>NC_134114.1:38125000-48125000 GCF_040939455.1 Microcebus murinus | reverse complement strand
CCCGATAAATGTTATTCCTATATGTCCACTTATGTTTGGATCCGTTAATACCAATTTTCTGGTGAATACATGTGGTGCTTGTTTTTCCATTCTTGAGATACTTCACTTAGTAGAATGGGTTCCAGCTCTATCCAGGAAAATATAAGAAGTGCTATATCACCATTGTTTCTTAAAGCTGAATAGTACTCCATTTGTTAGTCACTAGATCCAGCCCACACTCAAGAGGAGGGACTTACACAAACTATGAATACCAGACAGCTGGGGTCATTGGAGGTCATCTTAAAAGCTGCCTACTATTAATACATAGACATTGAACAGAAGGTAGCAAGGGACTGTGCTTCCTGACAGAAGGGAAAGGTTGGCTGAACAATTGTACTAGCTTAGTGCTAGGAGGCAGTCTAGACTGCAGGACAGAGAAAAGGAAATCAAACAGAATCTAGTAGTCTCTATGAGGCGAAAATATAGAAAGAGGAGTTCAGTGAGACTGAGGTACTAAGAATTTTTTTGTCAAAGTACTAGTTACACAGAGAAAAAGCTCAGGAGATCTATACAGGGGTCCTCTAGGGACTTTGACTGAGAATTGAGCAGAAACACACATGTCTGAGCAGAAACTACTTGAGGCCAGGGAAAAAACCATCAGGATAGTTAGGTAGAACAATTCTCAGAGTTCACACAGAACAATAGTGGAGAATGATCATAGTCTACAAATATAGGGTAGACTCCTCAGATATTCTTTAGTTCCATGCTCTGGACTTGTCCTAACAAAATTTGAAAGGAAATCTCTAAAGGATTCAATTGATTCCAAGTAGCTAAATTGTGTATCAGAACAAAAGCCAATAAATACTATTAAAAGGAATACCACAAAATACAACAATAAACAAAACAAAATTCACAACATCTAGCATCCAATAACAAATTAATAGGCATGCAATGAAGTAGGAAAACAAAAACTAAAAGCAGGAGAAAATTCAATCATAACAGAGCCTGAAATGACAGAGATGGTGGAACTAGCAGACAAGAATCTGGGGAAAAATGTTAGAATAGCTATTATAAATATGCTCCATATATTTAAGAAAGTATAGAAAAACATAACCATGATGTGGAGAAAAATGGAAGGTATAAAAAAAGACCCAAATGAACTACTGAAGAAAAATAATCCAACACCTTAAATTAAAATTACACTGTATGGGATTAATAAAAAACAGACAATAAAGAGGAAAGAGCAAAAAATTTGAAGGCATAATATAGAAATATCCAAAATGAAACATAAAAAACAACTGAAAAATATGAAGAAAGTAGCAGTGACCTGTGGGATACCTCAAGTGGGACAACATACATGTAATTAGAGTCTCAGAAAAAAGAGGAGAGAGAACAAAAAATGTTTAAAGTAATAATGATAAAAATTTTCCAAATTTGATGAAATCTATAAGGTTACAGATTCAAGAAGCTAAATAAATCTGAGCACAATAAGCCTAAACATACAAAGCCATTTTATAATTAAATTCCTAAAAGCCAATGATAAAGAGAAAAAATACAAAAGCAACCAGAGAAAAATTGTATGTAAAAAGGAATCATGACAAGAATGATAGCAAGTTTCTTATAAGAAACTATGCAAATCAGAAAACAATGGAAAGTCATCTTTAAAGTATGAAAAGAACAAAATGTCAATCTAAAATTCTTTACCCATAAAAAATCTTTCAAATTGGAAAGCAAATTAAAGATACATTAGACAAAATTTTATCACTAGCCAACATGAATTATAAGCAAAGTTGAAGGAAGTTGAATGATACCAGATTCAAATTCATAAAAGAATAAAGAGAGCCAGAAATGATAAATATGTAGGTAAATATATTGTTTTCTCTCTGTTTTAGTAAAACTTATAAAAAAGATATTGACTGTTTAAAATGAAAATAACAATATATTCCAAAAATGCAAACTATACCATATAAATAAGTAAAATTTATAACAACCACCACAAACAATAAGAGTACAGAAGTGCACATACCAGTTGTAAGGTTCATATACCATATGTAAAGTGGCACAATATTATTTGAAGTTAGTCTTTGATAAATTAAAAGTGTATGTTGTAAACCTTAGAGTAACCACTAAAAAATAATAAAACAAACAGGTATAACTAACAAGAGTAAAAATAAATGGAATCATTTAAAAAATATTAATCCAAAAGAAGGCAGGAAATATAAAAAGAGAAACAAAGAATAGATAGGACAACTAAAACAAATAGCCAAATATTGGATTTAAGCCCAGCCATATAAATAATTACATTAAATGTGAGTAGTCTACATACTTTAATTAAAAGGCAGAGATTTTAAGTTTGTATGAAAAAACACAACCAAGACCCAGTTACATACTATCTCAAAAAAACTCAAAAATACAAAACAAAACAAAACAGAAAAAACTTTAAATATACAGTTACAGATACATTAAAAGGATTGAAAAATATTTACCATGCAATCACTAATCAAAAGAAAGGAGGGGGATTTGTGTTAGAATCAGACTTTAGAACAAGGAAGAACACATTTCACAATGAGAGAATATTTTATCAAGAAACATAAAAATCCTAAGAGTATATATAATAATAAAAATACAGCTTCAAAATATATGAAGCAAAACTGATAGAACTAAAAGGAGAAAAATAGATAAAGCCAAAATTATATTGGAGAATTCAAAATTCCTCTCTTAGTAATTGTTTATCAGTTATTAAGTAAATTACAAGTAAACAGAAAATCAGTAAAGATACAGGAGACTTGATCAACACCATCCACCAAATTAACAGAATTGACACATATTTAATACTTCACCCAACAACAGAATATCTATTTTTTTCAAGCACACATTGAAATTTACCAAATGGAAAATATGCTGAGCAAAAAACAAGTCTTCAATAAATTATTATATTACATGTATTTTCTGACTACAAAAGAATTAAACTAGAAATGAATGCCAAAATGATATCTGGGAAATAATCAAATATTTTGAAATTATACAACACTTCTAACTAACAAATGAGTCAAAGAAAAAACTACAAGAGAAATGAGAAGTATTTTAAAGTGAACAAAAATGAAAACACGACAAATCAAAATTTATAGGATGCAGCTAAAAATGTCCTTGGAGGGAAATTTACAGCATTGAGTGCTTATATTAGAAGAAATAAAAGATCTTAATTATCTATATTTCCCATCTTAATAAACAAGAAAAGTAAGAGTGAATTAAAACCAAAATAAGGCCAGGCACAGTGGCTCCTGCCTGTAATCCTAGCATTTTGGGAGGCTAAGGTAGGAGAATTCCTTGAGGTCAGGAGTTTGAGACCAGCCTGAGCAAGAAAGAGTAAGACCCTGTCTCTACAAAAAGATAGAAAAGTTAGTTGGGCATGGTGGCTCATGCCTGTAGTTCAAGTTACTCAGGAGGCTGAGGCAAGAGAATTGCTTGAGCCTAGGAGTTTGAGGTTGTAGTGAGCTGTGATGATGTCACTGTATTCTACCCAGGTACAGAGCAAGACATTGTCTCAAATAAAAAAGAACCCCCCCAAAAAAGCAAACAAAAAACCTCAAAATAAGTAGAATAAAGGAAATAATAAAGATGAGAGCAGAAATAAATGAAAATTTTAAAAAGACAACAGAGAAAAACCAAGGAAACTAAAACGATATTCTTGAAAAGATTAATAAAATTGATAAGGATCTAGGCAGACTGATTATTTAAAAAAAGACATATACAAATGACCAACATCAAGAATTATCCCATAGATATTAAAAAGATAATAAGAAAATAAATTTGACAACTTAGATTAGTTGGATAAATTCCTGGAAAGATACAAATAATCGAAGCTCACTCAAAAAGTAGATATCTTGAACAATCTTATTTCTGGTAAAGAAATTGAATTTGTAATTTAAACATTCTCACAAAGAAAATGCCAAACCCAGATGGTTTCATTGGTGAATTCTACCAAACACTTAAGGAAGAAATAATATCAATTCTATTCAAGCACTTCCAAAAAACAAAAAAGATGGCAACACTTCCTAATTCTTTTTAAGAGGTCAGTATTGTCCTAATTTTAATACCAGAACAAAAATCAAAAGAAAAGAAAAGAAAACAGCAGAACAATATCCCTACTAAACAACGGTCCAAAAATCCTTAATAAGATTTTAGCAAATTAAACTCAGCTGTATATACAATGGATAATACCTCTGGTCCATGCGGATATTATTCCAGGAATGTAAGGTTGGTTTAACATTTGAAAATCAATTAATGTAATTCATAATATTAGCAGACCAAAAACAAAACAAAAAAAAACAAACATATGATAATCTCAATAAACATCAGGAAAAGATTTGACAAAATCTCTAACATCTGTTAATGATAAGAGCTGTCAGTATACTAGAAATAGAAAGGAACTTCCTTACCCTGATAAAGGGCATGAATAGAAAAACTTACAGCTAAAATCATGCTTAAAATCACGCAGAAGGGCAAGAAAAGAAATAAAAGGCATACAGATTGGAAAGGAAGAAGTAAAACTGCAATAGGCAGTGGAAAGAAATGAAAGGCATATGTATTAGGAAGGAGACAGTAAAATAGTCTATGTGGAAAATCTTTTAAAAATCTAAAAAGACAGCTAGTGATACAAATACATGACTTTACAAGGTCATAGAATACAAAGCTAATAAACAAAAGTTAACTATAATTTTATATACTATTAAGGAACAATGGGAAATCAAACTTTAAAAGCCAATACCATTTACAATAGGATTAAAAAATAAAAGACTAAAAGATATAGGAATAAATTTAACAAAATCTGTATAAAATCTATACACTAAAAACTGTAAAACATCATAGCAAGAAATTCAGGAAGATGTAAAATGGAGAGGTATACCATGTTCATGCATTGGAACATTTAATTTTGTTAAGATGTCAATTCTCCCCATATTGTTCTACAGATTCAATGCAATCTCGATCAAAATCTCAGCTGTCTTTTTGTAGAAATTTACAAGCTGTTTCTAAAATATGTAGAGAAAAACAAATGTAAAAAACTTTCCTAAAAGAAGATAAAAGTTGGACAACTTATACTAGCTGATTTTAAGATTTACTATAAAGATACAATAATCAAGAAAGTATGATATTTATGTAAAAATAGGCATTTAAATCAATATATCAGAACATAGTACATAAATAAACTCACTCATATATGATCAACTGATTATCAATAAAAGTACCAAGGTAATTTAGTGGTGAAATAATCATCTGGAACAATTGAACATTCATAAACAAAGAAATGAACCTTAACACTTACCTCACATCACCCATAAAAATAAACTTGCCGGTGCGGTGGCTCACGCCTGTAATCCTAGCACTCGGGGAGGCCAAGGTGGGCGGATCATTTGAGCTCAGGAGTTCCAGACCAGCCTGAGCAAGAGCGAGACCCCCATCTCTACTAAAAACAGAAAGAAATTAATTGGCCAACTAAAAATATATATAAAAAAATTAGCCGGGCATGGTGGCGCATGCCTGTAGTCTCAGCTACTCGCCGGAAGGCTGAGGCAAGAGGATTGCTAGAGCCCAGGAGTTTGAGGTTGCTGTGAGGTAGGTTGATGCCACAGCACTCTACCCCAGGCAACACAGTGAGACTCTGTCTCAAAAAATAAAGAAAGAAATAATTGGGTTATTTGTCCTTTTATTGTTGAGTTATAATAGCTCTTTATGTATCCTGGATACAAGCCCATTATCAGGTATATTATTTGCAAATATTTTATCTGATTTCATGAGTTCACTTTCTTGGTGAATAAACCACAAGTTTTAAATTTTGATGAACTTCGATTTACCCATTTTTTTCTTTTATTGCTTATATTTTGGGTGTCATATCTGAGAAGCTATTGCCTAATTTAAAGTCAAAGATTTACTCCTATATTTCCTCTAACAGTTTGGTAATTTTTGCTCTTGTATTTAGTTCTATGATCCATTTTGAGTTAATTTTTGCATATGGTGTGATGTAGGGATCCAACTTCATTCTTACATGTGAATGTGCAGTTTTGTCCTAGCATCATTTGTTGAAAAGACTATTCTTTCCCCCATTGAACTGTCTGGCACCATTATTAAAAATTAATTGACTATAAGTGGACTTTCACATCTATTCCATTGATCTACGTATCTATCCTCATGCCAGTACCACACTGTTTTTTGCAGGCTTATGAAGCCAGCTGCGGTGTCATAAGATCCTCTATGGGACACCATGTGGTAGGGAACTAAGGGGACCTCCGACCAAGAGGTCGGGAGGAACTGAGACCTCCCACCCAACAATCCACAAGAAACCAAATTCTGCCAACAAGCACATGCCTGAGCTAGGCAGTCGATCCTTCCAGTAGAGTCTTAAATGATTGTAACCTGTGAGAGACCCAGAGCTAGAGCATCCAGTCAAGCTGTGCTTAGATTCTTGACCCATAAAACCTGTAAGATAATAAGTGGTATTTAAAGTCACCAAATTTGGGGAAAATTTGCTACGCAGCAATAACCAACATTGCAGCCAAGGTTGATAACTGCTGATCTAAGAGTAATTTGTGAGGAGAGAACTTCATCCTGTTCTATCATAACTAGTAGAATGACATTTAAAAATGATAACTGCTGTCAAGGCATTTGAGCCACATAGAACCCATAGGAAGAAAGGAGGCTGGAGGGCCTCAGGCCTCAGTAACTAAGGGGGTAGGTGAGGATTAGAATGAAGGACAATTGTTACCTATATCTTGATTTCCCCCCAGGAAAAGGCCCCAAGCCTAGACCAATAGGTTTCTCACAATTAAAAAAATAATAATTTTCATCACATATCCATGAGAGTTGTCTTAACTTCTGTATATGTAAAACTCACCTTAAAATAAACCAAAGTGAACCCCAAATGAAAGTGAACCAACCAGAGTTACATTCGTGAATTAGAACCAGTATTAATTTGACTTCACTGGGAACTGAATCAACTTGTATACAACTAATAGTGTCTTTGAATTACTATATTTTTAAAAATTAACTGTTAAAAGCAAAACCCTGCAGCATCACCATGTTCCTCAAACCTGATGAGATGTGGCTGTCGTGTTTTGCCACTGCACAAGACGGAGACGTGGTAGAGCAAGGCTTGAGGATCCGAGAGTCCCAGGAGTTCCTTGAGCAGCCTAGATTAGGAGCCCTCACTGCTCAGGGTCCGTGTGATGAAGGCACATCAGTTAGGAGCAAGGAATTCACAGTCTGGGGCTGAGCTCTTAAAGGGTCTGGAAAAAATAGAGCAGAGAGGACAGTTATGAATAAATTAGAGGGATTGAAATTAGGATCTATGAGGGAAAGCTTAAAAGGGATGGGAGGTAATTTTGCATGACAAAGAAAAGGATAAAGAGTGACTAGCTGTCTGCAAATAAATTAAGAATAATTACCGATAGATAATGAACAGTATTGCTCACTCTCCTATACGAAAGGAATGAGTTTAAATTCCAACAGTGAAGTTTGGATACAATAAAAGTAGAATTTATTGACCAGAAGAGTAATTAAGCACAGAGAAAAACCCAGGTTCCTAACACACTTCAAGTGAAGCTGTGTCTTCCTGACAGCAAAACATCTGGTGATAATGAAAATTTCATCCAGCTGACTGTTAAAAGTCATGTGGATAAAACATCTGTGTGATGATAACTGGATTTTTTAATGAATTAATTTAACTAAGTAAATGTTTTGTGGCTTTTGGGAAACTAGAAATCAAGAGCAAAGGAGTCGAATTCTGTTTTACATTGTTTGGGAGTCGTTTATATTATATGATTAGAATAACAATCTCCATCTGACTGTGGACTCATTCCGCTGGGCTCAGACTGCAGTCAGGGCTCCACCTGATCAGTCGTCTCTACAGTGAGGTTATAGGGAGATTTACTTAAATGACTCAATGTCTTGACACACCCATGAATCACTGCTTTCTACCTCCTATAAGCCAAGTTGCCCAAACGCTTATAGAAATGCTAGACAAACTGATCTTTTTTTTTTTTTTTTTTTTGGTACAATTCAAAATGAAGGTATTGAGAGCTCTCCTATTTCAAACTTGTTACCTTCTTGGAGTCAAGCAAGAAAGGTCTTTAGCGACTAATTTTTTAGAGCATATGAAAACTAAGATTAAGTGAGGCTGGAGGGCTGTCATGCATGCAAAAGCTATTTTCCCGGAAGGCTAGTCACCAAATGATTAAGGCAATGGTTTTTCAAGTGCTTTTCCCAGATGAGTAGCAGCATCACCTGGGAACGTGTTGGAAATGCAAAATCTTGGGTCTCACCCAAGATCCAAGACTAAATCAGAAACTATGGGGTGGGGCCCAGCAATCTGTGCTTCAACAAGCCCCGAAGGTGATTCTGAGCCACACTGTGGTTTGACAGCCTCTGGATTAAAACAATGACCGGATCTGGATTCCAGCATCTGGCTGCTCATGTAACTGGGGATCCTTATGGGCCTCTGTCTCCATGAACTGAAAAGCACAGGAGTTTCAGGTTTTCAATATGCAAGAAAGAGACATGGAAGATGGAAGTGTGGCAAGATGTCTGGATATTCATATTAAGCGTTATGGTGTGTATTCAATGTCTATCAATTGAAAAAAAATAGAAGTTTTACACATAATAGAATCCACAAGTATTTGTTGATTATTTGATTCGGCCTAGTCTTTTGGCTTGATGAATTGGTTTTGATCCCCAAAGGAGGTGGGCCAGAAACTGAACTGTCTATGTTCATTTCAACAAAACAAAATGAATGAAACAAAGAAACAAAACACTTGACATGAGACTTGAAACATAAGCAGCTGCTTCAGGGCCTGGGAAGCAAAGTGGAGCCCAGCCTGGGTGGCACGTTCTTTCACGTACCCATTAATGACCACACTGAAGTCTGGGCCCTCCGAACGCTTGGGTGGCCCCCAGGGCAAGCCAGCTGTGACCCCTGGAGAATGTTCTTTTACAAAGCATTAGGAGAAATAATGGTAAGAACACTACAGAGACTTAGTGGCTGAACTACTGTAGCTTCTGTGACTTGAATATCAATATGACCTTATCTCTTTATCCACAAGCTGGTAAGGTCTGAGACAGTCCAGTTACAAATATAACATACAATAACACTGAAGTAACCAGAAGTGAAAAAGCATGCTACCCAAATTCTATTCAGAGTGTTACAGAGAGAGGAATTTAAAGCTTTGGCAAGCCTGGTCTACATGCTTTCAGATTCAAAGCAGTGTAGCGATTGTCAGGCCCAATAGCTAGCTAGCTGTTGACATCAATGGTTTGGGAATTATGTATCCCCTAGAAAAATGACTTCCTATAGTTTTTTAAATGGAGAAAACTGTAGTATCTTCTATAAGATCAGGAGAATAGAGAACATGAAAGTTGAGAGAGAAGTTTCAGGTCTATCTTAAACCAGTGGTCAATGTGTATTTATTGCTTTTATAGTGTGAGTCATTAATTCATTCCAAAAGTACTTATTGGGTGCCTACTGTGTGTTGGGAATTTTGCTGGACACTGCTAGTCATTAGAAGCAGTTAGACTGAGTCTGGTGCTCTAGAGCTGCTCTGTCCACTGTGGCAGCCGCTAGCCATGTGTGGCTATTTCATTGAATTCCTTAGTCACACTCCCCCATTCCAAGGTCTCAAGGTCTCAATACCCACACGACACCAGTGGCTACTATATGGGACAGCACAGATACAAGGACACTGGAATACAAGATTCTGTCCACATCTTAGTGCTGGGCTTTTTCTTCCTGCTTCCATCTCCCTCAGAGTATCAGAGCCTTCATCCTCTCTGAGGGTTGGTGATATCATGAGTGTCCTGAACCACAGTATTAGCAGGAGGTGTTCACGTGGATCATCTCAGGTAGGTACCAGAACAATCTTGAGGCAGATGCAGGCTTCCTTTGGCTGAGTGCACCATGAGTAATAGGCCGCTCAAAAGCCACATTGTCTTTCCAATTTCATTGTTATGCTGTAAACTCAGAGCATGGTATAAACCCCCCAGACTTTCCATTTTGATTCTCAAAAAAAAAAAAAAAATCTGTTTTGGAAGTTGAAAAAACAAAAAACAAACCTGGAACACTGACAGTGTCTTGCTTGTATCTTTCTGCTTGAGGCAATGTGGACGCCTCTGGCTGAGAGGGGAAAAATCACTTACAAGGACAAGAAGAAAACAAAAGCACAAAGATGAATATTGCAACATATTATTTTGCTATATCAAAATGGTAGAAAACATGGTTCTTGCCTCCAAGCTGCCTATATAACTGAAAACACATGAAAAAATAGGGAACTTTGTAAAAAGTTAATAACCATAAAAAGCAAAGTAACAATATTAAGCAGAAATAAAAGAGGTGTCACTTGGCTCTACATGATTAATAGGTGAGGGCTGGTATAGACACTAAGTGTGGCTTTTTGCAGAAAGGTGAGGTCTGAGCTGCATAGATTTAGATGGATGGCTGCAAGGAGAGGTGGGATTTCCGGTGGGGAAACACGACAAGCGTAAGTATGGATATGGAGTGTCAGTGTCGTTTAAGGTGCAAAGAGTTTGACTGTCACGCAGGGTGAGAGGAACAAAGGCTGAAAAAGTAGGCCAAGGGAATATGATGGAAGACCTTGAATGTCAAGCTTTCTAGTTTGTTATCCTATAGAGTGATAGGGATGTCATCAAATGATTTGCATAGGGAAGTGACACAGAGAAAGCATTTTCCTGGTAATGAATCCGACATGGAGCCCTAGCAGTGATGTCTGGATGTTTGGATGTACTGAAGCTGAGGCAGGCTAGAGCCAGGAACACGGTTGGAAGGCTGTCACGGGGTATAGGCACAAAGTGACACAGGCCTGGCACAGGAGGCAGCCGTGGCAATGAAAGGGGAGCAACGAGTGTGCGTAGCATGTTGAGGGAAGAATCAACAGGGCTTTGATTCTTTGGAGCTAAGGGAGAGAGAAGTCAAATATACTATTAACTTGGGCAAATTACTTAGCGTCTATAAAATAGTGATAATAGCTATGTTTTACAGGTTTGCCGTGTGAATTAATGAAAAGACCTTTGTAAAATACACGAAGTCTCTGGCATACAAATGCAATTTAAGTCCTTGTTTGAAGCTCGGATGGCCTAGAACTGCCCTCCTCATTCTAGCATTCAGGACCCCAGGGAAGCAGATCCAGCTGGAAGGGCAAAAAGATGCACCAGCCCTCCCTATGTATGGTCCGGGAGATGTTGCACTTGCAGGACAGACCCACAGTTCTGATCATTTCTTGCTCACAAAGAGCTTGTATCCTCTTAGTACCACCCTCAGTGGTGGTCTCAGGCCAGAACCCACTGGAACATAATAGAATTTGCTGGAACATACTGGGACCCTCTGCTGTATTTTCAAGCATATGCTGGGTTTTAGGTCTCTCTTAAAAATTTCTTAGGCCCCTCCCACAACAAATAAAGGGCAACAGTTTGAAATCCTGGTGTGATTGTGTCTTTTATTGCCCCAAACATCTAGTCTCATTTTATAAACTACCTCACCACCTGCTTTCCCTCTATTTCTAATCATTCCTGATAAAATAGTGCTTATATCTTCACATATTCCCCAAAGCCTTATTTAACACATAATATTGCTGCATGTGCCTTCGATTTACAATGAAGAATAGAAAGGGTGCTACTACAATGCTAGCTATCATGTTTTTACACAGAAAAAAAGAAAACAAGAAAAATGAGTAGGAAATTATTTTCTTCTATTCATTTTGAATACTTGTGCTTGAGAAAAAAACTGGTTAAATTAACAGAGGATAAAGAAGCGATGGAAATTTTTGTAAAAATTATGAAGGAAATCTTCTGAGCACTTCCAAGTGCTCTAGAAATTGAAGTTCCTGAGCCTTTACTATGTTGAACTTCAAATCTCTGCCCCTCCTTTTTACTTGAAGCAGGCGGCGAGGATATATATGTGTGTGTATACACACGTGTGTACACATATGCACAAAGACACATGAATGTATTACTTGTAAAAGGAACACAGGAAGGAAAAGAGGATAATATGACAAAAGATTTTCCTAAGATAACTAGAAAATTAGGCAGAAAGGGGAAATAGGTTAAAAACAACATGAGGGTATAGATGAGGTAATGAATTGATCTGTGAATATCGAAAACAAAAGGGAACAAGAAAAGAGGATAAAGATATACATCCACCACCAGGAGATGTTTCCAACCCAGCCCAGCTAGGAGATGGTTTAATAAATGAGACCCAAATGCTGGTGGCAGTGCAGCTGTTTAGTGGCAAAGGGTGAAACAGTGTTCAACTATGACATGAATGTTCAAAGTTGAAGTTGATAACTTAGAGAGTGTTTCTATTCTGGAACCTAAAGAACAGTCAACACAAATCACAAATTGGATTATAAATAACTGGTACCTTTCTATTCTTTTCCAAGGGACATAGTGCTTCTTTCTCCCCTGGCTGGACAGAAAGTTCTACTGAGCTACTCACTCAAGCAAAACTCCTAGACATATACTTATTGCCCTGGGCCCATCAGAATATTCCTGTCTGCTGTCCTCTAATTTTAGAACAGTCTGCTAAGTGATGGTTTGGAGATAGGTGCTGTGGTTCACACCTGTAATCTCAGGTACCCAGGAGGCTGAAATAGGTGGATGCCTTGAGGCCAGGAGTTCGAGACCAGCTGAGCCTGTGCAACATAGCTAAACCCTGTCTCTAAAAAAACAAACAAACAAAACAACAACTGAGTGATGGTTTGGTAAGCCTACTCATACAAATATGAATATGAATGGATATATGAATGAATTAATCTTGCAGTGGCACTTATATCTAAAGATGATTTTCTAGAAAGAATCATTTAGGCTCCAGAGGTACCTCAGCCAACGTGACAGGTCTGTAGGGCAGAGAAGTTTGGACTGGGGAATTCTTTGGGCACAGCTTCTTATGTCACATCACATCGGGTTTTGATACAACTGGAACAAGGGGGGCAGGGAGGAAAACTTCTCTTTCCCTCCACAGACCATGCCAAGGGGCAAGGACAGAAGGCTGAGAGAGTTCCAGGAATCTGCAGCTATTTTGCCCTTTTTCAATTTAATTATTAGAGAATACAGTCAAGACTTCTGGCAGCTCCTAATCTGGGTAACTAATTGCCCTAGTTCGCCCAGGACTGAGAGGTTCCTGGGAACTTTCAGTATTAAAATGAGGAGAATTCTAGGCAAACTCAGATAGTTGGTCACCCTCACATTCCTCCCCACCTAGGTCAGGCCCTGACTTGAGTGAGGGATACCAGGAAAGGACATCAGTAGGTACACTGCTAGCTCTTTAGCAAGACATAGTAGATCTTTATTTATATAGACACACACCTACATGTGCTATCAAGGCTTTATTATTTTCCGCCCCCACCCCCAGACATTTCTGTAGTAACATCAGAGTCAATTTCTGTTATTTGGCAGCATCAGCCCAAGTTAAACAGGCCAGTCAGAAATCACAGAAGGCTACAAAAGCATCCCATACATTTTGTGGTGCAGAATCTACGGGCCCTACAAGTTCCAGTCTCTGTGTGTGATTAGTTACAGCACTAACAATTGGGTTTATATAGTATGAGGCTGGCTACAGGCAAAATTATAAGGTACCTCTTTTAGGGGTCCCGAGCTCATCACCTTCCCTCCAACAGAATGGGATTGCTTCCTACCCATTCTACCTATAGAGAAACCTGTTCCCAGGGAAATAACTAATACCAGCAACTTACTCATTAGCGCGAATGAAGTTGTATCTCCCCCAGGCTGATTTAAATTGTTAAATCTTATCTTTAATTATACTGTATTCTTTCATTCCTTCTACTAATAAATATTCGCTGAGAGCCTCCGATGACTAAGTTGGGAATACAGTAAGCGAAAGCGACAACAGCCTGCACCCCAAGGAACTTAGAAAATTTGACTCCATTAATTGCGGGCCCCAGCTAGCCAGTAAGAAAGGAGCACTTTAAGTGGGCGTGGCCTTCTCATTGCCCCTGAAATAGGAGCTCTTAACCTGGCACTGATAGAGGTTGTTGTATGAGGGTGAGACAGCCATGAATTCCCCCATAGGAACCAATGTGGATATTAAAGCCTAAAACCTTAGTCTTGTCTTACTCTCTATTTCATTTGTTCTGAATTGAAAGATGAGGTTAAGAGCAAAGGAAGGGGATTGGAGAAGTGTTCCTATAGAAGTCTAGATCAGTCCAGAATAAAACTAAAAAGGAAGAAATTTAAAATAGAGATATGTAAAATTCTGATTTGGGTCCAAAGAGTCATTTGATCTCAAGGACCATATTAAAATCTTCCAAAAGAAAACATTTTATGTACAGTGATAGAACAACCTTCCTGACTGAGACACAGAATGGTTGGGTAAATATGTTACATCCTACTATGGAATTTAATGCAGCTATTTTAAAGTCTAATTATGAAAGATAATGTAGTAGCTTGGGAAAATGTTAGTATGTTAGACTTTAAAGTCAGGATATAACAAGTTATCTAGGTTATGATGAAAACTGTATAAAATTTGTATAAGCATATGAGCAAGAACTAGAAAGGAACATGGACAACTGAAAATTGCTGATGTCTGAGAAGTAAGATTCTAGGTCACTTATTTCATTTTTAATCATTCTTTTATAATATTGTTTGTACAGCAACCATTATAATAAATCAATTGAACAGGTAAAGATAGGGGAAATAAATGCTTGGGAATTTAACCCACTGCAGGCTCAGAATTAACCAAAGGACAGTGTTATGCGACTACTTTTAACAAAACTAATGCAATCAGAGTTCATCAATGGACATATAATTCAGATCCAACAAAAATAAAAGTTTCAACATAGTGTACATTAATCCAACCACATCTAGAATACTCTGTTTAGCTCTGGGTGACCCATTTTGCGGGGGACATGGATAAACTAGAAAACAGTAAGGAAAGGGCAACTAGAAGATTTGGAAAGATCTGAAAAAAACAATAAATGACAAATAGTTGAAGAAACTTTGGAATTTTAATTTAGAGAAGAAAAGACTCAGGTGGGGTACACCTGTAGGATTGTTATATGAAAATTATATTAGATTTAGAGGACAGAATTAGAATCAACACATAGAAACTTTAGGTAAGCAGGGGGCTTGGGGGGGCTTTGGAGTTTTTTTTGGCTAAAAACAAAGAGAAACTTTCTAATGAGAACCAGCCAACAATGCAATAAACTATTTCAAAAGGTATGAACTTCTCACTGTGGACAGTGTTCAAGAAAAGGCAAACAAAGAGTGCTGACATTTATTGGAAGGTTGTTCTGGATGATACCTAACGAATCATTGATCCAAGATCAAGGTGCTGGAAAAAAGAAAAAAAAAAAAAAAAAAAAGAACCATTGATCCTTAGATCATATGTTGCTATCAAATTTGGAAATGAGAGAAATACCAAGCAGTTTCTATAATTCTTCAGGCACAGACATGGGACAAGTCAGATCTTCCCTTGCACATCCTCATTCAATTTAGAGACATAAAATGTAATTACACTAAAGCCAGATGAGAAGAAATAGATTTTGTCAGTTCCCAATGGATTATGTGGGTGTGTCTTTTGAGTTTATTTTAAATTCCATTGCTCAACATCCATTTGATTACTCTCAACTTAATTACTTTTGTTCACACTGTAATTACATTCTTAACTTTTAGTCAAATCACCAAGAAAAAAGTAAAAGAAATAACTTCTACGAAGCATTATCTATGGGCCAGCTCCCATAGTAGGCATATCACATACATAATTTCATTTAATCCCATAACCCTATGAGGAAAAAATTATGAATCCCATTTTATAATTAGCAAGCATACCCATGGTTCTATATATAGCAAGTGCCAGAGCTCGGCTTCAACCCCTGAGTCTGTTTATCTTGAAGGTCTGCTCCAACTTTCTCCAAACCAAATTTATTCAGAAGCAACCATAATCCTATCTCCATGCAAGAGTCTTCCCATGCATTTATTTAGTTTTATTTTGGGAAACTGAGCTCATACCCATAAGAGGACTCACGGCTGTTGTTCTTTGAATGAGAATGTTCAAGCCAGTAACTTGCATCTGGGATCACTGGCTTCACAGCTATGGTACAAAAAATAGTGGTGCCCAGAGACGCTCATACAGCATGGCAAAAGGGACTTTTCATATGCAATTAAATTAAGGAACTTGAGATGGGAGATTATTCTGGGTTATCAGGGTGGGCCCAGTGTAATCACAATGGTCGGTACAAGAAGGAGGCGGGAGGGTCGGATCAGAGGAGATGTGACAATGGAAACAGAGGTCAGAGAGAAAGAGGTCTGAAGATTATACCACTGAATTTGAACATGAATGAAGGGACCTGAGCCAAGGAATGTCAGCAGCTTCTGGAACTGGGAAAAGACAAGGAAATGGATTTTGCAGAAGGAACTCAGCCCTGCTGATAACTTGACTTCTAATACTTCTAACTTCCAGAAATAAAATAATAAATGTGTGTTGACTTAAGCCACCAAGTTTGTGGTAATTTGTTAGAGCAACATTAGGAAGCTAACACAACAACCTTAATATTCTCTCTATCTGAATAAAGAGAAAAGATCTAGTGAAGAGCATGTTGAGAACTGCTAGTGGAGAGGTCAAGGAACATCTTTCAGCCCTGCCTGCTGATGAGAGAGCTAAGTAAGGACTCTGAGTGTCATGGGCAGGTTTAGAACCAGGCAGGAGAGAAGAAAAAAGAGAGAGGGTGGGAGAGAAGGAAAAAGGGAGGAAGGAAGAAAAAGGAAAAGAAGAAGGGAGGCAGGGAGGAAGGAAAAAAGGAAGGGAGAGAGGGAGTATCAAGAGAAAATGATGGATAAAAGAGTAAATGTGGATGCAACAAAGAAGAACGTTTAGGTGACAGTGAGTAGTACCTTGCTGCTAACTGTTGTCCACTAAGAAAGACATATTTCTAGGTAGTCTACTCCTGAGTGAACTGGTAATGTCAAAGTTAATATTTCCATAATGCAGTACCCACAAAGAGTGTTCACTTGATTCAAATTGTTGGAAGGGAAGTTTGGTTTCTAAAGCACACAGATTGACCCCAGTGTCGTTTTCTGATCACATGCATGGCCTCAGAGGACAGCAAGTCAGAGAGCCACCCTAAGGGGATGGGTTGCCATGAGCTCTGAATAGAGAAGGAGAGCATCCCCTGAGTTCAAAGCCCACACAGTGACTGCACAGCATCTCTGCCCTGTTCTTCAATCAGCAGCACTCAAGCCATCAGTCTGGTAGCAAGAGCCAGATTCTATCTCTGCTCAGCTTTTGGAAAGAGAGCCCCACAGCTTGGGCCCTGAAGAGCACTACAGTGTGGTCATATTTGTGTGCACACTGACTAGAGGCAACTCTAAGCATCTGCTGGAACAGATTGATTCCTACTTAGGTGTTTTCTGATAAGGTTTACCTCACTTATTTAAACCAAGCTATAACCTGGTTTGAACTGATACAACCAGACACTGTACAAAATGCTGCACTTGATTCTACATGATCAATGACTCCATAAAACTAGTTAAGATACTTTTTGGATCCTGAGAAACCATAGAAATTTGCTAGGTGTGGGATCCCAATAGATTTATTTTTAAATAAATACTTCTCAAAGATTGTTTAGTATACGCATTGACTGGAAGTCAGCTCAGACATTATGCAGCTGTGTGACTTTGAGTAAATGACTTCATCTCTCTGAATCCCAGTTTCCCCATCCCAAGTATCTTTCTGGCTCTGCCCTTGCTGAGGTTCTTTAAGCCTAAGGAAATGCAAAGTGCTTTATGCCCTGCTAGTGTTTCAGTGGTACCTTTCTCTGGCCCCCGTATTAGGCACTACATTTTCATGAATCATTTGACATTTGAAGTTTTCTTCAATGTCAGGAAACATGTCTTCTCTAAATATAAAATTCAACTGATTTTCCTCTGCCCTCCTCCATTTATTTTCCATTATAAATGGGCTTGTCATTCTGTAAATCCAAGAGCCATTGATTGTGATCTTTTCCTTGGTCACTTTTCAAGCAAGATTTCTTCAAAAAGGTATCAGAGCAGAGTAACTTGAGAACCAACTCTCAACAATCAATAATAACAAAAATATACATCCACACATTTATCAAACTCCTCCTTTAAGCATTAGTTCTTTTCTTCAGTGAATATTCATGAAGGGCCTCCCATGTGCCAGGCTCTATTCTAAGCACTGGAGATGGAGCAATTAACAAAACACAGAAAGATTCCGGCTTGGGGAATATACATCCTAGCAGGGGAAGACACCCAATAAGCAATAAGTACAAATCAGAAAAATAACACAGGATAAAGGGACAGAGAAGGATGAAATAGGTGGAGGAGGGCATTCATGGTGCTGGGCCAGGTGGGTGCTGGGACTGGTGTGCAGAAATCATAAAATACCATCGCTCTGTTAGAAAAAATTTACAATTTAGATGAAGAGACTAAAAACCACAGGTCGACATTTAGGGGACCAAAGGACATAGTTTTTATGTTTGAACAAAATTTAAAATTTTGTTTTAAATTTGGGGATTTTGTTTTAAATTTGGGGATGTGCTGGGAAGTTAAAGAAATTGTAAGGGAAGAAAAAGACAGAAAATAGAGCTTCTCCTGGAAGGGACCTTGGATCCGCTGTGTGGTTCAGAGGCAGGGGGTGCCCTGAATTGCAGGAGCCACTTCCCGATGGGTTCCCAGGTGCAAGAGCCCGGGAAAGTGGACTCAGGAGCCTGTGATCCTTCTGAACTGGGGTCGTGCCTCTAAATTTAGTTCCCAAGAGAAATCCAATTTCTGCTTTCTCTTCCCTTACATGCCACCTCTCCCAAAGGACCGTCGGGAGGGTCAATGAGGTAATGTCTCCTGAGGGGTTAGTGCCCCACAGACTCTACTGGTAAAATGCAAATTATAACCAGATGAAGTCACAGTCTAGAATGGAAATCCTGGAGTTAAAATATTCTAAACATTACACCGAACGTAACCTTTCCCTAATCAGACAGTTCCGAGTACACATGACGTGGCAGGTTTTCCTGTCTTTCCTTACCATTTGCAACGCTCTAATCTTTGGCCAGCGGTATGTGGGTTTTGGGATGCAAAGTGGAAAAAGTACAACTGACTTTTTGTGAGCTGTAGAGTGGCGTTCCAAAGTAAATCAGGACACACATATATCAGGCATGTTCATTTCCTTGGCTGTTTGGCCAGATGATGTCAATACTTAGTTTGCCGTAACACTAGTTCCAGCTGGCAAGTCGTGTCTGTGCAAGTTGTTGGATTTTAAGGATTGAGAGAAGTAGCATGAACCAGACGATGAAATACAAGAGAGAGAGATAGAAAATCTCCACTTTCAACAGTGACTCGACAAATCAGCTTTTTCTAAAACATCACTTCGTCATCTAAGCGGAAGCCTCTTATAGAGCTATTGGGCTCTACAAGCTTTAGCAGATGCTTTCAAAATACATCTCAGACAGGTCTTGTAAAGTATTGTTGAAAGAGGCAGGCTTAAACATGGGAAATTGACCAAAAAAAAGAATATGTGGGGTTTTTTTCTGATAATAAATCTACATTTTTGAAAATTTAGAAAATGCAGCAAAATATATAAAAGAAAATCTAAGGATCCCACAAGCTGACTGAATGGACCCCATCCTGGCCAAGAGGATATCCAAAGAAATTGCCTGCCACAGGAAGGGAGGTCAGACATGCATCATCATGCCCTCCTCCCTTGGGGATATCCTCTATAACCCATTAACAGGCCTAAGGCTATGCAAGACAAACCTACACGTCCTCAATTTATACAACAAATAGATGTCAGGTGGCTTGTCTCTGATTTACAGACTTATTTATCTTAACATTCCAAGCCTTTAGACAAAACCTTCATGTCTTTAACCAATTACAACCCAAAGAGTGTTTAAACCCACCTATAATCTGTAAGCCCTGACTTCAAGATGGCCCAGCTTTTTGGACCAAACCAATGTATGACTTCCATATATTGATTTATGACTTTACCTGTAATCCATGTCTCTCTAAAATGTATGAAACCAAACTGTAACCCTACCACAGCAATTCCACTTGCTCAAGGCTTCTCTGGGTCATAGTCCTCAAATTTGGCTCAGAATAAATCTCTTTAAAATTAAAAAAGAAAGAAAGAAAATCATTATTATCTATAACACCAGTGTCCTGAGATAATCATAGAAATAATTTGGTAAATATTTAGCCTCCTATGTTTTAGAAGGCACATAGGATTATGTTTTTAACAGACTTAATCTTTTCTATGTCTTGTAACTGGCTTTTGTTCTATAATTTTGAATCAAAATAGAAAGTATGTGTGGTGAGATTGGTTCCTTGAAAAGGTAGCGCAAAATTCGACCACCTGAAATACATTTTTAAATGTTGATTTAATAAATGCCTAGGAGAAGGAATGAAAGCGCTGAGTTGGGCACAGAACAGACATTACACAGGTACTGGCTATAATATAGAACTTTTTTTTCATATAATATAGGACAGTACCAATGAAGAGGGCATGTGGTTAGGATGAGGGAAGTCAGTTGATCTCTGCTCATTCCTGCGGTGGTTCCGTGAGGTTTTCTATACCATGTACTTCTTTTATATGCTTACTCTACTTTCTAATTGGGCTTTATTTGGATTAAATCTACCTAAAGACGACACAGGTCTCTGACTGTAGGTGATAATAACCTACACACAGGCATTTCTTTCTAAATCAAAGTAATTTGCAGATATTTCCCAACTTCCATTTCAACCTAATTTATTATCCAACATGTTATAGAACTTATGAGGAGGTGAGATGGTTGAAAGCTATTTTTACTATTATTTTACAAGTTAGGAAAGTATGGCAAAAAAAAAAAAAAATATATATATATATATATATATATATATTCAGAACTGTGTAAAGCCATTACATTAGCTGCAGTAGTGATCTCTTAATAGGAACTTAACTCCCAAGTTACCACACTGATTCCTCTGTGCTCTTAGCTAACACTAAAGACTTACTAATTCTTTAATGAAAGTGTTCCTGTTCTACATAATATATTTTCTGTTTTTCCCTCCCTGACATTAATATGTATGAATACTTAAAATGATGTATTTGTTTTTAAGAGTTCATCAGCTCCTGCTACAGACCCCTTGCTGCAAGCATAATGTTCTTTTAATGTTGGCCTATATATGCTTGGAGTGAGGAACATTGGTGTAAAGAAAATGAACTTTATGCTTAAAGCCCATTTTCTATTTATCTGTGTAACTCTCTATTTTTTTCTTCCATACCTTTCTATGTGAACTCAGTTATTACTTGGTTCCTCTAAAACTGGACTCTTCTCCTAACCAGAAACCACGCTGGGAGATTATAGTTCTCACCTGTGTTGCTCAGGGTCATGCCAAGGTGGTCTGCTGTAGTCTTCCCACTGAACACTGGTCAGAGTGGTGTGCTAGTAGACTGATTCTCTTGGGGGGGGAAAGCCCTAAATTGCAGCATTTGATGATTTCCGTGGTGTAAATACTAACACCACTAAACATGGAGTTGGGATGAGATGCACGCAGGGGGCTCAGATGTCAGCCAGCACCAGTACATCCTACATGGGAGCTCTTTGGTGGAACATGGTCATCTTTCTCCAGGATGGCATTGGGGAGCAAGCCATACATTGCAGTATCCCATCTGCTTCTCAGCAATCTTTTGCCAAATGTGCATAAATCTAGAGATTTTTCTGGGCCCAGGGTGATCCCAGAGATCTCAGATGCCCTAAGAACAACTCCTTCCACAAGATGTTCCTGTTGAGCCTTGCAAAATGTGATCTGAGGACCTACAGCATTGGCTACATCTGAGAACTTTATAGAAATGAAGAATCTCAGGTCCTCTCCAGATCTACTGTATTGAAATTTGCATTTTAGCAAGATTCCCAGTTAGAGAAACCCTGATGTAGTAAATTTCACCTAATCTCAAAGCTATGATGCAAAGTAAAATAGCCCATAACGCCCCAAGGTAGAGATTAAACTGCATCTAAAACTGACCAGAAATTACAGATAAAAATGAACCTCCTGAAACTAAAATAAGTATATCAACAAACTGATTAGAACAGGTGGATGTTAGGGTCCCAAAACTGCCGAAGAAAGAAAGTCTTTACTAGAGTTAGGGGATCTTTTTCCTACCAAGAACCACAGACTCAGATGAAATATGTAATCATCAGAGAGCCATTTATTTTTTTCTGATTTTGACTACCTGCTTTTAGATAATAAAGTGTATTTAAAATATTCTGTTACTTTATTTTAATTAGGAAAAACAAATTAAAAACTCTTTCCATGTTGCTGCATGTAAATTTAGTTTGTTACATCTGACTGTTGCAAAGTATTCTGTTGTATGCATATGCTGTATTATACTGCTCCAGTTCTCTACTGAAGGACATGTCGAGTGTTTCCTATTCTTTACTACCCCAAACAATGCTTCCGTGGACATGTGTATGCATTTCCCCCCTTGGAGCAGCATGAGGGTTATTCTGGGTATACATCCAGGGATAACTGGGGTTGTAGGATATGTACACGCTTAATTTCATTGGATACTTTACTCTCCAGGATGACTACACCAGTTTCCATTCCCACCAGCAGTGCTTAGGGGGTCCCACTTCCCCACTGCCCTTTTTATTTTCTGACTTTTGAATTTTTGTCAATCTGATGAATGTAGTAGAATGCCATCTCAATCTTCCTTTCATTTACATTTTTTTGTATGAGACTAACCATCTCCATATACATTTATTAGCCATTAAGATTTTCTTTTCTGGGAGTTGCTTACTCTTGTCCTTTCATGCTTTTCTATAAGACTGTTTTCTTTCTCATGTCCACTTTCAGAAGTTTGTTCATTCATTCATTTAACAAATTTTTTTGTTGATCTACCGTGTGTCAGACATTGTCTAGGTGCTAAGACAGTAAAGGGATCAAAACAGACAAAAAGCCCTGACCCCATATTAATAGAATTTATTGGGGGAAAAGAACAATGACCAAATAATTATGTAATACAATATCAGGTTTTGATAGGTATTAGGAAGAAAAATAAGGTAAGTTAAGGGAATAGAGAGTAAGGAGCAAGTGGTATATTGAATAGAAAGTCAGGGGAGTCTTCTCTGAGGTGGTAATATTTGAGTAGAGACTTCAAAAGGAATTGTTCATATATGCTATGTATTAACCCTTTGTCCATTTTAGATGCTATATTTTTCCCAGAAAGTTACTTATCTGTTAACTTTATCCATGCTTCCCTTTGTTATTAAGAAATCTTTAATAGTGATGCAATCAAACTCATTAATTTTTCTTTCTATGGTTTGTACCTTTTTGAGTTGTTTAAGAAATTTTTATTCAAGGTCACACGGACATTCCCCATTTTCTTCCACTAACTTTATCATTTTACTTTTTACATTTAGTTTTTTACTCTATTTTATGTGCAGGATCAATTTTACTTTTTCAGATGGAAAGCATAACTTATTGACGAACTCCTTTCTACATTGATTTGGGATGTCACCTCATTATACAGCAAGTTTTCAGGTTCTTATGAGTTTTTTAATGGGCTTTCTGTTTTTGTTTCATTGGATCATCTGCCTGTTTCTGACAAGCACCACAATTTTGTCTTCTCTTGGTGTACTATAACCTTGTAATATATATTGATAATATATATCAGATACTCTGCTTTGAATAATAATTATACATTTCTGAAAAAATTTTGTCTACAGAAAAGACAATGACTCAGTCAAATCTTTGTATTCTCTGTAGAATTTAGCATACTGTCTCATAGCCAGGAATTGCTCAACAAATGTTTTAAAATTTCATAAAGATAAAGTGTATTCTTCAGATCTTGCGATTCACATGGGCTATGAGCATCATAAGCAGTTATCAACTATTATCCTTCCCATTTGTATTGCTGAATTGCCTTTTCTAAACTGGAAAACTGATCTTTCTGCTTCCATCTGCAAGAATAAAAGTTCATTTTGAAATACAGGCTTGTTTTGTCATGTAAATTGGAAGGTTTGACATGGGTGGATAAGAATGGTATAGGAACTTACAATGGGCCAGTCAATTTATTAATTAACAGTTTCTGATTGCCAGGAGTTTAGTGAAAAGCTAAGCCTCATACATTCTATCATGTTTTTAAAAGGTAACTTAAAACTAGCATATCTTTTATTAATATTAGCATTCTTTTCTGAATTAATTCCAGTTCTAACAAGGATAAGGTAAAATTCAAATTTGTTTTATAATTAAATATATTGAGGCTAGGACTCCTGCTTCTTTTAATGTTGGAATGGGTAATGTGGAACATCTCTCCTATTGAGGAACATTGAAAACACAAGTGAATGAGCAAAACAATGGAAAATTATGGAGCAGAGAAAGAAAGACCAGAGAGGTAAACTCAGCAGTTAAATCTGCTTGTTTACTAGGAGCATTGACAAGTTAATAAGTCATCTGAAAGACTGAAAAGTTAAACAGAGATTTTTTTCAACCTCATCAATGGAATAAAAATTGGAGTCCAGGACCCACCAAGGAGGAGGATCCCTGCTAAACTCCCATGATTTTGGTTGGAATCCCTAAGGGCTAACACCTTACAAATAAAGGTGGACTAGAATACTCTGGCCCTCACTTGGACTGAAAGCTGGCTTTAAATAATCTTAATCCCTCTATTAGGATTAAGGTGATCTCAGATAGCTATGTCCCGTGTTGCTTGTGAAAAATAAATGTAAATCCTCTTATGCCTCAAATTACTTTAGTAAAAAAAAAAAATAATCAGGCACATTAACTGATAAAATCACATACTTTAAAACCAAGAGAAACATTATTTTAGACATTATTTATAGACTCATATGAAATCTGGACACTATATTTAAAAAGAATAAAATGTAAAATCTAGAACCAAAAAAAATGTAACAACTGAAATTAAGAACTCATTGCATGTTTAAGTGCATATTAGATATAGTTGAAGAGAGAATTCATGAATTGGAAGAAGGATATATCCAAAATGAAACACAGGAACAAAAAAGGATAGAAAATACAAGGAGTGAATGTAAGAGATGTGAGAGTTCAGTGAAAAAGGTCCAAAATACATGTAATTGAAGTACCAGAAGGATAAGAGAAAGAGAAAGAACACAAACAATATTTAAAGAAATAATGGCTGATAATGAAAAATGAAAATCAAAAATGAAAATCATCAAGCCTCCCTTCCAAGAAGCTCTAAAAATGTCAAGCAGAATAATTCAATAGAAAATACCACAATGAGTCATGTAATGATAAAACTACTAAAGCAAATAAGCAAGCAAACAAATGAACAAAAAAACAACCCAAATGGAAAATAAAACAAAAAGAAAAATCTTAAAACTAGCCAGAGTCATAGTATCTTCAAAGAAGCAACAATTAGATTGACATTACACTTCTCACCCAATGGAAGACAAAAGAAAATACCTGCAAAATAATAATCTATATTCAGAAAAAAATATTTCAAGACTGAAAGTGAACTGTACAAAAACAAACCAACCAACCAGAATTTGTTACTGACAGAAATACATTATAGGAAACACTAAAAAACATACAATGAAAATGAGCCCTGTTAGAAGCTCAAAGATATAGGAAGGAATGAAAAGCAACCAAACGGCAAATGTGTGGAAAAATAAAAATGAATATTGACTGTATAAAACAGCTATAATAATTGCCAGTGTGATTTCAATTAGATATAGAATTAAAATACATGAAAATAATGGCGTACATGTAAGAATGGAGAGATTTGAAGTGTTCTATAGTCTTTTCACTAGCTAGTAAGAGGTAAAAATATTAATTTATACCAAACCATAAATCAATATAAATGTTTTCATCTCTGGGCAAGTACCAAAACAAACCAAAACAATAAAGAATTGTACAATTGTGTATATGTATAATCTGTGTCAGCTTGTGTTTTCCAAAGATGGCTACAGCAATATCTATCTTCCCACATACTTTTTGGCAATGTGACCTTGCCTCTCTCATGACAAGAGATGGACACCATTTCTCTACTCTCTTGAATTTGGGCCAGCACTGTGACTTCCTTGACTAACAGAATATGACAGAAGTGATGCTATGTCAATTTTTTCAAGTTCAGGAAAGCCATGAACTTAGCTGACAGCTTCTACTTCTGCCTTATAGAAGCCAGTCTATATGTAAAAAATGTGACTACAGTTGGCTCTCCGTATCTATGGGTTCTGCAGCTATGAACTCAACCAACCATGAATCAAAAATATTTGAAAAAATATGGATGATTGTGTCTCTACTAAACATGTACAGATTTTTTCCTTGTAATTTTTTATTGTATTATTTTTCTTATCAGTAGTCTAGAGATGATTTAAAGTATATGGGAAGATGAGTGTGAGTTATATGCAAATACTACTATGCCATTTTATATAACAGACTTGAACATCTGTGGATTTTAGTATCTATAGTGGGTCCTGGAACCAACCCCCAACAGATATGGAGAGATGACTATATTTTGATTGACTATGCAGTGAGAAGCCCAAGCGAAATGGAGAGACCCTACAGGATGAGACACCATGTGGAGTAAGGGGATGGAGGGAAGGGAAATGTTGTCCAAAGAGCACCATGGCCCAGATACACAAGTTAAGGAAGCCATCTTAGAAGTCGATCCTATAGTCATGCCATGCAGATCAATGACCCAACCAAATTCTTCCTAAATTCCTGACTTATACAATCATGATCAAACTGAGATGGTTGCTATATAACAAACCATCCCGACACTTAATGTCTTATAACAATAGATAACCAAAATAGCTACCAACCTAGCACTCTGGGAGGCCGAGATGAGAAGATCGCTCAAGGTCAGGAGTTTGAAACTAGCCTGAGCAAGAGCGAGACCCCATCTCTACTAAAAATAGAAAGAAATGAATTGGCCAACTAAAAATATATAGAAACAAAATTAGCCAAGCATGGTGACATGTGCCTGTAGTCCCAGCTATCCAGGAGGCTGAGGCAGGAGGATCACTTGAGCCCAGGAGTTTGAGGTTGCTGTGAGCTAGGCTGATGCCACAGCACTTTAGCCCCGGCAACAGAATGAGACTCTGTCTCAAAACAAAAAAATAGCTACCGAGCTAGGAGGCAGGGTGAGGAATGGAAAAATAAAAACTAATCAATCTAAAAGATGGCAAGAAATATGGAAATAAAAAAAGAACATAAGATAGTAAATTTAAATCCCAATATACCAACAATTACTTTTTGTTGTTGTTGTTGCTACAGAGACTCACTCTGTTGCCTTAGCTACAGTGGAGTAGCATCATTGTAGCTCACTACAACCTCAAACTCCTAGGCTCAAATGATCCTGCCTCAGCCTCCCATGTAGCTGGAACTACAGGTGCAGGTGTCCACACCCAGCTAATTTTTTTATTTTTTTTTGTAGAGATGGGATCTTGCTCTTGCTCAGGCTGGTCTCAAACTCCTAGCCTGAAGCAGTCCTCCCACCTCGACCTCCCAAAGTGCTAGGATTATAGGCATGAGCCACCAAGCCCGGCCAACAATTATTTTAAATGAACCAAATGTTTCCATTAAAAGACAAAGATCACCAGCCAGAATTTACAAAAAAACAAATACATAAGATGCTTACAAGGGATAACATGAAAAATATAATGATATAGAAAGATTGAAAATAAAACAATGGAAAAATATAAACTATCCAAACACCAAAATAAAAGTGCTGTGACTATTTTAATATCAGAAAAAGTAAAATTTAAGGCAAAAAAACATTATTAGAGATACCAAGGGACACTTTACAATGATAAAATATTCAATTCGCCAGAAAGAAAAATTATTTTAAATGTTTATGCAGACTTATCAGAGCAAAGACTCTCCAGTGGCATCTGCCACGGGCACCAGTATTGGGGTAGAAATTCTGAACTGTGATTGACATATTGCTGGAGGTGATGTATGGACAAGTCTGAGAGGTAAAAACAACTCCAGAGGGACCCAGTCATAGGGGAGCCCCCACACTTTTGTAAGTTTTATCTCCAAGAGCGTGACCAGGTTCTCACAATAAGCATCAGAGAAAAATCCCCTCATGTTCTGACAATCGGAAGAGGAAACCATTTGGAAATACACCAGAGCACTCTGTTCTTCTTAACAAGGCCTGCTCTCAGGAGAAACTATTTAACCAGATCCTAACCTGCTGGGGTTTTGTCAGAGCCTAAGTGACCTGGGAGAATGAAATACCCAACTCTAGCCTGTTCTAGCAGTTCTAGCTCCCACCCAAGGGGAGCACTGAGGAGCACTTGTAAAGTTCACAGTACAGAGTCACAGGCTTACTAAATTTGTATGCATATAATAACATAGGCTTAAAATATATAAAGCAAAAAAATCAAAGCGCTTCAAGAAGCAATGGATACATCCACAATCAGACTGGGAGATTTTAAAATACATTGAGAATAAGTAAGTTAGCTCAGGGGGGTCCCCAGCTTTTTGGCACCAGGGACCGTTTTCACAGAAGACAATTTCTCCACCAGTGTGGGCGGGGGGATGGGGGAGGGGGGTGGTTTCAGGATGATTCAAGCGCATTGCATTTATTGTGCAGTCAAACCTCTCTGCTAATCTGTATTTGCAGCTGCTCCCCAGCACTAGCATCACTGCCTCAGGTCGCCAGGCATTAGATTCTCATAAGGAGCCCACAACCTCTATCCCTCGCATGCACAGTTTACATAGGGTTCACTCTCCCATGAGAATTTAATGCCGCTCCTGATCTGACAGGAGGCGGAGCTTATACAGCGATGCAGGTGATAGGGAGCAGCCGTAAATACAGACAAGCTTCACTCACTTGCCTGTCACTCACCTCCTGCTGTGCAGCCTGTTGCCTAACAAGCCAGAGACCCATACCAATCTGTGGCAGCCGGTGGGGGTTGAGGGAGGACCACAGAGTTAGCTTGTTTATTCATTTAATTCCTTTGGTATTCTCATTCAACCAGTAAGAACTGTGTTAGAGGCTTTGCTGTGAGTGGAATACAAGATCTACCGAAGATATTATTCCAAGTGATAACTCAAGCCAAAGAAATTAAGGTGAGGCCCAAGTTTGATCTGAAATCTTAAGGGTTCTCGCCCATATTCTGTCTAAACTCTATCAACTGAGAGATTTTTGGAGGATTTAGAGAGGACTAGCTGTCTAGTCTCATGGAGATAATTTTTTACATCACCTATTTATGGACTTATGTGACTGTCTATAAAAATTTCCTGACATGCATTTAACAGTGGTAAGGCACTATGTTACAATGTGGTAATCAACACACCCGAAGCTGGATTAGCATACATGACATACCCACCAATTCCTTAGAGCAAACCGGCTGAACTTACTCCTCTGTGGCTCAGTTTTCTCATGTGCCCCGTGGTGATGATAATTAACTTCCCAATATCAATAATTATCCAGCTCACACAAATATTCAATTAACAGCCAAATTGTCCCATTTTTCCATCTTCATCTATTTAAAAATGCAACTGAATTGCTATTATTAATTGCTATCAACATTGATAACAACTATGATAGTTCGATTGCATTTTGAATCATCTACTTAATCACATTTGTTGTTCATGGTGCTTTAGCTCTGTTTACACCATCTGCTTCTTAGGAATTGAGAATTATTTTGCTATTAACTATGAGCTATCAGGAATATGGGTCCTTGTCATATCTTGATAAGAGAGTACCCTTTTTTATCTTAGCCAAATAGGTAAAAATTCAGAAGACTTCAATTTTATAGTCATACTTGGTTACCTTTTTACTTTTCTAGGTATAAGTATCACTGGCACTGCATAAACAGCATGGTTCATCTTGAGCATTGTTTTAAGTGTTCCGGTACTGAGATGAATATAGACTTCCGGTAGCTAGACAGAGTACTGGCAGACTACCGCTCTCCATCTCCTGCAGGTCTCTAAATAGAGTCTGGACAAATCTGTGCAGCAGTTCCTGCCAAGTCTCTCTGCCATGCCGGTTACCATCACACCATGGTCCTGACTCTCAGCCAACAATACATTTATTTAAGTCTGCTAAATTAAAATTGAGAAACAGGTTTTTTTGCTTACCTGCCAGATAAACAGCAAGGGTCACTCAGTCAAGCACAGTCAGAGGAAATCTTGCTACAAGACACCTGCCAAGGTGACAGGGATGCTGTTTAGATAGAATAGCTCCTCTAACAGGGAGGCTGAACTCTAGCCTCTGTGATTTCTGGTACCTAGGCTGTCTGGAATGCCTTTTATAAAGCTAATTTACCTTTTCCTCAGTTTCTAACCACAGTCTTATGGGAAAGGGTAACTGCTTTGCTCAGTCTGGTCGATCTTTACTCAAAAGCCAGCCTTACCACCTTGGAGAAGCAAAGTGTCTGTTTCACTCTGGTAAGTAGGATGTGACTCCCCGATGACAGTTGATGCTCTTCCCTATGCCAGGTCTCATCTTTGATCTGCTGACACAATTGATCTTGCTTTTCTATGCAGCTTGTTTTGAGTGTTCTCTTATGTGGCTTGTTTAATTCTCTCTTGCTTGTCATCTTATGTCTGGCCTTTGAACCCCCAAGAGTCTTGATTTCCACTCCCATCCCCTTTTCTCTTTTTTAACTTATTTTTAAAGCTAATTTAGCAAGATCTTCATACAGTATTTTAGAAACAATATATGATAGAGGGGAAAACCACATGGATAAAAAAGCAGCAGTCTATTTGCAACTCAGTTATGTTTTAAAATGTGTATAATGTCCTCAGGGCGTCTGTGGACTACTCCTGTTTAAGGCAGGTGTATATTTCCCATGTCTCAAGAACAAGCAAACCAAACAGTCATGCAATGTCGTAATTTAGTTCTGCTGCCTTTATTGTGGCTCCCTGAGATTGGAAGAAGCCTACTGTCAATGCATGGCACGACCAAAATTTTAAGAGTTCTACATGGTAAAATAATGCCTTAACTTTGTATAATACTTTAAAGTTTAAGCTTAACATTGGAGTTCATGTGATTTTTCAGAGCAACCCTGTGTATTGGCAGGACAGGAAGAGACATGAAAACACTGACGACCCAGAGGAGTCAATAGGAGTCTTTCCACGAGACCAAGCCTTCCTCTTTTTTTCCCTGTCAGCAGAAATGGATGATAAATTGTCACCTTTGCCCAAAAGAATCTAAGGTCAACTGAAATGAAGAAGCCAAAGTGAAAAAATGCTTGCCTGGAGCATTGCACACTGTCTTCGGTTTATAAACGACCCTTTCGTAATGGGGAGCAGAAAGGTGAGCCACCAGCCTCCCTTGCTTCAGTAAACAAATGATAATGAGGAGGCAGCTGTACTTAGATACACATTTCCAGGGCCTGGCTGGGTAATTAGCCAAGTGACTATCATTAAGGTTAACGGGCTTCCCCAGGTTAAATTCCTTTCCATTGTATATCATTGGAAATAGATCCTTGGAGTCAACGAAGCTATTTTAAGCTCTCTGAAAAGGTACAGGCACACTTTGTTTTATTGTGTTTGCAGTTATTATAGTTTTTGTCTTTTTTTTTTTTTAACAAATTAAAGGTTTGTGGCAACCCTGCATCCAAGCAAGTCTATCAGCACCATTTTCCCAAAAGCTTGCGCTCACTTCAAGTCTGTGTGTCACATTTTGGTAATTCTCACAGTATTTCAAGGTTTTTCATTATTACCAAAATAATTCTTATGGCGATCTGTGATCAGTGATCTTTGGTGTTACTACTGTAATTGTTTTTGGCCACCATGAACTTTACCCATATAAGATGGCAAACTTAATCAATAAATGTTGTGTGTGTCCTGGCTGCTCCTCCCACCACCCATTCCCCCGTGTCTCTCTCTCTCCCCAGGCCTCCCCAGTGATTCCCTGAGACACAATGCTAAAATAGGCCAAATAATAACCCTGCAATGGCCTCTAAAGTGATTCAGTGAAGAGTGGCATGAGTCATACATCCCTCGCTTTAAATCAAAAGCTAGGAATGATTAAGCTTCATGAGGAAGGCATTTAGAAAGCTGAGACAGGCCAAAAGCTACACCTCTTGCACCAAAAAGTTAGCCAGGTTGTGAATGCAAAGGAGAAGTTCTTGAAGGAAATTAAAGTGTTACTCCAGTGAACATCTGAATAATAAGAAAGTGAAACAGCCTTATTGCTGATATGGAGAAAGCGTGAATGGTCTGGATAGAAGATCATACCAGCTGCAACATTTACCTAAGCCAAAGCCTAACCCAGAGCAAGGATCTGACTTTCTTCAATTCTGTAAAAGCTGAGAGAGGTGAGGAATCTACAGAAGATGTGAGGAAAATGTTGGAAATACTCTTCTAGACATTGGCCTAGGCAAAGAATTTATGGAGAAGACCCCAAAGACAATCACAGCATCAACAAAAATAAATGGGACTTGATCATATTAAAAAGCTTCTGCACAGCCAAAGAAACTGTCAAGAGAGCAAACAGTCCACAGAATGGGAGAAAATTTTTACAAGCTACACATCTGATAAAGGGCTGATAACTAGAATCTATTTAGAACTCAGGAAAATCAGCAAGATAAAAACAAACAACCCTATCAAAAAGTGGGGAAAAAGACATGAACAGAAACCTTCCAAAAGAAGACAGAATAATGGCCAACAAACATGAAAAAATGCTCAACATCTCTAATCATCAGGGAAATGCAAATCAAAACCACAATGAGATATCACTTATCTCCAGTGAGAATGGCCCTTATTAACAAGTCCCAAAACAATAAATGTCGGTGTGGATGTGGAGAGATAGGAACACTCCTACATTGCTGGTGGGACTGCAAACTAGTTCAGCCTCTGTGGAAAGCAATATGGAGATACCTTAAAGCGATACAAGTCAATCTACCATTTGATCCAGCAATCCCATTACTGGGCATCTACCCAAAAGAACAAAAGTCACTCTGTGAAAAAGACACCTGCACTCGAATGTTTATAGCAGCACAATTCACAATCGCAAGATGTGGAAACAACCGAAGTGCCCATCAATACATGACTGGATTAATAAAACGTGGTATATGTATACCATGGAGTACTATTCAGCTATAAGAAACAACAGTGATATAGCACCTCTTGTATTTTACTGGCTAGAGCTGGAACCCATTCTATTAAGTGAAGTATCCCAAGAATGGAAAAACAAGCACCACATGTACTCACCAGAAAATTGGTATTAACTGATCAACACCTAAGTGGACATATAGGAATAACATTTATCTGGTGTCAGGTGGGGGGGAGGGGATGGGTATATACATACATAATGAATGTGATGCGCACCAACTGGGGGATGAACACACTTGAAGCTCTGACTCGAGGGGGAAGGGTGGGCAAGGACAATATGAGTAACCTTAACATTTGTATCCCCACAATATGCTGGAAAAAATTATATATATATAATATATAAATATATATAAATAAATAAGACACGTCCCAGGAAGCAAAGGCACATCAACAGCTAGCAGGTTAGGTGAGACATGCATACAATTAGCTTCGCTCCAAGGCAGAATCCACACACAAAAAAAAAGAAAGAAAGAAAAAGAAAAGGTGGAAGCTAGTAGACGTGGTTTCATGATGTTTAAGGAAAGAAGGTTTAAAGAAGCCATCTCCACAACATAAAAAGTGAAAGGTGAAGTAGCAAGTGCTGATATAAAAGCTGCAGCAAGTTATCCAGAAGATGTAGCTAAGCTCATTGATGATGGCAGCTACACCAACAACAGATTTTGCATGTATATTAAACAGCCTTTTATTGGAAGACAATGACATCTAGGAATTGCATAGCTAGAGAGAAGTCAAGGCCTGGCCTCAAAGCTTCCAAGGGTAGGCTGACACTCCTGTTAGGGGCTAATGAAACTGGTGATTTTAAGTTGAAGTCAATGCTCATTTACCATTGCAAAAATCCTAGGGCCCTTAAGCATTATGCTAAGTCTACTCTGCCTGTGCTCTGTAAATGGAATAAAGTCTAGATGACAGCACATCTGTTTATAGCATGGTTTACTGAATATTTTAAGCCCACTGTTGAGAGCTAGTGCTTAGGGGGGAAAAAAGGAGTTTTTTCAAAATACTACTATTCATTGACAATGCACCTGGTCACCCAAGAGCTCTGATGGAGATGTACAAGGAGATTGATGTTTTCATGACTGCTAACACAACATCCATTCTGCAGCCCATGGAGCAAGGAGTAATTTAGACTTTCAAGTCTAATACTTAAGAGATACATTTCATAAGGTTGTAGCTGCCATAGATAGTAATTCCTCTTATGGATCGGGCAAAGTAAATTGAAAACCTTCTGGAAAAGATTCACTATTCTACATTCCATTAAGAAAATTTGTGATTTATAGGAGGAAGTTTAATATCAACATTAATAGGAATTTGAAAGAAGTTGATCTTAACCCTCATGGATAACTTTGAGGGGTTCAAGACTTCGGTGGAGGAAGTAACTGCAGATGTGGTGGAAATATTAATAGCAAGAGAACTAGAATCAGAAATGGAGCCTGAAGATGTGACTGAATTGCTGCAATCTCATGATCAAATTTGAATGGATGAGGAGGTGCTTCTTATGGATGAGCAAAGAAAGTGTTTCTTGAGATGGAATCTACTCTTGGTGAAGATGCTGTGAACTCTGTTGAAATGACCACAAAGAATTTAGAATATTACCTAAACTTAGTTGATAGAGTAGTAGCAGGATTTGAGATGGCTGACCCCAATTTTGAAAGAAGTTCTGTGGGTAAAATGCTATAAAACAGCATCATGTGATACAGAGAAATATTTCATGAAAGGAAGAGTCAATTGATGTGGCAAACTTTACTATTATCTTAAGAAATTGCCATAGTCACCTCAACCTTCAGCAACCACCACGCTGATCAGTCATCAGATATCAACGTAGAGGTCAGACCCTCCACCAGCAAAAAGATTATGACTCACTGAAGGCATTTTTTAGCAGTAAATTATTTTTAAATTAAGGTGTATACATTGTTTTTTTTAGACATAATGCTATTGCACACTTAATAGACTACAATGTAATGTAAACATAACTTTTTTATACACTAGGAAACCAAAAATAATTTCATGTGACTTGCTTCATTGCAACAATCACTTTATCGCAGTGGTCTGGAACCAAATCTGGGTATCTCTGAGAGGTGTGCCTGTACGATTCCACAGCCCACCTGTGGTTTGGCTTAACTGATAGGTCAGCAACAGCTTCTAAATTACTCAGGGTTGGAGTCTGTTTCCTAGACCAGAATGGCAAAATCAAGCACTAAGGAGAGTTGATCAACAAGCAGATAGGCTGAAAGGGGCTACCACATGTGGTGTAAATAAGACCACAGCTTCTGGAAACAGCAGGGAGAGAAATAGAGCCAACTATATGGGAGAAAGCAACTCATGAAGTTGCCATGAAAAATCACCTGTCTGCTAAAATTACAGCAAAACAGCATGCCGGTGAATTTAAGGAAGATTTTTATGCAGATGGGGATTCACTTTTCTGGTTTTTTTTTTTTTTTCACCTGCTGTCAGTGAGCATTAGACCATAAACATCAGCAAACATTGATTAAGCATATTGCCTTGATGAAACTTCAGGTAAAAGAATAAAGTGGTTCAGCAGCTCCAAAGCCCAGAAGACAAATTACTCTTGGTATAGCAATTAGAATGGGGAAAATTGCTGTACATTTTTGAAAAAGTACTTTGAACTTGGTTCTGTAGACCATCTAATAACAGTTGATATGACTTTAGAGAAAGCACCAGTATTCCCATTATGGTTCTATAATTTTTTTAAAAGTACTTGAGGTATATAAAGTGTCGCATGACCAAAACTATAAAGTCAGTCTATTTCTAAGATATACTTCAGACTAGATGTTTAAACTAGTTTGCTTCAAGAAATATGTGGTATATTAAATGCAATGAGGAGGACTTTAGGGACCCAGCATTCCTGTACTTCCTATAGTAATGTCCATCCTAAGCTAGGTTTTCTGTCAATTTTCCTCCAGCAGGTCGATAGCATGAATGTTTCACAAGCAACTTTAAAATGCATTAGTCATTTTGAGATTCATCCCTTCAGTGTTCTTGCTGCTCCTTTTGATCATGCAGCTGCAGTTGGGCTACGAGCACAAAGTCATAACGTTCTCCGTTGAGATGACCTATGTATGTTGTGGAGCAGTGCGGGCAACAAACTCCAGTAAATTCTAGTTTCACTTCTAGTTTAAACACATCGAGCTGAATGTGAGTGTGAATAAAGGTGAGTTTGTGTATGTGGGTGTTTTGTGCACTTAGCCAAAAATGTGTCATTCGTACTGATGTTTTATATTGCTCCTTTCCTCGAAGTGGAGAGAAAATAAAATTCTTGTTTATTGTGCACTTATTGTATATTAGGCTCTGTGCTGGGTGTTCTGTATGGTCCTAATCAGAGCAGCCTAGTGCTGGGCTTATGGCCTCTGAAGTCAGGCTGCCTGGGTTCAAATACTGGCTTTGGCATGACTAGCTGTATGACACCGCACAAGTACTTTACGCTCTCTAAGCTTCAGTTTTCTCACCTGTGAAATGTGGTGACTAATTGAACTTACAATCACAGGTAATTGGGATGATTTAATGAAATAAGGTATGTAAAGTGCTTTGTAGACGGCCTGGCACATGATAATGTTCAATAAATGAGATACTTGCATACCTCATTTAGTATGGCACCAATCCTAGGAGGTGCAGAGCGTTAGCCCCATTTTATAGATGTGAGAATCAAGGCCAAGGAAAGTGAATTAACCTCCCCACAACTTCAAAACTAGTGATGATCTCATCTATGAAAAAAATTAAGTGAATTTTTAAGTAAATGAACAATTATATACATTAGGGAAATGCTAACTGCTGTAACAAATAAACCTCAAGTTTTTAAAGACTCGAACACAACAGAAGTTTCTCCTATTTTACATTTCAAGGTGGATGTTCCTAGTTGGAACTGAGCTTACCATGACTCGGACATCCAGGTTTCTTCCTTCTAGGAGCTCGGCCATCCCCTAGGGCCTTGTAGTCATTTAAATCCAGCTAGCACAATGGAAAAGGGACCATGGGAACAGCATAAGGACTTCTTCAAGCTGTGGCTCAGAGTAACACATGTCACTTCCACTGATGCTCCATCAGTAGGAACTAGTCATACAGCCACATCTAAATGCAAAGCAAGCTGGGAGACACAGTCCCTGGCCAGGAAGCCGCTTCGCAATGACAACTCCCTTCTATGTAAGGGGTATACAAAGTCAACATATTGCAAGGTTCATTCCCTGCTGCCAATGTGTCAAATATTAATAATAGCATCTTTAAACATGATGGGCATTATTCAATTTGGCGGCTGTCTCTTATTTTCCCTCTTATTTCATAAATTTTCTTCAAATTACAACTTCATCCTTCTTCTACCTATTATTGTCCCTATTCCTTGCCAAGGGAATTTCAGATCAATCTATTTTAGGGCCCTAAACAACCCGTAGACCAAGGTAATTGTGCTATGTGAAGTCTGAGGGAGAAAAGAGCAGGAAGAATCTAGCCAATTCAATGTATAGCCTGAAGCTTGTGGTTTTGTTATGTGTGCACTTTTCTGAGCTTCAAATATTGATAAGGACCATCAAATGAATTCATCTTTAAAAAAAAGTCAAAGCCCTGTGCTGGTTGTGAACTAGAGGGGTTTTGCATTGAATAGCTAATATCAACCCACAGAAAAACATACTAAATGCCTGGAAGTGGAGTTCAGTTAAATGAATAATTGAAGAAGACCACCCATGTAATCAATGCCCCTGTTTCAGATTTCTATTGCTTCTGTAAGGAACCACTTCAAAACAGCAGATTTAAACAAAAACCATTTTATTATTCTCATGATTCACTAGGTTTTCTGGGCTAATCTGGGTAGTTCCACTCCACATGATGCCAGCTGGGGCTGTGGTCATCTGGGGGCTCGATTGGACTGGAATGTCCTAGTTGGCTTTCCTGTGCCTTGTGGGAGACAGCGGGAAGATTGGGTACAGTTGGCACACTGGGGCCGTTGGCTCTTTCTCTCTCTCCCCATGTAGCTTCAGGGCCTCCCCTTTCCATATGTCCTCTCCATGAGGTCTCTCCATGTGATATCTCTGGCAGAGTAACCACATTTCTAATACGGAAGCCCAGGAGTTCCAAAAGCACAGAAGTGGAAGCTGCCAGGTCTTCTCAAGGCTTAGTCCCAGGACTGGCATAGGATTCTGCCAAATTCTATGGGTTCAAGAGTCCCAAGTCCATCCCAGGTTCAAGGTGGCAGAGAACATAAAAGAATACATACTAGGGGTATGGCCCACTGGGCCCCATGGCCGAACAGATACCATACCCCCAACTCAAAAATAAGAATAAGCACCATACCACATTCAAGGTCTAGTGAAGTTAGGATGACCTGATGAGAAATTTTATGTACTTGTCTTCTCGTCTATTTCCTTTCAGTTTACTTTTTTCAAAGAGTTAATTTTACAGGGGAACACTATGACTCCATAGCATTCCTGATCTTGGGGTGAGAAAAAGCAGAAGGTGATAATCTGAGATTATTATGAAACAATTTATTTGGAGATGGTTCTCTCACTATTCTACTTTTAGATAACTGAAGAGGCAGAAGAAAGTAGAACAAGGGGATAATCCCATAACAAATGGAATGGCAACTGTTGACAAGTACCAACGAACGATGTTAGAGGCTGAGAAAACAGAGAGCTCCTGGAGTCATCTAGGCAAAAACTGGTGAGTTTTGGACTGAAATAATGGCAGTGGGCTTTCAGAAAAAGAGATTTATCTTAAAAACATTTGTAAAATGTATGTAATCCATAGGATTAGATGATCATGGCTTTAAGAAAGAGAGGGGGTAGAATAACTCTGAGTTTAGGGGCATTAGTGACTTTATAAATGAGGATATAATCAGATACCAAGGAAGGAAAGAGGAGGACAAGTAAGTTTGGGGTAAATGGTGGAGAGTTCACTTTTGGACATACAGAGTTTGAGGTCTTTGTAGGAGATTTAATGAAATTGTACAGTGTGCAATTGGATTAATGTCTCTGTGGTGGATATTTGTTTGTTTTTCCTTCCCTTCCTTGCTTTCCCTTTCTCCCTCATTTATTTCTATTGCCAATGTCACCTGTTTCAGAGAGGTGGGAAATTCCCCACTGCATGAGTCCTGATGAGAGAGAGCTCATGCCCCAACACAACATCTTAAAAGGCCAGCTCTTTGCTTTCCCAGCCTCCTTGCAGCTAGGATATGTGCGTATGATTTAGACTTGGCCAATCAGATGCACCCATCTTAGACTTTGAATTAGGAACAAGTGATTCAAAGAAGCAAGATCAGTGGAGAATTCATTTTGGAGGTGGCAATAGCACTCATTTCCCAAGGACCAACCCTGGCAGAGCAAACTGCAGTGTGCAGAGTTTGCGGCAGCAGGGACCTCCTTGGACAAACGTAGTGGCTTAGCTGTGGCCTCCCCTTCTTCCAGCCCATTTTCCATGTCTTGTTCTTCAGTTTTTCTAACAACTCTGGAAGCTACACAATATCTCTTTGATAATTTACTTTAGGCTTCCAGTTAGCCTCTGTGGCTTGCAGCTTAGGTCCCCAGCCAGCTCAGAGACTCTAAAGCCTGGAGGGGGAACTGGAGTTCCTCAGAAAAAAAAGATGAAGATTAGAGCCCTTGGGGGAATGAGATTGTCCAGGGAGAGAGTGTAGGGGTGAAAAGAGAAGTGGGCTGAGGGCAGGACCCTGAAGCACAGCCACATGTCCAGGGTAAGCAGAGCAGAACACCAACATTGTACCTCTGAGGACAATCACTTAGAGGATTAACTTCCTATTCCAGATCGTCAGTGTGAAATCACCTGGGCCACAGTGGATTCAGGTGTCAGAGTAGCTGTTTAGGACTCAGAGTTTCACCGAGATGAGCAATCTGTTGACATGACAGGTCTAAGAAGCTGTGAAAGACATAGAGGGAAATAGAAGGAATTGGAAGCGGAGGACAACCTCAGCCATCAGGCAAGTGGCTTCCAGAGAACAGGAAATGCAGAAAGGATCAGGCACAGCTAAAAGGCCTACGCATAGGGACCTCAGGAGTCCAGAGTTAAGGAGAATAGCACTGGCAAGAAGGGTACACCAAGATGTTGCTGCTCCTAGGGCAGACACTGTTGGCTATGCTGTTCTTTGGCACTTTATGCCACCTGCTTGTGGGGCTCTGGTCCAGGCCTTACAGATATAAGAATAAGAGCTCCATGGACCATGGAATTTGTAACTGAAGCAGGGCAGAGTTGCTAGGCCTTCTATAAGGCTCTTGTTCCAGGCAACTCAAATGACTGGGTGGTTTTAAGTTATAAAAAGGTTTTATCCAAATTCGAACCAAATAGTAATTTATTTCTGAATGTGAGTTCATCCCTGGTGCCAATAGCTGCTAAGGGTCGGATGCCATCTCACATCTCACATGGTCAGCATCTCACAGTCCCCAGAGATCTGCGGCAGTCACGGCCTCTCACATCTCACTGGTGCTCTGTCATGTAGATTGCACTTCTTCCGTAACAGTTGGGACTGCATGATATAGCCCTGTGATACCCACTGTTCTGGGCTTTAATTGTCATTTGTCTAAGTCTTCTCTCTTCAACTAGGCTGAATCAATCTCATAGATTTGATACTTCTTTTGTCCTTCCGCAGAATGGCCAGCAAAGTGCTAGCACATGTAAATATCCATCAAGTACCTGACCCAGATGGCTTATATATGCAAAACCAACACAGAGTTTGTCTGCCTAAAACTTCAGACCAGTCCTTACCATAGGTCATGGTGTATTTCTCTTACCATTGCTTTTTCCTTTTTGCTCTAGTGCTGCTCAGAAAAAAAAAAAAAAAAACTAGGACACTGAAATTCGAGGACTTAATGGAGTTTGGTGCCTTTACTTATCTGATGTCTACAAAGCCTGACTGGTCTACTTCTAGTCTATAAGATATGGAAGCTTCAGTAACAAGCTTCTACTGTGCTGACAATATTATGATCCTGTTACCCATTGTAATTGCTTAAATAGTGTTTTAATTAGCTGCTTTAAATGATTTTGCTTTTTCACTAAAAGCAGTGTGTGCTTTAGTTTAAAATATGGGTCACTGGTGTTTCTTTCTAGAATTTGACTACGTTTAGTACAAGGGGAAATGAGTATGTATTTGTAGAAGTTTTAATGTCAGTAGCTCAGGTTGATTTCTGGAATATGAATGCTTTAATACTTTGTGGACTCAGTAATGCTATACACAGGATTATTACATTTGTTCTAGTTTTTAAATACTGTCACTTCTTTCATGAGCTTTACCAGTTTTTTTATGGGACCTGTAACTAGTTGATCAGCTGTGTTTATGTTAATATGCTGTTTTAGAAAGGATGGTTGACCCAGAACATCGCAGTGCCAGGAAAAATACACACTATTATAGATATGTATTTGCCATCCCTGCATGCAATGCTTCTGCCAAAACTACTGTCCATGGAATTACAGAATGCCTTATCCTCCACCATAGCATTCCACACAGCATTGCTTCTGATCAAGAAAATCACTTCACAGCAAATGAGGTGTGGCAATAGGCCCACGGTCATGGAATTCACTGGTCTTACCATGTTCCCCACTGTCCTGAAGCAGCTGGCTTGACAGAAAAGTGAAAAGGCCTTTTGAAGGCCCTGTTACACCTAGGACTCACAGCTTCATGCCAGCCAGGTGGCAATGCCTGGCAGGGCTTGGGCAAGGTTCTCCAGAAAGCTGTGTATGCTCTGGATCAGCATCCAATGCATGGGACTAATTCTTTCCCAGCCAGGACTCATAGTCCAGGAACCAAGGCGTGGAAATGGAGTAGCATCACTCACTATTCCCCTAGTGACTCACTAGCAAAATTTTTGTTTGCTATCACTGTGACCTTATGTTCTACTGGCCTAGAGGTCTTAGTTCACCAGGAGATGCAATTATGATTCTATTGAACTGGAAGTTAAGACAGCCATGCAGATACTTTGGGATCCTTATGCCTCTAAACTGATAGGCTAAAAGGGGGATTACCATGCTGGCTGGTTGATTCTGACCACCAAGGAGAAATAGGATTGCCATCTACAATGGAGGTAACAAAAACAATGTTTGGAATATAGGAGCTCCCTTAGGGCATCTCTTAGTTTTCCCACATCCCTGTAAATAAAGTCAATGGAGGCTGGTCACAGTGGCTCACGCCTGTAATCCCAGCACTTTGGGAGGCCCGTGGTAAAGGAGACAGTGTTGCTCTACACTGCCATCTTCCAAACCCCGACTCTTGGAGCTGTCCTGGAAATCACTCCTAATGTGCCCTTGCAACTTTTCTTGTCCTCATTAAATTGTGCAGAACTATCTGCCCCATTCTTGGCCACGGACTGGGTAATGTAAGCTGTGCTAATTCTTCCTCCACACCCAAGCTGACGTGCGACTCATTCTGTGGCAGGAAACAGACAGATGCTGAGACAGGGTTAGGTGTACATAAAGTTTATTGTAAAGTAACACTATGAAAGGAAAAAGGAGGAAACAAGATTAGGCAGGGAGAACTCAGACCGTGATACAGACACGGCAAACCCTCTGCCATTCCCATGGGAGCCACTCCCCCTTAGAGGGCTCCAAAATTGGGCCAAAAGGGCCAGGCCCTTTGTCTTCTTCAGTCATTGGCTGGAAGCCACGCAGAAAAAAATGTGCCCTCAGCTACCATCCCCTTGCTCAGACATTGGCTGGCGGGTGCTCCAAGAAGAGTGTGTTCTTGGTCAGTAAGCTAAGGCCAACCCTAAGGGAACAGCTGAAAGCTGTAGCTAATCACACTCCTCGCAGCTGGGCAGTGTATCTTTCCTCGATGAACAATCTGTGTGTTGTCTCGCCATGTCTGCCACACCTTCTAAGACCCTTTATAAGAGGAAATTTTTAGAGAATCAATGTATGACCCCAAAGGGGACATCCTAATTGTAGTCGGTAGATGACAGGGAAAACTTTCAGTTCGCAAACCATATCACACAGATGTCACATACTCAGCAGTCAGAGCAAGCCCTACCCAAACATCGCAATTCCCTCTAAACCCCCTCAATCCATGCATCCTTCCAACTTAGTCAAGTATGACCTTCCAGGTGAAATATTAGCATTTTTCAAGATCATGTCTATCTAAAACATGGAAGACTGAAGCCAGGCTGGTGGCCGAGGAGAGGCCAGTTAATGAGGAGTACTTATGTGGCACAATTAACCAATACTTACTGAATACTTACTATACAGTACAATTATGCTCATTTTGCAGGTTAAGAAACTGAGGCTCAGTAGGATAAGTAATTGACCCAAGGATATTAAATTAATAAACAGGGCTGTGGGTATTCCAGTTTTCTTGGCCTCTAGAGTCTGCACTCTTTCTATTAGTCATTCAGAAGAGTATGGAAAACATTTTTCTGAAAGTTTTTCACCCAAAAAGTTTCTAAAAATATTTTGTGCTTAATTGGATGAATTTCTGGCTATTCATTATACTTGACTATCTGGAATGATCCATTTCAAAAGGATGCTACAAAGCTGAGGTTTTAGTCTCCCATAAATTCTGTGCAAGAGATCAGCATGAAAACTATTTAAAGTGAGCTCTCTTTTGTAAGAATAGCTAATATGTGCTGGCTAACTTTTGCTGGTTCATTCTCTCTAAACTTTGAAGGCTCTTTCTGTATCTGTTCTCCTCTGCCCAGTGTTGTTACAGTTTCATTTGACCTTGGCCATGACATTGAACAGTGTTCATTTCTGAATGTCCTGTTGACCTGAAGCATCTGATCCTTGATTAGTTATTCCCACAATATCCTCCCTGCCTTTGTGTGTGGAGTTAATAATACATATGAGAACAGCAAGGTCCAAGTCTTATTCATTAAAACGAGCAATCCAGAATTACTACAGGGACCATTATCAAAAGCATCACACACACATGACAGTCCTTAGTTACCTTTACTTGTTTATATTTAAGAGAGGCTAACAGCCTTTTCTGTGCAAAAGCTCTCTTCAAGACATGCTGCTTCCACCATGCCAGGGGAAAGCAGATGGAGACCAAAGCACTTGCTTAATAAGAACAGAGACATCTGCATTAGATGTTTGAAGAAGACAAGGGCAATTGGGAACATATTTGTTTAACCATATTACTTATTGCTTTATTATTATCCTGCTTAATGTCTGGCTGCACTTGTGTATACTCAGTGCCGGAACCCACAGTTTGAGATGCTTAACTTCTTACTACAAAACAAACATGTGTGACTGCCTGAGGAACTGGGAGATGTGATCTGAAAGTCAACACCAGGCCTGCAAAATGCATAGATTATTGGTAAGAGAGAAAGGCATGGGGATTTTCATTCACATGCTTTTATTTTTTTTTTTCTGCCCTAGACCCACATTGCTCTCCATCTTAAAAGTGAAGAAGTGGCAAACTGAAGAAGTAATAAATACACTTTCAGCCAAGTTAACCAAAATTAAATTACCCAGCTGATGTAGGACGCAAAGATCTGGGACATTCTAGCAAAGAGGACCTGGATAATGCATTAATATATAGTTTGTTATTTGGTTGGTTTTTGATACAAGCTATTGCCTTTGGCAAGGCAGGCTGTGGAAGTGGATGGCTCAATAGGCAGGTCACACTGTGCCTTCAGCTCTGGTGCTCTTAGCAGCCAGGATAAAGCACAGCTAATCTCTGCCATCATCAGTAGGTTCAGGCTTTCCTTTCAGCATCACTCTGCCTCAGTTAAGATGGTGCTGGGTTTAGTTATAGCAAGATCTCTGTCCATATCTAAGACCCATCTCTGCAGGAAACTCAGCTCACTCTTGGAAACACTTCAGTCATAATTTTATTTAAAAAGTTTTTATATTGAAAATCTCACAAATTTGTAGCTTAAAGAACAATTAAAGCAAACACCCTTATAACCACCATTTGGGCCAAGAAAAGAACTCTGCCAGTGACCCCAAAGCTCCATCGTGTACCCAGGCCTAAACCCTCTTGGCTTTTTTTTTTTTTTTTTGCTATCCAGTAAAGCTATCCTTCAAAAAAATTCTTAATACTGTCAGTTTTTTTAAAAAAAATTTTTTTAGATGATCCAGCAATTCCACTACTGAATATTTACCCAAAGGAAAAAGGGCATTCTATAAAAAGACACCTGCACTCAAATGTTTATAGCAGCACAAGTCACAATTGCAAAGATATGGAAATAATCCAAGTGCCCATTAATACATGAGTGGATTAATAAAATGTTGTATAGGTATACCATAGAGTACTACTCACCCATTAAAAAAAAATGGTGAACTAATAGCTTTTATATTAACCTGGAAGGAACTGGAGACTATTATTCTAAGCAAAATATCATAAGAATGGAAAAACAAGCACCACATGTACTCACCATTAAATTGGAACTAATCAATCAACACTTATGTGCACATATGGAAATAACATTCATCAGAAATCCAGCAGGTGGGAGGGGGGAGATGGGAATGGGTAAATTCACACCTAATGGGTATAATGCACACTATCTGGGTGATGGACATGCTTAAAACTTTGACTCAAATGATACAAAAGTAATTTATGTAAGCAAAACATTTGTTCCCCTGTAATATTCTGAAATAAAAAATATATATTTATATATTTTTAATTTTTTTAGAGACAGGATCTTGCTCTGTCACCCAGGCTGGAGTGCAGTGGCATGATCATAACTCACTGCAGCCTTGAACTCCTGGGCTCAAGTGATTCTCCCGCCTTCCAAAGTGCTAGTGTTACAGGTGCATACCACTGGCTTCTTTACTTTTATAGAAATCTTTCCTTGTGTTTCCTTAGGATGCTTTTTGTTCACCCAAGTGATAAAAACTATAGTTTGGCCTTGCCCATATTTTTTTTACTGCTGTGTTAGGCTCTTTTTGACCTACAGACACCCCCTCAATCCCTTTCTTTTCCTTACAATATATCTGTTGAAGAACTCAGGAAGTGTGGCCAGTGGAGTTGCCCGGGCTGGATGTGGCTGACAGCTCACTAATGGTGCCATCCAACATGCTCTCCTGGCCTTGAGAGTTCCCACAGATGAGCAGTGGAATTCATGAGACTGAGTCAAGAGAATTGCATCAAGAGAATTTCACTTGTCTGGTGACAAGAATTTCTTCCTTCTTGCTCCCCTGCCCAGAAGAAGATAGGAGCCTTTCCCCCGAGGTACAGATTGGAACTTTCATGCTTCTATGTCTTCTCACCAGCTTGTCCCACTGCCTGAAATGCCCTCCCAGCCTCCTTTACCTGGAAAATGACTACTAAGTCTTCAAGGCTTGATGCAAAAGTCAAATGTCTCTCATCAGCACTGTGAAGTCTTCACGCATGCACCAAGCACAATACACCCCTGGGTCCCCACCATGTCCTCACTTACCTCTGGGATAGACTTCCTACACCATATCATAATCTCCTGAACTCATTAATCTTCCTGCTGCCCACCTCCTCCACACGCTCCCCACTCCTGGAGAGCAGCAATCATCTGAGCAGAAGCAGGTATTCAATACCTGGTAGGAGAGCAACACACTCCCCCTCCCCCCGCCCTTGTAGGGAACATCTGGATTCCTTTCACTCCACCACCACTCATCAGTCCACAGGGGGCGCTCTCCCCTAAGGACCCGCCTCCTCTCATGGTGCCTCCGAAGTCAGCTCTGCTTGGCAGCTGGTTTCAGCCTGCTTTCCTGCTCTCAATGGCCTCTTCTCTTCTTAAGAAGTCTTTGTACTCTCATGTGATCTGAGGTTGGCTTAGAACTTGGCATTCAAAGAATACCACCCTGTCCCCTGCTTGCCCCATAATATGGCACTTGAACAGCATTTCCAGTGTAATGCCACCTGGCTTCAGTTGCACCATTAACAGGTACGACAAATGACATTGGCCACACAAGTTCAAAATTACAGCCATCCTTAAGCAGGGATGGGCAGGCAATGAGGGCTATATCCTCTCTCACTGTTCCATTAAACTCTCTCTCACCTTTCAAATGTAGCTTCAAAATCACTCCGTAAGAACTTTCCCTGATTAACTTGACCCAATTCTCTTAATTCCTCTACTCAATGAGCCTTCATTAATTATGTACCTAGAGATTTTACTCTATTCATATGCTCTCACTATGTTATTCTATGAATATGCGTTTCATTTCTTTTCATGTGCAGTTTCTTGAGAGGAAAATCTGGTCTTGCAGTTCTTTTGAATCCCTCCCTCTATGTGAGTTCACATTTCTGCAGAGGAGAGACCCAATAAATGTCACTGACTGACAAATGTATGTGACTATAAATGTACCTGTACCCTCGTACTTTTCTAGTACAAGAACTGAAGAAGCTAAGGAAGAAAAGGTGCTAAAATTGCAGCCTCTCTGAAGAACATTTTATCCAAAAGTGTCTGTTTTTCTTTTCCTGAGTGGTGCTCTTTCTTCCTAGCTAATCTGCTGAAATTTGCTAACCTGCCAATCTCTTGAGTTCTTTCAATAAAGACTTGTGAGCAAGTTTTGACTTTTGAAAGAGAGTTTCAGAATACAATTTAAAGTTCCAAATATAACTAAATATATTACTTTGAGTAATGCTATAGTTATGTGGATTCATTATATTCATCAATAAACACCATTGAATCATTTTTTTCATCAACTTCTCACTAATTCTTCCCGCAGTCCCCTATGATGCAATAATGGTTTCTCTGAGCCAATGAGCCCTAGTAATAATGTTGTGAGTAAATTTGAATTATTTAAATTTTTATTACTTTTTTCCAAAGAGAATATCCGTCAGGTCCTGGACTTACAGATCTATGATAGTTTAGGATACATTTTGATACTTTTCTGAAGACAACAGACATTTGACCAAATCTGGACTGAAGAAACCTACTATTTCTTGTGATAGAAAGCAAGCCCCCAGATAATGTAGATTTATCTGTTCATTTACTCAAAGATTTAGGAAAAAACTAAGCAGCCAGTTTGTGTGTGTCTGAAAAATGTCCCAGTTGTACATTGCAGGCCTTACTGCCAAGCTGAGGGAAAGACATCATGCATTCTAGAGAAATGACAGGAAGTTCCTTGGGATCTTTGCTCAGATATTTTTCAGTCAATAAATTAAGAAAGGATTTAGATAATTTACTGAAAACTAAGGTAATATTATCTGTGTGTATATATGTGTGCGTGCATACATGTGCCCTTGTGCACATATTTTGGAGTTCAAATAGCTAATTAGTAAATGCATACATTAGACTTCATCTATTAATTTTAAAGAGGATTATAGCATTGATTATGCTAACCAAGGTAAAATACACTTTCATTTATTCATAGTAATTTAAATGTTTAAATTGAAGACGTTACTTAGAATAAATGAATAGTTAATTTTGATAAAATGAGTAAAAGAATTGAGTCCTCGCTAGTTGTAGCATGATCCTCAGTAGCCTGGATTCCCCTAGCAGCCTGCAGCCCCCACGCTCAGTCACTCATCCATGATGTGTTTGCTAAGCTAGCATCAGTCTGTCTGTCCATCCATCCGTCCTTCCTTCCTTCCTTTCTTCTTCTCTCCCTCCCTCCTATCCCCTGCACCTCCCTCCCCTCTCTCTTTTTCCCTCCCTCATCCCTCTCACTCTTATCTTTCAAAGCCAGTTAGTACTTTTGCTTTTCTTATTCCTGTTAATAGCTGCTACCACAGCCTCCACTTTGGGTTATTTTATTCTCCAAACCTATCTCTACTTCTCCCTCTTTACATTCTCTCTAAAATCATCAATCGGGCCCTTGTAGTTCCAGGTTCTATCATTAGTCCGTAAAGGGGAGGAAATGAGAGGTTCAGGAAATCCTAAAAGGTTATATAGTGACTTATTGAACCAGAAACACAACTTCTTTCTAGACCAGCATTCTCCAATATGGTAGCCACATGTGGCTATTTAAATATAAATTTCAATGAATTAAAATTTCAGTTTCTTGGCCTCAGTAACCATGTTTCAAATACTCAATAGCCTCATAGTCCAGTGAGCCTCATGGTCACACATGTCCAGTGCCATAGGGGCTAAGGTATTGGACAGCACAGGACATTTCCATCATCACAGAAAGTTCTTTTGGACAGAGACCTATTCTACGGTCCATTCTCTGAAGGAAAGGCCTAATGCCTTTGTTTTATCTCATTTTCCTTTTAGGAAGTGCCCTCCTCTCCTGCTGAAGAGGTCGTTCACCTTCAGACCTCACCAGACCTCCTCCCAGTGGAGTGCTAAAGCGGGACAGTCATCCTGTTTCAGAATCAAGCCGGTCATATAAAAGTGCTCCATAAATATAATGAATCTTAGGGGAACTGTAGTACTCAGAGAGAGCCAAGGAAATGGGCAAGCCTAGTGGAACTCAGTCCTCTGCCAAGAGAGAAGTATAGAATAGTGAGGGGACAGGTAAGCAATTTGGGGAGCATATTTAAGATCCAAAGATATAGCTCTCTCTGTAGTTAGGAAGGGAAATTTAGGATTGCAGCCTATACCTCACTTTTTACAACACTTAATCGTGTGTAAATAAATACTAAATGCACCAAAAGCTCACAATGAAAATGACCCTGCAGTAAAAATATTGCTAACTTAAGAATCCTCTTTCAAGTGTAAATTGCCATCCATTTAAAGGATCCAGGCTTTCAGGAAGGAGTAGGCACACCTGTGACCCAGGCCCCAGGGAATGTGCTGGAAACATCTTATTAACGCAAATTACTTTTCAATCTCTCCTGTCAGACTGTGTAGTCCTTGCAGACATATCTTCATCACCCTACTCTCTTAAGCCTGGCACAGAGCTGGACACACAACAGAAGCCTGGTAAAGTTTTGTTGAATGTATTTTTTACAAACAGACTCATTTAACCCTTGGGTCCTCTGTTTTACTGGCATCTTCCCAACATACTTAAATCCCAATTTTTAGTTTACTTAATACTAAGGCGTATGCAATTACGGTTAAATAAATGTGTATTGCTGCCCCACGTCATGTTTATGATTTCCTTTCATTGATCTCATTGTTTTCCTATTTGCTTAATTTTCTATGTATCTTTCACTGATTCTTCCCACAGTTCCAACAGCTCTGTAGAACTGCTCTTGACACTATTTTTCATTATGTCAGATTTATCATATCATCTATGGGTAGCATTTCACACCTGGAGACCTCCCTCCTGGCATCTCTAGTCCTTTTGCTCCAGCGGGAGCTGAGTCACACCCAGGCTGCTCCATGCCACTGTCCAGTCACTTCTCTCCCCTGCCCTCCAATTCCCTTTTCCTCAGCTTCTCCTTTCTTGATTTACTCCCTTGTCTTGCTAAAAGAACATCTTCAATACTCTGCTTTCTCTTCAGATCGTCTAAATCTTTTGCCTTTTACTGAAAGAACATCTTCTAGTTACTCTTTAAGAAAGGGTGCATGGGATGTAAGTGTCTGAAAATGTTTTTATTCTACCCTCACGTTTGATTGATCATTTGGCTCAGTTAAGAATTTTAGGTTGGAAGTCACTTTTTCTCAGATTTTGAAAGACTTGCTCCATTCATTGCCTTCGAGCTTTCTGTGGTGCTAACAAGAAGCCTGATGCCACTTTGATTCCTGATCTTTTGTACGTGACCTGCTTCTTTTCCCTTCCTTAATATGCATCAATGTGGATCTTTTTGAAATTATTCTTTGTGTAGGGAACGTGATGGATCCTTTATGTCTGGAGAGGTGAGTCCTGAAGTCCTGGGAATTCTTACATATTTTCCTTCATAATGTCCTCTTCATTTTATCTGCTCTAAAATTCTTCTTAGAGCCTCAATTCATTCTTTAATTTGCTTATTTTTTTCTCCTACTTTCCAATCCTTTTTTTTTTTCCTATTACTTCCTAGATTTCCTCAACTTTATGTTTCAGATGTTCTTCTGAAACTTTTATTTTTGCTGTTATTTTTCAATTTCCAACATATTTCTGGCTGCTTTTGTCTCATGGATGCAATATATCTCCGAGGGTTTTAATTAAGAGTTACTTTAAAGTTTGCAGTTTCTCTGAGGGTTTTAATTAAGAGTTACTTTAACTTTGCAGTTTCTCATTGTCTCTGTTTCCTCAGGCTTCCTTTCTTCCATTTGTTGATATTGGCCTTTGTCTTTGACACTCGAGGCTTCTTCAAACCTCTGGGAATCTGTTGACACTCATATGTGATAGGGACACACTGACATGTTGATTGGAAAACTTGGGGTCTGGGCAGGGTTTGTCATCTGGAGGGTTTCACTGTCAGTATTATTAGGTCTTTCCTCGGTAGTTCTTCAATCACCCCAGGGAAGAATCTTCTAATCTGCCTCAGAAGGTATAAATACAGTTGCTGGCATTCAGGAAAGTGGCTGGAGGAAGGGGCCTAAGGGTCCTATAATTCATGTTTTCAAGAATAGCTGCTCAGGGCAGCAGAGAGTCCTGAAGTTTCCTTCTTATCTGGGTGCTGCTGGGGGTTCAGCTCTGATGAGCTAAGGCAGCCATTGTAAGGAAGGAAGAAATTTCTTTCCTTTGCCGGGAGAGTAGCACTAACTTTGTACCATTCTTGGGAGAACTGAGAGAATAGTAGCTCAAACCATTCTCTGCAGAGTTTAATCCTCTTGCATAATCCTCAGTTGAGAAAGGTTGGTAATAATTACATTACTCAGACGCTCAATCATTCCCCTGGTTTTCCGCCCCACGCCTCATCCTGCCTTTCTACAAGTCCTAAAGCTGTCGGGGTTTTGCCAGGTGATGGGCTTGCCCCTCTGCAGGCGCAGAGTTGGACTGAAGCCTCTTGACTCCATTTCACCAGTTAACCCCGTCCATCTGCCTTGGATCTTACAGCAATCTGTTGCCATCTTGCATTCTTTGTTGTCTCCATGCCTCTACTCTTTGGCTTTATGAGCTTGTTAAATTAAGTTTAGCCTAAAGCTGCCTTCTTACATATTTTAAGTTCGACCTAAGAGTTTCTCCATACCTAGTGCACCATAACCTAACTGGATGTGTAAACAGACTATAACCTACTGTTGTACCAATCACTGAGTTTCGGCCAATCACAAGCAGCCAACTGTTCAAACTGTGTTCAAATAAGGCAAGCACTGAGCAGTAACCAATCTAGCTGTTTCTACACCTCACTACCATCTTCTGTATGTCACTTTCCTTTTTCTGTACATAAATCGTTTCTGTGATGACAGTCCCATAGTAGCTATGAACCTATTCTGTTTGGGGTCAGTGGGGCGCTGTCCAATTCACAAATTGTTCTTTACTCAGTTAAACTCTGTTAAAGATAATTTTTCCAAAGTTTTTCTTTTAACAAGTTTAAAGCATTGTATTTCCCTATATTCATTTTGGTGGGATTTATAGAAGAGATAACTTAATGCATCAATTTACTGTAATTGCTCAGAAGTCCAGGTATTTTGAGTACATGACATATAACTATTACTATGGTGATATAATTTATCATCCAAACCAGAAAATCATTGAGAGTGCAAGGACACTAAGAATAACTATAATTATATAATTTTTTACAGACTTTTTAAATTAAGTAACAAATTGGTATTATGATATGTAGATCTATAAAAAAGTTCTAGTCAACCTATTTTCAAATATGAAAACTTTCTAGAAAATTTAAATGAATGGTTCCACAGATATAATTACATAATGTCCATGTGCATTAAGGTAAAATTTTAAAAATTCCTTGTACTGGTTTTCTGAATATAAAAAAACAGAATGATGATTCCTGGAACATATTCATTTATGTGAATAAGTTTTTTAGTCATATCTGTTTCTAAGAACATGCCAGTGCTGTTTTCTAGCCAATATACTTTTTAAGTATAATTATTCTTCATTTTTTCATAACATTTACTGTAATATTTTCAAAGTTACATTTATATAGTTATCAAATTTGAAATTGTTGACACCTTCAATTGACTTTTCTTGGTAGACCATAATATTTTAGATTAGAAAACACACTCTGTACAGGGGATGAGGTACATGGGAAACTTATAGAAAATTCCACTAAATGGAGGATATTCTCAATTTTACTTTTTAGAATTGAAATGTATAAATATTTGAGCTTGATATTTTCATTAGCACGTTTTGCCTCTATTTGGAGTAATTTTTTTGGCAATTAATTGTATAGGATAAAACATGTCAAACATGTTGTCTCTGTTTACTATTAAAGGCTGTTTCTTGAACAAAATGCAACCAATATTTGAAGGACTTGTTTACAAAATAATAATGCCACATTAGGTCATTTAGGTGAATTTAGAAAGTAGTTCTCCAAACGCCCAACATTTTCTACATTTCAATTGGTGGACAATGAAGAGAGAAAACATATAGAGCCAGATTGGTATTGAGCATCAGGTTTGTCACAAAATTTTGTAGTTCTGTTACTTTGTGCATATATAAAAATATTTGTAAATCATAGCAACTAAAATTTCTACTTTGCTAGAATACTGCACCTTGTTTGAATACACAACTATCCATTGTGTGCACACAATCAATTTCAAATACATTTCTGCTCCACTGTTTTCTAATTTAGTAAGAACATTGCTGTTACTATGATACTGTGCCTACCAACAATTGTATTTGTATTCGAACTATAAAAACAAATCATTTTGTCTTCAGTGTTAAACTTTTGAACTATATTTATAATGAAATCCACATTCATGTCAAATATTTCAAATTCAACACAATGAAATTCTAAAAGCTTTATTTTGACTCTGTGGATTTGGTGACAAAAATGAACCATTATTTATATTAACTTGACTGATTTTTCTGTCAGAAGCATCTGATGTCATGGATATAAAACAGGCATCAGTTATCTGTTTGCAAATTTCTTCTTTTGCCAACATGTTGACAGCTATCATTTCATTTTTTCTATATTTACAAGAGAACTTTGGAATAAAAATGAAAGAAATTAATATAGAACAACAGTTATTTTATCAAAAAAGGTCATATTTCAGAGTTAATATGCAAACCTACTTTCTGCAGCTGTCTATATATAAGATGATTTAACATAATCTTCATAGAGTAACTACATTTAAAGTATTAAATACATGTTGATAATTCCTCAACAAATCTGTATCCTCTGTGTTCAGGTGGTCAGAGATGTCACCACTGCCTCCATGGTGAATAGTAAGAATAAGTTGTCTTTTGCCAAGACTACATATGCACCATTGATTTTCTTGAGCAATTAAAATTCAGTTCTTAAATTTTTGTTAGACATGTGATCTTAAAAAGCTCATTACTGAGAGAAAATTTGAGGGTAAGGAACTCCAAAAGACCATTCCTGCATAAAAGTAGTGAAAAAACTGGCATAAACAATCAGAATCAACTTTTTCGAAATGTTGAAAACTAACCAACAGCTTGTAGCAACCCAGAAAGGGCTTATCCAAGAAAAATGGCTGAATCTTGGTGACAATTATGAGCTTCATGGCATCTTAACTTACCTAGTCCATCCTCCATTTCTCAGCTCTATGACAGTCTTAAAAATAACAGTGTGCATGCCCCATACCTTATCAGTAGAAGACAGCACAGAACAGACATCACCTGTAAATTGTCTTTAGTTGATCTGTCTGGTGGCTCCCAGGAAGATCTCCTCTCAAAGACTTGTCTTTATCTCACCTGTTTGAAACTTTCCCTTTGTGGTCAAGCTGGTAACAAAAGTAGGGCACCCTTATGAAAAACATTTATAGGCAAATGTTTTGGTCCCTGTTGCCATGCAATGATAAAAATTGGGAATAATAATAGATGAACCAAAATGCTTAGGAGAAAAGTCTTGGGAGTGAGATGCTTTAGGGAATAAGGGCTTTGAAAAGCTCTGACACTCTCCTGGGACTCACAGGCTACACATAAGCCCAGAGCTGTGTTCATGTTCAGGGAAGACCTGAGAAGGCCCTAGAACCTCCGGCTGACCTTGGGGCTCTGCAGACATAGGAAGTAAAGGCGAAGGCAGAGTTGTACACTTCCTGGCTAAGCACCGAAGGCATGCCTTAACACACAGAGCCCCTCTGGCAAAGACTGGGAGATTTTTTTTTTGGTTCCAGGCATTGAAAGTGCTCTCTATTTAATCATTAACTGAACATCAAGCTAAGGCTATGTAGGGTCCTTGAATAGCTAAATCAATCAAGAAAAAGAAGAACAAAGTTGGAGGACTCATAATTCCTGATTTTCAAAATTTATTACAAAGTTACAGTAATAAAAAAGTGTACTATTGGCATAAGGATAGAGATATAGATCCATGGAATAAAATTGAGATTCTAGCAATAAACTCACATAATTATGGATGCCAAGACCATTTACTAGGGAAAGAATTGTCTTTTCAACAAATCATGCTGGGACAACTGGATATCTACATGCAAAAGAAGAATTTGGGGCATAAACTCACACCAGATACAAAACTTAACTCAAAATTGTTTTTAAAAATCTAAATGTCAGAGCTAAACTCTTCAAAGGAAACATGGGTGTAAATCTTCATGACCTTGAATTAGGCACCAGTTTCATAAATATGACTCCAAAATCAAAAGCAACAAAAGAAAAAATAGGTAAATTGGACTTAAGTCCAACTTGTACTTCAAAGAACACTATCAAGAGAGTGAAAAGACAACCCACAGAATGGGAGAAAGTATTTGCAAATCGTATCTCTGATAAGGGGCTAATGTCAGACATATAACAAAGTCTTCCAACTCAATAATAAAAAGGCATGCCACCCAATTTAAAAACAATTGCAAGGGATTTGAATACACATTTCTCCAAAAAAGATATACAACGGCCATTACACATATGAAAAAAGGTTTTTTTTTAACATCATTAGTCATTAAATAAATGTAAATCAAAGCCAAAATGAGATACCACTTCATACCCAGTAGGATGGCTATAATCAAATAGGTAGACATTAACAAGTGTTGGCAAGGATATAGACATTGGAACCTTCACACATTCCTGGTAGGAATGTAAAATGGTGTATCCACTTTGGAAAACAGTTTTGTAGTTCCTCAAAAAGTTATACATAGTTATCCTATGACTCAGTAATTCCATTCCTAGGTATATACTCAAGACAATGGAAAACATACATATACACAAATAGTTATACACAAATGTTCACAGCTACATTATTCATAATTGTTAAAAAGTGAAAACAACATAAATGTCCACTAACTGATGAATGGATAAACAACATGTGGTATATCTGTATAGGGGAATATATGCAACCATAAGAAAGAATGAAGTACTGGGACAGGCTACCACATGGATGAACCTGAAGAACATTATGCTAAGTGAAAGAAGCTAGCCACAAAATGCTACATATTCTGTGATTCCATTTACCTAAAATTTCCAGAATAGGCAAATCCATGAAGACAGAAAGTAGATTGGTAGTTGCCAAAGAACAGGGGGAGAAGGGAGTAGGGAGTGGCAGCCAACAGGTACAGGGTTTATTTTTGGCATGATGGAGATGTTCTGGAATTAGTGGTGATGGTTATATAACATGGGGATCTACTAAAAATTATTGACTTGTATACTTTGTTTAAATGGTAAATTTTGTGTATGGATTTTATTTCAATAATATTAATAATAATAATAAAGTTCATGCTGATGACAGAGTTATTTTAGCAAAATTTAAAAAGTGTTACCAAACAATAAAAGATCAATGTTTGTATGCACTGTGTGACAAAGGAGAGAACTACTGCAGCAAAAGCATTCCAACAACCTTCTCTCTGTGCACTGTGGCAGGACCGCTTAGCCTCTGTTTTCTGGACACAGTCCATAGTCAAACCTATCATTTCCCTAATTTCCTACTGACCCTCATGCCAGGTGGTCTTGAGGCCTTGCTCCTTGTTCCTGGAGACCCTGGTACGACCGGCTGGTACACCAAGAGTCCAGCTGGAGCGACAGAGACGATCTCTTCCACCACCACCTGAGGCTTGCAGGGGCAAGCTCTCCTTTACTACTGTGTTCTCAAGCTCTTGCTTTTATCAGTGAGTGTCCTGGGAACCATCCTTAAAAGGAAAATGCTAGTTGACACTACCCCTTAAAAAGGTCAGGCAAAGAGAAACAGGTTACTGCCAGTCATCTTTATATTTAGCTACATGTTGAGGTAAGAAGTCTGTTCATTGCACGTGTACCCCCCACATTACTGGGTGAGACCATGGCAGAAGATGGAAGTGCAAAGTGGAGGTCTATGAAACCCATTCTGGCTCATTTTAATGTCATTTTTAATAATAAGATTTTGTTAAAAAAGAAATTGGGGACACATGCTAAATAAGAAGGGATGCACGAATAGAGGTAAATCTGGACAGCCCCCAGTTAAGCCAGACCTATGTCGTGTTAACTCTAATGCAAGCCATTTTGCAGGACAAGTGTCAAACACCTGACACAGAAATTAAGTTGTACAGGGGTCAAAGGAGAGGATCATGTCTGGCCTTATAAAGGTTCATGTTTTGTGCTGTGATAAATAACATCATGTAATATTAACAGGTAGAGACAGGGAGAAAATACAAGCTGGGACAAGTAGAAAGGGCAGGAAACCAAAAGGTGCATTTAGACAGGAACAAACAAAGCAAATGTTTCCCACAGGATTCATCTGTTACTGAATATTTACATAAGTAATGTTTTAATTTAATTACCTGTATTTCCCATATACAAACAACACCTAGATTTTGTTCACATTATCTAACTTCTGGCACAGTGCCTGTTTTCCATAATGATAAGGTGACAAAGAAAGTGAATAGGAAAAAGAACTAAACAGCTTGCTAAAATCAGGGTCGCTTTCTCAATCTTCTAGTAAACATGCAAAGTCCTCCAGAATATTTACATGAATAACCATCATTGCTATGGATAATTTTTATATTGAGGTTTATTTTTTTAATTCTATTAGATTTAATCAGATTTAGCACTTGAATAAAGCATAATAATAAAAGAAGCTCAGACTGAGCAGATTTCATGTACTTTTCCACCCTGTCCAAGCTGACAACTGCTTCTGGCTTTCTAGACTACTATATAGAGAGCCACGACTCCATTCCAGAAAGTACCAAGTGCCCAGAGACTTTCATCCTCTTCCTCCCTGAAGATTTTCCCAGTCTTTGCTGCCACAGAGACAAGCAGCTGTTATGCTTACCAAATATATTTTACCATGTTTTCAGCCTGCAATCTAAAAGTCCTAACTCATATAATTTGGTATGTCCAAATTTTGCCAGATATGTGTGCAGACAACCAATTTTCGTAATTTGAGTAAATAAAATTCAGTTTCCAGAATAGGAGTAGTCACACAGAGTTTAACATACATACACACACCTTAACTCATCTTTTGTCCTCTAAATCTGCAGTCCCCAACTCCTGGGCCACAGACTGGTATGGGTCAGTGGCCTGTTAGGAACCGGGCTGCACAGCAGGAGGTGAGCAGTAGGTGAGCGAGCGAAGCTTTTTCTGTATTGACAGCTGCTCCCCATTGCTCACATCACCGCCTGAGCTCCGTCTCCTGTCAGATCAGTCACTGTCTCACATCACCCCCAGATGGGACCATCTAGTTGCAGGAAAACAAGATCAGGGTTCTCACTCATTCTCCATTATGGTGAATTGTATAATTATTTCATTATATATTACAATGTAATAATAATAGAAATAAAGGATACAATAAATGTAACGTGCTTGAATCATCCCAAAACCATGCACCACCCTTCACAGCCACCAACCCATGCTGGTCTGTGGAAAAGTTGTCTTCCATGAAACCAGTCCCTGTGCCAAAAAGATTGGGGACCACTGCTCTAAATGATCCCCTGTCTCAGTCTATTGAGGTATTGCCCTTTGAGAAGTGCAGTTTCCTAGAGAAATGAAAGTGTTTTAGCACCCATTACATTTACAGGAAAAAACCAAACTGGACATAAAGGTGTTGTTTGTTTGTATTTCAGTTGGTTGATTGTATTCCCTGCAGCAGAGAATTACTATGGATCCAAAACTTATATTTTCATCTACTATTCAGTTGACAGATTTTCATGAAGATTATAAATCTTTGGAAGATAAATTTAAAATATAGGATGAGCTTCATAATTTGAATATCTGAGCTGAAGTCAGTAACTTAGAATTTACTAGACACCAATATGAGGTTTTTCAAGTATGAAAAAAGTAGAGAAACTATATACTATGTCTGCATATTCTCAAAACACTCACGTGAGTCATTTCTGAGGGAGAAAAATTCTACTCAATCAGTTGTTTATGTTTGTTTGGATCAGAACATGAAATACAGACTCCTGTCCCAACAAAAAGGTAAGACTTGGAGTTTTATTGTCAGGAAATTTCAGATGTGTCAGCAATGAAGTCAAAGAGTGAAAAGATGAATATTCATTTTATATGTTATAAATAATCTATACAAATCAGTTCAGAGTCAGCAAAGCTTACTGGTGAGCCCTGGACAATTGGGACTTTATTTAAGACTTCTGCTCAAGAGTGGTAGGGTGCTAACTAGAAGGACGCAGAAGACCTGTCAGTTTGAAGAACAGCCATTTTTTTTAATTGTTTTATTTTACAACAAAAAATTTAATTTATGAGATTTTTTTTAAGTCTAAAAATTTTTAAAAATTAATTTAAAAATTAGATTTATGAGAAAAGGTCATCAAAATTCAAGCAGTTTCTCCTGTGAGAAGACAGTATGTCTGTTTATAAGAAAGGGACTTGTTCTCAAAGATCAGGAAGGATGTAACCTGAAATTATTACTCAAAAGGTCATGGCTGCAGCCAGCTGACTAACTGAGCTGCCTAGGTCGAGGTCAGGCTGAGAGTGAAACATTCAGGACTATGCCATGAGCTAGAACCCTGTCCTCAGAAAACGGAGGGAAGGCAGGTCTAAGGGCAGCATTTCCCCAAAAGAGGGAAAAGACATTTTCTCAATAGTTAAATCCAAAGGAAACATTATTCTCTATTATCTCAGGTATACTGGTCATCTATAGTCCCCTCTGCAAATGTGGCTTTTCCTGGTTTCCTATTCTGTGAACTGTTGGGAGCAGAGAGCAGAAGCCCAATGTCCAGGGTTTGTGTGGCTGCCTGGAGGTGGAGAATGCCCAAAGGCAGGAACGCCACCGCAGAGTATGGGGGAGTCAGAAGAAATGTTGCTGCAGAATGAAAGGAAGATTCATCTGATGCCACCAACTTTGAAGGGACTGTTTAGTCCTGTATGGTGTTGTTAAAGCTAAACGGAGTCTAACTCTCTTTGGACAGATAGGTAAGCCTTTAAAAAAATAAAAAAGAATCCCATCTTTTTGTGCTCTGCCAAAGACAGTTTTTCAGTTTTGCATTAGAAATGGGGAGAATTTCAACCTTTGAAGGGCCTCCACCTCAACACTTCAAGTTCGATTTCTAATCAAGACAGTAGTCTTGACAGACTTAATGCCATTTCATTCTTGGGTTTGCAGCTGTGATTGCGGATGAACTGGAGCCAGAGACACACACATGCCCCAAATCCCTGTATTAACACTGAGCACCTCTCCCTCCCAGAGCAGGCCAGGGACACACTGGGTCTTCCCTGTGCTATCTGCTCCACATTGATACCCAGAGCAGCCCGTCTTGAGAAAGGCATAGCAATTTGAAGAGGTAAGATTACAGAGGCATAAACGCAAATTAGTGCCATATGTTGAAGAGCCTTCGTTATTTATGCCTGAAACAGATGCTTCTATCCCCTACATTATATTTGCAATCAATCATTTTTTAGCTCTTTTTCCTGATGCAATGCCAATTTAATAAAAGAATTGTGCCTCCTTTTTTCTTCACGGCTATGAAAGCTCTCATGACCAAATAACCTCCACTATTTCATCTCAGAAAGGTTCCCCTTGGAATTAATTACTTTGAAATCAAAGTATTCCTGGACTCACAGCTCCTTTTAAAAACATCACTAGCACTTCTTCCCAACAGATTACCTTCCATAATTGAATCAACTTTTCACTGTAATGTCACAGAGAAGAGTTAGAGCCAATACATGGTATATCATTACAAGTTAACCTGGACAATTACTCCATGCCAGTTTTCAAATGATATTATTATTATTATTTTACCTTATAAAGAGATACAAATGTCCTGCTGTGGAATTAAGCCTGAGATCTAAACATGGACATGTGGTACCCATGAAATTCTGCCTTGAGTATAACATACAACATCAACATTGTGCAAATGCATATATAAAAAGAGAAATACTCATTACTAACTAAAGTATATACATGTGTAACTCTCAAATAATGAAATCCATTCTCCAAGCTACCCAAGAATATCTCTATTATTTTGTTTTCTGCTTCTTAGTTCTTCCTTTCTCCACACCCTACACTACATCTGCCTCTTTCAATATTTCCTAATAAAAACCCATGTCCTAGATTTTTCCTGTTTTTTAAAAAAATTGTGGTAAAATATACACAACATAAAGTTTACTGTTTTAACCATTTTTAAGTGTACAGTCCTGTGACATTCGGTATATTCACATCATTGTGCAACCATGACCACCATCCATCTCCAGAACTTTTTCATCTTCTCCAACTGAAACTCTATACCCATTAAACAATAACTTCCCATCTATCCCCCATTCTACTCTCTGCTGCTAAGTTTGAGTTTGACTACTCTATGTATTGTATAAAAGTAGAATCATGCAGTATTTATCCTTCTGTGACTGGCTTATTTCACCTACTATAATGCCTTGCAGTTTCATCCACGTTGTAGCATGAGTCAGAATCTCCTTCCCTTTTAAGGCTAAATAATATTCCATTGTTTGTATATTTCACAGTTTGTTGATCTGTTTGTCCCCTGATAACATTTGAGTTGCATCCACGTTTTGACTATTCTGAATGACCTTGCTATGAACATGGATATACAAATATCTATTTGAATCTCTGCTTTCATTTCTTTTGGGTAAATACCCAGAAGTAGAATTGCTGGATCATATGGTTTCTATTTTTAATTTTTTTGAGGAATCACTATACCATTTTCCACAGGGGCTGCACCATTTTACATTCCCACCAACAGTGCATGTGTGTTCCAATTTCTCCACATCCTTATCAACACTTGTTGTTTTCTGATCTTTTGGTTTCTTTTTTTTATAATAGCCATGATAATATGTGTGAAGTGGTATCTCATTATGGTTTAATTTTAATTTTCCTAATGAACTAGTGATGTTGAACACCTTTTCACATGCTTACTGGCCATTTGTACATCTTCTTTGGAGAAATATCTATTCAAGTTCTTTGCCCATTTTTTAATCAAGTTGTTTATTTGTTGTTGAGTTGTAGAAGTTCTTTGTATATTCTGGATATTAAACCCTATCACATATTTGATTTGAAAATATTTTCTCCCATTCTGTGGGTTGCCTTTTCACTCTATTGATACATTGACATTGTCCTTTGATGCACAAATTTTTAATTTTCATGAAGTCCAACTTATTTTTTCTTTTGTTGCATGTGCTTTTGGTGTCATATCCAAGAAATTATTGCCAAATCCAATGTGGTGATGCTTTTCCTTTATGTTTTCTACTAATTTTTATTGTTTTTATTTTATATTTAGGTCTTTGATAGATTTTGAGTTAATTTTTATGTATACTGTAAGAGTCTAACTTTTTTTTTTTTTTTTTTTGCTTGTGGATTTCCTGGTGTTAGTTACTTCTCATCTCACTAAGTTGGGCACCAAACTCAATCACTTTCTGTGTTCGCTCCCCTTCTCCTCATGATTTTCTACCTCCTTTCTGTAGATAATATATTCATTTTTGCTCTTTACCCTAGAGAGAGATATCTGTATCTGTTCTTTCTCTTAGAATATAATCTCAAAGGAAGAAAAAGAGTTTTGTATTCCTGTTTCTATAGTACTCAAAACTAGAGCCTTGCTATATAAATGCTTTTTGAGCATGGTGATTGTTTCAATCAGGGTTCAATGGCAGAAAACAAACCACTCTAGCTACCTTAAGTAGAAGCAGATTTAACAGAGGGCCATAAGTGTTCACAAGTTCACAAGAAGGAATAGAGTAGAGGGCCGGGCTGGACCTCCAAGAACAACCCTGCAGAACTGGCCATCATGGAACCTGCTACCTCAGCCTTGGTGCTGACCTCCCACATGGCCCCCTCTCTGTGATCCGAGGATCAGGAAATCACTGAAACTCTAAGATCACACCCATGCCTGCTAGATGTGCACTGGCAAAAAATGGAAGTTCTATACCTTACTTCTCAGTACCCACGAAGCCAGTGACTGTATCCTGGAATCTTGCTGTAAGAAAAAAAAAAAAACCACAGTGGAGCAGCTCCACAAGTGTGCTTGCCAGCAAAATGCTGCAAAAACGGAAGAAAGATATCCAATGCCTCACTCCTACATTTCAAATCTCATTTGGGTGCATCTAGTTGAAGAAACCTAAATCTCATGTCAAGAATTTTAGCCATAAGGGAATTTAGCAAATGCCTCTTTCAGCTTTCCAGACTGTGAAGACTAGGAATGCATACCAGAGGGAAAGCTAGAAGTTGAGTGTCCCTCCCCCACTTTCCCCATATTTGCCACCATGATGAAAGTGATTATGACAAGGTTAAAATCTATATACACAGGATAGCAGCTGTCACTGTCATATAAATGACCTACTAGCATCTGAAGCCATATGACATGGCTTCACAATTTTATTGCCTCCTCTTAGATTGTTATTGGGTAGTACATTTTTTCTGTTACATTAAACAGACCCAAATTCCTAACAAAATCATGGGGCCATAAAATTGATTTTATTTGTGGCCCTCAAACCTTATTCCAGAGTCAGACACTACCCACTGTCTATCCAGGCTGTTCTTAGTAACAAAGCCCTCTTGTCTTCTGCTCTAAGTTGTATTTGACAGAGTTCTTACTCTTTTTCTTCATCAAGAAGAAAAAACATTTTGGTGAACTAGGGGGTTCTCTACTCCATTCCATAGCTTGACATTAAAATCCTTCAGAGTTGTTGGTTACCTTCTATGTATTTTACATTCTTAAGCCTTAAGGCTATTTCTACTTGCTTTGGCAAGGTCATTCACACAGCAAATAAATTCACCAAAAAACCAGGAGCTGCACTGGATACTTGGGGCTACACATTTGGAAATCTTGATTGTTTTTTTCACTTTTTGTCCAGTTGGGTCAGTATCATCTTGAAGATGAAAAGCATATAAAGAGAAGGAAAGAACCTAGTCACTCCTTTCCCTCATAAATATTGTTATATTTCTATTGCTCTCTTTCTACGGGCTTCAGTTTCCTTGATCCTGAGTTTATTCCGATTGAAGATGGACTCAGTTCAGCCTTTTTTCCCTGTCTACATCCACTGAAAAATTTACCTTGACCCGTTAATTTGAAAAGCTAGATATCGTGCTGTAAGGGATAGGGATATAGGGCTTCAGCTCCAGTTAGATTCAGGGCTCTAATAATTCACTGTAACTACTTTTCACCATCCCTTTGTTAAGCCTCCTGCTACACTGGCTTAATGCTTAAGTTCCATGATAACCTCTGACTGCCCTAAGCTCTTTGTGGTGGTGAAATGCATGGAGCTGCTAACACTTTTCAGGTGGACAAAAGACCAAGCAGTTCTTTCAGATAACAGAAAGAGCCAGAGTCTCTTTGGACAGCTCTCGAAAAAGTCTGAGGTTCACTCTGATTGGATCAGGTGAGGCCACCTGTCATCTCTTGAATCAATCACCGTGGCCAGAGGAATGTGATGCAGTCATTGGCTTAAGCCAGGATCACATGTGCTACCCCTAAATCTTGGGTGAAGTTTCCCAGATTGCACAGATTCAGCATGAAGGATGGATTCTCTATTCCTGAGAGCCGGGACTATAACCAGAAAAAGTGGAATGGAGCTGGAGAGGTCATTGCTTGTGGTCTTTCTACCAAGTGTCTACAGCCTTAGCACGCTTCTGGCATAGCATAGACTGTTCAATGAGAGAATAAATGTGTGAACATTACTGCATCCTAAGTGTTTCCTTTTCTTGCTCCAGCCCAACAACTTTTGCAGTGCAAAAATAAATCTGATGAATCCTTAGTTGATATCCCCTAAATGTTCCCTTAACCACATGTCCTTCGTTTTTTATACAGCTGAGCTCTACCTGAGAAGGTGAGAGTCAGTTGAGTTACTCAGCAGCGAACTAACTAACTGTTCCTGAAGAGATCAGATGGGCAATTGAAGAGCGTCTGATAGAGATGGGAGTGACTCGATTGCATTTGAAAATTTTTTCTCACTATTCAACTGGGCTTAAAAATTATTCTGGCGTAACTCCACAGCATGTAAAAATTCTTCTCAGCATGAAAGCCAGCCTAGGGAAGGCCCTTTATGAAAATTTTTGACCAGCAATATTAATCTACTTCCTGGTCACTCAAAATAAACCTAAGTGTTCTTCTAGTGGCTGTAAAGAAAGCCGGAGAGTGTTTTTTATACAAATAACATTTAAATACGTAGGATTGTGGCACTAGTGGCCAAAAGTATAAATATAGTTGGGGGCAAAATTGCAATCCTAAGGCTAAAGAAGTCCTCCCGGAGAGGAAGAAGGAAGCTGTCTGTAGAAGCCGTGCTGTGAGGTGCTGCTCCCTGTGGACCAGATGATGTGTGAGTAACATGCCACACAGGATCTCTCCTCAGATGAGGTTGAATACTTTGACTTCAAATTTTACATCAACCTATCACGAAGCAGAGATTGAAGTTAATGTTACATGAGTTAGGTAAATTCACATAAATCGATTTTCACTCCTTTGGCCTCATCTATTGACTTTGAAGGTGAGTTTCACCTTGACTTTTATTTCTGCTGTTATTATTTCTGACTCCTTCAAGTTTTACAATGGAGAGCTGAATCCAAATAAGGAGCAGAACATGGGGGGGGGGGGAGGGAGGTTCTCATCACCCTACACGGTTACCACAGGAGGCTGTCCGCAGCAAAACTGTCCACCAGGCAGTTTGTCTTTGGCAGCACAGGTCACATCATCCCCAACCACCTCTCTCAGAACCTTCTACCCCTTGGGCCAGTTTTCATCTCCCAATTCCACAGAGGCCCATGTTCTTTCTCCCCATATTTACTAAACTGAGCTCTTAAGTTGTTCACACATACCTAGCTATACATAACTGACGATATCCTAAAATGCGATTCCACCTTGGATATTTGCATTTTGATAAGGACTGGGGCCCTAAAGTCACCATCAGCAGAGGAATTTCAGCAGCAGCCATTGAGGAGGAAGAGGAGGGCGTTGACGCAGTTCTGGAAATGCTGTGCTGCTTGATTCTGGGTGTTGATTCTGGGTGTTGATTCTGGGTGTTGATTCTGGGTGTGTTAGGTTGTATGCTGATTTGTGTACTTTACTTGTACGGTAGACTTCAACATCTTTTTAAATGCAGGAGAGAGATAAGGAGATCTGCATTAATGCATGAGTAGGGAGAAGAAGTCAGATTTGAAAGATTTCAGCAGTAAAATCAATAGGATTTGACAAATAATAGAATGTGAGCAAAGGAGACACAGTGTTTGGGATGCCAGTCAGTTTCATAGTGCTGGCCTTAACCAAGGCAGGGTTCACAGAAGAGGGATATTGAAGGAAGAGTAGATTTGGGGGGAAAATAATGGATTTTATTTTTGGATATGTTCAGCTGGAGACATTGAGGCAATAGACAGCTTGAAATAAGGGTATCTTGAGAGGAGCCTGGAAATAGACATAAATCATTGATATGTCAGTGTAAATAAAGTGGTGTCAGCTGAAAGTTTGCCAGTAGAATGTATTTGAATGTGTTGTTTGAAAGAGAAGTGGGTTGAGGTTGGACCCCCGGGGGCCATCAATATTATATCTTGGCGGGGGCTGGAATGCAGCCGCACAGGAGACCAAAAGGGGAGTTGTAGGACCAGGCAGAGCAGTTTTGTGGAAATCAACCATTTTATAATAGTAGTAATGCAAAATCTTTGATGGGATACCATGCAGTGAAACATTTACTTGCCTTCTCCACCTCCCCCCACATCTGTCTATGCTTCTGAGCTTCCCAGAGGCCACAGTCCATGGAAGGCGTGGAAGGGAGGAGGATGGTGTGTACAGGAGGAGGCCCAGTATCAATAGGCCTGGGTTCTAGACTAAGGACTGAGCTGAGTGAGTCTGGGGACCTCTTCTCACTTTATGAGCCCAGTTTCCTCATTTATCAAATGAGTAAGTTGAAACAGCTAATCTTTAAAGAATGCAAAGGACACCTTCGGCTTCTGGACTGTTTTTCTGCTACAACTAAGCAGCAAAACCCCCATCCTGTTGAGCTCTGCAGCAAATGAGACATAGGCTATGGAACCAGAGCTTGGAGATGAAGGAAGTAGATTAAATCTTCCATAGAATAAAAATTTTTTTAGCAATCAGTACCCATGGGCACCTACCAATTAGAATGGGCCACCAACCAACCAGGAGAAATACAGACAAGTAAACGACCTGCAAGGTCACACTTGTGCTTACTGGCTGAATGTGCAACTCCCAAGACCCTCACTGATTCCCACTGAGGGGCAGGCTAAGGTAGCAGTTAAGAGGATGGCTTCCAGATCCAGGCCATTTAGATTCTATTCTCATTTCTGCTATATTCTAGCTGTGAGATATTGGGATGGTTACTAAACTTTTCTGTGCCTCAGTTTCCTTATTTCCAGAATGAAGATAATCACAATGTTTGAAAAATAAGTTTTAAAAAGTTTTAGAACAATGCCTGATACTTGGAGAGCACCAATGAATGCTAGTTATTATTTCTGAAAAAATGCCTTAGGCTTTGGAGAAATTTGGATCCATATATACACACAGAACTGAGTCTCGCTCCTTTAGACATGTTGAATCTGCATGGGTAGGCAATGATGCATTCATGCAACCATGATCTCCCCTTGGAAAAACTCCTATATTCAATTAGCATCTCAGTTCAACTAAACAAACTATGGAAAAATCCCAACTGCTCCAGATATTTTATTTAGATGATTTCAGTAAGGGAGAAAGAAACCTTTGAAAGGAAACCAAAAACTCACAACAGACGCATTTCATGGTTGGAACTACAAGAATTTCAAAGGCATTTGCTTCTTTTTGTTTGCGATATAATTGTTTCATCCCTACATCCTGAAATGGACTTTTGCCTGAGCACTTGCTTAAGTTCTGTTGACACCAGCCATTATTTTGTGGGAAGATAAAAAGGGCCCTTAAATCACAAATGAAAAAAAAAAATTAGAGAAGACATATGAATGGACAAAGAAGAGATCATAAAATATTTTCTGTGGCTTTCAGAAAAATCTGCTCATCTAGACCATCTACAATTTGTAAAAACCCACAGAAATGAAAGATATGGAAACAGTAGTGGTATGCCAGCTTAGAAGAGATTTTGTGTGTGTGTAAATTGTAAGGAAATTGATTTAAAGCTAAAATTTTCCAGGCTTCGTCCCAGAAAAGCATGGGTGGACAGACAGAAAGAGGACAACATAGTGAGTTTGCCATACTTAAAGTTGGCTGGCTCAAACATCACCTTCGCAGACTAGCTCGTCCTCATCACAGTATAAAATGATTCTCCTTACTATTCTCTATCCCCCTGCCTTCTTTTTCTTTACAGCATGTCTCTCTGTTAAAATTACTATATGGATGGTTTGCTCTCCTGATTATTATCTATTTCTCCACTAGAATGTAACTCCACGAGGGCAAGGACTATTTTGTTCCTTATTGTATCCCCAGTTTTCAGAATACATAGAACACAATAGGATGCTCAAGAAATATGTGCTGAATGAATAAATGAATGCAGTTGCTGTAGACGCCATTTTGAACACACTGTTGTATAAATTCAGTGCCATGGATACACTATCAAATTGGTCACCTGATCAAATTGATAGATTTTTTTTGAGCTAATTGAGCAGTCAAATCAATCAAAAATGATCAACCCAGAAATTTTGTTCAGAGCATTAGTGTTCACTTTTTCCAACTATAATTCTAATTTTGACAAAGACATTTAGAAGTGTCCTCCTGGTATATGTATTCAATAATTTTCTTCTCTAATTGGCTACTTCCACAGTCAGAACTAATAGAAAAACAATATATTAAATTGCAGAACAATTAAGTTGTTGAGGCAAAATGGTCAATCTAGGTAAATCAAATCACATCAAGGGCTCAGTGATTATGGAGCAATTGACCTGCATGTGGTCAGGATATTGACCATTGAATCAACTGATTTAGAGCTTGGGCGGGCTCAAGATAAGAGACCAGGCTCTCTGCATCCTGATTTTAAATGACTAAGAAGGGCTTTCTAGGGTTTAATAGGTGCTGAGTCTGAGTGTTTGAGAACCATATAGATGTCATTCATTCCTTTAGGAAAAGAAACCTTAAGAAAAGATAGATGGAAAAAAATAAAGTAGAGAGAGAGGGGAGAGGACAGGCAGGCTGGCAGGCAGTAAAACACACACACGTGTGCACGCACACACAACACCAACATCCAAAACAAATCAAAACAAGACTCAATTCCGTGAAGTCCAAAGCACTTAAAATGAAAATAAAACAGTGCCTCCAAAGTATATTACTGACAAGAACATATAAATGAGGGACCCGGGCCTTGTCCTGAGTGTTTTTATTAAGAAGAAACATAAACTATCTAGCAGCTGTTTCCACTGTTGGAAAAGTTTTCTCAAAAAGTATATTTTACCAAATGCACTAAGTTAAATGAGAGAAAGCCTCTTAATGTGAAGAAAATGAAACCTATGTTGAATGTTTTATGTCAACTCTTTGTGGTTATACATGTAAAAATAGAGCATTCCAAAGCCATTTAGACAAAGTCCTATCCAAAAGTCAGGAAGGGGCTTATGTTTGTATCATAGCACTAATGATCATTATGTTTCTTCACTGGCAGAAAACAATTGTTGAGGAGAAAGAGATATTTTATTGCAGGAGTTAGGTGGTACAGAGTCATAGTGAGCTCTACCCAGGATGATGGAAAATACTAGCATCCAGGGCCAAAAATAAAAGTTGTGGGTGCAGAAGGGAGCACGGATTTGTGAATTGACCAGTTCAAATCCTTTTGTAGAGAGAGGGAGGACTGTGTGTGGCAGGAGAGGGTGGACAATGGCATTTTCATGGCATAAATGGAACTTTTCTCCATGCTTTGTAGGTATTTGATAAAGAATTAATAAATTATCATTTCCATAAATATATGGTAGGCTCCATGCTAAATATTTTACATAAATTATTTTGTTTTAGCCTCTCAAGAATTCCATGTGGCAATCATTCCTGTTTTACAGGTAGGGATATTTAAGCTCAAGGTCAAATAGGCATTAAAAGGTGGACCCAGCTGGTGGGAAAACCCATGCTTCTTCCAGACATTAGCCCCAACTTGAGGAGACCACACCAGAAAGAGTCAGGTTCTGGTCTACCATAAAGGATGGGCCCACTTGAACTTTGAGATAAACGATTTCTCCCTGGGCTCTTAAACGTGTTGCTCCCCTAGAGAGGGAAAGGAGGGAATGGGGCAGAAGACAGCACTGGTCAATTTAGGCAGAACCAACACACAACCTGGGCGCAGGGGACAATTGTGCACTTTATAAAAAGTTTGGTTTTGTTTCCACAACATCCAGAGGCATATTTTCATATCTGGAATACTGTGATGAGTCCTAATCAATCAAGAGAGGCAACAATCAATTCTGACTTTTAAAGATATTTAACTGGAAATGAGGGGAGATGGGAATTGAGGTGGAAATTGCTGGGATTACATAGTGGATTTATTTGGTCAGATTTACTGGAGGAAAACAGCTTGGGATCAGTCTTACGTGAGGTGGGGAAGAAAGCGGGAGGCTGTGCCAGATACAAAGCAAGGACTTAGAAAAAGAGTAAAAATGAGGGGAAGAGAAAACCGAGGAAAGGATGCAGTACTAAAGGACCAGAGAAGCAGAGCAGCCAGGCACACCGGCCTTTAGGGATGTCCTGTGTGAGGGGTGACTAATTAGGTTGAGAGGCATTTGGAGAATGGTAAACCCCTGTCTACCATTTTACCTCTTTACGTGAAAGTGAAAGAAAATCTGTTTGGCAGGAAACAAACAAACCAGCCTACCCCCTAGGTCTCCTAGTGCATTTGGATTTGTGCAGCCCTGCCCCGGCTACTTATAAATGATTTCTGAGTCTATAACCTTGTCACTAGCAATGTGAACCCCGAACTTTGCAATGCATTCGGCAGAGGAACAAGTGAAAATCAAATGGGAAAAGGCAGGAGAACTCCATGCTGTGAGTCAAGAGACAGGAAGAGCAAAAACATAGCTTTGTAACGAAATGATAGAAAGATTAAGACATCTCAGGTACAAGATAAATCATCGTCTCAACAACACGATTGCCTGATTCCCTGGCAGGCAATACTCCAGGTGAACGTCTTCTTTTCTGAATAAAGCAATTGTGCCCTAAGACGAGAACAATTTCCCTGCATATTGCAGAGGAAGTGAGAAGTGGCACTCTGGATAAAGGACTGAACGTGCCTGTCGCAGGCATTCTCCAGCCTGCAGTCCTTCCCAGGCTCTGGGCGCCAGGGAGAATTCTTTCTAGTTGTTCCAACTAATCCAGCCTGCACACTGACAATGGGAATGTGGACCTGCCTGGAACTGGCCAAATGGCTCTTCTTAGCGAAACAAAGAAGCAGTTTGGGTTCCATGGCGGGGTGTCTGCATGTAGCACGGCTGGTGGAGTTGTCTCGTTTTTTACCTGTTTCTGTAGCGAAGTCCAGCCATTCACTGCTGCAGCCTGGATTGGCGAGGTGGAATTCTCTCTCCAGAAATGCAGCAACTTGGCACTTAAGTGGGGTTTGACTGATGGTGAAATCGAGTGTGAATTTCAAGCAGGCCACTTCCTTTGACTACTTCAGGGAAATGCTATAATAAGGAGAGGTCTTTAAAACCAAAGGGAAGGAGAGCTGGTCATTAAGCCTAATGAGTTGCTGAATGGCACACGAAGCATTCAGAGACTTTGGCAATTATTCTATTATTATTTATACATATCCATGATTAAGAACTTATTTCCAAGGAAGCTCAAATTGTTTTGTAAATGCAAGTTCCTTAATTCCTGGAGTATTCCTAGCCCACAGATTGGGGATTAGTTTTATTAGCTCCATTTAAAGATAGAGAAAACGAAGGCCTAGAAAGGTTAAGCTTCTAGCTTACAGTCACTGAGCAAATGAAAATGTAACCTGCGGTTGGGATTCAAGCCCCTGCCTTCCCGTCCAGGGCTGTTGCCATTACACTAGTGGCACAGATGATAGATGCACGAGGATGTTTTCTAGTGGCTGTAAGATGTAATTTAAAATACCAGGACAGAGCCAAGGGTGGGGGTTGGGCTGTGAAATCAACAGCTTTAGGCAGCACAGTTTTGATGTTCTTGCTGCTGGACACCCTGGCCCCTGGAGTCATGAAAGCAGGAACGTGGCGTTGTGCATGGCCATGGGTGCAAAGGTCCTCTCCGCAGCCTGGTAGTGTCATGGTGGAAATTCCAGCCATCCCTTCCCCTGTCTCCTTCCTGGGGTACAGGGAGGGGAGGGCACAGCCAGGGTAGGGGGTGCAACGTGAAGCTTTGGAGAAGGGAGGCCAGGCCCTGGGCTCTTGGGCAAATCATTTACCTCCTACCTGGAAGTGGCCAGAAGCCTGGAGTAGCCCCGCAGCGCCAGCGAGCTTGTTGGAAATATAGAATCCCAGGTCCTAAGGAGTTGGTTTCTGCTATTAGCAAGATCTCTAGGTGATTCCTATGCCCATTAAAGTTCACTGTTCATTCCTAACAGTGATTAAGCGTAGAGGCTAGATTCACAGCACCTGAATTAGAATCCCTGGTTCTCCATTTAAACCACCTGTGTGAGCCCGGGCTCATTAAACTTCATTCACTCCTCTGAGAAAATGGGGACAATAAAACTGTCTACATCAAACATTTACCGGGTGTCAGCAGGGTGGGAGGGGGAAGAAGGGGATGGGTATATACAACCACAACGAGTAAGATGTGCACCATTTGGGGGATGGACACGCTTGAAGCTCTTACTCGAAGGGGGAGGGAGGAATGGGCAATATATGTAACCTTAACACTTGTACCCCCATAATACGCTAAAAGAAAAAAAAAAAGAAAACTCTCTACATCAGAGGATTATCATGAGGATCCAATGAGAGAATCCTCTCATTGGATATTAAGGACTAGGATAGACAATTCATGTATTTGCTATGAACAATGCCTAGCGCATAGCACGTGCTCTATCATGTTGCCTGCAGGTTCCCTCCTGTGATTCATTCTAATGTACTTTCGCATGGTAAAATATTTGGGGGGATAACAATGGTTTGCTCTGGGGCTCCCATTCCTTCAGAAATGCCTTCCATTCCATAACCCACGCCCTCTTGTGGATCCTTGCTCCCCAACAACCCCCAGCCAACCCTACTCTCCATTCCCAGAATTGTGTTTAGGGGGGATGTTTTCATGTAGGGGATGCCAGTGAGGGCCCAAGACCCTCCAAGAGCTTGAGTCCGTCCCTGCCCCACGGTTCAACTACAATCTCACCCAGCCCAGCTCCCACGGGACCCTGGCACTGCTCGGGAACAAGACCGTGAATAGAACAGCAGGACAGACCTGCCACCCTCAAAGCCTTGTATTGTCAGGAAGGTTTGGAGGCTAAACTGGTTTGTAACGAGACAGGGACATAATGGGATGAAACAGGCTGCCTACTGTTCCACTGACCTTTATTTAGCACACAGAAGTTTGGTATGAAAACCCCCGCAGGCTACCAGAATGCATTCTGCCAACCAGGTAAAGGCCAACCTGGATTGGTCTATTCATAAGAGATTGCCCTTTCTTTAACCACCAGAGAGAGGTTTATAGGAAGAGGCACACTTTCATCCACAAACCCAGCTTTACTTTACACAGGCTGTCAACAGGCAGCGTGTAAGCGGTGGGACAAGGACCAGCTCCTCACGCGGCCCCCAGCTCTCCAGCGGGGACAAGAGGAGAGCTGCATGTGACAGAACGTCCCCAACCATTTTCCCACAGGGGGAAACACACCTTAAATTTTTAAAGTTCATTTTTCAGTGAGAACATGTATTCAGGACGCTATGATTATAATTTATGAATATCTCTAACTTACAGTATTTTTCCCTCTTCCTTCCCTCTTTCTTCAGACCAAGGGGGATGGGGAGAGGGGAAGCAGAGATTTTAAGGTTAAACTCTGAAATCAGCTGCCTTCAACAAAGAGAGACTTTATTAAGCAGTTAACCATCTGCTTACCAGAGCACTACCTGGAAATACGACACTTCAGTACCCACCGGTATTATGGTTTTTAAATCCGAAAAAATCCTGAAGTGTTTGTGACCTCTCCCCAAATCACAACCCGCTGAATCATGGAGGCCTTGCTTCAGGGCTGCTGATGCGAATTCAGTTCTTTCCCTTCCCCCACGCCATCCTGCAACATCTCCTTGCGGCTCAGCACTCTGATTTTTAGCCCTTGGCCTCTCTTGGTAACACGCTGAGAATGTAAACAGCAAGTGGGTGCAAGTGTCGCTGTGGAAGGTCCACTCTGGGTTTGTAACTCAGACCTCCCTCACCTCTGGGCTCCTCTTAGAATGTGAACAACCTCTTAGCCTCCAGGTGTGGACACTGCAAACGTTGCTTGTCATTAGCGGGCACGCACATTTAGAGCAGAGATAGGATGTAACAGGAAGAAATAGGCCTCCCGCTGTTCTCTTGACATTTATTCAGTCGGAGTGGGGTGCATGTTTATATCAATGTAAAACAGCTGTCACATAAACACAGCCTGCCATAAAGAAGAAAAACAAGAACCGGGTGAGGAAGGGAGGAGGGGGATGACTGAGATTGAAATATTTACTAGGCAAACGACACACACACAGAGGCAGAGAATTTGTTATTTTAGTTATTAAACATTTAATCTGGTAAAGTTCTAGTAATAAAATGTATGAATCATATAAATGGTTGGGCTTTGGCTTTCTCGTGTTTGGAGCTGGCAAAAGTGCTGTGTTGACAGCTTTCTAGGTAGAAATATGCACAAAGCAGCTGGTTTGGGGGGCTCAGCACAGTTTCTGCAAACTGGATCAGTGTTCATGGTTCATCATGGGTGTGCTGACATCTCCATTTCCATTTAAGAAAAATCTGGGTGCCACTTAAACCTTGGCAGAGCCACAGGGTGCCAAACAGAAAGCCTCTGACAGCATTTTCTGCTTACCGCTCTGTGTTCTAGGAAATGCCAGGCAAAGCGTGTAGATTCCTGATGCACACAGGTGGTCAGGGTCCTTGTTGGCTTCCTTGGGCACACCGCTCTTTGGGGCAGAGAAAGGCTGGGTAGTCAGGATTGGACACCAAACTGACCATTAAACCCAAGTCACTCTTCCTACTCCTGAAGGTCTTCCAGCAGTGCTCAAATTCCAGCGTGCATCAGTAGCACAGAGAGGGCTTGTTAAAACGCAAATTGCTGAGGCCTCCCTCCCCAGAGTTCATGATTCGGTGCCTCTGGGCTGGGGATTGAACATTTGCATCTCTAACAAGTTCCCAGATGCAGGTGCTGCTGCTGGTCCAGGAACTGCACTTTGAGAAGGACTATATTAGGGAAGTTTTATAAAAGTCCTGCTGGGTTTAAGCTTGAACTGCCTCTGGTATCCTGGGGAAAACTGAAAAAGAGGCTGACTCTGAAACCACACTCTCAGGCCTATGGCAGACAGGAATAGGCCTGATCCTTAAAGGGACAGGCAGAAACATCTTGTACTCTGTTCCCATCCTTTGGAATCACACCAGCCTGGAACGTCTGACAGGTTGGAGGGAGCCTAGGTCTCCCATGAGCTGTGTAGACCCTCAGGGAAGCAACACGTCATGACACACCTTTGTGTAATACCTACCCACACTTCTTACCAAAATGGTAAGATCTGATTAGGAATTCTTTCTCATAACCAGTCTTCAAATTATTTAGAGCAAATGATCAAGGGAAATTGCAAAATATGGGTACAGAACACTCTTTTTCTTCTTGATCGTTTCCTTGAACATTTCAAACCCTTCTGTGGCAGATGGTCAAAACCGTGGAACATTCAACGGAACAATTTCACCTCAGAGGTCCACATCACTGCTGAATTTAACGTGCCTCTCTATGCAAATCTTCATATTTCTGATAAGAACCTTCGCTTTCTTAGTTTTCTTTTTGTTCATTACGAAAAGCATTAACTAGTTTTCATAAAGAAACAAAAAGGAAATTGTCATACATCCCAAGAATTACTGCATCTTCCACAAGCATAGAATTTCAAAGTCTGTTTTGAGATTCTCATATTTACTTGGTATCTCAGGGACTCACTCCCATACATTAGCCCTGTAGCATGTGCTTCATCAAAATTACAACACGTCACGAGCTCTGGGGTTGGAAAAGCAAAAGATAAAATCATTACCTGCTAAGGGTTGACTGGCCTGGACTGCCTTGCACTCTGGGTTCCAAGCCAGGCCCCCCATTCCCTGGCCATGTGCCCTTGCTCAGGTCATTTAATCTTTCTGGGCCCCATCTTCCTTATCTGTGTTTTGGCAGTTCCCTTGACCTGCCGGAAGATCCCTGTTTTGCAAAGCAGCAGATTCCATTGTTGGTCAGCTTGCAAAGTCAAAAGATTCTTCTGTAATTTATGCCCAAGTCTGACTTCTCTTATCATCTACTCACTTTCCCTAATTGTATCACTTTCCCTAATTGTACCCTCTGGAGAAACACAGATAAGCCCCCTCCTCTTCACATACTTGAAAACAGCTGTCATGTCCCTTTTAAATCTTCTCTCCTGGCAGTGCATCCAAAGTTCCCTCAGCTGTTTCTCCTAGCAGAGTACCCAAAAACATACTATAGCTCTTGGCAAATAAATGTAAATTAAATAAATGAATAAATGAATGGAGGGACACATTCATAAATAAATGAATGGGTAGACACAAGTACTCACCTGCCCATCCTCTCAAGTTAGTCAATGATTCACTGAAGTGAGGTGCCCAGACCTAGGCTCAGTGCAGTTGACTTTTGGCAATCACCAGTTAACATTTGCAGTTTCAATTATTTGCCAGCGACTCTAAAGGCCTCCACAATATAGTCATTTACGGTTATGGAAAAAACAAAACACACTGAATTGTTGCCACCAAGTTAGTGTAACAGGTAAGCCATTTAAATCATCTAGCTAGAGAGAGAGACCCTAGCTGACTCCCTAACATCCAAGCCTCCATTTGAATTTTATAGTTCATGTATTCTACAATGCAAGTGGTATTCTACAGTGTATCAGAAAATCTGGGAATCTGCAAGATCTTAGAGCGTATTCCTCTCAAATTATAAAGGTGAAAGATTTTCCAAATGGACTAACAGAAAACCCATTGGGGTGATGTTTTTCCATTAATTTTATAGTTCATGTATTCTACAATGCAAGTGGTATTCTACAGTGGTATCAGAAAATCTGGGAATCTGCAAGATCTTAGAGCGTATTCCTCTCAAATTATAAAGGTGAAAGATTTTCCAAATGGACTAACAGAAAACCCATTGGGGTGATGTTTTTCCATTACCCGGTCCCCATATCATTATGGTACCTGAGCTTCCATCAGCTTCCCTGGTTGGATCACATCATCAGATCACACAAGGATTTTCAGGTGAACTGCTATTCAGCATGCTCTCCGTTTTGCTTTATTATGCTTATTGCATTTAAAAGTTGAGACTAAACTGTCTGAAGAGGTGGGACCTAAACGAATTCTGCTACTCAATTTTGTGTGTCTAGAAACTCCATCATATTAGAGCAGTCATTGCTGCTGTTCAGGCTCTTGGGCCTGATTCACACAATTCTAATTACTATAAAAACTATAATGTTCTTTTAAAATTTCTAATGAGGTCTATAGTTTTGCAGTGACTATGATAGTTGTGTCTAATATGAAGTAGATCCCTTGCAAAAACCTAAGGAAAGTTAACTAGTAATTAAAAGTTTACTTTCTTGAGCACAGAATCTAAACAAAGGGAACTGAATGTTCTTGAATCATATAAAACATACCTCCCTAGTACTCAAGTACTCATGTCTGCTAAATACTGCCCTTCTCCCTTGGTCTGGGTAAACACTGACAAATTCTTACTATCTGATTTCTCTTTATCTATACTCTAAGCAGACCATCTGCTTCCTATAAATCTATTCTTTCTCTAGACAATAGAAAATGTGATGGCTTAGGTCATAACTTTCTTAAGTTGTATTCCATGCTTGAAGACATTCTCCTAGTTATCAAGATTGTAGTAGAAGGCTTTCCAGCTTTATATCAACATATTTATAAACTCTCTCTTAACATGAGTGACTATTCATCTAATCTAGTTTTCTAATTAATTTTTGGAATAAGTAATATATGTACATGATAAAAGATTTTTTTTGCAAAAAGTACACAAAAAAGGTATACAGTGAAAATTTCTCCCCAACTCTGATTCCCATCTCTTCTATTGCTGTCAGTCTCTGTGTATCCATCCAAAGATAATCTATATATATTTTCTTTTGTATCACATAGTGGTAGCATACTATGTACATTGGTTTGGTCCTAGTTTCTAGAATTACATCATTCTCTTTAACAGCTATGCAGAATTTCATTGTATGTATGTACCATATTTATTTAGTCCAAGGAACAATGCACAGATTGTTTTCAGCAGTTTGTCATTACAAACCCTGATGCAATAAATAGCATTGTTTAATTAATACTTCACACCTGTGCAAATACATCTTTGGATGTATTTCTAGATGTGAAATTATATTTTTACTCTAATAGATATTGTCTAATATGTCTCCATAGTATTGATCTGATTTGTATTCCTACCAGCAATTCATGAGGGTGCCTATTCCCACACACTCTCCACAGAGAGTTCATTAGTTATTGATTGCGATGTAACAAATTACAACAACTCTTAATAGTTTAAACAACATGTATTATCTCACAGTTTCTGTGAGTCAGGAATTTACAAGGAACTGAGTTGGGTGGTTCTGCCTCACTGACTCTCAACAGGTTGACCAATGCTGCAATTATCCGAAGGCTTAACTGGGGCGGGAGGATCCACTTCCAAAATGTCTCATTCCCATGACTGTTGGCAGAAAGCCTCAGTTCCTTGCAATGTGGACTTCACTGGGCTTCTCGAGTGTCCTCATGGCATAGCAATTGGCCTTTCCCAGAGCGAGTAATGCAAGAGAGAGCGAGCAAACAGGAAATAGCAATGCCTTTCACAACGTAGTCACAGAAATCACAAACCATCATGTCTGCTGTGTTTTTTATTCATTAGAAGTAAAACATTAAGTCCAATTCACATTCAAGGGGAGGATAATTAAGTTCCACCTCTCGGAGAGAAGAATATCAAAGAATTTGTGGATATATTTTAAAACTGCCGCAGTGAGTTATCAAACTTGCTTTTATCTTTGCCAATCTGATAGGTAGAGATGTTATCTATTGTGATTTTAATGTATAATTTCCTTAATATGAGTGAAATAGAATATTTTTAACAGCTTTATTGAGTTATGATTGATATGGGAAAAATTGTACTTTTTTTTTAAAAGATGAGGTCTTGCTCCATTGTCCATGCCATAGCGCAGTGGCATGGCCATAGCTCACTATAACCTTGAACTCCTGGGCACAAGCAATCCCACTGCCTTAGTCTCCCAAGTAGCTAGAACTACAGGTATGTGCCACCACACCCAGCTAATTTTTTTAGGTTACTTATTGTAGAGATGGATCTTGCTATATTGCCCAGACTGGTCTCAAACTCTTGGCCTCAAGCAATCCTCCTGCCTTAGCCTTCCAAACTGCTGGAATTAAAGTATGAGCCCTAGTGTCCAGCCTGAATTGCACATATTTAATGTGTACAATTTGATACATTAAGACATACGAAAACACCCATAATATCTATCACCACAATCAAGATAGTAAACATCCAATATAAATAAAATTCACAGATGAGGTACAAAAGCTCTCAGTGACCCAAACATACTTGTTCTTGTTTGTTTTTAAACTGCCTGGCGGTAGGAGGGTTAGGGTTCCTTACAATGTACTCCTTACAAATGTGCTCCTTACATTTTTACTTTGCAATTATTTATTCCTTGACTTAACCCACTAACACTATGACTGCCATCACTCATTGATTGACCAAAAATTGGATAATTACCTTGTTTTCATTAATCTTTCTTAAATGTATGTATAGCTCACATTTATTTCAATGTTTAATATTAGAAGTGTTTTAGGTCTTTACTTAAAAGTTTGGTAATATTTTTGTGACCCAAAAATATGCCATAGGAACTTAACTCTTGTTTATATCAACTTAGCCTATGGTAAAATTGGTTTCATTATATTTCATTTTGCCTAAAGTTGCAGATTCCCAGAACCTACTGACAATGTTCAGGGAGGACTTACTGTACCTAGTTTCACCAATATTATTTATTAATTGTTATTTTCTCCTCATATCAGTTAGTGTCCTGTTAGGAAGTGGAAAAGCACTGTAGATATTTCCAGCAGAAAATTAATTTTATGCAAAGAATTAGTGACAAAGAAGCAAAGGGGGAAAGGGATAGTACTCCGCAGTCATGATGCTGCTAGTGCCTCGGGGCTGGAAACCATCAGTGTACGCTCACTGCTGAGCTGCCAGCAGCACGGCCACTGATTTTTTTGGAACATCACTGTGGACACTGTGATCCAGGGACTTGCACTCTAACACTACTACCATTCTCACTAATGCTGGTGGAGCCCAACTTGCCTGCTGTTGATGCTACTCCTACTGCCAGAAGAATCACCAGAAGCAAAAAAACAATGGTCCCTTCTTACCTCTCACCCCTTAATCCCAACCAGTGAGTGCCTCTCAGTTGCAGAACTTGACCACAGACAGCTGAGAAGGAAATCCAGAAATGCAGCGTACATCAGCTTCCAGCCGGCACCTTTGTAACAGGCAACAGCATGGAAGGTTGGGAATGGGGCTAAGTGACAAGTAATCGGCCCATCCACTGATTTGAAAAGCCATGTTTATCATATTAATACAGCAAATTTCTCCATGCTTAAGGGGTCTATTAGACCCCTTTTAGTCTAAAAATTAGACTTTCTAATTTTTTTCCATTAGTCTATCTGTTTAAGGTCCAGTGTCACAGTGTTTTGAATATTGGTTTCATATCTAGTAGAAACAATCCCCTCTCATTATTTTTTCTCTTCTGAATTTTCCTGGTTTGCCTGGATTGTTTATTTTTCCATATAAATTTTAGGAGGTCAATGTCTTATCCATTAGGCAACGGGGTCCATACAAATTTTAGAATTAGCTTGTCTAGTTACAAAAAAAAAAAATCAGTTTGCATTTTATTAATAGTACATTACAGTTTTAGTTGACCTTAGGAAGAATTGATTATCTTTATGATGATATAATTTTTATTAGTTTAGTATATAGTTCATTTGTGCAAGTGTCCTTGAGTGATCCTCACTAGTATTTAAAGGTTTCATCCTATAGATCTTGCACATTTCTTCAGTTTATTCATATATCTTTCATGTGTTTTATATTTGTTATGAGGTCTCTTATTCTTATTGATTATAGTTTGTATATATGAAGGCTGTTGATTTCCAGTTATGATGTTTGTTCAGTTACCTTATTACTTGACTATAATTGTGTTCTGTTTTTTCTCTTGGATTTCTGAGGTAAATAGTCATGTTATCTGTTAAAAATTATAATTCTACATCCTATATTCCAACATTTAAACCACTCAGTTCTTTCTCTTCAATTGTGCTGAAAAACACCACCATACCATGGTAACTTGCACTAGTCATAGTGTGTCCGTCCCTTCCTTGTTCCTGATTTTAATCCGAATGCTTCTGCTCTTCCCCTGTTAGGCATAATGCTGGGTATTGTGTAATAGGATAATATCTATAGATTCCCATTTCATTGAAAAGTTTTCTAAAAAATCAAGAATATGTATAGAATTTTTTCAAAAAATTTATAGAAATAATATTTCTATTTGGATCTGTTAATGTGAAATGTTTTAATAAATATACAAATACTGAGATATCATTGCATTCATGGAATAAATTTCTTTGGTCATGTAATATTAATCTTTCAATATGCTATCTGTTTGCACATATTTTATTTAGGATGGTTGCAATGATTGTCGCAATGATTGTCATGAACAGTCTGTAGGTTTGTGTGTACGTGTGAGTATGTGTGTGCTCTTTGTCCTCATCCATTTTAAGTTGATTTTTACTAGCTTCTCTCTCAGATAGTGACCTTGCTACCAATTTCCTCAGGGTTTCCTACAGCGGCCTCTTATATGCTGATTATAATGAAATTGATCTTTGTAACATAAAAACTGGTCTTGATGTTTATTCCTGATAATTTTATCATGGTTTTATTTTATTGCAGCAATCTACCAACATCTTTTTGATTGCTGACTTCCCTCTAAAGATTCTATTCTGTGACTTGAAGGAATGGTTGGCAGCTGGTCAAAGTCAATAGATAGGCTGGCCTATAACCGCTCTCTTTCCTTATGAGAAAATATTGTGAAATCAGTATCAGATAATTTCTGTCCATCCCATGGAAGAAAAACACTCAAGAAATACTCACTAGTGGCATGTCAGGCTCAGACACACCCTTCAAGGCATCCTAAGGAGGGATCCACAGAAGCTGGGAGTTCAGAGAATCTCTAAGACCAGGGCTTTGGTTTCCAGAGGTGTCTTATTCATTAAGTTGGTAGGCAGAAAGCATCCTGCAAACTAGGGCTGAGGGCAATGGTAGAGTATTGCTCTTAGCATGTGAGATCATTTACAATTACACACTCCAGGTCTCAGTTATAGCTTCCAACACTCACATCTATTAAAGAATACACACTTCCAAGGGATGTTTTGTTGACTAGGAAACAACTATGACATAGTTTTGGAAGTTTTTACAGGATATAATAATTATGACTTTTTTGATAAAGACTATATTCATTCTTTTTAAACTCTGGCTATAATGAGAAAGTAAGCAATTTAAAAAAAACGAATCAACTAGTTTTTTGTAAAACTACAACAAATCTGGAATACACACTTAGAATTGTTACATCTTCTTGGTGAATTGATACCTTTATCATTATTTAATGCCCCCTTTACCACTGGTAATATTCCTGTTCTCAAGTCTGCTTTGTCTGATTGTTAATACAGCCACTACAGCTTTATTATGGTTTGTACAATGCATCTTTTTGTATCCTTTCAATTTATCAATGTCTTTATAATTAAAGAGAGTTTCTTGGTGTACACAAGAATTTACACTATATCTAATTATTGATATAGCTGGATTTTGGTCTGTCATTTTATTATTTGTTTGCTGGGAATTTCATCTGTTTTTGTTCCTCTGTTCCTCTATTCCTGCCTTCTTTTGGATTAAACATTTTAAATTTAATTCAAATATTTTAGTGAAAATTTTACTTCAATTCATTTATTAGCATTTTGGATATATCTCTGAATTTTTTTTCAGTGGTTTCTCTAGGAATTACAATATACCTACCTAACCTGTTACACTCTATTTTGAATTAATATTTTACCACTTCAAGTAAAAGGCAGATGCCTTACAACCATACTAATCCTGTTACCCTCCAGCACTGACCTTTATGTTATTGTTGTCATATGTATTACATAGATATGTATTTTATCTATATACATTGAATATTGAATATCCCATCAGACAATATTACAGTTTTTGCTTTCAACAGTCATACACATTTTTTTTGAGACATAGTCTCGCTCTGTTGCTTAGGCTAGAGTGCAGTGGCATCACCACAGTTCACTGCAACTTCAATCTCCTGTGTCCAAACAACCCTCCTTCCTCAGCGCCCCAAGTAGCTAGGACTACAGGCACATGCCTGGCTAATTTTTCTGCCTTTTGTAGAGATGAGGTCTTGCTCTTGCTCAGACTGGTCTCGGACTCCTGGCCTCAAGCAATCCTCCTTCCTCAGCCTCCCAAAGTGCTAGGATTACAGGCTTGAGCCACCATGGCTGGCTATCATACACATTTTTAATGAACTGAAAAGAACATTTTTTCCTCTGTTATTCAGATTGGATAATTTCTATAGATTTAGCTTCATGCTTACTGATTCTTCTGTCATCTCCATTTTGCTATTGAGGCAATCCAGTGAATTCTTAATTTGATATTGTATTTTTCAGTTTTAAAATTTTCATTTGTTTTTTTTTTATAGTTTCTCTTTCTCTACTGAGGATGTCTATCTTTCCATTCATTTCAAGTATGTTTCCTTTTCCCTCATTAGAGTGTACTCATACTTTAAAGTCATTGTCTGATAAATCGAACATCTGGTTTACACGGGTTGGCATTTATTGATTGCTTTTTCCCTTGAGAATTGGTCACATTTATGCATTCATTGTATATTGAGTAATTTGAGATTAGATCCTGACAATGTGATGTTATGTTGTATAGACATTAGTTAGATCCAGTTAAAATCCTTCACAGAATGTAGATTTTGCTGCTGCTGCTGCTATTTTAGCACGTCATCAATCTGCCTAGGTTCAGACTGCAAATATTGTCTCACTTTCTTTCTGTGAGTGATAATTCTTAGTTTAGTTTCCAAAGTCCTTACTATACTACTTTAGGTCTGTCCTGCACGTGTACTATTCAAGACTAATCTGAGACTTAGGCAGTGGTTTAAATCTTAGTTCAATACTCCACGCCTTTTCTGGGCTGCTGCTTGGGTCTGTCCCAAGAACTTCTGCAGGTTCACACACTGAATGAGGTTCATACAAAGCTCTCTCCTCTCTGGGATTACCTCCATATTCTCTGGCACTTGAGAGCCCCTTTCCCAGTTCCTCTGGCCAGAAAAGCAACATTTCTCTTTGAGTTTTAGCCACACATTGCACGGCTGCCACCCTCATAGCTCCTAGTCTGAGGCTCCCCCTCAAGGCAAAGCTAGTAAAGACTAGGAAAAAAAATTGAGAAGCTCATTTCCATATGTGCCATTTTTACATGTGTTTTGACCCTTTTTCATAACCTACCTGCTTCTGTTTACTTTCCATCCTCAGATAGTTGCCTTTTGTATTTGTCCACAATTTTTGGTTGTAACCAACGGGAGAGTTAAGCTGTAGTAGATTTACTCCACCTTGGCCAGAACCAGAACTCAAGTCTAAATAAATCAGTTATTTTGATTTTTTAAATGTGAACTTTTTATTTTGAGATAAATGGAGATTCACATGCAGCTGGAAGAATAATACGCAGAGATCCTGTGTGCCCTTTACTCAGTTTTCCCCAATGCTAACATCTTCCATAACTGTATAGTACACACGACATAGCCAATATCACAATATAGACAATATCACAGCGTGGATATTCACACTGATATAGTCAACATCTAGAACATTCCTGTGACCACAAGAGTTCCTCATGTTGCCTCTTTTTTATTTTTTACTATTTTTTTAAGGGTAGTCAAGTGAAGCAGTGGGAGTGGAGAAGGAACAAAGAATTCTATAACTGATTGTGATTAATTAGTTATATTTTTCTCCCCAGAGATTTTTGCTGGGAATAGGGAAAAATATGTTTACTCGTTTTCCTGGAAGTAGAAATCTCTGTTTTGATATTTTCAGTTTCGATTTGATTTGGTTTGTTTTATACTTTGTACAATTATCTGCATGCTTTGTCTTTGGGCAGAGGAAGCCTTAATGAATCTTTCTGGTGTTAATTTCTCTAAGCTAGAAATAGCCTGCTTGGACACAGGGCAACCAATAGACTGTAAGCCTTTTCCACATTTACTCTGTTCACATCAAAGAATGAAATTGCATTTACACGTTCCTCCAATGCTTATTGAAAGCTTACTATATTCCAGCCACTGTCCTTGGCTCTGGGTGTACAGTGATGAACAAGGTATTGTCCTTGCCCTCCAAAAGTTTACGTCCAGTAGCACAGACACAGAAGTGCCATTTTAACATTATGAGAAGGATAAGCCTGGACAGGCTAGGGAGTCAGAGAAGACAGTATAAATGAAGGCCATCAGGAACTAACTCTTTCTAACTTAAATTTAAAGGAATTTAATGGAAGGGTACTGGATACAAACAGAGAGCATGTGGAGACGTTGGCTTACAAAAGGGCAGAAATCAAAGCAGCTTTGAAGGGTTGGGAAGTAGCAACTTAGGCAGAGACTCTGAGCCAGAACACTCTGCTCAGAGTCCTGCCATTGACATGGAGGAATTTCAAATATTTTCAGCCTTGCCCTATTTGTATAATATTGCAAAGTCCTGGAAGAAAGTATCTGATCAACCAGCTTAGGTCACAGCTCACCCACCTGCTCGTACGAGGGCCATGAGACTCCCTTTGGCTTCTGCAGTAGGGGTCTGACATTGAATTTACCATCTGACCAAGGAGACACCAAGAGAAAAAGGGTTAATTCTGTAGAAGGAAATCAGGATGCTGAAAGAAGAAGGAAGGGATGCTAAGCTGCCAAAAAAAATGACAAACAGCACAAATCAACAGCTAAGCTGAGACCAATGCATGGGAAGGCTTAGATAGTCCTGGAGTGGAGGAAGAGCATGTTTAGGAAGAGAGACCAGCACGTGCAAAGTCTGGGGACAAGAAGAGGCGTGGTGAACTTAGATGACTGGCGTACTGTAGTTCATAATAGCCTTGGCATAGTTTGGAGAGAGGGTGGGGTGAGGATAAAGAGGCCAAAGTGGGAGGAGATGATATGGGACAGGAAAACAGGACCAATGTGACACTGTCTTGAAGACAAGTGAAAAAGCTTGGAGTTTATTCCTGAGGATCAGGGCGATGCTAAAGGGTTTTAGGTATAGTTGTGACTTTTTTTTTTTTTTTTTTTGAGTGATGACTTTGGTTCTTGCAATAATTCAGGTAGAGATGAAGGTAGCCTGAACCAGGATGATAGTGAGTGGATGGAGAGAAGTAATTCAGTAGACTTAGAGGAGGAGAAAGTGAGGAAGTGGGAGGAGACATGATTTCCAGGTTTCTGGCTTCAGTTGCTGCATGGATAATGATGGTCAGGGAAATGAGTTCAGCATTAGACATAATGAGTTTGAAGTAGATTGTTGAATATATGGCTTTGAAAGGCAGGAAAGAGATTTGAGCCAAGGATTCAGGTTAGGCATGAATGTTTATGTGGAAGCTGAAGGGACAGATGAAACATGCTGAGAGGAGCATATAGCATAAGAAGAGATGAGGCCCTAAGATGGAACCCTCGCAGCATCGACACCTAAGGGTTGGGCCAAAGGAAAGCAGCAGCCAAGGAGAATCACAAGGATGACAAGAGAGATAAAAGGGACAGTGGATGAGTGGTGTCAAGGAAGGTGAAGTGGGGGGCTGATTCACCATGAGGAAATGGCACGTGTCCAATGATGAGTTAAATAAGGAGGGAGATGTGTCCACAGGATTTGTCATGGAGGAAGAAACTGGTGTGAGAGAAGAGATTCAGAGGCACTGTGGGCCCAGCAGCAGGTTGCAGGGGGCTGAGCAGCAGGGCAGTGTGAGGACCTGGGGACCGTCAGTGCAGCCCAGCCCTGCTGCACAGGAGAATCGCCTGCAGAGCTCAGAACTCTTATTGATGCCTGGGCCCCACCTCACACAATTCAGATTTCTTTGGACTAAATTCACATGATGTATCAGTTTCCTACAGCTGCTGCAACAAATTACCACAAACTTGGTGGCCTAGAATGACACAAATTTATTATCTTGCAGTTCTGTAGGTCAGAAGTTTGACACGGGTCTCACTGGGCTAAATCTCATGCGTCAGGAGGGCAAATGGACCTTTCCAGAAAGTTAGAATCTGTTTCCTTGCCTTTTCAAGCATCTAAAGACCTCCTTTCTCCATCATCAAAGCCAGCAACGTTGCATCTCTCTGTGCCTTTTTCCCATGGTGACATCACCCTCTGACTCTCTTCTGCCTTCCTTTTCCACTTTTAAGGGCCATTGTGATTACATTTAGGGCCCACCTGGATAATCTCAGATAATCCTGGATAATCCCCACCTTAGATCCTCAACCTAACCACGTGGAAGGGAGTAAGCAGGTCTTGGAGGTCAGGCTGTGAACATCTTTGCAAGGCCTTCATTCTGCCTCCCACACACACAAGAACATTCTTAAACACCCCAGGTGATTCTTTTGAGCACCTGGATTAAGCAACGATAAAAGGGGGGGTGATAATGGCATTGATAGAGAGGTTTTGATTTGGTTTTGTCTTACAAGATGGAGTATGCAGTAGGAGAAATAATGGAGACAATCATTTAAATCCCTAGCTACCTTTTTCAGTGGAGTCTTAACAGCAAAATGATATTAGAGCAGAACAATTTTTATTTGACACTTCCTCAAGTCTGCCCAGAGCTACTCTTTTCTCCCTTCTTCCCTTGCTCAAAACATGACGTATTGCAGAAGCTTCCAAACCTAGAGTTATAATTAAAAAGACGAGCAAAAGATATGCAGTCGCATGCTCAAGGTGAGCCTGAAGTTATCCAAACCTAGATTTATAGAAAATGAGCTTTTCAGAGGCAGAAACTGAAGAGGCCAATCTGAAATGAAACTCAATTTTCTCCAACACAGCGGCCTGAGGTGACTTGAGACTGGTCTTTTGTCAGCACTGGGGACTCAGAAATGAAAGAGTGCAGCGATGATCAAATGCCAAGATCGCCATATTGTGCAGGGAAGGCGAGCATGTGTTTTGGTTGGAAAGGGGAAGAGTGTTCAATTAATCCTGCAATGTTTGCAAAAACAAATGATGGGCAAAAAGAAAACTCGACTTGAAAGGGGTGTGATTCCTTATGAAAGAACTGTCTCCACCAGTCTGGCAGCCACAAAACAAACACGTCAGCCAGCCAGGCCAGAGCACAGATAATTAGGAGTGAGTAGCAGCACATGGACAGTCTTCATTAAAACCAAGGCAGTGTGGCAGATGGACAGGCCTCAGTGGCCCACCACCGGGGGCTTGGAGAAGGGGGGCTCTGTCTCCCCTGGTCTTCCTGGGTCCCAGGGCCCATGGCCTCCCCTTCAAACGGGGGCCCGAACAGGGAGGCACACGTTCAGACTGTGCAAGCGTCTGTCCACGCCTCGGTCCCTGGCCAGCAACAGAGCAACACAGGCACAGAGTAATTGAGCCTCTGGGGGGACCCACAGGCCTGTCAAAGCGAGGGGCTTCTTCCCTGCTCTTCACTGTCCCCATTCTGGCCATGCCCAGGATTGCAAACTGTTCTAGGGTTGCTTTGCCCTTGTCCCCTTAAATACAGAGGAGAGCAAGCCATCAAAAATATATGTATTCTGCTTAAGCAATTGCCTCATCATTGCATTTAAAAAATGAACATTTACGTAATTCAATTAAGGCAGAGTGCTGATCTACACAGAACGAAAGGCTGGGGTTTATGAGGCCGCCGCAGCTACTGTCCCTGTGGTCACGACTGGGTCATGAAATAACCGTGCCTTGGCGGCCGGACTTGTGCCTGCTTGACAGGAAAGTTCCAGTTTGACGACAATGATGCATCCAATTCCCTGAGGTGGGTCGCTTAATGACCGCTCTGCATCGACCCAATAGAATATTTGATTTGTGCTACTGTAAAAGGCACTGTCGCCTGCCAGATTGAGGTGAACATCTTGAAACTGACACAGTCAAATATAAGGAGGGCCAAAGTATTCAGAGGCTTCCACACTCCCTCCTTCCCCCACCCCTCAGGCAGGCATGCAGATGGACTGGAATTTGACACTCTGACAGTGGCAGGGTCCTTATCCCTCCAAAGAGCCCACCCACTCCCCTTACAGCACTCGCTGTTCTCCCAGACTGGGTCAGTCCGTGAAGCCACTTCTCACCGCTCAGCAGAGCTTCCTGTTCTTCTGTTGGCTTTGCCAGCATTGCTACTCTGCTCTGCTCCTCCTGGGGCAGAGCTGGATCAGAGAAGCCAGTGGTGGCAGGATCCAACTTGGACTGGGGAAGTTCAGTCCCCACTCGCCATTTCTTTGTTGCTGAGGACATCTGCCGCAGGGAGCCAGCCTTTGTCTTGGCACTCCAGTGGGGCACTCTCTTTAAAAGCACGTGTTCTTGCCTTTTCCAGGAAGTCTCTGGGCCCTTGTGAGAGATTCAGTCTATATTTTGGTTGCCTTCATAGTCAACGCAAGCCCAGCTGGAAAAAAGTGACAGGCCTTGGGACCAAAGGTAACTGGGCAACTAACTGTGTGCACAGCAGGGGCAGTCAGTACCTGCGTCAGAGACAGACTGGAAAGGAAAATGGTGATGTCAGGTTTGCAAAGTTGACTTGGAGATCTACCTGTGGGGGCCTGAATAGATGTGCAGGAGGTCAGCAGAGAACCCTCGAGAGGCCAAGATAACACTTGAGATTTTAGAATCATCTGCTTTCCACCTTAGCCTGAAATTCCAGCTTTCTTTTGAGTAGTTTCTGCCAAGCATGTCTTTTTCCAGCCCTTTCTTTTCAGCCTTTGCTTGTAAGTGCCGCTCTTGTGCATAGCCTATAACTTGTCTTTGTCTTTTCAGAATCCAATCAGATAATCTATCTTTTAATAGGTGAATTTAATCTTTTTACATTTATTCTGGTCACTGATAGAGTTGGAGTTATTTTTGCCACTACATTTTGTGTTTCTGCTAACCAACCTTTATCTTTGCTTCTGATCTCTTTTACTGCTTTCTGTTGGATCACATTTTTATTTCTGTTTTCCTTGCTTCTGCTGGCTTGCAATCTACAAATTGTGTTTATCTTCTCTTGGTGCTTATCTTTAAATTTTTAATATAAACATTTAACCATAAATTTTCTCACAAAGTCTAAATTTGTACTTTATTTCTATCCTCTTGCAGAACATGAAAGGACTTTGCACACTTTAACAATGACGATTTCATTCCCCCATCTGGTTGTTAATCCTTTTTTTAACCCTGAAATTTTCCACACACACAAAAAAAAATCTTATTTTTTGAATAAGTTGTTAAATTTGCCAACTTTTTGCAAAATTTATTTATTTGTATGTTCACAATTGTTTCTTGTAGACCAGCCTCCCTGTGGGCTTACTTTCATTTTGTAGAGGATATTTTTTAATGATTTATTTCCGAAGGTGGTAAACTCTTTTAGACACTGAGTCTCTAACAAATTTATTCTTCTTCACTTGTTCCTGAATGATAATTTAAATGGCTATAAAATACTAGGCTGATTATTACTCCCCCAAAATGCCTTGAGGAAGTTACTCTCCTTTGGCATGTATTGTTGCTGACGAGAAGTCTGCTGTCAGTCTTAATGGTTTCTCTTTGTAGATAAAGTGTCTTTTCTTTCTGGTAGTCTTTAAAGAACTTTTTTTGCTTTATACTTGGTATTCTTCAGTTTTACCCGTAATGTGCCTCATTACAGGTTTACTTTTATTTATCTTGCTTATTCCTCAGGGTGCACTTTCAATTGAGTCATATCTTTCCTTCAATTCAGGAATGTTCTCAGCAATATTTCAGATATTGTACTTCTGTTATTCCCTTCATGTTCTTCTGGAACCCCCGTTTATATGTCTGTTGGAGTTTCTCAGTGTACTTACTGTGTCTCCTAAATGTGCTTTCAGTTTTTAAGAAAAAATCTCTATGTTGCATCCCAGTGAATTCCTCAATACTATATTCTAATTCATTAATTTGTTGTTTGAGAGTGATGAGACTAAAGTTTATCCCATCTATTGGGTTTTTAAATTTTCAATTAGCATATTTCATTTCCAATATTCTAATTTAATCTTTCTCTCATATGCAGCTCTTGTTTCCTTTCTCCTTGTTTGTTGTTGCTATTTCACAATTTCATGATTATGGATTTTTTTCATTTAGCTCTTTGAATATCTAATCATTACTATAAAGACTTTGTAAGATTGTTTTATGAATTTTATGAATTGTTTTATGAATATTCAAGGTGAATTTTTTTCTAATTGTCCACTGTATTGGCTGTCTTTTTGAGCATTGGATTTCTATGAGTTTGGGAAGTTGCATTTGCATGTCTTTGGGGTTTTTTCCTCCTTTCTATTTCTTGATTATTGCCTCTTGAATCCTTGATCCTCAAGTCCAAAACTAGTTTTCATATGTGGTTTATAGCCTCTGTCTCAGAGTGATATAGCTACTCTAGTCACCAAATCAGTAGGTTGTCATGAGATTGCAACCAGGACCAGAGCTTCCTATAAAGCCATAACCCCTCAACAGCTATCAGCAGGAATAAATTTTCCTAGCTCCCTTTTTTAAGAGGAGAGCCCTATTCCAATCCCTGGCTTTAAACAATGACTGGTCTGGTATTCCATCTTGCATTCAGCACATTTACCCTACAAGAATGAAACACCCAGTCACCAGTACTGTGGTCTCAGTCTGGCTTATACTTTTCATCGCTGGTTCATTTCTGGTTCATGGAATGTTTGTCTTGGTTTTTGTCTTGCCCATGCCTTTTTCATTTTATCTGTTTATATTTTATCTCTAATTACCTGTGTTTGAAACAGATTAGATGGATCAAAGCATACATTTACAAAGCCATTGTAACTGGAACATGAAAGTTGGGAGTGGATGGGAGCTAAAGTCAGAGCTGTGGCTATCGGTCCCCATGGTCATCCTGCAACCTTTCACCTCAGGGAGGCAGAGCCTGTGTGGCTCAGGATCATGGGAGTTGGCAGAGTCTGCCCTCACCAAGCCCCATGGGAAAGTCTCTAAAAGAAACAATGCCTGTGGAGAACAGAGGGCTCTGTCCCTAAAATCAGAAGTTATGTATCACAGAAAAGTGGGGAGAGTTTTCTGGTAGCAACAGGTGATGAAACACAATGTTTTCCATTTCACAGATAATTAATAAAGGCACTCGCTCAAGCACAAAACACTGCAAAGAATATTTGTTCCCCTTTATGATATGAGGAAAACTGTCCTCAATCTTGTTCCTTAAATGTGTAGAAACTGGCACCTTCCAAAGAAAGGAATTGTCACAGGTTGGGTTCTCCAGGAAGCAGACTCTAGACAGAGACTGGCATATAGGAAGTTGAGTAGGGAGTTCCTTTGAGATCACACCTGGGGAAGGGAGGAGAAGGAAGCAGGAGTGTGCAGAGGGAGAAGATGAGCCTTGGGCAGTCCCCTTAGGATTTCTAGAGCTAAAATTGCCCATGAGAGTTGTTCCATGTTGGGCTGGAACAGCCAGCCTTTATATGCCAGCTGAAATCAGTCACTGGATGTGAGCATCCGGGAAGGTGCATGACTTTGGGTGAAGCAGCTCTCTGCAGCTGAGGCCATTCTGAAAGGGCCGGCAGCTGAAGGCATCTGCCTACAGCACCCCAGCAGCTGGGCAGCAGGCCCTTCCTTGGAGAAATGTCTGAGTGGCACATTACTGTGTCCACAAAGTATTAGAAACACAAAGGGCTTCTTTGAAATGTAATGTGATAATAACATGATGTTCCTCAAGAACTCAAAGTTGGAAAAGAGCATTCTTCCAGCAAAATAAAGCACAGGTTTTTAGGCTAACAGGAGGTTATACATCAGTGGATGAGATTTTTAAATTTCCTCTAAAAGCTCTTCCACCATCACTGTGACTGATGGCCTCTTAGCAATCACCAACCCCCCACCCCCATTCCCACCACCACCACCGCACACCCAGATCCAAAGCTTTTCCTCCCCATCTCAGGCAGCAGTCCAAGGCGGAACAGAGAGCGACAGGCAATCCATGCCAGGGGCTGTGACTCAAGAAGTGGCAGGGAATGTGGGATGGGGAGGCAAGGAGAGTTTGGAGGAGAAAAGAAGAAATAAAGAGTAAGGGCCAAGGGAAAGGGGGGAAAGTGAGTACAAGGGGAAAGGCAAAGAATTAGTGTCCTTTCCTGGCTTAGCAAATGGTGACTTGAGACACCCCAAGAAACTAGAGAGACTGTAATGGATTGCAAGGCTTCCAGACCCAGTTTCCAATCCCTAACACCCTTTGGATTTTGTATGCAATCTGGGTTACATCAATTAAGCCCAAAGAACAGTATAGTAGTCAGCTCAGGCTGCCATAACAAAACACCAATGACTGGGTGGCTTAACCAACAGGAAATTTTCTCATGGTTCTAGAGGCTAGACATCCAAGATCAAGGTGCTGCTGTCAGGGTTGGTTTCTGGTGAGGCATCGCTTTCTGTTAATAGTTTGTAGACAACTGCCTTCTCTCTGTGTCCACACATGGCCTCTTCTCTCACAGGCGGGGTAGGGCGAGGGGTGTGGGGATCTGGTGTCTCTTCCTCTTCTTATAAGGACACCAGTCGTGTCACTTTAAGGCCCCACCCTATGACCTCATTTAACCTTTATTACCACCTTATAGGCCCCGTCTTCAAATACAGTCCCATTATGGGTTAGAGCTTCAACATGTGAACTTGTGGGCAACTCAATTCAGTCCACAACACACAGACAGAATTAAACTTTCTTAAGGAGCGTGTACATGTGTTGACTTTGTTAATGGAAGGGCTGGGACACTTTCCTCTCCACTTTTCCCCTGATAATCCACAGTAGGTTTGTCCACTGTGCGGGTGGCGAAATGGAGTGGGATCAACTGGCTGCCCACTCAGCAGTCATCACTGGTGCCGACTGTCCTTCCTCTCCCCCCAAACAAAGGGCAGAGTTCCGAGGGCTTCTATTCTGCGTGTGCAACCTGGGAAGGGCTGGATGTGCTGGAGAGGAGTGCGTGGAGATCTGCAGAGGCAGGACGCACAGCCCTTCCCTGCCCTCAGAGCTGCCATATGTCCTGGCTCCAAAGAAGGGCAAACCCTGTTGACATAGTTATGGCTTCTCTCTGGGGCACCACAGGTATACTGCTATGGTCTGTGGGATTTTTAAGGACCTCTGAAAATGTCAGCCTTGAGAACAAAAATTCCAAAATAAAACATAGAACTTCAAATTTAGAATAACTAGTCGATAATAATTCAACTTTTATACAATTGTATAGTTGCATATGATGATTCCTCTGCCTGGAATATATCTTCTCCCGCTTTCTGCCTGGAAACTTCTTACTCATGCCTTATAGCCCAGTCAGAATTTACTTACCCTGTGAGGTCTTCATTTACTAACCCCTAACCCCAAAGAGAGCACAGTTCTCCTCACTGTGCTCTTTCATCACGTGTTATATATCTCAAGTATCTATTTGTATTGTATTTTTCATAAGTCTGTTCCCTCCCTCAATCCCCAACCCAAATGATACATTTCTTGAGGGCAGGGATTATATGTTGTCTCTCCAGTGCCTAGTAACATATTCTTGTTAGTGAATATATTATTTTTAGTATTAAATAGTTTGTTGTTGGAGACTTTCTCTGCATTTATATACATCGACAAAGAGGCTGATTGCAGTTCAAGTGTCTGTCGGTCTGTCTCCTGCTCTGCTCCTGTATCTATGCTTCTGGTCAGCTCTGCCAAGAGGAGGCACCAACAGAGACTGAAGGGTAGGAGGCAGCAAGAGCCTCTTTCTGCTTCCTCCGACATCTCTCCATAGCTTCAGCACCTACATGACAGCTCCCAGAGGACCACCCTGATTTGTACAGAAACACCCTTCAGCAGAGGGATGGGGGCAGCTTTCCGCTGTTGCTAATTGCTAGAGGGTTTCCTATTCGCTTCTCTGCTCTTTCATGAAACCAATTCTCTATACTAGATTCACTCTGGTTTTTAAAAATTGTGGTAAAAAACACATAACCTAAAATTTACCATCTTAGCCATTTCGAAGCATACAGTTCAGCAGTATTAAATATATTCACCTTGTGGATTCATTCTGTTTTAAGTACTGGAGAGGTTCTATTTCTCTGGTTCTTGTGGTGGTTTTAAGAAACAGATTCTCAAGATAAAATCCTGGTTTGGGTTGCTCACCTGTTACAGCCTGAATACAGCGATGACCTCCTCGAAAATGGAAGTCATTTGTGGCATGCAGTGGCAACACATTTTCTTAAGTCATCACCTTACAGTTGCTTGGGATAATGTGCCAGTTAAGCTAAGGTTTTGGAAAACGAAATATAGTCATGCATCACGTAACAATCTTTCCGTCAACAACAGACCACATATATGACGGTGGTTGGAGCAGCCCTACCATCTAGGTTTGTGTGAGCACCTCTGTGATGTTCACACAGTAAAAATGCCTAATGACACATTTCTCAGAACATACCACTGTCATTAAGCAATGACTCAACAGATAAGCTGCTGCTTCTAAAGGTGCTGAGAGCTTACAGAAAAAAAAAAACCTTACCATTGCAGGCACAAGTACAGAACCTCTGGGCTTCCTTAGTGTCCTTAAAATCATCTCTTATTTCTAGTAGCCACTGAGTAGACAGGTGAAGATTTGGCACAAAATCTAATTGTGTGTGTTGCAGAATTACATTGTTAACTGAATGCAAAACCTACTCATGTTTTGTATGTTAACATTAAGACATTAGTTAAGAAGACATGGGGTCCTGAGCCTTGAGACAGGGACATTTGGATAGTCTGACGATGCTTAGAAGCTTGAACCAACAATGCCTCTGAGCCCCATCTTCCTGTGCAGCCAGTCCATCTGCCCATCTGTGGAAGCTCGTCTGCCCTGGCTTAAAGTCTCTGTAATATAATGATCTGATCTTAGGCAGCTGCTAGCAATGGGATACTATTCTGTTCTAGATCTATTTCCATGACTTCTCGTTGCTTCTGGATGCATAAACAGAATCAGATACCATTGTACTCTGGAGGGAGAATTCCAAGATCTGTTCTGGGAAAAGATATCTTATGCATAAAAGAAAATGTCAGATCTTGCTCATTTGTATGAGCAGGAACCTAGAGAACAGCTGTGCGTGTGAATTCTAAGGGTGATAGTCCAATAATAGAAAATAACATGAGAGGATGCTGAATTTATCAATAAGAATGTACTTACTCAAGATTCCAGACTTCATGTTCTAGCTCATGCAGCTGGAAACAGTTCCAAAAGTTTCTTTGATTGGTTGACTGAAACTTGGATTCAACCACTTACATTCAATTACATCAGGATGCCGAAACTTCCACGGTATAATGAGCTCTGCATTCTTCTGCAAGCACGACTGTCCATGGATTTAGAGGATTCCTCATTTATCTCCGTGATATCTCATACAACATTCTGAGCAAGCAGTACATTTTATAGTGAAGGACGTGCAGCAGTGGCTTCATTATCACAGAATCATAGCCTCACCATACTCCTCAATTGCCCAGAAGAAGCTGATCAGACAGAATGGCTTTTGGCAGACTCAGTTACAGTGTCAGGTGAAAGATAATGCCACATGAAGTTGGGTACTAAGCTGTAGGGTATAATATATGCTTTAAACTGCAACAAATGGTTGGTGCTTTTTCTTGTGTAGCTAGAAAGTGTAGGTCTGGAAATTAAAGGGTGAAGACTGGCCCCCATTCACTGTTATATCTAATTCTCAGAAATTTGCTTCCCCTGCAATCTTGGAGTGGTCCCCAAGTGAGGACTGCTTCCACAGGAAGTGGAAGGGGAAACTCTACGTAGCTGTTGGGATTTCCTTGTGTCACTGCACCAAAAAACAGATAATGGGGTTAAATTATCAAGTGGAAATTGGGTTGCTACTACACAATGGAGGCAAAGAGGCCATTACTGGAGCTTGGGGTTATTCCAAGATGCCTCTCAGTATGAATACTTCCAAGTAAAGATCAATAGAAGACTACAATAGTCCAATAAAGGCATGACTACTCAAAACTCAGTCACCTACCCCAGTGGAGTACTGGCCAAGGGCAAGGTGACAGGAAGAGAAAGTGGAAGTGATAAGTATTGACTGTGGTTTCATGACCAGTTGCAGAAATGAGGACTCCAGCTACTATGTATTATATATTAAGTATACACTATTCTTTTTTTCTTTCCTTTTCCCTTATTTTTTATGATAAGTGTTAGTGATATTTAACTTTACCATTCAGTTGGAAAGGATAGTATCAGCTGGAAATTGTGCACTTGAAACAGGATATGTCAACTAATGGAACCTTGAGTCCCCCCTTTTTGGAAGAGGATAGGAACATTTTGGTTTGTGTAACACATGCCTTGTGTCAGGCAAATGAGGATGGATGCCAGGTTGCAAGAGGAGTTGATTGTGTAGGTCAATTGCTTGTTTTTATATCCATTCTCTGTTCCTCTTTTGCTCTATTCTGGGAACTACATTTCTCGGGATCTTTTTCCTTCTGGATTCCAAGTAGATATGACCCATGGAGGTGTTGGGGGAAACTGGAGTGTGGGCAGAGGAAAGAAGCCAACAGTGTTTCTCCCCATCTCCTGGTTCTGGTGACATCTCTGATAGAAATGGCTGCAATTCTGCCATGGCTTCAGCTCCCATTGGAAAGACCTTCCCTAGTTCCCACTCACAGTAAGTGCCCACGACATCTGGGCTCTGATGATATTGTCTCCTCAGTTTGTAGGAGTGCTTTTTGCCTTGGTAATCAATTCCCTGTATTAAATCCCGTCTATTTTAAATATTTAGAGGGCTTTCTATTTTCCTGGTTGGACCTTGACTCATATAGTTTATTTTGTTTTTCTATAAACATAGGCTTTATTTTGTTCTACACCTTGTTTTTATTGTTTGTTTTGTTTTTTTAATTCAGCATTCTTTTTTGTTGTTTTGTTTTTGTTAATTTTTTTCCAGCATATTGAGGGGGTACAAATGTTAAGGTTACGTATATTGCCCATGTCCCCCCTCCCCCAAGTCACAGCTTCAAGCGTGTCCATCCCAGTTGGTGTGCATCCATTCATTATGTATGTATATACCCATCCCCTCCCCCCCGACACCAGATAAATGTTATTCCTATATGTCCACTTAGGTGTTGATCAGTTAATACCAATTTGCTGGTGAGTACATGTGGTGCTTGTTTTTCCATTCTTGGGATACTTCACTTAATAGAATGGGTTCCAGCTCTAGCCAGGAAAATACAAGAGGTGCTATATCACCATTGTTTCTTATAGCTGAGTAGTACTCCATGGTATACATATACCACATTTTATTAATCCACTCATGTATTGATGGGCACTTTGGTTGTTTCCACATCTTTGCAATTGTGAATTGTGCTGCTATAAACATTCGAGTGCAGGTGTCTTTTTCATAGAGTGACTTTTGTTGTTTTGGGTAGATGCCCAGTAATGGGATTGCTGGATCAAATGGTAGATCAACTTGTATAGCTTTAAGGTATCTCCGTATTGCTTTCCACAGAGGCTGAACTAGTTTGCAGTCCCACCAGCAATGTAGGAGTGTTCCTATCTCTCCACATCCATGCCAACATTTATTGTTTTGGGACTTATTAATAAGGGCCATTCTCACTGGAGATAAGTGATATCTCATTGTGATTTTGATTTGCATTTCCCTGATTAGAGATGTTGAGCATTTTTTCATGTTTGTTGGCCATTATTCTATCTTCTTTGGAAAGTTTTTGTTCATGTCCTTTGCCCACTTTTTGATAGGGTTGTTTTTTTCTCACTGATTTTCCTTAGTTCTAAATAGATTCTAGTTATCAGCCCTTTATCAGATGTGTAGTTTACGAAAATTTTCTCCCATTCTATGGGTTGTCTATTTGCTCTCTTGACAGTTTCTTTGGCTATGCAGAAGCTTTTCAATTTGATCAGGTCCCATTTATTTATTTATTTATTTATTATTTATTTATTTATTTATTTATTTATTTATTTTGATGCTGTGATTGCCTTTGGGGTCTTCTTCATAAATTCTTTGCCTAGGCCAATGTCTAGAAGAGTATTTCCAACATTTCCCTCTAGAATTCTAATTGTTTCATACCTAAGGTTCAAGTCTGTTACCCAGCATGAGTTGATTTTTGTGAGAGGTGAAAGGTGTGGATCCTGTTTCAGTCTTCTACATGTGGCTATCCAGTTTTCCCAGAACCATTTATTGAATAAGGATTCTTTTCCCCAGTGTATGTTTTTGTCTGCTTTTTCAAAGATTCGATGGCTATATGAGGATAGTTTTATCTCTGGGTTCTCTATTCTGTTCCACTGGTCAATGTCCATATTCTTGTGCCAATCCCGAGATGTTTTAATTACTATAGCCTTGTAGTATAGTTTGAAGTCTGGTAAATTGATACCTCCCATTTTGTTTTTATTGCCTAGGATTGCTTTTGCTATACAAGGTCTTCTCTGGTTCCATACGAAGCATAAAACAACTTGTTTTTTGACCCTACAGTGTACCAGGGACATCCTTCCATTTCAAACAGATCCAAGTCATTCTTTTACTTTTTTATTGACATAATTCACATACTATAAGATTTATCCTTTTAAAGTATACAATTCATTGGTTGAGTATATTGTTCACAAAGTTGTGCAACCATCACCACTATCTAATTTTAGACTATTTCAGTCACCACCAAAAGAAACTCCATACTGATCAGCAGTCACTCCTTTTGCTCTTTTTCTCCCCAGTCCCTGGAAACTACCAATCTACTTTTTGTCTCTCTGGATTTGCTTCTTATGGACATTTCATATAAATGGATCATATAATATGTGGCCTTTTGTGTCTGATTTCTTTCACTTAGCATAATGTCTTTAAGGTTCATCCATATTGTAGTACACGTCAATATTGCATTCCTTTTTTAGCTGAATAATATTTAATTATAGGATATACCATGTTTTGCCTATTCATTCATCAGTTGATAGACATTTGGGTTGTTTACACTTGTTGGCTATCATGAATAATGTTGCTGTGAACATTTATGTACAAGTTTTTGTGTGGACATGTTTTCAATATTCTTGGGTATATTCTGTTGAGTCATATGGCAACTCTTTAAAGAACTGCCAAGTATTTTCCAAAGCAGCTGTACCATTTTATATTTCTAGCTCATTCTTTTTAACAGCTGCACAAAATTCCACAGTTTGGCAATATGGATGTCCTATAATTAATTTAACCCTTACTCTATTGAAATACATTTAGATTTTCTCCATTTTTTCATGATTATAATCATTATTATTCATGAACACATAACTATGCACCTGCACAGGTAGAGTGATTCTCAGATGTAAAATTACTATGTCAAAGGATATTTAAATTTTTGCTTTGAAATGTGCGAAAGTGTCCCCTGAAAAGTTGTTACTAATCTACACTCTTAACAGCTTAAAAGAGTGCCAATTTTCCCACACCTCTGCTAATACTAAATAAATTTGGGGTTTTTTTCAATCTGACAAATGACAAATCTGATAAATTTGGGTTTTTTTCCAATCTGTTTTTTTCAAAATTGAATAAATTTGGGTTTTTCTCAATTTGAGTTTTTTCAATCTTTTATTTTTTTGTCTTCTTGTTTTAATGACATTGTTCTGATCACTAGTGGAATTGAACGTCTTTTCAAATAGTCATATATTTACTGCCCAAACATAAACAGCTAGATTGGCTGATTTCTGAAATTCTTCAGAGCTATAAAATTTGACTTGTGTGATTTATACTTTGGCAAGAAGTGATGGTTATGACGATGCTGGCTGAAGGCAGAACTGGCTTTTTGGAGCATGTGATTGTTTATTGTGTTCCATAGGTGCTGGAACAGACCCTCATGCTCTCCAGCATCCTCCCAGAGGATGTCCACTAGTAGAACCACTTCTCTTTAGAGTTAGCCTAGGAAAAAACACCAATGCCTGTAGGAGATGGACGAGTTAGCACAACCAAGAGAGTAAGAGCAGGTTTTGATTGAAATTAGGGAACTGATCTTTGAGAGAGAAAAAGCTCATAGAAAAGAAAACCTGGAAAACCAACAATTTTCCAGGGAGGAGACTGTATTGTCATGGAATGGGCCTTGAATATAAAGCCAGGAGATTTAGGGTCTATCCTAACCGTAAGGGCTTGGGTCATTTCCATGCCTCACTTTTCTAATCCGTTAAATGATAATATTTCATATTATACCAAATTATTACAAAGTTCAAATAAGAGAACAGGTGAAAATGCAACAAAAAAATATATAGTGTTCTACCTGAGAGCCAGTGCTATTGGTTCTTCTCTCCCATATGGAATAGTTACAACCACAGAACTTGGCCAGCAGTCCAGATGGAAGTGCCTGGCAACTTGACTGGAATCTCACACACTCTTCTTAGAAACACACAGATTAAAGGAGCCACACTCCACCCATGCTTCTTCTGTTCCAGAACTCAGCATTACTGGGCTCTAATACCTATGCTACGCTTTTCTTCATCTCCTAAAAAGATTAAGAGAGTAATTGAAGGACCCAGATGGGCTTTGTTTATGTTTCACTTTTGTCTCAGGTCATCTTATTCTGCTGTGTTTTCCTCCATTGTTCCAATTATTTCCCAAACTCCTCCACATTCCTTTGTAAATCAAATGAAGTGGTAAACTTGAAAGACTGGTTTCAGGGTAGGTTGGCCCTTGCTGTGTGCCAGGAGTTCAGGACTAGTTCTCTAGTCCATAATTAAGAATTGTGATGGAAAGTACCTAGTGATTGCATTTTCCATTCCTATAACATCTACATGTGGCCATGTGACTAGTTTTCACCATGGACTATGAGTTGGAATCACATGGTCATTTCTTTCTTTTTTTCTTTCTTTTTTTTTAAGAGACAGGGTCCCTCTCTGTCACCCAGGCTGGAGTGCAGTGGCACAATCATAGCTCACTGCAGCCTTGCACTCCTGGGCGGGCTCAAGTGATCCTCCTGCCTCAGCCTCCCAAATAGCTAGGATAGCTAGGATGGCAGGTGTGTGACACCACACTCAGCTGATATTCTGTTTCACCTACTGCCAGCTGGACACAGATAAGGCCTTAGAGAATGGCTGAGCCATCAGGTGGAAGGAGCCTGAATGACCACATGGAGGAAAGCTGAACCATCTTAACTATTATATGTGAGAAATAAAATTCTATTATTTAATTCCGAGGTCTAGTTGTTTAAGTCACTACTGTTATTTTAACATCCTGCCTGAAAACATCTCACCAACATGACCATTTTAACAAACCAGGTAATAGCAAACATCATGACATTCCCAATAGTCATCTTCATTAAAGCCTAAAAGTTTCTTCGAACAGAAAGCTCAATAAATTACCCTCATGTCATAGAGAAGCTCAATTCTGCTACACCTAGCAATTCTTGGCTTGTGCTTTGAAAAGCTCTGAAGCATAAGAAACAGATGTTTAACAACAAAAAGTAACAACAAATATGTTGATTGTATGTTACTGAAAATTACCAGGAAATGTGAATGCTTTAACAAAATCTTGTAAGAATAAGATGCAGTCTCCTTCAGGAGCTTACAATTTAAATGGGAAGGCAATATGCTTACACAAATAACTCTACTTCAAAACTGTTTCCTGGGTGGTACCAGGAATAGGTGCTCTAAGACTTTTAAAGAGGGTTAGATCATTCTTATGGAAACCTGATATGAGCTACGCCTTGTAAGTTAGGTGGAGCCGTGTACAGAGGTCAATAGAAATTAAAACTAGTAATTTCAGTTACTGATAGATTCTAGACATCCAGAATGTCTTGAATGCCAGGCAGAAGTTGTTGGACATCATGATAAAGGCAACAAGGAACTGGTCATTTTAGGTCTCTCTCAAGTCCTACAATTTTAGAGCTAAAAAAATGTGACTCACCCATAGCAAAGGCCATGGCGGCTATCTGTTCTTTTCAGAGATATACTCCAAGCCACCTTTATTTTCCTCTGCTGACTGCCATAGTCCCCAAATTTCAGTTACTCAAATGCCACCCTCAGATTTTTCTTCCATACCTGTATACGACTTGTATATTTTTTATTTAATTTTTTCTTTACATTCACTTCTCATTGACTCCTAAGCAAAAAATATTTGTGAAATTACAGGGTGGACTTACATGCTGGATAAATTTTTTTCTAATGCATAGTCAAATAAATGCATGCCTATGAAAAAATTTGAAGTGTTGTTCTGCTTGCTGTCTACATAGGCTCAGTTCTTATTAGTGACTCACAGACCACACTTGGAAAAACACTGTCCTACCCGGAACCATCGCATTCATCTCTCCCAACTCACTTGTCTCTCCACACCACTCTCCCATCTTATTTTGTCTATTTTTCAGACTTAGTAACTGATGAGTCAATAATGTTCCCACAGACAACCCTAAAATCTTAGGTGCAAGAAAAGTGTGTTTCTTGCTTGTGACATGAGTGGGACAGCCCTCCTCCATCCTGTAGCTCAGTCATCCAGAACACGAGGCCTCCAGGGTCACCGTAGTGGGGAAAGAGAGAGGAACCAGAGATCATAGGGGATAGTTGAAGGGCCTGGCCTGGAAGTAGCTTGTCATTTTGGCCCACACCCTGATGGCCAGGTGGCCCCAACCCAGCCATAAGAGAGGCTGAAAAATGCAGCGGATCCCACATATAGTGGTGGGCGCTAAGGGTTTCTGCCACTGTACACTAGGTACTATTGACCTAGAGATCCTCTGGACCATTGCTCCAAAACTGCCCCAGGACAGGGCTGGGCGTCTCAGAATTAAAAGCTCAGTTGCATCTGCTCAACCAGGCAGGAATTTTTATCAAAATGGTCACTAAGGAATTTAAATAGCCAAGCCTAGTATTTGTCCCTCATTATTAGAAAGGGCAACTAGAGTTGTACAGTGTTCCTCTGCTTTCACTGCACTTACCTCTCTCCCTCTCAATCTCTGGATTAGAGTTTGAAAATAGAGGCCATATTAGTTTTCAATTGCTGCTGTAACAAATTAGCACAAATTTAGTAGCATAAACAACAGAAATGTATCATCTCACAGTTTCATAGTTGAGAAGCCCAAAATAGGTCTTCCTGGGCTAAAACCAAGGTGTCAGGAGGGCTGCTCTCCCTTCTGGAGGCTGCAGGAGAGGAGAATCTGTTTCCTTGCCCTTTCTAGCTTTCAGGGGCCTTCTGCATCCCTTGGCTCGTGGCCCCATCCATCTTAAAGTCAGCAACACCGCACCGTGCCTTCCTCACGGTGGCTCTGACTCTTCTGCCTCCCTCCTCCACTTTTAAGGAATCTGTGATTACATTGGGCCTGCCCACGTAATACATGGTACTCTCCCCTTCTCAGGGTCATCTGATTAGCAACTTAATTCCATCTGAACCTTTATTCTCTTTTGCCATGTAGTAGCATATTCACAAGTCCTGGAGATTAGGACATAGACACCTTTAGGGGACCCAAATTCTGTTTACCCCACAGGCCAAATCCAGTCCATGGCATTTTATATTTGATCAGCCTTTTTGTTTCCTTTTTTGTTTTAATATTTCCAAATATTTTCTTAAAATTTTAAGTTAAGGGAATTGAGTCTTTGATTTGGTTCTCAATTAGATTGTTGTTGGCGTATATGAATGCCTCTGATTTCTGTGTATTAATTTTGTATCCTGAGACTTTACTAAATTCATTGATCAGTTCCAGGAGTTTCTTGGTTGAATCCTTGGGGTTTTCTAGATACAATATCATATCATCAGCAAACAGTGAAAGTTTGATCTCTTCTGCCCCTATTTGGATACCTTTGATTCCATTTTCCTGTCTGATTGCTGTAGCCAAGACTTCCAGCACTATGTTGAACAGAAGTGGAGATAGTGGGCAGCCTTGTCTGGTTCCAGTTCTAAGTGGGAATGATTTCAATCTTTCCCCATTCAGTATGATGTTGGCTATGGGTCTGTCATATATGGCTTGTATCATTTTTAGGTATGTCCCTTCTATGCCTATTTTCTTAAGTGTTCGTATCATGAAAGGGTGTTGAATTTTGTCAAAAGCTTTTTCTGCATCTATTGAAAGGATCATGTGGTCTTTGTTTTTGCTTCTGTTTATGTGGTGAATTGCATTTATAGATTTACGTATGTTGAACCATCCCTGCATCCCTGGGATGAAGCCCACTTGGTCGTGGTGGATTATTTTTTTGATAAGTGTCTGGATTCGGTTAGCTAAGATTTTGTTGAAAATTTTTGCATCTATATTCATTAGGGATATTGGTCTGTAGTTTTCTTTTTTTGTTGCATCCTTTCCTGGTTTTGGTATCAGAGTAATATTTGCTTCATAAAAGGTGTCGGGGAGGTTTCCGTTCTTCTCGATGTTGTGGAATAGTTTCTGCAAGATAGGTACTAGTTCTTCTTTGTAAGTATGGTAAAATTCAGGTGTGAAGCCATCTGGACCGGGACTTTTCTTTTTAGGGAGATTTTTAATTGCTGTTTCTATTTCAGCTGTTGAGATTGGTCTGTTCAGGGAATCTATTTCTTCCTGGTTGAGCCTAGGGAGGCTGTGCGTTTCTAGAAATTTGTCCATTTCCTCCACATTTTCCAGTTTGAGTGCATAAAGATTTTTGTAGTATTCATAAATTGTATCTTGTATCTCTTTGGGATCAGTTGTGATATCTCCTTTTTTATTCCTGATGGAGCTTATTAGAGATTTCTCTTTTCTGCTTTTCGTTAGCTTAGCCAACGGCGTGTCAATCTTGTTTATTTTTTCAAAGAACCAACTTTTTGTTTTATTAATCTCCTGAATAGCTTTCCTGTTTTCAATTTCGTTTAGTTCTGATTTGATCTTGTTGATTTCACTTCTTCTGCTGGGTTTGGGGTTGGTCTGTTCTTCTTTTTCCAGCTCTTTGAGTCGTTTCATTAGATTGTCTATTTGTGATCTTCTTGCCTTTTGGTTATAGGCATTTATGGAGATAAACTTTCCTCTCAGAACTGCTTTAGCTGTGTCCCAGAGGAGTTGATAACTTGTAAAGTACCTAGGAATATATTTAACCAAAGAGGTAAAAGACCTCTACAGGGAGAACTATGAAACACTGAGGAAGGAAATAGCAGAGGATGTAAACAGATGGAAATCCATACCATGCTCGTGGATTGGCAGACTCAATATCATCAAAATGTCTATACTACCCAAACTGATCTACAGATTCAATGCAATACCTATTAAAATCCCATCAGCATTCTTCACAGATATAGAAAAAATAATTTTACGCTTCGTATGGAACCAAAGAAGACCCCGAATATCAAGAGCAATTCTAGGCAACAAAAACAAAATGGGAGGCATTAATATGCCAGATATCAAACTATACTACAAAGCTGTAGTAATTAAAACAATATGGTATTGGCACAAAAACAGGAATATTGACCAGTGGAACAGATGTGAGAATCCGGATATAAAACCATCCTCATATAGCCATCTCATCTTTGACAAAGCAGACAAAAACATATGCTGGGGAAAAGAATCCCTCTTCAATAAATGGTGCTGGGAAAACTGGATAGCCACCTGTAGAAGGCTAAAACAGGACCCACACCTTTCACCTCTCACAAAAACCAACTCACGCTGGATAACAGACTTAAACCTAAGATATGAAACTATTAGAACTCTAGAGGAAAAAGTTGGAAACACTCTCCTAGACATCGGCCTGGGCAAAGAGTTTATGAAGAAGTCCCCAAAGGCAATCACAGCAGCAACAAAAATAAATAAATGGGACATGATCAAACTACAAAGCTTCTGCACAGCCAAAGAAATAGTCATGAAAGTAAATAGACAACCTACAGAATGGGAGAAAATTTTTGCATCCTATGCATCCGATAAGGGACTGATAACTAGAATATACTTAGAACTCACGAAAATTAGGAAGAAAAAATCAAATAACCCCATTAAAAAGTGGGCAAAGGACTTGAACAGAAATTTTTCTAAAGAAGACAGAAGAATGGCCAACAAACATATGAAGAAATGCTCAACATCTCTAATCATCAGGGAAATGCAAATCAAAACCACAATGAGATATCACTTAACCCCAGTGAGAATGGCCTTTATCAAAAAATCTCCAAACAATAAATGCTGGCGTGGTTGCGGAGAGAGAGGAACACTCCTACACTGCTGGTGGGACTGCAAACTAGTTCAACCTCTGTGGAAAGCAATATGGAGATACCTTAAAGCGATACAAGTGAATCTACCATTTGATCCAGCAATCCCATTGTTGGGCATCTACCCAAATGATCCAGTGACACTCTACAAAAAAGACACCTGCACTCGAATGTTTATAGCAGCACAATTCATAATTGCAAGGCTGTGGAAACAGCCCAAGTGCCCATCAATCAAAGAATGGATTAATAAAATGTGGTATATGTACACCATGGAGTATTATTCAGCTCTAAGAAACAATGGTGATATAGCACACCTTATATTTTCCTGGTTAGAGCTGGAACCCATACTACTAAGTGAAGTATCCCAAGAATGGAAAAACAAGCACCAGATATATTCTCCAGCAAACTGGTATTAACTGAGTAGCACCTAAGTGGACACATAGGTGCTACAGTAATAGGGTATTGGGCAGGTGGGAGGGGGGAGGGGGGCGGGTATATACATACATAGTGAGTGAGATGTGCACCATCTGGGGGATGGTCATGATGGAGACTCAGACTTTTGGGGGGAGGGGGGGAAATGGGCATTTATTGAAACCTTAAAATCTGTACCCCCATAATATACCAAAATAAAAAAAATAATTTAAAAAAAAAATTTTAAGTTAAATGTTTGTAAATTGGGATATTTTATATATTTTTAAAATATCCATGTCTAACTTCCTCTGAAACCTCAAGAGGTCTAGGAATGAGGGCTGGTGCTGAGCCACGGCCACCCCTTCGAATGGGGCACTGAGCCCTGCAGGCAGCAATGACCTATTCCTATTACCAGTACTTCTGGTGCACTTCAGGTTATGTGACCTGCCTTGCCCCCTTAAGTTTGCTGATTTGTGCCAGGTATCTTATTAACATCTGTATCTCACACTATCATTTCACTGTCATTGGACTTGAGACCCTTCACTCTCTGTTGGCAGCACATCCTCCTGTTCAGAATTCTGCCATCTGCATAGAGATGTCATGACAGCCCCTTCTTCTCACTCTAGGAGGCAAATGGGCCCATGGCTTGGGGAGTGTTAGGGGGTGGCAGATGTGTGGCTGGGTGATCACAGGCTTTTGCAAGACCTCTGTGTCATAAATCTCCTCGAGAAGCAGAGACTTTGTCCCTGGAGCAAGGGACGAAGTTTTAATTTGCCGTCTCTTGATCAGCACCCACTCCTCCTTTTTTCCCCTCTTCAGCCCTTGCTATGAGAGCTTCTTTAATGAATTTCTTTACTCTGACAACAGGCCCTGATTCTGGCTCCCATCCAAGCCGCACACTAGCTTTCATTGTCCTCCTGGGCTTAAGTGAAGGGCATGTCACTGTTTCCCTTGCAGATGCTCACAGGTCCAACGCTGGCATTAATAACACCGCAGCCTGGCCATTCTATCTTCATCAGTGGCCATGCGTCCCGCCCCGCACAGCGGATGATGAGCTGCCTCCGCTGCCAGGGAGAAGAACTCTTCATTACCCGGGTCGGGCCGCGGGGCCTCCTCACCAAACACCTGAAAATCACATCAGCCAGGCGAAATCTCTCCTGTCACAATGCCTTAAACACTGTCAGTGGGTGAAAGGAGGAGACCTTCAAGATCTAAATGATGTGGAAGCTCTTACAAAGGTCATGGGAGCGAGAAACCAAGGTGGGAGCTCTGTCACTGAATCTAACGTTTCCCCAGCTTCTGTCCCCTGCATGGCACCTCTGTGATTTTTGCCATTTCTGCACCATACCTGTAATTCTATTCCCTTAATATTTTTTCTTAAATCAACTGTATTTTGATTCCCTTTTATCTAGCCCTATCCCAGGCAATAATAGCCATAAAATTAGAGCTAAAATGTGCTAATTATCCTTTTTTCTAATACATATTAAAATTAGGATATTAACTTGATTAATTGAAATTAGGATATTCAATATTAAAGTGAACAACATTGATCCATATATCATCTAAAATTTTATATACTATTTGTTGGGTACCATGTTTTGTAAAACACATATCTGATCCATCCTTCTACCTCAGAATAGAATCACACCCAAGCTAGATGATGTAGATTCCTCCTATGTCACTCTCACAGCTCTCTGCGTAGTTTCAAAAATTCTGAGGGTGCCAATGCCTGTAGGTACCAATATCACCGAGAAGTTCTTTTACATATCGCACCTAAACCTCTCATCTTACTCCATTTCCTCATATTTCGATCTATAGTTGATAGAGACAGAAGTAGGAATTCTAGACCTCCCAACAGATGGTTCTAGAAATAGCCCGTCTCCTCTAATACTGCACTCCCTAGATGGCATGGCAGAAACTGGCTGAGAGCTAAAGGCTGCAAGTTCAGAGATGGACACAAACCACCTTTTAGAGAGGGACAACATGAAGAATAGAAAGGAGGCACGAGCCAGCCTGTCTCCACTCAGGCCTTTCCTGGAGCCTCCTGCTGCAGGGCCTGACCCTTGTGGCTCAGGAGAATCCAGGAACACTGGAGCCAGAGGAAAAACAGGTGCCATGGAGCAGGAGGTCAAGTCTGTGGTCACTTCTGGGCCCCACAAGGCCCCTGTGAAGCTCGTGGCACTTGTTTCATGGGACCTCACTCATTGCCCTTTTAAAGTGTGGCTCACAGGTTCCTCGAAGCAAGTTGAGAAGAGAGGAAGGACACACAAAATCTACCAGCACTTCGAGCCAGAGTATGAGAAGCTCCTTGGAAGTAGCGGAAGCTGGAGGGGTTGTCTGGAGGACTTGCGAGAGAGGGAGAACCTGGGCCTTCAGGAGGGATGGGTGGGTATGTGAGGCGGAGCAGGGAGGGTGTCACTGGGAGGTTCGTGGCTGAGGCTCTTGGGACTGGGCACCCTAGGGGGAGAGTGTGAAGGAACGCATGCGCCCTCAGCGTTTGCCAGGATTTAACATCCTTGGGCCTGACGCCTGCTGGGCTCTAATGTCACCATAGAATGGAAAAAACCACAAAGTAGAGCTTCTCCCTTTTCCTTAGAAAACCAACCTCCTCCCGCCCCTCCCACATTCACGTTCACACATCACATCACCACGTCTATGCAATGTGGGAACACCTGTGCAATTGGGAGAACTGGCTTCTAGGGCACCTGTGTTTGCGGACTCACTGTGTAACCTCAGAAGGCGCCTAACAACTCTAGGACTCGGGACCCAAACATGCAGAGGGCGGAGTCAGGCCTTTATCCTTGCAGTTCTGACAGGAGATTCCACACTCTGGGGACAGCCCCCTGGCCACAGTACCTAATGCATGTCAGCCTGCGTGAGGGCTGTTCATCACTCCCATAAATGAGCTCTATACCAATATTTCCACTTTTGTACCTCACTTTCAAAGCAGAATTAGGAAAGGAAGAAGATTCAGGAATGTGCCAAGCTAAGGCAGAGTCAGCTATGTACCACTCCTCTGAGGTGAGGGGCCATGTCTCCCCAGTATCTGTCCCCCAAAAACTGAAGTCTACTCCTCTGCAGTGAAGGATCTTAGCAGTATGGGGTGAGTCCCTAATGGTACTGAGACAGGCAGAGGAAGAAGGTAGGATCCACAGGGGCATCTGTGTCAGGGAGGGGAGACTGGGGACATGGGTGTGTGGGGGGGTGTTATGGAAAGTCGCTGAGGATTCTGGGAAAGCTTATGGAATCAGGCACCAGATATCAGGCACCCCATTGGGGTTTGCAATGACTTCCTGGAAAGAGACTGTCAACATTCCAGTTGCTCTGTTTCAAAAGGTCCCATTTAATGACCATAAATGAGGCTGTTCTAAACAGCCCATCTGTCGCCCACCTTTTGCAAATATTTAATTATGTTCATATTCTATCCACAAGGGAAATGGTGACACGGAGCTGTTTGCCCACCATGAATCTGTCCCACTGAATGATTAATGAACCCTAATGCCAGGCACATAAAGATGGCTGGGACCGAGGGGCTGCCTGGGGGCCTGCCTGCTCCAAGAAGCTGCCTAGCCCTGGTGAGGAACTACAGCTTTCTGTCCCTCCCTATCCTTCAGCACATCAGCTCCAAATATGGGTGATGAGGCCACGTCTCTCAGCTGGGAGGTGCCCTGTGGAGAAAAGATCGGAGAAAGAAGCAAGCTCTCCCCTCTGCAGTGTGCAGGGCTTTTGTCCCACACTCTACCCTTCTGCTCTTTGGTTTCCACTGCATTCTGAACTCCCTTCTGCTTTCCTCAGACCCCTTTCTCACCCAGAGAAAAAGCAAGCATGGTGTATGGCAGGCAACCCACAGGCTGTCTGACTCCTGATTTGCAGCCATGCTTATCTAAGGCATGTCATAAACATTAAAATTTTTACCTGAATGTAGAGATCTATATTATTATAAGGAACCAATTCGTCTTTCAGACTCACATTCAGGGCACACTGTACAAACTCGGGCTTTCTCACTGAGCAAGTGCTTTCCCATAATGCAAAAGAAACATTTCTTTTTCGGTTTCCTGTATAAATTTTCCCACCTCATGGATACTATCAAATAGTAGCATATTTATTATACAAATATGATGAACTTGTTCCTCTGTGGTATGGGATGAGTTCCTGATGGGACTGAGACAGAGAGGAAGAAAGCAGGAAGAAAACTCAAGAACCCCCTTGAAATTTCTCCCTGAACAATGTGTGCTAGAATACTTCCATGTTAGATCTGTAGATCTACTTCAGTCTTGTTAATGGCTGCAGAGTATTCCATTATAGAGATATACTTTAGTTTATTCCACAAGTTCCATATTCAGGGGCATTTAGATTGTTCTGAGACTTTTGTTATATCGCACAATGCTACAGTGAATTCCTTTCAGCACGTATTCAAGTATGTCTATAAACTCCTAGAATTGGGATTGCTGGGCCAAAGAGTATGCTCATTTAGCATTTTTCTAGATAAGTATAGGTAAATAAAGTATAAATCATAAACAGATCTTATTGATACCTTGCAGAACTGAACTCTAGAATTTAACAAGTGAGAACCATCAATCTTCTGGGAGGTACTGTGTATACACTCCTTATACCTTTTCTCTTATCCTATACATTTTTGTTTATGTTTGTGTTTCAGATGTTCTCTATAATGAGGGGCTGAATAGAATTTTCTGGAATAATTGGAATATTTGAGGTAGGAGAGGTTGCAGAATTGATAAAAGAAATAATAGGGTACTGAGATATCAGCTTCTACCCAGCTATTCCTAGTTACTTTCTTCCCCACTCAATCTGCCTGGCATAGTGTAGGCACTCACAAAATATTCTATGAATGAATGAATGCATAAATAAATGAAAAACATAGCTATGGGCACCTGCTCAAGGATCCAAGACCCCTGTTTCAGGTTTTGCCATTCTGATTTCCCTTTAGCTGTGCCATGATGCATCAATACCCCTTAAATCTATTAGATTTGCCACTTTATATTATGTATGGTTCTTATCTATAGGATTTTGACTTTCATTTCAAAAATCAGGTATATGTTGAAAGTCTCAGTAGCCAAGAATGATAGGTTTCTATCTATATACTGATAGATTTGGGGATCAGATCAAGATCGCTCAATTCTTAAATGCTGCATAATCTAGCAGAAAGTAGTTTGGAAGTTGGAGAGGCTCTGAAAATCAGTTCTAGTTCAATCTACTACCCAACACTAAACACACAAAGCAAGTAAACTATGTCCATGGCAACTACCCAGTCCTTCTCTTGGACCAAAGCAAGTTGGGGCCCCAAACCTAAAATTTGTTAGAAATAGAAATATTAAATATAAACATGATTAACAGCTGTGTGACTTTAAAGTTACTGAACTTCTCCAAGTTTCAGTTTCCTCATCTGTGAATGGGAGTAAAAATACCCACGTCATGGTGAAGCCCATTTAGGCACTATACTCAGGTCTGCAAAACAAATGTCGCTAGTATCTTTTTTTCCCTGTATCTGATGTGATCCTCCTCACAGTCTCCACTGCCAACTGGATAGTAGGGTTAGGAAACAAATTTAATCCAATCCAGTGAGAACCAGCCCAATTCAACACTTAAGCAGTTTCTTTAGTTAATTCAGTCCCTTTTGGATTAACACCAAATCTTTTGGCATTTCCCTCCCTCCTGTTTCTCCTTCCCATGATGAGAGCTGTCCTCTGGAGACTTTCCTGGGCAAATAGGGTCTACTTGGGTGTGTCCCTGTACTGTCTACAGACTCCTCTGGTCTCTTTGCTGCCTGGTTGCAGGGTGGCCTTCTGCTATCCAAAACCAGTACCTGTCCCTCGTGTTGTCTGTTCTCTTGGCTAAATCAGAGCCAGGTGGGCCTTCTCTGCTGACTTGGCCTCATTGAGGCCCTTGCTGGCACTATGAATTCCTGAGATCTGGGATTACCATTCGATCCTCAGACCATAGCCCTTAGCTGTAGTTTCACTTCATTCCAGCCCCTGTGAACCCATCTCCTCACACCCACCTGCCCCACAATCTCTTCAGCCTGACTCTAAGTGGATTCTGAATATCTCTGAGGATAATATTCAACTGTAACTAACAAAAATCTAAAATAGTAATGGGTTAAACCATGAGGTTTATTGTCTTTAAAATCTAGACAGAGATAATCCAGGGTTTGTGTGGCGGCTCCATGAAGTCATCATGGCTCCTATATGTTTGTGTTTTGCTGAGCATGTTTCTGTCCCCAAAATCAACTCATGTTACAAGATGGCAGCTGGAGCACCAGCTATTATGTCCAGCTTCCTGGGCATAATGCAATAGAAATTATAGGACAGAATAGAAAGAAGAATGAGAAGTATCTCCCTACCAGGTTGGCTTCCTCTAAGAGGCCTTGTCTATAACTTAGTTCTATAGCCATTCCAGCTGCAATGGTAACTGGGAAATGTAGTCTTTTTTAGCAGGGTCAATGACTGCACTCAAATTGGGTTTCTGTTACTTAGGAAGACGAAGGCATGGATAGTAGGGGGATATTCAGTCATCACTGTTGACCCATTTCATGACATTCAGTGTTCAGGTTTTCTCTGCACCTTATAGCATGGCTGTTCAGGTTTTGGTTCACACAGCACGGCAGTTTTCACCATGAGTCCCAAACAGGACATCTCACCAAGATCTCCTCTGATTTCAACTTTTACCTCAACTCAACAGTGCTCCTCCTCCACACCACCATAAACACATATTCACACATCGCCCTTGGACTCCAGCCAGATGAAGCAAAGTGAGAGCCCACATGTTTCTACCACCTCATTCCCGTCAGAGCCTTTCTTCTTCCCACAGCCCCCAGCGATGGAAGGGAAAAAATTTCTATTTCCTCTTCCTTTCTATCCTAGACCTTCCTTTGTCACACCCGACAACACTGCCCCTTTTCCCAAGCACAAAATAGGGGAGAGAATGACTGCCAGGACTATGGGGGAGAAAAACTAAAATCTACTGGCATAATATTTTGAAAATATTATCCCTTTCACACCTATATTCTTTTTTATTTATTGAGCACATGGTAAACACCACATATAGCCTTTAAATGAATAATAGGGTTGTTTTGGGGATCAAAATGAGATAAAATATAGAAAGTTCTTGCCACAAAGGGTGGTATATTGTCTACGCTTAATAAATATTAGCCATTATTGTTATTTTATTATTTAAACAATACCACAGTCTGCCTCAGTCTTCATTCTTTTTATTGATCCCAAACACACATGTGGACACATGACTCCCAAAGAGACGTCATTAGGCTCTATGTCGGCATTTTTTGTTTTGCTTTGTTTTCAACCTCATTTTCTGGAAACAGGATGAATTTTTTTCCTAAGGAAAGGAGGAACTACTCAGGGACCTAACTTCTAATTAACTTTGTTCCTGGGTGCTGTGTAACTGTGGGTGAGTCGCTGTTCTTTAGGGAAGGGGGCTGATTGGAAGAGGAAAGATTGATGATGGGCAGTGTGGACGGCAATGTAGAATTATGGCTGGAGGCCGGGTCAGCTGAAGTCAGGCCTTTCCAAATTACACCTCATCGTCCAGCTCTAAATTACTTCTTACCCCCGGTGACCCCCCACACTTGATGTTGTTTGTGTAACAGGAGCTCAAGAGAGCGTATGAGTTAAATAAGGCAAGATGAGAACTGATCTATTGACAGCCAATTAGGAGGTTGGCTCAGCAAGTCCGACAGGGAGCTGCTAGAGGCTCTGGGCTGGAATTGCACTTAAAGAGACCTGGAAAAGCATTAGGAGGAAAACAAAACTGTATGTTCAGTTTATGCAGGTATATTTTGACTTCAGAGTCCACCAGGTACATAGGATTTCCTGCAGTTGAGCAGGAAATCCCTGGAGATTTGGAGCCATGAACAAGTAGATCATTTCAATTTAGAGAAAATATGAATGAATTTGTAAAGAATTAAAGTTATTTTCAAGTACAGCATATGGAAATCCAACAAAGATGTAAACAAATACTTTAAATAGCCCCAGAGACCATCATCACCAGGGCCCATCCCTGGGCAGGGATTTTGCAGATCCTGCAACCAGAGGGAATTTCTAGGTTGAGACAGATAAGCAAGGAAATTGAGGCAGGAAGAGCTGGGCAGGGTTTGTGAGGACAGCAGAGTGGCATTATGGGGTTGGTTCTTTAGCAGCCAGAGAATGGGGCTCTTTGAATAGTCTTGAGGCAATTGGTCCCTATTTCCTCTAGTCTCCCACTCGCAAAAAGATTTAGGTGTAGTCAGCCAAATCTGGAAGGGCTTGTGTTGATTCTACATTTTACAGAGAAGGTAGTATACCTGGTGGGACTCTACAGTAACACCTGAAAGTTCATTTACTATTGGGGAGAAAAAAAGGACGGTGTTAACGCAGACGGAACTGGAACCAACACTAGGGTTGGGTCAGAGAATGGATTTGGAAAATGTCAGATGAAGGCTTTGGTTTCCTGGTTGAGGCTAATGTATATTTATTAATAGCTGACATAGAATGAACACTTACATATATCTCATTTAATGCACACTGCAAACATGAGGTGGGTGATATAATAATCTACATTTTATAGATTAAGAAATTGAGGCAGAGTGGCCAAGAAATTTACCTAAAATTGCAGATTGATTTTTTTTTTTTTTTTGAGACAGAGTCTCACTCCTTCACCCCAGATAGAATGCAGGGGCATCATTACCGCTCACTGCAAACTCAAACTCCTAGGCTCAAGCAATCCTTCTGCCTTAGCCTCCCACATACGAAATAGCTGGGACTATAGGCATGCACCACCACACCTGGCTAGTTTTTAGTGATGGGGGTGGGGAGATGGGAGAGACTTTCACTATTGCTCAGGCTGGTCTCGAACTCCTGACCTCAAACAATCCTCCCACCTCAGCCTCCCAGAGTGCTAGGATTACAGGCATGAGCCACCAGACCCAACCTCAGATTGGTAATTTACAAGTGCTACAGATTTGAACCCAGGGAGGCTGACTTCAGAGACCCATACCATTACAGGAGTGAGTCATAATACCAATATCCATTCTACAAAAAATCCCAACAGTAAAATTTATAAGGTAAGGAACTGACGCTTTTAGCATTAACTGAAAGGTATTATATTTGCACAAATTTTTGTAAGGTAATTTTCAGTTAATTACTTTAAAGAATTTTCAGTTCCTCTCAGAGCTGTCCTTCAATATGCGAGTTCATTTTTTCCCCTACATTTTTAAATAATTGCCTCTGATTTGTGTCTTGAGCTCATATCTACCTTTTCATTTTTAAAAGCCAATGTCCAGAAAATAAGTTCAGAACAATTAAAGAATGATGAGTTACTTTGAAATTGTTCCAACCTTGAAATTATACTCCAACTGTATTTTGAGGTTTCCCTCTGAAACCTAGATTGGTGAGTGCCTAGCACAGTGAATTTCAGACTTACATTTTCATTCGTTGACTCTGAGAATTACAGTCTAGTAGCTGTCATTTTCTCTAAGAAATTTTGCTTTATTGCCAGAAATAAAAATAGCCTATGCCATTTTGTGTTCATATTTTACAACTCATTTTGAGAATTAATATTTTATAAGAAAATTATTTTGATTCAAAATGTGACTTTTAAAAGGTTTATGGTCTTCTTAAGTGTAACTTTTATTATGCCTTGAGGCCAGCAGCCTTTCTGGAGAAATATGCTGTAGTTATTGATGTATCAGACCCCTTGTGAATTTCCCTTCGTGCTCTAAAGCTGGAACATGAGAAATTATTTTTTATAAGTAATTCACCCCCTTATTTCTACCTCTACTCCTCCTTTTTCCTGCCTGTTTTTTTCTTTCAGTGCAAAATAAATAACTACCATTATCAGTGGGAAAAAAATTTTTTAAATAAAAGGTTGTGTTTTAACCAAGCTGAAGTTAAATTATAAGAATGTGCAGCTACTCATCGAGGCCTGGGAAACCAAATGGGCAAAACCGTACTCAGTTCTATCCCAATCTGATCCTCCTTCCCCTCTTGCCATTATTTTTCTTCTAACTTCCCTGATTTGTGTGGAAATGATTGCTCTCTTTTTCCACCTTCCACATGATAGAGAGACAGAGACATCGATCTGCAGCTGAAGTAGCTGCCTGGTGCTCTCCTAAAGGATCTTGAATGCCAAAGTCCACACATTGATATTGGGGACATGAGCATCTCTAGTCTCAGTTAGTTGCTGATGTACGTAAAACCACCCCAAAACATAGTGGCCTAAAACAAAACAACTGATTGTTTCTCAGGGTGTCTGGATCCAGTGGAGAGGGCTTGGCTGATCTTAGCTGGGCTCTGTCATGCATCTGCGGTCAGCTAGTGGGCCAGCTCAGGGCTGCCTGTTCTAGATGGCCTCGTAGGGACAACTCTGCTCCCCTCCACATGCCTCTCACACCTCTCTTTTGGGTTAGCCCAGCGTGTTCTCATGGTCCAAGAAAGAAAGACAAGGTGCACGTGTTTTGCAAGCTTTTGTTTGCACCAGGTTTATCATCCCATTGTCCAAGCCTGGCATTAAAGTAAGAGGAAATAGAGAGTTGCAGGGCAGAGGGCCTGCCTTATACAGGGAAAATTGATAGAGGTCATTAATGCAATCTACCAAAGTCCACGAGTTAAGACTGGGCAGAAAGGAACATTTTGAAAGCAAAATACAGTTGGTCCTCATTAGTGGTGCATTCCAAATTTGCAGATTGGCCTACTTGCTAACATTTGTAACTTCAAAATCAAGATTCCGTGTGTGTCCATTTCACAGTTGTTCATGGACATGCACAGAGCAACAAAAACTTGAGCTGCCCAATGCACAGCTTCCCAGCTAAGATCAAATGAGGCAACCCTCTGCCTTCTGAACTCTCATATTGTAGACGTGTTCTGTTTGCAGTATGTTTGGTACCACATTTTTTTCATCTTTATGCTTCAGTGATTTTGCTGTTGAAAATGTCCCCCAAGTAGTACTGTTGTCTGTTGTTCCTGGGCACAAGAAGACTGTGATGTGCCTTACGGAGAAAATACGTGTTTTAAACGAGCTTCCTTTGGGCATGAATTAGTGCTGTTGGCCATGAGTTCAATGTTAGTGAATCAACTATATATATTGAATACCTTTAAATAGATACACATCTAAAACAAGGTTATGGACTTATTGACTGACAAAAAGGTGTCGCAAGCTCTCAGGAGTTTAACCCTATATTTTCCTTCATTCATTCTTCACTAATTCAGTGTTCACAGTGATTTTATAGAATGTGACTACCATGAATAACAAGAATCAACTGTACTACTATTTATTTTGATTATCTTCTTTAAAAGATGGTAAAATGACAAAATCTGTATTCTTGTCTCTAGATATGATGGTATACTTGAAAAACTCAAAACAAAAACAACCTCTCACATGAGTACATAATTTGTTTTACATAAAACAATACTTTGTTCTAAGCAAAACATTTTAGGAATGCAATCATTAATTAGTGAAGGGACACATATTAGTGAAATTCCTGTTGACATTCAATAAACAGCTTCTGAGCTCCTCCTATGAATAACTCTAGCGGAGGCTTAATTCTGCAGTAAATAGAGAAAAACTCTGAGAGAATAATAAAGATTCCAGAAAGCAACCTATGATTCAAATGTGTTTGAGTCTTTGAATGAAAATATTGATCAGGAAAGAAAGGTACAATCATAAAATTATTTATATAATGAAAGCCAAGGAAAAACAGGATTCAACATGAATACAATTTTGGGAATGCATCTATTATAGAGGAAGTTCAGAGGCATTTTGTCTGGGTAGGGCACAGGGTGTCCCAAAAAGCACTGGGCCCCAGAGAGGTGATGCTGGATCTGTAGACAAGGCCAGACAGGATTATTCAAATGCCCAGTCTCTACCATCAGCCAGACCAGCGTCTGCCCTGGCCCTGGCTCTACTTTTCCTGCTGGGTGGCAGGGCAAAAACACCCACTTGGTGGGCCCCCGTTTCCTCACTTATAAAATGGGAGGAATAAGAGTAATAATACAAATATGCTCAGGCAGTTTGTGAGAGCTGACTAGGTGGCCGGCACCCTGCTGGGAGCGTTCCACACATTACCTTATCTGATCTTCACAGCCGTCCTATGAGGCAGGTGCTATAGCTAGCCCCATCTTATGCAAGAGAAAATAGAGGCAGAGAAGTTAAACAATCTTGCCAAGAATTAGGGTTGGCAGAGTTGGAATTTGATCCCAGGTGTCTGACTCTAACTACCTCATGTTGTTTGTGAAAGTTAAATGGGGTAATGCATATAAATTGCTTAGCACAGTGCCAGGTATATGATAAGCACACACTACACATTTTTTTTAAAAGATTGTTTTCAATAAGAATGCCCCACCCTTTCCCCACTCTCACTACAACCAACAGATCCACAACAGTTACTGGTGGCTATGTATGAGGTTTGTGTGAACAATACTCTGAATTCTACTCCAGCCAACAGTACCACAGGAAGGGTCCTACTTTATCAGGAAAGGCATTCCCAAGAACCCCCTGGAGAAATTTGTTTGTCCTCATGAATGGATAATAAATATGAGTGGGGAGATCAGACCCAATGACAGGGACAGGTGCAGGTTGGCAGCGCTAACAACAGGAAAAGAGGAGGGGGTAAATATGAGGAGGCCAATGAACATCTTAGAACCAAACCCGCAATGGGCAGGAACTTGAGGTTAGGGACTTTTCCCAGCCAGGAGCATGCGCAAAAACTAGGAGCTCATGACCAAAGGTAACCTTTCCCCCACTAACATACATTAGCACAGTAAAAATCACTCCCACCAGCGCCATGACGGTTTGCCAATGTCATGACAACCACTGGAAGTTACCCTATAAGGATAAAATTGGGGAGGGCCCTTAGCTCCAAGAACTCTCCACCCTCTTCCCAGAAAAATAATGACTATTCCACCCACCATGTAGCATATCATAAGATGTAGACATAAAAGTAGAAGCGTGTTAAGATCTAAGGGTCTTCTCCACTCATGGAGACAGACCCGTCACTCCTCTAGGACGCACTGTCACTTCGTGTCCTTCGCTTTGCAATAAAGGCTGCTTGTGTGGAAGTGCTTCGTGTCTGTCATCATTCTAACAGACACTGGCCTTGCTTGTGATTCTTCGAAGCAAGGAGCCTAAGAACTAGGACAACTTTCTGACACCAATATTTGTTTTAAAAATCTCTTCTGTAGAGGTTAAAACTTCCGATGATTCATCTCTGCTCTTCTTAAATCTGTTTATTTAATCTATCTGATATTGTTAACTTATTTTTTGTACCAATCTCAGATATAACTATATTGTTTTCATGAAAAACATTTTAAGTACAGAGTAAAACCAGCTGTATAAGCCAAGCTTCTGATATGCTAAAGCAAAACATATTTTGGTGTCTTCTGGGTTTTCACCCCCTCTCATAGAAAGGGGAACTAGAGAGAAAACAAAGATCTCTAAAGTACCATATTTATTTACACAACCTTCTTTCCCATTTTAATACTTGTTTTCTTATCACAGCCAAGTTTCTCCTAGTCCGGCATTTGAAACTTGAATAGACATAGGTATGAGCAGCCATCGCTAACTGTTCTTTTGACTTCAGCTCTGTCCCTGGGTCCTTACTAGGCCCCCAGAGGGTCCTGGCAACTCCAGAGCTCACGAGGTGGGAGAATACATGGAAAAAAATCAAGAAGGAAAGAAAATATTTCCTCTTCATCATTTGGAAAAACTTGTGCTGGCTGAGAAGGCCTGAACTTGTACAGGAAGCCCTGAGTGTGAGTCTAAATGAACATCCTGTAGCTATTCACAAGAGTAGATTGATTCAGTACAGGCTCGTATGCAACAGCTGCCGGCATACCTTGCTAAGGGGGAAAACCCAAGCATGTATATTCAATGCTACTATTTTAATAATAGAGTTGTATATTTGTAGACTCTTGATCAAGAAGGATACACAAATACTGGCAAGAATGGTTACCTCAGGGGAAGGGGTTAAGTGGTTAGACCTGTTTTTCAACCTATATCCTTCTGTGTTGTTTTTGTACCAATTTGATTTTTTATTATAATGAATGTTTAAGCAATCAGTTGTGAGTTGCGGGCTTCATTGAGAGCCACAGTAACCTCCTGTCTAGGTGATCTGCTCTCCCCAATTGGGGAAGATCAGAAAACTAAGGAGAGATGTGCCCTCCAGGCAGAGGAAGAGAAATCTGGAAAGAGCTCTCAAGGACATTCTCCAGATTAACACTCATGGTGTACCCCAATTATGATCCTTTTATACAGACCTGCCCCTCTTAACACTTTAACACAAAAAATACAAAATAGGATCCATGTAAACATAGTACCTAAAAAGAAACAAACCTACCAAACAATAAGCAGATTGAAAGAAGAAAACTATTCAAAAAAAGAATCTCCAGAAAAGAGAATGCAATTTAATATTCTTTTACTCTACTTATAAAGAAAGAGAATTTACATTCTTTTGGAAAAGAGAGGGGAGTAAAGAAACCATGGAATCAAAGATCAGAGTATGAAACAGTAAGAGGAAATAAAATATAATCTGAAGTAGCATTGGAATAAATTTAAAATAACAAAACATGGCAATAAAAATCACATTAGAGGCAGCAAGAAGAATAGATAATACTAAAAACACAGGCAGGAATATGGAGGGATAGCTTAATAAATTCACACAAAATGAAATGGAAAAGAACAGAAGATCAAAGAGATTGTAGAGAAAATAATCACATTAGAGGCAGCAGGAAGAATATATAATACTGAAAACACAATCAGTGTAAGGAGTTTGTTTGTATACATGAATTTTCTAAAGTGGAAAACAAAACATATATTCAAAGATATAAAAAAAAATTTCCTGAAACAAAGATATGAATCCACTGATGAAAATCTTAAGAACACAGATTTTTGTTCAAGGAAAAATACAGTCTTAAATTTGAGCCATATCTTAGTGGGGACCCTGATTTTAAGACTATAGAAAGAACCCTACAGGCATTCAGAAATTAAAAGCATATTCCCAAAAGGAGAAAATGGCTGAACTCAGCTTTCTCCACGGCAACATTCACTGCAAGAAGCTGGTAGAACAGTATCTACAGAATTCTGATGGGGAAAATATATGGCTCAAGAAATACATGCTTTATGTTTAAAAGTAGCAGAAAAATAGTTTTAATAATGCAAAACTTCTGACAATATGACTTATGAGTCCTGTAAAAAAATTTTAAAAAGACACTTCATAACAAAATCCAACTAACCCAAAGATAAGTGAAAAATGTTTAAAGTCATGTCATGAATGGGAAAGCCATGGATGAAAGGACAGTTGGTGACCACTGAGTGTGTAATATTTCCAGAGCTCAGATCTGTGTAAGTTATAAATCTGGGTAATATAAAAAAAAAATAAATAAAAAGATGAGGGGAAGGAGCTGGAAGAAAGTGTGAAATATAAATTTTCTTCTTCTTTTATGGTGTGGTATAAAAACTGTCCAAGACTGATAAAACAAAAAATAGAGGTTTTAACTATATCAAAGTTTCAAATATTACTAGAAGACAAGGCAAAAGAAAGCACATAATAGCAAAAAAAAAAAAAAATTTAACAATATAAACAGAAAACATAAATATATTATAACCAAAGAAAAAGTAGTGTGACAAAATTAAGCATAACAAATATATTATAAATGTAAATGAGATAAACTTACCTAATAAAAGAAAAAGACTAAGTCTGGATTAGCAAAACTCATCTATCTTTTATGCTAAGAGTTAAAAAAAAAAAAGGAGGGGAGCTTGGATAAAAAATTTATGGTACATTCATATAATGGAATATCTGATAGTCATTAAGAAATAATTGGATATATAAGAAATGATGTAGATAGAAGTTCAGTATAAATAGAAAAATATTGCAAGAATAATGCATATTATTCCATTAGTATTTTACAAAGGATATATGTTGTACACACACATTTGTATGCATTTACCTATATAAATGTGTGTGTCTATGTGCAAATGTGAGTATGTTCAGTGATAGCAATGGAAGAGGGGACTGAAGAGAGAAATCCACCCCATAGGAGGAATATTTTATCACTGATATTGTTTAGAATTGCTGATGCATGATGGTAATAAAAAGCAGACTGACTTTCAGAAGTTTTATTTTTTACAATTCTCTTCAAACAACATACCTCTGTATTGCCTGCACCTGGGGTAGAGCATGCCATTCTCTTTGCTCTTAGTTTGCATGCATGCGCGCGCGCGCACGCGCGCGTGTGTGTGTGTGTGTGTGTGTGTGTGTGGTGTCTGGAATGGAACACAAGTGTGTGTGATAGGGTGTATATGTATTTCACAGCTGGATTCGCATATAACACACAGTTAATAGTGGTCGCACCAAGGAACAGAATTGAAGGGTATATAAAAAACAGAGCTCACAAAGTTTTCTGTACTACATGAAATTTTAAAATGAGAATATATTACTTTATAGTATAGTTTTACCAATAAAAGACAATGATTTTATTAAGAATAAAAATAAAATAGTTGTATCTGGGAAGTGGTAGTTAATGTACTCGAATGCTAAATTTAATTTCGTGCTTCTGCCAAACGTAGCAAAAGTGAATACAGCTTAAATTACACAAAACTTATATCAAACAAAATAAGCTTTTTGACATATATCATTCACCCATTTTCCAATACCCAGCCCTGTGCCTGGCAAATAAAAAACATTCCATAAAGGTCTGTTGAGAGAATTAATAAATTTATCTGGTCAAAGACACTTCTTCCAATCAATGAATTTCAAGAAACGTAACATGAATTGAGTAACAAGTGACACTTTCAAAAATAGACGTACAAAAAAATACAAAAACACTTGCAAAACGTTCCTTTGCTACATCAACTCTCAGGACTTTCAAAAGTATAATATTCAGACTTAACTCCTGCTAGGCTTTTCTTTAGGGAGCTCAAAAGTGTTCACTTCCTATTTCCTGGAAACCTGAATTAATACATAAATGGTGCTTAGAGGATATAGTGAAAGTGACGTGGAGCATGTCCCCTAGACTCTTTCAAGTGACAGATGTCTCAAGTAGCCTGTAGCAATTGCCAGGTTGCAGACAACTTCTAGTTGAGTCTCTCACAGGCATATGAAGTGCTCTATTTGTTGTTGTCTAAAGAGTCATTCATTCTCTTTAGACATCTGGTGAGCTGGTGGCAGAGTCAATTCATCTACTTAAGGACTAATTTGCTCATTCCTGTGGTAGAAACAAAGTGGGTTCTTTTTCTTCTACACTAATGGGAGTTTACAAAAAGAGTCAGATTCACAATGTGGACCAAAACCAAGACAGCTTTCATTCCACCTCCCATTCTCCCCAGATCAAATGGGAAGGGAAAGGAGGGGTCCATAGATGAAGTTGGGAGTTCAGGGTTATAATTCCTTACCACTCTAGGCAGAGTTATGACCACATTGATGGCAGAAAGAGGCAAGTGATGCCATCTCAATATTTCACAGGGTCCCAGCAGGTAGAACAGCAGTCGTCAGGACCCAGTACAGTTCCTTGTTGGCGTAAGCTGTCCTCAAGGGATGGGCAATTGTGCTTCTCCTCAAATGAGATCACCTGAGTATGATCCTCACTCTTGCTGAGTGACACTTTCAAATATAAGCCTGCGAAATGTACACACAGCTAGAAGACAATCATGCAGTAATAAGTCCATCATAGCATTGCCGCTTGAATTCACACTGCAGTATTGCAACCAATGTGCGCCAACCAGGCTCATATCTAAGGCAATCTACTTTTCCTACTCTACAAGACAGACTAGTGACCAGAGAAAAAGTTTCATTGCACAGTGGCATTTTCTTCGAGAGGCCCATGCACTAGGGGAGATGGTTCCAGGAATCCCTCCCATTGTACTTTTCTACAGTGGATATTTGTGGACTTAATTTCTATTTGGATGCAGAATGAATGGACTGGCCATAGAGGCGATGGCAGGAAGAAATAACCAGCATTTCTATCCCAAAAGGGAAATTTAAATCTACTTGTGAATTTGGAAACATTATTACCCTTCAGGGATCTGCCACAAGACCACTTTCTCCAGACAGGCTTCTCCACTGTCCCTTCTTCTTGCTCCCCATGCAGGGACCATTTCGGGGAGGGTCTGAACTGGAAATTTCAGGACACAACTAGACCTGTTTATCAAGGAATGAAGTCACAGCATATTCAAAGTTTCTACACATCGGTGTTTTTCTCTGCATGTGGCAGATGTAAATGGGCCAGTGGAGGTCTGACCATCTTTCTCTCTTCTCTTCCCTCCCATGCTCTTGTGTGTTTCATTTTCTATCCTTGATGTGGCTGATGAGTGCTCAGAACGTTTGGGTTTCAGGGGAAAGAAAGATTCCCTTTAGGTTTCCAGCCTAACCCCTAGACTTCCTCCATGGGCTTTCCGGCACGACATCATATCAGAGCAAGTGGAATTGCACATTGTATATTCTGTCAATATACCTCCCATGGTAACTTCACACGGGAAGGGAGCTGCTTAAAGGTAGGGCCATGAGTGTCCTGTCCATACCATGGCACATGCCACCTTGCATATAGTAAGTGCACAAGTATTTGTTGGGTTGAGAGTGTTTGACATCTGTCATTTGTAAAGAGTTGAATTTCCTGGTGAAAATGACCTTCGTTTCTACAATGATAAAACATGAGGAGGAGCTACAGCAAGGAGAATCCTCTGGAAGTCCTATCTTGATTGGAGGTGAATCAGTTGAATAGAGTGGAGTCTAGTGATGTAAAACGTGCTCCAGTCACTTAAAGGTCCTCCCTGGCAGTGTTGGAACAGGACAGGAGAGCGTACGGGGGACCAGGCTCTCTGGAGAGCTGGTCTACCTTGTCCCTGCCTGGGTTAGCCCCTGGGCTGCACCCCTGACTGGGGCTTTAAACTGGTGATAGGAAGCAAAAAACTTTTTTTTTTTGAGGAATATAACCTAGAACTATAACAAGTAGAGTGACAGGAGTAAGATGAAGTCTGCTGAGGCCAGAGAAAGCACTGAGCAGGCAGCAAATACTCTGAGCGTGTGAGGAGTTGAAGCTGAGCTGTGACTGGCCGGCTGAGAGCCTTTGACCAGGGCTGCTCAGTCCCCAAGCCTAGAACAAACGGCCCTCATGGTCCATCCTAAGGCATGATAGTGTTGTTTTAAAACAGTAATAGTTTGAGAAGGTAAAATGCTAGTGGCTGTGACCTGTGCTGTCAGATCGAGGGTAGACTCTGACCATGAGCGCAGGCTTGTAGGACCCTTGTAGGAATCCTAGCACAGCCTGGCCTCTGCGAGTGCAGGTCAGACACCTGGCTGTTCTGGGATGAAGGGCACGGTCAGGAATGGAAACTCCTCCCACTACCAGACAGTCGGTGCAGACCTGGGTTACAGCCATGCCCGGGCCACCTTCCGGGCAAAGCAGGCACTGGGTGGCTCCTGGCACTCACACTGTCAAACCTGTGAAGCTGTCCCCAAGAAATGCCAACTGGACCCAGGATTTGGGGACGTAATTCCTTGAAGATACTCAAATGCAAGAGGGGAAGAAGGGCCAGGGAGAACAGCAGCAGCAGGGGAAGTGGACAGCTCCGAGACCAAAACGGTAAACATCAAGTACAAGAGAGGCCCTGTGGCCGGCACCTTCGTTACAAGGGAGTGCCAGGCTGCCTGCTCCGGAACCACATTCCGGATCTCCAGGAGCCCTGATTGCACAGCTGCTGAGACATCTGATGCCCCCCTACCCTCCATGACCCTCACAATGCATCCAGCCTGGGGATGCATCCTGGAGAAACAAAGATAAGAACAGGTTGGAAGCGTTAGCTCCAAGGAAGATTTTAACAGCCACCACCAAGTAAGGCATCACAGCGAGTCCTCTGGGAGCTCGTCTCAGACATTGTAGCCACTGACAACCTTCAGTGCCCTTCCTCTAGTGTTACCCTTTTCACAACACTCATCATGCTATATTGTGGTTGTCTACTCACATCCTCTCCCATAAGGACAGAGGCTATGTGTTATTCATCTGTGTACTTCTAATTCCAGTATGTATTGGAGGTGAGAGAGAGAAAGTGAACTTGAAGTGAACCAGCAAAATCCTAGCACAGCCAGATCCCTCAGAGATCCCAAGGTGTGTGTTATCACAAGGTTTCAACTACATTTCAAAGCCGAGCTCACACTTGCCGGTACTTTGGGGTAGCTGCTGGTGCCAGAGGGCGCCTTTGTCAAATGCAGCTTCACCCCTCCGCTGTGTCAGCATGGCATTTCTTTTTCCTCCCATGAAACTCCATCCTCCCTCGCCTTTAAAGCCATTGTCTGCTTGACATGAAAAATGTCCTCTAGAAAATGTAATCACTAATTACATCAATGAAAAAATGCCAGCTCTCAGATGTGGAATGATTAACCACAGAAAAACATTTTTTCAATAATAATTTTCTAGTCCTTTGTTTTCAATTCAAGTTCGTTTTCTGCCTGTGCAGTGGGGTTTCCTCGAGTCCTTTGATGCCTTTACCCACCATCAATTCCCAGGGGAAATCCTCTAGCAAAACTGGCGCTCCATACCAGAAAAAGTCTCGACTCCACGGCACCTCCCTGAATTGCTCCTTTGCCTTCTTTTCCAAGTGAGTGCGCGACTTATTTCAAAAGGCGTTCGCGTGAAGCTCTGGCATTGTCTTGACTTCTATGCTCTCAGCCCTAGATTTTCCCCACACCCCGCCCTCCCATCTCCGCCTTCTGAGTTTCCACCCAGCGCCCTGCATGCTCTGCTCGCCTGCGGCCAGCCGTGGGTCCGGCCCTGCGCTCCTTGCCGCGCACCCCGCACGTGGCCTTGCACCATCGTCGGAGGTGGCAGCTGGGCGTGGCAGGAGGGCGGCCCTCCCACGATTCCAGGGACTCCTCCGTCTCTCGGAGAGCATTCTCCGGGTCACCATCTCTCCATTCCGCAGACAGGTATGGAGCCCCATACTAAGGCCGAGGTGGGGACAAACCCCGATCAGCTGGCTGTGAAACCTCTGGGCCACACCCAGCTCGTGCCCTTCCACCCAAGCGCCAGCTCAATTGTCACCTACCCTGTGGAGGCTGTCTTGACCGGTACCCCTTCCTCTCGGGCACCACAGCCCTCTGTTCGTCTGTTACAGTGCCTATCCTGTGCTAGGACTTAAGAGAAACAAAGCATATCCGCCCCCTGATTTGGGAATCAGTGAGAAACACACTCAAGTCTAGGAGATGGGGCTCACACAGCTTCATAAGTAATAGGCGAAGCCAGATGGGAGGAAGCAGCGGGACTGCAGCCGAAGGAGCTTCGTGGTGGTCTGCCACGCGCCCCCGCACGCGCACAACCCGCACACCGACCGCCCGACACGCCCGCCCGCCCCGGCCCCTGCAGCGGGCGCACTCACGCTGCGGATCTCCTGGCACGCGGAGGACGCATGCTCATGCCTGCTACACGGAAGCTGCTTTCAAAGAGAAGGGAAAGGGGCCTTTCTGGAAATGGGGACCTCTAAATTAAAACATCACTCCTTTCAGTGCTGAGCAGTGGATGTTAATATCTTCCTTTCCCAGAAAATAGGTAAGCCGTTCCTCTTGCTCCAGGGGGGAACAAGTGACAGGTGGCAGGCAGGGCAGAACCTTATTTCTGATATTCTGGGGAAGGGAGTAGGAGTGGAGAGTGGAGAGAAGGGGGGGGGAGAAACACAATATAAAATAGTCAATACACGCACGCACGCACACATACACACACCCCTGGGGACTGTAATTTTCTATATAGAATTCTGTCTCTTACACTGAACTTTGAGGTTTTCAAGGGCAAGGACCACCTCATTAATCTTTATATAACAAGAAAAAGAAATTCCCTGGCTGCCACATAGGCTTTATTCAATAGATGTTGACTGAATAAATAAATGTGTGACCCAAGGGTGGCAGGGCCCCTCTCTCCTACTCTTAGCTTATTTGTCCACCTATGGGGGTGAGAGAAATCAGGAACCTCAGTCTTAATGAGGTCTCAAAGGATGAGAAATCATCTTGACCACACCTGGCCCATAGGTCCCTCCACATCTGGGGCAATCAGGGGAGGGGCAACTCTGTCTTGGCTAGATCCTATGAGGTGACTGGGAAGTTGCCACCATCTTCTCCTCCCATGACCCCCTAGAATGTCCGTGACTCTCTGTGTACTATCACACAGCAAGCAGATGTAGATATGTAAGAACCCATAATGCAAGACGGGCAGGAGTTAGGACCCTGCCCTGCTTCCATTACCACAGTCTCAGATCTTGGGTGGGAAGTATCTACTGGAAAGTTCCATCTCACACTGCTTTCTAAATTCTACCATCCCCCAACACCTGCCATAGCTCCCTGTTTGAAGATCCTTGAATCCAGACCTTTTTTTAATAATTTTTATTTCTAAGTATTAGGGGAACAGTTGTTCTCATTACATGAATGAATGGTATAATGCTGGAGTCAGGGCATTTAGTGTGCCTGTCACCAGAATAGTGTACATTGTACCTGATAGGTAAGTTTTCATCCTTCCCCCTTCTTAGTTTCTAATGTCTTTTACACCACTTTATGACCTGTGTACCTATTGTTAGTTCTCACTTATTGGTAAGAACATAGGGGGTTTGTTTTTCCATTCCCAAGATACTTCACTTAGGATAATATTCTCCACTTCCACTCAAGTTGCTGCAAAAGACACTATTGCATTCCTTTTTATAGCTGAGTAGTACTTCATGGTGTATATATACACCACATTTTCTTCATCCACTCATCAGTTGATGGACACTTAAGTTGATTCCGTATCTTTACAATTGTGAATTGTGCTGTAATAAACATTCAAGTGCAGGTATCTTTCTGATATAATGACTTCTTTTCCTTTGGGTAGATACCCAGTAGTGGGATTGCTGGATCAAATGGTATGTCTACTTTTAATTCTCAGAGGAATCTCCGTTTTCCACAGAGGTTGTACTAATTTATAGTCCCATCAACAGTATATAAGTGTTCCTTTTTCATCACATCGATGCCAACATCTATTGTTTTTTTAAATTAACAGTGGCCATTCTAATAGAAGAAAGGTGGTATCTCATTTGGGATTTTAATTTGCATTTCCCTGATAATTAATGATGTTGAAGATTTTTTCATGTATGTTGGCCATTTGTACATCTTCTTAGAAAAATCTCTTTTCATGTCTTTTGCCCACTTTTTATTGCTGCTTTGAGTTCTTTGTAGATTCTGGATATCAACCCTTTGTCAGATGCATAGTTTGCAAATATTTTCTCCCATTCTATAGGTTGTCTATTTACTCTGTTGATTATTTCCCTTGCTGTGCAGAAACTTTTTAAGTTTCATTTATTTATTTTTGTTGTTGCTGTATTTGGAGTCTTAATCATAAATTCTTTGCCTAGGTTGAATTTTTCCTATGGTTTCTTTCAGAATTTTTATGGTTTCAGGTCTTATATTTAGGTCTTTGATCCATCTTAATTTTCATATATGGCAAGAGATAGGAATCCTGTTTCGTTTTTCTGCATGTGGTCATCCAATTGTCCCAGCACCATTTACTGAATAAGGCTTCTTTTCCCCAGTGTATTTTTTGTCTACTTTGTCAAAAATCAGTTGGTTATAGCTATATAGCTTTATTTCTGGGTTCTTTATTCTGTTATATTGGTTTATGTCTCTACCTTTATACCACACCACCCAGTACCATACTGTTTTAGTTAATATAGCCTTGTAGTATAATTTCAAGTCAGATAATGTATGCCTCCAGATTTGTTCTTTTTGCTTAAGATTGCTTTGGTTATTTGGGTTCTTTCTTGGTTTCATATGAAGTTTAGGATTATTTTTTCTAGATCTGTGAAAAATGAGAATCGCATTGAATCTGTAAATCATTTGGGACAATATGGACATTTTAACAATATTGATTCTTCCAATCCATGAGCATGGATATTTTTCCATTTGTTTGTGTCATCTGTGATTTCTTTCATCAGTGTTTTATAGTTCTCCTTATAGAGATGTTTTACCTCTTTGGTTAAGTATATTCCTAGGTATTTTATTTTCTTTGCAGCTATTATAAATGGTATTGTGTTCTTGATTTGACTCTCAGCTTGACTGTTACTAGTATATAGAAATGCTACTGATTTGTGTACATCAATTTTGTAACCTGAGACTTTGCTGAATTTATTTATTTAGCAGGCAATTTTTGATGGAGTCTTTAGGGTTTTCTAGATACAAGGTCATATTATCGGCAGATAGGAATAGTTTGACTTCCTCCTTCCTGATCTGGATACCCCTTATTTCTCTCTTGCCTGATTGCAGAGCCCAATCTTTAATCAGGAAATGCTAACCTTTCCAGGAAAGAAAAAAGCCCAGCACCCCTCCCCCCACTCCCTTATGATGACTGATACCTCAGACTTTAAGGGCTCCAGAAGGAAGTCTAGGCTTTAGTCCTGGGGTAGGGAGGGGCACATAGCTCCATCCCCCTGCCCCCCACCCCCAGCACCAAGAGCACAGCCTGGCAGTGTACCAGGCACCTACCAAGGAAGCACACCTAAAATAAAGGGAGTGCTGCTCTATAACATTTAAAAATATTATTCTATGATTATTTTCTTTGTATGTCCTTCTTTTCTATCCTCTACCCCATATCCCTGCATTTAAATATAGACATGCCTTGTTTTATTGTACTTTGCTTTATTGTGCTTCACAATTGTTTTTACAACTTGAAGGTTTGTGGCAACCCTACATGAGCAAGTCTATCAGCACCATTTTTCCAACAATAAGTGTTCACTTCATGTCTCTGTGTCACATTTTGGTAATTCTAATATTTCATGCTTTTTCATTATTAAATTATCTCTTATGGTGATCTGTGGTCAGTGATCTTTGATGTTATTTTTGTAATTGCTTGGGGATGCCACAAACTGTGCCTACATGAGGGTGGACTTAATAAATGTTGGGTGTGTTCTAACTGATCCATCAACTGGCTATTCCCCATCCCTCTCTCTCCTTGGACTTCTCTATTCCCTGAGACACAACAATAGTGAAATTAGGCCAATTAATAACCCTACAATGGACTCCAAGTGTTCAAGTGAACGAAAGAGTCACAGAATTCACAGGTCTCTCACTTTAAATCAAAAGCTAGAAATAATTAAGCTTCATGAGGAAGGGATGTTGAAAGCAAAGACAGACTGAAAACTAGGCCTCTTTCACCAGTTAGCCAAGTTGTGAACACAAAGGAAAAGTTCTTGAAAGAAATTAAAAGCACTACTCGGGTGAAGACACGGGTGATAAGAAAGTGAAACAGTCTTATTACTGACATGGAGTGTTGGGCAAGTTACCTAACTTCTCTAAGTCTTTGTTCCCTGAGCTATAAAACTGGGTTAGAGCAGCACCTAAGTCAGAGGAGCTGTGGAGAGGACTGAGTGTTGTAGGCACATAGAGCTTCTAGCACAGTGCTTGGCACAGAGTCAAGAATCAATAAACGGCAAAGACAATCATTGCTATCCTGACACCATGTGTGTTTCACTGTGTCATAATTCAGAACTGCTGGTCAGGAAGCACACAGGCCCTGAAGCCAAATTGCCAAAGTTAAAATTTGTGTTCAGGGCAGGCTTTGTGACCCAGGACCAGTTGCTTAAGCTCTCTGTGCCTCTTTTATATAATCAAAGGGGTCAATATTGATGCCTTGCCTCCTTGGTGTTAAGTAACCTAAATTTGGCCTGAGGATGCCTCCATAATGGACTGCAGCCTGGGTTTAGTGTGGAAACTGAAAGCCTCATTTATGAATATACTTTTATAACAAACATCTGAGTTTCAGCCAGCTGAACACCAATCACAGGCAACCAACCGATTCAAATAAGGCAAATTCGAGTTTAACCAATTAAGCTCTATACTTCACTTCTATTTTCTATCTACAAATTCTACTGGACCATATTCCTGGCCAGAGTTCTCAGAAACTGTTCTTGGTTCTGAGAGATGCTCGATATATAAATCATTATGGGTTTTTTCCTCAATTAAACTCTGCAAATTTAACTGGTCTAAATTTTTTTTCTTTCCTTTAACATTGGTTAGTAGGAGACTGAAGTGCCTGGTGATTCAGGTGAAACACTTGGAACAGGTTTGGTACATCTAGGCTGCAGTAGGCACAATAGCTACCTGTGTTAGGGTATAAATGGTTATGTCATTTTTTTGTACACTCTGCTAAAGAATACAGAAAAAGATGTTCATAGAAAGATTTCATCAAATGGCTAATATTAGATTTACCCTTACAGAGTCAATCTTCCCTTATCAAGAAAATATACTTTTGTGCATCCCTTCATTTCACTTCTAGCAGAGGATGACCTCATATTACCCATCGCCTAGCAGCCAGATAAAAGTATGGTTAGGGATGGGCAGACCCAGGTCAGGCTACCTGGGTCCACATCCTGGTCCTGCATTTCCTAACTTAGTTAGGCAAGTTATTTAACTTTCCTTTGGCTTCAGTTTTTTTCTACCTGTAAAATGGAAATAAAACCTATCTCATCTCCAAGGGTTGCTGTGAAGAATAGTAGCTAGCACATCATGCTCAAAAAAATACTATCAATTATTGCTATTAGGAGCTGAATGAATAGTGATTTAATTGGGATTGTTATTCTTGTCCCAGTTGTATGAACAAGAAAACCAAGAGAGCAAGTTATTGCAGGAGTTGGGTCTCAAGTTCAGCCTTCTGTTTAACTGCTTATTTATTCTATTAAACTCCACTCTGAACATAAGATTGATTTTTGGTGAGTGAGTACTAGTGTGTGATTTTATGTCCCCCTGGTGCATTTTGGAAACAAGGAGGTCAGTATTCCTGGACAACTCACCCACCGTTTCAGACTTGCTAGTCTCCAGTCAGTTTCCTCCATAAAAATAAAAGCACGGTGCTCAGAATAGAATGGCACATTGGAAAATTTCCCCAACAAAATGAAACCTAATTGTGAAAATAGAAGTCAGCCTTCAACTTGGCATCTGCTCAACCTAGAGAGACAGAAAATAGTATTGTCATTGCTTCCCCACCCCACTCTGGCCCTTATGAACATACTTGGCAGAGAAAATAATAGAGAGAAGGTTACAGATCCCACCATTTCATTACAGTGATTAGAGTGCATGGCCATAGAGCAGCATAACCCTAAGCCCAAAAGGAACTCCTGCCAGCAAAATACATCTTTTTCCACCCCCACAGCATCTCTCAGTCTATCTTTGCTGCTTCTGGAACTTGAAGTCCAGATTCATCTTCTGGTACCTTCTAGAAAAAAAAAAGTGGGTTTGTTTTTCAATTACAGTAACTTTTTCTCCCTCTATCTGAACACGTGAGCAGCTGCCTGAATCACGTATCCTTCCAGCTGACGTGCAAGTGTCAAACCCAAGCTGGCTGTGGCTCCCAGGCAAACCAGCATCCGCCCCTCCTTTGGAGTTCACAGTAATCATTTTATCTGCAAGCTCTGAGGAGTTCACAGAAGCTAAAGAAAGCACTGTAATGTAATAATGAAAGCAGCCTTTTATAGTGCACTTACTTAAAAAGCAGCAGGAGGCATGCTAAGTGCTTTGTATACATTATCTAATTTACACCCAATCCCAACCTAGGAAGTAGTTTCCTATCTATGTCTGAGAAAGCTACCATTTATAGAGCTAAAGACACCTGCCCAAGGTGGTGCAGCCAGCACACGGCAGGGCTGGCATCTGAACGAGGGTCTGCTCTGCCTCCAAAGCCCACGATGTATCCACTACATTGAACTCCTAAGACACAACATCCACCACCGGTGTTACATATTCTCCCCAGAAGACAGCTTTCGAGAATCTTCCTTGAATGCTTCTACTGAGCACCTAGAACATGTCAGCCACCGTGCTAGGTACGGGGATACAAAGGTAAACAGGAGGCTTATCACTTTCTAAAGGCAGACTAAGAAATAATAGTCAGTAAACAATGCACCCTGTGAAAACACACACTTAAACCCTCAAATATGTTTCAAGACCCCTGGGAATAAGAGAAGCTGGTGCCGACTTTCCGCCCAGAGCTCTGGGACAATGGCGAGCCCTGCAGATAAACCCACAGAGAACCAATGGCTATTTGAAGAGTCCAGGCCACTGGGCCAGGGTCCTTTACATCCCAGTAGTTGTGGGGACAGTGACCAAATTCTCCCATGTTCCAGGGAAAGAGCTTGACGGAATCCTGTGGACATAAGGAAGGGATGGTATAGATGGCAGCATGGTCCTGAGACGTGGGCCCAGCCTGATGCAGCAAATGCCCATAAGGCATCTCCACCAACAGCCAATGATCCAGACCAGACAGCACACAGGAAATGGGTGCAGGCCCCATCCCTGCGTGACCATGAATCCAGGTGCCTCCTCAGTGCCACTGCACTGTGACATCCCCTCAAAGGGAAGAACAGTCTTCCCTACCAAGGAGAGGCAGGGCGTGAGAGATACCTGAACATGACTGGGCTTACACCCAAATAGACTGAGAAGTCACCAAATCTGGCTGAGTGGACCCAGGCATGACTAGATTGGGCTTCCAGCAGCAGTTACCATGGTGACTGGAAATAGAAATCTAACAAAGCTACAGGAAAATTTTAAAAGCTACATTTCTGCACATGGGAAGTGTGAAGCCAACCACGTAGGTTACAGCAGTGGTTCAAGTGTGTGTTGATGGCAGCCTGACCGTGCAGGAGAAGAGGAGCTGGAGAGAAGTGGGTGGCTTTAAGTCACATTTCAGAGGCAGTATTTGAGGGACACCCTGATGCACTGGATTTCAAAAAGATGAGTGTTGTACTTGACTTTTGTCCCCCCAAAATTCAGATGCTAAAGTCCTAACCCTCAGTTCCTCGGAATATGACCCTTCTTGGAAATAGAGTCCTGGCAGATGTAACAATGAGGTCGTACTGGAGCAGCATGGCCCTGATCCAACACGACTGGTGACCTTGTAAGGTGACGACCTTGTGAAGACAGAGACACGGGACAAACACATTGCACATGAAGGCAGAAATGGGGGTGACGTGCCTATAAGCCAACAGGTGCCAAAGAGTCCCCGCAGCATACCAGAAGCTGAGAGAAAGGCGTGGAGCAGTTTCTCCCTCACAGCCCTCAGAAGGAACCATCTCCAACACCTTGATCTCAGCCTTCAGCCTCCAGAACTGTGAGACAATAAATTTCTGTTGTTTAAGCCACACAGTTTGGGGGGCTTTGTTATGGCAGCCCTAGCAAACTAATACAATGGGAATCCACGTGTTTGTTCATTCATTACATATTTCCCAAGTCCCTCGCAGAAACTAGGTAAAGCATAAGCTGCTCTGAGGGATATAAAGCTTCACGTTGCTGGGGACAGTTGTTTTCACCCCAGGGACCACAGTCTCACCAATGCTCCCTCAGTCACGGGGCTGGGGGTGGAAAGCAACAGGCTCCTTCTGGAGGAGGAAAAGCCTCCCAGTCACATAAACCCACAAGGCCTCACAGTCCAGTAGCCTGGTCCCCATCCAAGACCCAACCAAATCCCTCTGATTATCTGTCTTCTCTCGCAGCTTCATGTTTCATTCCTGCTGACCCCATCTCCTGTCACAACGCTGACTCCCAAACTGCCCTGCCTAACACCAGCACACACACCCCACGAAGAACAAATTCCGTGATCCTTTTCACTAAAAGCCTATTCTGCCTCCTGGCTTTAACTGAAACCTACCTATCACCTGAGGACACCTCTTTCCTTTTCAACTGGATTCTACCCTCCTTCCCACAGCCTAGTATTTCAGGGTGTGAAGGCAGCACGCGCCCCTGACAGAAAGCCAGGCCTCGTTCTTTGCGCCTTCCCTCTCTCTCTTCCGGAAGCCAGTGGCACCCCCATGTGCTGTGAGGGGGCCTGGGCACTGGTCTTCCCCTCACCTCTACTCTCGTAGCCTGCGAAATTCTTACCTGCTCTCTGGGAGTGGAGAAAGCTTGTTCTGACCCATATTCTTTGCCTACTATTCAGTCCAGGAACGTAGCTATTCAAAACATCTTTTTCTCTCAAGACATTATTGTGTTGATATTTAAGATCTTATTTTGATACTCCAAAGCAGAACAAAGATGTTTCTTTCTCTTTGCATTCCTGATATGTCCTAATCTTCCCTCATGCAACAGAAGTCTCTGAGGAACATTTGCATGAAAAGAACATATCCACAAAAAGAACTTATCTGCTATTTTTCTGCCCCAGCTCCCTGCTGCTAGACGACGAGGTGGGAGGTGCGGGGAGTGGACTGGAAGAGGACATAAGATATTATTCAAAGCTTCCCTAGGAAAAAATGTAGAGAAAGTAAGTTTAAAATTATTATCCCATTTTTTCTTGTTGCATTTGCCCCATACCTTTCTTCCTCCTCCCGACCCATGCACAAAGAGTCATCAGTATTCATCCACTGCTCTAAGTGACATGTGCTTCTACCTACCATAGTGAAGAGAGAAGATAAATCCGACTGAGTTTCTTAGCAGATTTTTTTAAATTCATGGTAGAGTTAGTAGTCTCAACAACCTAGGCACTTTTGATTTGCAAGAACCTGGCGAGAGAAAAGATGATAAAAATCCAACAGAGACTCTTCACCTCAGGGAAGCCAGCGTGTACAGAGGCTGGTGATGCCCACGGAGCAGGTCCAGTTCCTCCGGGCCCTGAGCGTGTGGGAATAAACCCCAGAACTCAGACCAGCCCTGGGGGCAGGGGTGAAACTCTAAGGTGATAATACACTACAGTGACTGTGTTTTTCTTGAATTGTCTAGAATCCAGATAACCTAGGCTCTAGATGAAGTTTCTACTACCCAGAAGAATGGGGAGGCTAAATTGTTACAGAAAAAAAAGACTGCAAGGTACACTTCTGCAGCATACTTTAGGTTTGACTCATATCCATGGAACCTAATAGCAGCCCCACCCCCCAACTCCACGTTTGCAACCCATTATTCACAGCATCTGCCCTACTGTGCTCCTCCCCTACCTTTTAATACCATTGATTGCACTTGAAACCCCAGTTCTCTACCGTGACTTAAGGTAAATCTCGATATGGTCCCTGCCTTCCCAAATGGATGTCCCTGCCTTCCTGCACTGTGTGGTCTCCACCTCCTGTCCAGCTGAGCATCGCGTACCTCTCCCCTTAGCTCACCCCTCTCTAACCTTCCCCTTCCCGCCACATGCTTTCCAACACTCTGTCCCACAGCCAGATACTTTCTCATCCTTCACGTAGGGCTGAAATGTCACCTCCTCAGAGCAGGTTTCCCTGACCTTCAGGAGGGTCCGCGCCCATCCCCACAGCTGTCTCAGCACCAAGAGCGTTTCCTCCGTAGACTTGTCCTGTCCCTAACTGCCTCACTTGTGTGTCGCTGTTGCCGTGTGGCTCTTTCACCCCAGTTCGTGTGTAAGTCCATGAGGTAAAGTGCATATCACTCTCATTTAATCCTTTATTTCCAGGGACTATCCCAGGGCCTGGCACTCAATAGTCATTTGTTAGATGAAGGAATGAATGAACCCCAGCTTATTGCCAATGTAACTTCTTTGATGGAGCAAGAAGAGGGAAATTTCCTCTGTTGATGTGGGTAATGCCTCCACAACATCTGTTTACAGTGCCCTAAGGAGCATTTTGCTTTAACAAGCCCAAGAATTTACATTTCCAAGAAACACATGTGGTTACTAGTGACATTAAACTAGTGGTGAGCAACCTTTTCTGGTTGAGAGCCAACTCAGGAAAAGCATAAATGTTTATGATCAGCATTTTAAAATTTAATATGAAAGTAACTTTACTGAATCCTATGGGGGTGGGAAATGTGGTGTATTTTTACCATTGAGACAATATTTATTGATCAAATTTCAAAGAGCAAATGGGGATAACATTTTAGCCACGAAAATGCTAATATGAACAGCAATCCATAGATATCCATGGTACAGTAAGAAATAAATATTTGGTCTTTGTCCCTACTTCCTGACACAGGGCTTCTAAAACCCTTGACATTTCCTGAGTGAAAGGGGTGATATGAGCATCTTTTATGGTTCATAACAAGCTCCTTACAACCATACCTGGGTTGATGCTAATGAAGTGACTACTGGTGGGTCCCTAGATAGCTCCAGGAAGGGGACTGGTTGCCAAAGGAACCATCCATGTGATTACAGGGTTGAAACTCTCAGCTCTGCCCTGGGACCTCAGAGGAGGGGTGAGGCTGGAGATTTAGTTTAATCATCAATGGCCAGTGATTTCATCAATCATGACTACATAATAAAACCTCCATGAAAACCTCTAAACAAAGGGGTTTGGAGAGCATGGGGCTTGTGGGACACAGGGACGTGCTGGGAATGTGCCCCCCACAAAGAGCATGGAAGGTTTCTGCCCCTCCCTAATACCTTGCTCCATGCATCTCTTCCATTTGGCTATTCCCAAGTCATATCCTTTATAATAAACCAGTAATACTAAGTAAAGTGCTTTCCTGAGTTCTGTGAGTCATTCTAGCAAATTATTGAACCTGAGGGGGATGTTGTGGGAGCCTCCTGAATTTATAGCTGGCTGGTCAGAAGTACCAGTTGCACCTGGGACTTGTGACTGGCATCTGATGTGGGAGCAGTCTCGTGGGACTAAATCCTTACTTTGTGGGATCTGATGATGATTCTAGGTAGATAATGTCAGAATTGAATTGAGGGTTGAAGTGGTGTTAGAAAAGACACCACACAGTCAAAGTTAGAAATGTTGTGTGTAAAAATAGTCTAACATTTTAGACTATTTCCCCCTTATGTGTGTATATCAGACTTTAAAGTCAAGATCTTCAAAGTAAGATAAACACAAACCAAGAGTGCACAAAATTATCCATTGGATTGCAGAAAGAATATGTTAAAATTTCTATTTATTTTTGCCTCATCCTTTAAAAATATGTGTTATGTAAATATGTAATAGAACATAGATGTAATTTAAAAATAAATATACATACATTGGGATACATTCATTTAATAGCTCTTGACAGGAGGACATGCTGAAAAGATATTGGAGGCTATTCATGTCATAATCCCAAGCACATTAAGTTATTTCATCCTTGAAACACTGAGAGTCACTATGATTCACACTTAACGAATAGGAAAATAGAAGCTCAGAGGTGAATTGATTAGTCCAATGTCACACAGAGTTTTAGGGACACAGCCCGCACTGGAATGTATTTGTGCCATTCCACTAACATCTACTGACTACCTGTTCATGGCAGGCTCTGTGGGAGGTACTGAGGATAAGACGACAAACAAGATACACTCCGTCCTCAGCCTCGGCCACCCACTCGCACCGTGACACGATCTCTTCCCCAAGTCAGGGTGTGGGACCTACAGCAAGACTGGCCGCCACCAACTTCCCAAGGCTCTCCTGTCTGCCACCCTGCTGCCTTCCTGTCCCTTCTCCCCCCCACACCCCCTTCACCTTCCCGTCCTTCGTGGAGAACAAGAACCTGGGGACTAGCGGTTCTGCCTGAGGTAACTGTAAGGACCTCCTAGATGACAGCCAGCTCCATCCAGGGCTCAGCAGCATGAATGGCCACTTGCATGGAGAAGAATGAGCAAACCGAGCCTAGAGGAGCGTAAGACACCACAGCTCTCCGGAGGGCCCCGCAAGAGGCACAAAGTGGAATGGGGTGGGTGTGACAGGGGGTCTGGGCTCAGGCCACAGGGAGAAGTCCATGGGTGACAGGCTGCTGGCAAAACTGTGTCCGGGGCATGTGGAGCGGGTGGCAGGGACTCGGTCAAGAGGACCAAGGCTCTCTGCGGCTCAAATCTTCTGGAGGGCTGCAGGAGCAACCGAGCAGGGACTATTTACCCAATCAGAGATAAGAGGCGGAAGCTCATTAACCAGGAATGAAGCAAAAACACAGTTATTGGAACTAAACACGTGGTCGCAGTGTGTGTGACAACGCTGGCTTATTAAGTCATCACCTGTCCAAACTTTCAATTCCCTCACCTCAGGACTCTTTGGAGAGGTGGGGCAAGGCAGAAACTATTAATAGAAATAGTGAACTAAAAACATGTAAGAATCTCAGCTTTATTCATTCATTAGACAAATTTATTGAGAGCCCACTATATGTCAGTCACTGTGCCAGGTACTAGATATAGCAGCGAATAAGGCAGCTGGCCCTGGCCTGCAGCGCTTTCTGTGTAAGAGGCATATAAACAAGTGAGAACTCTGGCAAGGTATGTCAAGTGGTGGGAGGGCATGAGGAAGTGATCAAAGGGGTTTCATATTTCTTTTATCAAGATGCATGCATACCCAAGCATAACCAGGAATTCAAGCTTCTTTGTTCATGGAAAGGAGCCTAGACAGAGGTAGAATACGCAGGGGGGAGAGGACATAGCTAATGGGCCGTGGACCTCAGGGATCCAGGAGGGGAGCAACATCTAGACAGGCATCCTCAAACTACGGCCACATGCCGCCCACCTAGGACATTTATCCAGCCCGCCAGGTGTTTTTGCACTGCTGCCTGTCCTGCTTAGCAGCCGACTCGTCCCAGGCCCACAGTGCGCACTTTCCAACGGTCTGAGGGACAGTGAAACTGGCCCCATTAAAAAGTTTGAGGACCCTTGATCTAGAAACTTCTAGCTGCGTGGTGTTCCGTTCACCAGGAGGATATAGCTATATCTCCAGTGCTGTTATCGTAAGAATGACATGCTTCTAGGAAGGTTATGAATTGGCAGTGATGCACTGTCTGATGGAAAAGCTTGGTGTTTGGAGTTACATGAACTGGTTTCTACAGTTTTGAGGCTCTACCACTTTCCCAGCCAGGTGAGTCCGGGCAAGTCATCCAATTTCTGGTTGGTTTGTTTCCCCTAGAACCTCAGATGGGTAGAATTTGGTTCATCATAATCCTTGGTTCTTGACACACTCTTATAAAGGAAAATTAAAATCTGGAGGACCACTCCTCCAGCTCCTCATGCAAAAGGGAAGGAGGCTTAATAAACCCACATTGATTGAGATGTTTGCCGTCACTTAATTTGGGTGGTCACGCTCCTCATCAGTCCATCACATCGCACAGATTCATTCATATGTTTGCATGTGGGCTGTTGTAAACTGGTAGAATATCACATTGTGTGCGTGCATATGTGAATAACTGATATGTGTCAGAGTTGGCAAGGCATGTCACTGGGGAAAGGAAAAACTATTAATTAGAGCTGGAAAATAAAATAACTGTCCATATGGAATAAGATAAAAGATCCCAAATGTAAAAACTGACTCCAGATAAATTAGTCTTACATGACAAAAAAAAAAAAAAAAAAGAACAAATTGATACTTTAAGAAGAAAATTGAGGTGAATTTTAGACCTTAAAGTAGGGAAAGATTTCTTTAAAAAGATACAGACAGCATTGATTATAAACAGAAAAACTGATAAATTTGAATATATTACATTAAGAACTTTTCCATTGAAAGATAGCCTCAGTTTTCTCATTTTGTAAATGGGGATAATAATGCCTACCTGTAGAATTCTGATAAGATGAACTGAAACAACATATATAAAACACTTAGCACAGATCCTAACACCTGGAAAACAATAAACAGTAACTATTATTGTTCTCAAACAGCATTCTATCATTTAACAATACTAATATGACAAGACATTTTTAAACCACACAAGCCATATGAGGACACGTATTTAACACGGTGATGGTTTCAAGAGAGAGATGGTAATGTATGCCACATTTATCAGAGGACTAGTTTATCAGAGGATAGTCAACAAGCATTCGTTGAGCATCTGAACCAGGCATGCTAGGGGCTGGCTAATTTACATCAGCCACCATGACTTTTTTTGCTACAACCTCATGCACATACAACCTTCCTAAATGTATCTGTGACCAGAGCAGAAAAAGGACCTCCACATATTTTGATAGTCTTTATACAGTACTGCAGAAGAACTTTGGCACTGTCAGGGGCAGAAAAACGCAGAATAGTCCAATTCTCAATTCTTTGTGCTAATGGAAGAGGAAAGTAAAAGAGATCAAAATGGTAAATAAATGTTCTCTCATTTAGGTTTTTTGTTTTGTTTTGGGGGTTTGTTCCACAACTAAAACAGCTCAAATCAACCTGATTAAGGTTGCAAGTTCAGGAAAGGACAGTCTTCAGGAGCTGTTTGTTCAGCTGCTCAATGATGCCATAAAGCTTCTCTCCTCTCTCGGTCTTTGTGGGTGTGCAGGTGGAATCCACATACACCTCAATGTGGCTGATGACTGCTCTGGGATATACAAAGCTTTGCATAAAGAAAATGACACTTGGCTGTGAAAACGTGACTCGGGATATGTTGAAAAGCAATTTAGTGTCTGCTCTGCCTCTGTTTTCTAGGATTATACCTCCTCACAGGCTTTGTATATTTATGGTTCACATCTTTCTCATTGGGTTTTCTCTGACCAGGAGCAGTCAAAATAAGCTTTTGAAAATAGTGAATTATGTCAAAACAGACCTTATCATATAATTTACCTAATTGTTGCATTCAGTAAGCATTTGTTGAACTCTGGGGTATCAACAATTATTCAGCCTCTCACAAGTAATATTTGCTTAAAAACCAACCCATGGATAGGATAACGACCTTCATAAAACAAAAATACACATCTAGCTAACTTGAAAAACTGAAAATCATCCCAGTATGATTTATGGAAGCTGACAGATTTTGAAATTGGCCTTAAAAAGTAAATAAATAAAGAGGAAAGCTACTGCCTACCACAACATACTCTTTTCCCTAAGAGCTGGTAAGTCTCTTCCATATATGGACCCCATCCAATAATTTTCAGAATACTCTTTTCTCTTTCTGGGAAAATGATGCACCCAGTGTGGCATATGGTACAGTAGGAAGGGCATTGGATCAGGAGTCAAAAACTGCAGGTCCTATGCTGGTTCTATCACTTACTTAGCTGTGAAAGTGTGGACTAGTCATTTCATAGCTCTGAGTTTCTCTTTTGTCACTCTTGAAGTCAGATCATCATCTGCCTTCCCTGCTTCACAGGTATTATAGGGTAATCTTTTCAAAAGTACTTTATAGACATAGCACAACCTTATGTTTACTTCTACTAGATCAGGGGTCCTTTCAAACTTTTTAAACAGGGGGCCAGTTCACTGTCCCTCAGACTGTTGGAGGGCCGGACTATAGTTTAAAAAAACTATGAACAAATTCCTATGCACACTGCACATATCTTATTTTGAAGTAAAAAAACAAACATGCAAAAACACCCACATGTGGCCCACAGGCCATAGTTTGAGGAGGCCTGTAGATCATGACTCCTTTGAGGGCAGGGAGTATGTCTTAATCGTATTTGCATATTTCACCATTCCTACCCCAGAGCTACCATTTTAGATGCTCAATAAATGTTGATTTTTAAATGGCAGCTATCAAGAAATAAAGAAAAACAAAAGCTAACGGTAAAGGTTCGAGGTGCCTTCTGGTTGGCACATGACATTTAACATCTAAAGGAGGAGGATGGCAGTTAAAGAGTAAAAGGAATCCACTCTATGAAACTCTTCAAGCAGTGAAGCACTGAAAATCACACACTCTCTTTTTGGCCACTGTTTTACATTTAGATATAAAAGCTAGTCAGGCTAGGCTGAGAATAGACAGGTTTAGAATAGTTTCCAAATGAGGGATTTTTCTGGCCTCTCGCCACCCTGGTTCTCATCCCTTCTCCTGGGACACATTCTTCACAACTGTGCCCATGATTGGTAAGTTTCAAAAGAATAACTGGGGTGGGCTCGAGTCTGCCCTTCTTCCAAAGAAACTGCAAGGGAGTGGTAAAGCAAGCAGGAGAGGGAAAAAAGAGATGTGGGTAAGGAAAGAAAGAAAGAAGACCCAAAGTAAGTAGAGCTAATGAAAATGAGGGCGTTCCAATAGCAAGGATGTCTGACATCCTGTTTTGTCTGACTTTGTGAAAATCATCTGTTATGTGACATGGCAGCGTGACCAGCATCAGCACCATCCTCCTTCAATAAAGTGTGCCACACGTCATGGCTTTGCGTGTGTGGCCGCCCAGGGGAAAGGACTAAGAGAGGGCTGTGCCCATGGAGGGGAGATGATGTACAGAAAAGGACAGTTTATACAGGAGGAAAGACAGGAGAAGGGGTCAAGAAAGACCTTACCAAAAGCAGGAAGCTGGAGCTAGACAAGAAACATAGGGCTATCCATAATTTCTGGAGATATTGGGGGAACCCTGGGCTTCCCGAGAAGGAGATGGATATGCAAAATCTTTCTATTGGACTGTGTAGGGTTGAGGGGACACTTGCCCTTTCCCCCAAAAGATCAGCTCACATTTAAGGCAGATTAATAATAACCAGGCTCATGAAGAGAATCACGGAGGCATTGCCCAATATCCCAAGGGGGTCCAGATATTTTTATACACACCTTTTAGAGGGGAGGGGGGATGAGCAGCATAGGTAATTCTGTTTAGGGGCAATAAATGGTTGCTAAGGAGGAGGATGAATAGATGGGGGAAACAGATTGACTTGTAAATTAACTTTGGAAACAGGTATTATGTTTTAAATCAGTGGTTCCCAACCTTTTTGGCACCAGGGACTGGCTTTGTAGAAGGCAATCCAAAATACCCAGGAGTCATATTTTGGGGTGAAATGTCCTGAGCTCCTTCAACTGCCAACTGGAAGGTAGCCCCAAAAAGCTGGAGGTATTGGAGGCAGTCAGGCAGCTGCTACCTAGGTTACAAGCCCAAGAGTATGGATGAGGCTGGAGAAGGCAGGAGGTGGAAGAGGAGAGCAGGGAGGCAGGCACAGAAAAGAGATTCTGTATTATCGTCTCCTATATATTTCAGGCCTCAGAAGGTGAAGCCAGAGAGCTGTCCCATATTTCTGTCCCATAGAAAGCAGGATGGTACAGCCATGTCCGACTCAGAAGCCACCAGTCAAACCATTCTTTCCTGAGATTAAGGCAGAGAATGGAGCAATGTGCCAGAAATTTGAGTTTAAAAAAAAAAAATCAACCTGGATTACTGGGTATCTGCCCCACCTCTGTGTTTCACCTATGGATTCACGGGCCAGAATAAATTCCCCAAACCCTGATCCATGCTCCTTCCCTAACTTAGGGAATATTGGGTACGTAAGAGCATTTTTTACTTTGTGTTAAAAACTATCTCAGTGGCTTGAAAACCTTAACATATCAAACAGAGATTTAGCAGGCATGGCTTTGCACACCCCCACGATGCTGGCTGGCTGGCTGGCGTGGGTGGGCCCCAGGCACCCCGCCAGGTGCGGGGGGGGGGGGGGGGGGGGGGGTAAAAGCCGAACGTGGCGGCTCTGCCTGTGAGGGTTCACAGCCCAGTGGAGGAGACAGATCATCAGGTGAGTAAACGCCCTCCTGTGCAGCCACAATGCACAGAGGACTCAGGAGACAAGGTGAAACTGCCATGCCTGGGCCCACGTCTCCAGCTGACCCCGTGTGTGTAGACTACACCTCCTCTCCCTGCTCACTGAAGACAGGCTAAGGAACGCAGGCTCGTCTTACCCAGGTTTCCCGAGCTGCTTTTTTTAGCCCATCTCATCTTCTCCTGGTTTTGTTCAATTTTCTGCAGGCTTTCCTATCTGGCTCACTTATCTCTCTTTATCCCTCAGAACCATCTCCAGTAATTCCATTGACTGGCAGGGACGTGTCCGTGAGCGCAGAGCCGAGCCGCTGCAGCGCCAGAGCCCCTCCCCTCCACTGCCCCTGACCCCAGCGGACCGCCGCCTGGCTTCTGAAGCCAGCGGGGACGTTCCAGACCGTACCTTTCTTGCTTTTAGCTTTTTAATTTCTGGCTGCCAGGCTTTCTTTTCTTAATTACATTTGGAGCTGCATTGCACACAACAAAAGCCCAGCCCAGTTTTAAGGCGAGTTAGGATTCTGCAGGGGAATCCCATTCATTTCAATTTCCTCATCAAAACAGAGCTACGTTTAACCCACTGTAAATATGAGAATGAAAAGGACTGGGAAGGTGGGGCCCTGGAAAAGCCACTGCATTAGGTGCCGGGGAACCGGGCCCAGGTTCTGGCCCCACCACTTTCTCTGTCATGGGATCTTAGGCAAGTCACTTAACCTGCCTGACTCCAAAAGATGATGCTCAGCCCTCCTCATGACCAAGTTGGCAGAATCAAAGGCATTTGTTGCTGTAAACATACCTCATAACCTGCAAGGTACTGTGCAGTAAACTAAGGGCTCATGTCAACCCTAGGGACACTGGGCAGTGTGTTCCTCTGGTGTCCTTCTGAATAAACACATAAGCTCCGTGAGAGCCGGGCTTCTTGCTCACTATTCACAGTGTTTGATGCATGGAAGGAAGGAAGGGAAAAAGGGAAAAAGGGAGGGAGGGAGGGAGAAAACTATGCATCCAGAGGTATGAAATGTCAGCTCCTTCCTTATGTGAAATGCATCACCTGCTGGTGGGAGTGAAATCGCCTGAAACACCACCTGTATCTTTCCTGAACTTGCATCTGTGAATTGAATCCCATTTGTGTGAGATGTGAAAAAGCTAAACTAGACCAGGGAATTTTCTGCTTATTGGGCAACAGCAAAAGTCCCGATCTGGTGTGAACCTCATAGAGACTGTTCATTTGCACCAGCCAATGTTACGATAGTGTATCTTACATTTGTATAGTGCTGTATGTTAATAGTTTATCAAGCATTGTCAAGTACCTGACTCCATTCTGATCTTCAAAATATCATGTAAGCAGGTAGAGCGGAGTATTCCCATTTTCCAGTGAGGACACTGGCGCTCAGAGGAGTGCAGAGGTTTACACCAAATCCCAAGGCCTGAAAGTGGCAGAGCTGGGATTGGGACACGGTTCTCTTGATAACTGGGCCCTTTCAGCTGCCCGTGAAGACAGTGAGGAGGGTGCTCCCATTGTTAAGCTGACAGCCTCTGTAGCCACCAAAATCAATATGATTTCCTCTTTATTTTGCTATTAATAAAATTACTGTTACCCTAAATCCCTGGAGAGTACAGTAGAGCCTCACAAAGTACAGTCCTCACAAAATAAGGACAAAAAATATTTTTCAAGGATACACAATTGGTAAATAAATATGATTTTAAATAATTGACTTCATTAATAATCAATCACCTGAAACAACAATGATGCACCACTTTCTCCTATCAAGTTACAAAAAATAAAAATGTTGATAAGGATGCAGTAAAACTGGTGTTTGTGTTCAAGGCCGGAGGTCTCAGATGCTGCTATAAACTTTTAGAAGCTATTTGGCCATACGAGTCAAGAGCCATGAAATTGTTCACACTCTGAACCAGTCATCTTACATCTGGGAATCTATCCTAAGGAAATATTAAATAGAGAAAGAAAAAAAAAAAAAAAAAAAACACCTGCCTGAGTCCTGGTTGTTGAATTCTCCTTTGGATGGCAATGATTTTCCGGTATCTTTTTAGTAAATTTCTTCTTCATTTAAGGTAGCTCAAGTTGGTTCCTGTTACGTGGCACCAGAACCATCGTTATTACAAAAGTACACATAAAGATAGCTAAGATAACTATTAATATCCTCCCCTTGCTTCCCTCCTGCCTTCCAAATTGACCCCAATTAGCCTTTCCAACTTCACAGCCTAGGATCCCATCCCTCCTTGCCTCCAGCAATCTGGAAGCTAGGTAAAGTCAAACATCTCACAGCTGACCAGAGGGGCTACGAATGCACATGTCTTTAACTTTAGTGAGCATCAGAATCACCTGGAAAGCGGGTTAAAACACCACTAGACATACACAGCCCTCCTTCCACCAACTTTCTGATTCAGTGGGTCCCGTGTGAGGCCAGAGAATGTGCACTTCTGGCAAATTCTCGGTGACGCTGACGCTGAGACCACACTGAGAACCACCAGTTTAAGCTGTAGTCGGCCTCGTATGCCTTCCCTTCTGGCAAAATCTTTCTGGTTCCTTCCTACTTTTTGCAGCCACCTCCAATCACACCAAGCTGAACTGATTATTTGTCCCCTGTGTTTCTCTGGGGCCAGCAAAGCACCTATGACACTGTCTAATGGGAGTTAGTTGTACAATCAATGCCAGCTCCCTGCTCATTGTGAGTACCTGGAGGGCTGGCCCATGCCTTCAACATCTCTGCTCCCCCGAAGCTAGCACAATGCTTGGCACATGGTAGCCATATGCACATGTACGACTGAATTGCCGCTTCCCTCTCTAGGAAGTTATGGTTTCCTCCTGCTCCCCCAGGATCCATTAGCATATTGAATAGCTGTTTTTTCAAAAACAACGATTAGCCATGATAGCAAAAGAAGAAACATGAGAAGAGCTTATTAGTTTGCCAGGCTAGTAAACATCATCTTGCTTTGTTCTCTAAACTCTCTAATGAAGATAGCGGCTCTCAGGCAAATAAATAAAACATTAGGTTGACAACACACGGCACATCACAAGTGCAGTCCACTAATTTGCTCATTGCTGAAGGACATTAGCCACCTTTGGGGTAATCTCCATAAACACACCGCCTAGTCTCCCCTTCTCCTAGAGAAATCACATCAAACTAAGATTTTAGCATTTTTCTATGTCATATATGTATTTCATTTCAGTAACATTTTTAATAGCAAAATGCCCATCTTAATCAAATGAAAGCTATTTTTTCAGTAATTGTCCTAAAAGCCAATTCCTTTTCTGGAAAAACATCTTTTTGAATCACAATTGGCTGGGCTAAACAGTGTTCTCAGAATATTAATGTGAGCCCCAGCTATTAAAATGTCATGGTTAACCTTTTTAAAACCTAATTAAATTAAAATAATATGTGGAACGCTTTTACTGAAAGGCAAGGCTCTTTTTCAAAGGACCTGTTCCAAGTCTCAGAGCTAACACCTTGAAGCCATGGTGGGAAAGAGGTTTTGCATGCAGACAAAGACAGCCTGGCTTTGCACCTGCTGTGATTAACTTTTAGTTGTTAGTATTTGAGTTAATTATTGGAGCATGCTAGAGGGCAGGGACAATTTACTTGCCTGATCACACCTAATAAGATATATTTGCAAGTGCCAGCATCTCCTGGACTTAATCAACAAACTATCAAGACAATCAATGATGCTAGGCCCCATGTCCTTGTGATTTTTTTTTCCAAATAAAAAAGATTAAAATCCAAGGGCACAGTGCTAAGCATGTAGGCAAGCTGCTCAGAAGGTCTCCGGTCCCCAGCATCAGGCTTATCTCCCTCCCGGATGGCTAGAGCCATCATTCAGGAGAGATAATAGAATCAGGCCTCAGGGTGCACTGAGAGCAAAGTTCAAGCCAGTGACATCAGGCACAAGGAAATTAACATCTGACAACTCCAGCACTCCTCGGTAACTGAGCTCTGGAAGGCTTCAAATGGGCCATCTACTGTATCTTGTGGAGGGGAAAGGTTTGTTACCCCCAATGCACTGTATTCTCTTCTTCCTACACAAGGATTGAGCTTGTGTTCCTTTACTTGATAATCTATGCTTGAATCCAGGCAATAAATTTTTAAAAGAAACTGGCTATGATAGAAAACAGGTTGGCTAATTCCACAAAACAGCATGCCTTAATTTCAATGCTGTTCTTTTATAGGCCTCAACATATTAATACTATGAGGAGGTAGGATTGGGGTTGCGCGTGGGCACACAAAATAGAGAGACTACTACCGTGACCTTTCTAGAGGATTCTCATGCCAGTAATGAAAAGCTGCAGATGACAGCAATGGGCTGCCAGATGGCTGCTGAAAGCTGAACTAATACTGTCTTTGATTCATAAGTTGTCCATCCTGAATAATGAAAGATGACCCCTATTCACATGAACACGTAGATCTCTATGGTCATTTATTCAACCATTCATTCACTCAACACATGTTTGTGAGTTCCCGCTTCATGCCAGGGACTAGGCTGCACATGTTCCTGGTCTCCCTAAATGTGAGCTGTGCAACCTTGAGCTCTTGGCGGTTTGCACAGGGCCCATCTTGGGCAAAACCACTTTATGACAATGTTGAGGATAGTTGTTGACCCCTGGCTTCTAAAAATATCGATACTCCAGAAGTGACACATCACTTCCATTCACATTCCATTGGTGAAAGCCAGTCATATGGCCACACCAACTGCCGGGCAGGCTAGAAAATGTAGTCCTCATTCTATGCCTATTTAAAATTTAGAGGGTTTGTTACCATGTGAAGGAAGAGAAAAACCAATATTAAGTGTCTGTTTTTGTAAGGTATTTGCTTTTATAACAAAAGATGTAGTGTCTTAATTACATTGATGAGTCAAGAGTTTTGGGCATCTCTATTGGCCAGGAGCCGAGAGCCACGTAGGCAGACTTCTTAACTGGGACCCAAGCCTACTTCAGGGCCATGGTTTCATAGTTAGGCACAAATATCAGACCCCTAAAGGACAAGTGAACCATGTCAGCATCCCATTCATGAAAACTTCAGAAAAAATAAAACAGCTCTCTGGCCTGTTTTAGGCATAGACTTCTAAACATTTGAAAATAAAGCATGCACTGCAGAATTATCCCCGATTTATAGTTTCCTGATAGAAAATTTCTTGGTGTCAAAGAGGAAAAACTTTTCTTCTACCCTCTTAGGTTCAGTGATCTGGAGTCTATGAATTAAGCTAACGAAAGACAGAATGGCAAAAGACAAGACAGCTAGCTCATGTATGTACTCAGGAACTTAATACAAAGAAAATGGCTCAAAGAAGCAGTTAGAGCTTGGTGTTTATAAACCATCTTAATAAGGAGACAGGGTTAGGATCTCAAGGGGCAATAAATGGTGGGAAATGACTGAGAAAAATAGGGGGAAACCAAGGCAAGGTAGTGAAATGGCTAATTTTATGTGTTAAGTGACTGGGTCAAAGGGAACCAACCAGATACTCGGTTGAACATTATGTCTGTGTGTGTCTGTGAGGGTGTTTCTGCATGACATTAGCACTGACTCAGACTGAGTGAACTGATTGTCCTTCCCAACGTGGGTGGGCCTCACACAATCCACTGAGGGTCTGAATAGAACAAAAAGTCAGAGGAAGAGAGAATTCACTCTCCCTGCCTGACTGCTTGAGCTGAACGTTCATCTCCTGCCCTCAGACTAGGACTTACAGCATCAACTCCCCTAGTTCTCGGGCCCTCAGACTCACACCAGAACTTACACCGTCAGCTCTCTTGCTTCTCAGGCCTTGGGACTCAGACTGGAGCCACACCGCCAGCTCTCCTGGGTCTCCAGCTTGCAGGCAGCAGATCACGGGACTTCTCAGCCCCCGTCATCACATAAATCAATTCCTTATAAAGCCATACAGTTTATTTCAGTAATCTGTGTTTATGCATCCAGTGTCAACTTTTCATCTCTGGTGACAGGAGTCACTCTTTCCTGTGGTACAGGGAGCCTCCCTTGAAGCAGACTTTATGACAGAATTCTTTTGGAAAGCTCCACTTTTAGGCAGACTAAGGAGTACAGAGAAAGGCTCTTTCTTCACCTGTTGATTCTCAAATGCCTTCAACTCAAAATAATCTCTATGCCGTAATGGCATATTCTGGTCCCTTCATTGGTCAAATTTGATGGACTCAATTACTTTGAAAGAAAGAAGTAATGAAAAAAGGAAAGAAAGGAAGGCACTGGCTATGACAAACATTTTTTTTAAAGTGAAGTATGAATTTTAGGAAAAAAAATACTTACATTAACATCTCCAAAACTCAATGCATTATTTTTAACAAAACAACGTGTGGGAAAAACCTTAAGTTACATTCCAAATTCAACAGATAAGATTTCATATTCAGTGTGAGCCATTCCCTGCCTGTTATGTACTTGCCCTGAACATATTTCCACAGCCTTGGATCATTTGCCCTAATTTTTGCTTATTATAAAAAGTCCCCCAAAATTTGAGCAAACATTGAAGAAAAACTTGAAGTAAAGCCAGGGGAAAAGCCACAACCCTGGAAGAGAGGATTTTACAGCACACAAAGCAACTGCTTGTCAACAACTACACTAATAGTTTGAGATCAGAAAGGGATGTTTAAGCATTTTATATTCAAACAGGAGAATCTTTTAGTTACATACAGGCATTTTACTATGTTTCGGTTATGTTTTAGGAAATTGGTTAGGGATTTGGGGTTGATGTGTGTAGCACATTGTAATTTTTTCCATTTAAAATAATAGGAAATGGGCTATGGTTAGCATTCTTGTGCAGAATATCTGATTTTAGGAGTGAATTACTGATGTTAAGTGGGAGTTGCCTGTGTTTCAGAAACTGGTTAGGAAATGACACAAAGTAGCTCTTTGCTTACTCAGTATCATTCAGCAAACAGTCGCTGAGTACCTCAGGGAGCCAGGAATCCTGCTGAGTGCTGTGGCTACAACAAGGAAATGCCAGCGTCCGTCCGTGGCCACAAGCTCTGGTCTAGGGGATGAGACAGAGTGACAGCTGCGGAAGGGGTCAGTAGGTGGAGAGGACACTAATCCAGCTACAGGAGCAGAGAAGAGATGAATAAGAGTTACAAGGCGAAAGAGGGGGAACCAGAGCACGAGGCAGAGGAAACAACCTGTGCAAAAGACAGACTCGAGGCCGGGTGAGGTGGCTCACGCCTGTAATCCTAGCACTCTGGGAGGCCGAGGCGGGCGGATTGCTCGAGGTCAGGAGTTTGAAACCAGCCTGAGCAAGAGCGAGACCCCATCTCTACTATAAATAGAAAGATATTAATTGGCCCACTAATATATATAGAAAAAATTAGCTGGGCATGGTGGCGCATGCCTGTAGTCCCAGCTACTCGGGAGGCTGAGGCAGGAGGATTGCTTGAGCCCAGGAGTTTGAGGCTGCTGTGAGCTATGCTGATGCCACGGCACTCACTCTAGCCTGGGCAACAGAGTGAGACTCTGTCTCAAAAAAAAAAAAAACAGACAGACTGGAGACCCAGGGGCAGAGAGCTGGATCCACTGCATCGCTGAGCCTCCGGCTTGTAACATCCTCACTGGACTTCAGGAAGGAGGCTGCAAGTTCCAGCTCCTCCGTGCAGCCTCTGCATACGTGCCTGACACCCCTCCTCCTCTTAAGCAACTTCAGGGACAAAACTATGAATGGGCTCTAGGTCTCTGTTTCCTCATCTATAAAATGGAATAGTAAAGTTTTATCATATAGGATTATTTTGAGTATTGAATGAGTTAATATGTGTAAAATGCTTTTAGTCATTGCCTAGGGCATTTTCAGTGCTATATATTAGAAATTATTATTAGCTAAAGGCACTGTAAATATGTCACGGTGAAGCTAGAGGTCTCTGCAGTCAGGCTAGGGGTATCAAGACCCAGGTTTTCTGCTTCCTCCTGCACTCCCCAGCTTCTCTCTCCTCTTCCAGATAAAGCAAATGCACAATTTTTGGACCACCCATTGGTACAGTGAAACTGCATCCTACATGGATTTATTTTTTTAATTAAAAGTACTCCATTACTAAAAAATGCTAACAATCATCTGAGCCTTCATCGAGTTATTATCTTTTTGCTGGTGAGGGTCTTGCCTCGATGACGCTGTTGGTTACTGACTGATTGGGGTGGTGGTTGTTGAAGGCTGGGGTGGCTGTGGCAATTTCTCAAGACAACAATGAAATTTGCTGCATAGGTTGACTCTTCCTTTCACAGAAGATTTCTCTGTAGCACGTGATGCTGTTTGATGGCATTTTACTTACAGTAGACCTTCTTTCAAAATTAATCTTCTCAAACCCTGCCATTGTTTCATCAACTAAGTTTACATAATATCACAAATCCTTTGTTATCATTTCAACAATGTTCATGGCATCTTCACCAGAAGTAGACTGCTTCTCAAGAAACCACTTTCTTTGCTCATCATAAGAAACAACTCTTCATCCATTCAAGTTTTGTCATGAGATTGCAGCAATTCAGTCATATCTTTAGGCTTCACTTCTAATTCTATTCTCTTGCTATTTCTACCACATTTGCACTTGCTTCTTAAGTCTTGAACCCCCCAAAGTCATCCATGAGGGTTGGAGTCAACTTCTTCCAATCTCCTGTTTGTTAATGTTGATATTTTGACCTCTTCCCATGAATCACAATTTTTTTAATTAACACATGATAATTATATATATTTATGGGATACACAGTGATGTTTCGATGCGTATAATGTATGTGATCAGACCAGTGTAATAAGCATACCCATCATCTCAAACATTTATCATTTCTTGGTGTTGGGAACATTCAATATCCTCCTATTAAAAGCTATTTGAAACTATACGTTATGGTTAACTATAGTCATCCTACAGTGCTCTGGAACACTAGAACTTATTCCTCCTATCTAGCTATAATTTTGTCTTCAACAAATCACTCCCTATCCTCCCCTCTTCGCCCATGGATTTAACTTAAGCAAATTCAAGAATGCCCAGCTGGCTGGATAAGACAGAGACAAATAATTTAGATACTGCTGATCCCTCCTCACCTCTTCTCAGAGAGCTCGTGCCCCAAACGGAGCTGCGAGGAGAGGGGGCGCAGGCACTCGCCTCCAATGGTGTGGCTCTCCCCACCCTTCCCTGGTCTGAGCAGCTTGAAGCATGCTTTGTTAAGGGATTTTCAAGCCTAATATTGACTACATGCAATTTTCACCCTCCAAGCCGACTTTAAAACCCAACCCTCGCTAAAAAGACGACTTCCCTGCACTACTTACTGTCAGTTGAGGACTGAGTAAATTCTAATCAAATTAGAAATCTTGAAGCTTTTTGAGAGCTGGTCTTTACTTTGAACAGTTTAAATCACCCCTAAGCTTAGCCTGAGGAGCAGGATTAAAACCTCCCAGATGCAGTAAAAAGGAAAGAAGGGGCTACGATTGACTACTACCTGAGCCACCGCCTTATCCACCCCACCCACCTTCCCAAGGCAAAATCTGCTTCCTTTCTGCCTACATTAGAGCCAAAAGGAGATCAGTCCTGAGACTCAACACTGGAAACTCCAGCCGGGCGCAGAACTCCAGAGCTTGAAAAATAGATGCTCACAGCTCCTAAGCCCACAAGCGCACCTCTCTCAAAGCTTAGGCAGGTACATTCTCCCCGCTGGGTTTAATTTCAAAATCCAGTGCAATCACTGAAAAATGAGGGCGATTTGCTCTTTCAGCTATGCACAATTTTCATCAGCAGTCTCCAGTGGCTGCGATCTCAGGCAGTCTTTTACACCACCTTTTCCTCCTCCTCCCTAGATGGACGCATATTCTGGAAAGATGGTTTTTCTGACTGCCTGCAGAGGTCTGCTTGCATTTTGAGGCATTGTCTCAGCACCAAGTCCAGTAGACAGAATTCTCTTTCCCGACTGAAACATTTATAGAGAGCTGTGGTCTCAGATTTCAGTTTGCTTCTGTCTTCCTTGTTACTCCTGCAATCCAATCATCCCTTTTGACTTTCTACCACAATTACATATTGGAAGATAAACATGGTGACAACAGTATGCAGGGACGTGTGTAACTGATTCTCCGCAAGGGGTAAAAAGAGAGTGTAATTACAGCTGCAAGGCAGTGTCTTTTGGGAGGAAAGAAAAAAACAGGGGAAATATTCTTTATAAAATGTTGTTTTTATTTTTAGCTTGGTACTCACCTCTCACTTTCTAATACACATGGACAAAGCATATACCCATGTACACACAAAAATACTCTTATATGCAAATGCACACAGACACACAGAGAAAGAGAACCTTTTAAAGACCCTTGGTCTTTGATTTCATTCTTTTCAGTAAATAACAATTAGCCTCAATAGTCAAATAAACATCAGAAGAGCAGAGGGTTTTTTTCCCTTCCTCTGCTGCCACTAAACACAGGAACAGAGATGAGCAAAACAGCATGAAACCTGAACCAGCTCACGCACAGGGACTCAAGAGAATCGGATCTTCCAAATGGAAGCTCCAGTTAGCTGCAGCGTTCTCAGAATCTCATTGCTTACATTGTGATTCCAAAGAGGAAATCCCCTATGGCCCGGCAGGCACATACAATCAATTTTCCACATTATTTATGTAAAAATCTGTCCTGTTGAATATTCTGGACATAGAAGTAACAGTTTCAAAATGAGATTTGCCAAACACCCCCTTGTCCCTAAATAGTCGGAATCAGCAGAACATCCCTATCAGTCCTCTCAATTTATTCTTCATCAGAAGCCAGTGGGGAAGGGACTCAGCTGAGCTCTCACGCCGCACAAAGGCACTAACCTAATCCCATCCAAAGGAAAATGAGAGTTTGAACCAGAGACTCAAATTAGTGGGCAAACCCAGAGACTCCGGGGACCTTAGTGAGGCAAGGCACCAATAAGTGAGAGAGAGGTGGGTCTAACAGCCACGCAGACAGGAGCAGAGGCTCTTGGGCCACATTACCTGCCCACGGTGCAGTGTGTGTGTTAAGCAGAGCAAAGTGTGCAGACAGTCCCTGACTTAACAATGGTTGGATTTAGTATTTTTTGACTTCACACTGGTGAGAAAGTGATATGCATCCCGTAGAAATCATACTTCCTGTACCCATGCAACCATTCTGGTTTTCACTTTCGGTATTCAATGAATTACATGAGATAGTCAACATTTTATTATAAAATAGGCTTTATGTTATATGATTTTGCCCAGCTCTAGGTTAATGTTCCGAGCGTGTATAAGGAAGGCTAGGCTAAGTTATGATGTTCTGTAGGTTAGGTATATCAAATGCATTTTGTACTTAAGACATTTTCAACTTATGATGGGTTCACCAGGATGTAACCCCATTGTAAACTGAGGCTCATTTGTATATGTGAGTCTTGCTTTAGAAAGCAGGAGGCTTTATTTTACATGAATTCTACTGTACTGGCCAAACCCCACCCTTCCAATTTCCTTTAGGCTCCAGAAAGGGTCTCTGATTACCATAAAAGGAGGCATCAGCCACACACAATGACCTTCCCTAGAATACTGCTCACCTGCCTGCCCCTCCAATCCTGTAGGAGTGGAGAGTGGACTCATTGGCATTATTTAAAAACTATTTCCTTACTCTTGTGTTCACTTCTTCTCTCCTGTCTTCCCCAAAGAGATCATCGGGTTGGGCTTGCCTTCTGCTGGGGTGGGGGTGGGGTGGGGGATGGCAGTTGGCATCTTGAAGCCGAGAGGGTTCAGGTTGAAGCCCCGGGAAAGGAGCAAAGAGCTCACTGGTGGAGACCTGCTCTGGCTCAGTCTTTGAGAAAAGATGGGCAAGCAAGTTGCTTAGGCTTCTACACACCAGCCCAGCTCCCCAAGGCAGGAGAGGAGATAAGATTTCAGCAGAGAGCTGGGTGCAGTGGCCTACGCCTGTAATCCTAGCACTCTGGGAGGCCGAGGCCGGCGGACTGCTCCAGGTCAGGAGTTCAAAACCAGCCTGAGCAAGAGCGAGACCCCATCTCTACTATAAATAGAAATTAATTGGCCCACTAATATATATAGAAAAACTTAGCCGGGCATGGCGGCGCGTGACTGTAGTCCCAGCTACTCGGGAGGCTGAGGCAGGAGGATTGCTTCAGCCCAAGAGTTTGAGGTTGCTGTGAGCTAGGCTGACGCCATGGCACTCACTCTAGCCTGGGCAACAAAGTGAGACTGTGTCTCAAAAAAAAAAAAAAAAAAAAGATTTCAGCAGAGGATCCACCCAGGAGAATAAAGTTGGCTAGAATGAGCTCGGTGCCTGTGAGAGGCAAGAAGATGTGCAAATGAAGCCCGAGTCAGGAAACCCCACCATCAATGGAGCCCCAGAACCCAGGAAGCCCCTAACATGCAGCAGCTGTCTTTGTTTTAGGAGGCTCAGAAATGGACAGGATGGCAGCACCCTCAGGTAAGCAGAGTGCTACTGGGAGTCAAGATCCCTATTTCTCTTTTGAGCTTCACCTCTGACTGCTTCCCCTATCACAAACCTGGCATTGGGGAGTGGGGGGAAAACAAATGTGAGTCTATGTACAAGGCCTTGCAGATGACACAAAAACTAACAAGACAAAATTGTGCCCTCAAAGACCAGATAGTGAATGGAGAGTATGGGTTTGGGAAGCCATCCTGATCTTGCTTCTCTCATGTACTATTTGTGTAGCCTTAGCCAATTCACTTTGTGTCTCTGACCATACTTTTACTTGTTTGTAAAAATGGGAGTAAAAGTACCACTGAGCATTGCTGAGATTAGAGATAACATCTATAAAGCACTTCTGCCTGGGGCATGGTAGACCTTGATAAATGCTGTCTCAGCATTATTTGCAGTGAGAAGCTCAGACTTGTTAGCAGCTAACAGTGGAGCAAGGGAATACTAAACGTTCTGGGTCTGGAACTAGAGCAAAGTGGGCTGAATACTGTTAGGCCAAGGAGAGAGGAAAAAGTGAATGCATCCAAGAGGAGCTGAATCAAGCTGCTTTCCCAAACACTACCACTGGCCCACCTTTGAGGATAAACAGGGACAGGCAATGACTCCCACCCAGAGCCATGGAGACCCTTGGCATGTGACCTGTGCAGTTGCACAGAGCCTCACACTTAGAAGAATTTGCAACCAGTTTAATGATCTGTCATTGTCATCCTGAAATTCTTAATTTTTGAGCAAGGGGCCCAGCATTTTCATTTTTAACTGGGCCCCACAAAATTATGTAGCTGGCCCTGCTCCCACTCAGAGACTGATGGGACTTTGTTCCTTAACTGCTTCCTCTGAGGCAGCCCACCCCCCTTTTCTAAGACCTTCTGAGGTGGTCAGACCCAGATGTCCCTCTGGTATCCTGGTTTGTGGGCACAGAGCGAGCTAGGTTTTCCTTTCCAACTTCTAGACATGCACATGACCTGCCCAGCTTCTCTGCAAGAAACTGACTGGGTAATAAAACTGCACCAGCTCATCACTCTCAACATCCAAGGGATTTTCTAGATACAAGATCATGATATGATACGATCTTTTATCCAGAAAACCCTAAAGATTCCACCAAAAGACTCCTAGAATTGATAAATTCAGCAAAGTCTCTAGTTACAAAATCAATGTACACACATCAGTAGCATTTCTGCATACTAATAACAGACAAGCAAATAGTCAAATCAAGGACTTAATACCATTCACAATAGGTACAAAGAAAATAAAATACCTAGGAATATACTTAACAAAGGAGGTTCAAGACCTCTACAAGGAGAACCACAAAACACTGTTGAAAGGAATCACCGATGACACAAACAAATAGAAAAACATTCCATGCTCATGGATTAGTAGAAGCATCATTAACATGTCCATAGTGCCCAAATGAACAGATCCAATGCAAGCCCCATCAAAATACCAGTGTCATATTACACAGATCTAGAATAAATAATCCTAAACTTTATTTGGAACCAAAAAAGAGCCTAAATAACCAAAGCAACCTAAAGTAAAAAGAACAAATCTAGAAGCATCATATTACCTGACTTCAAATTATACTACAAGGCTACAGTAACCAAAAGAGTATGAAACTGGTACAAAAGTAGAGTCATAGACCAATGGAACAGAATAGAGAACCAAGATATAAAATCTATCTACAACCAACTGATCTTTGACAAAGCAGTCAACAACATACACTGGGGAAAGGATGCCCTATTCAATAAATGGTGCTGGGAAAACTGCATAGCCACATGGAGAAGAATGAAACAAGACCCCTCTCTCTCACCATATACAAAAATTAATTCAAAATGGATAAAAGACTTAGATGTAAGGCATGAAATCATAAAAATTATAGAAGTAATATAGAAAAAACTCTTAGACATCAGCCTAGGCAAAGAATTGATGACTAAGAATCCCAAGGCAAATACAGCAACAGCAAAAATAAATGGGACTTTATTAAAAAGTTTCTGTACAGCAAAAGAAATAATCAACAGAGTTAATAGACAACCTACAGAATACAAGAAAATATTCACAAACTATACATCTGATAAAGGACTGATATCCAGAATCTACAAAGAACTCAAATCATGAAAAAAAAAATCACCCCATCAAAAAGCAGACAAATGACATGAACAGAAGTTTTTCCAAAGAAGATAGACAAATGGCCAACAAAGGTATGAAAAAATGCTCATCATTAATTATCAGGAAAAATGCAAACTATTAATAAAACCACAATAAGATTTCACTTTACCCCTATCAGAATGGCCATTACTAAAAAGTCAAAGAAACAATAGACGCTGGCATGGATGCAGGGAGAAAGGAACCCTTATACACTGTTGGTGGCACTGCAAATTAGTACCACCTCTATGCAAAACAGTATGAAGATTCCTCAAACAAATGTCGACTTACCATTCAATCCAGCAATCCCACTACTAGGTATCTCCCCAAAGTAAATGAAGTCATTTAATCAAAAAGAAACCTATACTAGAATGTTTATTGTAGCACAATTCACAATTGCAAAAATGTGGAATCAACCTAAGTACCCTTCAATTCATTAGTGGATAAAGAAAATGTGATATATTTACATACACACACACACCATGGAGTACTACTCATCCATAAAAAGGAATGAAATAAGGTCCTTTGCAGCAATGTGGAGTGACCTGGAGACCATTATCCTAAGTGGATTATCTCAGAAATGGAAAAACCACACACCTTATGTTCTCACTAATAAGTGGGAGCCAATAGATGAGTATACATGGGCACCAAGCGATGTAAAGGACTTGGGAAACCAAAAAGAGGGGAGGGCAGGAGGGTGGATGTATGATAAAAGCTTACCTATTTGGTACAATGAACACTATCCTGGTGATGGGCACATGGAAAGCCCTGATTTAAGCATTATACAAGACATAATAAGACATGTAACAAAAACACTTGTACTCCCTTAATATTTTTAAGTAAATACATACATACTAAAGGAATATATCCAAGGGAATGTTTCCCTCCCTGAAAATCATTTCCAGAATTCAAGAACTCTACCTGGCAAAGGCCATTCCTGCTGTCAGCCCAGTGTACTTTTCATTCAACCAACATTTACTGAGCATCTACTAGGTGCACAGTCACCAGAACTCAGTCAGATAGGGATGACCCTTCTCTTCCTGCCCACGGGCAAATCCCACCTGGAAGTGACAGGTACTTGGCTAAAGGAACCAAAGCTAAGGGGACAATGTCCCCCCAGGGCAATTTGACCTGGGAAACTTTTGCCTGAAAGGTGGAGCAAATTCTGGAAATAGGGATAAGAACGTGGAGGTAGGGCTGTGGGCCTGCTGGCTCCAGCAGCTGGCATGAGGCAGCTGACTGAGATGCAGGCCTGGTCCCTGCTCACTATTGATAGGTCCCCTGCCTGCTCTGAGTTCCATTACTACGGACTGTTCTGCCTCCATGCACAGCGCCCTCTGGGACGTCAGCACCATGGCATGTGGTGGGGATGGAATAGCTGCCTCCTTCGGCCTGGACTCACTTTCCCTGATGGAAAGGGTTTGGGGCAGCCCAAGAAACCTGGGCATTTGCGAGCACAGAAGCAGCTAAGATTTGAGGCTATCTCGAAGAAAGTGGCCTGCAGAGAGTCCGGACAATGGGCGGAGGGCACAGCGGTGAGATGGGGGTTCCTGCAGACTGACCTCTCTTCTCTTCCTGAGCCCGGCCCCTTCGTGAGCAGCTAGAGAGTCGACAGAGAGAAGGTCCCAGAAGTTGATCTATAGGGTGTGCCAAGAAAATATTCCCCAATTCTTCAGAATCAGTGAACTGTAAGCCATAAGCAGTGAGTGTAAAAATAGCTCCATCCATCTCGGGAGGAAGGGAGAACAGAAACGGGGAGGGAAGGGCCTAACCTTTCCAAATAAGCTCTAAGCCAAGGGTTCTCGGCATTTTCAGAAATCCATGCCCCCTTGTAATAAATATAAAAATCTCACACTCTTTTAGAGTTGCATGAATTTTAAGCAAACTAAGTATATTGGCTTCAATTCAATAAAAGATATGATGATCTAGGCACATGCTTTTGGAACTAAGCTTGCTACTTCTGTGTCCCCCAGTCTTCCTCTCCTCATTCCTACCCCACTGCCTGAGATTCCACTATCCCCTTCAGTGGGGATGCTCCCTTTTGCCTCCTCACTGAAATTTTTCATTATAAACTTACTTTCGATTGTGAGTTTCTTGAGGCTGTGCCTTAATCTTCCTGGATCTTCTTAAATCATCTTTAGGCCTCTGGCTACCCACAGACAGGTGGGGCTCAGGAAGAGAAGACAGGTCGGTCAGCAGGAACCTGAGCCTCAAAGGCCCCGTCTCCATGCCTGGTCCGTGGCCTGTGATATGTTCAGTGCTCGGTACAGCAGGGATGCCAGATCATTATCTACTCTTCTGTAGGGCCCAAATTAATTCTATGCTGTGACCCTGGGCCTTAGGGTGCCACTGTCCTGGAGAAAATGAGAAGAGTGGACCATTCTGGGGAGTAGGCAGATCTCTGAAGAGGACGGGCAGTGTTTTCCAACTTAGTTCTTCCACGCCTCTTGGGAACAACCAGCTGCCCAGGCCAGAGTATATGCCCCTGGGCAAAGTCCCCACCTTTGGGCAGCCACAAATAGTCACTAGGCACAGGACAGCCCAGACTGTGCCAGAAAATCATTCAGGAAGACTCAGAAAACTTCTACCCACCACACGCAGTGCTACAGTCTTCTCAGCCAACAGAGAGGAGGAGGAGCCAGGCCATAGCTCACACAGACAAATCAGAAAACATCCAGAGAAGCACAGAGGGGTCTAGAGCTGTGTTCTGTGATCCACAGTGGAATGAACTGAGGATATTTAGCCTGAAAAAGAAACCGCTTGGCAAGGGGGAAGAGTAAGGTGGTAGCTAAATAATAGCTCTCTTTGGAAATCTGGAAGACACCATGTTGAAAGTTGGTGTAAATGATTAGATCTAAAAGAGAACTACGGCCAAGGGTGGCTGTTTAATGTCATGTGAGGAAGCAGGCTCTAACAACTAAGGCTGGCCCACAGCTGGGCCGTTCCAGGCTATTACGAAGAGGTATGTAGATTTCCTGTCAATGGAAGAATTGAAACAGAAGCTGCATGATCATCCCTGAGAGAATCACATGGCGGGAGGGAGGTGAAGCCAGATGATCCCAGGTCTTTTCCAGGATTATTTGTTTAGGTGAGGCACCCAGGCCATCCTCACCCACCCAGCCCCACAGAGACTCTGAACCCAAGCTTTAACTCAAGGGTTTGACTACCACCTCCATTCCCCACTTAGACTTTATGGATGTTTAAACTCCTAGGTTTATTAATGGAAAATTCTGCTACCTTCCCCAGGGATGAGCAGATCTGAACGGGAGCCAGCCCCTTCTCCCTTAAAGGGACACACTCACCCAGGGATGGTGGGAACCTTCCCTTACAAAGGTCTCCTCAAACTCAGTCTCCAGGTTTCTCTGTTTCTCCCCGTCTCTGTTTTTTTCTCCTCTCTCTGCACTCCCGCACACCAGAGTGGTTCCCAGTAAGTTCTCTGGAAATGTCCTCCCTTGGGACCCCGTGCTGTAACTCCATCCTGGTAGAAAAATTAAGCGTCCTTTCAGCTCAGCTCTGAAAGACAACTCAAAGCAGTGCCCCTGCCTGTTGGATTGGTAAACCTGCCGAGCTCTTTTAAGGAAGTGGTCCACAGCCCTTTAGTTGGTGTCACTGGGGGCGTGCTGAGGAATACCCAGCCCCTTCTGCCACCAACCTGGCAGCACACCCCTCCCCTCCTCTCCGCCTCCACCATACTGTGCTCTGAGCAGGGCGCAGACCCAGGGCGTCCGTGTCCACTGCCGCCACAACCCAGCTGAGTCCCGCAGTGGTGAACCCCTCACCTTCTCCTCAGGTGTCTTAGATTTGGGCTGATCTAACAAAATACCTGGAACTGGGTGATTTATAAAGAACAGAAATTTATTTCTCACAGTTCTGAAGGCCAGGAAGTCCAAGATCAAGGTGCCAGCTGCTGAGGGCCCTGTGTCTCTGCTGCCCAGATGGTGCCTTGTCGCTGTGGCCTTGGGAGGGAAGGAACGCTGCATCCTCACAGGCAGAAGGTGGAAGGGCAAGAAAGCCCAGCGCTGCGTGAAGCCTCTTTTATAGGCCCTTAATCCCATTTATAAGGAAGGAGCTCTCATGGCCTAATTGCCTCTTAAAGGCCCCACCTGTTAGTACTGTCACATTGGCCATTAAGTCGAAACACCTGAAATTTGGAGAAGACATATGCAAACCGTAGCATCAGGTATGTAAGGAACTTGGCAACAACCTAAAGTTTTTACATTTCTCCTTACACACCCACTGTACCCACACTGGACACAAAAAGTACATGTAAATAAGTTGCCAGGAACTATCCAGAGGGTCCCAAAGTCCACTTTCAAACTGAAACCTGAAATTGACTCTGGGTCACAAACATCATCAGAGTTGAGGGTGGGTGGCCTGGCCAAGTGCACCAGACCTGGTAGGTGCACAATGAGGAGTTACATTGGTGATGGCTGCAATGCTAAGGAACTCTGAGCACAGATCTGGTAGGTAGGAGAACTGACTCTTTGGGCCCCATTTCTTCATCCATCAATGAGGAGGTTGGTCTTGGTGACTGCTGGGGCTTTACCATGTCTAAAATGACACAATTGTATGATGGAAAGAGCCAATTTTCTCCTCAACCCCTTCTGTTTCAGGTCAGGAAGTCTGAATCCTGGATTGTAAACTGATTTGGCCAAGCTCATACTGGTCTTTAACCTCCTGGTCCTAACTCCACTGAACCATTCCAGATTGCCTCTCCCGGACGCTGGGAGCTGTATAGCCCTGGACTTTAGGAAAACAAACTGAAGAGGCTACACAGCACACAATAGAAGGAGCCCAGAGTCCACACCGTGGTTCCCTTTGGCATGAGGCAGTGCTGTTAGTATAAAGCCCTTGAGCAGATACCAATTCTTCACTATCCTTCCTTCTCCCATCACAACCGCTGGAGCTCAAAGTGCAGCCAAGGCAGAATGAGCTCCCTGGGAGGCCTCTGCTTGGCACTGTGTTCAGATCTGGAGGGACAATCACCAGAGAACTCTGAACTTCTGAATTCAATGTTGCTACAACCCCCAGCTAGATATTAATGTGTGTGTTTGGGGGGAACATTATGAGCTGACTTGGAGCCCTTTTGGAGGTGGAGCAAGCACTTTTTAAGCGACTCTCACAGATCCCTTTGGAAATAACTACCATCTCCCACAGATGGCGAAAATCATTCAGCCACAGGAGTGCCTGGTTATTCTAACAAGGTGAAGCCAGTAGAAGAGAAAGCATTCAGATCTTGAGTTCTACAACTGCCTGTTCAGTAGTTTAGTTTAATAAGGCTTCCTAAGTGAAAGTAACTCATGGCTACTTGACAGTGGTCATGTGATAAAGTTTTGGCAAATGTCGCTAACTTTTAAGGGCAGAAAAGGGAGACGTTGGATGGTTAGAACAGTTACTCTGGAGGAATTATGGGAAATCCTATTTGAGAGAAGATTCTTTTTCTTTTGGAGGGTTGTTTGTGCTATTAACTTCAATGATTTAATTCATCTTCAGTTTTTCCATGACTCAAGCCAAGACTGAAAATAATATAATCATGTGCAACTAACATTTTTTAGATACAAGTAAGTTGGATCACAGCCTGCCTATTGCTCTAAGTGACTTACACATTGCTATACATGAAGAACACCATGTGAGACTTCCAAATAACTGCCCAGGTGTTGACAAGTACAAAGTCAGACTGATATGAGTGCCTGGGTAGGTCCACATTTCAGGAACCTGGCACCCAGGAATGTCTACATGGTTCAGCAAGTCATGAACTTTGTGTGTACATAACATAGCACGCCGATAAAATCACTCCTGGAAACTCTTCCAAATCCTATTGCCAGGGGTAACCGAGGGAAGTATTGAGATCTGATTGGCTAAAACACCCTTAGCTTATGTCAATTGTGTAGTAAGCTACCTAGAAACATGGTTATCCCAATACTATCACTAATTTTCTCCTAATCTTTGTCTAAAATAGAAGTGAGAAAATGCATTGCAAAAGAACCAAGGAATATTAGAGTAGAAGGGGACCGCAGAACTCATCAACCCAGCCTCCTACATCACTTCCCAGAGACATAAACTGAGTCACTGTTTTAGGTCACATTCCCTCAAAGCAGAGCCTGAGACAGGGATTCAGGTGCACATGATTTATTGAGGAAGTACTCTTCAGGAAAAACCTATGAGGGAATAAATAAGATAAGCAGTATAGGAAAGAGGAAAGTGTTGAGCAAGGATGTGACCTCAGGGAAGTCTAGTTTAAGCCTGAAGGGCTCTGGCTGTAGGTGATCCCTGCAGTGGAGGGAGCTGCTGTCCTCTCAGTAGTGGATAGTTCACCAGAGAAATGAACAGCTGTGAGCTGTTAGCAGTCAATGCTCATAGCAGCTGGGAAGTGGGTCCATGGACCCAGTAATGGGGATCTGGGCAGGGCCATAGTGTCTACTACACACAGCCCCAAAGAAATGCCTAGTACAAGGTGACACAGACAATTGCAATCCAAGTTAATTCATTCAGTACTCTTTTCACTATATAAAGCAGCTGCTCCATGGCTTTTTCAGGGGTTTTTTTCCCAGAATTTCAGAATCTGATTTCATTCATTTTATTTTCCTGAGGATCAGATAACTTGGTGAACTGTGATCACCTAGAAGGATATGAGCCCACTTTTGAGTCCGTCTGGAATAACAAGATCCCTTTGATTATTTGTTGACGTGAACTTCTGAGAGTAAATTAAATGTGGCACATACTAGACATGTCATGGTTTCTGCCTCCTCCCAGGTCCTTTCCAGGAGACTGTGTTCTTAAGTATGAAATGTCTGATTTCCTTAAGTACTGTTTGACAGTCAGTATCTCTGATGTTTCACTTTGACACTTCTAGTTTTATTCTTTATTGTGAAGGTACATCCTCATTCTTTCAAATGCATAGTTTGGCTTATGATTATCTTTCAAAAAAATTTTAGAGCAATTTTTGTGAAACCACGTATAAGTAAAAAATTCATGTTATTTTCAAATATGAATTCCATTGTGGAACCAATGCAGTACAGACAGCTTGAAATATCAATGAAGTGTTTGGGAAGGATGTAGCTAATGAACACACAGTACATCGATGGTTTGAAAAGTTCCATCTGGTGATTTTAATCTTGAAAATGAGCCACATGGGCGACCTGAGACCAAGGTGGATAATGATGAGCTAAAAGCTATAGTACAAATGAATCCATCTCAACCTATGCATGAGTTAGCAGCAAGGTTTGATGTTACTATTCCAACAATAGTGGACGACTTGAAACAAATTGGCAAGGCAAAGAAGCTGAATAGATAGGTATTGCATGAATTAAACAAGTGTCAGAAGAGAAATCATCTCAAAGCTTGCCTTTCTTTGCTGTCATGACATAAAGGTGAATCATTTCTATACCATATTGTTATGCGTGATGAAAAATGGATTCTTTTTGACAATCACAAGCATTTGGCACAAGGTCGGATAAAGATGAAGTGCAGAAACATAGTCCAAAACCAAATATTCATCAAAAAAAGCTAACGGTGTTAGTTTGATGGTCCAGCACTGGTATTATCCATAACAGCTTCATGAAACCTGGTCAATTGATTACAGTGGATGTCTACTACAACCTTGGAGTTTACTAAGGGAAGCTGAAAGGTAACATTTTCACAGAGATAGAGAGAGAGAAAGGAGAGAGACAGGCTAAGATGGGTTGGGTAGAAGCTAAAGTTACAAGGGACCATAAACTATGAGTAATGGAGACCCCTGGTAGAGAAAAAATACTAAGTGGAGGATAAAGATTTTAAGTCACCAGAGAATGAAGTAGAAACACAAAGAGGATATCTTTGAGTATATTAATGGCAGTGCTGAAAAATGAAGGTCCTCTGGCAAAGGACTAATATCCAGAATATATAAGGAACTCAAACAACCTAACAATAAAAAAAAACAAATAATCCCATTTAAAAGTGGACAAAGGACATGTATAGACAATTCTCAAAAGAAGGCATATAAATGGCCAACAGGTATATGAAAAAATGCTCAACATCACCAATCAGAGGAATGCAATCAAAACTACAATGAGATATCATCTTACGCCAGTCAGAATGGTTACTATTAAAAAGACAAAAAATAACAGATACTGAAAAGGATGTGGAGAAAAGGGAACTCTTATGTACTATGGATGGGAATGTAAATTAGTACAGCCACAATGGAAAGCAGTATGGAGGCTTCCCAAAAAACAAAAAATAGAACTATCGTACTATCCAGCAATCAGTATATTAAAGGGATGCCTGCACTTACATATTTATTACAGCACTATTCACAATAGCAAAGATAGAAAATCAACCTAAGTGCACATCAACAGATGAACAGATAAAGAAAATCTGGTGTATATATACCCAATGAAATACTATTGAGCCATAAAAAAGAATTAAATCCTGTTATTTGCAGCAACATGGAAGGAACTAGAAAACATTACTTTAAATGAAATAACCCAGGCACAGAAAGTTAAACATTGCATGTTCTCATTCATGTGTGGAACTCAGGTCCCACTTATGTGTGGGAGATAAAAAAAAAATTAATCTCATATAGGTAGAGAGTAGAACAATAGACACTAGAGACTGGAAAGGGCGAGTGGGTGGTGGGGTGATAGAGAGAGGTAGGGTAACGGTACAAACTACAGTTAGATGAAAAGTATAAATTCTAATGTTCGACAGCAGAGTTAAATGACTATAGTTAATAACAATGTATCATATATTTCAAAGTAGCTAGAATTGCTACTTTGGGATTTGAATTGCTCCAAACACATAGGAATGCTAAATAATCAAAGTGATGGACACCTCAAATACCCTGCCCCAATCATTATATGTTCTATGCATGTAAAATATTATGTATCAATTTTTTCCTTATTTAGTTTTTTTATTTCAGCATACTATGGGGGTACAAATGTTTAGGTTACATATATTGCCTTTGCCCCACCCAAGCAAGAGCTTCAAGCATGTCCATCCCTCAGATAGTGCACACCGCACCCATTAGGTGTGAATATACCATTCCCCTCATCCCCTCTCTCACCTGGCCGACACCTGATGAATGTTACTACTATATGTGCATGTAAGTATTGATCAATTAATACCAATTTGATGGTGAGTACATGTGGTGCTTGTTTTTCCATTCTTGTGATACTTCACTTAGTAGAATGGGCTCCAGCTCCATCCAGGATAATACAAGAGGTGCTAGTTCACCATTGTTTTTTGCATCTGTATAGTACTCCATGGTATACACATACCACATTTTATTAATCCACTCATGTATTGATGGGCACTTGGGTTGTTTCCACGTCTTTGCAATTGTGAATTGTGCTGCTATAAACATTCTAGTGCAGATGTCTTTTTTATAGAATGTCTTTTTTTCCTTTGGGTAGATGCCCAGAATGGGATTGCTGGATCAAATGGTAGTTCTACTTACTTTTAGCTCTTTGAGGTATCTCCATATTACTTTCCATAGAGGTTGTACTAGTTTGCAGTTCCACCAGAAGTGTATCTCTCCCCATACACACCAACATTTATTATTTGGGGACTTTGTGATAAAAGCCATTTTCACTAGAGTTAAGTGATATCTCATTGTGGTTTTGATTTGCAATTTTTTTTCCCTGATGAGTAGAGATATTGAGCATTTTTTCATGTTTGTTGGCCATTAATCTGTCTTGTTTTGAAATTTTTCTGTTCATGTCCTTTGTAGACTTTTTAATGGGGTTGTTCGATTTTTTCTTGCTGATTTTCATGAGTTCTATATAGATTCTAGTTATCAGCCCTTTTTTGAATGTGTAGCATATTAATATTTTCTCCTATTCTGTAGGTTGTCTGTTTGCTCTCATGATCGTTTCTTTGGCTGTGCAGAAGTTTTTTGATTTGATCAGTTATTTATTTTTGTTGTTGCCATGATTGTCTTTGGGATCTTCTTCATAAATTCTTTCTCTAGGCCAATGTCTATAAGAGTTCTTCCAACATTTTCCTCTAGCATTCTTACAGTTTCATGCCTTAGTTTCATGTTATCCACCATGAGTTGATTTTCATGAGAGGTGCAGATCCCATTTCAGTCTTCTACATGTGGCTATCCAATTTTCCCAGTACCATTTATTGAATAAGGATTATTTTCCCCAGTGTATGTTTGTGTATGTTTTTATCTGCTTTGTCAAAGATCAGATGGCTATATGAAGATAGTTTTATATCTGGGTTGTCAGTTCTGTTCCATTGGTCTATGTCTCTGTTCCTGTGCCAGTACCATGCAGTTTTAGTTACTATAGCCTTGTAGTATAGCTTGAAGTCTGGTAAGTTGATGCCTTTCAATTTGTTCTTTTTGCTTAAGATTGCTTTTGCTATATGGGGTCTTCTCTGTTTCCATATGAAGTACAGAATTATTTTTTCTAGATCTGTGAAAAATCATGTTGGTATTTTAATAGGGATTGGACTGAATCTGCAGATCACTTTGGATAAACAAAGACCATATGATCCTCTCAACAGACACAGAAAAAGCATTCAACAAAATTCAGCACCCTTTTATGATAAGAACACTTAACAAAATAGGCATGGACAGGACTTACCTAAAAATGATAAAAGCCATATACAACAAACCCACAGCCAACATCATACTGAACAGGGAAAAATTGAAAGCATTTCCACTTAGAACTGGAACTAGGCAAGGTTGCCCTCTATCACCACTTCTATTCAACATAGTTCTGGAATTCCTAGCCAGAGCAATCAGCCAAGAGAAGAAAATCAAGGGCATCCAAATGGGGGCAGAAGAGGTCAAACTATTGCTCTCTGCTGACGATATGATATTATGTCTAGAAAATCCCAAAGGTTCTGCCATAAGACTACTGGAATTGATAAATTCAGCAAAGTCTCCGGTTATAAAATCAATGTACACAAATCAGTAACATTCATATACACCAACAACAATCAAACTGAGAACCAAATCAAAGACTCATGCCCTTCACAATAGCAACAAAGAAAATAAAATACCTAGAAATACATTTAACTAAGGAGGTGAAAACCTCTACAGGGAGAACCACAAAACACCAAGGAAGTAAATAGCAGAGGATGTAAATGGGTGGAAAACCATACCATGCTCATGGATCAGCAGAATCAACTTTGTCTATACTACCCAAAGTGTATCAATTTTTACAAAGAGCCATCAACTCCCCTACTAGGATGGTTTTCCAAACCAAGGGTTTGGAAACTTGGGGAAAACATTTGTCTACTAGAGTAGGACAGATATTGGGCCATGAACACAGCTGCAGAGGAAACCCAGCAGTCAAAAGATAGCATTCAGAGAAGTGAGGGGCTGACAAAAGACAGTGAACATGGGAATTACAGCCACGGGTAAAGAGTTAGGGGTCCAGCCAGGTGGCAGAGTTCTCCCCAGGGAGATGGAAGAACAGACTGCATGGCTATTTGGGACAGGCATAGGGAAGTCAAAGCAGGAATCATGGCATGGGGCACAATGCCAGTCCCAGGGAGACTTGGCAGTGCACAGTCCTGACCTGGTAGGAGGGGGCCCTGGGAGAGACAGAATGGCAAAAGGAAGAAGACTTGGCAGAAGCACCAGGTCCCTGCAGGATGAGCAGCAGGTTGGCCTTCTTGCTGAGGGTTTCTTTTATCCCTTCTCAAGTTTTACAGGCATTGGAAAACTCCGGGTAGGAGTTTGTGTCTGAATCTCTAGGGGGTTAAAGCAGCTCCTCTTGTTATGCAAGCCTATGTTTGCTGAGTATGCAAACATTCAGCAAGTATGGATCTTAAAACACTATCAAAAGGAGCAAAGCTCCTATAGGGAAAATGCACTATTAATCTTAAAAGTTCCTTTCTTTTTTTTATAGCTCCCCTTCTCCAATAAAACATGACATTGTGGTTTTGTTTATTTTAGCATATTACAGTTTCAATAAAGCCCCAAATCCTTACATCAAATATATTCTTCAATGTCAGAAGGGCATGCAAAGATATGTTTCCTAATGAAAGATTTATCTTTTATCTGACAGTGATGATTTAGCCGGTGCTGATCTCTTCATCCTCTGTTCCACTGGAAAAAAAAAAAAAAGTTGAACAAAATTACCTTTCTTGGAATAATAGCCCCTTTAAAAACCTGACTACTTTGTCATTACCTCTGTAATCTCCCTTGGAGATCATGGGCTATTCATTTTCTCCCTGACTCCAATTTGCCTTTTGATATTTTTCTTTGGTCTGTTCAAACAGTCCCCCAATTGCCCAGCTCATCGGAGCGAGGCCTCGGCACGAGCAGGAGCCCACTGACACCGCATGTCACCCGCGCTCGCCAGCTCTGGGGCCCCTCCATGCACTGTGGAGGAGCTTTGAAAATGGTCTAAGCTCTTCTCGTTAAAGCTTTCTCTAGCTCTTATCCCCGTGACATCTTTTATCTACATATCATGTCAGAGGCTGCAGCTTCCTAGTCCTTAATAATAAAAAAAAAAAAAGTAGCTACTGAGCCTTTTAAAAAAGGAAAAAAATCTAAGAAAAAGAATGGCTGGAAATATGAGAGAATTGCATGCGGATTCTCGGGGCGCCGTGTATAGCAAGGCAGGGTGTTCTCTGCACGAACCGAAATTCAGCCCGCACAGGACTGCGTGTGCCTGGAAAGGGGGCCTTCTCCACTTTGCACCAAGGTACCATCTGGCTGGCAGCAGCTCTGGGTTCTTTTCCTGATACTGAGTTGCGCCCATGATGGACATATTGTTGCCGCTTGTTCTGATACCTCGAGTTGTTGCTGTTGTCTCCTTTGGCTATTTTCCCTTCCGTTGCATCTGTGTGATTTCATCTCTGATGGCCCCTGTGGACGGGTCGGCAGCCACGCTTCAGAGGAAGCACGGCACACACCAGAAATCCCATACACCTCTCTCGCCTCTCCTCTTCCACAGGCCCTTGAAAAGAAATTTCTTTCTAACTGTGTGTAATCAGTGGTGTGGATCCAAGTGCACTTACTTAGCTCTTGCTGGATTGTGAATGCACAACCACATCCCAACTCATTAGTGACAAGAAAGCTGAGCCGTCAAGTGTGGCTGACACTCCAGGAGAGGGGTCTGTATTAGAGCAAGGTCCGGGATCCACGCACAAGCTGAGTTGGCTTTTTCTTTTCTTTTAAGCTTTATTGATCTCAGGAAGAACTGAAGGCCTGTTGAAAAAGTGTGGGAATCAGCTCAACATACTAATTTATGTATTATTTATGCACTTAAAGAAGCCTAGACTCCCGGCAATAAAGAAAAAAATGTATGCAGTGGAACCGCCACTGGAAGCGATTCCCGCGTTCGGAACACTGCACACAGGAACTGTGGGGGACAATGGGATACGGGAGCAACGTGGAATTTGGAATCAGACAGCTGGGGTTGGAGCACCACCTCCACCGTGAGACCCCAGCAAGTTGCTGCATCTCTCTAGGCTTCAGTTTTCTCATCTCTAAAACAAAGAGAATCCATGTTGGACTTTGATTTCAAAAAAAGAAAAAAATAAATAAAACAAAGAGAAATATCTATTAATATTTGCAGGTTATTGTGAGGATGAAATGGGAAAAGTAGTGTATGAATTTCAAAGTGGTTACAAATGCCTGTTGCAGGTATCCTGTGTGAGGAAGGGACACACGTCCAGCTCCTAGATTTCTTGTCACAGAATGGTCACTCTCCTGACAACTCTACAGCTCTAAAGAACTCTCCTATCTTTACTCCAATGAGACACAGAGCAAAGACCTGCTCCACTAATTCAGACCACAGCTGGCATTCTCCCTCCCCCCCCCCCATCTCTCTCCTATAAAGTAAAACTGACTCAACCATCCACTCATCATAAAGTAATAATTCCAGTATTATCCTAATTACCACAGCCCCAACGTAATGGCCAGTCTGCCTTCCACGTTCAGCACAGGGAGCACTGGTCTCTGGACAACCCACTCCTGCCCTGGTTCCTTGCTGCTGCCAAACTGGCTGTTGAAATCTGATTCCCACAGCCTGACATGGCCCATCCACCTGTGCTGGCCTTGCACCTTTGGTCCTCTGAGGGAGGATGGTCAATTTCAATGCCAAGTTCATGGAAGGCTGCCTACCCCCCAGCATGGGCTTCCAGGATGACAGTTCTCTCTCTCTCTCTCCTGCCCCAGTCATCCTCCAGTTCCAGGGACTCTCTATCAGAATTAGTTCACATAGCAAGAAGCCTCTGACCCTTTTAGTTCTCTCCAATCTACACCCTTATGCCTCCAGCCCCAGGAAAGCAAGCAGACTTTTCTTTTCAGCGTTCAAAATCCAGTGGGGTTCATAACAACAGGGCTATTTCTCCAAGGGTGGCTATCTTCATTGTTTGCAGGGAGCCCGATCTCTCCCCTACCCTGCCAGCTCCCTTTTGCCCCTCTCCCTGTCACAAATGCCTCCCAACCCTCTGGACTGTCAAAATGCCCAAAATGCACCTTAAAGATTCACTCTTTGGAATATTGTAGGCTGTTTGGCACTAGGAGCCACCTATTAAAATGCCAATATCTCTGGGAGCTGATCCTCCTCAAATAGCACTTTGGCAGAGGTGACAACTGGCCAAAGCCACACAGCCTTGTTTCACTCTTCTCTTAGCTGCTCCGGTGTGCTGAGCCCAGAAACGGTTCTCCCTGGGTGCCGGCAGCCCTGACCTAATGCTCAGGAAAGAGTGCGGCAGAGGGAGCTGATCTCGGCGCCAAGGCTGACTCGCCAAGGTCGGGAATTACCAGATAAGGACAAACAAGTTCCCAAGGGGAGGCGGGACATGAGCTGCAAACACAGGAGGCGCTCCGGCCTTCACACCAGCATTTCCCCGTGGGGCGGCATGTGCGCACACCTGTCGTGGACGCTCCGATGCCCGTCCAGCCCCCTCGGCTTCTCTTCCACCCAACACAGCAAACGCTGCTGACTGGGAACTCCTGAGACTGTCTGACCGGGGAGGGCTCTTTTCCTGACCTTGGAGCAAACTCAGCCGACACATTCCTGTCAACTTCTGTATTGGCTCTTGTCAATAAGTCAATGAACAATCATTGAGTGCAGGTATGTGTACAGTACTCTGCTAGACCCTGTGGGTGATACAAAGCATAAGCCACAGCCCCTCCCTCTGGAAGGTTATAAGTGAATTGAGGAAATAAAACCTGTGCACCTGGCCAGGCACAGTGGCTCACACCCGTAATCCTAACAGAAGGATGTGGGAGGATTGCTTGAGAGCAGGAGTTCGCGACCAGCCTGAGCAAAAGCAAGACCCTGTCTACAACTAAAAATAGAAAAATTAGCCAGGTGTGGTGGTACATACCGGTAGACCCAGCTACTCAGGAGGCTGAGTGAGGAAGATGGCTTGAGCTCAGCAGTTTGAGGTTGCAATGAGCTATGATGACACCACAGCACTCTAGCCCAGGAGACAGAGCAAGACCCTGTCTCAAAAACAAGAACAAAAAATATCTGTGCACCTAACGATAACTCATAAAGCAAAGAAAGTGTCATGCAATAAATACCAAATGGATGTCATATGACTTTAATTTCAAGGAACAGTAGAACAAGTTAAATTTCTGGATATCCGATCAAAGAGTTCAGGGAGAATTCCATTCCCTTTGCTAACTGTAAAGAAAATAGCTTTCCATCAGAGGAATCCCTGGTCGGTTCTGCATCGCAACGGGAGGCAGCGGCATTGGCGCTTCATTCACAGATAGAATTTATACTTGTCTATAGTGGATTTCTCTCAGAGGCATCAGAAAATACCTTGCTACTCTGACAAGGTATCCGACCTCAGAAGCCCTACCAAATGCTTCTTTGCATGAAGCATTTATTAGTTGTTTAGAGCCCCCTATATACGCATGTTTTCTAGGTCAACCTGACTCTAGGAGTTCACACCAGTGATCCCAGAATCCTTGACTCTCAGAATTAGAAGAGACCGTAGAATCCTTCCAGCCTCACTGTGTCTCCATAGGTTGCCATCTACCTTGGCCACCTCCAATAACTTGAAGTTCACTCCTTTTGGTATCCCATTTTTTTATTCTTCCTCCAGTAATGAAGGTTCTCTAGGAGTCATGGAGAAACGATGACAACAGTTTTGCAAAGAGAGATGAAGGCTGCCATTAACACCCAGGAAAGCAGGGAATTCACCCCCAGATAGGTGAAGGTAAGGGATACCTACTTTCATCCCAGGTATATGTCAGTGTTGGTAAGGAATGGATTTGTTTTGTTTTGATTTTTCATTTGAAACAGTCTTGCTGTGTCACTCAGGTTAGAGTGTAGTGGCATCATCATAGCTCACAGCAACCCCAAACTCCTGTGTTCAAGTGATCCTCCTATCTCACCCTCTCAAGTAGTTGTGACAGGTGTACACCACCACACCCAGCTAATTTTTTTAAAAAAATTTTCTGTAGAGATGAGGTCTTAATATGTTGCCAAGACTTGGCTTGAACTCCTGACCTGAATTGATTCTCCTGCCTCAGCCTCCCAAAATGCTGGGATTAGAGGTGTGAGCCACCACACCTGGCTGAGGAATGCTTTTTGAGGATTCTTCTTCAAATATTCCCAGGAATTTGTTTAATCGTCTTCCACACAGGGGTTTATAAGGTTCTGTGGGCCCACGTGATTTGAAAACACTTGAAAGGCAGACATTCTGAGATTAGATGAAAGAGCTATAATCACTCCAGGCTGTGCTAGGGCAGGAACCTCACAAGGGGCTGATGGAAAAAGGCAACAACAGAGAATCCCAATAGCGATCTTGGCCCTTCAGAGAAAGATAGTCGTTTGGAAGGTTGGAATTCCTAGGAAGAAAGTAGGTGAGTGTTCAGAGTCAACCTGCACCCACAGCATTTATTGAGCACCACTATGAGCTTAGGCCCCAACTAAAACACCTGATTCTTGCCCTTAAAACCTCCTTAAGCGAGTTGTTAAAAAATCTATGGCTAAGGTCAGAAAAGGGCTTGCCCGCCACAAACAGGAATAGGAACAGCAAGCAGGCTGGTTTGAGTCCTGGTTTAACAGTTCCCCTTGGTTAACTACGCTGATATCTACCCTACAAGGCCCACTCATTATATTACTCTTAGTCCTCACGTTTGGGCCTTGTGTAGTTAATAGACTAGTGACATTTATAAAAGAACAGATAAACACTGTCCAGCTACTAGTATCGCAACAACAATATCAGCAGCTACGGTCAAGTGCTATAGAACTCGAGCACCTAAGAAACCTTGAGGACGAGCAAGAGTGCTCGTCTGCTACCTAGAGAAAGGGGGGAATGTAGGGCAGAGGAATTTGTAGGACAGAGGAAGGGCAGAGGAGTTTTTCCAATTGTCGGGAATTTACTTGGGTGGGGCAATGAGCTAACCGCAAACTTTTGCTTCTGGTCATTGCTTGCTTGCTACGCCGCTGTATGGGGAATTATGGGATGAGGTCATTGAAGCACGGGCGACTGGCCCATCAGGCAATAGAGGGCAACCAACCCGCCAATTATTTCAAAAGGCAATAGTGGGCAACCAATCATTTTAAAGGTCAACTCATGATCCATGCGTAGTCAGCTTGTGCGCAGCTTGTGCACCATGGGGATAGAAGGCATGCCGTTGTTCCGGTCGGGGTCCTTGCCTGCCAGAGTGGCCACTGCATTGGTGCCCTGGGGCTTGGACCCTGGCTAGCCAGAAAATAAACCTCCTCTTGTGTGATTGCAAAAAAAAAAAAAAAAAAAACCCTTAAGCGCTCAGTCTATGTGCCTTTCACCCAAGCCTTTGACTGCCTCTAGGCTTTTGCCCTTAAAATGATCCAAAGTGGCAAAATGTGCTTTTCTCAAGACTTCCGTTTTTTTTAAATAATGCAAAAAAGTAGCAAAGAATACTATTTTAGCATTCCATATCCCCACCATGCAGAATTAATGATTTTATTTGTTGTCTCTTTGTTATCTTCCCCTTTCTTCACTCTCTCCCCAACGTGCACTCCCGGAAAATAACCACCATGAGTGTAGTGTGTATCTTTCAGGTCCATTCTTTTTACAGTTTTATATTCATAATGCTTGATTTCCTACTCCTGGTTTAAAAGTTTCACTTTCTATTTCTATTCTTTTATTGGTTACTCTTAAGATTTTAAAATACATACTTAACATTTTTGCAATCAAGACTAAAGCAACTTCCTTCCCAAATAAACTCAATCCCAAATCTGTTATATTTTCCTTTTAAACATATGTTATTGTTTGCTTCTTGTATCCCATACCTTTTTATTAGTTCATTTTTATTCCTGTTTTATGACATTTTTTATTATTTCCTTCTATCTGTGAGTGGTAAACTCTTCAAGTACTTTCATGTCTAATGTTCTTATTTTTCCCTCACTTTTAAAATATCCTTTGGCTAGTTCTATGTAGTCTATAATGTACTTTAAAATATTTTAGAAGAAATAGCATAACATATCTATAAACATATGCTATTAATAATTGTAAGCTATGGTCATGGCTGGTTAAAATTGGACATACCCAATCAATGATAAATACTCCAAGGGTGGTTAATTAGAATTGAAAGATTCCACTCCCCAGAAGCAACTTCTATGACCCCTGTAAATACTGCTATCCAAACCATACAGAGAGCATGCTAATTAGCATAACGATATTGAAATGTTTTTTTTTATTGTTGAAATAATTCGGGGTCAAGCTAGGTGCATTGGTTAAGAATATTGTACAGGCACTTCCTTCACTTCTGCATGAACAGGGCATAGGATCAGGCTGGCCCAGCCCCTGCACTCCCTGTGGAGCAATGGGCTCTCTTTCTACTTATGTTTTACCAATTTAATAGAGGACTCTGTCACTTGATCCAATGGTAAGGTCAGCAGATCTCGCTTCTAGAATACTGTCACATCTGCCTCTAGAGAGTGTTTTATGCATTGGTAGAAATGCCTAAGGAATGGAGAACTAGAATTTCATTAACAAGCATGACTATTATTTGTAGCTGCTTATTAAAAAAATGTTTATAAGCGTGGCAGAGTTCAGTCTGAGACTTGCTTTCATTATAATATTCTACCTGATGGCAAGAATGTACAGAAAGGGACCTCACTCACCAACTAATCATTGGAGGCCACCAAAACTTACCAAAAGAATAAGGCAGTGACTGTGTGTGTTCAGAGTACCTCAGAGTAGTATCCATTGTCTTCTGACATCTACTGATGAGAAGTCTGCTGTCAAGTTTGATTGATATCAAATTATAGGTAATTCTGGTGAATTTTAGGATTTTATATTCTGCTGTTCTACCACAATAGAATCCACAAACAGAATTTTTTTCTTTTTCAATCTTTCTTGGCATTCTGATCTTTTCTTTCTAGAAACTTATGTCTCCATATTTAGAAAATACTTAGCCATTGCTTCTTTGACTCTTGGCTTTCCATCATTATCTCAATTATTTTCTTATTAGCTCTATTCTTTGCTTCTGGAATTTTTATTAGATATATGTTGGAGTTTCTCGTCCTATCCTCCATGCCTCCTAATTTCTCCCATATTTCTATCTCTTGAGCTCTCTGTACTACATATGGAAAACTCCATAGGTTCTATCTTCCAAATCTTTAATTCTTCCTTTATCTGTGTCTAACCTATACTATAACCCATCTATCAAGCTTTTAATTTTAATGATTCTTTCTCATTTTTAAAATTTCTACTTGGTTATTTTTAATTTGACTTTGAATAATTTATTATTTTTTCTGGCATTTCTATGTGTTTGGGAAAGGGGTCTCTTAGCATATGCTCAATCTGACCTTTAGATTCAGAAGTCATTACATTAATTCTTTAGTGTAGCTGGGAATTAGATTGAAGGCATCTTGATTTTAAGAAGATATGATAATAGAAATACATGGAAGTCACCCAGAATCTGTTTATTATAAGAAAGTCCAGAACCTGAGGGGTACAATAGCAAAGCAGGAATCTAAAAGACTTCATAAGCATGGAGAAACCATTTTAACAGCTACTTTACAATTACATTGTGCTCTCTAATAATAGGTTTTCAATATCAAGGATAGAGCTTGGCTTTGTAACTCCAAACTCTTGAGAGAAAACTGTGCCAAAAATCAGAGGTGTTTGATCCTATGAGAGATAGTTATTAAGGGACTATTTGATGCAAATAAATCAGCAAACTCTACACAGCTGGAGAGCTGATGCCAGGGCAAGCTTAGAGCGACTCAGAGGCCAGCTGGCAGGGAAACTGCTAATTGGAAATCGACAATCATGGGGTTCTTAAGCAGACCAGTGACATCATGCTGCTACTTCATTTTTCTTTCTTTTTTCCACTTTGTGACAGAATTGAGGGAGGATACAACGGACATTTTAGTTGGCCAACTCTCAGTAGCCAATGGCCTATATAGAAAAAAGGGATGGTTATGATGGAGAAATGGCCCAGCAGCGCTGCAGGGCTAGAAGATTTGCAACTGCAAAAACCAAAACAAAAAATACATAAGCCCTGAGATTTACTAATGCCCCTCAGGACAAACAGGGTTAATACTGACAACAGTTAAGCATTAGTCCTGACTCTCACTAAAAGCCCCTGGAGCAACCTCTATCATGCAGATTCCTAGGCTGCTTCTGCTCAGAGTGCTTGATTCAGTAAGTCTGGAATAGGGTTCAGAAATTTGCATGTTAACAAGCATTTGGATTATTCTTATATGAATGGCCAAAAAAACACACTTTGAGAAGTGCTGTATTAAATTGTGGGGCAAATTATATGTCGGTGATGATAGGTATTTCAATTTAGCACTACAATGTGATTTAGCTTTTAAATGAAATTACTAATTACTGGATGTTTGCACTTACCTATTTGAATATAGTTTATTTCACTGAAACAAAAAACTAGAACAGAAAGCTATGCTAGCTGGACTTCTCAGTTACCCACACCTGTGAGTAGGGCATCCTGTACGCACCTCACCCAGGTTGGATGCTCTAACACGGTGGTTCTCAACCCTGACTGCACATGAGAGCATCTGAGACACTTATAAAAAACACCACTGCCTGGGCTCCACCCAAAACCAATTAAATCTTAACATCCAGGGGTGGAGCCCAGGTATCAGCAATTTTTAAGAGCTTGTCAAGCAATTCTCATGTGCAGCCAAGGTGGAGAACTACTGGCTTTAATGAGAACTGAGGGACTACTCTTGTAAAACAAACCCCTGAAATCAGAGGCAAACATTACTGCCTGTTTCTTAAATGGCACTCAGGCTGGACCTAAGAAATAATTAGACATCTGGTGAAAAGACCAGTATTTCAGAATGTATGCAAAAATAAAGCTGCTTTGGAATTCACAAACACGGATTTTGCACGTAGGACCTCTTTCAGAATTAACACCAGACAGATGCCTTTAGTTCCAACAACCATGGCTGATAAATAGGAAATTTCAGTCCCATTCTCAGTCAAATATTGGCTGCAGTTGAAAATTAGCTCAGTCGTCATCATTGATTAAGCAGTATTTTTCAAAGTCTCTATTCATCAGGAAAGGGATTCCACTCAACAGATTGACAGATTATTTTAGTGATTAGCTAGTGGTTTTCATCAGGTTAGCGAAATGCTTTATAGATGTGGTTTGGTCAAGCAATAGCTCCTGGTATTGACAAAAACTGCCTCCTAGCACCTCTCCCGGCTCTTATCTGACCCTCATGGTCTGGGAAGGCAGTAAATTCATCCCACAGACCCTGCTATTGTTGTTTCCATTGCCTCGGTCTACTCCATCCTTTCCACCTCCTCTTATATTCCCCAAAGCCAGGATAAGTTTTAGATTCTGACTTGAAAACAATATTCAAATTCTCCTTCTCAATTTTTCTTTTCCAAATGAAACAAGATTATATTCTGAACACTTTCTTCCCAACGTGCCTTGCAGTTGTTGAGGTATTTTTAGAGGCTTCCTCTGTACTCTCTATCTTTTTCACGTCTCTTAAATAACAGTTTTGGCAAGCAGTGACAACCAAGCAGTCTCCCAGAGATGGTGTGCTTTGGGTGGATGGCTTGGGAAAGTGGGCAGTTGGCAGCAAAGGAACCGGGGCCGCCTCTGCTCTTGCCCTGAACTCAACGCTAGATCTTTGTGGACACAGCCTTGCTAGAAGTCCATTTCTTGGGGCCCTTAACAATTTCACTGCAGGAAGCAGCCTGGTGTCACACAGAAAGGGAAGACTCAGAGCCCAGGGGCCTGGAGGTGCACGTGAGTGTTAAGATGCTGCCTTTTGCAGCTGGGAGACCTTGGGCAAGCCATTTAACCTCTCGGAGCTTCTGCTTCCTCTCCTGTGGAATGGAAACAAAAACAGCCATCCTGCCTCCCTTAATAGATTGTTGTGCGAATAACATGAGGTGACAGATGTGAGAGAGCCCTGTAAATTGTAAAGCCTGATATAACTCCAAGGTTTTATCATTAGACTGTGTGATCCATGTACCTCTGAATTCCATTCTTCATGACAAAGGAAGCCGTCAACATCAAATGCACAATTGAAGGGGGTCCCTCTGGGAACACGCAAGTTCCCCTTCCTACTGTCTGAATTACTGATGGGGATGGATAGTCCCAAGGCATAGAAAATTCTGCTGGCCTTGGTCCCCTGAGAGCTGTCATAGAAAATATGACAAGGAAGCCTAGAGAAAGATAAAGGGATTAAGGGACTTCAAAGAAAGCGGTTTTGTTTTAACAAAGACCTTTTCTATAGAGGTCTTTAAACCAGTACAGGCTTTTCACCCACCCCAGACGGTTTACATGGTGGCCCCGTGTGAAGGCCCCAGATGGCCAACATGACCTCTATAGAAGCATCACACTTTCCGAGGAGCCGGAATCAGGAGCAAGGCAATCAGCTTCCAGCTTGTCACATTGCACTGGGTCAGCCAAAGCCTGCCAGAGAACAAGTATTTGGCCAACATGAAAAACAGAACCAAGTACATCTTTACCAAGATATTTTAATTGCAAATCTGAATTCATTTGCCATAAAGAGGAGTTGTCCCTACCCAAACAGTAAGCTGGCTTACAGTTGGGATGAAGCACTGCTCCTAGGAATGAATGTCACATTAAATGTAAAAAATTCAGTGTGGAAAATGTACACAGTATGAATACATTTTTACAATACCATTTTAATAGAATACAGGGAGCACTGGTTTTTCAAGCCTTAAGGCAATTGTCTTAAGAAGCTTGATATTTAGTGACATCTAGTGGTGTCAGATATGAAAGCCTTCATGGGTATTATTTTTAGTATGGTAAAACAATGAATTCACCAAACTTGCCTATTGGTCGAAGTCTAGTTTTTTGCAATTCTCATCTTCACTTGCCCATCCCCCATGGACCATACCTTGAAAAATCACATCCAATGGCAAAATATGGTAGCAGCAGTAACGGAAAAGAACAGAACTGGCCCGTTGTATTTATCATTTTTATTTAAATTGGTGCTTATCATAAATCTGCTTCCTTAAGACATGATAAATGATTGTATAGGCAAAAATATGGCATTTCTGGGCCAATAATCTAAAGTGCATTGTCTGGTACCAGCCTAACTCAGCAGAGAGTATGTTAAAGACACAGTGGCATTATGGAATGACCTCATTCGAGGAATGAACAGCATATTCCCTTTTGAAATAATAAAACTTCAAAAAACTGTTTTTTATCCAAAGAAAGGTAGCCAGTCTCCCTTTTACACGATAAACTTAATGTACTTTAATATCATACCATCCAAACCTGCCTAGCATAAACTCCATCTCACTGGTCTCACATATTCTATGACAGTGAGGCTTCACTGTAGCAAAACAGTATCTGTCCAATATATCTTAGAAAACTCAAAGTGTTCCAGTGGCCACAGCCTTCTGTTGTTGAGACACCCTCTCCTATGAGGGCTTTATTATCAGGAAACCAGTGAAGGTCTCTGTGCAAATCAGCAGTGACACGAGCAAGGGTCATTTCAAATAGAGAATAGCACTCAGATGGGACTTGCCTGGAGTATAGGAAAACAGATACTGCTTTACTTCTCATTATCATCCCTTTTTGGAAATTCCCCTGGGATTCTGCAAAACTACTCATTCATTTGTTCGACAAATAGCTCAAGACCAAACTCAGTACAGAAAAGTAGAGAAATGAGGCTTTTATGGGATTTTCTTGTCTTAGTCATTGCATTTACCAGATGAGGTCTTGGGCCCAAATTAAAAGTATGATTTGAGGGTAAATACGCTGTATAATTCTTCAGTCCGTTGTGAACACATTCCTACAAGTAATTTTAAGACAACACTTTTCCCTAGATCCTATCCAGGCTGATTCAGGTCCTCAGGAGAGCCCCCTAGTGTTCAGGGGCAGTATCTGCACTAGGTGGAGTTCACTGCTGCTCATTCTAGGCTACAGCCAAACCCCAAGGAAGACCTGGAACGTTCGGGCGCCCAATCTGAAAATCCAGGGTGGGAGGGAGAAGAAGGGGGCATAGCAGGAGGCGGGGGAATCCTGTAGTCTCCAGCACACTCAACAGCAAGGCCAGTGGCCTCACTGGGGTTCCCAGGTGAACAGCCTCCTGACCCACAGACCCAAAGGAGGAGGGAGGAGGTCATGCCTTTATGGGTCCGTGAGCATCTTCCTCGCAATGCTTAGCGATTAGGAAAAATCAACCTGGGAACTGGCCGACTGCTTGTGCGAAATATCTGCACGGCTTGGTTAGTGATTTCATTCACTGTCTGAATGTTTCCCCCTCAGGATGGCCTTTTCTGACCATCTATTTCAAATATCCCGCCCTGTCCCCGCTCACCACCAGAGCCCTTGCCTGATCTCCAGACTCGTAGTCCTGGCTGCTGCTGGAATTGCCACCGAGATGTGCCGCCAAGCATTTCATCCTCCGCATGTCCAGCTGAACTGCTCGTCTGCCCCGAGATCTGCTCTTCCTCCTCCTCCTGGGCTCCCAGTCCCAGTCATTGGCACCAACACCTCCGGGACACTCAAGCTGACTGTCTGGGCTCATCGCGTCCCTTCTTCTCTCTCATGTGCCCCCAACCCCCCCACCCCGCCCCTTCAGGCAACCATCAGGACCTGCTGATTCTTCCCTCTAAATGTCTGATTTGTCCCCTCTGCTCTAGTCCCTGCGTTTCTGCCTCACTCCAGACTCTCATTGCCTTTTTTATATTTCGGCATATTATGGGGGTACAGACTTTAAGGTTTCAATAAATGCCCTTTCCCCCCTCCCCCCACAAGTCTGAGTTTCCAGCATGACCATCCCCCAGATGGTGCACATCTCACTCATTATGTATGTATATACCCGCCCCCTCCCCCCTCCCACCTGCCTAATACCCTATTACTGTAGTACCTATGTGTCCACTTAGGTGCTGCTCAGTTATCTCATTGCCTTTTATTTCTCACTTGGCCATTGACAGAACCTTCAGGCTTGCCTCCTCCCATTCAGTCTCCACTCCCAAGCCACAATAGTCTTACTAGCCCGTGGCCCTCCGACCTACTAAATTTCTCCTCCCTGTGTATACAGGATGAAGTCCCATCTCCCCATCACCTGGATCCTAGGACTCGTCTCTCCCCATGGCCGCGTGCTCAGTGTGTCCTGCTCGCACAGGTGCTCATACTTTTGGAACATTCCACCCTCCTCCGTGCCTCTGTGCCCTTCCACATGCTATTTCCTCCCGCTGGGATGCCATCTTCATCTTTCCAGACTTCCGCTCTCCCCTCAGCCTCCTTCCCATGGATTTAGTTGCTCCTCCCTCTGAGCTTTCATAAAACTTTACTTTGTCTCTACTCAAAAACCTCCACATATATTTCTCATAATAATTTTTTCACCCTTATGTCTCCTCCACTAGACTGCAAAATCCTCAAAGGATAGGACAATATTTTTATTGTTCTCTGTAGCTCTAGCATTTGGCATAGTGCCAACCACAGATTTAATGGCACAATAAATATTTGCTGAATGAATAAAAATTGTAAGCCTTTCAGTTACATCAACAACTCAGAGGGCTTTCCCAAGTCGGAACAATAGACTTATGAACACTACTTTGCTGTTTCATGGTCTTAATTATTCAAGCATGCCTTTCCCTCTTCTTCCTCCCTAACCAAATACCAGTTTTCTTCAGGGAAACACCCTCCTCCATGCAGCCCAAATGTGAAGCTGACCACTTTCCCAGTTCCAGAATGTTCCAAAGGTCATGCCATTCCCATGATTGGTTGGTGATTGGCTCCAGAGGGTCATATGACTAAATTTGGACCTATGAGACATGAGAAAGGGTCTTCTGAAGGCTTCTCAAGCTTCCAAAAGCAGCCCTCACTCTTTCTCTGGACATTGCCAGATGCTACAAGCCCAGGAAGAAGTCAGAGGCCAGCAGAGCCAAGAGCATCTTGGGAAAACAGTGCAGGAGCCCCTGGATTAAGCCAACACTGGAGCCCACCCTATCTTGGGACTTCCAGAGACACAAGCCCAATAAACCTATTTTTAAGTCCTTTTGAGTTCTTTATGCCATTGTTCTTATAGTTAAAATCAACTCACCTGAAACATATATTCAAAATAATATACATACACATGCATTTGAAAAATATCACTTAATCACTCATACTTGCTTGATTATCTAACAGTAAACCATGTTTCTATCACCCTTCCCCTTTGTCTGTGAAATAGACTGTAAGTCCTCACTTAACACCATCAGTAGGTTCTTGGAAACCACAACTTGAAGCAAAATGACACATGATGAAACCAATCTTACTATAGGCTGATTGATATTACCAAGAATGAAGTTCCTATGGCCTATTTCTGGTCACAAAAACATCGACAAACTTTTAAATACCCAAACACCTCTAAAAATTAAATATTGAAATAAATATGAGCTATATATACATTTAAGAAAGATTAATAAAAACAAGAAAGATGATTATTTACCCATTTATTTCAGTTCAGGGTCGCGGGTGGCGGGAGCCTGTCCCAGCAGCTCAGGCTGCAAGGCAGGAAGCAGCCCATTGCAGGGCACGCTCACACCCACACTCAGACTGGAACCTTGTAGACATGCCCGTTCCCCTGACACGCACATCTTCAGGAGGTGGGAGGAAACCAGAGCACCCAGAGAAAATCCACACAGACGTGGGGAGAACATGCAAATTCTGCATAGACAGTGGCCCCAGCTCAGGAAGCAATTTTTTTTTCCTCATCCATGTTATAACAAAATGAACAAAACGACATTATTGGGGGACCTGCTGTAGACTAGATTAAGGAAAATTGGTAGAGTAACCAATGTCAGCTCAAGTTTATTACACAGCATCATCTGACAGATTCAGTCACCCTTTGACAAAGCTTGTCTAACAGCTAACATCCTGGCGAGTATAGAAAGGCCCAGCAGAACAGAGTTCAGGTTCAAATTTCTATCACTGTGCATGGCCCCATCTTTCTTCCCTGGCTCCAGTCACTACAGTTTATTGATGTGTCCATCAGTCTCTTGATTGGTTGCCTTTACAAAAAAATACTAACTCTGAAACAATAATGTCAACAGCTCTTAACCATCAGAGTGAGGCTCCACAGAGCTGCCAAATGAAACTTGAAAGCTTAGAGAACAAAAACAAGCAAATCTGGGCCCCTGTTGGGAATGGCCTTTCTGATATCATGATCGATATCATAGATATATGTTTTCACCCACAGTTCCCAGCTCATAACTCCCATATCCCTCATTACAGTAAACAGAATCTCTCCGACCTTCTCCTGCCCTCCCTCCTTTTACCTGCCAGAGAGGGTCCTGCCACATAGCCCAGAGGAAGGCAGGCTGCACAGAGAGGCCGAGAAGAACCTGACCAGACAGGCCCTGCTGGGTCTATTTAGGTCATACCCTCTTTGTCCAATCACATTTCAACACGGTCGCCCATGCTCCAATCGTGCCTGTATAATGAAGCCTCCATAAAGACCGAAAAGGACGGAGTTCAAAGAGTTTCTGGAGAGCTGACCACATGGAGGTTCCTAGAGAGCGGTGTGCCCAGGGGATAGGGGGCCATGGGAGCTCCACACCCCTTCCCCTATACACCCTATATCTCTCTTCATCTGTATCCTTTATGATGTCCTTTATAATAAGTCCATAAATTTAAGTGTTTCCCTGAGTTCCATGAGCCACTCCAGAAACTTAATGGGATCCAAAGATGGGATCATGGGAATCCCAATTTAAAGCTCATCCATCAGAAGTTCCAGAGGCCCAGACTTGGTATTGATGTCAGAAGGTGGGCAGTGGGGGCTGCGCCCTCACCCTGTGGGATCTGGCACTATCTCCAGGTAGATGGCACCAGAACTGAATGACAGGACACCCAGCTGGCGCCCACTGTAGAATTGATTACTGGTGGTGGGGAGAAATCCCCCACATTTGGTCACAGAAGTCTTCTGTGATGATTGTTGTGTTGTGAGAGAATAGGAAAAAGCACTTTGGGTTTGAGTTTTTCCAGAACATTCTTGCACTTGGGAAAAATTACTGGCTGGGCCAGTGTTCATTCAGGAAAACAGAACCCCTGGGGATTTTTTAGGAGAAAGGGGTTTAAGCAGGGAATTGGTTATAGACGTGGCAGAGGGGCTGGAAGAACACAAGAGAAGGCAAAGGTGTGGTGTGGCCATAGAGCACGAGGAGAAGGGGATTTACCCCAAAGTCAGAAGGTTGCAGCTGCCTGTGGACAGGAACCCACACTAGGCTAGAGGAGCCCAGGAGCCAACAGACTTGCCCTCAGCCACTCACTGCTGCCAGAGGCTCCACTGAGGCAGACATGATGTCTGCCGACGTGCCTGGAATTTAGTCTCCTTCTGTGGGAGCACTGGGAGTGTGGTTTGCAGATTTCAAGCCCCTGTGGAAGAGAAGGGAGCATGGAAAGAGGTATGTGGGGCTTTCCTGCCACTGCCTACAAGGTCAAGTGACATAGGGACCAGGTGCTGCTGGCTTTGAGAATGACAAAGCGCATGTGAGGTTCAAGATTGTTCATGTGTTTTTGCAGGAGACTCGTGAAATCAAGGAGGCAACGGTCAGACTATGCAGGTAACCCCTGCTAGGGCAGGAAGCCACAGTTTATTACTTTCTATCTGGTGGTCACACATACATACAAAGTCACACTCACAAGAGTTTGTCACTTTTCCCTTTGCATTGCCTGCTAGTTCACACGTAGGTCACATCTTTTTTCTTTCTGTTTGTTTTGGCCTTTCTTGTATGTTCTCCCCATTACCCAAATCCTCATATATTTATTTTTGAGATAGGGTCTTGCTCTGTCATCTAGGCTCACTGCAAACTCAAACTCCTAGGCTCAAGCAATCCTCCTACCCCAGCCTCCCAAGCAGCTAGGCATGTGCCACCTCACCTGGCTAATTTTTCCATGTTTTATAGAGACGGGGTCTTGTTTTTGCTCAGGCTGGTCTTGAACTCCTCACCTCAAGCAATCCCCCTGCCTCGGCCTCCCAAAATGCTAGGATTATAGGTGTGAGCCACCACTCCTGGCCTAATCCCCATCTTTTTAACGAATGTTGTGATACCTCCCCAGAAGACCCCCCCCCAATAAAGCTAGAAAGGAAGGGTTGATTCCTTTGCGCTTCCCTAGCAAACAAATCAAATACATCTTCTTTTTGTTACCATTGATCGTCTTTGCAACAAAAGCACAAAGTGTTACAATACTAACAGAGTTTCTGCCTTTTCTCCTCATCTTCCTGAGACCACCTTCCAAGGAATGAGAGGGGAAGCGTCCTGGGGTTTACCAGACCTTGTTTGGAAAGACGCCAGACTATGCAGGGTAGCTACAAGCATGCATCTTGTTTCTGAACGTGCTGCCTGGAGACTGCCAGCACCTGCCTCCAAGGAAGAATCCCACTCTTGCCCAGCCTCACACCGGGACCATGTCCCCAGTCAGCAACGAGTCCCGACCAAAGAATACCCTCTCTTCCTGATGCACATATACAAGCTTAGGAATTTAAGCCGAAGCACAGATCCTTGCTGTTCAAGGATCACATCTGCAGCGATCGATACTGAAGCCAATGCGTGGGTGATTGTGAATATTTCATTCAGCCTTCAAATCTCTTCCAGAGGCCAACAGTGAGTAAAGATTATTAAATGCAAACATGATATCTTCCCTTCTTATTTCACCTCTGAGCCTAGGAAAACTGCTGCACAGAAAATAAAACCCTACTTAGCTAGACTCCTACCTTCCCCAGCCCTAACATTTGGGTCCCACCTATGCCAACAGAAGAGGGGCACCATCACCAGGAAGTAGGAGATGGCAAGCGTGTGGCCATACAGTGAGGCCATCATGAAGCATAAGCTGAACTTAGGTGTCTGCGTGGGGCTATGAGCACATCCAGACATTTGCTGTCCTCACACACAATGTCTCTTTCAAAGGTGTAGGGGAGGGGGAGAGAGAGAACTGGGTACACCGGGGCACATGTGCTTTACCTGGATGACAGTGGAACAGACCTGCACCTGAACAACACTTTTTTAGGGTCATTAAAAAGGCCATTTGACATAATCAGCTCTTGCAGTAGCCTGCAAGGTTGTCTGAAATTCCCAGGATTCATGCACCACTTAAGAGCACCAGCATGGTTTTTGACCTAAGACATCCTTAGCAACCAAGAGAAACACACCATGGCCCATGATATTGCCACTGGGTAAACCTTGGTGACTGTGGACAGATATGCTGTCTCCAATGGAGATTTAGTTAGCAGACCCCACACCACTCATTCCCTCCTGGTTAGGATAACAGGGTCTTCACAAAATCACCAAGGATCTTTAGGGGAAGATCTTTAGCAGCAAGATGCAGTATAATGGAGTAGGCTAAGAGCATGGGTTCTGGAAGCAGACAGTCCTAGTTGTGATTCTTTACTCTTCTACTTACTGCTGTGTGGCCTTGGGCAGTTTACTTAACCTTTCTGGTCTCCGTTTCTTCACCTGTAAAATGGAGATGTTAATAATAGTGCCAAGGTAGGAAGAACTCTAAGATGGCCCCAAGATCCATGCTCCCTGGTGTACATGTCCTGAATGATCCCTGGACTGTGAATAGGACGTATATCACTCCCATGATCAGATTATATTATTTGGCACTGCTGACTATAAGAAAAGACTATCTGGGTGGGCCTGACCTCATCAGGTGAGCTCTCTAAAAGCAGAGGAAGGAGTCAGAGCGATGCACTCCTGCTGGCCTGGAGGAAGCAGCAGTAACCTTGCTGTGAACGGCCTATAGGGCCAAGCAGCAGGGAATGGAGGAGGTCTCAAGGACTGAGCGGACAGCCAATAAGGAAGTGGAGATCTTACCCGTCTAACTGCAAGGAACTAAATGCACACAACAACCTCAATGAGCCTGGAAGTAGACTCTTTCCCAAAGCCTCCAGAAAGAAGCACAGCTTGGCTCACACCTGATTTCAGCCCTATCAGATCCTGAGCAGAGGCCTCTGCTGTGGCCACGCCCAGACTTCTGCGCTATAAAGGTGTGAGAAAATAAGTGGGTATTATTTTAAGCCATCAAACTTGTGGGACTTTGTTATGCAGCAACAGGGAACTGATACGAATACCGACTTTGTAAGGTTTTGCTGAGGAAAAACATACAGATAAAGCATGTAGCACATAGTGATTTTCCAATAAACGTTAGCGATTATCATCGTTCGTGGATCAACAACGGAGCATTGAAAGAAAAGAAAAAGTTTTACAGTTTTAAATTCTTACTTTTGAAAAATTACTTAACTTCTCTGAATCTCAGCTTCTCCATTAGTAAAATGAAAGAGTACAGCTCAGTAACAATACACATGTAGCGACCATTAAATTTGTATTAATCAATCAACACTTAGGTGCACATACGGAAGTAACATTCATTGGGTGTCAGGCAGGTGGGATAGGGAAGAGAAGAAGGGTAAATTCACACCTAAAGGGTACAGTGTGTGCTGTCTGAGGGGTGGGCACGCTTGTAGCTCTGACTCAGGTGGTGCAAAAGCAATTTATGTGACCAAAGCTTTTGTACCCCCGTAACATTCTGAAATAAAAAAAAAATAATAATAAAATTTTTAAAATAAAATAAAGATAGTAGAGTAAGGTTTTAAAAAAATACTGGTGTAGAGTCCTCACAAATGGTAGCTCATTTAATTGCTCCAGCAACCCATGGAGGTAACACAATCATTACCCCCATTTCAGAAATGGAAACACAGATTCAGAGAGGTCAAGTGGCTCACCTAAGATCACACATAAGTATGGCAGATGGAGGTCTCAAACCCAGGCTTTCTGACTCACAGTCCTATAGTCTTTCCAACTACACCTTATTCCCACAAAGAACTCTTCAAGTGCTGTAAGTGTGTGATGCGACAGTATTTGCAGTGGTTGTTGGCCCTGATGGCCGGATTTATCAAACCTCCACCTCCATTCTCTTCTCTTTGGGAGCCAACATCCGCCTGGCCATGGCCATGACCCTCGGCCTTTGCTGGCTTGTTTCTCCAACTGTAGGGTGGATCCCACAGTGGATCCCACAGTGTGCGGATCCCAACACAGAAGCAAAGATGGAGGCTGGAGATGGAACCCTTAAGGGAGAAAGGTCCTGGGCCAGTGACCACGACTGGTCACATAGTCACACTGACTGAGCCACAGACTCCCAGAACATTCTACTCAATGGACCTCAGAGGTCAGTTCCTAACAAGCCACAAAGTAATAATGACAAAGATCTGTCTCCATGGAGAACTTGGACACCTGCATGTATATTTTCCATTCATTATTATTTTATATTCCTTCCAAAGTGAAGAAGGAATAAAGGATAAGAGGCAGGGTAAATAAGGGTAGTCAAAATCATAAAGGGCAATAGTTTGCCTTCCTGATTCATTTTGAAATATCACCTTTAAAAATTCTTTAAATTTTTCATTTAATTCAAAATTGATCTCTATAATGAAGTCCTTCAAGCAGAAATAGCTTAAATGAGCACTCTGGCAATAAGATAGTCACCTTACCCCTCCCCACACCAGGTCTGCAACTAAGTGGCTAAAGAACACCCTCAAGCTTCCTTTCAGCCACCATTTATTGTGCCCCATTTAGGGTCTGGCACAGTGCTAGAGCCGCCTGGGACAGGTAAAGTTCATAAAAGGTTCATGCTCTCAAAATGCTTCTGAATTAATTTCAAAACACTGTCAACACACTTGTAAAGGTTAATTTTAATGTGATTTAGTGGGACCGTGGTGCCTAGATGTTCAGTCAAACATTATTCTGGTTGTTTCTGTGAGGGTGTTTTTGGATGAGATTAACATTTAAGTTGGTGAACTTTAAGTAAAGCAAATTACCCTCCACAACGTGGGTGGGCCTCATCTAACCGCTTGCAGGTCTGAATAGAACAAAAAACAGACCTCCCCCCCCCCCAGCAAGAAGAAATTCTGCTAGCAGACAGCCTTCCGACTTCACCAGTGTCAGTTCTCCCTGGGCCTGCAGCCTGCAGCCTGCCGCCTGCCCTGCAGATTTGGACTTGCCAGCCTCCATAATCATGTGAGCAGCCACTTCCCTGAAATAAATATTTCAACAGATAGATAGATACCACCTATTGGTCTATGTCTCTGGAGAACCCTGACTAATACAATACTTAAGGTGAGTCTTAAACCATAAAATGTTATGAGTCTAATTAGAAGTAACAAGGGGTTCAGGAAAAGAGGCTGGCAGAGAGGAGGAGAAAAAGTTTTCAGAAATTAGGGCTGAGGACTATGTTTCAAATAAAAGAGAAACTTGAAGTAGATCAAGAAAGTGAGGAAGAGTAGGGGGGAAAGAGGAAGAGCACTCACAAAGAGTAGCAACAGCTGCTGGACACTGAGCGATGCCTCTGGACCAGGCCCCATGCTCAGAGCTTTACATTCAGTCTTCACAGAAACTCTATGGATGGCCAAAATCCAAAACACTGACAACACCAAATGTTGGCGAGGATGTGGAGCAACAGGATTCTTATTCATTGCTACTGGGAATGCAACATGGGACAGCCACTTGGGAAGACAATTTGGCAGTTTCTTACAAAGCTAAACATAGGCTTATCATACTTTCCAGCAATCATGGTCCTGGGCATTTACCCCAATGAATTGAAAACTTTTATCAACACAAAAACCTACACACAAATACTTATATTAGCGGTACTCATAATTGTCAAAAATTGGAAGTAACCAAGATATCCTTCAATAGATGAATGGATAAGCAAATTGGCACATACTTACAAAGGAATGTTATTCAGTGATAAGAAGAAATCACCTGGGCATGGTAGCACACACCTGTAATCCCAGCAGTTTGGAAGGCTGAGGCAGGAGGACCACTTGAGCCCAGGAATTTGAGGGCTGTAGTGAGCTGTGATCATGCCACTGCACTCTAGCCTGGCTGGATGACAGCAAGACCCTGTCTCCCAAAAAAAAAGCATTTTTTTTTTTTTTTTTTTGAGACAGAGTCTCGCTTTGTTGCCTAGGCTAGAGTGAGTGCCGTGGCGTCAGCCTAGCTCACAGCAACCTCAAACTCCTGGGCTCAAGCAATCCTGCTGCCTCAGCCTCCCAAGTGGCTGGGACTACAGGCATGCGCCACCATGCCCGGCTAATTTTTTCTATATATATTAGTTGGCCAATTAATTTCTTTCTATTTATAGTAGAGACAGGGTCTCGCTCTTGCTCAGGCTGGTTTCGAACTCCTGACCTCGAGCAATCCGCCCGCCTCGGCCTCCCAGAGAGCTAGGATTACAGGCGTGAGCCACCGCGCCCGGCCGCATTTTTTTTTTAAATATGAAAATAAAAGGAAGAAATGGCTGGGCGCAGTGGCTCACACCTGTAATCCTAGCACTCTGGGAGGCTGAGATGGGCGGATTGCTCAAGGTCAGGAGTTCAAAACCAGCCTGAGCAAAAGCAAGACCCCGTCTCTACTATAAATAGAAAGAAATTAATTGGCCAACTAATATATATAGAAAAAAATTAGCTGGGCATGGTGGCACATGCCTGTAGTCCCAGCCACTTAGGAGGCTGAGGCAGTAGGATTGCTTGAGCCCAGGAGATTGAGGTTGCTGTGAGCTAGGCTGATGCCATGGCACTCACTCTAGCCTGGGCAACAAAGTGAGACTCTGTCTCAAAAAAAAAAAAAAAAAGGAAGAAATGAGCTATCAAGCAATGAAAAGACATAGAGGAATATTAAATGCATATTCTAAGTGAAAGAAGCCGGTCTTAAAAAGGCTACCTACTGTGATTCCAAATATATGACATTCTAGAAAAGATAAAACTATAGAGACAGTTAAAAGAAAAAAATCAGTGATTGCCAGGAGTCATAGAGAAGTCGTAGAGAAGCACAGGGGATTTTTAGGGCAGTGAAACTGTTCTGTATGATTCTGTGATAATGAACACATGACATACATTTGTCAAAACCCATAGAACTATAAAACATGAAGGGTGCGGAGGGAACTCACTGTACTTTCTGCACAATTTTTCTATAAACCTACCTAAAACTTCTCTAAAAATACTAAAATCTATTAATAAAAAATTTTGAAACCCTATATGATGAGTATTATCCGCATTTCATAGATAAGGACACTGAGGTACAGAGAGGTAAATAAGGAAAGGTGACACAACACAACTAAGCAACAGCAGCTCCAGGCAGCAAACCCAGGGGCCCTGCACTTCCCGCCAAGGACACAGGAGCGAGCAGGGCTCCACCAGCCCTCACACAAACCCCGTGTCCCATCGCCTGCCAACAATTCGTGCCTTCCCTGTGATATTCTCGTGCATGTCTCTCTTTCTTCCTCCGTGTAATAATTCTTACGTATGTCTTGCTCTTGATCTCCATCTCTGAAGCCAGCACGGGGCCAATAAAGGTCTGGGAAGTAAACGTAACCTATTCAGGCTTCTGACCTGGTCAGCAACAGACCCACAGACTTGACTATAGCCTCCCTGTTACGTTGTGGGCTTTCATGCTGCTGAGACTTCTTCTTACTCTCCAAGCTCTGTTTGGCTTCTGAACATCAGATACCCCCAGGGTGACCTTCTCACCACCCACTCAGTTCATATTAACTTGGGGTCTTCACTAGGGCGTATGGAAGCACACTAAACTGCACATGTTAACGTGCACAGTGTGATCAGTTGGACGCATCTACTACAGTGAAAATATCATCACAATCAAGACGATCAACAAACATTTCCATCACCCCCAAAATTCTCTTGTGCTCCTTCAGCAGGCAATAGTCGCTTCCTCAGCTGCTTTCTGTCCCTGTAGACTGCTTTCCACTTCCTAGAGTTTATAGAAATGCAGACATACAGGATGGACTGTCTTTAGTCTGGGTCTTTCACTCAGCATAGCTTCTTTGAGATCCATCCTTGTTCTGCATGTCAGTATTGCATTTTATTTTACAGCCGAATAGCATTCTGGCGTGTGACTATAGTACAGTCTATCCATGCTCCTGTTACGATGTCTGTTTTCAGTTTGAAGCTATTGCAAAAAAAGCTGATATGAATATTCGTGTACAAGTTCTTCTGCACATATGTTTTCATTTCCTTAGGTAAATACCTAGGAGTGGAAGGGCTGTGTTGTATGGTAGGTGTACATTTAACTTTCTAAGAAACTGCCAAACTCTTTCCAAAGTGATTGTACCATTTTACATTTCCACCAGCAGTATATGAGTTCCAATTGCCCCACATCCCCACCAATACTTGGCATGATCAGCATTTTGTTGTGTTTTATTTGTTTGCCATTCTAATGGGTGTAATGTAGTGGCATCCCATTACGGTTTTATTCAAATTTGCTCACTAATGATGTCGAGCATATTTTCACAAGTTTATTGGCATTTTGTATATCTTCTGTGTCATATCTATTCAAATCTTTTGCCCATTTTCTTATTGGGATTTTTGTCTTTTTATTTTTATTTATTTATTATTTTTAGAGATGGGGTCTCGCCCTGTCACACAGGCTGGAGTGCAGTGGCATGATCACAGCTCTCTGCAGCCTCAAAGTCCTGGGCTCAAGTCATCCTCCTGCCTCAGCCTCCCGAGTAGCTGGGACTGCAGGCCCAAGCCACTGCGCCCAGCCTTTTTATTTCTAATCTATGGAAGTTCTTTACATATTTTGGATGCAACACTGTATATTTCTGGAAGGGTCCAACAGAGGTAGGGGACCTAAGCCAGGGGGCTCCAGCCTGGTGCTGTTGGGGGCTCCATCCACAATGGGGCGCAGCCTCTGCCTCTCCGAGGGGTCAGGAGGACGTAGCTCGGCAGCACTGCTGAGCTCCACACGGGCTGTGAGATGCGCCAAGAGGGAACGTGTTTTCCTGCTCCACGCCACGCGGAGGCTGTGGTCGAGGCCTCTCTTGTCATGGTCAGGATCTCCTTCCTCCCCCAGGACTCAAGCGGGAGCTCACGGAAGGCTTCGTGCTTAGGGGCGACACCTCCAAGTGCTGGGCTGACGGCTCTGGAGGTCTCGAGCAGTGTTCTGTGACTGCCACATGCATGGGAGCCCAGGGAGCTTGTTAGGCTGCAGGCTCCGCTGCAGAGGTCTGGGGCGAGGCCCAGGATCCTGCATATCTAGCAAGCTCCCAGGCGATGCTGCTGCTGCCGGTCCTGGGACCACAGGCTGAGCAGCAGGGTCTAGGGCAGAAGGTCTCCAGTGTGGCACCCAGCAGCAGCAGCTGCACCCCCTGGGAACTTGCTAGAAATGCACATTCCTGGGCCTGACCCCACATGCACGGACCCAGGAACTCGGGGGGGGGGGGGGGGGGGGGGGGGGCGCGGTCTGCGCTTCAGCGCGCTCTCCACGTGGTTCTGATGTACGTGAGCACCGAGGAACTGCTCCGCTAGAGGATGAAGCACAGCACACCTGTCCTCCCACCTGACCAGTGGGTCTGACCCTCATCTGGGGGACAGGGGCATTTATGTGCCGCTTTTGAGTCCCCACATTCCCATGCCAGAGGAAATCCATATAAATTGAGAAGTTTCAAAGTAAAGAAGAATATGAAAGGAAAAGTAAACAAAAAGAAAGGAAAAGAGGCTCCAGTTTCCTGCCTATTTCTGGCCTCTTTACTCCTCTCCACAACACCCTTTCTTGTATTTTGAGACCCCGGATTAGAGACAGAAAGATCTTGGGTCATGGATAGGACACATCATGCTGCTGGCACACTCCTCCCTCCACCTGCCTTAAGTCCCACCCAGGCCCTTTCCCCGGCATCTGCCACCCATCCTGCAGACCTCAGTCTGCAAGTCACTTCCCCCCCAGATGGTGGCCCTCTGCTCATTTATCTGTCTCTCTTACTATCTGGAGCCACATGGAGGGGCAGGGCCCAGCATTATGTAAATGTTTGTTGAGTGAATAAATGGGAAATAGGCAAGGGAGGAAGTAGCCATGGCAAAGGAAGGAAAGGGGCCTGGAGCTCAAGCTGCGCAGTGCAACCCACACGCCTTGTAGATGGGAACATTTACTTACAGAAGGCAGCATTGTCACTGTCCCCCACCACCCTCTTCCTGCTGCCTCCCAGGATCCAAGAGTCCAGAAGTCTTAACAACAGGCACCTCGACGAAACTATGCCAAAACCTAGGCCTTTTTGCTTCTGTTATTTATGCCCAAACTGAAGATGTGCAATAGTCTCACCTCCCCACTAGGCACCTGTGCCCAAGGATGAGCCACTCACACATCTGAGCACGGCCACCCTCGCTCATCCAAAGAGGCTGCTCACACACATCTGTTTTTAATCCTCCAAATCCCTTCCCCACCTGCAAATGTAGACATCTTCATACACTATCAACATTTATAAACTATTTTGCACACTTTCAAAGTAGAGAACAGTTTACTTAACTCTAAAATACTAAACACAATAAATCAACAAGCACTTTCCAAGTAAACACCCGGGTCCCCAGGAGTGTGGGGAATAGAAAGCATAAGAAATGATGTGGAGACCGTCACCTCAGTGCTCGTATCCAATTTGGAAAAGACCATTTCTTGCCTTGACTTTCATATGATTCATCTGTCACCTAATTCTGATGTCCATCCAGGCATTAAATGGATTTTAGGCCTTTTAACCTAAAACCTTCTGCCACCTCATTCATTATACGTAGAAACCAAACACAAAGTGGGACTTAATAATTATTTGTCATGGACCATGATGACTTCGATCTGAATACCTATAGGTTTGCTAGAATAATTACACAGCGTGGGGCCTCCCTGCCCTGGCAGGGCTCCTGGCCTTTAGCGTGCAAAGAAAAGCTGAAGGCAGGCTCACTCCACAGCTTGTGCGCTTTAGCAATCATTGTTTGCTGCCATTCATATGGGAACTGACGGCCTGTGCCTGTGTCGCAGAGAAGAAAGAGACAAAGGCGTGCCAAACCGCCTTGCTGCTGCACTGAACGCCCTTCCGGCCTACCTTGGGCAGCAGCAGAAACTGACGCAAACTGTGACGGGTCAGTGGGGGGACATTCTGATACAACTACCACAATAATGGTCATTTCAGTTCATCTATCCACAAAATGGGTCCTTTCTACTTTAAAAGAGGCATAACCTAAAGGCATTTCCTTAACAAAGAGGTTAAAGGAGAAAGGAATTAACATTCGTTGAATGATCACTGTTAGCATGAGGAGTTGTCACAAAAACTTTTGTGCATCTTAATCTCCTCCAACCCTCACAACAATCCTATGAAGGAGACAACAGATGTGAGGTAGAAACTGGTTTTACCGAAAGTTCAGTACTAATATAATAATGAAGTATCTTTAATGATGGGAACAGATTTTTAGTCCAATGAACTTTTTCACATTAAGTATTTTAAAATAATGACAACACTCTAGCTTGGAGGGCATGAATGGCATCCTTCACAGCCAATCAGCTGCAAAGTAGCTGCCTGTGTATGGCGGGCAGAATAATAGGCCACAAAAGGTATCTACGAGGCAGGTCCCAAAACCTGTGAAGGTTACTTCACCTGGAAAAAGGGATCCTACAGATGTGACTGAATTAAGAATCCTGAGATGGAAGATTATCCTGATTATCTGTGTGGACTTGATGTACTTACAAAGGTCTTATAAGGAGAAGTAGTAGGCAGGCGAGGCAGAGGCAGAGAAGGAGATATGACAACGGAAACAGAGGGCAGAATGGGAGAGACACTTGAAGATGTTGTGCTGTTGGCTTTGAAGCTGCAGGAAGGGGTCATGAGCCAAGGATCGCATGTGTCCTGTAGGAGCTAACAAAGGAAAAGGAACACATTTGCCCCTGGAGCCTCTAGAAGGAATGCAACCTGGCCATCTTGATTTTGATCTAATGGAACCCAGTTCAGACTTCTGACCTCTAAAACTATAAGATAATAAATCTGTGTTCTTTTAAACCACTAAATTTATGCTAATTTGTCACAGCAGCAACTGAAAACGTGTGTGTTTAGACTAACGCTGGGGCAGGACCTGGAGCCAGGCCCACAAGGAACCATACACAACCTCTGCCCCTCCCCCACCCCAGCCATCCACTCCGTAGGCACCAAAACCACAAATTCCCTAAGAGCTCCACGAGCCCCTTGTCCACAGCAGGCAGCAGCAATGCGCCATGCAGACGGCTGCTGAAGTAAGACTCTGGACTAGTAGAGCACCCTGACCTCACAGAGCACATCCCCCTACAGCCACGAGTGCTGGATGTCACTCACCATGCTTGCCACTCAAGGGGAGGGACCACAGAGCAGCAGCAAACCCTGCTCCCCTGGGCTGTCCTCCCAGGCGCCCCATACAAAGCTGCTCAGGAGCTCCACCTCGGCAGGCCCTGCCAAACCCCCTTCAACGCTGAGTGGAACAACAGCTGCAGTCCTCAACCCCCAGGCTGCAGACCAGTACTCATCAGCAGCCTGTTAGGGACCAGGCCACAGAGCTCCGCCATCCTCCACTCCCCCCCAACATCAGTGGAAAAATTATCTTCCATGAAACTTGTGGGGGGAGGGGAGCCCCACAGCAAGAGGTACTTACAGCAGCTCCCCGTCACCCGCATCTCCGCCTGAGCTGCACCAAACCCCATCCATGGGAACAATTGTCTTCCATGAAACCAGTCCCTGGTGCCAAAAAGGTTGGGGACTGCTGTCTTACACCACACATACCTATCTGTGACATCTCAGCGTACCAGTAACAAACTATTGGGAATCTCTGCTCTCTATGGCCACTGTTACCAAGTCTAGTATAGAGCAATACACCATGGTTTGTTCACTTCCAATTTCTCAGCAGGACTCAACCTAGACTTCAGGCAATCATAAGCAGGCGGGTTTCCGAGTTCTTGGCGCAATCCGCTTTTGCACCATGAATCCCGCCCCGTACAGAAATACAAATAGAAATACATCAGTGTCTTATGCTTACTTCCACTTAAGGGGACCATTTATTTCAATAAGAGAGAAATGTGTTTATACTTCACCAGTTATGTAAGGTGTCCTGAATTAAATATAATATTTCCCTTTTATGCCAGTGGTGTTTTAGTGCGGTTTATAGATTGTTGCCTTGGTATGCCTGATCTTTAATCTGGTTCTTATAAATCTCATTTCTCTCCTGTGAGAAAGAGACAAAGATAGACAGACAGAGGGGGAGAGAGACAGAGAGCAAGTGTGCTTGTTTCCTGGTGGGGTGAGGTGGCTAATGAAGGCGTTCTGAAGTTCCCAAGGTCAGCCCATGCCTGTTGTCCCTGGATTGTCACCTAGCAGGCGTGTACTGATACAGCTGTGCCAGCTGTGTGCATCCATATTGATTCATCGGGGCTCCATTTGACTGCTTGGTGCTTGCACTTCCAGTTGTTAAATAGTTTTAATATAACCCTTAGTGTACCCTTTGCCTGAGTACTTGGTCATGTGGTAACACCAGGGAACCGATTTTTCAAGGGCTCTGACATTGGCACAAAGAAAGGAGAGATGACCAAGGAAAATGTGTTGTGGATTTGGATGCATCTGCAAGAATATATTAGATATACCAAGCCATATCCATAATTATCCCCTAAAGAGGTGTTTAAAAACCTTTAGACCTGTTCTTCCTGCTGACAATTAGCAATTTCTATACCCTAAAGCCAGTCAGTCCTTCATGGTCCTTCCAAAATTTGTCAAAGTCAATCCTCTGCAAGCTATAAAATGACTGCTTTTTATGCATTTTTTTTCCTTCTCCAAAGATAAGGGAACAGAAAAGTCTGTAAAATAGGAGATTGTGTCCCCCTCTATCTTCTTTCTCAGATGCCTGGTTCTCCTAGCAGCAGTTATGTCTGACTGTGTCCACAGCCCTTTTGAACAATTTGTATAGGTTATATATTAACAACTGGACTCAGATGTCCAAACCCCTTACCTGTGGCAAGCACAATCTACAAGGATGAGCCTGGGCACTGCCCGCGACCCTCCTGCACTCCCCTGGCACTGGAGTGAGTCTGACAACAGCAAACGATTTCACTCCTTTTTGCAACACATAAGACCCTTGAGTGCTCTGACTGGTTTCTGCTTTATCCTGGGTCCCTTTCGTCATGAGCCTGAGGGGGACAGACCAACTTACAAGAAGAGCATCAAAATGACAGCAAAGGAATACGCCTCTCTGGAGCTTTTACAGCCACATCTCCAGTCCAATTGGCTCAGGCGTCCCTCCCCACTGTCCCACCATGTCACATGCACACCACTGACAAAAGGAATTGGTAGACACCCGCCTAGAAGGAAAGGATCATTTTGTACCTGAAAGTTGAGTAATGAATGGACTGTAACTTTCTTAAGAAGTAAGACATCATCAAGGTCAATGACTCAAAATGAAGAGAATGGGGTGCAGAATGCATTATATTTTGTTAAAATACATTTACATTACCTTAATTTTCCCTGAAAATAGTCAAGAGTTTAACATCTTCTTTTAAAAGTCATATAGAAAGGTTATTAATACTTCCATGCTAAGTGACTATTTTAATCTGCCTTTATGAAACCTGCTTCCTAACTTATGAAACATAGCAAGACACTAAACAGTGAAAAAGTTTTCAGTTTGCAGATTTCCTCTTCCTCTCATGGAAAGAGAGAGCACAAATGAAACATTGAGCAAATTACTTTATCGAAAAGAAGGTGACATCGGCTTACCTCAAGGGGAGACAAACATCTCAATCTGATGAAGAGGAACCAATAAGAAAGTACATGGAATTGGCTTGAGTTCTAATTTAAAGTGGATTAAATACATACAGATATAAGTCATAGAAATGCACCATTTTAGGAAAAGATTTGTCCATCAAATATTTTACTAAGAGTCTAAATGTTGCACAAATGTCAGTTCTGCTCATCACTAGATATATATGACAATTTTTTTAAAAATAGAAATTAAGGTGATGTTTCCTGTTGTTTCTAAATTATAGACTTGAGACACTAGCACATATGAAAATTTTTATTTTTTCCTAGTTTCTCAACCTTAAACAGCAACTGGGACTAGGCTAATAATGGTGATGGCTGATCAATGCTCTGAAGAGAAAGGCAGCTCACCCAGGCAATCAATTTACCTAAGCAAGTCATAGGCTGAGTTCTATAGAAAAATAACCCGTTATTTTTTAGGCATATTATAAATTTTTCACTGAAAATAAATTTTTATTACAGATGAAGCACTGACACTATATTTCAATTTATATGAAATGATACACAGTTTTGAAATGCAATTTAAAATAAATATAAACACACTATTTGTATTTAAAATAAATAGTGGAGTGGTCCATCTTGGCAAGGAGGAATATTTTATCATTGACATTGTTTGGAATTGCCAGTGTGAGTGATAATGAAAAGCAGACTGACTTTTAGCCAGTTTTATTATTGATCTTAAGCTTCTCTTTCACTTGTCCCTGAAGCTGGCTGTTCCCATCCATTGTTATGCCACAGCCTCAATAACTGCCTCAAATCCTTTTTAGAATGACACAAGTATAAATGCAGGGATGCAAAATACCTAGGAATTAAATATGCCTAGAAAATATATTTAGAAACCTCAGAATACCATTGCCTATAGGACATCTTATTTAAGCCATTCTGATAAATCTACAACTGCTATCAATCATTGCTTAACCTGCTTTCCATTTCTCCATTTTGCTTTAGGAAGATGGAGTTAACTCTCCTCTCAATCACAATTGAACAGTGTTCCTTTGTTGGAATTTTGGCAGAGCCCTGCTGCAGCCATCTAAGGAAGACTTCACCTGAACTTACTTTGCACTGTGGGAGATTGCCCAGCCCTGCCTCCGCCCCGCTCAGGGAGTGCAAATTCCTGCGTAATGGCTGTTAACCCAAAAGAAGCTAATAAGACTCCTTCTACATTCTTAAATTCTTAGCCTTCATCAAGTATTGCAAATTCAAATGCATAGGGCCAGCCAGGTTATGTAAATGAGTCAAACAACAATTAATGAGGCAAACTGGAGACCTGGAGACAGTTGTGTATTGGAAAATGTCTGAATCCAGCGATCCGAGTTCATATCTCAGTGGGACCTCCAATTTTATTTTTAAAAATTTTTTAAAAAAAGAAAATGTTTCACTTGGTCACATCTGTGTAAAAAGAAAATGTTCTTGCATGCGCCACCACGCCCAGCTAATTTTTCTATTTTTAGTAGAGACGGGGGTCTCGCTCTTGCTCAGGCTGGTCTTGAACTCCTGAGCTCAAACAATCCTCTTGCCTCAGCCTCCCAGAGTGCTAGGATTACAGGTGGGAGCCACCATGCCCAGCCATGACAGTTAGATTTGGACAACAAGTTATTTTATCATAAAATGTCCCATAATCTCATTTAATTTGTTTTATTTATATCCCTCCCCACTTTTTTTCATTATTTTTATATACCTATCCTTTTAAATTGAAACATTTTCTGCACTTTGTTTTAGGTCTATTGCTTTACCACAGCATAAAGTTGGCTTCTGTTTTTTGACCAAATATGAGAATCTGTTGTTTTAATAAAGATATTTTATTCCATGTTCTATGCTTTTGAAATGCTAATTTAGTTTTATGTCTCACTATTTAGACTTCCTTTTTTAAAAAACTGTATGCTAAGGCCGGGCGCTGTGGCTCACGCCTGTAATCCTAGCTCTTGGGAGGCCGAGGCGGGCGGATTGCTCAAGGTCAGGAGTTCAAAACCAGCCTGAGCAAGAGCGAGACCCCGTCTCTACTATAAATAGAAAGAAATTAATTGGCCAACTGATATATATATAAAAAATTAGCCGGGCATGGTGGCGCATGCCTGTAGTCCCAGCTACCTGGGAGGCTGAGGCAGAAGGATCACTCGAGCCCAGGAGTTTGAGGTTGCTGTGAGCTAGGCTGACGCCACGGCACTCACTCTAGCCTGGGCAACAAAGCGAGACTCTGTCTCAAAAAAAAAAAAAAAAAAACTGTATGCTTATTTGGTTGGTTTTTATTTCTATCCTCCAGGATTTTGAAAATTAGTTTCTTTTTTATTCCACTAACTAACTTTAAGCCTCCAAAATTAATTCTTTAATGATATTCCTCTGTCAAAACCAAGAGATGATTTTTAAATTGAATAATTGAATTTTTTCAGTTGCCCCTACTTGAGATAAGGAATTAAGCACATTCTCCTTCTCTTCTATCCACTTCCAATTTTTTTTTGTTAATCTGGAGTTTAAACTTCACATTCTTGTTCATTTGATATTATCTATATTCTCTTTAAAGGAGATTGCAGGATATTCACATTCTGCTTTTTTCAACCTGATTCTCCTTTTTCTGCCTTCAATGTATTAATAGTTGTTAAGTCTGTAATTGCGTCCCAGCTGTGAGCTGACTTCTTGATTCATCTAATTCCCTTTTTATCCAACTGCCTTTTTGTTTCAGCTATTTTTCACTTTTGGCTTTCTCTCCTAATTCATAGAGATCAAGTCTTTCTGAACTATTTTAAGAATGTCAAAAAGTCTTGTGAAATTTTCTTCTGTTCTCTGTGTTCTGTGATGACATTTAAAGGTATGTTTTCCTCTGAATTGCATATATATTAATAATATTTCTTGACTTTTATTTTTCAGGAAATCTGCTTTGGAAGTAAATCTTAAATTTGAGTAGAGTTTTCCTAGTCTAATCCCATCTGCCTTATAATTATAGTCAGTCCCTCCCAGATTCTGTCACTGGGTTGTGCAGTGGACTTATGGTGTTTTGTTATAGCAGCCTAAACAGACTAAGACAGGTATCTAGTTTTGGGTGATGGTATGAATGTGGATATTGTACTGCGTCTTTGCAGATATTTTAGTAAGAAATAAACCAGAAGTCTCTTTATTTATAAGGCTTTCTCACAAACACTGCCCCTGAAAGACTCTAGGGCTAACCCCCTTTCAATATCAAGATCCAACATACTTATCTCTCTCTCTCTCTCTCTCTCTCTCTCTCTCTCTCTCTCAAACACACACACACACACACACACACACACACACACACACACCATTGCTGCCAGGTGATTTAAAACTCCTTTCCATCTAATTCTGATGTCAATAGTGAAAAAAAAAATCTCTGAAAGTCAATTTAAAAAGCTTCTGCCAAAAAAAATGTATGGAAGTCAATCAAAGAAGATTTTGCCATCAGGTGCTTAGATTCATTCCTATATCACAGTGGCCACCCATAAATTGGGAGGTTCACAGGGTGACACCTAAAGTTTGAACTCAGACGCTAAGTTCATACACCAAGGAAATATAAGTGCTCAGCTTGCCTGCCGGGACCATCCTTCTCCCTCCCACCACCCAGGAAATGGATCCTGGTGGGTGGTCTTTCCCACAAACCAAATAATGGTCTTGATGTATTTAAAACTCATTTCCCCTTGAGGAAAGTGGGCTGCCACTAAGTGCTGTGTGCCCCAGAACATGATGCCGCACGCTCGCCGTGATAACCAGGGGCTTGGTAAATGTTACTGAAATCCAGACAGTTGAGAAAGACACCTCCGTGTGCTGCTGAGGTCTTAATCTTGCCAAAATTTACTGCCTGCCCTGGAAGCCCAGAGAGGGATGGCAAATCCAGTGGGAGCAGGGAGGTACAGCAGCAGTGTCACCTGCCCTTCCCATCGCTAAGGGAAAGGGCGGATCTGAGCAGCCCACCAGAGTCAACTCATCAGTCATGGAGGTGCAAATAATCCTGAGGTCTATGTAGAGACTTAGGGGGAAACCCAAAGCAGGAGACATCCAGACTTGAGAACCCCAGAGTGGACCTAACGTCAGTGCCCTCCCTGGTGTACACACATGCTAAGGTCTCACAGGCCCTTAACTCAGGGGTGTGTGTCCAGTGGCCCCAGAGACAGCATGTCCTCTACCACGCCTCTCCGGGCCCTCAGCTCCTGTGTCACTCTCCAGCAGCATGAGGTGACACAGCCTGGCCCAGTCCTTCAGATGGCCTCTTGTCACACAGCTAACTTTTTCTTCCTTACTTACTTTCCTTCCTTTATTTATTTTCATCTTTCTTGGGGGGTGGGGGGAGAACTTATGTCAAGCAGTTGAACTCAGTGATCTGAGTTGCTGCAGATATTTAAATACTGCTAATAAAACAGAATCCAAAGGATGAAAGTCTCCATTATGACAGGTGTGATTAAACTCTCTGGCATGATTCATCTCTGTTATGTTAAAACATAGAACATGAGGAAAAAAAGATAAAGACATCATCTTTATCACCATCAGAAGGGGAAAAAGCCTCTCTCTACATATTGAAGACTGCACCTCTGCTCAGAGAGAAATTTTTAAATCCACTCATGGTTGTTAATAATCAGTGAGCCAGCCATGATCAGAACATTTGGGAAGGAATTGATATTTGTGTTTGAAAATAAGATAATTTATATTAATGTGGACAATCAAGCTAGAAGTCTCTACTACCTGATGAAACTGCTAACATGAAGTGTGGAGAGCAGGATAATAGAAGCTTCCTGGTCACGCAGCCCACAGGGAGGCTCATGGCACTGAGGCAGGGCTCGGTGTCCATGCGGATGCTGGAAGGGGAGTTGTTAGTATGTTCCATGGACAGCTTGATTTGGACCCAGGGATTGGGGGCTGCAGGTTTTATAGGAGAGTGCTGTGTGACATAGTGGTTCCTGGCAGTGGTATTCAGTGTCCTTAGTCAGTTTTGGGAGTGTCACAATTGCTAATGACATCATTCTCTCTTGCATTCTAATACACTTCCTTGAATAGAGGAGAAAGAGGTAGTAGAACAGATACTCTGGTGATTTCAAGAAATCCTGGGTACTCCCAAGGAAAGGTACCCTCCCGAGGTAGGGAGGAGAAAAGTCTTGCTAATTTGGAAGTTTTCTCTACTCTTTCCCTCTCTTACCACCCATCCCAATAGACACAATCTCTCTCTGTCTCTCAATCTTTGTCTCAATTTGTATTCAGTTATATATAATATCAGACATAGAGTGTGTGGAATTTTATATGAAAGGAATTAGAGTACTTGGAATTTACCAAGCATTTTGGTTTGTGTTGGGTAAAATGTTTTAATTAATCTGATTTTATTAATAACGATATTCTACTTAGCCATCCATGGAATATGGATTTAAGAAGACAAAACAACTATATATAAAGCACTTCATTAGAAACTGCTTTCTTTTTTTTTTTTTTTTTTTGAGACAGAATCTCACTCTGTTGCCTGGGCTAGAGTGCCATGGCACCAGCCTAGCTCACAGCAACCTCAAACTCCTTGGCTCAGATGATCCTTCTGCCTCAGCCTCCCGAGTAGCTAGGATTACAGGCATGCACCACCATGCCCGGCTAATCTTTTCTATATATTTTTAGTTCGCCAATTTCTTTCTATTTTTAGTAGAGACGGGGTCTCACTCTTGCTCAGGCTGGTTTTGAACTCCTGACCTTGAGCGATCCACCCACCTCGGCCTCCCAGAGTGCTAGGATTATAGGCATGAGCCACCGCACCCGGCCAAAAACTGCTTTCTTGATATAGCAGAATAAACCTTGCCTTGGAAGCCAAAGACCTAGATTCTACTCATGGTTCTGCTACAAAGTAGACTGTGATCCTGAATTAAGTATTTTGACTTCTCAGGCATTGCTTTTCTTATCACTCTTACTAAACTTTGAGGTCAAGGATCCCTCTGAGAATTTGATGAAGCTTCCCAGAGAAATGCACATAAATACAGAATTTTGCACACAATTTCAAAGTTCTTGGGCTCTTACCAAAACTTACCTAGGACTTCGTGTGAGGGTGAACCACAGGTCAGGAACCCCTAACAAGAGGAGTTCTACAGCCTTTTCCAGCACTCATATGCTGTAGCTGTGTAGGCCTGTGAGCAGAAGAGAATACTGAAAAATTTATTTTAGGAGAAAGAGGAAGATGAAAGAAGAAAAGAAAGAAAAACAGAATGAGGAAGAAAAAGAGAAGTCCTATGTTCTAGTAACTTGAAAAACACTTAAAAATCCAGTCTTTAAATGAACACTTAAGTGAATTAAATGTAATATAATTGAATTTCATGTTATCAAAAAAAATGAAATGTAACATTTTAACTCATTTTAAAGTTATACCCCTCAAAAAAATAAAATAAAATAAAGTTATACCCTCTTGGGAACAATAAAATAATTTATAATAAGTAAAATAAAGAAAGAAAAATGGAAGCAAAAATCATTTAGCGTAACTAAATGATTTTCTCAAAATGTGATTAAACACTTGGAATGTTATGATAATTGAGTTAATCTTTACATTTTTTTAATCATCTGATTTCTATGGCTCAGCTCTTAAAATTTGGGGGGGGGAATAAACTTAGCCTGTAGATTTTGAGTTTTATGAGAACACATCACTACTTTCACTTTTGTAAATGCAATTTTAGCTACGCAGTATAGGTTTTCAATTTAAATGATGTAATTAGCTTTAGATGAATGTCTTATGCCAAGTCCCAAGCAGAATGTAGCCTCTGGAAGTGGCTAACCAGAGAAGCCATGAGCTCAACAGCGGAGCGCGGGGCTGTCGCCCTGGAGGTGGGGACTAGGCAAGCCCCGGTCCTACCTGGGGCTGGGTTGTTCCCTCTGCACATGAAGGTGTTGAGCCTGATAATCTCCAGACCGCCTTCTGCTCTGCTTTTACATCTATTCTGCCTTCATCACAATCCTCAAGGCTCTCTCAAATTAACAAAAGGGGCCAGAACCAATTTCTTTTCAAACACAGACACCTGTGCATTTGTGGCTAAATATATGAAAGGTTCAAATTGGAGCAGGGAAAATACAAGTAAAATAAAATCTGACCTTATGATAATTCCCCAAGCATGCTTTCTAACCATTGTAGGTTTTCCCAGAAAGTAGAGGAAAAGCAAGGGGAAGGAAGAGTGCGTGTGTTAGCATACGTGAATATTATCCGTGAGTATTTATCACTAATATGCCCTTAATATTCTGCTAGAAGAAAATAAGTCAAATAGTTTCCTGACTCTATGTGTAAGCTAAAGTGAGCAACAGCAAACTAGGCAAACATAAATACGCTTATTTCAACAAGATTTATAGCAGAGGTTGAACACCTAGAAGGGCCAGGCTGGCAATTGATGTCAAGGTGTGAAGCGAGCTACTAAGTCTGATGTGATAGGGAGTGGTGGGGACTGTGGAAAAGAAAGCATTGTGTCAGCCACAATAAGCACGTCTGCAGGTGAAACTGAGGCACATACCAGATCCAGTTTGCAACTCGGACTTAGAGGCTCAGAGCGGTGCTTCTTGAGGCTGCCCAGCTACTTGAAGGCAGAGCAAGAATTCAAACTAAGGCCTTTTCACTCCCAGACCAGAACTTTCTCCACTTGACCACAGCTTCCTCTCATCAAAGGGCCAAGCAGATTCCCTTCATAACAGATGTTGGTGTCATCCTCTCCTGCCACTACTGCCCCTCAAGCCACATGCCACACCACCATCAGACTCTTTCTCTAAAACACCACTCTTACAATGTCCCTTCCCGGCTCCAAAAGCAAGAGGCCCTGCTATTGAGGGCCGCTCCCATCAGGCCCTACTTAACCCGAATCAGACTGCCTGGGACCAGAGTGGGTAGACGCCTGGTTCTCTGTCATCATTCACACCTTTACCCTCTATTCATCACAGGCCTCCTTCTGGAAAGTTCTCTCCCCCCGCCATTATCCAAATCCTTTACAAACAAATAGTGAGCTCTATACTAGTCTGAGCTCTTCATGCTAAAATAAGAAGCACTGTTTTGCAAAGGAGGTTCCTTTCCAAACCCCTTCTACTTTCTCTTCTTGACCTGGGCTAATACTAACCTTGAAGACAGTCTTCCTTTCGGAATCCAGTGGTTCTTACATTCCCTAAAGGGCTCAGTGACAGAATAACCAGAGAGCCCAGGAGAGGGATCAGTGTTGAGCTGCAGAGACTTTGTGCATAAGCAGGGGAGAAGTTGCTCGTGTGGACAGTTACGAGGCTTTCCCCTGAGAGGCTGACATGAACCCATTTCTCTGACTCATGGAACAATGCCCTGTGAATGACAGTGACATCAGCCATACGTCACTCCCAGAAAGAGAAGCAGCAAGTAACTTGGTTGATGGAGGGTAAAGCACTCTCCCATCATCCAAATCTGGCACCCTTTTTGTTGGGACAGAGGGAAGAGCTAGGAAGAGGACCCTAGGGTGCTGGAAGAGAAGTGGCATCTGGTGTCATTTTTAAAAACCTGCTGAAGCGTGCTTGACATGCTTCGTGCTTTAGCATCCAGAATGCTGCATCGCTGGTAACTCTCAAGGTTGATTCTCTTTTTTATTGCTCATATTTTATGGCATTTAATTCCTCCAATTTTCAGGCTGGCTCAGGTGCAGTAATGCAATTCTGGGTCAGGGGTAATTCTTACACATGATTAGCAAGCTGAAGGGGCAGTGTCTTTCCAAAGAAGAATTGTTCACCTGAAGTAATTAGGCAGCGGTCCCTAGCTTCTAAATATTCTCATTACAACCTATCTCTCCCCGCCAAAATGGGACTTGCTCTGGAATTTGGACCTTCATGTGGGCACTGTTCCCGTTTGTGGGTTTGGGATGGAGCAGGGATGCTACTGCCTTTCATTTGCCATGAATGAGACTGGCAGAGGGAACAGGGCTTTCATCAGCAAGCCCTGCAGGAAGCCATCCTGGGCGGCGTGAGCCTGCCAGACATTCAGATCAAAAATCCACAGGCTTTATTTAACTCTCCCTGGAAGGAGATATAAAGGTTACAAAATAATGAGGAAGAGCTCTGTTGAGGAGGAACCCATGGGTCACAACCTCTTTGTTAAAACTGACAAAAGAGTTGGAAGATAAACTCTATGAGGAACAGAGTCAGAGCTATTTAACCTGCTGAAGAGGAAGCTGGAAGGAAACAAACTCGCAGGCTTCATGCATATGAAGCGCTATTATAATATGGGAAGCTGAGCAACTGTTTCCCGATTCCTCTGAGGACAGGTAAGAAATGGGCTCTAAGAGCAGCAGAAGGATTTGCAGGTATTTGAGTATGTTGGAAAGAGCAGATGTTAAGACTTCGAAAATTTGAGTTCTTAACCCTCCTCCTCTGCTAGCCAGTTGACAAGGTTCTGTGCCTCTGTTTCATGGAATTAGAATGGGATAGCAACCTACTGCCATAGGACTACTATGAGAATAAAAAGCACTGATAGGCACAATATTGCATTTTAAAAGTGAAGAGAGTTAGCAAAATTTAAGAAATTATTATCTCAGCTTTGACAAATGATAGGTAAAGGGTTTGATGTCATTTTCAAAAATACTACATGTTATAACTTACCTGGTTACCTTATTGGGTAGAATATATTCAGACCCATACATACATTTAATTCTCAAAAGCAAAACATAAGATTGTGTGTATATGTGTGTGGCTGTGTACACGTGTGTTTGAAGACAAAAAGGGTCATTGCTATGTTCTGAACATTTGTGTTCCCCAAAATTCATATGTTGCAACCTAATCACCAATGTGATGGTGGTGTCAGGAGGGGGGGCTTTGCAGAGGTAATTGGGGCAGAGCCCTCCTGAATAGAATTAGCCCCTGAGAGCTGCCTCTCCCCACCCACCACATGAGGACACAGCTAGAAGGCCCTATCTGTGAAAGAGAATGAAGGCCCTTATCAGATACCGAAACTACCACAGCCCTGATCTTGGACTTCCCAGGTTCGAGAGCCGTGAGAAATAAATCTCTGTTGTCTATGAGCCACCAGCTTTTGTTATAGCAGTCCAAATAGATTAAGATAGTCACTTTTTAAATTCACTTTTGAAGAGGCTGATTTAGGCCTAAAATCTAATGTCTTAGAAAATGCTGAAATACGTGAGAGAATAACTTGGTTAATGGGTCTTATTACTGAATACTAATGTTCAGAACTATGTTATTATGGGGCTTTCACAGTTCTTGCCAAAGCCACCAAAATACAATACCCCAGCAGCTGATATTATTTTATAACTAGGAAGCCCAAAAGAATCAATGTAATACTACTAAAAATCACAGTAAAATAGCAAATTATATAATAAAACTAATAGGTTTCATATATACAAACAAAAATCAGTGTGAATTGCAGGAAATGCCCAATTAATGACATCAGAAAATGAAACAAAATACCTATGTGCAAACTTAAGAAATGTCCAAAACCTGTACAAGGAAAACTACAAAGCACTCCTTAAAGTTCCAAAGCATATATGAAGAAATATAAAAACATACTATATTTTGGCATATCAGTTCTTATAGAGGTATTATACATATAAAACACAATCCCAGTATAAAATACAGATGCTCTTTGACTTGCAATAGGGTTACATCCTGATAAACCTCTTGTAAGTTGAAAATATTGTAAGCCAAAAATGAGTGTTTTGCAGACAAAAACATAAAACACAACATCCAAAAAACGCTGGCAACACAGCACAGTGTAGAGTATTGGCTGTTTACACTCATGATCATATGGCTAACTGAGAGCTTCATCATGACAGAGTATTATACTACATATTACTAGTCTAGGAAAAGAGCAAAATTCGAAATTCAACGTATGGTTTCTACTGAATGTATAAATTGTGAATTGCGTTTGCAATGGTGTGAATTGCTTTCACACCATTGTAAAGTCAGAAAATTGTAAGTCTAACCATCATAAGTCAGGAAGCATATGCATTGTCATAATTTTTTTCTGGCACAAAGCAAGTTTATTACAAGGTTCATTTGGAAAAGCAAGCAAGAATAGCCAGGAAAAAAAAAAAAAACCAAAAACCTAGAAAAGAAAAATATGGAGAGTACAGGGGACTACCTTATATATAATAAAGCCTCTATAATTAAAAACAGTGTGGTATTGGCACCTGACTAGAGAAACCAATGGAACAGAACAGAAAATTGAGATATAGATCTAATTCCACACGGAAATTTAGTACACAATAAAGGAAGCATCTCAAATCAATGAGAAAGTACTGAGAGGATAACTGAATAGCCATATGAAAAAGATAAAATCGGATACATTTCTCACACCACATGCTATGTTCAAATCCAAATGGATTATAGATTTAAATGTAAATCAAATCTATACAAATACCATAAGAAAACATGGGTAAATGGCTCCAGAATTAGACAGAAGGAGAATTGTTCTCACTGTGACTCAAAATCCAAAAGCAAGTAAGAGAAAAGATTAATCACCTAATTGGTACTCACTGAGCACTATAATTGCTACCCGAGGAGCATTTATCAAAAACATTTATAGGCAAATATTTTAGTTGTTGCTATCTGAGATGATGGGTAACAGTTGGGGTAAACTATTGACTAATTAAAAAGCTTAGAAGGAAAGGCTGGGGAATAATATGCCTTGGGGAAAAGAGCTTCAAAAAGTTTTGACACATTCATAGCAATCTGTAAGTCCACACACATAAACAGCACTGTGCACATCTTCAGGAAAGACCTGAGCACTTCTTAAGCTCTTGCTGCTGGCTGACCCTTACTTTCTGTGCATGCAGGAAGTGAAGACTAAGACAGAGTTATGAACTGCCAGGCTGAGTATTAAAGTTTTACCTCAACACACCACCCCATAGTGCCATTCTGCAAAGACCGAGAGAATTTTTTGTTTCATTTAAGGAAATCTGTGTCCAATCATTAGCTGAATACTAAGCTAATGGAACATAAATTTCAGTGGTCACAAATGACAAAATATGGACTTCTAAAAATTAGTTCAGGAAAACCACAAAAAACAAACAACAACTACAACATGAAGAAACAAACAAACAAAAAACCCTAGGGAAGATGGAGAATCTGATTTCCAGAGCCCCCACATTATCATATTCAAATTCTCCAGTTTTCAACAATAAAAAATATATGAAGTATACAAAGAAACAAGAAAGTATGGTCCATACAGAGAGAGAAAATAATCAATAGAAACTGTCCCCGAAGTAGCAAGTTACTAGAAAAACATTATGACAAAGACTAAATGATGGCTATAAAGGAGGCAGTACATAATAGTACATAATAGCTATATGCTCTGACAACATAAATAATGTGCATCTTTCAACTATGGAGGGAGAATGAGGATCATGTATGAAAAGTATAATAAACTCACTAATTATATTTTATGTCTTAAGAGGGGTTAAAGGATATTATTTTAGATCAGAAGCCGAAAGTATATGGGAATGATGAGGTTACTATCTAATTTCAGTATAATTCTTAATAGTAAACCAACAGACAATAGCTGGGGGGAAAAGTGTGACTAAGGGTATTACATAAAGTTGCTAATAGACAAAGGTAGCCATTAACACAATTTCATGCTTCCCTAAATACCAAAATATGTACTGGTCACAAGAATGGAGCGGTAAGAGAGAGAGATCAAACTAAAGATAATATAGTAAAAAACTGCATGAATATAAAAAGATTCCTATTTTTATCAAAGAAAGAAAGACAATTTAATATATTTGCTTATATTATTTAAAAGGTGTATAAGCCACAAGTAAAAAGAAAAAAAAAATGTTAGCTATGGGGGAGGGGAGAAACAGATGGAAAAGATAGGACAGAGATCACATTTGGACATTATTGAATGTGCCCTGTTTTGTGGATTTTACTTTCAGAACAAATAAATATTCCACATAATTATTTTAAAATGAAAATGTATAAAGTATGAAAGTCAAAAGTAAAGTGAAATAAATGAATCTAAATGTGTGTCCAATAGGTAGCATAATAACAGAGAGTACCTTTACAATTGACTTTAAAACACAATAATTTGGCTGTACATCACTAGTGGGACATATCCTAATGACAAACTGCAAAAATAATCTTAAACTCTTTTCTGTAATCAAATTATTGATCGTTGTGGTGTTGGTCTGGTGTTTCTAAGGCTACCGTGTATATATTGTGGGGGAAAAAAACAGATGAGCAATCTGTTTGGTATCATTGAGAAGCAGGATTTTTAGCTTGGAAGAAAGGAGATGTTAATGTCCAGTGGATATGGTTTAAAAAGCCTGATATTCTAAATTTTAATTTCAAGTATCAGTACGAACTAATCATATACTCTATCTGAAATAAAAATCCCTAGCTCTACCTACTGACAAGGCCTTTGTATGCTGAGCATACCTCATGCCCAGATTGTGGTGTCTAAATACTTTTTCTCACTCAAAGGAACCAGGCTTTCTTAAAGACACGGCTGAGTCTGTGTCTGGGGCAGAAAATGCATAAGATGAGCCTAGAACATCTTGTCATAGCAAGGAAGCTACCAAACACAGCAAGACCCAGGTCAAAAACAAAAACAAATTCAGGAGTCAACTTCAAGTCCCAACTGGCTAAAGATGAGGCTATTTGAGTATTAATAGGTTCATAATTGCATTGGATTGAAACATATCAAATATTATTAAACCCATGGTTCATATGATTTTTAAATCCCACCTGGAGAGGACACCACTAGAAAGCAAGTAGCAAAAGTCAAAGTGGAAACTATATGATGAACAATCCACTTTATTCAACAACAAAAAGTTACAAGGAAAGAAATAAAAGTAAGTGTGATATAGATTAAAAGATCTCTAGAATATGTATCAAACAATGTGGACTCTGATTCAGACAAACTTGGAAAAATTTATAGGTCTGACTACATAGCTGACAATCTTAAGGAATTATTGCTCATTGTATAGAGGCATGATAATAGTATTGTGGTTTTATTTTATTGTAGTTATCCCTCTCGTTTAGAAAGACATACAAAAATATTTCCAACTGAAGAGGGTTGAAAAGTAACCCTTCAAACTTCATGTCCTTCCCGGATCCTCAGAATGTGACCTTATTTGGAAATAAGGTCATTGCAAATATAATTAGTTAAGATGAGATTGTACTGGAGTAGGGTGGGCCCTTAACCCATTACGACTGGTGTCCTATAAGAAACGAAGAGACAGAGACAGAGACACAAGGAAAACGCCAGGCGAAGATGGAGATTGCGACGTATCTGCAAGCCAAGGAATGCCAAGGGTTGCCAGCAACCACCAGAAGCCAGGACAGAAGTATGGGACAGATTCCTCCTCAGTGTGCCCAGAAGGAACCAGCTATTATGCCACCTTGATTTTAGACTTCTGGGCTCCAGATCTGTGAGAGAACACACTTCTGTTGTTCCAAGCCACCAGTATATGGTGCTTTGTTATGGCAGCTTTACAGATTCACTAATACAGATATGAAGTCTCAGATTTGTTTCAAAGTAATGCAGGGTGGATGGGGAACAGATGGAGGTATAAATGAAATAAGCCTCGATTTGGTCATTGTAGTGAGGTCATGGGTACGGAGAGGTTCATTATACTATTCTCCCTACTTTCAAATGTGTTTTAAATGTTCTATAATGAAACATTTTTAACAATTAATACCTCATATGTGCACAACGCATTCCTACTTCCTATTGCAATGTTTGTTCAACATTGTATTTGTCTCGGTGTTGCTTTCATTATTGTCCCTTGAGTATTTGTGATCCCTGCTTCACAGGTACAAAGAGGTGAGCAGCTTGCCCTTTGTCACAGAGCCAGTCTGTGGTACCATCAAAGGCGAAACCTCGGTCTCTGGACTCTTGGTCTAGGGCCTTCCCACCCCCTCGTCATACGTGCGCAGAGCTCTATATCCTCACAGGGCATGATCTCCACCTCGGAGACGTTATAATCCTATTGAGGAGCTGATACCTACACTGTGAAATCTGCAATGCATCATAGGAAACCCTAAGCAGTAAGATTTAACTCCAATACGATAATAATAAAAATCAAAATGTACAATACAAGAAAAAGTTTGTGTATCTATATCTATGCAGAAAACATGGATTCCAGTTCCAGCTCTGCCACTTCAAGGGTTCAGATAAGACCCCTAACGCCCCTGAGCATCAGTTCCTCACCTTGAAACTATTATAATGCCTGCCCTAATCACTTCATTCAGTTGTCTGAAGAATAAAACAGCTTAATGTATGTGAAGATGCTTCATAATCTCTGCAAGAGGCTACAAAGGCAAGGAATTATTATTAAAGACAAAATTGGGCAGTGGTTCACACTTGACATTGAAACCTAAGCCTTTCTTCCGGAGATAAGTGTGGAATCACTGCCGCTAAGTGGTGAAGCTGCTTCCCTTTGCCATCCTGCTCTGTGCTTGCTGACTGGCGGAACTTCTGTCAGGTCCCAAACTGCCGTGGAAAAACACTACCGGAAGGATTCAGCTCTCACCACGGTGAGCATTCGTAGCTGATCGCCAAAGCAGAACAGCAACAGAAAGACGGAAACCAAACAATGGGCAGCCTCTACATGACAACAAAACAAACGGCTGACTGTGTCAGTCTCAGAACTCCTTCCAGTCCTCTGAAACCTGGGGAGTTTGCACCGCATTGATTTTTTGCTTTCTCTGAGCTGACAGAGCTGAAGAGACACCTAGAATCATGCGGCTATAGCCAGAGTGTGTATTTATTAAGCATTTCAAGCTGTTGGTCATACGATTGGGTTCAAATGCCCTCTCTGTTCTCAAAAAATGTCCTGGCAAGGAGACCTGGCATCCCTTCGGGCTCACAACGCAGCCAGCGTCCACACGACGGTGGGAGGGGAAGTTCAGCAGACACCACAGTGTCAGAGCAGCTTCGCCCCTTCAAGCCTCTCCTTCTGCGTCTGCAGACCTTCTTCCACATGGAGGAAATTGGCTCCATGTGTCTGGTCTTTTCTGGTTTGAAAAGGTTTTCTGAGAATTCTTTAGCAATCACAAATCTTTCTGACTTTTTCTAATCCATCACTGTAAAGACCACTTCTCCACACATAGGGTTGAGTTTTGCCAGCAGCACTGGAAGACACATGCAAATTAAAGGTCACGCTAACCCTAGAACTGACTGTTTTTTCCATTTGACACGAACACTTCATTTTTATTGTTATTGCCTTTCTGTGACTTTCTCTCTAAAACAAGCATTCGTTCTTCTTAAAATGTGATTATCTCTGGAAAATGCCAGAATGAGGGGTCTGGGTGCACGTATATAAGCAGGTTAGGTTTGAGTCATACCTTACTGTGGGCACACTCTCTGCACACATGGCTTCCCTGCATCACTGACTACTACAGGGAACAGTGGTTGTCTATTTGCTTGCCTAGCTCTGTGAACATGGGCAACTTCACCTTGGTTTTCTCTTCTGTAAAGTAGGGAAAATAATAGTATGTAGCTCATGATATTGATAAATGGCACATACTAAGCATTCTGTAAGTATTTGCCATTATTGTTATAATCATTACTTTTACTAGACTGTGAGCACCCTGAACAGCAGGACTGGATCTAATTCTCCATGCCATGGTGGCTGGCACATAAAGGGTGTTCAGTAAATATCAGGTGGGTGGTTGAATGAATGGATCAACTATCTTCATGAGCAAGCAGCTGTGTGAACAAGAATGAAACGCATAGTCCCAGCGAACATAGGTTAAGGACTTGCAAGATCTTTCTGGGTCGTGATATTCATTGGTGCTTCGATGTCCAGTGCAAAAGGAATATGTGCGAATAGAAGTAGGGGTGGTGGTGGGACCCATATTTTATTTGTTCATATAGTTATTATAGTAATAATATATATATGTATATATATATATATATATTTGATGCTGAAAGAGTCCAGCTACTGAGAAACCTGGCAGAGAAGGCTGAAGACACAGAAGGGATCCTGGGAACTCCAAAGAGAGTTTCTGGATGCAACAGCTGTTGGGAGCTGCAGATGCTGTGACTAGAGCCACAGCTACTGATCATGTTGCTGTCACCAGAGGATGTCCTCAGAAGGACATCAACAGCCACAGGAACCAGAGAAGAAACTGTGCTGGGACCTGCTATCACTGGGACAGCCTCACCAAGAGCCACCGTGGGAGCCACCAGCCAGAACGACTGTGGGTTCCACATTGAAAGCCACATACCTGGGGACCAGTAGGGAGACCAGTGTGCTTCAGGCTGGCCTGCAAGCTTGACTTTCTAGTAAAGGTGGAGATTGTGGGTGTCTCAGTGTATTTCTCCTAAGGAGAAAGAAATGGGGGTGAGGGGCTCTAGGCCATCCAAGTTATAGAGAGCTCAGATTCTTGGTCAAGGAATCAAGAATGTGGGCCCTTGTCCCTACTTTTGTACTCCACTGTGGATGATGGAAGTTTCCTGATTACTAATGGCTATTTAATCCCATTCTTGCTTGCTATTTTTTTTCCCTCCATAGCCACTAAAATGATGGTGTTACTTTAAAGCAAAAATCATAAAAATTTGTTATAAGATATTTATTCCTTTTTTGCTACAAGCTCACTCTATGAGCATGGCTAAGTTATTGAACTTGGCCTTCTTCTAATTCGGTTTTCACACCTATGAACTTAGACTCCCTTTCCATTAAATATGGATAGTGTTGATCTCTGCCTGCTGGCTCTCCCCTTTGTGCTGGTATTTTATATTCATGGAAGCTCAGCAAGGAACAAAATACAAAATTCAGCACAGAGATTCTGTCCATTGGGTTTTCATTCAAAATTCAACAGGTAGACAGGACTCCCACATAAGAAAAGGATAAGGCGACTCAGGGGAGGCAAGTAATGCCGTACAGTGATGATGCTTGTATGTAGGCAGCCAGCTCTCTGAGAGCCGTGGATGATCCTTTCAAAGAAAGCGAGCCTGGAGATGTGAACAGTGCATGCCAAGGTCACGCTGAGTTTTACAGCCCCAAATTCAGTGGAGTCTGAGCTAGACGAACACAGTAAAGTTCCAACCTGGAGCCTGGTTGGCAATTTTGTGCTCATCTTTATAAGGTGGGGATAAGAGATTTTACAACTGCACATGGGTAATTTATCCAAAAAGCAATGCGATCAACAGTGTAATATCAAATACCTCATGTGTGGAAAAGATGATGTAAGTATTATCAAAAAATGCAAAGTTTACTGGGCAAGCTTTCTGCTCTCACAGAGTTAGCCATACTGGTGGTGAAACAGATCGACTAAAACCAGAAGACAGCATGGAGCAATAGCCTAAGATAAGTGCTGAGGACTGGTATCAGCTAAAAGGATTGAAGGATTTAGGAAGGAGTTAGGCTGAAGGAAGACCTGGTGGTGCACCATCAAGCATCGCATAACGTTTTGGTCAATGACAGACCACACATACGATAATAGCTCCATAAGATTATTATGGAGCTGAAAAATTCCTAATCACCTAGTGACTTTATAGGCATTGAAATGCCCTAGCGTAATGCATATTGATACTGATTATTATAGTGAAATTTTCAAAAAACCCATATAAAATAGATTTATTTAGGGGATGGGTGGAAGACTTGGATCTTGAATCTCAAGCAAGGAATGTGAAACCGATTATGTAAACATCAGTGGGTCACTAAAGGTTCTAAGCAGGGCACTAATTTGGGTGAAATGGTGTCTTAGGAAAATGAGGGTGGCAGTGGTTTGCAATGCACCCCCTTTCTCCTATATGTGGACAACTAGCATAGTGCTTAACAATAAACTTAGTTATGTACATAACAATATCTTAGAGATGTGGGCAGATCCCAAAATACCTTCTGAATCAGAGGAAGACTAAGTTATATTTAATCTAGGTTGAGTGTTAAGTATACCTTGGCATATTCTAATTTTTAGAAATCTATAATTTATACCTGGTAGCCATAATAATTCTTAATTAAGCATGACACCAAACTCATCCTAGATATTTTTCTGCCCATGATTCTTTCATCAAATTAATCACCAAGACCTATGGTTTTACCTTCTTAATATCTCTTGACACTATCTGCTACCAACCTTCCTCACTGCGTCACCTTAGATCAGTCACAATGTTGGCTCTGCATCAGACCCACTTAAGGACTTTCTTTTTTTGAGACAGAGTCTCGCTTTGTTGTCCAGGCTAGAGTAAGTGCCATGACATCAGCCTAGCTCACAGCAACCTCAAACTCCTGGGCTCAAGCAATCCTCCTGCCTCAGCCTCCCGAGTAGCTGGGACTACAGGCATGCACCACCATGCCCAGCTGATTTTTTTTTCTATATGTATTAGTTGGCCAATTAATTTCTTTCTATTTATAGTAGAGATGGGGTCTCACTCTTGCTCAGGCTGGTTTCGAACTCCTGACCTTCAGCAATCCCCCCCCCCTTGACCTCCCAGAGTGCTAGGATTACAGGCGTGAGCCACCGCACCCGGCCGGGACTTTCAGTAAAAATATACCAGTGTCTGGGTCCAGCCTCCAGAGATTGTGGTTTTAGTTGTCTGAGGTGGGGCTTGAACACTGATATTTTTAAAGTTCCTGGGGGTTCTTCCATGCAAACAAGCCTTAGTGCATGCGCTCTTTGTTGCATGCCTGAATCATTACACAAGTCATCTGCCTGCACCCCTGCCTCCAGGTTTTATTTCTTCAAATCTCTTCTTTATCCTGCTTTCAGAATGCTCTTGGAAAAACACTAATCTAATCACACCACTCTTGCCTTAAAACCCTTCAACAAAGTAGCTCTCCAGTAACTATCTAACAAAACCCAAGCTCATCTAACACCAACCTTCTTCTTTAACAACACACACTCACACACACGCACACACTCACACACACACACAAAATAACCCTCTAAAATGTCCCAGTAGTCAAGACAATAACAACAAAGTCAAGACATAAAATCTGAACCAAAGAGTGATCTAGCTTTGGAAGAATGTTGCAGATTCAATTGTTTAAAGACATTTTATTAAAACCCTGTTCAAACATACACCCCCACGGAATTGCCTTGCAATGTCCAATGCAGGTAAGAGCTTTGGAAGAGACACCAGCCCCAGTGTAGACGCCTGTGGCGCGCCCTGAAGTGCAGGAAGATGGAGGGAAGCGACTACTCTACTCTCAGCAGGAGCAGTAGAGGCTGCTTGGTTCAGCTGACAGATGACGCGTTCTCTGATTTCCCTCTTGTTATGGGTTGAATTTTGTTTCCCCAACATCCATATGTTGAAGTCCTACCTCCAGTGTATCTCAACATGTAACCTTCTTTTGGAGAGAGGGTCTTTAAAGAGGTAATCAAGTTAAAATAAGGTCATCGGGGTGGGCCCTAACCTGATGTGAGTGGTGTCCTTATAAAAAGGGGAGATTTGGGCACAGGGAGAACGCTGTGTGAAGGCAAAGGCAGAGGCAGAGATTGTGGTGGTGCATCTACAAGCCAAGGAATACCAAAGATTGTCAGCAAACCACCAGAAGCCAGGAGAGCGCCTGGAACAGATTCTTCTCGGGGCCCTCAGAAGAAACCAACCCTGCTGCTATTAACACTTTGATCTTGGACTACTGTCTGCAGGACTGTGATACAATACATGCAATTGCCCAGTCTGGTATACTTGCTATAGCAAACCCAGAAAACTAATGCACCTCCCGTCAGCCTCTTCATCTGCCCACTGCCTCTCTCTCCAGCCACCTCCCGCCTTGCACCCCAAGCTTGACTGCCCAGCCGCACTGATCTTCTCCAAGTCCCCCAGATGTGCTGTGTTCCTTCTTGCTGCTCCCTCTGCCTGGAGCTCCCACCCCCAGGCTCCCCACACCGACCTGGAAGGTGCCAATGAATCCTTGAAGGCTCAGCTCAACCCTCCCTTCCTCTGTTTTCTCAGTCCCCACTCCTTAATCCCTTCCAGCCAAATTTCCAAAGAATTAGCCATTCCTCGTTGGATATACCACTGCTGTCATTTGTATCCAACATCCCTTCACATCCTCTCAGTCCCAGCCTTCCTCAGCCACTGCTGCAGCAACTCTGCCCAGGCTAACTGCACCTCTCCTCCACCACTCTGCCCACCTGTCACTCCTGCTCCAGGCATTCTCTGAGGCCAAGATGGGAACACCCACAGAAACCCCCTGGACACACACAGGGGCAGGGGCACAAGAACTGCAGAAAGGTAACACCTCTGGGGCTACTCGTGGATGAAGTTTCCCCTTTTGTCCCCTGTACACAGTTCTGAGTTACATTTCATAAAGCAGATGCAACGCCAGTCCCCTGAGTAATGGCCAACTCCAGAAGACATCCTCATGCATTGGTTTTCCCTCCCCCAATTCATTCCCCGGCCCCTCCGTTACTACTGCTCGCTGGAATCATTCCCAAATAAACTACCTGCATGGGTGTGTTTTCTAGGGCTCCATTTTCAGGGAACACAACCAATGACATTGTGTTTACTTTGTATTGTATGGGGTTAAGCCATGTGAAATTGCCAATATTTGATCATTTTTGACCAACAAAGATGGCAATGCCCTGTGATCTGACTAATGGGCATTTGTTTGCATTTGTTCTTCTCAAGTAGAATGTAAGCTTCCCGAGGGCAGGGGCTGCAGCACCCCACTCATTTCTGCACCCCCAGTATCCGCCACTGCGGCTGCCCATAGAAACGTGCAATGAGTGCGACGTGGTCGGCTCAGTGTAGATAAAGAAAAGGTTACGGTAAGGATTCTTCTGTAAATAACGTCAGGACAAGCAAGTTAAATCTCTACCTCACATTTGACACTAAAATAAAGTCAAGATGAATTAAAGATTTAAATGCAAAAAAAAAGGCAATTTTTTAAAAGACAAAGAAAATAGTTTATAGCCTGTGGGAGAAGCAGTTTTACAAACCAAAGTTCCCCTCTGGGGCAGAAAGGGCTCCCCTAAGCAGAAGCAGAAGGTACTAGAAGAGCATCTTTGTCAGGCCTGGGCACTCGGAGGGCTGCCCAGGGGAATGACTCCTAAGCTGAGAGCTGCAGGACAAGCAGAACTTCGTTTTACGGTTACAAAACAAGCAGAAAATCGTTTTACAGGCAGGAGACGGGTGATGAGAAGGGTGTTCCAGGCAGAGGAAAGGGCCTGTGCAAAGCCATGTACATAAGAGACTCAAACTGAAAGAAATGAAAGCGCCTGTCTTAAAGCTCTCCATGCAGATACTGACTAATCCACGGGGATTATAATATCCTGGCTTTGGGGAAGGGCCGTCAAATCTCACATGAATAGCAGCTGCATTTTCTTGGGGCAAGCACTCAGAGTTGGACTTAAAGTCCATGCTGCCTTCTTGGGTATGAGGATCTCAGGGATCTCTGTCGGGGGCCAAATGGTTGCTGCACCCCTGGGACTAATGTAGCCTTAGCATATACGCTGGTGCCAGCTTTAACAAGTGCATATGAAAACTGGCCTGGCCCACCATGAAGAGCCATCCAGATTCCAGGGTTGGATCCTGCCCCAAATATGCCTTTAGAAACACTATCCATTCTCTTTTGATGGCTTGTGAGAAACCTGCTTTGCAAGTTACCCCACTATGACCCAGGAGCTCTTTGAGCTGCCACTAACCAGGATGGAGGATCTGTCCAGCGGTAGCCAGGTCAAAGAGAAGGGATCCAAAAAAAGGGCCAAAGAACAGGGAATAAACTAGGCTCATTCTTTGCTTTTCAGTATGGAGTTTAAGCTGATTATATGCTATGGGTGCAACATTGTATGGTCTCTGACAACTGAAACATTTTCCGCTACACAACGTCTAATGCTTCTGTCCTGTCTGCCCTAATGTATTGTTCTACATAATAAAAATATGGCTCTTTTTGATTCAAGTGATAAGATAACTTTATATATTTTCCTGTTCTAAGAATCAGGCAAATTGAATCAAAATAATAACCATGCAATATTTCACAGCATGGTTACTTTAAAATTCACCTAAAGTACAATAATAAGGTATGTATTTTGCCATGAAATCCTGTAAAACCAGAGAGAAGGAAGTAACAAAATACCATAATAGTGTAAAGAGAGAAAAACAGAACATCCCATGCCCATTTCAACAGCAGTTGTGGTTGAATACAAGTATTATAAAGAGACTTTCTGGTAGGCTCATTTGTCATAAATAATTGTGAGGAAAACACCTGGCTTGAGAAACTTAGTCTGTTGCTAGAGGGTCGACATAAAAATGTCAATATTTTTTAAATCATGTATTTTAAAACACCCGTCTTCAGTCACCTCTCTACTTTTTTCGGACATCTGATAGGATAAATTGGAAGAAGCTAATCGAATAATATCCTTGGTAACCTACTCAAAGAATTTTTATAGTCATGTATTTTCTGAGTTACAGCCATATTTTATTTATGGCTCATGTCAAAAAATGTCTTGGGGCTTTTGCTCCTCAAATCTATGGCAGTTTATTTCCCCAAAATCGTGCCCACGTTTTACAGCAAGATCCACAGCAACAAAGCAAGAAATCAGGAAAATCAGCATTTGATATCAACAGCTTAATACCTCTGCTACCTAGGACAATCCAGAGGCGATCACAGAAAGGGTCTCTGTGACCTTGTAGCAGCTGCAAATCACTGTGATCTGAATTAGAATAGTCTCCTCTTCAATAATACATTACAGACTCAGTACATTTAGGTGCCCTCAAGGTTTCTCAGTAGGAACCAAAATTATTCCAGCCCAAACCTCATTTTTCTTATCATACAGTTTCCATCAATACATTTATGATCTCTTTAAAGCACACAATAGAGGGCACACCTATGCATCAAGCCCACATTTATCCACAAGTGCTCAGATAGATACAGAAGCCAATAAATTCTAAATGACCAAATAAAAGAGCTAACTAAAATTCTTATCCAGGGGGTGAATGCATGGTTGCTCACATTCAAGATCTGTCCTAATAGAAACTAAGTGAAAAAGCAGACAAAAGCAAGCTAGCAGAGGTCAGCTATAAAGGTCAGGGAGATGAAGGGGCTGCCACAGCAGACAGCACCAAAGGAGACCAACCGAGACCCTCAGCATTAGCTGGGAATGAGTCCCCAGGCTATCAGGGGTCCCTTGTTCAAAGAAGTTTCTATAGGAGAATTCACCAATAAAAAGCAATAAAATATGAATAGAAATGCAGGGTGTCCCCTTCAGACCCAGGTAAAGGACAACAAAGGCACTCTGAAATGTCAGTGCTCATCGCCAGGCATCCTACTGGGGACCTGGCCAGACCCCGGCACACACACCTCGTCCCGCTTCCCCCTGAGCCGAATGATTCACACAGCAGGAACAAGTCAAATTTGTCCTTCAGCAAGATGACAAATTACTAGATCCCAGGATTATAAAAATAATGGCTATTGGGTGTGAAGCACCAACTAGATACCAGGCGCTGTGCTGAATGTTGCCTCTATATTATTGCAACTGAATGAGGGGAATAGTATTGTTGCCCTCCCCACTTTTATAGACGAGAGGCTGAAGTTTGGTGAATCAGACACTGGCTAGTGTCTGCCCAATTCACAATCGATTTCCGTCTCTTCAAACTCCCCACACAATCCAAAGAGGTGGCTCCCCAGAAAACATGTTGGTAGTAATACCACTTGATTCCGTCAGCGGGGCCATTCAAAAGCCCAAATTGGAACTGAGAGCAAGAGAGACTGAAAGCTGGTTGCTGAGTGTTAGCAGCAGAGACTGAAAAGAAGCCCCGGGAGCTCTGGCTGCTGATGTCCACACTGCCCACCAGGGAGAGATCTTCTAGCAAGCTCCCTCTTCTAAAGCTAGATTTCTGTTCCCTGCTGTGACCTCCATGACTCCGATGGCCTGAGGCAAGAGGGAGCTCTAGCCACAGGGAAGACCGTACCCTCTCCAGCCTCGGCTCATTTGCAGGGGCCATGAAGGAGCCCCAGAACTCGACTTGCTCTGGCAAGACCCCCTCGCCCCCTCTCCTCCCATCACTCACACCCTGACGACCACCCTCTGCCTGGTGACCATCAGATCCTTTGTCTCTGCTACTTCAGCCACTGCAAGAAGCCCAGGACTCCAAAGCATCTGTATGTCCCCTTTTCTGACCCCATCTCCCTCCAGCACACACCCGTAGCTTCTGAAATTCTTGCACTGGGCCGGCAGGATCACACAGCCAGTCCTCAGCAAAATCGCCTCTCTTCTCAGCCTCCTCTGAGCCTGTTTCCTTCACCTCTTGCTTTGACTGAAAGAAACCTGGGAGCACTGCTTTGCCTGCAGCCCTTTCAAGGGCTGGACATGTTCTCCCTCATACCTCTTAAACCCCTGGACGGAGATGGGACAGCTTTCTCTGCTCCTCGCCGCCTTTTCTAGACCTCTCCTCTTCCTGAGCCCCCTCCCCGGCTCTGAGTCTGATGTCATCGCACTGTTCTCCCCCACTAGCCCTCATCGTGGCAGCTGAGCCTCTGCCCGGCATCAATCCCGTCATTCCTCTAAGATCTTTGCTTTTCGCTCGCTGCCACGTCCTCCAACAACACTCTTATCAAAATAATTGGTAATTTTAGTACCCACATGGATGATCTTTTCAGGTCCTTAAGATCTTGTCCTCCACTCTACCTCAGCCCCTCACTCCCATTGTCACAGCACAGTGACAGCACCCCTCCATAATGCCAATTTCCAGCATCCCAACTCGTATATCCAACTGCCCAGTTAATATCCCTCTTGTCTGGTGGGCATCTCAAACTCAGCACATCCAAACTCAAACTCCTGATCTCTCCCCAAAACCTGCTCCAGCTGCTACCTTCCTGTCTTGGTTAAGGGCAGCCCCATCCTTCCACATGTGTGGACTTTTATACTTCTTATACCCCACATCTAGTCCATCAAGAAATTTTGTTGGATCTACCTTCAAAATATATCTAGAATCCAACCACATCTTACCAATTCACCATGACCACCCTGGAGTGAACCCTTATAACCTCTCACCTGGGCTATTACAGTTGCTTCTGCCCAGCCATGGCTGCTACTCTGGCACTCTCCCCATGCCCAGTTTCTTCTCAACGCAGTGCCCAGAGTGGACCATTTAAAACACAAGTCAGGCCGGGCGCGGTGGCTCACGCCTGTCGTCCTAGCTTTCTGGGAGGCCAAGACGGGTGGATAGCTGCTGCTTCAGGGGTTCGACACCAGCCTGAACACTGCCTGAGCACAGTCAGACCCCGTCTCTAATAAAAAAAAAAAAAAAAACAAGTCAGCTTACGGCCCTCTTTCCTCAAATGACCTCCATTGGCTTCCCATCGCATTCAAAGAGCCCAGGTCTTTACGATAACTAACAAGGCCCTAGATTTGCTGGCTCCAGCACCTCTGGGACCCCCTCTCCTGCTACACCCCTTCATTCATCCCACTCCAGTCCCTCTGGCCTCCTTGCTGTTCCTTCAACATGCTGGACACACATCTGCCTCAGGGTCACGTTCTTTTTCTCACCTCCACCTGGAATGTTCTTTCTTCCAGATATTCACTGCCTTCCTTTTTTCCTTCCTTGCAGCCCTTTACTCAAATATCACCTTCTCATTGAAGCTTCCCTGACCACCCTACCTAAAGTTACAGCCTCTCCACACCCCATCTCCCTTCCCTAAAATTCCCTGTCCCCCTTTCTTGCTTTTTCATCCTGACACCTGTCATCTTTATACTAGAAACTTTCACTTCTTTCTTGAGTGTCTGCCTCCACCTGGTGGAATGACAAGTCCACAAGGGTGTGGATTTTTGCCTGTTTTGCTCACTGCTGTGTCCTCAACACATAGAGCAGTGTCTGACACACAGTGTGCGCTCCATAAGTATTTTTTAGTTAATGAGTGAATAAATGAGAACAAATAGGTTTAGGCAGAGGAAGCAAATTCTCAAAGGTCAATGAAGTAGTGAGCGGCAGAACCCGAGCTCAAGCACATTTATCCAAGCTGCACTCACGCAATAGTATGCTCAGGAATGCAGACAGCACGAGACACAATCGGAAACGGGACATCCTCGAATGGTGACTTTGTTATGCTCTTATTGGAAAGAGTAAAAGGAGGCAGCTTGGAATTATCTAAACCACAATAAACTTGGTAAAAAGGCAGACAGTAAATATTTCGTGCACTGCAGGCCATTTGTTCTCTATCAACTACTCAACTCCGCTGTTGTAGCACAAAAGCCGACATGGATAATACATAGACGAGAAGGGATGGCTGTGTTCTAATAAAACTATGTTTACAAAAAACAGGGACTGACTGGATTTGACCCACAGGTCATAATTTGCTGGCCTCTGGTTTAAATCTGTGATGATGTGATTAGGCCGAATGTCTGAAGGTATTCCAAATCTTAGGCAATTATAGGAAGCAGTGATACAAAGTGAGGTGTCGACTTTGATTTTGCCCAGTTCTGGGTCCAAATTCCAGCCCTGCCATGGGCTAGCTGTGACATTGGGCAAATGACCCAACGTCTTTGAAATTCAGGTTGCTCATCAGTCAAAAGGGATAAATAATCGTGATCTGGCAGGGCTGTTATAGGGTGTAAATGAGAAGTGTGTGTAAAGTAGCCACTAAACTGTACGTAGTAGTTCTCAGTAGTGATGGTTACTGTTATTAGGTAGTTCCTGTGAATCCGCACTAGAGTGTACATGCCTTGGGGTCGAAGGCTCTCTCTTTCCATTTTCAGGTCTCCTTAACACCTAGTTCTGGCCTGAAGATATCGGTACAGAGCATGTTGTGAACGACAAGTGAAAGGACACATCCATTTACATAGTGCCTGGTCAACTTCTGAATCAAGAAGTAACACAGATTTGTTTAGCCAATTTCTAGAAGCATTTAAACAAATGAGGCTTAAGGACATTGCAGCTGTGGTTGTCCTGTGTTCACGTGGGAGTCCCCAGGCAGGGCTCTTCCCCATGCTGAGCTCCCAGCAAACTCTGTCCACCGCGCCTTCTCCCTCTGCCTGCTGCCCTGCACAGGCCGGGGTAGGAAGCACAGGCCTCACTGCCGGCTTCTGTTCAAATCCGTTTAAATCTCTGTCCTTCCCACACTCCACTTGGTTGCAAAGGACAAGCCTTTCTCTCCTTATTATTGCATAGAATCAGTCTGGAGTCAGATCTTGAGTCTCTCCTATGCTATGAAACAGACTTGATCTGAATTGGCCGGCGAGGCGTCTAATAAAGGAGCTGTGTCAGTCTGGGTTCCAGGTGGCAGCAATCACTCTAGTTGGTTTCGGCATTCATGGATTTAATACATTTTGTTGGCTGGGCTAGGAGAGGAGGTTCCAGAACAACACTGCAGAATTAGCTCACCAGGGGCTCTAGATAGTGGCCTTTGAACTTTTAGTTGTTCAAAGAAAAAGTTCTGATGTTAAATGTCAAATTGTGAGCAGTGGTTACTTCCCAGGAGAAATGGGGAGAGAGGGAGGGAGGTGGAACTTTCCCTATTTCTGTTATAACGTTCAGTATTGTGGGAATTTTAAAAGAGAACATGGACTTCCTTTGTAATTAAAAGAAAGAAAAAAAAATGTTTTTTGCCTCCTTCACAGCTGCTAGCCAAATGGAAACAGCCAGGTGTGGACAGCTGATGTCGAGATTTGTAACACTGTGATCTGGTCCAGGTACTTTATATTCAAATATCAATACATTAATATTCTAAAATTTCCCTCTGTCATTTCTGAGAAAAAGTAGACTGGTGATGTCAGAATGGTTAAGTGGGGCTGCCCCCCAGGCCAGTGTTTCTCAAACTTGAGCAAATAGAGCCACGTGGAGAGCGCGCTGAAGCGCAGACTACACCCTTCGCCTCCCGAGTTCTTGGGTCCGTGCATGTGGGGGTCAGGCCCAAGAATGTGCGTTTCTAGCAAGTTCCCAGGGGGTGCAGCTGCTGCTGCTGGGTGCCACACTGGAGACCTTCTGCCCTAGACCCTGCTGCTCAGCCTGTGGTCCCAGGACCGGCAGCAGCAGCATCGCCTGGGAGCTTGCTAGAAATGCAGGATCCTGGGCCTCGCCCCAGACCTCTGCAGCGGAGCCTGCAGCCTGACAAGCTCCCTGGGCTCCCATGCACGTGGCAGTCAGAGAACACTGCTCGAGACCGCCAGAGCCGTCAGCTCAGCACTTGGAGGTGTCGTCCCTAAGCACAAAGCCCTCTGTGAGCTCCCGCTCAAGTCCTGGGGGAGGAAGGAGATCCTGACCATGACAAGAGAGGCCTCGACCACAGCCTCCACGTGGCGTGGAGCAGGGAAACACGTTCCCTCTCGGCGCATCTCACAGCCCGTGTGGAGCTCAGCAGTGCTGCCGAGCTACGTCCTCCTGACCCCTCGGAGAGGCAGAGGCTGCGCCCCATTCTGGATGGAGCCCCCAACAGCACCAGGCTGGAGCCCCCTGGCTTAGGTCCCCCACCTCTATCAGGCCTCTCGGAAATGTGTAGTCTGCAAAACTGTTGCTCAAGCAGAATAAAATCCAGCCAAACTGAAGGTCCTCTGGACATTTTAGAGACAAAACAAGCACGATTTCCACCAATTAAGTTTATCTCAGAGTCCATGTGATAAGATCTATGATGCAGGCCCCATGCCAAACCTAGTTAAGTGCCTGATGGTTGTCAAGCTTTCTACATCCAGATCTTCAGCACCATTTGATTAAGTCAACCAGCCTCCTCAAATACACACTTGATTTCTACAGTCCAGCGAGACTCAGAGAAGAGTAACTGCTTCCCTCCCACCCCCTGCCCAGACCTGCCTCCAAGCCCTCTTTCTGCAGCAGGATTCCTAGCACACAGGACCCCGTGCAACCCTGCAGGATACAGCCACGCCAAATGTCAGCTCTCTCCCTGCAAGACAAACCAAGAGAGGGAAATGGAAAGTACAAACAAACCAACAACAAAAACCTTTCAGCTAAATAGGTAGGTTTTTCTCTATTAACCGACAAAGATGTGCTTCTCCACAACTCATTTGAAAGGATCAATGCCACCCCACAGGGAAACAGAGTGGTGTCGACTGCTCTTCAAAACACAGTGTCTAGAATTGGATGGCTTGCCGAACCTTTGAACAAAAATCAACTTGAAATAAAATGATGATTCCCAAGTGAGTAAGCAGGTATAATTCTTCCATGCACTGGTCTAATTGCAGTTTAAAAAGAAATCCTAACCCTTATCAGTACTACCACTTGTTGGGTGCTTACAATGGGCCAGGCACTGCGCTAAACAGTTTACAGGACCACCTCATTCATTTTCACAATGCTGCATGGTGGGTACTGTTCTCTTTCTATACAGATGGGAAAACTGAAGTTCAGAGACGTTAATTAACTTGCACAAGGCCACAGAACTAGTAACCAGGGCAGGCTGATTAATCGCCCGTCTAATCCGCCTTCCCATCTCATGGCCCAGTGGGACATCTCTCTTGAGGGAAAAACAGAAAACACAGTGAGGGGAGGGAAATCCAGATGCCTCTGAAAATACTGAGGGGCCATGTTGCTTCTGTGCAGAGGTAGCAGTCACCCCACATAATTGTGGTATGGCATATTTTAGAGTATGCCAAGGAGGTCCGGATGGCTCATGCGTTGTTTGGTTACTAAGGAGGTGGTCACTCCAGCAGTAGAAGAGGAAACAAAGGTGTGTCTCAGCTCCAGACCAGCTCACCACGGCTGCCAGCTGCAGAAACAATTCATTTGGTCGTGACCCGCGTGTTAGTGCCGATGGCTTTGACGTGTGAAGAGGCTCCAGGTCATCAGCCCAGAATGACAGCACAAGGAGACTTTCTGTTTCTCAATCCTGCTATCTATGAGACTCATTCTTCATTGCCAGAATGACAGATTGCCTTGTGTCATACTAAGGGGGAAACACATGCGTGCACACACACACACACACACACACACACACACAAACAAGTGATACCTCCAAGAAGCCCAGCTTCACGTGAAAAGCATGAGGCAATATAAATTAAGGAACGCTGTTTACATAGGTAATTTCATATGGGAAAAGGGAGCTGGTTTTTATTATGAAACCAAACGATGATTTAAAACATGTTAGAGAGTTGGCAACCTCACCATAGACATAATCATTTTTTTGTAAATGCTAACCTCAGAACTTTAAGTCAGACGTAATTCACTGGAGAAAAAAAAATCAATGCCATTCATGGATAAAGTGCAGAAAACACCAAACCTATAAGAGTTCAAGAGAGCTAGAAGGGCAGTAGAAGGGCAAGTGGGACTGTGGTTGTAAAGAAAAGCCAGTTCAGTGTTTAAAACTGGCCTCCAAGCACATATGACATGGTATAATCATCACAAATTCACTCAAATGTCTTGAGACAAACCCGTGATGACTGGGTTTTCATACTCGTGTGTGGAATGTGCCTCCTCAAACTTTGTTATGACATTGCCACATTACCCATCTAACATGAAAAAAAATAGTTAAAACTTTTGGTTATAGGAATGTGCTAAATAAAATTTAAAAGGGAATATCAAACTGGATAACAATGTTTATGTACACAAGGAGTTAATATTCTTTTTATATAAAAAGCACTATAAATACATGAATTCTCCAAGAGAAAAATATACAAGGGATATGAAAGGCATTGGCCACTAAATAGATTTTTTTTTTTTTGAGACAGAGTCTTGCTCTGTTGCCTTGGCTAGAGTTCCATGATGTCAAGCTAGCTCACAGCAACTTCAAACTCCTGGGCTCAAAGAATCCTTCTGCCTCAGCCTCCCGAGTAGCTGGGACTACAGGCATGAGCCACCATGCCTGGCTAATTTTTTCTACATATTTTTAGTTGTCCAATTAATTTCTTTCTATTTTTAGTAGAGATAGAGTCTCTCTGTTGCTCAGGCTGGTCTTGAACTCCTGACCTTGAGCGATTCTCCCGCCTCAGCCTCCCAGAGTGCTAGGATTACAGACGTGAGCCACCATGCCTGGCCTAAATAGATTTTGTAATGTTCAATTTTACTTGTAATCAAAGGAATACAAATTAAGATACAATACTATGTTCATTAACCAAACTCGTGGTCTTTTCCTTAATAAGGTCTGTTGGTATCAGCTGGGTGCCCAGCTCTCTTCATTCTTCATAAGCCAGCCCCAGCTTGCTACCACGGCAGAGGCAAGGACACGCACAAGGCCTCCTGAGGCCTGACCTCAGAGTTGGCACATGATCACTTCCAGTGCATCATATTGGCCCAAACAAATCACAGGCCAGCAGAGATTTGAGGGAAATTACACTGCCTCTTGATGGGAGGATTTTCAAAATCATATTGCAAAGGTTGTGGTTACAGGGAAAGGTGGAGAATTGGAGCCAATTTTCAATCAATCTATCACAAGTATGTACCATATTATCCCAATTATGCATTCATCAAAAATTTTATGTGATATATGTATATAGATAGATAGGCTGTCCTTTGGAATCTATACCCAGTTGAACAGGCACAACACAAAAGAGAATATCCAAATAGCCAATACGCATACGGAAAGATGTTCAATAGCTACTCACCAGAAATGGACCTTGTCCATTTCTACTCAGTTGAATATACGCACACCCTATAACCTAGCAATTTCACTCCTAGGTAAATATATCCAAAAGAAATACATATATGTGCATCAGAGGACATGTTTAGGAATATTCACAGAAGTATATAAGTGTATAGTAGCCCAAACCAATTTAAATGTTCATCAACAATAGAATGGATAAATACAGAAGCTCCTTAACTTACAATGGGATTATGTCCCAATCAAACCATCATAACTCAAAATATTATAAATAAAAAATGGACTTACTACACCTAACCTACTGAACATCATAGCTTAGCCTATCTTAAAGTGCTCAGAACACTTACATTACCCTACAATTTGGCAACATTATCTAACACAAAGCCTATTTTATAATAAATGTCCAATATCTCACATAATTTATTAAACACTGTACTGAAAGTGAAAAAGAGAATGGTTTGGGGTACTCAAAGTATGGTTTCTACTGAATGTGTATCACTCACACCACCATAAAGTGGAAAAATCACTAAGTTGAACCATCAGAAGTTGAGGGTATCTCTAAATTGTGAAGTTTTTCCCACAAAATGGAATATTACACAGCAATAGAAAGAACAAACACTGCTACTAGCAACAACTTTGATAAATCTGACAGACATAAGATTGCATTAAAAAAAAAAAAGGCAGATCAAAGAAAGAAAAGTATAGTTGACTCTTGGACAACACAAGTTTGAACTTCACAAGTCCACTTGTACATGGATTTTCTCCCACCTCTGCCACCCCTGAGACAGCAAGACCGTCCTCAGCATACTCAACGTGAAGATGACAAGGATGAAGACCTTTATGATGATCCTCTTCCACTTAATGAATAGTCAACGTATTTTCTCTTCCTTATGATTTTATTAATCACATTTTCTTTTCTCTACCTTACTTCATTGTAAGAATATAGTATATAAAACATATAACATACCAAATATGTATTAATTAATTGTTTATGTTATTAGGAAGGCTACCAGTTAACCATAGGCTATTAGTAGTTAAGTTTCTGAAGACTTGTGGATTTTCAAATGCACAGGGGGCAGCCCCCCAATCCCCTCATGGTTCAAGGGTCAACTGTGTATACCTTTGAGTCCATTGATGTAAAGTTCAAACACAGGTAAAGCTAATCTGTAATTAAAGAAATAAAAATGGCAGTTGCCTTTGGAAACAGGTTGGGTGATCCAGATATGGCATAAGGAAGGCCTCCAGGGTGCCGCTCACACACTGGTTTTGACCAGGGTTGTGGTTTCACAATGCAAAAATTCAAGCTATACGCCTAAAACTTGGGCTCTTTGCTATATGTATGTTATATTTAGTAATATTTACAATGGCAATATTTGCAAAATAATAGTAAGAATTAGATTTGTTTGAAAGTGTCTCCTATCAAAATGCAAATGTCTCTCAGGGAGATTCCTCATTCTAACCCATCACAGAGCTCTCTTGAGGAGACATTGGTTGGGCACAGGCTGAGAGACAGATAAGAGCCTGAAGTGTGACCAGGTCTCTAGGGAGGTGGGAGGAGAGGGCCTCTGAAGGCACTCACAGGAAAACAATAAGCACCGCCAGTGGGCAATAACAGCAGAGGACCCCAGAGAATATGTATGCAAAGGGCAGGTCCTCAATGATAGCAAAGCCAGTCTGTGTCCTGGGCTCTAGGCAGCTCTCTTTGTCACCCAGGTCCTTTCTGCTCTGCCCCCCATCCACTAGCCAAATGTGAAACTTGGCTTTCATGATCTCCCTGGCCCTTTTAAATTACCCACACATAGCAGAGCACAGACCATAATGCCGGTTTCTAGTAAGAGCTGCTACAAAAACATCACGAGAAGTGACAGCAAGTTTAAAGGAACCCGGAGGTACCCAGCTGAAAGGGCTCTTTCTTATAGCTCTCTTCCATTTCTCTCCTTTTCAAGTCTAATTTTCTCCACCTAATCCCTCATTGTCAACACATTTAGAATTTTCTCATTGATAAAAATGAGATCCATGTTCCCTAGGCTTGGGGCCACCTACTGGATATTTGGGACAAGCTGCTCGTATACAAGGAAGAATAGAAATAAAAAAGCAGGACTCATTCGGGAGGACTCTGCCATCAGGCAGATTATTAATATAAATCATTGCATTTCCATAACAGTAGGGGAAATTTATCATTTCATTTATTCAGACTTCGCTCAACAACTTTTAACTGTAACACAGTGTGCCCCATAGGCGTCTGAAAACACATGTGATGTTAACCAGTGTAACGGCTGAGTGTGTCTGGCCCCTGTCAAGGTTGATAACAAATTTGATTTACTAAAATATAGCAAAGTAGGTCACTGCTGTCTGCAAACATAGCTCATGATAATCAAAGGAACATAGAGAGAAAATGATGGGAAACTAAATTTCAAAGTGGAAAATCAAACAGTGTACCTTTTTTAGACAGATAGAACCCACTGCAAAAGCACAACACTGATTTGCTTTTTAGCCACCAGGCCCTATCCTTCTTGGAGGCATGTGTGACTGAGTCCCAGTGTAGTGTAAATAAAATCAGAAACCATTTGGCAAGTAGAATCTTGGGAGATTATATTGACCTTGTGTCCTTCATTGTGTCTCACTATGTTAAGCCAACTAATGCTGCAGTTAAATCCTACCCCATGTAGGCAGGGGTTATACAAATGTTTTATCGCCAAAGTCATAGTGACTTCCCAAATACCCCTCAGCAGTCTCACGCACCTTCTGACAATATCATGACTTCCCATAGAACAGAGGAAGGGCAGTTACTGGGATGCCCTGCTTCCTCGCCCATAATCCCAAGAGATCTGATATTTCAAATGGGCAGTGCAATCAACTTTCTTAGCACTCAGAGCTAACCTCAAAGACACTAAATATCAGATTTTATACACCTATCAAAGGAAAACATAGTATTCTTCTATCCAACTACAGCTGCGTTTACAAAGGCTATAACAGAGCCCAAAGCCTGGACTGGGCAGGTTTGGGTAAAGAGGGTGCAGACATCTGAGGAATGCAACCCTGTTTTCATTTTCATAAGATTATTAGGTCCCATTAACACCTACCAGTTACAGACTCTGCTTCAGGAATCTTCATTCACTCACCTAGCCAATGAGTCCTGACCATCAGCTGTGTGCTAGAAACTATGCCAGGGTGCGGAAAACAGTGATTACTAATAAGACATAATCCCGGCCTTAAGAAACCTAGAGAAGAGGGAAGACCTGTGTGTGTACACTCGCTCAAAATCAGCCATCACAATCGAGTGTGCAGGTGCTGTGGCCGGGGACATGAGGGCCTGCCACGCGGGCAGGAGGCTGACTGATGACCACCCACGGAGGTCAGGTCCTGTCCCTGGAGCCTGTCAATGTTGCCTCGTAAGGAAAACAGGTCTTTGCGGATGTGATTAAGTTAAGGATCTTGACATGGGGAGATTATATATATATGTTTGCAAAAGCAAAAAAAGTTAATAATCTTTGACCCAGCAACCCCATTCTTTAAATCTATAGTAAAGAAATGATTTGTGTGGAAAAGGTATGCTAGATAGATGATTGATTGATAGAGACAAAGGCATACATTCATGACAGAATTATGTAAAATAGCACAAAAAATTTCCAGTAATAAAAGAATATGCCACTCACATTGTGAAATAGTCAATCATAAAATAATAATTTCAGTCGTACGGTAGTTACCCTTACCTGCAGTTTCAATTTCTGCGATTTCAGTTACCTGTGGTCAATGGTGGTCCAAAAATATGAAATGGAAAATTCCAGAAATACATAATATATAAGTTTTAAATTGTGTACTATTCTGAGTATCATGATAAAATCTTGCACCAACCTGGCCCATCCCTCCTTGGACGGGAATCATCCCTCAGTTCAGCATCTCCACACTATCTACACACCCGCCAGGGAGTCACTTGGTAGCCGGCTCGGTTACCAGATTGGCTGTCGGTATCTCAGTGCTGGTGTTCAAGGAACCCTTGTTTTACTTAATAATGGTCCCAAAGCACAAGAGTAGTGTGGCTGGCAATGTGGATATGCTGAAGAGAAACCATAAAGTGCTCCCTTTAAGTAAAAAGGTGAAGGTTTTCAACTTAATAAGCAAGGAGAAAAATTGCATACTAAGGTTGCTAATATCCTCCATAAGAACAAACCTTCTACTTGTGAAATCGCAAAGAAAGAAAAAGAAATTTGTGCTAGTTTTTCTGTCATACCTCAATCTGCAAAAGTCATAGCCACACTTCGTGATATGGGTGGAAGGCATGAACAGAAACATGTTCTGATTAACGGTAATTGAGTTCAGTCCTATCTGCAGTTTCAGGCATCCACAGGGGGGTCTTGGAACATATTTCCTGCAGATAAGGGGGCACTGCTCTATACACAAAATAATACTTAAATAGAATTTTTTTTTTTTTTTTTTTTAAGACAGAGTCTCTCTTTGTTGCCCAGGCTAGAGTGAGTGCCATGGCATCAGCCTAGCTCACAGCAACCTCAAACTCCTGGGCTCAAGCAATCCTTCTGCCTCAGCCTCCTGAGTAGCTGGGACTACAGGCATGCACCACCATGCCCGGCTAATTTTATATATATATATATATATTAGTTGGCCAATTAATTTCTTTCTATTTATAGTAGAGACGGGGTCTCGCTCTTGCTCAGGCTGGTTTCGAACTCCTGACCTCGAGCAATCCGCCCGCCTCGGCCTCCCAGAGTGCTAGGATTACAGGCTTGAGCCACCGCGCCCGGCCTTAAATAGAATTTTTTAAATGGCCTATTTTAATCTATCAGATTAGAATATATATTTTATTATTTATTTTTTATTTATTTTTTTTATTTTTTTGAGACAGAGTCTTACTATTTTGCCCGGGCTAGAGTGCCGAGGCATCAGCCTAGCTCACAGCAACCTCAAACTCCTGGGCTCAAGCAATCCTGCTGCCTCAGCCTCCCAAGTAGCTGGAACTACAGGCATGCGCCACCATGCCTGGCTAGTTTTTTCTATATATTTTTAGTTGGCCAATCAATTTGTTTCTATTTTTAGTAGAGACGGGGTATCGCTCTTGCTCAGGCTAGTTTGGAATTCCTGACCTTGAGGGATCCTCCCGCCTTGGCCTCCCAGAGTGCTAGGATTACAGCAGATTAGAATATATATTTTAAATGATACCTAATTTGGCATAAGTGTAGGGATATGTTAATATCCTAAATAGGTATTAATACAATCTTTCTCAAGGACAGTTTGTCAATAAACGTAATATGTCTTTGTCCCCATAATTATATCCTAGGATTTGATCCTAAGAATAAAAGTATGGATGTACAAAAAAGAGCTACTTCTGTGAATGTTGATTAAATTTTTTCTTGTAAAAGGAAAAATTACAAGCAATTTAAATTTATAATTCCTAGTTATTTAAATATACAGCTGACCCTTAAACAAATCAGCGGTTATGGGCAATGACCCTACACACAGTCAAAATCATCATATAACTTTTGACCCCCCCAAATTTAACTACTAATAGCCTACTGTTGGCCATACATATTTTGTATGTTCTATTTATTATATACTGTATTCATACAATAAAGTAAGCTAGAGAAAAGAAAACTTGTTAAGAAAATTATAAGAAAAGAATATACATTTACTATTTGTTAGGAGGAAGTAGATCATTATAAAGGTCTTCACCCTCGTTGTCTTCACACTGAATAGGCTGAGGAGGAGAAATCTTGCTGTCTCAGGAGTGGCAGGTGTGGAAGAAAACCCACATATAAGTGGACCTGTGCAGTTCAAACTTGTGTCGTTTGAAGGTCAACTGTATTCTGATACGTCTATGTAATAGAATATAATGCGGGCTTTAAAAATGTGCTGTATTTCATACCTTAGGTTTAAGTAAAAAAAAAAGAAAAGAAAAAAAAAATGTGCTGTAGAGGATTGTTCAATAGCATGGAAAATACAAAATATCAAGTTTTTTAAAAGCAAGTTCCAAAGTAGTATATAGAGTAATTTAAACACATAAAATATTTAGAAGATTGGAACAGTATACATCAAAATGTTAAGAGTTATTTCTGAGGCCAGGCGCGGTGGCTCACGCCTGTAATCCTAGCACTCTGGGAGGCTGACGTGGGTGGATCACTCAAGGTCAGGAGTTCGAAACCAGCCTGTGCAAGTGTGAGACCCCCGTCTCTACTAAAAATAGAAAGAAATTAATTGACCAACTAAAAATATATAGAAAAAATTAGCCGGGCATGGTGGCGCATGCCTGTAGTCCCAGCTACTCAGGAGGCTGAGGCAGGAGGATCGCTTGAGCCCAGGAGTTTGAGGTTGCTGTGAGCTAGGCTGATGCCACGGCACTCACTCTAGCCTGGGCAACAAAGTGAGACTCTGTCTCAAAAAAAAAAAAAAAAAAAAGAGTTATTTCTGGGTGGTGGGTCTATATATTTTCCAGCATTTCAACAATAAATGTATAATACTTTGAAATCACATTTAAGATACCTTACTCATATTTTTGTAATATTTGAGGAAATGCTCACAATGATATTGAAAAAAGTAAACTATTAATACTGAACAGTATATAGGGTTCCCAGTAGTGTGTGTGTGTTTACAAAGAATATATACTAGAAGAAAAGGAACCAAAATATTAGCAATGTCGGTTTCTGCATAGTAGGGTTACAGTTCTGGGCAAAATGAAGTAAGCAGGTGTCTCTCGCCCACTGAACATAGTTATAAAACCTAAACAGGATGCAAAGAGCAGCAATGTAAGGGCTGAAAACAAAGGAGGATTGGCAAGGAAGGACACTGGGAGGATTGGCACTGGGAGGACCAGCCAACCAGTAGAGAGTTTACCGTTTCTTTTTTAACTTTACTATACCCCATCCTGGACTTGGGGTGGTGTGGCGAAGTAGAGAGGAGGAACAGGTATGGGCATCAGTGCAGACTCCCAGGGACAGTAAACAGGTCTGCTGGCAGTGACCGTGGTGGCCAAGGGGCCCCAGACACCTTAAACTCTTAGGGAGGGGAAACTTCACTGATTGGAAGTGCTATATTCTCACAGAGGGACGGAGATCCCCTTTGCTTTTGGCTCCCTCTGTCCTCCCAGCATGTGGCCTTGAATACAGACACAGTTGAGGGGGTGAATGGCAGAGCAGGGTAAATAAAGGCCCAACGTCCTGCAGGGGGAGTATCAAAAAGGAGATCCCCAGGAAACTGGAAAGTACTGAAGAAATCACGTAGAGAAAGGAGCTTGGAAAATCAATCCCATAAAGGTGTTGATGAGCTCTTGGGCTCACTTTAAAGCTGCACATGGATAGATCTGATCCTAACCAGCATCGCAATGACTTTGAGGACCGAGGTAAGGGGTAAATCACCACCTCAGTGTCACACTGGGCACTAGGTCACACCCCTAGTCACATGTGCGCACACACACGGGACAGCACTCCAAAGGCTTAGAAACCACAACCCACAAAAGGCTGCTTAAGAACTTGCAGCCTGAACCCCAGTGGGTCAATTGCCTTTTTTTTTTTTTTTTTTTTTGAGACAGAGTCTCACTTGTTGACCAGGCTAGAGTGAGTGCTGTGGCGTCAGCCTAGCTCACAGCAACCTCAAACTCCTGGGCTCAAGCAATCCTTCTGCCTCAGCCTCCCAAGTAGCTGGGACTACAGACATGCGCCACCATGCCCGGCTAATATATATATATATATATATTAGTTGGCCAATTAATTTCTTTCTATTTATAGTAGAGATGGGGTCTTGCTCTTGCTCAGGCTGGTTTCGAACTCCTGACCTCGAGCAATCCGCCCGCCTCGGCCTCCCAAAGTGCTAGGATTACAGGCTTGAGCCACCGCGCCCAGCCTCAATTGCCTTTTTTTTTTTTTTTTTTTTTTGAGACAGAGTCTCGCTTGTTGCCCAGGCTAGAGTGAGTGCCGTGGCGTCAGCCTGGCTCACAGCAACCTCAAACTCCTGGCTCAAGCAATCCTTCTGCCTCAGCCTCCCGAGTAGCTGGGACTACAGGCATGCGCCACCATGCCCGGCTAATTTTATATATATATTAGTTGGCCAATTAATTTCTTTCTATTTATAGTAGAGACGGGGTCTCGCTCTTGCTCAGGCTGGTTTCGAACTCCTGACCTCGAGCAATCCGCCCGCCTCAGCCTCCCAGAGTGCTAGGATTACAGGCGTGAGCCACCGCGCCCGGCTTCAATTGCCTTTTAATATACATTTTAAATGATGGTGGTCAATTTGGCATAAATGCAGGTATATACAAATTCCAAAGAAAAAATAACAACATACTCCACAGAATTTAAACAACAAAATCTCATAACAGAACAGTCAAAATGTTCAATATTAAATCCAAAAATACTCGGAATATGAAGAACCAGGAAAATCTCAAATTCCATGGAAAATGACAAGCAACAGATGCTAACATAAAGATGATATGACACAGATGTTGGAATTATCTGATAAACTTGAAAGCAGCTATTATGCAATTCTCCACTAAGTAAGGGCATACATCACTGAAATGAATAGAAAGAGAAAGTTTCAGCAAAGGAAAAAAAATAGGAAGGAGGGTCAAATGGAAAATTTCAACCAAAAAATACAATTACTGAAACTAAAAACTCAGTAAAGGGGCTTTTTTCTTTTTTTCTTTGGAGACACAGTCTTGCTCTGTTGCCTGGGCTAGAGTGCTGTGGCACCAGTCTATCTCACAGCAACCTCAAACTCCTGGGCTCAAGCGATCCTCCTTTCTCAGCCTCACGAGCAGCTGGGACTACAGGTGCACACAACCATGCCCAGCTAATTTTTTCTATTTTTAATAGAGACAGGGTCTCCCTCTTGCTCAGGCTGGTCTTGAACCCTTGACCTCAAGCAATCCTCCCACCTCGGCCTCCCAGAGTGCTAGGATTATAGACATAAGCCCACTAAAGGGGCTTAATAGCAGAATGGAGATTGCAGAGGGACAAGTCAGTGAACATAAAAATAGATCAATGGAAATTATACAATTTGAGAAACAAAGAGAAAAAAAGATTAAAAAGAATGAACCTGTGGGTTCATTCAGAGACCACAGGACAATACCAAAGTCTAACATTCATGCCATTACAGTCTTAGGAGAGGAAATATTGTAGTGTAAAACAAATATTTGAAGAAATAATGGCTGAAAACTTCCTGAATTTGGTGAAAGACATAAATCTGATTCAACCACCCCATTAGGATAAACCCAAAGAAATCACACGGAGACACATCATGGTCAAACTGCTGAAAGACAAAGACAAAGAAAAAAATCCTGAAAGCCATAAGAAATGCACTGCTGACAAGAAACAACAATTCGAATAATTGCAAATTTCTCCTCTGAAACCCTGGAGGCCAGAAGAAAAAGGTGTGACATTTTTAAGTGCTGAAAGAAAAGAACTATCAGAATTCTCTATCCAGGATGTTATCGCTCAGGACTGCAGGTAAATAAAGACATTCTCAGATGAAGGAAAACTAAGAAAACTTGTTACTAACAGACTGGCTCTGAAAGAATTGCTAATGCAAGTTCTTCAGACAGTAGGAAAATCACACTGGAATATCAAAATGAAAATCAACTTGGATCTTCAGGAACAAAGGAAGAGAAACAGAAATGGTAAATATAATAGACTATTATTCTCCTCTTGGGTTCTTTAAAATATGCATGAAAGTTGAAAAGAGCTAACATCGTCTGATGGGGGTTTTGTTGTAAGCAGGCATGATATATAACCACAGCAGGAACAGAAGAGGGTGAGGGGCATGTGGTGTTGTTAGAATAGAACTTCATTAATGGGAAAGATACTCACGCTCCAGATACAAATTGGGAGCAGGGAGAATATTCTCCAGACCACAGCAAATCCTGTGACCAAAAGAGCTGCTCCCACCTTCACCTACCAAAATCCAACTTTATACATCCTTCCTTCCTTCCAAATGCATGAGATCTGGGAAGCTTTTCTCACCTTCTTCCATGGCATCCCCTTAGTATTTGGTTTATAACTCTCTGCAGGTCTTTAAAATAAATACTAAATGGTAATAATGTAGCAGCAGCCGTCTATTAAGTATCTTCTTGCCACTGGATACTGTGCCAAGTACTTTATATGGATTATTTCTAATTTTTACAAAAACCCTGTGAGGTAGATAACATTATCCCTCACTTGACAAAAGAGGAAATAGACTCAGTGTGTTACAGTGATTTTTACACTTATTTTATCTATAATAATTAGGCTTACTAAGTTCTACTAACTTGTATCTATTCTGGAGCATCTTCTTGGTCCATAGAATCCAAGCTGAATGACCTTAGCAATGTGCTTCTACTTTAATCCCCAAATTCTGCAACTGACCAAATGGGATTGGTTTGGTTTATTTCAAACTGAGTTCAACCCATAGACCCAAAAGAAGTACAGGCCAATAAAAGTTCTGTGAACTGGTAGGTCTTGGCTGTGACTCTTAAGCCTCCTCTTGGATCCCAAATAAGATGCCAGAAAAGGCTGAGTTAGTTGGAAGGAGTTTTGTGCAAACCCCAGAGCCATTCTTGATTCTTACTGAGATGAGGATGAAACAGTTTTCATTTCTGAGCATCAATACCTTTGACTGACCTTACTTGCTGAATACTTATTGTGATTTTTGTGCTGCGGCACATTCCAAGTTCAAAGTAAAATGGATCTATCTTAGTAATACATGTTGCAGTGAAATCAATTTCTATGATAAATTGTGTGGATCCTGTCTTGACTTGGGGCGGTGTTGGCAGCCCTGTCTGAGCACAGAATATTCGTTCCCAAAAGGCCACAGCTCTCTGTGTGCCATAAAGTACTTGTTACCTTTGAATGTTTTAGGCTGAGCTCCGCCGTGCAGGGGAGAAAACCATAACTAACCATTCGATCGTAATAACTGAGGGAATTTTTCATGGGCCCTGAAGGAGAAGTGGAATTTGGACTTGTGGAAATGGGACTGGAGGGGCTGCGTGCAGAGGACATTCCAAGCTAAGAAGGCAAGGACAGGAAAGGGCCGTGTGGTGGGGAGCAGAGTCTATGATCAACAGCAGAGAAAGGTCAGTGGATGTGAAAGATCAGTGGAAGGAACTGAAACCCAATTCAAATTAGGTGAATCCAAAAAATGAGGGAATTCATTGTCTCTCCTAACTGGCCCATCCAGGGATACAGCAGGCCTCAGGCAGTGCTAAAAATGTCAGTTTCCCTCTGTCCCCTTTTCCCCACCTGTGCTCCCAGATTAGTGTTGGCCTCACTCTCCCCTCTGCAGGCCAACTTCCTCCAGGCAGCCCAGAGGTAAAAGGCAGGGCATGCACACAGTCCTGCCCCTGGCCTGCTCACCTGGCCAGGGCTGTGCTTTGAAGGCAGTGGCAAGCAAGCCACTGAACGATGGAGTCACCGGAGCGGCAGGAGCAGCCCAAGTGTAGAAAGACCGCTGTGCACAGAGCCAGACATGGGAGGGACAGATAGGAAACTGCTCAAGTAATTGGAATGAGAGCTGATGAGGACCTGAACCAAGGCAGGAGGGGAGAGGGGAGAGAGCTGTCCCTGTCTCACGTGTGTGAGAGACGCAGGATGCAGTGGCAGTGGGGCCATGAATTGGGGCTACTGATTACAGGTTTTGGTGTGAGCTGCCACTGGATGGAGATATCATTCGGAGAGAGAGGGACTGTGGGACAGGAAGAGCTTGCTTAAGCTCCAGTCTGAAGCTGCGCAGTCTTTACCACTATACACCAGCATTGACCTGCCCCTGCCTGCCGGGTTAATTGCATCCACGGGTGTCTGCCACCGGGGGATCCTGTCACACCCATTGACACTAGGGAGGCCAGGTGGGCAGCAGTGTGGCCCATCGTCAGCCCCCAAACCATCCCCAGCGTCTGAGCATACGGGAAAAGCCCGGCTTGGCTCCCCAGGGCACTCCGTGCTGCCCTGCAGAGGGAGTGTCCTCTGGTTCTCTGGAGGAGCAAGTCGGGTGGTCTCTGGCCTCCCCAGATAAATCCACTCTAACATTCCCAGCGCCCTGAGCTCTCTTCCCTGGCACCCTGCTCAGCCAGCTCTGCTTTCTGCCTCATTATTAACTGCAGGCCGACACTGTCATGTCTCAGAGAGCAATTCAGCAGCCTGCTGGGATGGGCCCAGGTGCCTCTTCCAGGAGGGCTCGTGTGTCGGCACATTCTCCCCTTCCCACTCTTACATTCTGCCAACCCCAGCTCCAACCCCGCAAGATCCACTTCCACACTCGGCCCCCAGGCGCTGCTGCCACCTACTTTTTAGGCCTCACAAATTTTCCACCGGAGCTTACTCTGGGCAGGACTTCCTCTGGGCACTGGCCATGCTTCCTGCTGACTCTGGTCTTGATCTGGAGGCAAGTCTTGGTGGGGACAGATCTTGAAGAGGACGAATGCAATTTGGCGGGGCTGCACCTTTGTAAGTGAGGGGCAGGTTCCCTCAGGTGCCACATGGTCCAAGAGGTTGACAGCCAGAGCAAAGAGGCATCGATACCAAAAGGCACTTGCTCAGCAATTCCAAACTTAAGTACACTCTTAAAATGGCTAAAACTTGCTTTAGAACTTACCCGGTATTTGTCAGCATCTCACATGCCTCAGGCTCACCATTTTGCCTTTGCTTTCTCACCCTCCCCACCTCCCTCTCCCTCCCCCCCACCTTCAGCCCCCTCCTCCCCGAGCCAGAGGACACACTGACGGGCTCTCTGCCACTGTTCTAGTGGGCTTGGTCTGGAAAACAAGGACTCGGAGGCCTGTGTGGAACATGCAGCGGGGAAGTTGGACCCTGTGGAGCCAGAGACCACACTCAGTCCTTTTAAAAGCTTGTTATTTTTGAGGCCCCAAGCTCCAGAAATGAATTTAGCGAGAAAATGAAAAAAATAACAAGACAGATAGCAGGAGTGCAGACTCCACTGACAAAGGCCGTCAGCTGAAACCAATTTGGACAGCTCAGCTCAGTCTCGGCTCATGAACTTCGCTTTACCTCAGAACAGCCTTTCATGCACGCACGCACACACACGCGCACACGCACACACGCACACACGTACACACACATGCACACACAGAAGGCGGGACTGGGGTTCAAACTTATTCAGCATGAAAGAAGCAAAGGAAGCTTGCTTCCCCTTATTTAAGTGATAGTCTCTGTGGTTTCGATCTCAGTAACTATGATATTGTGATTTATAAGAAGAAATAATATAGTTTGGTCTTCGTCCAGTTTCATAGCGCAGAGCTCCTCCAACTTTTGGAATTCCCAAGTTATAAGGATCTTCATGTACCTAGTGAGATGACTGGTGGCTGCAGCTCCCTGATGGCCTCAAGATGCCAGGAGAACTAACTGTGTGTTCAGAGGGTTGGAACTTGAAACCCCCACACACCCCCTTCCTTCAGGGAGGGGAGAGGGGCTGAAGGCTGAGGTGATCACCAATGGCCAGTGATTAATCAATCATGCCTATGTCATGAAGCTTCCATAAAACCCAAAGAGCAGGATTCAGAGAGCACCCAGGCACACCCAGAGAGGGCATGGCAGCTCTGAGACCCTTCCGTCAGGCCTAGTCCCCTGTGCATCTCTTCCTTCTAGCTAATCCTCCGTATCTTTTGTGATATACTTTATAATAAGCCAGTAAATGTGAGCAAAGCACTTTTCTGAGTTCTGTGAGCTGTTCTAGCAAATGGTGAACCCTAAGAGGAGGTCACAGGAACCTCAATTTATAGCCAGTCATTAGAAGCACAGTTCACAACCTGGTATTGGTGTCTGAAGTGGGATTCAGTCTTCAGGGGCTGAGCCCCTAATCTTTAGGGTCTAACTCCAGATAGATGGTGTGAGAATTGGATTGAGTTATAGGCCACCCTGTTGGTGTCTGCTGGAGAACTGGCTGTTGGGGGAATCCCCCGACAAATTTTGGCAACCAGATGTGAAGTATTCTGTGTTGAATGTTGAGAATATAGTAGGAGAAAACAATTTGCTGTTTTCCTACTACTATACAGGTGTCTTAAACTTGATGTGTCAAATACTGAACTGTTTATTTACAGCCACACTCTCTCTAACAAAGTCCGTTTTCCTGTGCCAGGCATTCCCACTCCACGTATTGGTACATCTGCAACCCAAGAGCTGAAGCCCAAATGCTGACCATCATCCCAAATTCTGTCCCCTTCCCACACACGATCCATTGGTGCTCTGAGATACTGCCTCCAAAAGATAAACAAAAAAAAATCTCACTGCTACTCACTGTCTTCCCGTTTACTATCCAGTAGTGCAGATATACTTCCGTGTACCAGGAAGTATGTCAAAGGTATTTTTTAGTTATAGGGTTGCAGTAGAAAAAGCTTGAAAGCCACTCAGTGCCCACTGGGTCATGCCCCTTGCCTATATGTTTAGTCTCATCTTCTGTCATCTCCCCTTCCTTGTTCCTTTAGTCCCTGGAACGTGTTATGTTCTTTCCCACCTTGGAGCCTTAGTATTTGCTGTTAACTCCACCTGGGACCTTCCTCTCCTTATCTTTATCCATGGCTGACTCACTGTCATCCTTCAAGTCTCAGTTTATATGTTGTATCCTCAGAGAGGCCTCCCCTCACCACAGTATGTAAACCATGTGCTCATAGTATTTTCCATCACTACATGCTATCGCCTGAATATTTGTGTCCCCAAAAATTCATATGTTGAAACCTAATACAAAGACACTATGGGCAGGCATTAATTACCATAACTTTCTGTGGGGCTCTTTGAGTTAGGTGAAAGTAGGATTCAGGGCATCATCACATTAATGCCTGCCCATAGTGTCTTTGTATTTAGAAGTAGTAGGGTTGCATGCTGCAGTAGACTGGTGTTCCCCAAAAAGAGATGTTCAAGCCCTAAGCCCTGGTATCTGTGAATGTGATCTTATTTGGAAACAGGATTGTTACAGACATAATTAGTTAAGTTTAAGTCATACTAGAGTAGGATGGGGCCTTAATCCAGTATGATTGTGTCCTTATAAGAAGAGGAGAAGCTAGGCATGGCGGCTCATGCCTGTAATCTAAGCACTATGGGAGGCTGAGGAGAGAAGATTACTTGAGGCCAGGAGTTTGGGACCAGCTTGGGCAACATAGCAAGACCCATCACTACCAAAATTTAAAAACTAAGCAGGTGTGGTGGTTTGTGCCTATAGTCCCAGCTGCTCAAGAGGTTGAGGTGAGAGAACTGCTTGCAAGCTCCAGTGAGCTATAATCACACCACTGCACTGCACCCAGGGCAACAGAGTAAGATCCTATCTCTAAAGAACAAAAAAGGGGCCGGGCGCGATGGCTCACGCCTGTAACCCTAGCACTCTGGGAGGCTGAGGCGGGCGGATTGCTCGAGGTCAGGAGTTCGAAACCAGCCTGAGCAAGACCCCGTCTCTACTATAAATAGAAAGAAATTAATTGGCCAACTAATGTATATATATATAAAATTAGCTGGGCATGGTGGCGCATGCCTGTAGTCCCAACTACTCAGGAGGCTGAGGCAGAAGGATTGCTTGAGCCCAGGAGTTTGAGGTTGCTGTGAGCTAGGCTGACGCCACGGCACTCACTCTAGCCTGGGCAACAAGCGAGACTCTGTCTCAAAAAAAAAAAAAAAAAAAGAACAAAAAAGGGACACACAATGGAGAATGTCATGTCTTGTGACAATGGAAGCAGAGATTGGAGAGCTGTGAACTCACTAACCAAGGAACATTGAGGATTGCCAGCAACACAAAAGCTAAGAGGAAGGCATGGGGCACATTCCCCCTAGAGCCTTCAGAGAGAGCGTGGTCCTACTGACACCTTGATCTCAGACTTGGAGCCAGAACTGAGAGACAATAAATGTCTCTTAACTGCCCTTGGTGGTGGTACTTCGTTATGGCAGCCCTATCATCTGTCACTTGGGTAAAATGAGAAGATGTTCACTTGACAAAAAGAAAAACGAACACAACCTAAAGGAAGTAATAAAGAATGAAGGAGATATAAATAAATAAATAAATAAAATAAAATAAATAAATAAAATGAGAAGATGATAATATATATCATATTTCTAAAATGAACTCTAGCTCTGAGGTATGTGGATTCTATGATTAGTAATTAGTAAGGAAATAAAAGTAAGCACTCTAAAGGATCTGGAAGGCCAGAAATGATTTCTAAGGCATGTCTTATTCCTTGAAGGTAAAATACTCTAACCAAAACTCTAATATTTCATCTGAACCAATGTTACCCCAACCCTCAGAGCAGAAATAAGACCTATATGATTCATCAAGTGATTAAATTGCTCATTAAACTTTTGCCACCTGACCTGAGAGAACAGAAAATCATATTAGAGTGATGTTAGATGATGTTCTCATTGTTTATTTTAATAGCTACAATACTTCTAAAAGTCACGTACTGATAATAAAGTTACATCGGCCTTTTCAGGACATCTTTGAACACAAATTACATTAACTGGGTTATCTCACTTGATTCATTAAGAGTAATGGAATTATTACTGCCAGAAGCCATGATTTCCATGGAAATGGAAATTGTATTTTTCCAAATACTATAAATGATGATGTTTGGAAGTCCTGTAATCATTGAATCAAAGAAGTTACTTGTTTTTATCTATATTTTCAAGATGAATTTTAATGTAAGTGGCACTTTGAAAGAAAATCTATTCATATTTTAATTTATAAAAATGGTAGTTAGATATTGGAAAGGAAACTGCTGGTGGCTGAGTTCTGGGTCAGAGCAAGAACATGGCCTAACATCACAACATTCAGATCCTCTCTAGACTCGGCTACTCACCTGGTGGTGAGACCTGAAGCTACTCGCCTCCTCTTCTAGCTTTGGAATTCTTAATCTGTAAAGTCAGAGTAGGAGGGAAGAACTAGATCATTTCCAAGATCCTTTCAAGTTCTCAACTACTGTTGTCTGTGGACAGTTTATTCTTATTTCCCTGCAGCATATCTATATGGGCTCAGGGTTTCACAGTTAGATTTTCATACTTTTTTTAAGCCAATAAATCTCTTACTGAACTGTCAGTCCCTCTACCTGTCAAACAGGCCACCAGAGGCAAGGACTAGAAGAGGGAGACTTGAAGCAGCCTCCTGCTACTGGTACCCCCCCCCCACAGTTGTGTAGTCTGCTTATTGCACGACAATGCCCAGTCCAGGACACAAGGGAGCCTGAACTCCAAACTGAGCTCCACTTGCCAAGCTGTGAACCTATGAGGCAGCACCTTTTCCTAATCGCACCACGGCACCAAGGAGGCCAGCAGCAGCCTTGCTCCCACTTCCCTGGATTCCATAGTTTCTTTGAGAGGCTGCCAGATTCCTTTTTTGTTTCAGAGAAGATAGTTAAAGAACATATTTCTTATTATCGCTGTTAATTTATTACTATTTATTACCACCGTTCTTATGAACTTACGAAAAGCTTACATGCACGTGAACCTAGAGAATATTCAAAACAAACACTAGCTATATAATTTCAAAATTCTAGTTGTCCTTAAATCACACACATGACAACAATCTAAATTGTTAGTTGTTTAGTTCAACTGTTTAGCTTAAATTGTTAGTTTCATGATTTGTTCTGTAATCACAGAAATTAACTGAGGCCCAGGAAAAACCATCTGAAGGCTCAAAGGGAAGAATCCCTGGAGTGGGAAATTGTTTGTATTTCTAAGAGCGGGGTGGGATGAGAGGTGGTGGGAGTGGCGATGGTGATATAATCCTCAGGGCATCAAATGCTCAGAAGGGCATCACTTCAGTAGTGGGGCAAAATTAGCCCTAGAGAAAAGGCTGATCTTATCCTCCCTAACAAAGCTTAAAAATCAAGCTTTGAAAGAAACAGTTTCCAAGTAACTTAAGTGCATCTCAGAACAAAGACCAAGAATCCCTACAGAATACCAAAATATTCAGCACCCAACAAGGTAAAATTCACAAATTATCTTTTACATGCTTAAATTGGTTTACATTTAAGCATGTAAAATAGATATGGAAGATATTAAAATGACTTAAATTGAACTCCTAAAGATTCAAAATACAATATCTGAGATTTTATTTTAAAAAGATTCACTGCTGAGATTAACAGCAGATTAGAAACTACAGAAGAAAATATTAGCAAACTCAGAAATACAGCCACTATGCCCAATTAAATTTTCTATTTTTCTATTTTTTGTAGAGGTGGGGTATTGCTCTTGCTCAGGACGGTAGTCTCAAACTCCTGGCCTCAAGCACTCCTCCTGCCTTGGCCTCCCAGAGTGCTAGAATTACAGGCATGAGCCACCATGCCCAGCCTCGGATTTTCTTTTGTTTAGATAAGGCTTTCCCCCACTCATCACTCATAAGGGTGTGTCTATAGCATGTGTTGGGTAAGGAAGCTTTGGCTTTGCTTGTGGGTGCTTTGATGGTGGTCTAGGTTCTGGATGGATGCCTTGGCTATCCACATCCTTAGTGGGGTGTTTTTCTCAGTCACTCGCTGTTTGTAGGGTATAGCAGTGGCTAGCTATGTGTGTGGGCAGCAGATTCCCTGTCTCTCGTTGATGAGGGAGGATGGACGTCTCTGAAATCCTTTCTCTTTCCCCAGCCCTGTGGTCTTAACAGTATGAATCATATTGGGATGCCCAGTTTAATCTCTGAGACAGTAGGTGAAGCTTGTGGGTAAGAATCAACCACACCCTGTATGATTGAGTCAGTAAATGTTGTAAAGGGCTGTACAATTGACCTCCCTGCCAGTATGCGGTTCTTGCCAGAAAGAACCAGCTGCAGTATTATTGTTGAGACCTCTAACTGACTCTAGCCCCTTAGGAGAAACACTCAAATATCCAAGGTGGTTTGCAGGGCAACTGCCCCTCAACTTCCATGTGAGTCTTTATTCTCTACCACAGCAGAGGCAGGTGGGGGAGTGAGGCTGGGTGGGGCTGGATTAAGTGAGCATGCCCTCAGGCTCCACAAAAGCCAGTGAGGTAGCCTTCTTGGCAGGGACTCAAGGTCTGCTCCCAGGCTGCTGGGGAAAGCAACCATGGAGGAGCTGAAGAGGCCCCACCAAGCCAGAAAGTCTGCTTGTGGGTGCAGGGCCATCTGAGATTCACAATCAGCTGTCAGGAGCAGATTTCACTCTTCCCCCAATGCCTCTGCTCCATGATCTCCCTTCAGCATCTGCAGCAGGCAGGAACGCAAACCAGCTGAGCTCCCCAGCAATGGCACTGCCGGTTGGGAGCATCCCTGTCCAGGATCCCACCCTGGGCTGAGAGTACGGCCTTCCTGTGGGGGGAGGGGTGCTCCATAAGTATGCCAGGGCTAGGACCTACCCTGCACTCTCCTCTCAGTTCTGCCCATGTGGGCTCCCTTGTCTCCAGAGATTAGTTCACAAAACTCCTCTCCATGTCCCTGAGCTAACACTACCGAGTTCTGGGGGTACAGTATCTGGCCTGCAGGCCTGTCCTCAGGTCCCCAGAGATCAAGCCCTGAGTGTGCCAGGAAGAAGCGTACCGATCCTGAGTTGCCTATGGGATGTTCAAGCAGGTCTGATGTCCCTCTGCTTCAGGGTGTGCCCTGCTCTGATGGAGCAGCCAGGCGAGCACCACCGGGGAGGGCCTGTGAGTGGGGAACTCACAGTCTGAGCACCCCTTAGTCCACTGCAGGTCTTTAAGAGGGAAGGTTTGAACTCTGCTCTCTGTGGAAGCCTCGGTGTGGTGTACACGCCAAGAGAGGTCAAGCAGCCACACCTGAGAGCCCCAGCTCAATTGTCTCTCTCAGCAGCCACAGGCAGGGGAGGAGCAAGGAAAGAAAAGAGCCTGAATGGAGGACAGCTAACACTCTGGTCATCTCTGTCCATGTCTCTGGAAGGCAGCCCACCCAAAATGTCCAGGCTCTGGGTCACACAGATCCGCTGGGACCCACACGCCCCTGTGGCTCCCACAGTCTGGGCCAGCATTGGGAAATGTTTGTGTGGGAACCAGCAAGACAAAAACTGAGGGGCTGAAGCTCCCCGGGGAGGACAAAGGCACACAGTGGGTAGAGAAGCAGTGTGCTGCCTGCCGTCTTGGCTGGGGTCTGTGGTAATGGGAAGCCTGCTGACTGCCAGAGATGTGAAGGAGGGAGAAACAAACCCCACACCTACCTTTTCACCCAGCTCCAAACCTCTTGGGGGTTGATCTCTGCTGTTCTCTTGCTCCTTCTTGTTCGGCTCCACAACTTCTTCCTGTGCAATCTCTGGTAGGTTCTGGCACTTTTCCCTCAGAATTATACCTGATCTATGTTTGTTTGGTTTGCTTTTGGTTTTTTGTTTGTTTTAAATTTCTTTTTTATATAAAATTTTTCCTTGGCCGGCCGCAGTGGCTCACGCCTGTAATCCTAGCACTCTGGGAGGCCGAGGCGGGTGGATTGCTCGAGGTCAAGAGTTCGAAACCAGCCTGAGCAAGAGCGAGACGCCGTCTCTACTATAAATAGAAATTAATTGGCCAACTAATATATATAGAAAAAATTAGCCGGGCATGGTGGTGCATGCCTGTAGTCCCAGCTACTCGGGAGACTGAGGTAGCAGGATTGCTTGAGCCAGGAGTTTGAGGTTGCTGTGAGCTAGGCTGACGCCAAGGCACTCACTCTAGCCTGGGCAACAAGGCGACACTCTGTCTAAATAAATAAATAAATGAAATTTTTCCTTCTTTCTGAGACAATCTGGCAGCTGATGTCTCTGGTCAGCCATCTTGTCTCCCTCTTTTTTTTTTGAGACAGTATCTTGCTCCATCACCTGGGCTAGAGTGCAGTGGCATTATCATAATTCATTGCAACCTCAAACTCCTGGGCTCAAGCAATCCTCCTGCCTCAGCCTCCCAAGTAACTGGGACTACAGGCACGTGCTAACACGCCTGGCTAATTTTTGTACTTTTTGTAGAGATGGGGTCTCACTCTTGCTCAGGCTGGTCTAGAACTCAACTCAAGCAATCTTCCCACCTCAGCCTCCCTAAAGTGCTAGAATTATAGGCATTAGCCACCATGCCCAGCTGCAATTTCTTAAAATCAGACAATGTAATTTGATGCATCAAATGACATCCTTTCATGAATTATTTCTCTGTAGCATGCAATGCTGTTTGATAGCATTTTTTGTGTGTGTGTGTGAGACAGAGTCTTGCTTTGTTGCCCAGGCTAGAGTGAGTGCCATGGCATTAGCCTAGCTCACAGCAACCTCAAACTCCTGGGCTCAAGCAATCCTTCTGCCTCAGCCTCCCGAGTAGCTGGGACTACATGTGCCACCATGCCCAGCTAATTTTTTTTCTATATATACTAGTTGGCCAATTAATTTCTTTCTATTTATAGTACAGATGGGGGAGGGGGTCCTCACTCTTGCTCAGGGCTGGTTTTGAACTCCTGACCTTGAGCAATCCACCTGCCTCGGCCTCCCAGAGTGCTAGGATTACAGGCGTGAGCCACTGCGCCAGGCCTGTTTGATAGCATTTTACTCACAGTACAGCTTCTTTAAAAATTGGAGTTAGTCCTCTCAAACCTTGCCACTGCTTTTATCAACTAAGTTTATAGAATATTCTGAATTCTTTGTTGTCATTTCAACAATTTCACAACATCCTCACCAGAAGGAGACTCCATCTCAAGAAACCACTTTCTTTGGTCATCCACAGAATCAACTCCTTATTCGTTCCAGCGGGAACATGAGATTGCAGCAATTCAGTCACATCTTTAGGCCTCCATGAATCATGAATGTTCTTAATAGCATCCAGAATGGTGAATCCTTTTCAGAAGGTTTTCAATGTACTTTAACCAGATCTATCAGAAAAATCACTATCTATGGCAGCTATAGCCTTATGAAATGATTTTTTAAATAATAAGGCTTGAAAGCTGAAATTAATCCTTGGTCTACAGGCAGCAAATGGATGTTGTGTTAGACACAAAAACAACATTAACTTCCTTCTACATCTCCTTCAGAGCTCTTGGATAACTAGGTACATTTTCAATGAGCAGTAATATTCTTAAGGAAATTTTTTTCTGAGCAATAGGTCTCCAAAATGGGCTTAAAATTCAGTAAGCCACACTGTAAACAGATGTGCTGTCATTCAGGCTTGGTTTTTCCATTTACAGAGCTCAGGCAGGGTACGTTCCGCATAATTCTTAAGGACCCTAGGATTTTCAGGATGGTAAGTGAACATCAGCTTCAACTTCAAGTCACCAGCTGCCTTAGCCCCTAACAGGAGTGTCAGCCTGTCCTTTGAAGCTTTAAAGCCAGGCATTAACTTCTCTTCTCTAGCTGTCAGTCTTTAGGTGGTATCTTCTTCCAATGTAAGACTGTTCCATCTACATTGCAAATCTATTAATTCATGTAGCCACGATCATCAGTAACATTAGCTAGACCTTCTGGATAACTTGTTGCAGCTTCCCCAGCAGCATATGCGGCTTCACCTTGAATTTGACATTACATGTCAGATACGTCTTCTTTCCTGAAACCCCGTGAACCAACCTCTGCTAGCTTCCAACTTTTCTTCTGTAACTTCCTCACCTCTCTCAGCATTCATAGAATTGAAGTGAGTTAGCTAAGGCCTTGCTCTGGATTAGGCTTTGGCTTCAAGAATATTGTGGCTGTTTTGACCTTCTATCCAGACCACTAAAACTTATCTGTCAGCAAGGCTATTTTTCTTAGTGTTTGTATGTTCACTAGAGTAGCACTTCTAACTTCCTTCTACTTTTCCTTTGAATTCATAACTTTTCCTTTAAATTCATAATTCAATATACAAAATCCTCAAATTTTGGTAGTAATTTTGAACACAGGAAGAATCTATTGCCATCTTTCAGTTATAAAGTTTGGCACAAGAGGCCTAGCTTTCGGCCTATCTTGGCTTTTGACATGCCTTTGTCACAAACTTAATAATTTCTAGCTTTTGATTTAAAGTGAGAAATACATGACTTTTCCTTTCATTTGAACACCTAGACAGGCCATTGTTGGATTATTAATTGGCCTACTTCCAATATTGCTGTATCTCAGGGAATAGAGAGGCTTAATGAGAGGGAGAGAGATGTGGGAATGGCCAGGAAGTGAAGCAATCAAAACATATGCAATACTTACTGGTTAAATTCACCATTATATGGGCATAGTTCTTGGCATCCCAAAACAATTACAATAGTAACAGCAAAGATCACAGATCACCATAAGAGATTTAACAATAATGAAAAAGTTTAAATATTACAAAAAGTACCAAAATGTGACACACAAACATGAAGTGAGCACACGCTGATGGTGACACAGGGTTGCCACAAATCTTCAATTCACGGAAAATGCAGTGTCTGCGAAATACAATAAAATGGAGTATGCTCGTAAGGGCAGCAATGTGAAACCAGGAAGATGGTATTGCTGGTAAAAAACAATGAACAGCAGAGGGACGTACTTGGGATTGGAAATTGAGTGGTTTGGAACACGATGAATTTAGGGTGGTAGTAAAATATCCAGCATTATAATAGCTAATATCCAAACAGTTCTATCAGACAGTTGGAAAGTTAAGGGTGAAGCTCAGAAGAGAGGGACATACAGTACTAGAGGTCATGCCTATATAATTGACTCCACTTACCACCTTTGATTATCATACTGTCACTATCACTACATTAAATAGAGTAGCATACTTTTTAAGAATTAACTACATTTCAGTGAATCTCAGGATTTTTTCCAAAGGTAAGAAAATGATAATTTAAAAAACCAAATGTTCTATCATTACACTCAAGTAATTATGACTAATCCTTCAAAGATAATGCAATGTAAGAGATTCTGTATGAAAGTCAGCTGTCAAAAACAGCTTCTACTTCAACCTGGTATTTCTCTAAGAAGTCCTGTGAGAATGTCACACACAGAGAAGCCCAATCCCACTACTGGGCATGGGGTACACTTTAAAGGCTTCTCTCCTACCCCCACAATTGCAGTTTACCACATTTGAAAACCAAAATGCTCATAGCCTTTTACCACAGAAAGCAGCAATAATAGCTGGCCTACGTAGAAAAATCAATACAGCCTCATCATCTCTCGGCCAATTAACCCATCAGGTCATACAGGATTCTAAATTTACATAGCTGACAGGTAATTTTTTTTAGAGGCACTTTTGACTAATAGGCTGTCTCACTTAAATAACCACCTGAGCACACAGCTCATCCACCAAATGATGAGCTACCTTTTTGATAAATGGGAGAGGTGTTCCACTTGCTGTTAAAAGACAGTAACAATTTTCATTGCACAAATATACTCGTTAAGAAGCTGATTCTATGCTAAAAAAGGGGAGATTCAGAGAGCAGCTACCACTTACTCAAATACTATAAAATGTTTAGTATGAGAAGCCTTAACTAGAATTACTGCCGCACAACATGAAGATTGCCCAATATACCAACCCCTCAATTTTGGTAGTCATTTTGAACTCTGGAAGTGTTATATTCGAGATTCACAAGGCCGCAGGACAGAGAGACAGAGTCACCGAGGCTGTAATTATCAAAAGGAGTTTTATTGTCTAGCTCGAGCTAGGGTCCGAGCCCCCAGAGTGCCAGCGCAGTGACCTCTTCTCCGGGCAGGGCCCTTCCTTTGTGTGTTAGTCCCCTTTTATAACTTAGTTGTTAGCACACTAGTCTTGCATCCGCCCCCACAGTGATTTTTACTTCAGCCTGCCCCTGATAGGCCCTAACCTGTTCTGGGTCCTAGCTGAGAGACTCAGGTTTCTGCTCTTTTTCCTCTGCATCCCATAATATACTCATAATGCCTTGCGGTCAGCAAACAAGCAGTAAACAGAAGCTGGAAGGTGTCTATTGTCCTTATAGCCCAGTATCTTACAGAAGAACCTATTACCATCTTTCAGTTATAAAAATAAGCTATAAACATGCAAATACGTCTTAGAAATAGGTGAAATTACTACTCAACAGTTGCAAGATTTTAAGATTTTCATTTTATTAAAAATATAGCAACATAATAGCAGCATTTGATAAATCTTTACTAGTACCATTTAAAAGTAGTCCTACTCACAAATATACACCACCTATGCAGCATGTTTATGTTTACATTTTTAAACTCTTCCTTTGATAATCCACAGCACTGTTCTATTAATCTAATTTAGATTAAGGAGGTAATTATTTAAACATTAAATTGATCTATACAGCTACACAGTATACTCAAATTTAATCTTTAAATCAGGAATTCCTTAGGTTACTCCCTAACAGTGTGTTGCCTACCAGTAACCTTAAACTGGTACAAATCTCTTCTAATTCTTCCAGTATGATTTTCATGAATTTGAACTTATATATATAATTAAGAAATTATCTGTCTAGCAAATAAAAACTAATCAACCATAGGTGGAACTACTAATCCATTCTAATCCTGGAAAAATAAAATTTAGAGGTAAAATATGTGAAGTTTCCCCAAAGTTGGCAATTTTCAAAACTATCAGCTAGATATCAATTTAAAAATCAAGCAACAGACTACAAACCTACTTTTAAAAACATATTAAGAAATGTTATATTAGATATAAACTAATAATTATAACAAATTAGCTGCTAGAAACTATGAAAGTATCTTAGAATTAAATGGAAACAAAGCTAGTTATTAGGTACTAAATCCAACTTGACTAAATATGACCCAAAATCATAAACAGTTTTAGCTTTTACTTTAAAAATAACCTATTACTCTTTGGGCAAAACCTACAATAAAAGTATACTAAAAACAAACAAAATTACTTAATAAACCAAGACTAAGCAGGTAAGTCAATTTTATTTTAAAAGATTTATTACATTTATACTAGATGCCTGCTTCCAGAAATATACCTTAGCCCTTTTAAGAGCATTACCTTTTGAAATCTGAAAATAAACAGTTTAATTTCAAGTGACTATTACACTAGTAAATAAATATGAGAAAATACTAACTATATATGTAAACAAAATAAAAAATATTTAAAGACGCAAGGAACATATGATCACTGCACGTTTACTTTTGGGGAATGGCTCTAGTTCATAACCCACCCAGATAAAAGCATATACTATCTTTTAATGAAAATGACTCACCAGAAATGTTAAGCCATTCAATGCATCCCTCTAAAAGGACTCATTTTAATTGCCAATCCAATGACTAAAGATGATTAAATCAAATCATATGCTTTATTTCTGGTAGATTGAAAATGCTTTTAAAAGCCTATTAACTATGCATTATAATCCTTACACTTAAATAATATCTTCGGTTGGAAGGAAGTTTGGATTAGGGTTCTTTTTCTAAGTTTTAAAATACAGCTATCAACATATACACCGGAATAACTGAGTGCCCTGAAAGTGATTACTATCACAAAAAAACTATTCTCTTGACCAAAAAACCCCTTTTGATTACAAATGCTAGTTTTTACTTTTGATTGAGCATGTCAAAATTAAAGCCTATGAGACTTCTAAAGATCAACATAGCAGATATTAAAAATCTTCCAAAAAAGAATTCTAAACACAAGGAAGATCACAAGCTGACTAGTGTTTAAAATTATAAGCCAATTACATTAGATGATAATGAAGTTAAGGATAAGTTTGGTGTTTTTTTTTTCTTTTAAGGAAAAGGAAAGAGAAGTTTATTAATTTACCAGCAAATGAGGAAGGCAGTGGACTAGCATCTCAAAGATTGCCATCCTCAGGATTTGTAAGTTTTGACACATGGAACTGACTGGCTGGCTTATGAAGGACCATCGTCTTCTGTTACCAGTTCAGTGTGCATTGCTGAAAAGCAAGAATAAGTACCAACAGAATTTGTCTAGAATGATAAATAGCAACTGCAGTTTAAGGAAAAGTGTACTCTCTGTATAATCAAGCAAAAAAAGATAATTACAGAAGGTATCAAGTGTAAAATGGCTGTCTTCTTGGCCTTACCTCAAGTTTTCCTGACATCTACCTGAGATTAAAAAGAACAGTCTTAAAGAAAAAACAAAGTACCTTCAAAGAAAATAATAAACAAATGGAAACAAATGAGCTTATACGTGAACAGAGAAAATAAGTCTCTCTCTCTCTCTCTCTCTCTCTCTCACACACACACACACACAAAACATCCTAGACCCTAGAAAGCTTTGCTTTCATAAACCCATATGAGGAAATGTCAAGTCCCACATAATAACCTGATTTCACTTTCTCCAGATCTCTTGTATTCCTCATTCTCTGCTTTTACAAGTCAGAGTCTTTTAAGATTAGTATGGTTATTTTAAAGCTGAATAAGTATCAGCAAGAAAAATAATTAGCAGCATAAACCAAACTGAATGCTAATAACCAACATAAAAAATATTTAATAGAGTCCAGAGCACAAAAAAAAAACACTCAAACATTAAATGACTGTTTTATAGACACCATACAAACACACTCTCCACGTCAAAACAATCTCTATGCCAACTAAAACAAGAGTAGGATGAAACTAAAATGTTTTGAAATGCATAAACAAATATTTTCCTCTAAAATACTTAGCTTTATTAGAGCAACAGTACTAAAAATAACAAAGATTCAAACATTTGCTCTATGCTACTTACATATCATAAATAAGATAGCTGTTGATGCAAGACACACACTCTTTCACAATCTTTCCATATGCACCCAAGCATTCTTGTATCAGAATAAGCCTTACCAGCCAACCGTATGTGGTTGAATGATTAAAATGACCATCTTATACTTTACATAGTAAAGCATTTTCCAAAATTTTAATGTACACAGTGACAAAAAGGAAAAAACAAAAACACAGTAATTTTGAACACATGAAGAGTGATTAAGCAGCTTCATAATCAAACCAGGCTTCATTACTTGCAATAAGGGCAACTCTTTCCATTCTCCGCCAAATACTTAAGTTTTAATAGTACTAACATTAAAAGAAAACTCAAGTTGAAACCAAGTAACTAACGTGCTACTCAGCTTTTTAAATCTATAAAAGTAACTCTTCCCATGAGGTAAGGCAACTGAGTAATTTGATTGTATTAGATTGCATTAAAGTACTTGATTTTTTTAGTAACATGCTAATTAAAAGATTACATTTTGGGAAATATAACCACAATGAAGAGTTCAGAAATGACAAGTTATATAGTCTGGGGAAAAACAGCAATGTTGTCATTTTTCTATTAGCATACTTTCTGCAAAAAGTGAGCCTTAGAATGATGGATGACCTATAAGATAAACTCAAGTAAATGTATCCTTAAACATAAAACAAATAACCTCCTGTATAGCCCTAGTCCTCCCTTAAAGTATAATTTCTGCACGTCATTTATGAGAATATGATTGAGAGGTAATAATTAAGGCCATCCAATGTAGACAACTAAAGGGTTTCCTCTGATTTAAGAAAAATAAGAACATGTTTCATTTTCAATTATCACAGTATAAAACTGATGGTCCCAAAACTGTATGACTCGAAATAAAGCCATTCTTGAAAACAGGACTTCCTTCTCTTATTAGGTGAAATACATAAGAAGCTCTTCTGACATACCACTTGCACACTTCTCTATGGGTATGAATGAAATATCCATCTAGATTCCATATGATTGAGAATGACTAGCACATATAAAATTCTAGAAAACAGTATACCACATTGTAGAAGGCACTAAAGCTTCAGCTTGTGCTCCCATAGCCCATTTTGAAAACCCAGTTTCCTTTTTATAAGGGCACCTTTGCCACCTACAGCTGACAAGACACACTGCAGTATTATTCATAATAAGCTTGGAAATGTCAAGAAAGTTCAAAAAAATGCTCACTTTGTGGGTACACCCAACAATTCTAAACACTGAATACTAATACATTATTATTAGTATTCAACAGTTGTTTCTTCCTTTTGAAAGAGAACAGTAACATGCATTGTCAGTTGTATTTTTAATCCACTTATTTAAGCAATTTTAATCTGCGAAACTATTTTTAAAAAAACCATTGTCCTAAACAGTGAGCAAAAGAAAACACAATAGTGAGAATTTAACACAATCACTGTAAATCCTGTGAAGTAAATGTTAAAACTTCTTACATACTTTGCACTTACAAGGATGTGTATATGTTTGCACCAATTTCAAGCACATCATCAAACTGTATATACTGAATTTTTTTTTTTAAAAAAAAGGTAAAACAATACAAAATTCAGTAACTAGCATTTTTTAAACAGCCTCCAATGCTTATCTCTAGTCTTTAGGGATGGTACAAATTTGGTTCTTTGATGTTCGATTTATTTGCAATGGTTCTTGGCAAACACTAACAAACCACATGACGAGTGTGTCAGCCACCATGGAAATGCACAGATTTTAGAAGATGAGTTTGGGTAACATCTGTTGTTTTCATGATGTCCATGCTTTATTTTCTTACTCAGCAACAAGATGGCCACAGTGTCACCTAACAACTGTAAAAGCTGTTAGATCCTATCTTTATGCTCAACTAGATTTCTTCCATGTCTACATCTTGTTGAGAAAATTAAAAGCTTTGGATTTTATTCCAGCACTGAGTGTAAAGGTACACTTGTTGGTCCTATACTGCTTCTGTTTTGGTTGAGAGGTTTTCTTCATTTGGCTGACAATTCCCATTTTGTTGTACTTTGTTTTCCTCAGTCCTTGGTGCATCCTTGTCATCTACTTCTTTGCTCACACTTGACTCTGGTTCTTTATTGTGCTCCTTCTCCTACAAAGAATATTAAGGCATACATTTAATATTTTCCTCAAGAGTCGCCTATTATGGCTAAAATATGTAACTTTATCTTTTGTGAATTAATAAAACTGGATATTTTCTCCTAGTACTTTTTCATATAAAAATATGCACACACCATCAATTTGCCCTTTGTATTCTCAAAAAAGATGTACAATACATAGAAATTAAATTAGAATCTAATAGGTAAACATAAATCTAAGGAAGCACTCAATAAATGTTACTGATAGACTTGAAAAAGTGGGATAGATCTGTTGAAAGAAACAGTTTCCAAAGATGCCAGGATAGATTTGTAACCTGGATATCAAAGAAGCAAAAATAAGGGAATACAGAAAAAGAAGTCACTATTCCTCCTAATAAAAGAACTGCTCAAGAACTCTCCAAATTCTGCCCTCAGCTTAATAGAGAATTAAATGAAAATGAACAATGTCTGGCACATAGTAAATGCTCAATAAATGCTATCAATGTAATTGAAAATTATCAGCATAAGAGTAAATAAAATCTGTAAGATGAAACCTCAAGAACACATAATTAACTTCCAAATACAAGTATACTACACCAGTATAATAAGGAAATTAACATAATTCACAAATTCTTAAAATATTTACCCAAGGAAAAGCTTACTGGCTGGGCAGCAGTGGCTCATGCCTGTAATCCTAGCACTCTGGGAGGCTAAGGTGGGGGGATCGCTTTGGGCTCAGGAGTTCAAGACCAGCCTTAGCAAGAGTGAGACCCCCATCTCCACTAAAAACAGAAAAATTAGCTGGAGGATCACTTGATCCCAATGAGTTGGAGGTTGCAGTGAGCTCAGATGCCAATGCCCTCTACCCAGAGCAACAGAGTGAGAGTGTCTCAAAAAAAAAAAAGAAAAATCTTGCTTGGTGGAATTTCGTTTTCCATTAAGTATTGTAACTCAACAAACCTAATTTTAACTACATATTACAAAACCAATGCTAACAGAAAGTCTTTCCAAAAAATTTGCTAAAACACATATTGAGGAAAATGGTATAAGGTAGAAAGCTTATCAGTATAAAATCAAATACATTTGTTATCTATAGATTTCTAAAAATGTTTGTATTGCATGCCATGCTATGATTGTCTAAAATAAGGAATACAATTGTTTCCATTTTAATTGGTTCACATCTCTCCAAAATTTACTTTAAAAAAATTATCAAGGCCGGGCACGGTGGCTCACGCCTGTAATCCTAGCACTCTGCGATGCTGAGGCGGGAGGATTGCTCAAGGTCAGGAGTTCGAAACCAGCCTGAGCAAGAGGGAGACCCCGTCTCTACTAAAATAGAAAGAAATTAATTGACCAACTAAAAATATATATACAAAAAATTAGCTGGGCATAGTGGCACATGCCTGTAGTCCCAGCTACTCGGGAGGCTGAGGCAGCAGGATCGCTTAAGCCCAGGAGTTTGAGGTTGCTGTGAGCTAGGCTGATGCCACGGCACTCACTCTAGCCTGGGCAACAAAGTGAGACGCTGTCTCAAAAAAAAAAAAATTATCAATTGCAAAAATTTAAAAATACCAGCAATGTACAAGACACTATTTCCCTTAAAAACCTTTTAGTCTAAAACTATTTCTGGCCGGGCATGGTGGCTCACGCCTGTAATCCTAGCACTCTGGGAGGCCAAGGAGGGCGGATTGCTCGAGGTCAGGAGTTCAAAACCAGCCAGAGCAAGAGCGAGACCCCATCTCTACTATAAATAGAAAGAAATTAATTGGCCAACTCATATATATAGAAAAAATTAGCCGGGCATGGTGGCGCATGCCTGTAGTCCCAGCTACTTGGGAGGCTGAGGCAGGAGGATTGCTTGAGCCCAGGAGTTTGAGGTTGCTGTGAGCTAGGCTGACGCCAAGGCACTCACTCTAGCCTGGGCAACAAAGTGAGACTCTGTCTCAAAAAATAAAAATAAAAAAATAAAAAAAATAAAATAAAACTATTTCTATGCAATAAAGGACAGTCTCAATGCCCAGACACTGAATGACAGCTGCTTACTTTAAGTGAAGTACTGTTCTTCTCCAACTTCTCCTTCCCATCTCTGTCGTTAGAACTCTTTCTTGTAGAGGTGGAACGTTCTCTCTCTCTCCTTTCACTGATGTGGTCCCTTTCTTTTTCTCTCTTTTTATCCTTCTTATTTCTGCTATAAGAATATTGATATGTCAATTAACTTCTAAGAAATTAAAAACTTATTATATTCTTGACAAAATATCCTTATCTCACACAGGGTATCTAAAATAATTGTTAATAAGTATACCTACCAGTAAAGTGGTTTGACAAAATAATATAAGTGAGTCATATAATACAACCTACTCCACCCTTACTCAGTTTTTTAAAGTTACACAAGTCTTCTTTGCAGAGGCCACAATGTATTCACAGAAAACACAATTTGGCATTGCCAGTTTATTAGTTTTAAAATATCCAAGATTTATCTAACTGTAATTAGGATAAAATAAAACCAAAATAGTATTTTCTTACAAACTTTTCCAAAGCAATAAATAAGAAAAGAATTAAAAAGAATTGAATGTGGCTCCCAGGAAGGGCTGAATGACTACTAGCAAAACTTGGAACTTCAAATAACCTACTGTGCCACTTGCTCTCCTCATCCACCATTAGAAAGAAGTCTCATAAATTCAACAGCAAAAGTTAAGCAGATGATGGAATGAAAAACATATCCATTTTTTTTTTAAATAACATACCCTGAAGATTATAGGGAAAAAACAATTCATTACATAGTTGGGTAGAGTGCAAACTGCTGCGAACTCTTATGAAGAGGAATTTGGAAATATCTCTGAAAATTACAAACATACTCATTCTCTAAACTAATAATGCTGTTTCTGGAAATTTTTCCTACACATCTGCACACAACAAAACAATTTAAATCCAAAACTGTTCATTACAGTATTATATAATTCATAGTAGGAAAATTCAAAAAACTCATTGTACTGCAGGCTAGTTAAATAAACCAAGGTACTTCCATACAATGCAGTTATAACTGATGCAGTTATAAAAAGAAGTGAAGAAGCTCTCTTCACCAGTATGGAAAAGATCTCCTGGTAGCTAAGTGACAAAATCAAGTGTACAACAGTGTATATTTTATGTTACTTTTGATATAAGGAAAAAAATGATACATTCTCATCTTGTATCTGTATATAAAAACTGGAAGGATGTACAAAGAAACTAATAAAAGTCATCACTTATTAGGATAGAGTAGATGAGCACATAAGTGTAAGATTTCTCAAAGTGTAACTTTTTGTATTATTTAACTTCTGGATGATGCAAATATATTACTCATTCAAAAGATAAAGTTTAATAGATTAAAGAGAATTTTTTAAAAATGTTTCATATTTCCTGCTTGCTTCCTCCTCTCTAGTTTTAGCACATGCTTGCAACCTACCTCCTAGGGGATGGAGATCTAGAAGATTTCCTTTTTATGGGTTTTGATGTTCTTGGTGATCTTGAAGAACTCCTGCTCCTCCTCCTACGCCTTTCTCTGAAAGCCAAAAAAGTCATTTCAGAAAACAGTAATTGAAATAAACAGCAATTCAAATATATAATAGCAAAAGGGTCCTTGATATGCTCCAATGAATAGTATTCCTTAGAGGCCAGTTAAAACTCATGTCCTTGATAAACATGGTCTATTATCTAATTTTAGGGCAGGTCACATTATGAACCGGAAATTTCATTGATTGAGGAAAATATCACCTATCATTTCATATTAGAAACTAGGGTAGAGGATGTCCTTTTCATCTGATTTACTTGAATAATAATTTCTTGAGTAGAAAAAATATTAATGTTTCAGTTTCTCTCAAGTTAATTATGTTCTTTCTTAGCACCTAAAACATGTTTTGCTCATCAGATCCTTTGTCACCCATCTAGCTCCTTGCTGCCCCACTGTGGATTATTTTGTAACAAAGTTAACAGGCCCTTTTCAAAACTGAAAGATAAGTTTGCAAAATGCAAACTGTCTAGATCCAAGTATTTTTAGAAGGGCTCTACAAAGTATTTACATTGTATCATTATAGAGAAATTGCTTTTCCCTCCAACTTCCTACCATTTCATTATTGTTGTTCAACTAATTTGAAATTGAATAAACAAGATATTTAGATAAGTTAAAAAGTTAAAATCTGGGACTTAAAATGACAAAGAAATAATTAGTAAATAAATTAACAATGTTTACTGTTAAAAACTATTTTGCTTAACATATTAGCAAATGATGAGTACTCTAAATTACTTCATTGATAAGGGCAGTCAATTTAGAAACAATGAACTTCACTATGTCTATAATTTAGGAGATGAGGTGTGAGGCTCTATTAAATGACTAATGTATCCAATCATCTATTTCACAAGGAGATCTGATAATCAGTGACCACATGGCTGAAAGAACCAAATCCTCTAGAATTCAAGTTCTCTTTATCACCCCAGTAAATTTATAATAAGAGACTAATAACTTTTCTCTATGTTTTTCAATTATAAAATAAAAAACTAAATAATGCTCCCATGAGGTACATATGACAGATGTTTGTAAAAGACTTTATAAAAGCTCAAGAATTTTGAGAACACAAATAAATAAATTCCAACTTTACCTAAGGCTCTCTCCTCCATTACCCACTTTTATTCCCAGATATTCCAAAATCATTATTTCCTAACTAATGTGGAAATTAGAGAATATTTCATTCAATGCCATCTATAACTAAGAACCAAAAGTTTGTCACTGCATGAGAATGTCAGCATAATCCAGACTTTAAGTTTACAAAAAATGGCTCTGCCTTGATCAGTGTAATTCTTCACTTGTGTCTTCAGAAAGCACAATGTACAGGTGGATGTCTAATTACTACTAGGTGATAATAACAAGAGCTAAGGCTGAATAGACAGCAATCTAGACAATCAATTACTTGAGAAAGATTACTAGAGTTGGTTAGACTTATTTAAATTTTAGTTACACAACTTAGTAGCTCAACAACCAAGGTCATGTTATTTAACCTGAGTCTGTTTTTTCAACAGCAAAATGGAGATAATTAATAATTCAAGCCTTGTAGAGTTGTTTTGAGGATATGGGATAATACCTGGAAAGTACCATGCAGACAGTCTGGCACATAGTAGGTACTCAATAAATATTCTCTCCTTCCCTTTCTTGGTCTTACCTTTATTGACGATAACTTTTAAGCATTAAACATTTTTTAAATAATAAAATTTTCATTACAAATCAGATTAAGAGACAGTGTTGAAAATTAAAATATTAAGTAGACTGTTTTTCTGAGTAGTTAAAATATTTCCCATTTAATAAATCAGAGCATCTAATAAGCAAAAAGATGAGAGACTATAGCTCTTTAACAAGCTCTTCTGAAAGCAGGAACATTCTAAATTGCTGAAACATGAACTAATAATATCAGTCATCTTTTATTCTTCAGGTCCCAGAGGCTGTTTAAGAATATATTTAGGACTGAATGTGAACACTTGAACTTTCCTATACACCAAGCAACTTAAAGTGGCCCATGAAAAAAAATCAAACATTTCAAAATCATCAGAAAAAGTAAATTCACGTTATTAAAAAGGAATCAAAACATTATTTGGTGCTGTAAAGGGTAATTCCTAAATAATCACATAAACAAAAAGGCATGACTAACACACAATCAATAAAATCACTTTACAGTAAAAGTACAGTTATAAGGCTCAAATGATACCCACAGCAGAGGTTAAACCAATTTTTCAATTTTTGGTTCAATGTGCCAAAAATCCTACAATGACCTGTTTACTTTGAGCCCCACTTTAACATAAACTATTACTTTCAACTTTATGCTTCTGAGGCAGCTTTGAAAAAAGCAGGTATCAAGTACTAGTTTAAAATGTTTCAAACTTAATCTCTATGAAGAAGAGAAAGAACTACTATACTTCTGATATTAAAGTATAGGGGTGGATAAAAAACTTCCTCTAAGCTTCAGTTTCCTTGTGTATTAAACAGTGATGATGATAGTCTTCTATGTGAGGATTAAATAAGGTGAGACATGAAAAAATCTGAGACAGTATCTAGCATATAGTAAAGTACCCAATAAATGCCTGCAATTATCTTTCATTACCTGGTCAAAGGCTAGTATTATGAATAAACTATCATTCACCTGTGAAATAGAAAGTGGAAAAAAAAAAAAAAAGAAAGAATAAACTATCAAAACATACGTTTAAAATCTAAGGAATATACATTCCTTCATCTCAAATTGTTTTCTATAAAATAATCTTTAAAGTACCTTTAAACCTTGCTAAAAATATATGTATATTTAATATTTTAAAATGCGATAAACATAAGTTAGGAAATTCCATTTATTTATAGTCATCATATCATCTGAAGGGATATTCAAATCTCAAAGTTGGTTCTCAATTTGCAGCTGTTACTATGGCAACTTGCTGCCACCTGGTGGCATACCTATTGACAAATTGAGAGAACAGTCCTAAGAAGAAAATTTAACCATTAAAACCAGGAGTCCTCAAACTACGGCCCGGCCCGCCAAGGACATTTATCTGGCCTGCCAGGTGTTTTTGGCGCCGATGCCTGTCCAGCTTAGCAGCCAACTCTCCAGGGCCCACAGTGCGCACTCTCCAACGGACTAAGGGACAGTGAACTGGACCCGTTTAAAAAGTTTGACGACCCCTGGTTAAAACTGACAAATAAAAGAGAACTAAAATTTAAATGTGATGCAGTCAACAAAATAGAGTTAAAAAATAACTCAGATGACAAAAAAAAGGTTATTAACACTGCAACTTTAGAAAAAATTTTGCATATTAAAATTCACGGCCTGGCGCGATGGCTCATGCCTGTAATCCTAGCACTCTGGGAGGCCGAGGCGGGTGGATTGCTTAAGGTCAGGAGTTCGAAACCAGCCTGAGCAAGAGCGAGACCCTGTCTCTACTATAAAATAGAAAGAAATTAATTGGCCAACTAATATATATATAGAAAAAATTAGCCGGGCATGGTGGCACATGCCTGTAGTCCCAGCTACTCGGGAGGCTGAGGCAGGAGGATCGCTTAAGCCCAGGAGTTTGAGGTTGCTGTGTGCGAGGCTGACGCCATGGCACTCACGCTAGCCTGGGCAACAAAGTGAGACTCTGTCTCAGAAAAAAAAATAAATAAAAAAAATAAAAAAAAAAAATTCACCATATCATTCCAAAAAAATATAGAAGCCTAAAGGTCAATTCTATACTCTTTAAAAAGAAAATACGTTCCACTACCATCCCACCTGCCAAGAAAATAACAACAATATTAATAACAACACTTAGCCAGATTAAAATAGTGGGTTACAAAGGATAGTTAAAACTTTTAAAAATAATTTTGCCCAATATCATCTCTTCTTCCAAATAGTTGATTAATACAGTGGCAATCCCTCTGCTACAGAAATGTTTACTCTGTAATTAGGGGAAAATGTTCTGATATTACCTGGTACTACCATACTGGTTCCACTTAGACAGAATAACCTTTCCCCCCTCAGTGAAAAGTTGTTTTTATAGTCATCAGTAAACCCTTTGGTAAAAACATTAAGCATTATCAAACCTGCTGGAACTACGAGATCTTCTTGATGCATTATAACTTCTGGGTGGTGTTCTGGATTTTTTATCCTTCTTTCTTTTTTCATCTATCTCTTTGGATCTGTCCTTTTCTCGTTCCTTTTCTTTGTCCTGTTCCTTTTCCTTCTCTTTGTCTCGCTCCTTTTCATGCTCTTTTTCCCGCTCGCTCTCTCTGTCCTTTTCCTTGTCTTTTTCTCGGTCCTTTTCCCGTTCCTTGTCCCGGTCTTTATCTTTGTTTTTACCTCGTTCCTTTTCTTTTTCACGTTCCTTTTCCCTCTCTCTCTCTTTTTCCCTTTCCTTTTCTCTATCTTTCTCTTTCACTCTTTCTTTTTCCTTGATCTTTTCTCGAGTGTCTTTTCTCTTGTCCCTTGAAAAACAAACAAAAATAAATTCATAAAATCATTCCACACCCCAAAAGTACCACCCTCTTTTACCTCAACAATTATCAACACAAAACAATTTATAATGGCTATAGACATCACATACACATTTTTATATAATTCAGGTATCCAAGAAGCCACTAAATGAAGCAATTATATCAAGGTGAATTGAGTAGTTTGGAAACCTCGTGAGTGATACTGACATCCGATTCAATTCAATGGCAATCAATATTAATCCTAGATCACTAAAACAATCAGGAAAAAAATTTACTACTCATTAAAAGCCTAAACTACACCAGATTTTTAACAAGTAAAGCCAATGAAAAAATTACACTTAATTGGCCAGGCGCGGTGGCTCACGCCTGTAATCCTAGCACTCTGGGAGGCCAAGGCGGGCGGATTGCTCAAGGTCAGGAGTTCGAAACCAGCCTGAGCAAGAGCGAGACCCCGTCTCTACTATAAATAGAAAGAAACTAATTGGCCAACTAATATATATAGAAAAAATTAGCCGGGCATGGTGGCGCATGCCTGTAGTCCCAGCTACTCGGGAGGCTGAGGCAGGAGGATTGCTTGAGCCCAGGAGTTTGAGGTTGCTGTGAGCTAGGCTGACACCACGGCACTCACTCTAGCCTGGGCAACAAAGCGAGACTCTGTCTCAAAAAAAAAAAAAAAAAAATTACACTTAATTTCTCTAAAACATACCGTGAACGTGACCGACTCCTTGACTTCCGTCTCTCCCTTGATTTAGAACGTTTTTTATGTGGACTCTTAGATCTACGTCTGTCTTTCTGTCTTGAACGTGATCTATTATGGGATCTACTCCTAAAGAAAAACAAATTGTTAGAATATCAAAACTTATTCTTAGAATTTCAATTTTTAAAAATTTAAGATGCCTTTCAAAGAAGAGAATTTAATCCGTCCTAAAAGTATTTATGAATATTTTAAAATTTTCTCTTATATAATGCTTTCATTAGGATTATCTGAAATAAGTTTATTAGAAACTTTACCAGATATTTTTGTTGTCTAAACTGCAGAGATAGAAACAAAGAATTTAACAGTTATTTCCTGTGTCAGACTTAAGTTTATATTTTCAGGTGTGGCTTTCTTTTGCTAATCATACATCTCAAATTAGTATAGAAAACTTTTCCCATGGTCCACGTTTTCATACCATAAATTGTCTTCAGCTCTTGATTTGCATGTAATCTGGTTATAATGCATCTTAACAGGGAGTAGTAGTTACATAGTTCAAATGGCTGTGTGCTGTTTGTCATAAACATACAAGAATATATAAAGGAAGCACACTACTAATGATGGTGGCTAGTGTGACAGGAAAATAAAAACCATTACTCATAAGTTAAAACTAGATAAAATCAAATGTTAGATCTGCAATGCTTTGGGGTTTTATAGCTTTAACTATAATCATAGCTACAGGTTGAATATCACTTATCTGAAATGCTTCAGACCAGAAGTCTTTGAAATTTCAGATTCTTTTAAATTCTGGAATATTTACAATGTATACATTTACCAGTTGAGAATCCCAAATGCAAAACTCCAAAAATCCAAAATGTTCCAATGAGCATTTCCTTTAAGCATCACGTCAACACTCAAAAAATTCTGGATTTTTGGAGCATTTCAGATTTTCAGATTTTGGAGACTCAACCCATATTAAAAGAAACTATTATTGGAATTCTTGCAAGAAGAACAACTGTTGTTTCCAATTTTGACTAGCCCTCCCCCCCCCACTGAAATAACTATTTTAAAATTATTCTTTTTCCTCCATAAGGAGGTATCCTAAGCATTCAAATGTAACAAAATAGATGCACACAACTTAAATAGCAAAGTGATTAGACTCACCGGCTTTGGAGTCTGACAATCTGGCTCTGAAACTCAGCTCTGCCACACACTAGCTGTGAGAACTCTGGCTAGTCACTTAATGCTCTCTAAGCCTGAGTTTCTTCATCTATAAAGTGAAGTAAGAATCATACCTACATCGCCTAGGGTAGTCATGAGGATTAAGTCTGAGAATATATATAAAACTGCCTATCAGTCTCTAGCACAAATTAATGCTTGAAACTTTTAATTCTCAATATCATCATCATGAAAAATTAACAGAAATGTAATCTTTAAATTATATATTTATTCTAAGGAGGTCAAGTGCACTTCCACAAGTATGCTTTCTATAACTAAAACTCCTCTTGATAGTCATGTTTTAATAAATTAAGTTAGAGCAAATATCTATAAAAGAGATATACTTAAATAACCATGCTTGTGGTACAACCATGAACCAGAATAATCTCTTTACAATCCTCAATTAATAACGAAATCTTATTTTTTAAGCACATTTTTCAGTTAGTCAAAATTTGTTTTCCAGGCCAGAAGGAAGCAGTGGCTCACACCTATAATCCCAGAACTTTGGGAGGCCAAGATGGGAGGACTGCTTGAGGCCAGGAGTACAAGACCAACCTGGGCAACACAGCAAGAACTTGCCTGTACCAGGATGGACAAGAGAACACCACCCTGTCTCTAAAAAATAATTTAGTTAAAATAAAATTTTTAAAAATTTAAAAATGTGCTTTCTAACATCATTTGTTATATGGATTTAAAATAATACACTTGTCTTCCTGTCACATTTGTAATACAAGATAATTCATAGTTTATTGAAATCTTTATCATTAGTAACTTAAGAGACACGAAGGTAAAGGAGTAGGAGTAGATGTTAAGGCAAAACTGTGTACCTCAGAATATTATTAGTCCATTTATAGATATCCACATAGGGTACTCTTTTAAAGTGCCTTTGCTTCTATGTGCCTTAATAAAAAGTCTTAACATACAGATTTCTGTTCTAATTATCCTTGCTAAAAATATAAATAATTCTTTGTTTTCCTCAAAGCAGTGCTTTCCCATCTTAATTAAGCAAAGAAACATCTTTTATAAAATTAAGTACAGGCCGGGCGCGGTGGCTCACGCCTGTAATCCTAGCTCTCTGGGAGGCCGAGGCAGGCGGATCGTTTGAGTTTAGGAGTTTGAAACCAACCTGAGCAAGAGCAAGACCCCGTCTCTACTATAAATAGAAAGAAATTAATTGGCCAACTAATATATATAGGAAAAATTAGCCGGGCATGGTGGCACATGCCTGTAGTCCCAGCTACTCGGGAGGCTAAGGCAGCAGAATCGCTTGAGCCCAGGAGTTTGAGGTTGCTGTGAGCTAGACTGATGCCACGGCACTCACTCTAGCCTGGACAACAAAGTGAGACTCTGTCTCAAAAAAAAAAAAAAAAAAAAAAAAAAAAGGCCGGGCGCTGTGGCTCACGCCTGTAATCCTAGCTCTTGGGAGGCCGAGGCGGGCGGATTGCTCAAGGTCAGGAGTTCAAAACCAGCCTGAGCAAGAGCGAGACCCCGTCTCTACTATAAACAGAAAGAAATTAATTGGCCAACTGATATATATATAAAAAAAAAAAAATTAGCCGGGCATGGTGGCACATGCCTGTAGTCCCAGCTACTCGGGAGGCTGAGGCAGAAGGATCGCTTGAGCCCAGGAGTTTGAGGTTGCTGTGAGCTAGGCTGACGCCACGGCACTCACTCTAGCCTGGACAACAAAAGTGAGACTCTGTCTCAAAAAAAAAAAAAAAAAAAAGCACTGATCACTTGGCTTCTCATCTTACCCTGTAGGTCCTAAGATTTCAAAAATCACTGCTCAAGGGTAACTATTACATTTTAATTTCGACATTACATATTTTCATGTCTCTATCTCACCCACTCTAGTAAGTTTTCTGATTAAGAATGCTAAAAGTAGTCAAGAGCAGATCTAATCCAACAAAAGATAAAGATTTGTCTTATCATCAGCAATTCCCACTTTTTAATGAGAAATTATATTCCCATTGTTTTGAATAATGCAAAACTGTATTTTTTAATTAAACTATAAATAAATAGCAACTTACCATTATGTTGCATCAAAGTTCATTTGTAAATCAGTTGTTTTCCATTAAATCACTATAAAATGTCTAGTTTATGCTGGTCTGTAAAGTTACTTAACTTAAAAATACAACAATTATAATGCTACACACCTTTTCTAACACTGTTTCTATTAATAAAACATGTATCAAAATTTGGACAAAATGGAAGCACAATTCCTCAGTCCTAGGCAAGGTCACAGTAACAAGAAACCCTTTCCTCCTTCTTACAGTAAAAATGGAAAGGAATAGAGAAAGGTTGTATGGGTGGTTAGAAGGTAGGAAGCATATGAAGATGGTTAAAAGGTATAAGAGGCTGGGCCTTTAAGAGAAAGGGCTCCTGTAACCCTCACTCCTGCTAAGTCTAATAGGTCAGAGCAAGACCCAAGGACATCAACTCCCACTACCATGGGAGGAAAAGCCAAGAAAGGCCTGTCATTCCCTCCCAGGCTCCTGGGGGTTGGAGTCCTTCTAGGTCAGGACTCTTAAGCAAAATGTTTTTAGGTAAAGGATTTTTTTTCCTCCTTTAAAGAGAACTCATCCTTTTTTGCATTAGTATTTGTTTATGAGAGCTTAGTCAAGGTTTCCATATGCATGTATAAAAACAGAATATGCTGACAAAAATATGTATGTATGTACGCCAAGAGCTAACAATTTCTAATGCTATACAGACATATCTACGAGAATGTACTCCCATGAATGAGAACAGTAATCACTAGATTTTAGTTTAGCCTGAATAACCCCTTCCCCACTAGCCCTTCCCCACTAGCCCTTAGAAGGGGAAAATAGCCAAATATACTTAAAATAAAAACGAAACCCTTAAAGTCGACAGCTAACTTATTTGCCATAATTTCAATATGCACATAAAGCTTCACACAGATTATCAAAGAAACAATGATGTTACCAAGTTTTGGTTTTTTCCTTGGAACTTAGCTCTGTTAAAAATCAACACAAAAATGAGATTCGGGTCATTGGTCTTTTTTTCCTCAGAAAGGAAGTTATTACTCTTCAGCCCATTTCCTTGATCTCCTTTATCCTCACCACATCCTGTCAACATATGTAGATATCCATAGGCTAGTACCACTGCTGCTCTGTTCTACTTTCCTTCTCCAATTCTGGCTTCTGCTGCACTGTCTTACTCCTTGTACATGAACAATTTCCTTCGCTTGGTTCTGAATGTGCCTTACCATAAGACCCTGAATATTGAGATAGTAAAACCATATTCCAAAGGAGATTTTGCAGACTAAGAATAACATAAATGTATACACCAGTACAACCAGAAGTACAGTTCACTAGAATCAAAGAAAGAACATCCTATTTTCCTATTACATTCTCCGAATTTTCTTAATCATCACAGAAATACAAACTAAACTGAGCTTGATGTTGAGGCTCAATGTACAGCACACTGGTTCTTTTTCCTCCCCTGAAACGTTTCCCCTTCTTTAATGCACATAACATGCACATACACTCCTCCCTCCCTCCCTCCTTTCTCAAGACATAAGTATGAGTACATGTATGAGTACACATAATATGCAATTAGGATCCACTATAGACACTTTCACATTTCAACAGTAGTTGCCCTCCATACCTTAAAGACAAAATTTTTAACTTAGACATGATTTTTAGGGTACTGCCAGTCAAGATCGTGTCACAAGTTTATATTTTGAGGTCCTCTTTGCACCAAACACAAAGAAAAAATAAATAAAACCAAAATGACAAAGCTATGATCAAAAATGAGATAAACAGAACAGAAACTGAGCTTAGGAAAAGTACACCAGTTGGAGTTAAAACTGCAAGTTACTCCTGTGTTTCAAGTCTAAAAGCAGGCAGAGGAGGCTCCTATCACCAGAAGTACCAAGGACTCAAAGTGTTCCACTGGAAACATGGTACTGGAGGTAGGGAATTGCTTGAAACCAAGATCTGGGGGTGGTGCTCCCCAGACCTGGAGTGGACTGGGAAAAGAAAACAAAAAACCTACAACATGAATAATATTTTCAGCATGGACACTAAATATGTTCCCTTTTCTTGATCTGATGAATAAAAAGAGTTTCTGTGACTTCTATATAAAGACTAGTTCACTCTCAGAAAACTCAGAAATAAAGTATCTTTAGACAAAAACCCAACTTCTAAAACTAAAAATTAGTTGAAATATTAAACATTAAATATTAGACAAAATTTCATTCTTTAAACTATGGTATTATAATTAGAGCAATATTTAATGGTAACCACACGTCCAGGTGAACACTACTAAAATTTCTAAATTTAGTATTTTGACAAAAAAACTCATAAAATCTTAACTATTTTAAATACAAAACTAAAAAAAAAAAACTATTTAAATATGATAGAAATTCTCACCTGTGTTTCGATTGTGATCTTTTCCGTCTAGAATGGGATTTTGAGCTAGACCTGGATTTTGAGCGAGAGTGGGAACGAGATCGACCGCCTTTTCTTTCATTGTTCTTTCCAGACTCTGGGAGGAAAAAACCACTTTGCAGTGTAAGCTCAGAACAAGTAAAGATCCCAGTTAATAATTAGGCACAAGTGGAATGTACCACATATAGTGCAAGGGGCCTACTCTCTGTACATCCTCCTCCTGTGCAATTATCCTTCAGAAACATCCAAGAAAGTCATTGCATAAACTCGTTGAGTGCAGCCACCCTGCAGCAGTACATATAAACCAGATGATTATAAACAGCTGTTCGTAATATTTTGTTGCTGCCATAATGTACGATTATAACATGTCTGTAATTCCTATGACAGTGATTTTAAGTCCTTTTTCCATTTACTCTGCTAGAATTGAAGCTTAAATTATGAGTGTTAATTTAGAAAATCTGCTCAAATGTAAACCACCTAGACATTTTTAGATTGGATTTTTAAATTATTTTAGTTAGCAACACAAAAATTTGAATAGGTGTTTCTTTACCACGCTAAAACAGTATCTGTGGTTTTTCTCCCTAAATCATGGACTCTCTTTTCTATTTTTAAAGTTAAAACTTTGAAGAAAAGTAAACCTACAGAATCATAACATGTTAGCCTCTTTTTAGCCTTTCAATAACATTTATGTTTTGCTTTCAGCAATCAGTTTTGAGCAGATTGTGCCATTAAAATATAAATATTTAGAGCTGATTAACTCAGACGAATGTGCCTCAATTCAGTATCATCGGAAAAGACAGGATTTGTGCTAAGTTATTCTTTGACATGAGTAAGTCACTTACTATTTCTTGAGTTTCAGTCTTCTTGTTTGTAAAATGAAGGGACTGAACAAGATAATTTCTAAAATTCCTTTCAGTTCTAAGAGTCTGTAATCTTTATGACCTATGTAACAATGCTACATGGCCTTACCTGGTTCAATAGCTGCTGAGATAAATGACTGAGCCTCTCGTACTCGCTTCATTACTTCTTCTAACTCCTTAGCTGCAGCCTGAGGTGTCATCTCAGGGGGTTTTACTATTGCATTGTTGGAGTGATTTATTCTAAATTAAAAATATTAGCATATCACAAATACACACCATATTTTATAAAACATGAAACAATCAAATGTTTATATGATACACATATTTATAAATCTGAGGACATGTCAGAAACACATTAAGAATGATATAGCTAAATATGGAATAACCAAAAACAACCTTAAAACCATGATTAATCTCTCATCTCTACCTCACATCATCTCATTAACAAAGCCAAGAGAAAGGAAAAAAGAAAAACTACACCGTAGCTGACTTCTTTAAAAACTCAAATAGATCAGACCAAGTGCTTTTTGATATAGCTTAGAATTACAATAAATTAAAATGTTGATACCAATACTAAAATGAATTATTTTTATTTTTAGATCATAAGATTTTACTGATAACCTGTGCACCTTGGGAGAATGAAGAAAAAGCTGTATATCATGTCCATCATTTAATTGACCCTGAACCACAGCTAAGTCAGACACAGACTAGAACGTTTGCGGCATCTGACAAAACTCTTCTTCTACTAGCTAACAGTGGTTTCTCTTATGCACAAAAATGAATTTGATGTGTTTTACTTTACCGCTTTCACACAAAGAAGACAAATACGCACTAAGAAGTTATTTATTCATTAACAATAAAACCCTAATCAAATTGTGTTAACTGAGGCAATTATCTATGAAATTCAGACAAAACTATGTTTGCCTCAATAATCTGCATGAAATAAAATTTGTGTATCTGAAAGGCTACATCAATTTTTTGCAAAAATATGAGCAAACCTTAGAAGTCAAAATGTTTGGTTTACAACATTTCTGGATACTTAATATTTTCTTCCTGAGATTTTGAATTTACCGAACTTCTTATTACTAGAAGTATTGTAGTTTAACTCACATGTTAAGTTGCCCATTAGTCTAGAGTCATAATGCAAAACCAACCTTACTTGTTAAAGCTTATGGAAAAAGATCTACGATCATTATGCAGAGTATATAAATAATGTTAACATTAAATTAGACCTTATAAAAAAGAAAATGATCAAGATAAATGTCTTTAGATATAGGTATTTAAAGGCTAAAATGGTATCTCATGTATTTCATTTGTATTTAAAAGTCTTTCCACAAATTGCCAATTACTATTCAAAAAGAAAAGAAGCTTTCATTACAAAAAAAAAATACTTCACATTTTGCAAAATCATTAAAATTTCTTTGTTTAGGATTTCTTACTTCAGTGGCCTGTCTCCAAACATAACTCCATTAAAAGCAAGGGCCCTTGGGACAGAATTTTGGTCTGCAAATTCCACAAAAGCAAACCGAGTTGGCTGAGTCTCATCACCTGCCATCCGCACAAACTTCACTTCCCCAACTTGTTTAAAAAATTCAAGTAGTTGATCAGCTGTTGTTGTCTGAGGAAACAAAGTAACACTTTAATAAAATATATGCTTTCAAAAAGCAGGTGAATACTACTTTATCAACTGATATGATTTTTATGAAGAGAAAAAGAGTTAAGTTTCTGCTGCTAAACTTCTTCTTAGTTACCTGGGAATTCAAATTTCCAACATAGACTGTTCTCCTAATTTCATCAATCTTGGAAGGGTCTACGTTTCCCATAAGTGGTGGCTGTGGTATCTCCCCAAGTGTTGCAATGTTGGGGTCTAGTGCTGCTGCCGGTATAGCTCCCAAACTGCTAAGTGAAACACCAAGCTATTAAAAGAAAAAAAAAAGCACAGAGCATATATTTTTTGTTAGTATGCCAAAATTATCATTCTCTAATCTTGAAAAGAATGGATCAACTCAACAAGAATGGAAGGAGACTAGGGATCCCTAACTTTAAGCCATGTTTATTTCTGAATTATTAAGAGAGTGAAGTCACATTAGTTTTAAGTGTAATTAGAAATATATTTCTTAACTGTTGGGTATTTTAGCTATTTTCAACTTAACACTGAAAACAGTTGATTCTCATTATTCGAGGTACTGAACCACTATTCACAGGGAAAACACAGGGAGAAGTTCCTGCCAGCCTCTGGTCACAACATTTTCATCAACTGATAAATACATAACCTTATTTTATGTACGTTTCTGTTTAAAGACGCCTTGTTATATACTGCTAATTTGTTAACACTGAACTCACAACCAGCAGCACTATCAGTCATGCCTGAATAAAGCTTAGCTCACACACTTGTATTTTCTCCACAAGGCACATCATGGCCTTCCGGCACTTAAGAACACCACAGAGAATTTTAGCATTACACTTGGGGGCAAAATCACCAACAAAAAGCAAAAAATTTTAAGTGTGGCACTAAACAAATTGCGAAAAGTACACTTGTTTACAGCATGAGTACTGAAACAAGAAGACAAAATTTGACTTCATCTGGCAAAGTGCACATCAAGTAACTCAAATTTTTCATCACTCTGTGTCCCCAAATGACCACAAAAGCACTTCAAAGATGTGGGGAATTCCTAAAAAATTTTACGTAGCAACTGAACTCACGAATGACAGAATTCACAAATGAGGATCAACTGTACCATGGCCATTCAAAAACACAGATTATGTGAGTTCCAAATAGTTAACAATTATCATAGCATCTAATTTTGCTGAGTTATTAACTTAATCCTCTTATCAACCTTGAAACAGATATTATGCCAATTTCACAGATAAAAAGACTTAAAGAAATTAAATGATTTGCCTAAAGCCATTCAGTGGTAAAGGCAAGGTACCACCATCAACAGAATGAAACAAAGTTCACCTAAGAAAATAAATCTAAAATACTACTTACACTATGATAGGAAAGAACAAAAACCTTTGAATGGTCTTTCCATAACATTATTACCAAATTCAGTTTTTAGTTCAAGTGTAAAGGAAAATATTAATTTTAATGTTAACTTAAGCCAGAAGAGATATAAGAATTTGAAAACAGAAAACATTTTCAGAAATAACAAAAAGACCTTTTCATAGGGGGAAAAAAAGAAAACACAACCACTTTTTTCATTTCTACTTATGCTATTCAGAAAATTTTGACCGCTGATGACTATACATGTGAATATGTTGCAAAACTACTAAGATTTAACAACTGTTAAATAACAGCACACTTCCTAAAGGTGAAAACACAAGCTTATGAAACTAATGTCAGTCACTACTGCTGTTGTAACAGCCAGTCTGATCTTTTCAAATCTCCAAGCCATGCCCACACTCCTGCTTAAAACTCAACAATGGCTTCTAATTACCTTAAGAATTTCAACTCCTTCTCATGGTCTAAAAAGCCCTCCATAAAAACCTAAAATTCTGCACTTTAAAGTTTCAGAAACTACTTTTACAATTTGGATTAACTACAATCACAAAGCTTGTTTATTAAGTTTACTCCCTATCCAACACCACAAAACTATATTCAACTTCCTATTAATCTGAGCTTAGTATTTTGTTTTAGGTTTGTTTCTCAAGAAAATGGTCCTTCTTTTAAAATAAATGACCAGAATTTTTTATACAAAAACCAAGAGCCCAGTAATATCCTTTTTTAATATCCCACTTGGAAATCACAAGGGAGGCATTAAATTACTATTTAATTCTGCATAATTAATGGGAAAACATTTTGGCCATGTTCTCTTCTCACCTTGTTGTATTTTTTCAATATCAGACAAATGCTTCTCAGATATTTTTTCCCATTACCAAGGTTGTGGATTATTTCATTTTAAAAATGGATTTAGTATTCATGAACTGAGAAATATAGTTACCTACATCTTCCAATTCACCATACTATCCAAAATACTGTTTCAATAGCTGATTTTCTAAAGAATAATCTATTTGAATTCTCAATTAAATGAATCCCCAATTACTTGAAGAGTAATTCCAAAAGTTCAAGTCAGTGATAATGTGGGAAAAGAATTTAAGTAGCAATTTTGAATTCTCTCCACTTAAAAAAATAACAGATCCAAAATGGAAATAATTTTCTAAGCTCTTTATACAACTGATTATACAGTTGAACTTCACCCCTTTCATAAAAAAGTTTATAGTACTTACTGTAGTCAAGGGATTTGGGGTTGGTATGGGAAGCAATCCTGCACCAGGCATCAGACTTGTCATGGTTGGAGCAGGAGCCAATAAAGAGAGGGCTTTGGATTCCTCTGGGATTTTACCTGCAGAGGCAAGTTCCAAACATTAAAGAAAGCAGAAACACCACAAGAACTTTACACTATGATTTTACATTTTACCCTTGCACTTAAAAAATAATAATAATAAATGAATCTATCTATCAGATCCGTATAAAGAAATAAATAAAAACTTAAGTCTTTCCTTTTATCCTGCTCTACTAGGAAAAATAAAAGTGAGCAAAACTTCAAAGATTAACAATCTCATTAATGGAATATTATTTTAAAAACTGAATAATGTAGACAATTATTTAACACTTTGAGCTATGGGTCACCTGTACTGGAAACTTAATGTTCATGAACCAAACGATATCAAGCATGGACGCTTTCCCAGGACGGTGTTTTCGCGGTGATCGAAAGTTGTGTTACACATGACAACCGTTCGTGTTGGCTGCATCACTAATAGCACACAGAACATCAGATACAGAAAAGAAGAACATTTTTTAAAGTTTAATCCCCAGAAATGGCAAATAACCAAATTAGTCAAAAAAAAAAGAAAAAGAAAAACAAATATGTGCGAATTGAAATTTGTTCCTTAATGAGTGCCCCTATCCTGTTACTAAACTACCTTCTTGTGATGCTAACAATTTAAATAACCTTCTAATAGATTCCATTCAATTTCAAATAGAAGAAAACAAAAACCTACTTCATGTAATCAGCTTCAATTTAAAAGGAAGCTTACATCCATTCAATTAATAAGGCATCTCACCAATATCAGAGAGGCCTAAAGAACTATATGCCTTGGGAAATTGCTAAAAATTTTTAGTCATCAACAAAAAGTTCCCTCGTCACAGGAAACTTAAAATATTAACTCTTACAACTAATTTATGCACACTTATCTGAAAAAAGGAAGTTAATGTCTAAATGTCTTGCTTATAAACATTTCAACTGCCTAACAGCAATAAAAACAGAGAAAACAAAATTATATTAGGCACTCAAATGAAAAAAATCCCTATAACCTAAAAAATAAAAAACTTACTCTGAAATAAGTCCAATCTGCCATATTAAATTGCTGAATTCTAATCAATTAATTTTGATAAGGACTGCAACTTTCACACATTTCCTTACCCTCTTAGCCAAAAAAAAAAAAAAAAAATCTTAAATAATTGACACGTGGATATATTTAGAAGAACTATTCATGTGGTAATTGGCTATGCATTCCCATTATGAATTCTTCCAAAGTGTTTTAAAACACACAGTGTACTAAATCACACTAAACTCAAATACAGCATATGCAGTAAATTTTCAAAAGCACCATGCCAGGCTTCAGTGGTAAAAACTATATTTAAAACAACCATATGTGCAGAGATAACTCTCTCAACAATATTATCTGAATATATCTCTAAATATAGATGGAATTCAAGATGAAATTTAAAACTTGCTTTAAATAATGCTATGCCTTATTTTAGGAACAGACTAAAAATTACATTTTATTAGCTTTAGCAAATGCCTACTATTTTCTAATTTTGCAGCATCTAAGTTTATATTACTTTAATTTACTAATTTCAAAAGCAAAGTTATTTTATCATTTCTATATAATCCTTCAGATTTCTTAACATGCATAAAGATAAACAAAAGGTAAGTCTTAATGAAAACATCAAATAATAATAAATCTATTTTATATGTATTAGTTATTAGTATTAACACATGTATTTATGTATACCAACATATATACTATACTATTTATATTGATATCAAACCTGTTTTATCTGTTATAAATAGGATTTTTTTTTATGTTTGTAAAACGTTAATATTCTTGATAAATCAACTGAGGTCCTGAGGTGGTAACCCTATGCTTCACTACCCTAAAGTATGTACCTTAAAAAAAATAAAGAGTTCCAATCTAGTGATGTTCCAAATTTAATATTACTCATCAATAAGCAAATCTATCCAGTGAAGGCAGTGCAGAAAGACTACACAAACAAAAAGGGTATTCAACACAGGTCAAAAGTTAATTATTTAGTTTTATGAAGTCTTTCACTTCTGCCTTAAATAAAGTATCAGTAAGTTGTCATACACTCACTGCCGTTCACAACAGTAATAAACTACTATAAATCTATAACTCTAACTGTAAGCACAATAATGTTTGTCTTATCCTAATTACCATTAAAGGTACTTTAAGTAAAAATGTTGTTGCTTAATTTCCAAGATCAAATTTACCCTGCAAATACTATCAGAGTATATAAAAGTATAAAACAAATAAGCATTTAGCATTTTCCCCAAACTGCACTCCTCAAAGACAACTGAGAGGAAAACACCATCTCTCATGGTATTAAAGTGTTAGTCCTAATCTCAAAATCCATTTAGAAGCTGGTAATCTTTGAAGAATTTTCAACAAAAAATTCAAGCAAACAAAAACACACACGCAAATAAATAATCAACAGTTTCTCAGATATCCATTCCCCACATAGGCAACAAAGTCTTCATAAATCAAGGAAATAAGTTCTATAATTAATAATAGTCAGAAAAGTGAAAGGCTCTTCTCAACTCCCAGATTGTAGTAACAAATTTCCTTATTTTCCTTGATGATTTTGTATGCCTAAAATTCCTGGGGGAAGGATGAAAATTGGAAGCTTTCAGTTTTATGAGCGATGTAGCCTTGAAAAAAACTACAAAAATGTTGGAGATCAGAAAGTGTTCCTAAAATTACCTAAGATTATTATCAGTGTTGTCATGTTTCAAGAACAAAATGTACCTGATCATTCATAAACACCAATCAAGACTCACAATGAGCTTCACAACACTGTATCCTAATTTATTGCATGAAAATTTAATTTATCTTAAGGTTGAGCTCTGCTAATCATCTCCCAATATAATTTGCAACACGTTATGAACCCTTAATGGAATACCATTTACAAAAAACTGGAAAACCAGCTCACAAGTTAAAGTGAAAGAGATTTAACAAAACAAAAACAAAAACAAAAACAAAAAAAAGGGACAAAATAAAGAAAAAGAAATGAAATTAAAGTAAAACAATAAAAAACAGAGACAGGGCGTCCATCTTCTGCGGTTCAGACTTCGATCTCATTTCCCCAATGAAGGTTTCACTTGACGGCAGGTTTAGTGGCATGGCAAACAATGCCTAACTCAGGCAAGTGTAACAGGTCTGCCTTGGCCAGTCTAGTCATCTAATAATGCACAAATATCACATAGAGAAAACATACAAAACCAAATTAATAGTCAAAATCCATCTACCAGAAAATGTGGACATAAAGTTATGACTGATGATTAGGCTGACACCTTGTTATGTTTGACCTTATCTTTTTCCAAGTGTTAACATTTATAAAAAGAAATCTGAAGTGCACGCAACAACAAAAAGAGGTCATATTTGGACAAGTATAATGAATGTATATTTTATTTTGAAATGGTATGGTTTATTAATAGTTAATGCTTAATATGCATGAACCTATTACACATCAAACATTACTTTTACAGCTTATGATCTTCACACGTTTATGTCTGCACTAAAAAACAGCAAACAAAGAAACTGAAAAAACTTAAATTTTTTTCTAAGGTTCTTCTTATTTATGTCATGATGCTGTTTGTATAACATCAAGGAAAAGATGCAGTCAGTGAAGTGAACAGAAGACTGCTTACAGCACCATAGTACATACATCTCCTCTTACAGAACTTACTCTACTCCACTGGAACACTTTTCTTTGGTTATTTCAAAATCACTCTGCTATTTCTAGTAAAATAACGCATTCTTTGCTTGCATTGCATAATCAGACTGAAAAAATTCTTCAGGTTTCATAAATTCCATATATACACGAGTTGTATGTATTAAATACAACTTTGTTGTATTTATTGTAACCAATGAAAAAATATGTATCTGATTTGTTTTGCTAATTCCGATTATTTTATAGGTTAGTATTCTAAAATACTGACTTAAAACTAAATTGCAATAAATGTATGCTTAAATTTTCATGTTCAAAAATAGTAAAACTTTGTATCAAAATGGTAATATTAAAACTATCAAAAAGCAATGTCCAAATGTGCATGTATTCATCCCTATCTAGTAAAACAAACAAGGAAAGGGACCTTTAGATGTCCATAGTCATAGATCAGTCAGGGCTTCTCAGATCTATGAAAGATTCTATGGGAATATAGCAAGGTCCCAACCAAGCAACAGTGTTAAATCCTTCCTTCCAATTCAGTATGACCTAACATAACAGACCTTGTGCTGTTGGTGATATAATTTTCTGATATAATTAAATTTCCAGTTTAATAAACCTTCTACCTGATTTCTTTTTTCTCATGCAGTTTCTTGGTATGAAATTTCAGTACAAAGTATGTAGAATTATACAATTAAATAGCTCCTTTCCCATCTTACTCTCCAATTTTGGGCTCACTGTACCCTTATAGATCAGCAGACAGGAATTTATTTAGCAAATAATCAACTTTAATCCATTTTTATTTTCTCTAATCACTTTAACCCAAATCACGGGAAACATACTTTCAAATTCATCTGAAAAAATCCTGAATGTCCTATTCTGGGACTTCAAAAATACTAGCCTGGAACTCACTGTAATTGACTGTAATGTTTTTGACATCCCAGAATAGGAATTTTGAAATGAGCATAAACTCTGTAAGTGTAGTAAACTGCTTATTATCCATTAAAATATTTTAATGTTGACCTGGGCACTAAAAGAAGGTTTTAAAAATCCCATTAAACTGTTTTAGGTAAACTTGTATACTATAAAACAGTTACCAACATCCATCAGAGAAAATCTATTTTAAGGACATTTAAATTTACAATAACCCAATTCTAAAATCCATGTACACATGCCAGTCAGTACTCTGAATAAAAGTTAATTACACACCAGAACTGTCAAAATTCAGCACATCTTATTATATGAGTGGCTCTGTAAACAGAAGTTACTAAAGAATTATTATTAGTAATAATTAGTTCTTAAAGCAGCTTAAGTCATAAAATTTAACAAGTAACTGTAAGATCTTTTTGTTCTTATCTTCAACAACTATCTCCTTGATGGAGACTCTAGAAAATTGCTTTTTTTTTTTTACCCTCCCCCCCAAAAAAGCCAATAAAAGAAAAAAGTAAGTTCCAGTTTTACAGTAAACAATTACACTGAGTATAAAATAATGGTCTCACGGTAACAATTAAGGTAATTACCTTAAAAGAGTCCTTGAAAGTATAAATTACAAATATTTTTCTTATAAATATCATTTAACCTCAGTTTGGCAAAATGTGTGCACTGTTTTAATTTGTAATAGTATTAATACTGAACACATGGAGTAAATGCTTACTTATTTATGCTTTAAAATAATTTCCCATATCAACTTACTATTTTTATAATTTTAGAAAGATTTCTTTATATTCTGCAAATTGACTACAGAAAGCCAAAGCAAACCAGAGAAGCCAAATAATTTATGAACTTTTTAAATTTTAAGTTGTAAAATCTCAAACATAACATAAGCCATAAATTAAACATTTTAATATAATTTACTATTAGGTAAAAATTTTTTCCTTCTCCAAATTTCATTCTTGCTTCTTCTCTCCCTCCCTCCCTCTCTCTCACACACACACACACACACACACACACACACACACACGCAGACACACACACACGAATACTGTCTACTTGCCAATTTCTAAGAAAGCCAAAGGCAGTAACAGGACAAAGATTAAAACAATGGAGAAAAAACATGAGAGATACCAACCTTCTGCACAAGGAACAACTATCAGAGCTCTGTCAATAAAAACCGTGTTAGTTAGATGCTGGGCCACGCCAACACTTGATGGGTCACGAAACTTAACATAACATACTTTGGAGGAAAAAGCAAGAGGTGCGTTGCTGCAAGATAAAAAGAAAAACAATTGGACTAATAAACATTTGCTTGGTTTTGTCATTTTCATTTAAAATTTCTTTCTTAATTTTTACATAATCAATTAAGAAATTTTTGTTGCTATGGATTATTAAGACATAAAATAGCAAAACTTAGTCATTTGATGGTGACTTGTCTGCCAAGACAGAAGGCAATGTAGGCAGGCCTACAACTTTATTTGTAAAACTTGAAACTCAAAATTAATCTGTCTTTAATCTGAGTGAAACGTGTAACGGCCAATTTAACCCAAAGATGTTCAACCAGTGTATCATAAGTAGTCAAAATCTCTATAAAAGCTCCAGTCCTCAAAACTTCAAATTTTTTTTTTTTTTTGAAACAGAGTCTCACTCTGTTGCCTTGGCTAGAGTGCCGTGGCATCAGCCTAGCTCACAGCAACCTCAATCTCCTGGGCTCAGTAGATCCTTCTGCCTCAGCCTCCCGAGTAGCTGGGACTACAGGCATGCGCCACCATGCCCGGCTAATTTTTTCTATATATTTTTAGTTGGCCAATTAATTTCTTTCTATTTTTAGTAGAGAAGGAGTCTCACTCTTGCTCAGGCTGGTTTTGAACTCCTGACCTTGAGCAGTCCTCCACCTCTGCCTCCCAGAGTTCTAGGATTACAGGCGTGAGCCACCACACCCAGCCCAAAACTTCAAATTTTATAACTGCTCCAACCCTTCCTAAATGTGATTCTCCAGCATTTAAATTACTAAAAACTTCACAACAGTCCTAGAAACAATCAGATAATATGGACTTAAAGTTAAGGTCTTTTGCCTATACCAGACTGCTTTAAGCTGGACAATGTAATTTTTCAGACAAAAGATTTTACAAACAAAATTTTACATACTAATATGCAAAACAGCATAGACTCTAGTCCTACTTGATTCAGTTCAATCTAGGCCTATGGTAAAAAGGAACCAGACACAGCACAAATGAAATGAAAAGAACTTTTCCTAATATGAATCCATCTTGTTAGACTCCAAAATATACTATCTTCATAGATAATCATTTTGTCAACCTATCCATAATTACTTTTCATTAAAGTCTATAATTGTCTTTAGCAAAAAAAAAGACCCAAACTAAATATATATCTAATCTATAACATAAACATACAATCATTTGAAACATTAAGATTTTTCGCTCTTTAAAAAAATAAGAGACATTGCTTGAAAAATATCTTATATGACTTGTGTAATAATATTAATTTATTCTGGTTTACAAAATAAGGTCAAGGAAGTTGACCACAATCCCAGAACAAGCAAATGGCAAAGTTAAGATTTAAAATCTAATCACCTAATTCCAAATCTCATGCAACCACAATTATTCAATTAATCAAGAATTTAAATATCATTTTGATATACTGTTGAGTTAGCAATTCCACAAATACTAGTCATTTTTAAAATTCAAAAATCTTTCTCTGTAATCCTTCACATATAGCAACAAATCCATCTTTAAAAACAATGTAAAATAACATTAATAATGGTTAAATTTATATATATTTATGCTATTAATCAAACACTGTGATGATAAAATGTATTTGTATTTAGAACTTGGAACTATTTACATCATTAACATAATTAGTAAGGTTAATTAATTAAAGTTGGTAAAAAAGATCTCTATCTTTTTCACACCCAACTCAACTCATTTCTGCCTAAGGCCACCCAATCCTATGAATCCACCCAATTCATATCAGCTCTCACAAAAATCTCCCCTTAACCATTCCAAGATCTAAGTCAAAGCATTTTATGTGTTATCGCTGAGGTAAACAGATCTCATTCAGACTTAACTCGCCAACTTACATCATCAAATCTCCAATTTATTAAGCCTCTGGTGAGCTCTAGACCCCCAGATCCAAGTGCCTGCTGGAGTACTACACTTTGATGATTACCAGGGTCCACTTTTAACTCATTAAGTACAGAATACATTCATTACCCTCTTTCCTTACCAATCCTGCCCTTTTTATTTCATATCTCAGTGAAAGATGTCATAGAATTACTCAAGCCTTAAATCTGGGAGTCACTAGCGTCATATAGTCATTAGTGCTGTTTACCAAATATTTCCAAAGCTCCTTCTAAAAGTTCATGGTAAAATTCTATTTTTCTGTTCCTTTAAGTTAGGTGTGGCCATATAACTTTCCTTTAACCAATTAAATATGAGCAGAACTAATGCATCATTATTCTGAAGATGCTTGAAGAGCAATTGCTTGGCTCTTTTCCTCTGCCACAGTGACCATCAACATTCAAAAGATGAGTGGCTGATTCATCAGCTTCACCCTAGAGTGACCACAATGAGCAGAGTTCCCACTTCTACCAATTTAGTGTAAGAAATAATCTGTTTTGTCAAACTATTGACATGTGGGGTTGTTTCCAAAACTCTACCTATCCTACTGATAAACCATTCTAGACCTTTTTGTACCCCTTATCCAACAGGTCCATAAATCCTGCTAAGAGTACCTCCTAAGTATTTATCACATTAAGTATTAATTAATGAATCAATTAATTTCATCATTTTCACTATCAGTGCCTTAATTCAGGCCCTCATCATTTCTCATCTGGATTACTACAGTGGCTCCTAACCTCCCACACTCTACCCAACCTCCGCCCCTTATTAATGGTCTTCCACAAAAGCTCCCAGTGTGTTCTGAACTCTAAATTTCATCATGTCATTTCATAGCTTAAATTTCCTCAAGGGCAATCTTCTGTTCTTGCTTCATCATCTAAATGCACCCAAAAATCCAGGCATACAAATACTTGTGGTTCTGAGAACACATGATGAACATCTGGGTCTTCTACAAGCTGTTCCATTTGGCTGTGATGTCCTCTAACTCCCTTTTTGAATGGTAATTCCACTTTTCCTCAAGGCACAGGTTTCCAAGGTTGAGTAAGCCATCTTAAAATACCACAGTGATAAAAAAAAAAAATACCACAATGATTAGGTACCCCTCCTACATGTGCTACCAAGACATTCTGTAAAACTTCAACACAGGCCTTATCACAGTTTCCTTATGTTAAATCTTCAACAGATCTTTGTAAATTTCTCTAGCCACAACTGATTGGCCACCTGTCACAAGGGCCCGTTTCACTGGCTGACCAGCAACCTACAATTTGAGTAGTCAGGCATTAACCAAATGAGCTTGGAACAATCAGATTCTCACTACTGGGCTGGAAAGTTACTTAGAATCGCCTTGGGCCAGATACACAGAAACAAACTGAACTGATAATACTCTTGAGAGCAAAAGAGACCTTGATTGCTGTATCTTTCTGGTTCCCAGTCCTAGTTCCCAGGAGGCCTGGCTGTACTACAATCTCCATTTTTCAATTTAATGAAGTCTCTTTTTAAGAAATAATATCTATTCTTGAACTAGACTGGGTAACACTTTTTCTGACTTTTGCAACCAAAAAAGTTTAGGATTACACTGACCTTCTAAAGCCCTATCAATTGCAATAGGAATACTCTTTTAGCCCTGAAATCTTCAAGAACCTGACAAGCCATCTTTTGTGAAAGAACTACAAGCTAGTTTGTAAAGCAACTACATATAAATAGACAGGTCACCAAGATTTGAAAAGCCTGGAAACTGGTTAAAAAACGTTGGTCTATTCTGAACGGCATAATGGAAGTGTGGGTAGTACGTATGACTACCCCAATGCTTTAAGCAATTTTCTTAATCTTCATCTCCAAGTACCTCCCTTAAAATAAGAAAGGCTAATTTATATTTCCTTTATAAAAATATTTGGGCTTTTCAGGAGAGGTACTAACACTTTTTTTTTTTTTTTTGAGACAGAGTGCAGTGGCGTTGTCATAGCTCACTGCAACCTCAAACTCCTGAGCTCAAGCGATCTTCCTGCCTCAGCCCCTGAGCAGCTGGACTACACACAGGAGCTCCACCATGCCCAGCTAATTTTTCTATTTTTAGTAGAGATGAGGTCTTGCTCTTGCTGGTCTCAAACTCCTGAGCTCTAGTGATCCTCCTGCCTCAGCCTCCCAGAGTGCTAGGATTACAGTCATGAGCCACCACACCCAGCCTTAATACTTTTTTTTTTTTAACATTATGGACTAAATAAAATATGATACAGTGGCAAGCCTACATACAGATGATGAACAGCCCAGCAAACAAATATGTACTTACTTATAAATCAGTATGTTTCCAAATCTTATATTTAAATCCTCCTCTTCAGTATATCTAAACTACCAAATAGATTTACTTTTTAAATTAATCATTTAAAAATGTAACTTTGATCTACAGTTTTAATTTTTAAAAGGGGGTTACATATTCCATTTGCTCTAAATGTATACATCTATAGAAGGTAGCAGTATTCAAATTTAGTAGACTTTAGTTTGACCTCATTTATTGACTCAAATTTTTTTAAATATAAAATCTTACCATTTTTCAAAAAAATTAGAATTTTTTTCTGAGTTGTAAATGCAGAAATCAAAGAACCAACTTTTTGAGCATCACTTAAATTTCCTGGGCCCTCACAAGTTATTTTGCTTTCCATTAAACAGGGTGATGGTCCTGTACAATATTTTAAAAGTCAATGTGGTAATAAAATGTCCAGTATTTTATTATTACATTAGTATACATCCTTTAGGGGATCTATTCCAAAACAGATATAATACAAAACATGAGCAAAGTATATAGTTCTAGGACAAAAATATTAATCGACACTTTATTTATAACAGGGCTTCAATGGTCCTTTGGTAGCACAATTCCTCCTTGTACAAGATTTTCTTATGAATTGCTGCCACCCACTAAATGCCAGTAGGCCTTCCAATCATAGCAATCATAAATACACATTTCTTCTAGCTAAAATCGACTGATTTGTAATACCAAAAAAAAAAAAAAAGCAACCAAAATATCCAACAAAGCACAACACACTTAGAATATATTAGTTTTTAAATATTACTATAAATAAAATACAGCAATATGAAAAATGCTTATTACAGGTTAAGTGAAAAGAGTTACAATCACAGTGTAGGATTCCTTTGATTGCAATGTATTACAATAAAAGTATATAAGAAGAACTGGAGAGAAATACTAGGAAATGGAGAAAGGTTTTGATACAGTGGTAGAATCACAAGTGTTGATTCCTTTCCTCTATTTTCCATAAAGTAGCTATACTGGTTATATTAGTTTTTTTAACTAAATCAACTTAAATAAGTAAATAGTTGATACATTTCATCTTTCTTTCTCAGAATCTTTGAAGACCAGAGAAGTGAAGGAAACCAGTAAGCAAAAAAATCAACACAGGCAAAATTCTCTGGTGTTAGAAATCAGGATAGGATTACCCTTGGGGGTTAGTCACTTGAAGGGACACACAGGGAACTTCCTGGGTGCAGATAATCCTGCTGTGTGGTTACACAGGTATGTTTACTTTGTAAAAATTCATCAAGTTGTACATTTCCGGGCACTTTTCTGTATGTACGTTATACCTCAATGAAAAAATTACTGAAAAAACAGATTTCTTACTTGTGTAAAAAGGTTTTCATCAGCTATGCGATTCATTTATTGCGCAAAAAATTAAAATAGTAATTCTGGATACTTATCTGGCAGCACAAAAAAGGATGACAAATTACAAATAAGAATTCTTAATGCTTACGATGAATGTTTACATGAATTCCTAATGTTTAAAATTTAAAATGAAACTAATCACTGCCTCATGCCAAAAGAATTAAATTTAAAATGTAAATTTTCATATTTGCAACAGAAATCATAAAATTTTAATGAGAAATTATTTTCATATTCTATTGAAGAAATATATTTCCAATTTTAAAACAATTGAATTTCTGCTCAGCTTCTAAAGATCAATCATAAAATAGTTTATGTGACACTGAAAAACAATTATCTCTATCTTCAATAAAACCTACTACTACTGCGGTTTTTATCCATGTAAGCCCCAATTTGCAAGCAAGTCTTTAATGTAAGGAACAGGTAATGACAACTTCATTACAAAGCAGAGAATCTGTTAATAAAGCATGTCAATATTGCTGCAAAACAAGAATGAGGGATCTAGCGTTGCACTTATGGAAAAACTGGTTAAGGATTTTCCCTGTCCTTTGTGTGTTACATTTATGCTACAATTTTGCTAAATGTATTACAATTTGTGACTAACTCCACTTTAATGTTCCACATGTTTAAGTAAAAAGCTTCTTATTCTCTTTCACATTTAAATACCAGTAACTCTTGATTCAAAAAAAAAAAAAATAGCCCATTACTAAGTGTCAGTTAATAACTGGCAGCATATTGTCACCCAAACCCAGGTGTCAACCATATTAGTATGTCAGCAATTAATATTCTGATATATTTTTTCTACCTACATGATACCTTACTACCACAACCTGGTTACTTTACAGAGGCTCACATACAATATATTTTACTGTGTGATTCCAATTCTTGCAGGATACCAGCACTCCTCCAAATACTTCTCAATCAAGAAATGTTCCAGCCAGGCCCGGTGGCTCCCACCTGTAATCCTAGCACTCTGGGAGGCCAAAGCGGGAGGACTGCTTGAGGTCAGGAGTCCCAGACCAGCCAGAGCAAGAGTAAGCCTCCCATCTCTACTAAAAAATAGAAAAATTAGCCAGGCGTGGTGGCATGCACCTGTAGTACCAACTATTCAGAAGGCTGAGGCAGGAGAATCACTTGAGCCCAGGAGTTTGAGGTTGCTGTGAGCTAGGCTGATGCCATGGCACTCTAGCCCAGGCAACAGAGTGAGACTCCGTCTCAAAAAAAAGAAAGAAAAAAAGAAATGTTCTGAGTACTTAAATAAAGATGGCTGAAAACATTTTCAAAAGTTAAATAAGATACTGAAAGCTACAATGCCATGGCTAATCAATCGCAATATATGTGCATGCAGGTATGCAGTATTCTTGCCAAAAAACGTATTACTTGAATCTCATCATGAAGAAACAATTTATATAAACTCAAATTATGGGTCATGATACAAGAAAAAAACAACTATATGGCAAAATGTCGCCGTTATGAAAGATTTTTAAAAGGTGATGGGAGCTGTTCTGGATTACAGGAGATAACTAAAAGGATTACTTGGAGCTTTAAAAGGAGATAGTATAATTAATTATATACTCGATCAAAAGAAAAAAAGCTTTATTAGAATAACAGGAAATTTTAATAATCAACTGTAGCAAAAAATGGACAAATGCACGTGAAGGACAAGATGGGTGTTCTACGTTATCTTTCGACTTTTCTGCATGCATGAAATATTTCAAAATCAAAAGTAGAAAAGAAAAATGTAAAAGGCCAAATTTAAATATCCAAATAACTTACATATATCTATACAGTAGCACTGCTATAACTTATAAACAGAAAATTAAAGAAAAATAGGTCTATAGGCATCACTATCAAGTAAGTCAAATCAAATGCAAATTTTTTAAAAAAGAAAGAAATCTTGAGCAACGACTACCTCTTCCTTCAACGGATTTTCACATAATGCACAAAAAACTGAGAATCTTAAGATTCTAAGATCTTAATAAAAGGATATTTATGCATGTGAGAATATGAACAACACCCAAACCCCTTACAAGTTTTCTGAGTAGATAACATTGTACAAGGGAAAATCGTACTACCTCAAAATACACTACTTGGGAAGTGGCCACGAGCTGTGATGTTAATGCCAGCCAAGATCTGGACTTTAAAAAGTACAAAGCAAGGATAATGCTGCACCTTTTCTGAAAGGTCTGGGGCAGTGTGACCTTCTGGGAGAAATATTTAATCTGTCGTCAAAAGGGTAAATAGACAATGATCTTTAAGACCAAGATGCTAAATTTGAGAGACTGCCCTGGGTAACAAATACAGCCCCACTCCTATCTTGTCATCAGCCGCAGGCTTTCTCGTCAGCAATAACGGCCTGATACTTCGGCCTTAAGAACTGATCAGTAGTTCAGACGCGGTTCCTGCGATTTCAGAGCGCAAAAATGCTAACAGGCGTTTGCCATGAAGACTACTCCGGGCCCACCTGCGGCCATCTTAAGTTGGGGGAAAAATGGAGAGGGGGGCACTCAATTCGAAGACCTGGCCGCGACCACAAGTCCCAGAGGCGTGGAAAAGGCAACCGCTCTAAATCTTTTGTAAGGGCTCGATGCAAAGGTTAAGCCCCAAATCTGACTCATAATGAGAGCAGGCCGCGGGGCCCCCAGTGCCCTTATCAAATATGGGCACCAAGGTAAGCCTCGGCGGTCATGTGACAGGCACCGCGCGCCCGCGTCCGCGCTCTCCCCCACGCCTCGGTTCCCGAGGTCTCTATGGCGCTCGCGCCCCTCCCCCAGCCGAGCTCCAGCACTTACTCCGGGGGATAGAGCCGCAGCTCCTCGATTTCTCCTAGGAAGGAAAAAAGCGTCCGCATCTGCTCGCTGGTCACCGCCGATGACAGATTCGTCACCTGAATCACCGCCGTAGGGGTGAGGCCGAAGCCTAAGCCCAACCCGAAGCCGCCGGCGCTGTTCATTCTGATCCCGCTGTCGCTGCCTTCCCGCTCCCCAACGTCTACGACGCGTCAGCGACGGAGCCGGGAAAGCGGAGAACGCGCGGCCGCGAGCGCGCTCCCGCTGGCGAATGCACAGCGCCGGGCATGTCTAGCCGCCCATTTCACAACTCCACTGCTCCCGGGGTTGCGCGCGCCGGCCGGAAGCGTCGCCCCGGCAACGCGGCCGGTCTCGCGCGGCTGCGGCCTCGCGTGGCTGCGGCCTCAAGTCTCTGGGGGCCTCTGGGGTGTTTGCAGCTGCTCTTTCCCTCCGCCAAGGTTTTTATTTCCCCTAAAACTCGATCAAATTCTTGTGCTCCTATGAACGTGGGAGACTCAGCTCTTTCCAGTCTTACTAGAGCCGACTGGGAAACCCAGCGGCCTGGCCTGGCGCGCGGCTGGAAAGGAGGAATGACTCCCCTCATCACAGATGAGCACTTGACCAAACTCTAGTGCGTCATTATTGTATACAGGCTTCCCCCACCCAAACTAGATTTAAAAATTGGCAGGCGTCCTAATTGCGAAAAACTTAAAAATTTTATTATACAAAACGTGTAGGTTCACATGCAATTAAGGAAGGAGATAGGAAGACTATGTAATTTTTTCGCTGGTTCCATAGGTATTAATATTTATTGAGTGTAATGTCCCAGACGCTATTAGACAAGGGCACATAAAACACAGTTACAGGCGGTCCACGTAGAACTTGAAACCTAACGAGAGGCAAGGTATGTGAGGCTAGGGCAGCTATCCCCAAAATGCCCTCCGCAAATCCCTGAGGGACCCCAGACCTGAGACCTTTTCAGTGGGTGGGCAAGGTCAAAATGATTTTCATATTACTAAGAGCTTGTTGACCTTTTTTCACTTTGCTAACATTTTCACTAATGGTGTAAAAGATTAAATTGCTTACACCTTAATGGGAATCAAGGCAGTGGCCCAAACTGTACTCGTATTTTGTATTCTTCACCTCATTCCACTCACAGCGTACAAAACTGAAGATTTTAAAATAAGTCAGTTTCACTTAAAGAATGTCTTTGACAAAGGAGTAAAAATTATACTAATTTTATCAAATCTTCACCCTAGCATGCACATCTTTCAAATGTGTGAAAAAAATAGAAACTACTGCTTATTGCATGTCCCAGTAGGATAGTTCTCTCCGGTAAAATCACTTGTCATTGAGTTTTTATGCAAAAATACAAATATTTTGCTAAATTTGTATTTGTTACCTTAAACTTAACAGCCCTTCAGTACTTAAAGACTTTTCTGCTAAAATCACCACTGATATTATAATAACAAATGTATTTTTGACCTTATATAAATATGTCAACATTTGGATAATGTCTACAACTCAATGAACAACTATTTTCCAAATAACCAATGAGTGCTATTACAAAATTAAAAAGATTCTTGCACATGCAAAATAGACTAATGAATTTCAATAAGTGAATTGATGTGGTTCCAGATTCAGTCCACATTCCAACTGCATTCAAAGAAATTACCACATGACAAGTTTGGTGTAGTATCCAAGAAGAATATCTCCAATTATCTCAAAAGGCTATGAAAATAGTTTTTCATTTTCCAACTGATATGTGTAATATCAGATTTTCTTCATATATTTCAACCAAAACATATCACAACATGTTGAATACAGGAAGAGATATGAGAATCTGTCTTCTATTAAGCCAAACAGTAAAGAGGTTTGAAAATGTGAAACAATGCCACTCTGATCACCAATTATTTTGGAAAACATTTTATCATAAAAATACATCATTTGTGTTAACACATAGTGGGCTTATAATTGTTATTTTTAATGAGTTTCAAAATATCAAATTTCTCAGGCTTAATTTCTAATATGGTAAATATGGATAGATGTTCCATAAATTAAAAGATTTTTTTAGGGTCTTCAATTATTCTTAAGAGTGTAAAGGTATCCTAAGACCAAAATGTTTGAGAACTATTACCATAGGGATAAACACAGGGGAATTGGGAGCACATAAGAGGGCCACTTAATTCTAATGAAAGACTTCTCAGAAGAGATGTTGCTTGAGCTGAATCTTGAACAAATATATATTCTACATACACAGTTCTACACACTGAGCATATACAATATACAAAACTAGGGAGGTATAAGAGAGCCCAAGTGAGGTCCAGAATCCTTAAAGTTTATTATTGCTGTACTGAAGGTTGCAGATGACTAGAGATGCATGCAAAAGAATAATGATGAAGGGTATGTATTGTTTGTCATGTTAAGAGGTTACTTTATCATAAGTTTTTGGGAGCTATTGAAGACCTTGAAACAGAACAGTGACTATGATCAAACATGGAGATACACTGAAAAGGGTGGAGACTCAGTAAACACACACACACAACACACACACACACAAAAGGATGGAAACTAGAGTCAAAGGAACCATTTGCAATCTAGATAAGCTATAAGGAGGTCCTGAACAAAGTAAGAGGCAGTAATAATGGAAAGCAAGGAACAGTCCCAAGTTGGCAATCATTGAACCCATTTGAAGATAAAAGGAATCAAAGCTATCCACTCAGAAAAATATATATGAACATACACTTAGTTTTAGTTTCAATTACCAGTACTTCTGGGGCCTCCTGAAGCCCACACGTGGATCCCTATGATTAATAGCAACTAGTTTGGAACAGTTGTTCTCAGACTTTAGTGTGCGTCAAAATCACCTGTGGGCATCTTAAAGCAGATGACAACCAGGCATGGAGGCTAAACCCACCATTTTGGGAGGCCAAATCAGAAGGATGGCTTGAGGCCAGGAGACCAGCCTCAGCAACATAGAGTTCCCATCTCTACCAAAAAATAAAAGATTAGCCAGGTATGGTGACATGTGCCTGCAGTCCTAGCTGCTCGGGAGGCTGAGGCGGGAGGATGGCTTCAGCCCAGGAGTTTAAGGTTACAGTGAGCTATGATTACAGAACTGCTCTCCAGCCTGGGTGACAGAGCAAGATCCTGTCTTGTTAAAAAAAAAAGAAAAAGGCAGATTGCTGGCCACATCCCACATCCCCAGAGAGTCTGAAGTGGGGCCTGAAATTTTAAATTTCTATCAAGTTCCCAGCTGAGCTGCTGCTGGTGGTCTACAAACCCCAGGTTAAGAACCACTGGTTTAGAAGGTTGTAAAAGCAATATGCTCAGCATACTTAGTAAGCTGTTGATAATACAGCAGAGGAGGAGTTTAGATTTCTGGCTTGGGGAATTGGGTAAACAATGCCATAATTTAGGTTCAAAAATATGAAGGAAGGGCAGCTTTGTGAGGAAGGAGCAGAAAATATTAAGATCCATTATGGACAATTTTCTGAAATGAAATTTAGGGAAAATGTCTAGAACTAAGATATATCCGTGATTTAAGATTGGGAGTAGATACAGCTATGACAGGAACACTGGTAGCAACAGTACAGTGGGCAACATTACAGGGACAAATATAACAAACAGCCCAAAACAAACAATATCAAGCCAGGAGAAAAACAAAGAGGGAGAATAGTCACAACATTTAAAGAAGGAAAAAGTTTTAATATGGAAAAAGTGAGAAATGGGAGAAAAGAATGCTCACTCTGCATTGAGTAAGAAAAAAAAAAAAAAAAGAATGGTGAAAGTGTCCAATTCTACAAAGATGACACTATCAGGTATAAATTATGCCCATTGATAGATACAATGTGGCTATTGAGACAAAAGCTACATAAACCATTTTTGAGAAGAGGAGGTAACAGTATCACTCTGTAAATCACTCAATGAAACTTCCCAACCCTTGGAGGGGTATTTCGGAGCCTGTGGCCACTGTGGCCAATGTCAGACTGTTCCAACCCGGATCTCTGAGATACATTTTAGAATTCCAACCTCCATGCTATGTTCTGTCTCCAAACTCTGTAATCATTTTCATGGCTCCAATCTGCAGCTATTTCTTTATCACCAGGCCTCTTGGTTTCATCTGCACTGACCCAACACCTTCAAAAACAAAATAATAAGACAAACTGCAACAAAGTATCAATGAAGAAAGAAAAGGCTCCTTACAAGGAGGCTCAGGCCAATGAGAGCCAACCAGAAACCACAAATAAGAAAACTAAATGCCAATAAATAAACTAACAGGAAAAAATGAGAAAAATATACATTTAAAATGTTATATACTTACTGGACTGAGAATCAGGAGGTGACTTTGGAGAAAGCAGTTACAGGGACAACAGAGACAGAAAGAGAGTGCTTGAGTGAGAAGGTATACAGATAAGTGTGAACTATATTTGAAAGAAAAGGCTTGTTGACTTTGTTTGGCCTTCTTGTTTTGCTTTCAAATGGGTGGAATGAGCTATGAATCTACTCTATGTAATTCTAAAGGAAATTTTTGACAGTAGGGAATAATTTAGAAGTAATTTTAAGAAAGGAAGGATCTATTAGTAGCTGTATCTTTGAAGGAGTCCTGATTTATAGTCTTAGGACAGGGAGAAAGGTTAAAAAGTTGTACTAGAATGAACCAGAAAAGGAGTAAGAACTATGCATACATGTGTGTGTGTGTGGTGTTTCGGAGTAGGATTCTTCCAGAAATGAAGAAGAAACTCCTGTGCTGCTCCTATGCCACATGACCTTTTTCTTTCAGGATCCAAAACTCTCAATTCATGATGTCTCTGGGGGGTTGGTTCTGGAACCTTATCATTGGCATTGCTTTTTTTAATTAAAAAAATGACTTATTATGATTAATTAAATGATTAATTACTAAAAAATGACTTTGTCTAACTTAAACAGAAATGAAAATGTAGACAGTGATGGCAAGGGTACTCCATGGAGTGGAAGAAATAATTACACAACCAAACCTAGAGAAGGTATGTGACTAAGGCATGTTTAGAAATCTTAACAGACTGTGGCTACTATAAACAAAACAGAAAATATATAACATGCGTGACTAAGGTATCTAATAGAATTGCAGAAAGAGTTGCACAAACAAATCTTAGGAAGAGAAGTGACCAGGGAAGCTCTGGGAACATTAGCAGCAGACATTCATAGACCACCTGTAAATAAGGCAAATCAACTTTAATAACTTTATAACCACTGATCTGCTTTCTAACTCCATACATTTGCCTCTGCTGGAAAGTATATATCAATGGAATTATACAATATTTAGTCTTAGTACCTGGCTTCTATTACTGAGCACAATGTTTTTGAGGTTCATTCATGTTGGAGCATGTATAAACAGTTTATTACTTTTTATTGCTGAATAACAGTCCTTGTTGAATATTCAATATTTTGTTTATTCATCAGTTGGTGGACATTTGGATTGTTTCCAATTTTTGGCTATATGAATAATGTCATTAAGAACATTCCTATACAGGTCTCATTTCTGCTTGGCAAATGCCTAGAAGGGGAATTGCTGGGTCATATGGCTAATTCTTTAATTTTATAAGAAAGTGTCAAATTTGGAAGGTGGACATGAGGATGGCCTTGTTTCTGCATCTTTCTGCTGTTTCTGTTGACAAACATGGTTGTAGAGGCATAGGGTTCTTTGTTTCTGCAGCTGCATCAAAGGGCTCGAGGACCAAGCTTCAAGTGTGCTGAGAAGCAGGACACAGGCACCCATTTTTATCAGCATAGACATGGCAGGTGCAGCATGGCCCCACAAATGTTCTGGCTGCAGATTCCTAGTCGCTAGTTACCGACGTTTGTTCCTAGATGTAATGGTTTCTGTGGCTGTTCTGATGCCTGGATCACAGTGTATTTCTAGAGCCAAGAGCTACAGGGGCAGTTTCCAGATCCAACAGCTTATTACCAACTGTGGCAAAGACAGAACCACCCCCCCAACTAGGCTAGTTTGTAATATTTATCTAAGAGTCATTCCAGGAGATGCAGCTTAGAGCCCTGACAGAGATTTTTATAAGCACCAAGTTCCCTGTACTGAATTCTTTTCTGCTGAAAATAACTACAGCAGTTTCTGGTATCTGACAAGATACATTAACTATGTACTGAACATAAAATAAAGTGACACAAAATGTGTAAAAATAATGTTTCACCAAAGAAAAGCAGAGATCATGATCTTTATATTGGTTCAGGTGGAATTCAGAGCAAGAAGCAATAACTATAAAAATAGAATTATTATATATCCCAGATATATAAAATCAGCCTTGTTCACAATTATACTTGAAATCACAAGCTACGAGTTTCTTTGGCACCTAATGAGATTCTTTTAGTGGAGAAGTTATTGATCTAAGAACCAGTGAAAATCTGAAGCACTGAGTTTGCCTTCAATCTTTGAATAGAAAAGAAAGAGTTAATATTTAAAAATATTAAATTCCAATTGCCATACATTTTAAGTTAAACCTACCTATCCTGTATTTGGCATCCTTAAGTTGAGTTTCATAATGATTTTACTAAAAAAGTACTACGAGTTTTCCTGTAATATTTAGAGGTTTGTGTCAATAAGTATTTTCCTAGGACTACTGACTACATTTGTTAGTATATTTGTTTAGTTAATTATCTTGTTCAATACAGTTCTAAGTTTATTGGCATAAAGTTGTTTATATCTTTATGATGTCTTTCATATTTATAAAATATGTAATAATGTTCCATTTTTCATTTATAATATGCCTTCTGTCTTTTTTCCCATAATCAATCTCACTATAATCCAAGAACTTTAAAAAAAAGAAGAAGAATAAAAGAAAATCACACTTGGTCACATTGTAGTCAAATTAGTGAAAAAGAATGATAAAGAAAAAGTAAAAGCAGTCAGAGACCAAATACATCTTACATACAGAAGAACACTAACAAGAACAATAGCTGATTTCTCATCAGAATTAGTGCAAATCAGAGGGAATAGGGGAAAAATTATAATATTGAAAGAATAAATAACCTACAATCATACATCCTATAAAATATGATTATAGAATGAAGGTTAAATAAGACATTTTTATAGAAAGGAAAGCCGAAAGAAATCGCAGCTAGTGTAACTCATTTTTTTTTTTTTTGAGACAGAGTCTCACTTTGTTGCCCAGGCTAGAGTGAGTGCCATGGCATCAGCTTAGCTCACAGCAACCTCAATCACCTGGGCTCAAGCAATCCTACTGCCTCAGCCTCCCAAGTAGCTGGAACTACAGGCATGCACCACCATGCCCGGCTAATTTTTTGTATATATATTTTTAGTTGGTCAATTAATTTCTTTCTATTTTTTAATAGAGACGGGGTCTCGCTCAGGCTGGTTTCAAACTCCTGACCTTAAGCAATGCGCCTGCCTCGGCCTCCCAGAGTACAGGTGTGAGTCACCGAGCTGGCCCTACCTCATTCTTTAAAATACTTTAAGTATAGAATTCCATTCATTCTGTTTTTACTGTGAGAAGTTAACTGTCGGTCAATTTGTTAATTACATGCCTTAAGGATAATCTGTTGTTGCTGGGTTTTTTTGTTGTTTTCTTTTTCCCCCTGTTCTGGCTGCTTTTAAGATAATTTTCTCTTATTTTTGTGTTCTAACGTTTTATTTTTATTTTATTTTTTATTTAGAGATAGGGTCTCACTCTGTTGCCCAGGCTAGAGTGCAGTGTTATGCTCATGGCTTACTACAGCCTTGAACTACTGGGCTCAAGCAAATCCCTTCCCTCGGCCTCCCAAGTATCTGGGACTACAGGTATGCCCCACTATGTCTGGCTAATTTTTCTTATTTTTTGTAGAAATGGGGTCTCACTGTTTTGCTCAGGCTATTCTTGAATTTCTGGCCTCAAGTGATCCTCCCACCTTGGCCTCCCAAAATGCTGGGATTACAGGCATGAGCCACCATGCCCAGCCTATAACATTTTATTTTTCCTGCTTAGTTTTCTTTGGTTTCTGAATCTGTAGATTTATGTCTAAACAGTTTACTTCTCTGAGTGTCCATGCTCACTTTGGTTTTTGCCTGAGAATTCTATCCTTCCTTGCCAATTCATAGATGTAATTAAGATTTTATTAAAAAACAAAAGCAAAAACATTTTATCCAGTATTTATTTCACTGTGAAATTCAGTCCAGGGTCCTAATCTACTGCATTAAGCCAGACAGAAGTCACTTTTGGATATTTAATTTCAGCAACCATATTTTGAATGTCTAAATGTGCTTTCTTCAATGGTGATCTAGCACTTCTTGTATATTCCTGGATACAGCTGGAACCCATTCTACTAAGTGAAGTATCTCAAGAATGGAAAAACAAGCACCACATGTACTCATCAGCAAATTGGTATTAACAGATCAAGACCTAAGTGGACATACAGGAATAACATTTATCAGGTGTCAGGCAGGTGGGAGGGGGGAGGAGGGGATGGGTATATACAAACACAACGAGTAGGATGTGCAACGTTTTGGGGATGGACATGCTTGAAGCTCTGACTCAAGGGGGGAGGGGAGGCATGGGCAATATATGTAACCTTAACACTTGTACCCCCATAATACGCTAAAATAAAAAATAAAATAGGCCGGGTGCGGTGGCTCACGCCTGTAATCCTAGCACTTTGGGAGGCCGAGGCGGGCGGATTGCTCAAGGTCAGGAGTTCGAAACCAGCCTGAGCGAGACCCCGTCTCTACCAAAAATAGAAAGAAATTAATTGACCAACTAAAATATATATACAAAAAATTAGCTGGGCATGGTGGCGCATGCCTGTAGTCCCAGCTACTCGGGAGGCTGAGGCAGTAGGATCGCTGAGCCCCAGAGATTGAGGTTGCTGTGAGCCAGGCTGATGCCACGGCACTCACTCTAGCCTGGGCAACAAAGTGAGACTCTGTCTCAAAAATAAAATAAAATAAAATAAAATAAAATAAAATAAAATAAAATAAAATAAAAGTGCTTTCTTGTTCTGTGTTCTCTTTGTTATAGCATCTCATTCAAAAATTCTTTTCTTTTTCTTTTTTTTAGTCCTAGTGAATCATTGAAATTCTTCAAAAATCTTTAAGATACAACTTCTTTTCCTTTCATTGTTCTCTCTCTTTTTTTTATCTTGCTCTTTTCTTTCAAGGTGCTGGCATATATTAATATTTTGTGATTCTTTGTTGTCAATTTACATATATGAATGAAGGACTTGTGTGATTTTTCTCACGTACTGCTTCTTCATGGGTACTCCCCAGCTTAGAAAGTCAATTTGAAGTTCTTTGTGTGCAGAAAATGTCACCCCATAAGTTTCACTAGTGTGAAAAAGCCGTAAGCCAATAATTAGACTGAATACCAGAATGAAAAATCCTTTATGCCTAGAATAATGCTACTGGCACTTTTGGCCAATGACGAGAACAAGGGTAAGATCAATTATTCATTTATAGACCTTGAGTTAATTTAAACCATCAGAAGATGGTCTGATAATGTGTTGTTGCCATGGAAACCCTACAGGCTCAAACATTTGGTGTGTATGCATGGCTGGGGAGCCAATGGAGTGAAGCTGCCATCTGTGAGATCATGACTGAGCGCCTTCAAGTCAGAATCCTGCCCAGGTGGAACAATAGTTTTTCCACTGATCAGATGAGGCAGGGAGTAGAGTCCCAAGGGAATCTGACTTCTGGCATTCACTAATAGCCTGGCTGCAGCAGCTGGACATGGTCTGTTTCGGAGACAGTGTTGGATGGGGAGTTGGGGTAGTGCCCCCAGAAAACAGTGATGGAAGTGTCTGAAGGCAAGCTCGGGGAGGGAAGATGGAAAACTCCTTTGTTTATACCATGAAAGCATGTTGGTTTTAGTTAAATACTTTTTTCTGGATCAATTGAGATAATCATGTGGGTTTTTTTCTTTATTCTATTAATATAGTGTATTTAATTGATTAATTTTTTTATGTTAAGCCACCCTTGCATTCCTGAGGTAAATTTCACTCCTTTATGGTGTAGAATCCTTTTACAATGTTTCTGGATTCAATTTGCTAATACTTCGTTGAGGATTTTTGCATCTATATTTATAATGATATTATCCTATAGTTTTTTTTTTTTTTATGATGTCTTTAGTTTATGTTATCAGGGTACCAGCCTTATAGAATGAAGTATGAAGTATTCTTTCTTCCTCTATTTTTGGAAGAGTTTGAGAAAGATTAGTGTTAACTCTTCTTTAACCATTTAAAATAATTCACTAGTGAAGCTGTCTGGTCATAGGCTATTCTTTCTTGGGCTCAAGTGATCCCCCTGCCCCAGTCTCCCAAATAGCTGGGACTACAGGCACTTGTCAATTTTTATGCCTGGCAATTTTTAAATTTTTTTTTGTAGAAAAATAGGGTCTTGTTCTGTTGGCCAGACTGGTCTCAAACTCCTAGCCACAAGTGATCCTCCCACCTAGTCCGCTAAAAGTGCCAGCATTGCAAGCATGAGCCACCTCATCTGGCCTTAGAAATTTTTTGATTACTGATGCAATCTCTACTTGTTATAGGTCTCCACAGATTTTCTACTGACTTTTGTATATTAACTTTGTATCCTGCAAACTTGATATGATCACTTATTAGTATTAATATTGGGAGGGTTTTTTGTTGATTTTTTTTTTTTTGGATTTTCTACATAGACAATCATGTAATCTATGAACAAAGTTTTATTTCTTTCTTTCCAATCCATGTACCTTTTATTTCTTTTTCTTATATTATTGCATTAGTAGGATGTCCAGTGTGATGTTGAACAACAATGGTGAGAAGTGACATCTTGCCTTGTTCCTGATCTTAGCAGGAAAGCATCTAATTTTTCATTATTAAATATGATGTCAACCATATGTATTTTGTAGATACTCTTTTAAAAAATATTTTATTGTGGAAAATTTTGAACATGCACAAAGTAAAAAAAATGGTATAATTATCCTCCACTACTTACCTATCACCCAGCATCAACAATTAATAGCTACATGCTGCCATTCTCGTTTCAGCTGTATCTCCAATCACACTCCACCCAACACTCGACTCATGTGACTTTTCTACAATTGTAGTTTATTATTTTTATTTTATACAAGATGAAAATCATTATTTTGGGTGTAGAGATCTATTTTGTCAAATGGAGAGAGTCACGCAACCAACATGCAAAACAGTTCCATCACCCAAAAAATTCTCTCATGCTGCCCCTTTGTAGTCAAACCCTCCTCCCCTCCACAATGTTTGGCATCCACTAATCTGTTTTCCATCTCTATTATTTTTGCCTTCTCCAGAATATCATATAAATGAGTCACCCAGTATGGAGCATTTTGAGATTGGCCTTTTTTTTGAAACAGAGTCTCACTCTGTTGCCTGGGCTAGAGTGTCCATGGCATCAGCCTAACTCACAGCAACCTCAAACTCCTGGGCTCAAACAATCCTTCTGCCTCAGCCTCCTGAGTAGCTGGGACTACAGGCATGCACCACCATGCCCAGCTAATTTTTTTCTATATATTTTTAGTTATTCAATTAATTTCTTTCTATTTTTAGTAGAGATGGGAGGGGGTCATCTCGCTCTTGCTCAGGCTGGTCTTGAACTCCTGACCTTGAACGATCCATTGAACTCCCGCCTCGCCCATCCAGAGTGCTAGGATTACAGGCGTGAGCCACCGCGCCCTGCCTTGTTTTCTTATATATTAATATTATCAGATACGACTATTCTGCAGGATTTGACATTGTGATTACTCCTTTTCTGAAATTTTCTCCTCTCATGAAGTCAAAAGACACCTGTTGTACATAAATTTCCTTGTACTTCTCATTTTTCTTCTTCCTTTTTTTGTGTTATCTTCCTCTCTTGCCTAATATTGGCACTGTTTTCTTTTCATTTTGACTGCCCTTATCTGTCTTTAACATTCATACTGAGATCTTCCAAACAGTATCTTCAACCCAGATCCCTACCCTAAGCTAGAGATTTGTGTATCTGCGTCCTCGTCATCTCCCCCTTGAATGTCCCTTAAGGTGTTCAAACTCACAATGTCTGAAAGTGATCCATTATTTCATGGTCCCCATATCAATCCTGCTGCTCTTTTGCCCCTGTCAACTTCTTCAGTTATATATATCCCTTCAAACCTTAACCTGCATTGCATGCTATGCTTTAACCTTGTGAGGCTGCATGTAGTTCCTCCAAGGTGCCATGCTATGATTCACATTTGTGGCAGAATGACTTTTGCACTGTATAAGTGAATTAATGCATTTTCCTTAACCCATTCCTATGAGGCAGTTAACACTTGGCACTTTCAGCTACATGGACACAGAGGAAAAGATTGATGGCACCAAACACCCACCCCTGCTCCATTCTCTCACTCCTGAATCCTGGTGAGGAGGCTTTGTGGGATCTGACAATTCTTTTGCAAGGGATGTGGCTTTCAGGAGTTACAATGTTATTGGTGCTTTCCAGACTTCGACTTGGCCCTTAGGTTGTAATTACTCCCATCCCAGCAATAACTGGAGGAGTTATTGGACCTTAGGGTGCTGTCCTACCAGGACGAACCCAGTTCCAGCTGCAGCCACCCAGTCAGCTGTGACTCCTACCCCAGCTCCTGCCCTTGAGCACTCTCCCCCAAAGTTGATACATAATAGCAAACGGACCTCTCATATGTGTATTTCCTTATATGATTATGTGGGGAATTGGAGGGCTTTATTATTCACTGATATAACCTAGTTTATCTAGGGAGACAAGTTTAATAAGAACTTTCTTCTAACTGGTATATGATGACCAGTAAACATTTATTTTTTTAATTCATGATATCGTTTTAGAAGAAATATAATTTCACTCCTGAATATTATTACAGCCTTGCTTTTAAGAATAGAAAAACATTTACAAGGAAATTTTCATATTCAGGAGGATGCTTGCTTTACTTTTTGCCTTCCATTATAAAATTCCTGAGTTGAGTAATCACAAACAGAACTCTAGTAAATATTTTCCATAGCCTTTTTGCATTGCTTTCATGATACTGCTTCCCTGATCTGGAATGCTGTATTAGTTTGCTAGGACTGCTGTAACAAAGTACCACAAACTAAGCAACTCAAACAACAGAAATGTATTGTCTCACAGTTCTCGAGGCTAGAAATCTGAGATGAAGGTGCTGGCAGGGCCATGTTTCCTTTGAAGGCGCTAAGGAAGGATCTGCCCCAGGCCTCACTCCTAGCTTCCGGTAGTTCTTGGCTTGTGGCAGCAGCTACAAGATCTTCCAGTCATCATATGGTGCTCTTCGTGTGTGTGTGTGTGTGTGTGTGTGTGTGTGTGTGTGTGTGTGTCCAAATTTCCCTTTTTCATAAGGACACTGGTCATATTGGATACAGGGTCAACCTTTCTCAGGTATGACCTCATCATAACTAATCACATCTACAATGACCCTATTTCCAAATAAGGTCCCATTCTGAAGTATTGGAGGTTAGGACTTCAACATATGAATTTGGGGGGAGACATAATTGAATCCACAATAAATGCCTTTCTTCATTTGTTCACCTAAAAATGCCTGCTCATTTTTCATGGCTCATGGTACCTACCCTCTGAGATCCTCCAGAGATCACCAGTGATTCCTGCCTTTGTGGCCACACTGAGCCCTGTGCTACCTCCATTGCATTTATTTACTTATTAATTTTCCCTCTACTAGCATGTAAGTTTCTTGTGGATGGGACCTGTCTTGTTTATTTGTGTATCCAGTATCTATCAGAGTGCATAGCAAATAATTAATGACAAATAAACATTTGTAGATTGAATGGGTGAATTGCATATAAGCCAATTTAAACACAGAAGCAAACAAGCTAAATCCCAAGTATCTGTTTCAAAAAAGGAGAAAAGAGCACAGGAATCTTGCCTAATCAGGCTCAGCATTTGAGAGAACCCTGCTGTTCCTCATAAAATCTTGTGAATCCAGATCTGTATCATCCAATATAGTTACCACTAACCACATGTGGCTACTTAAATTCAAATGAATTAACATGAAATAGAACTAAAAATTCAGTTCCTCAGTCTCACTAGACACATTTCAATGTTCAAAAGCCACATGTGGCTATTAGCTACCATATTGCACGACACAGAGAACACGTCCTGCATTTCAGTGGGTCCTATTGGATGGTGCTAGTCTAGACAGTAAAATGCTTTTGAGGAGACAATCCTTTCCCAAAGACATAATTCAATTTAATGATATTAATTAATCATTTCAGATATTATGTTTGATGTTGGCAAGAAATAAAAAACAAAATTAACTCTCTGATCTTAAGGAACTCACCATTTATTACTTCACTAAATTTGTTTTAAAATACTTTGATAGAGAAAGTTTGTTGCATTAGAGAAATTATCTACCAAAGAGAACAAAAGTAAGGAAAGCTCAGACAATGTCTTAGCAATGATACGCCAGGAAGTGGGCATCAATGTCTCTCATTATTGGATTATCAAACGGACAATTTAAAAATAAATAGGAAAATAGATTCCAACTCTCCAAACATCTGTGAAGGTTATGGCTATGATACACATATGCTGATCACCATGTCAGAGATGGAACAGGGCCATGTTCCAATTTAACACACACATTCCTAGCCTGAGTCTTCTTAGAATCAAACAGTTTAGTACTTAGTTGTGTTCTAGATTCTCATGAAGCACAATTAAATCAAACTAAATTACATTTCTTTTAGTTTAGAAGCTGCCTTGGCAATATTTTTACTACAAACACTTGAGTCAGATAGGACCTGGGATCTAGTGGAAATCAAGGGAAAAACAACTTTCCCATGACACATGGCAAAGTCCCCTCAGGCTTACAATTAGACCATAAGAAACCAAAGGTCACCTTATGTGTCACTGCAGGTGTTTGTGCAAACATTCAAGATGATCGAGTTGAATTTCAGAATGGATGTATTGATTAACTTACAGACAAACTAAAAATATAAAGAACACTGGAGAAATGAAATCATTTAGTATGGAAAATAACTAGAAAATAGCACAATAAATTCAAAGCTATATTTATATATTTATAGGAATATTTCAACCCTTTTCAAAATAACTATATCATATTTGGTTTTGAATTTGACATAATGCCTACTTTCAAACTTCTCTGCTAGTTGCTGGTGGCCAAATATTTGCTTTCCTATTTGATAATGACTGACCCAACATCACCTCTTTCCCTTAAAATTTAGAAAGACAACATAAAAATTACAAAAAGTTTGAATAATAAGGGAAGAACTTTCCATAAGCCTATCACCCTAGTCTATATGATTTTTCTGTGGTGGCAATCATGGTATACATATGCTTTCCTAAGTTGCCTTTTCCACTTAACCTTATGTTTATTATTTTTCTATGTTGTCTTCCTACTTTCTTAGTTATCATTTAAAAAATTTATACAACAGACCAAGTACCATACCTAGTTTATTTAACTATTTTTATATTATTGCCTATTTGGGTTGCTATCAGTTTTTTGCTTTTTTCATATAGTACCACTATAAACACCAAAATAACTTTGTAGGACTCAGTAACGCTAGGAATCCTATTTTTGTCTGATGACAACAAATTCAAAAATCAATATTCAAATGTGTATCCTGTCTCTTTTATATTTAGCAGAGTTTTCTTTTTTTTTCTTTTTTGGTAGAAACTCACTATGCTGCTCAGGTGGGAGGATCACTATTGGCCTCAAGTGATCCTGCTTCAGCCTCCCAAAATGCTAAGATTATCGGCATGAGCCATTGTTCCTGACTATTTAGCAGAGTTTGAAACAAACTAGACAATATCAGCTTTTAAAAATTTAGAATTAAATATCCAGTTTATTTCTTATTGTTACAGAAGGCTTCTATTTCTAGATTATCAGAATGATAGAAAAATTTAGAATCTTTTGTTACTGACCAAAGTAAAAGATGCCCATTGATTATTAAATACAAATAAGCGAAGACTTGATTTTTCCTAATGTACTAATACAGTGGAATCCTTCTCTCTTTTTAACTGTTTCAATGTAAACTGGCTTTTATCAGTACATTTTATAATATAATAAATGCTTGATAAATGACATATTCAGCTTATTGGTAGTGTCTCCAAGGCGGCATCACAATGATATTTAAAAAGAAAGGATTAGTTGGTCCGAGGGTTGTGGGTTATTGTTAAGCTGATTTAACATTGTCTCCCCCCACAACCACGCTTGACTAGCTTAAAATTAAAAAAAAATAAAAATAAAAAAAAATAAATAAATAAAAAGAAAGGATTATGTACAACTATACATCTTTTCTCAGCACAGTAGCAAGGTTTTAAAAAATATTTAGCAGAAAAGCTGATATTCTAGGCTGGGCGCGGTGGCTCACGCCTGTAATCCTAGCACTCTGGGAGGCCGAGGTGGGCGGATTGCTCGAGGTCAGGAGTTCGAAACCAGCCTGAGCAAGAGCGAGACCCCGTCTCTACTATAAATAGAAAGAAATTAATTGGCCAACTAATATATATATAGAAAAAAAAATTAGCCAGGCATGGTGGCACATGCCTGTAGTCCCAGCTACTCAGGAGGCTGAGGCAGTAGGATTGCTTGAGCCCAGGAGTCTGAGGTTGCTGTGAGCTAGGCTGATGCCATGGCACTCACTCTATCCTGGGCAACAAAGCAAGACTCTGTCTCAAAAAAAACAAAAGCTGATATTCTATACCTTGACAAATGTTGAGTTATGTGATATATTAATATATAACACCTGGAAAGCTTAACCCATTAAGTCCAAGTCATTTTTAATCTATAAATAGGGTCATTAAAGTAAGGATTTTTTTTTGCTTTTGTTCCTAAAGATAATGAACATGCCATTGACTTGAGAAGAAACTGAGGATAGAGAGCAGATGGGATTTTTGGCAAACAGGAGGCAAGTCTGAGTGCTGGCAGCAGGAACTGGCTAATGTTCTAGCATACGGTGCTGATAATACCTCAGTCAATTAAAGAAGTGCGGGCCAGGGTTTGCCAGTCAGAAGACATCTTAACTACTCTTTCTTCTTCTTTTTTTTTTTTAAAGCATTTGCATCTTCAGGCATTAACTACTCTTTCTTAAAGCCAAGAGCAGCTCCTTTATAACCTCCCACAGGGCCAGGCAGCCAACTTTGGATTCGCTTTTGACAGTCTGTTTGCTGATGTCAGTTTTTCAACGAATGTATGTTCAAGCCTAGAAATACTGCTAATGTGAAATGCTGCTGTTTCATATGACAGCATGTCACGATCTGAGCGGCACGTGCATAATTTATTCATTCATCCGCCAATATTTATTGATCTCTAATGTTGAGTGCTTTAATATATACATAACACAACTTTTGTTTTCAAAGTTGACTCTGCTGCAAGTCAGCATGGGACTTCCTATGAACCCCAACAGCTCTTCTTCCAACACCTCTCTTCAGGGCACCCATCACTTCCTTTTTACATGTGTTCTCTCTAAAAGTAAAAGCCAAGTTGTCTTTACTATGGCCTAAAAGGCCCCACACAAACAAACTTCTACGTCTAATATTATGACCCCTTTTCTCCCTCTCCCCCTCCCTTTCTTTCTCCCTCTCCCCTGCTGTGTGTAGGTGAGTGGGTGGAACATAAAATTCCATTGTAGGGGAACAAGTGGCCATTTCCACAGTGCTGAGTACTTAGTGCATACCCAGTACACCAGAGCGGATAGAAAAGACTCTCCCATCAAGAGTTTCCAATAGTTTTGGAAATGAAACTACTATGAGAATAAATACATTGGTATTAAATTATGTGGTATAAATTTTAAATGCCAAAGAATGGGAAAGTTCAGAGTTCAGAAAAGTCATGACGAGGACTCTCTCCTTGTAGGCAGTTGCCATCATGTCAGCGATAAACGGAAGGCCTCTAAATCTTTCTCTCTATCACACTCCTTTCTCCTGGGTACAGGTGGGCATTTCAAAATCTTCCAAGCTAAGCAAGTACAATACAGAATTTATTATTCTGGATTTCAATTAGTGACCCCAACACCTCAATGCCAGCCAGAACCTTAGAAGTCCCCCCTAATTCCTTCTCAACACTGTATGCATCTTATTTGCCTGACACTTCCTAAGGATGTCCCAGGTATAGATCCCTTCTCTAAACTCCCATTACCAATGTCTTTTGGGGGGCCAATATTATCTCTATATTGGTTGTTACAACAACCTTCTAACTCTGTCACTACCTCTAAGCTTTGCACTCCAGCTTCTGCCACCCTCAACCATGTTACATACAGCAGAGTGGTATTCCTAAAGTTCAAATCATCTATGCTGCCCATTTTATCCTCAGAATAAAACCTTTTGCATGACATCCATGGTCCTGCTTGTTACACACCCTTTCCAGATGGCATTCTGGATGCTTTTGGGGCTGATGGAAGGGAAAGGGGTGCCCTCCCAGTTACCAAATCTACCAAGTTCCATTGGGGTCCATGTTAATCAAGGAGCTCTGATCTAAGGGAGTGAAGTACCATTTGGAAAAGGGACTTTGGCAAGGCCAGGGTTTTAGGCTCTCAGACGGGCTCTGCACTAGCCCTGTTGGGTGGTGTTGAAGGAATTAAAGAGAGTGGAAGCAGAGACTGAACCATGGCTAGTTGTATTGATTTTCTATCACTGTGACTACACATTGAGCGGCCTAAACACAACACATATATATTATCTCACAGTTTCTGTGGATCAGGAGTCTGGGCATGGCTTGGCTGGAACCTCTGCTCAAGGTCCCACAGGCTGCAGTCAAGACATTGGCCGGTACACAATCTCATCTGGAGGTTGGAGTCCTCTTCCAAGTTCCTTTAGGTTGTTGGCAATATTTAATTCCCTGCAGTTATATTAATACAACTGAGGCCCTCAGCTTCTATAGGCTTTTCCTCTCCAGAGGCAGTTCACAAGACAGCTGTTTGCTTCTTCAAAGTCAACAGGAGAACAGTTCTCTTGTTTGAAGTCTTTCTTCCAGAGAAGTCCTGGACTTACCCTCTGTCTTTGTCTTGCTCTCTCTTAACATATCTCTTTAATTCTGTAGCTCTTCCATTTTATCATCCCTTTTCTCTGGTACTAGCTGTAAAAATACATCATGAAAAGGGAATCTTCTCCTTCTTCTTCTTCTTTTTATTTTATTTTTTTGGTAACTTGTTGAATGATTATTATCATCTATTACACTATTGACTAGGTGCTATTACTATCCCTATTTCACAGATGGGGAAATGAGGCACAAAAATGTTAAAGAACTTTCCTAAGTTCATGCAACCAGTAGTAGCTAAAGGGTAGATCTGGAAGTCAAGACAGCTGGGGAGGAGAAAATTAGGTAGTCCTACTCACAGGGACCCTGAATGAAAAAGAATGTAGGCCGGGCGCTGTGGCTCACGCCTGTAATCCTAGCTCTTGGGAGGCCGAGGCAGGCGGATTGCTCAAGGTCAGGAGTTCGAAACCAGCCTGAGCAAGAGCGAGACCCCGTCTCTACTATAAATAGAAAGAAATTAATTGGCCAACTGATATATATATAAAAAATTAGCCGGGCATAGTGGCGCATGCCTGTAGTCCCAGCTACTCGGGAGGCTGAGGCAGAAGGATCACTGGAGCCCAGGAGTTTGAGGTTGCTGTGAGCTAGGCTGACGCCACGGCACTCACTCTAGCCTGGACAACAAAGCGAGACTCTGTCTCAAAAAAAAAAAAATGCATAAGGAGGAGTTGCTGGAAGCAGAAGTTGACTTCCTCTGTAGAGATAGAGATAGAGACATGGGTATCAGGAGAGAGGGCACTGAGAGTAATGATGTCAGCCAAGGGTTCCTCTGAAATGTGACTAAATCTCACCTGAGCCTGCCATTGAAACAGGATCCACATGACAGATAATGAGATCAGACTTACTGTGAGGCTCTTGTTAAAATGGATAGCGTACGAGTGTCACCCTATGGAATGAAAGAGGGATGGAGTGAAGGACAAAACTGAAGACATTTTTCCAGTGACCCACATAAAAAAAAATAGAAGGCATATATATCATATTTATGAATCACAAAAGTTATAAAGAATAACCACTTCATCAATTTGCAGAATAAGGATTCAGAAAGATCTCAATCAGCAGGAATGATAAACCCCAGTTTACAAAGTGAAATTCATTAGTAATAAATATAAGGTTCTGTCTTTGGGCTTGATCCTTTTTCTTTTAATTGTAAAAAGTATATAACATTAAATTTACTATCTTAACAATGTTTAAGTGTACAGTTTAGTAGTATATTCACATTATTGTGCAACAGATTTCTAGACTTTTTCATCTTGCAACACTGAAACTCTGAATCTACTAAATACTTCCCCCTCAAACTCCCCCCAAGCCCTTGGTAACCACCTTTCTACTTTCTGTTTCTATGATTTTGATTACTTTAGATACTTAACATGAATGGAATCATACAGTATTTGTCCTTTAGTGGCTGGCTTACTTCACTTACCATGATGTCTTCAAGGCTCATCCATGTTGTAATATGTGCTAGGTTTTCCTTTTTTTTGAGACAGAGTCTCACTTTGTTGCCCAGGCTAGAGTGAGTGCCATGGCATCAGCCTAGCTCACAGCAACCTCAAACTGCTGGGCTCAAGCAATCCTACTGCCTCAGCCTCCCAAGTAGCTGGGACTACAGGCATGCACCATCATGCCTGGCTAATTTTTTCTATATATATTAGTTGGCCAATTAATTTCTTTCTATTTATAGTAGAAACGGGGTCTCACTCTTGCTCAGGCTGGTTTTGAACTCCTGACCTCTAGCAATCCGCCTGCCTTGGCCTCCCAGAGTGCTAGGATTACAGGCGTGAGCCACCACGCCCAGCTGTCCTTATGTTTTAAGACTGAATAATATTCCATTCTATGTATATCCCACATTTTATTTATTCATTCATCTGTTCATGGACATTGTGTGCTTCCACCTCTTAGCTCATGTGAGTTATGCTGTGATGAACATGGATGTGCGAATATTTCTTTGAAATCCTGCTTTGAATTCTTTTGGATATATATCCAGAAATGGGATTGCTGGATCATATGATTGCTGGATCATATTGCTGGTCATTTTTTGCATTTCCCTAATGATTACTGATGCTGAGCATATTGTTGTGTGTTTATTGGCCATTTATAAATATTCTTTGGAGAAATGTCTATTCAAGTACTTTGCCTATCTTCCATTAGGTTATTTGTTATTTTGTTGTTGAGTTGTAGAAGTTCCTTATGTATCCTATATATTAACCCCTTATCAGATATATGATTTGCAATTATTTTCTCCCATCCCATAGGTTGTCTTTTTATTCTGTTAATTATTCCCTTTGACTCATAGACGTTTTTAAATTTGGTATAATCTCATTTGTCTATTTTTGATCTTGTTGCCTGGGCTTTTGGTGTCATATCTAAGAAATCGTTGCCAAATCCAATATTCTGAAGCTTTTCCCCAATTTTTTTTCCCTAGGAGTTTTAGAATTTTAGGTCTTTAATCCATTTTAGTTAACTTTTGTAAATGGTATGAGGAAATGGTCCAACTTCATGCTTTTGCATATGGATATTCAGTTTTCCCAACACCATTTGTTGATGAGAATGTCCTTTCCCTGTTGTGTAGTATTGGCATCCTTGTCAAAATCATTTGGCCATTTATGCAAGAGTTTGTTTCTGGGCTCTATACTCTGTGCCATAGGCTTATATATTTATCTTTATACCAGCTTCCTCTGTAGTTATGTTTTGAAATCAGGAAGTGTGAGTCCTGCAATTTTGTTCTTCTTTTTCAAGATTGCTTTAGCTACTGGGGTCCCTTAAGATTACATAGGAAATTTAGGATTTTTTTCTATTTATGTAAGGAAATGCCATTGAGATTTTGACATGGATTACATTGAATCTGTGCATTGCTTTGGGTAGTGTGGACATTTTAACAATATTAAATCTTCCAATCCATGAGCACAGATGTCTTTCCATTTATTTGTATCTTCTTTGATTTATTTTAGCAATGTTTTGTAGTTTTCAGTGTACACATGCTTCATCTCCTTGGTTAAGTTTATTTCTAAGTATTTTATTTTTTTTATGCTATAATAAATGGTATCGTTTTCTTAATTTCCTTTTAGGATTAGCATTGTTAGTAGATAGAAATGCAACTGATTTTTGCGTGTTGATTTCATATACTACAACTTTGCTGACATGGTTTATTAGTTGCAACAGGTTTTTTTTTATGTATCTGTGTGGAATCTTTAGGGTTTTCTACATATAAGATCATGTCATCTACTACAGATAATTTTACTTCTTTTCCAATTTGGATGTCTTTTATTTCTTTTCTTGTCTAATTGCTCTGGCTAGAACTTCTAGGAGTATATTGAATAGTAGTGGCAAGAGTGAGTTTCCTTACCATGTTCCTGATCTTCATAGAAAAGTTTTCAGTCTTTTCCTGTTGAGTATGATGTTAACTGTGGGCTTTCATATACAGCTTTTATTATGTTAAGGTAGTTTCCTTCTATTCTTGGTTGCTGAGTGTTCTTATTATGAATGGGTGGTAAATTTCGTCAAATGCTTTTCTACTCTTAATACAATGATCATGTGGTTTTTCTTCTTCATTTTGTTAATGTTGTATATTACATTGATTGATTTCCATATGTTGAACCATCCTTGAATTTCAGGTATAATACCAACTGGTAATGATGTATGATCCTTTTAATGTGCTGTTGAATTTGGTTTGCTAGTACTTGTTTAGAATTATGCTGGGCCCACCCCATTAATTCATGAAAATCTCCAAATTTTAAAGTCATTTGATTAACAATCTTAATTCCATCTGCAACCTTAATTCCCCTTTGGAATGTAACCTAACATATTCACAATTTTAGAGGATTAGGACACAGACAATATTTGTGTGTGTGGGGGGCATTATTCTATCTATGACATTGCTGGATTCAATCTGCCATTTCATTTAGGCAGATTGAATGTTCTACATTAGTGAGATTGATCTATCATTTTCTTTTTTTGTTATTATAGTTAAATTTGAGAACCAGTGTTATTGTAGCTACACAAAATGAGTCAGTAAGTATTCTATCCTTTATTGTGGTCTCTCCTGCTGAAAGACAACTGGGGAACGTTGGGAAGAATTCATAATGCTGGCATGTGTAGTGAAAGTCTCTGAATCAGGAAAAAGAGTCTCTTATTTTGTGCCTAGTATATATTGGTAGATACACTGCCATGTCCAGTACAATGATGGCTCCGGGAAGCAATCATGGCATCTGGATGGTACAGACTTGATGAGCAGCTTGATTCCAATGGGTCTCATTAGAGATTGGGCCCTTATTGAGTACATCTACATGGCTGACCCAGGGTGTCCACCTGACAATCAAGATTTGTTTCTATAGTTCACGATCCCCAAAAGGAATGTCTTTAATCTGCCAGCCTGTAGTTTCCCAAGTGGCAAACCAAAAAGTTACGCCAATGACTATAGCTCAAGATTCAGAAAAAAATATAAGGTTCATCTAGGGGAATATTTCGCTGGAGCTGTGGGAATGCCCTTGAGTTCTTCCCACTGAGGGGAGTGACCAGGTCCATTTTTGGTTCTGCATAGCTGGTGCCAAGGTTAAACAGTCTCAGTAGTCTAGCAGAACCACCAGTGAAACAAGTCATAGGCATTCAGGGAAATCTTTATGAATTAAATGCCCTGAGTCAAAGACTGGTCCTGGTGGGGAGGTAAAATTCCTCCCAAAGTGACAGCTGCCACTTTTATACATAAAAAGAAGAGATCCTACTGTGAGATGTTACTGTGGCCAGACCAGCAGCATTTGGAATATATCATTACTGCTTGACAAATAAGGCATGTGGGCCCCTCCCACCTTGTTAGTCCTTGAGTCCAAGTTGACCCACCCCCAAATAGAATATAGCCTAACATAAGAAAAGGATCACATGGCCTCCATAGGTCAGGCATTCTCCCTAGCAAGCTAATAGCTGCTTTTCAAAAGAGGTGTTCCTGGCAACCAGGAAATGAGAAGTTCAAAACCTCAGGGAGGTAGTCTCCCATTGCCAGAAGCTCTAATTGGCAAAATCACCAGTAATTTTTCTAACTTTTCCTAAAATCTACAAAATATCACTAACAGAAATTAAAGAACTCAAGTCATATCATGCTTATAGATTGAAAAAATTAATATACTTAAGAAATCAATACTCCCCAAATTGATCTATAGATTCAATGTAATCACAACTAAAATACAAGCAAGTTTATTTGTGCTGAAATTAATAAATTCACTCTAAAATTTATTTGGAAATGCAAAGGACCTGAATAGCAAAAATAATTTTGGAGGAATAAAAGAGGAAAAGTTAGAAAAATTATTTAACCTAATTTTAAGACTTACTGTAAATCTCAGTAATGAGGACAGTGTGGTATTGGCATAAAGACAGGCCCACAGATCCATGAAACAATGTAAAGAGTTTAGATTATGTATCTGCACACATGTGGCCAATTGATTTGACAAAGCATCAAGGTAATTAAATAGTGAAAGGATAATGTTTTCAACAAATGGTACTGGAACTATTGGTTATCCACTCACCAAAAAATGAACCTCACCCCATATTTCATTCTATGTAACAAAATCAAGTGAAAATGGATCCCACACCCAAATACAAGAGCTAAAACTATAAAATGTTTAGAAAGCAACATAGGGGAAATTCACAGTGACTTGGGTTAGGCAATGATTTGTAAAAACAGGGCACAAAATACAAGAAAAAATAAATAAATTGGATTTCCCCCAAATTAAAAACTTTTGATCTTGACCCCGCTAAAAGAAATGCAAACCACATACTTGTAATAAATATCTAATAAAGGACTTAAATCCAGAGCATATTTTAAAAACTCTTAATAAAAAGAAGACAAACCATTCAATTAAAAAATGAGCAGAATATTTTAATGTAACCTTTACCTAAACAGATACACATATAGCAAATAAACTTAAAAGAGAGTACAAATTTGGCCGGGCGCAGTGGCTCACACCTGTAATCCTAGCACTCTGGGAGGCCGAGGCAGGCGGATTGCTCAAGGTCAGGAGTTTGAAACCAGCCTGAGCAAGAGCGAGACCCCCGTCTCTACTATAAATAGAAAGAAATTAATTGGCCAACTAATACATATAGAAAAAATTAGCCGGGCATGGTGGTGCATGCCTGTAGTCCCAGCTACTTGGGAGGCTGAGGCAGCAGGATGGCTTGAGCCCAGGAGTTTGAGGTTGCTGTGAGCTAGGCTGACGCCATGGCACTCACTCTAGCCTGGGCAACAAAGTGAGACTCTGTCTCAAAAAAAAAAAAAAAAAAAAAAGAGAGTACAAATTCAAATTACAAAGAGATACCATTATACATTCACGAGAATAGGTAAAATTCAAAAGGTTGACAGTAACAAGTATTGAGATGTAGAACAACTAAAGCTCTCACACACTGTTGATGGGAATGCAAATTGCCACAGCTAATTTTGAAAACAGTTTGGCAGTCTCTTATAAGGTTAAACATATACATACCATATGACACAGCTATTTCACTCCTAAGTATTAAGCCAAGAGAAATAAAAATACATTTATTTTTATACATCTATTTTTATACATCTAAAGACCTGTATGTGAATGTAATTAATATAATAGCTAATATAAATAATAGCAAAAAAATGAAAGCAATCCAAGCACCCATCAACTGATGAATGAGCAAAGGAATACTACTCAGCTTAAAAAGAAATGACTTACTCATACAAAAATATAAGTGACTAAAACATAAGGCTAAGTAAAAGAAGCTAAGTTTTTAAAAACTTAGTGCTTTTGAAGGGGCAGGGGTGAGCACTGTGGATTGATGATAATTGGGGATAATGGAAATGTTCTATATCGTGACTGTAGTAAGAACTGAGTAAATTTAGAGATATGCTATATTGATGGACTGAATTAATATTGTAAAGATGTTATCTCTCCCAAAATTCATCTATAAATTAAATACAGTAAAATTTGACGTGCTCTAGGAATTTGTCCATTTCTTCAGTTATTAAAATTAGCATAAAGTTGTCCATAATGATCCCCTTTTTATCTTAGTATCTATTGAATCTGTAGTAATGTCCCCTCTCTCATTTCTAATATTGTTAATTTGTATCTTCTTTTTTTTCCTTATTAATTTGGCTAGAGGTTTATTCCTCTTCTCAAAGAATCAGTTGTTGGTTTCATTTATTTTCTCTATTGTTTCTCTATTTTCTAATTATTCAATATCTGTTTTACATTTTTCCCATTCTACTCACTTTTTGATTAATTTGATCATCTTTTTAAAGTTTTTTCAGGGAGATACTGAGTACTGATTTGAGATCTCTATTCTTTTCTAATATAGACACTTAGCATTTATAAATTACCCAGTAAGTACTGCTTTAGTGGCATCTCACAAATTTTGTTATATTGTATTTTTATATTCATTCAGCTAAAAATATTTTCTAATTTTATTTTTGATTTCTTCCTTGGCACCTGGGTCATTTAAAATATATTATTGAGTTTCCATATATTTGGGGATTTTCCAGAGAGATTTCTGTTATTGATTTCTAATTTAATTCCATTGTAGCCACAGAAAATACTTTTATGCTTCTGATTCTTTTGAATTTATCAAGACTTGTCTTTTGGCTCAGAATATGATCTATCTTGTCAAATGTTTCATGTATACTTGAATATGTTTTTGGCCATTGCTGGGTGAAGAATTCTATAAACATCAATGAGGTCAAGTTGGTTGATAGTATGGTTCAAGTCTTCTGTATCATTATTTATTTATTTTTGAGACAGAGTCTCACTCTGTTGCCTAGGCTAGAGTACTGTGGCATCATCCTAGCTCACAGCAACCTCAAACTCCTGGGCTCAAGCGATCCTTCTGCCTCAGCCTCCCGAGTAGCTGGGACTACAGGCATGTGCCACCATGCCTGGCTAATTTTTTCTCTATATATTTTTAGTTGGCCAATTAATTTATTTCTATTTATAGTAGAGACAGAGTCTCACTCTTGCTCAGGCTGGTTTCGAACTCCTGACCTTAAGCGATCCTCCCGCCTCAGCCTCCCAGAGTGCCAGGATTACAGGCGTGAGCCACCATGCTGGCCTATATCATTAATGTTTGCCTATTCCTATCAATTATTGAAAGAAAGGCAATGAAATCTCTAAGTATAGATCTATCTTTTTCTCTATGCAAGTCTGTCAGTTTTTGCTTCATGTATTTTGAACTTCTGTATTACATGCAGAATGTTTGGGATTATGTACTGTTGAAGGATCAACTACTTAATAATTATGAAATGACTGTCTTTATCACTGTAATATTTTTTTGCTCTAAAATTTATTTTGTTTGGTATTATTTTGCCACTGCAGCTTTCTTTTAATTAATGTTAACATGGACATTTAAAAATTTATCTTTAATTTTAAAGTGCATTTCTTGTATCCAGCATACAAAAGCCAATCTGACATCACTGCCTTTTAAGAGATATTTAGACCATTCATATTTTATATGATTTTGTTATGGTTAAGTTTAAATCTACCAACTTGCTATTTGTCCCTTTGTTCACTTGTTCCTCTATCTCTGCCTTATTTCAGATTAATTTAGTATTTTATTTATGATTCCATTTTATCTCCTTTGTTAGCTTATTATCTATAACTATTTGTTTTTATCATTTTACTGGTTGTTTTATAGTTTAGAGTATACATGTTTAACTTATCACAGTTACCTTTGAGTGATATGATACTACTTCACATATAAGAACCTTATAGATTGGGCATGGTGGCTCACGCCTATAATCCTAGCACTCTCGGAGGCTAAGGTGGGAGGATTGCTTGAGGTCAGGAGTTTGAGACCAGCCTGAGCAAGAGCAAGACCCCCATCTCTACTAACAAATAGAAAAAAAAAATTAACTGGGCAACTCAAAATAGAAATAATTAGCCAGGCATGGTGGTGCACACCTGTAGTCCTAAACACTTGGGAGGCTGAGGCAGGATGATTGCCTGGGTCCAAGAGTTGGAGGTTGCTGTGAGCTAGGGTGATGCCATAGCACTCTAACCAAGGCAACAGAGCAAGACTCTGTCTCAAAAAAAAAAAAAAAGAACCTTATAATATACTTAACATTTCTCCCCTTTGTGCTATTGCTGTCATACATTTTATATTTATATATGTTATAGATCCCACCCTACATTGTTATTATTTTTGTTTAAATAGATAATTTTAAATAGATAATTATCTTCTGAAGAGATTTAAACAACAAATTTTTAATATTTACCCATGCAATTACCAAATCTGGTGCTTTTCATTCCTTTGCATAAATCCATATTTCCATCTGGTATCATATTCTTTCTGCCTGAATTACTTCCGATAACATTTCTTACAGTGTGAGCTTCATGGTGATACATTCTTTCAGTTTCTATATGTCAGAAAAAGTTGTTTTTTCCCCTTTATTTTTTCAAAGATATGTAGGTTGACATGTTTTTTTCCTCTCAGTACTTTAACAGTGTTACTCCATTGTCTTCTCACTTATATTCTTTCTGGCAAAAAATCTCCTGTTCCCTTTGCCTTTGTTCCTCTGTGCATGTCTTTTTTCTCTGGATGCTTTTAAGGTTTTCTCTTTAATCACTGGTTTTGAGTAATTTGATTATGATATTCCTTGGCGTAGTGCCCTTGTGCTTGGAGTTTATTTTCTTGGACCAGTGAGTTTTTAATTTTCATGAAATTTGAAAAATATTCAGCTATTGTTTTTCTCTCTGTCCCCTCTCCTCCAGAAACTCTAATTATACATATATTAGTGAAATTGCCCCAAAATTCATTGTCACTTTGTTCATTTTAAAACATTATTATTGCACAACTTCATTTTGGAGTTCCTATTATTTTGCCTTCAAATTCAGTAGTTTTTTTTCCCTGCATTGTGTGGTCTGCTATTAATCTTATCCAGTGTATTAAACACTCCACACATTTTCTACTGTGGTGCTCACTCTGGAAGAGCAGTTTTCATTTCAAGAAGTTAATTTGTGGGCTGGGTATGGTAGCTCACGCCTGTAATCCTAGCACTCTGGGAGGCCGAGGTGGGTGGATTGCTCAAGGTCAGGAGTTCGAAACCAGCCTGAGCGAGACCCCGTCTCTACTTAAAATAGAATTAATTGGCCAACTAAAAATATATAGAAAAAAATAGCCAGGCATGGTGGCGCATGCCTGTAGTCCCAGCTACTCAGGAGGCTGAGGCAGTAGGATTGCTTGAGCCCAGGAGATTGAGGTTGCTGTGAGCTAGGCTGATGCCACCGCACTCACTCTAGCCTGGGTAATAAAATAAGACTCTGTCTCAAAAAAAAAAGAAGTTAATTTGTGTTTTTTTTATATCTTTCATATCTCTACTTAACTTTATGAAAATGTGGAATACAGTTATATACTGTTTTAATGCCATTATCTATAAATTCTAACATCTGTGTCAGCTCTGAGGTCAGTTTTTTTTTTTTTTTTTGAGACAGAGTCTCACTTTGTTGTCCAGGCTAGAGTGAGTGCCGTGGCGTCAGCCTAGCTCACAGCAACCTCAATCTCCTGGGCTCAAGCAATCCTACTGCCTCAGCCTCCTGAGTAGCTGGGACTACAGGCATGCGCCACCATGCCCAGCTAATTTTTTATATACATATCAGTTGGCCAATTAATTTCTTTCTATTTATAGTAGAGACGGGGTCTCGCTCTTGCTCAGGCTGGTTTTGAACTCCTGACCTTGAGCAATCCTCCCGCCTCAGCCTCCCAGAGAGCTAGGATTACAGGCGTGAGCCACCGCGCCCGGCCCTGAGGTCAGTTTTAATTTATTTATCTAATTATGGGTCATGTTTTTCTGCTTCTTTGCATGCTTGGTAATTTTTTATTTGATGGCAGACATTGTGAATGTTACGTTGTGGATGCTGGATATTTTTGTATTTTGAATGCCTATAAATATTCTTGAGAATACTTTGTTTTGGGTTACAGTGACATTACTTAGAAATAGTTTGATCTTTTCAGGTCTTGCTTTTAAGATGTATTTGGTGGGACTGGAGCAGGCCTTAATCTTAGGCTAATTATTCCCTACCACTGAGGCAAGACCCTTCTGTGTACCTGACCCTATGCTTGTGAATCATGAGGTTTCCCAGTCTTGTTGCTGGGAATAGATAGGCATTATTACCTATCGTGTGTGAGCACAGGACACTGTTAACTGAAGTGCAGGTCCCTGCCACCTCTAATCCTTTCAGGTAGTTCTTTCCCTAGCCTTGGGCACTTTCCTCACATACATGTGCTGATAAGTACCTAGCTGCATTCACAAATGGGTGTGGTTCTCCGTGTGCAGCTCTTTCCTATCCATTATTCTCCCTTGTGAACTCTACCTCCCTTGGTTTCCCTGAACTCTTAGCTCCACCTCAACACAGGGAGTCTTAATGGCCTGGAAATTCTGTCAAGGTAGTAATCTGGAGACCATCATAGAGCTTACCTCTCCCCGCCCCATTCCTCAGGGATCATTGTCCTTCGCTGCCTGATGTTCAGTATTTTGAAAAGAATTGTTTGAAAAACCATTTCAGGAGGGAGGGTAATTCCACCATGGCCAGAAAATCAAGGCCAAAAAACTTACTCTGGAAACTTACTCTGTATATGGAAAAAACAGGAGCAAAGAGGAAGACTCATCCTACAAAACAGTGATTCTCTGTTACTCCCAAACCACAAGCATCAGCATCACCTGGAAACTTGCTACAAACGTACATTCTTGGGTCCCAACTCAGACATATTTAAAATCCCTGTGGATGGGGCCCCGCTCTCCAAGTGACTCTGATAAGAGCTGACAATTGAGAACCATTGTTATAGGATATTAAGATAGATACAAAGTTTTAGGTATAAAAGTTAACATGCTACATGAAAGCAACAGGCACTTGATTTATAATAAAGTTTGCATAATCACGAATTAATAGAAATATGGATGGTTTAGTAGATGATGTAAAGAAAACATGGAGCTGGATCACCACCTTATACCATATGTAGTGGTGGACTCAAGATGGATTAGAGATCTAAATGTTAACAGTAAATCTACGTAGTTGACATATGCAAACATGGAAAAACACCTTTGTGACTCAGGAAAGGAGAAGACTTTCTTAATTAAGAATTGTGGGGGGGAAGGGGGCAATATATGTAACCTTAACAATATTTGTACCCCCATAATATGATGAAATAAAAAAAAAGAATGATAAATGATAAATGACAAGTTTGTTCTCAGCTATGCTAACCCTTTTTTTTCTTTTAAACAAATAAAAATTTTCATAAACAAAGATAAACAGATTGGGAGAAGATATTTGCAATGTTTAAAATTATAAGAGTAATATCTGAAATAAACCCCCAAAATTCCTACAAATCAATCTTAAAATCTTAGAAAACTGGGGAAAAGGAGATAAATGGGTAAAGAGAATAGGACATTTACAGAACAGTAAACTTTAATAGTTCCCAAGTGTATGTACTTGTCAAACACTCAGGAATCAGAAAAATGAAATTTAAACCAACATCAAAATATAATACCATGTCCATCAAACATGAGAAAGTTAGAAAGTCACATAATATTAACTGTTTGCAAATATGTGGGAAAATGAGAATCTCCACATCTAGCTAGTGAGAGTATAAATTGGTGTAGACTTTCTGGAAAGTAATTTAGCAGAAGAGTGTGATTAAATTGTAGGTATTACCTAGCAATTATACTCCCACTGGTCCATAATATATGAATGAGGACTCACTCACCACTTCATTGTCTATCTATGGCAGCGGGGAGGTAGAGAAAGCAGAGGCATCATAGGTATTCATCTAGAAAAACAGGTATGTATATTCTTCACTGTGGGACCAAAAAAAAAATCTATAACCTATTGCATTTATATAAATAAAAAACCACATAATACTATTTATTCTTTCTGTTATCATTATTCATTCATGATTTTCAAATTAAATTTTTCTATAAGCACTTAAAACTCACCAATATGTATAGTTTCATTTCTAAAAAACTCTTAATTCTCTTACAGAAATCATCTAGTATTTTACTTCTATTCTTATTTATTATCAATACCAATTATACTTATTTCTGCTGTACTATATGTGGTTTTGGTCAATATTATTTCTTAGATCCCAATTTTTTTTTTTTTTTTTTTTTTTTTGAGACAGGATTTCACTCTGTTGCCTGGGCTAGAGTGCTATGGCATCATCATAGCTCACTACAATCTCAAACTCCTGGGCTCAAGCCATACTCCTGACTCCCCAGTAGTTGGCACTATAGGTGTGCTCCACCACACCTGTCTACTTTTTTTCTGTATTTGGAGAGATGGGGTCTCGCTCTTGCTCAGGCTGGTCTTGAACTCCTGACTTCAAGCAATCCTCTCACCTCAGCCTCGTAGAGTGCTAGAGTTACAGGCATGAACAACAATGCCTTGTCTTAAAAAGTCTCACTCTGTCATCCTGGGTGGAGTGCAGTAGTGTCATCACAGCTTACCACAACCTCAAATTCCTGGGCTCAAGCGATCTTCCTGCCTCAGCCTCCCAAGTACCTAGGACTACAGGTGCGTACCACCACATGCAGCTAAAGTTTTCTTATTTTTGGTAGAGACAGGGTCTCCCTCTTGCTCAGGCTGGTCTTGCATTCTTGACTTTATGCAAGCCTCTTGCCTTGGCCTCCCAGACTGCTAGGATTACAGGCATGAGCCACTGTGCCCAGCCAATTTTTTTTTTTTTAGACTTAAATATAAAACCTGAAATGCTAAAACTTCTGTAAGAAAATGTAGGAAAAGCTCTTCTGGACATTGGCCTAGGCAAAGAATTTATAACTAAGACCCCAAAAGCAAATATAGCAACAACAAAAATAAATAAATGGGACTTGATTCAACTAAAAAGTTCCTGCACAGTAAAGGAAATAATCAACAAATAGTCAACTTACAGAATGGGAGAAAATATTTGCAAACTATACATGCAACAAAGGACTAATACGCAGAATCTACAAAGAACTCAAACCAACAAGATTAAAGCCCCCAAATAATCCCATCAAAAAGTGGGCAAAAAAACATAGATTTTTTCCAAAAGATATACAATGGCCAAGAAACATGAAAACCACTCAACATGGTCGAGTGCACTCAACACGGTGCAGTGGCTCATGCCTATAATCCTAGCACTTTGGGAAGCCAAGGCAGGAGTTTGAGACAAGCCTGAGCAAGAATGATCTCCCTTCTCCACAGAAGAATGGAAAAATTAGCCAGGCATGATGGCATGCAGCTGTAGTCCCAGCTACTTAGGAGGCTGAGGCCGGAGGATAGCTCAACCCAAGAGTTTGAGGTTGCAGCGAGCTATGATGATGCCACTGCACTCTAGCCCTGGCAACATAGCAAGACCCTGTCTCCAAAAGAAAAAAAAAAAAAGCTCACATAATTAATCATCAAGGAATAGAAATTAAAACCACATTGAGACTCCACCTTACCAATGTCAGAATGGTCATTAAGTTAAAAAACAATAGATGTTGACACAGATGCGGTAAAAAGAGAACACTTATATGCTGTCAGTGAGAATGTAAATTAGTACAACTTCTATGGAAAACAGTATCCATAGTGATTCCTCAAAGAACTAAAAGTAAACTTACCATTTATTCAGCCATCTCAATACTGGGAATCTACTCAAAGGAAGTCACTATCGCAAAAAGACACCTGCACCCAAATGTTTATCGCAGCACAATTCACAATTGCAAGGATATGGACTCAATCTAAGTGTCCATCAACTGATGAGTGGATAAGAAAATGTGCTTTATATATACCATGGAATACTACTCAGCAATAAAAGACAATAAAATCATGTCTTGTTCAGCAATTTGGATGGAACTGGAGACAATTATCCAAAGTGAAGTCTCTCAGGAATGGAAAAACAAATACTATGCTCTGACCTATAAGTGGGAGCTATGGTCATAAACTGCTGTAATAGACAATGGAAAGTAAGAAGTGGGGAGGGTAGGAGGGAAGTGAGAGACGACAAATTACATATCAGGTACAGTACACACTATTCTGATGATGGGTATAGTAAAAGCTCTGCCTTGGCCAGCCGCAGTGGCTCACGCCTGTAATCCTAGCACTCTGGGAGGCCGAGGCGGGCGGATTGCTTGAGGTCAGGAGTTCGAAACCAGCCTGAGCAAGAGCCAGATCCCATTTCTACTATAAATAGAAAGAAATTAATTGGCCAACTAATATATATAGAAAAAATTAGCCAGGCATGGTGGTGCATGCCTGTAGTCCCAGCTACTTGGGAGGCTGAGGCAGGAGGATCGCTTGAGCCCAGGAATTTGAGATTGCTGTGAGCTAGGCTGATGCCATGGCACTCACTCTAGCCTAGGCAACAAAGTGAGAGTGTCTCAAAAAACAAAAACAAAAACCCTCTGCCTTCAGCATTATAAAATTCACCCACCTAACAAAAAACACTTGTACTCCCTAAATCCATTGACATTTTAAAAAATAAAATTTATTTTTCATTTTGTTGGAGTATATCCCTTGGTATTTGTTATGGAGAGGTAAATTTTGAGTCCTTGAATTCCTGAAAGTGTCTTATTTTGCCCTCTGACTTGAATAACTTTTAAATTTTGGATGTATTGCTTTACTATTTTCTTGCATCCAACTTGCTGGTGCAAGTTCTGACGACAATCTCATCCTGTTCATTTTGCAATAATTTCCTTCACATTTTGGAACCTTTTAGGATATTCTTTATAATTACTCTAAAATTTCATGAAGATATATCTAGAAGTGTGAACATGTTTATAGTTTTTGCTTGGTACTAAATGGGCCCATTCCCTCTGAGAACTATGTCATGTCACAGCTCCAGGAAATTTTCATATTTCCTCACCTTTGCTCTGTTTCTACAGTCCTTCGAAAGGAGGACTCATGTTAAAACATGAGGAGTTGGCGGGGCGAGGTGGCTCACACCTGTAATCCTAGCACTCTGGGAGGCCGAGGCCGGTGGATCACTCGAAGTCAGGAGTTCGAAACCAGCCTGAGCAAGAACAAGACCCCATCTCTACTAAAAATAGAAACAAATTAATTGACCAATAAAAATATATAGAAAAAAATTAGCCGGGCATGGTGGCACATGCCTGTAGTGCCAGCTACTCGTGAGGCTGAGGCAGAAGGATTGCTTGAGCCCAGGAGTTTGAGGTTGCTGTGAGCTAGGGTGATGCCATGGCACTCTACCCCAGGCAACACAGTGAGACTCTGTCTCAAATAAATAAATAAAACAAAAAACAGGAGGACTTCATTTTCATGTCTCCTTTCATACTTTTCATTTGCATTACAATCTATGGAATCTAAGCTTAAAGAGCTTTTTTTTTTTTTTTTTTTTTTTTTTTAGGCTCTTAAAGAGCTTTTGATTTGCCCTTTGATGTTTTCTTCCTACTTTCCAGCCCAGCTGTTGAATTTGACAATACTATTCTATGTTACAAAGATATTTAAGCCTTTTCATAACAGCTTGTTTTATAAATTCAATATCCTCATTTATCCCTCAGAAGATAGTTTTAACTATTGATTTCTTTAGTGCTTCTGTTTGGTGGCTCTCTTCACGGTGCTATTTTCAAACATTCCTGTTTTGTTCTGCTTTGATCTTACTATGAGTCTGAGAATGTTTGCTACCTGCTTACTGCAAACTATCTGCACTAATGGTGGGCAAATGGCAGGACATGCAACTAGGCAGACCATGATAGCTCTAAAGAGCTGCACTGGTTTTCCTTAATCTAAGTATCCATTCATTGCTCTTGCCTCGAACAAGATGTCCCTTCTGAGCAGTGCTTGGCATAAAAAAGGTGGTTGACCTAACAAATTTCTTATGATGCAATATTCAAACCATTCTTTTTTTTTTTTTTTTTTGAGACAGAGTCTCGCTTTGTTGTCCAGGCTAGAGTGAGAGCCATGGCGTCAGCCTAGCTCACAGCAACCTCAAACTCCTGGGCTCGAGTGATCCTTCTGCCTCAGCCTCCCGAGTAGCTGGGACTACAGGCATGTGCCACCATGCCCGGCTAATTTTTTATATATATATTAGTTGGCCAATTAATTTCTTTCTATTTATAGTAGAGACGGGGTCTCGCTCTTGCTCAGGCTGGTTTTGAACTCCTGACCTTGAGCTATCCGCCCGCCTCGGCCTCCCAAGAGCTAGGATTACAGGCGTGAGCCACAGCGCCCGGCCTAAACCATTCTTGATCTTTTAACCTGTCTCCACCTTTGAGGTATCCTGAAGCCAAATCCACCTTTTATAGAATTCTCTGGCCCTATCTGCCTTAGGCCTTCAAAGAATTCCTCAAGATTAAACAATCCAGTGCACTCCCTTGTTTTCCAAAGCGGTTGAGCTTATTAAATAATACTTTTACCTACCATAATGTTAAGTAATAATCCTTTGTCCTTCCAGGTATGTGGATAGGAAGGGGAACTTGAAGCATACTCCAGAGTTCTGCCTTGAACAATTTCCTCTGTGGCAGTCAAGTCTGCAAATGATTTTTCCTACTCTTGGGAGAATGAATGTTCCTTTGAGCGATGATAGTGCAGGATGATCCACAGGTGAAAGATGTTTAGTATCTATTTTGGACAGGCAGTAATTCTCAGAGTATTAGTTTTGCCCATTCATGAAGATGAGGAGACTTCCATCATCTTCCTAAACGCATCCATTCTAAAACCCATGCTCTACTTATACATTAATTTTTTCCCAATTTTTATTAGTTGGTTTATTTTTCTTTAGGTTTTCTGACAAGTTAGGAAAAAGGGCAAATGTAAACAGACTGTCCCAAAGCTATGCCTTGAAGGAACACAGATCTAAGGAGGGTCAGTCCCAGAAAAATATTTATAGGTTTATTTTCACAAAAAATGAAATAGCTTTACTGAATACCTTGAGGGGAAAAACATAATTTCACAGCTTAGATTTCTTCCTTTACCAGTGATACACGAGCTTCTCAAATTTAATCCTGATATTAAATTGTGGGGCCACAAGTTGTCCCATGGAAGATCACCAATGTGCCTAGTTGTTATATTTGAAAAGAAAATTGTAACAGACCAGGCTCGATGGCTCATTCCTGTAATCCTAGCACTCTGGGAGGTCAAGGTGGGTGGATCGTTTGAGCTCAGGAGTATGTGATCAGCCTGAGCAAGAGCAAGACCCCATCTCTACCAAAAAAAAAAAAAAAAAGAAAAAGAAAAAGAAAAAGAGAAAGAAAAGGAAAAAGAAAAAGAAAAAATCAGCTGGGCACGGTGGCACATGCCTGTAGTCCCAGCTACTCAGGAGGCTGAGGCAGAAGGATGACTAGAGCCCAGGAGTTTGAGGTTGCTGTGAGCTAGGCTGACACGATGGCACTCACTCTAGCCTGGGCAACAAAGTAAGACTCTGTCTCAAAAAAAAAAAAAAAAAAAAAAAAAAAAAAACATTAAAAATAAAATAAAATTTGAGATAAACTATACTTCTTCCTTTTTCTGTACCCAGACATAAAGGGTCTTCATGCTTAAAAGACAAAAAAAAAAGTTGTCTTTCTTTTCATGATAATTCCTCTAACCCTGAATTTCATAAAATAAACCACACAATTTTAAATAACATTAGTTTATTATCTATCCTCTATGTGTTACTTCAAGCCATCTAGATATATACAAAAATTTGGAATGTTGAATAAATGCTGATTGAAAAAATATTACATGGCTGAGACTGGGAGATTTTTAAGCACAGCAAATTAATACTTAAAAGTTAATTCTGTTTATGGCAATGTTTGCGTTTAAAAGAATTTTTCAAGTGTATGTACATCTTCAAGTCTAGTCCAAAGAGGTCAGAAAAATATTTACAAAATAAATATGTAAGGAATTTTAGAATTTCTTTAAGATGAACTGAAGATTCCTTAATTAAACAGCGTAAAACTTTAGACTGTGTCAACAACCATAAACTGAATAAATTCCTCTGATCATATCATATTTACTGGTATAAATCTTTACTGGTTAGTTAAGGTAAGAAATTTTAAACTTACTAAAAAAGGCAGTTCTAGTTTTGATGATTTGCTACATAATACTTATTAAAATAAAATCAGCTACGGGAATAGGCCTTAACTATCTTTCACTCAACAGTAATATAAACTAAAAATGTCTTCTTGGCTTCCTCAAAAGATTTAAATTATTACTCTTCTATTCAGATTTTGAAGCTTTATTATTACCATAATAAAAATTCTAATGAAGAATCTTGTCATTTAATTTTCCAATGTTTTGGAGAAAACTTTGGCTATTAATTTAAGGGTAAGCTTTTTTGCACTGTTTTGGTTATTAACATATTAATATCATGTAATATTCCTTTTGGTAACAAACTTTCTTACCTCAACTTTTTGTATTGCAAAAACATTACAAAATTTTAATTAACTAAAGAATGCAATAGTACATTTTACATTTGCTGCACTTGTAATATTTCAATATAATATTCAATGAACTTAATGTTCAATCACTGATGAATGCATTGTTCTGTGGGGCCTTAATTCCTTTTCCAAAATCATATCTATGTAAGTGGTTTAAGGTAAAGTAGTTGAAAACTCCATAATTATGCCTATTTTATGTATTCCTGATTAAAAGTAGAATGTGCCGGTGAAAATTTGAAATTAATTAAAAGAGAATGTGACTATTTTACAATGTCAATATTTTAAAATAAATTAAGAATAAAGGGAACACAAAGACTTGTCTTAAAGAAGCTGTTTGTCATTCTTTTCTTTAGAGATTACAACACACATACAATAAGTGAATTTTATCAAAATACAGCACATTTCTTCTACTATATCCATAAAAATCAATTCCTATGTAAATAGTATGGAAAATCAACTAAATGAGTTAAAATTTACAAAGAGTTGTTAAAGGGTTTCAATCAAAATTATTAAAACTATACAGTACAATAACCAATCGATAACATCTTGAAAGAAGTGCAGTATTTCAGTTCACATATTTAAAAGTGCTGCCCATTTATTCTGACTAGCAAGAATGGAAAGTGAGTCTAATTCACTTTTGCAAAAATAATGTAGGTTGGTGTTTTAGCTACTTCCATAAAAGTCTTAATTAAATCAAGGTTGAAGAACAAGGCATAACAGATTAACAATTCCCAAATGACATTTCTTAATAATTAAAAATGAAGTGTAATAACTGAATATTGCTCTAATGAAAGGTTCCAGACAAGCTTCAACTAAAAACAGTCATTGGTCTTCTATGGCACTTTTTTCTGGTCCAAATAACCATGCATTAATTCTTACCATTGCATGTTACTCAAATTTTATTTGATTACATAGAACAAAAACAAATAAAATTAATTGTTTGAATAAACAAAATTAACAAACCTCTATCATCACATATTTGTTACAGTAACTAGGAACAAAGGCAGTTGGTGGTAAAAGACTATTACACTGATACACTTAGAAACCCTTTAAAGACTCTGAAGTGTTGAGTTCACATTTAATGTTACCTGTAGGAAAAGCCCTTTATTTGAACAACTTTACACACTGGTGGGCCTCAAGGACCTACCCCTTTGCTCTACAACTCTCCACAGCAATTCTCTATCACTGTGCCAGTTTCACAAACTTGCTTTGGTTTCTTAGCTCCATGCACACTGTTTCCTTTTACTTTACCAAGGCAATGCAAGGCCAAACAAAAATCAAGAGGCTTTCCTAAGCCTTCTTAACATTTTGTGTTACAGATAACACAATCTTAAAACTGGCCATTTTAGTTTGATTTGCTGCTTAAAATAAAAATTATAAATTAGATCAAAATGGAACACTAATTATAAAACAGATTGCAAGTACCACCATTTGCACAAAATAAAAATAAAAAACCCAGGGGATTTCCATAGCACAAAAAATGCATGAACATGCATCTACAGTACAGTTAAAAATTTCCTGTGACTAAAAAATTAAAAACTGAATCACCAGTAGCAAATGTATAGTCCATGGCTATGACAAGAACAGATCCTGTAGAGCTCATAAAATGCAATTATTGTCTTTTCTACTTCTTTAAAAAGACATTATATATTTTATTGCATGATTCTATTAATAAAAAACACATTTTTTTTCATTCTTTGCTTCCAGATTTTTATAGGAAATAACTGTTTTAATCTGGCCTTGGAAAGTGAACCCACCAGCACCACCTTCACCTACTCACTCTTCAATTCAATATGCACATAGCAAAAGCCAACACTTCATCTCTTGCCCACGTCAAAAAAAAGTAGTTTCAGGAGAAAAACATTAATACCAGTTGAATAAAAATAAAGGCATAAAAGCTATGAGATAGATAGCTCTGCCATCTGTCTCTGGGCTAAAATCAAGGCTAACTATTGCCTTGCACACAGTTCAGTTATATGTATGAAATCCAAAAATAAACCTACAATCTATACAAAAACAACATAGGTTTGTTTTTGTAGCCTTGATTGCTATGTTTAAAAACCTAACAAGTTTTATATGGTATGAATTCAACAGTCTCCTTTATATTCTGTACAGTGGTTCTTTCCCTCTAACCACAAGTTCCATTACTACATTAATGTACAAATGTGAACATAATTTTTTGAGTTCTTTATATATAAAAATAGTCAAAATATTAATTTCCCCTGCAAGTATCTTCCAATAAATCTTGGTGTCTTTCCCCCTTTTTGTCCACAGTGCTTATGAGGAAACTTCTCGTACAATGATGAGTTCTACTGTATTCTGGAAAGTTTTTAGCAAGGACACTGCTTGTCCATGTTCAATATTGATAAAACTGTAGCCATTAGCCTAGAAGAAAGAGGAAAAATGCTTTTAGGAAAAACATTTTACAGTAATTTATTTGCATTTCTGCACTTAAATTTCTGCCAGGTAGTTCACAAACCGGAATGAAAATAAGAATCACTTTAGCAATTTAAAACAACATATAGGCCGGGCGCGGTGGCTCACGCCTGTAATCCTAGCTCTCTGGGAGGCCGAGGCGGGCGGATTGCTCGAGGTCAGGAGTTCGAAACCAGCCTGAGCAAGAGCGAGACCCTGTCTCTACTATAAATAGAAAGAAATTAATTGGCCAACTAATATATATACAAAAAATTAGCCAGGCATGGTGGTGCATGCCTGTAGTCCCAGCTACTTGGGAGGCTGAGGCAGGAGGATCACTTGAGCCCAGGAGTTTGAGGTTGCTGTGAGCTAGGCTGACGCCACGGCACTCACTCTAGCCTGTGCAACAAAGCGAGACTCTGTCTCAAAAAAAAAAATAAATAAAATAAAACAACATATAGACTCCCTATTTTATACCTCTAAAATCTCCGAAGATGGGGTCCAGGAGTCTGTATTTTGTCCAAGTTTTCAGACAATTCTTACCTAGTGGCCTAATGTCAGGAACCACTTGCTTAAGATACGTCAGACATGGTGTTGTGTATGTATGTGCTAATATGTATCTGAGGTTAACAAACTGCAGGGATAGTGGCAGACAAGGCCTAGTCTTCCCAATGCCTGGAGCCAACTGATCAAGACCACCTTTCTATAATTAAGGCTAATATTTATTGAGGTGTTAATGTGTACAAGACATATTGTTATAGACACATCACATGAATTAAATCCTATGATTCTCTTAACAACACTCAAAGAAGATTCTTTCATCATCCTATTTTAGAGAAGAGAAAACACAGGCATGGAGAGGTAAAGTAACTTCCTCAGTCACAAAATCGAAACCATAGATTCCCAAATGGTTCAGAAAAACAAAAGTATATGAGTTTATGAGTGAGTGAATGTGTATGGAGAGAGAGGGAGGGTGGAAGGGAAAAGAGGAGGATGAATGCTAACAACAACGTGGCAAAATATGAGCAACTGGTGACCAAATGAAGTATATATAGATGTTTCCTGTATTATTTTTGCAGCTTTCTCTAACCTTGAAATTATTTAAAAAATAAAAAAAAGTTTTAAATTATATTTTAGAAAAGTGTTGGAGCAAGGATTTAAACTCAGGCAATCTGGTTTCAGAGTCTGTACTTTTGCTACTAAATGCTAATATCTATATGATTTGAGTTATTTATTTTTTAAAGATTAACTTCTTTTCAATGGTAAGTTGTCATGATTAAAAAAAGAGATTAATTTGTGAATGTTAAGAGATTAATTTCTAGGCTGGGCACGGTGGCTCACGCCTGTAATCCTAGCACTCTGGGAGGCCGAGGCGGGCAGACTGCTCGAGGCCAGGAGTTTGAAACCAGCCTGAGTGAGACGCTGTCTCTACCAAAAATAGAAAGAAATTAATTGACCAACTAAAAATATATATACAAAAAATTAGCCGGGCATGGTGGTGCAGGCCTGTAGTCCCAGCTACTTGGGAGGCTGAGGCAGTAGGATCACTGAGCCCAGGAGATTGAGGTTGCTGTGAGCCAGGCTGATGCCATGGCACTTACTCTAGCCTGGCCAAGAAAGCGAGACTCTGTTTAAAAAAAAAAAAAAAAAAAAGAGAGATTGATTTCTAAACTGACAACAGTGAAAGTAGGGGCAGAGAATGAGACCTGTACATGTGTCTTAGGTTCATCTTCCTTCTAAGACAGAGCTACACTGCAAGTGTTTAGGTAGCTGAGGGAACAGAGAAAAGAGGTGGACATGGGAAAATAAAAAGGACTTTTCAGATTTTGAAATTTTCTTCTCTATTTTTTGATAGGAAAGCCTACTCCCAAGAAGTAGTACTCAGATCCCCCTTCCTGAACTTAAACAAAAAATCTATCAAACATAGAGGCATGATTTGCAAGTATAAATTAGAAATATTTTAAACTATAAAAACCATAGAAGAATGTTATAAAATGAAAGAAAATAATAAAAAGATTTATCTTAATTACCTGAATAATTTTATCACCAGGCTGCAGTAATTTTGATGCTGGTCCTTCAGGCTGTACCCTTGTTACAAATATACCCTTTAATAACAAAAAAGATAACTATTTAACTAAAGACAATATGCATAAATAACAGAATACCAAGGAGAAATCTTTCTTCCACATCATGCAAATATTTGAATCATGGTACAAATTTCTCCCTGACTTCTCTGAGTAAATTCTAATCAGACAAATTACAGTTATTTTTCTGTCTACTAATTTTGACTTTAGTGATGAAATTCCTTTTATAGATGTTCAGAAAAGTAATATGAAAATTAAAAATCACTTGATAATATCCTAGACACTCAAAATTTTTGGTTAAAATTTTTCCCTTAAGCAATTAACTTGAATTATCAAATTTCAAACAAAAAGCTAAACAATACAGAGGTGAATAAAAGTGATGTCTACGTAGATTTACACAAATATCTATTAGATTTTCACTTACATATTAGAGGTATTGAATTAGTGAATACAATTATGTGGGTGTTTCAAGGATATATAAATAAAACTTACATCATCATCAGGTCTGAAAGGATTTCCTCTACCACCAACACCTCCTGATATGCTAAATCCAAGTTCTGGATCCTTTTCAATTCTCACACGAATCTGAGTTAGTATGAAAATAAAGGGAACTATTATTACTATTTCAGAAAAAGTTATAACATGACAAAATCCACATGTAAATATTGATGAATTAAGGATTCATCAAAAATAAACATTTGGTCAAATGAAATGAAAATACAACATAGAATATTATGTTAATGAGTTAGTCAGTTAAAACACAGCTGGGATTATAAAGCATAGCTCCTAATTTTATTGCCTGTCTTATGTGGATAGGGAATCAATTAATGTTGACCTAAAACTATTTTACTTTTTAGATGTGGATTTTAATGACAATGCATAAACACAAAATGTGCATTATTATCAGTTTCCACTTGTGTAACATCTAAATTACAATAGTACCTCTGTCTACTGGTTTGTTTCGTAAGATACCTAAAGATCCACTGGTGGTTTTGTGATATTAACTCTTCATTTCCTGAATATGTCAAAGTGAATGCTTCAAAGGAGTTGGGATTTGAAAATATGAGCAATAGATAGTAGTTTTTATAACTAAGCAAAAAAAGATGCAAGCATTAAACTTCTGTTACAAAATACTCCCTTTCACCAGAGATTCAACCAAAATGAATAAAACATTTGATCTCTACCTAGGTTTCTAATACTGCTGATCATTTAATCAATAAACTACCAAGATATGTGAATGTATGGTTTATGACTTAAGCACTTTTTAAGATCAAATACTCAATGTAGTTTGGAATCTATAGACAAAATTCAAAATCTAAGGAATTAAGATTTTAAGTGTTATAGAACAATATGCCATTTTAGCTGAATGATCTAGTATTTCTATTCCTGAGGGATGTCTGATTACTGGAGTATCAACCAGTTTTGGGAAAGCAACCTCCTTAGAATTAAAAAAATCATGCCCAAAATACTAAATCCTATATCATATGATCATAAAGTCAAATTAAAACTACCAACTTTATGCTTTATAAACTTAACATAACATAACTAAAACTAAAGTTTTAGTTAAAACTTTAAACAAAATGGTAAAAACTATGTTAAAATTCTATATGAATTTACTGGTAATAAATAACCTATAAAAATACATAAGAAGCTTAGTCTCATATTTCAAACAGTCTTGATTATTCTTACCTCTTGCTTTGCCAGTTCATGGCCTTGTCTAGGAGAACAATGGGGCTGTGTATATGGAGGCTGGTGGGCCACTTTCAGCATCAAGTAATCAATTAGTTGTTCTCTAGAGGGATGCCTTGCCACAGATGCCTGAGGGGGGTGATGTATATGACTATAATTTGCCTGAGGCCTGAGAGGCTGGCCCATCTGTCCATTACTCAAAGGCATCTAAGAAAAACATGAAGTATCTTAAAATGACCAATAATAATGTCTTGTTACAAATATTTGGATTTCTTCTTGAAGTATTACAAGAGCACGAGAGTATTTACATTTTAATAAATCACATAATACCATGCCACTTTCTCTGATTTTAAACCTTAAAAGAAAAAACTATTAATGTCTTAACTCTAAACTTGCCTGAGTGCTTGTTGACAGATTCACCCTTTTAAAGCTTTCAAAGGAAAGGATATCATATCTACATTTTAAATTATTTGCTTTTCCGTTAGATATACCTATCTTTTGTTAGATGCACCTTTTGCACAGCAAACCAACTGTTAAAATAGCATGTATGTCAAAATCCTAAAATTTAAGCAAGCCTATCACAAGTGTATCTTTTCCCATATTCTACGTGATCACATATACATATGTAAGGTACATCTCTCGATGTTTTTCTTCAGAAAAAATATAATTTTGTGGTTCAATTTTTTCCAAATTTGAATGTTTTTATACCTTTATTCCTTTCTTTCCAGAATTAAAAGCGAATTCAGCTATCTATGTAGTAATTGATTTATTACTTCTGTGTATACATCTATGTTAATTTTTAAACTCTCTAAACATTAATTCCATAGAATATTAACCACTAAATTAAAATGTTGACATTCTACTTTATTCTTCGTAAGTTAAACAAAAATTTTGAGATTATTAGTTTGTTGTTATTAAGGAAGTTTGCTTTAAAGTCTCTCATTTTAAGAGATTGAACCCTGACTTAAAATCGCCTTTGTAGAAATGTGGCTTTTAGCTTAAATGTGGCTAATAGCTTATTCTGTTAGTGTGAGGAATCTATCTTAAAAATAAATCATACCACAAATACTTGCACATAAAAAGATTTTTGTGTAGAAAAAAAGATAAATATGTTTACCTTTTTCAAACATTTAAAACTTCCCTATTAGTTACTAACAGAAAGATAACCTCATCCATAAGGAAATTATGGGAAAACTATGAAGGAAACTGTTTAGTTCCATTTCCCTAAAATCATCCCAAAGTAGAAAAGTTTAGAGAAAAATATCACGACAGTTTCAGAACTGTACGCTGTTCTTATGTGAACCTTGCTGAAAGACACAAAGAAGTTTAGCTTTGGTGAAGATTTATACTTTTTAAAAAAGGTACTCTTTTTTATTGTTACACTGTGTTATACTTAAGAACTTAGTTCTGAAGTCTGGGAACACACACAGGTATTCTGTCACAGGACACAAGGATAATATTACTCTATGACAATCCTTGTATTTGTCGAGGAGAAGGGAAAGGAGGCACTATATTATCTGTATATTTTTGGAGGAAAAAACCCCTGTGGTTATTACTTGATCACTGTAGATTTAATGCAATTGATCTGCCCAGGAGCAATTTAACTGGTTGTGCTGTTGCTTTACAACTTATGCACAATTCTGTAGATCACCCTTGCTTTCTTCTATGTTTATACCATTTATTCCTATGTGCAGATTCAGGATCTTTCTCCTGGGGAAAATCCAGATGACAATTACTACTGACCTTTTCTTAAGACTCCCTGACATGTGGATATTTGGTCTTGCCTACATCAATGTTAAAGATACACATGGAATATATTAAGCTATGATAGCAGATGGCTCAGGAGATTAAGAAGTATAAAACAAACTCAGTAACCTAAACCATAAAGTGTATAATAAAAAGAAAAGGAAACTGGATGACAGAGCTTAAGTAAAAGAAAAAAAGGTAAAATAAATAGATACATATGAACTTACATATTAGATGGCTGGGGGCCTACTTTCAAGAGCAATGTAAAAGTTTTATATAATAAATAACTATGCCTCATAATCATATCTGACTATACTAAAGGGATGAAATTAGTTAAGAAAATGGGAAAGAATAGCTTGAGGGAGAATAGTAAAGAATTATCTGTCTGGCACTGCCCGTAGACAGTCTTTTCTTTCTTTCTTTCTTTCTGTCTGTCTGTCTCTCTCTCTCTCTCTCTCTTTCTTTCTTTCTTTTTTTAAGAGACAGTCTTGCTCTGTTGCCCTGGCTAGAGTGCTGTGGCATCAGCCTAGCACATCACAACCTCAAACTCCTGGGTTCAAGCAATCCTTCTGCCCCAGCTTCCCGAGCTGGTGGAACTACATGCCCGTGTCACCAGGCTCAGATAATTTTTTCTATTTTTAGTAGAGATGGAGGTCTCACTCTTGTTTAGGCTGGTCTTGAACTCCTGAGCTCAAGCAATCCTCCTGCCTTTGCCTCCCAGAGTGCTAGGATTACAGGCATGAGCCACCAGGCCTACCCTAGACAATGTATTTCTAAATGACTGATACTTTTTTGCTATGAAAGTACTAAGAATACAACCATCACCTATTCTATCATTTTCAAGATGATTTATAATTACATTTGAAGTATTTTAAAAATGATTTTGGTCATAGTAAAAGATCCTAGGATGAAGAATTTAAAACAAGTTCATTTTCAACTCTCTATAGGTTTACTATTAGGAATGTCAAATAGCCCTTGATTCAAATGATAAAACAAGTAGGTGGTACTATAGAAATGCAAATGCAACAAAATGATTCTGCAGTGTAGAAAAATCATGGAATAAACTGAGAAATAGAAGACAAAGTCAAAATTTATTTTGTATTTCTGATTTTTAAGAAATCCTTACTAATAAAGGGAAGAAGCCCTTGAAAGTATTTTCAGTTAAAGCACATATGATACTTCTAGTTCAAAAGCTGCAAAACACAGTAAGCTCACAGATACTACTTCATTTATTTCCTCAGCACCTACTTTCATCAAGCTGTCTGGAGGAACATCTTTGTTACTAAGTGTAGCTGACGAGTAGTTCTGCTCTCCTGAAATGAATATATCATCTTGGCCAGGATCTCCTGGACTGGATGTCTGGGGATGCTTCAAATGAGGGGAAAATAAAAAGTAAACAAATAATGCTCTTTAAGATGTGAAACCAAAATGATGATGACACTTGAGAGAAGATTAGGAAAAAATATTACTAGATAGTGAAAAGATGAAGACCCAAATCAAAAATTACTATCATTACCACCATCAATTAATATTCTTCCAAAGGTACATAGTAAGATGTTTGTTCTTGTATGAAAAGTTTACATGGATAGATACCATTAATCTATTTCTTTATAATGCACAGATGTAGAAGACAAACTAACTACATGTTCTTTTTTGTTTGGATACAGAGTCTTGCCCTGTCATCTAGGCCAGAGTGCAGTGGCATAGTTTACCACAACCTCAAACTACTGAGCTCAAGGGATCTTCCCACCTCAGCCCCCCACAGTGCTAAGATTACAAGCATGAGTCACTGCCTGGCCAACATGTTTTTTCCTTTTAGTTTTATAGTAATACCTAGCTTTTAACACCTTTTAATAAATTTAGTTATTAATCAAAGAGTCTCAAATTTTACAACCAATTAAAATATACTCCTGTTGAGTACTACAAAAAGATTTTTGGTAAAAAAAAGAAAAATTAATTGTTGTTTTTTTAATAGCCATAGTACCACACAGGATTTTTACCCTCTAAATTTTAATGATGAACAGTATCAATAAACTTACAGTCTTATAAAAACCTAGGGCCAGGCACAGTGGCTCATGCCTGTAATCCTAGCACTCTGGGAGGCCGAGGTGGGTGGATTGCTCGAGGTCAGGAGTTCAAAACCAGCCTGAGCAAGAGCGAGACCCCGTCTCTACTATAAATAGAAAGAAATTAATGCCAAGTAATATACATAGAAAAAATCAGCCAGGCATGGTCACACATGCCTGTAGTCCCAGCTACTTGGGAGGCTGAGGCAGAAGGATTGCTTGAGCCCAGGAGTTTGAGGTTGCTGTGAACTAGATTGACGCCATGGCACTCACTCTAGCCTGGGCAACAAAGTGAGACTCTGTCTCAAAAAAAATGATGAGCTCATTCAAAAGTACTTCTGGGATATAAAAAAAATTAAAAATAAATAAAAATTAAAAAAAAAACAACCTAAAATCTACTTTGTTATGATATACCACAAGATACTTATAAACTTAAGGATTTATAATTAATTTTAGAAACTATATCTGCAACAGATCTATTGAATGCAGTTAGTTGCTAGTTCAAACCATGGCTTAGAATTTTTGGTTATGGTTTGATCTAAGTTGGTGCATTTATGCAAAGAATACTTTATTTTCCTTCTCCCTTTTTGAGGTGAGCTTTTAAAACACATTATTTATCAATTTAGCTCACAGTTTGAAATTTAAATTCAAGCCTGAATGTATATATGCTTATCTACTTTTTTTTTTTTTTTTGAGACAGAGTCTCACTTTGTTGTCCAGGCTAGAGTGAGTGCCGTGGCGTCAGCCTAGCTCACAGCAACCTCAAACTCCTGGGTTCGAGTGATCCTTCTGCCTCAGCCTCCCAAGTAGCTGGGACTACAGGCATGCGCCACTATGCCCGGCTAATTTTTTTTATATATATATATCAGTTGGCCAATTAATTTCTTTCTGTTTATAGTAGAGACAGAGTCTCGCTCTTGCTCAGGCTGGTTTTGAACTCCTGACCTTGAGCAATCCGCCCGCCTCGGCCTCCCAAGAGCTAGGATTACAGGCGTGAGCCACAGCGCCCGGCCTCTACTTTTTATAATAAGCAAATTATGAGTGAAAAAGTAAAATTCAATGGACTCAAAGGCTCTGAATTTAAGAAAAACAAGCACAAAATGTTATCATAAAATAATTTAGAAAGAACAATTGTTTCAGATGACTATAAATGGCAAAAATTCCCCCTGGAGTTAATATAAGACAAGACACTGGTCTTTACCACATGTACTCTGTTTAAATGAGGGATTAAAGCAGGGGTCCTCAAACTTTTTAAACAGGGGGCCAGTTCACTGTTCCTCAAACTGTTGGAGGGCTGTTGGACAGTGCGGCGCACATTCCACACATGTGAACTGTGGGCCCAGGACAAGTTAGCTGCTAAGCAGGACAGGCAGCGGCGGCAAAAACACCGGCCGGGCTGGATAAATGTCCTTTGGCGGGCCACATGTGGCCCACGGGCTGTAGTTTGAGGATGCCTGGATTAAAGTTACCACCTTTATCTCTCCCTCTATAAACTGAGAAATGACTGCTTCTACTATAACAGTATATAAACCATATGGTGGCAGGTGACCGAGGACAGGGTAAGGCTACATCAGGTGTAGCCACAGCAAAGTGAATCCAGGAAACTGCTCCTACTCTAGAACACAACAGAGAAAAGCCAGGGATGTATAAAAATGGGGGAAGCTGGTTATAACCAGGAAAAAGTAAAGGACCCAAGAACTAAGTGAAAAGTTAATACAGAAACTTGGGGGAGGGGATAAAATAGGGTTATCATGGGGAAAGATCCTTACAAATTGGAAGGAGAGGGACAGAAGGAAATATCTGTCAAGAGGCCATACTACCACCTCAAATTCTATTTTTTTTGAGACAGAGTCTCACACTTTGTTGCCCAGGCTAGAGTGAGTGCCTGGGGCATCAGCCTAGTTCACAGCAACCTCAAATTCCTGGGCTCAAGCAATCCTACTGCCTCAGCCTCCCGAGTAGCTGAGACTACAGGCATGTGCCACCATGCCCAGCTAATTTTTTCTATATATTAGAAATAATGGCCGATTAATTTCTTTCTATTTTTAGTAGAGATGTGGTCTCGCTCTTGCTCAGGCTGGTTTCGAACTTCTGACCTCGAGCAATCTGGCCACCTCGGACTCCCAGAGTGCTAGGATTACAGGCGTGAGCCACCGTGCCCGGCCTCAAATTCTTATAGAGAGAAAAATCTTGAAACAGAGCCAGGCCTACTTCTTTCTCTTTTTCTGCCTTTCTATCCTCTACAGTTAACTTTCACTAAAATAATAAGCCTTTCTTCTTTACTACTAAGGACTATGGTAAAATGTGGGAATTAAAGAGACAGTGTCTCACTGTGTTGCTCAGGCTGGAGTACAGTGGCATCATCAGAACTCACTGCAGTCTTTAACTCCTGGGCTCACGTAGTCCTCTTATCTCAACCTCCTGAGTAGCTGGGACTACATGCACATGCTACCACACCTGGTTAACTTCTTTTTTGGTAGAGATGAGGTCTTGCCATGTTGCCTAGGCTGGTCTGAAACTTCTGATCTGAAGTGATTCTCCTGCCTTGGCCACTTAAGTGCTGGGATTACAGGCGTGAGTCAATGTGCCAGGCATGGGTTTGCCTTTTCATTAGTGTTTATTACAGTTTCTTCAGCCTCACATTTAATCATATCCAGCAAATTATGATTAAACTTAGTTATAGGTAGTGCTTTTTATTAGCTAATTCTCAATCACCTGGAGTTAAAATTACTTCTCTCTATAAGAACTCTGGATTACATATGGCATAGCCTTAAAACTTTGAGTTAGGAACAGCAAACTAATTTTAAGATTCAGAAAAGAATCCTGCAAAGAATAGTTTTTAAAAACCTCTCAGATGATTTTTCCTACTGTTCACCCCTTTTTGCATAAATATATAAAAGCTGACTATATCACTTTCTTATGACCAAAGAAACTTTAAGAGATAAAGACTAAATCAGCTTTGAAGAAAGTTTTAGAACTAAGCCATGGAAGAACTCATAGGAAATTAAGGTTTCTAACCCACAGCAACATTTTTTTTCTAGAAACATTAAAACATATAAAATTTTGGGTTTTTTCTCTATGTGCTAAAAGTATTGGTCTACTGTAGGTACTCACTCGAAAAATGTGCCCACCAGAACCTCTTCCGTCTGCAACACTCAAGGCAAGACTGCCTTGGCTGCCATGCAGATCCCTAGAGCTGCCATAGTGAAAACTGCTTACAGCAGTAAAATTGGAATTAAAGGACCTTGACAGCATACTCTGAATAAAGAGGGACAGATTTAACAGAGATTAGTGTAGCATGCAAAATCCACAAGACATGTTATGCACATAGATTATTTACAAGTAATCCCAATACCACACAGAAATATCATGCAACAATGAATTTTCAGAACCACAGAAAGAACTTGGTACTATTTACCAAATATTTACATGACAATATACGTATATTGTACATATAAATTACATGTAAATACAACCATTTACATATTTAAGCACCAAGGAAGAAAGGAGACATATAACTGCTTTTATAATACTACTTCCTTTACTCCTAACACACCTTATATAAGTCAGAAAATATGAATTGATGTCATACCCAGATGTATGTGTATCTGTACGTACATAGACATACATACAATGCAAATTAATTTCTCTATATAAAGATAAATTTCATGAACACCTGGTAATTCTAAGTCAAATGAATTTCTAGAGAGTCCACTTCATTTTATAGAAATTAATTCTACCTTATTAAATAAACCAAGAGTTTAAACATATATACTACTATAGCACAAACATTAAATATATTTGCAAAAAAATACCTGACTCATTTCAAATTCTAAAAATATTATCTTCCACATTTAAAAAAATCTTACATTAAAGAAAAGTTTAACATATACACAATTTTAGAATATAATCTTTTTTTTTTTTTTTTTTTAAAAAGACAGGGTCTTGTTATGTTGCCCAGGCTGGTCTTGAACTTCTGGGCTCAAGCAATTCTCATCTCATCCTCCCTTTTAAAAGGTTCCTGACTGCTCTATAATTACCAGAAAAAAAAACTAGAAAATGCTTGGCTCACAAATTTTCCCTATTCAAATAAATATTAAAGATCACTATATTTTAAGGATTAGTGGTGGCCTTTGCTGCTTAACTGTTGAGTTCACACAAATACCTAATTACTAAACCCAGAACTGCCTGACTCTCATTGTTCCTACTAGTTTATTCCCAGCATTATTAAGTGCTACTCTTTCATGTGGATACTTTTAGTCATGTCCCGGAGTACTGACAGCTTGACAGTCAAACTGTGGAAACTACATCTGGGACCAGGCTTGTTATTAAGAAATACAGAAATGTCATAACAAGCACTTCCATATTACTCTTGGGAAATACATTCCTTCTCCAGATTTTGAAGTTGTTATCTAATACGAAGAAACGTTAATACAGGATTCCAGAAAGAAAAGGATCTATAAAATTACGATGTACACATTCAGTTGTTTTGTGGATTCTAAAGTAATGACTAAAGAAAAAGCTAAATAGCCCAGATCTGCATTTTCCAAGCCTTATCCCAATTCATCAGAGATAAGGACAATTCAGAGGTTCCATAAACATTTGATTGGAATATAAACAAATCACTCACACACACACACACACACATATAAATAACACACAGTCCTTTGTTATACACAGAGCTTTAACATGTTAACTTAAATGGCCTGATTCACCCTTTTAATGAAAAGGTCTTGGAACAAAGCTTTTACTATCATCTGTGAACATATAGAAGCTTACTGTAAATATTTCACTGATTGAACAGGTTTGGTTTTGAATCCAGACTTGTGCATAAACACCCATATAAAACTGCATCCTGTCACAACACAATGCACAGAGCTCAATTAAATGCTAGGCATCGTGTCCCTGGGCAATGTTGTTCATCATATGTTGACAGTTGTATAATAACAAGTGAACATAACATTTATCATGTTGTGTTTACCATATTATGATTTAGAGTGCTTCATATCTCAGTTTTTATACAATAAGGAATAAAACGAATGCTGATATTAGTAATAATTCAACTTTGAAATAAAAAGTTTTTATTTCAAGGCTGGGTGCCTTGAAATTACAGGCTCATGCCTGTAATCCCAGTGTTCTTTGGGAGGCCAAGGTGGGAGGATCGCTTGAGCCCAGGAGTTCCAGGTTACAGTGAGTTATGACTGTACAACTGCATTGTAGCCTGGGCAACAAAGCAAGATCTCATCTAAAAACAAAAACAACAATAGTTTTTATTCCCTTTCCAGACTTATTAGTTTAATTAAATCTTTATTTATTTATTTTGTAAAACAGTGTCTCATTCTGTTGCCTGGAATGGAGTGCAGTAGAATCATCATAGCTCGTTGTATCCTCAAATTCCCAGTTTTAAGCAATACTCCTGCCTCAGCTTCCCAAATAGCTGGGACCACAGGTGTGTACCACCACACTTGCTAATTTTTTTCCTAGTTTTGATAGAGATGGGGAGTCTCACTATGTTGCCCAGGCTGGTTCCTGGCCTCAAGCAAACATCCTGCCTCAGCCTCCCAAAGTGTTAAGATTATAGCTGTGAGCCACTGCACCCAGCCAAGTCAGTCTTGAGATTTTCAAGGTGACATCTATTTTATATGTTTGAATTCCAGACATAGTTTTTTTCTGGGGGGGGGGGCGCGTAAGGCAGAGTAACTACTAAAAGGTTTAAAAGCCATTTAAGCTTCAATAAGCTATTATTATTAAACTCTCACCTAAGCAAAGTAGCAATTTTTAATTTGAGGACTAACCTCATGAGGCATTGTGAAATCCTCTGGGGAAAATTGTTAAATGTCCACAATGCCATCAGAATCATTATGGTGGCAATGTGTGTTTGTGTGTGTGTGTGTGTGTGTGTGTAAGAGATCCTCCATCATCTTCAACCACTTTGAACCAATGCTTTGAAGTTTAGCGTCTAAATAATGCTGTTATTAAAGTAGCTAATTAGTAATATATTTATGTAGGACTTTCTATATACTTATGCTGTCCATACATTCTGATTCCCACATCTAATAAATAAGAGTGTGAAATGAATGCAGCACAAAGTAGTTTCTATAAATAAAAAAAAAAGGAAGAAAACTTTTAGAATCATATTTAATGTTTTTAGAGCATTTGAACCTATGAAGAGCAAGCACATCCACACTGGGGACTTGTGTGTATGTAGCATGGAACTCGAACAGACTACCCTTTGGAATAATAAGCATGTCTAACATTACTTAAAACAACAATATATTTATCTTTTCAGTCTCTCTCAGAAAAACACTTTTTTTCTTGCCCTACATAATTACTGCCTAGGAAAACTCACTTACTCACACAGTTTATATCTCAAATTTGCATCACTAATTTCATATAGTATTCCAAGCTACTTGCCCACACTATCATTACATCAAACTCAATATATTCACAAACATGTTAAGTAATATTTTTTGTCAAATCTCTATACTGTACCACATTGCTTTAAAGACTCTATTCTCCTATTAACTTTAAAAAAAAACTTAAAAAAAAAAGTTGGCTGGGCGTGGTGGCTCACGCCTGTAATCCTAGCTCTCTGGGAGGCCAAGGAGGGCGGATTACTCGAGGTCAGGAGTTCAAAACCAGCCTGAGCAAGAGCGAGACCCCGTCTCTACTATAAATAGAAAGAAATTAATTGGCTAACTAATATATATATAAAAATTAGCCGGTCATGGTGGCGCATGCCTGTAGTCCCAGCTACTTGGGAGGCTGAGGCAGAAGGATTGCTTGAGCCAGGAGATTGAGGTTGCTGTGAGCTAGGCTGACGCCATGGCACTCACTGTAGCCTAGGCAACAGAGCGAGACTCTGTCTCAAAAAAAAAAAAAAAGTTTTAAAACTTTTTTTAAAGTTTTTAAAAACTTTTTTTTAAAAAGTTAATAACCAAATATCCCAAACCAGAAACCTTAGCTGCTTCTTGAATCCCTTCTCTCATCCAATCCTTAAAAATAATTTTTTGTCAAAGTATTTTTCAGATTAATTTCCACTATAGCCATAATCCTAGCCCAGGTATGTATCAGTTGGCTGTTTTATTATTGAAATTGTTTCCTAAATTACCTCTTCTGAATGCATCCTGAACACTTTTGCCCAAGATATCCTAAAATACCACATCTGGCCATGAAATAATAGTGGTTCCCTCCTATTTACTGTGTCAAATTGAATTATTACTATTATTTTTTTGGCTGGGCTTTAAAGTTGTTCTTCTCTCATCCACATAAAATATATGTCATCCTAGGAACATTACTTAACATTCTGTGTCTAAATTTCCTTATTGTAAAATGGGATAATAAAAATACCACATAGGACTCATGTGAAAATTCAGAAACATTTGTATAAAGAGATAAATTGTACAGTGATAGTTCCCGGCACTTAGTAAGCACTAAATAAACTTAACTGTTATCATGATTTTCTAATATCTATAATCTGGCTCAAATTTTATTATCAAATCATCTCAAAACCCTAATTCAACCAGGTTAAAGTACTGGTCTTTCCTTGCCTCAGCACTCCTTCCTGATATAATTTTTACCTTAATCTATTAATATTAATCTATTAATATTAATATTAATTAATCTATTAATATTAATCCTATTTATCAAAATTTTACCAGTGTTTCAAAAAGTAGCACTCTTCTTGAATAGTCTCATCTTCTGTGATTACTCTTACATTTATAATTAGTGTTTAATCTTTCAAAATGAAAACACTATAGAAATGTATCAAAAAGTCCCCAAATCTCATCACTGACAGATAATTACTATTACTTTAAAATTTCATCCTCTGATCTATTTTTCCTAAACTATTGTAATTTTCTGTATTGTAATTATATTTACTGAATGATTAATGCCATGAAAATACCAAATTTCTTTTAAAACTATATTAAATGGGTGTTTTAATTTAAGAAAAACACAATTATTTTACTACCATATAATAACCTTTTTATAATAAAATATTTTGGTGTTCTAAATAAAAAATATTAATTTTTCTGAAGCAAAAATATTAATTTTAATCAGCTAATTTAAAAAAAAAATATATATATATATTTTTTTTGAGACAGAGTCTCACTTTGTTGCCCAGGCTAGAGTAAGTGCCATGGCGTCAGCCTAGCTCACAGCAACCTCAAACTCCTGGGCTCAAGCAATCCTTCTGCCTCAGCCTCCCAAGTAGCTGGGACTACAGGCATGTGCCACCATGCCCGGCTAATTTTTTCTATATATATTAGTTGGCCAATTAATTTCTTTCTATTTATAGTAGAGACGGGGTCTCGCTCTTGCTCAGGCTGGTTTTGAACTCCTGACCTCGAGCAATCCACCCGCCTTGGCCTCCCAGAGTGCTAGGATTACAGGCGTGCGCCATCGCGCCTGGCCATAAAAAAATATTTTAAGAGATGGTAACAATGAGGACGATGGCCACTTATTTAGCACTTAGTTATATATGTCAGGTACCATTCTAAGTGCTTTGTAATAAGTTAATTTTTAAACAACCCTAAAGTAAGCAGTACCTTTCACTGCACCTACATTACAACTTATAAGCAACTAAGATAAGGAAAGTCTAAGTTACTTGTCCAATTAGCTAACTATGTAGCAGAGCAAGGACTCTGAATAGTTAAGACTATGGTGTCTCTCTAAATGCTATACAATATAGCAACTAAATATTTTTTAACTTAAAAGGTCAAGGTAACATATTTACTTTCTGATAAATTCTTTTAAAATGTGGTTTATCAAACATATGAATCCATTTAAGATAACACTTTTATATAAATTAGGTAGAAGCAGTCTTATATGTGAATATTTTTTAAGACCTGAAAGAAGCAAACACAGAATTGATTTAAGAAAGACATGGAGAATAAAATACCTGAGAAGGAATACAACAGAGCTACAGTAACAGCAGAATAGATACTTTGGTATTTGGTAGAAATGCTTCCCAATCAATGAGATGTAATATATGGCAGTGTAGTCAACTAGTAGTCTGAGTGGCAGGTGTCTTGGCAAGTATATTATGAGAAAGAGCACCCTGTTAATTTCAAAGTATGATCTATGTATTAGAAATGGGAGTGATCCTGTCAGCTACAGATGTGTGTTTAGACAAAGTCTGCCCTGTTTCTTTTTTCACAAGGCTTCTCTAGTTTCATTGAACTAATTTGCACCTCTAAATTACCAGTGGGCATAACTGGAAAACTACCGTCACACACTCTCCAAAAAAATGTACAGCAAATTTTAAAATATGTAAATATTTTATGCGATGAAAAAAAAAAAAAAAGCTGAGAAGCACACTGAACAATGAGATGGCTGCTACTTATTTCCTATTTAAAGTCCAGACACATCTCTGTCAGATAGGAAAGAAGTGGGAGAACAGCCATGTAAGATGTAACCTACACAGAATAACCAGACCCATCTCTTTTTCCAAATCTGTCATTCCTTCTATATCTCTAATGACAGTTAAACATTCCCAACATTCCCAACAACCAGTTACTCAAGGCACGAATCTCAAGCTTTATCCCTTTTCCTCAATGATGGATTACAGGAATATTCAATGAGCAGTAATCTTGTTAAGTCTATTTCAGAATTGTCTCTTAATTTGTTCCTTAGTTTCAACTCTACTGACGATAGTTCACATTTTGTTTCTTATCAAGATCACTAAATGGCCTCATAATTCAATCTCTTTGACTACAGCCTCTTCCTCCAAAATCCAGTTCCACATTGACAACAGAACTGTACTTACAAAACACAGTTATGTTACTCTGCTGCTCAAGAAATTTCCACTGGAAAAAAAGACATTCTATAACAAAGACATCTGCACTCAAATGTTCAGCAGCACAATTCACAATTGTAAAGATGTAGAAACAACTCAAGTGCCCATCAATACATGAATGGGTTAATAAAATGTGGTCTATGTATGCCATGGAGTACTACTCAGCCACAAAAAACTATGGTGATCTAGCACCTCTTGTATTATCCTGGATGGAGCTGGAGCCCATTCTACTAAGTGAAGTATCACAAGAATGGAAAAACAAGCACCACACATACTCACCTTCAAATTGGTGCCTACCTATTGACACTTATATGCACATATGGAAGTAACATTCATCGCGTGTCAGGCAGGCGGAAGTGGGGAGGAAGGGATGGGTATATTCATACCTAATGGGTGTGATGTGCACTGTCTGGACAATGGGCATGGGTGGGGCAAAGGCAATATATGTAACCTAAACATTTATACCCCCATAATATTCTGAAATATAAAAAAAAAAAAGGAAGAAAGGCAAATTTCCAAATTCCTTACAAAAAGTATACAAGTTCAGTGTGTATAAACTTAAAGGTGAAATAAAATGGATAGATGAGAATAAAATAACCTAATTCTTACAGATGTTTAGCTAGTTAAAGTTGAAAGGACCCTGCTAGAAAGAGTTAACAATTATAGGTTGAGATTTAATGTGAACTGATATAAGGTACTAATCATATATTTTGGCATTTATTTCAAAAATTTTATTTAAGGAATTTTTAAAAATAATGACTTTTTTTTTTTTTTTTTTTTGAGACAGAGTCTCGCTTTGTTGCCCAGGCTAGAGTGAGTGCCGTGGCGTCAGCCTAGCTCACAGCAACCTCAAACTCCTGGGCTCGAGTGATCCTTCTGCCTCAGCCTCCCGGGTAGCTGGGACTACAGGCATGCGCCACCATGCCCGGCTAATTTTTTATATATATATATATCAGTTGGCCAATTAATTTCTTTCTATTTATAGTAGAGACGGGGTCTCGCTCAGGCTGGTTTTGAACTCCTGACCTTGAGCAATCCGCCCGCCTCGGCCTCCCAAGAGCTAGGATTACAGGCGTGAGCCACAGCGCCCGGCCAATAATGACTTATTGAGGGTATATATGTTCAAGCTGTTTTAAAAAACACATTTCATATTTAATAAACAGAGAAAAGATAATTCTTGGGTAAAATCCAGTGAGAGATATAAAGCTAAATCTTAAACAAAGAACATACTTATACACTTGGGCCAGATGAGCATGGTACTCACATTGATTTTACAAGGATAATTAAAAAAAATTTTTTTAACTCCGTTCAAAAAATGAATCTCTACACACACAGTTATAAACTCAACATAAGCATTAGTTATTTTACTGACTATTGCCAAACTACACTAGAGCCACAGAAATACTTAACTGAGTTGATATAGGTCAGAAATGCAGTTTAGAAAAGTCAAGAATAAATGCCATGCCAGAAGCCATCTGTGTCAGTGACAATGTTAGTTCATATAATGTGGATTGGGGAAAAAAATCTTAGATGAAATACACATTTGCAACACATATCTTGTTATTTTGTTAACTATATAGTAAATTCCTATTTCTTATAATGTCTACATAATTAACAATTATTAATAGAGAGCAGGGGGTCAGAAAATGCTAAACAGAGGTACAGATGTTACACATATTTCTAATATGTGTAAACAATCTAAAAGAGATACACACATAAAATAAAATGAATACATTCTTATAAGAAATTCTGAGGAGTAAAAGAAGCTGTTGCTATCATCAACCTTCCTGTGTAAGTTTAAATTTCACACTCTATTCCTAGTACCAGAGAAAAAACTCCTAGAATACAAATAGATAATAATTCAGAATTATCTTATTTTCACCTGTTTTAACAAAGAATGTCAAATATTTTTAAGGAAAATAAGTAAGTTCATAAAAAGAAGAAAGAAAAACTCATGTTCAATTACCTTTTCTAATTTTTTGGCCTCAATGTGTCGAAGAACTTGTTCTCGCCAATCATGAGGAACTTTACTTTTTCCTGGAGGATCTAATAAAGAATGCTCAGAACCAACCCTTGCATTTGGTCTTTTTGAAGGACTAGTCCGTGAATAATTGAAATCACTAACTGACATAGTTCTCTCTGGTATTTCATTAACAGAGGGTCGAGCACTCTGAGGCCTCGATGCATTTGGACCATCAATGCTGTATGTTCGTGCAGAAAGAGGTCTCTGTGATCCTGACATAACTGGAGGAGTTCTTCCCACTGAATGTAACTCTCTGTATGATAAATAATCCCCTTCAGGAATTTGGGCCCGCCTTGTGGGACCTGGATCACCAAGATTTACAGAGGCTGTAGAGGACACACTACTTTGTCGTTGAATCGTAGTTCGAGTTACAGCAGGAACTAGTCGGTCATTTGGTGAAATGGCCCACATTTCCCCAGGTCTTGCTGGCCCAAGTCTCTGATGTAAATGGTATGCAGTGTTAGCTCGAACATTGTTATGGTTAGAAAAATTCATATTTGCAGAATGTTTAGGATAACTGTGATTTTCTGTGCTCTCTGATCTAGGAAGGCGCTGAGGAAAACTGACATGATCTATTTGGGGATTTTGTTTAGAGTGCCACAAAGTGTCTTTGACTGAAGCACTGCTACTATATTGGATATTATATTGTGGAGGACCATATATTTGGGGTGTAGATTGTGGGCCACTTGCTGTGGGGCCTCTTAATATGTTTGGCTCTTCAGGATTATGATTTGAATCAAACTTGAAAATTGCCTTCGTACCCGAGATTAAATCAGAAGATGAAGAAGAACCAGTAAATACCTGCAATGGTTGATCATACAACAGTGTGGCGGACTTGCTTCTGACTATATTTTTTCCATCAATAGCAGATGTGATTTTAACTGTTGTACTTGGCTGCTGAGGTCCATTATCACTAAGAATGTCATAGATTTTTAGCCCTCCAGTCTCCATATTAGTTATGCTATGAGATTTTACAACGGATCCAACTGGACCACTTCTCTGAGGGGAGAGATCTTCAGTGCTTTTGGAAATACCTACATCAACAGAAGAATCAGTATCTTGTGGTTCAGTCCTATTAGGAGACTGTGAAGTTTCCTCAGAATGTCCATTTACCTTATTTACAGATTCCAGATTAGGATACTTGTTTCCATTTTCCAAGTGCTCTTCTTCCCCTTTAGAATTAATGCTTAAAAATCCTGTTCCAAGGACTATATCCTGTGTCTTTGATCTTTCCACTATCTCCGGTTGAAATGTATCCTTAGTTATAAGCTTATTAAGATTCATATTGATGTGATCTAATTTGTGAGATTCCTCAGATGTGGCTGTTGACTCAACACCTTTCTCAATTAGAACTAGTTGTTCTTCAATATTCAAATCATATTCTGGCAAGTTAAAATCTTTTTTATCATGAACCTTGAACTTTTCCTCTGTTGAATTGTTTAAAATATCCCCATTTTGTAAAAGGCTGTTAAAATTTTCATCTTCTTGCCTAAAATAAAGATAATTTTATGAAAAACATAATAAAGCAAAGTTTTCCTAGTAACAGAGGACATTAATAAATAACTAGTTAAATTGTGTAGGTAGACAAGTTAAAAAAAGTTCATGGGAGTCACAGATAAAAAGCATTTCTCATCAAGCATGTAATTTAAAAATAATATCTTAGTAGTCAAGTAATATAGCTTTAAGTCAGAGACAAAACAATTAAAATTCATAGTTAATATTGAGATTAATTTTCATCAATAAACTCAATATAATAGGGCTAAACTATGTATGAAAGTCTAATTATGCATCTTCTGCTGCTGCATCTTTTCCCATATGTGCTAAAAAAAATGAAATGCTTGAATAAGGGCAGATAAATGTAGAGAAAGCGAATAACTTGAATAGCTAAGAGCACAGGACATTTTTTTGGGATAATTCTGAAGCCTTATATTATTAACCATGTTAACCACAGTTAACTACGTACACAGTTATTAAATTCAAATAGATAAGAAAATGATATAAAACAAAGAACTGAATAATCAACCAAAGTTTTATATTAAATATGTAAAAGGGATCAAAAGAGAAACTAAGTCTAATTACTCTTTTAAGTGCTAGTTGTATTTGGCAAGTATTTTATAAATGTGCTATTCCAAAATTATACAAAATATTTTATTTTTACTTGGTGATAAGAAAACATATTTGTGTTCTCTTGTGTAAATATTCAGGTTATGTTTACACAAAAATTACTTAATATCAACTTTCCCCTTATTCAAAAGATGACATTATTAAAAATACAGTACCAAAAGGTTAGCTTTTAATTATATAAGAAACATGATTTATAAAATACCATGCTATTTCCCAATAAACGAATAGGTAAAATTTTATTATTCAACAAATTGATCATGATGTTAATATCTAAGAGGTTATAAAACTAAGAATTTTAGGCTTGGTGGCTTGGTGGGGTAGCTCAGGCCTGTAATCTTAGTACTCTGGGAGGCCAAGGCACAAAGGATTACTTGAGGCCAGGAGTTCAAGACCAGCCTGAGCAAAAGCGAGACCTTGTCTCTACAAAAAATAGAAAAATTAGCCAGGCATGATGACACACGCCTGCAGTCCAAGCTACTTGGAACACTGAGGCAAGGAGAACTGCTTGAGCCCAGGAGTTTGAGGTTGCAGTGAGCCATTAGGACGCCAGTACAATCTAGCTGGGGCAGGGTGATTGAAGGGGTGGTGAGGAATGAATGAGACTCTGTCTTAAAAAAAAAAAAATACAATAAGCTTTTGGTTTAGTAGTAACCCAAATCTTTCTCTTAAGCATACTCTAGCTGATAGACTAATACCAAGGCAGAATGATGGCATGGTCTTGCTTTGATAACTAAATTTCTTAAGAGCCTAGATAATAAAATTTGTTTTAAACTTCTGTTAAATTCCAGACTACAGAACTTAACATTTACATCTTTCAGAGAGTTTGTCTAAGCCAAACATCTAACACCAGTGAAGAGTATCTGAAAGAACCCTTTAATGACATCCTCCCAAAATGTTTCTGCATTTCTAACTATAAAAATACCCCAAATAGGCTGTTTATGTTGTAACACCTAGAAATATTAAAGAAATGTTCAATCTTATAATCAAGAGATTGAGAATCTATTTTGTTTATTCTTTCCCATTTAGAAAACTAATTTAAAATGGAAGTGTCAAAAAATTAAATAATTAGTAATAAAATGGGGTAAGAAATCATATACTGCCTAAACTACTTCTTTAATATTTGTGAAATGCTTTATGTTTTAGTTATGTATTTATTATTTACTTTACTATTTCTATTTATTGTACATATAAAATATTTTGTAATATATTCACAAACCTGATTTTGGAGTTAATATCAATATGAGTTTGTTTCAATGGAGAGCAAAGTGAGGTGTCTTGACTACTATCAGTATTAAGAGAAACTGAATCAGACATCCGAGATGGAGAAGAACAATTGCTGTTATTCTGATTGCTATTGTGTGTAACTTCATCTGATAAAGAATCTGTATCCTTTGTATCATCTGAAACAAAACAAAACAAACAAAAAATTAAGACCAATGATAAATTCACCAGTAATTGTGTAAAATACTTTCCAGTAATGACAAATGGCATTTATAATGCCCTGGTTCCATATATGAACCATTATATATCCATATAATAAATTACATGGATAAGAAGATAACCAGAGGCACCCCTGCAAATTCAGTCCTAATACACATTAAGATTAAAGAATTTTAAAATAGTGAGACCATTTTTAAAATGTAACCAATGTTAAGGTTACTGAGAATTTGATTTAGTTTAACTACTGACAAGATGATACTATGCAATGTTTTCTAAAGCCAATTAATTTTAGTGAACATGCTTTCTACCCATGTATAATTTCTAAGACTCATAATAAAAAGCACAGTTATAGTTCACAACCTTTGCAAAATTGTCTGGGTAAAAAATTATTTCATACATGTGGGGAATTTTTTTCATCTCTTCTGGTAACAAAAGTGAGCAATGCAACCAACTGTCCCCCACAACACACATACAATTACCAAACAAATCAAGATTTTTCAAGGTCAGCTCTCTAATTTCTTCAGATTTTTAAGCCATTCATAGAATTGTTTATGAATGTTATACTCTCAATATGTGAGGTGATTGTGTATGTAACAATTATATAAACAGAATAGACAGTGTCCATATCCTATGATAGGCAGGTATGACGAAAAGTAGTATTTTTTTCAAAAGTAGTGGTAAAAAAGTTGTTTTTAACTAACTTAATTCTAGTTGAATCATGGAAATAGTGTATAAGACACATCCACAGAAGATTATATGAATCAAGGATATTTTTGCTGTTCTGTTCTTCTAAGATCTTAGTATTAATAGCATACTCAAGCAGTCTGGATTCAGTTTACAGTTGACAACAGCAGCATATGGGCTCTGTAACCTCAACCTCAAGGTATTTGGGTCTTGGGTTCTTAATTTTTAAAATATCATTAAACTAGATGGCTAAATTCTTTCATAAATATATTCCTTTTCCTCCTCCTTATCCTGGAGTTATTGTGACAACTGACAATAACATGTAACTTAGCATTGCACCCTAGCAACTAGTAAGTGCTCAACAAATACTACATATCATTGCCAAAATTATGATGAACCTAAGCTACCCAGTGGAAGTATCACTGATGCCATAAAGGCAAAAGGCTGGATAAATGTTTGGTGAAGATGGTGAAGAGATAGTCAGGTGCTGGTGGGGAGGGGTGAAGGAAGAGACAGATATCCTTCAAGATTTAATTTATCTCAAGAATCTAAGATTCTGTTACATGAAAGAATGGCTGGCAGGGGTTGAGGAGAACGTAAAAAATGTTCTGGGATAGATAAGAGTGAAACAACAATGAGCATCAGGTTCTGGGCTAGATTTAAATACTTTCCATAATGTAGCTCTTTTGATATAAAATCCTTCAATAGCCTCACTGTATGTCAAATTAGATACATACATATAGATAAACTTAAGTAACTCAAGGATCACATACCAGATAAGCAATAGAATAATGTGGGCTTATTAACCTGTAAAGTCCCTGCCCTTGTAAGTAAATTTGCATGACGGGAAGGAAAAAATCTATGAAGACCTTTCTTTAAAAATGAATAATAAGGAAGGAGAAGTTTTCAGAAAGGCATGTTTAAAAATTTATTTTAAAAATATATTTCAAATAACATTTCAACGAAATTTATTCCAAAAAATTTATAAATTTTATTCAAGCAATTTCTATTCTTAGTGCTTTCCTTTAATATCTAACCTTTTTTGTTATTGCTAAGTGCTACAACTTTTGGCTGATTAATAGATGTTTCAATCAATGGTGGTCGCATCTCTGCCATTTTCATCTCTTCATCAGAAGAAAGTTCTTCAGATTCCTAGTTTACGAAAAAGGAGGAAATATATGTAAAATTAAATTTTGGTTTCTTTAAATAAATAAATGTTAAGTCGTAAGAACTTCAATAGGAAAACAAAGAATATTAAGAACATGCATGGGCTGGGCGCGGTGGCTTACGCCTGTAATCCTAGCTCTCTGGGAGGCTGAGGCGGGCGGATTGCTCAAGGTCAGGAGTTGGAAACCAGCCTGAGCAAGAGCGAGACCCCGTCTCTACTATAAATAGAAAGAAATTAATTGGCCAACTAATATATAAAGAAAAAATTAGCCGGGCCTGGTGGCGCATGCCTGTAGTCCCAGCTACTCGGGAGGCTGAGGCAGGAGGATCGCCTGAGCCCAGGAGCTTGAGGTTGCTGTGAGCTAGGCTGACGCCATGGCACTCACTCTAGCCTGGGCAACAAAGCAAGACTCTGTCTCAAAAAAAAAAAAGAATATGCATGAAACATTTTCATGGTAATAGTAACTAAAATTAGTGTATGATCTATCTCATTCAAGACATCGCAATAAAACTACGGTAATTCTTAACAATATGCCAACATGCCTATGGGATAATTTCCTGTGGCAATCCTTAATTCTAGTATATTAATGATTACTATGTACTTGGGTACTGTATCACGTGCTAAACAAAAATGAATAAAACAATGCCTGCCTTTGAAAAACTCAGTTTAGTGAAGGTGCCTCAACAAAAAGTTTCTCCCTAATCCTCAAATTTATTCTCTTAAGAATCACTGGGTTCAAGGGAATCAGATGAACTGAGATGTTCTGCCATCAAAATGAACTAATGGCAATTTTTACTCAATTTGAAGACAGAATTTTTTATTATTCTCCATGAATTTTTCTGTTAACACTTGGCAGTAGTCTCCAATTATCTCCCATTGAGTGCTGCCAGATAGCAAACAAATGACTTATTATTCAACAAATAGAAAAATTTTAATATTGTATATACTGTATATGAAATCAGATCTTCTGCAGGCTAAATCATTCCTAGTTAAAAATGATGGAAATAAATAAATATGGTGAAAATAAATCAGAGGTCCTTAAAAAGGTGTTCAGTTAAAGGTACTAAGACTTTTAGATATTCATAAGTGCCATAATAAACATATAGACTGGGATCACCAAACCATTTCAGTAAAAGGCTAAATTAAGTATTTTAGACTTTGCAGGCCAAATCGTTTTTGTTTCAACCATTCAACTCTGCTGTTGTGGTGCAAAAACAGTCATAGACAATATATAAACAAATGAGCATGGCTATGTTCCAATAAAACTTTAATTTTCATGTGATAAAATAGTATTCTTCTATTGATTTTAATTAACCTTTTAATAATGTAAAACTATCCTTAGCTTGCAAGCTACTCAACAACAAGGAATGAACCAGATTTAGCCCACAGGGCATAGTTTGCCAACTCTGCTCAAGACTGTACTACAATGGAAAGAGTTAAAGGCAGCTGGTTAGTAGAGTAGGAAAAGGAGGTAGTAGTTTTGAAAAATGAGTAAAGAAGGGAATGACATTTTGTTTTTTTGTTTTTTTTTTGAGACAGAGTCTCACTTTGTTGCCCAGGCTAGAGTGAGTGCCGTGGCGTCAGCCTGGCTCACAGCAACCTCAATCTCCGGGGCTCAGCGATCCTACTGCCTCAGCCTCCCGAGTAGCTGGGACTACAGGCATGCACCACCATGCCCGGCTAATTTTTTTTTTTTTTTTTTTTTTTAAGCTAGTCACGCGTGGTTGTGGGGGGAGACAATGTTAAATCAGCTTAACAATAACCCACAACCCTCGGACCAACTCCCGGCTAATTTTTTGTATATATATCTTTAGTTGGTCAATTAACTTATTTCTATTTTTGGTAGAGATGGGGTCTCGCTCAGGCTGGTTTCGAACTCCTGACCTTGAGCAATCCGCCCGCCTCGGCCTCCCAAAGTGCTAGGATTACAGGCGTGAGCCACCACGCCCGGCCGGGAATGACATTTTGAACAGAGGGAAGCACAGAAATAAGAAACAGAATGGCAAGTCAGCGCTGTGCAGCAGGAGCTCAGGATAAGTGGCAAAGTGGCAGGAGAGACATTAAAGTTTAAAAAAATACAGCTTTTATGGATCTACTAGAAGAAACTCCACAGCTAAAAAGTCTCAGACACTCAATAAAAAAACCTTTGTATTCATTGATAAAAATGCTTTAAATAAGTTGAATAATTAAGTTTAATGATAGCAGCCTTTTTGTTTTTAAATTAGAGAAATAAAAGCAATAGTAATTATGTATTTTACAGTAGACTGAACCCCCCCCATAATGTAATTTACATAGCAGTTAAATAGCCAAGCATAAAGGGTATAAAACTGCTAAGTTTAATGTGACAAATGAGCAATACGTTAACAAATATTATGAAATTTCTCAGGGACAAATTCATTAATGCATTTTCTGCAATCGATATCAGGTCTTTAGTTAGCAACAATGAAATATTAAATTTAAAGTTCTTACAATGGCTTCAGAATAATCAAAAATGTCATACCTCAAAAACATCATCATGATTAACAATGTGCTTCAAGTTCTCAGTGGCTTTCACATTTGCAGTCACTGGTAAATTCCCAGGACTGATCTCAGCTTCAGGTTCATTGATCCTCTGTACAGAGTTCCCTATCATATACTTTTCTCTTTCATCAGCTTTGCTTTTTACTGGAATAGTACTTTCTGAAGTCTAAGTAAAAGAAAAGATGAAGAACTCATATTCTTTTAAGTTTTCTATCTATTCTTGTACTAAAGTTCAGATAAAAATTTACAAGTGATTTACAAACTTCTAATTCTAGAGAAATCTCAAACTCAAACAAGGAAACTTCAAACACAGAAACCTGTGGCACTCATAGATAAAATGCCCATTTGGCGAACAGGTGGCCCTCAAAAATCCGTGAGCTACATTAACATTTATAACTTAACCAAGGTTATTTTTCTCTTAGAAACTGCAAGGCTGGTGTGGATGAGTGAGTCCCTTGGCTAAAGCATACTCAACTCAGAATGGTTACAATTGCTTTCTGCTCATTGTAGAATGTATGGTAACTCTAATGACATGAGTTTTCTTTTGTTTCTGTGATGCATTATACGTGGGGGCAAAGACCACTAAAGGAATATACAACTTAGGAATTTGTGAAAGTTTCTGAAATATCCCAAGGAAAATGCCAAACATCTGTCATAGCAATTACATTTAAAATTAGAATTGGGTAAAGTGGACCAATATTACCAGGGGGAAAAAAAGAGTATTTGCATAATAATGACTTTTCTGAAATTATCTTCTTTGTTCAGGCAATGATCTTTGAAAGGCTTTGTTGACACTACCCTGGCAATCTGGGCATTTTATAGCCTGAGAAGTAATAACTGCAATTAGGCAGTTCACTGATTATTACAGCTTCCCAGTTCAGGTAACTAAGAACAAACCATAAATTTGGAAGTACAGTTATGCATCATTTAACAACGAGGATATGTTCTGAGAAATGTATTGTTAGGTGATTTCGTCATTGTGTGATCATATTGTGTACAAACCTCAATAGTATAGCCTACTACATACTTAGGCTATAAACCTGTACAGCATGTTACTGTACTCAATGCTGTAGGCAATTCTAACACAATAATAAGTATTTGTATATCTAAACATATCTGGATATAGAAAAAGTAACCCGTTGGTGTTATGACATCACTAGGCAACAGAAACTTTTTAGGTCTGTTATAACCTTCTGGGACCACCACCCTATGTGCAATTCATCGACTAAAACATTGTTATGTGGCACATGACTGTATAGCTATTGTATATTTAAAAAGTCATTACAGCAATTGTCATTTAAAAATGTTAAAGAACTTAAAATAGAATTTAGTCAATCCTTTTGAATTGAGTTTTCTAACCTTTACACCCACATCTTTATTTACAACTTGCTGATCTTCATGTGGTTTCAAATCTCTTCCAGAGTCTTCACTGGTCTCTTCATCTTTTAATCTATGCACAATGGTTTGAACAGTTTTGACCATATTCTTAAGCTCATCTGGGTATGGTGTTGGATATCTCTTTAAATTTCCCTCCTAGAGAAATAAAATATGTGAAACATAAACTATAGATAAATACTTTTAATGTCAATCAAATGAAATTAAATCTATAATTCATATGAATTATTTTTGATATCTATCTCATAGGGGTAACCGTGAAGACAGATGATCAGTTTTGAAGGCTTTTTAGGCTTGACAAAAATACGGTTTTATCACAAAATAGTCAAAGACTTCACAATAAATTTCAATGTTTTAAAAGCTTTTTTAGCAGGCAAATATTTTCTATTTGGAGATATATAGTGTGGATATTGCCAAAAGTTGTCACTTAGCTTTGAAACAGATACATATTTTCCAACTAGATATTATCCAACTTACACATGTAAAATTCAGACATTCATGTATTTATGTCTCATGTGTCAGGAACCAAGCTCTTGCAGGGTCAGCCTAATTGTTATTTTCTGAGATTCAGCTAGTTTACATAAGAGACAAATAATTACATCTACAAGTAACCTGGAAATATGTATCATTGTAACGTTTTAAATCCCGCAGAAAACCAAAATGTTCGTAACAAAGAGTACTTTATCTCTAGGATTTATATAAATAAATCATTAAAGAAAGGGGGAAAAGAATCACTATAAATATGGTAGGGGGATTGACTAAACTCTGGAGTTAAATAAAAAGGATACTAATTCGAGATAAAGTTCTAGTTAACTTCTCTAGCGTATAATAATTTGTTTTTCTCTTCTATTTATATTAATATTAATATGTACTATGAAATTTAGCTTTTAATCACATAATTTTACATTGCTCTCAAATTCTTTCCTATGTGAAATATTTTGGATCAGTAAGACTTTAAGTGCCTTCAGGATAAGTAATGAATCCAATACTTCTCCATATCCCCAAAACATCAGAGTATGGGTATATAGTACCAATTTAAATATCAGCAGACCTGTTTCAAATTTGAAGGATTAAAGAAGAGACTCACCCTCGGAGGTGCCTCCCTTTCATCTTTGTCTTCATCACATTCAAATGCCACTTGTGCCCGCTGTTTCCTCTGTTCCTCCCACAATGAAGGATTAAAACTTTCATTATCTGATATGAACATAACTAGAGAAAAGTAAAAAACAAAAACCTACTATATTTTACTGTAATTATGAAAAACTACTGCTTGCTCATAATTTCTAAGTTATGTTCATTACAATAAGTCTGGGAAAGTTAAGGCTCATCAACATCAGAAGTTATAAATCCTAGGGTAATGACTAGGCTATGATTCTAAGATTTCATTACAATGTCAATCACATATCTTTTTTATCCTGAAGCTGATTTGTCATTTTGTTACCAGAAGGGTTCGTGAAGAAAATTTACCAATTAAAACACTACAGATATGTAGAGTTTAGTGCAGTGCCCTAAAAAAGAAATATTAATATATAAATCATTTCATCCAAGTTTATTTTTGTACCTTCCTAATTCCAGTAGTTCATTATGTATACAGAAATGGGGGAAAAGTTTGGTAACAGAGTGAGATAAAAGAGAGCAGTAAGAAAGGATTACCTTGATGTCATGAAATTTCATCTCTGCATTAAACATTATACACCATATAGGTTACACTTACTAAGTATTTACATTTATATTTTCTATATCAAAATGTAAAGAAAATTGAAATTTCAATGTAAACTCAACACATATATTCTGCTATCAGGTATATAAGTGGAGCATCCCTAATAAAAAATCCAAAATTTGACATGCTCCAAAATCTAAAACTTCTTGAGCACTGGCATGACACTCAAAGGAAATATGGTCCTTAGAATACTTTGGGATTTTTGGATTAGGGATGCTCAGCTGGTTTGTATTCTGCAAATATTCCAAAATCCAAAATACTTCTGACCCCAAGCATTTCATGTAAGGGATACTCCTCTAATATTAAAAGTAAAGATTTAACAACTCTTATAATTTTGGGGGTTATTATTAGGCATCTAAAAATATATTAGGCTTAAAAAAATTAATTCATCCAACTATTATGTATAACTTCATAGAAACTGTGCAATACAAAATAAAATCACTTTTTCGCCCAATAAAAGAAAATGATTATCCCTATTCAAAACAAAGAGATTCAAAACAAAGTACCCAAAATTAGCTAATAGTAAAAATAATAAAAAAATAGTAAAAATGAAATACCTAAATGTGGCCAATATGAATACTTATGAAAAAATAACATGATATAAAACTTCTAATTATCATTTATATTAAAGTCTTACTTTGGAGTTCTTAATCTTTTAAAATCTCATATCCAAACTAAGGATGTCATGAAACCAAATACTAACAATGGGAATAGAATTTTTTGATTTAGCCTTTCTGTTTCCATTAGTCAGTTCAAGATTTTTTTTCTTATAATTGCTTTTTTGAATTGCTTAACATTTACTTAATGAATTAGACTATTGGTTTTTGTTCAAAACAAATGTGGAATGTGATTAAAATTCCTATTGACATACCTTTTAGGTATCACTGGAAAGGCAAGCATAGCCAACCAGTTTCCAACAAAGTCTATTTCTAGGATTTATATAAGTCCCCCTCCTATCTTAGGCAGTGATTTCAATCACTAGCCAAGCCCAGAGATCCCTAAGAATGTTAGACTATATCAGAGCAATTTTATACCACAATTTATTCAGAACCTGATGTAAATAATTTTTACCATGCCTCTCATTCTTGTCAACTTCTAGTCACTTACTTTCTACTCTTTTTTTTTTTTTTTTTTGAGACAGAGTGTCACTTTATTGCCCAGGCTAGAGTGAGTGCCGTGGCGTAAGCCTGGCTCACAGCAACCTCAATCTCCTGGGCTCAGCGATCCTACTGCCTCAGCCTCCCGAGTAGCTGGGACTACAGGCATGCGCCACCATGCCCGGCTAATTTTTTGTATATATATTTTTAGTTGGTCAATTAATTTCTTTCTATTTTTGGTAGAGACGGGGTCTCGCTCAGGCTGGTTTCGAACTCCTGACCTTGAGCGATCCGCCCGCCTCAGCCTCCCAAAGTGCTAGGATTACAGGCGTGAGCCACCGCGCCCGGCCTTTCTACTCTTTAGTATAAATCTCACACCTCTCAAGATTCAAGACATCAGATAAAACGACTCTCTATCCATTCTACAAGCTACTTGACCTGATCACCCAGGCATGTATATTTTATTTTTATTTTTGAGATGGAATCTCTCTTTTTCCTGGGCTAGAGTGCCATAGCATCAGCCTAAGTCACGGCAACCTTAAACTCCTGGCTCAAGCGATTCTCCTGCCTCAGTCTCCCTAGTAGCTGGGATTACAGCCGCACACCACCACACCCCGCTAATTTTTCTATTTTTAGTAGAGATGGGGTCTCACTCTTGCTCAGGCTAGTGTCGAACTCCAGACCTCAGGTGATCCTCCCACCTTGGCCTCCCAGAGAGTTAGGATTGCAGGTGTGAGCCACTGTGCCTGGCCAAGACCTGCCAATATACTGAATGATGTCAACGTGTGATGACTCTCCCCATAACACCACAATTTTATAGTTCTTTGATCCCAATATCCATCTGCACATCAGCTAAGTGATTCACGACCATGGTGAATTCAAGACTTTGGCTTCCATAAGACCTTTCTACCTCTTTGACCACTATCCCTGTCCTTTCAAATAATTCACTTCCTTATTATTACTGGCAAACTTTCAGTTCCTTAACCACCTTTCTTTTTCTTCTTGTAAAATCACTCTAGGTTTTACTTTTTTCTCTAGGAAGTTAGAGTCCATGACACATTAATCACTACCACTTAACTTCAAATGCCCTTCCCCCAACTTCCAGAGCCAAATTTGACTCCATTGTGATAAAAAATACAATAAAAACCTTCTGACTGATGTTACCTTGTTTTTTCAGCTATAGATTTTTTATATGGATGCATAATTCCCCCTTTTTCTGCTTAAGACTGGTTTCTCTAGCTAGGCTCAAGATCTATTCCCTACTCTTTTAAATTTATTCATTATCCACCTTTAGATTCTTGAAGGCAATGATTTTTGCCTGTAAATATTTAGCTCTAGCACAATGCCTGTCACATAGATGGGATGAAAAATAGAATGAATTAAGTGTGAATAAAAGTTATCTACTTCTCTTAAACTGGTATAAACCCCAATGCAAGAACATATTTTTTGATTAACCTATTTCTTAGAGACACTGAGATAAAGAGAAAAGCTTTTCTTGCAGTCGACAGAAAATTCACCTGCCTTATTCAGTGCTCTGCTTATCACATCCATAGGAAATACATTAAGTAACACACGATCTCTAGGACTCAGAATATCATAGCCGATACTTATATTTCAAACTTTTCCATTAGAGACTCTTCTATTCTAAAACAAATCTCAAAAAATTTACATGGCAATGGCAAGATTTTGTTACTTCTTTTCTTCCTATCACAAATAAATTTCTTACCTGAACTATGATCTCTTAAGAAGAAACATGAAGGGAATAAACTAAAATGATAAAATGGAAAATGGAAGCAAGGTGGATTTGAAGTATCAAAGTAGAAACAGTAAGGGGAGAGAAAAGGCATGAATACACACCTATGAGTAAGACACTTTAGAGCAGCAGCAACGTCTTCTGTAAAAGGCTAGATAAATGTTTTTAAGCTTTGTGAGCCAAGAGGAAGTTAATGATAATAGTATCTATTTTGGAAGATTGTTGGAAAAATGAGAAATTATGGATATAAAATGCTTAGCACTGTGTCTGACTCAATCAAATTGGCTATTATTCTTACATTGTTACGGCAGGTTTAGTAAACAGCTTTGAAATACTTAAATAGATCAAAATTTTAACTTATTTAACTTCTGTTCCAGAACTAGTGATAAACAATTAGAAAACTCTTTCCCTTCTCTAGGGTACTTATTGCTTGCTCTTTGCAAAAAGGAGTAAAAGATTTGATTTAATAAGTTATTATTTCACAGGTATATCTGATGACATTTACTTAGGTGTAGCAAAAGCTGTTTAAGCTTTTGAATTAAATTAGAAGATTTGTGAGATGTCATATAAACCTATTCTCAAAGCTTAAGTACAGATCCTCCAATAAATGAAGCTATATATGTTTGACATCCATGTATTTAAACCCATCCCTCACCTCCATATTTAGTAATATAATAAAATATGTAAATACATTTCCATAGCAAAATATAGTATACTTGATTTTTAAACTGTCAATAGTGAATTTTTTTTTAAAGAGATGGAGTCTTGTTCTGTCACTCAGGCTGACCATAGCTCACTGCAGCTTCGAATTCCTAGGCTAAAGCAATCCTCCGACCTCAGCCTCCCAAGTAGCTAGGACTACAAACACACACCACAATGCTCCACTAATTTTTTTATTTTTTGTAGAGGGGGGAGGTCTCACTATGTTGCCCAGACTGGTCTTGAACTCCTGGCCTAAAGCAATCCTCCTGTCTCAGCCTCCAAAAGTGCTAGATTACAGGACTACAGCACTGCACCTGGCCTGTTTTATAAAAACAATAATTTTATCCATTAGAAATTAAGAAGTTAAAAACAGACATAAGAACTCTGATTTTGCAACTAATAGTGCACTGTCAGGAATTATAACCAATACTTGGATGCATCAATACAAGTTTTTTTGTTTGCCTTATTCACTGGGACTCATGTCTCAATTTCCCATTTTTCTTTTTCTCTGAAGCTGATTTTTGGATAATAAGAAGTAATAAGGGTGAGCATCCTATAAATAATATTACGATCAGCTACAAAATATATTCAAATAATTGTTCTTTTATGTGGGAGAACAGAATGCTAATATAGATTGAGTAGCCTTTATCCAAAATGTTTGGGATGAAAAGTGGTTAGGATGTTGGATTTTGGAATATTTGTAAACACGTAATACTGGCTGAGCATCCCTAATCCAAAAATCCCAAATCCAAAATTCTCCAAATAAACATTTCCTTTGAACATTACATTGGTGCTCAAAATGTTTCAGATTCTGGAGCATTTCAGATTTTGAGATTATGGGTACTCAACCTTTACTTATTATATTTATGAGGAAAATATGGAATTAATTCTTAGTTTAGAGAAAAGACTTTAATGTCCTATTGCACAGCTTGGCAAACTATTTCAGTATAGGGCCATAAAATATTTTAGGCTTTGTAGACCATAAAGTTTCTGTAGCAACTACTCAATTCTTGCCACTGTAACTTGAAAGCAGCCATAGACAAAATGTAAATGAATGAATGTGTCTGTGTTTGAACAAAACTATTATTGTCATTTCAAGATAATGAAACTGAAGCTCAAGAACTTATTTAATTTACTTGTGGCATTATTTTATAAATTAAGACCAATGATTAATTTACATTTTTTTCTTCAGTGTTTTTATGTATTAGGAGTTAATTTATAAATAAGAAAACCACAGAGATTTTCACTCGTTTCAGAAAGAAGTTATATACATAAAAATTATACACTTTAAGTATAGTATAATAAAAGTCATACACATATAGACAGAGTACAACATTAGAAACAATTTGCTCTGTAGTCTAAAAGGCTTTCACACCATAAAAAAAAAAAAGTATCTGCGGCTAGCAGTAAAGGGTATAGTCCACTGTGTTGGGCAAAATATACAAAAGGACTTAGGAGTAACATTAATAGATTTCTACAGGGCATCCTGATCTAATGTATAGATCTAACAGTAGTACAAAGTTTTACAACAGAAATGAACAAAATACTTCCTGGTTTAATAGTTCTATTCATGTAACACTTAGCATCCCTTCTTAACATTTAGCTAAATGTGATTTTTAAGTTAGCAATTTAAAGGAATTATTTGAGGAAGCATATGCTATATTTATACCTCTAAATTCAACCATCTCTACCAGAGATATTGCCCTTTTTTCTCATTATCTTGAGAAAACTTTTTTGATCAATGCTCCAAAATCCCATCAAACTAGTAAAAGTCTTTGAGACTTAAAATTCAATTCATATCTTTGCTTTGATTAGTCAGTATTGTTTTTAAAAAGAAAAGAGATTCTTTAATTCCTACCATCTTCAGTCCTTGGCTGCTGAGGGAACATGTAGTTAGTAAGCACCATTTTCTGGGTCTCTGGATCAGTTTCTTTTTGAAGAGGTATCAGGGGTTTAGACTAGAGAAAGAAAATAAATGTTTAATTTTCAATAACCCTAAGCAAATACATATTTAGCAATTTCCTCTCAATAAGTATTCACCATTTTTCTATTAATTATCAATGTATAGATTACAAAAACAAATTTAACTATATAACACTGATTTGAAATCATTAAAAAAACTAAAAAATAAAATTTAGTTTTTAGTATAAAGCAAATTCATACTATACTACAATTACCACTGAAATATCCACAGTTTTAAAGATTTCATATACTAAGTATATCCACAGTCCAACAATTATTTATTGTCACATTGATTTATTTAATAAAGTTATAAAATTAGCTTTTCCATTTTATGCTATTTTGTTCTCTCTGGTATTCCCCTTCACAAAGATGTTTCTGGAAAAATCATTTGGAAGGTTTAGTCTAGTTATCTAAATGTTTATTCCAGTTAACAGCTGAAAAGAGTGCTTAAACAACCATTAAAGTTGTAAACTGTTTCTCTTTTCTCTTGTGTCTCCTATCTTCATTAATGATACCAACATGTCACTCAGTGGTAGAGCCTACAGGTATTTGGGACCTCATTTTTTTAAAGGCTTTTTTCCTAACTGCTTAACAAATGTTATCAGTTTATTTCTTGATATAACTAACTCTATTTGCCAGTCTATTCACCTATAATCCTACCAATAAAGACTTGGCTGACTCCAGACAGAGAATGGCCCAATCCTCCCCTCACATGCCATACTATCACTTAATTGTTTAAACCTACTGTTGTGAAAACTTTCTAGCTAGTTAATTCCATCCTGTAATCTTACTCCCAAACACTTCTTTTGTACCTCTCTGCCTTGTTATGCAGTAAACAAACTGCCCTACATCTCAAACTTCTAAACATTTTCCTTGACTTCCTCAGATAATGAAAGTGGTAACTCTACTTTTCCCCAAAGCCTGAAATACAAGTGGCTTGTTCTTCCACACTTCATTCACCCTAGGAGGTAGGGGTAGCACTAACAATGCCATGAGATCATTACTTCTCTATCCTCAGATTTAAACTTCTGTTCCTTTGAGGCATAGATCTCTTACTTCTATACTTTCATTTCCTTTCCTATTATCCACTGACTTCCTGCCTCATTTACGCCAAATCTTTCCACAGTCAAGGGTATTCAACAAATATAAAATATACAAGACATAGTTATATTCTTGGCTTCTTAGTGGATGAGGAATGTGTTGGAAGGAGAAAATAAGCCCTCTTAGATGTGCATATCAAAATTATCTGGAAGGCTTTTAAAAACTAATCACCCTGAAAATGCTCTAAAATTAACTGTCATAATCATTGCACAACTCTGAATACACTAAAAACCATTGAACTCTTCACTTTAAAAAGAGTGACTAGTATGGCATGTGAATTATATTTCAATAAAGGTGTTATAAGAAAACTGTTATTTATGAGGCACAAGGACAGAAAAAGGGGTTGAGAACTATTCATCCAGCCTCTCAGGTTCCTAAACACCTAACTTCAGTGATCTTTTTTATTTGAGACAGAGTCTCACTCTGTTGCCTGGGCTAGAGTGCTGTGGCATCAGCCTAGCTCACAGCAACCTCAAACTCCTGGGCTCAAGCAATCCTACTGCCTCAGCCTCTTGAGTAGCTGGGACTACAGGCATGTGCCACCATGCCCGGCTAATTTTTTTTATATATATATTTTTAGTTGTCCAGCTAATTTCTTTCTATTTTTTTTAGTAGAGACAGGGTCTCACTCTTGCTCAGGCTGGTTTCAAACTTCTGAGCTGAAATGATGCACCTGCCTTGGTCTCCCAGAGTGCTAGGATTGCAGACGTGAGCCACCATGTCCGCCCCTCAGTGATCTTTTTATTTTTTCTATTTTTTTTCCTGCCTCCCTCCTTCCCTCTTCAGTGATCTTTAATTACTAAAAAAATCACTTGTAAATATCCTTCCTTCCTCTGAAACCTAAAACTATTCATTCAACAAATATCTACTAAGAGCCTTTTATACTGCAAACACTATGATAGGCACTGTGTATAGAGGGTGAGCTAAACATGTATCCTTACTGACTTTGTAGAGTTTACAGTATATGAGAGCAACAATATAGGTCCATTGCCATACAGTGTAATTACAAGGTAGACAGGGTATAGGGAGCTAAAACAATGTAGAGAAGGAGGAATTCACTTATCACAATCTTAAATGATTAGCTAAGCATTCCTGAAAGATGAGGAAAAGATAAATCAGGTAAGAAAGAGAAGGAAGAACGTTTCAAGAGAGCAGAAACCATCTGAGGAAATGAGAATGAAGGTATAAGGTATAGAAATGAAGCCACAGGATGAGAAGGGTCTGGAGGCATATGATATAATGAAAAAAAAAATCATGAAAAGGTTTTAAGTAGGTTAACACTAGGATCAGATTAAAGGATCACGAGTTGCAATGTGGTTCAGAATGGAATTAGGGTGATAAGGGATCAGAAGTGGTGGCAATACAGGAGGCAGAGACCTGTTAGGAAGCTATCTTAATAATAAAGTCAGCACTGTTCCATAGAACTATAATGTAAGATGAAAATGAGAACCACAGATTATTTGTAATTTTCTACTACCCACATATTTTAAAAGGCCCAAAAGATGAAATTTTGATAATGTATTCAATTTAACCTTATATATTCAAAATATAATTTTAACATGTAATCCAAAATAAAAATTATGAATGTGGGCTGGGCACAGTGACTCATGCCTATAATCCTAGCAAGCTAGGAGGCTGAAGTGGGAGGATTACCTGAGCTCAGGAGTTTGAGACCAGCCTAAACAAGAGCAAGACAACGTTTCTACCAAAAATACAAAAATTAGCCAGGTGGGGTGACACACGCCTGCAGTCCCAGTTACTCAGGAGGCTGAGGCAGGAGGATTCCTTGAGCCCAGGGGTTTGAGGTTGCAGTGAGCTATGATCACACCACTGCACTCTACTTGAGGTGACAAAGTGAGACTCTTGTCTCCAAAAAAATAAATAAATAAAAAATTCATGAATGTGATAATTTACATTCTGTGCTTATATTAAGATTACAGAAATCAGTATGCATTTTATACTTATACCACCATCTCAGTTTGGACCAGTCACATGACATTAGTGGCAACTGTGCTAGACAGTGCAGGTCTAAGTGAAAGATGATGGTGGACAGTATTTAAGGAAGTGGCAGTAGGGATTAATCAAAGCACAAACATCTCAGATGTTTATGTTAAGATTCCGCAGTGTGTGGCAATCAATTGGACTGAAGTATAGGACAACATAGTAGCTAGGGGTTATATTCCCAGGTCTCTGCCTACATCAAGAACTCTTTATTGAGTTAGGGAACCCAGGGGAAAAAATATCTGGAACAGACAATGGTACACTCAATTTTAGGCTGGTTGAATCTGAGGCATCTATGCAGCAATGTTAAGTAGGCATTGAGCTATATGAATGTGAAGTTTAAGCAGGAGAGTAGGGATTAAGACAATGACAGGAATAAAGGGGATGTAGACACTAATTTTCAGAGAAAGTATGAAGAAACTAAAGCAAAGCCTAGAGCATTATGAAGAACACCAAAAATAAGACACCGGCAGAAGAAATATGTCTGAAAAGGAGACTCAGGAGTAGTCAGTCAAAAGGACAACCAGCAGAGTATGGTAATACAGACACCATGAAGCTCTCTCACTCCCACAATACTCACCAAAACTGTGATTCCTAACCACTTGGTTGAGTTTATGATAAATATAAACAAACAAAAGGTTGCTAGTCCCTTGACCTTTTGACATTCTCATTATTTGCTCCTGTCTTTGATTCCCTTTCTGTACCATGATTACCTTTCTGTACCATATCTCATTTCAAACACTTTCTTGGCAATAACCAAGACCTCCTTGCTGCATTGTCCTTTTCTTACACCCGGCTTGAGAAAACTGCAACTCAGAATCATTCCAATTGTGCGCTTTTTCCATATAACACAACTGAGCAAAACAGTATCACCACAATCTATGTAGTGACATTAATAGTACTTCAGTTGGGCTCTCAATGTTGCCTGAAAAATCATTCTACATTACCTAAATTGTATTCTGACGATATCATCTTTAGCCCTCCCTCTTTCACATTCAGATCCAAATTCCCTCCAAGAGGGTAAGAATTCCTGTCACAGCTCTTAATTTCATCAGTTTCCAATTCAGTTATCCATCTCTCTTTCATATTCTTAATCTTATTCTCCACACAGCTTCTTTCCAACAGCCTGTAAACACGCTCTCTAATATTAAAGGTCCCTGCTTACCCTACCGCTGATGACCAATTTCTTTTTCTTTTTTTTTTGAATCAGAGTCTCGCTTTGTTGCTCGAGCTAGAGTGCCATGGCGTCAGCCCAGCTCACAGCAACCTCAAACTCCTGGGCTCAAGTGATCCTCCTGCCTCAGCCTCCCAAGTGGCTGAGACTACAGGTGCAAGCCACTGTGCCCAGCCTACCAATTTCTTTATGGACCACTTTTTTTCCTTCTCATTTGACCTCCTTAAAAACTAATCAACATCATGTGGCTCCATTCTATTATCTATTTGTTACCTAAACTGCTTCAATCTGGCTTTTTTTATTTTTGAAATTAAAAAATTCCCATTTGCCAGGAATGGCCTGTCCCTCTCCTGGCACCTGGGCTTAAGGCCCAGGAGAGCGTGATGTCACCACTTCAATAAGGCCTTCAATCAGGCTTTCGACATATACCTCTACGATTACTTTAGCTAGTCAATTTAAGCTGGCAATTTAAATGTAAGTTGCCAAATATAATGGATGTTTTCAGATTTCACCTGAACTGACTTCTCAACAGCATTTATTCTATTAACAACTTCTTCCTTCAGGCCACTGTCTTCTCCCTTAACTTGAAACCAACATCGTCCATTTCTTCTTCTACCTCTATTGCTCTTCTTTTTAAGCTTATTAATCCACCTGCCACTTAAATATCAGTATTCCTCAGGATTCATCCATCCCTAAAATTTATAAAATTACTTTATATAATCCCTTTTGTGAAACAATAAAAGCTGTGAAAGCACTGCCTAGAAAAAGTTAAGATAATAGACTGAACACAAATCTGTATCTCTTCTTATGCCACAATAAAGGCAAGAAACTTTATGAATAAGTAAGAAGAATAAATCTATAATAATACTGGAAAAAAGGAAATGATGCCTTCAGGAGGAATTCTGAGGTTAGAAATTAAAAGAATGGAGAAATTCAAGAACACAGAAACTACAGCCTAAAACAAAGTCAGGGGGTTCATGGCCACCAGCCAGTTATATACATACATACTTGGATTTATCAAAAGTTCTTCTAACTCAACATGCTTAAACTGGAGCTTAAAATCTTCCCATAAAGATACTTCTTTAACTTCTAGTTCCCTTTCTTGGTTATGGTAGTAACATCCACCTAGTCACTTGAAGCTGATTCTCTGACATTCAGTTTTGTTTTTTCTCTTGTTTCACATACATGTATTCTTCTATGTTCTACTGATGTCATCTTTTAAATAATTCCTTAAAAATACATGCTCTTCCCTGGCCCTATTATCATTACTTTAGTTCAAGGCAACATTTTCCATTGCCCAGTGTATGACAATATTCTCCAATTCAGTCTCCGTTACCTACCTTCAGGTTTGGCACTAACTCTTGCTAAATCCATCTTTCACAATGCAGCCAAAAAGGTTCTTCTAAAATATCAATATGATCATTCTCTTTGCCTGTTCAAATGTTAAGCTGGTTCTCATATACTATATGTATCACGAGAATCACTTCTTCCTCTTATACTCACAGCAGATATGAATAATTGATCATGACTAGAATGACCAAATGCCCAATTTGCTTGGGACAGACACATTTTACACATGTTGTTTTCAAATAATTATCAGTGGAGCTCCTTTCACTCCCCAAAAGTGTCCTATCAGGGACAATAAATTACACAACCACCTTAGTCACAATTTTCCACTGAGCTTGAATTTCATCTCAGAATATTCAACACAATTTTCAGGAAGCCACTAATAATTGATCAGAGTAGACATGCAAGATTAAAAAAAATCTTGATTTGCCTTCCTTAAAATATAATACAAATTCCTTTGCATAGCATACATGATCCTCCATGAACTGGTCTGTCTGCCTCTGTGGCCTGATTTCCTACCTCTTCTACCTCACAGGTTATGGCCAGTCTAAATGACTGCTTATAGAGTTTAGAAATATACTAGGCTGCTTCACTCCTAAATGCTCGTGTTATTCCTTCTAAACGGAACACTGGTCCCCTTTATTTAAACTCTATTCCTCTTTGAGAGGTAATTAAGGCATTGCAGGCATTTCCTCCTTTGGAAAACTTGCCTTTACATCCCTCAGTTATCTTCCTCATCTCTGATCCTGAAGCCTAGTCCTATTAAGTCTTTTACCACGGTATATTAAAATGACTTTCTAAATATCATTATTTGTCCCAACTTAGACCCCCTGGCACAAAGCAATTGTTCAATTAATGGTTCTTGAGGATCACAAAGTGAATGAAGGAATAAATTATTGTTGCTCATGCCTTCAGAAGCTCATGAAAACTATGTAATTGTATGTACTGTTCTAAATAGTAAAGCAATTTATTTTCATAATTCATAATCAAGCTTGTCTGCATGCGTTCTCCCCTACCCTTTGTTCTTTTACAGCAAAATCACTGCTTTACACAGTAAGGGAAAATTTTTTTAGCTATGTCTGCTTTACTAAATATTCTATCAAACTTAGAGGAACAAAGACCCCCACTATATAATTTTTATTTTAAAATAATTAGTGGGGAGTTGGGAGAGAAATAAAGAACACTACACATACGAACAATTTGTAATAGGTACTTGACAATTCACTAAAATGAACCACCCAGCATAATTTTCTGGTATTAATTTATCCACAAAAGTGCTACTGTACTAATAAAGTTAGTCTGCGAGTTCCTTAAGATCAGGAACTATGTCTCATTCATATTGTAGTTAATAATTGGCGTAAGACAGGGCCCAGAAAATGTTTTCTGAATCTATTTGCAAAATTTTAAATAAAGTTTCAAACTTAAAATATTCAATTAAGAGAAATCAGTTCCACATATAACAATATAGTAATCACTTGTATTAAAGTTCTAATAAAAGCAAATATACCAATTTAATATTTTCTTTCTGAATTTGCAAAATATCACAGTCTGATTCATAACCATGAAGTGACATCAAATTAAGGCTTTTAGGATATTAATGAGTTAGGTAAGAAAGGGGCCCCAGTTCAAACATTTGGAGAATCCTGAAATACAGATAAGTAGATTTCTTTATAGTATAGCAGTATCTCTGGGTCATTAATATAATGCAAAAGAGGGATATAATATAGTTTCCCAAGCAAATTTGGCTGTGGAATTTATGACTATCACATGAGACCAGTGTATATAAACATGGGAAAATACAGCTCTGTGTAAATTATTATAAGGTTCTGCTAAACATCAAATAGTAAACATTGATCTTTTTAAAAAGATCAAAAAATGAAGAGAATTATATATGTATGCCCTTTAGTTAAAAAAGTTTACCAGGAACCCCTGCACACTGTTGGTGGGAATGTAAATTAGTACAGCCATTTTGGAAAACAATAGGGAGGTTCCTCAAAACATTAAAAATAGAACTACTATATGATCTAGCAATCTCACTAGATATATAACCAAATGAAACGAAATCAGTATGTTGAAGAGATAACTGTACTCTCATGTTCATTGCAACAGAATTCACAATAGCCAATATATAGAATCTAGCTAAGTGTCCATCAATGGGTAAATGAATAAAGAAACACACACATGCACACAAACACAGGAATACCATTCAGCTTTAAAAAGGAAATTTTGTCATTTGCAACAACATGGATAAACCTGGAGGATACTCTATTAAGTGAAATAAGCAGAAACAGAAAGACAAATATTGCATGATCTCACTTTATGTGGAATCTAAAAAAGACAAACTCATAGAAACAGAGTTAAATGGTGGCTAACAGGAGCTGGTAAGGAAAGGGCAGGATGGGGTGTGGATTGGGATATACTGGTCAAAGTGTACAAAATTTCAGTTAGAGCCGGGCGCGGTGGCTCACGCCTGTAATCCTAGCACTCTGGGAGGCTGAGGCGGGCGGATTGCTCGAGGTCAGGAGTTCGAAACCAGCCTGAGCAAGAGCGAGACCCCGTCTCTACTATAAATAGAAAGAAATTAATTGGCCAACTAATGTATATATATATAAAATTAGCCGGGCATGGTGGTGCATGCCTGTAGTCCCAGCTACTCGGGAGGCTGAGGCAGCAGGATTGCTTGAGCCCAAGAGTTTGAGGTTGCTGTGAGCTAGGCTGACGCCACGGCACTCACTCTAGCCTGGGCAACAAGCGAGACTCTGTCTCAAAAAAAAAAAAAAAAAAAAAAAAAAAAAATTTCAGTTAGAAGGAATAATTCAAGAGATGTATTGTACAATATGGTGACTATAATTAACAATGTATTATATTCCTGAAATTGCTGAGAGAGTAGATTTTAAGTGTTCTTACCACAAAAAATGACAAGTACATATGATAATGTTACTTAAGTTAGGGAGTATTAAATCTGATTTCTTAACAATCTCTATTTTTATGGATTTAGAAGAAATTAGCCAAGCCCAACAGGGTCATTTATGAATCTATACCTAGTTTATAAAAATTATGTTTCTAAATATTTTAGACAATTTTCTTTATAACATATCTTAATAATACATTTTTACATGTGTACCAGCGTATAATTGGTTCTTAAATAACCCTATGTAAATCAGAGTGCACAATTATATAACACAATTGGAATTCTAGTAATTTATAAAATCAGAATGCCCACCTGATTATCTGAGAGCCACATAGCTGTCAACTGCTGTAGCTTTGTAAAGCTAAAGGGCAAATTCTTCAATCTGTAGGGAAAGAAAAACAAATTAAACTTTAAAATGAGAATTAAATCTAATGGCCTTCTGAACAATGATATATAACTGCATATGGAAATAGGATAAAAAGGAGAGAAAAGCCCAATATAGGTCTTTGTATAAAAACATAAGGCAAAATATTACCCAATTTTATAAAAGTTAATTTTAAAAATATAATTCTTTGGCTGGGTGCAGTAGCTCATGCCTGTAATCCTAGCCCTTTGGGAGGCTGAGGCAGGAGGATCACTTAAGCTCAGGAGTTTGAGGTTGCAGTGAGCTATGATGCCACTGCAATCTAATTGGGGCAACAGAGCACCACTCTTGTCTCCACAAAAAAATAAAAATAAAAAATTAATATATACATATAATTTTTGAATGGAATCAATTAGCTGGTAAAAAAGTGAATAATCTGATAAACTAAAAAAAAATCTGTTAAAAAATAACAGTTAACTATCTCTGCCTTAGAAAAAAGACAAGGACACATTAAACAATGTCTCATACAGTTGTATACTGTACAGCAGAGTTATTTGCATATAACCTATGCATATCCTCCTATATACTTTAAATCCTCTCTAGATTAATTATAATATCTATTAATAGTATAATTTACATAAGTGTTATGTAAATAGCTGTTATGCTGTATTGTTTAGGGAACAATGACAGGAAAAACATCTGCATGTGTTCAATACCAATGAAATTTTTTTTCTAAATATTTTTGATCCACAGTTGTTTGAATCCAGATGTGGAACCTATGGATACAGAGGGGTCAATTGTAATATAAATACTCATTGGAATGCTACTTTAAAATAGTATCCTATTTAAAACAATATATACATCAGCCTTGCTATCTTATGCCTAATTAGTCTTCTATATTGATCTTTCAAGGCAATTTTTGACAACCTAGTGCTCTAGTTTGGGGGTAGGAAGTACAGGCCAAAACAGGGATTTAATAAGAAAGCAGTGGTTCTTTTTAAATAAAATGGAAGTTAGAATATCATAACTAATAAAATAACTGAGTTTAAGTTAAAGCTTTACTTTACAAACTATGAGTCACCTTAAATCTGAGTCTTAAATTTCTCCCACATAAAATGGGAATACTTCTTGTATTTCATAGAGCTATTCTGAAGACTTCATATGATATTATGAAAGCAAAATGTACAAATGCTGTTTTATCATCATTAATATCTTTACCTCTGGAAAAGTATGGACATTCTGTTTTTAACTAAAACATCATTTCAACTTAGCAACCCTAGTGATCAATTTGCTTTGAACTTTGGCTTTGTTACCCAAGCTATGTGAGTGAGCACATAACCACATCTCTGCCCAAGAAAATATAAGCAAAAGATTAGATTCAAAAGTTGCTTTAACAGCAGTATTCAGGAAGACCTGACTTTAGGAATAAGAAATGGGTTGGAACTAGAGACCATTCTCCTAAGTAAAGTGTCGCAAGAACGGAAAAACAAATGCCACACGTACTCGCTATTAAACTGGAATTAACCGATCAGCACTCATGAGCACATACAGAATTAAAACTCAGTGGAAATCAAGCAGGTGGGAGGGAAGAAAAGGGGATGGGTAAAATCACACCTAACAGGTAAAATATACACTATCTGGGTGATATAGGCACACTTATAATTTTGACTTAAGTTGTATAAAAGCAATCCATGTAACCAAAACATTTGTACCCCTGTAAAATTCTCAAATAAAAAAAGAAATGTTACTTGAAGGAGAAAATAAAAGTTGTATAGCTAAGTCAATCCAAAATGAACAGTAACAACCACTTATGATAAATTAACATCAGATAAAATTTGATCACCCTATTTAAAGAAAAATAAATATATACAGTTAGTCTTCACTTAACATTGTCAATAGGTTCTTGAAAACTGTCATTTTTCTGTGAAATAATGTATAATGAAACCGATTATTTTTCTCATCAATGTTATAAGGAAACAACATTAATCAAGAATCTGCCATATGAAGTTTTGCTTAAAGTCAGTTTCCAAGAACCTGTTGATGATATTCTGTAAGGACTTACAGTATACATGAAAAGAGAAATAAGCCTTAGCTATTTTATCACATATCAAATGAAACTTTAATTTTATTTAATCAAACCAATCGATGAATACAGTATTACAAACCTATTGTCACTTAAATTAATGACTTTTAATTTTTGCATATCACCCATTTCCTCTGGAAGTGTCTCAAGTTTATTAGAATGGAGAAACAGCACAGTTATATTTTTCCAGCTTCCAATCTGAAAGAGAAGTATAAACTGGGGATCAAAAATTTGGCCTATGGTTGATCAACATATGAATAATATTTTTAAAAGTTATAAAAAATACTCTTCATAGTTATAAAAGAAATAAAGATTAGACTTTCTACTTTTATTTATTAATTTTCATGTAAAAAGGAAAGTACTTAGGAAGCTCTTTTTTTTTTTTAATAAGCCTTACTTTCCTCAAAGGAACCTCTTCTAAATTAACAGAGCTAGTTAATTCAGAAAATAAATAGCTTAATAAATTATTTTAGAAAGAAAATAAGTGAAGCCACAATGGATGGCTATAATAGCGATAATTAGAAAAAGATGAAGATAAAAATCCAAAACAAATTTAAAATACAGTACCTCTGCGGGTAACTGTTGTAAGTAATTATGATCTGCAGCAAAGGTTCTAATGTTAGTAAGCTGCCCAATAGATGAAGGCAAAGCTTCAACTTCATTGAAACTACAATCCAGTTCTTCTATTGATGTTAACCTTAAATAAAAAAAGAAAATAAACATTAAAAATAAGTTTTTCTATATATAATCCAAAATTTAAGAACATGTGAACATTTGAATTTGACTTTTGACGAACGTAGTGAAACTTTCACAAAGCTAAACCCCACCAATAACAAATAGGTCTTACTATTATAAACATACCTAACCTGTATACTAATTATTTATTTAAATATTTGTGGAATCTCCTTTATGTGTCATTTATGCTAAACCCTGAAAATATTTAATATATAAGGCATGCTAAACTAAAAGTAAAATTTTCAGGGGTCTAAACATTCATAGAAAACTTACCCTCCTATAGAGTCTGGTAGATACATTAATTGGTTTTCATCTATTTTAAGAGTTGTTACATTCTTCAATGAACCTGTTGGAGAAGAAATAATATATAATTTTCAGCTTAAACTAGAAGTCCACCAACATTCAATGTGAGACATATTACATTTGACAAGAATTAGAAAGAACTTTCCTAACTCACTTGATCTAAAAGAGACACCAACACCACCCTCAATCTCAACCCCAACACTATTTGCTTACCCTGTATTTTTGATTTTTCACCCATACCATCACTTAAAATAGTGTATATTTATTAGAATGTAATCTTCATGAGCAGGAACTCCCCCCGCTCCACTGGCAAGCATGTAGAATAAGAGAGTAGGAACTTTCTGTCCACATTATTCACTACTATAATCCTGCTCCTAAAAACAAAGTCAGGACACAGCAAAGACAGGCAATACATACTCACTGAATTAATGGATTAAAGAAATGTTAGCATGAAGGTAGTTTACAATAGGTGTATAACAAAATATTCTATGTATAGTAAATACTAAAACAAAAAAAAATCTTTTAATGTTAAAATTAAAAGAGTTGATTAGAGTAGAAACATAATGAATTTATAAAAAATGTAACCTTAGCTAAAACAACTATCTAATTCAATTGAGAAACATGTAAAAATGTTTTTAGTTTTTATATTAAAACATCATGAAGATGCCAAGATCGAAGTTCTTGGTACTTTCATCAAAATAATTCAATTATCTTGATATATCATCAAACGACTACATATAGACTCAGTAATGACAATTATAAATCTGTCAGGATTTGCTCAACTGGTCTGTTTTCTTGTCTGAGTGTCTATAATGAAGCAGGACTGGAAAAAGTTACCAAATAAGGGCTATGATCAAAAGTTAAACCGAATTTGAATAAATTAATTTGGTGGGTTTTTTTTTTTGAGACATAGTCTCACTCTATTACCCAGGCTAGAGTGCCATGGCGTCAGCCTAGCTCACAGCAACCTCAAACTCCTGGGATCAAGCAATCCTTCTGCCTCAGCCTCCCGAGTAGCTGGGACTACAGGCATGCGCCACCATGCCCGGCTAATTTTTTCTATATTTATTTTAGTTGGCCAATTAATTTCTTTCTATTTTTAGTAGAGACGGGGGGTCTCACTTTTGCTCAGGCTGGTTTTGAACTCCTGACCTTCAGCGATCTTCCCACCTCGGCCTCCCAGAGTGCTAGGATTACAGGCGTGAGCCACCACACCTGGCCTAACTATTTTTTTTTAAAGGGGGGAGGAGTGAGTTTCAATTTCTTTTTTTTTTTGAAACACAGACTCTCACTCTGTGGTCCTGGGTAGAGTGCAGTAGTGTCATCGTAGCTCACTGCAACCTCAAACTCCTGGGCTCAAGGGATCCTCCTGCCTCACCCTCCCAAGTAGCTGGGACTACAGGTATACCAGACATCCAGATAACTGTTCTATTTTTAGCAGAGACAGGGTCTCACTCTTCATCAGGCTGGTCTCAACTCCAAATTCCTGAGCTCAAGCAATCCTCCCACCTTGGACTCCCAGAGTGCTAGGAATACAGGTGTAAGCCACTGTACTTGGCCTAACTTCTTTTTAAGGAATTTAAATTTATTAGTTATAAAAATGAGATTTCCTAGACTAAATAAAAACATAGTAACCTCAACAAGGGAGTAAATTGTACAACTCATCACATCAGGAAAAATTCAACTAAGATCTGTTACTGTGGCAGTGCAATAAAATAACCTCCTAACAAATAAAATCTGAGATTATATGGAAGCCGTGAATTTACTTTAAAAGTTAATTACATGAATTTGAAAGCAATACAAACCAATAGTCTCAGGCAGTTGTTGAAGTGAATTGCTTGATAATAGGAGGTCTTGAAGGTTTTCACATGCTGAAATTCCTTCTTCAACCATTTCAATATTATTTTTGGAAACATCCAAATATGTGAGCTGTTTCAAACTACCAATAAACTATAAGTAAAAAAAGAAAATCTAATGACTCTGTCAATATTAAGTAATCTGCAAAAAGTAATAAACCTGATACCAAGTTTTAATTCAAAATTAAACGTTAATACAAGAAAGAGGACTCTCAAATTGTTTTTTAATTATTCATTTTTTTTAAGTGTCTTGCTCTGTCACCCAGGCTGGATCAAAGTTCACTGTAACCTCAAACTCACAGGCTCAAGGGATTGTCCTGCCTCAGTCTCCCAAGTAGCTACAACGTGTGAATCACCACACCAGCTAATTTTTATTTTTATTTTTTTTAATTTTTATACGGACAAGGTCTCACTATGTTGTCCAAGCTGGTTTCAAACTCCAGGCCTCAAGTGATCCTCCTGCCTGCCTCAGCCTCCCAAAGTGCTGGGATTACAGGTGTGAGCCACCACATCCAGCTCAAGTTGTTTTTTAAATGCCAGTAGAAATGTATTAAGCAATAAAGCTAAGAACTCCTACTAATTTTAGCCTAGCAGAGTGACAAAGGACATATATTTTTCTTTGGGAACTAGGCTGCCCATCACCTTCTGGTGATACAGCATACATGGAGATTCTTATAACTTCTTTAGAAATGGGAGTAAACAATTTGTCAGTCTGTCAAACAGAAAGTTCATGGAAAATATCATAGTTTATCCCTGGCAAACTGAATTAGGATATATTAGGTCATTAAATATGAAATGTCTGATTTTGAATCCAAAGTGTAGTTTATTATGTCTCAAACAAGCAGCAGTACAATTAATCAAAGTATGTACCTAAACTATCGACACAGTTTTGCCATCTTAAAGACAGCTTGTTTATGCCAGCAGAGAAGAGGCCTGGAGAGGGTGAGTGGCGATTAAATCACAAAAGGCATTTCCCAGAGCTTGTTGAGAACTGAATATTTTTCCTTGCAAGCAAGAAGTGGTCCAAAGCCTGGAAGAAGTAGTAGCCAGTTGGTGCAAGGTCTGGCAAATATGGTGGATGACAGAGAGTTTTCAAGTCCAGCCTCTGTAGTTTGAGCAGCACTGTTTGTGTGACATGTGGTTCAGCATTGTCTTGCAAGAGGACTGGCCTGTCTCTAGTGACCAGTCTTGGCTGCTTAATAGTAAGCATCCTCATCATTTCATCTATTGGCTGCAACAGACATTCCCTGTAATCGACTGACCAGGTTTCATGAAGTTGTAATGGATAATACCAGCTGCGCTGAACCACCAGACACTATTAGCTTTTTTTGACGAATATTCGGCACCGTGTTTTAGCACTTCATCTTTATCCAACCATTGTGCTGAATGCTTGTGACTGAATCCATTTTTCATCACATGAACCAATATGGTGTAGAAATGGTTTGGCTTTATGTCATGACAGCAAAGAAAGGCAAGCTTTGAGATGATTTCTCTTCTGATACTTGTTTAATTCATGTGTATAACCCATCTATCCAGCTTCTTTACCTTGCTGATTTGTTTCAAATGGCCCAATACTGTTGGAATAGTAACGTCAAAGCTTGCTGCTAATGCATGCAAATTGAGATAGATTAGCTTCTACTACAGCTTTCAGCTCATTGTTATCCACCTTGGTCTCAGGGCTCAGTTTCAAGATCAAAATTACCAGAACGGAACTTCTCAAACCATTGATTACTGTGCATTATTAGTCACATCTTTTCCAAACACTCTGTTGATATTTTGAATTGTCTGCCCTGCATTGGTTCTAAAATGGGACTCATGTTCGAAAATAACACAAATTTTTGACTTATCTATGGTTTCACAAAAATTGCTTTAAAAAAATTTGAAAGCTAATTGCCAGCCAAACCAGGCATTTGAAAAACTGAGGATGTACCTTCACAATAAAAGTAAAACAAGAAGTGTCAAAGTGAAATGTAAGAGATATCAACTGTGAAACTTAGTACTTAAGGAAATCGGACATTTCATACTTAGTAACCTAAATAGATTCAGTTGGTACTGGAAAGGACACATTCTACAGTATTAAAAAGAGACTATTTTGTAAAAGTTTATGGGAATTTTCAGAATTTAATCAAGAACGTGTTCATAGTAAAAAAATGTAATTTGCTCTTGTTTAATAAAGAATTAAATAATGATCCTTTTTGTTTTTTACTAATTAAAAGTAATTTCAAAATGCACAATTCACAAAACTGTGGAGAGACAGCAATAAGTGAAACCATTAAAAATTTCATATACATACCCCTGGAATAAAAGTCAGTCTATTACCATCCATCCAAAATTCTTTCAATCCACTTAATTGTTCAAGTACTTCAGGCTATTTAGATAGAAGGTGGAGGAAGAGATATTCAATTAAGTTATGTGAATGTCTTTATCTGACACAAGAAGCCCTGGGAATTTCTAATGGTAACTTTTAGTTTCAAAACATTAAATAAAGGGGAAAAATAGGAAAAATAAAAAAGTAGAGCCAGATGTGAGCCTTTCCACTGCATTACAGTTACTATAGTAACATTATTAAGGAAGAAATCAAAGAGACAACATTCCATAAGCATAGATTACATAAAACTCATTTAAGCTTTGGATTACACAATAGGGTCAAGTATTTCTAAAATTTATGAAGAAATAAAAATAGCACCTACTACTTGGATGTGTACAATAAAAGCATACTCTCATTCATTATCAATAAAAAGATATTGCGATATTGCCTGTTAGAAAATTTTAGGAAAATCACAAAGATGTTCCCTGGTAACAATTAAAAGGGATAAAAAAGGCAACATATATCCTAAATGTCCAGTAATAAAAGAAAGGTAAGTAAAGGCATTCCCACATGATGAGAACATTCTTTTATTTAAACTCCTAGAAAATATTTCTAATTTCATGGTGGAAAAATTGTTTATAATATGGTATTGAGGACCTAAAAATTAATCCAAATGTTGTGATGGACCTTGATATCCAGGCAAAAATTTGCTCTTAGGCACTGGCCCTTTGAGGCTGAAGAATGAAATGCCCTCTTCAAGGTTATTTCTATCACCTCACAAAGCCACGTCCAATAAATGATCATGTAATGGTAGAGTACTATCATATCTAATCACCATAATAACTTGAGTCATACATAAAAGGCATGTCATTCAGATTTACCATTAACATATAAATATAGTTAAGAATTCTAGATATAACTTGGATTGAAAGAAATTTCCTTTTGTGCTATATTGTAATTCTATCAGTAAGTTTTTTAAAAATGCATAATATCAGATGACAAATTGGTATAAAACTTGATGATTTTGAAAGTTTACTAGATTTTGAAAATTAATAATATAATTTTAAAATAGTAAATATGGAAACATTAATATATATAATGCAAACATTAAGAAAGGGCATAATAGAAAATTTAATTTAGGAAATACAGCATATAATAGAGAAATTTGAGAGTATTTTAGAGAAAATATGAGGTGCTCCAAACCACCATGGTACCATACTCAGAAAGAAATACTATAGCAAACAGTTCTGAGAAATCCTGGTTCTTAAGACTATCGTTTGAAAGCTACACAATTTTTAACAACAAAACTTGTAAATTAATTTAAAAAATTTTAATGATAATGATATTCAGCCTGATTAATTCCTCTTCAGAAAAAAAAACCTAGCATATTTTCTGAGTTGTCTTGGAAAACTCACTTTTAAAGACAAAAACTGCTTACATACTCCTTTCCTTTTAGATTCAGCATTATACTGCACTTAGTGTATAAAGCACAAACAATGAAGAGGTCTTATTATCACCTCTAAAAATAACAATTGTTTCACTCAATGATTTTCCCCTTAGCTATTAAGTAACATTATAGAAAAGTATCCTATCACTGAATTCATAAGCAATACCCAAGGGAGTTATTTTTGACACAGAACGACTTCACCTGCTGCATTCTAGACTAATGTTTCTCACTTATAATCATTGAAATTTTTTGCTTCCTATGCTAAAAAACTTTTAGATATCTCTTCCATGGACCACTCATTAATTTTACATTTTATCCTCACTTATGAGATGTCTGAATATTTTTCTGTCTGGAAAGTTCCGGTTAAGAACTCATACTTCATACTATATATATATATATATATATATATATATATATATATATATATATATATACACCATATATATCTTTATGTAATTTTTAAGAGAAATCTTTAATTTTTACACTTGTTCTTGATCAAATATAATAATTACAGATAGTGAGACTGATAAGAACTTACCACTTCTGTGAATTCATTGCTTCCCAAATCCAGTCTTTCTAGCTGGGTCAGTCTATTCATGGTTCTATTCATAATGGAATAACAGAGAATTAAAAATACACAAATCTGTATTACATGGAAGTCTTCAGATTTCATGGTTACTGCGGTCCCCAAACCCCAGCCTGTGGCCCAGTACTGGTCCATGGTCTGTTGGGAATTGGACCACACATCACTGCCTGAGCTCTAGCCCTCCCCACCCTCCAAAAAATTGTTGAGCCACATACTGCCAAAGCTTCATCTGTATTTATAGCTGCCCCCATTCCCCTGGCTGTCCATGGAAATACTGTCTTCCATGAAACCAGTCCCTGGTGCCAAAAAGGTTGGGGACCAGTAGTTTAAAACATTCTTATGTAACATGTAATGAAATATGGGCTTTTACATGTTGACAAAATAAAAATGTTAATTTTCTAAGAAAAATAAGTCACATTTAATTTCTAGATAAATTATCAATTATTCTCTAATTTTGGCTTTTCACCAGTCTTTTCATTTATATTTTCAAGAAGCAACTGCAATAAATTTAAACCTATAGACCAGAATGTGAATAATGAGTTTCCAGCTTTTCACAGAATAAAGTTTCATATAGTACAAATCAGCTAATAAATTAGACTGTTTGGCAGATACATAAATAATTATTACCATAATTGCAAAAAGGCTTTTTCAAGAATGCTCATATATTTGTAAAACTTCAAGATAACTATAACTCCGAACATTTATTTTCTAAATAAATGTTCTTCTAAGAGGAATAGTAAATATTATGTTGCTCCCCACAGTACAAATTAAATACAATTCAAAATAACATTTTATAAGAATCACAGATAGAATTAGCGGATGACATTTATTTTAAATTAAAGCAATAATATACATTCTTAATTTCCAACTAAACATCAACACTTCTTTGCAACTATAGAAACTTGAAAAATGTACAAACTGGTTTTGTAATGAAAAAAATTATGTGGTATTCTTATCTCTCCTTTCACAAAGGTATTTTTTGAAACTAATTGCTAAGTAATTCAAATATTTATGCTCTTAGGTGCTCTTTTTAGAAAAACCTAATACATTGAGATGTTACCAATTATCCAGATAAGAAACTCCACATTAACAATTTTGTAGGATATGACAAAATGATAGCAAATTATAGTTATTATCATATTATCAGTATATTACATTACTATGTTAATAATTTGGAAATGGACACCATTTAAAATTTACCAGCATCTTAAATTACAGCACACAACCACAAGCTATTTCTAGATTATTTTGAATATTAACAAATAAAAACAAGTAAAGTAAAATCAGTTAAAACCCGCTCACGCCTGTAATCCTAGTACTCTAGAAAAAATTAGCCGGGCATGGTGGCACATGCCTATAGTCCCAGCTACTCAGGGAGCTGAGGCAGAAGGATTGCTCGAGCCTAGGAGTTTGAGGTTGCTGTGAGCTAGGCTGACACCATGGCACTCTAGCCCGGGCAACAGAATGAGACTCTGTCTTGGAAAAAAAAAGCAAAAAACATTTCTCCAGCTTTTTGGTGAAAGAATATAAGAAGAAACACCATAATTGTAATGACACTGTTATTGGCCTAAATTAGAAGAAGCTAATCATCACCAACCTTTACATTTTATATATGTCATTCTCTCACCAACCCTTTAATTCATCTCACATTGTCAATTTTTTTACAAAGCTGCTTTAAGTTAGATGTATTGAGTGCCTATTCTCAAGTACTATAATTCTATTTCCCTTACTCATATCTGTATTGTCCAGAAAACCTGTAAGTTCTAGTTTCCTTCATAACAAAGCAAAAGGTATTTCTAGGATCTTTTTTCAGATGTATAAAATCACATGCTGTAATAGTAAGCTCATATGTTCAAATAATTATACCAGATGGAGATCTGAAAAAACTTAAAGAAGGCTGTGAGGAAGTGGGAAGATTGAAAGAACAAAACATAATCTCTTATATTTCTTGCTTCAATATTGTTATAATGACAAGATAGAAAATTCATAGGCAACTGAGCACAATGGGGGTAATTTATAAAAATAAAGCATAACGGTTTTAGAAAAGGGTACAAGAATAAAAGTCAGTGCACTGGAAAAATTCAATTACAAATGATGTCCTAGAAAAATTGACTTTTAAAATAATTTTAGGAAAATGTGAATGATACACATATATATAATAAAAAAGAGGAAATAAAAAGTCAAAAATGTATCTCCACCTCAAGTTTCTATGGCTAATACCAACAACAACTTTGGTGCTACTCATACTGTTTAGAAATCGCAGAAACAAAATTGCAACTTCGAGATGTAGCTTTCTATTTCAAGGTCCAGCTTCCTATTTCAGTTTCCTACTTCAAGGAGAAAATAGAAATAACTCCCAAATTTCCTGCAGTCTACCTCTAAAATTCATTTGTATTTAACTCATTTTATCTTCTCCTCTCCTCACAGGAAGAGTAAAATCATACTTCATGTCTTTGGTACTGTGGCTTCCAGTTTCTAGGTGGTAGTAAATTTCACTTAACTATGGATCTAAACCAACAGTTTCTTCCATTCCACTAATCTTTGATCATTAAAAAGTCATTACATATCCTGAATGCACACAGCTTTATAATATTTAAAACTGCAGCCTCTTTATAGTTTGTGAGGTCTCAAAGATTATAACTAGGTATCTTAAAAAGAAAGAAAGAAAGAATATTAGCAAATTCATTGACAGAGCCTAATTTGAATCTCTAAAAGGAGTTAAAATCATTGGATTGCCTATGGTCCCTATCAGAGGGACCATATTAATTGTAGACTTAGCTATTATAATAAACAATTTGCATCTTGGTTATTCAAATCTCTTAGAAACCAGGCAAGTTTTGAGGTAAGGAGTTATCACTGTGAGTACCAGATCTGTAAAATATACAGACTTTTCTGAATTTTAACATGGATCACACACAATTTCTACTTTAATTTATACTCACAACCATCACTATAAGCTTCAGTCATTCATGTACTGAACAATTACTCAGCTAAAACATACTGTCTTTCGAGAATAAAAACTATACATGGTCTCAAAGACTTAAAATCATGGGGGGAAGGTGGGAAACCCATACGCATGTGCACGAATGTGCCTATGTTGGTCAGGGAAGAAGAGAGTGACATATGTATAAACATACATTAAAATTATGTGGCAAATATCATAACAGATATAAATATAATATCATAGAAGCTGAGTAAACCATACAACTATAACTCCTGGGGTAACTGAGTTTGAGTTTGTAGACCTGTTTCTTTTATAATTAAATCTCATTATTTGCTTTTTGGATTGCCATCTCTTCTTGATATTAGCTTGCCATTAGGGGACCAATCATCCTTTTCTAATTTACAATATACTAAAAAGCCAGATGACCAGGTTCTATAGTTATCAGGCTTCACATAAAGATCACATGGATCATTCTAATGACTAATATGTATGAGCTCTAGTATGTGAACCTGGGATCTCTATGTGAGACACAGGTGGACTTTATATACTTATGTTGACTTTAATGTCATACAAAAGACTGCATTTCAGAGAGCTATGAAATCATTATCAACACAGTAGTGCCAAGTTAAACGCCAACAATGGATGCATATAGTTTTATATTTAACATCATTAATTCAAATGATGATCACAAATGTTGGGTTTTAAAAATAACTTGCATCACATTATAATAATAAAGAATTAACTTTTTTAAGGACTTAAGGATTAAAAATTCTAAATTGAATTCTTAAAATGATAGCACCTTTACTTACTTAGGCAACATTTTCAACTGGTTTTCTCTAAGTTCTAATATCTGGAGTTTAGTTAATCTGCAAAAGAAATAACAAATAAAATATCTATAAGAAAGAAAAGGAATTCAACAAATTAATTTCATATTCTAAAATTTTAAAGCAACCAACATAACCATGTAATTACTATGTGTGCAGAGTAATATATTAAAAATTACAAAGGAATATAAAATAAAAAGGAAGACGAGACTCTCTGGCACTTCACTGATGTACATTCCACTAAAAATAGAGGTAAAGGCCGGGCGCGGTGGCTCACGCCTGTAATCCTAGCTCTCTGGAAGGCCGAGGCGGGAGGATTGCTCGAGGTCAGGAGTTCGAAACCAGCCTGAGCAAGAGCGAGACCCCGTCTCTACTATAAATAGAAAGAAATTAATTGGCCAACTAATATATATAGAAAAAATTAGCCGGGCATGGTGGCACATGCCTGTAGTCCCAACTACTCGGGAGGCTGAGGCAGGAGGATCGCTTGAGCCCAAGAGTTTGAGGTTGCTGTGAGCTAGGCTGATGCCATGGCACTCGCTCTAGCCTGGGCAACAAAGCGAGACTCTGTCTCAAAAAAAAAAAAAAAAAAAAAAAAATAGAGGTAAAATGAGCAAATTAAGTGATGCAAATGCCAGATACAGAAGAATAATGTGACAAGTGCACTAACTATTTTTAGACAAAAATGATGACAAAATTAACTTTTAGTTGGCTAAAACTTTCTCTAGTAATTAATTTCAACTGAATAATAACTTGATACCTATTATTCATTCACCTGTTTGTTTAAAAATTACTCAGGGACTTGAAGGATATGGGGAGATAATAAGGTAGATCCCAGAAACAGATTCTCTTTTCTCAATAATTTTGATTCCAGGCCGGGCGCGGTGGCTCACGCCTGTAATCCTAGCTCTTGGGAGGCCGAGGCGGGCGGATTGCTCAAGGTCAGGAGTTCAAAACCAGCCTGAGCAAGAGCGAGACCCCATCTCTACTATAAATAGAAAGAAATTAATTGGCCAACTGATATATATATAAAAAAAAAATTAGCCGGGCATGGTGGCGCATGCCTGTAGTCCCAGCTACTGGGGAGGCTGAGGCAGAAGGATCACTCGAGCCCAGGAGTTTGAGGTTGCTGTGAGCTAGGCTGACGCCACGGCACTCACTCTAGCCTGGACAACAAAGCGAGACTCTGTCTCAAAAAAAAAAAAAAAAAAAAAAATTTTGATTCCAAGGGCTGCAGGCAGTGGCTCGTGCCTATAATTCCCAGCACTTTGGAAGGCTAAGGGCAAAGGAATGCTTGAGGACAGGAGTTCAAGACCAGCCTGCACAACATAACAATACCCCATTTCTACAAAAAATAAGAAAAATTAGCCTGGCATGGTGGCAAACACCCTCAGAAGAAGGGAGGAGGATTGCTTGAGCTCAGGAGTTCAAGGCTGTAGTCAGCTATGACTGCACCATTGTACTCCAGCCTAGGCAACAGAGTTAGACGCTGCCTCTAAAAAACAAAAAAAGAATTTTGATTCCAGTAAGGAAGACAGATAAACCAATTATTGGCTCATTAAGTATGGAATGTCCGATTTCCTTAAGTACTAAGTTTGACACTTGATATCTCTGACATTTCACTTTGATACTTCTTTTCTAATTTTTTATTTTTTTGTGAAGGTACATCCTTAATACTTTCAAACACATGGTTGGCTTATGATTATCTTTACTGTTCAGAGAATTTTTTGTGAAACCATGGATAAGTCAAAAAATTTGTGTTATTTTTTAATATGAGTTTCCATCGCAGAACCACTGCAGTGCAGACAATTCAAAATATCAACAGAGTGTTTGGGAAGGATGTGGTTAATGAATGCACAGATGTCAATGGTTTGAGAAGTTCCATTCTGGTAATTTTAATCTTGAAAATGAGCCACGTGTGTGATCTGAGACCAAGGTAGATAACAATGAGCTGAAAACTGTAGGGGAAACAAATCCATCTCAACCTATGCATGAATTAGCAGCAAGGTTTGATGTTACTATTCTAACAATATTGGACCATTTGAAACAAATCAGCAAGGTAAAGAAGCAGGATAGATAGGTTCCACATGAATTAAACGAGCTTCAGAAGAGAAATCATCTCAAAGCTTGCCTTTCTTTCCTGTCATGACATAAAGGCTAACCATTTCTACACTGTATTGCTATGTGTGATGAAAAATGGATTCTTTTTGACAGTCACAAGTGTTCGGCACAATGGCTGGATAAAGACAAGTGCCCAAACACAGTCCAAAACCAAATATTCATCAAAAAAGCTAGTGGTGTCTGGCACTGGTATTATTCACTACAGCTTCATGAGACCTGATCAATCAGTTACAGCAGATGTGCACTGCAACCACTTGGACGAAATGATGAGGATGCATGCAATTAAGCAGCAGATATTGGTCACTAGAGACAGGCAAATCCTCTTGCAAGACCACATGTCACAAAAAACCAAATGCAGCTCAAATTATAGCAGTTGGACTTGGAAACTCTCTCCACCATATTCACTAGCCCTTGCACTAATGAATTACCACCTTCTTCTAGGCTTTGGACCACTTATTGCAAGGAAAATGATTCAATTCTCAACAAGCTGTGGAAAACTCTGTTCACAATTTCATCACCACTTGCTCTCCAGGCTTCTTCACTGCTGGCATGAGCAAGCTACCATTAAGATGGCAAAACCTTGTCGATAGTTTAGGCACATACTTTAACTGTACTGATTCTTGTTTGAGATATAATAAAACTTTTGATTTGAAAATTGAACATTTCATATTTAATGACCCAATATTAAATCATTTTAGAATGTAATGCTAAGAATATAGCATTCAATATCTCAAATGAACAGAAATACCCCCACCAAAACTCTGTTTTTGCCACCTTAAAAACCAACTTATTTTTTTTTCCTTTTAAATTTTCTTTGTTGACTGGGTACTCATGCCTATAATCCCAGCACTTAGGGACGCCAAGGAGGGAGGATTGCTTGAGGCCAAGAGTTCAAGGCTACAGTGAGCTATGATGACACCACTGTACCACTACAGAGTGAGACCCTCTCTCAAAAAAAAGAAAAAAAACCTCATTGTTTATTGTTTACTTGGGAAAACTATTTCAAAACAACAAGATCCAAAGAAACTATAAAAACTACAATGCTTGGCAGTATTACAGCTCTTTTAGAATTTGTCTAGTAGGTTTGCTGGTCTTCACCGGAAGACCCCTCCCACGCCCTCCCCAAAAAGAAAGAAAAGACTACAATGCTTCAAAATAATTACAAAAGAGCCTATAACACTGTAATTAACAATATTTCTAAAGCAGTTTGTAGTTCTGTACACTTTACAAGAGCTAATAATAAATGGTTTTCAAAGAAACTATAATTTACCTGCCAAAATTAGCTGGCAAAAACTCAAGGAAAGCGTCATTCAGATATAGCTGGGTTAGGTTTAACAGCTGAGAAAATCCATCAGGGAGCCTATATAAAACATACCAGAATTCAACTTAAGTTCATACATAGAACTTTAGTCTCTTACTGACGATACTTTCTCAACAGATAATAATCACCTTTTAACTTTTATTAGTAACCCTCAAATTAAGATTTGCCTTTTGTAATAACTTACCTGTCTCAAGGTTTGCATCTTCATTATTTTGTAAAAAGCAAGTGAGGTAATATTTGTTTTAATAACATAAAATCTATACAAAATAGTCAATGAATGAGCCACAATACACAGAAATACATTTAGGGCATTAACTATGAAATCAGCAGGCACTCTTGAAATGTGCTTTTTCTAATATCAATTCAAAGGACTAGATAAGAATTTCTAAACCTTGGCAAAAACATCTTGGGCTGAATAATTCTTTGTTGTGCATAAGCTGTCTGTGAGCTGTCAGATATTTAGATACAACCCTGACCCCTACCAACTAGATATCAGTAACATACATGCACATGCACATAACCCATTGTGAAAACCAAAAATGTTTCCAGAAATTGCCAAATGTCTCCTGGGGCACAATAGCCCCTGGTTGAAACCACTAGTTTAGATTATTTTCGATATCAACATTTGGTCCCTAAATAATTTTAAGACTGCAGAATTTTACAATGAGCAAATGAGAAAAAATAATATTAAAAGCTGAATGACATTTAAGGACCATGTAAGAATCTATGTGTATTAGCTTTACTTGCATTTCTTCTTGATTATGAAACAAGTCACAAATCTAAAACTTGATGCCAGAGCAATATTTTTAAATGAAGAGAATATACATTATCTTTACATATTGTCCCAGATTTTTAACAAGTATAAAATCCGTATGCAGTAAGACACATCAGACTGACTCATCTTATTTATCCTCTACCTCTATTCCTCCATCTTGACAGCAAGTGAAACAACTGTTTGGAAAAACTCATCAAGAAATACAGTATTGCCAGGTGTGGTGGCTCACGCCTGTAATTGTAGCATTCTGAGAGGCTGAGGCAGGAGGATCATTTGAGCTCAGGAGTTGGAGACCAACCTGACAAAGAGCAAGACCCCGTCTCTACAAAAATTAGCTGGGTGTGGTGGTGCATGCCTGTAATCTTAGCTACTCAGGAGAGGCTGAGGAAGGAAGATCACGTGAGCCCAGAAGTTTGAGGTTGCAGTGAGCTATGAAGATGCCACTGCACTCTAGCCGGGGTGACAGAGTGGAAAAGGGGGAGAGGGGGAGACAGAGAGAGGGATAGAAAGGGGGAGAGGGGGAGACAGAGAGGGATAGAAAGGGGGAGAGGGGGAGGGGGAGGGAGAGAAACAGTATCATAAAACACGTGGAAGCTGGTTTGAACTTAGCTACGCTTCACTCTATTCATCTTTTGCTTCACTATTCCATTTTTGCAAAATTTGAAAGCTTTGGTGTCAGGAAAACTTCCTATTTATAGCCATTATCATCAATAAAGAATGTATGTCTGTTACATGTTGCAACCAATCATGTTTTTTCCTCTTGTTGTTTTACCTTCTTGACCTTTCAGTTTCTTTTTATCATTTTCAAAAGCTTGAAGGTGCCAAATATCTGATTTGAAGGTAAAGACATTCTTACAGGTGAAAATAACATTGAGTGAGGAAACCTGGATTCTAATCTCATTTGTGACAATAAGTATCTGTGAGACCAGGAGCAAAATACCCACATTATCTCTTTTGGATCTCAATTTTACGTTTATAATATATGGGGTTAGAAAGATTGTTTAAAAATTCCTTTTTTCTCAAAAATTGAAATTTTGTATAGACTTAATGTTGATGAATATTTTCCATTAAAATATGTAAAGTAATATTATACTACTGTTTTAGAATTGTTTTAATCACAGAAGTAACTTATAATTGAACTGAGAAGAACTTACTTGGAAATAGGGTTTACACTGGCCTCCACAACTGTCAAAACTTTACAATTTTTTATATTTTCTGGAAACTCCTGTATTCCTAGAAAACAAACAATGATTAAATTAAAATAATCTGTTACAAAGGCCGAAATAGTAAGAATAATTAATAAATACCTTGCAGATTCAAACGTAATTTACCAACTAAGCAGAAAATAAACTGATAGAATATATACTGAACCATCACTCCCACAACAATTTCTCTCTTCTCTTTCATCTTCTCTTCATTTGCCTCTTTATATAAAACTGCTAATTATTTTGACTGGTTTCCCCTTCCTTTCCTTCTCTTATTCTGAAAATTAGCGCCTTCTCTATGTGATAATGTTAAGGACATAAAATGCAGAACATTTTGCCATACTTTCTGTTTCTCTCCCGTAAAAAGGGATTATTTTTAAAACTCTGTGATTCTGTATCAATATGGTTCCTAATACATATAAATTAACAAAGCTGAAAACAAAGCTGCAGATGAAAGAGGCTATCTACATCAGATATGCCAGTGGATGTACCTTAAGGCATTATTATCTGCTTATAAAATAATGCAACATTTTCTCTTTCCTGAATCTATCTTCCTATTTTTCCTATCTATCATATATTTACATTCTCTTCTTTTCTAACCTTTTACCTTCATATAATCCAGTGGCATGCTCATAATATAATTTCTTAAGGAATATAGTGATTTCTGAACACCATGATGTACATACTCAAAAGATCTATTAAGCATTTCAACTCTTTTTTTTTTTTTTTTTTTTTGAGACAGAGTCTCGCTTGTTGACCAGGCTAGAGTGAGTGCCGTGGCGTCAGCATAGCTCACAGCAACCTCAATCTCCTGGGCTCAAGCAATCCTTCTGCCTCAGCCTCCCAAGTAGCTGGGACTACAGGCATGCGCCACCATGCCCAGCTAATTTTATATATATATATTAGTTGGCCAATTAATTTCTTTCTATTTATAGTAGAGACGGGGTCTCGCTCTTGCTCAGGCTGGTTTCGAACTCCTGACCTCGAGCAATCTGCCCGCCTCAGCCTCCCAGAGTGCTAGGATTACAGGCGTGAGCCACCGCGCCCGGCTAGCATTTCAACTCTTGAGTGTTCTTTATGGCCAATGCTTTTCAAGCCAACTGAGATAAAGGATTAAGTGTTTTAAAATTTTCACTCTGTTGCCAAATGCTTCTGCAAAAACCATACAATTGTTATGATAATGTCAAATTTTGGTAAAAGAGTCTAAGCACTTACTCATTGCCTCAACTTATCAGAGTAAAAATATAGTAATAAATAATTTGTGGACTAGCACCAGTCCACAGATCAATGTTAAGTAACACTTCTAATCTACACTAAAAGAATGCCAATTAATAACATCTTAAAATCATTCCAGGCCGGGTGCAGTGGCTCATGCCTGTAATCCCAGCACTCTGGGAGGCCGAGGGGGGCGGATTGCTCAAGATCAGGAGTTCAAAACCAGCCTGAGCAAGAGCGAGACCCTATCTCTACTATAAAAAAATAGAAAGAAATTAATTGGCCAACTAAAATATATATAAAAAATTAGCCGGGCATGGTGGCGCATGCCTGTAGTCTCAGCTACTCGGGAGGCTGAGGCAGCAGGATCGCTTGAGCCCAGGAGTTTGAGGTTGCTGTGAGCTAGGCTGACGCCACAGCACTCACTCTAGCCTGGGCAACAAAGCGAGACTCTGTCTCAAAAAAAAAAAAAAAAAAAAAATTCCAAATGAGTTTTATATAATCTGTGTTTATAAGACCCACTCCACCACTAACATGGTGTGATTATCCAGCAGGGTTGTTGCTATAGGACCTTTAAGATTCTCTCAACTTCATCACTACATGATTCTAAATAAACAAGCTTACTTATAATGTCATGTATAGATTTCAGGTGATGAAAAATTAATGAGGCAAAATCACCAAATAGGAAATGCCACAGTAATAACTGGTTTAGTCAAAATTCATCAATGGATACTAAAATTAGTGGGTAAAAGCATGATGATAAACGGTATATTGATATAGTCTCAAAGATTCTTCCCACGAGATACCAATTATAAAAGGAAAACAGGCCGGGCGCGGTGGCTCACGCCTGTAATCCTAGCTCTCTAGGAGGCCGAGACGAGCGGATTGCTCAAGGTCAGGAGTTCGAAACCAGCCTGAGCAAGAGCGAGACCTCGTCTCTACTATAAATAGAAAGAAATTAATTGGCCAACTAATATAGATAGAAAAAATTAGCCGGGCATGGTGGTGCATGCCTGTAGTCCCAGCTACTCGGGAGGCTGAGGCAGGAGGATCGCTTGAGCCCAGGAGTTTGAGGTTGCTGTGAGCTAGGCTGACGCCACGGCACTCACTCTAGCCTGGGCAACAAAGCAAGACTCTGTCTCAAAAAAAAAAAAAAAAAAAAAAAAAGGAAAACATTACCTTACAATGAAAAAGTCTAACAAGCACAACCTTAATCTTACAAAACTGCTTCAAAGTTAGCATTATCAGTTAACATCATCATCATGTGACAACTAATCTCAGATGTAATGAGAAACCATGCAATATCACTCCTGACATACACTTGCCAAAAACATACAACCTGAATTTAATCATAAGCAACCATCAAACAAACCCAATTAAGTGAAATTCTGTTACACAAATGGCCACTAATTTCAAAACTATCATGGTCAAAGTAGACATAAGGCAGAGGAACTACCCAGATAAGACCCAAGAGACCTGATAAACTCAATCATGTAATGTGTGAAAGTAATAAGTGTTTGCAAGGATGTGGAGAAAGTGGGAACTACATACACTGCTGACAATGAAAAATGATACAGCCACCATGGAAAATAGTTTGGTGGTTCCTCAAAACACTAAACACATAATTACCCTATAATCCAGCAATCCCACTCCTAGGAATATATAGGCACATCTTGTTTTATTGCACTTCCCTTTATTTCACTTCGCAGATATTCCATTTTTTACAAATTGAAGATTTGTGGCAATCCTGTATCAAGCAAGTCTGTTGGCTCCATTTTTCCTACAGCATATGTTCACTTCATGTCTCTGTCACATTTTGGTAATTCAAGCAATATTTCAAAACCTTTTCATTATTTTTATACCTGTTATGATGACCTACAATCAGTGATATTCGGTATTACTATTTTAATTGTTTTGGGGTACCACACACCTTACCCATATAAGACAGTGAACCTAAATGATAAATTTGTGTGTTCCAACTAATCTACCAGTTGGCCAATCCAGTCTTCCTCTCCTGACTTCTCTACCTCGCCTCAGGGTGGGCCGCCTATTCCCAGAGACTAAACAATACTGAAATTATGCCAATTAACCCTACGATGGCCTCTAAGTGTTTGAGTGAAAGGAAGAGTCCCACGTCACTCACTTTACATCAAGAGCTAGAAATTATTAAGCTTACTGAGAAAGGCATGTCAAAAGCAGAGATAGGCCAAAAGGTAGGCCTCATGGGCTAGTCAGCCAAGTGGTGAATGCAAAGGAAAAGTTCTTAAAGAAAATTTAAAGTGCTACTCCATGCTGGGAACTGGTGGCTCACATGTATAATCCCAGCACTCTGGGAGGCCAAGGTGAGAGTATTGCTTGAGGCCAGGAGTTCAAGACCAGTGTGGGCAACATAGTGAGACTTTGGTCTCTACAAAAAATAAAAAAAAATATTAGCTGGGTATGGTAGCCACTGCCTGTAGTATTAGCTACTCAGGGGGCTAAAGCAGGCAGATGCTTGAGCCCAAGAGTCTGAAGTTACAGTGAGCTATGATTACACCACTGCAACCCAGCCTGGGTGACACAGAGTAAGACCCTGTCTCTAATAAGTAAGTAAATAAAGTGCTACTCCAGTGAACACAAGAATGAGTGAGATGAAGCAGCTACAGAAGAAAAGTTTAAAGGTAGCAGAGGTTGGTTCATAAAGTTTAAAGAAAAAAGCTGTCTCAATAACATGAAAGTATAAGGTGAAGCAGGAAGAGCTAATGGAAATGATGCAGCAAGTTAGCTAGAACATTTAGCTAAAATAACTGTTACCATTCTAAAAATCCTAAGACCTTTAAGAATTATGCTAGATCTACTCAGCCAGTGCTCTATAAATGGAATAACAAAGCCTAGATGACAGCACAACTCTTAACAGCATGGTTTACTGAATAGTTTAAGCCCACTGTTAAGATCATCTGATCAGAAAAACATTCCTTTCAAAATATTACTGCTCATTGACAATGCACCTAGTCACCCAAGAGCTCTGATGGAGATGTAGAAGGAGATTAATGTCATTTTCATGCCTGGTAACATAACAACCATTCTGCTGCCAATGGGTCAAGGAGTAATTTCAACTTTCAAGTCTTATCACTAAAGAAATATTTTGTAAGGCTATAGCTACCATAGATAGTAAGTCCTCTGATGGATTTGGGCAAAGTACATTGAAAACCTTCTGAAAAAGATTCACTCTTCTAGATGCCATTAAGAACATTCATGATTCATGGAATGAGGTCAAAATATCAACATTAACAGAGGTGGGATGAAGTTGATTCCAATCCTTATGGATGACTTTGAGGAGTTCAAGATTTCAGTAAGGAAATCACTGCAAAAGAGCTATAAATAGCAAGAGAAGACCATTAGAAGTGGAGCCTGAAGATGTGACTAAGTGCTACAATGTTATGATAAAACTAACAGATGAGTTGCTTCTTATGGATGAGCAAAGAAATTGGTTTCTTGAGATGGAATCTACTGTTGGTAAAGATGCTGTTAACACTGGTTTTTGTTTTTGTTTTTTTTTTGAGACAGAGTCTCACTTTGTTGCCCAGGTTAGAGTGAGTGCCATGGTGTCAGCCTAGCTCACAGCAACAACATTAACAACATTGTTTTTTTGTTTTGTTTTATTTTGTTTAAATAGAGACAGGGTCTCACTCTGTCACCCAGGTTGGAATGCAGTGGCACCATCATAGCTCACTGCAGCCTTGAACCCCTGGCCTCAATCAGTCCTCTCACCTCAGCCTCCCTAAGAGCTGGGACACACCTGGCTAATTTTTTAATCTTTTGTAGAGAAAGGGGTCTTGCTTTGTTGCCCAGGCTGGTTTTGAACTCTGGGCCTCAAGTGATCTTCCTGCCTTGGCCTCCCAAAGTACTAGGATTACAGGCGTTGAGTCATTATGCTCATCCTGTTAACACTGTTGAAATGACCACAAAGAATTTAGAGTATTATATAAACTTAGTTGACAAAGCAGTGGCAGAGAGAAGTGATTTGTGAGCAGTGGTTTGAGAGAAGTGATTTCAATTTTGAAAGGAGTTCTACTGTGAGTAAAATGCTATCAAGTATCTCATGCTACAGAGAAATCTTTCATGAAAAGAAGAGTCAACCAATGCAGCAAACTTCATTGTTGCCTTGTTTTAAGAAATTGCCACAGCCACTCCAACCTCCAACAACCACCATCCTGATCAGTCAGCACCCATCAACGTTGAGGCAAGACCACCAAGCAAAAAGATTATAATTTGCTGAAGGCTCAGATGACTGTCATTTTTTTTAAGCAATAAAGTATTTTAAAATTATGTACATTGTTTTCTAGACTTACATAATGCTACTGCACACTTAAGAGACTGCAGTGTCATGTAAACATAACTTTTATATGCTTAGAAAACCAAAAATGCCATGTGACTTGCTTTATTGCAACATTTGCTTTATAGCAATATTCACTTTATTGTGGTGGTCTAAAACTGAACCTACATCTTTGAGTATCTCCCCTTCCTAATGGGCTTTCCCTATCAATAACTTCGAAAGAATGTCTTTAATCATCATCTCAATCTTCTCTAGAAGACAAGCCATTTGAATGAAACAGAAGAACATTTCTCTAATACTGGCTGCTATTTGCAATAGCTTGGGATAGCAGCTTGGAGAACTTTTTATGTCTTTAAAAAGCTTACAGAAAACAAAAACTTTTAAAAAGAAAGGGAAGAGCAAATTAAGACTCATAAATTAACATCCCAGTTTTATCACTGACTGTAAATGAGGAAAAAACTGAATTACTTAATAAATAAATACATACAAATACTAGTACATTAAACTTATGTACTTCCTGGATCAGTCCATTTAATGCATTCAGTAATGTCATGAGGCTGACAAGGAATGGGCAATCTTGATAGTATTATATATGGACTAATTGAGACTTAGATTAAATTCCCCAATATAACAACAGGACTAATAAACAGAAGCAAAGAACAGAGCATGTTTTTTTAAATTCCTAAATAAGTGTTTAAGTCACTAAACCACAGTACCTGGCCATTTGAAAAATACTGGAAGAACTATATAAAAGATGAGAAATTATGACAGTCTAAAAGACAAAATCCTAAAGCAAGTGCTCTTATTAATAGATAAATACAGCTTGCTGAAATTATTAATAATAAAGTATGCCACATGTTTCTTGCTTCCTTCCAAACAGGGTAGAACCACTAATGAATCTGAAAATTATACCTAGCATATTAATAAGGTAGACTCAAATATCATTACAATGAAATGATATAAACACCTAAAAAAGAGAAAACACTAGAACTTATATATAAGTTTATAGCATCTTATTCAAGATTTAATATGATCAGATGTTATAACAGAGAAAAACTACAGGGTGTATTTCAATTTTCTTACTCAGAATATAAGATGAAACTTTTATTCATCTCTATCACAGTGGTCATCTGAACACTAAATAAAATGTTAATAATTTCAAAATACGATAAATACTGCATTCACCTCAATGTACTCATTTTCTCTTAAGCAATTTATCACCTAATCAAAAGTAACAAAATTTAAATTTCTCAAAACCAGTCATATCAACCTAATATGTATGCTATGTTCTTTTTCTCAATAAAGTAGACTTGTTAAGGCATACATATTAGGGTTAAATATTATAGGCTAATTACAATGACCATAGCTCTCTAAAAGTAAAATGAGTTATCATGATAAATATAGGATTAGGAATTAGAGTTACTAGAATTTGTATTATGCAAGGTAACAGTTCTGACACTAATTTTTTTTACTTTTTCTTTTTTAATTTTTTTAAACAATTAATTTTCTTTAATTTTTTTTCCTTTCCAAGAAGCAGGAACAGTTTGACACTATCATACTCTCTTGTATTCTTTAGCTAGCTTAGCTCAACAATGAAGTGCAATTTCATTTAGACATCAGTTCTAGACTGAAAAGAGAAAAAAACACAAGGAGCAAGCAAAAGGCAAAAAACTGATTCTGCAACTTAAGGAATACATATAGTCCTTTCTATGTGAGCAATGACCTGAAAGACAAAAATAGATCAGTTTGATATTTCTAGTCAAAATAAACTGTAAGATTTATTGGTAGCAATAAGTAATTTCATTCTTCCTCTAGGAAGAACACTTAAGTATTCTTATCCTAAATTTTTGATCACATAAAAATATCTCCAACTCCTCAAAAACACTCACAGGCTAAAAGAATTGTTTAAAGCAGGTTTTCAATATAGTAGAAGCAATAAGGAACTGCTAAAGCCAGTGAGATAAAAAAAAAAGAGATACTCTGCAGTCTAATAGGTTGCCTTAACTCTAACACATGTAATTCTTTAAGACATCATATGAAAGCCTACGATATTAATCTAATGCTGTAGCATTAGAACATAAGCTATACTTCTGTCATTCTCATTTTAAAGCAATAAACCTGAGGTTAATCCATTTTCAGGAGGATATATGCAAATATTTTCATTATTGAGCCAAGTTATATTTCTATACCATGAAAGCTGGCAGCAAAGTTTACTAGATACATATAATTCCAGATGTATACAATTTTCTCAGTAATACCCAAATTATCTCAAGGCTCTTTACTTATACTTTAACATTTCTCATTTTAAAAGACCAAAAAGTCAAAAAGATACCCCTTTGGGGATGAGAGGATAGAATTGATGACTTCTAAAGTCACAATAATTCAGAAATTCTATAATACTTTGGATTAACTTATCTATCAGCATATGTAGAGATACGATGGTAATAAGTTCATTTACTTTGGAATTTATCAGGAAACACACGGCACTACATAGTAACCACTAGGGATGGAAACACAAATTTCCCACTGCCCTTAAGAAGAACTTCAAATAGTGGACACTTATTTAACCTGAATAAGATTATAAGAGGAAAAGTCACACAAATCAAAAACCAACTGATCCAAACTCTTTAAAAATGGCAATTGGCCGGGCGCGGTGGCTCACGCCTGTAATCCTAGCTCTCTGGGAGGCCGAGGCGGGCGGATTGCTCGAGGTCAGGAGTTCGAAACCAGCCTGAGCAAGAGCGAGACCCCGTCTCTACTATAAATAGAAAGAAACTAATTGGCCAACTGATATATATATAAAAAATTAGCCGGGCATGGTGGCACATGCCTGTAGTCCCAGCTACTCGGGAGGCTGAGACAGAAGGATCGCTCGAGCCCAGGAGTTTGAGGTTGCTGTGAGCTAGGCTGACGCCACGGCACTCACACTAGCCTGGGCAACAAAGCGAGACTCTGTCTCAAAAAAAAAAAAAAAAAGTAAAAAAATAAAAAAAAAAATAAAAATGGCAATGTAATGAAAAAGATGAACTCTAGCCGGGGAGACAGACCAGGACTGTGTCTCAATCAATCAATCAATAAAAATTTTAAAAATGAAAAGACTAAAGAGACAACTACAAGTTTTGATCTTTAACTTGAAAAGGGCAAAATGGAGAGGAGGTTCAAGAGCTAATTAGGGTATTATTAGGCAACCGGGGAAATGTAATGTCAAATTTCTCAAGAGTGATAATGACGTTATGGTTATTTACAGAGATTTCCTTATTCTTAGGGGACCCATATTCCAATATTTAGGGGTGAAGTTCATGATGTGTGTAACTTAAATTTAAACAGGTTTAGCAAAAAGAAATTGCATTTAAGCGATAACATGTATACATCATTTTCCTGGACATATTTAAATTTATGTATATGAAAAACAGAAATAAGACAAATGTGGTAAAATACCAACAACTGGTGAAGCCATGGGTGTTCTTTCACCTTTTATGTAGGTTTTTAATTTGAGTATGAAATTTTAAAAATAAGGTAGATAAAAAGTAGGACATTACTATGAATGAATCTAACCTAAATAAAATAAAATTATACATTTATTAAACACAAAGAACTCTAAAGTTAATTACTCAATAACAAAGGGTAAAATAAAATACAGTACTACTTTTAAAGCTAAAATTTATTGGTTACTGAGAACTGAAAGCCAGCAGGGCACTAATCACTATAAATGTCACCTTAACCCAAATGAATGAGTAAATCATAAATCTTAAAACAGATTTATTCCTTAAAATTAAAGTGTTGATTTGATCATTATCCTATAAAACATACAATTTAACGGCCTGATATGCACTGCCACAACTAAGATAACTAGGCTTTGGTAAATGAACAGAACTCATGCCATACATATATATACATCACCTGATTAATCGGTTGTTAATTATGAGAACAGGATGACTTTTAATAGGCTAAATGGCCATAATAAGTCCTGATATTTAGGAGAATTGACATAGTAAAGGATTACTTCTGAATACTCATATATCATTAGGACAAAGAATGGTTTTGGAACTAAGGGCTATGGAATATGATTACTATGTATCTACTGGCACTACTGTACTAACTTGGTGGGACTTGCTTATAAAGATTTTGTCCAAATTTTATATAGAATTACTTAGCTATGACTTAACATTTTGTGTTTATTAAAAGTTCTATCTTTAGGAGAGCATTTAAAATTTATCCTCAAGTAATTCTTTCAGTTTTGTAATTATAAAAGAAATACATGCTTACTGTAAAAATTTCAAAAGCTGATTTCTCTCTCCCTCTGAGGTAAGGACTTGATATTTTAGAATGTATCTTCCACACTTTTCTCAATATGTATCAAACTAAACAAATTAAACAAGATCGCTTAGTTTTGTTAATAATTTCAACATATGCAAATCTATAAATGTGATATACCACATTAACAGAATGATGGGAAAAAATTAATAAATGCAGGAAAAGCAGTTGATAAAATTCAACATCCTTTCGTAATAAACTCTAAGCAAATCAGATATAGACAGAATATACCTCAACACAATAAAGGCCATATATGACAACCCCACAGCTAACATCATACTTAACAATGAAAAGTTGAAAGCTTTTCCTCTAAGATGAAGAACAAGACAAGGATGTCCATTCTTTTTGTTTTAATGTTCAAGGCTGAGAGGTGCTTTCATCCAGTTACAGAAAGTACCCCCTGCCCCAGCTTAAAAAGGGTTGCTCATTCTTGCCACTTCTATTCAACATAGTACTGGAAGTCCTACCAAGAGCAATTAGGAAAAGAAATAAAAGGCATCCAAATTAGAATGGGAGAAGTTAAACTGTCCCTGTTTGCAGACATGATCTTATATATAGAAAACCCTAAAGACTCCACCAAAAAACTTTCACAACTAATAAACTCAGTAGGTTGCAGGGTACAAAATCAACTTACAAAAATCAGCAGCATTTTTATATCCTAACAACAAACTATCCCAAAACAAAATTAAGAAAAAAAAATCCCATTTGTGGAACATGCCAAAGAAAAGACTCATACACTGACAAATTTTTTTGTTGTTTTTTTTGGAGAGAGGGTCTTACTCTGTTGCCTCAAACTCCTGGTCTCAAGTGATCCTCTCACCTCAGCCTACCCAGTAACTGAGAATACTGGAGTAAGCCAGCACACCTGGCTAATTTTTGTATTTTTTGTAGAGACAGGGTCTCATATGTTGTTCAGGCTAGTCTCGAGCCCATAGCCATAAACAATCCTCCTGCCTTAGCCTCCCAAAGTGCTAGAATTACAGGCATGAGCCATTGCACCTGGCCTATAAAATATTTGAAGAAAGAAATGGAAGAAGTAAAAATAAATGGAAAGATATCCTGTGTCCATGGATTGGAAAAAAAAAATCAATATTGTTAAAATGTCCACATCACCCAAAGTGGTCTACAGGTTCAATGCAATCCCTATTAAAATTCCAACAACAAGGCTAGGTGAAGTGGCTCACACCTGTAATCCTAGCACTCTGGGAGGCCGAGGTGGGAGGAACTGCTTAAGCTCAGGAGTTTGAGACCAGCCTGAACAAGAGCAAGACCCTCATCTCTATGAAAAATAGGAAAAATTAGCAAGGCATAGTGGCACATGTCTGTAGTCCCAGCTTTACTTGGGAGGCTGAAGCAAGAGAATAGCTTGAGCCCGGGAGTTTGAGGGTGCCGTGAGCTGGGCTGATGCCACGGCATTCTGGCCCATGCAACAGAGTGAGACTATGTCTGAAAAACAAAAAAAGAATTCCAACAACATCTCTCACAGAAATAAAAAAAAAACAACAAAAAAAAACCCTAAAAGTCATATGTAACCACACTCTGAATACCCAAAGCAATGTTGAACAAAAGGAACAAAACTGCAGGCATCACACTACCTGGCTTCAAAATACACTAAAAAGCTATAGTCATCAAATCAGCATGGTAAAACAGAGACAGACCAATAAAACAGAATAGAGTGCCCAGAAATAAATCCATGAATGCATTTTGGTCAATTGATTTTCAACAAAGGTACCATGAACACACAGTGAGTAAAGGACAGTCTCTTCAATAAATACGGTGTTGAGCCAATTGGATATCCACATGCAGAAGAATAAAATTAGACCCTTATCTTACACCATACATGAAAATCAACTCAAAATGTATTAAAGACTTAAATATATACCAGAAACTATAAAACTACTGGAAGAAAATGAGGAAAAGCTCCATGACATTCTGAATCTTGGCAATGGTCTGGGCAATGATTTTTTGGATATGACCCCAAAAGCACAGGCAATAAAAGCAAAAATAGCTGAATGGAATTGTACCAAGCTAAAAATCTCCTGCACGGCCAAGGAAACAATCAACAAAGTTGAAGAAACAACCTATGGAATGGGAGAAAATGTCTGCAAGCTATACATCTGATAAAGGGTCAATATCCAAAATATACAAGGAACTCAAAAAACTCAAAAGCAAAACATCAAGTAACCCAATTTAAAAATGGGCAAAGGACCTGAATAGGTATTTCTCAAAAGACAACACAAAAATGACCAACACGTACATGAAAAAAATGTTCAACATTGCTAATCACCAGGAAAATGCAAATTAAATCCACAGTGAGATACTACTTCACACTTGTTAAAACGAATATTATCAAAAAGACAAAAGATAAGTGCAGGTGAGGACGTGGAGAAAGGGAAACCCTTGCACACTGTTGGTGGGATGTAAATTAGTACAGCCATCATGGAAAATAGTATGGAGGTTCCTCAAAAACTTAAAAACAGAACTACCACAGGATCCAGCAATACCACTACTGGATATGTATCAAAGGAAACAAAATCAGTATGTTGAAGAGATATCTACACTCCCATATTTATGCAGCATTATTCACAATAGCCAAGATATAGAATCAACCTAAGTGTATATCAACTGATGAACGAATAAAGGAAATGTGGTATGTATACACAATAAATACACAGCCTTTAAAAAAAAAAAAAGAAAATCTTGTCATTTGCAACATCATGGATGAACCTGCAGGATATTATGTTAAGTGAAATAAGAAAAGAACAGAAAGAAAAATACCACATGCACTCACTTATATATGGAATTTTAAAAAGGCAAACTCACAGAAGCAGAGAGTAGAATGGTGGTTGGGGTGAGGGGGAGGCAGGGATGGAGGATCGGATTATGTTGTTCAAAGGGTACCAAATTTCAGTTAGGAGAAATAAGTATAAGAGATATATTATACAACATGGTGACTATAGTTAATAACAATGTAAAAATGTATACTTATTCTCCACCTACTTTAACCTATCACTGATTTTATAAACAAATTACACACCAGAACTGTAATATAAAATTTTATTATATTTTATAATGAAACAGGTTACAAAATCTTTAAGTGGAAAAATGCCTTTATATATACATAAAACAGTATATTTTATTCTTAGCCAAAGCTAGTATAATACATTACAATTTGACTTTTTATTTTTGCATTTCTCTTTGTGAAAACTCAATAGAAATCTTAATAATGAAACATGTTTCCAAGTACAAAAAAATCAGGGGAAAAAGATCTTACCATTCTTGCTGACATCCAGTTCCCTGAGATTAATAAGATTTGCAATGGATGCTGGTAACGTTGTTAAATCATTGTCAGGCAAACTCAGTTTGTGTAGAGACTGACAGTTAAAAAGTTGCTATTGAAAAAAGTGAGGAAAGAATTTTGATTATATATTTCCTTAAATATTCCATGTACTAACTTTTACACAAATAAATATTAGTTGTATTAAAACTGAATAAGTTATACCTACACTAATACCAGGCAAGATCTCTCATTGTTCTGGTTATACTATTATGGATCTGAGTACAACTGAACCACTCCGAATAATTTACATCTTCATATTTATACCTTAGGTAAAAGGCACTTAGTGAGAATAAGTATATGGTTGTATGCTCTATTTAGTTAGTCAAAAAATAAGTGGCTGTTAAATATGGTGAACTCTGGAACTTATCTTTCAAGCAACTCAAAATTAGCATTCCAAAATGAAAGCCTTATTAAGATAAGCATTCTTCCAAAAATGTAAAATTGTTAGGTATGATAAAAGACATAAATGATTCAGCTATTTGCACTGTTAAAGCAGCCTCAGTCTTTCAACACAGCTCTCAGACCAAGACCACACTTGTGATTAGACAAGAACACTAATCTGGGTTTCCTCTATTTTCTCTAAGAGAACTAGCTAAGGAAGATAAGTTACTTGCTGAATGAAGAAAACATAAGGGAGAAGAGTAAATTACAAAGCACCCTACCACAACCTAAGTAAGGAGTTCATAAATATGGAACCAGCAACATTTAATGTTTTATCCACATTCCTATACAGATTTCTCTATAAAATAACCTACGATAGCAGTGGCTTTCAAAATGTTTTTACTACTGGCCGTCAGAAAAAAAGCCTTTTGTGCACTGCCATCCAGTATGTGTATAAACACACAAAAATTTAAAACAAATATTTCATGAAACAATGGCTATAAGCAACACATCCTATATTCTTTTATAGTTAAGGTTGCCAGATTAAATACAGAATGTCCAATTAAATTTGAATTTCAGATAAACAACAAATAATGTTTTGGTACAAGTATACCCTACATATTGTATGGGACACATTGAGACACTAAAATTATTCCTTATTTAAAAACTCGAATGTAATTTAGTTTCCTATATTTTTGTCTTCTAATTCTTGCAATCCAAATGTACAGTTCACTTTTTCACAATGCTGGCCACATACACTAAATTGATTTTATAAGCCACCAATAGGTCTCCACCTAGAATTTCAAAACACTGTTGCCTGGGTGGCCAAATATTCAAACAATTAAATTAAAGCTATTGTAGCTTGAATTTACAATAAACAAAACACATGAAATTGGGTAGAAGATAATGAGGGACTGAGATTTAAGAAGAAAAAAGTGCTGAAAAAATTGTAGTAAAGAAACAAGGTGATAATTTGAGAGAGTGTTTCACAGCAATAAACCAACTTTCTCCTTCCAGTTGTTACTACATTTCAGAAACAAAAGTCCTCCAAAACCTTTCCAAACAAATTGTAAATGGAGAAAAACAGGAATACCTGTACAATCTCTAAAGAGCTGTTTAACAATAAAATTATGGTTGTAACTAAAAGGACAATTACCCTCAATTATGACAATGTACATTAATATTTTATGAAAAGTAGAAAAAGATAACATTATTTCTTTGTCTAATTAAATTTACTGGCTCCAGAAATTGTGTAGTCTCGTTATCTACCTAATACGACGGGAATTAAATACAAAATTTTAAGTTATTTGCACAAGTATTCAAGCAATTAACTTGAAGAGATAAAGATTTTTAAAATCTATTTTTAAAAATTTGAATTGTGCTGCATACTTCAAGATAAAATTAAACCAAAAAATTGAAACAGCACACACTTATATATGTCAATATTAGGAATACTGTATTTCTAGGTATAAAAATAACCAAAGGTAATTCTTGAAAGAACTAGCATACCTTTGGAAGTTCTTCAATCTGATTAGCATCTAAATAGAGCTCCTCCAAAGTTTTTTCAAAAGTAAAAATCTCTTTGGGAACCTGTTCCAAACTGCAATGAGAATAATCAAGAGTAGTGACAGTCTCCTCTTCCCCTCGTAGACAGCGACATGGTACCAACCGCACAAACAAACTTCGTTTTGTAGTCATTTTTAGATACTGCAATATTCAAATAAAAATAAGTGTAATTAAAACAAATACATCATAACAATTTTTCAGAACAAATTATTCCAGTTTATCACCATTCATGTCACAGATAAACAACACCTTTCCTGACACTACATGCATCCAGTGGAACCCATTTAACATTGCTTGAATACCCACATTTCTATCTACTGGATTTCAAATTAAACTCAAGCACTTTAGTACTTACAAAACAATCTGTAAAGTAACCATTTACATACTTCTACAAAAACACTGATTTGTGAATTTGCTTCTTAGTTCTCAATAACAACAACAAAAAACCCTCTAGCATAACAAAGATTTTTCTTTAAGTCCTGGCTCTAAGACTTCTATGTTTCTTTCTCTTTTTTGGAGACAGAGTCTCTTCTCTGTGCCCAGGCTACAGTGCCTATGGCGTCAGCCTAACTCACAGCAACCTCAACTGATTCTCCTGCCTCAGCCTCCTGAATAGCTGGGACTATACGCACAGGCCACCAAGCCCAGATAATTTTTTCTATTTTTAGTAGAGACAGGGTCTCACTCTCTCTCAGGCTGGTTTCGAACTTCTGAGTTCAAGCAATCCTCCTACCTTGCCCTCCCAGAGTGCTAGGATTACAGGCATGAGCCACTATGCCCAGCCTCTGTTTCTTAACGAAGAACTTGATTATGTGCAGTTTTAGTAGGAAATAGGAAGGCATAGATGTTGTCAGTTCTTTATAACCAGCCATTGGGGATCAATAACCATTTTTAATTTTCCTATGATTCTCCCACATGAAAATTCCCACCTACCCCAAGTATATTTTGTATCAATTAAATATTGGCCTTATAGTTTTTCTAAAGAGCTTATAGTCTTAAGTGTGTTTAAGGTTACACACTGAATCATAAACTTGTTCAAATAAAGTAAGTGAGGGAAAAGGACAATTCTGAATTAGTAAAAATTCTGAAGGCCAATTTTATTAAGTATATAATGTAGGTACATAGGTTAATTCCAACTAGGCTAAGATTGTATTAGCAAAAAGAGACCCACCTCAATAAATGAGAATAAGTAGTGCTATGAATTTTTTGTATGTAAAATTATCAATTCTTATCCTAGGCAGGAGACTCTATTAATATAGTTATTAGGCCAGGCATGATGGCTCACACCTGTAATCCTAGCACTTTGGGAGGCTGAGGTGGGAGAATGGCTTGAGGCCAGAAGTTTGATACCAGCCTGGACAACACATGGAGACCTCATCCCTTCCAAAAATAAATAAATAAATAAATAATGGGGTGTGGTGGTACACACCTGTAGTCTCAGCTACTCCAGAAGGTAAAGCAGGAAGACTGCTTGAGCCCAGGAGTTTGAGGTTGCAGTGAGCTATTATTGCACCACTGCCTTAGTGACAAAGTGAGATCAGTCTCAAAAAAAAAAAAAAAAAAAAAAAGTATTGTATTACATCTAATCAGGACAAACACCAGGTTAAAACCACTGAGGTCTCAGGCACAAAATATAAAGAGACAGCAAAAAAACTCAGCAATCAAGACAAATATAGCATTCTAATACAACATATTTTTTAAAAAATACAAACTACTGAAAAATAATCCATGCGTTGACCCAAATAAATAACTGACACGTTTGCATCCTCAAAATCTTGGCTTAACAAAACCTCTGTTGATTTAGATTTTTACCTCAGTTATTCGGGTCAACACATGGGTAAATAAAACATCAAATAATGTTTAAATAAAGACAGGATCAGTATTAATGATTTTTCCTTTTGCCTCAGGTTGCAATATGGATCCACAAGGCACTGCTTCTATATTTTCTAACTCTTATTACTTCAAATTATATGCTATTTTTAAAGTGTTTGACAATGAGCAGGATAAGTATTTCCCTTGCAATCTTTTTAAAAATTTGATTATTCTCAATCACTCTGTGCCAGGCATGCCACTTAGTTCTTTAGATAAACTATACCCATATTCTCATTTCATCCTCATTACAACTTTCTAAGATACATGCTATCATCCCCATTTTTCCATAAAGAAACTGAGAGGCAGGGGTCTTACAATATTGCCCAGACTGGTCTAAAACTCTTGAGCTCAAGAGATCCTCCTACCTCAGCCTTCCAAGTAGCTGGGACTACTGCTCTTTCATACTGCTTCTCAATATAGAATAATATATACTTGAATTAAGATTCTCAAAGCAATTAAGGTTTGAGTAGGTCTTTGTTACATACTTTTCCTTCAGGATTTACAAAAAGAAACTAAGATGCTAAACATCAAATGTTTCCATCTAAAATCTTTGTCAACAAATAAATATCCAAAAATGTTTATCAAATATTATGAACAATCTATAGTTACATAAAAGCATGTTTAACTGAAAAGAATAAAACAGTTCATCTAATAAGATTTTAATTGCTAAAGGGGAATTTAGTTTTATACTTGTGTGCTTATTAGATCATTTTTTAAATTCCAAAAATGAATACAAAATTTCCTGTTCTACATATTTTAAGAATACAACTGATAGTGAGTCAGAAGCACACCTAAGAATGGGAAAGATTTTTCTGTAGAGCTAATTATGTTGCAGAAAAAAAGAAATTGTAGAATTTCTCAGAAAGGTCAATAAATTTAGAAAAGGAAGATTAGATGCTTGGCTCTAGGAAGCTGCACAGAGTTTACATCTCAAAGGGAAACCTCCTGTGGACAGATGCTGTGAAGAGAGCAGTTCAGATGAAATTCATTGGGAATCCAGAGCCAATATAAAAATGGACCCCTATTCAAAAGAGGCCTGCAGATGGAAGTAGTGTAAACGAAAAACTGCTGATTGCTAAAAAAGGAGGGAGACCTTAATCCTTGAGGACAGAGAAGAAAAGTACTATCATGAAAGAAAAGTAAATAAGTAACAATACCCAAAGAGATCTTCCCTTAGACAATGATACTAGAAAGTAATCCAGGCCGGGCTGTAGTCCTAGCATTCTGGGGGGCCAAGGCGGGCGAATTGCTAGAGGTCAGAAGTTCAAAACCAGTCTGAGCAAGAACGAGACCCGTCTCTACTATAAATAGAAAGAAATTAATTGGCCAACTAATATTTATAGAAAAAATTAGCCAGGCATGGTGGCACATGCCTGTAGTCCCAGCTACTTGGGAGGCTGAGGCAGAAGAATTGCTTGAGCCCAGGAGTTTGAGGTTGCTGTGAGCTAGGCTGACGCCAGGGCACTCACTCTAGCCTGGGCAACAAAGTGAGACTCTGTCTCAAAAAAAAAAAAAAAAAAAAAAAAAAAAGAAAGTAATCCAAAAAGGAGAAAGCCTAACCTGGTCTGAACAGGAACTGATAAACATAGCTGAATTTTAGGGATGTGATAAGGAAGAAACACTTTATAAATCAGAAGCAACACAGTAAACATAACAATCTTCTCATCACAATGGAAGGACAGAGTCAACCCAGAAAATAGGCACAATGATAAGCCAAAACTTTCTGTCAAAAGAAATTAAAGCTACTTACCCCTGGGTTGAATTTATCTCCCTGATGTTTCTTAATTGAGCCAACATTCTATGGAAAACAAAGAGAGAACCAAAATTAACAAAAATGGATCTTTATGACTGTAAGGAACACCTCTTTTAATTTCTAATATATAACAAAAGCTAAATTAAAATTCTCAGGAACTGACCATTGTAAACTGAAAATATACCAGTCAAACAAAATATTAGCTTCTTAAAAACAAAATGGGTGGATGTGCATACATACACAAATTTGCTAGATTCTAAGTAAATGTCAAGCTTTTTAACAAGTGGATTGTTCATACATTTGTAAACTATTGAGAGCCTTCATCTATATAAAAATAATACGCTTTCTTATCCAGAGAGAAAGTGGCAAACAGAAAAAGGAAAAATAAATAAATAAGTAAGCCCTTTCACGTACCACTAAAATGCCAGTTTTTTAAATGTACTGAAATAACAAAAACTTTTCGGTGCAAATAAATGTTAATCACTAATTATATTTAAATTTAGTAGTTTTTGATGGTTCTATGTGGCAGGTACTGTTAAAGTTAATTATGTATGGGATTTATTTTTCCTTTTAAGAATCTTGACTTTTCAGGACGGTAATGGGCCCAGCTCAATATGCACTTTTGTACTTTCCAGGCCTGGAGGGGTGGACAGGGGATAGGTGACACAATGAAGATCAAAGTCTTATACTCTGAAGGCTGCTTTGGGAGTGGAATGGAGGCTAATTCTGGGAAAGCATTTGCTTTCCTGATATATGGGAACAATTGTGTCTGACATCATCACTCTCCATTTTTCTAGTTTTTTTTTTTTTTTTTTTTTTTTGAGACAGAGTCTCACTTTGTTGCCCAGGCTAGAGTAAGTGCCGTGGCGTTAGCCTAGCTCACAGCAACCTCAAACTCCTGGGCTCGAGCGATCCTTCTGCCTCAGCCTCCCGAGTAGCTGGGACTACAGGCATGTGCCACCATGCCCGGCTAATTTTTTATATATATATATCAGTTGGCCAATTAATTTCTTTCTATTTATAGTAGAGACGGGGTCTTGCTCAGGCTGGTTTTGAACTCCTGACCTTGAGCAATCCGCCCGTCTCGGCCTCCCAAGAGCTAGGATTACAGGCGTGAGCCACCGCGCCCGGCCCATTTTTCTAGTTTTGAATCTATACATGATGGCTAGTGTTGCAACAACCATCCATAAGTCAACAAGCATGAGGATTAAAAACCCACCAATAAATAAGGCTGACAAGAAAAAGATAGAACATGTTAGGGGTCTCAAACAGCATGCTGAGCAGCTGTACCTACCAATGCTAACCACAACCTACTTTTGGATTTCTTGGCCTGTGAGAAAACTAAATCCCTTTATTTGCTTAAACCACTGGTAGGTTTTCTGTACTTGTAGCTAATACATTTCAAAGTGAGGCAGCCTAAAAGCCCAAAACAATGGACTTAATGAAAAGTCTATGCTTACATAATAAATAATCCTTTTTTTTTAAATTCAGAATATTTGAAAATATCTTTCAAAATTTCAGAGTTGTCCTAAATATGAAACTATCTGTCCCTATGCTAAATGGTTTGAGACTACTGAGTTGTTTAAATTTCTCTAAGAATTCTCAAATTCTGTATGGCACACACACACAAAAATGCCTGTGTGTATAACAAGCAAAGATGGCCACTGAATCTTCTATCCTTCATACTATTTCCACAGATGTGACAGTCTGGTAGAACGGAGCCGCCAGTAAACTGAAATGGAATAAGACCATGGTAGGAGCAACAGGAGCAAGGTGGAGAGAAGAGAGATGAGATGTTTGTGTTTAGAAACTTCAATTTGAAATACCTTAAGGCTATTCGAGTGGAATACTGAGTAGGCAGCTGGATATGGGCATTCAGATTGTGGGAAGAGATCTAAGCTCAGGATATATTAATAAATTTGAAAGTCATCTGCTTATAGGTGATATTTAAAGCAATGAAATTAGATGAAATCACCAGGGACAGGAGGGTAGACAGAAAAGAGAACAAGGCCAATGACTGAGCCCCAACACATTAAAAAATTAGGGGCCAGAAAGAAGAAACAGAACCAGCAAAGGACAGTCAAGAGAAGCAGTCAAGTGAAACAAGAGAAAAACCCAAAAAAGTGTGATATTCTAAAAGCCAAGTGATGTTTCAAGGAAGAAGGAATTACCAACTCTCTTAATGAGGACTTAGAATTGCCATTATGTATTAATGTAAAGGTCACTGTTCACCTTGACAAGATTGCTTTTAGTGGTGGGGCAAAACACTATTTGAAGGGGATTCAAAAAAGAACAGAAGAACTAGACACAGCAAAAATATAGACAACTAGGGTAGTTTTGCTATAAAGGACATTAGAAAAATAAAGCAGCTGCTAGAACAGGATATGACTCAAGAAACACAACAGTGGATTTGTAGGCAGATAGGAATAATCTAGTAGAGAAAAAGAAGAGCTCATTGATAAATTTTTATAAATAGGATTTGGGCAACCATACGTAGATAGCCCTAGCAAAACCACCCACCAATAAAAAAGCTGCAAGAAAACAAAACAAAACTTGGGTGGAACTATATATATAACTAGCTAAATAAAATCCACTCAGGATATTTTTTAAAATTAGGGATTACTATACCCTTTTCCTAGAGATTCTGATTTAGTGAGTTAATATAAAACTCAATATTCTTTATCTTAAATAAAATGTCCATGTGATTCTTTAACACACAGTTTCAACAATAATCAGTCAATCCCAATTCATCTATACCAAAGCTACCATCATTTAGCCCTCCCCATCCTCTACTGAGGATTATTTTGACTAAAGTCCCAGTTTGAGAACTACTATAAAAACTGAAAAGTAATAAAAGAAATAAAAAAACTGAAAAGTAAAACCACTATAAAGATTTTTAAAATATAGCACATTATACTCTATTTATTTAAAGAGATCACAAGTTGTCTAGATTTAAGAGAAATCTTATGTTTGTACAGTATTTCATTTAATTAAAACAAAGGCTCCTCAGGCATGCCCACACCTATTAGGTGGTATTTAGGGGTTGTACAAGATCATTTAGTTTAATCATGATTATCACAGTGGTTGCCAATCTGTATTTGGTATATATGTGCTTAGTTCTGGGGCATTTTATGGACATTATTAGCTCATTACTGAAAATTACACAAATAGTAAACAATTAAAATAGTAATATAAAAATAAGAATAGGAAGGTAAGAGTAAGACTTTAAACTTACATAATGAAACAATTATAAAATGTAGGAATAATTCTGAAAGACAACAGTCAAAAACTGAATATACATAATGTGATGATGTGCCTACAGCACATACAAGAAGTGAGGAAGATACTGTAGCTAAATCACACTTATAGCTAGAAGACCAACATCAATGTCTGGCCCCATTAGCCTAATACTAATCAAGTAGCAAGTTGACATTTTCTTCGATATGAACACTATTAAAAACTTTTATATCGAACCACGGTTAGCCTAAACATGTCTAAAAAATTACTGTGCAATGAAGTGGCAGACATATATACTGAAGTTACTGAGAAGTACCCCACATTTGTAGAAATTTCCATTTTTATATTTTTGGATATAATTTACATAATGAAATGAACACATTCTAAGATATAGATACCAAATGTCTACAACCGTGTAACCAACAGGAACCAAAACACATACTATTTCCATCATCCTAGAAGGTTCACACTTGCCCTTTTCCAGTTAACCCCCTCACCAAGGTAACCTGCCCTGAATAAAAATATTATGATATTTGTAGATAAGTGTTATGAGGCTTCAGTTTTCATGGGTAAGTACATGGAAATGAAATTGGTGGGTCATAATCTATAAGTATATTTAATTCTATTAAAAACTATCATTTTACAAAGTGGTAACTTAACACCCTAAGCAATGAGAATTCCAATAACGACTTCATCAACACTTGGTATTTTTAGTCTTCCTTAATTTTAGCCTATGTAGTGGGTGTAGAGAAGCACCTCATTGTTTTTATTTTGCACTTCTCTAATTACAAATGACATTGAGGAGCCTCATCCTTACCTGGACCTCATTTTGATGATGAGACAGATTCAGATTTTCAAGCTTTATCCTCTAAGGGTATAAGACTTTTGGAGAAGACAGTGACCAAATTTTGTATATGGGAGGAATGTAAATTACTGTAATAGAGAGTATAGTGTGTTGGAAGAAAATTCTCCATAATCATCTCATATTTCTGCATGGTGTGTGGATCTTCCGAGCAATGTCATTTACAGCTGACTTAAGATGTCTGTATAAAGAGACATTCCAGGATAATAATGCTTAGCATGACTACGCCAGTCCACCTTCCCCTCTCCAGAAAAGACTTGCTTATACTCCAGTGGTCCAAAATAAGATCAGGTTTCCTAATCTGGGGTTCTTCTGTTACCACACTAGTGCATGTGCAGGTATCATCTGACCCTTACTTTGTCACCCTATGGAGATTAAGGCTCAGAGAACTGACACAAAACACTGCTCTAGTAGCTGTTTTTGCAGTAACCAATAATCTATCTATAATCTAGAGGTCTTGTCTGGAAGGGTTAACTTTTCAGTTTGTAAGTAGGGTAAAATCTCAGACTCTTCATTGTTTCTGACTTAACCACTGTAAACTGAAAAACATGGCCACAATTTGTTAACACCACCCAAAATCAAGAGATGGAATCTATTTCCCCACCCCATGAATCTGGGCTGGCATTGTGAACTGCTTATACCAATTCAATGGGATGGAAATTTTATTAGGCAAGTAACAGTGCCTATGCCTCAAGATTCACAAAGCTTACCTTCTTTGAATACTTTTAAATTTGAATGCTACACTGAGAACATTAGGTAATAAAGAAGCCTGGGATAAAAGACCACATGCTGATTCAAAAAATTCAGAGAAATAATAAACTGCTGTTGTTTTAAGTGTTGGAGAGATCCTTAACACCTGTAATAGATAACTAAAACAACTGGTTTTAAAATAACTAAAACAAAAGTTTTAAATAGTATTTCCTTTTTATCCTTTCAATAGCTATAGAAACTGTATACCCCACCCTGCCCCACATTATTCCTGATATTGGTAATCTGTGTTTTTTCCCCTAATCTTGGCTAGAGATTTATCAATTGTATTGATTTTTTTCAAAGAGGAAATGTTATATTTTGTTCATTGTCTTATGGTATGGTTTCTATTTCATTGATTTGTACTTTTTCCCTCTGTATTTGCTGCCTTTTGCTTATTTTATCTTGTTCTGTCTTCTTAAGGCAAAACTTATGTAATTGTTATTAATTCTTACTTCATTAAAATTTAAAACTCTAAATTCTCTGAGCACTACTTTAGCTGCACTTAATAATTTATGTGTTGTCTTTTGTTGAATTTGTTTAAAATGTTTTCTAATTTCCCATTTGATTTATTCTTTTACCTAAGGATTATTCAGAATTTCTTAATTTCAAAATATTTGGTGATCTACTCAGTGTGAAATCTCATTGCCCCTGATTTCTAACTTAATTCCACTGCAGTCAAGAACATAGTATTATCATTTCAAGCCTTTGAAATATGTTAAGGCTTTCAATGGCCCCAGATAATATCTATCTTGGTTACTGCGCCATGTGTACCTTAAATGTCACATTTTGTGTCTCTTGGGTATAGTGTTTTATAAATATCAATCAGGTAAACTGGCTGACAGCTTTGTTCCCAAATCTTCTATACTCTTACCAATTTATGGCATTCTTTTCATATAAAGTACTGAAAAGTATTAAAATCTCTATAGTTGTAAATTTGTCTATTTCTCATTTTGTCTATTTTTATTTCGTGTATTTTGAAGCTCTGTTATAAAATGAATACACATTTAGGGTACTTCTATCTTCTTGATGAATGAATCCTCTTACCATTATGAGATTTTTTTTTTCCTCCTAATAATCCTTGTCTTTTATATTTTGCCTGATATCGACACAGCCATAGGAGCTTTTCTTTTGTTTAGTATTAATATGGTATATCTTTTTCTATCTATTACTTTTATCCAAATTTGTCTTTATATTTAAAGTATCCATTTGTAGGAAGCATATGTTTGGGTCCTGCTTTTTTTATTTTTTAGTCCAATCTGAGGTAGACTTAGACCTTTTATGTTTAATATAATTACTGCTGTGGCAGAACTTAAGGCTATATCACATTATTATTTATATTCTACTATCCTTTGTTCCTCTTTTCCTACCTCCTAATGAAATTTTTTTAACTCTATTTTATCTCCTTCTATGGACTTTTAGCTATACTACTTTTCTCTGATTGCTCTAGAATTTATAATATACATTCTTCATTCATCATAGTCCATCCTCAAATGCTATTACATCTCTTCACATATAATGTAACTACTATAAAAGAATATACATACATTTACTCCTACTTTTTGGGCTATTGTCTATATTCTACTTCTACATATTATTACATTATTTTTGCTTTATACTACCCACTGCCATTTATATAAATTTAAAAACTAGAAAACAGACATTCATATTTATCTACAAATTTACCATTTCGTGCAGTCTTACTATAGACCTGCTATTAATTAAGCCTATTTGATTAATTTTTAAGATATTATATTTTTCAGTTCTACAATCTGTATCTGGTTCTCTTTTAGAGTTTCCACTACTCTCCTAAATACCCAAGTCCTTCATATATTATCCTGTCAATTGTCCTGAAGTCCTTGTCTCCTAATTCTAATAATTGGACCATCTCTAAGTCTGCTTTTCTTTTGATTATGCAATCGCTTTTTCCTGTTTATTTCATAATTTTTTATAATATCTGAGACACTGTTTTTAACATAACAGTCAAAAGCTGAGCATAATATTGTTTTAAGTTGTATTTCCTAAATAGTGTAAGGTCTTCCCACTCCCCCAGGATAAATGGTTGATAATTCATATTTCTAGCAGGGACAATATGAGCTGGTATTGGCTGTAGCTTTAATTAGATTGAATTCATCTGTGACCAAACTCCCAACCTTACCCACCACAGACCACAGCCACATTTTTGATCTTCTCAAAATTTGAAGCAGTAGGAGTTTGTGCTACTGTTCCACATATTTTTAGTTCAGTTTACCTTCAGATTTAAGCAGAACAAGGTCTAAAATTCCAAGAACCCTTAGAATTTGCAGGACTACATGATTTCTCTATGTTTTTCAACTCTCTTCTCTCCTGCTGCTTCTTGGCAAAATGCAATGGAAGAAGATAGATGGAATTATCAGGCTTAGTTATTATTATTTTTTTTCTTTTTGAGACAGAGTCTCGCTTTGTTGCCCAAGCTAGAGTGAGTGCCGTGGCGTCAGCCTAGCTCACAGCAACCTCAAACTCCTGGGCTCAAGCAATCCTACTGCCTCAGCCTCCCAAGTAGCTGGGACTACAGGCATGTGCCACCATGCCTGGCTAATTTTTTCTATATATATTAGTTGGGTAATTAATTTCTTTCTATTTATAGTAGAGACAGGGGTCTCGCTCTTGCTCAGGCTGGTTTCGAACTCCTGACCTCAAGCAATCCACCCGTCTCAGCCTTCCAGAGTGCTAGGATTAGAGGCGTGAGCCACCTCGCCAGGCCAGGCTTAATTATTTGATTTCGCCTTTGGCGCTCTGTCACATTTCTTCCCTAAAGCCCTCACTGCCATTCCAGGATCAGATGATTTATCCCCATCTCTTCAATGTCTTCCCATTTATGGCAGTCCTACTCCTCTATCTGCCTACGCAGGCAGGGAAATTGCCACACTCACCTATGCAGGGCTCATGTATCTCTGGAATTCAGATCACTAAGGCTTCCCTGACTCCACCAATTTTTGCTAACCCTATTTTAAGAGTGTGATTTTTATAACTTTCAGGTTTTGCTTGTTGTTACCAGGGGACCAAAAGTCTTCTGCATCCCTTTTATATCCTAACTAGAAGCAGAAATCTCAGCAGATTTTTAGTATAGAAAAAACTTTTCTATTTATAGAAAAGATAATCCCATGGAAGATACTCAATCTGACTCACCCCTTTGTGGAGGGGTAAAGTTGGTTAAAGGTAGAAGAATCCTGGATTCTTCTCCATCTCAGTTTAGGAGGACTGACATAATTTAAGGAACAAGAGGCCTCAAATTATTTTTTACAGCAAAAGTCTTTGATTCCACAATTAGAAACACTAACAAATGCAAACATCCTGGATTGAATTAAATCTGAAAAACTGACATTAGATTGTCCTATAATCTAAAGGAAAAGGTGGGAGAGAATGAGGAAAGGAAACAGCTCAGTATGGTTCATAACCAAACCTGAGGAGGGTAAAACAGTACAGAAAAGAAAGACTGTCGGTCTGCGGGTAAATCTCACCTATATGCTAGAAAGTATACCATTGGCTCAATTATTTTCAACAACAGGTCAATAAAAAAATGCAAGAAGACATTTGTGGCAATATGTCATACATAAATCATGTCACAAATGTATGTATATTCAATAGGTTATTGCTAACGGGGGATGAGGCAACACATGTAACCTAAACATTTGTACCCCATAATATGCTGAAATAAAATAAATGCTAAAAAAAAAAAGAAAGAAAAAGAAAAAAATAGGTTATTGCTTAATGTGGTAGGGAAATTGAAATCATGGTAGTGTTTCAAACCTTAAAATAGCTTTCTCTTACAGTTTTGAACGAATTCTAAACTCTTCCCCACAATACACAATCCTGTGGCAGAATTAACTTCCTTACATGTATTCCCTCACTTCTCTTTACTTCCTAGTGTTTATGTCTAAACTAGAGTAATTTCCAACCTCCTCTGTTTCTTCCAGTAACTCATAACAACTTCTTTTCTTCCATGAATTCACCATTTATGATCTAAGGAGCCTTAATGGGACCAGATCAAGATAATCGAATTAACCAAAAAGAACCCTAACTATCATAAAGAATGTTAAGTCTATCCTTATAAAAAGGGACAATCTAAAATACTCTAAGAAATAACTGATTTTGACTACATGCAGTAGTATGCTATATTAAGTAGGTGTATTTTTTTCTACCATCTTAATAAGAATCTCTCCTGAAAACAACTTTCTCTACAGCTATCAACCCATTGCTCCCTTTTACAGCAAAACTCTTCAAACAAGTTGTCCATATTCACTGTCTTCAATTATTCAATCAATTGTTCTTAAATCTACTCCAATCATACTTTTGTCCCGGTTATTTCAATGAAAACTGTTCTTCAAAGGTCACCAACAGTCTGCACATAGCCAAATCCAATAAACAATCTAATTCACATCTTATTTGCCTTATTAGCAATACCACTTCCCCTTTACTGTACAAATTTTCTTCACTTAGCTTCCAAGACACCACACATCCTTCTACGGTTTTGTTCTTATACCACTGGTGGTCACATCTCAGTCAGTCTCTTTTGCTAGTTGCTCTTCTTTATGCCAACCTCTTTTTTTTTTTTTTTTTTTTGAGACAAGAGTCTTGCTCTGTCATCTGAGCTAGAGTGCAATGGAGTCATCATAGCTCACTGCAACCTCAAATTCCTGGGCTTAAACAATCCTCCTCCCTCAGCCTCCCCAGTAGCTGGGAATATAGGCACATATCACCACACCTGGCTAATTTTTCTATTTTTTTTGCAAAGATGGGGTCTTGCTTTTGCTCAGGCTGTTCTAGAACTCCTGGCCTCAAGTGATCCTCCCACCTTTGGCTTCTGACACAGAACATGGATCTTGGCCCTCTTTTCTATATATACTCATATCCTTGGTGATCATCTAGTTTCAATATCTGAAATATTATCTACTTTTTAAATACTAAGGACTCTAATGCCTGCTATCTTAGTTTGGGTTCTACCAATAGCAATGACAGAGGTAAGGACCTGAGTAATGATAGTGTGTCTAGAAAAGGACCCGAAGGAGCATAAAGACAGGGATGGAAGAAAAGCCAATATAGGAATGGTATATTATCAAAGTCATCCCTAAGCATAACAGGTGCTCGAACCTACTTAAATCTCCTGAGAAGCATACAGAAATTCTCTCAAAATTGCCCATAGGATGAGAGGCAAGCTTTTACCCATCCACCCTTGTCTCCCACTCAGTGGAGCAGTGGGAGACAGGAGCAGGATTCCCTCTATAGGCATTAACTCTACCTCACTACCAACCTATGCTTGCTTTCTAATCTTGCTGGCCTCCCACTGCAAGGAAATCACTGGGGCCAAAAATGCAAAGAATCTACTTAAGGCAGGAAGCTCAGGCTGGAATGAGTCTGAGCTTTCATGGTACTGTTTCCTGCAGCTGGGTTTAAATAAAGTATCAAAGGTGAACCAAGAGAATGTAATGCAGGACACCAGAAATGCCTGCTATACTTAAGCCTGGACCATTCCACTAAACTTCAGACTTGCATATCTAACTCCTCATCTAATGTTTCCATTTAGTGAAGGAATTTAAAGAAAAAGCAGGAATTAATGATTTAGAAAAGAGAAAGAGTAAAAATAATAAACGAAGAATAATAAACAGTAATAAAGAGTAAAAAATAATAAAGAGTAAAAATAATAAATGAATAATAAACAGAGCTGGTTCTGTTTTTGATGGGAGTAGAGAAATAAACATTAAGAACAATTTCCCAGCAGATCTAAAGACACAAAACATACCAGCAGGAGTCAGAATGGGGATTTAACAGCATAGATAAAAAGTATTTTAAGAAAATAAAAAAATTACTATGTTCAAATAATGACATGTTTTATTATATATGACTTTCTATAATTTATAAATAATAAAATTTTCTCAAGAAATAGGAAATCATAGGTAAAATTATAGATGAAGTCTATCAAAATTACTTCTCTAAAAGACAATATGCACCCAAGTGCTTGCAAACTTTCAAAATATGAAATTTGATCACGAGGTTCAGGGCTTCACAAGAAACATGGAAAATTTCAAATTTAATGTAACTCTGACATCAACACTTCTCAATGTTAGCATAGAATAACCATAATACTCAAATTCAAGAATACTTCAAAAACCCAGCACTTTGGTTGGTAGGCAGAGGCAAGAGGATTGCTTGAGGCCAGGAGTGGGCCTCATGGACCAGCCCGGACAACATAGCAAGACCCTGTCTCTACAAAAAGAATTTAAAAATTAGCCAGGTGTGGTGGTGCGTGCCTGTAGTCCCAGATACTCAGGAGGCAGATGTAGGAGGACTGCTTGAGCCCAAGAGTTCAAGGCTGCAGTGCTCTATGATTGTATCACTGCACTATAGCAGTGAGACCCTGTCTTTTGAAAAAAAAAAAAAAAACAACAACTTCAAATTAAAATCTAAATATTGTATAGAAGCAACTAAAATACAACAGTAAAACATGACTAAGTAGAATTTTTTTTTATTTTTAAAGAGATAGGGTCTCACTCTGTCACCCAGGCTGAAGGAGTGCAGTGGCATCATCATAGCTCACCGCAACCTCTAACTCCTAGGCTCAAGTGATCCTCCCGCCTCCTGGCCTCCCAAAGTGCTAAGATTACAGGCATGAGCCACCATGCCCAGCCAACTAAGAACTGATTTTAGGAATGCCAAAATGAATAAACATGAGAAACATTTGTTAACAATACATCAAACAAATGAAAAAAGGAAAAACTGGATCTTGACAGAAGGCATCTTAATAAAAGTCAACATCTATTCTTGAAAAAAACCCCACAGAATGGGAGAAAATATTTGTAAATCATGTACCTGATAATGGACTTATATCTAGATTTTGTACAGAAATCTTATAACTCAACAATAAAAAAGACAAAAAACAAAATTTAAAAATGGGTAAAGGATTTGAATAGGCATTTCTTCAAAGATAAAGCAAATGCCAAAAAGCACATAAAGAAGCTAACATTAGTCGTTAAGGAAATACAAGTCAAAACCACAATGATACATGGGGGCTGTCCGGAAAGTATCCAGCCAAGTATGTCTTTATTTTTCATGGGACATGGCTGGATACTTTTCAGACAGCCCCCATATATACCATTTTACACCCACTAGGCTGGCTATAATTGAGACAGGTAATAACAAGCTGGGAGGATGTGACTCTCAAACACTGCTGATGGGAATGTAAAATGGTGCAACTGCTTTGGAAAATAGGCTGGCAGTTCCTCCAAAAAGTTAAACATAGATACATATGACCCAACAATTTCACTCCTGGATGTATAACCAAGATGACTGAAAACACATGTTCTCAGAAAAACTTATAACTAATGTTCACAAGCAGCTTTATTCATAGCGACCAAAGAGTAGAAACAACCCAAATGTCTACCAGCTAATGAATGGATAAACAAAATGTAATATATCTAGTGGAATATTATTCAGCTACAAAAAAGGATGGTACTGATACATGATACAACATGGATGAACTCTGGAAACATTATGCTATGTTAAAGAAGCCAGACACAAAAGGGCACATATTATATGATTTAATTTTTATGAATTGTCAGGAATATGCAAATCCACAGAGACAGAAAATAGATTTTTGGTTACCAAGGTCTGGGAGCAGAAGAGAATGGGGAGTGAGTGCTAATGAGTATGCAGGTTTTTGTAAGAACTGATGAAAATGTTTTGGAAGCAGACAGTGAAGACGGTTACACAATTTAGTAAATACACTAAAACTACTTAATTGTATACTATAAAAGGGTAAATTTTATGGTATGCGAATTATACTCCAATTTATTATAAAAAATCTTTCAAAGAAAAATATTAGGGACACCAATAAATGCTACTTTTGTGTGTTAACACGATAGATTTCAAACTGATTTCCTAGTTCAATTCACTTGACACCTGATCTTTTCCTTAAAATCACTTATTTTACTATCTCCCTTTCCCCTTTAAAAACTTAAAATAAATTACTTAATAAATTACTTAATCTCCAAACCTTTATAATCTATTCCCGATTTACCTTTATACAACTTCACTACTGAATCAAATCCTTTGCTCAGGTGAGGCCTTTTGCCTTACTACAGACTCCTGCCCACTTCAACATACTAATTACTTTTTTGGTTCTTTAAGTGGTAATTTAGATGAAGCTGACTACAAATAAAATGTTTTTATGCAGTGTATCCACTGCCCTAGAAACTGAGCCAGATCTGTTGAAAAGCATGACCTGATTTCAGAAACCTAGACGTGAGAGCTGTAGTGCAGGCAATTCCACCATTAGTTATTTCTTCTGGGCCCTTCTCAAACAACCTCTATTAAAATACAAATTCACCAGGAAAGACAAGGCCCTAATTTCTTAAGGTGAATTTCTTTATGTCTTTTTTCTCCTAAATTGAAGTGAAAGAGATAAAGGAACCAGAGGAAACAACACAAAAAAGGTAGAAATTAGCAAAAGAAGGCAGCCAGCTTGAAATCCTCATTTCCCCTTCCTTGGCCTAAGCTGAATGTTTGCTTCAGTGTTAATTTAGGCTGGCAATGATTATGAACATCACAAACCTTCCAAAGAAAGCTAGATCACTCTCAACATCTTACAGAAGGATTTTTTTTTTTGAGACAGAGTCTGACTCTGTTGCCTGGGCTAGAGTGCCATGGCATCAGCCTAGTTCACAGCAACCTCAAACTCCTGGGTTCAAGCAATCCTCCTGCCTCAGCCTCCCTAGTAGCTGGGACTACAGGAATGCACCACCATGCCCGGCTAATTTATTTATTTTTATATATACACACAATTTTTTTTAGTTGTCCAGCTAATTTATTTCTATTTATTTAGTAGAGATGGGGCCTTACTCTTGCTCAGGTTGGTCTCAAACTCCTGAGCTCAAATGATCCCCCCCACCTCGGCCTCCCGGAGTGCCAGGATTACAGGCATGAGCCACCACAGGGTCAGAAGGATTTTTAAAGGTTAATCATTAACATTTATAAGTAAAGCTTAAAAATGCCACCACCTGATGAAAATCTTCTCTTTAAAAAGATTCACTTTTAGTAGGATTCAGATCTATTAATATTTTAGGGACAAAAATCCATCATTCTATTAAACTATCCCAAACAACCCTTAGGGCTGAAGACACATTTGTGTTGTATCACAGATATAGAAAAACAAAAATTTAAGCTTCTTTTACTAATCAAACATTTTACTGAATGTACTTTTAAGTAACGAATATTCTTTAAATTTCTCTGTAGAAACTGCTGGGTGCCTAGTACCAGGTTCATTCACATACATTGAACTCTGACATTCCTCTAATTTAGGTATTTTGCCTAACATGTTTGTGTTTGCAATGCCAAACTACAGGCAAAGGTCACAGGACAAGTAAGAGGTCTTAGACTCAGCCTTTATATAGCATCAGTGGTTGTCAGTAAGTATAAGGACACCTTAGTAGGTCCAGAAATGTCAAGGAACCCCATGATAATAATTCTGTTTGCAATATTCCTGTTGAGAAAACACTTATATACATGTGGATTTTTGGTTTGGCTGCAATAAAACTCCATGGTCCATGGATGGGAATCTTTCTAAAATTTCAATACTGAGAGCTTGGCTACATGAAGATGGACAATAGATACCAAAAAAATGACAGCAATCATCCTTAGAATAGCTTCCAATTCACAATGACTCCCCCTTTCTCTGAGAAAAGGTCATCATAAATCCATAAAGTATCTTTGTGCCAGTTTTAAAACTACAGCCCTATAGATATATGGCTTGGCAAGTAGCATGTGTAATAAGCAACCTGCACAATCCAACAGCCCTGCTCTGAGGGTTATTCTCCCATTTGAAAGGAGTGGTCCACTAATATCTATTTCAGTACCAGGTAACATTGCCCACTTACTTGTAGCAGATTGGAAAAGGGATGGGCACCTGATTCAAGCTAGTCAATCATCATCTCTCTCTCCAGGATGTGTAAGAGGGACTGAAAGATAGCAAGTCAGTCTTCACATTTAGTGGAACTATAACATCTGAAGTCAGAATCTGTGGAGTTGCTGCCTTCCACCATATGAACACAGAAACAGAACGCTCATCTGAAGAAAGGAAAATATAAAAGAGTGATGGTCTTCCAGTTATTTGTTCTCATTCCTTTCTGAGACTAACTGCATTCTAGCCCTTGAGTGTCCATAAGACACTGGTACATCCTTATTATTATCCTATTTTAACTGGTCTCTGTTACTTTTATCCACAAGTCCTATTCATATACTTTACTTATACCAAAGTTTCTGAGCTGAAAATCTAGAACTTCAAATAAGGGAAAAATCAAATATAAATATGGCCATCAATTATTTTGCAAATCACTGTCTCCATCTTTCCATTCATCCTCAAGTGCTCAATACCTATTCTTCTAAAAAGGGAACTTTGTGTTCCAAAGTTAAGATACCTAAACTTGAAGACTTGATACAACAGACTTTAACCACTGAAAAAAACAGCCATACACAAAAAAAGATATTATCTCAATTGTCACAGTCATAGTTTCTAGACACCTGACTCAGACTATTTCATCACACATCAACCAGTTTAGAGCCATTGTCAAAGCTACTAGATTTCATGGACACAAAAAAGTGAAACCTAAACACCTAAGTAGCAATTCTGGACTAAACACACAAACAGAATCAGTCAAATAAATTAATGTTAAATGACTACATTTGGCTTTCTGATGCTAAATACAACAATATAAATACTATAAATATGACAGAAGGAGAACAAACATTTACTGAGTTACTAGGTGATGATCACTATGTATAGCATTCCTGCTGCAAGGAGTTTCTAATTATAGGTAAAACATGATAGCAAATAATCAAAATATAATGTAATATATCCACCAAAAATAATACAAAGTTACAAATTTGGAAAAAAAGAGACCAAATAGTCTGGTGGTATGAGAGAATAGTCTAGCAGGACAGAACAGCATATATAAACCAAAGTGTAGAAGAGCTCTGTGTATATTGAACAAAGCAATTAGTGTTACTAGCAGATCAAATTAGGTAGGTAGGGTAGATTTTGAAATACGTAGGAATGAGATTAGGATGGGTCAGCAGAAGGTAGAACTTAAATGCTTTGAACATCATGCTAAGTAATGCAGACTCAAACTGGTAAGCAGCAGTTTTTAAAGACTTAAAAGCAAAGAAGTGACACAGACTAATTTAAATTTTAGGTAGATCATTTGGTGAGCACTGTGGAGCTAAAAACAATCCTGGTATTATTTAGCCAGTGATGTGACTTATAAAACATGAGGGGTATGAACTTAGTATTTCACATTCATGCTTTTAAAAGTAGAAAATCAAAAGCAAAGAAAGTTATTCAGCAAAAATCTATTAATCGGCCGGGCGCGGTAGCTCACACCTGTAATCCTAGCTCTCTGGGAGGCCGAGGTGGGCGGATCGTTTGAGCTCAGGAGTTCGAAACCAACCTGAGCAAGAGGGAGACCCCCGTCTCTACTATAAATAGAAAGAAATTAATTGGTCAACTGATATATATAGAAAAAATTAGCTGGGCATGGTGGCGCATGCCTGTAGTCCCAGCTACTAGGGAGGCTGAGGCAGAAGGATTGCTTGAGCCCAGGAGTTTGAGGTTGCTGTGAGCTAGGCTGACGCCACGGCACTCACTCTAGCCTGGGCAACAAAGCGAGATCTGTCTCAAAAAAAAAAAAAAAAAATCTATTCATCATCTACAGCGCACCAGACATGTTCATGTACGAAATCTTTGTAACATCCCTGTAGCTGATCATATCCATACTTTACAGAAAAGGTAATGAAATCAACACAGAAGGTAACTTTTCCAAAATTACAATGACAGAGCTCAGACCTGTTGTTTCCCTAGAACACATCTCTCACTGCCTGGTTTAATAAACAAAATTCATTAATATTTTAACTTAGTGCAGTCTTCATACTGCACTAGATCATGTAATTTGATGTTGACAATTAAAATGTCATATTTTATTCTGTTGCAGATTCAACTACTTTGGGGCAAGGTAAAACTACAGTGAAACAACCAGTTATATAATAAACAGGTCTTTAAAAAGAATAACATCTGAAGTTTTACATGCTTAATATTAAAAAAAAATTTAAGCAGTAATTCCTAAACAAAAATGGTGAAACAATTAAATTTGATTATTGAAAAACAACAACACATGACCACCTTGGAACAAAGAGAACTAAAAAGCTTAAGATATGTGAACAATTTACCTGAAAATACCTGAAACTATTGTTCCTAGAAGCTATGTTTGTATGTGGCTTTTGTTTCTGTGGGATTTATTTGTTTTTGCTCCCTGGGGGAGCAGACCATAAGTTTGCAAATGATGCAAAATCAACCTGTGTCAATGCAACTTGTTAAAACCTGCACACTGGCCAGGGCTGGGGGCTCACATGCCTATAATCATAGCACTTTGGGAGGCCCAGGCAGAAGGATAGCTTGAAGCCAGGAGTTCAAAGCCAGCCTGGGCAACATCGATAAAAAACAAAACAAAATAAAAAACAGCATACTCAACATTGTTGACAATATAATTTTAATATATGAAATTCCCAAGCAACATAAAGTCTACCAACAAACCACTGCGAATTTGAGGAACAATATAGTTGAACACAAGAGAAAATGGCTTTGGAAATAATAGTGCTTTACATGCCAGTCTAGATTCCACCATTTACCATTTTGTAATCCTGAACACATTATCTCTTTGATCTCAATTTCTTTATGTGAAAAAAAAATGAGTATAATGCCTATTATTTTAGTTGTTCTGAGAATACATGAAAAGATCCAGCACAGTGGCTCAAGCTTATAATCCTAGCACTCTGGGAGGCTGAGGCAGGCAGACTGCTTGAAGCCAAAAGTTCAAGACCAGCCTGAAAAAGGGCAAAACCCCATCCCTAACAAAAATAGAAAAAATTAGCTGGGTGTGGTGGCACATGCCCACCCGCAATCTCAGCTACTAGGGAGGTTGGGGCAGAAGGATCACTTGAGCCCAGGAGTTTCATGTTACACTGAGCTATGATCGTGCTATTGAATTTTACCTGTGGCAACAGAGCTGAGAATCTTCTCAAAATAAAAAGAATACCTGAATATCCAACACAAAGATATGCTGAGTGGCTTCAATTTCATTACTTTTCCCAAAAGTAATTCAATCAGCAACAGAAGACCATGTGACATAACCAAAGTTGAATAAATAATAGTTTTTCCTTTCTATTAAGGATACATAGGCTGGGCACAGTGGCTCACGCCTGTAATCCTAGCACTCTGGGAGGCTGAGGCAGGCGGATTGCTTGAGGTCAGGAGTTCGAAACCAGCCTGAGCAAGAGCGAGACCCCATCTCTACTATAAATAGAAAGAAATTAATTGGTCAACTAATATATATAGAAAAAATTAGCCGGGCATGGTGGCACATGCCTGTGGTCCCAGCAACTCGGGAGGCTGAGGCAGTAGGATTGCTTGAGCCCAGGAGTTTGAGGTTGATGTGAGCTAGGCTGACACCACGGCACTCACTCTATGGGCAATAAAGCGAGAATCTGTCTCAAAAAAAAAAAAAAAAGGATACATAAAAGTTTGATCTTACTACTCAATTAAAAGAACTTGTTCCTTTGAAAATATTTTATATATACTATTCATTCTCACAGGTACTTTGTTTTTATGTTTTTGTGTTTACTTGTCTTATTTGGTGTTGGGTGAGCATGTTTTGCTGGAGTGCTTATTCTCACATTAGTTTTTTTTTTAAATTGACGATTTCACATTAGCTTAAAGTCAGTACTATTTCTCATTCATTTATACTCCCTTAAATCCTATACTGCATTATTTTCAGTATAAGGGAAGAAGCCTCTCAATTATATTTCCTCTCTTATTTGAAACAAAGATTTGGGAAAAAAAAGGAGTCATATTCATGTATTTACTTCATAGGCATTGAGGAATATACCCTTTTCCCAAAATTAAATTAAATTTTAAAATAAATGAAATAATGCAAGTGTTTCTGCCTACCTACCTTCTTCATTCAATCAATGAGTTTGATAGTGATAATAATTTTCTTTTCCACAAAGCCTCTCACAGTCTGATAACTGCACCTTGCTGGATGCTGCTCTAATGGTTAAATACATTTTTCATATAGGAGAGGCACTGAACACAAATACACCTTATTTGATATTCAGTGGAAGAAACAATGACCTTTTCCAGAACCTAAAGAAAATCCTGGTTGTTGTTGAGAGAGACTGTATGATGGTCTCCATGGTGACATTTTCCACATACACTGACTAGAGAACTTAATCCTAACGAAATGCAACTAATTTTACAGGACAAGGTCTGTGGTAGTTTTAACATTTCCACAAATTCTCTTATACTTCTCCCCTCAAGTGGTGAAATCCTCTTGTCATCTACTGGAATAAGGACTGGCCTTAATGACCAGCTTCTTATGAATGAAATACAATGAAGTGATGCTGTATGACATCCAAGGTTAGGCTAAAAATAGTTTCCACTTAGGCCCTTGCCTTTTTCCTTTCATCCACTTGCCCTTGGAACCCAGACACTTGCTGTAAGGAAACCCAAATCTGAGAGGCCACACGTAGGTGCTCTGGCTCACAGCCTCTGACCAACAGGCAGATTCACCACCAGACATGTAAGTAAAGCAGCTCCAGCAACCATCTAACTGCAACCACATGAGAACTTGAGCAAGAATCAACTAACTGAGCCCAGTTAAGCCCTAGAATCATGATAGATAATAATAATGAGTCTTCTTGATTTATATCACTAACTTTGAGATTTTTTTCCACAATAGATAATTAGTATAAAGTCTGATTCACTAAAGGCATCCTTGTTAGGAGAAACACAGTCGTCTGTTGCTTAATGATGGGTTATGTTAGGTGATTCTTTCACTGTGCAAAGAGAGTGTACTTACACAAACCTAGATCATATAGCCTACTACCCACCTGTACGACATGTTACTGTACTGAATAATATAGGTAATTGTAAGAAAATGCTAAGTATTTGTGTATCTAAACATAGAAAAGGTATTATAAAAATACAGTGTAAAAGATAAAAAAACAGTACACCTGTATAGGGCATTCACCATGAATACAGTTGGCAGGACTGGAAATTGAGAAGGATCAGCCAGTGAGTGAGTAGTGAGAGAATATGAAGGACATTACTGTGCACTACTGTAGACTTTATAAACACTGTACACTTAGGCTACACTTCTTTAGGATTTATCCAAAAGATATTATGTTTTCAATAAACCTTAGCTTACTGTAATCTTTTTATTTTATAAACTTTTTTTCTTAACTTTTAACTCTTTTGTAATAACACTTGGCTTAAAACACAAACACACCGTACTGGTGTACCAAAATATTATTTATTTATTTTTTTTCTGTAAGAGACACACTATGTTGCCCAGGCTGAACTTGAACTCTTGGGCTCAAGGGACCCTCCTACCTCAGTCTCCCAAGAAGCTAGAACCACCACACCTTTTCTCTATAAACCTTTTTTCTATTTTTAGATTTCTTTTCTTTGCATTTTAAACTTTTTTGTTAAAAACTAAGACTCATTAGCCAAGACCTACACATGGTCAGGATCATCAATATCACTGTCTTCCACCTCCATACTTTGTACCACTGAAAGAAGTCTTTCAGGGACAGTAACAGGCATGGAGCTGTCATTTCCTATGAAAATAATGCCTTCTTCTAGAATACCTCCTGAATGACCTGAGGCTGATTTTACAGTTACTTTTTATAAGCAGAAGTATACTCTAAAATAATACAAAGTATAGTAAATACATAAACTAGTAACATTTATTATCAATTATTATGTACCACATATAACTGTATGTGCAGTAGTTTGCTTACACCAGTATCACAACACATAAGTAATGCACTGTACTACAAAGTTACATCACTAGGTGATAGGCATTTTTCATTAAATTCCATAACATTCATTAAAATGTTATGAAACCACCATTGTATGTGTGGTCCATCATTGACCAAAACATCATTATGCGGTGCATGACAGTATACTAAATAATTTTACAAAAAATTTTCAACTCAGGCCGGGCGCTGTGGCTCACGCCTGTAATCCTAGCTCTTGGGAGGCCGAGGCGGGCGGATTGCTCAAGGTCAGGAGTTCGAAACCAGCCTGAGCAAGAGCGAGACCCCGTCTCTACTATAAATAGAAAGAAATTAATTGGCCAACTGATATATATATAAAAAATTAGCCGGGCATGGTGGCGCATGCCTGTAGTCCCAGCTACTCGGGAGGCTGAGGCAGAAGGATCACTCAAGCCCAGGAGTTTGAGGTTGCTGTGAGCTAGACGCCACGGCACTCACTCTAGCCTGGACAACAAAGCGAGACTCTGTCTCAAAAAAAAAAAAAAAAAAAATTTTTCAACTCTATAAGTACTTTCAAATGAGGAAACAGAAAAAGCCTAACATACTTTGTTATAGCAGACGTTATGATAACTGCACCACCATTTTCTTTTTATGTGATGATGTTTCAAGGCACCCTATTTGACCCTGTGGATTTATCCAGGGGATATAGGCATAAAACTAAAGATGTTCAAGATTTATGGGCTCAATGGGTTTACATTCCAAGAAGGAGAAAACAATAAACTCTTATAGCAAATGATAAGGCAAATTCAGATTAAGGTATGTGCCATAAAGTAAAAACATGTTAAGGAGAGAGGAATCTGAGAAGAGCAAACTTCAGACAGGGTAAACAACAGAAACCTCACTGAAAGTTACATCTGATAATGGGGAGCAACCTGTCACAGATCTGGGGAAAAGCAATCTAGCCAAAAGAACAGGTATAAATGCCTAAACGTGGGAACAAATGCTAGTGTGAACACAGGTCAACTGAACAGAGAGAGAATCATAGAAGATGAGGTCAGAAAACCCAACCAGACCAGGTACAATTTTACAGATCATAAGAAGGAGTTTACATTTTATTCTAATCACAATGAGAAGCCATTAGAGACTTTTAAACAAGGAGAGTGATATCTTTATGTTTAAAAGATTGCTCTGGCTGCTATACTGAGAATGATTAGTGCAAATATCTACAGTAACTAAAAATCAATCCTTTGCACAGGATAAGTTCCCTACAAATGTTAGCTATAATTATTATTATTACTGTCACTATATATAGTCAGCCCATGTTGTTGCAAGAACATAATTTTCCTTCTTCTGACAAACTATATAGTCCTTAATGATAGAATTTTAGTAATCTTAATCAGATGAGTAATCTTATTCGGAATTAATTTCAGTAATCTTAATCAGAATTATCTACAGATTTTTACCAAACTCTATTGCCTGGCCTCCAGCCAGCAGGATTCTACATCAAAAGGCCTGGGATATGGTCCAGACACATATATATTATAAAAGCTCCCCACGTGATTGCAATATTATGCCTTAAAACCAGTACTCAGTGTCATTTCTGTAACCTCCTCTGATATTAGTACAAAATCCATGTTTAATAAATTTCTAGAATTAATGACACATAAGTTCAATCACTAAATAGCTGCTTTAAAGCAAACATAATGGAGATTCATTATTGCTTAGTTATATTTCAGGCCTCAAACCACAAGTGAGGTGTTACTCTTCACCCAAATGTACCTAATATCAGAGTTTCACAGAACCTGACTTTATTCTTTAAAAGAAAGTCACAACAGAAGTGAAAATCAAATTTGTCTACATTAAAATTTCACTACCAAATACAACTTACCAAAAGCAGTATCTTCATTTGTAAAGTAACTTAGTATATTCCTTATTTATTTTCCCTAACAATTGCATGTGAAGTGTTTGTTTGTTTGTTTTGAGACAAGGTCTCACTATACTGCCTGGGCTATAGTGCAGTGGCATCATCACAGCTCACTGCAACCTCACTGCAAACTCCTGGGCTCCAGTGATCCTTCTGCTTCAGCCTCCTGGGTAGCTGGACTACAGGCACACACTGCCATACTACCTAATTTTTTTTTTTTAATAGTGATGAAGTCTTACTTTTTATTTGTTTTTTTTGAGACACAGTATTGCTCTGTCAATCAGTTAGAGTACAGTGACGTCATCAAAGCTCACTGCAACCTCAAACTCCTGGGCTCAAGTGATCCTCCTGCCTCAGCCTCCCAAATAGCTGGGACTACAGGTGCTTGGCCACCACATTAGGCTAATTTTTTGTTTCTAATTTTGGTTGTCTGGTTAGTTTTTTCTATTTTTTAGTAGAGATGGGGATCTTGTTCTTGCTCAGGCTGCTTTCAAACTCTTGACCTCAAGTGATCTTCCAGAGAGCTAGGATTGCAGGTGTGAGCCATCCCACCAAGTGGTATCTTGAAATCATAGGCTGAGGTGATTCTCCAGTCTTGGAGTGTTAGGATTATAGACAGGCATGAGCCACCACACCCTGCCTTATGTGAAGTTTTTTAAGCTCAACAGTAAACTCTAGAAATGGTCGACTGAGGGCAGTAACTTGAGAATTCCATTTGTATAGTCGTTTGCCACCTCAAAGTTGCCTGCTTTAATATTATTATTCAGTTAATAGTTCCCAAATACCAATATATATAAGAAATTATTAATATTTTATAAAAGGACAAAAGAGTAATTACTTCAGCTTTATTTGGATGGATCGATATAACAATTGTTATGTAATAAAAGCTATCCTAAAATAGTTTTCATTCATTATATTAAAAAGTTATCTTTTAAAAGTAATCATTGATTACTCAATCACTTCTGTGAATAATGGAATTAAGACTTGATACTAAAATGAGACAGATGTATTTTTTGTTGCTTTGAAAAATTAATATTAGGGCACATCATCTGGAGAACAAATATAGAAACCTTTAACTGGAAAATTTAGTATACTATGAAAAATGAAGTAAAATCACAATCAGAAGCAATCCTACTTTTGAATGTTTTAAAATTTTAAAACCAACTTTAATTAGTATTACTAAACCAAACTATTCAATGATAAATAAACAATACCAGATTTTAAGTCTTTAATTAAAAGTGTATAGTTACACAGACAATATTACAGTCAAGGAAAAATAATTTTGCCAGTTCAAATACTATTTGTCTACCTTCCTAATCTCAAGATGAAACATGTTTGAAGAAAACTGTGGGCCTTGATGAAAATTATTCAAGTAGAGGAAAAATAATTTAGTATACCCAATTCCTCAGTATTAAATCTAAAAACATAAATATAAAACATTGTCATTTATGAAATGCCTAAATACAAACATACCTTCATTTAACATAGAATACTACGAAAAAAAATTATGAAGGTCTAAGCACAATCATAGTGTACAAATTCATTGTTTCTTCTTTTATATTGCTTAAGCACTAATGTTTGGCTTTATTTATTACACACTCAAACTGCACATACACTCACACATATACACATATATGTAGTACACATCTGTAAATTTATTTTAAACTCTGAAGCATTAGTGGCAGATTTTGACATTTTTCTAGTTGCTTATTAGTCAATTTCTCCAGTCTCTGGAAAATAAAATGTTCCGAATGGCAATGAACATAGAAAACAAGAAATGCTCTAATAAAACAAATTTTATATAAATGTGGAAACAGAGGTTAGGAAGGAAGTCACTGACCTAGACAATTTCTGCATTCAAAAATAAAATATCATCTTTGTATACGTTACACATTTACAAAGTAACTATTCTTCCATCCACATAGCCTTCAAAAAATGTGACACATTCAAGAACTTTAGCAATTACTCTAACAGGCATTTCTTGCAGATATTAATTTAAATATTAATATTATATTAATATTTCATAACTTATATGAAGGCTTATTTGGATTTACAACTCTCTGATCAAATTCCAATTAGTTTTCTGCAGCGCCAAAAAGATACAGCACTATATAAGGCACCCTAGGAAATCTCATTAGTGGCTTCCTTGTATGATCTCTCCTGATAACCAGCACATGGATAGTGTCAAATTGGCTACTTACTCTCAAAACCAAAAAGCACCTTCCCCACCAAAGATACCTAAAATTCATCATCACAAATTCTCTAATTCAAATGCAAAAGCAGGAGACTGCAGACTAAGGGAATTGACAAAAATGTCATCGACAATCATCTTTCCTTTCACACAAGGGGTCAGGCTGCACCGCCAGAGCACTTGCTTGTGCATAACCGGGTCCACGACCCCTCTGAGACCCCCCAAAGAAAAAATTAGCCTTGCATGGTAGCAGGCCTGTAGTCCCAGCTACTTGGGAGGCTAAAGGAGAAGGGTCGCTTAAGCCTAGGAGTTTGAAGTTGCAGTAAGTTCTGATGACATTACTGCACTATAGGCCTGATGATAGCGAGCGATTCTGTCTCAAAAAAATAAATAATATTAAATTAAAATTTAAAAATAATAAAAATGGTGGGAGAAGGAACTAAATACACTCGATAGTGGTTTGTTAAATATATTTTGATTCATCCAAACAACTACTGTTAAGCAGCTAAATAAGAAAGGGGAGATTTATATGTAAAAACTTAAATGACAGATAAATGCCTCTAGTAAATTACTGAGTAAAACAGGAAACTTTAAATAATATGTAGAATATAAGTGCATTTTTGTAATTATATTCATTCGCAGAAAAATCTGAACATTCTGAAAGTTTTAAACATTAACTTTGCACAGTAGGAGATTAAAAAGCATTTTCACTGTCTAAACCTCAACACTGTGTGCAGTTTTTTTTTTTTTTACAATGGGCACTTAGCAATTTTAGTTAAACACTCAGAACACAGTAAAGTATTTCCATTTTGAAAAAACCTATCATAGAGCAATATAATTTCTTCATAACTTCCTATGAGGTTTTCCCTAGGACACAAAGAATCCAGGTTTTTTTCTCTTAGATGCAAATGAACAGTATTAGGGTGTGAAATCTGTACACAGGGAGAAAGAACTCAGAGATACCAATTTAGGCCACACGTGTTTTAATTAAAGGGTAGTTGTGTTGTGAGTTTATTTCTCTTTCTGTTTGATGGTTTATTTTCCTTTGTTAGATAGGCTAATTAGTAAGACCACCTTTCAAACAGTTCATTCAAGTTTATGTTGTGTCTCAGATATTTAAAGATTTTTTTGAAAGTCACTCTTATTGATCTTGCTTTGATCACTCAGAAGTTTCCAAATCATATACTAACACTATACCCTGTTCCTTCATAAATATGCCAACATTTATTGCCCCTAGCAACTCAGAGAAAATTTTATTATTGCAATGGCTTAAAACCAATGTAATGATTAAAATCAATGTATTCAAAGGCTGGAAAGAATCTCTTCAAGCTGGAAAAAGGTGATCATTGTAACATCTACATAGATTTACTGGGTAAATTTCAAATAGGTATAATAGGGAATCACTCAACTGCCATTGAAGACTACAGTTCAAAGAAGCCACAGTGTAAAACCATACATCCTAAGCTGTTTGTAGTATTTCTACCATACATAAATAGTAGCATGGTTAAACTACCTTAAAAAATGCTATGTGGGCCTGGCACAGTGGCTCAAGCCTATAATCCTAGCACCCTGGGAGGCCAAGGGGGGAGGATCGTTTGAGCTCAGGAATTCAAGACCAGCCTGAGCAAGAGTGAGACCCCCATCTATATTAACAATAGAAAGAAATTAGCTGGACAACTAAAAATATATAGAAAAAATTAGCGAGGCATGGTGGCACATGCATGTAGTCCCAGCTCCTTGGGAGGCTGAGACAGGAGGATTGCTTGAGCCCAGGAGTTTGAGGCTGCTGTGAGCCAAGGCACTCACTCAAGCCCAGACAACAGAGCAAGACTCTTGTCTCAAAAAAAAAAAAAAAAAAAATGCTATTATGGGGGCCAGGTGCAGTGGTTCATGCCTGTAATCCCAGAACACTGGGACACAGAAGCAGGAGGATCTCTTGAGATGAGAAGTTTAAGACCACCCTTTGTACAAAAATTTTAAAAATTACCCTATTATGGTGGTGCATGCCTATAGCCCTAGCAATTTGTGAGGCTGAGCTGAGAAAATCCCGAGCCCAGGAGTTTGAGGCTGCAATGAGCTATACCTGTGCCACTGCACTCCAATCTGAACAACAGAGCCAGACCCTTTAAAAAAAAAAAAAGCTATATAACTACTATGAGGACATTTTAAAAGTATCACCACAATCACCACACCCACTTACTTGCCAAGAGTCTTCAGTTTCTGATCTCAAGCTACCAGAAGATTCAACAGTGCAGTGGACACTCCACCAGAGCATATTCCTAATATTTAACAGCCACATTCTGATATAACATCAGACAAGTGTGAACTCTTCTTGCCATACAGTCATCCCCCCTTATCTGAGGGGGATACACTCCAAGACTCCCCCAAAAGATGCCTAAAACTGCAGATAGTATCTAACTCTACATCTACACATGTTATGTATTTTCCCTATATATACTTATGTTTTTTGCTCTGATAACCAGAAAGTTACTAAAAGAGTAACAGGCAGCGTAGAGAGTGTGGATATGCTGGACAAAGGGATGATTCACATCCCACCCTGGATAAAGCAGGATGGTACAAGATTTTATCACTCTACTCAGAACAGCACACAATTTAAAATTTATAAATTATTTTTGGAACTTTCCATTTAATGGTTTCATACTGCAGTGACCATGGGTAACTGAAATTGTGGAAAGCTAAGCTACAGGAAGGGGGGACTACAGTAGTTGTCACTGAATTCTAACAACTTTACTGACTTGAAGTTATCCCTTGTCCTATCATCAAAATTACCTGGGACATGAGAAAATTCTCTCAAATAAAAATTTACAAATGTTAGCCTACATTCTGAATTGCTACACACTTTCAGATTTGATTTTCTTTTCATTTTTATGAAACAGATAAGAGCAATTGAGAAGCAATGCCAAAAGCTCAAAATTTCCATGTTTCCAATTCAGTACATGCTTTGTGAACACAAAAATTCCTAAATATTCTTTAGTCCCCAAATTTGCTAGCACAATTTTCTTCAAGAATTATGGTTGGCACCTTTTTAAAAAAAATCCAAACCATTTTTTAAAAACATTTCTTATATAAAAGTTTTCCTAAGAACACACAGTGCACTTTTTTTTTACAGTTCTTAAAACCCTCATTCTTTGAGCAAAGATATTCCTCCTGAAACTGTTAAAGTTTAATTTTTAAACTTTTGTCTTTTGGGAAGTGCCAATCTCAATAAATAATCACATTTGTAGGGCTGGGCGAGGTGGCTTGCGCCTGTAATCCTAGCACTCTGGGAGGCCGAGGCGAGCGGATTACTCGAGGTCAGGAGTTCGAAACCAGCCTGAGCAAGAGCAAGATCCTGTCTCTACAATAAAGAAATTAATTGGCCAACTAATACATATAGAAAAAATTAGCTGGGCATGGTGGCGCATGCCTGTAGTCCCAGCTACTCAGGAGGCTGAGGCAGTAGTATTGCTTGAGCCCAGGAGATTGAGGTTGCTGTGAGCTAGGCTGACGCCATGGCACTCGCTCTAGCCTGGGCAACAAAGCGAGACTCTGTCTCAAAAAAAAACAAAAAGATCACATTTGTAGTGTATTTACCAATAAAAGTGTCCTGTGTCTATAAATGCAAATTAACACACAAAAAAACAGAATGAAGCAGGATGAAGCAGCACTGTGAAAAAAATGAAACTAAAATTTTCTATTTATCATTTCCATTAAGTATCCTCAAATTTGATGTCCCGAAGTCCCTGTGTAAACAAAACCAGACTGGCAAGATTAAGGCTGAGATGTAACAAAGGGATTGCCTCACTCTCTAATACAGGACAGTACTCCCATCTGTTAGCTAACAACTTTCCCGAGAGTCAATGTGTAGACTGAAAAGACTAATTTTCACCAATTCTTACACATTGTTCAAGAACAGGACATGACCTCTGCAACAGGAGTTGCAGCTCAGCTCCTTTTTTCTTTTCCCCTCCCCACAGATTATTTTCAAAATTTACTATCTAGCATAATATGGTTGGGGGGGAGGAGTTATCTATGCCTTTAATATACTGTCTTAGTCCAAGCCAGGCTTTCCCTCTATCCATTACTAGCAAACTGCCAATTGGTAGATCAAACCCAACTTGTAGCTCAGGTGTTCTTTGGTCACCACAGGTTTTTTGGTTTGTTGTTTGTTTGGGGGGGGGGTGCAGAGGAGGGAGGAGACAACATTTTGAAATCAGTAAATTTTATATCTTTCTTTTAAAAAAAGAATCCAGATCCTTACTTTCTGGAGGGGTTGGTTGGATCTAATTTCCTGCAAAGCCACAAAAGAATGATGAATAAATGCTCTACAATCCCCCATAGCTCAAACACTCCTAGAGTATATGCATGACACCTGTTGGCTTTTGAAGATGGCATCTCTGCTTTATAGCAAAGTACTGACAACCAAAAACGGTTCCAAGGTAATCTGTGTCTTAACATCTGTAAACTTCATCTTATGGCTTCTCTCTTCAAAACAAATAACTGGAAAGAAAAAATTCACTTGGTTGGATTGAATAATGTACCACTGCCAAGAACAACTCAGGAAATTACTGAAATTAAATATTCCCACAAACTCCCTATCTAAAAAAAAAAAAAAAAAAGCATAATATATCCGAGTGGAATCTGCCCAAAGATTGGATGACCATAATAGTTTCAGGAAAGAGAAAGGTAGCAACATAGATCCTTTAGTCCTAAACAACAGTGGCCCCAGCCCTGGACTCCTTGCATTAGAGGGCCCCGATCTGGCTGTACAATCCTCCCCATGTAGCAATGGCCAGATACACATCTATGACAGGAAGACGTAGGGAGAAAGCGTGTACACTGGAAGGAAGCAAGGCCCATGACGTTTATGCCATTAGTTGGACTCCTGATAATACCCATTTGCTTCCTGCTTCCAGAGACAAAACTTTAAAGATTTCAGATGTCAACATGATTCTGTTATCACCATGTTTCCCAGGAGCTCCACTGTGCTGGAACAGCATGTGGGCCACCTATGGCAGAAGGACCACCCGCTTAGCATCTCCCTGCGTACATCAACTACCTAGACAAAAACAACCCCAGCAACCCCTGCAGGTCATCAAGGGTCACAGTCAATCAATCCAGTGTCTGGTACATAAAAACAATAGCAACTTCTACATCTACTCCAGGAGCCACGGTAGACACATTAATTACTGTGAAAATCACTCCTTCCTTTGCCGGGAAAGCCACACAAATCAGGTGTCCAGAGTGATCGTGAATGAGTCTGCGCAGCTTGTCAGCTGCAGTATGGACAATACTGTGTGGTACACCAACTTCATGCTGTGGGACTACAGCAGATAAGGAGTTGTGAAACTGGATGTGCAAAGTATGTAGCTGTCGGCCCTGGGACAGCTATGCCACGGCTATGCCACGGTTGTGCACATAGGGCAGATCGTCCTGCTGAAGGATCAGAAGAAGTACTTCAGCATCGACAACCCTACCTACAAGCCTGAAGTTATGGCAGTGCATCCTGGCAGGGACACTGTGACTGCTGGGGGCGCAGATGGTAATGTCTACCTGTACTCCATCCTGGGCACCACGCTCAAGGGTAAGGACAAGCTTCTGTAGGCCAAAGGCCCCATGACAGACGTGGCCTACTCCCACGACAGTGCCTTCTTTGGCATGTGTGCTGCCAGCAAGGTGGTCAGTGTTCAGCATTGCCAGTGGCTATTCAGAGAACAATGTTTTGTATGGACATCATGCAAAAAAACTGTCTGCCTAGCCTGGTCTCCAGACAATGAAGACTTTGTTTGCAGTGGCATGGGCATGAGGGTGTACATCTCAACCCTGAGTAAACAGAAACCAGAGTCATGATCCAAGATGCACACTGACTATACCATGACAGGACCCTGACATGGCTGGACAAGCACTTGCTGGTCATGACCTCCCACAATGCCTCTGTCAAGGAAAGAACAATCACCTAATGAGGAGCCCTACCTTCCCTCTGCATGGACCGATTCAGAGACTAAACTATAACTGCAGCAGAACATGTCATTTCTCTATTTCTGTAACATGCCCCCTTGGGCCTGCCCCACCACAGGAGGGAGGAAGGCCTTAACAATTACCCTCATCTCTCTACAGGGTGTCCATGTCTGTACATGTCCTTCTGAAAGCTTTGGATAGTAACAGTTTGCACATGAAAAATAAAGCAAGCTCTTAAAAATAAAACTAAAAAATCAAGATCATGAACAACAAGCAAAAACTGAGAAATTGTCACAGACTGAAGGAGACTAAAGACATGAAAACTAAATACAATGTGGTACTTGGATTGTATACTATAATAGTGAAAAACTGGCAAAATTAAAATAAAGTTTGTACTTTAACAATATGTCACCAAGGTAAATTTCTTAGTTTTGATAAATGCATCATGGCTATATATTGGTATATAGGAACCCTCTGAATTATCTTAGCAATTATTTGACCCTCTTAGTGTGGCGGGCCAAAATATTGCCTTTTTGCCCTAGACGGAAAGCCAATATTTTGGCCCACCGCACTAAGAGGGTTAAATACAAAACTACTTCAAAATAAAAAGGTTTAAAAAAAAAAGAGAGAGAACTAGCCAGGCATGGTGGCACATACCTTGTATTTCCAGCTACCCAGAGACTAAGGCAGGAGCATTGCTTGGGCCCAGGAATTTGAAACCAGCCTGAGCAGCATAGTGACACTCATCTCTTAAAAAAAATAAAAATAAAAAAGTTAAAAAGAAAAAAAGGGCAACTAATCCTAGTATTTAATTTATCATGGAAAACAAAGAGCTGAACATTAACTGAAAGACTTACAATCCCTGTCAGTGGCACTCATATCTCAACATTCAACCATTCAATGTTAAATACACTTCACTGCAATTCTCATCCTTCAATTACCCAGAACTGTTTTTTTTTGTTTTTTTGCTAACTCATCAAGCAAAGTGGGACATTATCCTGCCCCAAATTAAATATTCCTAGGACAATGAGGATTTTTCAATAGCACGGACATGTGATTGATAACTATGAGAAAGCTTGAAAAACTTACTAAACCAAAATCATCTGTATCATATTCTTTGGTGTATTCAGTGGTCTCAGCAAAGCCTGTGCATTAAGTGACAGAGGCAGATCTAAATCTGACTCCTGAGTAAACCAAAAAAATAGCAAGTAGCCCTTGCAGAAAACATAAATACTTCTTAACTTTCTTAATATTATAGTAAACGTATCATTTCCTCATTTCCTGATTTTGCATCAAGAAGCAAAACAGAATTCTAATATGCCATCCTTTCATTAGAATGTAAAGTCCTGAAATTGCCACTCAGCTAGCAAAAGTCCAAATTAGAACAATGATTTTTGTGGGGTTATAAGAAATAATGTATCTATTCATGTCTATTTTATCTTTTTTAAATTTTTTTGTAATTATATTTTTAACTTTTTTAACCTTTTACTCTTTATTTCATATTCTTGCCATTTTTGCACAGCATTAGCATATTTTATCTTTAAGTTAGAATACATAAAAAATCTACACTTGTAAAATACACTAGTCTACTTTCACATACAATCCTGTTTCCCTGAGTTTTTTATAAATTTTACCCTTCCTTTTTTATTAAAAAAAAAATCATTATGAAAGAGCCTAAGAGCTAGAGAACATATGCTTGTAAAATCGTCAAGAAAATTGTCCAGGCCGGGCATGGTGGCTCACACCTGTAATCCTAGCACTCTGGGAGGCTGAGGCAGAGAACTGCTTGAGCTCAGGAGTTCAAGACCAGCCTGAGCAAGAGTGAGACACCATCCCTACTATAAATAGAAAGAAATTAGCCAAACAACTAAAAATAGAAAAAATCAGCCAGGCACAGGTGGTGTGTGCCTGTAGTCCCAACTATCTGAAGGCTGAGACAGGAGGATCACTTTAGCCCAGGATTTTGAGGTTGCTGTGAGCTAGGCTGATGCCACAGCACTCTAACCCAGGCAAGAGAGTGAGACACTCTCTCAAAAAAAAAAAACAAAAAAACAAAAAACACTGTCCATTGATTACTCAATAACTCTTATATAAGAGAATTCACAATTTAGAAACTATTTAGAATTTAATGCAAGAAAAATCTTTGCTTCATCTGAAGAATTGTGATATATTCTTTATTTAAGGTAATGAAAATTTTGGCAACCAGGAAACTTGGCTAAATTTGATGTTCTATCACAGCAACTATGCTAAATTCCTTGAAAATTATCTATTTCTTCACTCCTTTCCCTGGATATGATTTTCTATTTCTATTAACTATATATCTACATCCTCCTAAAAGCTACCTCAAATCTTATCTGTAAGGAGAAAATATTAAAAATAATAATCAAGTTGAACCTACAGGGGTCCTATTTTAAATAATTCCAACATGGATAAATAAAAGAAAATTTAATCAAAAGGGCCATCCTTGATGTATCATTTGACATATTATTTTAAACAGACAAAAAAAAATATGCTAGAAAGTTTAGCACAGCAAACTGACTAAACAAGTAATGAAGCAGAATGGTACAGTAGATCCTGGCAAAAACTTACGTCTATGTATGTACCTGAGCTGCTTCATTTCCTAGACTAAAAGTAGGGCTAATTATACAGTAGAAATAAACTCGAATGGTAGTTCGTGTATTTGTTCCCTGTCTTCTCCCCTAGGCCTAGAATAATTCTTAGCAAAAAGTAGGTACTTAAATACTATTGTTATATATTAATCCTAAGCAAGGAGAGACTAGAGACTGCATTCTATATTACCCTCCAGAAATACGCCTCAAGTCCTTGCTCCTACGTGGGAAGAATACTAGATAGGTGAGACAGGGAGAAACTGTCTGATACACTTAAACCCTTTTCACCTTGCATACATTCAAAGATATACTCTACTCTGAGAACCTAATTCTAGTATATAGTCGAAAGCATAAGATAATAGCTTCAAAAATGAATTAAAAAGTAAAGCAGGCTGGACACAGTGGTTCATGCCTGTAATCCCAGCACTCTGGGAAGCCAAGGTAGGAGGATCACTTGAGGCCAGGAGTTCAAGACCAGCCTGGGCAACATAGAGACTGTCTTTATAAAAAATTAGCTGACATGTACCTGTGGTCCTAGCTACTTGTGACACTGAGGCAGCAGGATCCCTAGAGCACAGGAGGTCGAGGTTGCAGGGAGCTATGATCGTGCCACGACACTCTAGCCTGGGTGACAGAGCAAGAATCTGTCTCAAAAAAAAAAAAAAAAAAAAAAGTTATAAATCCAAACTATAAAACTCATAGAAGAAAATATATGGCAAAAGCTTCCCGATATTGGATTTGGCAATGACGTCTTATATATGAACCAAAAAAACAGACAAAAAGAAAAAAAAAACCAAATTGGATTTCATGAAAATTTTAGTCATCATCAAGAGAGGAGGGAAAAGGCATAGGGTTTGAAATATAGCAAATGACGTAGACCAGCAACAAACTACCAACACCCTAAAGGAACCCCTGGATCTCATCAGGCTCAGCCTGCATCAACAAATTTACATGAAAATGAGAAATGACCAAAGTCTGAGGCAGAATGCATGCTTGTGATCAACATTTAAATATAATATTGGGAGATGTGGAAAAAACTATTATGGAAATTTATGAAGAAACATATAAAGACATATATAAAGCAATGAAATGTAATATTCCAATGCCCTTTGTCCAGGAAGATGGTACTGTACTAGTTGCCCTTACACTGAGACTTGGCTAAAACAAATAATTTATTTAGAATATAAGAGGACTTAGTACAGCTGCCTCTTTAAATTTATAAGACATTCAAAAGAGAAATCTGCATATATTTTGATATTTTAAAAAATGACTCAAGGATTCTTATACTCCTGAACTGAGTTGATTTACAGATTAACTCACAACTTCTTAAGTTAAATAGCATTTTCACTTTTCTCCAACCCTTTCAATAAATGTGACCAGCAAGATACAGAACTTTTTCAGGAGTTGGTTTTCTCCACTGTTTTGACAATCTCTGATATTTTTCCTTTAAATTAAATTTGATGTTTCTTTTCTGATTAAAAAAAAGATACTGTCAACAGAGTAAAAAAATGACCCAAAGAATGGGAGAAAATATTTGCAAAATCATATATCTGATAACAGATTGATATCCAAACTATATAGAGAACTACAACTCCACAGTAAAAAAAAAAAATCAAAAATGATCAAAGGATTTAAATTGGCATTTCTCCAAAGAAGATATAAGAATAGCCAAGCACATGAAAAGATGCTCCACATCACTAATCAAATGCAAAATCAAAACCACAATGAGATATCACCTCATACCCATTAGGATGGTTACTATCAAAGAAACATTAAATAACAAGTGTTGGTGAGGATGTAGAGAAATTGGAACCCTTGTGTATTGTTGGTGGGAATGTAAAATAGCATAGCTGCTATGAAAACCAACATGGCAGTTCCTAAAAAAATTAAACATAGAATTACCATACGATCCAGCAATTCCACTCCTGGGTATGTACCAAAAAGAATTGAAAGCAGGGTCTCAAAAAGACATTTGTACACCCATGCTCATAGCAGTGCTATTCACAATAGCTAAAATGTGGAATCAACCCAAGTACCCATTCACAAATGGATAGATAAATGTACTAAATACATACAATGGAATATTATTCAGTCTTCAAAAGGAAAAAATCCTGGCATATTGGCCACATGATGAACCTTGAGGACATCATGTCAAGTGACTTGTGAGGTACTTAGAGTAGTCAAAATCACAGAGACAGAAAGTTAAATGGCAGCTTCCAGGGGCTGGAAGAAGGAGGGAATTATTATTTAATAGGTATAGAGTTCTAGTTTACAAGATAAAAGAGTTCTGGAGATGGATGGTAGTGAAGGTTGTACAACTGAATGTAATTAATACTATTCAACAGTACATTTAGAAATAGTTAAGATGGTATATTTTATGTGTATCATACCACAATAAAAAAATTGGAAAAAAAAGTTATAAATCTAAAGAAGGGAAATTTAAATATGGGAGGGGGCCTTTAGTGGAAACAATGATAGTTGAGTGGACTTGATATATGAGTAGAATGTATAGAAGAGGCCAACCAGGAGCTGTAGACCAATGACTAGAAAATTTAGTGATGAGAGAGCTGCTTTCATCTAAATCATTTGCCTTCTTCTCAGTACTCAATAGACCAACATTCAAATTTTCATTTTCCAAAAACCATGAACATGAATTAACAAATGTTTATCATTTCTTTAAAACTTACCAAGGATATGTGAAAAATAAATAAATAAATAAATAAATAAAACTGTTTCCAAAAACTTAATATAGGTAATTTTAGCAATAATACATTATTCCCAGATGTACTAGTAAAAAGTAATCTGAACGCAGGTTCCTAATTCCTTCTTCCTGTGACTTATAACATTGCTATCATGCATTTCACTTATCCATAAGCTATAATAAATGAATAGACTGTTGCCATGATTAGCAACAATGGTAGATACATGTCATTATATATTTGTCAAAATGCATAAAATAGACAATACAAAGAGTGAATTCTAATGTAAACAATGACTTCAGTTAATAACAATGTACCAATATTGGCTCATCAATTGTAACAACAAATGTACCACATGAATGCAAGACATTAATAATAGGAAATGGAGAGGGAAGAGGGGGAACTTTCTTCTATACTTTTGGCTCAATTTTTCTTTAAACCTGAAAATACTCAAAGCCTGAGTCGATTTTTTAAAACCTGAGATCATTTTGAAGAATTACACATTGCGTTAGAATAAATCTTTCTATGCAACTTCTTGGCTCAAATATTAATGCCAACATTTTTTGTACATTAAACTGTATTCTAGTTATTTCTGAAATTAAAAACAATCTATGACAAATTGGCATCTGCCAAAGGGGGGGTAGGTATATTAACCCAGAATTTCCTCACTTACATGAACCTAGAACTCTTTTTCTCTAAAACTTACCAAAAATCTCTGGGAAATAGTACTAAAGAAACTGTATTCTTCAGAACAAACCTAGGAAAATGCTGGTATATGAGGAAAAACAATGGAGAGTTAGGAATCTGGATTTATTTTCCTAATCTCAGTTATGTCACTAATAAACTAAATTAATTCCAGGATTTTACTTTTCCCACTGTTTTAAGAGTTCCCTTTTCTGGACAGACGCAGTGGCTCACACCTGTAATCATAGCACTCTGGGAGGCAGAGGTAGGTGGATCGCTCAAGGTCAGGAGTTCGAAACCAGCCTAAGAGTGAGATCCCGTCTCTACCATAAATAGAAAGAAATTAATTGCCCAACTAAAAAAAAAAAAAAAAAAAACTATACACACACACACACACACACACATATATATATATATATATAGAGAGAGAGAGAGAAATTAGCTGGGCATATGTAGTCCCGGCTACTCGGGAGGCTGAGGCAGAAGGATCACTTGAGCCCAGGAGTTTGAGGTTGTTGTGAGCTAGGCAGACGCCACGGCACTCCAGCCTGGGCAACAAAGTGAGACTCTGTCTCAATCAATCAGTCAATCAACAAATAAGAAAAAAAAGAGTTCCATTTTCTGTTAATTAAAAAGAAAAAGAGGCCAGGCCCACTGGCTCACGCCTGTAATCCTACCACTCTGGGAGGCCGAAGCAGGTGGATTGTTTGAGCTTGGGACTTCGAGACCAGCCTGAGCAAGAGCGAGAACACATCTTTACTAAAAAACAGAAAGAAATTAGTTGGACAACTTTATATATATATATATAAATATATACATATAAATTATATATATATATAAAATTATATATATATATATAATTTAGCCAGGCATGGTGGCACATGCCTATAGTCCCAGCTACTCAGGAGGCTGAGGCAGTAGGATCACTTGAGCCCAGGAGTTTGAGGCTGCTGTGAGCTAGGCTGACATCATGGCACTCAAGTCACGACAACCTCAAACTCCTGGGCTCAAGTGATCCTACTGCCTCAGTGAGATTCTGTCTCAAAAAAAAGAAAGAAAGAAAACAAAAAGAACAGATGCGGTGGCTTATGCTTGTAATCCCAGGATTTGGGGAGGCCAAGGTGGGAGTATTGCTTGATGCCAGGAATTCAAGACTAGCCTGGGCAACAGAGCGAGACCCCATCTCTACCAAAAAATTTTTAAAAAACTAGCCAGGCATGATGGCATGTGACTGTAGTCCCAGCTACTTGTGAGGCTAAGTTCATTTACACCAAATTATCAATTAACTATATTACAAGAAAGGGTAAGATCAAGGTCAATGAACCACACAAATTGACAAAAATAAACCTTAGGGTATAAGTACTAGCAAGGATCCTTTTCCTTGCCAAATATTTACACATTTAGATATTTATATGTGTAAATTATATAAGCAGACAGTTTACTATTATGATTAAATAAAGGCCCAAAATACCTGTCACTTAGTGATATACATAATTACAGTCATCCTTCTGTATCCACAGGGGATTGGTTCCAGGACCCCTAAATATATCAGAATCTGTAGATGGCCGGTCCCTTATATAAAATGGCATAGTATTTGTATATAACATATACAAATATGTTATATATAACATATACAAAGTCCTGTATACTTTAAATCACCTCTAGACTACCTGTAATATCTAATACAATGTAAATAACATGCTATATTTTTATTTGCATTATTTTTTATCATTGTGTTATTTTTTTTATTGGAATTTTTCCCCAAATATTTTCAATTTGTGGTTGGTCGAATCCTCAGATGCGGAACCCATGGATAAAGAGGGCTGACTGTATTACTGTACACCGCATTAAATACTACCTGCTGATGGAAAATGTTTACAATTAGTATTATTTTAATATAGATCAATCAAAAACCAATAAAGAAATAATAAGGTTCAAGAGGTCATTCTCATAGGACTGAAGACACCTCAAGGGGTAGTGAATGAGCAAGGTGTAGAAGGGACCAACTTCTACTTAGAAAATAAATCCAAGGATTTTTGCCTCTCTAACAAAAGATACTGAGATTAGCAAATTTTCTTTTTCTCCCCTACCCATTTCTCTAGACTCAATGCTAGAGAAAGCAAGTGCAGTATGATTAAATGGAAGCCCTTAGCAGCAATGAAAATTCCCTATCCCCTTATTAAAGATTAAATTAACTCAACTTCTATCCTAATGTTGGGGGATAGTAACAAGCAACGGAAGGAAATTAAGGGAAGATTTTTGTAGCTGAGAAGATTAACTGTTAGCTATAAAGTTAACATTACCTAAAATATTAAACCTTTAGCTAAAGAGAAAACAGAGAAGACCCAAGTAAATAAAATCCTAGACAAAAAAGGAGACATTACAACTGATACCACAGAAATATAAAGGAGACTAATATGAACCAACAAATTGGAAAGCATTCCTAGAAGAAATGGATAAATTCCTGGACACATACAACTTGACAAGATTGAACAAGAAATGCAAAATCTGAACAGAACAATAATAAGTAACAATACAAGCAGTAATAAGTGTCCCAACCATCTAAGAAAAGCCCAGGACCTGAAAGCATTGCTACTAAATTCTAAGAAGCATTTAAAGAACTAATACAAACTCCACTCAAACTGTTCCCAAAAACTGACAGAATACTTCCAAACTCATTTTATGAAACATGACCCTAATACCAAAATCAGAGGGACACAACAGTAAAAGAAAACTATAGCCTAATATCACAGCTGATCATAGATGCAAAGCACCTCAATAAAACACCAGCAAACTGTATTCAACAACACATTATAAAGATCAATCATCAAGATCAAGTGAAATTCATGCCAGGAATGCAAGGATGGTTCAATAAATATGGTACATCACATTAACAGAACAAAACCAAATGCTCATTTCAATAGTTGCTAGGAAAAGCATGGTAATGTTCAACACCCCTTTGATAAAAGCTCTCAACAAACAGGATATAGAAGGAACAATACAATAAAGGTGGCCAGGAGTGATGACTCATGCCTATAACCCTAGCACTTTAGGAGGCTGAGGCAGGAGGATCTCTTGAGGCTAGGATTTGAGACCAGCCTGAGGCAACATAAACAAGACCCCATCTCTACAAAAAAATGTATTTTTTATATTAGCCATGCCTGGTAGCATGTGCCTGTAGTCTCAGCTACTAGGGAGGCTGGAGCAGGAGGATGACTTGAACCCATGAGTTTTAGGTTACAGTGAGCTGTGATTGTGGCACTGCACTACAGTCTGGGTGACAGAGCAAGACTGTCATTAAAAAAATAAAAATAAAAAATAATACAATAAAGGCCATAAATGAAAAACCAACAGCTGACATCATATTGAATGGAGAAAAACTGAAAGCCTTTCCTGTAAGATCTGGAACAAGATAAAGATGCCAACATTTACCGCTTTTACTCAACATAAGACTGGAAGTCCTAGCCAGAGCAATTAGGCAAAAGAAAGAAAGAAGAAGCATCCAAATTAGAAAGGAAGGAGTCAAATTATTGTTATTCAGAGACATGATCCAATATTTTTTTAAAAAATCTAAAGACTCCACCAAAAAACTGTTAGAACTGATAAATTAAGAAAAGTTGCATGATAAAAAAAAATCAACGTACAAAACTCAGTAGCATTTCTATACACCAACAGCAAACAATCAGAAAAAGAAATCAAGAAAGCACTTCTATGGCCGAGCATGGTGGCTCACACCTCTAATCCTCACGCTCTGTCAGGCCACAGTGAGAGAACTGCTCAAGGTCAGAAGCAGCCTGAGCAAGAGCAGACCATGTCTCTACCAAAAATAGATAAATTAGCTGGGCATGGTGCCATGAGCCTGTAGTCCTCAGCTACTCAGAGGCTGAGGCAAGAGGATTGCATGGGGCAACAGAGTGAGACTCTGTCTCAAAAACAAGAAAAGCAAGCAAGCAATTCCATTTATAATAGCTATAAAAAAATATACCTAGCAATAAGTTTAACTAAAAAAGTCAAAGATCTCTATAATGAAAACTATAACATGCTGATAAAAGAAATTAAAAAGTACATAACAAAATAGAAAGATATCCCAGGCTCATGAATTGGAAGAATGAATATTGTCCACACTGCCCAAAGCAATCTAGAGATCAACACAATCCCTACCAAAATACCAATGACAATCCTCACAGAAATAAAAAAAAATCCTAAAATTCATACGGAAACACAAAAGACCTCAAGAAGCCAAACAACAAAGCTGCAGGCATCACACAAGCAGACTTCAAAATATACTACAAAAGCTATAGTAACCAAAACAGTATGATTCTGGCATAAAAACAGACACACAGACAAATGAAACAGAACAGAGAACCTGGAAATAAACACACACTTACAGCAAACTCATTTTCAACAAAGGTACCAAGAACATAACACTGGGGAAAAGACAACATACAAATGGGCAACAGGTATATTAAAAAATTCTCAACATCACTGATCAGAGAAATGCAACTCAAAATCACAATGAGTTATCATCTTACCCCAGTTAAAATGGCTATTATCAAAAAGACAAAAAATAACAAATGCTGGTGAGGATGGAGAGAAAGGGGAACACTAGTATTCTGTGGGTAAGAATGTAAATTGGTATAGCCACTAAGGAAAACAGTAGGGAGGTTCCTCAAAAAACTAAAATTAGGGCCACGCATGGTGGCTCATGCCTGTAATCCTAGCACCCTGGGAGGCAGAGGCAGGCGGATCATTTGAGCTCAGGAGTTTGAGACCAGCCTGATCAAGAGCAAGATTCTATCTCTACTAAAAATAGAAAAATTAGCTGGATGTAATGGTGTGAACCTGTAGTTCCAGCTACTCGGGAGGCTGAGGCAGGAGAATTGCTTGAGCCCAGGAGTTTGACATTGCTATATCATGTCATTCTACTCAGGGCAATAGAGTGAGTCTGCCCCCCCAAAAAAGAAAAAAAAATGACATGTACCCCATAAACATGGACGATTATTATGTAACAATTTTAAAGATGGGTTATTAATTAACTGTACTTAAAAGTACTTGTTAGTATGCATATTAAATTATAAAATATTTGAATATATCATTTAATATATTTATGATTCAATTAAAAAGGTATTACTAATGAATCTATAATTACACACCTATAAAATGCGAGCATATCAACTAAAAATCTATTAGCAGTTTTTTAAAAGTCATCACTAGAATGTACTAGGTAATAAACATGAAAAACCAATTGCTTCCCTCTATTTAAATAGCCAGATAAAAATATAATTGATGAAATAGTCCCATAACAGCAGCAGACCTTACTCTCCCTCCAAAATGTTCTTAGAAATACACCTAACAAAAAAATGTTTCATAAAAATAACAAGAAAAGTGGATATAACAAGAAGAAAATCATAAATGCCACTGTAGAGCATCAAATATTAAATAAATGGAAAACCACTTTCCTAGAGATATGCTATTATAAAGTTATCAATTACCTCCCAAATTAATCTATACATTAATATCCCTCTCAACATACCAACAAGAATTATTTTCAAAAGTTGATTAAAATAATTCAAGTCCACCTGGAAAATGCTTTTAAAAGTAGAGTAATAAAGCAACACTTCCAAATATTACGCATACTATAGGGAGGAGGGATCAAGATAGCACAGTATCATAAGGACATACAACAAATAGAAAAGAAAATCTTGACACAGGTTAAGTATATCTGGGATTTGCTATTTGGTAAAGGCAGAATTTTAAAGGTAAAAACATGATGTATTCAACAAATGGTGTTACAACTGGTTAGAAATTCGGGGAGAATAAGCTAGATTATCTTTTCGTTCCTTATGTCAAAATAACAAAACTTAGATTATTTCTTTCATAATCTTGGTTCAAGTCCTTTCCAAGAATAGCATTAAACTCAAAATGTGTAAAGAGGCCGGGTGGAGTGGCTCAGGCCTATAATCCTAGCACTCTGGGAGGCCAAGGCAGGCTGACTGCTCAAGGTCAGGAGTTCGAAACCAACCAGAGCAAGAGGGAGACTCTGTCTCTACTAAAAACAGAAAGAAATTAATTGGCCAACTAAAAATAGATGGAAAAAAAATTAGCCGGGCATGGTGGCGCATGCCTGTAGTCCCAGCTACTCAGGAGGCTAAGGCAGAAGGATCGCTTGAGCCCAGGAGTTTGAGATTGTTGTGAGTTAGGCTACTGCCACAGAACTCTAGCCCAGGCAACGAAGTGAGACTGTCTCAAAAAAAAAATGTGTAAAGAAACAGACTGTAAAATTTGGTTACATTAAAACTTAAACTTCTATATGGCAAACACTATAACCAAGGCATAAGGATAAGCAATAAACCAATAAAAACTATGTAGAATACAAAAGGCATATTCTACCTAAACACATACAATACCTAAAAGAATTCTTACATTTAACTTGCCAATGTCATAATTAAAGTAGCAGATTTAAATCCAGGCAATCTGACTGCAAAGCTTGTTCTCACATACTATACTCAATTGCCTCTATCAGATTTGCACAGCTGTATTATGAGACAGCCAAAGTGGATACTTTGGTCAAAAATGCACACAGAAAGGTAATCTTGTATTCTATTGGTGGAAATACAAAGTGACAGCAAGTCTTCAGAGGGAATTTGATTCAACCTATCAATTTTAACTACATACATAATAAGAGTATATGTGGGAGACAGGACTGGGTAGAATTTTCATTTTCTATTTTATATAATTCCATATTTGAATTGTTATAGCAAGATTATTTTTATAATCAGAAAAAAAGGTTAAAGTAATTATTTTATCCCTTTGCCTATCCAAAGCCCCTCATCTTATCCAGCCTTCCTATCCTACCCTAAATTATCTCACTCTGTAGACACTTATAAGACAGAACTGATAGGAATTCCAATTACTAAGATAAGAAGGATAAGGAAGATGACTCCCAGGGTCCCTAGCTTGGGAATGGCTTTCAAAAGAAAGAGCAAACAGGACACTATGTTGATGTCAGGTATCCATGACAAATCAAACAGCATCTACTACATGCTACCCTGTAGTTAGCACCAAGACAATTAACTGAATCTTTTGAAGTCCCCAGAGTATTAACAAGGTACCCAAAGGATCCATCTGATGCTGCCAGGATCTTTATCTTTTCCTAGAAGACTGAGAGTAGATCTATTCCAGTTACAAAAGGATATTCCAGTACACCTCTTAAATTACTTCCAAAATCTCTAGGGAAAGGGAAGTCAAATCAACTTGTTAGAGGCTGGATGACAGCCTTGGCAAGGAGATTCATTTTTAGAATATAGGTTTCTTGCACTGGTCCTGATACAAACATACCCTCTTCCTCTGTTCCTCCATCCCCCACAGAGTCTAGAAGTGACCTAAGGTTTGATATTCCAAGGACATCATTATCAGGAAAATAGACACATGTCCAAACATCAGGATCATGCGAACAATATAACCTCAATATGAAAAACACAATCACATCAAAATCTCTGCACTCATACTGAAATTGAACAATTATCTCCACAAGGACCTTGTCCAAGGTAGATAATAATAGTACTGGATTCTTTTTCCATCCATCTTTCATATACTAGCCTCAGGAATTATTGGAGAATTAAATATTTCACCTAAGTGTATTTTATCATAGAATTAAAGCTTGCCTTTTACATTTTAAAATTTTATTGCTTTAGAAATACTTTGGGGGGCTGGGAGCGGTGGCTCACACCTGTAATACTAGCACTCTGCGAGGCCAAGGCGCGGGGATTGCTTGAGGTCAGGAGTTCGAAACCAGCCTGAGCAAGTGTGAGATCCCGTCTCTACTAAAAATAGAAAGAAATTAATTGGCCAACTAAAATATATAGAAAAAATTAGCCAGGCATGGTGGTGCATGCATGTAGTCCCAGCTACTCGGGAGGGCTGAGGCAGCAGGACTGCTTGAGCCCAGGAGTTTGAGGTTGCTGTGAGCCAGGCTGAAGCCATGGCACTCTAGCCCGGGCAACAGTGAGACTCTGTCTCAAAAAAAAAAAAAAAAAAAAGAAAGAAAGAAAACTAGAGTGAACCCTGTGGTGCTGTATAAGAACTGCAGTTATTGTGGAAATATACAGATGCTCCTTGATTTATAATGGGTTTATGTCTGGAGTAACCCATCCTAAGTTGAAAATGCATTTAATACCCCAATAAATCCATGGTAAAGTAAAAAACCATAAATTGAGCCATTGTAATAAGAACATCTGCATATATTTCATAGATATAAAAATAAACATATCTTGTTTCCCTAAAAATAAGACAGGGTCTTATATTTCTTTTTCCTCAAGAAGACACTCTAGGCTTATTTTCAGGGAATGTGTTATTTTTTTTAAGTACGGTACAACAATCTACATTTATTCAAATATAGTTAAGTCGTCTTCTTCTGGAATAGCATCATAACTCTCTAAACCCCGAATTCCATCCTGAATTTCTTGCTACTCTATTTCCTTTAGAACCATTGGCCCCAGTCTCTCATGTCGAGCAATGGAGCTCTCATGGGACAGATGAGAAGGGCTGGTCGTCTTCTTTACCACGCGGACGAACTGCATGGGTTCTGCAGATACACTGTGTAGCCACGCCAATCACTAGCTCTTATTTTCAGGGTAGGGCTTATATTGCAGAAATGCTTAGAAATCCTGCTAGGGCTTATTTTATGGGTAGGTCTTATTTCCGGGGAAACATAGTAGATGTAAGTATGTGTATGTACATAAAATATTCCCTAGCTCTATACATTAAGAAAGCCTAGGAACAGCAACACCCCAAGAGCAACAAACACAACAAGCACCCAGATCTTGGATTCTAAAAGCCATTTTCCACTAAAAATAACTAGGAAAAGTAGAAGATAAGTTTAGAACTTCTTATTGTGCTAAAAAGGAGTGCTCAAATAAGGAACCAATATGTCAAAAACAAACAAAAAAATAAGTTAGGAGTTCTCATGGGGCAAATCAAGAAAAATTTGAGTATAAAAGTAAATGATAATGGGTTATATATCCCTGTGAACATAACAGGAAACCATAAGTCTACATAGATGTAAATTAATGAATTAAAAATATGACGAGGAACAAAGTATTTACATAGTTTCAAAGTATTTACCTCCAAAATATTCATTAATTACAAACAGAGAAAGAGTATCTTGAAAAATAAGAAGTCTAGTAGTCACAACTTTAATCACATAAAATGATTCTCAGTATTGGGACAACCTGAAATTGCTTGCCATCTGATAAAATGCAATGAGAAGAATGCAGTATCACTTCTATGATAATTCTGCGAAAGTTCTAATCATAAAAATCCAATCGTCAAATCTAATCAAAGACCTAATCATGAAAAATATCAGACAAATTAAAATTGAAGGACAGTCTACCAAATACTAGGCCTCTAATTTTCAAAAGTGTCAAGGCCCTGAAAGAAAAGACTGATTGTTCCCGACTGAAGGAGAATAAAGAAACAACAGCTAAATGTAATATTATGACTCTGAACTGGATTTTTTTTTTAATTTTTTGTAGAGATGAGGTCTCCGCTATATTGCTCAGGCTGGTCTTGACTCCTAACCTCAACTGATTGTCCTGCCTCAACCAACCATATAGTGCTGGATGAACTAGATCCTTATGCTCTAAGGACATTATTGGAACAACAAGCGAAGTTTAGATGTTAGTAAAGGATTCATGTAAATTTTCTGATTTTGATGATAGAGATATCACTATGTAGGAGAATGTCCTTGTTTGTAGAAAATAAAATTAAAATATTTAAGGGTGATGGGGCATCAGATTGGCAACTTACTGTCAAATGGTTCAGGAAAAAAGTTCCGATTTTTTGTATGCCATTGTTTCAAAAATTAAAATATGAAAAAATTACAAAAAAATCTATAGCAGTGCTGAAAACCTGGTGGGGTATATCAATAAGTAAGAACAGAATGGATTACAGAGAATACAAAGTAGACTGGGGCATGAGAGAATGACAACAAAATGTAATCCATCTGAGGGACCAGATAACCAAAACAAGCATAAAGTGGAATCTCCTAAAAAGATAAATTTTCTTAGCAAGGAGGTTTAAGAGAGGTGTGTATGTCTGGGCAGTCAGCCAGGTATGAGAACCACAGTAAGATGCTTCATGGATAAAACATCTAGTACAGCTGTCTGTACTGTGGGAGATTTGACTTGGACAGTATGACCATGAAAATAGGAGATTAGCTCCTGAAGGACAGGAAACACCTGTGACCAAAAAGTCAAGCTACCCACATACCCTAAAGGAGAAACCCATTAACCACCCCCACCCCCACCCTTTCCTCTTCTAAGCAATTACCAAAGCAAGAAGAACAGGGATTCACTTGGACTGGTAAAATACATTTAAATGACCAATACGTATAGGTTAGGCTAGGCCATAATATAAAACTTTGAACACCATGAAAAATCTAACATTTGAGGAAAAACCAAAAGCATGACATATACCAAGAACAATTCAAATTTCTGTGTCAGCAGAGGAAATGGAAAACAATGTTAAAACAGTAATATCTCAGAGATTCAAGGTTACATGTAGACTAAAAATAAAGCTAAAAAATAAAAACCAACTAAAACGAAAAACCAGAGTTCTCAGACACTCTTTCCCCCAAACAAATAACAAAGTAACTGAAAAGAAGTGAAGATCAAGTGAGCTAAAAGATCAAACCTCAAGATTCTCCCAGAATTCAATACCAAAAGACCAAAAAAAATATTTTTCATACAGAACTTATCTGGGAAAAAAAGACCAAAAAAATTAAAGGAAATAATGAAAGCTCCACAAATCCCAACATCCACCTAAGTTCTCAAAGTGTGAACCCCAAGCCCTGGAAGTCCACAGCCCCTGGGAGTCCCTAAAACACTTTCAAGGAGTCTTGCAGGTCAAAACTATTTTCATAATACTGAGACATCATTTTTCCCTTTTCTATTATGTTAATGTTTACACTGATGGTGCAAAAGCAATGGCAGGTAAAACTGCTAGCACCTTAGAAAGAAAAATGGTAGTGCCTTCAAGCACCACTACATATTCCCAGATTTATTTTTAAACGCCACTTAAGAGTAGTATCTTTAATGAAACAATAAGAAATAATGCATGTTATAATATCATAAACAGGTAAAAGATGTATCCTAAGTACAAGATAAATCAATGGACTTTAAGGTAAAAAGAAATGAAAATTTCATTAATACGGTTCCAGATTCAATATTGTCACTAACCTTTTAAAAAACTACTACTTGTCAAATTTTGGTGTACCAAATATGTCAAATTTTTATATCAAAGAGTATCTAAAATTATCTAAAAAAAAAGCTATGAAAATACTCCTCCCTACCCCAACCACATATCTATATAAGGCTAGATTTTCTTCATACAACTTCAACCAAAACAACATATTGCAACAGATGGCATAAAGAAGCAGATATGAGAATCGAGCTGTTTTCTATTAAGACAAACATAAGAGACTTGCAAAAATATAAAACACTGCCATTCTTTTTGCTAAATATTTGTTTTGGAGAACAGTTATATTTATATTAAAACAATGTTACGTTAACATACAATAGTTGTGTTTATAAATTAATTTTTTAGTTTAATTTCTAACAGGGAAAATGTTATAAATAACACATATAAACCAAGTCTCTTTGGGGTTCTCAATAATTTGTAAGAGTATAAAGGGTGTGTAAAACCAAAAAGTTTGAGAACAGCTACCTTAGGGCCATTAATATTTCTTGTAATCATACCATGCTATAGTATAGTGAATTCTCCTACAGACAGACGAAACGTGTAAGGCAATTCTGTCCAAAGTAAGTTGTTCCAGACTATTTTCTAAGTTATTCAGTCTTCTTTTCATTCTTCTATTTCCTCACTGTAATACCATAGGTAAGAACTTCACAATGTTGCTAATGTGCCTTTCTCACCCCTTCTAGGACACCAAAAAGCCAAGAGACAACTCACTATGTACATAAGTAAATGGGCTCTGAATAATGATGCCACTATGAATGAAGTCCCCAGATTTTTGTTATACCTGTTGATTACCTAGATGTCATTTTTTATTATTTCTAGTTTTCTACTACATTTTATATACCAAAAGTTATAGATAAATAACTAGATAAGTAGAATATTAATAAGTGGAGTTTTAGATGTTCTTTTCTATTGTCTTACATATTAGCACTTATAAACTCTGGCAAGGCCTTCTTCATCCAATGGTGTCTGGAACAATATTTGAACGGACAAGAATAAAGTGAGTGGTAGAGTTCCACTGTGCTTATTGCAAAAGAAGACAATTTCAAAATTTGGGGGAAACTGTGACAGAGAAGACATCTAATTTGAAAGGTAGGACAGGAGAGAAAGGTATAGAAAAGGAAGGTACACAGAAGTAAGTCTGTATGTTTTAAGACAAAAATATAATAAGAAGGTAGAGTGGGTTGTAGAGAGTCTTAATACATAAGAAAAGTAACAATCTGGTATTATCTTAACAATTAATGCTGAGGACATTAACAAGAATTGAGAAAACAAAGCATAAAGAATCACGAAACATGGCAGGGCACAGTGGCTCACACCTGTAATCCTAACACTCTGGGAAGCCAAGGCAGGAAGATTGCTTGAGCTCAGGAGTTCGAGACCAGCCTGAGCAAGAGACAGACCCTGTCTCTACTATAAGTAGAAAGAAATTAGCTTAACAACTAAAACCAGAAAAACTTAGCCGGGCATGGTGGTGGGTGCCTGTAGTCCCAGCTACCAGAGAGGCTGAGGCATGAGGATCACTTGCGCCCAGGAGTTTGAGGTTGCTGTGAGCTAGGCTGATGCCATGGCTCTCTAGCCTAGGCAAGAGTGAGACTCTGTCTCAAAAAAAAAAAAAGAAACACAAAACAATATATTAACATCAAGTTAAAGACTGGCATGTACACTGAATTGTAATACAAAGGAAATATTCAGAATTAAATAGGCTGAAATAAATTTTTTCTACTGCATGTTTTGAGCAGTTATTTGAGGTGATAGACATGAACTAACAAAGTCTGGAAAAAAGGGTGAGAACAAAATATAATTAAGAAACAATAGATGAACATAGAGAAAACAGGGTAAGTAAATTAAGCTAACTATAATTAGAAGAGAAAGCTGAACAATAGCTCGATTTCTTTTTTACAACTAGGAAACCTAAGACAGAGGAGAAAGCTAAAAGGTAAATCTGGAAAATAGGAGTAGTACAATTCAAGAGTTAGCAATGATAGCCACCCAGAAAGAAAAAAATGATAATAATGTAGGGAAAAACAAAGAAAAGTGGAAGGCAGGAATGCTGAACTTACTTCCTTAGAAAATTCAAAAGTAGATATTAAAGAGCATAATTCATGTAGACATATTCTATGGCAACAGCAAACAAATAAATAATGTGCATTCAAAAACTGACTAATCAACCTATTGTCAACAGATAAACCACATATAGCTATCAGGTAAGAAAAAGAGGGACATCTTTAGGGCTTTATAATACAAGTGTTCCCAGAAAAGAAAGAAAACATTTATTATAACAGATTAAAGAATGAGCAAATAAGAGGCAAAATGAAAATGCAAGCAACAAAGTATGGCGTTTAAAGAGAATACGAATAAGTTACAAAAAAGAAAATTACTTTGCTAACCAATATAACTAAAATTCCCGCATAATCCCAAATACTTAAGTACTACCATAATCTATTTCTAAAACAAAAGCAGCTTAAAGTCTAAATCATATTATCTATAAGCAATTATTTCAAGTAAATGCCTAAATATGCACAAATGTTTAAGTGTGTTTCTTAGGCGTTATTATTTACTACCAATAACTCAATATTAACAATGTCTAAAATAACTGAAATTTAGAGATTTATCGATGATATATGCAAAATGTTATCACTTCATTAAGAAACAGCACACAGGCCAGGCATGGTGCCTCACGCCTTTAATCCTAGCATTGGGGAGGCCAAGGAGGAAGGATGGCTCAAGGTCAGGAGTTCAAAACCAGCCTGAGTAAGAGTGAGAAGAGTGAGACACCCCCCCTACTAAAAATAGAAAAATTAATTTGCCAACTAAAATATATAGAAAAAATTAGCTGGGCATGGTGGCGCGTGCCTGTAGTCCCAGCTACTCAGGAGGCCGAGGCAGTAGGACTGCTTGAGCCCAGGAGTTTGAGGTTGCTGTGAGCTAGGTAAATGCCAAGGCACTCTAGCTCAGGCAACAGAGACTTTGTACCTCTGTTAGGTTTTTATACATGAAGTTTGCAATAACTTGACCTCAAATGACAATGAGACTTTATAACTTAATCCAACTTGAATTAGTTTAAATTCTAATAACTCATTACCTTCAATAAACAGAGCATTTTGTGCAATATTTTAGCAAACACTTTGGAAGTACTCTATACTTGCCAATTTAATCTAAGAAAAACTCACACAATACTAAAATATCCGAATTTTGAAGCCATTTTAAAATATCTTGTTTCTTTTAAACCTCTTTTCAAACCTTTGTCATGTTTTAAAAAAGCTTCAAAAATATTTAGAATTTTACACACTATAAAACCTAAAGTTTATTAAGTTAATTCAGTGCTAAACCAACAGAATTCTAAGTAAATCACAAAGTATGCCTGTTGAGAGAAAAAAAGAGAACCAAAGACAATTACACAGGTGAACACCTCACTTTTAAAAATGTGTTGTCTGCCTAGCTCTTGGGAGGCCGAGGCCGGCGGATTGCTCAAGGTCAGGAGTTCAAAACCAGCCTGAGCAAGAGCGAGACCCCGTCTCTACTATAAATAGAAAGAAATTAATTGGCCAACTGATATATATATAAAAAATTAGCCGGGCATGGTGGCACATGCCTGTAGTCCCAGCTACTCGGGAGGCTGAGGCAGAAGGATCACTCGAGCCCAGGAGTTTGAGGTTGCTGTGAGCTAGGCTGACGCCATGGCACTCACTCTAGCCTGGACAACAAAGCGAGACTCTGTCTCAAAAAAAAAAAAAAAAATGTGTTGTCTGCATCTAAACATACTTCTCTGTCCCAAAAAAGATCAAGAGCTATATTTAAAATCAGAAGTTTAAATAATTTTCAAGTGCTATAATATTTTTGTATAAAATTTACTAACAAATAGAAACATCTTTGCGAAGTGATAATTCTCTGTAAAAGACTTGCTTTACTAAGGCTTTGCTGCTCAGACGCCAAGCATAAACCATATAAGGAAACTGAAGTTCAATGCCATTAATTTTGTTCCGCTCTTTCAGATGCCCAAGAATAACCTCTTTTGCTGCCTGATGATAAGTTCCAAAATCATAAAGTAGATCAGTTATGCACTTTAAATCCCTTGATAAAGCTAGTTTGACTTAACAGGAATTACTTGATGGTTCACAAATCTTAACAACAATGGGAAAAAAAATCTCCAGAGACCATGCTCTGGAAAAAAAAATCAAAATATATACTAATAAATAGTTTAAATACTCCCTTTTTGAAGTGTACTTAATAATGTAGCAAAGAACAAACTGTGAAATAATTTGATCCTAAGCTTTATAAGCCTACCTTTTCTCTTTGAACTAAAGAAAGTCAACTCTTTCCTCAGGTTTCCGGTAATTACTTGAGGTAGCATAGGCAAACTAAACATCAATCTATATTTAAGATATATTTATCAACAGGATACCATATTTATTTAATATTAATTAAAGTACAGTATTATCTTTCACCTGCCTCTAGCACAAAAACACTGAGGGAAAACTAAACTTAAAAAGACTAAAACACTGAAAAAACAGCTTGGGTTTGCTACTACCAAAACTAGTTTGATCTATGAAGCCAACCCATTGGTCCAGAAGTGTTCACAACTCTGACTGGTGGAATGTTTGCCATGCTTCACAAATTCCTACCCCCACAGAAGGGACCTATCACTTATTAAGCAGAACCGACCAAAAACACGAAAATGTAACCAACGCGAAAATGTAAACACTGTACTATTCAAAAAGCACAGCTTTTTACCACATTCAATATGATTCCCATGAAAGTCGTTTTAAACATTTTACTTCTTATATAGTCTGCTCTGAACTGCACAGAAGTCCTAACAAATCAAACCACTACGGGTATTTGTTTTTAAATTACACGTCTCTCTTTATCCTTACTCCCTCCTTTTTCTTCCCAATAGATTAGTGACAAGAAAAGTCTAGCAGATACTTGCTTTCAATTAATTAACCAAACAAGTATAAGGTTCTAAATGTCTGAAAAGAACACAACTAAAGAAGTATGTTTATTACCCATCCTGAAAAACAACTAAGAACGGCAAAATTTTTGTTTTCTAAAATCCAACGAAATATAAGGATTGGAACTAAAAAAACTATCTAATACGATTAACGCAAAGGCCAAAACAATCGGTATCTGTATAAACAAATGTGGCAGCCATCTCATTAATAGCAAAATAAACACGCGCTGCAACGACCTAACTTTCTTCCAAAACAAAAGTTGCCAGATTCAGCAACTAAATATACAATGTATATGTGCCGGAAAGCTAAAACTTCAGGACCTTGTGCCGAACAAAGACACTCTTTCTTCGGATGGCGGAAAACTTTTCGTCCCACAGCATTCTAACAACCTCTTCCCAAAACACCAGAGTCCAGATGGTACAAGGGGGAGGAAAAAAACAGGTCTATTTCGCACCCAAAATACTATCCACTGAGATATGAGAAAAGGAGAATTTAGGGCAACCTGGGGAAAAGCGAAAGACACACTAAAGTATCATCCTTTTCCGGCCCACGAACTTCGTAACTTCTAGACTCTTTTCGTGAAAATTACCTTTCGGTCGGACAGCGTCTCAGGGCAGCTTTTTCAAGGCTTCGCTTGACATGATTTCCTTCCCTTCATTAGTCACTTAGGATCCTCGCGAACTTCTCTCTCCAGCGAGAGCGGATGTGGGGCGGCCTCCCACAGCAGAAGAGTGGGTTGCTCTGGTAGGGGGCTGGGGTGCGGGTTGGCTTCCTGGCCTCGAGTTCTGCAGGAGTTTCCCAGTCCCAACTAGGATCTCCGCCGAAGGAAAAAAAAAAACTTTTCACTCGTGACACCGCCCGGAATTGCCGTGCGAAACTCACTTCCTGCCTTGGCGAGAAGCAGGATCCAGCTCCGTCCAGGGGAACCCGGAAAACCCGCTCCGCGCGCGCCGCGGAGGGGGGCGGGAGGGGGCGTCCGCCGAGAGCCTCGGGCTCTGGGCGACCGGCGCGCCCCGCACACCCGACGGCCGTGGAACCCCGCCGGCGGGGACGACGACGCCACCAGGGCGCTCGGCGCGTCGCAGCCGCGCTAGGCCGCCGCCGCCTCCTCCTCTCCGCCGCCCCCCGAGTCGGGCGGCGGGGTTATTGTCTCGATAGCTCCTGCCGCGCCCTTCGCCCGCGTCGCCGCCGCCGCCGCTCGGAGCCGGAGCCGAGGGGCCCGGCAGGCTCGAAGGCGGCCCCCTCTCCGGGCCGCCCGTCTGGCCGTCCGTCCTTCCGTTCGTCCCTCCCTACTCGCCCTCGAACCCTCTTCTCCCTCTCCCGTTTTCCCGCTGCCGTCCCTCCGCTCCCCTCCTCGTTCTTCCCCAGCGGCGGTGGCTCCCGGAGAAGCGCAGGGGGTGGGGGCGGACGGCAGCTCGGTCTCCTCAGGAGCTCGCGGGGCCGCGGCAGGGGCCGAGGCTGCGTCCCGCGCCGCCGCGCCACATTCACTCGGGCGAGAGACTGCGAGGGGAGGGGACGCGGGGCGGGCGGGAGGGAGGGAGAGGAGAGAAAGGCGGAGGAACGCGGCTGGGGTGGAGGGGAGCTACTGCCTCACAGGCCGCGGCGGCCACAGCGCCACCGCCCCGCCGGCGAGGGGGAAGAGGCTGCGCGCGGCGGCTCCGCGGCGAGGGCGGGGCGGCCTCCTGCCGGCTTCGCCCCAACCGCCAACAGCCGCCCTGGAGGCCGGCGCGAGCCAGTCAGCGCGCGGGGGCGGCGCGGGCCGACGTCGGCTGCGGCTGGGGGTGGCGGGGGGCGACGGGCCAAGGGCCGTGGGGGAGGGGCCGGCGGCGGCCGCGGGTTCGCGTGCGAGGCGCTGCGTGAGGCCGGCTCTGGCTCCGGCCCCCTGAGGCCTGCCTGCGGGTCCCCGGCCCGCTCTCCGGCCCCGCGCACACCCGCCCCGGAGCGCCCAAGGTGGGGACGCTGACGACGCCAGCCCCGCCAGCTCCTCGCCGCCCCGCGCCCAGCCCGGGAGGTGGAGAGCCCGCAGGCCTCCGCCGCCCCGGCCGGTGGAGTTTCTTTGTACGACAGTAATCGCTGCAAAGGAGTTGTTGAAGTGCAGCTCCGATTTAAGGCAGCAGGTATCTCTTTCAGCTGCGGCACTCCAACTTCCTCTAATGGCACGCTCAGGTTGCAGGAAACCGCAGCGGCGGCTCGGCAGAGCTTCCCACGCCGGCCTTCGAGCTGGCTCGCACAGCAACGCAGCCGAGACTCGGCTTCACACCGGCCGGGCGACAAAGCTGGCGCTGAGAGGGGGGAAATGGCCCGCGAAATTGTCTCAGGATAGAGCCTTTGTTAGAGGAAACGTTGGATACACTCCCGAGTGCGACGTAGGCTTCCAACCCCAGCGGTTTCAGTGGTGCAGTCGTTGGATTGCGCTGGCCCTAATAATTCAGCCTGGCAGAGTCTGCGTTTATTGCGGAGAGAGACTCTTAAGCATTCTGTCAACACATATGGCATAGAAAGCCTCAACCATAACATTGCACAGTTTTTTGCAGTTACTGCTTTAAATATGTTAGCAGACAAGACGGCCTTGTTTTACCTGGAGAAGGAACACAGAAAAACATCCTCCACCCTCATTCTGTGTTGTACTTAACCGTGTACACTGTACAGTGATGGTAATTAGCCTCTGGGTCCCTGAAGTCACTGGTTCAGTTCTTCCATCTGTATTCCACAGATAACAATATCTATTACCAAGTTTGCATAAAGAATTATGTGCCCTGCAGATAATTTTGGGCTTATACGACCAAAGAAAAGAGTTCATAAAGTCTACCAAAGAATTGTTTACCAAAGTGAGTTGCACACTAGTGACAGACACTTGAAATAACTCCAAAGATATTCAAGTCATTTTTTAGGGTTTAGAGCATTTTCACTTATTTTAGAACTGCTGAAATGGGTGCAGGTATTAGTTCCTTAGCAGAGAGCAGAAGTTGGAGATTTACAGGTAGTACCTAAGTGTTCAGGCATATTCAGTGCTGAAGTAGAGGTAAGAGCATTAACTGGAAGCTAGGAAACAGCAGGCAGGTATACTAGTAAAAGTTGGATATCTATTTTTGTGAATATGAATCTTAACCATTGCATGAAAAGCTAAAGACAGCATATTGTATAAGCTGTTTTTAATCATCCCAAGAAAAATGTCTTCTTCCCCTTTCAAAAACTGGTTTGAATCTGGTCAGAACTCAGTGGCATACCTCTGAACTGAAAGGGTCACTCTCCTGAATCATCCCAGGATGGAATATCTCCCATATCAATGAGAAACCATCTGAATTCTGTGATCCCAGTGTTGCATCTAGTCTCAGTTTGATTCAAGACCCCTTTAAATGTGGTACCATAGAATCCAGTAAACCCAACCCTGTCCTCCAAGCCTAAATAAGTAGGACCAGACCACTTCTGTAGGCTAAGACTTGCCCTGATCCTAGCCTTTATTTATTTAAACTTATACTCAGGACCAACCATTCAAGCTAGAAAAGTCCCTGTGACCAAAAACCCTTCTCCAACTACACTGAAATTCTGCCATTAGACTTTTATCCCTTTAGGTAGTTTATTTCTCTAGCACAAAACCATAATCCTGAGAAAAGTAATATTTTAAGCCTTATTACACATTTATACCTAATTCATCAGATTGTTTCCCTAAAGCAGCTTTTGATGGAAGGGAAAAATAGAGATAACATATACTGAGGTTGAGTAGATAGGCAAGGGAAATATGGTCTCATTCCCTTAGAGCAATATGTGGAGAGTAGAGGAGTACAGGCAATAAAATGACTCCCATTTGATTAAATAAGTCCTGCTTACTCACACTGTGAGAAGGAGCCCCCCAAAACACTGGCCTTAAGAGGATGGAGGCCAGGATACACTTGTCAATGTAGTTGACCCTTGAACAACACAGGGGATGGGGTGAGGCCCCCCTGGGTGTTTAACTTTTGACTCCCCCAAAACTGAACTAATAAGACTACTGTTGACTAGAAGCCTTACCAAAACCACAGTTGATTAACACATATTTTGTATGTTATAGGTATTATATACCATCTTCTTACAATAAAGTAAGCTAAAGAAAAGAAAATGTTATTAAGAAAATCATAAGGAAGAGAAAATGCATTTACAGTACAATAGTGTATTTATCAATACCATAAGTTTGGTTTGTTTACAAGATGAATCATCTATCTGAAATGGGAGGCAACTGTAGCTGCAGACCTCAATCCACAGTACATGTCAAGCAATTCAACTTTTCCTTATAATGTCTTGACTTCTCTACTTCTTGGGAGTACCTCCAGCATCACTAGTGGCACTTCGAGTGGGTCCCATGGTGTTATTCAAAGTTTATGGTATTGAACAAAACACAGTGAAAAATATGCAAGAACTGTGAGAGATCACTTTTTACCACAATATGAAATTTACTAGAGAGATGAACTGCTCATGTGGAGATAATTGGCATCACACAGCATTTTAAGCAGATACTTGTAATACTTGAACTCCCTGAACAGCAACATGAAGTAGCCGCAAATATTATAATAGTACAGTATGTACTACAGTTAATGTTATGCAGTTATGATTTAGTATTGCATCTTTATGTTTGTTTTCATTTCTCTACACTGCTAACAGTACCATGTAAGTTCTGTATTTGTCTGCAAGTTTCTTCAAATTGTTGCAAATCTCAAAAAAATTTTCCAGGCCGGGCGCGGTGGCTCACGCCTGTAATCCTAGCTCTCTGGGAGGCCGAGGCGGGCGGATTGCTCGAGGTCGGGAGTTCGAAACCAGCCTGAGCAAGAGCGAGACCCCGTCTCTACTATAAATAGAAAGAAACTAATTGGCCAACTAATATATATAGACAAAATTAGCTGGGCATTGTGGCACATGCCTGTAGTCCCAGCTACTTGGGAGGCTGAGACAGAAGGATCACTTGAGCCCAGGAGTTTGAGGTTGCTGTGAGCTAGGCTGACGCCACGGCACTCACTCTAGCCTAGGCAACAAAGCAAGACTCTGTCTCAAAAAAAAAAAAAAAAAAAAAAAAATTTCCAATATATTTATTGAAAACAATCCATATATATAAGTGGACCCACATAGTCAAACCCAAGTCATTCAAGGGTCAACTGAAGTTATCTATTTTGCAAATATATCTTTAATACTCCCTTTATAAAGTACCTTCCCAAGAATTCTGCATCTGTGCTCATAGGTAAGGGCAAAATAACACCTATATGATTAGGGTATTCAGTAATCAGAAATAATGATTCACCTTTGTTATTCATCACTGACTATTTAGCTCTAACTCATATGAGCAACATACACAGATATAGCCAAATCTTCCATTTGTTCTACAAGGCATTCCCATTCTATGCTTACAGATTAGTTTCCTTAGAAAATCCTTCCATAGGACCTTGAACTAAAATGGACTTAACTTTTCAATTATGATTAAAAGGAGAATTAAAACCCTACCTTAAACAAGGCTGCCCAGCTGTGATTGTGTAATGAATAATTGAATTCCAAGACCACCTTAGAGAGTAAGCTAATAAATGTTTATTGACAGTATATCTTCATCTTCCCCATATAACTTCACCTTCCCTGTTGTGATACTCTAAATGATTCTCTGTGAAAGGCAGGAAATCTTTTCTTTGAGATTCCCCTGCCCAAAGGCTGGGCACAGGAAAGGAATTACTTCTGCTAGAGATAAGCCACTTCATCTGAAGGAAAGCCTTAAGGCCTTAAGCATTCCAGGGAATGTACACAACATCCATCAGAAAAAAAAAGTACTGAGAGCCTAACCGCTGTTTTAAAAAGGGTCTCCCTGTCATTTCCCCCATGCCAGCCAAGCAGCTATGCAGAAGCCTTGGGGAGACAAAGATAGCAGAGGGCAAGGAAAAATTTGGAATGATAATTCTTTCCTCCTTTTTTAAAACCCTAGTAAGAATTGGTTACCTAAAAACACAGTTTTTATCAGAGTAGTGTTTGGAAAACATGAATCTTCAGGCTAGAATAGGGTTAGTTTCAAAAGAAGTCTAGAAGCATTAGATCAATTAGGTCATAATGCACTACAACATGTATTTTTAATAGGAATTTGACTTCCTTATTTTCACTTCCAGCTTAGCCCCTTGATGGAGACAACAGGAGGTTAGGGTAGCAAGTCTGTGCAAATGAGATGCTTTGGCTCAAAAGAGACAGCACGTGTAGGAACCAATATTAGTGATTTTATAATACTTTGGGAATGGAATTTCCTCTCTCAAAACATGTTTCTACCTTCGAAGCATATTTTCAGTAATATTTTATGGAAAGTCTGCCTCTATTTATGAAGTTTTTAAGTCTTTTTACCCTAGCATAGTATATGCTTGAAAATCTTTTTTTCTATCCTATACATTTTACCAAAGTTAAATTTTTTTCAGATGTATTATGAACTTTTTAAATGTGGGGAAAAAACAAATAATACCTGCCAGATTATTTGTATTGTTTCTGAAATAAGACTGCTTGAATTAGAAATTTGGCTACTGAGTGACCATGGGCAAGTTCCTAAATGTCTATAAACATAAACTTGAGCTTCCTCATCTCTATAATGGGGACTATAATACTAACTGCCTTAAAAGTTACTGGAAAGACTAAATGGGACAATGCTTGTAAAGTGCTTAGCATACTCAGAAGTGTTAGCTCTTATTAGTACTGTACTTTTTTTTTTTTTTTTTAGAGATGAGGGCCTCACTATGTTGCCCAGGCTAGCGTGCAGTGGCTAATCACAGGTGCAATAATAGTGCACTTCCACCTTGAACTCCTGGACTCAAGCAATCCTCCAACCTCAGCTCCCAAGTAGTAAGGGTGCTAGATGCAAGCCACACTGCACCTGGCCTAGCAATGGTCTTTTAAATGCACAGATAATATGTACCCTGCTTCCATCATTTCTAAGGTGCCCATATAGTCTATCACCCAAACTAGGACACTTTGAGAGTAAAAGCAGATATTATTCATAATTACCATAATTACACAGAGACAACAAATGTAAAACCAGAACTGTCCTGGCCCAACTGGAGCAATAATTTCCAACCCTGTTGTCTTCTTCTGATCCACTTCCCCACTCCAGTCCTCCTAGTATGAATCATAATCTATTTCTAACACATTACAAGGTACATACTTCTTTCCAAATCATAGCAGTATTAAATCAACAAAAGTCTATTCAGACTTCTATTGGACTGCTTATTGCCCTTCAATGCAGGTTTTCACTTAAGAATATCATCTTTCTTTGAATAACAAAAATTGGTCTTTTCCTACTCATTTAAACCCATACTTAATAAACTTAAATTTTCTATAGTATTTAAAAAAAATATCTAGCATCATAAGTGCTGTGAAAATAGCCAATACATGGATCTTAAACACAATTTGAGGTGCAGTAAGAGGCTAGATGGCCTGCTCTAAAATGACAACTATGTTGCATAAAAACTTTCCTTTTTAGTTAAGCATTGTATCCTTTCTATTTCAAAGTCATAGTAAATCTTCTCTGTATTGTCAAAGACTACCATATCATAACCAGAATACTGGATAAATCTCACCTAAGTCAGATTTAATCAGCACTTAAAAAATGCTATTTTTCAATTGGATTTTCTAAAATAATTCTGAATATGCTATAAAACTCAAACTTTCTTCCCTTGGAAAGAAATTTTATTTTATGTAAATTGACTGCAAATTTCCTTCAAAAATGCTGATCTAAACTGTAACATTTAAAAATGTTTCTTCTGGGCCGGGCACGGTGGCTCATGCCTGTAATCCTAGCACTCTGGGAGGCTAAGGTGGGAGGATCCTTTGAGCTCAGGAGTTCGAGACCAGCCTGAACAAGAGGGAGACCCTGTCTCTACTAAAAAAATAGAAAGAAATTAGCTGGACAACTAAAAATACATAGGCAAAAATTAGCCGGGCATGGTGGCGCATGCCTGTAGTCCCAGCTACTCAGGAGGCTGAGACAAGAGGATCGCTTGAGCCCAGGAGTTTGAGGTTGTTGTGAGCTAGGCTGACACCACGGCACTCTGGCAACTCACTCTGTGGTACTCTGGCAACTCACTCCGTAGCAACAGATTGAGACTGTGTCTCAAAAATAAAAATAGGCCGGGCACGGTGGCTCACGCCTGTAATCCTAGCTCTCTGGGAGGCCGAGGCGGGCGGATTGCTCGAGGTCAGGAGTTCGAAACCAGCCTGAGCAAGAGCGAGACCCCGTCTCTACTATAAAATAGAAGGAAATTAATTGGCCAACTAATATATATGCAAAAAATTAGCTGGGCATGGTGGCGAATGCCTGTAGTCCCAGCTACTTGGGAGGCTGAGGCAGGAGGATCGCTTGAGCCAGGAGTTTGAGGTTGCTGTGAGCTAGGCTGATGCCACGGCACTCACTCTAGCCTTGGCAACAAAGCGAGACTCTGTCTCAAAAAAAAAAAATAAATAAATAAATAAAAATAAAAATGTTTCTTCTCTCTTCTGTTCTCCCATAATGCGATGCCTTTGTTTTTATGCCATTAATGTCAACCATCAGATCAATCATATATTTTTCTTAGTTTCTAATTACTTTTAATTTTCTTGTGTTTCTAGTTTTCCTCTAAGCTGGATGCTGAATTTCTCCTCTTTCTACCTCTTGAAATTCCCTCTGAAATTTTTGTTTTCTTGTACAAATCTTTATATAGTATATATTTTATATTTTGTGCTATATAGCATACCAAACTATTAATAGAAATATCATTTTCCTTCCAAAGGATATTCATTTATACTTCTTTACATGGAAATAAATGTATAGAGAAGTTTTTAAACATTTTATTTTATAATTTTCAAATGTAATTTTTCTTTTTTTTTTTTTTCCCCTTGAAATAGGATCTTGCTCTGTCACATGGGCTAAAGTGTATTGGTGTCATCATAGCTTGCTGCAAGCTCAAATTCCTGGGCTTGGGGGATCCTCCTGCCTCACCCTCTCAAGCAGCTGGGACTACAGGTGCACGCTACCATGCCCAGCTAATTTTTCTATTTTTTGTAGAGATGAGGTCTTGCTCTTGTTTAGGCTGGTCTCAAACTCGTAAATTCAAGCAGTCCTCCTGCCTGGGTCTTCCAGAGTGTTAGGATTATAGGCCACCACAACCAGCCCACTTTTTCTTTCTTGATATTTTACTTCATTTACCTGATATCTGGCCACCCTATATTAGAGATAACTGACATTTCTCTTTTGTCTTTTGTATTCTGTATTAATGAAACCTAACCAATACATTCTTTTTTTTTTTAAGAGACAGGTTCTTACTGTGTTTCTGAGGTTGGAGTATAGTGGCTACTCACAGATCCCATGATCCCACTACTAGTCAGCACAGAAGTTTTGACCTCCTCTGTTTCTGACCTGGGCCAGTTCATTCCTCCTTAGGCAACCTGGTGGTCCCCTGCTCCCGGGAAGTCACCATATTGATGCTGAACTTAGGGTGGACACCTGATGGCATAGTGCACTACAGCCCAGAAGTCCTGGGCTCAAACATTCCTCCTGTCTCAACCTCCCAAGCAGCTAGGACTATAGGCATGTGCCACAGTGCCCAGCCAATAAATTATTTCTCATCAATACTGTCATCTTTCAAAAAAGTTTGGACACTGGCATTAGCATTTACTAGCTGTTGACCCTTGGATAAATCATTCAATCTCTCTGTGTAATAGTTTATGATCTAGAATAAGCCCTACCTAATCTATCTCAAAGGGTTATTGTGGGCATCAAACAAGATGATGAACATGAAAGCATACATATAATATCAAAACTACATAAATAAAAGCTATCTTTTTTCTCTTATATCAGTAGGAATACAATTCATTATTATCACCAATAAAATATCATAAGCCATATTAAATGTCCATTGACTTAGTAGCTCTATAATATGCATACTTTAGATTACATATTACATATTAAATGCAGTATCTATTCTTTTTTTTTTTTTTTAGAGATGGGGTCTCCCTTTGTTGCCCAGGCTGGTCTCAAACTCTTAGCCTTAAGCAATCCTCCTACCTCGACCTACCAAAGTGTTGGGATTACAGGCATGAGCCACTGCACCCAGCTGCAGTGTCTATTCTCTATGAAGCCTATAACCTATAAGAGAAAGTGGATATAAACACATCAAATTTATATATAAATTCAAATTATTAATCTAGATGCCAAACATTCAGAAAGTTTGATAATTCAGACCATAGCTAGAGTTTACACCATGAAAATATTGCTAAGAAAATGAGAAGTGTTAGTTTCAGGGAGAATGTTTGATCTACTTAAAGAAAATAAGGTTTCTAAATTCTAGAATGTGAGAATTTTCAGTAGTGTTTGAATAAGCAGGAAGAGAACTTAGAGGTCACCATGTTTCTTATTCAACTGCATTTTGTAGCTGAGGCAACTTAGGTCTGAAGACTTGCCCAAAGTCATACTACTAGTTAGTGACAAAACCATAATTAGCACTCAGTTCTCTCCCACCTCAGTACATGTTCAACTATACCACATTGCCACCACATAGCAATCCAAACTTGAAACAACCCAGAAACCACTGAAGAAAAGTTTGACAGAACTGCTTAAATTTTTTAAACTCCTGTTGGCAAAAGACACCAAAAACAAAGTTAAAAGATAAATGACAACCTAAGAGAAAAGAAACAATATGAGAAACAATAGTTATTATCCATAATTAAGAGCTTTTATAAGTTCAGAAGAAAATAGCAATCCAGTTGAACTATTTACAAAAGACATAAACCGGTAATTCACAAAAAAGAAATATTAAGAGCAAATAAACATCTGAAAACATGTAAGGACTTTAAAAAATCCAGGTGAGAAGTAACCCCATTTAAAAACCAGGATAACTGAAACTCTAGCCAGCTTTCACTGTTGTTATTGTAGTTGGGCTGGTGATTGTTTTTCAGTTCTCTCAAGCAAAAAGAACTCCACTGCGTTGTAATCAAAGGGTGCTCCTACGACCTGGGCAGAACGGGAAGTGAATCAATCTCATGAGCGTAGGTTGGAATTAAACTGGTTTAAATACAGTCCCAGAAACTAAACAAGAGTCTCCCTGGTGCCACTCTCCATGAACTTTGGTAGGGAAGTTCATGAAGTTTTTGAGGAAGCATAACATTTGAGAACCCACAAGCTCAAAAGGGTCAGGCCTGGACATATACTATAATATGTAACAAACCCCTCCCTCAGGCATATTATTCCTCTAGGCCAGAACCGCCAGACTTCTGGGTATGGTATTTGCCATGGTTTACCTAAATTCCAATGATTATATACTTTCGAAACCATAGATTTTAAGATACTAGGTTACTCAAAATAAGGGTTGAACAGTGTGAGATGGTAGCAAATTGTTTTAGTAAATCAAAAGTACTATTTGTGTAATGAGTTTAAGGCCATGAAGGGAATGAACTCTCAAATACTCCCAGGCTGTTGTGTTAAGGTTCTCTTGGGGCTGGAGAATCCTGTGGAAGGATCCAAGGAGGGAAATGTAGGACCAAGGGTAGGAGAGGAAGAAATTCTTTCTCTTGCTGCCACTACTTATAATGAGGACTTTCTCCACTCTATACACTTCCTGAATATGCTTCCTACCAATTATAAAGACAAATAACAGAGAAAAAATTGGGGATCAGGTAGAAGAAGAAGTGAAAAAATTATGTGAAGAAGGCTTAACATAATTTTTAGGAAAGACTAGAGCAGATCTAAAACTAGAAATTGAAATAAAACAGTTTTAACAGATTGAAATAAGTTTGCAGACAACAAGAGATAAGGAGAAAGAGCATGTGAAAATTAAACATCATGCAAAAGAGAAGGTGGAGAAAAAAATATTTAGGATTAAACTTTCCCAAAAGTCAGAAAATGAGATCAATTTTAATATACTGTATACATGAAAAAAATTAAGAAAAATAAACAAATAAATGGCATTGACATTAAGAGAAGTATAGATAATTTTTTTTTTTAATTTATAATATCAAAAGTAATACAACAGGCCAGGCGAGGTGGCTCACGCCTGTAATCCTAGCACTCTGGGAGGCCGAGGGGGGCGCATTACTCGAGGTCAGGAGTTCAAAACCAGCCTGAGCAAGAGCGAGACCCCGTCTCTACTACAAGTAGAAAGAAATTAATTGGCCAACTAATATAGATAGAAAAAATTAGCCGGGCATGGTGGTGCATGCCTGTAGTCCCAGCTACTCGGGAAGCTGAGGCAGTAGGATTGCTTGAGCCCAGGAGTTGAGGTTGATACGAGCTAGGCTGATGCCACGGCACTCACTCTAGCCGGGGCAACAAAGCAAGACTCTGTCTCAAAGAAAAAAAAAGTAATACAACAATAACAACTCTGAATTACTTAAAAAGAAAGAAAGAAAACTACTAGGGGCCATTTGTTTCCTAAGTGAGTCTGATTAGGAAACAGGGTCCTGCTGCACCAGGAGCCTCCTGGATAGAGAATTAATGAAACAGAAGGCCACTATGAAACCTCCCTGGGCCCCTTAGGCTCATGGCTCCCAAGTGTTCTCAGCTACCTATAGAAGCAAGTATCTGACTTCTAAGAGCTCAAGCCTCTACAACTGATCCAAGCAGCACAGCCAGGCCTCCCTAAACTTCTCCCAAGCCCTCTATTCCCTCCTCTTCTTCAATATATTCTCATCAGAATAATAAATTATGATGCCAGTTAATAGATAATCTGCCTGTACAAGATTGTGCAGCCAAGAAGTTGCAAAGCTGGATGGAATATGAACCCAGCAACCTGAGATCAGAGTGTAAACACCAACCATTAAAGTATATGTAATCCTGTAACTACTTTTAATGTCTACACCAGTAGATTTTCTGCATCATATATAATCCATCATTTTCACTTTTAATCATTGGGGAATTTTTCATAATCCACAATCTTCTGTCAAATAAAAACAAAAAGTTTTAATTTCATCTTGAAATACTTCCTGTTTCTTCATCTTCCTCTTCTGTTCCTTTAAAACAAAAGCTGGTCCCTTTCTTTTCTTTTCTTTTTTCTCTACACTATAAAGGCAATATGTATACATTGTAGAAATGTATACATATGTTTTCTACATTGTTTCTACATTGTAGAAAACAAAGGGTTTTCTACAAACAAAGTATACAAAGGAGGACAAAAAAATTCCACCAACTACAAATAGCTAAAAGACCCTGAATAATGTTGCTGTTCAAGTGCCCCAGTGGAAGCATATAGACGAGGTGATTTCAAGGCCTTTGCTCCAGAAAATTATGCCCACATTTGGGTAACAGCAGTAAATGATTGTGCTAGATCCATAACCAGACTCACATCTTTTTTTGAGATTGAATGAAAAATGAGCCATTCTAATTTGGTTCTGCAGTAGCTTACCTTGAGGTAAAGATATGTGTTTTCTCTTACCTTCATTTATAAACATTCCATCTCATTTTACCAAAAATCATTTGCAATGGAATCTTGCTAGTAACCATTCTTTACAAATGCATAATGAAATATAACAAAAACAGAGTGAGCACAGCTCACTCAATACTGATTTTCAATACTAAGTGGTCTCTACAATCTTGATACTCTTCTCTTTTTCTTTAATGTTTATACAACTTATTGATGCTTCTGAGCTACTAGTGGAGAAGATAGTTTAAAAATCATTACCAGCATAAATTTCCATTCACAGACTCTACCTTTTACTTTCTCACACCACCTCATTTTAAGTCTTTTGTGTTTAAAAGTATGTAACAGCCCTAAAAGAAGGTATTATGTGTTTCATCTGTTGCTCCAAAAGAAGCGAAAAACTAGACTATTAACCCGCTGTGTAATCCCTGCACAGACTGCAACGCCTTTCAGTGGGAAGCCAGGCTCTGCCAAGAGCAGGGAGGATTGCAGTTAAAACATTACAGGGTCAAGTTCAACATTTGTTCCATTCACAGAACTCCCACTGACATCAATGGGAGTTTTGTGCAGAGTAGAATTTCTTCCTCAGTTAAATGATATTGGTAATGCCTTCTATTTTTCCAGGACATATTCCGCAAAGAATGTAATAAAGAAAATATATGTAGAACACTTCTCTATTTTTTCCCCCCAAACCTATTGTTAATTTCAATAAAATGCCATCTATAAAACAGCATTTTTGTTATAGGACATGATTCCAAAGGTAAATAAGTCATTTTGCAGAGACTGTGAAGAGACTTTTATATGGTTCTAGACTCATCTGTTTGCAATATTTGAGAGTTTTTTTGTGTGTATCTGTGATATCAGAAGCACAATTCAATTCAGTCAACAGCTTTTGAACCTCTAAAGTTTTATGCTCTATGATTTATCATAATTGACTGACTGGGAACACAGAGTGCTTAAGCTTCTTAGACCAAGATATGTAGAGCCAAATATCAATTCCACAAATAACCCTAGGTAATAAAGTTTGCTAAATAGGAAAAGTGAAGGCACTGAAATTTATATAGTTGTTGGAAGGATAGATAAATGTGTATTAATGAAGAGTTAGAACACTATAATGTAATTTCATTGTTAAGTAACATAGTAGCATCAATGAAAATTAATAAAGTATTTAATACATAAATACTCATAATTTATAATTATCCCATTGTTTATATGAATTGTAATTATAAGGGAAATTTTAGTTTGATATAATATTAGATTTTCTTTCTTTAAATAGCCATAGGTATTATATGATTAACAGTTCTATTAGTTTGGGAAATTACACATTAATTTACATTACAAATTAATTTCAGTGTCTAATACCATAATTTAAGGTCATCTTTGACTTTGAAGACTTAAAAAGAAGGATGGGCACTGTGGCTCATGCCTATAATCCTAGCACTTTGGGAGGTGGAGGCGGGAGGATCACTTGAGCCCAGGAATTCAAAAACTAGCCTGAGCAACATGGCAAGAGCTCATCTTTACAAAAAAATAGAAAAATTAGCCAGGTGTGGTGGCATGCACCTGAAGTTCCAGCTATTCAGGAGGCAGGAGGATCACAGCCCAGGAGTTTGAGGTTGCAGTGAGCTATGATGATGCCACAGCACTCTAGCCCAGGCAACAGAGCAATACCCTGTCTCAAAAAAAAAAAAAAAAAAAAAAAAGACTGAAAAAGGAAATCTGAGGTTTCTTATAGACCAAAGAAATACTCTAGATTAAAAAATCTGGTGTATGTTTTGCTTATCTTCAGAAATATGTTAAAACAGATTGGATTCTAAACATCATTAGTATTCTTTAAAAAGCTTTGGCATACTGTATTTGTACTTCACATAAGGGAGATGCTCCTATTTTTCTGTTGCTCAGGAAAGTTTTTAAAAAGGAAATCTGGGGAAGAAGAAAGCTGATAGAAGGTAAAACAAAATGGAAAATTAAATAGGCACTCTGACCTATGCAAGGACTCACTCTCTGTTAGCACCAAGCATCGCCCACCTGCAAGCATTTATACTGAATTGTATTTTTCTAGAGAGGCTCTATTCTTTTAAACTGTAATTTGTGTGAAGCCTTTCAGAGAATCATGAGATGACACAAAGTACTATTTATTAATGGTGTGCTCAATCAGTAAAAACTTTTGAGGAATTTAAACAAGTGTCAGATATTGTCAATATGTACAGAGTGTCTATTATGGACCTAGTAATAGCCTGGGCATTTCACATATAATATTTCATAAAGTAATTTAAATTATACCAAGTGATTAAGTTTTAGATAAATCCATAAACTATGCAGCAATACTAAGAGGAATTACTTGTTCCATCAGCCTGAGAATCAGAAAAGTCCTCACTTATGAGTAACCATGATAGATAGACTGTCGATTCTTTTGTGGCCTTTTGAGTTGGGTACTGATCACAACATGTGCAAAGTTATTAAGGAGGGTGTGGCTGGCAGTTTTAAAATATGTCCACAAAGTTTTTGACATTAATCTTACCAAGAGATGCAATCTATGAATCCTATCCTCGAAAATGGGCTGGCTTTTGACGCTTCATCTAAGAGAGTACGGAAGAAACAACATTGTGTGACTTTGCAAGTGAAGTCATAGAAGACAATGCAGCCTCCACTGTGTTCCCTGCAATACTTGCTCTTGACATCAGCTGCCAAGTGAGCATTCTGACTACCTGAGGTCACCATGTGTGGGAAAGGCCAAAGTACTCCACATGGAAAGATGACATTGTGAGGCCCTGCAACTCTGCAAACTACATACAGGAAGAGAGAGAGGCAGTGAGAGAGAAGAGAGAGAGGAAAGAGAGAGGAGAGAGAGAGAGAGAATGCACAGTGCCCAGCCAGCCTTCAGCTGCTCTACTCTCTGCTCCCCCCAGCTGTTAACAGCTCTGGCCCCCACTGTATGAGAAGTCAAGATCCAGAACTGCCCAGCCAAGTCCTTCCCAAATTTCTTGCCAGATAAAATATGAGATGTAATAAAATGATCGTTGCAGTTTCAGCCAACAAGTTTTGGGGTGACCTACAGCAATAAGTAGAACAAATGTCAATTTTTCAGTTTTAAAACATTTTATCCTGAAAAATTTCAAAAATATTCTAGAATAAACTATACAATGAACTTTCATGTACATTACCCAGACTTAGCACTTATTAAAGTTTTTGCCACAATTACCTCATCTGTTCGTCCTTTGTTTCTTTGCTTAAATATTTCAAACTGCCGGGCATGGTGGCGCATGCCTGTAGTCCCAGCTACTCTGGCGGCTGAGGCAGGATTGCTTGAGCCCAGGAGTTTGAGGTTGCTGTGAGCTAGGCTGATGCCACGGCACTCACTCTAGCCTAGGCAACAAAGCGAGACTCTGTCTCAAAAAAAAAAAAAAAAAAAAAAATTTCAAACTGAATTCCAGACTTGTATTGTGTTATTATATGAGATTTCATTATGAATATCTAAAAATATAGAAATTTACTTACATTTTGGTTTTGTAAGTAAATTTCTACATTTTTAGATATTTATTTACATAACCAAATAATTTACTTACATAACCAAAATGCAAATAAATTTCACAAAACAAAATTAACAGTAATTCTCTGGGATCACCTAATATCCAGGCCATAATAAAATGTCCTTATTGTGTTTTTATGGTTGTTAGCATCAGGATGCCAACAATGTTCACAAACAGCACTTTGTGGTTGTGTCTCTTAGCCTCTTTGAGTCTAAAACAGTCCCTCTTTCTCCTCCCCTTTTCCCCCCTGCCATCAACCTGTTGCAGAAACCAAATAAGTTGCTTCAGGAATGTTTACTTTCTTGTGGTTATCATTTAACTTGCTCCTTTATTCCCTGTAATTCCTGTAAATGAAAGTTGGTTCTGAAGAATTGATCAGATTCAGGGACAACTATTTTTCCCACAAGGATACTTGATAAGCACTGTGTGCTTCATAATGCATCACATCAGAAAGCACACAATATCTGGTTGTTCTTCTAGAGATGCAAAGATTGATCAGTCATGTACTGACAGCTTTATCCCTCATAGCAAAGTCAACATCAGCTTTTAGCAACTAATGATTTCATCCAATGACGATTGTTGCCTGAATAAGCATTTCATCATTGCTACTGGGTTGTCATCGCTTCTCAGCCTTTTCAGTGTATAATGCTAGGATATTTGCTAGCATATATATATTTATGCATATATATATTTAAGCATATATTATATATATATATTTGCTAGCATAAATATAATGCTATATATTTGAAAAGGGGAAAAATTATCATAGTAATGATATTTCCTGTTCAAATTTAACATTGTAACAGTGTAATCATGTAGGGTTTTTAAATCTACATCCCTTGACATTCTACTTGATTCTCTTATGCTGAAAATCTTGATTCCTAATATCAACATAATTACTTCTTGCATTAACCTACAGTATATTTTTTATATTTGCCATTATAATTAACCTATAGTATATTTTTTATATTTTGCCATTGTAATTATAATGGCAATATTATCTCTAATAATTAGGATACAGGATACATTTTATGATTTCTTTATACTTCTGTTTGTTCTTAGATTATGTTCCATTATTAAGATGTACCCTTGAAATAATTCTTTTGTGTCTTTTCAGTTGTGTCTTTTTGTGTTACGAACTTGATAGTTAAGTTCATTTGTTTTGATTCTTTCATTTCAGTCCAAGTTAGGTTCATTTGTTTTACATTTTTATAAACTATATTTTATACATTTTATTTCACATGTGAAATATTTATGTACTTTACATAGCCAAACCATACACAATAAGATATACTCAGAGAAGTCTCATTTCATTCCTTTTCCCACCATCCTGTTCCCTATGAGATAGTCATTTTTATTAGTGATAGTGTTATATTTTTAAAAGATTTTCATTATTTATATTCATTTTGAGACATGAGGGCTGACAATTAGGTATTAGATCAAGATGCTACAGTAATTCTTAGGATTATGACAGTTGTAGATTGAGGAAGACTTAGTCTTCAGATGAAGTAGTCCTCATAAGAACAAGTCATTTTGTTTTTTCTCCCCTCACTGCTTCCCCATCAAAGCCAGTTTAAAATGGGGAAGTAGTTCTCTGCTACTCTTCTTCATGGTTACTTACCACCTCTACTGAAATGTGCTTACCTCGTTAAAAGATTTTTTAAATGGTTAGAAAATATAATTCATAATAGGATTTCGTTTTAAATATGTATATATGTTTACAAGAAGAAAACAAGTGATAACTAAATATCAAAATATTGAAGTTAATTATTTGTGGAGAGTGAAATTTTAAACGATTTTATTTTTAATTTTTTTAGAGACAGGGTCTTGCTCTGTCACCCAGGCTGAAGTGCAGTGATGAGATCATAGTTCACTGCAGTCTCAAACTCCTGGGCTCAACTGATCCTCCTGCCGCCACCTCCCAAGTAGCTAGGACTACAGGTGCAGGCCTCCATACCCGTTAATTTTCAAATTTTTTGTAGAGACAGGGTCTCTCTGTATTCTCCAGGCTGGTCTCGAACTCCTGTCCTCAAGTGATCCTCCTGCTTTGGACTCCCAAAGTGCTGGGATTACAGGCATGAACCACCACACCTGGCCTCATTTTTATTTTTATCTATACTTTTAAATTTTCTATATGATGATATACTTGCATGATATTAAAAGGGAAATTTGCTTTCCTTTATATAAAAAGATAAAATAATCATTTTTAAATGACTACATGAATGTAGAATTATTGTTTAATGGGTACAGAGTTTCTGTTTGGGACGATGAAAAAGTTCTAGAAATGGACAATGGTAATAGCTTTACGACATTGTAAATATATTTAATGCCAGTGAATTATACACTTAAAAATAGTAGAAATGGTAATTTATGTTATATATATTTTAGTACAATAAAAATAAATAAAGGAGATTTAGAAAATTACTACAGATTATCCCTAGTATTAGTTGAAACTTTTTAAATATCATGATCTTGCCATGCTTCAGTTATGTTCTTTAGACAGGTGTCCAAAACATTATTACTTGCTTGGTGTATGAGAATAATAAATATAAACTAATATTTATTGAGGAGTGGAGTTTCTACACATAAAATGTGTGTACATTTTATATACAATATGTCATTTAATATTCTCCAAAGTCCATGAGATAAGTACCATTATTATTTTCATTTTGAATATGAAAAAACTGAGACTAAGAAAATTTAAGTAATTTGTCAAAGGCCACTCATCTAGTAAGCAGCAAAACCAGGGTCTATATGACACCAAATCACTTCTCTTCACCACCCTGTTACAACAATTTGACTATAACAGCTCTATACAGTGTTGCCATAAAGGGACTTGGGACACAGCATCCCTGTGGTTATGAAAAATTCTTCCATAACTTCCCAGCTATGAGTTTACTGAAAAGTTCACCACATTTACTTTTTACTTTTTTTTTTTTTTTGAGACCGAGTCTCACTCTGTTGCCCAGGCTAGAGTGCCGTGGCATCAGCCTAGCTCACAGTAACCTCAAACTCCTGGGCTCAAGCAATCCTCCTGCCTCAGCTTCCCGAGTAGCTGGGACTACAGGCATGTGCCACAATGGCTGGCTAATTTTTTCTATATATTTTAGTTGGCCAATTAATTTCTTTCTGTTTTTAGTAGAGATAGGGTCTCGCTCTTGCTCAGGCTGGTTTCCAACTCCTGACCTTGAGCGATCCGCCTGCCTCGGCTTCCCAGAGTGCTAGGATTACAAGCGTGAGCCACTGCACCCAGCCCACCACATTTACTTTTAAACTTTGTGTTTCCACTATATTTAAAAATTAATTAACATAAAAAACTAATCAATATAAAAAAACTAACAAACAAAAACTAATCATTCCATCATTCCCATAATTATTATTCTTTTTTGTTTTATATTTATTTTAAGACAGAGTCTCACTCTGTTGCCTGGGCTAGAGTGCAGTAGTGTCATCATCGCTCACTGCAACCTCAAACTCCTGGGCTCAAGTGATCCTCCTGCCTCAGCCTCCCAAGTAGCTGGGACCACAGGCATACACCACAACACCTGGCTAATTTTTTCTATTTTTGGTAGAGACGGGGTCTCACTCTTGCTCAGGCTGGTCTCAAACTACTGAGTTCAAGTGATTCTCCTGCCTTGGCCTCCCAGGGTGCTAGGATTATAGGCATGAGCCTGATTATTATTCTTATTAACTTTGTAATCATGTTAAAAATTATAATTATGTACATTTACTCTATTTTGGTTAGAGACAGAGTCAACAGAAGGTGCAATATAGGATACATGTTGAACATATTTTTCCAAGGTGAGATCAGCAGCTTTTTGGAGATGCTGGAGAAAAACAATCATCCAAACATCTTTCTAAACTCTTTGACATCAGAGTCTACAGAGTCTAGGGAGAGGACAAGGGCTTGGGTAAGGTCTGAGTTTAAGAAACATAGTCAGGTCATACATTCTTCCAATTTGGAAGCTTTAAGTATATATTACTTAAATAATAATACTTTGTTAGTATACTTGAAAGGTAGCGCATTATTTCTAAGACCCACTCCTTTACTTCTCCCTCATACTCCCAAGTTATCAGGAGTGAGTGCTGTTAAGGGTTGGTGGAATTTAGACCCACCAGGATCTTCTGGGATGGCTTAGAGCTCCTGTAAGGATTCTGGAACCCATCTACTCCCTAGATGCCATTATGAGTTTTAATTCTGGACCAGACATGTGGCCACACTCCTAGATGGACAATGAATAGAAGCACGTTTCTTTGAGCCCCTTGAACTGATCCTTCAGACACTGAACGCTCAAGTTTGGGATGTATTAATAGTAAGCTACCTAGGGCTTGAAATGCAGATGAGCCATGAAATGAAACAGTGTCTATACAGGAAACCTGCTTATAACTTTGTATTGCATTGACTTAATTTCCCCAAATAAAATATAATAATGAATTCATTTGAAATAAAGAATGAGCCTGATGCAGCAGCATGTACTGTAGTCCCAGCTACTTGGGAGGCTGTGGGAGGAGGACTACTTGAGGTCAGGAGTTCAAGACCAGCCTGAGTGAGAGTGAGAGTTGTCTCTACTAAAAATAGATAAAATTAGCTGGGTGTGGTGGTGTGTGCGCCTGTAGTCCCAGCTACTCAGAAGGCTGAGGCAGAAGGATTGCTTGAGCCCAGGAGTTTGAGGTTGCTGTGAGCTAGGCTAATACCACACCACACTAGCCCAGGCAACAGAGTGAGATTCTGCCTCAAAAAAAAAAAAAAAAAAATTAGTTTGCCTTTTCTGCTGGGCACACACCAGCTGGACAGTAGGGAAAGTGATCTAAGAGTGTACAAGAAGAAGCAGGCCTAGGACAAAGAAAATTTATTGCACATAATCTGCAGTGTGGATAATCAACAAGTAATTCATGAGAATTAAATATAGGGATGGGAGCATCTTATTAGAGCCAATTGGTAGACAGTGAGTGATTGAGGTTGATAAAAATACCGGACATAGTTATAATCACCTTCCGGCCGCCAGACTCTGGCTGCTGAAGATCAAATCAAGTATTCCTTTTATAGAACTGCATGACTTTATTCACATTGTGCAATTGAGAGCTTGCTTGTTTTTCAGTCATTGACAGCTGGTGTAGCAGAAAGACTGCCAGACTCTTGGGTCATGCAACCAATCTCAAAATGCATATTGGGCCTGAGAAGACAGAGGTGATGACTAAGGATTAAGAAGGACAAAGTAATCACTTGAAACTTAAACATAAACTTGATGGTGTTTCTACTGCATTTAGGCACAGAATGTTTTAACTCTCTTTAAGTGTTTGTATATATTTTATGGACAAAATATTTCTTATTTCTATGAGAAAGTCTTAATTTACTACCGCAAGATGGCTCATGAATTGGTGCTCTGAAGACCAGTACTGCAAATACAGGCTAAATCACATGCCCACTTCCAGTCACTACCTCCCCAGGGATAATTACTAGGCTGACTTTTAACAGACATAGATAACTTTTGCCTGTTTTTGTACTTTATATAAGTGAGATAATATAAAGTATATTATTGTATCCGCCTTCTTTCACTTGACATTTTGTGATTCATCTAGATTGTTGTGTGTAACTGTAATTTTTTCTTTTTCATTGCTTCCTACTGTTCTAATGAGTTAATATACCTAATTAATTTCTCTTATGTTGGGTTTTAGTTTTAGTTTTAGATAGTAAAAATAGTAATTTTCTGGGGTGAAAATGCCTAAAAAGGTACATTCATTAGGAGAATACATATGTTGACTGTATTTCTTTGTGTGCTTCTATTAATCATCCTGACTGGGTCCTGAGCTCTGTTGTCTGCACTACTGTGAGGCATTTAACAGAAGCTGTACAGATCTGCCTGTGGATTGGGAAATAGTTTAATCAGTTATATTTTCATCGGGTTCAACTATCATACTCTCTGAATTTTTATTAAAATAATTTTTATTTTATTTTATTTTTTTTGAGACAGAGTCTCACTCTGTTGCCCAGGCTAGAATGCTGTGGCATCAGCCTAACTCACAGCAACCTCAAACTCCTGGGCTCAAGCAATCCTTCTGCCTCAGCCTCCCGAGTAGCTAGGACTACAGGCATGCGCCACCATGCCTGACTAATTTTTTTCTATATATTTTTAGTTGGCCAGCTAATTTCCTTTTGTTTTTAGTAGAGACGGGGTCTCGCTCTTGCTCAGGTTGGTCTTGAACTCTTGAGCTCAAACGATCCACCAGCCTCAACCTCCCAGAATGCTAGGATTACAGGTGTGAGCTACTGTGCCTGGCCTATTAAAAGATTCCTATCTGTTTATCCACTTAGAGAAAAAGCTAGAGTCAAGAGCTATGTTCAGAGGTTGATCCTTGAATCTAGTTTGTGCAACAATTTTATTAGTAAATTTAATGAAGACCCCAGAAAAAGCATTTACTGCATATCCAAAACAGTGCCTGGCACTTAGAAGGCACATATTTGTTGAGAGAGTAAATGAGTGAATAGATATAAAAATGACTAAGGGGCCGGGCGCTGTGGCTCACGCCTGTAATCCTAGCTCTTGGGAGGCCGAGGCGGGCGGATTGCTCAAGGTCAGGAGTTCAAAACCAGCCTGAGCGAGACCCCGTCTCTACTATAAATAGAAAGAAATTAATTGGCCAACTGATATATATATAAAAAATTAGCCGGGCATGGTGGCGCATGCCTGTAGTCCCAGCTACTTGGGAGGCTGAGGCAGAAGGATCACTCGAGCCCAGGAGTTTGAGGTTGCTGTGAGCTAGGCTGACGCCACGGCACTCACTCTAGCCTGGGCAACAAAGCGAGACTCTGTCTCAAAAAAAAAAAAAAAAAAAAAAAAAAAAAAAAAAAAAAAAAAAAAAATGACTAAGGGGCAAAATCAATATGATTAGTAAAAAAAAAATTTATTTAAGAAAATAATATTCAAAAGGTAAAGCAGTTTGCCCAAGCTCCGACAGCCAGAAAACAGATGAGCTAGGTTACAAGCCCAGACTAATTTCAAAGCACTTAACCTCAAAACTAGATTGAATACTCAGAAAAGAAATGCTACTAGGAGGCCGGGCGCGGTGGCTCACGCCTGTAATCCTAGCTCTCTGGGAGGCCGAGGCAGGCGGATTGCTCGAGGTCAGGAGTTCGAAACCAGCCTGAGCAAGAGCGAGACCCGTCTCTACTATAAATAGAAAGAAATTAATTGGCCAACTAATATATATATACAAAAAATTAGCCGGGCATGGTGGCGAATGCCTGTAGTCCCAGCTACTTGGGAGCCTGAGGCAGGAGGATTGCTTGAGCCAGGAGTTTGAGGTTGCTGTGAGCTAGGCTGATGCCACGGCACTCACTCTAGCCTGGGCAATAAAGTAAGACTCTGTCTTAAAAAAAAAAAAAAAAAAAAGAAAAAAGAAATGCTACTAGGGACAAATGCAAATTCCTGTCCTTTATCAGGCAAAAATAAGTTGCACAAGTATGGAATTGTGTATTGTTTCTTTTTTTTTTCTTTCAAATTTTTAAAATAAATTTTTCTTTTTTTTTTAGCTTAGAAAAAATTTAACTAGTGCAGGCAGAGGAATTGTGTATTGTTAATGGTCACAGCTCATATAAAAGAGACTTGACAACTTTGGTTGGCCACAATCTCAGCTAAGCCACAATGTGATACACAGTACTACAGTTAATTCTGTCTGAGGCTACATTAATCAACATATTAAAGCAGTAAAAGTCCTGTTCAACCCAGCTCAGCAACACCACCTTTCATTTTTATATCTTTGGCCAATGTTTTGAACAAGATATGGTCAAATGATTCGCTTCTTTGTCCTTGTGTCCCTGTGGTTTACTATCACTAGAAATAGGTAGGCTTTACCTCGTACAGAAATGTAACCAAGAACAGATAAAGACATTCCAATCGTAATCATTCTTGATTACCAATTCTTTGTTTCAGGTCCAATTCTTGCCTTCTGACTGTTACCCTTTTTTGGCATTTTGGATTTTTCCTTACTTCTGGACTACCTTTACTTGGTATATTAGTTAGGGTTCTCCAGAGAGACATAACCAGCAGGATATAGAGATAGATAAGATATTATAGATATATGAGAGGGGATTTATTATGGAGAATTTGTTCGTGTGATTATGGAGGCTGAGAAGTCTCACAATGAGCTGTCTGCAAACTAGAGATCTTGGGATGCCAGTACCATGGCTCAGTCCTAGTCCGAAGGCCTCAGAACCAAGGAAGTTGGAGCCCTGAGAGCCCAGGGGGCGGTGGAGTGGGCAGGTACTGGTGAAAGTGCTGGGGTCCAAAGGCTGAGGACCTGGAGTTCTGATGTCCAAGGACAGGAAAGGAAGAGTGTATCCCAGCTCTCCCAGATAGATCAACACATTCATTTTTTCCTTTGTTCCTGTTCTCTCAGGGCCCCCAGGTGATTGGATGGTGCCCACCCACACTAAGGATGAATCTTTTGCATCTCATCCACTAAGATTCACATGCTGACCTTCCTTGGAAACACCCTCATAGGCACACACAAAAAGAATGCTTTGCCAGGTTCCTAAGTATTCCTAATTCAGCTGACACCTAAAATTACCCACCACACTTGTGAAATGGCCATCAACTGAGCTTTATGCTCAAAGACCCAAGCCAGCAAGGTCCATTCCCACAACCACTCTAAAAATTCTGGGTTGGATCAAGCCTGGGCCCTAGTAATTTGGAAAGAGATTGGGCAAGTTTCAGTTTATGATGGAACATTGTATTTGGCTATGGGAGTCTCATTAAGACATATAATGATAAGCTAAGGGAAACCAAGATGATTAAATATCTAGAAACCATACCATATGTACACATTTGATCTTAGCTAAAAGACTAAGAAAGAATATGATATACAAGAAAAAGCTGAAGAAATTGGGGGAATTTAATTTGGACAAGAAAAGGCAATGGTATGTGGTAGGCATGGTTGTATTCTGTATGTGAATAGCTGTTATAGCAGAAGAGGGAATTGTTTTAATCTCATTTTATAAGTAGGAAATGAGAATGGATGGAAGCTTTAAGGGGTCATTTTGGTTCTGATGGGAGGGAGAATGTAACCTAAGAAAGACATCTAGATCAGACAAGTTGAAACCCAACTCAAACCAATTTATACACTGAAGGGAATATACTGTCTTTTGAAACTGAAAAATTCAGAGGGAGGATTGGCTTCAGATTTGAGGGGGAAATGGGATAAGACACAACAGAGGTAAGGAATTAATAACATTCTTGAGTCATTCCAAATTATCTCCAAAGGTTGGAGAGTTTTAGTATCGCTCTCTTGGAAGAGGTTGGTTTTTTAAATAATTTGAAGAATAGAATGAGATGGTTTTCAGGCAAACAATGAAAGATTGTTCTACACCATACAGCTGGAATTGAGTAAAAAGAATAATGGGTGTAGTAAGGGGTTCTCTGTAAACAGAGTTAAAACTAGACTGGAGGCCGGGCGCTGTGGCTCACGCCTGTAATCCTAGCTCTTGGGAGGCCGAGGCGGGCGGATTGCTCAAGGTCAGGAGTTCAAAACCAGCCTGAGCAAGAGCGAGACCCCATCTCTACTATAAATAGAAAGAAATCAATTGGCCAACTGATATATATATAAAAAAAAAATTAGCCGGGCATGGTGGCACATGCCTGTAGTCCCAGCTACCAGGGAGGCTGAGGCAGAAGGATCGCTCGAGCCCAGGAGTTTGAGGTTGCTGTGAGCTAGGCTGACGCCACGGCACTCACTCTAGCCTGGGCAACAAAGCGAGACTCTGTCTCAAAAAAAAAAAAAAAAAAACTAGACTGGAACAAGAAGTGTGCAGAAGAGTGAAAGTATAGGAAATTTGAGATAGTGGCAGAACGATTGATGAGTGAATCTTATTCTAACTCTTATGATATTAAATATTTATGAAACCTTTAGGTCATAGACTCCTATAAATTTAAATGTTTATTTAAATGTAAAATGAGATCTACTTATCCAGAAAAAATTATTATATTATTTATAAAAATATAACCATATGTTATTAATAGAATATCACATGTCATTGGTTAATTTGTCAAATCCATGACAAAATTTATAGACTTGACATTTCTAAGGAAAATATCAAAGTAGTATATAAAGTATCCAGATACTATGCTTTAAACATGATTTTTTTTTTTTGAGACAGAGTATCATTCTGTTGCCCAGGGTAGTAGAGTGCCATGGTGTCAGCCTAGCTCACAGCAACCTCCAAACTCCTGGGCTCAAGCAATCCTTCTGCCTCAGTCTCCCAAGTAACTGGGACTACAGGCATGTGCCACCATACTCGGCTAATTTTTTCTATATATTTTTAGTTGGCCAGCTAATTTCTTTCTATTTTTAGTAGAGATGGGGTCTTGCTCTTGCTCAGGCTGGCCTTGAACTCCTGAGCTCAAATGATCCACCTGCCTCGGCCTCCCAGAATGCTAGGATTACAGGCGTGAACCACCACGCCCAGCCTAAATATGATTCTATATTCATGGTGTATCTTTGGAAGAAGATACAAGAAATTGGTAGCAATTTTCTGTAGGAAGGAGACCTAAAGGACAGGAGTTAGCGTGAGAGGGAGAATTTTCATTTTATACCTTTTAGTAATGTTCAAAATTTTATATCATATGTATTACTTATTCAACATTAAATAATTAATTAATTAAATGGTAATCTTTTATTCTTGTTTTGATCAATCATAGTTTGAAAGACTCTATGTTTCTCTTTTCCATTGCTCTGTTGGTTTTAATCTTCCTTGCTTCCCACATAATTTGGATCTTGTTTTAACATTATTAACCAAAGGAGCTATTTGATCTACCGTGTTTTTTGAAGATAAGACTTTAAGGCAGACTCATCTTCTTTTCCTTGCTATTGGTCATTGTGACACCTTGATAGGAAAATTCCTGAGGCAGAAATGACTAAAAGTAATTTAAATTATCACCTCTCTAATGTGTCCAATTTTCCCTATTCCCACTGCTTACCTGGGACATCATATGCTCTCTCATGGTTACCCCCAGAACCTCCTCAATGGCCTCTCTCTCTTGAGCCCTGTCTCCATCTAATTTTTTCTCCACATGTGGCCAAAAATCTAATCATGTCACTCCTGCTCAAAACTTGTGGACAGCTCACCATTGTACTCAGGGACAAGTCTAGACTCCTTACAAAGCTTTCAGGATGTGGCTTCTGCCTCATCATCATGTCTTGCCACCCTCAATTCTTGGAACTCACCACACCCTCTCTTACTCTTGGGACAGTCTGCTACCCCATCTTTGCCTGGCCAAGTGAAATAATCCTTGAGTTTACTTAGATATCACATCATCAAGAAAGCCTTTCAGCCCCCTAAATCTGAGTTGAGAAATCTTTCTATGTGCTTCCAAAGTACCCTGTGCTTCCTTTCATTGTCTATTATTTTACTGCACTGTACTTTACTTTCCCTGATTTCCACAGAAGACTCTCAGCTCCATGAAGACAGGGACCTTACCCATGTGCCCACATGTATATCCTGAGAACTTGGCATAGTTCCTGGAATGGATAAGCACTTGAATCAATTAGAGGTATACTCTGGAGAAAGGAACTGTTTTTTCTCATCTGTTGAATAATATTATCATATGGGGTAATGGAGAAATCAGGGAGAAAAAGAGGGATCTTATCCATTTAATTTATTAAGTTGTGTTAATATAGTTTTGTTCTTGAATATTGTTCTTTACTGAATTCCCGGAAGGAAGGGATTAGAATGTTTCCTTTCAGTTGGGGGTATATTTATATCCAGGACTCACATTTACAAGGCTGGCTCTGATGTTAGAAAATTCTGTAGTATAAGTATACCTGGGAATCTAGTGTTATTTGATTAGAACTTTAAGTTTTCCTGAAAGACACCTTTTGTTTGCCACTATTCTTTCTCTTTCTTACAGGACCTACCTCTGCACAAAATACTCCTAAATAACCTCTTTCCATTTTATAGTATTTTATTCTAACATGAACACATTGTTCTTTACCTCTTAATAAAATGGTATGAAATTCAATTTTTATAAAATCATACATTATTGTTTTTCAATTCTAAGATGCCAAAAAATATTTTCCTTTTCAGAAAAAAAGAATATGAAATTAAATGTAACCAACAATTTTAAGACTCAGCACAATTTCAGATGCATATGTAATTGATCAAGAACCTTCAAAATCCAATCCAAAAAATAAAAAATAAAAAAAACAAGAAAAAAGATTCATATGAAAGAATCTGTGTCTTAAATACATACATATATACACATACATATATTTGGAAAAAATTTTGAAAATATAGCAAAATATTAAGGTTAATGGGATGTGACAGTATGATTAATTTTTGTTTTCTTCTTTCATATTTTTTCCAATGTTTTTACAAGGCGGTAGCTGTATTTTTGCATAACCACCAACAATGAATAAACTTTTTAAAATAGATATGACTTATCTAATATGTCCTTTGCTTTTCTTCCAGGTACATGAGGTCCCTGAGTTCTTAATTTGTGAAATAAATTAACACATTCTTGTCTTAACTTTGGGCTACATGCTCTAGTGTTAAAGAGTTTGCTTCTATTTTTTGCACAGAAATGCCATTCTTCCTTCTGGGTGTAATTCCATAGAAAGCTTTTGCAGTCCTCAGCTCATTATTCCTTTAGTGGCTGCTGATTTTTGTCTTCATTGTCACTTGTATGCTTTAGGACATTCAGAAAGTGAAATAGGGCCTCTGACATAACTGCACATCCCAATACAAATGGAACAGTATAGAAATCAGTTTCAAGAGCTTGCAGATGATACTAGATTTTGTGACTATTTGATTAGATTAGTTAATGGTGGAGAAAGTGCTTAGTACGTATTCCGTAAATGCTCTCTTTCCTTTTCATGCTTATGATGGAGCTCAAAAATCGTTTTTTTCCTCCCATTTCTTCTGCCTATAGTATTTCTTACCCAAACAAAAGGTTTAGTTCTTTTATAGAACCCTTTTTAAAAATTTAAACAAATGCTGCTTGGAAAATGGCACTTCTAGTAAAGCAAAGTTAACTTTAGTTCTTCACAGTTAGCCTGAGAGTGCTACACTGGTCCCCAGGGATAGGACAGAAGTATTATCTTGAGAGAAATAACCACTACAATCAGCATTTGTACATCTCAAAGCACTCTTTTAAAAACTCATTAGGTAAAAGAAACATGGGAAGAAGTATTAATATGAGCTCCCTCAATTAGTAGTATAGGGCCCTCCTACAAGAAGAAAATTTTCTAAGCTACTCATATCTTGTTCATTCAAACTTTTGAGCCACCTTGGGCAGTCTGAATTCTGAGAGCAATAATGATACCCTGCTTCAATGCTGTCCTTTGTCTTTTTTTTTTTTTTGGAGCTAGGGTCTTGTTCTGTCTCCCAGGCTGCAGTGCAATGGCATCATCACAGCTCACTGATCCTCAAATTCCAAGGCTTGAGTGAGCCTCCTGCCTCAGCCTCCTGAATGGCTGGGACCATAGGCACATGTCACCATGCCTGGCTAATTTTACATTTGTTGCAGAGACAGGATATCGCTCTTGCTCAGGCTAGTCTTCAACTGTTGGCCTCAAGCTATCCTCGGGCTTCAGCCTCCCAGAGTGCTAGGATTACAGGCATGAGCCACAGCAATCGGCCTGCTTTGTCTTTTTGATAACGCATTTCTATTCTACTTTAGATGTTTTTATTAAAGGAATCAATTCTTTTTAAAAACTTGTTTTTTTCCCCAACATGACCCATGTATTAATAGATTAGTAGATCTTATCCACTCCCCTGCCTCCAGTTACCATTTCCGTGCCCGTGGCTCACAGTTTACATCTTTTGCCCAAACCCTTTCTCTTGAACCTTGGATGACCAGCTACTAGATATCTCAATTTGGATACACTAGAAGCACTTCATGTGCTATGTATTTAAAACTTATCATCTTCTTCCCATATTCTTCTCTCAACTTCCTATCTAGGTAAGCAGCTTTGCCATCTACCTAGTTCCCTAAGTCAAAAACCTAACTGTCGCCGGGCGCGGTGGCTCACACCTGTAATCCTAGCACTCTGGGAGGCTGAGGCGGGCGGATGGCTCGAGGTCAGGAGTTCGAGACCAGCCTGAGCAAGAGTGAGACCCCATCTCTACTATAAATAGAAAGAAATTAATTGGCCAACTAATATATATAGAAAAAACTAGCCGGGCATGGTGGCGCATGCCTGTAGTCCCAGCTACTTGGGAGGCTGAGGCAGGAGGATCACTTGAGCCCAGGAGTTTGAGGTTGCTGTGAGTGAGGCTGACGCCATGGCACTCACTCTAGCCTGGGCAACAAAGCGAGACTCTGTCTCAAAAAAAAAAAAAAAAAAAAAACAACCTAACTGTCATCTTTGACATCCCTATTTATCATCCCCTACATATAAATGCCAAGTCTTGTTGATTCTACTTGCTCAACATATTTCAAGTCATTTCTCTCCATCACTATTTCCATGAACAGCCCAGGCAATATCACGTCTTGCCTCTATTACTACAAAAGGCTTCTATCACCTCTTTGCCTTAAGTCTCTGTCCTCGAAAATCCAAGCTACATATTTCAACTAGAGTGATTGTTCCAACAATAACATCAAACAATTGATTGTTCAAACAATAACGTCACTCTCCAGCTACAGAAGATTTTACTAGATGCCCACCACTCTCAGGATTAAGCCTCAATTTCTCAACCTAGCTTTATAAGATTTTCATGATCTGGACCCTACTTGTTTCTACAGCTTCACCCCCCTCCCACCTCTTCATCCCCCAAATGCTGTAGCTACAGGTGCTTCTTCCTTGTGTGTTCTGTTATTTCCCAGTCTTTGCAGGTACTACACTCACGACTTGGAACACTCTGGTTTCTCTGCATTACCTGATACTGATTATCAGCTGGACTCAGTTTTAGATCTCAGTGTAAATACCACGTCCCCTAGGAAGCCTTCTCAGAGTGGGCCTTGCCCTAGACTAAGTAAGGCACCCCTCTATACTCCTGGAACACCCTGTGATTACTCTTGTCAGAGTACATTGCACACCATATTTTAATTTTTTATTTACTTGTCTCCCCTAACTAGATTGTTAGCCCCCTAAGGACAAATGCAATGTCTTACTTATTTTTATGTTTCTTGTAAAAGTGATCTTACAAAGGCCTTATAAAGGACTTAGTAAGGTTCTGGAACCAGTAAGTTCTCAATTACCACTGCTTGAACTAATAAGTGAAGTTTTAGAAATGACAGGATCCCTGACTGCTAGAACACCTACACATGAAACTTGAGTTACTCTGACTGTTTGGATTAGCAAGTAAACCTTCAGACCTAGGCCAGACTGGGTCTCTTAGGACCCAGGACTCTCTGTTTTTATATAGGGCCCAGCCTTGACAGCTAAGTCCACAGCCAGCAGCTGTTCTCTTACCAGTCTGAGCCATGTAAATTGTAAAAAGCCCTTAATCCCTAATTCTGTTAGAAGCGACTTCATCCTCGAGATGGGTTATAAAGTAGGCAAAGTCAATTTTCTATTCTTTTCTTCACTGTAGCATTCATCTAGAGATTAGGTGGTTTCAACCTTAGGTTCCAGAAAAACAGATAGGCACGAGAAGATGAAGATTAGTGCTGGAGAACAATGCAGAGGCAGAGTTTTTGAATGAATGGATTGAATAGTTGGAATATTTTTATGGGAATATATCAGAAACAGAGGTGAACAAGAGACAATGCCTCTTCTGTTTAGAAGAGAAGAGTCACACAACAAGCAAACAAATAAATCAATAAGATAAAATCAGAGAATAATAAATGCTATGGTGTCAGAACAGGGTGATGTGATAGCGGGTAGGGGTCGGGAGGTGGCCACTTATAACAGTGGGTCAGGAAAAGCCTCTTTGAAGAGGTGACATTTGAACTGAGACCTGAATGGTAAAAAGGAGACAGGCATGTAAAGAAATGTAAGGGGAAAAAGAGGGAAGGATAATCTCATTGGAAGGAATAGCAAGTGCAAAGTATACATTTGCAAGTTCAAGGAACAGAAGAAAGAGCCATGTGAACAAAGGGAGGGTAGTTATAGGTGGGGTCAGGGAGGTGGGTTTACGTGCTGGGCAGTTCTGTTTAACAATCCGTTAATTGGGAAGCAGCTGGAGGGTTCTAAGCAAGTGATTGACTTTTCCTAAATATCCTTGAATTCATAAACTGAGCAGGTACGGGCTAAAAGTGAAAAAAAAAAAGTATATTTTTAACCTTTTCTACTTAAACTAAACTGTGTATTTATGCTTTTCAGCATTTCAGTGTTCAGAATGAATTGCTGACATATTAAAATGCATTTATTATATTTGTATTTCCTTAATTGAAGAACTTAGAAATATCACTGCCATTAGTGATTCTAGGTGGAGAATGAACATTCCCTGCAATTTTTTTACTGTTCCTACCCAATGGGAGATTACAAAGTAATTTTGTTTAAGAACTAAAATTAAAGCAATTGCTAATTTTAACCTATTCTGCTCCCAAGTGGTTACTGCAATTAAAATCAGAATTTGTAACAGTGACATCAAACCAGAAGTCAGCATTTTAAAACCTTTCATTCTAGACTTCTAAGTGAATAGCTGAAATCTTGTAAATCTTTTCTGTTTAATTGCTATGTACACAGCCTTTCTAGTGAAACTGTGAGATTTAAAGGTGAATTGAATCTGAGTGTAATTAAAAAGTTATTTGGACAGCATTCCTTGCTAGGAAAGGTTATCTACAATAGTGTTTTTTTAATGATTCTAAAGCTTGGTTTATTATCTATAATTCAGAAACTTTATGTGGTTCTCTGTCAAAATAAAAACTTAATATATTATAATACTGAAAAAATATTTTTTTTCCTGAGGAGCTCAAAGCATTTCACTGATGTTTTCTCATTAGTCCTCACCATTTCCCCAAGGTAAGTAGATGGAAAAGTGTTATGCACATTCAATAGATGGGGGAACAAGGCCAAGAGAAATGAATGAACATGCCCAAGGTCATATAATACGTCAGTGGCAGGGCAGGGATGAATCTCAGGTCTTCTAATTCCCAGGGTTCTGGCATTTTGTAATGTCAGGCAGGTACCAAACCAGTTTTTGTTTGCCTTGGTACATTCGAGTCCTCATATATATAATTACAATGAACAAATAAGACAGCTGTTCTATGGCATATCTCTATGTTTGCTGTTTATACTGGCAATGATTCTTAACTATTGTTTTAAAATGAAGACTTTGTGGGAGGTTAAAAAGATCAGTAAGATTAAAATATTTATCTCATATATTGTATGGAGGTTATATGTCTAGGAACCTATACTAGCTATAGGAAGTTAATTATTTTGCTAAAGATTAGATTTATTGCCATTTTATTTCTCTTTCTTTCTTTTCTTTTTTTTTTTTTTTTGAGATAGAGTTTTGCTCTGTCGACCAGCTAGAGTGCAGAAGCATCATCATAGCTCACTGCAACCTCAAACTCCTGGGTGCAAGTGATCCTCTTGCCTCATACTCCCGAGTAGCTGGGACTACAGGTGCATGCCACCACGCCTGGCTAATTTTTCTATTTTTTTGTAGAGATGGGGTATCACTCATCCTCAGACTGGTCTTGAACTCCTGAGTTCAAGCGATCCTCCTGCCTCAGCCTCCCAAAGTGCTAGGATTACAAGTGTGAGCCACTGTGCCCGCTATAGATTTATCACCTTTTGTTTAAGGAATTAGAAATATAAAAATATACACACACACCTTCATTGTATCATTTTCCTATTGAATGCTTTTCCTCCATAATAGGATATTTGAAATCTGTGGACTCCTGTAAAAAGCTGAAGTTGTTTAAGCTTTGGTCCTTAGGTTTTAGAGTATTTACATGTCCTCTCAACTAGTATATGTTCTTGCTTTTTTGCCTTCTCCTCTCTTTCCCACGCCTGAATCTTTATTGTAAAAAGTTCCAAACACACACAGGCACAGCAAGAATAGTACAATAAGCCTCCATATACCTATCACTCTGATGATAATTACATGTAATTATAATTATATAATTATAAAGATTTTGCCACACTTATTTAATTTGGTTCTTTTCTGCCTTTGCCAAATGTTTAAAAAAGTAAATCCCAGATATCAAGTCATTTCACCTTTGTATACTTGACCTATATATGAGTCTCTAAAAATAAAAACTTTTAAATCATAGTCATAGTGCCTTTACCACACACACAAAATTAACAATAATGTCTTTGTATCATCTAAAATTCACTGCTTAAAAAAATTTCTCAGATTGTTAAAAAAAAAAAAAAAAGAAAGAAAGAAAAGCAACCTTTTCATAGTTGGTGTGTTCAAATCAGGGTCCGAATGTGGCATTTGGGTGTCGTGTCACTCTTGCACTCTGAAACATCTCTCTCCTTTTTTCTTCCTACACCATGCTATTGACTAGTTGCAGACGCCAGGTAAATTGCCCTGAAGAATGTCCTACATTTTGAAATTATCTGTTTGCTTCTTTGTAGTATCATTTAACTCATTTCTCTATTTCTTGTGTTTTCTATGAATGGAAGTAAGCTCCACAGGCTTGATGAGATTCAGGTTCCATCTTTTGAAATTGCAAGAATGCTTCATAGGAGGTGCTGTGAGGTTCCTATTACATTACACAAAGAGGCCCATAGAGTCTGGTTGTTCCACACTTAATGATTGATCAGAGGGTTCATATAGTGACAGTCTGATCCCTCCATTGTAAAGTTCCCCATCAGCCTTTCAACTAATGGTATCAACCACTGATGATCTGAATCAGATATTTCAGAGATTTGAAGTCATTATTTTCTAATTCTAACATTCCTTCCATATTTATTAGCTGAAGTGCTTCTGTAAAGACAAACTTTCCTCATGAACTAAACCTATTTGGTTTAGGAGAGAATGAATGGTTAATTCTTTCCTTTTATTTGACAAAGAGTTGGTATCCTAGTTACATTCAACGGTATCCCCTGAGGTAGGTTTCAGTCAATTATATTCAGGATTCTTCTTGAGACATAAATTCCTGCATTAACATTTTACTTCTGACAACAGCACACAGTGGAAGAACGTGATACAGGTAGAGTACTTGCTACACACTGGTTTTAAGGAAAGCACACAGTCCTCTCTCTGTTGTATCAGGTTCTTCCCCATCTGAACCACATCTTTTCTTCTGTTTCCTTTGACATTACTTCACTCCCTAGTGGGTAGGAATGAGATGTAGAACTCAAAGAAGAGGAAAAGGAGAACAAAAGTCCAGGTAAAAACAAGAGGGGGAAAAGATGCCAAGCATCCTGGAAAAAAAGAAGTAATATTAAACACTTATTTCAAAGGAAACAAAAGATATTTCTACATCATCTCCAGCCTTAAAGGAAAGAAGCAAACTACAGAAAGCTCTTTGCATATCTGTTCAAGGCATATAACATTGAACTTCATCAAACTTTTACCTTAATAATCCTATAATTAATTGGTGAGGGTAGCTAACATGGGGCAATGCTAATGGTCAGGAATTCTTGCAATGCCAAAATCTTTCATGTTGTACATCAGAACATGATCACTAGGGAGGAATACCCTTACAAACCCGTAAGCTAAGGTGGATAAGGTGGATCACACAAGCCTGCGGGGGTTTGTAGGATCCTAACATTAACAGGGAACACGGCCCTGTTTATGCAACTACCACAGGCCTAACTGGTTGGATAACTTTCTTTCTAATAACAACCCTTTATTCAACAACAATATATTTTATATTGTAGGTGTCAGAAATAATTTCATCCTTTACTTGTGTACAAAATGAAGTTAAGATACTAGCTTTCAGCAATAAAATTTATAACATTTTAATATCTTTTAATGTTAGGACACAAGGATCATTACTACAAAATGAGACTGGTTTTCCAAAGTCCTGCTTCCTTAACAAAAGATTGAAAAGGTAAAGTAAATCTGCAATACTTTTTGAATAGTCCAAAAATCCATGTGGAAAATAACAGTTCAGAATAAGAAGGCTTTGCTTTTCATTCACCTTCCTGTAGTGGATATTAATCCCCTAAGGTGTAAAATTTTCTCTGCCCTGCCAAGTTACACATTCTAAAAATCAAACTTTATAATATAGCCTGATATTCAAAGATGAATAATATTAGGAATGGAGGTCTTAGAATATTTGAAGACACAATGAAAGTAATAAATCACTGACCTTTTCTAGAAAACAAGCTTAAATAATGTCTTTTTTCTAAAAACAATTGGAAAGAATTTTGACACTCAATTCAGCTAAAGTTAATGGCAGTCTTTGCGGGGGAAAAGTTACCCAAAGGGTTAGATTGGGAAAGTTTGAATAATGAGTGCCTAGAGGTTAAAGTGGAAATAACTAGTTTTGGGTGTCTTGGCACTATTCCTCATTAAGTAGCATATGTATTTGTGTACTGACATATGAGAGTGGGCATAAAGTGTAAAGATCTTTGCGTCACACATTAACACCCACCAAAGATAATCCACCATGGAAGAGGCATTAAAAAACCAAACAGACAGAATGACTTGGCTGGCTGATGTTAGTCAGCCTATGTCATCGGCCACCCCAGAGCTGGCATGATGGGCACATAAACGGATCCATGGGAAAGGTGGAGACTGTGCACTGGCGCACTTGCATGGGCTACCACTTACCAAGTCTGATCTAACTAGTGCCATTGCCAAATGTCCCACATGTTAGTAACAGAAACCAGTGTTGAGCCATCACTTCAACACCATCCCCCAAAGAGACCAAACGGCTACTTGGTGAGAAGTTTAATACAGTGGGCCTTTGCTACTCAATTTTTTTTCTGACAGTAACAGACAAATATTTTGGTTAAATGTTAGTTTTTCTGCCTACAGAGCCTCTGCCAGCACTACTACCAAACAGCTTATTGAGTGTTTGATCCATTAACATGGAATCATACATAATATCCACCAGACCAGGAGACCTACTTTATAGCAAAGGAGATATGAGAGTGGGCCCATGACCATGGAATTTTCCTGGCCTTATCGCATACCACATGAACCAGAAGCTGCTGGCCAGAGAGAGAATTGGAATGGTTTGCTGAAAACATGCTTAAGCACCAGCTCAGAGCTAAAACTTTCTAAGAATGGGGCATCATTCTCAAGGTGCAATGTCCCCAGTAGGATGAATACATGAGACTGAGAACCAAGGAGTTGTAGCAGGAATGATTTTACTTCCCATCACTCCCAATAACCCACCTGGGGAATTTGTGCTGCCTATCCCCATCACATTAGGTTCTGTAGGTTAGAGATTCTGATCCTCAAAGGAGAAACACTTCCCCCAGGGAATGCAAAAACAGTCCCATCGAAGCATAAGCAGGTTGTCTCAAGCACTTCAAGCTCCTCGCATTAAGGGACTGGCAGGCAAGCAGAGGAGTCACTCTCTAGGAGGGATAATCAACCCTGATCACCAGGAGGAAACACTGTTAGTACACAATGGGGACATGGAGGAGTACACTGTGGCACTCAGGTGATCTACTTGGGCACACCTGTTGCACCCTTGCCAAATTGTGATGGAAAAAAACAAAGAAAGTATCCCCAGCCTGAGAAGGACACGGACACTGGGGCTCATTCCCCTTAGTGAAGAGAATCTAGGTCATGCCACCAGCTAAGCCACCAAACCAGCAGGGACACTAGCTGAGGAGCAAGGGATTCTAGGATGGTTAGGGAGGAGAGATAAAGTAAGTACCAATTGCAGTCCCAAGGCTAGTCTCAGCAGCAGTGGGTGTTGTTTGTTCCACCAACCTTCCCCTTCTAAGAGAGCTCTGTTAGACATGCATGCAGTAGCACATGGGCGGTCCATGCTGAACATGGCAATGAGCTGCCCAAATCCCCCTAGGAGGAAGGATTTGTTGTCTCAGCTGCTGGGAGAGCAATTGACTGTCAGTTCTTGTAGGAATTGCCTCAGCTGTAGAGAGCCACCCTTCCAAGGTCATATCTTTTTGGATGTGGTCCATATCCAATGACTGAAGTGAGAATACACTGGCCCTTTGTGGGACAACTCTGGGGGACCATTTCAGCTCCAGAGTTCCCCAGGGAATTGGCTGAGGCTACTAGGCCTGCATTGCATCTTGACTTTCCCCTCTGCCTGATTCCTCTTTCTCTCCTTCCCTAATAAATATCCAACACTAAGCCATGTCTCAGAGTCCGCTTCCTAGGGCACCCAAACTGCAAGTATTGGTTCCAGAGAATCCTGCTTTCAAGAGTTTCTGTCAGTCTGCTAATTTCTTTTGTTGGTGCTGTCCCTGTGGGGTCTAAAGACTGCCTTGGACAGAGTTGGCCCCTCACCTCTCTGTGCCACCACAGCCCTGAGTTTATTCCTTTCATTATAGCTCTCACCATGTCATGTTGCATTGTCATCTATGTTAATGTGTCAGTTTGCCTTTCTGAACAATTAATCTCACTCTGGAAACCAGGGATCCTTTCCTCACCAACCTTTGTGTTCCTAGCACACAGTGCATAATCAGTGCTTAAACTATATTGTCGAATAGTGATGAATGATGAGAGAAGTCTTAGCTTCAAACAAGGCTTTTTGTTTGACTCTTTTTTGAAGTTCTAAGCCCTTTATGGAAAAAAAACCGTAGATCTTTATTAGACTATCTGCTATATTTGGCTCTGTGTCAGAGAAAGTCATACTGATCACATCAGAATTTATTTTTCCTTTGTGCCTGGATATGAATCAAATGTTGAGTAGTGACCAGCAGCAGAGCAGCAATAGATTTTCTAAGCAGGGGTGAAGGGTGAATGAGTTCTGTCAAATACTCTGGCCAATATCTGGGAAGTCAGTGACTTCCCGCTGACACAGCAATTCATTTGTCACTTACTGAGAAGCTGCTGTGTATTAGGCACAATGCTAGGCCCACAGGTCAGAGTAAGGGAAAAGACTGTCTTGCCCTCAGAAGGCTAATCTAATGATGAAGACAGATGAATAAATGACTTGGATATAGACAAGCCATGTTTGTCCTAAAACACTTGTGACAGTACCAGTACCAGGACAAGAGTGAAATATGAAGCAGCAGGAAGGATTCTTTGAAATGAGATCATAAAAGTCACCATTAACTAGTTTCATTGGAGATATATACATGTGCACACACATACACATGTTCTCTCTAGTTAAGTAGCTGAGGAATCACAAACCTTCCCAGTAGAAGATAGTTAAATGAAGAGCAGGTTGTTTACTGGCAAAAGAAGTGAGGTAATTTGGTGAGAATAAAGGATTTGCAGCAAAAGCTCTAGGAAGATCATGCCAAAGATGAACTCAGGATCAACAGGAGATACCAGCAGACTCATGTGCTCTTTCTCTCTTCTCTCCACTTTGAGGAGGGTGTGGATTCAGGGGTCAGGCAGAGGAAAGAGTGGACTTATAATTCTTTCTTATAAAATGAGAAACTACCAAAATAGTACTATCCACCAGTGTTCATATGCATAGGATAGGAGGGATAAAAAAAAACTTTATACCAGGATATCAATTAATTATACATGAAAAAAGAACAAAGTGTCAGAAAGCTAATGTACCTTCTGGAAGACTAGCACAAGAGCTGACATCAACGAGATAATAAATTTTACAGTAAATTAATGTGCTTCCCTTTGTCCACAATAAGGATGCCACTGCATCCCCATTAGTAGGACTTGCTCTTTAAAGGATAATAGTGAATTTGTCCCAAGCCAGCTCTACTCTTTTACTCCTTCATCAGGAGCAATGAACAGGTTAGGAGTTAGTTAGCAGGATCTATAATTAGACTTTCATACAAGATCTCATGATCAGGGAGAAACCTGTCTAGGCAGGTGTCACATTCAGAAGACTACAACAAGGAGAAAATGCCAGAAGATAAATGGAACACAGTGCTAATTGAAGCAAGATGGAGAGCTCAACCATCAGCCAGGTGCCTACTGCACCACTCCAAGAAAGGCACTGTTAAGATTTGGCCCTAAAGCCTACATGAAACCTTGAGTCTTACAGATGGGCTAGATTGTATGGGAGCCACAGATTGCCACTCCTCTGATCTGAAACCTATCATGAAAGCATGCCCTGTCCTCTAGGCCCAGGACCAAATCTTGGTGTCACCACTTCAGTGATGAGATGGGCCAAGGATAGATAAGCCCAAGGAAAATGAATCAATTAAAAGAACATGGACTAACAACAGCAGTGAATCTCACAGACATAACAATGAGCAAAAGAAGACAAATACAAAAAGAACATACTGTATGATTCCATTTATATCAAGTTCAGGAACAGCAAAAGTAAGTACGATGATAAAAGTCAGAATAGTAGTTATCTCTAGGGCCAGGCTGGTGGGGCGTTAGACACTGCCCAGGAAGGGAGTCAAAAAGTCTTTCTGGGGAAGTGTTCTGAGGGAAGTGTTCTATATCTTGATCTAGATAGGGGTTATCTGTATATATCCAATATGCAGAAATTCATTAAACTATTCATTTTAAGTTTGTATACTTTATGTATGTTTTCCCCCTACTTCTTTTTAACCTCATTTCCCTTCTCTTCCTTCCAACACACACACACACACACACACACACACACACACACACTTTAAGGCAAGTTGCCTTGGCCAATTTACATCTGAGGACTTCCTCAGGAAATGGATTGTAGAGAGGAGAAACTTTTGTTTCCCTTAGTGGTTAAGGTTCCACAAATACAGCAGCACAGAACATAGTCCCAGCCCAGGGGGCTGGGTACATGGGTAGAATTTCATTTTCTGAAATTGGGGAGAGAAGTGGGCAAGTTTAGAACTCAAAGGAAAGGGGGAGCTACAGGGACAAGCTTAGGGAATTTACAGGGACTAACAAGGCTTGGCCACAAAATGAGTCCTTTCCTGCCTAGAAGGTGCAAGGAGAGAAGAGGGCTCAAAACAGCAATGACCTTGCTGAGCATCAGGGAGATTATAGCCCAGGGTCTGTGATTCCCCAAGTCTAAGAACAGGATCTGCAGTGGGATTAAACTACAGCTAAAGATTGTTGTGTAGCCCTAGTTACATAAAAAGAGCCAGAGCAATTGTTAGCAATACCATCTAAGGCCACAGAAACCAAAGGAAACCAGCTCTCATCAAGGGATTAAACTGAAACCTTAGACTCATTTGCATTTCTTAAACACTTTTAAATTGATACATATGATTATACATATTTATGGGTACATGTGATATTTTGATACATGCATACAATGTATAATATTCAAATCAGGGTAATTAGGATACCTGTCACCTCAAACATTTATCATTTCTTTGTGTTGGGAACATTTCAAATCTTTTCTTCTAGCTATTTTGAAATATACACAACATATTGTTGTTAACTATAGTCACCCTACCATGCTATCAAACACTATACTTATTCCTCATATCTAACTGTATCTTGTATCCATTAACTAACCTCTCTTTATCCCCAAACTCCCCTCCTCACTCTAGTCTTCCCAGTCTCTGGTAACCATCATTCTACTCTCTAGCTCCATGAGATCAACATTTCACTCACATGTGAGTGAGAACATGTGATATTTGTATTGCTGTGCCTGGCTTATTTCACTTAACCTAATGACCTCTAGTTCCATTTAGTTCACAATGTATTTTAATTAAGTGTCCCACAAAGAGGTAATAACCACTCAAAACAAAAGCTATGTGGAATCTTTTCAGGATATGAGACCTTATCTCTCATCTGTATAGCTTTCAGCTTTGGGATAAAGCTGGCCTGGTGTGGTGGCTCACACTTGCAATCTCAGCACCTTGGAACTGAGGTGGGAGGATCATTAATGCCAGGAGTTTGAGACCAGCCTGGACAGTATAGCATGACCCCATCTCTACAAAAAATTAAAAATTAACTGAGCATGGTGGCACACACCTGTAGTCCTGCCTACTTGGGAGGCTGAAGCAGGAGGATCGTCTGATCCCAGTAGTTCAAGGTTATAGCGAGCTGTGGTTGCTACAATGCACTCCAGCCTGGGTGACAGAGTGAGATCCTGTCTCAAAACAAAACAAAAAAAGTATCACTGGCATAGTACACATAATGGAATGACAGGATGGAATCTCTAATTGTAATCATGAATATAAGCCTGGCTTGTCTAAGATCAACATAGATGCTATTGTCATCAGAAGCACAGAGTGGCTCTCCATGCAGTCATTTAGGGATAACATTAACCATTTTAGCATGCAAAGACAACAATGCTGTCATAAACAACAGCTGCATCTGAGAATACACTGCAGTCATCAGAGACCAGCACCAAACTGGGCAATCACACAGAAGTCCAATAATTAATTAAGTTTAGAGATTGTTCCAAGCTAGCTACTGGTCCTATTATTCTCCAATGCCATTTACAAGAAGCATTTTGTTTTTCATTCAGGACAAGGGCACATGTTTATCAAAGTGAAAATGCTACTCTGAGGAACAGGAACTGCTGCCAGATTTACCTTCCTGAAACTCCTCTTCTAGTATGTTCTCCTCTGCTTGAAACCGTTCATGGCTCTTCTCTCCAATGTAGCAAATAAGCAGCATTTTAATCAGCTTTCAAGACAAATCCATTATCTGGACTCATTCTGTGCAGTAAAATTCTTTCTGACTACTTGCAGGAATCCTACTTTGGCCACTCCAGAAAGCCTTTGCTGGTGCTGTTCCCCTTACTTTGGCCACGCTCTCAGATTCCCTCCTACCTATTCAAGCCCTGAGCAGGTTTCAGAGCCCGGTTCTAGATTCCACTTCTACAGACACGCAACTGTCCCTGATCCAATCAACCTTCAGTGAGCTCATCCTTAGTCCCTCAGCACTCAACTCCCCAGACAAGTTAGCCCTTCATTTTATACAAACACTCTTTTGGGGTTTTTTTGTTGTTGTTCTTGTTTGAGGCAATTTAGTCTTTCCTAGTTCCTTTGAAACCCCCATGTCCCTCCATCGTGATGACATCCTCATCCAGCCACCCAAGAAGAATTCCCACTGTGAATTTTGTGTGAGAGTTTCTCTAGAATGTATACCCAGGAGTGGAATTGTAGACTGTAAGGTAGATGCATCTTCAACTTTTTTTTCAAGAGACAGGGGTCTTACTATGTTGCCCAGGGCGGACAACTTAAGAGATTCTTCTGTGACTTGCTTTTGTTACTTCCTTACTATCATGAAGTTCTCTAACTCTATTTTTTTCCCTAACATCTTTATACATTGTACATAAATGATATGCTGGTTGGTTTTTGGTTGGTTGGTTTTAGTACCTCACTCTTAAAAAACTGAAAAATCAGGAAACTCAATGTGAAGGCTTTGAGTCTCCATCAAAAGACTGCTGAATGACTTACATTTATATAAGTTTAAAATAAAATATTTAAGTTGAACTTCTGGGCTCAAGCCATCCTCTCACCTTAGTCTCCTGGAGCTACAAGCATGCATCTTCAACTTTACCAGGAAATTCCAAAGTGTTCTATACCCTGTTCCTGTCAATTTACATTCCACCAGCAGTGGATGTGTTGCAAGAAGGGTTCCCTCAGGGAAGTAGACTCTGAGACAGAGATTAGCATTCCAAAAGCTTCTTAGGGAGTACCCTTGGGATCTATAGTTATGGAAGGAGAAAAAATGAAGTAGGATTGGATGGAGGAATAAGCTGGTCTGTGTGATGCAATCTCAAGGAAAGCCTCAGCTCACCCCACAGAGAGCTCTGAAGCTGATACAGCCCTTCAAAGTTGTCCCTAGTTGGGATGAGGAGGAGGCTAGACCTTTATAACCCCACTTAACCAATCATTGGATGCAGGCTGCCCAAAGGGAGGCTACATAACCTTAGGCAAGACAATTCTCCTCAGCTGACTTATGACACTATGCCATAAATCAAGTTTCCCTAATGTGTAGTTTTGTTTCTGGGCTCTCTGTTCCATTCCATTGGTCTATTTGTTTATCCTTCTACCAATACCACACTGTCATAATCACTATACCTGCATTGTATTAAGTAGCTACAGATCAATTTTGTGAGAATTTATGTTTTTAAACATTGAGTCTTCCTATCTAAGAAGATGGTTTATCTCTCCAGATACTGAAGTTTTCTTTATTATCATCTAATAAAATTTATATTCATCTCTGTATACAAGTTTTGGACATGTTTTATTATATTTATTCCCAGGTATTTTTTTACTTTTTGTTGCTATTGTAAAGATACTTTCTAACACCTTATTGCTGGTGTTCAGAAATACAATTAATTTTGATTTTTATCCAGCAATCTTACTAAATTCTTACATTAATGCTAATAACTTTTTTGTGAATTCTTTTCAGTTTGCCAGTAATCATAAAATCTATTTCATACTATCAAGCGGACAATGTGCTTCCATATTAATTCATTACAATAGAAAGATGTCTAAAACCAAAACTAAATCAGTTTCCTCCTCCCCTACTACATTCCACATCCTATGTCTATGTGTTTACTTCATGTTTACTGGTGTTAACTGCCTCTCATATTTTTCTCCTTGATCATTCAGTGTATATACCAATTTGTAAGATGTTGGTGTTTTGGGTTTTTTTTGTTTGTTTTGTTTTTTTTCAGAGTTGTCAAGTTTGGTAGTGAGGAAGGGGGAAAGTAGTAGAACAAAAAGTTCAACCTGTAACTGGCTGTGAACAATCAAGTGAGATAACTCTTTACCTTTGGATCAGCCTACAAGGTGTTGTTTTGTTTGCTTTTATTGCTACAGGACTATGCCAAACACATTCTTCTGTGACTTGCTTTTGTTACTTCCTTACTATCATGAAGTTCTCTAACTCTATTTTTTTCCCTAACATCTTTATACGTTGTACATAAATGATATGCTGGTTGGTTTTTGGTTGGTTGGTTTTAGTACCTCACTCTTAAAAAACTGAAAAATCAGGAAACTCAATGTGAAGGCTTTGAGTCTCCATCAAAAGACTGCTGAATGACTTACATTTATATAAGTTTAAATAAAACATTTAAGATGTGTATTATCTTTTCTTAATGATTCACATTTTGATCAACTTTTTTCATTAAGTAACAAGGTATTGACTCTAAAATAAACACAATTAAAGCTAGACACACAGTGCTGAGGGACAAAGTCTGTTAAACTACCAAGTAGTATTCAGACACACAAATCAATAAAGAAGAAGCCTTGTTCAGCATAATATCTGTTAGCCCTCCAAAGATAAAATAAAAATTTGACTTTCTTTATCCTAGGGCAATGTTCTGTATCAGGTGACTCCAGCTGTTTCAATGGCACTGTGCCAGGCCATACAGATCATGTCTGTCCGGTGGGATTAAGTGACAACAGAAACTGTTCCAATCAGGCTGCCAATAACTTTACTGAGATTTTAAACCTGTACCCCAGTAGTGATTTTAAATTAGAACAAAGTAAGAAACTGAACATATTGAGGCTTGGTCATTCTTGCTATGATCGTCGGTGTAGAACATTCTATTTCTATGGCTGCATATAAAATCCCATATATCAAAACTCTAGCACACACTGAGCCTTCTAGCGAAGCATGGTGTGTTATCTGCCAAAAAGATATTAAACAAACCAAATTCATCTGGTGTTTCCTGTAAATAATTCACTATTCTTGTCTAGCATCTTGTAAGTATCAACTAAATTTGTGAAAGAATGCTAAAAATGACTTACCCTATATTCTGTGGTTTCACTAAAGAAAGAACATATGGTTTTATTTGTATATTTTATGTCAGCAGTGTTTGAATATTATAATTCCATGTTAATACTGCCATACTTCAGAGATATTACAGATTTTGTTTCAGAACATCACAATAAAGCAAATATCACAACAAAGCAAGTTACATAAATTTTTTGGTTTCCTAGTGCATATAAAAGTTATGTTTACACTATAGTTTATTAAATGTGCAATAACATTATCTCTAAAATAACTATATACCTATCTTAAATACTTTATTGCTAAAAATTGCTAACAAATTCTAGAGCCTTCAGTGAGTCATAAACTTTTTGCTGGTGGAGGGTCTTACCTCGATATTGATAGCTGCTGACTGATCAGGGTGGTGGTTGCTGAAGGTTGGGGCGGCTGTGTCAATTTCTTAAAACAAGACAAAAATGAAGTTTGCCACATCAGTTGACTTCCCTTTACAAATGACTTTTCTGTAGCATGCGATGCTGTTGGATCGCATTTTACCCATAGCAGAACTTTCAAAATTGGAGTCAATACTCTCAAACCCTGCCACTGCCTTACCAACTAAGTTTATGTAATAGTCTAAATCCTTTGTGGTCATTTCAACAAGATGTTCATGGCATCTTCACTAGGAGTGGATTCTATCTCAAGAAACCACTTTCTTTGCTCATCCATAAGAAGCAATTACTCACCTCTTAGTTTTATCATAAGATTGTGCAATTCAGTCACATCTTCAAGCTCCAATTCTAATTCTATTCTCTTGCTATTTCTACCAAATCTGCAGTTACTTCTCCCATTGAAGTCTTGAATCCATCAAAGTCATCTATGAGGACTGGAATTAACTTCTTCCAAACTTCTGGAAATTTAGAAGAATAAATATCAAAAAACATTGATATGTTGAACTCTTCCCATGAATCATGCACTTTTTTTTTTTTTTTTTTGAGACAGAATCTCACTGTGTTGCCCAGACTAGACTGCCATGGCGTCAGCCTAGCTCACAGCAACCTCAAACTCCTGGGTTCAGGTGATCCTTCTGCCTCAGCCTCCTGAGTAGCTGGGATTACAGGCATGCACCACCATGCCCAGCTAATATATTTTCTATATATATTTTCTATATATTTTTAGTTGGCCAATTAATTTCTCTTTTTAGTAGAGACACGGTCTCACTCTTGCTCAGGCTGGTTTCGAACTGCTGACCTTGAGCAATCCACCTGCCTAGGCCTCCCAGAGTGCTAGGATTATAGGGATGAGCTACCACACCCGGCCCATGCATGTTCTTAATATCATCTAGAATGGTGAATCTTTTCCAGAAGGCTTCAAATTGACTTTACCCAGATCCATCAGAAGAATCACCATATATGGCAGCTATAGACTTACAAAACGTATTTAAATTATGTCGGTTATTATAGTAACATATGTACCTTAAAAATTCAAACAATACACAAGTATAGAAAGAATAAGGCAAAGGTTTCCCCTCCCATCATACTATTATTTTACTCCTCAGAAATAATTACTGATAATAGTTTGTTTGAGTACAACCTTCCAACCTTTTAAAATGCATAAAAATATATATCTACTTTTTAACATAAATGGAGTTATACTAGACATACTTTTTGGTCATCTACTTTTTTTAAACTCACTAATATATTGTGAACACCTTTGCATGTCAATACATGCTATGAAGGCTTTTGAACAGCCTCAAGCATTTCAAGGCTTAGATGCAATAAAATCTAGAAAATATGTGTTAACATAAACAATGTTGCAACAAATATCTTTGTATGAATATCTTCATACATTTGCCAATTATTTCTTTTTTTTTTTTTTTTTTGAGACAGAGTCTCACTTTGTTGTCCAGGCTAGAGTGAGTGCCGTGGCATTAGCCTAGCTCACAACAACCTCAAACTCCTGGGCTCAGGCAATCCTGCCTCAGCCTCCCAAGTGGCTGGGACTACAGGCATGCGCCACCATGCCCAGCTAATTTTTTCTATATATATTAGTTGGCCAATTAATTTCTTTCTATTTATAGTAGAGACAGGGTCCCGCTCTTGCTCAGGGTGGTTTCGAACTCCTGACCTCGAGCAATCCGCCTGCCTCGGCCTCCCAGAGAGCTAGGATTACAGGCGTGAGCCACCGTGCCCGGCCTGCCAATTATTTCTTTAGGCTAAATTCTTAAAAGTGGAATTGCTGGATGTATTAAAATTTGATATGTACTTTCAAATTGTTCTCTGGAAAATTTGTATCAATTTTCAATGAAGGTATTAACTGAGTAGCACCTAAGTGGACACATAGGTACTACAGTAATAGGGTATTGGGCGGGGGGTGGGGGTGGGGGGCGGGTATATACATACATAATGAGTGAGAAGTGCACCATCTGGGGGATGGTCATGCTGGAAACTCAGACTTGTGGGGGGAGGGGGGAATGGGCATTTATTGAAACCTTAAAATCTGTACCCCCATAATATGCCAAAATAAAAAAAAAAATTTCAGTGAAGGTATTCAAATGTTTTTTTCTCTGTACATTCGCCAGTATCAGATTTTTATCAACAAAGAAGCTTTTTTAGCAAGAATGTGGTATAATCATAGCTGTGGTACTTCAGGTAGTTGACCTATTCCAGATCATTGTTTTTAATGCATGATTCATTGTCTATTTAAAATCTTAAAGCCAACAACTACGTAATAAGACACTAAGGAAATAAAGATTTCTAATGTATTAGGAAGGGCAACTAAACATAGAATAAATCTCACTTGGGAGAAAACTAATTTTATTGCTTTAAGTCAGTGGTTCTCAAAGCTTGGTGTGTGCACATTGAAATGGTCTTGGGAGCTTTACTAACTATCAATACTGGGTTTCACCCCCAAAATTCTCATTTAATTGTTCTGTGGTGTGGCCTGAACCTTGAGATTTTTTAATTCCTCTTAGATGATTCTAATGTGAGCCACAATTGAGAATTCCTGCTTTAGATGTTTATTTCATTTTATTAATTTATTTTATTTTATTTTTGAGAAGGAAAGAGGAGTTTTTTAAATGAGGAGGTTGGCAGACTCCTGTCTCAAAGTACCAACATCCTGCTTCTGAGCAGAAGTACAGAGTTTTTAAAGGTTCCGACTCATCCCATCTTCAGCTAAGAAAATCTCATGACCTCTGCCAGGAAAGTTCCCTTGAGCCATCTCCTGTGGGCAAAGAACAAAGGACACTCCCCTGCTCTTCCCAACCATTGGCCTGAGGCAGGGATGTAGGTTTTAGTTCTCAAAAAAGGGTAGGGTGGTTTTGAAGAGACAGAAAACAGTTTTACCCTTTTTCAGCCATTTTCTGTTACATATTCCCCACTGTCAATTTTACCCTCTATATCTATGGGAAGAGGGGCAAGGTAGTCATCAAGCTACTTCCTGCTGAATTGGGGTAATGTTTTAGATGGAAGGTACAGATTATCAGGTGAAAAGGGGCATAAGCAATAACTATAACCATAAGGATCGACAAGGTGAAATGTACTGTTGCAATGTCTGATACAGGGCTGGCTTAAAAAAGAAACATGAGATCCCTGAGCACAGAGCTATTAGTTATACCCTGTTGGTGATCTGAGAGACTGGCTTTTGCAAATTCAGAAATAACATAGAAATACTTGTACCAAATGAGGTTTAGGACAACACACCCAGCAGTAAGACAGATTAACAGACTAGGAGATAGTCCGGGGAAATCCTTACTAAGGAGCTGTCCCTCTACCATAAAGACAGAACAAATCACCAAACAAAGATTAGCGAAAATATCAACACTTTCATTTTTTTTCTTTCTCTCAGACAGATACTTTAGATCACCTAAAGGCTGACCCCTCCACTGGGGGTTACACTCTTTACTTTGGTTATGATGGACCCAACGTTTCACTTCTGAACATTTTAATGAGGTGTGAGTTGTTAGAGGCACCTCATAGGGTCCCTTATACTTATCTGCTTCCAACTGGTTCAGGGACCCGAAAGAGGCAAACTTATGTATACTGGTTAGCACCTGACCCAAACACTTGACATAATGTTTTACTGTATTTTCTTTTACTCATGTTTATATTACCATACTTACCTCAAGGTGCTAGGAAGAGTCTCTCATAAACTATTTCTTAGGGGCTTAATTTAGGCCTGCTTTAAAGGGCTACCTTTATCTGGAGGACAGCAAGTGATAACACCCTATCTCACTTTAGATGGGTTTCTTGTATCAATTCCAGGATGTATATAATTTCTATTCTAGGTGTAGGGCTTTGCTTACTTATTGAGTTACCTCTGCTACAAAGAAGGGTCTATTATCCCTCTTGTGAAATGTCCAGGGCTCTGTGGAGTGTGGTCTTGAGTCCTGTTGACAATGGGGTGCCTGCTGATGTCCTTGCTGTAGGAGGAGGAGCTGCTGAGCCATCTCTGCAGCTGTCTGCCCACGGTGTCCATCACCAGGGTACCATTTTCTACCTGCTCAGCCTCTTTCCCTGGACTGAATGATGTGCAGGCCAGAACTGAAGTTGCTGAGGCCAGAACTTCAAAGCACAGTGGGAGTTTCTTGTATTCTTCACCAGGACCTGGTATTCATCCAGCAGGAGAGGTGAGCTTCTGCCACTTCTGAAACAACCCTTCATGCTTCTGCTGTTCAACCAGGTCCACCTCCTGGGCCCGCTGTGATGAGTTTCTCGGCCACTGTTTGTCTACAGATGCCTCACTGCCACCTGGGCCCTACCTGCTGCCCCCTGCCTGGCTCAAAGAGTACCAGTCATGATTGGTGCCGGGGATCAGGGTGGCAGTTAGGGGAAAGGGCCCCCACCAGACTGCTTTTGTCCACGATGCTAATGCCAATCGAAACCCAACTGTCAATTTTGTCCAGGGCTCCTATGGGGATATTTGGAGGCAGGGGAGCTATGGGCCCCTCCTTCACTCTCTGAGTCCTGGACTTTAAAAAACACTATTTGCTTCCCTAGAGGCTTCCTGCCATCTGGAGATCTTTACAATTTGGGGCAATATGCCTTTCAAGGTTCTTCTTCTTTACAAAAAGTGAGCTTGGGGCAGCTTTTTCACCCATTCCTTTTGACTGTCTCAGAGGATTCTTTAGCTGCTCTTGCACATTCAAGCCTCCCTGTCTGATATTGCTGCAAATTGCCCGCCCCAGCTACAGGTTACTTCTGGCTCAAATTGAGTCCGCTGCCGGGAGAGACAATTCCAAACCCCGAGTCCTAATTTACTGGGCGTGGGCCTGGAGTTAGTTCCGGCGGTGCCGCCCCTGGCCCCTCTCATGGTGCTAAGATGGCGGCAGCAGGCGCTCCTTCCCCCTTGCTGTGCGCTGGGTGCATCCCCGGCTACGGCCCCATCCGGTGCCTCCCCTGGGCTGGCTCCGGGAGTTCCGGACAGGGAAAGAGGATCTCATTTATCAACAATCATAACAAACACAGATCATTTTGGATATCATAAACAATGAGTTTATCTCAAGCAGAAAACTTGAGACTCAACATTTTAACTCTATGGTGGCAGGTTGACCATTTGAGCTCTGAATTTTAAAAGAACCAACAGCTCAGAATAAACCACGCACCATCAATCACCACTTTTCCTCACATTCCATACAAGCGGTATCACAATAATCTTTAGACAAAGGTACAAAAACTCACCAGAAGAAACTCACAAACAATGAAACACAAGCAATGCAGGGAATTCCCAATATGAACAATCCAAAATGTTTGACGCCCGGACCCGGAGCTCCAGCACAGGATGCTCCGCGTCCCCGCCGCCCACCGCGGCAGGATGGCGCTTCTGGCGCTGCGCTTGGCGCTGCTGCTCCTGGCCGAGCTCTTTGCAGCCTCTTTGGACTCTGAATTTGGTAAGCATGCAGCATATAGAACACCAAACTGTGGTCTGTATAAATTACCAGGATCTCCCAGGGACTTTAGCCCTGTATGTGGCAGCGATATGTCCACTTATCCCAATGAATGTACTACTCTGTGCATGAAAATCAGGGAAGATGGTCATGATATTAAAATCATCCGGGATGAACCATGCTGATGGAGCAGTTTACAGGAAAGAAGATGGAGAGACCACCTTCCCAGGCACACTGGATAAATTTCACTTCCCGTTTTTCTCTTTTCCTCTGTTTCCTTGCCTAAGATTTATTCCCCCACATTTTCTGGGAGGAGATGTGGAAGACAGTCATGTGTAGTGATGGTTTCCTGGCTTTTGCCCCTTGAGTCAAGCGTATCACCTAGACTGGTGTGTTGCTTTATTTAGTTGGAAATAAAATCAGAATTAAATTTAAAAAATAAAAAAATCCAAAATGCCAAGGCCTATCCATCAAATGGGAATTTTCATTTAATGGCCGTTTCTCCTCACACTCCAGCCCATACCTTGGTTTACAATAACACGATCATCTTTGCACATGGGTTTGTAGCTATAAGTTAACCATACAGCCAAAGTTTTTCCCAAAGGACTTTGAGATGGAGCTTCCTTATGTTACAATAAAACTCACAAATAACAAACAGACAATACAGAGAATCCTCAACACAAAAATGTCAGGGCCTATCAAACAAACCGGAATCCAAAGGGGACAAATGCCACCCCAATGGCACCTCAAATGCCCTGTCATTGGGCTGGAAGGTTCACAAATGGAAATTTAAAGGGGATAAACACTATCCCAACTAGAAGGTTCAAAACCCTCTCCAAATGGGTGGCCTAATTCTCCCATTCCCTGGGAACTGCAAATGAACTCTGAATTTAAACCAGTTTTCCTAGTTCCACTCAACCTTGTGACTTCCACCCCCAAAAGGCACCTCAAAACAAACAGGAAGGTCTGAAACTCTGCCCTGAAGGGTGGAATCAGGGTCTTGGGGTGCACTCTAAGGAACTTACTCAACACACAAATGGCCCAGGCTGTCTGGACGTTTCCAAATCCATTTCCTTCTCCTCAACTCAGTTCATGTTGTGGGGAGCCGTGTCTACTTTTGGTCAACACAGATGGGAGTTCCCCAGAGCTAAAACAGGCTCCTGCAGCTGCTGCGGCCATCTCCTGCTCTCTCACCTCGAAAAGAAGTTGCTCCTACTGTGAAGACCTACAGCTTTGACCCAGGGATGCTCCCTGCCTCTTCCAGCAGTTGTGGGGTGCCATTCCACCAGGGTGCCAGTGAGCGCCATGCAGGGATGCAAATTCTGTTATTAAAAGTTTGGCACTGTCCCTGATGCCACAAGGACAAGTGGTTTGAGGAGAAGGAAAGAGGAGTTTGTTAATTTGACGGCAGAGGAGGAGGTTGGCAGACTCTTGTCTTAGAGTACCAATGTCCTCTAGATGTTAATTTTAAAAGCTCATCTACTCCGTGTTCACCCATCTCTTAAAAATGCCTGCTATAGCTTCCTTTTCCTAAGGTCTTAAGAGAATGAGGATTGAAAGTATGTATGGATTCCATGTTTGGGGGAAATCTCACTAGATTCAAACCAGGTACTATATAGTAACAGGCTGAAGAAATATAGATTTGTTTTCTTGGCAAAGGCCCTGGGTTGTTTTCCAGGGTTTAATTTCATTTCTACACCGCAAGCTACAAAGACTAAGAAACATAAGTGTTCTTGGGCTTGAGTCAGACATTACATTAGGCCTCTGGTGAATTAAATAAAGCCCTGGTAGATCTGCACAAAACAAACAGTATAAACAAACATTGTGCTTACAACACTTCCTGAAAAATGAAATGTATAGGTTGAAACAGCTCTGAGCTGGCTGACATAGAGAAGGCAAGATTTTCACAAGGCAACATTAGTAGAATAATGAATTACCTAGTTCCATGGAGAACTGTTCTTCAGGCATTTCAACTGCATGAGATCTAATTTCTCCCATCTTGTTACTGTATAATCCTCAAACATATTCATTGTGATTAATGATATCAGAAGGAAAACTCCATCATGTTTTGAGGGATGAATGTACCCTCACTCTGCTGATTGGGAGAATGAGTCACTTACTTCCCACAGACTTAGGATATCCTGATGCTCCACGTCAACCTACCATAGCTAAGCAGCAGCAGATACTTTAAAGTGATCTTCTGACCTTCAGAGATGAAAACTGCACTCTAGCCATTGATATTCTGAGTTTCACATTTGCCTGTGTTGGTGACCAAGGCTTGTAGGGCTGCCACTTTCTAGGTCTGACGAGAAGCAGGTTGCCAATCACCGGCAGCAGAGCATCAGGCCTGGCATTCATTTTCTGATGCTCCATTGGAAACAGAATGGCTCTACCCAGTTGTGTGCTGGTGGTAAATAGGCTCTCAGAGCAGGTTGGGGGGCATATATGGAGGGAGAGAAGCAGGGGATGGAGGGCCTGATTTGTAGCACTTTCCATTTTCTGTGTTATGACTATTCCCATCGTGTCTGATTTCCAGCTACCAAGTTTTAACCATCAGCTCACAAAATTCTTAAAAATTTAATAATCAACTCTGTCCAGCATCCATCACAATACTGGCTCCATCACAATACTGGCTCTACCTCATTAAGAATGTTTTCTGGTGGGTAATTATAATTGACAGCCAAAATAGTGTAATAATTAGAGTTAGGTCATTTTGTTGCTCAAAGTTAAGACTAAGTAAGCAGCAAATCCCAGCTTATACTTAGACTGCAAGTTTCTCAACATTCACTTTCAAAGACTCTAAGGGTCTAATAATGCAAAAGCTCAACTATTAATTCTTCAAAGAGGTTCATTTATAAGGATATATAGTTTTTTTTTTTTTTTTTTTTTTTTGAGACAGAGTCTCGCTTTTGTTGCCCAGGCTAGAGTGAGTGCCGTGGCGTCAGCCTAGCTCACAGCAACCTCAAACTCCTGGGCTCGAGCGATCCTTCTGCCTCAGCCTCCCTGGTAGCTGGGACTACAGGCATGCACCACCATGCCCGGCTAATTTTTTATATATATATCAGTTGGCCAATTGATTTCTTTCTATTTATAGTAGAGACGGGGTCTCGCTCTTGCTCAGGCTGGTTTTGAACTCCTGACCTTGAGCAATCCACCCGCCTCGGCCTCCCAAGAGCTAGGATTACAGGCGTGAGCCACAGCGCCCGGCCAAGGATATATAGTTTAAATTAAGCAAAATAATTGTTTTGGACCAGGACCATGGAATAGACTGAAATTTAAAAGATATTTAGGCCAGGCGTGGTGGCTCACACCTGTAATCCTAGCTCTCTAGGAGGCCAAGGTGGGAGGATTACTCAAGGTCAGGAGTTTGAAACCAGCCTGAGCAAGAGAGAGAGAGACCACATCTCTACTAAAAATAGAAACAAGCCGGGCTCGGTGGCTCACGCCTATAATCCTAGCTCTCTGGGAGGCTGAGGCGGGCGGATTGCTCGAGGTCAGGAGTTCGAAACCAGCCTGAGCAAGAGCGAGATCCCGTCTCTATTATAAATACAAAGAAATTAATTGGCCAACTAATATAGATAGAAAAAATTAGCCGGGCATGGTGGCGCATGCCTGTAGTCCCAGCTACTTGGGGAGGCTGAGGCAGGAGGGATCGCTTGAGCCCAGGAGTTTGAGGTTGCTGTGAGCTAGGCTGACGCCATGGCACTCACTCTATCCTGAGCAACAAAGCTAGACTCTGTCTCAAAAAAATAAAAAAAAAAATAAAAATAGAAACAAACTGATTGGCTAAATAAAAATATATAGAAAAAATTAGCTGGGCATGGTGGCACATACCTGTAGGCCCAGCTACTCGGGAAGCTGAGGCAGGAGGATTGCTTGAGCCCAGGACTTTGAGGCTGCTGTGAGCTAGGCTGATGCCACAGCACTCTAGCCGGGGCAACAGAGTGAGACTGTCTCAAAAACAAAACAAAACAAAACAAAACAAAAACAACAAAATTTACTCTGTTAACTAAATCAACTTATTTAGAGTAATGGTTGCATACATTACCATACTCCTCTTTTCTCATAAAGTTCATATGCTCTTTTATGAGTAAGCAGCTGTTCCAGAGCCCATTTTATTTGTCCCCATATGAATTGTACTCTCTTTGAAAGAAAGAACTTTCTCTGTTTTCCCTGCAAAATCCTATGTCCACCAAGTGGATTTCTCCAAGAATAAAAACAGGCACTGGCTAGCCTGGATCCTATTTCTTTTTTTTTTTTTTTTGAAACAGTGCCTCACTCTGTTGCCTGGGCTAGAGTGCTGTGGCATCAGCCTAGCTCACAGCAGCCTCAGACTTCTGGGCTCAGGCAATCCTTCTGCCTCAGCCTCCTGAGTAGCTGGGACTACAGGCATGTGCCACCATGCCCAGTTAATTTTTTTCTATATATTTTTAGTTGTCCAATTAATATCTTTCTATTTTTTAGGAGAGACGAGGTCTCGGCCTCCCACAGTGCTGGTATTACAGGTGTGGGCCACCACATATGGCCTTTTTTTTTTTTTTAACTTCTGGTTTTTTTTTCTGTATTAAAAAATTTCAATAGATTTTGGGGGGTACAAGTGGTTTTTTGATACATGGATGAATTGCATAGTGTTGAAGTCAGGGCTTTTAGTGTACCTGTCACCTGAATAATGTACATTGTACCAACAGGTAATTTTTGATTCCTTACCCCCCCCATACCTCCACCATCTGAGTGAGTCTTCAAAGTCCATTATTCCACTCTGTATGACCACATATACCCATCGTTTATCTCCCGTTTATAAATGAGTACACACAGTATTTGTTTTTCTGTTCCTGAGACACTTCACTTAGGATAATGGCCTCCAGTTCCATCCAAGTTGTTGCAAAAAACATTATTTCATTCTTTCTTATAGCTGAGTAGTAGTATTCCATATGGTATGGAAGATGTGGAATGTATAGGTATATGCACTCATTGGTTAATGGGCACTTAGGTTGATTCCATTACCTTTGCAATTGTGAACTGTGCTGCAATAAACATATGAGTGTGTGTGTCTTTTTGATGTAATTACTTCTTTTTCTTTAGGTAGATACCCAGTAATGCGATTGCTGGATCAAATGGTAGGTTTACTTTTAGCTCTTTGAGGAATCTCCATACTGTTTCCCACAGAGGTTGTACTAACTTACATTCCGACCAACAGTGTTTAAGTGTTCCCTTTTCACCAAATCCTTGCCAGCATCTATTATTTTTTGACTTTTTAATAATGGCCATTCTGACAGGAGTAAGGTGGTATCTCATTGTGGTTTTAACTTGCATTTCCCTGATGGTTAGTGATGTTGAACATTTTTTCATGTTTGTTGGCCATTTGTATATCTTCTTTTGAAAAATATCTGTTTATGTCTTTTGTCTACTTTTAATGGGGTTATTTGTTTTTTTCCTGCTGATTTATTTGAGTTCCTTGTAGATTGTGGATATTAGTCCTTTGTTGGATGTATAGTTTATGAATATTTTCTCCCATTCTGTAGGTTGTCTATTTACTCTGCTGATTATTTCTTTTGCTATGCAGAAACATTTTAATTTAAGTCAGTCTCATTTATTTATTTTAGTTTTGGTTGTATTTGCTTTTGGGATCTTAGTCACAAATTCTTTGTCTAGGCTGGCTCCTACTTCAGAAAGGAGTCAGTCTACCTCTCCCTAGAAAATGATTATTTTCCAAACACATGTTTTTAGGAGGTACTGGTAGTCATTTTTATTTAGCACTGTTTCCTTGAAAATGTCAAAAATGTGCAAGTAAAACATGTAGTAAATTACTATTTGAAATAATCACCTGTATGTTTCCCATGCCATAAAAACTGATTATATCATCATACAGTAATAATAATTTATATTTACATAATAGAGGGGATAAGAGTAATCTAGGAGTCTGAAGAGATAATAATTTGCACATTTAATGTGCAATGTGACTTTGAGCAAGTTATGTAACATCTCTAACACTTAGGATTTTAATTTGGAAAATGGATATAAAAATAATACCCACCTCATGGGGCTATTATGAAGACTAAATGAGATAATATACACATAGCAATTAGCACAGGCTTAGCATTTAGTAGGTGCCTAACAAATCACACAATTATTAGATTAATATTCTTTTGCTCCTTTACAAGGTTCCTTAATCAACTCAATATTATAATCTTTTATTATTAATATAATCATAGGAAGTATGTAAGGTAAGTATTATTATACCCTTTTGAAGATGAGGAAATGAAGGCATAGAAAAATGAAGAATTTGCCCAAGATGGATGGCAGAGGTGGGATGTGTATTTCACTATATGTTTTTTACCTAATTAACCATAATACTAGTTTGCTGACTCAAAATAGGGTTAAACTATTAAGTAGCAGTAAACTGGCATTCTAATCAGATTTTTAACATTCATGAGCAAGGTAAATGTTGCTAGCTACTGATTTTGGAAATACTATTGGAACTGCATCAGATCAATCCAGTTCAACTTTTATGTAACAAATGTTTTTCAATTGCCATGAACCTCCATCTTGAAAGTCACGTAAGTTGAATATGCCCAGATGAACCAAGCGTGCAATCGTAGGTGGAACCTACGTACTTGGACTCAGGAGTCCCAGGGACTGAATTAAGAAGCCCACACTGCATAGCAGGATCCAAGATCCAATCAGATCGATCCCCAGCGTCACCCCATGTGAGGATCCAGTCAGAGCATGTCTCCTGGTATCATCTCATCACAAGATCCAATCAGATCATGCCTCATTACTTTCTGACTATAAAACCTACCAGCTTGGGGAGAGAGATTGGAGTCCAGCTCCTTGTTTTGGCCGTCTGACCGTATTTCACTGCAAAAACCCAGTGCTTCAGTGTTTGGCTTTCCCTTGCACGCAGGCAAACGAATCCGGTTTGGTTTGGTTAAAAACAGGCTGCTTCTATCAGCAGCAGCAGAAACTGTTTCTAAATGTTTCCTGTGTGCCAAGTACAGTGTTAAAACACTTTATACCATATATATGTGTGTGTTTTATATATGTTAAGCAATTTGTATCCCTTTTGATCCTCAGAACTATCCTCTGAGGGAGGTATTATATTCTTTTTATGGATAATAATACAGAAATAGCTAACATTTATGACCACTGTGTGTGCAAACATTGTGCCACCTATTTTTACATGCATTATCTTAATTTAATCAGCTTAACAACCTTCAGAGCTAGGGAGCCACTATTTATAACCCTGTTTGCTAATGGAGATAATATATAGACAAATTTGCTATTAGAATTGTAGGGCAGGAAACTTTTTATTAGACATTAACTTACCTTGTTTGATTATATAACTGAAAGGTCCTGCCAGGATTATCTTGTTAGAGCCAGTCCCATTAAAAATAATCATTGAAATAGAGATTGGAGAGAAAACCATTGTCAGGGCAAAGTTATGCTGAAAGTATGTTTGTAATTCCTTTGATACCACCCACTCCTACAGAGTTGTGGAATAAGACATGTTGTGAAAAACTTGAATTTGGAGAAGTCATTGTATTAGCCAGCTCCTGTCCAGTTTGAGTAAAAATAAACTCAGTTTGGCAACTGCACACTAAAGGGTAAACTATTTTTAACACTTAGTAACACATCATAGGCTTTCCAAAGATAAAAACAGTGATGGGGTCAAAGAAGTATGTTGTTTCATGGTGTTGCTATTAATAAAACAGTCTTACTGCAGGAAGTATACACAGACAGCTCACAAAAACAGGAAAGTCACTCAGGAACCTGCTTTAAAACTCCTGGTCTGAACTCATGAAATTGCCCTAAAGTCATAAAGGAGTCAAATCACAAATCAGAAATCAAAGAAACAGCACAGTTTTACTCATACTTTAACTCAGACAATACTGCACTTTCAATCCTATGAAGATGGATCTACAGAGACTAAGAATAGACCTTTTTACATCAACCCCTTTTACAGGTAAAGAAACTACAACCAAAGTCGAATGGCATAGTGTTTTTGCGTCCTCAGAATCCATTTCCCCTTCTGGTAATAGCCCATCGCACAGAATTCTGGTGTTGGGGGAAATCCCTTCCTGACTCATGGCCTTTTATAGTGGAGAGGGCTGATCTCACCCCCAATTCCAAGGGTGGGCATGAATCAGGCATGGACAAACAGGGTCACATTAGCCCACTCACTTGGCAGTCACGAGGCAGAATCTGAACTGATTGAATACAGAAAGAAAAAGTAAGGGCAAGACCATACAGTTAATTCCAAAGTTAGGATTATATCCCACGTCTCACATCTCTCAGCCCAGTGCTATTTTCTATACAACCATGCTACAAAACATATATGAGTAAAATAATGTTCTTACTAATTTAAAAAGTAGTTGTTGGTGCCATTTGAGTGCTTATTAGCCAGATTGTCTCAGGGTCTATGAGGCTTCCTGTTTGTACATTCGCTACCTGAAACATAAGCCCACATTTCCTTCTATGTCCTTAAAGAGAGTAACAATTTATATTAAAGTAAGATGGCAACAATAATAACTTACTTCATATTTAATGTTTCTCTAAGGCCATTAAAAATTATCTTATGCCGCTAGGATTCCACTATATATTTTAGACAATTAATGGTCACACTATGATTTATAACCATGTGAAAAGGGGGCTGGGAAAGAAATGGAAGGCAGTATGATATTTCGTAATACTTACAGTGGTCACATCTGAGTGACTGGATTACAGGTAATTTCCCCTCGCTCCTTTATTTTCCCAATTTTGGGGTAATATTACAGTTCAAAGAGGTTATACTTTTCTAAAAATCTAATTATTCAGAAATCAATTATCTGTGCTTCACATTATCAACCCCTTTGCTACTCTCTCACAACTCTCTCCTGCTGCTTCTGTTTTGGCCATTCACAGCCTCCTTAATTCTGCCTAAGAGAAAAAGTTGTGATACTCAAACCAGATTATATTCTGCCTATTCCAGGGTGTAATTGTCTGAAGAGTACTTGTGGAAAAGCATGACCGGATCAGGGCCAGTGAAAGCAGCTAACACCCAGGAAAATGGTGAGCAACAAAGAGGAGGAGGTTTAGGAATGACCTGTGTTGATTTTAATAAACTATATCAACATGGCTTTTTATGACCTCAGGAAAGTCAGTTGGCGGTACTGTACTTAAAATTCTATTTGGGTGTCGTACCAGACCTCTTCCTCACTGCCTATGTTTAGTAGTCATCCAGTCCCTCATGTGTTTTCTTCATCATTCTCGTGGTTGCTACCTCACCCATGACTGGTAGGACTAACGTAATTAGCCACCAGTCTCCTTCCTTTAGTCCTCCACAGTAATCTTTCAAATGGCAAATCCACTTTGAGAGTGAAGGAGAGAAAGGAATATAGGGTCACTTCAAGGTTTCTGAACAAACCAGCTAAGTAATTAATGATGCCATTTACTGAGATATGGAACAATGGAAAAAGAGGTTCTAGAAGAAGACAACAAATTCAATTTTGGATGTTGAGTTGGAAGTACATGTAGCGTACATATCTATCCTATAATATGATTTACCAAAAGATAAAGTAATGCTCTGTTTTGGAGTCTCTTTCCCTTCTTAGATTGTAAGTGTTTTAAGGGTAGGAATAAATGTTTATTGTATTTTCAGCACATAGCACAGTGCCTGGTACAATAAATGTTTCTTGATTTGCCATCCATTTTTAATTAATGTATGTGGGAGTTTAAATTGCTATGTATTAAATCATTTTCCTTAAAAATATTTCCAACTTGGCTGGGTGTGGTGGCTCACGCCTGTAATCCTAGCACTTTGGGAGGCCAAGGCGGGTGGATTGCTCAAGGTCAGGCGTTCGAAACCAGCCTGAGCGAGACCCCGTCTCTACCAAAAATAGAAATAAATTAATTGACCAACTAAAAATATATATACAAAAAAAAAAAATTAGCCGGGCATGGTGGCGCATGCCTGTAGTCCCAGCTACTCGGGAGGCTGAGGCAGTAGGATCGCTGAGTCCCGGAGATTGAGGTTGCTGTGAGCCAGGCTGATGCCACGGCACTCACTCTAGCCTGGGCAACAAAGTGAGACTCTGTCTCAAAAAAAAAAAAAAAAAAAAAAATTTCCAACTTATATCACAGACCAAGAGCTAATTTCCTTAATGTAGAAAGAGTTCTTACAAAACATTAAGGAAAAAGATGATTAATTTAAGAAAAATGAACAGGCAATATAAACAGTTTACAGGACAGGGAATAAAAATGAATCTTTACATACGAAAAGATCTCTTCATATTAAGAGAAATTTAAAATTAAAGGCTGCAATGAGATACCATTTTCCATCTAAAGACTAGCAAGGATTAAAAACTTGTGAACTCATTGTGTTGGTAAGAGTGTGAGGGAACAGGCATTAATTTTACTAAATTTTACTAATTTTGAGCAAAATTTAAAATGCTCAAAACTGTTTTTATCCTTCAGATATACTTTCAGATGTGCAAAATATACTACACAATCATTTAATAAGATGGAGGAGTTCAGTGTTACTGATATAGACTAATCTCAAAGACAAATTTAGTGAAAGAAGCAAGGTACAAAAAAGTTTATATTGTGTGGTGGCTTTGGTATAAAACACAAGACTATACATACATATACTTCTATACACACATGTGTTTCTGTAAAAATACACAAGGAACTGGTAATATTGGTTGCCTCTGGAGAAGAGAAGTGTAGAACTGAAATGTAGGATAAGAGAGATTTTTCACTCTATACTATCTTATGCCTTCTAAATTTTGTGCCATATGTTAATGATTTGACCAAAGCTAAAGATATGTCTACTCTTTGACCCAGCTTGGAAGGCTGGGAGGGTGGGGCAGGAGGATGCTGACTGAGAAAAGGATAAGAGAAGTTTTGGGGTTCCCGGGAGTGTTCTCTCTTGAGCTCGTAATGGTTAAATGGGTATATACATATACACACACATATACACCAAAGCTCACTAAATATACTAAATGTATTTTACTGTATGTTATACCTCAATTAAAAACAACTTTTTAAAAAGCATGAAAAATACATCTCACCAATTTTTAAAAAGTAGATAAAATAATTTTTTAAAAATTTCATCCAAATGTTGAGTTCTCCCTTTACACTTTTATCAATGTCAACTGATAAAAGTGGATGCAACTTCCATACTAAGAATCAATAAAGAGACAAAGCAATAGGGAAAATACTAAGAATTTCTTTAAACTAAAGAGAGAGAAAAGTAAAGCAACTATGATTAAACCAATTATATAAAACAAAGCAAAATAAAACAACTTTCTATCATGACCCTATGTTCTCAAAGACTGTAACATAATAGCTCAACCCATCAGGGGCTGGAAAAGTTCTTTTTTTTTTTTTTTTTACACATCCATGAAATAAAAGGCAATGGAAAATTTCTTTTACAAATTTGTTCAACAACTTTCAGAAATATAAGCGAATAAGAGGGAGCTTTGACATTTCATCAGGAATACTTTGGTAAACAAGAGAGTGAGAGTTCAGTTCTTGGAAAAGTGGCATTTAGAATTGGAAGGGACAAGGACAATGTTGAGTAATAAGGTTTACCTGTCCACAGAGAGGTAAAACAACGGTGCTCTTTGTAGATAAAAGGACAAAGAGCAGCACAATTCACAATTGCAAAAATGTAGAAATAACCCAAGTGCCTGTCAATATATGAGTGGATTAATAAAATGTGGTATATGTATACCATGGAATACTACTCAGCCATAAAAAATAGTGAACTAATAATTCTTGTATTATCCTGGATGGAAGTGAGGACCATTCTCCTAAGTGAAGTATCACAAGAATGGAAAAACAGACACCATGAACTTACCATTAAATTAGAACTAATCAATCAACACTTGTGCACATTGGAAATAAAACTCATTGGAAATCAAGCAGGTGGGAGGGGGGAGAAAGGGATGCGTAAATTCACACCTAATGGGTACAGTGCCCACTATCTGGGGGATGGGCACACTTATAACTTTGACTCAAATGGTACAAAAGCAATTTATGTAACCCAAACGTTTGTACCTCCATAATACTCTGAAATAAAATAAAGACAAAAGAACTAGGTAATCAGGAAGAAGAGAGAGAGAGGCAACAAAGAGATAAGGTTCTAGGCACCCAGAATATTTAAAAGTGAAGAAAAAAAGGTGCCTGAGGCCAGGCATGGTGGCTCACGCCTGTAATCCTGGCACTCTGGGAGGCCGAGGAGGGCGGATTGCTCGAGGTCAGGAGTTTGAAACCAGCCTGAGCAAGAGCGAGACCCCGTCTCTACTATAAATAGAAATTAATTGGCCAACTAATATATATAGAAAAAATTAGCCGGGCATGGTGGCACATGCCTGTAGTCCCAGCTACTTGGGAGGCTGAGGCAGGAGGGTTGCTTGAGCCCAGGAGATTGAGGTTGCTGTGAGCTAGGCTGACGCCACGGCACTCACTCTAGCCTGGGCACCAACGCGAGACTTTTTCTCAAAAAAAAAAAAAAAAAAAAAAGGGTGCATGAAACTGTAAAAATAAGCGGCTTTAGAATACATCAGAAGAAGGGCTGGAGAACGAGAGAAGGGAGGGGGAGATTCACCAAAGTGAAAGCAGCATGTGTGGCTTTGTAAGAAGACTTTCTTTTTCAGTTCAGGACAGTGCCAACAGCAGGTGTCTGGGTCAACCCTCCACACTGAGGGATTTGAACTTCCAGTTTGTCAGGGTTATTTTTCTCTTAATAAGTTCCCTTCCTGATTAAAAAGCAATAGTCGCTCATTGTAGAAAATTTAGAAAATACAGAAAAATTTCAAGGAGAAATAAAAAAGTCACTGAGGTATGACTATGGTAGCATTTTGGTATAGGACAATTTCAATTTCTCACAGGCAAAGAGCAATGAAACAACCGGCAGGTCAGAGTCTCTTGCCCTGGGAACCAGATGTTGTTGATTATTGGAGTTTTGTCGTTTTATTTTAGTGGTGCATTTTTCTACTAGAAGGACCATGAGGGCAGAAAATTTTGTCTGTGTTTTTCACTGCTGTATCCCTGGTGAATAGGCACTCCAGAAATATTTGTTGAATTAACTTCTTTTTTCAGTTATTTATGAAGATTAGCTACTACTTCTTACTTTTTCACTTCCATAATTAAAACATTTAAAATAATTCTGTGTTTCATTTCATGACTTTTCTTATTTATCAGATTAATCTAGTCATTTAAGTAAATGTGTCTGTTGAAGTCAGGAAAATGTCAAATGTAAACAAAAGCTTCATCATTTATATTAGTATCTCATTGCATTTCTTCTATGCTGCCTTCTCATACACTCTCCCTAAAAACTCACAGAAAGAATTCCTTCCATGCCTTATGTTAATCTATTGCCCATATAACTTATCAAATAGAACCTGAAAATCAGTTTAATATCTAGGCATTATAGCTCATTTTTTAAAAAACAGGATTTCTTTTATGTTAGGATACTAAATTCTTTTTTCCCAAATAAGGACATGTCTTCGAATAGTAAAACATAACTACAGAGACTCCATGATGTTTAGAAGTCTAGTAGAAAAAGTTAAGAATATCAAATATTCTTGCAGTAAAAATTGTCAGGGAGGACAGATAATAGCCAGAATTCTGTAGTCGGCATACTCAGCATTGAAGCTAAAACGTACCCTTGGAAATGTTCATAATTAGAGGTAGTTAGGACTCTTCAAACATTTTAAGCCAACAGACCCCAGGGGCCATGATATAGTTATTTGGAGGAAAAAGAAAACAAAACAACTGCACAGTTAAGCAAAAGACAGGGTTATTTGTTCATATAACCGGGAAGTCTAGAGGTGTAACTTGGCAGTGCATGGCTGTGTCCAGGGGCATAAAAATGTCAGTGTTCTCTCCAGCATCCATATGATCAAATCTCAGGAGAGTCTGATGGGTCGTGTTTGGATCATCTACCCTTTGCTGGACCATGAACACCCATCAGAGAATACGATATTTGAATTGGCACATGGGTCACATGTCTATCCCTATAAGTAGGAAGTGGGATCAACCTCACCTAAAACAAGTGAGGTGGATTTTTCACAAGAAAGAGGGGTTCTGTCACCACATAGAGTGGCAAAGGGTATTGGTGACAATGTTGATCTTCACCTGAGCCCTGTGCTACTAGAAAACAGTGAGAGTCAAGAAACTACCTCCTCCCATACTTTTGTGTTCCTGGAAATGGCTTACAGCAAAGAATCACCCTTCCCCATATGACTTAAATAAGACTTTCAGGGATCTCCTTGTCTACCTATGACAAAGCCATACATAGACCCTCTAAATTCCCATTCTTTGGCTCATAAATGATTAGCTGAACTGTTTGTCCCCACTGGGCAATCTGGAAAAAAATGCCTGTTAACTGAACTAAATGTCAGCCAGTCTCCTCTCCTTCCTCCAGGTTCCTGAATTGGCCCACCTTTTAAGCATTAGAACTAGGAATAAGCCTTCCTTAATGGTCCCTGGTGAAACACAGCAGACCTGGGGGTGGGGGCACATTCTCTGACCATCTGCTGGATAACTCCACCCACTCATCCCAATCCCTCTCATGTCCTTCTAGCATACTTTTCTTCTCTTTTCTTTCTTTCTGTTTTAGAAGAAAAGCTCTTTTCTGCCTGAATTTTGAGATGCTTGCAGATGTTATGGTCTATTATCAGAGCATTCTCTTTATTGTAATAGTCCCCCTCTTCCTATTGCAATAATCCTTTTGAATAAAGTCTCTCTTTACCTCAGTTCAGATTTGTCTTTTTATTTGGACTTGGCTAGACAGAATGATAGGTGTCTACCTCAACACACTATTATCTAGTCTGATAGGGATTTAGGGATGGAAATGAAGCATACCTCTCCCCCCCCTTTCACTCACAGTTTGGACTCAATTGAGAAGTGGAAGCAGGAATCAGGCAGGTCAAAATGTCAGCCTTAAAAAGGAAGGAAGTTCTGACACATGCCACGACATGAATCAACCTGCAGGACATTATGCTAAGTGAAGTGAGTCAGTCTCAAAAAGACAAATACTGTATGATTCTACTTATATGAGGTATCTAGAGTAGCCATTCATAGAAATGGAAAGGAGAATGGTGATTGCCCATGGCTGGAGGGAGGGGAAATGGGGTGTTGTTGATTAATGGGTATAGGGTTTCAGTTTTGCAAGATGAAAAAGTTCTGGAGATTGCTTACACAACAATGTGAATATAATTAACACCACTGAACTATACACTTAAAAATGGTATGATGGTAATTTTATGTTATGCATTTTTTTAGCCACAATAAAAAATAATTTTTTTAAAAAAGTTAGTTTCATGGCCAATAAAGCTGAATGGAGCATGTGGACAAATGGGCTTACTAATTATTCCCTGAACTAAAACAAACCTCTTCAAACTTCAGTCCTTGCAGAGCAGGGCTTGTCTAGCAAGCGTATCACAAAGGAAGTCCTTAAGGCCAGGCAACTAGGGAAGAAAGAAGAGCTGAGTCACACATTAGAAGTTCTTTCTGTCAGTCTTACCAAAGAAGTTGCTTTTTCCCAAGGAGAGAGAGAGAAGGCTGAAGCCTGAGCGGCCTAAACTGTCCCTACTGGGAGCAGACAACCACTCTGCCAAAAGAAAAATAGATCAGAACATAGCCTTGGAAGATAATTTCATTCACATTATTGCTTGGATAACAGGATTCACAGTGATCCTTCTTTTTTCCAGATTAAAACAAATATTATTATGATGCCTTTTTTCAAATATAATTTTGCTAACATTGGAAGTATGACATTTATAATAATTTGATGCACTCCATTTATCAAGTGGCTAAAAGGGAAAAAATAAAGGGGATTATTAATGTATGATTCACATTTTATAATTATCCTAACTATTTTCTGGCTTTTTTCTCATGTAAGGGTTATTAATACTGTCAGTGGAGCTGAACAGTTTCAAGATGCTTTTAATTGATATTCATGCCAAAACAAGAAGACAGTTTTCCATAGTAAAACATACATTTGATTTACATGTTTTCATTTGAAAAAGAAATGCAGCCTCTCAGGCACAAACACTGTAAGGTCAGACATAAGTAAATAAAATATATTTGACTGGATACACATTTTTTTAAAATGGATAGTTTAATTCACTATAGTATTAGGGACCGCCCTGCCTTTCTAACATCTCTGTGGAGAAGGTAAGGCAGATTTCATTTTACTAGGTTATCAGATGAGAAAAAAAGAATCATATTGCGATAAATTATGTGCTTCAAACCATACATCCAAGAAGTGAAATAGCTGAATGTAAAATGCTATTCTCTTTTCTTTGTGCTTTTCAAAGATAGTATGTTTTAATATCCTGTATATTGCCAAATTACCTTCCAAAAAACCAATTCATACTCTGTGCATGAGAGTGTCCATTGCTCTATACCCTTGCCAAATTGGCATGCCAAATTGGCAAGAGTATAGTAAATATACTCTTTTCTTCTCTCTCCTCTAGTTTGTGGTAAAAGATAATCTTAAAAAGTTATTTGCAATAATTTTTGCAGTTATTTGCAATCAAATTTTAAACAGAAACATTTATTCACATTGAATGTAAATTATACCTCAATTTAAAATAAATCTTTGAAAATATAAAACAAAGTTGGGAAAAAATTTCTCTGTAGTAACTTCCGATGAATGATCACATTCAGAATAGGCTGTAGTATGACATTTTGTACAGTACAGAGTAAAACACTTTGCATCTTTAAAAAATAAATTAGGTGGATACTATTATATTAAAAAAAAAACATATATCCTCTATCAGCCCAAAGCACATTTGGTTTGAATAATTTCTACATCCTCTGAGACATTCTCTTTCTAAGGAATCAATCCATTTAGGAAATTACGTCCTAGAACTCACACTTAAAAATGAAGAGGTCTTATCTATCACATTTGCTTTGAGAGGAAAATGGTGTGCTTTAGATAAAACATTACAGTGACCAAAATACCTCCCATCTGTCAAATTTATATTCCTCTCATTTAGTTTCACATCATGCACTTTGGCAGAATTCATAGGAGAAAAGCAGACAAGAACCTATTTTTACCATTGCTGAAAGCATGCCAATTTGGCAAGGGTATAGAGCAATGGACACTCTTATACACAGAGTATGAATTGGTTCAGCTTTTTTGGAAGGTAATTTGGCAATATACAGGATATTAAAATTTTAAATATGCATATACTTTGGCCCAGAAAATCAATTTCTGGGAATTTATCCCAGTGAATGAATTGGACAAACATGCAAAGATATACATAAAGGGCCTTCGTAATGCATTATTTACAATAAGGATAAGTTAGAAATACCTAAATCTCTATCACTAGGGGACTGCTTAAATATATTATGGTGTATCTGCTCAGTGGACTACTTTGTGTTGTGCATTAAAACAATCATGTACTGTGTTTATTGCTAAGAAAAGTTTACAAAATAGCATCTATAGTCTGGGGTGTGAAAAACTTTCTGCATGCAGAGGAAGAAGCCTGGAACGATAGACAACAAAATAATGTGATTATGCCTGTGTTGCAGGTTTTCAAATGATTTTTACCTCTTTAGTTCTTTAATGGTTTTTGAAACTATTCTGTCAGCATGTTGTCACTTGTTTAATCATAAAATATATGTTGTAGTAGTCAGCTTGGGCTACCATAACAAAATACCATAGGTTAGGTGGCTTAAACAACAGAAATTTATTTCTCACATTTCTGGAGGCTGGGAAGTCCAAGAGCAAGGTATCAGCTAATTCAGTTCCTGGTGATGGCTCTCTTCCTGGCTTGCAGATGGACGCTTTCTCACTGTGTCCTCATATGGCAGACAGAGCGAGCTCTGGTGTCTGTGGCTCTTCTTATAAGGGCATCAGCCTTACCGGATTAGGGCCCCACCCTTATGACCTCATTTAACCTTTATCACTTTCTTATAGACTCTATCTGTAAATATAGTCACATTGGAGGTTAAGGCTTCAACATATGAATTTTGGGGGTGGTCACAAAACATTCAGTTCATAATACATGTCTTCTGGCTTGAAAACAATTAAGACATGCCAAGTTGAACAATTGTTTTCAAGAGAAATACTTGTAAGTCATATATCTGATATGGGATTCATATCCAGAATATATAAAAAACTCTTATAACTCAAGAACAACAAAAAACTCAAATAATCTAATTTAATATATGGTAGGTCAAATGGTAATAAGTTTGATAATAAATATAGTGAGAAGTGATTAGGGAGAAGCAGAGTGGGGGTGGGGCACATGTTGCTGTTTTCAATGGAATAGTCAGGGATCATCTCACTGGTAAGGTGATATTCGAGCAAAGATCTCATAGAAATGAGGGCAGGAGCAATGCACATAGTAGGGCAAGAATGTTCCAGGTAGAGAAAACAGCAGGTGCAATGGCCCCGTGGTGGGTGCTGCTGGACCCAGCAGCATGTTTGAGAAACTGCAACAAATCCAGTGTGGCTGGAGTGAAGGGTCAGAGAAGGAAAGCAAAAAAAGACAAGAAAGGGAAGGTGGTCCAGGTAGGATAAGGTCTTATAGTCCCCTGGGAAAATTGTGACTTTTAATCCAAGTGTAATAGGGAGCCACTGCAGAGTTTTGAGAAGAGTAGTGATATCATTTGACATGTTTAAAAAGAACCCTGGATGCTATGTTGGGAATCAGTTGTAGGGGTCAAGTGCGGAATTAATATAAAGTGCCTGGTACATGGCAGAAATAAATTTCAGTTATTTGGAGGGTATTGATTTCTCAGTACAATAAGACTGTGACCTTTTTATATTTTTATTTGTGTATAGCTCAAACATAGATTCATTCATTTACTAAACAAATATTTATAGAGCATGAGTGTAGGTGCTGGGGAATATAAGTGGATTTTAAAAAGATAAGACTGCTGGAAATTCATAGAAGTGGAAAGTAGAATAGTGGTTACCAGGAACTAGAGGGAGGAGGAAAAGCGAAGTTGTTTGGTTGTAAAGAGTTTCAGTTTTGCAAAAAGAAAAAGTTCTGGAAATCTGTTGCAAACAATGTGAATATACTTAACACTATTGAACTGTACACTTAAAAATGCTTAAGATAGTAAATTTTGTGTTACGTGTTTTTTACCAAAACTAAAAAGTTCTAAAAAGAAAAAAAAAAGATGGCTGTTGGGCAGCTAACAAACAAATGAGCAAGACAAATATTAGGTAGGGAGCAGTATGATGACATCATGGTGCTATGCTGTGTGAATGCAGGGCAATTTCAATTTTAAATTTTTTAAAAATTCAGACAATTTAAAAAAGAAAATATAACCCTATTTATGTAAAGATATATATGTGTCTTCTGCTGACTAGACCCTATGCACTTACAAAGAATAACTCAAACAATATGAAAAAATTTGACTTCTTTTATCCTCTAGGATGTAGCATCAACTATAGTTTTGAAAATAATGCCATTTTTTTCTTTTGTCCTATTATTAATAAAAACAGATTTGTATACAGTATATATGTATGTAACTTTTACATATGCATGTATATACATGATATACACAAAGGCATACATATATATGGATGTATGGTATATATGTGTGTGTACATATATGTACCTACCATTAAACAAAGAAAAGTCTGGTTGCTTATCCAGGTAATAAGGTGAAATTTTGGGGCCCTTCATTCCATTTTGTTCTTTCCTGTATTATTTAAACTTTTAAATAATAAGAATGTGACATTTTCCCTAAAAGAATAAAGCTATTTTAAAAATTAAAAAGACAACACCGCAAGAAGACAGTTCTGCCGTATACGTTAATAAATGTGAAGCACCTAGAACATGTCTGGACCATAGTGAGTGCTAGAAAAGTTGAGCTGTTATTATCCTACTATCTTGCAGGTTCTGCTCTATTTTCCAGGTACTTTCTTCCTTAATTCTTATGAAAACCCTCTTTACACATGCAGACACTGAGACACAGAGAGGTTGTGTTAAACAGCATATGTTTTGTAAGCAAGAAGACTTATTTTGCAAAGTCTTTTAACTCCTTTAACATAATGGTCTTTCAAAAGGCCTTGCCTTGTATAAAAACTAATTGTGTAGAAATTATTCCACAGCATTCAGAAGGAAGGAATCCTCCCCAACTCATTCTACAAAGCCAATATCACCTTGATACCAAAGCCAGGAAATGACACAATAAAAAAAGAAAACAACAGAGCAATATCCATTATGAATATAGATGCAAAAATTCTCAACAAAATCTTAGCAAATTGAATTCAACAGCATATCAAAAAAATAATTCAGGCCGGGCACGGTGGCTCACGCTTGTAATCCTAGCACTCTGGGAGGCCGAGGCAGGTGGATTGCTCGAGGTCAGGAGTTGGAAACCAGCCTGAGCAAGAGTGAGACACCATCTTTACTATAAATAGAAAGAAATTAATTGGCCAACTAATATATATAGAAAAAAAATTAGCCAGACATGGTGGTGCATGCCTGTAGTCCCAGCTACTCGGGAGGCTGAGGCAGGAGGATTGCTTGAGACCAGGAGTTTGAGGTTGCTGTGAGCTAGGCTGACACCACGGCACTCACTCTAGCCTGGACAACAAAGCGAGACTCTGTCTCAAAAAAAAAAAATAATAATTCATCATGACAGGGTGGGCTTTATCCCACAGATGAAAGGATGGTTCAATGTATGCAAATCTATACATGTAATATACCATATAAATAAAAGAACAAAGACCATATGATCCTCTCAAAAGATGCAGAAAAAGCATTTGACAAAATTCAGCACACTTTTATGATAAAAACCCTTAACAAAATAGGCATAGATGGGTCATACCTCAAAATTATTAAAGCCATATACGATAAACTCACAGCCAACATCATACTGAACAGGGAAAAATTGAAAGCCTTCTCGCTTAGAACTGGAACCAGACAAAGTTATCCACTATCTTCACTTCTACTCAACTTAGTGCTGGAAATCCTTGCCAGAGCAATCAGACAAGAGTGGGGAATCAAGGGTGTCCAAATGAGGGCAGAAGAGGTCAAACTCTCACTCTTTGCTGACGATATGCTATTATATCTAGAAAACCCAAAGGATTCAACCAAGAGACTCCTGGAATTGATAAATGAATTCATTAAAGTCTCAGGATACAAAATCAATGCACACAAATCAGTGGCTTTCATATATACCAATAACAGTCAAGCCAAAAATCAAATCAAAGACACAACAACTTTCACAATAGCAACAAAAAAATTAAATATTTAGGAATATATTTAGGTAAGGAAGTGAGAGATCTATACAGGTAGAACTACAAAACATTTAGAAAAGAAATTGTAGATGATATAAACAGATGGAAAACCCTACCATGTTCATAGATTGGCAAAATCAATATTGTTAAAATGTCCATACTACCTAAAGTGATCTTTGGAATCAATGTAATCCCCATCAAAATACCATCATCATTTTTCACAGATATAGAAAAAATAATTCTACATTTTGTATAGAACAAAAGAAGACCCTGCAGGGCCAAAGCAATCTTAAGCAAAAAGAACAAATTGGGAGGCATCAGTCTACCAGACTTCAAGTTATACTACGAGGTCATAGTAACCAAAACACCATGGTAATGGCACAAAAGTAGAGTCATAGACCTTTGAAACAGGACTGAGAACCCAGATATAAAACCATCCTTATATTGTCATCTAATCTTTGACAAAGCAGATAAAAATATACACCAGGGAAAAGAATCTCTGTTCAATAAATGGTGCTGGGAAAATTGGATAGCCACATATAGAAGATTGAAACTGGATCCACATCTCTCATCTCTCACAAAAATCAACTCATGATGGATAACAGACTTAAACTTAAGACATGAAAGCTTAAGAACTCTAGAAGAAAATTCTGGGAAAACTCTTACGGACATCGGCCTAGGGAAAGAAGACCCCCAAAGCAATCATAGCAGCAACAAAAATAAATACATGGGACTTGATCAAGTTAAGAAGCTTTTGCACAGCCAAGGAAACTATCATTAGAGCAAATAGACAACCTACAGAGTGGGAGAAAATATTTGCATACTACACATCTGATAAAGGGATGATAAGAATATATATAGAACTTAAGAAAATTAACAAGAAAAAAATCAAACAACCCTATCAAAACGTGGGCAAAGGACATGAACAGAAAATTTGCAAAAGAAGACAGAATAATGGCCAGCAAACATATAAAAAGTGCCCAACATCTCTAATCATCAGGGAAATGCAAATCAAAACCACAGTGAGATATTAGTCAACTCCAATGAGAATGCCTTTTATCAACAAGCCCCCAAACAACAAATGCTGGCATGGATGTGGACAGATAGGAACACTTTTACACTGCTGGTGGGACTGCAAATTAGTACAACCTCTGTGGAAAGTAATTTGGAGATATCTCAGAGAACTAAAAATATAAACACCATTTGATCCAGCAATCCTACCACTGGGCATCTACCCAATGGAAAAAAAGACATTCTATAATAAAGACATCTGCACTCAAATGTTCATGGCAGCACAATTCACAATTGCAAAGATGTGGAAACAATCCAAGTGACCATCAATACATGAGTGGATTAATAAAATGTGGTACATATATATCATGGAATACTACTCAACCATAAAAAACAATGATGAACTAGCACCTCTTATATTATCATGGGTGGAGCTAGAGCCCATTCTTCAAAGTGAAGTATCACAAGAATGGAAACACAAGCACCACATGTATTCACCATCAAATTGGTACTAACTGATCAACACTTAGGTGTTTACATGGAAGTAATATTCATCAGTTGATGGGCAGGTGGAAGGGGGGAAGAGGGGATGGGTAAACTCATAACCAATGGGTGCAGAGTGCACTGGATGGGGGATGAGCACACTTGTAGCTCTGGCTTGGGTAATGCAAAGGCAATACATGTAACCAAAACTTTTGTACCCCCATCATATTCTGAGTTTTTTAAAAAGAAAATAAATAAATGGAAAAAAAGATAAAAGTGGAAAAAGTAATGCAAAAATGTATTAATCCTGTTCATATATATTTTTTCACACCAAATTTTTGTACCCTTAGCCTAAGCTCCATATTGATATATATTTTGCTTTGCATATTAGTTCCTTGAAAACAAAAATAAAAAAGAGTAAGCCATCAAAAAAAAAATCCTAATTGCTAAGGATATCCCCAACTGATATCATAAATATATAACTGCTTTATATGATTTAAAAGAATGACCTATGAATACTCATAGAGTTTCTGGAACGATCAGTTTAAAATAAATGAGTTAAATAACTACACATCCTAAAAAATATAATTCATATAGTGAACTAAAATTTGTACCTTAGACTTAGTAGCAGAATTATCAATAATATTAACAGCTTGCCCTTGAATAGCAATTTATAATTTACAAAGTACATTCACATCCATTGGCTCATTTCGATTTCCAAAATCATCTAGTGAATTAGTAGTGCAGATATTCATACTCCTACTTAGAGGTGAGGAAGCTGAAATCACATACGCATGAGTTGGTTAGAATATCTTTGGCTACAGGTAACAAAAAGCCATCTCTAACTGGTTTAAACAAGATGGAAATATATTGGCTTGCTTACTTGAGTATTCAGAGGTGAAATGGTGTTCAGGGTTGACATGATCTAGTTCCACTGATTCTGTTTCTCTGCAATTCTCTTGGCTTTAACCCTTCATTAAGTGTTGGCTTCATCTTCAGCCTGATAGTTAATTGGGTGCTATAGTTCTTGGCCTCAAATCTATTCACAATAATGCCAGAGGAAGAGATTGTTTCTTTTTGTACTGTTTTAATGAAAACTAGGAAACTTTCCTCTAAGAAATCCTTAGCAAACCTTTCACCAACTTGGATTAATTCACATGCCTATTGCTGAATCAATGATTGGCAAGATGCATGGGAATACCCTTAATGAATCAGGATACTTGATAAAAATTGGGTCTGTTAGGAAGGAGGAAAGGGGAATGAATGGTTGAACACTACAACCCAAGCTAAGCCCAGTGGATCTTCCTCTGCTTCAAGCACCGTGATGCCAAAGTGAGAAAAGGTAGTTCAGGATAATTATGTACACTGAAGTCAAGAAGGCAGGACTCAGGCCATCTAATTTCTATGCTTTTCATATAATGATTTCAACTGTTTCAGCTTTTCAGAAGATTAGGATGCTCATTTTTGGCTTTTCTGGAAGCACCCAAGGGGTATTCTTAAGCAAAAAGTTTGTTTATGGGAATTGCGTAAATCTGGGTTTTGCACAATTAAAGTTAGATGGACTTCTTGTAAAAATTTGCTCTGAAAGCCACATTCTTACAAATCCCTCAGAAGCATTTTTTAAATTATAAAATAGTTCAAACAATAAAAAACAAAGCTTTAAAAAATCTTCAACATTATGCCATATTTGCATTGGGTTTTTAAAGAAAAAAAACCATGTTGTATTAATAATTGCATCTCCCTGTGTATCTCTCCTGGATTCTTTTCTTTCTACTTCACCAGAAGGAACGAACAGTCTTGAATTTTGTGTCCATTTTCATATTACTATGTATAGATTCATCAAAGATACACTGTATCATTTTGAATATATATATATATATTAACTTATATAAAGGGTAATCTCAACAAATCCTGCTGTAATGGCACTTTTCTCCCTCAACATTGTTCTTGAGTTAGATCCATATTGATACATGTAGCTTCAGTTCATTCATCCTAATTGCAATACAGCCTATTGTTCAAATATACCCCAATACATTATCCACTCTTATGTTGCTGGATGCTTTGGTGGTTTTTCAATGTTTTGCTATTATAAACAAACTACTGTGAACATTCTAGCAGACATCTCATGATGTACAAGTAGAAGAGTTTGTTTGGTGGTCCATATCTTAGAGTGGAATAACTGAGTGTGCTTATCCTCAAGCTTAACAGATTGCTGCCAAAATGATGGGTGTGAAAAGGAATTGCATTGCTGGTTTCAGAAGTATAATCGTTTCTTTTTTTCCTTTATATTTCCTATGTATTTGAAACTCTCCAGTTGAACTTATCCCATTTCACTGTATTGAAATTTTTTTTCTTTTCCTTATCATGAAAAATCATAGTGGCTATTATGAATCTCTTCATCTTGATATGAAACAATCTATGTTTTTCCTTTGAAATATATTTTATTATGCATTGGACATAGAAAAATGACAAGAGGAAAAGAAATAAATATACACAGATACTTGTCATTTTCTCTCCAAGTTGTTATTTGAGACAAGATAATTTTTTCTTGATAATTTCTTGCTTACTTGTATGGGGAATGAAACATACTCCCTTTTCTTCTGACCATAGAAACCCCAAGATTAGAAGATTTAAGAATAGCACTGATAACCAATTTGTTTAATTATTATTTGGGATCGTTGGACTTGCATGTGGAGTGCAGCGATGACCCTACTGAATGATGCCATTTTCACATCATCAAGCACCACTCTATTTTTACACAGCTTCTACCTATGAGATTCAGCTGTACTTGGATACGCTTACAGCAAGCTCCCTGGAGAATTTCCCTGTGTTTGGGGAAAGAAGCTACGTCAGTAAATCAAAATTTATAGCCTTATTGACCTAGGAAATGCAAAGACAACACAATAAACAAACATGAGATCATATTTCCATTTTGGTTGAGGACCAGGGGAACATTTAATCCTGAGTGAGAGAGACAGGAGGAAATAAAATACATGCCAACTGCAACTGTACTGTTTTCTCTTGCAGTTTGCTTTGCAAAATCCAGGTGGGAAAGGAATACACATTCATTTCTTTTGCTTTCCACACTTATCTTTTATGTGTCTTAGCATCAAAAGAAACACTCCATTTGAAAGTGTATTTTGTTTGCTTAAAGAACGTGGTGTGAGAATGTGTATAACAGGGTAGAGGTAGAGGGTGAGATATGTGGGAACAAAGAAATATTCAAGATAACAATCATGATAAAAATGACAATATCCAAGATTTAAGACAGAAACCTCTGTTTGGGAAGAGTTATTTATGTTGTTTATAGGTTCCTACAGAGTTGAGCCACACAATTTGTCTTTTTGACTATTGATTAGGCTGTTTAGAAATGTTACAAACTGTTGTCAAGTCTGCCCAACAGCTCCTTTTACTTTTTCCTTCAGGGTCTCAAGATGACAGCTGTATTTTTCTGGAATGCACAGTGATGATGAACTTAGGTAACATTTCATTAAAACATGACTACAAAAGTTTTTATACATATATGGGGTAATAAGGAAGTTTTAGGAGTTTTCTTCTAACTCATACCTTTATTTATTCACAGTGTTTTAACAAGTCCTGAAAATTCTTGGAAGTGGTAAGACATTCTCTTATATTAATAGTATCTTTGAAAAGTAAAACTTCTCCTACTCACCTTGAATTACAAAATAACTGTGAATTAAGCAGATCTTTGGAACGGAACATTTTCTTCTCTTGATTATTTGTGCCCCCCTTAGATTCCAGCAATTGCCCTTGATCACAGCCGGCATTTGCCTGCTGTCAAGTTCTCAGCCCTCCATTCTAACTCTTCCCTCCTAGCATTTACCTTCTGATGGGCACATTGGCACTTCAGCCACCACACCCAGCCCTTTGCCATCTCAAATACCATAAAACCTCAATGTTCCTTAAATGGATCTTCTGTCTCACCCTCTTCTGACTACTAGATCCACAGCTGCCATATTAGTGACCTTAACCTTAATGTCAGTGTGTTCAGGGTGACAGAAGTGTATCCTGGGCACATGATTCACTTTCTAATGTAATGACTTCATTTCTATTATACCAGAGGAATGCAGCAGGCGTATTGACATTTTGTCTACTGGCACCAGAGAACACAGTGTGGCTGTACTAACATGCCCCAGCTGCATTCAGATTGGGTACTCAGAAAATTAGTAGGTGGAGGAACTAATCAGGTATCTGTAGGCTTTAACACAAATGCATACCACCTTTATAAAACAAGTTGGCTGTTACTAGCTTCCCCTCAAATCCCTTAACTTGAACTTCAGTAGATAAAAATCAACCAGGTAGCAATCTGGTTTTCCTGGAGCAAGTTCATAACCTTATTTAAAATCTGGTTATTGAGTTTTGAAAGAAGCCAAATCTTTCAGATCTCTTCTGTATTCTGCATAGACATTTACTTTTAGGAATGGCTATATATAATTTACTCTTAACCTAATCCTTCCAAACCTCTCATTTCACCTGCAGGCATTAGAACCTTGACTGTAATTTAAAACTAGGTGTTGTGCAAAAAAGCCTCCAAGCCCCCACTTCCAAATTAAAAAGCACCTATGTTGTTCATGACATCATTGACTACATTTTTTGCCCCAGACTTCTGTTGTGTTCTCACTAGGATTTGGAGAGATTTGTCGAGGATTTTCCACTGATCTAATTGGACTTCTGGGAGAAAGGAAGGAAGGGCAGGAGAGAAAGAGATACTTCACCTGGCTGGTTAGACCAAAGGATGTAGCTTATTTACTAAAAAATTAGTGACATGAAAATAATGAAACAGAAGGCTGAGCTCTGAGAATTTAGAGCTTCTGTGTCTTCATTTAGATAACAACACCATTAAGCCATTCCTATTTCCCTCCTCTGAAGTAAGGTGGAATTAGGAAAGGAAATGCAGTGTTGAGTCACCTTCCCAAATGACTTCAGAAAAATTTCTCTGATCGAGAGCACATGCCCCGCCTCCCCCAAAGGAGGAAGTACGCTGGGGGTGTATAAGGGCTTGATAGATGAAGTGTGAGAAATTTTTCTCTTGCCACCTGATTCCAGTTGGAAATTCACTGGCTATGTTGCTGACTGAACAAAACAGAGGATAATAGCCTCTGGCTGAAGATTTTATAATTGAAGCTGAGACAGAGTGGGCCATGTGCATGTTCAGAACAGTGATTGCATTGTGAATTACAACAGAAGTCCCACTTGTCAGTCACACAAATGTTTAAGACCACAGAAAGGCATCTGATTTGGAATAGGGATGACAAAAAGAATCTTTTGGTTTTCCCCACTTTGCCCTGAATACAAAAGGACTGATGACTGCTTTGTTTTGGGATAAAGTCTTACATTCCTTTTAGGACCTATTCAATCATTAAGAGAGAAAGAAAATTCCTGTCTGGAAACACTCCTACCACTTTCTCTCATTAAATGTATTATCAAAAAATTTAATAATTACATGAATAAGCAAAATACAAGAAAATAAAACACATAGGTTTGTAGATAAAAATAAGGAGTTCTGTAAAGCAAATGATTATTTAAAGAAATAGAAGGAAATGGGGTATAAGTTGAAAGTGTAGTCCCAGTCTTTGTCATGAGCCCTGGAACTCCTCAGTTTTTTTTAGTCTCTCATTGATCTGCTTAATTAGTTTCTATCCCTATATAAGGAAGTCACAGACTATAGCAATAAAGGATAGAACTGTTGGGGTGCTTTTCTTTTGGCTCTTATGGTAGTAGTGGAAATTAACAACTGGCTTTCTTAACGACCTGTTTTCTAGATTTACAAGATGTACCAATGCCTCTTGGGTATATAGCACTATCAGGTCAAGAGGGATCCCACATCATTCCCCTAATGGCTATCGATTTATAACCATTTGATCACAAAAATGGTTAAAGTGAACATTTTCATCTCTTGTTTGTGAGCCCTTTAGCCATATGGTCTGTATCCTGGGTATAACAGATACAGAAGAACACTGTTTAGTCCCACTCATGAAATGCTGAAAAGAGAAAAGCAACAATCTTGTTAAAAGTGAAAGCCTGTGATGGTAGGTGGCATGGTAACTATATAAAATTTTGTGGCATAATGATTGAATTGTATAGTGGAGTCAATCAGGGTTGGAGGAAAAACATAGAAAGGCTTTGAGACATACCTTTTTATTATAATTTTCCTCAACGAATGATGAACTTGTTTGCCTTCTCCACTATACCATTAGCAACTTGAGTTAAGGGGTGTCTTTTTATATCTTCAGTGCCAAACACAGTGCCTGATACGTAACAGGTACTTTACAGTTTACAGTCTTTGAAATGAATTTAAAAACAAAAGTTTGAAAGCAAATTTTTAAGAGAGTAGTTCTTAATTTTTTTCTGATTAGAGCTAGGGACCCTTTCCCCAGAAAAATGCACATATCCATGCACACAGAATTTTTAAATATAGTTTCAAGGCCATCATGAGACATCTGCTCTGTTTGCCCCTTTCATGGTCCCACAAGGGAACCGAATGTTCTAGATTAAAACATTTATAGGCTTAGAATACATAATCATAGAGAGAAGTAAAGAAATCTTTAGAAACATTCCCCATTCCTACCTTTACTTTTACAAAAAAAATGTCTCTTTCATCTACCTCATGCAGAAACTTTCAGCACATTAAGGAAAAGGGCTCTTTCATGCAGAAATCTGTCCGAGGTAGGTGAAAAAAGATCTCATCTATATAGTTTTAGATTCATTTACAAATTAGGTATTTTATAGTTACTGCAGACAGAAGAATATAGCAAAAGTTAATTTTAAAGAAGGTATGCTTATCTGACAATCATTTATGAACTATTCACTAACAGTCAAGGACTGTGGAGGACAGAGGACAGAAACAAGACTCAAAGAGATCACAATAGGTGGAGTGCATACATGATAAAACTGGGTATTTGAATCAGATTATTGCCTGTGTGTATGGGTGATGAAGATAGTAGTGGGTGGAACGAGCAGAGAGCAACTGTAAATTCCGTGAAGGAAGAAAACGAACCTTTATTCATCCTGCAAGAGCCTTTGGTTTTATTGTGGTCATATACAACTGTTAGTCACCCATCCTCTCCTAGATTATCCACAAGACTGGTAATTAACCTCTGACTGATGACAGATGAGGAGTAAGGCAATCTTAAACTATAAACCATATCCTTGTAGTATGAGGAAGCTGCACCATCAAAATGCCATTTTTAAGATCCAGCATGTAAAACTTTCATCTGATACTTTCCCAATGATCATCTTATAATTGTGGCACCTTAAACTTTGGAGGAGACCTCAAAGCTAATTTGCTACAAATATCTACAAGGGAGGAATCCTCTCTGAACATTCCTGGAAGTTACAGGCTTTTTTTTGAATACTCATTAATAGCAGCAGTATATTATTATTATTATTTTCTTTTTTTTTGAGACAGAGCTCACTTTGTTGCACAGGCTAGAGTGCTGTGGTGTCAGCCTAGCTCACAGCAACCTCAAACTCCTGGGCTCAAGTGATACTTCTGCTTCAGCCTCCTGAGTAGCTGGGACTACAGGCATGTGCCACCATGCCCGGCTAATTTTTTCTATATATTTTAGTTGGCCAATTAATTTGTTTATTTTTAGTAGAGACATGGTCTCACTCTTGCTCAGGCTGGTTTCGAACTCCTGACCTTGAGTGATCTGCCCGCCTTGGCCTCCCAGAGTGCTAGGATTACAGGCTTGAGCCACCACGCCCAGCCTATAATTTTTAATCAATAATAATTAGTAGAAACTGCTTCTTCATACTGAACTAAAAAGCCTCCTCATATTTTTCCAACCGTTTCTCTAAGCTTGACTTATGAAGCAATGAAAAATTCACCTACTCTCTCTCTCTGATATGCTTCCAATATCTGGAAATAATTATCATTTGTATTTCTGAATTTCTCTCTCCAGATAGAATTTCCCTAATTCTTTCATGTATTCCCCTTGAGAATATTTTCAAAGTTATCACCATCTTCAAAGTTCCTGCTCCTTCAAACACTATAATACTTGGCCAGTCTGCTTAAAATGTGACACCTAGAATGGAACACAATATTCCAGCTGTGATTGATATTACCACATTAGTGTCCAGGGATTACTCTTTTGACCTGGACACATACTTCAATCAATACACTTTTAAGGTTGGGTGTGGTGGCTCACGCCTATAATCCTAGCACTTTGGGAGGCCCAGGTGGGCGGACTGCTGGAGGTCAGGAGTTCAAAACTAGCCTGAGCAAGAGTGAGACCCTGTCTCTACTATAAATAGATAGAAATTAATTGGCCAACCAATACATATAGAAAAAATTAGCCAGGCATGGTGGTGCATGCCTGTAGTCTCAGCTACTCGGGAGGCTGAGGTAGCAGGATTGCTTGAGCCCAGGAGTTTGAGGTTGCTGTGAGCTAGGCTGACGCCACAGCACTCACTCTAGCCTGGGTGACAAAGCGAGACTGTCTCAAAAAAACAAAAAACAAAAAAAACACTCTTAAAAGGCCTTAGTTCTCTCCTCCTGCCCCCCTCCCAGGTGTGCTGTACTGTGGGCTGGGATTGGAATCTGGTCAAATAAGACTTCCAAGTCTTTTTTCCTGAGTACTATTATAAAATCGGGTTCCTCTCCTTTTATAATACCTTGGCAATGGAATGTTTCTCATTTCAAGTTTGTCTTAGCACTGAGGTAATTTTAACATCACTATATTTAATCATTCCAGCTCTTGTTATCCATATATTTGACAATCCCTTTCTATGGGATTTCTTGTGTTTCTCAAGGACTTGAAATTGCCCTCAATTAATGTTAATCATTATTCAACTCTCTTAAGCTGTTTCAGTAGCTAGGAATCCACCTGGCTAAATATTATCCAGGGTCATACTCCAACCTAGCCACAAAGATGTCAAGATGTTAATAGGGATGTGTCTTGTTGGATTCAGTGAACACTTCTTTGAAATAATTCCATACAGCTTCTCTAGTGACGAATGCTGGAGACATTTCATCATGGGAGTAAAATTTTAGGTGGGCCTCTGAACTCTACGAAATAAGCAGGTATAATAGAATAGGTGTCAGCTCAGGTGAGCAGAAGAAGTGAGTCTATTTCACATTCACCCCTTCCCTCTTCTTGTATGTACCCCATGGATTAGACATGTGGAATCTATATTTTAACAGGCAAGGGAATGACAAGGTGAATTCAACCAAATGAAAACTCAAGAATCACTCATTGGTGGGTATGTGTGTGTGAGAGATTATGTTCATTATCCCAACTTTTCTAAATTTTTTTTAACAAAGTCTCTACTTCTAGTATTATTGTGGGTATGTTGGAAAACACTACTTTGGTCTTGTATTTAGATTTTGTTACTCTAACCTTTACTCTTTGCCTTGATATAGTTGGTACTAGATAATCACTTAGGTGGATTTGTTTTCAGGGGAAATTTCTCCATTAAAGATGACTGAAAAAATAAACTTTGGACATAGACTGTTTTTCAAAGAAAATGAAAGTATGTATGTCTTTTCTGCTTTTATTCTTACCAAACATTTGTAAGAAAATGCCCATTCAATTTCAAGGGGCTATCCAAGAGAGAACAAGAGAGAAGCCTTAGTCACTGCATCTATTCAGATGAGACAGTTCTCTTTTAACATTCTTTAGGGCTCAGTTTGAGGAATTAGTATTTACTATGGACTGAATGCTTGTGTTCTGCCCCCCTCAAACTCACACGTTGAAGACCTGACTCCCAGTGTGATGGTGATGGTAGGGGGTGGGGCCTTTGGGAGGTGATTAGATTTAGATGAAGTTGTGAGGGTGGAGTCCTCACATAAGAGATTAGTGTCCTTATGAAAAGAGACCCTACAGGGCTTGCTCTCTGCCACTGGCCATCTGTAAGCCAGGAAGAGGGCCCTCACCAGGAATCAAATTTACCAGTACCTAGATTGTGGGACTTCCCAGCATTCAAAACTGTGAGAAATAATTGTCTGATTTTGCAGCCATTCAATCTATGACATTTTGTTATAGTAGCCTGAACTAAGGCAGAATTTTAATGCAATTTCTTTGAAGCATGAAAAATTTTACCTGTGTATGACAGAAAAGAAATAAATGGTCAGATGTAAACCAGCTGATCCAATGGGGAAGCAGGATCTTCACAGATCTTTAATTCATACACCAGGGTCAAAGCAAAATGGTAAAGTAAAAAATTAAGTAATTCCCTCCGAGTTAGGGCATTTCCAAGTACAAATAATGAATCAGTATTTTTTCTCCATTTTGGCCTCTTGTACAATGCAGTTTGTTATCTAAAGAGCTACATATACCCACGTTTCACCATATTAGCTTTAGAAAGGCAAGACCTTGGTGTAAGTAGCTTAGGTGATAACTCTTCAGGACAATTTTTAGGTATTTATCTAGGTAACATGCAACATTTATATTAGAGGGAAAAATAAGTCTGTATCAGGCAGTATAACATCCGGACTTTTCTTTCTCTTCTATGTAGAATCTTAAAATTAAACCTTTAGGAATCATGCCTGCTATAAATTAGCATAAGATGTTTAAAAACTTACTCTTAGCAATGTAACAATGCCTGGAAAAAACAAAAATAGGCCTATATATTCTGGATTAATAACCAAGAGACACTTTATTATATGTGGCTCAGTCCATAAATCTAAAGTGTAAGTTTGCCCAATAACAATTTTTATAGTTATCCGCAATTCAGAGTGTCTCAGTAACACCCTATGTTCTGATCTGGAAAAAAGAACAAGTAGATAGCCAATTTCAAAAAGGCTTTAAAATATAAGGTCTTACTTTTGAATTATGCTAGAAAAACTCTTTTTGTGAGTACTTAATTTTGTTGTTGTTCTTTGGTAGATTTTAGATATTAGAGGTAGACCCTAAATAAAAAGAACACCATAACACTTTTGTTCTCTCATGCATTTCAATTTTAACATTTAAAGTATGAAAGAAATGTGAGTTCATTCTCATAATAATGTAACTTTATTGTGTGCAGCCTTTTTCCACACCAATTAATTTTTCCATGTGAAATAAGATTTAAAATGCTAAAGTTATTATTAAGGTGATACATTGGGCAATAGAAAAAGCTGAAGAGAGTTTTTTCGTCTGAAACTGAAAAATAGAAGCATCTGGGAGAAAAAAGGTAGAAGTACCGTAGATTGCTAGGATCACAAAAACAGTTTTGGGGGCCAGAAGTGACCCTGATTGAGAGTAGAGTAGAAATGGGCTGGGCAAATTGTCTCAGAAGGGAGGGGAGGATTTCATGTGGATGTTTAAGTATTTACTTGGCAATTATAATCTTAGAATTTTCTTCTGTGTTGCTATAGCTGTTGATTTTCCCTGCTGTCTATAATTTTATTATGTAACATAATAATTTTTTATTTACCACAAAGTCCATTTAGACTAGAGAACAGAAAGGTTCTAAGTTTGTCCCTGGCCAGCAAAGTCATGCCTCAGCTATGCACAGGGAAACAACTGGAAGACCTATGCAGAGTATATTCAAAATTTAAAAAAAATTTTTTTTTAAAAATTACCCTGCTTGGTTTCCTTACTGAATAGACTCCTTGGAGGAAAATAAATACTGTGAGTTTACTGGTCTGCTGCAGAACTGGAATTTAGGCCCATAATAAAAAGAGTCAAAGAGAGATCCAAAGGTTCACTTATCACCAGACAAAATAGGCTACTGAAGAGCCTCCTTCCCATGGTTGAGTTTAAACACGCACCTAACACTTCGAAGCAGCTGTCCTCAAGTGCTTTGGTCCAGAAGCCATTCCTCTTCCAGAGTTTCTGAACTCTATGCTCCACACAGCTTCACCTGTCTTCCCATAGTGCCATAGTGGCACTCTATAGAGCCACTGTGACATATCTACCTGCCACTTTGTGCGAGGTGGGCAGGAAAGGAGGCAAAGTCCCTACAACTTATTAGAAATGGGAGAATAGAAAAATATGCCCCAGCCAGGCGTAGTGGCTAACTCCAGTAATCCTAGCATCTGGGAGGCCAAGGCAGGAGGATCCCTTGAACCCAGGAGTTTGAGGTTGCTGTGAGCTAGGCTGACGCCACGGCACCCTAGTCCGGGCAACAGAGTGAGACTCTGTCTCAAAAAAAAAAAAAAAAAGAAAAAAAAAAAGAAAGAAAAATATGCCTGGACTTGCCTTAGTGTTCTAATTGGCAAATATGCCAAAGACTGACAATCTTCTATGCTGAAGTGGAAATGAATTTCTAACACAAGATACAAAATCCTGTAATACAAGATATAAAAACTTATAACATACCTTAGACCAGTCTAGCTGAAACACATGATTTTTTGGTGCTCTCTGACTAGACGTTAGACAAAAAAGACAAACCCAAATGGAGAAACATAACTGAAGTGCAGTAGAAAGTTGGGAATCCTGAGGTCTAATATACACAGACAAATGCATTACTGAGGCATATTCCCCTGGCTTGAGGTATGCAGACAAAGGAGCAGTCACACCTTGCTGTGAGACAGAGGATCAAAGCTGATGCAGGGCTCTAAGAAAATATTTACCAGAGGAATGTGCTGATTCATTTATCAGTCCAGAAATCCCAAGTACAAAACGTCAAGATATAAGAAGGATCAAATAACACCATGTATATGATTCAATTTAAAAATCCTTAGCCCTCTTCCATTATATTATTTAGATTATAATAAAAAAATCAAATTACATTCATATGAAACTTTTATAAAAACAAATCAAATCCATTTTTATGAAATTTTATGGTACAATTACTTTCTAGTGGGTCTTAGGTCACAGTATTTATAAATCCATTTACAGCTTTAAAATTTTTTAAATTACAAAACAAAAGGAAGTCAATAGAAATCTAAATTTTCACTTGCAAAAAACTCCCTTCAGTTTCCAGGCCAGTGACACATGGCGATGTCGACTTGTCCTCCAGACATGGACTGCTACCAAAGATCCCCGGTTTACGAAGTGTGCAGGCCTCGACTCATTAGGAACGCTTTTTGGTTTGGCTCACGTTCCAGGAAATTCTGGAGCATGTCCATGCCGTCCAGAGATCCCCCAGGTTTCAGGATTAGGTTTCTGTATTTCATTCCAACCTAATAAAATAAAACATCATGCCTAATAATTCATGGTCATAGCACTTTTCTAAATCTCTAGATGCAAAAGAGAAAGAGGGAGAGGTGAAGGAAAAGAGACCTTAGCTTTATTCAGTCTAGATGTTCTCTCTTGCCCACGCTATAGCTCTGTGGTATTTATTTATTTATTTTTGTAGCTAAGCGATTTGGAGCTTAAAACCTCAGGTCTTATACTAGCTGACCTTTATTATGGTCTTGTCTCCTTAAATTCTCAAGAGTGAGCTGACAACATGAGCAAACAAACAAAAAGTAGCCAAATGGAATATACAGAACAGGTTCCCATTTGTTACCCTATCTCAAATGTGATTCAAAAGGGCTCGCTAAGCAAGTGTTCAAGAGGATACAAAGAGAGGTTCTGTGTACCTGGAAATAGCAGCACAGCTACTGTCAAATGACTTTGGCTGCTTTTATGAGGGGCTCATAAGAAAAAAAAAAACAAAAAAAACAACCCTTTTCCTTGTGGATGGGGGGAGAGGGGCAGCACAAGTCCCAGAGTGCAGGTAAGACATTTCTGTGGGCCAGCTGGTGGGAATGAGGACCTTAAAGTTTTCTCTGGGAATGGAGGTTTGGAAATTTTAAAACCAGTCACAGTGCTTCTGCTTTTATTTACATAAACACATGAGCAGATAAAGTGAAAGAAAACACTTGTTACTGGGTATTAGCATTGTTCAATATTTTCACTTCCCTTTCACTGTCCTTTTGGGGAAGGAAAACAAGACAATTCAATGAAGCATAATTTTAAATATACACATAAAATACAAACTCACAGAGAAACACTTAAATTTATATCCGTTATATCATTTGATCAAAAGGATTAATCATCTTTTTGAGTACAAAAAGAGTGAGAGAATTTCTAGAGGCTAAAGTAATATAACTTTTGACTTATAATAAGAGTTTTCTTGGTATAAAATCTAGTATCAGAGGTAAGTGTAGTTAAACTGTTAAGGAAAATAAAACATAGATGAAATCTGCCAAGTTAGATACAAAAATATTTAATATTTAATTTGTTCTCCAGGGCCATAACATAAAAACTTTGGGGGTTACTCTTTGGTTATGAACAGAAATCACTTGAAACTTATTAATCATCAATAGGCTAACATCTAACCTCACAGCCTGGACCCTAATCAGGAATAAATAATTTGTCAAACAAACCTACTTTCTCATAAAGTCAGGTAGCATTGTACAATAGAATCATAATATAAGGCACATACATAACTTTGAATTTTCTACTAACCACATTTCAAAAAGTTTTGAAAAAGTGGCTATGTAAAATAAAAAAGTAAAAAGTTAAAAAAATAGGTAACATTTTAATATTTTATTCAAATCACTATATCCACAATATTATCATTTCAACATGTATGAATATGCACATTCTTGAGATTTTTTTGTTGTTGTTAAGTCCTCCAACTACAGTGACTTTTTACATTTATGGCACATCTCAATTCAGTTCTTCAGTTGCACTAGCCTCATTTCCAGTGCTCAATAACCACGGGTGGCTTGGCTACCATACTGGACAGGTCTAGGGCCTAGAGTGTAAGATGATCTTTAGGAGGAAGGGCTTAGACAGTGTTCTAGTATGATATTGAAAAGGCACACAGTACTTGTGTTTCCTTATTTACAAGTTTTGGATAAATTTTCTTAAGAAGAGAGTGCTTGTAATTGTTGATATTTGACTTCCTGAAAACTCTAGTGATACGGGTTTAGGGTTAGATTCAGTTTGCTTTAGAAAAAAATGATGTGTCATTTCTTGCTTGGTTTGAGCAATTCATTACTGTTAAAGTAGCAATCTAAAATCTAAAATGTGAGTGATGCCAATTCTTGTCATAGACTTTATTATTCTAAGAAGGAGTATATCAGATCTCTTGAGTCCATCTACAATTTACCTCCCTTTTCTTTCTTTCATTGCCCAATGTGCCTAGATTTGACTAGTGTTAAATTAGTGAGTAGAGCAAAAAGAGATTGTGCTCTCTGGGTACAGCAATACAGGAAGAACTTAGAAAATGTGAGTTAAGTTTTTCTGCAGAATTATACAAATCTTTTAAAACTTTTATTATGGAAAACTTAATATCTGTGTATGATATATCCTTTATTAAAAAGACATAGTTATTCCACAAGTATTTTAGAAAGATTAATGAAAATTTAAATAAAAGTTTTTTAAAACTCATGCTAACATCTGACAAAGTGTATTCTTATTTTGTGCAGAGAACTGTAATTTTAGGTAGTAAATAAAAGCAAGCATTTGAGGAGTTACATGGTGTTGTAAAGAGAAAGCTTAGGACTCCCCTGAATGGTTAAGTCATTTTAGAGCAGGGCACTGTTCAGTCTCACAATATGTGTCTCAGTACAGCTCAAGTCTTCCTCTGCTCATGGCTCCAAACAAGTTGATTCAATTTCCTGAATTATAGAGCAATGGTCTTTTAATAGTTTCATTTCCTTGGCAATGAAGTTTTGAGAAGAGTTTAAGAGTCATTTTGGTAACAGGATCTTGCTTTTCTTAAGAAAAAAAAAAATAGTTAAGTGAATTTTTGTGTTTTAGGAAGGTACCAGGCTCTCTGGGTGAGAGAACAGGGTCTGGAAGACATATGCCACAGGTGGAAGGAGTCTTTGCCATGAGTTGTTCTATTATACAATAAAGAAACTTTAACTGTGAGGAAAGCAGGAAGAGAAGCTCTAAGATAACTGCTAAAATTTTTCATGCTACAAACATCCTTCAGGAGGATCTGCATATAGTGAAAACTCCTATTAGCTAGCCTATGAAGAAAATCAGCATCAGTCATCTCTGTGGTTTTCAATCCCAAAAGATTAGCATGTACCTTTTGGCAACCCTACAAGGCTTCTACACTAATGGCTTCTATAGCAAGATCAGGCACTCTGGAATCAGGCCAAGGGTTGACTGTTGGCTTAATCCTCACCTATGTGACCTTAGGCCTTGGTTTCCCTATCTGTAAAATGGGAATATGCCTACCTTACTCTGTTTCTAGGTGATTAGAGGAGATCATTGTAGTATATTATCCACTCCCTAGCATAATACCTGGCATATACTGGTATTTAATAAACCTTACTGTTCCTTTTTTCCTTTCCTTTCAGACTGCCCTCAAGTTCAGCAACTCATATACACTTCAGAGACATGCATTCCTCGTTTGGCATTTCTTTAAAATTAGTTCTGTCACCTAATAAAGCTAGAGAAAAGCACAAGAGAATTCCTTTCCCCTATTAGTAAGATATGAAATATATAATTCAGTAGGAATATTAAGTAGGAGAAAGAAGGCACTCAGGCACTCATTTTTTATCCAGGAATAGGCACCCTTTGAAGTAATATTTTAATAGCAATCATAATTATTCAAGTGAAGGATGCCCATCATCTATCAGCAATGAGAATATATAAATGGGAAACAGATTAGGTCTCCTGCTATCTCAGGTGTCTCTGAAGCAGTGCATGCAAGCTCCCACTGCCTTTCAACCCTCCCTCCCTGTCTCCTTCCTGTTGTGGTTGAACCACAGCCAGAGTTGTCTCCTTAGAGTGAGTAACAGGCATCAGGGCAGGGAGCGCCCAGCCCAGGACAGGTGATGGTGAGCAGGCAGCTGACAAGCTCACCGGGCTGCTTTAAAACTGGACTTTGAAATCTTTCATTCCCCAGCCTGCAACTCCCTCCCAAGAGCACACACAGGAGATTATGGGTGAAAGAAAAAAGAATACCCTTGATAACAACAAGAAGAGAGAGCATGAAAAACTGGTGCTGGTAGTCAGGGAGACAGAAGGAAGAACAGTAGTAGGAATTGTTGTCTGATTGTAAGAGCCCTCTGGAAACCTGAAGCAGAGTTCAGATTTGTAAGGACAGAAGGATAAACCTTTATTTATGGAATGGGAGGAGGCCAGCAGAAAAAAAGTATCCTGAGTGGTTACAGGCATGGGGGAGGAGGGTGTAGAGAAGCGGAAGTAGATGGAGGGAACCACCAATTAGGTTCAAAAAAGTACACACATGTAAAACAGTAATTAATTAAACAGTTTTGAAGCAGAGAAGGGAACACAAAGCTGAATAAAATGGTTCCTTTTACGAGGGTCTTATGATCAAGGGAAGATAAAGAAATAAACAGTTAAACAGGCAGATTATTATGGCTCTAAGAGAAACACAAAGAAGGGCTGTAAGAACACAAAGGATGAAAAACTGCTTCCAGCTGGTTGGGATTCAAGACTTACAAGGTCTGGCTTGTAAATATTCAAGAAGTGGGTTGGAAATCAATCCCCTTTCCTTCCTTTGGTCCCTCAAATCAGACAAAACCTCACGCTGTTAGAAAGGTTGACATATCAGAAAACCAGCAGTGGGTGGTAATCAGGGAGCTGAAGCAGAGAAAACTGAATCCATTTGTAAGGCTTTTCTGGACAGCAAATTTCGTATTCACCTTTAGCAACACTTCAGCAGGAACTGGCCATGGATTCTGTTTGAAGAGCACTGGAATACTTATGTGATCAAGATTATCTGTTGAGCAATTCTTTTCATGTTTAATCAAGATTCTTCATGTTTCTGTGGCTATTATTGCATGTTAGATCATTCTAGCTACTTCCTTATGGCATTACAGACTAAATGACAAGTAAGTAACTTTCTTTCAGAAATGACACTTGGTAGTATTTCTCCTTCACAGATGGAAGAAACAAAGCATAGCAATTTCTCCAAAGCAGAAGAAGAGGAAGATACTACTGGCTTAACAATATAATTGCCTTTGAATCCACAATGTCTATTACCTTTTAGAAAATTTTCCCACAATGAAGTTGCCTTATAAAAAGAAATAGCCCTAGTTAAAAAGCCCCCATTCTTTCAACCCTATGATTAGTTGCTGGATTTTGAAATTACAATGGGTGACGTTAAAGATATCCTTAGACAGCTCCTAGAATTTGCTGGAAAAGTGTGAATCCCAAGAAGTTCCCTTCCATAGTTATTTAAGAGAATAGCTGGAGAAGTGAAAAATACATCCAATAATGAGACAATTTCTCCATGTACTTCTAGAAACAAAGACGTTAGGTAATGTTTAACTAATTAAACAGCAAGATATGATATCTATTTACTAGCAAGAATAATATAAAAAACTATAGATAAAACCAGAGGTAGCAAACTTTTAGGCGATTGTAGGTAAGCAGCCAGTTCTAATACTTTGATAGAGGCCCTCAAAACAGAATGAAAACAACTGCACCATAAAATATTCCACTGCTACTATTTGTTATTCAGAAGGTTGCAGGTTTATAGTTAACCCTTCCTATTACTGTTTTCCCAGCAAGCAGCACACTTTCTATAGTTCTGCTTGCTAAGATCTGAAATGGTTCCCAGTGCAGACCCTGGGCTTTGCAGTATGGCAAGAGGTTACAGAGAGAAGTCCTGGACATGTTTTTCTGTATTGCATGAGGACTAACCATAGCAGGCCCTGAGTCTCTGAAGGGCCATCCCGCTCTCTTCTTAAAATGATCCAAAAACATATTAAGGAGGGTGAGACAAAAACATCTGCATGATATATTTTGATTGCTCTGATTCCCATGACTTCAGATCAAATTATTTTAGAACAGAAAATTCATATTTTTATCCTGTTTATATATCTGGTAAAGTAACCACCATTGACATGTGAGACTACAGCAAATGCAACGAATCTGACACAACCCAAGGTAATGCCATCTTTTTCAGTGTTGACTAATAACAAGACTGTGGTTATGGCATAAAATAAGTAGTGTATGTTTTATTGGTCTGAATAATGATATTTCTTTTTCTATTGATCACAACATAGTCTAATAACAATCTAAATTTTTTGTAGGACTATTGTCCCAAAGTATTAATTTTTTTTTTTTTTTGAGACAGAGTCTCACTTTGTTGCCCAGGCTAGAGTGAGTGCCGTGGTGTCAGCCTGGCTCACAGCAACCTCAATCTCCGGGGCTCAGCGATCCTACTGCCTCAGCCTCCCGAGTAGCTGGGACTACAGGCATGCACCACCATGCCTGGCTAATTTTTTGTATATATATTTTTTTAGTTGGCCAATTAATTTATTTCTATTTTTGGTAGAGACGGGGTCTTGTTCAGGCTGGTTTCAAACTCCTGACCTTGAGCAATCCGCCCGCCTCGGCCTCCCAAAGTGCTAGGATTACAGGCGTGAGCCACCACGCCTGGCCCAAAGTATTAATTTTTAATGAGTGGGTATTTGAATTTTATAAGTGAGGCGTTATTTTATAACAAGTATTTGTTAACCCCCCCACCCCTGCCTGCCAAAAAAAACCACCCTAGTACAATGTAGGAGGGAATAAAATGGTGACTTAAAAAGCTGCTTCCGGTATCTGGCACTGTAGCAAAGGGTGTGAAGATGAGAAGCAAAGAGATTCTCCTTGACCTCTGGAGCCAAGTTCATTATTGCTCTGCCAAACAGGGAGCAAAAAGTGACATGACACTCCAGAGTGTTTAGTAGGAAAAGAAAAAGAAGTGAAAGGGAAGGGATTAATATCAGCCTCCTGGCATAAGATGTCTAATGATACATAGTACTGTTGAATCCAGAATTTTAGTAAAACTGAAAACTGTTTTTAACTCCATAAGTTTTAACTCCAAGTTGTTGGGCTCTTGCTTTCTCCAAGTTCAACCCAGCCCCTTGGCCTAAATTAAGAGTAGCACAGCTGCCTGCCAAGCTGTGAAGCTTGAGAGTAAGAGGAAGTACAGAGAAGCATGATAGCAAGGATTGCTTCTGCTGGACTTGCAAGTTCCTTGGGATCCACTGGGATCAGTAGTTTGGCTGCCACCTTGACAGCTGGAAGACAAAAAGTAAAGTGATAGAGGGAACTGGGGATGTGGTCACGTGAGTGGAAGCAGAGGAGGTGAATGAGGAAGGCTTAACTGAGAAAGGTGATATACACTTATACCAGGAAGCCTTACCAACTAAGTGCCAGAGAAATGTCATAATTATATCTTTACATATCTGGGTCTTTTGTCTCTTTAAAACATTGCTTTTGACTTCTAAAATAATGATGTACTATATAAAAATAAGGAAAACCTCCATAAAAACTATAGAAAAAAATTTAATAATCACTCATGAACTTACCACCCAAAGATGACCACTGACAGCTTTTTTTCTAAACACATTTTTAAATTTAGATTCTATGGTATAAAATATTTTATAATATGATTTTTTTCACCTGGTAATAGTTACATTAAATATTCTAGACATAAGAAAAAAACTTATTGAAGCTTTTCCCCATGCCCAAGCCCACTCTTATGTTCAGAGGATGGAAAGATCACTTTTGGTTTGGATGACTTGGAAGATTTCATAAATAGGTGGTCATTTGAGTGGGGCTGTTAACAATGGTAGGATTTTTTTTTTTTTTTTTTGAGACAGAGTCTCACTTGTTGCCCAGGCTAGAGTGAGTGCTGTGGCGTCAGCCTAGCTCACAGCAACCTCAAACTCCTGGGGTCGAGCGATCCATCTGTCTCAGCCTCCCGAGTAGCTGGGACTACAGGCATGCGCCACCATGCCCGGCTAATTTTATATATATATATCAGTTGGCCAATTAGTTTCTTTCTATTTATAGTAGAGACGGGTCTCGCTCTTGCTCAGGCTGGTTTTGAACTCCTGACCTTGAGCAATCCGCCCGCCTCGGCCTCCCAGAGAGCTAGGATTACAGGCGTGAGCCACCGCGCCCGGCCATTGGTAGGATTTTTTTAGAGGAATAGATAACAAAGGCGTAAATTTTAGGTGAATGAAACAGAATGAATACATTTGGGAAGGTAGAAAGACCCAAGGGACACATACAGTTGTCTGATACAAAGGGAGTACCTGGAAGTGAAGAAGGGGTTTGACTGCTAAGCTGTGAACAAAGAGAGGAGTAACAAGCAGCAGGGAGAAGAAAAAGGTGAGCGAAGGCCTTTGGAGGTAGTAACTTTGGAGGGAGGTAACTTTCTAATTCAGTTGGTGGGGACAAAAGCCAGGCAATTGAGGTCTGCAAAGCTCCATCTTACATCAAGAAATTAGGCTGTGAAAAGAACAGAGCAGTAGCACTGACTGGGGTTAGCACAGTCAGTAGCAAGTTTTTTTCCAAGATGGCAAACCAATAATAAGGCTTGGAGTTAAAAGACATCTCCTTGAGACAGGAGAAAGGAGATAAGTATTGATGTATAGAGAAAGAAAGATGAAGGTACTCACTTGCAATGATCTTTATTTTTTAAATAAAGAGGAGAGACTGTCTGCTGACAGAGGAGAGGTGGAGGGGACTCAGAGGGAACCGGTAAGAGGAATGGAGTAGACCGTAGGGTAACACTGGGTGTCCAGTTCAGATTGGGGAGCATGACTTCAGAGTAGGGCATGTTAATGAAGTCATATAATCTTCTCCAGAACACTGAATCCCAAGGGCACCATCTCTAAGAGAAATGGTGAAGGCATTGAGGGCCAGGCACTGGCTGAAAGTCATGCACAAGTCAAGATATCAGAACAACAGTCAGTGACTGACCTTGGTAAATGGTTGGCCACATAATGGAAGGAGAATTAAAGGGAACTAACAGATTGGGTGGGGTGGGATGGGAGATGGAATGCTTGGAAAGAACAGTGAGTGTAAAGTACTGGTACTCTGGAGGTATTTTTTGAGAGGGAAGGCGGGGAGGGAATGGTGATCTAAGTTACATCAAGGTATTTCAATACATAGTGTAAGGCACTATGCAATATAGAAACAAAAAGTTTGGAGACAGCAGGGTGTGGTGGTGTGTGCCTGTAGTCCCAGCCTGTAGTTGGGAGACTGAGGTAGGAGGATATCTTGAGCCCAGGCTTTGGAGGTTGCTGTGAGCTATGATGCTGCTGCTGCACTATAGCCCCAGCCAACAAGTGAGACCCTATCTCAAAAGCAAATGAACGAACCAACAAACAAACAAAAGTTTGGAGAACAAATCAATTGAGTGAAATAAGCAGACAGAGCCTGCTATTGATTATTTGTTCTTTGGAAATCTGAATCAAACAGAATTTTAAAACACATCAGAAAATGCATCAGCCTTAGAAATAACCTGACAGCTGAGTCTTCATGAGCATGGGGACTAGGGGGCTGTGACTATAGAAGGTTTGTCTGGCAGCCACCTGGCGGCCAATTCACTGTGCACAGAAAGGAGTGGCTCAGGTTAATAAAGCAGCTTAAGTTACTTAAAGGCATTAAGGTTACAAACTATGTGGTAGGTGGGGTATGCCAGCCACAGAAAAAGAGTGCCTCCCACAGAAAGTGTACAAAGAAAATGTGTAGAGAATATCAAAACAGGGAGATCATTTACATTGGGAAGGAGTTTACCTTTCTTTCCCAACCTCCTACAACTATAAAACTAAAACATTGTTTGGAACATGTCAAAACTAGCAGCTATAAATTTTCGAACACACAAACAAAGCTTTGAATTTTTAATTATGCAATATATTGGAATGTTAATAAGCATGAAAATGCAGTTGTTTTTTTTTTAACCTATAGAACTTGAGTTAATAACTTGTACACTGCAACTTAATGATGTATGATGATTTGAGAAGATGTAAGACCTTAAAGTTAAAGCTGTTAATAAACCTCTTACTCTAAAATCTAGGTGTAATAAATATTTTACACTTGGAGTAAAAGGGGAGGGAGTTACTACAAAATTAACAAAAGGAGGGAAAAAAATACAATACCTCTGGATTCATTATCCCTTCTTTTTTAAAACAGCTGTAAAACATGTCCATGGAAAATACTTCACTCCAAAGATATCCATAATATTGGCCATCATATCCCCCTGCCAAATGTCCAAAAGTAGCTGGCATATTTGTGCCTTTAAGAAAAGATACATTTCAATCAATGTGATAGCAAACGTTAATTATAGAGTTATCAGCTAGCTAAGGTTTCCCCTGGGGAGTCCAGCTGTGGGAGGAGAGAGGGAATGATATGATCTCACCTCTAGTACTCCCTACCCAGGGTTTACGTGTGCCCTCAGCCAAGATGTTTACAAAGGTCTCTTCTACTGATGGCTCAACCTCAGAGCCAGTTTCGGCCCTAAGCTCTGGAATGCCTAACAATAGTTTCAGAGGCTTTGTCCACACCCATCAGATAGCTCAGTGTTTTAGAACTGAAGTCAGTCCTTTCTTACCCCTTAAACACCTTTGTGTCTTAAAAAAATAATATCAATCCTACTCTTTGCCACATCTCTTTGAAATGTCTCAGAATGGCACTTATTTTAGGTTGATAATTACCGAAAAGGAACTCTTTACCACTTCAATCTATTTGTAGGGCTACTTTACAAAGAATTTTGTTAAAGTGTCTTGAGACACAAAGTTGTTTCATGGTTTACTATAAATAGATCACCAAAGGAAGTGAAGAGCACAGATTGACTCAACTGGCCATTCTTTATTATCTCTATAAATGTGGCTGATTAATTGTAATAACAATTTCCTTGGTGAAAAAAATTCACCTTATCACTTACATATAAATGGACAACAATATGTTGGTTAAAATACATACATACAAATATAAACACACACACAAATGAATTCCCTAAATCTCAGGTGAGAAACTCCTAGTCAAGTGCTTTAACTGACCTCAGTATCAGAAACAATGTAGAAGTTCACGCTTGTCTCTAAAAATACTCCTCCTGCCAATTTCTTACTGAAAATTACAGGGAAGTCACGGTGTATACAGGGCGGGTGGAGCCAGGAGGGTGCTGCCAAACACCCTCAGCTCTGGGGCTCCCTCAGCTCTGGGGCGGAGGCCAACTGCTCACGCCTGATTACACTAAAATGCTGCGAATCTGGAGCCACCTTTCCTCCAAGCACATTTGAACAGGGTAACTCATAAGGACATAGTTCGCTTATCTGAAAGTCATGGCTCGATTACAGAAATCAGAAACAGATTAGGCAATCTGTCTGACAAACTCCACCTCCCCTGTGGTGTCAGGAGAATGTCCTGGGCTTAACAGGAAAAATGAACTCAACTCGTAGTACGTACGTACCTGGAGTAGCTGCGACACCTAATATTTCTGAGCAGTATTTGGCATATTCACTTGCAGCATCCAGGGATGTGTTCGTATGGAGAGACTGATCAACTTTGCTCAAAACAATCTGGCGTAGGGTCAGAAGACCTAATAACATAAGAATGTTTGGCCATGTTTTCGAGAGGAGAGAACTGTGTGTTCCAATAACTCAAGATCATAGATTTCAAAATCTAATTCCAGCAATACTCATCACAAAATGGGAGCAACATAATCTCATTTTACTTAAGATTTAAAAGGAAATGTGGTTTTTTTTCTTAGACATAATCCCAGGGTTCCTTATTCCAATATATTTAGCATTTTCGCTCCTCAGATTAGCACTCTTGGGGTATCATTATTATTAAAGGGAAAATAAGTTCTACAGATGAAGACGCCAGCAATTCTGCATTAAGTGATTCTAATTTATTTTCCTTCTCTAAAATTACGAGTCATACCTGTGTTGACCAGTCTAGAAGCAACAAGTTTTTCAAGCAGATCATCTGTAATGGGGTTTCCGTCTTTGTAATGTTTTGACAATCGTCGGAGGGAATCAATGTCCCACACCCAATTTTCAAGCATTTGTGATGGTACCTCTACAAAGTCAGTTTCCACATTCGTTCCACTAAATCTTGCAAAATCAGTCTAGAAAGCAAACATAAAGGTATGTTTTAAAGCACTGAATGAAAACTGCATATGCACTGAATTATTATTAAGATCCACCAAAACTTATGGCAGAATCAGAGTCAACTGCCCCTTTGAATGAGGGGTTAGAAAAACCTCAAATTTAAGTGAAAATAAAATATAGCAGCTGAGCAGCAGGAAAATACTCCCCCAAATACTCAATTTCATCCTTTTGAATTATAGACAAAGTTGGAACAATCATCAGGAAATCTTAACTGTAGAAAAAAGTCAGTCTAAGATAGAAATAAGCCTTAAGCTTTGAAAGGAAAAATGTTTAAAAAATTTTTTTATTACAAATAAACAGATCCATAAGACAAGCAATTTCTCCCTAGCTCCTCCTCCTAATTGTTTCCTTTTATTTACTCAACACATGCCTTTCTGGGGCACTCATCTCTCTGTTGCTTAACTACTCACAATCAATTAAACAATTCAATTACAACATTACAGACTGATAGCCTTTGTGTGTATGTGATGTTTTGTATTCTGAACTTTATTTTTGAGACAGGGTCTCACTCTGTGCCTGGGCTAGAGTGCCATGGCGTCAGCCTAGCTCACAGCAACCTCCTGGGCTCAAGCAATCCTTCTGTCTCAGCCTCCCAAGTAGCTGGGACTACAGGCATGTGCCACCATGCCCAGCTAATTTTTTCTATATATTTTAGTTGGCCAATTTTTTTCTTTCTATTTTTAGTAGAGACAGGGTCTTGCTCTTGCTCAGGCTGGTTTCGAACTCCTGACCTCGAGCAATCTGCTCGCCTCAGCCTCCCAGAGTACTAGGATTACAGGCGTAAGCCAGCACGCCCAGCCTATTCTGAACTTTAAATGAGTGGTTCTCACATAGCCATGTTACAGAAAGCCCAAGTTGTACCTCTCAGATTGGGTAGAAAATATTACCATAAAATAAGAAACCACATCAGTGGAAGTTAGGTCTGGAAATTCATTAATTGGCAAGTGGAATGAGTTAAATGCTACAGGAAAAGAGAAACAAAGGATATATTCAAAAGTTAGAGCACCCCTGGTAAAAATAAAGGGACTTGTTCTGAGGGCCTAGATGAAGAGTTTAAAAAAGAAAAAGTTTAAGAGTTTAAAAAAACAAAGTTTAGTAAATTTTTGAGTCAGATGTCAGAAAAGCTCTCAAGCAGAAAAATGGAGATTCACTAGAACAGGCTGTGTTTTTTAACCTTCACACAGTCTTTTTCTTTTTCTTTCCTTTTCTGCCTGAACAGCCAATGACACACAGTCTTTCAAATACTTGTAAAATTGTCACTGGCAGAGAAGACCTGGCGTGTACCCACAGGGTCACCTGAAGAATGGGGCTCATCAATCTGTTATCTTTTCCTGAACCTCTGTCCTGTCTTCCCCTCCTCGGATGCTTTACATTCCAACCTCCTTTCACAGACTTCATCTTCCCTGGGGCTCTAAATGGAGGGGAAAGGGAAGCAGAACTTAAGCACCAGAGAAGGTAGCAGATGGGGTGCCGAATCAGCAGCAAATAACCACTCTGCTTTTGGCCCAGGGCAGAGGCACAGATGTCGATGCCATCTCACATTCTGCCTTCCTCGCTTTATGCAAAAAAATGTTTTGCTTGACTTCCCATTATAATTGTGCTGATTCTAGATATCAAGAGCTGCAAATATTGAAGGGCCAAGGAAACCTAAATTCACTAGGTGCAGGAATTAGGCCACCACTGTTGAGGATGTCCCAATTAAAAATTCTTACAGGAAAAGAGGCAAGGAAAGAAACTGAATATTTTGCCTCATTCTTGCATATAATATTTTAAGATCACAGCCTATGTTATAGATATGACAATCTTACACAATAAATATAATAGCCAACATCTGTTGAGACTTTATTATATCAGGCATGACAGGCACACCTCAGAGATACTGTAGGTTTGGTTCCAGACCACAGCAATAAAAAGAATATTACAATAAAGTGAGTCACACAAATAATTTGGTTTCCTAGTGCACGTAAAAGTTATGTTTGCACTATACTATAGTCTATTAAGTGTGCAAAGTCATGCCTGGAAAAACGATGCACAAACCTTAATTAAAATCACTTTATTGTTAAAAAATGCTAACAATCACCTAAGCCTTCAGAGAGTTGTAATCTTTCTTCTGGTGGAGGGTCTTGCCTCAATGCTGCTAGCTGCTCACTGATCAGGGTGGTGGTTGCTGACGATTGAGGTGGTCATGGCAATTTTTTTAAAACAAGACAACAATAAAGCTTGTCACATCAATTGAATCTTCTTTTCACAAAAAAATTTTCTGTAGCATGTGATACTGTTTGATAGCAATTTATCCAGAGTAGAAGGTCTTTCAAAATGGGAGCCAATCTCCTCGAACCCTGCCACTGCTTTATCAATTAAGTTTAGGTAATATTCTAAATTCTTTGTGGTCGTTTCAACAATGTTCATGGCATCTTTACCAGGAGTAGATTCCATCTCAAGAAACCACTTTCTTTGGTCATCTACAAGAGGCAACTCCTTATCCATGAGTTTGATCAGGAGACTACAGCAACTTAGTCACATCTTCAGGATCTACTTCTAATTCTGTTATAGTTCTTTTGCTATTTCTACCACATTTGCAGTTCCTTCTTCCACTGAAGTCTTGAATCCCTCAAAGTACAATGAGGGTTGGAATCAACTTCTTCCAAACTCCTGGTAATGTTAATATTGTAACCTCCTCCCATGAATCTTGAATGTTCTAAAAGGCATCCAGAATGGTGAATACTTTCAAGAAGGTTTTCAACTGACTTTATCTATCAAAGGAATCACTATTTATGGCAGCTATAGCCTTACAACATGTATTTCTTGAATAATAAGACTTGAAAGTTAAAATTACTCTTTGATTCATGGGCAGCACAATGGATGTTGTGTTAGCAGGCATGAAAACAACATTAAGCTCCTGTACATCTCCATCAGAGCTCTTGAGTGACTAGGTGCACTGTCAATGAGCAGTAATATTTTGAAAGGAATATGTTTTTCTGAGCAGTAGGTCTCAACGATGGGCTTAAAATATTCAGTAAACCATGCTGGTAACAGTTGTGCTGTCATCCAGGCTTGGTTGTTCTATTTACACAGCATAGGCAGAGTAGATGTAGCACAATTCTTAAGGGTCCTACAATTTTTGGAATGGTAAATGAGCACTGGCTTCAACTTAAAGTCGTCAGTTACATTAACCCCTAACAAGAGAGTCAGCCTATCCTTTGAAGCTTTGAAGCCAGGCATTTGACTTCTCTCTAGCTATGAAAGTTTTAGGTAGCATCTTCTTCTAATAGAAAGCTATTTTGTCTACACTGAAAATCTGTTGTTTAGTGTAGCCACCTTCATCAACGATCTTAGCTAGATCTTCTGGATAACTTGTAGCTTCTCCATCAGCATTTGCTGCTTCACCTTGCATTTTTATGTTACAGAGATGGCTTCTTTCCTTAAACCTCAAAAGCCAATCTCTGCTAGCTTCCAATTTTTCTTCTGCAACATCTTCACCTCTCTCAGAATTGAAGAGAGTTAAGGCCTTGCTTTGTTTTAAGGCAATCTTTGGCTGGTTTGCTCTTTTACTCAGATCAATAAAACTTTCTACATATCAGAAATAAAGTTGCCTTACCTTCTTAACATTGTGTATTCACTGGAGTAGCACTTTAAGAACTTTCCTTTGTTTTTACAACTTGGCTAACTATATGGCCCAAGAGGCCTAGCTTTCAGTCTATCTCAACTTTCGACATGTCTTCCTCAGTAAGCTTAATCATTTTTAGCTTTTGATTTAAAGTTAGAGACATGTGACTCTTCCTTTCACCTGAACACTTAGAATCATTTCTAGGGGTACTGATTGTCCTAATTTCAATATTGTCGTGTGTCAGGGAGTAAGAGACCTGAGGAGAGGGAGAGAGGCACAAAATGGCCAGTTGGTAGAACAGTCAGAATTTATCAAGCATATAACATTTACCAATTAAGTTTGCCCTCTTATAATTAAGTTTGGAGCATGGTTTGTGGTGCTCCAAAACAATTACAATAGTAAAATCAGAGATCGTTGATCACAGGTCACCATAACAGATATATTAGTAATAAAGTGTAAAAATGTGAAAAATTTGAAAATCATCAAAATGTGACACAGAGATACAAAGTGAGCACACGCTCTTGGGAAAATAGCACTGATAGACTTGCGTAAGGAAGGGTTGCCATAAGCCTTTACTTTGTAAGAAGCGCAATATTTGCGAAGCACGATAAAATGAAGTACGCATGTATGTTGGGTAATTTACAGGGATTATCTGTGGTTAAAATCTCAAAACAGGCCGGGCGCTGTGGCTCACGCCTGTAATCCTAGCTCTTGGGAGGCCGAGGCGGGCGGATTGCTCAAGGTCAGGAGTTCAAAACCAGCCTGAGCAAGAGTGAGACCCCGTCTCTACTATAAATAGAAAGAAATTAATTGGCCAACTGATATATATATAAAAAATTAGCCGGGCATGGTGGCGCATGCCTGTAGTCCCAGCTACTCGGGAGGCTGAGGCAGAAGGATCACTCAAGCCCAGGAGTTTGAGGTTGCTGTGAGCTAGGCTGACGCCACGGCACTCACTCTAGCCTGGACAACAAAGCGAGACTCTGTCTCAAAAAAAAAAAAAAAAAAAAAAATCTCAAAACAACTGCATGAAGTAATTACCTTCAATTCTGAAATAAGGAAACTGAGGCAAACAAAGATTAATAGTGTAACTAAGACTTGAAACTAGGCAGTCTGATTCCATAACCCACAATCTTAAGCACAAATGCTACAGTGCCTCTTTATCTTATAGAAAAATGAAAAAAGATTAAATTATGATATCACAAAATGATTAAATCCTCCTGGAAGGGCTCTAAAGTAGAAGGGTCTTATATCAAACTATGTGAAGAGTTAAAGTGAGTTTTCAGTATGCTTCCTTAGAAATTTGACTTCTATATACTGGAAGATTTTTCAAAGATCAAACATCAGGCAAGGTGTAAAGGCCAGCTTTTGTAACTACCTATTGTAAATGTGGGATTCTGTAATTCTCACTACACAATTTTCTGGAGATTATGGCTTTTAAGTAGGTACAATCAGAGCAAATAAAGGCAAAATCACCCCATCAGCTACCACCATATAATACATTGACAAAAATATGCATTTTGTATATTTTGCTTATGTGAAGATTTTTTAAAGTCAGTATTTGAAGATGAGAGGGAAAAATCAACCCCAAATAACAACAATAAAAGTGTGTGTGTGTTTGGTGAGGGGAAGAGTGTTTAGTACTCAGAAAAAACATGAACAAATGAATAACTCATGAGTTAGAGTTAAAATTGAATAAAATAAGAATCAACACAGTTATGTCATGCAGAGTAGAGAGGGTCTATTCTATCCAAAAGCTGTTTTGTAGTGGGAAGAGAGCACAGCAAATGAATGAAAGATCAACAATGTCTTCTAAAGAACAAAAGGAAATATTTGTAAGGAGTAAAAGCTAAAAATAACCCCCTGCTTACTAATTTCCCGAAAGTTAGTCATGCTGTTTCTCTGTGAGCCCTCTGGGCAACATCATTTAAGTATTTTTCAAAAGAAGAGGACAAAGAACCTACAAACTGCAAAAGCTCAATTTCCAGCAAACAACCAAATACTCAAGAGAAAGGAATCAATGTCATCCACTGTGTATTTCCAGAAAGAAACCATGGGCAAGACCTAAATCTAGCTGCCTGACGGGTTCTCACACTCAGAGTAACTCAGCTGCTGAACTAGGACTCATTGCTGACCAGCCAGCAAATACTACTCCCTAGTTTTTAAATTATGATCCAAAGAACCCTAGAAAGTACTTTATATACTTTTCAATATGAGCAATTTGAAGATGCTGATAATTGTAGCTTCTGGGCCATGATAACTGTTGATGCTAATATACCTCCCACATAAAGCAGAGCACTGCAAGAAACACACAAAATAATCCAATTAACAAATCACTTTGCAGGTGACACTTTAAAGAGGTTTAGGGCGTCTTTGTTGCAGAAAATATTTTGATACTAAAAGCCTCTAGAAAAAAATGTAAACTTAGATTCATGTTTGGTTAGAAGTTCTTGATAGGAAGAAAGGTTGTCTGAATATGAGATTTTAAAAAAATTATTGTTTGAACAGATACTAAGATACCTAAAGTATACTCTATCACAGCTTTTTAGAACAGATGATTTGATGCTATAGAGATAAACTTCTCAATTCATACAATGCAGTGAGAGTGGGAGCAAACTTATATACATTGAAGCTGAAAAATTCATGTGAGCTTTTGTTATAGTTGAAGGCCAAAGTCTTAAGCGTTATTGTTCTAAATAAGAGACCAGTTGCTTTTAGTGGTTACATCTCAGTGTTATTTTCAGGATAGCAAATTCCAACTCAAAGAAAAGGCAGTTGCTGAAATCAATAAGTGTATTGTGCTCAAGAAAAAGGACAGGCCTCAGGAGAACTGACCTTGGCTGTCTGAGGTGACCTACTATTGATTTCCTAGCAGTCATTTCACATTCTGATCTGTCTGATCTAGCCCTAAATCCAGGGATGATGGAAAAGTTTATGTAACAAGGCAAGGTATTAAAGAAAAGCAGCCACTACCAACTAGATTTTGCCATAAATAGATGGTTAAAAGGTCATATTTTTAACTTCACACATATCTAGTGCTCACTAGAAGTAATAATATTATTAGTAGTAATAAAGAGAATGTGTTAGTTTTCTTAGTAATCTTCACAACAAACCTATAGTTCAACAGGTCAATATCACTACCATCATTTAAAGGACTTGGGATACAACATATCATCTGAAGAAGGCTTGAATACTGCATACTAAATTCATAGGCTTGTCCCTAAACTACCTATATCTTTCTGACTAGGTATTTCTTATTTAAACTGCTTCCTTGTAGATAAAAACAAACAAACTCAAACTCAAATGCTAAGAAGGTTAGGGAGTATGTTTTATTCCCCACTGTACTTCCAAAATCCAGCACACATCCAGAAAGTAGGAGATGCTCAATATGTGTTTGTGAAATGAGTAAAACTGTAAGGAGAATGCTTTTGTAAAAGACTCAAACTTAACTCTAAGATATTTTCTTTTATTATCATTCTTTACTTATCCTCTCCAACCTAATATCATGTCTCTACTATGTTTTTCAAATACTTACAATTTCACATAATAATACTATGCTTATAATTTTTTTATTTTTGCATTTCATGTCCTCAAGCTAAACTCTAAACATCCAAGCTATTATAACTTTTCTTTCTTTTCAATGCCATCCTACTATGTCTAGTATAACATGTCAGACGCAACAGATAACCAATAATTCTGCTTTGTGAGAAATCAACCAAATATTTCTCCCTCTTTAAAAAATATATTTCTAATTATTTAAAAAACAATATATGGAGAAAATGCATGAACAGGCATGGTGGCTCATGCCTTCACCCGAGCACTTTGAGAGGCTGAGGTGGGAAGAATGTTGAAGACAAGAGTTCGAGACCAGCCTGGGCAATATAGTAAAATTTCATCTCCACAAAAAATAAGAGAAATTAGCCAGGTGTGATAATGCCTGCCTGTAGTTCCAGCTACTTGGGAGACTGAGGGAGGAAAGAAGATCACTTGCGTCCAGGAGTTCAGGGTCACAGTGAGCTATGATTGTGCCACTGCACTATAGCTGGGTGACAAAGCAAGACCCAGTCTCAAAAATACAATACAATAAAATAAAAATCAGTATACAAATGAAAGAAATAAACACGTTCCTAAACATTACATTTTGTTTTATTACATTTTGGTTTATGACCTCAACCTTTATTCTATGTACACATGTATGTATATGCTTATGTATATATAAACAAACAAATAAATAACAAAAATGAAATCCTGAAAGAAATTATGTCTGATATTAAGGTTACAAACTGTAACAGTGTGCAGGAGTTGGGGCTAGGGAGATGGGATGATAGTCGGCAGAGGCCACAAGGTTGTGGACAGGTATTTCAGGACAGAAACCTCAATGGTCAACTCAAACAGAAGGAAATGTAGAACTGGATAAATTCATTCACCCACATTATTAAATAGAATGTCATTTAATAAACTCAGGAGAAAGAAGTCCATCCAACAGGAATGCATACTTGGAAGATCAAATTAGACCACACAAATTGGTCCTATCTCTGCTGCATGGAATGAGAGCACACAGAATAGGTAGAATAGTAGAGCCATTAAGGGCATGACTGTCAGATCTTGGGCAAGTCCTTCTAAGTTTCAGATTTTTTTTGCTTGGAAAATGGGGAAAATAATAGTACCCATGTACTTTAGAGAGTACTGTGAGGATAAAATTAATGAATGACTACAAAGCACCATGTATAGTACTGGCACCTGGTATGAAGTCATGCTCAGTAAATTATAGCCACCACTCTTCTTCTGAGCCTGCATGGTCTTCCTGACCAGGTATGGTCTTAGCTGGTCTGACCAAGCTTATTGTTGGCTTCCTCCAAGTATTTATTCCTGGATGTTAATTAATGCTGAAGATAAATATCACCAGTTCTTTTCAACTAATCCACCACCACTCTGAATACTCTAACCTGCTCATTCTGTTCTTGCTTCAGGAATCAAACTTCTAAGTAGGCAGCAATCATCAAAACAAAAAACAACCAGGTTTGGTGGCTTGGGCTTACAGTCCCAGCTACCCAGGAGAGACTAAGATGGGAGGATCACTTGAGGCCAGGAGTTCAAACCAGCCTGGGCAACACAGAGAGACAACCCTCTGCCCCCAGCTCTTAAAAATAAAGGGAACCCCCCAAACAAACAAACAAAAACAACAACAACAAAGAAAAAAAAAAACGCTGCCAAAACAAATACAACCTGATGGTTTCCAATCACTTTCCACAGATTTTTACTCAAAACCCACTGAAGGGAAGCATTTGTGAATTCTCTTGATCCTGAAGTGGCAGTAAATTGCCTCATGGCAACTGGTCTTTTTTCTTCCGTTCTAGTTCTGAGTTTTGTACTGTTTATTGATCCCAAAAGAGCTGAATTATATACAAGCATAGTTTTAAGAATACTTCAAATATGTATGGCACTTTATGCTTTTCTAAGGGCCTTTTCACAAATTTGTGTAATTTCCCTAATACTCCAGGGAAATAGATTCAAGAATTGCCATTGTCCCCATTTTCTGAATAATAAAGACAAGATGGGTCAAAGAGGTCAAATAACTTGCCCCAAGTCACACAGCCAGGCCCACAGATACACAGAGGATTTTTAATCCAGTGCTCTAGTCATAACACTAGGGTGCCTTCCAGATTAATAAATGTGATATTTACCTACAACAGTATCTAATTCAATTCTTTAGAGCAGATAAACTACTCTAATAGTCTTTCTATCAAATTAACAGATTATTTGAAATCACATAATTTGAAGTTTTTCTGCCCATCCATTCCTTTCACTTTTAATTAAGAAGTCTTTATTGTGATTCTGATGTGCTTCCTTAGAATAATTACCTCTTTCAAGTTCAAAACTCATTACTGCTCTTAAGGCACAACCCAACAAAGACATTACAATGGGGGCTGTTCAGCAGCATTACTTGTCTACTCAATAAAAGTTCAAAAGGCCAGTGATTACGAAGAGCCCAAACCACAGTAAAGCCATCAAACAGGAACAGATACTAGAGATACCACTTCTTGATTACTATCTTTGAAATTACCTACCCTGCAGTATAAATACAAGAAAATATGAGTGAAACTCATCTCCTGAATGAGATAGTACACATACTGAACCAGTGCATCTACATGTTTGAAAACTGGATGTTCCTGCCAACATGTTTAAATATTACTATGACAAGCTCAAACGAGCTCTTCTGGTCATCAAACCTGCAGACTTCAATTGTGGAGAACTCAAACACTGAGCTGCCATATCTTAAAACCAGTCTACTGAATATGTATGGCAAATCTTTTCTTAGATGAGTTAAAAGTATTACTGAACATAGATGTTATGATATCTCCTTTTGTGGTACCATCCATTTTAGGTTAGTACAAAAAGTTCTCTCTTGCTAGACTTTGGAGTTCAACAAAAAAGTTCTGAAATTATTATAAAGTTTCAGATATATGGATCTGTGCCTACAAAGACAAAAGCAGGGATCACTGGTTCCAAATATGATTAACTTAAAAGTTCTTAAAATATTACAGGATATCTGAAAGGATTAATAAACAAGAAAGAGATTTTTCAAAGATAATCTCATGAGGAGATAACCAAGCAAAGGATTGTGTCAACACACTATTCGTCAGTATGATACATCTTGTGCTCATGAATGAGGTTAGGCAAAGCTTTAAGAATGGAATATATTAATAGTCCATTGTTTTAGGAGAGAGACACCAAACTGGTGAATGCAATATATATACACAGTTCAGTCATGAGTCAAAGAGGTCTAAAAAGTCATAGTACCAAAAAAGTATTTTCTAGTACTAAAGTGGCTAACTGAAAGAGCAGAAATAATGAGCACAGCATAATGAGTTATGGAGCACTATGAACACATTGTAAGCACAGTGAGGTTCTAAGAGGACTGTGCCTATAAAAAGCACATGCATCAAGAGCACTATCTGAAGATCACTATTATCTTAATGAATGGATTAAAACACCAAATTATTTCCTTGTGAAATCACTAGTTGATAATCAACACCCAAATGAGGAAACTGCTATAATCCAGGAATTCTTAACTTGAGATTCATTATGGTCTGGGTTTCAAGGAGTCTGTGAACTCTTTGGAATTCCACATATAATTTTGAGTCTGTTTTTCTGGAAGAGGTACCCACAGCTTAAATCAGGTTTTCTTTTCTTTTTTTTTTTTTTGAGACAGAGTCTCACTTTGTTGCCCAGGCTAGAGTGAGTGCCATGGCGTCAGCGTAGCTCACAGCAACCTCAAACTCCTGGGCTCAAGTGATCCTCCTGCCTCAGCCTCCCGAGTAGCTGGGACTACAGGCATGCACCACCATGCCTGGCTAATTTTTTCTATGTATATTAGTTGGCCAATTAATTTCTTTTTTATTTATAGTAGAGATGAGGTCTCGCTCTTGCTCAGGCTGGTTTCGAACTCCTGACCTTGAGCAATCCACCCGCCTTGGCCTCCCAGAGTGCTAGGATTACAGGCGTGAGCCACCGTGCCCGGCCTTAAATCAGGTTTTCATATGGTCCTCAGATCCAAGATATTGAGGATCCACTGTTCTAAAAGCAAGTCATTTATCTATGTACAAATATATAATTAGATCTTGGATAATCCAAGTAATATTCCATAAGTCTAAAATGAAGTATTTGACACTTCTAAATTACTCATACAAATATTTTAGAAAAATATAAAGTGGAGTTATCCTAATTGAAAGAAATGTCAGCCACAGAATGGACAATGATGGAAGGTCCACATAATAAATAATTCAGGAGCCCTAGTGTTAGGATAACAGATTTTAAAATTGTCTAAGAAAGAAATGTTAGATTACTCTGAAAGATTTCTTTTCCTTGGATTAAAGAAAAGTTAGAAATGGCGAGATCAGGACTTACTTATCTGGACATATATATATCCTATTCCCACCTGTTTTTTAAAATAAAAGATGGAAGCACCAGGATGTAAAAATAAAATGTTGAGAGAACTAAATCGTTTTTAAACAAAGGTGGCAGTGAAATTTGGAAATAAATGGGTACATGTTTGGTGATTACAATGATGAGGGCTACTTTGGGGGCCAGTGATGCCGGGTACACAGAACTGATTCCACACACATCCGGACAACAAAAAAACCTGCTCTGTATCCTGCTTCTTATTCATACATCTTGCTGGACATTCATATAAATGAAAAACATAATTAAGTAAGCCTCAAAAACTAACTCTATATATTTTTGCATAGTATTTTTAAAACAATTTTAATTTCTAATACTATAAGTACTACGATCTACTGTGTAAATCAAAGTTAGCTTACTTTTTGGAGGGGAAGTTTCCCAGGCAATGTTCATCATTTTGAAAAATCATGTCACTATTGGCAATATTGTTCTTGGACTTCAGTTGACACCACAAACCACTTCTATCAGTTTGCAGTTGTTGCTGCTCCAGTCAAGGTTATTTACATATACTGCAAACCCTCTGAATACTTTAAGTCTTACTGTAGAGCTGTGCCCAAGAATTACCACTTGAAAAACATAAAAAATCTCTTTCTTTTACATTCAGTGAGGGGACCCTATTGATTTAAAAAAGATTTTCTGGATGGTGAAAGACCATTAGGAGAAAAGCAAGTAAAATCCAAATAAAGTGTGGTGTTTAATTAGGAGTACTGTACCGATGCTGGCTTCTTAGCTGGGACAAACATACTGCTGCAATGTAAGTTGTTAAAAGTTGGGGAAAGAGAGTAATGGGGACAATATTTGCACTATCTTTACAACTTTTCTGTAAATGTAAAACTATTCTAATAAAAAGGTTATTTTTTTTAAAGTTTACTTTTAGAGTCATATAGGGATTTCAAATTTGGAAAACCATCCCCCCATTTGTTTTTTTTTTTTTTTTTAATTATTTTTTTTTATTTTGGCATATTATGGGGGTACAGATTTTAAGGTTTCAATAAATGCCCATTTCCCCCCCCTCCCCCCAAAAGTCTGAGTCTCCAGCATGACCATCCCCCAGATGGTGCCCCCCATTTGTTAATATCAGTATATTTAAATTATTAGATTGAACTATTGAACTAGACATTTTCATATGTTAATAATGGTTAAATATTAGCAAGTTCATTTGGTTCAAGCTAGAATAGTTTGGGCCTACTTAAAGGAACTGTGTTACAAAGTTAAAAATAAATGTATTTTTCATTATTAGAAATAAAAAAATAAATTTTAATCCACTACACACATATACCTCTTCCCTGGCAAATTCTCTGCATGGTTATACTATGTTATCTATGATTTTGAGGTCAGTAAAGGGAGCTGTTACAAAGCATTTATTATTAAGAAAGGAGTAAAAAAGAGTCTGAAACTATTGAAGTAAACAAAGTATTATTAAGCAAAAGAGATAGATTACAGCACAGTTTTTCTATGGCACACCAAATTCCTACAGAGAAGAAAATAATTAAAAGAAAAAAGCAAAATATTTGTAACCCTTCCTTAATGACAGTCTTATTTCTTTTCCACGGGCTGTTATTCACCATGAAGTTCTTTCACTGGTAGATTAACCTCTGTGTAAAACTATGTTGTGAAAGAGGACATGAGGAAGAAAATTGCGTGTTTCTGCAGAAGGCCCACAAAATTTCTGATCATGTTCAGCTTCTGAAAAAACATGTTAAGGGAAGACATTCGACGGCAGTGAGAAAAAAAAAATTCTAGAAAAGCAATTCGTAGGTTCACTGTAAAAAAAAAAAAAATCACTTACCTGTGCACAAATCTGATGCATGACATGACCAAATTCATGGAAATAAGTCCTCACTTCGTCGTGCCTCAGGAGAGAAGGACGACCTGCTGCTGGCTGTGAGAAGTTCACCACTAGGGCAGCCACAGACATCATCCGGCCCCCATCAGGGAGAAGGCAGCCAGGCTGGAGACCAAAGCAGGCGGCGTGATTGTATTTTCCTTCCCTGGGAACCAGAAACATACGTCGGTGAGACATGAAAATTCTTCTCTAGCAGTAACACTGGCATGGCTTCTCTTGGTCATTAAGTCCTATCTGATACCAGAAGATGCTTTTAAACATTGAATTTATCTTTTAGAGAGTTAAGTCATTTTTGCTAAAATGGAAAAACTAAAACTACACAAACAATAACCCTACTATCACTTTGTGTGAGTTACACCTCCAAGGTTTTGTGAGAATTAAGAATGTATATATACCACACCTAGTATACAGCTGAATGGTCAATTTATTTTAATTAACTTAATGAACTCCAGCTTTTCTTTTTCAAAGATGGAGTCACTAAACACTACACAATGTTGAAGCAAATTTGAAATAAAAATGTAATTTAACTCATTAGGTAGTTTTTTCTTTAAAATTAGAATTGATAAAAAAACTAAATTCCAGACAATAAGATTTTCCCTTTTATTTGAGGAAGGAAGAATCAGTAATCACAATGAAATGAGCTACTTTTATAAATTAGACAGGCTTTTTTAAAAAACAGAATGCTTTTAGTTAGCCTGGGAAAATGCATAAATTACACTATAAAGTAGTCTATTCTTAGACAATGTTCTATCAGTGATAGTCTCTCTAAAAGCAACTAGACCTCATTCTAGGAGTAGGTTTCCTTTTTTTTTTTCTCTCAGCAGATTAATAGTATATTCAGGTTTGGAGTAGATTTTTTTCTAGTTTGCTTTGTTTTTATTTGCATATTTTTTTCTGTGTTACCTTTTCTCAGTGACTCTTATTATTCTTTTCCCTCCTGCTATTCAAATAAAAAAAAAAAACCCTAGTCTTTTTCCAGCTTTCCATTAACATGTATAAAACTGGAAAGGGTGTTGCTCCAGTCTTTATTACAACAACAACATGCTGCATGCCGCACAATCTGCAAATCACTTTTCTTGAATCTACCAGAGAGATGAGGCTGAAGGGCAACCATCTAACCCACAATCTAAGATAGGTGCCTCCAAGGAGAGAAAGGAAGGAACCTCTCTCTCATTGCCTTTTTTTTTTTTTTTAACATGGGGCAGACACTGAAGACATTAGTATGAAGAATTTTTAATGAATTGCTAAAGGCTGAGGATGGCCCAGCTAAAATAGGGAGCCAAGGGAAGGGAGCCTTGTCTACCTAAAATAGGTAGACAAGGGAAGGTTTGCAACCATTTGCAGGGTCTTCTCCATGGATCTCACTGGGTTCACACAAAAAAGAACGAGGACAGAGTGAAAGCCCTGAGAAAGCATTAGTGGAGAAAAGGATTGGCTTCTGTCTAAGGCCACGAAGCACTGTCTAGATCCTCTTTTCCTCTCTCCTACAGAGCAAAAGCCTTAAACTTCTGGGGTGAGGGAAACAAACCCTATTGTCCTTAGAGCACTGGCAAAAACCCACTGCTGTCAGGGAAAGGGAATAGGAAAAAAACGTTCTACCCTTGGAGAAGGGTGAGAATATATGCTGGGGTCAGACCTCCAGCTGAGGGTGGGGCAGGACCACTGAATGCCTGTCTCTTAAGACCCAAGGACACAAAGCCTACTCTGTGATTCAGGCTGAACCAGGTTAGTTAACAGGCATCCAGTAACAAATAATAGCAATCTACTGGTGGGAGAGAAGCAAGGACTTGAAAAGAGACCTGCTCAGAGGCACAGCACAAAGACCTGAAGTTGAAGGTGGAACAGGCACTGAGAAAAAACTGACAAATCAGCTCCTATCCTAAACATGGGATATGGGAATCAGAAGTTTGTAATATACTGAGGTTAACCATGGCAGCAACGGATCCCAAACCCAGATCAACTACTAAGTGAATCAACCCCCACACTAAAGGCCTAGTAGAAGTAAAAATGTGACCATTTCCAGGCATAAAACTATTTATTTCAGTCTTTAGTATCCTATATAAGATGTCTGGCTTTCAGAAAAATTGGGAGATATATAAGGATGCATGCAATAAAAAAAAATGAATATACTATTAAGAGGCAAATCAAACAAGAAAATCAGATTATGACAAAGATGTTGGAGTTATCAGACAGTATTTAAACTAACCAAAATTAGTATATTAGTGTCTGAAGGAAAAAGTAGATACCATGCAAGGAAAGATAGATAATCTTGGCAGAGAGTTGGAAACATTAAGAAAGAAACAAATGAAAATGCTAGAAGTGAAAAACACATTAATAGAGATGAAGAATGCTTTTGACAGGATCATTAGAAGACTTGAAACAGCCAAGGCAGACTCACTAGACCAAAAGGGCCAATTGAAATCACCCTATCTAAAACACAAACATTTAAAAAGGGTGAAAAAAGGAGAATAGAGTACCGAGAGCTGTAGAGCAATATTGAATGATCCACCCTATGTGTAATGAAAGTCTCAGAAGGAGAATAGAGAGGGAACAGAAGAAATATTTGAAAAAAGAATGGCCAAGAATTTTCCAAAATTAATGGCAACTAACCACAGATCCAAGAACCTAAAAGAACACCAAGGAAAATAAATACAAAACAAATAAAAAAACAATGGAAAAAAGGACCTCACGCACCTAAGCATATTAAAATTGCTAAAAACAAGAGATGAAGAGAAGATCCTGAAGGCAGCCAGAAGAAAAAAAAAACCACATTACATACAGAGGAACAAAATAAGAATTATAGCAGACTTCTTGCTAAAAGCTATGCAAGTGATAACGCCAGAATTCTGGTTTCAGAACCCACATTTTCAACCCCTATACTAAGAACCACATGTGGGAAATATGGAAGAGTAGAATCCTTTTTTTTTTTTTTTTTTTTAAAGAGACAGGTTCTTGCTCTGTCTCCCAGGCTGGAGTGCAGTGGTACAATCATGGCTTACTGCAGCCTTGAATTCCTAGGCTTAAGTGATTCTCCTGCCTCACCCTCCTGAGGAATTGGGACTATAGGTGTGCACCACCTGCTAAGAGTTGAATCTTTTTTTAGACACCATCTAGCTTTGTTGCCCAGCCTCAAGTGCAGTGGCCTGATCATAGCTGACTGCAGCCTCGAACTCCTGGGCTTGAACAATCCTTCCACCTCAGCCTCCCAAATTATAGGTGTGAGCCACAACTCGCCTGAGTAGAGTCTTCAAATGGGTAGGAGTTGAATCCCTAAGGTCCCTTCCAACAAAGTGATCCTCAGTACCTTGGATAGAGGTCCAAGTAGAACTGTCCCAATACTTCTCCAGTTGCTTTATCCTTCACAGTGTAAAGTGTAACACTTTTATTCCAAACGTGAGCATCTGCCACTTGCTCAAATGAAAGTCCCAACAATTCCTGGTAGGTGTTCAGCAAGCCTTCAGTGACCACCTCAATTGGGAAATACTCCTTGAGGAACTCTTGGTCTACAGAGTACTTGAGTTCTTCTGTCCGAGTCATGTAGTAATGTAGATCCCATGCATTGATTTTCCCATCATATTTAAAACCTCTCTCTTCACATTCCTTTTTCTTCAAATTCAAAATAAACTCTCGTTCTGCTTCACCCAAGGGTTTTAATTTCTGGCTTAAATCATCTGTGAAGAGTAGGAAAAATTAATGATCTATGGCTGCTGGGAACAAGCAGATTCACACAGACTACCAGTGTTTTACAATGGTGCTTCCTTTGTTATACTCAATACAGACAAATCCAGAGGAAAGAGGGAAGGAAGGAGGGAAAGAGAGGGAGGAAAGCAAGCTCTATTATGAAAGCATGATTTTCTCTTCAAAGTGATTTGTTTTATGGCTTTTTCTTTTAGCATCACCACCAGGCCACAACTTCCCCACAGTATCAACAAAGTTAAAGTTTATCTTAGAGAACTTTGACTCAAGAATGTTATAATTCAGGGAACAAAGCAATAGTGAAACTAAACTCATGTACATGATTATCCTTCCATGAGGTTAGTTAGGCTTCTCAGAAGGCCAGGGGAAACAAATCACATGAGACCTGTGGTCAGCATTATTTAGAAATTGCTCAATGCATTCAATAGCCATGGGTTTAGTTTCTCATTACCCCGTTCCTATGAAGAAGCCCTATTTGGACACAGCAATTCCAGTTTTTAGCTGGAAAAATTTCTGGGCACCACAATTTATATACTGTGGTCAATTTTGGACTTTACTGTATTTGGGTAAACGAGTAAACTCTTATGTATTTATTTTTCACAATTTGTTACATACATTAAGATAAAAATGTGCTTGGTTCTGCAAGAGACATGGAAGTTCAGGAGACAGCCCTGTGGCATGAGAGATGGAGGCAGCAGTGTGAGGAATGCTGTGAAGACAGAGGAGGTAACTCGTGGAGGATACAGAGACATAATTTTGATTAGGCCTATGAGAGAATATGTGAATATAGGTGGCAAGAGGACAATTTGCATAGGAATATGCCAATTTCAAATTAAAGGGAAAACTCCTTTAAATGAATTAAGTTAATCAGGTGGTTACTAAGGAAAAATTTCAGTATATACAGTTGCCACTGAAGGAAACATTCTCAACAAGTGTGTTAACTCTCTGAGCTGTCCTCTTATATAACATGCATCAGACTGTAAAGCAATTACCTGTTCACATCTCCGCTGTTTCCACTAAGTGGAAAATCCACTGAGGAAAGGACCTTGTTTTATTTCTTTCTGTAGCCCTGCATATTGCCTAATAGTTGTAATTTATGGAGCACCTATTATATACATGTCACATATGATTCCAGTATACATATATGGTAATAAGTCAAGGTACAGCCATTGAGGACACACTGGACTACACTGTAAATCAAATGCTGATTTTAACATATTATTATTTCCAACTTAATTAAGCTAATAAAATGATACCAAAGCAATAGACTCAATGCTTTCACAAGTTGTTGAAGAAAAATAAAGTTTGAAAGGAGCCAGTGAGGAAAATAAGAACAAAATAATACTTTGGTCAACTTTGATTATGGATAATTACAACAGAAATTAGTGTCTTTACCACGGCCAAGTTGTTCAACCATTTTCACTAAGATGAAAGACAAAACAGAGAGACTGTTGGAATCGTGACACCTAGACTGAGAGGGGGACAGGGAAGAGTACCAGTGATTAAATGTCATGGCCAGGAGATACAGGCTCAAGATGGCCAACTAGACACAGGTGGGATGTACCTCTTGCATGGAGAGGAACCACAATAGTAAGCACATTCTCACATTTTGAACAGACTGCCTAAGAGGCAACACTAGGATTCACCAGGGAAGTGACAGGAAGCACCAAAAGTGGGTAAGCAGAGTGTGTAGGGCAACTTGCCCAGCCAAGACATGCTCTGTGATGTGGGGAAGCAATAAGAGAGGAGCCCCCATGGCTCCACTTACCAAGACAAGCTTTTAAAATCTTGGTTAAAGGAGAACCCACAATGCAGGTCTTGGGCCATAAGGAGCTGTTTGGAGATTGTACAAAGACATGTCTCCAGAATGGGAACCTATGTGGAATTCCACGAGCATCCCAGCCTCGAGCAGATTGTACCGGGCATCATTCTAAGAAACTAGATACTGGGGAACCGTGGGTGCACCTGTAGCCACTGCATGAAGTTGACGAGGGACAGAGGAGACCAGGCACTTCCATGCACCCCTAGGAAGGTCCCCACCACCCTGCTGTGTGCTGCTGTTAAGACTGAGATGTGAAAGGACAGTATTTTCCACAGTGTCTTACCCACATTGCTTGCCTGGGTGGGACCCAGCCTTTCTAGTCCCAGGTCTAAGGTGCCATTTTGAGAGTTTGACACTGGGCTATGCCCTGCCCTACAAGTGAGGTTGGCCTGACAGGCTTGCAGCCCCTGCCAGCCTGGGTAGGGAAGGCAGGCATTCCACCACATATCTGGGACAGTGCCCACCATTCTGCAGCTGGATGCTGTGGGACCAAGTCCTGGGCAAATGGCACTCCCCAGTTTCCTGCCAGCATATCCTTCCTTAGAAGAGACCCACCCTCTCTGGTCACAGGTCCAAGGCATCAGTTTGGGAGCTTTAAGCTGGGCAGTGCTCCACCCTCAGGCTGAATTCAGGCTGACTCAGCTGCAGCCCTGCCAACCTGAGGAGGGACAGGGAAGCCCAAGCTCTCTTACATATATGTAGGCCAATTCCTACCACTCTGCTATGGGCTCCAGTGGAGACTAAGACACAAGAAGACTGCACTCCCCACAGTTTCTTGCCCATGCTGCTTGTCAGAAAGGGGTCCTGCCTTCTTTGATTGCAAACCCACAGCTGGCATCATCTTGAGAGATTAATGCTGGGCTGTGCCCCCTCCTTGGGCTGTGTTCAAGGTGACGTGGCTGCAGCTGCCACTCGGCCAGGAAGGGATGGGGAGACCAAACTCTACTAAGCACACTTAGGACAATATCCACCACCTTGTAATAGGCAGCTGTGGGACTGAGGATTAGCTTGCCCAACCCACTGCAGCTACCAGTAACACCAACACAGATCACTTGGATCCTAGTGTGTGGCTCCACCACTGCTACTGCCACCTCCCACATACAGACTGAAAGTACAGGGGTGAAAAATGATATTCCATGCAAATGGAAACCAAAAGTGAGCAGTAGTTACATCAGATAAAACAGTTTAAAAACAGTAAAAAACAAAAACAAAACAAAAAACAAAAACAGTAAAAAAAAAAAAAGACAAAGAAGGTCATTATATAATGATAAAGGGATCAATCCAGTATTTAACCATCCTAAACGTATATGCACCAAATATCAGAGGACCCAGATTCACAAAATAAATATTACTAGACCTAAAGAAAGAGATAGACAGCAATACAATAATAGCTGGGGACACCAACACCCCACTAACAGCACTAGATAGGTCAAGACATAAAATAAAGAAACATTGGACTTAAATTGGACTTTAGACCAAATGAACCTAACAATATTTATATAATATTCCACCCCCAAACTACAGAATATACATTCTTTTCATTAGCACATGGAACATTCTTCAAGACAGACTACATTTTAGGCCACAAAACAATCTTAACAAATTTACAAAAATAGAAATCATATCAAGTATATTCTCAGACCACAGTGGAATAAACCTAGAAATCAATATGATGAGGAACTTCATAAACTATATACACAGGGAAATTAAACAACATGCTCCTGAAGGATCACTGGGTTAATGAAATAAAGGTGGAAATTAAAAATATTTTTGAAGCGAATGAAAATGAAAACACAACATATGAAAACCCGTGGGCTACAGCAAAAGGAGCGCTGAAAGGGACATTTATATAGCATTAAATACCTACATTAAAAGAGCAGAAAGATTACAAATTAACAACCCAACATCATACCTCAAGGAACTAGAACAACAAGAACAAACTGAAACCAAAGTTGGCAGAAGAAAAGAAATAGTAAAGATCAGAGCAGAACTAAATGAAATAGAGACCGAAAAAACCAACAGATACGATCAACAAAACAAAAGGTTGGTTCTTTAAAAAGATAAACAAAAGCGACAAACCACTAGTTAAACTAATCAAGAAAAGAAAAGATCCAAATAAACACTATCAGAAATAAACAAGGAGACATTACAGCTGATATTATAGAAATACAAAAGATCATCAGAGATTATCATAGACAACTATATGCTCACAAACTAGAAAACCTGGAGGAAATAGAGGAATTTCTAAAAGCATACAACCTCCTGAGATTGAACTAAAAAGAAACAGAACTCTTGAATAAACCAATAATTAGTGAGAGTAAATAATAAAAAATCTCCCAGAAACAAAAAAAGTTTAGGACCTGATGGATTCATAGTTGATTTCTACAGACAGTAGGTAGGTGCCGAACCTACTAAAACTGTTCCAAAAAGGTTGAGAAGGAGGGAATCTCTCCTAACTCATTCTATGAAGCCAGTATCACCCTAATACCAAAGCCAGAAAAGGATGCAACAAAAAAAGATTACTGACCAATATTTCTGTTGAACACAGATGTAAATCCTCAACAAAATACTAGCAAACCAAATCCAACAGCACATCAAAAGGATAATTCACCACAATCAAGTGGGTTTCATTCCAGAGATGCAGAGATGATTCAACACATGGAAGTCAATAAATGTGATTCATCACACAAACATAATTAAAAACAAAAACCATATGATCATCTCAATAGATGCGGAAAAGGCATTTGATAAAATCTAGCAACTGATAAAAACCTTTAAAAAACTTGGCACAAAAGGAATGTACTTCAAAATAACAGCCATATATGAGAAACTCACAGCCAATATCATATTGAATGGAGAAAAGTTAAAAGCATTTCCCCTGAGAACTGGAACAAGACAAGTATGCCCACTTTCACCACTTCTATTAAACATAGTACTGGAAGTCAGAGACAGAGTAATCAGGCAAGAGAAAGAAATAAAGGGTATCAAAATTGGAGAAGAGGAAGTCAAATTATCTCTGTATGCTGATGGTATAATCTTATACCTAGAAAACCCTAACGACTCCTCCAAAAACTCCTAGATTTGATAAATAAATTAAGCAAAGTTTCTGGGTATAAAATCAATATACAAAAATCAATAGCATTTCTACACACAAACAACAACCAAGCTGAGAACCAAATCAAGAACTCAATCCCATTTACAATAGGTACAAAACAAACAAACAAACACTCCTAGGAATAAATTTAACTAAAGAGGTGAAAAATCCCTACAAAGAGAACTATAAATCACTGATGAAAGAAATCATAGATGACACAAATAATTGGAAAAACATCCCATGCTAATGGATCAGAAGAATCAATATTGTTAAAAATGACCATATTGCCCAAAATAATCTAAAGACTCAATTCAATTCCTATCAAAATACCAATGTCATTGTTCATGGAATTAGTAAAACAATTCTAAAATTCATATGTAACCAAAAATAGCCTGAATACCCATAGCAATCCTAAGCCAAAGAACAAAACTGGAGACATCACATTACCTGACTTCAAATTATACTACAAAGCTACAGTAACCAAAACAGCACAGTATTAGCATAAAAGCAAACACAAAGATCAATGGAACAGAAGAGAGAACACAGAAATATAACATATACCTACAACCAACTGATCTTTGACAAAGCAGACCAAAAAACACTGGGGAAAGGCCACTCTATTCAATAAATGGTGCTGGGAATACTGTATAGCCATATGCAGAAGAATGAAACTGGATCCCTATCTGTTACCATATACAAAAATTAACTCCAGATGGATTAAAGACTTAAATGTAAGACCTGAAACAGTAAAAATACTAGAAGAAAACCTAGCAAAAACTCTTCTGGATACTGGCCTAGACAAAGAATTTATAACTAAGACCCCAAAAGCAAATGCAATAAAAACAAAGATAGACAAATACTTAATTATACTAAAAAGCTTCTGAACAGAAAAAGAAATAATCAGAAGAGTTAATAGACAACCTATAGAATGGGAGAAAAAATATTCACAAAATACATGTCCGACAAAGGACTAATATGCAGATTCTACAAAGAACTCAAACAAATCAGCAAGAAAAAAGCCTCATTAAGGTGGGCAAATGGGCAGGGTGCAGTGGCTCACGCCTGTAATCCTAGCACTCTGGGAGGCCGAGGTGGGAGGATTGCTCAAGGTCAGGAGTTTGAAACCAGCCTGAATAAGAGCGAGACCCAGTCTCTACTATAAATAGAAAGAAATTAGCCAAACAACTAAAAATAGAAAAAAATTAGCCGGGCACGGTGGCGCATGACTGTAGTCCCAGCTACTCAGGAGACTAAGGTAGAAGGATCTCTTGAGCCCAGGAGTTTGAGGTTGCTGTGAGCTAGGCTGATACCATGGCACTCCAGCCTGGGCAACAGAATGAGACTCTGTCACACACACACACACACACACACACACACACACACACACACACACACAAAAGGCCATTATTAAAAAGTCAAGGCCGGGCGCGGTGGCTCACGCCTGTAATCCTAGCACTTTGGGAGGCCGAGGCGGGCGGATTGCTCAAGGTCAGGAGTTCGAAACCAGCCTGAGAGAGACCCCGTCTCTACCAAAAATAGAAATAAATTAATTGACCAACTAAAAAATATATATACAAAAAATTAGCCGGGCATGGTGGCACATGCCTGTAGTCCCAGCTACTCAGGAGGCTGAGGCAGTAGGATCGCTGAGCCCCGGAGATTGAGGTTGCTGTGAGCCAGGCTGACGCCACGGCACTCACTCTAGCCTGGGCAACAAAGTGAGACTCTGTCTCAAAAAAAAAAAAAAAAAAAAAGTCAAACACAATAGATATTGGCATCAATGTGGTGAAAAGTAAATACTTTATACATTGTTGGTGGGAATGTAAATTAGTATTATGCAATCTTTACAGAGATCAGTATGGAAATTTCTCAAAGAAATAAAAGTAGATCTACCATTTGATCCTGTAATTCCACAAGTGGATATGGACCCAGAGGAAGAGAAATCATATCAGAAAGATACCTGCACTCATATGTTATCGCAGCACAATTCATAATTGCAAAAATATGGAATCAAACTAAGTGCCCATCAACTGTTGAGTGGATAAAGGAAATGTGGTGTATATATATACCACAGACTACTACTTAGCCATTAAAAAGAATGAAATGATGTCTTTTGCAGCAACCTGGATAGAACTGGAGACCATTATCCTAAGTGAAGTATCTCAGGAACAGAGAAATAAATGTTGCATGTTCTCACTTATAAGTAAGTGTGAGCTAAATTATGGTTATACAAAGGCATACGGAGTGGTAAAATGGACATTGGAGACATAAGGGAGGAGGGTAAGGGGGAGTGAGGGATGAAAAAGTACCTATGGGATACAATGTACACTATTCATGTGATGGGTACACCAAAAGCCCTGACTCCACCATTATACCATATATACATGTAATGGAATTCAACTTGTACCCCTTAGACCTATTAAAATTAAAAAAAAATTCTAACTGTTAAAATAAATGAATGTCATGGCCATAAGAATCATGGCTTTTAAATTTATGAAAAAATGTTTTTAAATGAATGTGAGTAGAGTTATTAGATAATATAATAGTTTTGATGTATATTATTTTATATCACTTTGTATATTAATAAGTGGTTTCTAGAGTATATAATGTTTTTTTGTTTCTATACTTTCTATTTTCATTTACATATTTGTCAGCTTATTTCATACGAATGCATAAGTAGCAATGATATGACAACCAAATACCTAGTGACAGTGAACAAAGCAAGTGGGATAACACTCTGTTAGGACCCTAGATACCATATTAGGAATTAGTATAAAAATTCCAAACAAGAAACAAGATACAATGAAGCAAGGACTTTAATAGTAATATAAACAATTAGTAGCCTCTAGAACCAAGCACATTACCTAACATATAGTAGACGATCAATACATTTCTCTTGAATGAATGAAAAACAGGATGTTTTCAAAGGCATATTAGGTTTTGAGGCCCTCTGTCAAGTAGATATGACACAGTAAAACAGTCACAGAAAAAAGAAATGGAAATCATACAAGTATCAAAAAAAAAAAAAAAGGAACAACTAACCTAGGAAGGCTGTCACATGGCTTGTGCTCTTTGCAGTGTTCATTTCAAGGACGAAGTCAGCATGTGTGTTATAGCCGAGTAGTTTGGCTACTTTGGCCCGAAGTGGGAGTAGCTGTTGCAGAATGACAGTGTTTTCCTAGTAATAAACACCATCAACAAAAACAAAGTTTAATTATTAATTTGACCTAAAGTACTAAAAAGAAGAGTTATTATATGTATTTTTAGGTTCATAAAATTATCAAATATTTTTAGATCATCTTAACTTCTGTTTTCATTGCATTGTTAGATTCTTTTTAGTTCATGAACCAATATTATTCCTGAAATAATTTATGACTTTTTAAACCTCCGGAGATAGTTATGAAGTCTCAGTAAAATTTGAGGTACTATAAACTTAGAGTGAAAATATGTTCTTAAGGACAATACTGACTCCACATTTCTTCTCATTGATAGAAGTGCACCAAATATTGGTTCTTAGTTTTGGGGGGATGTTTTTATTGTGGTAAAATATACAAAAAATTTGCCATTTTAACTTCACATCCATTAGTATGACTATTATAAAAACAAAACCCCATTATGTATTGGGAGGATGTAGAGAAACTGGAACCACTGTGCTTTGCTGATGGAAATGTGAAATGGGGCAGCTGCTGTAGAAAATGGTAATTTCTCAAAAAATTAAACACAGAATTTATCTATGTTTAATTTTTTTAGGAATTACCATATGATCCAGCAATTCAACTTCTCAGTGTATATCCAAAAGAATTAAAAGCAGAGACTCAAAGAGGTATCTGTATATCCATGTTCACACATTATTTACAACAGCCAAAAGATGGAAGCCACCCAAGTGCCAATCGACAAATGAACTGATAAACAAAATGTGATACATAGATACAATGCAAAAACAAATCCTTAAAAAGGAATGAAGGCTGAGTACAGTGGCTCATGCCTAACACTTTGAGAGGCTGAGGTGGGAGGATCCCTTGAGGCTAGGAATTTGAGGTTGCAGTGAGCTGTGGTAAGGCCACTGCACTCTAGAGCCTGAGAAACAGAGCAAGACTCTGTCTCAAAAAAAAAAAATAAAATAAAATTCTGACACATCCCACAACATGGATGAATCTTTAAGACAGTATGCTAAATGACATATATCATACACAAAAAGACAAATATATGATTCCACTTATAAGAGGCTCCTAGAATAGTCAAATTCATAGAGATAGAAAGGAGAATGGTAATTGCATCAGGCTGGAGAAAGGGAGGAAAGTAGACTTAGTGTTTAATAGACACAGAATTTCATTAATGGGGAAGACAAAAAAGCTCTGGAGATGGATGGTGGTAATGGTTGCACAACAATATGGATACATTCACAATGTGAATATACTTAATGCCACATGCTATAGTTTGAATACCTCCACAAATTCTTATGTTGAACCTTAATTCATATTGTGATAGTACTCAGAGGCAGGGCCTTTCAGAAAGTAATTAAGTCATGAGGGCAGAGCTCCCATGAATGATTTAGTGCCTTATAACAGGGCTTAGCCTGTACTTTGATATACACAACTATCAACAACAAGAGTAGGGGGCTGCTATAACAAAAATGAAAAATGTACGGGAATGGTGAGGATACAGACACTATAGGCTGGGAAGCTGGTGATCCTTATTATACTATGAATAACATTTGTGAAAACTGCTGCTTGCCATAACTTAGAAGGCAGGCCACATACCCACTGAGTCTTAGCTCTAGAGAAAATGTTTGGGAAAACTAATAATGTTGGTGTGTGTGTATTGGCATTTGTTTCTTTTAGAAAAATTACATGAGAGAGATGAGCTCAGGTAAGAATTGGCCAGTTTGCAAAGATGGAAGGAAAAGAATTCTGCTAAGGGAGGTTTTGCCTGTGGTCCACAATCTAGGGCTTCAGATGCTTGGAAAATCCAATTGCTCTGTACTCCCAACATTGGAGAAAAGATTATTGAACTGAGTTATTGAACTGCAGAGATTAGTTTGAAAATGCTGCCTTCATCCTTATGCCTACTGTTTTAGAGAGGCTTAAAGCAGACTCTGTTAAACTGAGGAAGAGTGGGATGGAAAAAATATAGAAGCCAGCATATACGATTTGGCAGGTTTATGAACTATGACCAAAAGTTATTTTAACATGCATCTGATTGGAAGCAAACAGATAAGAAATCTAAGTTATAGAGGGAATTTTATTACCAAAGATATCATAAATCTGGCCTATAAAAGCCTGTGATTATTTGATCCCTAAAACAACTTGCAGGCTTCAAACTGGCATCAGTAGGAATCTATACAAGCAGTAGGAATCTATACAGCTCATACAGATTTCTACTGATGCCAGTAGGAATCTATTCCCCAAGATATGGTCATGGAGGATAACAGATAAGAAAGAACTTCCTGCAGGCAAAACCAGAAACCATACAGTACAATTGATAAAGAAATTCTTGCCAGAAAGCAGACCTAAATAAGTCCAGTGGTCTAACCAAGTAATTTCATCCACATAAGAAATCCTCACAATTCCTGCCAAATAATTTTTGAAAATTGCTATGGGCCTGATATATTTTCCATTCTTTCCTTTTCCAAAATGGACGTTTTTAGTGTGGTTATTCTGTTCCTATTCCATCATTAGGGGTATGTGTTAGAGGTGAGGGGCTGATAACTTTCCTTTCCTTTCACAGGTTACTAAATCATGAGAAGCTACAACTGGGGAGGACTATGTATCACCCAGAAATCCTAGCCTTGCAGCTCAAGGCAATAACTGATTGGGAACTGACAAATGGTAAATGGGTCCTATGTGTGGAAAAAAGGGTGCTCATGGTTACTTAGATAGCCAGAGAGGTGAGCTTCAGTGGAACTACTTGACTCTGAGAATCCATTTCTAATTCTTCCTTTTTTCTTTTTCATAACAGAATCTCCTAAGGTATGCAAATGGCTGCCAACTAAAGACTACATTTCCCAGCCTCCCTTGTAGCTAGATGTGGTTATATGATGGAATCTGGACCTATGGGATGTGAATGGAGTTGATGCATGGCACTTTCAGGTCTTCTTAAATGTTTCCTCTGAATTCTCTCTTCCCCCCTTCCCAACAGGCTGGGAAATGGTCATTCCAAGGAATGAACTTGGAAGTCACTTGTTGAGGAAGGAGAGATGCCTTACCAGAACTGGACTGTTGACTTGGGAGAGAAATACAACTTCTAGTTTATTTAACCCTTTCTATTTTTACTAGAATAGCTTAGCCTGTGGCCCCACCAAGCAGGTTGCCAATGAACAATGAAAAAGCTGAAAGTCTTGTAGGTCTGAGGAATTAGAGACACAATGCTCACACAAAGAGTAATACCAGTATCTGAGTTGACTTCAACACTGGTAAACAAAGCAAACCTTTTTCTCAAAACCTTCCACTAAAAACAAAAGAAAGACAAACATTTATGGTACCTCTTTGCACCTTGTATTAAAAGCCATTTCCATCCTTCTTCTGGTTTCAGGGACACAGCATTTCTTCATGACAGGAAAATAGTGTGGATATTTTAAGGTAATTTTATACTTGTCATCATCTGTCTTTTCTAAACTATCAATGAAATCATCAGGAAGAGCACCTGCAAAAAATCATTTTCTCACACATCAATTTTTCCACTTATTATTGGTTTATGTGGTATTGGCATGGTGCCTTCAAGTAGCTCTAGGAATTTTATGGAATAATTGAAATTCAAAAAAAAAATAATGAAAATCCTTATAATATCATTTTGATGGTGTTGGAATGGGACTGGCAGTTAGAGGCCAGGTGGCTCAGGAGATGGTAATTCAAAATATGAATAGGCTTCAGTGCACTTGTGCAGATGGTATTTTAATGGAGAACTGGCAAAATTAAGCCAATAAAGACCCAGGACAGAATAAAAGACTAATTTAAGATACAATGTAGGGGACACTGCAAGGCAGAAAAAATTTTAAGGCACTGAAGGCCTTAAAACGGGAGGATGAAATCCCCTCTTGACTGTCTCTAGGAATTGTTTATACTCTTATTTACCTAAAATCTAATTTTGGCTGGTTTTGTTGTCTTCTCTGTAAAAGAGGTGGTGGGGTTAGATACTGGAGCATATTTTTAAAGAATACTTTGAACTTTAGGTTTTATATCTGGAAAGTAAAGCAAACTGTGATGTGACATTATTTACCTGAATTACATGATTTAAACTAGAAAAATAAAATTTACCAAGTTCAGCCTTCGAAAATATAAGGAAGGTATCATCCTCATTGAGGTTTTTGTTAAAGTCAATACATAGCTCACTCATTCTTTTCTTCATTGATTTGATTTCCTGAAACAAAGATAAAAATAAAGGATATTAACAATAAAAAGCACTTTCATTTTTATTGCCATTAGTCATGTAAGTTTCACTTTTGTATGAAGATTGACTTCCCAACCCTCAGGAAGTACTTTCGCAGAGATGTGCTTGGTAAATAGCTTTCTGTAGTCTTCTATGTCATGTCCATGTGTATCTGTGTAGCACTCACAGAAAGGCAAGCCTGGTGATGTGTTAGAAATTAGTCGCAAATCTGAAGAACTAAATAAATTTAGGAAGTATAGTAAAAGCAGTATTTGGCACATAGCACACACACAAAAAATAGTTGCTCAGTGAATGAACAACTCTAGTAGCCCATTGTCAATTTGCATACTACTTATCTTTTCCAATTCAAAATATTAATTTAGCAATCAGTATCTGTCTGCAAAGTAAACTGAGAGATAAGAATTGAGTTATTAACTTCATGGTTGCTTTGGAAAAAAGCTGATGCCTTAGTTTTACAGAGATTTTTTGAACAAAGATAATTTATAGACCCTATCATTTGCAAAAAAAGTATTAGGTGGGAAACCAAAGGAAACAATAAGAGGGAAACCACAAGAAAAAACATGAAATTATTAGTCTGTCCCATTCTTCTAATAATGCTAGATGACGAAATTTACTTCAACCATACTGGTTCTCAAAGTGTGGCCGTGGGAACCTGTTAGAAATACAAATTCTCAGGATTCCACACTAAATCTACTGAACTCTTGGGAGTTGAGCCCTATGATCAGAGTTTTAACAAGCCCTCCAGGTACTTCTGATGCACACTAAACTTGAGACTACTGACTTCACACACACTGTTTAGTGTTGTCTTCACATGCTGTGGTTTTCTCCCCAACCCCTTTCCCCTACTCTACAGCACCTATGTAGTTCAGATAGGACCTGACCCTGTTTGCAGCTCTAGGTATGTGACCGCTACACCAGCTGGGTAATCATTCCATCCCCACTGCCTTAGTGACTGGTTCATATACCCCAGGCCTGGTATTCCTGACTAAAAGGGCATTCAAGATTAACTGCAGGGATGCGCATGGTAGTTCATGCCTACAATCCTAGAACTCTACAAGGCCAAGGTGGGAGGATCACTTGAGGTCAGGAGTTCCAGACAAGCCTGAGCAAGAGTGAGACCCATCTCTACCAAAAATAGAAAGAAAAAAAATTAGCAAGGCAATTAAGAATAGAAAAAATTAGCTGGCAGTGGTGGCACATGCCTGAAGTCCCAGCTACTTGGGAGGCTGAGGCAGGAGGACTGCTTGAGCCCAGGAGTTTGAGGTTGCTGTGGGCTAAGCTGACACCACAGCACCCTAGCCTGGGCAGCAGAGCAAGACTCTGTTTCAAAAAAAAAAGAAGAAAAAAAAGATTAACTACAGGATCACTCTAGGCCTTTAAGATATGAAGAGAGGTCTCATGGGGGCTTCTCTATGTCCTTCTGGATGGTGGTGTTTAAGATTTAGTCACTTTAGTAATGAAAGGAAGCCAGCCTTTAGATAACATTTACACTGAAGATGACAGAATAGAGAAAAATAAGGTGGCCAAAGACACCACTGTACATCTAGATCACACTAACCCATTAAGCCCACCTACCCTGGGCCTTTCAATTATACAAACAAATAAATCTCTATTGTTTAAACAGGGTTTTGTTAGGGGCAACCAAACACATCTTAACCATTTAGGTTATTAAGTATGAAATGTCTGATTTCCTTAAGTACTAAGTTTGACAGTCCAAAACCAAATATTTACCAAAAAAGCTAATGGTGTCTGTTTGGTAGTCTAGTGCTGGTATTATCTACTACAGCTTCATGAAACCTGGTCAGTTGATTACAGCAGATGTCTGCTACAACCAAATGGATGAAATGATGAGGATGCTTGTAATTAAGGAGCTGAGATTGGTCAATAGAGACAGGCCAATCCTCTTGCAAGACAAAACTCAACCACATGTTGCACAAACAACTCTGTTCAAACTACAGTAGCTGGACTTGGAAACTCTCTGTCATCCACCATATTCATCAGACCTTGCACCAACTGACTACAACTTCTTCCAGGCTTTGGACCACTTCTTGCAAGGAAAAATATTCAATTCCCAACAAGATGTTGAAAACGCCTTTTGTAATTTCATCACTACTCGTTCTCCAGGCTTCTTCCCTGTTGGCATAAACAAGCTACTGTTAAGATGGCAAAACTGTGTCAATAGTTTAGGCATATACTTTTGATTAATTGTACTGTGTCTTATTTAAGATATAATAAACTACACTTTTGATTTGAAATTGGACATTTCATATTTAATGACCTAAATAATACATTGTTTATGCCCCAAACTGAGCTGAGGACAGGTAAGTGAGATCAGTCACATTGTTCCTCTAACTAGGATGGAGAAGATACAAGGTGATCAAAGGGCATTTAGATGGCAGAAAGGAGTCCTTATCTCAGTGGTGCCTTCAGTTGTATCTACCATGCTGACATCACTTGATTTGGATTTCTTTCAAACTTATTTCCAGTTCTGCTGGCTAGAAGAATGACCTAGAAATAAATCATGGATTACATTTCCTGTCCAAGAAGAAAGAGGTTAACTCTGAAGCCAAATTTATTTCTGAACCTGGAAGACCTTACCGGCATTAGACAAAAGAAAACTTTTTAGAGGCCCTATTCAGCAGCTGATCTCTCTTCTTTTAAGGGGCATGTATTAATCATAGGATGTTCCATTCTAAAGTGCTGGTTTTAAAACTCTCCATCAATAAGGATCTTATTTCCCAGCATCCTATCTTGTATGACCAATGGAGTAGAATACAAATCAACTATTAGGACCTGAAACCACCTTCTAAAGAATGTAAAATAGATCAGGGAAAATAAGACCAACACACATGAAACAAAACTTGGAAGGGAGTAAAGAATGATTAAGTTATCATTTGTCAATCACCATGAGATTAACAGGAATTATAGAATTTAAGGCCATTGGATGTAAAATACATTGTAAATGGATTTATGTTACGGGTTATTTTATTACAACTCATCTGTTTCCTTATTTCCTGGTTTTTGTTGTACAGGTTGAGTATTCCTTATCTGAAATGCTTGGGAGCAAAAGTGTTTCAGATTTTGGAATTTTGCATTTTGGAATATTTGCACTATTATAGGTCAAACGTGCCTAATCTAAAAATCCGAAATGCTCCAATGAGCATTACCTCTGAGCATGACCACTGAGCGTAATGTCGACACTCAAAATGTTTCCAATTTTGGAGCATTTAGAATTCTGGTCTTTTGGATTAGGGATACTGAACCTGTATTTTGTTTTATTTATTCATTTTCCCCCCATTAAGAAAAGGAAACATAAACTCACATTCTGTACTTGTTCTGGAAGATGGAGCCCATTTCTTTTTCCCATTTTAACTGACTTTTCCAAGTATCGCCTGGCTTCAGGCTTTATCTTCCCCAGATCACAGGTTTCCTGAAATTAAAAAGCATGACAACCATTTCGGCTGTAACAGTGCATGGGTAAATTATAAACTATGAGGGCCACAGCAAATTTATTCACCCTCTCTTTTTGGGCTATGAAGCACATAGTTGATTATGAAGCAGGCCGTTTTGAAGACCTCATTTCTGTTATGCTTTAGTGAGCTTCTGCTCATTTACAACAGAAAAATTAAATAAATAAAAAGCTAACCAGAATTTCCTTGCCTTGCATCAGAATCAAGGGTGCTTGTACCACTTGAAAGTGTGATAATAGAAGCATTTGCATAATCTCATTCTGAACATTCTTTATGACTGAGTGGTTTTTTTTCACAGAACATATTTCTTATCACAAATCACCTGGATTTAATTTTCTATCATTTGTTAACCTGGTTCCACTTGAGAGGCAGGAATAGAAATAATGGGTAATTTCTACAAAAATGCAGAGTGGGACACTTCTGCCAATATACCAAACAGGGACAGCTGGATAAAACCCCAGCAAAAGGCTTTCAACACTCCAAAAATGCCTTACTGTCATTTGCCAAGAGAGATCAAGGGACTACAGCTAGCTGCCTATAAACAAGTATCTGGGGAAAATGAGTCAGCACTGCACAAAGAGGAGGAAAGCTGAACAGTAAATTTGAATCTGTATGCACCAGTACAAGCAACACTCATTCAAAAGAACAGAGGGCCCTGGAGGGGAATGGAAAATTCCCCAGCCATTAGCACAGTAATAAAAACACCAGGTGTTTCTCCAAAAACAGGTAGCAGAATACACTTGGCACATCTAGATGTCTGGTCAGTTAGTGGTCTCTAGGAAGAAATGGACTCTAGACAGATTCAGCAGTTGTAATGGATTCAGGCTCGTTGAGGGTCAATGAGGGACCTCTGTCTCTAGAGCCTTACAGAGTTCCATCAGTTGGACATTCTCTCCATGAAAGACTTGGACTATCTATCCCTGAGCATCCCTAATTGTTTCACTAATTACATCTGTAACAGGATGGTGTTTAGCTTTAGAGACTGCATTTTAGATTGTTGGGGCTAGGCTTGTGCTACAATCATTCTGTAATTTTCTACATTTTGTTGCAGCAGGTAAATCAAGTTATATTTGAACTGGGGGTATCACTTAATATGGCGAACTATATGTCACCTTGTCTACCAAGAAATAATTTTGTGTCACAGTATTAAAGCACTTGTTGTGCATACATTACTCACAGTTTCCTCTGAGTTTATCCTCAGTGGAGGCAGAGAACAGTTACACTTCTTTTTCCATAATAACCTCCTTTTGTGTCCCTGGAGAATGTATAAGTGTGCTGGCATGACTGGAGTTGGAACCCTCTCTAGCTGGTGTTGGTGCATACTGGGATTCCAGCAGCAGGTGCCTGTAATGGGAAGAAACCCAGAATGGCCAGGGAGATGACTGAGCTATGTGCTGGTTCACTCAGGGATGGCCAGCAGTTCATATCACAGTGTTCATACAGATGTGATTAACTTGGGTTGATCTGGGCTGGCTTTAATAGCACACTAGGAAATCTGTCCTGAAGTGTGGGCACGGCACAAGGGGTCTCTAGACAGTGCAATACTGCAAGCTGTAGGGCTAGAGAGAATCCAGGCAGTAGCTATGTGTAGTTGTTGGGGATGGGAAAGGGTACATGGTGAGAAGGGCCTGGCAAGAACTGGGTAAGTCATTAAAAATCCAGGCAGGCAGGATGAGATCCAAAGCAGAGGGCCATCCCAGCAGGGAAATAAGCTGGCTGGATGCTTGAGTTCCTGGGCCACATCTGGCCCTGAGCTTAGGACATAGGCTCATCACAAACCTTACCACCAGCTGATATAAGCAGAATTCATATTCTATGGCTATACTTAATCAGGATGGCCTCTCATACTTGTTATATCTGCAGGTAGCAAGGCCACTATTTCAGAAAGCCTAGAAGTATATTCAGAATAGTAAACTCAAAATTAATGATCTAGATTAGAATTAAAAGTATTCGCTCCCAAATAGGTGACACAGGTGCAAACAGGCAGAAGGATATTCTGAAAAAAATCAGCCCTGAATTAGATCTAATTAAAATATGAGTAATTAACTGTACTGAAATATTTAACTTACTGTACAAATAACACTTAAAATTCTGACTCAATTATAACCAGGCGCCCCTTGCCAGTCAGACTCTGAGGCTTGGGGAAATCTCTGGAGGTCTCTGGTTGGAGTAAGGCGCTTCTGAAATGTGCTTCTTAAGCACATTCCTGTTCCAGAGCCGATCATAATAATATTCTCCCTTATAATCCCCAGGCAAGGTCAGAATTACCGCCCAAGGATTTTCTAAGAGGGAATCAGCCAACCCTTCTAGACTGTTCTGCTATAATTGCACCTTCCTTCCTGAACAAGAATTCCTCCTCTTGAATTTGAACCAGGCCACAGGCATCTTTGGGTGAAGTTTCTCCTTTATAAAAGGTGGAGGGCTAAAGTTCTCAGAAGTAATTTTTAAATTTATATGATTTGACAGTAGGAGCCCTAATTTTAATTTCTGTGATGAAAAGATTTAGTTTCCTCCTAATTTCCTCCTGTAACAAAGAGCTGTTATATAAACGTGTACATATACAATACACTCCATCTCTCACAGATATGCTTATATATTCATTTCATAGATTAAAAAAACACTGAGGTTAAATGATCTTTCCAAGATCACACCACTATCTAATGGTAAAAATGGCAAAGAAATAAGTTCTTCAAATTCTTAGTTTCATGCATTTCCCAATGTGCCATACTTCTGTAATACCATCCTGAATTCATTATCATTCTTTAAAATTTCATAATAAAGAATGAGAAATTTTCTTAATTTCTCCTAAATCCTCCCCACCTTCTGTCCCATGACTTTGGCCTTTTCTTTAAAAGACCTTGGTATTTCCAGTTTCTAAAATATGTAAATAAAAAATTATTTCAGTGGGATTTTCTGTATTGTGCATGCTGTGTAAACACACTAGAAATTACAATGTTGTTAGAAGAACTCTGAAGATTAAGATAGTATATTCCTCTGAATATCATTTTAAAAATGAATTCATGAATTTGCTAAGGAATTATAATTGGACAACAGAGTATATTATTGTAGCCTATTTAAAAAACCAAAATAGAGAAATAACTAAGTATGTGATATTTGCAGTTTAGTTCCCTTTTCTTCTGTCCCCTCCCCCCACCAAATCCATGACCTTTACTGTTAGGTTTCCATCCTACTCCTGTGAAAAGGACATCGTTAGGCAGCTGACTGCATAGAGGGATGTCTGGCTAGAGGGATGCACAAAGGCCTGTTTGCTGACAACTGATTCAATGCCTTCACAAGATTCACTGCTTTTGTGGGAGCCGCAGTGTGAGGTGGGGCTCCACACTGCAAGAAGACACATTTTGTGAATAATTAAGGCTAGTTCCATTCCACTCAACATACGTTTACAGAGCTCCTATTTATGCCAGGCACTAAGGAAACGAAGAAAAATATTATTGAGGAGCTTTAAGTCAGATGGAAGGGAAAAAAGGGTATGTTGATAAATAATGTCAATATCACATAGTATGTGGAAAAAACCAGGTAACTACTTGGACAAGAGAAGGGCACAATAGGGGCACCTGGCCGATGGGGAAAACTAAGCCCAGGTACTTGCCACTTTATATCTGGATGCCAGGCTTTTAAGACCGCGACTAAATTACCAGTTTTAGCAGTACTGATTATGACCAATGACTAGACTTACAAATTTCAAAATCAAGAAGGCATGGTAAATAAAGGAAATTAATTGTAAATGAATTTTGGACACAATTATTTTGTTCATTTTGTATTTTTTTTTCTTTCTTTTTTGGTCACAGTTTTAAGGCACTGGCTTTCATATTTTAATCGAGCACTGGGTCTCCATGGCTGGTCAAGTAGGAGAGATCACACAATGCTTAAAATCATCTATACTTAATCCCATGACCTATTCATTTGCACTGCAACATTAAAACTTTCTTGTTTAAATCACTAATGAGCTAAAATGAATTGGCAAGACCAAAGCCTGCAGCTCTGAAAAAATATAAACAATATTACAATAGATCACTGTATTTCTCAAATTTAGCTTGCATGATCCAGCCTCTGTTTCAGTAAAGAATTCCTCTTGTGCATTTCTTAGCTGGCTGCTGGAATAAAATATGCTCGATTGTTTTGACATGAAGACACTATATTTTTCTCACCAAAATGGCTAGAAATATCAGGTATAAAACCTTATTTGATCTTTGCTGACTTTCTAGCCAACAATTGAGCAGCCTTTGTCAGGACTGGCAAATACCAAGACCTGTGGCCATAATTGCTGGTTTTTGACTCCTGTCCATTTTTTAACTAAAGGCATAAGAAAATCCTTATTTTCATCGCTTTTTCTTTTTTCTTTTGGTGGAATTAAGAATACATTTAATGTTTCTATAACAAGACAGAAGAAACTAAAAAAAAAAAGAATACATTTAATATGTTAAATTTTTATGCAATAATTGATATCTGCAAATGAATATAACTATATATAAGTTATTGGGACAAATTAAACCCATCCTTTAACTTATAAGATAGGAATGCAACAACACTGTTGCATTTACTTGTGCAACAGGTAACCTGTGCAAAAGATAACTACTGTCTTGAATTTTGTGATAATTTTTTCCAGTTTTACCATTTATGTATATATTTAGTTTTGCTTTTTTTTTTTTTTGAGACAGAGTCTCGCTTTGTTGCCCAGGCTAGAGTGAGTGCCGTGGCATCAGCCTAGCTCACAGCAACCTCAAACTCCTGGGCTCGAGTGATCCTTCTGTCTCAGCCTCCCGAGTAGCTGGGACTACAGGCATGCGCCACCATGCCCGGCTAATTTTTTATATATATATCAGTTGGCCAATTAGTTTCTTTCTATTTATAGTAGAGACGGGGTCTCGCTCTTGCTCAGGCTGGTTTTGAACTCCTGACCTTGAGCAATCCGCCCGCCTCGGCCTCCCAGAGAGCTAGGATTACAGGCGTGAGCCACCGCGCCCGGCCAGTTTTGCTTCTTTTTGAACATTATAAAATGATACCATGCTGTATTCAGTATTCTGCAATTTCTTTCACTTCAGCCATATTGTTCCATGTTGTTATTTATTTCAATGCTACAAAATAGTCCATTGCATAAATGTACCTCAATTTATTAATCCATTCTCTTGCTGATGGGAATCTGAGTTGTTTCAGTGCTTTGCTATTGTAATATTCCTATGAACATTTGTACAATTTTACCTGGCACATATGCAAAAGTATCTCTAGGTAAACACTGATATGGGATGGAGAAGGAATGTGCTAGGTTGTAGAGAATGTAAGATCTAATTTTGAAGTTTTTCTCCAACTAAGTTATTATTTTTAATCCATTGCACTCTTATTAGCAGTGCACAAACATTCCCATTAATCCACATCTACAAAGATACTTGGTGTCATTGTATTTCTTAATTTTTTTTTTTTTTTTTTTTTTTTTTTGAGACAGAGTCTCACTTTGTTGTCCAGGCTAGAGTGAGTGCCGTGGCGTCAGCCTAGCTCACAGCAACCTCAAACTCCTGGGCTTGAGTGATCCTTCTGCCTCAGCCTCCCGAGTAGCTGGGACTACAGGCATGCGCCACCATGCCCGGCTAATTTTTTTTTTTTTATATATATATCAGTTGGCCAATTAATTTCTTTCTATTTATAGTAGAGACGGGGTCTCGCTCTTGCTCAGGCTGGTTTTGAACTCCTGACCTTGAGCAATCCGCCCGCCTCGGCCTCCCAAGAGCTAGGATTACAGGCGTGAGCCACAGCGCCCGGCCTGTATTTCTTAATTTTTACCAATCTTATAAGTGAAAAATGATAACTTACTGTAGTGTTCATTTGCATTTCTCTGATTACTAACAAGGTTGAACATCTTTTCATATGTTTAACTGGCGTTTGTACTTCTGAAATACCTCTTCGTGTTATCTGCCCATTTTTCTATTGGGATGTTTCTATGTTCTTTGACATAGTTGTTCTTTTTTATTTCTTTAGACAGAGTCTTGCTTTGTTGCCCAGGCTAGAGTGAGTGCTGTGACGTAAGCCTAGCTCACAGCAACCTCAAACCCCTGGGCTCAAGCAATCCTACTGCCTCAGCCTCCCGAGTAGCTGGGACTACAGGCATGCGCCACCATGGCTGGCTAATTTTTTCTATATATATATATTAGTTGGTCAATTAATTTCTTTCTATTTATAGTAGAGATGGGGGTCTCACTCTTGCTCAGGCTGGTTTCGAACTCCTGACCTTGAGCAATCCGCCCGCCTCAGCCTCCCAGAGTGCTAGGATTACAGCTGTGAGCCACTGTGCCCGGCCGATCATAGTTGTTCTTTATATCTCTTAGAATGCTTTGCTAGTTTAATGTTTTGCAAATTTTTCTCAGTATTTGTCTTTTCACTTTTCCCTAAGATTATAAGTTCTTTATTTTAATGTAATCAAATTTATTAGGTACAGATCTCACACTTAGCACTTTTAATGTCTTAAGAAATATATCCCTGACCAGATGTCATAAAAATATCTTCCTATATAAACTTCCACATGCAATAGCCTTTTAAGACCTTACTCCATTAGCAATTCTTTTTCAGTTTGGCTGTGAGGAAGAGATTCAACTTTTGTTTTTTTCCCACCTAGATAACTCATGTCCCAGCACTAACTTCTGAAGGCCTATTTTGTGGATTTACCACTAACTGGTTTCTCACTTTAGTTTCATGAATATTTACTGAATGCTTACTTTTTTCCAGGTACTCTGCAGAGGTATAAAATAGAACCAAACAAAATACCTCCTACCTTTCTTGAAGTTTTGTTTTTTTTTGAGATTGGGTATCTCTCTGTTGCCCTCACTAGAATGCAGTGGGGCATGATCATAGCTCACAGCAACCTCAAACTTCCCAAACTCCTGGTCTCAAGGGATCCTCTTGCCTCAGCCTCCCAAGTAGCTGAGACTACAGGTGTGTGCCACAATGTCCAGCTAATTTTTTCTATTTTTTGTATAGATGGGGGTCTTACTCTTGCTCAGGTTGGTTTCTAACACCTGACCTCAAGCGATCCTCCCACCCCAGCCTTCCAAACTGTTAGGATTACAGGCATGAGCCACTGTGCCTGGCCCCTTCAGGGGTTCAACATTGAGTCTACATTGTTTCTGGCAAGCATTTACCAACCAGTTCTGTGGCTCTTGGAAAGTTACTGTTTCTAAGCTTCAGTTTTTCAACCTCACAAGATTGGTATAAAGGTTAAACTGGATAGTCTTACTGGTATACAAATGTAAAGTAGTGTTACTAGCCATACATTGGGAGGGTGGGAGGGAGAGAGGGAAGAAGAAAGACTACAGCACACTGGTCAGTCTGACACTCTACCATAATTTCTTCCATCCATTTAGACAACAAATTATTTATTTTGGAGGTTTTGAAACATGACTGCAAACTAACTGATACTTCTCAAACTGAGATGTGGTATTCCTTGCACCTGGGCTGAGCACAGTTACTGGGCAACTGATAGAGTATGGCATGATGTTTTGTGACTTCTGAGACGGGTCATAAAATGCAAAGCACCTTCTGTGTGGTTAGCTGGAATACTCATATTGGAGCCCTGAGCTTCATGAAAGAAGTACTACCACTCTGATATTAACATGCTGCCAGGAAGTCTAAATTAATTCACATAAAGACACTACATGGAGATGCCCTGTGCTTGGACTGAATTATATTCCCTCAAAATTCTTTTGTTGAAGCCCTAAACCACAATGTGACTGTATGTGGAGATAGGTTTGGGGAGATGATTAGGTTAAATAAGGTTAGAAGGGTAGAATCCTAATCTGATAGGACTGTGGCCTTGTAAGTATAAGAGAAGAGTTTTCTCTTTCCCCCTTTTCCCCATCTCTCTCTCTTTCTCTCTCCACGCACACACATTGAGGAAAGAACATGTGGAGCAGGGAGGGCACCATTTGCAAGCCAAGAAGAGCTCTCTCATCAGAACCCAACCATGTGGCACTTTGTTTTTATTTTTATATTTTATTTTATTATCTTTCTCTTTTTCGTGGATCAGAGCTTCAACATATATGTGGCACTTTGATCTCAAACTTCCAGCCTCCAGAACTAGGAAAAAATTAATTTCTGTTGTTTAAGCCACTCAATGTATGGTATTTTGTTATGGCAGCCTGATCTAAGAAACCCTGAGATTGAACAAAGAAGGATAAATCTCTGGTTAGCTCCTACCTGCTTCAATCCCAGCCACCACTGCCTGAAACCACATGTGAGACCCCAAGTCAGAACTGTCCAACTGATTCCTTCCTGAATTCCTGATTCACAGAAACTGTGAGAGAAAAGAAAAGGATTGTTGCTGTTTTCTGGTCACTAAGTTTTGGGGTAATATGTACCAATAGATGATTGGAACACCTATTGAGCACAGATTTGCACAAAGAATTATGAAAAGCAAAGTCACATTTCTGTTTATTTTTTTTCTTGTTTTTTTTAATCTCCTGTATGTGCAGATGCAGACATTACTATTAATTAACCCTAATAAATAAAAGTAAAAATGAAATAAGAGCTAAAATAACATTTTATATCCAAATTTGGATATTATTATATTTGATTACTGTCTACACTAGTAGTATCTTGGGAATTTAAATTATTTGGAGGACCCTCATTTTAGTAGAGCATACTTGAAATTGCTGACTTCATATACATTTAAGATTCTATTTATTCAGCTTAATGAAGGCTTTATGTGTCAATCATGGTTGTCCTATTTCACGTACAGCATTACAGAGAAAATAATAAAACCTTTGGATTATATCTAATTTTGTCCCTTAAGTATGAATGTGATGAGGTTTACCATTTATTAAAATGTTCAACTCTGACAGAAAACTAATACTGATAATTCTAGATTTTTAAAAATATTGTCTAAATATACATAACTATTTGTTGAGGAAGCTGTTTAATGGTAACTAAATTTACCTAATAGGCTTCAGTGTAAGAACAAACACAACAGTTATTTTTATTATTCTGATGTAGCCTTAATAGACATGCAGAAGCTCCTAAAAATATTTACATGATAATCCATATGTTATGAGAGTAATTATTACATTGGAAAGAGGAAAATTATGGAACCAAATCTGGCACTACCTTAAATTGTTACAATAAAGCCCTGAAATAAACCAGCTCTAACAAATACATAAATCTGATGAAGGTAATGTTGTCTAAGAAGTCACTATGGCATGCTAGTCTACTCTACAGGTAGCAATTTGTTCCCAAATTTTTTGGTAAGTGCCAAATCCATACAGAATTTAAATGTATTGTATGACAAGGAAATCTGAAATGACAAACCTTCTATATTTTGGTAATATTCATAAGAATTAGAGAAGGTGGAATAGCAACAAAAATATTATTCCAAATGAGAACTTAAAAATCATGATAAAAAAAATCATGATGAAAACAGGGTTGATAAAAGAAAATTAGAAATTCTAGAAAATATTCTAAAATCCATAAAAAATATAGAGCTAGAAAAAAAATTATATAATTTGAGGATGAAATAAAACTAGAATGCTATAAAAGCCATGATTCAAATCACATAGAATAACAGTGGTCAAAAGGAGAATAATTTAGTTAGTGAAGAATAATCATAAAGTTATTTTCATTTATATTACTTTTATAGTGCCAAAGATGAACTATTATGAATCACACAGATGATTATTAATTACAGGGTAAAAATACTCATCTGACGTGAGAAAAAAACAGCATGTACATCTTACATATCCAAATAAAGTCTTGATTACATATTTGATAATGAGTTACAAATTAAAAAGCTATTTTATTCAAAATGTTTTATTTCAACTCTTATCATATTTTGCTAAAAATTGTTGAGATTTTGCAGAAAGAAACATGCAAAATTAAACAAAAAATGCCTTAAGATTATAAAACACTGGTATTTTTCCGTACAAATTGCTGAGGTGCCATGAAAATAAAAATGGAAAGGGCATAATGAAACTGCTAGGAGACAAGTCAACATTGATGATGAAAAGATAAAAACACTCAAGACACACCCACCTAGAATATTCATCATCCATAATTTCTATGAATTCTGAAAAATGTAAGGATGACAGACAGGAATGATCGTGACATACAGATAGCATCAACATAAGTCATCAATATTGGGCCAAAATCACAAATATTTACAGATAAGTCAATTCCATTTGTTTCTAATTGATTTGGTCTAATATAAACCTTGTAGTATTTTGAAAATTCAAAGAGGTTTTTACATTGAACCATCAAGTTCATGATGTTGTTAAAAAGCCTTAGATTCTCAGATGTTCACTCTTTTACACCTGGGTCTTTAATTTCAAATGAATGGAATTAGCAACTCAACATAAATCTCAATGATATAATAACTTTATATAGCACTATGTGCTACCTATTATTGTAATCACTGGAAACACAGGAAAATTCAAATGCTTTTTATTCTTGGTCAAAGGTTCTTACTTTTTTGTTGTAGGGTTTTTTTTCTTCCTTTAAAGGGATTTATAACACTATTTACCTGTAAACGAACAATTCTCTGAAATATATCTCCTCTCATGCTCATCTCAATATCAAAACGAGAAAGTCTTTTGTCTGCTTCTGTGCTTGCAGCTCGCACTTCTCTGTCAGAGGATACGTGTTGAGGAAAGTCTAGCATGGTTCTTTCCACTGTTGATAGAAAAAAAAAACTATTAATACTACAGGACTTGGCAAATCAGCATTAAACCAAATACTTCCTACCTAAATGAATGATTATACCAATATAAGTTTTTCATTTTATACTTTCTGTAAAGGTTCCTAAGGCTACGACGAAAACAGCATCTTGGCTGTTACCGCTGACATCATTATGAACAATAACGATGTGCACTGAGCACTTATCAAAGTACATTGAGGGTGTAATTTATTAATTGGCAATGTAGGAAGATAAAGACCTGGTTCTTATACTGAGGCATCTTATAATCTGGGATGGGGAAAAAAACGTACATAAAAAGATAAACAACAGTACAGGACAGAGTATACCAGTTGTTAAATGAACGTGATACTGTCCTAACTCAGAGGCTGTAGCTACCATGGGCAAAGGCTCTAGGTAACGTGTATGGAGAAGGCTGGACTATGAGGAGGTAGAAGAGCAGAGAATGCAAGCACAGGGACAGGCAGACAGGATGGCCAGGAAACACGCAGACCAATTTAGTGAGAGGGGTTTGTTTAGAACTTTTAAACTTTTACTACAGACTCGATACAGAATATAATCAAAGTTATGGACCCAACCTCAAAGGCACACAAGCATATAAACATTAAAAATTCCATATAATTTCAGAGGATTCCTGGACAACTAGGTGGATACGTTCAGTAAATAGCTAGATATTGGGGATATTCCTGTAAAATGATGATGGTAATTTAGTCTGCTTTAATCTTCACATATTAAAGTGGGTTTCTGGGTTTTTCATACATCTGCATTTTGACTTTAATTGGGGAAAAATCTTTGATGTCAGCAAAATAACCAATACTATAGAACAAAAATGTGTATGGTTTACAGTGATGGCTGTGGCTATGCTGTGACAATAAATACATTTTAAGTTTATTATCTTGAGTATATTGAAGCTGTTATATATAGGTAGAGTTTACACATGTGATATATAGTAGACAGTAGAGCTACTCTTTACACACCAAGAAACTGTATAGTTAAACAAGCTGCCTTGGCTGGGTGTGGTGACTCACGCCTATAATCTTAGCACTCTGGGAGGACTGCTCAAGGTCAGGAGTTCGAAACGAGCCTGAGCAAGAGTGAGACCTCGTCTCTACTAAAAATAGAAAGAAATTAATTGGCCAACTAAAAATATATATAGAAAAAATTAGCTGGGCATGGTGATGCATGCCTGTAGTCCCAGCTACTCAGGAGACTGAGGCAGCAGGATTGCTTGAGCCTAGGAGTTTGAGGTTGATGTGAGCTAGGCTGATGCCATGGCACTCTAGCCCAGGGCAACAGAGTGAGACTGTGTCTCAAAAAAAACAAACAAAAAAAAAACAAGCTACCTTACTCATATCAGTCCTCTTAAAATATTGCTGCAAATAAAGCTGTTTAAAAATATCTGTCACAAATATTAGAATAAATCCATATGGTATGTTTTTTAAAGATTCAATTATATAATTATGCTTTTAGGATTTAATATATAATGTTATATGGGTTGGTTAAGGGAAGAATGGAATAGGAAGATTTAAAATTTAATACATAAAGGACTTATTTAAGTGATATAGTTAACTGTGTAGATGTAATTTCTGCTTATTAATACTTTTTAAAATTAGCTCAAAAAGATATGATGAAGGAATCAAAATTGCTCAAGAACTTAAATAAAATAAAATGTATGAGCCTAAAATTGGAATTAAACAAACAATAATGTTGAAAGCCACTTCCTTCCTTACTTTGCCACAAAGACCTGGAGCCCAACTTATGCTCTCACTGCCAAACTATAAACAATACTGATGCCCAGTCCCTGACACTAAACAAATGAGGTTTTAACTGCTATTGCAGGAAGCATGATGAACTCTGAGAATATGCACAGATAAGAGAAAGTTAGTTTTTAAGAAATCTCTTCCCAAACTCAAAAATTGTATGATTAACCCATAAAAATAAATTTATAGAAGACCAAGAACAAATATCAGAAACCTGAAAGTATGTTTAAAGATCTATATTGGAGAAAAAATCCAGCATTTAAAATAATTCTTTTAAAAAGATTCTGTTTACATTTTCCCCCACTGATTTTTATATCAGTCAAATGCCTAAGTTACTAGGCTGGCACACCCTCTTGTCCATAGTGACTGAAGAAATGAGCACCTCAACCAGGACAAAGCACATCTAGGTGGTACATGCACACGAAGTTGCCTGCTGGAAAAGCTCTGCTGTATAGGGCCCAGCTCCATCCCTTTGACTTTGACTAATGAGATCAAGTAGATCCTTTTATTCAAGAGTTTAAACATGACTTGTAAGAAGATTTAGTGGCTATTAACGAGAGTGAGGCAGTTGGCAGTACAGGCAGAAACTGAAACAAATGCGGAGATATGAGAAAACAGCCAAGTCCTTTTCACAGAAGAACACAGGGTAGGGAACTCTTGGTGATGAAGGATAGTTGGGGCAAAGAGATGTCCAGGTCACTAGGACTGTGCTGGACTCTGACAATCTTCCAAATTCCAGAATGTACACAAATGTCTATGATATCCAGTTCTGCAGCTATCTTCTACTAAGCCTGGACATGCAGATAAGGTTGTTTAGTCATAATTATCCTTTAAAATATGTCCAACGAGGTGGGGAACCTGTGGTCTTGGGACTATGTGTGGCCTTCTGGATCCTTGAGTACAGCCTTTTGACTGAATCCAAATTTTACAAATAAATCTTTTTATTTTATTTATTTATTTATTTTTTTTTTAGTTTAGTAGACTTGTTTCCTATAAATAAATCTTTTTAATAAAGAGATTTGTTCTGTGAAGTTTGGATTTGGTCACGGGGCCACATTTGGGGATCTGGAGGGCTATATGTGGCCTTGAGGCTGAACGTTCCCCACCCACAAGCTGTGGAAATAGAGAAATGCACAAAGAAGAAAGTAAAAATTAACTGTAAACCCATAACCCAAACACTAACCACTGTGATGGTTAAATTTTATGTGCTAACTTGGAGAGTGTTTTTGGTGAGAGTAACACTGAAACTGGTGAACTTAAAGTAAAGCAGATTGCCCTCCATGTGAGTGGGCCACATCCAATCAGTCGAGGGCTCAAAAAGAACAAAAAGACTGGCCTAGCAAGGGAGAATTTTCTAGCAGGTTGCTTTCAGACTCCATCTGCACCGTTGGCTCTTCTGGGTCTTCAGCGTAGTGGCCTTCAGACAAATTAGAACATCAGCTCTCCTGGTATTGAGCCTGCCAGCCCACATTGCAGATTCTGGACTCACCAGCCTCCAATTCCTTATAATAAATCATGAGTCGATTCCTTATAATAAATCTCTCTCTTTCCCTCACACATATACATACATATTTACATATATATACTCACACACTCACACACATATCCTATTGGTTTTGTTTCTCTGGAGAATCCTAACAAAACCATTAATAAAATTTTTTATTTTCTTCCATCTTTCTGTGTTGTCCTTTTCCCCCATGTCATCAAATACTGCTTCTAAACCATGAGTTTAATGGTTACATAGCATTATAATGTTTCACAATTTATTTAGCCATTCTATTTGTTGACACTGGGGTTGTTTTAAGACTTTGCTATGATAAAGAGTACCTATTTATATATAAATTGATATATGAATTTTGCTTGTATCTGATTATTTCCTTCCTTAGAACAAATGCCTAGATATGGAATTATCGGGCTACGTTATGAAATTCTTAAAAGTTTTGACCTATGTTGTCAAAATGTTCTCCAGAAGGCAGTGTAATGAGAGTGTACATTTCACAGTACCTTTGCCAACATAATAAAATTTTAAAATCTTAGGTAATTGAATTCTAAGCAATTAATTAACCATTATGTAAAATTCAATCTCTTATAAAACTGCAAATGTGAAAGACAAAAAGCATAAAATGTTGTAAGACATCCATAAAATAAAATATCAATGTGCTTTTGCATCCTACTCACCTATATACTTCACTTCTACATCTGCCAATGCCTGCAAACAGTTTTCATAAGTTACTTCCTCGATTTTGAGCATTCCGACAGCATCGTACACCTGTTTGGTCTGCACAATGAGCTCCTCAGTTCTTGTTTTAATTTGCTCTGGTGAAAGATCCCATCTTAAAAGATTTCTGCCAGCCGCGGTACAGGAAGACATTGCCTGAAGAGGAGATATCACTTCTCTTCCTAACGTCATTCTGAGTAAAATCCTGGAACCACCAACTCTACAAAGAATTAGAAAAAAATAAAAATTAGGGATTTCTGTTGGTCCAAAGTCAACATACAAATGTATACTGTAAACTTAAAAAAATTGAGGAAATTCTCTCAGGTGAACATGTGTATAAAACAAAATGCCTTTGTATTTTTTGTTTTGCTTGAATAATCATAGCTTTAATAGAATTCATATGATCCAAACACTGAATTGTTAATATGATTAAATCATATAGAAAAAATAGTTAGGTATTAGAGATATAATAATGGCCCTTTATAAATTAAGCAAGTAATTCTTCTTATTTTAAATTTTTTCTGGTGCTAACTTCCACCTACTATGCACATAAACTCCAAAAAACTTTGCAAACATTATAGCTCTTTTAGCATTTGTCTAGCACGTTTTCCAGTTTTTACCAGAAAACTCTCCATGGAGGGAAAAAAATAACTTTGCAGGTTTAGCAAGGAGACATTATAGAAGTTCTCTTTTTATCCTGAACACCATTTTTTTTTTTTTTTTTTTTTTGAGACAGAGTCTCACTTTGTTGCCCAGGCTAGAATGAGTGCCGTGGCGTCAGCTTAGCTCACAGCAACCTCAAACTCCTGGGCTCAAGCGATCCTACTGCCTCAGTCTCCCAAGTAGCTGGGACTACAGGCATCTGCCACCATGCCTGGGTAATTTTTTTGTATATATATTTTTAGTTGGCCAATTAATTTCTTTCTATTTATAGTAGAGACGAGTCTCGCTCTTGCTCAGGCTGATTTTGAACTCCTGACCTCTAGCAATCCGCCTGCCTAGGCCTCTCAGAGTGCTAGGATTACAGGTGTGAGCCACTGCGCCCGGCCTGAACACCATTTTTTAAAACTAAAACTTCATATAAATCAAGAATAACAGTTTGAATTTCAGACATGGCAAATAAACTATAGCTATGGCAATGTTCTAAAAGAAAAAGAAAATTGTTAAGCATAATGATACCAATCCTTTATTCCTTAAAACATTCATATTAATAATATTGATGTCATAAGTGTATCTCTCTGTATATGTGTGTGTATGTAAATATAACTTTAGAGCTTATAAATAAAAATTTATATTTACTAGCTAACATTTATTGTGTGTTTAGGTACTATTCAAAATGCTCTCCATGTAGTTAATTCACCAAGTCCTTCAGCAACCCTATGAGTTACATACTGTGGTTTTACTGAAGAGAGAACTAAAACACAGATAAGTAACTTGCCCAAAGTAACACAGTTAGTTTTATGGTGGGAGCTAGGATTAAAAACCATGCAGTATGGATCCAGAACCCACATTCTTAACCACTATAGTAAACTTCATTTCTATTACCTTACAGAACCCCAAAACAACCTTATGAGGTAGGCATGGCATTACTGTATTCTCTTTTAACAAATAAAGCAATTGAGCCTCAGAGAGGCTAAGTAACTTGTTTAAGGTCATTCACCCAACAAATATTTATGAGTATGTACTGTATCTAGTCATGGTGATAAAATGACAAATTGGCAGGGACTGCTATTCTAACATAGCAGAAAGGACAAATGGATAAACATGCAATTATACCACATTGACATGAATGCTTTAATAAGGATAAGCAGAGACATTCTAAACAACCACAGGAGAGACATCTGTTCTGGTCTTGGGACAGGAAATGTGTATGTCAAGGAAGATTTTCTATAAAAAGCAATGAGCAAGCTAAGATCTCTAACAGTGTAGGAATTGCCCAAAGTCCAAGGCTATAAGGAGAGAGAAAGCTGAAAAGTTAAGTAAAGACTAGCAAATGAAGAACCTTGGGAATCATTATAATATTCAACCTTATTCTGAAGGTAATGGCAGAGCCATTGAAGGGTTTTGATCACATGAGAGATATGACAAGATTTTGTAAAGAAATTACTAAAACATAGTGAGTAGAAAGGTTTGTAAAAGGGAGACCATCCTAGAGGGAAGCTGTCACTAAAATTGGGGCATATGATTAGGGTATACTAAACCAGGAAATAGGGAGAATTGGAGTGATTTAAAAGCTATCCAAGAGAGAATCAATATGACTCAGTACTGAATGGATGTAGGGGGTGGTGATGAGAGAGCCAAGGTAGTCAAGGGAAAGGTGACTTTTGGAGGAAATAGAGAAACTCAATTTTGGACATGCCAAGCTTGAAATGGCTATGGCACATTTAAGTAGAATTTATTAAGATTAAATAGTGATTGTAGTTATAGGGGTGGTTGAACTGACCCGACGGGAGTTTGTGGAGTGAGAAGAGAAAAACATCTATGCTCTAACTCTAGTATAATCCGTGAGGCAGAAGGAAAACCAGGCCAAGATGGTTTCTAGGTAAAGCTGTGAAAAGCAAGCAGTGAAAAAGGTGGGAAGTGCACAACTAGACTATGGTCCCCAGTAATAGAACACCACTGATGACTCTGGCGAGTGCAGTGTCAGTGGAATTCTAGGGGTATAAGTCAGATTACTAAAACTCAGTACTAAGAAGGTGGTAAAGAACTAGAGAGAGTGCGCCTAAGCAATCCTCTATAGATGTGGCTGTGAAAATAAGGAGAGCTGAAGCAGTGTAGCTAGAAGGGGCTCAGGCATAGAAGAAATATTGATACATTGCTAAGATAGGAGAGACATGAATACTGACCTCCTCAACTGTTTTTCCACAACATGTGATGTCTCTCTTATGTGAAACATACTGGTTGATGATAACACTCAAGGCTGGCAGACAATTTTCTAATATATTTTCACTTTCTTTTTCTACCAATTTAGCCATATACTAGCCAAGGGTTAAGTCTGTTTCAAAACATGTTTATGCCTATTATACTTATTTTAGTGTAATTTAATATTGGGCTGATTCAATGTATACAAAATAAATGATTTATTACTAATATTTCTACATAGGTAAAAAGTTTTAGGCTGGGCGTGGTGGCTCATGTCTGTAATCCTAGCTCTCTGGGAGGCCGAGGCGGGCGAATTGCTCAAGGTCAGGAGTTCGAAACCAGCCTGAGCAAGAGCGAGACCCTGTCTCTACTATAAATAGAAAGAAATTAATTGGCCAACTAACATATATATATAAAAAAAAAATTAGCCGGGCATGGTGGCACATACCTGTAGTCCCAGCTACTCGGGAGGCTGAGGCAGTAGGATTGCTTGAGCCCAGGCAGTAGGACTGTTTGAGGTTGTTGTGAGTTAGGCTGACGTCACAGCACTCACTCTAGCCTGGGCAACAAAGCGAGACTCTGTCTCAAAAAAAAAAAAAAAAAAGAAAAAGAAAAAAAGGCGGCTTCTGAATTCACAGATAGCTAACATATGTTTTCAAATTCTTGTTCCACTTTAAGGAAATTGAAAACTAGAGATCAAAGATGATGCATTCTAGGTATAGTCTATGAAAGACAAACAGTGAAGAATGCCATCAGGTTATTCATACTTAACAAAAGGCCTTAGTCTTAGATCAAAAAATTTGAGAATAAATATATACTTATGTTTTAAATTTGAACATAATATTTAATAAACTTATCACTTTTTATGATTCTACTTGAAACCACTTTTTCAACTAATTATTAAAATATTTACAAAGTACAAGATCCCTGCAGAGGAAGGAAGAAATGGGATATAAAACATGAGCAAAGCAATTTGATTTTGATAGGAAGAGAAACTACGGTCTTAGTAAAATCAATAGAACAGTAAAATGGGAGTAGTCAGGATATAGTAAAAATGTGAGATATCCGAATTTAAGAACTGAAAGAGAAAGAAAGCAGTATGACAAGATCCAGGGTATTTTTCTGGAAGTAGATAGTTGATATAAACAAGTGCAAGAGTGCAAAAAGCCAGAGTTTAGTTTAGATACATTGTCTATCTATGTGAACGTTGGAGTCCGCAGATGATGGTTGGGCCTGGGAGTAGGAAGGAAGATCGAACTAGGAACCAAAGTTTTTGAAGAACAGAGAAAATAAACCAGGTGGTTGGGAGAGGACATCATGAGCAGGGTAAACAATGGTAAAACCAGATCGTGAACCTTAAAGGTGTTTTTCATACAATGGTGAAGTGTGAGCATCACTGCAGGTGGAGGTGGCTCATCTTTCCTCCTTACTTTGTGGTATGGGATGTAGGAAAAAGAGAGATACATGGGAAGTATTTCTTCAGGGTTGAGAGGATTGGGGTAAAGGTCAAGAAGAGATAGAAAGATCTAGGGAAGGGTGTGTTAAAATAGAGGAATTTATTTACCACGGGGCAAGGGTTGTGGAAATAACAATTGAGAAGTTCAGAGTGTAGCAGATGGTTGCATACACCTCTTCCCCTTGTCTAACTACCCACATTTTCTCCCGAATACCCATATACCCCCAACACAGTCCATCTTTTCTGAAGGTGGTGGCTCCTGCCTTCAGAACTCCCACTAGGAGTGCTGTGAAGTATGGGTCTCATTCCCACAGAGGGTAACTGAGTGAGCTTGTGTCCTCGATTGCAGCTGGCAGCAATCCCATGAAAAAGAGTGGAATCTGATTTATATAAACACTATGAAATGAATGGCAGAATAAATATTTAATGACATCACGGAGCCACTAGATCAACTAATTCTAAGCCCTGACCTAGAGACAGACTTTCCAGTTATGAGTCAATAAGTCCCCTCTACTGTTTAAGTCAGTGTGAATGTGGTTTTCTATTATGTGACTCATATAGGATCCTGACTGATTAAGGAATGAAAACTGATAAAGGAATGAGCATAGAAAATAAAAACAGGGCTGGGCACTGTGGCTCATGCCTATAATCCCAGCACTTTGGGAGGTTTAGGCAACAGGATTGCTTGAGGCCAGGAATTTGAGACCAATCTGGGCAATACAATGAGACCCTGTTTCTAAAAAAAAAAAGAAAAAAACAGCTGGATATGGTGATGCACACCTGTAGTCCTAGCTACTTGGGAGGCTAGGAGGATCACTTGAGCCTAGGATTTCAAGGATACAGTGAGCTATGACTGAGCTGCTTCACTCCAGCCTGGATGACAGAATAAGACCCTGTCTCTAAAAGAAGAAACAAAGAATGAAAAAGAAAAGCAGTATGGAGGTCAGAGTACAAGAAATGATGGATGACTAGAGAATCCTATATACTTGGTGTTAGCACAAAATAACAGGGATGTGAAGTTCAGTGTATGGAGTCGGCTGAAAATTTCCAAAGTAATTATTCCTGCAACCCCTCATGGATACACAGAACAGAGGCCTTTAAGAAAGAATCAGACATGACCATGACTGATTGTGTGCCCATGGAAGTTACAGTACAGGGGAAAGGGCTGGCCCTGAGATCACGGAGTTGTATGAATTGTAAACAGAAAAACAATGACTAAAACATAGGACTTCTCCATCTTAATATCCTGTTCTTTCACTACTCCTTTTAGTATAAACCAGGGGTCCTCAAACTTTTTAAACAGGGGGCCAGTTCACTGTCCCTCAGACCGTTGAAGAGCTGTTGGCTAGTGCGGCGCACATTCCACACATGTGCACTGTGGGCCCGGGACAAGTAGGCTGCTAAGCAGGACAGGCAGCGGTGGCAAAAATACCCGGCTAAATGTCCTTGGCAGGCCGCATGTGGCCCTCAGGCCATAGTTTGAGGACGCCTGGTATAACCAATGACTGGGGACAAATTTTCATTATTGTTAAATAGCTTTAAAAGAAAATTACTTCAAGCATTTCACTAATAAGAAGACCTTCATTGGTTTTCATTTATTTCCTAACATTCACCAAAAGGTTAAGTGTTTGGTCACAGCATATATGATTTTTTGTTTGTTAAGTTTTATTTATTTATTTTTTCCAGCATATTATGGGGGTACAAATGTGTTTAAGTTTTATTTTGTTTTTAATTAACACATAATAATTGTACCTATTTATGGAGTATTAGTGTGATGTTTTGATACATGTATATATTGTTTAATGATCAAATCAGGGTAATTAGCACTATCTATCATCTCAAATGCTTGTCATTTCTTTGTGGTGAAAACTCAGTTAAACTGATAAAGATGTCAGTACCTCTACCTGGTCTGAACAGATACACCTTTGTACAGTTTCCTTTGCAACTAATGAAAAGCTGTTTCTCCCTTAATGCAATATTATTCCCTGATCATGGAAGGGTTAAAAAGAAACAAAAGTTAGAAATCATGATGTCAGCCAGGCTTGGTGGCACACATTTGAGGAGGCTGAGGTGGGAGAATCACTTGAAACCAGGAGTTTGAGGCCAGTCTGGAGACCGTGTCTGTAAAAAACTTTTTAAAAATTAGCTGTGCATGGTGGTACACACCTGCAGTCCCAGCTACTAGGGAGGCTGAACCAAGAGGATCACTTGAGCCCAGAAGTTCAAGGCTGCAGTGAGCTATGACTGTGCCACTGCACTTCAGCCTGGGTGACAGAGGAAGGACCTGCCTCTAAAAAAAAAAAAAAAAAGAAAGAAAAGAAAAAAGAAATCATGATGTCATAGGTCAACAGAACACGTTAAAATTTTTATCTTAAATGCCCTCTTTTCTCACCTTCTGAAAATTTACCTTAATTCTTTTCAGGATTTATAATTCTTGTTACCAAAGAAAAGGAAAGAGACGGGGGATTCTTTATACTTCTAATTAAAATATTTTCACCTATTGAATATTTTTTTCTGCATTATGTCTGCTTTTCCTCTTCTACCACCATTTTGCTGAATCCCTGTTTTTCCCAATTGTTATGTTTTCATGCTCATTCAATGCTTTAGATGCTGATCTCTTCTTCCCTTTGTGGCTCTGCCGCTGCTGTGGAGAACTCACTGCACCTGGGTTGGAAACCACCACACCTACAGTTATTCTAGCAGCTGTGCCTGTACTTCTGAGAATATGAAGATTTTCATTGATTTTTTTGTACCTGAGAGCTACCATAAGCCCAAAGCAGGCAACCCAGCATGAGCCTGTCTTTTTCTATTGGAGTTATTAGGCACAATTATTTGAAAATGAAAATCTAGATCAAATCTGAGATTATGATTAATTAGGCACTAGATTTTTTCTTCCACAAATTTCCAGCCTCTTTATTATTTCTGTCTCAACCATACCTTCATCATTGTCTCCTCTGTCTTTAAAGCAATTTTCAAATCACTGTGAAATTTCTAACCAAGAATACAGAATACCATACTGGAACTGACAGGAAGGTGCATTTGTTAGCACTGTAATCTCCTATGGCCCCAAAAGCAAATAAAGTGCTTAGGCAAAGGAAGAAAGCTTTTGCACAGATTTCGATAGAGACCAAAGTTATAGAGTTTCATTTGGACAAATGAGCATGCCACAGTTGTTCTGAGATAATTACTGTCTTGAAACTTTTGCAAAACATTTTATGGAATGTACATTCAGAAATGTTCTGACGTACTGGATTCATTTTCCTTTGAAGCATACTTTAATGGCATGCATTTCATCCCATCAAGGCACTGACCATGCCAGTTCACCTAGCTCTTAGTTTCTATATCACCTTTCATCTGTGCCATTCACTTTAGACTTTAAATTATACTGTCATAACCTTTTCAATTAGTTTGTTTTGAATTCCAAATGAGACTGGGACTTTCTCAAGCACAATGACCATTGTACATTTCTTTCATCACAAACCCCCACCTCAACACACCCCACACTGCCTAGCAGACAGTAGATGTTCATTACATGTAACACTTGAAACAAGGTAGGATTGATATGGCTAAAACATTACAGTGACACCATCTTCCTTTGTCATCACAAACATTCATACAGGCCAATGTGTTTTACTAGAGCCAAGACTATAGTGAAACTCCATTATATAAAATGTCACAACTTCTACTTACCCACATTTTTTCCATCCTTTTCCCTATAATGTTACTGTGTACACATGGTTTGCTCCAATTCTTTGAAACACTGGGCAGATATTACATTATTTGCTTTGAACTAATGCTTCTCTATATCCTGCTATTGAGATTTGCATTAAATCAATGCCTCCAGACTGGAATTCCTGTATAAGTTTAATTATTTCTCGTCTGGCTATTTTGTCAGAAACATTCCCCTTTAATCTTGATTTCTACTCTTCACAAAGTTGTGTTTTCTAGCCATTGCTTCCACTAAATCATTCCCCCCTTACAACTTAGCAGGCTGTGGCTGAAGTCCAGACTTCTTTCATCAGAGCACATACGGCTCCTTTATCTTTGATTTCTGCAGTGCCAAAACCCAGGCACATACCTCACTAGGGCTTCTCTGTTTCTTCAGGCTTTTAGTCACTTTTCCTTGAAGCTACTAGACCTGTGCTATCCAGCACAGTGGCCACATGTGCTTGCTTGCGTGCTTATTTATTTATTTAATGGAATGCTTCATGAATTTGTGTGTCATCCTTGCGCAGGGGCCATGCTAATCTTCTCTGTATCGTTCCAATTTTAGTGTATGTGCTGCCGAAGCGAGCATAACACATGTGGTTATTTAAATTTAAATGAATTAAGAGTGAATCAAGGCCGGGCGCGGTGGCTCACGCCTGTAATCCTAGCACTTTGGGAGGCCGAGGCGGGCGGATTGCTCAAGGTCAGGAGTTCGAAACCAGCCTGAGTGAGACCCCGTCTCTACCAAAAATAGAAATAAATTAATTGACTAACTAAAAATATATATACAAAAAATTAGCCGGGCATGGTGGCGCATGCTTGTAGTCCCAGCTACTCGGGAGGCTGAGGCAGTAGGATCGCTGAGCCCCGGAGATTGAGGTTGCTGTGAGCCAGGCTGACGCCACGGCACTCACTCTAGCCTGGGCAACAAAGTGAGACTCTGTCTCAAAAAAAAAAAAAAAAAAAAAAAAAAAGAGTGAATCAAATTAAAAATTCAGTTCCTCAGTTGTACTAGGCATGTTTCAAATACTCAACAGCTATTTGTGGTAAGTGGCTACCATACTGGACAGCATAAAGAACATTTTCACTGCTGCAGAAATGAGACCCCATCACTACTCAAAATAGAAAAATTAGCTGTGCGCGGCGGTGCATGCCTGTAGTCCCAGGTACTCGGGAGACTGAGAGAGGAGGATTGCTTGAGCCCAGGAGTTTGAGGTTGCAGTGCGCTATGATGACACCACTGCACTATATCTGGGTGACAGAGACTCTGTCTTAAAAGAAAAAAAAATTTCATGTCCTTTATTATACAAATAAGAATTAATCTAAGCTTTCAGAGAAAAAAAAGAAAATAAAAATTAAAAACAAAATAAGATTAAAAAAAAGAATTAATCTTATCTCTGAATTGAAGTTACCAAGATAGAAAGTCAATAATAAGATTTTATTACCTAAAGGTTCCTGGTACTAGACCTTTGACATATCAAACAATTGTGAACTTACTGTTTTCTCTGCTCTGAGTATCCTTTAAGGCCACATATCCTGCCCCATCCCAAATGCTCAGCACCACCGGCTAGTGAACCTCTCTTATAGTCCCAGTCCCTTGCTCTGATACTCAAACTCCCCTACATCCTCAACCATGTCACCTTTTCCACTTTGTCTTACTTGAAACCTGGACCTCTGCAGAAGACATTGCCTCCCCCAGCAAGTGTGCTAATTCTCTCAAGCTCCTAATGCTAGTAGGCCTTGACTCAGGGTAAATGTTTTCCTCGATCCCCAAAGGGTTTCCACATCATTACTGCACTGCAATTCTAATCCTCCGAGGCTGCTGCCTTCCTGCTATATCACTCTCTGGCTCTTTATTGCTGTCACCGAGTGACGTCTTTGCCATTTCCTCACATTTATCAAAGACTTGACAATGCAGTCTTTCCCATCTAAAGCTCCATAACCATCCCAAGAACCTTCATGTTTATTCTTCTTACCACCATGTGGAGGTGTTGCTAAGAAATGATGAAACTAGATATTCCACTCTCTGACCACAACCTTCTCTCTTTGTAGTTCCCACTTCTCTATTCTCATGCTTCTTAGTTTGTCATCTCCCTTAGACCTCCAGTGTGTTAATCCTTCTATTTTCTCACTCTCACAGGCTTCTACAGCTCCACCCTAGACCTGGATGATTGCTGCACTTCAGCGGGCCCCACTCTGGCTCTCCTGTGTCTGCACCCAGCCCCAGAGAGCTAAGGGATGTGCCCATGCAGAGCCTTCCATCCTCATCATGCAGCTGTGCTTTGAGTACCCAGGACTCCAGAATTGCTTGCTTAAATGGCTCCCAGAACCAGGTCCCCAGTCCATTCTCCTAAGGTTGAGCTGTACTACTGGTCTGTACATGTCTTGGGACTTGGGGGTGGCCATGAATAGGGGAGAGTGTGGTGGGGGTTTGAACACACAGGCAGGGGAATCCATACACATGTGAGGCCCCTTGTGGTACAGGAGGGGGTCGGGGTGGGTTTCCAATGGTACGCTCTTGCCCCAGCTTGCACAAATGTTAGAAGTGAGTTTCATCTATCAGTTCAACTATCTTTCACTACACCACCAACTGCCCTGCTTCTAGTCCTTCTGCTATATCCACCTGAAAACCTCTTGCTTAGGACCATTTTATCCAGCTACCTTCTCTGTTCTTACATCAAAGTTCTGAAGAGAGTTATGGATTTTGTTTTGTTTTGAGACAGAGTCTTACTCTGGCACCTGGGCTAGAGTACCATGGTGTCAGCCTAGCTCACAGCAACTTCGAACTCCTGCGCGCAAACGATTCTCCTGCCTCAGCCACCTGAGTAGCTGGGATTACAGGCACATGCTACCATGCCCGGCTAATTTGTCTATTTTTAGTAGAGACAGGGTCTCACTCTTGCTCAGGCTGGTCTCAAACTCCTGACCTCAAAGCGATCTTCCTACCTCAGACTCCCAGAGTGCTAGGATTACAGGCCTGAGCCACCATACTGTTGGCCTCTTTCATTCTTATCTTTCGGATCTCAGTTCAGACTTCACCCTTTTCTGGAAGTCTTCCTTGACTATTTCAGGCTGTTTCAGGAATTCTTCCTCTGTGCTTCCATAGTACTGTACACAAAAAAACAGACCAAAGCACCTACCATGCTGAATAGTATTCACCAACCTACTTGTCTGTGTCTCCAACAGACTTTGAGCAGAGCATATTTCTTAGTGATATTTGTAGACCCTGAACCTAACATACTTTGTGGTACATGTATACTTGAGCTGGGACATGTTTACCAAAAAAAATCTGCTTAGGCTAATTTAATACTGTTCTTCAGCTGGGTATGGTGGCATGGATCCATCGGTACCAGCTATTCAGGAGGTGGGAGGATCACTTGAGCCCAGGAATTTGAGGCCAGGCTGAGCAACATCACAAGACCCTGTCTCCAATAATAATAATAATAATACTTTTCCTCTATTATTTACATGTCCAATATACAAGTAGTTCTGAGAGGGTTTAGCTTCCAAAGAGCATTATATAGAGCCCTGATCTTCAATTAGTGAAGATGATGCAGGCTGGGTATAATGGCATATATTGGACACTCAAGCATTCTGAATGTTGCCAATAATTTTTCTTCCAAATGGACTACTGCATTGACGAATCCGGTTCAGGAGTAATGCTCAACAGTTATTTAGCCCTCCAGTTTGGACTACTTATAGTACCCTGACAAAGCATTTGGTACTTGAGTCACTAGTGCTCCAGACAATGAACTTTTTCATTTAAGAATCTTTTAATTTGGTTTAAGACCAAATTGTTTTATGCACAGAATGTTCTAGAATTAAATGAGTTAGCATAAGTCAACTTTTACCAGTAAACAGAGACTTTTATTTTTTAAGAGCTATTAATGTGCCAGGCACTACACCAAGCATTTAAATGCATTTTCTTATTTAATCCTTCCAGCAAACCAAGAGGCAAATATTAACCCAATCTCATTGGGTATAGTGAAGTAAAGCTGCTTGCTCAAGTTCACACAGTAGGAGTGCAGCTGGGATTTAAACCCAGACCGGACTCCAGAGCCCATATTCTTCAGTATGCTATCCTGATGTTGCAACTGTATCCAAGAAAAGGACAACATCAAATTCCTCACCAATTGCACCTCTCTGATCTTCCACCCTGTTTTTAATGGAGAGAATAAAGTAAGTTAAAGCACACATGCTTACATCATAGGTCTGATTTGTTATCTATACCACTCCCTGAGGGATTGCTGCAAGGGCTGTGGAGGGGTGCCCCACTTCAGCTTTCATCCAGCTCTGAAAAACAGGCCATGTAGGCTTAGGCGGCTTTTAGTTACCGATTTCCAAAGAGTACGGCACCTCGAACTGGGACGACCTGGATGGCTGCCCTTTGCACCCAGGTCTCATTCTTTCCCAGAGCCCTTTAATTAATTATTCTTAGGTAATCAATAAACCACCTGAAAAAAATGTACTCCCAGGAAGTAGCAAACTTTCCTTTTTTCTTTTCTTTTCTTTTTTGCCACCTGAAGGGTGCCATACAAACTCTTAAAGTATTCAAGCAAACAAATAATCTACATTTCCTATTGATAAAGTTCAGCTGAAGTAGTCTAAGAAAACTTTCTATGTAATATATGTTGGTTCTTTATTCCCTTGTGATGTCTTGATAAGAGATATTGACTTGTTACCATCATCTGGAATTATGCCTATAATGCAGGCAGCCTGTATTACCAAAACAAAGAGGCTCATTATAAAGGGATTTCTTATGAAATAAATCAGTTGATTTAGTCATTCCTTTAGCAAATATTTACTGATGTTACAAAGATAAATAAGACATAGTTATTGCCCTTCAGGAGCTTATAGACTTGTAGGGAAGAAACATAGAGATAGAATATCAGGTAGCAAATTCTAGATAGATACAGTGATAAGAAAGGAGACAGCACAGGTAACTCTGCCTTGGGGAATCTAGGAAAGACTTCAGTGAGGATGTGACTTCCAAGTTGGCTGAGTTTTTCTAAATAACTGTATGAGTATGGTGGATACATGGATTTAATAAGGTTTGGCCAGATGGGTGGTGTGGCTAAAAATAGGTTGGAGCCAGGCTGCATCTTCTCAATGACTTTCATAACCAAGATGACAATGGAAACAAAATCCTTTAACTGAATTGGAAATTTTTTATGTACAATGTATTAAGATGATGCACAGTTTGTGGCTTCAAGATAGTACTGAATATTGGTGACTGTTAAATCTTGCAAGAAACTTTGTGGCCATTTTTTTCTGTTTTCCCTAATATGAGGTTCTTCTCTTTCACTCTACAACATACATAAATATACAAATAACCTTAGAACTTGGTTCTTCTCTTTCTTTCCAACCATTTATATAAAATAATTATTTTATTGTTATTATTGTCTATTAATAAACAGCTAACAGATTTGATCTAGAGTATCACACTTTTATTTCAACTAGCATTTGTGGAAGGTCTTCTAAATATATTCCAGGAAATGTTACTCACATTAGCTACTTCTAACTGAAAATTCCTTAACTTCAATGTTTCAGGAACTATATGTCAATTGTTATGTTACTTGTTGCAGTCTATATTTATTTAAAAATAAATGATACTTTTCTTGAAAATTGTTTTAGCCTTTTATCTGTAAGGAAAAAAGTAAATGTTTATAAATTAAGCCACTAAGTACTAGCTGGTGCTCAGTAAATATTTGTTGATGGAATTAAAATCTATGTGAATATTGGGCCTTATCACTATCCAATGCCAGCCAGAGGATGGCTGGAGATATACCTGCAAGGCTGACTGATCTTTCCCCCAGGTCAGGGGAGGAATGAAAATATTTTCCTTCTAATTACACTAGAACATAAGCTCTTCGGATGTGTGGTCTATGTCATAGTCATTTTTGTATTTCTTGGTAAATGTGGAAAAATGCATTTAGCATAGCATATGTGTTTTAACTTTTAATCAATGAGTACAGAAAAGTGATAAAAATCTAAATTAGTCTACCCTAAAATGATCAAGTTCAGTCCAAGATATCAAGTACATAAGGCAAGTGATAAAGCAATCAAAAGGAGGTGCTAAAACAAGGACAAAGTTGTTGAAAAAAAGTAATTAAGTGAGAGATACAGCATAAAAATATTCTGAGTCATGGAAAGATAATTTACAGCTATGGTGGGCCATGCCACCGCCCCCTCCTGCCCCCCATCCCTGGAAAAATTGTCTTTCATGAAATTTAGGAAGGGGGGGATGCACAGCAGGAGGTAGGCAGCAGGAGAGCAAGAGCAAAGCTTCGCTGTATTTAAAGCTGCTCCCCATCACTCCATCACCACCTGACCCCCACCCTCCGCGTCTGTGGAAAAATTGTCTTCCATGAAACTGGTCCCTGGTGCCAAAAAGGTTGGGGGACTGCTGATCTACAGAACATGCTAGTACACTTGAAAAGCAAAGTACTCCAATTTGACTGCTCTTGCTTCCACCTGCTGGTATAGGGAAGTAATTTTCTAGATTGGGCAGAAATTCTTCAGCAGCACTGAAAAAAATGCTATGAAAACACTGAGCTTTCAAAGTTCTCTGGCCAAGGTGGCATAGTACACTGCCTATCAATAGCCATTCACAAAAAAATGTACACCATGAACTTAGCTACAAATATTTTGAGAATAGAGAAGAACTACCCTAAGAACAGACATTCCAGCCTTTACTGTGAGTAGCCTCTAGTGTCTGAAAAAGCCAAAGCGATCAGTTTCTTTCATTGTACAGCTCCTTTTTCGTGTGGACAAATGCAGCATTTAAATCTGATGACTAGAGGGAGGACCTGCTAGCCTACAGGAACTAGAATAACAACAACAAAAAAACTGACAACTAGAATGGCCTAATCCTGGTCTTTTATAGTGAAAATATGTTATTCATTTTGGAAACAGTACCACATACAACCTCTGTGTGTACAACTTCCTCTATCAGTAAGACTTAATAAAAGCAGACCTAAGGAGGCTATGTGGTGGGTACAATGTATGCTGCTTCAGTGATGGATGCACTGACTTCACCACAATGTGATACATCAATGAAACAAAACCCCCATGAATATATACAAATAAAAAATAAATAGGAAAAAGAAAAAAAATAGAGCTAATTTCACAAAGGCACAAAGGCTCTCCTAGGAAGGAATAAGGATTTACCTTTATCTATTTCTAAAATTGTTCATGATCCGTTTTTAAAAAGAAGGTAAATTTATTTTATTTTAGATTTTATAATGGAACTAAGTTCTTGTTTCCAAATTTCATTATAAATAAATGAAAAAGGACTCTTCAAGTGTCCTTTCCAAGAAATGTGAATGAAAATAAATGCTAGAGAGAAACTGCTTAAGGACATATGAAAAAGTGCGTGACACTAGAAATATTGGTATAATAATATTTACACCCTTGACAAACAGAACTTTTAGAAAACGTTCATATTACATACAAAATTATAAAGAATGAAACAGAAAACTCTGAGGATCTTTTTAAAAACTAAGAAACAAAAGATAATTGTCTAATTTCTCCTAATTTTGTATATGACTACAACTGGCTTAATAATTATAAATTCTAAATAAATTTATTATAACTCAACATGGAAAATTTTCTCTTCTTAAATTCTATCCCTGGCTTAAATCCTATTCCACCTGAGACCACTGAGCATCTAAAATCAAGTGCCACTTCACAAAGAAAATCAAGGAGTTCCTTAATAATTAGTAAAGGGCCTATCTATATACATGGAAAATCACAATTCAAAAAAGACATTCATTCCACTTTTTTCTCTTGAAGCATAAATAAATTGCTTTTGGCACATTTAATTGGTGTTTGGGGCATGCTTTTCATAATTGAAGTCCTTAGTAAATTACTCAGGAAAATGAGTACATTTAATTTACTCACTTTTTCAGTACATTATTTAAAACTCCTCTTTTAGTACATTTTTCAATACCTGGGCTTTTTTTTTTTTTCATTTATACATGATTATTTTGTTGTGTGAATGATGATGCTTAGATCCTTATCCAAGGCCTGGCTAACAACTAGTTTGCTTTTCTTTTTAAGACTGGTTCAATAACAAGTAACTATTTAATAATATTATTTTTACATGTGACAATGGTATTGTGATTGAATATATGGTTTTGAAAAAATACAAGGCAATCTATAGATTCCATGCAATCCCTATCAAAATACCAACGACATTCTTCATAGAAATAGAAAAAAAAAATCCTAAAATTTATATGAAACCACAAAAGACTCCAAATAGCCAAAGCAATTTTAAGCAAAAAGAACAAAGTTTGAGGTATCACACTACCTGACTTCAAAATATATCAAAAAGCTATATAGTAGGCCGGGCGCTGTGGCTCACGCCTGTAATCCTAGCTCTTGGGAGGCCGAGGCGGGCGGATTGCTCAAGGTCAGGAGTTCAAAACCAGCCTGAGCAAGAGCGAGACCCCGTCTCTACTATAAATAGAAAGAAATTAATTGGCCAACTGATATATATATAAAAAAATTAGCCGGGCATGGTGGCGCATGCCTGTAGTCCCAGCTACTCGGGAGGCTGAGGCAGAAGGATCACTCAAGCCCAGGAGTTTGAGGTTGCTGTGAGCTAGGCTGACGCCACGGCACTCACTCTAGCCTGGACAACAAAGCGAGACTGTCTCAAAAAAAAAAAAAAAAAAAAAAAGCTATAGTAATCAAAACAGCATGGAACTAGCATAAAAAGAGACACATAGACTGATGGAACAGAATAGATAGCCCAGAAATAAATCCACTCATTTACAGTCAACTGATTTTTGACAAAGATTCCAGGAATATACAATGGAGAAAGGACAGTCTCTTCAGCAAATGATGCTGGGAAAACTGGATATCCACATGCAAAACAATGAAACTAGACCCTTATTTCACTCCACACACAACAATCAACTCAAAATGGATTAAAGACTTAAATATAAGACCCCAAACTATGAAACTACTAGAAGAAAACTGCTGTGGTTTGTATGTCTGTCTCCTTTAAAACTCATGTTGAAATTTAGTCCCTAATGTAATAGTATTAAGAGGTAGAGACTTTAAGAGGTGATTGGGTCACAATGGCTCTGCCTTCATAAATGGAGTAATCCATTCATGAATTAATGGGTTATCAAGAGAGTGGGTCTGTTATAAAAGCCAGTTTGTTTTCAGTGTCCGCCCCATGTGATGCCCTCCAACATGACGCAGTAAAAAGGCCCTCACAGATGCAGCGCCTTGACTTTGGACTTCCTAGCTTCCAGAACTATAAAAAAAAATACATTCCTTTTCTTTATAAATTGCCCAGTCTCAGGAATTCAATTATATTATATAACAGAAAATGAACTAATCCAGAAAATACAGGGGAAAAGCTCCACGGCATTGCTCTGGGCAGTAATTTTTTGGATATAACCCCAAAAACATAGGCAACAAAAGCAAAAATAGACAAATGTTATTATATCAAACTAAAAAAGCACAGCAAAGGAAACAAATGAATGAAGAGAAAGCCTACAGAATGGGAGAAAATATTTGCAAACTATATATCGGATAAGGGGTTAATATACAAAGTACATAAGTAACTCAGTCAACTCAATAGCAAGAAAACAACCCAATCAAAAAATGGGCAAAGGACCTGAATAGACATTTCTCAAAAGATGACATATAAATGGCCAACAGTTATATGAAAAAATGCTTAGCATCAACAGCAGGGAAATGCAAATTAAAAGCATAATAAAGCATCACCTCACACTAGTTAGAAAAGCCATTATCAAAAAGAAAAGATAGGCTGGGCGCAGTGGCTCATACCTGTAATACCAGTCCTTTTGGAGGCAAAAGAATCACTTGAGGACAGGAGTTTGAGATCAACCTGGGCAATAGCAAGACCATGTCTCCACAAAAAAATAAAAAAAAATTAGCCAGGCATGGTGGTACCCACTTGTAGTCCTAGCTACTTGGGAGGCTGAGGCAGGAGGATCACATGAGCCCACGAGTTGTAGGCTGCTACAGTGAGCTATGATGATGCAACTATACTCTAGCTTGGGTAATGGAGTGAGATTCTGTCTCTAAAAAAACCCCAAGGCCGGGCGCGGTGGCTCACGCCTGTAATCCTAGCTCTCTGGGAGGCCGAGGCGGGCGGATTGCTCGAGGTCAGGAGTTCAAAACCAGCCTGAGCAAGAGTGAGACCCCGTCTCTACTATAAAATAGAAAGAAATTAATTGGCCAACTAATATATATACAAAAAATTAGCCGGGCATGGTGGCGAATGCCTGTAGTCCCAGCTACTCGGGAGGCTGAGGCAGGAGGATTGCTTGAGCCAGGAGTTTGAGGTTGCTATGAGCTAGGCTGACGCCATGGCACTCACTCTAGCCTGGGCAACAAAGCGAGACTCTGTCTCAAAAAAAAAAAAAAAAAAAAAAAAAACCAAACAAACAAAAAAAACCCACAACAAAAGATGTGGCCAAAAGGGAACCCTCACACAGTATGGGTGGGTATGTAAATTAGTATAGCCATTATGGAAAATAGTATGCAGGCTCCTCAAAACTTAAAAATAGAAAATAGAACTACTATATGATCCAATAACCCCACTAGTAGTATACATAACTTTTTAAAAATGAAATAAGTATGTTGAAGAGGTATCTGTACTCTCACATCCACGTTCATTGCAGTGTTATTACCAACAGGCAAGATTCAGAATCAACTTATGTATCCATTGATGGATGAATAGATAAATAAAATGCATATATACACAACGAAATATTATTCAGCCATAAAAAGAAGGAAATACTGTCATTTGTGACAACATGAATGAATCTGGAGGACATTATGTTGACTAAAATAAGCCAGGAACAGAAAAACAAATACTGCATGATCTCACTTAATGCAGAATCTAAAAGAGTTGATCTCATATTGTAGAAAGCAGAATGGCGGTTACCAGTGGCTGGATTGATTGGGGTCAGGGAGAAGGGGTTGGGAAGATGTTTGTCAAAGGATACAAAATTTCAGTTAGATAAGGAAGAATAAGTTAAAGAGATCTATTGTACAACATGGTGTGATAGTTAACATATTCTGTTTAAGTTTTATTTTGTTTCTAAATGACAAATATTAATTATATATATTTATGGGGTACAATGTGATGTGTTGATGGATGTAGACTTTGTAAAATGATCAAATTAGTCTATTTAACATATTAATCACCTTAAATAATTATTGTTTCTTTGTGGTGAGAACATTTAAAATCCATTCTTTTACCTATTTTGAAATATACGATACATTATTGTTATAGTCACTGTGCTATGTAATAGATCACCAAAAACTATTCCTCCTAATTGAAACTGAAACCCTTTGACCAACATCTCTGCTTTCCCTGCCCACACCCCATCCCCATATATTGCAGTCTTGAAAAATGCTGAGTGGATATAAAGTGTTCTCACCACAAAAATAACTATGTGAGGCAATCAATACATATGTTAATTAGCTAGATTTGGTCATACCACAATGTATACATACTACAAAACATCATGTTGTACACAACACTTCCAATTTTATATGCCAATTTGAAAAATAAATTTATTTAAATATAACGAAGAAAAAAATACTTTATCTCTTTGAGCTATATGCTGAAATACTTATGATTAAAATAATAAAGTGCTGTGTTTTAAAAAATTGAAGGGAAGCAGCAGTATATAAAAAAGATTGCATGAGCTGACAAATTTGAAGCTCAGTAATAGGGAGGTTCATTATGTAATTACTTTTGTTTATGACTGAAAATTTACATAACCAAAAGTTTTAAAATGTATTTAATAATTGTTTATGTGCCTAGGTCTAGTTGTTATTCTAAATCCAGACATGGGGTCTGAATAATGTATGAACTCAGCATTAAAACACTCAAGCATATTAAAAGGGATAATAAATAGAGAAAAGGGGGAAATGAAATACCAGAGTACAAGTAAGAAAAAATACATTTGACCAATAAGTGAAGATCCATAAATTCAGTTGGAAGAAGTTTTAGAAATCAATTAGTCCAGATCCTCAACTTTAGGAGAAAGCCCAGTGATATTAAGACACAAGTGACTATAGGTCCAGACTTAAGCAATTTATTTTACTGCAGATACACAGTGAATGTTAGAAATAGATTAGAAATTAGAAATACATTGTTAGAAAAGATTCAAGTAATATGGTCTCTAGTGTATCTAAAACTTGAGGTTGGCAACTTTGAATGTAGAAATCAGTTGCCATGCTCCTTCATTTAGTTAACAGATAAGCCTCTTAGCTATTGCTTGGACACTGCGACCCACTAATTCCACCACCATCAATAATAATAATGTCAAACATTTATGTAGCAGGCACTGTTCTAAGTGCTTTGCATATGCAACTCATTTAATCTTTCCAACAATTCTGTGGCATAGACCCTATTATTATGCTCACTTTCAAAGATGATAAAACTGAAGCACAGAGATGTTAAAAAAACTTAAGGTCACAGCTAGAAATGTTGCTCCAGAGTCGATGCTGTTAAATACTACACTATATGGCCAATCACTATCACCTGGGCATTCCTGCCATCTCTTTAAGTTGCCCACAGCTATTAACGTCACACAGCATCAGTGCCTGCGACTTTTCTTTATTCTCTCCTGTCTTTTTTGAGAGACAGGCAAGGACGCTGATAAAGGCCATGGCCTTTATGGCACTGTGTTGACCCATGCCGTTTCCTGACTCTCCTGTTGGTCTGGCACAGCAAACTGTAGAAGCCACCAACTGTCATTTCTTAAATAAGAATGTTATCAATAGTCTGCAAGAGAAAGGAAAAAAACAATAATACCCTGTAGTACATGTAGATACTTAGCAAATTTTACCTCAAGATGATAAAAACAATTTCGAATTCTCTGACCATCTATACATCAAAAGGCTACTCTTTACAGTAGGGAAGAGAGCTTCCTCACCAATAAAAGATAAAAGGCAGCTTTTCTTTTTTTAATATCCGGACAAAGATGAAAGATGAATAATTGCCAACCTTGGGTTCTTTAGATTTGGAAGTCATATTGAAACCAAAAAAAAAAAAAAAAGTACCTACTTAAATACAACATCATTTATTTACCTATGAAGTACTTATTATGCCCATACACTGCGCTAAGTGTTTTTTATTCATTCTGTTATTACTCCTTACCCTACAGATAAAGAAACTGAGTGGAGAAAGGGTGAGTTAATCGCTTCCAAGTCACACAGCTAAGTGCCAGATCTGAACTGTGAACTATTGCATTCCAGAGCCAGAGCTATTTACTAAGCTTCCTCTTTCAACCTAAAAGTGTTATATTAGTGTAATTATGTTATAAGCCAAACTTTTGTTTACCAAAATAATAATAGAATTTTAGAACTGGAGGTCATATAGTCTGATCCTACTTTCTACAGCAGCCCCAACATGATTTGATGGAGTGTGGCTGGCAGGAGGGGGAAGTCTGAGATGATGGCTGTGTTTCTGCTCTGCATGGAGATGAATGACAGTGCCAGTCATCAAGCTAGAGGAAGCAGGAGAAGCTTGTCAGACTGTTTCTTTCTTTCTCCTTTTTTGGGGGGAGTGGTGGGAAGACTGGGGGAAATAGGAGCTTTCATGCATTCAGATTTAGATCTATTGAGTTTGTAATGCTGGTGAGATATCCAAGTGGAGATATATAGCAGGTATCAGGAGTGAAGGCATAATAAGCACAGAGCTACTTGCTAAAGATAAAAGATGAATAAGGCCTCAAGGAATTTACTGGCTAGTATGGCAAAGAAACACATTAGAATTCATTTAGCAAATACTTACTGATCACTTTTGTATATCAGACACAGATAATAACAATATGTACAGTATTGTAAATGTAATGGAAACTTAACATACAAGAAGTTATGGTTGGATAGAGTAACAACACTTAACACAGAATAGGGAGTCAGAGAAAGCTTCTTGGAGAGGGGTATGAACAGGATTTATCCAGGAAAAGTTGGAGTGGTGTGGGTGGCGGATCATGACAACAAATCTGGAACAGTGACTAGCAAAGGCCCAGGTTCAATCACTGGCATAGGAATTACAACCAATTTGGAATTTAGAAGTGGGAATTGGACAGAGACAAGGCTGGAAGGGTTCATAGGCAAGATTCTGTGGGATATTTCTATGTCAAGCTAGAGAGCTTAAACTTTATATTGTAGGCAATAGAGAGCCTGCAGTGAGGGGGTGAGATCTGTATTTTAGCTAGGCACTCTGGTAGCTGGGAGGCATAGCAGGTCAATTGTAGGGGGCAAAGGAGACCAGTTAGGAGGCTGCAGTAATCCAGAGGAACACTGAGAGTTCAAAGTGGTGGCAGTTGTGGGATAGAAAATAACAGATTCTTGGGGGGGGGAGGGGTGGCAGGGGCAATATATGTAACCCTAACAATATCTGTACCCCCATAATATAATGAAAGAAAAAAGAAAGAAAATAACAGATTCAAAAAACATTCAAGAGGTAAAACAGGTAGGACTTGGTAAAGGACAAGATGTCACCAAGTTTCTAGTTTGGGTGAGAAGGTGGAAGGTGGTAACACTGACAAAATGTAGTAAATTTACCACCAGGTAGTAGAAAATGCAAGAGCAGCAAGATCAGGCTTGGGGAAATATTACTAGGGAAATTTCAGATGTTGACTTTTTAGTGCATGCAAGACATGCCAAGGTGGGAAAGTGTGGTGATTTCACAACAGGATACACGAACCTGAAGATTAGGAGAGGGCTCTGGTTGGGAGACAAAGATCTAGATGTCTTCGAATGTACAATTCATAGAATAGACTAAGACCATCTAGGAGAGTATATAGAGAACAGTGGAGGAGTCTAGAAAAGTAGAGAAAGGAAAAGAATTCACAGCAACTGGACTGAGGAAAGGTTTCATACTGGAAAGTGTATGGAAAAGACTTGAGCATGTACACAGGCTAAAGAAAAGGAGACAGCAAAGAGATTTACAGCAGAAGTTGAGAACAGAAACTTGAGAAAAGCCCAGCACTTGAGAAGCAGGTGTTAGGAAAAACAAGCTTAAAAGGAATTTGAAGAATGCTCAGAAGAAAGGAAAATTAAAAATTTGTTGCTCTGGAAGTTAAAGAAGGTAGGGCCAACAGTATAAATGTTATACAGAACCCAAGTCAGGTTAGGACTGGAAAGCACCCACTGGATTTGGCAACTAACAACCAAGATTTAAAGTGTCATCTGATTAGTGACTCTTTCCTCTCTTGCTCTCTGGCAGCCACATCAATCTGTTAATTCATACTGAACCTGGAAACACTAAGTTTTTTTCTAGGTGCTGCATCTATGTTATCCTGCTCTTATATAGGTGATTTGTTTAGCTTAAATATAAGACTTCATATTTAATACTAGTTAAGAGTCATCTTACAAGATTGGTGTTCTAGTGAGTAAAGGTCCTGTGGAACTTTAATTTTCTACCCTTATGTAGATTTTAGAGTCACCTGAAAATTTTATTGGTAGGTCAGCTCTATATACATAGTCACTGATAAATCATTTGTGACTTTTAATAGCCACATACAGCCAGTTCTTAATTATCTAGGTCCTTAGGACTACTTTTTTCTACCTTGAATGGAAGGGAGGAAATTACAATTTACTATGTACCTATTTGGTATCAAGCACTGTCCTAGGTGTTTTCACACATTAATTCCTGCAATCTACAAAAATCATGGGAGGTATTTAATGTTGTCTCTATTTTAGGGTTGGAGAAACAGGCTTAGTTAGACTACACAAGCATTTGAACCCAGGTCTGTCTTCAAAGCCCATGTGGTTCATAGCACAGCACATTCCTTTGGTTTAGCTTTGGGCACCTTTGCTTGGGCACTCAACTTACTCAATGTGCTATTTTAAAGTTCTGGTAAAAGTTCAAACAGTTGGAAGGGGTGTGCAGGGGGAGAGAACATCCTCTTCCTGATCTTTACATTTCCAAATCCTACCATCCTACAAGGCCAAACTGCAACACATAAATTATGTCCTGGAAGTACTTGCTCTCCCCTGAACTCCCACAGCAATTTCTTCATTACCCTCTATGGTACTTATCAACTTGTCCCTTGTATTTTAATTATTTGTGTATGTGCCTTATCACCCTTACTAGGCTGTATTGCCTTGGCCTTTTAACAAATGTCAAAATAAAAAACAGCACTAGGAAACCTTTAATACTTCCACATTTACTATGTTAAATAGTGTTCTTGAGGCTGTTATTCATTGCATTACTCAATTTCCTCAATATATTGCATCCACATGACAAATTTACTTCACAAATAGTACTAGGAAAAACTTTGTTCCTGACAATTCTTAACCATATGTTTTTCCTTTGCCCCTATTGCCAGAAAAGCTCATAGTAAAATTCTGGACCCAATTAAAGCAACTAGAGTGACTCTACTGTTCCTTTTGAATTTTTGTGTAACATTCTTTTCCCTTTATATTAATCTTTATATCTAATTTAAGTAAGCAGTCACAAATTAATTTTGGTAAAAAAAAAAAAGGAATATACAACAAATTCCTGTAAGCAAATAATACCAACCTAAGTGTCTAGCATATAAGATCTAAGTTTTTTTTTACTACATCTATTCTCATATTTAGCACAGTCATTTGTATATAGTAACTGCAATAAGTTAATGTTTGTAGCATGAGTGAATGAAGATTTGAAACTTATATATATTAATAGGTTTCAAGCAACCATATTATTCCACTACCCATCATTTCTATAACTTTATAATTTTTCAGTTTGCTAAAACATTTTTGATGAGCAGTTATACAATTTCCTGAGTAACCTTGGGCCCTTTGTCTTATTTGTGAGACAGAGTCTTACTCTGTTGCCCGGGCTAGAGTGCAGTGGTATCATCATAGCTCACTTCAATCAAACTCCTGGGCTCAAGCAATTCTCCTGCCTTTGGCTCCAGAGTATCTGGGACTACAGGCATGCACTACCATGCCCAGCTAATTTTTCTATTTTTTGTAGAGATGGGGTCTTGCTCTTATTTAGGCCGGTCTTGAACTCCTGGCGTCAAGCAATCCTCCTGCCTCAGCCTCCCAGAGTACTAGGATTTCAGGCATTAGCCACTGCACCCAGCAAGTCCTTTTTGTCATTCTAAGAAAATTTTTCATGTTTTTATTTTCCTTCAGCTACTTCTGCGCAATTAGGAGAGCACAGTATTTATAGTATATGATGCCAGATTTAATACAGCAGGCGTAAGATGCATTCCAGGATATGAATTCACCATCATGGCTTCTACCAGGTAGGACAAACTGCATGTTGCTCTTTTCTTAGTCTGACCAACAAGTATGTCTGCTTCTCTCAGGATTATGCCCTGCTCAGTGATGTATGGTTCCTCAGTCCCAAGTAACTCCTAAGTCATATATGGCCAGAGACTCTGACTTCTCTGCACTGAGAAGACCCCAGATTTACCAATGAGAAGTTTGCTTTGTTCTTCCTTGGCTTGATTGCTTTTGACCCAGTATTTCAGAGATAAGCAGCACCTCCTTCAATTTCTTTCATATCCAGGCCAACATATTTAGAAAAGCTTTGCTCTCAGAGTATTCATTAATTAATTATTACTCTGCAGATCTACCAGCTGGGTCTGTAAGGGACCAAGTAACTGTTTGAATGCTCCCAGCCATGACTAAGGAATAATAAATGTTTATGCTTTTTAATATATGGCTTCTACTCTGCCTCATACCTACCTACGTGTATATTCAAAATTCCTATGTATGTGCTGGTTAAGTACAGCCCTGAAAGTTAGCTTCCTATTGCATATTACTACACACTGTAATTTCTGAAAACACAACTAGGTTAAATTGGCTTTCTTAACACATATAGGCAACTGGATTTTTGCATAAAGAAATTTGCATTCAGCTATTTCATATAGGGTTTTAAATATCTATTTTCTCCTGACAATTATTCCTGTAATTGTCCATATCAAGATGCCAAATCTAGGCCTATACTCTTTAGATATCAGCAGTGAACACTGAATTCCAGTTATTATTATTGACAGTATCTTTTTACCCATCCATTCAATGAATATATTTACTTAGTATCTATTATGTAATGATACCTTGCTAAGTAGTAGAAGTACTGAAATGAACAATAGGCTCCTGATCTCAGAAAGCTTTCCAACTACCGGGGGAGACAAATGCTATTAATAACGTGTGTGGGCCGGGCACGGTGGCTCACGCCTGTAATCCTAGCACTCTGGGAGGCCGAGGCAGGCAGATTGCTCGAGGTCAGGAGTTCGAAACCAGCCTGACCAAGAGCGAGACCCTGTCTCTATTATAAATAGAAAGAAATTAATAGGCCAACTAACATATATAGAAAAAATCAGCTGGGCATGGTGGCACATACCTATAGTCCCAGTTATTCGGGAGGCTGAGACAGAAGGATTGCTTGAGCCCAGGAGTTTGAGGTTGCTGTGAGCTAGGCTGATGCCACAGCACTCTAGCCTGGGCAACAAAGCGAGACTCTGTCTCAAAAAACAGAACAAAACAAAACAAAACAATAACATGTGTGTTATGAAAGTACTTACAGGATTCAGAGGAACTGAATTTAGTAGGGGTTAGGTAAATTCACTCTGAGGAAGAGCAGGCTAAACTGATATTGACAGTACCTTTCACAATCAACCTATTTTAAAAATTCATCCATTTATCCTTGGACTCCATGACTAGAGTAAGTGCATAAACCTATAAGTGCAGAGCTAGTTTCTGTCTTGTCCACAGTTGTACTCCCAGAGCTTAGTTTAATGGCTGGTACAGATTAAACATTTTATATTTTTTGATTATTAGACAATAACAAGAGTTGCTGAGGAGGTGGATCAATGGCTACTCATGAACACTATAAGAGGAGAGGCAGTAAATTACTATTACCACCTTAAATTAGTATCACTGGACATTATTTTGTAAAGTTGAGAATGGGCATCCTACAACCCAGTAATTCTTCTCTTAGGTCTATACCTTACATATGTGTATCAGGAAACATTACAAGAATACTCAGAACGATATTGCTTGTAACAGAAGAAAATGGGAGGCCGGGCGCTGTGGCTCACGCCTGTAATCCTAGCTCTTGGGAGGCCGAGGCGGGCGGATTGCTCAAGGTCAGGAGTTCAAAACCAGCCTGAGCAAGAGCGAGACCCCGTCTCTACTATAAATAGAAAGAAATTAATTGGCCAACTGATATATATATAAAAAAAAAAAAAATTAGCCGGGCATGGTGGCGCATGCCTGTAGTCCCAGCTACCCGGGAGGCTGAGGCAGAAGGATCACTTGAGCCCAGGAGTTTGAGGTTGCTGTGAGCTAGGCTAACGCCACGGCACTCACTCTAGCCTGGGCAACAAAGCCAGACTCTGTCTCAAAAAAAAAAACAAAAAAAAAAACAAAAAAAAAAAAAAAGAAGAAAATGGGCCAGGTGTGATGGCTCATGCCTGTACAAATCCCAGCACTTTGGGAGGCCAAGGCAGAAGGATCATTTGAGGCCAGGAGTTCAAGGCCTGCCTGGGCAACATAGTGAGACCCCAGCTGGGCATGGTGGTACATGCCTATAGTTCTGCCTACTTGGGAGGCTGAGACAGGAGGATTGCTTGAGCCCAGGAGATCAAGATTACAGTGAGGTGTGATGGTATCACTGCACTCCAGCCTGGGTGACCAAAAAAGAAGAAGAAGAAAAAAGAAATCCAAATAATCACTGACCAGAAAATGGATAGTAAATTTTGAAATAGTCAAACAATGAAAGATGTGACAACAGTAAAAATGAACCACAGTCACGTGAAATTAATTTTATCATGGGAAACTAAATCATATTTTGTCTAAGGAAACATAAATTTGTGGTACCATTTATAAAGAAAAGCAAAATGACAATGAATGCAAAATTCAGGACAGTGGTTATGTCTGGAAAAATGGATACGGCTAGAGAGTGACCATCAGGGGATTTCAATGGTACTAGAAATATCCTTTTAGAGATACATCTTTTTTCATTATTTTAACCATATCTGTATATGTACATGCATTACCCCTTTTGTGTATGATATTTCAATACTTTTATAATGAATGAGTATTAGTCAGGCTCTGGCAAGGACGGAGAAGAGAAAAATATTCAAATAAAAGATCAACATGTGGCCGGGCGCTGTGGCTCACGCCTGTAATCCTAGCTCTTGGGAGGCCGAGGCGGGCGGATTGCTCAAGGTCAGGAGTTCGAAACCAGCCTGAGCAAGAGCGAGACCCCGTCTCTACTATAAATAGAAAGAAATTAATTGGCCAATTGATATATATATATAAAAAATTAGCCGGGCATGGTGGCGCATGCCTGTAGTCCCAGCTACCCGGGAGGCTGAGGCAGAAGGATCACTCGAGCCCAGGAGTTTGAGGTTGCTGTGAGCTAGGCTGACGCCACGGCACTTACTCTAGCCTGGGCAACAAAGCGAGACTCTGTCTCAAAAAAAAAAAAAAAAAAAAAAAAAAGATCAACATGTGTTAATTTAAGGACAGGAGATGAGGACATAAACTCTCTGGCTGAAGCACTGAGTTCACTGAGTGAGAGGGGAAGCTAGGAGAGTTAAGTAGGGGTCGGTCTATATGGGGATTTATAAACCATATGAAAGGGTTTTAATTTTATCTAAAGGTTACTGACAAAGTAAAGAAGAATTTTATTTTATTTTTAAAGAAGAATTTTAAACTGGACTATGATCTGTCACATTTGCATTTCATAAATATCTGATTTTATAACAAAAATGCATTAGTAGAAAGTAAAAACTGAAGTTGGGACTCATGATGAGGGTTTGGATTATGGTGGTGACACTGGGAATAGAGAAAAGAGAAAGAATCTGAAGACTGTTTAGGACTTGGTATTGGTGGAAAAGGTAAAGGAAACAGAGAAAAAAGCAAGGAATGGCTCCCAGGCTTTTGACTTGGGTAAATGGTGATGCAGAGATGAAGAACAATGGCAAAAAAGCAGGTTTATAGGGAAATGTTATAAATTTAGTTTAAGACAAGGTGATATTGAGACTGAACAACTTAACAAGCATTCAATAAATATTTGTAAAATGAAAAAGTGACAGACTGTGAGATCTCCAAAAGGAGCTGCCCAATTGGTAGCTGGAAACTATAATAATATCATTCATCTATTTCTTTTTTAAATAAACAATTTAGGCCGGGCGCGGTGGCTCACGCCTGTAATCCTAGCTCTCTGGGAGGCCGAGGCGGGCGGATCGCTCGAGGTCGGGAGTTCGAAACCAGCCTGAGCAAGAGCGAGACCCCGTCTCTACTATAAATAGAAAGAAACTAATTGGCCAACTAATATATATAGAAAAAAAATTAGCCGGGCATGGTGGCTCATGCCTGTAGTCCCAGCTACTTGGGAGGCTGAGACAGAAGGATCGCTTGAGCTCAGGAGTTTGAGGTTGCTGTGAGCTAGGCTGACGCCACGGCACTCACTCTAGCCTAGGCAACAAAGCAAGACTCTGTCTCAAAAAATAAATAAATAAATAAATAAATAAACAATTTACATTTATCTATTTTGTACCTTGGCAGAGAGGAAGGCTACAAGACCTTAAAGAGAATTACTATGAGAATCTAAATGATGTATAGATGTATAAACCTCAGTGCTGGAATGATAAGATCTAACTATACAGCCCCTATCATATGGATGTTATACATTGCAGCAAGCAGGCTTCATGGGAAAGTTGTGATTACTTCAGTCACTACAACTCTGCCTAAGACAAAAGTAGAATTTTCCTCTTGGTCTTGACCACAAATGGGATTAGGTATTAAAGATACTAGCAAAGTATGGCTAGGAAATATGAGGGCTTCCTCTTGAATGCCAAGCAGAGGTATAGATAATCTCAGTGGGTGTAATGGGACAGGGTCTTCTAAGGTAATCTATGGTAAATCATAAACCTTTATTTCATAAGCTGCATTTTCTTTTATACTTCTTGCAATTTTTGTATTGATTTCTTTTTGTTTCACACAATAATTAGAAAAAGTCTTTTAAAAAAAATGTCAGCCTTCATGATGGGTAAAAGATAAAACATAAAAATACTAGAAGAAAATGTAGGTCATTTAAAAAATTTATAACCTTGGGGTAAGGAAGTGCTTTCTAGGCCTTCTAGACCAAACGCAAAAATCCTAAAGGAAAGTTCTAGTATGCCTAATTACATAAAAAATTTAAACTTTTGTAGAAAAAAGCAAAAAGCAAAAAAAAAACAAAACCCTGCAACATCTATGAGAGGCTCTTACAAATTAATAACCCCAATTTAAAGACTCCCAAAACAAAACTAGGTAATTCACACAAGTAAAAATAATAACCGATAGTTATTCAGATTTTATTATGTGTGAATGTGGTAGACCGATTACTAAAATAGCCTTAATTCTCTACTCCTCTATGTTATCTATGCCCTTACAAGGTAAGTTTGCAGCTCCTCCCATGAAGAGATAGAATCTATTTCCTCATTTCTTGAATCTGCACTGGCCTGTGACTAGCTTTGGCTAGGAGAACGTGGCAAAGTTGATGGTATTACAGTTCCAAATGTGGGCCTTATATATTTCCACTCTCTCATTGAATCTTGCCACCACCATGAGAACAAGCAGCCAGAGGTAGCCTCTGGGAGGATGAGAAAGCACATGAAAGAGAGAGCCAAGCAGCCCCAGCTTTGGCCATCCTACATCCCCAAATGTGTGAGAGGGCCCAGCTCAGATCAGCAGAGCTGTCTATACCACCCATGGCTGATGTAGGTACATGAATGAGTTAAGGCCAGAAAAACTGCCCAGCTAACATGTAGATTTGTCAGTAAAAATAAATATTTATCATAGTACTCCACTGAAATTTAGTTTGTTTTATAGCATTTTTATAGAAATAGGAATGGATATAGCCACACAATGTTCAAAACATTCTATGATATATTTATCTCTCAATCTTAAAAGGTGAGTATAATTTTTTCCTCTTTTATCTCATCTCCTACTTACCTGCCTGACATTTATTCCATTCTAGTAGCAATGGCTTCTTCACTTTCTCAAACAGAGCAGGCACACTCCTGCTTCCAGAGCCTTGGTTTGTGCTGTTTCTCCTTCTTGAAATGGTCTGCTCTAGGTATTCACATGGCACAATCCCTAATTTTTCTTCGATTATTACTCAAATATCACTTTTTCAGTGAGCCTTTCCTATTGGCTCTATCATTTCATTCCCATGAATACTGAGTATCCCCCTTTCCTGTTTTATTTTTGCTCTTTAGCACATTTTCCCATCTAACTTACTAAATATTTTCCTCTAGAATGTAAGTTCTATCACACCCACAACCAACTGATCTTCGACAAAGCAGACAAAAACATACACTGGGGAGAGACCCCCCATTCAATAAATGGTGCTGGGAAAATTGGAGAGTCACATGCAGAAGAATGAAACTAGATCCCCATCTCTGACCATACACAAAAATTAATTCAAGATGGATCAAAGACTTAAATGTAAGACCTGACATCATAAAAATCCTAGAAGAAAACTTAGGAAAGACTCTTCTGGATACTGGCCTAGGCACAGAATTTATGACTAAGACCCCAAGAGCAAATACAACCAAAACAAAAATAAATAAATGAGACTTAAATTAAACCAAAATGTTTCTGCCCAGCAAAAGGAATAATCAACAGAGTAAACAGACAACATACAGAATGGGGAAAAATATTTGCAAGCTATATATCCATCAAATGACTAATATCCAGAATCCATAGGGAACTCAAACCAGCAAAAAAAAAAAAAAAAAAAAAAAAACAAACAGCTCCATCAAAAAGTGGACAGAAGGCATGAATAATTTTCAAAGAAAGGTATATACATAGCCAAAAAATATGAAAAAAATGCTCATCACTAATCATCAGGGAAACACAAAGTAAAACCACAATGGATACCATCTTACCTGTCAGAATGGCCATTATTCAAAAGTCAAAAAACAAAAGATGTTGATGTGGATGCAGTGAAAAGGGAATGCTTACACACTGTTGGTGGGAAGGTAAATTAACACAACCTCTGTGGAAAAGAGTATGGAGATTTCTCAAGGAACTAAAAGTAGACCTACTATTCGATTTAGCCCTCCCACTACTAGGGATCTAGCCAAAGGAAAAGAAGTCATTTTATCAAAAAGACACCTGCACTTAAATGTTTATTGCAGCACAATTTACACACAAACTGTACATACACACACACACACACAGAATACTTCTCAGCTATCAAAAAAAAATGAAATATGTCTTTTGCAGCAACTTGGATAGAATTGGAGGCCATTATTATAAATGAAGTAATCCAGGAACAAAAAAACAAATTATCATGTGTTGTCACTCATAAGTGGGAGATAAGCAGTGGGTATGCAGGATCACACAGAGTGACTTAATGGACACTGGAGGCTCAAAAGGGAGAGGGTGGGAGGAGAGTATAGTATAAAAAAGTACCCATTGGGTACAATGTACATCATTCAGGTGACAAGCAAATTAAAAGCCTAGACTTCTCCACTATGCGATTCATCTATGGAGCAAAAAACCCACTTGTACTCCTTAAATCCACTTAAATAAAAAATGAGAAAAAATAAAATAAAACACACACACATACACACATAAAGAATTTATATTCTATCAACACAAAGATTTTTGTCTGCTTTAGTCATTGTTGTACCCCTAGACCTAGAATACTGTTTGGCACATAATAGACAATAAATATTTTGTGAATGAAGAAATCAGCCAATCAATCCCCAATTTACTGATGAGGAAGCAGACACAGAGAAGTTAAGCGCCCTTGACAAAGATCACAGTGCTAGTCAGTGGCAGAGTCAGTATTCAAATTTAGGCAAACTGGATGAGCCAGTATTCAAACTTAGGCAAAATGGATCAAGATTTCTATAGTCTAGTTTACAATGCTACATACCCTTTGTAATGCAGAGCTTGGCATATAAATACATGCTTAATAAACATTACTTTCCTTGGTTCTTCATATCTTTAATCTAGGTACTTCTCCCCAAAGAAGTTCTGTGCTTTGTCTTAACCAAAGAGGTAATAATGTTTAACTTTGAGAAAGAACCAGGATGTTTCTGACCAAAACCAGGGTTAAAAAAAAGTAAAAAGAAAGAAAAATCCTTTATAACTTTTAAAGTCAATTTTTACAAATACCTCATCTAGCTTACCTATACTTGAAACTTAAAACCCTTTCTTTATCAGACTAGTTTTCCTCCTAGCACTGTTATTCCAACATTTTGGAGGTTATACATAGTAGAGTTAGGGGAACAATCTCAACTTTATTTAATTATAGTCATACACATAAAAATTGTTAAATTTATGAATAATTGTAATTGAATTTGTCTGACTTTTTAAGATTTTCCATATGAATAAGTTTTCACATCAGAAAACAAATAAATTGTTTGGGTTCTAGACCACAGATCCTGATTTTTTGTTGAGGAATCACCAAATAAACCCTCAAAAAATGTAAGGAAATGAAAATTATAATAAGAGAAGTTTCCACTTATCAAACTAGTAAGGATAAAAAATATTAAAATGCTCACTGTTGGTAAGCATGGAGGAAACTAGCATTTACATATTCGGCTGGTAGGAGTATAATTTGGGAGAAACTTTTTGGACAATAGGATAGTAAATACCAAAAGCCTGAAAGACATGCATGTTCTCTGATGTATAAAATTTATTTCTAAGAATTCATACTAAGAAAAGAATTAAGGACTTGGAAAAGGACAATAAGAATATTTATCCAAATAGTGCTACCCATAGCAAGAAGTTGGAAATACTTGACATGTCCAAAGGTATGGACTAATCAAATTATATACATCCCTAAAAGGACGATGTTATAGCTATTTATACTATGGAAGGATGTTTATATTAAAAATTATAATATGAATAGCAATCTTATATTTGTAAAGAAAATCTCTACACAGAAGAGATTTTTGGAAGCTGTTAATAATTGGCGGATAGGTAGACTACATATATTTTTAATATTTTTTGCTTGTCATTTTCTAAGTTTCCAATAATCAACATGCATTGCTGTCATAATTTTAAAAGTCAAGCCATCTTTTTTAATTAAAGGAGGAAACTAGGGCTGTCACAGTTATCATTTTTGCTGAATACTGTTGAATCACCCTTTTTATTTGTTTCATTGACCATGTCACTCATCCCTCCCATTCTATAATATATATTAGATTTTGCTTGGCTCACATGCTGTAATCAGGCTGAGGTAGGAGGGGGAATTTTCCTGGTTCAATTGCTACTGCAATTTATAGAGTTAAAAAAAAAACCCTCAGAATTTATTTAGTATAGCCCTTTTCATTTTACAAATAAGGAACCTGAAAGAGGGCCAAGGAGTGATTTACTTAAGGTCACAAAATGAGTCAAACTACTACAATCCAGTCTCCAGACTCCCATTCCACTTATTCCCAAGAAATTAGTTTAATACCCCACCAATGATCTTTGCTGTCAAGCTGGACTTAGGAAGGGGGTATAGCAACTCTGCCAACAGGAAAACCCAAGGGAAATCATAGGTTAGTTAAGCAAAAGTCTGGTTATTCCTATAATGCCAAACGGAACTCCCAAGTGTCATACAAGCAGGAAAAACATAGCAGGAGAACACAAAGGGCCCTCCACGTTGTCTAATATTTATTAAATATTTTTGGAGGATACAGATTTTGAAACAAAGAGCAAATTCTGTGATTAAGTCAGTTAAGCCCTAAGTTAAGGAGTACTACTGTATATGAGGATTAACTGTAACATATGCCCTTAAGTAACAAAACAGTTGATAAATTTATGGTAGCTTCTAACAAGGTAACAATTGTATGGCTTTTTATAAATTTATTTTCTTCCATGCATAAACAAAGAATCTGGATACTACATATCAGCAGTTCTGAAAATGTGGTCCACAAACCTTGCAGGTAGAGGTATGGGGAGGGGTCCCTGAGAACCTTTTAAAGAGTCTGTGAGGTTAAAAATATTTCATAATGATAGTAAGACATTATTTATCTTTGTCAGTTTATGGACATTTGTTAAAAAGCAATGGTGGATAAATTGTTGGCACCTTAAAACACATCAAGGCAGTGTCACCAAATAATACTAGTTCTAATCTTCATTGCCCTGCACGTATGGTAAAAATAATGTCAATTTCACTTTAGAATGTCCTTGATAAAACAGTAAAAAGTATGATTTTATTAAATCTTGGCCATCGAGAGAGAGTGTGTGTGCATGTGTATTAATATATGTGGCCAAGTACGCATAAAGTACTCTGCTTTGAACCTGAGTGTCACTGTTGACTAGAGGATTTGGCTGCCCAAAAGCGTTTGGGCAACTGATTGAATTGTGAGCTGAAATAGATGCTTTTTCCATGGAACACCATTTTTAAGGGGGGGGGGAACTACTGATAGACAAACCAGGGTTATTCAGATGTAAGTATTTGGCAGAAATTCTGTCAAAAATGTAACAAAGCGAGCCTATCACTTGAAGGAAAACAACTGTCAGTATATGTTGACAATAATAAAATTCTAGCTTTCAAGTGAAAATTAGAATTTTAGAAAATCACATTTGCCACTGTGAGCTTGACAGCTTCCTGATACATGAAAACTTCTGATACGATGGATAAGGACATTAAGAAATGTGATTATTTGATACTGTATGAAGAAATATGTCAACATTAAGAAGACCTATAAAACACAGTGAACCACTAATTTCCAAATGACCTATACTTGATGTTACAAAATCATGCATAGATAGAAGATCCATTCAAAGTGTAAGATACACTAATGGATTTTAATATAACGGAGTAAGAAAAGTACATTGATATAGTTTCAGATTCTACTTTGCAAATAACCTTTAAAAAACTCCCATTTGTCAAACTTTGGTGTGATTATCAAAGAATATCCATGATTATCTCTTAATAGCTATCAAAATATTTCTCTCTTTCCAACTACACATGAGTGTGAGGTGGGATTTTCTTAATTGTCCTAAACCCAAATAAAACAATGCAACAAGAGCCAGGCATGGTGGCTCATGCCTGTAATCCCAGAACTTTGGGAGGCTTGCGGGGGAGGATTGCTTGAGGCCAAGGGCTTAAAATCAGCCTGGGCAACATAGCAAGACCTTATCTCTACAAAAGAATTTTAAAAAATCAGCCAGCCATGGTGGTGTATCCTGTATTCCTAGCAACTGTGGAACAGATTAAATGCAGAAGAATCCAGCTATCTTCTATTAAGTCACATTAGTTTTGCAAAAATGCAAACAATGTCATTCCTAGAATAATGATCAAAACCAGAAAGTAAGTGTTAGTGGAGATGTGGAGGAACTGGAATTGTTGTGCATTGCCAATGGGAATATAAAAATGGGCAGAATCACTGTGGAAAATATTATGATGGTTCTTCAAAAATTAAAACATAATATTACCATCTGATTTATCAATTTCCACTTCTAGGTATATATGGTATCCCAAATACTTAAAAGCAAGGACTCAAACAGATATATGCATACCAATGATCACAGTAGTATTATTAACAATAGCCAAAAGATGGAAGCAACCCACTGTCCATTGACGAATGAATGAATAAACAAAATGTGGTATATACATACCGTGGAATATTATTTAGCCTTAAAAAGAAAGGAAATTCTGACACATGCGCCAACATGGATAAATCTTAAAAACACCTGATAGGTGAAATAAATCAGATTTAAAAGGACAAATATATGATTCCACTTATGTAAGGTACCTGGAATAGTCAAATTTATAGAGACATAAAGATACAAAAGAAGTTAACGGGGAGTTATTGTGTAACAGATACAAAGTTTCAGTTTGTGATGATAAAAAAGTTCTGGAGGCAGACAGTGGTGATGGTTGCACAACAACATGAACGTACTTAGTGCTACTGAATTCTACACTAAAAATTATTACAATGGTAAATTTTGTTATATTTTATCACACTAAAAAGCAAAAATAGGTTTAAAAGGAGAACAAAAACAACGCCATTCTTCCCACTGCTTTGGGGGTGGAAAATAGTTATTTTTCATTAAAAATGTTATTTATACATGTAGTACATTTAACACTGTTTTGTAAATTAATACTTAAAAAATTTCCCAGCTTTAATCTCTAATATGGTAAATATGGACAGATATAGCCCATATAAACAGAGCTCTCAGGTCCTCAGTAATTTTTGAAAGGCAAAAGGCGTCCTCGGATTAAAAAGTTTGAGAACTGCAGTCTTATATGAACATTTATTGTCTCTTCTCACCCCTGCATTGTGTGAAGATCTTCGTTTGTTGGTATAGCTTCATTTGACAGCTGTATCACTTGCAGCGGGGAGACTAGCAAAAAAAGACAGCCTGGGATACGGTCACAATCGCCACATAAACTCTTTATAATTACTATTGTCCCCTGGATGCACCTTAACCGTAAGGACTGAGCGACACAAAGCTACAACCACACAGATGATTGGCAATGTACAAAACTGTTAAAATGCTTAAATGTGATATGTTCCAAAGTTGGAACATATCTAACAAGGAAACAAGGAACATATCTAACAAGGAAAACACATTGCTTTTTTTCTGTTGAATGTTAATTTGGATTTACAGTTCTAGGCAGATTTGGGAACGGGGTGGTGGCGGCATTGTTTCGGAAAACCAGTGTATCCGTGCAAAGAATTTTAATTCTCTCACAATCCTGCCAGTGGGCTGTTGCAGAGGGGTGTGGTTAGAGAGCTAGGAAGCAATCCAGAACAGCAGCTGAGGCTGCCCAAAGCCGTGTCCAAGCAGTAATTTCTCCATTTTGGGCCAAGTCAATTTGCCCTAGCAAGAGGCAGATTTTTTTAATAGGGAGGAAGAAAAGGAAAATTTAGAAAGCATTGACTGAAATAAGCAACAAAACCGAAGAGGTTTCATCTTGAGTGGATGTTAAAGGATTGGAATGACAATGAACTGTTTAAGGGGCAAAGGAGAATTGTTATTCTCAGTCTACAGCTGCGGCACTTTTCATGCCAGCTCTGCAGTTCTGGATGGGGGCAAGCGTGAAATGGTTTCCTTACCAGGACTATCTTCCTGCATTCATTTTGGCCCGGGTCTGTGACCAGACTGGCTGACTGCGGCTGAGGCAGTCCCAAACAAAGGGGAATGGATACCCCCCGAGGGAGCGGAGGAGGAAAGTGGCCCCAGGTGGCCGCGCCAGGTGTCCCTCAGGGGTCGAACGCGCGCAGGCCGCGGGAACAGAGGCGCCCAGGAGCGTCTTGGGGTGCAGGAGGGAAAGGCTAGGTTGGGGCACCTGGCACTGAGGGGCAGTAGACCCCGCCCTGCCCACGGTCAAGGTTAACCCGCGCGCGGGAGGTACCTGTGGAGGCCTGGCACAGCCGAAAGGCACCGGGCGATCATGGGAGCGCCGAGAGGCCAGCGGCGGCGGGCGCGCGGTCCTTCGGCTTGGCGGCGGACGAGGCGGGCGGCGGAGCCAGGGAGCGGGCGGCGCGAGTCGGCCTAGCTGAGGAGGGCTGAGGAGACCCGGCGGCGGCGGCCCAGCCAGCGCCCTCCCACGTGCGGCAGCCCCACGCCGGCGCTGGCGCCCGCGCCGGCCCCGCCCAGCTCTGCGCCCCGCCCCGCGCGTCCTGCGCCGCCCCAGGGGCGGTTCTGACCAGCCCCAGCGGGCGGAGAGGAGCGCGCGGCCGGGTGGGCTGAGGGAAGGCGGCGGGGGAGCCGGGGAAGTTTGGGCGGCCGCTGCCAGTGCTGCGATCCTGAGCCAGCTCCAGCCCTGAGGAGCAAGGGGCTGGCGGACTAGCTTCCGACGCCCGCGCGCCCTCAGCCGTCGTCTCGCGTCCTCTTGCCTGGTAAGGGGCTTCCATCCGGGAAGGGTGCGTCCCCCGCAACCCCAGACGGAGGCCTGCACCGCGCCCCCGCTGCAAGCCGGGTCTGGGCCCAGGCGACGCCCGAGTGCCGGAGGGAGGAAGGCAGGGAGAAGGAGGTCGATGTGCTCTGGGGAGTGGAAAGAGAAGGTTGGACATCTCCCTTCTCCTCCGACCCCAGCTCCCCCATTCTGTTTTCACCTTCTGCCCTGGAGGCTTATTTAGTGCTTGTAACCCCATGGCCTAGGGGCTAACATCGCCTTTGAAATAAGTGCATAGATAATAAACATTCTAGTGGCGGGTACCACACCCTGGCTTTGAATTAGGGAACCTGGGGAACAGATGGATGATGCGATTTAGTGGAAATAAGCCATTAATGCCGGCTGGCCCTGCGCCACTATTTGGATGCGATAGTATTCCATGTGAATGAACATGACCGGAGCTTCCAGCTTGTCCACGAGAGCACAGCTACTGCGGAGAGCGCTGGCCGGTCGGTAGTATCCATCGACTTAGGCAATGATTGTGTCTGTTGATGAAATACAATGCCATTTTTATTAAGAACGACACAACAGTTAAACAACCTTTCTTGAATGTATTTCCTCGTCAAGTAACTCTCAACCTACCAAAGTAGGTGGGGTGTAAATTATTTAATGTATTTTTTTTAATCTCATGAAATAGAGGAAGATGTTTGGTGTCCATCACCTTATAGCTAACAGTATGAAATCTCTCTTAACTTAGTGCTGAGGCCTTTGGGAGATCCTATATTTGTACTCCTATATTTTTCTGTCTCTGTACCTTATATACTGTTAAGATATAGTGACATATTCAGTGAGAGTCTAAGCTTATGTCATACATGTTTTGAAAAACTATTATGTAAGCAAGATTTAACATAGTATAATACTACCGGGTATAAATGAAAATATATAATAAATTGTCATAACAATATTTTGGAGCTCCCATGACTCTTCTTTAAAAAGAGAAAATATGGAAGGTAATATCATTTTTTCATATTTTTCTTTAAAATATTTTTTTGCACCCCTGTCTGCCCTCATTTTTTTACTTAAAACGTAATTTATAACCCTTGTTCTTTGTTACCTTTGTAATTTATAACTTTCTTGACTGATTGTTTAAAATAATTTAGCTCAGTGTTTTCATATTTCTTATCAAGGAAAAGTGTTTCAGCTTCTAAAATGTCATCTATCAAGCACCTAGTTTATGCAGTTATTCATTTCTTACGGGAACAAAGTCAGATGGATGCTTATACTTCGGATGAGCAAGAAAGTTTGGAAGGTAGGCACCTTCCCTTTGCATTTATTTGTGTTATAAATAAAGACTAAAATAGCTGTAAGCCCAACTTAATGATTTATTATAACAAAATCAGAATATTTTGTTGGTCTTTCAAGAAGAGAGGCCTAACTATAAGTTATCTTATTTCCATTTTCTGAGGCTTGTTTTGTTAACAACAATAAGAGGATTGTTGTTCATTTATTGAACAGCTACTGTGTGTCAGAACTATGCTTCGTATATTATAGAGAATTTTTTCTTCACAGTGACTGTTATGTTATTATTATCCTCATTTAACAAATGAGAAAATGAAACCAGATAGGTTAAGTAACAGAACACAGCTAATATGTGACAAAGCTGAGATTTAAATCTTGGTTCTTACCCTGAAGATCTTGTTTTCTCCTTTTCCTAACAGGATAGTATACAGTTTAGAAATAATACATGAAAATACCTTAGTCATTGTAATAGCACTATGTAAAAGTCTAATAATTACACCATTTGTGAGCTCTGACAAATGCCTATTTTGGGACTTGAAAGGATTTCACTCTTCTTTTAGGTGAACTTTCAATATTAAATTTGGTAATCTATAAAATTGAACAGGACTGGATGATAGCATCATGTGTTTCCTTGACATCATCTTTGTGCTTCATGTTTATGCATTGTGAAATTTAAATTCAGTACAACCATAAGAAGACTGAATTCTGCAGATGGGCATGTGGAGGTTCAGTGAGCCTAGCTCCTTTGTGGCCTAAAGACTTAATTATTGCAATGAAAGTGCATTTGGGAGAACTTTGATAAACACCAGTACAGTTCGAATCTCCCACCTTGAAGCTGCTTCTGTGACGACGGCACATCTATTAATTTCAACAAGCACTTCCCTGTGAATATGATTTTAGGAGTTGGGGATAAAAATTGGGCATTTGCTCTAAATCTGCTTGCAGTCTGCTTAGATCATGTCTTTCCAGGTGGCAGCGAGAGAAGCAGGTGACACACAGTTGGAGAACATTGCAGTCAGTTCATTGATTGTTAAGGTCTTGTTATTCTCCTTGGTAGTTAGCTGTGTGAAGATAAAGTTGATTGATATCTAAGGAAAATGTTAGTAATGATTGCCATGTAGCAAACAGATAAATGCAGTCATTTAAGAAAAGATGTTTCTTTTCTAATCAAAGTCAGTCTGATACTTTTAAGGGATAAAAAGAAAATGGAGAGTTTTTTAAAAACCAAGATCTTACATCCTATTTTTAGGATGGTATTTAGCCAAAAATATGTGCCTTCAGCTGTTTGTTGTATATGGCAGTCAGAAATGGTGCCAGTTGTTTTTGACTGACCCCTATTTTTGACTCTGTGAGTCTAATTTAATTGAACATGAGATCATGTGGAGGTGTCTGCCCACCTTCTAGACATTTAAAAAAGCCCTGGAGAAGGAGTCTCAGTTCTAGTACCAGCTTTTCCACTATTGTGAAGCTAGTGTATCTTCAGCTTTGAGTCTTGTCATCACATTATATTACCCACTCCTCTTGCTTGTTGTCACCTACTGACATTTGCTTTATTTTTGTTACTTATGGTTCGTGCTCACTGTTACTCTCTCTAGCACTACTCCTGTCTGACTTCTTGGCAATTGCAGTGTACTCATTTCTTCCAATTCCCTTGGCTCTCTCTCAGTTCTTGATCTTCTCTCCTCTAGTGATCTCAAACACTTGGTCATATCCTTAGATCAATGGTTCTGAACTTGGGGGCGATTTTACAATGTCTGGAGATATTTTTCTTTGTCAAAACTGGGGGTCTGGTATCACTGGCATCTAGTGAGTGGGTAGAAGCCATGGATGCTGCTACACATACTACAATGCACAGGACATCCCTTGACAACAAGGGATGATCTGGTCCAAAATGTTAGTATGCTGAGATTGAGAAACCCTTCCCTAGATATTATTATCAAAATTGCATTTCTCCCATAATCTCTATCTTAAACATTTTACTTCCTGACCACTACTGCCTATATTTCCAAGTTTACTCCCTGTAGAATTCCTACCCCAATAATTCTTCAACCTCACCAATATCTCCAATCTGTTGATTCCTTATTTTTTCCCACTTCTTCTTACCCATCTTAAATTCCATGGTTGGTAATTATACTCATTCCCTTGTATCTCCCTCATTCCCTTTCTTACAAAACCCTACCTCATTTAAATCCAACTCTCCACCTACTCTGTGCCCACATCCATGTGGCCATATATAGATGGAGCAAAACACACAACTTTTCTAACCAGTCCCACTTTAAATTCATGACTGTGAACCTCAAGCAGACCTTTAATGCTGGCAGGCAATTACGTTATCTGTTCCAAGTTCATTCATACATTTTTGTTCCCAGATGACCATTTTAATACTTCCTCATGTCTTCTCAAATCCCCAAAACCTTTTCTCCTGTCCTCACTTTTAGTTGATGACCTTGCTTCCTACTCCACCAGAAAAATTGAAATAATAAGAAAATGACCAGGCACAGTGGTGTGTGCCTGTAGTTCCAACTACTCAGGAGACTGAGATAGGAAGATCACTTGAACCCAGGAGTTCAAGGCTGCAGTGCACCATGATTGAGCCTATGAATAGCCACTGTACTCCAGCCTGGACAACATATGAGCCCCCATTTCTGATAATAATAAAAAAAAGGTTAACAACTTCCACTGCCCATCTATTCACCCACTACCTATATACTCTATTTCCCTGTCTATTATCATAGATAGACTATTCACATTCCTTTCTAAATGTAACCCCTCTACTGGTACGCTAGATCCCATCCTGTCTTACCTACTTCAGGATATCACTCTAGTTATTCTAGTCCCTTCATCTTATAACATCAAATTTTCACTTCATCAGATCATTTCCAGTAGAACATAAACTATTATTTCTCCCTTCTTAAGAGAGCAAAAACAAATAAATAATTATTCTTGATTTATTACCCTAATCCTATTCATCCTATCCATTGTTCAGGCCAAAAACTTGGATGTTATTTTGTTTTTTTTTTTTTTTTTTTTTTGAGACAGAGTCTCGCTTTGTTGCCCAGGCTAGAGTGAGTGCCGTGGCGTCAGCCTAGCTCACAGCAACCTCAAACTCCTGGGCTCGAGTGATCCTTCTGCCTCAGCCTCCCGGGTAGCTGGGACTACAGGCATGCGCCACCATGCCCGGCTAATTTTTTTTTTTTTTATATATATATCAGTTGGCCAATTAATTTCTTTCTATTTATAGTAGAGACGGGGTCTCGCTCTTGCTCAGGCTGGTTTTGAACTCCTGACCTTGAGCAATCCGCCCGCCTCGGCCTCCCAAGAGCTAGGATTACTGGCGTGAGTCACAGCGCCCGGCCTTGGATGTTATTTTGAATTCCTCCCTTTCTCTCATACTGTATATCTGTATATCTCATACTGTATAATCATTCAATAAATCCTGTTAGCTACACCTTAAAATTATGTCTAGAGTTTGACCACCTCTTACCATGGTTAAAACTGATATATGCATATAACTCCTGATTAAGACTAAGTATTTCTCACTTGTTTTGCTATGATAGTCCCTCAGTGGTCTCTCTGCTTCTATTCTTGCTCTTCCATGGACTATTCTGAACACAGCCACCAGTGATCTTTTAAAATAGAGCATGTCAGATTCTATTATTTCTCTACTTAAAATCTTGCAATGACTCCTTGTGATACTTACTCATTGCTTAAAGTATCTATGTAAGTTGAACTTCCATATAGGTCGCCTACTCTTTCCCCTTCTTTGGCTTCAGCCAAATTAGCTTCCTCACTGTGAATCCACCAAATCTCCTTGCCTAAGGGCTTTTACTCTAGCTGGTTCCTCCAGGTTATGGTAACACCCCCATCTCAGCCAAGTCTTTGTCAAATCTCTTTTCTCAGGGAGGTTCCCTTGAATCTGTTAAATCTGCAGGTACTTCCCTGCTCTGCTCTCCACAGTCTCCATCTTCTTAACCTTTAATGACTTGTTCATTGTTTTTGGTCCACCCTTCCATCCTTCGCTAGGATGTAGGCCTCAAGAGATTTAGGGATCTCTTCTGTTTTATTCACTGATATATCAAAAAGTGTCTAGAAAAGTGCCTGACATATTGTAGGTGCTCAGTAAATATTTGTTGAATTGAATCAGTGACCCTGGGCGTATCACTGAGTTGGTCTGTATCTTAGTTCCTAAGTCTATGAGATGGAGATATCTGTCCCTTCCCATCTAATAGATTTGTGAAGAGAATCACAATGGCTGGCACATAGCATGTGAAAACTTTTGAATTCATTGTTATCCAGATGGGATATGGTATTATTGAATTGAATTCTTCACTTCTTTCTCGTCATCAGTACCAAACTAAACTATTTTTGTTTGGTGTTAAAGTGGAACAGTAAATATATACATTATTTCTTTAGATTTTTATGACATTCCTGAGTGTAACCTACTGAAAGGAAGATCAGATGTAATAATATGTATTTCATAAATGAGAATCTTGAAGTAAAAGTAATTTAAATTATTGCACTCAGGTTAATTTGGGGAGGCAGAGTGGGCTGCATTACTAATAATGAGTTAGTCCTGAGTTTCAAGGCTGTGGTAGCTTTGTTCACTAAATCATATGTCTTTCTAAATATCTGTTAGTGTTGAGCACTAAACATTTTGGTAATTAGGTTTACTTATGAAAGCAGAATTGTGTTTTGAAAAAAAAGCCAGTCCCTTTACTGATACTTAGTTGGGTCTAGTATGTGCCAGATCTGTGTTCTAAGGCTTGTGGCAGCAGAGATGAAGAAGCTCGACTGGACTGCCTAAACAAAATAGGGCATACAGATTTCTCAGAGTCATCACATGTACTTTTCAGTGTTTACGACTGAAGTTCTGTACTCTGATTTTTGGTTAAGAGCTTAGTTTGGTACTATCCATCTTTCATGAGACTGTGCATTAATGTGTTTGTGTGTGTGTGGCGGAGAGATGCTCTCTTCCACAGATTTAATTGTTTTTATTTTCTCTGAAATTAAAATATGACTTCCATTTGCAAACACAGAAGCCAACAGATTAAATTTATTGAACATCTAGTATTTGCCAGACTCTGTTAAAGTCAAAGATGAATTAGATGTTGACCCTGTCCTCAAGGAAACAGTCTAATATTGGAGACAAACATTTAAGTGCATGTAATACAGTATGATAAGTAAAATAATAGAAATTTGTGCAAGCTACATGACACAGCAAAGGAAATGACCAGTCTGATCAGGGAGGAAGGGTAGTCATTAAGAATACATACATACACACACACACATTTGTTTTTGTTATTATTATTAAAATAACTGTCCCTTCATGGCATTGAGAGCCTGTGTGTGTGTATGGCGCCCAATGTTTTAAGTGCAAACACAACTGCTTGGCAAGAATAGAAAGGGAGAGAATGAGAATGGGTAAATAGTAGATTATTTTGTATCTAAAAGATATTTTGACTTTTTATAATTGGTAACTTAGTTGCTTATTCAATTCCTTTTCTAAGGAGAATTGTTCTGTGGATAGTGAAAGTTGGGTTTCTTTTTCTTTTCTTTTTTCTTTTTTGGTCAGTAGCTTTAAAAAAATAGTATTTTTGTTTGGTTGGATTTTTTTAAATGACAGAGGTAATTTTTTCAGGAACAAAATTAATACATAATGTATCTTTAAAAGGTCACATACAAATGCAAGGGAATCTATTCTACACTGGAAATACACTGGATTTTTGGCTACATCTTCTCTCCTGGGGCCAGAAGAGAATTTCTTTTCAAACTAGAGTGCTATGGGGATAAGAATCTACTTCCATTCCCCTCAAAGGGTACCTGTAGAGAGGACAGGATATGCACTCTTCATTGTTACTGCCCTAGTTGGGGCCCCTCATTTGTGTATATCATTTAAATAGGAGTCTATTAATAGCTATTTTCTGCTTCCACTTTCTCACCCAGCTTCCCTCTTTAATCCATTCTCAATGTTCCTACCAGCCTTTTAGTTCCGAGCATAAATCTAGTTATATTATTCTTTGTCACTAACTTCTTTGATGGCTCTCCATTTGCCTGTTCCTTGAAGTCCAGATCTTTTGAAAATGTCATTTGAGGTGCCTTGTCATCTGATGACAGACTTCCTTTTTTACATAATCCCCCACCATGTCTGTCTGCCTAGTTTGTACCTTGTTCCGTACCAGCCAGCTATCTTGTCATACAACAAAAATAGACGGGAGGTCTCTATCACCATTTAACATGCTATATATTTTACTTATGTGTTTATTAAGTGTAAGCTTCATCATGAAGATAGTGATTTTTTTCTGTTAGGTTGACTGCTGTTTCTCTACCACCCTAGAACAGTGCCTTACACATAGGAGGCACTTGGTAAATTCTCATTCATGAATGAATTTTTAAAAACTAACCTTTCTTCACATATATACATCAGGATTAATATATAGTGCTTCCTATGTGCCAGGGATTATTGCTCTTACTTTTTTCTTTTTTTCTTTTTTTTTTTTTTTAGCTTTTTTCTTATATATTTATTAAATATTGCTTATCTGCTGTAATCTTCTGGATCTTACTATCTTTAATCAGGTGGAGTATTCTGTTTGTCACATTTTAAAAAGGTAATATTTTGTTACATTTTGTCTATTTGTCACATTTAAAAAAAGGTAATATTTTAGGTTTGTAGTGGGGAGTAGGTTGTTATTAATGGTCTGCTCTTTCTGGTAGTCCTCAATAAGTGTGTGACGTATTCCGAATATTGAGAAATCATATTCTAGATAACATTTTCCCTTAAGTAAGAAATAAGAAATCAAGTTGTCCTCCTTCAATAGCTGTTCTATAAACAGAAATCTATTTGCAGCTGAACCAATTAGTTTTCCTTATGTTCTGTGATCATAAATACTGAATTTCCACAGATTGCAGTCCTATCAGGGAAAAAAAGAGGTTGTTTCTTTTTTTAAGTTGCTAATTTCTTTTTCCACTATTAAAATTTGTTTCAAGTTGCAATTCAGTGCTTGGAGACAGTTTTTAAGATCAGCTCAGAAGATACACACCTAGCAGTTTCACAGCCTTTGACTGAAATGTTCACCAATTCCTTCTGTAAGGTATGTTGTCATTGTTTTCTCATTGGTATCTGATGTAGGTAATGTAGGTATGACTGCATTTTATGTTAATAGATTGTTAATAGTTGAGGAGCCAGGCCTATAACTAATTAACTTCTTCCTAGGTACAAGGTAGATAGTCTATCTATATGAATATAATTTGAGATCTAAAATATAACTCATTTAATGTGCTTTAGATTTTCATATTAATAGCTATTCTCATCCTCTCACCTTCTTTTATATTTAATGATATGTGTTAGTCAACTTTTATGTGGTTTCCAGTATCTGAGTATTTTTATTTTTATTTTTTTCTTGCATCACCTTCCAATGAAGCTGAGTATTTTTTCATCATTTCCAACATTTGACTTGACGTTTCCCTAAAACATGGAATGCAAGTTAAAAACAAAAGTTTTAATGTCTAGATAGCAACTGTACAGAAATAGATTAATCTGGAATTGAATCATGATTTCTGAAGCACATTTAATCAAATTTGGCCATTTATGGGGCTCTTTTAAAACAGGAAAGAACCGGGTGTGGGTAGCATGTACCATAGTCCCAGCTATTCTGGAGGCTGACATGGGAGAATCCCCTGAGCCCAAGGAGTTCAAGGCCAACCTGGGCAACATAGCTAGATCTCATCTCTTTGAAAAAGGGGGTGGGGGAGGTTAAGGGTCGATATGTAAAAACTAAGACTAAAACCCATGTTCTCATCTCTGCTCCCAGGGACATGGTCTTTGGTTTTTAGCTCTTTCTGGAAATATAGACCATAAGACTGAAAAATTTTAAGGTTAGTGAGTTAGATCCCCCAGGGTGACCTCCCATATGTTTCTTCACTATATTTCAGCGCCTTATAGACTCCTTTTGTTTTTCTAGCTGTGTATTTGACCTTTAGTACATAATGAAGAATTCAGGAGTGAAGCTAAAATGTGTAATGACTATATCAGTCTGGTATGGACATAGCTGACCACACTTGACTGGATTCTCTAGGCTGTCTCTAGAACTTATTTGGGAGAGGTTCTTAGAGTTGCAGTGAAGATGGTAACTTGGCAGTAAACTAATAATGCCATTATACACATTAATTCATCAAAAAGAAGAATTCTAATGCTGTGACAAGATACATGGAAATTGTGACATTTCTTTCTGTTCCTCATCAGGGAACTCCTTTTTCTTCCCTTTGGTCTTGTCACCCCCCAGGGAAGACTGTCTCAGTAGCTGGTTATGGCTATGGTTGAAGCAGACCTTCTTTGCTGTCAGGTGCTCAAGGCCTGTGTTGAGCCAGCACTTGGTTTTGAACTCCTGACCTCGGGCAATCCACCCTCATTGGCCTCCTAGAGTGCTAGGATTACAGGCATGAGCCACCATGCCTGGCCTGAGATAGCACTTGGATTTGCTCACTCTTTAGCTACTGTCACCATTGACTTAGAACTGAAGAGATCAGAATTTTTTTTTTTTAACCTCTCAGGATGCTCCAATTGGCTTTTTTTGTTTGTTTGTTTGTTTTTTTGACAGAGTCTTGCTCTGTCACTTCAGGTAGAGTAGAGTGGAGTCATGATAGCTTGTTGTAGCCTAAAACTCTTAGGTTCAAGTGATCCTCTGCTTTAGCCTCCTGAGTAGCTGGTCCTATAGGCACACGTCACCATGCCTGGCTAATTTTTTCTATTTTTGGTCTTACTCTTGATCAGGCTGATCCCGAACTCCTAAACTCAAGCAATCCTCCTGCCTCAGTTTCCCAGGGTGTTAGGATTACAGGAGTGAGCCACTGCACCTGGCCTCCAATTGGCTTTTATACTTTGAAGACAACTTAGCTTTATTTTTCTCTTTTGCTATATCTGATTGCATTTAATTGTAAGAAATTTGTTGCTTACTATTTTTAAAATATAGTTTATTGAAACCGGCTTTCCAGTATATCTGCACTAGTGTTATTTGTGGTATCATAATCCTTTAGTAGTCCTGTTTTACAGCTGGGGGCTTCATTACATTTGTGTTTGTTAACAGAATATGGCAGAGAAAGTCTAAAACTCATCTGAAATAGAATAAAGATTGTCATAAAAAAGAAATTATTTCTCTCATCAGTGTACTTTATTGTTATAGTGAGCATTTCATTTTTGGGTTCTGCCTTTCTATATTTCCCCTCAATTAAGTGTATATACTCAGCGGACCCATTCGCTTTATTTAAAGTAGGTAGTTTTTGTGCCCATATCATGAGCTGCTCAAATTAATTCAGTGATTATGAGAATTAGTTATAAAGTATAAAAGTGTGGCAAGTTCAGTAAATAATTCAGAAGACAGAATGGATTATAATCCATTTTTAAATATGCCATTTTTCTGACCCCCCAAAATCACATTTGTTCCCATGTATAGATTACCTAGGATTGTTGGAAGATTTAAAATAGAAGGAACTCTAAAAGCAAGACACTAATGTGTCTTGAATACATTTACTTCTTGAGTAACTACAGTCAGGTTTTTTTTTTTTTTTTTTTTTTTTTTAGGCCATATGCTACAGCAGAATTTTTTTTTTTTTTGAGACTGAATCTTGCTCTGTTGTCCAGGCTAGAGTACAGTGGCATCATCATAACTCACTGCAACCTCAAACTCCTGGGCTCAAGCCTCGAGTAGCTGGGACTACAGGCATGTACCATGCCCTGCTAATTTTTCTATATTTTTGTAGAGATGAGTGTCTCACTCTTACTCAGGCTGGTCTCAAACTCCTGGCCTTAAGCGATCCTCCCACCTGAGCCTCCCAGAGTGCTAGGATTATAAGCATGAGCCACTGTGTCTGGTTCTACAGTCAATTTTAAGTAGTGACCTCTACTTATGAAGGTTCTCATTTTGTTTCTATATGTTTTTAGTCTGACATTTTGTTCTTAGGAAAACTGATTCATAGAGAAAGTTTCTTTTTATTTTTTTTAGTAAGGATAGCCCATATACTTTGTGAGAGATTTTGTACTTGTGAATATTTGGGTTTAATTAGCAAAGTATATTTCCAATGTTAGATCTATCAATTTTATGGAAACTTTAGTGAAGACAAAGGTAAACTGGGCAAATTTGGACAATATGGGAAGATAGAAGAGAATGAAAATTTTACTTCTGGTATACATCTTTCCAGTCTTTGTTTTTAATGTGTGTGTGTAGGTTTGTATGAACATACTGAAATAATATGATCATATTATAAATGCTTTTTTAGTAAACTGTGATTTTTGAGTTAGGATATCTCTTAGATAGGATAGTAAACATTTTGTTTTCAAATTTTCACTAATATATACAATCCCTTGATCATATTTCTATTCATATCCTTTATATATGATTCCATTTTTTGTTTACAAATTGGGGTTGCTGGGTATGGGGAAAGCAAATTTTTAAAAAATTGATTCATAGCTGCCTAGTATCCTCTAGAAAAATTCCACATATTCATATTTCTAATATAAGTATGTAAGAGGACTTTTCTCCTATGTCTTGTTAACTGTATTATTTATATGTTAGATTTCATGACATGGAATTACAGATGTTTAAAATGCGGGTAATTTATTATTCTTTTGTAATACTCTAGGATCACTCTTTATGTAGCTAAAGGGAAATGCATTGCTATTTATTTAATTTCAGAATGACGTTCTGCCTCTCTCAAACTCAGTGCCTGAAGATGTGGGAAAAGCTGACCAATTAAAAGATGAAGGTGAATATTTCATACAAAAATTACTTATTTAGTAAAGCTCTCTGAAACTCTGGAGAAAGTAACTGTCAATTGATATGATTCTGGTTTATACCACCAAGACTGAATTACCCTAAGTCCACATGGCTTTTATGAAACCGAATGAATGTGATGGGTAAGAAGCCTGGAAATACAGAATGGCTTGTGGGCAGCATGGGTATGGCTTGCTTCAAGTGAAGCAGATCTGTTTTGAGTAAAACTTGCAGAACAAATAATTTCATGGCTAATTACTTGTAACTGTATTTGCTAATTGTACTCTAAGATCCCAGGTTATTCTTTATGCTTAATCAAAGAGAGAAAAATAATTTTGAGTATTATTTTAACTTTCATATATTTTATGGTTTTTAGTTTTTTGAAATTTGTTAATGTATGTATATGGCACTTGTTTATTAACTAGCACATTTGCTTACTATATTACTACATTTTGTAAAAGCTGGCTATTGAAGCTCTCGGTTTTAATAAAGAAGTCACCATTGAAGATCTGTGTTCAATTTTTCTATCATGTCAATTATGTTAAGCTATAGAGGACAGCCGGGTCAGACCCATAAGATTTGTACTATAAAGCTGTTGGACACAGTCCTTATCTTTAGCAGTGGATGAGAGCCAATAAATTCCCTGTCCTGTATTTAGGGAGAGAGTTGTTGGTGAATATGCTGTGTTCAGAAGCCATGCACAGAACCATTTTCTGGCCTTTGCTTTAGTTTATACCCTGAAAATGGCAATTGTATTTTTTTTTAAAAATCAATCGGAATCTGAAAAGGTAGATATGGAAAAGAGTATGCTTTTCCTACTCCTTGGGCCTGGTTATTTCTCTAGGTTTATAAATATACCCCTATATTGCTGTTTTTAATGGCTGCATAGTGTTACTTTGGGCATGACTGACTTATATAGACAGATAATTTTGTAATCGTAAGTTACACTGAATTCACTATCTTTGTCTGTATTTCTTTTCAATACTGTGTGCTTATCTTCTTAGGATATCTTATAAAGTGCTGTGTTTCTAACAAATAGTCTGGTCTCAGTTTTCATTCAATGTTTTATTTCCTCTAAGAAATGATACCACCTTAAAACCTTAGCATAGTGTGACTTTCATAAATTACATGTAAAATAACGCAACAATCAGATCCTCATTGTCATTTGAGTTACAATATTCCTCAAATAATTTGAATTTAAACTATCCAGATACAAATGCCTTTTTCATATATTAATTTCTAACTGGAACAGTTTATTTTGATTTTTTTCCCGACCCAGATTTTTGTAATATATGAAATCTTCAGTGACGCAGTATATTCTCCACTAACATTTATTTTTGTCCCTCACGTTTATTCCTCTGCATGATGGAACATTGGGAGATTGCATCCCCTGTAGAGTTTGTTTGGACATAATGAATGTTAAGAAGATGAGGATTAGTGCATTATAAAGGGGAGACTCACAGCAGCAGCATGGAAAGACTGAATCACTTACTGCTTTTGCCCCTACCAGAAGCTTTGTATTCTTCATTTTCACTAAGACCTCTCATATCTAAGACATATTGCATATAAAATTAAAGTGATTTTTTTTATCCAGATTTTTCTATTTATGTGAAAACAAATCGCCATGATAGATTGTCAAGCATAGGGTTATTCCAGGCATATGTTGCATTTATTTGATGCACTTATTTGACTGTGTTAATCAAGGCTGAAGGAACACTGCTTTCAAATATTTTGTGCACCTTGCTTCTGAAGAGCTGCAGTAAGATCAGAATAAATCAAGCATGGTTCATTGCTTTCATCCCCTGACATGAGACATAAGTATAGGTATATCTCATAGGGTTGTGAGAATTAAAGGAAACAATTTATAGGAGAATACCGTGGAGCTACAAAATGCAATGCACGTGCTTCATTGTGAAATTTATCTCCTTTTTTCACAAATTTCTTCATTTGTGTCTTGAATTTTTATATATGAATTATTTTGTGACTTGTAGCTTTTTATCATTAATTTACATTATAGTTAGCATACATAATATTTGTGGTATACACACACATTATAGTATTTAAAAATATGAGGCGGTTCACAGGAAAAGACATAGAATTTTTTTTTTTTTCATGAGACAGAGTCTCGCTCTCTTGCCTTGGCTAGAGTGCAGTGGCATCATCACAGCTCGCTGCAACTTCAAACTCATGGGCTCAAGCAATCCTCCTGCCTCAGCCTCCCAAGTAGCTGGGACTACAGGCCTGTGCTACCATGCCCAGCTAATTTTTTCTATTTTTCCTAGACATGGAGTCTTGCTCTTGCTCAGGCAGGTGTCAAACTTGTGACCTCAAGCAATCCTCCTCCCTCAGCCTCCCAGAGTGTTAGGATTACATGTGTGAGCCACTGTGCCCAGCTATACAATCAAGTTTCAGTAATATTAATAATAATCATAAAGGGCCAGATGCAGTGGCTCACACCTGTAATCCCAACAGTTTGGGAGGTCAAGTTGGGAGGATGACTTGAGGCCAGGAGTTCAAGTCCAGCCTGGGCAGCATAGTAAGACATCGTCTATAGAAAAAAAATTAGCCAGGCATGGTGATGTGTACCTATAGTCCCAGCTACTCAGGAGGCTGAGGTGGGAGGATCGCTTGAGCCCAGGAGTTCAAGGCTGCAGTGAGCTTTATCACTCCATTGAACTCCAGCCTTGGTGACAGAGCAAGACCCTGTCTCTAAAACAAACAAACAAACAAACAAACAAACATAAAATGCCATTCAAGTAATAAAGCCCAACAGGAACAACAAAATCTCAATAACCCAGAAAATTAAAATGTTTGACATGGAAATCTATTTAAGTACCTGGGCTAATGTAGTTAACTACAAACTATGCTATTCTCTCAGCTTCGTTAGAGACTTTATATTCATTTCTTTTTGGGAAGGTAGGGAGGGAATCCAAATTAATTTTTTTTATTCTTAAAAAATCAATTTATTAAGATATAATTCACATACCATAAAATTTATTCCTTTAAAGTGTGCAATGCATTGTTTCTAGGATATTCATGGAGTTTTGAAGCCATCACTATAATCAATTATGGAACATTTTATAGACCTCAAAAGAAACCATGGACCCATTGGCAGTTATTGTTTATATTCATCTCTGATTCCCAATTTGTAGTAATTTTTTGTATGATTTTAGATGCTTTTATCTACCTGCCTTTCTTTTAATCTTCCCGTTTTTGTTCCCTACAAATTTGCACTCCTTTCCTCTCATGATCTATTAAGAACAAGGCGAATAGGAGAGCTGCTGGTTTAGAGAAAGCTGTAAGGAATTATAGAGGCCTTTGAAATGTGAATCCTTCCTCCTAATCTCAATTGTTCTGATATTTTCAGATTTGAATATTAGTTCTTATAAGTGCACAGGACACTTTTTTTTTTCATTTAATGGAATACGAAAGATAGCCACAGGAAATCTCCTACTTTGCTGACCAGTTCTTAACCTAGCTAAATTATTGCCAGATGTATCTGCAGATGGCCTTCCTGAAAATTAGTACTTTGTAGGCTAGCCATGCTATCTGAAATCCTATCTTTTTAGAAATTAATCTCCACCAAATCCCCTTTTAAAAAGGATCTATCCCTGGAAGGGATAGCACATAAAAATATTATCTGCCAATAATGTGTTATCGTGATTAGTTTTACTAGTTTACCCACAGCAGAGTTCTGAGAGCTTGATTATTCAGCAGATGTGTGTTTTGACAGGGAAGGAGTGGAAGACCAGGTCCAGATTGAGATGGTGATTAGGGAGGGTGTTGCATCTGGAACAGGCTGGGGCAGCTCTAAAAGGGAGGAGAGAGATGAAGATAAGGAAGGTGAGAAGAGATTCACTTTTGCCATGAGATAGTCATAACTGTTGCATTTACTCACTTAAGCCTGGATTTTGTAAGGTATACAAACATTAATTTGTTAAGACTCTGGATTGTTAAAATGATTCAAACACACTGTGAGCTGAAGAATATCAACTCTATAGTATAATATAAAACTTATCTCCAGTGTGACTAAAAAATCATGAGGCCAACCTTCATATTATTGTTGTTTCTAACATTAAAATTTATCTGTTAGACTTTATATTTTTTCTGTATATTGTACTTACTGTCTATATTGGTTACTTCATTTTAGGCAATAACCACATGAAAGAAGAAAATTATGCTGCTGCAGTGGATTGTTACACACAGGCAATAGAGTTGGATCCCAATAATGCGGTTTACTATTGCAACAGGTAAACTAGCACTATTGAGGCAGGTTTATAGTTCTTAAACATTTGGAATAATAGTTCTGAAGGATTTACTGACCTGTTGACCAACTGGTGGACATTAAGGTTGTTTCAATTTTTTTTTCGATATTATAAAGCTGCAATGTAATCTGGTTTCTAAAGTTTTCTTTATGCTTCAGGTTTTTTGGACTTTGGATTTATCCCTGGAAATGTGCTGAAAGTATAAACCAGGGGTCCTCAAACTTTTTAAACAGGGGGCCAATTCACTGTCCCTCAGACCGTTGGAAGGCTGTTAGGCACACATTCCACACATGCGCACTGTGGGCCCTGGATGAGTAGGCTGCTAAGCAGGACAGGCAGCGGCGGCAAAAACACCTGGGGCTGGATAAATGTCCTCAGTGGGCTGCATGTGGCCTGCGGGCCATAGTTTGAGGACCCCTGGTATAAACATTTAAAATACTGTTGATGCGAATTGTAAAATTGTCCTGACTTCTTTGAAAATGTTTTGAAAATTAATTCCCTTCCCCTAGGAGTGTATCTGTTTTGGCCACACCCTTTATTAGCACTAAGTACTGAAATTATTAGTTATTGTTATTTTAATATTATTGTTTTTATATTAATTGTTCTAATTTTATTTACTTACTGGTAAGGTTGGACATTTTTTCAAGTGTTGACCATGTGTGGTTTTCTCCTCCTAAGTTTTCTATTTATACCTTCAATAGACTCAATGTTTATGTCCCCCTTAAATTCTTACACTAATATGAATTTTAAACATAATCCCCTATGTGATGGTATTTGGAGGTGAGACCTTTGTGAGGTGATTAGCTCTTGAGGATGAAGCCCTCATGAATGAATGGGATTAGTGCTTTTATAACAGAGACTCCAGAGCGTGCCCTTGTTCATCTTGCCATGTGGGGACACAGTGGGGAGAGTACCTGTACCAGGCTTTATTTATTTATTTATTTATTTGAGACAGAGTCTCACTTTGTTGCCCAGGCTAGAGTGAGTGCCGTGGCGTCAGCTTAGCTCACAGCAACCTCAAACTCCTGGGCTCAAGCAATCCTCCTGCCTCAGCCTCCCAAGTAGCTGGGACTACAGGCATGTACCACCATGCCCGGCTAATTTTTTCTATATATATTAGTTGGCCAATTAATTTCTTTCTATTTATAGTAGAGACGGGGTCTTGCTCTTGCTCAGGCTGATTTTGAACTCCTGACCTCGAACAATCTGCCTGCCTCGGCTTCCCATAGTGCTAGGATTACAGGCGTGAGCCACCGCGCCCGGTCTTGTACCAGGCTTTAGCCTCAGACTTATTTCTCTTTCTTTCTTTGCTCCGCCCTTTTATTTATTTTTTTTTAACTTATTTTAATTTTTTCTTTCTTTCTTTTTTTTTTTCATCTATATGGTCAACCAAAAGTTAGGACTCTGCCCTTTTAAACAGGGGTCTGACCCCTCTAGACTGCATTTGCCAGGTTCCTTTGTCACCTGGCTTTTGTCTGAGTTCAGCCACAGAGGTGCTGGCAGGCGATTGGAGGATAGAAGGAAGAGAGGAGTTTGGGTATTTCTTCTTCCTCCACCTTTTATTTTTTTTTAATATACACATCACAGTATATATTCAGCAAGTGCTCTTCTCATCCTTGTCTTCCCACTCCCACTCTAGACACCTGCTATGGTCCTAGCTTTTGCCAGGTGACCTTGGGTTTTGGACTCTGTACTTTGTCCTTCTGTCTTAGAGATAGTAATGGCTCCTTGTTGTGAATCTCTAGATTTCTGTACAACCCTCTGTTTGGCCTCTCAGCTCTTTTATCACCTTATGTAATAAATTCCCTGCACTAAATTATTCTGTTTTAAATATTCAAGTTCCAGTAGAACTTTTACAATGATGGAAATCTTCTATAACTGTGCTAACACAATAGCTACTAGCCACAATGGCTATTAAGCACTTGAAATGTGGCTAGTGGAATTGAGGAACTAAATTTTTAATGTTTAAATTAATTTAAATAGCCACATCTGGCTATGGCTACTATATTGGACAATATAGCCCTATATTAAAGATATAATCCCTTTATCCTATATGCACAGCTTATTTGCCTCTTTAATTTTTTTTGAGAAAGAGTCTTGCTGTGGTGTTAACCCCAGTAGAGTGCAGTGGTGTCATTATAGCTCACTGCAACCTCAAACTCCTGGGCTCAAGTGATCCTCCTGCCTCAGCCTCCCAAGTAGCTGGGACTATAGGCCCATGCCACCATGACTGGCTAATTTTTTCTATTTTTCTAGAGACGGGGTATCACTCTTACTCAGGCTGGTCTTGAACTCCTGAGTTTAAGCAATCCATCTTCCTCGACCTCCCAGAGTGATAGGATTATAGGCGTGAGCTAAGTGCCCAACCTTATTTGCCTTTTAATGTTTTTCATATGTAAAAGTTTTAAATATTTATGTAGTCAAATTTGTTCTTTTCCTTTGAATTTTATTCCAGTGCTTTTAGGCTTAAAACTCTCTTCATTTACAGACTTGACAAATAACATCTGTTTTCTTATTTTTCCTTTACATTTAAATTATATCATTGCATATATATTTTAGCAATTAATATATGACTATTTTAACCCATTTGAAACTTGTTAAGACAGCCTTATAAAAATTACCTTTTATTTTATAATAGGTTCATAGATGTGAAGGCGATCTTTGAGTTAATTTGGCCCAATCTTTCATTGAGTTATTTATCATACTGTGTTTCCCTGAAAATAAGACCTACCCATAAAATAAGCCCTAGCGGGATTTTTAAGCATTTGTGCAATATAAGCCCTACCCTGAAAATAAGACCTAGTGATGGGCGTGGCTACGCAGTGTATCTACACAACCCATGCATTTCGTTGTGGAGCGGTAAAGAAGACGAGCAGCCCTTCTCATCTGTCCCATCCTGACAGTTACTATCTCAGAGGAGACTGGAAAGGTGCAGGCAGCCCCACCAACAAGGTCGGCTCCCCTGTCAGGTCCTGTCCATCCTGTGCATGCTGCAAGCTGAGGCTTTGAGGGGAAAGTCTCCTCAGTGAAGTGAGGAGTGGGATGTTTTGCTTTAGGTATTGTGTGTCCCCAGGGGGAAGAAGGAAAGCTGTGGCTGCCGTGTTACTCATTTTACTTTGACTATATTTGAATAAATGTAGATTGTTGTACTGTACTTAAAAAAAATGACACATCTCCTGAAAATAAGCCCTAGGGTGTCTTCTTGAGGAAAAATAAATATAATACCCTGTCTTATTTTTGGGGAAACATGGTATTTAGGGTAGTTGTACCCTTCTGACAAAGTACCCTCTGTCTCTAGTTTTTTTTTTTTTTTTTGGTAGTTATTTCTAACTGTTGGGAAAGTCTTCCTTATATTGACACTGACTTTGTTTTCCTGTAGCTTCTGTAGTTTCTTTCAGTTGGCTTTATTTAATTCTTAAGGGTAAATATGATTCTTCTTTTTCGTGACAGTAGCTTTCATTTTGAAGTTTGCTACTGTATTTACTTGAGTTCTTTTCTCCACTTTAAATGTTTGAAGTGTCCTCCATTATACCTCAGGTAGTAGAACTTTAGGTCCTGTACCTTCATTCAATACTTGTTCCAGTTTACCTGTATCTGTTAAAGTGTATTCCTAGAAGTTATCACAGTATACCTGGCATTGGTCTAACCAGACCAATAAATAGTTTTTGTAGGACTCTCGTTTAATCTACTGTTACATCACATAATTATGTATCAGCATATTCTAGCATTATTTGTTAAATTCATATTTTTCTTTTGGTATATTAAATCGTTCCTTTTTCATGCATTCTCTCTATCCTATTCTTCAATCATATATTCATTTGACAAATTCTTACCAACTACCGCTATGTATTAGTATTGTCACTGGAGGTAGAGTTGGTGGTTTGGACTCAAATGTAGGATCTTATGTTTTACTCTTATAGAATTTTACATTGTTATATTCTCCAATTTATATGTCCCTTAATCTTTTTGGATAAATAAAGTAATGTGTTTGGTCTTGCTCCCATTTTCACATCATCCACAAACTTGAGGTGTACCGTATCTTACATTATGTCAGTTCCAGGTCAACTAATGGAGCTATTGTAAATAAGTGGTTAAGAACAGGAGTTCTAAACCCAGATTCTTTGGCTTCTAATCTCTGGCTGTGCTACTTACTACTATGTGACCTTGACCTTGTATCTATGCCTTAGTTGCCCTATTTGGGATAATAGTAGTATTTACCTCATGGGGTTGTTGTGGAGATCAAATGGTTAATAAGTGTAAAGTGCTAGGAAAGTGTCTAGTAAAGAGTGTTTCACACAACAAGTAATAGCTATTGTCATTATTCTTTATGCAGCCTGTTTTTTTGCCTTCATCAGAATATGAAGAGAGATCCACATTTACAGGGTCCAAATATGTTGTCAATTTTCTTTCTCTGATTTACCAATCTAGGAGTCACCTTGTTAAAAAGGAAATGATGTTAGTCTGATAGGACTTGCTCTGAATTAATCTGATATCATTTTCTTTCTTTTTTTTTTTTTGTGGTCTCCAACATTTTATTAGGGAAATTTTCAAAGTTGAAAAAATTTTACATTGAATAAGTCATATATCTACATCTAGATTTTGCCATTACTATTTAGTATATTTTCTGTATCTCATATATATATATATATTTTTTTTTTTCTTCTTTTTGAGAAAGAATCTTTCTCTATTGCCCAGGTAGAGTACAGTGGCCTCATCATAGCTCACTGCAACTTCGAACTCCTAGGCTCAAAAGATCTTCCTGGCTTAGCTTCCCAAGTAGCTGGGACTACAGGTGTGAACCACTATGCTCGGCTAATTTTTCTATTTTTTGTAGAGATGGGGTCTTGCTTTTGCTCAGTCTGTTCTCATTGTGTTACCCACGATGGTCTTGAACTCCTGGCTTCAAGGGATCCTCCTGCCTCAGCCTCCCAAAGTGCTAGGATTATAGGTATAAGCCACTGCACCTGGCCTGTATCACATTTTTATCTACCTATCTGTGCCTCTATCCATTCATTATTCCATCTTATTTTGATTCATTTTAAAGCAAATTGCAACCATCAGTACATTTTCCTCATAAATACTTAGTATTCTTATCATTAACTATAGTGCAACATTTACTTTTTTTTTCTTTTGAGGTTAAATTTGCATACAAAATGCACAAATCTTAACGGTGCTTTCACTGAGTTTTGACAGATATATATACCTGTGTAACCTAAAACTCTATCAAGACATTGAAAATTACCATCAGATGTCCAGGAAGTTCCTTTTGCCCCTTCACAGTCAGTTGCCTACAACACACACCAGAAGCAACCACTGTTTTGTTTTGTTTTTTTCCACCAATAGATTAGATTCATTTCTTCTAGAATTTCATATGAAGGAAATCACACATATTTTTCTGTGTAAGATTTTTTTTGCTCAGCATGTTGGTTTTAACAATCAACCACGTTGCAGTATGTATCAGTAATTTGTTCTTTTTTATTGCTCAGTGTATTCTATTGTTTGAATATGTCATAGTTTCCTCTTTCCTATTTATGGTCATCTGGGATGCTGCTAGTTTTTTTAAAAAATTATTTTGTATTTGACCAGAATTTATAGTTGTTATTTGTGGAAGGATTGGATCCTTAAAGAGTTTAGTTGGCCATACTGGAAAACTTCATTTTCTTTCTTCACAAAAAAGTCATTTTATTATGCTGTTTCATCAAGCTACCTGAGAAAAATAGAAAATCCAAATAATTTGTGGAGAATGAATTCCCCAAGCTGTGGTTTGATGTTGGAGTTTTATTCTCTATCATTAGATGACTATACATAATGTTTTAATTTAGCATATGAAATCTTGAAATATATACCCTTGAATATCATGAAATGTTATAACCAGAAATAAATGTTATCAGAAAATTATTTATTTATTGAGCACAGTAAACCATGTACTTTTAAGTATGAATATGGAACTAGTGAGCCTAAATAGTTTATTTTTAATGAGATTAGGGTTCATGAATAGTCTATTCACTAGTACTACAGTAGAGGAGATTCTTGGCAATACCTATGCTTGCTTTTTGTTTATTGTTACACTGAAATCAATAATTATGCTTCTATTTTGCATTTAGCACATTAACTGCTATGTGAGTTGTATTTAACTGAGGCTAGTTTTGAGCTCGGGGCCTCGTGAAGCATATGTAACTCACGCATTTCTACCTTGGGAGCTGTGTGAACTATTTTTCAAGTTGCATATGACTCATGCACAGAAAACAATAAAAATAACAGATTTTTCATTAAATTAGAAAGGATTGTTTTGTTTTCAAAGTTTTTATTCTATTTTCATAATAAAACACCATGGCCCCAAGGAAAAAAATTTTTTCTTGTGTGTCAATGTGTTAAATAGTATCTTTTTCCCTGAAAAGTTCAGTAATAGACCATGCTATTTAATATCAAATAGCTGGAAAACGTTATTTGTATATTTAATACAAATACTGAATAAAGCTTTAGGATCATTTTGGGTTTTTTGAAACTCAAGTAGCTTTAAATATCTCAATAGCCTGTAGTTTTGCCAACTACCCCTTGCTATTTTTCTTAGCCAACTGGTTGCTAAGAATTGGAGGCTCAGAATAGCAGATCTGAATCTTCCTTTTAATATTCATTTTCACAGTTTTATTACTAATCAAAATATTTTTCACATACTAAACTCACTAGGATGAAATTAAGTTTACTTTTTATAGAAGTGACCTTTTTCTATTTCTTAGAAAATGATCAGTTGGCACATTTCTTAAGCATGAGTCTTTCTTTTCTAGCAATTGTCTTCTATTTTTGCTTTTAAGGATCCTGTTGATGCTTGAGACTCAGGTTAGATACTAGGAAAACCTGAGTCTTTCCTTGAAAATCTATTATGTATTTTTGTTTTTTATTTCTATACTTTTAACACTTGCCACAATGAATAACATTTATGTAGGTTTATCATGTTTTATCATATAGTTATCATATGTTCTGCCTTATGTGAATTTTTTTTGACCAGGCCCAGCCTGAATATTTGTTTTATTTCTTCAGGTGAAGGGCAGTGATTGGGGCTTATATCTATTTGTACCTCTTATAACACCTAACACTGTGCCTCAAGGAGTTTAGCAAGTTTTTGTTGGATGAATGGAAAGCTGTAAAAGAAATATAAGAAATTTTTAGGCCAGATATGGTAGCTCATGCCTGTAATCACAGCACTTAGTGAGGCCAAGATGGGAGGACCACTTTAGGCTAGGCATTCAAGACCAGCCTGGCAACACAGTGAGATCCCATATCTACAATAAATTAAACAAAAATTAACTGGACATGTTGGTGTTTGCCTCTGGTCCCAGCTACTTGGGAGGCTGAGGCATGAGGATCACTTGAGCCCAGGAGATTGAGGCTGCAGTGAGCTATGATCACACCATTGTACTCCAGCCTGGGTGACAGAGCAAGACCCTATCTCTAAAAAAAAAAAAAAAAAAAAAGAAGGAAAGCAATTTCCAGTGATGTTAAAACAGCTAGCCATTCACATTAACATTTGTATACACAAAACAACACATGATTGAGTATAGGTCTAAAACACTTCCACTCATTTATAGTATGAAATGAATAGCAGTTTTCTATGCCTTCTTTGTGAAGTTTTGCACAACTTCGGTGCTGAGTACATTACCTTACCCATAGGAGGCTCATGCTTCAGGAGTGGATGGATGGTTGAATGACTTAAGGCAATAACTAGAATAAAAGATAGGAGAGAGAGTCTGATGGAGGGAGTTTGTCTGGAAAGCCTCTCAGATGATGGAGAACTTGAGTTGGAGTTGGATTTGAGTTGGAGTTGGATTTGAAGGACCAGTGGATAGGGGAGAAGGGATGGCATTTTAGGTTGGAGAGCATAGTTTAAAAAGCAAAATCAAGAAGCATCAGGCTATTGTAACAAGGAATGCTAATGACAGCATATAGCCATCTTCGCTCTGAGAAGGATTGGAACAGAGACCACTGTTCCAATAGCTCAATAGTGAGCTATTTTGCATTTTATTTTCCTCCTCTATGAGCAGCATGTAGTCAGTTCACGGGATTTGAACTTAGTTTGTTATTGAACTTGGAGTTGAATCTCAGTTCTGTAATTTACTAACTATGTGACCTTGGGCAATCACTTCATCTTTTTAAGTCTCAGTTTTCTCACTTGTAAAATAAGGATATTAACCAGTTTAAAGGTTGGTTGTAAGGAGTGATAATAAATACAAAGTCTTTAGCATAGTTCTAGACTGGCAGTATTTGTTTCTTTCAAAAACAAATGTTTACTTGCATTGTATAGGTTGCCTATTTGCTCTAATGATTGTTTCCTTGTCTGTGTAGAAGCTTTTTAATTTGTCAGGTCCCATTTATTTATTTTTGTTGTTGCTGTGATTGCTTTTAGAGTCTTCTTCATAAATTCTTTGCCTCTACCGATGTCTATAAGAGTTTTTCCAATGTTTTCTTCTAGAATTCTTATGGTTGTTTCTTTCAAAAACAATGTAAGACTCTTAGTGGTAGGAATACATTTTTGCTGTAATTTATTTATGCATGATATGAGAAATACAAGGTAGCTTGATTTTTTGTCTATCTTTCTATAAAAATAGAACATAAATTATATTCATACTTTTGTTTTAATAAGGTAAAGAAAGAGAGGGTGTCTGAAAACATAGTGACTCTGACTGTATTGTTCTACTGAAATTTCATTAGTTATGCCCTGATAACCAGACAGCAGAGGCAGAGAGTGCAGACCACATTGTTATTCAGTTCAGATTTCGGCATGTTTGGCTTCATCTCACAGAAGATTCAAATATAGCCTTGCTTCTCTTTCCTTTTCTGGCCTCCAAGGCTCAGCCGCCTCTCCTTTTCCTTTTGTGAGCTGCACAAATCTGCTTTCACCCTAGCTTGCAGTTTGTGATCTGAAGCTGTTAAGATTGGAACACAGTCATCCTCTTTTCTTACACCTACTCTTCTTTCTGAATCTGATCCTCCCTGCTTCATTCCTTATCTTATTGTCAGTATCTGAAGCCTGAGACCAGTGCGTCTTTCTCTGTGCTTCCCTTTTCCATGTAACTCTCAAATAGCTAATTTATTCCCTACTCCCTAGTCCAGGTTCATAACTTTTGCTAAGCTAGTGCAATAGGGACTTAAAGTGGCCTTCCATTTCTACTTGCACTCCCCATTCCTGTCTTCTGCCAAAAGGCTATTTCTAAAATGTGAAATTGATCATCTAACTCTTGCTTTCTGTTCACTAGTTCCAAATACTTACAGGATTATATTTAAGCCCTTCAGCATGATAAATAAGATCTTTTTATAATCTAGGCTCTTTCTTTTCTCTTTATTATATTCACTTTTCCTCCTACCCCATTTCTTTTATCTCTACTATCTGTGTACAGGTAACGTGAAACTTACTGATTTCTTTAAAGTAACATGTTGAGACATCTCTCCATGCTTCGCCTGTACTCCCCCTGCTTACAATATTTCCCAGCTTATCTAATTGATCAACTACTAGTCATCCTTCAGAACCTTGTTAGATACTGCTGCTATTTTGAGGAAGGCTTTCTTAATTTCTTTTCTTTCCAAGCTCCTGACCTATGGAGCAATGCTATCTAATATGGTACCTCCTAGCCAAATGTGACTATTTAAATGTAAATTAATGAAAATGTAATAAAATTAAAAATTCAGTTGTGCAGTTCCATTAGCATATTTAAGTGCTCATTAGTCAACTTGTGGATATTGGATAGCACAGATAAAGAATTTTTCTATCACAGAAAATTCTCTTAGATGGCTACATTTGCATAGGGTTAACCACACCTTTCTCTGTGCTGCCTCTTCCTTTGATAGTTCCATTTTTGTACTTATCATACTATTTATTCATTTATTTGTTTGTTTTGCTGTTAGACTCCAAAAAAATTGCAGGGCAGGGAGATAGCTTCTTCATCTCTGTATAGTGCTTTTGAGTTCAGGGTCTAGCATATTATAGTTGTTCAACAAAAGTTTGAGTTGAATTGATTCAGTGAAATTTAGAAGGAAAAACTGTCTCTACCTGAAGACTTCTAATGATGAAATAATCACATGGCAGCTTGTGTGTATAAATGCATATATATTTTTTTTTTTTTGAGACAGAGTCTAGCTCTGTTGCCTGGGCTAGAGTGCCGTGGTGTCAGCCTAGCTCATAGCAACCTCAAGCCCCTATGCTTAGGCGATCCTCCTGCCTCAGCCTCCCAGATAGCTGGGACTACAGGCATGTGCCACCATGTCTGGCTAATATATATATATATATACACACACACACACACACACATATATATATATTTTTAGTTGTCCAGCTAATTTCTATTTTTTTAGTAGAGATGGGGTCTTGCTCTTGTTCAGGCTGATCTTAAACTCCTGAGCTCAAACAAGGCCCGCCTCGGCCTCCCAGAGTGCTAGGATTATAGGTGTGAGCCACCACGCCTGGCTAATGTGTATTTTTTTAAAAAACAAATTTAAATGTATTTAAAGTCCATTTAAACTTATTGAGAGAGTAGTGCAATGAACATCCATCTATATTTACCTTAGAATCCATAGAAATTAATATTTTGCCACATTTACTTCCTCTCTCTCTCTTGTCTCTATTGGGGTGTGTTGAGTGTATGTGCGTGTATTCGTACATATATACATATATATAAAATTTTCTTGATAATCCTAAATACTTCAGCTATATCTCCTAAGAATAAAGATATACTCTACATACTTATCATTACCTTTCACATATAAGAAAATTATATTAATCTTGAAATTTCTCCATTTGTCCCTAAAACATCTTTTATAGCTACATTTTTGGTCCAGGATCCAATTAAGATTCTTGCATTGCATTTCATTCCATCACTTTAGTCTCTTTTAATCTAAAAAGTATCCCTGTCTTTTTTGATTATTTGTTTTTCATGACATAGGCATTTTTGAAGAGTTCAGGCCAATTGTATCATAGAATGGGTGATATTCTGAATTTTTATGATGGGTTCCTTGTGATTAAATTTAGGTGACATTTTTGGTGTTAAGCCTACATAAATAATTATGTGACCACATATTGTATTATGTTAGGAGGCACATGTTTTCAAACTGTCCGATTAATGGTGATTCTAAGTTTGATATCTTAAGGTGGTGACCATCAGATCTATTATTCCTTTGGTAATTAATAGGTAATCTGTAGGGTCAGATCATGTGAATAAAAGATTATTCCCTTACAGTGTTTTATGAAATGTTTATCATCTGTTCATGATCTTTCCCCAAAACATTGATGATTGCGAAAGGGTGATTTTTCTAATTTTATCATTCCCTCTGTATATATCTCCTCTCACATTTCTGTAAAGAAGAGCTTTCCTCCCTTTTCCTCTTTTCTGCTTTCTCCCTCCTTCCCCTGTAACTTTTTTTTTTTATCATTTGAGTATTCATTTGGACTCATGATTTTTTTATATTCACTATTCAGTGTGTTATAATCAATTACCATAATCGCTATTTTTGACACTTAAATTATCTCACTTTTGGCTGGTGGAGCTCCTTCAAACTGGCTGCGTATCCTTTTATGTAACTTCATTTTAAAAATATGCTTTCCTTCCAACAGAATAGAGCGTGTAAAAAAAAAAATATATATGCTTTCTTGCTTTCTGAGACAACAAGGTATTCCAAATTTGCCCTGTACTTTCCTTGCCTTAGACCTGAGCTCATCTGTTTCTCTGTGGAGTTTCTGTTCCTTTTAGTGGAAAATAGTATTTACAAACCAAGATCTGTTTGTAAGACTTGGTCGTTGCTACTAAGGTGTTATTGCTTCTAGGTCGTGTCAGTGGACAGAGCTAGGAAATACACTTTTTGAAAAATCACCAATTTATACAGAGACCTTCAATTCACATTCCAGTGTCATAGAGTTTTCCCTCACCTTTCCCCATTTTATATTTGTGTCTTCCTTCTCCCAGAGTGAAAACTGTTAGGCAGGGACCAAATCTGCAGGTGGCAGATACAGACCAGGAGGGTGTTTCTTAGGGGTGGAGAAAGGGGGAAGGGACTGCAGGAAAATGCTGCTAACAACTGCAAAGAGCAGGAACTTGAGGGATTGAGGCAGACACACCTGTGGCGCTGCAGCTTTGTTATAAGAACATCTGTCATTCTTGTATCTCAATCACCTGGTAATATCCCACAGCTCCTATGAGCCCTTCCCTGGACCAGGCTGATATAAGGAAACCACCTGGGAGTCCTAAACGGCCTTCTCCACTCGTGGAGACTGTTCCTCTCTAGAATGTTTTCTTGCCTTGTATAGTTACCTTCTTTTCTGCCATAAAAGCTGTTTGTGTGGAATTGTTTCCTGTCTGTGGTCACTCTGTCTCACTGGCCCTGCATGTGAATTTTCCAAACAAGGAGCCAAAGAATCAGGACAACAGTCCACCAAGAGACTTGACAAAACCAAGTCCACCGAGACTTGACAAAAACCCCCCTTTCCAGCAACATCAGTATGTTTACACATTTGTTCTATTCTTCAATATCCTTCAGTTGGAATCACAATACCAACATTACACCGCTAACAGCCTACTAAGTAAACTGCAAGAAAAAAACTTTGCAGTTTTTCTTTTCTCTTAGAACATATCTCATTAAGGATATATATTTATAATACGGTGTTTGAAAGTTACTTGAATTCTTTCTTCTTGCTATACAGTTAAGATCTTTTGTTTCTGTTTTACCCAGTGTGAAGGTTTGCTTTTCATCTTTTTGAAGTCTCTTTCCAATTTCTGCCCCATTTACCCCATTCTCACCCACCCACATAGGATGAAATTACAAAGGATGATTAATAAATAATAACTCTATCCTTAATGTTCTTTGCCTTATGGCTGATATTAATGTTGTAACACCAGCTTGCTTTTGTTTGCTTTTCAGTCTGTCTTATTGTCTTTCTCTCTTTAACTTCAGCCTGTGTTTTAGATGATATCTTTTGTATTCAAGTTGAGAATCTTAGTTTTGCTTTTTTGTTTCTTGTTTTTCTATAGTACAGCATGACATTCAAGAGAATCTCAGGGTTTTTTTAAGCATCCTTTTTCTTGGCTTCTCCTTCCACCCTTTTCCCCCTTTTATTGGACTAGTTGCATTTTCTTTGCTTCATTTTTTCTTTCTGATTATTTGGAAGTTGTATGTTCTATATCTTTTCTTCCAGTGGTTATCCTTGTCATGCTGTTACTTCATGTTGAGTATTAAGTAAACAAAACACATACCTCTTTTTCATATAAACTACCAAAACAAGTTTCTTTGAATGCTACACTATCAAATTTAAGTTTTTTTTAACTGAAGCAAAGAACTTTGTTTAGTCGTTTTAGGAGAGTTTTGTGCTAGAGGTAATTTAGCAAAGGTTAACAGGTCAGATAAATGGTTCTCAATTGCTCTGTACAAAGTAGATGGAACAGTTGCTATCCTTAGTTTACAGCCAGATTTAGACACACAGCTAAGTTTTTATTTTTCACCATAAAATTGCTAGGTAATGTTATGTGTACCTGTAGAATGAGAATTAGTGTGTTGAGAAGGTATGAATATACATTTATTAAAGATAAAATTTAATTAAACAAATGTAATTAAAAATATGCAGTTAACATTAGATCATGAATGTAGCCATATGTTAACAACATAAAAAACAATGCATGTGGTATTATTGAAAACTTTTGCTATATAACATTTAAGATGCTCAGAGAATGCTAAGTCCTATGTATTATATATAAGAGATTCATTTTCTGATTATATTTTAAAAATCACAATTCAGGTTTCTGAAGACAAGTATTGACTTGCAGTTTCCTAAAGGCATTTAGCACATGTTTAGGTATAGATGTTTGTATTTTTTTTAAACCACATAGTTTTTTCTCTCCTTTTTCAGAACTTCCCTCCCTCCATCCTTCCATTAATAACCCTTTTACCCTTCATGCATGATTCTATGCTTGTAGGCATGCACATAAACTGATTAGAAAAAAAGGCCTTTTACATAAAAGAAATGAGATTGGGGAATTTGGTGTTCTATAAAATCGCCTTTGGCAAATTTACAGGAGTTGGATACCAGCCTGGGTAATAGTGAGACCCTGTCTCTACACACAATTTTTTTTTTTTAACTAGCTGGGCATGGTGATGCACACCTGTAGTCCCAGCTACTTGGGAGGCTGAGACAGGAGGATCACTTGAACCCAGCAGTTTGAGGTAGCAGTGAGCTAGGTTTATATTCCCAGGTTCAGCTTCCAGAATTGGCCGTATTACTTTTAGCTCTGTCCAGGAGTGATTTTACATAACACATTCTGATCCTACCCTAATAAATAATTGATGTATTATTATGCACATTTAATATTTGTGGAGTATACTAGTAAACTTGATGTGATATAGAAAGTATTAGATAATTTTAATCTATAGTTCATTGGACAGAAGGAGATTGGAAGATACTTAGGGAATGCGGAGAATCAGTGAGGACCCTCACTGATACTTGAAGAGAGATGGTGTTTTAATCAGTCTTATTGTTTCCCTGTGTGCTTATTAGAATCCAGCTAGGTCCCTGAAAGAAATGACATTGATTAATTTCAATGACGAGAGATGATTCATTGGGTGTTTAAACAAAAAGTTTTTTAGGACAATTAAAACAACAAACGTGGATAAAGAGAGAAGAATAAAGGTAGCAAGAGCAGTGCTTGTTAGATTGCAGTGGGAGAGGACCAAGGGGTCAGTGAGTTTGGGGTAGCGTGGGACTTTTGTCTATAGACTCAAGAACATGAAGGAGCCTAAGCCAATTTCTGGGCTCACAGCAATGTTTTTCAGAAAGTGCTTCCTTACCTTTATTAATAGAAAGGGTGCCAGGTCTTGTAGTTACAGCGTTTAAGGTGGAGGGGCTGCATTATACTTTTTGGTTGCGAGACATGAGCCCTCGGTCCTGATCTAAGAGCTGTCTATTGTTTCTTGGTTGCTGGCCACCCACATTGTCAACTGAGCATCCACCTTGGAGCTGCTTTTCTCCTTTCCAGTTTCTCCTCTGAGTTAATTCTTCTTACTCCTAATAATGGAACCCTTATTGAGGAGACGTCACAGTTACAGAGATTTCAGTCTATGCAAATGTTCTTTTTCCAAAGTTGGCTTTTTCGACCTTTTGCTGAGGAACAAGAGTATGAGGACTTCTGGAAGACTGAAAGAAATAGAGTTTAGTCTGCCTCAGAAATGAATGAATGGGAGAAAGTGCCAGAGGACTGGAACATTGCTTGCACGTGACACCCTTCTGTGAAAGTGGTCAGTTGACAGCACAGCACTCTGTGTCATCACTCACAGCAGTCACTTACTCTGTGTGCCTTCTTGGAAGGCCAGATGTCCTAGTGTTTTCAGTTTTCAGTTTGGGCAAATTAGAAAGGCAGTAAGGAGATAGATTAGTTGTATCACGTGCATATTTGTCTTTTCTATAGCAAAGCAAACAGTGAAAGGCAGCCTACATATTTTTTTTTGTCTGAACAGAAGTTTCTAAGCTTTTTTTTCCCATTTGAGTATATAATTATCTTAGTTTGCTTAGAACTTTACTGGAAATGATCTACAAGTTGGGCCAAAGAAAATGTAATTTCATTAGTACCTGAAAATGTAAATTCATGCCTTGAAAGCTGCTTATAATAAAAATCTCTTTTCTTTCTCTTAGGGCTGCTGCTCAAAGCAAATTAGGTCACTATACAGATGCAATAAAGGATTGCGAAAAAGCAATAGCAATTGATTCAAAGTACAGCAAGGCATATGGGAGAATGGGGTAAGTAAGTTCTGGGAGAATGTTCAAAGTCGTACAAAATAGCATTGAATATACTGTTCTTAATGTCTTGGTTTTGAATTTCCTGCCTAATATTATACCCTCTGAGCTAACAAAAAGATAAATAAAACATAAGAGAGGAAATGACTGCAATCTCTGTGATTTGGGAGTGAGATGACTAGTTGTTTGATGACTTATTTGATTGTTGGAGAAAATCATACAGCCCTCTTAGGAGATTCATTTCATGTCCATAACCACAAACCTCAGACGAGCACTCAATGTTGGCAGACGATTATACTATACTTTCTTTTACTTTCACCTTTCCGCTCTCTGATATAACTGTTTAACACCTTCTCCTCTCCCTTCAGAATTTCACTACCCTCTCCATGGTGACTCTCAGATGATGACATTGTCTTACACTTAATTCAGAAAATAGATGCATTTTGAAGAAAAGTAACTTATCTTCCTACTTCCAAATCTACCAATCTACCTGCATTTGTATCTACACAGAATGCCTTTTTTCCTCTAGGACTCTACAATTGTTATTATCCCCTTTATCTTCCATACCTTAGTTTTCCATCTCTAATAGATGATAATGAGTAGCATGTGTAAAGGTCATAAAAAAATCATTCATTGGAACCATCCTTTTAACCAGAGTTTCTCTCGAGCTCCCATCTCATTTCACAGTTCTTCCTCTGCAAAGCCCCTCAATGGTTGTCTTCACTTGCTGTCTTGACTCCATCCTCTCATTCTCTCTTCAGCTTACTCCAATCAGGCTTTTGTCTGTGTCACTGTGGTGGCTAATTTTGTCAACTTGACTGAGTTACAGGATGCCCAGATAGCTGGTAAAACATTATTTCTGGTGTGTCTGTGAGGGTATATCCAGGAGCTATTAGGTTTTAAATCTGTAGACTGAGTAAAGAGGATCACACTCACCAATGTGGGTGGGCACCATCCAATCCTTTGAGGGCCTGAATAGGTGGAAGAAGGGTGAGTTCACTTCCTCTGCTTAAGTTGGGGTGTCCATCTTCTCCTGCCATCGGACCTCAGCATTCACGGGCTTGCACAAATAGTGAAAATTGAGTCTCCTGCTGTGCAAGATCTCAGCTGAGATTGAATTAGGTAATGCTCTGCCTTTTTGTTTTAGCTCTCATGCTGGAAGTCTATTTATTGCTACATTTTTGTATTTTGTGCCTTTTGCTTATGATTTCGCTGTTTACAGTGGCCCCAAATGTAGGCTAAAGTGATGTCCAGTGTTCATAAGTGCAAGAAGGCTATAATGTGCCTTATGGAGAAAATAGATGTGTGAAATAAGTTTCATTCAGGCATGAGTTAGTGCTGTTGGCATGAGTTCAATGCTAATGAATCAAAAATGCACATGAGGCTGGGTGCGGTGGCTCACACCTATAATTCTAGCACTCTGGGAGGCTGAGGCAGGAGGATGGCTTGAGCTCAGAAGTTAGAGACCAGCTTGAGCAAGAATCTGACCCTTTCTACTAAAAATAAAAATTAGCCGGATGTGGTGGCATGCACCTGTAGTCCCAGCTACTTGGGAGGGTGAGACAGGAGGATCACTTGAGCCCAGGAGTTTGAGGTTACTGTGAGCTAGGCTGATGCCACTGTACTCTAGCCTGGACAACAGAGCAAGACTCTGTCTCAAAAAAAAAAAAAATGTAGTGGGTTATCAGAACTTATTAACATTAGTGTCACTAAAGTTGGTATTCAACTCCCCACTGCTAAATTTGACTGGCTTAAAAAATATAATATGTATATTAAATGAGGTTTTTAAGCAGAAACACACATAAAACAAGGTTATATATTGATTGGTTGACCAGAAGTTCACAGGAACCTAACCCTGTATTTCCCCTAGAAGCAGTTTCTCAGTATTTGCTATTTTGTTGTTCATGGTGACTTTATAGAACATAATTGCTATGACTGAGAATCAACTATAATTGTTATTGGATCTCTTAAGTTTATGTTTGAATCCATACTTATATATTTAACTATTTCTCATCTCCATGTTTGGATGTTTAATAGGCATTTTAAACATAACAAGTCTCAAACAGAACTCTTGTTTCCTTCTTAAATCTTTCCCATCTCAGTAAATTATACTGTCATTCATCTACCCAGTACTCAGGTCAAAAGCCTAGGAGTCATCTTTAATTCTCTATACCTGGCACAAGTGCTTATATCAGCAAGTCCTGTTAATTCTGGTTTCTAGGTATATTGTGAATCCAAATGTTGATCGCTATCTTGCTTGTAGCCTTAGTCCAAACTACTTCTCTTACCTAGGCACTAGCTTCCTCAGTGGTCTCCCTGCTTCTACTCTACACTGCCCATGTCAATTCTCTACATAGAAGCCAGAGTGATCTTTCTAAAGCATAAATCAGGTTGTGTTACTTTTTTTTTTTTTTAATAAGAGACAAGATCTCACTCTATCACTCAGGCTAGAGTCCAGTGGCCTCATCATAGCTCACTACAGTCATCAACTCCTGGGCTCAAGTGATCTTTTTGCCTCAGCTTCCCTGGTAGTTTGGACTACAGGCATATACTGCTGTGCCTGGCTAATTTTAAAATTTTTTGTAGAGATGGGATCTTGCTGTATTTCCCAGGCTGGTCTCAAATGCATGGTGTCAAGCAATCCTGCCTTGGCCTTCCAAAGTGTTGGGATTCCAGGCCATGAGCCACCACACCCCAGCAGATCATGTTACTTTATTATAGCCAGAATAAAGTCCAAACTCCAAACAATGGTCCTATATGGTCTGGTACCTAACTGCTCTCTGACATTATCTCTCCACACTTTGTATTCTGAGTTCCCTCTTTATCAGCCTTTGTTGTGTACCTTAAGCATACTAAGCTCCTGTCCTTCACAGAACCTTTGTATGTACCACTGCTTCTGTTAGAATGCTCTTCTTCCGATTTCCATATGGCTTTCTTCACATCACTCAGGTCTTTTCAGTGTGGCCAGTTGTGAACAGCTTTCCTATTCATTCCTTATTTATTTATTTATGAATGAAAGAATGAATGAGACAGAGCCTCACTCTGTTGCCTGGGCTAGAGTGCCATGGCGTCAGCCTAGCTCACTGCAACCTCAAACTCCTGGGCTCAAGCAATCCTTCTGCTTCACCCTCCCAAGTAGCTGGGATTACAGGCATACGCCACCATGCCCAGCTAACTTTTTCTATATATTTTTAGTTAGCCAACTAATTTCTTTCTATTTTTAGTAGAGACAGGGTCTTGCTTTTGCTCAGGCTGGTCTTTAACTCCTGACCTTGAGCGATCCTCCTGCCTCAGCCTCCCAAAGTGCTAGGATTACAGGTGTGAGCCACTATGCCTGGCCCATTCCCTTTAATATTGCCTTTTTAATATGCATGTTTGTTGCTTTTCTTCCCCAAGTAGAATGAAATAGTCTGGAAGTTAGAAACTTTATCTTTTTCATAAAGATGAAAGATTCTACTAAGTAGAATCCTTAGTATCTAAAATAGTATCTCAGGCTGGGTGCAGTGGCTCAAGCGATCCTCCTGGCTCAGCCTCCTGAGTAGTTGGTCCTACAGGCACATGCCACTGTACCTGGCTAATTTTTCTATTTTTGGAGAGACAGGTTCTGGCAGCATTGCTCAGGCTGCATTATGGTTTTCGTGACCACAGGATTGTTAGTCAACTCACATCTTTGTGGAGCTTACTCTAGGCATTGATACAGCAAATTAATTCACATATTAGGCTTAAAAAATGGAAGGGTAGGTAAGGTTCATCTCTAAGCATTAAGCTTATGATTCACAGTTCAGCCAAGGTTGTCAGTAAGCAGAATGGAGAGAGTTCAGACTTACAGAATCTCGGAATTAGAGGGAATTTTAGTGATACTCCTGTGAACTGTAATACAATGAATAAATTAAGTGCCATGTGGATTAGAACTGAGTACCAAGACAGATGTTTGACTGTGTTTGTGATGTACTGATGTTCTTTAGTCACATGTCTTCTACTCTGTATTCCTTTCAGGCTGGCCCTCACTGCCATGAATAAATTTGAAGAAGCCGTTACAAGTTATCAAAAGGCATTAGATCTTGATCCTGAAAATGATTCCTATAAATCCAATCTGAAAATAGCAGAACAGAAGTTAAGAGAGGTATCTAGTCCTGTAAGTTGTTAATGCCAAATGAGTGAAATATTTTGTCACTCACAATTTATTGTAATGAAATTTTAGTTGTTGGACTGATTCTCAGATATAATTGTTTTATAGACAGGAACTGGATTGAGCTTTGACATGGCTAGCTTGATAAATAATCCAGCCTTCATTAGTATGGTGAGTATATTTTCTTTTCTGCTCTACTGGTTCTGTTTTTCATAGAGCTATGTAGTCCAAAACTTTTTAGAAACAAATAAGAGAGCTTTTGTGGTGGTGGTCATATTAGAGTGTTGATGTAAGTCTATATAGCAGGGTTCTTAACCTGTCTGTGTACCCCTTTGTGGGAAAGCCCATGGATCTTCCCAAAATCACATATATAAAAATTTTGTATAGCTATGTATATGTGCATTTTTCCTAGGGAGAGAACCATATTTTTTCATCAGATTGGTATAGGAGCCTGCAAATATATGAAAGGTTAAAAACTACTGTCTTACATAAAAGTGGTCCTGGGAAGATATCTAACAATTGAGGTCTGTTATTTGGCCATAGTGGTTCCCTAAGCTGGCCCCTTAGCGTTATCTGTCTTGTTTTCTATCTTAAGAGTTTCTTTGTGCTTTTAATATGGTCTCATAAATATGTACTCTGCTCTTCAAACCAACAGAATAACTTGTGGGCCTTTTGAAAAGACACATGGTGTGGTCCAATAGGTGGTAACTTTGATTTAGTGGGCCTAGGATGTTACCTTGGCATGTAAAACTGTATACTTTGGATGAAAACCATTCTACCACATGGTGTGCCCTTGGAAGGCAGGAATCAGTTCTTATGCATCGTTGTTTCCTTCAAAATATGTGTCTCTCATTCATTAAATCTTCAGTTGAACTGAAATGCACAGATTGTACAGATGACTCATTCCCAGCGAAATAAAGAAGTCTTTTGAACAATTAGTAGGTTCCCCCCCACCATCAAATTTGAGTCAGTCTTCCTACCTATATGCTATCAAATATATATGGTTTTTTTGATAGGTTTTATGACATTTTTAAACATTGTTACCCATTTCCAGAAATCTCAGGTTATGGTATTATAAAAGGATGTGAAAATGGAATTCTTTTAGTTTCAGATTTGGCTTAGGCTCAAGCTGCTATGTACCAAAATAAGGTGTGAGACCACCATGTAGGAGTTGCAAAAGATGGGGGTTAAAAACATGTTTTGTGACTCTTAAAAAGGGTTTAAAAAGGGTCATCTTGAAAGAGATTAAAAAAGGATTTTTAGAGAAAGCTGTTGGAGTTTCAGTGCTCCATGTCTGAAGGAAGTAGGGAGGCCTGCCCTCATCTCAAGCCCACTGAGAAAGGGTTCTTTTGGTCCACTTAGAGAGCTTTCTGTCTGGCCCTCTGTAGGAAAGCCAGTGAACTGGTATTTGACTTGCCAGTTAAAGAAACCAGTGGCAGAATTAGCTGTGTGGTTTGGGTAGTTACTATGTAGATAACAGTGGAGCAGAGATGTGTTTCCGGTGGACCAAGGTGAGCACACACACTGATGAGATAGTTTGTCTAAATATGCCCAAGAGGGCTTCCTGGAAGGAGACAGGACCCCAACACAGAGAGCCTCTGGAGGACTGCTAAGAACCAGAGACTGAAGGAAAGTCCTAACATTCATCCAGAGAGCAAATTACCCCTCTGAGAGAATAGATGAGAAATCCCCAGGGGGATGGGAGTGAGAGAAGTGCCTGAAGAAAGTGCCTCAGAAAGTGCCCCCTGAGAGGACCAGGGTACTTTTAAATACCTTGCAAACCCAAAGAGCACCAATGCAAAACCAGTAAGATAGTACCAATCATCAAATAAGAACTCTCCTGCTTCCTTCACCTCTCTTCCCTCCACGTAACCCTGACCCTGGAGGGCCAGAACTCTAGGTTACGAAGCTGGAGAAAGAAGAATGGAAGCACTATAGAAAAAAGAGCAGCAACCTGCAACTGTAGCATGCCCATGCTGGGGAGAACAAACGTTTTACCTGTAAATGAACTTTTATGTATTTGGTTGTTACACTGAGACATTAATTACTGAACTGGAGGTCATTTTATAATTTACAGTGACAAGAGGACTGCTTACTTAAAAGTGACCAGAAAAGTCATAGAATCTGTTCTAAACTTCTTCTAGGTCCTAGATTCTGGGAGAAAGGGAAGAACTACTTTCATAGAACAGGCTTAAAGGGATTATGAAATGAAATGCTTTATATTTATAGCTCATAAATCCTGCTTTACCTAGGTAATGTCCATAGTACTTATGGGTTGGCTGAGAGGCACCAATCTGGACTGAGACTTGAGGGAAGTTATTGATTTATTTGCAAGTCAAACTATTTTTTTGGTAATAAAAGCAAGTGGTGCTTTTGCTCAACCGAAGGGTCAGCAAATAAAAATTAACTACTGTCTGCAAAGATTGAGACTAAATTCAAATTTTATAGGGATATTGTTGACAGTACCAATTTGAATAAAAAAAAAAGGTATGCTTTCAAGAGGAAGTTTTAAAAGTGTTTGTGCATATAATTAGTCACCCCATTATAAGCACAGGAGAATTGAAACTACTGGGCCCATGAAGCAAAATCACATCTCTTAAGAGTACTCATTTAGAGATTCTTTAACTATAAAGTTTCTATTTTTCCTTTTAACTTAACTGATCTGATCAGTAGTAGTAAGTAAACCGCTGTCAATAACTTTATAGTGTTTTGTAATCTTTTTATCCTTGCAATGTCTTTTTATTGCCACTTTTTCTAGTAACTCCTCTTTTTTACATTCCCATTTACTTTGTTTAGGACACTAAAACTCTACAAAAATGTTAGTACATACCTGGTTTGGCTTTCATTCCTCCATTAAAAAAAATCTTTGTTAAAAATCCCTGAATATTAACTGCCTTTAATGGGAGTTACTATTTCTCAATTTCAGGCAGCAAGTTTAATGCAGAACCCTCAAGTTCAACAGCTGTAAGTATATAGAAGGAACTTATTACATTTACCCCCTTCTACTTGCCAGGCTTCTAATTTGAGCACATTAGCTCAAAAATGATAAAACTACCCTGAATATCAGTCATTTTTAAATTAAAGCCACACACATTTGGCCTAACTTATTATATCATGTGAGTATATTTTACTTACTTTTCCTTGGTCAATTATCCTATTTATTACGAATATATGTCAGTCCCAGTGATATGTCTTTTGCATACTCTAGAATGTCAGGAATGATGACAAATGCCATTGGTGGACCTGCTGCCGGAGTTGGGGGCCTAACTGACCTGTCAAGCCTCATCCAAGCGTAAGTATTTTTTAAAAACTGAAATAGTGGAAATGTATTTTATGTTTTACAGTTGGTCTCTAAGGTAAGGGACCAGGGCTCATTGGCCTCCTTAAAGTTACTAAATCTTAAAGTAGTTCATAGATTCAAATCACTTACCAGACTGAAGGGAAGGAATCCAGACCCAGGTTGTCTGGCCAGCTATGTCTCTTGAGAAAAGTAATTATGTAATTATGTATCAGCATGTTTTTTTTTTTTTTTTTTTATGCTACCACCTCAATAAGGCAGGTGAGGAAGATATTAGAAAAATAGGTAATTTTACATCCCTATGCAATAGCTAAAGAAACTGATGTACAAGTTGGTGACTTACTAAGGGTGTTGGAGCATCCATGGAAAAACTAGGTCCACATTTAGTCTTTTGATTTGCAACTTAAGTTTTTGTTACTTGATTATGGTGTTGGTATGAAATTAGAGTCCTCAGTTTCTTAAGTGGGGATGTCAATACTATAATCTTTATGTACAGAAGGTCCTAAGGATTGGTAACCTGGTACTTTACAGGGCATGGAGAGAAACTGTAAAAATTATATGCCTAAATATATTGTGATCTCACATATAAAGCAGTTAATCCCCCATTTTTCCCAACAAAGATCCAAGAAAAAGTTTTTCGGCAGACTTGAGTAACTACTCGGGTGCAGATAAAAGTCAATTGTTTACTTAAAAATCTGTATTAATTTAGGTACACATACATATTTTAAAATCAGGTTATATATTTTAATGTTCAGACAATTTAGGAAACTTTTCAAACTTTTTCAGTACTTGTCAACACTTAAAGAATGTCCTTTTGTCTTATTACTTGAGCACATTACCTTCACTTCCATTCAGATTACTTAAGATACTTCGTTTTTTGAATGTGTTGATGCTGTCACTGGAAATTTCATATGAAGCCACAAGTACCATTTGTTGTGATCAGGAACATGTAACCACTTAGAATGTTGCATTTTTAGAATTATCTTTAAGTGGAATGGTTATAATGATGTCTAACACTTGCAATTGAGGGTCCCACACTCAGGAATTTGGGTTAAACTTGTTTGCATTTTAAAATCAGTTGTTAGGTGACCTCTGGAAGCATCCCAAAATGGCATGTCATATGAGAGACTATTAAGACTTAACTACAAAAGCATTGTGTTTTAGCACATACAATAAAAGCATGTCTTTAGCCCTTTGTTTATTTGTGATTAAGCACTAGATAGGTATATTTCACCTAATTCAGGCACTCATTTCTTAGCTTGAGTATTTTGTTTCTTATAAAGAACATTGCAATGTAATAATGCTACACAGAGGCATTGGCAAACGTGCAGATACTAAAGTTGTGGTTCTAAAACTTATTTTTATGGAAAAAGCCTCCTCTGAGGAGTTCCTATTTCTACAGTTCTTTTTGTGTGGATACTATGTGACTGGCAATTCCCTGTTCATACTACTTTGCCTCTTTACTGCAGGGGACAGCAGTTTGCTCAGCAGATACAACAACAGAATCCTGAACTTATAGAGCAACTGAGAAATCACATCCGGAGCAGATCATTCAGCAGCAGCACTGAAGAGCATTCCTGATTTGACCAGGGACCTTAGCCCAGAATGCAAATGGTTTCTGGCTCTGAAGTATTCCCTGTAGATAGTACCCCCAACCCCCAAACAAAAACAACAAACAAAACACTATATCTGATCTTTGAAAGACTTGAGCATAACTTGACTTCTTTGGAAATGAATGATAAGTAGCCATGTTAAGTGCCAATATAGCACCAGAACAAGGTTCCATTTTCAAACTTTTATCATATTTGTATATTAGACTTAATAGCAGAGTATATTTATTGAACAGTACGGCTGCTTATTGGTGACTTCTTTAGCTCTGAATTCCCTTAAGCAAAGTTTTCTGTAAGTTTTTTCTGAGCAGGGAGATGACCAAAAGGAAAGGTTTCCCATGCTGGTTTACAAGAAAGATACTTGTCATTGAGCAGCTTTTCAGGAGAGAACATTTGTTATCTAGGTTTAGCTTTGATAAGTGCTATCAGTAATGAATACATGGGAGCCAATATCATCTTTAATGCTGTTTGTTCTGATGAATGACAGGGAATCTTAAGAGCTGGTAGAAAGTAGCATTCAGTGCGATCGATGTTTTGAAAAGAAAAAATAGATAATGTGAATGTATAGAAAGCGAAGGTAGGATGCTCAGGTTTTCTGCGTAGATCTTAACTCATGTTGTCTGGATAACATTAGCGTGGCCACTTATGCTAAGTACATAATAAAATACATTTAGAAATCCTTAATGGCACTGGTTAGATTAGTGATATCACAATTTCTCCAGTGGTAACCTTAGCTTGGAAATTATCAAATATACCTATATTTAAATAAGCCAGAGGCTTGGTCTTAAGGATTTTCTAAGTGGCATTTAATTATGTGTCCATAAACACTGAGTTTTAAAACATTTAGTAATTATTTGATAGATAACAAAACACATCTGTCACTAACATTGCTTGTCCATGTAATTCTCTGCAATAATTTGGCTTTGCATGCCATTCATATGTGTAACATAATTTAAATTTGATGCAATTTAAACATAACAGGAGATTTAAATATTTTATTATGCATTAGATGCCATATTAGTTAGTAGTTAAGAGAAGTGGCATTAGGTATTAATTACAGTGATGGATGAGATAGTTCTAATTGCAACTGGAATTTTTTTGTTTATTAATCATGAAATTAGTAAAGTGGGGCTTCACATGTAAATGATTACACAAGTACCATGCAGGAAAACTAAAAAAGTAGTACAAAATTAAATCAGTAATAGTGGTAATGATCAGGCCTTACTATAACGGTTCTCCTCTAAAGTTTAATTATTTGGTATTTAGAAGTTTAAAAATCAACTTTTCTTTTTCTCTTCATGACAACAGAAAACAGTGGTTCTATAATTTCACTGTAAGAATCACCTAGGAAATTCATTAAAAATACAGATTCAGGGCCACACCTTCAATTTTGATTTAGTAGGTCCTACAATAAGGCCTAGAAATGCCATTTTAAATGGCACACTGGGTGGTTCTGATATAGGTTCAAGGACTCTAATTTAGAGCAACACCAGGTTAGAGGTTTCTCACTTAGACCAGCAAATACTAATCCCCTGGGCTAAGGCTAAAATAAAGATCTATAGTATGAACCCGTAGTTCTGGCCAGATACTGGGACTTAAACCTAAGACCCTCTGATATTCCATCTAACCCAACTAAATTTTTCGTGAAGTTAGAATCAGCCCCTAAGTATTCAAGTGTGATACAGAATGAAGGACGACTACCAAGTACATAGAAGTTATGACTGATTGAAAAAAAAAGGCAGAGTAGATCCTTAATTAAAATTAGTCATTCTTATCTAGTGTTGACTAAGAAGTTAAAGTTTCTAGCATAACTATCTTGAGTGCATTAAAAGTGCTTTCAGATCAGATGATAAGCTTTTAGCTACTGACTAGGAAAACTGAAAATATAAGTTAACATTATCAGAAGTAAAAGAGGGGGATACAGTACAGACCCAATAGATGTAAAAGGATAATTAGAAAACACTAAGACCAATTCTAGATCTATATATTTAGCTACTTAGACAAAACAAATTGCTTATAAGATAAAAACTACCAAAGCTCACTGAAGAAATAAATAACTGAATAGACCTGTATTTATTGAGGAAATTGAATTTGTAATTAAAATCCTCCCAGAAAAGAAAATTACAGGATCAGATAACTTCAGTGGTGAATTTTACCAAACACTTAAGAGAGAAATATCAATTCTATATAATCTCTTCCAGAAAATAGAAGGAAATACTTCCCAACTCATTTTATTTGGGCAGTATTACCCTGATAAAATCAGACAGACATCATAAGAAAAAACACTTTAAAATAATGTATTCATGTGCTAATCTCTATAGTTAGCTATATTTTTACACAAAATAATGGGAATTGGTGTATTTCTTCCATTTCATTTTTCTAGTGTTTCTTTGCTAATATACCACTTGTAACAAATTCAATCTAGATGACCACTTACCTGGATTTCCATCCTATTTAAGGCATTTTTGCTCTTCAAATACTTTGATCACTTTGGAATCATTACATTGAAAGCTATTTCAAGAGTTTTGCATGGTTGGATTGTGTTAGCTACTTTTAAAATTATAAGAAATGCCTCAGATATTTTCTTGCCTATCTGGAAAATATAGTTGCTATCTAACTAGAGAAACAAGAGGGCATTAAATCTTTAAGCATTCTACAAAATGCTTGATTTCTATTAACCACATTTCACTGTAGTAGCTATAGTTGTTATAATGCTATGTAAAACTGAATATGTCCTTTATATACAAATGACATTCTCATTTTATGGACCAAATTGTTTATCTAATTTTATATTGTTTAAACAGATCCTTCCTAAGATGGCATTACTTAGCCTTTACTTAAAAGTATGACTATGTGACTAGCTTATCGCTTATCAACAGAAGACTGTAATTAAATCAAAGTATATATCAGATTCCAAGTGACCATTATATGTTAGTTTTAAAATATGAAACAGAAGGTTCAGTCATGAGATGCTATTTGAAAAACAATCCAAGTACCCAGTGTAGTGGCTATAAAGTCTTATTTCATCATTTAATCAATTTTAATCATTTTGAAAGAAAGACAGACCTCAATTTTACACTGCTTGCACTTTATTTTGCACAAACATTTCATTATTATTCCATTTTGAGGTGCAAATCTTCTGAATGTAGCTTTTATTTTGGACCAATTTGTCATGGCAATAAATAATTATGCATCTAATATAAACCAATTTTTGTATTTGACTTAATATACTCTTATATTTTAGAAATTACTACTAATATACATATATATACACATTCTTGAATTTCAGTTTACCAAAATAGGACAGCTTTTATTTAACAGCATAAGCTTTTGTTTTCCTGATAAAATATTGAAACTTTTTGTTACATTCATGTTACAAAGTTGTTTACAAGTTTAACTTTCTTACTGCTTTCTTCATGGCCTAAGTAAACAAATGTGATTACATGAAGATAAAATTTTATAATACATGATGTGGAGTTCAAAATCAAATGCCATTCATGTTCTTAGGAGATTGTTTTTTAGAAAAAAAATCAAATATCAGAAGCTAGGAATTCTTTATCTTCACCTTATGAAAATAAGTGGCTTATTTTTCAGTGGAGAAAAAAGCCCAGGAATTTTGGGCTTAGAAAATTCTTAGGCTTCTTAGTTGATGATGATTCTTCTTAGTTGTTGATGATTCCATTAAGAATCATCAACAACCTAAGAAATAAAACCAATTCTGATCTGCTGTTCAATACCTCAGAGTGAGATGTGTGTGTTTGTACGTATATATAAACACAGATACATATCAATACAGTAATTTTGAAAACAACTAGAAAAGCTTATACTGTGTTAGCAAAATAACAGATTATAGGACTACCTCAGTTATTTTAAGCAAACTGCTGCTGACTGAGGAGCTAGGAAAAAAAAACTGGAGTTAACTGAAATATTTCTAAACAAAGTATTATGAGAATTCTGAAGTTCTAAGAAACAACTGTATCTTCTAGATTGAGGTCAGCAAACTATGGCTGGCCAGCAAGCCAAATCCAGCCAGCTGCCTGCTTTTGTAAGCACTGCTGTACTTTTTTGCCTACTGTCCTGCTCTTGCATTACAATGGCACAGTTCAGTATTTTTGACAGAAACTATGTGGCCTGCAAAACCTAAAATATTTAGTATCTTGTCCTTTACATAAATTTTGCTGATCCCTATTCTAGATACTTGCTAGAGACAAATGGTCATCTCAAATGAAACAATATGTGTAGAAAATATACAAATGTTCATTTAGAACATAAGATAAAGTCAGCAGACAGTTTTTTTCAAAACAAATATTTAATATTTTAACTGTTTTACAGGACAGAAATTTAAATAATATATATTTATTTTTGTTGACTTGATCATTTTACAAAGGTGACAAACACACAGAAAGCAGTTCTGCAAAACTAAATGAAAAACGTGACATTGGAAATTTTCTTCAGCTTTCCACTTGAATGGCTGAAGATACCACACAGACTTGTGCGATGTCATCATATTCATATGTTCTCTTTAAGAATGTGTCTGTTAGTCTTAAGCCAGAGATGCTCTATTGAGAGAAAGATATAGGCCTCAATTTTCATTCATTCAGGGAAAATATGGCCATAATAAATGACTACAAGTTAACAGTACCCATATATTGGAATTTTTGAAAAGAAGCATACTTGCAATCCCTGTACTGAAGACAGCAGAGTAAGGGCAAGGCAGAGAGAAGAACTTGGATGCAGCTTTCCAAGCTGTCTTCCTGAAATACCACACCAGTGGATAGAATTGGTATTGCACATTTCCAAAACCAGATCCATAGTCCTTTCACTGCTAGAGAAATAAAAAAAACAGGAATAAATCTTGTTCATTTCACAAAGAGGTACTGTGATAGTTCTTCCACTATTGCCAGTAAATTTATTTTCTGGATGTCAAGGAGAATAAAAGCCAGAAAGAGAACTATAAAGCTGTTGTATCATTTTTATTTCACTTAAGATAGAGGCTGGGCGCGGTGGTTCACGCCTGTAATCCTAGCACTTTGGGAGGCTGAGGCAGGCGGATTGCTCCAGGTCAGGAGTTCGAAACCAGCCTGAGCAAGAGCGAGACCCCATCTCTACTATAAATAGAAAGAAATTAATTGGCCAACTAAAATATATAGAAAAAATTAGCTGGGCATGGTGGCACATGCCTGTAGTCCTAGCTACTCGGGAGGCTGAGGCAGAAGGATTGCTTGAGCCCATGAGTTTGAGATTGCTGTGAGCTAGGCTGACGCCATGGCACTCACTCTAGCCTGGGCAACAAAAGTGAGACTCTGTCTCAAAAAAAAAAAAAAAAAAGAATCTGGAAAATGAAAGGAGATGGCACCTTGTAGGGCTTAAAATGGCCTCAGACCAATCTGTTTATCTGGATGTTGGCTTTCTGGTTTTATTATTGAGCACTGGCCCCTGGTGCTGATCTGTTAATGGCTTTGCCATTCTGGGAGACTTCCAGATATTTGTGTCTAATCTTGTGGCTATTTGTTAGGTATTCTACAGGAAAGAAAAAGATAACTGATTCTGGTCTAGTGCTGTTGATATTTAATCAATGTTCCTTTATAATGCAGATAACTTAGAAAATGACTGACAAGATTTATAAGATGTAAATACTATTTTGGTTTTCTGACTGTAGTATTTACCATGAAAAGACTGCTTCTGCTTATAATAGACAATATCAGTTCAGCTTAAATAGGTTAAATTTAAAAAAAATTCAATGAAAATATGTATACTACTTTTTAAAAAATAATCAAAAGGCTCATAATGAAAAATAGTCTCCTACTCTACCACCACTGATGGCTACTTTTACCTCATTTAGCTTTTTTGCCCCCCTTATATAGTTGGCTCCATATTTTAAAATACTTGTTTAAATTTTAATTTGATTTTTTAAGTCATATTGACTTTATGATATTAACTTTTATATATCTCCATCTTCCTAACAAACATTTGAAATGCCCACTATTTCGGAAATCAGGGTAGATGCACTACAAAAAATTAAAAAAAAAATTGTATAGCAATTTGTCACTTGGTCAATAAACCGATTTGCTGTACCTGAAAAAAAAATCCCCTAACTCACCCTTTATGCACAGGGTCTTTGCCCTGTGTGTGTGTTGTTGTTTACAGAGCTCAGGAAGACACTGCATTTACAAAGCTGGGCAAAACACATCCTTTCTCTTTAATAATTCACAATCCAGTAAGGAAGAGATTAATACTTATAGCAACATATGAGTGTCACTAAAAAACTAAGTTAAAATTTGCTGTGACAGAAAAGGAATGATTAGCTGTGCTCTGGAGGCTCTAGGTAGCTTCATAGAAGAAGTAGGTATTTCTGTAATTTTGAAGGATAAGTATTTCTTGTATCCCTAACACCAAAAAGTCAGAATGGATATGGAATTAAAAGGATTATATATTCACAGTATGAAGGTTGGGAGTCATTACTACAATATTATCAAAATGTCCCAAATAATATATACATACCAAGTGGTAATACAAGTAGTAGCAAAAGTGATAGGACTCAGATTCAATTCTAGGTTTTTCTGGTTTCAAAGTCCTGTGTTCTTTTGCTTCCCAATAGCTAGATTATGTTCTTTCTTTACTCTTTTTTTTTTTGAGACAGAGTCTCGCTTTGTTTTTCCAGGCTAGAGTGAGTGCCGTGGCGTCAGCCTAGCTCACAGCAACCTCAAACTCCTGGGCTCAAGCAATCTTCCTGCCTCAGCCTCCCAAGTAGCTGGGACTACAGGCATGCACCACCATGCCCGGCTAAGTTTTTCTATGTATATTAGTTGGCCAATTAATTTCTTTCTGTTTATGGTAGAGACGGGGTCTCACTCTTGCTCAGGCTGGTTTCGAACTCCTGACCTCGAGCAATCCACCCGCCTCAGCCTCCCAGAGTGCTAGGATTACAGGCAAGAGCCACTGCGCCCGGCTTTCTTTCTTTACTCTTAAAATCCTATTTTCCAATCTATGATTATCCCTTACATTAAATTTATAGCCAATTTTTGGTTTGTTAATATTTTAAGATACAGCTTAGATACAAGTATGACTCAAAAAAATCTACCTTACTAATTTAAATCTATAATGTATTATTTCATAAGTACCTGTTAGTTCATGTTTTAGTAAGCTGAAGTGTGAAGGAAGCACAAACAATGAAAAGAACATAAACTTTGAAGTCAGATACACTTGGTTTTAAATTGTCCTCATCTTTTCTAGCTCTCTGAGATTGAATAGGTCACTTAATCTCTGAGTTGGCTTTGTCTTGCATAGAACGTGAATAATTAATGCCCACCTCATAGAGTGTGATGCATGAATGAAATAAAATACAGAAAATGCCTAATAGAGCAGGCCTTCAAAAATATGTAATATATTGCTACCAAATGAAAAACTTTATAGTATTCAACATTAACATCAGAGAAGGCTACCAAGAGGAAACTTAAAAAGAGACAGCATATTAAAAAGATTTTAAAATTCTCTTTTACATAGGTGAGGAGGAAAGGGCATTCATTCACAAACACTGGCATTACCTGCAGTTTGTTATTTTACAAGTAATATGAAAAGGTTCTTCTAGGTTTACGGTATCTGGGATTGCCTCCAAAGACAACCTAACATCTCCATAACCTGGAGCCTAAGAAAACAAGCAACACAGTTAATATATATCTATTATAAAACCTTTCCATTTTAATGAAGGTACAACACCAGCACATTCATACAACAGTTGTTGGGTTCCCCAAGCTGAGAAAGTACTTCTGATTCATTCTACCGTTACCTCATCCTACTGCTGCTACTACCTGTGAAACAGCCCTGTAGACTTGGACCATTTTTGTTATAATTCCCTCTTGTTTAGCAGAGTTAAGATGAATCCCATAGTTAATTAGTCAGTAAAGACATTTCAGGTGATCTGATGTTGAAGAGATGCTTTCCAGAGATTCTGTAACTCTAAATAGGCAAGGTTACAGCCTAAAGAGACAGACGAAGATCACATTGAAATAAGCCAGGAAGAAAATTGTGTCTTTTCACAAGACACACAGGTGAGGATGGACTATAGAAACATCAAGGCTTGGAACATGCCATGGCAAAAAGATAACTAATTGTTATATTTTGAAGTAGGCCCAGTAGGATCAGCATCTTTTTTGTTTTTTAATTATTGCCTCAAACAGTGAGAGAAAAGAAAATTTAGGATATGTCAGAACAGGTAATATTTAGCATAAAATGAGGATCCTGTAGCATAGTCTAACTAGAATAAGAAAAGAAAGACCAGTAACTACCCCTACTCTCAGAGCAGAAATTAATTATCCCTCCAATGCTTACAAGGTAACTCTAGTGGAACTTACCTTCTGAGTTTCAGATGCCTCAGATTTTTTACATCTTAAGGTATGAACTGAGTAGGTGAATGTTGTATGTCCAAGAATTTCAGGACATTGCAAAAAAGAAAACCTTAATATATTTGGAAGTCAGATGACTAGTGAGCATGAATTACCAAAGGAAGGAACAATTGATAGGCAGTTATTTTGTTCGGTAAAGTAAAAAACACATGTATTAAGGATAAATTATATTAACATTTGCACATTTTTCATTCATCCCAATAGCAGTTTTGTACCTAGAGATAAGTCAAATTATTAGTCTTTTCTTCTCTAGTAATAGTAATGCTTTTATAGTACTCCAGTGTTTACCCATAGATGTAGGAAAATATAAGTTGTTTAACTGCCTTTCCCCCTCCACACCAAAACCGCCACTGAAGTTTTTTCCAGACTCACCATTCTTTGAAGTTGGCTGGTCTGTAACCTTCCCCTTTCACCTAGATTTGTTTTCCATACTATATCCAATTTTCCAATTACTGTTACTCCTTTAATGATGCCTGCTTTTTCTGCAAACTCCTTCTTAGGCTTTAGGCAGTATAAGTACTGGCGTGTATCCATTGGCTGCAAATATGCTCTTGACCCAAATGTTGATACACTGAAGACAGAGATAGAGAGAGATGAAGAAAATTCTCTAGCATCTTTTAAAAGAAAAATCATGCCTGTGATTGTTCCTTTAGGACAAGAACTGGAGGATTTACCCTCCAAAGATCTAGAATAGAAAAGGTCAGTGGTTTCGACACAAATTTAAAAAAATTATAGGCTGGGTGTGGTGGCTCACGCCTGTAATCCTAGCACTCTGGGAGGCCGAGGCGGGTGGATTGCTTGAGGTCAGGAGTTCAAAACCAGCCTGAGCAAGAGCAAGACCCCATCTCTACTATAAATAGAAAGAAATCAATTGGCCAACTAATATATATAGAAAAAATTAGCTGGGCATGGTGGCGCATGCCTGTAGTCCCAGCTACTTGGGAGGCTGAGGCAGAAGGATTGCTTGAGCCCAGGAGTTTGAGGTTGCTGTGAGCTAACGCCACGGCACTCACTCTAGCCTGGGCAACAAAGCAAGACTCTGTCTCAAAAAAAAAAAAAAAAATTATAATGAGAATATTTATTTTTAATTTTTTTCCCATTCACATGGAAAATCTTGAGGTTCTTTATAATAGAATGTAATATATTACCTAAAATATTAGATGTGTATCATATTACCTAAAGCATTGGACATGTATCAATTAACTAAAAAGTACAACAGAAATCAGAACCTTAAGTATCCTGTCCCTTTTCTCTATAATTATCAAATAGTTTAGAATAAGAAGAAATATATCATTCTAAACTAAGTAATCGTTTTCAAAATGAACTAAAAGATCTGAAAAAGAATGGAAAATGATTGTTTCCTCAGTGGAAGTGAAGGAGGCTATGAACTTTTCTGTATGTAACTACCATAATAATATAAAAGTAATTTTTTTTCTCTTTTTTTTTTTTTTGAGCCAGGGTCCTGCTCTGTTGCCCTAGTGCAGTGCCATGATCATAGTTCACTGCAGCCTCAAACTCCTGGGCTCAAGCAATGCTCCCACCTCAGCCTCCCAAGTAGCTGGGAGTATACACGCACACCACCATTTTCAATTTTAAAAAATGTTTTGTAGAGATAGGTCTTGCTATGCTGCCCAGGCTGGTCTTGAACTCCTGGCTTCAAGTGATCCTCCTGCCTTGGCCTCCTAAAGTGCTGGGATTATAGGTGTGAGCCACCATTCTTGGCCTAAACTTTTCATTCTTGATTAAGAAAATCAGGTACTTTCCCCAGCTATTGCCTTATCTATTTTACTGTTAAGCTTACATTTATTCTTCCTATAGACATACATATTTCCTTTTCACAAAAAAAAATTAGGTCATGTATTCCTATGTCCACTTCTTTTGATATTGAGAGAATATTTCTTTTTCTAACTCATGCTTACCCTGACCCTAACTTCTCCACATTCCTTCTCATGCCTCAGTTTTATCATTTGCAGAATAACAATGATAGGTTTTTTATTTACCTCACTGAATTATGAGACTTAAAGAACAAGTGCTTTGAATAGTAAAACATAAAATGCAGAGGGCTAGGATCTTTATTTTTATGTGGAGGGAGGGTGGGATGAATAGGTGAACATGGGAGATTTTTAGGAAAGTCAAACTATTTTATATACTATGGTAATGGTGGACACATATCATTCATTACATATTTGTCAAAACCTATAGAACATACAACATAAAATGTGAACCCTAATGTAAACTATGAACTTTAGATAATAATCAGTATCAATAGAAGTTCATCGGCCGGGCGTGGTGGCTCACGCCTGTAATCCTAGCACTTTGGGAGGCCGAGACGGGCGGATTGCTCAAGGTCAGGAGTTCGAAACCAGCCTGAGTGAGAGCCCGTCTCTACCAAAAAAAATAGAAAGAAATTAATTGGCCAACTAAAAATATAAAAAAAAAAAAAAAAAAAAAGAAGTTCATCAATTGTAATAAAGGTGCCACATTAATACAAGATATAAATAATAGAAATTGTGAGGGGTAGAGGGCAAATGGGAACTCTACTTTCTAAATGATTTTTCTGTGAACTTAAAACTTCTTTAAAGTCTATTAATTAAAATAAACCACTCAAGAGTAATGGATGTTAGAAAGCATGTATCTTTCAAAACAAGAACAAACATTTCACAATTAATATTTACCATTCTCCAGCTTGGCTGACCGAATTTAATTCTGTTACATTGTACATTATAGACGGCTCCAGTGAAACTTTCTCCATAAACATAGGTGAGGTTGTAATATTCTGAATCTGGGCTTCGAGAAATACTTCATCAGTCTGAGGATATGAAAAAAATATCCACCAAAGTGTGATGGTCTTTAAAATACTTATCTCAACAAAAATATCTTATCTATATGAAGAAAAATATTAACCACAAATGTGATTAGTTCATGCCTGCAAATCAAAGTTATTATAATTAATGCAAGAAAAGAAATTTTCATCCCCAACATAATGAACGGGGGCGAAGTCAGTGTTAGTCAACTGATACCTTGTCAAACAATGGATGGGGGATAACTATATTTTATATTAACATCCAAAAATATTTATTTAACTGGAATTTCATTCACAAATATACTAAATCTTTTAGTAAGGCATTAACGTTTAAAATGTTAAAATGTGCTTTAGCATAATACATATACCTATGCATCTTGAATTTCAGTGTTAAGATAATTATGTCTTCATTATAATATTCCAGCATACTATAACTTCAATTATATTACTTCAATTTATATAGCATAGTGACCACTAATAAATATGAATAATCTATTTTATAATCTGAAAGGATTTAACTTTTTAAATTAGAGCAAGTTTGTGAGTGGTCATTAGTGATTTCTTGCTCATTTAAAATGTGTGTTTAAAGCTAACAAAAGATATTGTGTATTATACCTGATAATCTTAGTGCATTTACATTAAAGCAAAAGGTATTTTGTAGCCTTAGTAATAGATTTGAAAACTGATGCTATTCTGCAATATTTTAGTCATTGGGTAACTTAAATACTTAATTTTATATAAATTTTTAATTCCCTGATTATGCTAAACTTTCTTATTTTTATGCTATTTGGTTATTATTTTCTTTGTGTAATTGAAGTATAACAGACTAACCTGGCTTATCTTTGAAACAAACATACATAAAAAATAATATATGAAGGGTATTCAAGAATTATTTTTCAAGTTTCATAATAATATATATACTATGCAGAAATAAAATACTATAACAAGAAAAATTTGGCACTTATGAGCTTTGTTAACACTAATGCCAGGAAAATAAAAATAATTTGCAAAAATATAATGAAGTTATAATTTAATATATTATCTAAAATAAAATATATTCTTTAGTCTTTGTGACATGCTCATATGAAAATAGAAATACAATGATTTATTAAATCAAAAAAATATTACTTTTTCTTAAAAAATAATATATCCCATCAATCCATTGCTTTTTAAAAAACCCCATAGATCCACATTTCAATTTATAAAATGCAATTTTCTGCATAAATTTAAGAAGAGCTTAGATAAAATGAAAGAAAAACAAGCAGCATAATGGAAAATCAAGTTAGTTTGAATAGTTAAAATAATTTGACATTTAAAAAATTAAGAATTCATTGCTAAGGCAATTGGTATTATTACATATATAATGTGATATAAGCAAATGCTGCTTATTATAAATTTGAAAATAAGATTTTAGCCAATTTGGGAAAATTTCTTCTGAATAATTTTATCAAAAGGCAGTGTTACTGGACCCAGACCTAAACCTAAAAGAACTGTGCATCTGAAAATGAATTTCAATTATACAGTCTATTCAAAGAACTGAAAGATAGGATACTAGGGTATTTTGTGGTAAGATGCTGAAAATCCCAAGGCTATTTTAAGCAAGGTTAATATGCCTCTTTTAAAAATCACCTAAGGAAGAAACACTAAAAATGAGAATTTGTTGCAATATGATAATTTAATTTTTGATATATTTTTCCCCACGGAATAAGACAATAGATATAAAAAGTACATACAAATTATATACATCTTCCTGAAATGACATGGGTGGTATTCACAACTAACTGGTTTTCCACTATGTTTTGTAAAGAGAGATTAATTAGGCAGAGTCCAAAGTGGTGAGTAAGAAAAGCATATAAAATTTATAATAAAAAATCAAATTACCACAGAACTGAGGTCACTCTAATGGAAAAATAAAAAAGAAAAATTAGAAAAATCAGAGTTAAATGTTAAAGAAAAAGAATAACTTTAAAATAAAATGCATTTCTGCATTTTTTAATTCACTAAACAAGACAGCATTAGTAAACAAGAAAGTAAATAGGAAGCAACATAAAGAAATATGACAAATCATTTTTCTAAAAAGGTAAAACTGCTAAGGTTAAATGATAATGGAATAGAGAAGAACACTATGGCTGAATACTCAAAGAGGAGCAATTTGTTAAGGGCACATTTTGGGGCAGAGAGGTATATCTCACACCTTTCTAGTTCTAGAAATTCTTCACCTACATTGTAATTCTTCATAGATGACTTAGGATGGATGTAAACTGTCTTCTACATTCAGAATAGATCACCTTCTCCTAAATTTATCTAATAATGAGATCCTTTTTTTAAAGGTGCATTTTGGGTAATTAGAGTCCCATGGATCCCACTTCACAGAATACTGGGCTAGACCACTTCAAACAATTGAGAATTTATTCTCTTCTTAGATTTCATTGTTAGCATTTTATTTAAAAATATATATTTCTAAAGCTACTTACTTATCAAGGGTAATCTCATCACCTGCTTTATCAAATGCATAGCTGGAAATCATTTTTCACCTATGTTCCCAGAGTGTAAAGTATACTTCATGATTTGGGGGGGTGGAAGGGGCTTCTATTATAGTTATATCATGTCAGTCTCCTTGAGGATGCAAGTTCCTTGAGGAATGGGAAGATGTTCAGTTTATATTTATTTCTCTTCCGTACCTGGAATGGGGCTCTGTACCTAGGGGGTGATCAAATGTTGAATCCAACCTTTTAATCTGACTAGTCTTCTTTGTAAGGCTTTTTTATATCTTAGAAGACTAAAACAAAGCTTTGAATGAACTTGTTTTCCTTTAGATGATTCATGTATTATTAGCATTAATAAAAGCAGCATCAAAAAATTATGTTTGATACAGATGTGGGCCTAATAATAGTAATTGTACAAGAACGATAACACAGAATAATAAGCATCACCTACTGATATTGGTGTGGTTTACTAAACTACAATCTAACTGAAATTCCTAGTTGGGGTCAAGAGAATCTGCCTCTTTCTACCAGCTGAACAGTATTTGTTTGCCCAATAGGTAATATGAACTATCTTAGAGACCCTAAATGCTTTTTGTTCACTCCTGGTTTTTAAAGAGAGATCTATTTTCAAAAGTCGGAATTTACATAAAATTTTTTGACTGAAGTCTGTTGGCAAAGTTTAAAGATTATGTTTACATATAATGTTAACTTTTTCAGTTTTTGCTGCCTTTTTCAAAACAAAATTGTCATTATGATTACAAAAACAGATTATTATATATAAATCAATAAAGACTGTAAGAGAATATGGATTAATGAAAAACCAATTCCTTATTGGTGTCATGGAATTATGGATTTTTAAAATTTCTTTATGGGGAACATGTCACTTCTATAACATTTATGGAATATCTAGCAATTTAAAAAACTATTTGCAAATCACTCTGAATATTTGTATTATAAAACTACTTGAAAAGTATCTTAATGTACTACCACATTTTTAACAAAGAAAACCTAAAATAGCTTAATTTGTGCCTAAAGCCAATTATAAAAGCAAAATCCACCTCTAGTCTTATTTGTTTTTAATTTTCTAATATATTTATTCTGACAGAATAGTTAACATTTTCCTCTTATACTATAAATGAAAGCTATATTCTAGCAAAATAAGAAATTAGACTATTTAAAATTCACAAAGTTCAGTAGCTATAACTAATCAACAGTATGCCATAAATTACAAAAGAAGAGGGAATAAATATGTAGTATCCCAATTCACCTATCTCCCAAAAAGAATTGTCAACTCTTTAAACATCTTGTAATTTCCTTGATGAGGCTGTACCCTCCCATCAAATATGTATGCTCTTAACTGTGTACTTAATACTCCATGTACATTTGTAACCCTGCTTACAATGCTGTCATTCACTGCTCTGACATCCATTCCTTCCAGATTGTACTCCTGTTCCCCTTCTCTTCCATAAAGCTTCTTTGAACTACGCTAAGATCTTGTCCCCAGAGCTCCTGTATCATATCTTTTCATATCATTCTTGTTTCAGACTCAATATATATGATTCTGGGTAGTTATAAGCATTTTTTCCTTTCACCTAATAGGTCTTTGCTGCTTAGGTTCCTTAGCTTTGACATCTTAGAAATCCTAGTTGTAATACAAACTTTTTACTGAGTAAAAATATCTATCAGATTTTCCACCTGACTGCAATTTTCTGATCATCATCAGGTTTTAGAGTAATAGAAATATAATGCTCATTTCAAAATACTGCATGTGGATATCTCTGAATTAATCACTGAGGTAGGAAACACAATTTTGAGGGGAGTCAGAGGGCCATCAAGACATCTGATTTTTCTGCAGCTCTAGAAGCCAAGATAAAATAGAAGTTTGGAAAGGAAATCCAAGCAATAAATTCTTTCTCCTGTGGCAACTTCTATTTTCTTTCTTTTGTTAGGATAGAAGATGGATCATCTTGTATTCTAAAAGTTACTTCTTTCTCCCAAGGAGCTTCTCAAGCCATTTTACCAAACTCAGCAACCTAACTCTGGCTGGCACACTGACTTCCCAGGAAATAGTTTAATGTGCTGTGCGTTTCTTGTCAATATTTTTCCATTTGAATATTACATCTATTTTGAAGAGTTAGATCTACTAATTCAACTTTTGGAATATCCAGAACCACACCATGAACATTCAACAAGTTGTTAAACAGTAACAACCACCATTAAAAGGAATTATAAAGCAAACATTTAAACAAAGGGGATGAAAACCTCACAATTAGAATAAAAATCAAGACATTGATTCCATGTAGGTCAAAAAAGGCAGAGTAAAAGGACCTACAATGAAATGATTCACTTTTAATTTAATTTTATGCCCATTTTCCCCACAAATAATTCATAGTCATAGCAGCAATTTACTTCAACATGATAAGGAATGTAATACATCAGATTTTTAGTCAAATAAGATTTTAATGTTTAATTTGAAATCCCATTAAGTGCTCAACACTTACCTCTGCATTGTAAAATTTGGTTTTCACATCCAGCGGTTTGAGAACCTGGTTAAATAAAACATATCAATCAGGAGATTCTTACCATGTGACCATTTACTAAAAATTTGCTTTAAATCTCAGGGCTTGAATTTGTCAAAGCCATTTTCCAATTTTAATTCTTAAAAGACTTTTCTAATGAGTATGAGATAGTCTTGCCAAAAAAAGTTCCAAATGCATTTTGAAAGGCTACTATCATTTCTTGACTGGGTGATTGTTACGTGGGTGTTTATTCCGTAACATTTGATTAAACTGAACATATATATCTTGTGTATTTTCCTATTTATATAGTATGTAAAAACTGTGTACAAAAAAAGCAATTGAACCGTTTTTCCCCAAAAGGCATGCAAATAAGTGATGCATGCAAATGAGTGATGCAGTAAAACAATGGCATTTTTCCCCCATTAATAGTACTTTTTCTTCTACTTACAGAGAAATGAAAACTATACATATAGCATATTTAGATCTATATTTATATAGATATATGTGGTATTCTTGTCTCTCCACCCATATATACACATGTGTTGAACCACTGGTTTTTAACTATTTTTGATGGACTTTGAAAATCATATATTAATAGAAAATTCTACCTAAAGTTTCAGTGATTCATGGAATCCTTAAGGGAAGGTCCATTCACTCTGAGTCAATAATCTTTCATTTAAATTTCTTTGGAAATTTGATACTATTTACACTCACTTTATCAGAGTTTACCCTTGTCTAGATTCTTATGTTTTGTCAAATCATAAAAATAAGCTTTTTGGGGGGATAAAAACCTTAAAGTTTCATTACCAAAACAATACACTGGCAATCACAATCTCTCTGCTTTTATTTAACTTGATTTAGTCTGACTTTAGATTACTAGTCAGATGAAAAATCCAAAAATATCGAGCAATTTGCTTTGTTTGGAGCTGTTTTCTCTGCAGATCAACAGGAGTAACTGCATACATGGGGGGGGGGAGGGGGGGAGGTACATGAAAATTATTTCCCGCTATCATATTCAATACCTGAAATTTGAAGAATTTCCTAAAATACATTTTTTCTCCACCCTGAGTTGTATAACTCACGGCACACACCAAGCTGAAACAGAAAAACGTCTTAATGATTCTCAATCATTTTCAATTTTATTTCTTAATAATAAATCTAATACACCTGAATTCTACTAACACATTTGGAAAACACATCAATGATGTGGAAGTGTGGGTAAATGAAATTAGAGCAGAAAAAAAATATTCTAGCAGATATGGGTATAACTATATAAACAAGAAAGCTCTGATTAGTAAAATGAGATATAGCACTTTTGGTTCAGAAAGTTGGAACTTTCTCTGAAAAGTGAAATATATTCCAAAATAAATTTCAGAATAACCAAATAGTTGAATGTAAAAAATAAGTTCATATAAAGTAGCAAAAAACATGAATTTTTTTATAAATTCCAGAACAGACTTAACATAAATGCAATGGAAAAGAAATGACTGTTATATAAAATTTTTTAAATTACATATATCAAAAACACTAAAACAATTAAAAAGAAGACCACAAACTAGAATGAATTACTTGTAACAATATGAGATAATGATTAGATAGTAATATACACAAGGTTCTTGTAAGTCAATAAACATCAATATCCCACTCAAATATAAGGAATAGATAGATAAATCACAGTACCATAACTAGCTAACAAAAATGGGAAATGGTCAGTCTCATCAGTACTCAAATTAAAATAAATAGAAGAGTTTTCCATTTATCAAGATTTGGCAAACTGTTAGAACTGATCAGTAAAGTTGCATGATACAAAATCAACATACAAAAATCAGTAGCATTTCTATACACCAACAGCAAACAATCAGAAAAAGAAATCAAGTAAGCAATTCAGTGGCCAGCCATGGTGGCTCACACCTGTAATCCTAGTACTCTGTAAAGCCGAGATGGGAGGATTATTCAAAGTCAGAAATTCTAGACCAGCCTGAGGAAGAGCCAGATCCTGCCTCAACTAAAAATAGAAAAACTAGCCAGGTGGCTTGGTGTACTCCTATAGTCCCAGCTACTCAGGAGGCTGAAGCAAGAGGATCAACTGAGCCCAGGAGTTTGAGGTTGCTGTGAACTAGGTTGATGCCATGGCACTCTAGCCCATAAATTGTGTCTCAAAACAAACAAAAGCAAAAAACATCCTGGGCTCAAGTTTTCCTCCCACCTCAGCTTCCCAAATAGCTAGGACTCACAGGCATGTGCCACTACACCCAGCTAATTATTTTTATTTTTATAGAGATGGGGTCTCACTATGTTGGCCAAGCTAGTCTTGAACTCCAGGCCTCAAGTGATCCTCCTGCCATGGCCTCCCAAAATGCTGGGATTACAGGCATGAGCTACCACACCTGGTCAGATTTGAATTTTATGTCTTCTTAACTAGCTGTTTAATTATACAAGTCTCATTTTCTGTAAAATAAGGATTTTACACATTTATTATCATTTCAAAAAATTCAATTTCAACAAATATTGACCTCTCTCCTCTGCTCAGTCTTGGAGAAATAGCAGACTTCATGGACCTTATACTTTAATGAGGAAGGCAGGCAGATACTCAATAAATAATTTTAAGTATAAAAGACATTTTAAAAATGGTAAGTTGTGGGTGCTACAGGATATCCACAAAGGGGGACTTAATCTTTTCCTTATCTCACCTTCAGCATGACTTCCTCCAAAAGGTTTTCCTAACCTCAGAGATTAGGAAAAGCTTTTTGAGGAAGTCATGCTGAAGGTGAGATAAGGAAAAGTGTTAGTAAACTAAATAAAATGCCATAGGCATTCCTTTGTAAAGGAAGAACACATTTCAAGCCATGGAGTTTGGAGGTAAAAGAAGTCCAATATGACTGTAGTGTAGAGAGGGAAGGAAGGGTGTCAAAGGTGAGAATTACAGTGGTTGGTAAGGATTCAGCTGTGGATAGCTTTGTAAAACATATACAAAGTGAGAACTTCCTGAGGGTAATTAGACTTATACAAGATCACATACTTAATATATCATGAAGCTGAAATTTGAACTCCAGGAAATCTGACTCCAAAGCTCATACCAATTGCAGAATATATATTAACAAGTGTCTACAACAGAGCTAGTCACCAAAATTAACTGATTAAATAATAGCCAATATTATATACTCTAATGGGCACAAAGAAGAGATGCAAAAGTGGTGATGGAAGTGGAGATGAAGAAGAGATAAGTAAGAGATATTCAGCATAACTAATAGGATTCTATGAATTGACTGGATGGGGCTGCTAAAGGAGATGAAAAAGTCTAGAATTACTTCAGATGACTAAAATTTCCCTATTTGCCCCTCAGACTGAATGAAAAATAGAACATTCACATATGTAGGCCAGGAATACAGAATTTGAGATTTTTTTTTCACTGTCTTATTTTGGTTCTGTATTTCTGAGTTCTCAGAGTAGACTGAATATACTCAGTTAAATACAAAACTGAAAAACTGAATTTAAAAATAAATACTATAGGCTGGGCACGGTGGCTCACGCTTGTAATCTTAGCTTTCTGGGAGGCAGAGGCGGGCGGATTGCTCGAGGTCAGGAGTTTGAAACCAGCCTGAGCAAGAGCCAGACCCTGTCTCTACTATAAATAGAAAGAAATTAATTGGCCAACTAATACATATAGAAAAAATTAGCCGGGCATGGTGGCACATGCCTGTAGTCCCAGCAACTTGGGAGGCTGAGGCAGGAGGATTGCTTGAGCCCAGGAGTTTGAGGTTGCTGTGAGCTAGGCTAATGCCACGGCACTCACTCTAGCCTAGGCAACAAAGCGAGACTCTGTCTCAAAAAAAAAAAAATAAAGAAATAAAACAAATACTATGAACAGTAATTGCTAATATTGAAAAATATGATAAATGTACTTTTAGACAGATTACTACCTGGGTTTTATCACATTTTTTTTTTTTTTTTTTTTTTTGAGACAGAGTCTCACTTTTGTTGCCCTGGCTAGAGTGAGTGCCATGGTGTCAGCCTGGCTCACAGCAACCTCAAACTCCTGGGTTCAAGCGATCCTCCTACCTCAGCCTCCCAAGTAGCTGGGACTACAGGCATGCACCACCATGCCCGGCTAATTTTTTGTATATATATATTTTTAGTTGGTCAATTAATTTCTTTCTATTTTTAGTAGAGATGGGGTCTCGCTCAGGATGGTTTCGAACTCCCAACCTCGAGCAATCCGCCCGCCTCGGCTTCCCAGAGTGCTAGGATTACAGGTGTGAGCCACCGCGCCCAGCACTACCTGGGTTTTAAATATCTATATGGTTTATCATTTTTTAGAGAAGACTGTACATGTAAAAATGGAACTAGAGATAAATGATGATAAATTACTTTTTCTTCCTACAAAACAGGCATTTTGTTTTTAAAGTTTGTTTCTAGAAAGCATGTAAAGATGAAACATAACATTTCTTTTGAAGTAGGTTCTTAGGCTTTATGGTAAATGAAAAGAGAGCAACAATTTCAAATAAAGGAATATAGAAATAAAAGCCTTTGAGAACTAGTAAAATTAATCCTTACATGTGTGTTCCAATTTCCTTTACTTCATGGTGTATGACATCATCAATACAACAATCAGGTTTAAGTTCAGCCACTGCAGCATTGGAGGCTGAAAGATTTAAACGCTGAGAACTTGTCTGAAGATCAGCCTTGAAAGAAAGAGGTAAAAAAAAAAAAAAAATCCAAATGAGACGTATTACCTATAGGGTGAGTGTGGATGGCTATAGACAGAAAGAATAGGAGAATAGGAACAAGGAAGGAGGGATGAAGAGGGAGCAACACTTCTCTGTGTAAATCTTTCTTTATAACTCTGATACTTGAAAAAACCATGGCAAAAGTATACACACACACCCCAAAAATAAAGAATAAAATCAAGGAGGAAGGAACATCCAAAATGGAAAACAAACAGTAACAAACAAACCTAACCATATTGCAAACGAAGAATAGAACCACAGTAAAGGAAAGGGAAGGGGGAAAAAAAGAACTAACCTAAGTAAGTTTGGAAAACAAAAACCTTGACTGTAGTCTAAGGCTAAAGATAAAAAGAATGGCACACAAACGTACCCTAGCTAGTACACGTGTTTTTTCCACAGGGGTATGGGGTAGCAATCCTGAAACTATTTTATGTGTATACTAGGAGTAAACAAAACAATAAATATATTATGGATAACAAGAAATAGGTTTCTTAATTTCAGAGAAAAAAAGGTACAAATAAGGAAAGGTGGAAGGCTGCAATGAAGCTTTTGGTGTTGAACTGGGAGATGAGGCACTAGTATGAACATATGTTTTGTAAATATATATAAACAAATGGACAAAAGTCCATATATACAGATGGACTTTACCAAAACAAATAGATAGATGTATATGCATGTGTTAGTATATAGCACTAAAAGATAAATAATCATTTAAAACAATAAAGTTAGATGTTAGAGAACAATTGATTTGTATAAGAACTAAAGAACACTGAAGTTACCAACTAAGAAAGTACTACTTGGGTTCCCATATTTTCTTTATTCTCCTACACATCTAGCTGGATTGCGGAGGGAGGGAGGGAGGGAGGGAGGGAGGGAGGGAGGGAGGGAGGGAGGGAGGAAGGAAGGAAGGAAGGAAGGAAGGAAGGAAGGAAGGAAGGAAGGAAGGAAGGAAGGAAGGAAGGAAGGAAGGACGGACGGAAGGAAGGAAGGACGGACGGAAGGACGGACGGACTACCTTCTCTAAGGTAGCACATTTGCCCCACCCAGTTACTATTATATTCCCCTTTTTATTTCCTTTTGAACATTTATCACGCTAACTTGTAGTCAATAGCACCCTCCCTTATCTCAGTTACTTTACATTACATTTAACTTTTACTTCCTTTGTAACATTTATCACAATCTATAATTACCTTATTTAGGATTTTGTTTACCTGTTTTTTTCTGTCTCCCCTACCAGAAATGTATATGGAGGCAGGAACCTCTTGTCTTCTCTTGCTCACCACTATAGCACGGTGCCTGGCACATAGTAGGCAATTAATAAATATTTGTTGAATACTGAATGAATGAAGTTATGATAAAACTTCAAGGCAAATGTCAAGTAAAAAGCAAAGATCACCTTAGGTCATGGGGATTAATAGAGGTTTTTACATAAGAGGTAAGATTCCTTCTTTGAAGTTTTGTTTCTTTTAAAAAACAGTTCTGCAGTTAATTCTAATCTAACATTCTTAATGCTAGGCACCTAAAGTAGGATATTTATTAGAGCTGTCTCTTTTGTTACTATATTCAGTTTTACAATCATAGTAGCTGACATTTATTGGGTACCTACTATGTGCAAGGCCCTGTTTTAAGCACATTACTCATTTAATCCCCATAATCCTGAAGTAGGTAGTAGTATTATCCCTATTTTCCAGACAGTGAAACTAAGGCAAAGAAAAGTAACAACTTTCTAAAGTCTATACAACTAATAAGTAATGAAGCTGAGATTCAAAGTTTCTTAAATATTTTTGAAATTAGAGAACGGGGTGGGGGTGGAAGAAGAAATATACTAGTTTTCTGTCCAATATGTTTTCCTATGTGTCATTTTAAACATAACTGCAGTTTTTGGATGAGTAGGATTTGAATAGGCAGAGAGGAAAGAAGGGAGGGGGAATCATTCCAAATGAGTTGAACAAAGCCAGCGAAACGTGTGAAAGCTCAAGATGTCTTCAGAGGCCATCAAGAATTATAGTTAAGGGCCAGGCACAGTGGCTCACACCTGTAACACCAGCACTTTGGGAGGCTGAGGTGGAAGGATCACTTGGGCTCAGGAGTCCAAGACCAGCTTGGGCAACATAGTGAGATCCCATTTCTACAAAAAGTAAAAATATTAGCTGGGCATGGTGGTGCATGCCTATAGTCCCAGTTATTTGAGAGGCTGAGGCAAGAAGACTGAGCCCAGGCATTCAAGGTTGCAGTGAACTATGATTGTGCCACTCCACTCCAGCCTGGCAACACAGTAAAGACCCTGTCTCTTAAAAAAGAAAAGAGTTAGGCCCAGTGCAGTAGCTCATGCCTGTAATCCTAGCACTCTGGGAGGCCAAGGCGGGAGGATCGCTCAAGGTCAGGAGCGATCCTCCTGACCTGATCGCTCAAGGAGTTCCAAACCAGCCTGAGCAAGAGCAAGACTCTGTCTCTACTATAAATAGAAGGAAATTAATTGGCCAACTAAAAATATACAGAAAAAATTAGCCGGGCATGGTGGCACATGCCTGTAGTCCCAGCTATTCGGGAGGCTGAGGTAGAAGGATTGCTTGAGCCCAGGAGTTTGAGGTTGCTGTGAGCTAGGCTGACGCCATGCACTGTAGCCAGGGCAACAGTGAGACTCTGACTCAAAAAAAGAAAGAAAGAAAGAAAGAGAGAGAGAGAGAGAGAGAGAGAGAGAGAGAGAGAGAGAGAGAGAGAGAGAGAGAGAGAAGAGAGTTATAGTTAAGAGGTTCAAGGGCTTCATGTTTACACACAGGGAGAAAATATCTAAAAACATCTAGAATAAGCTTCAAGAGAATAATGAAGTATTGTCTGTTTTGTTGCCTGCTATAACCCTAGTATCTAGAATCATGTCTGGCATATATATTTGTTGAATGAATGAATGAATGACTAGTTTAGACCAGTGGTTCTCAGAGTATGGTTCTCAAACCAATAGAATAAGTACTACCTGGGAACATGTTAGCAGAGTAAGTTCTTGGGCACCATTCTAGATCAAATGAAGCAGAAACTCTGGGGATGGGGCTGAGAAATCAGTGTTTTAACAAGCCTCCCAGATGATTTTGATGCCTTCTAAACTTTAAGAACCATTGGTATAGACCATAAAAGTTATTTACTATTTTTATTTATAGCACAGCAATTATACTGTTTTTGTTTATAGAGCACTTTCTTTTTGGTAGCACGCTAAGGTTTTCAGACTTACTGCTGAGATTTTTTTAAATTAAAAAACATACAAAAAACTTATGGTTTCCAGTTAAACATGATAGATTACATAAGAATTTGTATTCTCAAAGACAATACTAAGATGATAGTGAAGGAATAACAAAAAGCTCAAATTCACAATATCTTTTCCAAAATTCAAAGAGGTATAAAAAAGTAAAGTTTTGATGGCAGAATTCTGGGTAGCTGAAGTATAATGTGAATCTCCCAAGATAACCTCAGAAAAATAAAAATAAAACAAATCCAACTATACAAAACCTTGCATTAATATAAGGCAGCAAATGTCCAAACTTAAAATTATAGGTGAGCAGACAATACCAGATTCATGCTCTTGTCATATCTCTTGTAAAGAAATTTAGGAAAAAATGAGCTGAAGTGAGAAGAGGTGAGTAGTGCCAGACCTAAGAATGATCTAAGCCATTGACAGAAAGACAAAGTCCATCCCAAGTGTGAAAATACTTAGAAAGTCTATTACTAGAAGTTGAAAGCACAGTATACAAGAAAGGGACTTAACAATATGTTCGATTGTGAAGAGGCAATCTTGTAAGGAGAAGAGAGAAAGACAGGCCCCTTTTGGAAACCGCAATAATGAGGAAAAGAAGGAAGAGGGAAAAATTTATGATGCTACACTTCAAAAGAAAAGAGAAAAACTGAAGATCATATACCCTTTCTTCCTCCACTACTTTTCCTGCTCCCCAAAAGCCACCCAGTGAAAAAAACCCATACTTTGTTCACACTGCCAAAACACCCCAAGCTTCATTTCACAGACTGCAAAGCTACCAACAATCTTCATTTATATAAAAACACTATGAGAAAAAACTATAAAATACTATAAAACTCAGAAGAGAAATTAGAAGAAAAGATGAAAATCTTATCAGAAATGAAGACTCAATTACAAGGCGTCCAAGGAAAAATAAATTTGAATCAAAATTTACTAAGGGACACTAAGGGAAAGCAGGCAAAGTAGATTTAATTTACATGTAACTGGAGTTTGCAAAATGATGAACAAAATAATGGAATAGAACTATAATATTAAACATAAGATCCATGAAAACTTTCTGGGAAACAAAAGATCTGAATCTACATATTAAAAGGAGCCATTTGGTATCAGGAAAATCACAACCAAAGACCAACTCTGAAAATTACAGAAACAATCCCCAAGGCCTCCAGGAAAAATTATCAAAAAATGTATAAGGCAAGAGAATTAGACGCATTAATCCTCTCAGTCTCTACTAAAAATAGAAAAATTAGCAGGGACAGTGGCCCACACCTCTAGTCCCAGCTACTCAGGAGGCTGAGGCAGGAGGATTGCTTGAGCTAAGTCTGAGGTTGCACTGAGGTATGACAATGACACTGCACTCCGGCCTGGGTGACAGAGTGAGACTCTGTCTCAACAAAACAAAAAAACCAAAAAGAAAAGAAAATGAAAAGTGTTTTTGTGTTTAGTATTTTTTATACCTTTAGGCATTCATTAATACTTGTTAATTAAAAATTCTTGTATCAAACATGCACTTAATGAAGTACCAAAAACATAATATAAATAGAAAAACTTTTTTAAATAAAAAATACCCCAAACAAGAATGTTACTTACTTTTACCAATATATCTTTTACAACTTGATTGCTATCATTATGAACACTGATATAACTGGAAAAGGTCTCTCCCAAAAATATATTCCTGTGAAATAAAATAAGTTTTTAGGTAGAAATCCATTCAGTATCATAAATATTGTGTTCGAGTATCACCAAGAATTTTAAATGGAGGAAAGATTACTAAAGGATACAGATCAGGTAGAATACTGCTTTAACATTCTTTTGTTTACAACAGCCTGCTCATTCATTACCTAGTAACAATTCAAAATATAAATGTCATGTATAAGACATGCTATATCTTGGCCCTCAACTGTTGCAAAAAATGCCAGTCCCCCTAGATATAACAGTCACTAAAATCGGATCCATGCTAACAGCCTTAAGATTTGTATCTGAATAGGTTAGAAAAAGCCAAGTTTCAATTTTTGAAATAACTTATGCCCTGAATCAAGAAGAGACCCACGTTATTGATCTTGGAGTATTTTTAATCTGTCTGTCTGTCTTTATATAAATTTTTTGAGACAGAATCTTGCTCTGTCACCCCAGGTAGAGTGCAGTGGCATCAGTCTAGCTCACAGCAACTTCAATCTCCTGGGCTCAAGCAATCCTCCTGCGTCAGCCTCCCAAGAAGCTGGGACTACAGTCTTGTGCTATGATTCCTGGCTAATGTTTCTATTTTTAATAGAGATAAGGTCTCACTCTTGCTCAGGCTGGTCTCCAACTCCTGAGCTCAAGCAATCCTGCCCTCTTAGCCTCCCAAAGTGCTAGGGTTATAGGCGTGAGCCACCACATCCAGACTATTAATTTATTTCCTAAATTATTCTAATAAAAGTGACCAATGGCTTTACTTTATATAGTTTTATACTTTTTACATAAATATATTTCCAGGTTTTCCAAGATACTAGTCAATGTCTTTACATTTTGTAAACCTTTTTTAAAAAACCTGAAAAATTCCTTTTGTCTCAAATTGTCTCAGTTGCGAACTGAAAGAGTGCATTGCAAGTTTGAGAGTGGAACCAGCAGCTTCTACATTATTAATAATCTGGAATAAAAGAATAACTAAGAACAAGACAAGAAATTTAAAAATTTAGAGCTCCTGATTAGCTCATGAGTCTGATAACTCATGTTGGGAGAGGGCTATAAAGCTGAATAAAAAAGCTGCTTCTGAAAAAGACTTTTAGATTAAATTAGTTAAAAGGAATATATGGCCTGTAATCCTAGCACTCTGGGAGGTTGAGGTGGGCGGATTGCTTGGGGTCAGGAGTTTGAAACCAGTCTGAGCAAGAGCGAGACCCCATCTCTACTATAAATAGAAAGAAATTAATTGGCCAACTAATATATATATAGAAAAAATTAGCCGGGCATGGTGGCGCATGCCTGTAGTCCCAGCTACTTGGGAGGCTGACGCAGTAGGATTGCTTGAGCCCAGGAGTCTGAGGTTGCTGTGAACTAGGCTGACACCACGGCACTCACTCTAGCTTGGGCAACAAAGTGAGACTCTGTCTCAAAAAAAAAAAAGGAATATATGGCCATTAAAAAATATAATGAGATCTAAAGAAGAAAGCTAAAATCCTATCATCATAGGAATCACTATTAACATTTTATTTTGGTATGTGTATTTTTTAATAAAAGAAAGGCAAAATCACATGGTATAATTTTTATAACCTTTGCCACTCAAATGAATCATGAGCATTTTCCCATTACATAGTTATTTTTTGAAAACATGATTCATAATGGCTTTAATGTATTGTTGCATTTCTTACGTGAATGTATCATACTTACCCAAAATTTTGTGGTAAAGTCAACATTTCTCCCAACATTAAAATTTCTGCACCATTTACAGTTGAAGGATCATCTCTCATCAGTTGGTTAAAGAGATCTCCTGCAGCAAAAGAAAAACATACAATTCTAACATCTCTCGTTAAATAAATTTTACTTATATAAAACAATAGCTGGGGGAGATATTTTAAAAAATAATATCTTGACAAAAATTATATTTAAAAAATCCAATCTAGATTTTACTAGAAGACATGTCAGAAAATTCTGATTTCACAGAGAATGCACACTTTAAAAACAAAGAAAAATGTAGGTCATGAGATATAAAATATACTATAGAAAATTCCAATAATTTTAAATACAGGGAATGCTAATATATTCATTAATGGAACATTTGAAGATAAAGGCAATTTTAAGTGTATCTTTACTTAAACTAAGTACAGTTTTATGTTGCCATAGGATAGCAACAGGATTTTGACTTATAGATTTTAAGTAAGGCCTGTTACTCAGATAGTCACCATTTACATGGTACAAAAATAGGTGACAAAGAATCTAGCAAAGGGTTAGCATAGCTTGCTTTATTACAAGGTAACGTAGGCAACCCATGTTTCAACTTTTCCCCAAGTGCAAACAGAGTAAAGCATATGCCATACCAGGTAAGTCTTTCTCTTCACATGTTACTGGAATATTGGTGAATAAAGTAGGCTTAGTCAGCCGCATCACTGTAGATTAAGAAAGCAAAAAACAAAACAAAGCATTAATATTGCTTAGGGCTAATAGTCTCAAGTCCAGAATATCTATCAACTTTATACTAATATAAAATATAAATGCTTCCTACGCTATTAAATACTTCCTAAGATTATCACACATCAGTGCTTTATTAAAAATGTTAGTATGTAACAGAAAGAATTTTCTATATGAGAAAAGAGATAATTATGCTTTTATTGACAACCTATGAATTATAAAAGTAATGCAAATATAATACACATTCATTATAGAAAAGCTGGAAAATAAAATAATTTTAAAGCTTAAGGAATCTTAGGAGTACAAGGCTTTAAAAAAATTCTGAGTTTTCCCAAATTTTCTTCTAGAATTCTTATAGTTTTATGCCTTAGGTTTAAGTCTATTATCCACCGTGAGTTGATTTTTGTGAGAGGTGAAAGGTATGGATCCTATTTCAGTCTTCCAAATGTGGTATCCAATTTTTCCAGCACCATTTATTGAATACAGATTCTTTTCCCTAGTATGTTTTTGTCTGGGTTGTCAAACATTAGATGGCTATATGAGGATGGTTTTGTATATGGGTTCTCAGTTCTGTTCCATTGGTCTATGTTCTTGTGCCTGTACAATGCTGTTTTAGTTACAATAGCCTTGTAGTAAAGCTTGAAGTCTGGTAAATTGATGCCTCCCATCTTGTTCTTTTTGCTTCAGATTGCTTTTGCTATAGAGTGTCTTCTCTGGTTCCATATGAAGTGTAGAATTAGTTTTTCTAGATCTATGAAAAATGATGTTGGTATTTTAACAGGGATTGCATTGACTCTGTAGATCACTTTGGGTAGTATAGGCATTTTAACAATGTTGATTCTGCTGACCCAAGAGCATGGTATGGTTTTCCACTTATTAATGTCCTGTGCTATTTTCTTCCTCAGTGCTTCATAGTTCTCCCTATAGAGGTCTTTTATCTCCTTAGTCATATATATTCCCAAGTATTTTATTTTCTTTGTTGCTATTGTGAAGGGTATTGAGTCTTTGATTTGGTTCTCAGTTTGACTGTTGTTGGTATATAGGAATGCTACTGATTTCTGTACATTGATTTTGTAACCCAAGACTTTGCTGAATTTATCAATTCTAGTAGTCTCATGGTAGAATCTTTAGGGTTTTCTAGATATAAGATCATATCATCAGTAAAGAGCAATAGTTTGATCTCTTCTGTCCCCAATTGGATGCCCTTGATTTCCTTCTCTTGTCTTGTTGCTCTGGCTATAGCTTCTAGCACTATGTTGAATAGAAGGGGTGATAGAGGGCAACTTTGTCTGGTTCCAGTTCTAAATGGGAATGCTTTCAATTTATCCCCACTTTTAGTATAATGTTGGTCTAGGCAAAGAATTTATGAAGAAGATCCCAAAGGCAATCACAGCAACACCGAAAATAAAATAAATAAATGGGACCTGATCAAATTAAAAAGCTTCGCATAGCCAAGGAAAGTATCACAAGAACAGAGAACCTACAAAATGGGAGAAAATATTTGCATGTTACATATCTGATAAAAGGCTGATAACTAGATCTATATAGAACTCAGGAAAATCAGCAAGAAAAGAAATCAAACAACCCTATGAAAAAGTGAACAGAAAATTTTTAAAAGAAGATAGACTAATGGCTAAAAAACAAGAAAAAAATGCTCAACATCTCTAATCATCAGGGAAATGCAAATCAAAACCACAATGAGATATCACTCAACTCCCGTGAGAATGGCCTTTATCAAAAAGCCCCAAAACAATAAAAGTTGGCATGGATGTGGAGAGATAGGAACACTCACACATTGCTGGTGGGACTGCAAACTAGTACAACTTCTGTGGAAACTAATACCTCAAAGAGAATACAAGTAGATACCTCAGAGATACAAGTAGAACTACCATTGATCCAGCAATCCCATTACTGGGCATCTACCCAAAAGAACAATAGACATTCTCTAAAAAAGATATCTGCACTATGTTTATAGCAGCACAATTCACAATTGCAAAGATGTGGAGACCCAAGTGCTCATCAATACATGAGTGGATTAATAAAATGTAGTATATGTATACTATGGAGTTATACTCAGTCACAAAAAACAATGTTGCTATAGCATCTCTTGTATTATCTTGGATAGAGCTGGAACCCATTCTACTAAGTGAAGTATCACAAGAATGGAAAAACAAGCACCACATGTACTCACCATCAAATTAGTATTCATTCATCGACACTTAAGTATATATATAGTAATAACATTTATTGGGTGTTGGGCAGATGGGAGGGGGGTGTAGGGGATGGGTATATGCACACCTAATGGGCGTGGTATGCACTGCCTGGGGGATAGACATGATTGAAGCTCTGTCTCGGGTGGGGTAAAAGCAATATACATAACCTAAATATTTGTACCCCTGTAATATGCTAAAATAAAAATCCTGAGTGACTTCACTATAAACAATATGAACAAAATATTAACCAATTTCAGCCTGGTAGGGAAACAAGTTTAAATGCATCATTTTGAATATGAAACAATCATTTTATGCCAAAAGGATCTTTATGAGTTTTATCTCTCAATTATAATCACTGGTCACTGGAAGCTCAATATGTACCTCTTTAAGTAATATTAATTCTGTGTAGAAATTATAAAAATATCAGTTAATATATAGGTTTATAGAATGCCAACCAAAACTAAGATTTGTGTTTGCAACATGACAGAAACTGTCTAAATTTTATCTAGAAAAACAAATGAAAATAAGCTAAGGAAATTAATGGGAAAAAATGAGGAAGAACTAGATGTAATATATATTAAAATATTTTTTAAGTTCATAATCAACTTATTGGCTTATTAATATAAGACCATACAGACACATCAGTTAGTTTCTTTTCCTTATTTTAAAAAAACAATGCCAGCTGGCCTGGTGGCTCATGCCTTGTAATCCTAGCACTCTGAGAGGCCGAGGTGGGAGGACTGCTCAGAGTCAGGAGTTCGAAACCAGCCTGAGCAAGAGTGAAATCCTGTCTCTACTATAAATAGAAATAAATTGGCCAACTAAAAATATATAGAAAAAATTAGCCGGGCATGGTGGTGCATGCCTGTAGTACCAGCTACTTGGGAGGCTGAGGCAGCAAGATTGCTTAAGTCCAGGAGTTTGAGATTGCTGTGAGGTAGGTTGATGCCATGGCACTCTAACCCAGACAACAGACTGAGACTCTGTCTCAATAAAACCCCAAAAAACAAAAACAATGCCGCGAAAGAAATCTGCATAAAAGAGAATTATTGTTCATTATTAAGACAACTGGTTAGCTATCTGGGAAAAAGAAAATTTAACTTACAAATTCATTTTAAATATAAAATAAATTGCATATATTCAAATAGACAAAAATTAAGGTACAGAAAACTAGAAAAAGTGAAAGTAAATATTTATTAAATCTAGTGTATTGAGGATAGGACATTCTAATTATTTTTAAATATCTTTTTCAATTATTTCTAAAAACTATCATGTGATCACATCAAAATAAATACAAAAACATAAAATTAAAAATCATATAAGCTTGTAAAATTTTTTAGAAAACAAATCACGGATGGCTATTTATGTTCTATTAAAAGTATTCATTCAAATCAAAACCAAAAAAATTTAAAGACTACAGACCTAAATGTCAATTCATAATATGTGGGATTTACTAGCATTATAAAGATCTACCACATAACCACTAATTAGCTACAATGTTCATATTAAATTTAGTGCCTTGTTCCTTCTGGTCTCAGCTTAAATGTCACCTTTTTCACAAAAGAAATAACAGGTGACTGTTTCTTTCACAGTACCTTATATTTATCATGAACTGTATTTATTTATTATTCATAGCACTCCTTTCCAAACTCCATGAGGTCTGGGCTCTTATGTACCACATTCAGTTTTGTACATAGTATATTTTGGTACATAGTATATTCTACAGATCTTTGCTGAACGAAAGAATTAGCACTTCACTGAAGTCCTCAACTAACTGGCATTATTTTGAACATGTTAAGTTTCAGGAACTGAAGTCACTAACCAACTTGTTATATTAAGTAGCTAGCTTTTGAAATGGTTAACAAATGCTAATCTTAAAATTTCTTCAGTCACTCTGTACAACCAGTATTTACGAGTGTTTGCTAGTGCCAGGCATTATGCTAAACATTTTACAAGTATTAACACATTTAATTCTCATGATTACTCTACAAGATTGGTATTATTATCCCTATTATACAGACAGACACTAACACTGCCTGGAAGGGGTAATTTTACAAAGGATTATACAGCAGATAAGTAACAGAATGTAGATTTGAGTCTATTATCTGTTAAATAATTCTCTATAATAATTAATGTATAATTATTAATATACTAATTATAAGCCCAAGGTCATAAACTTGGAATGTCATGCCTTGTCAGAAACATTCCATGGGTATTCAAAGTAGGACTCTAGTAAACAGAGTACTAACCAGATATAGGGGTGAATTGGTTGGAGAGGTGTTTCCAACCTTCACTTTTATTTTTACCTAGGAAAACAGATTAAAATTACTAAAAGCAGAACCTGAAGGAGATAAAAAGGCACCCTGAAAGTGATATACAGGAGGTAGTTTCTGTCAAATCAAATATCTAAGACCCTAAGCTCACTTTTATTAATAAAACCAATTGATGTTTTCTACTTCTTCCCCATTATCTTTTTAACTTTAGAAATAACCAATCTAAAAAAAAAAAAAAAAAAGAGGAAATACACTCTCAAGGGAAGCCTGAAATACTTTTTTAAAAGTGTCCTTAGATTCACTCAAATGTGTAGCCAAATTATTTGTCTATTATAGGCTTAAACTTCTATTAGGTACAAAGTCCTGTAAAGCTTAGTTTTTCCTGACTCATATGATTTAGTAGGGGATGAGATGGTGGGAGATGGGTAAGGAACAATTCTCCATTAAAAAGATCCCAAATTGGCATTAAAAGTACTTATTTTCTTCATATTTTCAAAAATGGGTAAAAATCAACGGATGGGGAAACAGTTGGTAGGAAATGCTACCATCTTGTGAACTTAAAAGAAAATTACTATAAAACAGACACTTAACCACAAAGAGAGAAAGTCATTAGTGACATACAATCTCATTCCTTGAACTTTTAAATCAACTAAGGTTTCACTGTAGTTGTCTAGATGATAATCCAAAATATGCCAATATGTAATACAAGTTTAAAACTTAGTATTTCCTGTCTTATAATGAATTAATGGGCCTCAAATTAAACATACTGTTAGCTTGAAAATAGCTAATACTTATAAAAAAAAGGTTAAAAAAACTGGCAGAGAAACTATAAAAAATGCTGGGTATTAAATAATTTTGTCCTAACTGTTAAAAAAGTTGATCAAAATGTTACCCATGTCAGCTTCCTAAATTAAAAGGAAAAAATATGTGATATTTAGTCAAGTGCATTGCATACATTGCAATTACTACCATGTGTAAAGACACTATCAGTGAAAATCACAAAACATACATATTTCATTTATGAAATTTTGATTCAAAATCTTATTTAAAAATGTTTATAAATCTTCAGCAAATTAAGACAAAAGATAGGCCAGAGGTCATAAACTAGTGAACTTGACTAAGTTCAACTTGAAATAACACTTTTGTTGGTTATAATATTAAGATATTAGGTAGAATCTTCCTCAGGTTCAGAGTCCTTGCATATTGTACAGCCTTACTTGTCTAGCCCCTGAAAGCATTTAAGTTTGTAAACCTGGGATTAATTTTGGCATTTTGAGCAGATTAAGTCAAAGTAAATCATTACACAGAAACTCATTTTTGGAAATTTATCAAAAAGTGGTCTTTAAGTTTATTTTATAAATTGACAAATGAAGTTAGATTCATCTAGGATCAGGACAAAAGTAAAAAATAAAATTTGGATGCCCTCCACATCTTAGCTTTTCCCTTTGAATCTGACTTAACACTTACTTGAAGGTAGACAGCTCATTAGGGAAAAATAAAGTTATAGTACTGCTGCTATTTTCCTAAAGAATAAATGCTTATGGCATTTTACCAAATGCCCTCACAGATTTACCTTCCTATAGGCTTCTTTTCCTCAATTTATTTCCATGTCTATGACTTAAGAGAGGGACCCAGAAATACTGCTGGGCCTTACTATTAGCTAGTGCTAGAATCATCAGGCCTAAGATTTAAATACTCTAAAAAGACTTCAAAGAAATGATAGTCGGTTTTAAATTCTTAGGCCTTGATTATGTGAGTACTGTCTAGGTAGATGAAAAATGACTCTTCTATTAAGATTATGGCACAATTTGAAGTAAAACTCCATCTTGAATTTCCCATTTAGGAATTTCATTGCTTTTCAGAGGGGTGGAAGCAATTTATATTAAATTGGAAAAATTTAAATATGCCACATATGAAAACAAAGAAGCTCTTTTTTTTTGAGATAGAGTCTCACTCTGTTGCCCTGGCTAGAGTGCCATGGCATCAGCCTAGCTCACAGCAACCTTAAACTTCTTGGCTCAAGTGATCCTTCTGCCCCAGCCTCCTGAGTAGCTGGGACTACAGGCATGCATCACTGTGCCCAGATAATTTTTTCTATATATTTTTAGTTGGCCAATTAATTTCTTTCTATTTTTTAGTAGAGACGGGGTCTCGCTCTTGCTCAGGCTGGTTTCGAACTCCTGACCTTGAGTGATCCTCCCACCTCAGCCTCCCAGAGTGCTAGGATTACAGGCATGAGCCACTGCGCCTGGCCCAAAAAATCTCTTTTTAACCTGTGAATCTTAGATTAAAAAACTGCTCATAAGAATTCCATGCCTGACTGTACCTTATATTTTCAGTTCTGTGTAAAATCATTCCAAAAGTATAAAACTGTATCATAAAATTTATTATGACTACCTAACATTTGATTAGCAACCTTGTGATGAATAAGACCTGAATAAAAATCAAATACACTCTTTATGATTGCCTAATATCCACCAAATTTACAAACTCACCGGCAATACTGAAGTTTCTCTAGTAATCTTGATTGAAGAGTAAAAAGATTAATGAAGTGAAAGAGGAAGGAATTACTAAATAAGTTGTTTTGAAAATTTCCCTATCCTCCAGTGTTTTTTCAGTCAATGACTTTTGGAAGCATTCATGCATACAATGATTATTTTCTAGACAGGAGTCTCATTTTAGACAGCAAAAAAGTACCAGAAGTAATTAAAAACAAAACTGTTTGGATAAAGTGGAAACCTATCAGGAAAAGATTATTGCTTTAGTTAAAAATTAGTGGACTCCATGTCTCTGTCTTCCTACTGAGTACAGTCTTACTAGTTTTTCTCAGGGAGCTGTTTTGACTTAATAGTAGTAACACCATCTAAGCTCTGTGAGACAGGGTCCATGTTTCTCTCCTTTGCTGCTATATCCTAGCACCTAGCACAAGATAGGCAGGCATTTAAATTTGTTAAATACATGCTTTTACAAAACTTTTATTCTATTAACCACTTTGAATATTTCTATGAGGTGATGTGTAATGTGTAAACCCAATTTATAACTTATGCTTATGAGAAGCTTACAACTGACTCCAATAATCATCCAAGCTATAATGAGCATTAACAATCATTAAGACTGTATTATAACAGAGAATAACTTGATCTCTTATCCACATTTGAAACTTTCCTTCAAAACAAATTATAGCCTTAAAGATACATTATGGTCTTAGGCAAATTATACTTTTTGCACCTTTGTTTCAAAACAACACAATTGTTATTTATTACATATCTTTGGAAAAAGCATTAAGAATCTGGGGTGGTCTTCCATTTTGAACTACATTCATGCCACTCAAATAGCATTGCCAATAGAAATGTTCTGAGTTTTATTTTTTTAAGAAATCACTATGCTTTAGGTGAGTAAAGAAAAAATACAGTAAAATTAGATTTTAGGGATTCACCAAAATCCAAACTATTTACGAATATCTAATTCAATCACTGGAAAAGTAGTAGAACAAAATGAAAAGAACATTTTACCTTCAAATTCAATTTGATTGTAATTGATTTAACATGGGAAAAAAAAGAAATAAAGAAAAAGAAAAATAATATTTTAAAAAAAGACAAATTCAATATAAGCAATACTTTATTACAATTCATTTAAAAGATGGCTTTTATTAGCAGAATCCAGAAAGTTCTTGACTTACTTAACAAGCCTAAGAATTCACCTGATATTTAGTCATTCCTGGGACACAAACATATCACCACACATTATTTTTCTACAATGTTAAGAATAAATAGGCTATATTAAGAAAAGGTCAAATAACAAAATAAAGTCATTAAAAATTTAAAAACCAGTAAAACTTTCATTTATTTTAGTCTATACTCAGTTCATTGAGAATATTCTTCTTTTTGACAATCAGTGGAATTCATTACATACTAAAAATAACACCGTATTTATGCACAAATAAATTAATTTTTCCAGTAAGTGCTAATCTTCCTTTAAGAAGATTTCCCACATATTCACAATACTTAACATCACAGAACACCCAGATTTGGCCTAAATGTCTCTGAATTGTAGCATTACAAGAAGGAAGTTCATTGTGCCTGATAATTTGATTGAGTTTTGCCCAAATGTCCTCCAGAGTTTGGTTGTTACAAATAGTGTGTTCTATTGTCCATCTTGCTCTATAAAATGAGTGCAAATTTAGTGCCTTTAAACTATCTTGCAACTTTTTGGACAAAGGAAAAACATTTTCTGTACAGGTACTGTTAGGAAGTGAAACACTCCAAGACCTCCCGTTGTGCTGTTTCCCTTTTTCTGATTGTTTATCCAGATTTCCAGAATTAGTGTGTTCATTCACTGTATGTGACCAGATTAGGCACTGCTTTTTCAAACTAGGTTGAAACTCCAGTAGATCTACTGTGCAATCATAACTCTGTGATTTAACATCATGTTCTGAAATGGTTAAATACTGTTTCACATCTTCAGCTGCCTCTCCAGAAATCACAGGTGGTGATTTGTTAGGTTTGAGTGGAAGCTTAGATCCATCATGTGGAAACCAAGGAATAAATCTTGATAGCGGGCGAGTAGGAAAGTCCTGAATTGCCTTTTCTGCAATTTTTAGCAGTTGTGTGGGATCACTCTCATATGATCGATAATGTAATATTACTTCTGTAGTCATTCTGTAGTAGTCCAGTTACTCTTAATGAAGAAAAAATTCTTAGTTGAACTCCTCAGAGCTAGAATGTAATTTGTTATGACAAGACTGTCTCTCTTGACAAATCAGAGGAAACAGGACCTAAAGTAGAAGTATTACAAAGAATAAGATATGGCAGGGACAGCCTACATATAAATAGGCAGGGATAAAAGGAAAAACAAAATACAAAAACCAATCCTAATATGATATTTTACCAAAGTGTTACTGATAAATATGAATGTAATTTACAAACTTGAAAATCCTTCCTCTCACCAAAATAAGGGATTTGAATTAGATGTCCTATCACTTCCGGCATAAACATCTTAGTAGTCAACATGTTTAATTCAACAGATATAAAGGACTAGGAAGTATAAATATATTAAGTAATAACAATCCTAAGACTGTAGCAGAAACAAAGAGTAAATTACTGATTCTTAAAATAATGGAGTCATCTGAGGATAACAAAAAATGTAGTATTTAAAAATTTGAGACATCTCGGGTACGGTGGCTCACACCCATAATCCTAGCACTCAGGGAGGCTGAGGCGGGCGGATCGCTCGAGGTCAGGAGTTCCAACCAGTCTGAGCAAGAGCGAGACCCCCATCTCTAATAAAAAAACAGAAACAAATTAATTGGCCAACTAAAAATATATAGAAAAAATTAGCCGGGCATGGTGGCGCATGCCTGTAGTCCCAGCTACTTGGGAAGCTGAGGCAGGAGGATCACTTGAGCCCAGGAGTTTGAGGTTGCTGTGAGCTAGGCTGATGCCACGGCACTCTAGCGGGGGCAACAGAGTGAGACTCTGCCTCAAAAAATAATAATAATGATAAAAAATAAATAAAAATTTGAGACATCTGAATTGAGGACAACAAAAACATTTTAAATTTAAATCTATATGGAAGAAAATTTTATACTTTAAAATTTTATGAATTTCACCAAATATAGGGAAAGAATACTTTTTATCTCATTCTCAGTAGTAAACACTAAAAACATGAATATGGTTTAACTTTGCATTTTAACCAGCTTAGTAACTGGTTTTGTGACAAAATCTTCTTGATATAATGGGGACAATTAAGCAATATTGAGACTCTAGTACCATGGCTCCTGAATTCCAATTTGGAGGAGGAACTAGAAGTTTAGACTCTTATTTTTCTTTTTTCTTAAAACACAGAAGTCTTCAAGTTGCCCCCAAATTAAGTCATTGATAATAAATTCCAGCATATAGTACATAGGCTCAAGAATGGAGCCTTCTAGGATCTGCACATTAGGCTTCCCAACCAGGCCCAAAGCTGTAAGAGCCATAACACAGGCTCTTTCATATCCTAGAAAAAAATAAGGGGCTGAATCCCTTCTCCCCCCAAATAATTAAAGAACTACAGCCTATTGCCAGGATGACTGTGAATGGGAACTCCCATCCTGATGTCACAATAGAAGCACTGTCTGATTCTGAAGAGTCAGAAGAAGTAACTAATAATTCTTTTTACCTACTCTTAATGTCCACTAACAGATTTGACAACTCTCAAATTCAAAAATGTTGCTCCCTGGTGGTCTAGTGGTTAGGATTTGGCGCTCTCTCTCAAAAATGACTGTGATCCTTAGAATCCATATTTTTAATATGTATCTAAATATGTGATAACATTCTTTTAAGAATTAACGTGTTAATTTTTTTTCTTCTCCCTTCCTTACACTTTCACATTGTAACATATGGCTTTAAGAATGCTTTCATTATTGTCTGAATTTAACTATTTAAATTGACATAATTAAAACTTGTGGAAATTCTTGATTGATTAGGACAGTGGGGAAGAATGGTACCAAAGAGGTTTAATAAAGTTAAAATTATCAGTGACTTTTAAAGCACTTCACTTGCCATTTTAGGCTGCTTAAATACTCTTTCCCAGGTATCTTCTGTTTTGGAAAATAGAGACTAACAAAACCCCCAAAATTCCCAATGGCTGTTAGTCTCTCTATCACTGAAATTCAACTTGTTTAACAGCTTCTAATTTGTATAAATCACACCTAGCAGCTAATAGAATTATTTCAAATTCTCATCAAAGTAGTCAGCAAAGGCCAGGTGCAGTGGCTCATGCCTGTAATCCTAGCACTCTGGGAGGCCAGGGCAGGATTGCTTGAGCTCAGGAGTTCGAGACCAGCCCAGAGCAAGAGGGGACCTTGTCTCTGCTAAAAATAGAAAAATTAGCCAGGCCTCTTGCTACCTGCCAGCAGTCCCAGGTACTTGGGAAGCTGAGGCAGGAGGATCCCTTGAGCCCAGTGAGCTACGATGATGCCACTGCACTCTAACTTAGACAACAGAGGGAGACTCTGTCTCAAAGGCAAAAAACAAAGTAGTCAGTAAAGGAATGATCTTTAAAAATGCTGTTTCAAACACGGGGGTGCAACATGGCATCTTGGAATGATGGAGGCAGGCCTTGTGTTGATATACTGCCTCAATCACTTCTTGGATATTTGGGAAAAGTTGCTTAAGCTATGAGAGATAAATAATTTTTATCCCACATGCTTGATGTGAGATTGGGAGATAAAAAACATTACAATTAGTTCTTTTTTTTCTTTTCCCTTTTCTCCATGAGTAATAATCCATTTTAGTCTAGATCACTTGCTCAGGCTAAGCTTACAGATCCGATCGCTGTGTTATTTAACATTATAAAGTTTCTTAGTTCCACAGAGACAGTCTTGTTAATTCCAATCATCAGAATACATGTTACGTGTTACCAAATGGGACTGATTAGCTTCTGGAATGTTTGCTGCTTACATCATAATGGGAAGTGTATGGAGTGTCTAAAAATGGATGCAATAAGGAGGGTAAGTGCAATTCAACTGAATCAAAATGTCTACTGAGCATTTCCTCAGCTCAGTACAAGAAGGCACTGTTAACCATATATTAGAGCATTCAATAAAAAAAATGCATTCGTGGTACTAGAAAACAGATGAAATAAAGCTGAATTCATTTCAAATAAAAGGTTTTCAGAAAATAGCAATTCCAGAAATATCTGTCTTGCTGGGTTTTTCCTAAATAATGACCTTATCAAATCATCAAATCTACTCAAAATTGCCACGTACAAAAAGTAAAAGTTGACATGAGATTTTGAACACATTTCCCACATAGAAGCTGCAGTATGTTTTAGCAAACCTATATGTCGTAGTTATATGTCGTGGTGCTGTGTATTGTTAAATCCTTGTGTATTCTTAAAATATGCAAAACTAATTTTACAGATGAAGCTGAAGCTTGATAACTTCGTCGGTGCCACGTGAAGAGGCGAGAGACAGGAGGAAAAATCACTTTAGACATCTGCTATAATTCATCCCCATTCACAGAGACCTCCTCGGTAGGACAGGGACGTCAGCTTCGGCGGCTAAAATCTGGTGACTGCAGGAGCACACATCACAGAGACTACCTTCGTATAAATTTACCAGGTATCTATTTCGTTCTGGAAGGCGATTCTTAAACCTAAAAAGCAAAGAGGAGAAATCGCTTCCTCTTGCTTGGCGCCAAGGGACAAAGCAGGAGAGCGAGCACTGACAGTGTTTAAGACAAATCAGGCCTGTCTCTCAGAGGACAGGTTTATGTGGCCAAAACTTCGAAAAATAGCGACAGAAGGGAAGAAAACAGGATAAGGAAACCTAGGTTCGCGAAAATTTACCTTTCAGAGCCAGCAGGTGCTCCTGCTTGGGGGGATTCACTTCCATTTTCACCAGCACTTTTGACCCACTGCCTTACGGGGGCTCAAAAGGTTCAACCGGTCCGGAAGAAAGCTGAACAGCGCGCGTTTGGGAAGACCGGGCGTCAAACCCAGTTTAAACAGCTTCTCTCTGTCGGTGGGGCCTTAAATTCTCTTTTTACCACGTCCTTTACAGACCCAATGTCTTCTTTTCACCAAATCCAGCCCTTGTCTCTTAAGAGATCTTTACGTAAAACACTCTGTTTCCCATCTACAATTACACATTGCGACTTTAAGAAACCACTCCTCACTAACGACGTACAGCCTCACAATTGCAGGAATAAAAAAAAAAAGAGGTGAGGGAGTGGCATGTTGGGATTTGTAGTTTACATAAAATCGCATTGCATGCAGGGAGATGTAGTCCCCCGCCCCCATCACTCCCACTCCCTTTCCCACCCCGGCTAGTTTGCAATTGGAGGGGAGAAATCATTACAGGAGAGGAAGTTTCACCCCAAAATTTTGATTCTGTTCAGTCCTTTCCCTTTTCACTGAGGACTTTTCTTCCATCAGTTGCAGACCCAGAAAAAAAAAAATAACAAGGTGCCCATGCGCAAGGCCAGTGACTGACGGGAGGAGGCGCGAAGAGGTCGGCGAAGCAGGGCGGTGCGCCGTATTGCGCCTGTGCGCCAGCGGCGTGCGCCGAGGCCTCTGGGTAGGTGGCTCAACCCCGCCTCTCAGTTGAAGGCTCTGACCGCTGCAACTGCGGCGCTTCTCTTCCCAGGATGGCTACCCTGATTGTAAACAAGCCAGGAGCGGGACTAGACGGTGGCCGACAGGGCAGCCGGGGGACGGCTGTGGTGAAGGTGAGGGACCTTGCGTCCTCTGTTCTCCACCATCGGCCTACCTTCGGTTCATTCTGGAGACCTGGCAGCTTCGCCACGGCCCAGGCTTTGATGAACAAGGATGCGCGGCCTCTAGGCTTACTTTGGCTTTACAAATCTTGTCCTCTGCTCCGCTACCGTTATCCCCGATAACTTGAAGTTTCTGGGTCTGCTCATGCCAGATGTCAACATCGACAGCCAGGCCATTTGTGAAAGGCAGCTGTGGGCGTGTGGGAGTGAACCGGACCGGTCTTTTCCCAGGTTCTCTGGTTTTAGTTAAACTCAGCAGGCATAAATTAACGTATCGAGCCATTATAATTACCAGATACAACATTGGGTGTTTTGTTAATATCTACTTAAAATATAGATGTTAGTTCCCATTTTACGGGGAGGAAACCCAGGTTTAGATTAACACCGTGTGTGGCAGAGCCCAGGATTGACAGGCCTTGAAGTCTTTTTCACTGTTGCACTACTTCTATAATCAGACGTCGGTTATGGTTGAGCCGGCCTCTTCCCTCTTGGTACAGTCTATCATAGGATGGGGGGGAATCTTTTCATGTTGGAAGGCTGAGTTAGTGTAGCTGTAATCAAATAAGGGCAAATTCAAGAAACTTCAATTAGATATACTTAAAAATGTACATTATTTTGTAAAAATCTACTCTGTACTTAATAATTTTAAAAAATGAAAACTATTTGTTAATTTTAAAGTTAACCAACTTTGTTAACAACTTTGTTGTGTCTGCTTTTTGTTGAGAATGCTTTTGAATATTTGGTTGCAGCATGGAGGTGCACAGTTTCAGTTGATCCTCTAGATCAGCGGCCCCCAAACTTTTTGGCACCAGGGACTGGTTTTGTGGAAGACAATTTTTCCATGGAGGGAGGAGAAGGTGGAGCTCAGAGGGTGATGCCAACGATGGGGAGTGGCTGTAAATATAGATAAAGCTTCCCTTGCTGGCCCGCTGCTTACCTCCTGCTGTGCCAACTGGTTTAGGTGGGAGGTGGGTTCCTAACAGGCCAGTGACAAGTACCTAGCCACAGCCCAGGGAGTGGGAACCACAGCTGTAGAGGGGGTATCACTCATCTGTGACCTTAAGAGCATCTTGATTCGGGTTAGGTAGGAGAATGTAGATTTGCAGTAGTAAGTGGTTGAAAAGCAAGAAACTATTTTGGGGACATGTTGCCAAAGGCGTGGGTATTCTATTGCATTTTTCCATATTTCATTTGGATGTTTCTTAGCATCAAACGATGACTTTAAATGTCATCTACTGAGAGCTCAATCAATTCCATCTATAGTTACTTAAGTGTCTTGGTGATATCAACTGTGTGAGGCTGAAATGCTAATTTGAATGTGATACCATGAAGGTTCTCAAAGTCAGTGAACCTTGTATTGTGTTCTCCAATTAATAGTTCTGTAACAGCTGTGTATTCTTCAAATGATTTGCGTATGTGGTCCCGCTCATCAGTGACCTTTGCTAACTGGGGAAGATGTTCATCTGAAATTTCCTTTTGAAGCAGTGTTTTGAAAAAAGATATCTTCTTTCAATAATTCACATTGCTGATTCTGTTCTTCATAAAATTTATCTGTTCTCATGGAGATAAAATATTGAGATAGCCAACTCACTTTACAATAATAGGGCAAATCCACAGTGAATACCTCATGGTTTAACTTTAGCATGTTATGAACCTGATGCCATGTGGCATTTGCATGAATGTATTAATAGTTAACAATACAACTTGTTGCAAAGTGTCTGTTAAAATAGTAGCTTCAGCATAGAGATTTTGCTGATGCAAGATACAATGAAAAGAAATTAGAGCATCTGGATCTGTTACCACCTTTTTAATCTGTGTGATAAACCTTTCATGTTTTCCTTTCATGGAAGGTCCACCATCTGTACATACAATCACTAAGTTTACCAAGTTCAGTTCTACTTCATGACATTTATCTTGAAAGTTGTTGAAGATATCTATTCCCTGTGTTCTGTTTGTGAGAGTACCCAAAGTGCATAACTCTTTGTAGCAAAGAAAATCCTCTGTTTAACCCAAATGAAGTATAAACCTGCGCTAAGTCAGTAGTATCAGTTGATTCATCCAAAACAATTGAATAATACAGATTTTCCTTGTAAAGTCCTGTTAAGTTGAAGGCTAATTCATGCTGCCAAAAAGTATGGTTCTCCTTGAAAGAGGCAGTTTTCAGGGTCTAAGTATTCTACAATTTCAACAGTGCATTCTTTCACAATTTCTACATCGCTAAATGGCTTCCTTTTTTTCCTGAGTATTTCAGCTACTTTATAAGTTGCTTCAGTAGCATTATTTCCAGGTCTTATTGCTGCTTGAAAAAGTTGTCTTTGCTTTTCATCTTTTAATTTCTGGAGTGCAACCTTTTGTGCCTCTTCCTCCAATTTAAAATATTTGTGGTCCTTATGAGTGTTATAGTGCTGATGAACATTGAATTTCTTTAATGTTGATATTGCAGTATCACAAAGCAAGCAAACCATCTTACCTTTAGCAGAAAAAAGATAGTAATGCAATTCCCAATCCTCATTAAAAAATCTGTTTTCTTCCTTAAGCATTCTCTTGGTGTTCTTTGACATGGTGGGCTGTTAAGCAGACAGAATTAAAAAATATTGTTGAGCTGTGCAACTATTCACAAGTCCACTTCAAACAGCAACACAGTGCATGATTGTCAAAAGCTGATAACATGCTGGCACACTCAACCTCCAAAACTCTTGCCAACCAGCCTTGTGCAGTAGTGGCGCCAGTCAGATGGGGGACGTTAGAAATAAATCATAAGCATAGCAGCCATCAATTTAGCCCTTATGGCTTAGTAATATTCTAATTGCACTGGTCAAGCTGGGAGGATTATTTTGTTGAAACTTATTTTATTCTTTGGTATTTTAAATACATTAATTTAAAAAATAAAAACTATGAAAGAACAAAAATGTATTAATAAAAGTAAAAGGATTTGTTCTGTACAATTTGGATTCAGTTAAACAGCTGCACTTAAGGACTTAGAAGGCCACATGTGGCCTTAAGGCCTCAGTTTCCCCACCCCGGTCTGTCAGCACTTTTTAGAAGTCTCCAACTGCAGCACAGCTGGTCATTAATACTAGAGTTTATGAATTGCCTTATGCTTGAAGTTTGAGATTCTAACATGTATAAATGCTCCAAAGTATTTATACATTTATACATTCATACCTCTTTTTAAAAGATCAATTGAAATATGTGGAGCTCATTTTCTCCCTCTACTGTATGTATGGAAAGATCTGGAAAGGAGAACTGACCTTAGTGTTTTATAGAGTAACCTTCAGGATCATCTGTAATTGAAGAGATTTGGTAATTCTCATTTCTGGTTACACATTAGGACCATTGAGGACTTTTAAAATGCTACGAAAAAAAAAATAAAAAAATAAAAAAAAATAAAATGCTACGGATGCAGTCCTTCCCCAATTCTGATTAGGTTGGCATCAGTGTATTTTTAAAATTCTCAGGAGTGATTTTAATGTGCAACCAGGGTTGAGAACCACTGAACCCGGTTCTGAAGTTCTTTTAACATCTTGAATAATAAGCACCAATGATTTTTCACTTAATGTTGGTTTTATATAACTGCAAATGAAATATTTCTTCCTGCAACTTAGTATCAGTCAATGTTGGTGGTTGTTGATTCAGTTGATCTTTAAATAGTAATGAAGTTATTCTGAAGGTACATAGCATATCTGAGATACAGAGGAGCCATCATTATTAGGCATGTTATATGGTTGAGATTTTATTTACTGAATTGTGCTCTTGCTAAGTAGAGAATATCTGTAGAGTATTTTGTGAATTAACTGAAAGTTTAAGTTGTTTTATTTCATAATTGGAATGATTTTCATTGTGGTTTCTATTTTGGCTACCTCTTTGGCTTATAATCTCAAATGTGTACCAAAGCCTGATGTAACTCCAGTTTGTTACAGGACAGAATTTGATATATTAGAGTCCTACCTTGTTTATTTTCATCTTAACATGCAACGTGGTAGTCCTTTTTGACAAGCTCTTCATGTCATAATTTATAATAGATATGGTAGAATAAATTTTAAAAAAATATCTCATCGTTTTTATAGATGACAGCAAGAAGTATTTACTGGGTAGTAAATGTTGAAGTATATAATACTAATACTGTACAAAATGGCCTCTTTCTTAATGAGCAGGTTGATAATGATAGGGTTTTTATCATTAGGAAAAACAGAAAAATCTGATATTGTGAAATAATTTGCATTTAAAAAGAAATCACAGAAAGTTTCTTTTGCTTAGTGTGCCTTCTTAGTCTTTTTAAAATGTGGTGTGGTTTATTAAAATTTGATTTACATGTAATAAGTTCGAAGCTCTCTTTGGGATTTTAATGAAGTATAAAATTAAAAGCTTTTTATGCTGTTAGCCACAATTCCTGTTCATAGATACTGAGAAAAGAATTTCTTGCTCTATTATTTACTGAGTTGATGTTTGCAAAATAACTATTTTTGGACCTGTATTTGTTTTGCTAATCAATGAAATTTTATTAGTGCTTTTTGAAAAAAATCTATGGTAAAAATCTAAGTTCTTTTATCTGTGTATGTGATGTTACACATCACATGTGTTAGAGATATAAGATATGAATAAACTAAACAGAATTCTAATTTCTTCCTTTAGAGTTTATTGTCATGAACAAGTTTAATTTATTATAGTATCACAATAATGAGTATTTATAAAAATACTGCATTTATTTTATAATATCTAACTGTATTATGAATATCTTTTATGTATATAATTGAATTTGATAATTCAACTTTTTTCTTCTCTTTGTAAAAAATATAGGATAAGTTGAAATATGTATGTATGTGTATAACAGATATAATATGTGAATAACTAGCTGTTCCCCAGCTGTTTCCCTTTCTCGTGGGGAACCAGTGTTCCAATGTTATTGGTTTCCTGCATATACTTCCAGAAAGATAGGATGCTTATGTAACAATATATAAAAACATATCCTCTTCTTTCTCTACCTTTATGCAAAAATGAATGTGCTCTGTCATTTTTCTCTTTGCCTTTTTCATATGAAATCATTCTGTGTACACAAAAAGCTTCCCAAGTCTTTCTTGCAAGCCTGTGTAGTTTTATAGTATATGAATGTACCATAATTTATTTTCCAGTCTGGTATTGCTGCATATTTTCTTTGTTTCCAATCTTTTGCTAATGCAAATGGTTATGGTAGGAATAATTGATAGATCTTGTCATACATGTCTGATATATTTGTAGGATAAATTCCTACAACTGGAATTACTGAGTTATTTAAATTTTTGAGATGTATTGCCAGGTTGCCTTCCATAGAGTCTGTATCACTTAAACAATTGACAGCAATCAGCAGTGTATGAGAATGTTTATTTTCCCATATCTTCAGATCTAATCTGATTTTAGATATAATTTGAAACAAAATATCTTTTTTTTTATTTTCGTCAGAAATGGACTACGAAAAAATGTATCTTAATGTAGATTTAATTTGTATTTCTTTTATGAGTCAGATGGAACATCTTTTCATATATTTAAAAAGTTACTTTCATTTCCTTTTTTGTGAGCTATGTTATGCTTTAGTTTCTTCTGAACCATACTAGGATGCAAGAGAATTATAAATTATCTGTTTATTTACAGTGAAAGATATTTGTATCTTAAGCACTAAGACCAAATTAATTGCAGAGTTAAATTTAAAATTGTAATGGATTTTGTCTGATTTTACCCTGCCAGACCTTTCAGACCCTAATTATCTTTATATTTTTATTTTTGGACTTTATTTAAGCATGTAGGTGTTTGGTATTAGGAATACCCTGTTCCTGAGGGCTCTTTAGTCTAACAGGGAAAGACAGGCTGAAAGGCCAACGAAGGTATTAAAGTGTTTTGGATGTTACTACAGTAGACACTTATCCAAAGCATGTAGGGGCCCATAGTATTGTGTGGTCCTTTTCTCTGCATGAGCATAAAGAAAGAGACACAAAACAGTTATTTTTGGAAACTATAAGCTGTTTGATATAGTTGGAGCTTATGGTCTGAAGAATGTGGCAGTGAAGCAGTAGGACAAGGGGCCAGATTTTATTAACAGGTCTTGAATGGCAGACACAGGAGTTTGGGTTATGATTGAATTGTTCATTATGGGTATTTTTTAAAAAAAATTAATTAAAATTGTGAAACACTACAGATTTACTTAGAAATAAGCACTGAAAAGGCTTTATTGCGGCTGGGCGCAGTGGCTCACATCTGTAATCCTAGCACTCTGGGAGGCCAAGGTGGGCGGATTGCTCGAGGTCAGGAGTTTGAAACCAGCCTGAGCAAGAGCGAGACCCTGTCTCTACTATAATAGAAAGAAATTAATTGGCCGAATAATATGTATAGAAAAAATTAGCTGGGCATGGTGGTACATGCCTGTACCTGTCCCAGCTACTCAGGAGGCTGAGGCAAAAGGATTGCTTGAACCCAGGAGTTTGAGGTTGCTATGAACTAGGCTGATGCCACGGCACTCACTCTAGCCTGGGCAACAAAGTGAGACTCTGTCTCAAAAAAAAAGAAAAGAAAAGAAAATGCTTTATTGCTATAAATACAGTTTGTTGTCTATTTATAAAACATAATCTTATAGATCTAAGAATCAGAATAAGCCAATTTTTACAATTTTCTTTTGACTGACTGGCCTTGGGCAAGTCATGTACCTGTAATTGGAACTAGATAAACTATTTTCTAACCCAGGGCTGTGTTTATTAATTAAGAACAGGAATTGAAATTTAAGGTGATTGCTTTTTTGTCTTTACATTATTTGATATAAATGGATATTAGAAGATATGTGAAAATTACTTATAGTCTTTTCTTAACAAGTTCTTTGTCATTTACAAGGATAATTGTCATCCCAGACCATATTTTAGATTGTTTTTGTCAAAGTTAATGAGGGCTTATTGGGGGTTAGGTAGTTGCCAACTTTGGTAGAATTACATATTGTTTTTACAGATTCATATGTAATGAGTCAAATTGTAATTTTCAAAAGATAAAGATGTTAATTTACAATATTATCTTTGACCCTAATGCTTAGTGTTCAAGGAGATTTCACTATGATAAAATATTGGCAGGGTTTTTCAGATGGAATTACTAAAAAGTGATTTAAGGTTTTACAGCCTAGTTTTTTTCATGTAGGAATAAAGTAACAATGTTGATTCAATATATTAGATAAGTTTTCTTTAAAGCCTGAGATATGTATGCTTTTAAACTTATTTAAAGAACACACATCACATGTTTCCTTTTAAATATATTAGGTGCTGGAGTGTGGAGTGTGTGAAGATGTCTTTTCTCTGCAAGGAGACAAAGTTCCTCGTCTTCTGCTTTGTGGTCACACAGTCTGTCATGACTGTCTCACCCGCCTACCTCTTCATGGAAGAGCAATCCGTTGTCCATTTGATCGACAAGTAACGGACCTAGGTAGGAGAATTATTTGTATGGATTTAATATTGAAAATTATTCATGTAATACAAATATCATAGAAAATAATTTATTTCCACTTAATTTTTGAAATAATATTCTAAGGAAGTTTCAGAAAGCCTGGGTTTCTATTAAGGTCAGTAGTCTATTTGTAAAATATCCCCTTCTTAGTTATTAATTTTATTTCATCTTCAGAGATATTTATATTCTATACTTACATGCAAAGAGCTTTAAGACTAAACCTGAGAAAAACATGCTACCCTTAGTGAAAGAAATAAGAATTTTTATCACAGAGTAAATAATTTGTTTGAATTCATTAACCCAGTAAAACAATATTTTCTTTACAAATGAATAAGCCAATAATGAAAATACAAATAAGTCATTTGAGTCTCAGCCTGTTTTTATTTACTAATATCAGAAACAGAAGTGTTTGTAGCTTGTCATGATACTCCTTATTTTCTGTTAAAATTAAAGAGTTTTGTGGATTTTTTCAGTTTCCTGCATACTTTTAAAACTTTGCATTACATATTTCAAAATAAGTTACCACTTTGGGATACCAGATTTGGAAATAATAACATTTTTAGTATTTGAACAATTATTTTACAAACATAAGTTCTGTAACCTTACTCTTTTTGATAGGGGAGTTTTCCCCAAAATAGTTTCAGGTTGCCTTTTTTTTTTCTTAAAGGTCAGTAGTACTATTTAAGACCATTTTAATGTAGTCATTTTATATGCCAAGTGGAATACATTCAAAATAATTTATTAAAAAGGAAGCAAGAGTATCCATATTTTTAGGTTTAAAATGCTAAGAACATGGTTTTAAAATGTTTTCTTGTAAGGAAAAAATAGATTTCTTAAGGTTTTGGTGGTTTTTGATGCAAATAAGTAGTATGTCTATTTGCCAGACAACTAATATAGGACAGTGATAGCATTGTTATAGGTAACATAACCTTACTAGTACCTAAGAAATAACAGGGGTGGGTGAAGTATCTATTTTGAGATTCTTTTTTTGGTCTTTTATTTGGTAATGTATGCATGTATCATAACCATTTCTTTATATAATACTAATAGAAATGGCAGTGTTTTGCAAATAGTAGATATTTGCAAATCTTTCTTCCATCTTTTTGAAGAGTACTTTACCTTCTCTACATTAATACCACAGTGTGGGGTGTTACCATCTTCAATGTTTAGCCATACTAGAAATTTATGACAGGGAATGATTAGTCATATCTTTTTTTTTTTTAATTAATTAATTTATTTTTTTATTTTGGCATATTATGGGGGTACAGATTTTAAGATTTCAATAAATGCCCATTTCCCCCCTCCCCTCAGATTAGTCATATCTTAAGTTGAAATATGTGACTGCTATCATCACATCAACATTAAAAATAACTCTGGCTTAGATATTGTAATTACTATAACTCATAAATTAGATTTTTACTATGGAATATATTAGTGACCCTTGATATTGTTGGATTTCATTCTTTTTTAAAAATAACTCTATTTTTAAATATATTATAGCAGTAATATCTATATACATTGTAGAAAATTTGAAAAAATATAAAAGTAGGAAGAAGAAAAATCATTTATAATTTATCTCTAGAAGAAAACTGTTAATTTTAAAGGTCATAATTATAATTCCTCTTGAGTTCAGGATAATCTCAGTAATTAGCACTGTTCAGCAATATTTCTAGTTCTCCTCTTCTGTCCATATGGTGAAATTACACTTCCCTGCCCTCTTATAGTTAGGTATGGCTGGGTGATTCCATTTAACCAGTGAAATGTGAGATTCTAGAAGTGAAGTGTTAACTTCCAGGTTGAAGTTGTTGAGAGGAGGTTTATGATGGTTCAAGGTAAATCCTCCTCCCCGCTACAGTGAGTGGTCTAGGGGGGTGGAGCTTTAGTAGTTTGTGTTGCTGGCAATGGACAGTGGGGTACAGAGCCTTTCTTGTTTTCCCCAACCCCTGAGATGTGCATGAACAAAAAGTAAATCTTTGTTGTATTAAGCCATTGAGACTGTAGAGCTGTTTGAAGTTACAGAAACATTAAGTAATATTTTTGATGGTACCTAGATACTGCTAGGAATTTATGTCTGTAATATGTTCGCTATATAATGACTGAATATTTGGAAAATTGTCAAGACCATATTTTGAAATGGTCACTTATTATACTTCTTAACCTTTATATAAAGAGTAACTAGAACACAGCTTGTTGTAGAATATATGTTAGAATACACATTAAGGAGAAGGGCTTGTGCGGGCAAGGCTGAGGGAGAAATGCTGGGTGGGCTGCATAGGGGTACTTGGGAAACAGGGCTACAGAAGTCAGAGGGGAGGATAAACATATTGAGCCTAGTTTTTTGGAGAATCACAGCAGGAATTTTTTTTTTTTTTAAACTTAAGAAAAGAGGAACCAAGAGGAAGGAAAGCCTTGTAGGCAATGACTCCATCATCCTTTTATATATTTATTCAATGAACAGGTATTAGGTGGTAGGTATATCAGATGGCATTAGAAGCTCACAATAATAGATATTCCTTCTAACTGCTGAAGGATCTTGATTTTATTTATAGGCTCAGGAATAGTGTGTGCATGTCCTGGGTTACAGTGTAAAATAGGATTTATAATATTAAATGATAGAAAAATAATAGAATTTTAAAGTATGTTTTTACTTGGAATGCTGAGGGGTTCTTCTGCTTTTTAAAGAGTACATTAACAAAGCAATTGTTCTGTCATGAAAAGGAAATGGGGAAAATTTGAATTTTTAAATTTTAGACATTATTAGTGACTGAAAATTAAAAAGTCACATTAAAATTTAAAGTCATATTAAAATTAATATTCTATTTTGTTAGATTTAGAGTTTGTTTTTATATTCTAGGAGATTCAGGTGTCTGGGGATTGAAAAAAAATTTTGCTTTATTGGAGCTTTTGGAACGGCTGCAGAACGGACATATTGGTCAGTATGGAGCCGCAGAAGAAGCCATTGGGATATCCGGAGAGGTATCGATTGATTGAACTTGGCGAAATATTTGTTATGAGCATGAATTTTTCTTTTAATTTAAAATATTTGTCATTAATGGCACAGTATTGCCTCCTTCAGCAGTTAGATTTCTAGAAACACAACTTTTCATGACCTTACTGTTCTGAAGGCAGCACTGTTCTCAACAAAACAAAAGTAAAACTAAAGCTTGTATTCTCTTAAAATACTATGCCTAATTATGTTTTGTGTGAACTTTTGTCTTTATGGTAATTTCATTCTTTCCAAAGACAAAGTGAAAAGAGTAAGAAGATGGAAGAGTAACAAAGATATGTAAGCTACATTAGAACAGAGGACACAAGTGCAGATCGGTCGGCAGTAAAATACGAGGACAGAAAGAAAAGCTCCATGAAAAAGACTATTTAATGTAGAGGCAAAATGCCTTAAAGATAGTAGTAACTTCTGATAGAATTATTACTATTAAATATCTTCAAGAAAAGGTTAAATTATGTGTAGATGTACTTTGTATCCAGATGGACAGATGTCTAATATTATAAAAATTCATTAACCATGGATTTTAACAATGTTAATATACTTTTTTAGCACCTAAAGAATTGTCTGCATAGCTATATAATACAGGACACAGCTTTCTCAGACTTATGGATATAAGGATATTTGTAGCAAATAACAGTGATCTTGGTGATTGACTTTAAAACCACATATTTTTATCAAGGAAAAAATGTCAGATTGATTTCCACTTCCCTTTTATTAGGTGATGATTTCTTTATATTAAAGTGAATCATTGAAATGGATTTCAAACCAAAACATTGTTTTCTAAAATTTTTGTAGCTCTTCTAGATGGTATATCTTTTATCTTTTTTTTTTTTTTATTTTGGCATATTATGGGAGTACAGATTTTAAGGTTTCAATAAATGCCCATTTCCCCCCTCCCCCTATCTTTTATCTTTATTTAAAAAGACCTTATGGGCCAGGCGCAGTGGCTCATGTCTATAATCCTAGCACTCTGGGAGGCTGTGGGAGGATCGCTCAAGGTCAGGAGTTTGAAACCAGCCTGAGCAAGAGAGAGACCCTGTCTCTACTAAAAATAGAAACAAATTAATCAGCCAACTAAAATTATATATAAAAAAATCAGCCGGGCATGGTGGTACATGTCTGTAGTCCCAGCTACTCAGGAGGCTGAGGGCAGAAGGATCACTTGAGCCCAGAAGTTGGAGGTTGCTGTGAGCTAGGCTGATGCCATGGCACTCTAGCCAGGGCTACAGAGTGAGACTCTGTCTCAAAAAAAAAAAAAAGACATTATGATCTAGGCATGGTGGCTCATGCCTGTAATCGTAGCACTCTGGGAGGCCAAGGTGGGAGGATTGCTTGAGACCAGGAGTTTGAGACCAGCCTGATCAAGAGTGAGACCCTGTCTCTTCAAAAAAATTGAAAAATTAGCTGGGCATGGTAGTGTCCGCCTGTAGTCCCAGGTTTTTTAATATTCATAAAAGTATTAAAGTCATTCTTGGTTATCAGATGTAATTTTTTACTTGTAATGCTTTTTAGTAATTATTGAAAATTAGAAATAATATTACATATAATATAGGTTTTATTTTTTTTTAATTTGCTTAAATTAAATTGTGCATGAGATTCATCTGTGTAGCTGTTAGACTATACTTGTGTATATTTAGAAAAAATATACAAGTCCAGGCTTTGTCCACAACCTCTTGAAATAAGAATTTCCAAGGTTGGAATCTGGGCATCTGTGTTTATAAAAGTTTCACAGGTAATTCTGATGCATCCCCCAGATTATCTAAATGGCATTTGTGCTTCTGTCCTTCCTATACATCATCATGACAAGGTACGTTTAAAGCAATGAGGATGTATTAGACATAAGATTTTTTTAGTCTTAAAAAAATACTTCTAACCATGGTTTAGTAAAATGAGGGGGATTTGTTGGAAGAGATCTTTGCACTGACCATGAGTCTATGAGAATAGTTTAATTTATAATATGTATTAACAATCAATTTTAGAAATAGCCTCTCACCCATAGAAATGAATACTTTCTCAGATGAATGGTGAATGACCTTTGTGCTTAATGACCACCATATTTTCCATATATTGATATAAAGGCTAGTCAGTTAGAAAAGATTGTGGGCCTGTATATTTCAAAAATTGTCATGGTATACTGATTGGATTAAATTTTAAGGCATTAATTTTTTGTTTATTAGAGCATCATTCGTTGTGATGAAGATGAAGCTCATGTTGCATCTGTGTATTGCACTGTGTGTGCAACTCACTTGTGCTCAGAGTGTTCCCAAGTTACACATTCTACAAAGACATTAGCAAAGCACAGGCGAGTGCCTCTAGCTGATAAACCTCATGAGAAAACCATGTGCTCTCAGCACCAGGTGCATGCCATTGAGTTTGTTTGCTTGGAAGAAGGTTGTCAAACTAGCCCACTCATGTGCTGTGTCTGCAAAGAATATGGAAAACACCAAGGTCACAAGGTATGAATTTAATTAAATTGGATGACTCTAATTAGTTTACCAGCTCACCATTTGTTTTCACTGGCCTGGTTGTTTATGTAAAAGGGATTGAAGAAGAGTTAACTGGTGAATGAATTGGGCTTGGTTGCATGAAACGAAATGAGAGATTTAATTTCTGAATGTCATAAACATTTTAGAGAGGCCTCATGATTCTTTCTTTATTAAAAATAGCTTTCCAACAGGAAATAAAAATTCTCTTCTTCATTTGCATCCTTTTATTATATACTGGATTATTTTGACAATATTTATGTCTATTGATGAACTATTATGATTATAATTTTAGAGATAATCTCTTGGTCTCTTATTTAATAATAAATGGACTTCCAAAATTTTAAATTATTTCTTTGTGGAATAAATAGTTTTCTTATGAAGGAGTAAAAGTGAATTAGTATTTTTTACCTTTTTATGCTGTGCTTTTTTTAAATGAGTATGAAAGCTACTTGTGGCTGTTATTTGTGTTAATAGGAAGGATTTAAATAGTTTTTTATATCATTGGTCAATACTATGAGTTATTTTCTGTAATTATGTTGCATTTTATAGCATTCAGTATTGGAACCAGAGGCTAATCAGATCCGAGCATCAATTTTAGATATGGCTCACTGCATACGGACCTTCACCGAGGAAATCTCAGATTATTCCAGAAAATTAGTTGGAATTGTTCAGCACATTGAAGGAGGAGAACAAATTGTGGAAGATGGAATTGGAATGGCTCACACAGAACATGTATGGATTTTTTTCCTTCCTTTTTATCTGCTTATTCTTTTTTCTTTTTATCTTTTCACCTTCTAATAATTATTTATTGAGCAATTACAATGTCCCAGTACTGCTCTAGTCACTGGAAATAAGTTTTTTAAAAAAGTCTCTGTCTTCATTGAACATAAAATTCATCATAAAAGGGAGATACTTTCAAATACGGTAGCTATTTAATTTGTTGGGGGGAAGTACAGGGTGCTTTGGCAGTGGATAACAGGGGCAACAATCTCTGGAGGTCAGAGAAGACTTCCTAGAAGAAATGATGTCTAAGCTGAGATACAAAGGAATTCAGTCATGGAGTAGGGTGGGGGTGGGGTGTGAGTTTTCACAGGGAGGGAAGCATGTATTAAAATGCCTAGAATTGAGGACTGGACATATTGTAGAAACTAAAGTTTATTGTGGTTGGAGCTTTGAGTATTGAGCAGAGAATAGCAGGAAAAGAGCTTGGAAAGTTAAAAGCCAAATCATTCAGGATCTTGGTAGCCATTTTAAAGAGTTCAGTACTTAGTTTAAGGGTATTAGTGAGCCACTGAAGAATTGACATGGGAATGATGTAATCAGATTTGCATTACGAAAGCTTGCTCCTAATATAGAAAATGAATTGGAGGAGCAACAAGATTAGAAGCAGGAAGACACATTATCGTGTTGTTGAAATTATATAGTTGAGAGATGTGGCCTATAATACTAGGATAGTGAGACTGGAGAAAAGTAGATGGATTTGAGATTTTAAAGACATAGTTGGTCTTAGTGATTAATTGTTAAAATTGATTGGATAGGTAACTTGGAGGGTCAGGCAGGCCAAAAGAAGGCTATTGTAATAATCAGGTAAGAGATGACAATGGCTTGGGTGAGGTTGGTATTATAGAAGTGCAGGTGGTGAGGCATGATCAGATTCTGTATATATATTGAAGTCGATAGAATTTGCTGAGAGACTAGATGTGGAGTATAGAAGAGAGGTGTTAATAGTGTTAATTAGAGTTAAAATTACTGCTATTTTTTGCTTTTAGTAACCTGAAGGACGGAGTTGCCATTTACTTAGAGGTAACTAGGTTTGGGGGTGGGGAAGACTGGAGATCAGGCGTTGCATTTTGCTTGAGATGTCATTTATAAACAGTTGGATATCCAGTCTGTAGTTGAGGGGAAAGATTTAGCATAGAAATTTCAATTTCAAAATTTAATATAGATTGTATACATTTATACAATCTATATTAAATTTTCAATATTTTACATATAAAATCTTTGTTAAATTTACAATTGCTTAAAACTTTTTTTTTTCTTTACCACCAAAATGGTTTTATTATTGTCACTGACAACAAGCACAACACTGCAATTGTATCATTATTTTGTTTGGTTTCTTAAATATTACTTAAGTATGCATTAAAAATATATGTTTACATTTAAGAAATGTGACACATTAAAGAAACATCTTCTGTAAACATAATCCCTTCTTAATATATTTTCCTGTTTTGTTTCATAGATAAATAACTTAATCTATAAACTCATAAATGAAACTATCAACTCTTATGACCTAAAAGCATATACAAATTTTGAAGGTTAACAAAAGTGTTCTCTTTAACATTTTATAAATAACAACATGCTGTATTTGCAGTGTTTATTATCAAATGACTTATAAGTTCTTGGTGTCTCCAAACCTGTTCTGCCAATAATAGACCTTGCAGTGCACTTGGCAAAAATGTCATTCATTTAAAAAGTCAAAATGGTCAAAGTCCTACATTTTAAAAATAGCACAGAAGGTTCTACACCAATATCACTAAGTCTTATTAAAACCATTTCAGTTTGTCTGAAAAACAAAAAATGCTACTAAAGAGTGAATGCTTGTACTATCATTTAAATGGTATCTAACAAAATCTAAAGTTTAAGAAACAATAAAATCATATTAAATCCTGAAGTCTTGCCAAAACAATTTCACTGAGATTCTGTTATAGGAACAGAATCAATATATTAAAATTTTATTTTTTATCATCACTTTGATGAGTTATAGCTTTAAGGGTAAAAAAAAGGACACATAAAATGATTTCAAAAAGCCATACTTATAATTCCTGATACAGAACATTAGATTAGTTTTTGTTTAATGACTAGAAATCCTTATTTCATCAGAAAATACTAAATATCTGTTGAAACATACCACTTATCTAGTGATTTATTAAATAACCACTCAAGATTTGTCAGGTGAGCACTTAAATTACTTTTATGTAATAAAAGTAAACAGGAATTTTGCATGTTGGCTATGTTTCATTTTATACATTATTTTTTAGGTCTTCATTTATAGGGTATAAAAACTTTTAAAAATTCTCAACTAACATTTCCATTAGATTTAAATGATTCAAACTATAAGTAATGCTAGGCTAAACACTGTCATTTCCTTTAAAATCTAAGTTTCTAAAAGTTTTATTTTTCAATCAATACAAAAATTATCTGGTTCACATTATTAACTGCCCAACAAACTGTTTAAAAAACTAAATATTCTTTGTTGAAGAGCAGATTACTAGAAATGTTTTCCATGCTCTTATTTTTTAAAAAACAAGATTCTGATATAATAATGAACTTAAATCAAAATTCACAAATGGTAGCTGAAATCCTGTCAACTTTCAGCCCAATACAACATAAATCCACAGTTTTTATGCATAAACAATTCAAAATTAAAGTTTATAATGGAAATGTCAACAAGTCATAACTACCACACATCACTACTGATGGGTTCCACTATACTTCAACCAGGCACAGCAGATATGCACATTTGATAGACAGACTGCTTAGAAAATTAAAGCTATCAGAGCTATAAATAAGGAATACATAAATATGAACATAACAATGCCAAAGCATTATAGCTGTTAAAAAAACAAAGTAAGAGGTGATGTAAACACATCTGTTAGTTCTCTCTGTAAGCCACTTTCCACTGATTTATAAAGCTATGGTTTTTATAATTCTTATAAAAAGGAAAATTTTTCTACACTGATGCATGCAGTAATTTCACTGTACATTCTTGACTACAAAGCAATCTTCAAATCCTCCTGCAGAGCTTGACATATCTTATCAGAATTTCTCCAGAAAGTCAGCTGTCATATTTTCAGCAGCCTTTAGTGCTTCAGTAACCTTGCGAAGCTCCTTAATAACCGATGATAAAGCTTCTAGGTTAATTCCTTGTTCACAAAGCCGTACACAAATAGACAAAGTTTCCCTATCTAAGCCAGTATTCAAAATTCTGGAAATCTCAAGCAGAACGTCCATGGTATCCCTCACCGCATTCATGTTCGTCGCCGCCCGCGCCTCCACTGTTCGCCTTGGCTGAGGCCGAGGGAGGCGGGACTTAAAACTTATTTTGACTTCCATAGGTACCAGGTACTGCAGAGAATGCCCGGTCATGTGTCCGAGCTTATTTTTCTGATCTACATGAAACTCTGTGTCGTCAAGAAGAAATGGCTCTGAGTGTCGTTGATGCTCATGTTCGTGAAAAACTGATTTGGCTCAGGCAACAACAAGAAGATATGACTATTTTGTTGTCCCAAGTCTCAACAGCCTGCCTTCATTGTGAAAAGACTTTGCAGCAGGTAGGTAGTTTAAGTGTGGTTAGGGTCTTAGTTGTAAAGTTAAATAGGTAATTACAGAGGTACACACTAGTCTATTTTATTAATTTGATGAACATTTGGTATCTGCTGCACATGTTGATGCACTTAGGACATGATCTGGAACGTCAGATTGCTCCACCAGCCATATCAGTGTCCTTTCCTTCAAGATCTGCCCTTCCCTCACCACAAAGCCATGGGTTCTAGAAGCCTTCTAACTTCATGTCATTCTTCAGTCATTCCAAATCCTTTCACTCTTCTTTGCCAAGCATATATGTACTTTCTGCTTGGAGTGCCTATATCTCTTTTTTTCTCCTTCAAGGTCCAGCTCAAATGTTTGCTCTTCTTTGAAGCTCTTTCTTCTTTTGTCTTTTTTTTTTTTTTTTGGCAGGGGTGGGGGTGCCTCTGTAGCATGTGCTATCTACCTATGCTCTAATTCAGTCATTCTTTACTTCAACAACACAGTAAACATACATGTTTTATGATGGTTGAGATATCATAAGCAGTTCATTACCCAGTTTGCAGATTATTTACTTTTTAATAAGTGAGATACAAGATTATTGTAACAAAACTGTTAGTCTTATATATATATATATTTTGTTTGTTTGTTTGTTTGTTTTTGTTTTGTTTTTGAGACAGAGTCTCACTCTATTGCCCCAGCTAGAGTGCCTGCATTAGCCTAGCTCACTGCAACCTCAAACTCCTGGGCTCAAGCCATTCTCCTGCCTCAGCCTCCCAAGTAGCTGGGACTACAGATCTGTGCCACCATGCCCGGCTAATTTTTTTAATTTTAAGTTGCCTGGCTCATTTCTTTCTACTTTTAGTGGAGACAGGGTCTCTTGCTCTTGGTGAGGCTGGTCTCAAACTCCTGACCTCAAGAGATCTGCCCGCCTTGGCCTTCCAGAGTGCTAGGATTACAGGCATGAGCCACCACGCCTGGCCCCACATTTCTATTTTGGATCTGCTTTTATAAGTGGGAGATATAAGGATAATTGCTGCCCTAAGAATTTCAGAAAAATTTCAGTCTATCTTTATTGATACACTGCTAATAATTGTGTGGTTTCAAATCACTGTAGGCTAAACCTTTTACCGTTGTAGAGCTTTTTCTTTTATATGAGTGTGGCCAGCCTATATCCTTATCAGTCTTGAGTTATCATTTGGTCCTTATTATATTGAATTGTAACAGTTGATGTGTATGCCATTTATTAAGTTGTTTTTCAGCTCCAATCCTACTCTTCTGTCCTCTGCTTTGTGATGCTGGGGCTATAACTCTACAAACCACACATCCATGTTGCCACCTGGCTCCATTAAGGCACATTAAGAAGGGGCACTGAAGGGAGACTGGATGGTGGGAAGTGGCTTCCATGGGTTCTTGTTTGCTTGGCATTCTTGTGAATGCTCTCCTCTTGTGAGGAGGGTTACCTTCATTGGAGGTATGAGTTTAGCTCCATGGGGCCCCTCCTGCAAGTTTCTAAGTTTTAGTAATTTTAACCTCTTCCCTTAAGGATATAATTTAGCCCTGGAAGTGGGGGCTATTTCCTACAGTTTCTATCTCCATGATACCTCAGAGTTCTTTTTACTCTTTGAGTTACCTAGTTAATAACTATACCTAGTTAACAGTTTTTTATATTAAGTTCTTTCTGTTCAAATAACTGGTGTGATTTGTGTCTTCTGATTGGACCTTGAATCATACAGTATGCCTATTAGTCCTTTTACATGCTGACCAGATACATATTTATTGTTTATCTTTGTGTCTCTAAATTCTTTGTGTCTAGATAGAGCTTAATAAAAACTTGTTCAACTCATGGTGGATAATCAAGTTACTAGCAAAGTCAGAATAGAATCATGTCCTAAATCATATTTACTTGAATACTTAAAAGTATTTTCATATTTATTTTATGAAAAAGTATATCTACAGTTACTTAAATTTTTAAAAATGTTTTAGAATTTCTAAAGCATCATGTAATTGTTAATGATATGGTATTATTTCACTGTGTTAATACAAAAGATATAGGGGTCTTGTATTCATTTTTCATATGGACCTATTAGTTTTCTTCTGTTTTATGGCCCCAGAATCTTAACCAATGTTCTTAAAAGTTCCCACCACAGAGAAAATTGACAGAGGAATAGATGGAACATCACAAATTTATTTTCACTTTTGAGAACAAAACTTAACCATCCTCCCCTTCAAAGAAATTATGTATTATCTGAGTTATAGGCATTATTCCAGATGCTGAGTATTTGTTTATTTATTTAGCAAATATCTTTTGAGTACCTAATACTGCTATGTATATTTTAAGTATTTAGAGTATATTAGTGAACAAAATAAGCAAAAGCCATAATCTTGTGGAATTGCCATTCTAGCAAGGAGAAAACAGGCAATAAATCATAACTGTATCTAAATAAGTAATTTATATGTTAGGAAGTGATAAGAGCTAAGGAAAAAAGAACTCTACAAATCACATGTTTGTGTTTGTATGGCAGATTACCTTATTAAATAGGGTAAGCATTATAGAGAAAAAGTGAGATTTGAGCAAAGACTCAAAGGGGAAGAAAGTGAAGGAATTCAAGTCCTAATTGGGGAAAGAACATTCTACTTGAGGAAATGGCTAGAGCAAAAACCCTAGGGCAGCATGCCTAGTATGTTCAAAAAACAGCACTAAAGACCTCTGTAGACGGAGTTAGAGTAAGTGAAGGAGGGAGTAATAAGAACTGAAGTCAGAGGTAATAGGGAATTTGATGTAAGGAATACCCTGTGTGGACTTCAACTTTTATTGATTGAGATAGGGGGACCATGGTGGAGTTTTCAGTACAAGAGTGATTTGATCTTATTAAAAGTATTATTCTGGCTGATGTATATAAAATGGATGAAAGGAGGGCAAACATGAAAAGGAGTTCAACAGTTAGGTGGCTGTTGTAGAATTCCAGGTGAGAGATATTAATAATAATGGCTTGTATAATGGGGGTTAGAAGTGCCCAGATTCTAGATTAGGGGTCCTCAAACTTTTTAAACGGGGCCAGTTCACTGTCCCTCAGACCATTGAAGAGTGCACACTGTGGGCCCAGGACAAGTCAGCTACTTAGTAGGACAGGCAGCAGTGACAAAAACACCCGGAGGGCCAGATAAATAGGCGGCCTGAAGCCATAGTTTGAGGACACCTGTTCTAAATATTCAGTAGTGTTTCTTGGCAGATTGTATGTAGGACATGAAGGAGAGAGAAAACAAGAATGACTTCAAGGTTTTGGTTCTGAGCAACTGGAACATTGGAATTGCTGGCAACTAATTTGAGTATCCAACAGAGAGCAAAAACAGATAGTACTACTGCTCTCATGGAGCTTACATATTACTAGGAGATCTCTTTCATATAAAGACTGTATTGGTTATGTGTAGAGTATTTTGGAATAATATTCAAGAATGTGGAAAGTTCTTGACTTTGAGGGGAGGGCCTGGAGATCTAGAGTGAGAGGCAGACTTTTCAGTTTTACCTTTGTCCTTTTTTTTAAAGCCAATATATGTGTATCTTAAATTATTTTTGAACATTTTCTAGAAGTAGAACATATGTACAGAAATGTGTGCATAACTGTTCAGCTGGTTGAATTTTCAAACTGATCATTAGTGTGTAACCAGTATGCAGATGAAGTAACACAACATTGTCAGTACTCCAGAAGTCCTCTCATACTTCTTTCTGGTAACTGCCTGCCTTTCTCCCAGGGTAAACCACTATACTGACTTCTAATGCATACCTTTGTTATTTTGGTAATTAATATAAATGACATCATACAGTAGGAATTCTCCATGCCATGTCTTCTTTTACTCTACATTATGTTTGTGAAATCTGTATCATCATATGTAGTTGTGGTTTGTTCTCATTGTGATATAGTGTTCCATTTATCAATATACTGCAATTTATCCATTCTTTGGTTGATAGGCTCTTAAATTATTATTTTCTTTTTGCATGCAACATCATGAATGAATTCTTTTTCCCTCTCAGAACAGGTTGTTTTTTAAGTTTATTTATTTATTAATTGTATAGTGGTGAAGTCTGGGCTTTTATTATACCCATCACCCTAATAATATACATTGTACCCCATAGGTAATTTTTCATCTTCGTCCCGTCTTGCCCTGCCCACTCTTGAGTCTCCATTGTCCATTATACCACTGTGTATGTCCTCATGTAGCCATAGTTTAGCTCCCACTTATAAGTGAGAACATGCAGCATTTATTTTTTTGTTTCTGAATTATTTCATTTAGGATAACACCCTCCTGCCCCAGTTCAATCCAAGTTGCTGCAAAAGGTATTATTTCATTCTAATCGCTGAGTAGTACTCCATGGTATATGTATACCAGATTTTCTTTATCCAATCATTGGATGGGCACAAGGGTTGATTCCATCTTTGTGATTGTGAATTATTTTATGCTGCAATAAACATGAGTGCAGATATCTTTGTGATATAATACTTGCTTTCCTTTTCTTTCTCTTTATTTTTTAGAGACAAGATCTCACTCTGTCACCCAGGCATGATCATAGCACCATGCAGCCTTGAGCTCCTGGGCTCAAATGATCCTCCCGCCTCAGCCTCCTAAGTAGCTGGGACTTCAGGTGCATGCTACCATGCCCAGCTAATTTTTTTATTTTTTGTAAAAACAAAGTCTTGCTATGTTGCCCGGGCTGGTCTCAATCTCCTGGCCTTAAGTGATCCTTCTGCCTCAGCCTCCCAAAGTGCTGGGACTACAGGCATGCACCACCAGACCTACCCCCTTTTTTCCTTTTGATAGATACCCAGTAGTGGGATTGCAGGATCAAATGGTAGATCTACTTTTAGTTCTTTGAGAAATCTCTGTACTGATTTCCATAGAGGTTATACTAATAAATTATTAATGTCCAATTATTATTATCCTAGACAAAATTACATTTAAGTTAACTTTGAATACTGTGATGATAAAAGGGCTTTTATTGTGAGTTGTCTATGTATCTATTTTCTTTCTCCTCTCTTCCCCTCCTCCTCTCGCCCTCCTCTCTCCTCTCCTCTTCTTTGAGACAGGATCTTGCTCTGTTGCCTAGACTGGAGTGCAGTGGTGTCATCATAGTTCACTGCAACCTCAAACTCTTGGCCTCAAGCAGTCCTCCTACCTCAGCCTCCTAAATAGCTGGGGCTATAGGCGTGTGCCACCACACCCAGCTCATTTTTTTAAAAATTACTTTTTGTAGAGACAGGGTCTTGCTATGTTGCCCAGGCTAGTCTTCAACTCCTGGCCTCAAGCGGTCCTCCTGCCTTGGCAGCCCAAAGTTCTAGGGTCAATAGGTGTGAGCCACTGCGCCTGGCCTCTTTCCTTTATTTCTTTAACAAAAAGTTTACAAGAAATACTATTTTCCCTTTTCTAGGATGATTGTAGAGTTGTCTTGGCAAAACAAGAAATTACAAGGTTACTGGAAACATTGCAGAAACAGCAGCAGCAGTTTACAGAGGTTGCAGATCACATTCAGTTGGATGCCAGCATCCCTGTCACTTTTACGAAGGTAATGTACTATACTTTATTTTTAGATATGTTTTCTGACAAATCATGATTGATTTTCATTTCACGATAATTAGCTTGAAGAAACAACCATGAAATTCATGAATTATAGGATTTTTAAGAAAAACATTTATCCAGTGGAAAATAGGAAGAATGACATAGTGAATTTTCATGTACCCATCACCCACTTTAACAATTGTAAACTTCTTATTTCATATCCATTTTCTCCATTCCTCCTCCTACCTGCAAGTCCCCCAGGGTAGTTTGAAGCAAATCCTAACGTCATAATCATTTCCTCCCAATATCATATCATTTCATCAATGACATTTTTAGTGTAAATCTCCAAAAGATAAGGACCCTTTTTAAAAAAACAATCGCCAGGTGTGGTAGCTCACTTCTAGTCCCAGCTGCTTGGGAGGCTAAGGTGGAAGGGTCACTTGAATCTAGGAGTTCAAGACCAACCTCGGTAACCTAGTGAGACCCTGTCTCAAAAAACAAAAACAAAAAACCAAAAAAAAAAAAACCCAAAACTCAAAAAGTTTAATAATTAATCTAATTAATCTCTAATATTTTCACTAATATCAACTATTGAGTTAGTATTCAGATTGTTTCCACAATTTTTTAAAGACAGAACCCAAACAAGGCCCATACTTGGGATTTGGTTGATATGTTTATCTTTTTTAAACTGAGTACCCCCTGATTTAGAAAGGTTCATGTTTCTGCCTTTTTAAACTTTCTATTTTTAAGGGCTTTAAAAAATTTTGTTTAATAATTATGTGAAATATTTTTACTTTGTTCTCCATAGAAAACTATTTAGAATTTTTTCTTAGTTTTATGCATCACTTAAAAAAATAGAAATATGTTTATATATTTGTATGCACACTCCCTGCAGTTAAAGGTAGACTATCTTTCACTTTTTTTCTTCCTTGCTGTTTTTACTTAACTGTATATCCTAAAGACCACAACATAGCAGTATAAAGTGACATTTTTTGTTCATTTTTACAGCTGCAAGGATATACCACAATTTTTTTATTTTGATGGAAAACACACAATATAAAATTTATCATTGTAACCATTTTTAAGTGTAGAGTTCAGTACTACACACAGTATTCATATTGTTGTGAAACAGATCTCCAGATTTTTTATCTTGTAAAACTGAGACTCTGTATCCTTTAAACAATAATTCTCCTTTCTCTCTCTCTCCTTAGCTCCTGGTAACCACCATTCTACTTTCTGTTTCTGTGACTTTAATTAGTGTAGACACCTCATATAAGTAGAATCATACAGTATTTGTTTTTTGTGGCAAAATTAGCATAATGTCTTTAAAGTTTATCCATGTTGTAGCATGTGAGAGGATCTTTCCATTTTAACACTGAATAATATTTCATTGTATGTATGTACCACATTTTGTTTATTTGTTCATCTGTCAATGGAAACTTAGGCTGGTTCTATCTCTTGGTTACTGTGAATTGTGCTGCTGTGAACACGAATGTACAAATATCTCTTTGAGACCCTGCTTTCAGCTCTTTTGGATATATATCCAGAAGGGAAATTGGGGATTGTATAGCAGTTCTAATTTTAATTTTTTTTTTTTATAATTTTAATTTTTTGAGAAACTACCGTATTATTTTCCATAGTGGTTAGAGCATATTACAGTTCTACCATTGGTGCCCTAGGGTTCGATTTCTCCACATTTTACCAACACTTGTTATTTTCTTTGTTTTTGGACAATGGCCATCTTAATTAGTGTGAGGCGATACCTTATTTTGGTTTTGATTTGCATTTTTCTGATGATTAGTGATGTTGAGCATCTTTACATATGCTTGTTGGCTATTTTGTATATTGTCTTGAATATGTCTATTCAGGTACTTTGCCCACTTTTTGATTTGAGTTATTTGATTTTTTGTTGTTGAATTGTAGGAGTTCTTGATATATTCTAGATATTAATTCCCTGTCACATTTATGATTTGCAAATATTTTCTCCCATTCCGTACATTGTTTTTTTACTTTCTTGATTGCATCCTTTGATTCACAAAAGGATTAAGTTTGAGATAGTCTCATTTGTCTCTTTCTGCTTTTATCGCCTATGCTTGTGGTAGTATCATATCCAGGAAATAACTGTCAAATCCAATGTCATAAAGTTTTTCCCTTTTGTTTTCTTCTAGGAGTTTTATAGTTTTGGGTCTTAAGTTTACAGCTTTAATCCATTTTGGGTTAATTTTTGTATGTGGTATAAGATAAGGGCCCACCTTCATTCTTTTGCATGTGGCTGTCCAGTTTTCCCAGCATCATTAGTTGAAGAGGTTGTCTTATCTTCATTGAGTGGTCTTGGCACTCTTGTTAAAGATCATTTGACCATATGTGTGAGGGTTTATTTCTGGGCTCTCTATTCTGTTCTATTGGTTTATATGTCTTTATGCCAGTACCACAAAGTTTTCTATTACTGTAGCTTTGTAATATATTTTGAAGTGAGGAAGTATGAGTCCTCCAACTTTGTTCTTTTTCAAAATTGTTTTGGCTATTTACAATCACTGGAGAGTCCACATGAATTTTAGGATCTTTTTTTTCTATTTCTGCAAAAAATGTCATTGGGATTTTTATAGGAATTGCACTGAATCTATAGTTTGCTATAGTTTTGACATCTTAACAATATTATCTTTCAATACATGAACGTGGAGTGTCTTTCTGTTTATTGTGTTTTTTAGAATTTAGCATGTTTTATAGTTTTCAGTGCACAATTCTTTCATTTCTTTAGTTAAGTTTACTGCTAAATATTTCATTCTTTTTTTATACTATTGTAAATACAATTGTTTTCTTGATTTCCTTTTTGAACTGTTCATTTTCAGTGTATAGAAATGCAACTGGTTTATGTGTATTGATTTTATGTCCTGAAAGTTTGGTGAATTCATTTTTATTAGTTCTAACTGTTTTTTTGTGTGTGTGTTTGGTATCTTTAGGATTTTCTGCATATAATATCATATCATCTGTGAAGAGAGATAATTTTACATCTTCCTTTCCATAATTTCCATAGTGGTTTCCAATTTGGATCCTTTTTTTTTTCCTTTCCTGATTGCTCTGGCTATAACTTCCAATACTATGTTGAATAGGATGGTCAGAGTGGGCATCCTTGTCTTTTTCCTTATCTTAGAGGAAAAGCTTTCAGTTTTTATCATTGGGTATGATGTCAACTGTGGGCATTTCATGGTCTATATCAGAGGTCCCAAACCTTTTTGGCACCAGGGACCATTTTTAAGGAAGACAATTTTTCCATGGACTGGGGAGGTGGGGGGTGGTTTCAGGATGATTCAAGCACAATACATTTATTGTGTACTTTATTTCTATTATCACTACATTGTAATATAGAATGAAATAATTATACAACTCACCATAAGTTGGGGACCCCTGGTCTATATTATGTTGAGGTAGTTTCCTTATATTCCTAGTTTGTTGAGTGTTTTTAGTATGAAAGGGTATTGAATCTTGTCAAATGCTTTTTCTGTATCAGTTGAGATGATTATGTGGTTTTTCTCTCATTCCATGTATTACATTGATTGATATTGAACATTCTTTGCCTTCTGGGTATAAATCCCATTTGGCCATGGTGTATATAATCCTTTTAATGTGTTGTTGAATTTGGCTTGCTAATATTCTGTAGTATCCTTCTGGTTATACCTTGCTGTGGCAGATAGGGGGAAGGGCAGGGATGAATGCACAGAATGCCCTAAATTTTATTATCATTTACATTGGAATCTCTACTTGGTTTTATATTGGCCTGGGTGCTATAACTTCTCAACTGGTCTCTAGAGTTCTCATAAAGTTATTCTGGTTCATATGTTGTTTTATTTCTGAGGCTTAGGACTGGACTTGAGTGTAGGTTAGGGAGCCAACATGTAAATGGTAATTGAAGCTCACGGAGTAAGTGAAAATATGTGGAATGGGAAGGGAGCATCATACAGACTGTCAAGAATAACAACTAAGAAAATTTTTTATCATTCAAGCTAAGATCAGAGTGTTCAAAGGAGTAAGCAAAATAACACTCATATGCCAGGAACATTTGTAAGGACTTTTATGTGTATTTTTAAAAGTTAATCCTTCACAAGAATCCTGTGTGAATTTGGTACAATTTTTATCCTCTTTCTTATGAGATGAGAGCAGTAAGGCAGAGAGGTCATAGTTATAATATGTACAAGTATGTTCATTACAGCATTATTTGTAATATAAAATCAGAAATGACCTAAAAATCTATCATTTGGGGATTGGTTAAATTGTAGTTTATGGAATATAATGAAACCACTAAAAGAAAAAGGTTGATCCATATGGATTGAAAGGATTCCATCATATACTGTTGAATGAAAAACATTAGTTGCATTGTCTGGGTGTATAGGATTTTTTTTCTTTTTTTAAGTTTTTAAAAAAGCATATCTAGGCCGGGCGCGGTGGCTCACGCCTGTAATCCTAGCTCTCTGGGAGGCTGAGACAGAAGGATCGCTGGAGCCCAGGAGTTTGAGGTTGCTGTGAGCTAGGCTGACGCCACGGCACTCACTCTAGCCTGGGCAACAAAGCGAGACTCTGTCTCAAAAAAAAAAAAAAAAAAAAAGCATATCTGTTTTGTTTGTGCATGTTGGTCAATAAGTACATCGGAAAGTATGTGGAAGGATATACATCAAATTGTTAACAGTGGATAGTTCTGGGAACTGAGCAGCAGTTTTCAATTTTAATTAATTTGGCCCTATTTTGAGTTTTTTAGTACAAGCATAAAACTATGTTTAAAGATTTAAAGAAGATTCAGCCGGGCGCTGTGGCTCACGCCTGTAATCCTAGCTCTTGGGAGGCCGAGGCGGGCGGATTGCTCAAGGTCAGGAGTTCAAAACCAGCCTGAGCAAGAGCGAGACCCCGTCTCTACTAAAAATAGAAAGAAATTAATTGGCCAACTGATATATATATAAAAAAAATTAGCCGGGCATGGTGGCTCATGCCTGTAGTCCCAGCTACTCGGGAGGCTGAGGCAGAAGGATTGCTCGAGCCCAGGAGTTTGAGGTTGCTGTGAGCTAGGCTGACGCCACGGCACTCACTCTAGCCTGGGCAACAAAGTGAGACTCTGTCTCAAAAAAAAAAAAATAAATAAATAAAAATAAAAATAAAAATAAAAAAAAATAAAGAAGATTCAGTTGAGTTAGAAAATCAGGAAAAATTAAGTGAGCATATTGTATTTATACAAAGACAAAATGGTCAGTTTTACTAATGAAAGATTTAGCCATGAGGAAGAATTCATCTCCTAGAGAAGATCAGATTCAGATTTTGAAGAATACAATTCAGATTGCAGTGGGTCTAGGAATGAATAGGAGACATAAAAATAATTAGCAAAGGTGCTTTATTTATAAAGAGAAAAGTATAAATGCTGTTATTTTCTAATTCCATATCAAGTAAAAACATTTAAAAATTTTTAAATTCTAGGACAATAGAGTTCACATTGGACCAAAAATGGAAATACGAGTTGTTACATTAGGATTAGACAGTGCTGGAAAAACTACTATTTTGTTTAAGTTGAAACAGGATGAGTTCATGCAGCCCATTCCAACAATTGGTAAGTATGAGTATTGCTTTTTAACTTAATGGACATTTTATGGACAAACCCACCTTACAGCTGAGTTCTCAGGGCCTTAATTGATATTAATCTGTCATGATAGTGAGAGCTCTTTTCTGGCTCTAAGACACCAACATTTCAGAGAAACAATGTAAGATTCAGTGGCTATGGGATTGAAATGTAGACGGTGGCATGATAAGGTATAAACTCTTGATGGGACAGTTGGCAGGAATGGAGGATTGATGACCCTGGTTAAGGTTAGGAGTGAGGGAATAGTAGTGGAGCAGAGCTGGCATGTACATGGATTCCAAGTTCCTAAGGACCCTGGTGAAGGTCTGGAGGGCTGGCAGCTGTTAAAGGTGTATATTCCCTATGTAGGATTAGGATTGGAGTTGATTTGACTTCAGTAGATGTTGTTGCATGTTGATAATTCGTAAGTCATAATTATAAAACAGCCTGTGTTTGATGTGTCATTTGTTATAAATATAGTATAAAAGTAATTTTTTTAAAAAACAGGTTTTAATGTGGAAACTGTAGAATATAAAAATCTGAAATTCACTATTTGGGACGTAGGTGGAAAACACAAATTAAGACCATTGTGGAAACACTATTACCTCAATACCCAAGGTAAGAGTTAAAAATGACATCTTAATTTTTTGTTTTAGGATAACAGTTTTCAGTACACTGATTTAACTAGCAAAGCTGGTGTTTATGAATAAATACTTGACTATACATTTAAGTATCAGTGGGCAGTCCCTTATTTTTAAAAAAGTGTAGGTAGAAAGACTGAGATATGTACTTTTGGTTTGTTCATGATAAACCCTTATTATAGAATAAAAACCATACTTAGTTATATAGGCAGTTAAAAATACTTACCTCTTGCTGCTTTTATCAGTTAATATATCTGTATTCATATGGATGTGATCATGATATGGTAGTATAGAGTTGAATTTGTGATATATGGTTCTGTTGTTCAATTTAACATTTATCTCATTATAATCTCTCAATAACCTCACTCCCTCATATCCATTCACAAATAGTTGTTATGTGCTGAAGAACTTAAAGTGGCTTTCTTTTGTCCAAACTGTATAATATACTCCACCTAGCTTTTATTCATACTTGGGCCCCATTCTACACTTTTTTTTTTTTTTTTGAGACAGAGTCTCACTTTGTTGCCCAGGCTAGAGTGAGTGCTGTGGTGTCAGCCTAGCTCACAGCAACCTCAATCTCCTGGCTCAAGTGATCCTCCTGCCTCAGCCTCCCAAGTAGCTGGGACTACAGGCATGCGCCACCGTGCCCAGCTAATTTTTTCTATATACATATTACTTGGCCAATTAATTTCTTTCTATTTATAGTAGAGACGGGGTCTCGCTCTTGCTCAGGCTGGTTTCGAACTCCTGACCTCGAGCAGTCCTCCCGCCTCGGCCTCCCAGAGTGCTAGGATTACAGGCGTGAGCCACCGCGGCCGGCCCCATTCAACACTTTGCCTTCTACACTCCAACGTGATGTTTATGTTCATGCCACATGTTCCATATGTCATCCTACTTTCTACCAAGATGAGAGACTAGATAATTATGTTTACTTGAGATTTTTGATATTAAGTTTAATAGCCATAATTAAGACAAAAATGGAATTTTGAATATGAGGAATGGTTGAAAATCTGGGGATGTTTAACCTAGAGAGAATACTTTGTAGAGACAAAGATGGTGATGTTTTTATTCTTAAAAGACTATCTTTTGGTAAAGGACATAGCATTCAAAGAACAAGTAACATCAGGAGGTAGAAGATCATGAGGCACATTTTCATTTATTATGTGAAAAATATCAATTGATCAATTGATATATAGAGCAATTTGTGTTTGATAGAGCATGTGTTGTAAATCCTGTCATAGATGGGGAAACTAAGCTTGAGAAGTTATGTGAACGACTTGAGATCATACTGTTAATTATTTGTAGGTACTCCTACCATAATAGGTAACTTTTATGTCAAAATACCGATGGTAGACAAAACTCTAACCAAAATACGATAATGAGAGCATTAAATATTTGGTCCAGTTACTGAAACTTAATAAGTGACTAATTGAATACTTTTGTGGGATTTTTTTTTGGTAGCTGTTGTGTTTGTTGTTGATAGCAGTCATAGAGACAGAATTAGTGAAGCACACAGTGAACTTGCAAAGTTGTTAATAGAAAAAGAACTCCGAGATGCTTTGCTCCTGATTTTTGCCAACAAACAGGTAATACATTTTTATATATTACTTGAGTAATTTTGTATTCTATGTCATAAAGCAGCTGGAAAAATTTCAAAAGAGAATTAATTCAACAGATATTTTACAAAGTTTCTGCTATGTACAGTAGCACAATCTAGGTGAAAAGTGCTATGCTGGGTACCTTGGAGTGTTCAAAAAAGAATTAAGGTAGTTTATGCTAACAAGAAACTCCTGTGTATATACATGAACACATGTGTGTGATTCAAATACAAAGAAAACTGGTAAGTAACTTCAATAATATTAAAAGTGTTAATGAGGAATCAGGAGAGAGAGTAGTTCTAAAGATGGCATCTTGTAAGATTTGTAAAATGTAGGATTTGAGTTGAAATTATGATAAGAGTTGAAATTATGGGTTGAAAACTTTGGGTCTGGGTGAGGTGGCTCATGCCTGTAATCCTAGCACTCTGGAAGGCCAAGGCGGGTGGATCACTCAAGGTCAGGAGTTCGAAACCAGCCTGCGCAAGAGTGAGACCCTGTCTCTACTAAAAATGGAAAGAAATTAGCTGGACCCCTAAATATCTACATAGAAAAAATTAGCCAGGCATGGTGTCACATGACTGTAGTCTGAGCTACTTGGGAGGCTGAGGCAGAAGGGTTGCTTGAGTCCAGGAGTTTGAAGTTTCTGTGAGCTAGGCTGATGCCATGGCACTCTAGCCTGGGCAACAGAGCAAGACTCTGTCTCGGAAAAAAAAAAAGTTTAAACTGAGACATTTTATTGGAGGGCAATTTGGCAATATTTGTCAAAGTTTTAGATGCATATACCCTTTACCCTGCAAGTCTACCTCTAGTAATATATCCTATAGAAAATATCGAAAGGTTATCCTACAAATAATTTTGCAGATGTATGTAGACCTATATATGTGTGTGTATATATATGGATTTGTATTAATAATAGCACATAAGAATATGACTTCAATTTGAATACAGTATAGAACTGGTTAAATAAATTATGTTGCATACATACAATGGAATGCAATTCTGATGTTAAAACTGTGGAAAATTTGCTTATACAGAGAATGGAATAATATCTATATTCAACATGTTTAAGTTAAAAAAAACCCTGCAAGATATAGAAAGCCTAAAGTATGTTTTTGTTTGTGCTTATTTGCATGGGTGTGCATGGAAATTTTCTGGAAAAATTTGTAAGAAATGGTTACTGGTAGTTGCTCCTGGGAAGTCAGGGTAAGAGGTGTTCAAAGTGGGAATGTAATGAACTCTTCATTATGTAAACCCTGTATATAAACCATTTTTTTATGGTATACATGTCTTAATTCCTTCTTTTTCTTTCTTTCTTTTTTTTTTTTTTTTTAAAGTTGATGCCTTTTAATGACTTAGGCAGTGTCTTTCATTCAGGTTACATGGTTTTTATTGATTTTATTGTAAGGCTACCCTTGCAAAAAATACATACATAGACATATACAAATCACTTTAACTAAAAACTCCTTTTTTCTTTTCTTATTAGTGTCATAATAATTATTGAAAGATGAATCTAGGTTTTAACCTTTGTTTAGGTGTTGGTTAGAATTATCAACAGATATCCATAAATAATAATTAGAAAAATGATAATTTGGATAGACTGATTTAAAAAATTGTGTGTATATATATCTTTCAGGATGTTGCTGGAGCACTGTCAGTAGAAGAAATCACTGAACTTCTCAGTCTCCATAAACTATGCTGTGGCCGTAGCTGGTATATTCAGGGCTGTGATGCTCGAAGTGGTATGGGACTGTACGAAGGGTTGGACTGGCTCTCACGGCAACTCGTGGCTGCTGGAGTATTGGATGTTGCTTGATTTTAAATGCAGCAGTTGTTTAGAGTTTTGTGGTTAAGAGTTATTTTGCACAATAACATATAAGAAATTCTATATCTCAAAGATGGTAATTTAGGATGCATATATAAAAGAAATCTTTTTTTTTTTTTTTTTTAATTTTTTTTCCCTTGTACTATTAGCACAGAATAAAAGAAATCTTGGATTGGGAATTCAGTACATTATTGCTTTCAAATTATTTTGTAGGAAAATTTAAATATCTGAGCAGATTAGATTGGATTATTTAGAGATTTCTTGAATATACATTCTTTTAAAAAGTACATTTGCTATTTAAGTTTTTCAGATTATATGTGACTCAGATATTGGGAAAGTAGTCACAGAGAAAGGGTAAGTGAAGGTTTATTCTTTCAGTGAAAAAAGAATAGCCAACTGAGTGCCTAAGGAAGCCTCTGTGTGAAGCAAGGGGGGAGGTATAGCTGCTTCTTTACCCTGCCCTTTTCACTGAATTTTGGCAGTATGTAGTAGTAGAAATGACAGTTGCTTAATGAAATAGAATCCAAACTACATCTTTGGGTAATAGGATTACTTTACTTTTATGTTCAGTATAATAGAACACCTTAAATGCTAAGAACTATAAGCTATGGAAAATTAATATTTTATATAGTGTTTTATTAAAACTTTCTCCTAAAGCATTTTGTATAATACACAGTGAGACACAATGAAATGTTATCTAACTGGGCCTGATTGTCAGATTAGTAATAAACTGAAGAACAATTAATAATAAAACTGTGAAAGTTATTTGATCTTCACTTATGAAAAACCCATTAGTCTTACATAATACCTAGGCTTATGTATTATTTCCTAGGTAAGAAGTCTAAATTGATCCTTTTATTTTCAACATATTTCAAGAACTTGGTAGTGTTTCTTTCTAAAATAATATTGCATCCTTTGTGAGTATGACTATGGGTAAAATGTAGAAAGTTACAGAGAACCAGGGTGAGCTTTACATAAAAGGTATAGACCTAAAATGAAAACTAACTTTACTTTAAGAGAAGTCATTAAAACAGTTGGGAATGCTTATTACTTTCCCATAATAAGTGCATTTATGTTGACAAGAGAACATAATGAAGGCTCTTAATGATAAGGCCTTGAAAAGTTATTTAAGAGGAAAAATATATCTAAGGCAAAGGAATATTTAAAAAGTTTACATTACATTTATTATTCAGTGTTGTGAGTATATAAAAATTTTGTGCTCTTTACTGTTTTTCATTTTTAAAGGATATACTCTTACTATGGAAGCACGATTTATTATATTTAAATGGCTAGATTGAAATTTTGTGGTTTTTAAAATGTTCTCACATACTTTAAGATGAGGTTCAGTCTTAAATCTTATTAGTTGAATTGTTGTAAGGTCAATGATGTCTGATAACAAGATATGATTTTAGGTGGTACTGTTTTGGTTTAGTCTTTTCAAATGTATTTTTGTTTAGAAACAATAAAACTTTTAGAAAACAAAGCATTAAAAACAGCCCATCAGTGTTATGGGCAACATGTAAATAAGTAAATATAATATTTTATCCTTTATTTTTCAAGTAAAAGGTCATGCTGTAACAAGTGTAGCTTGTGTGCATAAGTAATACTTCTGAATTAAATTATTTAATATTTGACTGATTTTAGTAACTGTGAAAAATAAAAAAGGTGTTACATTTGCTGTGAGCCCTTGAACTGTGTTCTCTACTAGGTAATTGAAAAAAAAATGTAATACTAACGTGAACTTGCTTCCCTTGTAAGTTATTGTTTATTTTATCAATAGTGCTACGCTTTTACATTCATAACCTTAGCATATAACTGAACACAATTTAAAAACTGTGTTTATACCTGATTATAATGTATATATAACAGTAGTATATGTGTATGTGATTTTTTTTTTAAGAAATATTTTTCTTAGGCTCCTATTAATTAGTTGTGGTTGTATTCTTTCACTAATTATAAGTTAAGAATGTGACATTTTTTAGGAAATGTCAAACTTAAGAATGAGAGAGATGTTTTAAATACAATATAGCAGGACTTGCCTCTTAGCTCTGAATTTCTGTACTAAATTTAAATATTATTGTATGATTTATGTAAAGCAAGTTTGTCAAATGTATAGCCCTGGTCTATAATTCAAGAATGCTTTATAACCACCAGAAGCCATTATTTGCACTACATACATGATCAGTATAGACAGCAATAAAGCATTAAAATCATTTTTTAAAAGGTACATTATTCTAAAAAGTCTGTTTCTTGAACCATCTATATAGTATTATTGCTAGTAACCAATTTAAAATGTCATTATTTGTGCTGTGGTTAAGAGATACAATGAAACAAAATGGGTCGTGATTGACTTGCCTGTCAAATTTAAGATGTTTGACAAAGCAAAAATTTAGAATAACTTATTCTGTATTTGCAGTGTAGGTCACATTTAAATAAGTGATACAACTGTAGTGTTTTGAAAAGGGAGCTAGGGCTGGCGCGGTGGCTCACACCTGTAATTCTAACACTCTGGGAGGTTGAGGCAGGAGGGTTGCTCAAGATCAGGAGTTTGAAACCAGCCTGAGCAAGAGTGAGATGCCTGTAGTCCCAGCTACTAGGGAGATTGAGGCAGGATTGTTGGAGCCCAGGAGTTTGAGGTTGGTGTGAGCTAGGCTGACACTATGGCACTCTAGCCTGGGCAACAGAGTGAGACTATCTCAAAAAAAAAAAAAGCTAAAACTTTGCATTGAACAAAGTGAAACTTTATTTTTTATTGCTTCTTAAATTTTAAATTTAACCTTGTATCATAAGAGAACATAGAATTTTAAATGACTGATTAGAAAATGGCTCAGAAAACTTAGCTGTAACTTACGAACTAACATTGGTAAGAGAAAGGCTTTCTATGTAACATTGGGATACTTCTCAATTTGCAAAGTGATAACAGAGAAAAACATTGCTATACTCGTCCCTAAAAGAATAAAAAGGACTAATGAATAAGTGTGAGATTTTATCTTGATAACTTAAAACATGCTTTAAAAAAATAGCAATGTATGTTTTTAGGTCTGCCAATTATGTTAAGTTTTTGATGAATGGAAAAATTCATTCGTCAAATATGATTTTCACTGTGTATTTTAGGGAGTAATGAGGTATCATCACCACTTGGTGGCAGTATTACCAAAAATTTAGATTAAGCTTTTAGGAGTGACTGAAGTTAGGTAGGTAAGTCTAAACACTTAAAATTAGGAAGAAAGGTAAATGTCACAATGAAAAGTCATTTTATGTCCAATTTTAAGTACTTTGAAAAAGGAGAATACATTAGTTTAAAGTAGCACCGTTTGGCATATTTCACATCCTTTGTGGTAAAGGACGTAATACTGCTGATGAATAGAAGGAAAAGTATAGGTTTAGATTTAAAGCTTAAAATATGAATTCCTTTAAACAGGTCTGTTGAGCATGTTCCTCCTATAAGTTTCTGGAAAAGTTTGTCTGGAAAATAGAAGCAGGGGTTCTTAATAGTTGTTAAGTTATAAATAAGGGTAAGTGAAGAAGAAATCAAGACTTCGAGTTCATATTGTCTTACTGCTCCATTTTCTACTAATATCTCCATTATTAGATACCAATATTTTTATGTGTGCTTCTTGATAGAATATTAAAGTAAGAAATACTGTAACTTGAAGACAGAAAAAATTGCTTAGCTACAACAGAAGAGAATGTGAAAAAGAACTTACATATAAAACCAAACATTCAGGTATTCATTTATTCTGATTCTTGTATTTGAAAGAATATTTCATAATTATTATGAATATAACACTTTTGGCCAATGGGACTTCCTATTTATTTATTGAAACTTTACTCGTTACTACTTTACAGTGATCAAAAGACAAAAAAATATTTGGCAAGAAACAAAAACATGGTATTTTTTATTTGAAATGGTATATAATATCAGATCCTGGTATTTTTTTTTTACTTAAAGGAGGGATCTGCCCTCTTTTACACATGTAAGGGCAGAATATCTGGCATGTTTTTAAGAAAGAACAAATACATACCATTCTCACTATTTAATCGAGTCGTTCCCCCTTATCCACAGGGGTCTAAGAATCCCAGTGGCTGCCTAAAACCTCAGATAGAACTGAACGCTATATATACTGTTTTTTCCTATACTTATATACCTGTCATAAAGTTTATAAATTAGGTATTATAATAGATTAACAATAAAAAAGGAACAATTATAACAGTATACTGTAATAAATGTTACAGTATAACAGTATACTGTAGTAAGTGTTATGTGAATATGGTCTCTCTCTCTCTTTCTAAATTTTTTATTGTACTGTACTACCCTATTTTCAAACTGTGGTTGACTGCAGAAAGCAGAACTGTGGATGAGGGGGGACTACTATAATTATTAAATATTTAATACTTAATTGCTCATGAGAAATTACCTTTAATGAGTGCTATTTGCCTGAATGTAGTCCCTTTCCATTTATCACCTCCCAAGATTAGAAATATTGTAAGAAAAATCAGACAGTTTTTAAAAAATGAACTTTAATGAAAAATATAAAAATATTATATCTTTGAAACATGATTTATATGTTCAGCAACTCTTAAGCTTCCTAATATAAAATAATCTTGTGTTTAATATTGCATTTTTATTTACAAATACAATGAAACAAATCTTATTTTACTTGACAGTAATATTTATGATGCTGACATCCTCATAGGGCTTATCTGTTTTGGGATTGACTTTTACATTGGAGATCCTCTGTACAACTTCCATTCCTTTAGTCACTCGTCCAAATACTGTGTGCTTATTATCAAGCCAAGGCTGTATTGGAGGATAAATGGAAAATCTAAGTGAGCAAATCACACACCCTCTGAGTGAGCAAATTAAAGAGAATTTAAATTTTCATTTTATTATATTTTTCATTTTATTTATTTAAAAAGAAGTACAAGGCAGGCAGATTGCTTGAGGTCAGGAGTTCGAAACCAACTTGAGCAAGAGCGAGACCCCATCTCTACTATAAATAGAAAGAAATTAATTAGCCAACTAATATATATAGAAAAAATTAGCCAGGCATGGTGGCGCATGCCTGTAGTCCCAGCTACTCGGGAGGCTGAGGCAGCAGGACTGCTTGAGCCCAGGAGTTTGAGGTTGCTGTGAGTGAGGCTGATGCCACTGCACTCACTCTAGCCTGGGCAACAAAGCAAGATTCTGTCTCAAAAAATAATAATAAAAAAAAGAAGTACAATAATTTCTTAGCAATAAAAAGTTAGCTTTTAAAAGCTATTACCATTTTATATGAAAAATACAGAAGCATAGTATAATGTTTAATTAAATATCTACATCTTTCAGACCAAGGGAGCTGGAAGATGTTTCCTAAAGGTAAGTTACTTGACATGGCTTAAAGAATTGTGGCTAAGGCTTTTCTTACCTGAACAATTAAGAGGCAGCTTGGAATAGTGCATTGTGCTTTGGCATTAGACAGATGGCAATTCAAATGCTGGCTCTGCTACTTACTTGATCTTTGGCAAGTTAATCATGTCTCACTTTTATTTCCTCATGTATTACTAAAAACTGGGGATAGTGATACTAGAAGTATTGTGACTATTACATGAGACTATATGCCTGGCAGATAGTAGTTATAAATATTTTTCCTTCATTGCTTGGTGCTTAATTCCAAAAAAAAGTGTATAATTTTTATAATTTTGTGGAACTAGAGAGCAATAGAGTTAGATGATCTTACACTGTATTTCATCAAATCTAAAATGCCATTGATTATGAACTATATTCTGATTTCAGAGATATTATAATGTGGAAAAAAGGTCTTAAAATTGAGAATTCATTTATATTCTATTCCCTCCATTCTAAGGATGAGGAAACAGGCCCAGAGAGGTGAAATAATTTGTTTTCGGTTGTATAGTTAGTGAGTGGCAGAGCTGAGACTTGAAACTCAAGTATCTTGAATCACAGTCTATTGTACTTCCTACTACAATGAAAGTATTGTTTTACAAGTCTAAACTGATTTGTTATGTAATTTTACATTTTCTTCTCTAAATTTCATTTTTATATCCTAGCAGATACAAATAATGCAAGAAATAGAGAATACAGGTCTCTTTTCTAGTGAATTCACTCTCTTAGATCATAACCTATAAATCTGTGGTCTGAAGACAATGATGTACTTACCGTTGGTACTACTGTTATGAAAAACTGGGATCCATTAGTATTTGATCCAGCATTGGCCATGCTGAGTGTGTATGGTCTGTCATGTCGTAATGTTGAATGAAATTCATCTTCAAATTCTCCTCCCCATATGCTTTCTCCTCCCATACCAGTACCTGTTGGATCTCCTGTCTGAATCATGAAGCCCTTAACAGAAAGTACACAAAAACATATTATACTGTACTTTTCTATATATATATGCTTTGGGGTTATGTTATTTTTGTCAAGAGTGCTTTATATTCAATGAAACATTAACTTGTTTAACAGTCATTCTATAAAGTGATTTGATTAAACCCTCACACTTAAACTTGGATGATATATTTCCATTGCTCAGCCACCACCTTATTTACTGATTGAAACCAAAATGTAAATGTCTTCTCATTTGTAGACATGCTCTATCTTTCACAGTAAGCTAAATAAAACCACTTAATGCTATAAATAAGTTTTTGGATCTGTTCAGTATTTTTGTCTTATATAATTGCCCTCCTCTTCTGTTCCCCTCTTCCTCCAAATACTCTGGATTTCCTGGAGTGCCATTTTACTAATTCCTTTAGAACTCTGAGATCTGATTTTTCCTTCTGCCATTTCTGACCTGCCGATAACAAAGAATTACATCATTACCCCTTCTGCTTTACGGAATGCTGCTTAACAAAATCCAGGGGCTGAGCTCACTCTGCTCCTCAGGTATAATATTGGTTCTCACAGATAAGACGGCACTTTGGCTCCTCTATGATAGAAAAGCCATGAAGAACAGGTTACCTTGTTATTGGTTTTATCTTGGCATGACCCTTTGTTTTAGCTGCTGACAAAGTATTACTGCATTGTTTCTAAAAAGATAATCATGCCACTATTTCTGTCCTTGATTCTAGATATTCATGACCATCCATTCTTTCTTTGGCTTCCATAGTCCACTTTTCCTTTTCCCTTCTAATTAAACTGATATATGTGAGAGAAGAGATTTCTTAGGCTTCAATATCTCGTTATGCTATAACATACTATTCCTTTAACAATATGACATTTGTGTAACTTACCTTAATTATACGGTGAAATGTATGCCCATTGTAATAACCATTTCTGCTGTGAACACAGAAGTTTTCCACTGTCTTAGGGCACCTAGTAAGACATATATTAAATATATGAAGCATATTTAAAGCATCTTAAAACAGTTTTCTTAGCAGTTCTGCTTCCCAGTGATGTTTTAACGCCTTCTGAATGTTTCAGAAGGAGTCTTTTTTTCATAACCTCATCTAATCTCAGGAGAAGCATAAAAAAGAGCATGTATGTAGTAATATATTCTTACTGTTTAATGCAGCAGTCCCTGACCTTTTTGGCACCAAGGACTGTTTTCATGGAAGACAATTTTTCCATGGACTGGCAAGTGGGGTGGGGGGATGGTTTCTAGATTATTTAAGCATGTTACATTTATTGTGTACTTTATTTTTATTACTGTTACATTGTAATATATAATGAAGCAATTATATAAGTCATCATAAGTTGGAGACCCCTGGTTTAATATAGTATCTTTAGATCATGACTGCTTATTAATATTTGAGTTTGACAGTATTGAGATTTCAAGGTCATTTAGCAGTTTAAAAATATAGCCATAGCATCTGAAGATATATTTAATATATATCTCTTAACTTAGTTTACTGCATACAGTGGGTCAAGTTTCTGGAAAAGGTAGTTTTCTTATAAAAACAATGTTATGGTACAGTGACACATTCCTGAGCAAGGTCTTATTCATAGAAATAACATCTCCTAAGTTGAATCAACTTAAATGACAATTATACATTCAGAGTATGAAGCTTTATTAATAATATTAACTAATTTTATGAAATGATTTCATATGGCCCATTATCATGTAATGGCTCTAAGACCAGAGAATGGAATGGAGAATTGAGATTCTTTCAGCAAGTACATTAGGAAATAGGTCAGGGTATATGGATTCTGGCACTTAAAATGAGACTGTCCAGCAGTCTACAACCACCTAATTCTTTGTTCAGTACAAAGATATGGTACAAGACATTCATATTCAAAATAAATAAGTACTTTTAAGGTGTTTTAAAATGTCACCTTTTGGGCCAAGAATTGCCAGATAGTCTATTGTATTTGGTACTGCATGTTCATTTTACAAACCTGTAAACTGTCTAGAATACTTTCTAGCTTTTTTTCAATTGAAGCCTTTTTTCTTTTTTAAGACAGAGTCCTACTCTGTCGCTCAGGCTAGAATGCAGTGGTGTGATCATAGCTCACTGCAACCTCAAAGTCCTGGGCTTAAGCAATCCTCCTGCCACAGCTTCCTGAGTAGCTGGGACTACACATGTAGTCCCACACCACCACACCTGGCTAATTTTTAGTAGAGATGGGGTCTTGCTCTTGCTCAGGCTGGTCTCAAATTCCTGACCTCAAGTGGTTCTCCCTTCTAGGCCTCCCAGAGTGCTAGGATCACAGGTGTAAGCCACCACGCCTCGTCAGCCCTTATGTTTTTTGTAGTTATTCGTTTTTAAAACACATAGCTACTGGGATGAAAAAGGTTGTTAGGTGTCTAGCAAATTTCAGAAAGGAAAAATAATTATCCTTCCCTTAAAGATTTACTTTGAGAGGAAAACCAGTTATATAACAAGCCACAAAACCTAGAGTTTGGATGTGCAATTAATAGTAATAGTGATATACATTTATTTTATCACTTTACAGATTGCATTCAGCACTTTCATAATGTATTTTTTCCTCATAATAAACCTGTGATGTATGTGTATATATGTATTAAATGTTCTCATTTTCTAGCATTAACAGTTAACAGAAAGCTCAGGAATAGAATATTAAACATTTCAATTTTTCAAATTCCTTAATAAGAATTTTAAGTTGAATAGTTCCTTCAGATATACACATTTACATTTGTAATTATGTAAGCCAACAAAAATTGTTGTTGTACATACTCAACAGGAAAAAGTTTGATGTGAATGTCTCCCATGCTGGTATGGATAATGGCACTATCTGAAACTCGTTTAGGTCCTTCAGCTTGAGTAGCTGCCATGACTTCTTCTTTAGAAGGTTTCTCATTAAAAACATCTCGGTCAGAATCTGCACTTTTTGTATCTTCTGGTTCTCGTTTGGTAAACTCAAGGAGGAAAGTAAAAAAGCGAGTAAATGAATTAAAGTTTTCATCTGGTAAAAATTTATGAACAAGAAAATTTCTAATGAAGTATTTAAGGAAAGTAAGAATTTATATCAGAATAAATCCTTATTTCAGGAATCATTTCCCATCAGAGGGTGTATAAGGCAGTTAAATTATTTTTACATTTGTCTAATATGAAAATAATCCATGTAATACAATGAACATGTTGATTTCAAATGGAATTTAATTTGCTTTGTATAGAAATATTCTTGGGTACACATTTAACAAGATAATGGTTTTATGTGTTGTAACTCTCTATTTCTGCCTTCTGGTAAGTCCTAAGCTGTCATCTGTTGCTCACTTTTCATTATTTAGATTGCTTGGGTTTGAATTCCAGTTCTGCCTTTACTAGTTATATGATGTTGGAGAAATGAATTAATTTCTTCCATTTTTTCATTCATAAGTGAGGATAATAGTACCTACTTACCAATGAAGGTAATTGTGAAGATTAAATCAATGGATATAAAGTGCTTAGAGAACAGTGCCCAACACATAGAAGGTACTATATACATATTAACAATTGTTATTACTGTTATGAGCAGGACCCAGTATTAGGTAGGATGAGGTTTCACAAAGATGAATCCATGTGGATCTTCACTTTTTAAATTTTTTTCAGAGTCCTACCTGATCTATATAAATCCAAACCCTGAAGCTTGGAAGAAAGAATGCAAATTTTGAGTGAAGTTGTAGAAATCTCAGGATCCTCAGAGTATAGGAAGAACTGAGAAAAATCTTTCAGTTTTTAACTCTTCACTTCTCAAGGCCTGTTTCTTTTACTTTACTCTTAGTAAGTAGAGATCTTTACTAAGCAAGCTCTACCTGATGCCAATTGAGTTCTAGGAAAGTAAAGCTAGTGCCCCAGTCCCTGTCTTGCCTAATATCATTCCTTGATCCACTTGAGTAGATTCCAAATAAAGAAACAACAAAGCTAGGATGTTATCACTTTGACATCTTATTCTCCAGTTTTAAAAGGAATGGCATGTCTATTTTACTATTTATTTATATGAATTTTCAAAAGTTACCTTGATTTAGCTTACATATAGATTTGTAAAAGTAGTTTTATTCCATGACGTTGGATTTGGATAAAAGGATACAAAATTCATATATATGCATATCATCTTAGTTTTGCTTAAGAATATGTACTTCTAATAAGTGAAAATCAGATGAAAGATATTCATAACAATGTTAGCTATGTAAGGAAGCAGTGAGTGACTTATTTTTTGTTTCTCCATTTCCTCAAACTTTATAACAAATATGTATGCTTTGAACAGCATAAAGGTAAACTCTGGAAAAAGAAAATATAGCTTGTTACTTACATTTTAAAATAAAGTGGATGGAGAATTAGTATATGCATTTTTAGTGTATATCAACAATTATCTTTTATGATTAACTTTTATTTCATAACAGTTAAATTACAGGTTAAAAATAAGACACATTATTTTGTTTTTGGAGAGTGGATCTTGTTCTGTCATCCAGGTTGGAATGCAGTGGTACAATCATAGTTCACTGCAGTCTCTAACTCCTAGGCTCAAGCAATCCTCCCAGCTCAGCCTCCTGAATAGATGGGACTATAGGTATATGCGACCATGCCTGGCTAATTTTTAAATTTTTTTGTAGAGACGTGGTCCTCACTATGTTGCCCAGTCATGTCTCAAACTCCTGGCCTCAAGTGATCCTCCTGCCTTGGCCTCCCAAAGTGCTGGGATTATAGGTATAAGCTACTATATCCGGCCTATTTTCCCTTAACAGGTATGAGTAAATTTTTAAGCAATGACTTTGAAAATTATAAGTGAAATTCTCATCTCAAAATAATTTACCCATGTTAGGCTGAAAGCTTATTTGTGGTAGGGAAACTGCTATTCCATATATTTATCAAATGCTGGTAACCTTTAATAGCATCACAACTGCTTGCAATATACAGATGAATGAATGTATATATTATAATGAGTCAGTCACTTTACTATACTTTGTAGATTTAATAGTGTCTGACAAGACAAAATCCCCTACATTTATGGATTTTAGATTATCTTGAGAAGAGGACAGTGTCAAACCCAACAACCAAAAACATCAACTCAGACTTGATGTTAAGGTTTTCAAGATGAGACCTGAAGTATGAGTAGGAATTGGATAGAAGTATGTGGATGGTGGAAGGAATAGCCTGTGCAAAGGTCCAGAGTTGAAAAATACAAAACATTAAACTATTGTGAATGGGATATTCAGTATGGTCAGTATAGCAAATGAACTAAAAATGAAGAAAGATAAAGCTACATAACTGGGAAGGGCCAGCTATCAGATAGCTAGGGAGTTATTAAAGGCTTTTAGGCTGAGAAATAAGTCATTTTGGGTCTCAGAAAGTTCTCTGACTGCAGTGTGAAAGATACAAAGGCAGAGGTCTCTGTACTTTGAGTTTTTCTTCTTAGATGAACAATTGGGACTGTGCTACTTCTAATAACTTAGTAGTTTCATTTTGAGCTCAATTTTAGTATTAATAACATGCAAAGAACTTTTAGTTTTCCATAGGGAAAAAATATTCCACAGGAATATATAATTCCAAGGTAGCATCATTACAATGAAGTCAAAAGTTAAAAAACGAAATGTATTTAGAGAAGGAAACTGCAAATTTGGGGGAGATAAGTTATGTTCAAGAGTAAAAGCTGAAAAATAATAAAAATACTAAAGAAATTAAAAAACCCCACAGTGAAACTATTTTGGAGGCAATTATGACCATAACCACTAACTTCCTATCATCTTAGATAACACAAATAGTTACTATAGAAGCCAGGTTGAAAAATTTTCAAAACATGATAGAAAACAGTATAGAAATGCTTCAAATCAACTCCTAGTTAAAAATTCTACAATATTAGTGTTGTAGGATGGTATTCTGGTTGCTTAGAAAGACTGCTGTTACTGCCAACATTCTCTTCAGTTGAAGACACAAGCCAAGAAAAAATACTCCCAACCAAACTGGAAGAAACATTAGTATCTATTTCCTAGTATTTCCACATACCATATAAAATCTATTCTTTTTGAAAGATGTACAGACTATTGTTGGGTCAGCTTGAATATTCTGAAGAACAGGGTTTTCAGAAGCTTTCATCTCTATAGTAGTTGCAGCACGATGCTTTTTGGCTATTCCTTGGAACAAAGCCAATTGCATCACTCTAATATTTTCTTGCTTGCCCAAGATCCGCACACACCTGGAAAACATAACAATGTTGTATAGAATAAAATTACCAGAATTAACTCCCATTTGGACAACTTTACGAGGAGTCAAGTATCTTATCTATGTAAAAAATAACTAGTGAAAGGTTTTTAAAACTGTCTCTCTACCCAAAGAAAGGTATCATTTTAAATTAGTAGGCTACTATAATTTTCAGGTTAAAAAAAAAATCATCAAGAGGATGAAAAGCCACAGACTGGGAGAGGACTGTTACCCAAAATACAAAGAATTCTTATAACAATAAGAACACCAAGAACCCAATTAAAAAATAGGCCAAGCACCTTAACAGATACCTCACCAAAGAACGCATACAGATGGCAAACAAGCATATGAAAAGATGCTCCACCTCATACACCATCAGGAAAATGCAAACTAAAACAATATACCATTATACACCTAATAGAATGGCCAAAATCTAGAACACTGACAATACCAAATGATGGCAAGGATGTGGAGCAACAGAAATTCTCATTCACTGCTATAAGGAATGCAAGAGTACAGCCACTTTGGAATGCAATTTGGCCATTCCTAACAAAACTAAATATTCTGTTACCATATGATCCAGCAATCATGCTCTGTGGTATCCACCCAAAGGTGCTGAAACCTTATGTCCACACAAAAACTTGTACATTGATGTTTACAGCAGCTTTATACATGATTGCCAAAATTTGGAAACAACCAAGATATCCTTCAGTTAGGTGTTAATAAACAAACTGTGGTACATCCAAACAATGGAATTCTATTCAGTGCTAATAAGAAATATGCTATCAAGCCATAGAAATACATAGAAGAACCTTAAATACACATTACTAATGGAAAGAAGCCATTCCAGAAAGGCTACATACTGCATTATTTTAACTATATGAAAGGATATTATAAAAGGCAAAACTATGGAGACAGTAAAAAGATCTGGTTGCTAGGGATTACAGGATATGGAGGGTTAACAGAGCACAGGGGACTTTTAGGGCAATGCAACTACTCTGTTTGATACTATATTGGTGGATACATGCCATTATACATTTGAACCTATAGAATGAACACTACCAAGAGTGAACCCTAATGTAAACTATGGATTGCGGATAATAATGATGTGTCAATGTAGGTTTATCATTACCAACAAAAGTACCACTTTGGTGGGGGATGTTAATAATAGGAAGGCTATGCATGTGTACAGCCAGACTGTACCTGGGAAATCTCTGTACCTTCCTCTCAATTTCACTGTGAACCTAAAACTGTCCTAAAAAGTCAAGTCTATTAAACAAAAAACAAAAATCATTCATTTATACAATTTTAACCTATTCCTATTATTTTAATCTTTCTGTAAGCCTTCACAGATTTATATTGCCAAGAACTCCAATATAAATATGTTTATACATAGGAATGTACAGCACAAGATTTTTTTTCTCCTAAAAATATTCTTTAAGTTCATTTACATTTGTTGATAGTATCTGAATGTAGCTATTTTGTACTAAGACCAAATGGTCAGTTTGCACAAAAAAAGGCTTATTGTGGTTTCATGCATTTTAACTTCTGATTTTATGTCTAGCAGGATGTAATGCTGAATTCTGTGGTTAAAATCTTTGGCAACATTTAACATGATCCAGGCTAATTTAAATCAATAAGCAAAAGACAGACTGAAACTTGTTAAAAAAAGAAAAAACTTGAAACTATGCATATCTTCTTTCCACTTCTTTTACAAACATGAGTGGAAACTTTTTACATAAGATTATAAACAACTGAGAGACCACAGAAAAATCCAGTCAAAACATTTGGTTAAGTTTAGACATTTGGGACCATTCCACTTGTCTTGGAACAAACAAAACTCCCATTGTTTCTCTGATGGAGGAAATAGTGCCCCGTAAGTGCATTTTTAAAAAAATACACAACATATTAAAGCTTACCGGTTTGTCTCCACATTTATGACTTTAATGCCCAGCATTGTTCCATATAGCACAAAGTGTCCAGTTTCATCAAAAATAATATTAATTAATCTTACGGCATCCACTTTCTCTAATTCACGTTCCACGGCCATTCGTCGGCCAAATTCCATATCTGGTAGCTGTTGCCTCATCTGTTGCAGTTCAGTAAACATCTAGGAAACAAACTGTTTATTACCAAAAACTCTACATACATATATATACAAAGAAAGGTATCATATATATATATATATACACACACACGAAATTTAAATAGAAGTACAATACACATTGAGAGCCCTAACAGTTTATGCACTTATGTATCTTAAGAGGAATTCTAAATTCTATAAACATGAAACAAAGAGACATTAGGAAGTTCAAGCATTAAAAAATAGTATTTTAAACTAAATAGTGACTGTTTTTTCTAATTTAAAAACCCAGTTGGTTAATATAACTACTGCTTTCTCTATAGAAATAATAATACATCTGCTGTCTTTTATTTTTTTTAACATACTTAATGGTGAGAAATCTGCATTCAAGCCACATACGTAATTTCTAATTTTCTAGTAGCTACATTAAAGTAAAAAGAAAGTTGGAATTCATTTTAATATTTCATTAAACATATTAATGTTTAAACATTAAACATAAATATTTCATTATTCATATTTAATATTTCATTATCATATCCACATTAACAATATAAAAAATTGGGATAACATATTTTTTAAAATATCAAGTCTTTGAAATCTTGTGTGTATTTTATACTTTCAGCACATCTCAATTTGGACTAGCCACCTATGAAATGTTCAATAGCCACACGTGGCTGGTGGCTACTACCTATATTGGACAATACATCTATAGACTATGTATGAGGTCCTTGTATAGTGATCATGTGCCAGACATATAACATTCAACTTTTACTGAATGAACTCTTATCTCACTATAACAAATTCATATTTCAGAAAATGTTTCAAGTTATTTTGAAATGCCCTCTATAGTTGGGAAATTTGGTTTACTTTTGCTATTTAATACACAAATTTCAAGATGGCAGTAACATCTCAATTACTCTGTATTAACACACTACAAGGCCAGGCACGGTGGCTCATGCCTGTAATCCTAGCACTCTGGGAGGCAGAGGCGGGTGGATCGCTCAAAGTCAGGAGTTTGAAACCAGCCTGAGCAAGAGCGAGACCCCATCTCTACTATAAATAGAAATTAATTGACCAACTAAAAATATATAGAAAAAATTAGCTGGACATGGTGGTGCATGCCTGTAGTCCCAGCTACTCAGGAGGTTGAGGCAGGATTGCTTGAGTCCAGGAGTTTGAGGTTGCGGTGAGCTAGGCTGACACCATGGCACTCTAAAGCCTGGGCAATAGAGTGAGACTTTGTCTCAAAAAAATAAACAAATAAAATAAAAAATCTTATCTGGCAAACACCTATAGTCCCAGTTACTTGGGAAGCTGAGGTGGGAGGATGGCTTGCGCCCAGGAGTTTGAGGTTACAATGAGCTATGATTGTGCACTCCAGCCTGTGTGAAAGAGTAAGACCCTGTGTCTTTAAAAACAAAGAAACAAAAGCTGTTCTAGACTGGATGAATATTGAATGCTTCCCAGAGGAAGTGACTCTTCAATTGAAATATAAAGGATTAGTTCAATAGGTAATGGAGGAATGTGAGGAGCAAGGAGGTTTTTCACTCCAGGCAGAGGGAATAACATATACAAAAGCCCTATGGTGGGAGCCACGTTTAAGAAATACAAGGCCCTTGGCCAGGCGCAGTGGGTCACGCCTGTAATCCTAGCACTCCGGGAGGCCGAGGCAGGCGGATTGCTCAAGGTCAGGAGTTCAAAACCAGCCAGAGCGAGACCCCGCCTCTACTAAAAATAGAAAGAAACTAATTGACCAACTAAAATATATATATACAAAAAATAAGCCGGGCATGGTGGTGCATGCCTGTAGTCCCAGCTACTCAGGAGGCTGAGGCAGTAGGATCGCTTGAGCCCAGAAGACTGAGGTTGCTGTGAGCTAGGCTGATGTCACGGCACTCATGCTAGCCTGGGCAACAAAGTGAAACTCTGTCTCAAAAAAAAAAAAAAAAGAAATACAAGGCCCAAATGGATAGAGTAAGAGGCAGGGAGAAGGGTGCTTTATGATAGGCTGGAACTACATGGTAGGCCATGGCTTTGGTCTTTATCCTAAGAACACCACAAAGTCACTCAAAGATTCTAAGCAATGGAATGACATGACCAAATAAGTGCTCTTAAAAGATTGTTCTGTGTGCAGAGGAGGAAGCCAGAATAGATACAGACAATAGGCAATGCAATAGGTCAGGCAAAAGATCATGAACTACAGTAGTCAAGACTGTGCTAAATAGAAATGGATGGATTAAAGTATACTTAAAAAGTAAAATTGGCAAGACTCATGATGATTTAAATACGGGCTAAGGAAAAAGAGTTAAGGATGACTCAGGTTTCTGGTTTGTACAACTAGACAGATATTGGTGCCATCCACGAAAACAGCAAAAAAAAGGACAGGACCAGGTTTATTCATAATAAAAAACTAGAGAGATTAATTTTGGAGTAGTCATATGGACAGAAGTGAATAAAAAGAGAAGAAGGCCTAGAACGAGTTTTGAGGATATTAAGGATAAGTTTGCAATAAAATGAAAAATCATCCACATAAATAGGAGGATAACTGGCTTGGAAAATACAGGATCATAAACCTGGGGAAGAGAGTTTCAAAGAGCAACAATGCAAGACAGAAGACAGTTGAATAATATCTTTAATGTGCTAAGAGAAAATAACTGTCAACCTAAGTGTATATGAACAGAAAAAAATCTTTTTATTTTTTTTTTTTTGAGACAGAGTCTCGCTTTGTTGCACAGGCTAGAGTGAGTGCCGTGGCATCAGCCTAGCTCACAGCAACCTCAAACTCCTGGGCTCAAGCAATCCTACTGCCTCAGCCTCCCAAGTAGCTGGGACTACAGGCATGCACCACCATGCCCGGCTTATTTTTTTCTATATATATATATTAGTTGGCCAATTAATTTCTTTCTATTTATAGTAGAGACGGGGTCTTGCTCTTGCTCAGGCTGGTTCTGAACTCCTGACCTCGAGCAATCCGCCAGCCTCGGCCTCCCAGAGTGCTAGGATTATAGGTGTGAGCCACCGTGCCCGGCCAGAAAAAAAATCTTTTAAGAAACAACACAAAATAAAGACATTTTTAGAAACTGACTAAATTTAAATTACACTTACACTTAGTGATTCATCAAAGACTCTCATGAGTTTTCCAGTTAAAAATCTGAAAATCCTAACTTTTCTGTCAGAACCAATAGTAGCTATTTTCTTCCCATCAGGTGAAAAACATATGCTGGTTGGATAAGCCTTACACTTTGCAAATTCATATAAATCTGTGTCAGTTTTATATTCCCAGTTCACATTTTTGGGGAATTTATATTCATGAGGAGGACCAGTCCAGTATTCAATCATTCCAGATTTGTCAGAAGACACTACTGCTTTGTAAACTGGGTTTAGCCGTATCTGAGTAAGAGGTGATGTATGGAGTTTGTCAAAAATATGAAGTGGTTGGTTATCTCCTCGGCCATCATAAATGAAAATTTTTCCTGTACTCTTCTCAGAAGCAGCAACTGAAGATATGGCGTCCCCTGGGCAATAGATCCACTCACACTGTCCAGGAAAATAACTAAAATAATAAAGAATTAAAAGAGGGGGGGGAAAGGTCAGTATCACAAGCAAGCATCCCTCCCTAACACACCAGCAAGAAAATATTTTGGCCAGTAATTTAGATAGTTTTGGATTCCTTGTTCAAAAGTAACAGAGATACAGAATGGGAAGGAACACCTAATTTCTCTCTTTCTGACCTCATCAATATAATGATAATAAGTTCTTTGGATCTATTGAACCATAAAATGAGAATTACATATAGCAGCCCATTTAATTCCACTGGGTAGATAAGGAAACCTAATCAGATGTGGGCCTTAAGATATTCTGGGGCATTGCTTTGTGAATCTCTGTAAGCTAGTCTATATATAACTTACTTTTAAATATGTTAGCATGTGAGAGTATACTTTATAAATCCATTCTTGAAATAGTTCAAATAAAAATATTTTAGTTATGGCTCTGCTCAAAAGAAAAACATTTTTCTGAAACACTCTCATTATGACTAACTCAATCTTGTATTAAAATTATAAGCTCTGAACATGCTGCTGGTAAACAAAGTATAAAAGAACTGGGACAGATTTAATGAATATATCACATTTATACACTCAAATGAGTGTTGTCTCCTTAAAAGTAGTCATTCTGAGAGGTTACACTATTATTCCAACCATGGTGTCGACATGCAAAACCTTTTCGGTACTTTTCTTTTAGAATTTCTATCAAAGGCTGAAAAATACTTTTTCAAGTATCCTCAAAGGGCAAATGTTCAATATTTGTGAGTGGAAACAAAGCTGGGGAATAAAACAGATGATTAAGTTAGGTATTCTATTTGTGGTCCAAAAATAAGTTCTAACCCTAAAGAACAAGACTGATTTCCTTTAGTGGCTCGTGAAATCATAAAGCAATTTTGAAGAAAATTCCAAAATTTGAAATTATTTGACATTATGGACATAATTCAGTTCATAGTAGGACTTTCTGGAGATAGTGTCATTAGGAGGTTAATGAAGTCATAAAGGTAGGGACCTAATCTGATAGGTCTCCTTCTCTTTCTCCCTTCTTTATTCCTTCCCCCAACCATGTGAAGACACAAAGAGAAGCCAGGAAGAGTGCCCTCATCAGAAACCAAATCCTGGTGGAACCTTGATCTTGGACTTTCCAGCATGCAAAACTGTGAGACAATAAATTTCTGTTGTTTAAGTCACCCAGTCTATGGTATTTTGTTACGGCATCCAAGCAGACCAAAGCAAGTCCCAAAACTTTCTGACACTGCTATGACTTTCAAGCTGCCATTTATTTAGATGTATACAAATGCAATATGTTAGCTTAAAAAAGACATGCTTTAAATAAAGTATCAGTCTTAATACTTTATGGTCTAACCACATGGTTTGGGTATCAATATACTCCAAAGTTTAAAATCACTAAGAAATAGCCTCAGTTCCAAAAATGTGCATAAACTTTATAAGAACACATTCCATATTACTGTAACAAGTACAAGCAAGGAAGTTAATTCTAAGTACCAGTAATCAGACACGATGAATTCTCATTAACTTACGAAGCAGTATTAATTGGATATAATGAATCCTCTAGTTGTGATGCTGTTTAGAAATTTCTGTGATTAATGACAAAAACCACAGCAGAAGCTTCTAAACATCATAACAAGGATTCATCATAGCTAATTTCCCCAAGCAAAACCGAAAGGCACATTTTTAATAGTATGGTAATATACTGTTTAGAAATAACCTATCAAATGGTGAAGTTTGGTTTTAAAATTATTTAGTAAGTTAAAAAATATATACCTTAAAAAAGACTCACCCAAGTTTCAGCATATTGATCATGTCAAAGTTCACTACATCAAACACCTTCATTGCTTTATCATCACCCACAGAACAGAATAATGCTCCCTCAGAGCTAACTGCAATACTCTCGATAATTCCTATTTAAATAAATCAAATTAAAATATTCTAGTAAATACCAATGAAATAAATGTGCATGATTCAAAGAAAAAAAACAAAATTCTAAAAGAAACTTTAATTAGATTAGTTTAAAAAACTTTAATTATATTAGTAGCTGTTTAAAAAACAGCTACCAAAAAAAAAAGGTGAAATTCTTACCCAGGTGACTGCGAAAATGTTTAACAAATTCAATTCCCTCTTCTATTTTTTTCCAGAACTTGACATGTCCATCATGACTGGCAGTAATAATAAAATCTGTCCTGCATATATAAAATTTTAAAAGTTAATTTCTAATACAGATCTATGAATCAGTCAGTTTCTTCAAAGCAATCATTCACTGAGAATCTTTGACTCTTTCAAAATAGGTTTTAAAAAAATCTTCTTTTAAGCAGACTACTGTATTAGCATAGATAAAACATTGTAAATTTTGAAGCTCTTTTTTTTGGATATCATAATAGCTGCTGCTGCACTTATTTTAACTTCAAGAACTAGGATCAGAATTGAATTAGTATATGACATCAAAAAAAAAAGAATCTCACTAAATTACTAGACTTGGATTCCTTATTGCTAAAATCACCTTATAGGCAGTATTTTCATGAGAAAATGTAGTTCTTTTCAGAAGTTGATAAATAAACATATTAATACTACTTTAATATATAGCAAAATTCAACATAAGTTTATTTTATATTATATCCAGGGTAGTTTGGTTATTTGTCAAAGAGATTTTATACAGAACGGTCTCCCCTATATAAGGTATATAAAAATAGAAACTGTTTATTGAAACGTAGTGAATGTCCAGTACTTTATATATATTACCTAGTTAATCTTTACAGCAACTTTATTTGGTGGTATTTTTATCATTTATAAATAGGGAATTGTTTTAAAATGTCTCCACTTGCATTCAAGTTGTTAGGGTAAAAAATATTTTTTAAAAAACGTTAAAATTCACTTGTTCTAGGTCCACATAGCTAAAGAGTGGCTTTCAGATCTACCTAACCACAAAACCTATAATCTTTGTATTGCACTCCACTGACTTGGTTTAGAAAACAAAACAAAAAATACTTGAGGGAGAGAATGATAGCAATGCTTAGTAACATATGATGCTTTATACACTGACAACTTTGGACTAGGAAAGGTGCTACTATTTGGTCAGAATTATCCTATACATGGTATATAAAGATATGTTATTCAGATTTATATCTAAAATGCTATTTGTCATCTAGAGATCAAAGACAGACTGATCCCCAGAGTAATCCATCTATTTTCCATACTCACTGCCAATATCATCCAAGCCACCAACATGTCTCATCCAGATTTCTCTACCAGCCTCCTAACTGCTCTCCCTATATCCATTCCTGCTCTATTTGAATCCATTATCTCACCACATCCAGGGTAGTCCTTTTAAAAAAATAAATCTGATGTTACTCTCCTGCTCACAGGTTCAAAATCCATATAAGGAATAGAATGCCCTCTGGGATTAAGCCTTGCCTTTTTTTTGCCAGATTAAGCCTCATCTGCCATTTAACTTCTCTAAATTTCAGTTTCCTCAACTATAAAGTGAAGATCATCCACTACCTCACAAGATTATTCTTAAGATAAATGAAATAATTATAAAAAAGTCTTAGCAGAGTACCTGGACATACTATGAGCTCAACAAACAGTAGAATATTACTACAGGTTGAGTATCCCTTATCTGAAATGCTTGGGACTAGAAGTGTTTTGGATTTTGCATTTTTTCAGATTTTGGAATACAGGCAGTCTTTGGGTTACAGATGACTTATTGTACTTACGAACAGGCTCCCAAAGCTCCCCTTAGGATAAATTATAATTAAATAATCAAATCAATAATTTGGGAAATAGTGTCTTCCCAGCATGTAAACAAACTCGCATGGCATAAGCAGTTCACCGGCACAGCATTTGTACTATAGCAGCTAGTCTCACTGTTTATGCAGTTGCTTAGGCACATCATCACTTTCATCCTAACATTTTTATGTGATTTTTTGAGTCTGTGTTTATTCTTATGACCATGCCTCCAAAGTGAAAGTCCACTGAAAGTCCAGGTAAGCCTGCAGCAAAGAGAAAGGTGATTACAATGGAAATGAAAGTAGCCATAATTAAGCATTTGGAGAAAGGCAAGAGGCCATTATTCACTGGGAAAGCATTAGGCTTTAGTCACTTGACTATTGGAAGAATTATAAAGGATAAAGTGAGAATAATGGAACATGGGAAAGGCAGTGCTCCAATGAAAGCATCAATTATTAACTAAGCAGCATAGTGGATTAATTATTGAAATGAAAAGGTTATTATTGATTTGGTAAGAAGATCAAAATAAGTATAACATTCCTATTAGCTTAGTAGTGATGCAATATTAGGTGAGTGTTAACCTTTAATAAATAGCCTTTTGGGAAATTTGTTCTATCTCTTATCTAAACTTTTTTTTTTTGAGACAGGATCTTGGCTCTGTTACCCATGCTAGAGTGCAGTGCTGTCATCATAGCTCACTGCAACCTCAAACTCCTGAGCTCATCCCATCTCACCTGCCCCACCCCCCTTGGTAGCTGGAACTACAAGGAGCGCCACCACACTTGGCTAATTTTTCTATTTTTACTAGAGACAGAGTCTTCCTCTGGCTAAAGCTCGTCTTGAACTCCTGGCCTCAAGCAATCCTTCCACTTCAGCCTCCCAAAGTGCATTAGCCACCATATCAGGCCTCCTATCTAAACTTTTTGTATAAGTTTGTCTTTATGTTCTATTTGTTTCAATTAAAAGAAAGAGCACCATAATTTCTGTAACTTATTATCACAGTATAGGGGTATTATTACAGTATTACATTATATTATTATTACCAAATATAAGCCATTACAGTGTTATTATTATTATTATTATAGTATATACACTATTCATCAGGAATCCAAGTCACATACAAATCCAACCTAAAGACGTTCTCAGGAATGTATAACCCAGGAACTGCCTGTATTTGTATTATACTTACTGGCTGAATATCCCTTATCAGAAAATCCAAAATCTGAAATGCAAGCATTTCCTTTGAGTGTTATGTTGGCACTCAAAAAGTTTTGGATTTTGGAGCATTTTGGATTTGGGATGCTCAACCTGAACTATTATTATCCTTCCCAAATCCCCTATTCATCTGTTTTGAAGGTCTTTAGATATTTTAGGATGTCTTAGTTCCCACTATTGTCTCCACTAATGTCAAAGACTCTCGGTACCAATTACTCCTATCTTAACTAACATACCCTCTTCTTCAGGAAAGCTCAAAGTCTACCTGGTTCATCTTCCTCTTGGCATTTATCTCCAAAGACATACGCATAAACTCTGTGGGTGCTCTGTCTTAGAGAATGCTTTCTTTGTATGATATAGGATAGAACACATTGGCCTTTATTTAACTTAAACTGTCACAGAACCTAATGGAATTAACTAGAAATATAAAATCCTAAAATTACTTTTATAAATCCACCTCAAAATTGAAGGCGTTTTTTTTTTTAAAGAAAATAAACTTCTCAGAAAAAAAATTAAAATGATGTGATAAACTTACTTGGTACATACCACATGGGTGATAACATCTCTATGCATGTAACTGCGCTCATACATGGATGCACTGGGGAGATTATCAAGATAGACTCTCTCAAACTCTAGAACTAAGGGGAAAAAAAGTAAAGTAAAAATTTATTTTTAACAAATTAACTAAATTCTATTTTGTATTTTCTTTAAAATTTCTATATTCTACTTTGTATTTTCTCCTAGATTGTCTTTCAATTCAAATGTTATGATAAAAAAAAAAAAACACTACCTGCTAAGTCATTTTTAACTTTTATTATTTCAGAGTATGGAAAAGCACCATTTATTTAGTCAGTTATGACAGGTTCACAGGTATTATAAGATGCTTAACTGTCCCCAGGACTTAAGAACTGAGTGTTTCTTGCTTCTTGTAAAGGTTTCATTAAAAAAAAACAACTTTAAAAAAGTTCTATGAAACTATCACAACCATTTTCCTAACCATGTAGATCCAATTATCAGTGCTAATTTTAATAAGGAGACAGTGGCCATCTGTAAGATGTCTCAGTTTATCTTTAAGACACCAATCCTCTTTGAAGTCATTGATACTATGTTTGAAATATTTAAACACAATAAAATGCTTAGGTTTTTAGAGCTGAGAAAAATCACAGGGAAGATCCAGTTGAGTGTTTCTCAAATTTTTTTACAGGGGCAAAATATCTGTGAGAAGTAATCTGAGAAATATCAGGAAATATTGATTTTATTATATGAGCTATAAACAATTTCACTAGCAAAAAAAATGAGATTTTATGTATAACAAATAAACTAATCCAATGATGGCCAAACATGCCTATAAAAAAGTTGATAAATTAACATGACAAACTGTTTCAGAATTTTTCATAAATGTTATATAGCAGACTTAAAGTTGTGTCTGACAAACTACTTCTCCCTTTATTTTTAGTAACAGGAACCCCATTTACATATGACCATCCTGACATCCAGTTATAACATGATCTTTTTCACCTTCCTCTGTAGTGAGGTTTGAACATAGCCAATGAGATAAAAGTGGAAGTGTTTTGTGATAGTGAGGAAGCTGCCTTGAAAAGGTGTGTCCTTCTTTCTTTCCTCAATCTTATGGCATGGAACAGGGATATGACTGCTATAATCCTAATAATCACTCAAGTCAATAAAGATGAGGGCCTTACCCTAGATATGTTAGGGCAGAAAGCTAGAAAGAACCTAGGAACCTTTGGAACTTCTATTACCAATCCTAGACTGCCTACTTTGGGATTTCTACACATAAAAGAAGTATACCTCTCTTTTTAACATCATTGTTATTTTGTGTTTTTTTGATATATGCAGATAAATTTAATCCTACCTGATTCAGATTCCTTTTTCTGTTTGTTAGTTCATTTGTGAACAAATATTTAGTGAGAACAAAATAGGTTCCAGGGTACATGGATATAAAGAAAAGTAAGTCATAGTTCTTGTCCTTAAGAAACAGTTTAATTAAAGGTTAGTGCCATATAATAATGTCTTTCTGAAAAATATGTACAAAAGTCCAAAGAACACATTAAAAGGATGGATCCATTTCTAGAAAGCTAAAATTATTAAACACTTGTCCTTTCAGACAAAATTTTCAGTGATATTTTTCTAACATTTCATATATGTTTTTCGGTTTCACTTTTTCCTTCAAACTGAATATACTACTGGCCAGCTTAAACAATAAGCATCTGATTAAGGGTAAAGATTTTCACACCTAATAATGTCCATCTCTGTTTCAATTATATTAAGTGTATAAGATACTTGTCTCCTATTACCAATATCAGCATTTTTATATTTCTGTATTTTTCCACTTCCTCCCACTCACTTCATTAAAAAAGAACATGGAAAAATATTCATAAACAACAAAATAGTTAAATTATATAATAAATATTATAAAATGTGTTTATTAAATAGTTAGGGAGCACCTGCTATATGCAAAACACTGTACTTTGGCAAAACCTGGTTCTTACATGCTTACAGTCTTAGTGGAGAGAAACATTAATCAGACAATCACATGAATAAATATACAATTACAAACTGTAGCAAGTGCCATGAAGGAAAAGGTTGCTATGGAAACATTTCAGGAGAACTAGGCAGTAAAGAAGATAATGCATTTTAAGGGTGTCAATACAATGTCCAAAAAAATAGCTGCTTAAAAACTTGTATACATAAACTTCGAAGGCTACCTGTTAATTCACTGTGATAAACACTACCTCAGAGTTATGATCAAAGTGCTATAGAATCCAGTACAGGCTGGAGAAGTCACAGGCTTCCCAGAGGAGGTGACAGCTAAGTGCTCAAAGGTTGAATAGGAGTTAGTTCAGTGAAAAGGGTGAGGGAAATTATTCTCAGTAGAGACACCATGATATTTGGGGAGGAATCCAGAGAAGGAAGAGTACATGGCCCATTCTCAAGTGGTTTAGAATGGCTGGAGCACAAAGTAAGAGGCTGTGAGAAAGGGTTAATGGAAGATGTTCTGGGAAAGTAAGGAGAGATCACATCACAGAGGGCTTTATATGCCATGTTAGGGAGTTTGGGCTGTGTTACGAAAATAATGACAAATCACTGAACAGTGTTATGTAGGGGATAGTTGATAAACTAAGATTTGAGCTTAGAAATACCCCATTTTAATTGTCTTTAATGTTTAAGGAAAATATTTCACAGAAAAATTAGAAAAATTAATCTACTACTTTCCTAACCCCTTTTATATAATAATTTGCCATTATTCCACGTTAGTGGCAAAATGCTTTAGCCCATGGTATCTCACGAGTATGGTTTGAAAACCAAAGACCTTGAGTTTTGGATGAAAAAAACTATGATTCAGGAAGCTTAAGTTACTCTCCTCAAATCAGCAAATTCATTAGTGGAGGAGTCAAGATCGAAATTATCTTTACCTACTATGATTCTACATAGGCACTACCTTCCTCTCACGCCCCAACACTTTAACCCCACTCCTGAACAAAAGCCTGAAACAGAACCAGTACACTTTTCCACAACTGCTCGACGGAGTTAGACATTCCAACCTCATACAGCTGCTGTGGGGATTAAAGGAGAGGCGCCACGTACATTTGCCAAGTACAGGCAAATGTTAGCTTTAAGGTCTAATACACCAAATCAGTGATCAAAAGTGTTAGATATTATTAAAAAAAAAACAAACCAAAAAACAACAACACCATACTAAGCCCAAATCACAATTCCCAAAGACGTGCAAATATTTCTGGAGCGTCCAGAAGTGAGAAGACATTTTGAAGGCACAAAACCCCCGCAATCACACTCCATCCCTTTTCGAGTGTGCTAGAACTCCACCGTCCCACTCGGTGGACGCAGCATTCCAATCCGCCCCGGGCCTATCTCTACTGCTACCTTTCCTCTTCTTGGCCAGTGTTGCCTCCACAGGTAAAGGCCCAACCCAGCGCTCTTCATTCTCCTCGTCGTTTTCTTGGGACTCCGTCACTACCACTGCCAGATCTTTTTTGGTGAATTCTGTTTTTTCCGGTTCCTCAGGGTCCCGGCGCCTTCTTCTTCTCAGCTGCAAATCGCTGCTACTTTCCGCCGCCATGCTGTACGAATCGTCAGAAAAGGCGCGACACACAGCTCGGCTACCAATCCCAAAGTAGCGGCGCAGACTTCTAGTCGGCGTCCCAGCAAGCTTCGGGATTGGCTGGCGTGGGTAAGAGCAGATCCAATCGGCGAGCAGCGCGGGCACCGACGCGGCCCGAGCGCAGACTTAAGTAGCGCTGAGGAGAACTGAAGAGGTAGGGCTGAGGCGAAGTGGAGTCCATGGCTTTTGTGCTGGTAAGAGATGGGCCGGGAGAGCGCCATAACCATTGAAGCTTACTGCAGGGTCTGGCAGCTCACAGGAAATGGAGATCTAGCCCTGAGGTGGGACCCTTCTCGCCGGGGAATTTGATACCTGACGTCCAAGCCGGGCCTGGAGTCTTGGCTTCCAGCGCAGACGCCAGCTCCAGATCTCCGCCGATTACCAGAGAAAGATGGAGGGGTGGGGATGGGAGGAACTAGTTAACTTGCATTTCCCTTCAAGTGCACCAAACATTTCTTCTCTCCCAGCCTTCTTTATTCTCTCACACACTTTCTGAAGAAGGTGATGAGTGCTTGTTACTCTTTCGGGGTCGAGGGGTGGGGATGGTGGATGGGGAACCAGCCACCTCAAGTAACCTACCAAGGCAGGTCTGGTTACCCTTCTGTCTTCATTCTGGCCTAGGCTTTCATCTCTTAATAGTCATCTGGGCTCTTTCTCCTCCTTCTCCGTCTTTTTAATTTTTTTTTTCTTATTTTGGTAAAAAAAAAAAAAAACCCACATAAAATTTACCATCTTAATCTCTTTTTTTTTTTTAAATCAATTAAATACAATATGTCAAAATGACCTCCATAAAACACAGCTTTCAAAAGCCTCGTGGTTGCCAATTTCAAACCGGGTAAATCACTTCTCTACTTTTGCTGTGAGGTGGACACACCAAATGCAGGGGGAGGACTGCCCATAGTAGACACTTTTTTTAAAAGTTTTTTTTTTCTTTCAAAGTCTCCCATTGTTTGACCCATCCTACCTAGCAAGTCTCTCTTGTTCTCTGCCTTCTGCTCTAATCAGACCACTTTCATTTGTGTCTCATAGATTTGCCTTGCGTGTTCTTGCTTCCCAGTCTTACATTTTTATGCTTGAAAGTACCTCCACAGTAATATAACCTTCACCTTTACACCTCGTCTTTCAGAGGCCATGACAATAATAATGAGGATGAAGATGAAAATAATAGTAGGGAGTTAGTTGACATTTATTAAGCATTCTTAGGAACTAATCCCTTTCTTCTTCCAGGTAGGTTTCTCTTGCCTTCACTATCTTGAATTCTTAAAGCACTTGTAGTCTGTGTTGTGTAATATACCACTTCATAGCACTTCTAACTATGTGAAACCATGTCTTGTATTTAGTTGCCCATTTGTTTATAGTGTCTCTCCTTAGTGAGAGTGTAAGCTCCATAATGACAGACTTTTTTACCTACATAATAGTTATAGCAAGTGTCTGACAAATGGCACACATTAAGAACATGTTTATTGAATAAATCAGTACATCTTAGAATTATATGTGTACTTTCTATTTACTTCATATATATTAATCTTTTCCCAATTAATAGTATTAGTTTTGTTAAGTTGGTGTAGCATAGGATTATCCTTGAATAAAGTGATATTATTGTTCTTCAATAAATGATTTGGTATTGTAGTCCTAACTGGGGACCTCAAAAAGTTCCTTGTTCTCGTTTGAGAAAGATAGGCTTAAGGTTATGAAATGTGGGAAAGGGATAAAGTTAAACACTTAAATGTGTAGGCTTTTTTTTTTTTTTTAATAAAATACTTATTTCTCACAATTCTGGAGGCTGGAACTACAAGATCAGTTTGCCAGTATTTTCTCTGTTCTGGTGAGTGTCCACTTCCAGGTTGAGGACAGCTCACTTCTTGTATCTTCACGTAGTGGAAAGATCAAACCCCAAAATATTTCTATTTATTTGTATTCTAATATGACATTGAATTGCCAGGCCAGCTAATTTGTTGAATATCTACCCTGCCACAAACACACACACACATACACACACACACACACACACACACACACACACAGAGTTTTGCATTACTCCTCCATATTGATAAGTATTTTAATGGTCAGTATTTTGCAAAGTGTGAAAAGATCAATTTGCAATTTCTGAGTTAAGGTATATTTTTTAAAAATTTATATTTAATGTTTGACTTTTGGTTAAAAATATTCTAAAATTGTTAATGACTGGTTTTGGTTTGCGAACTTAAACTATATCTTAGGGGTATAACAAGTAAGATGTTTAGCTTTTTACTAGTTGACATTCAGATTGTTAGTAGTAATGTTAATAGCTAACCACTGGTAAAGCTCTTTTATATGCTAGGTACAATTCTAAGAGTATATATATATATATACACATAAATTCATTTAATTGTCATAATAACCCTATGGAGTATACAATAATATTATCTTCATTTTACAGATAAGGAAACTGAGGCACAGAAAGTTTAAGTGATTTGCCCAAGTCTTCACAGCTTGTAAGTATCAAAGGTGGGATGTAAACCCTGACAGTCTGGTTGCAGAGTTCATATCTTTTAAATTTTCTTTTTCTTAAATAAATGAGCCTGGGTATGGTGGCTCACACCTGTAATCCCAGTGCTTTGGGAAACTGAGGCAGGAGGATCGCTTATGGCCAGGAGCTTGAGACCAGTCTACGCAACACAGTGAGACCCCATTAAAAAAGTAGCCAGGCATGTTGGTATGCACCTGTAATCCTAGCTACTTTGGAACTCTCATGTTGAAGCTTTCAGTGAGCTGTGATCATGCCACTGTATTCCTGCATGGGTGACAAAGTCAGACCCTGTCTCTTAAAAAAGAAAAAAAAGCAAGAATAAGCGTTCTTGTGTAGACTTACACAAATATATTTATCTGTGACCTTATTCCTAGGAGTAGAATTTCTGGGCCCAAAAGAAATGCCTTTAAGGTTTTGATTTGTATTACTTATTATCCTACAAAAATGATTGGTCCACCAGCAGTGCTTGCCTCTTATCTAAGACACTTGCCAATATTGTTTCTTATCCAATTTACATTATTGCCAGTCTGAATGAAAAATAATGCTTGTTTAATTTGCATTCTCATGAATTATATGTGAAGTTAAAAGTGTATTTTTTTTGTGTGTAAATGAGGTATTTGTTATTTTTTCTTTGAATTCCCCATTTGTGTCCTTGCTCATTTTTGTTAGGTATTTTTTCTCCCTAAATACTACTCATTTTATTAAAAAGAATGAGGGAGAGTTATATAGGCTGAAATATACATGGAAAAAAAGCAGTATTGTGTATAAAATGCTTCTATTTGGATTATCATTTCTCCTTGATTTACATTGTCATCTCTGTCATATGTCATGTATCCATACATATGTGAGTCTGGTCAGTCAAGAAAGGCTTGTATTGTGTTCCATTGTTCAGTTTGCCTATTTATGTGCCAATTCTACACTGTCGTAATTAGTATTGTTATATAATAAATTTAGTATCTGGTAGGGTAAGTCCTCCCATCTTATTTTTCATAAGGGTCTTGGCTGTTTTTGGCCCTTTGACTTCATATAAATTTTAGAATTTGCTTATTAAGTGCTATAAAAACAAACAAAACTTTTAGGGGATTTTTATTGAGGTTCAGTAGATTGACTTGGGGAGAATTAACATCTTTACAATATGAATCTTCCAATCTATGAATATGACATGTCTTTCCATCTATTTGGATTTTCTATACAACTTCTCTGTTAATAAGTTATTGATTAAATAATATGAAAGTTGTAAGTTCCATATGAATAAAAATATTTGGGGGGTTATTTATTCTGGTGTGCATTTGATGTTGTGGGGTAGACTTCTTCATTATTTTTTGCTCTGCCTGCCTCCTCAAAATTGTCCTGTTTTCTTTGAATCTCATGCCATCAGACTGTCCCACCTGCCATTTCTTGTAGCAGTCATCTAGCAGGATTATGCAGTTCACTCTCATTCCTTGAAGATTTTTAACTCCTGGCTCACTGTTACCCTTTGCAATATTACTATGATAATTGTTAGTGATTTTAATACCCATATCCATGATCCTTCCAATAACTTGGCCTCTCTTTTTCTTGACCTTCTCTTGTCTAGTGAATATATTCTGCATCTTAACTACTCACTCCTATGGTCATTCTTTCCTTTGTCCCTGTCTGCTCCTGTGTTGCTACACTATAGAGGAAAATGCACAACCATGCCCTGGTTTCACTTTAAACTGATGACTACTAATCTCGAGTGGGCTTGTAATGCTACCCAGTAATTTAACTACTTTAACTTGTTCCATTCTGTTATATATCTATTTTATACATTTGTTTTCCTCCACCCTTAAACTTCCAATACTCTCTTTCCATCATCATTCACAGCTGATTACCTTTATTACTATTTTACTGAGAAAAGAGAAGCAATCCAGCAGAACTTCCACAAGCTCCTAACAACACATCTACTCACTTGCCAGCATCTACACTCTTGAACCTCCCATTAAAATGGATAGACTACATATACATTTATCTTGAACCAGCCCTTCGACTGAGTGACTTCAGGATATCATACTCTTGGTTTACCTCTTTCCTTATTGAGTGATCCTTCTCAGACTTTTTAGGTGGTTCTTTCCCATCTCAATCTCTCCAGGTCTGGATATCTTTCCATTTCTAGCTGTACTCTCCCTTTTCTCATTTCACCCAGCCTCTTGGCTTTAAGTATATAGTCAATGTGTTGCTTAATAATGGGGATATTCTGAGAAATGCATTATTAGACAATATCCTTATGTGAACATCATGGAATATACTTACACCAACTTAGATAGTGTGGCCTATTACACACCTAGGCTATATGATATGGCCTGTTGCTCTTGGGCTACAAACCTGTACAGCATGTTACTGTACTGAATATTGTAGGCAATTGTAACAGAATAGAATTTATATATAAACCTATCTAAACATAGGAAAGGTAGAATAAAAATATTATATAAAAGATAAAAAATGGAACACCTATGGAGGGCACTTACCATGCATGTATAGAGCTTACTGAACTGGAAATTGCTCTGGGTGAGCCAGTGTGTGAGTGGTGAGTGCATGTGAAGGCCTAGGACGTTACTATATACTACTTTACACTTTGTGAAAACTGTACACTTAGGCTACACTAAATTTATAAAAAAATTTTTCTTCAATAATAACTTTATCTTACTGTAACTTTATAAACTTTTATATTTTTTAAAACTTTTTTGACTCTTTTATAATAACACTTAACCTAAAACACAAACATGTTACATAACTAGATAAAACTATTTTCTTTTATATCCTTATAAGCCTTTTTCTATTTAAAAAAAGTCTTTTTTTTTCTTTTTAAACTTTTTTTAAAAACTAAGACACAAACCCACATTAGCCTAGGCCTACACAAGGTCAGGATCATTTAGATGTCAAAAGACAATAGGAATTTTTTAGCTCCATTATAATCTTACAGGATCAATGTCATATATGTGGTCGATGGTTGACCAAAATGTAATTATGCCATACATGACTGCATCTATATGATGATGGCTCTCAAATTCATATCTCTAGCTTGAAACTTTCCTTGAACTGCAGACATGTATATCGACTTGCTTAATTGGCAGCTCCACTAATAGACACCTCAAATTTACCATGTCCTAAATTGAATTCTTTTTTTTTAATTTCAGCATATTATAGGGGTATAGATGTTTTGGTTACGTATATTGCCTTTGACCCACCAGAGTCAGAGCTTCAAATGTGTCCATCCCCCAGAGAGTGTGCACTGCACCCATTAGGTGTGTATATACCTATCCCTTCCTCCCCTGTCCCATCTGCCCAACACCCAATGAATGTTATTATTATATGTGCACTTAAATGTTGATCGTTTAAAACCAATTTGATGGTGAGTACATGTGGTACTTGTTTTTCATTCTTGGGATACTTCATTTGGTAGAATGGGTGCCAGCTTCTATCTAGGATAATACAAGAGGTACTATATCACCATTGCTTTTGGTGGCTGAGTAGAACTCTGCAGTATACATATACCACATTTTATTAATCCACTATGTATTGATGGTCACTTAGGTTGTTTCCACATCTTTGCAGTTGTGAATTGTGCTGCTATAAACATTCTAGTGCAGATGTGTTTTTTATAGAATGTCTTTTGTTCTTTTGGGTAGATGCCCAATAATGGGATTGCTGGATCAAATGGTAGTTCTACTTGTGGCTTTTCGAAGTATTTCCATATTTACTTTCCACGGAGGTTATACTAGTTTCCAGTTCCATCAACAGTGTAGGAGTGTTCCTGTCCTCTGCATCCATGCCAACATTTGTTGTTTTGGGACTTTTTGATAAAGGCCATTCTCACTGGAGTTAAGTGATATCTCATTGTGGTTTTGATTTGCATTTCTCTGATGATTAGAGATGTTGAGTATTTTATTATGTTTTTTGGCCATTAGTCTATCTTCTTTTGAAAAGTTTCTGTTCATGTCCTTTGCCCATGTTTTGATAGGGCTGTTAGATTTTTTTCTTGCTGATTTTCCTGAATTCTATATAGATTCTAGTTATCAGCACTTTATCAGATGTGTAACATGCGAATATTTTCTCCCACTATGTAGGTTGTCTGTTTGCTCTCATGATACTTTCCTTGGCTGTACAGAAGCTTTTTAATTTGAATTCTTAATCAGCATTTCTCATGTTTTGCCAAATCTCTTTTTTTCATCGTCTTTGCCATCTAGGTAACTGGTAACTTCATCCATCCAATTGATTTGGCCTAAACTTTTTTTTTTTTTATAGAGATGGAATTTTGCTCTATCACCCAGGTTGTAGTGAGTGCAGTGGCCCTATAGCTCATTGGAGCCTCAAACTCCTGGGCTCAGGTGATTCTCCTGCCTCAGCTTCCCGAGTAGCTGGGATTACAGGTTTAAGCCACCATGTCTGGCTGATTTTTTCATTTTCTTTTAGAGACGAGGTCTCACTGTTGCCTAGGCTGGTCTTAAACTCCTTGCCTCAAGCGATCCTCCTGCCTCAGCCTCCGAAATAGCTGGATTGCAAGCACAAGCCACTATAATTGGTTCCACACTTTTTTAGTAATAATAGACTCCTCTCTTTCTTTGACACTCTGTTTGCATGCTGTTAGGAAATCCTGTTGACTTTTTTTTATTATTATTAAAGACAGTCTCACTCTATTGTCCCAAGTTAGAGTGCAGTGGTGTCTCCTCAGACTCCTGGGCTTAGGTGATCCTCCTGCCTCAGCCTCCCAAGTAGCTGGGACTACAGGAGTGAGCTATTATGTGTGGCTAATTTTTTCATTTTTAGTAGAGGTGGGTTTCCCTCTTACTCAGGCTGGTTTCTTGAATTCTTGACTTTAAGCGATCCTCTGGCCTCAGCCTCCCAGAGTGCTAAGATTACAGGTGTGGACCACATTGCCTGGCCCTCTATCTTGAAAATATATCCAGAACTGGACATTTTGTACTTTCTCTATCAATATTATTCTGCTCTACATCTTGGTTGTATTATTGCAATAGCTTTCTGACTGGTTTTCCTACTTCATTCCTTACTGGCTGTAGTTAACCAGAGTTGTACTATTAAAATGTAATTCAAATGATGTCATTCCTGTGCTTAAAACTCTATTAATTGCATATTATCTCAGCCTAAGTCCTTAAAATGGCCTACAAAGCCCACATGATCTTACCTCTATTGTCTCTCTGACTTCATTTTCTACTCTTTGCCTTACTTAATCTGTTCTAATCACACTGGTTGCTTTACTGCTCTAGGAATATGGCACTGATATTCCTGCCTGAAGGCCTTTACGCTTGCAGTTCCCTCTGCCTGGAGCCTCTTTTCCTCTATATCTCCATAGATCATTTCCTTATCTCCTTCATGTCTTTTTACTCCTTTGTCAACTTCTCAGTGACCTTATGTGACCACCTTATTTAAAATTATATTGTCCCTGCCCTAACATTCCCTATGTTTCTTCCTTGCCTTGCATTTCTCTATGGCACTTATAAACCTTTTGATATACTATAGTGTGCATATATGTAAGTATGTATATGCGTATATTTTATTTTTTGGTTTATTGTCTATTTTCCTTAACTAGAATAAGCTTCATGGTAGGAGGTATTTTTTTCTATTTTGTTCACTGCTATCTCCTTAGTGTCTAGATGAGTATCTGGAAGGTAACACATTTTCAACAAATGTTTTTGAATGAATAAATATAATAATTACTTTTTACTTTAGTTTTTTATCATAAGGCTGAGAAAATCACAAAGAACATGTCAGTGAATAAGCAAGCTCTAGATTCAGATAGTACTACAGATGTGGGAGATATTACGGATACTGAAGAAGAACTTGTTAAAGAATGTGAAGAAATATGGAAAGATATGGAAGAAGTAAGTATCAAAAGATAGAAGTAATAATTAAGATGTATTTTTTTCTTTTTATATTCAATATATTTAGCGGGTACAAGTGCAGTATTGTTACATGGATATATTATATAATGGTGAGATCTGGGCTTTTAGTGTACTCATCACTAAATAAGATTTAAATCAATTTCAATAATAGATGTGGGAAAGAAATGATTATGGTAGTTTATAAAAGCCATTATGTATGATAAATATTTATGTAGTTTTTAGATCTATAAGCATTCATTTAAGAAAATTTATTCTAGATGGGTTGTAGAAAGAGAAAAAATTATGGAAATCTCTCCCCTCAGGGAAATTATCATCTTATAGAAGCAACAGTCATTATATTAGGTTGTGATACAGTATTAGAAGTATTATGGTAGAAGTGTAAAAACTACACTTAGGAGTAGTACTAAACTCAGGCTGAAGGGATCAAGGATAGCTTTCTAAAAGAGGTGATTACTGATTTCATTTCTAAAGAATAAGTAGGAGTTAGCCTGTGAAAGGAGGAGCAGTATACAAAGCAGGAAAAAAATACTCTGTAAAAATTGGGAGAGTTAGAGAACTCTGAGTAGAATGTTATGGATAATGTAAATTTGAAGAAGCAGGACTTCTGGGATAAGACTGGAGAGGTTATCAGGCAAGAACATGAAAGATTTTGTAGAGGGTGTCCTTTGGGGAGCCATTAAAGGTTTTTAAGTATGAAAGTGACATGATCTATTAATAGATATACAGTTGAGAATATGATTCTGGTGTCTTTAAGAAAATGAAATACAGAAGAGTGAGACTACAGATAGAGTATTTAGGAAGCTCTAATAGTAGTCCTGGTAAAAAGTAATGAAGGCCTAAATACTGTCATTGCAAATTGAAAATTGGATTCTGGAGATATTAAGGAGGTAGGACCAAAAGGACTTAGAAGTTAATTGATATGAAATGGGAAGGAAATATGATTAGTTTCAGCTTCCTGCTTTGGGCCATTGGGTAGTTGGTGGGTTATGACCTAAAATAAAGAATATAGAAGTGTGAAGAACTTACAATTATTAGTGAAAACATGAATTAATTTAGAAAATGTCGAGTTTGAAATGTATGTACATTTTCTGAGTTAGTGAGATGGACCTGCTTTTGGTACACTGGTACCAAATTGGTAAATGTTTTTCTACTTAAGTAATATAATATGTGATATAGGCCACAGACATTTTAGCATCCTATTTTTCCCAGTAAAGTTTCACAGTAGGGCAGATCTGGGGGCGGGGGTTTCTTCTTTTCTTAAAATTATTTTTATCATAAATCCTTGGTACTTTATATCATTAATATTATATCATTAATATATTTTCAAGATAATTTATATAATTTTTTTTTGCTTTTGGTATTTTTTTTTTATTTTATTTTTTTTTTTGAGACAGAGTCTCACTTTGTTGTCCAGGCTAGAGTGAGTGCCGTGGCGTCACCCTAGCTCACAGCAACCTCAAACTCCTGGGCTCGAGTGATCCTTCTGCCTCAGCCTCCCGAGTAGCTGGGACTACAGGCATGCGCCACTATGCCCGGCTAATTTTTTTATATATATATATATCAGTTGGCCAATCAATTTCTTTCTATTTATAGTAGAGACGGGGTCTCGCTCTTGCTCAGGCTGGTTTTGAACTCCTGACCTTGAGCAATCCACCCGCCTCGGCCTCCCAAGAGCTAGGATTACAGGCGTGAGCCACCACGCCCGGCCAATGCTTTTGGTATTTTTTCAGTATAGAAATTTAGATTTAAAAAAAACTTTAAAAACTATGTAGAATTATACTGCAACTAGAAATGAGCACAAATACAGTTCAAATTATCCATACTTTAACCTCTCATAGATAATCATTATTAACAATTTTGGATTTTTTTAATGACAGAATCAGTATCTTCTGAAGGCTTTATTTTTCTTATTCTTACCTATTTTGTCACTTTTCTATAGTACTTTTCCCTCTTTTTCTCTTACCTCCCATTTTTCCATTATCTGATTTCTAATTAACCCTAGCTATTAGTTTAGTTCTTTTTCCTTCATTTTAGCATCTCCTTTTCCTTAGGCCGTTTTGGTTGCCTTCTTAATCCTATTGCTTAGAAAATGAGGAATTTAAATAAAGTTTTTTGTTAAATCAGGTATTTGTATATTGTTTTCAAGAGTATTACATTGGACTGCTACAAAATTGGGGGGGGAAGGGAATTGTTTGGGTTTATAATGTGTGACTTGCGTTTTTTTTTTTACTTTTTAAATCAAGTATCAGAATAAATTATCACTTATTGGAACCAAGACACTCACTGATTCAAACGCTCAGGTATGAATCTTTTTTTCTTCATAAATTAGATAAGTAGAATTCATTGTATTTTGAAAAATAAGTATATCTGTCTATATTTATCCCAAGTTTAATAGGTTTGTTATCATGTGTATGCTTAATTATTTGGAAAACTTCTTACTCTTTCTGCTTTACAAGTTAGAATAAGTATTCCAAAAACTTTTCATAACAAGTTGGTATAAATAAGAGCATTTTCTTTATTATTTGTCTTTTAACAGCCATACATACGTTTAAGATTTGAGTGCATTGCTCATTGGTTGCTATTATGATACTTTGTTAAAAACTAGAACAAAGACTATCCTACTTTGTGCTGGGTATAATAGCCACAAATATTTTACTATCCGTGTGGAATCTTAATTGACTTTACTATAGGGTTGAAAAAGAATTGAGATATCCATTATAATAATCAGAGAATTTTGGAATTGGTTTAGGAATAGATCATTGGATCAGTAGAACAGATTAAGAGTTAAAATACAGTTGACCCTTGAACAACATAGGAGTTAGGGGTTCTGACCTCCTGTGTAGGTGAAAATCTGAGTTTAACTTCTTTTTTTAGAGATAGGGTCTTACTCTGTCACCCAGGCTGGAGTGCAGTGGTGCAACCATAGCTCACTGTGACCTTGAACTCCTGGGCTCAGGCAATCCTTCATCCTCCCGCCTCGGCCTCAGCTTATAGCTAGGACTACAAGTGCACGCCGCCACATCCAATTAATTTTAAAATTTTTTGTGGAGACAAGATCTCACTATGTTGCACAGGCTGGTCTTGAACTCCTGGCCTTAAGCGATCCTCCCACATCAGCCTCCCAAAGCACTGGGATTATGGACATGAGACACCATGCCTAGCCTGAGTATAACTTGACTCCTGAAAAACTTAACTACTAACAGTCTACTATTGATCTTACTAATAAATAGTCGATTAACACATATTTTATATATGTATTATATAATGTAGTTTTCCAATAAAGTAAGCTAGAGAAAAGAAAATGTGATTAAGAACATCATAAGGAAGAGAAAATATATTTACCATTCTAAGGAGGAAGTGGATCATCGGGAAGGTCTTCATCTTTGTCATCTTCATGTTGAGTGTGCTGAGAAGGAGGGGTGGGTTTTGCTCTCTCAGGTGACAGAAGCAGAACAAAATCCATGTATAAGTGGACTCGTGCAGTTCAAACTCATGTTCAAGGAAACTGTACAGTAGTCTCCCTTATCCACAGAAAATATGTTTCTAGACCCCTGGTGGATGCCTGAAACCATGGCTAGTACTGAACCCTATACATACTTTTTTTCTATGCATAATGTCTATGATAAAGTGTAATTTATAAATTAGGAACAATAACAGATTAACAATAATAATAAAATAGAACAGATATAACAAAATACTGTAATATAGGTTATGTGAATGTAATTTCTCTGTCTCTCTCAAAAATCTTATTGATGTACTATTTTCAGACTGAGATTGCTCACACATAACTGAAACTACTGAAAGCAAAGCTGCAAATAAGGGGGACTGCTGTATGATAAAGATGATAATTCAAAATCTGTGAGAAAGGGATGAATTGGTTACTAAATTGATAGTGCTACAACTAGGTATCTGTGTGGAAGAAAATAAGATTAGGGTTCCATCTTTCAGCATATATATATTGGGACCTTATCTGAAATGCTTGGGACCAAAAGTATTTCAACTTTTGAATTTTTTTGGATTTTGGAATATTTGCCTATACTTATGGGTGGAAAATCCTAAATCTAAAAATCCAAAATCTGAAATGCTCCACTGAGCATTTCCTTTGAGTGTCATATGGGTACATAAATAGTTTCAGATTTTGGAGCATTTTAGATTTGGGATGTTCGACCTATACAACATAAATTCCAGATGGATTACCAAAAAAATCTTGTAAGAATAGTTAGGAGAATATTTGTGGAAACTGGGAATAGGGGGAGACTTCTTGGCTTAAAGAAATCTAGACATTAGAAAAGTTAGATGTATTTTACCATATAAAAATTTAAAAACATTTGATTGATAAAGATCCTAAGATCAAAGTAAAATATATAGATGACTCCAAGAGAGTTCCCCTAAACTGGTGGTTGCATGTCGAAAGAGAGAAGAACCAATTTGAACGTGCTGTTGCTGTCCAAATTTGATATCATGAAGAATAATGGCTTTGATTGATTATAACAATATGAAAAAAAGGAAAGTCCATGAATATAATGATACTCAATAAAAAATGAAAAAAAGGGAGAAAGACGGGGAAAACTCATGTTACTTTGGGAAATGCTCGTTATACCAGATCCATAATGTAAAACTTGGTGATAAAGAATTAAGTCATCTTTTGTATCCATAAAAAATTTGAAATCTGTCAATAAATATACATCTGTGTAGGACAAGGTAAAATTGAATATTGTGTTTAGAAGAATGTTATGGAGTAGGTAAATTATCACCTGGTTTCCTTGGAAAATGTGGTTCCTACATTGTAGAATTTGAGATCTACTGAATCAGAATCACCAATAGGGATTTGGCCTATAAGCTTCCTGAATGATTTTCAGGCAGTCAGGGAAATACTGGCATTGAGGGGACTGCTTACATAGTTGAAAACCTGCAGTGAACTGACATAGTTCAATAATAACAATATCCAAGGAATCCACAATATGTGGTTTCCCATTGTGTTTAGTGTCCAGACAACCACTCACAGGTTTGATGATTCTCAGGACTAAGTGTGTATTGTACTCATGGCTGAGATTTATTACGGTGAAAAGATATAGAGTAAAATCAGCAGAGGGAAAAAGAGCATGGATTGAAGTTCAAAGGAAACCAGGCACAAACTTTCAGGAGTCTTCTCTCAGTGGAGTCACACAGGACCTGCTTAATTCTCTCAGCAATGAGTTGTGACATATATGAAATGTTATCTACCAGGGAACCTCATTAGAAACCTAGTGCCCAATGTTTTGAGTGGGAGCTGGTCACATAGGCACCCTCTGCCTAGCAAGTACTAAAATATCAGACTATTAGAAGGAAAGCAGGTGTTCAGCATAAACGATATTATTTGCACAAACACTCTAGGCACACAGAGTCATTCTTATTGGTTTGTTTGTTGGGAACCATCTTCAAATCCAGGTTCCCATATGCCAGCCAGGGGCCAATCTTGCAAGCAGGCCTTTCTAAGGATAGCAGTCTCAGGTCTGGTTTGTTAACTCTTCTGCATTCCCATTAATTTTAAAACTTCAGTATTGGGCCAGGCACAGGGGAGTGTGTAGTGGCGTGTACCTGTAGTCCTATATACTCAAGAGGCTGAGGCAGAAGATTGGTTGAGTCAGGAGTTTTAGGTTGCAGTGAGCTATGATGATGCTACTGCACTCTAGCCTAGCTGCCAAAGTGAGACTTTGCCTCAAAAAAAGAAAACCCCAAAAACAACCTCCTCAATATTGAAACGCAATCCACTTTCTAAAGCAAGATGTTAGATATTTTCACTGAGAAAATGGCAGGGTTTTTCCAAATTTTTGTGTTTAAATTACTTTAGAAATACTACTGTTATTTTCTTTTTGAAAGTGTTTGATTTTATAGCTAGAAAAGAAATATTTGGATGTTGCCTTACTGGGCTTTGGCAAACTAAAAGCTGTGTTTCATCAATATAGTATGAGATTGAATTATATGAAATTACTGTTTTTTATAGATTAAAGATGAATTTTTAACCTATAAATTTCATGTTTCAACCTAATATGAGTAGAAGTGGTATGGACTCCTTATCATTATGATGGGTTTCCTAGTTTAAATACTTTTTAAAAATTTGCTGTCCTTTCCAGTAATAACATTTATAAATTGCTTTATATACAGCTCACAAAAATCTTTTCACATCCTTATCTGTAAAAAAAAGTTAAACTTTTCTTTGGTAGATATTTCAAATACATGTAAATGCATTTTTGTATAATTATATAAAGATTTAAAAGAGACTTTATGTTTATTTTTTTCTGATATATTTTAACAGGCAATTTTATGACATGGAACAGGGTGTTTGAACTATTGTGGGTTGTAAAAGACAGTAGTACTTAGTGTCCTTATACTGTATAATATTACAGTAATACCCATTGCATTTTTGAAATGTGAAATTTTGATCTGAATACCAATAAGAACTATACATGGAAGACTAAAAACATTCTGAAATTTAACTTTAAACCCACATAGAGTTTAATTTTACGATCCAGTCAGTCAACAGATTGCCCTGTAGATTTGTAATTATCAAAAGTAAAATGAGTGGCATCTCCTAATACCAAAAATATACTCTCCCTAATTTATCTTTGGACAAGGGGTACACAGTTTACAAACTATTGCTTAGTAAACCTGGTTTTTATATGTGGCTTGTGGAATCAATCTCCTTTTGTAATTATCTTCGTATATGTGTTAAATTTAATTTTAACTGCTTAGTTAAAAACAGTTATAATTTTTCTGAAAGGGCATAGGTAAGAAAAAGAACACATTTGAAGGAAATTTGTCTTAAAAATGTTGGCAAGAATAATATCCTTTTTTATTTTAAGGTATATTTACTTAGGAAATAAACATAATATACTTAAATTCTTTGAGTGGCAAAGAATTTCCATTTTTTAAATACTATATTACTGATACAACAGGCAGCTTATGAGTTACAATTAGCATGGTTTAAAGCAGAATTCTGTTTGTGGTGATAATCTTTTATAGGTTAGAGGTGGCTATTTTGCCATTTATGTTAGGAATGAATGTTAAAGTATTAAGAATGTTTATATTCTCCTCTGTGAATAGCTATCAATATTCCATAGGAAATGACTTTGTTTTATTTTCTCATTCTTTTTATGTAGCTATCATTGTTAATTATGCAAGTGAAATGTTTGACTGCTGAACTCAGACAATGGCAAAAAGAAACCCCTGAGAGTAAGATTCTTATTTTTAGATTTGTGTTTTTGTAAACAAATTAATGGCAAATTAATTTAATGATCACAAGAAGAATTGCAAGATCCATTTGACTTTCTTAAAATTGCCTAAATTCTATTGATATTAAGAAGCCACTCCATGTTTTTCTTTCTATGTATTATTTTGCACGAATTTTATTATTGTAGATAAACATATCTTTTTAGATTATAATAATCTTAATTATGGAAACTTATCATAGTCATCATTTTATCCTCATGCTCAGTAAAAATGGTGAATTGTTTCTTTTCTTTTTTAAATGCAACCTCCCCTTTTTTGGACTTTATTTTTTATAGATGTATACATAGACATATACAGTTTGGGGATATATATGATAATTTTATAAATCATTTCTTAATGAATGAAACCTTCCTAGTGGATGAGAAAAGTTACTTTATTTTAGATACTTATTTACAAAAGGACCAAATAGTTCATATGCTATCTCTTGTGTTGTCCAACTCGTGCCAATTGTGGTTTTGCCTTTAGCTGTAAAATAGATGATGTAAAAATTTGTTGTTGTAATACTCAAATAGTAAATTTTTTTATTATGAAAACTTAAGTTTCTGTATACAATATGTATGTCTATACAGGCATACCTTGCTTTATTGTACTTTACAGATATTGCGATTTTACAGATTGAAGATTTGTGGTGACCTTGTGTTGAGTAAGTCTGTTGGCGCCATTTTTTCAACAACATGCACTCACTTCATGTGTATGTGTCACATTTTGGTAATTCTCACAATATCTCAAACTTTTAAATTATGATGATCTTTGATTACTATTGTCATTGTTTCGAGGAACCACAAACCATGGCCATAAAAAACAGCAAACTTAATCAATAAATATTGTGTGTATTTTGACTGCTCCACTGACCAGTCATTCCCATCTCTCTCCCTGTCCTCAGGCCTCCCGATTCCTTAAGATACAAGACTACTGAAATTAGGACAATTAATAACCCTGCAGTGGCTTCTAAGTATTCATGTGAAAGAAAGAGTCACACATCTCTCATTTTAAATGAAAAGCCAGAAATGCATAAGCTTCATGAGAAAGGCACATTTAGAGGTCAAAAGCTAGAACTCTGGCACCAGTCAGCCACGTTGTGAATACAAAGGAAAAATTCTTAAAGAATATTAAAAGTGCTACTCCAATGAACACAAAACTTATAAGAAAGTGAAATACCCTTATTGCTGATATGGAGAAAGTTTTAGTGGTCTGGATAGAAGATCAAACCAGCCATAACATTCTTTTAAGCCAGGAGAATTGCTTGAGCCCAGGAATTGGAGGCTGCAGTGGGCTATGATGATGCTGCTGCACTCTATCCTAGGCTACAGAGTAAGACCCTGTCTCAAAAAATAAATAAATAAAAATAAATGGACAGGGAAAGAAAATCACAAAATCAAATTCTTGATTTTTTTTCTTCGGTGTCCTTTGGATCAAATTCTTAATTTTTGAGAATTAACTAAACATATGTATAATTGTGTTTTGTTTTTGTAGTAATTCCCCTGACTGAAGATGTTTTGGTAACCTTAGCAAAAGAAGAGGTAAGTCACTTAATGAATTTGAGGTAACCCAAACTAATTTATAACTAAAGCTACTTTAGATAAATTCATGACATAGATTGAATGAGACTACAACCATTTTAAATTTTCTGTTTTTATTTTAATTATATTTTATGGAACAGAATATTTTTAACCACTTTGGTACGAGTGTCGACTATAGTCAATAGCCATAGGTGAACATGCACAGCCGAGCGTCAACTTTAGCCGACAGCCGTGATATGACTTTTCTAATTTTTCATTTATCAGAATAAAATTGTGAACATTTAAAAATAACATAATCAAAACATATATGTATATGTTACCTATTCTGATTTACATTACAAGTAAAGTTGCTTGTAAAGTAAAACAAGCTTTCAGTGCTTTAAAGCTTTCCTCATCAGACGAGAGCAAAACGGATTTGTCATCAATGCACAGCACAAGCTATCAGGTGGGCTGTGAGTGCTGGCTATGGGCAAGTTTTCGTAGCTGGTGAGTACTGTACCGAAGTGGTTAAATGTTTGAATTTTAAACTCAATTTTTATATCAGAACTGTTACTAAAGTTAATGGTTAATATGTAAATCTTGATCTCATAGCTAGTTTTTAGTTGAATAAATTTCATAATAAAAGCAATATGTTATCCTAGCTAAATGACCACACACATGCATCTCTCCTTCTACTATTGTGTCCCCCCCAAAATTTATATGCTGAAATCTAATTTTCTGTGTAATGGTATTAGGAGGTAGGGCCTTTGGGAGGTGATTAGGTCATGAGTGTAGAACCATTATAAATGAGATTAATGCTCTTATAAGTGGCTCACAAGACCAAACTTCTCCCGTTTCATCATGTGAGGACACAGCTACTGGGCACCATCTGTGAGGAAAAAGACCCTTGCCAGACACTGAATCTTGGGTTTCCCAGCCTCCAGAATTGTGAGAAATAAATTTCTATTTTTTGTAAGCTGCCTTGTCTAAGATATTTTGTTATAGCAGCCTGAACAGACTATGACAGAGAATTGGTGCTTTAACAAATACCCAAAAAAGTGGAAGCAGCTTTAGAACTGAGTAATGGTTAGAGGCTGGAAGAATTTTGAAGTGTGTACTAGAGAAAGCCTACATTGTTGTGAGTAGACCTTTAAAGGCAATTTTGGTGAGGACTCAGAAAGATAATAAGGGCTGTAGAGTAAGCTTCAGTCTTCTTAGAGAATACCTGAGTAATCTTGAAAAGAATGGTGGTAGAAATATGCAACAAAAAGGCCATTGGGATTAAGTTTCTGATAGAAAGCAAGAGTAGGTTTCTAAGGCTAAAAAGGAAAAAACTAAAATGTTTTTCCTATTTTGTCTCAGCACTCAATACAATATAATACCTTGGGTCACCAAAATGCATGGGGATTTCTTTTCACCAACAGCTAAGTCTCTGGCAGATTGTGCAGTAGATGATTCTCCAGTGAACACCAACTGAGTGTCCTCTAATTGAATTCAATTCTGATACTACCTATCTAGAGGTAGCGTAAGATCCCTCAGGTTGAGGGCTCAGTCCTACATGACTGCCCCTCCACTTCAGATGTCAGTTGCAAGTAGTAGATTGTCATCTATTCTGACTAACTGGCTATAAATCAGGGATTCCCATGATCCCCTCCTTGAGTTTGATTAATTTGCTAGAGCAGCTCACAAAAATCAGGGAAACACTTAGATTTACTCATTTATTATAAATGATATTACAAAGAGGATACAGACGAACAGCCAGATGGAAGAGATACATAAGGCAAGTCATGGTGAAAGGGGCATGGAGCTTCCATGCCATCTCTGGACATGGCACCCTCTAGGAACCTGCACATGTTCAGGCTATCTAGAAGTTGCCCAAACTCTGTTCTTTTGAGTTGTTATGGAAGCTTCATTTCATAAACATGATTGATTAAATCATTGGCCACTGATGATCACCTTAACCTTCAGCCCTTCTTCTTTCCCTGGAGGTTGAGGGGTGGGGCTGAAATTTCCAATTCTCTAGTCAGGTCTTGTTCTTTCCAGTGACCAGCTCCAGTCCTGAGGTTTTGAAAATTCTTAGCTCATCCATATTGTAAAGAATGAGACAGGCTTTTGAGGAAAGAACTTGAAGGATGTGGACAAATTACCATTTGGTAAGGAAATTAGTCAGCAATCTCAACTGAAGCTAGGAGCTATGAAAGAATGCAAAGTAAGGAAAGCAGGAGCCTTTGGGACTTTAGGACTCACTTCCCAGCTTCACATTGTGGCCTCGACTCCCTACAGTCAGACTTTACATTGTTTAGCAGCCCCAAGTACAGTTTCAGTGTGCCCAGGTGTGGTGTGGGCTGCAGTGGTCATCCTTCTGGAGGATGAAATCTCTTCTAGCCTGTAGAGTGTACAAGCCAGGGGGCATGTCTGACTTCACCTAGGTTTCAAAGGAACAGGCCTCCCAGAAGAGCCTTAGGCTTGTGACCTCAGCCCAGGAGACACATGGTGTCCAGGCACAGAGATACTGTAGGAATGAAGACCAGAAAGAGAGCTACTGTGGGGCCATCTGGCCAACCTGCAGGGGCAGGGATGCCCTGGATTATGGAGGCCCAACCCCTGCTGGGCAAAGCTGCAGGGGCATGACCTCCACCCCTAGTTGGCCTGGAAGACAGCATTGAGCCAAAGATTATTCTGGGATCTTAGGATTTACTGTTGTTTACCCTTTTGTGTTTTGTACTTACCTTGGGACTCATTACCCCTTTCTTTTTTTCTGTTTCTCCCTTTTAAAATGGGAATGTCTTTCCTATGTCTGTCCCACCATTGTATTCTAGAAAAACATAACAAGTTTGATTTTACAAGTTCACAGCTGGAGATCAGTTTGCTTCAGAATGAATTGTACTTTGAGTCTTATTTACATAATATTTAGTTGAGATTTTAGACTTAAGACTTTTGAGTTGATGCTGGAATAAGTTAAGACTTTTGGGGTGAAAAAGACATGAGTTTTGGGGGGCTATGGACTATGATACCTTCTCAAAACAACACAAATGTCAATAATAGCATGTTTTTAAAATTTCAGTGTAGGGAAAGCCTTTAACCAATACTCACACATTTCCATACATAGAGGAACTCATACTGGAGAGAAGCCCTACAAATGAGAACAATGTAGGAAAGCCTTTAATCAGTGTTCATACCCTACTAAGCAAAAAAGAATTTACACTGGAGAGAACCCATGCAAATGTAAAGACTGTAGTAAAGCTTTTGGCTTATGCTCAAAATTTTCTATACATGAAGAAATTCAACCAGAGAAAAACCTTACAAATGTGAATAGTGTTGCTAGGCCTGTTTCCAGTACTCACACTTTTCTGTATTTAAGATAATTCATATTGGAGAGAAACCCTATAAATGTGAAGAATGTGGCAAAATCTTTAACCACTGTTCAAACCTTTATAAGCGTACCAGAATGAAACTATATGAAGGTGAAAAATGTGGCAAATACTTTACCTGGTGCTTTTATTTAAGTATATGTGAGAGAATTCGTACACAAACAAAATCCTACAGATATAAATACAGTGGCATAGCCTTTAATAACTGATCACATATTACTCAACACCAGAGAATCATAGTGGGTAACTGATAGAAATGTAACAAGTTTCAAAACACTTTTCAGACCATAAAAATCTGAGAGTGCACCAGAGTATTTATACTAAAATAAATTACAACTACAAAGAGTGGCACAAATCTTTACTTTTATCACAGATTTATCACAAAAAGTTGGTAATTATAGCCATGGAAACCAAAGAATAGATCAGGAAGGAAAGAAAAGGAAAATTGGAATAATAGAAAGAAAATTAGAATAGAATTATGAAATTGACTATTAGAAGTTGCAGAATATTAAGAAATGGAAGGGAAGAAATAAATTATAAATGAACATTTTCTCAGAATGAAAGATAATGGTTCTTTACATTAAAAAGGCCTACCAAATTTCCATTATAATGAATTTAAAATGATCCATGTCATAATGACCTAGCATAATTTTTCCCTTTGGTAGTAGCCCTTAGGCTAGTAACTGTAGCTTAGACTGGGCAAAGTCCAGACTTGATGCAGTGCCAGTATTTGTCCTAACACTACTTACATTTTAACTATTACAGCTAAAAATATGAAATGGGATGCATATTTAGCTTGCTTCTTATTAGTTTACATTTCCTTATGTATTCAGTGAGCCTGCTCTATGGAATTTTGTTCTATCATTTCTAAATTTCACTGGTAATTAATACCTTCAGTAACTTATCCCAGCTCAGCTGTTGTCTTATACCATTGGTGACTCAGTAACCAGTGTTAGGGACCGACCTTCCACAGCCCCACCGGACAGAAAAGCAGAGACATCGAGGATGTAATTACACAAGAGGAGGTTTATTTTCTGGCTAGCCAGGGTCCAAGCCCCAGAGCACCAACGCAGTGGTCACTCTTGCAGGCAAGGACCCCGACTGGGGTTGCAGCGTGCCTTTTATCCCTATGGTGCATACGCTATGCAGTGGCTGATCACGCGTGGATCATGCATTGACCTTTAACATGATTGGTTGGCTGGCAGCCCCACTATACAGGGGTCCGAACAATGCAAAGTTGGCACAATCAAGCAAGCAAGCAACGGTTTCCATGGCAAGCAAGCAACAGTTTCCAGAAGCCGGATGTTAGTTCCGGCTTCACTGGGGTGTGGGCCTTGCAGGTGTGCAATGTCTCGACCCCTCACACCATCAGGCATCAAAGTTCATCGTTTACCCTGTGTTCCTTCCTTTTCCCACCATGTTTCAGCTAGCAGGAATCATTATAGCCAATCCCATTCTAAATGCTAGTTGTGTTAGGGTTTTCCCTAAGACCACCCTCAGGCTCAATGATTTGTGGAATAGGCTCACAGGGACTCATAAGTACTGTTGTATGCTTGGTTGTAGTTTATCAAACTGAGAGGATACATTAAAATGAAAAAAGGAAAAAGGTACATAGGATAATCTTACAGGAGTTCTTTCCCACTAGAGTTGCATGATTTAATTTTCATGGCTTCTGTGTGTGACAATTCATGTGGGGAATTCAACCAGGGAAGCTCAATCAAGACTGTGTTTTTATTGGGAGTCAGTCACATATTGCATGTACCGCCTTTGTGACTGCCCTTAACTATTCGGACTCCAGCCCCCAGAGTAAAAGTGCATTTACAACAGATCTTATAGTTAGGATAAACTCCCTAGTCAGATTGGTACCATGTGACCCAAGGCTCTAGGTATAACATAAACATTCTTTATTAGGCAGAATAATTCCAAGGCCTCAGAGTTCATCTTCTGGGAGCTGACCCTGAATTACCAGCCTTTCTTGATAATGTGCAAAGTTTTCCTAACCTGGGCCTGCTGAGTTAACCCTTTCCTGCACACCTGTCTCTTCATTTTCTTAACAGTATTTTTTGGAAAACATAAATTTTAAATTTTTTTTTTTTTTTTTGAGACAGAGTCTCGCTTTGTTGCCTAGGCTAGAGTGAGTGCCATGGCATCAGCCTAGCTCACAGCAACCTCAATCTCCTGGGCTCAAGCAATCCTTCTGCCTCAGCCTCCCAAGTAGCTGGGACTACAGGCATGTGCCACCATGCCTGGCTAATTTTTTATATATATATATATTAGTTGGCCAATTAATTTCTTTCTATTTATAGTAGAGACGGGGTCTCGCTCTTGCTCAGGCTGGTTTCGAACTCCTGACCTCGAGCAATCTGCCCGCCTCGGCCTCCCAGAGAGCTAGGATTACAGGCATGAGCCACCACGCCCGGCCAAATTTTAAATTTGATTAACTCCATTTTATCAAGTTTTCCTTTATGGTTTATGTTTAAATCTGAGAACTATTTGCCAAAATCCAGGTCACAAAGATTTTGTATGTTTTCTGTCCTAGTTTTAAAATTTTAGGTTTCATACAAAAATCTATGATCCATTTTGAGTTAATGTTTATATGTGGTATCAGTTATTGGAAAAGGGTTGTTTTCTTCATATGCATACTACTTGTTCCAGCAGTAATTGTTGAAAAAACTATCTTTTTTCTTTTCAATTTCCTTTTCACCTTTATTGAAAATTAATGACCACATATATGTGTATCTATTTCTGGACTCTGTTCTCTATTCTGTACTTTGGATATTTATTTTCCTTTGGTCTGTGTTTCTGTCTTTAGGTCAATACCACATTGTCTTTTTTTTTTGAGACAGAGTGAGTGCCGTGGCGTCAGCCTAGCTCACAGCAACCTCAAACTCCTGGGCTCCAGTGATGCTTCTGCCTCAGCCTCCGGAGTAGCTGGGACTACAGGCATGCGCCACTATGCCCGGCTAATTTTTTTTTATATATATATCAGTTGGCCAATTAATTTCTTTCTGTTTATAGTAGAGACAGGGTCTCGCTCTTGCTCAGGCTGGTTTTGAACTCCTGACCTTGAGCAATCCGCCCGCCTCGGCCTCCCAAGAGCTAGGATTACAGGCGTGAGCCACAGCCCACATTGTCTTTTTTACTGAAGCCTTATAATAAGTGTTGAAATCAAGTAGTATGAGTTGTCTAACTTGTTTTTTTTTTTCAAAATTGTTTCACATTCTCCTATAAATTTAGAGTTGGCTTATCATTCTACCCCATAAAAAGCTTACAGGACTTTTGATTGAAATTTCCTTGAATTTATAGGTTAATTTGGGGATAATTGACATCTTTACTGTACTTGGTCTGAATGCAGATCCATGAGCTGTGTAATCTTTGCATTTATTAAGTCTTCATTTATTTGGTATGTAAAAAATTTTGTCTCACTGAAATTTGGTTTTCAGCATATAGATCTTACACATCTTTTGTCAAATTTATCCCTTTAGTTTTACATAATTTTGATGCTATTAAAATGGTATTCCTTTAAATTTCAATTTCCAAATATTTATTGCTGGTAAATGCAAGTACAATTAATATTTTAGTATTGATCTCATATGCAGTGAGGTTGAGAGACTCTTATCCTAACAGCTTTTTTTTATAGATTCTGTAGGATTTTTACATAGTCATGTCATCTAAGATTAGAGACTAAAACTGTCTTTACTTACCTTTCCATTCTGGATGATTTTTATATCTTTTTCTTTTCTTACTTTACTGACCTATAACTTGTACTTAACAGTAGGTTTTTCATAGATGCTATTAATCAGATTGAGGAAGTTTCCTTCTCTTATACTTTATGAAGTATTTTAGTTAAAATTATGAATTAATATTGAATTTTGTCACTTATTCTTTCAGAATTTGAAATGATTAAATTTTTTTCTTTTTTAGTCTGTTGGTATGGTGAATTACATTGGCTAATATTTAAAACTAATTTCAACTGTTTACTTAACTGTGCCCTCCTGGGATAAACCCTACTTTGCCATAGGACATTAATCTTTTTTATTTATTGCTAAATTAGATTTGCTGAAATTTTATTAAGATTTTTTGTTATCTATGTTCATGACGGATATTGATTTGTGGTTTTCTTTCCTTGTGATGTCTTTGTTAGGCTTTGATATAAGAGTAGTATAATTAGGTTAATTTTTAATTTAATCCCATTATTAGACTATAATATCAGTATGGTTGTGTTGAAGTATATGTTCTTTATCTTTTCTATTTGTCCCACTTTTTCTCTTTTCCTATTTTCCTACTTTCTTAATTAATAGTGTATTTTTAAAAAAATTTACATATTTTATTTTTTTTAGTGATGGGATCTTGCTCTGTTACCCAGGCCGGAATGCAGTGGCGCAATTATAGCTCAATGCAGCCTCCAACTCCTGGGCTCAAGTGATCCTTATATCTGTCTCCATGAGTAACTGGGACTAGCTAGGACTTACAGGGTTGTGCCACCAGGGCCAGCTACTTTTTTTGTTTTTTTTCCTATATTTTGTAGAGCTAGGATCTTGCCATCTTGCCCAGGCTGGTCTTGGACTCCTAGCCTCAAGCAATCCTCTATCCCAGCCTACCAAAGTGCTGAGATTATAGGCCCATGGCCTAATTGTGTATTTTTAAAAATAAACCCATTGTATTATCCCTATTGGTTTATTAGTTATTTTCTCTCTCTCTCTCTTTTGTGGTTGCTTTAGGGTTTATAATATACATCTTTAACTTATCACTGATTTAGATTTAGAAAAAACTAATGGAAACCCTTGAGATCAGAAGAATGGAACACTAGCTCATATATTCTAGAAACAAAAGGACATTAGATAAAGGCCCAGTTTATTGTAATTTTCCTTAGTAATCTTTGTTGTTCCTCAAATGCCTCAAGCACACTTATGCCTCTTGGCCTTTTTACTAACCATTCCCTTTCCTCAGAACATTCTTTTGTTAGATAACAACATGGTTTTCCCTTTGTATTCTTTCTCTGCTTTCAAATGTTAACTGATCAGAGGATTTTCCATATCTTGCTACCTAAAGCAACCATTTCTTGCTCCTCATGCCTTTACTTTTATTTTGATTTATTTTTTCTTCATGGCACTTATCATCTCTGGAATGTTGTTTGTCTGAATTCTCCTCTTTTTTTCACCCTTACATCCCTGCCTCCTTCAACAATGCCTGGTAGTCAATAACTGAGTAATTTTCCTGCTTTCTCGAATGGCAAAAGAAAAAAAATAAAATAAAATAACTGAGTAATAAATATTGATGGAATAAATGATTGAGTGAATAATGAATGAAGTGTAGTTTGTATAGTTTCCTTAGAAAAGATACCTAATCTACTTGGTTACTGAAAACACACCATTAATTTGCCTTTTGGTATAAAATTAAACTCCTTCTTATATTTTTGTATTTAACCATGAAATGTTAGCAAAAATTTAGCATGTACTTTATATTTACCTTGTCAAGCCCTTTCTGCTAGGCTTTTTTACTATTGATGTCTGACCGTCAGTATCCTAGACTAATATATAAATTTCACTATCATTCAGAAATGAAACTATTTACAGTATTAAGGACTAAACAATTAATTTGAATTATTTTGTTCTAGTTCCAAAAATTGAGACACGATCTTGAAATGGTACTATCTACTATTCAGTCAAAGAATGAAAAGTTAAAGGAAAACTTGGAAAGGTATATTTATGTTACAATTATTATTAATGATTGACATATATTGAATTGGCATTTAAAGTTTTATTTGGATATTGTTTGTTTTGTTTTGTATTTCCATGTTTAAAGGGAGCAACAATGGTTGGATGAACAGCAACAAATAATGGAATCTCTTAATGTACTATACAATGAATTGAAAAATAAGGTCATGCCATTTTCTGAGTCAAGGTATTCATTTTGTTTTCTAGGTTTTTCAAATAGGATAAAGTATTTTCTTTTTTATGTTACATGAAATATAGATGAAAAGAAGGTAAAATTTACCAAGACTCATGAATCTTGTCTTAACTTTTGCCAACTATTAGTTACATGATCTTTTATGAATAATTTGACTTCATTTAACTTTGGTTTCCCTACATGTTAAATAGAGCATATTACTTTCATAAAGCTAGTTATTTGGTTTGAGCAAATGAAGTTTAAACAAAGTTTTTGATCAAATTTATGAATAACCAATTACATATGCATATATATTTTTATAGGTTAAATGTTTCTCTTAATTTTTTTAATCTATTAGAATCTTTAATGAACTGAAAACTAAAATGCTTAATATAAGAGAATATAAGAAGAAACTCTTGATTACCTTGGGTGAGTTTCTGGAAGACCATTTTCCTCTGCCTGATGGAAATGTGAAAAAGAAAAAGGTTAGTTTTAGAGATAACATTCATGTAGATAATCATATTTGAAATTATTTTAGGTAGGTTTAAAAACAAATTTTCTTATATAGTTCAAAGATATACACACATGTACAAAAATATGCCATAATCACATTGTATGTATTAAAAAATTAGAGGTAACCTAATTGTTTGATAAAATGGGATTAATTAAATATATTTTTATGTTATAGCCATATGATGGAAAAACGAGCTTTTAAAAATAATATATTGAACATAATCAAAGAATTTAATCAAATGCTCACAATTTATTCTTAAATGGGTAAGACACAGATGACTAAATTGTGTGAATCTAATTTATGCCAAAAATATAATAGTACTTACATCTGAGAGCTAGGATTGTGAGGTGTTTTGTTTTGTTTTGTTTTCTGAGATAGAGTCTCGCTTTGTTGCCCAGGCTAGAGTGAGTGCTGTGGCATCAGCCTAGCTCACAGCAACCTCAAACTCCTGGGCTCAAGCAATTCTGCTGCCTCAGCCTCCTGAGTAGCTGGGACTACAGGCATGCACCACCATGCCCAGCTAATTTTTTCTATATATGTTAGTTAATTTCTTTCTATTTAGTAGAGACGGGGTCTTGCTCTTGCTCAGGCTGGTTTCGAACTCCTGACCTGGAGCAATCCTCCCGCCTCGGCCTCCCAGAGTGCTAGGATTATAGGCGTGAGCCACCGCGCCTGGCCTGTTTTTTTTTTTTTTGCTTTTCACTACTTACCAAAGTTTTGATGATGAACATATGTAACTTTTTAAATCAGAAGAAGAATGTTTAAAATCTCTTAGTTTAATGTAAGTTATTAACTATTTGAATAGTAGTTACGATGTAATAAACCTTTCCCAGAAAAGCAAATATATATTTCATTGAGTGGCAGAAAATTGTGAATATCTAATTTTTTTCTTTAATACAATATACAGTATAAATAATACTTTTGAAATTTGAAGAGGCATTTAAACCGGCACCAGAATGATCTCTTTAAAAATATATATATATAGTTTTATCATTTATTTATATATATAAATATATATACACATATAGTTTTATCATTTTTCAGCATAAAACCTTTGATGGCTCTCTATGGAAAGCAGTCTATAAATTCCTTAGAATCACTATGCTCTGGACATTATCTTTCTCTTCAGGCTCATCTCTAACCATTCTTTATCCATTTTTTCAGTGGTCCCCAGCCTTTTTTGGTACCAGGGACCAGTTTCATGGAAGACAGTTTTTCCATGGATGGAGAGGGGTGGGTGGATCATTGTGGCTCACTTCCTAACACACCAGTCCACAGCCTAGGGGTTGGAGACTACAGTTTTACATGAATTCATTCACCCATACTACTGTCTCTCCATTAAGTATGCAATGACCTCTAACTTTGCTGTGCTTTAAATATTCTGTTCCCTTTGCTGGAAAACCTTTCCTATTTGGTGAGGATAGCAAATTTATAGTTAAGATAGCTCAAACTTCCTTGAGTGAAACATTGTATGAAATTCAGGTGTCCTTTAATTAGCATTTATCAAATACTTCTGTTATTGTCATTTGTGTTTATCTCTCCCTTCCCCAACCATGTGCTGTGAGCTACTTGATATGTAGATTTAACGAATAGACTTCCAGCATCTGTAATTATGAAAATTAGTGTTCTTTTTTGGCTTTGGTAATTGAACCACACTTAGATCATTGTGGAGACTGGACAGTGGGAGGGGAAAAGACAAATTAGAACACAGAGAACCATGGTATTGAAGGGCCTCAAATCTAGGCCATATGAAAAATAATTAAAGGAATAAAGATTATTAATATAGAAAAGAGAAGAGAAGACTTGGGCTTTCTAATCGCTGTCTTCAAATAATTGAGGAATTCTTAGATGGAAGTAGAATAAGATTTATTCTCTGTCAATCCAAGGAAAAAAGAACCAGTGAATTGAGTTAACATGAGGAACTGTCAAGAGCTGTAGAAAGATGAGTAAGTCTTGGAAGCAGTTTTCCTGTCCTGAAACTATATAAATATAACTAGAAATGTCATTTGGGGAACTTTATTGGGGTGGGAGTGGGGTCTGTCAAACATTAGACTTTAAAAAATTTTTTTTGAGACAAGGTCTTGCTCTGTTACCCAGGCTAAAGTATAGTAGCATCATGGTAGGTCACTGCAACCTCAAAATCCTAGGCTCAAGTGATCTTCCTGCCTCAGCCTCCCAAGTAGGAGGGAGAACAGTTGTGCACTACCACACTGGGCTAAGTTTTCTATTTTTTTGTAATTATATTGCTCAGGCTGGTTTTGAACTCCTGGCCTCAAGCGATCCTCCTTCCTTGGTCTCCTCAAATACTAGGATTATAGTCATAAGCCACTGTACCTGGCCCAGACTTTCTTTTGTATGAATATATGTAATGTGTGTAATGTATCTATTATATGTTTATGGAGAGTTTGAATTTTATCTTTCAGTAATTATTAAAGTTTTCACTATCTTAAGAGTTATTTCAACTGCATTTTTATGAATCTGAAATAAGTACAATAAGGTTGTTTACTTTCTAAATTCTTTTTACATCACCTAATTATGATGCCATTGCAACTAAGAAATATTAATTTAAAAAATCTTGTAATACAGTCCAATATTTTACCATTGGCAGAATTGAAATGTTAATTGGTTGTTATTCACATTTCTCTCAAAGAAAAACATTCAAGAGCCAACTGCACAGCTGATAACACTTCATGAAATGTTAGAGGTAAGTGTTTTGTGTGGTTAGTTTTGTCTTGAAGTGATCTCTTAATTAGTCATTTGTGAAGAATTATACTCAGGCTTGAAAAAGAAAAAAATTACTGCTTTACTTTTTAAAGGATCCATCAATCTTTATTAAAATATATTTAATAATTATCAGTAGTATAAAATTAGTTTCTGTTTTCTCTACAGTACTGGGGATACTTGTGATCTTTTAATAAAAACATGAAATTAAAGTCTAACTCTTAATCACATTCCTAAGATTTATTATAGGTAAACACTGTAAAATAATTTTTATGATATTTAGTATTTGCATAGTGAAATTCTTTGCTATTACATTGATGGAATCTTTAGTTGGCTTCTTTGTACTCTATATAAAATATGTAAATGAGCTTAAAGATTCTTTTCACAAAGTTGTAGAAATTTGTGTATAATTTTTCATAGGTAACATCATTCTCTTTTCTTGTGATATAAGTGCTGAGTAATTCCAACTTTTCCTGTTTGACATTTACCCTGTTTAATATCTTTGACCTTTTTAAAAAAATGTTTTTAAACTTCAACCAGATTATCAATTATATTAAATACTTTAGAAGATTGATATGACAATCCATGGTGATTTGGGCAGAGAGGAAAATAAAATAGTGTATGAAGAACAGAGTATTTACCAATTAATGTACTCTTTTAAAAACCATTGGTAAGGTTAGTAGAAAGAATGATTTCAGAAAACATTTCATTGTAATTTAATGAACTAAGTATTAGAGTCTCCATTTTTACCCAGCTATCTAGTTGGTGCCTCAGGATTTAATACAGAATATTATTGCTTAGAAAAGCAAAATATAAATATTTATTAATTTATACTTAGAATATTTTAACATATTTTTAACTATTTCAGTTTATACTGAAACTAAGAAGACTATTATTTCTTAGGCATCACTTAACCTTTTTTTCTTTTTAAGTAAAAATTGTCACTCATGGCAAATAGTGAAAAGTATTACACATGTAATTTTTGAGCAATGTACATAGTACATACCATATAAAATTTAGAATCCTGAGTTTGTCTCCTAGGCTTTTATTATCAGTGATAAAAGTAACTGGTATTAAAACTGCAATTCAATGAAAAAAATTTAATATAGAAATTTATTTGTAGCCTGTAACTATTTCAGACATCTACTAAAATTTTTATTACTATAATTAAAATTAGAAATGCAAAATAAGAAAGATCTTAAGTTGTATTAAAATAAGCATTTGCTCTAAAATAGAAATAATATTTAGTTCTTCATCATGATATCCCAAAAGAAATGAAACCAAAATTTTCTTCCCCGGATGTGGGCTTTGAAATAGTTAATAATAGTTGAAAATTTTATTTTAATAATTGAGATATTGATATAAATCAAAATATCGTTCATATTAGAGATTGATGGGTTAATTTTATTCATTTCTATAGCACTTTATATTTGTATAAATTATGGTTTTTCTTTAACATGTTCTTTGTAATAATAGCATCTTTCAATTAAAGTTTAGCCTTGCAATTCAGAAATAGGGAGTGTAATCATAATCTGCCACTAATTATGTGCCCCTGAGAAATCCCTTAACCCTTCTGAGTTCTAGTTTTGTAATTTGTGAAAGGCACTGGGAGGTAGCTGAGGAGGCAAAAGAATTGATCTACATTTAGCATTTTTCATTGTATTTTATAGAACACTAATATTCAGAATTGTAGGCCAGGCACAGTGGCTCATGCCTGTGCTCCTAGCACTCTGGGAGGTCGAGGCCAGAGGATTGCATGAGACCGAGAGTTTGAGACCAGCCTGAGCAAGAATGAGACTCCGTCTCTACTAAAAATAGACAAAACTAGCTGGATGTGGTTGTTCACACTGATAGTCCCAGCTACTCAGGAGGATGTGGCAAGAGAATTGCTTGAGCTCAGGAGGTTTTTTTTTGTTTGTTTGTTTGTTCGTTTTGAGACAGTCTCTCACCTTTTTGCCCAGGCTAGAGTGAGTGCTGTGGCATCAGCCCAGCTCACAGCAACCTCAAACTCCTGGGCTCAAGCAATCCTGCTGCCTCAGCCTCCTGAGTAGCTGGGACTATAGGCATGCGCCAGCATGCCCGGCTAATTTTTTCTATATATATATTAGTTGGCCAATTAACTTCTTTCTATTTGTAGTAGAGACAGGGTCTCGCTCTTGCTCAGGCTGGTTTTGAACTCCTGACCTGGAGCAATCCACCCGCCTCGGCCTCCCAGAGTACTAGGATTATAGGCCTAGCTGGTGAGCCACCGCTACCGGCCGAGCCCAGGAGTTTGAGGTTGCTGTGAGCTAGGCTGACACCACAGCACTCTAGCCTGGGCAACAGAGAAAGACTCTTCTCTTAAAAACAAACAAACAAACAAACAAACAAAACAAGAATTAGAAATATTTATTTCTTGAAAAAATTTTTCTAATGTCAATGGGTTTAGAAAAGAGAGGTGACTCTCAGTTCGCATTAGCAGCCTTTCCCAAGCTTATTTGACTACAGACTCCTCATTTTTAACAACTAAAAACATCTTTAGGGAGACCAATTCCATAGAATGCAGTTTGATAAATGCTAGCCTATATAATTTAATACAGCTATTCAAAAAACTTGTCAATTTATGGTTGTAAATCATTAACATCCTTCATGAAGAAATTAGTGATACTCCGGATGAAGTTAAAGGAAATGATGATGATAAAAATTGACTATTTTGAAGATTTATCAGAAGAATAGGTGTTTTGTGGAGGGAATGGGACTGGTGATGTATTTTCTTTCCAAATAATAAGACACACTTCCTAGGCCGGGCGCTGTGGCTCACGCCTGTAATCCTAGCTCTTGGGAGGCCGAGGCGGGCGGATTGCTCGAGGTCAGGAGTTCAAAACCAGCCTGAGCGAGACCCCGTCTCTACTATAAATAGAAAGAAATTAATTGGCCAACTGATATATATATATAAAAAAATTAGCCGGGCATGGTGGCACATGCCTGTAGTCCCAGCTACCCGGGAGGCTGAGGCAGAAGGATCACTCGAGCCCAGGAGTTTGAGGTTGCTGTGAGCTAGGCTGACGCCACGGCACTCACTCTAGCCTGGGCAACAAAGTGAGACTCTGTCTCAAAAAAAAAAAAAAAAAAAAAAGACACACTTCCTAACTTTCTTTTCAACTTTGTGTGTATTTTGTTGAATATTAATTTTTTAAGTCTTATTTTTATCATAAAGAAATTATTAATCTTAAAAGGAGTAGGAAATTATAAATTCTTTCTAACTAGTTTTTAGGAAATGTTTTTAGGAAATGTTAAGATGTAGAAATATATTTTAAAGCTTTTTCCATTCATTAATAGCTGTAGTCTTTTAAAAAAGAAACAATTATTTAAATTAGTACATAAAAATCATGACAGTTGTTGAAGGAGAAAAGAGGTCAGCATTCTTTGGTGGAAAACTTTATTGTCTTATTATAGCTGTATTGATTTTTTTCCCAAGTAAAGTATATTTTGAATGATATTTTCTCCCAGATTCTTATAAATAGATTATTTGATGTTCCACATGATCCGTATGTCAAAATTAGTGATTCCTTTTGGCCACCTTATATTGAGCTGCTGCTGCGTAATGGAATTGCCTTGAGACATCCAGAAGATCCAACTCGAATAAGATTAGAAGCTTTCCATCAGTAAAATTATGATCTCTTTTTCACATAGCAAAGGATCTTGTCATTCAAGAATAATGGAAACACAGCATTATTTGGATAAAGAACATTATTTGAAAATTAAGCACATAGTCCCTCTTCCTTTTATCTTTAAATGATACATGTTGCCATCTGTTACTCATTTTTAAATACTCATTTCTTAGTCAGTGCTTTGGTGTTTTAAATTGTATGGACAAGAATGCAAGTAAATAATATTCTAGACATAAGACATTTAATGTACCTTACCTCATGCAATATTCTTTGGAAAAATTTTTGTTAATTTATGATATTACTAGTGTAATATATTTCTTTTTAAGTTTATAACAGTATCTTTCATGCATTTTGAGTTCTATTTGGTACTTTATATTTTAAGAATTATAGTGGAAAGGTCATTTAATTTGAAGATAGTTTTCAAATTGAAGTAATATCTCATGGAGAAGGCATAATTTTTAAATATTTAGCAAATTTGTTTCATATGTACTGCCTTATTTCTAGATTTGTGAAAAATTGGGATAAAAACTAATGGATAAAGCTAGCATGAAAATTATATTTTAATTTGTATTATATACCAAGTGACATTATATATTATTCATTCTCGATTCTGTTAATTATTAGCAACAAAATTGTGTTCATGATGTTTTGTTAATGCTTTGAATTTTCCATAAATAAAATTCTCTCTAAAAGTCTGTAGCTATTGGTGATGTGGTATATTTGTATAAATAGAAAAGACCTTTTTCACAGGTAGATAAATGAAGATATTATAGTACTCATTCAGGATTACATCCAAGCTAAACTAGAGAATTCTAAACCCATTTAGTATAATATCATTCATTTTCTAAGAGAAATTTGTGTGTACTTTTTTACTCAAAAATGCTTTCTACTGTATATCATCCAAGTTTCTGCTTACCTTAATTACTTCATCTTTTAAAAAGTGAACAAATAATATTCCAAGTATACCATATTCCTCTAGATAATACAAATATTGTTATATTTTAGAGAATATAACTTCTTTTAGGAAAAGATAATATGTAAAGTACCTTCCTATAATACTCTAATTGGGTATTGAAGGAATGAGCGATTCTTTTTATTCCCTGAAGTTACTGGACAGGGGAAAAGCATCAGTGTTGGTCTTACAATAATTCTTTATAGCAGGTAGAATTGTTATCTGTGAAGTCCTCTGTGTTGCAAATTACAGAAAGTTATAGATAAAGGCAAATGAACAATTAGATCAATTATCTGTCAATTCTTTGTTTCACGTTTCATTAATAATTATTACATTCCACTTTAATTCATTAACCCAGGCTTCTTACATAGCAAGATTACTTGCCCACTTTTGATCTGAGTTATAAACAAAGTAAATTATGGTAGAATTAGTCTTGATATGTAATCCATCTAAACTTACAGCCCTTAAAGCTTTTTGTGGTTTTGAGTGTGTTGGAGTAAATGTTTCAAGTGCTTAGAACCTGTATGTATTTTCACTTTTTGTTGATTTTGGAAATCACTGAAATCTATGAAGCCTTAGAATTTTTACTTAGCTAATGAATTAATTGATTCTGGCCCACCCAGGCAAAATAGTGAGATCCCATCTTTACAAAAAACAGAAAAATTTCCAGGCATGGTGATGCATACCTATAGTTCCAGCTACTTGGGATGCTGGGGTGGGAGGATCACTGGAGCCCAGGAGTAAGGTTGCAGTGAGCTATGGTGACGCCACTGCACTCTAGCCTGGGCAACAGAGCGAGAGCCTGTTGCCTGTCTCACAAAAAATAAAAAGTATAGGAAGTAGGCAAAAAGTCTCTTGAAGATAATACAAAGATTTAAATAATTTTAAATGGACTATATTAAAATTATGAATTTCTGTCTGTAAAAAAGGAAGACATCTTTAAAAGAGGAAATAGACAAGTCTCCCTATTCCTTCTAGCTAAAAAATTTGTGCATTATATGTTATACACATGTTAGGAAAAATCTGAAAAGTGGAGAGAAGGCAGCACACTGGTTAGGAATTTGGGGACTCACAGAATTACAGCAGTTTTGGTTTTTTGCTACCATGTTTCCCTGAAAATAAGACAGGGTCTTATATTTATTTTTCCTCAAGAAGACACACTAGGGCTTATTTTCAAGGGATGTGTTATTTTTTTTTAAGTACAGTACAACAATCTACATTTATTCAAATATAGTTAAGTCGTCTTCTGGAACATCATCATAACTCTCCAAACCGAATTTCACCCTGAATTTCTTGCGACTCTATTTCCTTTAGAATCATTGGCCCCGGTCTCTCATGTTGAGCAGCAGAACTCTCATGGAGCAGATGAGAAGGGCTGCTCATTGTCTTTACCGCTCCGCGACGAAATGCATGGGTTGTGCAGATATGCTGTGTAGCCATGCCTATCAATAGGTCTTATATTTGGGGTAGGGCTTATATTGTGCAAATGCTTAAACTCCTGCTAGGGCTTATTTTATGGGTAGGTCTTATTTTCGAGGAAACACGGTATATGTATAGCAGACTAGGTGTTTGACAAGCATGTAACTCTGAAAACACAAATTGAAGACAAAAGTCTCCCAAAAGCTTGCACTATCAAAAGGATGAAGAAAGAGGCAATGCAGCAAGACAGAAAACTTTTTGACCATAACTACAGTACTTCAACTATATACCACATTAAAAAACAAAAACACTACCCTACCACCACCTTGTCGTGGGCCAAGAGGTAAACTTCAGCTTCCACCCTTGTCATTATCTAACATGGTGTCCTGCCCATGGGATGAGCAGAGAAGGCTGAGTTGCAAGTTAAGACTTTCTTCCCTGCCAGCAGTAAAACGGCCCTGTGGTGATTCTGAACCTTCCTACCCAGTGGTAATGAGACAAACCTCCTGTTCATCAGAGGTGGGGCCATGATCCAGTGGTTAGGAGGCCTCCCCTTCTTGCCTGTAACATTTTTGGAGGCTACCTGAGAGTCAGTAGCAAGGTGTTCCTTCCTGTCCAGAGCCAGAGTGATGTCAATGGAGGCCTTTTGAAGAACCTGAAATTTCACCACTACCCAGATATCACAAGGCACCCTACACGTGGATGTCAAAGAAGGCTGAATGGGGAATATGGACTTTCACCCCCCCACCTGGTAGTAATTAGATTATATCCTATTTTCCTTCCACCACAGCAGTGTCAGACAAAGCCTGCTAAAACAGAAGATTTAAGTAAGATCCAGAATGTGGTAACAATACCCAAAATTTCTAGGGTATAATACAGAATCTTTTACCACACCAAGATCTAGGAAAATCTGAACTTGAATGAGACAAAATAATCAGCAAACACACCCAGATGACACAGAAGTCAGATTTATCTGATAAGGATTTTAAAATGGCATCATGAAAATATTTTAATGAGAAATTATAAACATGCTTTAAAAAAATGGAAAATAGAAAGTCTCAGCAAAGATATAAAGAAGAACCAAATAGAAAATCTTAAAAAAATATCATAACCAGATTAAAGATTAAATGATGGTTCAATAACAAAATGAAGATGACAGAGGAAAGAAGCAGTGAATTTAAAAATAGAACAATAGATACTACGTAATCTGATTACCAGAGAAAAAATATGATGAAATCAAATGGATAGGAGCTCTTGGACCTTTGGGACCACATCAAAAGATTTAACATTTGTGTGAAAAGTCTCAGAGACAAGAAAAAGATCGGGTCTAAAATAGTGGCTGAACACTTCCCAAATTTGGTAAAAAGCTTTAACCTACAGATTTAATAAACTGAGTGAAGCCCTAGTTCAGGACAGGATAAACCTAAAGAAATTTACACGAAGACACATCATAAGTAAACTGAAAGCTGAAGGCAAAGAAAGATTCTGAAAAGCAGTGAAAGAGAAAGGACATCTTACCTATAGAACAAAAACAAGTTGAATGATATGAGAGTTTCATCAGAGATCAGAGAAGCCAGAAGGAAGTGGTCCACCATTGTTCAATTTCTCAAAGAACTGTCAGTCATGCATCATATATTTAGCAAAATTACCCATTAAGAATGAGGGAAAGTAAATACATTCTGGATAAAGGAAAACTTAAGAGAATTTGTTGATAGCAGACCTATTCTAAAAGACTGGCTAAAGAAAGTTTCTGAAACATGAAATCATAAAAGGGAATCTTGGAATATCAGCAAGAAAGGAAAGAAAACACATGAGCAAAAACATGACCAAGTACAATAGACATTCCTTCTTGAATTTTCTAAGTTATGTTGGATGGTTGAAGCAAAGAGTATAACAATGTATGATGTGGTTTTCAATGATGTAGAGGAAATATTTAAGACAATTATAAATGGGAAAGGGTAAAGAGATTCAAATGGAGGCAAGGTTTCACTTCACTCAAACTGATAATATGTTGACACCAGTAGACCATAAGTTATGTGTTATGTAAATGTAATAAACCATATATATATATATATAAATGCATAGATATACCCCCAAACTTTACATATAATAAACTAAATTGGAATTCTAAAAAAATGCCCAACCAACCCACAGCAAATCAGGAAACACACACACATACACACACACACGTAATATAAAACAGAGGAAACAAACATAAAAGAAAAAAATGACATATTTAAACCCTAAATAATATTTGCATTAAATGTAAATGTTCTAGATATCAATTAAAAGACAGAAATGACAAAGTAGATTAAAAAATATGACCCAATTATATTCATTGGCTTTATGTAGAGTGAAAAAAATACAATCTCAAAGGTCACATACTATATGATTGTATTTATATAATATTGAAGAGATGACAACATTATAGAGGTGGAAAATAGATTAGTGGTTGACAGAGTTTAAAGATAGTACAGTGGAGAAGAGTGAGGTATTATGAGGGAGATCTTTGTGGTGATGGAGTACCCTTTGTCTTGATTGCTGTGGTCATTACGTAGATATATACATGTGCTAAGATGGCATGGAAGTATGTATATACATTGCAATAATGTCAGTTTCCTGGTTTTTATATTGAAGTATAGTTACATAAGATGTACTATTGGGGGAACAGGGTGAACGGTACATGTGACTTCTCTCCACTACCTTTGCAATTTATAATTATTATAGGTATTATTTTGAATAATTATTTAAAGATTAAAAATCTTTTAAAAGAGAATTTAAAACATTTGATGAAAAACCGACTATCAAAAATAGGCAGATTTCAAAAAGAAGGGAATAGAAGAACTTCCAGAAATAAAAAACTTAATACTAAAATTAAAAAGACAGTGTGACTTGTGGGAAGATGGCAGACTAGAAGCAGACTGTGTGTACTGCTCTCCAGGAGAAGATTAAAAGTTGCAGGCAGATGCCTACCTACAGAAGGCTCTTCTTTGAAAGAACACTGTAAAACTCTGGAGGTGCGACAGGGGACATTCAGAAAGGAGAAGGTGACAGGACAATTCATTTGGTGAGGTCAAAGGGATTTATTTGTAGAGAGGCATACACATGTGGGGAGGATAGATCCCTGGGGCTCTATGCTTACTCCACATGTACTGCAGCCCTAGCTGTGAGGGGGCCTTTTCACCACTACAAACCTCTGGACTGATAGGAGAGCTGCTTAGAGTCTGTGCAGAGACATTGCACTAGAGAGCAGGCATAGTAGCTCTCAGGTGCAGGGTACCAGGTCTGCACAGGACTTGGTTTTGCATCAGCAGTCTTCACATTGACCCCACCATGCCAGGGTGGGAGAGGGCACAGCAGACCTCCCTCATGGTGTGTTTACTGGGAGCCAAGTGCCCTTGCCCCCGTGGCAGGATTTGAGCAGAGGCGGCACTTCTGGTGCCACAGGCATGACTGTGAGACTTGTGGGACTGCCTCAGTGGGACCTCTGTGAGGAGGGAACCTTGATCATCCAGTGGCACCAAGCGGTCTCTGTGGTCCCTGGGCCACTGGAACTGACCCCTGCCCATGCAGCTCAACATCCACAGTCCCCATCCCACTGGGACAGCTCCCTGCCTGAGTGGCTCTGCCTCTACAGACCCTAGTTCCAGCTCTGAAGCTTTGACTTGCCTGAGACTCCACCCATGTGACTCTAGAGCTTCCACTGGTCCCATGAACTGACCCCCAAGTCTCCACCACTGCTGCTGGGACTGTGGAAGAACCCCAAGTTCCAACACTCCACTAGGCACTTCCCCAAGCTTTGAACTTCCATTATACCTGGGCTTGGTTCAAGCAAACTTCCACAGCCCAGACACCCATGAATAATGCCTAGATAGCCTCATCCATCTGCCACTGTCAGCTCTGTGGAGAGACCCTAGGTGGAGCAATCCTGCACAGTATCAGCCTCTATGGAGAGGACCTCACCCAGCCCTCAACTCAAACTTCCAACTACCATCTGGGGAACAAGCCACCACCCCACATAAAGATCATCCAGCACTGGTTTGAACTGTGACAATCACAGGGGAATGGGACAAAACAGAACAGCTGCACTGCAGGTTCTCAGCCATCTGGGGATGTTGACATCCCTTCTTCCCATTAAGTGGGAGAATTCCCAGCAAAGGAGAACAGTTGCCTTGCAAGCCTATTAGTACTGAGCTGAGAGAAGAGGATTCAGATGAAAAGAAAACAGCAATAGAACCCTGGCAACATGAAAAAACAAAATGCTTCAACACCCCCAAGTGATCACAATAGAGCTACAGTAGTGGACTCCAACCAAAAGGAAATTGTCAAAATAACAGAAATGGAATTTAGGCTATGGATGGAAAATAAGTTGAGTAGAATTGATGAGAAAGTTGATAACCAACAAAAAGCCAAAAAAAATTTTTCAGGATATTAATGAAAAAAATGAAAAAGTCGTTAAAGAGTTAGACAGCATAAGAAAGGATGTAATAAAACTTAAAGAAATGAGTCATTTAGGAAATATCAAATACAGCAGAAAGCTTCAACAACAGACTAAAACCAAGCAGAAAGAAGAATCTCAGTGCTTGAAGACAAGGCTCTCAAACCAACCCAGTCATTCAAAGATGCATTAAAGAGAATAAAGAAGACTGAACAATCTCTTAGAGAAATATGAGACTAGGCAAAGTAAACTAATTTGAATTATAGATACCCCTGAGGGTAGCAAAAATCATGGAAAGTCTATTCAAGGGAATTATTGAAGAAAATTTCTCTGATATTGCCAGAGATTCTGACATCCAGATACAAGATGGTCATTGAACACCAGAAAGTTTCATAGCAAATAGGACAACTCCAAGACACATAGTAATCAACCTGGCTAAAGTCAAAATGAAGACGAAAATTCTACAAGCAGCAAGAGGAAAGCAACAACTAACCTAGCAAGGAAATCCCATCAGGATAACTGCAGACTTCTCAGCAGAGATGTTACAATCCAGAAGGGATTGGCACCCCATCTTCAGTCTTCCTAAACAGAACAACTGCTGGCCTAGAATTTTGTATCCTACAAATCTAAGTTTCTTAATTGATGGAGAAAAAAAGACTTTTCCAGACAAGCAATCACAGAGGGTATTTGTCATGACCAGACTTGCCATGCTGGAGATACTCAGAACTGCATTATACTTGGATCAGTACAATAGATACCTACCAGTGTAAAATCACCTAAAAGGTAAAGCTCACAATTCATATAAAATTATAGCACAAGAGGGAAAACAAAACAATAAGATCCTATCCAAAATGATGAACAGAACAGTAACCCACATAGTAATACAATCACTCAACTTTAATATTCTGACTGCTCCACTCAAAAGCTGTAAGCTGGCTGAATTTATGAAAAAACACAACCCAAGTATCTGTTGTCTCCAGGAAACATATCTAAACTACAATGACTCAAACAGACTCAAGGTGAAGGGGTGGAGAAAAATATTCCATACAAACAGAAACCAAAAGAGAATAGGTATAGGCATTCTCATAACAGATAAAATTGACTTTAAGTCAACAATGGTAAAGAAAGACAAAGCTGTTCATTATATAATGGTAAAGGAAGCAATTCAGTGTGAATTCTAAATATATATGCACCTAACACAGGAGCTCCCAGATTCATAAAGCAAAGTCTATGAGAGCTAAGCAACAAGATAAATAGTAACATAATAATTTCTGGAGACTTCAACACCCTAATGACAGAGCTGGAAGCAGAAAATAAATAAACAAACACTGGACTTAAATGAGACTCTAGACCAAATGGACCTAACAGACATTTCCAGAACATTCTACCCCCCAAATTATTGAATATACATCTTCTCATCAGCACATGGAGCATTCTCCAAGAATGATCATATCTTAGACCACAAAACATATCTCTACAAATTCAAAAAAATCAAAATCATACCATCTGTTTTCTCAGACCAAAGTGGAATAAAACTAGAAATCGATTCGAAGAGAAACACTCAGATCTACACAAAATCATAGAAATTAAGCAATCTGCTATGGAATGATTCTTGGGTCAATGATGAAATTAAGATGGAAATCAAAAGATACCTCGAATTGAACAAAGGAGACACAAGCTATCAAAACCTTTGGGATCAGGAGTCCTAAGGGGAAAATTCATAACCTTAAATACCTATATCAAAAAGATGGGAGGATCACATGTTAACAACCTAATGTCAAATCTCAAGGAACTAGAAAAGGAAGAGCAAACCAAATCCAAAGCAAGCAGAACAAAAGAAATAATAGAGGTCATAGTAAAACTAAATGAAATTAATCAAAAAAACAATACAAGGGCTCATTGAAGCAAAAAGTTGGTTCTTTGAAAAGATAAACAAAATACACAGTTCTCTTGCTATATTGGTTGATCAGGAATAGAAGAGAAAGGGCCCAAATAAGCTCAACCAGAAATGAAAAAGGAGGTATTACAACTGACACCCTAGGCATACAGAATATCATCTGTGAATGCTACAAAAATAAACTAGAAAATGTAGAGACAATTCCTGGAAATACACAATCTCCAAGACTCAGTCAGGAAGAAATAGAACTCCTGAACAGACCAGTAACAAGTAGCAAGATTGAATCAGTAATAAAAAGATCTCCCAACAACAAACAGGCCTAGATCAGATGGATTCACACTCAAATTCTACCAGACCTACAAAGAAAAGCTGGTACCCATTCTACTAAAATTATTCCATAACAACAAGAAGGAGGGAATCCTCCCTAACTCATTCTGTGAAGCCAGTTTTACCTTGATACCAAAGCTAGAAAAGGACATGATGAAAAAAAAAAAAAAAAAAACCAAAAAATACAGACCAATATCCCTTATGAATATAGCTGCAAAAGTCCTCAATAAAATATTAGCGGAATTCAATAGAACATCAAAAAAATAATTCACTATGACCAAGTGGACTTCATCCCAGGATGCAAGGGTGATTCAACATACATCAATCAATAAATATGATTCACCACATAAACAGAAGCAAAAAAAAAAATCATATGATCATCTCAATAGACGCAGAAAAGGAATTTGACAAAATCCATTACCCTTTCATGCTAAAAAAAAAAAAAACCCTCAACAAACTAGGCATAGAAGGAACACATCTTATAATTATAAAAGCCATATATGACAAACCCATAGCCAGCGTCATACTGAATGGAAAAAAGTTGAAAGCATCCCCCCAAGAAGTGGTACAAGACAACGGCGCCCACTGTCACCACTTCCATTTAACATAGTATTGGAAGTTGTACGCAGAGCAATCAGGCAAGAGAAAGAATGAACGAGTATCCGAATCTGGAAAGAAGATGCCAAACTATCGCTTTTCTCTGATAATATGATCTTGTATCTAGAAGATCACAAAGACTTCACCAAAAGACTCTTAGAATTGATAAATTCAGTAAAGTCTCAGGTTACAAAATCAATGTACACAAATCAGTAGAATTTCTATATACTAATAACAAGCTGAGAGTCAAATCAAAGACTCAATGCCATTCACAATAGCTACTAAGAAAACAAAATAGTTAGGAATATACTTAAGCAAGGAGGTTAAAGATCTCTACAAGGAGAACTGTGAAAGACTGAGGAAAGAAATCGTTAATGACAAAAACAAATGGAAAAATATATTGTGCTCATTGGTTGGTTAAAATGTCCATACTGCCCAAAATGATTTACAGATTCAATCTAATCCCCATCAAAATACCAATGTCATATTTCACAGATCTAGAAAAAAGAATTCTACACTTTATTTGGAACGAAAAAAAAAAAGCACAGATAGCCAAAGAAATCGTAAGCAAAAAGAACAAATCTGTGCTTGAGCCCAGGAGTTTGAGGTTGCTGTGAGCTAGGCTGATGCCATGGCACTCTAGCTTGGGTGACAGAATGAGACTCTCAGAAAAAAAACAAATCTGGAGGCATCACATTAGCAGCCTTCAAATTATTCTAGAAAGCTATAGTAACCAAAACAGCATGTTATTGGCACACAAATAGAGACATAGACCAATTAAATAGAACAGAGAACTCAGATATAAAACTATGTACCTACAACCAAATGATCTTTGACAAAGCAGAAAATAACATACACTGAGGAAAGGAAACCCTATTCAATAAATGGTGCTGGGAAAATTTGAGCCACATGGAGAAGAATGAAGCAGGACCCCTATCTCTCTCCATTTACAAAAATGAATTCAAGATGGAGAAAATATTTAATGTAAGGCATGAAACCATAAAAATTCTAGAAGAAAATGTAGGAAAAATTCTTTTAGACATCAGCTTAGGCAAAGAATTTATGACTGAGACCTCAAAGGCAAATTCAGCAACAACAAAAATAAATAAATGGTACTTGATTAAATTAAATGCTTCTTCACAGCAAAGGAAATAATCAAGAGAGTAAATAGACAACCTAGAGAATGGGAGAAAATAGTTGTAATGTATACATTCAATAAAGGGCTAATATCCAGGATCTACAAAGATCTCAAACAAATCAGCAAGAAAAAAAAACTGTTAAAAAGTTGTCAAAAGGCCGGGCACGGTGGCTCACGCCTGTAATCCTAGCACTCTGGGAGGCCGAGGCGGGCAGATTGCTCCAGGTCAGGAGTTCGAAACCAGCCTGAGCAAGAGTGAGACCCCGTCTCTACTATAAATAGAAAGAAATTAATTGGCCAACTAATATATATATAGAAAAAATTAGTCAGGCATGGTGGCACATTCCTGTAGTCCCAGCTGCTGGGGAGTCTGAGACAGGATTGGATTGCTTGAGCCCAAGAGTTTGAGGTTGCTGTGAGCTAGGTTGACGCCATGGCAATCACTCTAGCCTGGGCAACAAAGCGAGACTCTGTCTCAAAAAAAAAAAAAAGGTTGTCAAAAGACATGAAGAGATTTTTTTTCAAAAGAAGATAGACAAATGGCTAACAAACATAAGAAAAAATGCTCAACATCACTAATGATCAGGGAAATGCAATGAAAACCTTACTGCTGTCAGAATGGCCATTAATAAAAAGTCAAAAAACAATAGATGCTGGTGTGGATGCAAAGTGAAAGGAATGCTTATACACTGTTGATAGGACTGCAGATTAGTACAACCCCTGTGGAAAATAGTATGGAGATTCCTCGATCCAGCAATCCCACTACTGGGTATCTACCAGGTAGACACCTGTACTCATATGTTTATTGCAGCACAATTCACAATTGCAAAGATGTAGAATCAACCTAAGTGCCCATCAATTTATGAGTGGATTGATAAAATGTGGTATACATATATATATATATATATATATATATATATATATACATACCATGGTGTATTATTCAGTCATAAAAAGGAATAAATTAATGTCTTGCAGCAATTTGTTGAAACTGGATACCATTATCTTAAGTGAATTATCCTAGGAATGAAAAAACACACCACATGTACTGTCTAATAATTTGGAACTAATTGATGGGCACACATGAGCACAGAGTTAAAAGTCATTGGAAATCAAGAAGGGAAGAGGAAGGGAGGGGTAAAAACCTGTCTAACAGGTACAATGAACACTATTTGGGTGATGGACGCACTAATAGCTCTGCCTTAAGCATTATGAAAGCTACCCATGCAACAAAAACATTTGTACCCCCTTAATATTTTTTGGGAAAAAGTGTGTGACTTAAATAATAGATTAGTCAGGGAACAATGGCTCACACCCAGCATTTGGAAAACCAGAAGTTCATGACCAGCCCAGGCAACAGTAAGATCTTGTCTCTATAAAAATTAAAAAAATCAGCCAGGCATGGTGGCATGCTCCTTTAGTCCCAACTACTCAGGAGGCTGAGGAAGAAGAATCACTTGAGTCCAGGAATTTGAGGCTGCAGTGAGCTATGATCGTGTAATCGTACTCCAGCTGCCTGGGTGACAGAGCAATTTTTGGTAACATTTGTAGAAAGGAGCATATATAAACAAAGATGAAAAATATGAAAGAGTTAAGAGATATGGAAGATGCAATAAAAGCATCTACAATATATCAAATAAAAGTTCCAGATGAGGAGAATAGAGAATGAAAAGAGGGTAGTTCAAAGAGATGGTGGTGGAGAAATTCATAGATCTAATGAGAAAATTAAATGCTGAGATTCAGGATATATAAGGAATCTCAAACAAGATTTTTAAAAATCCACATCTAGATACATTGTAGTGAAAATTAGAATGCTAAGAATGGGATTTTTAAAACCGCACAAAAGAAAAGACATACTGCCTGCAAATTAAACTGACACCAGATTTAAGAGCCAAAAAACTAAAGGAATGATATTCTCAAGGTATTTGTAGCTACTTTATCATTCAAGGCCAAGGGCAATATAAAAGCATTTTTAGATAAAATCTTTTGAAGTTATCAACAGACCCTGACTGAAGGAATTTTCAAAGTATAGTTATTGAAAGAAGGAAAATGAGCATAGTAGGGAAATATAAGTTTATAAAAAGAAACAGTGAATTAAAAATAGCTAACTAGACCTTACGCTCTCTCTTCTTCAAAAAGAGGACCAAGAAGTTTATCAGGCACCAGTCAGACCCATATGTCAAAATTAAGCGTAACTGGCGGAAACCTAGAGGTATTGACAACAGGGTTTGGAGAAGATTCAAGGGCCAGATCTTGATGCCCAACATTGGTTATGGAAGCAAAAAGAAGAAAACAAAGCACATGCTGCCCAGTGGTTTCCGCAAGTTCCTGGTCCACAGCGTCAAGGAGCTGGAAGTGCTGCTAATGTGCAACAAATCTTACTGTGTGGAGATTGCCCATAATGTTTCCTCCAAGAACCGCAAAGCCATTGTGGAAAGAGCAGCCCCGCTGGCCATCAGAGTCAGCAATCCCAATGCCAGGCTGCGCAGTGAAGAAAATAAATAGACAGTGCATGTGCACATTTTGTGTTTAAATAAAACCATAAAAACTGAAGAAAAAAATAGCTAACTATTTAATGTACCTAAATAAACACCAACTCTATAAAATAATTGTGATACATAATTTGGCATTTCATAGAGTTGTGCTATGTGGCTCCTGCATGATCATATACAATAGCTTTGGTGGAGGTGGAGTGGAGTGGGAAACAAGATAGAACTAAATTCCCAGGAAACAATACCGTATACACTGAAGTATTTCTAAACTCGTGTTGTTCAGTTGGAAATTCGAGATAATGCTAAACTTTAGGGTTCAAGGTAATTATGCTTGTGAAAATTTAATAGCAACCATTAAAAGAATAGAAATAGAGTGAACAATTTTAGATCAATGGAGGGAATAAGTGAAATTTTAAAAAACCAAAATCTCTCAACCAAAGGAAAAAATGTAAAGAAAAAAGAGCAAAAGAGATTTTAAAAAGCAGGCCAAATAGCACAAAATAATTTGATAGAAATAAACTCAAATATATCAGTAACCATATTGTAAGTATATGTTTTTTAAAAATGTAAATGTCTATTAATTACCAATTACAAAATGTCTTTAAATTAAAACAAACTTTGATATGCTGTTTAGAATAGCCACTCTTTAAGCATAAAATCACAAAACAATTTGAAATTTAAAGACTGGAAAAGACATTCCAGGCAACTTCTAATCAAAGAAAAAGTAATATACTTATTAATGTAGGATAAAATAAACTTTAAAGAAAAAAGGGAGATTTTAGAGGTAAAGAATAGTAACATGCAATAAGAAAGATCCATCCAATTCATCAGCAAATTTTATACTAATTCTAAACTTTTTGAAAGCAATATGAAATATTTTAATCATCAGAATTACAAGTAAAGTTGTTAGGCCCACTATCAAAATGGGAGATTTTTGACATACTACTCTCAATAATTACTAGTTCAAGGAAACAAAAATTGGTATACATAGAGAATTTTAAATTAATTCATAACTTTGATCAAATGTATATGCATATAGACAGCCCTCTAGTAGCCAATAATGAATGAGCATAAAATTTTATAGCTCATTTGGAACATTTATGAAAATTGGCCATTTGCTAGATTACTTGCAAGTCTCAACAAACTTCAAAAATTAGTATCATACAGATCATATTCTCTGTCTGCAATGCAGTTATAATTGAAATCAATATGAAAAATCCGTACTAAATATTTTGGAAAATATACTTCTTAATAGCACATAGATCAAAGAACAAATCATAACACAGGAAAAAATACTTAAAATTGAATAATCAGGAAAATATGTATGAAAACTTATACAATACAGTCAAAAGAATTTCGAGGAGTTATTGCAATAGGATTAACATTAGAAAAGAGAGAATTTAACATTTAATAAACTAAGTTTTCAATCTAAAAAGTGAGAAAAATAAAAAATAAAAAAAGTTATATTAAAGGGAAATGAATGACTTATTAAAGAAAGATAAATGGGATTTACAAAGACAAGAGTTATATCTTTGCAATTATTTTTTTATTTTTTATTTTTTTGAGACAGAATCTCACTCTGTTGCCCTAGCTTGAGTGCTGTGGCATCAGCCTAGCTCACAGCAACCTCAAACTCCTGGGCTCAAGCAATCCTTCTGCCTCAGCCTCCCGAGTAGCCTCCCAAGTAGGGACTACAGGTATGTGCCAGCATGCCCGGCTAATTTCTTCTATATATTTTTAGTTGGCCAATTAATTTCTTTCTATTTTTAGTAGAGACAGGGTCTCACTCTTGCTCAGGCTGGTTTCGAACTCCTGACCTTGAGCGATCCTCCTGCCTCTGCCTCCCAGAGTGCTAGAATTACAGGCGTGAGCCACCGCACCCGATCTGCAATTATTTTTTTAAAAAGTAAACAAATATCTAGTTAGACTGGTAACAAAAAAGAGAGAGGACATAAGTAAACAATTCAGGAATCTGGTATATATAGCCACAGACACAATAGCAATTTTAAGAATTATAATAGAACACTATGAACAACTTTTTGCCAATGTATTCGAAAACTTACCAAAAAATAAATAATTTCTTAGAAAAATACAAGTTAACCATAACTCAACACACACACACACACACACACACACACACACACACACACACACACACACAGTAACTGTGGAAAACGAATTGATAACCAGAATTTTTTCCAAAAGGTTCTAAGTCCAGATAGTTTACATAAATTCTTTTCCCCAACCTTCAAGAAATATATATATTTATTGAATTATATAGATGTACATTTAAATAACATTAGATATATATAATTAAATATATAAAATGTTTTAGAAAATATAAAGGTAAATCATTTCTAGGCTAGAGTAGCAAATGACAGTGTAAGGGATTTATAGCCCAATCTTACTTATGAACATAGATGCAAAATCTAACATAAAACAGTAGAAAAATAATTCATACCATTTATACATACAGTATAAGATGCTTACAATTGTACAATTGCATTTCTTCCCTCTTGGCATTTGTGCTATTGTTGTGAGAGCTTTTATTTCTGTAAAGGTTATAAACTTCATGCTATATTGTTATAATTCTCATTTAAACAGACTTTCAAAGATATTTATATAATTAAATATCTTATGTATTTACCCATATGGTTAATTTTGTTAAAGATTCCATTCACATTTGAAATAGAAGGACGACATGTCCTGATTGGCCAGTGTAGGCCCAGTTTATACTTGTTTAAGTATCCCAAACAGGGATAATCCTTTTTGGAATAAATTCTAAGATCACCCTATCTTAAAAAGAATGTGCATTCTGCACTTTCTATGTATAGTAATCTATACAAATAAGATTTGTTAATTGTATTGCTTGAATATTTATAGACTTTTCATTCCTGTTAGCTTATTTTATGAGTTTCTGAGAGAGTTGTGTTAAAATCTCCTACTCTGATTTTTTATTCATCTGTTCCTGCCTTTAATGTTAATTTTTGCTTTATGAAATTTTAGACTATGTTTTTATGTTCATATAAACATACACTTGTTATACTTTCCTGGCAAACTGAACATTTTTATCTATATTGATACTCTTTTGTCTTAAAGATTACATTTTCAGTATTAATAGGTCTATAGCAGCTTTGTTTTCCTCTATGACATTTTTTATATTTTTATCGGATCATTTAGTCCATTTATATTTGTGATAGGCAGACTTCTAAAACAGCCCCCAATGATTCCCTCCTCCTAATATCCAGGACTTTTGTATTATCCCCTTCCCGTTGAGTATGAGCTGGAACTTGGGACTTGTTTATAATGAATAAATACAGCAAAGTGATGAGACAACACTTCTGAGATTAGGTTACAAAAGACTGTGACTTTTGTCTTTCTGGCACTCTCTTGCTCTTTTTCCCTTGTTTACTTTGATGGAGTCAATTGCCATGGTGTGATCTTGCATATGTAGAGTTCCTTACTACTGATGTTGGTGGGCTTCTGCCTAACTGCTGGTGAAGAACTAAATATTGCCCAACAACTGAGTGAGCTTGGAAGTGAACTTTGCCTCAGCTGTATCTTGAAATACCTTTGGTCCTGGCCAATACCTTGATTGCAACCTATGAGGGACCTCAGCTGAGAGGACCCATCCAAGCTGTGCCCCAATTCCTGACCCACAGAAACTGAGATGATAAATGTATGTTGTTTTAAGTTGCTAAGTATTATGGTAATTTGTTGTGCAGCAATAAATAACAACTTCAGCCTTTATATAATTATTGATATGTTTAGGGTTGAATCTGCCATCTTATTATTTGTTATTTGCTTTACTTGTTTCATGTTTTCTTTTCTTTTCTCTCTTTTCTTGCCTTTTGGAATGATTAAGCATTGTTTAAAAATATTCCATTTTTTTCTCATCTATTAGCTTTGTGCCTGTACATTCTTTTTCTATGCCACTAGTGGTTTCTCTAGAGTCTAACACGTGAATACTTGATACCAATACAATATAATACAAAAATCCTCGAACACTTCAACACATTTATTCCCCATCTCAATTACTTCTGTAGTATATTTTATTTACTTATATATTTAAAACCACAGAAGAGATTATCATTTTTTTATAAGTCAGTATTCATTTAGGTTAACTCATATGTTTATCCTTTTGTTGATCTTTATTCTTCCTAAAGATCTGAGTTTCCAACTAGGATCATTTCTTTTAGTCTAAAGAAATCCCTTTAGTATTTCTTGTAGCATGAATGCTGGCAACAAATTGTTCCAGCTTTTGATTTTTTAAAATATGCTTTTATTTTATTTTTATTTTTCATGAATATTTTAATTGAATATAATTTTAATTTGGAAATTTTTTGACATTTAAAAAATGTCATTAAATTGATAAGTCAACTCTCCTGTTTTTTGTTTTTCCCCTTAATGTAATATTCCTACTTTGCATTTATTTATTTATATAAATAAATGTAGTGGGTACAAGTGTTTATTTTTTTTTATTTTTATTTATTTATTTATTTTTTTTAAAGACTAGTCAAGTGCAGTAGTGAGGAGGGGGGAAAGTAGTAGAACAAGGAGTTCAATCTGTAACTGACTGTGAACAATCACGTGAGATAACTCACTACCTTCGGACCAGCCTGTTTATTTTTTGTTACATGGATGAATATACAGTGGTAAAGTCTGGGCTTTTAGTGTATCACCATTCCATCACCTGAATAGTATACATTGTATCCAGTAGGTAATTATTCATCTGGCACCCCCCCTTCACACTCCCACTTTTGAGTCTCCAGTGTTTATTATATCATTCTGAATGACTGTGCATACCCATAGGTTAGCTCCCACTTACAAGTGAGAACATATGGTATTTGGTTTTTTATTCCTGAGTTACTTCACTTAGGGTAATGGCCTCCAGTTCCATCCTTGTTGCTACAAAAGACATTACTGTATTATTTTTATGGCTGAATAGTATTCCATGGTGTGTATGTGTGTGTGTGTACACACATACCAGTTTTTCTTTGTCCACTAATTAGTTGATGGGCACTTAGGTTGATTTTCTATCTTTGCAATTGTGAATTGTGTCTATCTTCTTGTTATATCTTCTAAATTTTTTTTTTTTTAGTTTGAGAAATCTTGGCCTTATCTCCTCAAATATTTCTCTGTTCCATTTTCTCCCCTCCTTATGGGACATCAATTGCATTTAGACCTTCTTTCCATATTCCATATTCATACATCTGTTATAATCTTTTCTATACTTTATATCCATTTTATCTTCAAGCTTCTTTTTTTTTTTTTTTGAGACAGCGTGTCACTTTGTTGCCCAGGCTAGAGTGAGTGCTGTGGTGTCAGCCTAGCTCACAGCAACCTCAAACTCCTGGGCTCAAGCAATCCTTCTGCCTCAGCCTCCCGAGTAGCCTCCCAAGTAGGGACTACAGGCATGTGCCAGCTGCCTGGCTAATTTTTTTCTCTATATATTTTTAGTTGGCCAATTAATTTCTTTCTATTTTTAGTAGAGATGGGGTCTGGCTCTTGGTCAGCTGGTTTCGAACTCCTGACCTTGAGCGATCCTCCCGCCTCTGCCTCCCAGAGTGCTAGGATTACAGGCACGAGCCACTGTGCCCAGCCTCCTTTTTATTTTTATGTTGAGTTCTATTATTGTATATAATAAATTATGAAGATTTTCTGAGAATTAGTGTGATAAAACAAGGAAAATACCAGACAGTTATAATTGTCAGAATTTAGTGAGATGATGTGCCAGTGAATTACAGATGGTTACTTTAGTTTGCATAGTCTATAGAATGCTTTCAGTGGCAGAGTAGCATACTAAGTGGAGTTTAAATAACAGTATTTTTTGTCACTTCACTTCCTTAGTTGGTTCAATGGCTTAAGAATGTTAGGGCTCTGAGTGGCATCTCTATGATTCTCTCTCTCTCTCTTTTTTTTTTTCCAGACATTGTCTCTCTCTGTCACCTGGGCTAGAATGCCATAGCATCAGCCTAGCTCACAGCAACCTCAAACTCTCAGGATCTCGTTCTTGCTCAGGCTGTTCTTGAACTCCTGACCTGAAGGGATCTTCCCACCTCAGCCTTCCAGAGTGTTAGGCCGCCACAGCCAGCCTCTTATTCTCTTGATTTTCTCTTCATTGTAACAACATGGCTGTGGTGGCTCCAAGCATTTCTTTATTACGATAATGTCTAATGTTGCAAAAAAGCAGAAGGTTTTCTGCAAGAGCCCTTTCTTTTTTTATTTTGTGATCTTTCTTTCCAGGATTAAAATCTTTTCCAGAAATTTTATAGCAGAGTTTCATTTACTTCTCACTGGCCAAAAGTGAGTCACACAGCTCCTTCTAAATCAATCACTGGCAAAAGGAAATGGAATTACCATGATTGTTTAGCACAATCATGATTCACTACTTTGAGCTGTAAAGGGGTCCACCTTCTTTGTATTTTACTCATTTTCTAAATAAAATTGGGGATTTCTATTCCCCCAAACTGGGGAAATAACTATTGGGTAAACTAACAGTTTTGCCTCAGGTAATCATGAAAGGCAATCTGAATGAGTTAACACCTAAAGTAAGATCTGATTAACTTGGATTATTTAGCCATGTGAAGATCATTGAGAAGAACATTAATGGAGGAGAGCTTGCCTTACTTGAGGGACAAAAAAGAGTCCAGTGTATGTGGAGGGAACTTAGTTTACCAGGGCAAGTCAGAGAGGTAGGTAGGATCCAGGTCATTTAGGATCTTTAGGCTATGAAAAAGAGTGTGGATTTTATTATAAGTGGGATGGGAAGCTCTAGGTAGGGAGTCTGCTGTTAAGGGGCAAGTGTGGAAACAAGAGACTTGGACTAGAGTGATATGAGTAAAGACAGAGATAAATGGGTAAGTGGATATATTCAGTCCATGTTTGGGGATACAACATATAGGACTTCATGTGGGCAGTGAATAAAAGAAAGGAACAAAATGATGACTCCTAGGTTTTTGGAATGAGCAACTTGGTGAATTGTAAATTTTCCATTTACTAAATGGAAAAGACAGGGAGAAGTAGGTTGAATTCTGTTAAGGTCACATTAAGTTTGTGCTGCCTTTTAGATACAGAAGCAAACATTTAGATATAGGAGTCATTGACATATAGACAGTCTTTAAAGCTATGGAAAAGGATACATTAATTAAAGGAAAATCAGTACATAGAGAAAAGAATGTGTTTCTGGACTGTCATTCTGGGCATTTTAATATTTACTGATTGAGCAGTGGAGGAGGAAGGACCATTGAGGTTGTAGAAAAACTAGGAGATTATAGTGTCACAGAACCCAATGGAAGAATGTACAGTATTTCCTAAAGTAGGGAGGGATCAACTGAGTTGAATGTTCCTGGAAGTTCAAGAAAGAACCATAAAATTGACCACCAGATTTGGCAATGTGGATGTCAGGAAAATTTCTTTGAAGTCCGTAGCATTTATAATAAATTTCCCTAATTACATTTTTCGTTATATTATCACACTTTAATCTTGTTTTCCAGTTTGTCTGTTAATTTATTTAGGAAAGGAAGTTTGCCCTATATTTTTATACTTCTCAGAGCTGTTTGTATAATGCTAAAGAGTAGGTGATTATTATTAGCGTATTAGAATCTTTGCAAAAAGAAAAAAAGAATCTTTGCTGTTAGCACAGTGATACCCTTTGACTTCATTTTCTCCTCCTTTTTGAATATTAGATATGATTTGTATAGTATAGGTATGAACCATTGATTGTACTCACTATTTTCTTCTCAAGTTGTCTTCCTATTATTAATCTCATACATTAATAAGTAAGTAAACAAGGAACAAGTTTAAAATGAAACTATTTTTTGCCAATGTATGTGATTAAAAACTTTGGGTAGAAAGACTGAAATTAGAAGCTGAATCTAATACATGAATTTCAGCTAGCCTTGCTCATCCATAATATATCACTATATTGCAAATTGCTAATTTAAAGCATAAAAGTCCTTCTGAAATTGCCAGATTTTAAATTATAATAACAATAGTATTTTTTCCTTTTTAAAATTGTAAATTATTTCAACCATACAGAGATCAAAATAATATATATCCATGTACATTCAACACCCTGAATTAGCAGGTGTTAACATTTTACAGTAATAATTCAGATTGTTTTTCAAACAATATTTTATAGATTTAGTTGATGCACACTTTGTGTTCTTCCTTAATTCCGTTCTCTTCTTTTCCTTACCCAGGTAACTGATTTTCAAGATAGTATACATTCTTCTTGTGTATATTTTTTTGTAAGTTTGAGATAAATGTTTGGTATGGTATTAAAAATTTATATAGATGATATCATATTATATATATCTAATTCTAATTTGTATCATAATATATTCTATTGCAGTGTTTCAACTCAATATTAAATAATTTATCCATATTGACAATTGTAGATTTAGGCTATCCATTTAACTGTCATATAATACTTTACTGGAATAGATTATTTCTCTATAGATAATCATCTAGGTTGTTTCCAATTATTCACTCCTATAAATAATGCTGCCATAATTGTTAATGTGTGAGTTTCTCACATGTGAGAATTTCTTAAGATTATATACTTAAAAGTGGAATTGGTGGATCAAAGACTGTGTACATTTTCTTTATTGGATATTGCCAAATTGTTCTCTGTGGTGTTTATACTTAATTTATACTTCCATCAAAAGTATATGAAATGTACAGTCCTCCAAATCCTCCTCAACACTTGATGTGAAAATTTAATGTTTGCGCCACTCTGATCAAAGATGAACATTTCCATTTCCATGATTGTTAGTGAGGTTGAACTACATTACTTATTTATTGGTCTTAGTTTGTTTTCTCCTGTGACTTGACTATTTGTGCCATTTTCCTATATCTCTCATAGATTATGAGAGTTCTTTAAATGTTCTAGGTATTTATTGTTTTAATTATTTGTGTTACCAATTCTTCTCCTAATTTCTAGCTTATATTTTTCACTTTTTAGTGGTTTCTTAATTTTCATTTAATAAAGTAAAACTGATCAATTTTTCCCTTTGTGCTTTGAAGGCTTTGGCTTTATTTAAGAAATTCTACAATAATTAGAAAATACTTATTTTCAATATATCAAATGCAGATCCCATCTCAGTGAAAGAATAAAAATGTATGGTATAGAAAGTGTATGGAATTTGGTTTTAATGTGTTGTATCTGTTTTTACTATCAGAGATAGAATTCATATCATCTAGTCACCTGCTTCAACTTAATAATTAATTCCAAGCAAGCATAAAATCAGAATTCTTCATTTCATTTTTCTGAAAATACAAGCAGTCTAATTTTAAGAAATGATTTGTTTTTTAACTTAAAATTTTAGGCTGAGCGTGGTGGCTTATGCCTGTAATCCTAGCACTCAGGGAGGACTGCTTGAGGCCAGGAGTTCGAATAGAAAAATTAGCCCGGCATGGTGGCTTACCCCTATAGTCCCAGCTACTCTGGAGGTTGAGGCAGGAACAATGCTTGAGCCTAGAGTTTGAGGTTGCAGTGAGCTATGATGATTCCACTGCACTTCAGTTTGGGTGGCAGAGCAAGGCACTGTCTCCAAACAAATAAAAAAGTAAAAAAATTTAAATTTAAACCAGGCATGGTGACTCATTCCTGTAATCCCAGCACTTTGGGAGGCCTGAGGTGGGAAGATTGCTTGAGGCCAGAAGTTCAAGACCAGCCTGGGCAACATAATGAAACCCCTTCTCTACAAAAAATAATAAAAAATTATCGAAGTGTGGCAGCACACACCTGTAGTCCCAGCTACTAGGGAGGCTAAGCCAGGAGGATCATTTAAGCCCAGGAGTTGGAGGCTGCAGTGAGCTGTGATGATGCTACTGCACTCCAGCCTGGCGGACAGAGCAAGACCTTATTTCTAAAAATATCTATATATAATTAAAATTTTAAATTTATTTACATGCAGTAACATGTATTTAAAATTCAAAGGGTCTTTATTCTTACCTCTAAAAGTTCCTCAGTCCCTATTCTTGACTTTCAAACTCTTCTGCCTTTGCCTCTATTTTTTAGTCTTTGAAATACATACATATGTATGTATAAATTCCTTCCTCTCCCCAATTTCCATGTATTTATTCCATCTTGGATTTCCCTAAGTGGGCTCTATTCATGTCAGTTTATTGGGCTTCTACAGACTTCTAGCAAAGTTTTTTGTTTTGTTTTGCTTTTGGTTTTGTTTAAGGTGTAACTAGGAGGTTTGCTATCAGTTTATGTTTCCCATATCTCCATTTATGAATTAAATGGAGAAAGAAAAGGAAAGCTGGAGGGAAAAGTTTTTGAAAGAGTAAAAGGTTGGTCATTATAATTTTAAAGAATTTTTAGTGCAATCGAAATTCATTTAGGGTTTAATTTAAATTTATTTCATATAATTCAATTAAAAAAACAACACATGGGTATAACACTAAAACATTTCCATGTTAACAGAAGTGCTAAATATAGTATTAAAATGGCATGATAGTAATATAGGATTTATACTGCAAAAATGAAGAAATGAAGGGGAACCAGTAAGATAAAAGAGATTTAAGGGGGTGAGGAGAATCAAGGAGATGGTGGTTAAAGGATACAAAATTTCAGTTAGGAGGAATAAGTTCAAGAGATCTATTGCAAATTATGGTGATTTTAGTTAATAACAATGTATTGGTATACTTGTAAATTACTAAGAGTAGATTTTTAGTGTTCTTACTCCACAAAAAGTATGAGGTAATGCATGTGAAATAGCTTGATTTAGCCATTCTACCATGTATACATATATCAAGACATCATGTTTATGTAACCAAAATGTTTGTACCCTCATAATATTGTGAAATAAAAAAGTTAAAAAAGCATGTTAAATATGATACATATATATAATTTCTATTAGTCAATTAAAATAAATACATAATAAAATAAAAATTTTAAAAAGAGACGTAAGAGGGTGGTGGTTACATGGGCAAATTCACTTTGTGAAAATTCATTAGATTGAATACTTATCAAGCTATATACTTATTATGTAGTTTTTTGTATGAATATTCTTACTTCTATCAAAAGTTTACTAAAAAAGAGATATAAGAGACAGATTAACCTGATGTAATATATGGACCTGGTTTCCAATAAAATGAGGCTTTCAAAAAAAGTCTTTATTTGCAGTTGGGAAATCTAAGTACTGGTATTTGATGACATGAAAGATATTAATGTTTAAGAATAATAATGGTGTGGTAGTGGTTTTTTTTCTTTTTTTAAGTCCTTTTACTTTAGAAATATAGGGAAGTACTTAATGGATGCAATGAAATGATACCTGGGATTGGCTTCAAAATAATCCAGTGGGGTGGATGGAACAAATAATGGGGATATAGATGAAAAAATTGATCATGCTTTGACACTTCTTTAAAGTGGATGATGGCTACATTGGGGTTCAGTATTTTTCTACTTTTGTATATGTTTGAAATTTTCTGCAACATAATTAAAATGTTCACAGAAACCCACATTTATAAAGTTAAATTGACACTTCATCATTTCCCATGCTAATACTTTTTCACCATTGCTAAATTATTTGGAGACAAGGAATCTGTTGGAAATTTTTCATTACTCCGTTTAGACGCAGGATGGCACTCTTTGAATAAGTAATTAGCCAAAGTTCACTCCCACTGAATGAGTTCCTTTCCAATGAAGCTACTTTGTAGGGTAGTTTATCTTAGTTGAGGTAAAAACTTTTCAGATAGTTTACATCGATATTTACTGCTCACACCCTTATTTTTTTGTGCTGGCTGCACCTATCTACTTCCAGTTCTTGAAAACTTAAGGAAGATTAGGGTACAAAAGCATTTAAAGTGTGATTTGATGTAAAAACAACTCTATGCCCACTTTTCTTATCTTTGGTGTTTACAATTGTTGCTATGAGGTTTAGCTACCTCTTATATTTTATACACATACATACATATGATTCATATTTATTTAAAATTATCAATGTCGACCACAGGACGTATTTTTACGTTTTTAATGGCATTTAGCCAAATAATGTTGATTAAGGTCAAGATGAAAACTATTGACTCCGTGGACAGATGCTTTCCTCTTTCAACCCTCGAATAAGAATTGGAGTAACTGTATTCTTGGACGTTCTCAGTCTGATTCATACCTTCTTTTAGCCAACTATTCATAGATTCACCAGAAGAATTACACCTACTACCTCCGGCGTAGGAAGAAAAAAAAAAATCAAATGAGCAATAATGTTAGCAGAAACTTGAAATTTAAGGGCCGGTATTAAGAAAGATCATCCTCCCTACCCCTTTCCCTCCGGTCCAATTCCCCTTTCTGGTTCTGGCCAGCGGAAATCGACTTGGCATTAACTAAGGACTGGAATTTCAAGGCGTCAGTTTTCCCCTGCCCCCAACCTCGGAAACTCTTAAACAGCTCCCTACCCTGCACTCAACGGTAGAGACAGATAAATGATGCAGCAGATTACACCTCTGAAAGGCAACATTTGTCCTGAGCTATTTTCACATTTTTTCCTGTTTCCGATTTGTGTGCCACACTTTGTTTGCTTGCTTAGGACATGGAAAACTTATTGGCTTTCCCCGGGCAAATGAAAGTGAAAGTGCTATATTGTAGCGGTATTTTATCCTTAAAGTCTGGACTGGCAGCTGGTGTGTATATGGGTGAGGGGGGAAGGGTGGGATTGGGAAACTTGAAGAACCAGTTTTGAGGTTTTGTTTGTTTATCTTGAGATCGCAGCAGGGTTCCTGTTTTTTCCTTCCTTATTTTGGGAGGGGGTCTGACTTCCGATTTATTTTCATTCGGGCAGTCATTGAAGTTTCATTCAATATACTGACTTCTAAAAAAAAATACACTCCACTTGTAGCTTTTCCCGGTTGCTCTTTAAAACACCATCCAGTCTCACCCTCATCTGGAAATAATGCAAGCTTCTCTCTTCCCCCCGCTCCCTCCTCCCCCACGTTTTTTTTTCTTTTAAAGCCCTACATAACCTGAAGTCGATAGTCAGATGGAAAATGTGCTGGTCTTAGTTTAGTTTACTTTCCCTTTTGGTGCTCACCTTACTTGCTGAAGTATATATAAAACGCACAGGCGTTTTGTACACACTTAGCTACCGAGTCTTGAAGTCCGCCTGCTCCACTGATCTAAACTTTGTTTACTCAAAGGCACTCTTTATGTGCAAATTTTAACTTGTTTGTGTGTGTACTTAAAAAAAAATACACGAGGAATGACACTGGAGATTTTAACAGTAATATTAATCCCTTTAAAGTCATTCATCTTTTCCCTCCCCACATCTTTTTTCCAAGAAACAACTAATAACAAATCAGGCTAGAATTTCTAAAAGAGGTTAGAGGAGGAGGAAAATAGGGGGAGTGGGATAGGGTAGAGAGGTTAGAGGGGCCAGAATTTCTCTCATTCACTGGGTGGAAAAGTTGACATTGTCTAAGCCTTTCTGAATGGCTGGTAGTTGGTTACCCCGATTGTACCTCTACCTCCCCTCCCCCTCCACGTGACGACCCAGGACACATGCGCACCCGACGCAGCCCAGGCACATCTGCAGACTGACGTCAGTGTGCTCTGCCTCCGAGGAAAAGCTGCCAAAATTTTCTCCTGCTGCAATTCAAGTTGGCTGGGGGCCGGTAGTGAGATCTAGGGCTACTTCAACAAAACTTTGCTGCCCTTCCTGCTCCTCTTGTCTTCTTTTCTCTTGATACCTTTTGATGCTCTGCACATGTTATTTGCATAGCAAAGGCACTAAGCTGTCCAGGAAGAGAGGGCACCACTTCCACCCCCAATAAGTCTTTTTTTCCCTTCTTTTCTTTCTTTTTCCCTTTCTTTTTTTTTGGGGGGGGGAGGGATAGTGAGAGAGGGGGTTTGCAAAGGCAGCATCTCAGGGTTATAGCTTTGATGTATTGAAGGCATCTCTTATTCTGCCAAATCGGAAAGTCAGTTCTAAAGCCGGGGTTAGCCAGACTATAGGGTTTTATTCTGGCTACAGAATAACTGGCTGGTGTGGCTTTGCAAAGGGGGGCAAAAAAAAAAAAAAAAAGTTAGGAGAGGGAGTACGTGAGTCGTCCAGTGCAATCTCTATTGTTTGAAACTTACTTTTTATCAGAATTTGAAGATGAAAACGGTAAGGAAGACTTCACAATATTCAATGAAACCTTTAAAAAAAAAAAAAACAACTTGTGCTTTGCTTGTCTTCCGAATAACGCTTAGAAAACTTTTTCTCTGTGTGTGTGTGTGTGTGTGTATTTTTTTTATGGCAGTGAGTGAGCTTGACTGAACTCATTTTACAGATAGAAATCTTTTTAACTCCAGACTTGTTGGAGGTTGTAGAATCTGAGACTTGCAAGTATTTTATGATGCAAAAAAATACGTTTATTATGTGAATATACAGTACATGTTTTGTGAAGTAGACTTGATTATGGTTATTGTAGTCTTTTAACTAATCATCAAATAGTAATTGGGAAAGTAATAATGATGTGTGTGTTTTAAATTGATTTCCAGTTTTCTTTAAGAAAAATCTTCTGCATTTTATAGTTTCATGTCAGTGTCTTAAGTGTTTAGACAAGTGCATATTTTATGCCTGGGCTCAGAGGATAGCATTAATGTGCTAGCTGTAGCCCTGATGCTCTAGGATATGTTAAGCTCTTAATAGGCTAATCAAAGAGATGGAAACGTGTGTTTTTTATTTACTTTGGGGCACTTGGGATGTGGTAGACTCATAACCCTCTGGAGCCTTGTTTACCAGAGTATGTCTCTATATACCGTGTATGGGACCAAAGTTCAGGGATTGGGGAGGGGGAAAACAAGAGTGCTGGAGGGGATATTGGAAAGCCTCTTTCTGATAACGTGGGCTACAGTTCCTGTCTTTGATAATTTCTTTTCTTGTACTAGAGGCAAAGGGAGTGAGAGATTGAGAAAGCGCACTGAGAGGGAACAAGAGAGTGAGTTTCTTACTCTTGTTTTTATTTGAGCTGCCGGTGCAACGCGTTTGGGCCAAATGCCAACTGTCTGGGTCACACGCGTTTTATCCAAATAGATTTAGCGCTGCTGTCTGGAAATGGGCTGCTGAATGTTAACTTTAGGATCAACTCAACCAGGGCAGCTCAGACTGTTACCCTCTGTCTGGGCTAAGTGGAATGGAGGGTGGGGGGAGTGAGGGTGTGCAGAGCAGAGAGGAAAAAGGAAACTGAACCATTGCTTGGAACTTTTAAAAAGACACTGGTGTGATTTTCAACATATTTTTTTATGTTCAGATTTTTGGGACTAAGTTTTTTCTTTTTTCTTTCATTTTTAAGCTTATGTAGACTGAAACTTTTAGATGTTGGAATGACAGTTCACAGAATTCATGACAGGAAAAGAAATGTAACAAAATTGGTGTAGTTGAAGGAAATTAAGAAAATTAATTTTGGAGATAATTGTTTTCCTGTGTTTCAGCAAAGTGGTAGTTGCAGTCTGGTTTGTATTAATTTAGTGCTCAAATTTAATCATTTGTGTTTTGGATTTTTGAAGAATAGTATATAGAGGCAAGTAAGTTGATTTCAAACAAATCAAAATTTATTCATTTGCCATAAATGGCTACAAATGAAATCGGTGTAGTGCTATTAATATTTTTGTGATTACCAAAAAGAAAAACCTCTAACCTCCAGAACTGAAATATTGTAATACTTTTCATATCTGGTTCCAATACCTGTAAGATTAATTCCTGCTCTTGTCTATTCTTACCACTTCCTCTTTATTTCCTTAGCAATCATGAGTAGACACTAGTGGTTTAGAATGGGCCTCTATGCCAAATCTTACCTTGTTTGTGACTTTAATGAAAAGAGTTAATGAGAAGAGTTAACATGTTTAACTACTTTAATGAGAAGAGTTAACAGCATATTTGGAATATTTTGGGGGGGGGAACAGAATGAACAGGGAAGAGATGGATAAGCTTTTTTAGTTCTACAAAAGACGTGATTGATGATCAAGCTAATCTCAAGAGAAAAAGACATTTCTGTTTTTCAGAAAAAGGTATAATACAGATAATGTATACTTACCTTGTTATCTGGAAAAAAGTTTGGGACTATATATAATTTAGAGCTTGAGTTCTGTAAATTGTGTTTTATATTTTTGGTCTTGGTTCATTTGCTTTTCTTCATAGGTAAGTTTTGAGTAATTTATATGTTTCATTGCACCTTTCCATGGAAACCAATCTCACAAAGTTTATCCATGATCTGGAAACCTTATAATTAGAGCCTAGTTGTATCTTTAGCATAGATAACCTTGTTGACAGAATAAATGGAAAATGAAATCAGAAGTTAGTTTTCACATATTAAAATTAAATACCTGAAGGCAGCATGGTATTTTTGCTTCTGCCATGGAGACCAAATCAACCTTAGATATATAACTTAAGTAAGATGGATGAAAGATGTTGTACTTTAGCTTCATAATAATAGTTGATGAGAGGAAATTATTGCCTTGGCTCCTCCCAGATCATTTGAGTGGGAAGTAAAAATGATAGAGGAAAAAGACAAGTAATACCCTTTAGCCAGGGCAGTCTACTGAGGGAATCAGTCTGATCTTTTTGCTGCTCAGCTAGTATAGTTTTGGTCCATGGAAGCCGGTAAATGATCTGTTAACCATATTGGTGCATTTGTGTTAGGGGGAAAAAGGATATGTGAAATCAAAGTAAAATGTATGTTTTGGTTCTGTTTCCAAATTTAAAATAGCTATAAGTACAATTATCATGATCTAAATTCTTTACTGTTTGCTTTAAAGACAATATAACCTCATTGATTACCTCTATCATCATATCCAACTATTCCACATTTTTTAGGGAAAGAGGAACATGAAACTATTTTTGAAGGAAGGCCTTTAAAAAGTGATGTTAGATAATGGAGGGCTAACATTTATTTGGCCATTAAAATGAAATATGCAGACACTTTATATTATGTGCTATCTAATTTAGTCTCTCAACAAATCTTTGTAAGGTGGATGTTATTATCATGACTATCAATGAGGAAACAGATCCAGAGAATTTAAGTAACTTGGAGTCAGACCAGGACTCAAAGCCATTGTGCTTTCCACAACATGGGTAGTTTCTGCTATGCAACTTAAAGAGTTAATGCATTATGATTTCTAGTACAATTGTCTAGTATTTTTTTTTTTTTTTTTGAGACAGAGTCTCGCTTTGTTGTCCAGGCTAGAGTGAGTGCTGTGGCGTCAGCCTAGCTCACAGCAACCTCAAACTCCTGGGCTGCAGTGATCCTTCTGCCTCAGCCTCCCGAGTAGCTGGGACTACAGGCATGCGCCACCATGCCCGGCTAATTTTTTATATATATATATCAGTTGGCCAATTAATTTCTTTCTATTTATAGTAGAGACGGGGTCTCGCTCTTGCTCAGGCTGGTTTTGAACTCCTGACCTTGAGCAATCCACCTGCCTCGGCCTCCCAAGAGCTAGGATTACAGGCGTGAGCCACAGCGCCCGGCCTGTCTAGTATTTTAATGTTAGCTTGAACTTTGAAAACTATATCTGGAAAAGTCAGAGCCTATACATGTTTGTTTATGGTGTCCAGATTAACCTCTCCAGCAGGTGTCAGGAAGTAGATTAACCCATTCACTCTTACTGTGTAGGTGACTTTAGAGTGGTTAGATACATTAATCGTATTGATTTTAGTTGCACTCTAGCCAACTCATTTACTTAGTGTTAAGTGTCTTCACTGAGCACTGGAGGCTTGAGAGAAAGTAGGGAGTGAGAAAGGAGAAAGAAACTGGAATTTATTGCGTGTCCATGTACTAGATATTGTGGTTAGTGGTGGAACCAAGACTGTAACCCTGGTTTATTTAACTTCAAAGCCCCTGCTCTTTCTGCTGTGCACCAATGCCCTTTTTACTGCACATCCTGAAATCATATGTTAGTCTACTTCTGGCCAAATAGTTCCCTATTACTATTCTCTCCATGCTACTGCCTTAATTAATTTGGGCGTTTACAGGACAGTAGGTAAGAGTGAAGGTTACAAAACTGTAACAGTTCCAAAACTGAGAAGAGCAGGAAATTTCTCAAGGGAGAAAAATAGTTGTTCCCTAACCCCAGCCAATTATGCTATAAATTTGTCATTAGATTCAAAGCCCAGGAAAATAAGAGAAAAAAGGATGCTTCAGTACAAATCTATGACCACCAGGAAATTACCTCAAATATGTTAATAATATATTCTTCTTTAAAAGAAGATTACAATTTAAAGTATATAAGGGACTTACTTAATGTCAGGCATTATTACTCAAAACACTCCAGTGATTTGGAAACAATTAAAACAATGAGAATGAATGTTTTCGTGAAGCAACTATCATACTTTAATATCTCAGGTCTGGAGTATGGAGATTCTGTGTAAGTAGGTTGGAAACCAGGATAACTGAATTCTTTTTATTACTGTTATTTAATAATGATATGACTTAATCTCTTACAGATTTTTACCTGAGAAGGGATTTATAGTGCCTGCTGTCTTGCCTAAAACATTGTATAAGTAATTTTGAGATGAAACAATTGCTATATGTAAAGTTTTAAAAACTATTCACATTAACTAATCAGTACCATTTATGAATTTGACATTGGTTGTTATCAACTGCTATCGAATGTTTAAATTGGAGTGCTTTAAACTGAAAGTATGATGTAATATAAAGAATTTAGAGTTTAAATCCAGATAGTGTGTGTGTAAGTCTGGGATCTGCTGGGTTTTTTGTTTTTTTTTAATCTATCTGACTTCTATGAGTTTCAGCTTCTATATTTGCAAATTGGCAGTTGTATTAGTTATCAATTACTGTATAACAAATAACCACAAATTTGGTGACTTAACACACAGTATCTGACAGTTTCTTTGGGTCAGGAGTCCAGGCATGGATTAGCCATGTCCTCTGCTTTAGGGTCTCATGAGACTGCAATCAAAGTGTTGGCAATGATTGTCTGCAGAAGGCTTGACTGGGGAGGAATCTGCTTCTAGGCTTACATATGAATGAGCAGGATTCAGTTTCTTGCATACTGTTGAAATGAGGGCCTCAGTTCCTTGTTGGTAACATTTGGAGGATGTTCTCAATTCCTTGCTATGCCTGCCTCTTCATATGACAGCTTCATCTAAATCAATGAGGGAAAGAGTTGGCTAGCAAGATGGAAGTCAGATTATTTTGGAATCTAATCATGGAAGTAACATCCCCTCAATGTTGAAATAGTCTATTGGTTAGAATCAAATTATTTGAGGGGAGGGTATTACGTAAGGGCATGATATGAGGTAGCAGAATTATTGGGGTCATCAGAGTCTGCCACAGGGGCAATATACTTCACATGAGTGTTGTGGAGATTACAAGAAGCAATATATATTTAAGGTTCTTTATTTTTAGTCTGACCTTAAACTACCTTTCTGGATATTACCTGTTAGTCTTTTGTATAGGAACCAAATGCGCTATTTATTATTACTAATACCATTTACTATTTCCTGTTTTTTTTTTCTTCTTGTCTTTGTGGAGTTTGTGGAACACATTTCTTCTCTTTGTAATGATTACCTCCAACAATTTGACTTGTGAAATTCATCTTCCAGGACTTATCTCAAATGCTACTTTTTTCATAGACATTCCTTGATCATCCTTCTCTGACCCAGAAGTCATCTCCCTCATCTGATCTCCTGTAACACCTTTCCATAACTTTATTATGGCATTTGTCTGCCTTGAATTTTTGCATTATTTAAATTATGAGCTCCCTAAGGGCAAGGATTGTGTCTTAATCTTTTCTGTATTCCTTAATTCTTTTCTATGTTCTTATGTTGTTATAGCATCATCTTTTAAACATAGTAAGTCATTATTTATTGATTAGTGAATTAGTTTTTCCAAGATTTAGCAGTTTAATAACTTGTAAAGACAGATGATAGGAATTTTAAATGGTTGTTGTTGTTTTATATGTTGTAATAACCAATATTTCTAGCACCATAGGGAATGAAGTATTCCACGTAAGTTAATTTTCCAGTTAACTACAAATATTCTTATTTATTTATCTATCTTATTTTTTTTGTGAGATACAGTCTCACTCTGTTGCCCTTGCTGGAGTGCAGTGGCACCAAATATTCTTTTATATGCCTAAAGTGGTTTTATTTTGATCATTATTCATTCATTTATTCATCTATTTTTTAGACCAACAAATATGTAGTAAGCATTTATTATATGGTAATTTCATATATTAGGGATGAAAATCAAATCTTTCGTGTACTTCTCTAACTTAATAATAATTTATCTTCTTGAAACTATTTAATTTTTATTTCAGATTCAGGCATAGTATGAATGTCAGATATTGAGTTCTGATACAGTTATATGTACAATAAGAACTATTAAACTATATAAGAACTGTTTGCCTCTACCCAAAATTATATTACTTTGGGAAAGTAATGCTGGAAAATCAGGTAGCCAATATGCTATTGTTCTGTATAAAGTATGAAGACACTGACTCTTTTTTTTTTTTTTTTTTTTGAGACAGAGTTTCACTTTGTCGCCCAGGCTAGAGTGAGTGCCTTGGCATCAGCCTAGCTCACAGCAACCTCAAACTCCTGGGCTCAAGCAATCCTCCTGCCTCAGCCTCCCGAGTAGCTGGGACTACAGGCATGTGCCACCATGCCCGGCTAATTTTTTCTCTATATATTAGTTGGCCAATTAATTTTCTTTCTATTTATAGTAGAGATGGGGTCTCGCTCTTTCTCAGGCTGTTTTCGAACTCCTGACCTCGAGCAATCCGCCCGCCTCGACCTCCCAGAGTGCTAGGATTACAGACATGAGCCACCATGCCCGGCCAAAACACTGACTCTTGATGAGGTTGTTAGCTGAAAGTAAAGTACATGAGATAGGACTTGAAATCTGTTGTGATACCTAAAATGAGGTTTTAAAAATTTCTTTTCTTTTCAGTTACATTCCAGGGAGTTGAAGTTACCTCACATGAGTTGCTTTGTAAATCATATAAGATTTCCAGATAAAGTCAAGTGTAATAATAAATATGTTTTGGTATTTTAGAAGTTTAATTTGATACAGACAAAAATGAATTCTCTTAAAAATTTAAAATAATTATGATTTCACTGCAGGTTCCTTCTCTGATTATTAAGTAGCTCTGGCATTATACTGCTAACATCTCTTACGTCTGTATTTAGACTATAAAGAACAACAATGGTCTAACTCAACTATATTAAGTTATATTGTAGTTGTGTCTTTTGGCAAGCATTCAGTGATAAATAGTAGATTTGTCCATTTAGGATATTTTTCAGTTAACTTAAATTTGTTTTTGTTTTTCTAGGTTAAAAATGGCCATACTATAATAACTAATTAGTCTAATGCTTTGCTTATGAAAGTTTTTTCCATCATTATTTTTTCATTTTGGATTGAGAAAATGAATCCAGATATAGAAGAAAGTACAGGATGTTGGAAAAAAGTTCCTGTTAAACAGTGAAACATCTAATGGCTAATTTGCAAGAAGTTTTAAAGAAATAAAATTGTTATGCTTCGATTTTGGTATGGTATTGACTCTATAGCACATAGGTAGCCCTCCAAAAAAATCATCCAATTTTCTAAATTATGGAAATTTTGTGGAAGACGTTGACCTGGATATTGAGCCTCATCATGGCTTCATCGGAATGTCATAGTGACCACAGGCTTTCATACAGTTCTCAAGGTAGGATTTCTGCTTTTGAAACTGACAAGAAATATTGCTATTAATTGGATAAGAAAAGATTCTGAGTAGTTAGTGTGAACACTTTCTTTGGGATATGTAGTGATAGGAATGGAGGCCTACTGTGTCAATTCAGTGCTGGTTTCATAAATGTTAAAGGCTCTAAGAGTCTGTTTAACATGTCCTACTAGTATTTAACATCCTGTGGATTTTAAAGTTAGCCAGTCTTTCTTGGAAAATGATAGACCCAGGCCCTCTTCTTCTGAATATTAAACTTTAATAGGCTCATTCATTGCTAGGGTTTATAGGCAAGACCAAATAAAAGAGTGAGAATTGTAAGAAGTTAAACTTTTCAAATTCTAATTCTTATACTTTTAATCTATAGAATTGAACTTTATATCATAGAAATCTTAACAAAGAAGGCCCCAGGAGTAAATGTCATTTTGTTTTCCATGGACCAGTCTAATCCTTACAGAATTATTAAAAGGCATAGCTTTTGGATTTCGCCCCATGAATGCATAGTAACACATTTTTTTTGGTGCTGATGAGCCAGATTTTCAAGACTATTATAGATTGATTTATATGTCTAGAAGTCCATGTGCAAAAAGTGTGGCTCTCAAAGTAGATCAGTGAAGCCATGACATTTAGTATTAACTCTTATTTATAAGAAGTAAAATAATGTCTTTCAATTTATTTCCATTAGGTTATGGTTTCATGGGAGTTTATATTTGTGGGTAAACTTCATGTACAGACAATGAGGCAATAGGCAGACATTTGGTTTCCCTTAGTGGTAAACCTAGCTAAAGGAAGGTATGGCTGAGAAAGTAGATGGGTAATATTTAGTACATCTAATGAGGAAAATATGTTTAATAGTCGTTTGAATTTTTAGTCAATCTTATATTTTTAACAGTTTTATTGAGATATACACATATCATTAAAGTATATAATTCAGTGGTTTTTAGTATTTTCAGTATTGTAAAACCATCATCATCATCAATTTTGGAACATTTTCATCACTCCAGAAAGAAACCCTATGCCCATTAGCAGTCACTCCCAAATTCCCTCCAAACTATCTCTCACTCCCAGCTGTAGGTAACCTCTAAACTTCTGAACTTCTGTCTCTAGAGATTTGCTTATTCTGGATATTTCATATAAATGAAATCATATGTGATCTTTTGTGACTGGCTCCTTTTACTTAGCATAATGTTTTAAATGTTAGATAATGAACTTTGATTATGAAGGCAGTTGTTATGAAGACTCATTCATGTCATAGCTTGTATCAGTACTGCATTCCTTTTTATTGCAAAATATTCCATTGTGTGAATATACCACATTTTATCAATTCATGAATTGATGAAAATCTGGGATTCCTTTAGGCCATCCCTTTAGAGACAGGGCCTTGCTTTGTCACCCAGGCTGGGGTACAGTGGTATGATCATAGCTCACTGCAGCCTTGGACTCCTGGGCTTAAGCAATCCTCCTGCCTTAGCCTCCCCAAATGCTGGGATTACAGGTGTGAGCCATTGTGCCTGGCTGATTTTTGGTTATTTTTCATAATTCTGATAAGAACATTCACATACAGGTTTTTATGTGGATGTGTGTTTTCATTTCTATTGTATGTATAATTGAGAGTAGAATTTCTGGATTATATGGTAACTCCATTTTGAGGAACTGTCAGACTGTTTTTCAAAGTGGCTGTAGCATTTTACATCCTCACTGATGAATTTTTTTTTAAAATAATAATTTCTAAAAGGCTGTAAAGCTTCTCTTTTGGATAACTTTCAAAAACAGATTTTATCTGAGCTAAACTTTCTTTACATATGTGTGCTTTTCATTGTTTTTTATTTCAATGTAAAATTTTCATACTTCTGTAGAATTTTAGTTCTCAGAATCCATGTTTTTAAAATTAAATTTTAAACAAAATTGCTTTTGCAAGTAATTTTAAATTAATTGTAACTTAATTAATCTTTAAATTTTAAACTTTTACTCTTTCATTTTTATTTAATATAACATTTTTTGTACGTACCTCACATATAATGATGCGGAGTTTTAACCGACATAGTTGTTTATATTGCTTCTTCTTTGTTCTGTTAAATTTTTTTTCTTTCATGTTTTTTTTTTTCTGGATTCTCTGCCTTGTGATTACAAAGAGGAATTCCTGACTTACCTTGAACACTACCAGCTAACTATTCCAATAAGGGTTGATCAAAATGGAGCGTTTCTCAGCTTTACTGTGAAAAATGATAAACACTCAAGGAGAAGACGGAGTATGGACCCTATTGATCCACAGCAGGCAGTATCTAAGTTATTTTTTAAACTTTCAGCCTATGGCAAGCATTTTCATCTAAACTTGACTCTCAATACAGATTTTGTGTCCAAATATTTTACAGTAGAATATTGGGGTAAAGATGGACCCCAATGGAAACATGATTTTTTAGACAACTGTCATTACACAGGATATTTGCAAGATCAACGTAGTACAACTAAAGTGGCTTTAAGCAACTGTATTGGGTTGGTAAGTAGATGTTATACTTTTAAATTTCTGTTGGGAAAATAAGTTCACAATGTAAATGTCTTTCCTCGATTAAAAAATATATATAGGTGATTTAAGCAGGAAGTAATAGTCTAAATTTTTTTTGCTCTTTCTGCTGCTTTTGGTTCTCATCATCTGTTTCATAATGTTTGTATTGTATTTTCAAAGAACAGGTTTTAAAACTATTATTAGTAGAGAAATGAATGAAACCTCAGGTTTCCTTTTAGACTTAAGTTTTTCTGTTCAAATAAGTATCTTTTATGAATAAACAAAACTCAATCATTTGTGAAGAGTTTCACGGTGTGATTGTGTATATGTGTATATTATGGCAGAAAACCACAGCATTGATAGATATTCTCTTTAGGTTTCTTTCTCTAAATACCTTTTTCTAGTAGGTAACATAGCTTAAAATTACTTATGACTTACTTATGGTTACAAGTTCTTGAAGCAAAATCTTTTATACCAATGTCTATGAAATAATTTTTTCATACATTTATATGAAGATTAATAATAAATCCTTTTTACTGAGAAAGTTGGGTTCAGGAGTACAGGGTTTATGTTAGGCATTTTTTTTTTTTTTTGAGAGAGGGTCAATCTCTGTTGGCCCGAGTAGAGTACAGTGGCATGATCATAGCTCACTGTAACCTCAAACTCCTGGGCTCACGCAATCCTCTTGCCTCAAACTCCTGCCTCAGCCTCCTGAGTAGCTGAGACTATAGACACATGCCACCATGTTGGGCTAATTTTTCTATTTTTGTAGAGATGGATCTCTTGCTCAGGATGGTCTCAAACTCCTAACTGCAAGTAATCCTCCTGCCTCAGCCTCCCAGAGTGCTAAGATTACAGGTGTGAGCCAGCATGCCTGGCATATGTTAGGCATTTCAGTCCATTCTAGTCTAAGGGTAAATACACAGTTCAAAGTTTCATGTAATGTTTGTAGAACAAAGCATATTCCCGTACTTCCTCTTCAACATTTACTCTGTTTGGGGTAATGTAGATACTCCATTAAAGCTTTATCTGGGGCCTGGTGTGGTGTCTCATACCTGTAATCCTAGCACTCTGGGAGGCCCAGAGTTGGGTTTAAATAAGTTTTAGATTGGAAGGAACTATCAAGAACTACACAATGTGGAAAAATTTTCATTATCGGTGTATGTAAGAATTTGCTCAAATTGTCCATTTTCTTAACTGTTAATTAAAATGAGCTATAATAATTTGATTTTAAGGTTTAGGTTTAATTCCTATAAATAGACATACTGAGTGCATTTATTGTTAGTTTCTCTGTAAGCTGTGTTAGGACTTTATATAAAAAGTAGATTTACCTTTTTGAATAAAATTATGCAAATATGTGTTCTAAGACTTCTCATATGTTAAAAGGACATGCTGTTAATTGTCATAGAAAAATACTTTTCATAGCCATTTACTAATACTTTTCCTAGTCGTTGACTTTTCCTAACTTTTACATTTGGCATTAACATTAATTATGACATTGCTAATTTTAACAGGGTGATGAAATGAGGAAATTTGATATTTAGAAAAAAAACCAAATTCTGTTGTGAATATGAGGGAAGAGGGGTGATTGTAGACACAAAGATGAGTTAGAACATATAGTAGACAATGAGGGCCTATCTGTACAAAGACTATGGCATTGGGAATGGAGAAGACAATGAATATGAACCAAATTTTAGTGAGAAAATTTAGAGATTTGTGTCCTATTAATCTTTTCTTCTCTGACATATAACAAGACAGGTAGTAAATAGTTGGTATTTAATAATATTTTTAAAAACTGATATAGAATTGAGCAGGGTGTTGGATGAGGAGAAAAAATATAAATTGAAGATGGCTGAGATTTCTCGTTTGGATGAAGGTGTGTATGAATGTTACTTGTGGAAAAGGAATACCAGAAGAGTGTTGGATTGGAGAGGAAGATAATATAGTAAGTGTGAAGAATCAAAGAAATAAAGGTTAGAGATACCTACTGGTGTTAAGGAAATAATGTTGTGAAATTTAGAAAAAGTTCAATTATAAGTAATTTGAGGGTCATTAACATAGGTGACTGTATATGAAATTGTGAAACATACTGTTTCATGAGTCAAAAATGAGAATAAGGTTGAAAATTAAGGAGATGGCAGAGTATCACCCATCTATTCTTCGTCCTCGTTGAGGCTGTCTCTTCTGTTAATACCTTTCTGTTATACTTTGTTTCTTACTGAAACTGCATGGTCCATGTTATTAATAACTAAGTTTGATTACTTGGTAAGATGTGGTCTGCCAGGTTTGTCCACTGAAGTTATTAGTTTTCCCTTGGCAATTAATAAGGAATTTGTGAGCAGATTTTTTGAGACAGTGTGAATACCCTGTTCCTCATCACATTTTTACACAACAGTTTTAGTAACTGTTACCATCAGTCTTAATTTGTATCATGTTACACTTTTAATCAAATGGAATATGTAAAGAAGTTTTTTAAAAATCCCACTTTTCAAAGGCTACACTTTTAGATAATTCTGTTTTTAACTGTTCTATCTAAATTAGTTTTCAATGTAGAGATCATAAGTATTTTCTAATCATATTTCCTCACCCATAGTTTTAATGTTACAGCCCTTGCACCATTGAAGGGACAAAGTTCCTAACATTGTATCCTACCACTTCCAAATAATGTCACATTTTAGTTTGTTTTATATTTGGACCATGGTATTTTTATCCAGGGTTTTTTTTTTGTGTGTGTGTGTGTGGAGTTTCTAATTAATTTTATTTTTTCTTATTGAAAAAATATACTATTTCTTTATTAAGTGACCAATATTACCCAGATCCTTAGCCCTTATATCTATTGCTTTGAATATATTCCATTCTTATTTGGAGGCATTTTGCATCGAATTTACCAGTTAATTAATTTCTTAAGCTACCACGTTATCTCTCATTTGGGGATTTCTTCTTTTCTAGTTTAGTTTCACATCTTACTCTTTCTGAGTTTACATCCTGATTTTGTTGGGAAACATCTTCATAATTACCTCATATAGGTGCCTGGGAAGTAAAATTTCTGAGTCTTTGACTATTTGAAAGTGATTTTATGTTGCCTTCGTGTATGGTTAACAATTTAGGTGAATGTGGAATTCTAGGTTCAAAAATAATTTTCTTTAAGAACCATGGATGGTGGAATTGAGAAAGGAAATATATGTGGCATCAAATTTATCTATATGGTTTTATATCTTTAAAAAAGGAAAAATATATAGAGTTCTAAAAAATTATCATTGATTCATTTTAAGTGGCAAGTAGAAATCTTCTGTTAATCTGATTTTTGTCCTTTTGTTATTTAAAAAATTTTAATTAAAAAAATTTTTTCCTCAATGAAAGTGTGTTCTTCTCTTTATCTTTCTTGTTTCAGGAATTTTATAATGTGGTTAGGTATGGGTATTCTTCCCTTCTCTCTGCTTGGTTTTTCTTTTCATTTCTTATTTCTTTTATTGCCTGCAGAAGTTTCTCCTGTGGATTTTTTGCCCTGCCCTGCCCTGCCCTGCCGTGCCCTTCCTTTTTCCCTTTCCCTTCTCCTTCCCTTCTCCTTCTCCTTTCCCTTTCCCTTCCCCTTCCTTTTCTCCTTTCCCTTCCTCTTCCCCTTTCCCTTTCTCCTTTCCCTTTCTCTTCCCCTTTCCCTTCCCCTTCTTCCTTCTCTCTTCCCCCTTCTCCCTTCCCTTCCCTTCTCTCTCTCTTTTCCTTTCCTTCCCTCCCTTCCTTCCTTCCTTCCTTCCTTCCTTCCTTCCTTCCTTCCTTCCTTCCTTCCTTCCTTCCTTCCTTCCTTCCTTCCTTCCTTCCCTCCCTCCCTCTCTCTTTTTCTTCCTGCTTGGTTTTTCATGGGTGCTTTTAATTTAAAGACCTTTCTTAAACTTAGAAAATTTAAAAAAATATTTCCTTAATAATTATATCTCCTTATTTTTTTTTTCCACTTGCTTTCTCTTTCTGGAATTGGTTCTCTGCTTCCCATAACTTTTTCTCTTTTTCCATTATTTTCTTTTTTGTTTTAAGTTCTATGAGATTTTCCCCATTTTGCCTTCCTTTCCTTCAGTTGATTTAAAAATTATAGCAGCCATATTTCTATTAATACATTTCCAGAGATCTTTCTTTTTAAATCTTTCCCTACATTCTGTTCTTATTTCATGAAAAATGATTTTCTTCAATCCCTCTGAAGATACCAAAGACCATACAGCTACTTAAAAGCCCAGTGACCCCATGAAACTTTCTCTTCATTTATTTATGTTCACAGCTGCCTTTCTCCCTTTATTCATTCTTTCTTTCACTAAATACTTATAAGTACTTTCCATTACTGTTGTAGATGCTAGGAGCAAAACAGAAAACACAACAAAAATCCCTGTTATCACATAGCTTGTATTCTAGTGGAGTAGACACACAGTAAGGTAAACAAATAAAAATCATAATATGTTGGATAGTGATAAGTGCTAAGGAGGAAAAATATTGAGCAAAGACTTTAAGGGAAAGGAGGAAGAAAATGCTGGCATCTGAGGGCTAAGATTTTCAGGTAGAAATTTCCAAGTATAAAGATATAATCTAAGAGTATTTGAGGAACAGCAAGGAGGCCACTATGGCTACAGCTAAGTAAAAGAGGGAGAGTAATGGAAGTTGAGGTCAGAAGGGAACTGGGGGCCAGATGTAATGTTATAGAGCTGTGGTCCCGAACCCTTGGGCCGCAGACCAGACAGGTACCTGTCTGTGGCCTATTAGGATGTGGGCTGCACAGCAGGAGGCTGAGAAAGGGAAGCTTCATCTGTATTTACAGCTGCTCCCCATGACTGGTTCACTGCATAAGCTCTGCCTCCTGTCAGATCAATGGGGGCATTAGATTCTCATTGGATTGCAAACCCAACTATAAACTGTGCAGGCAATGGATCAATCTAGGTTGCCCAATTCTTAGGAGAATCTAATACCTGATGACCTGAGGTGGAGCTGAGACAGTGATGCTAACGCTGGAGAGAGTCTGCAAATACAGATTATCATTAGCAGAGACGTTTGGCTGCACAGTAAAATGTAATATGCTTGAATCATCCTGAAACCATCCCTGCCTCTCCCCATCCCAGTCCGTGGAAAAATTGTCTTCCGTGAAACTGGTCCCTGCTGCCAAAAAGGTTGGGGACCTATGTTAGAGAGGACAAGGTATAAAATAGGTGATAATTCTAATCTTGAGCCCTGAGTAACTAGCAGAATCTGCCAGCTATCGACTGAGATGAGGAAGATTCAGGAATTAACTAAGAAGGAAAATCTGTTGGAAAAGTAGATTGGGGGTGATGGTGTATATCATGAGTTTAGCTGGACATATTAAACTTGAGATGTTGTATAGGACATTAGATAGTCCTGTCTGGAGTCAGAGGAAAGATAAGAATTACAGAATTATAAATTTGGCAGTCATCAATATGTAGATGACATTTAAAGCCAGGGTATGAAATTGCTTTGAAGAGAGCACAGATAGAAAAGAGAAGAGGTGTAAGGACTGGGCCTTTGGGCATTCCAAGAGGTCAAGGAGGTCAGAGAGAAGTGGAGGAATAAACAAAGAAGAAAGTAGTAAGAAAATTAAAGGCAAACGTCCCAGAAGCCAAGAAAAGGAAGTATTTCAAGAGGAAAATACTGCTGATGAGTCAAAATAAGGACTGAAAACTGCTCATTGAGTTTTATCAATGAGGAGGTTATTGGAGACCTTGACAAAAGCAGTTCCCGTGAAGTTGTGGTAGGGTTTGAAGGAGAGGCAAAGACCCGATTGGAGTAGGTTTAAGAGGGAGTGGGAGAAGAGAAAAGATGTATAGACAGTTACTTCAAGGACTTTTTGATAAGCGAGAAGTTGTCAATAGCTGCAGGCAGATGGGTTGGAGGAGGTTTTGGGTGTTTTTACTTTTGCTTTGTGTGATAAAGATGGGAATGATTATGTAGAGACTGGAAATTGAGTGAAGTCATTGGTAGGTGAGAAAGGATGTAATCATCTGCACAAATGGAATAATTATCCTTAGCTAGAATAGATAATTCATCCATAATAATAGGAAAAATAGATTATATGGACATGAGATGAAGGTGGGTGGATATTTATGGTTTTAGGAGTTTGTAGAAGACTGTACAGTGTTGTCAATTGGAAGGGAATAAAGAAGGAGGAGGTTTTAGAGGATTAGGAAGAGAGGAGACAACATGAACTATTTATCCAGGAGAATGGGATACTGAATGAACTAGAGAAATACAGTATAATTTCTTCGAAGCTGAATTAAGGGCACAGTTGAAATTAGTGATGATGAGTTTAAAGTGAGACATTTAGCATGTTGATGTATTTTTCTCTGGCTATAATGCAGCTGCAAACGTGCAGGGCCCAAAAAAATTGTATTTAGTCAGGATTATGGTTTAGCCAACTGAAGTCAATGAAGTGAAAAAGGGGCAAAGGAATTGAAGGTGGCATTGAAGCTAGGTTAGGGAAGTAAGGACATGAGGTGAGTAAAGGACAGTCAAAGGGCGATATAATCAGTGGATTGTGGGGACTGGTGGGGGTAAAAAGACTGTCTCTTGGAGTTGGGATATAGAGGAATAGTGCTGGAAAGATAGAAGAATGGGATACTTGAAATCGATATTATGGAAGGTTCCAGATATTGATAATGCCAAACTCTAAGATTGGACCCTGGCCATGAGTGTTGTAAAGTGAAGGACAAGATAATGTGAAGGACAGGAAGTCAAGGAATTGAGAAGGCAGGGATTGAAGGAACTCTCTATGCCAATAGTTCTTAACCTAGATACATGAATGGAATTCAGGGAGTTTGTGAACTAGAATGGGAAAAAATATTACATCTTTACCTTTACTAATTCTTAACTGAAATTTAACATTTTCTTCAATTATAAATACAGGTAACAAACCAATATTGTAATAGCAGTACCTATGACATTGTTTCCATAGAAACCACAGTTACTTTCATATCATGCTACAGTTTTTGAGTGTTTATTTATTTTTAACATACCCCATTTGTCTGGATATTTCAGTGTTTCTTAAAATATTATTTTTATTCATCACTATTATGAAATTATGATAGTTATTAGAGCCACTGAAGATTTTTTTAAGAGATGGGGTCTCATTCTGTCTTCCAGGATGGATGGAGTTTAGTGGCATGAGCATAGGTCACTGCAACCTCCAACTCCTGGGCTTAAGCAATCCTCCTGCCTCAGTTCCAGAGTAGCTGGGACTGTTGGTGCACACCCCGAAGCCCAGCTAATTTTAAAGTTTTTTTGTAGAGATAGGTCTTGCTATGTTGCCCAGACTGGTCTCAAACCTCTGGGCTCAAGTGATCCTCCCACCTCGGCCTCCCAAAGTAGTGGGATTACAAATGTGAGCCACTGCACCTGGCCTTGAAGATCTTAAAGTATTACAAAAAGTCTTATTATATTTTAAAAATATTTTTATAACTGTATTTCACTATTGGTTTTACTTATAATGCTACATATTTTTTCTGTATTTAAAATATTTTGAGAAGTGTTCCATAGGTTTCACTTCTAGATTTCCAAAGTGATTGCTATAAGAACATATTGAAATCAATGGAATGGTATGCAGAGAGTGACAGTGATCCAGAAGCTAAATTCTTTAAGGAGTGAGGGGGAATGACTTGGAAGGAAAAAGAAAAAAATAGATTACATGGATATGGGGAGAAGTTTATGGCATGAGGTTCAAAGCTTGTGTTTTGTTTTTTTGAAGAGGAAGAGAGAATTGTTTAGAAATGGCAGTGAGTTGCAAGAATACTTACTCAATCTCTGGGTCCAATGGGAGGCATATAGAAAAGAAAGCAGTCACTATTTCCAGAGAACTGCAGGGAGGAGTGTCATTGAGGGAAATTCAGGTTTTTGTTAGAGCAAGATGAAATCAATATTCATAGATGAAGCTGTAGGATATTTTGTTGATAATTGGCCTTGACTTCAAGAGGGCGCAGTAGAAGTGTTTTAAATGATGGGGAGAGGTAGAAATGGCATCAGAAAACATGATGTACTTATATAACCATATGTGGATTAGAATTTTGGAGATGAAGCTTGGGCTTTTAGGAATTGATACTGCAGGGAAAGAGGGGGAATGATAAAATTAGTCCTGAGGCAGATAGGGTAAAGGTGAATGAAGATGCTAAGGGAAGTAAGAGGCAGGGCTCTTGCCAGGCATGCACAGATTTCTGGGACTGGCATTCAATTCAGATCCTCCATCATCTGATTTTTAGCCCCTTTCCCATCTCATAGTCATTCTCCTATTCTCTCCCTTCAATCATTGTAGCTCCTGGCTGTTTCTCAAATACTATTAATACAAGCACACTCCTACCTCATTACCTTTGCATTTACATTTGCTGTTCTCATTATCTGGTCTGCTCTTTCCCAAGATATTTATTTGGTTTGTTCAGTTTGTTCAGGTTTCTCTTCAAATATCACCTTATTAAAGAGGATGTTCCCAACTATTCAAAATAGTTGTTGTAATTCCTTTACTTCGAATTATTCTTTGTCCTTTTCTGGTGTTTTTGTTTTTTGTTTTTTGTGTGTTTTTGATCTTAACATTATCGCCACCTGATTGACCATTTATTTATCTAATTAATTAATTTCTAACTCCTCCCACCAGAATGTTAGTACCATGTTAGAGCTGGAATATTTGTTCATTATTGTATTCCTGCCACCTAGTATGATATTGCCATGTGATAGGTACTCAGCATATTTGGTGAAGTGAATAAATAAGGTCAGAAACAGCACTTAGAGGGTAGGAGAATTATAGAATAGTGGTAAAGAGTCCAGGTTCCAAAGTCAATCAAATGAGTTTGTTATTTAACTTTGCTTCATCTCAGTTTTTCATCTACAAAGTGGAGTTGATAGTGTATTTAACTTCAAAGAGCTATTAAGATTAAATGAGATAATGTGTGTAAACATTTTACACAATACCTAACATGTAAAAACCTCTGGATTGCCCTTCTAGAATCTTTCTATTGAAATTAGAGATTTTGTTTACTTACCAGGCTTTTGACTCCATTTTTCTCCAGCAACCCAAGTTTCTTGTCTGGGACCTTTCAACTTTCTTCTGTTCACAGACCAGCATGACTTTAGAGCCCTGGCCTTTGTGGGCAGGCAGTACCCTAGACTGTGCTTTCTACACTTAACCTCTTATCAAAACTTACACTTACTTGTCCCCTTTCTGTAGGAACTGTGCTCAGTTTTTAGTACATTATTAATCTACCTGGTAAAGTAATTCATGCTCAGGTATTAGATTCTGTTAATGGCAAATAATGTTATTTCTGCTAGTATTTGCATTTAATATGGGGGCTGTTGTCCTTAAACTAAAGCAAACAATGGTGAAAATAATGTGAAGTGACTAAGTGCTGCTTTTTTTTTTGCATTCCTCAGCTCATTTTAAGTAGGTGACTGCCAACCTCATCTATAAGTTAGAGCAGCTCTGATTATTCCTTATTGTTCCTTCCAAGTATGAGGTACTTAACATGAATTTTCCTAAACAGAATCATAGAGGTTTAGAATTCAAAGGGACTTTAGAGATTATCTAGACCAGAGAGTTTCAACTTTTTAAAGCAGCAAAACCCTTTTCTTAAATGAAATGTTATGTGGAAACTTAATATATAGATTAATAAAAGCATAGCTGATTCCTAAGCCCAGAAATCCAAGCCATGTAGGTCTCACTTTGTTGTCGGGGCAATCCCCTGAGGGCACTTCCGTAGAACCCTTAGGGCTCCCCAGAGTGCTGTTTTAAAAACCACTAATTTAGAACAACTCTTTCATTTTTCCAGCTGAGGAAATATGTCCGGAGAGTTTATGTTTTATCCAGTGTTACAGGATAAATTAGTTGGCTTAAGAGCAGTCCTCACATGGGCTATACTTAGGAAAACACTGTTAGACAAGGATGGGAGTTCTTATTTCTGATGTAGATAACTTTTACCATCTCATTTCTTTTGGTCTGCAGACTTTTGTTTGTACCTATTACATACAAGACACTTTGTATGGCTATAACTGATACTAAGAAATATAAGACGTAACCCTTTGCCTTAAGAAAGCAAATAGTCTAGTTGGGAAGATAAAACATGCAGTTGAAAAGTTATTCCAAATTTAAATAGACCTCAAGACTTGACATGTAACAAAACAGTATGGATTTATTTGTTTGTTTATTTATTTATCTATTTATTAATAGAAATGGTCTTGCTCTGTCATTTAGGCTGGAGTGCAGTGGCCCCATCATAGCTCACTGTAGCCTCAAACTCCTGGGTTCAGTGATCCTCCCCCCTCAGCCTCTTGAACAGCTGGCACTACAGGCATGTGTGCTACCATGCTCAGCTAATTTTTTTAAAAAAATTTTTGTAGAGATGGGGTCTCACTATGTTGGCTAGGCTGGTCCTAAACTCCTGGCCTCCGGTGATTCTCCTACCTCAGTCTCCTAAAGTGTTGGGATTATAGGCATGAGCCAGAGTGCCTGGCCACAAAACAGTGTAACAGTGTAGAATGAAAAATGCTACAGTATTTAGTGCTATTGGAGCTCAGAGGAGGGTGAAACTACTCCATTTGACTACAGGTTTTAAAGAAGAGGCATGATTGAGCTGAGTAGGACTTGGCTAAGTAGACAGGTATGAGGCGATATAATACTGTGAATAAGAGCAGAGCCTTGATTGAATTCTAGCACCTTCACTTACCTCTTAATCTCTGAGCCTGTTACTTCATCTGCAAAATGGGGATGTATGGAGTATATTTTAATTGAGGACATAATGATTAGTGTAACATAAACCTCAAAATATCTGTGGTTTATCAGAATAGAAGTTAATTTCTCCCTTATATCAGTGTCTGCTATGCATCAGACAGCTTTGTTAAGAGGTCACTCAGAGACACAGGTTCTGTTTTGGCTTCCACCTCCCCTAGGTCTTTGGAGTTCTCTCCATTGAGTTGGCAGTGGAGAAAGAGTGGAAAATTCTACTGGGGAGGTATTCAGGAGCTCAGCACAAAGTGGTGTATAACCCTCTGCCCATTTCTTACTGGCCAAAACTCAATCACAAAGCTATACCTAAACACAGAGGATGTAGTTAAGTTATGTGCACAATTTGGAAAGAAGATAAGTTTTAGTATTCATATAAAGGTCTCTGCTACCTCACAGAGTTGTTGGAAAGATGAGAGGAAATCATGTATGTGACATATTTAGTATAATATATAGCATGTAGAGGTATTTAAATGTCCTTTCTAAAGGGTAGGGAAATTTATGTAATATTTTACTGAGTACAGATAATTGACTGCATTTTTATTAACATACATTTTAACCTCCTCTTTAGAGAGGTGTCAATTTATTTTTGACTCTTGATAATAATGATGATTAATATTTAAAATGATTCTTCTTAGTAAGTTCTTTGTTTCTTTTTCTTTTAGCATGGTGTTATTGCCACAGAAGATGAAGAATATTTTATTGAACCTTTAAAGAATACTACAGAGGATTCCAAGCATTTTAGTTATGAAAATGGACATCCCCATGTTATTTACAAAAAATCTGCCCTTCAACAACGGCACCTGTATGATCACTCTCATTGTGGGGTTTCAGGTAAGTGAGTGTGTAGCTTTTAGAAAGTGTATTATATTGTATTGCTGTTTTCATTTTTTCCTGAAAAGTGTAGTAAGGTTGATAAAAACAAATAGGAATTTGAGTAATTAGAATTATTATATCAAGAGCCTTTTTAAAAGATGTCACTTACCAGTAATTTTATGTCCATTTGGAAGCTCTTTTAGAAATCATTATATATTAGTTTGTGTAAACTTTTATTTTATTGTTTTGATTGAAGGGAGAGAAAATAACCACCTTATTTTAGCCTGGTGAAAGTTACAGCTTTCATGCACAGATACTCCATACTACTCTATACTACTCTGTGCTTTTTGGTGACCCTTATATTTTCACGCTGGGGTGGAAATGTAGACACTTGGATGAGACTTGAGTCTTAAGGTGGTATTCAAAGATAATATTAGCACTGAGTTAGCAGAATACTATACAAATACAAAATAGAGACAACAAACTTAGACTTCAATGGTCAAGGAAAGCTTCAGGGATGAAGTGACTTCTAAGCTGAAGCCTGAGGGAAAGGTGAAGGTAGCTGGGCAAAAGTGGAGGGAGCAGTGGTTAGTGTTCCACAAAAAGGAAGCGGTATTTACACGGTTCTTGAACCAAAAGAGAGAATATCATTTTCCAGAAATTAACAGTTCATGTAACTGGATATTAGAATGTGGGTTGGAGAGATAGAGAGGTTCATAGTGGTTAGGGGAGTGATTGTGAGAGCTAAAACTGGAAAGATAAGAAGTGGCCAAATTATGAAGGGCTTGTAAAACACATTAAAGAATCTGTTTATCCTAAATGCACTGGAAACCCATTGAAAAGTTTTAAGCAGACAGAATAACATAACCAGATTTGTGTTTTAGAAAGACTCCTCTGGCAGCAGTATGGAGACTGAATTAGAGAAGAGCAAGATTGGAGGTAGGGAGTGAGGAGAATATTACTCTAGAGATGAGAAAATGTAGAAAAATAGTGGATATAGCATAGCATAGTGGAAAGAACATGGGCTTTGGTATCGCTTTGGACAAATTACCCAAACTCTCTGAGTGACCATCTCAGTACACTCTATTACTCAGTCAAATTGTAGCTGTCATTATTGTTAGGATGACTGTTTCTAGTACAGTATTTAAAGAGAGATTATATTTTTAAAACTTTTTTAAAAAAGATTTGTTTTATTTAGTTCCAGTAGCTAGAACCAGGGGCTAAATGTTTCCAAGGGAGATTTCAGTTTAATGCAAAGAAGAATTCACCAACAAGTAGATTTAGTAAAAAATGGAATGAGTTGCCTTGTGAATTAGTGAATGAAATGCATCATCCTTCTGTTTTTCTACATATCCTTTATGGGCTCATTTTCTTTTTCTTCAAGTGTCGAGTGTTCTTTGGAATTCTTTCCTCAACTGACTTCTCATTCTGCATACTTTTCTTCTTGAGTAATCTCTCATGCCTTTAATTATTCTTGTTGGTCAAGAATAGTTGATGTAGGCCGGGCGCGGTGGCTCACGCCTGTAATCCTAGCACTCGGGGAGGCTGAGGCGGGCGGATTGCTCAAGGTCGGGAGTTCGAAATCAGCCTGAGCGAGACCCCCGTCTCTACTAAAAATAGAAAGAAATTAATTGGCCAACTAAAAGTATATATACAAAAAATTAGCCAGGCATGGTGGTGCATGCCTGTAGTCCCAGCTACTCGGGAGGCTGAGGCAGGAGGATTGCTTGAGCCCAGGAGTTTGAGGTTGCTGTGAGCTAGGCTGACGCCATGGAACTCACTCTAGCCTGGGCAACAAAAGTGAGACTCTGTCTCAAAAAAAAAAAAAAAAGAATAGTTGATGCTAGAAAAAGGCTACTTTAAGTGGATCTACTTAAAACATGAAATAAAATTCCATAGTAAATAATGAAAAAAACAAAAAGTTGGTATTGAGTAATGAAACTAAACTTATGGAAATAAGTTTATTTTATCTTCTATTCAACAATATTTGGGCTATATGTACAAATATATATAATATACATTCTTTAAAAACTAGGATTCAGATACTTAGTTGTTTATTATTTACTTTAGATCCTCATTACCTCTTGACTAGATCACTGTATTGGCTTTCTAATTGGTCTTTCTGTCTCCAGGTTCGTCTCCCTATTTTCAGTCAAATCTGTCTCCTTCACCGACTTCCCCTTGGTGGGAATATAGTAGTAGTTCTCTAAGTTCTGGGGAAATGTTACTAGACATTTGAAAAAAAGCATTTTGTGGCTGGTAAATTTGGGAAATGCCTGGCTAAGAACTTAATTATAATACTATTTCAACAGCACAGGTCAAGTGAGAGGTATGAATTTATAGGCATACACTACCAGATAGCCTGTCATCAGGACTTCAATCTTATGTCAGAATATAAGATATGAAAACCTCTTTGAAACTGAGTATATTTATATTTTCAGGTATAAATTTTCCTATTCTAATTAGATTTAAATTATGATTTTTAAAAAAATTTTATGGAAGTAATATTCTTTTAGAAAATTTAGAAAATACTGGGAAAAATGAAAGTGAAAATCACTCTTACTCTTAACACCCAGAGACAACTTAATATTCTTCCAGTCCATTAATATAGACATTATTATGTTTCTATACCTGCATTATCTACTTAAACATTTATTAAGTAAATATTCATTTAGTACCTATAGGCAAAACTATTCTGGGTGCTGGGGATATAGCCATAAATAAAGCAGAAAAGGTCCCTGCTCTCATGGAGCTTATATTCTAGTAAGAAAAGACAGACAGTAAGTAAATAAGCATACAAATAAATACATGGCCAACTGTCAATAGTAATAAATGCTGTGAATGAAAACTAAAGTTGATCAATGAAATAATTTCAGATGACTATATATATTCAAACATTTTGATATTGATCAAAAAGTTAAAATCTCACAATGAGATCCATGCATTAATTTTTGGGGAAAAGTCATTATGTTATGTACTTATGGAACAATGTTTTCTTTAACATCTATAATCAAAATTAAATTGATCCATCAAAGCATATTTAATAAGTATCATTTGAAAAACTACTTATTTTGAAACTAAAGTCAATCTTGTATTCCATTTTAGAGCAAAAACTATATTAATTACAGATCATTAAATAATCAATTAACAGTTATAGAATGCAGATATAGTTTTGTAATGAGCTAATCATTCTGGATTAATGTTAATTTTTAAAATGAAACAAGATGTTATCTGTCTTGATTTTATTCATCATATGTAATATGAATATATAATTATATGTGATATATATATAGTACTTTTTATGGACATTCATAAGTAAAAAGATACAGTCCTTATATTCAAAGAATTTATAGTCTGATAGTGTAATAGGCAAGTAAACTAAGAATTTTAAGAAAGCTAAAAGGTTGGAAATTAAGAAATGAAGATGATGATAACAACAGTTACCTTATACTGAATACTTATGAAATGAGAAACACCATTGCTAAGTATTTATTAACCAGTCATATCTAATGTTTTTCATAATATTTTAAATAAAAATAAGGAGAAATTGAATGGATCAGAAAAGTAGAAATGATTGAAAGAATGAAATTTAATCCTATATCTTAGACATTTAAGCTTTCCTTCTAAAGAAAGAGAAGACTAGGCATAACTGGAATACACGAATGGTTTTATGATTACAGAGGACTTAGCAGGAGACACTGGAGTTATATTGATGCAGAAAAGATTTTGGCTGTTTCATAATAATACTACCACAAACATAATGCCTTAAGTAATACATTTTATTATTTCATAGTTTCTGTGGGTCAGGAGTCTGTGCATGGATGGGTCATCTGCTGTCCCTCAGCCAGGGCTGGATTTTCATCTGGAATCCACTTCCTCACTCTCATAGATGTTGGCAGCCTTCAGTTCTTTGTAGTTGTAGTTAGCTTTAGGTTTTGGATTCTTGTCTGCCAGAGGCCACCTACAGTTCCTTGTTTATATAGGTTTCACCAACATGGTTGCTTTCTTTCTCTAAGTCAGACAAGTGCTACAATGTTATGTAACATAATCATGTACTCATATACTCAAAATCACATGCATTTCATCATCTTTGGTGTATTCTATTGGTTAGAAGCAAGGATAGGGTTCGCCAACATGGTTACTTTCTTAATCCAGGCCAGCAAGAGAGTGACTCTAGTAAGACAAGTGCTACAATGTTATGTAACATAATCGTGTACTCATATACTCAAAGTCACATGCATTTCCTCATCTTTGCTGTATTTATTAGTTAGAAGCAAATCACAGGTCCTACCTGTACACAAAATTTGTGAACATCAGGAGACAGAGGTCATGGGGACTACCGTAAGAGTCTATCTGCCACAGTTGGACATAAGGAAACACTTATTGGCTGCCTTGGGAATATACTATGGAAATAAAAAGTGTTATGTCTCTGCTTCTCTTTACCTTAAGGAATAAAGATGCTTATTTAACTTATGTGAGTTTCAAAAGTATTTAACTGATACTTGTTGTGATAATTTCCATCCCTTATTTCTTAAAATTTATCCATCCTACTGTCTTAGTTCATTCTCTGCTGCTATTACAGAATACCTGAGGCTGGGTAATTTAAAGACAATGCAAGTTTATTTGCCTCTCAATTCTGAAGACTGAGAAGTCCAAGAGCATGGGACTAGCATCTAGTGAGGGTCATCTCATAGTGGAAGGCAAGACTGGGAAGCTAGTGCACATAATAGAGAGAGGAAATCAGACTGAACTCATCGTTTTTATCAGGAACCTACTCTCTAGATAACTAACCCAGTCCCATAGTAATAGTATTAGTTCCTTCATGATGACAGAGCCCTCACGTCCTAAACACCTTTTAAAGGTCCTACCTCTAGATAACTAACCCAGTCCCATAGTAATAGTATTAGTTCCTTCATGATGACAGAGCCCTCACGTCCTAAACACCTTTTAAAGGTCCTACCTCTTAATACTGTTAAAATGGCCATAATGTTTCGACATATATCTTGGTGGGGACATTCAAACCATAGCACGTCCCAATGCAGTTTTTAAAAGAGAAAGGCTAAAGAAGTTAGGAAAATCAGAATAGTGTCACTTTCTATCAAATATATATATACACATATATATATACATATCTAATATTTGCCACTAAATTTTTCAATAAGTAGAGGTAAGAAAGATGTTTTTGTTCAATGTAAGAATATGGAAGTGAGGTATACAGAGGACCCCTACCTGCTCAAGTATGATCTTTCAACTCTCACTTGAATGCCCCTTACCTCTATACTTTGGAAAAGGAATACTTTGAGTACTTTGTCAGTATAAATGTTTGTAGACTGCAAAACTAAGTGAAAAAAGTCATTCATTGCCTTTTAGAATTGAGATTTCTAGAGCAATAGCATTGGTTCCAATTAAGATAGCTTAATAAAAGCATCTTTAAAATAATGCTCAAAAGCATCTTAGGAATAGATTTTTGCAACATCAGTGTTCTCTGTGAGAGCTCTAGTTCCTTTTTAAACAATTTTAAATGATTTTCTAAAATATATACTCTAAATTTAAATGTATTGTGATATAATTACTGGAATAATATGAAATGCTTATTTGAAAATTCTATTTTTTTTTTTTTAGAGGTAGGGTCTTTCTCTGTTACCCAGACTGGAGTGCACTGGCACAGTCATAGCCCACTATAACCTTGAATTCCTGGGCTCAAGCAATATGCTCACCTCAGGAGCACGCACCACCACACCTGGCTAATTTTTTATTTTTTTGTGGAAACAGGTTCTTGGTATGTTGCCCAGTCTGGTGTCGAACTCCTGGCCTCAAGTAATCATCCCACCTCAGTCCCCCAAAGTGCTGGGATTATAAGCATGAGCTACCATGTCCGGCCCTGAAAATTCTTTTTCATTAATAATCTTAGATTTATTTATTTTTCATGAGCAGTTGAATGTTGTTAGTGTTTAATATTTTTCAGATAACGTGATTATTTTGAAAATTTAAAAAATAGTTTTCCTCATTACTGTGTTTTTTCCTCCCTTTACTTTGGAAAAACTTAATATGTTAGAGAATTCAAGATACATATTTACATGAAATATCTAAAATAAATGTTCAGTTAGTGAACCTATTTGAATTGGTTAATTTTTTTTATTGTAGACCTCACAAGAAGTGGCAAACCTTGGTGGCTGAATGACACATCTACTTTTCCTTATTCACTAACAATTAATGAAACAAATATCCGCCACAGACAGAAGAGATCAGTGAGCATTGAACGGTTTGTGGAGACATTGGTTGTGGCAGATAAAATGATGGTGGGCTACCATGGCCGCAAAGACATTGAACATTACATTTTGAGTGTAATGAATATTGTAAGTTTGATCCCTCTACATAATATTGTACTGAGTAGTTTGTTGTATTTTTGACAAAGGTCATAAATTTTTACTGTGAAATAAATAATAAGAATTCACCTATCTAAAATGATTAAAAAATTGATTTATTAATGTTTCAGTTCCATAGAAAATTAAAGGTGAGCATATTGATTATTTTCAAATAATATGACTTTTTAATGGATTGTTAAATCTTGTTTAACAGGTTTTTTTAACTTTAAATATCAGCTCACCCTCTAATTTCTATGTTGTAGTTATTATCTAGCAAAAAATATTTCTTGAGGTAGATTTGTATAAAAACTTTTTACCAAGGCACGTTGAGGGTAGAGTTCTAAGTGATGTGGGGTAAAATAATACTTTTTAATGTACAGAATGGTTAAATTCATAAAAAGTTGTTTCAGCACTTTTTAAAAAATAACAAACTTTCCACCCTATGATTTTTGTCTGACTTTGTGTCTTTTCTTATTTTCTGGAGGTCAGGTTGCCAAACTTTATCGTGATTCCAGCCTAGGAAACGTTGTGAATATTATAGTAGCCCGTTTAATTGTTCTCACAGAAGATCAGGTAAGAATGAGTTAGTTTATAAAACTAAATTCTTAGCAGGCTATAGAGATATTTATTACTAAAAATATGTTTTATTATTGCTCCTCTTAGAAAGTTCTTGTTGAATATAATCTTTAACTCTAGACATTTAATATTCTGAGCAAATTTTAAATACTTCACAAGAATATACCTCTTTTGTCATGTTAAAGCTATGTATATGTACATTAGCTATATGTTTCGGTATAAGGATGGGCATTTGCATGGCATACCTTATAATAATGGTTTTCATTGGTTTTATTTGCTAATAATCTCACATATGTTCACATTATCATTAAAGCTGGAACTGGAAAGAATATCTGTTCAATAATACACTAAATGAACTTTAGGTCAGATATTACAGAGATAATAATTGGCAAGAGATTATTCCTAGAAACCACTGCTTCTAATTATAGTCCCACTTTAGTCTTCAAAAATTTTAACAACTGACCTTAGTAATTTGTTTGGAACATTTCTGGTATGCATGTTGTATTGCAGCCAAACTTGGAGATAAACCACCATGCAGACAAGTCCCTCGATAGCTTCTGTAAATGGCAGAAATCCATTCTCTCCCACCAAAGTGATGGAAACACCATTCCAGAAAATGGGATTGCCCACCACGATAATGCAGTTCTTATAACTAGGTATGGTTTGTTGCGAGTATTTTTCCTTTAATTGTTGTGTTTGTTCAGTATTACAACTATATTTGGTTCTGTCTAAAGCCTCATGAAGGCAATGAGTATAGAAAAAGCAAAATGGTAATTTACTTTTCACTACTGAGAAAGCATATATTACACTATTATTGTATTTGCATCAGATGAACAAAATAAGAAAAGCAAGATTAAAGAGTATGAGATAAAACAAATTTTAAAAATTAACTTACCCCTCTTGGTTGTAGAACATATTAACTATTCTTACCTCCAAGTTCTGTTAAAGTTTATTAAGCAAGACCCTGCCTCAAAGAAAAAAAAAAGCAGGGTGGGAAGGAGATTGGCAGTTAAATAATTTACTTGAATGTTTATTTAATTTAAAATGTTTTAATTAAGATATATGAATATAAAGAAGCATATTGATCACACTATGTGTTGAACAGATTGTCTCTCAAGCAAAATTATTTCTCACTGATAACCCAATGAATTCATATATTGCTTTCCAGTTTTACAAAACTATATTCAGATCCATTTATTCTTTACTCTCTAGCAACAACTCTGAGAAGTAGATAGCATTATTATATTATTCATGTGAGAGATAAGGAAACTGGTTTAAAATAGTTAAGTTTCTCAAGATCACTCAGCTAGTAAGTAAAAGAGTATGGCTCAAACCCTGGTGGTCTTGTCTTCTTTGATTATACTGTTACATCTGTTTTAGTTATTAATATTCTAATTATGATTGGTTAGAAACATTATGCTAAGTGAATCTTTTGACTTGTTATCGGTATTTTAAAATAAAAAACAAAACAAAGTAACAATAACAAGCATGAAGCGAAATAGAATCATTATTTTCTCTTGGCTAAGTGGAATAAAATAATAGCCTTTGATATCTTAATTATTTCTGTTAATTTGTAAGGCAGTATTTAACTATACTTATCTGGGTATGCCATTGACTCTACATTAAGCTCTATGGAGGGGAGTATAAAGTACATAGGATCAGAATCTTGAGACCGATAAGATAAGGTAGATCTAGCTTTTAGAAAAATTTTCCTGTTAACTGAATCATAGAGTTAAAGTTTCGGAGTTTATTTTTTTTTTACAGTTATAGTTACTTTAATTGACTTTATCTACCTGGCATCGTATACCAGAAAATTTGGTTTATGACAGACATACTTGCTGAATAAAAACATTGTTTGGTTTTATATTCATATATGTTGACATATCAGTCTGATAAATTCTGCAATTCCTCAGAGTCTCGTGGTCTGGAATGTTCCCAATTATAGTTAAGGAATTAAAAATATACTAGAGATTGTGCAAATGTAGAAACTTTTGTGTAAAAAAAATACAGATATGATTAGTGTCAATGAAATTACTAGAGGAAAATGTCTGCTGTATGTGGTTAGTAAATGATGTCAGATATTAACATGGCTTCTGTTTTATATTTGTAAAGCCCTTCCTCTCTCTCAAAATTGCTGCATAAAATGACAAGACATTACATCAAGAAGTTATACTAGGCACATACATAAGTATTCAAGTAGTTAGCCCCCTTTTCTTTGCACTGGCTACATTTACTGTAGCTGTTTAACATTTTACTCTGAATTCACCCAGATATTATTCTGATACTCTGCAACTCTCTTCTTTGTTTCTGTAAACTACTTTGAGCGTCTTTTTGATGCTTTGAATTTAAACATATTTTTTTTAATTTGTCTCATAATGGTCATACTAATACTAAAAATGATCTCAGGATTTAGTAGGACAGTAGTTCAAAGAGTTCATGTATCATATCATATTAGATTGGCTAATGTAATAGAGGTCAGAAAAATTCTTTTTTGGGGCAGTATAGAATCCTTTTTTGAATATTAAAGTTTCAAAGTAACTTCTAGACTATTTAAAAGTCTACAGTTATCTTTGAATTACTTAGGGCCACAGAGTGACTTATCAAAATGAGATGACTATCATCTCTAATATTTAGATACATTTTTTCTTCAAGGAGTTTTGGTGAGTTACCAGTGCTTAATTCTCATATATATATATATAATTTTTCCATCCATTAGACTCTGCTTGATATCTCTTATATATTTTGGATTTGTGAAACTGAATATATGTTTAAATCATACTGCTAATTTTAGTAAAAAATTTCTGAGAATTTCACAGATGATTTTTATATTATTGTGCAGAATTGCTTCATATAAGTCACTTATTAACATGTTTGGGGGTGTGACCCCACTATTAATGGGTAAGAGCATGATTTATGTTTGCTCAAAATGTCAGTTCACTACGGAGAATGTATGATATGTTTATAAAGATTTCTAGAGGAAAACTGATGGATATATATCTCTCCATTAGGCCAAATTTTGTCCCAGGAACTTAAATGTTTTAAGCAGTTAAAACCATCTGGAATTGTGGTTATTTAGGTAACAATGTTACTTTTAAAAGCCCCAAATGTTATCTCCCTTTAGCAAATGATATCTTACTGTTTTATTTTATTGATTTAGATTTAAAGCATACTGTGCTTTACAAAGCTATCAGATCAATCTAACTAGACAGAAAGAAATTTTTATGTCATTTTTTCTTGGTATCAATAACATTGAATTAACACCAAAGAACATATTAAAATTATTTATATATATTTTATTTTTATATGAATATATGTGTATTTCATATGTAATTATATGTATATGTGTGTATACATAGTAAATAATATATAATTAGTGAATACCTATTATCACCACCTAGATTTATCAAATCTAACATTATGCCATACGAAAGAGTGGCTTCATGTTACTTTCTAAATGATATAGTTACTTCTTTATGTTGTATTAACTACCTGACAGCTTATACATTATAGCATCTTATAAGTGCTATTATGTATAAATGTATAAATTTATGGAAATATGGGAATATTTCTATATATTGCATTATCATTCATGTTATATGCCATATATTCTAAATAATCATTAATAGTAGAGTAGAACTGATCTTTCATTTTTATAATCTGTTTTTAGTTAAAAATATCAGTGACTGCTTTTGTAGACTAGATCTATTAGAACTATTTGATGATTATTAGTGTTTATCTAAATCAGCTTGACATTTAGTAAGTCTGGTTTTTTTTTTTTTGAGACAGAGTCTAACTTTGTTGCCCAGGCTAGTGTGAGTGCCCTGGCATCAGCCTAACTCACAGCAACCTCAAACTCTTGGGCTCAAGCGATCCTTCTGCCTCAGCCTCCCGAGTAGCTGGGACTACAGGCATGCGCCACCATGCCTGGCTAATTTTTTCTATATATATTAGTTGGCCAATTAATTTCTTTCTCTTTATAGTAGAGACGGGGTCTTGCTCTTGCTCAGGTTGGTTTTGAACTCCTGAACTCAAACGATCCACTCGCCTCGGCCTCCCAGAGAGCTAGCATTACAGGCGTGAGCCTGGCCTGTTTTAAATAGTAAAATACAACTATGTCAAGAAATAATTAAAATTTTGTACTTGAAACTCTAGAAATAGAATTTAAGAAGGTAAAATAGCACTGTATGTATACAGTTGAAAAGTTAACTTACTGTAAAACTTTGAAAGCATTTTTATTAAGCTTTGTATTTTTGTTGGTTTTAAAAATTATTTTTTAAGTTGACAAAATTATATGTCTTTATGGTGTACAACATGATGTTTAGATATATGTATATATTGTTGAATGGCTAAATTTAACTTTATATGCATTGCCTCACATACTTCATAAACTTCGTGTTGAAAAACTGCAAATCAATACTACTTAGGAATAAAACCCTGCAATTTGACAGATTAAATAATTTTAATTTCCACATGAAATCAAGAAATAAATAGCCACCACAAGTTTAAATTCAAGACAATTTCTAAATTTATTTTGTGATAAAATATTCAAGAAACCTATTTATAGGCTGAAATTCAGTAGGAATTTAGTGACATAGAGTGTACTTGCACCAGTGTTTAGCAGTTATCAGGAACAGACTAATGCATGTGTTTCTTGGCATTCTCTCTTATAAAGTGTTAGAATTACATTTTTCCATTTTTAAGATATTAATACATAACAGTTTATATATTAGGGTAGGAATTATAGCCTAAGTTCTTTTTTGGGGGCAACAGCTTTCTTGAAATGTAATTCACTGACCTTACAATTTACTCATTTAAAGTGTAGCGTTCACTGGTTTTTAGTATATTCACAGAATGTGCAACCATTACTATAATCAATTTAAAAATATTCCATCACTCCCAAAAGAAGTCATCCCCCACTCCTCTCACTCCTCCCACCCCCATCCCTGACCTAGCTGTAGGCAACTGCTAATCTACTTCTGTCTGAAAAGACTTGCCTATTCTGGACCTTTCATATAAATGGAATCATACAATATGTGATCTTTTATGACTTGCTTTTTTTACTTAGCACAATGTTTTCAAGATTCATCCATAATGTGGCATGTATCAGTACTTCATTCCTCTTATGAGCCTAAATTCTTAAAAATCAAGGTACTTTTAAAAATGCCTCTATTTTTGGCTATTCTTCAGTTATTATACTTTACAATTCTTCATTAATGAAAAGCATAGGATTTGTAAATACATCTCAAAATACAAATATAAAAATTGCATACAAAGTCAAATAATTTCATCTTTAATTAAAATAGGCATATTTATCCTCTTAAGAGGTCATGACTGTTTGCTTTGGTGCTGCTGGATTATAAAGGAATTAGAATTTCCAGAGTCAACTAATGTTTTCAGTTGGAAGTTTAAAAATAGCTATAAAAATGATTTCTTGCTAAAACTTGGCCTATAATATGTAGATTTAAACAAGTTTTCTTATTTTTAAAGAATGTATGTATCAGGATTATTATATTGGCTTCATGATTATGTATTAGAACGTGTAGAGGAAAGAGCAATTAAATGTAATTAATATTTATTTGATATCTATTTATAGATTATTTAAATCCTTAAGGAAATGCTACTTAAACATTTTATGAACTATTCCTAAGGTTTTAAGAATATGTTAGGTTCATAGACAGCATAGGAAGTGTGAATTCAGATTGTGGGTGAATTGATTTTGGTAGTTGGGCATTTTGAAACATTGATTACTCTTGTACTACTCTGGTCCCACCATACCTCCCCACTCCCACTGCCCATGTTCCTCTTTTTCAGTTTCTTTTCTTTTTGTCCCTGCCTTGTCGGTTCCTTACTCAGAAGTGTTTAAAATCTAGATTGTTTCCATTACAATAGAAGGCTGTGACAAACTGGAGTGACTGTAATTTATTGTGTAAACTAGGGCAATTTTTAAGAGTGTAAGAGTGTGCCATCAACAGTTATGCCTGGAGAGCAGGTGCAAACTAGAACCCAGCAAAACAGGATATGGTTATCCCAGGCATTATCTGTGTTTGTTAAACTTCAACTATAAAAGGAAATAAGAGGATACTTTTCTCTCAGTGGATAAGATTCACTAAATACATGCAATTTAGTGAATTATCTTTGTGTACACCTTGACTAACAAACCGTGCCTTATTTGTTGTAGGCATCAAGTAAAGAAGGATGTGTTATAATAAATACTTTAAGAAATAGTAACTTTAGTATTTATATTGGTTTTATGGATGTGTTGATATATGTATATAACCAAGTGCTTATTATGTGCCAGAAACTTAAGTTGCTCACAGATACATAGTCTGTTTTTGTTTTTTTTTTTTGGAGATGGAGTCTTGCACTGTCACCCCGACTGGAGTGTAGTGGCGTCATCATACATAGCTCACAGTAACCTCAAATTCCTGGGCTCAAGCCATCCTCCTGCCTCAGCCTCCCTCAGCTGGGACTATAGGTGTGCACCACCACACCCAGCCAATTTTTCTATTTTTTATAGAGATGAGGGTATCACTCTTGCTCAGGCTGGTCTTCAATTCCTGACTGAGCTCAAGCGATCCTCCCGCCTTGGCCTCTCAGAGTGCTAGGATTATAGGCATGAGCCACTGCATCCAGCCAGATACATAATCATTTTTAAACCATAAATAACTGCACAAGGTAGATACTATTACTATGTCCATTTTATAGATGAGAGGTGAGGCTAAGGAAAGCTAATTGATTGGCAAGGTCACACAGTAATTAGCAGAACCAAGATTTATACCTGGTAATCTGACTATAGGGTCCTTTTCTAGGGATTATAAGGATATTCCACAAGAAATTATGTGGAATCCTTTAATAATATTGATGCCTGTGGTAAGCAGATTTCTAAGATGGTCCCCAGTAATCTCCACCTCCTGGAGATTCATGACCTTATGTAATGCCCTCCCCTTGTCTGTGGGCTGGACCTAAGGAATTGACATCTTAACAATATTGGGTCTTCCTGTCCATAACAAGATGTGTATTCTCATTTATTTAGGTCTTCTTTAATTTCTCTTAGCAGTGTTTTTTGGTTTTTAATATTTTTACGGCTTTGATCTTATTTTTTTATTGTGAATGGTATTGTTTTTAAAATTTCATTTAAATTTTTTTGTCACTAGTGTATGAAAATACAGTTGATTTTTACAGATTTTGTATACTACATCCTTGCTAAGGTTATTTATTAGTTTTGGTAACTTTTTTTATAGATTCCATTGGATTTTCTATAAAGATGATCATGTTGTCTTGAGATTAAAGATAGTTTTACTGTTTCCTTTTAATCATGAATGACTTTAATTTCTTTTTCTTGCCTGAATGTACTGGCTAGAACCTCTACTACAATGTGTAATAAAAGTGGTGAGAGCAGACATCCCTGTCTTTTTCCTGATCTTACTGGGGAAAGCATTCCATCTTTCACCATTAAGTATGATGTTAGCTTTTGGGTTTTTTTTTTTTTTTTTTTGAGACAGAGTCTCGCTTTGTTGCCCAGGCTAGAGTGAGTGCCGTGGCGTCAGCCTAGCTCACAGCAACCTCAAACTCCTGGGCTCGAGTGATCCTTCTGCCTCAGCCTCCCGGGTAGCTGGGACTACAGGCATGCGCCACCATGCCCGGCTAATTTTTTTTTTTTTATATATATATCAGTTGGCCAATTAATTTCTTTCTATTTTTATAGTAGAGACGGGGTCTCGCTCAGGCTGGTTTTGAACTCCTGACCTTGAGCAATCCGCCCGCCTCGGCCTCCCAAGAGCTAGGATTACAGGCGTGAGCCACAGCGCCCGGCCAGCTTTTGGGTTTTTTGTTGATGCCTTTCATCAATTTGAGAAAGTTCCCTGCTATTCCTAGTTTGCTGAGAGTTTTTATCAAAAATGGATGTTGGATTTGGTCAAATGCTTTTTCTGCATCATATGAGATGATTACATGGTTTACCTTTTTTTTTTAATTTATTAATACAGTGAATTACATTGATTGGCTTAGAATATGAAATCAGTCTTGTGTTCCTGGGATAATCCCAATTTGGTCATGATGTATTATTGTTTTAATATAATTAGGTATAATTTGCCAAAGTTTTGCTTATTTTTTTACATTTATATGAGATCCTCCTGCCTCACCCTCCGGAGTAGCTGGGACTACAGGTGTATACCACCACACTCAGCTAATTAAAAAAAAACAAAAAAAACTTTGTAGTGATGAGGTCTTGCTATGTTCCTCTGGCTTGTCTCGTACTCCTGGCCTCAAGGGATCCCCTGCCGCCACCCCCCAACTGCCCTTGGCCTCCCAAAGTGATAGCATTACAGGCATGAGCCACTATACATGGCCCTATTTAATTTATGAGGGATATTGATCAGTAGTTTTCTTAGAATGTCTTAATAGAAGGGTCATGTGGACCTTACAGAATGAGTTATGAAATATTTCCTCTTTTTCAATTTTTTGGAAGTGTTTGTGTAGAATTGGTATTATTTCTTCCCCAAATGTTTTGTAGAATTTACATGTAAAGTCATCTGCACTGGGAGTTTTCTTTGTGGAATGATTTTTTAACTATGAATTAAAATTATTTAATAGATATAGCATTATTTAGGTTTTCTTCAGTGAGGTTTGGTGGTTTGAGTCTTTCAAGGAATACATTTATTTTATCTAAGTAGTGAAATGTATTGACATAATTGTTCATAATCTCTTATATCTCTTATTTTCCTTTTAATACCTATAGAAGGTAAAATATTACCTTTCCTTATATAATATTCATAACTTTTGTCTTTTCTCTTTTTTTTCCTGCAATTACTCTGGCTAGACATTTTAATTTTTCAAATTCAGTTTCAGTGATTCTCTTTCTTATTTTTCTGTTTCATTGATATATTTCCATCTTTTAACTTGCTTTGGGTTTAATTGGCTTTTCTTTTTGTTGTTTCTTATGATAGAAGGGGTAGCTTTATTATATCTCACAAATATGGATATATTGTGTTTTTAGTTCCATTCAGTTCAGGATTATTTCTAATTTCCCTTTAAATTATTTCTTTTCTTGACCCATGGACTATTGACAGTTCTGTTATTTAGTTCCAAATATTTCAGTTTTCCCTAGAGATTGTTCTGTTTTTTATTTCTAATTTAGTTCCACTGTGATCAGAGAATGTTCTCTGTGTGACTTGAATGCTTTTGAGTTTTTCAAGTCCAGAGTAGTATGGTCTTTCTTGGTAAATGTTCAGGTGCACTTGAACAGAATGTGGATTCTGCTGTTCTTAGATGGAATGTTCTGTAAATATTAATTTGGGTGATCATGGTGTTTAATTATTCTCTACCCTTACTAATTTGAACAATGTGTTTATGATGTGTTTTGAAGTAGTTTTCTTCATGTTTGGGGATGTTGAGCTTTTTAGTCTGATTTAATCAAATTTTGAAAATTTTAGCCATTATTTTCTCAGCATATTTTTTGGTTCTCCCCTAGCCCCAGCTTGTGACTCTAGTGGCACATATATTTGGCAGCTTATACATGGCTCACTTGTGATCTGTTTATTTTAAATTCTCTTTTCTCTATGTTTTTCATTTTGGGTAGCTTCTGTTGCTGTGTCTTCAAGTTTACTAGTTTTTTTTTTACTGAAATGACTAATTTGTCATTAGTCCTATCCACTTTATATTTTGACGTCATGCAGTGTAATTTTTTTTATTTCTGTTAGTTTTATTTGAGTCTTTTAAAAAATCTTCCACATCTCTATTTAGTCTTTAGGAAATATGAAATGTATTTTATTTCTATCTATTTATTTAGAGATAAGGTGTTGCTCTGTTGTGCAGGCTGGAGTGCAGTTGCTCCATGGTAGCTCACTACAGCCTTGAACTCTGGGCTCAAATGATCCTCCCACCTCAGCCTCCTGAATAAGCTGGGACTGCAGACATATGCCACTATGCCCTGCTATTTTTTTTTTTTTTTTTCTTTTTTTGAGATGGGATCTTGCTGTTTCCCAGGCTGGTCTCGAATTCCTGGCCTCTTCCCTGTTGCCTAGGCTAGAGTGCAGTGCCATCATCATAGCTCACCGCAACCTCAAACTCTTAGGCTCAAGATCCTCCTGCCTCAGCCACCCAAGTATCTGGGTCTATAGGTGTGCACCACCACACCCAGCTAAAGTTTCTTCCTTCTTTCCTTCCTTTCTTTTCTTTCTTTCTTATTTCAGAATATTACTGGGGTACAAATGTTTAGGTTACATACATGGCCTTTACCCTGCCTAAGTGAGAGCTACAAGCATGTCCATCCCCTCAACGGTGAGCATGGCACCCATTAGTTAATAAAATGTGGTATATGTATACCATGGAGTACTATCCAGCTACTTTTTCTTAATTTCTATAGAGACCAAAGTCTTGCTAGGTTGCTCAGGCTAGTCTTGAACTTCTGGTCTCCAGTGATCCTTCTGACTCAGCTTCCCAAAGTGCTACGATTATAGGTGTGAGCCATCACACCTGTCCCTTGGCAGTCTTTGATTGGATGCCAAGCATTATGTTATTCTCTTTGTAGGGTGCCATATGTTTTTCTATTTCTATAAGTATTCTTGAGCTTTTTCTAGAATGCTGTTAAGTTCCTTGGAAACTGATTCTTTTGTATCTTGTTTTTAAAATTTGTTTTGGGGAACTAGGTCAGTGCTCAGTCTAGGGCTATTTTCCAATAATGAGGCAAGTCCCTTGTGGGTACTCTACCCAGTGCCAAATCTTGAGGTTTTCCACTTTGGCTGAGTGAGTATAGGCCCTACATCTAATGCTGTGTAAATGCTGAACATTGTTACTTCTAATCCTTTAAAGTGGTTCTTTCCCTGGCCTTCAGTGCTTCTTTCTCATCCATGAGCTGATCAGCACTCAGCTAAAGAGTTAAGGGGGACCCTTTGCAAATCTCTGGAGTTCTCTCTTTGTGTAGCTGTCTCTGCTCCTGTACTCAGATATATAAATTCTGGTTGTCTTGGTCTCCTGTATTTTCTGCTCTGTCCCTTCAACTCAAAAGAGTCCATTGGGCTGTGCTTGGTTTTCCCCACTCTGCCTTGACATTGAAATTCTCAAGGTAGTAGGCTGAGGCAGTCATAGGGCTCACTTTCTTTACTTTCCCATTTTTCAAGGATCATTGTCCTTTGTTTCCTGATGTCCAGTGCATTGCAAACTGACATTTCATATCATTTGTTCATTTTTAAAATAGTTTTAGGAAGGAGTGTAAATTCAATCCCTATCACTCCATCTTGACTGGAAGCAAAAGTCCCAGGCAAACATTTTAAAATTTCTTTCTACCATTTGAGAGTAATTGTAGACATCATTCCCCTTTGCCTCTAAATACTTTAGTTTGTATATTCTAAAGACAAAGACACTCTCTTGTATAACCACAGTACTGTTGTCAAAACATCAAGACATTTAATATTCATACAGTACTATTATTTAATCTGTTGTTCATATTTGAATTTTATCAGTTGTCTCAATAGCTATCTTCCCTTGCAGGCAGAGTCTGATCTAGGATCTCATATTGCATTTATTTGTCTTGTCTTGTTCGAGAGTCTCTTTTGATCTGAAATTTCCTCAGCCTTTTTTTAGTTTAGCTTTGACATTTTTAAAGACTACATAGCAATTTTTCATGGAATATGCCTTCATGTCTGTTTTTCTAATGTTTTCTCAGGAATAGATTTAGTTTATACACATTTTGTAGGAATAACACTAAAGTAATATTATGTCTTTTTAAGTGAGGCATATGATACTGGCTTTTCCAAATATCGGAGATGTTAATTTTGATCACTTGGTTCAGGTAACATCTGCCATGTTTCTCCTTTGTATTTTTCTTTTTTTAATTAATAAGTAATTTTTAGCAAGTTACTTTGAGACTGTAAATACACTCTTATTAAACATTTATTCTCTAGTTTTGGCATTATCCCTTCTATATTTGTTAGTTGGCATTCTTCACAAAGAAGATATTCTTTTTTTCTTTAAATATGGACTCATACTCTTTTTTAACAGATTTGAGATTTCCTTCCTATGGCTCCCTAGTATCTGGAATTTCTCACCACTTTTCAGCAACTCTCCCATTTCTGTAGTATTCTATTCTCTGAGTCCTCAAACCAATAAGACTGCAGCATTCTGCCTCATATCTTACCATCCTGCCAGTAATTAATAGCTTCATATACTCCCACAAATATATTTTTTAAATTACTAGCCATGTGAGTATGTGAACTTTAATATTGCATGCTGTTAGGATTCTTTTCTAGAGATGTCTCACTCTATTGACCAGGCTGGAGTACAGTGAGGTGATCATAGATTACTGTAGTCTCGAATTCCTGGGCTCAAGTGATCCTACTGCGTCAGCCTCCTGAGTAGCTGGGACTACAGGTTAACACCACCATGCCCAGCTCACTAGGGATTCTTCTCTTAGGTCTAACCTGTTAAAATGAAAACAACAACAAACACACAAAGAAATAGTAAACTCATAAAATTTTGCTTCAGTTATATTGTCTAAAACCTATTAATATTAAAATATTGTTAATTAGAAAGTTTAATAATTTCTTGTGTCTTGCCTCGTTCTCTATAATATTTTCTTAATTGGTTTGGCATATTTTCAGAAATGTTTGAGTTGGAATCAAAAAATAATGATTTTTTTAACTTAACTTTACATTCCCTAGGGGATTTGACGGAGGGTGGGGTGGGGTGGGGTGGGGTGGGGTGGTGGTGGTGGTGGTGGTGGTTAATTCTTAATGCTAATATTATTTAAATATAAGGTTTTTTTTTTAGTTAAAGGCATCATATTGAAACTGAAAATTAAAAGAGTTTATGTAAACCAATATGCAATTAAAAGTATGATGCTGAAAAGTTGTATATTACATGGCAAATTTCAACTAGTGAGTAATTTGTGGCTAATTAATAAGAGTATTATGTAAGTGGGATGTTTTCTGCTAACTATAAAAGGACTTGATAACTATATTTGTTACTCAGCTTTATTTCAATAACAGGTTTGTCTTTGAGTTTAGTATTAAAATATATGTTTTATTTTAACTGTAAAACAAAGAGACTAAATGCTTGAAGACCAGTTGTTTAGTAGAAATTGAAGTTAGTAAAATTAAACCTCTAATTTTACTTATAGTACACTTAAAGTACAAATAATTGAAAAAGTAATACTGAAATATATTAAGCAACAAGAAAAATAAGATATATTTGTAATAATAACACATTCTCTTTCATTCTTAAAGTATTTATTGGATTCCTGATATGTGCAAAGCATTATCTTAGATGCAGGGATTCAGGATAAACTAGACAGATAAATTCCCTGCTTTCATAGATCTTGCATTCTAATGTATGGAGGTAAAAAATACAAATAAGTAAACAAATAAACTAGATAATTACATAATTATTAGTGCTATTAAAGAAATTATTAGAGAAACTTTCTAGTTATGTTGTTGCAAAAGTAATTCTGGTTTCAGACTGAATTTTAAACCATTATCAGAATTTTAAATCATTATCACTAGGCTCAACCACATCTTTATTAATCAAAATAGGAACCATTACACTCAACACATTTTTTCCAACAAGAAATAAGTTTGTTTATTCTTGTAGCATAAAAATCCATGCTTCAGGATTCTGTGAATTTTTGGAAGCATTTTCTGCATCTTTTTGGTTGTGGAAGTTTTTTCCTTGCAAAAAGTTGTCAAGATGCTTGAAGAAGTGGTAGTCAGTTAATGAGAGGTCAGGTGAATATGGCAGATGAGGCAAAACTTTGGTAGCCCAATTCGTTCAACTTTTGAAGTGTGGTTGTGTGACCTGTCTCCATGACGTGTTGTCATGGAGAAGAATTGGGCCCTTTCTGTTGACCAATACCGGCTACAGGTGTTGCAGTTTTCAGTGCATCTCATCAATTTGCTGAGCATACTTCTCAGATGTAATGGTTTTGCTGGGATTCAGAATGGATCAGACTGGCAGCAGACCATCAAACAGTGACAATGGCCTTTTTTTTGGTGCAAGTTTGGCTTTGAGAAGTGCTTTGGAGCTTCTTCATCCAGCCACTGAGTTGATTGTCACCAGTTGTATAAAATCCACTTTTCGTTGTACGTCACAATCTGATTGAGAAATGGTTCGTTGTTGTTGCATACAAGAAGAGAAGACAGCACTTCAAAGTGACAATTTTTGTGATTTTTGGTCAGCTCATGAGGCACCGCCTTTAGAGCTTTTTCGCCTTTCCCATTTGCTTCAAATGCTCAATGACTATAGAATGGTCTACATTGAGTTCTGTGGCAACTTCTCGTGCAGTTGTAAGAAGATCAGCTTCAGTGATTGCTTTCAATTAGTCGTTGATAACTTCTGGTGGCCGGCCACTGTGCTCCTCATCTTCATGGCTCTCTCCTTTGCAAAACTTCTTGAACCACCACTGCACTATATGTTTGTTAGCAGTTCCTGGGCCAAATGCATCATTGATGTTCTGAGTTGTCTGCTTTACAACCCATTTTGGACTGGAATAAGAAAATCACTCGCATTTGCTTTTTGTATAACATCATTTCCATAGTCTAAAATAAATATAAAATAGCAAGTAATAAGTCATTAGCAAAAAAACATAAAGCGAGAAATGTACATTAAAATGATGTATAACAATCACATTTATTTAAGAATGTATTCCAATATCAATGGCAAATTTCCACAATGATAAAACCACAGTTACTTTTGCACTAACCTAATATTTTATACTTATTCAATATGAGAAGAAAACAAATGAATATTTTTCTTTTTCTTTAGTTTTAGTTAGTGAGGAAATGTCTAGAGGTGGTTTAGTGGTACATAACCTCTCTATCACCCATCTCTAATCTCTGCCATCTAGCCTGCAGACTAGCCCAAATAAGTTAAACAGTATTAGTGCTATGCAAATGAAACTTCAAGACTGAGAATAGGAAAGAGGAGGGAGGGAGCTAAATGGAGCAAATTGCTGCCACCCCTTGATCTTTCCTGTATAGAAATTCAAGAGTTTCTACCTTGGTTGGCACCTTCTATTTTTTGTTTGTTTGACTAAGTCAAACAAACAAATTTGAAGAAATTTGAAGAAATTTTATTTCTTCAAATCTTTATGACACTGGGTCTAATAAATGGTAATAAAACCTTTTCAAATATATGTTTATGTTCTGAATAAAGAATGTATTAAATGAAGGGAAATGGCTAACATGAAGGCAAATTAAGTGGATCCCAAAGTGCATACTATATCTGCAGCACTGTCCAGAAAGAATGACCTCATCAGTAAACATAAATATTCTAAAATATAATGGTAGATATTTTCTTGTTAGGAGACAGATACAACTGTAATCTTCTGATGCTGTCTGTTAAAATATTTACATATGATATGGGAATCCTTCTTTTGCATTGGTGAAGCCTCCAGTAAAATATTTTATTCAATTTTGAAAATCAGTTTGAGGTGAACAGCAAAATAAATAAAAGCTTGAGAAATAGGTTTTGTGTTTTTTGAGAGGCTAATCCAGGTAGGCTTATTTAGCTTTAGGGATGAGAAAACTCACTTAGTTCTGAATAGTCTTTAAATTGTCAAGGAATGTTTTCTGAATATTAAATAAACATTGTTGCCCTTCAATAACATCACCCTATCAAAGGTGTAATATTTAAAGTATAGTAAGAAAACCTTAACTTGAATACTAAAAATATTTTCTTGACTGGGAGGTTTGAAATACAGTTGACTGTCCCTATCCTTGGGTTCCATATTTCTGGATTCAACCAACTGTAGATTGAAAATATTCAGGGAAAAAAACCTACAATGAAAAATAACAGTACAACAATAAAAAATACAGTATAACAACTATTTACATAGCTTTTACATTGTATTATGTATTGTACGTAATTCAGAAATGATTTAAAGTATACAGGAAGATGTATGTAGGTTATATGCAAATACTATGGCATTGTATATACGGAACTTGAACATCTGGATTTTGGTATCTGCAAGGGTCCTGGAACTAATGCCCCGAGGATACCAAGGGACAACTGTACGTTGTTAATAAAGATAGTGCTATTTCCACTTGGAAAGTTTTTAAATAAAGGAATATAGCAGTCTTTCTTAAATGATTTGAATGAAGGCCTGCCTTGAGGTGGGCACATTAACTAATTTTCAAGGTTCCTTTAAACCTTAGGATTCCATGGTGAGGTAAAATAAGGCACACATCTTGAAATAATGTCACAGTTTGCTGAGGAGGAAGGAAATTTGATAAATAAATTGGTAGCCTTCAATCCTTTAATTGGGCTTTAAAAAAATCTTCAAAATAATTTGAATAATACTGGTTTTCAGAAATACTAAATAATAATGTTTATTATCACCATTTATTTGGCCTCTACAAGTGCATACACTTTTATTTTTTTAATATTTTATTGTTTTATTAAAAATTTAAAAACATAATTTTTAATTAATTTTAGAATTACCAAACAAAAGTACAAAGAGTTCTATTATGACCTTCATTTTGTTCTCCTAATGTTAATATCTTATATAACAATGATATAGTTATCAAGAATGGGACATTAACATTGTATAATATGATTTATGCGATGTTAATGTAAGACATTTCAAACTGAAAGAAAGTACAGAAAAAATATGATACCCATGTAGATTTGTCAAATGTAAATGTTTTACCATATTTTCTTGGAATTTTTGAAAAAATAAAAGATTTCTCATAAGGTTGAATGTTTTTTTGCACCCCACTGATATTTCCTGGTTTCTTCATCTGAGGTAATCACTATCTTGAAGTTTGTATGTATGCCTCACATCCATGTTTTTATTCTTTTGCTGCATCAGCATATATACCCAAAGGTTATGGATATAACGATATATAAAATATGTTTTTATTTTTAAAATTAATTTTGGGATTAATTTGTGTTTTAATTATACTTTCTACAAAACTAGTTATCCTTTTCTAATTTGATTTTTTAAACCCTTCTTTCTGTTTTTAAGGTTCTATTTGATGTACGTTGGTTTATGAACTCATTTTAACTGCTGTATGGTGTGAATATATATGCAAGCTTTTATTGTTGAGCATTTAGGTTATTTCTGATTTTCCATTATAAGAAATGCTTCAATCAACATCTTAGTATCTGTTTCCTTAAATACTTATGAGGAGTTCTCAAAGGAAAATACCTAGAAGTAGATTAATGAGTCATAAGAGATAAGCATTTAACTCTATTGAGCACTGGCTAAATGCTCTACAATGTGGTTTTACCACTTTACATACTTCAAAGCAGTGGAGGAGATTTTCAGTTTATCCCAATTTTCTTTATAATACTAAATACCTTGTAAGTAGTCAATAAATGTTAGTTAAAAGTTATTATTATTATTAATATTATTGGATCCACATTGATATCATTTTATTATTTTTAAAATTTTAAAAAATAAGGGAAGATTTAGAGAAGTAATTTATGCATTTATCTATTATGGACTTGGCTTGTCATTTGTTTCCAACTTTAATTAGTGGCTCATTTAGTCAGTGTCTCATGTCATAGATGAATAAAATTAAGAGAAGTCCAATTCTATCAGTTTTTTCCTATAACAGCTTTATTCAGGTATAATTTACATACTGTACAGTTCACCCATTTAGCATGTACTTATAGAGTTATGCAGCCATCACCACAGTCAATTTTAGAATATTTTCATCACACTAAATTGAAACCCTATACTCACTAGCATTCACCTTCCATGTCTCCAGTCTCTGTATAGACTTGCCTATTTTGGACATTTCATATAAATGGAATCATAAAATATGTGTTCTTTTATGACTGGTTGTTTTTACTTAGAATGTTTTTAGAGTTCATCTATGTTGTAGCCTGATATTCCATTGTGTGGATATATCATATTTTATTAATTCATTCATCAGTTGATGGACATATGGGTCATTTCTCCTTTTTGGCTATTGTGAAAAATGTTTCCATGAACATTCATGAGCAAGTTTTTGTGTGGATATGTGCTTTCATTTCTCTTGAATACATATATAGGAGTGGAATTGCTGTGCCATACGGCAACTATATGTTATCCTTTGAGGAACTGCCAGACTGTTTTCTAAAGTGGCTGTACCATTTTACATTAACCACCAGCAATGTACAAAGGTTCTAACTTCTCCACATCATGGCCAACATTTTTTGTTGTCTGTCTTTTTAGTTACAGTCTTTCTAGTGGGTATGAAATGATATCTAATTATGGTTTTGACTTGCAGCTCACTGATGGTTAATTGTGCATTTTTTTATTTGCTTATTGGCTGTTTGTATATCTTCTTTGGAGAAGTATGTAAGGTACTTTTATTTGGCTAGATTGTATTTCTTGTTTTGCATTTATATGAAAAGTTATATAAAAATGAATACTTTATGCAAAGTCAAATAGGCACTTGGAGTATATTAATTATTTAGGTATTTATTCAATAGATATGTTGCACAGTAGAAAGAAAGTGGGTTTTGTAGTCATACGGACCTTGAATCCTGCCTTTGCCATCTGTTACTTGGTATCTGGGACTGAACACCAAAGCCGTTTGAATTTGTCAGATGGTTGTGATGTTAGGACATAATGTGTGTGTTACATTGGTACAGTGTTAATTAAGCCTTTTGTAGGGAGGCATATGAATAATTTGGAGCTATTATTCACAGGCACACACCAGGTTTTGAAAAGAAAAAATATAGTGGAGTCATATAAGTAGCACCTAATTTTGTATGGAGGAGCATCCAAGCATAACTTTATTCAGGATATAATGTTTTATCAGAGATCTTAAACTTTAATAGGAATTTGTATGAATATTAGCTGCCCTGTTCAAAATGGAAGTGCTCTAAGTGTAATGATGTGAAAAAGGTGAGAAAGAGCATGGCCTCATTTGGGGGGACCAAAATGTCAGTATTTTTAGAGTGGAAAGTGTGGGTAAGGAATTACAGGAAACGAGGTTGGACAGGTAGAAATTCATTCATCCGTTGATTCATTCAACCTATATTTATTGAACTTATAACATGTCATGGTACTGTTAGCTGTTAGGTATCAGTAGTGTATAAGTCAAAGAATAAGCTTTGTGGGTTTGAGGAAAAGAAGCGAAATACAGTGAATAAAGGGGAGAATGATATGCAGTAATGTTAGAGAAGTTGCAGGGGCCAGAACATGATATAATGTAAAGTAAAAAAAAACAAACAAACAAGGTTATAGAATAAATCATAAAACATTTCTTTTATGTTAAAAAAACTCAACAAAACTAATAAAGAAAGAAATTTAGCTTTTAATTACTTTACATATGGATGACATTGGAGAAATTTGAGCAGAAAAGTGACATGATCAGATTTAGAAAAATGTCCCTGGCAGGGGTGTGGAGGATAGATGTGTGTGTGTGTGTGTGTGTGTGTGTGTGAGAGAGAGAGAGAGAGAGAGAGAGAGAGAGAGATATTAAGTACTAATGTATGCAAAACAGTGAAAAATACGTGAAAAAAATTCAATGCCTCTTTTCTCTGTAGTTAAGAAAGGGTTTTTTGGAACGATTTGAATTAACATTTTGCTTTCTTTTTTCTCTTATCCCAGAGAACTGGATGCCAGGCAAAAATCTTTGAGTTCTGATGTTGGGAAATGAGTTTTTGATGACTGAGGTGGAATAGTAAAGGAGAAAGACAGGAGACTTGGGGAATAAGGGGTGAAAACTTCATTTAGAAACTTATTTATCAAAAATTGGCATCTTTACGAATGTTATTCTTTCTCATTTTGTAAATTCTCAACACCTTAATAATAGGCCAATGTTAAAGCAATGTTGATAGAAATAATTCTGAAAAGTCTTTCTAGACTAAGAAAAAAATGATGTTTGTGTATTTTACCCTCTCTCCCACAATCTCTTCTCAACTTACATTCACTTTTAGTGGTCTCATTCATTTTTATGGTTTCAAGTACCATCTATAGAGTTAAGTACATCTATACAACTTTAAGTATCATCTATATCCAAATATACATATCTAGCCCTGATCCGTCCTCTAAACTCCTATTTTTATTTATTTTTTGCCTAATTGACATTCCATGCATCTCAAACTTAATATTTCCAAAACCAAATTCTCAGTTTTTCCTCCAAACTGCTCTTTTTGCAGCTTTTCTCATTTCAGGTTCTCCCTACATGGCAATTATAATATGTTTGTCTGTTACACAAAAGAGCAAAAATGATTTTAGTTAGAAAATGAATATCAGAAAATTGACTTTGGGAAATTAATATATATTAGGTTCAGCTCTTAGAGAATTCTCAATAATTCCTCTGCTTGCTTTACTTTGATATTTTTTTGTCTTGTCTCCCATATATTTTGTCCTGTCTTTCTATGGTTAGTTAATACATGTCCTGGGATAAATTAGCAAAACATACATACTTAAGAACACAGTTAAGAGGAAAGAAGATGAATTAAAGTTTTTGAAAAGGTATATGAAATGAAGCACTTAGGGGATACTGCCTATGAGCCCATTCTCTGGAGTTCTTGATTTAACTTTATATACAGGTTTGGGGAGCCTGAGAGACATAACTCAATAGGAAATAATCAAAAGATCCAATTAAAAATGGGCACAAGGCCGGGCGCTGTGGCTCACGCCTGTAATCCTAGCTCTTGGGAGGCCGAGGCGGGCGGATTGCTCAAGGTCAGGAGTTCAAAACCAGCCTGAGCAAGAGCGAGACACCGTCTCTACTATAAATAGAAAGAAATTAATTGGCCAACTGATATATATACATAAAATTAGCCGGGCATGGTGGCGCATGCCTGTAGTCCCAGCTACTCGGGAGGCTGAGGCAGAAGGATCACTCAAGCCCAGGAGTTTGAGGTTGCTGTGAGCTAGGCTGACGCCACGGCACTCACTCTAGCCTGGACAACAAAGCGAGACTCTGTCTCAAAAAAAAAAAAAAAAAAAAAAAAAAAAAAATGGGCACAAGATCTGAATAAACACTTTTCAAGAGAAAACCATTTTTTTCATGACCAACATAAAAAAATACTCCACATCACTAATAATCAGAGAAATGCAAATCAAAAATACATTGAGATATTATCTCACCCCAGTTAAAATGGTTTTATCTAAAAGACAGGCAATAACAAATGCTGGCAAGAGTGTGGAGAAAGGGTGACCCTTGCATACTGTTTTTGGGAATGTAAATTAGTACAGCCATTATGGAGAATAGTAAGGAGGTTCCTCAATAAACTAAAAATAGAACTACCATATGATCCAGCAATCCCACTGCTGAGTGTATATATCGAAAAGAAAGGAAATCAGCATTTTGAAGAGATATCTGCACTCCCATGTTTATTGAGGCACTATTCACTATAGCCAAGATATGACTAAACATAAGTGTCCATCAAGAGATGAATGTATAAAGAATTTGTGATACATATACACAATGGAATATTATTCAGCCATAAAAAAGAATGAAATCCTGTCATTTGCAACAACGTAGATGGAACTGGAGGACATTGATGTTGAGTGACATAAGCCAGGCACAGAAAGACAAATTTCACATGTTTTTACTCATGTGTGGGAGTTAAAAATAAAAAAAAAAAATTGAAGTCATGGAGATTGAGAGCAGAATGATGGCTACCAGAGGCTGGGAAGGATAGCAGGAAGGGGAAGGACAAAGTCGGGATGGTTAATGGATGCAAAATACAGTTAGAATGAATGAGATCTAGTATTTGGCAGCACAATAAGGTGACTATAGTTAACAATAATTTATTGTATATTTTAAAGTAACAAAAAGAGTGGAATTGGAATATTCCTAACACAAAGAAATGATAATTTCTTAATGTGAAGGATTCCCCAATTACCCTGATTTGATTATTATACAATGGTATGCCTGTATCAAAACATCACATGTATTCCATCAATATTTACAACTATTATGTACTCATAATAATTAAAAATAAAAAAAATTTAAAGAGGTACAATAACTTTTCCAAACATCCTTCAAAAGATAAACATTTGTTTTTCCAGTGATGATAAAGGATATTGAGAAAGCAAAGGCTAAGAAACTGATAAAATGTTTATATGGCTGAAGTAGAAAGACTGGAAAAAGGAATAGGAAAATTATATAAAAATACTTTAGAGGCTTTTAGAAATAGTTATCGCCTCCAAGATTTCCTTAAAGTTGTGTTTATTCAATCATTGAGACATTCAACAAACATTTATTGAGTGCTCACTATGTATCTTTTGTTCGGATTATACCACAGTGAATAAAACAGACAGAAATCTCACCTCCTTACCTTTTATTCTGGAGAGAGAAACAGATTATGAATGAGTTGACAAACAAAGAAATACATGATTTTAATGTGTGATATGCATCGAGGGTAGAGAGAGAGAAACACATATTACATAAGGTAGTAGAAAAGTCTCTTGATGTAACTTCATTTAAAAGTTCTGAAGGATGAGGAGTCAACTTTATTGGAAGGAGAGAATGACAATGGCATGTGTTCTAAGCAAAGAAAACAACGTATATAATAAAGAAACACTAGTAAATAAATTAGGAAAGACTTTGGCTTGTATGGGAGTATTTGCTACATGTGCAATCACATGCACTTTTTTTGCCCTTGTTTATTTTTGTCTTCATTTTCTTTGAGCCCTCTTGCCTCTCTATTTTGGAAAAAACAAAAAGGCTAATTGGGAGCCTTATTTACATCAGGTAAGGCTTGTTATGGAAAGTTTCTCTTTAGGTGATTTGATGTTGGTTGATTTTTTTTCCTAAGGGAGCAAAACTATTCATAGGTCTTTTTCTTTATTTATTTTTTAAATTTTTTCATTTCAATAGATTTAAAGGGGTACAAGTGGCTTTTTGATACATGGATGAATTGTATAGTGGTGAAGTCAGGGCTTTTAATATACCTGTCATCTGAATGGTATTATACATTGTATCTGATCTGTAATGTTTGATCCCTTAAACCTCTCCCATCCTCCCCTTTTCTGAGTCTCCAAGGACCACTCTGTATGACCACGTGTACCCATTGTTTGTCTCCCACTTACATGAGTATATGCACTATTTGTTTTCCTGTTCCTGAGATACTTCAGTTGGGATTTTAGCTTCCAGTTCAACCAAGTTGCTATGGAAGATATTATTTCATTCCTTTTTATGGCTGAGCATTATTCCATTGTGTGTGTGTTTGTGTATACACACACACTACGTTTTCTTTATTTGCTCATCTTAGGTTGATTCAACATTGTGATTTGTGAATTGTGCTGCCATAAACATTTGGGTGCAGGTGTCTTCTTTATATAATGACTTTTCTTTGGGTAGACAACCAGTAGTGGGGTTGCTGGATGGAATGGTAAGCCTACTTTTATTTCTTTCAGGAGATTCCATACTGTTGTCCATAGAGGTTGTACTAATTTACATTCCTACCAATAGCATATAACCAACTATTCCCTTTTCACCACGTCCACACCAATATCTGTTGTTTTTTGACTTATTAATAATGGCCATTGTGACAGGGGTAAGGTGGTTTTAATTTGCATTTCACTGATGATTGATTTTGTTGAGCATTTTTTCATGTTTGTTGGCTGTTTGCCGCTTTTTAATGGGATTGTTTTCTTCTTGCTGATTCGTTTGAGTTCCTTATAGATTCTGGATATTAGTCATTTGACAGATGCATAGGTTGTGAATATTTTTTTCCCATTCTGTAGGTTGTCCATTCACTCTGCTGGTTATTTCTCTTGATGTGCAGAAGCTTTTTAGTTTAATTAGGTCTTATTTATTTATTTTTGTTTTTGTTGTATTTGTTTTTGGGGTCTTTGTCATAAATTCTTTGCCTAGGCCATTGTCCAGACAAGTTTTTCCTAAGTTTTCTTCTAGAATTTTTATGGTGTAAGGTTTTACATTTAAGTCTTTAATCCATCTGAAGTTAATTTTTGTGTATGGTGAGAGACAGGGATTCATTTTCATTCTTTTGCATGTGGCTTTGTAATTTTTCCAGTGCCATTTATAGAAAAGGGCATCCTTTCCTCAGTGTATGTTTTTGTCTGCTTTGTCAAAGATCAGGTGATTGTAGATATATGGTTTTATTTTTGGATTTTTCTGTTCTGTTCTATTGGTCTACATTCCATTGGTCTATTCCACTGGTCTATTCTTATACCAGTACCATGCTGTTTTGGTTACTTAAAGCCTTATAGTATAATCTGAAGTTGGGTAATGTGATGCCTCCAGATTATTTTTGCTTAGGTTTGCTTAGACTACTCAGGCTCTATTTTGATTCCATATGAAAGTTAGGATTGCTTTTACTAATTCTGTGAAAAATTATGTTGGTATTTTGATGAGAATTACATTGAATCTGTAAATCACTTTAGGTAGTATGGACATTTTAATAATACTGATTATTCCAAAACATGAGCATGGATGTTTTTCCATTTGTTTTTGTCATCAGTTATTTCTTTTATCAGTGTTTTGCAGTTCTTCTTGTAGAGATCTTTCACCTCCTTGGTTAAGTATATTCCTAGTTATTTTATTTTATTTTTTGCAGCTACTGTAAATGGTATTGTATTCTTGATTTGATTCGTGTGTAGACTACTGATTTGTGTACATTAATTTTATACGCTGAGACTTTACTGAATTTATTTATCAATTCTAGGAGTCTGTGGGGCTTTCTAGATGTAAGATCATGTCATTGGCAAACAGGAATTATGTGACCTCCTATTTTCTGATTTGGATGCCCTTCTTTCTTTCTCTTGCCTGATTGCTCTGACTAGGATTTCCAGTACTATGTTGAATAGAAGTGGTGACAGTGGCACTGTTGCCTTTTTTCAGTTCTTATGGGGAATGCTTTCAACTTTTCTCTATTCAGTATAATGTTGGCTGTGGGTTTGTCATATGTGGCTTTTATTATTTTAAATATGTTCCTTCTAGGCCTGTCTTGTTAAGCATTCTAATCATGAAGTGGTGCTAGATTTTATTGAATGATTTTTCTGTATCTGTTGAGATGATCATATGGTTTTTTTTTTTTTTTTTTGAGACAGAGTCTCACTTTGTTGCCCAGGCTAGAGTGAGTGCCGTGGCGTCAGCCTAGCTCACAGCAACCTCAAACTCCTGGCTCAAGCAATCCTCCTGCCTCAGCCTCCCAAGTAGCTGGGACTACAGGCATGCGCCACCATGCCCGGCTTTTTTTTTTCTATATGTATTAGTTGGCCAATTAATTTCTTTCTATTTATAGTAGAGACGGGGTCTCGCTCTTGCTCAGGCTGGTTTCGAACTCCTGACCTCGAGCAATCCACCCGCCTCGGCCTCCCAGAGAGCTAGGATTACAGGCGTGAGCCACCGCGCCCGGCCTGATCATATGGTTTTTGGGGTTTTTTTTTTTTTGTTTATGTGATGAATCACATTTATTGATTTGCATATGTTGAATCTTCCTTGCATCCCTGAAATAAAACTCACTTGATCATGATAAATTTTTTTTTATGAACTTTTGAATTTGGTTTGCTAGTATTTTGTTAAGGATTTTCACATCTGTACTCATGAGGAATATGGGTCTATAGTTTTCTTCTTTGTTATGTTCTTTTTTGGCTTTAGTTTCCGGGTGATACTGGCTTCATAGAATGAGTTAGGGAGGATTCCTTGTTTCTCAATGTTATGGAACAATTTCAGGAGGATAGTACCAGTTCTTCTGTATAGGTCTGGTAAAATTAAGCTGTGAATCAGTCTGGTCCTGGGCCTTTTTTGTAGGGAGTTTTTTTTTTTGTTTTTTTTTTTACTGATTCTATCTTGCTACTTGTTATTGGTCTGTTCAGGATTTCTATTTCTTCCTCATTTATGTTTGGAAAGTTTTATGTTTTTAGAAATTTATCCATTTCCTTTAGATCTTCTAGTATGTGTGCATAGATGTGTTCATAGTAGTCTTCTAGGATCTTTTGTTTTCTTGTGGCATAAGTTGCAATGTCTCCTTTTTCATTTCTGATTGAGTTTATTTGGATCCTCTCTCTTCTTAGTGAATATAGCTAGTGGTTGATTTTGTTTATCGTTTCAAGGAAGCAACTTTCATTTCATTGATCCTTTATGTTGTTTTTTTTTGGTGTCAATTTCATTTAATTCTGCTCTTATTTTTGTTATTTCTTGTCTTCTGATAGCTTTGGGTTTAGTTTTTTCTTTTTCTAGTTGCATGATGTGTGACCTTAGGATGTTAATTTCTTTTTGATGTAGTCATTTAATGCTATGAGCTTTCCTCTTAATACTTTTGTTTCTGTATCCCCACTTTTATTTCTGTATCAAAATTTTGGTAGCTTGTGTTGCTGTTGTTATTTAATTAAAAATTTTTTTGACTTCATCTTTATTTCATCATTGATTTAAAGATTATTCAGCAACAGGGTTGTTTAATTTACATCTATTTGTATAGTTTTGAGAGTTTGTCTTGGAATTGATTTCTAGTTTTATTCCACTGGGGTCTAAGAAGAAACAAGGTATGATTTCAGTTTTTTAAAATTTGCTAAGACTTGTTTTTTGGCATAAGATATAGTCTATCTTGGAAAATATTAATATGCTGATGAGAAGACTATATATTCTGCAGTTTTGTTTTTTTTTTTTTTTTGTGACAGAGTCTCGCTTTGTTGCCCAGGCTAGAGTGAGTGCCGTGGCGACAGCCTAGCTCACAGCAACCTCAAACTCCTGGGCTCGAGTGATCCTTCTGCCTCAGCCTCCCGGGTAGCTGGGACTACAGGCATGCGCCACCATGCCCGACTAATTTTTTTTTTTTATATATATATCAGTTGGCCAATTAATTTCTTTCTATTTATAGTAGAGACGGTGTCTCGCTCTTGCTCAGGCTGGTTTTGAACTCCTGACCTTGAGCAATCCGCCCGCCTCGGCCTCCCAAGAGCTAGGATTACAGGCGTGAGCCACAGCACCCGGCCTATTCTGCAGTTTTTGAGTAGAATGTTCTGTTAATATCTGTTAGGTCCAATCGGTCTAGAGTCCCATTTAAATCTAGTGTTTCTTTGTTATTTTCTGCCTCTATCTTTCCAGTTCCATCAGTGGAGGATTGAAGTCCCCCACTATTATTATGTAGCTGTTTACTTCTTTTCTTAGTCCTCGTATTTAATAGTATTTGTTTTATGAATCTGGGAGCTCTGGTGTTAGGTGCATATGTATTTAGGATTATTATATCTTCTTGATGTGCTTATCCCTTTATATAATGACCATCTTTGTCATTTTTTAACTGTTGTTGATTTAAAGTCTATTTTACCTGATATAAGAATATCTATTCCTGTTCACTTTTGGTTTCTTTTTGTGTGGAGTTTTTTTAAACATTTACCTTGAGGTTATGCGACTCTTTATGAGTTAAATGGTTTCTTGAAGACAGCAGATATTTGGGTTGTATTTTTTATCCATTCTGTCAATCTAAATGTTTTGAATGGAGTGTTTAGACCATTTACATTCAATATAAGTATTGATAAGTGAGATACTGTTCCAGTCATCATGTTGGTTGTTACCTAGTTGCTTTGTATTTTCTCTTGTGTTATTATTTTATAAGCTGTGATTTTACATTTGAATGTGTTTTTATACTGGTGAGTATCAGCCATTCTTTTCCGTCTTCAGAGCACTTTTGAACATTTCTTGTAGGACAAGTTAGTGGTGACAAATTTTCCCAGTGTTTACTTGTGTGAGAAAAATTTTATTTTTTATTCATATATGAAACTTAGCTTTGTAAGACACATAATTATTGTGTGATAGTTACTCTGTTTAAGAATACTAAAGATGAGAGCCCAATCCCTTTTGGCTTATAAGGTTTCTGCTGAGAAGTCTGATGTTAGTCTGATAGGTTTTCCTTTGAAGTTGCTTAATGATTTCAACTGGCAGCTTGCAGGATTTTCTCCCTTACTTTGACTTTGGCCAGACTAGACTGATGACTATGTGCCTTGGTGATGTCCTTCAGTGAATCTTCTAGTTTTCCTTGACTTTCTTGTATGGGAATGTCTAATCTCTAGAAAGACCAGGTAAGTTTTCCTCCATTATTCTCTCAAGCTGGTTTTCCTAGCTTTTTGCTTTTTCTTCTTCTTTGTCAGGTATACCTACGATTTTTATATTTGGATGTTTTATGTAATTTCACATTTCTCAGAGACTTTGTTCATTCACTTGATTCTTTTTTCTTTATTTTTGACTGACTGGGTTAATTGAAAAGCCTTATCTTCAAGCTCTGAAATTCTTTCTTCTGCTTGGTTTAGTGTTTTGTTAAAACTATTCACTGTGTTTTGAAATTGACTAAATGACTCTTTCACTTCCAGAAGTTATTTTTTTTTTTTAATCTATCTCTTTTGTGAATTTTTCATTCATTTCCTGAATTATGGTTTTGGGTTTCTTTGTTTTGTTTTTCAACTTTTTCATCAATCTCATTGAGCTTACTTGTAATCCATATTTTGAATTCCATATCTGACATTTCAAAAATTTCCTTTTGGTTAGAGTACATTGTTGGAGATAGTTTGTTCTTTTGGAGGTGTCAGAAGAGCCTGTTTTTTTCATATTTCCAGAGTTCTTATTGCTGGTTTCTTATCTATTAATAGAACCTGTTCCCTCAATGCAAAACAGACAGCTTTGCCATTCTCCTGTTTTTATTTTCTGGGAACTCTACTATACAGTGTAGAAAGGAAGCGGTATACTGCTTTGTGGCTCATACATATAGGTACCCACTGTGTTGTTGCTGGCAATTGGGGTCAGTTGGACCTTAGACCCCTAGTAGAGTGTTCAGGTGCCAGGAGTGGTGGACTAAATTATGTAATCCTCATTTCCCAAGATTGAGGCCTGGGGCAACCAGACTGAGACTGAACTGGCAGACTTGCCCATAAGTCTCCCTGAGTTCAAGTACTGGCTTTGGTGGTGAGGGGTAGGTGATCTTCTGCTCCAGAAGAATGTTGAGGCAGGAAAAGGGCAGATGCACTGTGAGCTTGTGACAGGAGGGGGTGGGGCCCTCTTGATGAGGTTGGCAGAGGCAGGTTGCTGTGAGATACACAAGCCACTCACACCTTTCTCTCTTAGCAGTGACAGCAATCTCTGTCCTTCGAGAGCACAAAAGCATCCAGATTCCCAGATCCCACCCTGACCCAGCTGTAGCAGAGGTGGTAGACACAGCTCAATGGCTGTGTGGGGGGCCAGCCTGGCTATGGGCTGTGGGTGACCAAAATGCTGTAGTGGTAGAAGTGTGGTTGTGTCAGGGACTTGTCTTCAAGAAGGGTAGTCTCCTCCCAGAAGAGATTTGCAGCTTTGGGAAAGGGCTGCTAACTCTACCATCCCTCAGAAGAGGTGGTATGTTTTGTCTTTGAGGCACATCAAAGGGCTTACTGCAGCTTTTTAGAGGGAAAACAGCCCCAAGGTCTGTGAAATCCTGGGAGGTGCTGTGTCAGAGGTGGAGCAGCAGCTTTCAAGTGCCCTGGCTTAATCATCCCGTTTGGAATCCTTTCTGGTCCTGAGCAGAAACAACGACAGCTTCTTTAGAAGCAGTTGGCAAGATGGGAGGAGGGAGGAAAAGCTCCAACAATGAGAAGCTGGTGCCCTGGTACACTTTGTCCTAATGTCAGGTTTCAGTCTAAAATGTCATTTCTTGGTGTGCTCATGGCTGAAGAATGACCAGACACACCACAGTAAGGCAAGCACAAAAATGAGGTTTATTGAGGAGAGAAAGATAGTATTATAGAACAAAACTAAGATATAGGCTTACAGAATGTGATACCTATCACACAGATGACGACTGGACCCTTGTCGCAGCAAAGAGAGAGAAAAGGAAGCACAAAAAGGGGTTGGTTACGGTCTCAGTCTTATTTTATGCCCAGAATGGGACCTCCCTGTGGCTCAGACATCACCATAGAACCTCTTTGGACAGTTGGTAGTTGTATAACTTGACTCTTAACTACGCATGCAGATTGTTCTAGGTCAATTTCTGCACTCTATGGTACCTGTGTTGCTTGGCCTATGGGCTAGAGAGTCCTTGGCCCACCCTTTTCCTTCTTCCCAGGTGCAGCAATTGCACCAAGGCAAGACACCCACTTTTGTCCCTAGGAGACCCGGAATTCCTAGCTATCTACCTAAAATTAAGGGATCCTCTTGTGTGTTGCTCTCTCCTGTCATCTGGAAGCAGCTCTCCCTGAATGCATAAGCTCTGGGAGACCCATAGTTCTACCAAGACCCACCAGTCCCCGAAGGCTGCTGCAGTCCAAGTGAGTGCTAGGGAGTGTTGGCTGTGGTTCCAGTGATATAGAGACACAGAGGCTGAGATTTCCCAGTCGGGACAGCTGCAAAAACACTGCCTGTCTGCGAAGGGAGGAAAATAAGCCACACCCTCTATGCAGTACCTGGGTACAGTAATTAGAGTACTATTGGAGGTGTACCCCCCATGAGAGCCTAGAAGTGGCCATCTTGCAGCTGACCTGCACCAAAACTCATGCAGTGGAACAGAAATGGCTATGTCTGCAGCATTGGATGGTTAGAGGAGGGGAGGTCCCTGTCTCCATGTCCCTTCCCAGACTGCCTAACTTTAAACTCCCAAAATGGCGCCTTAGGCCTATGACCAGAGAAGGTGGGCAAATAGAGTAGGCAAGATGCTGGGGAGAGTGCCATGCTCTTGTGTCTTGGTCTCATAGCAGTCCATAGCAGTGGGAATTGTCCTATGTGTGTGTAAGAGAGGTTGGGATTCCCTGTCACTCCTCAGCTGGGCAGAGCTTCATCAGCCTGAATTCAGACCAAAGGGTGGCATGGGGACTGCCCAACTTCAAACTCCGAAAATGACCCCTTGGGCCTGTGACCAGAGATGGCAAGGCCTTTCTTAGTTAGGCTGCACTAGCAAGAAATTGTGGGAGAGTGTAGTTTGCTCAAGGCTTGGTCCCACAGCAGCCAGCTGCAGGATGGTGGGCACCCATCTCAGATGCATGTTGGAAAGCTTGGTTTCTGTGCCTCTCCCCAGCAACCCAGGGGCTGCAGCCACGTGAAGCCCAAACTCAGCCCACAAGCTGCTCTAAGCTCTAATGCCTGTGGGATTCCTCATGAGTTCCCTTTCCAAAATAATGTCTCTGTGTAGTCTCCAAGCAGCTCCCTATGATAAGCCTGAGACCTATGTGGATCTGGGAGTTCTCCTGTAGCCAAGATTGTAAAAGCTCATCTTAGAGTGTGGAGTGCTGGGGGCTTCTCTTTTACTGTTTCACTGCATCCAGGAGCTTCCCCCAGCTGTCAGCTAGCCCCACACCCGCACTCCACACCCCCATCCCCCACCCCCAACTGGCTAAATTGTCCTGAACCTTCTCCTTACCACTTTTGGTGCTTCCTATTGCTTCCCTGGTGAATCATAGTATTCTCTCCTAGATGGTATGTTCGAATTGTGAGAATCTGCTTACTATTCTGGCTCTTCTTCATGGAGGAGGCACATACTACCTGTGTCTAATTGGCCATCTTAATCCTTCTATAGGTCTTGTCTGTGAGGCCATTTAGTTTTTCCAGAAAATTACCCAATAGTGTCTTGCCTGATTTCAAGTGCTCTGAAAGCAGGGCAGTGGGAGGGTTCCAAGTAGGCCTAATGTTACTGTTTTCAGCTTTGGGCTTCACAAATTTGCCTTCTACTGGGTTAGGTGTCCTTGAAACTGAGCCTCTCACATTTCATTTCTCCAGAGAATAAAACTGGAGTCAGGGGTGGGGAGGAGTGCAGTTTTCTAGATTTGTAGGGGTACCACGTCTTTTGTGTACAGGCCTTTTACCAATCTCTGTTTTCAGCCTCATATCTCAGCACTTTCAAAAGTGGTTAATTCTTAATTTTCCATTTGTTTTTACTAAAGATAATTTTATGAAATTATTTAAATTAACTTTATCTTAACTTAGAAGCAGAAAGTTAATGTCAATAATGATACCTGAAATTATCAGCTATTATAATAATGATAGTTCAAGTTATCTGCTGAAAATGATAATGAAGATATTGAAGTAGACAAAATTCTATTAAATTTAAGACAAATTAGTAAATATAATTTTAGTGAGTTTATAGAACATATACTGGTAGCACCTTAATTGTTAAGTGACAGTTGTTATATTACCTACTTTCTTAAAATACTACCTATAAAGTCAGAAATTATTGGGGTACATAGTATATAATAGTTTCTAATTTTGTTTATGAACTCTTGATTATTCAAATAGAATTATTCATATTTTCTATGTCAAGTGTATTACTAGCTTTGCATTTTATTGACTTTCTTTTAAAACTTCTCCAATTTAATGATTTAATTTTAATGTTATCCTATTAATGTTTGTTGGTTTATTCTGATTTATCATTCAGTAGTATGATGATAAACTATATATATATATGTGTATATATATATATATATATATATACACACACACACACACACAGGGTAAGGGAGAAAAGATTTCTTTTCTCATGCATCTAGCGTCATGGCTGAAATCCCTATAACAAAGGACAGATTAACAATAGAAAGACATACAAATTTAACTATGTATACGTTTTTTGTTATTGTTGAGACAGGCTCTCACTCTGTCACCTGGGATAGAGTGCAGTGGCATCATTGTAGCTCACTTCGACCTCAAACTCCTGGGCTCAAGCAGTCCTCCTGCTTCAGCCTCCCAAGTAGCTGGGACTATAGGCTTGCACCACCATGCTCAGCAAATTTATCTATTTTTTTGTGGAGATGAGGTTTTGGTTTTGCTCAGGCTGTTCTTGAACTCCTGGCCTCAAGCAGTCCTCCCACCTTGGCCTCTCAAAGTGCTAGGATTACAGGTGTGCACACTGTGCCAGCCTATATATAAGTTTTATGTGACATGGTAGCTTTCAGAAATGAAGACCCAAAGACACAGGGAGAATTGTATATTTTATGCTAAGTCTGATGAAGAAGTAGATAGTTGTGGAGAAACATGATTGGACAAAAGGGAATGATGTAATGCTAATAAGCTACAGGGAACTTAGGAAGGCCTGTTTGTTCAGATTCTTCTTTGTATCTCTGTGTCTTCAGAGATAAAGACTTTTCTTTACTCTGGGTATAAGGAGGAACCCTCTGGAATAAGTGTCTTGTAACCTGTTTTTAGGGGAAGGTTATTTAAGTTTTATGACCTGCTTCAGGAGAGAAGGGGTGACAAGAATTCTTTCTAGTTTTCATGGACTGCTTTAGGAGAGGGGACGTGGGAGAAGGTCAGAGAGATAGATCTGTTTCTGTGGTTTTCTCAGTTTTCTTCAGCTTAAAATACTCATTATACTTAGGTGCCATATTTTGGGGTAGCATGTCCTAACCCTGTTAATAATAAATTTATTTTCAATTTCATATTTATTTTGACTTTCTCTTTCCCCATTGATCCTATTCCTCACAATGGCAGTTCCTTATTTCCTCAACTTTTTTCTTTAGTATTTTTGTGTGATCCTTAATTAGTCTTATTAGGAAGAAAGCTTTGAATTCCTACTTTTTGTGCAAGGATCTATTTAATATAGACCGATCAATGCTCTTTGGAATTCTCTCAGGTAAACTCTTTAGTAAGTTACCAGGATTGCTGAATAGCAAAGTACTTTGTTGTATAGCAGAATCCCCAGATAGTTTCAAGTACGTAAAATAAGTGGTTAAATGGTTTGCAGAAAAAGTAAGCATATTGTCTACCCAACTTGGATGTAGTATGTAAATTGAAAAGCCATTTTGGTGCTTAGCAGGTAAGTATTCCTTGAAGTCCTTTAAATCTGTTCTGACTCTCTTTTGGCGAATGAGTACTTTATACTTTTAAATTGAGTTGTAGTAGAATAATGATTATATTCATGACTGTGAATGTTTATTGAATAAAAAGTGACTAAAAATAATAACACTTTCTCAGTTTGTACTTAAGAGAACCTTTCTGTTGAGAACACAGGTAGCAATTGAATTTACTTTGAAATGATGGTTTTTGAGCTTTGGAAGTAAACCTGTTGTATTACTTCTCCTTTTTCATAAATGATTTCTTAAAGCAAGCGAAGTATAATAAAAATGTCTTTGTTAACTTAATTGTGGTTGGAATTTTGATTATGTTTTCTTGTTTTTAAAACTTACCTCTTTTTTTTTTTTTTTGTAATTGAGATTTTATTGGTTGAGGATCAGTACAGACATTTCAAATTGTACACAATTCTTAACATACGTACCGAAAATCTTAAAAGCCATTTGTTTTCATTCTTTTTAAAAGTTATTCCAGTGACTTTCCAGCTTAAAATTTGGAGACAAATTTTCCTTAAGAGGGTATCAAGTACCAGTATCTTCAAATGTTGATAAGCTGTTACATAAGTCCCACCAATTCACAATTTATTATCATATATACTACATACTCAAATTTTCAATCTTTCACAGCACATTAACAAAGTTATTAGAAAAACAGGACTACCACGACCAAAGATGTTACAGAATATATGCAATTCTGACAGAGACAGCCATGATCAAGGAGTGGTTTTCTTTAGGAAACAAGTCTACTAAAAAACATGGGAATAGAAGTAATTTAAAATGTTCAAGACATTAAATGCAGGCCTGGGACTCCATATTGCCATTTAGTATGCTTTATATTATAGGATATAAAAACTAACCCCCATCTATGGAATGTTAAGCTGACACCCAAGACAGTCAAAGCCTCCCATAATTCAATATCCCACACTATTTTCTGGTTGTACCAAAAAATAAACAACCAGCAAATGATTTCACCTCTTAAAAAAAATCATTTACACTTAAAAAATGGGATGAGGTGGGATTCCCTCCTTCTTAAAAATGTTTCTAGAGCTACTAAAAAACTTGCATTTACAAAATAGTTGATAAAAATATTCCTCTGGATTGTACAAGAAGGGAGACAGGGACCACTGATAAGACATGGTATATGATATTAATCAGACTTGACTTCTTTCTCTCCTGCTTCATCAGAGGCTGGACTCTCCTCAGTTTTAGTTTCTCCATTCTCTGCAGGTAAATCTTCTTTAGTTTCTTGGTTAGCCACTTCGGCCTGTTTTCCCTTTGCTCCCCTTTTCCCTTTTGGTTGCACTTTTTTGTCTGAAGATTTATCCTTTGCTGCTGCCTTTTTGGGCTTCGCCTCCACCTTCGCAGGAGCAGGTTTCGCTGACAGCCGCGCAGATCTCCTCTTGGGCTCCTCCTTCACCGCGCCTTCGGCCGAGCTGACCTTCCTCTTGGGCATCTTGGCGGCGGGGAGGGCGCGTGCCGGGTGCCTGCGGGCCGCGGCGCGCCGGGAGCCTTCGCGGAGCTGGGCTGTCTGGCCGCTGCCGTCGCTCCCGCCGCCCGAGCTGCTGAGTAAAACTTACCTCTTTTTTCTATAAGTTTAGTTTTATTTTTTAGTTTTTTTCAAAAAGGACCTTAGTCTATCTCCCAGGCTGGAGTGCAGTGGCCTGAACATAGCTCACTGCAGCCTCAAACTCCTGGGTTCAAGCAAGCAATCCTTCTGCCTCAGCTTCCTTGAGTAGCTAGGACTACAAGCGTGCACTACCATGTCCAGCTAATTTTATTTTTTGTAGTGACAGGGTTTTACTACGTTGCCGAGACTGGTCTTGAACTCCTGGCCTCAAGCGATACTCCCACCTTGGCCTCCCAAAATGCTGGGATTCAGGCATGAGCCACCACCCCTGCCCCCATGTTTAACTTTAAATTAAAGAAAACAAAATTTCAAGTATTGTTTTGAGTCATATTGGTACTTTAACTCATACTTGCATTTACCTGACTTTGATTATCTACTTTTATTCTAAACTTTGAGTGTATCTATACCAATATATTTGTACCTTCATTAAGTTCTCCTTTCTACATTATTGTTTTTCTGTTTTTGATAAGCCAGTTATGTTTGCCACTTGTAATTAGTCCCAGTTTCAAGGATCACTGTATTTATAGAGGAAACCAAAACATAGTTGTTTGATGCGGTTTAGCTGAATGAGTATTAAACCAAATAATGGGATTAATTCAACAGCTGTTAATACTCTGTAAACAGAGTGATTGATTCAACTTCCTAATTTGACAGAAAGTGAAATGATAGGAAAAAAATTAAAATAGAAAATGTATTCAGTTATGTTGTTATACCATGACAAGTTGTTAATATTTTGAAGTGGCTTTTTTATGTGCTTTGGTTATCTTAAGTATACTAACCTCTGTCAAAGTTAATTATATAATCTATAGTTTTCAGGATGCAGGCAGGGGTTAAATTCTTGGCAACTGTAGTCAAAGTCATCTACTCCTGAATATTGCTAACAATTATAAAATTGTATTTTGGGTTCCAAATAACTAAGTTTCCCTATGTAAAATTCGTTATTCCATTTTAGACTAAAGTCTTTTTAAAAACAGGCACCGTATTTTATTTACCAAGAAGAGCCTGGCATATAAGAGGCATTTAGTAGCTGTTGGGCAAATCAATGTTTGAATGAACATAGAAAGTATGAATGCGTGAATGAAAGCATGAATACCATATTTACCTTTTAGACCCATAGCAGAATATATTTATGTTTTTGATGAATGACTAGTAATATTTTTGAATGTGTGCTTTCCTAGTTGTAGTATTATTCATTTAAATAGTTTGAATGACCTTGTTTAAACAGAGGCTGGCTGATAATTAGTTTCTCTTAGTACCAGTAAAGAGAAGATGTCCAGATCGCTTACAAATGGAGTTTGAAATAATTAGAGGTAAGATTTATGTGAAATGTAAATTTATATTAAGAAAAGATAGGATAGACACAAATGATTACAAATAAGTAGTTTATAATAACTCTGCAGTGTATTCATGGAAGCTACATTTTTTTTTTGTAAGCACACCTGTGTTATGTAGGTCATTATTCTTTTACTCACAAGTTATTCTGTGAGACTAAACTTGTAATTCCTCTTTCCCACAGATAACATTCATAGTTTTGAAATGGCCATTGATGGTATATTCTTTTTGACTTGGCCATATAACTTGCTTAAACAATGGAATATGAGCAGAAGTAGCGTAGCCAGAAGTTTGAACAGCTTGGCCTTTGAATAGCATACAAATGACGTACCAAACACAATGGCTTCTTCAGCCTCAGTTCTAAAATGATAGGATATGTGGAGCAGTTTTGTAGCCTAGAGAAGAACAATCAACCAGCGGCCTATATGTAATGCCTGCTGTTGTAGTTATTGAGACTTTGGGTTTTTTGCCACCATAGCAAAGTTCGCTCATATATATAAAGAGTATTAAAATAGTGAATAGTCTGTAACATAATAAAGATTGGGGCTGCTTGTAAAAGAGAATTAATCTACAAATTACCTTTCACAAAAATTTTAAGTAATTTTAGGACTGAAAGGAAGCACAGAAAATTTTACCAGGAGAAAACAGAGGCATTTGGATATCCACTGTGATTCGTTTTTTGTGTATCCTTTTAGAATTTATTTATTCATATAAAAGCAAATATAGTATATTTTCTTATTTTTTTCTGTGGGAGGATTTTAAGGTACTGATTAAATTTTAACAGTTACAGAGCTACTCAGGCTTTCTATTTCTTTAAAATTCAGTTTTAGTAAATTATGTTTTTTTCTAGGAATTATCCCCTTACTCCTAAGTGTTCAAATCATTTGGCATAAAGTTTTTTGTAACTTTTTCTTCATATCTTTTAAATCTTTGTACCATCTGTAGTTTTGTCTCCTTTTTTATTCCTAACTCTGATGATTTGTACTTTTACTTTTTAAATTTTAATAAATTTTGCTGGTATGTGTCTATTTTATTGTTTTTTTTCCAAGTACACAATTTTGACTTTGCTGGTCTTGGCCTATTTGAAATCTTGATTATGTATTTTATTAATTAATTGCTTGCCTTTTTTATTTTCCTCAGTCTGTCTTCTTTTTTTCCCTACTTTTTCCTCACATTTAATTGGAAAATTAGTACATTAACATTGTGTCTTTTTTACCTACCTCCCCCAATATGACCATATTTGCTACAAAATTTTTATATGTAGTGTTTTCATTATTATCTATTTCTAAATATTTTCAATTTTAATTATAATTTTTTATTTGTTTCTTGAGTTATTTTCAAGTGAATTTTAAAATTTGTAAACATATGGAGATATTTTGGTTATTTTGTTACTAATTTCTCTTGTAATCAGAGAATGTGGTTTGTGTAATAATGGGTTTTTTTGAAATTTATTTAGGTTTGCTGTACAGCCTAGTAAGCGGTCAATTTGTGTGTTCGAGAACACACATGTGTATTCTTCTGTTATATGTAGGTTCTGTATGTGTCCATTGAATTAAATTTGTCTGTTATTTTGTTCAACTTTTTCCTATTTTTACTGACATATGACATGTCAATTAAAAGATATATTTTGAAAATCCCAGTTTGATTTGGATTTGTCAAGTTACTTCTGTCCTCCTGTCAATTTTTACTTTTTCAGGTTACTTCTGTCCTTCTGTCAGATTTTACTTTATAAAGTTTAAGACTATTTTATTTAGATACAAGTTTGAAATTATCTATTCCTAGTACATTGAATCTTTTCATAAAATATAATGAGTTTCTTTGTCTCTAATAATTCTTTTTATCTTATAGTCTAGCTTTCTTTTAGGTAGCATTTGCCTGGTATATTTTTTTATATTCTTTTACTTCTAACCCTTTTCTATTATTGTAGGTGTGTCTCTAATAAATAGCAAATAACTAGGTGGGTTATTTCTTCATTCTTTTTGACAACTTCAATCTTTTAGCTATAAAGTTTGTTCTGTTTACATTTATTGTTATTTTTTATTCATTTGGGTAGGCTTCTATAATCTTACTCATATCCAACAATTATATACGGTTTAGTATATAATATGCCTTCTGTATCAGTGGATTAATATCTTTCTTTCATCAATGCTTGATATTTTGCAGGCATTAGATTTAAAAATATAGCTTCTCCTCAATTCTTTCTATTTTCTCCTTGGTCTTTTTTGACTTATGCTTGATGTTCTCATTTAGCCTACAGTTCTCTTAATCTTTAAAAAAAAATAATCATCTACTTGTCACTCTGTGCTGCAGTCTGAGTGCTTTTTTTCATATCTACCAGTTCTTAATTCTTTCTTTAGCTGTGATTAATCTGAATTTAATTCATTTTTGTTTTAAAATTATATACTTTTTCTTTTTTAGATGTTCTGTTTTTTCCTCAATTCTTCCTACCCATTTTTGGCAATCTTTTCCCTTGATTTTCAAACATCTTATTTTATCTTCAATTCTAATATTTTACTTTCACTTTCATTTTTCTCATATGTCCAGTTCCCCTATATAAAATGACAAGTAGATTAATCTGTATTTAATCTTAGCCAAAAGGCTGCAAGAAATGATAAAAATAGATTAATCTAGAAGTATTAATTGAATTCATGTAGAAAATTTGTCTTTTCTTTTTAAGTTTAGTTTATTTTTTCTTAATAAAAAGATAATAACATTTTAGGAAAATATAACTAATAATGGCCAAATTGCACTAAGGACAGAGAAATCAATGAGAAGGCATCTGCATGTATAAACACCGTACTGTAGAATTAGAGAGTGGGAAGTGTATGGTAAGCAGAAACATCACAAAGACAACTTGGGACTATTCTGTGTGAAAACCAAGAAGAAGTAGTCAAAAATAAACACTGAGTTCAACTTGGGGGACGAGAATGATTTTTACATTTATAGGTATGGAAAAGTTGAAGTTATTTGCTTTAGAATGTGAGAGTGAGGGTCGAACTTAAGAATAGAAAGATCCATTAGGTAGGAGAAAATACCGATCTAATATTCAAAAAGTAAAAGTTTGTATATTGCCAGGGACAGGAGAGTTGAAACCAAGAGAGTAAAAAATTCTATAGGGAATTAAATTTAAAAGGGAAAAGACAAAGTACTACTGTCTGTGACTGAGATATAATCAAAATTAGGTCCCAGAAATGGATGTAGAGTCCACTGAGCAAGACAAGCAGTAGAGTTAAGAAGTCAGGATAAATAAAATCAGTTAAACAATTGATAAATCCACTGAGGATAAGTTTTACTTTTTCACATTACTCATTTTTTACATTATTTTTTTTACATTACTTTTACATTATCTTTTTTACATTATTAGTTTACTATTTTCTTTTCGAGAATTAACTTGAAGTTTTTGTGTGTGCATGTATTTCTTTTTCTAAATAGGTCATTTTTGCCTTATAGATGCAACCTTAATGTTTATTTGATCCATTACTATGTTTCAAAATACATGGTCATAGAATCATTTGTGAAAAGGTATTCTCTGAGCTTTAATCCAAAATGCAGCAGTTATGGAAATGACTGCCCCTCCCCGACTATGCTCATTTGATACTGTTACATGTGTAATCCATTTACATCCAAGAATGTTGATATAGTAAAGTAGTAGAGTAAAGATGAAGAGACTTTGTTAACTTTATGCATCTATTTTCCAGCATCTATTGACAATACAACAAAATAGGTTTAAGTCCCAATTTACAAACAATACATTTGGTTCATAAGTGAATGAGGTTGGGTACACTATCTTTATGTATAAATTCAATTTTCTAACTAAAACTGCCCATTTAATTGCCTACTTCATGAGTTCTATAGTAGATCTTTCGGAGGACATAGGGTTCAGAAAAGCTTTGATTTATTCTCTTTTCAAAATCTGTACTTCAAAGTGGAATTTTTCTTGCTTGATTACACTTAGGAGAAGAGGGGTGGTGATGAAGGGGGAAAATCAAAGTAAACTATGCTTTAAGAATAAAAGAATAGAAAAAGCAGCCACAGCCTGGAAAACAAATTTGAAGTCTTTTGTTTTATATTGTTTCAGCTAAAACCTGTGATGAAGTAATTCCTGGTGAACTGCTTATTTCTTATCAATGTTGCTGCTGCTTTTTGTCTTGTTATTTAGGAGAGAACAAATTAAGATGAATAGTCAATACACATTTGAGTTATGTAAATTTGTTCGTCATTACTGCTTCTTATGTGTAAAATGTAGAATGGTTCTGAATAATGGGCTTTTAGAGTCAATTTTTTTAAAGTAGTAGTTATTAAAGTGTAAAAGAAATGATGGGGGAAATGATACTGATAGTTTATATTCTATATTTTTAGATTAAAATTTAATAGCAATCCATAAAAGATATATAACTTCAAATGCATTAGTGTCATATTTTTGTTTATTCTTTGATGATTTTCACCCTAGTACGAATTTGAGATAGATTTATTGGAATACAAAAAAACCCCAAGAAGAAAATATTTTATCTATCTTACACAGGCTTTTGCTTTTAATTGCTATTGATCATCAGCTGAGGTTATCAAAGATTTAAATCTAAAATGCCAAATTACAGGCTTTAAAAGAGAATAGAATAATTGTTTTTATTTTTTTTAAGTTATATCAAAATTAAAAGTGTATCTTATCCTTAGAAGGATAGAGAGGACGGGGGAAGAGAGCAGGGAGATGGCATGGCATTCCAAAGAAAGAGAAGGGAGATGCTAGTAGAATAATTGTTTTAATATTAAAGAAGTTATCAACTACTACATTACTTGGATTTTATCCAAATTATGTTACTTTATTACTATTAATGAAAATTGAGGAACCTAAACAGATTTTTATTTTTAGTACAGTAAGTCACTCAGTTTATCGGATACTTACTTAAAGTTTCTTAATGGCCTGTTGACTTTTTCTTCCTATAATTATTCCTCTTTAGTCTTATTTTCAGTAGCAGTCTTTAGCTGTTCAAATTGTAGACTAGAATTCAAACAAACTTTACCATCTGACTCTAGTCTACTTTGTCAACTTTGCCCCTCCATTACATCTAACATTTCATATTGCCTTCAAAGGACATTTCTTTTTTCTTTCTTTTCCATTAAAAATTTGAGGTAGAATTCATATATCATTAAATTTACCTTTCAAATTGTACAATTCAGTGATTTTAGTATATTCACAAAGATGTATGACCATCACCACTATCTAATTTCGGAATATTTCCAGTACCCTAAAAAGAAATCTTGTATCCATTAGCTGTCATTCTGTATTCCCTTCAGCCCTAGGTAATCTAATCTACATTCTTTCTCTATGGATTTGCTTATTTTGGACATTGCATTTAAATGGAACCATGCAATCTGTGGCCTTTTGTGTTTGGCATATTTCTTATAGCATGATATTTTCAAGGTCCATCCATATGGTAGCATAAATCAGTATTTCATTCTTTTTGATGGCTGAATAATATTCTATTGTATGGACATACCACATTGCAGTTATCCATTTATCACTTGACATACTTTTGGGTTGTTTCCCCGTTTTAGCTATTATGAATAATGCTGCTCTTAATAGTCATATACAAGTTTTTGTGTGGACATAGGTTTTCAGTTTTCTTTGATACATACCTAGGAATGGAATTGCTAGGTCATATAGTAATAATTCTGTTTAACCTTTTAAAGAACTGACATTATTTGCCAAAGTGGCTGCAGTGTATATCCCATCTGCAATGTATAAGGTTCCTGTTTCTCTACATCCTCATCAACACTTGCTATTGTCTGTCCTTTTGATTATAGCCATGCTAGTGGGTATGGAGTGGCATCTTATTGTGGTTTTAATTTGGTTTTCCCTAATGACTAATGGTGTTTGACCATCTTTTCATGTGCTTATTGGCCAAGTGTATATATCTTTTTTGAAGAAATGTATATTTAAATCCTTTACTCTTTTCTTAATTGAATGATTTGTCTTTTTATTGCTGATTTGTAATAATTTTTAATAATTCTATGTATTAGACTCTTATCAATGATTTGAAAATTTTTTCCCATTTTCTATATTGTCTTGACGTTCTTGATAGTGTTTTTTGAAGCACGAAATGTTTTACTTCCAATGAATTCCAACGTATCTATTTGTTTAGGTCTTTGATTAATTTTCAGTTAACTTTAGCATATGATGTGAGGTAGGAGCAAAGGGTGCTTTTTGTCCTTCTTGTATGCAAAATACATTTTTACAATTTTTGCTTTAAAAGTGTTCCTGCACTTGGGCTATTCTTTTCCCATTCTGAATCATCACCAAATTCTTATCTATATTATAGTCTAGCTTAAATGCCCAGAAATCCTTTTAAAATTTCTCTCCTTTACCCACAAGAAACCGAAAATAATGTCTCATATGGCTTTATCAATTCCTCTCTTTTTTTTAACTTCTTTTTTTTTTTCTTTTTCTTTTTTGGTAGAGACAGGGTCTCACTCTTGCTCAGGCTGGTCTCCATTTCCTGAGCTCAAGCAATCCCGCCTTGGCCTCCTGGAATGCTAGGATTACAGGCATAAGCCCTGGTTGGGCCTATTTTTGTCTTTCTTATAGCACCTTTGACACTTTGTATCTAGTATTATAATTGTTTATGTAAATGTATTAGCATTTTCTCCCTAAAGGAAAATTCATAATTTGATATATTTCTTTTAGTTTAGTGTAGGGAAGGAGAAACTTTCCCTTGACCTTCTGAGAGTCTCCAACTGGGTCTGAACATTAAATGACAAACACAATTTAATAGGAGAAAAGCATACAAGTTTATTTAATATAAGTTTTACATGACATAGGAGTCTTCATAAGGAAATAAAGACCTGAAGAAACAGTTAAACCTGAGCATTTTAATACTAGGTTTGATAAAGAGTTGAAAGTTGTGGGAAAATGTGATAGGACAAAGGGGTATGAATTAAGAGTAGTAAACTGTGGAAAACTTAACAAGGCCTGTTAATTCAGATTCCTCTTGGGGTCCCTAGTCCCTTGTCCCTAGTCTTCAGAGATTGGGATTCACCTTTCCTCTGGCTATAGGGAGGGCACTTCTTACCTGAGACTTTTGTGACTTGCTTCAGAGGAGAAAGAAGGTGGTGAGAGAGTCCTTCCTGCACCCAATGTTCCTGAAGTTCATTCAGCTTAACATATTTAATATGCCAAAGCTCAATAGTTGGGGGTGATGTGTTCTGAACCCCATCATTACCATTTAGTTTCTATCTATTGATTGAATTATGGTAATAGACTCCTGGCCTAGTGGAGGAAAAGGAAATCATAATTGTTTAGAAATAGAGTAAGTGTAATCTTAAACACCAGTAGAATAGCAGTTTTCATTGACCGCTGTGAATATGTAAAATGTATATTTTTATTAGTCCTATTAATTTGTTATAATGTGTAAAAATAGGAGATACTTTTATTGCAAAATTACCTTAACATTAAGGCATCAAGTTACAAATGCAATTTTTTTATGGGATTAGAAATGGCAGATATTAGATAAAGCATTGTTTGGGGATAGAAAAGAATTCTGCATTATCTAACTTAATGGCCAATGAGGAGCAATTAATAATATTGCTTATATTTTAAGTTTTATTTTAAATATTAATCTTCTTTTACAATTAGATGTTTATAGATAAAATTGAAAACAGTGTACTTAAAAATCCCTGCTGTGTTTGTTATTGGAAATGTTTCTGGAAAACCTGACTAATACATTGCCTACTGAAGAAAATTGCCTGGGAAAACTGTGACTGACAGCTTATGTTAAGGTTTGCAATCTTGCCTAGGTATCATGCCAAGTTTTCATTTATTCACTTTTTTGAAACTGGAAGGAGATTTAGAAAAACACAGGCTTACCACAGAGTTCCTTTAGAGAAACCATTGTCATGTGAGAAGATGTCCTGCTGAGCCTGTTTTAGCCAGTGATTCTTTAAAAAGATATGGAGGCCTGTTGCTAGGTCTTATAAGGTCATTCAGAGGGGCTAGAAATTGATCAAAAAGACAAGTTCTTTCTTTGGTGCAACAGATCAGTAAATGCTGTTGCTTGTACTTTGATTTTTGATGTGTAGGTTCAGGCTGTTTATTAGCAAACTACTAAGCAAGTTATAAAGGCTTGCTAAAGCTTGATATTCATAAAATTAATCAGCATAGCAGAGAGTAGTGAGATATACATAGAGAAATTTAAACTAATAATATTAACATTTTCAGCTGCAAACAATTGGATTTTCAGAAAATACTTTGTTTCAGTGTTATTTTGAATTAGTCATGGTTTTCATTTCCTTCAATTGTTGATTTTCAGTTATATTATTACTATCAATTTAGTTTCATCATTTATTTAATTTTTAGTTAAGTTGTTATTTGATATCAAATATATATTTTACATAAATAATCATTTCTGTTTGTTGTTGACCAAAATTTTCTAATAACCAGGCTATTGTATATTATATTTCCAATATGAATTATCCATAACTTACTGCCAAAGCAGATAATATGCAAAATACCCTCTTCTGCAAATTTATTTGTGTAGGGACATTTTATTGGTGATGTGGGCCTATCACTGTGTAATGTGTAGATAACTTATAACACACTGTCAAGGTAAGAGTAATGAAATAACTGCTTTAAAAATATTTATAGGGCATTGTTTTATGATATAAAACCATGTGTATTTATTCAAATAGGTGTGTATGTAAGTGTGCATGTATGCATGTGTTTTCATGAAAAAGTACTTATACGTGACACTGATAATCTAATTCACTCTTCCAAGGACTAATGTTATGAACAGGTGAGACTGCATTAGTGTTAGTCATTCTACTATTCCAATTTAATTTCTTGCTTCTTAGGCACTTTTAGCATTTGATATCTCATTTTCATTTTTGAAATGTACATCCTTCCAGAATATATCACATATTAAACATTTATAATGTTAAATATTTCTTGCCTTTTACCATTTTTCTAACTGTGCAACCTTGAACAAGTTACTTTATTTCTTTGTGCTTAAATTTCTTTAAATGGAGATGATAATAATAACTCATAGAGTAGTTGTGAAGATTAAATAATTCTTTTAAATTTCTTATAATAGTGCCTGGTTCAAAAGTACTCAATAAATGATAACTATTATTAATATTTAGCATGCTAGTGGGACTAATTGACTTGATAGAAGACTTAATGGGATACACAGTGGGGCATCTCTAATTCTCTACTTCGTTATACTTAAGGACAGCCATCCACAAATACATTATTTTTCAAAGACTTTTGTTTAAATGTTGCTTCATAATGTATCTATGTTTATATTAATATAAATGTTTTCAGTTACCAGTTAAATCGTTTTTTTCTTCCTCTTTCCCGATTATACTCCTATCTTTGAATAAAATTGAAACAGCAAGAGGATGCAGCATATTTATGTTACAATTTTTCTTACTTTGTACCAACCTGCCAAACTCCCCTCATCACTCATACTCCAATTTGAGAAGCATTGGGACCAGAAAGACTATGAGGAAGGATTGGCAGCAAAAGATGGGAGGCAATTGGAGTAGGAAGAAAATGCTAATGAAAGAGATAATAGGATTCTATTAGATTAGAGTCATTTATAGAAATTTGGCTTTTACACATTTTTTCCTTCTAAATAAAAACTTCTTATTCAAAAATTATTAAGAAAAAGAAAGCTGTACAGCTATTACATAAAGCAGTATGGAGGGTCCTCAAAAAAATTAAAATAGAACTACCATAGAACTATCCATCAATCCCACTACTTGAGTATATATCCAAAGGATATGAAATCAGTATTTCAAGATCTATCTGCACTCTCATGTTCATTGGAGCATATGGAATCAATCTAAGTGTCCATTAATGGATAAATAGATAAAGAAAATTTGGTATAAACATATGATGGAATACTATTCAGCTTTTAAAAAGAAGGAAATCCTGTCATTTACAACAACATAGATGAACTTGAAGAACATTATGTTAAGGGAAGTAAGCCAGGCCCAGAAAGACAAATACCACATGATCTCACTTACATGTGGAGTATAAAAAAATCAAACTCATAGAAACGGAGAGTAAAATGGTGGTTTCCAGAAGCTGGGGTCCGGGAAGTTAGTGAGATGTTGATTAAAAGACACAAAATTTGAGTTAGACAGGAGGAATAAGCTCAAGAGATCTGTTGTACATCAGGGTGACTACAGTCAATAACAATATATACCTGAAAATTGCCAAGAGTGTAGATTTTAAGTGTTCTTTCCATAGAAAAATAAGTATTTGAGATAATGCATACATTAGCTTGATTTAGCTATTCCACAATGTATGCATATATAAAAACATCCTGCTTGTCAATTTACTTGTCAATTAAAGAAAGCTAACGGCTATTATTACCTATAGCTTCTTCTTATATTTTATTTAACTTAATGAGTTATGAGTAACTCGATATAAACTTAAGTGTAACATTCTTGAATTTGTATGTAATAAATAATATAAGAAGAAATGTTATTTTTTATAATACATTGACATGTTGCATAGTTAGTTATCTGCAAGGTCTGGGACTTTAGCATTTGTGACATGAGCTAAGTTTGTCATTGGAACTCCCAACTTTTTGATACCCTTTTTCACTTTTCCTCTGTTTCCAGTATTGCCTATCTTCTTTTCTCTCAATCCCAAGTGTATTTTAAGGAAAGAATATGATGAATTCAGTCATACAGAGTTGGAAGTAATTTTCTGAAATCACAAAAACTGTTTTCTCTTTTGGAATTTTTTCAGGATTTGATATGTAATTTCTGTATGTAATGGACAATTTGGGTGAAGATTCTTAAGCAGTGATTTTAAATTGGGAGAATGTGTAATGTTCATGAAGTTATTCATTTTTATTGAGCACTCATGTACTGTGCATTTTATGTGCTGAAATATAGCAGTGAACAAACAATTCTTTCTTTTGAAGAGCTTACATTTTAGTAGGGGGCACGATGAAAAGCAAGATAAACAAATACATATAGAATACGGTAGGTAGTGATAAATGTATGAAGGTGATGGATTCTAGAGAGTCATACTATGTATTTATATATGTGTGTGGGAATTGTTGTTTTATACAGTGGTCAAGAAGGCCTTTCTTAAGGTGAGATTTAATTAGAGACTGAATTGATGTGGTAGAGTAACTAAGCCATATGAATAGTTGGAGGACGTTCTAGTTAAAGGGAACAGGAAGAACAACGGTCTTGAGTTACCATATGATCCAGCAGTCATGCTCTTTGGTATTTTCCCAAACTAGGAATAGAGGGAAACTTCCTCAAATGGATAAAGCACATCTATAAAATTACCTATACCTAACATCATACTTAATGATGAGATGATAGAAGCCTTCTCATTAAGATCAGGAATGAGACAAGATGTCCTCTCTCACCACTCCTTTTCATCATTGTACTGGCTAATGCAATAAAACAGGAAAAGGAAATAAAATGTATACTTATTGAGAAGGAAGAAATAAAACTCTGTTGGTAGATGACATGATTATAGAAACTATGAGGGAATCAAAACAGTTTGTGGAGCTAATAAGTAATTATAGCAAGTTTGCAGGATACAAGGTTAATATGCAAAAGTTGATGTTTTTGTATATACCAGCAATAAACAAGTAGAATTTGGAAAACACTATACAATTTACATTATTAGCACCTCCCAAAATGAAATACTTACGTATACACTGAACAGAGTATGTATAAGATCTATATGAGGATGACTACAAAACTCTGATGAAAGAAATTGAGAAGAAATTAATAAATGGAGAGAGTTATTCTATGTTCATGGATAGGAAGACTCAATATTATCAAGATGTCATTTTTTTTCAACTTGATCTGTAGATCCAATTAAATCTAGTCAAAATCCCAGCAAGTTATTTTTTAAATATCAACAAGCTGATTCTAAATTTATGTGGAGAGGCAAAAGACTCAAAATAGTTAACATAATATATAGAAGGAAAATAAAATTGAAGGATTGACACTATCTGACTTCAATACAATACTACAAGACATTATAGTATAATGAAACCAAGACAGTGTGATATTGATGAAAGAATAAGCACATAGATGTGCAAAATAAAGAGCCTAGAAATAGAACCACATAAATACAGTCAACTGATCTTTGACAGAGGAGCAAATTCAATAGAAGGGAGAAAAAGATAGTCTTTTCAATAAATAGTCTTAGGACAACTGGACATCACATGCAAAAAATGAATCTAGACACAGACTTTACATCCTTCACAAAAGTTAACTAAAAATGGATTATAGATCTAAATGTAAGATGCAAAACCACGAAACTAGATAACAACATAGGAGAAAAATCTAGTTGACCGTGGGTTTGGTAATGATTTTTACAATATGATACCAAAAGCACAATTCATGTAAGAAAGGATTGATAAGCTTGACTTCATTAAAATAAAAAAATTTTCTGCTTTGTGAAAGAAACTATCAAGAAAATGAAAAGTCAAGCCACAGACTGGGAGAAAATATTTGTAAAAGACATATCTGATAAAGGACTGTTATTTAAATATACAAAGAACTCTTAAAACTCAACAAAAAGAAAAAACAAAATTTAAAAATGGGCCAAAGACCTTAGCAGGGACATTACCAAAGAAGATATGTAAATACCAATAAGTGTATGAAAAGATGCTCACCTCGTAAGTCTTCAAGGAAATGCAAATTAAAACAATGAGATACCACTACACTCTAGTTAGAATGGCCATGTTCAGAACGCTGACAACACCAAAAGCTGAAAAGGATGTGTAGCAACAGGAACTCTCATTCATTGCTGGTGAGAATGTAAAAGGCTATAGCCACTTTGGAAGATAGTTTGGTCGTTTCTTAGAAAACTAAAGATTTGGTTACCGTATGATCCAGCAGTCAAGGTCTTTGATATTTACCCAAAGGAGTTTAAAAGTTATGTCCACACAAATACCTGCACACAGATACAGCAGCTTTTTATATAATTGCCCCAAATTGAAAGCAAGATGGAGGTGAATGGATAAATAAATTGTGGTGCATCCAGACAATGGAATATTATTCAGTACGAAAAAGTAATGCACTATCACATCATGGAAAGACATAGAAGAAACTTAAATGCATATTACTAAGTGAAAGAAGCTAACATGGGAAGGCTGGATACTGTATGATTCTAGTTATATGATATTCTGAAAAAGGCAAAATTATTAGAGATAGTAAAAAGGTAATTGGTTGCTAGGCCTTGGGGGAGCGAATGGGATGAATAGGCAAAGCACAAAGGATTTTCAGGAAAGCGAAACTAATCTGTATGATACTATAATGGTGGATACATGTCTTTATACATTTGTTTAAACCTAGAGAATATACATGTTATTCTGTTAAATATTCCTTTACTAAGGGGAAAATAAATTTCCTGTGAGAACAGATGAAAGAGATTAGAATTATCTTATGAAAAAGAGGTGGTCTTTCTGTTTAAACGTAATAAGTTACCTAACTAATTAGTCAAGACTGGAGTTTATGATTGGTAAAAGTCGAGAATTTGGTGTGTTTGAAACACTGTCAAAACTAATTCTGAATTTTTTAATGAGTGGGGAACATTTTTATGAAGAAACCATAAAGAGCAAAAAGTTTCTGTAAGCTACATGGTTATATATTATGTGAGCAGTTTTTTAAAGTTATCCATAGGTGTCAAAGTTTGATACCCCTAGAAAATCCTCCTTCATTCTGCAATTGATTAACACAAGAAAAGTGTTGGCAGCATTACTGAACAACTTGTGAGAATTTGGCCCACAATGAACTTGGGACTTTGAGGATATAGGATATTCATCTGCCCCAATCTTTCCTTCTTTGGAAGTACTACCTTAATTATTTAGGATTTCTCCTTATAGGAATTTAGTATTAGAAGGGCTCTTAGAAATTACCTTGCCTGTTTTTTCATTTTATTAGTGAGGAGTTAGGGGAAAAAAAGAAATTTTATTTAGATGCTAATTCAAACAAATGGAATCTTATTGCAGTATTTAGACATTATGAAATAAAGTGGTATGTTTGACCTTATGCAATCAAAGTAGTCATTTTGAACTCATACAAGGAACCTCTGAAAAAGGAAATTGTTCAAATGATTTCCCAGAGATGAATTATGTAATGACAGAGTATGCTCATTAAGTGTATAGGAAAACATTGAACAATCTTGAAATTTGTGGTAGTGTAGATAGCATAATCCATGTATATATATATGAATATATACATACATGTATGTATATATGAATATATACATACATGTATGTATATATTCATATGGTACATATATACACACACAGATATAGTATTCAAGAAGAAAAGATACTATAATATAAATCTTGGAAATCAGTAGAGAAAAGCTGTCGGGTTAAAAATAAAAGAAAACTACAGTTAATGTCAAGAATGATTGTGGAGTTTTTTTTTTAAAGCTAAAGGATTTAAGATATGTGAGATATCAGCAGCTAGCAGTAAATTGGACATCTGAAAGCACACTTTAAAGGATGTTGTGAAACTGAAAGTCAAGAATCAGCAATTAAAAAGAGGGCATATTTGTGTAATATATATCAAAATGGTTTCTGAGCCTCTTGGAGACAGGGACACCAGAGTCAGGAAACATAAAGAATAAATTTAAAATATCAAGTGGTTAGGAAGTGGGCAACCATACAATGTGATGGGACTGGACAAAGGAGACAAGAGAATATGTGGCCAAATTCTCTACCCACCCTGCTCAGAAAGAGGATAAGTTGGTACATTTTATCAGAATAAGAGTTTAGGATTGGATTAATGGGAAAATTCTGAACACTGCATTGTATAGCCTTTCTGTTGTAACTGAATCTCATTTCTGGCCATTGGAAAAAGTATTTTAAATATATTTCAGTGTTTTCTAAAGGCAGAGTCACTGAAGACTGAATTTTCTGAGCACTTATCTGATGGACAAGAAGGTGATTTCTGCTGTGAAATCTCTAATTGTTAGAGAGGAGGCTGGAGGATTGGAGAGGAAAAGAAGGGGGGGAGGGTTTGACAGAATGTGTAAGATGAGTTAGGCAAGAAGTGACCTGGGGAGAAACAGGTGGCCATAGATAGGAAATATCTGTTTCAGATAGTAGTGTAGCTTTCTTTCTTATGCTGTCATCAAGACATTTTAATCCCTTTAAGTTTTATCTTAATGGTTCCTTTTCTGAACTTGGATGAAAACTGTTATTCCATTCTAATTCTTGGCAAGAATTATTAAAATGGTTGTATACATGCATAAAAACAGGAATAGAAACTAGAAATGACATCAACTGAACTGTTTACTTCTCCTCAGAATGTTGGATGTACAAAAAATGTTTTTAGAGCTCTGGTTTACCTTCTTGATATAATTAACTAGTTTACTTCATCATTTTTGTCTTTGTGAATTTTGTAAAGTGAAATAAATTATCAACTTAAACTCTCTTGGCATATTACCTTAATTTTATTTATTCATTTTTTAAGCACTGAAGTGCCATGTTAGTGATTAAGCAAGTGCATTGTGGCCTATGCTGGGCTAATGTGACAAGTATGTGGCTTGGAGCCAGTGAAATGACTGCATGTTCCCAACCCTACTTAGTGTTTTCAGATATGTAACTGTCATAATTACTGTGCCTGTTACATTGTAGTGATTGTGCCTATTGTAACACTACAACTTATTGTTCAACTGTCAAAATTTAAGTTACGTGGTATCCTTATATCATCAGCTGGGAAGAATTTTGTTGGTGTATCTTTTCAATGTTGCAAAAAAGACCAGGGATTTACAGTACAACTACAGAAGCTTTAAAATATTAACAGCCCATTAAATACAGGATATGGTTCATGAGGTTTAATGGGAAGTTGTTAAAAAGGAGGTGGAACTATTCCAATGGTTGTGGAGGCATGGTTAGTGGCAAAGAACAGGGCAGAGAATTTTAAAAAGCTTGTTTTTCCTATAAATAATATTCATTGTTTGGGCACACTAAACAACAGTGACAGCAACACACTTATTCTATCTGATAAGGAGTACTTGGAGCTCAATGAGAATTCCATTTGGTGCATATGTTAACTTTCCTTTTGAGAAGATATCCAGCAGTGTTGTGTTAGAAAAAATTTCCTGTGGATTTGAGATGCTTGGCATTCATTAAATCCAACCTTAAAAGGACTTTGAAATAGCACCTACTTTGTTTAACATTTAAAAAATTATAAGGCTCCTGAGACTAGTCCTTGGAATAGATTTATTGATTATCCAGAGTATAATAAAATGCAAGGTTTTCAGAGGAGAGTATTTAAAAAGCAAAATAGTGTAACACTTAAGAGCATAATATATAATATATACTTGAATCTTAGTTCCTTCAAGAGTGAGACCTTACACTGTGTATCACATAGTCAGTGACATTTAGAGTATATGCCATATGGGCCAGGTTCAGTGGCTTAGGTCTGTAATCCTAGCACTTTGGGAGGCTGAGGGAGGAGGGTTGCTCGAGGCCAGGAGTTCAAGACCAGACTGGGCAACATAGCAAGATACTGTCTCTATAAAAAATAAGAAAAAATTAATTGGGTGTGATGGCCTGTTCCTATAGCCCCAGCTACTAGGGAGGCTAAGGTGGGAGGGGAGCCTAAGCCCAGGAGTTCAAAGTTTGAGAGAGCTTAGATTATGCCACTGTACTTCAACCTGAGTGACAGAGCAAGACCCTATCTCTAAAAATGAATGAATGAATGAATAATAATAAATATATCATGAGTGTTCCATGCATATACTTAGACCTTGACTCCCAAGTCAGAGTAGCTGGTCTAGTCTTCTATTTGCTTGGATTAAAAACTTTTTTCTTCCTAGTTCCTCAATCCTGAGCAATTTATGTAACTTTTCTGAGATTCAGTTTTTTTCTCTATGAGGCTCTGCTACTTCATAGAATTATTTATAAGATCAAATGACATCATGTCCATGAAAGCACTTTGTAAATTGTCAAGTGATAAACTTAGCATATATAACATTGTTATTAGATTAGAATAGGTAAGTCAGAAGCTAGGACTCTGACACTTTTTAGATAGGCCCAAATATTGGAAACAGCTCTACTTAATGTTGCTCCTAACTCTTTTCAGTAGATCAAAATTAGTTTTACCACATATACTAAATGAAATTTTTGCTTTGGGTTTCATATTAGATTGATATTATTGAATAGAATTTGAAGAAAAGTGAGAGCTCTATCTATGGAAACTTGAGTGAAAATTATAGTAAACATTTAGCATGACTTCTATACCTTAATTCCTTACCTGAACATTCCTCTTCAACCCAGTCCATGTTATTATTCAATATTCACTGTCTGGAATGCTGACATGTTCTAGTTATCTGTTACTGTGTGATAAATCACCCCAAAACTTAGTGGCTTAAGACAACAGCAATCACTTTTATTATTGCTCAGTTTCTCTGGGTCAGGGATTTGGGAAGTGCTCAGGTGGAGAGTTCTGGCTTGGTCTCTAATGCAGTTGCAATAGACTGGCTGGAGGTGGAACAGCAGGGGACTGAAGCAGCTGGGGGCTGGCTAGGAATCATTATCTCTAGTGGTTTTTCTGTGTGGGCTAGTTTGGGCTTTCTCCTAGTTTGCTGGCCTCAGGGCAATCAGCCTGCTTACTTGGAGGCTCCAAGGCTAGTGTTGCAAGGGACACAGGAGAAGTAGCCTACAATGTAGGACTTAGCATCCCATGTCATAAACCAAGAACCAAGGGAAAGAAACATAGATCTCACCTCTTGATGAGAAGAATGTCAAAATCACATTGTATGTGGATGAGAGATATTATTGTGACTATCTTTGGAAAAAACAATCTGCCACATGAATGATGATTAATCCTGTCACTTCATATATAGCTCTTGTTGCCTATTAACCTGACCACTCTAGGGCCTCAGTGTAGAATAATTTATTCTCCCTTTTCTTTTGCAACTACACAGTTCTCCTGGTACGTATGAACAAGGAAGAGATAAAAGCTGACTAAAAGAAACAGGACTACTCTTTTTATATCCTCTTAAATTTAAAGTCAACCTTATTTGGAAAGATTTTTTGACACATATAATGAAAAAAACCCTCAGTTTTCCTTGAAGAAATATTTAACAAAAGATGTGCTCCTAAATATTGGTTTGGAAAGCTCATGTTAAATAAAAAAAAAAAAAAAAAGCATTCCTCCCCCTAAAAAAGCACCACTGACCTGCATTAAAACTCCAGAAATCTCATACTTGGAGAACCATTTGTACTCAGACATATAATGAGAATGTTTATTCTTACTTCTCACAACACTGATTTTCTATAAAGTGGGTCTTCGTGTAAGAAAAATTTTGAAAATTGTAGAGATCTGCCTAAATAATGAAATGTCCTAACATAGGGAACTGTAAGTTGTCAGGTTACAACTGAACAACTGTAAGTTGTTCAGCTATTTGGTGAAATGATGAGAGATAGGTCATAGTGTTAAAATTGTGGATATAAAAAATATGCTTTGCATAACAAGTATGGTAATTAACATACATTAATATACTTAAATTGGGATGTGTTTCATGGAAGGATTATGCTAAAATAATATGATTGGAATAAAATAGTTTCAGGGTTACACATTTTAAAAGACAGTTTGAAATGACATTTTTCCTACAAATTTCTTTAAGCTCTTACAAATTGTCAACTATCTATACATTCAATACATGTAATATTTTAAGCCTACAGAGTAATAAAGAAGACAGTCTTTTTGGCTCACTATCTATGTGTCCTCTGGAGAAAGAATAGTTTGTTAAATAATTTTTTTGGTTTTCATGTTTGAACTAATTTCAAGTTTGGCTTGAGACAAATGGCTAAAATGAGATATATTGAACACATTTTGGAAATCAGTTTTTAAAAGAAAAATAAAAGCTTTGTCAATTGGAAATGTTGAGAAAATTTGGCAGAGTTGGCAGCAAGTATTTAGAGTACACTCACATCCTGAGATTCTAGATAAATTAGAAAGAAATGGAAAATGTAATATTTTAATATTTCATGATTATCATGTCTTAGATGGCTGTAAGATTGCTTGATAGCTAAGATATTTACTCTTAAAAAATTGAAGAGATTTTTAAATTTTAAATCACCAGGCAATTTTATAATGTTGGTCTTTCCAAAGTTTTAAAACCCGATGAAAGTGACCTTTAAACTCCAAGATTTAAAAATATTCTAATTTTACAAAGAAAAGGAAGACCTCAAGGCTCCCTAGAACATTGGCTGATTTCAAGAGTACATTAGGATGAGTGCTTTAAAAAAGGATGGAGTCACATAACAAGGACACAGGGATCCCATTGAAGGTTTTCCTACTGGCCAACCTGAGGCCAATTGAGCACCAAATAAAGTACAGTAATAAATTATAAACCACTGGAAAACTAGAAATTTGATGAGACTATAAATAGATGAGAAATAGGGATTCCTTCTTATAGTAGAATGCTGGGGACTGACTGGTAAACATAGAGATCTGGAGTTGAGAAATTGTTGTGACAAAGATTAGATAAGGCAAGGATCAGGTATGGATGCTAAATTTTGGGGAGAATTTTGATGAGGAGCAGGATATTTGATTGACTTCAAGTGTAAGACTGGTTTATTAAGATGCAAAAGAGGAAAAAATCTACTGATTATGCAGTGGCAAAATCAGGCAACATCTTGACCAGGTGATAAAAGTTTATAGAATGAATGAAAGACAGATCAGGTGTTACTCCATTTGTGACATTCTGCTTAAGAATGCCCAACCTCAACCTAATCACATCAGACAAATGCAAAATGAGAAATGTTTTATTAAAAGAAAGGAGGGAGGACTATGTCCTTTAAAAATGTCAATGTCATAAAAGACAGTCTGTAGTCTTAATATCTGTAGTATTAATATCTTCCGCATTAAAATAGACTAAAGAAATATGACAGGTAAATGTAATACCCACCCCTGGATTGGATCCTGTACTAGAAGAGAAAAAATAAATATTATAAAAGACATTATTAGGTCATCTGACAAAATTGGAATATGGATGGTAGATTAGGTAAATGTAATGTTAATTTATGCAGTGATAGTGTCTGTGGTTATATAAGAGGATATCCCTAAGTGGATTTCTTAGAAAATACATACTAAAATATTTTGGGGTAAAGGACCTTGATATAAATGGTTTAGAAAAAAATTTGTGTGTGTGTGTGTGTGTGTGTATAGATAGATAGAGAGACACACACACACACACACACACACATAGCTGCAAATAAGCAAATAGAGTAAAATGTTAGCTGCATCAATAGATGAATCTTTGTGCTATTTGCATTTTGCAACCTGTTAATTTAAAGTCATTTTCAGATAAGATGGTTTTTCTTAAAGGGACCTGAAAACACCTAGTTGTTGGAATTTTGAAAAACTAACAAAAACAGAAAAACTTATCAAGGCATAATTTCATAATTTAATAAACTAGTAGAAGATCCATTACTTTGAGACATTTGAAACTATATCACATAAAGACATGTAGGTGATTCTTTCTGGGCATCAAAGTGAACAATATAATATAATTAGCTCTGGTGCCTATGATTCTTTTTCTCTGTGGTTTTTTTGCAACTGATAAAACCAAAGATGTGAGGAAAAGAAAGGTTGTCTTAAAGATAAAACAAAAAGGGCAATGACCTTATCGATAATATCCTTATTCATTCTATTATTTTGGAGTATTCAGGTATATAACTAAGAAAAAAAAGAAACTATTATCTTTCCCTTTAGAGTATATGTAGAATTAAAGAAGAAACAGCATATATTATTTTCGATGGTCTGAATGATTATGAAGGTATACTCTTATTCTTGAATGTATTAATAGTTGTCTGACCTCTGCTGGTATATCATCAACCATTCTGTGTTTTGTATCTTGCTTTGAAAGCTCCTTTCCCTTCTGTCCTACAGCTCTGTAATTAGATTAGTTAATCCTCTAATCTACTCTAGTTTTTACCAGCTCACAGAATTCTCTGGCAGCCTACTCTATCTGTGCCTTCCTTATTTATTTTTTCCTCTTGTCTTTGATCCTATGATAAAGTTCCTCTTATGAACTATTTGCTCAGGAGGAATCTTGACCAATTCAAACAATTTAAAATGCTTGACTAAGCAAGTCACAACACCAGGTGAAATCTCTCGTTGTAGTGGACCTGGTCTATACTGAAACTTGTCATATTTTAATAGTCTTGTTAACAATGATATGTTTTTATCAAATTATTTGTGGAAAGAGACAGGTTATAAATAAATGATTAAAACCAAATAGTTTTTTTTTTTAATGACTTCCTTTCAGAATTATTTGAGAGAGCTAGAATTGACATGTAATATTTTAGGCCCTAATTATTTGTGCTTCTAAGAAACTTTATGATTTCAAGGTTTGAGAGTTCTCTTGAACACCTTACATCTTGTTCTTTTTATTAAATTAAAGGAAAACATTTCTAATGACAAAATTCCAAAAATGGCCATTAAAGGTTACTTTATTTTGCCACTCAAATGGCACTGCATAAGTGATTACTAAATCTGCCAATTTATACCCATTGATTAATTGATACAGTATAAAACTTAAAAACTGAAAGCAAATTATCCCATCAGACTTCCCAATTATTATCATGGACTGGAAAAAACAAACAAGCCCAGGAAATGCCAGATGCCGATGTAATGATAAACTTATATGGGGAAAGGGATGGGTACTAAATTTTACTAAGAGCTCTCTTGGGCTAGGCACTATGTATATATAATATTACAGCTTCAAAAAGAGACTCTTTTCAAAGAAAAAACATGGTCTCAGATCCTCCAATATTAAATTATTTTTATTATTGTTTAAATTTGTACAAGTATAAAATGTAATTTTATATGCTTACAGCTTTTACACAATTATATAACCATAATAAATTACAATTTTAATAACAAAAGTATAAAACCAATAAAAGTCACATCTTACTAGGAAGGCAAAAACCATTATCGAAACTAAATTGTTTTCTCAAACTGAATATGACACAGGTTTCTCTGAGTTCAGCATAGGTATACCACTGTGTGAAGACTATTCTCCCATCATTTTTCTCTATTGAAACTGTTGGAAACATTTGTTTATATAGCATTGTGACCTTATCTGGCCCTCACTTGACATAAAAATATTTTTTACGTAAGCATTTCTCTGTTTCTCATTAGTCTATGACAAAGTAGTAGTATTTGGGGACATTGTGACCCAGAACACAGATGTCAAAGCAGGCACTGACACTACACAACATTGTTTGTTTTAGCATGTTCAGTCACATTATATGTTTATTTTTACCAGAATATACTTATGTTCACTTTTTAAAAGATTGTCATCAAAAAGAAAATTCAAACAAAAAAAAGCAGAAAAATCTTGAATAGGAGGATTTGTGGACTCCCAGGATAAGAGACACCACTTTATCAGATCTAATCCTCATAATAACTTTTATAGATTGATATTATTTTACCATTTACCAATGAAATTGAGTTTGAGAAAAATTTAGTAACTTGCCTCAAATCAGACAGTGATAAAGTAAATTTAATCCTATGTCTTTCTAGCTCCAAAAGTCATCCCTTTCTGTTAAAACAAGTTGCCTAAACTAAATATTTAGGAGTTAAATTAGATGTAGGCTGAGGGTTTCAGGATTATAACTTTATCCCTGGAACTCATTAGAACCTTCAGATGCAGTAGGCTATAGAAGGATAGTATTTGTAGGAATGATAAGGATTGGGTTGCATGATATATTTAGAGTAACAGTCTTACATCATTAATTATACAAATTCTATCTTTTTTTTTTCTTTTTTTGAGACAGAGTCTCACTTTCTTGCCCAGGCTAGAGTGCCGTGGCATCAGCCTGGCTCACAGCAACCTCAGTCTCCTGAGCTCAGTGATCCTACTGCCTCAGCCTCCCAAGTAGCTGGGACTACAGGCATGCACCACCATGCCTGGCTAATTTTTTGTATATATATTTTTAGTTGGTCAATTAATTTCTTTCTATTTTTGGTAGGATGGGGTCTTGCTCAGGCTGGTTTCGAACTCCTGACCTCGAGGAATCCGCCCGCCGTGGCCTCCCAGAGTGCTAGGATTACAGGCATGAGCCACCGCGCCTGGCCTATCTATCTATCATTTATTTATTTATTTTCTTTGGTCTCATTCCTTGACTAGGTATTCTAAGGCATGAGAATGTTATGATATTTTAAGTTCTCTGTTGTACCAATTCACTGAATAGTCTTTTTATGTTGTAGTAAATAATAATCTATACTTTTTTTTATTGGCCAAAAGATTAACCAACAAACCTCACTGTGGAAATTTCTGGGATGACCTATGAGTTTAATCCACATGAGGTGCACATTAAATGAGTTATTGATGCTCTCCTTCAGTACCTTCTAAGACCATAAATGTTACCATTATAAAACTGTGGATTATTGCCTACTTGGAGAGTAAGAAATTTATTCATGCAATCCAGTGCCCTGTTCCATCACTCAGATATCAGGTTGGCTTGACCTAACTATGAATCTGAGGTTTACAGTGACCTTACTGTCAACCTGTCAGACATTTTAAACTTTTGATTTAAAAGGGATACTGTAACCATATATAAAGTGTGATATTCTGGTCCTGTGCTGGATATAGAATTATAAAATTTTTAAAATGTTATGTTAAGCACTTAGTTATAATAGTTTAATAACTGAAGAATAAAGGAATAATTAATGTGTGAGGTACATTTTATCTCTTATTTTGAAAATGTTTCAAATAAAGTGAATATGAATGTATTTTTGCACTTAAGGTCAATTGTATATATAAAGCTAGTTTCTAGCTTTCAAACTAAATTTCAGACTAATAGTTTACATTTTGTTTCTTAGCATTAAATGTTTTTATTAAAATAAATAGACCACTTATACTGATATCATTATGTGGTGGCTATCATAACCCATATTTCGAACCAAAGAATGACTCTCTACTGACGGAATTTCAGGTACTGTGGAAGATCAACACGAGATAATTTTCAAATTGTATTATTTCCAAATAACTAAAATACTGTCTGACTTTAATTATTGTTTTTCTTTCCATAACAAATCTGATGAAATCATCCTTGTTTCCCAATAATCATTTTGTGCTTATCACAGGCAAAAAGTTAATAGTCAGTACTTGTTAAGATGTTGATTAAAGAAGTTAATAGTCAATACATGATAACGTATTGTGTCATAGGTCTTTTTTAAAAATTTTTTTCTTTTATTTCATCATATTATGAAGGTACAAATATTGTTAGGGTTACAAATATTGCCCCTGCCTCCCCTCCCTCTAATGTGTCCAATCCCCCGGTGGTGTGCATCATACACGTTATGGAAGCATACACCCCTTTCCTCCTCCCCCCTCCCACCTGCCCACCACCTGATAAAAAGTTTTGTTTTTGTTTTTTTTTTGACATTTTGGTTACATTGTATATCTTTGTCTCTTCCTAAGAAGGGTTAGAGTTATGCCCTTCCCCTCAAATATTCTCGCCACATTCCTAAGATTGGATCCCCCCCATCCCCGAATCTCTGGTGAGCATTGCCACCATTTGAAAACCATAGTTTTAATCAGTCAGTACCAATTTGATGGCGAGTAGATGTAGAGCCCATTTTCCATGTCTTGTGTCGCCTCACTTTGGATAACGGGCTTAAGCTTAATCCAGTATAGCATAAACGGTGCTAGCTCACCGTCATTTCTTAGGATTAATATTCCGTTGTGAGCATATACCACATTTTAATTATCCACTCATGAATTGATGGACACTGGGTTGTTTCCATGACTGTGCAATAGTGAATTGTGCTGCTATAAACATTCGGGTGCAGATGTCTTTATAATAGAATGACTTATGCTCTTTTGGGTAGATGCCCGATGATGCAATTGCAGGGTTGAATGGTATTTCTATTTCTAGCTGTTTGCAGTATCTCCAAATTCTTTTCCACAAAGGTTGCACTAATTTGCAGTCCCACCAGCAGTGTCTCTCCGCATCCTTGCCAGCATTTGTTGTTTGGGGATTTCTTGATATAGGCCATTCTTACTAGGGTTAGGTGGTATCTCATTGTGGTTTTGATTTGCATTTCTCTAATAATTAGAGAAGTTGAGCATTTCTTTATATGTTTGCATGCCATTATCCTATCTTCTTTGGAGAAGTTTCTTTTCATTTCTGTCGCCCATTTCTTGATGGGATTGTTTGATTTTTTCTTGTTAATTCTTTTAAGTTCTAGATAGATTCTTGTTATTAGACCTTTATCAGAGGTGTAGAGAGCAAATATTTTCTCCCACTCTGTGGATTGTCTATTTGCTCTACTGATGGTTTCCTTGGCTGTGCAGAAACATTTTAATTTGATCAGATCCCATTTGTAATTTTGATGCTGCAGTGATTGCCGTGGGGGTCTTCCTCAAAAATTCTTTGCCTAGGCCAATGTCCGATAGGGTTTTCCCAACATCTTCTTCTAGGATTCTTAAGGTTTCATGCCTTAAGTTTAAGTCTGTTATCCATCTCAATTGAATTTTTGTGAGAGGTGAGAGGTAGGGATCCTGATTTGCTCTTCTGCATGTAGCTAGCCAGTTTTCCCAGCACCATTTATTGAGGAGAGATTCTTTTCCCCAATGTATATTTTTGTCAGCTTTATCAAAGATTAGATTATCGTATACTGATGGTTTCATCTCTGGTATCTCAGATCTATTCCAGATATCTATGCTTCTGTTCTTGTGCCAGTACCGGGCTGATTTAACTATTATTGCTTTATAGTACAGCTTGAAGTCAGGAAGACTGATAACTCCCAGGTTGTTCTTTTTATTTAAGATTGCTTTGGCTATACGAGGTTTTTTCTGGTTTCATACGAAGTGAAGAATTATTTCTAGATCTGTAAAGAATGCTGATGGTATTTTGATGGGGATTGCATTGATTCTGTAGATCACTTTAGGTAATATTGACATTTTAACTATATCGATTCTACCAATCCATGAACAAGGTAGATTTTTCCATCTGTTTAAATCTTCTGCAATTTTTTTTTAGTGTTTCGTAGTTCTCCTTGTATAAATCTTTTGTATCTTTTGTTAAGTATACTCCTAAATATTTAATTTTCTTTGGGGCTATAGTAAAGGGAATTGCATTTTTTATTTGAGTTTCTGCTTGATGGTTCTTGGCATATATGAATACTTCTGACTTGTGTATATTGATTTTATAACCTGAAACTTTACCAGATTCGGTTATCAAGTCTAGGAGTCTCTTGGAGAGTCCATGGGGTTTTCTAGGTATAATATCATATCATTGGCGAAGAGCGAGAGTTTGGTTTCATCTGCTCCCTCTTGAATGCTCTTAATACCAGTCTCCTGCCTGATTGCTTTCGCTAGGACTTCAAGCACTATGTTGGATAGCAGAGGAGATAGTGGGCACCCTTGTCTAGTTCTGGATCAAAGAGGGCAAGATTTCAATTTTTCTCCACTTAGAATGATATTAGCAGTGGGTTTGTCATAGATGGATTTAATAAGTTTAAGGTATGAGCCATCTATGCCTATTTTGTTAAGAGTTTTTATCATAAAGGTGTGTTGGTCTTTGTCAAATGCATTTTCTGCATCTATTGACAGAATTATATAGTCTTTGCTCTTGATTTTATTTATGAAGTGAATTGCATTTATAGACTTGCGTATGTTGAACCATCCTTGCATCTCTGGAATAAACCCACCTGGTCATGGTGAATTATTTTTTTGATGTGCTGCTGAATTCTATTCACTAAAATTTTATTTAGGAGTTTTGCATCTGTATTCATGAGGGATATTGGTCTGTAATTTTCTTTTTTTGTTGTGTCCTTTCCTGGCTTTGGTATCAAGGTGATATTGGCTTGGTAGAATGAGTTAGGAAGGATACTATCCTTCTGAATGATGTGGAATAATTTCTGTAGTATAGGTATGAGTTCATCTTTGTATGTTTGGTAGAACTCTGAAGTGTAGCCATCTGGCCCAGTACTTTTCCGTTTGGGCAGGTTTTTAATTACTGCTTCAATTTCTGAGCTTGAGATTGGTCTGTTTAGGAATTCTGTTGCCTCCTGCATGATCTTAGGGAGGTTGTATGAATTCAAGAATTTGTCCATTTCATCTTCGTTCTGTAGTTTTTGGGCATATAGTTTTTTATAATAGTCAAATATAATGTTTTGTATTTCTTTGGTATCTGTTGTGATCTCTCCTTTTTCATTTCTTATTGAGTTTATTACAGTCCTTTCCCTTTGAGTCCTCGTTAGTCTAGCAAGAGAGCCATCAATTTTGTTTATCTTTTCAAAAAACCAGCTTCTGGTTTTGTTGATTTTTAGTGTAGTTCTCTTGTTCTTCATTTCATTCAATTCTACTTTGATCTTTGTTATTTCTTTTCTTCTCTTAGGATTGGAAATTGTTTGCTCTTCTTTTTCCAATTCCTTGAGCTTATTCATTAGGTTGTCAGTATGTAAGCTTTCTGTTTTTTGGATGTGAGCATTAATTGCTATTAGTTTTCCTCTTAGGTAAGCTTTTGCTATATCCCACAGGTTTTGGTAAGAGGTATCACCATTGTCATTTTGTTCGAAGAAATTCTCGATTTCCCTCTGAATTTCTTCCTTTACCCAATAATTTTTCAATAATAGATTGTTTAGTTTCCATGATTTTGTGAGGGGTTGAGTGTTTCTATAGGAATTGAACTGTAATTTTATACCGTTATGGTCAGAGAAGATACAAGGTATAATTTCTATTTTCTTGAATTTTTTGAGATCTGATTTGCGGCCTAGGATGTGATCAGTTTTGGAGTAGGATCCATGGGCTGCTGAAAAGAATGTGAATTCAAGTTTGTTTGGATGGAATCCTCTATAGACATCTGTCAGACCTTTTTGATCAAGGGCTTTATTCAGGTCCATTATTTCTTTGCTTATTTTCTGTTTGGAGGATCTATCCAGATCATTCAATGGAGTGTTGAAGTCCCCTGCTACTATGGTAGTGTTATGTAACAAGGTGTTATATTAGACAAGGTTTGCTTTAAGTAATTGGGTGCTCCTGTATTGGGTGCATAGATATTAAGAATTATTAAATCTTCTTGTTGGATCTTCCCTTTCACCATTATATAATGGCCATCTTTATTCTTTTTTATTTTTGCTATTTTAAAGCTTATATTATCTGCAAATAGTATAGCTACTCCAGCTTTCTTTTGACTTCCATTTGACTGGATGACAGTTTTCCATCCCTTGACCTTCAGCTGGCGGGCATCTTTGTGGGTTTGATGTGTTTCCTGTAGACAGCAGATACTAGGCTTGTGAATTTTTATCCACTCTGCCAGTCTGTTTCTTCAAAGGACAGTTTAAGCTGTTTACATTTATTGAGAGGATTGAAATTGGAGGAAGATTACCATTCATATTGTTGGGTGGAGTTTTGTTGCGTTGTCTTACTCTTTGGGCCATTGTTTAGTTCAAGATCTAAACTTTAATTCTTTGATGATTTCACTTTGAGGAGTGCCTACTGCTGGGTTTGGTTAGAAATGGGGGTCTAAGAACTTCCTGGAGGGATGGTCTGGTCTTTGAAAATTCCTTCAGTGATTGTTTATCTGAGAAGGACTTTATTTCTTCCTCATAGATGAAACTTAGTTTTGCTGGACAAAGAATTCTAGGTTGGGCTTTGTTTTGTTTTAGAAGATTAAGGATAGGCACCCAATCCCTCCTGGCTTGTCAGGTTTCAGATGAGAAGTCTGCTGTTAGTCTGATAGGCTTACCTTTATAGGTCATTTGCTGCTTTTGTCTCGCTGCATGGGGAATTGTTTCTTTCACGTTTACTTTGGTCAGTCTAAAAACCACATGGCGAGATGATTGCCTTTTCACATTGAGTCTCCCTGGAGTTCTGTGTGCTTTTTGAATTTGGATATCAAGATTTCTGGCCAGGCCTGGCATATTTTCCTCCAGTATTCTGTGAAATAAGTTTTCCAGCCCTTGTGAATGTTCCTCTTCCCCTTCCGGCATCCCAATCAATCTGATATTTGGTTTTTTAACATAATCCCGCGCTTCCTGTAAACTTTGGTCTTGTTTCTTGTTTCTGTGTTCCCTTTCTTCCTCTGATTTGTTTAGAGCATAGGCATAATCTTCAAGTTCTTAGATTCTTTCTTCTGCATGGTCCATCCTGTTCTTTAGGCTTTCCACTGAATTATGGAGATCCTTGATTGTTTCCTTCATTGCCAGAATTTCTGTTTGCTTTTTATTGATAGTCTCAATTTCTTTGGAGAATCTTTCATTCATTTCTTGTATTGTTCTTATAGTTTCTCTATGTTGTGATTCTATTTTCTCTTCAATTCCATTCAGTTTTGTAGCAATCTATATTCAGAAATCTTCCTCTGTCAGTTTACTCATATCATGTAAGTTGGTGTCAGATAATGGAAAATGAGTATTTTGCTTTTTGAGGTGACTTTTCTCTCTGGTCCTTCGTGTTTCCTGTAAACTTTCGCTGGTTCTTTCTCATCTGGACGCTTTATTGAGGATCGGAGATGCAGGGAATGGATTATGAGCTAAAATCAAAGGTGCTTGAGCTGACAGGGACCACTGAGAACCTCCACTGAGGGGTGAAGACTGTCCCTTTTCCATTTGTCACCAGTGGAGCTTTAGCTGCTGCAGACCCCTGGGGAGGATCCACGGAGGATGGCGCTAGCCACCCTCTTACGCCCCTTCCCCGGCAGAGCTCAAGCAGCTGGGGTCCGCAGACAAGATCCACTGAGGGGTGAAAACTTTCTGTGCCCCAGTGGTGGGTCTTGGGCTGCTGGAGACCCTTGGGGAGGGTCCAAGGAGGATGCCTGTCATCCCCCGCCTTCTGCCCCTTTACTGGCAGAGCTCAAGTGGCTAGGGTCTGCAGACAAGTTTTGCTGAGGGGTGAAAATTATCAGCACATCTCCGTCCCCGGTGGCAGGGTGTGTGCAGCTGGAGACCCTTGGGGAGGGTCCGTGAGGGATGGCTCTCACCCCACCTTCTGTCCCTTCACCTACAGAGCTCAAGCGGCTGGGAACCGTGGACAAGTTCTGCCGAGGGCTGAAAATTATTGACGCGTCCCCGCAGCGGTGGGGCTTGGGCCGCTGGAGACCCCTGGGGAGGGTCTGCAGAGGATGGCTCTAACCCCACCTTCTGACCCTTCACCGGTAGAGCTCAAGGGGCTGGGAACCACGGACAAGTTCCGCGGAGGGGTGAAAACTATTGGCGCGTTCTCGCAGCAGCTGGACGTGGGACGCTTGAGACCTCTGAGGAGGGTCCACAGAGAATGGCTTTCACCCTGCCTTCTATTCCTTCACCGGGAGAGTTCAAGCAGTTGGGGACCATGGACAAGATCTGCTGAGGGGTGGAAACTATCGGTGCATCCCCACAATGGCGAGGCTTGGGCCGCTGGAGACCTGGGGAGGGTCTGTGGAGGATGGCTCTCACCTCACTTTCTGTACCTTCACCGGTAGAGCTCATGGGGCTGGGAACCGCGGACAAGTTCTGCCACGGGGTGGAAACTATCGGCGCATCCCCGCAGCAGTGGAGTGTGGGACGCTGGAGACCCCTGTGGAGGGTCTGTAGCGGGTGGCTCTCACCCCACCTTCTGTCCCTTCACCAGGAGAGCTCAAGGGGCTGGGAACCGTGGACAGGTTCTGCCGAGGGGTGAAAACTATCAGCGCGTACCCAGTGGTGGCAGGGCATGAGACGCTGGAGACCCCTGTGGAGGGTCCGCAGACAATGGCTCTTACCCCTTCTGTCCCTTCACTGGCAGAGCTCAAGCGGCTGGGAACCACGGACAAGTGCCGCGGAGGGGCAAAAACTATCTGTGTGTCCCCACGGCGGCGGGGTGTGGGACGCTGGAGACCCCTGGGGAGGGTCTGCAGAGGATGGCTCTCACCCCACCTTCTGTCCCTTCACGGGGAGAGTTCAAGGGGCTCGGAACCGCGAACAAGGTCTGCCGAGGGGTGGAAACTATCGGTGCGTCCTCGCAGCGGCAGGGCTTGGGCTGCTGGAGACCTCTGGAGAGGGTCTGCAGAGGATGGCTCTCACCCCGCTTTCTGTCCAGAATTTTTTATGATTGGTTATATATGTGGCACTCTTAGATTTATATACAACATATGTAGGTTGGTTCCTCAGGAAACGGGAAATTAATATATAGGAAGTTTGTTAGTGAGAACTCTTGGGATTTACACCTGTAATGGAAGGAAAGGAAGCAAGATTAGACATAGGAGAAGTTGGACTGTGATGCATTCAGAACAAAGGACTCAGACAACAGCAAAGGAAGGCTGTTTGGAGTTGTTCCAGACTGAAATAAGGAGGCTGGGTCTTTGCATCCTGATATTCACCAGTTATTTGATTCAAGTTGCCCCTAGGAGGTGTTGTGATTTTGGACAAGGTGATCTATACAATTGAGGGTAGTCCTCAGAGAGGACTGATAGCTGAGAGCTGACAGCAGTCAGGGAATAAATTGTCCAAACTTAATTGTATCTGTGGGAAAGTCAGATTTAACTTAGAAATTTTAGTTTTAGGGGCTGGTCCCAGTGGTTCATTCCTATAATCTCAGCACTTTGGGAGGCTTATGCAGGAAAATTGCTTGAGGCCAGGAGTTTGAGACCAGCCTGGACAATTTAGCCAAACCCCGGAGCTACAAAAATGAATCGAACAAACAAAAAATTAACCAGGTGTAGTGTCCTGTGCCTATAGTCCTAGCTATTGGGGAGGCTGAGGCAGGAGGATCACTTGAGCCCAGTTGTTGGAGGATACAGTGAGCTATAAATGGATCACTGCATTCTAGCCTGGGTGACAGAGTGAGACCCTGTCTCCAAAAAAAATAAATGAATAAAATAAATACATTTTAGTTTTACATCACACTTTTTCAGAATTTATGCATGGTAAGTGCCAGATCTACCCATATGTGTTCTCAATTAAGGCTCTGGGGTTGGACTATTAAAGGTGACTCACTCCAACTCAGGATAAATACTGCTTTATTAAGATTAATATGAGGCCGGGCGTGGTGGCTCAAGCGTGTAATCCTAGTACTCTAGGAGGCCTAGGCGGGCGTAGGGCGTATCGTTTGAGCTCAGGAGTTCGAGACCAGCCTGCACGAGAGCAGACCCCATCTTTACTAAAAAAAAAAAAAAAAAAAAAAATTAGTTGAACAACTAAAAGTATATATATAAAAAATTAGCCAGGCATAGTGGGTCATGCCTGTAGTCCCAGCAACTCAGGAGGCTGAGGCAGTACTATTGCTTGAGCCCAGGAGTTTGAGGTTGCTGTGAGCTGGGCTGATGCCACGGCACTCTAACCTGGGCAACAGAGTGAGACTCTTTCTCAAAAAAAAAAAAAAAAAAAAAAATTACTGTGGTGGAAGTTTCACCTGAGACTTCTCCCAGCTCCACAAATATTAAGTTAATTCTGTTTAAGTCACTTATTTGTAACAGCATCCTATATATGCCAATACTACATAAGAACAGTGGATTGTCATTTAATTTTTACTTGTTTGCTCATGGGAATATCCATTTTAGTACAGCTCCATGATTATCTTTGTAATATTTTGAAAGTTTCTGATGTAACACATAATTCTTCATTCCCTTGTCCCGTCTCATAAAATAACTGGCCTTTATTAAAAGAGTCTCCCCACCCCAGTTCTTTTTCTTGGATTGGGAGCTTAGAAAGGAGGGAGTCTGTCTTGGTTGTTATCCATGCCTCCTTGCCTCTTGGATAGACTGCTATAATTTATTTTCTTTTGGCCTTTCCCTGAAAGTCATCCAGAAACAACAGTATTTATGCAACAGAGCAGCTCTACTACTGAACATGGCAGGGGATGAGGGGGCAGGATGGTATCCTCTGGAGTATGTATTTACTGCAAGAAAAGCAGTCAGATGGATTGAATTTAGATTTTACTGATTTAACACTTAGAATAATCTGAATTTAAAAATCAGTGACCAGTTTTTGAGAAAATGGGGTCAGTAAGATGATAGCTTTAGGAACATTGATTTTGATGAAACTGAATTATAATGGACACACTAATTCTGTGAGAGTCCCATACATCTTATATGGCAGAATTAGAATTTTTGGAGCATAAATCCACAAAGCTAAAAAACATGAGTAGTGGCCAAAGCATCATTTTACTCAGCTACCAGGAGGATTGTGACTAACTTCTTGGTTCATATATTTATGGTCTTAGTTGGACTCAAATATCATTGGTATATTTTGGTATAATTTCTATGTTAAATATTTTCTTCTGCTCCTTTGTACTCTTTCTTCTTTTTCTTTGGCTATTATAAGACATAGCAAAAATAGAAATAATAGGGATAGTACTTTCATAAGACCTGACAACATTTTTTTACCATTTTTATCATCACCATTAGCAAATAACTTAGAATATATCATTGATGTAGCTATAACCTGGTAAGTTGATCTGATTTGGGTGGCATATCTAGAGACAATTTAGAATAATTTTCACTTCTGCCTTTATGTAACACTAAAGTTATTGTATCCCTTTATCCTTTGAGTGTTGTATTCACCAAGTTAGTTGAATTTTCTTTAGGTTAATTTTATAAGCAAGTTTATCTAAGATCTGATTATATGGTTTGATTTAAACCAGGAACAAATGGATTTTTGTTTTTTGAGTTTAGTCAATGGCTTTGTCCTGTGGCATCAAAAGGGATGTTTTTGTTTCATTTGATGACTACCCAGTTCAAAAACAGAACTTAGACACTTATCTGTTGGCATTTGATTACGTAGAAATGCTGATTTCTTGACACTATAGATATATTAAATCTCTGAAGTGCCAAAAAGCCTCTACCCAAGTGAAACAATTAGCAAACATAGAAAGAAGTTTTATTGGATGCTTCTGTAATTCAGATTTGAGCTAATTTTACATAAAAATATGACTCATCTATAAAAGACTCTCTAAATAGAGTCCTTAGAATATGCTCCTTAGACCCTTATAAATTCTGTTCCAAATAATTTATTTAACATTACTGTGTTCCATTAATATTGAGCAGACTTTTCTATTAAAAATTTGCCCACTTGCAAAATAATATTTGAATACATTTCAGCTTATGAGCATTTTGACATATTTACTACTTGATGATCATCATAATCATTCTGTGGAATTGTTAAAACAGTTACATTATTATCCCTAATCTCTAGATGAATGATCTGTTCATAAATGGTAACACATCATTCTCTTCCCCCATGGATGATCAATTGTTTTGCTTTCAGTAGAAGTTATATCTCTGCCTTGAGCAAGCAAAACCTCTTTTAAAACAGCAGGAATAGCTGTTGTAGGTTGTAAAAGATGCAGATCCTGATCAGGCTAGTTAAGAGCTATAACCTGGTAAGTTGATCTGATTTAGGCACCATGTCTATAGTAAGTAGACTATATCCAAACAAATCCAAAAAAAATATCCAAAAAAGATTCCATGATCAAGATCTTAACAAAGGCAGCAAGAAAGCTTTAATGATGACGGCAGTACCACTCTGAGTTTCAGAATTTCAGGGGGCATACTCATAGTGTATTCTCTGTTATCCTATGAAATTGTGCAATATGGCAATATCCCTTATATATTAAGAATATTAAAAGAGAGCAGTTGTTCAGTGAAGAAACTCTGAAGACTGAGGCCTTTTATTCTGCTAAGTCTGATAATCAGTAAGTCATTTTCCCAGACAGAATCTTTTCGTCTTAAAAAGCTGAGGTCAACTGTCACAGCTGCAGTTTCTCTAGGGAAAAATAGTCCTTGTACTTAGCCAAAAGCCTTTCACATTAGTATTTGAAGGGAGAGCCATATCCTGCAGTCAAATTGAGGATATTTATGCCCCTTTCAAGCATGAAGAGGTTTACTTCTTTGGATGAACTCTGTTAGGCAAGATGATAGGAGTTCAGGATGCCATATCGTGATGTGATTTTTGCACTTCAGTTTTACTAAATTCAAAATAGATTGTGAAGGTAGTAGTTCTCAATTGGGCTCTGAGAATTCTAAGTTATAGCTTAGATAAAGTTAAAATATCCTGGGATGATCTTTAAATGATGTATAGTTGGGTACAAGCTTTTCACAATGTTAACATTTCCATTTGACACAGAGAATCATTCTTTTTGGATAGTTGATGATTTATTTTTATTTGAAATTCTAAATCCCAAAGATAATTTTCTTACCATGAACATTGTGTTGTTTGGCAGGTAGTTCTCCCTAAAGATTACTTAAAAGTCTCTTATTCTTAATTGAATATGTTACACAGCATAGAAGTTCACTAAGCAATGCTTCCAAAAATTATTTGCATTTAGTGGATTATGCATAACCCCATTTTAGAGCTGATGAAAGGAGTCAATAATAGTAAAGTAGTTTAAATGCATTTTCAAGATGTGAAACACTCATTGCCAAAGAGAAGAATAAATATTGGATTGAAATGATTTAACAGTAAACTTTTTATCTTCTACCAGAAAGTTATAATTTGAGGGGGTTAAGATTTTAAAATTTAAAATTAATGACAAAATTTTCTTTTACTTTTCTAATGCTACCTTTGCCAAAAGTAGCATTATTTTTCAGTCTACACATAAAGGATATGTAATTTGTCCAGGGTAAAAGAGGTTGAAGCTATTGTTACAACCTTGCTGGCCACAGATTAAAACATCTTAGTATGTTACCACATTGACATAAGAGTAGAAACCTTGAAATAATTACATTTGAAGCAGCTTATATTGAAATTATAGTATAGTATATTCTTTCTTTTTTTTTTTTTTTTTTGAGACAGAGTCTCGCTTTGTTGCCCAGGCTAGAATGAGTGCCGTGGCATCAGCCTAGCTCACAGCAACCTCAAACTCCTAGGCTCAAGCAATCCTGCTGCCTCCGCCTCCGGAGTACCTGGGACTACAGGCATGTGCCACTATGCCTGGCTAATTTTTTCTATATATATATGTATTAGTTGGCCAATTAATTTCTTTTTCTTTTTTTTTTTTTTTTTGAGACAGAGTCTCACTTTGTTGCCCAGGCTAGAGTGAGTGCCGTGGCATCAGCCTAGCTAACAGCAACCTCAAACTCCTGGACTCAAGCGATCCTTCTGCCTCAGCCTCCCGAGTAGCTGGGACTACAGGCATGCACCACCACGCCCGGCTAATTTTTTTGTATATATATTAGTTGGCCAATTAATTTGTTTCTATTTATAGTAGAGACGGGGTCTCGCTCTTGCTCAGGTTGGTTTCGAACTCCTGAACTCAAAGGATCCGCCCGCCTCGGCCTCCCAGAGAGCTAGGATTACAGGCGTGAGCCACCGCGCCCGGCCTAATTTCTTTTTTTATTTATAGTAGAGATGGGGGTCTCACTCTTGCTCAGGCTGGTTTTGAACTCCTGACCTCGAGCAATCCGCCCGCCTTGACCTCCCAGAGTGTTAGGATTACAGGTGTGAGCCACCGCGCCCAGCCTATTTTCTTTCTTTTATTAATGCCTGTGAGAAGACTCTCTTTTTTGTTTGTTTGTTTGTTTTTGGTATTTTCTAATTATTTCCCCCAAAAGGTGGAGAATTGGGTCTTTTATTTATATGAGAATTATATTATTATTATCCATAGAGTAATATATATCCCAAGAACTAGACTTTGAATATAATTTAATATATAATGAATCGGAAACCCTGACAGTGTTCTACAGAGTCCTGGGTACATCTTTATGAATTCTAGGTATTACACAGTACTTTCTAAAATGATAGTTGTTTTCATTTTACCTTTTGGATTTTGGATAAACTGCAGTTTGTTATATATTCCTTTTGTATTCTTTGATGCCAAACTTTAAGAAGCAAGTTATTTTTATTCAGTAATATTTAAAAGTTTCCTTTTAAAAAATCTCTTGACTGAAAAATTATAACTCTACATAGTTTTTAAATTGCATTTATAAATTGCTCCTCTACTGAAATGAAACTTATAGACTAAGTTCTATTTGTCTCTCACTCCACTGAAGGCAGAAATCTCTTCGGAAGTCAGTAAGATTAGCATGGGAAAAGAAAATATGTAATGAAAAGAATTGAGCCCAGTAAAACCTGCTATTATGGTAACTTTTGTCTGAAACATGGAGTAGTCTTCAACCTCTACTTCCTTTTGTTGAATTAATATAGTAAATATTGATGGAGTATGATTTTTGAGCAGTTTTTACTTTTCTAGATTTATAATTTGATTTTTTAGGAAACAATCTCAGAGAAGTATTAAACCTTGGCTAATTTTTTCAAAGAAAAATAATATTCATTGACAAAATTCCCTCAGGTTAAAACAGCAACAATGAAATGAAGTGATTTTTATTAATTTTGTTTAGTTAATTTATTAAGTTTAAGTACTTTTCTATTCGTATAGAAGATTTAATCTAGCTTCCTAGCAAAGCTGTGAAGTTGAAAGAGTCAATATGGGAAAATTATGGCCTAATGAGATGACTTGTCAAATGTTATGTGACTAGCTACCAAGAGGCAGCACCAGGACTAGAACTCAGAAGTCCTGACAGGCTAAGTTCTTGTTCTCTTCAGCCAACTGTAGTCTCATTTTATAACCTTTTGATCATTATGATACCAAAGTTTTAAGATTATAGAGATTAGCTCTTTCACAAATCTACCAGGATGATTCTATCAGGTATACTACTATTACTTCATCCAAAGCAGCTTTGTTGAGTGATACATAAAAAATTACCTTGGTAAAAATTACTTTTACTCAAAAAGATACTATTAATAAGGTGACGCATTGAGGTTAAGGCACCAATTTCTAGCCCTACCGATTTAGATCTTTATCCTGGCATGAATTTAGTGGCACCTCCTAGTCCCTCCTGGACTTTTTTCCACATCAGACAAAACCACTGAATGGTTTTGTGTAGTCTGGCAAGATTGTTAGTTGCAGTGGTGTAAAAACGGAAACAATTTGGGAGTTGTAGGTTGAAACTGAGGTGCCTGGTTCTATGAAGTGGTATTTGTACTGAACTTTGAGTACCAGATTTATGTATATATATAAAACAATTTTTTTTAGGTGGATGGTAGTAGTGGCTGTTTGAGTGTTTTTGGACTACGGAGACATGCGACATAATTGTACATCTTATAAAGAGGAATTTTGGAGCAGAATGGATTGTAAATTCACTGCAAATTTAGAATCCAAACAAAATTCATTTTATGTTTATGTAAACTGTTTTAAGCCATTTTGAACTTACTAAAAATTTTTTTCTATAGTCTGTGTTTTTGTGTTTAAGGCAGGCTTTGCCTTTTTTGCTATGGGATTCATATTCAGTGGGCCTGCTGAATCACTTCTAGACTGGTCCCAAGAGAGATTCATGCTATTGTACTAGGTTAAATCCATTATAGTCTTTATTTACAAATAATTATTGAAGATCCACAGAATTCAGTAAGTTTTTAGGAAAGTTGACATGATAGAAGATATGATCAACACATTCCAAAAGGTTCACAATTAAAGGGGCATTGAATCAGCATGGTAAACTATTAAAAAAATAGAAATTTTATTAAAAAGATACAGCATTAAGATTGTGTTTTTAGCAATTTATACAAAGTAGATAAATTTGGAGTTGTTTTGAGAACATATTCTACTTCCTCTTATGAACCCTTATAACATTCACTCTCTTAGGTCTCTGGATTAAAAAACTAGATCACAGTGCTTTCTAATGGTAAATTTTCAGTATATCAATGAGATAAGGAAAATGGTCCTGAATTATGGATTATAAATATAATATTGCCTCATATCTACAATATCATTAATTTTTTTTACACAGTTACATTGTCTACTTGCTTTATAAGTAATTATAACACATTAAGTTTTTTTCCCTCAGTTTTATTGAGGTATAATTGACAAATAAAAATTGTATATATGTTAACTGTGGGCTTGTCAAAAAGACCTTTATTTGGTTGAGGTGCATTTCTTCTATACTTAATTTGTTGAGAATTTTTACCATGAAGATTTGTTGGATTTTTTCAGATTTTTTGCATCTATTGATATGGATCATATGGTTTTTGTCCTTCATTCTGTTAATGTGATGAATCACATTTATTGATGCATATATCAAACCATCCTGCATCCCCAAGATGAATCCCACTTTATCATGGTGAATGATCTTTTTAATGTGCTGTTGAATTTGGTTTGTCAGTATTCCATTGAGGATTTTTACAATCTATGGTCATCAGCAATATTTGCTTGTAATTTCTTTTCTTGTAATCTCCTTGTCTAGCTTTGGTATCTTGGTAATGCTGGCCTCATAAAATGAGTTCTTTCTTCTTTAGTCTTTTAGTTTGAGAAGGATTGGTATTAATTCATCTTTAGATATTTGATGTAATTTACTAGTGAAACCATCAAGTCCAGGGTTCTCATTGTTGAGAGTTTTTTGATTACTTATTTGGTTAGTTGAAATTTTCTATTTCTTCATGATTCGGTCATGATAGGTTTGTATATTTCTAGGAATTTGTCCAGTTTTTCTAGGTTATTCAATTTCTTGGCTTAGAGTTATTCATAGTATTCTCTTGTGATCTTTTTTATTTCTGTGATGTCAGTTGTATTATCTCCTCTTTCATAATTATTTCTTTGAGTCTTCTCTTTTTTTTAGTTGATCTAGCTAAAGTTTGTCAATTTTGTTTATCTTTTCTAGGACTAACTCTTATTTTATTGATCTTATCTATTATTTCTGTAGACTCTGTTTCATGTATTTTGCTTGGATTTTTCTTTTCCTTCTGCTGACTCTGGGCTTAGTTTGTTCTTAATCTCCTTGTGTAAAATGAGGTTGTTTATTGACATTTTCCTTAATTTAGTCATTTATTGCCATAAACTTCCCTTGTACAACTGCTTTTGCTGCATCCCATAAGCTTTGGTATGTTGTGTTTCCATTTTCATTTGTCTCGAGATAGTTCTTAGTTTTCTTTTTGATATCTTTTTTGACCCATTTGTTCAGGAGTGTGCTGTTTAATTTCTACATATTTGTGAGTTTTGCAATTTTTTTCTTACTATTTTTTTCTAGTTTTATATCATGATACACATGGAGTAGTTTTATACAGTTTTTGAGTCCATTCAATTTTATTATGTTTCCCTCTTTTAAAGAATTTATTTTACACCTACTATACCACACAGCATGTTTTAAACAATAACATATAACTACCTAATAAAGACCAAAAAAAGTTTATCTTATGAGAAACAACGTACACTATCGCTTATATCAAATGTTATACTTTAACTTCCATAATTTGACAAAGCATTCATGAAATAATCTGCAGACTAGTTTTAACAAATAACACCTTTAAGCAAACATAACGGTCCTAAATTGTTTATTAGACATGAATTTTTACAAACATTACTTACATTAGCAGTCACTAGTGTAGGCTTTTGACTGAATCCAAATTTCACAGAACAAATCCTTTTAATAAAGCAATTTGTTTTGTGAAATTTGGGTTTCGTCTAGGGGTTGCACTTGCGGATTTGGAGGACTACAGGGGGCCTTGAGGCCATGGGTTCCCCACCCCTCAGTATTTCTTCTGATAGCTTTATGGAATGGATAAATGAAGATAACTTCAAAAGATTTGTACATGGAATGTTCACCAACCTTGTAAGAATTCAGGACTCTTAGAACCCCACAGTGGCAGCCAGCTTACTCCTTGGCAATAGACTGAGGGCTTCTAGCAAAATTTAGCCGATTAGTGCCATGGTGGACAGGCTTGCTGTAGGTTGCATCCTTAGGAACTTGGCATTTGTAGCCACCATGGTTTACACAAATGCAGTATATTCCTGTATATAACATAATCTTGTTTGGCCTTGTATCCTAGTCTGTGCACTTTATCGGGCCCAGTGGGATGGGTAGCCCTGTGGAGCACAAAGAACTGACAATACTGCGGACCCTCAGAAGAAAGTGCCTTACATCTGACTCCTTCCTCCATAGCTTCCAGATGTAGTTGTATGCACCCGTCTTGGCTTACCTGATGGCTGCCACCAGATAGGCTAATTATATTATTTATACTTTATGTGTTTGACACTCCTCTCTTCCTTTGCCTTCACCCCTAATATCCCACAGCTGACTCTATACCAAATCCAGTTAGTATGTATTCTTGTCTGCACTAGAGGTTATTTTATTAATAATATTATCATTCCTGAAAAATATGTGATATCTTCATTTAAAATAAGAAGTTAAATAAAATGGAATTGAAGTATGGAAGGAAAGCAGAGGTAGAAAGCTGAACACCTTCAATGCTCATTTTCCAAAACACACAATTTTTTTTTTCAAAACACACAATTTTAACATAGCCTAAGACTTAAGAGAGCAGCTGCATCAATATTTGGTTGGAACTTAAAATCCCCAGTAGAGTCCAACTTCCCAGCAAGATAGAGTTTGAGCAAAGTGATAAATGTTAGTATGGTGTTATTGGCTTGGATTAATTTGAGGAGACATATGCAGAGGGGATCCTTGGCAGTGATGATAATGCATATAAACAAAAGATATTAAATGCTACACAAGAAAGGGTGCAACATATTTCCTAAGAAAAGAACCAAAAGCATGGCTCTTCTGAGCTGGCCAGCTAACTCTCTGGTCCTGTTGTTTGGCTGTTCCTTTTATATTGCATGCCTTCCATTCTTATAAGATATGCTTTTGAAATAAACAAAAGAGAAACAATAGTAGTCGTCATTTGACAAAATTGTGGGATTTGATGACACATCAAAAACAGAACCAGGATGCAGTTCTATTTGCTAAGGTCAGAGCTCTTTCTATTTATGACAGCCTTTTCTCAAGAGATCCCCCAAAATGTTTTATTTTCAAGATAAGATATTTGTACCTGACAATATTTTAGTGGATAATTATTACAAATGTCTGTTTTGATCTACTATTTTTATGATTCTTTATATTTTTCTGGCTATCAAGTTTACAAAATAAACATATTAATGCATTGGATGAATGAAATACATTGAAAAAGTCTGAAATGGTACAAAGTTTTAGTCATTTAAATGTAACCTAAGAATATGTCTACTAAATATAGGAGCCTGATACTAAAAAACAAAACAAAACAAAAACCTTCCTCTGGTCATGAATAGTTTCCTAGCATCCCTTTTATGTGTAAATGTGTGTTTGTGTTTGAGCTAGGAATATAGAAATGGAACAATAAAATTAGGGGATGGCAGAAAACAATTTAAAAAAGAAACAATAAGAATAGATAATCTAGGAAACAACTTAAAAAATAAACAATAAAAATAGATAATCCAATATTATGACAGCAAATACATATTGTAGAGCATATATTCTCAAATAATCTTATAACTGAAGTATTATTAATTTTATGAAACATTCCTAGTCCAATTATAATACTAAACCAAACTCTAATAAACTAACTAAAATGAGGTTGATCATGTTAATAGGATTAAAATAGTTTTGGTCCTAGACTAGACTTCTTGGCCATGTTTTGGATAAGATGTGTTTCATTTCTCTTGTTTATTATTTCCCCTGGGTCGAATAAATCCAATTCGATTTATCCAAGTTGGCTTTGTGTTTTATCTCTCAACTGGTCACTATTTTGAAACCTAAGTGGCTAAGTGCCATCACGGGCTGAAGATGGATGTGGGGAAGGCTTTGAATGAGAAAAAAGCTATCTATCTTTACTTTGGTCATACTTTTTTCTTGGTTCAATAATGTCAAATATAGGTGTTACAGTTCAATTTTCATTTTGTGGTAATGATTTCAATTTTCATTTTGTGATAATGATTTCTTGGTGAGAGAATCATGTTCTATATAGCACAGGAATTGAGTAAGTTGTTAATGGAAGTTGAAACCTCAGGTGAAGATAAATGTTCCAACTATTTTGGTATGTGGAGTATTATTCTGAACTCTTAAATCTTGCCCTTCTTGTCTAAAAAGGTCACCATGTTGGATTATTGCCTTGTCTTTGCAACAGTTTTAACATGTCATTATAATCACATCTTTTAACCATTCACAAAATGACTTATTTTCACTTTATTTTCATGTGGATGTTCACATACATATCATGAATTTGTGACAAAATATCACCATATCACATTGCTACATGTATTTCGAGTAGGATGAATCTATGAGAGTGACCATGAGGAGTTTTGCTCCGAAGAATTTTTAGTCTTAGAAGCAATGTAAGTGTCAAGGAAGTACAGGAAAAAAATAGAAAATATACTTGATTTGTCCAACAAACAGCAAGAGCACTTCAGGGATTTCAAATTTGATTTTTAACTGTTCTTAAAAAATAAAAATTGACTACTTTTACAGGGCTCACGAGACAAAAAAAAATACTAGTGTTTTGGAAGAAAGGTTGAGGAGTATTTTAATTGGCAGATGGAGAAAATTTACTAAGCCAAATATGTCTTCATAGTTACCATAATACCTTTCCTAACACTTCATTTATCTTAACTATAGTAGGGCTAATAAGTTTTTAGGCTGGCAACCTCTAAGAAAAACCTTGTTGAAGATTCAGAATAAAATGCAAGGCAGTCCCTAACTTGCTATTAGTTACAAATACTATAAATGCCATCTTTCAGTGACTGTTTTGTGAATTTAATTAAGTGGGAATCTACAGAAATTAGGATATTGTTCGATCTTTCATAATCTTTAGTAAAATAATTATTATTCCTAAATTAAAACAGTTTACTGAGTGAAATTTAAAATCTATGATTAGGTCTCAGTATAGAAATGAAATTAAAAAATTATTAGCATTATCAAACATAATTTTCAAAATACCAATTTCCATTAATTACTGAATTAGACTAACCTAACAATTAGTTCCCAAACATTTCTTTATAGTAACAAAAGCTATGATAATTAAAATATCAATAACATCTATTAAGCATTTATTATGCTAATATGAACAATGTGTATACGTCATCTAAGTTAATACACGAAGTAATCCTAAGGAGCTGTAGTAACTATGATTTTCCCCATTTTATAGATGAGAAACTGAATTTACATTAAGTAGATGAGGAATGGGGTGGTTCTGGAACTAGAAACCCAAGTTGGAACCCTGTTATGGAGGATACAAGAACAGTAGAAATCACTACCTCTACTCTCAATAAGTTTGCAAACTAGTTGGAGAGATAAAATTTAATGGAAAAAAGAGCAATGAAAAACATGAAGCAAAAAAGAATTAATTGCATAATTTACGTGCAACTGGAGCTCAAAGGAGAAATCAAGAGAAGAGTCAGCAGAAAATGCATCATGGATGAGGTAACTCTTGGATGTATCATATTTGTATAGACAGATGGTAGAAGAGATATAGGGAAAGAAAATAAGAACTTGTATGGAAGGAGCATGAACATTGAATTTGATGCCAGTCCAAACTGAACAATGAGGTTATATATGTTAGTAATTAGTATTAATACCATACCAGTTTAATAATTTATTGGAAAGAAAGGTTTAAATACTCTTCTAGAGAGAAGTTTTGGGGTTTTTTGCACATAGTTTTGCTATAATGTCAGTAGTGACCAACATTTACACTGCTCATTGCCTATTGGCAGGAACTATTAGGTAATAAAGTATGAAATGTTCGATTTCCTTGCATGCTAAGTTTGACAGTTGGTATCTATCTCTGACATTTCACTTTGACACTTCTTGTTTTATTTTTATTGTGAAGGTACATCCTCAGTCTTGCAAATGCATGTTTTGGAATGTGATTATCTGTCAAAATTTTTTTTAGAGCAATTTTTGTGAAACCATGGATAAGTAAAAAATTCATGTTATCTTCAAGTATATAATAAGTTCCATCGTGGAACCAATGCATGTTGTAGTAAAAGAAATTTAGAATAGATTAGATGACAACACTACAAATAAATTTAATATAGGAGAGAGTAATCATAGGGAGCCATTAATGGTTTTTCTCACCTAAAAAATATGCAAGATGCCACGAGGCATACATATAACTGCTCTCTTTTCTCATAATCCAGCTGTGTATATACATACATGAAACATAAGATCTCTTATCTTGATTTCTCTTCCAATTAAAAAGTAGAATAACATTATCATCCTCAGTTGAAGAGTACTGTATTTCCCTTCTTATGTAAATAAAAACAATAATATATACACTTAAAAAAATCCAAACTATTTATCATGGCCTATAAGACCCTAAATGAACTAGCCTTGTCTACCTCTCCATTACTACGTTCCTTCTCACTACTATTAACTGACCAAAATGACCCACATTCTTCCCTAAATATGTATAGCTTGTTTCTACCTGAGGATTCTTCCCTAGATCCTTATATAAATAAATGAGTCTTACCCTATTGTGTATACCTGCATTCCAAAATTAATGCCCTAGTAAGGACAGGTTTAACATGTTGTTATTTATAAGGTGTGTGTTGGTCAAAAAACTTGTTAATATTAAAGAAATGACTCAAAATGCTTGACATTTGTCCAATGTGTTAATGATTCCCACAGAAATTTTCTCATTTGGACTTCACAACAATTTCCATGGTGGTAGGAAGCAAAAAAGGGTTATTTTCATTCTATGACTAAGCAAACTGAGATTTACAGAAGTTAAATACCTTACCTAACAGTATATAGTTAGTACGTGGTGAAACATGATTGTTGTTTTATCACTTATAAACACCTTTTACATAAGCAATTTGTAGAGGATGATATCAGGGCCTGCTAGGTATTTTTAAAAGTTGGCTAGAAGAACTTTGTTCAGGTAGAGCATAGAACACTATAAATTGCTTTTTTTCTACATGGCAATTGAGTCCCTATGTTCTATTTCCTAAGTGCATTTACTTCTAAACTATGTATGATATATAATTCATGTCTGTGTGATAGCAGTAGATTAGTTGATGGATTTTATCTGGGTGTGTAGACTTCCATGTTAGTAAGTCATTTAAATATCTAGTTTCCTACCCAGTGGGAATCAAGTCAGTTTTATTTTCTTGTTTTGTTTTTGTTTTTAGAGACACGGTCTCACTGTGTTTTCCATACTGGAGTGCAGTGGCTGTTCACATCTATGATCATGGGAGTACACTGCAGCCTCAAACTCCGGGCCTAAAGCAATCTCCCCAGTAGCTAAGACTGTACCTGGCTAATTTTCCTGGTATTTTATTTGGCTTAGCTTCTTAAATAATAAAGTCATTATGAAAATTCTTTTTCAGATATTTATCAGTAAACTTATTCAAACAGATCTTATTCAGATAATGACACAATAGAATGCCTAGTAGAGCAAGGTAACTCAAATAGTTATAACATATTGTGGTCCTTTTAGCTTTTCATTGTTTTCTGCAAAAGAAACTAGTTAGCAGTTTGGAAAATTTTTAATCTAGCTCTTTGAGACTTTATGAAGTTTTTAAAGCATTTTGGCTTTTCGTACTTGATGCCCGTTAGCCCCTGAGAACATTCAATGTTGGGTTGGAACTTGAAGGTGATGGAGCAAATTTAACAAGGCCTCCATAACCATATAATTTTTAGAGGACTATGAATTGGTACTCAGTCTTTTAAAACACTTAAACACCTCTTATAGATATGTGATGATTAGGCTTCCAATAATCTTAATAAATTATTGGCAATTGGAATTGGAGAAAAATATGGTAAGTGGTAAAATGCCTTATATCATGGTATAGAGGAGTATTAGACTAAAATTATATAGGAAATTGGAATATTGATTAATAACGAAATATAGTAGGGGACAGACATAAAGCAATATGATTAGAGAGGAAAAATAACATAAAGTCCAGAGGATGAATAACTGACTCTATTTAAATAAAGTTAGAAACCCTCTTAGTAGTAAGGAATAATAAGATTAGCATCAGTTCACAATATAATGTTGTAATTAAAGCAAACATAATACTTGGTCACATAAATAGGAATCAAAAATGTAGAAAACTTGAGATTATTTTCCTATTGTACTTGCCACTGGTCAGACCCATATGTGAGCTTTGATTCTAGTTCTCCGTTCTACTGCTAAAGAAGGACATGGAGAACTTGGAGAAAGTTCAGAGGAGTACCACAAAGATGATTAAAGGGTTGAAAAAGAAACTTAAAAGAAAAATTTTAGAGTAGCAGGGATTATTATTCCAGAGAATAGAAAATTTAGAAGTATTGAACTTATTATGCATAAAGGATGGAGGCCAGATGTTCTCAATCTTCACTGAAGTTCAAACAAAAAGAATTCAACTTAACCTGAAGCATGAAGGATTTAGGTCAAACATGAGGAAAATTTACACTTAGGGTAGATGACTATGGAACATGTGACATGTTTTATAACACTGTAGATACTCCTTGACAACACTGAACAGTTCAAAGGGCATTTGAGGCATTTGTCATTCTAGTAGTTCATCTAGAACTCTGCATTTTTAGCTTTCTTTTTCTCTGAGTAATGAAAATTAACATTTGATCTGGAATGAGTTCTATACAAGATATGTCCCATTGACTTGATAGAGGTAATGTACTTGATTTACATGTCAATTTTGTTTATAAGACGCTGTATTAAATAGTATGATAGTCCATTAAATCAGAAGGATAGACAATCTGACCTGTCAAAGTCTTTTTTTTAAACCCACCTTCTTTTAATTAGACCACACATTAAAAGACAATGATTACTGTTGTTTATCAATTGGTTTGGTGATAAATATCAATAAAAATGAGAAAGTATTGTGTTGAAATTTAAATATATATTTATTCTAGATTTTAACTTTTAGATGCATATTTTAAATTTTGAAAGCTTTGCGGCGGTGTTTTTTTTTCTGAGAGTAGCTCTTTCATAAGCATTTTTAATATGAAGTCTGGCTTTCAAAATCAATATTGCTGGGTAGTTTGCCTGATTGTAAATAAAAATTATTTATCTTTGGAAATCAACTACCAAAGTACTGCCTAACAGAATTAGACTATTGGTTGCTTGTGGCTAGATTTAAAAGACTCATATACTAACAATAGAAAAATTCTTCTCCTTATTGAGCAAGAGCAATGCTTAGCATTTATATTATGCTTTTTCTTTCTTGACTTAAATAGCTTCTTTGGTTTTGCGGTTTTTGAGAAGGAGGACAAAATAAGCTGTGTACTTTATTTTAAGGCAAAGAACTGTTGTGGTCTGCCATGTTCTGTAAAACTAAAAAGATGCTATAGCAAAAATTTAGAAAGAAAACATTTTAGATGTAGTAAAGTATGTAAAGTTATGTGTATAAAATGTCTTTATAAGTAATATAAAATAGACTGATCAATGTTTCATTATTTATAAAGCATTTCCATTATATGTTAATGTCAAATACAGTTTTTTCTTAATAGTAGAGGATGTTATATCTCCAAAAATTTTTTTATTACATTTTTTCAAAATTTATTTTTTATTATATATTGACAAATTAAAATTTTTTATTTTTAATTGACAATGATTATATTTATGGGGTACAGTGTGATGTTTTGATATATGTATATATTACAGAATATTAAATCAGTTTAATTAACATAACTATCACCTCACATACATATAATTTTTTGTGGTGTGAACATTTAAATTCTCTGTTAATAATTTTGAAATATGCATTATTTCATTATTAACTATAGTCTCCATATTGCACAATAGATCTCAAAAATGAATCTGTCCTGTCCAATTGAAATTTTGTTCTCTTTAATCAGCATCTCCCCATTCCCTTCTCCCTCTCTCCTTAGCCTGTGGTAACCACCATTCAACTCTCTATTTATATGAGTTTGACTTTTTTAGATTCTACACATAAGTGAGATCATGCAGTTATTTGTCTCTTTGTGACTGGCTTATTTTCACATAACATAATATCCTCCAGGTTCCTTCATGTTGTCTCAAATGACAGGATTTTCTTCTTTTTTAAGGCTGAATAGTATTTCATTGTATGTATATACTCGTAACCACATTTTCTTTATCCATTCATCCGTTGATAGACACTTAGGGATTCCATATCTTGGTTGTTGTGAATAATGCTGCAATGAACATGGGAATACAGATATCTCAACATATTGACTTCAGTTTCTTTGGATATATACCTGGAGGTGGGACTGCTGGATCCTATGGTGGTTCTATATTTTTAAAATTTGGGGGAACCTCCACACTATTTTCCATAATGGCTGAACCAATTTATATTCAGATTAAGAACATACCAGGGCCACCTTTCTTCATATCCTCACTAGAAGGACCCCCTTTCTTCATATCCTCACTAGCAGAGCCCCCTTTCTTCATATCCTCACTGTTATCTTTTGTCTTTTTGATGATAGCCATTCTAACAGGTCTGAGGTGATTGCTCATTGCAGTTTTAATTTGCATTTCCATGATGATTAGTAATGTTTAGCATTTTTTCATACACATGTTCTCCATTTGTGTGTCTTTTGAGAAATAGCTATTCAGATCCTTTGCCCATTTTTAATCAGGTAATTTGTTTTCTTGGTATTGAGTTGTTTGAGTTACTTATATGTTTTTTATATTAACCCTTAATCAGATGTATGATTTGCAGATATTTTATGTTACTTGTTTCCTTTACTGTGTAGAAGCTTTTTTGTTCAATACAATACTATTTGTCTATTTTTGCTTTTATTGCCTATGTTTTCTTCTAGTAGTTTTATAGTTTCAGATGTTATATTTAAGCTTTTAGTGCATCCTGAGTTTTGTGTATGATGTGATTCAAAGGTCCAATTTCATTCTTCTACATGATAATATCCGGTTTTCCAGCACCATTTATTGAAGAGACTGTCTTTTCTTCATTGTGTATTCTTGGCACCTTTGTCAAAGATCAGTTGACCGTGAATGTATGGATTCATTTCTGGGTTCTCTGTTCTGTTCCATTGGGCTGTGTGTCTGTTTTTATGCCAGTATCATGCTGTTTTTTGTTTTTTGAGACAGGAGCCTGCTCTCTTGCCTGGGCTAGAATGCAGTGGAATCATCATAGCTCATTGCAACCTCAAACTTCTGGACTCAAATGATTCTCCTACCTTAGCCTCCCAAGTAGCTTGGACAACAGGCATACACCACCACTCCAGTGAATTTTTCCATTTTTGTTCTTTTACTTTTTGTCGAGATAGGATCTCATTCTTGCTCAGACTGGTCTCTAACTCCTGGCCTCAAGTGATCTTCCTGCCTTGGCCTCCCAAAGTGGTAGGATTACAGGAATGACCCATTGCTCCTGGTGTAGTTTCATGCTGTTTTGATTAGTATGGATTTGTAGTGTATTTTTAAATTAGTACTGTGATGCCTCCAGCTTTGTTCTTTTTGCTTAAGATTGCTACAGCTAGGTGGGGTCCTGTCCCGGCCCGCGGGACCTTCTGTTACTCGCGGGGGTCAAGGGGGACCTTGCCTGAAAGATATGGGCGAGAGAAAGGAAGGAGACCAAGCAAAGAGTTGTCAAGGTCTACTTTACTTGGATTTTTAGTAGGTTTTATATATAGAAACAAGGAAGTAGAAACAGAAAAATAGAGTGGGGGAATGATGAGGCTTGGGTGTGGGCCAATCAGCCCGTAGCATGCCCTGGAGCAAGCACATCATGGAATGAATTCTTCTCGGAACTATAGCTGGAGGGCTGGGTGCTATTTTCGTCTTAGGCTATTTTCCGGGGCGAGGCCTGTGCGTAAGACAAGTCGTTGGGATGTGAAGGGTCTTAGTCTCCAACATCTCCCCCTATCTTTATTAATATGAGGGAGATTTACACAGGTTGGTGGAGAGCCTGTCTTAGGCTACGCGATGGGCTTCCGCGACCAGCACCCCAAATGTAAGATCGGGCGATTGAAATGACGGTGAGGCCTCTATCTTAGGCTATGTATGTGGCATCCAGCTCTGGCACTTCTGATTATGAAGTGTGCCCCTGGGCATGGACCTACAATATTCCCGTCATGGAGTTACCTCACTGCTGGTGGGGGTGTGCACCTGGTACGCGGCATCGCGATAATCCCATCATGGGCGTCTCCACAGCCTTTGGAACCAACTGCGTTCCATGTCTGAGGCAAGGTTAGAAAAATTTAGACCCTCTGTGGCTGAATGGGGAGACTCTGTATGGAGGTCTTCTCTGGAGCCTCTTTGTTCTAGCCGTTGGTAAAACACGGAGACCAATTTTTGTGTGGCTGCGTCTACCTGCGACTTGACAAAGTTGGTTAGTTTTTTGAATGCCCAAGGCCCAAAAGTGAGAAGCAACAAAAAACCTACAAACGGCCCTAAGACACTGGGAAGCAATGTGGATAGCCAGGGGGATGTAGAAAACCAATTTTGATACCATGCCTCACTTTGTTCTCTCCATTTTTTTCTATCTTCTAGGCTCTGTCTAACTCTCTCAATGCTATCTTTTACTAGACCTGTTTTGTCTGCGTAAAAGCAACATTCTTCTTTGAGTGCTACGCACAAGCCTCCCTCTTGGAGGAACACTAAGTCTAGGCCTCTTCTATTTTGCAACACTATCTCAGAAAGCGAAGCGAGGGATTCTTTGAGATATTTTAGGCCCTGCTGTAGCTCTCGGAGATTATTATCGATGGCAGCAGAGAGCTGCAGGTACTGCTGGTTGGAGGTGACTAGAGAGGCTATGTCTGTTCCAGCCCCTGTGGCACCAAGGCCTAGAACAACTGCGAGTGTTATGGCCGTGATGGGCTCTCTCTTTTCTCGGGGCATTGTGGTGCCACGCTCCCAAAATTTAAGCAATTCGTCAGCAGGATGTACAGTGAGTCTGGGGAAAAGCATGACTAACACACAATATTCTCTATGCTCAAGAAACGTTGCAGTGACTACATACGGGGTAAGGCCGGAAGAACAAGCAAAATAGGAGGTGTTAGATGCCTGAATATACTGAAAAGTGGAGTTGACAGTCATTGACTGATTGCATATTTTCTCTAAGGGTGTGGGAGGGAGCATTCTTGGGCTAAGAAGGCAAAGGCCTAGGCCTGTGACCTGGCTGAGTGTCAGGCCACCATGGGTCTCTAGGCCCCATTTGAGTCTGCTGGTGTTGTTAGTAAATAATAGTTTATCAAATGTAGCGACACCCTCATAGCAGGGAGGCCGGGGGGAGTAGCATACCCAACACTCCTGATATTCTGAATTATTGGCCTCTCGGATGGTCCTGATAGAGGCGTTGACTAAGGTGAGAATTAGTTTTGCAGAGGAGGGGGGCAAACCTGAATCTTTTCAGGGGACAAGTGGAGGCCTCGAGCTTGTAAGGCCGAGACAACCTGCATGGTAACTTGATATAAGGTTGCCTCGTTGGCTCCGGCAAAAAGAATGTCATCCATATAATGAATTAGATATATTTGAGGATGTTGAATTCTAAAAGAATCAATTGTCTGAGCTACATATTTTTGGCAAAGGGTAGGGCTGCTGGCCATGCCTTGAGGCAATACTCGCCACTGGAAACGCAGGGAGGGTCCTATACAATTTACTACCGGAAGACTGAAGGCGAAGTGCTTACAGTCATCTGGGTGCAATGGTATGGAGAAAAAGCAGTCTTTCAGGTCAATGACTATTTTATAGTAGCCTCTGGGGATAGCTACGGGCGAAGGCAAACCAGGCTGTAGTGCCCCCATGGTAACCATTGTTTGGTTAACAGCCCGTAAGTCTTGTAGCAGCTGTCATTTGCCAGTCCTTTTTTGAATGACAAAAATGGGGGTGTTCCATGGTGAATTAGAGGGCTCTATGTGTCCGGCAGCTAATTGTTCCTGCACCAACGCTGTAGCTGCGGCTAGCTTGTTAGATGGGAGGGGCCACTGATTGATCCAGACAGGTGAGTCACTTTTCCAAGTGATTTTATCTGCCTGAAGTACAGGGGGATCAATGGCCCTTACAAAAAATGTTTTTCGAACCCCAGTCCTGATCTGTCTGACTTAGGGAGGGTGGTCAAGGGTGCTCTTAGTCCCTGACCCTCTTTGCCTAAGCCCTGTCCTGGGAGGAATCCCTGTTGAAGCATTTGGCTGGCTACAACTTCATTGGGGCTGCACATAATGACATTCATCTGTGCAAGGATATCACGCCCCCATAAGTTAACAGGCAGGTTTGGGACTACAAAGGGTTGAGTGGTGCCTTTGTTTCCCTCAGAGTCTTCCCATGTCAAAATTTTTGAGCTCTGGAGAGTATCTCTAGACTGTCCTATGCCCTGTAAGTGCGTAAGGGAAGGCTGCAGTGGCCATGATTGGGGCCAGGCGTCCTGGGCAATAACTGTGGAATCGGCGCCAGAATCAAGAAGGCCCTCAAAAAGTTTACCATCTAATTTTAGCCGCAGGGTGGGCCGTTCCTTGGTGATAGCTTGGACCCAATAGAGATCAGAAGAGCCAGGGCAGGAAGCACCTCGGTTAGAGGCGATGGCTGGGAAGGATGTATTAAGGGGCAAGGTAACGCCTGAGCTAAGCGCTGTCCCTTAGAGACACACACAGGGCCTGTAAGCGCACTGGCTAAGATGTTAATCTCCCCTGTAAAGTCACTATCTACTATGGAGGGGTGGACTATGAGCCCTGCAAGAGTAGAGGAGGCTCGGCCCAGAATAAAAAAGAACATGTTAGCTGGTGGGGGTCCAAATGAGCCAGTGGGCAAAATTTGAACACCATCCTCAGGTCTTAATATTGTGTCGGAGGAGGCACACAAGTCCACTCCTGCGCTCCCTGTGGTTGCTTGGAGGAGTCTAGGGGCTGGGGATCCTCTTGTCGGCTGTTCCCCCAGGCCGACTGAAATTGAATAGGACGAGGGGCCCGGGGCTGGCCCCTCAGGCCGTTTCCCAAAAGGGGGGGCAAGGGATTTCCGAGGTAATCGGTCTTGGAGCGGCACTGATTGGCCCAATGATTTCCCCTCTTGCAGCGAGGACAGAGGGAGGAGGGCTGGGCTGGCATGCCTGGCGGCTCACTGAGGTTAGGGGTAGCAAAGGAGGCAGCTAAGGGGCACTGCCTCGAAAAGTGCCCTGGTTGACTGCATTTAAAGCAGTCCCTCTGTGCCGCGGTCCCTTGGATGGCGGCCCCAACCGCAAGCTGCATGGCCTGCGATACCTTATGGGCGAAGGGGTCAACATCATTACACATTCTAATCATGTCATTAAGGTCTTTGTTTTTGAGTTTGCCCCTGAGGATGGCCCTACAGGTGCTGTTGGCATTTTCATAGGCTAATTGTTTAATAAGCCAATTATTCTCATCCTCGTCTCCGAGGGTTCGTTCAGCAGACTCTAAAAGCCTGCCCACAAATTTACTAAAACCCTCTTGAGCTCCCTGGGTGATTTTTGTCAGGGGAGTAAGAACAGATACCGTAGAGGGAAGTGTTCGCCAAGCGCCGAAGGCGGCTGAGGCGGTCTGAGACAAAAGTTCAATTGGGAGTCTCCTTTGGCGCTGTTCAGAGGCAAATTTCCCTTGTCCGCTAAGCTTTTCAAGGGTCCAAGATGCAGAATTGGGGTTTTTTAAATTATTAGCAGCCGTGGTCTGACAGTGGTCGAGAAAGTCGGCCTTCCAAGAGAGGAACTTCCTGCGAGAAAGGACCGCCTGTACTAGTTTGATCCATTCTCTGGGGAGCAGGTAGCCGCCCCCTGAGGCTGCCTCTAGGAGGGAATAGGTAAAGGGTGCATTGGGCCCATATGCCCTAACGGCAGAGTTCAGTTCTTTTAAGGTTTTGAATTTTAGTCTGCGAAATTCAGTGGGCTCTGAGTCTGTTTCTTCTGGGAGGTCATCGCTCTCACTTTCTCTTTCCCTCCCTTCCGTATCCTCATTATCTGAATCTTGGGGCGGGGACTGGCTCGAAGAAGGGGTGGTAAGGTTTTTCTGGCCACCAGACCGGGTAACTACCAGGAATGCTAAGGCCTTATGGGAGGATTTTAAGGATTTCTTCTGTAAGGTGACGTGAGACTGGGCGGTCTCATGACGTGGGTGGCTAATGAAAACCGAATCTTTAAGGGTATCTTGGAGGGAGGACAAGTCTTTGGAAAGCTGGGCAAACTCTTTTTGAAGTTGTAAAACATCTCTTAATTGCGTAACCCTTTGACTTAAGTCTTCTTTGGCACGCAAAAGTAAGGGCATTGTAAGGGGAGGCATTAATGAAGGTGCGCAAATCTGTGGCGCGTAAGGAGGAGGCCATTCAGGATTGTGATATCGGGCCGCTTCCTCTCCGAGGGTTGCCTCTTCTGCGGGGTCAAGGGACTCTCGGAGGGGTTGTTTCTTGAACACCGGGTAATTAAATGCATGAGGGGCTGTACCCTCGGGTAAGGGAGGGTAAAGGGTCTTGGTGTCTGGCCTACTAATCGGGGGCTCGTCCCTAGATGTCTGGAGCTCAGCCGAGGGGTCCTGAGGGGGCATATTAATACAAACTGAGGGGCAAGGGGAAGGGCATGTTGGTCTCTCAGGATCATTAGGAGAAGCCGACTATCCGGTCGCCTCTAAAGACGTTCTCGAAGCGGACCGCGATACGGGTCAGAGGCAGAATTCTGCTACTGAGAGCAGCTGCTTTTTATTGGGGTCTGAATCTGCTCCCTCAACAATATCTCTGATTAGTCCCCAGTAGGAGAAAACGGATACAGGGACAGCATCTGGGCCCTGATTCAGAAGTAAATTGTTTAAATCTCTGCCTACCTTCTGCCATTTGCGTGGGTGAATCTCAGGTCCACCAACAATAAACCAAGGACAAGCACGATCAATGAACACAAAAAACTTTACTAGATCCTTTTTCTTAACTCTAATTCCTCTCTCTCTGAGTGAGGCCTTTGAGATCCTTGATAAAAACGGCCTCTTTAGACAATGAATGGCCCATCTCGATGGGGTGACAATGTAAAAATTTACTCACCAGACCGTCGACTCTGTGAGCGGCAGAACGAGGGTCTCTGTAGGGTTTCCTTCGGCCGAAGAGCGCACCGCGGTGTCACCCGACAAAGGTCCATACCTTGGGCCCCACGTTGGGCGCCACTTGTCCCGGCCCGCGGGACCTTCTGTTACTCGCGGGGGTCAAGGGGGACCTTACCTGAAAGAGATGGGCGAGAGAAAGGAAGGAGACCAAGCAAAGAGTTGTCAAGGTCTACTTTACTTGGATTTTTAGTAGGTTTTATATACAGAAACAAGGAAGTAGAAACAGAAAAATAGAGTGGGGGGATGATGAGGCTTGGGTGTGGGCCAATCAGCCCATAGCATGCCCTGGAGCAAGCACGTCATGGAATGCATTCTTCTCGGAACTATAGCTGGAGGGCTGGGTGCTATTTTCGTCTTAGGCTATTTTCCGGGGCGAGGTTGGGATGTGGAGGGTCTTAGTCTCCAACAGGGTCCTTTGTGGAGTCCTTTGTGGTTCCATCTTAATTTTATGATTGTTTTTCTATTTCTGTGAAAATGTCATTGGAATGTTGATAGGGATTGTGTTCAATCTGTAGATCACTTTGGGGAGTATGAACATTTTGACAATATTGATTCTTTTGCTCCATGAACATAAGATATCTTTCCATTCATTTGTATGTTCTTTACTTTCTTTCATCAGTGATTTATAGTTTTAGTGTACAGATATTTTTCCTTTTTGGCTAAATATATTCCTAAGTATTTTATATGTTATAAATGGGATTATTTATTTATTTACTAGAGACAGAATCTCATTGAGTTAGCCAGGCTGGTCTTGAGCTCCTAGGCTCAAAGGTTTGTCCTCTCTAAGCCTCCTGAGTAGCTAATAGACAGGATTATTTTCTTGGTTTTCTTTTTGGATAGTTCATTGTTAGTGTATAGAAATGCTCCTGATTTTTGTATATTGATTTTGTGTTCTGTATTTACTGAATTTATTTATTGGTTCTAATAATTTTTTGTTGGAGTCTTTAGGGTTTTCTATATGTAAGGTCATGTTATCAGCAAACAGAGACACTTTTACGTCTTCCTTTCAATTTGGATGTCTTTTATTTCTTTTCCTGGTGTAATTTCTCTGCCTAGTACTATGTTGAATAGAAGTGGTGAGATCACATCCTTGTTTTGTTCCTGATCTTAGAAGAAAAACCTTCAACTTTTCACCATTGAGTATGCTGTTAGCTGTGGGCATGTCATATAGGACCTTTACTTTGTTGAGATGTATTTCTTCTATACCTAATTTGTTGAGAATTTTTACCATGAAAGGTTTTTTTTGTACTTTTTCAATTTTTTTGCATGAATTGATATGATCATATGATTTTTGTCCTTCATTCTGTTAATGCGATGTATCACATTTATTGATGCATATATTGAACCATCCTGCATCCCCCAAGATGAATCCCACTTGGTCATGGTGAATGATCCTTTTAATGTGCTGTTGAATTTGGTTTGCAAGTATTCTGTTGAAGATTTTTGCATCTATGGTCATCAGCAATATTGGTCTGTAATTTTCTTTTCTTGTCGCGACCCTGTCTGGCTTTGGTATCACAGTAATGCTGATCTCGTAAAATCAGTTTGGAAGTATTCTCTCTTCTTCAATCTTTTTGGAAGGCTTCGGAAATGACTGGTTAAGTTGTTCTTTAGATAAGCCAAAATTGGCTACAGCAGAAGACATATGTAGAGAGAAGTAAAAGACAATTCTATAAAGATAATTTGAAACTAGATTATGAGGAATTTTGAACTCCAGGTTAACGTGTTTAAATTCTTAGAGACAATTCAGTTTATGACTGGCAGAATGGCATAAGCAGAACTATGCTTTAGGAATAATAAGCTATGTACTGTGTAAGATAAATTTGGGTAAAAGATATTTGCGTTTATCTCAACAAGAGAGAATTTAGGATGTAAATAAGTATGATTGGAATAGAAAGGACAAATACAGTTATACTGAAGTAACATTGTTCCGTTTATATGAAAGAAGAAATGAAAGGGAGGACTCACGTGACTCCCAAATGACCAAAATTCAGTCTAATAAATTGTACCCTATGGTATAAAACAGTAAAAACACTTTTCTTTTTCTTGTGTTGTTTAATTATGCTTTTGGTGATTTTAGAAAAGTTTCTAAGGTTTCTAAAATAAGTGATTGTGTTAGTCTCGTTCAAGTTTTTTCTTACCTGAATACATGGTAAGCTCTTGGTAAATCTTTGCTGAAAGAAAAGTTTAATTGTTTGATTCTTTAATATGAAAGAATCTTTTTATAGTTAAATTTGTACATGAATCAAACTTACTCTATTATCTACTTCCCAAATAACACTATAGTAAATGTACCTTTTAAAATTTGTTACTTTCCTGACAAACATACAGGAACTTCAGCATCCAGCTGTGTTTTGGTGCCTCGAAAATAATTTTCTTCCTATTAATGGTTATTGGGAAATGGAAATTGGAAGTGGAAATTGGAATGGTTATTAGGTCATTTGAATTAAAGGCTTTTGGGATATGGACTTGAGGGAATGCAAACTGATATAACCTTTCTAAAGGGATTTAATTCAATAGACACTAAAAACTTACTTGCTCCAGGAATTTTGTTAGCTGCTGGGATCCAGTAATGGGCAAAAGAAACCACTCCCTAATCTCAAATAATTTACAGTCCAGTGGAAAAGACAGACATAAAATTACTATTAATAGTTTGATGAAAGGTATGAAGGAAAAATTTACAGAGCTGGACAAGTATTTATTAGCGGAACCTCATCTAGTCAGGAAAGATTTCCTTGAGGAAGTGGCACTGATCAAGAATCTGAAACAGTAGTAGGAGCAACCCCAGGAAAGGAAAGTAGGGTCCGTAGAAAAGTGGCCCAGATATAGGAAAAGAAGGCAAATATGTCTTGAGATTGGAAAGAGGGGACAGAGGTGGACATAAGGCAAGAGAATTAGGTAAGGTCCAGATCGTGACATTATAAATGATAATCCTTAAATATATTTCACTTCTAGGAATTTACAATTGGATGGAATTTACAATTAAATGGAAATTTAATTTAAATTATAATGGAAAAATTATCAGGAAAATTTATAAAAATATAGTGATGTTCATTATAATTAATTTTGTGTCAATGAAAACTTGGAAACAAAAGTTTTCAACAATAGGGAATTATTATTATTATTATTTTTGTAATTATCAAAAGGAGTTTTATTGTCTAGCTCGAGCTAGGGTCCAAGCTCCCAGAGTGCCAGCGCAGTGGCCTCTTCTTCAGGCAGGGACTCTCCTTTGTGTGTTGGAGACTCTTTTATAACTTAGTTGTTTACACACTGGTCATGCATCCGCCCCCACAGTGATTCTTACTTCGTCCTGCCCCTGATAGGCTCTATCCTGTTCTGGGTCCTAGCAGAGAGACTCCGGTTTCCGCGTTCTTTGTCTTTCTCCTCTGCATCAACAATAAGGAATTATTTAAAGAAGTGTTGGTTACTATATCCACATAGTTAATGGCATTAATGTTAATGCCATTAATATGATGTGCATATGTCTTTACTGACATAGAAAGGTGTTCAAAATATGTCGGTACTAAAACTCAGGATGTAAATTATATATTATAATATCTTATTTTTGTGAATCTATAGAAATATAGTAATAATTTATTCATTATTAGTAAATATTATAACATGATTTAGTGACAACACAATCGACAACACAATTACTTTGTTATCCAGTAGAAGAGAAAGGGTTGGAATAGTAATGAAGAGGCCACAAGGACAGATGTTACAGTTTGTTGAATTGAGGTTATTGATGATTGCAAAGGAATGAAAACCCTCTATTGGTAGCCTTTTATAACTTAGATATAAAAGTCTCAATCTTGTCAGCTGAATCAATATTTTGCAATGATCTGAGGACAATTTTCTAAGGGCAAAAGACATTCTGACTAACTATCTTTATGCTTTCCAATAAAAGCACCCTACTAGAATAAATGGACAATTCATATTATGATGTAAATAGCCAAGGACGTAGTTTATAGACTATAATGGTAAATCTTTAATTTATGCCATGAGCAAAAGCATGGGCAGCATCTGACATATTTATAGGAATTAGTAGCAATTAGTAATTATTAAGCAAATGACCCTGGCATATCTTTGAGAATTAGTGTATGAGATGGTTCACATAATAATAGCAAACATATCTGTTCATTAGATAGTATATATATGGTTGGTCTTATATTTTAAGCATTCAAAAATAATCAGAAAACAACTTTCCTGACATAAATGAATGCCATTTAGATAAAGAGATGAGTATTATCAAAAATGTAACCTGTGAAGTGAGTTACATAAACTGAACCAAATTACCTATTATTTAAGGTCATCTTACAGTCTTTTTAATTTATCTTAAAGAGTGGTATACATTTTTGCTTCTTTAGGATTAAAATAATTTTTTCTTTCCATTATTTTATTATGATTATCTTTATAATTATAGTTGGTTTTATAATGCTGCTGCCTGAGTACATGTAAAGAAAGTGGACAAAGCTATGTCACTATCACTTGTCTTTCACCACCATACAGGAGAAAAAATACGTTTTCTTCTGTCCATTCTAGGTTCACGACTAAGGCCCCTATAACAAAAGACATATTAACAATAGAAAAAGACACAAATTTATATAATACAAATTTTACATGATTTGGGAGTCTTCATAAGGAAATGAAGACTAAGAAATAGTTAAAATGGAGTTTTTGAAATGGTAGGTTTGATGAAGAGTGGATAGTTGTATACACATATGATAGGGAAAAAAGCATATGATCTAGTGGTAATAAACTGGAAGAAACTTAGTAAGGCCCATTTCTTCAAATTCTTCTCTCTGTCCCTTCATCTTCAGACATAAGGATATTCTTTCCTCCTTTCCCCCTAGTATAGGGATGTGTCTCTCACATGAGAGTCTTATGACCTACTTCAGGGAAAGTCTGGGAAATTCTTCCTAGGTTTTATAACTTGCTTCAGGAGAGTACAGTTGGGGGAAGGTCAAAGTGACCTTCTTGCTTCTGTTTTTTTTTTTTTTTTCCAAATTCCTTTAGCCTACAATATTTAATATGCCAACATGCCATATTTTGGGGTAGTGTGTCCTGAACCCCATCACTACCACATGTAAGAGAACTAAATGAGACAACATACATAGAACATTCTGGTTTAGAAGTATGTCTAGGACTAACTGTTAAACAAATGAGACTCCAAGTCTAGATTTTGGTTCATTCCATTTTTAAAACTAAATCGTTTGAAAGCAACTATTCTTTATAATGATTATTTCTCTTACATAAGAATGGAATGTAGTTTTGGAAAAAGTTTTAAGAACTCATTGAAGTATTTTCATCAGTTTAAGATCATGCTATATTTTGTAGACTTTAAAATGGAGCTTGATCATGTGTTTTGGTCAATTTCTTCTGATAGCTATGTACTATGGTTTTGATATGGTTTGTTTGGCCCTGCCAAGTCTCATGTTAAGGTTTGATCCTCATTGTTAGAGATGGGGCCTGGTGAGAGGTGTTTGGATCATGAGGGTGGGTTCCTCATGAATGTCTTGGTATCATTTTGTGGCAGTGAATGAGTTCTTAATCTTAGTTCCCACAAGAACTGATTGTTGAAAAGAGCCTGGCACCTCTTCCTTTTTCTCTTGCTTCCACTCTTGCCATGTGATCTCTGCACCCAGGCTCCCCTTCCACTATGAGTGGAAGCAGCCTGAAGCCTTCACTAGAAGCAGTTGCTGGCACTATGTTTCTTGTACAGCCTGAAGAACAATAAGTCAAATAAACCTCTTTTTAAAAATAAATTATCTAGCCTCAGGTATTCCTTTATAGCAACACAAAAATGGACTAAGACACCGTGCCTAGCCAAAAGTGATTAGGTGATTAATGGATTGAAAGTAGCAAAAAAAAAAATAAATAAACCTATGTTACAGTCTCAACTAAATTCTCTGATTTTGATCTTGTTCAATCAGTCCAACCTCATTATGAATTTGGGATAAGGGAATGACAAAATACACATTTATCTACTTATTCAAAAGTGGAACTCTGATTTTCTGTAAGTGCCAGGCTTTATGTAGATTCTCTAAGATTGTATTTCTTAATTCTTTTTCATCTGCCCTGAACCTTCAATATTGTTTCAGGAAAAGAAAACAAAAAACATACCACAGTAATAAGGTGCTGTTTTTCTGTCCAAATTCAGAATCCAGAGAACTTTTCTAATTATATTTCAGCTATTCTCTGTCTTCTGAAGATTCCAGTGTACTTCTTAGCCTAGTTTGAAGTTTAGATCACAGGCCTGTGTTTAACGGTCCCTGTCATATCTGGGTTGGTCAAGATTTAGTAGTGACTGATTTGTGTAAAGGGTGCTGAGACTAGAGAATGGAAACTTTGTCCTCAGTCTCTCTTTTCTTAAGTTTATACCGCAGCAAGTAAGTCCTAAAAGCACAACGATTATATCTTTGAGGTAAAGCAAGATTCCTTGCATTGTTTTTCTTTGTATTTTTTTCCTGAAGTGGCTCAGGTCTGGAGGAAAATAAGGCAAACCTACAGGATGGCAGAGAAGAGTTGATGGGATAAGATAGTAAATGTGATACAAGGTAAACAAGAGAAAGTCAGGAGAAAGAAAGGGGAAGGTGTGAAGCTTATGAGGATGATTATCATGGCATCAAGTTGAGAATGATATTTAATGGTAAGATGGAAAAGACTGAGAGATATATCAAGGAACTGAAATAAGCTGGTTCATACTTGGCCTATTTGGAAAGACAATGATTTATGTGTAATACAGCTTGCATCAGATGACTTCTCAAGATTCTTTAGATTTGTAGAAATATGGGGCTGATAAGAAAGAGAATAGTTTGTAGGAAAGGAAAGAATCAGGAATTTATACACAAGAAAGAAGAAAAATAGGAATAAGATAAGGGACAGAATAAAAAATAACCCACAAAAAATTAAAAAGGTAAAATACAACAGAATAGAAACTTATAAAATTTGCAAATAATGGAATTAAAGAAATTTAAAATGTTTAAAAATGTCTCAAATGATTCCCTTATACTTATGCCAGACCTTTTTTATTATGTACAGGTAACATATTGAGCAAGCATACAAAATCAAAGTATGGAAAAATATTTACATTCATCCCTTTTATATTAACAAGGAAATTCAATATAGTCGAGCAAGTTTACACTGAATAAAAACTTTTGTTTTTAGGATTTATCATTTCTAATTTACAATATTAATACAACTTGATTCTATATTATGTAATTCATGGGTAAGATGGTATAAAGTGTTTAATCCATGACTGAAGTCTTTCTTTTGCTCGCAGTCTGTTTCTACTATTCCATGATACACATTCAGAGAAGACGATTATAGGAATAGCCTAAAGAAGATAATTCTATTAGAAGTAGGTATCATCATAGACAAATTATTTTTCTTACTATCCTATCATGTCTTCTTTCCATTAATCAGGAATTTTTATTCTTGTAAACTGACTTAAGCTAATGTGGTTAAGCAAACTCTTAGGATTTGGTGAATGAGTATTGTTACCAGTTATTATGAAGGAAAGTTTTATTAATAGGTCAAATTCCATCATTCAATAAAATATTTTTTAAATAAACAAAAAGGCACAAAATAATTCATACTCCTCAATTTATAAGCTTCATGAAATATAGCCCTCTATTATCTCGGTGCTCTGACAAAAACTTTGCATGAAAAGTGCTCTCAATATATACATGAAAATATTTTTTGGAACAGAATTTTGCTACCCTTACATTTGTCATCGGGCACCATAATGTTCCAAACCAATGAGTGTACATACAGGACAAATCTCAGATGTGTTATTGAAGTGTACAGCCAGCAATGCTTCCTGGGTTTTTTGTGTTCATGCAAAGTGAGTCAGTGCCTCTGAAATATTTTGGCCCATCTACAGATTTGTAACATCACTAATTTTTTTCCTTCAATGAAAAACACATTTTTAACATTCATTAGACATTCATTAAGCTGATTATCAAATATCTCTTGTGTTGGTCCCCAGAGACAGGCATAGCTGAACTACTTTCTGATTAAATGTTGGTTCTACAGAAAGATGTATAATAAAAATCATTATATTCTCTGTCCTCTCCCTCAGATGCCCACTGTTATCTTCTCATATTTATATCTATATACAAACTCAATCTCAAATAAACATATACTCACATAAACATACTTTAAAAAAAAACTAGTAGGAAAATTTCCAAGTTGCTTTTGTCTATATGAAAAAACAAATCTGGTTTGGTGTTCAAAATACTGAATAATCTGTGCCCCCCCCCAATTAATTTTCTGATATTTCATTCTGTATGTTTAATGTTTCATCCTCTCTAAAATTCTTATAGTTCTTTGGATATGCTATACCCTTTCCAGACTCTGTTCTTTTGAATATTCTGTTCTGTGCCTAGAATGTCTTTATTTTTCTTTTTTATCTGGCTAAATCTATAAGACTTGATTCAGATGTTAAGTCTTATGTGAGTCTGTTTCCTAGTCTTCCCTGTGGAATTACTCCTTTCTCTGTATTCCTATAATACTTTGTATATTACTTAATTGTGACAGTGACTGTTAGGATAGCTAACAAGTATCGGTTGTATTGTGTAAATTTAACTATTTTTGCATTTATTTCATTTAACCTTCTTTCCATGATATTTTGTACCTTATCTTCTTGTATTTTTTCCCAAATAGACCAAAACGAACTTACTTACTCATCTTTAGATTCCAAATATATGGCATAATAGTTGGGCTTATAAAAAGTGCCCAGCAAATCCATGAATGAAAGAATGAATGTAAAAACATTGCTTTTCAGTACTTAGTATTAAAGATAATGCATGGTCATAATTGTTCTCCATGAATATAGAACAGACATAGATACAATGTGATGAGAATGCAAAGGCCATGAGGAAATAGTGTGTCTTTTTCCTATATAATAAGTTATAGAGAGTTCTATGGATATATTCAAGGATTTGAAAAAGATGAAAAAAAGTGCAAATAGAATTATCTTTGTCTAAAATGCTTTAGCTTATATACTATGGGTTGATGGATTTAGCCTTTATGCAGTTATTTAGGACAGTTGTAATAGAATAAAATAATATTCATCATGAGTATAACATAAAAGATGTAAGCAAAATAAGATGAGAAAGGACTGCTATGAATTGGAAATAAAAGCTGTATTTGTCTCTGGTGTTCAATCTTTTTGCTTAATGTACCTCCTAAATGAATTTTGAAAAATGACGTACCACTTTGCACATTATAATATCCAAAATACTTTTTATCATAATTTTAAGTAGCTACAGAGACCACGGTTAACATATTATATATTGTGTATATGCTTTAATGAATTTTATCAAAACTTTGTAACTGCATATTTAGCTCATTTAATCATGAAAAATGTTCACCATATAATCTAATTGTCTAAATCAGTCCTTATTGACAAACTTCTTACCTAAGTTAGACTTACTGTCAATGACAAGTCTGACTTCATTTTTTAGATTAAGTGAACACTCCATGACAGCCATCCCACTTCTGAATTCTAATTGTGAGATAGCTATATATTAATAGATTGATTTATAAACAGACTGGCAGAAAGGTACGGAGCCTTGCTGGGATGAAATAAGCAATCATCCTCCCCTTCAACTTTTTCTTGCTTTGCTCCTAAGGGGTTATCTTCTAAGGTTTTTTGTTTGTTGGTTTTTTAAGAGATAGGGTCTCCTCTGTTGCCCAGGCTGGAGTATAGTGGCCCAATCATAGCTCACTGCAGCCTTGAACTCCTGGGTTCAAGCAATCCTCCTGCCTCGGCCTCCCAAAGCACTGGGATAACATGTATGAACCACCATGCCCCTGTATCCCCTAAGATCAAAGCTTTCTTGAATTATCCCTTTGCTTTACGTTCTGGGAACGTTTATACTAGGAAACAGTGCACTGGAACAAAGTTTGGGGTGGGTAGTAGGGTTTTTTTCTTGTTTGTAATGTAGAAACAGGGCAACTGTAAAAGGGGGAAAGAGGAAACAAAAACTGGAGGATTATAAGTGCATTCTCAGGCAGACCACTTTTAGGAAAGAGCACATATAGAACTTGAGGGTTTGGAAATAGATTCTAATTTAAACATCTATATCTGTATAACCTATGAAAAGTCTTTGTTTACATTTTCTTGAAGACTGCTGGAATGGGTTATGTCTATATATGCCTAACATAATAGGCATAACACACTATGATCACAAGATAAATTGACTGTGACACCCAGAATATGCTTTCTGGTGTTTTTATGAGTATACCAGTACCCTCTCTATATCTTACATTCAAGAGTGTTCCAAACACTGTAATTCTATGGCTTACCAATTGCAAAAGAAGAAAGAGAGTAGATGACTATGTGAATGGTCAGAAGAGAAATTTATGTAAAAGGAAAGGAAAGTCCCTTTTCTCAAATGTAAGATGAACAGGATAAAGAGTTTGACATTCTAAAAATAGGCAGAAAGAATCTCCAGGGATTTTAATGAGTTTGACAACACATTGATACAACTGGTTGTAATATTTGTTTCATGAAAATACATTTTGATCTGTGGATTGATAAATAAGAATGGGACTAATTATTAATCCTCCCACTAATATTGAGTAATCATTATTTATATACAATAAAAGAGAACTTTTACAACTTGGATTTCCCTATAGTTTGTGAAACTTTACTTTTTACTGAAAAACTTTTCATTTCTAACATAAAACATAGGCAGATAAAAATTTTCAGTCTTTTAAATTTATTTCTTATTCTCACTTTAGAAACTCTAAACACTTTTGGTTTTAAAGATTAATTTACCCAGATATCACTATAAAAATGTTTAAAATGTTTATACCAATATTGACTTAGCATTCTACCTGTAATATTTTTAAAATATAAAACATTACTTTATGGACTCAATCTTTTCTATTGAGTTATAATTCAGTATAGTATAGAATTAAAGTCTGACCAAAATTAGGAAAGCTTTCTATTGAGAAATTCATTTAGCTGTTTGTAAAACATTTAGAAATATTTGTATCTTAACCACACTAAATTGATGGTGTGCAGCTAGGAAAAATACATGATAATCAATTTATTCCCATTGTTGTATTCTACTATATATATATATATATTTTTTTTTTTTTAAGACAAAAACTTGTACTAGAGTTAAAACAACTCCATATAGTGCTTATAGCTCAGAAATGTAAAATACATTCTGTGGCTGTAACAAAAAATATTCCAGCAGGTTCAAAAGAGACTGGAAATAATCTCCACCCATTTGCTTTTTGTAGAAGCAGTAGCAATTTGCAGATAAGCTATTCTAGCTTCAAAACAGTACAGTAGATGGTTTTATGGAACTTACGATTACAAAAATCCACTTTAACTTTTTTTTCTTACTGGCAGGTGTTCTGTTGGCTTGCAGCCAGAGGCTGTGAATATAGTGCAGCCTGCCATGTCCCCCAGAGTGTTGAAAATGCTGACAATCCAGCTGGCTGCTCATAATTGCATTGATTGTGGTCTGACAACCAGAACTCCAAGAAAGAAATGCGATGAATATTTTACAAACTTGATCAGATTATAAATTTCATCTCTTTTTTTCTCTCCTCTATAGATATGATATCTGCACTTATAAAAATAAGCCCTGTGGAACACTGGGTAAGTTTTCTTACAAAGGGAGAATAGTTCAGATTATCTTTCTGGACCAATGACTTAATCTTTATTATTAATTTGGTCATTTCTTTTCTGATGCATCTAAAAACTGCTAAACCTGACCTTTGTAGATATGTCATTTACTAGGAAACAAATATTTATTCCCATAATAAATATTATGTAAATTTCACTTATATGGCAACTAGTATGATGATTAAAAATAATTTAGTAGATGATTCAAAAATCAAATAATAACTATAAATCAAAGTTACCACTCATTTTCATATAATCTAGCTCTGTCATATATTTTCTAAAAATACCAAGGAATTTGAGAGCAAACAAAAGCAATCAGTATCTTTAAATCTCAGGATAGAAAAGGAAAGCAAAATTATAATCTGGGTATACTTAAAGGGGAGGAATCAAGAATAATAATAAACAGTATATTTCCATAAGTTAAGATATTATTGGAAATTTTCAATACCCAAACAAACAAACAAACAAAAGACTACTTTGTAAAATATAGCCAGGGGTGAAGAGAGGACAGGATTATATTTCTTGTGCTCCCCAAAAACCATTTCTGTAGTATTCTAGAATTTTAAAAATTAAATTTTTGTTATTGAACACAATTTCATTTTGATTGAAAGTTAACTGCAAATACAAATGGGCAAAACGGTAACTCTCCAGTAGACTAAATTATTAAGCAAATACTTATTTTAAAGAATAGGGTCTTTTTTTCTATGATAAACTTTTCAATGTCAGAGAGAATTTACAGACTAAGAAGGTAAGCAGCTGAAAGTGAATTCTCTAGTTTCCTTATGACAAGTCTAAATTTTCTTATCTGTAAAAGAAAAGTTTTATGAAATTGATTCCTATGGATCTCATAATCATTTGGGAAAGATCAAATGAAAGTAGATGTAGGAGAAAAAGTATTACCTTCCTGGGGAGTTTAGTGAGAAACACTCTGCAGAGATAAACATTTCTCTTGATAATTTTACCTGCCTTCCCAGGCTTCTCCTACCCCATTTCCTTCAGGATTTATGGTAAAAGAAGAAATCTCAATTAGCAAATACCGAGTATTAATGGTGACGTTTGCTAGTTAAAAAGCATAGTCAAAGAAAGAGCTCTGTTTGCTGAGAAATCTCACATCAAAAAGATTTACTCTGTAGTGTTTTAGGTTGACAAAGCCAACATCATCCAACAGAGGGGTCCCTGAAGTGGAAACTAACAATTGACTTTGACAGTTTCAGTGCATTATGTTTTATAGTTTACTTAAACTTTTTGTTCCTCAATTTTCTTATCTATGAATTAGGAGTAATATCTGCCCTACGTTACAGGGATATTGTTAAAATCATTTAAGGAAAAAAATACAAAGATGTGTTGTTACGAAGTACTATAAAAATGAACTAGTGTTATTATATAATGTAGAAATTGTCTATACTGTTTAACTTATTCCCTGTATTTGCTGTTAAAATTCTCTAAATATTTACTAAGTGCTTAATCCATTTTAGATACAATAGACACTAAGCCTCAAAGCAGGTATACACATAAGCTAGAACTTGTGCTTTTCTAGTATGTATATTTTGAGGAAATATATTATATATATAAGTGTATACATACAGACATATATGTATCATTTTCTTTATAAATATATATATACACATATTGTTTTGCTTTTTGAGGGTAAATTATTAGATTGAGATATACTCTTCATTGTAACAGTAGTAATACCACTGCCTAGTAATTTTGCTGTCATTATTGCCAAAGATTTGAAGTGTTTTCCTATCCTACTTCTTCTTTTATTTTTTTGAAGTACCGTGTTCTAACTTTGACAGCTTACTAATTTCTAGAATCAATAGATTAATAGTTGGGTACATATCAATACATTTTTAAGCTCAATATAAATTATTTTTCAAATTATAAATGATTATATATTTTTATATTACTTCTTGTGGTAAAAACTGAATGAACTGTATATATGTACGTGCTGTTGACCTCCATCGTGAAAAATATATTATCAGTACAGAATTAATCAGATTATGACTTTTTGAGTTGTCCTTTTAGTAATTTTCATATTGGTTTTTGTACTGATTTTTGCATATTCTTTTTTTTTTTTTTTTTTTTTTTGAGACAGAGTCTCGCTTTGTTGCCTAGGCTAGAGTGAGTGCCATGGCGTCAGCCTAGCTCACAGCAACCTCAAACTCCTGGGCTCAAGCAATCCTCCTGCCTCAGCCTCCCAAGTAGCTGGGACTACAGGCATGCGCCACCATGCCCGGCTAATTTTTTCTATATATATTAGTTGGCCAATTAATTTGTTTCTATTTATAGTAGAGACGGGGTCTCGCTCTTGCTCAGGGTGGTTTCGAACTCCTGACCTTGAGCAATCCGCCCGCCTCGGCCTCCCAGAGTGCTAGGATTACAGGCGTGAGCCACCGCGCCCGGCCTGCATATTCTTTTACTTAGTAACTCTGATGACCAATTATAACATGGCTAAGTAGGTTTAAGGGTGCAAACTGTGGCCATCAAACTGAGGAAATCTAATTGGCCCAAATAGTAATCAAACCCCTATTAACACAATCACACATAAGAACTTAGCTTCAGTTTTATAGGGCTATAGAAAATGGTGGGAGTTGTGAAAATATATTAGAATTTAAAATATTCATTTTAGTTAAGATGTACTTATATATTTAAACAAGTAGTAGTTTCCCAAATATATTCTTTGTTGTTTTTTTGGTAGAGCTAGCAATTTTATATCTGATACCAGAAGTAAATTTTTGCTTGTAAATACACCTTGAGTAATCATTGAGAATCCTCAATTCTCAGCCACGTGGCACATACCAAAATACAACACAGCAACAACAAAAAACCCAAAGGCTAACCCATGGAATAATATATTTTGGGGCTGGTGGCTTACATCTGTAATCCCAGCACTTTGGGAGGCCAAGGCCGGAGGATTCCTTGAGCCCAGGAGTTTGAGGTTGAAGTGAGCTGTGATTGCACCACTGTGCACTCCAGCCTGGGTAACAGAGTAAGACCTTGTCTCTAAAAATATACATATATACACACACACACACACACACACACACACACACACACACACACACACATATATATTTGAGGTGGGAGGGAATATAAGATGTCAATGTAACAATTATTATTCTTAGTGATTCTGGTTTTTTTTCAATTAAAAAAACCCACATTTCATAAAGCTCAAAACAGAAACAATCTTCATAGTGATTTTTTCTTCTCATGTGATAGACCACATTAAACTCAATAGCTTAAATTCAGATAACGTACTACAATTTCTTTTGTATTCTCACTGTGTGTGTGTATGTATATGTCTCTCTTTTTCTTGGTGGAGATTGGAGGTGACATTCATTAAATATTTTTAATTAGGCTACCTGCCCCCAAATTGTTATCCTGCTCAATTAGTCCCTCTTTTTATGTCCTCATTTTTAAGTCCCAAGACCTCTAAGTGAATGGAACAGCAGCACAAGGGTATCACCAGTATTTATAACTCTGTGAGACAGAAATCAATGCTCTCCCCAACCCCTACCCCTCTCACATAAAGCAGTAGGAAAAGCAGTCTATTAGCAAATACAACATTAACCTCAACTCTGATCCAATGTAGTTATCTCGTTGATATTTACATTAGAAAATACAGAGAAGCACAATTTCTAGAGATTTCTTGTCAGTAAAAATATGAATTGAATAGCATTTATTGTCCCAGATTACTGCAACTAGGAAATTGTACCTAGCACAGAACATTTCTTAGTGCACTCAATAAATATTCATTGAATTGAATTGAAATTACTTTTGGTGAAAAAGTCATCATTAATGTTTGGGTGATGATGGTGGACTACTAACATAAAAAATATTTTTCCTGCTTTTCCTTCAACTTCTAAATAACTTTTTGTCTCTGTGTTAAGTATGATTTGGCATCTGTTTCCTTATAGCAGATGACATTTTTTCTTTTGCACAAAAATTCTTTTTTTAAGCACTGTTTTAAGGTTCTGTACTAATCTACAGACCCTGATATTTATTTGAAAGTAAATATTAAAATTTTACATATTAAAATTCCCAAGGGGAGAATACCTTGAGTAACATAACATTTCACTGGAATCAGCGAATTAACACCATAGTTATTACTCTATTAGTAAAACTCTAATGCATTGAAGGGAGATAGGAGAGAGGAAAAATGACGCTGAATGTGTGAATGACTTTCCTCCCATTAAAATACTAAAAGAAATTGTTGCATCACTATTAGGACTAATTTCAGAAGATAAAAATAATGCAAAAAACCTCCCATTTTTAACAGTTCATTCTTTTTCTCTTTTGGATCATTTTATTTTTTATAAAAATGTCATTTAAAAAAATCATTTGGGATTCCCCTCTTTTTTGGTAACTAAAAAGTTGCTTGTATATTTTTATGAACCCACTAAACTTAAACAGATCTCTTTAGAAAAATAATGTGGATATATTTTGCTTTCTACAGCCTGAAGAATGTTAAAATAGAAATGCTTTCTTGAATTCCCTCTTCTGGCTCAAGTTACTAGGTGGTCCCAAGTTACCAGAAGTAAAATTTATAAATCTAACCCCTAGTCTAGACATTTTCCAGCACTGACTGCAGTTCAAAAAATATTAATGTCTAGCCGGCAAAGTGAAATTCCCCCCAGTGATTTTGCAAATGACTAGAAAGTTAACCTTTTGCCAACTGCTCCTTCTGTGCACGGAGGTTATTAAAAAGAATCCAGGCATTTATAAGTATGGGCTTTTTAAGACTGAAACACCTTGGCTTGACCCTTTGTGTCTCTTTCTGTTTATTCAGGCTTGGCCTCTGTGGCTGGAATGTGTGAGCCTGAAAGGAGCTGTAGCATTAATGAAGACATTGGCCTGGGTTCAGCTTTTACCATTGCACATGAGATTGGTCACAAGTGAGTGAGTTTAAGAAAATCAAAATAAATTTTAGAACTCCACTCTTGAGCAACCTGTAACTACTGTGTGGAAAGCCTGTGCTCAACCATATTTTACTGCTTTTTTGTCTGATTTCAATAGAGGATGTTATCATTTTGGGTATTGGGGTAAATCATCTTAAGAACTGGGGACTTGTTAAATAATCTTTGTGACTCAGTGACTAGTATTCTCATTGATGAATGCACTATACTTAAGTTTTGGTATTTACACTTGAAATGCTTTAGCTTTAGCTCAGTCTCTTCAATACTTGGTTCCTCGTAAAGTCCAATTGTTTAAACAATCTTTCTTTTCCTCAAGTGGTAAGAAATATGTGTATATGTATGTGTGTGTGTATATATACATATACACACACACATACATATATATATTTTAAAATCATTGACACCACTACCATAAAATGTACTTTTAGTTTTTATTCTTCATACAGCTGTGAGCATACCTTTTCCAGGCATAAAGTTTGTGCAGACATTGCTATGTAACTTGTATTTTCAGGTGCATTTGTATGTCACTGAAAAAAAACTGTTAAAAGTATAGCAAAATCTCATCCTTACTTCTTTTTAGGAGGTCCTGAAGTTTTTAATATTTTCATTAAATGAATCTGTGCCAATGTAAAAACTATCCTATGGCCCCCTCAATCCAATGGCAATGAAACCCTTTCTTTATTTCAAACAACAGGCAGTAGTAAATGTAAAAGCTTATTCATATGGAGGGAGAGAATTTTGACAATATTTTTCCTTATTTCAAACGTGTGCTCATGACTGAAAGATGATTTGTCCTTAGTCAATTTCTACTGTGATTCTGATGATCTTAGAAAGGTAAAAACTAAACAAAAGAGCTTGAAATTCACTAAAAGATTGGGTTTTTTTTTTTAACAAGAAAGCCCTTTTCCTCTAAAATAGAAACTATGAACATTTAGCAAATGACCAGTTATATCTGTTAATGAGAATATGAGAAAACTTAAAAAAGAACAGTCAAGCATTTCTAGCTAAAATAAGCAGCTTGTTTATAAGAACTCCTGATATTTGTGTGATTTAAGTTTTGTTTTTCTGTGTGTGTGTGTGACAGAGCCTCACTCTGTTGCCTGAGCTAGAGTGCCCTGGCATCAGCCCTGCTCACAGCAACTCAAAGTCATGGGCTCAAGCAATCCTCTGCCTCAGCCTCCCGAATAGTTGGGACTACAGGCATGCACCACCATGTCCGGCTAATTTTTTCTATATGTTTTTATTTGGCCAATTAATTTCTTTCTGTTTTTAGTAGAGACAGGGTCTTGCTCAGGCTGGTTTCAAACTCCTGACCTTGAGCGATCCTCCCGCCTCAGCCTCCCAGAGTGCTAGGATTACAAGTGTGAGCCACCACGCTGGCCTGAGTTAAGTTTTATAATCTGCTTTTTTGGTGGCAAAATGAATGAGAAAAAAAGAACAAATAAAAATGAATATTTATTATACATTTGCCTCAGAGGTAATTCCTGAGATAAATCTTTAGTTGAGTTTTTTTTCCTTTTCAAGTGGAGAGTAAAATTGGATCAGTCTGTTGTATTTTAAAATTACAATCAAATTTTATCAAGTTGGCATTGATTTAGGTGGAAATTCAAATGAACAGCAAGTCTAAAACCTGACTTGATTCAGATACAAGAAAAGTATTACACTTTTAATAAAGTCTTAAAAATATTGGCATTCTAGTTTCCATTGTAATAAACAGCAGGGGAACAAAAGGAAAAGCCCTTTTAACTAAGTAGTTTATCTTTAATTCACTTCAAAATCTGGCTCATTAATGACTGTCATAATCTTATGCAACCAGTTTGAATTTAATAGGTTCTGTTATATTTAATTAATTGAAAAGTTAGGAAAAGTATCATACAATGGGTGAACAATGTGTGAAAGCACTATTATCTCAGGTATTCCCAAGTTTATCAATGTCAATGCATGCATTTCAAGTCCGATTGTTTTATGTACTTAAATAGCTGAGATGAGAGTTTCTCTTTTTTCCTTTATAAAGTTTCTAACTGCACTCCCTCCCAGGCTTTGTAGATTTTTGTTGTTGTCGTTGTTGTTGGCCTTATGAATAAATACTTTAAATTCTCCCTAATATGAATTGTTTGCGCCTCATGTAGAAATATTGCAAAAAAGAACAGAACATACCTTTCAAGTGTCAGGTACTTTAGAGCATCAGTCCTCAACCTTTTTGGCACCAGGGACCAGTTTCATGGAAGACAATTCAATTTTTCCATGGATGTGGGTAGGGTGAGGGGGCATTGGGGCTGGGAAGGGAGATCTCAGGCTGTGATGCCAGCAGTGGGGAACAGCTGTAAATACAGATGAAGCTTCCCTCGCTTGCTCATTGCTGCTCACTTCCTGCTGTGCAGCCAGTTCCTAAGTTTCATGGAAGACAATTTTTCCACAGAGGCAGATGCGGGGTGGGAGGTGGGAGGTGGGAGGGCTGGTAGAAGCTTAGGTGGTGATGCTCGGCGGGTTCCTAACAGGCTGCAGTCCAGTATCCAGCAGCTCCGGGCTTGGGGATAGCAGCACTCTTGGAGTATCTTTATTTCTCTGTTAATTCTTGTTTGAAAGTGTGTGTTAAAAATGGGAAAAAAAAATTCCACCAAATCCTTAGATTGAGAGCCAAAAGAATCCCTGCATTCCAAAATGTTATTTGTAGACAAAAAAAAATTTAGCTTTTTCCCCATGTCCAGTTGATTACCATGTCGCTCTTTACCTTCCCCCACACAGCTAGGCAGGCTGTGTTTAGCATACTGTCTTTTTAAGTGTGTCAAATTATTATTTGGTCAGTTAGGGAATATCTATTTCACGGATGAGGATTCGTTTATTTGCTATTAAAATGTTAGGGTTTAGCTTTCAGGAACTTAGCAAGTCAACTCTGGTATAACTCATGTCATCATTAAAATACAGTGATCTCTCTTTTTTCTGAACCACAGCAGTAGCCATTGTAAATATATCAAATATATTTTTCAGATCCAAGTGTATAGAATTTTTAGTAACTTTTATTATTTAGTAGAATGAATGTTAAGTGATGTGATTCTATCAGTATATTCATTATAGTGAAGAATATTTGACCATAAATTTCAGAGAAGAGTCCCTCATGAGTCACTAACCTATGTGAATATTTTCTACCTTTCTTTAAATTGTGTAGAATATGATTTTGCACCCAGTATGTACTTGTGTAGGGATATAATATCCATTTTAAATAGCTATGGGATAACATTTGCCTTGGCTAGGCCTTAGTGACTGCTTTTACTTCTCTCCATCGTTTTGTAAACACAAGAAATTAGTTTTCTTGTCAAATGAAAAATTGAGGTTTATTCTATATTTAAATGACATGTCTAGGTTTAATGTAGGCTATAAGCCAAAGATACTTAATGAAACCTTATAGGAAAGAATATTCTTTGAAAGATTTTTAAAATTAATTATATAGTTCTCATTGGTTTTAGAAGTTGAAAAGATTATGATGTGATGGGGGTAGCAAGAATTGAACCAAACATCTAGTATATTGAGAAAACTATCTAATATATCTAAACTGCACAAAACAAATAATCTTAAAAATGAGGTCTTTAAAATACTCATTTTTTAAAGAAATATATGTTGGAATATGTGGGACTGAAGTGATAGAATGTCTAGGGTTTGCTTTTAAAAGAAAGGAGAAAAAGAAAGAGAAAAGAATATTAACATCATGAATTTTATCATTTTGATAATATGTTTATGGCAGTTCATTATGCTACTCTCTCTGCTATTGTATCTGTCTGATTTTTTTCACAAAAAATAGGTTCTAAGATCATAAACTTTTTAAGTTTGACTTAAGTCATTTATTAATTAATAGTGATTGAGTGAACTTTAACTCTGATTTTGAGAGAATTTTTTAAAATATTAAGAATTGTATTGAAAGCTGTAGGGGTATATTGGTCTTGCTTTAGGAAGTATTTTGTCTTAAGAATACCTTTTATGTAATCCTAGCTCTCTGGGAGGCCGAGGTGGGCGGATTGCTCAAGGTCAGGAGTTCAAAACCAGCCTGAGCAAGAGCGAGACCCCGTCTCTACTATAAATAGAAAGAAATTAATTGGCCAACTAATATATACAAAAAATTAGCCGGGCATGGTGGCGAATGCCTGTAGTCCCAGCTACTTGGGAGGCTGAGGCAGGAGGATTGCTTGAGCCAGGAGTTTGAGGTTGCTGTGAGCTAGGCTGACGCCATGGCACTCACTCTAGCCTGGGCAACAAAGCGAGACTCTGTCTCAAAAAAAAAAAAAAATAAAGAATACCTTTTATGGAAGATTGGTTAGGAGATCAATTTTAATGTTAGTCTTAAGCAATGAATTAGGAAATATTTTATTTTCTGGAATAGAATATTTTATTTTCTGGGAATTTACTTTCCCATGAGTACATTTAAAACATTATTTAGGTATAATTTATATACACAGTAGACAATGCACCCAGTTTTGTGGTGCATTGGGTTCCATGAGTTCCATGAGTTTTGACAAATATGTATAACCATGTAACCACCACCACAGTCGAGATAGCAATTTATCCATTACCTGAAAAAGTCCCCCTTTCCCCTTTCAGTTAATCTCTCCTTCCCCAGACAACCAGGAATCTGCTTTCTATCACTGTAGGTTAGACTTGTCTTTTCTATAGTTTAATTTAAGTGGACTTACACAGTGGGTACCCTTTTGTGTCTTGGTTCTTTCCCTCAGCATGTTTTTTATGTTCATCCATGTTGTGTGTATTAATAGTTCATTTTTTTCTGAATAGTATTCCAATCATATACCACATTTTCATTTGTTTCTATTATGAATAGAACTGCTGTGAATACCTATGCAGATGTATGTATGGATGTGTGCTTTCCTTTCTCTTGGGTTATACTGCTAGTAGTATGGTATTAGTTTAATTAATGATGTTAGTGATACTGAGCATCTTTTCATTTGCTTATTTGTCATTCATATATCTCCTTCAAAGTGTCTGTCCAATCCTTTTTTTCCATTTTTAAAAATAAAGTTTTCTTCTTGTTGAGTTGTATTCTGGGTAAACGTCTTTATCTCATATATATGCCTAGAGAGAGAGAGAGAATGCTTTCTCCTCATCTGTTGCTTACTGTTCATTTCTTAAATGATGTCTATGAAAAGCAGAATTTTGAAAGTTTGATGAAATGTAATTTAAAAATTTTCTTCTATGGTTTACGCTTTCTGTGTCCTAAGAAATCTTCATGTACTTCAAGATTGTAAAGATATTTCCCTATATTTTCCTCTAGAAATTTTATACTTTTAGCTTTTATATTTAGATCTAGGATCCATTTTGAGGTAATTTTTATTTATGATATGAGGTATAGGTTCAGGTTCATCTTTTTCTTCCACCTGAATATCCAGTTATTTCAGCACAATATGCTAAAAAAGTTGGTTGGTGATCGTTGATATAATTGAATTAACATCTAATATGTTTGTAATTGTTTTCCATTTGTTGTACATTCTTTTTTCCTTTCTTTTTCTGCCTTTTTTGGTTTAACTGAGCATTTTATATGATGCCATTTTATCTCCTCTCTTAGCATATCAATTATATTAAATACCTCTTTTAAAACATTTTAGTGGTTGCTCTTGAGTTTGTAATATAAAAATTTTATATATAAAATATATTTAATATATATATAAAGTTCTAACTAATCTAAGTCCACCTGTAAATAACATTATATTGTCTCATGTATAATACAGGCACCTTATAACAATGTATTTCCAGTTCTTCATTCCTGTCCCTTGTGATATTGCTGTCCTTCATCTTTTCTTATCTATTTACTGTAATCACTAATACGTTGTTAGTGTTAATACTTTAAACAAATAGTTATCTTTTATATCAGTTATGAAGAAGAAAAATAGATTTTAGCTTTATATCATTTTAGTTTTATGGATACATAATAGTTATACATATTTATGGGCTACATGTGATATTTTGATATAGGCATACAATATGTGAGTATCAAATCTGGGTAACTGGAATATTTATTACCTTTACGATTTCCTTTCTGTCTTTATGTAGACTCAAGTTTCTGACCTATATTGTTTTCCTTTTTCCCGAAGATTTTTAAATAATATTTCTTGCTGTATATGTCTGCTGATAATGAATTCTCTCACTTTAGATTTGTCTGAGAAAGTATTTCTCTGTAATTTTTGAAGGATATTTTTGTCAGATACGGGAGTTGCATGATCTCTGATGAGAAATAGCTATAATTCCTTTTTTTTTTTTGAGACAATGTCTTGGCCTGTTGCCTGGCTGAAATGCAGTGGTGTGTTCATAGCTCACTGCAACTTTGAACTCCTGGGTTCAAGCGATCCTCATCTCAGCCCCCCACGTTGCTGGAACTACATGTGTGCACCACCATGCCCTCCTTTTTAAAAAGAAGTATTATTTAGATCATTAAATATGAAATGTCCGATTTCGAATCAAAAGTGTAGTTTATTATATTTCAAACAAGAAACAGTACAATTAATCAAAGTGTGTGCCTAAACTATCGACACAGTTTTGCCACCTTAATAGTAGCTTGTTTATGCCAGCAGGGAAGAACCCTGGAGAGGCAGTGGTGATGAGATCATAAAAGGTGCTTTCCACAGCTTGTTGAGAATTGAATATTTTTCCTTGCAAGAAGTGGTCCAAAGTCTGTAAGAAGTGGTAGTCAGTTGGTGCAAGGTCTGGTGAATATGGTGGATGACAGAGAGTTGCCAAGTTCAGCCTCTGTAGTTTGAGCAGCATTGTTTGTGTGACATGTGGTGGAGCGTCATCTTGCAAGAGGATTAGCCTATCTCTATTGACCAATCTCAGCTGCTTAATCACAGCATCCTCACCATTTTGTCCAATTGGTTGCAGCAGACATCCACTGTAATCAATTTATCAGGTTTCACGAAGCTGTAATGGGTAATACCAGTGCTGGACCACCAAACAGATACCATTAGGTTTTTGATGAATATTCAGTTTTGGACTGTTTTAGCATTTCATCTTTATCCAACCATTGTGCTGAACACTTGTGATTGTCAGAAAGAATCCATTTTTCATCCCACATAGCAATATGGTGTATAAATAGTTGTCTTTATCTCATGACAAATGATTTCTCTTCTCATGCTCATTTAATTCACGCAGAACCCATCTATCTAGCTTCTTTACCTTGAAGATTTGTTTCAAATGGTACAATATTAACGTCAAACCTTGCTGCTAATTCATGTGTAGGTTGAGATGGATTCGCTTCTACTATAGCTTTCAGTTCATCACTATTCACTTTGGTCTCAGGTCACCCACGTGGCTCATTTTCAAGATGAAAATCACCAGAATGGAACTTCTCAAAACATCGATGTACTGTTCATGCATTAGCCACATCCTTCCCAAACACTTTACTGATATTTCAAGATGTCTGCACTGCATTGGTTCCACAATGGAACTCATATTTGAAAATAACACGGATTTTTGACTTATCCATGGCTTCACAAAAACTGCTCTAAAAAATTTTGACAGATAATCATAAGCCAAAGCATACATTTGCAAAACTGCATATAGGCATGCGCCACTGCACCCAGCCAAGAAATAGCTGTAATTTTTATCTTTGTTCCTCTATGGGTAAGGTATATTTTTCCTCTGGATTCTTTCAAGATTTTCTCTATGTCTTTCATTTCTCCAATTTGAATATGATGTGAATAGATGAAGATTTTTTGGTGTTTATCCTCTTTGGTGTTCTCTGGGCTTCATGGATCTGTAGTTGGATATCTGTCATTAATATTGAAAAATTATTGGCCATTATTACTTATTACTTATTATTACTTCAAATATTTTTCTGCTTCATTCTCTCTTCTTCTAATATTTTAATTGCATGTAAGTTACACGTTTGGATATTGTCTCAGAGTTCATGGATGTTCTGTTTTGGTTGTGTGTGTGTGGAGGTGACTGTGTATTTTATTCATTTTTTCTCTCTGTATTTCAGTTTGGGCAGTTTCTATTAATCCTATCGTCAAGCTCACTAATTCTTTTATTAGTGTGTTCAGTCTACTGATGAGCTCATCAAAGGCATTCTTGATTTCTGATATCTAGCATTACAAATTTTTTTCTTAGTATTTTCATGTCTTTTGCTTTACATTATCTATCTGCTCTTGAGTGTTGTCTACAATTTCCATTAAAGCCCTTAGCATATTAATTATAGTTATTTTAAATTCACTGTCTGTTAATTCCAAAATCTGTGTTATATCTAGTCTGGTTCTGATGCTTGTTTTATCTTTTTTGACTGTGATTCAGGGTGCCTTGTAACTTTTTTTATTGAAAGCCAGATATGATGTATTGGGTAATAGGATATCAGTATAATGTATTGATGTAAATCATCTTTTAATGTGAGGTAGTAGACATTCTGTCAATAATTTTTAATGAATCAATGAATTAATGATCCATATTTGCATTGTAAAGTCTAACTCTATAATGAAACTTGTGGCTCCTCTAAGGCTTTATACTCTTGGAAGAAACAAATGAATTCAGTTTTTTGCTAGTATGGAAACATTTTCAGTTAATGTAGCATGACATTAATGTAGCATTTTACTCTGTCAGTTGATTATGTTTCAGACCTTTATAGTGGCATCGTTTTTTTATCCAAAGTAGTAAAACCATGCCTGATAATATTTTCTTATGTCTCCCCATTTATATTATATTTCACAGTCATTATAAAATTTTTATATTTTTCAAATTAGAACATATTACTAGTATTAAAATGATACCTCATATTGTGTTTTAATGAATATTAAATTTTGATCAGGGCCAGTAAAATGCCAAAATTATGCTCTCTATCTATGTATCCATACACATACACATATACATATGTACATATGCATATATATTATATATACAATATACATTTTTATATAGAGACATTCACATATGTAGACATGTCCCCATAGTAGCTAAAACAATAACCAATAAAGACATTTTTTAGAAAAGTTATTGTAATGAAGCCCAACAATTAAATTATTTTGATAAGCTTTTGCCATGATACGAACTAATTGTCAAAAATAGATAAGACCAGTCTGATGATTACTGCATTGAGCATCTAGAATTTCAGAATAAAGTATGTGCACACGTGCATGTGTGTGTGTGTGTCTGTGTTACAGAAATAATAAACCCATTGAAGTAGAATTAAATCACTGTCAACTTGAGGAACTTTGATAAGACATTTCCTTCATTTTGCTGAAAAAATAAAGAAATGAATTTGTAGGTAAATGCCATTGTCCTAATTGACTAATAGGAATTTCAGCTGCCATGCATTTTGCCCATAGTATTAAGGAAAATCATAGTGGCAAAAGTTTCCTTTTTTTAGCTACCTTCCCTATCTTTGTAATGACTATTACGTACATGCCCCCACACACATACACCCCATTATCTTAGTATATTTCTAATAGCTTGTTTCCTATAGTACCTGGCATTTTTACAGTTAGATGAAAAGGAAGATGTCTAAAGTTGTAGTAGAAAAAATATGAACATGTTACAGTGCTTTCTTTGGCTTCTGAAAACCTGACTTTCAACTTAGAAGTGCTTATACCAAATGCAATCATTATTTTGTACAGGTATGAAAGGAGTTCTAGATTATGCTGGGCATGACCCTCATTAAATATCTTCCTACATAAGTTCAGTATCTTGAATTTACTTGTTTTAGTAAATTATACATAAAGTTCAAAAGTAGAATTAAATTCCAAACTCTGTTTTAGAAAACACATGAGCAAATTATAATAATTATCTTATTGGGTAACTACTAAATTTAAAAATGTTTGCCATTTGGGTATATTGTGGGTATATAAGGTTCCGAGTACATCCCTTAAATTCTGTTTTTGCTTCATTATAACGAGTGATTCATAGCCATGATCAATAATGAATAAGAACAGGTCACAAATGTAAAATAATTCTAAACAATCGATGTCCCTTTATTCCCTTGTATTTTTCTCCTACAATGGGAAGGGTTAACTCTGAGATTTTACAGTTGTCACAATTTAGACTATAATTATTTAATTATTTTAATTAATTAATTTCAAAATATTAAGGGGGTACAAATGTTTTTGTTACATAGATACATTCTATAATGCTGAAGTCAGGGCTTTACGTGTGCCCATCATCAAAATAGTGTTCATTCTACCCAATAAGTAAGTTTTATCTCTCACTCCACCTCCCATCCTCCCCACTCTTGGTTTCCAATTTATATCTCTTTGTGCCCATGTGTACCTATTGTCTAGCTCCCATTTATTAGCAAGAACATGTAGTGTTTGTTTTTCCATTCCTGCAATAGGATAATGGTCTCCAGTTCCGTCCAAATTGCTGCAAAAGACATTATTTCATTCCTTTTCATGGCTAAGTAGTATTTTATGGTTTATACACACACACACACACACAGACACATACACACATACATATACCACATTTTCTTTATCCACTCATCAATTGGTGAACATTTGGTTGATTCCATATCTTTGCAATTGTGAATTGTACTGCAGTAAATATTTGCATACAGGTGTCTTTTTATAAAATGACTTCTTTTCTTTTGGGTGGATACACAGTAGTGGGATTGCTGGATCAAATGGTAGGTCTATCTTTATTTCTTTGAGGAATCTACATAGTGTTTTCCATAGAGGTTGTACTAATTTATGTTCCCACCAACAGTGTATGAGTGTTTCTTTTTCTCCACATCCATGCCAGCATTTATCATTTTTTGACTTTTTAATAATGGCCATTGTGACAGAGGTAGGGTGGTAGTTTTAATTTGCATTTCCCTGATAATTAGTGATGTGGAATGCTTTTTAATGTTCATTGGTCATTTATCTATCTTCTTTTGAAAAAATTCTGTTCATGTTGTTTGTCTACTTTTTGACAGAGTTTGTTTTTTCTTGCTGATTTGAGTTCTTTGTAGAGTATGGATATTAGTCCTTTTTTGAATGTATAGTTTGTGAATATTTTCTCCCATTCTGTAGGTTGTCTATTTACTCTGTTGATTATTTCCTTTGCTGTACAGATGTTTTTAATTTAATTAAGCCCCATTTATTTTTGTTGTTGCTGTATTTGCTTTTCAAGTCTTAGTCATAAATTCTTTGCCTAGGCCTATGTCTAGAAGAGTTTTTCCTACATTTTTTTTTAGAATTGTTATAGTTTCATGCCTTATATTTAAGTTTTTAATCCATCTTGAATTAATTTTTGTATATGGCAAGAGATAGGGGTCCTGCTTTGTTCTTCTGCATGTGGCTATCTAATGTTCCCAGCACCATTTATTGAATAGGGCATCCTTTCCCCAATGTTTGTTGTTGTCTGTTTTGTCAAAGATGGTTTTATTTCTGGGTTCTCTATTCTGTTCCATTGCTTTATGTTTCTGCTTTTATACCAGTACATGCTGTTTTGGTTACTATAGTCTTGTAGTATAATTTGAAGTCAGGTAATGTGATGCCTCCAGTTTTGTTCTTTTTGCTTAGGATTCCTTTGGCTCTTTTGGCTCCTTTTTGGTTCTATATGAATTTCAGGATTATTTTTTTTTAGATCTGTGAAATATGACATTGGTATTTTGATGGGAATTGCATTGAATCTATAAAGCACTCTGGGCAACATAGACATTTTAATGATGTTTATTCTTCCAATTCATGAGCATGAGATGTTTTTCCATTGTATTTGTGTCATCTATGATTTCTGTCATCAGTGTTTTGTAGTTTTCTCTGTAGAGATATTTTACCTCCTTCGTTAAGTATATTCCTAGGTAATTGTTTTTTGTAGCTGTTGTAATTGACACTGAGTCCTTGATTTGACTCTCAGCTTGACTGTTAATAGTTTATAGAAATATTACTGATTTGTGTACATTGATTTTGGAACCTAAGACTTTGCTAGATATATTTATCAATTGTAAGAATCTTTTGGTCTTTGGAGTCTTAGAGTCTTTAGGGTTTTCTAGAGATAAGATCATATCGTTAGTAAACAGGGATCATTTGACCTCATCTTTCCCAATTTGGATGCCCTTTATTTCTTTCTCTTGCCTGATTGCTCTGGCTAGGAGTTCAGGTACTATGGTGAATAAAAGTGGTGTCAGTGGGGCACCCTTGTTTTGTTCCAGTTCTTAGCAAAAATGCTTTCAACTTTTCCCCATTCTGTATGGTGCTGGCTGTGAGTTTTTTCATTATTTTTAAAAGCTACTTCTTAAAGAAAAATTTAGTCATATTAGAGAACATTAGGAAATTATTCTTTAATCCTGTAATTTCATGTTATCTCTTTGAAGAAATAAATGATCATCTATTTATTATTTCCTTAGTTGTAAATTTTAAAAGTACATGCTCTATGTACTAGTGATTGTTTAAAAACATGCTTGACAGAATTTAAAGTACCATGATTTTCTAACAAAACAATGATGTTGATATCTAAGCAACATAATTATCTTCAGTTTAAAAATTAAGATTACTTAGACACAAAAATTTTATTAGGCATCCTTTATGATTGTGAAAAGAATCTCTAGGCTAAATGCACATTAAATGTATACATTTATAAATGTATAGGCTATGTTTACTTTTTTCATTCTTACAGAGCTCCCAAAAGAACTAGTAAGAATTGTGTGCCAAAATTCAGAGTTAGATATTACTTTGTGTTGCAAAATGTATTATATTTCTTTCACAATGTTAAGGTGGTCATATAACATAGGATGAAGTGACACAAAATATAATTGCAAATGAGCTGCCTCATACATCTTAAAAAATGAAAAAGACAAATTCTATTCTTTATAAATTGCATGCTTACCATATGTCAGTAAATTTTGTTTTTTAAAATATAATTGCAAAGAAAAATGTTATTTGCATAGAAAATGATCTAATATATACAGAAAATATTTGAGAAAAGCTTGTTTGTAATAGACTTGATAATGGTAGACTCTCAGTTACAGAAGCATAATTTAATGAATAATTGTTATTGCACAATCTCTCTCAGTCTGTATAGCAACCACTTTGTGTCTGAATGATTATGCCACTTGTTTTGACCCAACTATCTCTCTCTTTCTCCTTTTATTACTTATTATATATATTATTACATTATTCACCATCAAGGGAGGTATACATATATAATGTTTCCCAAATTCTATCTCACAGTTTACAGTGATTAGCAGATAGTCTCACTGGTGCACAATTTATTTGATTTTAGATTCTGAGCATCTAATTCCAGAGATTTACTGAGCTGGATATAATGGATGCAGTGTATTGTTAATACAGTAAGGGTGAAAACAAAGCTCCTATCCTGGAGGAACTTTTATACTCATTTGTCTCTTTTGTCTTCCATCTCTTGATCAGTTATTTCAGAAATATCTTCCTCTAACACATTCTCATTCATGAACTAAAACAAAAAGCAAAATTGCTAAGCTAGGGGCGTGTAGTGTTCATGTTATGTCTTTTTGAAGAAAAATAAAAACAATACAAAATTTTAAATTTGTGCATAAAATATATTCAGAGCATTTACCTGTAGAACCTTTTGAAAAAACCTAAAAGTCCTCTTTAAAACATATTCAGTAATTTTCATTTACATTTTCTTTGTTAAATTTGCTTTTCTTCAACTACTAGTAATTCAGTAGAAAACTTTTAAATATATTCTATTTTGCTCAATTGCTAATTCCAACAGTGTTATCATGTACTGTTCCTCATTTCATGGGCACTGATTTTGTTTGCAAAATAAATTAAATAGGCTTATGTGGGCCATTCCTAGACATATAATAACAATTTATACCAGTATTTCTGCAGTACATTATTTCAAGGTTCCAAGAATTGGCTTTAAATTTTAGAACTAAATCAGTTTATAAAGCTAAGTTGGCTATCTTATGCAATTGATGTGAGAGGAGAAATCTATTGCTAAGTTGTAGAACAAAGTATGTGTATTTATCTATATAGACACTTTCTTTTATAACATTTTACTTTAAAATATTGTGTGTGTGTATGTGTGTTTTATAGCACACAGTCATGTGTCTGCTGTTCATATTTAACAAATGTTAATATTGTCCCATAGTTGTTTAGCAGTTTTTATTGTTTTATTGTTCTTTTCAAAGGTTCCCAGTGCCAATATCATATCACTTTAATTACCATAATTTTATAATAGACACTGAATTTCTCCCTTCCTTCTTCAAAATCATCTTGGCTCTTTCTGACTCTTTACTTTTTTATATTAATTTTGGAATCTTAGTGTTGGTTTCTAAAAAAAAGTACCTGATAGAATTTTAATTATCTTTTTTATTCACATGGCTTTGATGATGGGTTAACAGGAAATTTACAGGCTTCCTAAGTATTTTCCCATGCACTGAATGAGGAACTATTCTCATAAGAGATAACCTAAAATCCTAGGTTGTGCCTTAGTGAGGGGGCCATCCAGAGAGTGTTATACACCAGAAAATGAATTAAACCCTGCTGGATAGGGGCAGATGATGACATCAGGCCAAATGAATACAACTGATTTTTTCCCCCCTCTACTGGGATAGTTGCAATTCTTTTGTTTGTTTTTTTGTGTGTGTGTTTTTTTGTTTTTTTGTTTTTTTTTGAGACAGAGTCTCACTTTGTTGCCCAGGCTAGAGTGAGTGCCCTGGTGTCAGCCTAGCTCACAGCAACCTCAAACTCCTGGGCTCAAGCAATCCTGCTGCCTCAGCCTCCCGAGTAGCTGGGACTACATGCATGCGCCACCATGCCTGGCTAATTTTTTCTATATATATTAGTTGGCCAATTAATTTCTTTCTATTTATAGTAGAGATGGGGTCTCGCTATTGATCAGGCTGGTTTCAAACTCCTGACCTCGAGCAATCTGCCTACCTCAGCCTCCCAGAGTGCTAGGATTACAGGTGTGAGCCACCATGCCTGGCCTCAATTCTTAAGATCTTATGTTATTTAAAATTATGTTTTAAAATATAGATTGCATATAAAAAAATGATTAGCAACTGGAGTGTCAAACTCATAATTTTACAGTAATTTTGCCTACAGAAATTAAATAACTGAGGGTTTTAATGAAACCTGGCAAGACAAACCTAATTGCATAATTTTTTTCCTATTTTAGCCACACTCCCCTGTCATTGTCTTCTCTATTCTTTTGGCCTTGACTTTGTATTTTTACTTGGAACACAATACATAGCATCAGTAGTTCTTCACAAAAACACATGTAACCATGAGTAAAATAACACTCCAGTGAAATAACTTGTATAAAGCAACCATGTATTCCTATGCTAAAGCAAGCTTTTTTTCTAAATTGATCTAGTTCCCAATACCCACTGCTGTATAACCAACAACAGTCTATTTAAAGCCAATTGTATAAACTAATGAATTAGGCACATTATATCCAATTCACACTGTGAGAACTTTATTAGTTTAGTCTGGCATCAGAGCTTAGATAAAGATTCAGTCAGGAAAGTGTTGATACCATGGAAGTCCTGTGTCTAGCTGTTGAAGTGTATGTCCCAGAGGTTGGATCATAAGGAAAGCTGAGACTTTAATACACCAAAGCCAAATGGAATTTCTATTCCAAAAGAAGTGGAATACTGCTCAGAGTTTCAGAGCCTCAGGAGTAGGGGAAATAGATAATGGATTCAAGTACTAAGACTGAGGTATAAGGAATTGTAAGGAATTGTGTAACTCTAGTTATGGTAATTGTAGAAACAAGGGGGGGCAGAAAAAGGCAAAGTTTATTATAGTAAATATGGAACTCATGTCAGATTCTAAGGATTCCATGCTTTACAAGAGAATATTTGTTAGATCTACATTTTAACCTTGTGAGTCTCCTTAGTTTATCCAAATTAAATCTCAGCTCCCACTGAGATTTAGCTCACTTCACTAAGCCTCTAATCCTTCATCACCAATTATTAAACTCTGATTATATTCTAGGTACTGTGAATAAAATGAAATATAAAGCATACTTTCTGCTCACTGAGATAACTAGTAAGTATGGAATCTGGTGTTAAGCCATAAATAGACTTAAAAATTTATTATTAACAGCCACTTTGGAAGACAGTTTAGAAATTTCTTAAAAAACTAAGTGTACTCTTACCATAGGATCCAGCAGTACTTAAATGTGGAAATCAAACTATTAAGATTTTAGAAGATAATATAGAAGTAAATGCCCATGATCTTAAGGTAAAGAAGGATTTTTTAAACAAAACAAAGAATATGAAATATGTCATTAACCAGTTCAACCACATTAAAAATAAGAGTTTAATCGAAAGACACCATAAAATGAAAAAATGGGACATATTGTAGGAAAAGATGTTCACAACACATTTAACTGGCACAGTCCAGTTTCAAGAATATATAAAGAACTCCTACAAATTAATAAAGTTAAATAACCCTATAGAAAATATGTAAAATACTTAAATACTTTACAAAAGAAGACATCCAAATGGTCAATCAGCATATATAAAAGATGTCAAACCTAATTAATAGTTAGGGAAAGACAAATTATATCTGCCATGATCGGCACAAATTAAATAGTCTGACAATACCAAATATTGGTTAAGATGTGGTACAACCAAAGTTCTTACACACTACTACTAAGAATGTATTAATAAATTGGTGTAATCACTTTGAAAAGCTGTTTGACATTATATAGTAAATTTTGGAATTTTATATAACTCACGACCCAACAATTTATTTTGTACATCTCTCCTAGAGCAGTGATCTCTGGGATCTCTGAGGCAATTGCAGATCAAAACTTTTCATTCTGGGCATAGTGTCTCATGCCTGTAATCCCAGCACTTTGGGAAGCCAAGGCAGGAGTATGGCTTGAGACCAGGGGTTCAAGACCAGTCTGGGTAAACATCAAAACTCTCAGTACATGTCTTTTTAATATTCTGTGTTACAAAATGGGAAGTATAAAGCACTTTTTGCTCCATACTATTGTCTTATGGTTGTCCTTTAGGCAGTTGTTTGAGATGAACTAGCTGCTTTTTACCTGGAACACAATTTTTATTTAAAAGAACATCCAAGAAACTATCAGTACTTGGCAGAAATTTACTTGAAAATAAACAAATGAACCTGCTATTCAAGAAAAATAACTGACATTATTTGTTGTCAATGATAAAATTAGAGCTTTTGAAGAAAAATTCAAATTTAGGAAAACATATCTGCCACCATGAGCTGGACAGCTTCCTAATACTTAAAGACTTTCCTGATGAGATTGGTGATATTAATGTAACAATATAAAAAGATAATTGATATGATTTCAGAATCCATGTTGTAAGTAACATTAAAAAACTACCAGTTGTCAAATAGTATTGTAGTATCAAAAAAAGATATCTATAATTATCTGAAAAGTCTATGAAAATACTCCTCCCTTTTCCAACTAAACATTAGTGTGAGGCTAGATTTTCATCATATACTTTATCCGAAACAAAATATCATAAGATGTTGAATTAAGAAGCAGATATGAGAATCCAGATATCTTTTGATTGTCAGACACTAAAGAGATTTTCAAAAACAAAATAAAACAATGCTACCTTTTTTCACTGAGATATTTTATTTTGAAAAATATAGATATTTTTAATTAAAATGACTATGTTAACATATTGAGATCATTTAAAATGAATTATGCACCTAAAAGTTCTCAGTTTTAATTTTTAATATGATAAATATAACTAGATAAAACCTCAGTACAAAAGGTCTTTGGAGTCTTCAATATTTTTAAGAGTATAAAAGATCCTAAGACAAAATTCAGAAGTTGTTTTAGAGATATTCTTACATGCATAAAAGAGACATATTCAAGAATACTCATAGCAGAATTGTTCAAAGTAGCCCTATACTGGGAATCCTCCCAAATCCATCATTACAAAATGGATAAATAAATGGTATATTTAGCGCCAGGTTCCCCACGAACGTGCGTTGCGTGACGGGCGAGGGGTAAATGGTATATTTATTATACAATGAATTCCTATACAGCAGTAAAAATGAATGATGTACAGCTAAATAGCTCAGCAGAGAAGACCCTAACAAATTGTTGAATGAACAAAAGCAAGTTATAAAAGAATATATACAAAGAGATTCTACTTTTATAGATTTCAAAACCTAGCAGAATTAACAAATATTATTTATGGATGCATAGGAAATGATTGCCACAAAAGTCAGGCTCGTGACTCTCCCTTAGGGAGGGAAGAATATGATTATGTAGGTGATCATGAGAGACTCTTTTTCATTCTCCTGAAATGTTTTGTTTTTTAAATTTGGTAGAGATAGCATGGATGTTTGCTTTATAATTATTTTTTAAAACATACATCTATGTCTTATTTACTTGTAAGTTTGGATGATTTAAAATATCATATGTATGTAAGAGACTAAAAATAACCTCACAAAAACAAACATACCAACTAGAAAATATAATTGAGAAATATAACAAGGGAATTAATTGAACCAGTGATCCAATTTTACTTGTGTGTATTATCTGCTGTGAAACTCAAAGTGTGTCAATAGACTATCAAACTTTTACGTTATTTTAAAACAAAACTGAAATTTATCTCGTAGCAGTTTTTGTAAGAATAGCTCATGAAAGCTTTGTTCCCAGAGTTCTTATTAGAAATGATTCTTTTTTCTTTTTTTTTATTCAGCATATTATGGGGGCACAAATGTTTAGGTTACGTATATTGCCTTACCCCGTCCCCCTGGCCCTCAGTCAGAGCTTCAAGCGTGTCCATCCCCCAGATGGTGCGCGTGGCACTCATTATGTATGTATCTACCCATCCCCTCCTCCCCCCTCCCATCTGCCTGATGCCCAATAAATATTATTCCTGTATCTTAGGAGAGTGGTCCCCAACCTTTTTGGAACCGGGGACTGGTTTCATGGAAGACAGTTTTCCATGGACCAGGAGTAGGGTAGGGTGGGTGGGTGGTAGAGCTCAGGCAGTGATGCATGGCCTGGTTCATAACAGGCTGTGGCCCGGGCGTTGGGGACTGAAGTCTTAGGGGTAATAGGAGGAAGTTTGTACTCAACAATTTAAAAATAATTAATGTTTTTTAAACTTTTGAGATATGAACAGAAATACTAAGACATTGGGAGAAGGAATTTATTTTTACTTCAAAGATTTAATTGAAACTCTTATATGTAGAATTTATCTCCTGGGAAGGAAACAAACAAACAAAAAGGCTACTTTGTTTTAATAAATATTTTGCAGAGTTTGGGCTTCATTTTCTGAAAAGTTAAGACTAAGTTGAGTACTTTGCTTTCAGTACTACTTAACTTTCTATGATGATTATGTCACTCTAATGAACTACAAACTTCTCCCTCTCGTTCTCTCTCTCTCTCATTGGATTTGAGATTTGATTTTACTTTACTTAGAAACTAGTAAGTTGCCTATTATTGTTGCATGGATGTTGACAAAAGATGTGATATATCTGGGTCAGAGGCAAAGGATTTTAATATAGTATAGCAAGCAGCATAAGTATTAGCATATTTACATTGGTTCTTCTTAGCCCCAAATTCCACAGAGGTGGCACAATACTGCCCATAAAAATGCTGCACATGCTGCACAAGAAGAAGCACTGAGCTTGGAGAATCTACAAACTTCATAGCAAGTAATAAGTTAACCTGTTTTTTGTCCAAGGGACATGTTACCGTACCTCTCAGAGTTACCTGGTGAAATGGTCTGAGTAATAGAGCAAGCGATCAGGGTCTTGCATTCTTGGCACACTCACCAAGATATGGAGGATCACGAAAGACCCAAAGACTGTCTCTCCTATCAACTCTGTCTCCATCTCTCTATCACTTTCTCTCTGTCTTTGTGTTCCTAAAAGCCTCCACAAATGAGAATCATTTAACTCTGTATAATTTGAATTGTTTTACTAAACACATAAAACCAACCATGGAGATGTTCTCTTATTATCACTGTTTACCCATTAACCCTCTAATTAGCCCCAGGTTTGCCAAACTTGCCTTTGTTCTTGTTTTTCCTCTTCTTCTTCTTTTAATTATTATTTTTGAAACTGAAGAGCAAAGAGTGACTTAGTTTTCTCTCTCTTTCTCTCTATTTATCTCTATTTAGTTCATGGCAGAGCATCATTATTAGTATCAGTCCAAGCAAGGACCTTTCTTAATATCTGTATAAACATATCCCATTTATCTCCTCCCACACATAGCTAGTCTAATGAATTTGATATGTATCTTTGAACATATATGTATCCTTATCAAATATTGCAGGTTGTTTTGTATTGTGTATGTGTTTACTATTTAACTATTAAGTTTGAAATTTTAGATTTACAGAAATGTTGCTATAGTGGAAAGATTTTCCATGTCTCCTTCTCCCAGATTCATAAGTTGTTAATATTTTGCAGCACTTGTTTCATCTCTTTCCTTATGTGTGTGTGTATATATATATATTCCCCCCACCCCCCGAACTCTTTGAGAGTAAGTTGTAGACATTATGGTCTTTATTACTAAAATTTCAGCATTTTTTTCCTGAGAACAAAAGATATTTTTTTATATAACCACAATACAATTGTCAAATTAGAAAATTTGACATTGATACACTACTATTATCTAATGTACAGTCTATATTCAGATTTCATAAATTGTCCCAACAATGTCCTTTACAGCATTTTTTCTTCCTAATCCAGTTACCATTGCATTTACTTTTTGTATCTCTTTAGTCTTTAATTTTTAATAGTTTCTCAGCCTTTCTTTTGTCATTCAAGAGTGTATATGTAACATTTGTTTCATTATATAATGTAGTGATAAAGACTTTGTTCCCTTAATTTTTTCACTTTTGTTAATATCCACTCATATATGTGTGTAGACATTTATTGCTTCTAACTTCTGCTTAGTATTCCATAATATACATCTGCCAAAGTTTACTTACCCATTTCCTAGTGACAGACACCTGGATTGTCTTCAACTTTTTGCTATCATGAATAATTCTGCCATAAACATTCTTGTACATATCACTTTGAGGATATTTCTATAGATACAAGAATAGGATTGCTGGGTCATAATGTATAGGGCTATTTAATTTGACTAAGTCCTAATGAGTCACTCTCCCAGAACAGCTGCTATGACCACACTACAGCTTTTCTGCACTACGATACGTGTTTCTCTACACCAGTGCTGGCACTTTGTGCTAGCTAATATTTAATTTTTGCCAGTGTGAGGGTTTAAAGTGGCATCTTGTTTTATTTTCTCTGATCACTAATGAATTTTACTTCTTTTGCCAAAGTCTTCAGTGATAGAGTTTCCAAGAAGGAGCCTATCTTTAAAAAAAGAAATATATTTTGTACTCCATCATGATTAGCCTGGAGCTTTATACTCTGATCTCTGATCAGAGGGATCTTTGAAACTTATGTCATGAATGTCATTTGTAGGCTTCCATTTCGCTTTGTGTCAGTCTTAATGACCCATTTGACATTGGCGGATCATTTCTGGGATGTCTTATATTTAAAATATATTCTCTTAGACAACTGAAACCTAAATCCTTCAGACTGCTATCTGCATCTCATACCTGAACTGTAAGGATTGCTAGTAGAAATAGAACTCAGGATTTTCTCCTTTAGTACTTGTGTTCATTGCTTTTTAAAATCTTTTTGCTTATATACTTCTGAGAGGATTTTAAAAAATCATGTACCCTATTTTATATTTTTCAGTTCATATCTAAAATTTTTTTATGTCTAAGTGATTGCAAAGGATGGAATTTCTAGGGTATTGCAAATATTGGCATTTAAAAATAAAATTGGTGCATCCCTCTCTTAAATATATTTAATTTGATCTATATGCCATAGCAATTAGGTAACTATCATTATATATTTTTAAAATACATGAACAGGTTCTACAGTCAAAACGTACATCAATTTTCCCTCTTTTAATTCAATATGCTCCTTCTCTTTCAGAATTTTATCTTAATGTGTATTTTATGTATCCTAATATATTTTATTTATTTATTTAATTTCATAATATTATAGGGGTACAAATGTTTTGGTTACATAAATTGCTTTTGTACAGTTTAAGTCAAAGTTACAACTGTGCCCATCACCCACATAGTTAGTGTACATTGTACCCATTAGATATGATTTCACCCATCCCATCCTTACCCCTACTTGCTTAATTACCTTTGAGTTTTACTTCCATGTGTGCATATGAGTGCTGACCAATTAGTTCCAATTTAATAGTGAGTACATGTGATGTTTGTTTTTCCATTTTTGTAATACTTCACTTAGAATGGTCTCTTATCCCATCCAGGTTGTTATGAAAGGTATTAATTTATCATTTTTTATGCTGAGTAGTATTCCATGGTATACATATACATTTTATTAATCCACTCATGAATTGATGGGCACAAAGATTCCACATCTTTGTGATTCTGAATTGTGCTGCAAAAACCATTCTAGTGCAAATGTCTCTTTTATAAAATGTCTTATTTTCATTTGGGTAAATACCCAGTAGTGGGATTGCTAGATCAGATGGTAAGTCTACTTTTAGTTCTTTGAGGAATCTTCATACTATTTTCCATAGTGGTTGTAGTAGTTTGTGGTCCTACTGAAAGTGTATAAGTGTTCCTTTCTCTCCACATCCACACCAGCATCTATTGTTTTGGGACTTTTTAAAAAGCCATTGTCAATGGACTTAGGAGATATCTCATTGTGGTTTTGATTTGCATTTCCCTGATAATTAGCAACATTGAGCAATTTTTCATATGTTTAGTGGCCATTAATCTTTTTTTTTATTTCGGCATATTATGTGGGTACAAATTTTAAGGTTTCAATAAATGCCTTTCCCTCCTCCCCCCACAAGTCTGACTTTCCAGCATGACCATCCCCCACACGGTGCACATCTCACTCATTATGTATGTATATACCCGCCCCCCTCCCACCTGCCCAACACCCTATTACTGTAGTACCTATATGTCCACTTAGGTGCTGCTCAGTTAAAACCAGTTTGCTGGTGAGTATATGTGGTACTTGTTTTTTCATTCTTGGGATACTTCACTTAGTAGTATGGGTTCCAGCTCTAACCAGGAAAATATAAGATGTGCTATATCACCGTTGTTTCTTAGAGCTGAATAGTACTCCATGGTATACATATACCACATTTTATTGATCCATTCTTGAATTGATGGGCACTTGGGCTGTTTCCACAGCCTTGCAATTATGAATTGTGCTGCTATAAACATTCGAGTGCAGGTGTCTTTTTTGTAGAGTGTCACTGGATCATTTGGGTAGATGCCCAGCAATGGGATTGCTGGATCAAATGGTAGATTCACTTGTATCGCTTTAAGGTATCTCCATATTGCTTTCCACAGAGGTTGAACTAGGTTGCAGTCCCACCAGCAGTGTAGGACTGTTCCTCTCTCTCTGCATCCACGCCAGCATTTATTGTTTGGAGACTTTTTGATAAAGGCCATTCTCATTGGAGTTAAGTGATATCTCATTGTGGTTTTGATTTGCATTTTCCTGATGATTAGAGACGTTGAGCATTTTTTCATAATGTTTGTTGGCCATTCTTCTGTCTTCTTTAGAAAAGTTTCTGTTCAAGTCCTTTGCCCACTTTTTAATAGGATTATTTTATTTTTTTCTTGCTGATTTTCATGAGTTCTAAGTATATTCTAGTTATCAGTCCCTTATCAGATGCGTAGGATGCAAAAATTTTCTCCCATTCTGTAGGCTGTCTATTTACTTTCATGACTGTTTCTTTGGCTGTGCAGAAGCTTTTTAGTTTGATCATGTCCCATTTGTTTATTTTTGTTGCTGCTGTGATTGCCTTTGGGGACTTCTTCATAAACTCTTTGCCTAGGCCGATGTCTAGGAGAGTGTTTCCAGCATTTTCCTCTAGAATTCTAATAGTTTTATACCTTAGGTTTAAGTCTGTTATCTAGTGTGAGTTGATTTTTGTGAGAGGTAAAAGGTATGGGTCCTGTTTTAGCCTTCTACAGGTGGCTATCCAGTTTTCCCAGCACCATTTATTGAAAAGGGATTCTTTTCCCCAGCGTATGTTTTTGTCTGCTTTGTCAGAGATTAGATGGCTATATGAGGATGGTTTTATATCAGGATTCTCAGATCTGTTCAACTGGTCAATATTCCTATTTTTGTGCCAATACCAGATTGAGTTAATTACTACAGCTTTGTAGTATAGTTTGATATCTGGCATATTAATACCTCCCATTTTGTTTTTGTTGCCTAGAATTGCTTTTGATATTTGGGGTCTTCTTTGGTTCCATACGAAGCGTAACATTATTTTTTCTATATCTGTGAAGAATGCTGATGGGATTTTAATAGGTATTGCATTGAATCTGTAGATCAGTTTGGGTAGTAATTTTAATGATGTTGAGTCTGCCGATCCACGAGCATGGTATGGATTTCCATCTGTTTACATCCTCTGCTATTTCCTCCCTCAGTGTTTCATAGTTCTCCCTGTAGAGGTCTTTTACCTCCTTGGTTAAGTATATTCCTAGGTACTTTGATTTCTTTGTTGCTATTGTGAAGGGAATTGAGTCTTTGGTTTGGTTCTCAATTTGATTGTTGTTGGCGTATATGAATGCCTCTAATTTCTGTGTATTGATTTTGTATCCTGAGACGTTACTAAATTCATTGATCAGTTCCAGAAGTTTCTTGGTTGAATCTTTGGGGTTTTCTAGATATAATATCATATCATCAGCAAATAGTGAAAGTTTGATCTCTTCTGCCCCTATTTGGGTACCTTTAATTCCACTTTCCTGTCTGATTGCTGTAGCCAGGACTTCCTGCACTATGTTGAATAGAAGTGGAGATAGTGGGCAGCCTTGTCTGGTTCCAGTTCTAAGTGGGAATGCTTTCAATTTTTCCCCATTCAGTATGATGTTGGCTATGGGTCTGTCATATATGGCTTGTATCATTTTTAGGTATGTCCCTTCTATGCCTATTTTCTTAAGTGTTCGTATCAAGAAAGGGTTTTGAATTTTGTCAAAAGCTTTTTCTGCATCTATTGAAAGAATCATGTGGTCTTTGTTTTTGCTTCTGTTTATGTGGTGAATTGCATTTATAGATTTACGTATGTTGAACCATCCCTGCATCCCTGGGATGAAGCCCACTTGGTCGTGATGGATTATTTTTTTGATAAGCGTCTGGATTCGGTTAGCTAAGATTTGTTGAAAATTTTTGCATCTATATTCATTAGGGATATTGGTCTGTAGTTTTCTTTTTTTGTTGCATCCTTTCCTGGTTTTGGTATCGGAGTAATATTCGCTTCATAAAAGGTGTTGGGGAGGTTTCCGTTCTTCTCGATGTTGTGGAATAGTTTCTGCAAGATAGGTACTAGTTCTTCTTTGTAAGTGTGGTAAAATTCGGGTGTGAAACCATCTGGACCGGGACTTTTCTTTTTAGGGAGATTTTTAATTGCTGTTTCTATTTCAGCTCTTTAGATTGATCTGTTCAGGAAATCTATTTCTTCCTGGTTGAGCCTAGGGAGGCTGTGTGTTTCTAGAAATTTGTCCATTTCCTCCACATTTTCCAGTTAGTGTGCATAATGATTTTTGTAGTATTCATAAATTATATCTTGTATCTCTTTGGGATCAGTTGTGATATCTCCTTTTTTGTTCCTGATGGAGCTTATTAGAGATTTCTCTTTTCTGCTTTTTGTTAGCTTAGCCAATGGTGTGTCAATTTTGTTTATTTTTTCAAAGAACCAACTTTTTGTTTTATTAATCTCCTGAATAGCTTCCCTGTTTTCAATTTCATGTAGTTCTGATTTGATCTTGTTGATTTCACGTCTTCTGCTGGGTTTGGGGTTGGTCTGTTCTTCTTTTTCCAGCTCTTTGAGTCATTTCATTAGGTTGTCTATTTGTGATCTTTTTGACTTTTGGTTATAGGCATTTATGGAGATAAACTTTCCTCTCAGAACTGCTTTAGCTGTGTCCCAGAGGAGTTGATAACTTGTCTCTCCATTGTCATTTTGTTCATACAATTTTTTATTTCCATCTTGATTTCTTCATTTATGAAGTAATCATTTAGTAGGAGGTTGTTTAATTTCCACGTTTTTGTGTAGAAATGTGAGTTTCTGTTAGGGTTGATTTCTACTTTTATTCCACTCTGATCTGAGAAGATACATGGTATGATTTCTATTTTTTTTAATTTCTCGAGGTTTACTTTGTGTCCTAGGATACGATCTATCTTAGAGAATGTCCCGTGAGCTGATGAGAAGAACGTATATTCAGTGGATTTGGGGTAGAATGTTCTGTAAATGTCAGTCAGACCCAATTGTTCTAGAGTTTTAAGTCCATTATTTCTTTTCTTTTTTTTTTTTTTTTTTTGAGACAGAGTCTCGCTTTGTTGCCCAGGCTAGAGTGAGTGCCGTGGCGTCAGCCTAGCTCACAGCAACCTCAAACTCCTGGGCTCGAGTGATCCTTCTGCCTCAGCCTCCCGGGTAGCTGGGACTACAGGCATGCGCCACCATGCCCGGCTAATTTTATATATATATATATCAGTTGGCCAATTAATTTCTTTCTATTTATAGTAGAGACGGGGTCTCGCTCTTGCTCAGGCTGGTTTTGAACTCCTGACCTTGAGCAATCCGCCCGCCTCGGCCTCCCAAGAGCTAGGATTACAGGTGTGAGCCACAGCGCCCGGCCTCATTATTTCTTTATTAATTTTCTGTTTGGAGGATCTGTCTTGTGCCGTCAGTGGGGTGTTGAAATCTCCGGTGATTATGGAGTTGCTATTAATTAATTGATCTTCTTTTGAGAAGCCTCTATTCATTTCTGTTGCCCACTTTTTAATGGGGTTGTTTGATTTTTTGTCATGCTGATTTGCTTGAGTTCTTTGTAGATTCTGGTTATTAGCCCTTTATTGGATGTATAGCCTGCAAATATTCTCTCCCATTTTGTACATTATCTATTCACTGTATTGATTATTTTCTTGTCTGACCAAGTCCCATTTATTGATTTTTATTGTTGTTGTGGATTGCCTCTAGGGTCGTCCTCATAGATTCTTTACTTAGGCCAATGTCTAGAAGAGTTTTCCCAACATTTTCTTCAAGAATTCTTATAATTCCATGTCTTAGGTTTAACTCTGTTATCCATCTTGAATTAATTTTCATTACTGGTAAGATGTAAGGATACTGTTTTAATCTTCTACATGTCACTATCCAATTTTCCCAGCACCATTTATTAAATAGAGATTATTTTCCCCAGTGTATATTGTTATCTGCTTTGTCAAAACTCTGATGGTAATATGAGGATGGTTTTATATCTGGGTTCTCTATTCTGACCCAGAGGTCTATGTCTCTACTTTTGTGCCAGTCCCGTGCCATTTTGGTTACTATAGCTTGAAATCTTGTAAAATGATGCCTCTTTGTTTTATCCTTAAGGTTGCTTTGGCTATTCAGGCTCTTTTCTGGTCCATACAAAGTGCAGAATTATTTTTTCTAGATCTGGAAAAAATGACATTGATATTTTAATGGAGATTGCATTGAATTTGTAAATCACTTTGGTTAGTATAGACATTTTAACAATGTTGATTCTGCCAATCTGTGAGCATGATATTTTTCCATTTGTTTAGATTTTCTGAGATTTCCTTCCTCAATGATTCATAGTTCTTCTTGTAGAGGTCTTTCACCTCCTTGGTGAACATATTTCCAGGTATTTTCTTTTCTGTGTAGCAATGAATTGATTATCAGCTTGACTGTTGTTGGTGTATAGAAATGCTACTGATTTGCGTTCATTGACTTTGTATCTTGAGACTTCGCTAAATTTATCAATTCCAGTAGTCTCCTGGCAGAATCTTTGGGGTTTTTTAGATACATGATCATATCATCAGTGAAGAGTGGTAGTTTGACCTCTTCTTTCCCCATTTGGATACCCTTGATTTCTTTCTCTTGCCTGATTGCTCTGGCTAGGATTTCCAGGTCTATGTTGAATAAAAGTGGTGACAGTGCGCAGCCTGGTCAAGTTCCAGTTCTAAGTGGGAATGCTTTCAAATTTTCTCATTCAATGTGTTGTTGGCTGTGTGCTTGCCACATGTAGGTTTTATAATTTTGAGGTATGTTCCATCTATGCCTATTTTGGTAATAGTTCTTATAAATGGGTGCTGGATTTTATCAAATTCTTTTTCTGCATTTATTGAAATGATCATATGATCTTTGTTTTTGCTTGTGTTTATGTGTGGATCACATTTATGGACTTATTTATGTTAAACCATCCTTGCATCCCTGGGATAAAGCACACTTGGTTGTGATGGATTATTTTTTTTGATGTCCTACTGAATTTTGTTTGCTAGAATTTTATTAAGAATTTTTGCATCTTTTTTCATAAGGCATATTGGTCTGTAGTTTTCCTTTTTTGTTGTGTCCTTTCCTGACTTTTGTATCAAGATGATACTGGCTTTGTACAATGAATTGGGGAGGATTCCTTCCTTCTTGATGTTATGAAATAATTTCTTTAATATGAGTGAGTACCAGTTTTTCTTTGTAGGTCTGACAACACTCAGCTGTGAAATCATCTGGTCTGTGACTTTTTTTTGTTGAAATACTTCTTATTGATGCTTCAATTTCATTGCTTGTTATTGGTCTGGTCAGGAGTTCTCTTTCTTCCTGATTAAGCTTTGGGAAGTTGTGTATTTTCAAGAATTTGTTCATTTCCTCAACATTTTCAAGTTTATGTGCATGGATATTTTTATATTAATAGTATTCAGATGATATTTTGTATTTCTGTGTTACCATTTCTAACGTCTCCTTTTTCATTTTTGATTGAGCTTATTTGGGCCCTTTCTTTTCTATTTCTGGTTAATCTAGTGATAGGTCTATCAATTTGGTTTATTCTTTCGAAGAACCAACTTCTTGTTTCATTAATCTTCTATATAATTTTGTTATCAATTTCATTTTGTTCTGCTCTGACCTTAGTTATTTCTTTTCTTCTTCTGGGTTTGGGATTGGTTTGCCCTTTCTTTTCTAATTCCTTAAGAAGATTCATTAGATTGTTGATTTGCAATCTTTCTGTCTTTTTGATGTAGGCATTGTAAGGATATCAATTTTCCTCTTAGGACTGCTTTTGCTGAATTCCACAGATTTTGATAACTTATATCCCCTTTGTCATTTCGTTTGAGGAATCTTTTGATTTCCATCTTAATTTTTTCCTTGACTCAATAGTCTTTCAGCAGTAGGTTATTTAATTTGCATGGCTTTGTGTAGAGTTGAATTTTTCTGTTGGAATTATTTCTAATTTTATTCCACTGTGCTCTGTGAAGATATATGGTATAATTTCTGGTTTTTTAAAAAATTTGTTTAGACATGTTTTATGGCCTGAGATGTCATCAATCTTAGACAACGTTCCATGTGCTGATGAAAAGAATGTATATTCAGTAGTTTTGGGGTAGAATGTTCTGTAAATGTCTGATAGGCCCATTTGTTCTTGAGTCCCATTTAAGTCCAGTGTTTCATTGTTTATTTTCTACTTGGAGGAGCTGTCCAGTTCTGTCAGTGGGGTGTTGATGTCCTCACCTATTATGATGCTGCTGTTTATCACTTTGTTTAACTCTAGCAGAGCTTGCCTTATGAATCCAGGTGCATCTGTAGTAGGTACATAAATATTTAGGATTGTTATGTATTCTTGTTCAATTGTTTCCTTTACTATTATATAATAACCATCTTTGTCTTTCTTTACTATTGTTGATTTCAGGACTTTTTATCTGATATGAGAATGGTGATATCAGCTTTTTTTAAATTTCCATTTTTATGGAATATTTTTTTCCATCCCTTCACCTTGAGTCTGGATGAGTTTTTGTGGGTTATATGTGTTTCTTGGAGAGAACAGATACTTAGCTTATACTTTTATTATCCATTCAGCCAGCCTGTGTCTTTTGAGTGGGAAATTTAAGCCAATCACATTTATTGAAAGAGTTAATAAGTGGGGTATATTTCTGTTCACCCTGTTGGGTAGAACCTGATTGCTTTGTTTTACCTCTTGAGCCATTACTGTGTATGGGTTCTGAGCTTTAGCTTTTGGGTGATTTTAAACTAGTGGGTGTCTGTTGTGCTGATCAGTGTATAATGAGGTTCTGAATACTGCCTGTAGGGCAGGTCTGATCTTGACAAATTCCCGTAGCATTTACTTGTGTCTGAGAAAGTCTTTATTTCTTCCTCATATACGAAACTTAGTTTTTCAGGATACAAGATCCTAGGCTGGACATTATTCTGTTTAAGAAGATAAAGAATGGGGCCCCAATCCCTTCTAGCTTGTAAGGTCTTAGTTGAGAATTCTACAGTTAGCTTCATGTGTTTTCCTTTGTAAGCTACCTGATGTTTTCACTTTATAGATTGCAGAAGTTCCTCCTTCGTGTTAACTTTGGCCAGTCTGATGACTACCATGTTTCCCCGAAAATAAGACAGGGTCTTATATTTATTTTTCCTCAAGAAGACACCCTAGGGCTTATTTTCAGGGGATGTGTTGTTTTTTTTTAAGTACAGTACAACAATCTCATTTATTCAAATATAGGTAAGTCGTCTTCTGGAACATCATCATAACTCTCCACACCCTGAATTCCATCCTGAATTTCTTGTAACTCTATTTCCTTTAGAACCATTGTCCCCAATCTCTCATGTCGAGCAATAGAGCAATAGAGCTCGCATGGGGCAGATGAGAAGGGCTGCTCGTCTTATTTACTGCTCTGCGACGAAATGCATGGGTTTTGCGGATATGCTGCGTATCCACGCCCATCACTAGATCTTATTTTCGGGGTAGGGCTTATATTGCACAAATGCTTAGAAATACTGCTAGGGCTTATTTTATGGGTAGGTCTTATTTTCGGGGAAACACGGTATGTGTCATGATGATTGCTGCTTTGCGATGAATCTCTCAGGAGTTTATTGAGCTTTTTTGTACCTGTATATCTAAATTTCTAGCAAGACCAGCGAAGTTTTCCTCAATTATTTTCTTATTTTCCAACCCTTGTGTATTTTCTTCTTCAGCATCAGGGGTGCCTGTGATTCTTATTTTAGGCCTCTTTACATAATCCAATATTTCTTGTAGGCTTTATTTGTTCCTATTGTTTTTCTATTTCGTATATTTGACTAACTTGTTTAATTCAAAGATACTGTCTTCAAGTTCTGAGATTCTTCTGTTGGATCTAGTCTATTCTCAAAACTTTCCACTGTGTTTTATATTTCCTTTAATGAAATTTTCATTCATTTCCTGTATTATTTTTGTGGTTTCTTTGTGTTGGGTTTCCATTTTCTCCTGTATTTCATTGAGCTTCCTTATAATCCATATTTGGAACTCTTTATCAATTATTTCCGTATTTTCATTTGGGTTGGTATCCATTGTTAAGGAGTTATTGTTTTCTTTTGGGGGTGTCCTTTCACTCTGATTTTTCATATTTCTGGAGTTCTTTCAGTGATTTCTTCTCATCTGGCTTCTCAATTGAGACCTGGGGGTACTAGGCCTGGCTTGTAGGCCTGGCTTGGGGTCCCCATAGATTGATCCCTGACTGTGGCAGGGAGAGGAGTGTGGTCCCAAGTTGCCTATGGGCAAGTAGGTTTCATGATCCTCTTGAGTTGTCTCTGACCTGCTATCTTCACCTTTTCCCAGCAGTGTGAATTGGGTTTGGTCCCCCAGCTTAATCTCTGAGATGGCAGGTGGTACTTGTGAGTACAAATCAGCCACCCCTGTTTGCTCGATTTAGAAGGCACTATGATGAGCTATAGAGTTGTTCCCCCTGTCATTGATTCATATTTGTGTGGAAGAAGAGGCTTCCAGGATGATCTTACCATACCCTGGTAAGCTCTGGTCCCCCAGGTGGAGCACACAAGTGCCCCAGGCTTTAGGAGGGACCCTGTATCTCCCAAGGGGTTGCTTGATCTGTACTCCCACTGAGGTGGGTGGAGGAGAAAAGCAGATGGCAGAGCAAATGGTGGCTAGATTTCCAGAGCCTACAAGGCTTTGCAGAGCCTCCTTGAGTTTCAACAGTTGCTTTTCTGGTTGCTAGGGGGAGCCACTGGGATGAGGTTTAGGACAAGCTCTCCAAACTGGAAAGGCTGTTCCCAAAGGAGGTACTTAAATGCTTGAATGGTAAGGCAGTGGGCAGGACTCTTTCTTCCTTTGTCCACTAGCACAGTTTCTCTGCGGAAAGGGCTAAGTGCCCTCCCAAATTGCTGCTCCTTTGAACCCTAATGCACACTCTGGTCAGACCAGTCCATGTGGGTTTCCTCACCACCTGAAACCAGCTCTGTAACTTCCCCCCAGTCCGTGTGTCTGACCCACTAGCATGTGTCTCTACAAAACAATGGTGGGCAGGGTGTTCCCCACCTGTGCACTTCTGTTCCACCACAAGTCCCCAAAGGGAGAATAGTGGGCTCCTCCGTCTGCAGGGACCTTAACTAGAAGCATTCTCCCACCAGAGAGAAGCAGCCACTCACAAGTTTCTTGGCTCAAGCTACACTCCCTATTGTAATGAGTCAGGGGAGGGGCTGTAGCTCTTGGTCAGCCATGGGCCTGAGGTATTTGGTTATCATGGAACCAGAAGCTATGCTATTTCTCTCCAAATGCCACATACCCGTCAATATGGCAGCTCTCCTGCAGCAGGATGGGGTGGATGCTCGCAGATCCCTGTTACTCAATACCTCACCACACTCTCCTGTAGGATATGTCCAAGGGCTCCCTCACCACCCAAGTGCATGTCTGAAACCTCTCCCTGCATCTCTCTTCACCACTCTTGTGTCCAGGGGCACCAGTGTCATTCCCACAAAACTCCAGTGGGCAGGTAACTTCCAAATTGTGACGGGGCCACTCTCTCAGCTCAGCCTGGAGTGGGCAGCTGCCATAGAGAAGCAGCTGTTCCTGAGCTTCTCCATTCAAGTTACTCTCGTGGTTTCAATGGGTGGGGGAGGGGCCGTGGCTCCCACTTGGCCTGAGGTCTGACTACTTTCTTGGATGCCAGGAGCAAAAGAGGAATTGTCTAGTTATTAAAAAAGCTGGCACTCCAGTTTCTTGTGGCACTTTCCCATATGGTGCCCCTTACGGTGCCCAAAGTCTTGGGGCTTGCTGCTTCACCTCACTATTCCTAATTAGCAGCCATACCTGGGCTAATGGAGGGTGGAATAGCTGTCAGTATACTTGGTGTCCTGTTATTCACCAAAGGCACATAGGTGGGGCAGGGGAAACTCCCTTTACCCTTTCTCTGGGCTCTGAGCCTCTCTGGGTTTGATCCGCAGAACTATCTTCTCCTCTTCACCCTCTTCTTTCTCAGCTTTGCAGCTTTCCTTCATGGGGGTCCCAGTCATCTTTGTCAGTTCTCTCTGTGATCCACACCTGTATTCCTCAGTCCAGTAGCCCATCTTCCAGCTGAAGAGAGTCTGACAAGCAATGTCTTTAGTCAGCTATCTTGGCTCCTCCTATCCTAATATATTTTAAAAGATATTTTTATGCTTATGAATATTTTCAAGTTATACACATACATCTCTAGAACAAAAATGTGTAAATTAAAATTACATTAAACATTTTTCTGTTATAAAAAGATTTTCTTCTGGCTTTAATGTATATTACATAATAATCAGTGATTGCAGGAACACATATTACAGATTTTGATAAATAATTAAATATAAAAGTAAATTTTTTTGCTAGAAGATGTATCTTCAGTTGTATTTTTTCAGTTACTGCACTTATCTCTGTATTGCTTGAATGAGGCAAGATTTCAGCATCAATTTGATTTCTATATTTTGTTTCTATAGATGTGAATGCTTATTTACAAAAGAAGTAGATAAGTATAAAAGGAGTTTTTTATAGAAATATCACCCAATTCTTTTAGCTCTCTTTGAATTATTTTTCAAAACATAACCATGGTATCTGTCATCAAAAAGTAGTTTTAACAATCTGTTAGCTGTTAATTTGATAATATCCTTCTGCAAACTTGATGAAAGTAAGGAATTGGAAACCACCTGATAAAGTTTAAAGCCAATCATTACAAGTCATTCTTTTTTCTTAATGCTGACACTAGAAATAATGTTTCTAATTGTCTCTTTTCTTAGTATCCATATTTTTATATTCCAAGGCAATGCACTATTATAAAATTATGGATAGGTGAAAGATAAGCTTTTCTTTTGTAAGATGAGAAAATATGATTTCAAAAGTGGAAGTTTTATTTTTTTTTAGGAAAGAGTATATAAGTAAGTTGAGGGTCTCAAAATTGATTCTCTTAAAGCCTGTGTTACACTCATCTTAACATCACAAAGAGGTATATGTAAGACAATTACTAAAAGGAAGTAATGTTTTCAAAGCTATCATTACTTGAATCAGAGTAGTATTAATACAGTAGCATCAACTTTTGAGAGAAATAAGGGATATTAATTTCCTCAAATTACACCTTTATACTACTTAGCTCTGTATGTAAATCTGTTGTTGATTTTTCGACACAATATATATTTGATTCAACACACTTGAAACTTTACCTTTAAATTCCTAGAAGACCATTCAAAGAGGTTGACTCCAGTGTCAAACTAGAATACTAAATATTGATGATCTTGGAAGGTTATTTGATGTTTTAATTTAGAGCTCCATATGCTCATATACTTCTCTTTCTTTGCTTATGTTGGTTCCTCCATCTGAATTACTAACTCCTCCTCCTTGTTCCCCATATGTGAACATATTATATGTTTTCATTATAGCTCTTTTTATATTGTACTTACAAAAGCCAATTCATTCTGCTATCTAAACATGTCTCAAATATAAGCCCACCTATTTATGCAGCACCCTAATTCAGACCAAAATCATTTCTCAATTGGTAATGATCTTCCTTCTGACTGCTCTCTTGGCTCCATTCTTTTCCCACTTCAATATCTCTACCATAGAGTTACTATAATGACCTGTCTAAAATATGGATCAATTCCATATTCTCTGACTCAGAAATCTTCAGTCGCTCTTACGTACAAATCTCCCATATTTCTATGCTGCCAAGACGACAGATATGAATATTTGCTTTCATTAATTATCTTGTACTTATCTATTCTCAACCATATTTCCAGACTTTTTCTCCAGCAACTGTCCTCATCTGTTTTACACTCGAGTCACATTTCCTTGAACACATATCATGGTGCATGTATTAGAATGTCACAATGGAGACATCACTTTATTTCTAAGTAATATTCAACCTTCTGGCTACTTGTGAAGAAAAGTTAAAATATATTCATATGAAATGGGTAAACCCTTTCAGAAAAAAATTCTCATTTAAATGTATTTTTAGTTACATTGTAAGCTATACTACATAAGAAAACAAATGACAAATAAAATCTTTGAAAAATGAAGGGAGGGGCCTGGCGTGGTGGCTCACGCCTGTAATCCTAGCTCTCTGGGAGGCTGAGGCGGGCAGATTGCTCGAGGTCAGGAGTTCGAAACCAGCCTGAGCAAGAGCGAGACCCCGTCTCTACTATAAATAGAAAGAAATTAATTGGCCAACTAATATACATAGAAAAAATTAGCCGGGCATGGTAGCGCATGCCTGTAGTCCCAGCTACTTGGGAGGCTGAGCCAGGAGGATTGCTTGAGCCCAGGAGTTTGAGGTTGCTGTGAGCTAGGCTGATGCCACGGCACTCACTCTAGCCTGGGCAACAATGCGAGACTCTGTCAAAAAAAAAAAAAAAATGAAGGGAGGCTATGACAAAGAAAAACCATAATCCTTAAGTATGTCATGGTTTTTCAAAAGGTGTTTTGAAAACACACATACATACAAATAACATGTATTTAATTCTCTTTTATCAATATTAATAAGAAAAAGGATGTCTGTGTTTGGCCTATAACCTAGAACTGGCCTATAGCCTAGAACTCAATGGATCATAGCTTTCTTTTTATAATTGCCTTTTGGATTGAACATTATGAGGTAGGATGAACATTGGCATGTTAAAAGGCAGTTTCTACTAACGATATGAACTCTGATCTTTAATAGGTCCTTAATCTTTGCTAAATTTGTTTTCTCATCTATAAAGTGAGGATTAATATATATTCCCCTTTCTGCTCAAGAAGAGATTAAATCATGTGAGATAACATGAAAATATATGATAAATTTAAAGAGATTTAGATATATATCATTAAATTATTCCTTAGTCTCTTTAACTTTAATCGTATATTTCTTTAGAGGATCTGGTCTATCTTGATGGAAGACATATGTTGATAAGCCTAATAAATGGCCAAAATAAGGAAATAAAGGATGTATTGAGAGTTTTTTTTTTTCTTATTTCTTTCTTTTATGTTTCTTATGTTTCTTCTACATTAAAACAGTTTTGGTATGAACCATGATGGAATTGGAAATTCTTGTGGGACAAAAGGTCATGAAGCAGCAAAACTTATGGCAGCTCACATTACTGCAAATACCAATCCTTTTTCCTGGTCTGCTTGCAGTCGAGACTACATCACCAGCTTTCTAGAGTAAGTAATCTCTGGAGAGTGATGATAAATTGCTCCAGAAGTAAGCCATTGGTAGAAGCCTAATATGTAGTGCTTTAAACTTTGCATAATGAATAACTGTTTTAAGGCCCAGTGATATTCAGCTGTTCCCCAAATACTTTAATATATCATTGTGACAATTTTTTTCTTCATATAGAACTTATTGAATAGATTAGAGGAAATGGAGCAAGGATGTAAGTGGGGTTGATTATGTGAGTGTTACAATTGTTCAATAAATGGGAAACAATTTCAGAAAGAATTTAGATTTATGTAATTTAAAAGCACATAGGCCAACCTGTAATTCCGTGATTATGTATTTCATTTTGTTGATGAGGAAATTGAGTTCTGTAGGAGAGCCAAAGTATCTAATAGTAACAAACAACAACAACAAAAAACCAAACATCCAGGAATTGAGAACTTAGAGAAAAGGATTTGTCTTTGAAAATTTATTAAGCAATCCATCTTTTCTACAGTTTGGGAACTTATTCTCTGGTCCTTTAATGGATATTCCCAGAGTCTGGTTTTTAAATGTGAAGAATATAAATTAGCTCAGGTATAACCATGTTTAAGAAACCAGATGTTCTTCCACATCTGACCTGCATAGGGCTACAGGATTGGACTTTGAAAACTGATAGACTTGGATCTCACTTTCTAACTGTGTGACTTAGGCCATGTTACTTAACATTTCTAATCTTTAGTATCCTAATTTGTTAAATGAGTTTAAGTCATAATACTTACATGATCAGGCATTATACATAAAATTGGGTATCATGCTATAATATATATAAACACTTAATAGACATTCATTAAATGGTAAATATCATTATTTTAAATAATATCAAGGTTTCAGTGCTTTATTGTTCTACCATTATCTTCAAGTGTTTTGCATAATTTTTTTCTAGGGGAGGAGAGATTAAATACTTTGTGAAAAAGTGAGGTATACTTAAAATACAGGCAAATAATGGAAATTCTTTTTAAAATTTGGCTTTGTTCCAAGTTTACATTAATGTGATCATGTTGTAAAATTTTAAAAATTCAGATAGGTTATGTAGGGTAACATTATTCATTAAAATTATCTTTCTTATCTTGTAGTAACCTGATCTTATTGTGAAAACTTAAAATTACATATTTATAAAAGACCACAAATAAGAAATTTTAAATTACCTAGCACAATGCTTTACTCAAAAATCAAAAGATAAATCTTTAAAATAGGCTCTTTTAAATTAATTAATATAATAATAAAGTTGAAGGTATTGGAAATTTATTTCAGAAGGCTGTTATTCTTTTATAACCTAACAGTTTTTGATCTTATTAATAGATAATTATAACATTATACTTGCCTTTTATGAAAACTGAGTGAAGTGCTATAAAGATAGACCATGGAGAATTTGTATGACATCTTTTAGTAGTTCTAAATACAAAGCACTAGCAATATCGTTTTCCAAGATGGTTTTAACGACATCATTTACCTTCAAACGTTGATGAAGATCTGCTCTCCCCAGAAATCAAGTCAGATCTGGAATTTCTCCCTTGACTTGACTTATGTTTTTATAATGGAGTCTGAATGACTATCACCAGAAAGACAAACTGTATAATATACTCAGGATTCCTGTGCATTTTTGATGGCTGCCATTTTCTTTTTTTTTTTTAAGTTACTGTTTTATTTTCTCCTCTATCCTGTTTCTGTCACATTGGCTATTGCACAGCTCATTTGCTAGTCCCATCCCTGTATACTAAATACAAGGATCAGTTTTGATCTCCTGCCAGATCCTGCCTAGTTGAAACCATATTAAGGTTCTTAAGATACTCCAAAAGGAAATCCCTCAATTGCCTGTAAAATGCAGTTAAGAAATCACCACTAGTTTGGTGAGGGATATAAAATTATTACTAGTTGTGATAAAGTATTTCATTGAATTAATTAAAATAATTAATTCAAAAAGCATTATTTAAGTTTTATTGCCTCTTTGCATTTTGAATATGTTAGCACAATTAGTGTTGACAGAGTTATAATGAGCTTATTTACCCTGTATTTTATAAAAATATTTCTCTTGTGCATCCTCGTGGGAATGTTCAGAAAGTTAAACCATTAATAAGAGATAGATGTGAAAGATAATGGGTAAAGACTTGGGGAAAAGTTGGCTTTTTTCCCCTTCTTTAGTAATAAACTAAACAAATCTGATTATAATCTGACCAAACAATAAAGGATTTTTAAACACAGGTCCTTTAAAATGGTCAGTTCACTGGAGCACAAAGACATAATAGTAACTTTGTTGAATTTCTTTGTTCCTTTTTATTAATGCAGTGAACTTAATTGCTTTAACAGCTATGCGTGATATTTTTAAAAATCCAGTGATATTTTGATCAGGGATTGAGGTTACATTTATGTTTTATATAGTTGGCTCAAAAGGCTCATAACATTTTATTTTAGCTTCTCTTCTCAAGAAAAAGAAATCTTGAAAGATGAATTGTTTAGGAACTGCAGCCCAGCCAACAAAACGCATACCTTTCTCTACTTAGTGGCTGTATAGGCCAAAGATGATGGTGGATTTTAACAATGAGCTTTCTATGATTTATAGGGATTCACTATTCACTATGTTCTACTGAAAACAATTCCATGGCCTTTAAATGCCAATAGAATACAGAGTCTCTCGTGTCATTCTGAAACACTAGATGCTATTGATCAATCAGGAGATGGTGTTTACCAACTCCCAATATTTTTTTTCAGATTTCTTAAACTCGGTGATTCAATAAGTGGTTCATGAATCGCCAGAAGCCGTCCAGATTAAATAATAAAGAACCCATTTCCGTTAAAATGGACGTGTTATGCCAGCTTCTGATGTTTTCGACGACGGCTCTGCAGGTAGTGTCTTTCCTATCTGCCTGCGGGACTTTATTTATTTATTTAGAAAATAGAGAAAGATGAACCTGGTATTATGGCTCATACTGACTGATGACTATGGGCTAATTTACCAGGCCAGTGGAAGGCAGCCAGAAGTAATTTAAGCTAGTATTTCATACATTTTCCACCACTTAGCAATAGTACAGAGTAATTTCATATAGTTTTCAAAAATTACGGGGCTCTGTGAATCAACTCTTGCTCTATGAAAATTAAAGTCTGTTAAATTGTTTGAACTGTCAAAGATTCATATCAAAATTTCTTACAGTTCCAAATTAAATACATAGTAGTAGCCATTTTCACAGAAAGGATGGAAGCTGAACCCATTAAGAGAGGCAATTTTACAGTCAAAGATGAATTAGGAAGAAAGATGAGAGTAGAGCTACAAGAGAAGTGATATAAGATGAACAAGATGACCAGGGCACTCGCATTTCCTCTCTAGCAATTGCCTTTAAAGGTCAACATCCGTCTATTAGATGGAAAATATTTTTTATAGGTGGGAACTTTTTTTAAAATGTAGAATCCAAGAAAGACCTTGGCAAAACAGGTTTCTCCTCCTGTTTATCTGACACATTTTGGGAACGTCACTCTAACCATAAATATTTTTGAGATGAAGTCATAATTATATTTGGGAGAAAAAAGAGTAAACCACTGTCAGTACACTATTTGTATCCTCGAAGCTTCAAGTTCAATTATATTCAAGCACCCCAGTCATACAGAGGATGAGAGAAAAAGATTTGACTTTAGAAGGTAATAAATTGTTCGTTTCATGAAGATTGATGAAACAGTTTATGAGAACATAGTAGATAAGACACATAACTTGCTATAGATGGTATCAACTTAATTAATTTTTACTTAATTTATGTGTATCAGCACAACTTTGTTGGAAAAAAATAAGAGGTGGCATTAAATGTTAACTTTTTGTTGTTGTTGTTAAGAGACTAAGATATGTACAGGGTTATTTAGAAAGATTCATTTTTTAGATTGACCCCCTCTGTTATAGACTAAAAGTCTATACTTTACAGTATTATTGTTTTAGTTAAAATAAATCTAAAATCACAATTAGGAGTATGTACTCATGCATTCTGGAAACAAAGCCAGGAGTGCAATTTTACACAGGGATCTGTAAATTTTAGTTGAAGACTGAACTCTGGCTCATATTCCTATATTCAAGGCTAATTTTTGGGCTATGTAAATAAGACCTCTCTAAATTAAAAGTAGAATACAAAAAATATGACTTTTCCATTATGCTGCAAAGATTTCTGGAAATATAAGTATACTTTGATTTACTGTGAATTTCATAATCAAGGAAGAAGCATATTATTAAACTGATACATATTTTTTTGCTTTGTCTTAGAAACATAACAGAGTAGAGTCTACATATTCAATAATTGTCTATAGTGCTGTAGATATTAACTAGGGTTGGGTTTTTATTTTTAATTTTTATGCCAGTCATGGTCATGTGGCCCAGCAGCTGCATGAGCCATGATAGCAGGTGGCTAGAGTTGGGTTTTTAGTTGTGAAATATATACTGCTAGGAAATAATCACAGATCTACTTTATACAGTTTTAGTCTGGACAAGTATACCTATGCTTAACAATAGTAAGTCACAGTAACTTCTCATAGATGGAGACTAACAGTATTCTACATTTATTAATGAATGATGTTTATGTTTTCTGAATGGAAAACTTTGGATATGACACCAAGGCACAAATCATCTGTGTTTAAAAGTGTTATTTGATGAGAAAATTCAAGAAGATTTGTATATAATATCTCTACAGTACTATTAGTATTTTGGTAGTAGCATAATTAACACTAGGTTCAGCATTATAAGAATTGTATAGTTATATCTCAATTAGCGAGGACTCTAGATTAAACAAAAATCTCCCATAATTTCTATTTTTTAAAATGATATCATTGTATAGTATAAAACAATAGCTCATACCTAATACTTTATGAAAGGAAAAACATTTACACATATATAAATGTACAAAAAACATCCATATCAAGGTAATTTGCAATTGTCAGAAATTGGAAATAATCCAAATGTTCATTAATAGAAGAACAGATAAATATAATTGTTGCATAGTACTAAATGGAATATTAAAGAATAATAAAAATGAACAAGATATAGTTACATCAAAATAAAATTATCTCATATTCACAATATTGAGCAAAAAAGAATAAAGTTACAAAAGAAAACCTACAGTATGACTCCTTATATATAAAGTCTAAAAACAGGCAAATAAATAATTGGGAAGTAAAATTATTAAGAAAAGCAAGGAAATTATTATTATAAAAATCAGAATAGTAGTTACCTCTGGGGGAAGGAAATGAGAGGTGTGATTGGAGTTGAGGACTTGGGAATTTTCATAGGAAAAAAAATAAGGAAAATCATTTCCAGGGTTAAATGTACATCTCTCAAATCCATGTCCTTTACCTTCTGTACCTTTATCTGTAATATTTCATAAGAGTAATTGGTAACCAGAGGCATGAAAATATCCAGAATTATTATTTTCTAAGAGTTAATTAATATTTATGATCCATAGACTTAACTATTTGAAAATAGCAGCAAAGTAGAGAATTTTAGTAACATGCAAAAACCATTTTAGTTGCTTACCTCTCAGTTAACAATTAAAATATGAAAACTATCCCATCCCTCAAATATTTTAATTGAGGTTTTACTGTATATACCAGATATGGTTACTAGGAGATTTTGCACTACATGTGTAGAAATGTAGAAAGAATTTAAATTAGCCTTGCAGATTCCCCACACTTGCTTTACAAGAAGACACTTGACTCGTAGGCCTTGCTAATTTCTACAAATATAGCCAAATCCATTTCAAAAGGCCTTTGTTGATTTGATGTTCCTAAATACAGGTTCATTTTTTAAAAATCCATATGGTTTTCCCTTATATTTTATTTCATGTAGTGTTTTATTCTTCTGTAAAAATACACTGGAAAAGGAGAACAGGACTTCCCTAGACCACATAAATACAAAGCAATAGGTGCTTCCAAAGAACTGAAACAAAAATATGCTTTTGGAATAAACTTTCTCAGAAGAGTTTTGGCCACAGGTGCCAACAGTACATGATATTCTTGGTGTCTGAAGGCCCTTGCAACAATGGTCATCTGATTTGGTATTTTTTAAAGAACATGAACTATGATTAGAAGACCATTAATACCTTGAAACAAGAACTTCAAATAAAATAATTATTCTTGCTTCCTTCTGAGGTAAGCCAATTTTAAGTGTGCCATCAGGAAAAACTTTTTTCCTAAGGGTATCTATTCTTAAACTCTTTTGGGGGGGTCCACATAGTTCTAAGTTGATGCCACATAGGTGAATACTTTTTTGTGATGCTATTGGTAAATATTTTCTACCTGTAAGATCCTGTATTTTAGTGCATAATTTTTAATTTTTCTATTGATTTATAGTAGTAATTAACTTGTTATTTTATGTTTATTACATACTTAATTCCTTTCATGAAGATATTTATAATTTTATTATAGATAGAGAGGAAACTGACATTTTGGAAGGAAAATTGGAAAATTAAATTACTAATTCAGTTGTCTCCCCAATATCCATACTATCAAAATAGGTCTTCTTTTTCCATTATACTATTCAATTCTTACCTCTTTGTCATTAACTTTAACATGTAATTTCAAATTTACTAGTAGAATTACATTTGCCTAAAGTTTGCCTATCCATATAGGCTAAAGATATTTTATACAATAAAATAAAAAGTACTTGCTATTTTCAAAATTCATCTAGAAATACTTCTTTTTTTTGCTGAGATATATGTCAACTTCTAAAAGTACAATAAAAAGAAAAGTGTTCTGTCATTAAAACTGGATAGCTGGGTTTAAAAAAGGTTGTTAGTTAGATACCTTGAGCAGTGACACCTGAAGTGATTATACTAGCCAATCCACCTGTTAGTGCCATATTTAATATTTCATTTAAACATTTTTTATTGATTAAAAAATTAGTCAAGAGGGCATAAATGAAAGGAGAAGGGTATAAAAAAGTCAATATTCTGTTCCTTTGGTCTTTGAATTTACATTACCTTAGGAATGTATGGTTCAGTATTTAAAAGGTATTAATATGCTGCTGTGCAAATATGCATTTTTATGTAACAAATTGACTTTTACATTTTAGGAATATGATAAACTTTCAAGTGAATATGAAACTCATTGGTATGCATAGTTCTTTCTTATTTATCTATAAATGAAAATTTGTACTGTCCTAAATAACAGTTGAGGAACTTCTACTTGTGAAATTATTTTCCTTTGGCAAAGTGGATGGAAAAGATTTTGGGAAAAAAAAACACAAGTGCTGGCACAATGGACAGGAATGTTGGAAAAAATTTTTAAATGTTGGCATAGGAATTCTTTAAAAATTCTAACTTACTCACATGTGAAATGAAAGTATAAAAGCATCTGTCCTATTTTATGCACACTGACTAAATAAAAATGAACAATTATATTGAGCAAAGTTTAAAGCTCTTTAAACTAAAGTATTTTGTCTGACTTTTGGCGATCTTTATGTTATTTGTTCCACTGAATTAAAATATTATGTTTGAGTGCAGACATACTTTGAAAAGCAGAAATTATAGAGAAAGCAGAACATTCTCTTTTCCAATTCTGATGACCCTAGATGAAATATGAAATTTTTGAGAGACTAAACACTTCTAATATACTTGAGAAGGAAACTTTGGACCTTGGCCTCATCTGTCATTCAGCTGTGTATTAGTGAAATATTTCAAGAACCTATGGATGTGTCTTACCACAGCATCTTTTGTTCTGTCCAAGGTTGAAAGTATATAAATTAGATTTTTAAGGATTATGACCATAATTTTTTTAAAAATTTCTGTATTTAATGTTTTTAATTCTACTACCAGCTGTGGTTATATTTTCAAAGAAAACAAATAAGAAACTTAGAGCAATATGAAATTTTTTGTTTTGATTTCTTCAGAAATTAGTTTAAATCAAAGGCCAATGTAACATTTTCAGATTGTTGTCTAAGATGCTTTTATTGTGTCTTGATGCTGGCAAAAACTATTTGGACCTGTTCTTCAGGTTTCACTAAAGCCATGTGATTATATATTTATTGGGAGAATATTGTTTTTCATGCACCAAATTATTAAAACAAAGAACTCAACACATGGTTTCATAATTGTGACTGAAATAGTCCATAGAGTACCTAATTTCCTTTGATCCTTTATGTTGAACAGTTCAGGCCGTGGTACTTGCCTTGATAATGAGCCTCCCAAGCGTGACTTTCTTTATCCAGCTGTGGCCCCAGGTCAGGTGTATGATGCTGATGAGCAATGTCGTTTCCAGTATGGAGCAACATCCCGCCAATGTAAATATGGGGTAAGAAGCCTTAATCCTTATGTTTAGTCAATTATATGTGTTCTTTCAAGACACAGATGTTAAGAGGGAATTATGAAGAACGTACTTTGCATCCAGTAACATCATTGATATAAATATAGCTTTTGACAGTGTTCTTTTTTCTATTATTTGTATAATATTTATTTCTAAATGTTTGAATAATCCTAAATTAAGCAAGTTTCAAATTTCTTATAAGTGATGCAGGTAGAATTTGATAACTTCTAATATGTTTATTCTTTAAATGTTAAGTTTCTGATGCCAACTTTATTTTATCTTTTGAAATGTTACGGTTTTAAAATCCCTCACCACCCTCCTTTCTGGTACTCTTATAATTGGGCTAAAGAGCATTTTTACGTTGGCTAGGTGCCTTCACTTTAATTCATAGTTGCTGGTACTGAGTCATTTCATGTTGCTTCATCCACTGCCCACATTCCAACACAACAACCAAGTGGGAACAAGATGACATTAACCCAAATAATGAAACAGAAAAATTGCTGTGGAAAAAAAAATGTTGGCATCGTAATTTAGTTTGCACATCTGCCTAAAAATGACAAAGTGTCTATATCAGAAAACTTTTAAGTTTCATAGAGAAAGACTTTAATGTCTGGTATAGGGACACGTGCATAGTAGGAACACAATATAAGCATTCTGAATGAAAAAATAGGATTTTAAAATGTCAAATTGTTTGCCAGAAATATTCAGATTTAAAAAGTAAGTTTAAAGGGTTCGTTCCTATTTTTATGCAAATAGTCCTTTAAATCCCTTTAAAAATAATAACAATAAAAGGAATTAAGTTTTAAAGTAATTAAGAATAAACAATATACTCATCTTACTGAACCAGTTATTCTTCTTGGGAACAGTACAAAGGGAAGTGATTTTTTCAAAAGAAAGATTGTGTGTAATTATCTGAATATGTAGAGCCCTGAGTAAAATTTTGGCCTTTACTTTTTCTCTGTAAAGAGACTTCTACTCTTATTTCTGTATGGTTCTAGTTTCTTTTGTTCTTAGGTTGTTTATCCATTTAAAAAGTGAGTCAAACTTTAATCACAGTCTTTGTATATACTTGTAGCTAACTAGGTTGAAATCCATGATCAAATTTAATTAGAGATTTTCTGTTAGATTATTCTTATCTGTCTCTCATTTCTTTGTTAGCAAATGAAATAGTTAATCTACATTTTAGTTTTTCTGTTAGAAACAGGGTTAAAGAAATTAATAAAAAGTTGACTTGATTCACCTCAGTGTATTTGTATATCTCATTTGGTTCAGACCAATTGATTTGAAATGATATAAAGAGTACAAGATTTTATATTTTCCATTATGTTCTTCATATTCTGCTTTTAGATTCTTAATATGTTTACAAAGACTTCTGTAATAGATATAAAATAAAATTGGGAAACTTGGGGAAAGACACTAGCATCTTACAGACCTATACAGTTCCATGTATTTTATCATGAACCCTTTTCACTTTGATTTACAGCAAAATAATGACTGACTCATGTGCTATATGATAATGCTTATGATATTTTTTTTAACAAGTGCTATATGTTGCTAGCAAGGTTTATTGAGTCATAATAGAATCTTTATAATCACTCCCACCTCTTGAAGTTGTGCCTGAAAAATTGGTTTTACACAATTGGTAACATCTAAACCCACACTGGGTTTTATCTATTGAATCCCTAAGGTTTTAAACAATTCTAAATACCACTTCAGTAAATAATCGTGGCTTTGAAGGTTAGAGTCCAGTCAGGTAAGCAAGGCATATTTTAGGTGATAGCTAAAGGGAAAAACACTCCAGCCCTGATTTAGATAGCTGTCTGAATGGAGCATGCTGAGATAAACACTAAATACAGTTGTTATAAGCTTAGGAGAAGACCGTGGCCTTTTCAGAAGGGAATACATCTGGGGGTTAAATAATCAAGAAATGATTCCTCTTTCAATTAGCACAGCTCTAATGATGTCAGGAAACATTTTAAAACAACTAGAATAGATCTATAGAATGATCTATAATTACAGCAGTGATCAGCTTTCCATTTCTTCTACTTTGGTCTTCACGTACTCATTGCTGGGTTACCAATGATTACATCTGCAGTTATGAAAAATCTTGCCTGAATTCTTAGTGAGTAGGTTCATTAATATAGATGTTAGTTACATTTGAGGATTTATGTGAAAATTTTTCTATTTTATTTTACTCAGGGCAACATTTTCAACTATTATCCTTGTATATCATCTATTTTTATTTCCAGTGTGTTCTTAAATTCCAGATGAAGTTGTGAGGAGATTGTAATGGCTATAAATACAAATAACAAAACAGTACTATACAAGATGCAGAATAATATAGTTGTATAATGTAGTAATCTATAAATAATATATAATTTCTGGGATTTACATAGTAACTTTTTCCTGAGATTCTTCAGAATACATTAATAAAAATCATAATTATTTTATAATATTTTACAAATTAGGAAATTAAAAATACAGAATGTAATTTACCTATTCCAAGGTTTATAAAAAAGGCCTATATCTGTCAGTTCTGTTTTCTACTAGGTATAGTAGTTATGTTAAAAAAGGTAAAAGTACCAAATATATTTTGTTTCAGAAGATAATAACTCAGTTTTCATCAGGTAGTGTCTGTTACTAAAAATCTTCTCAAAACTGCCCATCTTGTCCGAGTCTTTTTTGGTAAAAAGGTGATTAGGGGACATTTTCTAAACTTATTCTTGAGGGTCACAAATTCTCAGGTGTCTAAAACCCCAAGTCTTTGATTTCAGTGAATTTATTTTCTTTTACCTTCTATAAAGAGGTAGAACTTTTTAAAGGTAAGATGCAAGTACATACAAGCAGCGTGCAAAGCTATATTCCAATTAGGTCATCTAAGAATATCTCCTAGCTATTTTAGTAGATTTCTAAGGGGACTTGGATGATTCCTGGATAAAAATATATTACAAATAAAACAGCAGTATCAGTATATCCAAGAAATGTTTCTTTGCCTAGTGGAGTAACAAACTCTTTCTTATAAAACTCTGTAGAATCTATTGTCTCACTTTTCTTCTACTTTCCATTAGTCTCCTTGTACTTATTAGAAGAGAATTATGAAAACTGAATTAACAAAAAACATATTGCAGTAATAACAGTAAGCTTAAATTTGGGAAGAAAGTTACAATAATGAGCCTATATAATTCAGGGGCTGTGGATAATCTTTTGGCTGCTTCCGAAGAGCATAGATTAATTTAAGGCTGAGCTTCAGGCTTAGCTCTTTATTTCTTTATTATGTCTTTTGAAATCATATTCCAAATATTATTTCCAAATATACTTAATGGTTTAGTATAGAAAAACAATATCTGGTATATAATTTACTGTTAACTATCAAGAGATGATTGTTCATCTTCAGATAGATTTAAGATCATAAAACCAGAGAAATTTTATAGACATAGCTTTGCTTAATTTATGGAGAATTTTTTTATCTGTTAAGTTTGTTACTGTTTATGTGGACTTAAGAGCACATAAATATATAATAGTGTGTTGTACATTGTTATTGCTTATTTTAATGTAGAACTGAATAATGTTTTATCAATAGACCTTATATTCTGAACCATAAATGGGAGCACATGATCTAATACTTGGTTTCACAAACAGAATATTTTAAACACATTGACTACCACACTAGAAAAAATTTTTTTCCTGGGGCCACAGTGTTTTATTACAAAAATAGCATAAAACTTCGAAAACAAAACAATCCTTTCTAATTTCATGAAAAAATTTGTTATTTTTTATTGTTTTCTGTGCATGAGTTATATGCAGCTTAAAAATTAGTTTACAGGGCGCAAAGTAAAGAGATGTGTGAGTTACATATGCTTCATGAGACTCCAGGCTCAAAACTAGCATGAGTTAAATACAACTCACATGGCAATTAATGTTAAAAGAATATTTTAAATAAAAAATATGTTCACCATAAACTATTACTTATGACCTCATTGATAAATTGTACCCAGTCTTAGACACTTTTTTTCAGTGATCAGCAGCCAAATTGTAAGCTTCAGATAATAATGGGATATGACTGACAGGCAAGCAAAGTGCCTTTCATTTACCTGGCATGTGGCAGACAGACTTTCAGTAAATGCTTTCATATCCTCTATGAATATCTGTCATCCATGATACCATTCTTGTATAGTTGATAATGCTGGTACTGCTTTAGGAGAATCTGAGCCTTTTCTACTTTTAGGAGCATATTAAAATATTCCAAAGGTAACATTGCCTCAATCCCACTGTTCAGTCTCAGTCTCAGTCTCAGCTCAAATGCCAGCTTCTCTTCAGAGAGGCCTCTCTCTGTCTGATTGTTTTCTATAAAAAGGCTTCTTCTGTCTTTCGCATTATGCTGTTTATTTCCTTCAAAGCAATTATTAAAATCTTATTGGATTATTATTATTTAAATGTGATCTTCTACATGAGGCCTTCCTGACAACCTTACCTAAAATTGTACATGTACATGAGCACATGCACACATCCCCACACAAAATTCCCATTGTTTTATTTGCTTGATTTTTTTCCTCTTAACATTTATCACATTCTGGCAAACTGTGTATTTTACTTGTTCATCTTGCTTATTGCTATCTTCTCCACTAGAATCTATTTTCTTTGGGGACAGAGATTTTTTCTGTTTTGTTCACTACTATATTGCCAGTGCCTAGAATAATGCCTGGTTCATGGTAGGGGATCAATAAATACTTATTGAACAAATGGACTGATAATTGTGATAGGGCTGTAATTTCTGAGAGGGGAAGGATTCCACCTGACTTGTTTATGGATATTTGTATAGTGAGTAGCTCAGTGCCTCACTCAAATAGGAACTCAGTAAATATTTGATAAATAGTTGGTGAGAAGAGTTATCTGATGAAGAGATAGTAGGAGAAAGGAACTTTGTGAAGACCCGGAGGCTGTGTATTTGAAGAACTCAGAGGCCAGTGTGGCTGATGCTCTAAAACAAATACCACATAAATGAAACAGGAGAAGGTAGGAACCAAGTCCTACTTTGGACCTTATAGGCCATATTAAGGATTCTAGGTTTTTATCTTAAAAGTTGTGAGAAACTATTGTAATGTTTTTGATGAATGTGACCAATAGAGTTTATTGATGTACAAAAAAAAAAAATCACAGAATTTCTAAAGCACATTATGTCTTAGGAAACAAATTTGATTATGAATTCTGGAAAAACCATGCTATAAAAGTAAAGGCTTTTGTAAAGTGACCTGTGTCTTCCTCTTTTCCCATTTCTCTTCCCCCCAAACATACCCTACACATAGTACTAAAGCAGCTCTGCCACTGATGATATTCCAATGTAGCAATGCCCTTGCTTTTCTCAGTATATGTAAATTCATTCTCTTTATACTAGTGGGTGCTGTGCCAGAACTCATTAATGAGGTAAATGGAGGTGTTTATGTATAAAGGTGTGTGGGCTCCATAATTTTGACCTTAAGATTGCAGAGTCTCTGTGTTGTGGTAGAAACATAAAAGAACCTATAAAAAGAAAATATGACATAGCTTTGAAAACTTTAAGACTTCTAGTTAATTTTGAATCTTTCCAGGGGAAATGTGTTTGTAGCAAGGGCTATATTTTACTTATAGATTATCAAACGTGAAAATTTTCTCTTCTGCATACCTCAATTAAATGATTAATGAAAGAAGAATCTACAAATGACTGGGTACCATATTTATTCCAAACTTTAAGTGATGAGAGGTTTTTAGAATTTAATATTAGAAATAAAAGACCAAAGGAGTAAATATATATGTATATTTGGATTTATTAATTTATGGTAAGAAATATAGCCACACAGTTTATATTCATTGAAAATACTGAAATCTGTATATTTTCTCACCTAAAAAATCTGCCCAATAGACCAATTTATTATCAAAAGTTATTTGGGGCTAGACACAGTGGCTCATGCCTGTAATCCTAGCACTCTGAGAGGCCGAGGTGGGAGGATTGCTAGAGCTCAGGAGTTTGAGACCAGCTTAAGCAAGAGCAAGACCCCATCTCTACTAAAAATAGAAAAGTTAACTAGGTATCATGGTGTGTGCCAGTAGTCCCAGCTATGAGGGAGGCTGAGGTAGGATTGCTTGAGCCCAGAGTTTGAGGTTGCAGTGAGCTACGATGACCCCACTGCACACTGCCCACTGTATCTGGGACAACAGAACAAAACTTTGGGTCAAAAAAAAAAAAAAGTAAAAAGGTTATTTGGTCAAGCATAGAATAAAGATATTGGATAGTATAGATTATTAATATATTAATTAATAACTTTAATAATAATGTCATCAGACTGTATCTTCCTGAAGATAGTTCTTTGCAGTCAAGGTAACTGCTAGAAACAAAATCTCTGATCAGAGTATCCTCCTCCTGGAGAGTACTTAATAAAGATGGACATATTTTGTCTCTCAGACTGTAGTTTTTAATGTTTTCATGATTACTCCCTTTTGTTTATTATTTTATCCAACCAACTAAATAAGATTTACGTCAATATTGCTTTATCAGTGAGAATCATTCTTTCATGTGATAGTATGTTGACTTTACTAATCTTTTTAGGGTACTGTTGGCAACACTTTTTAAGATTGCAGATAGCTTAGGAGAGGATAGTAATGAAATGCAGAGAAGTACATAAAAGAGAAGTTTAAAGAAAATGAGTGTGAGTAACCTATAAAAAAGAAAGCTAAATGTTGGCCTCAGCCCATCTTCTGGTTGTGGAACACTTATTATAGTTTGATTGCTGGTAACAAATTGTTCTCCTTTCCTACCAAGAGCATAAAAAAACCCAAGTAGTTTTAATTTTTACAGCTGGAAGGTAGTAGATTAAATATTAGGAAGAATTTTAAGTTATTAAATATTGGAATGCTAAATTGAGAAAGATTATAGAATTACTTTCCTTGAAGATTTTAAGGTGGTATAAATATTCTACAGTTTGGTGTGATATGGACTTAGGGAATAAAAGGGGTGGATGTATTTTAGCAACTCAATATTCTTTTGGAGTGCAAATATATATATATATATATATGTATGTATGTATTTGTCAGGCATATACCTAACAAGAAGTTGATTTGATTTTTATTTTTTCTAAACTTCAAGCCAAAATCTTGGGTCTGTAATCACTTGTATCCTTCAATATCAGTAGTTTTACCACATTTGCTTCTTAGAGATTTCATTTTTTTAACCATTTAATCATTTTGTACACCCCTTCAAATTTGTGATTAGTTATATAAGTTGAATTTCTAGATTAGGAGTTGTTTGTTTGTCTTTTGCCTTTCTAGCATCTCTTGCACTTAAATTACCCACATAACAAGATTAAACTATTTAAGGCAGAAATAAGGGCACATTATCCTTCTTTCTGCAGATGGCTACTAAACACCTGGAACCAGGCCATAAGGTCACCATATGTTGGTTTTCAATTTTCCTTTGTGTGATTAAATGATAAGTAACCTTTCTAATCATTGATGCTCCGTCCTGACCTTCCGTGCTCTGCTCTCTCCCTTTACCGTCATGATCCTTTATTGCAAACAGCTGCTGAGAGGTGCTACTGGTAGGGTAATGAGGACAAAGGGAATGTTTCATGTTCAGAATCAAGGACTCAATGTGGCATAGGGTTTAGGGTTTCCCAAGGACAGAAAATGTGTACATATCTCTTTCTTGGTCTCTAAAGTTGTTTAAAAATTTTTTTAAAAACCCAAAAGCCATCTAGCAATAAAGACACCACTTTCTCTTCATATACTTCTTTAATTAATGATATAGTAATTATAAAATGACTTTGTACTTCTATAATGTCACTTCCCCCCTTGTGTAAACTACTAATTTTAATTTTCTTAGGTATATTAAAGGGCTTCTCTTCCCATTTTTTTAGTCTGTTTTAACATAATATAATTACTTAAAAAGAATGGAAACATTAGGAAAGATAAATTTTAATATCTTTTATTGTACTGAAAAGGTCTTTGTAAAATAATCAGTTATTCTATTCTGATCAAAAAAGCCTTAGTTCACTTCTTTCCAGAGTTATTTTCTACACATAAGGTAAACTATTTTATATTAATTACTATAAAACTCTATTTTCTTTTTTTATTTGTTTTTTTTCCATTTATTTTTAATTTATGTATATTCATGGTCATTTTCTAAATGTATCTTTATTACCACTTATGTTTGCTAATATTTTTAACTATTGTTAATGTTTGCAAATAGGGTCATTCATCTGAAAAATCAAATACACTAGAAATGTGGGAGTTGATATTAAAATTTTAAATAAGTAGGGATATTTTTAAATGTCTTGTTTCTTGGAAGACTGTGAAATACTTCTGTGAAATATGCTAACGCTATCTTCTTAAAATCCAAACACAAGTGGTGATATGTTCAGAAGTTTCAATAATAATAATATGTAAATTGATACTTAAGCTCATATATTGAGTGAATGTTATGCATTAGTATATAATAGTTATAATTTGGAGATGTTGTACTTTAAAATAAAAGTAAAGGATAAAAGAGTACTATGATTATTTAGTGAGATTGTATATTATATTAGAATACAAGAAACCTTTACTAATTAGCCTTAATTGACAAGAGATGATATTCAATTCTGATACATTTTTAAAAGAAATGGGAAAGTAGCTTAATTGTATGGAGATATCTTGGGCATTGATATCAAGCAGAGCTGATTCAAATCTAGATTTAGTTAGAATTGAAACAAATTGCTAAACTTTTCTGATCCTAAAATTTCCCACACTTTCTAAGAAGATTGACATAATTATTAAATGCAATACAAATATGAGTATGCCTAGCACAGTAGTTAATAGTATATCCTGAAAAGTATTAGTTTTTTTCTTTTCTTCTTGCCTACAGCATCACTGCTAAGTGGTCATGAAGTGTGTGCTAATTATATCTACAGTGGTGGGATTTCAGTTTTAGTTCCTCATTGTTCAGATCTGACCTTTGGACTGTTTTTCTATATATTGAACTAAAATCTGCTCCCCTCTAGCTTTTGTTCATGGTTGAACTGGCTTCTCTTCTAGGTTAACATGCATATTTTTTTCCCATTTATAAAATTAACTTTCTAAAGTCTAGGAAAACAGTTTTAGTTTCAAAAATATGACAGACAATAAATACAATCACTTCTTCAGGTATGAAAACAAAAACACTAGGTAAAATAAAACTAAAAAAATAATTAAATTTATCCATTTAGCTATAACAGGTATTTATGTGATAAGAAGAAACACAGGAACAATTCACAAATTGGAAGCTGACACCAGTGTAATATATGTCTTGTTCTTTCATATGTGATTGTTTTCTAGTATATTAATGATTTGAAGCTATCAGGCAGGCTTTTTCAAAGTTAAAGAGAAAGTCTGTAGCATTATATAAAGACTCAGAAAAAATGGAAAGTCCTTCAGAAAGGCCTTTTTTATTGGACATGGTAGATGGCTTAGTGGCTTCATTTTCAAAACACTAAGCTTTCTATTAAAATCATGAGGGTAGATGATGAAGCTATGAAGATATATTCCTTTTGTGTTTTATTAAAAAAGTTAATTGATAAGAAGCTAAAGCCTGGATCCAGTTCTTAATTTTTAGGAAAGTCGTCTCTATTGGAGGCAAATGGCCTCAAAACCCAACATCTCTAAGAAAGAAGCATCACAAGCCACAGGGTTTAAGGCTACAAAGGATCAGCAGATTGGAATACTGGGAACAAATGCCAGCACAGATTTAACTATGTGAATGTTTTAGTGGAAAAAATGGCTCCCATAAGAAATTTAAGCCCTAGAATTGTACCCTACATAAGAACAAAGTAAAACTTTATATAGTCTACATGGTGCTGACCAAATAAATCAACATGAAAACTGGTTTAGTGAAAACCTTGAGATGTATAATAGAAACAAATGTAGGTATCTATACTTCTACAACTTAGAAGGCAGTGGATGCTCAAAGAAAAAATGTTCACTGAAGATAAGCTTGAATACAAAATAACAAACAATATGAGAAAACCATCCACTATGAAGTTGACAAGTAGGAATATGAGCACTCCAAGAGAAAAAGAGAGGTTAAGAGACCTGGTGGTTAGATTGAGAAGGTCCACTATGCATTGAAGAGAAGTTCTAGAAGAAAGAATAGAAAGAACAGGAAAGAGGCACATTAAAAGAAATAATAACTGATAATTTTTTGGAATCAAGGAAAGGTACAAATTCTCAGCATAAATCTCAAGTAGATAAATAAAAAGAATACTTAGATACAGTGATGAAACTATACTTTTAGTAAAGACAACGAGAAACTTGAAAGCAACTGGGAAGACTATAATAATATATAACAGCTGTTATATTTACAAGTAATTTTCATCAGCCTCAATAGAGGTCTTATAAAAATGAACTGAATACCTTCAAATGCTGTGATAAGATAAATGTTAACCTAGAATTGTATCTTCAATTTAAATAGCATTCAAAAATGAGGATAAAATAAAGATATTTTCAGAAAAATAAGTAAAAGAATCCCTGGTTAAATTAACTACTAAAGGATGTATGTGAAAAATAAAAAAAGAAATTAAATTCAGAAGGTAGTGGTAGGATATAAGAAGCAATTATCATTAAAGGCACTGGTAAACACATAAATATATCTAAGTAAACATTGACTATTTTACTTGGACAGTGAGTTGTTCACAAACTTTCAGACATTTATAGGCAAGAAAAATTTCCCTCACAAAACTAGCAGACCAAGATAGGGATGCAAAATTATAATTGTGCCAAGAGGGAACATTTTATAAAGACTGCCATAAGCACACAGACTCTGCCTGTGGGAGTGTTACAGTCTATAGTAACATCAACAAAGTAAAAAGAACAAAACTTAAGGACAGCCGTTAAAATAAAATATTTCATTTTTATGAAAAAACCTGACCACATTGACATCATTCTTCCAATTTTGCCATACAATATTAAAAACTTTATCATAGAATACCAATCCATTGCATTTGAGGTACATGTCTAACTATACTCTACCTTGTTCTGTCAAGTTCCCATGAATTCTAAGTGATAGTATTATTTTTTATAACACTAACATAATTCCTGGTGCATAATAGATTCTCAGTGAATATCCTTGAATGAGTGGAGGAAAATACTGTTATTTTTGTATTGCCAGGCAATCCTAATTGATTAGAAATTTACCTCATAAAATTAGAGAATATATTTCAAATTTTCAGTGTCATGTCACAGAAATGTCCCTTAGTGGGGACTGTTGATAACTTTTCTCTCCTTCCTTAAACTAAAGGGCAAGCACAAAGATCCAAATTTCCCCTAGAGAGTTTTCCCAAAATGAAATTTAGGATTATAGAAGGAACCCTAACACACAGATGATGATTTATTAGTTCATAGAGGTCATGAAACTAATCTTAATAAATTTTACCTTCTCCTATCAGGAATCATAAGTATGTGAAAGAGAATTGCTCCTCTAGAGCTAAGCTACTATCTAGTCAAAAGAAAAAAGAAAAGAAACAGAAAAAGAAAAAATCATCATTCCCTCTTACTAACTATACCCCATCACTTCTATATTTTACTTAGGGAAATTAATCTGCCTTCTATGATAGTTACTATACAAATTTTTCACGAGGTAAAAATTTCACCATGCCTTTAACTTTATTAGAGGTTGGAACCCACCTTAGATTGCTTATTCAGCAACAAATATATTAATAAATGTGTAAATGAAACTGCTGTACCTATGCAAGCATCATCCATGTTCTAGGATTCAGCAGTTTAGAGAAAGAAGGATATTTCTGAAAGTGTGAAATTATTATCAAATTCTTTTAGGGAGTTTATGTGTTGATTATTGGCATGAAATGAAATTTTCTTGCTTTTTATCTTTCAAGAGAGTATCCTTTTTTAAATATACTCTTGCAAAATCTTTCTAAATTGGATATCAAAATCTTTTCATCTTTCTTATTCAAGTTGAGATTCCAATGCAAAATCTGTTTTAAAACTCTTCAGAGCCTTCTCTTTGACTAGTTTAACATCTTGAGAGTGTTTCCCAACATAGATTTCTAGTCCCATACTTTAAACAGTGATCTGTGAGAAGTTAATGCCCTAGCAAAATTCAAATCCCTGGAGGCCCACCAAGGTAACAAAATCCTGTTAGAAGTGTGAATCTAACTTTGAAAATGCGTAATTCTTTAAAAGTTAAGAGGGCTCTGTTAATCTTAAGATTAAGGCTTTGAAAAAAAAGTATTTTGAGCACTTGCTATTTTGGATAGAGATTTTCACAGTGATTTTGGGAAAGAAAGTTTTTGTAACCTGGCTAAATAATATGTTTTCCTGATAGATGTTTATAGATATTGTCCTTTTCAGTGATAGAATTTTGATTGAATAGTTCTGTCTAAAGTAAACTTCAGGCTTCTTTTACTTTTGTCTAAAGTAAGATTTTTAACCTAATTAAGATCAGGAATATTATCCAGGACTATAGATAAAAAGTTTTTATAATCTCTGTATTAATCTCTATTAATGCTTCTCTGTTTTTGTAAACACATTTTTCTTAGAATTTGTGTAGATTTGTGATACATGAGACAATATTTTAAACCCTTAAATGTTATTCCTACTGCTTTTTAAATATTAAACTAAAAGAATATACTTAGGAACATAAACTTAAAAAAATCTTCTATAGAAAAAGAAGAATAAAATAATATAAACTCTTAAAACAGATACTAAAACTTTGAAAAAAATTAAAGTGGATTCTGTAATAAATTGGTTTATAAAAACAGGAGAGTTTTATGTTTATATTATGATCCACAGTACCTACTTTTATAATGTTTTATTTCTCTTCTCGTTCACTAATTCTCCAAATAGAGTTTAAAATTTTTAAGTATTTTAAGCCTAAAATTTTTAAGTATTTTAAGTATTTTAAAGCCTAATAGACATTATACATCTCCTCTCTGCTTGGTGGGGGGCACCCTAATGAAGGGTAAAAAGAAATCCCCTCAGTTTGTTATATTCTGGGGGGTTTCTACTTGTAGGACTTGTTAATTAGTTATTTCAGTATCTTACTACTTTATTTCTGAATTGTGTTAATGTGATAAAAGTACTTATAATTATGTTTTGAGAATTAAAAGATCAGCTGGGGAATAAAAGCAAAGGGATTAAATGTTACGTATGGATTTATTTTTGCATTTTTATATTGTAATATTTTTATTATAAGTACATATAATAAACTAAATAGTTCTAGTTTAAATTTAAAACTTGTAACATCAGTAATGATGCTGGTTGGTGATGATATATAAAAAGAAACTGAAAATTTTGAGTATTTTCTTCAACAGTAAGTTTTTTGGTGGCTGTTAGTTGAAACACTTAGGGATAATATTGAACAGTTTATTTTAGAATCTAATAGATAAATATAGTATGAACAAAATATTATTCAATAATAGAATAAGTGTTGTAATTCTTCAGTGTTGAGGTAGGATAGTGAAAAATTGTAATAAAGGAGATAAGACAACTCCAAACAACATTCAAAACATGCCATAAAGGCAGCATTCATTCAAAACCAAGGTTCCCTTTCATGGAGGTAGGCTACACTGATGGACTGAAAATAACATTGCTATATTGTTCTTAGGCATAAATGGACTTTATAAATTACTCCAAAATATACTTCACATTTCTTTAAGTTCAAATATTTCAATCCGTTCCCATGATCTTTCTTCTTTTTTCTATTTTAAAATTGTCTTTATTTGAGTATTATAGTAGGTCTAGGAAATCATTCACCTGGCATCACTTTGTTAGTAATTGGTAAGTTTGTGCTATTGTATATTCTTGAGTATAATAAACATATATTTTCTTTCTATGTATTTATTATTTATCCCTATTCCTCTATATTAGTGAAATTTTTGAAATTTCACTATCGAAATTTCAATATTTCAAAATTTCACTATTGAAAATTCACTATATTAGTGAAATTTTACGCTATTGTAAAAAAAAAATCCTAATCAATATTAAAAGCTAAGTTACACTTTACCCACTAAGATAAGAATTATAAAAACAAATGTCTAAATGATTCTGCAAAATGGGTAACCCATCTTCCATAAGAATCTCCTCCAGAATCCTCATCTCTGTTGCTTCAGCAGTAGCAAGAGAACTGGCAGCTCTTTTTAAAGTAGTGCTGAATGACTATGAGTGAGTGTATTTTAGGAAAAATTGGACGTGATTTTAGTCTCTATTTCTGATCAACTTGCTTTTGCCTTCTTTCCTAGGAAGTGTGCAGAGAGCTCTGGTGCCTCAGCAAAAGCAACCGCTGTGTCACCAACAGTATTCCAGCAGCTGAGGGGACACTATGTCAAACTGGGAATATTGAAAAAGGGGTAAGCTCAAAAGATTTACTAGCTATTTGACATGTATACTAAATTGATAAATTTCTGGTGCTGATATTCAACCACTAGGAAATCTTATATATTTTAAATATACTTAAAAATAGTAAATCCCTAGCCCAATGGGTTAATTATTATACCTCGATATCTGCATAAATGCATTGTTTAGGAAATTATAGTTGGTAACTATTTCGTGAGTCAGTTTCACCTTTATGTTGATGTGTGTATATTATATTTGTACCCCAAAATATCCAACAACAATATATAGTCTGTTTAGTCATACAGTATATATTTAGTATATTATAAATACAGTCTGTTTAGTCATATAATATAGTCTAGTTTTCTCTGAGAAATAATTCCCAGGAAAATTGACCCAAAAATAGACTATAACCATAGTCTAACTAAAGTCACTTTTAAATTGCAGTATGAGAGAGAGAAAGGACTAATATAATAGTAGGAGAAAAATTAAATAATGTATTAAGCATAGAAATTAGAGCTAAATAATTTAGTTTTATCAGTCTAATTTTTAAAATATCATGATTAAGAATTGTTTAAACAAGCTGAGCATGGACACATACATCTGTAGTCCCAGCTGATTGGGAGTCTGAGGTGGGAGGATTGCTTGAGTCTAGGTGTTTGGATCAAGCCTAGGCAACATACATAGCAAGACCCTATCCCTTAAAGAAACAAAAACCAAAAAGAATTGTTTAAACAAATGACAGAAATAGTTTGTATGCTATTACCGAAATTCTCTAGAAATTGCTATCTATGTAAATGTAAATTTTAGAATTTATTGCTATGGACTGAGTTTACAATAACTACTGCTGTCATCTGTTCTCAGTTCTGACTTCTTCCATGTTAGCTGGGCAAGTTTCAACAAGGATTTCGCTGAATTTCAGCTTGCAATCTGATGTTTAAATAAAAAGAATGAAAGCTTTTGGGCAGCTGTCACAGTTTATTAATCCTTGCTGACGGCTTCATTCAGAACCCATGACCTAGTGCCATGTTGATGGCTTTTCCATGCTGAGTTTGGAAATGTTGGTAAATTATGCTAAATATATGAATTGATAGGGTCATTTAAAAAGGATTAAGGATCTTTTTTTCAGATTTTGTAAGTAGCCAATAAAAATACAGAGAAATTCACATACTGCCAAAAATTCCTTCTATTTTTTTCACTGAAGTAATAGGAAATATTAGGAAGTGCATTGTTGAACAATCTATTGTTTATTTTAGAATCAGTAATTCTTATCAACGACAAGTAGCAATTTACATCAATCTGTACTTAGAAGAAATACACAGCTATAAGGAGGGAAAGTCATAGTGAGAATCTTTCTTTATTTGCCACAGATTATTATTGTTGTGACCTAGTCCATGGTCCAGTTTCTATTTGCCTTGAGTAATACTACTATATCACTAGGCCTGTTGGCTCTTTTTATCTTATTTTATTTTTTAACCAAAAGCATAAATAATTCATTCTTTCAAATACCTCACAGCCCTCCTATAAGCATTCTATAAATTATATAATCACTCCAAATAAGTAAACCATGAGTAGTGGCTAAGAACACATAGCTCAATTCCACCAGTCATTTATATGGTAACACATATTTAATATCTTATTATTTATGCTTAATAGCAGAACCCTCAAATGTCTTACCTTTTTTAATTTGGAGACAGGCTCTCGAGTACAGTGGTGCAATCATTGCTCACTGCAGCTTCAAACTCCTGGGCTCAAGTGACCCTCCTGCCTCAGCCTCCCAAGTAGCTAGGACTATAGGCCTGTGCCACTGTGCCCGGCTAATTTTTTCATTTTTTGTAGAGACGGGGTCTTGCTATGTTGCCCAAGCTGGTCTCCAACTCCTGGCCTCAAGCGATCCTCCACCCTGGCCTCCCAAAGTGCTGAGATTACAGGTGTGAGCCACTGCATCCAACCAAATGTCATATCTCATAGCTATATGCGTATATATGATAGAGATGACATATTTCTTAGAAATTATAATTTGAGGGATACTTGGAAAACACCTCTCAAATAATATTAAAGCTAACAGTATTGATTTAGATTTAGATAAGCAAATAGAGAGGAAATATAATTATTCTAAGCATAAATAAGAATAAGCACAGATAAGAGAAAATGAATAAAATGGAATAATATATAGTTGATTTCTAAAGATTCACATTCTTAATCTAGGTTAATGGTTGTCAACCTTTTGATCCCTAAATCCTTGCTTCAAATGAAGTCTGTAGAATTCTAATACATGTATTTGAAAAAATGGAAATGTGTTTAATAAGTTTAAAAAGCCCCTTGCCTGCCCCTTACCCTGTCTGTAAGAACCTTGTGAGTGTAGCAAAGTTTGTGTGTCAAGGGGTCAATTATATTCACAATATAAGAGTGTACTATCATTCCCAGGTTGTTGTTTTTTTAAAAAAAAATAAAAAGAAACAAAGCAAAAGCAAAGAAAAAAAGAGTGTACTATATTAAGGTCAATATATGGGATATCACCATCTAAAATTAAACTATAAAACAAATCTTGTCATTCTTCCAGAGACATGAAAGATAGTTTTAGGAGTGGCACTAACAAGTCTTAGAATAAATGAATGAATGAAGGAAGGAATGAAAAAACAAATACAAATGCAGGCTTCTAGAAAGGAAAATGATAGAACATTAAACAACCCTCAAAATATTCCTATCATTAACTTCGAATTTATGAAGAAGCTTTCACTGAACTAAATCAACCTGCATATTTAAGAAAAAAAAAAAAGCTTCTCAAGAATTAGACATGTGAGCTGAACACGTCTTTTTTTTTTTTTTGAGACAGAGTCTCACTTTGTTGCCCAGGCTAGAGTGAGTGCCATGGCGTCAGCCTAGCTCACAGCAACCTCAAACTCCTGGGCTCAAGCAATCCTTCTGCCTCAGCCTCCTGAATAGCTGGGACTATAGGCATGCGCCACCATGCCCAGCTAATTTTTTCTGTATATATTAGTTGGCCAATTAATTTCTTTCTGTTTATAGTAGAGATGGGGTCTCGCTATTACTCAAGCTTGTTTCGAACTCCTGACCTTGAGCAATCCTCCTGCCTTGGCCTCCCAGAGTGCTAGGATTACAGGCATGAGCCACCGCGCCTGGCCTAAACACGTCTTAATTTATTTTTTATTTATACTTTACTAACTGTATTTAACATATTATCACCTGTATAAATTGTTGTTGGTGTTCATTTCTGTTTTTTTTTCCTTAAGAAAGAAGCATTTTTTTGTTATTGCTAAATGCAGATTTTTTTTGCCATTAGGGCTGTATCATCTGGAAATTAAACCAGAGCTCAGAATTTTGACCCAAAGCAAAACAGCTATGCAAAGAGCTAGTAAAGATCTAGTGACAAAATTAAGTGGAATTTTCAATTGATCTAGTCAATTTTGTGCTGTTAGTCTGTATATATGATATCTAAAAATAGTTGACATTCCCAATAACAATGATGACAATGATAATGACTATTTTATAAGTATTTACACTGTACCAGGCACATGTTGCTAGGTGCTTTATAGCCATTCTTCTGCTTAATATCAACAAAAATCCTATAAAGTGGGCAGTATTTTAACTCCATTTTACAGATGAGAAAAGTAAGACTTAAGAGCCTGAGATTACAGAGCAATTTAATGGCATAGCTGAGATTCCAGCACAGGTCTTTCTGATTCCAGAGTTGAAATCTTTGCCCCCTCTTACTGCCTCTTATTTTATCTTCAGATGAGAAATCTTGCAGAGGAAAAATAGCAAGTTCTCATTGTCACAAGAATAACATGGGTCAATGTATTTTACCCTTTAGTACTAAATAGATTTTTCATTTTCAACCTATAATAGTTTCTTATCTTAAGAATCACAATAAGAAGGCAATGTGGGTAGAACATCGAGCTAAGAATATATGATTTTTTTTTTTTTTTTGGAGACAGAGTCTCGATTTGTTGCCCAGGCTAGAGTGAGTGCTGTGGCATCAGCCTAGCTCACAGCAACCTCAAACTCCTGGGCTCAAGCAATCCTGCTGCCTCAACCTCCCAAGTAGCTGGGAGTACAGGCATGTGCCACCATGCCCAGCTAATTTTTTCTATATATATTAGTTGGCCAATTAATTTCTTTCTATTTATGGTAGAGACCGGGTCTTGCTCTTGCTCAGGCTGGTTTCGAACTCCTGACCTCAAGCAATCCGCCCGCCTCGGCCTCCCAGAGTGCTAGGATTACAGGCATGAGCCACCAGTGCCTGGCCAAGCTAAGAATTTATGATTGTGTGACAATTGGTAAAATAATGACTGTCTACTTTAAAATGACAGAAAACCAATTTCTACATATTTCATAGAGAATGAGGGGTAATACTTTAGCAAGCTGTTTGTGGACTTCCTTAGAGGGAAGGTGCTATACATTATTAGAGTGTCATCACTACTTTTCGTTATTGTTTGCCAGTCTTAGATGATGGTGGGCAGAAAATTCTTTGCCAGACTGTCTTAACTGGCAATAGAGAGTATAAACATGAGTTTATGTGTCTGAGAGACATAAATGGAATATCCATGACTTCTGATCTTAACTCTGAGTTTCAAAACCACTGTCAATCAGAAGGAACAAGAAAGAACCTACACCCTGTCTAGCCAGAAGAATAAAACCAAAGCTTCTCATAGTTTTCTGAATAAATCTTTTCAAAAAGGAAGGCAGTAGAAATATTGCTCTACTGATAGCATAGACATGTCCAAAGGATTGAATCCATGATGATCTCGTCAAACTCTGGCTGCAAAAGATATGGGATCCCTGCCCAGGGGCGCAGTTCCACAAATGTTCCATGTAAGTATGGGAACTGTTCCATGCACATTTAGCAGATGGAGTAAGAAATATGGCCAAAAAATTAAAAACTGATCTTTGCGTGAGTCCTGGGGGGTCTGACATCGCTATTACAGCCATTGGATGTTTGCCTGAATAAACCATTCACGGATTGAATAAGAACCATATGGTCTGAATGGATGTGCTCAGGGACAGTAGCATTAACCAAAGGGGGAAATTTGATGAGCCCAGACAGTACACTGGTACTGTGTGTCCATGGGTCAGTCTCCTACAAATCAATCAATGTTACTTTCAGCCAGAGACCTTTCTTTGGATATAGCATCAGTGATAGCCCTTTGGAAAGGAATCAGAGGGATGCCATATTTGATGAAATAGTAAATAAGGATTTAGATTGTAAAATCTTCCATAGTAGTGTTGGCATTATTACTGAACAGGATATTAAGGATAATCAAAACCCAATCCTTGTAATCCTGTTCATGACCACAAAGAAGATTTCAAATACTGGCTTATTACCAAAAGATTGATTTAATGATTCTATAAGACCCAATTAAGGATATAGTTCAGCATTTGGGTTTACATATAAGTGACATTGATTCCTAATAGCTTTGCATGGGAAACATAGGGCTGGATTAGAATTGGTTTATTAAATGCCGTCTAAAACACTGAATATAGGTAATAGGACATTTGAAGCCTTAGATATTAATCACTTAGGGTAGAATATGTTTTGACTGGGTCCCAAACTGTAAACACAGGAAGTGAAGCAAGAATAGTTCTTCTAATTGCTTTAGAAATTTAAATATTAAATTATAAATATAAAATGTCCTATTTCCTTAAGTACTAAGTTTGACAATTGATATCACTGGCATTCACTTTGACACTTTTTTTTATTTTTATTATGAAAGAACATCCTCATTCATTCAGTTACACAGTTTGGCTTGTGATTATCTTTCAAATTTTTTTAGAATAATTTTTGTGAAACCATGGATATATCAAAAATTCATGTTATTATTTTCGAATATGAGTTCCATTGTGGAACTAATGCTGTGCAGACAGCTCAAAATGTCAATGAAGTGTTTGGGAAGGATGTGGCTAATGAATGCACAATAACTCGATGTTTTGAGAAGTTCCGTTTTGATGATTTTAATCTTGAAAATGAGCCATGTGGGCAACCTGAGACCAAGGTGGATAATGGTGAGTTAAAAGCTGTAGTGGAAGTGAATCCATCTCAACCTATGTGTGAATTAGCAGCAAGGTTTGACGTTATTATTCCAATAATATTGGGCCATTTGAAGCAAATCATCAAGGTAAAGAAGCTTCCCTTTCTTTGTTGTCATGACATTAAGGTGAACCATTTCTCCACTGTATTGTTACATGTGATGAAAAATGGATTCTTTTTGACAATTGCAAGCATTCAGCACAATGGTTGGATAAAAATGAAGTGCCAAAACACAGTCCAAAACCAAATATTCATCAAAAAATGTTACTGGTGTCTGTTTGGTGGTCTAGCACTGGTATTATTCACTATAGCTTCATAAAACCTGGTCAATTGATTATAGCATATGTCTGCTGCAACCGGTGAATGAAATGATGAGGATGCTTGCAGCCAGAGTTTGGTCAACAGGGACAGGCCAATCCTCTTACAATACAATGCTCAACCTCATGTTGCACAAACTATACTGCTCAAACTACAGCAGGTGGCCTTGGAAAAATTATTCCCCAGACTTTGCCCCAACTGATGACCACTTCTTACAGGCTTTGGACCACTTCTTGCAAGGAAAAATATTCAATTCTCAACAAGCTGTGGAAAAGGCCTTGTGCAATTTCATGGCCACTGGCTCTCCAGGCCTCTTCACTGCTGACATAAACTAGCTACCATTAAGGTAGCAAAACTTTGTCATAGTTTAGGCAAATACCTTGATTAATTGTACTGCTTTGTGTTTAAGATATAATAAACTACACTTTTGATCAGAAGATGGACATTGCATATTTAATGACCAAATAGTATGGGATGACAAGTTCTGATTTAGAATTTGGGCTGAAAGATAGCTTTATCATTCCCACACCTGCACAATGGAAAGTTAAGGCTTTTAATAGTGCTATGCTCCAACCCTCAGCTCTTCTGACTTGAGAAGAATGTTCTGTATTGAATCACCAATATAACTTCCTTTAAAATTGCAGAATTTCCTTAGAGGTCTCTCATTCCAGATGCTGGCTGGACTAAGGCTAGCTATTAAGAGATATACCATAATCACATCCCAAAATGGTTCTAGTTAAAAAGAAACAAACATTTAAAAATACTACATATACTTGTCTTGAAATATTCCTTTGTTGAAATATGACAAATTCTCAAAGTTAGATTGTTTGATTTATAATATTGATATATCTTGCTTAAAGACAATTCCCTCATGTAGGCCATGAAATTTAGTAGTCTAATAGCAAAAGATGTTATTTAATAATGGTGTTTCTTAAGAAGGCTTTTAAAGCCTTACTGCAATAAGCCATCTTTCTAGATAGTGTTTAAAACATATTTATTTAATTTATAAGGAATCCAAAGTACAAGAATGAACAATATGGTAGTTTATTCTTAGAATGTGATTGTTTCACTTTTTTCACCTTTCTGAATGTGGTTAAACATACCCAAATTAGCAAAAGGAAGGCCAAATTTAGCCAATTTATCTGCATAATTTAGGCTGAAGTAACAAGACTATTATTTAGAATAGTCCAAAAATCACTAGGTTGTATATAACCTTTTGAGAGTAAAGATGAGAAACTGATTTGCATCTACATATTTAACTTTTCTAGTTTAAGAAACAAGGCAAAATTCTATGCCTCTGGAAATATAGATGAAAGAAATAAAGGATAAAAATAGATGATAGAACACTCAAAATCTCATCTTTATGTGCTTATAGGATTTATATACTTCAAGTTGCTTTATTTAGTATAATCTAATCTACTCATGATTTACACATATCAAAATCTTAATATATATTGATTAATGCAGTCATCTTGAAGAGGAGCTCAAATCATTTGATCCACATGAAACCTCCTATGGGCTTCTTCAATCCCTTTTATTAAGTTAAATAAGTTTCTTCTCTTAAAATCATACACCACATCAAGATATTTACTACTGTCAAAGGAGAGAAGTAGCAAGAATTCAGAGATCCTTTTTTATAAAGACAAAGGGGGGAAACAAAACAAAACACAAAGAATACTTCTGCCAGAGATCAAAATTAAATAAATTGTTTCATTAATTTTTAACTTCTTTGAAGTTACGTATGCATTGAACTAACTTTTAAAGTTGTCTTAATCCAAACCACATTGGAATAGAGAACTAAAATTAGTCCCCATTTTATAGTTAGGAAAACAAAGGAAAAGAAAGCAAGTGACTTCCTTTGGACCAAAGACACTGCTAGAATGAGAACTGAGGTTTGTAACAAAGTTCTCTACACAAACTAAAGTTGTTAACTTGTTAACTAGTATCAAACTAAAGTCTAGTCTTTTGTCTTCTCTGGGTGACTAATACTTATATGATTATTATGAATTCTTTACCCATTAGTCTTTGTTATTTAACTTTCTGATATAATTGTCTGTTATGTGAGATAGCTTCATGGCATAGATACAACCAAAGCATGAATTTATGCAATAAAAGGTCTTCTAACAAACCACTTATGAACTATTACTTCAATGTAGACATTAATTAATGGTGAGAACTGAGTAGCATTTTACAAAGTGACTATATTGTATTTATATGTTACCTTAAGAATGAGTTTTAAAAGAAAAACAAAACAATTTATGTGACTTATCTCACTGCCCTACATTTTGTGAACATCCTAGAAACATGTAGTAATATTATTAAATACTTTAGAACCTACATCTTTCAATATTCTTGTGGCTCTCACAATGTTTTTATTCCCTCAAAAATGAAAAAACTGAAATTTTTTCTCTACAAATCATGGGTATACTCAGGAGGTCTGAAATAGCATGTATGTATAGCTGAGTGGTTTTTTGGTGGATTTTTGTTTGTTTGTTTGTATTGTTTTGTTTTAGTTTTTAGTTTTCGTAGAGACAAGGTCTCCCTTAGTACCTGGCCTCAAGCAATCCTCCCACCTCAGCTAAGTGGTTTTTTGTTTTTTTTTTAATCTCCAGTGTTATTTTGTATTTTATGTAATAAAAGCAATCCAGTAAACTATATTGGAATATTCTTTAATGTCTTCAAGCATATAATCCTATACCTTTAATTTATTTTTTTCCCATGGATTTGTGTATTTTTGGACAGATAATCCCTTTTATACTAGTAAATAACCTTGAGCAAGTCAACTCCTGGTTTCCTCATCTGAAAAAATGAAGTGCTTAGACTACCTGAATTCTAAAGTTCTTTTGAGCTTTAGATGTAACTCTGTGATTATATTAAATAAATGTAAAATCAAGGTTTAATGTTATTTGAAACCAATAATGTTAAGCTTCCAACTTGAAAAAATAGGCAAAATTTAAGATTCGTTTCTAAAAGTGTCAGTTCCCATTAATTGCAAATGAAAATTATCAGTTAATTGCTGGCCAGGAATACACTGCTCAGTTATTTGCACAAGAAAATAGGTGTAGGCATAAATATTCTTACACACAGCTACTTGTACTAACAAAAACACAAACCGAGATTATTTGGTCCAATGTTGCAGCTTTTGTATAGGTGAAGATCTAATACAACTGGTATATCATAAAAATTGTTGGTCTTCAAGACCAACTAGGTAAGTCTTAAACTGTCAGCTGGAACATTTTCTCCCTCTCAAGAATACATTATCAGCAGTGTCAATCCAAGAGTTGTACCATATTATTGCTTTAGCCAACTCCCTCTTCATCATTTGCACAGACGATTTTTTTTTTGCTTCATGGAAATTTGCATTCTCCAAAACTCATAATCTTTCTTAATACCCTATTAATATTTATCAGACTTGGGGTGAGAATGTTCTTCCTTATGGCCAACCATATTTTGACTTCCTCTTGATTAACTTTTTACAGACAAATGGTAATTGCTCAGCACCCCTCTAAAAAATCTGTTACGCTGTTACAGCTACTAAAACTCTCTGGTTCCCTATGTTTTACCAGCTACCAGGGAAACAAATATAAATTTGACTTTCTTTATTCACCAGTTATCTCCAGTTCGTTCACCCAGTAAATTTTTATTACATGCCTACTGTGTGCCAAGCACCGTCCTAGGCATTCATTGTTTCCAATAAAACATTTCATGATGATGGGAATGTTCTATACCTGCTCTGTCGAACAGTAGCCTGGCACAATGGCTCATGCCTATAATCTCAGCACTATGGAAGGCTGAGGTGGGAGGAGCTCTTGAGCTAGGAGTTGGAGACCAGCCTGCGCAACATAGTGAGATTCCATCTTTACAAAAAAAATTTAAAACATTAGCTGAGTGTGGTGGCAGGTGCCTATAGTCCTTGCTTCTCAGGAGGCTGAGGTAGGAGGATTCCTTGAACCCAGCAGTTCGAGGTTACAGTGAGCTGGGTTTGCACCACTGCACTCCAGCATGGGCAACAGAGTGAGACTTGTCTCAAAAACAAAAACAAAAACAAAACAAAACAACAAAGTAGCCACTAGTCACATATGACTTTGGAGCCTTTGAAATGTGGCTAGGGGGTCTGAGGAACTGAATTTCTTCTTTTAATTAATTTAAATTTAAATTACCACATGGGGCTTTTGAGGATTTTACAGTCTAAGGAGAGACAGAGAAGTAATTTGAAAAATAAATAGGGTAATTAAAATTAGTGGTAAGTGGTAAGAGGGAACTAAAACAGGAGGTAATATAAACTATTACATCCTGGCAGAAGGGGAGAGTAGGGCAGGAAAAGATGGTAAGGTACCACCATTTTAGAATAAGGGTAGACACTTGACCTGAGATGGGAAGATGAGAAGACTTCATATAAGGAATTGAGAGAAGAGCATTACCAGAAGGAACAGCAAATGCAAATGCCCTAGGGAGGGAACAAACTTAGTGTATGAAGGAAGAAATCCAGTGAATTTCTGGAGCAGTCTGTCTCAAGAGAGAGAGAGCTGAAGAAGGAGGCAGGCGCTAGATCACTAAGTCCACTGTTGACCAATGTTAGGGAAGTAGGAAACCACCGAGGATTTTTAAGGAAAAGACATGATGTGATAACATGTTTTTAAAAGATCTCTTTCAATGGTCTCTGCAAAATAGATTCCAGTAGAAAAAAGTAATGACAGAGTAACCATGTATGAAGTCATTCCATTTGCCAGTTTGGTCTAGAGTGTTAGCAGTGAAGAAGGTGAAAAGTGAAAGAATTCTGGGGTATCCAACCCACAAAGCTTGGTGATAGAATTAGCGTAATAAACTGATCACTTTCTAAGCATGACATATCATAATCCCTTTATGTTTTAATATAAAGTTGAATTTTTATTTAACATCTAATATTGCTGACATTTATTCAACTCTAATAACCATGTTCCCTATTATTACTCATATAAACAAATGCGTTTCATAGCATCAACATAGTTTGTCAAAGTTTGATAATTCAGAGAAACATACCAATAAAAGCCTACAAATGCTTGGTTTAAAAAGAGTCTTTCATTTTGCCATATTCTGCAAATAAGATTTATCATGCTAGAGTTATGAGTTGATTTTGTGATGTCTGTGTCTCAATAAATTATTCCTGGCTTTCTACTTAGGTGCAGTATGTGTGGTTTATTGCAGAGAGTAGAGCTGAGCAGAATTATATATGTTCATGCAGGGACCAGTATATATGTTCATGCAGGGACCATACACATGGCTAGTCCATGTATATAAGGGTTTTTTTGTACCCAGTCCCTAATGTCTTGGCATAACTTTTATTATGTCTGCAGTGCTCATGTAGATGAAATGCCACAACACATTCTTTTACTATTGTAGCCTCAACTGGTCTTTTTTTTTTTTCTTTAAAGAAAGAGCAATTACCATCATAAAAATTCCTTACTGGAGAACTTTCCATATTGCGTTATCATTCCATGAGTCTAATAGTGGAATATAAAGAAAATTTTTAAAGAAAATACTAAAATATTTAAAAAAGACTTCGAGGTCTGTAGCTAGCTCCATAATGAGAAACTAAAAGTCTGAAGGAGGAGAAACAAGGAAAAAGAAACAAGGAAGACTTTTTAGAACTCATGGTACATGTTAGAGATTTATAAATCATGGCCTAGTTAAGATAATTTGCAAATGACATGCACCTTCACCAATGTCAAAACACAATAAAAAATTATCTGTCTGTTATCTATTGGGAGAATGCTAATGTCTATAATTGGTCATTACCTGACCCTTATGTATTTCTGTCCTGATAGGTCTGTCTGCCTAAAAGCTAATTCTGTGTTTTCTGTGAAATCTTGCAGTGGTGTTATCAGGGAGATTGTGTTCGTTTTGGCACTTGGCCTCAGAGCATAGATGGGGGCTGGGGTCCCTGGTCACTATGGGGAGAGTGCAGCAGGACCTGCGGGGGAGGCGTCTCCTCATCCCTAAGACACTGTGACAGTCCAGCGTAAGTAGCTAAAGTAAGCCGGAGCCAACAAAAAGACACAGTTGGAAATGATTCAAAGCTGTGGTTTCGCATGTTATCTGTAAAAACGTTTCGCTAGTGAGCCAAGTGCTTGTCTTCAGAACAAGCAATAGGCACAGGAAAGTGGAGAAGCTTTGTTAGACAGACTTTCCTTTTTCTTCCTTTCCCCTCATTGTGTAACTAAAAATAAAATTAAAAAAATAGACAAGTATTGTGTATCTGTCTCAGATAAAGCCAGACTTTTAATCTAATAATAATCAGATAGATTTCCTCCTCCAAAAACTACTGAATTATGGATGAATCCAGATCTGGTCTTAGCTACATTACCATGATTCCCAGGAAACCTAAGGTCTTTTCACATGTCACATAAAATTATTACTGCTACATTAGTATTAAAAGGACCAATGAGAGCACTTGAAGGGTTGAAATGCCTTGATTCACATCACAAATCACAATGAAAAGAATACTGCCCATGTGTTAAAATAGTTTCCATTCATATGCCCCCATTAATCATCTTCCAGAGCTGCCACCACTTTTCTCCCCATGACTGTTTTATGCAGGTCAGACTGCTCCTCTCCCACTACTCTTTTCTCCAGCCAGAGTCGCCCTGGCGCAAGGCCAGCCCCATCAGTATTCTTTGCTAGCTCTATTGCTTCTTCCTCATGCCAATGCCAAGGCCTAATACAGGTGGACCATTCCTCTAGTTGTACTTTCCTGTCCTCCTTGAAATTAAACTGCTCCTTAGCTGTTGCATGTCAAGTGCCCATTTTTGTCTAGAACTTTGGGTGAGGGCCTTCTTTCCTAGTTAGTATTTGGTGCAGAATGATGTTATGATAACACTTCTACCTTTTTTTCTTCCTCTAGCATAAAAAATGATGTTTTTATTTTTTATTTTTTCTCATTTTAACTCTGGACCCCTCTCTTCGGTTCCTCTCACCAAATGTCTCTTTTGCTCTTTTTAGCTTGAAATTGTTTCCTTTTGTATGAGTTCTGTGTTTCCTTTCTCCCACTATCTATCAATTTTTTAATATTACCCTCCTGCTTAACAGAGCTTCCTGTTACCCATTCATAAACCACTCATGCTACCACCATCCCCACTACCTTGTTTTTGTCTGATCAACCCATTTTTCTCAAGCTGGTTCAAGCTGAGCTATTTCCTTTCTTTGCTTAGAGTATTCACTGGCATTCAAAATATACTCAAAATGTAGCTTCAATTATCCCTTTGATATAAGTGAGCCAAAATTATAACTTAGAATTGATCTCTTTAAAATACATGCAGAATAATTAGCCTAAGTTCATCTATAGGCTACTGTAAATTAATAAACAAAAGCATAAAGCCCTATGATAAATAATATACCCAGATACTTAAAAGAATGACCACTTTTAAAGGAAGAAATTAGGTTTTTTCCATTTGATGATACTATGCTTGAATAATAGCATATGGCTTTCCCTAATATTAAATACTTAAAAAATTTACTTACACAAATCAAATACTTGGCATATTACTTTTTTGTTAATTTGAGTGTAATATAATGAATCTATACATATGCAAAGCCATCTGATTTTTAGATTTAATTTTTAAACTTCATGTAATATTTGAAATGAGATAGAAATTTATTTTTACATTATTTACTTTGACCTGAAACTATTTCCAGAGAGTTATTTAGTATCCTTTCCTTGTTTCCTGTGTGGAAAAAAAAAAAAAAAACTTTTTATTTCTTACTTGGTGAACAGATAGCATCAGATTATGTATTTATTGAATATGATTTATGGCTTTTCATTATAAATAAGTGATTTTTAAACTTGTGTTGAACTGAGTAGTATGATAGTTAGAAAATACATTGATTCATTTTCTTGAGAATGTAAATTATGACAATTGACAGTCTTGTAAATTACTTATAGTAAATTTCCTTAATTTTTATGTTCAACAGCCATAACAATTATTGCTGTCAATCACCAACATGATTATTTTAATAATTAATAAAATGTCAAATTTTATATTTTTTAAAGTAAACTTTAATATGTTTTCATCAAGTAATATATGTACTCTTTGTGTGGATAGATACATTATATTCACATATTAAACAAAATGTTTTTTCAGACCTTCAGGAGGTGGAAAATATTGCCTTGGGGAAAGGAAACGATATCGCTCCTGTAACACAGATGTAAGTAAAACCAGACTCTGCCATGAAAAATTAGCTTACAGAAGTGGGGAAATTTTTACATTGCAATCTTTGATCAGAAATCCATGTGTGTGAGGATCACATGAATTTTCTAAATTGTTAATAATGAATGGAGCTGGCCTTACCTCCATCATTTCGATCAACACAGGTCAAGAGGAGAGCTCCAACACTAGGAGCAAATATGTTCTTCACCAACAGATATCAAGACAGAGGCACACACCCCCTGAACTGCCTTGCCCCATGACACTCACAACTTCCTTCACCACCACTATCTTTCTTGATTCCATAGATTTATACTTATTATGCCCTTTATCCCGTTTTATGTTTCTCACTGCAAGAAGCCCACATCATCCCTCATCTCTTGCCATTCAGTCAATAATACTCTGTGTACCTCCTCTTCTGTTCTTTTTTCTATCCCTGCCCAATGACTGAAACTGTTTCTTTTATACTCTCAGGGATTCAAACTCCCTCATACTTGGACCTCTCTGATTCTTCCCTTCACCTTTTTGCTCTAATGGAAACTGGCTCTTCTCTGAAGATACTCCTTCCTTTATAGTTTCCAAACTGGGGGCCTCTGTTTTCTCCACTTATCCTTGAATGACTAGGCCTAGAGGTGGATTGACTGTCTTCACATCTCATTACTCTTTCCAGATCATTCTTCCTCCCTCCTATCTAAAAATTGTAGCTTTTAATTCATGTTATTAGATTTTTAACCCACTATCCCTCACTTTCATGTTTTCCAACTTTACTCTTATCTTAATTCTCGCTGATTTCAGAAATATGTACATGATTGTTCCAATATCTTCTCTTCTGGATTTTTAAGCATATAAACATTCTTGTCTAAAAACAAACAAATCAGAAAACCATGCCAGGTATTTTTCCATTTCTTTGCTCCCCTTTGAAACAAAATTTCTCAAAAGACTTGTCTATACTTACTGAATCCAGTTCCTCTCTGCTTATTTTTTCTAAAATTGCTTGTCAGGTTTTTCTTTCCATCATTCTATTGAAGTGCTCTTGCCAAGTCACAGATGATTTCCATGTTGCTTCCATGTTGTTTCCATGATTTAATTCTGAATCTTCATCTTATTTGACTTTCGGTGTGTCTCCAGGACACTACTACCTTTTGATTTTTATTTTGCATTACTGCTTACTCCTCTTTCTCCTTTAGTGGTTTCTACTGTGATTTCTTAATATTACCCAGGGATTAGTTGTTGACCTTCCTCTCTGCTCTACCAATACTCATTTCCTTGGTGATCTCATCTAGTCTCCTTGCTTTTGAGGCCATTTGTTTGTCATTTTACCCCTACATTTATATATTCAGCCCATAGATTCTTCTTTCATGGATTGTAGGTCCATATTGTACTACTTGAATAGATTTTTAATAGACATCTAATATTGAACATGTCCAAATGTTATCTCCTAAATATTTCCACAACCTGTCCCTCCAGCAGTTTTTCCCATCTCAGATGTCAACTCTATTTGGCTTGGACCAAAAAATCCTAGAGTCTTTCTTGAGTCCTTTTTCTATCTGATAGCCTACATCCAGTTCCTCAGAAAATTCTGTTGGTTTTTGCCTTCAAAATAGATCATAGATACTTCTTACAACTACTTTCACTGCACCACTCCGATCTGAGTCACTGTCTTTCACTAGATTACTTCAATCGCCTCTTATGAGGGTTTCTCTTTACTACTCTTGCCCCTTACAGTCCTCAATAGAGGAAGCAGAATGAATCAGATTATCCTTTATTTAAAACTCCTCAATGGCTCCCCATTTTACTGAAATCCAAAGTCCTTACAAAGGCTTCTCTGAACTCATCTCTTACTATTTTCTTTTTTTTTTTTTTTTTTTTTTTTGAGACAGAGTCTCGCTTTGTTGCCCAGGCTAGAGTGAGTGCTGTGGCGTCAGCCTCGCTCACAGCAACCTCAAACTCCTGGCTCAAGCAATCCTCCTGCCTCAGCCTCCCAAGTAGCTGGGACTACAGGCATTCACCACCATGCCCGGCTAATTTTTTCTATATATATTAGTTGGCCAATTAATTTCTTTCTATTTATAGTAGAGATGGGGTCTCGCTCTTGCTCAGGCTGGTTTCGAACTCCTGACCTCGAGCAATCCACCCGCCTCGGCCTCCCAGAGAGCTAGGATTACAGGCGTGAGCCACCGCGCCCGGCCTTACTATTTTCTTGATCAGTCACTCTACACCAGCAACTTGGACCCCTTAAATATGCCAGACACGGTCCCACCTTAGGGCTTTTGCATTAACTGTTCCCTTTGTCTTGTGTACTCTTCTCCCAAAATATCTGCATTGCTGACTCTCCCACCTCACCTTTACTCAACTGTCACCTTCGCATTGAGACCTAGCCTGAATACTATATTTAAAATTGCAACCAGACACTAAAATTGCAAACCTCCCCACTCACTACAACTCTGGGCCTCCTAGTCTTCCTTACCCTGCTCTATTTTCCTACTAAATCACCTTATAACACACTCTGTAGTTTATTTATCATATTTAATTCTATTAAACTTATATTTTAGAGTAATTGTATATAGTTTCAATTATAATAATCTTTTCAAGTTACCAGCATTATTTATTCATTTATTCAAAAAATAATTGAATGCCTACTGCATATTAGACTGTGCTAGAGTGGGAAAGATAATCTCTACTCTTAAAGACCTTATAATTTCTTTGGAAAGTACATAGGTACAGAGAATCATAATAAAGAATGATTAGTGATATGAAGGAATGAGATGGGATGCTATATGGAATTGTCCTAATTATGGATTTAGAGATTTCTTCCCATAGGAAGCTAAAGATGTGAAGGGCAAATCAGAGCTGATCAGAATTTTAAAAAGTGACAAGAGCACATTAGACAGAGGAAAATTAAGTGCAAGGCCTGGAGGTTAAGAAGTGTGATCCTTATCTTGAGGCATTAAAAAACCATTAAAAGAGCCTCAGATTCATGCTTTAGATGAGAATGGATTGGAGAAAGACATGGTTACAACAGAACAGCAAACAAATCAAGAAAAATGTAAGGAAATTGGTAAGAATGATTGAGGTGCTGAGCCATAGGCTCTATACTAGGAATGACAGTGGAGTCCAAAGAAGGTTAACATAGATAAGTAAGGATTTAGCTTCAAAAAGCCATAAAAATAAAAGGATCAGTATAATAGGAAAAACAGGATGAGGGAGATACAAGGTGAGGAAATCAGAGACTGAAATGTATTTGAATTTAAGGAATGACAAGTGGGAATATTCTCAATTATGACAAATCTGGAGTGTGGCCACGGGAGTACATGCATAACCTGAGTGGAGGTGAAGGAATTCAAAGAACTTTAAGCATAGTGAGTGGGGGGGGGGGGGTAATCTTTCATGTGGATGTTGAAGTCATTAAGGATGATATTAGAACTCGGAGTATAGAATAAAACTGTGAATCTGGTGTCAAACTCATTAATATATAAGGGAAAGTGACCTTCATTAATTATGCAAGATAGTAGTGAAGCTAGATAGTGATTTGGATGAGTGGTATGAATCTCAGAGGAGTAGAGGTTTTATATAAGGGTAAAAAGAATTGAATACCTGTTGTATATCAAGTTGTTGGGTAGGAGTGAGAAAGTCAAACTCACCTCTCAATTCTGAACTCATTCCATTATTCTATATTTGTAGGAGTGGACACACCTTTAGGCCCTAACATAGGTATTATATACTATAATATTAATAGTGTATGACAGGTAACAGAAAAAGAAAAAAGTGCCAGACATCTCAGGCTTGTTACATTTTACTCATGAGCTATATGTTAGATACTCAAATTGTAGAAATTGCTATTGGTGGGTTGATTCTTACTGCCTTTGTCTTCTGTTTCATCTTTTGGCAAATATAAGTTAAATATAAGGTTAACATAATTATATCATGGACTTGCAAATAATTAGTGATATTTTTTCCCTTAATCTTGACTCTACTAGTTCAAACTTGAGGCAATTCAGCAAATTCAGAAAATTAAATTCAGACAATTCAGAAAATTTATTTTCATGCTAAGTTAATAAAGTTTTCTGAGCATAATTTTGTGTAAGCTGTGGCTTGCTTTAATGTACCATCCAATAGAATTTTCTTCAATTATAAAAACATTCTATGTATGCACTGTCCAGCCAGTATCACTAGTTAGATTAGCTATTGAGCACTTGAAATGTGGCTAGTGTAACTGAAGAACAGAAATTTTTAGGTTTAGTTCATTTTAATTTGAATATCCACATGTGGCTAGTGGCAACCATATTGGATAGTACAGAGCTAGACACTAGCTATGTAATAGAAAATAATTGTTATAAAGAAGATTATAAATATTATATATAAAAATTCTCAAATCAAATCAATCTTAGTTCAATTTTAAAATAAATGTAGAGAGACTTTCATTTTTGATAATGACAGACTAGGTTATTCTGCCTGACAAAAAAATACTGGGTAAGATTTTTTTTAAATCATTTAAAATCAGCAAAGAGCTGACAAGTTAGTGAAGGAAATGCCAGAAGCTCAAATTCTGTGAGAAAGGGGAATACAAAAAGATGAGTAGAGCATCAGCTGAAGTACTTTTGCCCTTACAGTATTCGGAGGAAGAGAAAATTGTTCCAGTGTCTTTTCTTAAGTATTAAGAATGCTGTTCCCAGATCTCCTCCCCTGCTCCTTCAGCAGACTCCTTCATGTTTTATTTGCCAGGAGGCCACATGGCCACCTTTAAACCCATCATTGGCAAAGGAATGAGATTACCATAATTGGTTTAGACTAATCCTGATCTGCCTCTAAAATGGGATTATGATCACCTTTTCTGAGAGGTAGATTACTGGGCAAAACATCATAGTTCTGTTAACAAGAAAGCAGGGAGTAATAGATGTTAGGTAGGCCCCAGATATCTGCCTCAGAGCTCTTTTAATTTTCCATCTTTACCAGTAGAAGTAGCAGCCACAGAAGTACTGGTAGTAATAGAAATAGCTGCTGCTCATAATTACTGAGCACTTACTATGTACCGGACTGTGATAAATATATTCTCTTCCTATACTGATAGAAGTTCTTCCTCTTCTCATCAGTAGTGGGTTGGCTTGGTGGGATTTCCCTACTTTCAACATAAACCTAGAAAAACTATGATAATATAAAATTTTGGTGTAATCTGTTCTGTTACAACCTTGTTTCTGCAACACAAATAGTTCTTGATTGAGTTATTTTATGACATCAAGTAATGTAGCTGCTGAAGACAAACTACATCAACATGGCTGAACAGCAAAGGAGAGTTGTACTGTACATGATGACCATTCACCTTCACATTCTTGTTTTTGCTCAGTTTGACCACATGTTCTGTCATAAGAGTCCTTATTGTGTGTTTCTGCCTATTCTTCATACATTGGCCTCTTGTCCTGTACAGTGTCTCTGTAACTCGGCAGCCTCAACTGATATACCTTCCTTATTAACTTATTTCGACTTTTTAAAAAAGATAAAATTGTATATTTACTCCAGTATTTCTTTGTTAGGAATTTTCCATGTATTTAAAAAATTGTGCTAACGGTTTATTAGAATTATCAATGTTTTTGTTAGTGCTCTGTCTTTGGGTCATCTGCCTCTAACCCATTTTTTTCCCCTTATGCTTGTTATTTTTAGTGTGTAATTTTACAGAAGGAGATTTTTTATGAATGTGTGTGTCATATTAGAGCAGAAACTTTCATATTTTGAAAATCTAAGAGCTTCCATTATGCTAGTACATAAACTATATTATAGGACATGGAATTAAATGGTAAATCATGAAGGGTGAGTTGATGGAAGTTAAGATTAAATAATATAAGCAAGAGTTAAATATTTTCCAGTTAGCATAGAATGGATGCTAATATGGGAGCATTATGCCACCGTGTCTGTGTCCATTAAATTAACTGGAACTTGGGTTTGGAGAGCAGAATTTTATGGAAGTCATAATGATAAGGGTTCATTGGTTGAGGACATAGGTTTTTTGGGGCATGGAGATAAATGGCCAATTAGGTCCTGACAGTTTTTATAAATGTTTAAAGATAGAAACTAACATGATTATCTGGTAGAGCCATTATTAAAAGTGAAGACCCCAGATCTGTACTCAATCTTCCGAAAGTGTTTGCTTAGGAGGTGGTCAAAAATGGACTTTTGATTATTATGTGTACAGAATCTTCTTTTTACTGACATAAAAGAATATCGACTAGTACTCAGGCATTTCTGTTTTTCTGAGAAATTTTTATTCCAATGAATAAAATTATGCAAAATGTTTTAAAAGCGTAACAGTTTATGTACATATTATAACTATTTTAAGCAGCAGAATTTAAAGGTTAGTGTTGTGAATATCTTACAAGAAAACTTGGTTTCTGTAAAGAGTAAAAAATATGCCTATATTAAGGTTATGAACCAAATTTTATATCAAAACCTCAAGAAGAAATAATAGTTACTATGAAAAGGACTTTTCTACATTTCTAAAAAGAACTTCCTAGTGTTTGGTTATTTTCCAAAACCAAAATTATCTTTGTGTTTTTCTTATGTTTACTTGATAATATGACTAGGATAGAACTTCTTTAAAAGTATATAAGTTCCACTTTGGTTGGGATGGAAAGTCATATTATTCTTACATCTTAAACAGCTCGTTCCCTCCTTTACTTTAGGTGTCAAAGCCATAAAAAAATGTATGGAGTAAAAAGCTTTCTAGGTCATCTGCAGTGTGTTCTAAAATTTAAGTATAGATTGTATAGTACTTGGGTGTGTTCTCAGTCAGCTTTGTTAGAGGGGCATATTATTCAGCAGTTTTTTTCTTTTTCAATCAATTGCTTAAGGTCATTAAACAGTATTTTTGCATTGGCTATGGAAGGCAGGAAAAATTATAACCTATATTTGAATGTAGGACTGTGGTGAAACAAAGCATGTACTTTGGAAGTTAAATTGATTTGAATTTAAATCCTGACTGTGACACTTGTTACTATTTGACCTGGACAAGTCACCTAACTTCTCTAAACTTAAGTTGACACCCATATAAATAGGCTGTATCAAACTTGCAGAGTTGAGATTTAAAGGAACTAACACATAATGCTATGCTAGTACTTCATCAGTACACAATACGGTGTAGCTGTGATTATCTCTATACACATTTATGTTTTGTAGGTTACAGTATACTTTTATACATAACTTGATTAAATCTTCAAATCACTTTAATAAGAAGGAAGGACAAGTATTTTTAAAAAGTATTTTTAAAGAGAGGAAAGCTTAGCAACATGCTAGTACCATGGAAGAAATCCAGTAAGACACAGAATTTCTGATTACTGATCTAGTGCTCTTATAAAAGATGGAGCCCTTGGGAGGTGGGCTAGGTAAGATTCTCTGGCAGGCAAGAATTCTACCACTGAACCACCAATGCAAGTGGTAAGCTTCTCTGAAAGAGTTTGGTCACCTTTGACATTATCTTACTTCCAGTCTAACCTTACCCAGCAACAGAACCAGATAGCTGAGAACATTGTAAAACTACAGATCTTGCTCCAGGGAGATGGGTGGGGTAAATGATGACAAGGTACAGAGTTGATCCATTAACTAAGTCTTGTCCCATTAACTAATCATGTCCCAAATTATAATTAGAAAACAAATATGTGTCAACCGCTTCATTCTTATAAATATACATAATATATGGCAAAAAATAACAGGAGCTGTATCAGTAATTTTTCATAGGTTAATAAGAATTTTATCATGGGTATTATGTTTTGATAAATAAGGACTAGCTTTAAGCACAGACTAGATTTTGTTTATTCTTAAGAGACCTTTAAAAAATTACAAAGTAAAAGTTCGTTTCTGTAACATTTTTATAGATTTAAGGGAATGAGTTATAGATAGATGATATTTTAATTGAATTCAGGCTATACAAGGCATACACAAGTAACTTTAATTTTAAAAACTTGCATAGAAGATTATGACATCAAACATGACAGCTAGATTCAAGTTTGTCTGAACAATGTGAGTTATCAGGCCTTTGTTTTATTTTACTTTAAATGTAAATGCATAGTAAAACTACCCAAAAAAATCAGAAACTATTTAGGGGAAAAAAGATGAGAAAGCTGAATCAAAACTGGGGTTGAGATGATTCTCTGCATGCATTAACCACTAAATTTAACTTTAGTTAAATGCCCTAGTATGAATTATTTAATTAGATAGTCAGATATGTATAATATCTGATAAATAGGGAATCAGGAATTTTGTTTACAGCTTATAAAAGAGGGCATAAGGAGCAAGGCTTTTGTTAGCCCATGTGGTATCTTTGTGTAAGTTAAAAAATGATGCCTGTCTAGGTGAGCAAAATGTATCCCTTCTTCACAGTACCTTATCAAGTCCATGACTTGTTAAGAGAACCGGGGTTGGATTTCAAACTCCCTCAACTAACAGGGTACAACCTGCTGAGAATATGTTACTTTCGTGGAGAGGAAGAAGAAAAATTAAATTTTGGAAGTATGGAAGGCTGGTCTAGCATAATAGGGATGAAGCAAAAATGTATTTGGTGTGAAAGCAGAAAAGAAGAAGCAGAGGTGGGAAAGAAGTCAGAGAACAAATGTCAATGTTCCTCATTTTTTTTTTTTTGAGACAGAGTCTCACTTTGTTGCCCAAGCTAGAGTGAGTACCCTGGCGTCAGCCTGGCTCACAGCAACCTCAATCTCCAGGGCTCAGCGATCCTTCTGCCTCAGCCTCCCGAGTAGCTGGGACTACAGGCATGTGCCACCATGCCCGGCTAAATTTTTGTATATATATTTTTAGTTGGTCAATTAATTTCTTTCTATTTTTGGTAGAGACAGGGTCTCGCTCAGGCTGGTTTCGAACTCCTGACCTTGAGCAATCCGCCCGCCTTGGCCTCCCAAAGTGCTAGGATTACAGGCGTGAGCCACCGCCCGGCCTAATGTTCCTGATTTTATAATTTTTCCTGAGGCCATAGGAATCATTGTATCTTCTCAGCCTGCCTGTCTCCTTTAGGAAGTGAAGAGGAAAGAAAGAGGCAAAGGAATTTTCATTGTCTGCCCACTTCTCACTCTTTATTACCTATAAGAAGTAGTATTTTCAGAATTTTCCTCATTTGTAAGACATTTTGAAATGTATCTCTCTTGAAGGTAAGGGTTTTTGGGGTGTATTTTGCAAATGAAAAAAAGAAGGCACAAAAGGATTTTGGGACTTGCCAAGATCACCCTATTCTTTGGGACAAAACCAAGATTAGAACCCCAGTAATAGAAATGTTACTGGAAAGTATCAGCAGAAGCTGAGATTTCTTTCTATAGCACTTTTTATACCTCAGTGAATGATTCTTTTTGTAGATTTATCTATCAATAAAAAGTATTAAGTTTATTCAAAAGGAGATGCCTCTAAACTGGATACTTTTAGAGCACAAGATACTTTATAGAATGTATTAACTTACACAGATATCTCCAAAAAAGTGATAATAAAGATGCTAATGTTAATTTTTTTTATTTCTTTGAAAACACTTAGACCCAAAGATGCTGAGACCTACATCTCTCTGATTTATGTGATGCCCTGCTGGTTGATTTTTCGAAGGAGAAGGTGCTTGCTTAGTGTTAGTACTAGGAGGGAGAAAATCTGTCAGACTTTACATAAAAAATCTGTTGCTTATGCCCACTGTTTTCTAGTATGGTTTCTGCATAGTTGTCAGCATTTATTATCCTTAAGTACTTTAAAAGCATTAAACTATTATCCCTAAACAACAGCAACAAAAAAGTATTTTAGACAATTTTTTCTTAAGAAATTTCTTAAGAAATTCCTTCGGTCACTTCCATTCTTTTGAACCAGCATATATAACTCCTACTGAGCCTATTCCTAATCAACACAAATTCAGAGCTTTCATTGATGGAATGAAATCATGACAACAAAGTACTAGCTGATATATTAGAAATAGAAAGATGTGGAATCAAGTCCCCAAGTCTAGTTTAATTTCCTTAATCTGTTCCATTCTTTCTGCTGTTCTGTGAACAGCCTAAATACACTCCTGCCTCATGGCCTTTGCCTTTACTGTTTCCTGGAAGATTCTTTTCACAGACAAGTGCATAAGTCATTCCTTTAGTTTCTTTTAATTCTGTTTGAGTGCCACCTTGTTAGAGAGAATTTCTCTGACCATACTATTTAAAACAACTTCTCTCCCACCTCTCTATCAATCTCCTTACCCTGCTTTACTTTTCTTCTTTCTCACCTCCAAGTAGAGTAAGCTCTATGAAAGCAGAGACCTAGTCTATTTGGGCTTTTGGTATAATCCCAAAGCCTAGATTATATCTGACACATAGTAAGCATTTTATGAATACTTGATGAATGAAAAAAAGATACTTATGGCCAGTTCTTGCTGCTTTGTTTTAAGAGGACTATTGATAAGTTATGCTGTATCCACAGGTAAGCCATCAGGGTCTAGATACCTTTCAGTTTAGGAGTTAGGTAAATGCAGTGTGGATCCAGAAGAAAGGAGAAAGACCACTGGGTTATAGGAAGGCAGGTTTTGGCTGAATGTAAGGAAGAACCTGCTAATAATTGCAGCTGTCTGAAGAGCATTTGAACAGTCTTTCTGTAGATGTTTATATAGATTATATGACTACTTTGGGGATAATTGTAGAGGAAACCTAAGCATCTTGTGCAAATTAGATTATGTTTCTTGTAACATCGGTTCTTAAAAGGTACGATTCTGTATTGACTAAAAAATGAATAATTGAGTTTAGTTCTTCTGCAAAATGCTGCCAAACAGATGTATCTATTATGTTAACACCCTAAACCAGAGGTTGACAAATTGTACCTCCTGGGCCAAATCTGACCAGCCACCTCTTTTTGCAAATATTTTTATTGGAACACAGACAGCCATGACCATTTATTTACATATTGTCTATGGCTTCCTTCACACTGTAATGCACAGTTGAGTAGTCACAACACAGACCACGTGTCCCATAAAGCCTAAAGTATTTACTGTGTGGACTGTTCTGTTTACAGAACAAATTTGCCAACTTCTTCCCTAAATCTAAAAAATCTGTGGAAACTTATCTCTATTCAGTTTCCCAAGTACTTTGATATTATTATCATCATTATCATTATTAACTTTGGTATCAATAAAGATCTAAAAACAGTAATATAAACTACTCTGAATATTTAAATAGAGGGAATTTAATGCAGAGAATTGGTTACATGGAGGAGGGAAGAGGCTGATAAGCACATAGGTCAGCATCAGCAGGAAGATGGTGCCACTCCTACCAGCAAGACACAAGAAGGAGGTAGTTTCATCAGAACCTGAATACAGAAATCACATAATAGAAACCGGAATCATAGGTGGTAGGGCAGGAAGGATGAAGCTGTTGCCTGAAGTTGGAACCACAAAAAGATTCTGCTTCTGTCTGAGATGCTGCCTGAGGCAGAGAGAGAATGAAAAAAATTACCTGGCTTCTCCAACTAGTGCCTTCCATTACCTGAATTCCAACCAAAAGTCAATGGACAAAGATACCTGGGAAATGGAGCTCACAGGGTTTGTTTCCCTAAAATACAGAGCATAGCAGAAAGGTGAGGGATGACTTGACCCAAGACCAGCACAGCTACTAATAGTTATTAAGTACTGTCTTCTGCCAGGTACAGAGCTAAAGAGTTAAATGAATCCTTACCTACTGGGTAAATGCTAGTATAATCCCCAGTTTATAGAGAAGGCCTAGAAAATTAAGTAAATTGCTCAAGGCCATGAATTAAATAAATGACCAAGTTAGAAAGGAATCCAGGTCTGCCTTACTCCAAAACTCTTGCTTTTAGCCTTTTTGTATTACAAATGAAAAAAAAAGTAGTTTGGGGATATAAGAACTTTGCAGCTGTTTAATGCAGGGTTAGGTCTAGAAGCCAGGTCATTCTTAATTAGGTTTTTATACAACTCAACAAAGTTAAAAACCTTTCACGCTATTATTGTAGCATTTAGAGAGCGTCCAGAGGAGACTCCCACTTAGATCATGGGGATGTCCTTGAACCGTGAAACTATTACGAAGCAACCTTTCTGTACTCCAGTTTACTTTGTTGTAAAATGAGATAATTAATTTTAACTACCTCATAAGAGTGTTGAGAGGGATTAAATAGATAGCACCTCTAAAAATCTCTGAAAAGTGTGCCACAGTCTGCTTTTAGTAAATACTAGCTAGCTATTGCTACTGCTATTCTTTTTGTTACACTGACCCTGAAAGTGGTTATCACAAGAAAAGAGTAGATCAGAAATTTTATGAAATGTTATCCCAGTGCTTCTTTAAACAATAATACCCTCTTACTGGACATTTTACTTTTCTTCTATTTAGGAGAATCATTAGAAGATACTAAAAAACCAGCATTTTTATTTGGTTTGCCTTTAAGCGAATGACCCTCATGATGTTTTAGTTTATTAATTCAGAGGCTTTTTTATGTACCAGTGCTTATATATGTGAAATGTCATTTCCTCTTATGCTTCTCTCTTTCATCTAGGATAGCCTTTTTCCAACCATTCCCAATATATGACCTTTTCCTTCCTGTCCCCAAGGCTTTACTTGGTTGGCTTTATTCTTAATAGTCTCCCAATCCCCCAAGTCTTTTTTTCTTTCTTAACTAGCACAATTCTTATCATACTATGGTACATGCTCAAGATTTTCTTTCTCAACCAATATTTCCCTAGCTAATCACATGACATATTGATCTTTCACCTATATATGGCACCTATAGACAACTTGTAACATGCTGTCATATACTATTTATATTGCCTTAAAAATTTCTGCAGTTTTTCCATTTTTATCTTGTTTCTTTAACTGGATTGAAAGCCATGCTTAGATGAACTTTTAGGTGGTTTGTGTTTTATAAATGCTTAAGTATTATGTGAAAACTTACAGCTAAAGTTCAAATTATATGTATTTTTTCTTAAATTGATGATATTTGCTTTAAAAGGTAGTCTTGCTGTGTCACAAAAGCCACTGACAACTTTGGTCCTTACGTGGGATTCCCTGGAAATAGCTAGAAAAGGAAGGAATTCCTCTAATCTAAAACATCCCAAAGATCCAAAAATTAGCTGACTATGAAACAAAAGACCCTGGAAGCATATCTTTCCAACATGTTACACAATGTAGCCTACGGTAAATGGTTATTTTTCTTTTTTAAAAAAAGGCAAGCAAGAATAGGGTAATTTGACAAAAAGAATCATTAGGTTTAGTATTGGAGTATCATATTTAAATGTACTGAAAATATTTTAAAATGCAGGGCTCATAATACAATATGGACCTAGTGCCACTATTTTCAGAATCTGAGGCTTTGTACTTAATATGGTAAAGATTTGAAGCATAGTATATAGGAAGTAATGATGACCACAAAGATATTTGCACATTGCATATTTGTGGTCTATTATTATTGCACATGCTTTAAACGGACTCTTTACAATGTACTGAGCTCAGAAAACTGTGCAAAGCAAATGTTTCCAAGGGAAACATTTCCAAGGGAAGATAATAAAAAGTCCTTAAAATGATCTCTGAGAAGGCCTGTAACATACTTGTCATTTGTTCACATTTGTGACAAATCACAAATTTGTCATTTGTTCACATTGTTCACAATTAAGAATTTTATCTAATGACATATTCTGTTCTTCCATATTTAATGGGAATGTTTTCTCAGAGTTTCAAAATAATTAACTTTAGTTTTTAAGTACTATAGCTGCAGAACTCTAAAAGATAAGTTAATTGTAGTCATATTACTCAAAACACTATGAGATGTTATAATTCTTGTGAACTTAAAGGTTGAGTTAGGATGACCCTAAGGTATTTGGAATCTAAACCTAGCTAGATTGGCAGGATTTTCCTCCTCAAAAAATTCAAGTAGAAGAAGCATTCCAAACTTTTGAAAACAAATAATCATCTCTTCACCATCTCAATATCCTCCCCCCAACACATCTACATGTTTTGGACAATTTAGTATTTTATTTCCTATGATGTTAATAGATTAAATGTAAATCTTAATAAATCTAATTTCCTTGAATTTTAAGGTATTTAGCCTTGAGGACTAGCATTATGCCTAGTTATTCCACATTTAAAATATGAGGGGTTTTTTGTCATTGCTAGACAGTAAACAGCTATAGTCATAAGGGTCCAAATCACAATTAATAGTGCTGCATGCCATCTTATAAAACTGCCTCTTGAATCATTAAAATAAAAATCTGGGAATAGCTATGGCAATTGGACCTCAAATACTGTTACCAAAAAGGATTTTGTGTTTTAGTTTTTCATCTATTTTTAATGTATGTTTAAAAGCAGATACCTGATGAATTGATTACAAAGAGGGGGACTATGAAACGTATGAGTGCAGAGTTATATGGAACTATCTAACACTTAACTTTAAATTACTTCTGTAACTAAGATTACAATTCAAACATGTCTATCTGAATACTGATTGTAGAACAGTAAAGCAGATGTTAGAATTGCAGCCTGAGAGTAAGGTAGTGAGTTAATATGATGGAGTTCAGGCAATTTTAATTTTAGGGACATTGTTCCTTGGTTTTGGTATTTCCCAACAATCGTACCATTCATGATTTTATTTTATTTTAGCCATGCCCTTTGGGTTCCCGAGATTTTCGAGAGAAACAGTGTGCAGACTTTGACAATATGCCTTTCCGAGGAAAGTATTATAACTGGAAACCCTATACTGGAGGTAATGTATAACCTGGCAGAGCATTCATGCTTGAGAGCTTTGCAAATATAAAAAGAGTATATAAATACATACAAACATGCACATATATTCATGCACATAATAGTTAAAATCAGTGTTTGCAAATAAGAGCAAGAAAGTGCTTATAGTACTATAAAGATCTCATGTTTTAGTTTCCCTATAATAAAGTTTATATGTTAGTACAAACTATCACAAATCATTTCTTAAAACCCAATTCTGTTTAACAAGGTACAAAATTCCTAGAAAGGATATCTGTACATCAAAACCACGTAATACTTTTGAATTCTGCTTGAGATTTCTTTGAGTTACATGTAAATTACATAATAATCTTTGAATATTTGCAGTTAACACCCTTAAAACAAATTATAACAATATAAATCAAAAGCTAACGATATTTCCAGATTCTTTTTCAGTTGGGAAATATTTTTACTCTTTTATTTGGGCACATATTGAGTATTAATTGTTCAGTAAGCAGAAGTTTTTTTACACTCCCAAAATAGAAACTACAAAATATAAAATTTTATTGAAATTTTTTCTTAGATAAATTATATATATTTAAAAAATTTTTTTATTATTTTTGTTATTACTGACTTAGGGGGTACGAGTACAGTTTTGATACATGGATTTATTGTGTAGTGGTGAAGTCTGAGATTTTTGTGTAACTATCATCTATATAGTATATATAGTGCCCGTTAGGTATGAATATACGTTTAAGAAATATTTATTGTTTGTTTTTCTAACATATTACTTTAAAAATTATCCAGTAGAGCAATATTAAAAGAATTTTACAGTGACAACTGTATATTCACCACCAAGATTTTACCATTAACATTTTACTACGCTTTCTTTATACATGTCTATTCATCTTTTTATTTATTAATCTATCTTATTTTTATATATTTCAAAGTAAATTACAGTCATCAATATGCTTTCCTCTAAATACTTAAGCATGTATAACATTAACCACAATTCAATTATTTGTTTACTTTTTTCTTTTGAGGTAAGATTACATACAATGAAATGTACAAATCTTAACTGTACTTTCCGTGACTTTTGATAAATGTATATACTTGTAAATCCCTATTGAGATATACAACATTACCATTATCTGCAAAAATTCACACGGTCATTGTCTTAGGCAGTTCAGACCACTATAACAAATTACCATAAGCTGGGGGTCTTAAAAACTAGAAATTTATTTCTCACCGTTCTGGAGGCTGAAAATCTGAGATGAGCGTGCCAACATGGTTGGATTCTGGTGAGGGCCCTCTTCTGGGTTGCAAACTGCCACCTTCTCATTGTATCCTCACATGGCAGAAAGAGGAGGAGAGAGCTTTCTGGGTCCCTTTTATAAGGGCACATATCCCTTAGAATTCATAACCCTCATGACCTTATTACCTTCCAAAGGCCTCACCTTTGGGAGGTTAGGATTGGGGGTTAGGATTTCAACATATGAATTTGGGGGGAACACATTGAGTCCATAAAAGTCATTACAGTCCTTTGCAGTGAATAGCTGCCTCTATCTACACCTCTCAAGAAGCAACCATTATTCTGATTTTTTTTTTCCTCACCATAGTTTAGTTTTGCTTTTCCAAAACTTCATGTAAATAAAATTATGGCATATGTACTCTATTGTGTAAGTCTTCTTTAAGCTTGATGTTTTTGAGGTTTATCCACATTGTTGTATATATTAATAGAAAGTAGGTGGTTATGTCTGGGTGCAGTGGCACATACCTGTTGTCCCAGCTACTTGAGAGGCTGAGGTGGATTGCTTGAGCCCAGGAGTTATGGACTGTAGTATGCTATGCTGATTGGGTGTTGGCACTAAGTTTGGCATTAATATGGTGTCCTTCTGGAAGTGAGTGGCCACTGGGTTGCCTAAGGAGGGTTAAACCAGCCCAGGTCAGAAACAGAGGAGGTCCAAACTCCCCTGCTAAGCAGTATGTGGATGGTGCCTATGAATAGCCACTGCACTCCAGCCTAGGCACTTCATGTCTTAAAAAAAAAAAAAAAATTCATTCCTTTTTATTGCTGAGCAGTATTCCATTGTAGTAACCAGTTTGGTTTTTCATTCTGCTATGATGGACACCTGGGTTGTTCTAACTTTTAGCTGTTATGAATAAGCTGCTATGAACAATTGTGTATAATCTTTTTGTGAGCATATGTTTTCATTGCACTTGGGTAAATACTTAGAAATGGAATTGCTGGGCAACAGGGTAGGTGTGAGATTAGTTTTAAAAGGAATTGCCAGATATTTTTCCAAAGTAATTGCACCATACACTCAACAATGTATGAGGATTCTGTTTGCTACACATCCTTGCCCACATTTGGTGATTTTAGTCTTCTGGTGAGGATAGAGTGGTGTCTCAGTGAAGTTTCAATTTTTCATTTTCTGATGATTGACTATGTTAAGCATATTTGCATGCACTTATTGGCCATTTATATATCTTCTTTTGTACTGTCTGTTCAAACCTTTAGCCTATTTTTAAATTGGGTTATTTATTTTCTCAAGTGGTAGTCATTTATCAGATAAGTTTTACAAATATTTTGTCATAGTCCGTGGCTTCTCTATTACTTTAATGGTGTTTTGGGGTATATATGTTTTTAATTTTTCAGTTTTTAATTCTAATTTTTCTGTATGGTTATTGTGTCCTGTGTCTTGTCTAAGAAATATTTTCCTATATAAACTCAAGAAGACATTTTCTTATGTTTTGTTCTAAAAGCCTTACATTTAGATCTATGATCTCTCTCAAAATAATTTTTAGTATGGTGCATATTTGTAGTGTACTTATGGATTTTCTATTTCATAGATCCATTTTTCAATTCTATGCTAGTACCACACTGATTTGACTACTATAACTGCATAGTCTTGAACATAGATTTTTTAAGTTCCACCAACTTTGATCTTTTATCAAGAGCTCTTCAGATATTCTATCTGCTTTGCATTTCCATATACATTTTAGAATCAGTTGTTAATGTCTACAGAAAAACCTGCTAGGCTTACAATTTGGGTATTATGTTGAATCCATAGATCAACTGAGGGAGAACTGAGATGTTAATAGTACTGAATTTTCCAGTTTATGAAGATGGTATGGCTCTCCATTTATTTATGTCATCTTTGGTTTCTCTCAACTATGGTTTATAGTTGTACATGGAAGGTTATGCACATCTGTTATTAAATCTATTCCTGAGTAATTTATGTTTTTGGACACTATCATTAATAAGACTTTCAAAATTTTCATTTTCAATAGATTTCTCTAGTATGCAAAAGTAAAATTGATTTTTGTATATTAACTTTGTATTCTGTGACCTTTCTAAACTCCTATGTTTTAACAATTATTTTGTAAATGCTTATCGTTTTCTTGGTAAATAGTCATGTTATCTGGAAATAGAGATGATCTATTTCAATCTGTATACCTTTTATTTCATTTTCTTGTCTTAATGCACCAAATTGGCCCTCCCATATAATTTATGCATGTATTGTATTTTTTTTCTTTTTTATTCTATTAACATGCTGAATGACTTTATAGATTTTACCATCTCAAACTCACCTTGTATTCCCAGGATAAAACCCCATGTGATGATATATTATTTTTATATATTATTTTTATGTATTTTATGTATTTTATATATATTTTATATATATTATTATATATTATTTTTATGTTATTGGATTTACTTTAATTGCTAACGTTTTATTAACCACTTCTGTATGGCGCTCACCGGCCGCGAAACCTTGCCCACCGCTGGCACTCATAGTCCACACGATAGTTTGTGCTGTGTATTGACGACGAATCCGTTTTGCTCTTGTGTGATGAGGAAAGCTTTAAAGCACTGAAAGCTTGTTGTACTTTACAGGCAGCTTTACTTGTAATGTAAATCAGAATAGGTAACATATACATATATGTTTTTATTACATTATTTTTAAATGTTCACAATTTTATTTTGATAAATGAAAAATTAGAAAAGTCATATCACGGCTGTCAGCTAAAGTCGATGCTCGGCTGTGTGTGTTCACTTGTGGCTATTAACTATAGTCGACGCTGGGACCGAAGTGGTTAAGGATATTTGCATCTATATTCATAAAAGATACTGATTTGTAAATATTTTTTCTGTGATGTTTTGGGCAAGTTTTGGTATCAGTGGTACTCTAGCTTTCCAAAGTAGAATCCTTACTTATTTTGAAAGAGTTTTAGAAATGATATTATTTCTTCCTTAGAATACTGCTCACTAGTAAAACCACTACCCTTGGTATTTTCTTTGTGAAAATTTTTCTTAAAAATTTAGCTCCTTTAATAGATAAAGGGATATTCAGGTTTTAAAAAAAATTCTTCTGTTTCACTTTTTGATTTTATGTCTTTTAAGAAATTTATGTTACATCCATGTTGTCCAATTTATTGACATAAAATAGATCATAACATTCTTTTATTATCATATTCAACATCTATAAAGTCTGTAATGGTATATCCTCTTTCATTCCTGATATTGACAATTTGTATTTTCTCTGTTTTTCTTGATCAGTCTTCCTTGATGTTTATCAATTGTATTAATCTTTTCAAAGAACCAAATTCTGGCTTTAGTACTTTTCTCTTTAATTTGTCTTTTTTCTTCTAATTTTTAATTTTTGCTCTTATGTTTATCATTTCATTATCTATTGTCAGTTCATTTTGCTTTTTTGCATTCCCAGAATTTATGTTATATTTTTATTTCCTTTTCAGTTCAAAATATTTTATTTACATTGTGATTTACCTATGAGTTACTTAGAACTGTGTTGTTTTAGTTTCCATATATTTGAGATTTTCTAGATATTTTTGTTATTCATGTATAATTGAATTTCATTAAGATTAGAGAATATTCTTGGTTGATATTCTATGTATACTTGAAAATAATGTGTTTTCTGCAGTTATTAGATACATAATGTTCCATAGATATCCATGAGGTCAGCTTGGCTGAGAATGTTGTTCAATCTTTTATATTCTTTCTGGATTTTTCTGCTCTAGTTCTTCTATCAATGATTGGGAGAGGTGTGTTAAAATCTCCAACTATTTTATGGATTTGCTTTCTTTTTATGTAAGATTTTGCTTTCTGTATTTGAATCCTTTTTATTAGGTGCATATACATTTGAGATTACTTTGTCTTGGTGAAGGAGAAGTGTCTGAAATAATTCACAGATTTAATAACTACTATCTATTAGATATAATTTTGTACATAGTGAATTAACCCTAAATTTATAATAAGATTTAACATAAGGTAATTGATTAATATGCTCCTTCATTTAGAGAATTCTTTTAAATCACTTCTAAATTAACAACCATACCTCCTTTTTTTCAGAAAAAATTATATAAAGTGTACAACATGTTTTGATATACATATATCTTGTGAAATGATTACTATAATCAAGCTAATTAACATATGCATTATCTTACATAGTTACCTTTTTTTTTTGAGACAGAGTCTCACTTTTGTTGCCCAGGCTAGAGTGAGTGCCGTGGCGTCAGCCTAGCTCACAGCAACCTCAAACTCCTGAGCTCAAACGATCCTCCTGCCTCAGCCTCCCAAGTAGCTGGGACTACAGGCATGTGCCACCATGCCCGGCTAGTTTTTTGTATATATATTTTTAGTTGGTCAATTAATTTCTTTCTATTTTTAGTAGAGACGGGGTCTCGCTCAGGATGGTTTCGAACTCCCAACCTCGAGCAATCCGCCCGCCTCGGCCTCCCAGAGTGCTAGGATTACAGGCGTGAGCCACCCCGCCCGGCCTAGTTACCTTTTTTGTATGTGTGATGAGAATACTTAAGATCTATTCTCTTAGCAAATTTCAAGTACATATTATTATTAACTATAATACATTAGATCTACAGAACTTATTTATCTTATAATAGAACATTTGTATCTTTTGACCAATACCTCCCAATTCCTCCACATGGCCCAATCCCTGATAACCACCTTTCTCTCTGTTTCTATGAGTTTGACTTTTTTTAGATTCCATATATAAGTGAGATCATGCAGTATTTGTCTTTCTGTGTCTGTCTTATTTCATTTAGCATGATATTCTCTGGGTTCATCCGTGTTGTCCCAAATGACAGGCTTTCTATTTAAAGACTGAATAATATTACATTATATGTATACGCCATAATTTTTTTTATGCACTCATCTGTTAACACACTGGGTTGTTTCCGTTTCTTGCCTGTTTGTGGATAATGCTGCAATGAACATGAGTAAGTATCTCTTCGTGATAGTGATTTTATTTCCTTTGGATATATACCCAGAAGTGAGATTACTCATTCATATGGTCATTCTATTTTTAATTTTTGAAGGAGCAGCCATACTGTTTTCCATAATGGCAGTAACAATTTATATTCATAGCAACAATGTGTATGGGTTTCCTTTTCCCCATATCCTTACCAACACTTGTTATCTTTTGACTTTTTGATAATAGCCATCTTAACAGATGTGAGCTGATACCTCATTATGGTTTTGATTTGCATTTCCCTGATGATTAGAAAAATGTCTACTCATGTTCTTTGCCTATTTTTAATAAGGTTATATTTTTTTTACAAGTTCCTTATATGCTTTAGATATTTACCTCTTATCAGATATATGGTTTGCAAATATTTTCTCCCATTCTGTGGGTTTACTTTTCATTTTGTTGCTTGTTTCCTTGCCATGCAGAAACTTTTTAGTTTGATATAGTCCCACTTGTTTATTTTGGTATTTGTTGTCTATGCTTTTGGTGTCATATCCAAGAAAATCATTGCCAAGACCTATGTCTGAGAGCTTTTCTCTTATGTTTTGTTGTAGTTTTATAGTTTCGGTTCTTACATTTAAGTCATTTGAGTTCTGTCCTTCCTTCTATTAATTATTGTATCACATTTTTTGATTTGCTGAACTATCCTTGCATTCTTCTGATAAATCCTACTTGATCATGGTGAATGATCTTTTAATGTTCTGTGTAATTCAGTTTTGCTAGTATTTTATTGAAAATTTCTGTATCTGTGTTCATCAGGGATATTGACCTGATCTGTAATTTTCTTTTCTGTTAATGTCCTAGTCTGACTTGGTAATCAGGGAAATGCTGGCCTCATAAAATGAATTTGGAAGTGTTCTCTCTTCTGATCTCTACTGATTTAATCTCCTTAATTGTTATTAGTCTGTTCAGATTTTCTATTTTTTCATGATTCAGTCTTGGTAGGTTGAATGTTTCTACAACTTTAGTTATATTTCCAAGGTTAGCCAATTTGGATAGCCCTGAAGTGTTCATAGTAGTCTTTTATGATCAGTTGTATTTCTGTGGTATCAGTTTTAATGTCTCCTCTTTCATTTCTGACTTTGAGTCTTCTCTCTTTTTTCCCTAGTCTAGCTAAAAATTTGTCTATTTTGTTTACCTTTTCAAAAAACCAATTCTCAGTTTTATTGATCTTTTCTACATTTTTGTGAGCAAGTCTATTTCATTTATTTGTGCTCTGATCTTTATTTCCTTTCTTCTATTAATTTTGGAGTTAGTTTCTTCTTCTTTTTCTAGTTCCCTGAGATGTAAAGTTAGCTTGTATATTAGAAATCTTCTTTTAAAATGTAGACATTTATCATTATAAACTCCCCTCTTAGAAGTGCTTCAGCAGCATCCTATAAATTTTGGAATGTTGTGTTTCTATTTTTACTTGTCTTAAGATATTTCTACATTTACTTTTTGATTTCTTCTTTGACCTGTTGGTTGTTCTGGAGCATGTTGTTTAATTTTCATATATTTGTGAATTTTCCAGTTTTCCTTCTGTTACTGGTTTCTAGTTTCATACCATTGTGGTCAGAAAAATGGTTGATATGATTTCAGTCTTAAATATGTGAGGACTTGTTTTGTGGCCTAACAAATGATGTATCCTGAAGAATTTTCCATGTATGCTTGAGAGAATACATTTTGATGCTTTTGGATGGAATGTTCTATATATCTTTTAGGTCTATTTACTCTAAAGTATAGTCTACCATTTCCTTTTTGATTTTTTGTCTGGATGAACTACCCATTGTTGAAAGTAGGCTATAAAAGTCCTATATTATTATATTACTGTCTTTTACCCCCAGCATCTCTTAATAATTGATCTATATATTTAGGTTCTCCATTGTTGGGTACATGTATATTTACAATTGTAAATTGTAATCAATTGATGAATTAACCCCTTTAGCATTATGTAGTGACCTTCTCTGTCTCTTGTTACAGTTTTTAACTTATTGTCTATTTTGTCTATAAGTATATTTTGTCTATAAGCTATAAGTATAGCTCCCCTGCTCTATTTTGGTTTCCATTTGCTTGGAGTATCTTTTTTCATCCCCTCACTTTTAGTCTTCTGTGTCCTTAAATCTGAAGTATAGGCAATATATAGTTGGGTCTTGTTTTTTTGACCATTCAAGCCACTCTTGTTTTTTTATCCATTCCCCTTTCTTTTCATGGGAGAATTTAATCCATTTATATTTAAAATAATTATTGTTAGATAAGGACTTACTATTGCTATTTTGTCAATTGTTTTTGGCTCTTTAGTAGGTTTTTTGTTCATTTCTTACTCTTGCTGTCTTCATTTGCAATTGGATGATTTTTTGTAGTAGTATGCTTTGATTTCTTTCTCTTTCTCTTGTTTATCCACTACAGGTTTCTCCTTTATGATTACCATAAGCCTTATATGAAACATCTTATGGTTATAACAGTCTGTTTTAAGCTGTTAATAACTTAACTTCCAACACATACAAAAAATTTACACTTTTAATCTCTCCTATTTTATATTTTTGATGTTATGTTTTACAACTTTTTATATTGTGTATCCACTCACAAATTAGTGTAGCTATAGTTATTTTTAATATTGTTGTCTTTTAGCTTTTATACTAGAGTTTTAAGTGAGTTTTAAGAGTTTTAAGTTTACACACCTTTATGACAGTATTAGAACATTCTGAATTTGACTATATACTTACCTTTACCAGTGAGTTTTATACTTCCATATATTTCCATGTTACTAATTAGCATCCTTTCGTTTCAGCTTGAAGAACTCCCTTTAGCATTTCTTGTATGGCAGGTCTAGTGGTGATGAACTCCTTCAGCTTTTGTTTGTCTGGGAAAGTCTTTCTCTCTCCTTCAGTTCTGAAGGACAACTCTGCCAGGTAAAGTATTCTTGGTTGGCAGTTTTTTTTTTTTCTTTCAGCACTTTGAATATATCATCTCACTCTGTCCTGACCTGCAAGGTTTCTGCTGAGAAATCTACTAATAGAGCCATGGAGTTTTCTTGAATGTGATGAACCTCTTTTTGCTTACTTTCAAAATTCTTTGTCTTTGATTTTTGACAGTTTAATCATAGTATGTGAAGTCTTCTTTGGATTGAACCTTATTGGAGACCTTTGAACTTCATGTATGTGGATGTCTATATTTCTCTCCAGATTTGAGACGTTTTCAGCCATTATTTCTTTCAATAAACCTTATTCCCTTTCCACTCTCTTTTCTATAATTCCTATAATGTTAAATTTTAGCTTTCTTTATGGTTTCCCATAAATCCTATAAGCTTTCCTCATTCCTTTTCCATTTTTTTCTTTTTCCCTCTTTGACTGAATGTTTTAAAATGACCTTTCTTCAAGTTTATAGATTCTTTCTTCTGCTTAAGTCTACTATTGATGTTCTCCATCTCATTTTTCATTTCATTCATTGTATTCTTCAGCTCCGGAATTTCTGGAGTTTTTTTAAAACTAATTTTTGTCTCTTTATTAAACTTCCCATTTTGTATATGTATTGCTTTTCTGATTTCATTTAGTTGTTAATTTGTGTTCTCTTGTAGCTCCCTCAGCTTCCTAAAAACAATTATTTTGAATTCTTTTCAGATCATTCATAAATTAGCATTTCTTTGGTTTAGTTACTGGAATAATATTGTGTTCCTTTGGCGGTGTCATGTTTTCTTAAATTGTTTTTATTGTCTTATAATTGCTATCTTTGCATTTGGAGAAGCAGTTACCTCCTCTAGTCTTTATTAACTGGTTCCCTGAGAGAAACATCTTCACCAAATAGCCCAGCTAGGGATTCTGAGACTCTCTTAGACCTTTTCTATGGGTACACCTACTCCACACTTTCTTGTTCTCTCTTGGGGAAGAATTCATAAGATTGTATGCCCTCTCAGGATCCTGCAAAGCTTGGCCAGGTGCTAGGAGCTTCCTGTTTGTTTTCCCTAGGATGACACCCTAAAATGCTTGAAATGTGTGTCTTCTCCCAGTCCTGAAAAGTCAAGCAGGCTGTCTGCATGGAATGCTTGCACTCACTGTCCATAAGAACATGCTCAGGCTGCTAACCTAGGGAGTTGGGTAGGAGGGTTATGAGGCACACAGAGTTTTTGTGGTGCCCATGAGCTAGTTTTAGGGGGGTGCCAATAAGCAAAATATCTCACGTGGCTCATGGGTGGGCCTCCCAATGGAATTTACAGAGCACTTAGTTGGGCCTGTGGCCTGTCTTCTCTGCTCCCAGCCTCTTCCAAGCACTTAGGTATCCCAATCAGTATTTGGGATTAGGCAAGAAAGAAATAGGCCTCTTGGGCATTGTCCACACAGCTAGGGGAGCCCAGTGCTCACTCTCTGTGCTCTCACTTTCCCCTGTGGGAGAAATCATGGATTGAGGAGGTGTCTCTTTTTGCTGAACTGTGCTGCCTTGAGGGAGATGTGATGCAGGTAAAGTTAAACTGTACTTCTTTAACCTCTTCAATGTGTCTGTTCTTGGATTTTTTTCTCCAATGGTGTGCTGGAACTTCTCTGCTGGACTCCTGGACTCCCACAAAGGTACTCCTCTTGTCTGTGGGTAGTTGTCAAAATCAGTGCTTCTGCAGGGAGATATCAGTAGAAAGCTCCTTTTCTGCCACCTTGCTGATGTCCCTTAAGTGATACTTCTTATGAAAGCTCATTGTAGCAGGATAAGCTGAACACATCTTCAGCAGTAAACAAAGAAGAAATTTATTTCCATTTTTATCATGTAGTGTATTGGGCTAAGGAATTCAACCAGAGTATTTATATGTTCTACCTATCAAAGATTACCTTATCTGATTTATGTTAAAATTGAATAAACAGAAGAATTAGGTTCTCTTTTTAAAGCCTGATACATAAAATGCTGTATTAAATTTTGAAGCATTACAATAAAAAGTCTGAATGAAACTGTATGGGGTAGTAATGAAAAAAATCCCAATAAGATTCATAGAAATTCTTAGTAATTTTATTCATGAGACTCTCATAAAAATAGTTTGATTATCACTTCAGAGACAAATTATTTTATTACTTGTTATTTCTGTGCTCAATATAGCAAAATTTATCATTAACCTAAGTTTAAAAATAACATTCTTAGTTATAGAGAAGCTCTATAGCCTATAAACATTGAAAATGGAAAAAAACATGGACTCAGGCCAGAGGTTATAGATCGGTAGTTAAGGGACCAGTTTTTAACTACATATGTATTTTAGCCTCCACAGTATTTTTGAAAAGTTTGAATCAGTTGTCAACACTTAAAAATTGGAAGAATTTACATTGAAAAAATTTAAATTTTTATCTTCTCTTGAAAAAGCAGAATGAATAACAATAATGGGCCATCGTCTTGCATGACAACATTCAACTGTAACAGTGATCTCCTTTAGTAGAATGTGCTTTCTCTAATTTATCATTGACTCTACCACTCAGTCTGTTTTCCTCTTTTACATACCTTCAACCTGCAGAAACCTGATTTCTAAGAACTTCACTGAGACCTAGGCATGTCATTTCATCTGCTTTACTTTCTTTATTAGAAGCAGTCTTCTTTATTTAAAAGAGAAATTTTATCAGTTTAATTAGACAAGGTAAAAGTGTTTTAAAGTTCATGAAATAAAGTTTCAAAAGAATGTATTTTAAGTCGTAATTTCAATCAATCATTACATGTTTATAAATAGTATCTTTCTCATGTGCTGTGTTAAGTACAATAAATCCACGTTTATTGTAAATTTTTAAATATACTATAAAGTTATGATATGTACTATTTTTAAACATTGCTATTATTTATGCTTATTTTTCACTTCAACCTTAAAAAATAGAAATTTCAATCACAAAATGAAAATGCCCAAGTTATTATTTGTGTATATCCCCAAATAAAATTACATATTGTTTTAATTATTCAAATGTAATATTATATTTAATATTTCTCTTTGATTTATTAATCTCATAAGAATTATTCAAATGTAATGCTATAATTCATTTCATTTTTGATTTGCTAATCTCATAAGAATTTGTCTCCATGCTAAAGCCAAGCTCATGGAATTTTTTATATGTTTAAAGCAGGTACAAATTTAGGTTTATTTTACAATTACTATGTCCTTGCTTGATTTTGTAGCAGAATTTTTATATTAGCTTCAGTAACAGATGTAGCAGAAATCCCTGTTCGCTAATCAAGGTTATTATTTCAAGAGTCCTTAAACTTGATTTCCTTGGTCTGTTTTTTAAATTTGTATTTCTTTCATTCATTTTTCTTAAACATTCAGTTACCTCTCCACTGTGATCATTTTTGCCCTAAAATACATTGTAAATACATAATGGAAATATATGAAAATTTTAAACCTTAAAGCCACTGAACAGTTCCTCCCTTAAGTTGCACAAGCAGTGAAAATAAGTGTGAAATTTTAGAAAGGGAGGAAAGAAGCTTACACATTAAGGTATAGAGTCGGGAAATGATGTCTATATGAATTATAAATTTGCTGTGGATAATACAATCACTGTTCATTAGAATCATTACAATTATTTCTCTTCTACTCTATTTATCCAGGTGGGGTAAAACCTTGTGCATTAAACTGCCTGGCTGAAGGTTACAATTTCTACACTGAACGTGCCCCTGCAGTGATAGATGGGACCCAGTGCAATGCCGATTCACTGGACATCTGTATCAATGGAGAATGCAAGGTTGCTCAAATTTTACTCCTTTTTGTTGGGGTTTATGATACTTTTGTTTTTGTCTCAGATAGTACTAATTAATACTGTTAATATGTTCAGTTTTTTAAAAAGAGAGCCACATTTTAGAGAATTTCAATTTTCACTAAGGATGACAATATAGGTAAAGGTGGAATGACCCATTCATATTCAAGTGCCATGCGAATGTGATTTATTGTGGTATTCTAGTTATGTTTATAGTGATTGCAAGAGGTATGAAAATATTTTGAACTTTAATTTCCATTTTTCTTCTGTTCTGTTTACAAACAAGATGATAGCAAAAGAGGGAATAAGGATTGAGCTCTTATTTGTATGGCTACCATATGTTCTCATTGGAAGATTATTTAATATATTTTATAGCATAATTCTTCCTCAAAGTATGAAATAGCTATGCTCCTCCTACTTTATCTTTCTTTGAAGCATTTACAATGGTTTTCATTATAGTGGTAGTCTTTATCTTATTAAAACAATTTACATTAGGAATTAATCAAACCAGTTGGGAATTGTAGGAACAAATCCATGCTATTTTCCTAGATCTGTATATGAATCTTGTCATAATAAGAAAAGCTACAAAACCCACTCTTTAAAGAAAAGCACAAAATTAAGTGCTACAAAGTGAGAAAGAAGAGATAAAAAGTACTATTTTACTTAGTCTCATAATTTCTTTGAAAAGTTTCAATTCTTCTGGCTGCTTATCTCCATGTGTATCTGATGATCCAGTTTGTATGTGCATGTTTGCAGGGGGTTACTTTACTTTCTTGGGGAAAAAAAGTTATTTTTGTGACAGTATTTAAGTTTTTTCAGATAACAAAGATCCAGGTATAGTCTTTATTTGGAGATTACATGTGTACTATCAATGGCTATAGGTCAAATGTGCATACTTACATGCCAAAATACGTATTAAATTTATATAGAAAATCCACATTTTTATGATTAAATGCAAAATTAACAGGTGGAAATTTAGCTTCTTAAATTGCATGCTTACATTTTCTTTTTGTTTATGACAATTTTATTCAGCTAGCGGAAATAGGTCTTCATTTTGAAAGATTTACCCAAGTATGAATTTCACAAATAATCTTTGACACTAACAATTAGATATTTAGAAAAAGCCAGTGGTTTAAAAAGGGCAAGCCGTAATACTTAGTCAGGAGCATTATGACATTGCTATTACTGTATAGAACCATCCAGGATGCCATTTTTCTTAGTTATTAAATTTCTTAATTGCAGGTATAAGTAAAAACCTATTGTTAACCAATTAAAATATTTTAAGAATTAGAGCATCATATCAATAAATGAAGAAGAGGTCTAGGTTAGAAATATAGTCATACATTCCTGGGGAATCATAATTTTTTTTCTTTAAATTTACATGTTGAAAAATGTTAGCTGGGACTTATTGGAGAGTGAAGATAAAATAGAAAGAAGAAAGTATTTCTTATTTTGATTTCCTTTACTGGGAAAACAAGTAGATAAATAAGTTATATATGCATTTGATTAGTTATTCCAAGAATTTCTTTTATTGACACACTGAATATTCTTCTCTGTTTTCAGCATGTAGGTTGTGATAATATTTTGGGATCTGATGCTAGGGAAGACAGATGTCGAGTCTGTGGAGGGGATGGAAGTACATGTGATGCCATTGAAGGGTTCTTCAATGATTCATTGCCCAGAGGAGGTGAGTGTGTAGAGAGAACTCTTCCTCACACCTCTGGTATACTCGGAATAGCCAAATACTTGGTTTCCCCTCCCCTCTAATTTTATATTTCTTTATTTAGGCAGATAATATGTTTTTCCCAAATTGCTTTCAGTCCTTTAAGTATTAAATGCAGTTTCTTCTAAGGTATTTTAAGAAAATGTTATTCTCTATTTGACTTCATTTAGTCATGTTTCTTTAAAGTGTGAAATCCCAAAGAGCATTGATATGAGGGACATGTGTTGGGGAAAAAAAAATGAACTAGTATTATACATGTTGAGGCTTTAAGTACATCTTGAAATAATTTTAGAGAAAAAGACTATTACTGTTTCTCTAAAATGTATTTATGAACTCAAAGTATAATTTGCACATCTTTCATAATTTATAAAATACAAAATCAAAGAAAAGATGGAATAATGAGGAAACTATTATTACCAAATGGTTACTAAACATTCATTTTCTGACTAAGGTTGCTTAATACTGGCTATCCTCTATGTTCTAGGCTACATGGAAGTGGTGCAGATACCAAGAGGCTCTGTTCACATTGAAGTCAGAGAAGTGGCTATGTCAAAGAACTATATTGGTAGGTTATTTTGGCAAATTTTAAAAATTAATGAGGAAAAGCAGCCACAGTCTCATGAAGGAAAAGACATGTTGCTTTGAAGTAGATCAATTTCATACTAAAATGAAGGAATTTCCAAGTTTTTATAGGACCACATGTAAAATGCTAAACAGAATAATTAGTAGTTTATAGCTTACTGTTCACTGCATTGATTATTTTATTTTTTAAATCAATTTTCTTATAAAAATTTTATAATTTTTAAATTATATCCATCTAAATACCATAAGCAAGGTATGAAACATTTCTATAATTCCAAAACTAGGTCTCATTCCCCTTTGCAGTCAAATTCCCTCAGCCGCAGCCTTTGTCTAAGACAAACATTGATCTTTTTGTTGACATTATATATATTACTTTTACTTATTCTGGAAGTTCACATAAATGAGCTCATATAGTACGTATACTTACAACTTGCTTTTTCACTCAGCATGTTTTTATATTCATCTATATTGTTGAGTCCAAAGTTCATTCCTTTCTATTGTCAAATAGTATTTTATTGTGTAGATATACCATAATTTGTTTATCCATTCATTTGTTGATGGATATTTGGGTCATTTCTAGACTCTAACTGCTATAAATAAAGCTTCTTTGACCATTCATAAACATGCTTTGTGTGAACATATATTTTCATTTCTCTTGGATAAATGTGTAAGAATGAAAAGGATGAGTCATATGATAAGTACATGTTTAACTTTTGTAATTTAACTATTTTTACATTTGAAATGTTTTCTCACCTGGCATTATTTTTTTCTCTTTTTTTAACTCTGTGTTTATTGAAGTGAAATTCACATTACACAAAATTAATCATTTAAAGTGAACAATTCAGTGGCATTTAGTACATTCCAAAACATTTCCATCATCCCAAAGGAAATCCATATCCATTTAACAGTCACTCCATTCTTCCCATCTCCCAGCCTCTGGCAATCACCAATCTGTTTTCTGTCTCTGTGGATTTTTACCTATTTAGGATATTTCATATAAATGGAAGCATACACAATATGACCTTTTCTGTATGGCCTCTTCTACTTAGCTTAAAGTTTTTTTAGGTTTATCATAGTATGTGTCAATACTTCATTCCTTTATGGCTGAATAATATTCCATAGTATTGTATATGCCACAATTTGTTCATCTATTCATCCATTGATGAACACTTGGGCTGTTTCTATTTTTGGCAATTGGAAATAGTGCTACTATTAACTTGTGTGTGCAAGTATTTGTTTGAGTACCTGTTTTCAATTCTTTTGCATATATACCTAGAAGTGGAATTATGGCATTTATTCTTATATAAAGAATGAGATATAAATTCAGAAACTCTTTTTTTTTTTTTTGCCAAAGGCTAGTCTTAGCCCTATTTCTTGTTATCTTTCCTTTACTAATATAAGATTCTTCCTTTATCTTACACTAAATTCCCATACTTGGGCCTATTTCTTAACTTTCTGGTTTGATTGTTCCACCTGTCTATGTGCCAGTATGACAAATTCTTCACACCCCATATTTGTTTAATTACTGTTCTAATATTTGGAAAGGAAAGTCTTATCCCTACCCTCACTCCCATCCCAGTTATTCATTTTGTCATAATTTTCCTTGCTAGTTCCACATGTTCATTCCTCCAGGTAAACCTTTCTTTCCTTGCTATCAATGACATAAATACTTAAGTAATACCTTCTTAACAATCACATAAAAATTACCATTTTAATTTGTACTTAAGAAAATGGTCAAGAATCATATCTCTTATATGAAAATAAGTATTCATTGTACACTTTAATCAACGACAATTTGGTAAATGAAGTTTCACGTTTTTAGGTGGATTGTGATTTTTTTCTAGCTTTAAAATCTGAAGGAGATGATTACTATATTAATGGTGCCTGGACTATTGACTGGCCTAGGAAGTTTGATGTTGCCGGTACAGCTTTTCACTATAAAAGACCAACTGATGAACCAGAATCCTTGGAAGCTCTAGGTCCTACATCAGAAAATCTCATTGTCATGGTAAATGTGTCTTTGCCATTTCATTTCTACTCTGTAATTCCCTCTTGTGAGGTAGGAAGGGGCAGGTTTTTTTTTTTTTTAATCTCTGTTTTACAAGTAGTGAAATTTAGGTAAATAAAAGTAAAATGATTTGCCCAAGGATGTAAAATCTGTGCAGATTTAAGGCCATAGTGCTCTTCCCATATGACTATTTGATTTTTTCAATGCTTGCTTGAATAATACTTTTATAACCAAACAAGACAGATGAGAGAAATGATTCCAAACTACCCATGAAAATGGAAGGAGAAAATTTGATGTAAATGCATGTGTCTTATCTTAAATTTCCTATAAGTCTTGCTTTATGACATTTTTTCTTCAAAACAAATAATAAATATCTGAAGGAAGGCTCATTGTATTTTAATTATCTTCACCAGTTGTTTTCAATGGCAGGTTCTGCTTCAAGAACAGAATTTGGGAATTAGGTATAAGTTCAACGTTCCCATCACTCGGACAGGCAGTGGAGATAATGAAGTTGGCTTTACATGGAATCACCAGCCTTGGTCAGAATGCTCAGCTACTTGCGCTGGAGGTAAGACACCCACTAGGCAGCCCACCCAGAGGTCACGATGGAGAGCAAAACATATTCTGAGCTATGCTTTGTGTTTGTTAAAGAAGCTAATTGGAAACATTTCTTTCAGGTTGCTTCAAGCTGTAATTTAGCAAAAGAAACTTTGCTTTAATTATATTATATTCCGTTTGTTTTCAACCTCATGTAATTTGTGCAGATTTGTTGGTAAAATACATCTTGGCACAATGAGTTTCTCTGCTGGTGCTTCTCCCAAGACTGTCTTGAAGGTGGGCTATTTGCTTTTCGTGAACACATTCTTGGTAAAGAACATCAAGAGTTTTAAATAAGAAAATGAGCAAGAATCAGACATCACAGATGCAACGTCTTGTAATGGGGGATGAGAATGTATGTCTGTGTGCTTGTGAGTTTGTGTTTGTGTGCTTGTGTGTTTGCCACAATCCTATTCAAACTCTGTCTCCAGCCATCAAAGTTAAGGGGCTATATACTGGGATGCTACAATAATGACTGGTATCTGGGTCTCTGGGTGATGATGTACACTGACCCCATTATACTCCCTAAGAGAGGTAGCTGCTAGGCGGTGGTTGGTGATGTGTTGGTTGTCCCATGTGCGTTTTTCATGGGTGCCTTTTCCCTACAATTTACTCTATTCCTAATCCTCCTCCCTCTAGTGGCCACCAATGCAATTCTTTACCTCTGGCTGGGAGAGCAGGACAGTTGGCTTCCTTCAAAGCCAACACCCTTGCTGCTGCATGGACTGGTGAGTAGAAGTGCTGTGCAAGCAGCATCTTCCTTCTCTCTGGAGACTAAATGCATCGCCTCCACCGTATACCTTGATCCCAATAGGCAAGGAAACAAACCTATCTCTCAGGCCTAGGGCTGGAATAAAGCACCCCACCATTCCAAAAGCAAAGATTAAATTTTGATTAATGATATTTAGAATGGGCAAAATCAGAATAAAGTGAGTCATCCAATGTATTACCTACATTCCCTTTCTAAACTGTGCAGAAACCATATGATTTCCCATAGAATCCATTGTAGTCACTGAATTTCTAAACAATTCCAATTCTCAAGGATTGAATCAGAGAAATTACTTTCGGAGAAATGATTATCGTACAATCAATTCAGTATTTTTGGTCTCATACAAAATTAAATCATTGATTAACTACAACTCCAATTTTAATAGTAAAGATGATATAATATGAAAAAACAAAAAACCCAAATGATTAATCATATATTAAAGTTCTTTTCTGTGTAAAGTATCATGAAACAGTTCTGTATAATTTGTGACATCTTAAAAGATCTCTAGTTACCATCCATTTTATGTGTGATGGCTGGTGATTTATAATGTAAAGTCTTAAAAAACCATAGGATATTACCATGTCTTTTAATAAATAAAAGATATTTGCAACTAATTGATCAAGTGAATGCCATTACATTATATTTTGGTGGCATTTATACATAATATCTTTCTTTGTTCCGATTAAATTCTTTTTGTTCGATCAATAAATTGACTTTCCCTTTTCCATATACAAACAAAAAGTCTTCATTAGAACATAATATGTATAAGTCAGGCTTTGAGGTAAGATGAGAAAAACTTCTTAAGAAGAGTCAAAATAATTTAAAATTTAGGAAATCTAATGAGGAAAGTCTAAAATTGAGGTTCATTTGCTTAGAGAAAAAGAAGGCTACAGGGAAGCATATTAGTATCTTCAAGTATGTGACAGAATGTTGAATGGGAAGTTCTTAGTGCCTGTTCTTCTTTGTGCTGAAATTGCTATATTTGGGGATGGGTTAGACGCAGTCTTGTCTGAGGCCAAGGAGGGATTAAGTGAATTTTCAATGTTCCTTCAACCCTATGATTCTATTTGTTCAGAAAGGAAATAGTCTAACAAAAAAAAGAAAAGATCATAACTGGATTTACAAGAAAAACTATAATTTTATTAAAGTAAAAAAGTGAAAAATCTAGATGAGTGTTATTCTTTTCCATAATATTTACATTGACAAATAGAATTGATTTCTTGTGATAGAGGAAAACACAAAGAAAGACAGGGAGGGAGAAAAACCCTTGGAAGGACAGTTTTCTCTTTCTTGTTATTTATACTTCTTCCTTTAATTCTGGAGCTACTGACCTTAGTTGTTTGAAGTGGTTCTGGGAACTTGAATTCTGCTTGGTTGTAAGTGATTATGAGCATTGGTGAGGCCATTACCTTCTTTGGAATAGGGGTATACAGTGCTTGAAAGTTGGCAGGCATGGTGTAAAGAGCTACCATTTTTCCTGGTAAGTAGTTCTCAAAACATAGTCCCTGGACCAGTGGCACCAACATCACATAGGAACTTGTTAGAAATGCGAATGTAGGGGCCCCATTTCAGACATACTGAATAGAAACTATCCAAGAGGGGCCTAGCAATCTCGGTTTTAACAAGCATTTCAAGTGATTCTGTTGCTTGCTCAACAGTACCACTGTTCTTGGCTCACAAATAAACTGAAACCTAGCACTCTAGACACATAGAATCTATGTCCTCATCACTGAAGTCTGCATTTTTTAGACTCATTTGCACATAGATCAATATCTGGAACATACTAGGTGCTCAATAAGTGTTTATAGGCAAGTGAAGGTGTGAAAGGAATTTTGGCAATTATATATTGGTGCTTGTTCTTTTCAGTGTGGGAAATCAGAGTTTATAACTGCTATAGGGTAGAGCAAATCTATTGTGAAGGACAGGTGGTATAATTTTAATTAGTATGGGTAAGTAAAACCAAGTTCCTCTCTTTTGTTTTCTTTACTTTGAATAGGTGGAAAATATTTTTTGGAATACAGAGTACAGTTGAATTATTAAAGTTGTTTTATCTACACGTTTAACCCCAGGTTCTTTAAATGCAGGAAGCTTATCATTGAGGAAAGTATAGTCCCTTAGGGCTCAGAACCTTCATCAAAGAGAGAGCCAGAGTAATCTTCTCCATAACAGTAAATGGAACTTCATCTGCAGTTAAGAAACCTTTCAGGAAAAAGTCATTTCTTGCTAGTTTTCACTTGGAAAGTAAGGATGAATACTTAATTCATTTCTTAATTGGGATACTCCATTTTCATCTCTTCAGGGAAGTGTTGGGTGTCTTGAGACAGTCAAAATTCTTTTCAGTGGAAAAAGAGAAAACAAGAAAGATCTCAAAGAACTTTCAGTGGCAGTCTCACAAGTTTCTGCAATATCCTCACCTGTTAACTGTTCTGCATGTTTTATTAATGTACTGGGGCAGAGAACCTGGGCCTTGGGGCCACATGTGGCCTTCTGGATCCTTGAGTGCCGCCTTTTGACTGAATCCAAATTTTACAGAACAAATCCTTTCATTAAAAAGGGTGTAGCAGAGACAGATGAAGCTTTTCTTGCCTCCTTTGGTACTTAATAAAAGAACAATCTTGAAATCAGAAGGCCACAGGTTCTTTGATTGAGTTTGGGAGCAATAATGTTAGCTTTCCCTTGTAAGATCTTTTAAGATAAGAATTTTGGGACTGTTTTTCTGTTGCTTAGCAGACCCAATGACAAATTTAATACGGCAGGAAACATTGGTGATTCAGTCCAAGTAACGATCTTTTCTCTGAGTCAGTGATGAAACACTTCCTTAGCCTGATTAGAAACATTGAGATACTATGGGGTGTGTCTTCAGGATAAATGTGATTTTTAAGATAGAGCTGTGACTCTTCCTCAGAGAGAAACTCAAGTTCAAAAACTTGACTATTTTCAGAACCATTGTTACTGCTCCTAGAGTGGGTTTCTTTATTCATCGCCCAACATATTGTGTACTCTGTAACTTATCTGACTCCCACATTTATATACTACCATTGGACTAGTGATTCTAATAATGTATTAATAAAGCTTAGCTGGGTAGTGAAAGTTGTATTGTTTTTTAAAATACAAAGCTTATTTTTTTCGTAGTAATTTATGCCAGTGTACCTTTGCATGATGACTTTTAAAGTTTCAAATAACAAATAATTGTGTATTTATCCTTTGATTTTAGTCATGTATATTCTCTTTTTACTGATGTTTCTCTAGATGTGTAGTTCTCAAATATAAGCATGCATTAGAATTATCTGGAACGCTTTTTAAAACACACATTGCTAGATTCTGCCTCTAGTTTCTGATTCGGCGGGTCTAGGTTAGGCTCCAAGAAGGCACATTTCTAACAAGTTTCCAAGTAATGCTGGTGCTACTAGTTCAAGAACCATACTTGGAGAAACTCTGGACTAGACACTTAGATTTCCTAAATTAGAGGCCTATTTAAACAAAGTCTTTTAGGTAATAATCCATATTATAGTTATAACCCACATTATTACTAGTCTTTTTAATGACAGGTGGTTCTACTACTCAGCTATGATTTAATAAATAAAATTGTACAGTTTATAAAAAACATTTTCTGGTACCCTATTTCATTTGATCATCCTCAACTTCATGAAATAGGCATTGCTATTATTATTCCCATTTTATATATAGAATTCAAGTAAAGTAACTTGCTGAAATCAAGACCTAGCAATTGAGTTTCTAGTGATCTTTTTAATGTAGCATTTTCTCTCACAGTAAAAATGGTCTTTTACCTTGAACAAAGCACCAGTTGACAATCTCAGTAGAGAAACATGATATATTCCCACTTATAAATATCTCTTTTGCAAGCTTGAAATTTCATTTTATTAAATGCTTTCCTTAGATCAATGGTTTTTAACTATGGGGATACATTGGAATCCCTAGAAGAATGTTAAACAATTATGATACTTGAGTTTTATTTAATTGGTTAGGGGTGTGGCCTGGGCATCAGGTTTTGAAAAGATCCCTAGGTAATTCTAAGGTATAACCAAGGTTAAGAAGTACTGCCTTTGAGACTAATTAAAAGTTTCAGTCTTCAGTGGAAAAACAAGCACCACATATACTCACCAGCAAACTGGTATTAACTGAGCAGCACCTAAGTGGACACATAGGTGCTACAGTAATAGGGTATTGGGCAGGTGGGAGGGGGGAGGGAGGGAGGTATATACATACATAATGAGTGAGATGTGCACCATCTGGGGGATGGTCATGCTAGAAACTCAGACTTGTGGGGGGAGGGGAGGATAGGGCATTTATTGAAACCTTAAAATTTGTACCCCCATAATATGCCGAAATTAAAAAAAAGTTTCAGTCTTCAAAAAATTAACATTTAGTTGTAAATACCTCTGGAAGCATTACTAACATCTCCAAATTGTTTTTTCTAGGGTTTTCTTTCTTCCCTTTTATGTAGAAATAACAAAAATTGCATACCAAAGAACTCAATTTGGTCAAGCTTTTCTGCTAATAAAGAGGCATCTCTGTGCTAAACATTGCTTTGCAGCTCAGAGGATAAAAGATAAGTTGAAGCCACACTTAGATTGAGGAGGAGAAGGAAGGAGACAGGTTTATTGTTAGAGACAATTTTGATTTTGGTTGAAGATCAGAGAGCACAGATTTTGTTTTACATATACTATGTGGTTATACAGGAATGTTTCTGATCAATTGTTACTATTTAAAATTCTATCATTATATTTTCTCTTACATTTATATGGTCTATTTAATTTCTTTAGTATGTTTGATACTTTTTGTTTATTATTCTTTTTCTTCCCTGGATGTCATTTTCAGCCTAATTTGTGAGTGTGTGTCTGTGTGTGTGTGTGTGTGTGTGTGTGTGTGAATAGCATATAAACATAAAAGATACTTTATGTGTTCCTTCTTTTGAGCTAGGACAAATTCTTTATATTTTTTTTACGTTTTGTTTTTACCTGACTCATGTGGATTCTTATACATATTGGAGCTGGTTTCTACTCTTTGAGACTTTTAAGATGCTTTATATGGTTTCCAACTACTATTTTGGATTTTCCTGTTTTAGAGTCATGTTTTTCAAACTGCACCACGATGCCCAAGGGACTCACAGCAGCACTGCAGAATATTATACATTTTCAAGGGAAACATAATGACATTGATCTAACACTACACAAATTATTACAATTAAGTTATTTGGACCTAACTCTTTAATAAGCAAAACTTAGACATTTTTTTCTGCCTAGCAGATGCTGTAAAACTATTGTGACACTAAGGATACTGTGAACCAAAAAAATTTGAGAACCTTTGATTTAAGGTAAAATGAGTATCATTAAAGTTTGATAAAATGGTCACCTCTCTTCCTTTCAATAGATGTTGAATTTCATTTTGTAAGAGTAAAAAATGCATATAAGCTTATTATTCAGGGTCCTGGTGATGTTCAGAATTTAAAAATGAGACTTCTGTACTTCCAGTTAAGGAACTAAAGATTTTGAATAATAGGTAAATTTCTCTTTCATATCTGTATTGCTTTTTATATATACTACTGAATATGTTTCATTCCTTAATCTCTGTTAGTTCAGTATAAGATTGGTGAGTGATTAAAGCAAAAAAAAAGGAAGGCAGAAAAGAAGGAACTATATATTTCAAAGAGTCCCTGATAGTAATTTCTTCTTGCAGCAAGCAAGTTTATGTAATAATCTATGCTGTTCGATTTATTAATAACTTAATTTTCAAATTATTTTAATAAGCCCATGCAGATAGCCTTGGCCTCTTTTAAAAAGTTGGATGTTTCTGTATTGTTCTACATTATATGTTCATATATTTTATTGTCTTTAAGAATGATAGAACAGAAAAATAATATGCACTTTAAATGTATAGTAAGTCCATTCTAAAATAGCAATTTTAATTGTTTTAAAGAAGAAATCATTAGAAAAAAATATAATGCAATCTTTAGGCCCATACTAATAACTAATGAAAAAAGAACAGTTCTCAAAGTGCCAGATCAAACAAGCAAATGCTTTACATTTTCACAGATATTATTTTAATTTCTTTGCCAATTCTAAGATGTCTATCTAACACATTTAATATCACTAAAAGATCAGTTCACATTATTAGTGAATTAACAGAATGTACTTCATTACAAGGGTTTTAGACTTAAATTTTATAGAAATTATAACAAAAATGGTGACTAACACTTGTATTGCAGCTTATAAAGGACACATACACTATAACTTTCACAGAAACTCAAAGCAGAGGAGTCCCAAAATGGAGCAGAGAAAAACAACATTTGTTTTTTGTTTTGGGGTTTTTTGTTTGTGTGTGTGTGTGTTTGAGATTCAAACTAGAATTGAATGAAATAAAGGTGTGAAAGACATAGAGATTGAATCTTATAACTAAATTTGCCTATTTTTGATTTAGGAGCTACCATCCAAAAGTTACTTCCAGAGGTTAAGTGAAAGATTACAGATGGAAACTTTAGTTTGAATAGTTAAAAGCACTTACTCAATGCTGTTTATTTCCCTTTAAAGAAACATAATTAGTTTTTAAGAAAATTCTCGTGTGCAAGATATTTTCTGTGTAGGGTTGTACAATGTACTATTATCATTTGAAACTATGAAGATCCTTTTACATTTGATTCCTTTATATACCAAAATTATATATAAAGCGGATCACTGAGATATTTTTAATAATACAAATCTCCTACAAAAAGTGACAAGTATAGAAAGATAAAGATTTTCATTCAGCTTTGTTCATCATTATTCACTAATTTTCACTTTGGTGTTTGAAAAATAAAATATTTATAGGACTAGACAATGGCGTATCTCTGCATTGACCTTAACATCCCCCTATTCACTCTCCCACAGTTCCCTCCTTAAAGGTTATTTTCAATGTTGGGAGGGAAGAGTGCCCTTTAAAATATGGACTTAGTTATACTAGGCATCATAGCAGGGCAACTGTGAACATCATAGCTCCTGAAACGCTGCGCTTCACTTGGCTTACTTCTTATATAACATGCTCCTTGAGATTAAAGAGTGAGATGCTCACGGTTGGTTCACACTTCCACAAGCGAATGCGTTTATTCATTTGTTTGTATATAATAAATATACAAATAGTAACTTTCATTTGTCTTTTTCCTTAAGCACATAGCTTCCCCTGTAAAAATCCACTTTAAATTTTATTTCTCCTATATATTTTCAGTATAATTTAAACTTTCTAACTTCTTGTAAAAAGTCTTACGTAGCAAGGATTATTTTGATAATCTTGACATTTTTACTGTTCACCTGTTCATATTGTGGGTTGCATTTTCCCATCTTGGCTATAGATTTATAGCCAAAGGCAATAAATGCTAACCCAAAACATTCTCCCAATGCTGTTTTTCTTCCTCTTTTATCATTTCTATTGTTTTAGTGATTATATTCTTCCATAACATGAACAGGGTTTGGATACATATTCACTCACTGAAAAATTTAGGTAAGGCTGAAACCAAAGTTTGAGTGCATTCCTATTGTATATGATCTATGTATCACCAGTCATGTTTTGCATCACAAAAATTCTGTTCGAAATAGCATTTTTAAAAATCAAAACATTATACATCTTTACAAGGTAGTATGCATAAAATCTTTTAGGAAAAAAATAAAGCCTTTTATGATGGTAAGTATCATCATTCCAACTTTATAGGACCTTATGGTACTACTATTTATATTTTTACTTGAAAATGAAGATTTTAGTTTAACAGCTATACAACTTGTTTATGATTGTATCCTTATTTTAACTCAAATCTGAAATATTTACTCTTTGGTTCTGAGAAAGGGATTTTACATATGTTTAAAACAAAAACCTATCTATTAGTACATCACACTGTGTGGAAGAAACTCAAGGCCTTATACCCTTAACATTGTTAACTCGTTATAATTTTAAACAAAATATCTAAAACAAGGTCCTACTAAAGATCATGTAAATTACTTTCTAGTATAATATGATTTAATTCTTTATATTAGGAAATTTGGCTTTCATAAATTCCTATTTCTAGTTATTATTCTGCATCGTGACATGTCTAACTCCTTTGATGTGTACCTCACACTGGTAAGGACTCAAGACACTGAAACAAGACTACAAAACCAAATGTAAAGTAACAGATCTCTGTTTTCTAGACTTCTTATTTGTGTAGAGTAGAGGGAAAAAGCAGATACAGAAGGAAAAGAGAAGTGGTGGAGAAAATGTTGAATGAGTGGAATGTGGAAAGAGAGAAGAAGAGACAACTTTCATAGAACTTTGGATCTGGAAGAAATGTTAGAAATGACCTAATTTGATTTTCTCTTTTTACAAAGGAGAATGAAACTTGCCTTAGATCATTTAGCTAAACCACCTAGAACTCAAAAAGAGGTAACTAAATGTGGCAGAAGTTGTGGTAAGGAAAAACATAGGAACAAGATAAAGTGAAAGAATGATATCATAGTCATTTTGCTTTTAGTTTTTAAGTTCAGTGCGCATCTGGAAAGAGAAATCAAATAGCAAAATAACAAAATGGAGGTAAAAATTGAGTGTAAAACTAAAAATATTAGATCTGAAAATGCACTGTTTTAATCTTCCATCATGGAATATAATTATAATGATACTTGCCTTATCCCACCCCACCCCCACTTTAACGTAATCTCATTGAGGTCAAGACTATCTTACTCACTTTCTCTCTTATAATAATGAAAAACCATGCCTTAGGCATAGTAGGAACTCAGTGAGTTAAATTAGACACTTTTTATGGAAGAGATTATTGCTATCTGATGAATAATAAGAATTCACTCTAAGAGATATTGTTTTTCAAACAAACTCAGTATATGTATGCTCCATCCTGTCTTACCATCACTAAACATAGTTGCTGTAGAAAAATACAATATATTTAGAGCCACATTTTCCTTTTGATCATCTAATATTTTCTTAGAACATCTAGTTTTGCTGAGAACAGAGGAAAAATCAGAGAAGGAAAGGCTTTGAAAGATAAAAACTAGCAGGAGACTATTCAGAAGAAGGAACCATATGGGTAGAGCTGATTTGGTACCCTGGGTGCCAGCTGTTAGATCCAAGGCAGATGGACTTTGCTCTGCCCTGCAAATTCTTATATTTGGCCAATAATTACCCGGCACAAAAGCCAGATTCCAGCAGTGAAAGGCAGAGCTGAGAGACATTTTTTTTTCCTGGCACTTGTTACTCTTTGGATGCTATCTACACTAAAGGTTTAGATAAAATTAATATTGCTGGCCATATGTTCTGTATACTTTGGTTATATAATGTTGTCTTGGTAGCTAGCTACTTTGGATGCTGTGGTTATGCAAATACCTAAGCTGGTGCCTTAGCCACCAGCCACATTTTTAGTACAAGCTCTGGCTTTTTAACTTCTTCCTACTTTCTCTTCAGAAAACTGTTTCTTGGGTAGTTATGACGTGCTGTGCCACTAGGTTAAGGTATCTATAGGTTGGTTAGCCCATCAATCCCAAGGATACATTTATATGCCTCTTTTCCTTATTGACTCACTCACATGCGGTTATATATTGACCATTTATCAACTGAATGGTCTAGGACTGAAATGATGGGTCTGTGAGTAGATTTGAGAAGGCCTAGAAAGTTGTTCTCATGCCTTTAAGCACTCTGAGCCCCATCCTTGGTTTAACACACATCACCCTTACATGTTAAATTTAAATTCAAGAGGTAATTTTTGTGCATTGAGTATCCCCCTACTACTTTTAAAATGGTGAACTGCCTTGAGCAAAACAATATATTGCCAAATATTGTGTTATAAATGAGTTTATAAAATTATTTAAATCTCTTAAAGAAAAGAAAGATGGAAGCACATGAAAACATTGGGCAGTTTATAAGGGCAGTAGAGGGACTGGAAAGGAGGTAAGAAATGAAGAGGAGCTGCGGCCTTTGGAGTCTTTGCTCAGACTGGGACTGCACAGGTTCCTCACTTGGACCATCGCCACCCCTGACAGTAAGAACAGCAGATGCAGAAGTTCACCGAGGACTCAATTGCTGTTTGGTGGACTTCTTGCTGATTTTCCTGTGGTGTATGCTGTTTCAAAATGCCATTAAAATCCATTTCTTGATGTATAACCAGAGCAGTGATTCAAGTTGGATACTTCTTCCTCCCTGTTGCATAAGAGAACCTTTGGTGGGCAAATAGATCTTTTAACTTTTAACTATTGGCACAAACTTAAATATAGTGTCTGACAAATTTTAAGTCACAGACAAAAAACAAGGGTTGCATTTCCATCTTAAGAACCATCATATTTGATTTTTTAATACCAAAGAATCAAAAGAGAAACAAAAATCTCTAAACAAGATAAAGCTTTTCTAGAGGATTTAAAGTAAATATGTATTGGCGATGGCATCTTTGTACTTAACTTTTGTAATATGAAGCCATTAGTTTTTGTTTTTAAGCATGGAAGAAGGATTGCATTTAACAAAAAAACAGGTATATAGTTTGCATACCAGTAACTTTAGGTGTTTAAGAATAAAATATAATTACTGCAGTCTTAAATTTGGCTGATTAAATTCTGCAGAACATCTGCCTAACTCCAGGGGATATGGACACTAAGCCACTAGAATTTTATTTTCAATTAGGTGCACACTGACTGTTCATGTGGAAATTTTATGTTTTTGGTTATAAACTATAAGCCTTTAGGTTTGAAAGCATAGTGGTTTTATGTAACTGGATGTAATTATTTCCGACAGGGCTTGAAATCAACTTCTTAGCAATGTTTTACAGACTACTTTAAAAGAAGTTATAAGAGACTTGATCATATAAAAAGAATCTAAACATAGTCATTTCACTTGTTGACTTAGTTTATGTTATTTCTAGCTGATCCATATTTTCTACTTTTTAAAACTAAATTGCTGCATTTTTCTTAATTTGAAACTATGTGTTTTAAAAATCCATCCATTTAGGTGCATTGGTTTACAGAGTTATCCTGTTGCTACTAACTTGAAAAAAAAATCTGTAAACTTGCCAAGTGTGGGAGTAAAAGTTGGAAGATTTGTATGCTGTTGGAGAAAGATAGTACAATGTTGTAGGAAGATTTGGAATAGATTACTGATACAGTCAATTCTTGAGTGTGAAATACCATGTTGTCTAATATAACATTCTAGAAGAAAATTAACAAAAGATGAATGCAAGAAAAAATGCATCTTCATAAAATATAGAGCAACTTTAATTTTTCATAAAAATATTCTAAACCTGTGAAGCTGAAATGAACTCCAAAATACTCTTAATTCCTAATTTTTAAGAAGTCTGGAAAGCATGACCAAAATTAAGTGAGTTTGTAATTCTTAGCACATAGCCCAATATCTCATAAGAAGCACAATGCCTTACGTTTAGTAACTATTCTGTGTTGAGCAACTGGATGAGGGAATGAGTGAATGACCTGCCAACCACATTGAACTGCAGTTTTAGTTTGTGTATGTATATAATTTTTAAACTAATTACTGGATCCTACCAAATACCAAAATATCCCTGAAAAATAAAGATTTAGAACAAAGACATGGAACTGTGGTTAATTTTTATTTTATTCCTTGTGGTTTTATATATTTTTCATACTTTTAACAACAAGGGTTAAGTAACAAATTTTTTTTTTCAAGACATATACATGGCTAGAATTTATCTTAAAATGAAATATAAATCTCACCTCTACTAATGCATATCTCATCTATGATTCAAATTGCAGAATCCTTGCTTTTGCATTATAGGCTACTTTTGAAAATGAACGTAATTATAGCTGAACATTTCTAGGGTTAATTTAAAGAAAGTAGAATTTTATTTTGAACTGTAGAAACTGAATTAATGTTTCTGCCACTGAAATAAATCAACATCAGTTATTTTAGTAGCGTTGAAAATGTTTAGCCCTTTCTGAGAAACAACCAAGATACTGTATTGAATACCAATTATTTTTGTTTCAACTATAGTCATATTTGAATGACTTTTAAAAAATAACCATGCTAACTTGTAAAAACAACTGCCTAATCTTCCTGATAGAAGCATAATACTGAACCAGGGTGCATGAATAATCTGAGCCACTGTTGCAGTTAGTAGTTGAATCCCATGACTAATAGTAGAGATATCTGTCTAGGTGGACCACATGGATTTAGTTATCTGCCCACTGGAATGACACAATGGGGAGATATCTGATGAAAATCATGGAACATCTGTGAATGGATCACAGCTATTCCTAATGTGAATCATTTTTTCCTCAAAAATCTAAAGTTTAATAGTTAAAAAATTCCAAACTGTTGTCATCTCATAAACTGAGTTGTTTGGCTTATTCTAGGGATTGGGAGGGAATTAATACAATACATACTCTGAGACATTTTGCCAGTAAGTTGTTTGGCTCTGTTTATGACTCCTAACTGTAGGAAAACCTAAAAACTTTTTGAAGGTGATCAGTAGGAGCCTTGGGTTACTGCAAGCAATAAAAAATACTTTCTTCAACTGTTCACCACTGTTGTGGAAGCTACAGGATTTAAGTCTCATGAGTTTGGTGAATTTAATAGTTTTCCCTGTCAGTCTTTAAATTCAAAGGACTTAGTTAAAGGTGTGTATAACATGATAACTGAGGCACTCCAACTACAGAATTTCCAGGACTCTTTAAGAGACCCTGGAAGAAGCATTTGGTTCCTATCTCTTTAGGTGACAATTTCCTTCACTGAATGATCCTGTTTCATACAGATTTCCCTAATTTGTGATCAGACTCTTTTTGAGGGGTACTGTTATTTTAAAACAACTAGAAAAAACAAAAAAAGAAAAACTGAAAGATTGTGTGGGATTAGCTAGGTGTGAAGCTGTGGTTTCCTGGATACTGCTAATGCTGCTTTTACAACTTTTTCTGGGTAATTTGGCCTACCCAGGGACAGGTGTGTTTATAGGGACAGGTGTGTGAGTGGGGGGCATAGCTTAGTTTGTGCCTTTATTTCCATTTCCAGGAGTAACCTGTTTCCTCTATATGGTCTGAAACATTTAGCATTGGCTTATAGTTTGTTTCTTTTTGATATCCTGCTATTACCTATCTTTGCTTTTTTTTTATTCTTTGACACTAAAGAGAAAATGATGGTACATGAAATCTGTTCACCAGGGATGTTTACAAATAAGAACATGTGTGTATGGGTGTGTGTGTGTGTGTGTTTGTATTTTGTGAAATGTGAGCACGCTGTGGTGGATATCTTTGCTAATAAATAATAAACACATTTAATATTTTATAAATTTTATAATGAGAATATATTTAGCTGTGGTAAACAGGTTACATAGACTAATTTTTAAGAATGAGATAAGTATTTTGTAAGGTAATACTTGAATGAACTGTATGTGTATTTCTTTGACAATGGTATAATCAACAGGGGGCCAACTCTATTAGAGAAAACAGACTAGTTGGTTACAGTCCCAAAGAAACCCACTACACTCTTTAAATTCTAAACAACTAGTGGGTTTTTAGAGAGATAAATATATAAATGGAAGAAGAAAATGAATGTGTGGATATGATGTGTTCCTAACAAAGACTAAATTGATGGGGTTTGTCCTACAAAACGTCAAAAAGTAAATTTGTCCCTATTGTTTTATTTTTAAATAAATAAATATATAGCTATTGTCTTCCATTGAAATGTATATTCATATATTTTATCTGATGACATTTTGGGGAATTGAAGTTTGTTTGTTTTGTTTTTAAGGAAAGCACGAAGAATATACAAATGGGAATGCTAATTGTTTAAGATTACCAATAGTTTCTTTTCTGGATTTGAAAATAGTTATGTTTCTAAATATGAGAACAATAATTTTGCCTAAAATTTCAGAATAATGACCAGGACTTCTCTCCTTTTTAGAGAAGCAGTCAAGTGTGGAACAGATAAGACAGCATCAATCCAGTGAGGTTGATTCCCCACAGAGGAAAGCTGTGCATACCTAACTTATTGGAAGGCAAACTTCTCTTCAATTAATGATGTCCTCCTTTTCCCAAGGTGTCCAAAGACAGGAGGTGGTCTGTAAAAGGTTGGATGACAACTCCATTGTGCAGAACAATTACTGTGACCCTGACAGTAAGCCACCTGAAAATCAAAGAACCTGCAACACTGAGCCCTGCCCACCTGAGTAAGTAAGGGAAAGAAGGAAGAATTATTTCTTCAGGTACAAAGAGAAAACATTTTTTATTCATATTTGGAAACATTCCTGTACTAAGAACAAATTAGACTGGGAAAAAGGCAGTAAACATTCTTAGAGGGTGGAATTAGATGTCCCTTTTACTAAGCAAAGATTTCTATTTATCCATAGGTTTCAGTTATTAACTCTTTTAAAGCAAGAACTTCGGTGAATTTGGGTCCTGGAAATTATCATATTTCATCAATTCTAATGTGAATTTCATCAATTCACATTTTAATCTCTCTAAAACTAGGATTCATCTTGCAACTGATGGTGTCTTACAATAATAATTGACCTTTTTTCCACTTTCTTAATGATACATAAAATAATTGTGTCTTAGATTTAATAAAATACAGTGATTTGTTTGCATTCCTATCTTTTCCAGATATTTCTCTTAACCTCCTTAAGATATTTAAAATGATTTAGAAATATTCTGGAATGAAAAAATCAATGTTTTAATTTGCTGGCTTAGTTTTAAGTTCTGTTGTTAAGTTCTGTCTTCTGAGTGTTGGGCACAGGCATATAGGTATATATACTTCAGTCTCTTTCTGTTGATTAATGTAGCAATTACAACTCCCTGGGAGGCACAAGGAGAGAGCCCATTCATCTTAATGTGGTTTAAAAGTGAGATCTGCTGTCAGTGAGCCTTACTTTATAATCTGTGAGAACAGAAATATTTCTTTATGAACAGGAGGCAATGATTATGTGAAAAAAGACAGAGGATGCTGAGTTGATCATGACAATTCTGATTTTTATAGTAATTTTTGCCTGACAACTGCAAGACAAAACATGTGTGAATGGCATTTTATTCTTGTTTGAGAAATCAAATTAACCTTTATCCACCTGATTAGCTAATTATCCCAACATGAAATTGATAAGGAAAAAGGATAAGCAAATAAATTGATATGCCCCAAACTCTCTAGAACTAGAGAGAAAAGCTTCACAATGAATTAATTCCCTTTTCTAAAAATGACCACAATATAGTTACAAAAACCTGGGACTTAACAATAGATCAAGAATCCAGTTCCCTAAGATGGCTAAAGCAAGATGCATTTCATAATATCTGTTCCAAAATAATAATGCCTTCTGAACTTTCATTACCCAAAGTCAGTGTCTGCCTAAACATTTGAATCTTAAAGGTAATATTCACTATTAGTCCCTTGAAAAGGTGATGGCTTTAGGGTGATGGCTACCATATAATGAGCACAAGGAATCTATAGTAATATAAGTTTTTATTCTAAGACTTTTGTAAGTTTATATCTGTTCTTTTCAAAATGTTATCACCATAGATCTAATTCCTTAAAATCCAGACATGGGAAAGTATGGAAATGTAACCTATCATGTCTACTACAAAGATAAATTATTTAATCTTTTTCATATTCTGCTTTTCTGCAATGACTTTTATAAATTTATCTCAAGGGAAACTGAAAATTACGTAAAACAAAGTGATGCTCAAAATCCATGGGCTAATTTGTCTCTTCCCATGTTTCCAATAACTTCACTATATTTTCATGTAATTGCGAACCTCAAAGTTAATTCCATGACACTCAAGATTTTGAGTGTGATATTTGGTATTTGATCAGCCTTTTAGGACATCTGAGTGGACCTGATCATACCTGTTTTATTTTGGCCTAACTTTTTTCATTTGCTTAAACTTAAATGCTTAAAATGTCCAATGTCCTTAGAGATTTCAATCACTGGTCATTCCATCCCATAAATTGTGGGTTTCAGTATTACACTGGAATTGGAGTTGTTTCTTTTTCAACAGGTTAAGGATAATTGACATGATTAAAATAAGTTTTCTATCTCCTTTCCTTTCATAGTTCTGAAATAAAGTTACTTATTTAAGTTTTGGGGTAAGGGATAGAATTCAAAAGAGAAGGATACAGGGAGTGAGAAAGATAGAAAATTCAGTCTGACAGTTTTCTTTTTTGGAAAGACCTAAATGCATATATTTAAAATATTATTAGTCCATTTTTTCCTAGTTCCTTTTAAATTTCTTCTTTATTGCTTTGAATTTAGACCATGACAAAAGAAATCTTATTTCTTCAGAATGCTTATCTGATATGCTCCTCAATTTACAATGGGCATACATCCTGATAAATCCATCATAAGTTGAAAATATTTTAAGTTGAAAATGCATTTCATACATGTAACTTACTGAACATCATAACTTAGCTTAGCCCACCTTAAATGTACTCATACCCTTACACTAGCCTACAGTTGGGCAATATCATGTGGCAGTACAGTTACTGTATGATATTGGTGGTTTACCCTGGTGATTGGGTGGCTGACTGGGAGCTGCAGATGACTCCTGCTGCCTAGCATCACAAGAGAGTATTGTACTACATGTTGCTAGCCTGGGAAAAGATTAAAATTCAAAATTCCAAGTCTGGTTTCTACTGAATGTATATTGCTTTCACACCATTGTAAAGTGGAAAAATTGTAAGTCAAGCCATTATAAGTCACGGACCATCTAAGATTCCCAGTAGACACTGGTATTACAGAGATAAAAATCATAGAAAGACTACTGAATTCAGTAAGTCTACCTGAGTGTGAAGAAAGCAGAAAAGTTTTTTTTAAAAGATAATCATGTGATAGGCAGATAAGCAAAATGAAATAAAAAACCCTAAAATACCACCATTAGTATTTTGATGTATATATTTCCAGTCTTTTTTCTATGTATACATAGGCATGTGTGTGTAACAAAAAGGTATCATACCATTTAGATGCTTTAGAGCCAGTTCTCAACATATCTTGAACATTAAATAGCTTCAACAAGGTTTAGTAGGTATGTCATTGTTTATTTAAATTGGTATTCCACTGTTGAACAATTTTGGCTGTATTCTTGCTTTTGATTCCCTACAATACCACAGTATTTAACATTTTTGTTGCTAAAATGGATCTCCATAATTATGTCCTTTATACTAAATAAATAGGAATAGAATTTCTGGATCATATAGAAGCATATTTTAATCTTTGAGATACATTGTCAAATTGCTCTCTGGAAAGATTATATGAATGTACACTCCTACTAAGAGTATATATAAGAATGCTATCTCCCAGAAGTAAACAATACTGGGTATTATTATTTTGAAAAACAATCTTTGATTATTTCATAGGGAAAAACCCCGATATTTAATTGCTATTTTATTTTGTTTCGAACTCCTGACCTCGAGCAATCCACCCGCCTCGGCCTCCCAGAGTGCTAGGATTACAGGTGTGAGCCACCACGCCCGGCCTTGCTATTTTATTTTGTATTTCTTAGATTGTTGATGAGTCTGAACATTTAATAATTATGTTCAGTGGCCATTTGTACTACTTCTCTTTTACTTCTTATCTTCTTGCCCTATTCTATTTATCATTTTGTTATTGATTTCTATGAATACTTAATGTAGTAAGGATATTAACTCTTTTATCTGTGTTCCAAATATTTTTCCTAGTTTTTCCTGTTTTCCATATTATTTGTGTTATTTTGATCTGTTTATTTCTTTTATTGGTATAATGTATAGAAAGATCTTCCTCACTCTAAGATTATATTTTCAAAGTTTCATTTCTTATTTTTAATGTAATCCTTAATCTATCTAAAATTTATTTGCCTGATTTGAGGAAGAGACTTATATTTATTTTGAAATATTATTTTTCCCAATATCATTAATTTAAAATCCTAAATGGTATTTTTAATCAGAAAGTATTTTTTCAAATAATGAAATATTTCAAATGTCTTTACTTATATTGAAATAATTTATAAGTATAGAAAAATAGAGAACAGTAAGATTTGTCCTTCTATTATGTAAAGAATAAACAAAAGGAAGAATAATAAACAAAGAATAATAAACAAAAGGAAGAAAAGCAAGAATAAACAAAAGGAACATTGATAGAGAAATACTAATAGGTTTATTTGGAAGACTTTGAAGGTTCAGAGGAGGCCTTGCTAGAGAAAGTTAGCATGCTCATAGCAGCAACTCTTTCATAAGAAAGAGTACAGTAGTCATGGTGAAGTGACTGTAAGTGAAAACAGTGGGAACCATGAGATAGGCTTAAATAATTGGAAAAAAGAAAAGGAATGAATTGATATTAAAGGATATGATTAATAGAAAGCTACTACCCCACCATAAGAAAAGAAAGTAATGCTGAGTTGGAATCCAAAGAGAAAGGCCAATTCAGTTTTTACCAAGCTGTGTTTTAATGGTAAGAATATTTCTACATATGATCTCACACAAAGAATTCTTCAATATGCAATATTATTCCTGTAGGATACTGTGGTTTTTTTTTTTTTTTTTGAGACAGAGTCTCACTTTATTGCCCAGGCTAGAGTGAGTGCCATGGCGTCAGCCTAGCTCACAGCAACCTCAAACTCCTGGCTCAAGCAATCCTGCTGCCTCAGCCTCCCAAGTAGCTGGGACTACAGGCATTCACCACCATGCCCGGCTAATTTTTTGTATATATATATATTAGTTGGCCAATTAATTTCTTTCTATGTATAGTAGAGACGGGGTCTCGCTCCTGCTCAGGCTGGTTTCGAACTTCTGACCTCGAGCAATCCGCCCGCCTCGGCCTCCCAGAGAGCTAGGATTACAGGCGTGAGCCACCACGCCCAGCCCCGGGAAGTGTACATTTTAATGTTATTGTGACCAAAATTTAAAAAACATTTATTAGTCAAGTGCAATGTGGAAGGCACTGTACTTGGAGAGAAATGATCCATTTTTTTCCTAAGGATAATCTAATCGGGCAAATACATGTAAAAATAACTATAGTACAAAACAAAATATGATAAAAACAATAAGAAAAAAATAAAAACAATAAGAGTTATAAGCAAAGATGCTGAAGAAAACTCAGAGTGGTAAGAGATTAATTTTTGTCTAATGGCTAGGTTCATTTAATGGTATCTCTTATGGTTTAATGTTTAACAATTATTTTGAGTCATTGGACCTCACCCATGGACAACTATGATCTGTTATTTTAAGTTTAAAAAAGTATTCATCAGAGTGGTCTATAAAAATACAAAATTTAAGACCTGGGAAGAATCATAGAAATCATCTAGGCCAACGCCCATCATTTTACACATGAGGGCATGATAATCACCAGTGATGTTTTTCCCATTATACTAGACATCACTAACTTTGTAAGTTACAAATTAAATGTCTGGTGGCACTTTAATACATCTAATTTTGATTGCTTCACTTTCTCAGTTGCTACAACTTCAGACATTTTTATTACTTTGACTTTTTAAAATTTAGGAAAACCTTGACTATGGAATGTTTATAGCATAGAGAGTTCTGCTTAATATTAGTTTCATGTTCCAATTAGCTAAGGAATTAAGGAAATTCTTTTTGTTGTTGTTTTGAAAATCTTTCTAAAGATTATTTTAAAACCTAGGAAAGTTTTAGTATCTTTGTAAATAAAAAATATGTTATATAATTGAATCTCTCTTTGATTAAAGATGTAATTGTCAGATTCTGAAGATTTTCTAAATTTTGCTTTGTTGTGTTAATAAAAAGAGATGGTGATTAGATCCTTGACTCTGGGACAAAGGCTGGGAAATCTCTCTCTTTTAATCCAAATATTTAATATTAGTTTATTTTCATATTCTCAGACATTTTCCTTTAAATTAAAAGGCAAAAATAATCTAGTTTTATGATGAATTGTTCAAAACAGTGTGGTTTACCAAGGTTGGGGCAGAATTTTTTATAGTGTCTCTATAGTGAAAAAAAATTTTTATAGTGTCTTATTCCCTCCTCCAAATAATGTTATCATTGATAATAATAAGAGACTGAGACTGTAGATCAAATTACAGAGGGTATAGCAAAACACTCTTATTTCAGACATTCAAACGTAAATCCCACTAATTGTTAGCATCTAATGAATATGAAAGTACTTGTGAGGATGAAGACAATTTGATCACTGGGTGTTGGAAGGAGCTCCGAAAGAAACAGCCCTGGAATTGTTCAGGTTGTAACGACTCAGCAGTTGATATGCCCAGAGGGAATTTCTGTGTTCATATGTTTACAACTGAATCTAGAGGAGGAACAAAGGACAGAGAAATAGGGAGAATGCCATCAAAGAGTCAAATACATGGAGAATGAAGACAAAAGAAGCAGTATGTCTTAAACTAGACAGGAGAATGGAGAAACTGAGACAAGAAATTGCAGTGGCAGAATTGCAAAACTATTTAAATAACCAGGGTGTGATTTAATCCTTCAGAGTGACTTGGGAAGGGATGATATGATGAGCAATAAAGATGTAACGGGGACTGAATGTGAAGTCTGAAATTAGAGTTAAAGTCAGAAAGGACATTGGGAGGGTGATTAATACTTTTACTTTCATACATTCCAAATTGAAGGCTGGAGTGGTACATCAAGGCAAAGTTTCTGAGGCGAGATGGTTGGCAATAAAAGAAGGGACAAAGAATAAAAAGGCAGAGGTGGCCCTGACCCTGTGTAACAAAAAAACAGCAACACCTCCTGAATCACTGCTGTTACTCTGGGCACCTGCATTTAATTTGAAGGCTTCCATCCTTCTTACGTTATGAGACCTAATGAGATCATGGCTGGAGGTAGTATGACTGAACTTTGTGTGACTGTGCTGTACACATTTCTGGTTTGTCCCTAATCTTGGTGATGAAATCACTGTTGTGAATTGAATCAGAGTTTCAATATGGCTGGCATGCAAGTTATTATTCTCAGTACAGTTTCCTCCTTACAAAAATAGTACTAACAACTTGGGATGATGTTCATCTGTGGAAAACAGAAAGGAAATATGAAAATCACTTTAAACCTCTTTTGGAAAATGACAAGAAAGAAATGTTAATGTATGATTTTAAAAATTCAAGATTAAATTGTCATTCTTTGAATTTTAGGTTTAAAATGAGTAGATTTTGACAAAATATATTTTAAGTATAAAAACTGGTTAACTATGATATTTCTAAATACTGGTTTTCCTCTATAAATAAAGGTAATATAAGTGATAATGAACAAAGGCAGAATGGAGCTATGCTCACAGAAATAGTGAGAAATGTGTCCTTAAGCTTTTCATATTCTTCTGGGCAGTCTCCCACCCAAGAGCATGAGCATGTCCATTGGTTAATTATAAATCATAGCTGCATGACATGTGAAGAAAATGTCTAGTGACCACATGTTTGTGACCTAGATTTTACTATTTAGTAATGTTAAAAGTGAAATGTAGTTGAAATAGCAATTGATGGGGGAATCTAGTCCTGGATCCATCATCTCTCTTTTCATGATTTTTGAGAACCTTTTTTTCTAATACTGTGTCTTACTTTCTTCTATAAAACAAAGCATAATGTCTGGAACATAGGAGACATTCAGAAAATACTTATTAAATTAAATACAATAATATATCAGTCAAGACTCTAGTTGCAAATAACAAAACTTCAACACGGGCTAGCTTCTTTCTGCACATAAGGTTTATGTAACAAAGCTGAGAGAAGACCTAACTTGAGGAATGGCTAGAGAATCAAGGACTCAAACACCATCAGGACTTTCTAGCTCCTCTGTAGTTTTTCATATCAGCTAATTCCACTTGACAACTCTAGACTAATCTTTTTATATACCTTTGTGACCAGAAAGGAAAGGGTCCCCTTTGCTCTAGTTGAGATATAAAAATTCTAAAGCAGAATCTCATTGGCCTGATTTAGATCATGATTCACATCCCTTGGACCAATCGATGTGTCCAGGAGAGTGAGTCCTGCACAAGTATTACCAAAAAGAAAGAAAGAAAAACCCTGAAATATATATATATATATATATATATATATATATATATATGAAAGTTTACGACTTTAGGGGAAAAGAGTAGTATACCTATAAATGTGAGACATGTTTATTTTGTTTTTGACATTTGAGTTTCTTCCCACATTAGCTGTGTATAAACTGTTTGTAGGAGCAAATGGGGCCAAAACAAGGTATCTCCATATTTTCATAGAGTTGGCTCAGAAATCTCTTCTTGCTGAAGGTGTTTTAAGACTCCCATGTCCTCAGGATAGAGACCTGGGCCTTTGCTGTCCGTGGAAGGACATTGAAATTCTTCTATCTTCATAGAAATTAATTTCTGGAAATCAGAAAACAAATCCCCAGCTCCTTTAGGATGATTTTAGCATAAAATCCTTAATTATGGGATATCCTGCCTCAATGTAATAATAAAAATAACTACAGTTTCTTGTTTTTATATGCCAGACACTATGTTAGAAGCATTCAGTGGTGTACTGAAGCCAGCTGGTGCTGGTTCATGAGACCTTATTATTAGCATATATTCTCTTGTTTATGTTTCTTATGTCATGCTTAAAATTGGTCATAGTGATAGTGAGGTTTTTACACTACAAAAATTGGCAAACACCACAAATCAGAACTCCCACCCGCCCTACAATGTAGAGCCAGTTAAACATTTCACAGCACACCCCTGGGAACTTTATATATATTACCTTATTTAATCTTCATGACTGCCTTATAACATTGATAATTGTTATCCTCATTTTAGAAATTAAGGCTGGGTGTGGTGGCTTATGCCTGTAATCCTAGCACTTCAGGAGGCCAGGAGTTTGAGACCAGCCTGGGCAACATAGCAAGAGCCTGTCTCTACAAAAAATAGAAAAATTAGCTGGGCACAGTGGCACAGCCCTATAGTCCTAGCTTCTCAAGAGGCTGAGACAGAAGGATCGCTTGAGCCCAGGAGTTTGAGGTTCCAGTGAGCTGTGGTGACACCAGTGCACTCTAATCCAGACAACAGAATGAGACAGTGTCTCAAAAAAAAAAAAAGAAAAAGAAAAAAGGAGAAAAATCAAAGAGATTTAAAAATGCCTAGTACACTGCTTGTTTGAACCTAGTTTCTGCCTGCTCTAAAGCTCATACACTACACATTAGAAGAAAAATGACAGTGAATGATCTTTTCTTTAGCAGCTCTGCCTTTGCCATTTGTCATATCAACCAACATTGAAATATCAGCTTTTCTAGGAAAAGGGTGTAGGTCATCAAAGAGAGTGCCTTCACTCAGCTGAAAATCTCTGAATGCACTGAGGAAATGCTCTTCTATGTTTCCTCCACTTCCTGCTGCAGGTGGTTCATTGGGGATTGGTTGGAGTGCAGCAAGACTTGTGACGGTGGAATGCGCACCAGGGCAGTGCTCTGCATCAGGAAGATCGGACCTTCTGAGGAGGAGACACTGGACTACAGTGGTTGTTTAACGCATCGTCCTGTCGAAAAAGAGCCCTGCAACAACCAGTCATGTCCACCGCAGTGGGTGGCTTTAGACTGGTCCGAGGTAAGGAAATCTGAGGCCGTATGTTGAGATGTCTTAACTATCAGTACCAAAGCATTTAATATTAAAGACACCTGAGCCTGTGAGCGTCTTCACGCTCGACAAATAAAAGACAGCCTAACAGTGGACTTAGCTGTTATGTTTTATTGCTGCTTGCCAGGAAATAAGGGTTTTCTTGGGTCTTGGAAACCAATGAGAAATTAGTCATCAATTTGATTAAAAATAAGTCTAAAGTGAATTTAAAATAACATTATAATGAGTATTCACATAAGTGGTTTTTCTCCTTCTTACTATTGAACAACATCACAAGTTCAGAATTAGTGATATGTGATTAATAATTGAAATTCAAAAGAAGAATCAAAAACCTTTCTTACCCTGAAACTTATTGAAGACCTGGAATGAACTTTTCTAGGATCTCATTTAGAAGGCACAATTTTTTTATATCTTTCTTTTCAAGTACTATAATAGCCTAATTGCATAATTCTTAGATTTGAGTGTTTATCAATTCATTATCACTTGTGATATAGCTATATATACATATTGTAATTGCTTCTATTGCATCTGTGGAAGAAATAATGGATCTGAGGGTTATAATATCAGAAAGTCAAATTCAGAATTTACCATTTCACTTACATAATCAGTGAGGAAGACCTAATGGAATGTTTTTCTGGCATACATGTTTACCAAATAGTCTAACATAACCCAGAGGCACTCAGAAAAATTATGAAAAATGGAGTAAGAGGTAGTTAATTTTTGACTCCTCAGTATGCATGAGATATATGCATATATATATACTATACCTTACCATTCTCCACATTTCCCAAAGAAGAACTGAATCCTTATGTAGTGTTGGTTAGTGTTAAAAAGAATGAGCCAGGACAGTGGTGCACATCAGTAGTCCCAGCTACTCAGGAGGCTGAGGTAGGAGAATCACTTGAGTCCAGGAGTTCGAAATCAGCCTGAGCAATACAGTGAGATACTGTCTCTTTAAAAAAAAATGAGACCTGGCTATATAAATATAACTAGAGATAATTCTTTCAAGTTAGCAAAACAGGATGCATTTCAGACTCTATTCTAATATATCCTGCCAGAAACATTGTGGTACTTGCTCTGGGTATTTCCTGTAGATCTCATAAGTTTGTCAAAAAACAAAAAAATAAAAATAAACATTGTTCTTTAGGAATCTCTGGATATAACTATTCCCCTGTGGATCTTATTGCTTGAGTGGCCTTATTGTGCTAGAGGCATGGGAGTAAAAGAGGGACTGTGTTTAAGATGGTACATGGAAGTGGTGACCAGTTGTGGTTATCTATGGAATCTTTGGCAGGAACTGGGAGTTTCTTCCAAGTTTCCTGGCCATATTCCAGCTTCGGTAATTACATTCTGCCCACCTAACTTTTATTTGTAGTTTCAATCAAATGTAGAGATATTCTTAATACTATTCAGTCAGTGGTTATGGAAAACAGTAAGGAGTCTTCTGTTCCCTAACAGGACATGTGCTAATGCCTAAATTCATTTGAAAGATAAAATCCAGTGGTTAAAAAATAGACATTCTGCAGAGTTGTACACATAGCAATGCCCAGGACCCTTACAGAAATCCATGATAATTATGAGAAATTTATTACTGGAAAACCATATGGAAAACCTGATGATTAGATACAACAGTTTTAGGGTTTCACATCAAGTCAGTAAGTTTAATTGAGTGCTTACTAAACACACTGGGGTAGGCACTGTGGTGAATATGAAATAATCCTGTAAACTTGGGAAATAAAAAATATCCATGAAACAATGAAAGAATAATACATATAAGACAATGTTTAATAAAACAATGGGTTGTGAGGTATAAATATATAATTAATATAGAAATTCAGAGCTGAGCAGCTCAGTGCCCTGGAGCAGGATCAGAAGCCTTTTTAGTTGATGAGAGTTGAACTGAATGTTAAAAGGTATAGCATTTGAAGTAGGGAAGATAATAAGGAAGCTAAAGAAGGTTCCTGAAAAAAGAAACAGCTAAACAGAAACATAAAGACTGTGTGAGGAAAGCAGTGTGGGAGAAAAGGGTTTGTTGTTAAGAATAAATGAAAAACTGAATAAAGTAGCAATAGGTTAACTTGAATAGGTTAGGCTTGATTACAGAACTCTATATATCATCCCTCATAAGCAAAAACTAGAGGAAATTTCTGTCAACCACTAAAATACCAAAACTTCCTCATGTAGAGACTCATTTCACATTGATTTTCTTACTTATATTTTTCTGTGTCATTAAAAATTTTTTAAATAAAACAAGCAAATATAATCACCTTGACAGATAATTTATGTATTATTATTGATTTATTTCCATTCCAAATACCATTTTAAGGTTTTCTTCTGAATTCACCTTCATATAGGTTGTACTTACTCTGCTCTTAGAATTTTGATTCTTATTTATCCAGTCTTTGAAGTGACTCACTCAAATGGTTCTAAGAGGCTCTTAGGTATTCCTGGAGACTACATGAAGAAATATGTACAAGCTGAGGACACTTTTAATCACATTTCTGCTATCTTCTTTTAGATAGCTGAGTGGAAGCTTAGGGGAAAGAAGTGGTGCTGAGGGGGTAGAGTCTGTCTACCTAAGATAAAGCATTGGTCACCACTTTTGTCTTTCCATAGACAACCTAGGAAAACTACTCTGGGGTGAGCATAGGTCAAAAAATGCTGCCATTACTGTCACAAAGATTTGAGTTGAACACCATCTTTACCACCATCAGCATCCTTTGTTCAAGAGGAAAGACGATTTTTGCCCCATACAATCTCTCCTATTTATTTTCCAAAGTGGGGGGTTACACTCTCATGCTTCCATTTCCTGACCCTTACTTTACCAGGCAGCCTCCTCTTCCTTAGATGGGTTAAAAATAAAAAAGAATAAATAGCATTCAATGAAATAATGTCTGAGTATCAGACATTATATGTCTGAGTATCAGAACAAAGGGAGAATAAGGAGCCTGTTCTTCCCAGAGGAATGGAACATCTCCCACTAAGGAAAAGAGGAGATCCCAGCAGAAAATCAGACAGTGTTCAATATCTCTCGGTTAACCTTTTGCAAATATTTCACACATTTTTTGACACACCCATGAAAACTTCCCTCTTCTTTCTGCCTCCTCCCCGCTTCCAACTATCAGCTGTCTGAGCTCTGCTAATCACAAGGGTGAGGTTCAACTGGTGAAAACATTTTGGAACAAGAGGAATTTACCCTTTGACCCTTTTCTTTTCTTTGCCAACTGCTCTAATATAAAATTCCATTGTTGTAAAGCCAGCATCAGTGAAACCCACCCAGTGCTTATGGCAAAAGAAAAAACAAAAGGCCAAATTACCTTGGTGGAAAATGGCTCATCGGCAGTCTTTGTTAAAACTAATGAAGCCACAGCTTTCCCAGTCCTTAAGAATCAGTCCTCACTCTCACTCTTGGGATCACCCATGCTATGTTGGACTTATATGGGTATTTTTTTTTTTTTGCCCTCACTTGGCAAGTAGCTCTTGAAAGCATTGCTGCATATTGTGGATGGGCTCCAGCAGTCCTAACCCATTCTTTTGATGTATCAGAATAGTTCCTTTGACTCCCACAGAGTACCCATTGAAAAAGATCTGTTTCTTGTACTGATTCTTGGACAAGTAGGTAACTGGCACCGTATTCAACTGACTTTATAGGATTTTCATTTCGGTAGCATTACTTAAGAAAGATTGGGGGAAATATTTACCTACAGGGGGCTGTGTTTTGTTTGAAAAGACAAATGTGACATCATTTTGTGTACTCCTAGGTTCTATTCTGGTCCTATGACTAAGTAAATTAAACCTACCTCATCTGAGAGAACTCAACAGGCTAATCCCAAAATGTTAATATTCCTATCCTTTACAAGTGAGAGCCAAATGGTTTTCCCTGGTGTGGTTTCAAATACTTTTTTCTGCAAAATATGTTTTCGTTTCATCTTAATCATGGTACATTAAGCTAAAGCATAAATGCATCTCTCATAAAAATCACCTCTTACATCCCACTGAGATGAAAACGAAAAACAGATGGTCTGGTCAAATTTTAAATAATTGTGAGAGTCTAATTATATGAATAAAATAGCTATTTACCTGCAATAAGGAGAAATAGTGAGAAATAATTTTACTAAATAATAAACTGTCCACTAAATATCTTCCACCCAGCTACTTAATGGTTTATCATGAGAAAGAATTAGGTGGATTTTGATATTTATAAATATTCTTTAATTTAACAAAGTAAATTTTTATTATTGAACTAAGTATTCAAATTTCCAATTATTACTAATGGAGTAATAGATAGAGACTATTTCATTCATTTTTATACCTCCCCAGTCTAGTATAGTGCCTGTAGGAGATTTAGAAATATTTTTTGAAGGACAGGTACAGATGTAGTGTTTCCAAATGTTGTGGGAAAGGCCGTTATTTGACTGAGAGAGTAAGTACAGATTTTAAAGAAGTGTCCAAACATACAAGGGAGAAAGCTAGAGGATTTTAGTCAGAAACCATGTTAAATTGATAACTTCTAGAAACACCTGGAGATGAGACAAATAATAAGGTTTATCATATAGGAAGAAGCATCTTTCCCTCAATATGAAGAACAAACAGACCCAATTCTAAAGAACAGTCAAATTCATTATATTTGTAACTGGTAGACAGTGAAAAGTCCAGAAACTTTCTGTACAATAAACCTTCACCTATGACCAAGTATTCTTAGCTACCACACTATAAGAATAGTTGATCTAAATCAACTCCAAACTTGCTTCACAGAGACAAGTTCTTGTGGTCTACTAACAACATAAAAATGATATTTAGAAGACTACACCCAGCAAGTAGGAAACCAAGGATTCCACATTCCAAAAATTAGCAGAATCTTATCACAGCTGAATGAGGCCAAGGATAGGGAAGAATAAAGGAATAAACCTATCCCCAATAAAGGAAGAAAATAAGTTAGCCAAGAAAAGCAAACATTGAATTTAGTTCTTAAAGACCTTAGGGAAAAGATAAAAGTACTTCTGCTTAAAAACTTTTAAGGAATTTCATATCTGAGAGATTTTGCCTAGTACTTAGTGTGTATGTTTATTATATACCCAAATGCACATTTACTTCATGAAAGACTTTTCCTCAAATTTTCCTCTGTCTTTAGACTGTCGTTATTCATTAGTATTTGTTTTATTTCCAGTGTACACCAAAATGTGGTCCAGGATTCAAGCATCGGATTGTTCTGTGCAAGAGCAGTGACCTTTCTAAGACTTTCCCAGCTGCACAATGTTCAGAGGAAAGCAAACCTCCCGTCCGCATCCGTTGTAGTTTGGGCCGCTGCCCTCCCCCTCGCTGGGTAACAGGAGACTGGGGCCAGGTAAGGCATTTGTAATGTGGGCTCCTGCTGAAATAGCACCTGAAGACACAAACCTGAGGTTCCTGATTTGGTCATTGTAAGAGCTTGAGAGATGAGTAATAATTAACACATAGAAATCTGGGCGGGCACGTGATTCACGCCTGTAATCCTAGCACTCTGGGAGGCTGAGGTGGGCAGATTGCTCCAGGTCAGGAGTTCGAAACCAGGCTGAGCAAGAGTGAGACCCTGTCTCTACTATAAATAGAAAGAAATTAATTGACCAACTAACATATATAGAAAAAATTAGCCGGGAGTGGTGGCACATGCATGTAGTCCCAGCTACTCAGGAGGCTGAGGCAGCAGAATTGCTTGAGCCCAGGAGTTTGAGGTTGCTGTTAGCTAGGTTGATGCTAGGGCACTCACTCTAGCCTGGACAACAAAGCAAGACTCTGTCTCAAAACACACACACACACACACACACACACACACACACACACAAATCTAGGTACGAGATATGAATGTGACACAATGCATAAATTGCAATAGCCACAGGGGCACATACACAATTAGCCAATGTTTCTCCCACACCTACATACTTCCCACTTTTAACTACTCTGGATTCTGCCATTTTAAGTTAAAATTAAAAGAGAAATAGTCTAGATAGCCAGAGATTTGAACAAGCTTCGAAAAGGTTAGATTCTCGACCCAGCTCTCTCAGTTAATTCAAAGACACATCAGTAAACACCAGTGCCTTAATTTTCTCACTTGAAAAATAGAGATGATTACTCTTAGCCTTACAAAAAAGCTGTAGGGTTTTTGTTATAATTAGCTTGATAATGTGATTGAAATATTAATACCTATTCTTTAATTGATTGATTTTTCTCTAATGGACACTATGAATTGGGAAATAAATATAGAGGACTTTTGGTATGTATTTTTATGTTAGACTCATTTCCATTTTATGTTCTAATTCTTGTTTTTTCTTTCTTATCTACTTTTAAATTATGTCGTATTGCTATAGGACACCTTCAATACTGTAGAAACAAGTTGGTTCTCACCATAAAAATGATAACTATGTGAAATAATGCATATATCAGTTAGCTAGATTTAGTCATCCCACAATGTATACATACTTTAAAACATAATATACATGATAAATACATATAATTTTATCTATCGATTTTTTAAATTTTAAAAAATAAACCAAGTCAATATATTTGGATGGAAGGAAAATTAGGTAATATTCTTCTAAATGTCAAAGAGGAAATCTATTTCATTACATTAAAAAATAATGCCCCAGAAAGTAAATTTCTAGCCAGTCAATGCCTTTATCCTGTGGTTCATAATAGGCCTTATAGCTAGTCATTTTCTAATATTTGAAACCCAAATAAATCATAATGGTATGTAAGTATACCAGTGTGATTTTGTTTGTTCTATAGGCCTGCTATCACTTATTAAAAATAGCATTTCATAGAAGTAGTTACCAAAATTCTGGCCAAAATTCAATACTGCTGGAATATAGTAGTATCTATACACCTCTTTTGTTTCATTTGAGAGAGGGCAAGATTTTTAGTACCCATTATGGTAAATAAATATATTTGCTCTGTGCTCAGCCCTTTGGAGAGACGAAAGAAGTTTCACTGGAAAATAATGCTTTGCATCTCAATAGCATTATTTAGCTTAATTTAAAAATGTTCCAGTGGAATAAACATGGTAAGGTTAACCCTTATATGCAGTTAAGTATTAAAATGTGTTTTACTGTAGAAGTGTGACAGTTTCACAATACATAATTGATATTATACTATTAAAAGAATTTGTACAGACATGCTGTCATGATTTTTATTTTAACCAGGCAGGCATTTTCTTTTTCATATATTTTTGTTGCAATACACTGTTACTTAAAGCTCAATTAAAAGTAGTTGTATTTTAGTGATTTGGACAAATAATTGTCAATTTTAGATTATTCTTTTAAATGGCATCAAATCCTTTTCTTCCCATCTACATTTCAACCTAGTTTCCTAAAATTCAAAATAACCAGTTAAAATACATTTTCAAAGATGCTTTAATATATGTTTATAGTGTATTTATTTGTCGTTTTGTACTAGAAAGTTAAAAAAGAAAGTGTCTTCATAAATATCCTTATAAGTACTATGGGTGCTTTGAAAATTTTTGCAAACAAATTTAACTAGACTTCAATTTGTTTACCTTGTAAACATCACCATTCCCTGTCTTGGTACCAGTTAACTCCTCATTCCTTTGATCCCAAATCTCACAGGCTTTCTGGTATCCCAAATGGCTGGCCCAAAGAATAGACCCAGCTCCATTCTTCAACTCAGACAGCTGATCAGACTCAGCTAAAACTAAGCTTACTCTCAGAGTAACTTCAGTCCTAAAGTACTGAAACCCTGAGCAGATGAAAAAGGAGAGGGAGACATGCTAATTGGCTAACACCAGACCATTTCTCAGATTTGTGGCTGACAATACCTTAGAAAACTCTTACTTTAAGAGTTTTAAGTTTATTTTAAGACTTATTTAAGTTCTTAAAAAAAGAGAGAGGAAGGGCCGGGCGCGGTGGCTCACGCCTGTAATCCTAGCACTCTGGGAGGCCGAGGCGGGCGGATTGCTTGAGGTTGGGAGTTCGAAACCATCCAGAGCGAGACCCCGTCTCTACTAAAAATAGAAAGAAATTAATTGACCAACTAAAAATATATATACAAAAAACTAGCCGGGCATGGTGGCACATGCCTGTAGTCCCAGCTACTTGGGAGGCTGAGGCAGGAGGATCGTTTGAGCCCAGGAGTTTGAGGTTGCTGTGAGCTAGGCTGACGCCACGGCACTCACTCTAGCCTGGGCAACAAAAGTGAGACTCTGTCTCAAAAAAAAAAAAAAAAAAAAGAGAGAGAGAGGAAGACAGGGTCTTGCTCTATTGCCCAGGCTAGAGTACAGTGGCATGATCATAGCTCATTAGGCTCTAACACCGGGCCTCCTGTGATCCTCTCACCTCAGCCTCCTGAGTATCTGGGACTATTGATGTGTTCCACTACACCCAATTAGGTTTGTTTTTTTGTTTTGTTTGTTTATTTGTTTGTTTTTGTAGACATGCGGTCTCCCTGTGTTCCCCAGGCTGGTCTCAAACTCCCGGCCTCAAATGATGCTCCTGCCTAAGCCTCCAAAAGTGCTGGGATTACTAAGTGTAAGCCACTGAATCCAGCCTCTTCCCCCGCTGCCCCCCGCACTGACCCCGTCACCAAGCCCCACAGCAGTCACTGCTATTATACTGACCTAATAGTTTGATCAGATACAGAGCATTCCAATAGGCCATCAGGTTATTTACTTGCATGCCTGTAATAAATAGGGAGCAATAGAGATGTCCTAGCCCTAGACATGATTCTACTTCATCACAAGGATTTTCTCATTACACTCCTGCTAGAGTTTACCAGACTTGCTTGGAATTATTGGAGTGATAGCCCAGGAATTCGCCACCTGTTTTCTTGTGGGAACATTGATTCTGTTTTCTAGGGTAATAGCATGATCCTTGAGTTTATAAATCAGTTTTATAGTAGCATGACCTAATCATACACCTTTCAAGGAAGAACCACATATGGGCTTTAAAAGTTAATATATATATCATATTTGAAATGATGAGGTATCTTTTTTACCTCCTAAAAATTATTGAGATTACCATTTTGTTTCTCTGTGTCTTTGAATTTAGTGTTCTGCTCAGTGTGGCCTTGGACAGCAAATGAGAACTGTGCAGTGTCTCTCCTACACTGGACAGGCATCTGGTGACTGTCCAGAAACTGTTCGGCCTCCATCAATGCAGCAGTGTGAAAGCAAATGTGACAGTACCCCCATATCTAATACTGAAGGTGAGTTTTCCATGGGGAAGGGGCTGTGATCTCTAATAACTCAGCTTCACTGTTCTCAGGGTTTGGAGAGCCCCATACACCTACTGTTGTAGTCTTGTTTGTATAGAGCGTTTGTGAAAGCTGCATGTGTACTGGACTGTGATCGGGAAAATTTTTCCTGACTCGTTCACTAACTAACTGACCTTGTTAAGTCACTTAACCTCTCTGGAGCTAAGTTTACCTATTTATAAAATTGGAGTGGATAATCTCTAAGGTGCTGTCCAAGTATTCTATGTTTGACTTGTACTAGAAATCTAGAGATTATTTCTAATGCCTCACTCTTAAAGTGAAAACTTACTCTTTCTTTTTTGATGTGACAGTGGATCTCTATCCTCAGGAAGATTAAATTCATTGCTTGTTATGCATATAATGAAAGTGTGTGTTTGAAACTACTAGCATTTTAAATGCTAATTTTCTTATTGTAGAAAAGTAAAAAAAAATAATTATGTAGCTGTTTACAAAGGAGGTCAAAACTCCTTGTGCTCTGAAATTTCTCTTTTTTTTATATATTGGGAAATCCCTTTATTAACAGCGGATACCAGCCAAAATCCTGAATTTTCTTATCTCTTATTCAAATAAAAGTTCTTTCTTGATTCATTTAGTCATTAATTAGAAATTTCTTAAATGCTACTGTGTGCAAGGCACTAGGACAGAAATGATCAGGAATGTGGAAACAAATATGGTATAGTCAGGAAGTTCAGACTGCCTTCACATCTGAAAATTAGAAGCATGATCAAATACATGCACATAAACAACATCTGAAGCCACAAATTTGAATTATATAAGAAACCTATAGGGGCCCATCAAAAAAAAAAAAAAACTATCATGAATATGTAATCAAATAACTTGTTAGTATTTTTCAAGTAAAAATTATATGCTTATAAACCTATTTAAAAGAGATCTGTTCCTTTTGATCAGATCCGTGTAGTTCAAAGGATTTTTTAAAATTATGTTCAGTATTTTAAAATATTTCCTTAGGAATTTTGTTTTAGGAAGAACAGTCATCTTGTATGACAAAATCTAGGCACCTTACATCTTTTCAAATTGTCTGTTTTTTATATATGAGCCTCAATGCAAGATACTTATTGTACACATAATTTACTCTTTCAATGAAATATAGCCTTATTATACTACAATAATTTTTAAAAAATCACAATTTTAATTTGTAAAATCTCTGGCTCTAATGCCATCTACTTTTTTTTTCTTTGTTCCTTTGATAAGAGACGTTCTGGAAACCTAGCTTTCCCTCTCGTGATGAGGGCTCAAAATTCATGACAAATATTTTTCTTAGAAAAAAATTAAAAATTAAAATTAAAAAGTAAAAACTATGTCTTCTAAATGATCTTTTAAAAAAACTCTCTTCTATAAGACTTCAGCAAACACCCATGAATATATACAAATAAAAAATAAATGTAAAGACTGCCGCAAACAACTTTTATGTATTGAAAGTTATTAATATTAGCAATTAATCATATGAGTTTGGGGGTCGATTTTTCTTTCAGAATTAGAAGAAAGGTGGAAGGCAGGATATAATTATCATATTAAACTATTCTATGTTGGATATTATCTATCATGCATATCATATACATAAACATCTCTATAAGTATATGTATATGTGTGTATAATATCTTATATAATCTTGACAACAATCTTCTGAGAGTTGGTATTACTAATGAGGAAAATGAGGCACAGAGAAGTTTAGTGACTTGCCCAAATTAAAAGACTAGAAAGTAGTAGAATCAGGATCTGAACCCAGATTTGGCAGAGCCCAAGTACACATCAGTTTTAACTACATTTACATGCTATTCTTAATTAAATCTTTAAAGTAGGGTATTTTGACATGAAAATGGGGTTTCTGGTTATGAGGTAGAGACACTTCTGGCATGGCTGTCAGCCTGTTTCAATATATTAAACCTTAATCATTGCTGAAAGAACTGGCTTTGGACATGTCAAGGGAACTCAAATGCAGGACCAAAGACTTTAACCGTTTGGATGAAGGCAGGCCTCATAGAGTTAAGCAGTCTATGAGCCAGTTGTAACATGTAGTTGGAAAAACCCAGTGTGAATCTTGGAAAAAATGAATAAAACATTTGAGCTGAATCATGGGTTTTTATCCATAGAGAGATGGAATGGACAGATAACATGGATTTCAAAAGAGAATAGGCTTTTGCATGAAAATAATGTGAGAGTGGTCTGATATGGCTTGTGAAAATCAGATCAGGGGAGAAGAAATGCCTCCTTGGTAAGGGAAAGTTGGGAGGAAAGTTGGAGAAGGAGCAGTTTCTGGTTAATGCAGAATAGAAGAGGACTCCCTTTCCCCCAGCAGAATCAGGCTCCTATGACTTTTAGTGGGAAGCATTAATAGACCAGTTCAGCTCTACCCCAAGACAGGGTACAGGGTAGGGTTAAAGGAGATCTCTTGGTATCTAAAATACAGTCTTTCAGTTGAATCACTATGGATGATACTCAGATATAATCTTGAGAATTGTTTTAACTACCAAGGTTTAGGTCATGGTCCCCCCCATCATATATTTTATTATAAAAATAATTAAAAGTTTCAAACATACAGCAAAGTTGAAAGAGTTTTACAATGAACACTCACCATCTAGATTCTAGCATTAACATTTTACTGAACTTGCTTTATCACACATATATATCTACCTGTCCATCCCTCAAGGACATAGTTTTAAAAACTATTTAAAATAATGTGCTCCATTCATCCACTCATTAATTAATTTAGTTAGCATACTTACTATGTGCCAGGCACTGAAACTATGAGAGAAATACAATAAGGTCCCTATCCTCAAAGGGAGGCACAGTTTAGTAGGGGTGGCAACTTACAAACAAATAATTTTCACAATATGAGTACTACTGTAATAAGGGTAGAAAGAAACTACCATGAGTGCAGGGGCAGAAGCATCACAGAGAAGGCAAGTTTGAGCTGGGCACTGGAAAATACAAAACATTAAAGAAGGCATTGAGATGAGGGCATTCCTGCAGAGCACCAGTGTGTGAATCATGGGGGCAGCATGGAGTGTGTAGTTCACTGTGGCTGCTATGTATTGGCACATGAGCAGACAGTGAAGATGAGGCTACCGAGAGAGAGCCAGGGACTTGGTTTTAGAGGGCTCTGTATGCAGCGGAAGGATGTTAGGACTGTATCTTCAGGTTTTAGGGAATACATGAAAGAAATTGGGGACATTGTCAGGATGGCATAGGGAAAGCAGCCTTGTGGGAAAGAAGAGTTAGAAACAGTTGTTCTAAAACTCCAGCCTAGAGTTGATGAAGGCTTGAACTAAGGCAGATATAGTAGAGATTAAAAGGAAGATGAATTGGGGGGAAAAAAGAATTAAATGAAAAATTAAAAGAAGAGCAAAAAGAATCTGATGAACAATTAGATGTGGGGATGAGAGATACGGAGATATGTAGGATGATTCCTAAATTTCAGATTCAGGTAACTGTGTACCATTAGTCATAATAATGGTACATAATTGATCATATGTACCATTCCATAATAATGGAATTAAGGCATCTATAGGCATCAGTCCCCCAAAATCATAATTAAAAAAATGGAATTTGAAATAAAAATAATGGAATTCAAATAAGATTTAAAAAATAGAGATTGAAGAAAAGGAGGTAGATTAAGCAACAAAGAATAGTAAGAGCAAGAAAATTAGAAGTGGGGCTTCAAAAAATTTAAATGGCAATAGAGAAATAGGAGGAAGAAAAGAGGAGGTACAATTTGCTGTGTTCAATATCCGCTTTAGTTTTTTGTTTCTGGAAGTCTTCAGCAAAGGGTTAAAGTATTACAGACGTGTTCCTGATAGACTGCCACTGAGGAAGCTAAGAGTGAATTATAGACATGCTGGGTATTTGTACCTTTGAAAAATTAAGAATAATTTTTTAAAGAACATACGTTAGCTGGGACTATCCTAGTCAGGCTCACCTGAAATTCTATCCAAAATGCCATTTTATTCATCTTTCATGAAATTTCAAGTTCCCTTGTAGTTTATATAGTGAGTCTTTTCAGCTTCTCAATAGCACAAGACACTCTGTGATACAGTATTTATTGCTGCCAGATAATGATTCACAGTGTGCCATGAGCTAGTAACCAACCCAGGAAAGGCGTGGTTAGTGTACATTGGTTTACCAGTCTGGAATGTCTAATGGTGCTTTGGTGGGTCTCAGTCTCCCCCAATAAATAGCTCTGGGAAAGCCAAGGCAGCTCCAGAAATCTTATACCAAGATCCCTGAAACAAACTAGCCACTAAATGTGAGTTTTAATGTGGAATCTGATGTAGTAAAATCAATGAAGGAATGATAAAGGTCATTCGAATACTTTGATTTCAAGAAGGTGAGGAAAGCCAGTTTTTTTCTTTGCTACTTGAAAGAGCTCGTAATCCACTTAGCATTCAGGCTCGCATTCCTGGCTGTCTGGTTTGAAGGGAACACTGGATTTGGGTTGAGATTATACCACCTCTAGGTTGAATGTAGGTGGCATCCAGGGAATAAAACTAGGTAAAAAGAAACTGAAAAAGCAAAGAAAAAAAGGAATGGTGTAGTCCATGGTAAGGTGAAATCAGAATGAAGTTGAATAGCTACTGTCACCTTGCTTCAAGGATAAAAAGAAGTTGATGGACTGTTCCCATTGCAGTGAATAATGTCAAGTTCCCATTTGAAACTTATTTCATCATTTTCTAGCGTGAATATGTAAACTGTCAAGGGCTCAAGTAAAATTTTATCAGGAAAAGTATACTGAGTTCACATCCCCCAGCCCAACCCCTGCACTGCACATGCACAGCCTTTGCCATCTCACCTCTCACCAGGTTCTGCATTTCCACGGGCAGTTTGTCAGAAGCATAGCTATTCAAAAAGCATAGCTTTTTGAATCTAAAAGATAAACCCTGAGGTACTTACGTCATAACTCTCCACTTACTATATTCCTCTTCTGAATTGCTAAAGAGTTTACAGGTACAGAGGGCATGCATTCTCCAAAGAGAGATGACAAATGGTCTAACCTAATCATGGAAGGATCTGTCCCTGGGTTTCCAACCCATTCCAGTGAGACAAGTAGGCAAGCTCCGTAACATTTGATTAAATGAATACAAGAGCACTGCATTTGAGGAGTTGGTCTTGGATTTCTTGGACCAAATCAAGCCTTCAAAGTCACAATGAATCTGAATCCACTTGTGCTGTAAATTCATAAACCTCCATTCAGCCTATTTTGAAAGCATGTCTTTTAGCTTAGCTAGAGAGGATTGATTTGTTGTGCTTTTGGATTGACTCTGACATCATGCTGATGTAGTTGAGAGGCCTTAAGTGTGAAGCATCATTTCATTAGTCTGCCTCATCTTTAAAGCTTATTGAATTTATGAAATAGTCTTTTCTATCCTTGGATCCAAAACACAGTACAAATTACTTTTGTGAAGAAAACCATTTTTAAAAAGTTGTACATAAATTAAATCCTATTTCTCATTGAAATCCAGATAACAGAAATATTCTGTTTTAATTTCTGAATGATTTTCAGCTGGCAATGATTTCTAGCTGATACTTAAAAAATTAAAAAATTTAAAGTTGAATACACTAATATAAATTAAAACTGGTACTAATATTTTGAAAATTACATTCTGTTATCTATAATAAAAGGGCTTTAAAAATTCTTGATGTATCTAAAATCTCCTTTTCAGTCGTATAATTTTACAAAATTTGAAGAGGAAGATATAGTAAACACAAGTATGAAGGGATAATTTAGGCTATTCTAAATGCCTGTGACCTAGAAACTCCCTTTTGAAAACATGTTTTTCACTTCTCTAAGGTGGCGGAGCAAACTCCCAAAAAACAAAGTATCTGACTATGCTGCCCTAAAGGTTGACTTATCAGTGGTGTCAGCCAAGAATATAGAGTCAGACAGGTAGAAACTTTTGGATTTAGATGTCAAGAATGCTGCCAAAATACAGGGGCTTTAAAGTCAGACAAACCTGAGTTCTGATCCCAGTTCTTAGACCAACTAGCTTTGTGACCCAGAATGAGTTTCATAACCTTTTTGAGCTTAAGTTTTGCTGTTTGTGTAAAGCCAATATTTATATAGTTATGTGCTGTATAATGACATTTTGGTCAGTAACAGAGCAGTAACAGTGGTCTCATAAGATTAAAATACAGTATTTTTACTGTACCTTTTCTATGTTTACATATGTTTGGATACACAAATACTTTCCATTGTGCTATAACTGCCTACACTAGTCAGTAGAGTAACATGCTGTACAGGTTTGTAATCTAGGTGCAATAGGCCACACCATATAACCTAGATGTGTAGTAGGCTATACCTATGTGTAGTAGGTTTGTGTAAGTACACTCTATGATGTTCACACAAGGATGAAATCACATAACAACACTTTTCAGGACATAGCCCCATCATTAAGCAACACATGACTATACTTAAAAGTGTTATATAAAAATATATTTATATATATTATATTAATATATATAATATTTTTTATATATTTTTTATCTCTCTCTATATAGAACCTCCTGAGATTATGCCTGCCACAAGGAGGCACTTGATAAATTATCATTTTTAATGCTATCATTACTAAATTAAGCCCTTATGGAGTTAAAAGAGAATAAAAGACCAGTTATGGTTGACCTTTGGTCAATAGATTTTCTTCAATCCAAAGATGTGATGAACTGATTATTCCAGTGAGGGCAATTGCTAAAAGGCAGAAAGGTAGAAACTGGACCTTCCATACAGCCTAGGAGTCTCCATTTTAATGTTTCATCAGGGCCCATTGCCCGAGTCTTGGCAGTACTTGGATCTTCCCCTGGTCTTTCCCACCCCTGCCCCCATCATAATTTTCCTGACTTCTGTTTAATAGCTTTCTGTTAATTTGCTTCCTGAACCTATATTCATTTTGATAGAGATCCCAAAGAAATAAGACATGATGATCTCAGAGGCAGATGTTTTGGTGTCAATAATGAGAGCTGATAAACTGAATGCTTACTCTGAGCCAGTAAGTAAGCATTCTTACTTGTCATGGCACACGCTTTATGCATATTATTACCTCATGCAGGCCTTATCATGGTCTTCATCTGAGAGATGAAGACTCTGAGATTTAGAGAGGTAAAGTAACTTGGCAAAGGACAAGCAACTGCTAGAAGAGGCAAAGCCAGAATTTACCCCCAAGCCCGCCTGATTGCAGATCTCCCCATCCCAATACTGTCTTATGTTGCTGCTGCAGGCAGGTCAGGGAACACTAATAAATAGTCCCTACCTCCCTAAACTTGATCTTGTTCCCAGGACCTGACTGACTTCCTGCTTTTAGTCAAGTTAGTTGGGAACTAATTCATCAGCATATCTGGAAGTTCAGAAAGGGACATCCCAATGGCTGGTCTCCAGCCTACACATAGGCCAGGTACTGCTTCTGGAAAAAGAGCTATGCACTGGGCTTCTGTGTTTGAGGAGAGTCTTATTTCTAGCACCCACCTAAGGAACAGAATCCCCAACTATCTATATTTGTAATATAGTCATTTCAGCTGGATGGGTAGGTGGTTGGGCAGGTGGTGAAGCAATTTATGAATATTCTATTTTATTATGTATTATTTACTAATCAAACCCCCCGAGTCTGAATCTAAAAGAAAAATCTGTGAATTTGCTTGTAATTTGCTCAAGTCAAAATTTTCCTGGTCCAGCAACTTTTCTAAAAATGAAGTAATGAATCTCCTGATAAAGTAGTGCCCCAGGAAATATTCACATTTGTTTTGTATTCAAACTGACTTGTGTCTTTAAGGCAGGATTTTCTTAGTAATAATCCAAATACAGTATCCTCATTGAGATGTTTAGAGTGTAACTCTGTGCTTCATTCATGACATCAGGCAATAAGAGATACTAATAACTAATAATCATAATAATAGCAATTCAGTATCTTACACTTACTGAGTGCTTTCTATGTGCCAGGCACTGCTGTAGTTAATGTAAATAAGGATATTCATGTAGTTATACATGTTACATGTAAGAGTGGGTACTCTAGTGATTCCTACTTTACAGAGGAGAAAACATAGGTACAAGTTTTGATTTGATTTGTTCAGAATCATAAAGTTAGTAAACAGTAAGACTAGGATAAATCCAGGCAGTCTGGCTTTTAATTTTATTTCCTTTTACTTTAAAACAACAAGTCCTTCTCTATCTGTTTATCAACTAAATCATTTTTATATTCTGGCAATGAAGGTCAAAGCTAAAGTTTATTTTGTATTTTAAGTGGTCCCACCAAGCTCTGTTGCAGAGTATGAGAGTGACTGCCCAATTAGGACAGTGGTTTGGAATTAAAGATGAGTGACATTATATCAACAGAGATTTGCTCAGCTTTTCTCATCTTTTTCATAATTATATTACCTGACAGTATATCACTCTTGGTAACAATGATAACATTTTTTCCCACAAAAATATTCTTAATCTGAACTTTTTTTGGTTTCTTTTATTCATAACTGTTAGAGAGGAAAAGAAAAACATAATACAAAGTGGCCTCCAAATTAAAGTATGTGGAAATCTTTTCACCTCAAATTCAAACTTGATCTAGCAAATCTATCATCTGATTTTTTTTTTTTTTGGCACACACAAGGAGGCAATGCTTTCTTTTTGTTAGTGCAAAGTTTAAAGACAGTTTTCATGTTGCTCCTGCCTTCTTTCAGCCAAAACTTAAATTTATTGAGAATCCTAGTGTGAAAAGTTTCATTCAGATTTCTAGCTATTATTCTCTTTGTAAATTAAATCTTAAGTAGGGGAGTTTGATGGTGGCAGAGCTTACATTTTCAGAGGATTTGGGGGTTCCAGTTTTAAAATTTTAAAACTTTCACTGGAAGAGCTTTAAAGTGAGAACAATAAGATTGTTACCTTACTTTTCAAAAAGAACTGGGAACTTGCCCATTTATTTGCATTTAATTTTCCATGTTTATATGGAAAATGGTTCATGTACCATGTATTTGATATCTTAGAACTGTAGATTTTTGAAGCAGAGAAAAACCACGTAAACAACAACAAGACAGCAAAACTGTTCTGAAACACTGAACTTCACACAGTGTGCTGCCTGATTCCTAATTACCTTAAACAATTTATTCAGAATGCTTCAGTATGACTACCTGGAAAAATGAGGGTGGAACTTTGGTTCTGAGAGACATGTGAAAATTTCATTACTAAGTTTACAAAGTATCTTAAAATCTCCAGATAAAAATGACCAGCATACTTGGAGAAGAATATCATTATTAGCAGCACTGGGGTTGTATTGGTGGGTGGATGTTCAAAGTGGGGCTGTTGAAAATCAAAGGCCTGTGTCCCTTTCTCTACACTGGGCCCTTCGTCCCACCTTCTGCAACCAGCCCCAAGAGGAAACAGAGAAAGAATCATTTATTCACCTTCAAGCTGTAAGAACTGCAGGATGCAACTGTGGCAGTTCTAGCATTGAAGAGAAAGTACACATAGGAAAAAAGAAGGCCATGTCTCACTTCCAAATTAAAAAAAGACATTTCTACATGTTTCCATAACCCACAGACTGCTGCCATTTGAGGCCAACCCCTCAAATCTTTCCTCTTTGTCTAGTGTAATTGCTGAATCTAGGCCACTGTCAGCAATCCTTTTCATTCACCCAGGCCCATCCCCACGCCTCACAGATGCGGCGATTCTCCTGAGACATGTGTACTTTGGTATCAAACAATGCAACTCATGTTTGATTTTGGATAACCTTGCACTGTTGAATAAAATAACCCCTGAGAAAGAAGCAATAAAAGTGCTGTAAGAAAAATGACTCATGTTTCCAAGCTGTCTAAAGTGATCACTTATCCCAACAAATGGTAATTCTTTCAAGACACAGTGGGCATGCACCATACTTATAAAAGTCTGGAAGAAAAGCCTTGCAAACATTTTTTTTTTAAATTTGTGTTAAAATGTATCAAAAGAATGTTTCTAGTAGACTGTACCAGGCCAGGGTATGCTTAAAAACAAAAACAAAAACCACATGAATGTAGAAACCAAGGTGGATTGGCCCAAAGGCAGTCCTTGCTGAACATCCAGGCACATCGGCTCATTTATATACTTGTTTATGTGCCTCTAATTGTTTTCCATTTTCTGCCCCCATTCCTTAGAGTGCAAAGATGTGAACAAAGTGGCTTATTGCCCACTGGTGCTGAAGTTCAAGTTCTGCAGTCGAGCATACTTCAGACAGATGTGTTGTAAGACCTGCCAAGGACACTGACCCATGGAAAGCCAGAGAGAAGGCCTTGTCATTTCATCGTGGAAATGCATCCATCAAAGAGAGCCACCCAGAGGAAGAGGATTGATGTCCTTGCAAGTGCATTACCCTGTGGAAAACGTAACCACTGGTCAGCCCTAGCTGACAGGATTTCAATATTATTTTAACTTCTGTGAAGTGGGATTTATTGATCCAAAGTGCTGGACATGGTGTTAGGAGGGAATGCCAGATTGGAGAGATCCAAACAACACAGGGAGACTTGCTTACTGTGGAACGTTTGTGTTCTTTCGAGTAAATCCAATAGCCTATTTACCTCCTTCGACCATTAAGATAATTTTTATTATGGACCTAGCAATGACACTGAATCCATTTGTATTTAAAACTGCTTAAAATGTAGCTGTTATGACTTGGTCAACTATGGAAGTAAAGAAGATTCAGAATTCTTAAGTCATAGCTTAAAAATATTTACTATACTTTATCTCACTACAACAGCACCACAATTTAAATTATAAAATGGGCTTTGAACTGTAATTTAAGAAGCAATTATAAATCAAAAGTAATGAAAGTTTGCATTATTTTTCTTCATTCCACTTAATTTCCTTAGGAATAATCCCCCTGTTCTGAACACTGCTGTGAGCCATATATAAAACTATATTAAACTGAACAATAATGAGGGACTTAGTTTAAAGCAGTGCATCAGTTACTGCAGCTGTGCAAGTCTATAAACTCAGTGCTGAAAGACTGTGGCCAACCTGCCATTGTGCAAGTGAAGCTGAGATTTCCATTAAAACTTTAAGAGAAAAACATTTCAATTTCATGCAGAAGCCAGACCTGGGGTATGGTAGAGACTAAAGTATCAGGCACTTTGCTGCCATCACGCAGGATGCTTTAGTTCTTATTTGAGTCACTCCAACTGGCTTGTGTTTACATCCTCACCAGCCACAGAGTGGCTTCTGCCCTGTTGGATTGTTGCACGCGTATTGAGCTTATTGAGATGATACCTGCAAAAGACAGACTGGCTCGGTAACAACCAGGCAGACCCTTTTGCAATTTGCTGACAATTACGATGGGTTCCAGATGTCTCTTCTTTGATATGGTAGAAGAGCATTTATTTATATGAGAGCAAGTGTGCGTGTGTGGGTGGGTGGGTGTGTGTACACGTGCACGCATGCGTGCACGTGCGGGTGCTATTAAGTGTGTGGATAGATGAGTGTGCCTGCACATAAATGTGCTATTTCTGTGAGTTTTAAAGTAGGCAAGGGATAACAACCAAAGAAGAAAAACTCATGAAGACAAAAGATCATAAAGCATAATTTTAATAGTCACTCAGCCAAGTATTTTGTATTTTTTCATAGATACTCTGAATGGCAATTAAATGTGAAACCCAGTTTCTTGGGCAAGTCAAATTCTAGAATCATATCCACCTATATTAAAATGACTAGCTTATATTTTCCCCTATCCTCAACGTTTCACATCCTGCTCATCAAAAGACTCAACAGCAAGATTTAAAATATAAAGGGGTACTTGTTTATATAAATATTTTGTACTTGAACACTTGTAGCTTGCAGCAGGTTTCTGATGAATGTGCTTTGTGTCCAACATGCCTTCTTTGATATACTGCCTTCTTTGATACACACGCGTGTACACCATGCATACACCAACACCTAAAACTCAAAACTAAATGGCTACTTTGTAAAGTTAATACTTGCAGTTAAAGAGCATGTTTGACTTAATTCCATCACTGTGCTCTGAAACTACACATCAGTGTGTCACATATACTATGACCTAATGTGGATGATTAGGTTTTTTTCCAAAAGGAAAAGGGACTCTCAGACACCAAAACTAACCTAAACTCCCAAGTTTGCTGTGGACAATCGGCACGGGGTGTTTTCTGCACACTCAGTCACAACCATCTGTATCTCGTTACCAGCTTTCTCTCTGAATGCCACAGTTCCCATCCTTGAGCTTTCCAGAGAGAGCTATTGATGATACAAGAGATATTACCAGGGCCCCATCTATGCTGTCCTTAGAAGAGCAGCCCAAGTGCCATCTCAGCCATTCCGTGAAGGGAAGGCAGCCCATGGGTAGCATGGATGGCCCCAGCACTGAATTCCCTTGGTCCTTTTCAAGAACAGTTAACTTGGTGCTAATGTGCCCTGGTGAAATAAAACAAATAAAGGATGGACAGGTTTCTGTGGCATTTTAGGCATAGGTTTACCATCCGGATCTGGTTTTCTCCAAGACAACTATCAGCTCAGATTTTTCTTTCAAAACGATTTCTTACATTACTGACTACAGGCTATTTTTTACCTCACCTTGAAACTACCATTGTGAGGGCTGTCCCCCTGGGCACTGTGCAGTGCCTCGGATGGTGTGAGAAGAAAAGGATGGCCAGCATCACCCCTGGGACGCACACCAGCACTGAGGTCGGGATGCGGGCGGCTCCCTGGGGCAGAATTAGATTGCATTTTTAGAAGGAACCAAGCACAGAATGTAACAGGATTAAATGGTTCAGATAGGCCTTGCATTTAAACCTGAGTATGTTAAAAAAAAAAAAATATCCCACAGCACATTACAATACCGCTGCTACTCTGTAGCCACCCAGATGGCTATCTGATGCCCCATTCCTAAATAATAATAGGATTGTCAGTGGAGGCTGGGCCACTGTGGCAGGCCCTCCAAAAGTAGTGAGCTTTATAGACTACTTAGGGAAACCCCAGGGAAACTCATACCCCGTGGCTGGGAGCAGTATGTGCCACTGGTATAAAGTCCTACCAAAAAAAGAAAGGTAAATATACCCAAATGATTAAACCCCTTGAGATACACATGACTTCCAAGCAGTCTATTTCATTAGGAATATTTTATTTGAGTGAATGTCACCTAGGTATCCTTAATAATGCAGAATGAAATTACCTTTGTATTATTGTGATTAGTTGTTGCTTATTATTTTATACTCAGTATTAATGTGGTACACTGTTGTTGTTTTTTTTTGCTTTTGTAAATTATATTCTAATTTATTGCCATGTTTCCTAACACTCGTCCTACATTCATTCTCCTGCTTGTAATGAAAATGAAAAAGTCATTGTAACACTTGATGGGGTGAAATTCCACACCAGGCACAGATTTTTTTTTTAATATAGATAATTTAGTAAAAATAAAAATTAAGCTTGTAAGAATGATTCAGACGGACGTTGTCTATTCCCTGAAAAGCTTATGTTAAACTTGCAGTAGAAGGAATCTTATCCCTTGGGAATACCACACTTATATTATCCAGATTATCCAGGTATTATCCAGGATTGAGATGGTTTGCTATATCCTTATCATGATCCTCGGAGATTATATCTATTTGTGCATATTTTAGTCCTATCTCAACGCAAGGACTTCAGGTATTTCTGGTGGGGCCACATACCCAGACACCACCAACCAGCTACTCTGAGGCTTGAAAAGAAGTCCAGATTGGCCACTGCCACACACTTTCAATCACTGCTGCATAACTTTTTATTTTGCCTTCCCTGTAATTCTTTAGTATGGTAGAGGATGCAAGATATTTCACTATGGCGAGAGTGCTGAACAATGAATTCATTCTTGAAGGATTTTTCTATTCATATTCACTGAGGAGCATAAAATGTGATGGGCACACTTCTCCACCTCAGACATTTCCCCTTAGGCTGAGCTGAGGGCAACTATAATATGCAAAGGTAACTCAGAAAAAATTTTAATATGAAGGTGGCCCTCCTGCATGCTTAGCTGTTTGAGTACTTTCATGACAGTGTCACCAATAACATAAGAAGATGTGGGATATCCAAGCATGGTGGTACTTTATTCTGCCCACTCCCATGCCCCATACACACACTCAATCTTATTCATTAGAAGAAATTAGGTTGGGCCAAGTGAGATGATTAGTCTTGGGAGAATATTTCTCTAGGGTCATCCCAAGAGCCCAAAGTGGCTGAAATATTGTGAATACTCAGTAAATGAGAAAACTGTGGGTACCAACCATTTTAACCTCCCACTGCATTTGTAGATGGGGGTTGAGGAGGGAGGAATGCCAAGAAACAAGACTTACTTGAGCTTAGATTCCTCAGATTCAAATTTATATTTTCATCTAAAATTATTTTCAAGCTTCCAGTTAAATGCTTTTTTTCCTTTGAAATCTCTAAAGGACACTCTCCTGCTTAGGATACTGACACCAAGGACAATCTGCCATCCATGGAGACTCTGCCACTCCCAAGGGAGCACTAGGATCATCCTCATGCCTTTATGCTCCAAAAGGCCAGATGCTTTTCAAAGCAAATTCAGGAAAAATAGGTATTGAAACAAAATGGGTATCGAAACAAAAATGTGTGAATTTGCATAGCTGATATAAGATTCATTACTTTTTAATGAAGGAAAAAGGTAATGTTCAGGTAGGGGAAAAAAAAAAGCCACAGCCCAAGAGTATTGAAAAATTCTAAGTGGTCACAGGAAAGAGAAAAGATCAGTCACTAAGTAAAAAGTGACAGATAAACTGTGTTTGGAATTGTATTCATACCAGAATGTGTGGAATAAACTAACATGTTTTTTTAAAAGAACAGCTGTTCACAATGGTTTTGTGCCTAACTCCAAAATCTCAAGCTGGAACTTAAAAGGAAAATAGTCTTTTCTTCTGTCTCCTTCTCAGAGGGTTACTTCTAGCACATTTCATCTATAGATGATAACTGAGACCCCAAACGGAACTGCAGTTTGAGAGCCAGCTCTACCCTGTGGAGGAAACCAAGGTTATGCCTAAGTTGTCTTTTGGTCAGTGACTCCCCTTAGCCCACTGACAGCCTTGACCTGCATGGGCGCTGAAGCTGATTTCCATGCCAATGTCCTGTCTTCAGTGGACCAACCCTGTGCGGTTACACAAGGGCCTGATACTATTTGATGTCCCTGGCTCCCTGGGACTGGGGAGCCTAAATATTCCCATTCACCCCAGGGCACAGAACATCACACCTAAGCAGTGAGATTTCATTGCTGAGAGCTGAAGTCTTGTGAAAATCAATCAGAAGATCTCTTCTTGGATCTTGGCTTGGATACCTTACCTTAAAGAGAAATTTCACATAAGAGGGGACGAGTTATCCCATCAATTCTAGGCCTCCCAGAAGTCAGAGTGCCTTCCTCAGGTCAGTGGTTCAGCACTAGGTGGCTTTTAGCTCATGCTGATGTGCTTCTGGGAGGGCCCTGGTCTGTGCCCTCAAAGAAGGCAGTTGTGGATAGCTGGTTACCTATAGGCCCACAGAACTGTGCTCACTTTGTTTGGAACTCTTGCTGGCAGAGCAGTCAGTAATTGTGAGATGAGGCTCCAGAAATCCCAAGAAAGGTGGCAGTAGGAAGTCCCAGTCCAAGGCCACTCCAGGCCAGGTGTGGGCCTCTGGGTCTGGAGAGTGGCATCGGCCATGGTCATTCATTCATACAACTAATATTTGCTGAGTACCTACTGTGCCCAGGTCCTGTGCTAGGCACTTACTATACACTCTCTCACTGAATGGTTTACAACAAAAGGAGAATGATAATACTATGAATCTCCATTTGCAAGTGCCAGAACTGAGGCTCACAGAACAAATGAGAGGAGTGTCACCTTTTCAGCACACAGAGGAGGAGCTGTCTGTTCTGCATCTCAGGCAGGAAACTTGGGAAGGATTCTCATCTGCTAGAGAGAAACTGACTCACCAGAAGATCAAAAGAAACAGGGCCTTCCTTCCTGGGCACAATGGACCTGGGACCTTGGGAAGGGTGAGCTTTGGGCTCCTGTCTCAGTAGGTGGTGGTGTTGACTATGGGAATCCTGATGTCTGATAACAAAATTACAAATGAGGACCTAAAATGGTTTTTAAGCATTTTGTTAGAGTTAGTAGGAAGAGGAGGAAAAGGAAGATCGGAGATGTTCTAGGCTGGATGTCTGCCATGGCAGGTAGCAGCCAAACACAACTTAGGGGCTCTCACCTCTCCTGAAACACCGTGTTGTAAATCATTGAGCCTATCCCTGCCTGACAGTCCCCCACACCATTTCCAGACATGCCAGATGGCCTGCCTGACCTATTTCAACATAACTGGAACTGAATGATTCCCATGTTGGCTTCAGGATGAGTTTTAAGAAAGAAAGGTGACTTTCTCTCTGTTTCAATCAGAGCAGGACCATCAGGGCTTGAAAACTTGAACCATGAGGTTGCCGCCAGCAAGCACATTCTTTGACCTTCTGTGGTGGGTCCACAGAGTGGAACCAGGTGTTCTTTCAGCCCATGCCAGAATATATCAGCCTCTCAACTGGCTGCCTGCCTCCACCCCACTGACAGGGCTTTGGCTGGCCCTCTATCAAACAGCTGCTTGGGAGACACAGGTGGCCACCCACGCTTGTGCCCAGGCCAACAGCTGCATTGGCCTGACTCAGCCTGGCAAGATGGACCCACATGTGCCTCTGCCCTCTGCCCCAGCTTCTCCCTAAGCCAGGTTACTCAGGAACTAGGAAGAAGGAAAACTAAAGCTTAAATACACTCCATGTATTAAATCCACTCATAAACCAGTTTTGTGGCCCAAATGCAATCAAAAAGCATACTGTGCTCCTCCCCTTCCTTCAATATCAACAGCTTTGCTACTTTATTTTTAATCATTCAAGTTAATCTGACATAAATGGATAGAATTTTAGTTCCTGTTTGTTATGCGTGTTGTGGTTAGAATACTGGTGCTCTGTATCTATAATAAATGTGAAGGAAAAAAAGGATGATATCTCAACCTTAAAAAATAGGTATCTAGGAAACCATCCTAGGTGCCTAGATAATTAACAACATAAAGGAGCATTATTGCATGTACTGAAAAAGCATCCACAGAAGTAGCCAAAATACAATATGAGCTGAATGAAAGTGGGTAGCGATATTAATGTTATCACAGCCAAACTAATTACAATAAGAAATAATTAAATTCATAGTTTTAAACTTTAGCACAGAATAAAAGCAAAACTGAGAAAGAAAATATTTTGAGATTAAAAAGAGAAACTAGGCCGGGTGCGGTGGCTCACGCCTGTAATCCTAGCTCTCTGGGAGGCCGAGGCGGGCGGATTGCTCGAGGTCGAGGTCGGGAGTTCGAAACCAGCCTGAGCAAGAGCGAGACCCCGTCTCTACTATAAATAGAAAGAAACTAATTGGCCAACTAATATATATATAGAGAAAAAATTAGCCGGGCATGGTGGCTCATGCCTGTAGTCCCAGCTACTTGGGAGGCTGAGACAGAAGGACCGCTTGAGCCCAGGAGTCTGAGGTTGCTGTGAGCTAGGCTGACGCCACGGCACTCACTCTAGCCTAGGCAACAAAGCAAGACTCTGTCTCAAAAAAAAAAAAAAAAAAAAAAAAGAGAGAAACTACATGCTGAAACTGTGAAATAAGATGATAACGTAGAGCCACAGTTAGCTTTGAAGAGTTTCTGAATGTAGATTGTGCCAGAAAGATGTTATTAACTGATGTGCTTAGAGTCCCATCTGCCATGTCTGGGACGCTCCTGCTGGAAAAATGTAGTGAGGAACCCACTGTTTTATCTTAGCCCACGTTTAAACTCAATTGCAGAAGCTAGTTATACCAACTATCCCTACTGGCTTTTAAAATCAACACATTAGGACTTAATTACCCAAGTGAGTGTTGTCCCCTTCCATGTAGCTCTTGGAGATCATTCTGTATTTATTCTAAGAGTAAAATCATCATTCATAATAGTTTTATAATTGCTTCTTTAGACTGTCTCCCGGGGTAGGATAGATTTGATTCTCACAAAAGCCCAAACTTACTCAAAATCAAATCTGGTGAGTAATTTGCATATAATCATTTTGGCCAAAAATGGCTTATGTATCTTACAAAATGACCTCAGGTAATACCACAAAAGGAACTTCAAATATGCTTTGATAAGTGACTACTTTAAAGGGTTTCACATATTTGGATACAAAAGTGCTAGTGTTTTTATCTAAAAATTACTGGCATTCTTCATAATTCAACTTAAAATAATGCAAACAATTTAATTAGATAATTCAAATATTTAAGGCAAGTAATACAACATTTCACTAAATGTTTTGTTATTTCCAATTCTAAAATTAGCTGGAACCTGGACCACCTAAATAGTGTGCTATCTGTCAGGGTGAAGAAAGATCTCTGACCTCTCTGAAGATTGAGTAACCCTCAAAACCCAGGAAACCAAACTGCTTTTCCAGACCCTGGAAATTAGCAAACTGCTGTCCTTACAGGATTCTTTTTCCTGGAGGAGCCTCTGGAGTAAAAATTCTCCTTCCCTAGTGGCTAATTAACCCAGGTCTGTGCAACATTAATGAAGCCACTGCTGAGTGTACAAGACTCAGAGTTCTGCTTCCGGACCACTGAGGCAGGGAGATGGGACCATACGGATGTGCTCCAATTCACACAACTGCATGAGTGTTCAATTTCTGTAGCTTGAGTCATTTCCCATTTACTTACATGATAATTCCAAAAGGAGCCTGTCTTTGGGCTGATCCTTAATTTGTGTGTGTACCAACTAACACCCTAATGTTGAGTGTCTTCTCCCCAGGCCTGCTTTCCTCTCAGACTTTCCAAGGAAGTTGTTAATGATCTGTAAACACATACTTAAACCTACAGGGAGAATACTATTCTTGTTAGGAATTCCAAGAGTGAATCTTTTGAAGAGGATAATTACTCCTTTATTTAACTTTGAAGTTTGAATTTTCATCATGAGTTCTTTTTTTAATTAAAAGAAAAATTTCTCAAGATGAATAATTTTTCCCAACATTTTTGCTAGAATTTACCTTAAAACCCATAATGTTTCTATCTTTTTCCCCCTGAAAGAACCAAATCATTTTTAATTCATATCCTCTCTCTTTAAAAAGGCTCCATGGGTGGCCAGGAATTCCCATTTCCCAGAGTTAATAACAGCTATGGTTGCGCTGCACTGTTGGAGTGGACTGTCTCTAAAACAAGAAGAAAACTTCACTTTAAACGTAATGTTTAAATTTTTCTTTTCTTCAAAATATTCTAACCAGATCAATCTTTTCCATAAATTTCAGGATAATTCAACTGCTGGTAATTGATTAGGAGAAAAGACCTGGAAAGATAAAGATGGGGTCCCTTCAGAGAGTTCTAATGAAGAAAAGAGTAAGGGGTTATATATTTAGTTAAAGCGGTGTCCTTTATAAGGGTAAGGGATGCTAAAAAATGAGAAGTGTTTCCTACACATCGAAAGTATTTAATTTGGTGTCCTGTACTTGAGACAAGAAATTATCAACTATTGTTTGTTTATTTTTGTTTTGTTTTTACTTGTTTTGAATATTTTTGAACATACTCAAAGTAGAGAGAATAGTTGAATGAATCCTCATCCTCCACCCAGTTTCCACAATTCGCAACACATAAACAACCTTGTTTCCATCTATACTCTTCTACCCTGGATTACTTAGGCAGGCATTATAACATTTCATCATTAAATACTTTGGAATGTATCCTTAAAAGATAAGGACTTTTTAAAAAAAAACTACACTGCTAGCAGTTCATATTGTCGTTGTAGAATTGAGCTTGCTCTCTTTAAAACTACTGTCACCAAACTTGGGACAAGTAATAGTAATTGTGTACATTACCTAATGAGCATTTGTTACGAGCTGTATCCCAGGCAGTATGTATGGTAGGTGCTTTGAGTCTATTATTTTATTATCATTATTGATTTTATAGAAAAGGAAACTGAGGCTGAGAGGTTGAGAGACTCGTCCATGGGTAAGTCTCAGCCCAGCAGGACTGCAAAGGATCAAACTTTACAAGAAAACTCTTCTACCACCGTGCCTGGCCTGTTTCTCTGTTGCAATAACACTTAGAGAGATGAACATCCGACATCACCTTCTGCTTGTTGGGCCCAGAAGAGTGGTATAAAACTGAGTGACTCAGGAAGCAAACAAAGATTCCTTCTTTGGCCCTTCTAGATCACGGCTGCTTTGAGCCTTAGCTGCATGAGACAGCGTCGCCTTGGTGCAACTGCTTTGTTGATGCAGATATTTCAGCCCTATTTCCTTTACAATCAGCATGTTGAACAAGTGTGTGTGGAGGAGAGAAAGAGAGAATGCAACGCAACGGTGTATTGATAGCTCAGTCAAAAAGTTAAAGCTCAGTGCACTACTCTTCTCTCCTACTCTTCTCTCTTTTTCCTTCTTTCTAAGCAGGAAATCAAATGAAGGGCAGGAGTCAGAGTCACAAGCGTTTTTATGTGAGACAGTGGCCAGAAAGGAGAGCAACTGGCCTGTTTTTATGTGAGACAGTGGCCAGAAAGGAGAGCAACTGGGCTAAAAAACAATTCTGAGTCCTAGTCCAAGAATGAGTTTTTCTCAAGTCAGAGCAGTGGTTCCCAGACTTTCAGATTTCATGGACTAGTGAAATTACAAAAATACTTTAGAGAATGTTGTAGGATTGCTGACTTTTTATTTTGCCAAGTGAGACCATTAAAAAAATCTTTCATTTATACTATCACCATAAAAGTTACCTTTCTAAAAGAGAGTACATTATAACACCAAAAAGTGAATACATTTTGTTTTAGTAGAAGTTACTACATGGCTCTTATTCTATTTAATGTCTTTTTCAAATAAGAAGGCTGCTAGCCGCAAGTATAGAAAACCGAACACGTGAATTAAAACAGGACAGCAGGGCAGCCCATTGTTCTGCGGGGCCCCAGGGACTCCTCTCCATGTCCCCACCCCCTCAGCCTGTCCCCATGTGGCTGTGGCTCCTGTCATCTGCAAGATGGCAGCAGCAGTGCCAGGAACGCATGATTGGAAGTCAGCGGCTAGCAAACAGGAGAGGCTGTTTCCGCTGGTGTCCCACATTTTATCAGGGAGAAGGAGTGTGGAGTGTGTCCAGAAGCCCCAGCAAATTCACCCTTAGGACACAGAGATCAGGACTGAGCCATGCACCCATGCACCCATGCCCCAGCGCCAGGGAGGCTGAAACAGTCACAGCTTTTTTGCCTCCATACTGGAAGCTGCCTCTGCTACGACTCACGGCTGTTCATAGGGACCGAGAGTCCCCGTCAGGTCTGGGAAAGGCATGTCCCCAAAGACATCTGGGGCTGGCATGAGTGTGAAGCCCAATATTTGGGAGTGAATTGATTAGAACATCCCTTGCCAAGGCCTGCAGTGCCTGCGGAGCATATATTCACGGTCTAAGGCATGTTTTATTTAGTTGCATCAAATTTAGAGCAGAGATTTGTATAAATAACTATCAAAATCTTCCTGAATTGCAAGGGAGCTTGAAGAAACCTAGCCAAATGGTATCACAGCTATGTTGAGAAAAGCTTGAATAATCTCCCATCATTTCACCCCCAATTGCATATTAACAATTAGTCGTCTTTATTAACTGCCTATTGAATTATTCATGAAAACAAAGGTATTCAAACCCAAAGAACAGGCCTTCCTTTGCTACATAAAGGAAATTGTAACAACTCCTAGTGACAATTGTTGGTATAATTAAAAATGAACTTTTTACTATCTAAAAAAGCTATGGAAAATTCCACAACCCACAATGATTTTAAAACCACATGTTAGCCTGTAGTAGCATTCTCTGTCGTGACAGCTACCATGACTGAAATAATATAGAAGATAAATTATAATTTTAAGCAAAAACTGAAGAAACAGGTTTTTACAATAAGAAGACAGAATGAAACAATAACAAGGAGTCTCTTTCCCCAACCCCAAAAAATCAAACAAAAAAACCCACAAGAGAATAAAAAGACACCCCCCAAAAACTCCCCAGCAGTAAGCAAACAATATTAAAAAATGGTACTCAGAAAAGAAGATGAGTCAACAATATCCCGAAAATTCTCACCAATACTTTCAAATGTGGGAAGTAGCAGACTGGGGGACTGAATAGGTGGCCAGGGAAAAACAAGGAAAAATCCACGAGAGCAGAAGTCCCTGCCTGCCACACTTCAGAGACAAGAAAGGCCACAATCCCTGAAAAACAGTATGGGCCTCCCTCACAAAAAAATTGAAACACAGAATTACCATGCAATCCAGCAATTCCACTTCTGCATATATACCCAAAAGAATTGAGAGCAGGGACTTGAAGGGATATTTGTACACCCGTGTGCACAGCAGCACTCTTCACGATAGCCAGGGGGGGAAAGCAAGCCAGGCGTCCACCCACAGACGGGTGGGTAAACAAAACGCTGTGTAGATGTACAGCGGGCCATTGCTCAGCCCTTAAAGGGAGAGAATTTCTGATACATGCGACAACATGGATAAACCTTTAAGACATCATGCTGAGTGAAATAAGCCAGACACAAAAGGACAGATGCCTGTTTGATTCCACTTACACGAGCTGTCTATTTAATAGAGCAGTCAAATGCATAGAGACAGAAAGTAGAATGGGGCTGCTAGGGGCTGGGCGAGGAGCTGATGGGAAGTTTCACAGGTATAGAGGCTCAGTTTGAGAGGACGAGAAAGTTCTAGAGATGGGTGGCGATGACGGCTGTACAAAAGTGTGGACGTACTGAATGTTACTGAACTATGTACTCGAAAATGGTGAAGATGGTAAATTTTATGTTACGCGTAGTACACAAGAACAGAGAAGAAAGACAAGCCGCGAGGACTTGCCGTCTCCTAAGCATCATGCAGATTTGAGGGAGCGACTCGAAGCCCACAGGAAAGGGGCGTGCTGGCTGTGTAAGTGGGCCACGCCACGGGGCTGCAGTGGGATGCGTAGCCGTTCCCCACTGCTCCCTCCCTTCCTCACCCTTGCCCACTTTCCCTTCCGTTGCAGGGGTCCCTGCTGTGGAAAACAGTCTGCTTCCCTGCCCCACTGACTTTGGGCCGCCATCCTACTGACAGTGTTCGGCCAATGGAGTGTGAGCAAACTCGGCATCCTGGCCGCGGCTGGTTGCCTCGCTCTCTTTTCCCTCTGCCATGAGGTTGGCTAGTCCCCAATAGCTGCTGCTTGGGTGATTTCCATTTTAGATGCTCATTTCAGTGCATTGCCTGCTCTTTTCTCCATAACCCTCAACCTCACCTGCCCCGGGGGGGAATGTGTCCTGACAGTATTGCCCTAGACAGAGTGTTCTTTTCTGCCACATGCCTGGCTTCCCAATCTTGTGAACCAGCTCCTAGCTGAGGGTGATTACTGCTTGCAATTTATCTAGATAAATGAACAAAGCTCATCCTCAGGAATTTATGGGAAAATCCTGGAGCTCTTGCCAGAGCACCGGAAGGGACAGGCCATTGGTTCAGGTAGACAAGGGTGCCCACACCCAGAGTGGAGGGGAATGGGCTTCACCATAGCCTGTTTTCTAAACTTTTGTCTTTAGCTCATACACATACACCCTCCACTGTATTTGGTTTTCTTCTCTATTCCAATATTCAGAATTTTTCTACTCCTCCCGTTTGAGATGTGTAAGTTGCTAAATCTGGGCAGATCGTTTCTTCCCCGATGTAACTCTATAGGAATTCCTGCCTGTTCCCTCAGTGTCTGACCAAAATAGGTACAGTCATGAGAGCTGCTGCTGCCCACAAAACGCAGGCTGCTGTCCCCTGGGCTGTGGAACAGACAGAAGGAATGAGAAAGGGCTTTTAGTAAGTGACAGAGGCCTGGAGGCTCACACTTGCCAGACAGAAAATAGCCCAAAATGATGATCTCAACTTATTCCTGACTGCTAATTTCTAGTTACTGTACTAACGCAGAGTTACAGACAGTCTGCGCTCAGAGGGTTTGCAGTCTAAGTTTGCCAGTGGCATGCCCTGTGCACCAGGCTGGTCAATAAATATTATTGGATGAGCTGGCAGGATGTCGGGAGGGAAGGACAAACTGGCTCTCTGAATAGTTCAGCACTCAGTCCCAGAGGAGAGATGTGGGATTCAGCCAGCAGTCAAAGTCTGGCCTGGTTTAGAAGTCGCAACGAAATGGTAATCATGCTTGTTTATGAGCAGGGAGCTTTTTATACCACAGGCCAACGTGCTTTTGAACACAGTTCCTGAATGTGTCCCATGGCCTCAGAAAGCTTTGACTGATCAAATCATCCCCATTTTGGAGGAGGAGAAGTTGAGCTCTGGACGTGTGAGTCAGCTTTTCCGTGGCTGTATGGTACAAATAGCCCCAGAGTTAGGTTTCCTGCCTCTCAGCCAACGGAGGCATTTTTCAGACCTCCTGCCTCTTTCACAGGACTCTTCTGATACAAATGTCACCCGCCAAACATCCAAAAAATTCTAAGGCCCAACACAGCTTTGGCTTTGAGTTCAAATTGGCAAACAGTTGGCGCCGTGGAAGGGAGACCTTCCCAAAAAGGGACAGGCGAACAGCCGAGTAGGAGGTGAGCGCGGCTCCACCTCTCCAGTGTCCCCTGCTGGAGGGGACAGACAAGCACTAGACACCCCTGCTGTCGCTGGCGTGGGCCCCCTAGGCCATGGCTGAGCCTGGCACAAGGGAGACTTGGCCCTCGGTGTTCTGTCGCCAACTGAGACACCAGCTAACACAGTTGGCAAACGACAGGCTCCGCGCCTGTCTGGCTCAGCTGGGACAGTTTGAAATGCCTAGACCAACTTAAACCAAGAAAACTAAATGGCTTCCTCACAGTTGTGTTTGCCAAGGAAATTATCAGCCAAAGGAGAAATCAATACATTGAATTATCCTAAAAAAAAAAAGAAAGAAAGAAAGAAAAATGAAATGGAAGCCAACTAATTTAACCAAAGAGGCAAGATGCTCAGTCTTGAAAAAATTCATTAGACATCACCAGAGAGGATAAAATGCAAAGCCAGGAAGGGTTGCCAGTCCTTCGAGACATGACATGTTGCATGTGGTGGACCAGCTGTCCAGAATGACAAGATTGTTGTTGATGGGTGCAGGCCTCTAGGGACACGGGTTTTGGATGGTATTGCCATGGCGCGATCACAGTTGTTTACGTCTGTTCCTTGGAATACTAAAACATAACTGCCGTCCAAGCCCGATGCCTCAGAAACCTGGCTTCAGTCCCCTGGGAAGCACAGGCGGCCCTGTCTAGGGAAGAATCCCCTAAGCACAGCTAACCAGAGGGCACAAGGTGACACCGTGGCAGGAGGAGCATGAGGTGAGGGGTCAGAAGGGCCGTGTGCTAGCTGTGCCTCTGCCACCTGTCTGTACACCACTAGCTTCTGTTCCCTCTGGGCAGAGTGGAGCTCATACCTCCCCACCCCATGTGTTGATGTGAGACTCAGATAGCGTCCTGTGTGTCAGATGTAAGTGCTCCCAGGTGTTGGTGCCCTGGGGCTGCTGCACCACTGCCCTGGCTTGTTGGGGAGCTCATGGTGGTCCTGTCCGCCATCCCTGTCACATGTAGGGCCTTGGCCTTCCACTCTGCCCTCCCTGTGTGGGGCCTTGTGAGTGTGCTGCCTCTTTGGATATTCCTGTGGGTGGATCATTGCTCCTGTTGGACAATTATCAGCCAGTGACTGCATCAGTACCGCTGTGCGTGTCCCTGTTCCTGGAGCATGTTTGCTAAAATCCAACGTCTATTCCACTCCAAGCAAAGATATTGAAGATTCTGGCAAGGCTTTGAGTGCCTCCTAAACTTGCCCTGGAGAATCAATCCTACAGAACTTCCTTCGACAAACCCTGAGAATCAGCACCATTCTTTCCAAATCACTGGAGAGATGTGGACTGAGGAGGTGAGTGAGGAGAGTTTGTCTCAGTAGAGGCTGAGGCACTCCAGGCTCCATGATGAAATGCATCAGCAGCCACAGCCCAAGGGCGTCTACTACAGGAAAGGTAGAGCGAACCCTTGTACAAAATGGTGTTTTAAATCTTCAAAAGACACCACAGCCCATGTCCTTCAACTAAGGCTTTACACAATTGATTTCCTACCTAGCACCGTCAATTCATCACAGAGAAACAGAACAGCACAGTCCTGCTGGATCTGTAATTTCAAGACAAGTCTCAGGTAAGGTGGGAAGAGGCCAAAGGAATTTACATAATATGTAAATTGCATTATATATAGTTTACATGTACATACTCAGAGCAACTGAAAGGTCCAACAGAGCTACCAGTGTGAAGAAGCGGCAAGATGAGAAGAATGGCGCGGACACTGCGCAGACCATGGGAGGGGCCCAGATGAGGCAGGACACAGCATGCAAGAGTTACATAAAGAATCCAGTGTGGGGAAAAACAAAATTCATGGAATAGAAGAAAATTCTCCACGAAGGCTTTGTTCCATACACGAGCTTAATGAAGACATGCATTCAATGGAAGAGCTGGAATATAAGACGATGGAAGCGGGAAATGGAAAAGCGAGGGAAACAAAATGAAACCCTACAACAGAGGGAGCCGATAACTTAGCAAGGAACTGAGAAGCAGCACTAAAACTGAAGTGCAGTACTTAATGAGACGAAAAGTTTGAGATGTGTGAAAACAGACGAATGGAAACTGTGCTGAAGTCCGACTGTGAAAGACTAGAGTTGATGCGTTTTGGGGCCGTCTGCCCAACCCCTCTCCTCTGAGAATGCCTCCCCGTCTCTTAGGTGAGCGCCCTGCGGCCGGGTCTGTTCCATGTGCCGCATCTGCTTCCTTGGCCACAGCTGATCATGTGGAACTTTGGCATGGACGGGCCAGTGGAATTTCCCTGGGGACGCGGAGGATGCAGCCAGTGTCTGGGTATGGCCGCTGCACCTGCAGGACACCTAGACTCGTGCTCTATGGGGTGGGTATCTCCTGCCATGTGCATGGAGGTGCAGAGAAAGTTGACCTAAATAGAGAGGAGAAAAAACAGCCACGCAGAGACAGCCAGAGAAGAGAGCCTGTCTGGCCACAGAGAGAGCGAGTGGCTGCCTTAGTTACAGACAGTGTTCCAGGATCTGACTCCAGCCCTCCGTAAAACTCAGCTCTCTCACTGCTCTTCCACGAGACCCTCTGGAATCCTCATACCACATCCTCTTTTTTAGACCTATGCTAGATTGATTTCATTTCTAATTGCAATTCTAGTAATTTTAGTTAACTCAAGAAACTTGCAGGTCAAATGAAGCGGCTTAGGCGTTGTTCTGTAAGCAGCGGGGCAGTGCACAGCCAGTGAAGCAGAAGTTCCTCAAAGTGCACTGAAAAATGTTGAAATGTATCTGACACAACATCTTGCACGTAACGGTCACTCAATAAATGGTTCTTAAAATAAAAAAATCATGATAGGACTTAAGTCATGTGTAGGACACAGCACTAGTTACTAACGGAGAAGAAAACTGCTGATACCACCCACTACTCTTCCTAACAATCAAATGATCTGTTATTTAGGAAATTATACCTGGGCGCCCCCACCTCTTCTAAGTAATGTATTTTTCAGAATACATCTATAGAGTCGGTCATCTAATAGTGTTTAGGTGGTACAAGAAAAGCAATATTAATGGTGTCTCCTTTTATGCATGGTAATTACAGAAAGATGGATGTATACTTCAAAATACTTCCAGGAAAAGATATTTCCCAAATACATATAAATATTAGAAAAATGCTGGTTTGGGGGGGCGGGTATTTCCTTTCCAGCAATGCAGCGCTTCTCAACTCCTTTGTCATGCTGTATTGGAGACTGTGTTGGGAATACTACACAGAATAATAGACACAGACAAACTAGAGCATGAACACAAAAAAGTGTCATCATAAGGAGACAACATTAAAGAATGAGCTCTCGGCCAGAGGATATTTGACATGGAGGTGACTTTGCTATAGTCTGAATGCTATATCCTCCCAATCCCACTCCAAATTCATATATTGAAACCTAATCCTTAATGTCATAGTATTAAGAGGTGGGGCCTTTGGGAGATGGTTAGGTCATGAGCGCTGCTCCCTCATGAATGAGATTGGTGTCCTTGTAAAAGACACCCAAGGGAGCTTCTTTGTCTCAACAGTGAGACAGTTGCCATCTAGGAAGAGGGTCCTCAGCCCTCACCTGATACAAAATCTGCCAGCACCTTGATCTTGGACTTCCCAGCCTCCAGAACTGTGAGAAATGAATTTCTGTTGCTTCTAAGCTACCCTTTTATGGTATTTTGTTATAGCAGCCTGAATGGATTAAGACAATTTCTTAGTTTTTACACCTATGTTTAAATAGTGTAAAGATTTTTCAAGTTGGAGAGAAATTAGACTTGTCATGGGTTGTTCCAGAGGGATAAACCACAGGGACATTTTTTTCCATCCAACACAAGCAGCACTGTTGCTGTCCCAGCTCTACAGAGCTGGTGTGGTTTTTCTACCCCTTCTTCTGGTGACACTGCCACACAACAGGCCTGTGCCCCAAGAGGCTGGACCTATCAGGGAACGTGTGCCTTGGCCTTTTCTATTTATTGTTTAGTACATGAATTGTGAGTTTCCTTTTTTGGTGAAGAAGCCCAGTGGGATTCATGTTGCAAGCAACTAAAAGAGTCCTGCCCAGGACCTATAAGAGCTATGTGACAAGAAGCAGACAGTCTCTAAGAAGTGAGTTGCCATCATGGGACATGTTCACAGAGGGCCAAGCAGCAGCTTCATGAAGACAGTGTGGGGAGTGAAAAACCATGAAGAAGTCCCGTGCACTAGCCGTGCTCCCTCCCAGCTTCCTCACCCCTGTGCAATAGTCACATTCTTCCCTCGCAGTTCATGCCTTGGTGAGCTGAAAACAGTGAATTATACATGCCATGTGAAAAATAAAAAGATGGCAGAATGATGTAAATTAATACTATACTCACTCACAATGTAAATTTATTATTCAGCTCTCATCTCTATCTAATATCTAGCTCCCTTCATAGACCATATGTTTTTTGAGGACAGAGTCTGGTGCTGCTGGTGTTTTTCTGTACCCCAGGACCTGCATAAATCTTTCTTTCTTTTCTTTCTCTCTCTCTCTTTCTTTCTTTCTGAATATTTTGGGGGTATAAATGCTTTGGTTACATAAATTGCCTTTGCTCCACCCAAGTTGGAGCTACAAGCACACCCAACCCCCAGACATCACACACCACACCCATGAGGTGTGATATAGCCATCCCCTCCTCCTCCCTCCCACCTGCCCGACGCCCTGTGAATGTTACATCCATATGTGCACATAAGTGTGGATCAGTAAGTACCAATTTGATGGTGAGTACATGTGGTGCTTGTTTTTCCATTCTTGTGATAGTCCACTTAGAAGAATGGGCTCCAGCTCCATCCAGGATAATACAGAATATAAGTGGATTTTGTTTGTTTTAATAATGTGCAGCACTTATAGGACATGACTTACATGAATTCAGGGATTTATCTAAAATGGCAAGTATACTCCTGAGGAAAAGAAACTCAGCCGAGAGGAGCAGTGAGCCTCAGCAAGGCTGTGCTCTGGGCCGAGTCCTCGCTTCCCAGCCCCTCACGGTGGCAAGGCCAGCCTGCCACGTGCGGTGTCTGCACCAGCTCTTTCAAATCCCAGGATGGGGCTGCCCTTCTGGCGGTTGTCCTGCTGCCATGGGATTATATCAGTGTCAGATTTCTTACCGTTCCCCTCAACCCCTACAAGACACGGAAGCCTCCCTGCAGAAGTCAGCCATGGGAAAAGCTGCCCCACCAAACGCCAGACGGAAAGCACCGCGACTCTGCAAGCTGCACCTTCTCAGGCTGGCCCAGGACAGCAGAAACTGCTGGAATGTTTAAGCAGCATTTCTTGTGGCTCTGGCTCCTTTGGCAGCCATTGTCGTTGCTCTCTGACCCTGGCTGCTTAAACTCAAGGCCTCTCAGATCACCACAGGCAGTGGCTTCAGATCTCCCTTCCATAAACAGTTGTCAAAGTCACCACCCAATAGCATTCATCAGTTGCTGGAATTACTGAACATATGGAAGCAGTGGGGGAATTTAAGGGTTGGTGATCTTTTTGTCAATAGAGTAGGGCCCTTTATAGGGTGCCGGTGACCAGACAAAACTGAGATCTTTATTCCTGGAGAGAGAGAAAAAACTTAAAAATCATTTCATGGTAACTTTTGGGCTTAATCTTAGCAAGTTCAAAATTTTCCAACACCCTTCAACAAAGCCTCTCAGCCTCCAAATGACTTCAGCGGCTTCGAGACAATCCACTCTGTGTCTGAGGCATCAGTTTGATTTACAGAGCATTTCAAAATATTTATATATTTTTTAGGGTTTCCATCACAGCTTCAGCCAGTAACCTGCTGTGTTTGAAAATGTCTGGGCAGTAATTGTCATTGTTTGCAACAGCTATTTTGGACTCAAGTGAGAGCCGTGGCATTTTGTAGAATCTAGGAATGCAATTACCAAAGTTGTATACATAATCCAAGTGACCTCCTGGCTTCAGAAGCTCAACCCCTAGGGAAAAAAAAGGGTAACAACAGCAAAACGTTTGTTTAATTTTTCTTCTGTAGTTGGTCAGTGGTAGGTGGATTATATTATGGCCAATTTGGCAAAAAGATGACTAGTATAACAATTCCTTTTAAGTACAAAACAATGTTGGATTAAACACACAAGAAAGAATAAGCCTAGGAGGATGGGTGCTTCTGACCCACTTTCATACCTAAGTGTTTGTGAAGGAAATTGGATACTGAGGGGACGTCTGGGTCCTGGAGTGACTCATCCCTGTGATGCAAGAGATTTTTTTTTTTTTTTATTTTACCAATTAAAAGAGGGCACACTAATGTCGTTTAAAAATAAGTCGCTAGTGGTTAAGGGGTTTATGTTTTTTTAAAAACACAAGGACAAAAACCTACTCAGTAAGAATGAGACCACTTTTCAGTCAGTAAATGAATATACAAGTTGCCCCTGCGTGTCATGAGGGATTTAGGTTTCTTGGATCTTATCAGTTTCTGAGAGGCTCAGGTTACTCCCAAATTATTTTTTCTCTCCTGCTTTTTTTTCTTTCTTTCTTTCAGATACTATCTGGAAGCTGCACTGCTAAAGCCCTCCCATAGTGTGAAACAGAGTTATTAGACCTAAGTACAGAACCCATAAACAGACTTTTGATTTCCAAGCACATCAGTGGTTTAGATCATTCTGCTGCTAGAAATACGGAATTGTCAAGAACAGTCTCAAAACTTAAAAAAAAAAAAAGCCACAATAATTTGTCAGATGTAAATGCCCATGATCACGTTGCTAGTGTCTTCCAGGCTTAACACAACAGCTCCCATCTCTCATCTGGGTACAATCCTGGGACCTGTCGTGGAGCCCAGCCTGTGGCTGTGATCTCCTCACCCCGAACTCTGATGAACGACTCTCCTCTTGCTACCCAGGGCCTTGTCTGGGTGGTGGGCATTGCTTTCCAGCTGGTTTGTAGAGTGCCCAAAGGCCACCGGGAACCTACAACGAAGCTGACACCAAACGTGTCCTCTGGAGGACTGTGAGGGCATGAACCTCCCTGAACTGACTTGAGGCCAAAGAAATGGGGCCTAGGTGCCCCTGGGTGCTCTGGATGCTTGGGATCCATATAAGGGACCACACCTTTTTACCAGCCACTCACTCCATCTGCTGTTCTCTCACCTCCCCCATGGGATCACAGTAAGTATAGACACCCCCACCCCGACCCGCCCCAAACCCCACGTTTGCTCCGAAGCCCTGCTGTCAACTGCCCGCCAGGCTCCCCAGACGTCTACAAGAACAGCAAACGCCGCGCCAGGAGCACACGCGGGCTGTCTCCAAAGGAGAGCGCCGCCAGCGCGTCCCAGTGGGGGCAGCGCTTCTCTAGCCGCGCTAATCATTCCCAGCCACGCTGGAAGCGCGGCCGGCGCTGCTCAGCCCAGCGTGGGGGTGGGGTGGGGGTGGGGGTGGGGGTGGGGGTGGGGGTGGGGTGGGGGTGGGGAAGGAGAGGGGAGGTGTCGTGTTGGGGGCGGGGGAGGGGTCCGGAGCCCAGACGCCAGCGGTGCTCACCGAGTGGTCATAATTATTAGCTCTAAAGTGCCCACCACCTAAAGAGGTGACCTCATGTACAGTCTCGTGAGAAATCTTCCAGAAAGCTCCAGCAGGAAGTTGTCCTGAAGGAGAATCTCAAGTTTTTTTCTTTTCAGATTATGCACATGACCAAGATAAAATATCTTTGTGGCTACTGTTTATACATGCACTGTATGGCTCTGAAATGCCAAATTTTGTATCTAGACAGGCATATCTTTCAGCCAAAGGAGCTTTTATAATGTAAGCTTTACTAGGTACTTCCTCCCTTTTTCATGGGTTCCCGGTCACCCTGGTTCGTCTTTTATTACTGTAAGCATGGCTTTTGATGAAAGGAAATGAAAGGATTGATATTTTGGTTCATTCATTCATTCATTTTAAAAGGAGGCTGATGCTTTTGTGATGTAAAGATGTTCCCTAGGAAGCAGTGACAGCCTTTGCAGGAAGAGTAGACTTGACAACAAATACGTTATTCTTGCAGAATTTTTCCTTGTGCCAGGAAAGCAAAGTGCTCTGAGCTTCATGGGGGAAAAAAAACTGCTATGTTCACGCGAATTCAAAGCTGTGGAAAGGACAGCAGACCCTCCTGTGTTCACGCCAGCCATAGGCTAAAATGCCTCACACCCTGAGCTTGCAAATTAACTCTTTAATATGTCTTTAACTCTGTTGAAATTTACATACCAGGGAATGGGAAGGCTGCAAATTTATCATCCATCACTTACGCCTGAGTCTGAATGAAAGATTTGAGAGCATATTTTGGAAGAAGGAACGTGTAATGTTAAGATGTTAAGAGTTGAGAGTCTATCCAGAATATCAAATCCAACCTCCCCATCCTACCCCGTACCTTTCTAAGTGGCCCTTGAACACCACCAGTCTACGGCACAGTTCTGTGGAATTTGTACGGGAGATAAAGTTAATATCTTTTCTTACCCATCACAAGGTTCATGGCTGACACCCTTATAACAAAAGACAGATTAACAAAAGAAAAGCATACCAAATTTATTTAATCAAAGTTTTATGTGACACAAGAGCCTGCAGAGATAAGGACCGAAAGACCCAGAGAAAATTGTATATTTTTATGCTGAGGTTTGATGAAGAATGGGTAGTAGTGTCGAAGTATTGAGCAAAAAGGAGGTATGACCTAATAGTGATGAACTGGGGGGACTTAGCAAGGCCTGTTTGTTCAGATTCTTCTGTGTCACACTTCCCTCTGGGTATAGGGCAGGACACCTGCCACATGAGGGCCTTCAAAAGAGAGGGGGGGGAGAAGTTCAGAGAGACCTCTCTGCTTCTATGGTTTTCTCAGTTCCCTTCAGCTTAAAATACTGAATATGCAAAGGGACCATATTTGGAGGTAGCGTTTCCTGTACCGTATCAGATTCTATTACCAAGTGATATTGTGCCTAATTTTGTGTTTTGGACCAAAATACAAATTATTCTCTTTTTTACCCAAAAGTCTTCAAATATTTAAGGATAACCATGTTTCCCCTGAGTCCTCTGTTCCTGGTCCTTGGTCCTTCAACATCTCTTTAACTGGAATGATTTCCAGGGCCCCTCACACCCTAACTGCTAGCTACTTCTACAAATACGTCTACTAGAATTTTGATCTGATTATGTTGAGTGTAGGGTGTAGAAGTTGACAAGCCTTAATAATGTTGCTTTAAAAAATTTAAAGGCAATCACTAAAAGAATAATAAAAGGATTATAACTTCCAAACCAATAGAAAGAATAAGTAAAAAAATTAAACAAAGCAAAGCAAATCTGGATTAGTCCAAAGAAGGTAGGAAAAGAGATGTCACAAAGGAATGAAGAAGCATGTTTTAAAAGATGATACAAAATTAGATGGTAAAAATAAGTTCAAATATATTGGTACTTGCAATAAGACTAACTGGATTAAATTTAACTGTTGAAAGATAATTCTCAGATTGGATTATAATAAAATACAGCTATTTGATGTTTTCAAGAGACTGATTAAAATATAATTACAGGGAAAGATTGAAAGTAAAGGAATGAAAAAAAATGTACCATACAAATTTTAAATAAAAGAAGCTGGACAAGGTGGCTAGTTCTTATAATCCTAGCTACTTGGGAGGCTGAAGGATCAGAAGGATCACTTGAGGCCAGAAGTTCGAGACCAGCATGAGCAGCATAGCAAGACCTTATCTCTAAAAAAATTTGAAAATTAGCTGGGCACTGTGATGGATGCCTGTTGTCCCAGCTACTTGGGAGGTTGAGGTGGGAGGATCCTTCAAGCCCCAGAGTTCAAGTATGCAGTGAGCTATGATTGTACCACTGTACTCCAGCCTACAGAGTGAGATCCTGTCTCTAAAATAAATAAAGAAAGAAAGAAAAGCAACCTAATGTGCTAAGAATTACATCTAAAAAACAGATTTTAAAATAAAAAAATACTATGTGAATAAAATAATATAAAATTTTAAATAATGATATGTATAATTTACTCACTTCAGTATAATATGAAAAGGCTACTTGTTTAATGATAATATAACAATTTACTCACTTAATGAAAACATAAAATTTTACTTAATAAGGATATGAATAATTTTCTGGGCAAATATAACAATCCTGAACCTATATACACTTCTAACAGCATGGATATAAGCAAACATGACAAATGTACAAGGTGAAATTGGGAGGATATTAACTCATCACTTATAAAGAAGATCAAACAGACTAAAAATTAATAGGATAGAGAAGATTCAAACCACACAATTAACAAACTTAATCCAATGGGCATACATTAAATCCTATGTGTAAAAGATGGAGATATACCCTTTGTGGGCAAAAAAGAAATATTTAGACTTGAGTCTCAACACAAATCTCAACAGATGCCAAATAATTGATACAACACTGACCCCAGCCTCTCACCGAGGTCCAATAAAATTAGAAATCAATAAAAAATTCAAATCTGATTTCCCAAAGTCTAAGAGAAACATTTAACTATGCTCAGTATTATGATTACACAGATGACTTTATTACTTTCTCTCACTTTATCTCAAAGTTTTTGTAATTTATTTCCCCATCACCAACCAAATTCTTCTTGGCTAAAATTAAGTCCTGAATAGCAACTTCCCTGTTGCTTACACGTTCTTTTAAGAGATAAACTTGCAGGTAAGGAAGGCCAAAATTTTATTAAATGTTCTGCTTTCAGTTGGATAATACCTCTAACACATGTCTACATGGTTAAAATATTATATTTTACATCATTACATACATTTATTATTACATCAGTTTAATAACCTGTATTAAGAAAATATTATTTAAAAATAAAATATTTCTCACATGCTCAGTCTGGCCAGGCTGTCTGCAATATGCTCCTACTACATTATCATCTGTTTCTGAATTCTTTTCTTTTTCATCCAGATGTACTTTGCTTTGCTTCTGCTCTCAGGTTTGTGGATTCCCAGATAGGTATATACTGTCATGACTCAAGACCTTTTCCTCTAATCCCTATTCTATCTCAGTGTTCTCTTTCAAAGCATCTTAATTCATAGTATTCTATTCTATTTAGTATTCTATTTCTTCATATAAACCCACTATGCTTTTTCAGTAATAGTGATGTAAGCTTATGTTTCTAAAAATTTTATTTAGTATTTCAGTGGTTTGCCATGCTTGTCTCTACCTTCAGTCCATTGGTACACTAATGCAAAGCCAAAGTTCTTTCTCAGCTTCCTTTCATTTTCTTTTCAACAGAGAATTTTGGGGTACCTTCTCTACTATGTTTCGTGCTCCTAGGGCACCTTAGTATTTCTCAATAGGGTGTACTTTTACAAATTTCTATTTAGATACTATTAAACTCTATTTTTCACCCTGATTCCGCTACTTAAGAGCTTTGTTTTCTTGAGGAAGTACTTTACCTTTCTGTGCTTCAGTTTCCTCATATAAAATGGGGAAAATAATAGTACTTACATCATAAAGTTGCTGTGAGAATTAAATAAGTGAATACATTTAAAATGCTAAGGTCAGTGTACGTAATCAGAGCATAGAAGAATTAGCTGTTACTAAAATGATTTGCTCTCAAAATTTGATTTACAATCCTCTCGATTTCTTGGGTGAGTTTTCTGCCAAATACACTCTTGCAGGTCTTTGTGGCATCCTCGATTCCTTGTTTTCTGGTTCACAGTCCAGGAAACTCAACTATTTCTTTTTTTTTTTTTTTTTTGAGACAGAGTCTCGCTTTGTTGCCCAGGCTAGAGTGAGTGCCGTGGCGTCAGCCTAGCTCACAGCAACCTCAAACTCCTGGGCTCAAGCGATCCTCCTGCCTCAGCCTCCCGAGTAGCTGGGACTACAGGCATGCGCCACCATGCCCGGCTAATTTTTTCTATATATATATCAGTTGGCCAATTAATTTCTTTCTATTTATAGTAGAGACGGGGTCTCGCTCTTGCTCAGGCTGGTTTTGAACTCCTGACCTTGAGCAATCCGCCCGCCTCGGCCTCCCAAGAGCTAGGATTACAGGCGTGAGCCACAGCGCCCGGCCTCAACTATTTCTTGACACCATTGGTAAAGCTGTTTGCTACTTTTCATAGTCGGAATCACTAAATAGCAGAAAAGATTTTTTAAAATCTTCCTTCCATCTGCTACCCAGCATCTCAGTCATTAGAATCAGATCTTCTCTGACTATACCTAGTTCTGTCCATGTGAATCAGCAGTCAGGCATAGACTCAAGTACAAGTTCCCGAGCTCACAGCTAAGGTTGTTCCACGAATCCTGAGAGCAGATACTCATCCCCCAGTACAACCTCTGTGTTCTTCCCTGGCAAATGCATGGATCCTTTTGACATGATGATATCTAGGAAGCTTTAGTGTGCCAAGCTTCAAAATCAAATTGAAGCAAAGGTTATTTTTAGTTGCATAGCCATTAATAACTATGAAAGCAGAATTTCTTTTTCTCAAATTTTTCTGCCAGATCATATTAATTTACCTATTTCTTTACCTTATTTCTTCTTCTTTTTTTTAATCTCTTCCTTCCTTTTGATTTTCTATACTATTTCTTCCATTCTGCCAATGAAACCATTATAACTTCTAGTAGTCCAGAGAATAAGCCCATGTTTCTCAGGCCTTTTGGCCTCATTTAGCAGGGAGACCAGCTAGCGTCTGTGCTAAGCACACTTAGGGACTACCCAAAGTAGGAATCAGAGTCCTTTCATGTAAGGTCCATGGAGAAGTTTCCTCAATATAAACAAGTAGACCTTAGCTCATCCTTCTTCATGCAGCTCCTGGCAACTCCCACAAAACTTTTCCTTGTAAACCCCTTAGGGCCACCACTTAGGTAGCTGTTACCTTCCTGCCCTGCTGTAGGTTGTTAACAGTTAAGCCTTTGTTAACCGCCCCTTAAACATTCCCAAAGAGAACTTGGTAAACTCTTTCCTTTTCCCCTTTGAAGTGCACTTAATTTGCTGTGGTCACATCATCCTGAATTTAATTCCCATGAATGCATCTATCAAAAGGCCAGATAAGGGGTGACATCAGCAAAAATGGTAGAAAGAGCCAAAATTTTGTTTCTTCCCCCAAATAGCAAATAAACCGACAAAACTATCAGAATCAACTGTATTGGAACTCTGGAAATGAATAAAACGTTTCCAGCAAATAGTTGAATGTTTAGTGAAGAAAGAAAGAGCTGGATCTCAATAAGAGAGCTGTGTGGCCTGTTGGTTTAACCCTGATATCATTCCTCAGCGTGGTGGCAACATTGAAGACAACAGCCCACGTTTGCAGTATAGGCTGCTAATACCAAGGAAAGCAGAGCAGACCTTATTATCAAAGATTTGTGGTGGTTTGTTTTGACCTCTCTGAGGGTTCCCTGTGGACCAGTTCAAAGGCCTTGTCTTTCTGTCATCTAACTTGGAACTCTTCCAGACTGAGGTGGCTACACAGAGGGCATTTGTGGAAACATTTAAAGGCAAAGGTACTAGCCATTACCACCTGGATAAAGGGATGACAGTTGATGGCAAACAACAGGCAAACCAAACAGCTTGGGAGGAAAGGCTGGGAGTGAAATTCTTTGAGGAACAAGAGCTTTGCAAAGCTCCCACATATTCCTGAGTATCCAGAAGGCCACAAACATTACCAGGGCTTTGTGAATGCTCAGAAAAGACCTAAGAAAGCCCTAAGCTCTCGCTTCTGATTTACCTTCAGGCTCTGTTGCAAGTGGGAAGTGAAGACTAAGAAAGGGTTGCAGACTGCCTGGCTGAGTGCTGAAGGCATGCCCCAACATACATTCAGAGCCAGTCTGCAAAGACTGGGAGTTGTTTTTGTTTTTGTTTTTGTTCTAGATATTTAAGGGAATCTCTGTTGAATCATTAGATGACCACTAAGCTAAAGGAACAAAGACTTCTGTGGTCACAAACAAGGACAGACTTTAAAAAATTAGATTAAAAAATAACTACAACAACAGAAACAACAAATCTTGGGAAGAGGAGAGAATATGATTTCCAGAGTTGCAACATTAAAATCTTTAAGATGTCCAGTTTTAAATAAAAAATTATGAGTCATGACAAGAAACAAAATATTATGATCCATACACAGGGAGAAAAAAATAATAGAAACTGTCCCTGAGGAAGCCCAAGCATTGGACTTACTAAACAAAGACTTTAAATCAACTACTTTCAATATGGTCAAAGCGCGAAAGAAAGTTATGCACACAGAGCTAAAGGAAAGTATGAGAATGATGTCTCACCAAATAGAAAATATCAATAGATAGATTTATAAATTATAAAAAAGAAACAAACAGAAATTCTAGAGTTGAAAAGTATAACAAGCAAATTAATAAATTCCCTAGAGGGTTTCAACAACAGAATAGAACAGGCAGAAGAAAGACTCAGTGAACTTGAAGATAGGTCATTTGAGATTTCCAGGTAGAAGTAGAAGAAAAAAAGAATGGAAAAAAAAATGAACAAAGCCTAAGAGATCTGTAGGACTCTATCAAGCATATCAACACTTGCAGAATGGTAGTCCCAGAAAGAAAGAAAATAAAAAATACAGAACAAATATTTGAAGAAATAATGGCTGAAAACCATTTGATGAAAGATACGAATTTACACTTCCAAGAAGGTCTGTGAACCCCAAAAAGGATGAAATCAAACTTAGGCACACTGTAGTTGAACTGTTAAATTTCAAAGACAAAGGGAGAATCCTGAAAGCAGCAAGAGAGAAGTGACTTATCATGTACAAGGGATTCTTAATAAGATGAACAGATTTATCCTCAGAAACCATGGAGGCCAAAGGGCATTGACATATCATACTCAAAGGGCTGACACAAAAAAGAAAACAAACTATCAACCAAAAATTCTATATACAGTAAAACTATCCTTCAAAAAGGAAAGAAAACTTAAGTTTTGTAACCCAATTAAAGAACTAGCAAAGAACTTGAATAGATATTTCTCTAAAGACAGACAAATGATCAATAAGCACACGAAAAGATGCTCGACATCCTTGGTCATTAGGAAATGAAACACAGACACACACACACACACACAATACTACATCATACTTGCTAAGATGGCAATAATTATTATAAAATGGAAATTAAGTGTTGGCAAGGATGTGGAAAAATTGGAATCCTCATACATTGCTGGTAGGAATGTGAAATGGTGCAGCTGCTGTGGAAAATAGTTTGGCAGTTCCTCAAAAAGTTAAAACATAGAATTACCATATGACCCAGCAATTCTACTCTTAGAGACATACCTAAGAGAATTAAGAACAGGTGTTTAAACAAAACTTGTGCATGCATGTTCATAATAGCATTATTCATAATAGCCACAAAGTGGAAACAACTTAAGTGTCTATCAACAAATGAATGTATATCCATACAATGGAATATTGTTCAGCCATAAAAAGGAATCAAGTATGAACGAACCTTGAAAATATTATGCTAAGTGAAAGAAGCCAGACACAAAGGCCACGTGTTATATTATTCCATTATGAAGTGTCCAAAATAGGCAAACCAATAGAGACAGAAAGCAGATTAATGGTTGCCAGGCTGGGGTGGGGGTGGGGGTGAGGAGTCGAATGGGGAGTAATGGAGTGACTGCTTAATGGGTACAGAGTTTCTTTTTGGAATGATGAAAATGTTCTGGAATTAGATCACGGTGATAGTCATACAACCTTGTGGATGTACTAAGAGCCACCAAATTACATGCTCTTAAAAGGTTAAAATGGTAAATATTTTTGTGGGAAAAAACCCAAAACTAAAAACCAGATTCAGAAAGGAAATTAAAAGTTAAGAATAAAAGACAAGAATGACATTTTTATCCTCAATGCATGTTATTATCCATTATTAAATTGATCTTGTAAAGTTAAAGAAAGATTTGCTACATATCAAATTGGGGTGACTATGCAGGTATAGAAATACAAGTGTATTCCAAAAAGTTCTTGAAATGATCTCATTTTACTTAGTTATATTATTTTCAATAAAAGTGATTTATCATATATTAAACATAAAAAAGGGCTAGGCAAATAAGTATACTTACAATTTCAATAGTGAGTGATTCCACCTGCCTCTCTACTCACTGAAGGAGGCTAAGTTGGGAAAAATAAATTGATGATTCTATTAGTCTCATTTTCTGTAAGCATCACATAGTGTGAGCATCTTGTCACCCTGAATGTCACTCTGTGTATAAAAATATTTTTTTCATATAATATGACCCCAAATTACAAGTCAACTGTTTTTTATCAGGGTCCAAATCAAGAAATAGTAATGTATTTAAACTCTGGAGGAAAAACTTGCTGTGTTGAACTTACTAACACATGATGACTTTTGGTTCTGATAAGGCATCTTCCTGAGAAAATGTCAAAGGGGATTTTGACTCCACATGATTTTCAGATTATGTGTTGGTTTAGGAAACTAAACCCCATGTGAGCGGTGCTCCTCTGCCCTGAACAGTTTCCCTGTAATCTTTGGCTCCCCTGCCTTCTCCTCCTTGCTCTAGTGTCACATTGTTCCCGAGAGTGGAAAGCAAAGGTGAGTGCACTGGCGTAGGAACTGAGGAGAAACTTGCCTAGGGCACTTCCTCAGAGATGAGGAAGTCACAGAATATTCTTACTTCTCACCCTACATTCACTGATGTTATTTATTCAACAAATATTTCTGGCTGTCTGCTGTATGCCAGCCACTAGGAATTAAATGTATAAGTAATGAATTCTGCTCAAAAGTTACCTTACAGGTGTGCAAGAAATATGACCAAATAACATATGTAGTGATAAAGAAAACAAAGTGTGGATGAGCACTAACAGAGGTACACAAAGCAAAGTGGTTGCTATGATTTGAATGTTTGTCCTCTCCAAAACTCATGTTGAAATTTCATTGCTAGTGTAACAGTAGTAACAGGTGGGGCCCTTAAAAGGTGATTAGGCCATGAGAGCTCCACCCTAATGCCTTAATACAAGAGCTTTCAGGAGTGGGCTTTCTCTCTTGGATCTCCTACTCTTCTGCCTTATGAGGAGCAGCATTCCTCCCCTCCAGAGCATGCAGCGTTCAAGGTGCCATCCTGAAAGCGGAGACACCAAGCCTGCTGGAGCCTTAATATTGGACTTCCCAGCCTCCAGAACTGTGAGCCAAAAAATGTTTGTCCCTTACAAATTACCCAGTCTCAGGCATCCTGTTACAGCAGCACAAAAAGGACCAAGACTATGATGTACTGGATTTGAGCACAGACCTTGGAGCCATGACACCTGGGTTTGAATCCTGACACTGGAAAGGGCTTAACCATGAAGACCTGAGTAAGTCACTTAACCCCTCTTCACCTTAATTCCTAACTTCTTTATTGAGACACTAATCCACATAGGCTAATGATTAGTAGAAAAGGACTAACACGTAGTATACATGTGGTACATTATTGTCATTATCATCACTTATATAGATTGGCCACTATGAGAAGATAAAACAATATTACTTGAAACTTGCCAAAGGAAGTTATGGCAAGCTTGCCAGGTCTCAACGTTTTAATCTGGCTAGGTTGAGCAGGAAGAAAGAACATTCTATGCAGAAGGAATTACAAATTCAAAGGGAAGAGGCATGAGAGATAATGACAAGTATGAGGAGCACAGAAGTGAGGACGTCAGGGCAGCCCATGTCCAGAAGGGGCATGAGATGAGCTGGAAAGTGTCAGCTGGGGCTAGATCGCCGTGGAGTGCTCTACCTTGAATATATCATTTAAGAACTCTAAGAAGAGGAATAACATAATCAGCTTTGTGTTTTTATAAAGATAACTCTGGCTGAATGGAGAGAATGGATTGAAGTGAAAGGCAGTTAATGAAGGTGACCAGTTAAGAGATTACTACCTCTATCAAGGCAAGGCTGGAAGAGATGGAGAGCAGAAGCGATAATTGACAAATTCTGTTGATTGAATGGATATTGGAAGAGAGAGACAAGGCATCAAAATCAAAAGTGACTCCAGGCTTCTAGATTGTTCTTCTGGGAGGAAAGGGACCACAGGAGGAAGAACAGATTGGGATGTAGTCAGAAACACAGTTGGCCCTCTGTTTCAGTGGGTTCTGCATCCCTGGATTCAACCAATCATGGATTGAAAAGATAAGGAAAAAAATTGCATATGTACAGACTTTTTTTTCTTGTCATTATTCCCTAAACAGCACAGTATAACAACTATTTGCATAGCATTTACATTGTATTAGGTATTATAAGTAATCTAGAGATGATTTAAAATATACAGGAAGATGTGCATAGGTAATATGTAAATAGTACACCATTTTATGTCAGGGACTCAAGCATCCACAATTTTGGTATCCATGGCAGGTCTGGATCAATCCCCTACAGATACTGAAGGATCACTGTACACATCTGGAACCCATGGAAGAGATTCTAGAAACATGCATCAAAGAGCCATCTGCATAGGTGGTAGCTGGTATGATTAATTCACCAAGTGTGGCACTGTACGAAGCATCTGAAGATGCTATGACACGGACTTGCTCTTAGGGGCTTATAGACTAGTGGAGAAAGGTAAAACATTTAATAGTAATTACAACAAGAAGTGTGATGAGCAGTGTTGTAATAAAGGAAATACAGAATAGTTGACCCAGATTAGGGGGTCAGAGGAAGCCCCAGGGGAAAATGTGACCTTTCCCTTTGACTTGAAGGACAAGTTGCAATTCACTGGAGAAGATAAATGTGGGCAGAATGAATACCATGCACAATGGCCAAGAGGAGAGAGAGCACTGTCCATTGAGGACCTGAGGAAAGTTCAGGAATATTAGAGCTACTGACACAATAGACGGGAGACAGAAGCAAGCAGGAGCGAGGATGTGCAGGGCCTCATAAGCTTTGGAAAGGAATTTGGGCATCTAGGTCAGGAGTGTCTTGATGAGACTGAGGTCTAGAAAAGTCATAGTGCTGCACTGGGAGAATAATGTAGAAGGGAAGGAGGCTGTTTGCAGAAATTAGTTCGAAGACTTTCAGTGGCCTAGGTGAGACTGATGGCAGGGCATACAAATGAATGGAGAATGCAGTAGATTTGATGTATTATATTAATCAGAACTCTTACAAAGAGACAGAAACCACCTGAAAAAGCTCAGTTAAGAGTGAGGAACTTGTTGGCTTGAGAAAGTAAATCATGGAAAGGCAAGGGAGCTGCTGGCCCTGTAATGGAAGGCTGGAGAGAATGGAATGCTGCCAGAACCCCTTTTTAATTTTTATTCTCATCTCTGCTTATCGCAGAAAGTTAGATGTTCATTCTTTTAGTCTTGGTAGCATAGATGACCTGTTGGTGGCTCTGAAATCCTGTCTTCTGACTAAAGAAGAAGGGGACCTTTTCTCTCTGATTCCTAATAGATTCAGAATATAGGGTCCCAGGAAAGGCTGGGATTTTCTGGGCTTGGATCATGTGCCTACACCTGGACTCAACTCTGTGGCCAAGGGGAGAAGCACTTTGATTGTCTAAGGGACATGCTCATGCTAATGGGCAAAGACGTAAGGTCTGTTGCCAGGTAGACAGTGGGGAGATGCTGGGAGTCTTGGGAAGATACAAAGGATATTCAGAAGGTGGAATTAACTAAATTTGGTTATTGATGGATTGTGGTGAAGGGGCAGGAATTAGCTGAGGATGACTCTTAGATTCCTAGCTCAGGCAACTAGGAGGATGTTGGGGCCATTCTCTGAGATAGGAGACACAGGAGTAGAAAGAGAAGGTTTGAAAGAGAAGATAATGAGTTAAGATTTGTAGCTAGGAGTGTTAAAGAGCACATGGGACATCTAATTTGAGATGCTGAGTAAGGGCCTGGTACATAGAAGAAACAGCCAAGCTGGACAGAGACTTGGGAGTGGTCAGCGTTGACAGGGTTGCTGCAGCCTCGGGAGTGGATGTGATCTTCCAGGAAAGATGTGGAGTGAGAAAAGAGGGGGTGAGGAGGAAATCTGTTGGGCACCAACACTTAAATAAGAGACAGAGAAGACTAAGAAGCAGCAGGAGAAAGGCAGAAACCAGGAGAGAATCCTATTACTATGTGAATGCTGGTTCACAATGGTTAGAAGAGCTGGCACAGGAGGACCAAAAGGCTGGTAGGAAAGTGGAAGGGTGAGGACATGCCTTCTAGTCTGTAAGAAGCTCACAATCTCCCTGACGAGATGAGATCACATCAGCTAACAATTCGAGTAGTGAGTGACAGGTACGAAAAATGAGTTCTTGGAGGAAGGGAGAGGGAGCATTGGGGACTGGGGTAGCCAGAGAAAGTAGGAATTAAGTAGATCCTAAAAAGTGGGTAAGATTTGAATAGTTGGACAGTGGGGTTGGAGAGAAGAATCACAGGTTGGAGGATTTCATGCACAAAGGAGGAACTACACCAGGAACATTCAGGAGATACGTTTATGTCGAGGATTGATGAGAGATCACGCTAGGAGGGCAAGCTTGGCCAGATGGAGAGGGCCCTGAACACCAGGCTAAGACATCTGACAATAACCTTTAGTAAGTCGGTAGCCTTCAAAGGTTTTGGATACTCCCTAAAAGAAATTTTTGTGTATTTATTTATTTTTCCCTTCCAAGCATCTCTGTGAACCCAGTCCCTATTATCTAAACTTATTTCTCTCCTATCACGTTGTGTCTCCCTTTGTTGACTTTGTTTTAAAAAAACATTACGTGTGACTCTGACACTTCTGGTACCTGGGACTGTTCAGAAGCTTTCTCCAACAGGTAGTTAAGTTTTCTTTTCTTCCATCCTATTACTTCCAGTTCCATCCCTCAGGGACCATGTGAAACAATTCCACTTCTCCTTATATTTATATTCTGAGGATGCTTATAGAGTTTCCACATTCCCTCTGCTTTGAGCTCAGCCAAGGTATACATACTTAATTCTTTTAATCTCTCCCCCTAAGTCACTCCCTCTGGCCCCTTAAGCATCCTAATTGCTCTTCTCTGAACAGCAGCCAGCTCGTTATGTGCATCTTCCTTGGGAGGCGACGAGGAACATAGTATTCCCCCGTGGTCTCACTAGACTCGTATATTACTTCCCAGTTTCATCATCCCACGCCGCGCCCTCCCGCCGCCTCTCCCCCTGCGCACCCTGGCCTCGCTAAAACCCTTATCTCAATAGGTTATCTCCCCATTTCCAGGTGGCCCGTTCCGAAGCTTGGATCTTGTGTTCACCACATGTTCTCCCCTAGCTCCCATCCCAGGAGGTCTCTTACTAGGGAAGGTGGCCCGGAACCAGGCCAAGTATCTGTGGAAAATTGCAGCTAAGCTTGCATAAGTAAACCTTGGAAGAGGAGAGGCTGAGGAGTGCCCAGAATTGAAGGATGCTGCGGCCTGCCACAAGCTCTCCGGCCTGCCGGGCTGTGACAGCATTAAAGAAGGTGCAACTCGGAGGTTGCTTCTCTGTTTCCAATTATCCTTTTTATCTCTGCTCTAGCCCTTCTCCTTACCTAAGTGTTTTCATAGCTCTCAGCCATTACTGTTTAGCTTTGTGAGGATAAACGTGAAACCAAACAAATTATAAATATCCTGTTTCAAGATGTGTTATCACCCTGTGAATAGAAAACCCCAGAAGCCTAGGGCTTTTGAAAGCTCTAGACTTTTTTTTTAATTTATTCATTTTTTTTTAATGTTTGAAAAGAAAAAAAAAAGAAAATCCTCTGCCACTCTAAGGATGTGGTGGCAGAGGTTAAACTGCCTTTGAGAAAGCCAAATGTTTGGATTTCAGTGAAGGTTGACATGGAAACCCACCTGAGGCTTCCTCGGGTGTCTCGGGAGCAAATAAAACCCGAGATGGATGTTCCTGTCGCGAAGGAGGAGCAGCTTGACGACGGCGGGTGGCAGGTGGGGCCGGCCTGGTTTGAGGAGGAAACTGCCCGGAGGCAGGGGCGCAGAAAAGGGAAGTCGAGGGAGAGGAACAAAACCCCGAAAGGGCATGACTGGTGCGTGTGTGCTGGTGCCCGGGGAGACCTCGGCTGTCCCAGACTTCCCGGGGCCTGGGACCTGCGTCGCGGCGCTTGGAAAGTTGCTGTTTTCCTTCGAAGCCTTTTCTGAGAGCGCGGTTCAATCAACTGCAGCCGCAGGCCGCGTCGGTGGCGGATGCAGCGCCCCTGCGCCTGGAGGCGGGGCGGGCACCGTCCTCCTGCCCGGGTCCCGGCCCCACCGCGGCCCACGCGGCCCAAGCCGCCCTCAGGCGGCCGCGAAGGGCGGGGGCCGGGCGGCGCCCTGGGTCTGCAGCCTGCGCGGGCGCCTCCACCGCGCTGCAGATGCCAGTTAAGCTCTGCCCGCCGCCCGCCCCTCAGGGTTAATTGCTTTACTCACATCTACACTTAGGGACAGGAAAACCAGGGTGAAAAGAGTTATCTCTTCTGTTGGTTTCTTGGGGAGTGGGGAAAGGGAGAGGAAAAGAAAGGGGGACAGGGGAGAGGAGGAAGAAAGGTGGAGAGAACCTGTGGGGAGAGGAGCGGGTTCTGTTTCCTTACACCTCCTCTTTGTCTCCGTGCCACACGGATTCCTCCCCACGGTGGGCCAGGCTTATAGGATAGATAGATTGGTCCTAGCCGTCCAGGCCACCACAGCCTCTCCACTTCTACTCGGGTACTCGAGGATGCTCAAGAAAAGAAATCTTGAGACCATCTCTCTGTGGGATTGTGAGGGCCTCCATCTTCCAGCCACTGTCTCTTCCAAGTCTGGGTCGTCCGTTCACTAGAGGGCTGCCAGGTAAAATCCGGCACGCCCAGTTCAGTTTCGATGTCAGATAAGCAACGGCCAATTCTGGGTATAAGTATGTCCCACACGATATTTTTTGTTTGTTTGTCTGTTTGTTTTACTAAATCTAGCAACCCCGATTCAGTGTGTATTTCTGCTGCTTCTAATTCTGTTCCTTGTCTGTTTGTTTTACTAAATCTAGCAACCCCGATTCAGTGTGTATTTCTGCTGCTTCTAATTCTGTTCCTGTCCAGACAGCAACCCTTGGAAACAGGAAGGGGGCGTGCTGTCATGGTGCCACCAGGCACAGTTTCCTGTCTCCCCCTTTGTCCCCTCCGTAACTGGTACACATTCCGCTGCAGGCTAAACCCTCAGGTGTTTTCTGGGGAAGTCTGACCCTAAGTGGAGACAGTAAAGGTGGGAGTGGAGATGGGGGGAGGGTGAAATAATTTAAGGTCACCTAAGCGGGCAATTGGAATTTCCGATGTGAGATATTCTTACTGGTCAGAGCTATATTCTCCTTTATTGGAAGAATTTACAAGATGTGCAGTGAACAGAAGAGCTAAATAGTAATCCCTTTTTGTAAGCAGCAACTCTAACTGGGGTTTACATTTGGGATTAATAGTAAACTGCCCAGGCCTTACTGACAGAAGAATGTAGTTGCCCAAATAAACAATGTTTCTTTCGATCAGGACTTGGGACCAACCCTCAAAGCACTCAGCCTCTTCCTAGCAAGGAGCATTTCCCAACTCTGAAGTAATTTGTAATGTGCTGGGAAAACATTTTCAAAAAATGGATATCTTAGATACCATAAAAGGGAAAACAATTCTCTTTTGAAGTAATAAATACCATTTGCAGCAGACTTTCTTCGGTTTGCATTTCGGAATTATTTCCTGATAAAGCTAGGCTCACGGTGCCTGAGTGCTGCACCGTGCCTAGTAAGGAAGAGACTGATGGAGCAACGTGGGTCTGGGGTTTGCCGTCCTCTAAGTATTACAGTCTTCTCGGTACATAAAGCAAAGAATGCCTGGCACTGTAGACTTCATGGGGCTGGCCTTTCAGCCGGTGGAGAGCCCCTCAGACAGTGGGACTCTGTCCCACAGTGTCCTAGTGGCCAGCGTTCCTTCAATCTTCTCAACGAAAGGGGTAGAAAAAATTAACATTTCCCGACAGCACTTAGACTAGAAACATGAATGTGCTGAGAAGCACAGAAAACAGATTGTTTTACTGGGAGGTCTCAAATGGCTCCACGAGGACTCCTTTGAAAAGGCCCTGGCTGCAGGTCAACTCCAAAAGTGCTGCTCACTCTGCCCCCTGGTGCAAGTCGGCGTGCGGCTCACCCAGCAAGGAGCCCTCCCCACTTCCGGCTGATGGTGGGAACGGCCTTGGAGAATCTGCTTCCCAGGGGGCCAGGGACTGTTTCTTGTGTCCTGTGGGTAAGGTCTGAGGAAATGGGAGAATTGGATTCCCTTCCAATTCATTTCTTCAACCAGTATTTGTTGATTACCTACTGTGTTCATATCACTCTTCACGGAGCTATCAGGGGACGCGGGCTTGTGGATGGGGGTGGGATGAAGTCACCCTGGGGAGTGATGAGGGTGGGAATGGGCATGGAGGGGAAGGGCACGCAGGGGTTTAGCCACAGTCAAGCTGCCACGTGCCCTGTGTCTAGCACTGTGGCTGGCACAAAGCAGATGCTCCAAAAATATTTGTTGAATTTAAGGATGAAATATTTGGGGCCATTAACATTTTTATTCTCTCTACCCAATTTCTTTTCAACTTATTAAATATCTTTTTATCAATTCTATGTTAGTATGTCGTGTACTAAACAAAACTGCTTTTTTTTTTTTTTTGGATGGTTAAAAACCCGTTGGCATGTCAGAACATCATTCTGATCTCAGATTGTGACTGCCTGGGAGTGAGCCCTGTAGCCAGGGGCGCTGGAGGAGTTAGGGGTGAGTGTACACTGATCCGATGGCAGGTTTGGCTTTTCTAAAGAAATCCCTTATCTGCATTTCCTTATTGAGATGCTGTATCTAACTGAAATCTAGCCTGTGATGTTTAGGGTTAGGATAAGAAGGCTAGGAAAGCAGTAAGCTGGAAAATTGGTATTCCTCCCAAGCCCTGTTAATGAATGCAGAGTATCTAACTCAGGACAACATGCAGGTTGTTTAGGTTTGCTTGAATGAAGTGGATGGGCCTCTCCTCAGTCTTTGGCTGGCAAGTGAGAATATATCAGGGAGAGCCCCATCAAATCCACATGGTTGGCGGCTCACTCTGCAAGAGAATCTATGGAAAAGTTTGTCTAGGAGTTGGCATAAGAAACAATGCTACTGACTATTCAAACAATTAGATATTTATTGATTCCAGACTGAGAACATTCCATGTGCTCTATGTGGTAGGAGCTGGAGAAAGAGAAGCCTCTCTGTCTTCCTGTTGGGAGCTTGTAGTATAGTTGAGGATTTGAAGTTAACATACACAAATCAACCAAGTACTATAGCATGGCAAGGGCGGCCTGGGTTGAAGGATTGGAGAGAGTCAGGACATGAGGAGGGTCTTGAGGTAGTAGTGGTAATAATAATGGAAACGGACTGAGTAGATCACTCCTGTGAATCTTCACACCAGCTGTGATATCTGTGCTGTTATTTTCCCCGTTTGTACATGAGCAAACTGAGCCTAATACGAGTTAAGTAGCTTGCCTGAGCTCACCCTGCAAGAAAATGGCAGAGCTGAAAAGAAAACATTGGTAAAGGGGAAAGTAAGAAGAGAGCAGGTAGAAATTGGAGTTTAGTGGAAAAAACACCATTTCCTCCCCCTCCTCTCTCTATAAAGCAGGGATAATAATGGGTACCTTTCAGAATTGTTAGGTGGGATAAATGAGAGTGTCTATGAATGTCGTGGCACTGCCTGGTGCTCAGTGGGAAGTCAGACCGCATGGGAGGGGCAGAGGAGGACAGACATCTCACAGATCTGTGACATGACTAATGTGGGCCAGTAGGAAACAAATTTGGAAAGGAAAAGGAACTCTGTTTATAGAGGACCTTAAGACCTAAGAGAAAAGGTGAGGATTGATGTGGTACTAAATACTTTAACAAAAGTTATTGCTCTTTTCTGATTTTAAACGTAAAAATATACTCATAAATATTTTGGGGGAAAAAAAACAGGAAAGGATAAAGATGAAAATAGAATCATCCCACTGCCCAGAGATAACCACATATAACATTTTTTGTATTACCTAACCTTGATCCTAACTCTGTGAAATGTGTTAAATATGATCCTACCTTTATGAAATAAGGTGTTTACATATATATAATATATACTTATGATATTCCTATGATGATACTGTATAATAAGCTCTACTTTTTTCTCTCTTTGTTGTGAACATTTTCATCATAACAAGGTAATATTAGAAGAAAAGTTTTGAAGGCTATAGAATATTAACAAAGTAGAAGTACCATGATTTATTTAACAATGTCTCTATTATTGGCTATTGAGGTTGTTTCCAATCTTTCACTATTAGAAATAGCACTATGATGAATATCCTTATACATAAAACTTTAACCGCATTTTAAAAATTATTTCTTTAGGCTGAATTCCTAGAAATATAGACACTAGGTCAAAGAGTATAAGTGTTTATAAGGCTCTTGATTCATATTGCCAAATGGCTTTCCAGAAAGGTTGAATCAATTTATACTCCCACCAGCAGTGTATGAGAGTGCCCATTTTATGCAACCCTTGCCAATAACATTTTTTTTAACATTATCTATTTGATAGAAAAAAATAGTCTCTTGTTTTAATATGTATTTCTTGGATTATAAGTGAGGCAGAACTTTTTTTCATAGTTTATTGGCCATTTGTATTTCTTCTTTTGTGAATTTTCTTTGTCTCCTTGATGATTATTCTAGAACAGCACTGTCCAATAGAGACCTACTGCAAACCATGTATGTAATTTTAGATTTTCTCATGGTCACATTAAACAAGTGAAAAGAAACAGGTAAAATCAATTTTAATAAAATAATTTTAGTAATAACAATCTTAATAGTAAAATTTACTTATATAAATATGCCCCAAATATTATTATTTCAACATTGACACTGGCTACATTTCAAGTACTCTTGCAAGTAGTGGCTACCATATTGGATGATGTGGATTCAGGATATTTCCATCATAGCAGAAAGTTCAGCTGGACAGCACCAGCACAGAATGTTAGTACTTTTGATATTTAGTTATAAGGAAACTTTATATAGTTAGCTTTTTGTCCTATTTGTTGTAACTTTTTTCATCTGCCATTTGCCTTTTAATTTTGTTTATTCCTTTGGATTACATATTTCTTAATTACATAGGCAAATCTATCATTCCTTCTTTTTGTTGTCTCTTCCTTTGTTTTTAGACATACCTACTCCCAGAATAATTTTTGAATTTTTCACCTATATTTTACTCCCCAATTTTTTTTTTTTTTTGAGACAAATTCTTGCCCTGTGTCTATGTTGGGCAGGCTGGAGTGCAGTGGCTATCCATAGGTTCAATCATTACGCACTGCAGCCTTGAACTCCTGGCCTCAAGCAATCCTCCCACCTCAGCCTCCTAAGAAGCTGGAAGTACAAGTACATGCCACTGCACCTGACTCCCCTAGATTTTTTAATGGTTTCATTTTTAATGTAATTATTTAATCCTGTAATTTTTCACATTTATTTTTAAGTATACTTGACTTATCAAAAGGATCACTATAGTTGTACATCTCTAGATTTCTCCTGCTGCCTCAGCCTCCCGTGTAGCTGGGACTACAGGCACGCACCACCATGCCCAGCTAATTTTTTCTATACATATTAGTTGGCCAATTAATTTCTTTCTATTCTATAAGACCGGGTCTCGCTCTTGCTCAGGCTGGTTTCGAACTCCTGACCTTGAGCAATCCGCCCGCCTCGGCCTCCCAGAGTGCTAGGATTATAGGCGTGAGCCACCACGCCAGCCTTTTTCTGGCTTTTTGAGACAGGGTCTCACTTTGTCACCCAGGTTAGAGTACAGTGGCATCATCACAGCTCACTACAACCTTGAACTTCTGGGCTCAAACGTCCTCCTGCCTCAGCCTCCCCAGTACCTGGGACTACAGGCATGCACCACCACACCTGGCTAATTTTTTCTATTTTTCTTCTTGTGGTTTTTAATAGTTTGTATCGTATTTTGACGCTGTGTTATTTAGTGCAAAACAGCTTGTAATTGTTGATACTTGTAAAGGAGTGTGATTCTCCTTGTCCTTTGTAATGTTTTTTGCTTTGATTGACTCTACTTTGTTTGATATTAATATTGTCATCCCTGGTTTTGGTGTCTGCATTTGCTTTAAGAAATCATTGCTAAAACCTTTCAATTTTTTGCATATAGTTTTGTAATAATTTTTGCAACTGTGATTTAATCTAACTCTGTTAAATGATCTTTGTTCTTATCACTGGTTCTTTTATATGAAAATTGCCCTTATTTTTGAGTTCTTAATTTTTCTTAATCACTCACACAGTTGATATATGCCTTCAGGTTTGTTTTCAAATACTTATATTAATAGTAATACTCAATAAATAATTTCTGAATAAAGGATTAAATGAATGAATGAACAAAGCATGTTTAATTAAACCTTTACACATCATAGAATGTCTTTCTGTTCTGTGATAAAAAGCATGAGTCCTTGTTCTGTGACAAATCAACTTTATACCCCTCTATAATGGTCTCATGTTTCTCTCTTTTTTTCAACAAACTTTTCATTTTTTAGTCTTTTTATATTTTTACATTGAAACATTTTACCAGGATGTACCTATGTTTTAGCTTCTTTTCATTGTTTTTTTTCCCAGAAAAAAGTGAATGAGACTCTTTTCTCTACAAATTTAAGTTTTTCTTTAATTCAGGAAAGTTTTTTCTGATATTAATATATATTTATCTGACTTTTGATCTTTTGGGTAGATGCCCAGTAGTGGAATTGCTGAATCAAATGGTAGATCTACTTGTATTGCTTTGAGGTATCTCCATATTGCTTTCCAAAGAGGTTGAACTAGTTTGCAGTTCCTCTCTCTCCGCATCCATGCCAGCTTTTGTTGTTTGGGGACTTTTTGATAAAGGCCATTCTCACTGGAGTTATGTGATATCTCATTGTGGTTTTGATTTGCATTTCCCTGATGATTAGAGATGTTGAACAGTTTTTCATATGTTTGTTGGCCATTATTCTGTCTTCTTTTGAGAAGTTTCTGTTCATGTCCTTTGCCCATTTTTTGATAGGGTTGTTTGATTTTTTCTTGCTGATTTTCCTGAGTTCTAAATAAATTTTCCTGAGTTCTAAATTCTAGTTATCAGCCCTTTATCGGATGTGTAGCTTGCAAAAATTTTCTCCCATTATGTGGGTTGTCTGTTTGCTCTCTTGATAGTTTCTTTGGCTGTGCAGAAGCCTTTTAATTTTATTAGGTCCCATTTGTTTATTTTTGTTGCTGTTGTGATTGCCTTTGGGGTCTTCTTCATAAATTCTTTGCCTAGGCCAATGTCTAGAAGTGTATTTCCAACATTTTCCTCTAGAATTCTAATAGTTTCACACCTAAGGTTCAAGTCTGTTACCCAGCGTGAGTTGATTTTTGTGAGAGGTGAAAGGTGTGGGTCTTGTTCCAGTCTTCTACATGTGGCTATCCAGTTTTCCCAGCACCATTTATTGAATAAGGATTCTTTTCCCCAGTGTATGTTTTTGTCTGCTTTGTCGAAGATTAGTTGGCTATATGAAGATGGTTTTATATCTGGGTTCTCTGTTCTGTTCCACTGGTCAATGTCCTTGTTCCTGTGCCAGTAAAAAGCTGTTTTAATGACTATAGCCTTGTAGTATAGTTTGAAGTCTGGTAAATTGATACCTCCTATTTTGTTTTTATTGCCTAGGATTGATTTTGCTATATGGGGTCTTCTCTGGTTCCATACTAAGCATAAAATTATTTTTTCTATATCTGTGAAAAATGATGATGGTATTTTGATAGGGATTGCATTGACTCTGTAGGTCACTTTGGGTAGTATAGACATTTTAACAATGTTGATTCTGCCAACCCATGAGCATGGTATATTCTTCCATCTGTTTATGTCCTCTGCTATTTCCTTCTTCAGTATTTCATAGTTCTCCCTGTAGAGGTCTTTTACCTCATTAGTTAAATATATTCCAAGGTACTTTATTTTCTTTGTTGCTATTTTGAAGGGAATTGAGTCTTTGATTTGGTTCTCACTTTTACTGTTGTTGGCTTTATGAAAAAGACACCTGCACTCGAATGTTTATAACAGCACAATTCACAATTGCAAAGCTGTGGAAACAACCCAAGTGCCCATTAATTCATGAGTGGATTAATAAAATGTGGTATATGTATACCATGGAGTATTACTCAGCTTTAAGAAACAACGGTGATATAGCACCTCCTGTATATTCCTGGATAGAACTGGAACCCATTCTACTAAGTGAAGTATCTCAAGAATGGAAAAACAAGCACCACATGTACTCACCAGTGAATTGGTATTAACGGATCAACATCTAAGTGGACATATAGGAGTAACATTTATCGGGTGTCCGGAGGGTGGGGGGGAGGAAGGGATGGGTATATACAAACACAATGAGTGAGATGTGCAACGTTTGGGGGATAGACAGGCTTGAAGCTCTTACTCAAGGAGGAAGGGGGGCATGGGCAATATATGTAACTTTAACACTTGTACCCCCATAATATGCTAAAATTAAAAAACATATATATATATATATATATATTTATATACACACACTTATCTGTTTTGTACAGTTGTTCTGGGTCCATTTTCAGGAACATGACTAATTGTGAGATTAGATCCCAGGCTCTAGCCCTAAGATCTATCACTAATTTGTATCTCTTTGTCCACTTTATGTATATTTAGAAGTTTTGGCCAATGGCATAAGATAATTAAGTTTTTCTTTTTCTAACTAGCTTGCCTTTTCAAAACCAAAAAAAAAAAATAAAAATAAAAATACAAGCTCATTTTCTGTGTCTCTCATTTGATTTTCAGGAATTTCAATTTTGGACTGTCCAGGCTGTGATACAGATATCATTTCTTCTATTACATTTTTTATTTGCTTTTCAAAAAAATCTCAAGCAGCTTTCTCTTCATCCCAGCCTGTTTGCTACTCATAATTTTCTGTTCTTGTTTCATAAAGTCCACATGTCCTTGAGTCTTGTTGATGATGCCAAACAACTTTATCAAATATTCATATGATTATCCTGATAGTTTCCAGACATCTATTTCAGCAAGAATCTCTTTCTCTCATTCTTCAGTAATTTTCTTTGTTTTATATTTATTTTTGTAAATGTTTTATTGATGAATAATTTGCATACATAAAAGTACATAAATTATAAATGGACTGCTCCACGAATTCTCTCAAAATGTAACCGCCACCCAAATCAAGAAAGAGAAGAGTGCCAGCATCAGAAAAGCACTCCTCACATCCTCTCCTAGTTGCCACCTCCTAAGATAACCACTATCCTGACTGCTGTCACCATCTATTAGTTTTTTATGGTTTAAAACTTTATATAAACAGATCCCAGTAATTATTTTATTTTACATTACTTTCTCAGTTATCCTGAAATAGGAAGAGAGAGATCCAGATCTGGTGTTGGCCAACAGACTGGATGGTGATTCCCTTATCCCTTTCACTGTCTTCTTGAGCAGATGGATTTCCTTTCTCAGATTTGCAGAAGGAGTGAAGATAGCTAGGTGTACTTTCTAATCCAGTTTTCTAGAATGCTGAACTGTTACACTGTTTCCCCCCAACTCTCTGATACTCAGAACATATGGTGCATGAAAAATATAATTCTCAGGACATACTATGAATTCATTAGGATTTGGTTCAACTCATGAAATAGAGAAAAGAAATTACAGCAGCTTACAAAGATAGGCATTTACTTCTCTCCCACATAAGAGTCTGAAGATGCAGTCCAAGGCTGAAATGGCAGTTCTGTTCCACAAAGTCCTCAGAACCCAGGCTCCTTCCAGCTTTTTGATTCACATCCCTATGGGGTGGCATCCGAAGCAACCAGTAAGATTCTGGGAAGTAGAATGGAAAAAGAGATGAAGAAAATGGGGCAAGAGAAATGCACCAGTGGTGTCATAAAGAGGTTCATGCATACATGCCCCAGATCAGACCTTAGTTCATAGGGATATGTAGGTGATGGGGGAGCTGGGAAATGTAATCTGTATTCTGGGAAGCCATCATCTAGCTAAACACTCTTACTGTAGAGGAAGGCCAGGAAAGATACAGGGGGAACCAGAAGTCTCTGCCACATTAAGAGAGAATTCCCTCTGTCTGCATCTGGCCCATGGCACATTGTATTAAGGCAGCTATGGTCTTAACAGCCATCTTCCTAAACTCCCCACCCTGTTATTGATATATTCTAGAGTCAGTTCTAAAATGATGTAGAAGGGGAAGACCTTATGAGGACATGAGGGAGGACTGCAATTTGCTCTCCAAAAAGCAGTGCCCACATAGTGCAGGCAGAGCTGCCTGATTTTTTAAAGTGTGTACTTGAGTGTCTGACAGGAAGCTGGAAGTGGGGAAGAAATAGCAATCTCTTCGGTTTGTTCAATTTTGAGTGGAAAAATATGTCAGTCTTTTATAGTGCTCTCAATTCAGTTCCACAGGTGTTGTCTTTAGTAGAATTTCCTCCCAGATTTTAGAAATAGGTTGAAAGTCTGGGGTTTTAGTTTTTTTCTCCATTCATGGATATTTTAGCTCATGGAAAAGGTTATATTAGGAAAAGTTAATCAAATACTACATTTCCTCTGTGTTAATAATTAATTTTTGACCAGAAGTTAAGGTCATGAAAGCCATGTTCTAGAAGGATGGCTGACTTTACAGAACGTTTTGGAGACATTTGAGACAGGAGGCAATTGCAGCAATCTAAGCAAGAAGCAGTGAGACTCCTGATAGTCTAGGGACACTAGGAATGGAGCAGAAAGTGTGTATCTGTAAAACAGTTCCTCTCAAAGGAAACGTTGGGTCTATGTAAAAAATTTGGAGATAGCACATGAACTAGAGCGAAAAGAGTTAGCTTTAAACTTTTTGTTCTGGGAGACTGAAAGAGTGGTATTGCCTTTGCAAACAAAAAAACAAAAAATAAATGGAATGGGTGGAAATCTGACTTGTAAGAAAACATTTTAATTTGGGATAGGCTGAATTTGGAGGAAAAAGCAATCCATTTGTGGAAGAAAACTACAGATTAGCTTATTCAACATCCATTCAATCTCCCTTCCAGCTTGCTCCCTCTAACCTAGAGACTAGAAAGCTAACCAAACAAACCTATTTTTCTCAATTTCTCCAGCAGATAGGCTGTAAGTATGCGACCTAGATCCCACCATGAGTTGAACATTGTGAGATTTAATTGCAGAGTTGAATAAACAGGTTTATACTTGAGCTAGGCTCAGGAATTATGTACTTAGAGTGATGGAATGGTAGGAGATAGCTATCCAGAGAGATCACTTGATGAGAGAGGAAGCAAGAGAAAGAGTGGGGATGTGCCAGGCTCTTTTTAAAACCAGCTCTTGTGGAAATTAATAGAGGGAGAACTCGTTCCTGAGGAAGGACATTAACCTCTTCATAAAGGATCCACCCTCATGACCCAGAAACCTCCCGTTAGGTTCAACACCAACACATTGAGGCTTAAATGTCAACATGAAGTTTGAAGGGGCTAACATCCAAACTGTAGAGACCAATAGTATGTCTAGGTGCACGGAGAGGAAGGGTAACCTTGATTTAACCCTTCTATTGCCTCTGAGAACTTGCTCTACCAGTTGTCTCCTTTTTTTTCCAGTACCTTAATCACTCCTCTCCCTTTGCTACTTCTCCTTGGCTAAAGCCTATAAATTCAAATCTCTTTAGTACTGAAATAATTGTCTTTGTTTCACTATTCCTCAATCTACTGTCCTGTTTCTCTCCATTCTTTCCTTCCCTCTTAACTTCCATTCTTTCCCTTCCCAATTCATTCCTCAGTCATCCCCTGAACACTAGACTCTCTGCCCATTTTACTTTCCTAAAATGTTCTACCACAGGTCACTTGGTAGCCAGAATCTGTTGCCCTGTTTTCTAACTCCTCTGCCATCCTGCACCTCTTACCACTTCTTCCTGTTGTCCACTATGGGCGCCTTGAGTCTCCTGCCACTTCTGGAAGTCCTCTTCTTCCAACCCCTGAAGTTTGATGCTTCATAGTATTCTTTCCTAAGCTCCACTCTAACAATCAACAACGTTCTCTGAGTAATGTCACTCATTCTTGAGGTTTCAACTACCTCTCCTAATTATTCTAGGGATTCTCAAACCTTGATCTGTGGCAGAAGATAAAACTCCTCTTTTTTGGGGTTCCTACTCACATATCCCATCTCCCACCTAGGATTCTACTTCTCTGTCCCTCAGGCACCTCTAAGTTAATACATCCCAAATCAAATTATTATATTCTCCCCAAATCCTATATATCCTATATATCCTGTTTCCATTCCCATTACACATTCCAAGCTTGAAACCTGGGAGTGGTCCTTACTCCCTCCTTCTCTACCATATCCAACCTGCTTTCTACATACTCCCTGGGATGGTTCTGTCCTCTTTCCCTCTCCTTCCCTGTTAGAGGTCCTAGTCATTTTTCACCTTGATTAGCTTTCTAACTGATGTCCTCGCTTTCCCTTTCACTCCCCTCAAATCCATCACCAATATCTGTTTACAGTGATCATTCTAAAATACCAATCTGATCAACCTATATTCCTGTTTTAAAATGTGTAACTATTTGCTATTAGCTAAAATGGTGGTTCCCAATCCTTTGTGCATGGAGCCTTTTCATGTCAAAAAAAGTTGTGAATGCCCACATGATACCTCTTGATTGAGAAATTATGTAAACCAAAAGCAACTCTGAATTCTGCAAGAACTTTAAATTAATTTTATTATTAATACACGTAACATTGACATCCATTGGACCAATAATAATAACATATATTTGGAATGATAAAATATATTCAATCTGTAGGGCAGAGTTGGTGGATTCTTGGAAGCTTTGCAGTGACTACTTACCACTGGTTGAGACCCACAGCTTTAAAGATGACATCCAAATTATTTAGTGGGCTCTATAAGATGTTTAAACTCTTGAAACCAACATTTCCAGTCTTGTCTCCAGTCACTGTGATCTCCTGAACTTCTCACCTCCTAGTAGTCACACAAGCTGCTCATGCCATTCCTCCCTCATCACTTTTCCCAGGAATGCCCTTCCTTCCTCTTCTCTGCTTGTAACATTCTGGCCTTATCCCTTTAGACCTGAGAAAAATGTCAGGATTTTTTCGGATTCCTCTTAGAGTTAGTTGCTCTCTCATGCAGCTCGTAACATTCTACATGTCTTCTCTAGCAGAGCACTCAGGATGTTGTATGGGATGGTTTTTACATTCATCTCCCTCACCAGATCCTGGGCTTCTAGTTTGCAGAGACTGGGTCTCATTCATCCTTACACTCTGGGCTCCTAAAATAGTGTCCAGTACATAGTAGATGCTCGTATATTAGAAGTGGGTGGATTCTCAGTGACTGTTAGAATATCTTTGGCAACCTTTGGATGAGCAGTCTCCTGGCAGTGAAATAAAAGCAAGATAGCCAAGTTCTTAGTGTCCAGGTTCTCTCTGCATAATCACCACTCCATACCAGAGCAGATAATAATATGTACACTTAGCCATAAAATTATAGAAAGTTACAGCTGGATGGAAATGCACTTGTCATCCAATATGACTCTTTCATATTTCAGGTCAAGAAACAGTCAGCATCGAGCCTTTTCTTTTCCAGATGCAGTAATAACATTTTCAACTTCCTCCATATTCTGGTTTTTGATTCATTTTCTTTGAATCCTGACTCTTTGACATTCCTCCTAGGTTGTAGGAATAAGTTTCTCATTTACAAAAAGTGTAAAATTTTTAGTCATTGACATGAATGCCTACAATCCATAGGTGGTTTATATCTTTAAATGCTTTAGACATTTCAGCACTCTTCATGGCCAAGTCCTTTACCAGGCTGTACCTACTAAGGAACGAAGTTGGCAGATCTGAATTCTGACTTCATTTCTTTCTTTCACCCAGGCTCTGGTGGGGGCGTGAATAGATAGCAAAGGGCCAAAAGACAGTGGGCAGAGGAAGAGCAGCAACCTGGACATTCACTCTCTGGAAAAATGAAAATCCACTGGAGTCTACTATCGACTCAGAGATTAGAACCTGCCTGGTTTTATCACTTCTGAGTATTGAGTGTCTGTTGCCAGGTGTCATATATGAGACGAGTATTTTTGTGGCAAAACGAATGAATTTGTGTGGGGGAATGCTTCCTATGGAGCTGTGAAGTAGGTAGCTGGGAGTATAATATGGAGAAAATTTGTCTTTGGCAAGATGCGGCACCACCGAAGTATCTTTAGGGCATTGTGTGTAACATGGAAAACAGTTAAACTTTCCTCTGTTGCTTCCAACTAACTGCATGGTCACTTTGCTGACATAGTTATTCCTGAAGATGTATGTAGAAAAAAATTTAACAAAAGTAAGTTGCCGCTTAAGAGTTCTGAAGAGCCTGCCCAAGATCTCAGCCATATTACTGCCACTCCATGAAGAGAAAGCCTGGGCATCTCTCCAAATTTAAATGAAGTACTGTTAGTCATTAAAAATGAAAATCTTTCTACATCCAGTAGCCTATGGGTGTGCAAACATCTTTACCAATCTGTGTTCCATCTTTTGGCAAGTAAATGCAACGTAAACTCATCTGTCTTTTTGTACTTTATTCAAAATTCTTAACTCCATGGGATAAAAATTGTTAGGCTTTAAAATTCAAGTCTAGAGACATTAGAATCCTGATTGTTTATAAAGCTGTCCATCAAATGGAGCTGGTGTTAATTAACTCTGGCATCCCTGAATTTATTTTGCATATTCAGTGGTTGCTATGAAAATCTGGGTCTGAAATAACAAATGCACAGACAGCACCATTAAGCAGGCAGAGTGCAAGCATCACATATTTTTCCCGGGGTTGCTTCTGTTACCAATCAAACTTGCAGACGTGAGACTACAGCGTTCCTGACATTAAATTAAGTCCCACAAAAAGATGCTGTTCATTTATTTTGGCAGTAGGTTTTACTATTCTAAGAAGGCAGCTGTGCGTGGCAGAGCTCAGCAGTATAACTCAAAATCTGTCTTGTCTTTGTATTTGCAGGACATTGGGTTATGGCAGTTTAGAAGGAGATGGAACAGATAGAGGATGTATTCAGAAAGAGCAGTTAAAATGCTATGACTTGTAAAATCCCTTATGTGAAGTACAATGTTTTCAATTATTAAAGTGAATATAATTTAAAGGGTAATTTACTTTTCATCATTTGTGCTATAGTATATTCCTTCTATGTTGGTCAGTTTATTTCTTTGTAGACGGTTTTCAACTTGTAGCTCCTAGGCATGTTTAAATCTCAAGCCAATATGAGATTTACATTGATATTTTATTAATAGAAATTATAGTGAGAACTTTTGAAGTTATATAAAGTTCTACAAATGCCCTGTTTAAATAGAATATTCTGGATATAAAGCAAGCTGGCAACACAACAGCTGAGAAGTGGTCTTCTGTATTTCACCTGACACCTTTCTGGACAACACAATTGCAAGCTCACTTTGTGAGGATTTTTAGGCAACAGAAAGATACTCATGATCATATCCCAGGAACAGCCTTACCTTCTGTGAAGAGAATGGCTTTCTTCTGGCTTCCTAGGACAAAAAAATTCATACTCAAATGATAGATGCATCTTTTTCTTTCTGGTTTCTGGCAGGATGTCCACTATAAACCGACAGTAGCCCACATGCTAAGCAGTTGGAGGGAGATAAGGAGTGCCTCAAGGAATTTTTGCTGTTTTTTCCCCCAGCATGAAGAGTACACATTGGGTATTTATTTCCCCTGTAGGTCGCCAGGAAAATACCCAACTATCTTGATGTAAAGGCTCATCAACTTCTCTGGCAATGCTTCTGGAATACCACCGCCTTCTGGGGTGATAGATACACATCATATAATTTTGTCTTTTCATATATGTCTAATTCATTCCATTGTATAGATGTAAGTACATAGTTGAATCTGCATTTTATGGTGTTGGAATAGAGATTTGGATTTGGAATTGAGAGCCATATATATATATATATATATATTTTTTTTTTTTAATTCTTCTTTCTCAGATTATTTCCTTTTTCCCATTCTGCTTTATACCAGACACTCCTAAAAGAGTCTGTACCTTGAACAGACTGGGCATTGTTGGTGGTACGTGCTGCAGCTTCATGGAAACCATGTCTGTGAGTCAGAAAGCAAACATCAGGCCTGTTGTATTGATATTATGATGTGTGTTACTAATATAACACCTGGCATGTGTGAACTGGCCAGACAGCTCCCCCAGGAGATCCTGTATAAGATGTTGTGAGGGTTGGAGCTAATTGGAAGTATAACCCATGACTGTCTGTCTGGGGAAGGCAAAGTCATACCATCCTCAAGGCAGGCCCATTCCTTCTGCTTCTCAGCGGGGGTCCTATTTCCTCAGTAGCACTGATGGTTTTATTGTAGTCAGTGAAAGACAAGATGCCATTTGCTTCCTGCACATCAATCACTTCTGGTCCTGAGACCTCGGGGTATGTTCATAAGAAAGCAGGTCTCACAAGCCTCACTCCTGAATTCTTGGAGAGCACTCAAACAAGTCAGCTAACTGCAACAGTCCAGTTAATCAGTCGGTATGGTGGAAGGAGGCAGAAAGAAAAACCCAATGTCTTTTAAACAATTAAGCAAGACAGATTGCTTATCTGTTGATGTCTATGGCCTCATGGGCCAAAGTTTGCTAACTAGGGCCTTTGGCCAGTTTTTATATGGCCCACAAATTAAAAATGATTTTAACATGTGGTTTAAAAAAATTCCCAAAGCAAAGAACATGGGACAGAGACTGGATGTGACCCACAAAGCCTAAAATATTTGCTGTCTGACATTTTACAGTAAAAATTCCTAAGCCATAAGGGTGCAATAATGAGAAGTTTCTCATTTCTAGGTGCTACACCACTTCTCTTTCTCCCTCCAAGTCCATCTGTATTGTTGATAGGCCCAGATGAGGACTTTGGCTTTGCCTTAAGGGACTCTATGAGAACCTTGTATAGTTTTGGGGTTTCCTGCACCATGTCCAGGTAGGGCTTACTACAACCCAGTGCTGCTATTTGTTGTGTTCAGTAGGTAATTGGATGAAGAACCAAGGGCCTAGAAAAAATTAGATTGAACACGGAGTAGAACAATTCCTTCCAACTTTCCAGCCCACGACAGGGCTTCCAGTGCAGTCAGCCTTTCAGTGAGCATACATGTTTATCAGATCTTTTGAGCCATTTGATACTACAGTGTTTTTCTTCTAATACTCTTCCTTAAGAGCTGGCCCACCTCCAAGGTTTTAGAAAGATAAGATGCTAAATTCATTCCTAAAGTTTCTAGTTAGACAGAGACTGCCTTTCAATCCGGGTTCTTCTTCTTTGTTCTTTGATCTGAATCCCAGGAGAGTCATGAATGTTTCTCCGGCTGCAGCTTTGTCTGAATATGGCCTGTATCTTGAGGGAATATCTTGGTCTGCAGAGGTGACTCTAGGCTGAATACAGAGTGGGAGGTTTGGGGGAGAGAGGGGTGCAGTGGGGAGCATCCTTTGTCTTGCTTTCTCTTTGAGCCAAACTTTCTCTTCTTGAAGGGACACAAATCCCAAGGCTAGTCCCTGTCCCCTGAGGCTAAGCATCCTCTACGCTCACAGACTGAATAAGAACCTAGGATTTAAGAAAGCTACAGGGCTGGTACCCAGCACCATTTTTTTCTATCATCTCCCCAACTCTTCTTCTTTGATGTTTGTTTTCTTAGCTCAGGTCCCCACCATCTCCCATCAGAGAGGTGGCCTCTTAACAGATGACTCTAATACCCAAAGCAAGCTCAGTTTACCCTCCATCCTACTTCCAGTGAGCTGAAAACCTAGCCATGCCACCAAAGGTTAGATCCCCTCTTTTGATGCCCCCTCACCTACAGAATGAGAGTTCAGCTCTGTTGCAATATTTTGAGATCTGCATCCTTCCTTACCTCCCCTTCTGTTTGCACATGTTCTTCAGCCATGGTTACTGAGAAGCGTGTGCTTCCTTAAGCAGATTGCTTCATTCATGCCTTTACTCCACTAGTTCCACCACCTGAAGGGCCGTCTCCTGCTCTCCCCAGTTTGCTTTACTAACACCTAATCATCTTCCAGTTGGGATCAAGGGTCATGTTAAGGGTTGAATTGTATCCCCCCAAAAGATGTTGAAGTCCTGCCCCCAGTACCTGTGATTGTGACCTTATTTGGAAATAGGCTATTTGCAGATGATTAAGCTAAGAATGGGGGTGTTAGGGTAGGCGCTGATCCAAAATGACTGGTGTCCTTATAAAACGGAGATCTGGACACAGAGACAGACACACACAGAGGGGAGACAATGAGAAGACACAGGGAGAAGATGGTCATCTACAGGCTAAGGAGTGACTGAGGCCAGCAGGAGCCAGGAGAGAATCACGGAACTCACTGTCCCTCCCAGGCTTCAGAAGGATCCAACTCTGCCAGCACCTGGATTTAAGACTTCAGCCCCCAGAACGGTGAGACAATAAATTTCTGTTGAGTCACTCAGTTTGTGGTACTTTGTTACAGCAGTCCTGGCAAAAATCATGCAGGTCACTTTTAGTATACAGCCTTTCTTCATGCACCTAAGATCAAAGCGAATAGCTACTCCTTGTTCCCCAGATTGTCCTGGTATATCCCACAATCCCAGTGGCTGTAGTATGAAAAAACAGCCCTTTTCAAATTATAACGTGTACATAAAACACCTGGTAATCTTGTTAAAATGCTGATTCTGATTCATTAACCCTGAGTTGGGACCTGAGAATCTGAATTTCTAGCAAGCTCCTGGGTGTTGCTGATGCTGCTGGCCCACAGGCCACACTTGGAGTGCCAAAGCTTTGCAGCTCTTGTCTGTCTCTGGGCTATAACATGCCTGAGGTCAGAGACTGTGCCTTTGAATACCCCGTGCTTGGTGCAGTGCCAGGAACATGACTGGCACATAACAAGTGTTGGTTGAATAGCTGATGAATGAATGAATCTGTGCTATTAGAAGCATGTCTTTGGTATTGAAGGGTTCATGATCATTCCCAAGGTATGTTGGGCATACAATAATGTCTCCTAGCTTTCCCACCTTTCAATGTTTTTATTCATTTGAAACCCTTCTTGGAGAGGAAAAGCAGCTCCACACCACGTGCTTGAAGAAAGACGTTCTGGAATTCCACGTGTATGGTGGAGAGGCGAATAGGCTAATCTTTCAACTGTGTTTGAGTCAACTTTTTGACACCATCTGTCAAAAGCCACCTCCTTCTTCTGTCTCTCCTCTACTTCCACTCTGTGTAACGGCCCAGAGGAGATCACTGAGAGCAAAAGGACAGGAAAGGAATGTACCTGATTAAGCTCAGAATAGGACTCTGCCACAATACACTTAAAACAGCTCACCGAGGTAGGTAACATCACCCTTATTTACAGAGAGAAAATTGGGGCTTGAAGTAGTTTGTCCAAAGCTATCACACTAGTGAGTAACAGCACCAGCAGTCAAGCAGATTTGACATCAAAGCCGGTGCCTTTCCCATCACACCAGAGAGAGCACCTCAGAAGAGACCTAATGCTCCAACCGTCCACACTGTCGGGGTCTCTATGCTGCTTTCTCTTCTTCTCCAAATAGAAAATTGAAGACAGTAGAGATTATAGCTCAGAGGCAATTACCCAGCTGCTCCCTAAAATATTCTAATTCCGACAGTCACAGAGATTTCTCACTTTCCTGGTACCTTCAAGGAACACGATCTTTACTATAAACATTTTCCAGATAACTCTGATTCTTGCCTTTAAGTTTAAAAAATTATTTTAGTAATTTTGGATAAAATAATTTGCCTCCTCAAGTAAGTTCTATCTTTTCTTGATAACTCAGGGCCACTGTCAAGGATTGTCCATCCCAACACTATGCTGAAATTCATTCATACCGCCAGTTATCACTGAAATATATTGAACAGTGTGGCCTTACATTAAAGAGTCTCAGACTGAGATATTTGGAGACAATATTTCTGCTTTTATCATTTTTTCCCTATTTCTCCTTTAATCTAAAGACTATCAGTTGTTCCTTTTTGCTCCAATTAGTGAGCCTGCCTTTAACATTGCATTATGTCTAATTTTTAAATTCAATTCTTAAAGGGGAGAAAAACTGATAAGGAAGTTAGTTAGAAATACATACAAAGGCCAGGCGTGGTGGCTCGCACCTGTAATCCTAGCACTCTGGGAGGCCGAGGCGGATGGATTGTTCGAGGTCAGGAGTTCGAAACTAGCCTGAGTGAGACCCCGTCTCTACTATAAATAGAAAGAAATTAATTGGCCAACTAAAAATATACATACAAAAAAATTAGCCGGGCATGGTGGCGCATGCCTGTAGTCCCACCTACTCGGGAGGCTGAGGCAGGAGGATTGCTTGAGCCCAGGAGATTGAGGTTGCTGTGAGCTAGGCTGATGCCATGGCACTCACTCTAGCCTGGGCAACAAAGTGAGACTCTGTCTCAAAAAAAAAAAAAAAAGAAAGAAAGAAATACATATAAAGTAAAAATGAGTGCGATACAAGTTGAGCATCTAGGAGATTTCCTCCTGAGTTAATGCATGAGATTTAGTGCTTTTTTAACAGTTGTTTTAGACTGCCTAGAGATTTTTTCTGTTTATTTCTTGGTTCTAAACATTATATTTTAAAGTTAAGGTCATCTGAAAAATGACCTCTAGTAAGGTGCATTGTTGCTATACAATATGTTAGCTGATTACAGTGAAACCTCGCTAATCTGGAACAACCCAACAAGAGAAGACATTCTGAATTAATTTTTTAAAAATCTGATTTAAAGCATTTTTTAAAGTTAATAGATCTCTTGCTTTCAAAATAAAAAAGTGACTCCAATTATCTGCTAAGGAAATGCACCAAGACTTCTTGCTGGATATATTCTGTTGGATAGATCACAATGTCCTTTTGGCTCTAAACAGCATATCTAAACTTGTCTTAAGTAATTTAAACTTAATGCTATACTCTTATTTATAGCATTACTTCCCCGTACAGTCATGTCTATTAATAAATAGTGAAAAAAAAAGCCTTTAGTCTCAACCAGGTTGAATTATCAGAAATTCCTAATTAATAGGACATTCTGATATTCATCTCTCTCTATATATATATTTTTTTAACTGCTAGAGAGTCATCTCAGTGGCCTTTTTATATTTCACAATTTAAAGTTTTTCCTACCTTTGGGAGCAGTTTTAAAGCTCAAAGGTAATTTTGTTTATACCTACTTAATCATATTATATACTACAGTTTCTCATTTTCAAAACAGGAGACGAGAACAAAGGAAGAACAAGCACGGATGAAGAAGAGACAGGGGTAGGTGGAGTGCTGTCCAGTGTGATCTATGCAAGGGGGTGGGGCAGGGCACAGGTGCTACTCTGATGGATTGGGGGGTAGTGAATGGAGGGCACAGCCTGGAGGCAGCCTCTTCCTTATTATTGCTTGCAGATGACCCTTAGGTGCATCTAAGAAAAACAGCATTTGAAAAGTCAGTGAGATTTGATTTAGAAGAAATCAGTACCCACAAATTAGTTCTTTTAACCTGCAAAGAAACCGCAAGTGTTATTTTCTAGAAATTCCCAGTTGCTTTGAATGAAGAGATTTACTACAATCTAACAGTACATTGGCCTCAGATAATCCAACAAGTTTCTGAGTTCTAACAAGATTTCTTGGTTTAACAGGAGCTTTCTATAACAAAACAGTCAGCATCTAGCATAAACCAAGAAAACTATGTTTGAAATAGTCTCTTTTCTTATATGTCTCTTTCTTCACTTTTATCCTCTTGCAATAGCACAGGTTTCTTTTTCTTATTATTAATGAAATTGGCTAATATGTTGGAATTTAGAGCTAAAAACACAAGACAAAACATGTAGTTTAAAGAAATTTACAACTTACCAGCCAAATCACATCCATTAGACAAAAGCCTTCATGAAATAATTATGAATATAAATAGTTAACTTCTGTAGAGCATGTAGAAAAATTAAGGGCCATCACTTTGGCAATAGTAGTACTGTCAAAAAAAAAAGGAAAAGAAAGAATAAAGGACATTTTTATAAGATGCAAAATCACACAATCTAAACAAATTCTTAAAGAATTAAAATATATAACCACCTAGGTGCAAATTAAATACTTTCCTAAACCTCAGTCATTTTTAACCACCTTCTTTTTTCTTTTCTGACTTAAGGAAAAGGCTATTTCCACACGGTGCTTCAAAGAGCAGGAAATCCTCTATCAATAACCTCCTTTAAGTTTGCTGCTTATACACATCAAAAGGCTTTAACTACCTATTTGTCCCACCTGAGAGAGATGGTCTTCTTTTTGTCCACAAAAGGATTTAGACTGCTTCCAAATTGTGAGAGAGAAACCTGCATTCATATCACGGAAAATGTAATTTGGCTGCACAGTGGCTCACACCTGTAGTCCCAGCTACTCTGGAGGCTGAGGCAGGATCACTTGAGCCCAGGAATTCAAGGTTACAGTGAACAATGATGCCACTGCACTCTACCCAGGGGGACAGAATAAGATCCTATCTCTACAAAAACAACAACAACAACAAACAAACAAAAAAGAGTAATTTTTCCTGACAAATCTTTGTAGTTAGAAAGAAACCATCATGGAGTTTTTACAGGCTATGGAAAGTCTCATTGGCATCTTGATCATCTGTCTTTTATTCCCTTCTTATTTAGAAATTTCCGACTTAGAAAGGAAAAGTTCAGCAATTGTATGTATAGGAAAAGACAGCTTACTTGGTTTTTTTTTTTGAAACAGGGTCTCACTCTGCCCTCACCTCACCCTGAACTAGAGTACAGTGGCATGATCATTGTTCACTGTAACCTTGAACTCCTGGACTCAAGCAATTAGGCAGGCATGCACCACCATGCCTGTGTAATTTTTCTATTTTTTGTAGAGACAGGGATCTCTCTATGTTGCCCAGGTTTGTCTTGAACTCCTGGCCTCAGTGATCCCCCCACCTCAGCCTCCCAATTAGCTGGGACTACAGGCTTGCACCACCATGCCCCACCAATTTTTTCAAAAAATTTTTTTGTAGAAATGGGGTCTTACTATGTTGCCCAGGTTGGTCTCCAACTCCTGGGCTCAAGGCATCCTCCCACCCTGGCCTCCCAGAGTGCCATGATTATAGACGTGAGCCACCGTGCCTGGCCTGACACTCATTTTTTTAAACTCACTCCTCGATAGCATTGAACTTTGTATAAAAATTAATTTGCGTTGCATTACCAAGCTCTTAGTTCTTTTTAAAACTGCTTCTCAGAGAAGCTTAGACCTTTTTTCTGAGCATTTAAAAATGATCTGAATAGAAGTTTTAATAAAAAGCCAGTATGGAGAAAAGCCAGTATTATTGTAGAGCCCACTTTTGCAGGTGGACATGAAGGACAGTATATCAGAGTCAAGAATTACTAGCGGTTCTAAAATCCAACCATAAGAACGTCCTATCTAATTACACATACCACTCATATGATTGTGTTTGACCTACCCCATATCTCTGATCCTGGAAAATTAATGCACAAGGTTCGTTGATGTTGCACATTTTAGTTACCTATTTTTCCAACCATTTAAAAAAATAAACATTCCATGTATGTGCTAAACTCTTCCTTGGGCTTGTTTTTATCTTTAAAAAATGAACTCTAAAATGTTTTGTGGTCAAGATAAAATACATTTGGCTTCAATTTCATGCCAGACATTTTTTTCTTGAGTTTGTAAAGACCTTAGTGGACTTCTACTTCTTGGAATCCAGGGTCTTAGGCTGTGTGTGTGGTTGTGTGTGTGTGTGTGTGTGTTGTTTTTTAAGTAAATGCTGAGGCATGTAAGTGAATGTTTTTAAGTAAATGTTTTTAAGTAAATTTGATTCTTTATTTTAAGCAATCTTAACTTCCCTCTCACATTTGTGGTTATGGGTGAGAAATGGATGGCCGCAGCGTTTCAGTGATCCAACCTTCCAATTGCTCAAGGATTGCATCCCCAGAAAACCCCAAAGTCTTTCCTCAAGAGAGGCTGGTTCAGAAAATTCTAATTTGCTGAAGGAATCAATGAGTCAACAAATATTTCGTGTGGTGCAGAAAAGGACAACCTCTTTCTTCTCCATGGTACTCTGCAAGTACCTCTCACCCATGTCAACTGCAGAAAAGGGTTTTGTCTCTCTGAGAATCCCGTTCATTTGAATTGGGTGTTCTGTTAGCTCTTTGTGGTGAAGGAAAAGCATTTCAACAATTCCCTGTCCTTATGCTGGAAAATGCATCTCATCCCTGGTCTGTTATCTTCTTTCTGTGTAGAGCGAGGCAAAGAAATGATTTATCTTCTCAACTGCACGTTCAGCATTGTCTCACTGACTTCCCTTCCAGGCTTTCCATGGGATTTGAAAATTTATATTTCCTTGCTTTTGTTTGCTGATTGTATAAAGGATTTTTATCTTCTTGTTTCAGGTTAAGTCTCACAAGCTAGGATTTCCTTTCTTTAGTAACACTTTGTCCCCCAAGTATTTCTTAGTATTTCCTTGCTTTTGTTCACACTCCATTTCACTTATTTTGTTTCTTTCTTTTTCCATGTATACTTTAAGAAGGCATTGCTTTCCAGCTCTGTCTGTAGTATGTTTTCCCCTTTTTTTATGTCCTTGGAATCGCAAACTATTGATTCTCTCCCTTTTTTCTCTCTCCCTGTTTTTCTTTCACTTTTATTTAAAATGACCTAAAAGGTGAAGTCTAATATCCATCCCAAGGGCTCCTATTTTTTCTTTCTGAAAGCACCACCAATCAGAACTTGCACCCATGCTGAATATCTGTTCTCAACTTAGAATCTCCTATTGTCATCCACCTAGTGTCCTTTGTCCATTGGATTGTAAGCTTAGCTCTGTTCAGGTGAAATAGAATCTATACCAGGGAGAACAAAAGAACAAAGACTCCCTCATTCTCTGGGTTCCCACCTACCTAATCGTTAGCAGACGAGGACTCAGCCCACCAAACACGTCAGTGTTTCATACCGTGTGTGTGTGTGTGCTCGTGTGTAGATAGATAGATAATTTCTGTAAGAACAAAGAACAATTGATGACTATTGTAGACAGGAAAAATAACATTGAAAGTTAAATTCAATTTTAATAAAATATAGGATTGCTTCAGCCCAGAAGTTTGAGGTTGCAGTGAGCTATGATGATGCCACTGCACTCTACCCAGGATAACAGAGCGAGACCCTGTCTTGAAAAAAAATTAATAAAATATAGCAGAAGCTATATTTGCAAGATGTTTTTCCAAGTTGCAATTGATGGCTCACATTTTAAAAACAATATTTAATATAATAAAATTCCAAGTCAATAAAGGAATTGGAATAGTGCCCTGGAATTTGTTGTAAACAAATTTTGTTTGTACTTAGTTAATTCAGTTGCTGTTTTAAAGGTTTTTTCTTAAATAATACCTTTTTAAAAAAAATATTCAAACTGATTCAAATGTTCACTGTATCCCTAGAGAATCAGTGGCAACAAGAGAAAAATGCATTGCCCAGAAATGCATGGGACATCATCTTAGGAGATGATTTGTAGTACTCAATAAGGAGAAAAGGTCAGAAAGGGATGCCTAAATAAAGAGAGTTTTAAAAAGTACACCAAAGGTTTACCCTGACCTCCCCTTGTTTCAGAATTTCTAGCTTTCATGATTTTGTCAGGTTCTATCTACACATACACTGTTGAGGCCTTAGATGAGAATCCAAATACACCTTTGAAAAAGAACATGCATGCCATGTGACCTCCTGTGCCCTCTCTCCAGGCATTTCAGTTCAGCTTTTCAAATGCTTCAGAGATACACAGAGAGTACACGAGTGGCCTCAAGACATGTCCTATGTCTAACTGGACTGTAGAATTTATCAACTAATGAAGGCAGTTTGGGGAGTGAGGGGGTTATGTCATAAACACTTTTTCATGTCGCTAGTCCTCAGAATCATTTTAACATCGATCTCAGTATCATTCTAAGGAGAAGACGTCTTTTCCATTTATTTAGTCATGTCTTGCCAATGTTTACTTTTGTTCAGCTGCGTAGTAAGTAAACCCTTGCTTCTCAAAGTGTGGCCTGCAGACCACTAGCATGGGTACCACCTGGGAGTTTGTTGGACATGAAGATGCACTGAAACTGCCTTTAAGAAGATTTCTACGAGAGGCACATCAAAATTTGGGAAGCACTGAGTTAGTCTGCTTATAAATAGTACTGCTGTGAACATCTTCATGCACATGTATTTCCCCTGCTTGTGGATGGTTTCATTGTATTCGATTCCCAGGGTGAGATTCTGGGTTCAAATGACTTGCAGATTTTTATGCTTGCCAGAATTTCAGGAGGGTGTTTTAAGAGCCAGATGGGTGGATATGGCCGAAAGCCGTAACTTGAGGATTGGTCAACCCAGCTAGTGCCCTCTCTCGGCTGGAGGGTTATAATCGATCGATCTGTTGGGAACCTCTGCCTTTAAAACTCCTATAATTTGAAGAACAAGCCTCAGATTCCCCTCTGAAGGCAGAGCCCGAGAGGAAAATAACTTTCTGTTCCATCTCCCCACCCCACCGACGCACAGGGCTCTTGCAGCGCCCATCAGACTGCAAGGCTGACAACTCCTAAATATTCCAGATATAGGCCAGAGACCTCCTTAAATTTCATGTCTAGGGAATTCATTCCTGACTTTCTCTGAGTCATGAAGAAAAAGAAATGCTTCTTCCGGGGGCCTTTAGATTCACCTTCCAAGCCACAGTAATTCTAGCTTTGTTCTGGCGTCTGTAGCCCAGAGGATCACTGTGCTGCTTCCTTGATGGCTCCCTAAGTCTCTCTTTCTCCTCAGGAGCTGCAGATATTTTCTTTCACAGATAATCTCAGCCCCGCAGGGGTCTGCAATTCCAGGGTTTATGCCACCGGCACTGGTTCCAGCTTGTTGTCCAGACTCCTCTCCACCCCCACTGCTTTCCCACTGACCTGCTGTTCTCAGCATCTCCAGGTTTGTAGCTGGCCTCTCGGTCGCTGTTTTTCTTGGGACAATGTCATATTCTGAGGTTTATGATATGCTTCCCTGATAGTGATACTGTCCAGATCTTCAGTTTGTTTCTTAGTGCTCTTAAGCCTGCCCGTCACGGCGGCCCCGCGTCAGGCCAGCTTATCTGTGTGGATGTCTGGAACGGAGTCTGGCGACTTCGTCCGGGTGGTTTTGCCTTCATTCAGGGATGATCGCAAATGGCATCGGGGTTTGTTGTCTTAACATTGCTGGAATATCAATATCCGTCCTGACAGACGTGACTAGGTCACCTACACGCCTTTACCATTTCTTCAGAAGAGGTGTTGCCCAGTTAAGCTGCTCTCCCTTTTCTGTCAATGACAGAGCTTCACCTCATCCCACAGAGAAATGGAAGAGTGTTTTCTGTCACCTACTCTTCTGTATGGGATGCAATGTGGAAGTCCCATTTTATGTTTATATAGTCAACATTTGTGTTTAAGCATAGTGCTATAGTAAGCACCATTTGGAACAGTTTGTGTATGAGAGTGTATGTGTGTGCAAGGGAGAGAGAGAGAGAGAGAGAGTAACAGACCTTTACCCGTATAGTTCATTAGCTCTGAGACAGGCCAAGTGGAGCAACTTCTCTAAGATGGCCGCCATCAAGCCCTTCCCCCGGTGTTCACAAGCCCTTCTCCCACGCAGGAGCAGAATCTATGCCTTCCTGTCTTTGAGTATGTGCTGGTGTGCGAATGCCATGATCAGTAGACTATAGAAGGCTTACAGTTTCTTCATGGCTTTCTTGGAATGCTCACCCTGAGGGAATGCAGCCACAATGAAAGAAATCAGACTACCTTGAGCCCACCACGCTGTGAGGAAACCCAAGGTTGTCACATGGAGAGACACATGGACAGATGTGACCAATAGGCCCTCAGCCATCCCAGCCCACACGCCAGACATGGAAGTGAAGAAACCTGTAAAAACTCCAGCCTCCGCCTCATCCCACTGCAACTATATGGGAGACCTCAAAAGAGAACCACCCAGCTGAGCCCTTAAGCCCCCAGAACCACAAAAGATAATATTAAATTGTTGTAAACTGTTACATTTTAGGTATGGTTTGTTACGTAGAAATATATAACTGGAATACCACGTGTCTATTTTTTGTAAGAAAACCTTTCAAATGCAAGGTAGTAAAGCAATTGCAACTGTGATTTTGCCACAGGGTTTGAAGTTCTGCCTCAACTTGTCTTTAAAAGATAAGTGAACTCTGGAATGCCAAGTTACTCTGGAAGAAGTAAAGTGGCTACTTTAATTTGCTACCCAGATGTGGTTTGGATGTGCTGTTCTCCAGAGCTGGATGATGATGCACACCAATTCAGTGCCGATAGATTAGCTATGTTCTAGGAACTTGTTCTTGGAGAGTCTGACTTATTATAAATATTAAGTCACCTTTATATATTTTTAGATAAGATAAACGAAAGTACACAGAGGTAAAGTGTCTTGCCCCCTGTCAGGCGCGGTGGCTCACGCCTGTAATCCTAGCACTCTGGGAGGCCGAGGCAGGTGGATCGTTTGAGTTCAGGAGTTCAAGACCAGCCTGAGCAAGAGCGAGACCCCATCTCTACCAAAAATAGAAAGAAGTTAATTGGACAGCTAAAAATGTATAGAAAAAATTAGCCAGGCATGGTGGTGCATGCCTGTAGTCCCAGCTACTTGGGAGGCTGAGGCAGAAGGATTGCTTGAGCCCAGGAGTTTGAGGTTGCTGTGAGCTAAGCTGACCCCACAGCACTCACTGCAGCCTGGGCAACAAAGTGAGACTCTGTCTCAAAAAAAAAAAAAAAAAAAAATGTCTTGCCTGGATCACAGAGCTGTGTGGTGGCAATGCCAGGACAAGAATCCAGGTCTCCTGGCCTGGGAATGGCTCCCTAAACCCTGCCACCCTGTCTCTCGGATGCTAAGGAAACCCTGAGTTTGCAATCTGGTTTTATTCTCCCTTTCATTTATTATGTATGTCCTATTGATCTGTGCAATGGGGCAAATACCTACCTTCGGCGATTACTAGCAGGGTTAAAGGAGATAGCTTATGGAAATTATTTGGCACTTACTATGTACTCAATAAATGGTAAGTACCTTTTTCAAGAGCCTAGTAAAACAAATTCTTTGGATAACCATCTCAAGGGCCTTTAAATTGAAAGAATTTCCCCACAAACAATACCCTAGGTATGAGAAATTCTTCACCGGGGAGGACTACAGAAGGGAATTCAACATCCATCCAAGTTCTGACCCAGACAAGTAGACATTTAAACGACCTGTGAGAAAAGAAAGGAGCTGGTTGTGGATAATTAGCACGAGCGCATGGAATAACTCACCATCCTGCAAAGGGAAACAGACAGGGCTGAGTCAGCTCTGGACAGGAGAATGAGAAGAGAGCAGGCCTGGATGTCTGGAGTTCTTTCTGTCAACTTTTTATAAAAATAAGTGCCTCTCGCTGTCTGTCTGTCTGCTGAGGAGATGATCCATCACCCGGTCTGTGAAAGTAGCTTTCCTTGAGCCCATCTCTCCAGACTTCTGTTGTGGTTACGTGTCTCACTGTGGTTATCCCCACGTCTGCTGCTCTGTCTCCCTTGTATCACGTGTGCTGCGTGTGTAAAACTCTTTATGTGGAGTCTGGGAATGGTTTTTAGTACATTCGGAGCAATAAGCCAGAGCCTCCACCTTTAATACCTGCCCCTGCCGTTTCTCATCACCAGGGCCGCGAGCACATGTGGGAAGCAGCCGCCGTGACGGGTCGGGCCCCGCCGGCGGGGAGAAGCAGATGGGGAGAGAAGGGAGCTATTGTGCTGAACACCTGTCCGGCCATCAGGACCAAAAGGCGAGGTGTGCTCTAGGCCATGTGGTACAAGGGACGCAGCCCTGGCTGTGGGCGCAGGAAAGGAGGGGCGCCACAGGTGTCACTTTCATGATGATTTTGGGTGACGAGAGGAAAAATCATTTTCACTAGTTTTTTGCTCACCAGAGGGTAAGGCAAAGAAGTCATTGTTCCAAAGCCGTCGGGAGACGCCCTCTGAGTTAGATGGATGGGTTCCAATTCCAGGTCTGCCACCGGTTGGCTTCCTGATTTGTTGCGAGCTATGTAACTTTGAGCTACAATTTCCTCACCTGAGAAACGGGGGCGCTCACAATGCTCGCTTTGCGGTCGGGTTGTAAAGATTACACAGGAATAGTGTGGGTAAAGTGTCTGTCACTGCCCTGGAACCCTGGAGTATTGCAGATGCTCCGTGAGTTAAAGCCTTAGTACGTTGATAAGGGTTTTCAAATTAAAAGGGGAAAATGCTGTGGAGTGAATACAATTAGTTTACTCATTTGGACTAAATCTCCAACCTCTCTGCTCCTATTAAACGAGGACTGTTTTGTCTAACCATAGACAGACGCGGCGAATCTTAACATTAGGTGTAGCTGGACTGCCTTTTCTCTGCAACATCAAGATGTCTCCCTCCAGGACATGTGACCTCAGGATTTTTGTCTGGGGATCAGGATTCCTCTGAATCTGTTTATGAGACAAATTCAGGGATTTTTTTTTTTTTTTACTTGGTGGAAAATCGTTTGAGCGCCTCCTCAAAGGGACACATTATAAACATCTGCTACTATTGTTTGTGCTTTAAAAATGTTACTGTCCTGTATAAAGAGTAAAAAGGAACTTCCAGTCCTACGTGTTTTGCTAACCGTTTTATAATGAGTGTAATAGTGCATTGTGTTTATAGACTCAACTAATAATTAAAAAAAGAAAAACAACCACTTCTCGAGTGCCTGCTGTGTGCCAGGCACTTCATAGTCCTCCTCCAAGGTGGGCTCGCCATTTCCATCTTACAGAGGAGAAATCCGAGGCTTCCAGAGGTTAAGTATCTCACTGAAATCCCCGCCGGTGATCAGCGGGGCTGACATTTGAAGCAGATCTGATTCCAAAGCCCTTGCTCTGTCTAGTCCACTTTACTGCCTGCAGCCTCCGCTCCACTTGCTTGACTTTGATGAGGACCTCACAGTTTTCTTGGGCCGTTGAGATCCTATGGACTGCCCTTGCTCTCATCTTTGGAGTGACCCCGTTGCTTCTACTCTTGGCCCAGATGATAGAAACTCTCTGTGCATATGTCAGGTATTACAAGATGCTGAGTGTGAAACTTTTAATCAAGTGTTTCAGTGAAATGCTGCATCTGGAAACTGTTATCCAGATGTTATAAACCACTTTGGCCAGCAGTGCCAGACTGCTGTCCAGGTGATAAGTACAGGCCCCCCCACACGTGGAAGATGATCTGGAGGGACTGAGAGCTGGGAAATTGTTAACTACTGTGCTGCATTCTTCCCTGCAAGGGACATCAGGGACCTGGGTCCCACACCTCCCAGACCAAGGGGGTCCTGATGACTCAGAAGAATCTTCAAGCTGGAGAATAACTGGCCATTTCTTCACAATCCCTGGATCTATACCTGAAAGAGTAGTTGGGGGTAAACTGAGCAGCTGCAAGGCCATGGGCACATGCCCCCCACAGCTGGAATCAGACATCTGTTTAGGGGTTGCTTTCTCCACCCACCCCCCCCAACCCTCTATGGAGAGACCTCTGAATCCCAGAGCAGCTGGAATCAAAGGGATGCTTCTTGAAATAAAGGGATGGAGCAGGTCTTCTGCCATGCAGCCCAAGCTTTATAAGAACTGTGTCACCATCCAGATGTGGCAGGCCTCCCTATGAGTCCTACAACTGCGTAAGACGAAAATGACACAGATAACTGATTTCAAATCAAATTTTGTGATTTGTTCTCTATCACACAGCTTTTCGGTTTTGATCCTCACATTCGTGGTGGTTATTCATTGCCAACTGAGGCCAGCCTACCAACAAGGAAGCAATATGGCATCATGTACAAAAGCTAAAAAGCATAGCTGTGGAAGTTAAACTAACTGCACCCAAAGCCATTGCTTTCTACCTGTGTGACCTGGGACAAGTTAACCTTAACTGAGGCTAAGCCTTAGTTTTCTCCCCTAAAAAAATGAGAATAATGAAAATACTAAACTTCATAGGGTGGTTGTGAGACTGTGAGGAGGTTACGTACGGTAAATGCGTCTGGTATGTATGAGCATCACCGTGGTGGTGGTGGCTGCTGATGGCCATTTGTTTTAAGAAAACACAATGTCTTCCTGTTAGCTGGAAAGTCACTGTCCCCTACTTGGGGAATGGTAGGTGTCGGGGTCGCTTGCGTTGAAACTCAAACAATGGGCTGGTGATTTGGGCCAGCGCAGGGGTAGACTGACTATCCAGCTGCCACGGCTCACACGCACTCCGGCAGGCTGCACTTGTCATCTGGCCCAACCAGCTTGATTCAAAAAACCAGCCTTTCCACAGGAATTTCACACATGCAAATGAGGATTTTGATGGTCCTTGTAAAATAACCTCTAGTTTAGTCTGAACAGTCCCTGCCATTTGAGAGCCAAAGTCCCCAAGATGGGCCAAGTTGTCTGCACAGTTGGTCTAGTCTGAACCCAGTCTCGGGAACTGCAGAGGCAACAGTTTTCAATCTTCCAGTCCCCGGGATGGAGGATGCTCTCAGCGTTGCTGCCGAGTGGGTGAGCCCCTCGATTATTTCGATGGGGAGTGAGCCAGACAGCCCTTAGGCCTGGGAAACAAAAGTCAACCCACATTAGTGCCCACCTTTTAATACCATGTTCGAGCAAAAATGTCATTGTAAGCTTTAAGAATGAGAGTCCTTGGTCTATAAAGCCAGTAGGATCCTTTCAAGGTGCACTTATTTATAATTTTTTCCTGGTACATTCAAGATTTTGGCTCTCATTTATGTGTCTGTAATTATTTATTTACCTCCTTGAAAAAAAAATTTTTTTTTAGTGTTTTCAGGAGAGTGAAATACTTTGAGCTCTTGGAAGTATTTAAATACACTTTTGCTTTGTTTTATCCGGTACATCTGGATTATTTTAGCCCTAGGCAGAGATCCATTAGCATCATACAAAACTTTGTTGTCTTGAAACTATATTTTTGACTAAAATTTCCACCTTAAAGCAAATGATGTTTATGTGGTTTGATATAGAAAAGACTCAATCATACTCTGACTTCTTAGATGATCCCTTTGTGTTTACTTCTTTCTTTCTTCCCCTCTTTCTCCTGCGTGACCCTGTCCTGGGGGTCTGTCCTTGGTCTTCTTCCCCATCATGATGTTCCTGACTGCAGAGATCTTAGTTATCCCTATTGCTCTGCCTACCTGTCACTTCTGCCTTGGTGCTGTCTGAAGAGTGATGCTCAGAAGAAGAAGAGCACGGACCCTGCTTGCAAAGCTTTGAGCCCACAGCGGCCAACGGATGTCCAAATAGAAACATCCAACAGACACATCTCCCCCACGCCCACAGAGACACTGTTAAGTCAAAACTTTATTCAGCTCTCTCTTCCCTGTAATCATGCCTTGCAAAAGCTCCTGTTTTAATAAAGCATGGGTCATATCTGTTTGCCAGAGAAGCTGATGGAGCTGGTCCATTTTTCTAAAGTCTTTTTTGGGAGGTTGCCTGTGGAGTCTCCCATTTCATGCTTCTGTTTATCGAAATTTTATTGACAATATCCTAATAAATCTCTATGCTGTAGGATCATACAGACATGAAGATGGTTTCAGGGGTTGCCCAGGAGTACTGTAATGTCAGGAAGCGTATGGCAACATTTTACTGTCGCGAACACTGGGATCTCACTGCAGGAGACTGAAGCCAGGCTTCTCACACTTGACTTAAGGAACTAGATTGGGATGGAGGACAAGATGGTGTCTTATGCAGCTCTTGTCCAAACCACCACTGGGCTAGGAGCAGCAAAACATGTCCATGATATCTCTTCCTCATTTGGATGATAGCACATGGAAAGCAAATTTCTTTTTTTTTTCTTTTGAGACAAGGTCTCATTTTGTCACCCAGTCTGGAGTGCAGTGGCTTTATGTCCATGATATCTCTTCCTCGTTTGGATGATAGCACATGGAAAGCAAATTTCTTTTTTTTTTTCTTTTGAGACAAGGTCTCATTTTGTCACCCAGTCTGGAGTGCAGTGGCCTTATCGTGGCTTACTGCAGACTCAAATTCTTGGGCTCAAGTGATCCTCCTGCTTCAGCCTCCCAAGTAGCTGGGACTTCAGGCACACTCCACCACACTCAGTTAATTCTTCTATTTTTTATAGACATGGGGTCACACTCTTGCTCAGGCTGGTCTTGAACTCCTGGCCTCAAGCAATCCTCCCAGCTTGGCCTCTCAAAGTGCTAGGATTATAGGTGTGAGTCACTTCGCCTGGCCTGCAAATTACTTCTATAGTAAAATGCAAGTAAAAATTATGATGTCCAAATATCCATAAATATCACCTACCTATAGATATAAATAAGGTCACATCAGTATCAATTCCTCAGTTCCCTTCTCAAAGCCCACCTGCATCATTCTGGGATGTCCCCAGGACTGTCTAACATGGATTAATATTTTGAAGTCATTTCATCTGAGCATACATTTGGTATATATTGTTTTGTCACCTTCTATTTTCACTTGTAGTACACTGTAAACTTTCTCCAATGGCTTAGATATTTTTCTGTAACATGATTTTTTATGGTTTTATGGTATTTCATCACATGGATAATCTGTTTACTCAGTTCTCTGTTGTTGTACATTTACTCCCAATAATAAATAATTTTGTGGTGAATGTCTTTGCACACACATCTTTGCATAGATCTCTAGTTGTTGTCCTGTAATAAAGTCCTGGGTATGGAATTGCTTGGCCAGAGGTTGCATTCATCATAAAGAATAAATGCTACTGTTATTAAAAAAATGATAAGGATAGTAAGTACTACTAAACATTGGGCCAGTGGGTGGCAATTCCTCTGGAGAGAGCTCTTGAAAACAAAATGACAACAGTTAATAGCCTTTTAAAAAATGCATTTTAAGGAAAAAGAACCATTCCAAATATATCGATACAAAAACAATTTTGAATTTTTGAAACCCCTTTGTAATCTGACATGTTTGCTTCCTAAAATTTAAGTTAGGTATAGTACTTTTATGTAGGAATTGTAAACATCTGTTTAAAGGACAACAGTATATAAATTGTTTATTAGTGTTATTTATCATCAACAAATCGTGCAAGTCTGGGCAGACATTCTACATTTTATTTGGAAGCTCAGCATTCTGAAGTTTGTTAACTCTCTACCAGAGCGATTTTAAAGTCCCAGTGGTCCGTAAAGGATTAAACGGAATGTATGACTTGTATCCTTCACTAGATTTTAAGAGAAAGGAGTTGTCACTGATACATTTTGACCAAATGCCTTATTAAAGACACCACCACAAACGGAGCTTGGAAGCAAAAGTAGCCCAGACGCCCCTGGCAGCTCCATCATTCTGTACTTTAATAACTCATTGGCAACATGATGAAGTAGTTTATGTTCCAGACTTTGCCTCCTGGTATCTAGATTTTTATAGGTGTTTTGACTGAGGTGTAGAGGAGGCATTTTTTTGGCTGCTGATTTCTATTCCAGATTGTGGGATGTGAATAATTTGGTAAATTAACATCAATGGGCTAGACTGTTCTTTGTTACCAGCGGCCCCTGGGCTGCCTGTTCCACTCGATGGTCACATTAATTTGCAACCACAGGAGGATGGCTGCTGGGCACATACGCCCAAGTTAAATTTCCTTTTGCAGGTTTTCCCCCTATTTTGGATATTCAGGTAGCCACTAAAGTCTGAGGCAGCTCTCTCTTGTGCATTCATAATTCTGGCTAAACCTAGGGCTTCCAAAACTAATATCAGGGAGGAATGATCCAAACCTTAGTGCTTTTGTGGCTTTTTTTTTTCCTGGGGCCAGTTTTCGGCTATGTTTCCAATGATCAGTCTATACTCCTAGTTATGTACTAAATACATAAACTGTGTGTGCTACAAATGATGTTTTTCTAGCCTGTCCGTATAGCCTATTAAACTAGAGTTGGCAGTTTTCCATCCCTGAGGAGAAGCATTTGGCATAAATAATATTGTCATTTGGGAAGGCTAGACATGGTTTGAAGAAGTGACCTTGTATAAATATTGTCTGAGGTATGACTGAGGCTAAATTATATGACAGGGAGCTAGTATAGTCTGGGCTCTGGGCCCTCCTGGTAATGAAGTTGCTTCTTGTAGTAATGGAACCATCTGAATTGAAAATGTAATCAAATACATCAGAGGATGTTAAAAACACAGGAACCAGCTTATTTATGAACCCCCAAGGTCCAGAAGATGGGAAAATGGAGCTGGAATTTGTCATTCAAATGCCTTTGTCCTTTTAAGAGACAAGATGTCCTAGAAGGTGCCTTTTATCCTTGCCACAGGACTTCCCTCAGTGTTGAGACTGCTAAACAAGCCAAGAGTTTGTTCATTTCCCCACCCACGTTTGGGGTGAGCTGCTGGCACTAAACATAGAGTCTCGGGTATTGCTGGGCTATTTGTGGTTGACCTGGTATATCAGTAGCACAATACCGTCCCCAAACAGTTACTTTCCATTCCTTCTCTCAATACCCTCGTTTAGGATTTCATTTCCTCTTTTTGGCCCGTGTTGTTCTATGGGCCTCCTAATTATTCAGAGCTCCTTCCCTTTACTTTCTCTTCCTTCTATTAACTGATCTGTCAGATTTGTCTTTCAAAAGTATGATTTTATTTTCATCAATCCATCTGTTTATCTATTTATTCAACAAATATTTATTGAGTGCCAACTGTGTGTCAAGCACTTTGCTCCCTGCCATCATAAGATGTATAGTCTGGTGCGGGAGACAGATAACTTGACAACCGATCACATTAGTAGACATACAGTTACAAGCTAGTGAGAATGTTCGGTAGGAAAGAAGAACGACTCTTGGTAGTATGAAACAGAGGAACCTCATCTAGACTGAGGAGTGAGAGGAGGCTGCACCAAGCAAAGACGATGAGGTTGCAGTGTGAAGCATGTAGAGTCTGAAACAGAGGGAGGCAGGGCTAGGGCATGGGGACAGGGGTGAGTGGAGTGTTTTCCAAACAGAGGAAGCAGCAGGCCGTGGAGGGGAGGGAAGAGCCATCCGAGGAATGAGAGGTAAGAGTGGCTGGAGTACAGACAGCAACGACCACACCAGGAGGGCTATGCAGGTTGTGTTAACAGTTGAGATCTGTGTTCTGCCAGCAGAGGGGAGCCATCAAAGAGTGTGTAAGCAAGGCTGCGATTTGGTCACATTTTAATTTTGAAGAGACCACCTGGGCTGCAGCAGGGAGAACAAATCGGTAGTGGCCAAAGAGATGGGTAGGAGAGATCCTAGTGAATCTGGGTATTAGCAGTGGAAATGAGACACAGACAGGCTTGAGCATATTTATGTGCAGGGAAAACACAGGGATGGGTGAGAGGTTGAACATGAGGAATGAAGGCAAGGGAATGATCAAGGATGTTTGAGAGGCTCCAATGTGTGCAACTGCATTGGTTGCACATTTACAGAGTGAAGGAATACTGAAAAAAAAAATGACTGAATTTGGGGGCAATTTCATGAGCAAAGGCCTTGAAGCAGAAGCATACTCGGTAATTTTGAAGGAATAGCAAGGGCAGAGTAGTAGGAGATGAAGTCACAGAGATGCAACTGCAGAGGAAGGCAACTTAGATCACGTAGGACCTTGTAGGCCACTAAAAAGGATTTCAGCTTTTAACTGAATGACATGGGAAGCTATTGGAGGGTTTTGAGCAGAGGAATTACACAATCTGACTTACATTTTGAAAGATTGCTGTGGCTGCTGTATGAAGAAAAGACTCTAGGAGGACAGTGCCATATGAAGGAGACCAGGTGGGGGCAATTGCAGTGGAAGAGGGTGGTGGTGGCGTAGATCAAGGTGGTAGCTGAGAAGGTGGGAGAAGTGGTTAGATTCTGGATAGATTCTGAATATAGAACAGGCATCATTTCTGATGGATTGGATGTAGTGAGAATTAAAGAGAGAATTAACAGATGACACAAGAGTTTTTGTTTGAGCTACTGGAAAGAAGGATTACTATTTGCTAAGCTGTAGAATGCTTCTGGAAATTCAAGAATTTGATTTTGAATGTTAGGTCTAAGGCCCTTCTTAGATATCCAAGTGGAAAGATTGAGTAGGCTGTTGGATAGATGGGCTAAAGTTCAGAGGAGAGATCTAGAAGAAAAATATAAATTTGGGAATATTTGAGGTGTATTATAGATAGAAGATACCCAAACCCATGAGAAGGTATCAGTTCACCAAGGGAATAAGGATAATTAGAGAAGAGGAACAAATGTTTAGAAGCTAAGTGTAAAGATGATTCTAGTCAGTAATAGTCTAGGTTATCATAACCAGTAATAAGACATATGATGAAGTGAGAAAGGCACAATGCCACTTCTGTGGTATTTTTGCCAAAATAATTGCATCAACTCAATCTAACCATGAGAAAATATCAGATAAATCCAGACTGAGGGACATTCTACAAAATAACTGACCAGTACTCTTCAAAAGAGTCAAGGTCATGAAAGATAATGAACGACTGCGAAACTGTTACAGATTGGAGGATGCTAAAAAGATTTGACAACTAAATGCAATGTGAGAATTTCCAATATCAGTGGAAATTCAGATAAAAACTGTAGTGTAGCTAATAGTATGGTAGCAATGTTCTTTTCCTGGTTTCAATCATTATACTATAAGATGTTAACAAGGGAGGCTAGTTTAAGGAAATGAAGGAATGTTCTGTTTTATTTTTGCAACTTGTCTGTAAGTCTGAAATTATTCTAACAGAAAAAGTTAAAGAAAGGTAAGGTTATGGCTAGGCATGTAGCCCCAAGGACGTGGCTGTCCTCACGTCCAGTCTCTCTTGCTGAGGACAGATGTGCTGGAGAAGGAGGCAGGGCCGCCCTGCAGGGTCTTTAGACTGTGGGAAAGACTGGACTTTCCTCTAAGAGCCAGTGAAGGATTAGGCAGGGTATGTGGAGGAAGATGGGAAACCAGACATGTTTGTTTTAGGTAAAAAGAGACAAGAAAACAGAATAAATACTGGTTAGGCCTGGATTCAGGCAAACACCCAGTTACTTTCAATTATTCATCCTGTTCTCCAAACAGAACTGACCATGAGTTACTTCATGACTCACAAGGGTGTTAGCACATTGTAACGTCTGGCTGGGAAGAGTGCGCAAATCCCAAAGGATTTTCGAGGAGCCTCGCAGCGCCCTGCCTTTTCCTGCCACTCCTACAGTTCAGGCACGATTGTGGAGGAGATTTTAAGCCTGTAGGCCTGAAAGGGAAGTTGTCTGTGCATTATAGCTGACCCTCCCTCCCTGTCTGGAATGATTCTAGCACAAAGACTGTGGCTGGATTGAGATACCAACCTGCCGTGGGTGACGAAATGACTGGAATAGACCTAGCAGGAATGAGGAGAGACTCCCCCAGCACCCGCCTTCTCAGCCAACTCTGCTGGGGGGAGGGGGGAATATTAAAGTCTTATCACATCAGAGTTCCTGGTGCCTGCAGACTAGTTGGAGATGGTGCTGGGAAGGGCTAATTATAAAATTGTATGTTAAATATTTAATATATTTAATACTCTGGGGAGTTTTATGCCCTTGCCCAGAGAAGGAGTGAACCATAGAAAAAGATGTCCCCTTTAACCACCCTACTGTCCCACGGGGAACAGACCAAGAATCAGGGAAAGAGTCTTAATCCCTGGAGTCCAGGGTATGATCACCTCCCTGCCACTCCCTGCCTATTGCCTGGCCTGGAGGGAAACTGCGCTAGCCCAAGCTCTGCTCTCAGATACTCTGAAATCTTGCAGCGCCATACCTTAAAGTTCAAATCCTACAAAATGCTACTGTTAACTGCCAATTTCTGAATGCTTACCTGGTGCTAGGCTCCTTGCATAATTGTTTCCAATCCTTGCAACAACTCTTCAAAGTAGTCATTGTCATCCCATTCACAGGAAATTTTATTGGTGAGGAAATAAAGGCTTAGGTTGTTTGAGGTCACATAAGGGGAGAGTGGCTGAGCCAGGACTTGAACCCAGGTCTGGCTTCCTGCAGATTCCCAGAGATTTCCACCAGGCCTGCTGCCTCCCCAGTCCTGAATGAGCTCCAGGGGCCAGGAGGAAGGAATCCCCTGGGAAGCGTGATGACTAGCACGGAGTGTTGCTCCTGGCAGGCCAGGCTATGCCCACGCGCCACTGTGCAGGATTTCGGGAAATTTCACTGGGGAATCAGCAGCCTGTGCCTCAGCAGGCCAGTTTTCGGGGAGGCTGCCTGGTGGCACTGCGGCGGTTGAGGGCAACTGAGGGCTGTGGGGAAGGAGGGGGCAGGGTGCGAAGTGGTGACCGGCACACCTGGGCACCTGATGCTGGAAAATCACAGGGATGTGCTGTCAGTGCTGGCCTGCAGCTACGTTTCTGGCTGAAATTTTGGATGGCTGCACTCAGCCTCAAAGGAGGAAAGAACAAAATCACGCTGAGAGAGACAGGCGCTCTGACAGGGAGCAGGGCCTGGGTGCTGGCTGGCTCTTTGCCATGAACTTGACACGTGAGGAGGAGCAGAGAAGCCTCCTTGTTACCGTCAAACTCTGTCATCAAACTGCCCTGGGCGTCCCACAGAGAGAAGGGTAGACAGGCCTGTACCCCACACCCTGGAGCAAACCTCTTTGATGCAGAGTTACAGAGGGGTCCAGGCCCACAAAGGACTTTGTGTGACGACCTACCACACGGGCGAACTAGGTCTGCTCTGAACTGTTTTCATTAAGTACAAGCTATGGGGCAGAAGCATTTTGTATGTTAGAGACATTTAAAGAAGTCAGCGTTCTCTAGGAAAGGTAATGAGAAAACAAGAAACGTCAGCTTCCCATTGTAAGTGTTGAGAGGAGGGAGGAAGGTCTGAACTCAGCAGCACCTTTGTAAGATCCGCCCCTGCCCTTCCTGCGTCTTTTCTCCCAGGGTCTTCGCAGCCTCTCTTCTACCACTCAGCTTGCTGTCTCTCCCCTAGGAGGTCTTCTTTGCCCCCTAAGCTTGGTAGGAGCCCCCCCCTTGTGCACCGCTCAGATTCTTCTGTCAAACACTTAAACTGCTGGGTCTAGCTACCTCCTCAAAGGCAAAGGCTGAATTTTACCATCATGGTTCCTTAGCTCTCAATGTCCTAGGCTTTCAGGGATACCTGGTGAATCAGAAAGTCAGGACACCCAGACATGAGCCAGCCATCTCCACCCAGATGTCCCACCGGCTCTGTGCACTGAGTTAGCCTGTGCCTGCACTTGGGTTGCTGATCATTCAAGCCCCATCAACCATCCTTGACTCCTCTCTCTCCCTACCTCCTTTATCCAACGGTCCAGTAAATGCTATATATTCAAATGAAAATAAGACGAAGCACTTAATGTATGATAAGCATTGTGAAAAGTACTATGCAGTCCATGCTGACTCATTTAAGCCTCACAACACTCTATAAGGTGGAGCCTATCACAGCACACAGTCAAGGAGATTGAGGCAAAAGAGGGTAAGTACTTGCCTAACTTCATACAGCTAAAAAGTGGTGGAGCCAGGATTGGAATCCAGGTAGTCTGGCTTCAAAGCCCTACCTCCTAAATATTTCGCAGTCCCCACAGGCCACCATTATCTCATTTGCCCTGCAATCCTTTCCCCATAATGTAGCCAGAGCCATTTTTCTAAATGAATTATCCTTAAAACCATCCATACTTCCCTATTACCCTCTAGACAGAATTGAAACTTCTTAAGGCAACTGAGAAGCCCCTTTCCTGGCTGCCCTTGCCCACCTTCCAGACTTGTCTCTTGCCTGGGCTGCTCTGCAGGTACTTTCTGTGGGTGGAACACTGTGGCCTTCTCCTCTCTGCCTGGCCAATCCCTGCTTGCCCTCAGGTCTCATCTTAGATGCCACTTCTTTCAGGAAGCCCTCCCTGGCACCCTGGCCCCTTGACTCCCTGGCTTTGCCACGGCATCCAGTGCTCAGCCCTTGCAACAACCATCCTACGCTTACAGAGTCTGGTTCCCGCCTCTGCCTCCTCCACCAGCTACAATGAAGGTGAATATTGGGTCTCATGTTCAGTGACTCCCCAGCACAGTGCGTATTAACATGTGGTAAGTGACAAAGGGATTACTTCTAGGTCAAAGTTCTGACCACGGCTGACTCTAAAAAGTTCCCCTTCCCCACCTCTTCCTGCCTTATGCAACAGAGAATTGCCAGATTCATGAGTAAAGACTGTATTAAAGGGCAGATGAAATGGAAGCAGGGACCACAAAGCGTGTCATCTGGAAAAGACCACCTGGGTTCAGTGTCCGGCAGTATAACAAATTAGATCCACTGAATGGCCCTTCTGGGCGAAGCAACTAAAATGAAGAGAAAAGTAAAAACAGTTATGGTTGTTTGTTTGAAGCACATTGTTAAGCTGTTTTCCAAGTAAAGAATCCTTGAATGCCCAAATTGAAGTATGAGCAGGATCTCAGAGGTAAGTGAGTACCAAGGTGGTTTTCACTCTGAGGTTTTTCGCCTATGCCAGGCAACTTGAACTACTCTAATGGATGGACAGGACTAAAGAGGGAGAAGATGCAGCCCAGAGCTTGTGGGAAGTGGAGATTGAATAAGGCTTAAACTGGGATCCCAACAGCATGAACAAGAGTAAAAAACCCAAAAAATGCTGCCACACAGAAAGGGAGAGTAAGGAGACTCGCTTATATTGACCTAATTTCCAAGTAGAGGGACAAAACCACCCGCCCCCAAGATTATATAAGCATAATCAAGCCCTCATAAGGATTTATCAGTCTGAATTCATGCACTTTTGTGGTTCAAAAGCTTTGAGTGAAGAATTTACCTTAAAATATTTAACTTAAGTTAAATATTAATATTAAGAATTATACTTAAATATTGTAGAAGAGACAATATTTGAAGAGATAATGCCCGTTTTTTTTCCAGAATAACTTAGTCTCCAATCTTCTGATCTGTAAATCCCAATGATTACCAAAAAGAAGTAGGACAAAAATATCCACACACAAACATATAATAATAAAACTGTAGAATATAAATAATAATAATCATAAAACATTAAAACCTAGCAGAAAGAATTGTTCAAGCCACTTTGAGAAACAGTTTACTACACATTTAAACTAATGGGCTACAGTTAAAGCCAAACTTAGAGGGAAAGTTAAAACTTTAAATAATTACATTCGAAAAGAAAAAAGGCTTAAAATTATTAAGCTGACTATGCAGTTTAGGAAGTTAGGGAGGAAAAAGGCAAATAATGACAAAGGAAATATTTGGAAGGAAGCTATTAAGTTAAGGGGGAAAAATGAAGTAGACTAGATGAACAAAGCCCTAAATAGGTTCTTTGAAAAAACTTAATAAAATAGACAAGTTTCTGACAACATTATTTAATGGGAAGGCACAAATAAACAACATCAGAATTGAAAAGAGAGGCATAACTATAATTTATCAAAACTACAATTATTAAAAAGTTTAACAGATAAAAAGAAGTCATGATCAACAACTTCATACCCGTACCAATAAATTTGAAAACTTAGATGAAATGAATTGAGCCCTAAAAAAAGTATAACTTACAAAAAAAGACCAGTTTCCAGAGTATACTTAAAAATTCCCACAAATCTGTAAGAAAAAGACACACGATGCAATAGAAAAACCAGGTGTTAAATGAAAGAGGTGTTCAACCTCATTTGTGCTTATCGTTTTTAGTTTCAGGGAAATGCATATTAAAATTACAATTTCATGCCCACTGGATGGGCAAAAATTTTAATTCTATGAAATTCAAATGTTAGCAAGGATGTGGAGCAATGAGACCCTTAATCCATTGTTAGCAGGAATCTAATTTGGTATAAGCTTTTTCAAAAACACTTTAACATTACCTAGGAAAGTTAATATGTGCATATCTTAAATCATCTGCTATCCCTCTAAGTATGTAGCTTAGAGAAACTCTGCATATATGCATTAAAAGAGATGTAGCAGAATGTCACTAGCAATATTATGCATAACAGCTTTGACTGGTAACACTTCAAGTGCCCATAAAGAGTAGAATGCATAAATTGCAGTACATTTATATAATGGAATATTACACAGCAGAAAAAAATTAATGAACTACTCTTACATGTATCAACATGGGTGAATCTCAAAATCCATAATGATGATCAAAAGAAATAAGCTACTAAGACTATGGGCAGTATAGTTCCGTTTATATAAAGAACAAAAATTGGCCAAACAAATAATCTAAGAGATGCATGCTTACTTGGTATACTATAAAGAAAAGCAGGGGTATGATTTATACAAAGTTCAGACGCTGTTTCTCTTGCAGGGAGGAGAGAGGTACACAGAAGCCTTTACAATACTGGTAATGTTCTATTTCTTATCCTGGGTGATAGTTGCACATTTCATTATTATTTTTTAAACTCTACAGACAAAATTTATTAATTATCCCCCAATTAAATGAAAGCTCAGCTTTGTAATCTTGTGGCCACGATTGAGTGACACAAGACACATAAAGTGCCAGGCATCTAAGAGGCGCTTAATATGATATGTATCTAAGTTTAAACAAACAACTCTTCCCTGAGGCCAGTGCTATGGGTGGGACAGGAGAGCACAGAGGGGTGGGCTGGGGACAGCAAGACATATTCTCATGGGCCCCTACATGGGCTGCAGAGACTTAGACTTTCGCTGGAGCTGATCCAGCCCTTGAGGAATCTGCCAAGCAAAGCAAGCAGATGCATTCCAGAGGATGGCATGTTTACAACCGCTTGGCCTGACACCATTGCCGTAAAAGCAGCCAGCCCCAATCCCTTTCTTCTTATGAACAAATGAGACCCAGGACATTATACACTTCATGGGAGAAAATACTGTTTTCTAAAAGAAGACAACCTGTTTCACTGTGTCCCCTCTCCACCTAGCAGTCCTGCAGAGATTTAGCAGAAAGCCGCTGTGGCTACCAGACAGTGCTTGTCCACCTCAACCCTGCCACGGGCAGAGGGTCTCAGACACACTGGCTCAAGGCCAGGTCTCACCAGTGGCCCTCAAGTTCTCTTAAAAAACCTTAACTGAGCATTTCATAAGTGCAAGACACTTTGCTGGACATAGTGTTAAGGGTTGAATTGTGTGCCCCCAAAAGATGTTGAAGTCCTATCCACTAGTATCTGTGAACGTGACCTTATTTGGAAATAAGATCTTTGCAGATGATCAAGTTAAGATGAGGTCATTAGGGTGGGCCCTAATCCAATAGGAATGGTGTCCTTATAAAAACAGGAAATTTGGACACAGAGATATACATGCTCATTTTCCTTATGTACTAAATGAGGATAATCATTCCTATCTCAGAGAGTCATTATGTGGATTAAGTAACATAATATATTGGAATATATATTCATACATGTAGAGCTCAATACAGCGCCTAACATGTAGTAAGTGTTCCCTAAATGGAGACAACTGCCACCACCAGGAGTGGCAGCAATGGCATTACCATTAATCCAACACGAGTTTATTGTATCGACTTATGAGCCAGATACCACGTTAGGGATATAAAAATAAGGCAATGGTTTCTGGAGCTTACAGTCTAGTTCCTTCCTGTTCTGAAGACAGATGTGGGGGCAAACAATTAAAAAATATTTAATAATAGAATAAATCCTGACAGAGGTGGGTGTCAAGGGAGAACCAAGTTGGGAGTGTCCCATTCTGACTGAGGGATTAGGGTGCAGAGGGGATGTGATGCTTGAGATGCGTTTTGGAAGACGAGCAAGAGTTTGTCAGGGAAAGGGCCATTCCAAGGAGCAGGAAGGAGCATGAACAAAGGAACAGAAGCAGGAGAGTAGAGGTGACATTCGGAGAAGGGCAAGTAGTTTGGCGCAGCAGGATCCTAAGCACAGGATCCTGAGTGAGGACGGGGTCATGGAGAGACAGGCAAGGGTCACATTGCAAAAAGCTTTCTATACCAATATGAGTAGTTTTGACTTCATCTATTGGCAATGCAGAACTTTTGAAGAAGTTTTTGCTTTTTGATAATGTGTGGCAAGTAAGAGAGTGGCATGGTAAGATTTGCTTTTAGACATATTCCTCTAGCATTAGTGTGGACAGGAGAAAAGAGGAAGGGGAACCAGTTAGAGGTGGTTATCACATTAGTCAAGACTGCAAACTATGAAGATTAGAACTGAGTCAGTGGTGGGGGCGTGGGTATACTTGGGAAATAGAAGATAGTGTTGGTTGACATCTGTGATGCTTTGTGACTGCCAGGCATTTCTCGAACACCCCTCCTACAGTTGGGAAATCCCCCAACTTATGAGTCCACCCTCCTCAAGGAAGAAGCCAGAAACCCAACTTTCCCAGCCCTTGCAGATGGCGCAAGCATGTGACCTGAGTCCCGCCCATCAGATGCCATCAGGACTTTGATTTGGAAGAGAGGGATGTGAAGAAGATAATCACATGGAACCCATTCTGAGCGAGGATACTGGCGTGATGCTGAGTTTTGAGAGACTAAACTTGGTCTTTCAAAATGGTGCTAACAGTTGCTCTTCACCCCAGAGTCGGCATGCAATCTGCAGTGGCAGCATTTCCACTGGACAGCCTGGCAGGAGGATTTGGGCATCGTTCCTGTCTGCAAAGTTTCCAAGCCTGGGCCTTTCTGAAGATCCTATGTGCTACCTAATCATTTAATAAATTCTTTATTATTATTATTTTTTTTTTTTTTTGCTTAAACTAGTGAGAGAGGTTTTCATTGTTTGCAACTAAGAAGACGATCAGATACAAGTAGAAAGGACAAGATTTGGATCAGCAGTGAGGGAGAGGATGACATTGAGAGCCCTACCCAGATCTCTGTCTTGGGTGGCTGGGTGAATGATAGTGCTGTTAACTAAGCTTGGGGAAGAGAATGGGAAGTAATAATGAATTGAGTTTTCAACATGCTGAGTTTGTGTTTCCTTTGGGATGTATAGGTCAAAGACAGTGAGAAATATGGATCTAGATATCAGCAAGGGGGGCTAAAAACAAATTTTGGATGTGTCAGAATATATTTACTTATTAATTAACAATAATTGAGCATTTACAATGTGCCAGACACTAAGGGAAACAACTGTGAGTAAGATAAGATCCCTGCTCTCATAAAATTTATAATCTAATGGGATAAATCAGAAATAAGTAAAGAAGTGTATTTAGAATATGATGTTGGGGGTAAGAAGTGCTACAAAGAAAACAGAGCAGAATAAAGAGATAAATGGTGGTGGCTGGAGCAGCTACATTAGAAAGGGTGTCCAAGGGAATTCCTCTCTGAGCAAGTGACATTTGAATAGAATTAGGGAGTGATCCCTGCCAAGGTTTGGGGACATAGAAGAGCAATCTAAGCAAAGGGAAGAGCAAATGCAAACATAAAAATAAGCTTAGGGGCCGGGCGCTGTGGCTCACGCCTGTAATCCTAGCTCTTGGGAGGCCGAGGCGGGCGGATGGCTCAAGGTCAGGAGTTCAAAACCAGCCTGAGCAAGAGCGAGACCCCGTCTCTACTATAAATAGAAAGAAATTAATTGGCCAACTGATATATATATAAAAAATTAGCCGGGCATGGTGGCGCATGCCTGTAGTCCCAGCTACTCGGGAGGCTGAGGCAGAAGGATCACTCGAGCCCAGGAGTTTGAGGTTGCTGTGAGCTAGGACGCCACGGCACTCACTCTAGCCTGGGCAACAAAGCGAGACTCTGTCTCAAAAAAAAAAAAAAAAAAAAAATAAGCTTAAGGTGTTTAAGGAAGAGTGAGAAAGCTAATGTCCAGAGTAAAGAGGAAGGGGAGAGTGATCTTGGAGAGTGATCTTGGGCAGGGACCAGACTACACAGAGTCTATATTGTTGACCATGATGAGGAATTTTCACTTCATTCTAAGTTTAGTGAGAAGCCATTAGAGGGTTCTGAGCAGAGACAGAAATGAGGTGACTTATTCTTTTAAAGATCACAACTGCCATGTGAAATCTTTGGGAGTAGCAAGAGTAGAAGAAGGTAGGCCAGTTAGGAGGCTAGTGACATAATCCAGGCTGGAGAAGATGGTGGCTTAGACTAAAGTGGTGATGAGTGTATAGTGTGGTGAGAAATGGTTGGATGCTGAATATCTTTAGAGGGTACAATCAATAGGACTTGCCCATAGAATTGCTTGAGTGTTACAGAGAGAGAAATCTAGGATGACTCTCATGTTTTTGGGCTAAGGCCCAGGTGACCGGTGGTGTGATTTATTAATGAAGTGGGTGAGGGAAGGTTGGGAACATGGTGGTGGAAATCCAGTATTTTGGCCTGAATTTAAGTTGGAGATGCCTAGTAAACATCTAAATGGAAAGGCTGGGACTAGATTTATCAATATGGAAGTCATCATCTCAGAGGTGGTATTGAGACATAGAACTGGATGAGATCTCCAGAGAGGAAGAGAAGAGGATAGAGAATGCTTGTAGGTAGAGTTTGAGCAGATGAGAAGGAGTTAGTTTCTATCAGTGAGTAGGAGGAAGCCAGAAGACTGTGGTATCTCACAAGGCAAGTTTAAAAAGAGTAGTTTTAGATGAAAGGAGCAATCAACCATATCTAATTTTTCTAAGAGGTTAAGTAAAGAAAGGTCTAAGAACTGACCATTGGATTTAGTAATGTGGAGATTGCTGGTGGGACCTTGAGAAGTACAATTTAAGTGGAGTGGTGGGGACAATAGATTAACTAGAGTGGGTTCAAGAGTGAGTAGAAAGTAAAAAGTGGGCAGTGTGAGCACAAAGCTCTAACAAGGGGCAGTGCAATGGCTGAGGACAAGTGGTTAAGTGTATGGTTGGTGGCTGAAGTAAGGGGTATAGTTGAGATTGCTCAGAGAAAATGTATAGATTGAAATGAGGAGAGAGTTGAAGACAGAACCTTAGGAACCACCAATAAATAGAGACAACTTCTTCAGAAGATATATTGAGATAGAAACACTGGGTGGGAGGAGAAGCAGGAGAACATCATGACCCAGAGAGGAGGGGGTGTAAGGAAGAGGAGGTCAGCAAGGCCAAATACTGAAGGCAGGCCAGATCAAAAGGACTTGACAGGGGCAATTTCAATGGTGGTGAAGGTGGGGACCAGGCTGTGCTCTGTTGAGGAAGGAATGGGAGATAAGGAATGGAAAGAATTAAGTCCAGACCAGTCTTTGAGAAGGAAGGGGAGAAAACTGCTACAAGGAGGCATGGTGGGGGAAAATGTTTAGTTTCCAGGAAGAGGGATGTCAGCATAAATATATGCTGCAACGAAGGAGCCAATGGACCTATAGAAGTACTGGGAGAGGGTAGATGGAGGGAGGAGGAGACAAGAGTATAAAGCACAGGGTGAAGGATTCACTTTGAAGGGGGCAACTTTTCCTCTGAGATGTGAGGTAGGAGGCAAAGATGGAGATAATAGTGCAAATGAGAGGCAGGAAGCTCCTACCTGATGGCCTCCATGTTCTCCCCAAAGTAGAAGGCAGGATTCAGTGGTGGTGGTGGTGGGGATGGGTTGGGAGAGAATCAGTGGTAAGAAGAACATGGCAAAGATTGAGCTTCAAGGGTGCCACCCCAGTGTGTTCATAAATACCATTCTCTACCTGCCTTTTGGTATTTGTCTATATGTCCCAACAAATCTCCCAACTCCTGTCCAAGAAGCTGTCTCTCTCTCCTCCCATCTCCCTGTAAATCCCTTCCCAAATCCCCCCTGCAACCTTGGGGAAGCTTCCTGTCACGGGTGAGTTATGAAAGAAATCTTTATCTTTTCTCTCTGGCACAAGTCTTTCCCCAGGAGGTCTGTGCTGAGCCCACCACAAGTAAAACATAGAAAACAGAAAAAGCAGAACGCCAATGCAAGAAATTCTAAAGACAAGTACACTGCAATGAATTATAAGTTAAAAAAATCACAAGTTGAACAAGCATCGAATAGATATGTGCTACACATTTTAGGATTTAAACTTCTATAAGGCAGCCATTGTTTTGTTTTGTGTCTCCTTAGGAGGCAGTTTAGAGAAGTGGTTGGAATCACTGTCCTAGAACCGCACCTCTTGGGTCTAGATTAGAAATGAGTGATCTTGGGCTCCTTACTAAATCTCTTGGTGCCTCAAGGTCCTTATCTGTAAAATAAGAATTATAATATAACTAACCTCTTAGGACTGTTGTGGAAAATAAGTGGCTGGATGTGTGTAAAGCCCTTAGAATGATGCTTGTGCTGAAAGCGGTCGGTAACCGCTAGCTGTTAGTGTTATGTGTTCTGTAAAAACTCAGGATCCCACGTAGGAAATGCTCAAGAGGAGACTACAATCTCCCTATAAAACTGTTGTGAGGAGGAATATTGTATTGAGGTGAAAATTGGGTCCTGGATCTAACACCTTCTAATCTAAGTTCTTTTTCATTCTATGAAATAACTCCTCTGTTGCCTGGGAGCTCCGCGTGTTGGTCTTAGGACCAAGTGTGAGGCTGGTGAATGGGGACCTTCTCAGTCCAACTGGAAGCGCCTCCTTTCCTGAGGTGCTTACTCTTGTCTCAGGTGCCCAGTGATCTGCTGTGCTTCCTGCTTATCTGAGTTCCTTCTGCCTCTCCACTCTTGTCTGGAGAAGTCCTCATGCCACATAGCACACGCTTCCCCGTCAACTGTAAAAATAATCCTGCCTGATCTCCGTGTCTGCTGGTGAGAGTCTTTGTCAGCCAGCTGACTGGAAGGGCTACCCATCACCCTTCCTTCTAGGCAACATTTGCTTGTAACGGAGGCCACTGTGAACATGGAGCAGAGCTCGGTGGTTGTGGACACACTATGCAAGGGTGGGGATTGTAGAGCCCACACTGGACACAGCAGTGGGATCTGGACAGTGGGATTTGGACAGGTCCCCATGGCCCATCCTGCTTAGAGCCCTTAGGGGAGTTATTCCAGAAGGGATTACATTGACCTAAACTCTAAACCCTAGAAAATAGGAAGAGGAGTTTGTACACCTAGCAGGTGTGCACCATGCTTGTATGTAGCACTGAACTCTACTTTCTCTGGAGAGAAAGGATAAGATCTTTAAGTCTGGGAACAAGAACAGCAAAACTTCTTTGAAGCTATGTTTGAATGTTGTGCTGCTATTCTGAGGTGGACACCATATCCCTGATGGTAAATGTGTCTGGTTCGCATAAAAAACATATCACAGAGCCTAGACATTGTCACCCTCTCATTACTTTACAGGTCATCTCCAGGTGCTTCCTTCCAGAAGTAACTGGGCAAGACATCACCCTCTTCCTGTCCCTCTCTTACTGAGACTGTGACGAGGCTGGTTCTAAGTGATTGATGGGGGGGATCTCACATGGGGAAATCTCACCATTTTTCCTGCATCTTTGTGTAACTAAGAGGTAGCCAATAAGAATCCTCTTATTGGATCACATCCTCTTGCCTAAGGAGATGTGGCAGCCAAATGTAGCACCATCCCACCTGGATCCTGAATGGGAAAAAAAATAGGAATTATAAAAGACATTTGGGACGGTTGAAGACAGTTGACTATGAATTGCATATTAGATCTTTGCTACTCAGAGTGTGGGCTGTGGACCAGCAGTGGTGGCAGCATCACCTGGGAGCTTGTTAAAAGTGCAGGGTTTCGGCCCCCATCCAGGTGATTTATATGCACATTGAAGGTTGAGAAGCACTATATTAGACAACATTATTGTATCAGTGTTACATTTCTGGTCTGTGATAATGGTATGGCAGGAAAATGTTCTTGGTTTTTTTTTTTTTTTTTTGTATGTGTACACAGGCACCTCCTGAGTGAAAGAATTCAGAGGCATGTCTGCAACCCATACTGAAGGTGAGGCCTTCAAGGGAACTGGACACCAGACTCTTGGATGGCACCATGGATTGTCCTGATGGAGCCACTGGAATCTTCTAGGCTGGACAGGCCAGGCATGGGGACGTGTGCTACACCAGGAAGAGGAAGAATGCTGGCTGCAGACCAACCATCAGGGGATGAGACAGGATCCCTGACGGTGCCGAGGGATTCATTCCCACTAAGGGTCAGCGAGTCAACAAGGTTAGGAGTTTGGGTGTGTCCCCTAAACTCAGTGGATGACACAGTTTGATTCCTTGTGGATTCCTTGTTGGATGACACAGTTTAATTCCTTTCTTCCTATGCTGTAATTCCCTTTGGTTTTCTCCAACTCTTTATCAAGGTCAGACACACTCCTACAACTTTGTGTGTTGCTAACAGGAGAGAAATGAGACCTGCCCTGTGTTTATAGCCCTCAGTAGAGGACTTTGCAAAACTAGCAGCAGGGGTCCAAGGGGCAGGGGTCTGGGTTCCAGGCTGCATTTTCCAGAAGAGGAGTTGAGCTGTTGCCAGCTTCTGGTCTCATTTAAGTGTCTCTGTCTCCTCGGCAGATCTGAGTACTGTATTCAGGATTACTAATCTTTTCTGGGACCTTTTCTCTAAATGCCAAATCACAGAAGAGGAAGTGGTGAGGATGAACCTCCCCTAAACCCCACATTTCTTTAGCTCTAGAGGATATTGACTCATGGTAGGGCATTTATTTCAAATAAAAACCAGTACAAACCAAAAAGACTTGAGGAAGTACCTCCTCCCACTCTTGTTTCCAAATTCCATTCAGGTTTGGAACTTATTTAAACAATTTTTATTTTCAAACATGAAAAGGTGGAAGAATCCAGCTTCTTTCTGCTAACAGTAGACAAAGATAAGCATCTCTCCACAAAGGTACAAGATTATGTTACCCTTCTGGAATCCTGGTAGCCAATTCAAGTTGTTTTTGAAGCACAATGCTACCCATGAGGCCTAAACCAAAAGAACCAGACATTCCAGATTGACTCAAATAATTCCATTTTTTAAATGTAATGTTCTGGCACCTCTGTGATTTCCATATTTGTTCCAGTTTTCATCACACCCTGTGATATTGAATGGCAAGATCAAGAATAAAATGCTTCTTTGAATAACTCAGCTGCCTTCCTACCTTGTGGCTGTCAGGTATAGGACACAGTTTGTCAGGAATGAAAGGAAAACAAAATTTCCATTCAAGAATTTAATGCTCTTTCCACAAATAGAAAGAGGGAAAAAATTGTTCTGTGGTTTATTGTGGGGAAGGGGCAGCTTCCAAAAACCCAAAGGAAGGAAATTCTCAATGGAAACTATGGATCTTTGATGAACTTTTCATTCTGTATGATTAGGGAATTACCAAAAGCCAAAATAAAACCTATTTTTTTTTTTCTTCACTGTGTCTTACCCAAGTATTTAGTGAGGGGAAAATGACATTAGTAACTTTTGAGCCATATAACTCTCAAACACATAGTGACTTGGCTTTGAAGGCAAGTCACGATGCTTCTAGAAACCCCAGGATAGGAGGGTTAAACTCTTTTCATTCTCTTCAGAACTATTTGGAAACATTCACATCTTGGAGCCGGGATGTTTATCCTATAGTCCATGTAGGATAGCTGTGCTCTCTCTAACTCCACAAAACAAGAGTTTCCAACTGAACTGGAAAAGAGCTCTCGTGTCCGCTGTCTTGTCTGTAGAGGCCAGACTTTATCAGCTTTTGGTACTCCGTGTGATAATTACCCCTTGCCAAACACGCTTGTCTGAATTATTCCATAAAACACACTTGATAAATGGGCTTATCAAGACCATTATGTCTTGAAGAACTTAAATTAGTCCCAGATGACTTTCTTTTCAGTTAAAAAATAAATTTAAATAAAATGTAAATGTAAACATATTTCCAACTCCGAGTTTCATTTCAACCACTGAAGCACATTCTGGCTCTAAGTGTGATATCTATTTTTGACATTTATGACTTTTGTGTTTGTTAGAAACAAACAAGCTCTCAGGTGGCTGTTTCTGTGTTTTTATATTTATGACTCTTTTGTAGTTGTTGGAAATAAACAAGTTCTTGATTTTCTATCTGTAAAATAAAATAAGAACAGCTGCTTCATAAGGACCTTAGGATGATTAAATAATATAATAGACATAAAGTATCAGGGCCAGGCACATAGTGAGTGTCCCATAAATGTTATGACTTAATTCTTTTAGCTCTGTGGTAGATGGACACAAACTTGGGGAGGTGATCTTAGTACATTAATTTTTATCTGTTTGCAAATTAACATATTTATCTTTTATTGTAAAATGCTGGATTTCAATAGTAATTCAGAGCTAATTTTTGTCTTACTTAGGCCTCTTCCTGATTTGCCCTTCACACGCTCTGTTTTTTTGGTCCTACTGTATGCTATTCTTTTCATGCTCCAACTCACCAATCTCTGTCCTGCCCTTTTTCACACTCCACAGTTTCTTGTATCACATTTCCCCTGTCTAGAAAACTTCTTTCCCACTTCCCTTTATTATGATCTCATTCTTCCTTTAAGGCCCGGTTCAAACATCCTTTCTTCTACGAAGACATTGCCGTTTCCCTTGGCCCAAAAATAATGTCTTCCTCAACTCAAAATACATTGAGTATTTTCTTTAAATATGATTTTAAATTTAGAAAAGGGTTAGATTTATAGAAAAGTTGCAAATTGCATAGAAAATTCCCACATACCCCTAGCTAGTTTCCCTTAATGTTCATATCTTACATTATTATGGGGCATTTGCCACAGCTAAGAATCTAATATTGGTATATACACCGAGCGCTTTAAACTTATATTGTAGCTGACTATAAACTGTGAAATCCTTGAAGTCAGGCTGTGAAGCCCCTAAATTACTCATTTCTGTAATTTGTACAAAGTCTATGCTTAACACTGAGCACCAAGTGGACACTACAACAAAGTTCACTGAATGAAGGAATCATTGCTCTAATTGCCCACCTCCACAAAAACCTGGTTTGTTTGTTTTAAGTAAACTTTTTATTAAAGTAGAACATACATGCAGAAAAATGTGATTATAAATATAGAGATTAATTAATTTTCACAAAGTGAGCACATTCAGGTAACTGTCATCAGGATCTTCAAATGGAAACTTTCCTGCATCCTAGAAGCCCCCCATGTGTTCGTTCCTTCCAGTAACTATTGCCCTCCATTTTGATTTCTTACATTGCTCTTAGTTTTACTTCAGTAATGGGACACAGTGTTATGGTTCATGCTTACAATGCAACCCACTTTTATATTGTTATCATATCTATGCAGAGTGGCTTGCATCCATCTTTGAAAAAATTTACTGCTTGATTAAAGGAAGTACAATGCAATAGATTTTCCAACAGCGAAACAATGTCCATTGTCTTTGTAGTTTATATAGTTTCTGCGTTAAAGCCTAGCTTATGGTTGGGTGTACCCAGTCTGGACTGATGGACAATTCCAGTTCTGACAACATCAGTCAGGCCAATGTAGGAAGTAGGACACAAACCATTTTCATTTCTGTTCCCTTAGAAACACATGAAACAAAATAAAGTTTGCCAAATGGAAATATAAAAAACCACTGGGAAAATAAATGTTATTTTTAAGCTTCTAAGAGGCTATCGCAAATAACTGGGAGGAGAGTGGAAAGAATTCAAAAAGCAGGTGACCTTTTACCAGGCAGGTCACAGAGGGTCAACAAGTGCCTAGAGAATGTTGTAGCTCTGAAAGCCCAGCCCTGGAGGGACTGACCTCATCGAACACCATGAAATAGAGCTAGCTTCTTCCCAATCCTACTCGAGCTGGACAGGCACAAGGAAACCGTCCTCCAGAAATGGAAGCAGCTAGGATCCCTGGGTGCTAAAAAAGGGAGCAGATTTGGAGATCTAGGCACTGGTGGGTTTGTCACTGGCAGCCAGGTCTGGGGGAAGGCTAGGACTCTACTCTTAGAGCTAATCTTAGCCTATGGAGACATGACGAGATGAGTGGGTTAGAAGGAGGGTGGCTGCTGCAGAGTCAGTAGAGAGAGGAGACAGAGAGATGCACAGGTACCCTTTTGGGTTTAGAGGGAAAAGAAAGCCCCCATGGCCAGTTTCTCCCTTTTGAATTGTGTCACTGCTTCACTGCTAATTCTCAGATGGCTCAGGAATTGACAGCTACTTTGCAAAGTATTGTGCCAAATTTACACAAAAGTGCCTGTTTGGTCATGCAAATTTAAATTAGGATAGAGAAGGTTGCCAGTTAATTGGTCAGTCTAGCTTTCCTCACAGAGATACTCAACTTTGACAAAACTGGCTTCGTTGGAGAGAGTTTGGGCGATACTTTCTCCCATAAAGGGAAAGTTGCCCCAGACCAAGCAAAGAGAAGGAGGACAAAAGCTGGCTGTTCCTGCTTACCCTTTGGGTTACAGAGAGTCAGAATTCTGAGCATAGGAGGGACAAACCAGACTAACCAATGGTGGAGTGCGTAAGACCTTCCAGACAAAAGGCCCTGGGAGGCTGAGTTTATTCTTGAAGCACCAGCCTTTCTCCCACCATCTCCTTCCATTACAACTTTCGGTCAAGATGATTTTCAGGAGATAAATAGAAGCAGGCTTATGCTGGGGCTCACAAATGGATGGTTCATGGCCTCCATTTACCTAGACTCTTACAGAAACCTTTATAAATGCTACTCTTTTGTGAAGTGGGAAAGGGACTCTGGGCAGATAGATCACAGCAGGGCAGAAGATGCTCTAAGTGGGTGACTCTTCCTTCACTTAGACCTAGTTCTTGCTCCTGTACTTCTCTAGTCTTCTCTAGACAAGGACATTGGAGCTTCTGACTAATAAGATTAAAACAGTACGTTTGAGCATGTTCCAAAAATCATCAGCCATTTCTCCTCACGGGGAGTTTTTCCCTTAGAGGCCAGCTTCCTGTCTTCTCCTTAGCCTGTCTTCCTCACCTTGCCTTCTGCCACCAGTTTCCAACCCCACTGCAAAGCTGTCTGCCCCCACCCAGGTCAGGGGCTTCCTTCACAGGCACAGAAGCCCGTCCTGCAAACAGCCTCTGCGTGGGTTCTCTACCTTGGCCATGTGGGAGAGAGGAAAAGCTTTCAAGCTTTGGTCTTTCTTTAGCACGTACCAGACCACATTCTTACCTGGGGCCTGTCTGCTCCTCCAGCCATCCGACCCAAGCAAACGTGGGCAAGATGAAGGGGAGGTCCACCTACTACCTACATACTAGCAAAAACTGGAAACTGCTTAGACGCCCACAATTGGTAGTAATATTTAAGTATTTGATGATAAATCCACTAAAAGGATTCTTTATGAACTGTAAAGTTTTTAAAAGTGAAAAAATGTTTCTGCTACAATATTAAGTAAAAAAGGACAGGCTACAAAATTGTATATTTATAACATGACTAGACAATGTTAAAAACCTGAAATTTGTTGTAATTAAAGGGGGAAAAAAGACTGAAAGGAAATGTGTCAAAATTAACAGAGGTTGAGTCTGGACGGTGGGGGCTTTTGGTGATTACTTTTCTATTTATAAGTATGCACCTTTCAAAAGAGCATAGCCTACTTTGATAATTACCAGAAAATGGAAGAAAACCTTGAGTTTTTGCATTTGACCAGTCAGCAAAAGCAATGAACAACAGAGGCTCTGAGGCCAGGGCACTCAGCGCTCCAGGGGCCGCGGAGGGGATCTGGCTGTCGCTGTGTGGGTGGGACGGGGCCCCGGGGACAGTCTCCTGGGTCAGTCTCCCGGACCGAGCCCCTGCGTGGGCCCGAGCCATCAAAGACGAGCCTGTTTTATTTCTGAGCAGAAATGACGTTACCCAAAGAAAACTAGAAAGTGCTGATTAATCATGAAGTCAGGACTAATCCTGAAAGCAGTCGGGTCGGGGTCAGACGCGAGGGTGACCCAGACCAGACTGCAATCGCAGACGCAGCGGCGGGGCGAGGGTCTGGTCAACCCCGCCGCCCTACCCCGCCCCGCCCCGTCCCGCCCCGCCCCGTCCCGCTGCTCTGCCCCGCCCCGCCCCCTGCTCTGCCCCGCCCCGTCCCGCTGCTCTGCCCCGCCCCGCCCCCCTGCTCTGCCCCGCCCCGCCCCCTGCTCTGCCCCGCCCCGCCCCGTCCCGCTGCTCTGCCCCGCCCCGTCCCGCTGCTCTGCCCCGCCCCGCCCCGCCCCGCCGCCTTCTAAGGGCTTCTCTGGCGGGCCGCGAAGGTGGCGCATGCGCAGCAGCGCGCTGTCCAGGCCCGGTCCCAGCCCCTGCAGGCCACGTGCTCCGGATTGCTGGCCGTTGTCACTCCCGGGGCAGATTAGTTCAGTACTGTGCAGTGGTCACGCACCGACCAGCAGTGCTCTTAAGGATGATTATCACCACGGCGGTGAGACAGTCGTTCGGCCAAGACCTCTTCCAATACCTGAGCCAAACGGGTAAATCAGGTCCTGAGCCATCCCGGGGAGCCAGTTGGAGAGAGGCCATTCTTCCTGAAGTACAGGGTTTTACAGCCGCCCATTATGAGAGCTGTACTGTGGGAGCTGTGACTGCATATTGTTTGTGATTTTATTTTTATTAAATTCGCTTTAAGGATTTCATCCTGTCGTTAGAACACTGCAGTCTGCGGCTCTGGGAAGTGACTGGGGGGGTGCTTTCTCAGCATTGGGCGCCTGGCAGTGTTGCCACCAGTCTTTCCTTGCACCGAGGCCTCACATGTGTCCTGAGAGATAATTTGCATAAAAGCTGTCTGTGCCCTTGAGGAGAAAAGAAACAGATTAAAGGACTGGGAGGGAGAGGGGAGGCTGGGACTTTGGTAAAGACATTTGGCTGTGAAATATGTTGTTCTTATGAGTGGCTTTGCAAAATCTTCCAAAAGTTCTCCCTGAGGCCAGACATTGTTTTTGGGCTGGTCAAGCAAGAGGAGGAATTGAAGCATATTAGGTGGGAAGCCACTGGGCCCAGGCCCTGGCCCTGAGGGAAACCTTTATCTTGCCTTCACAGCGTTTCCTCTTGCAGCAGATTCTTACACTAACTTGGCCTCCTGGTCAGTCTTGAAGGGGCTGGCATTGAGTCCCTACAGCTCAGGCTCCAGCTGCCCCATCTTGTGTTTACTCTCCAGTAGATTAGGCAGATGTCAAACCGTGGACCACAGAGGCACATGGTGCAGTGTAGGCAGGGTGTCGGAAAGTACCTGGAATCCAGAGATGAACAGAGATAGAGCTGGAGTTTGGATCCAGGTGGGCAGAACTGGCACCTCTCAAAAATACCTACACACACAGATTACTTTGCTCATTTGTTTTAACCACATCAAGACTTGTCATAATCTTTGTTTTCTTTCCTTTTGCCTTTCCCTTACAAAACAAAAGTCTCACTAGGGTTGCTTTATAAAATTCAACAGTACAGTAAGTGCTACAGCATGTTAGATTGCCTTGGCAGGGAGAAGGGCCTTTTATCTGCTTTTGATCACTGTTGGAGTCTCAGGCCTTTAATTCTTTTGAACTCACATCCATTGTTCCACACTAGCTGCTACTGATTCTACAACCCCTGTTCTCTCTTGATTAAATTTCTTTGGCTCAAATATGTCTTTTATGTCTCTTGAGCTCAAGGGACTGAGTGTGGAGGGAAGAAGTTCCTCAGTCCTAATTAGCAGCTCAATTCCCTATGACCTGTTTGGAGCTCCTGGTAACCAGTCAATGACTAACCAGGTGTAGGAGAAACAGCAGCAGGTTTATGGGAGGAACAGATAGGAATGTTGGGTAGCTGCTCAAATCAGAGCTTCTCAAAGTGGGGTTTATCATAAGAGCCACCCAGGAAACTTAAAAATACAGAGTCTCAGGGTTGGGAGTGGGGTAGACATCTGTGGTTTTCAAAGTTCTTGGGTGATTCTGACATCAGCTAAGGCAGGGCCACTGGCTTATGGCTTGGGCTACCTTGAATCAGAGGGAGCACTCAGATTAGGCAACATAGCATACCTGGAGTTGAGGTTGCTGATAAGAGCATCCCATGTTCTAGAGATTCATTTGGCCCAATCTTCCAAAATTCTAGCCTTGCTATTGGGGATGGCTTTAGGATTTGGGACTCAGAGCCAAAGGGATCTTGGAAGAGGACAGAAGCACCTGACCTCCTGAGTGACCAGGAGGAAAAGTCTTAGCTGGTACGTAAAGCACAGGGAAAGGGTTTTAGGTTTAGGTCAAAGAACCATCAGTGGAGAGAGAGAGTAATAGGAGAATCCAAGGTGGCTGCATAGCTCTGCTGAGCATTCATGCATTCAGTTCCCAGCTTAGCCAGCAGGGAAAAGCTGTAAGGTAAAGCTTATAATAGTCCAGAACTCAGTATAATACAAGGGTTCTAAACTACTCAAGCTTTGACTAAGGAAGAATTAATATAGATAATAACCATTACTAAAATTAATGCTATTGTGGTTAGCATTTATTGAGCACGGTGCTGAACACTTTACAAGTATTAGCTAATTGAATCTTTACAACACCCCTTTGAGGTAAACTATATGTTCTGTTTACTGATGAAGCCAAAGCTCAGAGAGTTTAGGTTCATCATCTAAGGATTCCCAGCTAGTTGGTGGCAGAGACAGAACTTGAACTTAAGGCCATTTGACTCCAGAGTGTGAGCTCTTTTGATGTCAAACTTCCCATTTCCAGGCCTGTTTAGTGCCAGAAAGGAGTTGAATCCAAGTTGAAGCGTTGGGATATTAGTGGTAAGAGCAGCTCAGGGAATGAATGACAGTAATGCTAAAAAAATGCAAAGAGCAATTCATTTTAAAACATACATCTTACATATTTGGGATTGTTGTTTCAATTTGGTTGCTCATAGTCTGAGATCTTAGTAGGTCTGTGACATCTTAATATCAACCTGAAGGTAATGTAGGAGCATAATAAACCAAGGCAGTAAACAAACCTAGGGGATGGTTAAGTTCTAAATCATATTTTAATAAACAACTATTCGTACCTTTCCAGAATCATTTAAAAGGAAATCAGTGTAATTTTGTTAGTATAACCCTCACATTTTGGCAGCCTCCAAGGTGCTCACCAACTTGGTTTGAGGAGATTGGCAATGACTTGGAAACCATGCCATCCTTGTAATATGGACTTAAGAGACCAGTGAGGAAAGAGTAAAGGAAATGACAAAGCACCCTTTGGAGGATGATGACAGAAATCTACGTATGAAAATAATCACACCTTGGGGATCTTGGAGGGTCTGCAAGCACTACCGATTACTCACCAGTTGTAAGATCTCCCAGCATTAATCCATCTTGGCAGTAGAAAGGACATTACCAAATGACTGCACTGCCTGTTGGCTTCTTCCAAACTCCTGGCTGGAAAAGCAAATGAGTGAATATTCACTCTGGAAGATGGAATTGTTTCCCGTATAGAGTCTACCTCATGGAGGTTCTTCAGGCAAGTGAACCAGGATTTGAAATTTTATTTTTCTGTTGACCACATTCCAACAAATTCTGGAGCATTTAAGTCTGATCTTGGAAGCATTTTCCTTAGGGTTTAACCAGACATATGTCAGGTCAATGACCACCAAGGCCAATTTGTAGCCCTATAGTAATTTTAGATCACTCTGCAAGTGCCAAACCTTGCCCATTACTATATTGGCAAGGGGAAAAAAACTGCTTCGCTCTTGAAGGTGCTTTAACATTTTTAGGTCAATATTTACTTCACTTCCAGTACATAAGGTGGTTGGAGAAAAAGTGTACTTTAAAAAAAATAAAATGAAATAAAACATCCACACCTGCCTCCTGCATTGGTGGGATAAGTTTCATTTACCAACAGTAAGGAAAATGTAGAATAAGACAAGAAAGTTGGCATTCTTATGTTGGACGTCGTCTTTGGCCACCGCAAATTTTGAAATAGATGCCTTTTTCAGATGGTTCTTGATGGGATTGTCAAGAGAGGAAAAAAGCCCTGTAATAAGCCTGGTTAAGGTGGGGGAGCACGAGTGTGCACAAGAGAGGTAAGGCATAGAGGAGATTTTCTTGGAGAGAGGCACTAAATATGTTGCCCACATTATGCACATGGAGAAGGTTTACCTGGGAGGTGGAGGCAGGTCATGAACCACATCAGAATGTCATCCAGGAACACTGTATCCTTTAGCCCAGTAGGTCATGAAGACCTCATTCTTAAACCTGAGACTATTACCAGCCTGTGGAAGAGATGCATTAGCTACTCACGTAGCCCACAGAGCTGGGAAGAGTATCTTTGTTCCTCATTTGAGTGGGTGACCCAGAGTGCTTCAGAAGATCGGAGGCCAGAGGCAGAGGGCTGTGGTCCTGGACAGTGATTGCACTGAAGTCTCTTTAGTTGCTATCGAGTCTGACTTCTAGGTCTTTTTTATGAACCAAGCCATAGGCTTCTGCAGATGAGATGGAACAACATATAGCTCAACTCACAAATACTTGTTAGTAAATCTTGGGCCTGTGCCCCAAGTTTTTACAGGAATACAAGTGTTTGACTGAAATATTTGCTGTGGGAAACAGTGAGGTAATACAGGCTAAGTCTGTGGAACAGGCAGCATCTGCAGCCTCCACCTGCTAAACACTCATGTTAGCTCCAAGCACCATTTTATCTCAGGGAGGATTGACCAGATTCCTCAGAGTTGGAGTCTGAGAATGGAGTCCACAGAAAACAGGTGCAGGACAAGAATTGCTGGTAGGAAAAGGAGGATTAGAATCAGGATTAGGGGAGGGAGGAGAGAATTCCAAGAAGGTGGACTTGGATTTGGCAGGAAGAATACCATGAGTGATCTTTGGGAGAGCAATGTAATAAATAGAGTTTTGACAGGAGTCTAAGGAGCATTTGGGCTGGCTAGCAAATGCAGAAGACTGACAGTGAAGGGGGAGAGAGGGGAGAGCTGTGTAGCTGAGCATTGCACAAGGGTGTTATGTCTAAAAGGACATGATTCACATCATAAACAACATAGATTTGATATTTAATATGATAATTTTTATTGCACACTTAGCAGTGTCTTGTTCAAACAAAATCAGTATATTACCACAATTTTCTGACATGTGGAAGTAGTGTCTTGGGGAATGGGTGCATTGTTCCAATTCACAGAAAGGCACCCTATGGGCTAACATTGGCCCCGAGGAAAAAAGGATAGTACTCAAAAGCCATTCCATGCAGTAAAGATATTAAAGCAGTGGGATCAATGAAGTATGCTGAAGAAGAATCATCTGTTTATTTCTTATCCTTATCCATATTATGGTTCAGATGGAGATACTGAAGGTTAATATTTTTATGTAGGGGATAAGAAAGAGATCAATAGAAATGAATCTCTCTGTTTTAACCTGTATCAGAACACAAGTACTTTATATGTTCTGAAAATTCCTAAGGGTTTTCTTTTGCAATCCTGTTGGGTCCTAACCCTCTCCTACTAGGGCATGCGACCATTTCCTGTGGTTGCTAGTTGGGATTTGAAAGTGGCAGGAGAATGGATAAGTGGGAAAGAATTACTAGTCAAGTCAAAACCACTTGGCTTGAATATAAAATCCTTGATGTGTTTCAAAAGCATCATTCAGAGCAAGTTAAAAGTAAATTTGACTTTCAGCTATGACACCATAGATGATGAAGGACTCCATTATTAAAATCCTCCCAATTTCTTATTTTCTTTCCTTTATCTTTGGGGAAAAGAAGTTTATGAAAATGAGTTGAGTTTCAGGCAAATGAAACCATAGTACCAGAAAAATATCCACTAATATTTCTTGTAGGTATAGTTTGTGCTGCCAAAAAAGAGGCACCTAAGAGATTATAGGTAGTGAACAAACATTCTAATCTTGATGCCACGAAGAGGAACATTTCACTGATTAGCTCTTTGAATAACTAGTTTGTATCTACTAACTTTGAGGTCTTTCTTAAAAAATGATGGCTAAGGGAAGGGTATATTCAAACACCTAAATCACTCATTGTTTCAGTGAACCCAACTGGTTTTTTCTTTCTGATAAATAAGTGACTCATTTAGCCTTGGAGCACTAGAAAGACCAAGATCATTAATTACATTTCCTTATTATGTAAACATTGTGTTCAGGAAGGGGTGTAGTAGGCAGTTCTGGGAATTGAGAACAGACAAGCTGTCTTACTTGTCTTCTTGGCTTCTCAGATTGATTGCATAGGTGTGTTTGACTTTATACAGTTTCTGTGAAAAATTCTGTACACGATGAATTTACCTAGGAGCTTATTACATAAAGGAATATTTAAGGGAATATGTGACTCATAGGTAAGAAAAAAATAGTCTATTTCGGCCTTTTAGATTTCATGTCCATGATATGTTTTTCATTTTTTAGCTTTCTGCTTTAGGGCAGCATCTGTCTATATCTGATCTTCAGAAAACCGACAACATAATTATTTGGGGGGGGGGAGCTTATTAAAAAACAAACAACAGATTCCTGGCCCCTCACCTAGATGAATGGACTTGTCATTTCTGAGGCCTGGGAAACTCTTCCACCTCTTCCAAGCGTGATCCTGAAGCACATTGATACATGTGTGATCTCACATTCTGCTTTGTTCTCTTGGTGGGACTGGGGCTGGAGGGTGGGATAGGGAGAGAGAGAAAGACAGAGAGAGATGGATTCTCAGTTCAGTACCAAATTATGAACACAGAGAGATTAGCCTCTATTGAAGATTCTTTCTCTGTTGAAATGAACAAGGAAGTAGTTGGAGAAAACCTGGGTATGTTTATAAAGTGCACACAACCGCTGTGTGGGCTGATAGGCCTGCGGCTAAACATATTTGAAATTGCAAATTTGCAAAACCATGAACTGCATGGATATTTAGAATGTTTTTTAATAAGATGGAGCATACCCTATCATATGACTATCATAGCTTGAATCCTAATAAATTGGAATTTATGACCACAGTATTTCTAAAGATAAACTTGATTCTTATCAAATAACATTTGGAATTTATAAAAATTCTATGAAATATCTAAACCAAGACTTGTACATTCTAAGGTTTCATAAATTAGGGCTTTAAAAAATATTGTAAATTCTTGTCTTCAGCCTTTAATTCTTGTCAGTTAGCAGGCTTTCCTAATGCTAATCTGTCAAGTAACATAGGTACAGTGTAATCTCTCATAATCTCATTTCATCTAATTTACTTATACCCATATACATCTTAGTCTTTTAAGACTTTTCACTGAAGCTGTATCTACCTGATAATCTGGATCTGGCATTCTTGATTACTTCATGAAGTTAGACCTAAAGGGAAGTCAATTTAGGTAGCTGTAAAATAATTAAGGAACCTGAATATGAGGGTTGTATTGTGGTTTCCGAGTTCCCTCTGCCTGTAGGCCTGGCCGTGGCCCTGGATTGGAGGCTGCAGGGAGAGATCTCTCAGTTTACAGTTTACTACCGTTGTGAGGCTGAAGGCAGCTGCTTTCCCAGGCCTTGAAGTTTCCAGTCTTGGGGTGATGTGCAATTTCACTCCCTTGTCTAGCCCATCATGACTTCCTGTTCTCTTTCTGTAATGCTTTTCAGATCCACTTCTTCCTGTTGCCTTCCCAAGCCTGGTTCTGGTCCAGGCTCTAATTACCTCACACGCACCTGCACTCTTCTCATATTCTCTTTCCCGTCTACAGCTTTTCCCCTCATCTTTTTTTTTCTCCCTCTTAACACAGAATCCTCTTCCTTAAGCATCATTTCCATCCACTTATCTCCCAGCAGCTCCCAGTTGCATCAAATCCAAGCTCCAGGTACTTCTGCTCCTAAGCCCCTCTCACTGCCCAGACCATCCATCTCCCTTACAGCTGGACTCTGTTCCAGCCAAGCAAGTGTCCTGACACCATGTCTATACAATGCTGTAACATCTGGTTAATCCAGTCAACTCTGTCAAATCTTCAGTTAATCATCTGGATGTTTTGTCTACAAGATGCCAAACATCTGGATTGACTGAAGAAATTCACTACATTGATGGAGGTGGTGTTTTTATTTTATTTTATTTTTTAACTGAATTGACCAGATGTTTTGGCATCATGTAGACACACTGCTGTCTCCTACGTTTGTCTTAATAGCTTGTCTGCACAACCTTCTTTCCACCTGGAACATGACCTGTCTCCTCAATGCCATGTTTTCCCTTCCTTCTAAATTCTGGCCAAAATTTCCTCTGCCACAAAGCTGTTCTAGATTAATCCCACTAAACTCATCTCTTGGTTCATTCTGGCATTCACTTAGTGTCTTTCTTTCCTTTTTTTTTTTTTTTTTTTAAATTTATTTTTCTGCCCCATCTGATCTGCAGGAACATTCACTTAGTTTCTACATGTATAATTCTTTTAAGCTGAAATCACTGTGTTTGGGTTTTTATTTTTGAGCATTGTCCTCTTCTTCTACCCCATTAGATCATAAACCCTACAGATAGATATAAGGTGTACCATGAATACAATAGGTCTTGCGTAGTGAGAGGCTCAGTAGCCTACTGATCAAGGGCAGAAAACCTGGAAGTCAGTCTTGTTTTGTCTCCCACCTCCTCTACTTACCATGTGACTTGGACAAACTATTTAACTTCTCTAAGCCTCAAGTCTTTTCCTCATTTGTAAAATGGAGTTAATAATAGAGCCTACTTTATAGAGTTGTTTATGACGATTACATGAGTTTACACAGATAAAGTGCTTAGATGAGAGCCTGGCATAAAGTTAGTATCCACTGATCTTTTGTAAAACCTTGGTTTTCTCGTCTGTTCTTTCTTTTGACTGTGACAGCACCTTGCTAGGTAGCTTAAGGCAGCTGTTACTGTTCCCATCTGAGAGAGAAGGGAACAGATGTCAAGGGGTTGCATCATTTGCCTGTTAAATAAGTTGCAGCCTTGCTTTCTGCACATGCCATGATGGCCCTCAGTTCTTCCTAGTCTCAGGAATTAGAATATTGCTTTCTATAAAGAGCAGGTACTCAAGGAAGCAATATGTGTAGAAACGTGTTTTCCTACAGACCAGTGGTTCCCCAAAACTGCTTTGTGGATCCTTGCCCATCTGTGACAAAGTATCTTATGTTAAAGTGATAAAATGACAATATAGTGAGGTTTCCTGAAAGCTACCTTTATTCAATTGTTAGACCTGTCCCTGAACTGAGTCTATATCCTTCCTTCATGTTTAGTGTAAACCTGTCCTATCTTTATGAAACGATGGTGATATTAAACTATAATATATGTATTAACACTATATTGGATCCTGAGAGGTTTCTTTTTGAAATGGCTTATTCATTAATTTAACAAGTACTTTTAAAGTATCTACTATTTGTTAGACATGGTTCTAGGCACTGGAACAATAGTGAACAAAACTGACAAAAATTCTTGCCCTCATGGAGGGCATTCTAGGGTAGAAGACAGATGGTAAACAATAAATATGTAATTAATCTCTCTAAGGTTCGGTTTCCTCATCTGCAAATTGATAACAAGAGTACTTCATGGGGCTGTTCGTAAGAATTAAATAATATGGCAAAGTGATTAGGAGTTAATAGTGCTATTGGATACGACTGAACAGGGTGATTGACAGACTGAGCGTGCGGGGAGCGTGGTTGGAACGTTGAAGTAGAGTGAAACTGCAGGCCTCATCGAGCAGGGGCCATGTGCACAGATGGGAGGGCCATTGCCAGGACTTGGGCTTTCACTCTGAGTTAAATGGGGAGCTGTCCAAGGGGTTTGAACAGAGAAGTATGACAATGTGACTTATGTTTTAAAAGGTTCCACTGGCTCTGATAGTAATAGTAAATTATAGGGAGACAAGGGTAAAAGCAGGGAGACTAGTTATGGTGCTGTTATCACAGTCTACACGAAAGTTGCGATCCCTTTGACTAGGGTGGTAGCCGTGGGAAGTGGTAGAGAATGGTGAAATTCTGGATACACTTTGAAGGTAAAGCCTACAGAATATCATAATAGACTGGATGTGTGAGATAAAGACAGGAATCCAAGCCATTTGGCTTGAGCAAATAGCCAAAGATGGCATTGCCGATGATGGGGTAGGAGAAAATTGCAGATGAAGCAGGTTTGGTGGCAGCAGGGCTAGGAAGTGTAGATGAGAGGTCAGTTTTGGACATGTCAGGTTTGATGGACAATATGGAATTTCACTCTGAAATGGACCTAGGCCTCACATGTCATATATAACTTTTCTAAATTAATTAAAAAATCACTTGTTGAATTCTTTGGTTGCTTAGGAGGTAGTGCCGATTCTTAATCAGTCTACTCACACCGATACAGTATTATTACAAAGTTTTGGAATAGAGAGAAAATGGTCATATTCCTTTTACCCTAAATGAAATATTTCCTCAAAAATTGCAAATTAGAAAACAATCTGTACACACCACACATAAAAGAGAAGGAAACCCATAAATTGTAAGTTTACTCATAACTGTTGGGAACCAACCACAGAGCATATATTTTAAGGTAGTCATTTATTTTCTATACATGGTAACCTTCATTTCAAATATATTATTATTAAAATATTTAATATCGTAATAAATCTCCCGCTAGAGTAAATTCAGAAAATGGGAAAGTCACTTATGAATTTCCTGCTTTCAAAATTACCCTACTTAAAAAGTACCAGAACTTTAGCAATGACTATCATTTTTGGCATCATGAGAATGAGAAAGAATAATTTTCTAATAGACCAAGAACACCTTCTTTTTGACTGGGGCTGTAAGAAAGCCCCCAGAAGATGTTTTTGCTGATCAAGTGATGTGAATTAATAGCATGATCTAATCTTAAGGGAATAATTCCCAGCAGATGTGGAAGGGAGAGACCAGACTCCCGTCTGCATTTCATTAGAAACCAGTCTTTTCTTTCCAGGTAGGATTTCCCACTCTCTAACCCAAAATACAGTTTTAAAAAATTAAATGATGATTTGTACATTATCACTTTAGGGATAGTTCAAAGTATATAATCACATTTCTTTTCTTCCTTCTCCCCTTGTCCTGCCTGCCTTTTTTTTTTTTTTCTGTAAGATTTGGTTTCTTCTTGAATTGGACATATGACTGACTGGGGCAAAAAAGACAAGCAGGGGGAAATATGTGAGGCAAGTGGTTTTGGAAAACTGTATCAACAGAGAAAAAGTAGTCAAAAAAACACAGAGAGCAGATATTGCTACAACTTAGGACTTAACTGAATTAGGTAATCACATCAAATAGAAATGTGCATGAAGACTGTGATCCTGGCAAAGGGTTCAGATCTTAGGGAGCTGGTTTCCAAGCATATCACTGAAAACAACTTTTCACAGGGATTAATGAAACTTTCAGCACCTGTGACAAAGATAGTCATCTATGGCTTTGGTGGTGGGGGTGGGGTGGATTTTGGGAAGTAAATGAGCATTCTTTCTACAAACACAGGACTTCTAAACCAATGCTAGAAGGATTTGACGTTTTATTATTTCTCTCAGAATTTGAGTTTCGTCAAGCCTTTATTAGAAAGGATTTCTCTACAATATGGTTCTGGTTTCACTTCTCTTCATTAAAAGCCAAAAGAAGAAAGGAGATAAATATACTTCCTGCTTTCTAGTAAGCAGAAAGGGCACCACCTGATAAACTGTTTACAGTTACTGGAACAGAGTCAAAGCTGTTGAGAAAGCAGAAGCAGACCTGCTCTTTTTTTGTGAATGACAGTGTTAAAGAATGTCACCCCTCTTAACTTCTCTACACCCCTTACAGACAAATTGCTTATACTGATACAACCCTCAGTGGTAACTCACTTCACACCTCCGTTTTCTCTCTTGTTATCACCAAGATTAAACAGCATGTTTTGGCAATATTCTGCATTTATCTAACCTTTTCCATACAGGCCACACTGTTACAACAGAACAGGTTTATGTACCTCACACGTCAGATCTTATCAAGAAACTTGGTAGTGACAGTTTGATAAGGACACCATAGCTTATTGAGCTTGTTCTAAAAACAACAGCAGCAAACCACTCATCTCCTCACACTTTTTAATGTCCTTGTTCTATGGTAGCCCCATTTTTAGATGCAGCAGATGCATTACTGACTGTGGCCTAAGAGGCCAGAGAGAGCTGAGGGCATGAGACAACATGTATTTCGATATTATATCATTAAAAACTTCTAGAGAGATCTGCATTTACTTCAATTACCTATTTTCTTTCCTGATGGGATTTCCCAAACCCTAACCCAAAATATAGTTAAAAAAATTAAATGATGAATTTGTACATTATCACTTACAGGCAAAGGAGAGGTCTAGAGAGCTTTAGCTTTCGCCTGCCAACAGCTTCAACAAAGTGAAAAAATGGCTTGTTATAAAATGAGAAAAAAATTCCCAAGAGTTGCTTTTTTCTTTGCTTTCCAGAATGTCCAGCATTGTCTTAGGCAATGAACAAGAATGCTAACAGACTTCTGTGTCTCAGGATAGCCTCCCTAGAGTAGGACACATAAAAGGAAAATAAACTCAATTACAAAATTAGAATAAAATTTAAAGGCTAATTTTCTAACATGTTTTCAGTTGTTGGAATTTGTTTTTTTTTTTTGCAATTCATTTGGCCCAAACACATTCCTGTGACATTTCCAAAGGCTTTATATGAGCATATTTAATACAATATTTAACAGATAATTTAACTATGTTCTTAAACTTTTACAAAAATTATTATTGCTATTATTCAGTTAAATTCATGGTGAATTTTATTATCATGTTGAAATTCTTCTGGTAAGAAGAATTCTAATCTCTGTGGAATTACAGATCTTTTTGTTCCTTGTGGTTAAAGCAGAATGAGGAACATTCAATCAAACTAACTGATCTGTGGGTTTTGTTTGGTTTTTGCTTTTGTTTTTGTTTTTTTGAGACAGGGTCTCTATCTTTTGCCTGAGCTAGAGTGCAGTGGTATCATCATAGCTCATTGTAACCTTAAACCCCTGGGCTCAAGTGATTCTTTTGCCTCAGCCTCCCAAGTAGCTGGGACTACAAGTACACGCCATGATGCCTGGCTAATTTTTTTACTTTTTGTAGAGATGTGGTCTCGCTATGTTGCTCAGGCTGGTCTTGAACTCCTGGCCTCAAGTGATCCTCCCTCTTCAGCCTCCCAAAGTGCTAGGATTACAGGTACAAGCCACTGCACCTGGCCCAAACTGATGTTTTAATTTTGTCATTCAGTTATCTTTTAAGTCAACAAATCTTATTCTCTGGCATGTGCCACGAAGCTCTGTGGTCTCCTCTGTTCCTGGGATAACACTGAATTGGTAAGGTGGGCACATTCCAGGAGAGATAGTAGAGAAACCCTTAGGGTTCTTCAATATAAAGAGATTCAGTGGTAATACATGTTAGAATAACTAACAGAGATTTTGTGAGTTTGGAAAACAAAATTCTGCTTGTGAATATCTGAAATAGAACTCATAACTTTTGTGATAAGTAGGACACACTTCTAAACACTGGCTTATTTTTTGGTGGCTTTGAGTCTGATCACCCTGCATTTGAGTGGGTTAACATTTTTTCAGAGCACCTCTATTATATCCCTCTTCTCCCCCTTGAAGCTTTCTTCTTCCTGAAGGAAAATAAAAAGGGTTCTTGTTAGTCCTGGGAATTCTTCTGTCTTCAGGTTCTAGATATAATCATAAAGAAAAAAATACGAAATATTTCAGGCATACCAAAATGTACAGAGAATGAGAATTGAGTACTCACCATCTAGCTTAAAAGAATAAAAAATTACAAATACAAGTGAAGCCCCCTGTGTATTCCTTCCTCCTCTTCAGAGGTAACCCCTATTTTCACATGTTTTCATATTTTTGCCACATGTATGTACATCTATATATAATACATAATAATATATTTTATGTCTTATATTTTTGTATAGGTGGTTGGTTTCCTTTTTTACACTATTTTTAAGATATGCTAATACATATGGCTCTGGTTTATTGATTTTCACCTCTATAAAGTATTCCATAGTATGCATATGCAGCAACTTATACATTCTTTGGCTGATGCTTCAAAGTCTGTCTTAGTACTCCTCTTTTGAGCAATGTGGGAGATTTCTTTAGGGTATAGACCTAGAATCAGAATTTTTGGATCATTGGATACACACATCTTTAACTTTGCTACATATCCAAACACTCTGAGCTACCAGCAGTAAGGGCCATCAATCTGCTTAACAAGCCCTCAGGACTCAAAGTCTCAGATTTGGTAGCCTGGAAGAGTAATGGTAGTGGTGGTACAGCAAGAATTTCCATTTCTAGCATGTTCTTAAGTGCTGCTGCTGCTGTTGTGTAGCATCTGGAATTACATTTTGAGAATCAGTGCTCTAGAGAAAGCCTATTCGATTATATATATATATATATATATAAAATTTTTTTTAGATTACATTTTGAAAGAGAGAGATGAGACATTATCTGAAAAGATGTGACTGGCAAGGTATTATTAGGTGACTGACATTCACCTGTGGTCCAGTTTTAGTATTCAGATTCCATAATAAATTGACTAAATGTAGATAATATATAGTAAATAACCAGTTTGAGTGATTGTCATCAAAGGCTAAATTCTTAATGAGTTTTCACTGCCAGAATGAGACATCTGCATGTGCTTTTGCGGCTGGGTGCTGAGAAAGGGAGAGGAGTGGGCAGGTGGCCAGGCATTAGGCTGGGGTGTGCACTGTGCTCAGCTGAGGTCACTTAGAGTATTAGAGTGTCATGACCACTTCCATAAAACCCAGGTGCTGGTCTACATGGCAGCATGAACATTCACTTGGGGGTTCCTCAAGATTTAAGGCATGAGGCTAATAAGTCACACTAGCTTCCCTATTTTTAGATATTTATATACAAATAAAACCATCAATATTTATATACTTTTATTTTTTATTAACATTTTATGCTTTTTAATTATATTGCAAAGCTAGTGCCAGGAAAGTTTTCCTCAAATATTCTTTTTTTTATTGTTTTATTTTATTTTCTATTTTTTTGAGACAGAGTCTTGCTTTGTCGCCCAGGCTAGAGTGAGTGCCGTGGTGTCAGCCTAGCTCACAGCAACCTCAAACTCCTGGGCTCAAGCAATCCTGCTGCCTCAGTCTCCTGAGTAGCTGGGACTACAGGCATGCACCACCATGCCCGGCTAATTTTTTCTATATATATTAGTTGGCCAATTAATTTCTTTCTATTTATAGTAGAGACGGGGTCTCGCTCTTGCTCAGGCTGGTTTCAAACTCCTGACCTCTAGCAATCCGCCCGCCTCAGCCTCCCAGAGTGCTAGGATTACATGCATAGTAAGCCACCGAGCCCGGCCTATTTTTTTATTTTAGAGACAGGGTCTCGCTCTTGCTCAGGCTGGTCTCGAACTCCTGAGCTCATGCAATCCTCCTGCCTCAGCCTCCCAGAGTACCAAGGTTACACCCTCAAATATTCTTTCTGCAAGAACTTCTTATACAAAAATCTTGAAAAGGAAGCCTACACATATTTAGGGTGCATGGACACAAACAGGCTTACACAGTCTGCAAATGGTTAACACCATAGTAAACTGGAAGGAAAGTGATTTTATTTCAGATTTAGCAATATAAAAAGTCAATTAGGAAAAAAAGCATGTACCAGTAACCCAACGCATTTGCTTACAACATTCTACAATTTGCAAAACAAGGTAATTCTTTTTCAAAACCAGACAACAGGTTCAAAAATACTTCTTTTCACACCCCTAAGTGATACTGTCTGTGGGAACAATGGCTGTTACAAGGCCATGTATTGCAGGCACATTTCCAGGAAGTTCTAGTTATCATTACTCTCATTTTATCTTCTTTCTTTTTTCTCTCTCATCAGCTTTTTGCTTTCTTCCCTTCTTCTTTTATTCACTGGATTCCGAGGATCATAGATTTCAAATGTGTCCGAGTCTTGCATGCTTGCGTCTTTCACTTTTCTACTTTTATCCTCAAATTGAAGTACGTGCGACATCCTAAAGAGGGAGAGAGGTTCAGTGATTCTGGCAGGGGACCTGAAAGTAGAAATTCTATACTCCACTATCACTGGCATAATAAACCATAAGGGTACAGAACACCAAGATGGGTTTGTTGTTTACTGGTGCCTATACCACATGCAAACCAACTGCTCAGAAAACTCTTAAATTTGAAAAACATGTCTGGAGTTTGTTCTGCTGGTTTGTATTTCTAGTAGTGCGTCTGTTTGCTTCAGTCTTCATTTGAGGTTCCTCCCCTGATGGGAGGTTGAAAGAGTTCTACCTAGAAGTGTTCCTCAAACTAAACTCAGAGAACACTCTGTCTGCTTTCTTTAAACAGCACATTCGTTTAGCCAGAGTGAGCCAGGTTGCAGAGCAAAACTCCATACAATAAACCAGTCCTATCTGATTTTTTTGTTTTCAGTAGTTAAATGGGTCAAGAATAGGGAATATATTAAGAAAATTTAAAAGTGATGTTCAAGTGGTGTTATGATTCCCTTTTCTGGGGAGGTGCTGGGTTAAAAAAAATATTCTTTTTCATACAAATGGAAACTAAACTTTTGGCATAACTCTATGGACTAATGTCCTCCTCTTACAGTCGATTGCAACAAATCTAACCACCCTGCTCTCTTACTTTATCAAAAGCTTACTGGTCTTAAGATATCAACATGTGCTTGAATCTCAAGTGATCATAAGCTGGCTATCCTTACCAGCAGGGAAATACGTAAGTAATTAGCTGTGCCCTCATTACGCAGTGTCAGGAATAAACGTGGAAGTCAAACGACCAGACTGCAGGGCAGTGGATAATTTGGAAAGAGAAAAGTTCAGTTTTTATACAAAGAAAACAAAACTATTATGTTGGGAGGGAAATTAAATGTCACAATATTAGCGACACCATCAGTGCTAAGAGTTCAGTAGCAGCTGCTCACCAGGGCTGACGAGTTGAGGCTTACATACCATTCCCACCTCCTTCTATCCACTCGAGAAAGCTTATTGGAATGCAGTGTGTATGAGTGACATTATCATATGGATGACTTAGAATCTAATTTACTAAATGAGGTAAATCACATTCATATGTCTATACCTTATTAATAATACATTATTTGTATCAAATTTTATAACTGGTCTCAATACATGAATATGCCACATCACACGTGTGAGCTGCCAACTTTTTATACTTTTGTTGCTTTAGTAAACACCCTTACTTAGAAAATTGCATTATACAACCATTGCAAGGTCTAATTTTCTTGTGCTTGCAATTTCCTACGGTATTTAAGTATTAGCCTCTGAGAGTAAAATAATCTGTAACTCCCAGAAACAGGCTGATTGTTCTACAGCCAAGATAATACATAGTAATAAGTATACCACTAGAACCAGTTGGAAAAACAATGAAACTAGATTTAATCAATTGATGATGACTTGCCTAGGTCTAAATGATCAGTGACAAGTCACTTCAGTAAATACACCTCTGACAGGCAAATAACAGCCTCATACTTTTGAAAGCTGGCCAATCAGCAACAGCCTATTTGGAATAATGGCGCTTCTGAGCTGATGTCAACTCCTAAACATTCCTTACCTCAAAATTCTATATGAAGATTTGCAACCTGTTTTGCTTGGAGACACTGCTTAAAAGCACAGCTCCTTTTTACTTAAGTGAGTAATAAATTAAGCCTTTGTTTCAGTATACCAAGAGGTATTCTTTTTCTTCAAAACTTAACCTATGCTGAAGCATAGTACACAAAGCATACGCCTTAGAAATTTCTAATGTATTCCCACTGATTAGAAACAAGTTAAGAAGAGCAGTAAGACTGTTCTGTTAAAGGTCCTTGATCACTGGGGTGGTGCTAACCTGCGGTCCGTCCGCAGGCTCAGTCATCACCTGAGCTCCGCCTACCACCACCCCCTCCTACCCTGTCCTCACTACCTTATCCGTGGAAAAATTATCTTTCCTGAAACTTAGGAATCAGGCTGCAGAGCTGGAGGTGAGCGGTGGGCGAGCCTAGCTAAGCTTCATCTGTATTTGCAGCCGAGCCCCATGGCTTGCATCATCGCCTGAGCTCCACCTGCCATCCCCATCTCCACCCACCCCGTGGAAAAACTGTCTTCCACGAAACTGGTCCCTGGTGCTAAAAAAGTTGGCGACTGCTGCTTTATCATACATCGGGGGAGCCCAGACCCCTATATTGCATTACAGTAAGTGCTTAGCAATTTTCCAAGTGTTTACAGGCTGGAGGTGTTGATGCCTAAGCTGACACCAGGAAGAAGTTGGAATCATATGCCCTTTAAAACAATTTTATTCAATACTCAAGATTGATACTAAAAGACCCCACTATCTTAGTTAACTTATTAATAACTTTCCATACACACATTTTTCTATTTAAAAATTATCCCATTCTTTGTCCAAAAATACAGATGGGTTTTTTGTACTGTCCATGTCTAGTAGGGATAGTCCATGTTTCAAAAATGACATTATCAGAATTTGTCAATTAAAAACATAAAAGGCACCTTCTTTCTTTCTATACCATGAGAGAATCTTGCAACTATGGGATTTAGTTGGCTCTCGTATAAGAAATGAAATCTAGACACATGAACAACAGCACAAAGTCCACAAGAAGAAACAGATTTTCTTACAAATTTGAAAAAAATAGAAAGCAGTAAATTAAAGGAGCTGTCTTTTTCAACTGTTTCATACACCACTGCATTAAACAAGTCCAACATTTTGATTAATAACAAACCTAAATCCAGAGGAAAGAAGGGGCTATCAGCTTACAAACTACTTCAGCTTTAATATCATAATACTTAGCATGGCTGGTTACTTGGCAATAATATTTAATCTTTAATAGAAATAAAAGCATAATCAAAATGCTTCACCCATTTATCTTTCAACATGCTTTGGCCACTTCATTTTGAAAAGCAAAACAAAACTGTTATTATGATTTTCAGCATAATAAACTCCTGACCTACGTGCCTCCATAAATCACAGACTGAATGGATAGAAAGTGAGCCTGCATTTTACAGTCTTCTGTAAGGATACACACGCAGGCTTAGAAGATAGACTTAATTCCAGTACTGAGGGTCTGCTAGTTTACAATCTTATATGTCCCAACAACTCAATACTATCCACTCTGTGGCTGGTCATGGAACTGGCCCAACAAGAGCAGTGAATTATTTTGGAATTAATTACACACTGATTATTTACATATGAAAAATTTAGAGTGTGTTCATTTGAAGGAAAAGAAAAACATTTAGTTCTGATTTAGAAAAATTTCACATAGGCTCAGATTCTCAAATAAGAACATTTTGACTTAAGTGTGTTAGAGAAATATGGAGGTTTACTATTTTCATAGAATTTGTGTTTGATAGGAAAGGTTTTTCTTTTTTGGGGGGGCATGGGACTGTATAAAATTATAAACAAACAACTGATTCTTCAAAAAGGACCTGGACCTTAACCTCACTAACTTGACATCCAGTTTTTAAAGTTCTCACACGATTGTGAAATAGATTCAGATACAATAGCAATTTGTATCAATGGAAAATAGAAAGAGAGGAATTGATACTCAGACATATAGTAAGTCATGCAATATAGAATTCTCATAATAGCAATTTATTTCTGATTTCAATGCATTTAAATTACTTATGCTTATATAAATAGATATCTTTTTCACTAGGAATTCTATAAATGATTCCTTCCCATATCCAAGTCACCCTAATTTAGAAACTTACTACCCAAATCTTAGATTGTTGCAGATGTCCTATTAGTCCTAACTGTACATCTGTACTATTTCTCTCTTCTTGAATTCTTCCAAAAGTTTAAAAAAATAATCTTTCTCACACATTTCTTTTAAATCACTCCTTTGATCAGAGGATTTGCTATCATAAGGGTGGAGAACCTGTGGCAGTAAGGCCACATGTGGCCTTCTAGGTCCTTAAGTGTGGCCTTTTGACTGACTCCAAATTTTACAGAACAAATTCTTTTATTTTTATTAATGCATTTTGTCTTTTATATTTTTATTTTATTTTAAAAATGAACATATTTAAAATACCGAAGAATAAAATAAGTTTCAATGAAATAATACTCCCACATTGACGGGCAGAATTAGAACACTAATAAGTCATAAGGTCTAAATTGATGGCTGCTATGCTCATGATTTAGTTCTAACTTCCTCCACCCGACTAGTGCTACTACTGCATGAGTTTGGTTGGTGACAGTTTATGGGGGTTGGATATGCCAGTCTGTTATCAGCTTTTGACAAGAGTGTACTGTGTTTCTATTTCAAGTGGAATTTGTGAATAGTTGCACCGCTCAACAGTATTTTTTAATTCTGTCTGCTTAACAGCCTATCATGCCAAAGAAGACCAAGAGAACGCTGAAGGAAGAAAATAGATATTTTAATGAGATTGGGAATTGCAGTATTATCTTGTTTCTACTAAAGATAAGATGATTTGCTTGCTTTGTGATACTGCAATATCAACATTAAAGAAATTCAATGCTCATCAGCATTATAACACTCATAAGGACCACGAATATTTTAAATTAGAGGGAGAGGCATGAAAGGTTGTACTGCAGAAATTAAAAGATAAAAAGCAAAAGCAAAGATAATTCTTTTAAGTAGCAATAAAACCTCCAAATAATGCCACTGAGGCAACTTATAAAGTAGCTTATATGCCTGAGGAAAAAAGGGAAGCCATTCAGTGATGTTGAAATTGTGAAAGAATGTTGTCGAAGTTGTAGGATGCTTAGATCCCCAAAACGTTTCAAAGTACAAACAATTGCCTCTTTCAAGAAGAACCATAACTGATCGGCAGAGTGATTTAGCCTTCAACTTAACAGAACAACTTCATGCAATACTTCAAAAGGAAAATACATATTATTCAATTGCTTTGGGTGAATCAACGAATAGGACTGACTTGACACAGGTTTTGTACTTCATTTGGGTCATAACAGAAGATTTTCTTTGGTACAAAGAGTTACTTGCTTTGGGCACTCTTGCAAACAGAAAACGGGGAACAGATATCTTCAACAACTTTCAAGATAAATGTTGTGAAGTTGTATTGAATTTGGTAAATTTAGTGAGTGTATATACAGATGGCGCTCCTTCCATGACAAGAAAACATGAAGTGTTTGCACACATAAAAAAAGTACTCACAGATCCGGATGCTCTCATTTCTTTTCATCCTATCTTGCATGAGCAAAATCTCTGTGCTAAAGCTACTATTTTAAGTGGCACTTTACAACACGTTGTAAGTATTGTTAACTATATTCCTGCAAATGCAACATAGCATCACCAGTTTCCTAACATGCTGAAGTTGAAAGATGAGGTATTCAGTGTGGATTTGCCCTATTATTCTAAAGTGTGTTGGCTATCTCAGGGACAGGTGTTAGCTAAAATTTTACTTCTGCAAGAACAGATAGTTAAATTTTATGAAGAATAAAATCAGCAATACGAATCATTGAAAGAAGATTTCTGAAAGAATGCAGCACTTCTGTGTGATATCATGTCAAATCAAAATGACTTGAATATTTCTTTGCAAGGTAAAGCTAAGTCTATAAATGACATGTGGCAAAAAATCCAAGCATTTCAGAAAAAGACTAACTTTTCTCAAAACACTTCTTCTTCAAAAGGAAATTTTGGATGAACATTTCCCCCAGTTAGTAAAGGTCATTGATTAGCAGGACCGTCAAATGATGCAAATCATCTGAAGAATATGCAGCTATTATAGACCTATTTATTGGAGAATACAATGAAAATTTCACTGACTTCGAGAATCATGACATCACACTCAAATTAGCATTTCAGCCTCACCTAGTTGATATCACCAAAGCACCTAAAGAACTACAGGTGGAATTGATTGAGCTCTCTATATATGACATTTTAAAGTCATTGTTTGAGGGTAAGAAAGATCCACTTGAAATATGGAAAAATGCAATAGAATACCCAAGCCTTCGGGAACATGCCCCAAAAATGCTTTCTTGCTTTTGAACCACATATTGCTGTGAATCTAGATTCTCCAACCTAACCCCAATCAAGACACCCTTAAGGTCACAAATAGCTGATACCCATTCTAGAGGGTCAAGTGAAACTGTAGACCTCGATGCTGTAACCAAATATTCAAATGCTTCCAACAAAAAGCAGATACAACAAAGTCATTAAAACCTTTGTTAACTTTAAAATTAACAAACAGTTTTCATGTTTTGAAATTATTAAGAACATAGTTACATTGTTACAAAATAATGTACATTTTTAAGTATTTTTAATTGAAGTTTCTTGAATGTGGCTTTATTTGATTACAGCTAAATTAACATGGCCTTCCAATGTGAAAAGTTTCCCCACCCTTGGGCTATCACATTAGACTGAAATAAATACTTCAGTCTGACTCTTAAAACCTTTTAACAACTGGTTGCTCCCCATCTCACCAACCTTATTTCATTCTTTCATCAGCTCTCACCATTTTGTAATTGTCTGTTTACTTAATTGTGAACAGACTGTTAGTTGTTTGAGACAGTTTGAGCACACTCTTGTTCACGGTTGTATTCCCAGTGCTGAGCATGGTGATTTGTGTTGGGAATGAATCCTTCAGACCCTTTGTACTGGCCAGGGCTGCTGGCTGGTAGTAGAAGATTTGCTAGGCTAATGCCTGACCTCCTTTTGTGGGCAAGGAAGTCTCTTCTTTTGATGATAAACTCCCTTAAACATCTACCAGACTTGGCAGAAAGCCTCAGCTCAGCACAACTCCACCTTTTCATGACCTCTTAGCCAGCACATACTGATAGTTGTTTTTCCACTGCACTCACATCAGTGATTGCTAGTTTTTATTCTTCAATAGGCTGCAGTGGGAGCATGCCTTGTGTTCTTTTCCTTCTCCTATAGCACCTAATGTAGAACTGGAGAGGGAGGATTTTTTTTAAAGCAATATTTCTCAAAGCATAGTTCTAGAGCACCAACATCAAATGCAGGCTGAATGTTAGAATCACCTGGGTGGCTTTAAAAACTATCAGTGCCAGGCTTTCATTTCCAGACATGTTGATTTAATTGTCCCAGGATGGGGGTCCCAGTGTCAGTAATTTAAACAAATTTCCTGGTTATTTTAAAATGCAAAGTAAAGACCACAGAACTAAAGTTTAAGAATCTTTGCACTTTCCCATTGATTTCATTAGCTATTGTTCTTGCCCCTTCAGACATGGAGCCTAATGATAAACTGGGAAACTACTTACATACTTGAAGAAACTTAAGTGGTCCATGAGTCTATTATTTGAACTGAATAATCTCAAGTGCAGTATCCATTTCTAATATATAGTTTTAAAGCAATGAACTTAACTCAATTATTCATTCAACAAACATCTAAGAGCTTTTTATGCATGAGGCCAATGAGAGACACTGGTGACACAGGGCCAAACATGAGCCAGGCCCTGCTCTCCTGATGTGAACAGTCTGTTAGAGAGAAGAACACACCAACAGACATCACAACGTGGCAAATGCACATTTTGGAATTACCTGCAAAGTGTGAGACAACAATAAGAGCACCCACTGACATGGCGCTTTACAAAAAGCTTTCTCTGTTGTTTAGTTGCATCCTCACAATAACTAGATAGGAGAGACAGGAAAGAGATTATTATCATCCCTGTTTCATAGGCAATCTCTGAGACTGAAGGTTGAGAAACTTGTAGCTGGTAAGTTGTTGACAACGCACGTTCTTGAATGTCTTCATAAGTAAAAAAATTCATCCTGTGAAGATGGATTTAACTTTGGAAATAAACCAAAAGTTAATTCAAGGATAGGTCAACTAAGGACGATTAAAAAATAAGACTGTGTAGTACTTATTTTGGAGTATAAAATTTAAAACATGAAACATGAATGATTACTTGCATGGCTCCCAGTCTGGCCCTTAAATCCATTCTAAAAGAGAAGTTCTAGAATATCTTGAGCAATGTGGGAGCATGTTTGGGAAAAGGCACCTCTCTTTTAGATGAATGCTTACTTAAAAACAAAAAGTATTAATTGCCACTATATATTTTATCCCCTTATTGTCTTTAATCAGCATTCCCTGGAATGTCAGCCCTAGTGTCTCTTTGTTCTTCCTAAGATGGGGATGTGACGTAGGGACACTCGTTCAGCTTGCAGTCTAAGAGGGGTAGAGCCTGGGGCCCTGGCCTGTCCCTTCAAAGGTGGACGTCTGGCAATCTCCTCTTACACATCAAATTACTAAGGACTACCTTGTTTGTAGTTGATGATGATGATATACAGGTCTTTTATGCTATATATATTTTTCAAAAATGCAAATCTAGCTATGAAAACTCTCCTGTTTCAAATCCTTCGAGGGCTCCCCATCGTCTACACAAAGCAACTCAAATTCCATATAGGGCCTCTATAATGTAGCTTTTGCTCTCCTCTCCAAGCTCATATGTGACTTCCCCCATCACATCTTATGCTCCAGACATCACAATCATTTGCAGTTTCCTGAACAAATGCTGTACTCTCCTGCCTCCTTGCTGCCTCTCTATATACCACACACTTTTCCTCTCCCTCCAATTAGCTGAGGTGTCATCCCCTCTGAGAAACGGTCCCTGATTCCTCTCCTGGCCTATCCTATTCTTTCTTTCCCAGGCTTAAGGGCCTGTTCTGGTCTCCCAAAGAATCCTGAACATCTTTTTAATCTAGTCTTCCTTGCACTACAGTGAAACTGCTGTCTCCCTCACTAGGCAACAAGTACTCCTGAGGCTGGTAGCTCTGTTTGTTTTTGTTTTTTTTTCTTAAATAGAGAAGGGATCTCACTATGTTGCCCAGGCTGGAGTGCAGAGGCTATTCACAGGTGCAATCACAGTCAGCATCCCAAGGAGCTTGGACTATAGGTGTGCACCACTGCATCTGGCTCCGCTTTATTGGCCTTTGTACCAGGCAATGCTGCTACAAAGCAATGCTTGGCAGGATGAATGCCCTCAATAAATGTTTGCTGAGTAAATAAAAGTTTCTGGGCTGCCAGTTACTTCTAAAACCTTTGGCTAGAATTCTGGTTTTGTTCGCTTTGCTCCTTGATAGTAGTAATACATAATTCCAAATTATTTAGCAATTATGTTTGTAAACCCTTGGTTTTTCCAGGTAAGCAACTCACTTTTCAAACTCCATAATACCAGAGAAAAGGAAAGTATGTACTTAAAAAGCTGAAACAACGTTTCCCTATCACTACTAACTTTATGGTATGAAAATCCAACACTTTCTTAAATGGGCCAGTTAAACTGCTTAAAGATTGAATTTGGCTTGTGCATGATTAGTCTTTGAGATGGAGAAAAATGCAAATATTGTTCTCCAGACAGCCTTCCCCATAGGTGTTAAAAGACCTTGCTATTCTTTGTGAAACTTTGTCATACACATAAGTAGTCTATGTACTGCGTTAGTGTACTATGTTAACAGATTCTCATTTTTTCTCTGTTAAATTAGAATTCTTATGAAACCCAACTAAATAGCTCCTGGATATTACTTAAGGTTGTTATTGTATGGGACTATGAGTCACAAACCTAAATGATCAGGTTTAAGTTTTTTTTTTCTTCTTTTTTTGCAGGGGGAAGCTTGAAAGGAGATTTGTATTTGAAAAGCAAAAACAGGCTGTTTTATTTTTAAAGGAAAATTTCAGCAAGACAAAACAATTTTCAAGTTTTGCCCACATTTGATTCTTTGAAAGGACCACACCCTGCTCTGTATCATAGATGGGCTGCAGCATACTTCTGTCCCCATCACTCCTCTGGAATGTCCTTCTACCTCCTTCCCACTGGTTTATGTCCCTGGTCTTTTTAAAGCCTAGTTTAATTCCCATTTCCTCCTAAAAATAATTTCTGACTGCCCTTGGTCTCAGGACCTCTCTTGCCTTTGAATATCTATAACACTTTCTATAGAAACCTTTGTGTATTGAAGTCAGAAGACCTGAGTTTGGGTTACACTTCAGTCATTAACTGTGACTGTGGGAAACTCACATTGTTTCTCAGGCCTCTGTTTCCTCATCTGTGAATAGAAGATGGTAATGTGCACCCTGTTTACCTCATGTGGTTAGAGTGAGGATCAAATATTGTGTCTTCAAAGGGCTTTGCAAATGGCAAAGTGCGGTCCAAACATTTATTATTATTTCAACTTATTTTGGACTTGTGTGTATCTTAGTCAGCTCAGGCTACCATAACAAATACCATAGCCTGGGTGAATTAAACATCAGACAGATCAGGAAAATAATTCATGATCTGAAGGAGAAATTCAACAAAGAGATAGATATCATTAAAAAGCATCAAACAGAAAGCCTGAAACTAAAACATTCAATGAATGAAAAAAATACAATTGGGAGCTTCAACAATAGAATAGATCAAGCAGAAGAAAGAACTTGAAAACAGGGCTTTTGAAATAACCTACTTAGAACAAAAAAAGAAAAAGAAAAAAGAAAAAAGCCCATGTGACATATGGGACATCATAAATCAACCAAATATTTGAATTCTTAGAGTTCCAGAAGGAGAAGAAATAGCAAAGGCATAGAAAACCTATTCAAAAAAGTAATGGATAAAAACTTTCCATGTCTTGCAAGAATACGGACATCCAGATACAGGAAGTTCAAAGATCCTCAAATGTATTCAACCCCAAAAAGTGTTCTCCACAGCACATTTTAATCAAATTGTCAACAGTCAAAGACAGAGAATTCTAAAAACATCAAGAGAAAAGCAGGAAGTCACATATAAGGGAATGCCTATTAGACTAACTATATTTCTTGGCAGAAACCTTACAGGCCAAGAGAGAATGGGATGATACATTCAAAGTGATCAAAGAAAAAAAAACCTGTCAGCCAAGAATACTACACTAAGCAAATCTACCTTTCAAAAATGAAGGAGAAATATAAAGTATTTTCTAGACAAACAAAATTTGAAGGAATTCATCACCACTGGATTGGCACTACAAGAAATCTTTAAGGGAGTCCTATACTTGGAAGTGAAAGGACACTACCTAGCATCATAAAACACATGAAAGTATAAAACTTACTGTGGAGCAGGTATACAAATAAGTAACAAAAAAGTCAAACAATACCACTACAGAAAACCACCAAACAGCAATGATAAATAATAAAAGAAGAAGGAAGGAAAAAAGAATGTACAAAACAACCAGAAAAAAGTAGAAAACCTGAGCAGACCAATTATCAGTAATGAGATAGAATCAGTAATAAAAAGTTTCCCAGCAAAGAAAAGCCCAGGACTAGATGGCTTTACTAGTGAATTCTACTGAAGTTATAAAGAAGAACTAATGCCAATTTCTAAAAAAAACAACATTCCACAAAATTGAAGAGGAGGGGATTTGTCCCAATTAATTTTAGGAGGACAGAATTACCCTGATAGAAAAGTCAGACAGATAAGGACACATGAAAAAAATAAAATTATGGGCCAATATCCCTGATGAATAGACACAAAAGTTCTCAACAAAATACTTGCAAACTGAATCCAACAACACATCAAGAAGAGAATACACCATGATTCATCCCAAGGATTCAAGGATGGTTCAACATACACAAATCAATAAAAGTAATACATCACATCAACAGATTGAAGGACAAAAACCATATGACCATCTTAATAGATAACAAAAGAAAATTTGATAAAATTAAACATTTTCTTATGATAAAAATTCTCAACTAGAAGAAACATACTCCAATGTAATAAAGGTCATATATGACAAACCCACAGCTAACATCATAATGAATGGGGAAGAGCTGAAAGCTTTTTCTTTAAGAACTGGGAGAAGATAAGGATGCCCACTTTCAGCACTCTATTCAACACATTACTGGAAGTCATAGGCAGAAAGATCAGGCAAGAGAAAAAAATGCAAGGCATCAAAATTGGAAAGGAAGAAGTCAAATTAACCTAGTTTGCAGATGACATGAGCTTATACTTAGAAAAACCTAAAGACGCTACCAAAAAACTTTGAACTGATAAATGAATTCAGTAAAATTGCAGGATACAAAATCCATGTACAAAAATCAGCATTTCTATACAAAATGGAACTAGCTAAAAAGAAGTCAGGAAGGCAATCTCATTTACAATAGCCATACACATAACAAATAAAATACATAGGAATCAATTTAACCAAGGAGGTGCAAGACCTCTACAAGGAAAACTACCAAACACTGGTGAAAGAAACTGAAGAGAATACAAATGGAAAGACATCCTATGATTATGGGCTGGAAGAATTAATATTGTTAAAAAGGCCATAGTATTCAAGCAATCTACAGATTCAATGAAATCACTATCAAAATATCAATGACATTTTCACAGAAATAGAAAAAAAATCCCTAAATTTGTATGGTATCACAAAAGATGCTGAATAATCAAACACTGAGCAAAAAGAACAATGTTCTAGGCATCACACTATCTTACTTCAAAATATATTACAAGGCTATCATAACCAAAACAGCATAGTATTGGTATAAAAATAGACACATAGACCAATGGAACAGAAGAGAGAACAGAGAAATAAACACATGTATTTATAGCCAACTGATTTTTGACAAAGGCACCAAGAATATAGACGGGGGAAAGGACACCCTATTCAATAAATGGTGCTCAGAAAACTGTATATCCATATGCAGAAGAATGAAAGTAGACCTCTATCTTTCACCATATAAAAAAATCAACTCCAAATGAACTAAAATCTTAAACCTAAGACCAGAAACTATAAAACTACTAGAAGAAAAAACACAGGTAAAACATTTCAAGGCCTTGGTCTAGGCAAAGATTTTAAGGCAAGGACTTCCAAAGCACAGGCAACAAACCCCAAAACAGACAAAGAGGACTATAATAAGCTCAAAAGTTTCTTCATAGCAAAGGAAACAACAGAGGGAAGAGTCAACCTTCAGGATGGGAGAAAAATAGTCACAACTATTCATCTGACAAGGGACTAATATCCAGAATATACAAACAATTCAAACAATAATAACAGTAATAAAACAAATAATCCCATTGAAAAGTGGGCAAAGCATCTGAACAGACATTTCCCAAATGAAGATGTACAAATGGCCAACAGGTATATGAAAAAATGCTCAATATCACTAACCATCAGGGAAATGCAAATCCAAACCACAATAAGATATCATCTCACTCCAGTTATAATGGCTATTATCAAAAAGACAACAAATAACAAATACTAGCAAGGATGAGGAGAAAAGGAACTATAATACACTGTTGCTGTGAATTAGTACAGCCATTATGGAAAACAGTATGGAGAGTTCTAAAAAACTAAAAATAGAACTACCACATGATCTAACAATCCTACCACTGGATATTTATCCAAAGGAAGGGAAATGAGTATATCAAAGTAGGACTTGAACCCTCATGTTTATTGCAGCGCTAGTCACAATAGCCAAGATATATCATCAGCCTAAGGGTCCATCAATTAATGAATGGATGAATAAAATGTGGTAAATACACATAATGGCATACTAGTCAGCCATAAAAAAGAATGAAATCTTGTCATTTGCAGCAACATGGATAGAACTGGAGGTTATCATAAGTGAAATAAGCCAGGCACAGAAAGACAAATATTACATGTTCTCACTCATATGTGAGACCTAAAAAAGTTGACTTCATGGAGATAAATAGTAAGATGATGGTTACCAAAGGCTGGCAAGTATGGGGTGGTGGTGGAGGAATGAAGAGAGGTTGGTTAATGGGTACAAACATACAGTTATAAAAAATAAGTTCTAGTGTTTGATAGCACAGTATGGTGATTATGGTTAACAATAATTTATTGTATATTTCTAAATAGCTAGAAGAGAAGAATTGAAATATTCCCAACACAAAAAAATGATCAGTATTTGAGTTGATGAATATCCTAAATACCCTGATTTGATCATTACACATTACATGCATGTATCAAGATATCACGTGTACCCCATAAATATGATTGTTATTTATCAATACAAAAATAGAGAGAGGAAAAAAGAAATTAAAGGGTTTAAATACAAGCACATTTGAAAAAAATGTCTTTTTTCAACATGAAGTAGATATTAGAGATCACAGTAACTCATATGAAGAAACAGAGACAGATAAAATATGAAAGAGCCCAGAGATCAGAGTAGGTAAAAAAAAAAAAGGCCTGGAAATGAGGTTACTGACACTCTTCATATCCTGTAGAGCAGGGTGGCACAGGACAGAGAAGACTATGAGAAACAGAAGAAGCCAAAGGAGAGAAAGAAAAGAAGCCCTATTCAATAAAATGATGCTGGGAAAATTGGATAGCCACATGTAGAAGAATGAAACAGGATCCCTGTCTCTCACTACCTACAAAAATGAATTCAAGATGGATAAAAGACTTAAACGTAAGGCATGAAACCATAAAAATTCTAGAAGAAAATATAGAAAAACCTCTTCTAGATATGGGCCTAGGCTAAGACCCCAAAGGCAATTACAACAACAACAAAATAAATAAATGAGACTTGATTAAATTAAAATGGTTCTGCACAGCTAGGGAAACAACAAAGCAAACAGCCTACAGAATGGGAGAAAATATTTGCAAACTATGCATCCAATAAAGGGCTAATATCCAGAATCTATAAATAACTCAAACAAATCAGCCAGAAAGAAACCAAATGACTCCATTAAAAAGTGGGCAAAAGACATGAACAGAAGCTTTCAAAAGAGGATAAACAAATGGCCAATAAACATATGAAAAAATGCTCAAAGTCACTAATCCTCAGGAAAGTGCAAATTAAAACCACAATGAGATATTACCTTATCCCTGTTAAAATGGCTTTTATTAAAAAGTCCCAAAACAATAGTTGCTGGAGTGGATGCGGAAAGAAAGGAATGCTTGGTGAGACTGCAATTTAGTACAACCTCTGTGGAAAACAGTATGGAGATTTCTCAAAGAACTAAAGGTAGGCCTAACATTGGACTCAGCAATCCCACTACTGGGTATAAACTCAAAGGAAAAGAGGTCATTTTATCAAAGAGACCTGCACTCAAAATGTTTATTGCAGCACAATTCAGAATCACAAATATGTGTAATCAACCCAAGTGCCCACCAATTCATGAGTGGATTAACAAAATGTGGTGTATACACACACACACACACACACACACATACACACACACACACACACCATGGAATACTACTCAGCCATAAAAAGAAATGAATTAATGTCTTTGTAGCAATTTGGATGGAACTGGAGACTATTATCCTAAGTGAGGTATTTCAAGAATAGAAAAATAAACACTATATGTAAATTTAATAATTTGGAATTAGCTGATGAGCATACATATATGGGTAAAAATGGTTGGAAATCAAGAAGGGGGAGGGGGAAGAGGTAAGGGGTAAAAATCTGCCTAACAGGTACAATGAACCCTATTCTGGTGATGGGCAGATACTTATAGACCTGACTAAGGCATTATAAAGGCTATCAATGTAACAAAAACATTTGTACACCCTTAATATTTTGAAATTAAAAAAAAAAAATCCAGGGAGAAAAGCAAAGATGAAAAAAGATTCAGAATGAGAAACAGAAATAGGCATTTAAAGGAAGCAGACAAAAATGCAAGCAGAAATGATAAAAAAAAAAAAACTCAAAAAACTCAGAAGAGAGATTTAGAAATTAACAGTAAGAGAAAAATCGGGACAAAAAACTTTAAAATACTTGAACAAATAAAAATAAGGACAGGAAAACCAAGCAAAGAGGAAAATAGACAATAACGCTTGGAAAAGAAAACAACAATGAAAACCAGTGGATTTTCTTTTACTGTTAACCACTAACAGAAAAATCTCCTTTGTTCTGAACTTTAAAGGAATGTTATATTGCCCTCTCAGTTTGGGGTTTTGAAAGCCAACTCTGAAAAATGTCTTCTGTTTCCTGTAGTTAAAAAAGAAATCCTCATATTATAGAGTGTCTTTAGTAAATATTTAGTATTTTGTTGGAGTAAATGTGAAAGACGTAATTTTCAAAATATTTTAAGCAAGAGGGAAATACATAGTTTCTAGGCTTTCTTGCCTATCTAACATGCTTAACACTCAGCAGGACACAGGTGGAAAGATTTAAGAGGCTTTTCAGAATAAATCTGTAATATGCATTCTTACACCTGCCCTGGGGTTAACCAACTGCTCAGCCAGTAACATTTAATCTATGGTCAGTACACTAACAGAACCACACAGAGAAGATGGAATTCCCTATCAAAAAGCCTGGTTAGCAGCTGGGGTACGTGGCTGTCTGCCCGTCTCTCTCAAAACAGATCCACAAACAAATCAAACTTCCCTAATGTGATAGAAACTTATTTCAGGGCAAACTGTGAAAGCACAGAGTTAATTCAGAAGGGTTTTCTTCATCCAGGAGAAAAAGACCGAAAAAGAAGTGACTTCAGGGATTGAACAGAGAGCTTAGAATTAAAATAATCACCATTTCAGGGTCAGCAACTCTGACAAGGGCCTATTTATAAAGAACCACACTGGTCTTTTGCAGCATTATTTATAGTCCTGCATAAAATGAACACTAACCAGGGAACCTGGTCTATAATCATATTCTTTCTTTCTTCATTTTATCACTACCTTAGAACTTGGCCAAGAGAGAGGAATGGAATAAAAACATTTACATTACACTGAGCTTATAATTCTATGCTCTCCAGAGTGATGATATTCTTCTGCTTTATATTTAAATTGTATTTACAATGAAAGTTCCTTCATATGTGCCCCCTCCCCTGCTTTTTTTTAGTACTCTCCTCAAGGAAAAAGCCAGTATTTCATTAAGGAGGCATTACTATCGACCAAAAAACTCCAAATTTATCTCAGAATGTTAAAAATTATGACAGGAACTAAACTTAAGCTAATCACTGAGATATTATGAGTTAATTAAGAAAAGGTCATAAAAATAGTCAAATGTTATAGAAATTGTATAAATTCCAGTCATCATCTTATCTTGATAGATGTGACAGTCGTCAAATACAGAGAAATTAATTCTTAAAAATAACAATGACAACACGAAAGATGAAAACAACAACACATTTATTGAGCACTGATTGTTCCAGACACCCTACCAAACCCTTTAAAAATAGTATCTCATTTAATCCACAAACTGACCTACCAAAAAGGCACTATTATTATCCCTAGTTTACACTTTAAGGAGCAGAGTCAGAAAGGTTATGTCATTTGCCCAAGAACACAGTAAGCTTCTAAGCTGGGATTCAAATTCAGGTCTGACTCCAGATCGCATACTTATAACCATCCTACTATTTATATTCCTATGAAAAAGTAGGGGTAAATGTGACAGGAACTTCTTGTTCAAGTTAAACTTTTAAATAACTTTCTGAATTTTAATTCTTCAAATAATACAGGAAATATAATATTAAAAATACTAATTTAACATTTTCCATGATTTAAAGGGGAGACTAAGAGATAATAAAGTCCTGGAGTCACTTGTTTGGCCTTTTTACTGCAGTTTAAAATAACAACAGGAACAACAACAGTGCTTTATCAGAAAATATGAAAAATATGCAGGCTAGCTCAGAGAAATTGTTGCTTGGGTGGGAGATGTTATGAAGCTAAGATATTCTATAGAAAGCCATAAAATAGTGATGTATTAAGTTTCACCATATAAACTAGGAATGATTTTCTTTCTAGCAGCAAATGTGATATTACATATAAGCAAACCAAAATCACAAATAAGAGAGAATGTGTTCAAAAACAAATAGAATCAAACAATTGAGCCAAGCATGATTGGCTATTTCCGAACTCTATCACTTCTATCTGTGAGACCATGACCAGGTTACCTAACTTTTCTGTGCCTTAGATTTTTCCCATATAATTTGGGCATAATGACACTATCTAAGTTTAAAAGAGATTGGTACTTTGTAAATGTTCAGTAAAAGTTAGTTTCTTAGTTTAACTTTTTTTTTTTTTTTTGAGACAGAGTCTCGCTTTGTTGTCCAGGCTAGAGTGAGTGCCGTGGCGTCAGCCTAGCTCACAGCAACCTCAAACTCCTGGGCTTGAGTGATCCTTCTGCCTCAGCCTCCCGAGTAGCTGGGACTACAGGCATGCGCCACCATGCCCGGCTAATTTTATGTATATATATCAGTTGGCCAATTAATTTCTTTCTATTTATAGTAGAGACGGTGTCTCGCTCTTGCTCAGGCTGGTTTTGAACTCCTGACCTTGAGCAATCCGCCCGCCTCGGCCTCCCAAGAGCTAGGATTACAGGCGTGAGCCACAGCGCCCGGCCCTTAGTTTAACTTTTATTTCTACTGAAAACAGCTCAAGCCCAGCATTTAACTTATTGTGATCAGTTGAATTATCTGCACACAAAGAATAGAACATTATTATTACATTTAACTTAATTGTCTGCATCAATACCAGAGAGAAGGCATATTGATAATGCAGAATGACAGGTAGCTGAAGTATTCTTTTTTTTTTTTTTTTGAGACAGAGTCTCACTTTCTTGCCTAGGCTAGAGTGAGTGCTGTGGCGTCAGCCTAGTTCACAGCAACCTCAAACTCCTGGGCTCAAGCGATCCTCCTGCCTCAGCCTCCTGAGTAGCTGGGACTACAGGCATGAGCCACCATGCCCGGCTGATTTTTATATATATATATATATATTAGTTGGCCAATTAATTTCTTTCTATTTTTATGGTAGAGACGGGGTCTCGCTCAGGCTGGTTTTGAACTCCTGACCTTGAGCAATCCGCCCGCCTTGGCCTCCCAGAGTGCTAGGATTACAGGCGTGAGCCACCATGCCGGCCTGAAGGATTCTTAATGAATGTCTTCGGAAGAGGATTTTATAGCTTGCATTTATATGTGGCCATCCTAGATGTCCTAGGGATTCACATCAGGTAAAATAGAAGAAAATGAGACGATAGCTACTCTGTGACTTTGTTAATTCTTTGTACTTTTGTTCAGTGTACTAGGGAGATGGAAAAATTCTGATTAAACTTCCCATAAAAACATTTATATACCTGTACTAGAAAATGGCAATCAAACATGCTAGGTTTCATTCTTTTTTATTCCTCATGCTACTTATTTTCCACATGTGATCTTTTCCACTACTTTGAAGGGTCTGTCTTAAGACTAATTACTTCCTTCTTGGCACTGGGACTGCAATTCAGGTAGTGGCCACCTGTTAAATAATGGGGCCTTTTTATTGATTCCATAGTCTATTGTCTAAGCTTTTTCCAGGTGTGGGTAACTAAAAGAAAATAAGAATGTAGCACATTATCTACTCACTTAAGCTTTTAAAGTAAAAATATAAGGGTAGAACAATAAAGGTCCAAGTTGCCTTATCAGATACTAAAAAGTATTATATTGCTATGATAATTAAGTAGTGAGGTATTGCCATAAGAACAGACAAAAAATTCAATATAAAATAATGAAACTGACCCAAAAATATACATAAGAACTTGCTGTATGATAAAGGACACATTTAATATCTGTGGGGAAAACACAGGAATTATTCATTTGTGGTGGTTAGCAATTTAGAGAAAAAAATAATAAATTTATAATATTGATCTAATATAATATACCAAATCAATTCCAGGTGGATTTTTGATATAAATTAAAAATAAAAACAAAACCATAAAAATACTAGAGAAAGATATAACTAGGTATTTATATAATCTTGGGATTATGAAGAGGCTAAGAATGATACCAGGCAGAAGGAAAAGACTGGCATAGTTACCAATGCAAATATTTAAAACTCCTTTTTAAAAACAAAACAAAACCCCCCCATAAACAAATTAAGGCAACAATAAACTGCTAAAAATATTTAAACAAAAAATAATATCCTTAATTTTAAAAGCTTTTGTAAATCAATAAGAAATATATAAACATAATAGACAATTCACCATCACAACAATGAAATATAAATGGCCAGTTAACATATTTAAAAAGTTTAACTTTACCAGTAAATAAAAGAAATACAAATGAGTACAAAGTAGAAATTGGTAATAAGTTTTATATATATGTATATATATGCACATCCAGTTATCTATGATATTATAATGCACACATACTCACATAGTATCTAGGGTTAGGAGAAACCAGCAACTTCATACATTGATGGTACAGGTATAAATGATTCAACTTTCTGGAATGCAATCTAGTGAAAATGTTACCAAAGGCATACCTGAACCGATAGAAATCAGAAAGTTGAGACTAGTTGGAAAAGGGCATGAGGGAACTTGCTGGGGTGATGTAAATGTTCTATATCTTGTTTTGGTGATGTTTACATGGGGCTATACATCAAAATCATCATCATGAACAGATAACAAATGTGTGCTTTTTTATATGTAAATTATACCTCAATTAAATTTTTTTTTTTTTTAAAAAGCCTATCTGACTCAGCAGTTTCATTTCCTTTAGCTTAAGGACATAACAATGAATTCACAAAATATTTAACTACTTCTTTATTCATTCATGAAAGGCTTATAATTAAAAATGGGGTGAATTTTTCCAAAAAAGGACCTATGTTAAATTATGCTATATCTGGGCTCCACATATACTCGCCATCAAATTGGTACTGACTGATTTAACATTATGGTGCTCAAAGGGTGGTGGTGTTCACCAGGGATTCAGGGGTTTGGGGGGTAGACCCACATCTGAGGGATGTGGTGAGCATTGTGGAGGGGAAGGGCATACTTCTAACCCTTGCTAGGGAGAGACAAAGATATAAAATGCAACCTAAATGTGTGTACTCTCATATTTTCTTGAAATAAAAAAAAATTATGCTATATCATCATGATAGAATACTATATAACTATCAAAAGTTATGTTGAAAAGAATATTTAATGATATGAAAAATGTTGCTAGTATACTGAAAAGAGAGAAAGCAAAAAAAAAGAGGTATGGCATGATTCTATTCTTGGGAAAAGCATCTATTTATATAAATGTCTGGGTAGACAAAAACATTAATGATGATTACCTGTGGGATATGAAATCACTAGTGATTTTTTTCTTTCCTTTCTTTTTAAATGTTTTATATATTGAATATATATTATAAATAGAAATTAGGTTATTTGAAAAAATTAGTATGACAGTTAATATTAATTTCATTTAATGACTTTATAAAAGAAAATGACATTGTTTAAAACTACCTTTGAAGAAATACGAACAACTATGTAGGAATTATGCATCTTCTTTCACTAAACTTCACCTGGAATCTTACTACTTGGGTTTTTCTATCCTGCTTTAAGAATCATTTAATTTTCTCTCAGATATGGTTAAAGTATCAGAATGCTTACTGATAAATTTCTGGGTTGCCTGTGTACAATGGAAACTTTCTTTGCACTAGTTTTGTTGCTATCTGAAACAACCATGCTGAAGTGACTTTTTTACTACACTATGCTAATCCTGAGGATTTTTGCTCCTTAAACTTTCTTTCCAATAGCAATAAATGACTTATGCATGCACAGCTTTTCTCTGTTCCAAGATGTTCCTGTCAGCTAAAAAAAAAAAAAAAAAAGATTCTGGAGAGAGTCCACAATCCATGACTGTATATTCCCAATATAGAAAAGGTAATCTTGTCCACTCTCCTCCTCTTTCTCTATGAATGCTAAATTTATATTAGCTAAACTCTGCCAGCCTCAGCATTTTGTAATCTGGTTTCAGCTAAAGAACATGTTTTTTTTTTTAAAACAAGGTTATATTTTTCTCCTTTGCTCAACAGCTTATAAAATAGAACCATCGAGCACTACTAGCAAATGGAATGAATATGTCTACATTACTTCTAGGTCACAGATAACATAAGTGAAGTAAATTAACATTTGCCTTTTCTTCATATATCATTTTTCTTTGAGGTTATTAGATCAAGAGGACTGTATAACTAACGTTTTGCCAATTTAATTTAGAATGTTTAGCTTGTGCTGCATAAGTAATATGTCAAGCCTTCCCAATACTACCCTAGTACCATGTACCCCCTTCCCACTCTCACACCTAATACTTCCTGAGCTTTTTCTAAGAGTCAGGCTCTGTGTTGAGTGCTTTATGTGAATTATCTCATTCAATTGTAATAATAACTCTAAGGTAGGTATTGTTATTATCACTTTACAGGGGAAGAAATTGAGGCTTAGCAGGTAAGCTGCTTGCTCAGATCATTTAGCAGTCAGCAGTCACTGAGCAGTGATTTGGACCCAAGCAGTCTGATTGACAGCATGCTGTATAATTAGGTGATAATTCAATATTTGGGATTACAGAGTAGGTTTTGGTCTCAGAACTCTCGGTGAAAAAAAAGAATGATCGTTTTAGTGGGTGCCTCCATGATGATACATTTCTTTAAAAGAATGGGGAAAATATTGCGAAGATGCGAATGGGTGATATATGCTATGACCAGCTCTAAAACATGAGTATTATTATATTATTTAGAATCAAAAGCCTCTGAAAGTCAAGCTGAATTTTTTTCTTACTTATCTCAGTGATTAGTACTTCATGATAGAATCACTGTTGGTAGAAGCTGGTGTTCTGGAATCAGTTTGGGCTCGTGAGGGTGACAGATACCCCTACCATTTATTACCATGTGATCTTGGGTAAATAATTTAATTTCTTTGAGCCACAGTTCCTCATTTATAGAATGTAAATAATACTAATTACCTGATGGAGTAATGAGAAACAAATCTACCACAGCTACTCCCTAATCTATGAGGCTCTTGTGAAGGTAAAATGAGAGATAGGATAAAGGTCCTTGCAGGGTACCCACCTGAAATGTAGTATAATACATGCAAATATTTGCTTTAAGAATGAATTGGTGGGATCCAGAGCTAACTTCATCTTCTACTACCAGTAGAAGACTTGGGTAAAAAGCATGCAAAGGATGTATACTTACTTTAAAGTCAAGTATAAGTAATTTCTATTCTGTCAGTTATTTTGTATAATCTTTAATTAAATAATCTGAATAACCGATAATTAGCTAAAATATACTTAACAAATGATTTTAAAAGAAAAGAAAGGATTTCATCTTAAAGTGGTTCTTCAGAAATGCTAAAACAAAAAAGCCTATGAAAATATAAATGCCACTTGGGGCAGAGCAAATTTGTTCATTTTCAATCTTTAATTGGATTCCATGTGGTTTAATGCAGTGACTTGACCTAAAGACTCAAACTTGAGTTAAACAAACAATAGTAAAGAAAACTTCCTTTGGTCAAGTAAATATAATATTAATAGCTAAATAAATATTGAAGGATCACTGTAGAGTACTATCCAAAAATCCCTGAGTTCCTGCCTCTGGTAGGTTACTACCTACTTGTCCTTTGATCTTTGAGCCTGAAGTATCTTCTTAGGTAACAAGAGGATAACAGTCCCAAGTTACATGGGAAAGATCAAACCACATCAGGAGAGTTAGGAATCCTAGTGAATGTAAGGTTTCTTGCCAATGACTATGAAAGCAGTTCATAATTTACTCCCAATATCTGTTCTAAGCAGAAATCTTCTTCCTTACAAAGACATCTTATCTCACTTGGGATATTAGACTATAAATCAATGGTGATGGGTGTCATGTTTAACTTTACTCCACATTCCACACCTCACACATTATTTACATTAAAAACATTCAAATGGAATAAGAATAGCTTTCAAAATATACAAACTGAGTATGACCTATTTGAATAAACTGAGCCCATAAATACTGTGCCGCAGTATTAATGCCATTGAAAAATTTTAGTTTCACTAGATGATAAGTATTCATATAAAGCTTAAGGATTAATAATTGCACATTTTAAGAAAAAAAATAGCATATTTAGAGTCCTTAATTGATAAGCAGTGATAAGGCTTATATGACAGCAGCAATTGAATGAGTACAAAAGGCTCATTATCTGAACTGTAAGAAAACAGACAGCATAATTTACCTATAGGCTGGAAATTAGAAGTTTGTGAATTAAGGATGACATCTAAACAAATACAAACTCTAGAGCTCTGATAAAGGCTATATAAAGCATAATTACAGTAACTACTGTAAATATTACTCCCCAAAAGCTGATGAATGGAAATTTGTCTTGCAGTTGATCACTTAGTTGAAATTCTTGGCAAGAAGAACAAGGGGGAGTACTTTATATTAGTGAACAAAAAACAGATCAATTTCCTTAGAGATTATTTAGCAACAAGCTTTTATGGCAAAATACACTCTTCTTTTGACTCCATGAACTACCAGTATTGCTTTCTTCAGATTAACTGAGCCAAACACATTTTATTAACTTAATTTAAGACTTCAGGTATTATCCTATTATGAACCATCTGTGAGCCTCTGTACCCCTCCACAGCCCACAGACATCCAAATCCCTCCAAAAGATTTCTGCTAATTGCCAGCATGCCTTGTGATTTTCAGGCCTCTTTTGCCTCTTATGCTCTAGCTTCCTTTGGCCCACACCATGCAAAAAGAATTTGAGTCTCGGCCCTCCTGAGTCCAAAACCAAACACTACTCACATAAGTACAACTTCAATGGAGGCTGTTAAGAGATCCTGGAGATAGGTCACATCAACCACTGCATCTTTCAATACCAATCCACTCCCTCTCTTCTTATCTCAAGCATTGAGATATAAATATTGAAGGGGCATTGTAGAGTACTATCCAAAAAGCCCTGAGTTCCTGCCTGTGGTAGGTTACTACCTACTTCTCCTATGATCTTTGAGCCTAAAGTATCCTCTTAGGTAACAAGAGGATAACAGTGAATTGTTTGGTGATCACCTTTTGTGATTTGAAGATGCTCCTAATGTATTGATCTTCAGTCTGTGAGCCTTACCAAGGCACAATACTTTCCCCAAGAAATACATTATTCTCTCTAAGAACAATTCAGTGTCAACTATTAAGATAAATTTTTAAAAGAAAAGAAATTATTCATGCTAAGAAGAATTGAGTACTACCTAAATTTTCTTTTTTTTAAAAAAAGGATCTTAATAGGTAGCAGCTGAAAGAAATGAGATATGCTGCTAGGTGAAATAATTCAGCACAATCCAGTCTGAGAAAATTTACTACTTATGCGTAAATCTTAAAAGAACAACTGCAGAACACTGCAGATTTGGGAATCTCCAAAGGAAAAAAAAGGGGCATATTTTTTTTTTTTTTGAGACAGAGTCTCGCTTTCTTGCCCAGGCTAGAGTGAGTGCCGTGGCGTCAGCCTAGCTCACAGCAACCTCAAACTCCTGGGCTCAAGCGATCCTCTTGCCTCAGCCTCCTGAGTAGCTGGGACTACAGGCACAAGCCACCATGCCCGGCTGATTTTTATATATATATATATATTAGTTGGCCAATTAATTTCTTTCTATTTTTATGGTAGAGACGGGGTCTCACTCAGGCTGGTTTTGAACTCCTGACCTTGAGCAATCCGCCCACCTCGGCCTCCCAGAGTGCTAGGATTACAAAAAAGGGGCATATTGATAAACAATTCTTAGGAGCTGTAGTCCCAAGAGGGTGGGATAAAAACCCTGTTGGTTTTTTCCCCCTCTCTTTTCTACCACAGCTTGGCCCTGAATGAAGGCACAGTTGCAAAAAGTGCATGGCAGAACAATGTAACTGAAGCTCCAACTTTCTGGCTGGAGATCAAAAAGGGGAGGCCCAGGATGGTAGAAGGGATTGAGGAAACTGTGAAGAGGAAAGAGACCTCATAAAGTCAGTGTGAGGATCTGACACTAAACCACACACCAAAGACTTTGAGAACTTAAGTAAAAGATAGTCCAACAGCCAGGTCCCAGACTGGCCACTTTGTGGCACACACGGGACAGATACAAATAGCAATGCACAGGCATTGAAAACAAGACTGAGACTGAAACCAAATCCCACAGAAGGGTGGTCAGAACTTGTGAGCCCAGATGGGTTGATTGTCTGCTATAACAAAATATTAACATCCTTCATAGGATTTAATAAGACCCAGAGACTCATAATATTAAAAATGCTTAGGATACAATAAAAAATTACTCAGCATATGAGGAACCAGGAAAATCTCAATTTGCATGGGAAAAGACCATCAACAGATACTAATACTGAGAAGACAGACATTGGAATTATTTGACAAAGATTTTAAAACAGTTATCGTAAAAATGCTCCAAGAAAGCTCAACACTTTTGAAATAAATGAAAAGATAGAAAGCTTCAACATAAAAATGAATACAAATAGAAGTTTTAGAACTGAAAAGTAATCAAAATAAAAAACCCACTGGATGGGCCCAGTAGAATGGAGGTGATAGAGGAAAAAGTGGACTGGAAGACACATCATTACAAACTATCCAATCTGGACTGAGAGAAAAATGACTGAACAAAATTACTGAAGCCTAGGGACCTGTGGGAAAACAGCAAAGGTCTAAAATTTGTGTCATTAGAGTCCTAGAGAGGAGAAAGAGTGTGTGTTGAAGGCAAGATATTTGAAGAAATAGTATCTGAAAACTTCCCAAATTTAGTGAAAGACACAAACCTACAGATTTAAGCAGCTCAGCCAACCCCACACAGAATAAACCCAAAGAAATCCACACCTATACATACAAAACAAACTTGAAAAAACTAAAGACAAAGAAAAAAATCTTAAACAACTAGAAAAATATAATGCATTATTTATAAGGAAACAACAATTTGAACAAGTAAAGATTTTCTAATAAAAACCATGCAGATCAGAATTTGGTGGAACAAACATCTTTAAAGTGTTAAAATATATGACCTGTCAACCCAGAATTTAGATCTGCTTTGAAAGAATTGTTCAAGGAAGTTCTTTAGATAGAAGAGAAATAATACCAGAAAGAAACCTGAACTATCATACATATTGGAAAGGAAAAAAATAAAATTGCCTGCATTTATAGGCAACATGATTACATAGAAAATTCCAAGGCCTCTATAAAACAAAAGCAATGCAAAATGCTCTTAGAACTGAAAGAGGTACCTTCCTGGCTAAATAGGGGTGGTAGGTGGGGTGGAGAAGAAAAAAAATAAACCCCACAAAATCCTAGAACTAATAAGTGAATTTAGCAAGGTTGTAGGATATAAGGCCAATACAGAAAAAGCAAGCATATTTTTATATAATGGTGAGAAATAATTTGGATCCAAAATAAAAATAAATACTATTTATAACAGCTATACACACAAAAGAAATACGCAGGTATAAATCCAACAAAACATGTACAGGATATGTATGCTAATAACTACAAAATAATGATGAACCAAATCAAAGGAGACCTAAATAAATGGGGAATCATAACTATATGTTTATGTTTTGGAAAATTCAAGATAGTAAAGATGTCAATTCTCCTCAGATTAATCAATAAACTTAATGAAATTCAAATAAATTTCCCAGCAGATTTTTTTTATAGATATAGACAAATTGCCAGAACAATTTTGAAAAAAGAAGAAAGTTAGAAGAATCATACTACCTGATTTCAAAATTTACTATAAAGCTGTAATAATCAAGATAATGTGATATTGGTAGAAGGATAAACACATAGATTAATGAAACATAATAGAGACTCCAGGAAAAGACCTATATAAATATAATCAACTGATCTTTGACAAAAGTGTAAAGGCAGTTCAATGGAGACCGAATAGTCTTTTAAACACAAATGGTAGTGGAACAACTGGACATCCATGTGAATAAAAGGAACCTTAACCTAAACTTCATTTCTTATATAAAAATTTATTCAAAATGAGTAATAGGTTTAACTGTAAAATATAAAACTATAAAATATTTAAAAGAAAACTTGGAAGAAAATCTGTGTTACTTAAGGTTAGGCAGAGTTCTTAGACATGACACCAAAAGCATAAGACATAAAGGAAAAAAATCAGTAAATTGGACTTTATCAATATTAAGATTTTTTACTTTGTGAAAGGCACTATTAATAAAATAAAAGTAATACATAAAATAAGCAAAAAATAAATTTTAAAAAGCACTATAGCATAGAAGAAAAATCAGATATCTGATAAAGAACTTGCAAATCACATATCTCAAAAGGACTTGGATTTAGATTATACAGAGAACTCTCAAAACTCAACATTAAGAAAACAAACTCAATTAAAAAATGGCAAAAGACTTGAACAGATACTTCATCAAAGAGGAAATATAGAAGATGAATAAGCACAGGACAGATTAAAATTACTACTGGATCGCTCATTGTAACAAGGGAAACGACTGAAACACATTTAAAGGAAAAGTTAACTATATCTCCTTTCCATGCCTCTTGGTGCCTCTTATCCTTCTCCATCCCCCTTTTCCAGCTAATCAGCAGTAACAGTAGTGTACATATCCCACCACTCTTTCCCCCAGGACAGATCTTGATACACATAGAATAAACAAATATTTTTTAAAAGTCTGTTATATGTCAGGCACTAGATGAGGTGCTATAAGGACCAAAAAGCAGAGAAATTATTTAACTTGACTATGCCTCAGTTCCCTCATGTGTAAAACAAAGATATTAATACCTATCCCACAGAGTTATTGAGCTCAACAAATGGGTGATGTATTAGTTTAGTTAGAATCAATAAGACATTATTTTATGATAATGTATTTGGAGAGACGAGGCATAAATATAAGAATTTAAAAAACCCAATAATATTGCATGATATTTTCAATATCATGGACAGTCCAGACAGCTAGAACTTGTTGTTTTTGTACTATGCTAACTCCAGAGGAAGGCGTTAAACCTTCTTCAAGCCAAATCTTGGTTCTCAGAACTTCAATCTCTAACAGAAAAAAACTGTCTGACTGATGGATAAAACTTATTTTTAATATCAGCCAAGGTGCAGTAATAAAACTGAAAAAAAATCCAGATCCAGAAGTTTTAACCCATAGAATTATCTTAGAAGGAGAGTTTTTCACAACCAATAACAAGACCACTTAGAGATGAGGCTCTTGAGAAGGGGAGCTATTTTGAAATTTGTATAGTTTTATTAAAAACAGAAGCAAATCAGACTGTATTTGTATTTTTAAATCATTTACAAAGGCAAAGCATTTCTTCTAAAACATTATTCTCTTTCACAAAGCACTGCAAGGAACCTTAATTAATTCTTGAGATTCTAATATCCCTAGAGACACATCTTAAATGATATTAACTTGGGAGTATAAATTGGAATGACATTTTGGGAGAGCCATTTGAAAATATTTAGCAGAAGCCTAAAATGCACACTCACTGAGTAAGTAATTCCAATTTTAGAAATTTATCCTGAGAAAATGGGCAATGACATAGATGCAAGGATATCCATTACAGCATTGTTTATAATAAAAAAACTGGAAAGAGCCTAAATACCCAACAACATGGCCAAGTATATTTGTGGTTCATCATATTATATAGTAGAACACTACATGGCCATATTTCAAAATATAAAAATTATGTCATAAAATTATGTATAACAAGGAGAAACAGTCACTATATATTGCTGAGGGAAAAGGGAAGCTACAGAACTGTAGTACTTTATAATCCCATTCCTGCTTAAAATATGCATGTGTACAGATAAGTCTGGAAGTGTATAAATTAACAAGTCTAAACATATACTTTTACATATTTAGTATAAATAGCAAAATATAAAATTAATATGCATAAATTAATAGTACTCATTTTTGAGTTTGAGATCACACGTGATTTTTATTTACTTCTAAGAAGTAAAGGTCTACATTCTGATTTTTCTACAGTGAACATCTTTTAATTATATAACAATCGTTAAAATATTTATTTGAGACAATCATGTAATTGTTAGTGTTTTTCAAATTTTTATAATACTGAATATTGTATGTACTATGGAGGAAAGTGGTGGAGGAGAGAGAAAGGAGAAAGGGGGAAGAAGGCAGGCAGATCATTATGTTTATTGTTTTATCATGTATATTTGTCATAAAGTTTTAAGGTAACCTTAGATTTAACAATCTGGAAAAAAATTTTCAATGGAACATACTAGTGAATAGTTAATGTTGGTAAGATCAAAGTCTACTCTCACAGACTTCATTTTTCTCCTCTCAGAAATGCCAATTTTGTTGTATAAGGAGCAGGTGGCTTTCCTTTTTTATAGTCTCTCCACTGCCTTGTCAGCTGCAGCTCTCTCAAAACTGCTTTGGGAGCTAATCAAGCTTTATCTAACCAAACCCAATTGGCATATGGACTTCATCCATATGGTCATATGAATCCTTTGGCTGATGCCTGCAGCCATGTGTCTAATCAGTTTTATAAAATCCATGCTGGAAGAAGGAGTCTATAGCTGTGTGAGTCTGTGATGCTGTGGGATTAAGGAATACAGTGGCAAAGAGACTACCTGTTAAACTGGACTCTGATACCATCAATGCCACCAAATATTGGTGGTATACATCTGAACAAAGAAAGAATCCTAGTAATTCTGAGTGAAAAATTTCTATCATGCATTTCGGCTTAGATCTACTAGTAACACTTCTTTAAATGCTTTGTTAGTCAGTGAAATCTGGGAATAATTATCAAACACCATACGCACTGTTTACAATAGAATCATATTTCTTTTCTTTCTCTCCCCCTCTCACTTTTTTTTTTTGCATAAAAAGTAGAATACTGCTGAATGGTACCCAAATGTCTGTTGTATACCATGCCAATACAGCAGCTAAGCCAAAAATGCAAATAGAATAGTTTGCCAAGTAAAAGAAAACATAACAAATTGGTAATGGTTTCTATCTTGACAGAAAATGAAAATGATTCCTCAATGTGTGGCCACTCATGCGGACACATAAAAATGTCTTAGAAGCAATCATTCTACCTCAGATAACAGATCCTGACAGTGTAGTACAGCACACTGGCTGACTTTCACTTCTTAGAAAAGCGGCAACCGTGACCTACAAAATAGTCTGGGAACCATGTAATTTATGCATAACACACATGCACATGCCATGCACTCATAATATTTGCTATAAATCATTTTGAATACAAGACTCCTTTCCTGAGTAGAATATGCTTTATGAGAGAGGATCTAAATCACCAGAGGCTTGATAAAACTAAACTGGTTTATTTATGAACAGAAATGAAGTTGTTGCTTATCAAGTTACAGAAATTCAATGGTCTATATTGCAACATGAGGGCCCTATGAATTCTGTAAGATTCTACATAGTGCCTTGAATACTAAAGGTATTTTTCTTAGATGTTAGATACAAGAAATAACAAACAACTTCTGGAGGTACATAGTGTACAGCTGACTTTCTGTTTAGAAGATTACAATTAAAAGCATAAATGAATGCCCTAAAGACCTGCTAATGGTTCCTTTAACTTATTCTCCGCTTCTTCACCACTTATTTTTTTCTTCAGATGGAGAATTAGCCAACATCATTGACCAGTTATTTTTACTCCCATGTCTGGTGAAGTTTTCCCATTTGTTTAACTTTCCAATGAGAACATTAGATAGAAAATTGTATTATCAAATCAGATCAAAAATAAGAATCACACTTTTAAAAACACATAATTGGTATCTGAAGGTAATGAGGAATTCAAATGAGACAATACTGAACCAAGGGGCTAGGAAGAACCTTGGGAAGTTAAATGGTCTTGCCAAGTTGAAAGTAAATTCGAATCCTGTGGGTTATGAGTTTCAAATGAAACTTTTGGGGTTTGAATTTGTTGGTGACTTTCCTGTTCAATAAAAAAGGACTTAAGTGGCTTATAAAAAGGCTAAAAAAACTTATTGGGCATCAAACTGCTCTTACAAAACACCATCTTGATGAGTTAAGTGTAAATGAATCAGAAACACATGGGTCATATTTCCTTTAAAAATGCATATGGATTCAAAAATAAGGGGAAGAGGACTTGGCAAAACATTTTTTGTGTGGTGGCTGAACCCAAAACATTTGAAAGATATTTTGAGACATTCAAGGAATCCAAAATAAAACTAAACCTGTCCAGTCATATAAAAAACAGAACGTTCTTCTATGTAATGTGCATTTATCTCTATGGGTCAATCAACACTTGCTGAGCCTTTACCTTTGGCACAGAACTATGCAAGGAGCTAGCTTCTGCCTTGAAGCAACTTTCAATTTAAGTATAAACAAATATATATAAATAATAGAACGCGATTAAAAGAGATCTAGAATTTTACAAAAATTGGCATTATAACCCACATCATATGAAAACTATAAATTAATGGAGAAATATACAAGTGCTTTCAGGGACCTAGCTTGGGTAGGATTCATTCCATTCAAATTGTTATCCCCTCAGCCCTTTTGATTAAAGTTATATACAGTTGCAGAGTCTTACGTGTTTGAATGTTTTCTTAATGAGTGTTTTTATGTCTTTTTAAATGTGTGTCCCAGCCCTCCTTCCTCCACCCTGTAGATTTGTGAGTGCTCAACAAATCTTGTTGACTGGTTTCCTGGAGGATGGGAGTGTTGAACAGAGTTTTGAAATAAGGGAGATGCTGTCTGGCAGCGAGAACTGAGGCTATGATTCTGGGTTGGGGTAATGGCACATGTGATGGTTCAGAGGCTCCAGAGGGTGAGTCATGTGTGGGGGGTGATGCACTGGCTTGCTTGCAGCAATGTGCCTGAGCCAGGCTGTCGTGGGAGGTGGAGGCAGTTAGGTGTGGGGAGTCCTAATATACTGCATGTGAAGTCAGCTTGAGGACAGAGGGGTGTGATAAAGAAAAACACAGTTTTTATTCTTTTTGCTGGTATAGGATGAAGTTCTAAGCAAAGGACACAGACATGCCATTAATTTATTTCTTATCAGTGTATGAAAAAGCTGAAAAATATCCAAAGATAAAAATAAAATTATCTATGTACATGTTGCTAGGATCCTGTAGATCATAAATTTGAAGAGGAAGTTAGCAGGAGTATGAAATGGATTACCGAGTTCTACAATGTGTGTGGGAAAGCATACAAAATTATTGATTCATTGTCTTTTAAGGTTGTTTTCTAGTTGTTTAACATGAGTCTTACCTTTTCCACAATATTAGAAAGTTGCTTAGATCAGGAATGTTTTCATATATTTCTTGTATTTTTCACAGGCTAGCACAATATAGGGACCCATCAAGCACTCAATAAATGCTTGTTTATTGAGTGCTTGGTGTGTTTATTTATTTCACTTTATATTGAATTGAAATGAAGTAAAGGGTGCTGAGGCCCTATCGTGATGAAGGTCTGAAAAAAAAGATATATTGGAAATGTCCCAATACAATCTCTGCTTTGAGCCTATTTGTTTATGGTTAATATAAAGAAATCAAAGCCCTTACCATCCTTCATCATCTTCTACTTCTGTTTCAGAAATGTCATTTTCAGGAGTTTCAGCAATTGCTTGAGTGAGTTTAGATTTAAACTGGTTCAGCAGCGCAAGGGTCTGAAATAACAATTAGACTGCTAAATTTTCTTATATAGATAAATATAACTTTAAAAGAGACAGTTAAGTTTGGTAGAAAAGAAAATATCCTACTTGGATGTAAAACACTTAGATGTCTGATTTTGAAGAAAAATAACAAAATTGCCCTCAGGCTGTAACAGTAGGTGATATTAATAAACCTTGACATTGTCCTATTTGGATTTCCACTGATATTTTTCCTTAGAGATACATGACCATTTTCTGTTTTGGGGAACATAAATTTGCTTATGTAGAAGATACTTCAACTTTTAAAAACACATGCTTATTAATAGTTATGTTTTTGATGTTCATAAGACAGGGAGGTAACTCACTAAGATATATGGAATCAAAAACAAAACACCAACAACAAGTAGTATTTTTTATTTAAAAAATTTCTAAAAATGTAAAAATATCAATATTGGGAAGGTAGAATGAATGAATATATTAACTGTTGGAAGATGAGTAAATTGGAATAGTATCTTTAGAAAGCTGCTGATACATATTAGAAACTATAAAATGATAATTTCCTCTGATTCAATAATTATAATGTTGGGAATATATTCTACAAAAATAATCTGAAACACAGAAAATGGCTTATGCACAAGATGTGCACTATAGCAATATTCATACAAATGGAAAAAATGGAAACACATTAAATATCTGTCAATAAGAAAGTAGATAAATTTGGTAAAAAGCCATAACCATGCTATTACACTGCTATTAAAAATTATCAACATGAAGCATTATATTCTGTTGTTAAATAAAAGAAGGAAGATACAAATATTATGTTGAGTATATTTTTCAAAAAAAGGTGGTGGGGGAACATTACTCTGAATTCTTGTTTGGTTCCCAGGCTCTCTGTGAGCAAGAAGAAGCAACAGGTAGCTACAGTTTTGTAACCACATTGTCTCCTGGCTATACCTTAACAGTCTACTCCACAATTTTAGTAGAGAACACAAGCTAGAAAACGTTTTCCACTTTACGGGTTTAAAGAGCACCTTATTGTAAAATGGGATAAATCAATGTTTTGATATGTTGAATTCAATACTAAAATCCTCATAGTTCATAAGGAAAAGGATGCATGATAGTTCAATCTGTGAATAATGGGTATATTAAGGAGTCCCAGTAAATTCCTAAGCTCCAGAATTTATCTAGAGAATATCATTAAGATCACATTTCATGAAAAGATTAAGTAGGTTTTGGAAGTCTAGTACCTAGGCTTAATAAAAACAAGTAATGCCAAAAGAACTTTAAGAAAAAAGGCTGTGATTGCTAAAAAAAGATGGTGAAAATTGCCTTATACATGTCTGCAAAATTTAATGACCACAGACAATAGCTGAAAATATACATATTACCATAGCTGTTGAATGAGGTGAGTTTTGGAGAAAATTTATAAATTCCTATAGAATATCATCATAGGCATTCTGAAGGCTACCTAGTGTTAGGTTTTAGATATTTGCTTTTAGAGTAGAGATGATAGAACATCTTCTATCATAGCAATATTCATACAAATGGAAAAAATGGAAACACATTAAATATCTGTCAATGATAGAACTCTTCAAACAATATTAACAGAGAAAGCATCCCTTGTTTCCAAACCACATTCACTTAAAAAAACTCCTATTGTTTACAAACTGTTATTGTATTTGCTTTATAATATGAAAAAGTTTACTGTAAAAATATTGGAAAACAGAAGCGAAACAAAATAACTATTATCCTAGCACTTAGAATAACTATTGCTAAACATTTTGGTATATATCCTTTAAGGCTTTTTTTGTGTATGTGCTTTTGTGTGTGTATGTATATGTTTATATATCTATATCTATGTTATATAAAGATAAATTTCCATATGTATATAGCTATATCTATCTAACCTGCTTAGAAGTAAACCCTATCAATTTTTATTGAAGGACTTTGGTACATTTGGAAATGTCTTTTCTAAGGGCATAAGGAAAAATGAAAACAAAAAAGATTCCCTAGTGGAATGAAATTTAAAAACTTACTAGAAAATTACAACAGACCTAGATCTTTCTCCTTGAGTTATGGTGAGGCAGTTTTTAGAGCCAATTAATGAGCTATTGGCATTTGCTCAAAGAGGGGGGACTGTGGCAAACCAAAAACATTCTCTTGGCCTTTCTTAGCTTCTTCTATATTCAAGATTGGACTTTGTCTAGCTGCATTGCATTCTAAGGGCAAGAGAAGGCACTGGGCAGAAAAAAAAATCATAAAAATAATGGGGCACAGTATAGGGTGAAGAAGAGCATTTCTGTTTGGCATGTACAGGGGAATTACTCAGTCTTTTGGCTTTTGCTAAAGGAATGAATGATCAACCCCTTACAGCATGGCTCTTCAGCACAGCAAGAGCCTTCCCAGCATGGAGAAGCTATTCTGAAGGGGCCTGGCCTTGGCAGACTCTGTTCATGCCTATCTATATCCAAGAGTCTCCCAACTGGCTTCTGTGCCTCCAATCCACCTCTGCTTCTAGTCTACTATCCACACTGCAGCTAGGTTGTTAAGATCTTCCCCAAATGCAAATGAGATCAAATCACTTCCTCTGTCAATGGTTCCCCATTACCCTTAGGGTAAATCTAAACTCCTTAACTTTGCTTGAACTGACTCCTGCTTACCTCTTTGGTTTCATCTTTCTCCCTCTCTTAATTTATGTCATAGTCATATTTAACATGTTTTAGTTCTTTGCAAAGAGGTCAAAAACTTCTCATATATGTACTGTTCCTTTTGTCTAGCCACAACCTGTCTCCACCTGGCTATCTTCTATTCAGTCTTCAAAGATCAGCTGACAAACAATTTGCTCAGGACAGCCTTCCTAGATTTTTAGGTCATGTTAGGTCCTACTGTTAAACATTTAGTTGGTTCCCTGTATCTGCCCTTTCATAGTGTTCACCCCCTTTTATTGGTGTTATTTATTTAACTAGCTCTTTTCCTTGATAGCTCAGAGAGGGCAGGAACGTGTCCATGTGTTGACCAGCAAATACAGTGATTAGTACCTGGTAGATTCTTAATAATTATTTGCTACAAGGGGGAAAAAAAGGAGGAATGCATGAATAAGAGTGATCCTTAGCATCTTTGGTAGTATAGTCACTACCACTGCTATTCAGAAGACTTTGTGACTCCATGAAAATAAGTTAATAATGTATTTTTCTTAATTTCATTTGATGTGTTATTTCTTTCGAAAATTGCAAATAAGTTAATTCCCCATGATTACCATTTCTTATATCTGACTTCTTGTTGAACTTCCCCTGTGATTATTTTCATGTTAAGTACTGCTGTGTGATGGTCCTTCCACCAGTAATTCAGTGTCATTTATAATATGATTCTTGATTAGATTAATTTATCCAAATAGGTTTGGGCTTTTTAATTTACTTTTATTTTGCCTGTTTTATTTATACACCTAAAATGGCATGTCCTCATATATACATGTCAGCACCAAAAATAAATGATTTCAGTCTGCCCCCTAGCTTTTCAACATGAGAGGCTGCTGAAGAGATTTGTTTTATCAAGTGCCAAGTACTGCATGGTGTGTATGGCTAACTCCCAAATTGTTGAGCTAGCTTCCTATCTCTTTTTGTTTTTGATTTCTCAAAATTTCCTTATATTACTATCTAAAGATTCAGGAATTACTTGCAATAAACAAAGTTTTATTTGTAATAAAAATCAACTAGTAGATTAAATGCCTTATTTCCAGGCAGTGTGCAATTTCAAGCTAAGCTAGCTAGTTAGCATTTGAGATGCTGAGCTGGAAGAGACCTTCTCATCATTTATGAACACCACTTCTCCATTTCACAATATTCACTTAGAGGTTCTACCTGAGTTTCTGAGGATATGTGGCTTTATAAGTTTTCTGTGCTTTATATGGGAGCACCAGGTTAAAACTTGAAAGTTTCAGGCTTTTTCACCTACAATGATCTGGAAAGAACTCTAGAATTTGGACCTGTACATGAGTAGCCAAAGCCCTTAGCACTTTATATAAATATATCCTTTTTGTTTTTTTTTGAGATAAGGTCTTGCTTTGTTGCCCAGGCTAAAGCGCTGTACATTATCATAGGTCAGTGCAACCTCAAACTTCTGGGCTCAAAGTGATACTCCTGCCTCAGACTCCTGAATGGCTGGGATTACTGGTGCATGCCACCACACCCAGATATTTTTACTATTTTCAGTAGAGCTGGGGTCTCACTATATTGTCCTCAAGCAATCGTTTTGCCTAGGCTTCCCACAGTGCTGGGATACAGATGTGAGCCAGCATGCCTTGCTGGCCTCCTTTTTCAAGAGGTAGTACTTCCCCTGATATATTAATCAAATTATGCTCCATTAAGCAACAATTGAAAAAAATAAAAAGCCAATGAATTATGTGTGGATTTTGGTTTTTGAAGTTACCTGGTCTTCCCGGGAAGTTCCTTTCTTTGCCTGTTGCTTCCTCAAAGCTTCATACTTTTGCTTTTCTCGTCTGTATTCTGCAATAGCACCATCTGGAGTGGATTCATTCTCTGAAGAATAATAGAATATTCTTAGAGTAAGTAGTAAAAAATCTCTGTGGACTCATATTAATGTATATGCTGTCACTGAAGACGAGGTCAGAATTTGGCTTCGTTTTCCACCATTTAACTTCAAAACAAAAGCAATAAGGTCCACCAGCTCCACAACTATTTCCTAAATTAGAAAGTGACTGATGTTAATTTATCAACAAATTTTATAAAGATCTTTATTCTACACTGCACTATTGTATTTGTTCTCAGTTTTACTTTTAAGTTGACTATAAAATCACTTATCTCACTTTTAAAATAATTAAGATTTTCCTAAAATTCAGCAAATCCATTTTATATTGTTCACTTGCCTTATAAGACACAATCTTTCAAATAGTCATTGATATTTCAATTACCTGCCACATTTGTTTCCCAGTTATAACAACAACAAACTTTAATTTGATGACATCATAGAAAGTAAATATATCTAACAGATAATTCAGGACCATTACCAGCAGCAGACAAAAATAATTTTTACTAAATTAGAAAATAAATCTATGGTTTGATACTGCAATAAATCCATGTAAAGATTAGTTAACATCTGGGTTCAAAAAAATAGTTTTGCCTCAAAAAAAAAATCTCAAGTACTAACATTTTAGAATACCTTACATGTATAAATATTAACAAAAATTTGTGACTTTAATAAAAAACCAACCCATCTTTTCTTGTCTTTGGCTGGCAGACAAATGATGAGCCAGATGTAATCAATAATGCTGGTAATCTTTCTACTCAAGCCTTAAAAGGTTTGTTTCTTACCTCTTTGTTAACTAGTTTGAAGAACATTATGAATGTGCAATATATTAACGATCAGCCATTTTGTTCAAAAGATTTTCTAGTTAAAAAAATGTGTGAACTAAGAAAACAATTTGTCTCTTTGTGGTTATCTAATATGATTTTGGTAGAACTTGAAAGGAATCATTAGTTTTATAAACCATTTTATTTTTTATTTTTTTTGGTTTTATTAAAATACCTTTATTGAGAGTTAAATTTGCATAACATAAAATTTGGCCTTTCAAATCGTGCAATTCAGTGCTTTTTAGCATATTCACAAAGTTGTGCAGCCATCCTCACTATCTAATTGCAGACTAGTTTCATCATCCCAAAAAGAAACCCCATTCCCATTAACAGAAACATCCTCCCTCCCTTTCCCCCGACTGTAGGCAACCACTAATTTACTTTCTTTTTTTTTTTTAAATTTATTATTATTTGTTTTTTATTTCGGCATATTATGGGGGTACAGATTTTAAGGTTTCAACTAAACCATTTTATATGTACTCTTTTAAAGTATATCCAACACTTCTTTCAAGAGTGACAACTATAAATGGTAAAAACTAAGCACATTAATGAAAAAGAAACCATTAAATACAGAAATAATATCTGAGGCACAGATGCTTAGTAAACACTAGTGAAGGAAGTATGTCAGCATAATTGGCATATATAGTGATTGTTATAATAGGCTTAAAATTTTACTTTCTGTTGAATTACATCTTTGAATACTTCTCTCCTTCTTACTGTATAGTAGTTGCATTTACACTGTCCTGAGATCAAACACCTTGAGATGACTAGGATCAACACTTTCCTTTCCAGTCTCTTCTCTCACAACTCCTTTGCCACATCCACCTTGCAATGCTGTCATTTGGCTTATAACTATTACTCTTTGAACTCACCCTGTTCTCATGACCCTCTAGCCTTAGCCTGTGCTATTCCTTCTTTCAGGAATACTAACAACCCTCCATTTCTCCATTCCCCAATTAATTTTCCTTGCTCACTTCCTGCTCATCCTTTAGGTCTCAGCTTGGTTGGCACTTCCTTCAGGGAGCCTTTTCTGATTCCATTCTTCAAGTCTGGTTTGGATGTTCCTCCTTTGAGCTTCCAGGGCATCCTTTAGCAGTTATCACACTTTATGGTAATTCCCTGTTTACTCTTCTGTAACCCTCACTAGACATTAAATTCTTTGAGGAGAAGCCATATTTCCCCGGCACGGAGGACAGTGCTTGGCAAGGGTTAGAAGCTCAGTGAACAGTCAAATAAATGAATGAAGTAATAATGAAACACGGGAAGGGGAAAATAAGAAGGCAGTAAGCCAATGAGGCCCCCAGCCTCACAGTTATAGCCAGTACTTGCAATGCACCTGCAATCTCCTAATCCATAGCATTTGGGGAGTCAATAATTTTTCTTTTCAGCCATGTCCTTATGGCAGAAATTTGTAAAATCCTAAGGAAAATTCTGATGAGTATCTACAGAACAGTTTAATGTTTTAATGGCTAAAACAAATGCAAAAGAGAAAGGACTAGTTCTTAACTTAGATTTTCAGCTATGAATGACTGAAAATATTTATAGTGAGAATTTAAAAATAAATGGTAAGGCTACTGTACATAAATTCAGTTACCTCATATCACAGGTAAGTCAAGCTTACAACCTTCAAAAGATTTTCAGCAGTGCTTATTTTAATGTGTTTCACATGCATATTCTTAAATATGGTCCCCTTAAACAAGGACCAATCACCTGATTTCACTTTTAAGGAGTGCGTGGGAAGCAGAAAATTCAAAAAAATTGTGCCAAAAAGAAGCCTTAAAAATCAATTTAAAAAAGTGAAGGATAGGCAAATTTAACTGTATGATAAAGCAAGTAAATTCTATAGCTATGTTGTTTATAATATTAAAAGGCCTTTTGATAACTTAGAAGTTTACTAATTTTGGGTATACAACTTGATGACTTTTGGTATTGTATACAGTACGTAACCTCCACTGCAATCAAGATACAGAACTGCTCCATAGCCCTAAAAAGTATCTGGATGTCCCTTCTAGTACCAGGCACCAGTGATCTGCTTACTGTCACCATGGTTTTGCTATTACTAGAAACTCATACAAGTGGAAACATACAGTAGTAGTCTTTTATGTCTGACTTTCTCACTTAGCAAATATTTTTGAGATTCATCCATGTTGTAGGGAATTCCTTTATGTAACTGAGTAGTATTCCATAGTGTGAACATACTCACTCTAATTTGTTTATTTTTTCACCAGGTGATGGACACTTGAGTTGCTTCCAGTTTTTGGCTACTATAAATAATGCTTCTATAAACATTCACATACAAGTTTGTGGACATATGTTTTCATTTCTCTTGGGTAAATACTCAGGAGTGGGATTGCTGGGTCATATGATAAGTGCATGCTTAACTTTATAAGGTACTGCCATACTGTTTTACAAAGTGGCTGCACCATTTTGGCTGCATAATTCCTATTAGCAATGTAGAAGAATTTGAGTTACTTAACATACCCAAATATATCTGGTATTGTCATTTAACTTTAGCAATTCTAGAGAGTGTGAAATGGTATCTTGTGGTTTCAAATCTCATTTTTCTGATGACAAGTGATATTAAACTTTTTATGTGCTTATTGGCCATTCATATATCCTCTTTTATGAACTGTTTGTTCAAATTTTTTGTCCATTAAAATTTTTTTGTCTTATATTAATGAGTTGTAAGAGTTTTTTTATATATTCTGGATACAAGCACTTTGCCAGATACATATTCTGCAAATGGTTTCTCTCAGTCTGTGATTTACCTTTTCATTTTCCTAAATAGGTGTGTGTTTCTTTTTTTCTTTTCTTTTTTGAGACAGAGTCTCCCTCTGTTGCCTGGGCTAGAGTGCTGTGGCATCAGCCTAGCTCACAGCAACCTCACACTCCTGGGCCCAAGTGATCCTCCTGCCTCAGCCTCCGGAGTAGCTGAGACTATAGGCGTGCACCACCATGCCCGGCTAATTTTTTTTTTTTTTCTATTTTAGTTGTCTGGATAATCTCTTTCTATTTTTAGTAGAGATGGGGTCTCACTCTTGCTGAGGCTGGTCTTGAACTCATCTCAGCAATCCTCCTGCCTTGGCCTCCCTGCGTGCTAGATTACAGGCATGAGCTACCACGCCCGGCCTTAATGTCTTTTAAAAAGCAAAAGTTAAGTGCTGATGAACAGCATCTTGTCATTTTTCAATTTCATATATAACACTTTTTGTGTCTTATCTAAGAAATCTTTGCTTGCCTTGAGGTCACAAAAGTTTTTTTTCCAATGTTTTAAAAGTATAACATTTTAGCTCTTTTGTTTGGGTATATGATTTATTTTGAGTTTATTTTTGGGTATAGTGTAAGGTAAAGGTTGAAATTATTATTTTTTTCTATACAGGTATCAATTGTTCCAGCATTATTTGTTTTTTTTAAAAAAAGGCTTTCTTTTCCCCAGTGAACTACCTTGGCACCTTTCTTGAAAATAAGCTGACCATATATGTATGTCTATTTCTGGATACTCTCTTCTGTTCCTTTAATTTATGTCTCTCCTTATGTCAGTAGCACACTGTCTTGATTACTGCAGGTTGATAGCATGTCTTGAAGTCAGTTAGTGTAAGCCCTCTAACTTTGTCTTCTACTTTAAGATTATCTTGGTGATTTTTGTTATACATTTAAAACTAGCTTAACAACTTCTTCAAATAAGTCAGCTAGGATTTTGACAGTAGCTGCACTAAATGTACAAATTAATTTGGGGAGAACTGCAATCTTAGCAATATTGAATCTAACAAAATTTTACTGAATTAATCTGCCATTGTTGTTGAAGTCTTTAATATAGTCCTCTTGGTTCCAACAATAGAGTGCTGGTGCTGGTAATGGGGTAGCAGTGTGGAGTGTTATTTGTTATCATTTTTGTAACTATTCCAGGATCAGTACTTCAGAAATAGGAATGTTTTGAAACAAACACGGGTAATTGTAAAATGACTGGCTGATATTCATTCTAGAAGAAATAACATAAAATAGCAAAAAATAAAGGACAAGTAGTTTTTATAGAATGAAAAACAAACATAGCAGTACCTCTCTTCCATCAAAATATCATGGTAATATAAAAAAGAAGATGTGTACAATGCAGTCAATTCTCACATCAAGACTCATGGAACACACCAATGAACAAACTCCCAACAAAAATAGGGTAATTGGTAAAAATTTATTCTTAAAAAACCTCCAAAACTCCTTTATGATAAAAGCCTTCATCAACCTGGGTATTGAAAGAACATACCGCAAGATAATAAAGGCCATATATGACAAATCCATAGCTAATGTCATACTGAATGGGAAAAAATTAAAGGCCTTTTCTCTAAAATCTGGAGCAAAATAAGGATGCCCACTTTACCACTTTTATTCAGCATAAAACTGGAAGTCCTGGACAGAGCAATTAGGAAAGAGAAATAAAGGGCATGCAGATTGGAAAGGAACAAGTCAAATTAGCCTTGTTTGCAGATGACATGATTTTATAATTAGAAAAACCTAAAGACTCTACCAAGGAACTGTTAGAACTGATAAGTGAATTCAATAAAGTTGCAGGATATAAAATCAATAAGCAAAAATCAGTAGCATTTGTATATATCAATGGTGAACAATCTGAAAAAGAAATGAAGAAAGAAATTCCATTTACAATAGCTGCAAAGAAAATAAAATACCTAGGAATCAGTTTAACAAAAGAAGTAAGAGATCCATACAAAGAAAACTATGGAACATTGATAAAAGAAATTGAAGAGAATACACAAAAAAATGGAAAGATATTCCACGTTCATGGACTGGAAGAATTACCATTGTTAAAGTGACAATACTACCCAAAGTAACTTACAGATTCAATGCAATCTCTATCAAAATATCAATGACATTCATCACAGAAGTTTTCAAAAAATCTTAAAATTTATAGGGAACCACAAAAGACTCTGAATAGCCAAAGAAATCCTGAGTAAAAATAACAAGCTGGAGGCAACATACTACCTGGCTTCAAAATTTGCTATAAAGCTACAGTAACCAAATCAACATGGTACTGGCATAAAAACAGACACATAGACCAATGGAACAGAGTAGAGGACCCAGATGGAAGTCTACACATTTGCAGCCAACTCATTTTTGACAAAGGCAAGAACATTGTATGTTCTTGGGAACATACAATGGGGAAAGGACAATCTCTTTAATAAATGGTCCCAGGAGAATTGGATAACTCTATGCAGAAGAATGAAACTAGACCCTTATCTCTCACCATACACAAAAATCAATTAAAAATGGATTAAAGACTTAAATCTAAGACCTGAAGCTATAATACTACTAGAAGAAAACACTGGGGAAATGCTCCATCTGGGGGATGGATGGTCATGCCGGAGACTCAGACTTGTGGGGGGGAGGGGGAGGGCATTTATTGAAACCTTAAAATCTGTACCCCCATAATATGCTGAAATAAAAAAAAAAAGACCTCAAAAAGACAGGCAACTAAAGCAAAAATAGACAAATGGGATTATATCAAGCTAAAAAGCTTCTGCATAGCAAAGGAAACAATCAACAAAGTGAAGAGAATGGGAGAAAATATTTGCAAAGCACCCATCTGACAAGGAATTAACAACATGCTCAATTAATCCAATAGCAAAAATTAATCATCTAACTTAAAAATGGGCAAAAGATTTGAATAGATATTTATTAAAAGAAGACATGCAAATGGCCAACAGGTGTATGAAAAAATGCTCAATATCACTAGTAATCAGGGAAATGCAAATGAAAACCACAATGAGATATCATCTCACCCCAGCCAGAATGGCTTTTATCAAAAAGAACCAATAACAGATGCTGGTAAAGATGTGGAGAAGGGGAACCCTTGTGTTGGTGGGACTGCAAATTAACATAACCACCTAACCCTAGTGAGAATGACTATTATTAAAAAGTCCCAAAACAACAGATGCTGGCATGGATGCAGAAAGACAGGAAAACTTATACACTGTTAGTGGGATTGCAAACTAGTGTAACCTCTGTGGAAAACAGTATGGAGATTCCTCAAAGAACTGAAAGTAGACCTACCACTTGATCCACCAATCCCACTACTGGGTATTTATCCAAAGGAAAAAAAGTCATTATATTAAAAAGACACTTGCACTAGAATGTTTATTGCAACACAATTCACAATCACAAAGATGTGGAATCAACCCAAGTGCCCATCTACTCAAGAATGGATTAATAAAATGTGGTATATGTATACCATGGAGTACTACTTAGCCATAAAAAATGAATTAATACCTTTTGTAACAATCTGGATAGAACTGAGGACCATTCTTTTTTTTTTTTAACTGAAGACCATTCTAATTGAAATATCTAAAAAATGGAAAAACAAACACCACACATACTATTAAATTGGAACTAATCAATCAGCACTCATGTACATGGATGGAAGTAAAACTCAACCGAAATCATGTAGGTGGGAGGGCGGAAGAGGGGATAGGTGAAATTATACCTAAGGGGTATAATGTACACTATCTGGGTGATAGGCACACTTATAACTTTGACTCAAGCAATACAAAAGCCATCCATGTAACCAAAACATTTGTACCCCTATAATATTCTGAAATAAAAAAATATATAACCACTAGGGAGAACAGTATAGAGGTTCCTCAAAAAACTTAAAATAGTATTACCATATGATCCAGCAATTACACTACTGGGAATTTATCCAAAGGAAAGGAAATCAATATATCAGAGGGATATCTGAACTCCCATGTTTATTGCAGCACTATTCACAATAGCCAAAATATGGAATCAACTGAAGTACCCATCAATGGATGAACAGGTAAAGAAAATGGGGTACATAGACACAATGGAATATTATTCAGCCATCAAAAAGAATGAGATACTGTCACTTATTTTTGTGAGGATTAAATAAAATACTGTCTGAAACATGGCAAACAACTAACTATTATGATTATCCAAAATTAAAATGTTAAGTTACCAAAATATATACTCATATATACTGTACATTTATATGTTAACATGATATATATTTTTCATTTTTTTTTTTTTTTTTGAGACAGAGTCTCGCTTGTTGCCCAGGCTAGAGTGAGTGCCGTGGCGTCAGCCTAGCTCACAGCAACCTCAAACTCCTGGGCTCAAGCAATCCTGCTGCCTCAGCCTCCCGAGTAGCTGGGACTACAGGCATGCGCCAACATGCCTGGCTAATTTTATATATATATTAGTTGGCCAATTAATTTCTTTCTATTTATAGTAGAAACGGGGTCTCGCTCTTGCTCAGGCTGGTTCTGAACTCCTGACCTCGAGCAATCCGCCCGCCTCAGCCTCCCAGAGTGCTAGGATTACAGGCGTGAGCCACCGCGCCCGGCTTATATTTTTCATTTTTATAATTGACTTTGGTAAGCTTTCAAGGAATGTTGCACACTCTTGCACAAGTTGGGCTTGTTTTTGTCTATGTCTCTCTCATACAAATATATTACTTTTATATTATGGATTTTTTTGCTTCAATGGAGGGGAAAGGGAAACTTGTTTTGCTGGATTATGAACTTATAAACATTCTAAAAATGGTTATAAGGATTTTTCAATTGATATGCTCTTAGATATATTATATTGAAAAGCTAAATTAAAACAACTTTAATGAATCACTTTATTTCCTCAGTATTTATCAAACCACATTCCTTTTATGTTTTCTAGCCAAGATAATGAAAATACAGGCATATAGTTCAGATCCTCCTAAACACATTTACCTTCATAATCTCTTAATATTATACTATTAGTTGTTTTTCTTAATGTATAGTCATAACCAGCTTCATAAATATTTTGTACAAGACAATTAGTGGTAGTGATGGCAAGCATCTAAAAAATGAGTAAGATTCAATCATAAAGTTTTGATCTGTTTGATACAATTTCTTTGATGATAGGAACTAAATTTAAAACAATGAAGAGAAGATTTATAGTCTCTGATTGGGTTGGAAATGGATTGCAAAACCAGTTTTGCTCTGAAAAATATTAAGGAAATATTTAATAGTTGGATAAAACTTTAGGGCTTTTCATCATTATTTAAATGATCACAGATCAAACAACTAATGTAACTTTCTTTTTTCACAAGGTTTGAATCCTGTTTCACACTATTTGCCTCTACCCCATGTTTAACTATATACTGTTCTTAGCAAAACTCTAGTTAAACAATTTTCAACAGATGGACTGAAAACTATACAGAATTCTAGAATGCTGTCCATGCCTCAGTTGTTAGGTCAAGTGTCATCTGACAAAGTAATCTTATTCTTACTGCAGCTTTTGGCTTCTCAAAGGGAAAAGTGTATAAAAACTAGACTTTTTACCCTCTGATCATGCATGAGACCATTTTGACTTCAACACAGCTGACTAGATTTTGTATTGAAAGTTAAGAACTCAAATAGTTGGTGCCTCAGGGTTGAATGGGTAAATCATAGGCTGTACCCTATCATTACATAACTGTAAATGCTCTGCTACTCCATTTAGTAAAGAATGCTCTAAAGAAACCCACAGATTCTATAGTTGTTCAGGCGTTATGCTTTCTAGCTGCAGTTATCTTTGGGTTTGATTACTTGGGTGTATTCTGGAGCTCTTAATTTGATTGTGGTTATTGATCATTTAATTCCAATTTGACTTGTCTTTTTAAAGATATACTCAATAGAGGCATGAAAAAGTTCCACTGACTACCAACCACAGGTGGACTAATAAGAGCTGGGAAAAAAATGACTAAAATTACACAAGTTTGATGTTAGGGTAGGAAAGATAGTTGGGTAACATATTATTTTAAGAGTGGTCCCATTAATCTGACTATTTCCAGAATATACAATCTTTCCAGTGAAACATGTAACACTTTGGCTTGGGCTGATTTTATCTTCTGATAATTTTCTCAGAAAATAAAATAAAAAACCAGATGTCTTCTAAACCAGACTGATGAAGAGCAACTTGATGTCTGTATGCCTATATACGGAATTAGATGATTTGATGTAACTTCAAATAATTAAAATTCTATTAAACATTCTTTACTAAATTATTCTCTTTCAATGGAATAAAAAGACAAACCATATCTTATGGAAATAGTATTTTATTCTACACTTTTAAAAGATTTTCTAAATTCAAAAGTCTCAACTAATAGAATACTTAAAATCTTCAATTCTTCGCCTGTAATCCTAGCACTCTGGGAGTCCTGGGCGGGCGGACTGTTTGAGCTCAGGAGTTCGAGACCAGCCTGAGCAAGAGTGAGACCTCGTCTCTACTAAAAATAGAAAGCAATTAGCTGGACAACTAAAAATATATAGAAAAAATTAGCCAGGCATGGTGGCACATGCCTGTAGTCCCAGCTACTCTGGAGGCTGAGGCAGAAGGATTGCTTGAGCCCAGGAATTTGAGGTTACTGTGAGCTAGGCTGATGCCACGGCACTCTAGCCTGTGCAACAGAGTGAGACTCCATCTCAAAAAAACCCAAAAAACCAAAAACAAACCACTTCAATTATTACAAAAGCAATTTCCCTGTCCAAATTAATATTCAAAACTGCCTCATAGTGGCAGCAATGTGATTCCCTCTTGGACATATCAATTTGCTAATGAATTCCATCCATTTTATCCATAAGATAAAATGCCAAGATTTGGCTGACAGTGTTCATAGAAATTCTAGGTAGAAAAGACTGATTTAGATCATTTATTCTACTCATCTGCCAATGTCAATGAAAATTTTAAAAATGAAAGCTACCTTTGCATCCAGAATTAAGATAATAATAACATTTAGTTCAGGAAGACAGATTCAATCCAGCCTACTGTTTGAGGTCAGAAAATCAGGCCACTAATATTTTTTATAATGTAGATGTTTTACAGTCCTTTACCAAAATGGAAACATATCAGGTAAATATGATATACTCAAATGGTCAAATTCATGGCCTTGCCAATTTTTTTTTCTAGAAAGTCATAAATCTAAATCATCAAGGCCAGATAAGCCAAGGCCCGATATGCCCACTGGCTGCTTTAGTTCCTGGTCTTATGAGATTTTTTATCACCTGGTTTAAAGATGTCTTTCTCTTCCTCATGTTTTCATTTCTAGTCAAAATGAACAGGCAAACAGCTTGAGAACAGCTTTGAGGTCTGTTGATTTTTCATTATATACATCTGTGATACTAGGATTAAACCTGCTAAGGTTCCATCCGGACTGCATGGAAACCATAACTCAAACATTTTACATTGTACATACAGCCAAATGCAATGACATCTGCTACACAAACCCAACTACATGAAAAATTTGGTAAATTCTTCTGTTTTCTGACTTGGTATATTAGAATAAAGTTCTTCTATTGATCATAGTATGATCAACTATGAATGATCATAGCACATTCATTTTTCATGTTTTTATTTCTTATCAGTATACTCTGAGTAATTTCCTTAGTTCTATATTTCAGTTCACTAATTCTCCATTTGGTTGTTTCTAATCAATTTTTAAGCCATAAACTTAATCATTTATTTTAATAACTATATTTTTTTATTTCTAGATATTCTATAATATTTGGCTTTTTTTCAAATTTACCCACCCTTTTTTCATAGTGTTGGTCTTTTATTATGATTATGATTTTTATTCCTTTAAAAATCTCCTTATTTAAAACACACTTATTATGTTGCATCTTTCAGATTGTTCTTGGGAATCCTGTTTGGTCTTCTGACTTTCTCCATAGAGTGGTCGTTTCTCTATGTGTTTTCTAATTTTTTATTGTGAGTTTATTTTCAGCTAAGGCTTCATTTTCATCAGACTCCACAGGAATTCTAGGTATCCAATACTGCAAGGCTTCTTACAGAGAGGTTTTGCATTTATTTCTGCCAGATAATCAAGGGTTCTACCAGTCCAGAGCCATTTTTTCCCCATGTTAATTTCTTGGCTCAAGACTACTAATACATTCATCCTTTGTAGTCATGCCTGGTAGAGGTTCAGAATTTTGATTTTTTCATGAGAGACTTTTTTTTCTCCCACACACAGCTCTGAAAAGTGATAAGCTTCATCATGGCCTTCTCTGACCAGGTGACAGATTTCCTAGTTCCCACTTCTTTATCCCAAGGCCACATCTTCTGTCCAAATATGAGATTAAAACCCCAGTTTCTCGATATCACAGCCTATATCTGGGTCTAGTATCTCCTGGGCCACTGTAGTATTATCAGCTTTTTCACTTTACATCTGCCTTCCCTTTGTTTCTGCTACCTAGGAATTTTCTTTTCTTTCTTTCTTACCTCTTTTCTCTCTCTTTCAAGTTTGGCTAAGTATTTAAACTGGGCTGGATCACATTTTATCTAGCATTTCTATATATTTGTAGGAGAAGGAATTTCTGTTAGCTTAGTCCATGTGTCAGAACAGGAACCCATGTGCTCGAATCTTCCTGAATAAACGAAAACTGAATAAGTGACTGGCTAATAAAAAGCATAAGAAGTTTTAAAAAGTTCAATTTCTCTAATACACGATGCTTTACTTTTAGTTTTCTTATGAATCTCAAAATACACTGGATGGTTATTCATACCTAATAATGATGCAGTAAATGACTATTTGTCATTAACTAAAATTTCTACAAAACAAATGCTAAATAAATACGAACAAAGGATGGAATAAAAAAGGACATTTACTAACGATTTTATGTATGCTAGGCATCATGCTAAGGTGCTTTGATTATCCACATAGAAAGTATCCATAGACCTATTTTACAAATGAGGAAACAGGATAGGGTGACAATTAGAATATGGTAAAGCTGGGATGCGAGCTGAGGTCTGCATGATACTAAAGCACACAGTGTCCTACGGTCTCAATTAAAACTTTAATTCAGAAAATAAAATTCACTAAGTGTCCTCTGAGTGCCTGGTACTCTAAGAGATGCTCTGAAAGATGTATAATACATTCATCCTAGGGGGCTTAAATTTTATTACATTATGGCATTAGAATAAAATTTTAAAAATATATTAGCTGTCTATGAGATAAAAATTAGGCAATATATATGAAAGGGCTTAGAAAGGGAATGTCCAACATTATTATACCAATCAGTTTACTACTGGAGCATCAGCTTACTAGAGCACCAGAGCTAGAGGTTTCCTTGAGGATCTTTGAATCTAACTTCACAGTTTATAGGTGAAGTAACTACAGCCCATGTAAGTTAAGTTACTCAGCTAGTGTCCCATGTGGGTTAGCAGCAGGGCTAAAATTTGTATTGCAACTCTTAGTTTCGGTGCAAACTGTGATAAGACTGTTAAGTACAGTTCCTTTGTTTCCACATGTTCTCTCATGTTATAAAGAATGTCCCTAATCCTTCTCCTAGGAGCTAGTCAGAAACTTAACCTGCACCCTACTTGAATCTCTTCACTGGCTACCTAACTAATGAACCAATGGTATCTATTCACAAATTTCATTTTATAGTGAAGAGCTTATATCTTCTATTGTCTCAGCTATCAGCTCCAAGTAGGTATAAATTCATTCATTATAAACAAACAAACAAACAAAAAACCATATCAAGCCAGGCACAGTGGTACATGTACCTGCAGTCTAGCAATTCTGGAGGCTCAAGTGGAAGGATTGCTTGAGCCCAGGAGTTTAAAGCCCTGGGCAACACAGTGAAACCTGTCTCACTTAAAAAAAAAGTATATTGAGTGGCTATTACATGCCACAGACTGTTAATAAGCCTGCTTATGAACTCCTTTAAATGGCTCTGGATCTATTACTTCAAGGAAATGTTGCTAAATATCCATTATAAATGAAAACTTTTATACGAATAAAGGTGATATGGTAAGGATAATAGTAAACATCATTTGAATGACAAAGGGGATAGACTTTGAGGATATAGAAAAATATTAATGCTATTGATATTTAGCTGTATCTCATCATATTTTCTGGAAACTACTAAGTATGGTCTTATCAACTTTTTTAAGATACCAGATCTTACATTAATTCAAGTAAAAGTAGCAGACTTGAAAATAGCTAACACAATAGCTAAAATTTCAAGTACTTAGTATGTATCAGATACTGGTAACTGACTTGTTTAATCCTCATAACCAACAACCCCAAGGAAGGCATGTTATAATACTAACCCCATTTTGTCAATGATAAAATTATTTAACCTCTTACTACCTTAGTTTATCTCAGGGATTATAAAAATGGGAATATAAACCCATGTAGTCTGGCTCTAAACTATAAACCCTTAACCAGCTTGGTTATTTCTCTTCCTTTCTGCTTGTGAGGAAAAAAAAAAAAAAAAAAACTTAGAAGAAAATATTCCGATTCGACATAAAAAGGTATCAAGTAACCAACTGGATGTGTTCTGAGGAAATAAAATCCTACAGAGCAAAGGCCCTAAATTCCCACTAGACCATAATATATGGTTTAATGGTTAATGAGGGAATAAGAGAAGAGTAGGTTGCCAAACAGTGGGTTTACTCAAGTAATTTCTACCTAGGAAGAATCCCTTATGGCTTTTTCTTGATTCTCCTTGATTAATCATGTTTCCCCCTGAACCTCTAAAACACTTTGTAGTTCCTAAGCACACTGTATCATAACTGACTCTTTGTATCACCCCCTATGCTGTAAACTCACATGGCAGGAATTGTGCCCTGTTTGTGGCCTTAGCATATGCCTTGGAAATAGTATGTACTCAATAAATAGTAGCTGAATGGATAAATAAACAGACTGATCATTGCAGGTCTTGAATTGCAACAGCGTACAGTCACTTTATTGCCTTTGCTGGATGGAATAGTTCCTTGAGGGGCTTGTAGGGGCTTAAGGCCCTTAGCATACAAATGCTTTTTCATAGACAGTGGACTAATTAAATTGAGTGATAAGGAATTAGACAATTTCTGACACTTTTAGGTTGAGAAGAGTTGCTTAAGTCAACTTTAAGGCAGTTTCCACTGATTAAGGTCCCTGAGCACTAAGCTCTCTGGGTAGAGTCCACACAAGAGTTGCAACCATTCTTGGAGATTTTATCATTTCCTTTACCATCTCCCTTGAAGAACTACGGAGTATTAACTACATATATTCTCAGTCAGAATGCTTTTGTTTGTTAGTTTGTTTTATTTAAAAGATCCATCATGGATATGACAATGGGAATATTCGGCGATACTGCAATGAGATCCTACCTGCAATATATTCTTTACTACCATTTTTCATTATTATAACCTATAACATTTATTGAGTGGTCAGAGGTTAAATGCTAACTGTGTTTTAAAGATATCTGAAAGTTGCTCAGATGATATCTTTAAATAGTGAATAAGCAGAAAACAGGTCCCTCTATCTGATCAAACTGCCAAAACAAAAACTTTTTCATAATAAAAAAATTATTTAATGGGGTCTCTGTATTTGCACGCACATTTACAAAACCTTGTCAGAAGGATGCTAAAGTTTATTTTTGTCTGTACTGTGGACTACCATTTATAACCTACCATTTATTCATTCTGTTTAATCAATTTTCATTTTCAGAATATTTTTATACTACAAATCGAACAATACTGGCTCCATCTGGTGGCCAATAAGTCTCTATAGTTCCACAAAAATTAGTCAAAAGTAGTTAAATAATTTTGGGGCTACCTGAAATATAACATTGAGGTATACCTCAACACTGAACACTGATTAAGTGCAATTCAGTCTAATTTAGTTGGAAGTGTTAATATTATTTTCTATAGTTCACTCTAGATGCACTGCTTCATGTTACTGGAGGCTTAAAATAATTCTTAAAATAAAATAATATATAATGTTTTCCTCTATATTTTTCTATTTGCTAATTTGAGAAATGTGCAGGTACCAAGTTGTTTCAGGGAATAAAATACGGTTAAAATTTATCCAGATTTTCAAATTAGATACCATTTTGGAATATAAACTATAAAAATACTCACTGATTTTCAGCTGTATTTTCCATTAGATACTTACAGAAGGGCACAGCATGTGAAAACATGAGAGTTCATATCTAGGAGTCCTGTATATTTACAATACATTCTACTAGATGCTTAATCTCTTAAAAAAATTTAAGATATATATATATATGTGTGTGTGTGTGTATATATATATGTATTTTTTTTTTTTTTTTTTTTAGAGATGGGGTTTCCCTCTGGAAATGGAATGTGGTGGCATAATCATAGGTCACTACAACCTTCGATTCCTGGGCTCAAGCTATCCTCCTGCCTTAGTCTCTTGAGTAGCTAGGACACAGTCGTGCGCCACCATGACCAGCTAATTTTTTATTTTTTGTAGAAACAGGGACTTTCTATGTTGCCCAGGCTGGTCACTAACTCCTGGTCTCAAGCAATCCTCCCATCTCGGCCTCCCAAAGTGCTGGGATTATAGGCATGAGCCACTGCATCTGGCTCTTAATCTTGGTTTTTAAAAATTCTGTACAAAAGGAGTATGTCCAGAATCACAACATAAAATATTAGTGCAATGAAGTCTCAGGTATCAGCAACTTGCTCATTTTACAGATGAAAATACTGAGGTTCAGAGAGGTTAAATGACTGTGCGAAGCTAGGAATACCAGAAACCAGATTTTCTGACAAGTCAGTGTTGCCTCCTTTCTCTAGACACTACCACGTGCACTTTCTCTTTGTAGTGCATACTCACTGCAGATATACTTCATTATAATCTAATAATCATTCTCAAATTATATACATTTATAGCACAGTGTGTGATCATTTATGAAGTGGAATGTGTCCCTAATATAGTTTTAATTCTCTAATTAGAAATTTTCTTAATTTGCACTTTTGTTTTTTCCCTTAAGATGTTAGAAATTTTTAAAAACTTGTTGTAAAGCCTTACTCCTATCCAAATATAAAATATTACCTTGTCTTTTCAGGAATACATTGCTTGAGTTTATATTAATAATTCAAATAGTAGTCACATTGGTAGTAACTTATAGTCATAATAGCATATAATTTTAGGCTACCACAAAGTATTATATAATACTAAAAATCAATTCAAACGAATTTAAGTCATCTTACGTAATATACTAAGAGATGCGGAGAACTTAGATCAGTAAAGACAGGTTCTGAACATAAAATGTTAAATTGGTTTAGATAAACACAGACTGTCTGATAAGTACCTTTTTATAAGCTGTTTCTCCATTCTTCTTAATAATGAGCATGAGAAACAACTGCTATTTATAAGTGATTATTGAGAATTATTGAGGGGCATGAATGGCTTTTCATCTGGGGGCTCCGCTTTTCACCTGTCAGCTGTAGTTTGTTGCTCTCCTTCAAATTTACCTCCTTTTCCCTGACGTGGACCTCTGGACTACACACAGGTTGATTGATGTTGCCCCCAGGTCCCTCAACAGAACACACTTTGTACTTCTCCAGATGGTGTGACCCACAATTCTTGTAGTTCGATGGCCATTTTGACAATATCGTCATGTTGCCCTGTCATTCTGGATGTGGAAACTACAAATTATGTACCCTGTGTTGTGGCAATAAGGAAAAAAATTACAAAATTCTTCAAGATAAAAAGATTTCATGAAGCTAATCAGGGAGGACACTAAAGAAAGATCTACCTAAAATTGCCTAAGGCTATTATTATGATTATTAGTATTGCAGAATATCTGTGTTTCTAACAGTACTTAGAGGAGGATTCTATTGCTTTGTAATAAACTCATGAGATAATTTTCTCCAAGTAGTTACAAGAGTTTACAAACCTTTTCAAAATAGTCCTTAAAATACTTACACGTTTGGTATGATGGAGTGTTTAAGTATGACCACCTCTTAACGGCATCATCACCATTTTTTAGGACCTAGCATGTCTCAGATACAATACTAAGAATGCTCTGCATGCTTTTCCCACTTAATTCTTTGACAACAGAAGTGGTACTATTATCCCTATTTTATGCATGAGGACACAGAGGTTCAGAGAGATTAAATCTCTTGCCCCAGGTTATATGGCTAATAAGTGATAGAGCAAAGATCTGAAATCAGGGCTGTCAGACTTCAAAGCCTATGCTTTTTCTACTCTACTACACTGCAGGCAGTTGTGGTGGGGGTGGTGCTCTTGTGTATGAGAATGAGGGAAAAAAATGATAGCAACACATGTTAGGAGCTTATGCACTGGAGAAGGAATAAGAAATACGTTATTACTGTGTGGTGGTACAAATAACCTAAGAGAGGTTCGGATAAAGTATTTAGGAAATTCACACAGAGCGGGGAGAGGGACAAATGAGTGGAGGAAATGGCAGCACAACTGGGCCTTGAAGGAGAAATAAGATTTAGCCATAGCAGGTAGAAGATATAATGACCAAAGTATGAAGGCAACATAGTGCAGGATGCATATGAGGAAAAGGAAAATTTTTCTTTGCAAAAGAAGAATGTGTAAATAAGATGAGGAATAAGAAAAATAAGGGAAAAATCTGATCATGAAAGTCCCTGAATGCCACATGAACAGAACTTTATTTTGCTTAGCAACAAGCAGCTATAATTTATATATTTCTTGTTTTATGCTGCAAAGAAATCATTTACATAGTAAGCCTTTTATAAAACTAAATCAAGTGTTTGAACCACCCTAGATTGTTACATTGTTCGAACTCATTTCTAAGGATTTTTAAAGGGTTACTTTCTTATTATAGTACTAGTTTGAGATAGTTGATAAAATAAGGGGTAAAGTTTCAAGTTTCCTGACACTCACACTTCTCTTAATCAATGAACTATGCATTTCTCAGTAGTTTAGTGAGACAGAGAGAGCAAAGGGGGGGAGGGGGGAGGAAGGAAGAGAGAGAGAGAGGGAGAGAGACAGAGACAGAGAAAGGGAGAGGGAGACTGCTAAACTCCCAAACTCTTGTTTGGATTTTTCCCCAATAATTTTAGGAAGGAATTTTGAAAAATATCCTGGTAAAATTATTTGTTGATATCTACCAGAATATTTTAATTGAAATGTGAAAACATGTGCAACTATTTTAAAGCACTATGTTTAGTTATTTCTGACTGTTTCATTATCTCAGAATTTTTTACCTGCCTAGGCCATGTTCTCTACCATAGGTACACAAATTCTGGTTCAGACTCCACTCCTCTTCCCCAATCCCCATCTTTAATGATATTTCTAAACTAACTAAATTTTGAGATGGAGTGAAAGGTAGGAAATAACTTCACGGAACTATGCTTCATCTGGAGTCTACTTGTGTCCAAATGGGTTTTCTGGAACCTGGGGTTAGAGGATGAATTGGATGGGGGTCAGTCACCCTGCTCAATTTTAGTGGTAATGTCGTGAATTGTAGGTTAGCTCTCACTCAGTCTGCTGATTCTGGCATTCAGCTAACAGGTCATATTGCTTGTGGCTTGTTTTATATTATTATTAAAAGAAACAATGTTTTGCAGTTTTACGGTAGAAAGAATATTGGGCAAAAGTTCTGACTCCTCAAATCTACTGTTTAAGTTAGGATGAGTATTAAATATCTTTAATACTTTGGTTTCTTCATTTGCAAAATGAAAACTATTAATATAATACTTGTCTAATCTACTTCTCAGGACTGTTACAGAACTAAATGTAATGAAGTATGTGACAGGACTTTGTAAAGTGTTGATGTTATATTAATATGAGGTATTATTATTTGGCAGTGATTACTAGGTACCATATTTTATGTCTATAAGCTACTGTATAGTCATGACTCCCTTCAAATGATTAAATCTTGTTTGAAGAAGCAGGGAATAGATACAATATTTTTCATTTTATTAACATACTTGTTTCAATAAAAAATATTTCTGTATATTAAATCCTATTTCCAAAGTACCAACAAAACTTATAATTGAGAGAAATGTGGAAAATTCTTTTGTCAATTAAATTATCAAAATTTAATTTATATTTTCTATAAATTTGGATGTTCAAATGTAGCACTGCTTATCATGGGGCTTACTTATTTATAATTCTGAATTTGCTTAAAGAATAAATAGTATTTGCTGGCATACTAATATTATGAAAAACGTTTTGCTATTCCTATCTTTTACTTATAGCTAACATGTATACATATAGTGCTTTCCATGTGCCAGGCGGTATTCCAAGTGTTCTGGGCATAATAATTCATTTAAATATAGCAGAAAAGTAGTTGCAACTGGAAAGACCAGGACATCACAAGTGGAAACCTACCCTTTTGGTAAGAGCTGAAAATGTGGCAAAGTATGTGATGAGTGGATGTCTGTGAGCTCTGACTGAGAAAGGTGCCAAAGTTAGACATAGGAATGTGAACTCCTTGAGGGCAGAGGCTTTTCTGTCTTATTCACCATTTTATGTCCAGGGCCTAGGACAGTGCCTATACCATTTCACATTTGATAAATATTATTTGAATGAACTAATTTAAAAAACTTCTTTTTTAAAAAAGTGATTTTTCAGTGGAAAATGTATTCCTAGAGAAAGTAATTAAAAGAGAGTGGAGAGACAGAGACAAAGCAGAGTTGGCCAAATATGATTAATAATAACTGTCTTTCCTTGTCCCAATCCTTAAAGAGCTGTAATCATTAAGCATCAATTTAGGCCTAATGTTTCTGAGCATTTTTTAAATGAGGTATAGAAACCAAAAAGAATAATCAAGAAATAATAAAAATATTACACTCATCAAGATAACTTGTTAATTAAAGTGAAAGACTCTGAACTCTATATTTACAAAAACACATTTGCTGGAGAAAAGAAAAAATAATTATTCAAAAAATATCATTGTTTTGAAATGGTATTTATTCATCATTTAATGTAGAAGGATTATTTGGGTTTGTCTGATTAGTTCCATAAACTGAATTCGTCACTAAAGCAATCTTACACTTTTTTTTTTTTTTTTGGTGAAGTGAAAAATTTCTCACCCTCTTATTTTGGATTAGAACATAATTACAGACACATTCTCACTGATTAATTTTTTAAAAAATCTTTGGCTTAGTCATTAAACAAAGCCAACACATGAGTGAACTGGGTTCAATATTTTGAGTTAGCAACTTCGCTTTCTATTCCCAGCTCTGTCACTCCCTGGGGTTAAGGCTCGGGTCTGCCTCACAAACACTTTGTCTCTACTTTCTGAGACAGAAAACATACTATTAATTATTATTGCCTTCAAGGTATATAGTGAATTAGCTAGTGCATTACACTGTTAAATTAATCAGAATAGTAACAGTGTGAATAATAGAAAAATAAGCAAGCCAAAATATTTCTGAAAACTGAATTTATTGGATTCTTTCCCAATAGTCTGCCCAGCATCTTCGCAAGATACATGCCACAGACTAGCAAAGCCTTTGGCAGTAGTAGAGTAAATGTTGCAACTATTTTCTCTTCAACTACAATCAAATGGGTGAGAATAAACATAATTATTCTTCTATAAATGCCTCATATGGGAACTTAGCATGGTACAGAATTAAAATATAAGGGACTTCTCTATGGTTTTTACAGAAAGGAAAGTACAAAAGATCCTATTTTTAATGTTGTTTTTCTATGGCAGATTCATGCCAGTCTCCTGAAGTCTCAAATAATAATGTAACTAAGATGTTCAAAAATAAACTAGAAGAGAGGAAAAAAATGAAATTAATGTTGCTAATTCTTGGTTGGAATTATTGGTTATCTTGGTTGAAAGGAGCCCAAACTGTCAGGTTGCTTCTAAAGAGAAAATATAGTAATTTAATGTCTAGTATACATTGCCAAATAGTAATTAACAATAAAACCATAGACTTACATAGTATAATAAAACTTTTATTGAATATTCTTTCTCAGACATTCTTAGAGTACAGAGATATCCTGTCATTAAGCCTTAAATTATGATAGTGAGGGAGAGGGTAAAAATTACCCCTTTCACCCTATGTTCCCGAAACACAATGTGCAAGATAAGGAAAGGTGTCATGCTTTCTTTATCTCCATGCATTTGCATGTGCTGTATCCTGTCTGCAACACCTTTATTTGGTTAACTTACTCACTTGAACCAGTAGCCTCAAACATTTATATAAGTGAGAGGATTCTACTGTACAAAATGATCCACTGAGAAGTGAAAAGAAAATATTAGAATGCTATTTATATTTTACTGTATCTTTTAAACTACAGTCAGCCCTCTGTATCCATGGGTTCTGCATTAGTGGATTCAAACAACTACAGATTGAAATTATTCATTAAAAAATTGTCTGTACTAAACATGTATAGACAATTTTTTCTTGTCATTATTCCCTGAAGAATAGACTAAAACAACGATTTGTATAGTATTTACATTGTATTAGGTATTATAAGTAATCTAAAGATGATTTAAAGTACACAGAAGGATACATAGGTTATATTAATATTTATATACTATGCCATTTTATATCAGGAACTCAAGCATCTAAGGATTTTGGTGTCTGCAGGAGATCCTGGAACGAATCCCACATGGATATCAAGGAATGACTGTATTATTTTTTTGTGTGTATACTATATATGTGTTATACAGCGTATATAGATACTACTGAGTGAATTATATTGTGTACAGTACACAATATAATTCACTCAGGAGTACCTACACATGAGTCATATAAACATTTAAAAAATATATATATTGGAAATGTTCAAAATTTATTTTACAATCCAAATGTCCATCTACTGAAAAATAAATAAAATGTAGTATAGACATAAAATGGAATATTATTTGGTCACAAAAAGGAATGAAGTACTCGATACATTCTACAATATGGATGGACCTTGAAAACACTGCGCTAAGTGAAAAGATACCAGTCACAAAAAATTATATTATATAATTCTATTCATATGAAATGTCTAGAACAGAGAAAGTTATAGAGACAGAAAGAAGATTAGTGGTTGCCTAGGTCTGGGGGTGTTGGGGGTGGGGCTATAGTTTCTTTTCTTTTTGAGATCATGAAAATGTTCTAAAATTGACTGTAGTAATTGTTGCAGGTATCTGTGAATATACTAAAAGTCATTGAATTGTATACTTTAAATGGGTGAATTGTATATGTGAACTATATTTCAATAAAGCTGCTATAAATAAAATAAACAAAAAATCTTTATCTACAGGTGTCATAAAACATTATTGGAGACCACTAGTCTCAATAACTGATGATTCTACTGGGATTATTGTAACTAGAAAGTTATGTGGCCATTTGGATTTAATAGCCTTTCTTTTGCTCCTTGAAGCTTCATAAGAATATATACCATGCTGTATTATAACTCGTAGTTTTTCTCTTTCCCCTGCTAAACTATAAACTTTATATTCTCACCCACATCATGGACTAAAATAATTTTCAAATGCCTTAAACAACTAAAAGTAAAATAATAAAATAATTTGAGGAAAATATAGATGAATATTAAATGATCTTGATCAGATATTCTGGTCATTAGGCAAATACCTTTCATGTAAATATGTCTAATAAAAAATGTAATATCTTAGTACTGAAACCAAAACTTTTAGAAATAAACTTGAAAGCACTGGTAAAAAAATTAAGCTTACTCACAGCACAATTCACAATTGCAAAAATATGGAACCGACCTAAGTACCCACCAACTGATGAGTGGATAAAGAAAATGTGGCTTGTATATACCATGGAATATTATTAGCCAGTAAAAAGAATGAAATAGTGTCTTTTGCAACAATTTGGATGAAACTGGAAGCCATTATTCTAAGTGAAGTAACCTAGGAACAAAAAACCCCAAAACCACATGTTCTCACAAAAATGGGAACTAAGCAATGGATATGCACGGTCATACAGAGTGACTTAATGGACAATAGAGACTCAAAAGGGGAAGGGTTACTGGGGACGTGAAATGAAAAATTATCTATCAAGCACATTGTACACTATTCAGGTGATGGCTATATTAAAATCCTAGATTTCTCTACTATGCAATTCATCCATGTAACAAAAAACTACTTGTACCTCCTAAATCTATTTAAATAAAAAATGAAAGCAAAAAAAAAAAAAGAACTTCACAGAAAGAATATTTATTTTTTGTGTATGCAACAATCACTGATGAATTAATAGTTAAAAATTCTAAAAAAGTTTAATTCTGTGTAAACTTTTAAACAAACGAATAAACAAACAAACAAAAAACAAAAGAGGAAGAAATACGTCCTTATCATTTTATGACTCAAACATTACCCTGAAACGAATTTTACACAAAGATGTTACAAAAAAATAAACTCCACAAACTATAGACCAATACCCCCTTGAATATAGATGCAAAAATATAGATGCAAAATATAGATGCAAAAATCTTTAACAAAGTTTTTTACCAATGAATTCAACAACACAGAAAAAAAGGAGTAATACATCATCAGTAAGTGGGGTCTATCCCAGGAATGCAAGATTGGTTTAACATTAGAAAATCAATACCACAGTAAAAGAAAAACCATATGATCATATCAATAAATACAAAAGCATTTGACAATATTCAACACCCAAGTATGATTAAAAAAACTCTCATTAAAATAAAAGTAGAAAGAAATTATCATCATCAGATAGAATGCATGTACAAAAAAACTCTCAGTTAACATCAAATTTAATGGTGAACGGCTCAATGCTTCCTCTCTAAAAGTGGGACCCAGGCAAAGATATGTACTCACTACTTCTATTCCACAGGTCCTAACCAGTGCAATAAGGCAAGAAACAAAAAAGTTTAAAACATACAGATTCAAAAAGAAGTAAATTATCTTTTTATATAGAAAATCCAGGCAGAAAAAAATCTCAAAGAATCTACAGAAAAGCTACTAGTACTAATTAGTAGGCTTTCTAAGGTTGTAGGATTTAAGGTTATTATACAAAAATTCAATTGTATTTCCATATACTAGCAATAAATATTTGTAAATTGAAATAAAAATATCATTTATAACAGTGTCAAATAACGTAAAATACCTAGGGTATATTTTAAGAATACATGAAATACCTGTATACTGAAAACTATACAACATAGCTGAAAGAAATTAAAAAGACTTACATAATTAGAGAGTTATATTGTATTCATGGAAAAAAAACCCCAATATTGTTAAGATGTTAATTCCTCCCAAGACATCTGTAGATTCAACACAATTGCAAACAAATTTGTAGCAGGATAATTTGCAGAAATTGGCAAGCTGATTCTTGTCTTGGCTGACCCACAATAGCCAAAACAAGAAAAAAGGAAAATGGGAGGACTTACATTAATTAACTTCAAGATTTATTTATAAAGCTAAATTAATCAAGGTAGTGTAGCACTGGTATAAAGATAGGTATCTTTTAAATGAAACAGTGTCAAGAAATGGATTCATGCATATAAGGGCAACTGATTTTTTTTAATAAGGGCACTGAGGTAATTCAGTAGGGGAAAAGATAGTTTTTCAACATAGGGGGCTAGAACAATTGGGTATCCATATGCAATCATCATCATCATCATCATCTTGACCCTTACCTAACAACTTACATAAAAATTAATTGTAGTTCAACCATAAACCTGTAAGTAAGAGTTTATGCTGTAAAACTTCTAGAAGAAAATATGGGTGGAAATGTTTTTGACTTTGGATTAAGCAAAGATTTCATATCACAAAAAAACTCAAACTATAATAGAAAACTGTAGATAAACTGGACTTCATTAAAATTAGAAACTTCTGCTATTTAAAACATACTCTTAAGAAAATGAAAGAGCTAGCTACAGACTGGGAAAATATATTTGCAAAACATTTATCTGATAAAGAACTTATATCTACAATATATAAGAAACTCTTTCAAGGTGATAACAAGAAGATAAACAACCCAATTAAAATAATATGATCAAAATAACAAAAGACAACCTGATTAAAAAATAGGCCAAAGATTTGAACAGAAACTTCACTAAGAAATGGTAAATAAGCACATGAAAATGTTCAACAGCATTGATCATGATGGAAATGCAAATTAAAACCACATTGAAATACCATTACACATTCCCTAGAATGGCTAAAATTAAAGACTGATCATATGAAGAACTGACAAGAATTTGAAACAACTAGAACTTTTCTACATTGCTGGTGGAATGCAAAATGATATAGCCATTTGTAAAACAATTTTGGCAGTTTCATATAAACATATACCCACCATGTGACCCAGAAATCCCACTCCTAGGTATTTATCCAAGAAAAATTAGTGATATGAATGTTCCAACAGATTTATTCATAATATTTTAAAACTAAAAATGATACAAATATCCATCAACCTATGGATGGATAAACATATTATGGTATATGTCTATAACAGCATACTATTCAGCAATAAAAGAGAAAAAATTACTGATATAGTAGCTGAATCTCAACAGTATTATGCTATGTAAAAGAAGCCAGACACATACTGTATGATTCCATTCATATGAAATTCTAGAACTAGCAAAACTATAGTGAGAGATAGCAGATTAGTGGTTGCCAGGGGTAGGGTATCCGACTAGAGGGGATCAACTGTAAAGGGACACATAAGAACTTCTGAGGAATAATAGAAAGGGCCTATGTCCTGATTGTATTGGTAGCTACATAACTGTATACTGATATCCAATCTCATTGAATTGCACACTTAAACTTTATTATATATAAAGTATACCTCAATAAAGCTGAAGTTTTTTTATTTCAGCATATTATGTGGGTACAAATGTTTAGGTTACTCTGCCCCCCAAGTCAGAGCTTCCAGCATGTCCATCCCCCAGACGGTGCTCATCGCACTCATTATGTATGTATATACCCATTCCCTCCTCCCATCTGCCCAACGCCCAATAAATGTTATTCCTATATGTGCACTTAGATGTTGATCAGTGAAACCAATTTGATGGTGAGTACATGTGGTATTTATTTTTCCATTCTTGGGATAAATTAAGCTGATTTTTAATTACCTTGTCTTAATTCTCCTTAATTGAAAACAGGAAAATAATTCAAATGGTTAAAATGATATAGGTCATAATCTCTCATTTCTTTGAAATCTGTATTTGCTAAAATTTTTATTTTACATAATTATTTTGATTTTTATTTTCCTTGTCTTCCTAGTACAGTATTTTATATAAAACCAGCATCAAATGTTTGCTGAATTAAGAAATTAATGAATTAATATTCATAAGGAAAATTCTAGTATAATGAAAGTTTATGCAATGTTTAGTTTTTCAATGAGGCAGATAAGGATCAGAAAGAAACCCTCATATGTATATATTAGATATCATATATCATTATTAGCAATAATTTGTGTTATAGTTCAGTATCATTGTTATTTGTTCTAGACCAGCACTATCCAATAGAAATAAAATACAAGCCACAGTTGGAATTTTAAATTTTCTAGTAGTTATACATTAAAATATAAAAAGAAACAGGCCGGGCGTGGTGGCTCACGCCTGTAATCCTAGCACTTTGGGAGGCCGAGGCGGGTGGATTGCTCAAGGTCAGGAGTTCGAAACCAGCCTGAGCGAGACCCCGTCTCTACCAAAAATAGAAATAAATTAATTGACCAACTAAAAATATATATACAAAAAATTAGCCGGGCATGGTGGCGCGTGCCTGTAGTCCCAGCTACTCGGGAGGCTGAGGCAGTAGGATCGTTGAGCCCCGGAGATTGAGGTTGCTGTGAGCCAGGCTAATGCCACGGCACTCACTCTAGCCTGGGCAACAAAGTGAGACTCTGTCTCAAAAAAAAAAAAAAAAAAAAAAAAAAATAAAAAAATAAAAAGAAACAGATGAAATTAATTATAATAATTTAAAATTTTAATCTAATATATAAAATATTATTTCAATATGTAATCACTATAAAGTTATTACTGTACTAGTTTATATTTTTTGGTATTATTTTCAAAATCTGGTATATATTTCACACTTATAGCACACATCAGTTTAAACCAGTCACATTTGAATTCACCTAAGAATTACCTGGGGAACTACCCAAAGTACTGATGCCTGAGACTCATCCCCTGGACTCTGGAATTTCCAGGTGATTCTAATGTACAGAAAAGTTTGACAACTACTGGTCTGGTGATGAAGAAGGAATCAGGAAAGGCATCTTAGAGAAATGAGCTTAAACAACAACTTGAATATTGAGGCAATATTCATTTACAGAAAGCATTCCAGGAAGAGGGAGCCATGACTGTAAAGGCCAACATGTGAAATAGGTTTATATATATTGACAGCAAAATCTAGTCTGTATGGAGCACAGGATCCATAGTGAAAGATGAGATTAGTGTGGCAGGCAAAGAGTAGGCCATGTAAGGCCTTGCATGCCATGCAAAGGGCTTTCTGCCATAGGAAATGAGATGCCATTAAAGAACTTTATGTAGGGGATTGACACATGATCATGTTTGTGTTTAAGAAAAGCCACACACAGAATGTATTGGCAGGATCTGAGATTAGCAACAGAGATCTGTTGGCAGCATGTTAGCAGGTTGTTAAAATAGTGCAACAAAAAAAATCTGTGACTAAAATGGTTGTGGTAGGACATAGGCTCAGACTAGAAACCTGTGGGAAGAGGGGTGGAGTTTGCAAGAGAAATATATAAAAAACAGATTTGCTTTGAGGATAAACCCAGGATTTTGCTATCTAAATAGAATTCAATTCACTCAGAAAAATATACAAATACCAGGCCCTCATTAACAGATGATAAATATTGTTTGTCTCTAAAAATACTTCTAGGTATCTAGACAATGAAACAGTTTCCAAAATAATTATCCCTGAGGTCTTGGATTTCACATTTATTTTATGAAATCTTAGGAAACTTTAATTTGTTAAGTATAATAAAATAATAATTTCCCTCAGGTAATAATTCCATGTTTCCCAAGGTTCTGAAAAGAAAAATCATATTTAAAAAAAAATCTAAATAAATTAAAGCTCTTTTATGAGGTATCATGAGCTCCGAAGTGAGACTTTAAAAGTCTTCCCAAACAGTACACCCTTGACATATTAAAACCAGTGATTTTAAGGTATTTTCTGATCCTATTTCATCAAAATTATCTACCATTCCTGATTTCTGCCTTATATAGATTGTTTCTACTACAGAATCTAAGTTCTGTAGACTACTATTAAATTGACATTACAGAAATGAAACGTGATATTCTGTCCCCTCTTCTCTAGTCAGATTCATTTCTTCATTTCACCTCCCTCAAGGAGAAATCTTTTCTTGATGGTCTTAGTTCGCACTGCTCTGAATGTCTCTAAATTTCATAGTTCACATACATACTAAATTTTAGCACTTGAAATACTTCCTATTAATTATGAATACTACTTAATTATGACTATTAATTATAAAATATTTGTTTCCCATGAATTAGTCTTGTTCTTTTAGAAGTGTCATGGATTTCTTCTGGACCTAGCACAGTGCTATTACATATTTACTCTAACCCGGTGAACTCTTTGGACTACAAATATATAGAAAACATATTTCACCTGCATTCTCTCTATATATATGTTTGTTATATAGCTACTATTATATATTAAACTATATCTATAGGGTTTAACCATAAAAAATTACATTATATTATTTTTACCTACTAAAATGGCAATTTCATATTGTTTAAATATAATTTTAAAAATTCAAAATGTCATAAAATAATTTTTTCCCCTTACATTATCCACACAAAACAATATTTACCCACATCTATGTGGTGGACCCTGGTTTCCTGGTTTATGCCATTTCATTAAATAAAAAATGCTGATTGAGATACACTGCTGATTTCATGATCCACTAGTGAATTACTGCCTATAATTTAAAAAACCCTGTTCTAACGTGTAACATCTAACCTAGAGACTACATCTGCCTCTAGCTTATACCTTAAACTAACAGCATAAAAGATTTTTTAAAGGCTCACAAACGGTTCACAGCAGCAGAATCAAGATGAAGCAAGCAATCAAGATGGTGTAACTGCCTGGAAACTCTCTGTGCATCCCTGAGCACTCAACAGCATGGCCATAACAAATGCAGAGGATTCAAAGACTGGAGCTTTTGATTACATCTTTCCTAATCTGACACAACTAAACTCACATAACATAGAAGGTGAGTCTGTGTGGTTGTGGTTGACTGATAATGTTCACAATGAGGGTTATCCCTTGGAACAAAGTGATATGATATGATTTGGCTCTCTCCAAAGTCTTCTCCTGAATCAAAAATAAAAAATTATGTGTAATGCCAGATTTCTTTCTACAAAGAAGGGAACCCACAGAGCATATTTCTGTCTGACATTTCTTTTCTTGCTCTCTAGAAGATCATCATTATGCCAGATGAGTTGAAACTTAGCATACTGCATAACATTTTCTCAAAGTGCAGCACATCCAATTTTGTTAATAACTAGTGAGATAGTACAGATGATAACAGATTGCAGACATATTGTTTATATTCTGATTAGCCTTTTAACTTATAAAAATGATATTTATATAGAGATCTAGTACAAAAGCTTAATTATTAACCATTTTGTCAATGAAAACCAGGAAACATGTATTCTTATCCAAATGACTCAATTATTACAATTATGGCAAGTGTCACCACCAGCACTAAGGTACAGCTAAATTAGACTAGATGTCAAGCAGGAGCACAGAATACAGGCTAACATGGGATCAATAAGAATGCTGTTAGCTTGCCCATTGGTGCTTGAATTGTGTGCACCCTTACCACCCCCCTCATCCTTTATGTTACCAATGGCTTTATCTGATGGAATAGTGTTGACAGAACTTGAATTGGTGCCAACTCTACTGATGAGAAACAAGGTGGAACAGTTGCTGGCTGGAGGGAATGTTTCCTTTTTAGGAAGTAGCAATAAGATGATAGATGGAAATATGGTTGGAATAGACTATCACAGGTTGCTGATATAAGAAATGTTTTCAGTTTTTTTAAAAAACAAAGGATCAAAGAAAGTTTAAGTAAACGGTCAATGTATACAAGAAGGCACTCAAACACTCAGATGAAAAATATAAGTCTAAAGGAAATAATAACTAGTCACAGAGACACATTTACTAGCAATTGAGCTTAATTCCAGTTGATGTAAGATGTTGTTTGGTCCTTTTGCACCAGGTAGATTAAGCATAAGAAAAAGAGCGAAGACAAAAATAGTAAGTCCTCGTCAGCTGAGAGGCCTGACTACTTACCATGCCAATCAAAAACCACATTCAATCTATGATGCCAATGTAAAAAGCAGATGGAAAAGAAATTGTCTAGTTGCAGGAAGAAGTAAAAACTTGAGACAGGTAACTATTATAGCTAGAACAGCTAATAAGGGCAAATGGAAACAGTAGTTTCATTAATAAACATCTTTCTTAAATCCAGCACACATGTATTCATTCTTGAGTCTGAGACAAATAATTCATCTGCTTTCATCTGCTCCATCCTCTAATCCCATTTAGAACATAAGGGAAGCCACTGTGTTTTTTTCACTGAATAGTGGTGCTCATCACCCTTTTCTCCCAGGTTCGTGAATGTGAACATCTGTTTATACACAATGCAGTGATAACTGATGTCCCTGATATAAACCAAAAGCAGCCACAAAACCTAGAATGCATTTTGAAATGTCAAACAAGGAACGAATTACATTTAGTATAGCTTTAGTGTTAGATATTTTGTTATATGTATTATATGACATGTACACATTTGTGATATATGTCTATGTATGTTTACATAGCTAATGTACTAGCACCCTGGCTTACTTGATTACTTTAATTCCTTCTAGGTAAAATAGTGTACAAATATATTTTACTATCAACTAACAAAAAAGGTAACACTCATGACTGCTTACCTTACTTTGTTGATTAAAACTAACAATAAATAAAATTTATTTAGCACTTTGAGTATTTTGACTGTGTTTTTCATTTGAATAGTTGCTGCGGGAGATAGCTTCTGATTAGGAAGAGAAGGGAATGATGCGGGCAAAATGTGGAGGAATCTGATGGCAAAGCATTCCAATGTATAAAAAGTATATACTGATAGTAAATATAAGATACCAGTAACTAACTTACCAATTATTACAAAAATACTTTAATCCAAGATATAGAAAAGAATAGAATCTTACATTAAATATGCAGTCAGGTTATTTTTTTTATTTCCAAATGACAGGCAAATAGAAAAAAGACCAATTCATAATCACTTTTCTGAAGGTAAAGGTTTGTTCTCTTGGCTCACATGAAGTATTATACAGTATTCTACAAAATATCACAGTAGATATTGACTGTTATCATTATGGAAAGAGGACTACAGTTGCTACCAGGCCCTATCAGTTGTGTTGGTGCTCATGGGGAAAAATCGATTAATTTTTCTGAGTCACAATTTCCTTGTACAAAATACCTCCTGTCCTACCATTCTCACAGGCTCTTCTTGCCAGAGAGAAATGAAGGGAAAAGGCAGAGAAAAAAAGTATGAAGTTTTTCACAAGTATGAGCTTGTAATGGACACAGATGATTGCCCAAGTAGTAATAATTCTACTTTTTTTCTTGCTAACAAAAGCAGATTTGGTAGGCAACTGAATGTTCATTATCAAAGGACAAATTATGACTGTTTTAAATCATTTAGCTCATCTTTTATTTATTCACTTCTTCGTTCTCCAAATATTTTTTCTTTGAGAATATCAAACATTGTTATAGGTGTGAGGAAAACAACAATGAAGAAAACAGACAAAAATTCTAGTGGGGAAGGCAGAAAACAATGAATAAGTAAAGCATACCACAAGGTGACAAGATAATACAGAAGAGAATAAAGCAGGGAGTGCCGGGCAGGGGTGGTCAAAGAAAGTCTCAATGAGAAGGTGACATTTGAGAAAAGACCTGAGAGGTAAAGAAATGAGGCACAGGGATATCCGGACAAACTGCAGTCCAGACAAGGTAACGGCATGTGCAATGGCCCTGAGGCAGGGAGCATGCCAAAAGTGTACTCAGATCAGCAAAGAGGCTACTGTGCCAATAACAGAGTGAATGAGAGGGAAGTATAAGGAGATGAGATCAAAGAAGTAAAGAGAAGGGAAAAAAGTACAGATTGTATACAGTGTAATAGACAAATGTAGGGGCTTTGGCTTTTATGAAGCACATTGGTGGGTTAAAAAAAGGGGTGACAAGATCTGAATTTGATTTTCAAAGGATCATCTTGGCTGCTATGTTGAGAATAGACTTTCAGAGGTCACTGGTAGAAACAAAGTGATCAGTTAGGTGACAACTGCACTAATCTAGGTAGGAGATGACTATGGCTCTGACTAGTTGGTGGCAGTGAAGGTGGTCAGACTACATATCTTGAATTTGCTAATCAATTGGATGGGATATAAAAGAAAGAGGAGTCAAGGATGACTCCAAAATTAATTGAGGTAGGCATGACTTCAGGAAGAGCAGGTTTGGGAGATAAGATCAACAGTTTAATTTGAGGCACATTCTTAAGTTTAAGATGCTGCTTAAGCACTTGGGGAATTATTAGCATATAGATGATATATAAATCCATGATATTGACAGACACTGCAAAAGTGTAGTATAAGAAAGAAAAATAATTGGAGGCCAAGTAAAGAAGGTGATTCAAGGAGGAGGAAGTGATCAGCACTATAAAATGCTAGTGATACATCATGTAAGGAGAGGGCTAAGCATTTGATTTGGGGGGATGGAAGTCTAACTGGAGTGAGAAATGAAGGAGAGGAATTAGAGATGCTCAGCATGTAAATTCTTTCAAGAATTTTTTTCTGGGAAATGAAATAGACCTAAAGGGCACCAATTAGCGGGGGATCTGGAGACCAGAGAAGATTTTTTTTTTAAACAAAGAAATTACTGCATGTTTTCATGCTGATGAAAGAGCATGAAAATACAGTAAAGAGAGAAGTATAATGCAGGAGAGAAAGAAGAGAACTGTGGGAGTGATGTGTGCAAGTAAGTGAGAGGGGCACGATGTAAGGCACAGTGGAGGAGTTGGCTTGGGACTATGAACTGCTCATCCATAGTTACAAGAGCCCCAGCAGGCAAACCCATGGCATAGGTGAGTTGGTAGTTGGGGTAATAGTTTTCTTCTGTCTGCTTATAGTTAAGAAATGTGCTCTTTGCCAGTGACTGGCCCAGGTCACATGTTCATTCTCAGAAGACCTAGTTTGGGCTGATGATATGCAAAGGGAAATCTTTTAGGGGGTTCTGGAAAAGATTTTCTTTGCCATAGAGAGAAATGCCCAAGAAGAGAAAGCCCTTTTGCTTCTATCTTTCCTTTCTGCTTTAGATGGTGTTTTGTGAAGATGTGATGCTTAGAATTGCTGTAGACATCTTAGGACCATGAGAAGGAATGTACAACATACCAAAGACTTTGCAAATATAGGTAGAATGCAAAGTTCATGAGGGCAGAGGTCTTTATTTTGTTTGCTGATGTATCCAAAGTGTCCAAAAGAATGCCTAGCACATAGTAGACATCAAATTAGTATTTGTTAAATAAATGAACTATCATCAAGTTGTGCCATGTTTGTCAGAAAGTCATAGTGGTATACACCAGCAAGTAAAGAGGGTATTATGCTCCCATGCCCTAAGTGGTAAGATAGGGGTAGCGGATGCTAAGATGCTGAGGCAGGCTTAGCTACCCTTGACTTTGAAATGCAATGAACTTCAGTGCATACTGTAGTGAAAATCAGTGTGCCACCATTTGAATGTTAATTATAAAATGGTTTGTTTATGATCAGTACTTTTGATAACTTCAATTCCTTTATAAAAATAAATTGAAATCAAACATATTTTATAAATCCTTATATTTTCCCTTAGTAAGACACACACAGGGACATTATCTGGGATAACATTTGTTTTATTCATTAACTTCACTTTTTCCCTTTGTCCATCTTTTTTGTGACCAAGGAGTACAATCATACTGATGAAACATTTTACCACAGCTATCACCAGTTTTTATTGAAAAGCACACAAGATGCCCTGTTTTAAACATTTAGGAGTTTCAATGTCTGCTTTTTTCTTTAGGAGAGTTATATTTCTATGTTCGACGCCAGCATGTGTTCTCCCCCCACCCGCACTGCCTCCCTTCCCACCTTCATTTTAGCAGATACCATTATCTTTTTCTTCTGGAATCACTTTTGTACACCTGAGTACAATGAGCTCCTTTACCATACAACAGGAGATAAAGTATTTACAATTTTATTATACAAGCACACATGTGGCATTATATGCACAGGCATAAAATTAAAGCTGAAGTGTCTAAAGCCTGGACTAAAACCATATTTATGCTGCTGAAGGCAAGAAAAATTATTTAGTCTACAGTAACGAGTAAGTAGCAGCAAAACAAATATTTGGTTGACTGTGGAAAGCCAATGTTTTCATTACTTCATACAAGCGTAAAAGTTTAAAACAGGCTGACCAAGCACATTCCGGCAGCAAATAACACATGTATTCATCAATCTTTTGGTGTATATGAGACTGATTCCTAATTTATGGATTTATATTCAGTGAGGGTAGAACCAACTTTGCCTTAAATATGTTATATATTATGCATATACACATATATAATATGTTTTCATATTGTCCATTTATTTTAAAAAGATCTATTGCAAATACTTTTTTTACTAGCATAAGATACAGCACTTCTTGCCTTAAAAGTGCTTTAATATAGTACAATATATTCAGCATACTAACACTTACTAATGAATTATTTGTCTCCACATGTAAATAACTGCTTTGATAGTCTGCAAAATGGTTATAATTTGCAGACTTCCTGTCATGCTAAGTCTGTAATTGGTGATTTATATGTGTTATTTAATATACAAATTTATTTATTTATTATTATTCTCATTTTAAAGATAAGGAAACTAAGGCTCAGAAATGACTTGACCATGATTTCTCAGCCCCCAAATCAGAATGAGAAATAAAGCTCATATCTGTCTGAAATAGCAGGATTCCAAGAAATCATACTCCTGACAGTGTGGCAGAAAGGCAAAAATGCCTCACAAGTGTAAGATTTAGCAATTTCACTCCCAATCCCATTTTAAAAACAGAAGTATACAATATATATTATTTCTATATTATATATATATATATATATATATATATATATATATGCTTAGAAATGGAAGTATATACTGCAATGGCTATTTTTGGGTAAGAATAAAAATAATTTTATTTTCTTCTTTCTATTTTATGATTAAAATTTTCTGAAATAAATATGTATTAATTTTTAAATAATAGATTTGCCTGAATCAAAGAAGTAGCAAAAGAGAAAGGATTCTTACTGTTGGAGAATACAGTTACAAATATGGAAAGGGGGAAGACCTGAGTGTACCCTGTGGGACTGTAATGAGATTATCAATCAGTATATCTCCTGCTCTGTTGACTGAGAGAGCCTAGAAGCAATAGGAATTGCTTCTAACAAGCACACCTAACACTCAGATCTTGATTTCTAAATACTATTTTTCACTTAAAGAAATCAGAGCTCCTTAGAAAAAAAGGGTAATTTCAGGTCTTGGGCAGAGAAAGTATAACATAAACCTAGAACATCTGTTAAATCAGAAAATACTCAAATAATGATGAGAACATATAAAAAAAAACACAGGAGCTAGCCTGAGGGGCTCCCATTGGACAAATAAAATGAAATAAAATTGTTTATTTTTAACATCAAAATAAATAACGATAATAACAGACTACTGCCCATGTAATAAGATTCCATGAGTTTATACTGATATAATAAATAAATGGGGAAGAGAGGAAAGCTCTTTTTTACAGTGGAATTAAAACTATAAATATAAAAGAAATGATGGAGTTAGATAATTATTAGTAAATATTAAAACTAATGGAAGTTTGAAGAATGAGATATTTACATAATCTCAAAATATCTCCCTACAACTAAATTTTCTGCATTATCCTGGATTGGATTCTGGAATTGGTGGTGGTGGGGAACACAATTATAAAGGACAGTATTAGAACAGAAGAAAAAATTTGAATTTTGACTGTGAATTAGATAATAGTATCAATCAATGTTAAATTTCCTGATTTTGATTAACTGTGCTGGTTATATAAGAGAAAGTCTTTGCTTTTAGGAAATACACACATAAGTATTTGGGGTAAAAATCTGATATCACTAAGATACACTCAAATAGTTCAAGAGAAAAGCATATGTATATACATACACATACATACATACATACAGAGAGCAATGTACACATGCAACAAAATGTAAATCACTGGCAAAATAAGGTAAAAGATATGAGTTCACTGTACTACTATTCTTATAACTTTTCCGTAAGTTTCAAACTTTTATTCAAAATTAAAAGTACCTATCTCTTCTAGATTGAATGCCTTAGTCCCTGAGACCTTTAGGAAAGCCAGTTTCTCTAGACTTTAACAAAGGAGATTTAATTCTATTCTAACATATAGGCAATGAGCAGCTCATTTATAAGACCCCATGCAGATCCTACTGATTAGCTATAGCAGAGTTCTCAGAGTGTGGTAGCCAGACTGGACTTGTACCATCAGCACCACCTGAAAACTTGTTAAAGATGCTCCACCCCAGATCTGTGTTCCACTGCTAGAAAATAGGCTAGTAACAGGAGATAAGGCAGTAAACAACTTGAAAACAAAATTGTGGGGAGCAATGGTAGATGATTTTATACTTAATTTGCTATACAGTAAGATATTACAGCCCGGGCATGGTGGCGCACGCCTGTAATCCCAGTACTCTGGGAGGTCGAGGTGGGTGGATTGCTCGAGGTCAGGAGTTCGAAACTAGCCTGAGCTAGACCCTCTCTCTACTAAAAATAGAAATTAATTGACCAACTAAAAATATATATACAAAACATTAGTTGGGCATGGTGGTGCATGCCTGTAGCCCCAGCTACTCAGGAGGCTGAGGCAGTAGGATCGCTTGAGCCCAGGAGATTGAGATTGCTGTGAGCTAGCACTGATTGATGCCATGGCACTCACTCTAACCTGGGCAACAAAGTGAGACTCTGTCTCAAAAAAAAAAAAAAAAAGACATTACTAAGTTTGTGATCAGAGGAATAATATAATTATTATATTAAGAAGATCACTTAAGTAGTAGTGTATAGATGAATCACTTCTGGGAGATTCTAGAGAAAAAGACCAGTTTAAGTTTTTTACTATATTGCCAAGAAAGATGTGTTAAGAATTTGAACTAGGCTGTGGAACTAGAACAGGACAAATGAGAGATTCTTGACAGATGGCTGAAAGTGGCATAGGCACATGGTAAGGAATTCCAGTGAGGATAGGGGAAGAACTGAGGAAGAGAGAAAGGGAAGAGCAATTAAAGGTTACTAAGATTTTGAGCCTGGATAGTTGACAGAATAGTTTGGATCCAGATGAATTCAAGAAAACTTCCTACAGCTGGGCCTTTTGAAGGCCAAGGATCCTAGCCTTATAATCCTATAAAAGCACATTCTTCTAAACAGTGTCAAGTAATAAAGTGTATAAACCATGTTCCTCTAAACAGTGTCATGCAAGGAAGTGGATTTCAGACTTTTAAAAGGATTTTAGAGATCTTAAACATTCCAAACTAAACTGAATGAATGAGTTGTTTTTTAATTTTATAAATTAAGAACTTACAAAAAACACTCCTATTACCTGCTGAGATTATAAATTGGTAAAACCACTTTGGACAACAAAATGGCAATATCTGGATGAGTTGATGGTGTACATACTCCATAGAGTTTGTGTATAGCGTGGTTGCTAAGAACATACATCAGTGGAATCAGGGTTCTGACAGTTCCTATCTGTGAGATTTTGAACAAATAACTGCTCTATGGCTCATTTTATTCACCTGTAAAATGGGAACAATAATGTCTACATATTGTTTTGCATAAATAAATTATATATATAAAGTACTTCGAACAGTTAGTAAACATTACCTGCCATTAGAATAATGATGATGATAACCCAGACCAGCTGTTCCATGTCAAGACATACCCTAGAGAAACTCATTTATGTGCACATGACAAATGTACAAATGCTTTCTATAAAATGTTTAAAATAGGAAATATATGGAAAGAACCTGAAAGTCCACAAATAGGAGAAAAACTTGGCATGTGTATTCAATGAATACTACATACCATTTAACATGATTAAATATGTACTACATAGAAAACATGGATAAATGTCAAAAGCATATTGTTAAGCAAAATAACAAGGTGCAATTGGATATAACATTTGATACCACTTATATAAAGTGGTATAGTAACAATACTGTTATTTTAATGGCTGCATACAAACACAGCTAGTAAAAGATTAAAAACACGCATAGAAATGAAACTTACTCCCTTCGGGGTAGTGAGTACTTTTGGGGAGAGAGAGAAATGAAGTTGGAGAGTACATAGGGGACTTAAACTATATTTGTAAAGGTTAGATTTACTTAAAAAAATCTAAAATAAATATGAAAATATATCAAGATTGGGTCAGTAAAAAATAGATTAAGTCTTTATACTTCTCTGTTAAAATATTTCATAAGATAAAAAACAGGAAAAAAGTAAAAAATAAATGTCACTATATCGATTTTAATAAATTTCAAAAACTCACATTTTAATATTATATATTTAGAGATGGGGTCTTGATCTGTCACCCAGGGTACAGTGCAGTGGTGTCATCATTGCTCGCTGTAGCCTCAAACTACTGGGCTCAAGCAATTCTCCCACCTCAGCCTTCCAGGTAGCTGGGACTACAGTAGTGCACCAGCGTGCCCAGCTAACTCGTTTACTTTTTGTAGAGATGGGATCCCGCTATGTTTCCCAGGCTGGTCTCGAACTTCTGGTCTCAAATGATCCTCCCACTATGGCCTCTCAAAGTGCTGGGATTACAAGCATGAGCCACTGTGCCTAGCAATATTTTTAAATTTGAAATAATTTTAAATTTACAGAAAAGTTAAAGGATAATATAGAAAAACTCATATGTTTATACCCAAATTCACTAGTTTTTAACATTTTGTCATATTTTGTTATTATTCTCTCCCTTTTCATATACACATATTATGAGAGTAGGTTGCATATATCATTGCCTTTTACTCCTTAATACTTCAGTTTTTATTTCATAAGAACAAAGGTAATCTCTTAAGGAACTATAACACGGTTATCAAATTCAGAAAATCTCATATTGATGCAATACTTTAATCTAAAGTTCATATTCTAATTTTGTCCAGTGCCCCAACAATGTCCTTTTTAGCATTATTTTTTACTTTGTTCTAGGATCCAGTCCAGGAACATGTTTTGCATTTAGTTTTGATGTCTCTGTAGACTTTCTTTTTGTTTCATAACATGGACATTTTTGGAGAAAATAAGGCAGTTGTTTTTCCAATAAAATATTCTTTAATTTGGGTTTGTCTGATGTTCTTTTATGATTAGAGTCAGGTTATGCAGCCCTAGGCAGAACACCATGTAAGTGATTTTGTGTCTTTCTCAGGGTACTGTTAAGAGATGTGTGGTGTCCACATGCCCCTCACTGCAGACGTTAATTCTGATCAGTCAGTCAAAGTGTTATCCAGTTCCTCTGTTATAGAGGGAAAGAATATATACATCCCATTGTAACTAATAAGCAATGAATGAGGAGACACTTGAGGGTCATGCAAATATATTACTCTTCATCAAACATTCCCCTAGGTTTAGTGACCATTGATGATTTTTGCCCAAACCAATCTTTACTATGAAAATGGTAATTTTCCAACTCTATCACTCTCTTCACATTTATTATTATTTTTTTTTCTTCACATTTATTATTTGCCATCTTACTGTAAGGAGCAGACTTCCTTTCTCTTTTAAGTATTCATTTATTTATTTAAATCATTATGGACTCATGGATTCTTATTCCCCCTCCTTCTGAGTGTTCAAATTTCTTTATTGTTCTCAATTATTATTTTTTGTATTTTTTATTGAGATAAAATTCACATAACATAAAATTCACCATTTTAAAGTTTGTAAAAGTCAGTGGCTCTTAGTATAATCACAATGTTGTAAAACTATCACCATTCTCTAATACCAGAAAATTGCCATCCCCCCAAAAGAAGCACTGTACTTGTTAGCAAAAACACTGTTAGTGGTCAGTTCCAAATTCCCCCTTCCCCACATTTCCTGGCAGCCACTAACTTTCCTTCTATCTTTAGGAATTTGCATCTGCCTATTCTGGATATTCCATATAAATGGAATCATACCATTCGTGGCCTTTTATATTCTGGGTTCTTTCACTTAGCATAATGTTTTCAAGCTTCATCTATGTTGTAGCATGAATTAAAACTTAATTCCTTTTCATGATTGAATAATATTTCATTGTATGGACATACCACATGTTGTTTAGGTTTTTTTGTTTCGGCTGTTTCCACCTTTTGGCTATTACGAATACTGCTGCTATGAACATTTGTGTACAAGTTTTTGTTTGAGTAACTGCCTTCAATTCTTTTGGTACATACATAGGAGTGGAATTACTGGGTCATGTGGTAATTCTATGTTTACCGTTTTGAGGAACTACTAAACTTTTTTCCAAAGTGGCTGTAGCATTTTTCAATTCCACCAGTAATGTATGAGGGTTCCAATCTCTCCATATCCTTGCCAATACTTGTTTGTTTTCCTTTTTTAAAAAAATTATAGCCATCTTACTGGGTATAAAGTAGTATCTCATTGCAGTTTTGATTTGCATTTCCCTGATAGCTAATGTTATTGAGCATTTTTCATGTGCTTACTGTCCATTTGTGTATCTTCTTTGGAGAAATGGCTATTCAAATGCTTTGCCCATTTTAAAATTGGATTTTTTATTTTATCTTTTTATTCTTGAGCTCTGTGTCCTCAAATATCTGAAGTTCAAATAATTCCAGATTTAATCAGTGGAAGAGAGACCTTTTCAAAATGCCTTCTGTGTTTTCTTGACATGCCACCATCATTTTCTGCAGCATTCCTCATTTTTTTGCACCAGAGTTGGTCTGGTCTCGGGTCATTCCATATTTTTGTCTCCCTTCTTCTACAATGAGAATCCTGATTTCCTATAACATCAACATATTACTAAATCTTACCATATACACTGATTTTATAATCAGTATGTCTACTATAGTGCTACAAAAAACAAACAAAACAAAATCTATGAAGAACAGTTCAAGAATTTTTTACTGTTGTTTCCACACCCCCAGAGGACTAATATAGTTAAATATTGTGTTTAAAATTTGAATTAACTTCCTTTCTTTTACCTCTCATCAGTGTAATGTTACTCATTTGAAATAGAATTGTGTTTATTTCTATTTGCATTCAGTTTTGGTTTCCTTTTCATTCTCATGTTTATTGATATAATTTTTTAATTATATGGAATATAAATACTTGTAAAAGTCAAAACTACATCAAAAGATAAACTCAGTGCTGGTTACAGTGGCTCAAGCCTGTAATCCTAGCACTCTGGGAGGCCAAGGCAGAAAGATTGCTTGAGGTCAGGAGTTCAAGACCAGCCTGAGCAAGAGCAAGACCCTGTCTCTACTAAAAATAAAAAAATTACCCAGGCGTGATGGTATGTGCTTGTAGTCTCAGCTACTTGGGAGGCTGAGGCAGTAGGATTGCTTGAGCCCAGGAGTTTGAGGTTGCTGTGAGCTAGGCTGATGCCATGGCACTCTAGCCCAGGTGACAGAATGAGACTCTGTCACAAAAAAACAAAAAGATAAACTCAGAGTATCATTGCCGCCTTATCCCTTTTACCTCTCACCCTTTGTAAATAACTAACTTTACTGTTTTCTGGATTCTCCTTCCTATGCTTCTTTCTGCAAAAGTAAGGGTGTGTATGTGTGTGTGTGTGTGTGTGTGCATGCATGTGTGTTTATTTGTATTTCTCTGCTTTTCTCCTATAAAAGGTGTGTATGTGTGTGTATGTGTATATGGCATATATTGTTTTTTACTTTGTTTTTTTTTTTTCCATACTTACTTTCAAAGAATTGTAAATTTAATATCCTAAAAGGCATTTTCTTGAATTGCCCTGGGAAGGAAGTGGGAAATTATGACTCTTTCTCTGCCTTTATTTGAAGTCTACCCCTTAATAATCCCCTTTCCAGTACTAACCTTGCAACACAGAGACTGCCGAAAGAAGAAAAATAAACTTCTGGCAGTTGAAAACAAGCAGAATTGTCATTATCTAATATTGTACTGCATATTTAAATGGTTTTTTTAATTGTTTATTTTTGTTATAGAAGAGTAAAAATGTATTTTAGAGAAGAAATTGGGATCTCAGCATTGTAAGCCTAAGGAGGCAATGGTGATAAGAAAAAGAATCAAGTTCCTTAACAGAATATGAGGACAAATGAAAGGCAGTGAGTATGGGTGACTGTTGACTTTTAAAAGAACAATTTCAGTAAGGTTAAGAAGTCAATCCTAAGAAATTATGTAGAGTTGTGAACAAGGGATTTCATAAGTAGGTGCAATAGTGGAGGGCAAAGTTTGGAAGAGAGCACACAGAAGAAACAAGGTTAAAAAAATACCTTTGAGGTCAGAGAAGAAATGAGTAGGTATGAAACACGTTGGGGATGGGGAAAGCAAGTGCATATGGACAGACCTCTGTGAAAAAAGGAGAAGAGAAAGTTCTTGAAGACTGTGAAAAGGAGGATGGGTGGTTAGCCTTGAAAAGAACTAGGGTCACCCAGTCCCAAGACAAAAGACAGGCTCAAGAAATGTATGGGGAAACAGAAATTTGGTGGTTGAGGGGAGTAAAGTTGAGGAAGCTCATGTTAGATGGCCTTTTCAAAAAAGTAAAGATGAGGTAATCTGTGAAGAATAGGGGCAAGAGCAGGATTGGCATGGGAGATGTGAGGATTGTGGAAAATGCTTGGCACAGAGAGGCCACATGGAGAACACAGGGCAGAATGCACAGCATAAACATGACAGTCGACATTGGCATTTCTTCAGCTTTGACAGTTTAACATTGTAAAGTATACTCACTTATATTAAAATCGGTGATATACATGACAAGTAAACTCTTGATTTTTCCCTATTTTAGTGGAACACTTTCCAGATTTACTAAATGATGTAACTGTTCTGAAACTGTTGCCATTCTTCTATTATTAAACTAACAATTTTAAGCTTCCCCATAAAGTCACAAACAATATATCAAACCCACCTAAAAGTCGAATTAAGAAAAATACAGCACCTGCCAAATCTGAACTAGAAATATGTATATTTGTGGTTATATGTACACATTCTATTTACATGTTATTTTAAACTAGTGATAATAACTTCCAAATAATTCTACTATCTATTATAAGTACCTAATAGAACAAACTGAATAGAAGCTTAATTTTCAATAAACATTGTTATTACATAGTAAAACTCACCATTCTTTCGGAACAGTTTTCAGGAATGCCTCTTGAGTTTTAGAGCAAACCAAAGGAACCTGATTGCTCATAATATAAAATGGTGGTTGATCCCAGCTCAAAGAGAGATTAAAAAGTAAGAAAGTTAAAGAAACTAAAAGGACATTCTCTGAGGTAACTACGGGAAGGGAGTGGTATAATATGCTCTATCTCTCCATTTATCTGAAGTTTGCTGCCTAATAATTCCTTTCTAACACTGACCTTACGACAGAGATTTTAAAAACAAACAAACAAACAAACTTCCTGGTAACTGAAAAATAGCAGAATTGCTATTATCTGACATTAAACTGTGCTTCCTTACTGACTGTCTGTCTTCACTCCATGCCCAACTGGAATATAAGCCCCATGAGGATAGACATTTCATCAGTCTGTTCTATGATTTATCCTCAATGCCTTGAAAAATGCTTAGAATAGAGTAGGCACTCAATAAACGTGGATTAACAGAAAATCAAATACAGAATGCTTGCACATAAGGAAAAAGCGAACCTGGGGAAAAAGGCTTTTATGATATGAGTGAAATCTATATTGTGGATTAGTAAAAATTGGCTATATGTTTGGCTTATGAGATCATTACTAAATATCTAAGGTATCCTAGGGTTAAGAATTTATAAAATTCCTTGTTTAAGTAAGGTTAAAATTTTGTCCTGAGTAAAACAAATAGGTTTAATGTTTTATAAATAATGTATATTTAGTTGAAATTAGGTTTTATTCAATGAAATAAATATTTATTGTGATCCTTCAGAGTATATGATATAGATTGATGGAGAAGATTAATGCAAGACAAAATATGGTACGTAGCATAAGAAGGTCACTGGGATAGCCAGGTAAATGGTTTGTAAAATGTGTGTATGAAGCTTAGAGCTGGAAATGAAGATTGGTGAATCATTTTTCATAGGAATTGGCAACCACACCTTTTGTGGGATTTTAGATAGGGTTTAAGGGAGTTTGGGAAAGGTTCAGAGGAGGTGAAGGTGTTTGAGATGGAGCAAGAAGAACAAAATTCCATAGGTAAAATGGCAGAAGGTGTTCAGGCCAATGGAACTGCATAAGCAACATGACATGGATAAGAAAAGTGGGCTGTAGTAAAGAGTTCATTAGGATAGATTGGGGAGGGAATCTGTCTGGGTAAGTAACAGAAGAAAGGACTTAAAATCTGTATTACTACAAATCTTGAGGACTTTATATTAATATATGTATATAGTTTGCTAGAGAAAACAATGGGCACAGATGAAGGGCTTGTCCTTAATTTATGTGATTTAATCCTCTTGACAATCATGTGAAATTGATAAATGATAAAATGAAGCAACAAAATCTAGTTATTAATTCTATCTAATCAGCACACACACATGTTCATGCACACACATATGCAGAAACACACACATTTGTTTCTTTAGGGAATATAATAATGTTTTAAATTGTACAGAAAATTATATGAAAATAGCTTAATAAAAATGTTGTATTTATGCCCTGAATTTCTCCATGGAACTTACAATCCTTTAACAGACATTATCTCATTGTTTTAAGAACTGCTATGAAACAATCTGACATTTATATATTACACCATTCATTCTCAATAATCCTGAAGGTTTTATAAACCTTGGAAGAATGGCTTTGTTCACGTTTGATGTGCAATCACTGAGGGATGAAGGGGGGGGTACAAAGTGGTAGATGATCCATAGAACATAGCAGTAACATACAACCATTTAAGAAAGAAAGTGAAAGACATTAGTAAATGGAAACCATGAAGAACAAGAGCAGAGAAGATCCAAGCTCAGGTTGCATTGTATTTGTTAAATCCAAGAAAAATATTAAACACCAACTGGTTTTATTTTAATTTTTGTATCTTAGAATAACCTATACTTTCAAGATTAAACAAATTAAGCATTATCTGCTAAATCAAAAATTCCAATTTCGTTTTTCCCTTTTTAAAATTACATATAAAAGTTACATATATTTGTATCTGTCTCCTGGGATATGGGTGCTCAAGCAGGCTGGAAAGAAATTAAGGTGAGCTGTCTGATGATGGAACCTGAAAATAGTATAAAAGCTTTTGCACTGAAGGCCCTGGTGTTGTCCCTGGTCTTCCTGCCCTTCCTGAAGTAAGACTATTTAGTGCTTAGTTGCATTTTGTGTACTACATAAGCATCCCATCCTGTGGCCTAAATTATAGTTGGTTGTGGCCAAGAAACCCTAAAGAATACATAAATACATTACATAATTTATCCAAGATCACATAACCCTAAATTGGAAGAGCTGACTCTAACCTAGATTTTCTGACTTCAAAGGCTGTGTGAAGTCTTTTCTGGCTTTTTGAAAACTGGGATCCTGTAATGTTACCTGCCACCAAAAAAATTATAGCAATCTCTTGATTTTATATATTAGATTCTTCAGTAAAAAAATTTTTTTGAAAATAGTTAAGCTAACATGGAAATTTTGTAAAATTACTCTATAAAATTTAATTTCATTGTTGAAAGGGAAAATCTTTAGTGGACATATTTGAATTGGGTTATTTGGATATTATATAAAAGGGACAGCCAAAGGTATATAAGAAAATGGCACTTGAGTTGTGCTCTTTCTCAGTCAGTGAGAAGAAATGAGAATACAATCTTCAAAAACCTTCCAGAGAAGCAGGTGAACAGAGTTAAAAGAGTACAGACTTTTTGTTGCAGGTAAATATAATGGGAAGAACCAAAACTCCAGTTTCTTTTAGCTCTACAATTATGTGAAATGGGCTTAATCTCCCCAAACCGCAGTTTCCTTATCTATAGAATGGAGATAGTAAATCTATTTTTATAGGGTTGTTGGTTAAGAATGAAAGTAAGTTATATATGTAAAGCTTCTAGTATAGAGCCTGGCACATGATAAGCATTTATGAAATGGTAGTTGCTATTACTGTTGGAGCTATCCTTGAAGTGAGTCATGTGACGATGACTTATCCAACAGAAGACTGGTGAGAGGACTCTGAAGGAACACATAGTTGGAAACCAAAAGGATAAAAGTATCTAATTAATAGGAATCTTTTAATTCTGTGTTAGTATCTCTTACCTTTCTCTGTGTGTGTATGTGTTTAATCTTGCATGTACTATAAAATGTAACATACATACTGAAAAGTGCACAAATTTAAAATGTATAGCTCAATGGTTTATCACAAAGTGAACACTCAGGTCAGGAAATTTTGTAGCTTGCCAGCCCTGCAGAAGCACCCCTGATGCCCACCTCTATTAACCTCTCCTCGCCCCCCACCAAAAAAAGCAACCATTATCTTTCCCTATGTGATAATCACAAGTATGTGATAACCACAAAGTTTCTTTTCTTTATAGTTTTATCTCTTAAGCATGTGCTACTAAACACTGCTACTTAATTTTTGCTATTGGAAACACACAAGCCCAAACTACACACTTGCAATAAATACTTAAATGCCAAGTCAATGAGTCTCTTGAATAAACAAGTAGAGACTAGAGGGAAAAAACAGAGTTTCTTCTAAAAACAATAACAACAACAACAAAACTGATTTTTTTCCCCAAGTATGTGCCCATTAATACAGGGGAAAAAAAAACACACACCAAAATCCAACCAAACACAAATAAAAAATCCAACCCCCCCAAAACACTACTACTTAATTTTTCTTGCTTTTTTTTTTTCTTTTGCACATTATATAAATGGAATCACATTATTTGGATTCTTTTGTGTTTGGCTCCTTTTGGACAAAATTGTATTTGTAAGATTATTCATATTACTATGTGTATAGTACCTTCATTTTCATTGATATACAGTATTCTATTGTATACCATGATTTTTACCCACCCTACAAATAGACGTGTTGTTTCCTGTTTTTGACTATTGCAGATAATACTGTCATGAACACTCCTGTACATGTGCACACATGTCTGATAATTATGTATAGAGGAATAGAATCAATGGGTCATGGAGTATATGTATTTTTAACTTTGGCAAAATATGCCCATTGTTTTCTAAAGTGGTTATATCAATTTACACTCCCAGTGCCAGAAGATGAGAGTCCCAATGCTCCACATTCTTAGTAACAATTCATATTGTTAGTCTTCTTTTTTAGCTATTGTGGAAAGTGTGTGGTTTGGCTTCAATTTGCATTTTCCTGACAACTCACGAAGTTGAGCCAATTTTCGTATGATTATTAGACACTGGATATTTTCCTTTGTGAAGTGTCTATTGAAATCTCTTGCCCATTTTTCTTTGGGTTCTTTCTTTCTCTTATTGATTAATAATCATTGGCTATTCTCTTACCCTGGCTCTGTTAAAATTTGCTTCTACCATTCTGTGGCTTGCTTCTTCACTCACATCAAGGGTGTGTTTATGAACAGAGGTTCTTAATTTTAATATAGTCAAAATTAACCAAACTTTTCCTTTATGTTTTTTGGGCGTGTCCTAATCCTTAAATCTCTACACCAAGGTCATAATGACGTTCTCCTTCAATCTTTTCTAGAAGTTTTATTGCTTTGCCTTTTACATTTAGATTATGGCATATCTGGAATTGGTTTTTTATGTCTGGTGTGAGTTGGGAGTCAAGAAGTTTTCTTTCCTCAAACTGATAATCCAATAATTCCAGCATCCTCACCAAAAACACTCTCCTTTCCCCTTGCTTTGAAGTGCCAACCTTTACATGTGGGTCTGTTTATTCTATTTCACATGTCTATTTGTCCATCATTGAACCAGTCCCATACTGTCTTAATTACTTAACTTTATAATAAGACTTGACAGAATTGTCTATCTCATTTTTTATTTTTGTCTCTATTTCAACTCTGATTGTCTTTACTGCTTAGATTTCCCTATAAATTTTGGATAAGTTTATCAACATCTAAAGAACCTGCTAGATTGAAATTGTATTTAAACTATAGAAAAGTTTGGGGAAAATGACACCTTTACAGTACTGATTCTACCCAGTCCATTTTTAGATATCTTTAATGTTATTCAATCGGGTTTAGAGGTTTTCTGTGTCTTGCATATCTGTGTAATATTTATTTTAGGTATTTGACATTTTTATGTCAATGGAAATGGGATCTCTGTTAAAATTTCATTTTCTAAATCTTTGTTACTTTTATATGGAAAATATAGTTAAGTTTTATGTACTGAATTTATATCTAGCTATCTTGTATATTCACTTATTAATTTTATAATTTCTCTGAAGATTCTTTTTGATTTTGTATGTACATAATTGCACCTGGCAAGATAAAATCTTCTTCCTTGTCAAACCTTTTCATTTACAATTCTTGCCTTATTATATCAGCTAGGATCTCCAGTAAATCTTTATAAATGTAATAATGTTCTACATAAAAGGTTATAGTATATGTCCTTATCTAATGACAGATCCCACCACACCATTACATATAATATTTGCTGTAGGTTTTCTGCATGTAATACTATACTCCTATTTCTAGTGTGCTAGAACATTTTAATAAAATCATAAATGCATGTTGAATTTTACTAAATGTTATTTTCTCCTTCTACTGAAATTATGAAATAATCTTCCCCTTGATTCTACTAGTGTGATAAATTATATTGATTGATTTTGAATGTTAAGTCAAACCTGCATTCCTAGAATAAACCCTAACTTGTCAAGATATATTATTAAAATACTAATATTACCTCATTTGATATGCTAGCATTTTTTTTTTGCATTTAAAGAGGTTTGTTTGTAATTTCTTATAATGTCTTTATCAGGTTTTCTAATCAACGTTATATTGGTTTTTTTTTTTTTAGACAGAATCTCACTCTGCTGCCCATGCTCCAATGCCATGGCATCAGCCTAGCTCACAGCAACCTCAAACTTCTGGGCTCAAGTAATCCTTCTGCCTCAGCCTCCCAAGTAGCTGGGACTACAGTCATGCGTCATCATGGCCGGCTAATTTTTTTCTATATATTTTTAGTTGTCCGGCTAATTTCTTTCTATTTTAGTAGAGACAGGGTCTCCCTCTTGCTCAGGCTGATCTCAAACTCCTGACCTGGAGCGATTCTCCAGCCTCAGCCTCTCAGAGTGCTAGGATTACAGGCGTGAGCAATCGGGCCTGGCCAAGGTGATATTGGTTTTATAAAGTGAATAGCAAATTGCCTTTTTGCTCTTTTTCTATTCTCTTGAAAATACCAGTCTATAAGACTAGTATTATTTGGAAGAGTTTTAAATTATGGATTTGATTTATCTAAGAGTAATATTCAGAATCCTACTTCTTCTTAGATTAGTCTTGGTAAGGTACAGTACTTCTTAGGAGCATAAGGTTGTTTATAATAGCCCCTTGAAAGCATTTTAATGTTGGTAGGTTCTAGAATTATATACTTTTTAAATTCTTGATTATTATTTGTACCTTCCTTTTTCTTATCCAATCTCATTTAGAGTTTGTCAATGTGATTAGTCTGTAAAACAGCCAGTGTTTGACTTTGTCATTGCTATGCTAATGCATGTTTTCTACCACATTAATTTCTGCTTTTATTTTTTATTATTTTCTTTTTTCTTTGGCTTTAACTTTCTGTTCTGTTAAAAATAAACTTCTTGAGGGGGATACTCACTCAATCTTGCCTTTGAACTCATTGAACAAAGTAAACATATTTATTGTAAAGTCTGTTTCTGATAATTTCAATATCTGGAGTCCCTTTAGGACTCTATTTGTTGTTTCTGCCAGGTTTTAGTCGACTTTTTGTCCCTTTGTGTATCTGGCTTTTTATTGTGTGCTGGACATTTCATTTGCCAGAGTGTTTATAGAAAAACGTAATGCCTAGGATAATATATTTTTCCTCCAGTGAAGATTTTCTCTTGGCTTCTGCCAGTGCCTAAAGGCATTGGTAATCCAGGATCATCTTAATCCAGTTTTGGGGACAGATGATTTGAAGCCATATATGTGTATAGGTCTGTCTACTTTCAGTTAACCTTTAGTACTAGAGAAACGCATTCAGACATGTAGACCCAAAGTGATAATTCACAAACATCCTCTTACTAAGCCCTGGACTCCAGTCCCTATTCTCTATCCTCAAGAGGCTGTCAAAAACACTACACCGGCTGGCGCGGTCACGCCTGTAATCTTAGCACTCTGGGAGGCCGAGGTGGGAGGATCGCTCAAGGTCAGAAGTTTGAAACCAGCCTGAGCAAGAGCGAGACCCCGTCTCTACTAAAAAAAAGAAAGAAATTAATTGGCCAGCTAAAATATATAAATACAATTAGCTGGGCATGGTGGAGCATGCCTGTAGTCCCAGCTACTTGGGAGGCTGAGGCAGAAGGATTGCTTGAGCCCAGGAGTTTGAGGTTGCTATGAAGTAGGCTGACACCATGGTACTCGAGCCCCAACAACAGAGTGAGACTCTGTCTCAAAACAAAACAAAACAAAACAAAACAAAACAAAACAAAACACTACACTACCTTTTAGCCTCACCACTGAATTTAGCCAATTTTCCTAAAGGAAGTGCTGCCCCAAACTCTGGACCTCCATTCTCTACTGGCTCTTAGCTTTGAAATTCTTCACTTTCTTATTAGTTCCTAAAGGTCTTAATGATTTGTTTTTAAAAGATTTTAAATATTTATTCAGCTTTTTTAGTTATTTTAATTGAGTCCAAATTATGTGGTCTGCCTTTGGGACTCCAGAAGCAGAGGAGTCCTCACACTGCCTCAACCTTTTATGACTTAACCATATTTCTCAGTAAATACCCTACTCTATACTAATATTTGCATGTATCTGTAAGATAGTAAAAGGTTTTACTCTGTTACTACAGGTTAGAGGTGATAGGTGTATATTGGACAGTGATGTACAGCACAAGTAGGTCAAATGAGAGAAAGGGATAAAATGAAATGATGGTTAAAATGGAGGGAGGAAAGGGCAGATAGCCAAGAATCAATCCTCAAATTTGCAGAATATCAGAGAAATGTCCAAAGTGTAGACAGGATTTCAGTGCTACTTCCAGACCAATGTTATTTATACTTTTGATCATGCATCTTAATTAGTAAAAATATTTTGTGCATTCACCCTCAAAAATTTGTATATTTATTCAAATTTATATAAACTATGTGCATTACTAATCTTGATTTCTTTTGTTCTTTCTTTCATTTTTTTCTTTTAGATTAGAAGATAAATAGTAATCAAAGTTCAGATACCTTCTCCCCTTACTCTAATGGGCCATATTTGTTATTTTGGAGACTACTACTCAAAAGGTAAAGAAACTGGCCATGCATGGACCAGAAGCCAGAAAAGTGGGGCAGCAAGAGGCTGAAAGATCTTATCTACTGGTAAGTAATGTGTTCCTATCAAGGGCATCTTATTTTCAGCAAGGAGAAGGTAGTAATCATGAAGCTTGACTAGGACAAAAAAGAGTATTTTAAAGTAGTTTAAAGGGACATACAGAGTTGTTCTAAAATCTTGAGGTTGTATATGGGTATTATAATTGAATTTCTATAAGCTGAAGAGATCTTAGGACTTCACCTATTCCAACCCTTATCTGAGTCATGGTTGTATGTAGTGTGTTTATCAAACAGTTTCAGATATCTAGGTTGCTATCTGTGGTAGTTGAAAATATGTCCACAGATTCTTTGAAGGGATTCAAAAGATGAGGCCTAATTCTCCTTCCCTTGAATGTGGGCTAGGCTTAGTGACACGTGTTGCTTTACAGACTAGTTAACAGTAGGCATGGTAGCTTTCTCCTGCCTTTTCCTCCCCCTGCCCTGCCATAGGAATCACTTGTTCTGGGAGAACCCAATACTATATCGTAAAGATATGAAAGCAGGATTATTATGGAAAGATCCAAAAAGCCAATAATCAATGAGGAATTAAAGCCTCCTATCAATACCATGAGAGTAAGACATCTTAGAAATAGATTCTTCAGTCAAACCAAGCCTTCAGATTTAGAGCCTTGGACAACATTTTGCCCACAACCTCCTAAGTTGTGAAACTTGCCAGCTAAGCTAGTCCAAATTCCTGATTCATATTAATAGTAGCTATGAGATAATAAATGTTTATTTTCTTAAGCCACAAAGTTTTGGAATAACTCGTTATGTAGCAATAGGTAACTAATACAGATTTTGGTATCTGGAAGTAGGGTGCTGACCTAAAGAAAAACCTAAAATATGAGAGTGGTTCTGGAACCTTGCAGTGGGCAGGAGCTGGAAGGGCTCTGAGGAATTTGTTAATGAAAGCTTGAAGAGTCTCAGAGAAACTTTTTGTGTAACTGTGGTGGCCTTTAAGGAGACTGCTGATAAGGTTTAAAGCACAGTGAATGCACAAGAATGTTCACAGCAGCTTTATTCATAATTCCAAGAAGTAAAAAAAACACAAATGTGCTTCAAGTGATTAGTGGTTAAATAAAATGTGGTATTATCCATACAATGGAATATTATTTGGTGATAAAGGAATGAAGTACTGATACATGATACAACATGGATGAACCTTGAAAACATTATGCTAAGTAAAAGAAGCCAGTCACAAAAAAGCCCAAATAATGTAATATGTTAATAATGGCTGAAATTGTGAGGGTGGAAGAAAGGAGTGTATGTGGGAACTCTGTACTTTCTACTTAATTTCTCTGTAAATCTAAACGCATCTAAAAATTGTCTATCACTTTCAAAAGATAATACCATTTACAGTAGCATAAAAATATGAGATACTTAGGGAGAAATCTGACAAATAAACGTAAGACTCCAACACTGAAAACTATAAAACAGTGCTCAAAGAAATTAAAGATGACCTTAATAAATGGAAAGATATAATATGTTCATGGTGGTAATATACAACTGTATTAAGATGTCAACTTTCTTCAAATTGACTTTTAGATTCAATATAATTCTAGCAGGTTTTATTTTTTTGATAGAAATTGACACAGTGATCCTAAAATTCACATGAAATGCAGAAGACCTAGAACACATAAAACAAAAAGAATTTTGGCAGACTTCTATCTAACTTCAAGACTTATTATAAAACTATAGTGATCAAGGCAATGTATTATTGGTATAAAGATAGACAAATAGATGAATGGAACAAAATAGAGAGTCCAGAAATAAACCCAAATATATTTGATCAATTGATTTTCAACAAAGGTTCAAAAAGATAATTCCGTAGAGAAATGACTGTTGTATCAACAAATAGTCTAGAACAAATGGATTTTCAGTATGGAAATATGTGTATGTTGATGCATATTTTACACTACAGTCATGTGCTACATAACAATGTTTCAGTCCATGATGGACTGCATATATGATAGTAGTCATATATGATTATGATGGAGCTGGAAAATTCCTACCACCTAGTAATGTTGTAGGTGTCATGTCATATAGCACAGCACATTACTCGTGTGTTTGTGGTGATGTGGGTGTAAACAAACCTATGCTGCCAGTCGTATAAAAGTATAGCACATACAATTATGTACAGTAAATAACACTTGATAATAAATGACTATTACTGGTTTATTTATTTACTATAATTTTTATTGTTATTCTACTTATAAAATAGTGATAACAGTAAAACAGCCTCAGGAAGGTCCTTCAGGAGGTATTCCAGAAGAAGGCATTCTTATCATACTTTCTAGTGGGACAAAATGTGGAGGGGGAAGACAGTGATATTGATGATCCTGATCCTATGTAGGCCTAGCTGGACTAGTGTATGTGTTTGTGTTTTAGCTTTTAACAAAAAATTTTAAAAAGTAAAAAAAATAATGACAATAATAAATTTAAAAATAGAAAAAAACTTATAGAATAAGAATATAAGGAAAAATTTTTTTCGTATAGCTGTATAATATGTTTGTGTTTTAAGCTAAGTGTTAGTACAAAAGAGTTAAAAAGTTAAAAAAATATAAACGTTTATAAAGTAAAAGAGTTACAGTAAGCTAAAGTTAATTTACTATTAAAGAAAGAAAAATAATATTTTTATAAATGTAGTGCAGCCTAAGTGCACAGTGTTTATAAAGTCTACAGTAGTGCATAGTAATGTCCTAGGCCCTCATATTCATTCATCACCCACTCATCGACTCACCCAGATCAACTTCCAGTCCTGCAAACTCCATTCATGGTAAATGCCTTCCACAGGCATACCATTTTTTGTCTTTTGTACCATATTTTTATTTTACCTTTTCTATGTTTAGATATGTTTAGATACACAAATACTTACCACTGTGTTCCAACTGCCCAAAGTATTCAGTACAGTAAAATGTTGTACAGGTTCATAGCCTAGGAGCAATAGACTATACCATATAACCTCAGTGTGTGGTAGGCTATTACATCTAGGTTTGTGAAGTACACACGATGATGTTTGCACAACAAAGCCACTTAACAATGCATTTCTCAGAATGTATCACCATCATTAAGGGAACTATGACAGTACATAAAATATTAACTCAAAGTGGATCATACGTCTCAATGTAAAATCTTAAACTATATAATTTCCAGAAGAATACATAGGAGAATACCTTTGTGACTTTATGCTAGGCAAAGATTTCCTAGATCCCAAAACTCAATCAAAAACTGAAAAAAGTTAATAAATTAGACTTCCTCAAATTTAAAAGTTTTGTTTTTTTGAAAGATACTGTTAACAGAATTAAAAAAAAATCCATTGTTTTTGAGAAAATATTTGCAAATCATACACCTGATAAAGGACTTGTGTCCAGAATATATAAAGAACTCTCAAAATTCGATAACAAATAACACAATTTAAAAAAAATAGGCAAAAGGTTTGAATAGACACTGCACCAAAGAATATATATAGATAGCAGATAAGCACATGAAACAATGTCCAACACCATCATTAATTAGAGAAATGTAAATTAAAACCATAAGGTAACACTACAAACTATTAGAATGGCTACATGTAAACAGGGACCATATAGAGTGTTAACAAGGATATGGAGTAACTGGATATCTCATGAGCTACTTGTGAGAATGTAAAATATCTTCTATCCCTTTTTGGACTGAGTTCTAGGTAATTTTTTCAATTCTATCTTTTAATTCATGAATGCTCTTTTTAGTTGTGTTACATTTGCTATAAAATCTATTGCATTTTTAAATGTCAACTATTTTATTTTTCATTTTCAGATCTCCTTTGTTTTCAAATCTGCTTGTTCTTTATATTTAAAGCCCATTGTTTCTTACAATATATTATATATACTTATTTAACATTAGTGTCAGCATAAAATCTGAAGTTTTTGTGGGTCTCATTCTGTTGTCTGTTGTTTCTACTAGCTTTTGGTCAAGGTGTCTGAACTCCGTGTGTGTGTGTGTGTGTGTGTGTGTGTGTGTGTGTGTGTGTACGCATGTGCGCTAATTCTGAGCTGTTCATTTTCTTTTAAACTATCCTTGAGGACTGGAATCAAAGTAGTTTCCTCCTGAAAGGATGTATGTTTGCTTGTATCAGGCTTTGGGGGGCACTTAGGATCCAGGAATCCAACTATATCCAAACTTTATCCAACTAAATTCTTGGCTGGAAGATTTTGAGACCATCCAGGCAGGACAAATTTGGGCTCCAAACTGATGGGAAGTCTAGAGTTCCCAGTAGATACTCTTGACCCCAAATACTCTCTGCCATGATTCAAGATAGGCAGTTTTTCTTGTAGTCCCCTGAGGAGATTGAGGTGACCTGCTTATTTCTAATTCTCCCTGCCACTAAGGACAAGGTCCTTTGGGCCCCCAACAATATGAAGTAGTATTCTATTACACCCTTCCTACCTTGGGAAGACCTTAAGGTTTCATTTTCTCCAAAGAACTTTGTCAGATCTCAAAATACAATGTTCCAGTTTACTAATCCTTAGGGTTAAAGCTAGACCCGGTGCTCCACTTATTTCTCTTAGTTTACGCCTTTACTTATTCCTGGTTTAAGTATTCCTTATATTTTTGTAAGTCATAGAAGCATATGAAAAAGATGTTTTTGTATTATATTCAACATTTTTAGCTGTTTTCAGTGGGAGGATCAGGTTGTACTCCTAGTCTGCAATGTTGACAGAAATTGATGTTTTCTATAACATTACAATTTTTTGTAATTCATTCCAAAATTACATACTTAATCTTTGAAAAGGACCAAGTTTGTGATAATATGATCTCTAATGACTCCAAGTTTGCCGAAGGGGTTGTAGAAACAATTATCCTAGCCAAAACCAAAGTGGATTTTAATAAATACCAATTAAAACTTTATAGACTGTACCTACTTAAGGTTGGATCAAATTAAAGCATAGAGTGTTAAAAAGAGCACTGAACAAGAAGCTGGGGTCCTGAGTTCTAGTTCTACTACGTTACTGTGTGATATTGAGTAAGCCTCTTAATTGGCTGGCCTGTGGTTTCTTATGTATAATGGAGGGCTTGGCCAGATGATCCTTTCAGGACCACAACTGTGATAATAGCACAGAAGCATGCAGTATAAACAGAGCACACTTAAGATCAGAGTTTCTAATGCATAAGACATTCCTTAAGGCTAGCTTACTTTTATATTTAAACATACTGTAGTATTATGTTTTAAACAAGCTTACATTCTGGTGTGGCCATTTTTTTCTTTAAAAAAAAATCAATATGAAATATTTTTGTATATCAAAATGGATTCTTAATGATTTCTCAATATTTGGACATCTTGTTAGTTCTGAGAACTTCCTTATTCCCTTTGTCCTTTTTGGCATTTCAAATTCTTTAATGTAGCTATTAATATAATTTAGGGATTATCTGATTTTTGCGTGAAAAAATACTAATATTCAAAAGCTGCAACTGTACCATCTGCCAGGAGTTTATGTGAAGGATTTTGAAAATATAACCACTTAAAATTGTCAGCATATTGCATTAATCATTTTTAAAAAAATCAACCTAATACCATACAGATTAAACTGTCCAAAGTAAGTTTCTATGCTACATATTCACAGGTTTACACTGTAAAGTTGTGAAAAGAATATCTTTTTCAAATTTGATTAAATGCTGCAAGATGTTGAAGAAACTCAGCACCCAAATGAATTATATGTTTGATGTCATTTTTGGCAAAACCTCAGAAAATGTCACATAAAAGAAAAACATTTTACTTGAAATAAGGTCTTGACAGCAGGCTGGAAAAGTTAACAACTCCATTCCCAAATGAGAACACTGGTTATAATCAAACTTTTAATGATGATATTAGTTTCTCCCTCGAGACAATCTAAATACCAAAACAAAACATTAAAACACAACATGTATGTGTGTGCGCGCACACATAAACATCCTTCACCTCTTTTACTTTGTAAAGTGAATAAATTCGTAATTATTTCAATTTAGGCTCCAAATATATAATCTGATTCTAATGTTTCCCTGCAGAATTTTCAATAGCCACTTGAGAAAGACAGAGGTGGCAGACTACAACACTGGCTCACAATTTTTTTTAAATGATTTTTTGAAAATGATTTTTTTTCCTAAAAATGAAAGGTATAGATAATTTTCATCAGCAATGGAGATGGAGTCCCTGGCTATCAATGCTCCCATATTTTCTAAAGCCTAGAGCTGAAAATGGTGGGAAATTTTCATCTCTCAATTATATTTACATGGTCTTTATATCCATCATTTTCTATATTTGAAGGTGTCTAATATAGAGAATTAAGAAAAAATATTCTTTAAGCAAGTTGCTCCTTTAAAGTTATTGGTCAATTTCAATAGAAATGTTCTCTTAAAAAAAGAATATTACATATAAAATTATAATAAAATTACATTATGGGGAAAAATTACATGTGTGTTTCTGGCATGAAGATAAAAAAGTCTAGAAAAATAAATATCAGAGCTAACCATGGTTATCTTTGGCAGAAGTATTATGGGATGATCTTTCTTTTTATCCTTTATGCTTTTGTACATTTCTGATATTTTTAAAAAGAATAAATGTTACTTTTATAATTATTAATATAAGAAATACAGCTCTTTTTTTTTTTTTTTTTTTTAAGACAGTAACAGCCAAAGTAAGACTTTTAAAGACTAATACTTACCTGGATCAATTAACAAACCTATCTTCACTGGGTCAGGAATGGCATAGGTATTAGTAATAGGAGGACAAATTGCAGTTACTAAAAATATACCTGAGGATCTTGTCAAATTCACAACATTGGAATTACATCAGCCATGAGGCAGAAAGAATGGTTATTACAAAACTATAATAACCAGGATATTAGGATATTAGGATAGGAGATATCCTGAATACATTGGTTCTTAAAAGTAGCAATAGATGAATCCTAGGCAACCACTAGGTCTGCAAGATGACCCAGAATTTAAGACATATAAAGATGTGGATGGGCTAGAGTTTATTTTTCATTGCACATAAAACTTAAATATCCTTATAATGTAGAATACACAAAGTAAAGTTCAATAATATTTGCTCATGATGGCTAGTAAGAAAGTATGAGATGGATTGTTCAAAAGAGAACAAAGTACTTCACGGACTCTCAAAGTACAGATGACAGTCTCTTACTCACTTTACCAAAAGATTACATTCTGATATAATTATGAGGGTATACACATCCTACTTTGCTATAGACCCTTAAAAATCAAAATTGTATTAGTGAAAGACATATTGTTAAAAAATACGGCATACTTTCTAGCACACAAGGGTAATAATGTGTTCAATAAAATTTCATTTGAGAGACTGACTGTGCTACCTATAGAGTAAAGCTTTATTTTTCTAGGACTTCCAGGAAATGAGGTGTTACGCACAATTGAATATTCCAGATAAAAGAATCTTATTTTAATTGATTAAAACAATTTTTTTTACCAATTAGGTTAGAATCATTGACCATTCTCTAAAGAATTATAAATACCATCTAACCTTTTCTTAATGAATCAGAGTCATTATAATGAGAATTAATAACTTTGTTTTTTAAAGATACTGACACACTCTCAGAGTAAATGAAGTGTCTACAGCAAATGTATCCATAATATTTGACTACTTTGTTCTTGTGTTTCCTGACCTAGTGAAAGGTCCAGTTTGGTCAATAAGAAGAATCAGGTATTAGGCATAACACAGCTAACATTCCAAGAGGGTTTCTGTTTCTTATAAAAACTAAGATTAATCTAGTTTAACACTATATATTAGCTAGATGAAAAGCAGTCAAAAACTATGTACTTTCACAGCCTATCAAGCCTGAGGGGCGCTAGTGTGATTTAATCCAGTATTAAAAAGATAGTCTGAAGAAACTTGAAATGGCCCAGTGCAACTTAAGAGGTACTAAGCACCTCAGGGATGCATTTCATAAAGAGGCTTTAAAATTCTTTCTTGATTTATAAGCTCAGATTGCCCTTTTTCCTCTAATTTCTGGCACTAGTCATAGGCAGGTATTGTCTACTTAGAACTTTGAAAGATCTGACACCATATCTCCCTAAAGCTGATTAGGGAATATGTCCAAACCTGTATCTCTTTGTCACTATGCTATGTTCAGAGTGGTACTGGTTTTGATATGATGAAACTTAAAAGAAACCTGGAAAGGACTTCGAGACATAATTTAATAAAAAGGATTATATAGTTTATTAAAGAACTTGACAGAGCCAACACAGGAAACCAACTCTATCTCCAATTAACTATCAGTCTTATTCAAAATTTATTACCCTCCACTCCCCCTCCCCCAACAACAATCCTATGCACAGGCCTGGATGATTTACAGTGGGACTAAAGAGACTCCAGGGCTGTAAACAGGATTGTCCTGCAGTACATCTCTTTTGACATTGCTGGTATCTAAAGTAAAACATCACATTCCTTGTTTACCTAAATTGGGGTGTTAGAGCCTACTGCAGATTCTAATGTAACTGTTTTGAATTTTACAAAGTCAAATTTCAAGGTATTATAAAAAATTTTAATTATATGACTATAAGAATAGTTTTATTCCTTGATATTCTATTTCTTTCATTTACTGAAACTTTCCTTCATACATTATCTGAAATCTTTAAAAAGTAAATAGATGACAAACCAATGGCAAAAATTATGAAGTTATATTTACAAAATGCATTTCTTCCTAAGAAGTATAATTATATTTATTACTTGAAACATCTTTGTGATATAAGGAATAGCAGATCCTATTTATCTTTAAATATATATGGAGAAACAGATGGGTCTAGATTTTAAAGTAACTTGTCTAATGTGTAGAATAGATTTAAAAGTGGAACTATGTCTAAAACATAAGTCCCTAATTGTCTATACAAATCTGGCTAAGGATCTGGCATAGGAACCTGGGTCAAGATTATAAAACCAATGGAATATTGATCCCTTGATCAAAGGTGATTTCCTAAGATGGTAGAATCCCTGAAGAAAATATCTTGTCTATCAGAATACCTGGCTAAATGGTAGAAACCTCCATTCATGCAAAAAGGACAAAACTCGGTATTTTAACACACAGGCGTTAGAACATAATCCTTTTCTTGTTCTTATAGGTTTCTTCCCAAGTGTTTTTAATCCAAGGACGATACAATAAATTCTAAGATGAAGTGGCAATAGTCAGCAAATGTTAAGACTTGCCAGATGGATTCATAAAACCAGAAAATAATATCACTGGAAGCTTTACTTAAGAATGTATACAAGTTCATACACATATCTTTTAACAAAGAATACCATTATAAATATGCAACTTTGAAAAACATGAAAAGTTTATTTTGAGATTTTAATTTATGTCATATTTATATAGTCATATTGATTATATTTTTAACTACAACTAATATTAAAATTCATATTTTCAATTTGTAAGATTTGGATAGGAAATAAAATGGAACTAGGAATAGTTAATATTTCTCTTATTACACATTTAAAATTATTATTTTTATATAGTAATGTATATTCATTAAAAGCTTTCTCATTATTTAATTTCTTATAAGAACCTTGGGAGGTACACTAGGCATTTATCCCCGGATTTATAAGAAAACTGAGTCATAAAGGCTTCAATAACTTCACTGCTAGTGAAGAGTCTTAATATTATATTTCCTTACTTATGTTTTTGAAAAGATATAATATTCTAAGGCATTCTTATAACATTAGTGTTACATATAATAACCACCTAGTATTACTATCAAAATTATTATTAAAAATACCAAAATTAATGTATTTTTAGTCTCTCTATATTAACAGGTGTGGTACAAGTATCCAGATGGAAATTCATATAGAAAATAGGTCTATATTACACAACAATTTGCTATATCAAACTATCCAACAAGCTTTAAAAAAAAAATAACAATTCTCTGCATCTAAGTTTACTCGCAAATTTAAAATGCTAGATATAGCATGAAATGTTCAAAAGACCAAATCATCCAGATTTTCAGAATACTCAGATAATTTAGTCTTGGACTAAAATAAAATGCTTTATAAAAGCCAGACATGTAGTCATACAGTTCAGTCAAGAACTCTTTCCTGAAGAGATTCATGAGGGTATTGAGCTCAATTGATGTATGAAGTTACAGAGCCAAAGTCAAACAACACTTTTCAATTTCTTTTCATGTGAGGACCTCATTATGCAAATATCTATGAGAACGTCTGGATCTGTTCCCAGAGTTTATGTGGTTCTAACCTTGGAATATCTGTCAGTTGGGAAGATAGGTTATTCTCACATACAATCAAGGAAGCCTAAAATTTTGCTTTGTTTCTGTAATGCTATAGAGAGAGACAGTTCATGGTATCATTTTTAATCACGGTGAAATACGTACTACCAGACTTAAAAATTGCATAGGAACATGTGAATTTGAATTATAATGCAGTATTTACTGATCACAAATCTTTTATAAGAAACAATTTTCTATCATCACATCAGGAATACCTGTCAATTTTAAAAGATCAAAATAAATTTAGAGGAAATACAATTTCAAGAAAAGATAATCAATAATGTACATCATAAAGTAGTTCTAAAAAAGAATTTTGTTAAGCATTCTAAGAAGACAGTGGTAATAAAATATTGTTCCTAATAGCACCTAAAATTATAAGAATCAAAATAAAATGGCACACTCTTGGTTTCTAAATACTATACTCCAATAGACGGAACCAGAGTTCCTTGGAAAAGTGCTTGATTCCAAGTCTGGGGAAGGGAAAATATAAGATTGGCCTGGAGTATCTTGTGGTACTGGAAAGTAAGAAAGTGCTCAAAAGATGGGAGCAACTTAAAAGGTCACAGGAACCAAAATTAAACAGCTATTAAAACCAATGGCCTAAGCTGGAAAAACTTAAATAAAATAAATAATGATAGTTTAGGATTATAATACATAGAATAATATAAATATCCATAAGCCCATATTAAAATAAATACTAGAAGAATGAGTTATTTCTTACAGAAGAATTCAAGTAAATTAGTAGAAATTAAGGAAATAGAATATTATATTATAATAGAACACCACAGTAAATAATTGTTGCCAATAGGCAAGATCAACTATCTACCAATGGATGCTAAAATTAGTGGGTGGAAGCCTGAAGGGAAATGGAATATTTGCATAGTCTCAAAGTATCTTACCTAAAATACTTATAAATCTCAAAGATAAAAAGAATAACTTTATACTGTGGTAATTCAGCATACATCACTTTAACCAAGTGATCAAGGTAATATCACTAGTAATAAGACAATAGACATCATGCTACTCCTGATATAATGCATTGAGAAGGAATACCACTTTTGTGGTAATCTAGAGAAAAATTGCATGATCATAATCAAATCATGTGAAAACATCAGACAAATTCAAATTGAGAGACATTCTACAAAATATTGAACCAGGACTCTTCAAAGTGTCAAGGTCATGAAGACAAGGTAAGATTGAGGAACTGCCACAGATCAGAGGACACTATGGAGACATGAAGACTAAATGCAATATGGAATCCTAGATAGACTCATAGAACAGAAAAAGAATACTAGTGGGGAAAATGGTGAAATTCTAATAATGTCTGTAGCTAGTTAATAGTATTGTTTCAACATTAACTGTGTGGTTTTGATCATTATACTGTTGTTATATAAGACCTTAACATTAAAAGCATATGGGAAGGCTCTATAATATTTGCAACTTCTCTGTAAGTCTAAAATTATTTCCAAATAAAACAATGAAAAATAAGCAAATACAATGGCCCATTCTGAGACTAGAAAACAATAATATCAATCAAATGACTCAATTTTTTTTGGAAGCTAATTTTAACTGTCATTTATATTTGGGGTAAATTCAAGTATTTCAATATGATATAAGAAAAATTAACAGAAAAATAATTACTAATATAATTCCCTTTATAATTATAGCATAAAAATTTTTAATGTGGTTAACTTTCATGTAAGTAAAATAAAATAAGCTCTGCAAGAATCTTCTCTTTCATGTTAAGAAATCAGTCTTTTCAGACTCAAACCTTTCTTTACCTAATTGTATTTGTATTTCAAAGGCAGATTAATAAACATACATAGCACTGTTTATGTTTAATATAGGCCTTAACTATAAAGCACTACTATAGTAATATCTGTTGCATTTCTCTCATTCCTGGTAGATCATGAACTACAAGAGGCAATCTATTGTAGAACCAGACATCTATTGCTAACTTCATACCCCAGTCCAGCATAGTTCTTAAGGCATGAGGGTACCAACAATTATTAGCTCAAAATGAATGAAATAATTAAGTAAAAGATCTTTCTAGTTGAAAGAAATTATTTTCATGTATTTAAAATGCTTTTAATTATAAAAAACAGTCCCCTGGTAAATTATGTATAAAATTAAAAATAAAATAAAATAATCCTCACTATCCAACTTTCTAATCCCAATATTGCCAATATAGTTTGTTTCTATTCTGGGTTATACTTTACTTACATATCTAGTCATAAAAAAGTTTATCCTTTCTTTTAAATTTAGTTTATAATTTGCACCATTATGGTTGAGTTAATTTTTAAATAATTAGTTCCATTCAAATATGTATCTCAGTGACTTTCAATTTTTTATGAAGTATATACTTGCCTTTACCACAATAGTTACTGGGGATATAATGCAAAGAATCTGAGAACTATGTACTTTAAATAGTTACGTGGTATTATGTGTGCTACTTAACTAATAATAGCTATGGCCAAATGTTGAACAGCTATTTTCCATTAGAATATGTATTCTTTAAGGCTAGATGCTATATCTCATTCTTTTGATAAATCTCTAGTGACTGTTACAGAATCTAGTAGGTAAAAACATTTCATACTTTCCAAAAAGCATAAGACTACAGAATATATATGTACAGAGCAAATTTGTTAAATCAAATGTAGCATACATTCTAAGAGGCAACTGAATAAAATTTCTAATCATGGTCGCTCAATATACAATGTCATTTATTATTGTAAAAAGAAAACAGATTTGAGAATTCCAAGCTGTTATTCTGGAAACTGAACATTTACATGCATTACAGCTGAAACAGTTTTAAACTAAATTAAAGATCATCAATAAAAAAAGCTTTTTATGAAGCCATTCTAGCTTAATAAAAATCATAGTGAAACAAAAAACACATTTAACTTGTATTAAACAGCAGGTTGTTATTTTGATGGGCTTTATCAATATTTCAGATTTCTGATGTCTTAACGTAAGAGTAAAAACAAAAACCAACATAGAAATGTTTGCACAAGTCTCAAACATAGGGCCAACACACTTTTCTTAAATGTTTTAAAGAACATCCAATATAAAAAAAATGAACATTCCATCCTTGTGCACTTTTAGTCCATTTATGTGCTATGGCAACACTTAAGGTTTGCCTGATTTCAAGTACTCTGCTAGTTCTCTTTAATCTTACTAAAGGACAATAGTTATGTTCCTGTTTGCACTGAATTAATTAATACTTCTCAGACAAATGTCCTAGGTAGGAATTTATTTTACTGGCTAACTGTCCCAAGAAAGCATTGAAACCCCCGCCTGCTCCCCCCCTCCCCCGCCAAAACCCCTCAACTCAAGGAGGGAGAGAAGAAGGAAGGAGGGAAGAAAGGAGAAGAAAGGGAGAAGGAAAGAGGGGAAAAGTCAGAGGAAGAGGAGGAGGAGGAGGAGGAGGAGGGTAGGAAAAAGGAGAAGGAGGAGTACCAAGTGAAAATATAAGCCCAATAAATGCCCTTACCTTCACTTCTTTTTTCTGCTTCTTTTGCGGCACTTTCTACTTTTTTTTGTTTTGCTGCTAAGAGTTCCCGCTTTAATTGTCTTGCTTCTTTTCTGAGCTCTTCACTACAAAGCAAAAACAGTTATAAAAATGTGTAATATACTGAGAGAAAAAGTTGTTTAGCAAAATGGTTTTTAGGTACATTAAATCTAAGAAAAACAAAGTGAATAATATAATTCACTCACTTTGTTTCTGTGTACATATACTTGTGGTATTGAAACATACTTAAACGACATTTTGAAAGTTACAATTTTTTATAATAGTAACATGAGTAACTATAAAATATACCCCTTTTCAAGTATATCAAACACAAGATAAGTGATAAATGACCCATTATCTTTCTAATTCACTAGCAAACTTAATATTCTAGTTTTAGCTTAATAATTCATGGAGATTCTGGATCAAAACAAAATTTTAATATAAATACTATTCACTAAACTTGGACATACTCAAAAATTTGGCTTCAAAACTTGTTGAATTCCTGAACCGATAACTATCATTTATTAAGCAATTATTATAAGCTAGGTACAATGCTAAGAACTTTTAAAACTCATTTGATTTTTTTTCAACCCAAGTATTTAACTCATTTATTACTAAAGTTTGGCATATAATTTTCTCTTCTGTGAAACCTACCAGGCTGAGGTATTCTGATGACTAATATTAATATAATCATGTGGTAAAGGCACCCTGCTTGGTCTCCAAAGATACCCAAAGACATCCAAGCCAAGCTTTAGTGGAATGAAATCTTAAGTGTAGATAATTACATACTGATTTAACTTTTTGAGCTTCCTCTTGATCCCAAATCCCATATCTTTTTATAATACCACTGCCATTTATTAGAGTTACCAAACTGATAGGCCTTACCATGGTCATACTCTGCTCTTTTTACCTTTTCTTCACATCAGACACACAGCTACATTTTGAATCTGCTTGGTCTTCCAGATCCTGAATTCTGAAACCTCCCTCTCTGATAAAAAACCCACTACCTTTTTGGCTTTTTCAGTCTTTCATTCCTACTAAACTTGTGCTCACTGTTATAATAATGAAAGCCAACTCCTTAACCATGGTTTGTGGTCCACCAGTCTCATTCTAAGCCTAATTGGCTCTCTATCCATTCCGGATGTTATGGTCAGCCATTTCACTGATGTCCTCATCAGTACCCTCAATTTTCTTACTTGTTTGTCCTGTAGATGCATCATAATTACCTAGAAGAACTTGCTAAAAGCATGTTCTAGGAGACAAACCTTCAGAGAATGTAATAACTTTAGATGTGGGATGTTGCCGGAAATCTGCCCTTGTAACAATTTCCCCAGGTGATTCCAGTAAGCACACAGGTTTGAGACCCAATACTTTAATACCTTACTATAGAAATTATCTTTTATAATGTCAAGCACTCCTACTTCACTGATCCTTTCACTTAGCAAAGAAATATGCTCAAATTCCTCTAGACACTGCTCGAATCAAGTGATTATTATCGTCACAAATGAACTCTATTCCTGACAGAATAGTTCACATACAGAGTTTACTTCACCAATGTCTAACTTCTTAATCTCTTGCAATCTACTCTTATACTCTACTGAAACTGCTTCTATGATATACCAACCAAATTCAATGGCCTTTTCTTAGTCCTCCCTTTCTTCTTTGGTCTATCATTCAATGATGCTAACTACTCCTTCCTTCTTGGAATTCTGTCCCAGTCAGGCTTATGTACCACTTTTGAGTCTTCAATCTCTAATGCTTCTTGTCCCATTTTCTCTTATTCTTCCCATATTATAACTGTTGCCATTTTTCTCATCTCTATCACTACACCCTGGCATGTTAATCTAATCTCATAACATCAACTATCACTCCTATATGTTATTTTCAAATCTCGGTGTTTTGCCTTGATTTTGGTTGTACATTTCTAACTACCTATTAAAAATATCCATGTAGATTAGTGCTGTCCAACAAAAATATAGGGTAAGACACATATGCAATTTTAAGTTTCCTAGAAGCCACATTTTTAAAAAAGCAAAAGGAAACAGGTTAACTTTAACAACATATTTTATTTAACTTAATATATCCAAATATAATATAATATAATATCCATTATATATAATATATAACATATATTATATAGAATATAATATCCATCATATCCAAATATCCAAATATATAGAATATAATATCCATTATATTCTACTTTGTTATGCAGCTGATACTAAAAATATTAATATGATATTTTACATTCTTTTTTTGTACTAAATCTTTGAAATCCAGTGTGTATTTTAAACTTACAGCACTGCTTAATTCAGACTAGCCACACTTCAAGGACTCAGATCTAGATGGGGAGAGAGCAGGCCAGATGTTTCAACACAATTATAAACTCTCTATGTCCAAACCTGAAGTCATCTCTTTCTTGCCCAGATCTGTTCCTTCTCTTGAAGTCCCCATTTGATCATGGAACCATTATCCTCCCAGTGATCAGACTTTAAACTTCCCTTGAACTGTTCCTCCTCCTTTGCACTGAATCAGTGTTGAAGTACGTTATTTTCTAATCCCTCTCACATAGTTCCTCTTGGCTCGCATTATCAATGCCTTGTTTAACTCGTCATGTATTTTTCAGATAAATGCTATTATTTCCTATTTCTTGAAGCTATGTGAACACAATTTTAGAAATCGCATATTTAGTCAGCATGAGGTAAAAATGGAAATTTTTAGTTCCTGTACAAGGAACACCAATAACATCTTTGCTCTATCCACTAAACAACCCTATCTTTTTATTACACTAGTTTTTACATTTTTTATTTGGTAAGTAATTCAGTCTTTAGATGATACCTTCTGAAGACTATGGTCTTTGAGGTGGAGATTTTTTGAGGGTTGAAGAGAAAATACTGTATTTCTAGGCTGACATTTCGAGAGTAATTTGAAGTGTATAAAGAATGAGGCAAAGAAAGTATCTACTGTTTAAGATGGTATCATAGAGGCAATAAAACATAGTTATTAAAGGAATTAACTTTGGATTCAGAAAGACCTAATTTAAAAGCCAACTCTGTCACTTATTAACTGGGTCATCTTAGAACAGATACTTCTCTGAGACTCAGTTCATTCAACTATAAAATAGAGGTAAGTTATGTAAAATATTGAATACACCATACATATTCAACAAATGGTAGTTATTATTATTTAGGACATATGTTTAAAATAGCACTATTCTTAAGAGCTGTTTGTCATATAGGCATATTTCTTTATTATGTTATTTGCTACAAATGAATGCTACCTTTACTATATATGAAGACTAATTCTGCATAATGCTTGCTTCTAAAAATCTTTCTTTAAATAGTCAAAGATTTAGAAACAATATGATGTAGACAAACTGAACAATGATGAGTAAAAACTCAAAAAAGACAAGGTGAGACATAAAAAGGTAGATGTAGTATAGATTATTAAAAATTACTTCATTTTGCTAAATTTATCAAGTGATTGAGGATTTAGAATGTCAAAATCTTTCAGACTATTCAAATAACACTGTTTGTTAGTACTTGTGGAATCCATAACTCTTTGGAATGAAGTGCAAGCTTTTAAACTAATCTTTAGATCACAGTCTAATTTCAAGGTTCCCAGTCTTAGATTCTCTGGAATATAATCCTAGCCACTGGCACTAGAATATATTTAAATGAGAATGGAAATTCTAAGCTTGGAGTATATGTCACCATATACTGCCAAACAAACTATGGGCTTACTGTAGAGTCCAGACAGCATCTTCCTGGCCCCCTCAGAGCCTAGTTTCTACTTGAACGGTAAAAGAAATGGTGTGTATAAACTGCTATTAACTCTAACCTAATTAATCATTTTCCTATTAGATATGTTTCTAATTTGAATTCATCTGACTTTTAATATGGTTTGTATGATACCACCATTATCCACCAAATAATTCTGCATGGAATATATTTTTTATTTGATAAATCTATAAATGTTCTGCTCTAATGGAAAAAAGAATTTCTTTTAAAAAAATAAACCCAATAAAATATCAGCAACCTAGAAATTATAGTAGTTTTACATGTTTAGTAATGGCAAATAAATTACTAATTCATTTAACAATTTCTGGAACACCTAAGACTTATATGGTACCATTCTGAGTACTGGCACAGAAATCAAAATGAGTAAGGAGAGAAGGGAACCTAACTTTGCTAGGTTATTTATGTCAGTTACTTTCCCTACCACTTAATCTTCTCAATGGGCTATGATATCGGCATTTTACAAGTAAGGAGATTAAATAAACATCTTGCCTGAAGTCACACAGTAAGTGATACAGCAAGAAATTAAAAATGGGCCAGTTTGAATTCTAAGTCTATTCTCTTTCCATGATATTACACTGACACCTTAAGAAAGTCTCCAAAGACCTTAAATTCCAAGGAGGGACATAAGCCATGTATATCAATAATAAAAATAGTATTAATACATCATAAAAAGTGGTAACAGCCATGACAAAGAAATGAATGAGGCATTTTGAAATTCAGTGAAGGAAAATTACTGCAGGCTATAAGAGATGGCTTTGCAGAGGAGGCATTTTAACTGGGCCCTGAAAGATGAGGAGGAATTAGCCATGTGAAGACAGAGTGAAGAGGCATCCATTAGTATGTCTTAAAGACAGGGAGATGGAAAAACATAAAAATGAGTGCTAAAAAAATGAAGGTATTTGGCTATAGCATAAAATAATTTAAAGGGGGAAATGACAAAAGATAGAGCTGGGAAGAGAATCTGAAGTAAAGTACATAGGCTGAATATTTGTGAAGAGTCAAAGTGAGAATATTTTCCTTCAATTTTCTACAACTTTGAGTTTCCAATTTTTTTTTTACAACCAATTTCTCAACTGCTGTTATTGTCTTCATTTTACCCACTATCTACCTATTTTAATACCTTACTAGTAATTCACACACTCCTTAAATTGCTCTCTCAGAAGTAACTTACGACCTCCTAATCACAAATTCCAATGGCTTCTCTTTATAACATAGACCTTCAGAAGAATCTGACTTTGTTGACCATTTTATCTCCCTCTGCTCCTCTGCTATCTCAGATAGTGTCATGCCAGATCTTCTCCACCTCTTTGATACTCTTTCTGTTTCCATTGGTTTTACTCTTCCATCTCCTGCTCTTCAAATTTAGGTGATTCAACAGTGGCTCACACCTATAATCCCAACATGTTAGGAAGCAAAGGAGGGAGGATCACTTGAGGTCAGGATTCAAAACCTACTTGGGCAACATGGTAAGACCTCTGACTCTACCAAAAAAAAAAGAAAAAATTGACAGAGTGTAGGGGCATGCACCTGTAGTTCGAGTTACTCCACAGGCTGAGACAGGAGGATCACTTGAGTCCAGGAGGTACAGGCTACAGTGAGCTATATTTGTGCTACTGTACTCCAGCCTGGGTGAGTGTAGAGTGAAACCCCATCTCTTAAAAAAAAAAAATTAGGTGCTTCTCAATAGTCTTTTTCTCTCCCTTCTTTAGAAATTTCATCCATATTCAGAATTTTAATTCCCTTTATTTTAATGCAGTCAATGCATACAACAAGATTGTTTCACATTTCCACCCTCAAACTTAAATTCACATTTGTAACTGGCAAATGAATACTTCCATCAGACATCCCACAAATGTATCAAATGAACCATTTCTAAAGTTAGATTGATCATGTTAGCTCCTTAAAAAGCACAACCTAATATCTGTCCTATTTCTGATAAAACCACCAGAATGCTGGTTGTCAGGCCCACCTTCTAGTATCATTCCCTTACTCACCACATCCTTCATTATTCCTTTACAAAGTCTCTTCCTTTCTGTGGTTATTGACAGCAGTCTAGTTTGGGCCACCATGACTTCATTATTGCAACATTCTCCTAGTCGGTCTACGTGTTTCTCATCTGATCTTTCTTCCATTTATTTTGTAACACATATGCCAAATTCTACAATTCTACTGCCCTGGTCTTCATACTTCCCTAAACCCTACTGAATTATGCACTAATTTCTTTCTCAAGTATTTAAGTCCCTCTTCTGAGCTAGCTTTAAACACGTTTTCTAAACTTTAGCTCCTGCATATTCTCTACTGTTACTCTAAATTTCAGCCAAAACATACTAGTCATAATTACCTTGACAAACATATACCTTTGTTCATGCCATTTCAATTACTTAAAATGGTGTTTCCCCTCTATTTCTCTCTACTAAAATCTTCCACATCTTTCATGGCTTCATGGAGAAAGTGGCCAGAGCAGTCTTGGGGAAAGTTATCAACCTCGTTGAGCCTCAGTTTTCTCATCTATAAATTATGGCTACATTCAGCATATATAACAAGACTTATGTGAAAATTAAGGATTAACATGAATAAGCACACTACCAGGTGCCTAGAAGGCAGTTATTTTTGTGATCAAAATATACTAAAATGAATTCATAACTGAAATACTGCATCAGCAATGTAAAGAATTAAAACTGTGAAAATTAATGATAAAATGATACTAATTACTGCACTTAACATATCTATTCTAATGTCATTGTTTTTTCCTTCTAAAACCAATGTCAATTTGTAGCATTCTGAAAGATTAGGCAAAACATTTAGATGGGGGGCTGTGGGAAGAGATGTGTTTATAAGATGACCTAGACCCAATATCACGTATGGCCACAAGAAGCCATTAATCCTCCTCTTTGCCTCAGTTTCACCATCACATAAGAACAGTCCAAGTAGGATATAAATTAATATTTCTGAAATGCGTAATCAAAATTATAAGTGTAAAAAGATATACTCTGCAGATCATTGTATTTCAATTTCTTTGGATTTAGCATTATAAAACCCATTATGAATTGAAATTATTTCCTCTCAATTCTCACATCTAAGGAAGTGGTGAGATGCCAAATACTGTCATCATCTTAGACACAAAGAAATTGAAGTGTAGAGATAGTAGGAGATTTTTTAAATTCTCCAAGTCAGTAATGGAATTATAAACATGATACAGATATCCTAGTTCTTTATGCAGGTTCCCATTAATCTGCTAACTACCCACTGAATGAAAAGTACTTTTGGACTCATACTTTACTTTTAAGCTGAAGATAGTTTAAAAAATTTTTTGTTGATGTATATAATATTTGTACATTTTTATGGAGTTGATGTGGTATTTTGTTACATGCATAGAACGTGTAATGATCAGGTCAGGGTATTTAGGGTATTCATCACCTCAAGTATTTATCATTCCTATGGTTTGGGAACATTTCAAGTCCTCTTTTCTAACTATTTTGAAATATATAATACATTATTGTTAACTATAGTCACCCTACTGTACTATTGAACACTGGAACTCATTCCTTCTAACTGTATGTTTATACCCATTACCCAACCTCTCTTTATCTGTTATCACCCACCCCTTTGCCCATATGCTTCCCAGCAACTGGTAAGCATTGCTCTATTCTCTACCTCCATGAGGTCAACTTTTTTAGATTCCATGTGTAAGTGAAAACATGCCACATTTGTCTTTCTGTGCCTGGCTTATTTCACTTAACATAATGATCTCCAGTTTCACCCAGGTTGCTATTAATGACATGATTTCATTCTTTTTTATGGCTGAGTAGTATTCCACTGTACATATTTACCACATTTTCTTTATCCATTCATCCCTGATGGACATTTAGGTTGATTCCATATCTTTGCTATTACGATGGTGCTGCAATAAACATGGGAGTGCAGATATCCCTTTGATGTAATGATTTCCTTTCCTTTGGATACACAGCCCAAAGTGAGAATTACGCTGAATATTTTCCATACAACAGAAGACACCATGAATAAGTGACCAAGCAGGACAGTTCCTATAACTACAGTATGTTAATATGTTTACATTTTTATCAGGTTGTTTGTAGTACTTGATTAAAGTAGTTTTTAAAAACCCTGCAATTATTATTTTAATCACGTAGCTTTTGAATTTGAGATTGTGGCTTAAAAACACCAATGTTAAGTATCTTGCATAATTTTCAGTGAGTTTTTATTTTTTCCCAGATGCTTTTCTCATTTCCTCCAGTTTCTAGGAATGTGTCTTAGGAAAATTTTGAGTTATATCTGTTCTTTTTTCTTATGGCAGGAGAAATGTTACCTTAATGTAAGGGTTGTGAACTCAAGCACCAACCTTTTCTAACATTTACCTTACAAAAAACTGATAAAGATTATAAAGACCTGAGTGCTTGACATGCCTTTGAAGAGAACTTTAATCTACAAAAATGAAATGGAATATGTATAAGTTTCTTACATAAGATGGTAAATGAATTTACTTAGAGATATTGTTAAACAAGCTGATGGTTAAACACATGTCCATTACAGACTATTGTTTCTTGGACCATGTATGTAACACTTGCAGTTAGCTTAAGCCTGCTATTTCCCAACATCTGATAAGAATTCATAACACATGGAAATGATTGAAAACCAAATAGTACATCCTTCATGGTTTTTAGTCTGCTGCTTTAATCACAAAGATACCAAATCTGTTTGTAATGAAACAACAGCTTGGCTGTTGATGAAATCATAAAATAGCTATAATAAAAGCCCATCATAGGTATTAAAACTATAGATGTATGACACAATTTTTAGGCTTAATGTATCATCAGCTGCAACAGAGATGTGGGTTTACCATATCTCAGAAAGTATTATAACATACTGTTACTTACACATGAATTTTGAAAAAAAAGTAACCAGCAAATATCTAACAAAACTAAATAAATGAAACCCCATTGTGTGTTCAAGCTGTGTTCTACGTATTACTAGCAGTATGGCATTGGACAACTAAGTTAACAATTCTATGCTGCAGTTTCTTTACCTTGAAATGAAAATCATAGTAAGGTTGTTGTAAGAAAGAAATAAGATTCGCTGGAAATTACTTAGCATACTTAACATGGTGCCTGGCCTAGAATACATACTTAACAGAAATTTTCTTCTGTTATTATCATTGTTTTCCCCTCTACCACCACCACTGTCCCCATTCTTACTATCTACAGAATCAATTACTGGCAAAATGAGATCTCAGTTTAACTAAAGAGATTAAAATGCTTCTATTTAATTTTTCCATGAATACATAGATTTCCAAAGCTCAATGATAAACGTGTGTATGTGTGTGTGTGTGTGTGTGGGTTTGATGCAATGCTTGGATTAAATACTTTATGCCATGAAAGTGAGCTATGTAGTAGTTTAAAAAACTAAAAATTACAAAATTCCCATATCCTAATTCTGGTCACTAAACACTTAGACCTGAATTTTTTATTTTCTTTCATTAAAATCTAGTTGTAAAGATAAGCAATAAGCAAATCAACAAAGAAATCCATACATATTTGCAAATTCTATGAGAAAGGTTAACAGAGAACCTACATTATTTTAAGTCTAAGAGATCCCGAAAAGTATCTATCAGAGGATAAAATTTAATCTGATAATGTTCTATGTGTCCTTTATAATCTGTTACCCTAATAATTAGAAATAGAAAGACTATATCCCTGTCCTTAAGTATATTGCAATTTAGAAAGAAAATAAGGAGGAATCAAAATGCCCTTGTATATAGCCTTTAGATTTACAATCTTACTCCTTTCATTTGAAAGATCACATGTATTTTTAAATAAAAGGATTAGACAGCTAATGTAGATCGCTATTAACCTTTGTAAGATCTTTTTCAAATCTTAGTAAATTTTATTATTTTTTTCAAGACAGACAAACCAAGAGTGAATCCTACACAACATCATAAAATGTACATAATAACAGGAGGTGATATTTCTATTCTATCTAAACACCAAGTAAAAATTTCAGATTCAAACATGATATTTCATAACAAGAACTTGGCTTAGTCAATATTTCACAAAAATAGAGTAAATTTGCTGTGGCAGAAATTCAGTCTTTAGCCATATGTCTATTTCACAATCCAACTTTACAAATGATATTAATTCAACATGAAAAATAAATTAGATTTCCATTTCCAGTAAGGCAGCATACTAGATAACCTGAAAACTCTTCTATGATCAAATACATAGAAGAGCTGAATAGAGTACATTTTAAAAATGCCTTTAAATACATAACTTAGTTCACTAGAAATCAAGGGAAATATTCAGGGTTTGAAAAATGAGGCGGGGACTGAAAATCAGAACAAGAAGCATTGGAACTGTTACTACAAGACTCTGAGTTACTGTTCTCAGTAACCTAGGAATGTGGGTTTTAACAATACAAGGATGGAGCTAGTACTCCCACACATAAAGCTAGGATCCTCCACTCACTGAAAAGGTAAGCATAAGCACATCCACTAACAAACACAGGAAGACCACAAAAAAGCTTTTCTGTCTCAGGTCCAGGCAGGTCAGAGGCTTTCAAGCTAATTATTATTCTCAGAGTATTTAAGGAGTACTTTAAATTCAATTCACGAGTGATCTGTAATATTCTAATGTACCTGTTAGAACCAAAGGTAAATTCTCTCTGAAGAAAAGTGTCCTCAATCCATATTTCACAGGACTCTAAAAAGATGAATTCTAAAAAATATTAGCAGCTGGCTAGGTGTGGTGGCTCATGCCCATAATCCCAACACCTTGGGAGGCCAAGCTAGGAGGATCATTTGAGCACAGGAGTTGGAGACCAGCTTGGGCAATAAAGCAAAACCCATCTCTACAAAAAATTTTTTAAAAATTAGTTGGGTATAGTAGTATGGACCTGTAGTCCCAGCTACTTGGGAGGCTGAGGCTGGAGGATTTCCCAGGATTGCCCATTGAGCCCAGGAGTTCGAGGCTGCAGTGAGCTATGATCACACCACTACACTCCAGCCTAAGCAAGAGTGAGCCTGTATCTCTTAAAAAAAATTATCAACCAATAAAAAGATTTTATGCAAAGAAACAAGGCATCATGAATAAGAATCAGAGGAACAACAAACAAATAACAGAACCTGACACTCAAAATTTCAAATACTATAAAAATAAAATGAGTATGTTTATTATATACAGAATGAAAGAGAATAAAAAATTAATAAGAGGTTTACAACAACTGGAAAAAGAAGCAAAACAACTTCTAGAAAGGACAAGGTAAATAGCTAAAAAAAATAGGTGAAGAAAGAATAGGAGATGTATTTGAAGACTAGGAGATATATTTGAAAACACACATAACAGAGAATAAAAAACACAAACAAAAAAACAAAGTGTGAGAGGCTAAAAGACATGGAAGAAAAGGTGAGAAGGTGTACATGTAGAAGTAGAATTGCAGAAAGAGAAAAAACAGACTGAGATTGAAACAATATTTGAAGTAACAGTATCTGAAAATTAGATTAAGTCCTCAAATTCAGGAGGCTCAATAAATTCCAAGCAGGATAAATAAAATCCATATGTAGACATAACATAAGAAGTCTTATGATTTTTGTTGCTATTACAGTGGCAACTTGTCTAAGTATATAGTCAGCCCTCCATATCAGTGCATCTGTGGATTCAACCAATCGCAGATCAAGAATACTCAGGGAGGCTGCAGTGAGCTATCATCACACCACTGTACTCCAGCCTGGGTAACAGAGTGAGACCCTATCTCTGAAAAAAAAAAAATCAGGGTGAGAGGGAAGCATCTACACTGAACATATATAGACTTATTTTGGTCAATGTTCCCTAAACAATACGGTACACTGTCTATATAACATTTACATTGTATTAAGTGTTATAAGTAATCTAGAGATGATTTAAAAGTATATGGGAGGATGTGGGTAGGTTATATGCAAACACTACTCCATATTAGATGGGAGACTTGAGCATCTACGCATTTCGGTATTATTCTTGGAACCAACCCTCTGCAGATACCAAGGGACAAGTGTACTTTCCAGGTAGTTTCTTCTGTTATACAGAAATGTCATAAATTTCCCATATTAATCTTTTATTCCATTACCTCACTTTTTAAAGTCAATTTCTATCACTTTAATGCTAATGTGAAAAAGATTTTCCTAGTATATATACACATATTCCATTTTTAATAGTAATATCTTTGGTCACTTTATATATTACTTTTCATGTCTCATTGTATTATTAACAGAAACTTTCAGAACCAGGTTAAATAATAATTTTGAAGTCCTATTTATATTTAATATTTTTATTAGAAGGCACATTGTTTTTGTTACTTAACTTGTATATTAAAGTAATTGAAATATTTGTTGTCCAATTTATTGATATAATATATTAATAGACTTAATTGATTGACACATATTCCTTGGATAAAAGATTTCTCTCTTAGGCTATTTTAAAAATAAGCCCTCTGAGTAAACAAAACAAAAAGCCTCTGGATTCCTTTTGCAGCAGTATTCACAAAAGGGCAGATATGGAGAGAGAGCGGTAGAGGCTGGCAAGTCCTGTCTTGGAAGGGGAACTATATACTTTACTAGCATGTTGTACAAATAGGAGATATGGAATAAGTAGAAAGGCTTTACAGCAGCATAGGGCTTAGAGTACAGGCCTGGAGTCTAACAAGCCAAGATTCAAATCATGGCTTTACTATATTGAACAAATTAATTATTCTCTCTGTTGATCCTCAGTCCCTCCATTCTAAAATAGGAATAGTGTTGTGAAGCTTAAATGAGATAACGGACCACCAGATGAAACTTAATCACTATTCTCCCGCCCCTAACACCTAGTAAGGGATACTACTCTCTCTCAGTAGAGAACTCTCTCTTAGTAGAGAACTAAAAAAGTGGTAGAGAAAAAATAATTCAAAGATATATAATATAGGAAAACAAATTGAATCTACATATAGGGTGTTCCTTATTCATGGAAAAGTTGATACAAAAGACTGATAATAGACTATTAAATTAATAATATTCAAGGATAAACAGTGAAATTTTCAAGTAATCAGTCAGTAAAAACAAGTTACTCTTGGTGGAAGGATGGAGGAAGAAGACTGGCTTCAGGCTTTTACATAGGCAGTGCAAGAAGACAAAGGGAAAATGCCTACAATGCTATAAGGAAAAAGAGATGGAAGACAGGAATATTGTATCTAGCAAAGTTGTCATTCAATTATAAAGACAGTACACAATCTCAAATACTGGGAATGATAGAGTATAAAGCCCTGTGAGGTCTTCCTAAAAAGAGTATATTGTGATGAAATCTAGACAACCAAAATATGAATGAAAATAAAGAACTGAGGACTAGAGGTACTAAGATAAAAGAGATTGTGGTAAATGATAAATCCATTTAAATGTAGAAATAACAATAGAACTGTGAAAATTTCCATATAAATGCTATGCATGTTGACAATGTAAAACAATAATAATATAACTAACCCAAATTAGAAAATAGAGGAAGGAAATGGTGAAAAAATTTTAAGTATACCCATTTCTTCAACCTTTAGGGTAGAAGGTTAATCAGTACTACCTAAATTGAATCATGTAGTTTAAAAATAAAAAAATGATTCCAATCTTTTAATATTTTCATTTTTTTGTAAAATAGAAGAATTTCTTAGGAAATCTCTTAAGAAAAAGAAATATTTATGTAAAACTTAGAAATGTCTCTAGTCTTACTTTATTAATAACATTTATATGTTAAATTCAAGTAAAATATTTTTTCTTAAAATGTAGTATAATTTCCTTTCATTAATATTATCTGTTTAACCTTGCTTTTTCCTCTGAGTATATGCATGAAGATATGTCTAGAATAATGTTCACTTGCTGTTAATGATAGTGACTGTTGGATATTTTTAGGTGTGCTGTTGATTTGGGTTTCCTATTTTCTTCTCTCTCTGCCTTAATGTTTTATAAAGTCATTTTGGAAAACATAGTTAATGAGCTACATTTATCACTATATCTGACACTGTGATTCAATATGTGGTTGGTACTAAGTAAATATAGGCCTAAACTAAGGGAGAAATGGGTATCAGAATACTAATCCTGGAAACCATCAAAGGGAAATGTGGGGGTTTGGGAAGAGGAGAAATTTTTGAGAAGACATCTCAATTCTAGCACGTAGAATAAAAATCACTGCGAAAACAGCATAAGATAAAATAACGCATACCTAAAAAGGATAATGTCATTTTTGTGAAGGCCATATTTACGTGGTAACAGATAAGAATTACATATATTATTTAAGATTTCCCATTTCCCACCATGTTCTTGTCTTGCTAAATTTGCTTTACTGACCTCAAAACACTTTCAACATTACGGAAAATAATGAACATGTAGACAAATGATTTTAAATACTGTACGTGGTATGGATTAAATAAGAAAAAAGTAAGGTAGAAGTTTTTCTGGCATTCAGCTAGACTTTCATCAATAGGGATCAGAATTATACAAAATGGCTTCTAAAGGATTCTAAGGTTTTATATAGTGTTTCACAAATGGACTTGCACGTAAGTGATCCTCTCAAAGAAACTTTTCACATTTTAAATTTAGGGACTTTTTGCCCTTTCTCATCCAATGCAGGTACAGACATTGAGGTCCCTCAACCTGCAAGCCCATTCCACCTGGTTCCTGAACCATTTGTGATGAGAACAAAAGGTATATTATGAGCTTCTATTCCACTCAAGAATGAGGTCTAACATAAGTCATTCTGTTTTAGGTCAAGTATACCTAAATATAGCCTTCCTGATCATAATGTCTATACAATGATGATGATGATGATGATATTTTTATTATGGCTTGTTTTTCTAATTCCAGACTTTGTCCTCACTGGGTGGGTGGGGGTTCCCAAGTCTCCCAGGAAGTACTCTGCTTGCTTTTTCAAGACAGAAGAGCCATTAGATAAATGGTGCTCTGAAAAGTGCTATTCCTTACTGCCTTGTCTAATTGGCAAACTTGGGCTCTCTTGGTACAGATAGCTATGTACCCAAATGAAGCTCACTACATCCTTTTGGCCTTGTGGCTCTGTGATTTGCTTTCCTTCAAGTCCCTGTCCAAACTAGAACCAGAATAATAGTTTAAAGCTCAAATTTGATCTCATCCTTCCTTGCTATAGTAGCCCTTAAAATTTCAAGTCCAAACTCATTAATGCTACTGCAAGGTTCTTTATGGTCCCAGCTCTACTTTATTCTCCATCTCTATCTCTTGCCGCAGTCCTTGCATGCATTCCACACATTCTAAAATCCTATTGGTTCTCAGGATGTATCTTAATCTCTGACAGATATTTCTCATGACCTAAAACACTCTTCCCTTCTACTTCCCTTCTCCTTGTAACTCAGAATCATCCTTCAGATCTCAGCTTCCAGGATACTTTCCCCAGAAAGACTTTTCTGAACTCCCACTACTGGTGCACAAGCTCAACTATATTTATCCTTACCATCACAATTACCATATATTTTAGCAGCCTGTTTACTTCTTCACAATCTCTAGTAGTCCAATACAACTGTGTCATTTCATGTTTGCAACTCTAATAACTAGTGCAGAGTATGACATATAAGCAGTGTTAAGTACTTAATAAATATGCCAAACAAAACTAAATTGTTTGTAGCATTAATTATTCTTTTAATTGCCTAGTGCCGCAATTTTTCATTATCATGGTAGGTTTTTTTTTTAAAAAAAGTACATTTAACACTAAAAAATAATTCAGTTCTCTTAAGCATGGGCAAATGTATTAATGTTAAATGTGTGTACCCTTCCACTCAGTAATTCCATACATTCATCATAAGGATCCAAAAGTGTTCAAGCATCAAAAGCTGGACAAGCACAAAATAAGAATGTAATGGGTGTTCATTACAACATTGTTTATAATGAGAAATTTCCACTTAAAATAATTAGATTATATAATATAAATTACATAATAAAACAAATAATTATTCTATTTATATAAAATCATGTGAATACGTGTGTACATGCCAACAAACAAAAACAGAGACTTGAAAGGTGGTTGCTTTTGGGGCAAAATATTTCAAATAATTTTCCCTGAAAAAATTTGGTAGGTATTATGATTCATAATTACTTCAATGCCCTTCTATAAAATTAAAAAAATATATAATTATGAAGTTTAATCAAATAAAAATATTCTGGTATTTAAGAAACTTAATGAATTTTTTGGGATTTCTTTCTTTTTTAACCAATTAACCAATTTAAGAACCCCGCTGTTAAAACTTTTTGTTTTCCACCATGATCTCACTGCATAATTTCAAATACTTTGGAGTGAATATATTAAGTAAAGAAGAGAACATGGGTATGGTATTTTGAATACTTATACAATGCAAGATTTTTCTATTTTCAGAATAAATCTTATCATAGTGTGTATTCCAATTTGTACTAAATAATAAGTCTATAACTACAATGACAGCACTGAAACTTTAAACAAAGTTTTCTTAATATTTCCATTGAATTTTATTATGCATCACTATGAATAAATAAACTGGCTATATGAATTAATAAAACTGCAAATCCAAATCACTTAAGAACATTTTGCTTGAGTTTGATGTTCAATGTTTCAATTTAATCTCACCTCTCAAAATTAAATATTTTGGGAACTACACTGATATATGCTTCTGTTCTGGGAGTGAGTCAGTTCTTGAATATGGCCACTATGCCACTAAGAGTGTTTCTGGAGAATTAATATAAACCTTTACTTTTTTGTTTGTTTGGTTTTAGTCTTTCCCATCCTAAGAGGTGTGGGGGCAGGGGATAGGTGGAGGAAGCAAGGAGACTGTAAGGAGAGAAGAGGAGAGTTTTTGTAATTTTTTCCAACAGTAAACAATAAAGCTCCAAATTTGGGGATAAAAAAAAACACCCTAAAACCTTTCTTTCCTTTCTAGCCACATAACACACACACAGTACAGTATTATAGCTCTCTGGATACAAATGGCACTAAGCTACAGCAGGGGCTATCAACTTGTGCTGCTTGACTTTTGTAAAAATTCTCACCTATATTGTGGCTTAAAGATTTGCTCTAAATGAATCTGCAGATTTTTTGCTTCTGAAATCCTGGCTGGCATTTAGCTGAAAACAAGCTGCATCCTCAAAGGCACTAGTGATTGGATGCAACAGCTGACTCATTTGTAGGCTATTGCTGTAGAAAAGGCTAGTTTTTCTTTTCTATAAAGCTACATAGACTTAACCTCTCTGTGGGTTTCCTTCTCTGTTACCACCTGGCAGACAAACAGGACCAAAAAACTTGCTTGAACTGTGCTAGACCAACCCTTCAAGAAAATAAGGACAAGATGTGAGCCAGGAAAAGCACTTTGGAAACTACTTTCACCTAATAAAAACATATTTTTAATTTAGCTAATGTGAAATCCAAAGTAGTTCAGTCCAATGGAAAAGATGCTTTATTTATATTTATGTGGGTTCTTAATTTAGGTTTGATTCATGCTTCACAAATAAAAACTACCATTTTATAGAATAAGGTGAACATTTGGCCTTCATCTACCCCTGCTGTTCTTTGGTATATCAAAATGAGATATGTGGCAAGATTCAATATTCACCCTTAATTTTGTGGAAAAACCAAAATTTTATTTTACTGGAGTAAATTTATTAAAAAATTATAATCAACAAAGTAATATAATTAGAATTTCACATGGTTACTTTCATCTTTTTCTCTATTCCAAAAATGTCCAAGTACTGTGCTAAGTAGATCTATATAAACTATTTCATTGAATCCTCACATCAAAATCCAAAGCAATGTTATTTTACAGGTAGGGAACTGAACATATGAGATGGTATGGGGACTGGACAGAAGGGACAGTTATACACAAAGATAATGAGGCAAGAAACAGCAAGGCAAATGAGGTAACACTTAAGCTTATCTGGAAGACACTGTACAATAACTAAAACTACAAAGAATAAAACTGGGAAAACAAAAATAATGTACTTCACCCTCAACACCAAAAAAAAACCCATTTTATTGGACATATGATCTTGAAGTCCGCTTAAGAAAATAATGGGGCAGGTGTAAAGTATTTTCAATGGAATGTAGTTTAAGCAGTTCTAAAACTTTAGCACATATCAGAATCACCTGAAGGCTTGTTAAAACATAGCTTGCTGGTCTCCTAGAGTTTCTGATTCTGTGGGTTTGGGGTGGGGCCTAAGATTTCCATTTATGACAAATACCTTGGGAAAGTGTATGCTGCTGGTCTGGGGACCACACTTTGAGAAACAAATGGTTCAAAGTAATGTTATGTAAGTAAATCTCAAATTTTATTAATAGTGTTTTAGATTTGAAAATAGACCAAGGCTAGCATCTGAACATAAATTAGTCACTTTAAATTTGATCAAACTTCAATACTGTTGGAAACACTAAAAACACTAGTTGGAAACACTAAAAACTTTAAGAGGTAACTCAGGAATGGTGGGGTAAGTAAATAAAGTTTGCTCTCAGGTAAAGTCACTAACAAACTTAGTTGTTTTCCAGGGGCTAGAGCAGGGGTCCTCAAACTTTTTAAACAGGGAGCCAGTTCACTGTCTCTCAGACCATTGGAAAGTGCACACTGTGGGCCCAGGGCAAGTTGGCTGCTAAGCAGGACAGGCAGCGATGGCAAAAACACTCAGCAGGCCGATAAATGTTCTGGGTGGGCAGCATGTGGCCTGCGGGCCCATAGTTTGAGGACGCCTGGGCTAGAGGATCACAGGTACCCTCTATTTAATGTGCCTTCAATGTTGTAGTCATTCTGAGTTTTCAGAATGACTCTTCTAGTATGTGGTTTAGAAGGGGATAGTATAATTTGGGTAAGGAAAGCAGTCTTCTGGAATCTTGGTAATTTCTTGATGAATTTTCAATATATTGCCATTAGCTTTGTGGGTGGTACTGCACTCTGGTTTTATAAGATGCATTTAGAACCTACAGCATAATACTACTAGTAGTTCAAAAAGAAATAAATCTGGTATGTGATATGGCAGTGAATGTCCAAAGTTAATTTGAAAAACAAAAAGCTCAAAAAACAGAACAAAGACTAAGAACAAAAGGGTTCTGGCTGTCTCTCTTAAAGTACTTCCTTACTCCTGTTCTTTTGAGAAGCCTCCCTAGCTCTAAGAGAGATGAGGTTAGGGTTAGAGATAAGTCCTAATGTACTACATTAAAAGTAACCTCCAACTCTCACTATGCTTAGGTACCCTAAGGTGGGGTCTGCTATGTTATTCAGTGGGGTATGGCTCAGACTTCACACATGAGGTCAGGGCTACTTAAAAACTGCTGGAATAGTATGGCTGAGATTACTTTCTTATGTTCCACTGATTTGGAGGGTTAATTTCTTACAATTCACCCTGGAGGTCTGTCTTAATACCTAACAAGGCTTTCTTTGCCAGGACCTCTGACTCAGTCTATAAACTTAGCCTCACTGTGGTCTTACTACATGGTTCAGATTCTGATTGACTCTGTTCTCCCAGCTGTTAGGAATAAGTTAACAATAAAACACTAACTGCTTCATTAGAGGATATCATCTCTTCTCAACATCCACTTGAAAAGTGTGCCAATAAAACAGAAACTTATTCTTGTTAAGGTGCAAATTCACAGTGTAGTATTTCTTATAACACTTTAGCAACACATAGCAACAACGAAAATAATAACATCAAAAGCAAGTTTCACTTATGTCTTCCCATTTATAAGTTCTACATGGAAAGATCACAAGCTTTGCAACCAAAAAGATATTGGTTCAAGTCTTCGCTCAATATCTCACTAGCTGTATGACACTGAGAAAATTAACACAAAACTTCCTGTGGCTGCTTCCTCATATGTGAAAAGGAGGAATATCCACAGTAGTATTGGGAGTTTCAGGAACTCTGGATTGTCTTTCCTTTCTCCATTCTTAAGACTAACCCAAATTGTTTCCTTTCTTGCTAGAAGCTGCTAAATTCTGTTTATCCATAATCCTGAGGTTTGTGAAATGTTTATATGTACTTCAGTAGAAAATGTCAAAGCAAAAGTGTTGTACATTTTTCTTACATTGTTCCTCGTACATTGTAGTGAGTGATCAAAGAATGGGCTCTTGGCTCGGCACAGTGGCTCACACCTGTAATCCTAGCATTCTGGGAGGCCGAGGCAGGAGGATTGCTTGAGCTCAGGAGTTTGAGACAAGCCTGAGCAAGAGTGAGACCTCATCTCTACTATAAATAGAAAGAAATTAGCCAAACAACTAAAAATAGAAAAAATTAGCTGGGTGTGGTGGCATGTGCCTGTAGTCCCAGCTAGTTGGTAGGCTGAGGCAAGAGGATCGCTTGAGCCCAGGAGTTTGAGGTTGCAGTGAGCTAGACTGACGCCATAGCACTCTAGCCCGGGCAACAGAGTGAGACTCTGTCTCTAAAAAAGAAAAAAAAAAAAAAAAAAAGAATGGGCTCTAATCTATAGAACACTTTACCCAGTAAGAGCAGAATATACAGTCTTCTCATATACATATGAAATATTCTCAAAATAGACCATACACTAGCCCATAAAATGAGCCTCAATATATTTAAAAGGATTGAAATCATACAAATCATGTTCTCCAATCACATGGAGAAATCAATAACAGAGAGAAATGTGGGAAATTCACAAACATGTGGAAATTAACACACTCCTAAACAATCAATAGATCAAAGAAGAATTCACATAGAAATCAAGGTACTTTGGGTCCTAAAAGTTAATATGATGACTTGGAGACAAAATCACTAGCTATAGTCTCTGAATCACATATTCAAATCACATCAGCAAACTATGTGTATACATATAATCTCACTGCAGTCTCAGAGAGTGGCAAGTCATGGGCTTATCATCATTTTTATAGATGGGAAAACTGAGGCTCCAATTAAGAAACTTTCTTGACAGCAGTGGTTTCAAATTCCAGTAACTTGAAAACTCTGTTACGTAAGTTTGTGAATATTTTAACTGAGGCTTTCTAATGTGCTTTGGTTATAATGACTTATTACATTTTGAGTTCTAAACATTTTAAATCCAATATTCATTTTTTTTGTAGGCACAACATATGAAAGACTTCAAAATAAGTGGAGTCTTTAAAAGATGATTCAAGATGTACTGTTATTTTAAGATGAATATTTCAAGAAGATAATATGTATATATATTACTAGACAGACTCATCATATCCTGAAAAATATGCCCAAGATGATCATTCTTCTTTGTTCATTTGTTGGCTGTTAGGGCCCACAGTAATTACCAATAATGTAAAGTTTTATGAATAAAAATTTTAACATTATAAAGTAAAAATATTGAGGGATTTAGTCCTTAAACCTACAATTAAACCACCTTTCCTCTAAAAATAAGACAGGCAAATTTATTCTCCAATTAATCCTAAAGACAAAATTAACCAATGATCCAATCATTTAACTCCCCTTATTTGATGTCACAATTTCTAATTAAATCCATCTGATTCTGTGTCTAGAATGCTGCCTTCTTATTGTCTGCATATGTAGTATCTTCTTTGGGCAATTTTTTATACGAATGTTCTATCTAGTTTTTAACAATATGCTCAAAACACTCTAGTAACTTTACCATTCCTGAAAGGTCACTTTCTATCACTTCAGTTATATTTGCTATTCCACACTAATTCTAATCAGGTTCTGCTATCTTTTAAAAAGAATTTTAAAATTTTTCTTTGAGGTATAACTTAGGTACAGTGCAATAAACTATACCTTAAGTGTATATAGTTCAATAGTTTTGACAGATGGATACACTGTGTAACCCAAATCCCTAGAATGTCTTCATCATCTCAGAACGTTCTCTTGTACCTCTTTCCACATAATCTCTGCCATTCCTCCTACCACTGCTGCTACCCCCTCCTGCCACAACCACTGTTCTGTTTTCTGTCATCATAGTTTTGTTTATTCTAACAATTCATATAAATGGAACCATGCAGTGTGTTCTCTTCAGTGTCAGGATTCTTCATGCAACATAAAGTGGTTTTGAGAGTCACAGATATTACTGTAGTATATATTAGCAGTCTGTTTCTTTCTATTACTAAATAGTATTCCATATACATATTCCATATACAATTTGTTTATCCTATATCCTGTTGATGTAAATGTGGGTTGCTTTCAGTGTTTGGCTATTATGAACTGTTATAGTTGACATTTGCATGTCTTTTTGTGGGTATATGTTTTTATTTTCTTTGATAAATATTTGGGCATGATAAATACCTATGTATAATGGGTATGCTTAACATTGTAAAAAACTGTCAAACTGCATGTCACACTTTGTAATCCCACCAGTGACTTGTGTTTGACAGTCTTGGTTGTCTACATCCTTATTAACATTTGGTTTTCTCAGTATTTTCTTTAAGTCAATCTAGTCAGCATTATCTCATAGTGGTTTAATTTGTGTTTCCCTGAATATGATGTTGAACATTTTTTGTGTGCTTATTGGCCACCAATTTGTCTTCCTATGAATCTCTGGTCAAGTTTTGCCCATTTAAAAAACTGTCTTTTGCACCTAAGTGGACACATAGGTACTATAGTAATAGGGTTTTGGGCAGGGGGGAGGGGGACGGGTATATATATACATAATGAGTGAGATGTGCACCATCTGGGGGATGGTCATGCTGGAAACTCAGACTTGTGGGGGGAGGGGGGAAAGGGCATTTATTGAAACCTTAAAATCTGTACCCCCATAATATGCCGAAATAAAAAACAAATAAAAAACTGTCTTCTTATTTTTGAATGGTAATATACTAGATATAAATCTTTCATCAAATATACATGTTACAAATATTTTCTTCCAATCTGTGGCTTCCTATTCATTTTTTAAACTATGTCTTTTGATAAGCAGAAACTTTTAATTTCATTGAAGTTGTTTTTCCTTTAAAATACAATTGATGTTGAAATGATGTAAAGTGCAATCATAATTCTAATAATCATTTATTCAATCCAGAAGAAAACACGAGGCCCAAGATGAGTTTTCAATAGGAGACCTCACTGTGTCACTGACTTATGATCTAAAGTTTTGTCCACTACTGATACATATGACCTGACCAAATGGCTTTCCATTTTTAGGTTGTTTTTTCCCCTGACTTCTAGTATTTTAGTGAGGCTACCTTATTTATACAAATATATTGAGTATTACCTTGACCCCTTTTTGCAAAGTCAACAAAGTGGATATTAAATGGAACAATACAACTACTCAGTATACTCTCCAGGTTGCCAGAAGCTACTAACAGATCCTCTGAGGATGTGATTCTTAAATTACCTAACAGTGTGTCCCTGCCAGGGGTTCCACTTTTATAGACTTTGTATTGCTGAATTTATTAAACCTGGTAGACATCACATAGCCATCCTGAACGAGCACATTCTGCCCACACAGAGGCATCTGTCTTTGTCTTTTTTTAGATGGTAGGAGAACAGCAGTCAGTGAGTAAATGTGGTGAAAAAGAAATTATGGTATTTATTAGGCAGTGATGAATGAACTGAATACTGAAATTTAAACTGGTAATAAATGGCGCTGCCTAGACATTACTCTTTAAAACAATGTATCACCCAGCTGTTAACTTATTTAAACCTAAACCAAGTATGAGCTTATAACATCTCCATTCTGGTACCTTCTTGGGGAGAATGGGCTGGAAAATGCATTGTCAACTGACACATTTCTCTTTGCTACTGAAATATTACTATTCTTTACAGGCTTTTATACATTTAGATATTTATCCACATATTTGTATTTCAACCTGGGCTAATTACATTAACTAACAATGTCTGGTCCATTACAAAGTGTTATTTTATGAAGATCATTCACAGAAACAAAATTTAATGCAGATTTGATTTTCAGAGTTGTTAAAAATAGAATTTATTATAGAGAAAGGCTGTGGAAATAAAAATAAGTTGGTCAATTTCTATTGTCTCCAAATATTCTTCCAAATGCTTATCTTTAATTTAATTTCAACCCCTTAAAACTACTTAATATGATCTTCTTGTCTTCTAACACACATAGTATTCCTGAATGATCCAAGTCCCCACATTCTTTGTGGAATTACTTTTGCACCTAGAGCAATAAGTTACAAAATTTTTATCCCAAAATGTTGCCACTAAAAATTAAAAAAAAACCAAAACTTGTTGAAAGGCTATTAAAATTTCAGATTAAAATTTAGGAACTTCATGTGTGTGTGTGTGTGTGTGTATATAAATATACACTAAATCTCTCAAATATAAATATGGAAGTTGTATAACGACTCTCAAAATATAACTACAGGAAATTGTTTTAAGAAAATTTTAAAAAGCTATCGATTTTACAGTAAATGCTTTATAATATATCTTCTAACTAGGGAAACTATTAATATTTGCATTTGCTTTCAAAAACATAGCCCACAAAACCTTTACTTAAAACATAAATATATTACCATTTTAAAAAGCAAAAACAATTTGAAAAAAATCAATTGTGTCCATAAATATTGATATAAGGTGGTAAGTGCTAGTGATGAAATTGGCCCATGAAAGAACTTCTATTTGCTTTTTAAAAGACTGTAAGATATCTGCTAACAACAACAAAAAAAATATTAATACTAGAATTTGCAATTATAAAACAGAAGCATGGTGCAGTGTCACTCATTTGTAGTCTCAGCTATTCCAGAAGCTGAGGCAGGAGGATCATTTGAGCCCAGGAATTTGAGCAGGTTAAGAAAGAAAAAAACACCACAAATCTACATTCAAAAAGAATGATCTAGAAGCTTTGGGACTAAACAGGGTGATATGAATAAAATTTCCCCTAAGCCAGGCTTCCTCTTGATAGCTGAACTTATGTTTGACCTGCTCATATTATAGATTTCTAACAAATAGCCATTTTATTTCTCTGCTTGCCCCCTGGAGATCTAAAATAAGACCACATTAAATCAGGAATTTTCTTCTTTTAAAACAAGTGTAAGGAAAATGTCCAAATAAAAAAGGTTATTCCCATGTATTCATTCTGGTAGTTATTCATACTTCTATACTCTCATTTGTCTTGTCCTTTTAAGTAAAAAGGAGAATCTACACAGCCTTCTGAAAAAACTTTCTTTTTTATTCAAAGAAATATTTTTTGTGAAATGGTCATGATGGGACATTATTTAAGTAGTCACAATGTTACCAGATTATCCTCAACTGCTCATTGTGTAGGCTTGCTTTGGTCATTATTTACTAAACATTTATCTCTGTAAGGGTAAAAGAAAATGTTTTACTTGTCTGAGCCTATAGCACTTTGTTTTGATTCATAAATAATAATTCGACCTTACATATTTGTTAATTCTACCTTATACATTTCTAATATTACTCTCAAAGAAGAAATAAATCTCTTCATTTTAAACATAAAACTCACTGAGCCCTGCTATCCATACAAGGGGAAACAGCTAAAAAGCACCTGTTTACTATGTCTACATTTTCAGAGAAAGATATATATTTTCTAGTTGCAAGAACAATAGTCTCTGAGAATGCCGATTTCACTCATTGCTAATAAAATATGACTTACGACATTCTTCTGCAATAATGACTTGGGAGTGAAAACTTCCTGCTCTTTTCTTATTTATTGCCAAATCATTTTTTTTCCAAATATGACAACAACAATAAATCTCTTTTCAAAAGGCCAAGAATTGCTAATTGTTAGACCATTAATATCGAGGTTACCAAGCATTTATTCAAGATAGCAAAAATTAAAACATGACCACACTAACTATAAACTTGGCTCTGAGCACCAGTGATCTCATATTGGCCTGTAAGCACTTCAGGGAAGGAAAGGAGAAGAGAAAAACTAAACAACACAACTCAAAATGTACTAAACTATTACAGATTCTTTTTTCTTGACAAGAATCTTTTTTAAAAAAACACTTCAAAAACCTTATTCCTAGGGGTACTGAATACTTTTCTTGTAGAGGAAATAATAGCATGTCTGTCTTTTACAAGTGTTATGAAAAATTTCTGGAGTCAGGGAGAGAAGCAGACTACTAAAGCCATGGATAGTTTTTGACTTTAAGCTAGGACAGAGATTGGTATTTATGAGAATAACACATTAAAATCAACATTAGTGCTGAAAATTGAAATATTAATAGAGTAATAGCCATAAGCAGAGCTATTTCTAAGCTGCATCTATTTTATCCTAAAGTACAGAACATAGACTCTATTAATAATTTCTATCCAAGATCAACTTTATAAAGCAAACACATTATGAAAATATAAAGTTTTAGTACATCTCAACCATAAGCTTTATAAAGTAGCCATTAGGTAGTGTCATAAGTGTCAGCACAAGGCAGTTATGTCAAAATTATGTCAATCTTCCTTACATCCATTAAAATGGCTACTATCAAAAAGAAAACACAACAAAAGCAGAAATAACAAGTGTTGGTGAAGATGTAGAGAAACTAAAAGGCTTGTGCACTGTTGGAGGGAATGTAAAATGGTATGGTTGTTATGGAAAAAATGTGGCAGTTTCCTCAAAAAATTAAAAAGAGAATTGCCATATGGCTCAGTAATCCACTTCTGGGTATATATCCAAAAGAACTGAAGGCAGGACGTTGAAGAGATATTTGCATACACATGTTTATAGCAACATTATCCACAATAGCCAAGAAGTCAAAGCAACCAAATTGTCTACCAGCAGATGAATGGATAAAGAAAATGTGGTATTAACATATACATAAACTATAATATTATCTAGCCTTAAAAAGGAAGGAAACTCTGACACATACTATAATATGAATGAGCCTTGAGGACATTATACTAAGTAAAATAAGCCAGTCAAAAAAAGACTGCATGATTCCACTCGATGAGGTATCTAGAGGAATCAAACTCATGGATACAAAAAGTAGAATGGTGATTGTCAGGGGTTGGGAGAACAGGGAAATGAGAAGTTGTTTAATGGGTATAGAGTATCAGTTTTACCAGATGAAAAGATCTGGAGTTTGGTTGCACAACAATGTGAATATACTTAACACTACTTAACTTGAAAATAGTTACAATGGTAAATTTTATGCTATGTGTATTTTACCACAATTAAAATAAATTTTTTAAAAAAATTGAATTCTGTGAAGGAGAACAGAATGTCAATACTTTGCATATAATAGTTGCCCAGTAAATATTAAATCAATTAAATTCTTGGCTATATGCTAAAATAAGGTCCAGAAGTTCTACATTGCTCCCTCAGAGGGAAATAGGGGTTCATAGTTCAAGCCAAAAGGAGCCTTAAAGTTCATTTCCTATATACCCACAAATAAGTGTAGCTATAGCTATTATTAATAATTTTGTCCAAGGGTTAAAGAATAAAATTATTAATAATAACTATAGCTACAATAAATTGTCAAGGGAAACACATTACAAAATGATATAAATTCTGCCATCAAAAACTTAAAATGGAGGAGGGGGTAAAAGTATAGAAATTTTGTATGCAACCAAAGGTAAGGTGTTATAAGCTTATGATCAGCTGTTATAAGTGTATATTTTGCACAAACCTCATGATAACCACAAAGCAAAAAGTCTATAGTGGAAGCATAAAACATATTATAGAAAGGATTCAAGCATACCACTCTAGAAAGTCATCAAACCACAAAGACAGAAAGAGGAGAAGAAAGAAGTATCTACAAAACAACCATAAAACAACTAAGAAAATGTCAGTAGTCTTTACCTATCATTAATTACCTTGAATGCAAATAGATTAAATTCTCCAATAAAAAGACATAGAGTGACTGAATGGATTTAAAAAAAAAACAAGACTCAACTCTATGTTGCTAACAAGAAACCCATTGTACTTTCAAGGATACACATAGATTGAAAGTAAAGAAATAGAAAAAATATTCCACACAAACAGAAGTGAAAGGAGAGCAGAGGTAGCTATATTTATATCAGATGAAATAGGCTTTAGGTCAAAAACTGTAAAATGAGACAAAGGACATTATACAATGGTAAAGGGTCATTTATCAAGCGGACATAACAATTATAAATGTATAACCCAACCCTTGTACTATGGATAAAATTGCCTTACACACAATCATTATTACAGTCCTAGAGTATGCTGAATATAAGTTTGTTTTACTTGTACCATTGAATTTTGTATTTCATGTTTCATGTTATTAAATAGCAGCTTTTATTTCAGGTTAAAGAACTCCCTTAGCAGTTCTTATAAAGCAGGTCAAATGGTGATGACCTCCTTTAGCTTTTGTTTGCCTGGGAAAGTATTCATTTCCCCCTCAATTTTGAAAGACAGCTTTGCTGGGTAAAGTACTCTTGATTGGCAGGTTTTTTGTTTTTTTTTCTTTCAGCACTTTGAATATATTCCCAGTCTCCTCTGGCCAACAGGGTTCCTGCTAAGAAATCCCCTGATAGTCATACTGTCATTCCTTTTTTTTTTTTTTTTTTGAGACAGAGTCTCACTTTTGTTGCCCAGGCTAGAGTGAGTGCCGTGGCGTCAGCCTAGCTCACAGCAACCTCAAACTCCTGGGCTCAAGCGATCCTCCTGCCTCAGCCTCCCAAGTAGCTGGGACTACAGGCATGTGCCACCATGCCCGGCTAGTTTTTTGTATATATATTTTTAGTTGGTCAATTAATTTCTTTCTATTTTTAGTAGAGACGGGGTCTCGCTCAGGATGGTTTCGAACTCCCAACCTCGAGCAATCCGCCCGCCTCGGCCTCCCAGAGTGCTAGGATTACAGGCGTGAGCCACCGTGCCCGGCCTGTCATTCCTTTTTATGTGATGTGTTTCTCATCTTTTGCTGATCTCAGAATTTTTTCTTTGTCTTTGATTATTGATAGCTTGATTATTTATGTGCCTTGGTGTACTCCTTTTTTTGTGTGAATTTGAGTGGCATCCTTTGTGCTTCCTATACCTGGATATTGGCATCTATTTGCAAATGAGGGAACTTTTCAGCCACTATTTCTTTAAATATTCTTTCTGGCCCTTTCTCTCTTCCTTCTCCTTCTGCAAATCCTGTTATACAAAGGTTTGGTCTTTTGATGGTGTCTCATAATTCCCAAAGCCTTTCTTCATCCTTTTCCACTCTTTTATCATTTTGCTTCACTAACTGGATAATATTAAATGTTCTATCTTTCAGCTCACTGATTCTTCTGCTTTTTTTAAAATTTATTTTTAAATTTCAGAATATTATGGAGTATAAACATTTTGGTTATATATATTGCCTTTGTACTGCCCAGAGCTATAAGGGTGCCCATCCCCTAGACTGTGTGCTCCACACTCATTAGTTGTGAATTTACCCATCCCCTCCAGCCCCCTCCCACCTGCTCAGCACCTGATTAATGTTACTTCCATGTGTGCACATAAGTGTTGATCAATTAGTACTAATTTGATGGTGAGTATATGTGGTGCTTGTTTTTCCATTCCTGTGATACTTCACTTTGAAGAATGGTCTCTTGCTCCATCCAGGATAATACAAGAGGTATTAATTCACCATTTTTTTTTTTTATTTATGGCTGAGCAGTACTCCATGGTCTTTCTTCTGCTTAATCAAGTCTGCCATTGAAGCTTTCCATTGCATTTTCAATTCAGTCACTATATTTTTCATCTCTAGGATTTTTATCTGGTTCTTTTTTTATTGTTTCTATTTCTTTGTTAAACTTCTTCTGTCATGTATTGTTTTCCAAATTTCACTAAATTTTCTACCCATATATTATCATACTTCACTGAACTTCTTTATATACATTTTTTTCTGAATTCTTTGTCAGTCATTTCATAGATCTCCATTTCTTTAGGTTCCATTATTGGAGCTTTATTATTAGTTTCTTTTGGAGATGTAATGATTCCTTGATTCTTTATAATCCTTGTGTCCTTGCATTGTTGTCTATGTATATGAGGAGCCAGCCCCTCTTCTGCTCCTTTACTGGTGTTCTTTGGCATGGATAAACCTTCACTATTTAGTCTAGCCTGTGATTCTGGGAGGGCCAACTAGTGATGACCCTGGGCAGTCAGAGTCACTGCCTTTGCTCTGACGTTGGGTGGGGCTGCTGGCTGGACTCCACTGTCTGGTGAGAACAGTGGCTGGGTTCTGGCATTGGGCAGAGTCACTGGCTAGTTACAGTGATGGCTTCTGGTCAGGCTAGTCACAAGATATATTCCCTGGCTGGGCAATTCTGCTATTTGGGATCTGCAGTTGGGCAGGGCTGCAGGCTGAGTCACTGCTCATAAAAGGCAATACCACAGGCTATTCACCTTAGAAATGTGCAACTGAAGATTGCCTCCCTGTCAGGGTAGAGCCAGGGGTGAGTTTTTGGCTGAGTTGAATGGCTGTTTGATCTACTGGGTTGAGACAGTCTAGCCTCTATGTTTCTCCAAGATGTGCAAAGGTGGAAGTCTCCATGCCTCAGCAAAATCATTGGCAAGATTCATTAGCTGAGAAAAGCTGCTGCTTGACTTCCCAGATCAAGTCAGTTTAGACCCTTCACTTCTCTGAAATCCATAAATGTATTAGTCTGCCTGCCTGCCTGAAGCCCATTGGGTAGGCTTCAGCTGGTGGGGAAGGGGAGCTGTTGCTTGACTTCCCAGTCTAGCCCCTTCACCACTCTGAAATGGGAGGAGGTGGGCATCTCCTTGCCTATATGGGGTCATTGGAGTGGGCTCTGAGGCTGGACAGGGAGACCAGCAGTCTAGGGACTCAAGCTAGGTTGAGTTATGCTTATGAAGGCAACCAGCTCAGCTTTGAGAACAGACTAAGGTTGGCTGCTATCTTTGATTGGGTGCCATAGGTGATAGGAACACAGAAGTACCATCAAGATCCATGTGCTGGTCACTATGAACTCTGCCTCCTTTCTTTGTTTCTACCTGACCCCAGGCAGTGTAGCCATGCTGTTTGTTCCCTGTTAGGTGAGACCTGAGTAGCCTTCTTGGGAAGCATCTCAGAATGCTAGGGACACTGGATGACTGCGAGTCCTCTTTCCCCCCTCTAAAAACTATGGGCCCCCCAAATGCCCTCTTTATGGTGCTGTGCTGACTTGGAGGAAGGACCAGGACAGTGCAATTGGAGTAAGACCATTCTTCTTACCCTTCTAATTCAATTTTCATTCAGTTCTGTGAACCATGTAGGTATCTCAGGCTTATTTCCAAGTGTTGCAGTTTTCAAAAGGATGTTCCAGTCTGTGGATGGTTGCTAGTTGAACTTTCAGGGGGTGGGGTAGGGAATGGAGCCTGAGAATATCTATTCTGCCATCTTGACGATGTCACTTCTCCCCCACCCCCACTACATTTTACATTCATGTAGGTATTTGAATGACTACCATATTTCCATTTTGATTTTCCAGTACTACAAAAAATTCTGTTAATGTTTAGAAAGAGATAAATAACTAATTTTTTCTTAGAAAATTTCAGAGTTCTTACTGAACAAGTAAAGTTAATGTCTGGCAGTAATATTTACTATCTTTACTATCTTACTATTTTCATACTAACATATATAACCAACTACCAATGAACTGGTTTTTTCTTTTCTCTTTTAAGAAATATCATTTCATAAAAACAATTCATTAAGAAAGCCCTAAATAATACCTTAAAAGATTAAACCTCATTACATTAACATTAATGGAGATCACTGTTTTCATATAAATGATTCCTTTTTAAGTGAAACATTACTACGGGTTTAAAGATTGAGATCTAGGGTTTATTGGTAGGGGTATTCTGAGAAAGAATTAGAATTTGAAAAACCATACTAGAACTCATCACCTGCCATGCTAAGGTGTTGTATATTTAATCATGTTGGCTGTTGGAAGCCATTTAGGAAATATGAGTAAAGGGAGTTGACAGTAAACAGCATTTTAGGGAAATCACTCCATCAACATGGTAAAGACCAGCTTGAAGATTGAAAGCAGAGAAACCAATTACATTACAATATTATAAGACAGGAGTCAGCAAACATTCTGTAGAGGACCAGATAGTAAATACTTTAGGCTTTGTAGGCCACATGATCTCAATCACACCTACTCAAATCTGCCATTGGTGTATAAAAGCAGCAAGAGACAAAATGTAATCATATGAATGTGGCTATGTTTTATTAAAACTTTATTTCAAAAATGGATGGCAGGCTGGATTTGGTCTGTACTCTGGAGTTTGCCAACCACTGTTTTAAGTCAAAAATAAATACCTAAACTTGGCAAATACAGTGGCAGTAAAAACATAGAGAAATGTACCTTAAAGCTTTAAGTGGAAGATCTGATAGGTTTTGGTGACTGATTAGATGTAGAGGTAGACATTACAGAAATAAAATTCTAGGACAACTTCCAACTTTCTAGCTTGGGTAACTTGTGGTTAAGGATATATTCAGAGAAGGGAATCTAGAACAGTCCTGTGGTTTGAATGTCTCCTCCAAAACTTGTGTTGAAATTTAATTGTCATTGTGACAGTATTAAGAAGTGTGACCTTTAAGTGGTGCTTAGGCCATGAGGGTTCTGCTCTCATGAATGGATTAATACCATTATCACAGGAGTAGGATAGTATCATGGGCTCCTGATAAAAGGCTGACTTTAGCCTGATTTCCTTTCTCTGTCTCACCCTTGCTTGCCTTTCTACCTTCTGTCTTCTACCTTCTGCCATGGGCTAACAGCATAAAGGGCCTTGCCAGATGCTGCTGCCATGCTCTTGGACTTCTCAGCCTCCAGAACCATGAAAAAATAAACTTCTATCATTTATAATTCCTCAGTTTCTGGTATTCTATGATAGGAGTAGAAAATGGACTAGGACAGATGGGGAGTGAATTTGTTAAGAATGATTATAATTTCTTGTTTTGGACATGTTGAATTTGAAGTTCCTATGAAACATCTAATTGAGACAATTATAGCATGCTTTTCCATCTCCACAACTTATCAATTACCATATCCTGTTAATTCTCCCTTCTAAAGCTCTCAAATTTCTTTGTTATCTCTCTCCCCTTCATTCCTCTTGATTAGCCCCTTATGACCTGGCCTCAGAGTTAGTTTCCAGGCTTCAAGCCTTACTGCTCTCTAATCCATTGTCCACATTATGGGCAAAAAAAACCCATTTTAAAATGTAAATATGATCATGCCACTCTCATACTTAAAATTCTTCAACAGCTCCCCCAAAATCTATAAGCCTTTTTATGAGCTGACTTCTATTTACTGTAAACTGAAAGTAACAAGCAATCACACTAATTCTCTGTTGCCTTTATATGGTACACATTGTTACCTTCAGCTGAAAAAAACCTGCTTCATAGAAAGAGTGTAGCAATGATGACAAAATATTAACAATTCTATATAAATAGTGAAAGCTGTTTTTATTCCTTTTTACCTATCTCTGTTTTCTAAAATGTCTTTAGTGAGTACATATTACTTTTTTAATAAAAGGGAGAGAAAGTTAAAAACACTCACACACAAGACCAACAACAACTAACTCTCTTTTTTGCCAACTCCTTCTGCTCAGTCCTTGGGAAGGCTTCATCTTCCCATCCCTTAAGGACACTGTTGAGTGCAGCAGCCACTCCTCCCCATCTGGCTCCTGCTGCTGGTCCTCCTGAGCACCTCAGCTCCTGCAGAGCTCAGTTCTCTGCTTGACACACTTAGTCACTTGTTCCTACCAACTGATTACTTGGCTCTTGATTCCCAGCCACAGAATTGGAGATTTGGCTCTGGAGAGGGCAAGTCTGAAGGGCTATGTCCTTGGCAGGAAGCCCATATGCAGTAGTTTCCTCCCAAAGAGAGGCCCAACAGACTAGATTTCAGGGAGTTTATAACATGCAGTCTTCTGGCCACAGATGACCCTTTATAAGTTACCATGACCCTTTATAAGAAATGTGAGGAGTCCTTTTTGATTCCTTCTGCTTTGGTCACTCGATCAGTTCCCTGATCAGTTGAATAAAGAAATCCAGCCATTTCTTTTTTCAAACCAACTTTTTTCCATCTTTTCAATATTCTTTTCAAGTGCTTTAATTACTCCTTTATATAGATTCCTAACTGATCTTTTTGCTTTTAGTCTTCCCTTATTATAATCTGACTTATCAAAGTAGTACTTAAAAACCTTAAATAGGCTCTCAAAGAAAGCTAAAATAGTCTGCCTTAAGATCACCACATTCTAGCCCAACAGTTCTTTTCCCAGTATTTGCCTAAGGAGATAGCTGGGCCTTTCCCAGTGCCCTCCCCTCACCAGGCCCTATGTTTTCTTGCTTCTAAGTACTTTCTCAAGTCTTGTTCAAAAAAGAATGAACTTCTTCTACCTGTCTTCATCCTGCTAAGACTTTATGGCCTAGCTTAAATGCTACCTCTTCCATTATGCTTTCCTTGTTCATGAAGATCAACTATTCTTGCCTTAGGTTCCTTTACCATTGCCAATATCATACATACCTACTCATCAACTTTTGTCTCTGGCTCCATGTCACATTTGCTAATACTATAGTTTTGTTTTGTTTTGTTTACTTTTATTCTCATCTTCTTCATTCTTGGACTCTTCACAGGGCCATCATAATTTAACATATAGTTGATGAATACCAAATGTATGTTTCTTCTCAACAAACATTCTAAGGGTCAAGACCCTGTCCTCACATCTCTAAACTCTGTGCAACTAAAACATTAATGGGACTAATGAATATACTCTATCGATACAAGTACTTCACTTCTTCTCTCATTCAATAAACATGTTCTGAGCACCTAGTACATGCCAGTTATATAGGTTAGGAATTCACAAAAACAATTAAAATTTTGAAAATGATCCAACTTTCCATTATTTTGAAATATATCCTTTCCCTATCAAAAAAAGAGAACAGACAGATTCTCAGTTCCTCTTGGGCCAAGTTTTCATACTATGACTCATTATTTTTTATAAATGCCCTAAGCAGATATGACCACATTTAAACCTGAGTATAAAAATCATTCTAAATTGAAACATAAGTGATTTTACAAATTTGGTCAATTTAGATGATCATACTTCTATTCTTTTTCTTTGATGCAAAAAAAAAAAAAATCAAGAGCTTACTGAATTACTCTGAAATGCAAAGTTATAAATTTCAGCTTTAATACTTATGGGGAAATGGGCTTTCCAGAACAGTTAGTAGCAGAGAACACCTGGGTATTAACTCTGCTTTCTGCCTCAGGATGAGAAAGTGTTCTTACTGATGCCAAGTTTGGTTCAAGAACCAGGGAAGTCTGGTAATCATAAACATTCCCTTACAAGGAAGGCTACGAATTGTTAGTTCAAGTTCTTCTGGAATGGTGATGAAAATGGAATAGCACACAGATTGTTAGTTCTTTTAGAATAATGACTGTAAAAGGGCAGTGACATAGTAAGAAATGAACGTTTATCTCTATTAAGGGCCTTGGTGGTGAAGTGAAACTATGCTGAGATATGCTGCATCTGCTTCTACCCCGACTTTTCTTCTGATAAAACACTAGCTCTTTCATTAATTGAACTGGGAACATAAAGCCAAATGCACATGTGCACATGGTATGTATGTATATGTGTATATTTTCTTGTCAATCCACAATCCACCGAAAACATTGTACTAGACTTAGAGAAAAACTAAGATAGCAAAGGCAACCTAATGACTCTGATTGAATAAGTAACGCTTATTCTTAAAGAATAAATTAATTATATGATCAATACTAACTGTGGAGAATACTCATTTGATTAATTAAGGAGAGTCACTCTTAATTAAGGAGTTAAACTCCTGCTCAGCATAAATGTAAATATTCAAAAATTTTTAGAAAAATGTAGTGTTAGTAAGGTGCTCTTGGAAAGATACTTCAACTTTTTAGAAATGATATCCAAAAGAAAGGTTAAAGTTTCTTAAAAAAAAAACTACTAAAAGTTTTCAACTTCAAAAATACTTTGAAAGGAAAGGGTTTCTATTATAGAATCAGCAACAACTACTTCATATTTTATATTTTGGAACAAATTCAGCAAAATTTCAAACTAAACTCAATTGTAAAACTCTAAATAAGAAAGGACCCTTTGAGGTGAAGTTTGTTTGCTTTTTTATTTGAAATGAAAAATACAGTGATAAAATGGTTAAAATGGATTTCTTAAGCCTGGACTTGTTTCTTATTGGCCTAAGGACAAGCCATTTTACTATTTAAAAGAGATAAGACTAATGTTAGATATTAAACAATGACTTCATTGAGATCATTCTGGTTTCTCCACAAAAAGGAGAATGATAAAAATCTTCTCATGAGTTTTGAAACCAAATTTGACACTTTAGTAGCCAAAGTAAGCAATGGAGTCACATTAAAAACTTGTCAGTGTACATAAGTTCTATTTTAAAAAGTTAACTAAAATTAAGTAGGTCATTGAAGATCTTAATATCTTTAAATTCTAGTCCCAACACCCAAAAATGTAGTTACATATGATAAAGATTACAATAGTGCCATTTCACACCAAAGATGTTAGAACTCCTTTCTGAAACAAAAGACCCTTTGATATATCTACTTTTATGTAAAAAATAAATTCTTAAACCTTAAAAGCTGAACTCACTCCAAAAATTTTCTGAGGGTTTCTCATTTGTACCTGGAAAAGGCTTGAGCTTGAATGACTTGGGAACCGCAATTACGCACACCCACAAATGGCCTACTGCAGACATGAGTATTTGTTTGTAACATTTGGTGGGTCTGAAGTGGCAAGCACAAAAGCCATCCTTTTGAAACTTTTCCCAGTGTATGGAAAATCTTAGTTTCTCATTTATGTAAACCAGTCCTGTAACTCAGATAAATACAACTCTTTTGGAACAGAAACATTACCACGGCCTTGCTTTCCTCAGCTAAACTTAGAGCACTCGATGATGGGCACATTTTCTGGGCTCCACCTTCTGCAAACAAATTTAAAAGTAATGAAAAGTAACCAGGGCTTTACATCACAGAATAACAGATTTAGGAACGATGACTGGAGAAATGTTACAAACAGTACTGTTACTCTGTTGGGTGATTTAAACAGTAAGATTTATTGTCTCCTTCCAGTCTAAATTCTAGCCCATGGATTTTGTCAAAGGTTCATACTAACATCAAATTAGGCTTGATGTGAATGAGCCAACTCACTTCTAACCACATACTAAAAGTAGGAAAATGATTTGCCTTTTTTAAAAGATCACATGCCTGGGACCTCTGCAAACAGTAGTATTATTAAAGGGAAAACTCCATGCAGTTCCAAGAATGGTAAAAACATCTTCACATAGGGAAATTTTTGATTAGCAATTGAATGAAAGTAAAAACATAACAGTAAAGTGAAATCTAAAATTAGAACATTACACATAATGCTCTGCAAAGCAATAGGCAAACAATCAGTGCTATTTGTGTCTGACTGCCTTTAGATTCACTTCTTTTCTCCTTCCTGTCCATTGTCTTCTAGAGGCACTAATGGATATTCGATTACCTCAAAGGTATAGTACTTCTAAGTACTTTGAGAAAAAAGTGGGGCCTCAGCAGTATTTAAACTTAACTGTAGGCCACTTATTGAAGGTTCACTAAATGATACCATAATTATTTATAAAGGTAATAAGAATAATATACTCTCATCCGAGTGGCTTAAATATAATAATTAAATACTTATTTGAATATAATCCTTCAAATATTTGTTAAACTAAATGTGGAATATAATTTACAAACTAGTTTACTGCCTCATTAATATTTTTGCTTGGGTTAAGCAATTTAATGTCTATCTATTTTATCACCAAAATCAAACTAACAAGTTTTAAATCTTTGCTTAGGTTTCATTGCCCATATTTTAACAGTCACAAGAATTAAGATACGCTCACGAAGAAACAAGAGATATAGAAGCAACATACATCATGAAAAGATTCAAGTCTTTTTTCCTGAGGTGAGAATATAGTGGTCTCGCTCATAAAAAATTATAAAATACAAAGATAGCCTATAAAACAAAAGTCACCAGAAAAGTCTGATCAATTTTGCTAGAGCCTATAATCCTGTAGAAGTTTAGAGGAAAAAATAAATCATGAAAAGAGACTGAATGTTCCATACAATGAACAAATATCAAAGTGAAATTTAAGTTATATCAAAAACTTGACCATCAGTTTGTGGCAAAATATTCTTTCTAATAGAAATGACTCTGTATTACCTATATCTACCACAATAACATTATAGAGAAATATATAGCTATTTCCACTGCTAATTTACATAATGGAAAATGGAAAAGATTGCTGTTTCCACATGCCAAGCCAAAGTATATAATTATCTTTGTCAAACATATAGCAATCTACAGAGTTTGAATGCATTAAGACATCTATACATAGCCTGGATTATATCTGTTTTATGGACATGCATGTAAAGGGAAGGAGGAACACCAATTTAGTCTATAATCCTCTAAAAATGTGAATTAGACTTTTACTTTAGATTGAAAATAGTGTCATTCATTTGTTCAGTAACTTTTTGAAAACTAAAATTTCCAATTATAATATTAGAAGAACTTACTATTTAAAGACATTATGCTAATGTAAATGAAGAATTTTTGTGGAAATAGTCTATTGTTAGAAAAATCTCTTCAGTCTATTATGTGTATAAAATGGTAGCTTTTTATTAAAATGAATATTATACTTATAAATTTAAAACCCATAAGAATATATATATTTATAATTTTCTCCACTACTGTTTGTTAATTCAGATTCTAAAAGATGTGTTTCTATACTATTCAGAAGACCTATGTAGACTCCAGAAACCTTCAGTTGTTTTGGCGGTGGGAGCCAGGGGAACTCCCAGAATTGCAAACTCTTTTCCTGTTTTACAGCTGAGTCCAAGGACAATCTTTAGAAACAATTCTTGCTTCACCAAATATAAAGCTTGCTTTTGGAGATGGCTCAGGGGAAAGGATTAAGAGCTTAGGTGTACACAAGCCTGAAGAAACAGCATAGTGTAAGCATTTGAATAGGAAACTTTTGGACCCCAGGTATAGAACACATATGTGTCCTTGGAGTTTACAAAGAAACATTTGAGTTTCAATCAAAACCAACAGCAGAAATACAAGGAAGGACAGACATCAGTAAAAATGAAGTTAAGATAAATGCTTGGAAATCTCTCCATTTTCCTTTTAAATGTGTCACTGCACTGAGCATTACCTTTTGGCCAGACTGAGAAGAGTGATTATCATCTAGTCTAACTTAGAGTGAAAGGTGTTTCATAGAACTCCAAAAACTAAATTATAAACATGAGGTTAAAACGAAATATGAAATTATTCCAGATTTCTTGTAGGGACCTAGAAAATTACATCAAAGTTCCCTTGGTTTAAAAAAAAGAAAGAAAAGTTATTTTTATGCTTATGATACATAGAAGAATACTGAGATAATACAAGGAGACTTAATATCAGAGCTTTATAGAAGAGTTCATTGAAAGTTCAAATCAGAAAAGGGCAAGGTTATGTTGCTGGTTACAAAGTTGATAGAAAAAGTTGTATTTATTACCCTATTATGCAAATAGATATAATTCAATAAATGTTGAAATTTTTCAAAACACTAATATGGTTTTACTTTCTTTAGAATGTATTTGGATATTAATGATACAATGTGATTTCTTTTTTTAAAAAAGACAAATTTTGAGAATGTTTCCATAAAAAAATTTGCAGTTGATTTCCCCTACATCTCACGTTTAGTGATACTATACATATTTAGGTAACTGTTATTTATTATTCTAACAGCATAATTTCATCTAGTGTGATTAATCAATAGTATAACATTTCCTGTTAGCCCCAAAAGTATGATTAAGCTACTTTTACTTTCAACTGGAAGTTTTGGCAAATATATTCAAGAAAGATATTTGCAATCAGGAACTTGTATGTTCTGAATAAAAGATGGATTTAACTTAAGGAAAGATGAATTTTGATTATATTCAGAGACTCAATATTCTCCTCCTACACTGTGTGGCAAAGATGATAACTAGCTTCTTAGCGCAAAGCTCTGGGTGAAGACTATAGAAAAGAGAGTCAAATTATCTGAGTATGTCACAGAACTATCAATTTCCAAATAAATCCAGGTTGCAAAGAATATATGAACTAAAAACAAAAGCCTACATAGAGATGCAAATGATTATTTAACTTCTAAGACTAACCAAGTTTTGCTATCATTTAACACTGAAGTCCAAGACAATATAATAACCTTTTTATATCACATTGCATATATCCCTTGAGGCCATTTAAACTGCAGAAGAAATCATCCAGTAGCACACATTGGTCAATAAGAGAATCCAGTTATAGACTATAGATGGTAGAATTTCCTCTTCCATCACTGCTACCAAAGCAATTCAAAATATATTCTTTGCAACCTGAAATAGTATCAACAAGATATATTAAGAACTGTCTTTAAGGGTCTTCAGAACTAACCTATGTTTAAGTAGTACTAAACTGGTTTAAGTAGAAGTTGATTTGAAACTGTGAGATGAACTTGGAGTTTTCAAATAGCCAGAATTAATGAAATACACACAAAAATGTCTGTGTAGGGTGTGTATGTGTGTGTGTAATACAAAATAATTTGCAAACACATGGGTTTATTATGTACCAGGTACTCTTCTAAGAGCTTTGTATTCATTTACCCTCACATCAATTCTATGACATATTATGCAATGATATATTATTGACTATTATAAGATCACTTTACAAATGAGAAAACTGAGATAACTACTTGCTCTCGATCTCTAGATTTCAAGGTAGGCAGAGTATGATTCATTTGGTCCTAGAGTATGAGCTCTATGCTCTTAAACAACTATATAAGCAGTTCAAAAGAATGGTTCATGGACCCTGAGAAATCTGAAATCATTTCCAGAAAGTCCATGAGATTAAGACATAATATTAAGATATGATTTGCCCTTCTCTCTGTTTTGACGTTTGTACTCATGGTACAAAGGCAACAGTAGGTAAAACTGCTGGAACTGTAGCACAAATCAAAGAAATGGTAGCAAACTCTACTAAAAGTCATTGTATTTGTCTCTGCCAGGCATGCACCGTAGTTTAAACTGCCAGTTTCACTTAAGAATATCCTTGGTGAAGCAGTAAAAAATTGTTACTATTATGAAATTTCAACCTTGAGCACAGTATTCTGTGTCATGAAACAGAAGTATATAGAAAGCACTTTGACTGCATACACAAGCATGATAGTTGCTTTGGGAAAAAACACTTGTATATAAATTGTGAGCTAAAACTGTCAGGTTTTTTTCATGGTATTTCTGACATTTCAAGAAACAACTGGCAAACTGAAATTTGAGAGAACAAATGACAAGATTTCATTATTCTAATCTGTAAATAAAATGAGCCTTTTACTTCAAGGAAAAAGACTAAAATTATTGACAATAATAAAATTTAAGCTTTCAAGCAAAATTAGAATTTTAGAAAACTTGAAACCACTGCCATGAAACTGAACAAACACTGGAAGATTTATTTGAAAATAAGTGATGATATTAACAAATGTGATATTTTGAGGATATTATGTAACAAAACATATCAACATTTATAAGATTTGCATAACTTGATGGATCAATGCTTTCCAAATGACTAATGCATAATGTTACAAAATCATACATGGGTAAAAGTACAAAATAAGCGAATAGATTTTAATGTATTAATATAACAGATTAGGAAGAATTTATTGATTTGGTTTTATATTTTACATTGCATGTAACTTACAAGAAATTACTACTTGTTGAATTTTGGTATAGTATCAAAAAAGAATAACCACAATTATCTCAAAAGGCTATTAAATACTCCTCCCTTCTTAAACTACATATGTGTGTGAGACCAAATTTTCCTTCCATAATTTAACCAAAACAACATACTGCATGTAACAGATTGAATGAACAGACATGTGAATCTAGCTGCCTTCTATTAAGCCAGTTATTAAAGAGATTTGCAAAAAAGTAAAATAACATTCTTCTCACTAAATTTTTTTGGGGAAAAATAGCAATTTTTTCTAAAATACATGTTATTTTTATTAAGATTTAATGGAATTTATTGTTATTTTCAAAAGTATTAATAAGTATTTTTAAAATTTCTATTATAATTCCTAATAAAGGAAATATTGATAGGTATAACTCAAATAAAAGCTTTTTGGAGTTCTCAACAATTTTTAAAAGTATAAAGGGTCCTCATGCCTGTAATCCTAGCACTCTGCGAGGTCTAGGTAGGTGGATCGTTTGAGCTCAGGAGTTTGAGACCAGCCTGGGCAAGAGTGAGACACCGTCTCTTCTAAAAAAATAGAAAGAAATTAGCTGGACAACTAAAACCATATAGAAAAAATTAGCAGGGCAAAGTGGCACATGCCTGTAGTCCCACCTACTTGGGAGGCTGAGGCAGGAGGAATGCTTGAGCCCAGGAGTTTGAGGTTGCAGTGAGCTAGGCTGACACCACCTCACTCTAGCCGGGGCAACAGACTCTGCCTCAACAACAACAACAACAAAAAAGAGTGTAAAGGGTCCTGAGACCAAGAATGCTGAACAAAACATTTGACAAATGCTGAACAAAACTACACTACCTTCTACACATGTGAATGTATATGTATATCAATCACACATCACATGGTAAGGGAGGGTGAAAAAAGGAGGGATTCCCTACTTCCCTAAAGGGAAGCGAATGTACTGACCAGCAAGCATGAACATTAACTTAGCAATTATAACTCTGTAAGTCAAGAAACTGTCATTTAACATTTTTTAAAATGGCATTTTGAGTAAGCAGAAAATAGTAATAGTAAGGTATAAGGGTCAAATGACCACCAACCCTATCTATGTAAGCACTCCTGTATGTTTGAAGAATGCAAAGTCAAATGTGTAATTCACAAAAAAACTGCATTTTTAAGGCAAACACTGATATAAGAACAATATGATATACCACATATTCAAATCCTTGAAGATTTAGCTGAGATATAAGCATCTTAAAATGTGCCCCAATCACACATCAGGTGCTCAATAAATGTTAACTGAAAAAATAAATGAATAAGCTGATTCAAATGACTTTCCTTTCTCAGACTTGCCATTGAAATTACTGCCAGCTTATTTTTAGCAATCCAGTATGTATGGCCTCATGTGTAGTTCTAATGGCATTTCATATATTTTACATACACACACGTATTTTACATATGTACAAATATAGATCACATATTTATTTCCCAATATCTGTTTTTTTCCTAGTGGAGTTCTAATAGAACCCATATTAAATTTCTCAAATTGGGGAAAACTAATTATCAATTATAGCCTGTTTCTAGGGAAAATTTTTCTAAATTCTAAATAACATACAAATAAAACAACAAACATGATCCACTCATAAGCTGATCAGTATGTACCCTGACATTAAGCCAATAATTCTAAAATTGGAAATTGACTGAATTTCCTGGGCCTAACAAATAATCTCATAAGAAAAAGAATAAAACACATGAGCCATAAAGGGTATAGGTGAGACTTGTTTTTAGAAAATCCAAATCAAAAAAAATCATTTTATGGTTAAGATGGTAAATTTTATATTATGTATATTTTACCACAATAAAAAATTTTGAAAAAGTTAAAAAGAAAAAAAAATCACTATAAAGATTTAAAAAATCATTTTATAAGAGATAACATTAGCAGCCTAATTATTCTTTGTAATATAATTTGTCATAAATAAATACGGAAATACTAAAAATCACATTTTCATCTTGCATAATCACTGGAATTATTATTTGTATGATCATAGATTCAACATTCACTCATTCTTTTAAACACACAGTTGAATATTTACCCTACACCACAGATGATCATTGCTGTGATGAGCTTTTCCAGGTAGCTTCCTGGTCTATAGTCATATACTAAAATGAACAGTATTCAGAAAGAATGAACTGAAAAATTCTGAAAATATATTAGAGAATACACTAGTCTCCCTTATTCATGGGGGATGATACATTCAAAGATCCCCAGTGGATGCCCGAAACCACTGATAGTACCAAACTCTATATATGCTATATTTTTTTGATCTGACTGAAATGGCTACTAAGTGACCAACAGGTGGGTAGCATATACAGAGTGGGTACACTGGACAAAGAGATGATTCATGTCCTGGATGGCACAAAGTGGGATGGCACAAGATTTCATCAAGCTACTTAGAACAGGGGCCGTTTATAACTCATGAATTGTTTATTTCTGGAATTTTACATTTAATATTTTCAGATCACAGTGGATCTGGGTAACTAAAACCACGGAAAGTGAAAACACAGATAAGGGGGGACTATTGTGTCTTTATAAGAACATAGTATCTTGAAAACAGAAAAAAAAATACTATAGTTGATGTAATTTAAATAGGTATGATTTATTGAATGCCTACTAACTCATCTCATCATTACAACAATTTGGTAAGTTAGGTATTTTTATTTCTGTTTTTAAATGAAGATACTGAGGATCAGAGATATTAAATAATTCATCCAAAGATACTAAGTTAAAAAGTGGCACAGCTGGTATTCCAACCTAGGTGTGTTTAACTCCAAAGCAATACCCTTTCCACTACAAAAACATAAACATAAACTCATTTGATTCCCACAAATGAGTTCCTTTTTTATAGTCAAGTTCCAATTGCTAATGGTAATGGGGAAAGGAACAACATGGAAAAATAAACATCATACAAACATGGTATAATATCTTATGACATGGAATAAATTCCAATACAAATGAGTTCTGAGGCTAGGTGAAACATTGGGTCATATAGTTTTGAAACCACCTTCTAAATTTCAAACTTAAATAATATTCTCAATTCATTGAAACTTAAACAGGCTATCTAATCTATTTCCCACTCATTATAGAAATTTATAATCTTATATGAACTATAAATTAATCACAAATAGCAAGTCTATTATTTAAAGGGATTATATGGGGGATCTTCTAAGGAAAGGATCCAAAGACTCACTATTTTAACTTTCTATTTTCTTTCATTGTACTTGTTTAAAAGAAAAACACACTGAAAATTCAAAAGGCCATTTTACTTTGGTTACTATTGCTTCTTGAAAATGGGGAAAACTCAGTACAAAGAAGAATATACTAGTTTGATTTTTCATTCCATTTACTTTCTCTGTTCTTAGGGTAAGACAACAAAATCGCCACACATGCACACACAATGCTCTGAAGAAAATTAAGTAGGACATATCCAAGAAAATTTACCAACTAAAAATTTATCTTGGATAATCAAAAGGAAACTAAGATTTCTAAGTATTACACAGGACAAAACTTAAAACAGAAGACAAGAAACTAATAGTTATATTAGGATTTATAGCAAAAAAAATCAAAGTTAAAAATTACTATTAACTTGTTAATTGAAATAATTAATTAACTATAAAGTCACTATAAACTACTTGGTCCTTTAGTTTTCCAGGAATGTGATCTTTTCCAAAAATCTGATTGATCAAGGAAATTTACAAGTCATGAGGTATTAAACATTAAAATTCAAGTCTAAGATGCCATCAAAAATATTAGGGGCATTTATAGAACATTCCAAACAACCACATCAGAATACACGTTCTTTTCAAGCACACATGGAACATGCACCAAGATACGCCATACGCTGGGCCAAAAAACAAGTCTCAATGAACATAAAATAACTGAAATAATACAGAATATATCATACGATCACAATGAAATTAATTTAGACATAAGTAACAAAACATACTTAGAAAATTCCCAAATATTTGGAAATTAAACAGCATAATTCTAAATAACCCATAGGTCAAAGAAAAAGTCGCAAGAGAAATTAGGAAATATTTTGAACTGAATGAAACCTGTATCAGTCCAGGTTCAACCAGAGAAACAGAATAAGTAGGAGATACAGATATTGCAAAGGATTGGCTTATGCAATTGTGGGGCTGTCCAGGCAAGTCTGAAAGCCATAGAGAGAGCAAGCAATCAGGAGGGGCAAGCTGTAACTTTTGGGCATGAGCTGAAGCTGCTGTCCCCAGATAAAATTTTTTCTTCTTCAGGGAAGTCTAAGCTCTGCTCTTCGGGCTTTCAACAGATTGAATCAGGCTCCCAGACTACCTGGGACAATCTGCTTTACCTAAAGCCATTGATCAAAGACTTTAATCACATCTACAAAATACCTTTGTACCAACACCCAGATTAGTTTTGGATTGAATAATTACTCTGTAGCCCATCCAAGTTGACACATAAAATTGACCATCATAACATACCAAAATTGGTAAGATGCAGAGAAAGCAGTGCTTAGAGGGAAATTTAGAGTTTTAAATGCCTACATTAGAAAAGAGGAAAAATCCAAAATCAACTATCTAAGCTTCTATCTTACGAAGCTAAAAAACAAAAACCATAAAAGACAAGAAGAAAAAGAAGAAGAGATGGAGCTAATTAAATAAGTAGAAAGAAGGAGGTGGAGAACTACCTGTTTTCAATACACTGTTACAGAGCTTGTAAACAGATGACTCAAGGACTTTTTCCTTTTTCTTTTCTTTCTTTCCCCGCCCCTTGATACAGGGTCTTCCTTGTTGGCCAGGCTGGAGTACAATTGTGTGATCACAGCTCACTGTAACCTCAAACTGCTGGGCTCAAGCCATCCTCCTGTCTCAGCCTTCCTAGTAGCTGGTACTACAGGCATGCGCTACCATGTGTGGCTAATTTTTTTTATTTTTTGTAGAGATGGGGTGTTGCTATGTTGCTCAGGTCTCAAACTTGTGGCCTGAAGTGATCCTCCTGGCTCAGCCTCCTGAAGTGCTAGGATTACAGGCAAGAGCCACCATGCCTGGCCCTCAAGGACTTTCAACAATATGTGAGACTTGCCAATCTGGTACATCCCCAGCTCCAAACTCTCCCTGTTTATCATGTTCCAGATATAACTTTACTTGAAGTTGAGAACTATATGAACCCTTCAAGGTAGCAGGTAGTTCGATTTCTTTCATTTTCAAAAAATGAACACCCAAGGTTAAATAGCTGGAAAAATGATATATAAGAATTAGTAGCCTGGTTTCCAAATTCCCTCCCAAAGCTCTTTCCATTGCAACATACTGCCTCCAAGTTGCCTTACATGTTACCAAAAATCTGCTACACTTAGGCCATTGTGCTGTGCCCAGTGGGAAAACATACCACTATTTGCTCAGTTTCTTTTCTTTTTTTTTCTTAAGAGACAGAGTCTCTGTCGCCCAGGCTGGTGTGCAGTGGCACAATCATAGCTCACTATAACCTTGAGCTCCTGGGTTCAAGCAATCCTCCCAAGCAGCTAGTACCATAGGCACATGCCACCATACCCAGCTCATTTTTTAATTTTTTGTAGAGACAGGGTCTTGCTATATTGCCTAAACTGGTCTTGAAATCCTGGCCTCAAGGGATCCTCCTGCTTTGACCTCTCAAAGAAAGCACTGGGATTACAAGCATGAGCCACCATGCCCTGTCTAGTCATTTTTTTTTTTTTTACTTTTTTTCCCCCAGAATATTGCAAGGGTACAAACACTTTGGTTACATAAATTACCTTTGCACTGGCTGAGTCAGAGCTACAAGCACGCACATCCACCAGACAGTGCGCACCATACCCATTGGGTGTGAATTACCTATTCTCTCCTCCCCGCTCCCGCCTGCCTAACACCTGATGAATGTTACTCCCATATGTGCACATAAGCGTTGATCAATTCATACCAATTTAATGTTGAATACACGCGGTGCTTGTTTTTGCATTCTTGTGATACTTCACTTAGAAGAATGGGCTTCAGCTCCATCCAGGATAATACAAGAGGTTGTTGTTTTTTATGGCTGAGTAGTACTCCATAGTATACATGTACCCTGTTTTATTAATCCACTCATGTATTGATGGCACTTGGGTTGTTTCCACATCTTTGCAATTGGGAATTGTGCTGCTATAAACATTCGAGTACAGATGTCTTTATCATAGAATGTGTTTTTATCCTTTAGGTAGATACCCAGTAGTGGGATTGCTGGATCAAATGGTAGTTTTACTTTTAGTTCTTTGAGGTATCTCCATATTATTTTCCATAGAGGTTATACTAGTTTGCAGTCCCACCAGCAATGTATGAGTGTTTCTATCTCTCCACATCCACAAAAACATTTGTTGTTTTGGGATTTTTTTATAAGAGCCACTCTCATTGGAGTTAAGTGATATCTCATTGTGGTTTTGATTTGCATTTCCCTGATGATTAGAGATATTGAACATTTTTTCATATGTTTCTTGGTCATTAGTCTGTTCCCTTTTGAAAAGTTTCTGTTCATGTCCTTTGCCCACTTTTTAATGGGGTGGTTTGATTTTTTTCTTGCTGATTTTCCCGAGTTCTATATAGATTCTAGTTATTAGCCCTTTATCAAATGTATAGCACATTTTACTTCCTAAATTTATCTACAGGCTAGCACAGGAGGCACCTTTCTGTGATTTAGAAAGGGCACCCCCTCGTGGGGAGATCTACCAGGAAAAAAAATTACCTTCTCTAGGCTGAAGGATTAGCAAAAAGCACGCATGGGGCTGATGTGACCCTTCACCAGTGCAGAAGGCTTGGTGAGGGGAGCCACAGCTTGATTTCAGCCCACACGCACACCCCATGACTAAGCTCCCCTTTTCAGGTCACAATCTGCATAATCATTGTCAATAACCCTGCTTACTAATCATTCACCATCTTGTCAAATGCAGAAAATCAAGCAATGTCATTCCATAAAAATATTCCATTCATAAATGAGTCATATATAGAAAAAAAACTTTTAAAACCATATCTTAAAACAATATCTTAAAACTCAAGCTATATCTCAAAACCCTTGGCATACTAAAGTTTTAATATTGTAAATACTCAAGTAAAATCACAATGTTAAGAGTAGAATAAGAAGACTTTATTACCAACTTTGTTTTAAAAAGTGACATTTTATGTTTGTTTTCTTTAGTAAGATTTGAAATGTTCCTATAAGTGCTATATTTAAAAAACACATAGATGGAAAAAATAAAGCAACATATTTTCCTAAGCAATAAATGTCACTGAGTTTTCAGCAAGGACATTTATCTTTCTAAAATAAAACAGTTATGTATACTAGCTAAAGTTAGAATTTTATCTTTTAAATTTGTTTCTTTCAGTGAACATGTCTATAAGCACATTGGTAGATACATAATTTTGTTCTATGAAGTTGTCATAAAGCTTTTATTATAAATAGGATGTTCTCAAAAATAATGCTCTTATTTTTATAAATATTCAAAATTAAACAAATGAAATAAAAATAATTATTTAAGTAAAATTAGCAAGCTCATTATCTTAGAAGAATCCATTCCTTTTACTAGCAAAATTACTCCACATCCTACTTACTCGAGTTTGGGTTCTGGCTGTTAGAAGTATAAACCTGCCTTAAAACATACCTTCATGAAAATTCTATTTAACCTCAACTGACTTAACATTTTACTTGAGATTTCCTTTGTATTTAGAGTGATCAGTCTGTCTATGTCATTTGGTACTTTTTAATGTATTATTTTCTTAAGTAATTTCATGTACTTATGTTTTATGATTTAGGCAATAATTTCATCTGATGCTAAGTACAGAGGTAAGAGAACCAGGATGTTTATGAAGGACAGCAACTATAAATTTTCTAGGTAGGCTTGACTTGTCTCCCCAAATCATCTCCATAAGACTGGGTTCATCAATTCTACTTCAGTGGTAGCATCCCCTTTAATTGCAAATGGCCTCTTAAATACTACTATGGTTGCTATCTACATATGCCTGATAACTATTGTCAACTACCTAACAAATTAATTTTTCATTTTACTTTGCAATATGCCATCATTGGATGACAATATCAGAAAGTGAGCTGTTCTAAGGTTGTTGAATGAGAAGACTGGACTGTGAGGTTATTAATGGCACTTTAAATTTTATAATACAGGCTATCAATGGCATCATGTTTTAAAAGTAGTCTCATATACATTATTTCATTTGACTTTACCAAAGCCCTATTGAAATAGGAAGGGCAGGTATTAATCACATTTCACAGATAAGGAAACAGGTTCAGAAAAGTTGATTTACTCAGATCTCATTTCTAGTAAATTATGCTGGTATCAGAAGCTAAGTCTTCACAGATTACAGTTGTCATTAAATTTGAGTAACATTTGTTATTCAAATAAAATTTTTAGTATGGTGTTAGAAATAAAATTTGTTTTCATCTTGCCATTACATATTAGGTTTTTAAATATGAAATGCCTGATTTCAAATCCAAAGTGTAGTTTATTATATCTCAAATAAGAAGCAGTACAATTAAAGTATGTATCTAAACTATCAAAACAGTTTTGCCATCTTAATGCTAGCTTGTTTATGCCAGCAGTGAAGAAGCCTACAGAGTCAGTGGTGATGAAATCATGAAAGGCATTTCCCAGAGCTTGTTGAGAATTGAATATTTGTCCTTGCTAGAAGTGGTCCAAAGCCTGGAAGAAGTTATAGTCAGTTGGTGCAAGGTCTGGTGAAGATGGTGTTTGACAGAGAGTTTCTAAGTGCAGCTGCTGTAGTTTGAGTAGAGTTGCTTGTGCAACCTGTGGTTGAGTGTTGTCTTGCAAAAGGATTGGCCTATCTCTATTGATCAATCTCGGCTGCAAGCATCTTCATCATTTCTTCCAATTGGTTGTAGTAGATATCTGCTATAATAGATTGATCAGGTTTCATGAAGCTATAGTGGATAATACCAGCACTGGACCACTAAACACACACCATTAGCTTTTTATGATGAATATTCTGTTTTGGACTATGTTTTAGCACTTCATCTTTATCCAAACATTGTGCTGCATGCTTGCAATTGTCAAAAAGAATCCATTTTTCATCACATGTAACAATAAGGTGTAGAAATTATTCATCTTTATGTTGTGACAGCAAAGAAAGGCAAGCTTCAAGATAATTTCTCTTCTGATGCTTGTTTAATTCATGTGAAACCCATCTATTGAGCTTTTTTCACCTTGCCAACTTGTTTCAAATGGTCCAATATTGTTGGAATAGTAATGTCACACCTTGCTGCTAATTCATGTATAGGTTGAGATGGATTCACTTCTAGTACAGCTTTCAGCTCATTATTATCCACTTGGTCTCAGGTTGCCCAGGTGGCTCATTTTCAAGATGAAAGACACCAGAATGCATCTTCTCAACTGTCGAAGTCCTGTGCATTCATTAGTCATATCCTTCCCAAACACTTTGTTGATATTTTGAGTTGTCTGCGCAGCATTGGTTCCATGACAGAACTCATGTTCAAAATAACACAAATTTTTAATTATCCACAGTTTCATAAAAATTGCTCTAAAAAAATTTGAAAGATAATGACAAGCCAAAATGTGCATTTGAAAGACAGAAGATGTACCTTCACAATAAAAATAAAACTAGAAGTGTCAAAGTGAAATGTCAGAGATATCAACTGTCAAACTTAGTACTTAAGGAAACCAGATATTGCATTCTTAATAACCTAAATAGATTCATTCCTCATTTACTATAGTAATTTGGTAATTCATTTTCAAATTATAAAAAGTAAAATCATTATCTAATAAAGGAATATCACCAAACCTTCCTACTCATATTAATCCTCTCCAAAAATATAGAAATTCAATATCTACCCAACCTTGAATTTTTCAAATTGATTTACTCTAATTGAAAAAAATTGATCTATGCTTATTGGTACACTTGAATCAAAACATAAATAAGCAAAATAAATAATATTTACACTTTATTACCCTAGAAGGAGGTACCTCATGATCTGGTCCCAACCTATCTTTCCAGCTTTATTTCCAAATACAACCTGTATTTTTCTCAGTTTCCTCTGCTGGAAATTCCCTTCCCCACCCATTTCCTCTTATTCAAACTCTACCCCTTCTCAAGTGCTAGTATTAATTCTATCTACTTGCATACATGCAAACTTCCTGATGCATAAAGTCAAAATTAATCTCTCCCTCCATGAAGCTACTGTACTTTCTCTGAACTTGTCATTGTGTACAGAAGGCTATCTATCTGGCTCAGCTGAGAGCTTTTCTGTTGGCAAGTACAGTATCTTTATCTTTATATCTACCACATGGATACTATATGTTTGAAAAACTGTTAACTGAATGCAAATTACCTTGCAAACAGAACACTGCCTTAATTCAGGTTTTCATCATGTCTGTCTCCTCAATTTATAACCCTGGCTCCTTCCAGTTTATTTTCCACATTATTATAATGCTAATCTCTCTAAAACAAAAACCTAATCATGTTCTTTTCCAATTTTATTAATAATTCTTTATATTGTTTTCCACCATCTAGAGGATATAGTCCAGTTTGCAAATATATCATATAAGGCCCATCATAACCTGGCCCTGTCTATTTCTCTAACACTTTTTACCAAAATCCTGCAGACATTCAGCCCTGTGACAAAAGTTCCTACAGTTATCAGGATATCAAACTCTCACCTATTCTCATATCTCATTCTATAAGCTTCATCTCAGGGGAGGTGTAAATGGCAGTTAAGTCAAACAGATCCCTGTTTAAATCCCAGATTGTCCATTACTGGGAGAATAATCCTGAGTAAGATAAAATTTAAAAATACAATTGGGGAAAGATTGGAAAGCTCTCCAGCTTCATCATTCTTCCCCTACTGTTTTTGCATACCACTCTGCTCCTATATTAAGGTGAGCAGCTTCAGCATTTTCTGCTAAACATAAAACTAAGAGTCAGCATTAGAGTCTAAGCTCTGGGTTCCTTACAAGTAGAAGCAATTAACTTCCAGATTTTAAAACAAGCTTTAAACTTTGTTTTCATCTATTTCTTTATTCACTCTATGTTGAAATGTGAAGTAAAAATATATAGAAAATTTAAAATCCCTTTTTGGCTTACAATTATAGTCCATTTTAGCAAGGATATTAACATTTTCATATATTTATTTGCATCAGCTATCTTCTTTGGTGTAGTTATCTGTTCAGATCTTTTGACCATTTTAAAAATTGGTTTGTTTTCTTATTGTTGAATTTAAAAAATATTTTATATATTTTGGATACAAGTCTTTTATCATTTGCAAATATTGTTTTCCCAGTCTGTGGCTTATTTTTCCATCCCCTTAATAGCATTTTTTTCAGAGCCAATGTTTTTTAATTATGAAGAAGTCTAATTTATCAATTTTATTGATAAATCATGCTTTTGTATCTAAAAACTCACTATCAAACACAAGTTGATACAGATTCTCTATATATTCTGCATGATTCTATGTTTTCTTCCAGAAGTTTAATAGTTTTAGATTTTACTATCATCTATTTTGAGTTAATTTTTATATAAAGTGAAAGGTATGTATGAAAGTTCACTTATTTGCACATAGATATACAATTGTTCCAGTACCATTTTTGAAAAGACTATTATTTTTTAATCAAATTGTCTTTGTATCTTTGTCCAAAATCAGTTGACTATATTTGTGTGGATCTATTTCTGGACTCTGTATTCTGTTCCATTGATCTATCTCTAGATGCTTTAGCTATGTTTTTCCCCTCTTCGCCAAGATTTAATAGGTATGTGATACACTAGACATAGTAAACACCATATACTTAAGTTCTCCTCTAGTTCAAGGTATCATACTCTATATTAAAAAAATTCTTTTTGTTCTAAGAATCAGAATGAAAATGTAACAAAAAGAAGTTAACTTAAACAGAACTTGAGTTATATGAAGCAGATAAAGATTCTTGTAGCATGTAACAACATACAAAGGCTAAGTCATTGCTCTGCCTGAAAATTGGAAGTTTTCGATACTAAAGAGCCCAGATGAAATGAATCCCTCTGGCATAATCTATTTCCATGTCAGATTTATAGCTCTGCAGAAGTTTTATTTGTTTGCATTTTGTTTTAACGTGGTTTAGGTTCCAGGTGTTCATCTATACTAATCTTCAGCAGTTACAGTGTTTTAAAAAACAAAGACACAGATAGTATGAACTTTCAAACATTCTTAAAATATTCATTAAAACTTTTCAAAGAATACATTATTTTTCTTATATGCAAATATACATTTTATATATTTGTTGAAATAAACAGTATTTATCAGTGTTCTATAACTTTAATTAACTTTGAGTTAGTCGTTTTTATACATAGTAAAAAGCTCTCAATGACCTTAAACTCCATGAACTAAGGTAATTCAAATGTCTTCCCTACTATGACCATAATACCAAAGACCCAAAGCAGTCGATGGTGCAATTCAACCATCCTTAGGTTGTAATCCCTTTCTGAAGGCCAGAGTCCTAAGTCTTCAATTTTTGTTGCAGGCCATGCTCAAGTACTATAACAGGTGTTTTGTTCTTTTACTTCCCCACTGAAAATTGTTATAATTCACTGACACAGCTTAGAAATAAGGCTGGTCTGGCTAGGAGAAGGAACCCTCTCACTTTGTCTCCTTAGAGTAAGTGACCATTATCTTTTGCAACATCTGAGGATAGCATTAAAAAAGACAAAATAATCTAGATCCCAACTTGCTTTTTAACATTTTTGACCTTTATTCACCTATGCTCCAAACATATAGAAAAAGGGTAAGCAACATATGTATTTTCATCACTAATTAATTGGCTACAAAACCTATGAGTGAAGAACTTTAAATATCTACTAAAATGTAAGCATATTTTGTTCCAAAATTCTTTCCATACTACACAGCATAGGCTAAAATAACAAAAGGAACAGAACATAATTTTTAAAACTTCACTGGAATACTGATAAACCCTACCAGAATGAGCATAAAACCAAATAATTAAAGCTGTCGAATAACTTTGTAATGTCCTGGCCTTCGATTTCTGGGCTATTCTCCAATACCATCAATTGGAGGTTAGACATCCTTACCTTCTATCACACTAAATTTACTTTCACAGGTCAGCTCCATATCATTTTTTCTAGGTGACTAGGCAAGTACATACAAACTTCTAAATCTAACTGAGTCTTACCAAACAGCAGCAGGATATAAAATACAAGGACCTATAACACCCTAGTCTTTGTCCTGGGCCTACATGATCTCTATCTGGATGCTTTGAAGCCAAGCCAAGGGTTTTTCTTTTTAACTCCATTAAACAAAGCCTGTCTTTAAGATATTTCAAGTTATTGTCAATACTGTGAACAAATAAGCATGTCTGGAAATGTTCTATTAATCTGTAATGATTAATAAAACTAAAAAAGTAAATGCTTATCTAAAAGGAAGACGAAATTGGCAGGAAGTCACTATATAACTTTCAAAGTTAAGAAAACATTCTTTTTCATAGAATCAAGAAAATCAAATATACAGCAAAGAACAAATCTAACTTCCTATCTGTCAAGTACATACATGTTTGATCTAATAAATTCTTAGAACAAATTGAAAATATAAATTAAAAAGAAATGATACAGCAACTTAAGCTCATATGTCAATTAATATCTGCCTTTGAACATTAGAAAAGTACTCTTCAGTAGAAACAGAAATCTACCAATTAGCATATAATAATTTTGAGACTCTTTGAACAAGATAGCTCTAAACAAGCAGGTAAATCAACACCATAAAATTTTAAATGGAAAGCAGACTAAGTTAACAACACAAAATTAAGGATTAGCAAAAACAGTAAAATGTATTAAGGGTCTTTAAAATTTTTTAAGTAGAAGAAAACTGCATCAAATATAAAATTATACTTAAAAATCTAGCAAGCCATTGATGCTTCAAAATAAAAATGGAAATACTATTTAAGGTTTAACACTCATATAGGTGCATTTAAATGCCAAACATATTTAAATCAATATATATGCACACATATATTAAATGAACTGAGATGCATGATATAGCCATATCTAAATAATAAAGATTAAGGAAGGAGGAGAGATCAAATACTACTAACATATTAAAATTGGCAAATAACTAAGAATTTGTATTCTTCTTTTTAAAATCCAGGTAATGATGATGACATAATCTTTATTATATTTGTCTCTTTTGTCCTGGCTGCCAGGAACATAATGATTAAATTTAATACATGGTCAGAGGTATGTACAGCAATTCCAGGCTAAGCCACAAAGACTGTAGTATACTGTATGATTGTTCCCAGCAGTTCACTGCTGCTCTCTATGGGGTTTATTCTTTACCCCATTGACATCAGGCTTAACCATATCACTTGCTCTGGCTAGTGAAATGATAAAGTAATGTACGTTACTTCTAAGCAGAAGCTTTGAGAGCTAGTATATGATTCCATCATTACTCTTTTCCCTCTTTCATGACAGTAGCGTATCTCAGAAAGACCCCATTCCTCCATCCCAGGCCCTAGAATGAGGATGATGTGAAGCAAATCTACAGCTGTGCATTAGGATGTAGCCAGAGCAAGAAAACAAACATTAGTTGTTTTAAGCCACTGAGATTTGGGGGTTGTTTGTTACCATAGCATAACTTAACATAAACTGACTAATAAAGGAAGCAACTGAATAAGAAACAATTCAGGATATATGTTTATGTATAGGGAAAATGAGGTATATTAGAAAAGACAAATAGAACAAAAATATCTCAGGGGTATACTAGGAACATCCTGGGTTCCTATCTCAATGCCTATCACCACTATTTAGCCAGTCATCCAAGTCAGAAACTTAGTAGTCATTTGGAATATATCCTTTCCTTTCAGTTCATCTAGATCTAATCTTTTACCAAGTCTTAATAATTCTATCTCCTTAATATCTCTCAAATTCATGCCCAAAGATACTATCTAGTTAGTTAGGCCCTTATTAACTCTGTCTTAGACTCAAGTAATAATCTACTAATTTGTCTTTCTGCTTCAATCTTCTTCCTCTAATCTATCACCTATCTAAAATGATGTCACACCTTTGCTAGAAACATTCCATGTTAAGAGTCTCTCTTTAGATAGACACACATGCCTTGGCTCTAGCCAACCCTCTCTAGGCTCTTTAGAAATGTCAGAACATTTCAGGTTCAAGTACTAGTTTTGCTACTTTCTAGTCATGACACATAAGTCATTCAACCTCTTAAAGTCTAGGGTTTTTTGGTGTTTTTTTTTCATTTGTAAAATGAGGATCATAAAGCAAACTATATCTTTCAGCTTTGTTGTGGGAGTTAAATGAGACAAATAAGTTGATTTGGCAAAGTGCTTGGCCCCATTATAGAACAATAAATATTTGTGGAATAACAGAACAACTCCTTAGCTAGAGCACCTATGAATGCTTGACAGCCCTTACTTATTTATACAACTATCTCCCTTTATTAGACACTAAACAACTTGAAAAGAGACTGATACTTACTAATCTGAGTATTCTGAGACCCAGCACAGTGCCTGGTACAAAGGAGGAACTTAAGGAACATGCAAAAGCTAACTGGTATTTATAGAGTGGTAAAATTTCTGAACAGTCAGAGGAAAAGGGGATAGAAGAGCTAGAGACAGAAAAAAAATAAATAAATTACTAACAACAATTTTCTATCAGGCTCTTGTGTATAACTTCATATACTTTTAACTTTGTTCAAAACAATGAAGAACTTTGCATCTTCAGTAGCCCTTCTCATTCCTTATCTTACCCAAGCTATACTTACCAATTTACAAGTTAATTCACTAAGAAGACAAGAAAGCAATTAAGATTTCAAAATTCTAATACGTGACTATATTTGTTCCAGCATATAGAACACTTCATCAAATGCTGAATAACTTAAAAGATGTTTTTCTGAACATAATTTTAATACTACATTTCAAATGCACAATTCCATTCCCTATAAACTGATGCTGTGAGATCAATAGACTGTAACTCTCAAGGGTAATACAAATCAATACGTTCTAAAGGAATACAAATACTTCTTTTCCTTTTTGACAGAAGAATCTTCCCCCACATGTGCATTTCATTGCTTCCTGCCTGCCATACAAAATCTAATTGTAAAAACAGTAGAGTTGTTGTATTTCTAAAATAATATAACTGCAGTTCAAGGATTTTTTTATTTTATTTTGAAGATGATTCCTTGGATATGGATTAACTGGTTCCCAATGAACTGACTAGGCACATTAAAAGTGGTATTTTATTTCAAACAGCCCAAAAAATAATTTTGTCCAGAATATCTAAAAATTCTTGCTATAAAATAGATCCAAACAGAAGAAATATGGAAGCTTGCCAGAAATGCCAAATGATGGGATGGTTTACATTATAATTGATATCATTCCAAAATTTTAACCATAGCATGTAAAGGCAATAAAACAAACCATCTAGCCTATATTGGGAGATGATGCAACATTAATTTAAAGAATTGAACTTAATGGTAGTGTTATCCCTTTTAAATAGTGGCTCTAAAAAATGACTTATTACATCTGGGTGATACATAAGAAATTGCTGATATCTTTTGACTGTTCTTAACTTGCAAAAATGGCAATTTTATGTTCAGCTCTTTTTAAAACTGGTATTCTGATCTTTTCCTGAAATATATATTGCCTACTTAACATTCATAATACCTCGCATGCACATCTAGTAGGGTATTTGTCATATTGAATTGCAATTAATTATTTACAATTCTTACTCCTACACTATATTGTAAACATTTTCAAACAGAAACCACTTCTCCTTTATTTTCATGTTCCTGGAGCCTAGTACTGTCTGAAACATAGCAATTCTTACACAGTGGCTGGCAACAAGAGTAACTTATATTTGAGAATAGAATGATTGGTTAGGAAAAAACATATAAAACTCAAGTTCTAGTAAAGTATATAAGCTTCATTAAAACCAAGACTGGTCCAAAGTTTATTATCTGCTGTTAAAAACAAACATTTCCTGAAAATACATTGGACTACTACTATTTCATACCAAAGAAATAATAATTACACATTTTCTTTACTCAGAGACCAATTACCCAGTGTAAAGATCTTAGATTTCTGCTTCTCTTCCTCTCTTTTACTGTCTGCTTCAGTACAACACTTTAGTGCAAAACAGGGTGAAAGAAAGCAGGAATGTTCTATCTGGTTAATTTCATTCCTTGCTTGTAAATGTTCTGATGGTATGAAGACGGGAACATCCTAGAGATAATAATCCTAATGGTTTAAATTGGGTTGTTTGAATGTCTGTGGATTTCAATCTTTGTTACTGAACTGCCTTTTAAAATTTGTACTACCATTTAAAAATGTGTACTATCTTTTAAATTTTTTAAATTTAAATACTGAACTCTCTTTTGAAATTTGCTAAAGCAAATCAAGTTTATTTACTAAGGACCACTCTCTGCTTCCTAAGTCTGGTCATAAAGTAAGGGAAACCAAATCACAATGTATAATAAGACTCAAAAATTCTCTAAGTTTGAGAGAAAGCTTATTAAGGTTTCTGAGAAATCTAGAAATCCTGGGGATAAAAACTATTCAAAGTTCCATAAGAAATCCTAGTCCTATATTTCAAACTCCAAAAAGGAAGATTTGAGAGACTAAAATTAGCAACAGCTCATTTATGTGCTTATCCTAGCCTCAAGTAGTATGAAAACATTATTTGTGAATCTGTATTATCCCATGCTCCATATTTAAAAGTTTAATCAATCCATAAGATCTATAATTTAACCGTCAATAGTAATACTAAATTCCTGGTGCTATCATTACAGTTAGATATCTCATATTTGATCAACCCAACATAGCTAATGAATAAAACACAAATTCTACTTAACTTTATCAAATAAGAGAGTTGTTTCATAAAAAAGAAATAATGCCACAGTCAACTATTATGACAGGTAAACAATATGGCTGATAAAACTAGAACCTGTTCAAACACCAAGACTGATACCATTCTAGTTAACTTTGAAAGATTACTATCAAATCTTTAATGATTGTGATTTGAGGGTATATGTCAAGATTTCTTTGATTTATGTTTCAATTTTATAAAATTAATTTAGAAAAATGATCATGATAAAATTACAGATGATATAAATTATACAATAAAAGGCAGCATTTCCATAATAATTGTAATCATCACAATAAACCATTGATTTTTTACTATCTGCTCTACTTGTTACATTTTATTATTTAGTCATACATTACAAACCAATACAAGCAAGGAAGACAACATAATTTGGTTTACATGATTAACTTGCAGTAACTGAGCTCCACCTACAGGCAAAAAAAGGAGTCTTTACAATAAGCTTTAAATTAGAACTTCCCCAAAACACAAGCAGCAACTACCCTAAGATTTTAATCAACCTTGGATGCACATTAGAATAATCTGGGGTCTTTTAAAATATTTCTTATGGCTCTATACCAAAAATTATGATTAACTTGATCATGGATGGGGCCTGTTCTCAGGTGATTCAAATGTACAGACAAGTTCGAGAGACATTGATTTAATTCTTTACCAGAACACATCTTTAAAAAACATCAGGAGTACTCAAATATCATATTTTCTTCCTTCTAGAATTACTTGATTTTAGCTACACAGACTTTCTTATATTTTTCCAGATTACAACCAAGTGCAGTTGAGATAAATGCCTTAACCCTGTTAGACTGTAAAAGGATCTGAGATGACCACATAAAATATCTTCCACTTTTACATTATTCTATACCTCTTAAAAGTTAGGAAAGTAAATAGCATTAAAAAAAAAATAATTAAGAGTAAATTTAACCAAGAAAGTAAAAGATCTGTGTACGTACTGAAAACTATGAAACACTGAAAGGAATTGAAGAAGGCACAAATAAATGGAAAGATATCCCATAGTCATGGATTGGAAGCATTAATATTGTTAAAATGTTCATATTCCCTGAAGCATTCCCTACAGATTCCCTACAGATTCAATGCTATTCCTATCAAAATTCCAATGTTTTTTCATAGAAATAGAAAAAATAATTCTAAAATTAGTATAGAACCAGAAAAGACCTCAAATAGCCAAAGCAATCTTTACTAAAGGGAATAGAGTGGGAGGCATCACATACCCAGATTTTAAAATATCTTCCAAAACTATTTTAATCAAAGCAGCATGATATTGGCATAAAAACAGACATATACACCAATGGAACAGGATAGAAAGCTCAAAAATAAACCCAAGTATTTACGATCAATTGGTTTTCAACAAAGGTGCCAAGAAAACATGACAGGTAAAGGACAGTCTCTTTAGTACATGGTCCTGGGAAAACTGGATATCCACATACAGAATAATTAAATTGGACCCTTATCTCATACTATATACAAAAATCAACTCAAAATGGATAAAAGATTTAAACATAAGACCTGAAACTGTAAAGGTACTAGAAAAACAAAATGAGGAAAAAGATCTATATGATATTGTTACAGGCAATGATTTCTTGGGTAGGACTCCAAAAGCACAGGCAACAAAAGCAAAAATAGGCAAACAGGATTGCGTCAAACTAAAAAGCTTCTGCACAGCAAAGGAAACAGTTCACAAAGTGAAAAGACAACCCACAGACTGGAAGAAAATATTTTGCAAACCATATATCTGATAAGGGGATAATATCCAAAATAAAAAGGGAACTCAATTCAATAGCAATAAAACAAATAACCTGATTAAAAAATGGGCAAAGGATATAGCACACCTTATATTTTCCTGGTTAGAGCTGGAACCCATACTACTAAGTGAAGTATCCCAAGAATGGAAAAACAAGCACCAGATATATTCTCCAGCAAACTGGTATTAACTGAGTAGCACCTAAGTGGACCCATAGGTGCTACAGTAATAGGGTATTGGGCAGGGGGGAGGGGGGCGGGTATATACATACATAGTGAGTGAGATGTGCACCATCTGGGGGATGGTCATGATGGAGACTCAGACTTTTGGGGGGAGGGGGGGAAATGGGCATTTATTGAAACCTTAAAATCTGTACCCCCATAATATGCCAAAATAAAAAAAATAATTAAAAAAAAAATGGGCAAAGGAATCTAAACAGACATTTCTCAAAAGAAGAGATATGAACAGCCAACAGATATATGAAAAAATGCTTAATATCTCTAATCATCAGAGAAATGCCAATTAAAACTACAATGAGATATCATCTCATCCCTAATGGCTATTATCAAAATGATAAATGATAACAAGTATTACTGAAGATGTAGAAAAACAACACTTGTACACTATTGGTGGGAATGTAAAGGAGTATAGCCATTTTGGAAAATAATCTGGCAGTTCCTCAAAAAAATAAAAATAGAATTATCATATGATCCAGCAATCCCACAAATATATCCAAAGGGATTTAAATAAGTATGCCAAAGAAATATCTGCAATCCCACATTTTTCACAATATCCAAGATACAGAATAACCTAAATGCCTATCAATGGATGAATGGATAAAGAAAATGTAGCATATATACACAATGGAGTAGAACACAGCTTTAAAAAAAAGAAGGACATTCTGTCATTCTCGACAACATGAATAGAACTGAAGAACGTTATGCTAAGTGAAAAAGGCTAGGCACTAAAAGACAAATATTGAATGATCTCACTTATATGTGGAATCTAAAAAAGTTGATCTCATAGAAACAGAGTAGAAAGGTAGTTACCAGAGGTTGGTAGGGAGGGTCGGATAGGCAAAACAAAGATGGTGATCAAAGGGTACAAAGTTTCAGTTAGACTGAAAGAACAAATTTTAATGATCCATTGTAGAGTATGGTGCCCACAGTTAATAATAATGTATTGTATATTTCAAAGTTACTAAAAGAATAGATCTTCCACATTTACACTACAAAAAAATAAGTTGGTGAGGTGATAAATGTTAATTAGCTTGACTGAATCTTTCTACAATGTGTACAAAGACCAAAACATCACATAATAACCTACAAATATACACACATTATTATTTGTCAATGAAAAATAAATTAAAAAGTTTAAAAAGTGGTTACTATTAGGAGATGGGGGAGTAACCAGAATATAAAGGATATAAAGGAGATTTCCGGTAATGGCAATTTTGTTTCTTGATCTGGGTGATGGGCATATGGATATATATAGTTTATAAAATTCAGCTAGCTGTATACTTGTGATATGTGTATAATGAAATACAGTTTCTACAGATTTGTTCTGTATTTGTATTATACTTACATTAAAAGTTAAAAAGTATAAGAAGCATATACCCAGGCTTTACCTCAGACCAAATGATTCAGAATCTGTTCGTGTGGAGCCTGGCATCAGTATTTTTTTTTAAAGTTCCTCCTGAATCTAATGTGCAACTGTGAGTAAAAACCAATCCTATAGTGAAACACAAATGTATTCCTTTTTTATTCATCCAACCAGTCCACAAATTTTGGTGACAAATTACTTATGTTCACTATACTAGGCTCTGAGGAGATAAAGATATTATAAATAAGACACAGTCTCCAAAGGAGCTTAGTTTAGGCAAGGCAGAGGTAAATTGACAAATTCCATATGAAAAGCCAATCAAGTTACTTACAAGATCTAGAGGAGAAAGTGATTTGTCAAAGGATTTATTCATTTTTGGTCACTTATTTATATAATATTTGAGCACCTATAATGTTTGCACATGGTAATATAAACAGACACAATCACTACCTTCAAGAAAGTTATAGTATAAGGGTACACAAAGAAGAAAAAAGTATATAACCTAATATCATACTATCATAGAAATGTGAACAAGGTGCAATAGGTATGCATCAGGGAGAATATAATACCAAGTTGTGGACCTTGAAGCTAAGATGATGTAAACTTGAACTAATCCAGTAGCAGTGGGGATAAAAATTAGTAGTCTAGAGGACCATCTCTCAAACTTTAATGCAGATACAAATCACCTGGGGATCTCGTTAAAATGCAGATTCTGATACAAAAGGTGTGGTGTAGGGCCTGAGACTCAGCATTTTTAACCAGTTCCCAAGCGATATTAATGCTTCTGGCCACAGATCACAAGTTATGTAGCAAGGTTCTTGAGGGAGATTAGTTTTAAGACGAAAGAGATAAAATATCCACAGCAGAGAGAACAAGAAAAACAAAACCTGGAAAGTAGCCATTAGATTTGTCCATTAGATGGCCTTAGTGAGGGTAGTTTCAGTGGAGTGGTGGGGGGAGAGCCAGATGATGTATATTTAAAAATACATAGGAAGTAAGGAGATGGGGACAGGAAATAAAATGGAGTGGGTTTGTTTGTTTTTACTCTTGAATGTTGGGAGAGGCTTAAGCCTGTTACAAGTTGAGAGAAAGATCTGGTGGAGAGAGAAAACTGAAGAGAAAGGAAAGAAAGGATAGAATCATTATGAATAGGTAGAGGGATTCCTCTCCCTTTAAAGCAGAGGAGAGGGAGATTAGAAATGGTCTGAAAGGGTAAGAGGGGAAGAGAAAGGAATAAAGGTTGAAAAGGTTTACTCTCATTTCATAAAACAGGAAGTCAGGTGATTTGCTGAGAAGGAATTTGAAGTGTGAGTCAACATTGTGGAGAATGAGTAACAGAGAAGCACTGGAGGCACAGCTGAGGCTGGAAGCTAGAAATCCGTAACACCAACTTTTACATGGCTGTGTGATTCTGCTGAGCAGCATCCACTAGTAAAGATATAGGCACAGAGAAGAAAGAAAGTGGGATTGATATATCTTAAAAAGAGAGGAGGCAAGGGTCTATAAATCCTAAAGACGTCAGAATAGGTATAAGGGTACCTATTCTATAATTAGGGAAGATAAGAAGCATTTTGGATTTTTTTGACCCTGAACGCTTAAGTACTTTTTAAAGGCACTAGAGACATTGTCAAAAATACATTATTAGTGGAAGATTCTACTGTATGTAAATTTGTTAAAAATTATCTTGTTAATACCATTTCCCCAGCATAAATATTAGGTACTCAATGAACCTGCTTGTAGGTTTAACATCCAAAGTGATAAACAAGGATTCCAGATGTTTCCTAACCAGTAGTAGCAATATCACAGATTTTCAGTAAAATTATATTTTGATTGGCTCCTTGCCCCTTTGGCTGGTAGGCTAGTCTAGTCTCTGATCCTCTGCTTAAATAAAAAAACGACCAAAGGATAACAGATTACTTCAAGCACATCCAGATGAAAAGTTTGTGTATATTATGAGCACTAATTTTTGAATAATTATTTCATCCTGACATCCTATCTCAAACTGAGAGACGACTTTCCTTTAAATAAAATTACCTTTCACCACATTACAATTTTTTAGGACTCTTAGAGGTTTTCTGGATTTTGTGTTTTATTTTTTTTAACCATAAAATTAAGTCCAAAGACTTAAACCAGGGGTGGGAATCTGCAGCCTTAATTAGGGTCATATGTGGCCTTCTAGGTACTTAAGTGTGGCCTTTTGACAGAGTCCAAATTTTACAGAACAAATTCTTTTATTTTGATTAATACATTTTTTCACCTTTTGTATTTTTATTTTATTTTTTAAATGAATGTACTTAAAATGCCAAAAAATAAAATAAGTTTCAACAAAATAATCCCACCAGACTGACTGGCACAATTAGAACATTAGTAAGCTATAAGGACTAAATTTATGGCTGCCATGCTCAGGATTTAGTTCTAATTTCCCCCGCCTAACTGGCACCACTACCGCAAGAAGCTGGTTGGCAAGAGTTTATGGGGGTCGAGTAGGCCAGTGTGTTATCAGCTTTGAGAATGGTGCATAGTGTTTCTGTTTGAAGTGGAATTTATGAATAATTGCACAGCTCTACAGTATTTTTTTAGTTCTGTCTGCTTTAACAGTTCATCATGTATCAGAGAAGACAAAGAGGATGCTGAAGGAAGAAAACAGATTTTTAAATGAGGATTGGGAATTGCAATATTATCTTGTTTCTACTAAAGATAAGATGAATTGCTTGCTTTGTGATACTGCAATATCAACATTAAAGAAATTCAATGTTCATCAGCATTGTAACAGTCATAAGGACCACAAATATTTTAAATTAGAGGGAGAGGCATGAAAGATTATATTACAAAATTTAAAAGATAAAAGCAAAACAAACAACTCTTTCAAGTAACAATAAAACCTGGAAATAAAGCCAATGAAGCAACTTATAAAAGTAGCTTACATACTTGGGGAAAAAAAGAAGCCAGTCAGTGATGCAAAAATTGTGAGAGAATGCGTTGTTGAAATTGTAGGATGCTTAGACCCTGATAACGTTTCAAAGTACAAACAACTGGCTCTTTCAAGGAGAAACATAACTGATCAGCAGCAGGGATTGGCCTTCAATATAACAGAACAACTTCATTCAATACTTCAAAAGGAAAATACATATTATTCAATCACATCGGATGAATCAACTGATACTACTGACTCAGCACATGTTTTATACTTCATTTGGGTCATAACAGAAGATTTTCCTTGCTAAGAAGAGTTACTTGCTTTGGGCACTCTTACAAACAGAGCCCTGGGAATAGATATCTTCAACAAATGTCAAGATAAATGTCATGAAGTTGGACTGAATTTGGTAAATTTAGTGAGTGTATGTACAGATGGTGCACTTTCCAAGACAGGAAGGGTTTATTGCACAGATAAAAAAAAGTATTAACAGATCCAGATGATCTAATTTCTTTTCATTGTATATTGCATCAGCAGAATTATTGTGCTAAAGGTACTATTTTAAGTGACACTTTGCAGCAAGTTATAAGGATTGTTAACTATATTCATGCAAATACAACATGGCATCACCAGTTTCGTAACATGTAAAGTTGAAGATGAGGTATTCAGTGTGGATTTGCCCTATTATTCTAAAGTGCATTGGCTATCGCAGGGACAAGTATTAGCTAAAATTTTACCTCTGTAAGAACAGATAGCTAAATATTATGAAGAACAGAATCATCAATGTGAATTATTGAAAGAAGATTTCTATAGGAATGCAGCATTTCTATGTGATATCATGTCAAATCAAAATAACTTGAATATTTCTTTGCAAGGTTAAAACTAAGTCTATATATGATATATGGCAAAAAAAAAAAATCCAAGCATTTCAGAAAAAAACCTCATTTTTCTCAAAACACTTCTTTTTCAAAAGTAAATTTTGAATGAACATTTTCTCTAGTTAGCAAGGGTCACCGGTGAGCAGGAAGATATATGTGAATAGTTTGAAGAATAGACCTATTAATTGGAGAATACAATGAAAGGTTCACTGACTTTGAGAATCACGATATAACACTCAAATTAGCATTTCAGCCTCACTTAGTTGATACCACCAAGGCACCTATGGAACTACAAATGGAATTGATTGAGCTCTCATTAGATGACATTTTAAAGTCATTTTTTGATACTAACAAAGATCCAATTGAAATATGGAAAAATGCAGTAGAATACCCATGTCTTCAGCAACATGCTCAAAAAATGCTTTCTTGCTTTTCAACCACTTACTGCTTGGAATCTACATTCTCCTACCTAACCCAAATCAAGACGCCCTTAAGGTCACAAATGACTGATACACATCTAGAGCATCAACCTCTGTGCTGCAACCAAATATTCAAATGCTTTCTAACAAAAAGCAGACACAACAGTCATTAAAAGGTTAATTAACTTTAAAATTAACAAATAGTTTCATTTTCTGAAATTATTAAGTACATAATAGTTAGATTTTTATAAAATAATGTACATTTTAAAGTATATCTAATTGAAGTTTCTTAAATGCAGCCTTATTTGATTACAGCTAAATTAATCTGATTTAACCACAGTGAAGCTGGTATAACTGACCTAAAGTACTAATGATTTTGGAAGCTTTATGAACTCAAAAATACGTGGTCATGAGACAATCATGGAAATTTTTGATTCCATCTTCTACAGTGAGAAGAAAAAAAAAAGAGAGAGAGAGAAATAATAAAAAAAAATCATGGAAATTTCTAGACTAGAGAGAAAAACTGTATTTTCCCTTTAAAAGTCTGTTCAGTCTTGTCTGTCCTGACCTCCTTATTATTCTCTTGTTTTTCTTTACGGGTAGCAGAGACAGGAAGAAGAAGAGAGAGCAGAAGGTACAAATACTGAAAATTTGGGGGAACAGAGGGACAGTTATAAACAAATGTTAGCTGTTTGTACCATTTATAAAATCATACTTTGCCAATTATTAATATTTTACCTAAAAGAATCCAATAATGCCCACAATACTCATGTTTACCTAAAATATTTCAGCCACTTTTGGAGACTTAATGTTCTTATTTATTTTTCTTAGTAGACTTGCAATGCCCTTGAATATAGCTTTTTCTTCTGCAGTGAATATATAAAATGCTCATAAATTTAAGGTTAGGTGACTTTAATTTTGCAAATTATACTTGATTATAAAAAGGGAAAATTGCTAATATGAGTGGATATATAAGCTCCTATGTAAGAAATTATTATAAATACTAAGCTTCAAGTGATAAGATCAAGAATATCTCACAATTTAAACATCACATTCATGTGAAACATTCTTTAGAATAACCAATACCCTGGTTCATGTCACCATTATCTCTCACGTGGATTTACTAAAGAAGCCTCCTAACTTGCCTCTTCCAGCCTTCCCCCTTATTATTGATTGAAGGTTTATGACCTCCCCCCAATTCATATACTGAAGCCCTAACCCCCAGCATGATGTTATATGCAGGTGGGGGCTTTGGGAACCCACCCCTCCCCACTAGCAGGTGAAAACACAAGAAGGCCGCTATCTATAAGCAAGGAAGAGGCCCTAGCCAGGAATCAAACTGACTAGCACTTTGATCCTGGATTCCCCAGCTTACAGAACTGTGAGAAATAAATGTCTGTTGTTTAAGCAACCCAATCTATGGTATTTTGTTATAGCAGCCCGAAATACCCCTCTATCAATCCATTCTCCGCATTAAATACAATCTCAATGTATCATTCACCTGTAAAAACTTTGCAATGGTTTCCCACTGTTCTCATGATAAAAATCTTCTTCCTAAACCTAGCTATTAATGCCATGTTTGCTCATCAAGTCCATATCACAGTCAAGGGAATCTTTAAAGAATAACCCTTTGTTGTAAGGATGAACACATCTTTGGAAAATCTACCTGTTTGACTTTTTTTTGTGTTAGGTAACCAATTTTTAAAAGATACTTATGAAACATATATTAAGATCAAGGTTTATTAAGTTTTTATAGAAAATTTAGCTTTGCTAAATTATAATTTATATTGATTACAGGGTATATAAGTATTTGAAATTGTATTAAAGCCAATGAGACACAGTTGAGGGCTTAAGAAACATAAATAAATATTTGTTTGTTAAAAAATTTAAAATGAGCCGGGCGCGGTGGCTCACGCCTGTAATCCTAGCACTCTGGGAGGCTGAGGCGGGCGGATTTCTCGAGGTCAGGAGTTCGAAACCAGCCTGAGCAAGAGCAAGACCCTGTCTCTACTATAAATAGAAAGAAATTAATTGGCCAACTAATATATATAGAAAATTAGCCGGGCATGGTGGCACATGCCTGTAGTCCCAGCTACTTGGGAGGCTGAGGCAGAAGGATTGCTTGAGCCCAGGAGTTTGAGGTTGCTGTGAGCTAGGCTGACACCATGGCACTCACTCTAGCCTGGGCAACAAAGCGAGACTCTGTCTCAAAAAAAAAAAAAAAAAAACTTAAAATGTATTTTTGTCACACTATAACCTAATCATAAAAAAATTCATAATTTTTCAAAATCAGAATACACATGCACTGAGAGACAAAATGAAATATTATCTACCCATAATTATATTCATGATTTAACTAAAAGTTACAGAGCTAACGAGAGGCTCTTCAATTCCATGTGTAGAAGCATGTATAATATATGATTGCTAAAATCTTTAGTCAGTATTGACACAAATTTAATCTACTATATTAAATTATTCAACAATGACTACTTGAGTGTCAGGTGAATGTTGCTTGAAAAAAATGTATTTAAGATAACTTCTATGTACCATTTCTAACGTAAAATGTTACACCTTCAGTAGAAATTTCTAGGAATCACTTTTATTTCTGGTTACAGAAAGGAAAAAGTTGAGGGGGCTATGCAATGACAGCATGGAAATCCTTTTTAGTTTTCAGTTTTTCTACATGAAGTTGAGAAATACGATAGAGACAAAGAATGTTATTTATATGTAGTTATATGAATCTTACCCCCAAATGTAGGCCATCTGCAAAAAACAAATACTATTATTTTTTAAAGCAACATTATTTTCAATGTATACCATAAAGTTGTAATAATAGAGTTACAAAAAATAAAGGGAAGAGTTTTTCACTTAAATTGAATTTCAGGAGAATAAAATGTTGAATCACAAAATCCAACAAACTTTTATCAGCAGACATTGAACTTTTCATCATTTGCTGAAATTTCTTTTATGATACCACTGAGATTAGGAGTGGTATATGGTATTTGGTAGGAGTGGTGTATGGTCAGACTTGAAAAGATATTTAAGAACACTTTTAGGCCCATGTACTTTCTTCATCAGTTTTGACAAATTTTACTCACTTAAATTATTTGAGGATGTCTCTTTTCTTTCTATACAATTATTCTGTTGCTCTCTCATTGGTATTAATCAAACACATTCTTCCACATTTAGCCAATATATTGCTCATCCTATATATAACTTATAGAGCCTTTCTGAAACAGGATCAGAGAGAAATGAAGTGGGATTTGATTCACAGAGCCATTGCTATATTTACTTTAAGCCTGGTCTATTTCTTTTAGGCCCCCAAATGGGCCAATTTGTACAACTGTTACATTTATCAAACATTATGAAAATGGTAGTTCACAAATTAGTTGAATAGAGGACTCAATCTCAATTAAAATAAAGTATAAAAAGACAAAAACTCTGATCCCTAGAAGCACAATAATTGACTCACCTGCGGCTGACTGATTTCTTTTCCACTTCTCCCTCTCCAGCTGATTTAACATTTGCACTTGTGTCCTTTTTTAACTTTTTTGCAATTCTTTCTCTCATCAGGTTCTTCTCATCACCATCAATACATTCATCATGCTCTGCACTTTCATCTTCTCCATCCTATAGAAACTGAAATTGAGTATTTGCCAGGCATTCAATTTCCCCTTTCACTTGTAGAGACCCATTGCATCCAATGGCTCTCCTCATTGCATTCTAGACCAGCTTTGTTTTTTGTTTTGTTTTGTTCTGAATTAGTAAGGGCTTGAAGAATCTGCTCCAGGTGGGAATGCCCTCGGGTCCTGCTCTAAGCAAACTGTGTAAGTATAGGATATTCCAGGAAAGGTTGTTTGCTCAATTTGTGTCCAGTAACTCTGTGCAGCACAGACTGCTCCCCTGTATCACTCGAGAGATTGTGTGTACCTATGTTCCTGTTATTATCCCAGTGGGAAACGTGGCTTCTGGAGGCAGTGGGCCAGCATACTAACCTCAACCAGGGATTAATTCAAGTAGAACAGGTATAGCGGAGAAGCTGATATTTATTTCTATAATCTAAGTCATGGCAATCACTCCTCTTCTGAAAATCCTCCAGTGGAGCCCCACCTCACTCAAGGCCCTTACAATCAAACCTTTCTGACATAATCTGCTACAACTCCAGCCCAACAACACTAGCCAACTTTGGAGTTGTTGTTCTTTCTAGCCTGAAACTCTTATTCCAGATATCTGCATTGCTTCCTCTTCAAATCTTTGCTCAAATGTTATCTTCTCAGTCATGCTTTTTGATCAACCTATTAAAATGGCAAAACCACCCACCTGTCTCTAGTTTTCTCTAGTCCCCTTCCCTCGTTTATTTAACAAAGCATTTATCACCCATTTGATATACTATATGTTTTAGCTATTTATGTGTTTACTGTCTCTCATCCAACTAGAGCAAACACTCCATGAGGGCTAAAATTCTGGCCTATTTTGCTTACTGCTGTATCGTCAACTTCCAGAATTAATAGGGATGAGAGTAAAAGAAAGGGAGAAGGGAGGAAAGGAGAAAAAAGAAATTACCCCAAGTGAATCTTTAATATGGTGAATCAGAGGGAGGAAGGATTCTTAACTTGAGGCTTGTAGACCCCCACAGCAACGGTCCTCAAAGTCTGGTCCTCAGACTATATTACAGGGTTATTATGTTAAAAATGTAAAATCCTAGCCCTCATTGCAAACTCATTGAACCAAAACCCCTGGGGATAGGAATTGTGAATGTTTTAGCAAGATGTTTAAGTAATTCTTAAGCACTAAAAGTCGATAACCAGGGACCTAGCCTTCCATGCTTGGGACTCAGGAGATCTAAAAAAAAAAAAAATCCCCTGCAAATCCATACAATTTTGGTTGTGTATGCAGTACATTTTCCCTGGAAAGAATCCATACTTTTAATTATTTCAAAGGCTCTGGGACACAAAACTGGTTAAAGACCATACACTATCCTAAGAAGGCCTCATCCTACCCATGATAGTAAGAGCAAACGTATAGTCTTACATTCTATCCTATACCTTGATTATATTTTCTAGACCCATATTATTGTTACACAGATGGCTCCAAGTAATCTCAATCTCCAAATGTACAAAATTAACCTCATTATTTTTCATCTTTCTCCCTACCTCAAGGCTACAATTTCTTTTGTACCCATCTAACAAGTTGCCCAGACAAAAATCTATGGTTGTCCTAGTCACTTTCTAGACCTCTTTCAAGTTGGCCTCTTTCCCATCTTCCAGCTCTGGTCTTACATAAAGCTCTCCTCCTATATAGCTTCCAGGTAGCTCTCCTTGACTCCAGTTTGTTTCCTCTACTTTGTCCTCTGTAACTGCGGTCCCCAACCCCTGGGCCACAGACAAGTACCAGTGCCTGTTATGAACAGGGCTGCACAGCAGGAGGTGAGCGAGTGAAGCTTCATCTATATTTACAGTTGCTCCCATTGCTTGCATCACTGCCTGAGCTCCACGTCCTGTCAGATCAGCAGCGGCATTAGATTCTCACAGGAGCACAAACCCTACTGTAAACTGCACATGTGGGGGATAGGTTGTACATTCCTTATGAGAACCTAATGTCTGATGCTCTGAGGTGGAGCTGAGGTGGTGATCATAGCCCTGGGAAGTGGCTGCAAATACAGATTATCATTAGCAAAGAGATTTGACTGTACAGAGACCTTAATAAATCAATTGCTTGTAGACTCATATCAAAACCCTGTCAGTGAGTGGCAAGTGACAAGCTGTGTGTGGTGGCAGGTTTTATAGTGGCAAGTTAAGTTGATATACTTCAATTGTACAGCTGCATCTGGAGGCAGGCTTTAAGTCAGAATCTGACACTTATTTTAGTCTGTGGATGGCCTGCCATTATTTTTTTTACCACTTCTTTCTGCACCACTTTCCCGCACTGCACACTTGTCTCAGTCACAGTTTGGGGAAGACCACAAGCTAATCCTAGCAAAAATGAGTAAAAAACAAATGTCGCTGGAGAGATTCTTTGAAAAGGGGGAAAGACCCAATGATGAGGCAGCAGAAGACTCCAAGACTGCCAACAAAATGAATGCTGTATTAAAAAAAAAATACCAAGAGTCCTTAAATTATAGGTTCATTGTGATAGGTGATTCACATTCTCCAAGTCCATTTTGTATAAAATGTGGCAACTGGCTATCCAGCAAAGCCATGAAACCTTTGAAACTGCTTCACTACATGGAGACCAAGCACAGACTTTGGAGCTTTTCAAAAGAAAAAAATGTGAACATGAAGAACAGAAGCAATTAGGCCACCACTTCATCAAATGTGTCTGCACTGAAAGCATCATTCTTAGTGGCTAACCACATTACTAAAGCTAAGAAACCTTTTACCACTGGAGAAGAGTTGATCCTGCCTTCTGCTAAGGACATTTGCCATGAACTTTTAGGAGAGGCTGCCGTTCAAAAGGTGACACATGTTCCTCTTTCAGCTAGCACCATAGACGAATTAATGAAATAGCAGAGGATATTGAGGCACAATTGTTAGAGAGGATTAATGAGTCACCGTGGTACACAATCCAGGTTCACAAGTCTACCAATGTTGCAATGCTTGTTTTGTGCGATATATTTTTCAGGAGGATGTGCACGGAGATATATTATGTGCACTTTTGTTGCCAACCAATACATAGCTGCAGAACTATTCAAGTCTATGAATGACTACATATCAGGGAAACTACATTGGTCATTTTATATTGGCATATGCATGAACGAAGTGGCTGCCATGACTGGATGGCTTTCTGGTTTCTCTACTCAGGTCAAGGAGGTCACTTCTGAATGTGAGTCTATGCACTGTGTCATCCATAGAGAAATACTGGCTAGCTGAAAAATGTCACCTGAACTAAATAATATTCTATAGCACGTGATTAAAATTATCAATCACATTAAAGTATTATATATGCCCTTAACTCACATCTGTCTATGCAGCTCTGTGAGTAGATGGACGCAGGGCACACACATCTTCTCTTATACACAGAAGTGAGAAGGGTTTCTAAAGGTAGATCACTGGCCAGAGTTTCTGAGTTATGAGAGCCGCTCCAGAGATTTCTTTCAGAAAAACAGTCATTACTGGCAGTACATTTCAGTGACACAGAATGGGTTGCAAAACTTGCTTACTTGTGTGACATACTCAACATGTTCAATGAATTCAATCTGTCACTTCAGTAGAACCACAACTGTGTTCAAGTTGGCAGACAGAGTGGCTGCATTCAAAGCCACACTGGAATTATGGGAGTGATGAGTGAACACTGGGATTTTTGACGTGTTTCAAACATTAGCAGAGATTTTGAAAGAGACTGACCCAGTGCCTTCTTTCTCCCAGCTGGTGCATGATCACCTATCTCAGCTTTCAAAAGAGTCTGAGCATTACTTCCCAACTACAAAGATGTCTGAACTGGGAAGGAATGGATCTGTGACTCATTTGTTACTAAGCCCAGTGAACCGACTTTGTCTGTGCTAAAAGAGGATTAAGTGCTTGAAATCGCAAATGATGGTGGCCTTAAAAGTATGTTTGAGACAACTTCAAATCTCCATACATTCTGGATTAAAGCCAAAGTGGAACATCCTAAGATTGACACAAAAGCCCTGAAAAGCTTGCTTCCATTTCCAACATCCCATCTTTGTGAAGCAGGGTTTTCTGCAGTGACAGCAACCAAAATGAGATTAGGGAGTAGACTAGACATAAACAACACACTTTAGGTGTCACTGTCACCCACCACCCCCACATGGGACCATCTAGTTGCAGGAAAACAAGCTCAGGGCTCCCACTGATTCTGCATTATGGTGAGTTATATAATTATTTCATTATATATTACAATGTAATAATAATAGAAATAAAGTGCACAATAAATGTAATGTGTTTGAATCATCCCAAATCTATCCCCTCCTTACCCTCCTCCATCCCCAATCTGTGTCTTCCATGAAACCAGTCCCTGGTGCCAAAAAGGTTGGGGACCGCTGTTCTATAATATTGCCAATAGTGATCTTCCTAAAATGCAAAGTTGACCATAGCGACCTTCTTTTTAACAAATACCTTTCAACTCTTCCTTATTCTTTCGGGATGAAATTCAAACTCATCACATAGCCTGTGAAGCCCTGTAGTATTTACTGCCCCCCACCCAAACTCTCCAACCTCATTCCACTCTGCCTCCTGTCATTGCACTGTGTTCACCCTGGCCTGCTGTCGGTCAGCTCCTGGAATACACCAAACTCTCTTCTGCTCCAGAGTCTTTTGTACATGTAGTTTTCTTTACCTTCAATACTTTCCCTCCCTGTTCTTCAAAGACAGCCTCCTTCAAACTTTAAATCTCAGCTTGTATTTCCTAAATAAGTTATATTCTTCTTAGTTCCCTGCTTTAGCATACGCTGTTCTCTGAGCCAGAGGAACCCTACCATCACCACTTTATTTTTGACCTAGTTAACTCCTAATCCTCCTATAAGACATAACACAGCATCAACTCTTACAGGAAGGTTGTCCTAATAATGTCAGATATTCATCTTCTCTCTACTTATACACAGAACCCTCTCTTTTGACTGTGGTAATAGATAAATCTGTATTCATGCATGGAAAGTTATATACTTCCTACTGAATTATACAATGCACAGATCAATGGGTTTTTACATAAAGTGGCATATGTATAATTTGAAAAACTTTATTTCTTACATATTAAAAGAAAATCTTCCTTCTCTTAGCTTTATTAACCAGTACAATTTATCATATAGTCTTGAATGAGAATCTTCTGAAATGTATGTGTAAAAAAGGAATACTACTATAAATGACTGATCCAACCATTCCCCATATATCATGGAAGATGTTCCTTCATCAACATTTAAACTTTTAACATACTAAATTATAACATCTGAATTTTGAGTATTTATGTAATGCTATAGGAGAGAAAAGGCAGGCTAGAAATTCATATATAAAATTCCAATTTTGTAGTGAAATACACACTTGGAAAGAAATATTCCAATATCAAAATAAATGATTTTTACTTTTCAAATTTTTCCAGAATTTGACATATATATAAGTAATAAATATGACTTTAAGAAAAAATAATTTAATTTCGTAAAGATTTTGAACTTTCTATAAATTGTTCAAATTATATTTATACTAAAATTAATACTCACATCTAAATCTGCTGCATCATCTTTTTCACTACAAAAAATAAAAAGTAAAATGTAAATTTTAGCTTCAAAGTGAAATTAATAAAATTATTTAATAATTCAAAAATTTAGAACAGTTTGCTGGGATTAACCTTCCAAAATTTTGATTCAACATTGGAATTATATTTAACACCAAGACATCTTCCCTTCTCAAAGAGAAGCAACAAAGATAGTAAGACAACTTTTTGTTAACCCCTCAAAGTAGATGAGAATTTACAATCAGTGAATTGCCCCAAAAAGTAGTGATTTCCTCACAAAAACCTTCAACTCTGATTTGTTTACCCATGATAGCAACTGAGACAAAAATGCTTCAAGGAAGAAGTTAGTAAGGCTACTTTTAATTAAACTGTTAAAGTAAACAGTTTCTAGTATTCAAACTATCCTAAGAGGTAAAAGTTTAACAATTAATTTTAAATTTAATTAGTTCAACAGAGGTAGATTGCAAGAAGAGTGAAAGTGGTAAGAATGCTTCTATAATGCTAGAAATTCTCTACTTCCATTATCAAAATGCTTTATTTTTTTGGCTGGGTTTAACTTTTTTGACTTACGAGTACTGACTGTTTACTCACAAAGGAAGCAAGAAAATTATCTGAGCCAGCAAATAAGAACTTAGGATCACACTAACACCAGACTAACCTTTCAACAGCTGGAACAGAACTGAGATGTGGATCATCCTTAAGCAAGTCATGACTACTTTTGCTTTTTCCCTTCATGCTCTGGAAAGGAATATACAATGTAATCAGGAGTAAGGAAATAAACAGTCTTCCAAAAGGATAAATTAACAAATTTATAGAAAATCTAGTACTGACATAATGTGGTTAGCAAAAAATGTGTTTCTGAAAAATGGAGAACTAAAGCTTTATAAAGAATCATCCTACTTTTTAGTTCCATTGACTAAAGAATCATCCTACTTTTTAGTTCCATTGACTAAAAATAGTATTTTAGAAACACCTTTTTGAAAAAAAGTGATACACCATTAAAAATATGTCTATTGATTACAAACTTGAAGCTCTAAGTCCTCATTATGTTTCACATACAACTAAACTAGTTAATTTTTTGACCCATAAATTATAACTTAGAAGCTAGATCAAAGAGTAATTTGAAGTAAAATGCATACTAATTATTCTTTAGGTATACCACCTATATGGCACAGAATCACTTTTTTAAATGTACACAAGCAGCCAGATGAGTATATCTCTGAGATACTATTTAAAAATAAAAAACCGATATGTAGGAGAGCTGCTAAAGCATGACACTATTCATCAATGACCAAATATTTATTAAATGCTTTAGTTTCAAAGTTCATGTTATCAATAAATATACATTTTAGTAGGAAAACAAGACATAGGAAGATATAAAATAACAGCTACTGCCACTATTATTGTAATTTATTAAGTATATAGTTTGTGTCAAGCATTGTGCTACAAACAGTATTTCTACCCTTCATTCGTCTTCTCACCAAATAAAAGTATATGAGGTGGGCATTATTAGCCTCATTTTACAAATGGTTAGAAAGATTAAGTAATTTAGTCAGTGGCAGAGGATCTAGGATTTAAATCCAGGTCTGTTTGACAATAGTAACTACTTACCAAAAATCCAAATGTATCCATTGGACTTTTTCCTACATGGCCCTATGTACCCAGAACACTGACCTGCTTTCAGAGCTGTAATCCCTTACAATTGTTAGTTTAATTGTTAATATTTTTAAATGAGTTATTGTATTGTACTCTTGAAAATCACTAAGAGATTTTAAGTTTTCTCATCACAAAAAATGATATGTGAGGTAATATATATGTTAATTAGCCATTCCACAGTGTATATGTATCTTAAAACATCAAGTACATGATAAATATGTATAATCCTTATTTGTCAATTTAAAAAAATGAACAAATTAATTTTTAAAAGAACATTGTTTGTCTCCCAAAACTTAGTTCAAACAGCTTGAAGGAAAAAGAACAAACTTGTTTTATACTAATTTAAAATAAGACGATGATGGGAGGAAACTATCTGAATAATCATTACTATTTCAAATTTTAATTTACTTTTAAAATTAATTTAATGTAGAAATATATAATAAAAACCATATTTTTAGGCCTCCCTTCCCACTATGATAGACTCTGCATTCCTGCAAGGAGAGAAAGCAAATTAGGGAAGAACTGAAGAAATTAAGAGACAATCCTAAAGAGGGTAAAAATGAACTCAGACATTTCTCTTTAATGCCTGTTCTTTTTGAATGATATATTTTAAGGTTCTTATTCATACCATTAGGTAACAATGACTTTAAAAGAAGAACAAACACCAAATATATTTTAAAATTTGCATAAAAGAAGCTGGCTAGTTAAAGGGTTTAGCTGATGACCAAAATATATATACTAAATATACTAAATATATTTAGTGAATTCAGTGTAAGGAAATCCACAGAAAATTCAAAACTGTTTGCAAATGAATCTAAGAATGAACATCAAAAGGGATGTAGAAAAACTATATTATTATCTAGTATTTTGTACCCAAGAACAAAGAGGCAGCAAAACTGTACAGGTAGGAAAGAAAGTGAGAGTGAGAGAGAATGACAAAGAGAAAGAAAGAGAGAAAGAGGAGAGGAAAGAGAGAGAGAAAGAGAAAAAGAAAAGAGACAAAAGAAAGAGGCATAGTGGTATGGAGGAACACTGGTCAAGAAGCTGGACAGTTTGGGGCTCAATCTCTAACTCCTGTGTGGATAGTTAACTTTATGAGTCAGCTTGGCTAGGCTATGATACCCAGCTGCTTAGTCAAACACGAGTCTAGATCAGGCGTCCTCAAAATACGGCCCACAGGCCACATGCGGGTGTTTTTGCCCGTTTGTTTTTTTACTTCACAAAATAAGATATGTGCAGTGTGCATAGGAATTTGTTCATGGTTTTTTTTAAACTATAGTCCAGCCCTCCAATGGTCTGAGGGACAATGAACTGGCCCCCTGTTTAAAAAGTTTGAGGACCCCCCAGCTAGATGTTGCTATGGAAGCATTTTTTAGATGTGATTAGTATTTAAATCAGTAGGCTTTGATAATCCAGATTACTCTCTATAATGTGGATAGGCCTCATCTAATCTTTTGAAGGCCTTAAGAGCAAAACCTTGGGTTTCCAGAAGTAATTCTGCCTCAAGACTGCCACAAAGAAACCCTGTCTGAGTTTCCAGCCTGTAGGTTACAGACTGTTCAACTATTCCCTGATTCTCCAGCCTTCTGGCCTACTCTACATACTTTGGACTTGCCAGCTCCAATAACTGCACGAGCCAGTTCCTATAAATAAAGAGAGAGAGGGACTGGTATAAATAAATGTGTTTCTCTCTTTCTCTCTCTCATATACTCTCATATCCTATTGGCCTATTGGTTCTGTTTCTCAGGAGAACCCTGAATAATATTTTCTGAGACCTTCAGCACAGAACCAGAAAAACTTAATGGTTAAAAAATGGATTTTAGAGGCTACTTAATAATCTATTCTCCCACCCAATGCAGGAATCTCCTTGACCTGACTGGTCAACCATGTCTCAACACCTAAAAGAAGAGCATATTTATTCTCTCACTCGCTCTCTCTCTCTCTCTCTCTCTCTCTCTCTCTCTCTCTCTCTGTCTCACACACACACACACACACACACACTCGTACAAACACAAAAAACCCATTTCTTCTTACATGGCTTCCGTTACTAGAAAATTCTCTGACTAGAGAAAAAAATATCTATGTGTAATTTCCAATCACCCAGCCAACATGAGTTCTATCTTCTAGAACTACTAATGAACTACAAACAAGTCCTGTTTTTAGGCATACTCCATACAGTTCAGACATAGACAGGTAAGCAGAATAATGGCTCCCTGAGGTGTCCATGTCCTAATATCCAGAACCTGTGAATATGTTACCTTACATGGCAAAAGAGAACATTCATATAAATTAAGGATTTTGAGATGGGGGATTATTCTAACTATCAAGATGGTTCCAATGCAATCACAAGAGTACTTACAAGTGAAACAGGAAGGCAAGAGGGTCAGCTTCAGAGTGATGCCGTGAGAGAAGAGTTTACCAGTCATTGTTGGCTTTGGAGGAAGGAGACATGCCAAGGAATACACAGTCTCTACAAGTTGAAAAAGGCAGGGGAAGGGATTCTCCTCAGAGCCTCCAGAAAAAAGGTAGCCCTGCCAACACCATAATACTTAGCCCAATGAAGCCTATTTTCAGACTTCTGACCTCCAGTACTGCAAGACACTAAACTTGTTTTGCTTTAAGCCACTACATTTATGGCAATTTGTTACAACAGCAATATAAAACTAATAAAATATGTTAATATTTTTTAAAAATTTGCTAAATATAAACAACTAGAAAGATAAGTAAATTAAAGTCAAATATAATTTGATAGCGCAGAAACATTTTATAAATTAGACTTTTTAACACTTCTGACAAGCTCTGTACCAATGACTGAGGAGCATTCTCCATGCCACGTCCACCCAACTTTTGGGGAAAGCTTAACTTCATAAGATAAACTAGAACAGGACAAAACATTCTTACTTTATTCTCAAAAGTGGTAAATTTGTCTGCCAATATAACTTTTTCTGGGTAAGAAAAAAGCCCTTCTATAATTTTGGATTTGAGATAAAATGTTAACAAGTCTTATGGTGAGAGAACTACTATATGTATCACTGTGAATGTGGAACTACACTAAACCGGTGACTGTATTAAAATCTAGCTATTGATATACTTTTATAACAGATCTGCCATTTAACTTGACTCATGAAAACTACTTGTCTGATTGTAAGCTTTTACTTTAAAAATGTTTTCTGACATTTGTATAAGTTATACATAAGGATTCATGAGTGAATTTTAAACCAAGACAAACATTTGAATAAATATTGTTTAAGAAAGCAACATGAAGGGAGAGCTATTCCAGATAAAAGCTTTTCTCAAACATTTGAAGCCTGGGATTATACTTTCACTTAGTTTTACTTCTCCAAAGTATATCCAGTTCCTCAGGTATTCTCTATGTGAGAGAGTTTTTGGCATCATACCCATCCTCCTCACCACCCTCCCTTCCTTTAGATGCATCTAGTTTGTCAATATCTTTTAAAAATGTGTTCAGAACTGAAGAAATTGCTGCAAATGTGATCCAAACAATGCAGAGAGTGTTAAATTCCTTATTCCAGAGATCTTGCTCTTAATTCAACTAGGGCTCACAGACTATTATGTCATATCTATTCAGCTAATTTTACTGCACTAAAGTACAGAATTTACATGTACTCCTATTACATTTCAACTTACTCATTCAAATAATCAGGCACAGGTTGACAACAAAGCACCCTTTGGGCAGAAGTATTCAATTAGCTATAAATCTATCTGACTGTACTATCTCCGAGATCACATTTCTTCATGTTGTCCACAGAATATCATGAGACAGTCTGACAATGTGCTTTTCTGAACTCAAGATATGATTATTATGGCACCCCTTATCATGCAATCCTATCAAAAAGGAAATGAAGTCAGTCTGGGAAGTCACTTAACCAGAGTCTCAGTTTCCTCATCTATAAAGAAAGGAAGTTGGACTGGATCTCTTTGAGCTATAAAATTCTATGATTCTAAAGAGATTTTATCAGGTAGTAGAAAGATACTGAAATAAATAATGAAGGAAAGCTAACCCTTGTGGGAGAGGCACCTTGTCATGAATAAATGAGTGGGGTGAAGGACTGTCTGTAATCCCACACTGATAATCCATAAACCAGAGGGGACTCCATCTTGTTTTTCCTTTCACATAGAGTAAAGCCTCGATTCAGACTTTACCAATTATTAACTTGTGATCAGTCAGACAGGTTCTGGAATAAAGCTTAACACTGTAGAGTCATTGAAAAAAGAAACTTGATAAGCAAATGAATAATGAATCAATTATTTTTAAGCCCTTTAGAAATATTTAATTTCATCAACCACTGAAACTGCAAATTCTTCTTAGTCATTATAAAGGACACTTATTTGGCTTTGGCTATAGTTATTTCATACATTTTAACATAGTAAGGCTAAATTTTAAAGAAACATATTCTATTAGCCATACTTTTTCAATATTCAGGTTAGCATTTTGTTTTTCTTACCAAGGTATTTTGGGGTATTCATTGTGTAAAAAAACCTGTATATAAGCAAAATAAACAAAACACACTTCTGTTTGGATTCTCTCCAGAATTTATCTCATGAAGTCTAAAGCAATTTCCTTTCTTCTAAGCCAGTAAATTCCAACAATTTTGTTGTTGTTGTTCTATTTTCTCAAACTAAACCTGCCCACTAATCCAATACATAAAGCAGACAAGAGCTACCTTCTGTAGGCCAGAGATTTTACAGTGTGCCAAGACCCATGCACATGTGGAGAATGAGTTGTTGGTGGGTCGTAATGTAGTGGTGTACACCCAGGCTGTTCACGTTACTATCCAGGTGTGCTCAGAAAGGGCATTAGGCCAGTTGTGCCAAACTTATGGCTCCCTAGTCAAGAAAAGAGAGCTGCTGGTGAAGTTTCTTATCAGCCCTCTAAATTGCTTAGGCATGAGAGCATGAGCTTCTACATAATAATTATGATAATATTATAAGTTATTTATAAGTTATTTGATATTCTTTAGTTCTCTGAGATTAAAAAATACCAATTATAACATATTATATTTTGTTCTACTTTAACACATTTGACTTTCAAAGAGATAGTTCCAAGATCACAATTGGAAATTGCATAATATATCAATTTTCAAAAATTGTGTAATATATCAAAATTGCATAATATATCAAAATAAGGACTATCCATATCCTTATCTCACAAAACTGAGTGGTACATATTATTTCCATATTACAAAAAGGAAAACTGAGGCTCAGAGAGACTAAGTTATCCAAGGTCACAGAGTGCCAGTGGAAAGCAAAGTTTCAATATGAGTTTGTAGGATCCCAAATCCATGCTATTTCTACTCCTACACACTGCCGCTCAAAGATGACAGAGCCTCTATCTTTGAGCTATAAAATTCTATGATTCTAAAGAGATTTTATCAGGTAGTAGAAAGATACTGAAATAAATAATGAAGGAAAGCTAACCCTTGTGGGAGAGGCACCTTGTCATGAATAAATGAGTGGGGTGAAGCCCAGGACTCAATACAATTAATAAGTCAAAAGGTAAAGGTTATAATGTTGGTATAGTATACAATGAGAACATAGTCATATGCTTCTTTGGTAATAAAGCAAAAAAGATGTGTTTAAAGGAAAATATAAAGTATTACAAGAAAGGCAGAGGTTAGCTAAGAAAAAGATTAAGAAAAACTAGAAAAGACATCTAGAAAAGATGATATTTTAGGTGTTGAAAATACCATCCGGAAGTAGGACAGGACATTCAGATAAGGAAAAGAACATGAATAAATGCACACAAATAGGAAAAAGACAAGTATATATATTCAGATCTATTAAAGCAGTGTTTACTACATCTCCCTAGTATTAATTCCAAGGGAATTCATTAAACATACAGCTTCCCAGGCAACTCCCTTGGAAATTCTATTCATTTGGTCTGAGATAGGGCCTAGGAATCTTAATTTTTAAAAGTATCACAAATGATTTTTGTTAGCAGCAAAGTTTACTAAGTAGCAGGCTAAAGGGTAGAGTTGGTGAAGGAGAATCATGAAAGTAGAGGCTAGAAATAATAGGCCAGGAATTTGGCCTTATTAACATAATCAACAGACAGCAGGGAGGGAGGGAAGGAAGGAAGGAAGGGAGGGAGGGAAGGAAGGAAGGAAGGAAGGAAGGAAGGAAGGAAGGAAGGAAGGAAGGGAGGGAGGGAGGGAGGGAGGGAGGGAGGGAGGGAGGGAGGGAGGGAGGGAGGGAGGGAGGGAGGGAGGGGAGGGGAGGGGAGGGGAGGGGAGGGGAGGGGAGGGGAGGGGAGGGGAGGGGAGGGGAGGGGAGGGGAGGGGAGGGGAGGGGAGATGGGAGACCAGTCTGTACACTACTATACAATAAAGGCCTGAACAAGGGTAGGCCTTGAAGAGACGATAAAGGCCTGAACAAGGGTAGTAGCAAAATAAATTAAAAGAAAAAAATGGACTTGAGATATATCTTGGATGAAAAACTGCTAAGACAAGGCAGAGAAAAAAAATAAGAAAAAAAGTCAGAACTGAATCTAATGAGTTTTTCTTTGGAACATATTGACAACAAGGCATAGAACAGGGATAAATTTGGGAAGAAAAGATGATGAGTTAAGCCTTGGCCAGGGCTTGAGTAACTAGTGAGATGTTCAAATAAAGAGGTGTCCAGTAGGCAGCTGGAGAAAAAAAGAATAAGCCAGCCTAGAGATATAGATGTGAAAGTCAGATACAAGCACTTGATGGTAATTTCATCACAAAGCACATCATCAAAAAGTCAGATGAGAAAAATAAGATGACATAATACTAGGATAATAATACTCATTTCATAATGGACTGTGTGGGGGTTGTAATTTTCTTGGCAGAGAAGAAAGATTTTACCTAGTCTTTCCAAATTGTTTAAAGTGTTCCTTAGGTTTAAGAGAGAAAATAAAGAACAAGCCAGTACTATCTGTGGTGATATCCTTGTACATTTTAATCTTAAAGCAAACACAAATTGCTTTTGGAGTATAAATTCACAATATTCAGTAAAATTTACACATCTCATTTTTTCTACTTGTACAACAGAAAGCAGAAGGAAAAGAAGCTTTGAACATTTAACACATGTTGTTAGAAATAGAAAAAATTCAAACTAATTTCCTAGTGAAGCCAATTTCAAAGTAATTATGAACAAAACTTACTTTAGACCAGAAATTTAATTTCAACAAAAAGATTAATGGAAAAACTTTCTCCTGCTTTTGCTCTCGAAGGCTGCTTGACCTACCATCCAGGACCCTATGGGAGTTAGAGAAGGGCAGTGTGCCAACTGTACTGAGGACAGCTGCCTTCTATGCCAGAATGCTAGGCTATCAGCGAAATACCTCACCAGCCTTTTAGACGGCTTGGACTTAAAGGAGACAGCTTCTGCAGCATTCACAATCATAATAGAGACTTAAATAGCTATAAAATCCTAAGTTCAAAATTCTGATTCCACCACCTCCTAATTACATGATCTTGGATAAGCAATTTAACCCTCTCCAAGTATTGATTTATCTACAAAATAGAAATAATGTCTATATCACATGGTTGTTATAGGGATAACTGAATATTTAGCACAGTTAGCAGATGAGAAAATAAATCATAAGGCAGCATGATAAGCGCTTTCATGGCCATAGATAGATTATGATGGAAAGAATTACCTAGCTCAGCCTAGGTGGGAGTTTGGTGCAGAAGGGAGGTTACACTAGAACTAAATCTTAGAAGAAAAACAAAAAGTAGCCAAATAAAGGAGAGAGCACACTCCAGGCAAATGTAAAAATGGTAGTGGAGGAACTGTGGGAAGGCATGGGTATGCAAAAAAATTTGACATCTTTAGCAAAGATCAACAAAAGGTAACCGTAGAAATTTCCAAATCTAACATTCACAAATATACCCACAGAATCATGACATATGGTAAATCTTTCATTCTGATGAGGCACAAACTTGAATCACGAGCAATGCACTGACATCTAAAGATGACGACTCCTGAGATATTGAGGTAACAGTGATTGGTGATGTTGATAAGGAACAGGGAAAGGAGAAGTTTACATAAAAATAAATTTAGTTTTCACATCTAAAGTAGAGACTTTCCTAAGCCAACTCAGAATGAGGGATAAGAGCCAGGAGAAAATATTCAACCTTATCCCCTAGAGCAGGGGTCCTCAAACTTTTTAAACAGGGGGCCAGTTCACTGTCCCTCAGACTGTTAGAGGGCCAGACTATAGTTTAAAAAAAACTATGAACAAATTCCTATGCACACTGCACATATCTTATTTTGAAGTAAGAAAATAAACGGGCAAAAACACCCGCATGTGGCCTGTGGGCCGTAGTTTGAGGAGGACGCCTGCCCTAGAGTTTAGAATGTTGGTGTTCAGGTAGGTGATAATTGAATCCATGGTATCAAATAGATCATTCAAGGATATTGTAAAAGGCAAGAAAAAATTATGATCAAATTATTTCTTATACTTGCCAGTTTTAATTCAGTTTCAGTGCAAGGGGTACAAATACAGTGCTTACTATGTGTCCAAACTGCTTACCAAAACCATGCTCGCTAATAAGGGAAGCACATGGATAAAGTAAAGAGTAATAATAATGTGCTTTTAAGTCAACATTATTGTTAGTGTAGGTAAGAAATAGATGACTATGTTAAGCAAGTAAGACAGTGCAAGGTTAGAGTTTTAATCACTATGACAAAGACTTTGAACCTAATCCTTTAGGTCTCAGCATTCATGAATTTTCAAGAAAGTAAGGCATATTAGAACTTGGAGAGTAAAACAATTGAAGATGATTTTCTTGGAGTATACATACCAGAAACACTGCTCTAAACACTGGCAAGACATTGTAAGCATTTCAGCAGTGAGGATTATGATGCAAATGATACTAAAGATAACCATACCCAAAAGCCTGGGAAGGATTGGTGGAATAAAAGGCCAGAAGGCAATGTATAATTAAAAAACACTGGCTTTATAGTTAGAAAGACCTGGGTTCAATTCCTAGCTCTAGCTACTTACTGCTTATGTGGCTTTGGGCAAATTATAACCTATCTATATCTGAATTCATTCATGAGTAAAATGAGGATAATAACACCTGTTTCAAAGGGCTGTGATTAAAATTAATGAAATGACCAAAATATATACAAATAATATTAAAATGAATGTAAGAGTTTTGGTCTGTGACTGCTTGTAGTAATAATGATAATAACCATTATCATCTATCAAACCAACTGAACAAATAGAAATTAAAATCTGAATCATAAAGTTGAACTATTTGAAAAACTTCAAGTTCAGTTCTAGTGATAAAAAATGACAAGATTAAGAATAAATAAATACTACATTTTTTTTTCATTTTGTAGGCTGGGGATAAATGAATAGAGTAATATTTTCTATCCAATCATTTCCCGTAGCCAGTTTCAATGTTCCAAAGTTTAATTACCAGAGCAGGGAAGCTACCCTGAGCTGAACTCAACACTTTGGAAAAACACTACAATTTTAAGAGAAAATCATCTCAGAAGTTACAAATATTACCAACTACAAATCATTTTACAAATCAATTCAATGAGCACTTACTGAGTTTGTACCATGTAAAATCTGCTGTGCCAGGTATAGCAGGAGATAAAATAAATGAGTAAGATATAGGCCCTAATCTCTCTTGTTAATCTGAACAAACATTAGAGATTACCTGACTAACTCGATTTACTTCCTCCTCTTCTTCCTCAGCTTCCTCTCCAAATGAAAGTAAACTAAAATTTCTAGTTAAAAAAAAAAGGAAAAAAGCATGAACGAAAATTAGAAAGAAAAAGTTAAACAAAACATCCTATTTTCAAAGCAATAGAACAGAATTTATAAGAAGAAATATATTCCAACTGTTAAAAAGGACACTATTACTTAGTATTCAGCAGAAATATACTAAGGATCTATATTTTCAGTATGATATTAAGGTTTTGGCCTCAGACCACCAGTGTTTCATATATTATACTAATGACCAAAAATCCATCCTGATCATTAACATTAAATGTACTGAGACAAGCATGACAGAAAAAATTAAGCTTTTTATCAATATATTTATCAAAACTGGCAGCAAAATGGACATTTCTGAAAAACTAATAAATATATATCCCTGAGAGCACTATACATAGGAAGCAATTAATTTGATATTTGGCAAAATGTCATAATATTTTAAAATTAATAAGGTACACAAAAATGTCAGACAAAAATACATAAGCAATAAATAACTAAAATAGCCAATGGGGAGAAAAAACTAAGTTTGTCTCCCCTTATCCTTCAAACAAAAGAAATCCTAAGTAAGATAAATAATAAATTATTAAAACTCTCTCGAATATTAAAAAAAAATTAAAGATTTGGCAACAAAAGAGGTATTTTTTTCTTCAAAATCTAGGTGACAAGCCATGACCATCACATCATCCCTAACATATTTGCTATGAACAAAAACAAAAGACACAGAAAAACAACTCTTGAGTTTATTGCCAAGATAAATCATGGTGATGAAATACTGTGTATAAATACAGTGACTGACCTTTCAACCAGAGATAAATTAGTCGAAATAAATAAATCAAAGAATAAAAGAAAATCAAATATATAGCCACATAAGAAATTATTTTTCCACTGAGATCAAGTGTTTATTAAAGTATCTGGCTCATGTTTGACAGTTTATAAAAGCAACTTAACTTACTTGTTTGGTATGACATCAAAGAAAAAAACTAATATGCATTGAACACCTACACTGGGTATTTTCACATGTTCCTTCTCATTTATCTTCATAAAAATGAGGTGTTGTACTGTGCTTATTGTTAATATAATTTCCCTTTTACAGGAAGAGTCAACTAAAGCTCAGAAAGATTAATAAACTTTGCTTCTTATTAACTGGGTTTGGCAGGATTATACATACCCCAAATTGTCTAAATCTAACAATTATAAGTACAAAAAAATCCCTAATAAGGATGCTACAATTCAGTAAAACAGTAAGTTGAAATCTAACTGTGTATTATTTTAATAAAATGAATAATATTAATAATATAGTATATTGTCATAAAACACTGAAATTTATTTAAAAAGATATTTTTTGGGGAAAACTGTCTTTAGGAAATAGTCCAAAATAACTGAATGAAATAGCTTTATGTTTAAAAATATTTATGATTATTTTTAATAGCACCCAAAAAAGGAGTGAAAAAGTTAAATAAATTATGCAATCATTAAAAATACTTTTTATTTTTCTCCACTTTCCAAATTCTTTATACTGAGTGAACATTAATTTTAAAATAAGCAAAAAACAAAAGTTTCTCAACAACTCATTAAAATAAGTAGCTGATATAGAGATCATAAAATATTTATCTATTTATTAACACAGATTTCATATGGACAACAGAGATGATACATTTTTAGCTTAAGTTTAAGATATACTGTACTTGAATATAAGAAGTGCTCATTTAGGAAAAAACACACTCATAATTCTGACATTTCCCTGGTTCAAAGTTGCCTTTCCCTTGCTAGCAAACAATTACTACAAAGAAAGTAAAGTAAACTAAATGAATTAGTGTTCCTTTTTAAGCTGAAGAAAAATCTTTCTACTATGATTACTTTGTGCCTTTGGGTTTCAATTTCTTTACTTCCTCCTCTGGTTTCTCTTTTTTTGGCTTTTTAATTTCCCGTGGAATGATGTCATCAAAAGGATTAAACAAAACCTATGAAAAGAAATATTTTAAAAATATTATTCCATTTTTTAAAATTTCACAAAAAACTAAAACCAGTATTAAATTACATTGACGTTAGGGTCTATATATTTTTTTCTTCATATTAACATTGTTAGTATAGTGATACACTTATACTATACGAAGTGCTTCTACTTACATGGCCTCACTGGATTCTCCCAATAATCCTATGTACTATTAAGTGAGGGATATTTTATCCCTATTTTACAAAGGGAAAAATATTTAAGAAAACTTAAATGACACATAGTAAGTAGACCAACTCAGGTGCTTTGACACCAAATCAAATGCTCTTAAGCAGGGGTCCTCAAACTTTTTAAACAGGGGGCCAGTTCACTGTCCCTCAGACCGTTGGAGGGCCGGACTATAGTTTAAAAAAAACTATGAACAAATTCCTATGCACACTGCACATATCTTATTTTGAAGTAAAAAAACAAACAGGCAAAAACACCAGCATGTGGCCCGCGGGCTGTAGCTTGAGGACGCCTGCTCTTAAGGATCTTGCTTCCTTAATGAAAGATCACTCTTAAATTACCTGTAAAGTCACTTCTTTGGGCGAAATAAACCTAATTCCTCTAATTTTCCAATATGTGTCAAGCTTTTCATTCATTGAATTATCAGCTAAAGTTTCATTTTGACTTCAAAACCTTTAATTAAAAAAAATTCCTTAATCAGAAATTGTGCCTAAATAAATTAGACATAAAATCTGAGTTGTGATGTTAATTGAATATAACCCCTTCACCTAATAGTTTAAAAATACTAGCAATGAATTCCTCTCAAAATGACAATTTAAATGCTGTATCTCATAATAATCATGCTCCTACCTCACAACTTTTTATCTTGTGTGGATTACGTGGTCTTTCATCATCATCAATGTCTACTTCTGTCAGTCGCAGCATGTTATATACTGTATCCCCTGTAACCTATCAAATAAAAATATAAAATGTAATTTCACATTATTGCATTCATCCTTTCAATTAAAGGGGAATTATGAAAATATTTTTTAAATAAAGGGATTTTAATATTATTATGTAAGAATATATACATTAACACAAATAAACTAATTTCATCTTAAGGGAGAAAAGCATGGATAAAGTTCAATTTCTAATTAAGCTTTTTGAAAAATTTCCAATATATACTTAATAATAACTTTTATTAAAAATAAAAACATAATGCCAAATAACCTCCTATTGATTGACAACACATATTATAAACAAATTTAGACTTTAGGATAGAATAAGCAAATAATAACAATAAAAATGTGATAAGTGCTTTGTGGACATTATCTCATGTAATCTTCACAAACATTCGAAAAGTAGAAACTATCATTAATCCTCCTCCTACAGATTAGAAAATCAAGGCTTAAAGAAGTTATAGAGCCAACAGGCTTTTCTCACTTCTAACCACTATGCTATATGTTGCTTCTAATGTTTAAGTTATATAATATGAATTATAAAAAATGGTGCAGAATGTCAACTTAAATCTCATTTTACTATATACTCTTATTTTTTAAAGATAATAGGTGGAAAAAAATCTACAAATATCAGACAAGCTGTGTTAAAGTGGCTCAAAAGAATGTGCCAATGCATATTTCCCAACCCATGTTGTTAAGTATTAAGCAACAATATTGCATTTCATGGTTTTAGTGTGATTTCTTTCATTCAACATTTCCCAACAGTTTTAAAACAACACCAGTTTTCCTACTGTCTAAGTTTGTTTTTTCCTTTACATCATCGCAAAATCCAGTTTTGTCCAGGATATGGGGCAACAATTCCTACTGAACCAGCAGAGGGAGCTGATACACTAGTGAAGTTCATATGCCTAAAACTTAAAACATAGGAAGGGAGAATGAGAGAAGAAACCCTTTGGAATTCCTTTTAAAAGATAATTATTGCAAATTCTATAGAAAGGACATTCCTTGACATGACACTAAATTGAGAAGAATTAAATAAGTACTATTCCAAGTTATATTTCCAGTAGGAAGTTTCAATGTCAACATAACTTTCACTTTAAACTTAAGGCAACTCATTATTAAGAAAATAAACTTTGATTACTAAATTTTATTACTTAAGTGTACTTCTAAAAATGTAAAAACAATAGTGGCTGAGTGGTATAGTAGCTAATACCAATAGTATGATTTTTAAAGAAAGAAAACATTAAAGCCATAACTAATGACTGATTTGCAACATGCAAAAAAGAATTCAGGTGGTCCCTCATAGTTCACTATAACAGGAATATATTCCATCATTTTTGCAAATAATAAATAAATATCCTAGAGAATATTTTTAGGAAGACAACTCTGATGTAATGTAGCATAGAAGCCTAAGGAATAATAGAAAACCAAAATCCAAGCCATAGGTTTAAGATAGATAACTGGACACTAACCTTTCCAAAGATGGTGTGCTTATTGTTAAGTTCATCTGCTCGGCCCAGTGTGAAGAAAAACTGACTGCCATTATCATGAGAACCGGCATTTGCCATGGCAACGAGTCCTCTCCGATTAAAACGCAACCGTGAGTGAAATTCATCCTGAAGCATAAAAAAAATTTAATGAAAGTCCTCAGCTATTAAGACCCTTTATATATTCAGTTATTCAGCTGACCAACAAGGTCCCATACAACTTCTAATCAGAAATGGTGAAGTTTTATTTAATTGATTTTCAAGTATAATCAAATCTAGTATTTACTATTGTTTAGTGCTATTAAACTTGAATTCACTAGCCTGTAAGTATATTCTAAAGATACTCAACCATAAATACAGCCTATTTTGTGGAAAATGTTTACTTACACATAGAGGAAGGGTACTCAAAGGGGAATGGATTTCTAAGAGTCATTTCCCCGTTCTCATCCTCACAGTCATCTAAGCTTTTAAAATCTGCTATTATTTCTCCAAGAAATCCAACTTCGAACCATTGCAGAGTCTTCAACTATTGCCCTTTCCCATCATGAAATGTCATGAAACAATTGCTTTCTTCTTTCTTTTTTAATTCAAGGAATTTCTATGATTGTGTTATGTGGTTTTACTATGTGTTTTAAAGTCCTATGTTGAAATCTTATCTGAACTGGGACTGGTTCTATGTGTCAGTTTTCAAAAAAGCAAGAGCAAGCCTTTCTAAGGTGGTATTCTTGCTAAGACAGAGCTACTTAACATATAATTAGTCTTTTACTTAATAGAATTTCCATCCAGACCTTATACTCAACTCATTTATAATGGAGCCATGTTATATAATCAATGCTTTTCACAAAAAAAGGTTATTTTTCCTTAATAAGTAATTCTCAAGAGATCAGCACTCAAAGGATCACAACTCTGTATACTGTATTCAAAATGACCTAATTGGAAAAACTTAACAAGATAATTCTACTACCCAAAAATAATAAAGCAAAAATCTCAAGTTAGGAAGGAATTGTCAAAAGAGATATTATATTACACCAAATAAAAGAATAAAAGAATGTTCCTAAAATCATAAGAACTCTCAACTTGGTAAAATATAAAATAGCCCAACAGTGATATCTGAGACTTTTTTATAACTATTTCACATTTTCTAAGACCATTACCATCTGGAAATTAAAGCAAACAGTTCAAGTGTTTTTCTCAAGAATCACACAATGACTCAGTAAAAGATGAAAGGAAACTCCAGACACTCTATTACATTAGTATAAACACAAGGTTCTCAAAAACTTCCATATTTTAAGAGCTATGGATGTTTATGCAAAGAACATGATATTGGTACATCAGATTAATAATAAGCACAACTTTAGCTTTTACTTAAACGCACTATTCTTAATATCTTAACCATGGTGTTAACTCTTTTGTCTTCTTAGATGTATGTTAGCAGTTAAGAAATAACTGACATATTCTTGACTAATACACCTTCTTCTAACATTTTTTATGTTGCTTCTTTGTTTTGTTTTCCTTATGATCTTCCACTGTGGTATGCATTTTGTGCTGCAAAGATCTATTGTGTATAATTCAGAATAAATTCTGCTATAGACTGAATGGTGTTCCCTCAAAATTTATATGTTGAAGCCCTAACCCCCCTTGTGACTATATTTGGGTCTGTGAGGTGGTGATAAAAGTTATGAAGGTTAAATAAGGTCATAAGGGTAGGGCCCTAATCCAATAAGGCTGGTGTCCTTGTAAGAAGAGGAAGACACACCAGAGCACACTCTTTCTCTTCCCCATGTGAGATCATCAGAGAAGGCAGTCATCTGGAAGCAAGAAAGAGAGACCTCACCAGGAATCAAGATGGCAGACACCCTGGTCTCAGACTTCCCAGCTTCCAGAACTGTGAGAAATAAATTCCTGTTGTCTAAGCTACTCAGTCAGTATTATTTTGTTATAGCAGCCTGAGCAGACTACTACAGATTCCATATAGAGTTTAAAACACAATGTTTTCAAATAGGATAAGCATATGCGAATCTAAAATTTTTTTAAATATTTTACTAAGTTTCTGAGATTAGATACAGTCAGACATCAGGAAATATGCTATGTAGTCTTTTTTCTGAATCATATTTTTTTTCACTACCACCTTTAGCTCTATCTGAATTCAATTTAGCATAAAAACTTGCCATAAGACAACAGAAAGAATGCTTGAGGTGCTAAATGTTGCTCTTATGCTTATGTAATTTTAAATATGTGACAGACACCTAATTTTATATACGAAGGTGAAATGTTTTTTCTTCTTGTGGGGCACAATCACTTTCAATTAAGCAATCCAAGCTGACTTGCAAATAATAGTAGTAGTAGTAATAATAATAATTCAGTCTTACCTTGAATGGGGCTCCATAGATAGACTCTCCACCAGTCCCTGTGCCAGTGGGATCTCCCCCTTGGACTATAAAACCAGGCACAACTCTATGAAAAATGGTATTGTCATAATAAGCTGAAAAAAAATTAAAAATAATTTATCAATGTCTAAAGTTTGATGTCTCTATAGTTATAAGAGTTAATAACACTAGAGTCACAAGATTAATTTCCCAGAATGTTACATAGGCTCCAAAACCTTCTCTTCTCTACTTCTTATAAAACATCTACTTTTCAAAACAGCACACATTGCTACAGAAACCATGGTTGTTGTTTGATTTTATTTCTAGGATTCTCTCAAACACTTATTAGTTTTCAAAATAACAATGAGAGAGTTTTGGTATAGATCAGTGTTTCTCAACTTGGGGGAGAAGCAGCAATTTTGAATCCCAGAGACATTTGTCAACATCTGGAAATATTTTTGATTATCACAAATTGGGGATACTAGTGGCATCTAAAGGGCAAAGTGCAAGAATACTGCTCAACATCCTATAATGTAAAGGACAGTCCCCACGACATAGAATTATCAGCCCAAAATGTCAACACTGCTGAGGTTGAGAAACCTTGGTGGAGATGAATATTTTACTTCCTACTTCTTCCTCTTCTCCCCACAGAAAATTAATTTATTAATACACAAAGGTATAATATAGCAAAAATACTTATTTATTCTAGGTGTAGTACCATCAATGCACTCTCCTCAAGAAACTTTCAATAAATAAAACAAATAATGAATACAATACATATTGGAGTCCAATTAGATTCTTAATCAGTTTGCTAAATGAATGAAAGAAAGCATTTATATTTATATATAATTTGAAAGTATATAATTGGAATATGTAATTTCCAAATATATAATTTGAAAGTCATAAACATACAGGAGATATCACATATAATCTCCTATGGTACTTATCACCTAGAACTTAGAATCATTAGAGAGACCTCGTAAAAAAAAAGAAAACTAAAAAAGAAAAAAAAAAGAAAACTTAGGTGGGCCAGAAACATGGCATCTCAGTGAGGCAAGACATAAGCAAAAAATTTGGTGGGGAGCAAGAATTAGGGTTTGACTGAATAAAAGAGTTTACATTAAGAAGTACCAACAATGACCAAAATGCATAACAAAAGATGCTCAGCATAGTAGGCCTGAGGGAAATGCAAATCAAAACCACAATAAGATACCACTTCACACTTACTAGTACCGCTAACATAAAAAAAAAAAAATCTTAAAATAACAAGTGTTAGTAAGAATGTGGTGAAATTGAAACTCTCTCTTACATGTCTGGCAGAAACATAAAATGGTATGAAAAGTTAAACTTAGAATTACCATATACTCCAGCAATTCTACATCTAGGGGTGTGTGTGTGTGTGTGTGTGTGTGTGTGTGTGTGCGTGTGCGTGCGCACATGCGCGCGCATGCTTTGGAGATATATATCTCCAAAATAATTGAAAAGAGGTACTCAAACAAATGCTTATACACAAATGTTCATAGCAGCACTATTCACAAGAGCCAACACGTGGAAATAACTCAAATGCCCAACAATGGATAAATATATAAATAAAATATGGCATATACATATGATAGAATATTAGTCATAAAAATGAATGAAATACTTATATATGCTACAACATGGATGAACCTCAAAAATATGCTAGGTGAAAGAAGCCAGACACAAAGTCACCATAGAGATGGAAAGCAGAAAAGTAGTTGCCTGGGACTTGGAGGGGTGGAAGAGGGAAGAATAGGGAGTAACTAGTTAATGGGTACAGAGTTTTCTTTGAGGGTAATGTTTTGGAACTACATAGAGGTGCTGATCGCACAACTTAGAAATATACTAAATGCTGCTGAATTGTACACTTTAAAATGGTTAGTTTTATGTTATACAAATTTCATCTCAGTTTTTTAAAAAATTCTTTAAGTGGAAGGAAAGAAATTATTTCATTAATATATCACTGAATTTAGTTTTGAACTTACACCAGTCAGGTAAGTACAAGAGGAAAATAAATATATGTAGAGTGTATACCTAACCCGGAAGGAAGTGCTTAATAAACAAAAGCTATTATTGTTGTTGTAAAAAACAAAAAACAAGCAGCAACAAAGTAGGTTGTGGCTGAGCCAATTACTGAGTACAGTCATGATTCAATCACATGCTGAGGGTTGCAAAGCAGAAAGATGCAGAGAACACAGTACCCTGAAGACTTTATGGAGCTACAGAACTTATACCAGATTTCTTGTCATACAGGATGATAAATGTCTTTATTATTTAAATCATTTGAGTTGAATCTTTAGTTGCAATGAATACAACCTAATTTATTCAATGAAAAATATTTGTCAAGTATCAACTGTAGGCCAGGCATTGTACTGATATAATTACTGACATAATTCATAAAGTACCTATTGTAGTGGCTTCCAGGCACCCTCATAATTATTCACACTTGCAAAGTATAACTGGATATAAAATCTGCATTTTAAAAATGTAATCTGCGCCAGGCACAGTGGCTCACGCCTGTAATCCTAGCACTCTGGGAGGCAGAGGCGGGAGGATCGCTCAAGGTCAGGAGTTCCAAACCAGCCTGAGGAAGAGCAAGACCCCGTCTCTACTAAAAAATAGAAAGAAATTGGACAACTAAAAATATATAGAAAAAATCAGCCGGGCATAGTGGCACATGCCTGTAGTCCCAGCTACTGGGGAGGCTGAGGCAGGAGGATTGCTTGAGCCCAGGAGTTTGAGGTTGCTGTGAGCTAGGCTGATGCCATGGCACTCTAGCATGGGCAACAGAGTGAGACTCTGTCTCAAAAAAAAAAGTAATCTGTAATCTAACAACTGTATCCAGTACATAATACATTGGAAGAAGAAGAAAGGAAGACCAGCTGATTTTTTTTCAGTCCTTTCTTTCAGTGACGGGCAGTTTGGGCTATATTCACAAGACCTCCCTAGGGTAGACAAGTTCCCTTTGGTTACAAACAGAAATTGTAAAAATCAAGAAATCTAAAAGTATCTTTGCTATATCCCTAAGTCACAATTTTACAGTTAGACTAACATTATACAATGTAAGTGTACAATGTAGTAGTAGTCAGGAGTTCTAAGTCTTACCTCTTGCTAGCTGTACAAGCTTAAACTCAATTTTCTAATTATAAAACTAATAAATTAATTCACCGTGTTGATCTGAACATTAAATAAGATAATGTGAAAGCAACCTATAAATATTCAGGTTCAATGTAAATGTGACGTCAAGTTAATATTTTCACTCAAATTCTACAAATTCATATTCAAATTTGAATATAAAATATACTATAGTATATATCATAAAATGTAAATATTCCTTTAGATCCATAATAAAGTCAATCAACATTTTTCGAGCACATGATCAGGTTTGCTTTTTCAAAAGATCACTTAGTCTCCCAATATGGAAAGAGAATAAAAAGAGATAAGTATAGAAAGAGATAAGATTGGTGTGGGGGGGAGCAGCTAGAGCTCAGTTGCAACTATTGTCCCAAGAGTCATACATGAAAGAGATCTTTATTACTTGTGTTTTCAAATTTTAAAATTACACCACCTTGTTCCTTTTTCCTATTTCTCATTAAGTCTTTCAGTGACATTGCCTTTTTATTTCAGGATTTTCTTTATGACTTTCTAATTATATTCTTGTTGGGTGCATAAAATTATTATATACTATATATATTATCTACTATATATAAATGAGTAGGAATTTTCTAAAATTTGTACACCATAATTTTTTATTCTAACATAGCTAGAATTTCCAATTTCCATAAATTTTCCCTATTCTTTCTTTCTACTTCCTTATGAATTATCAATAATCTCTGTTGAACTGTACATTTATAGTTGTCTTTATATCTTACAATGCACTATAACAGATTTTGCTGCTTGCAATAATGTTATTTAATTTCTTCTTAAGTTTTTATGCATCGTTTCCATAAGCATATTGAAGAAGCTTTATTATTTCACTGTGCATGCTCATAATATCCTCCAGAATATTTTCCACTATTGAATATAGAAATTTAAATGTATCTTAAACATGAAATGAAGTTCCTATTTCACTGATGTGATTCTAGTTTTTGTCATTATAGTTGTTATTTCTGGCTATTTAATGTATGAACATTATGATACATTTTGACTAACTATATTACCAGCCCAAATACATACAGAAATTTATATTTACATTTTAAAATCAGTTTTATGTGTTTCTTCCTCTAGAATCCTGTTGTATATTCAATTTTGTACATATTATCATGAATAACTTTTTATCTAAAGCTGATTTAGGATTTACTTCATCCTCTCATTTTTTAACAAATATTTTAATTTTATAAAGCAATTTCTTTTAACTTGCAGCATATACTTATGTTTTTCACTTCTAAAGAATTTAAAGGATAAAAGATAACTGATGGACCATGAAAAGAAAAGGCTGAAGTAAAATAGTGGTAAAGAGATTAATAGTTGCATAAAGTATTAAAAATTTTGATTTTCTGATCTACATCTTGCTCTGCTCCCCACTTTCTATAAAATGAATATCAAATTTTACTCCTTCCTCACATTAGCGGAACTAATATCAAATTATTGTCAAATTATCAAAGCTACCAAGCTTCCCTTTCCTCATATCTTTTTTACTCTACTTTTTAAACTGACAATTTAAAAAATTTTCCACTCATTTTAAATGTTTACTTAACTATACTACAAAGACCTAAAATCCAAGATAAGGTCTATATAAGTGTAGATCTGGTTTTGTAAAGGCTATAAACTTCTTTTTAACTATGAATACCATTTTAATTGAGGGCCATGTCTGAAGCTGTGCTCTCACTTACTCATGTTTTTATTCATTTGCTTTCAAATTCTGGAAACCACACTTTAAAAAGAAATATCGATATGATGTTACAAGATCAAGAAACATTATGACTTGTTTAAATCATAGACACAAAGAATTAAAATGGAGCTCTCTGTATTATACTTGTAAAACCTTGACTTTACTCATTCAATAGTATCTTTAAATCAGTCTTCTTTGTTAGCCTTTCCAATAATAATTCTCTCTCTCACCTGTTCAACTAAGAGAATTGCTCTGATTAGTTTTCTTAGTATTGTTCTATTTTTTTTCTTTCTCCTTGCATTCTTATAAATAGGGAGAAGTAAGGAAATAATTTTTTGTTGTTATAATTGAGTTTTCTCATCATTCAATTTAAGAACTTCATTTCTTCTTCACTGTTATATTGTATCCAGATGTTTTCTGTTTCTTCCATTCACCTGGTCATAGATTACAATTTACCATTCATTCTTACTATGTTTTTGTAATTTCACTCTCCTCCTGTAAAATTTGAGCTTTTGATTCTTCAAAACTTCTTACCAGAAACAAGTCTGACTTTTCTGTGTCTCCTGTGTTTCTCAGCTTTGTTAACAGTTATTTGAGGCCTCTCTGACTGAACTACCTGCCTGACTCTATTTCCTTCCGCCTGCCATAGCAATTATTAATAATGGTCTTTGCAGATGTCTTTTCTCTCTCTCTCTCTCTCTGTATTTTTTTTTTTTTTTTGGTGGGGGAAATGGGGGGGAGAAGCAGCTTTTTTTCCCTGAGTATTTTTTATTCCCTAAAGTTCCCACCAGTAATTATTTATTTGTCAAATCATCTATTTAGAGAGCTCTCATCATACCATAAACCGGATATTTTGGATTCTCTTTCACACCTTGCTTCTGACCCAAATGTTGTTCTCTGATACCCTGAATAACATTCTGTCTCTAAAAATAAGATATAACTTAGAAAGATAACGATTTGCCACCGCTGGAGAGATTAAAAATAATATGCAGTATATTCTAGAAGCTGACAAGAAGCTTTAAAAATGTTTGGAATGCTTAGTTCCCTAAGAGAATATTCTGAAGGGAAAAACACTCAAGTAGTTGTATAGTTCTGCAAAGTTTTTTAAAAAGAAAAATAGTCACTTTATGACTTAAATCTAAAAAAACCCCTAAAGATATTGATAATAACATCACTGAATGCTAGATAGAAGACTATGGAGAAAGTAGAATTTTGAACAGACATTTAAAAATGAATAGACTTGAACAGTAAAAAAAGAAAAAGAATACAAAAGAGAGAGAAAGAGAGAAAACTAAGATGAGGATATGTGTAAAAGTAAAAATGGGAAGGAAATTCTTATGAAATAAAAATAATAGTTGGCTGAAACCATGTTGTTAGGGCAGTAAGAAATAATTTGGGTTAGCTAGGAAGCCAAACTGCCTGAGGATTCAAATACCACATGAATAAATAAGAGTGAAAAGAAATTAAAGATGAAAGTGAGAAAGACCAGGCAAGAGGAAATTATAGACATATAGATAAAAGTCAAGGCAGAGTAGAAAGAAACTGGTAAATTTGGTTTTATACTGATTTAGTAGTAGCTGACAGTGAAAGGTTCCTGCAAAAAAGTCTACTAAACAATTTAACGTATAAATTATTAATAAGAAAAGAAGAAATGACTGAAGTTCTAAATTTGACAGCCATTTGGATGTAAGTAACAATTGGAGAATGAAGACAATAGAGAACTGAAGGCAATTAAGGAATACTCATATTTAGAGAATGAAAGAAAGGCATGGAAGATAACAAAGAGGAACAAAAAGGATCAAGGTCTTATTTGTTGAGATACATTTCTCTGTTGAAGTATACAGATTTATTCTGGGTAAAGCTTTTATCTCCCCTCTCTATTTCCTGACACACTGCTCAACACTATCACTTACAGCAACACCTATCACTCATTATCACTATGTAACATGTCCTCAATGTTGTGAAAAGTACACTGCAGTTTGTTTTTAAATTAACAAAAATTTCTCCTACAGAATAAAATTCAACAGTTATGATTACCTTCCAAACAAAGCTGAATGAAATTTCTGCAAGCTTTAGGAGCTTCTTTTGACCACAACTCTATGTCAATATCTCCAGCTGTAGTTTTCAATAAAACCTGTGGAAAGAATATTACAACTTTATATTAATTTCATTTTGCTTGATAATCACTTGAATGATTGCTCAACTTATAGCATTCACTGGGGAGTTTTCAATTTTAAAAGAAATATTAAAAATTTTGTTTGGCTTTTGTTGTTATACTCAACAAAATGTCAAATATCCCCTACAGCTCACTGTATATTTAGATCTTTCAACATACCATTTTCAGAAAAAGTTTAGGATTTAAGAAAAAAATAGCATACCATTTTTTTAAAAAAAGCTTCATTCATTTAAAAACCAAAACTGCAACTTTGTCATAATTAAGAGTTTCCCAGTGCATTACTTCTGATAAAATTGATATAGCAAATTAAGAAATTAAAGAACGAGCCCATTAAATTGTGACAGTATAAGATAATTTTATAATTACTCTTTTAAATTATCCTTTAACTATATCTTTTCATTTAACATCATGTTATTCCTAATTTACAAAGGAACATTCTTAATCTAATTTTGGTCTATGACTTACTAAAATAGTATGTCTTAAAATGACTATAGTAAATGGAATCCTTTGAGAGCCTTTCCATCAGCTCATAATAGCAAATACTCCTCGGTGGAACCAGCCATCCTGCAACAACCAGAACCCCTACTGAGCCCACAACAGGAAACAGCTTATAACTGTCTTATTTATAACCACAAATAACCAAAAAGAATATTGGGATCTAAATTTGAACAGTGTGGCACAGCTGTAGTCCAATTTCTCCAGTATCACTTTTTCATTTTTCTCCCCCAAATGCCAAAATAAATCAGTGTCAATAATTTGTGATCAGCACAATCTTTTAGAATGGTCTTAAAAATAAAGAGTATGCAATATAACAATTTAAAAACATGAGACTGATTCTCATGGAAAATCAGTATCATTGATACAAGTCACACTTTTTATTTTCTAAAACTCCTTACCCTAATTTACACAAATATACATTTTTTGGAAATGAAAGAAACTTTAAAACCATTCAGTTAAACCTCCATCTTTTTCAGATGCCCCAGAGAAGTCATAAATTGTCTCTGAGTCAGAAAGATTGTTAATAGCAAAGCAGGAATAGAATTTTGATCTTCTCCCTTCTAGTCCTGTGGGTCTTCGCTACAACTGCCCCTTTTTTCCTTAGACATAGGGTCTCCATTCTCACCAAAGCTGCAGTGCAGTGGCATGATCAAAGGCCCCTGTAACCTCAAAATCCTCGGCTCAAGCGATCATCCTGCCTTAGCCTCTGAAAGCACTAGGATTACAGGCCTGAGCCAGTGCACCCTTACCAAACAACTGTCTTTCAATTTCTGTTTCAGAAGCCCAGATAATACTGCCATAAACTTATATAACATTGATGAATTAATTGTATCTTTTTGTGCTTTTACTGCCTACACAGTTCTCCTACAACTATTCAATGACCATGGAGGTTGGAGAGGTGAAAATGTCTATATTTTGGTAGATTTTTAAATACCATGATACAGCCTCCACAAAGTTCTCTATGTATTCCATACTATACTGGAAAAATAGTCCATCAAGTGTCAGGCTCTGCCATCTCAAATCCCCCCAATTGCTCTGGTCACAACTGGTTTGAATAGAGAACGATGCCTAAGTCAAAAGCAATCATATACTGGCTGAATGTGTGCAAGGTCTTTTAACTTGCCTGGGCATGAAATAATGCCCAAAAGAGATACTCTATGTTTAATAGTGACAAACCAACCCTGCTTGATTCTCATTCTCCTGGGAAGTATACATTTGGGATACAAACTGAGAGGATGACAACTCCGTCTACCTCAGAATGTTTCTGGAACAACACTATGCAATGTCTTCTGATTTTCCATGAGGCTTGATGTACATCCCAATCTTAAAAGTATAGTATACCTAAAAAGACAATGTCCTGTCTGATCTGATCATTACCTTGTATATTTGCAATAAAGCACTTTTGTTAAAGGGAACCTAGCCATGTATTCTCTTAATTGCAAACCCAAAGCAATGATCTCTAAATTTTTAAAGTGTGCATCCTATTAGCAAACAAACAAAAAAAAAGGTGCAGGGGAAGTAAGGGATTGGAGCACATATGAAAAAAATATGTATATTTAAATACATGTAGTACTATGTTACTCTAGTAGTATGAAAGAGCCCCAAAAATAAGAATTTTAAAAGATGTAAAAACAGTACTTTAAAATAATTCCTATTTTATTTATTAATGGTACAATGAACCTTTTTTTTTTTTTTTTTTTTTTTGAGACAGAGTCTCGCTTTGTTGCCCAGGCTAGAGTGAGTGCCATGGCATCAGCCTAGCTCACAGCAACCTCAAACTCCTGGCTCAAGCAATCCTCCTGCCTCAGCCTCCCAAGTAGCTGGGACTACAGACATTCGCCACCATGCCCGGCTAATTTTTTGTATATATTAGTTGGCCAATTAATTTCTTTGTATTTATAGTAGAGACGGGGTCTCGCTCTTGCTCAGGCTGGTTTCGAACTCCTGACCTTGAGCAATCCGCCCGCCTCGGCCTCCCAGAGAGCTAGGATTACAGGCGTGAGCCACCGCGCCAGGCCACAATGAACCTTTTTTTAATTCTTTTTTTTTTTTTTTTTTTGAGACAGAGTCTCACTCTGTTGCCATGCTAGAGTGCCATGGCGTCAGCCTAGCTCACAGCAACCTCAAACTCCTGGGCTTAAGTGATCCTTCTGCCTCAGCCTCCCGAATAGCTGGGACTACAGGCATGCGCCACCATGCCCAGCTAATCTTTTCTATATATTTTTAGTGTCCAGCTAATTTATTTCTATTATTTTAGTAGAGACAGTGTCTTGCTCTTGCTCAGGCTGGTCTCCAACTCCTGAGTTCAAATGACCCTCCTGCCTCGGCCTCCCAGAGTGCTAGGATTACAGGCGTGAGCCACCGTGCCTGGCTGAACCTTTTTAATAACAGCTTTATTAAGATACCTACATTCCAAACATTTCACCCTTTGAAAGTATATAATTCAGTGGTCTTTAATAGACTCACAGAGTTGTGCAACCACCACCACTATCTAATTCCAGAACATTTTCTCACCCCAAAAGAAACCCTGTACCCAATAGTAGTCACTCCCCATTTTCCTCCTACCTCTAACTTCTGGCAACCACTAATCTACTTTCCATCTGTATGGATTTGCCTATTGGACGTTTTATATAAATGGAATCATACAATATGTGGCCTTTGTATCTCGCTTCTCTCACTTAGCATAATGTTGCTTTGAAATTAGAGGTCTGTTTTCCTGTTCTACATATTAAGTTTGTAAATCCCAATGGCTTTATACTCTTATTGATATATATTTTAAGGCAAGACAAAGTTCATCATTAACAATAATAAATAGAAATCCATATTTTAAATGGTCTTCATAATAATTTCTCATTTTCTGACAGACTTCCAATGCTGAGGCATCAGCTCTAACATTTTCTTATGATTACATTATTAATATTATCATCAATATGAAATTTGTGAGGGCTTGTTTAGTTAATCTAGATACCATGATCTGTAAATCCATTTAGCTAGTCATTAAGAAAAATTACATAATGATACAAAACAAGTAACTGAACTTATATAATCTTTTTTTATATATAAAATATTGCATTTAAACAAATAAAGGAAAAAATAAATAGAAATAGTGATTTTCTCCCTACACATCAGTTGGTTTTGTACAGCCCCTGAAGTATGTGCTCCAATGGTTTAGAAACTGCTACTCGAAACAACAAACTAATGTACATCCTCCCTCCTTCCGTAAGTTCTGGAGTCAGGCTGCTTAAGTTCAAATGCTGACTCTTCCACTTACTAGCTCATTATCTCACGCACGATATTGAACATCTCTGTGACTCAATATCCTTATCTAAAAACAGAGATAATATCTTTATGGGGCTGTTGTGAGGACAAAACGAGCTATTATACATAGACTTAATACCAGACAAAAAGATCTTAAAAAATGATAGCCATTATTCTACTTATCATTCTTTTAAAATTGTTGTGGGTTTTTCTGCCAAATAGGCAACTTACACCTACTAAAAAGAATGCATATCTGATTGGGCCACCTTGCTCACTAAGGTTTCTTAATCTTTTCAGTGATAAGCTATTGAATTAATAAAGAAGGCATATGGCTCCTTCCTCTGTTTGCCATAAATTCCCTTTGGACATTATTATGTCAGGCTTTGGTAGCTCTTTTTATTAAAGCTCCCAATAATACAATACTTTGAAAATATCATGTTTCTTAAAAATAAATATACAGTTTATATTAAGTGATCATAGTATGTAGAAATTTCATCTTCAGTGGATTACTTTTTTATGTTTAAGAAAATTTCTGTCAAGTGCTATATTTCTGTGTCTCGTCTTCAGGACATAGGGTTATGGCATAACACAGCAAAACATAGCACATTCATGGACAATAGCCAGGGGTCAATCACTGGTATTATGTATCAATTACTTCCCAGTTAAGACTGTGCTCTTTGAAAGGAGGAATTTTGTCCCATTTATTCTGAACAGCTCTGCATCATTTCAGTACCTAACATACAATTACACAGTAAAGGCACTAAACAAACATTCATTGAACAGACTTGTTATTATATCTGTGTTAAATCCTTTACAAGTCAAAATTCTTGCCACGCTCTCTATAGTACAGAACTTTGAAGCTTCAGTGTGTTCAATCAGCTTTTTGTTAGAAAAAGTCCCAAACTGTTAGTGTAGAAAAACTTGAGCCCTGCCTTATATTCTCCTTCAGCCTATTTTTGTTCATAAGATAGTGTTCATCACAATTTGCAATTATATATTTATTAATATTTGTATGATTATTTGGATAATGTATTTCACTCAACTAAGTCTGCCCTTGACCAGCAGCAGTTTAACCTCAAAGTCACTGATGCTTAATACTTCTCAAAACCTAAGAAAAATGTAGCATTAATTCATCCTTCCATTTATTCATTCACTGCACATTTGAACTCCTTCAACTATGAGTTTAGCACTCTTCTAGATGCTTGCATTTTATAGTGGGAAGGAAAAGGGGAGGATACTGTAATAAATAAATAAATGTTATGGAAAAAACTAAAGAGGTTAAAGGGGCCAGAGATTGCTGGGATGCAAGACATGATTGAGGTTTGCTATTTCATAGAAAGTAGATAAGAAAGGCTTCTTTGCTAAGGTTGACATTTGAACAGGTAAAACAGCATACTAGAGAGAAAAGCAGCAAGTGTGAAGGCCCTGCCTGGCAGGAAGGGCAACCTGTTCAATCTCTTCCAGTGTTTATCAACATCAGGAAATATTAGGAAATATGAGGAGGTAGGTATTTTGGATTTTCACACTGACATAAAGTAAGGGTAGAGGGTGGAGTAGGGGTAAGATGGAGATGCTACAATGCCCAAGAAAAATTCAAACAAAAAAATTGAAAGAATTGATCTTCCCAAAATACCCACCAGAATTTTCGATGGGAATTACAGAATTTTTGTTTTTGCTTTCAAATTGCCCTCATTACATGACCAAATGTCAATAAATAAAAGATTGTGCAAATAATTTATGATGCAATCATGCAAACAATTGTATTTTATATAAATTTACTTTATTCTAATTCAACTGTATACTTTCAATACCACTATTTTTCTCCATTATGTTGGTTCATTACATTTTACATTTCATATGTGATATAGACTAGGTCTCAACTCAAGAATTCATGTGACACTTATTCCACTATTGACTCCTCTGCCTCATAGTGTATACAAATACATTGGACAGGAATTGACATACATCGGCCATCAAATCAATCAGAGAATCATTCTCCCATTCTAATGTGGTAATATTCAACATTTCCCATTTTCTCTAATAATCATCTCATGTTTTAAGACCAGATCAAAAGATACCTCCTCCAGAAGCTTTTCCCAAGTTTCCCAGTTGCTCACTTCTCAGTACTGCCATAGCAATATGTTCCCCTCCCCATGACTGCACCTACCATACACATCGTAAGGGTTTTCTTTACCTGCCTGTCTCCCTAACTAAACTGTATGCTCTTCTAGGGCAACAACTAGACTTTACCTATCTTTCTTTGTATCTTCCGTGCCTAGTACAGTGCCCAGTGCCTAGAAGGCGCTCAATTAATGATTATGGAAAAAATGGAGAATGAACGACCTTCAAGTTAAGCCAAAATATTTCAAACTCGAAAATGTACTTTAAAAAACCTAACACCCTAGAAAACATCTGCGTGAGTTGGGTTAAGGCAGGACGTAGGACCAAAGGCTGATAGAGAAATCTCCACTTGAGGGCTTTTACAAGAACATGCTGAGAAGTGCCAACTTCAGGATTTTCGATGCAGCACTGTCTATTGGCAGAGAGATAAGGAGAGCACTTTGTACAATCTCTTCCTACTCTAAGATCCCTGAACGCCCCCCCCCCCCCACACACACACACCTCGGGATATCTCACTTTGGGGAACCCGGGTTCCCTAGGTGAGGCTCTCACCTTCCCATTCGTGGGAGGCTCCTGTATGTAGATGTTGCTCATCCTGATCAGTGCTCAGGACTCTGCTCCTTTTGAGGGATGAGAGCGGACAGCCGGTCACTAAAGCTGTCCGCCTACCAGTACACTCTTCCTTAAGTCAGGTGGTCCGGGAAAGCTTCAGTCGATCAATATCATGCAAGACAGCAACACTAAACGCTACCTTTGCCCAAAGCTAGCCAGCCCCTCACGGACGCCGCCATGTTGCTCGAGGACCCGAGCACCGCTAACCCTGAGAAGGGGGATCCCAATGTGCTCCAGAAAACAAGAAAATATTGTAAAGTTCCTATAGCTTAATGTAATTTGTACTAGCAATATTTCACAATATTAAAAGGCACAATTTGTAAATATTGGTGGTGTTTACTTCACACTCGCGTGTGCTGGTCGCACTCACCCCCCCCCCGAAACTGTCAGTAATGGTTCCGACGATGTGTAGCTTGCAATAGGAGTCTCCCGGAAACTGCATCTGCGTCTACTTGGTTCTGCTATTGCTAGAGGCTTACAGGCCCGTCCCGGACTGTAGCGAAGGTGCCTCAACGCGGGTGCGAGAAAAAGGCCGCTTTGGCTGTGTGTCGTCCGCGCAGCCGGCAGGAAGCAAACGCGTTCTCGAAAGCCGAAGGCTCCAGCGACCTCTCTTACCACCGTCATGGCAGTCCCAGGTGAAGACCATCAGCAGGGCCCCCTGTCTGAGCTAGGGAGGGAGCTGGTAGGGTAAGGTAAATAAGGTGCGGTGGGGCTGGGAGTAGCACCCCTGGGAATCTAGGCGGGGGCCGTAAAATAAACAATTTTGTTTGGTTTACATGAAAAAGTTCACACTCCAAAAATAAACTCTGAAGGAAAGAAAGAAACCGTCTTCCGCTCCCGCCGCCAAGCCCCAACTTCACGGGTTTCGCGGGAAAGTGTGTGGGGAAAGGGGGCGAGGAGTGCGGGGCCGTCACTGTAAGGCCTGAGACCACGGGCGGCCAGGAAACATTGCCCTTAACTGCGGTGTGGCTTAAAAATAAAACCTGAAGTGGGAACACTTGGCATTCCCAGGTAGTCGGAGGCACTGGTTGTGCTGGAAGTCGCTGGGACGAAGCGGGCGTCAGAGGTTCCACTCCTAGTTCTTCCTGTTGTATGTCGCTTCTGTGTGGCCTTCATCCGGTCGCTTTGCCGTCTGAGCCTCAGTTTCCTTATCTGTAAAAGAAGGAGCTTTGTTGAACTATATCTAAGATTCCTTCTGGAATTTCATGCCCAGACGTTACTGATCTAAAAACGGTAAACCCTGCGGAATAAGTATTATACTTTAGAGATTTCTTCATCCACAACTACCAACTTACTTGCAGTTCTAGTAGGAGAGAAGGCATCTCCTTAAATCGGTTTGGCCACGATGTGTTCCGCAGAATACTCATTACGGGAGATAGTTTGAGAAATGTATGAGAAATGTACACACCCTCACCCTCCAACTTGGAGATTCACAATGCTCTTAAGTATAGAAAAAATTCTGGGAAGTACTATGGTTCAAGCTCTAACATTGTTTCAACCTGTCATTCCCGGTATTATTTGATCAGGTTTTTTGTTCGGTGGCAGCGTTTTCTAAAACTTATTCTAAGGACAGCTGTTATGGGAAGATTATGCTTTTTTACTAACTGCGATTTGGGAAGAAGCACATCTGGAGCTGTGAGAGAGGGAATGTACACTTTTATTAAATACGTACTCTGTGCCAGGCACTGTACTAGGCATTAGGCATTAGGAATATAGTAGTGAGCAAGATAGATTAAATTAGATTCATACAGAACTTAAAATTTAGCAGTGCAGAGGGAGAAATTTACAGCAAGTGGGAAAAAGTGTTATGGTAAGGAAAATACGTAACCTTGGGAAGCACATGGTTAAGAGAACCAAACAGGGTACAGGACAGGCCAGAAGGACTTGCCAGAGGATGTGCCATTTAGGATGAGACTTAAAGAATTATGGGACATGTAAAGGAAGAAGGAATATGTGAAGAGGAAATGAAAGTTGTTTGCTGTGGATGGAACTCAGAATATAAATTGGAGAGAAGTGAAAAATTAGAGAGTAACAGTAGCTAATATTTACTAAGCATTTACTATGTGTCAAATGTGTCAGATACTGTGTCAAACATTGTATTTTGTCTCGTTTAATATCCACAGCCATACTGTAAAATAGGTATTAATATTCCCTTTTTACAGTTGAGGAAATGGAGGGACAGAGAAATCAAGTAACTTGTCCAACATGAGATAGCTCATAAGTGACAGGTCAATCTGGCTTCTCTATACCTGTGCTTATTCATTTTGTCATGCTATCGTATAACTTACCAGGTAGTTTCCAGCTCTTGAAGGATCTTGTAAGCTGTGACGGGGAGTTTGGTATTATCCTAAGGATGGTAGGAAGCTATTTAAGGGTTAAGTAGGTTCACATTTTGGAAAGATCATTCTGGCAATACAGTAGATTGGAGGGGAGCTAGTTTGGAGGCATAGTCACCAGTTAGAAATAATTCTGGTGAGTTATGATGCCTGAACAAGGTGTGGTCTCAGTAGAGAAGGAGAAAAGTGGATAGGTTGGAGATATGTTTTTGGTGGTAGAATCACTACGAATTGGTGATTGATTCACTGTGGGTGGGTAAATGAGGTAATGAGGTTTACCTGTGTTTCACTATTAGGCATTTGGGCGAGTCTATTTACTGATATGGGCAACACCTCACAAATAGCAGGAGTTGGAGGATGATGATGAATTCCAATTTGGAGCTTGTCGTGTTGAGGTTAGTCAGACATAGGAGTGGAAATATCTAATAGACAGTAAGAGATATAATTTGTAGCTTAAGAAGGAAGTCGGAGTTAAAGATAACTATTTAAGTGTGATCCACACACATAATGGGAGTTAAGTCCATGGGAGTGGTTGATTTTGCTCAGGTGAGTGCATAGAGTGTGAAGGGAAGTTCTATGGCTGAAGCCAGGTGAATATTAACATCTAATAGGCCAGCAGAGAAAAGACAAGCCTGCACAGTGGATTTGTTTAGGCATCCTGATAGGCCACATCAGCCCTGATGATCTTTGCATCACACAGCTGCATCCAAAGTTGACTTGTTGTCACTGTTCATGTCATTAAGCAAGGTCTTTGACACCTATGTGGTATGGGCACTCTGGAGGACACAATGTCATGGTTTGTGCCTTCTTTAAACTTCAGTAATGAAAATGTGCTGCTTAAAAAAGAGGACAAAAGTGATTTTTTAAAGGGGGAAACAAATTCCCTTAAAACTTAGACCAGTGTTATAGATATGTTAACTTTTCAATTCAAAATGCTTCGAAGTGTAATAATCTTAAATCGTGCCATTTAGCTAGATGGCAAGACATAAAGTATTTAAACTCAGCAAAAACTGAGATAATAGATGTGACAGCACTGTAAAAGTACAATACAAGTGTCATTAGAAAATACAGATACAGAAAATGTTAAGATAATTTCTTGGATGATTGATCCAGGCAGTGTATTAAGGGAAAATAGAGCTCCATCCAAACCTTTTAAGGTAATCATCAAGGAGGACAAGTATTGTGTTATGCTCTTTTCTTTTAGGTATAATAGATTCAACTTGACATTTCTTGAGATGGTCCTGCTAGTAATTATTACAAGGTATAAAATAATGAGGCTGCTTTTCATAGCATTGTATATAAGCTTAAGTTATTATGTAGGTAACACAATGAAATGTAGACTCTTAGAAAAGAAAATCTTACTCATAGTTGTTATAGAAATGACATTTGAACAAAGGTTTCAGAGAACATTACTGTCTTTGAAAAACTGTTTTTCCCGTTCACAGTTTTTGAAATTAGCTCTGACATTCATGATTCAGCCTTCTCTGTGAAGAGTTGAACTAGCTGGTATAGGTGGCAATATATGTCACTGATGTGGTTGGCACAAAAACTAAGTTTTTGGTGTCTCTTTCAGTGAAGTCTTACAGACAGGGAGGAGATTTTTCTGTGGTCAAGTTAACATTTCAGTCTGGCTTATCAAAGAAAGATTCTTAAAACACATTATGATAGCATCTTAGTAATAGAATTCTAAATTATACTATACCTCATTTTTCTTTTCACTTTATGTTTAAAGTAATTTCTTTTCTCTCTAGTTCGTGCTGTACATTGCTGCTGAAATAATTTTCCTAAATCATATATCTTATTCTCTCATTCCTAGGAGGCAGGAATTTAGTTCTTGACTCATATCTGTGAATTTTGTGTTTCTCTTCAAGCCACTTAACTTTTCTGAGGTCAATTTCCTTGTCTCCATAATAAAGGAGTTGATGGCTAAGGTTTCTTAAACCTCTAATGTGTTATTGCTGAAGCTCCCATTTCTGCAAGAGTGAAGTGCACATTCCTAGGCATGGCCAAATCACTTTCTACTTTTTCCTTCTACCACCTCTCTTACGCATTCTACAATTTCACAAAAATCTGACTTAGCCAACTATTCTATGTACCACTCGTGTAGGTAGGTGCTTTCCTACCTACATGCCTTTGTCATTATTGGCTCTTCTATACTGTCCATACCTGCCTGTGGGAAGCTTTCCCAATCTTAGTTGAGAATCGTGCCTGCCACTTCTTCATACTTATTGATAGAACTCATAAACGTCTTTTACTCAAACTGGCATAGTCTATCATGTATTACAGCTGTAGGTGCATTACCTTAGATAACCTACTATAGCGTGACTTCCTTCATCTTTATGGCTTCTCTAACATGCAGTTCTGAATTATACCCATAATAGGTAAATAACAAATAACTTACAGGGTCGATAACTAGAATTGCTGCTGAGCAGAATCTAGTACCAAACAGACTAAACTAGACAGCAATCTTGATTCTGTTTTATTACATAATAAATTAAACTTTCTCTTCTTATCTTAAATGGATAATACTTACACCTTTTTTCCTCACAGGTTATTTGTATTTTGTGAGGCACATAGACAAAAGAGTTTTATACATTTACTTTATTTTATTTTATTTTTTTTTTTTGAGACAGAGTCTTGCTTTCTTGCCTAGGCTAGAGTGAGTGCCGTGGCGTCAGCCTAGCTCACAGCAACCTCAAACTCCTGGGCTCAAGCAATCCTGCTGCCTCAGCCTCCCAAGTAGCTGGGACTACAGGCACAAGCCACCATGCCCGGCTGATTTTTTATATATATATATATTAGTTGCCAATTAATTTCTTTCTATTTTTATGGTAGAGACGGGGTCTCGCTCAGGCTGGTTTTGAACTCCTGACCTTGAGCAATCCGCCCGCCTCGGCCTCCCAGAGTGCTAGGATTACAGGCGTGAGCCACGGCGCCCGGCCTATACATTTACTTTATATGTTAGATTTTCATATCAGTAGTTTAACTCTGATTGATTTACTTTTACTTCTTTTAGGGTCAAATGATTATGAAGCCATTTTTAACTGAACATTAGCTCTTTCAAAATATTTACATCTAGAAACTTATTTAGACTATTTTTTTAATTCAAAAGAATTTCTGATTTCTGCTGGGTTTTTCCTATATTGTCTTGGATACAATATTGGGAATCCCAAAGAAAGGAGTATATCTATAAATGATTTTTTTATTTCAAAATACTAAGGGGCTACAAATTTTTTGTTACATGGATAGCTTTTAATATGCTTAAGTCAGGGCTATTAGTGTGCCCATCACACAAATAGTGTTCATTGTACCTTTTAGGTGATTTTTATCCCTCCCCTCAACCCCTCACTTTTTCCAATGACTTTTACTTCTCTCTGTGCACATGTGTGCCCATCAGTTAGTTCCAAATTATTAGAAAGTATATGTGGTTTTTTGTTTTTCCATTCTTGAGATACTTCACTTAGAAGAATGGTCTCCATTTCCATTCAAATTGCTGCAAAAGACATTAATTCATTTCTTTTTATGGCTGAGTAGTACTCCATGGTGTATATATACTGCATTTCCATTATCCACTCATGAATTAATAGGCATTTAGGTTGATTCCACTTCTTTGTGATTGTGAATTGTACTACAGTAAAAATTCAAGTACAAGTATCTTTTTGATACAATAACTTTTCCTTTGGGTAGATACCCAAAAGTGAGATTGCTGGATTGAATGGTAGGTCTACTTTTAATTCTTTGAAGAATCTCCACGCTGTTTTCCAAAGAGACTGTACTAATTTGCAGTCCCACCACCAGTGTATAAGCATTCCTTTCTCTCTGCATCCACGCCACATCTATTGTTTTTGGACTTTTTAATAAAAGCCATTCTAACTGGGGGAAGGTGGTATTTTATTGTAGTTTTAATCTGCATTTCCCTGATGGTTAGTGACACTGAGCATTTTTTCTCTTGTTTATTGGCCATTTGTCTATCTTCTTTTGAAAAGCTTCTGTTCATATCTTTTGCCCACTTTTTAATTGGGTTGTTTGTTTTTCTTGCTGATTTGCTTGAGTTTATAGATTCTGGTTATTACCCCTTTCTCAGATGTATGGCTTGAGAATATTATTTCCTCAACTGTGCAGAAGCTTTTAATGTAATCAAGTCCCATTTATTTTTGTTGTTGCTGTAATTGCCTTTGGGATCTTAGTCATAAATTCTTTTCCTAGGCTGATATCTAGAAGAGTTTTTCCTACATTTTTTCCAGAGTTCTTATGGTTTCATGCCTTACATTTAAGTCTTTTATCCATCTTGATTAATTTCCTTTTTCATTCTTCTGCATGTGGCTATCCAGTTTTCCCTACACCACTTGATGAATAGGGCTTCTTTTCCCTCATGTACGTTGTTGTCTGCTTTGTTGAAGATCATTTGGTTGTAGGTAGATGGTTTTATATCTAGATTCTCTTTGATCTTCTATTGGTCTGTGTCTCTATTTTTGTACGAACGCCATGCTGTTTTCGTTACTATAGCCTTGTAGTATAATTTGAAGTCTGGTAATGTGATGCAGATTTGTTCTTTTTGCATCTTCAGTCTTCTTAAACAGAACAACTACCAGCATAGCATTTTATATCCAGCAAAACTAAGTTTCATAATTGACAGAAAAATAGTCTGTTCTAGACAAGCAAACCCCGAGGGAATTTGTCACAACCAGACCTCCCCTACAGGACATACTCAGAACTGCATTATATATGGATCAGCACAATGGATACCCACCAGTGTACAATCACCCAAAAGTTAAAGCTCATGACTTGTATAAAACAATAGCACAAGAGGGAAAAAAATGCAATAAGATACTATCCAACAGAATGAACACAACAGCATCACATAGTAATTCTGTCAGTCAATGTTAACTGTCTGAATGCACCACTCAAAAGACATAGGCTGGCTGAATGGATAAACATAAATTCTTTATATAAATTGGTAGAAAAATTTAAATACTTGGAGTTTGACTTTATATTCAACTTTAGCAGAACATATGCATATTATATAGATATTACCATCTATGTGATATAAAATATGGCTACAGTTTGAATTTTAAAAGCAAAAGAAATTGAAGTTGTCTTTAAAGGTCCCCAAATTATGATAACTAAAGCCATAATGGAGTAACCAAATGTAAAACTTGTTACAGAACAGAAAAGGAATCTAATCTGATTCAATCTAATCAAATTAAAAATGAAAAGAATGGATCCTGTGACAGAAGCAACTGCAATTTCTAATCCCTTGATACAAAGAAAAAACAACTTAGTTACTTAACTTGTTTACATTTCAATTTAAGTAATTGTAGAAAATATTTTAATATAAAGAAAATGTTGACAGGCTTCCCCAAAATAGCTAAGAAAGATATTTAATATAATATTAAGTTTTAGACATCACTGTTAGAGTTCCCAGTGACTAAATTGTTGACTTTGGAAATGTAGGTGATGTAGAATTTTAAAGAAATAAATTTAATTCAAATGTAATGGCTCATCATAACTTTGGGGACCACTGAACAACCTGAGGCAATTGTGGAGGACTCTCCCTTTCTGTCACTTTCTCTCATTCCTTTGTCCCTTCTTTTTGGTCTTCTCTTTTCTTTCTTTGCCGTACTGTTAACTTTACAAACTTTTTTTGTGCTGACTACTTTACTAACATATAATCTGTGTATGTTTTTAAAAGTGCACTAATCACAAATGTACAGCCTGGAGAATTTTTGCATGCTTTCCATAGACATAGTATAATTTACTCTCCTACTAGCAATGTGTGGGAGTGTGTCTCCCCTCCCCACCTTCTCTTCTACCTTTTCAATCTTTGCTACTCTGATAAGTGAAAATGGAATCTCAGTATTGGTTTTAATGTACATTTCACCTATTATAAATACAACTGCACATGTCTCCTTATGTTTCAGAGTCGTTTCTGGTTCCTTTCCTGTGAACTTTCTGTTCAGATCCTTTGCCCATTTTTTTTTTTTTTCTATTGGTGTTGGTCTTTATCTTAGTGATTTGCTGGGTTTTATACAGCAGGGATAATTGCCCTTAGTTGGTCCTGGGAGTTACAAGTATTTCTTCCCAAGTTGTCACATGCCTTTTGAGTTTGCTTTTGATGGTTTTGCCATTCAGGGTTTTTTATGTACTCAAATTTGTAAGTTTTTATTTAATGACTTATAGATTACAGGTCATGATTAGAAAGGAAAATTTTGAAGGAGACAGGGTACATTATTCTGAATAGCCTTACCAAACTTCAAAAAGGAGTGAAACAAAGAACAGCACAGGATGGGGGGAGGGGGGGAATGGGCATTTATTGAAACCTTAAAATCTGTACCCCCATAATATGCCAAAAAAAAAAAAAAAACCTAGTGAAAAAAAAAAATGCTCCCCCAAATATTAGCTTTTTTGTTCATGTGGGTATTAAAATAAAATATCTAGTCATTGAAAAAAAAAAAAAAAAAAAAAAAAAAGAACAGCACAGGAGTGTAAGATGGGGAAATGGATAATTTAGCTAGTAAGGAACTCACAATCAACTTTGCTATTCAGTTTGACATGTATTTTGAGTATCATTGTACCATCCAGGGTTCTCATTCCAAATGGCAGAAACTAATTTAAGCAGAAAAGGGAAGATATAAGGGAGTTCATTGAATCTAAGCAAAGCCTGGTTAATAAGGCTCAGAAAAATAGAAAAGACAAAGGGAATCAATATCCAAGATCCTGCACGGGCTCAGACCTTGTTAGGGCTGCTGCCGCCATTGGCATCAGTGCCCTTGGAAACTGGATCCAGACAGCAGAATGAATTAACTGTACCCACTTTATTGTGTCACTTGTCTCGGATCCTTTGTGTCAGTTGCCGTAGATTCAAAGTCCCAGATGGAAGCATTCAGTTGACCAGGCATTCATGAAAATTAAAGACAAATGAAGCTGAAGTCTTAATTTAACCAAAGGCTGGCAAGGAAATAGCTGATATAATGTTGCTTTATTTAGAGTTCTTGTTATATTTCCCTTTTATGTATTAATAAAAGTTTCAGCTTTATTACAGAATATGACCTGCCCAGAAAAAGTTTTATATTTTATTCATTCTAAAAATATAGAATACTTGAATGATGCGTTTTATCTGTGCCTTTTGTCATAAATGATTTCAATTCTAATACATGCTGAGATGAGATTATTTCAGATCTGTCCATTACAACATTTTTAGTCTGTTGTAGGAACAATAATGGTGCATTTAGCATACTTTTGTTCAGTATTATTTAGCATCTACAGTTTCTATGGAAACAGACTTAACATCGACCCAAATTCTCTGAGCTTTTTTTTTTCCAACATGCAATTGTTTTCATAATGCGAGAGCCTCAGATTATATCATCAACTCAATTTTGTTCCACAGTCAGTTCTGCTACAACTTCACATATTTATTCCCATACTGTGCAGTAAAAACCACAGGGTTTATGGGAAAAAATGGGATTGGAACACAGCACTCAAAAACTTGATCAGTGACACACAAAAAGATAGGAACTAATAAAAACAATAGCAGTTTTACATATGTTAGTTGGCTAAAAACAACAATAAATATGGCACTTGACCTTTAAAAAGATCTGGAGTTTGCTGAGAAAGGGGTTTCAGAAGAGTTACAGCTTTGTGAGTTGTGAAGTGTCAGTAGGAGAGTGATGATATGAAATCAGTGGGAAGTTATAAAACCAGAAGTGGATGAATGGAAGTCACTAGAAATGTTTTGAGATATGCGCCTGTGTGTTTTGTATATTCGTACAAGGATTGGGTCAGCTGGATACAATTTTCTGCATTTGATTGGTGTTTTTTGTGGATGAAAGTTATGTTATCTTCAAATTGTTCCCTAATGTATGAGTTACATTAGAACAGTACATTTGCATTTTTAAAACAAGCACTATAGCAGAATTGACTGTATTTTTACAAGAACAACTCAATAATATGTATTTTAAAGCGAAATGAAAATTAGGGGAAAAAGAATGTTTTAACTTCATAACATTAAAGAAGTAGTTTTTAAACATTTCTTTTTAAATTAGCACTGTTTTGTATTTGCACTGTATGTTTTTTAATGTATTATTAAGTTGGGATGATATCCCCAATTTAAGAGTTTAGGAATTAAATGCTCTTTGTCCTTCACCCAAAAAATGGAATAATACTATACTGGGCTTCTTATTGGTTAATTGAAGCCACTGTTGGAGGATAAAATTAGTTTTAACTATATGTACATACAATGGAATATTAGCCATAAAAGAGAACAAATTCTGACACATGCTAAAATGAGGAGGAACCTCGAAAATATTCTACTAAGTAAAATAAGCCAGACCTAAAAGTACAAATGTTCTATGATTTCTCCATATATGAGACATATAGAATAGGCAAATTCATAAAGACAGTAGAATAAAGATTACTGGAAGGAAGAGGAACTGGACAGTTGTTTAATGAATACAGTTACAGTTTGGGATGATGAAAATGTTTTGGAAATGGATAGTGGTAATGTTTGTATAACAATGAGAATGTACTTAATACCACTGAATTGTATACTTAAAAATGTTAAGATGGTAAATTTATGTTGTGTATATTTTATCACAATAAAATAAGTTTTGTTTTAAGAGAGAGGATCTCACTTTATTACCCAGGCTGGAGTGCAGTGGCATGATCATAGCTCACTGTAATCTTGAACTCCTGGGCTTAACCAATCCTCCTGCCTTAGCCACCCAAATAGCTAGGCCTACAGGTGTCTGCCACCAAGCCTGACTGGTTTTTTATTTTTTTTATAGAGACAAGGTCTCATTATATTGCCCAGACTGGTCTTGAACTCCTGGCCTCAAACAACCTCCTGCCTTGGCCTATCAAAGTGCTGTAATTACAGGCATGAGCCATGGTGTGAGCCACTGTGCCCAGCCAAATAAATTGGTTTACTCTTCTCTTTGGTATTTATATCTTCAGCATGGCCTGTGTGTACTATTAATTACACAGATTCTCTGAATATGTGTAATCATTTACCAGAACTGGATATATAACTAGTTTGCTTTTGCTTGTCAAAATTTAACTGTTGAATTTAGATGTTTCTTATAACACCTAGTAATTAAAGTAAATTTTTTTGAATTTCACCAATTCCATTAAGAAAGTCCGAATTTTTTTTCTTCTAATGGAAAGCAGAAAAACATTTGTTAACCTTAATGTTCATTGTTCACATACACATGTATTAAATTAACTTCTTAACATTTGAGAAATAGGCCAAAGTATCCTGGAATTTCTTACTTGGTGTCATAGAATTCCTGGAATGTTTAAGCTGTTGACTGTAATACTGAATTTCTATTGAAGTAGAAAAAATAATATTCTTGAAGTATTTGTCAAATAATTTGAGTAAATTGGTCTTTCCACTGATTTCGAAGAGTCACAATAATTGAACAATGTTATTAAGCTAGGTCAAGGATAGGGTTTCTTTTTTAAGAAATCTATAGCAAATGGTTTGCTTAGCTAGTTCATGTGATAAAGCTTTTATGGTTTTACTTACATATTTCCTAAAGTGTTATCTAATTGTATTTCAGGTTGCAACAAGGACAGTGTTAGAGCAGGCTGTAAAAAATGTGGCTACCGTAAGTACACTAAAAAAATAACATTTTGTACATTGCTGTTATTGGAATCACTGCCTCTTGGGCAATTTAACTTAGCATCCTGATTTCAGAGACCCTTTACATAGTCCTTTAGTTTTAAGCTAAGGTTTATAAGTTGATTCAGAAATTCCTCTGTTAGCACTAAATGTTCAGTGTTCTTCCATGCTTTAAACCCAGTGACAGGTATGACTAGCAAAGATATCATGAAATACAAGTGGTAGTAGTAGATTTAGGAGTTTGGAGAAAGTATATATTTCCAAAAGTGCACATATATACTTTTACTCCTTATCCTTATAGGTACTGGGTAAGGTGTGAAGGCAAAACAAACTATGAAGTTTTTTTGTGTTTATTGAATTTACTTATCTCTTTTTATAAAGAGGTAATTTCTGCTCATGGGCAAAAATTTGATTTAAATAATCATTAATCTCCATTATGATTAATATAAAAGAATGCAAAGGGTAAAGTTCAACATGTGCAATTATATACTATAAATTTGTAACTTTATACTGTAAATAAATATTATTTCTCTAATTAAAAATAGTAATTCCTAAAGCTTTACTAACAGCTATAACAATAGCATTCACTATTTTCTAAGTTGTCTGGAGACCCTGCAAATTAACCTGAATTTTTAATACACTCCAATTCATTGAAGAGCTGTTTATTTATTTTTTACCAGTGAAAGTAGATTTGACAAAAAGAGTTCCATACAAAAACATGTCATAAGAGAGCCCTCAGGGCATAAATCTTAATCAGAAGTACAAAATAAAAGCATGCCAAGAGACCAAGCTACATATTCCCAAGTTAAGGCTAAAACCTGGCTCCATGCTGGAGACTCAGACTTGGGGGGAGGGGGGGAAAGGGCATTTATTGAAACCTTAAAATCTGTACCCCCATCATATGCCAAAATAAAAATAAATAAATAAATAAAACCTGGCTCCAGGAAAGCTTGCTCAAATAGTGAAATTGAGTGCTATTTTGCCAAGTTTAATTCTTTCAGGTTTATTATTCAGATCTTTAATTTTAGTGATAAAGTTATTAAACAATTTCTAATTTGTCTCCTGGGGTAAAATTTAGTAATAATTACCCTTCTGTGTTAAATTTACATCTCTACAGCTGTTAGAGATGAAGATCTTATGAATTTACACATCTTTCTGATAGAAACTACATTTTAAAAACTAGCTGTTTTTTATTTGGGGGCCAGAATCTTTGTATTGCTTGTATAGGGATAAAAGAAAGGTCAACAAGATGATTTAAAATTTTTTAATGCCCCAAAATATAGGTATTATTTAGTTAGTTACAAGAAAGTATTGTCTCTATATTGTGAAAATAGTGATTTGGATTGTACAGTATAATGAATTTTAATACTTGATTGAAAAATATCTTAATGTCAGTATGTTTCAAAGGATCAAGTTAAGTATGAATGTGTTACTAAATAACATGGATCTCTTTTTCTTGACAATTTCCTTAGCAAAATTAATTTAAAAGAAATTTATAGAAAGAGTTATTTCTATAATGAGTTTTTATTAGAATTTTTTTGAGTTGGCAACTTCTGAGTACTTAAAAAGTACAGGGACATTAAACCTTTGTCCATGGAATAAATGTCTCAATTAATGATAGTTCTCAAAATATTAAAAGAAGATCAATACAGTAAACTCGGTGGTTGTCATTTGATCACAGCAATACTAAATAAAAGCAAATACCTAAATGCCTTTAACATTTCATTTAACTTAAATATAAAGTCATCACTTTTCCATTGTTTATAGGTCTGCTTATTAACGTTACATTTGGTCTTTTATGTCTAAACCACATCTGAAATGCACTCTCTATTTTTTATAGTTTACTTCTTCAAAGATGGGCAAGGAGTTAAGACACTTGTAAGGCAATGTGAATGGCAAGTGCACTATGACCCTTAGTATGCAAGGCCTGCAATGGTAGGACAGTCCTAGACAATGAAGAATTTTATGGTCCAAAGTACTAATGGCACCCCCTTTGAAAAACTGGTACCTTTTCTCTTTGTTTTAGATTTTTTCCCTATCTTTTACAGTCTTCTTGCCAATGCTTAATGTGCCAACTGCTTTTAAGAGCAATTCATACACAGGTGTGCACCACCACACCTGCCTAATTTTTTCTATTTTTTGTAGAGATGGAGTCTTGCTCTTGCTCAGGCTAGTCATGAACTCCTGGCCTCAAGCGATCCTCCAGCCTTGGCTTCCCAAAGTGCTAGGATTACAGGTGTGACCCACCAAGCCTTGCTAAAATACCTATCTTTGAGTCATGTAAATTCAGTGTGTCCTCCACAATAAACTAGTTGTAAAATGTTAAAAAAAAAAAAAGCAATTCATTTAAATCAAGTCTTTCTAAAAGTATAGCTTTTGTTTCCTAGAAACAACTCTTTTTTGTCCTCACTCACATTTTATCAACCTGTGTGATGTTTAAACACATTTTGAAATAATAACAGAATCTTGGTGGAATTAAATGTCAGCTGGGGGAGTAAAATATGTAGGCATGAGCTGAGGAAAAAGTCACCAAGAAGGTGCAGCACCAGGAGAAACAAGAGTAAAGCATCACAAAAGCCATAAGGAGTAAGGGTTTTCAACATTGAGGGGGATTTGTCAGGTGTAACAGTTAAGATTTATAAGAAATGGATTGAAAAATGTTCATTGAATTTGGCAGGTAGGATGCTTTGCTAACCTTAGTAAGATCAATTTAAGTAGTTGTAGGTCATGCAACAAAGTACTAATATATGTTTTGGCCTGAATGGAGAAGTGGAGAGAGCCAACATAGTCTCCATTGTAAAGAAATTTACATGAGAAAGTAGGAAACATATTGAGTAATTCCTAGAAGGAAATGTGAGAAATGGTTTTATTTTTTTAAGACCTAAGATGTTTGTATAGACTGAGGGGACATTAGAGGAGTTTGCAGATATGAATGACAAAAAGAAATTAAGCAAGTTCTTCTAAGATGTATGGCAAGGGCACCTCAAGTTTGGAAGAAACTAGGTAAGAATAGGTATGGATGCTTTCAGGTGTGGAGACAGAGTGGAAGGAGATGCTGCCTGGTAATCTCACTTTTCTTTGTATATGAGGAGACAGGATTGTCTTTTTAGAGAAAGGGTTTGGATGAGTCAGGGCAGTGGTTGATGAATGTTTTGAGACAGGCACAAGTTTGGGAAACTCATTGAGGGAAATAGGAGAGAAAGTTGACCAAGTAAAAATAAAAAATGAGATAATTATGTTTCTGCTAAAATGCGTTAATGTTGTTCTCAACCATTGCTTGGCGGCCCCAGGATACCCATGACCGAGAGAAATGGTAACTTTGAGCCAGATTAGTCGTTTTGCACTGAAGTACTGTAGATGAACAAGGGTATGAGAGAGTCAAAAAGACTTGTGAAAGAGTTGTTCAGATGGGCAGTAATGAGAGGTTTGACACTAGGAGAAAACGAAGGTATTTTGAGGGACTAACGAAGGTATATTGAGGGACCAAAGGTCTCAATGAGATTGGAAAACAAATCTAGGCATAGGTGCAAAGGAATGAGAAAGTTAGAAGGATAGAAGGTATAGTCATAATATAATATTGGAGTTGAAAATTTCAGAGATACAACAGTTACAGGTGATGAGGATAGGCACCATAGTGTGGCTGTGGAATCTAGAATGTCAAGGAACTGAGAAAAGCTATCCAACAACCTAGGCCGCAGGGGGAGAACCTGTGGCCTTCTGGATCATTAAGTGCGGACTTTTGACTACACATTTTAAGGCCACAGTTTCCCCACCCCTGACCTAGGCTGTCCATTCACGCTTATGGCACAGCTTAGGGTAAAGAGCTAGAGTGTGAGCCAGGATCCACGTACTTCAGTGAATGAAGCTGTTGTATATACTATAGGCAGCTGAATGTAAAAGACTACTGTTGAGAAGCCTGGAGAATGTTAATAGTACTGAGGTAAAGGATGATTAGTTATAGAGAAGTGTCCTCAAGGAAGAGCCAAATATCCCTTAAAACAAGTGGATACGGGAGCATTCTGTGAACAGGTAGGGCAGGTACATGTTTAAGAAACTATAGTAAAAGACCGGGAGACGGGGGCAATGATCAGGGGACCAAAAACAGAGCAATATGAAGATGAGACTTCAAGGAAAGATTTATGACTACAAAGGCCTACATTGTTTTGGGTAGAAACCAAAATGATAGGAATGTGAAGCTTGGTGGGATTAACTGGGTTTAGGAATTCAAATGATTATAAAATAGCTTTTGTGTTCTCAAATCTGAGAATTTTAGGTAGAGCCAAAGCCCAGTTAACAGTTGTAAGCACATAGCCTATATATATTCTGTAAGCTAAGAATTAGGCATTTGAGTACCCTAATTATAAAACAAGAGTTTTTTATGCACTGATAGATTTTTATCTGTATAATCAAAATAAAGCTGAAGTTTTATTGTAATTTGATGCTTAGATTTGCAAACATAGCTACTCCTGGAGCGAGGTAAGGGGAGAATATATTTTTGCCTATATTAGTACAATAAATGTTCAGAACCTGGCACCATGTATTAAATAACTATTTGATGCTAGGCTCTGTACTAATTTCATTGCATTTCATTCTTAAAACAATTCTGTGAAATAGGTTTCATGGTCTCCATTTTTATAAACATTCAAGACCAGTGGCTCTGGCACCAGATTACTTAGGTACAAACCTCAACTAGCTATGTGACATTAGGTAAAATAAATTGCATAACCACTTTGTGTTTTGTTTTGTGTGTGTGTGTGTGTGTCTGTAAAATGAGATAATTATTGTACCTAGTTCTGTATAGTTGTTGTGAAGATTAAATGAATTCATGCAAGTGAAATGTTTAGTTCAATGGCTGGTCATAATAAGTCCTCAATATTGTTATTGATTATTTCTGTTATTACAAATTAGAAAACTGAGCCTCAGGGTTAGTCTGTTAGTAAGTAGGAAAACCAAAATTTGAACTCTGGTTATCTATAAGATTTTACACTATGACATGCTCCTTTTTGTTTAAATTGTAGTAAAATACATATAACACAAAATTTGCCATTTTAACCATTTATAAAAAATTAACTCCATGCGAGTTGTATTTAACTCATGCTAGTTTTGAGCCTGGGGCCTTGTGAAGCATATGTAACTCTCACACATCTCTTTCCCTTGGGAGCTGCATGGTGCACAGGCAACTCACTCTCCCATGCTATATCATACATGTTACGTGATGGGTGGCCCCCTGGGGAAAACCCTACAGCTGGTTTGTGAAAATCTTGTTGATGCTTTTATTACAATTAATATTGATAATTTAATTGCATGTAACTCACAGAAAACAATGAAAAATAACAAATTTTTCATTAAATTAGGATCATTTTGTTTTTGAGGTTTTTATTCTATTTTCATAATAAAACATCATGGCCCCAAGGAAAAATTCTATAAATCATCTTTTAATTTTCCTGATAATATTCTTTGCACAGAAGTTTTTAATTTTGACGAAGTCTGTTTTATCATTTTTTTCTTTTGTTGCTTTTGCTTTTTATGTCATATCTAAGAATCCATTGCCAAATCCAAGGTAATGAAGATTTACCCCTATGCTTTCCTCTAAGAGTTTTATGGTTATAGTTCTTATATTTTATGGTCTCTGATCCATTTTGAGTGAATTTTTGCATATGGTGTGAGGTGAGGAGTCCAACTTCATTCTTTTGCATGTGGAAATCTAGTTGTCTCTATACCATCTATAGAAGAGACTATTCTTTCTTGCACTGAATGAACCTGGCACCCTTGTCAAAACTCAGTTGGTACTACGTGTATGAGTTTATTTCTGGACGTTCTATTCCATTGTCTATATGCCTATCCTTATGCCAATACAAACTGTTTTAATTACTATAGCTTTGTGGTAAGTTTTGAAATCAGGAAGGGTGAGTCTGCCACCTTTTTTGTTTTTTGTCCAGATTGTTTGCCTACTTGGGGCCTTTTGCATTTCCTTGTGACTTTGAGGACTGGCTTTTCCATTTCTGAAAAAAGCCACATCACTTTTTTTAATCAGCTATTAAAATGTTATAACTTCAAATATTTCCATATATCCATGGTCAAAACCAAGTTTCTAAGAATTCTTTGCTAATTATCTACTTAGTGCCTAAATAGAAAAGAAGCACAAGAACTTTAATTTTGAACAGAATTATTTCCTAAGCTTTATTCACTTGTTCCCCAAAAGAAAATAAGAAACTTTATTTGTAATTCATAAGTAATTTGACTTATCATTTTACAGTCACTTTGGTTGAAGCAAAGCTAAAATGGATGTGGGACAGAGCCTGCTACCAGTGTATTCATTGTTTAAGCATTCTATTTATTTTAAATATGCATTTCAACATAAGGCATTTAGGCACAAAGCTAGCTTGAGCAAGGTAAAAATTGTACTATCAGGAGTTCTGATCAAAATGGCAAGCTGAACCAACATAAAAAATCCTCCATTCTTTTCCACATACACAAAGATACAGGTGGAAAATAGAGTGATAACAGCAACAACAAAACCCTGCTCCAAAGATAACAACAACAACAAAACCCAGCTCCAAAAAATGAAAGGGAAATCTCCAGGTGTTAGAAATAAAAAAGAGCAAAAGTCAAGTAAGCAGCAGGGGATGCCAGCTGTAAAGAATGTAGTCTGCAGGCTTACTGGGGAGGCCTTTAAGAGCTGTGGAGTGAAGCCTCAGAGCCCTGAGGGATGGTGCATGGCAAGAGTGGAGCTCCTCATGTAAGTCAGATTCCTCAAAAAGGCTGTGAAACAGACATTAGACAAAAGAAAAGAAAGTAGCAAGAATGCTTACAGTGTGTTTGAGTTCCTATAAAATAATAATTAGAAGAAAAAGAATAGTCAGGAATTGGCAGCCCAAGCTTACACCTCCTAAGTATGTGTAAGTATGAGTGAATTTATACTGCTTCCAGTGAGGCAGGAACTATTTTTCCCCCACAGTAAGAAATTAACATTAAAAATGATCTGATATCAAATCAAAGTCCAGCTCCATGTTGTGATTAATAAAACTACATATAAAACTAAACACTACACAGAAAACTAAAAACTACACAGAAATTTTCAAAAAAAGGGATAGGGAAAAAGAGCAGACAGATATATTTTACTCACAAAAATGACAATTTCCTATAATTCAGTGAATTCTTTAAAGAGCACTAGTGGAACAATTTTAATTTCAGATTCTTGAGGTAAAAGCAGTACTGTGGATAAAAAGATTCAAGGACAATCAATTAAAAAGATAAAATAATAGTGGTTTTGAATGTGTTTACTAATATAGTCTCAAAATATATACTGCAAAAATTGTATTACAAGGAGAAATCAACAAACCAATAATAACAGTATAATTTTTAAGTACTTCTATGAGACATCATTTGACAAAAATTTAAGATGCAAGAGTTAAACAACAAAATAAAGAACCTTTTTCAACAAATAGTAATATACAGTCATGCATCACTTAACCGCAGGGATACATTCTGGCAAATGTGTCTTTAGGCAATTTTGTCCTTGTGCAAACATCACAGAGTATACTAGATGGTATAGCCTGCTACACACCTAAGGCTATATGGTATATAGCCGTAGAAGCCCATTGCTTCTAGACTACAAACCTGTACAGCATGTTACTATATTGAATACTGTAGGCAGATGTAACATGATGGTAAGAATTTGTGTATCTAAATATGTCTAAACATAGAAAAGGTCCAGTAAAAATACAGCATTATATTATGGGACCAGCATTATATATGCAGTCCCTAGCTGACCTAAACGTCATTATGTGGCACGTGACTGGATATTCTTTTGAAATATATCCCTCTTTTCTAAATTTACCTCTATCCTAGACCACAAAAGAAATCTCATAACATACCAAAGAACTGATATCATACAGATCTCATTCTCTACTAACAGTGTAATAAATTTAGAAATCAACAATAAAAACAAAATTTAACAACTCCATGTATTGAGAAACTAAAACAAGTGCTTCTAAGTAATTCATTTGGAAAGAAATCACAATGGAGGAAACTTGTTTCCAACAGTATGACAGAATAGACCCTCCAATAAACACCTAAGAAACTCATATGAAATGTGCAGTATATACCATATTTTATATACATTAGTATATTAGGAAGACAATAAAGAATTAAAGTATATTAGTTTTAAAGAATTAAAGTATATTAGTAGTCTATAGTTTTAAAGAATTATATTAGTTTTAAAGAAGTAAAGTATATTAGTATTCAAAGACCAACAATAGAAGGAAAGCAGAAGCTCCAAGAGATAAGCCTTGAGTGTATTTGATGAACCCAGGATTTTTGAATTTCTATTTTCATGGGCTGGCAGGATGCAGGGGATAAAAGTAAGGCCCAGAACCCTGCCCAAGCAAGATTGGGACTCCAAACAGGAGATTCTCTGATATAAATCTAGGACTTCCAAAGGACTCAGCCAACAAAGTAAGAGAGCTAGAGATAAATCCTAACACAAGAGTTGTAGTGAATAATTAGTGCGTCATAGAGTAAATTATTATTAATATTTGGTTACTGTCAGCATTGGTTTTTTAGAACATTGAAAGTTCTGCTGCATGTAACTTTTGTTTCAATATTTGTGTGTTAAGGTATATTTATCTAAGAATATGTGTATGAGTACACTTGGCTACATCGTTATTTTTTACCATTGTTTCAGTCTCGGTCAAGTAAATTTGAAAGCTACCTTGCTCATTTCAGCGTTGTTTATAATAGCAAACTGCTGGAAGCAACCTAAATTTCTAGCAGTAATAGTATAAATAAATATGATTTTTATACAGTGGAACATTATTCATTAGATAAAATGTAAAAGTTACACCTACTTATGTTAACATAGATAAAACACAAAAAAATATTGAGTGGCAGAAACCAGGTGTAGAATGATAATAGTAGTATGTATAATTCAGGGTTTTTTTTTTTTGTTGTTGTTGTTTTTGAGATAGAGTCTCACTCTGTTGCCTTGGTGAGAGTGCTGTCCTCCTGCCTCAGCCTCCCGAGTAGCTAGGACTACGGGCATGCACCACTATGCCCGGCTAATTTTTTCTATATATTTTTAGTTGGCCAATTAATTTCTTTCTATTTTTAATAGAGATGAGATCTCAGTCTTGCCCAGGCTGGTTTCAAACTCCTGACCTTGAGCGATCTTCCCGTCTTCGCCTCCCAGAGTGCTAGGATTACAGGCGTGAGCCACCACGCCCAGTCAATTCAGATTTTTTTTTTAAAGTACATACTACGATATGTTGTTTGAGAGAGGTAGACACCAACTTTAGTGTAGTTACTTCTGAGGATGGAAAAAATAGAATGGCATTAAGGCAGGGTTTCAACAGGTGGTACAAGCTTTCCAACTTTGTGTGTGTGTGGTTGTGCATGTGCATATGAAAGAGAGCTTTTACCTTAAAAGAATTGAAAGTGAATAGACAAAATGTTAACGTAGGGGTGATAGGTATTTGGATATTGGTTATATTATTTCCTACACTTTTCTGGTGTTATGATACTTGACTTTCTAAAAAATTATATCATGCAGTAGATTAATAACTATTGCAATTTTCTTACAGGGAGAGTCTTAGAATTATGCCAGAATTAAATTTGTAGGTGTCATTTAGAAAAGCAGATTCAGTTATATTAATGCTTGTACATTATTATGGCAACTTTAATTAGATGACAACTATATGATTGTATGAGTACAGTAGTCAAACTGGGAGGAAAAAGGCACAGGAAAAGAATAAGATATAAAATCCAAAGTATGAGGGCTTATTTTTGAGTTACTTAGTTTTAAAAATATTACCATATTTTTAGAAAGGGAAAATACAGAAATGTAATACTTTGAAATCCATAAGAAATGGCTCCAAAAATGCGTATTGAATTAGAAGTTCTGATGAAGAAGGGAAATAGTTCTCTCTGAGTATTGCATTCAGGGAAAAATATAGAGAAAATAACTACCACCAACTGAATAAAAGTTAAAACTTTTTACATTATTAAAATTGTAATTTGCTGCTAACCAGAAGGCAACAAAATATACAAAACATACATAATGTATTGATCGTTTTATCATTCCCATTTTGTTTGTTTGTTTTACTTAGCTGGTCACTTGACTTTTGAATGCCGCAATTTTCTCCGAGTAGACCCCAAAAGGGACATAGTTTTGGATGTCAGCAGTACAAGCAGTGAAGATAGTGATGAAGAGAATGAAGAACTGAATAAATTTCAGGCATTACAGGAAAAAAGTAAGCAATACTTTTTTTCTCCATTCTTTTGAAATGTTTCTAAATGTTAAGCTAAATGACAGCTTAGTCTGTCATGCTTATCGAAAGATATCACTAAGATAGATATCTTTTGTATTTTATGTAAGAGCTACTGCATAGGTAACGAAATAGGCTTCAATGCTTTAAGTCACTTACCTAAGACCAAACAGCTAATCAATGATAGAGCCAGGAGGCAAGTCTTCCATGTTTGGGGCTTTTTGTTGTTTTTTTTCTCATCACAGTAGGATGTGCCAGTGCAAAGAGTTTGATGTAAGACTTGGTTTCTCACCCTATTTGGCCAATTTGTTTTAGCATGTGACTTTCACCATGTCACTTAACCACTCTGAACCTCAGCCGCGTCATGGGATAACACAAAAGATTAGATTGTCAAATCATACTCACCAGATCAGAGATCTTAGCCAGTATCAAGCTTTACTAATAATTTCAAGTATACAAATAATCATGAGGCATTGACAAAGCAGAGAGAGTTGTGGAACTGCCAATACAACAATACTCCCCAGGTATTTTCTTTCTACTTCAGAATCCACTCTGGTCAAGATTAACGTAAGAAGTTTGTGTATTACTTACACAAAAGAAAGTTGATTTGGTCATGAGACATCTCCATTTTATATCCAGATAGTTACATTTTCCTGGGCACCATGCCCTGTAAATCCTTAGATTCTAAGTTTGTTTATCATGACAATTTTAAACAACCCAGTTACAGCCTGCTACAAGCATTCCATAAATAAGGATTCTCTGGCTAACAGATATTATTTATTTGTTTCCAGGATGTCTGTTATTAGTGTATTTCAAAGAGCTTTGCCCAGGTTACCTGCTTTCTTTCCTGGGGGTATCCTCCTCTCCCCTAGAGAGAGAATAGATTACAGACCTACAGTTTATCTATTTCTTTCCCATCTTGGGAATAAAATGGCTCTTCCTTGCAATAGGGATTTCAGGGAAAAAATGTGATGGCTAAGTCAAAATACTTTGTAAACTACCAAATGCCATATTAGATATCACACAGAAACAAAATGCAACTTATTTGAATATGGTGTTAGGCATAGGATGAGAAGTTAAACTCATTTTATTTTAGATTGTCAGAGAACATTAAACAATTAACTTTTTTTAAAAAAATTAAGATTTCCATGTTATATCCAATTAAGGTAAATGAAGAAGTCAAATGTAAGGTGCTAGAACAAGCTGAAAAGGCAAAAGAGGGACAGAATCCCAAAGAGGACAAACAAGACTTATTATATAAGATGGGGAGTAGTTTGTAAAGCTTCCTTCTTAGAATCAGCTTTCCAACCTCACATCAAGAATGGCTAACTCAATCTAGCCATTTTTTTCACCCTTAAAAAGATATATTCTTGCCCATGGTCACTTAAAGGTTAAGAATTTGTTTCCAAGAATTATGACTCTCAGAACAGTACTCATTTCAGTATCTAATGCAAATTCTAATAATAACATACTATAAAAGGGTTTCTTTTTTATTTCATGGTCACGTAAAGAAAACCTGATCACCCCCCAACCCAAGTAAACAATAGATTGGTTCCTGAGTATATGGACAAATGTAGTGTAGAGGTTGTGGTTCTTAGTTTCATTGATCACTTTCTGATAATTGCTAAGAATCTCTGAAGATATAAAACACTAACCTGTTGAGTGTGAGTTCTCCATCTCACATCTTTCACATAGTCCTGGAGACTCCTTAAACCCTTCCTTGGTCCTTAGAGGTAGAACTCTTTAGTAACAACATCTTAACACATAGACTGCCACACTAGAAAAAAAATTTTTTTCCTTGGGGCCATGGTGTTTTATTACGAAAATAGAATAAAAACTTCAAAAACAAAATGATCCTTTCTAATTTAATGAAAAATTTGTTATTTTTTATTATTTTCTGTGCATGAGTTATATGCAATTAAATTGGCAGTATTAATTGTATCAATAAAAACATCAACAAGTAAGATTTTCACGAACCAACCTCATGAATTAAGAGGCTTCACGAGGCCCCAGGCCCAAAACCAGTATGAGTTAAATACAACTCACATGGCAGTTAATATGTTAAATATAATAGGTTTTTTCTATTTTAGTGATAGAACAAAAATAGCCAGGGGAAAACAAAGGATTTTTGATGTATTTATGCAATTAGTTACTTGGCTGTTATGAAATATAGAGATGAAAGAAAGGGAAGAGAGAGAAATGGACCTTATTCTGTACCATAAGGTAAGTCTCAATAAATTTTAAGGGATTCAAGCCATACAATGTATATTCTGAAGTATATTCTGTAACCACAAGGAAATTAAGTTAGCAATCGATAGCAGAAAACTACCTGCAAAATTCCTAAATGTTTGTAATTTAGCATACCTCTAAATAATCTATTGGTGTCCCAGGAAATGAGTGGGGAAAAAAAAATAAATAAAAAAAATTTAATAACTTAATAAGGTATTGGGTCAAAGAGAAAAAGCAAAAGGAAATTAGTAAGTATTTTGAACTAAATAAAAATGCATTGGTGGGATGTCCCTAAATCAGTACTTAAGAGGCAAATTTATAGCACTGATACATGTATTAGAAAAGAAGAAGAAATCAATGACTTCAGTTTCCTCCTTAACAAACTAGACCAAAAAAAGAAAAAAGAAAAGAAGAAAAAAAGAACAAATGAAACTGAAAGGAAGAAGAAAGGGAATAATAAAGATTAGATGTAACGTCAATGAAATGGAAACCCGAAAATACAGAAAATTGAAAATCCATCAAAGCAAAAGCTGGTTCTTTGAGAAGATCCATAAATTGAAAAATCACTATTTAAACTGACACTGAACACATTTTAAAAAGTCATAAATTACCAATAGAGAATTGACAACACTACAGGTTATATGGCTATAAAAGGGATAAGGTGATATAATGAACAACTTCATGCCAGTAAATTAAATCACTTAGATAAAATGGACAAATTGCTTGAAAAATAACAAACTAAGTACAAAAGTTATATTTTACTTAATTCTAATGAAAGTAATTTCCAAGTAAATAATAAATAAAATGAGTAGAAGATTTGGACATTTTACTAACAATAATATACCAAAGACAAGAACATAAAAAGATGTTCAACATCATTTTAATTGGGGAAATGCAAATTATAACCATCCTGAGATACTACTCTGCACCTATTAGAATGTCTGAAATTTACAATGTTAAACATACCAGTCATTTGCAAGATGTAGAAGAACTAGAACTCTCAATCACTGCTAGGAATTTAATATGATATAACCACTTTCGAAGACAGTTGATGGTTTCTTCAAAAATTAAACATACACTTATGATATGGCCCAGTTCTACTCCTAGATATTTTGCCAAGAGAAAAAAAGCATATATCCATAGGAAAACCTGTACACAGATATTCACAGCGGCTTTGTTTATAATAGCCAAAAACTAAAACTAAAAAAAAAACCAAAAAACCTAGATGTCTTCAAGAGGTTCATGGATCAACAAATTGTGGTACATTCAGCCCTCTGAATCTACAGAATCCACGTCTGTGGATTCAACCAACCATGGATAATATTTTTTAAAATAAGTAAATAATAACAATACAGGTGCAGTGGCTCACACCTGTAATCCCAGCACTTTGGGAGGCTGAGGTAGGAGGATTACTTGAGGCGAGGAGTTCAAGACCAGTTTGGGCAATATAGCAAGACCTTGTCTCTACAAAAAAAAAAAAAAGAAAGAAAGCCACCAGGTGTGGTGCCACATGCCTGTAATCCCACCCACTCAGGAGACTAAGGCAAGAGGACTGATTGAGCTGGGAAGTTGGAAGTTGCAGTGAGCTGTGATCACACCACTGCACTCCAGCCTGGGCAACAGAGCAAGGTCCTGTCTCTTAAAAACAAACAGTACAACAATAAAAAATAATACAAATAAAAACCAGTACATTGTAACACCTACTTACATAATATTTACATAAGTAGCCTAGAGATGGTTTAAAGTATATGGGAGGATATGCATAGGTTATATATAAATGCTAGGCCATTTTATATTAAGCAGTGGTCCCTAACCTTTTGACACCAGGAACTGGTTTCATGGAAGACAATTTTTCCACAGATGGAGGGGGGGGAGGGTGGAACTCAGGCAGTGATGCCAGGGATGGGGAGTAGCTGCAAATATAGATGAAGCTTCTCTGGCTTACCTGCCACTCTCCTGCTGGTTCCTAACAGGCGACTGACCAATACCAGTCTTTGGCCTGGGGATTGAGGACTGCAGATAAGGGACTTGAGCACCTGGATTTTGGTGTCTGTGGAGGAATCCTGGAACCAATTCCCCAGGATACTGAAGGATGATGACTGTATATCCATATAATGGATCTGCAGTGACAGAAACAATTCACTGGTTGCCTGGAAGCAGGAGGGGTGGTAGGAAGGGATTACAAAGTGGTACAAAATCTAGGGAGTGAAGGATATGTTTATATCTTGATTGTGGTTATTGTGCATGTGTATTTGTGTGGGAAATTTATCAAATTGTAGACTTTAAATATATGCAGTTTATTATATGGCAGTTATATCTCAATATAGCTGTTTTAAAAAATGGTAATAATGCTTGCCACTGACTGAGAACTTACCATATGCCTATTTTGAGAAAATCCCTGGAGGGTATAGAAAAAACACCCTCCAAACTGAGATGGTGCCAAGAGACCAAAGAAATGACCCAGACCAATCCAGCTTGACAAGTTAGATGAGTTTATTAGAGGTTACTCACACAGGGCTCTTATTCCCATTCAAGAGAGGAATCTTCTGGGCACTCACTCCTGGGCAGTGGCAGGAGTTCTTTGAAGAGTAAGCTGCTCACTGCCTGCCTGTTTGTGGAGCCTTAAATTCCTTTTAGCAAGTGACACAGAGCTCTCTTTCCATGTTATCACATGTTTACATATGATACAGGTTTAGCATGCACAGTACTTTTTATAGGGGGGGGACCTTTAGCATTACAGTTAACTAAAGGATACTATGACAACAAAGGTAGCTTAAACAGTCAAACCTATCTTAAGACTTATGACCATCTACACAAAAGGAGCTACTTAAGAATACCCCTTGTGCTTTGTATTTCTTTCAGCTTTTTTTGTTTTGATTTATATCTCTAAGTTCAAAAGAAACCTGCACAAGTTCTATTAAACATTAAAAGCCAGTAGCAAGGAATTTGTGTTCTTCCCTCCATGACAAAATAACACTAGGTACTTTATACCTTGATTTCTTTTATCCTCACAACTTGATAAAGTTAATATTTTCTATTCCCTGTTTACTGATGAGGAAACCTAAACTTAAGTTTCAAACTTGCCTAAATTCTCACAGCCAGTACATCAAGGCCAGATGCAGATGCAGGTGTGCCTTAACTGCAGAGCTACTGTCTGTGCTGTCGCTTGTGCACACTCAAACCCATTTCTCACGATAAATACACAAATAGTTTTAAAACAGATAAGCAGTATTTTCTTAATGCAAGTGTGTACATCTCCTCTAGTAATAAAACTCAGAATTGAGTAATAGAAGCTAATTTGAAAGGACAAGAAATAAAAAGAAGACTTAGACTGGAACAAAAGACCAATGCCTTGGCTTTGATGGTGATGAATAGTCTCTGACATACATATTGTCTTGACCTTCCCCTTACAAGTCTCAGGCACCCTATTCTTTGCATCCCTAACAGAAGTCACCTGAGCTGATAGAATGTCTGCTCATTCCCAAGGACTGCATGTAATTGAAATAGGTGGGCTTCAAAAATCATATTATTCATTCTGCTTAAATTGCATAGGATCTCTCCCAGCTTTCCACCACTTACATTGTTTTAGTACTTCTCTCATAATGGAGAGAGTTTTAGGAGACAAATGGCACTGACCAATTTCCTAAATAGCTGTTGGCGTGGTGGATAAATAAAATCCAGATACCAGAAATAGAGATAAGTAGCCTGTGATGCTTATTTGTGTAATTTCTGAGTCTCCAGCTATACATTGTCATTTGATGTGATTTTAAAACTGCTTTCTTTATTCCCCTGTCCTGTTTTTCTTTACTTTGCCCTTTATCATTTTTTTCCAACTTACTAGACCAGCCATTGACACCTTTAGCTGGTAGCACTCAATAAAGAAGTGTTCAGCACCCAACCCAGTAAGAAAGGAGGGGTAACTGAGAGCTGGAAGGCATTAAAAATAGTTCATGAAATTTGTGATTGTTTTCCTTCTTAATACATCTTATCTTTGGTCTGGCCACTTTTTTCTTTCTTTTTCTCAATCACATTTTTAGTTCTCTAATCTACAGAGCACTTCTCACTGATTAATAACTCTCACATATATCTTCATATGTTGAAGATGTCATCAACATAGTGTCTTCATCACCTTTGAAAACAAAATGCACCTTTGAGGCTCCTGTCATTGGCTTTTGTACCTCTTCTCATTTTTGTTGTCTTTGTCTTATCTTAGAGGCCCTTGCTCTCTATTTGAAGATGCCTTCCTTTTCATCTCAAGTCCTCTCATAATTCTTAGAAACTTTCTTAGATGACCTGTGGATTACCTGCCCAACACCGCAGCTCATCTTCTTTACCTTCTCATTGAAAATGATCTTTTCACTCTCTCAACCTCAGCCACACATTTCCATAATTGCACGTTGGACCTTGTGCACAGCTTCCAAAATTGATAAGTCAAATACTTTACTCTCTTACCCCAACTTCTTATCTTTCCATTTTATTTAAATAACAACTACGCTATTGACCCCACCACTTTCAGTCAGTCTTCTCCTTATCTAGTTTTGACAAAATCATAGTTATTTTAATTACTGTCTTGCAAATACCTTTAACTCTCTTGCTCTCTCTTTGTTTTTCACCCTCACCTGGCAAATCCCAAATGCAGATGAACGGTTTGTTTGCCTTCTCTGTGCTAACCCCCTTGCAGCAAAACAAGGGTAAAGAAAAGCTAGGCAGATTAGTGTCACTATGAATTCATGATTCCCAGTCTCAGCATGCATTTATTCAGGTATAAGGTCACTCCCACATTTATTTTATACCTTTCTCTCAATTTTCAAACACCCCACTTCTCCCTTCCTCCTCCAGCTAATGACTTTCTCCTTCATTGAGAAAATAGAAGACACTAAATTGGAGCACTCTCAGCTTCCAAATCACTAAATAAAACTAAGTTTTCATGTATGTCGATCTACTTTTTCTTCCCTTCAGTTAAAATGGAGGGACTGTCTCTCCTTCCAAAGGCCTGTCCTACCATGTATGCAATGAATTATTTTCTTAAAGAATTTCATTCCTTCATTTATCCCCTCTATATCATCACAACACCAAATTTTTTTTCTAGTTTCTCCCATCTTCCTTCCCTAGATCCTGTGCATACTTGCATTCCTCTAATTAACAACCCATTTCTCTGCTGATTCATAGCTAAACTTCTCATAGAAGTTATTTATTCTTGCTGTCTCTACTTTTTTACTTTTGATTTTCAGTTCATTTGTAAGGTCCTTAATGACTTCCTTTTTGCTAGATCTATTTGACATTTTTATATTCACATCCTACTTGGCCTTTAGGTACTATTAGATAGGTGGCCCTCCCTCCTTTACAACTCCTACTTCTTGGTTCTCCTGATGTTCTTCCAAACCTTTGGCCTTTCTTTCTCAGTCTTTTTTGATGGCTCCTCCCCTTCCTCTTCTCCACCTATAAATGTTGGAGTTCCTTGTGATATAGACGAGCTTCCTGGCTTGATTCCCTTTATTTTTCTCTCTGCATTCTCTTACTAAGTGATTGCATTTATTCCCAAGAGCCCTAAATACTGTCTGATAAATGTGTGTCTCCAGATTAACCCTCTAAGCTTCAGAATCAGATATCAAACCGCCTGCTTACCTTCTTGGATGTCAAACAGATCTGTTAGACCTCAAATTCCTACAACTGAACCCTTCATTCCCCACCTTCAATTGTCCCCCAGGCTCTGACCCCCTCCCCATTAATCAACATTTTATTAAATGACACTGCTAAAAACCTAGGGTCATCTTTGATTTCTCTTTCCATCATTTTCTTTTCATCATCCTTCCCACACACACAGCAGGTTCACTATTACTGCCTTTTTTCAGGACACCGTTATCTCCAGCCTGGACTACTCTAGTAACTTTCTAATTAGTCTCTTAGCCCTTTCCAGTCTATTTACCATGTAAGTCTGCTAGTGACACAGACCATCTCAGTTAAAATGCAAAATTTTTACTGTTGCCTTCAAGGTCTTGAATAATCAGGTGCCTGCTTATATTTCTGGCCCCTCATCTCAAGGCATTCTCTTTTACTTACTATATTGTTCATCCATTCTCATTCATATTCATTCATTCTCATTCGGAGTTGTCCCTCCGCCTTCTATCTTCAACAGCCTTTTCTTAGTTCCTAGAACACACCAAGCTCTTTTTTCCTTGGAGCCTTGACACCTATTTCATCTTTCTGACATGCATCATCCTTGCTCTTCATGTAGACTACTAGCTTTGTTTGCCTATTTTCTTTGTCACTGTTTAGCTATAAGCTCTGTGAGAGCAAGGACCATGTACAGCACAGACTCAGTACCTGCACAGTACCTGGCACATGGCATTTGGTAAATATTTGTTAAATGGAAAGTATGGTCAATAAAATCTCCGAAGAGTCTATGAGACAACTGACCTCTGTATTCTCTACCTTGCCCGATGACCTCAGGGCTTCCTGGCTACTAAAAGGAACTCCTGATAACAAGATTTTAATTCTCTTATTTATACTTTTTTTCTGAAACTCACAAAATCTCTACATTGAATGTACATTGCTTTTATAATTAGAAAATATATAGATTAGGTATATACATATACATATGGATTTTACATAAATGTTTAAAACCTTGACAATGTGAAAATAATTAAATCTAAAAATTGGGAAGTTTAGTGTTAAACGAAAAGTACAAAGGGTAATTTTTCCATCTTTTATATAAAGCAGGGAATCACTTGATACCATCTGGATTTGAAACATATTAAAAAATAGCTCCAACCTCTTTGTTTTTTATAATCTTTTTTCTTAACTTTAGAAAGCTCTTTTAAGAAGCAGTCTTTCTGTGGAAGAGCTATTTTTTAAATGGTATTTCAATTTTATTTTCTTCTATTAAATTCAAATAAAAAAATTAAGTAGAATAATTTTACTTTAAATATATGTAGATAAGTTCTGTCACCCAGAAATACTTCTCATATGTGCAAAGATATATGTATAAAAAATATTATTTATTGTTTCTAAGAATGAAAATAGAAATGGATAAATATAGTTCATGGGAACATTATTCTGTGTTTAATAATGATACTGATCTATGTTTAATGACAAAGGGAAATATCTGCTGTGTTAAGGGCAAGAAATAAGTTGCAAAACATATGTGTTACATTTTTCAAAGGTGAAAAACTTGAAATTGTTAAGCAACATTATATATGTGAGTAAATGTGTGTGTATTTGATATGATATAGAGAAAGCCTAGAAGAATACACACCAAATTATGTCTTAAAAAACAAGTTAGAGAATAGTATGTATTGCATGATCCTAATTTTGTTGCAAAAGAAAATGTAAAAACTATGCACCACTGTTTTGGTGTTTTGCTTTTTAAAGCCTGGACAGTACTCATGAAACTGTTGACATTGATTTGCTATAGGAATTAGAAGTGGGGCACTTGCATTTTTTTACTTGATGTAGTTAGTATTATTTGAAATTTTTGTAAAAACCATGTAAGACTTTCATAAGCCTTTTACTTTTTATTTTTTATTTTTTTAGACAGAGTCTTGCTTTGTTGCCCAGGCTAGAGTGCTGTGGCATCAGCCTAGCTCACAGCAACCTCAAACTCCTGGGCTCAAGCAATCCTACTGCCTCAGCCTCCCGAGTAGCTGGGAGTACAGGCATGCACCACCATGCCCGGCTCATTTTTTTCTATGTATTTTTAGTTGGCCAATTAATTTCTTTCTATTTTTAGTAGAGATGGGGTCTCACTCTTGCTCAGGCTGGTTTCAAACTCCTGACCTTGAGCAATCCTCCCGCCTTGGCCTCCCAGAGTGCTAGGATTACTGGCGTGAGCCACAGCTCAGCCATAACCCTTTTAATAAATAAAAATAATTGAGAGGGGAAAATTGTTAAAAGAGAACTGAAATTCCCTAACCAGTGAAATTCACCAACTAACAACTAAAATTTAAAAATGTGTACATACCATATTAGTATATATACCCATGGTGACCTGATTTTTCCCTTTTACCCTTGCCCCACAGGAATAAATGAAGAAGAGGAGAAGAAAAAAGAAAAAAGCAAAGAGAAAATCAAATTGAAAAAAAAAAGGAAAAGGTATTTTTAACAACATTTTTTAAAAAAAATAAAGAAGGACTATGAGTCAAGAAAGTATTACAAAATTTCATTTTTCATGTGTAGTCTAGTTAATTTAATATTTTTTCTTAATGGGAATTAGATGTACAGTGGTTTCAGTAAATTGACAAAGACCTTCATGTTGGGAATCAAAAGCAAAGTTAATCTTTATCCACCTTAAATTTTCCTTTTGGAGAAAATCAAGGTATAAATAAATAACAGCCTTCCCCCTTTTTTAATGTATTGTATTAGTATTCTAGATTTTTTAGTTTTAGAACAAAAGCTTTTAATCGGATATAAATCTAAACTCTTCACATGTATTTGTCCTCGAGTATACAAAGTTGAAGCTTAAATATTTTCATTCTCATAATAATATCATTACCATGGCTAAGAAATTAATTTAGTAATAGAATTTAATAGAACTTTCATGCTAAAAACTCCTTCAGGTCTTTCAGAAGCCTCATCAGCCACCTGTGAATTTTTACTATTAACTCTTTTAACAGCTAACTGGTAGAAGAAATTAATCAAAAGTAGTAAGAGGCTACTTCTTCTCTAGTTAAATGAGTACAATTTCATTTATATTAGAATGAATATGCATATATAGCCATTTTTTAAGGCACTTGACCATAATTATATCTGGTTTGGACCTAGTTCTCTCACAGAGTAGTTTCTATAAATTGGATTTGTCTCTTTGTAGTCTTTATAAAATATTTAATACATTTTAACACTTCAGATATCTTGGGCCAGGCGCGGTGGCTCACACCTGTGATCCTAGCACACTGGAAGGCCAAGGCGGAAGGATTGCTCAAGGTCAGGAGTTCCGAAACCAGCCTGAGCAAGAGCAAGACCTGTCTCTACTATAAATAGAAACAAATTAATTGGCCAACTAATACATGTAGAAAAAATTAGCCGGGCATGGTGGCACGTGCCTGTAGTCCCAGCTACTCAGGAGGCTGAGGCAGTAGGATTGCTTGAGTCCAGGTGCTTGAGGTTGCTGTGAGCTAGGCTGACGCCACGGCACTCACTCTAGCCTGGGCAACAAAGTGAGACTCTGTCTCAAAAAAAAAAAAAAAAAAAAAAGATATCTTACAAATTGGAAAAGTTAGCTCACTTTCAAGTGTTGGGAGTTTAATAATCTTTAAATATAAAAACTAATAGGAATGTAGAACTCAGAATTTCTGATTAGTATATTGTTAAATTATTTGTGCTAACACAGCAAGGTGGATTGTTTATAGGAAACATGAAATTATATTATCTTCCAAATTCTAATACAGATGGTCCGGAATTTACAATGGTTTGACTTTTACAATAGTGCAAAAGTGATACACATTCAGTAGAAGTCATACTTCAAGTACCCATACAACCATTGTATTTTCAACTTTAAGTACAGTATTCAATAAATTACATGAGATAAGTATTTAATATAGAATATGCTTTGTGTTAGATGATTTTGCCCAACTGTGGGCTAATGTTCTGAGCATGTTTAAGATGGGCTAGGCTAAGCTATGATGTTCAGTAAGTATATCAAATGCATTTTCAACCTAGGATATTTTCAACTTACAATGGATTTATTGGGGCATAACACCATCGTAAGTCAAGAAACATCTGTATATTTGTTTTATAGTACAGATTATTTATTCAGCCCTCTTTACCTTGAGCCTCACAGACCCTTAGAACCTGGAATTAAATTAACTTTTCTATGCACACTTAGCACAGAGTGTGCCAACTAATATTGTTACTATGCCAAAGGCTAAAATTTTGCCTTAAAAGTAAGAATCTAGAACCAAAACGCCAAAAAAAAAGGTGCGGGCAAAGATGAAGCTCCAATCAGAATCCAGAGGTCAAGTCAAGCAGGATCTTTACAACAGCAAAGCAGACAAGATTTGAGAATAACAGCTGAAGAGAAAGCAAGAGAATATATGAGAAAATAAGCTTAGTAGATGATCAAAAGTTTAAGTAAGTAGACAGACAAGGACGAGAAAGGAATGTAATATTACATAATTAAGGGAAAACTCAATCACTAAATAAGGAAGGCAATCAAGAAATTCACACAAGTCAATATGTAAACACAAAACAGCTAGCCTTGAAGCCCTGTAGTCTCATGTATCTCCTTTATGTTAGTCTTGGGTTTTCATAGCTTGGGTTTTAACTCCTAATATTTAGATTAGTGAACTATTCAGATGCCTTTTTTTAAATTTCAAATCAACTCAGTTTCTGTCTCGTAATACTTATTTTGGATTTTGATATAGGTAGAATGTTATACACCTCTATATGGGGTTTGTGTGTGTGTGTGTGTGTGTTTTTAAATTATTTCTTCTTTTTTAACTATTAGAGGAAGGGATTCTTCAGGGTTTTTTCCAATTTAGCATTAAAGTAGTATTTTTAAAAATTACAATGATAAATCATCCTCATTCATTTATATGGAGTATTCATTTAAAAGCATCCTTTTTGTGACTAATGAAAAGTATTCTGTAATGCAAGTATTCATCTGTATCACTCTGCCGCTAAAGGGATCAAGTACTTTAACTTGAAAAATCAAAAGAATTAACAAAAGTGCTTTTATTTTGCTAATTTTCAGCTTTCATTCATTTCTACCAAGGTATAATTATAGCCCTTTTATAAATATATAATTGCATCCTTTTAAGGCTCTTAAGAGAATATGCTAACGAGTTATATACACAACTGAATTGTGTATATAATAAGGGTTGGTGAATGCCACTTTGTTTGCCTTGCAAGATTTTGAAGGGTATGACCACATGAAAAACTGAAAATCGCGGAAAAATAATTTCATCCTTACTGAATTTAAAACTCATTATTAAAGTTGAGCAGAATAAAGATAATAGATCTGTGACGAAGCAGCAAAAATTCTGAATTCAGTATTTTAAGGGAATACAAATATATGAAGCATATTTTGAGTTTATATTTATACCCCCACCTTACTCAAAGAAGAATTTAAGGCACTTCAAATCCCATTTAAATTTACCTATCAGTCATAAATGCAATTATCAGTCAGTATATATTATTGCCCATAGGTCTTATTCATCCAGTTCCAATGAAGAAGATACTTCAAAACAAAAGAAACAAAAATATCCGAAGAAAGAAAAGAAAAAAGAAAAAAAGAGTAAATCAAGAAAGGGAAAACATCACAAAAAGGAAAAAAAGAAGAGGAAAAAGGAAAAGCATTCTTCTACCCCTAATAGTTTGGAATTCTCCAAAAAGTAACTGAGACTTTGGCCTAAGCCATTAAATTTAAAAATTTGTTTTTAAAAATGATGTGCCCTTCCTTGGAATTTGCTATATATTCTGCTTTGCAAAATAAATCACAGCCTTTTCCATATAGACATTTTTTCATATGTGGGACTATTATCCCTCTGGCAATATATCTTTAATGTGCTATGACTATAATGTATTAAATCAGTCTTATTACTTGATAGTCATGCCCCAAGGTGTGTGTACATACAAAACATATCATTTTTGGCATTCGTCTCTGTGTATTTGGCTAGTGTTATGACTTCCTAAATTGATAGTAAAATGGCATTACTGCAGTAAATACAAGTCATCTACATAGCTGTTAGTAAGTATTGTTAAATCAGGTGTCCACCTTCCAGTGATGAGGGTAGGTAGGGGGTAATGCTTTGCTCTTGACACTGAAAAATTTAATAGCTTTATATACTAAAATGTAATGTTCAAAGATAGTGAAATTCTTTACTATTGTTTTTAAACTGCTAGGCCTTTTTTTAATATCAAAAGATGAAGCTGCTTTATTGGTCTTGACTAGGACTTTTTCAGTGAATGGTGGCTGCAAGAAGATGATAATGAAAATATTTATAACAAAGTTTCACTGTTTTCTGAAATGTAGAGTTTCTTGTATCTGCCCCCTTTGTTTTTGTAACAATTCAAATATTTCTTATTTAGAGAGACTAGTATAGTTCAGCCTACTAGTAAGTCTTACAGAGATGATGCTGTATTGGTCAGGATTTTTAGCATAGAATAGACTCCTGGGTTGTGCCATATTGGCATGTCTTAAAGTGATACCTCAAACACAGAAATTTTTATTTAGGAAGACAGCTACATCTTCATTAGAACTGATTGTTATTGTATTCAGTCAGTATGTAAATTTTATGAAGCTTGTTCCTATGAGTAATGTGGACAATTTTAATAAATGTGAGCACATAATTTTTAGTCCGAAATAATTTATAGTTTTGAAACAAGTTTCACACTGAACTTATGGTTTCATAAATAACCAGTTTGGGGTGTTTCTTTAACTTCAGTCACAAACCTCAGGAGAACTAACAAAAATTTAGAATTAAGAATTTTATTCTGAACTTTTTAAAATTTAAGAGCCAGAGAATTGCATCATGAAAGCCTTTATATAAACATTTTGTATGAGTAAGCATTTCAAACACCTACTAGTACATATAAATGTTTCTTATATTTTTATTTTCACTTTGATCAGTGTTACTTACTTTGCTTAATACTTAGGTATCTCTTATGCCCAATAAGGTAAATACTTATTATGTTGTAGAAGCATCAAAAGTTAACCAATTATCATGGCATAGCACCAAAGATTGCAAATACCTCACTGTGGTGCATTTCTGAATTTGGAAATGGGTAACCTACAGATATGGCTGCAGGTGAATTCTCGATGGTGAAATCAGGTAAGTACTCTTAACCTCACAGACTAGAAAGGTTTGCTGATTCTTCTTTCACCTAGCACCCTATCTGGCATGTAGTCAGTAAGACTTGGGGAGCCTTATAACACCCATGCTTAAATTCTAGGAAAGCTGCACCCACATCCGCTTTCTAGCATTGCAGATATGGAAGCTCTCACACTCAACTATTTTGTAGCCTAATTTAGTTTTTTGGCCCACTCAAAAATAAGTTCTTTTGTTTAAATAGTTCAGTCAGGTGTTGGGGAGAGCAACACAGAGCCATTAAGTTTTTAAGGGTTGTTTTGCCTTTACTGCTAATTTTATGAAAATTCAGTTCCTTGGTTATCAAGATTTGAAAAAAAGTAAAAAAAAATGTGTTGTTTTTTTTTTTTAAATGAGGCTGTCCTGGATACAGTGGTGGCTCTTCCCTCCCACTGCTTCACTTGACTAGCCTTAAAAAAAAAACACTAAAGTAAAATTTTTAAAAATGATTAGAAGATGCTACATACAAAGGGATGGCCTCATCCCTTGGGGTGTAACATGGTTAAAAACATAGTAACTGTAGAGAAAAAGTTAATTGAGTTATTGATAAGTTTTACTACTGTTATTGGAGAGATTATAAATTGGTTCATTAAGTTTGTTTTCTGAATGGTGACACAATAATAATTCAGAAGAGTAAAAGTCAGCCCTTATGAACTAATATTGTACATGAATTAAAGGATTTTAGTGCTTAGTAATTTTTTCCTCAAAAATTAATCTTGGAATTATTCTTAAGTAAATTTTCCAGATATTAGCATAGTTTATGAAATATATCATCTGAATAAAAATTATTTTTACTGAAGTAATTTTATTCTGAAATGATCTTGTTATTGAGATTGGATGCAAATCTGACTAATAATTTTAGGTGAAAATTAATGAAATTCTTACTCAGGCAGTATGCAGCAGAAAGAAAACTAAATTGTAAAAATCCAAAAGTCCTGGTCATTCTAACTACTTATATGACCTTCCACAAAGGCATTTAGATTCCCTGGGCCTTGGTGTCTTTCATCTATAAAATATTGTACAAGATTATCTCTGAGATCACTTTTAGTCTTTAGTATGTATGATTATCAATATTTTAGTAACATTCAACCATTCATTTTAGAAATTATAGATAAGCAGCTAACATTCTGTAATAGAATAGATTCAGTATATTAATACAGCTGTTAAACACATTCAACTTCTTTAAGCGGATAATCGATATTTGGTTCATATTCTTACCACTCAATGTATATAATTTTCACCAGACGAAACAATTTATATTTAGATTTGTATCTGTAACTAGATTACCTGAGTACTTTCAGACGATGTATTCAGGCTGCTGGACCTATTCCTCATGCTATTTCCCCATTTCTTTTCTCCATATTATCTGTTGGCTAATATTATTCAGAGGTATCCCTAGTTCTTCATACTTAATACATCTCCACTTAACATCTTTGGTTCTCTGAGGCCAAAACATCAATAAATGAAGTTAAACAACTATACTTGTCTGTATTTACTACTCATCTAAAACTATATAACTCTAGGTCACCTTCAGTAGTAAATGAGGCTGCAGAGTTAATAATGTTGATAAAAATGCCTTTGAGTCCTTTCTTCAGCATATGTTTATCGAGCACCTAGCATGGCAAACACTGTGCTGTGTCGTGAGGATACGGAGTTAAATAAGACATGTTTGCTTCTCTGAAAGAGTTCACAGTTTAGTGGGTAGGAGAAACAGTAGAGCACACATTATGTAATAAGTGCAATAAGTGACCTGAAGTGGGTTTATAGAAACACGGGGGTACCTAACATAATCTAGAGAAATTAGAAGAGACTACCTAGAGAAAATAATGCCTGCATTGACTTTTGATTGAGGATGAGGGTGTGGTTATGGCAGTTCCTGATGAAGTTTGGTACTGTGAACAAAGACCACATATAGAAAAAGCCGTGTTGTGTGTGTCAAGAATTACAAGGAATCTAGTGTTGCTAGTATGTCATACAGGCAAGGCAGGAGGTGGTAAGAATTGAGGCTACCATTTAGGTCTTTAGGAACAAGAGAAGGAAGTCTTGTGTTCTATGTTTGGGAGCTTGGACTTTTATCTGTAAGCAGTGAGACACCTTGAAAGAGTTTTAAGGAAGGAAATGACTTCTATTCGGATTTGGTTTCATCCATTTCATAATCTGATTAATCCCACAATTTTTAAAAGATGAAATTGTTTTCATTAGAAGACCATATAGAAAGCATTGTGATTCTTTTACGCTCTATTTGTATTTTTCTTCTAGACTCACTTTTCTAAGATCCAGTTATTACCAAAATTACATAGATCTACAGTATTTTCAGACCCATCTCCAGAATTATACGTACATGTAAATACTTTGAAATGTTTTGTTTTTTAGATTATTTTAAATTGGCTTAAATTCTATCACTATTTTAGTATTTGTTAGATCCAAATCATTTAAAATATATTTTTCAGTGTACAGACAGTGCTGTTACTTTGATAAAGCTTCTTTTAATATTTGTTTTAATCTGTGAAGTACAACTACTTCCAAGTTATAGAGAGACATACCAGTTGGTCTGTTCATGAGCCCTGTCCTCTTACTCAGGTAAGCTGGTGATATATACACTAGCTCAGCAGGGAGTGGCTCAAGGCCTCCAGCTGATCCTAGTGCTGCTATTCAAACTTCCAGGGCAGTTGGCATGAAAGAACAGATGGTTTCTTATGCCAGTGTGACAATAATCCTGATGCAAAGGCCAGGATCTTCTGACCTCAATTATCTCCTCGACTCCTCCAAGAATATTCAGAGTAGCAGAGAATTGGAGTAATCCATGATGATGAAGCATCTAGCCATGCCTGGCCCCAGTATGCCTCTCCTACAGGTTGGGAGGAGTCTTCGCAGGGGTAGGGTGGGGGAAATGCTTTTTGCTAGCCCTAAGTCAAGTTTCTTGCTTGTGCCATTTATGGCCCTTGCCCTTGAGAAACAAAAGTAGAACTGTACTAGTGCCTTAGCTAAACTTTCTCAACCTAGATTTTCACCCAAGGCCATATAGGAATATTATTATTAAATTCCTATATATGTAAATTCCTATGTATCAAGATAGCAAATTTTCTGAGATTTTTAAAAAATCAAAGTTGTATAAAACAAAGATCAAGTAGTACCCAAAAAACCTTTATGAACTATGTCTTCATTTTCAAACTTCACATATACTTTAAGCAACTTTAATATTTAAACCTTGGCAAACTTGTGCTCTCTTTGAATGTGAAATCCAACTCAGGCAGTAGGATGTTGCAGTAATGATTTGGAACTACGCTGTCAATATAGCCACTTATTATTTAAATTAAATAAATGAAAAAAATTCGTTTTTTCAGTTGCGTTAGCCACATTTCAAATGCCCAGTAGCCACATGTGTCAGACAGTGAAGATCTAGTAAGAACATTTCCACCAACACAGAAACTTCTTTTGGACAGTGCTAGTCTAGAAGATAACCACAGTTCTTAGTAAAAATTTTGACAGCCTAATGAGAAGTTTATAACCCTGAGCTTTGCATGCCCAACAATAGGGCATTCTTTTTTATATATACTTCAGACCAGAATGCTATATTCAAAGTTTTAAAATCCTAGTCTTCTGACTACAAAATCTTTACAACGTAGATGTGTTCAGCAGATATGGCTTAAAATTATTCCTTTTTTCCTGTGTAGTTCCTTTACAAAACCAGGTCTGTGTTCTTATAATAAAAATCACACTTATGATTCAAAACCTTTTAAAACAATTATAATTTGCAGAAATTAGTTTTATTTCTAATGACTGGTATTAATGTGAAAGCATTAAGTGGGACCAGAGAACTCATTCATTTTATAACTTTCACTATAGATTATTTAGGAAATTTCAGTGAAGGATTTTTGTTATGGTTATCCCTAGAAATATAGAAAATATTTATTGTACAGATTATACATTGTGACATTTTTTGTTATTGAACATTAGCTTCTATAAAGGCAATATATTGTTTGTCCAGAAAAATCTTCCAAAAAGGCATGGTTTGATTAAGACTTAAGAATATGCCCCTTCTAGTTCATAAGAAAACTCCCCCTGAGATTTACCTATCCAGTATCATTTTTTGTAAAAATAATTGTATGTAAAGCATCAAAACTTGTGAAATGCTGGTAATGTGACATAAACCTCTCATTGTTCCTCACTGAGATAGGATTGCTTATCTGTGTTGATAAATTCTTTAATTTCTCTTGAATTAGCATAATTTCATGTAATATAGAAGCATCTTAATTAGCAAATAAAAGTAAACTTATGCACATGAAAACCTATCAAAAACCTAAATGGATGTTTAATAAATAGATAATCAAAAATGCAGTTGTGTCTTGCTTTGTGTTTTTGAAAAGGAGTATTACAACTATGTTTCAAATGCATTCTTTATTTTTATGCTCCATCTCTCCAGTGATACTTTAAAACACAGAATTTAGTTGATAAGCAATGTTGATTTGTGCTGTATCCATTGTTTTTTCTTGAATTACATCAGCTTCATAAGATGTCTCGTTTGTCGAATTTGATGCTGCATTTGAGTCGAGGACTTTGGTTTTTCTATTTGACTTGTCTGCAAATACACAAAACAAAATGAAATAATTATTTGAAATTATAACATAAAATCAACTTTTTAAAATGTATGCTTATAAAATAATTTTTGTAACAATATTGAAAATATGTCCTGAAAATACTATATGGATAAAAATTGAGTCATTTCAAAGTTGTTTTTGAACATTTCCTCCTGCAAGTCAAATAAAAGAAATATTCAGTAACAGAAGTCAAAAATTCATTTCCATGCTTACCTACCTTTCTTCATACTTCCATGAGGAAACTACACATTTGATAAGAAAATAACAATTTATGGGTCACTTAATAAAAGTGTGACTGTCCCTATCCTATGCATAAAGTGAATAAACTACATTAAAGCCAATCATAATAATTTGCAACAGTCTTAAGGCTTTGCCATTATAACCAATTTAGATGTGATTTTTAAAAACACATTTATGCCATAATTCCATTTATCCACTAAATATAATAAAAATGAGAGTCTAAAATGAACAAGGGTAGAGAAATAGGGAACTTTGCTCATCAGAAGTTAGGCTAACAAAATGGATGATCATTCAATGGATGGTGCTCGAAAAGTTGAATAATTGTGGAAATAATGTATATTTTACTAATACATAGAATTTTGTATATATTTTAAGTAACATAAAAATATGTAAAAATCAGCATAAAAAATCACTAATGACTTCCATGTTGCTAAATCCACAGTCCATCTCACTGATCTCCATGTTGTTCAATATTCATCTTTGATCTCTCAGCAGTATCTGACCCAGTTCTTTCCTTGGCTTCCAGGATCCCACCCTTCTTGGACTCCCTCCTACCTTGCTATTAATTCCTTCCCCATCTCTGTTGTGGGTTCCTTTTCTTCTCCTAGAGCTCTTAGACTTAGGAGTGTGCCTCAGGACTCAGCCCTCAGTTCCTGTCACTGTCTCACTCCATAATTAGGTTAGTCTCATTAGTACCACAGTTTTTATACCATCTCTATGCTGATGATTCCTGGCTCATATATCTCTAGCCCAGACCCCTTCCAAACTCCAAACTCAACTTTCTAGTTGACATCTTCACTTGGATATTTAGTAGATATCTCCAACTGAATCCAAAACTGAAAACTTGAGTTATTTCCAGGTTGGAGGGAGAACCTACTCCATTTGGAGTCTTCCTCTTCTCAGTTGCTGGCAACTCCATGTGTCCTGTTGCTCAAGCCAAAAACTTCAGTCATCTTGATTCTTCTCTTGTCTCTCACACCCTACATCAAATCCATCAGAAATCCTGTTAGCTATACTTTGAAAATATATAGCTGGGTATGGTGGCAACACCTACAGTCCCAGCTAGTTGGGAGGCTCAGCCCGGAGGATTCCCTGAGCCCAGGAATTCAAGGTTAACAGTGACCTATGATCATGCTACTGTACTTCAGCATGAGTGACAGAGTGAAACCTTCTTTCATATGTACATTCAGAATCAGACCACTTCTCACCAAGAGTGATCCCTTAAAAAATAAGCAAAAAAAAAAAAAATCAAATCACATCCTGTGCTCAGTACCCTCCATTTAGCCCCCAAGTCTTTAAAATAGCCTTCAAGATTTCATATACACACCATAAATCTCCCTGACTTCATCTTTTGCTTCACTGCTTGGTTCATTCTAACCTCTTTGATCAAACATTTTAGGCATATTCCATCCCGTAGGACCTTTGCAAAGGCTATTCACTTGTCTAGTATGGTCTTCTCCAGATAATCTACACAGTAGCTCTCCAGTTTCCAAGTCCTTGCTCAAAAATTTCCTGTTCAATGAGACCTACCCTAAATACTATTTAAAATTGCAGCTTTCCATCTCTAATCCCTTCTGTGCTCTACTTTTCCCTATAACACTTATTTTCTAATATAATTTACCTATTTATCATACTTATCACTTATTTTTTATCTCCCCTCACTAAAATTGAAGTACCACATGCCAAGGGATTTTTGACTATTTTGTTCATTAATGATATGTCTAGAAAAATGCCTTGTATACAGCTGGTGTTCAATAAATATTTGTTGAATACATTAATGAATTAAAGGGTAAGACTGAAAGTTTGACATAATAAAAACTTTAAAATTGTGGGTGGCAGAAAACAAACTTGAAATCCAACCAAGGAAAAACATGTTTAGAACAAATGACTTATGCTTAATATGTAAAGGTCTCTTACATATCAATATGTAAGACATTAACACCTCTTAGTGGGTAAAGAAATGGACAGAAAGATATACAATGGCTAACAAATAAACATGAAAAATCTTCAACCTCGCTAGTCAGAAAGAAATGTAAATTCAAAAGGTAAGATACTATTTTTCATATCTCGGGTACAGATACAAAGTAATTTTTCTTGGTCAATGTTGTAGCATGATGGGAGTATAAAGTGGTACATTTTTAAGTCTGAAATGTTTCTACCCTGTAATTCCATTTCAACATGAAATTCTCAAGAAAACCATCAAAGATGAGATTGTAAATTCATAGACAAAGATGTTCATTGGTTATTTTAAATACCAAAAAATGTAAGCACCTTAAAGTTCCAATAATAGAATTGCTAAATAAATTGTCACGTATGAGATATGCAGCCATATAATTTTAAAAGGTGGTTTCTAAGAAATTTTTAATTACATAGAGAGTGTTCGGAATATAATGTCAAGTGAGAAAGAATGCAAAACTATAAATAATGTAATGATAGTTAATACTTACGTAACACTTACTTTCAGCCTCTCTGGGCTGAAGCTCTTTAGGATCAAATCTGAACTTGGTGAGGCTGAGGATCTGGCTCTGCTTTCCTCTCCTGCCTCAGTTCTCCCCACTCCCTTTCTTGTACTTGGCATTTCAGACTAACGCAAATGCTGTTTCCCCAAACTTGCCCTACTTGCTCCCTCTCTGCTCCAAGCCTCTTCCTGCTGCCTGGTGTCCCTTATTCTCCAGCCTCCTTTGCTTGAAAACTCCTCCTTCAGGTTTTAGAAAATCTGCCCCAGAGCTCCCTAAGGGGAAGTCCATGAGCCCAGACTCCCTCTTCTATTACATCCTCTTCTTTTTGCCATCTAGCCTATCTTCTGGGTATGAGTTTTAATTTTTTTTTTCTTTAGATATGTGTAAGCTTCACCTTTAAGTGTGTTAGTACTTCCTGGCTTTGCCTGATAAGTAAACTGCTTTTTTTTTATAAGTAAAAATATAGGTTAAAAAATGCTTTTCTATAAGTAAACTGCTTTCTAAGGTCAATAAGGATATCCCACACTCTGGGGTGATTTCATAGCTGAACAATGAAAGGGCAATATTATTTCCATGTTTTGAAGGATGATGTCTCATCGCAGCTCCCATATCCTGCCTATAGGACAGAAACATGGTATTGATCTCTGGGTTAAGATTAAGAGTACTTAAGATGAAAATCTAGGGCCTACAGCAGTGCAATATATGATTTTATTTCATTACTTCTCTCATGGACTTTTTCAGTGGTAAAATACATTATTTAATGTTCTAATTCTAAATAGCCAATCATAATGTTTGAATCATATAATTTGATTTTTAAAAGCTAATTTATTGTAGGCACATTTTCCAGCCTGGAAAATAGTCCTTTGCCTAATCAGCAAGCAAAGCTATTTAAGATAAATGTAGTAAGAAAAGCTGTCATGGACATTTTATGAACTGAAAACTTATTGACTTTATTTACAAAGCAGACTTTATTAAAAAAAGATTCAAATTTAGCAAATAAATACTTAAATAATGGAATATATTCTATACAGGGGTCCTTGAAAGTATTTGTCATATAATATTTGAAATCCAAATTAAGATGTTTGTAAGTTATTTTTCACTTGCTTAACATTATTTTTATTCTTCAGTATCATAGTAGATAAAAGTAAAAGATCAAGGATATAAGATATAAATTAGTTTCATATTATCTGGATAGCATTTGTATCTTATATAAGCATTTATTTAAATATCAAAAAATTTTAATAGTTTTTGGAATTCCTGGAAGTCTAAAAACCATAGTTTTGGTTAATTCAAATCCTTCATGTTTCCTAAGCTTGTTTACATACTAAAATTCATAACAGTTTAATCAGATTTTCAAGGAGTTTTTTTTCTATTTTGTCACAGCCCAGTCTTTTAATGAAAAATCAACTCAGGAAGTTATTTCCCTAACTTAGTTATTTTGGGGTTCTATCTAAGTTGTCTCTATTCTGGAAGCTTTTGTTTCCATTATCTGTTTCTTTGGCAACAGAAACAGGTTAGAAGGAATTTACCTGTTTATTCCCCTCTGAGATTTAAAGGCTTGCAAAATACATTCCTATACAGTGTTATAGATTTTCCTTTATCTAGGACTTGTAAAGATCTTCATTCCCCAGCCTCCACTCATTATCTACTTGGCTACTGGATCCTTCTAGCCAGTGTGAGTAAAAATATTTTTTTCAGATTGGCTTCTTAAACTAAAGCATTTCCTCTAACAAAACCAATTTGCTGTGTGAACAAGAAAAGACCTGTTATAAACACCTCCAGTCTTCACTCTCTTCCAGCAGCTTGTAAAAATCGCAGTGTTTTCACTGTATATCCCTGTGGTCACTTGAAGTAATTGGACATCCAACGAAACAACTGCGATGGGTGCAGCTGTAGTGATAACACAGTCCAGCTTCCTCTCTTTGGGATAATTTTAAATGAGAAAGAAGGAAATGCCTCAGCAACCTCAGCTTTTCCTAGTTTTCCTTTAATAAATGGAGACTAATTTCTTAACCAACAAAGTAAGGCTAAAAGCAGCTGCCTTTTTTTTTCTGTCACTAGGTTACAATATAGATTTGCTTTTAAATAAATCAATAATATCATTGAGCTCCCAAGGGATTTATTATACATAAAGATTCTTTATTAATTCTTCTTTTTCTTTAGTTGAGTGCAAATTGCCAAGATCCAGTATTGCTGCTTGCTTTCCGTTTCCATTCCTTTCCCCCATCCCACCCCCACCCCCAGACTCATCATTGTATGTAAATCTCAACCTTCCTTTAATCCTCTACCTCCCAGACTGACACACAAATGAAAGCTTTGGCCTTTGCCAAAATTTAAATCCAATTCATCAAAACAAAATCTACCTAGCCTCATCAAAGCCACACAAATAAGCTTTTTCTGATAACAGTTAAATTTAACATTTGTTTTCAAAGCCATTCCTCAAGGACCTATTTATCTTATAACTGTGAATTCTGCTCTTGCCTGCCATTTCAAAATATCAAAAGAATACTGGGGACTCCTTCAGGCCCTTACCTCCTCCCTGTCTGGCAGAACTGCTAATATCTGCCTATATCTTCCCACCTTCTCAGTTACCATTCTGAAGTCCTTCAGCAGTTTCCAACTACTACTCTAGCAGATTATTATTCAGCAGAAAAATCTACACATCCCATTCATCCTACAGTTCCTTCCTCCAGAAACAAGCACACTTAAATTTGCACCCTAAAAGTATTTTTTTTCTTGTAAGAGGATGTTTTTCCTTCAGATTTAATATGATAGTGCACAGGACTGGGGCTCTGGGCTAAATAGTGAAGTGAGCAAAGCTTGTTTTGTGATCTCTTGATCTGTTGCCCTCTCCCTTTTTCAATGGCCCTCCAGAAGATATATATATGTATGTATATATACATATATATATATACATATATATATATATATATATAGGCATCTCATGTAAATGTACTTAAAAAACTCATCATGAAAGTTAGAGGCTGAGGCTTGCCCTTTGCTTTACCCACCTATCAATGAATGGAGGCAGTTTCATTCAGAAATTTTTTTCCTACCCTATTATTTCCAGTATTGGTCATTTTTCTTTTCTTTCATTTTCTTTCTTTTCTTTTCATCGTTAAATTCCTCCAACCATTGATGGTGAACATAGCTTACAAAAGAATTTAGCTAATATTTTAAATCCTTGAAATGAATATTTCACAATGAAAGACTGGCTTCTGTTTTGCTTATTGCTTTGAACATGAGCTAGGATTGCCTAACCCTGAACTCTGAGGAGGACTCAGAAATGCTAAATGTCACAGTAGCTCCACTGAGCAATTTGATTTTCTACATTTTAGGAACAAAAGCAGGCATAGGAAATTCCAGGCTCATTATTTTAAGTAGAAATCTTTCTACTTAAGGGCACACAGGTGGCCTTTTAAGTCATTTAGTTCAAATTACTCCATCTTCTGATCTCAATGAATTCTTAAAAAGTCTTCTGAAACAAAGACTGGTATTACTAAATAATCTGGTAGCCTAATTAATACAAGCTTTGAGCAGAGTTATTCTGGAGGGGTGTTAAGGCTATTTAGAAAAATAGCTCCCAAACTTATCTATAAATTTTATACAAAATCCATCAAAATACCACTGGACATTTAAACATTTGACAGTGTGATTCAAAAGTTTATTTGGAAATTTGAACATTATAAGAGTAGCCAAGAAATTTTGAAAAAGAAGCATAATGAGAGGGAGGAGATAGAGTCTTGCCTAATCAGATATTAAACTATATAGCTACAGTAATTGTTAAAGTATATTACTAGCTTAAGAATAAACAGACTGATCAATTTGACAGAACAAAGTCCAAAACCAAACCATAGTACATAGGAAGAATTTAATTTATGACTGCTGACATTTTAAGTTGACAAGAAAAAGATGGATTAGCCATTAAATATTTGACAACTGACTCATTTGGAAAATAAAGGCAGATCACTACCAAAATTAAAACTCTGAGAGTATTAAGGATTTAAATATAAAAACAAATGCATAAATGTATTAGAAGAAAATAAAAGTAACTACCTTTACATTATTAATATATCTTATGGTGAGGGGAGAACTTTCTAAGTATGAAACCAAAAGGAGAAATGACAAAAGAAGAAACTTCTATGGTTAAAAAACTATCACATACAAAATTAAAAGGAAAACAACTATGAAAAAGATTTGCAATATATGTGAAAAAGTGTTTAGTTACTACATGGAAAGTTTTGATGAAGCAATTAGAAATGAATGAGAAAAATAGAAAAATGTACAAAAGATATGAGCAAGCAATATACCACAAAAGAAATAATGACAAACATAAAAATGTCTATTCTCACTACTAATTAGATGAATTTAGAATATAACACTATTCCTCAGTAAAATATATATACTTTTAAATAATAATACCCAATGTCACAGAGGATATAAGGAAACTAAGTATAAAACAGCAGCAATTCCACTCCTAGGGATGCTAAGAAAATACATGTTCTATGTTTATGTAACAGAAAAAATGGAAGCTAGTTCAAAGTCAACAATTTAATAAAATGTGATACACCCAGAATTTGATTTCTAAACACCATTCCCCACTAAAATAAACCAGGTTTCTTGGAAAAACGGCAGATTCCAGGGCTGGAACAGGGAACATACAAAATGCCCTGGAGCATCTTCTGGCAGAAAGCAAAAAGTGCTCTCAAAATGATGGGCATATTTCACAAGGTCATGGGATCCAATTTAAAAGGGCTCCCACTGGCCAAATCTAGAAAGTTTAAGGATCAGAATAGTAACAATGTTTTTAGAGTGAAGACTCTATAAGTCCCTACTGATATATAAATAAGTAATGCTATGGTTTGAATGTATGTGTCCCTCCAAAATCCATATGTTGGAACTCAACCCCCAAGGTGATGATATTAAGAGGTGGGGTCTTTGGGAGGCTATTAGGGCCATGAGGGCTCTGCTTTTACGGATTGGATTACAGCCCTTATAAAAGGGTTTGGGGGAACTAGCTAGCCCCTTTTTGCACTTCCATTTCTTCTGCCATCTGATGACACAGCAACAAGGCACCTTCTTGGAAGCAGAGAGCATCCTTCACTAGACATGGAATCTGCTAGCACCTTGATCTCTGGCTTCCCAGCCTCCAGAACTGTAAGAAGTAAATTTCTGTTCTTTATAAATTACCTTTCTCAGGTATTTTGTCCCAGCACAAATGGACTAAGGTAAATAGAGGAGAAGGAAAGCTCTTCCTTGTAGTGGAATGACAACTAAAACATAAAAGGAATAATCAAGTCATAAAATTACCGTTTTACAACTACCAGAATAATTGTCAAGAACCATCAATGTGTGGGTGACAGTTTGAGGAGCAACAGGATATTTCATAGTCTCAAAGAACCTTCCCACTAACTACTTGGTAATCACAAAGGGAAAAATGGTAACTTGACAATGGATTGATCCAGCAACTACAACCTTAACCAAGTAATCCAAATTAATGTCACTAACAATGGGACAAACCAATATTATGTACTTTCTGCTATGATGCCCTGAGAATATAACTTCTGTGGTACTCTGGCAAAAATGTATAATCTCTCTCCAATTATGAGAAATCATCAGACAAACATAAATTGAGGGACATTGTACAAAATAGCTGCCTTTTACTTTTCAAAAATGTCAAGACCATAAAAAACTAAGAAAGGCTGAGGATTAAAGGAAAGTAAAGAAATAAGACAACTGATTACAAGATGTACTTCTGGACTAGATCTTAAATAAGAAAAAGTAACTATTAAAGACATTGACATAATTTGATTATGAACTCCAGATTAGATACTATTACTGTATCAATGTTATATTTCCTGACTTTGATAAATGTACTGTGATTATGGAAGAGAAAATCCTTATTCTTAGGAAATATGCACTGAAATTTTATGGCTAAATAGGCATGACACCTGCAAATTATTCTCAAATGGTTCAGAAACTATACATAGAGCCAATGATAAAACAAATGAAGAAAAATATTAATAATAAATCTCGGACAAAGTATGCAAAGGCACTCTGTACTTTTCTTGCAATTTTTCTAGAAGTGTGAAATTATATCAAAAAAATTTTTTAAATCACGGTACTCCAAAGTAATAAATTAGAACCTTTAAAAATGACGGTGAAGGTATTTATTTGGCAAAGAAAGATATCAACATTTTGTCATGAAAAAAAGCATGTCAGAAGACCCATTTTTTCCCATTTTGTTATATACATGTATCTATAGATGCACACACAAAAAATCCATGAAGGATACTCATCACTGTTGTCTCTGTGTGGTGGAGTCACGAGTGACACTATTTGTTTCTCTGTATTTTCTAATTTTCCAACAGTGAATAGGAATTGAAAGAAAGGTTTTCTTTGTGGAGGAGAAAGGGTGTCTTCTAAGAAGAAGAAATATAGCAGAACATTCTGAGCTAGTCCAAGTCCTATTTTGCACACAGACAGAATAAATGATTACATAATGTTAAAATTTGCTTGCTTTCTTAGTATTCCATATATAATTTATGTTTTTCTCCTAGACAACTGTGCCTTACTGCTAATTTACTTACCCTTTTTCATTTGTTCCATCTGCTTTTACAAAAGAGACCACCAAATACAGGCTTGTAGTTGTTTATCATTCCTGTACAACTGTATTATTTTATTTGTGCTAAGCAGCTCTAAAATCTGCCCTTCTAATTTTTATCAAAAACTCTGCTTCTAAGAAGCCCACCCTTTGCTCCTTGCCCCTTCCCCTTCCACAGCTCCAGGGTATCAGTGTTTTCAATGGATATTCAAAGCCACAGGATGAACATGCTTTGTCCTCCTGGACCCTCAATTTTACTCAGATATGGGAGGGTGAGGTTATTAGAGTAAAGCAAGCCATTAGATTATGCAGTCAAGCTGAAAACTTCCATAAACTTTAAAAATAAAATGGGAACTTCAAATAATTTAAAGCTCATAAGGCTTAAGCAGGCCTTTCCACACTAGCCCTTAGAATTCTGGAGATATGAGTTCGTTTCTTAAATACCTGGCCCTCCATGACTGTGGGTTTCTCATCTGTGGCTCCAACCAACCATAGATCAAAAATTCTTTGGGAAAAAGGTATCTGTACTGAACATGTATAGGCCTTTTTTCTTGTCATTATTCCCTAAACTATACAGAATAACAACTCTTTACATACATTCCCATCATATTAGGTATTAGAGTAGTCTAGAGATGATTTACAGTATGCAGGAGGATTGCATAGGTTATATACAAATACTACACCATTTTACATCAGGTACTTAAACATCCACAGATTTTGGTATCCATGGGAGGTCCTGTCCTGGAACCTATTCCCCATGGATACCAAGGGACAACTGTATACCTTTAATGATTCTCCAGTGGAAAAGTTTGAGAAACAGGGAACTAAGACCTTTATCTCCTTAATTGTTCCTCTATTTGCCAGTAATTCTTGCACAATCTGTGAAATGAGCCCTCATTCTGAGGTGTGTGTACTCAGAAAGATGCCCTCCACACAGCCATCTTTTTCTTGGGAACTGTATGTCCTATGCAAAACAATTTACAAGCAATGGTGTTCTTTTAAACATTGGCATTTGAAACATGCAAAACCCCAAACACAAAAGTTTAAAATGAAAAAAGGTTTATGGGATACAATTTAAAGCCCAATCAATTGCTTAGCAATAGGTCCTCTGTATAGAGTGAGCCCCAGAGGTTGTGCAATTAAAGTCCACAATCACTACCAGAGACCTGCTTTGCTCAAGATCAATTCAAAATGTTGAAGCCTTAAATTTTATACATTAAAAAAAAGAAATCCGATAGAAAAAAGATACACAACAGAAAATCTTGGCAAAATAGTCTAAGACTAGGCTATTTTAAACTTAGACTATTGTCATTTATAGGGGGAAAAAAGTCCAGGGCTCTAACTCAGGTTAGTATGTGCACAAAAACATGTTTCCATTTAGGCCATTCATATTGCCTGTAATAAAAACTGTTTCAATTGTAAAAATTAATCTAACATAATGGGAGGCTGACTCTTAAGAACAGATAATTTTGAAAGAAAAAGGCCATAACTAGTGAAACCAATTTTCCTCTAATGTAATGTTTACTTGCCTGATAATGTAAACATTTTATTATGTTCCTTAAATGCAATAAAGCCCCAGACTTGTTTTCTCAATAGCTAGAACACTGGCATCCATTCATTGTAATGGAACATGCATATTTAACAAAGGGTGCAATAGTGTTTAAATATCACTTCAAAGGATCACTCTGAAATATAAACCATTTTCTCTTCCTAGTCTAGTGACATTTGGATTGCCTCTTTTGTTTTGGGCTCTGCATTATGTCTGATTTGGTTAAAATCAAACCAAGGGACCAAAATCAAAATCACTTCATTTGAAAACGGCAGGAAGACACTTTGATCATATAAAATTCTCCCTTAACAATATCAAGCACTTGGGAAAGCTGTATTGAATTAATTTGCCAATGTTATAAAGATATTTTTAAGAGGGGCAGAGTCGGGATATTTCATTGCAAGAAAGCAGCCTCTTTTAACTACACAGGAAATGCTTAATGGACGTCCTTAGCCAATCAGCAACAAGCCTGCAAGACTTCAATCAATAAGCCAAATAATTCTGTTGCTGGGTTCTCAAAGCCAATATGAAATAAAATTTTGGAGCAGGCCCTAAACTAAATCAGGAAAAATAACCAGTTTTTATTTAGCACAGTGCATTGCATACAGGAGGAACTCAATGAATGTTTGATGACTGTAATGGTGACAATACTTTGTCAATGTTTCTCAAAATACGCTCCTCTGATCACCTATAGAGATGCAGCACTACTCCATTCAATTCATTCATGGAAATGTAAGTGTTCTAGGCACTGGGGATACAATAATGAACAAGCAAGACAAAAATTCCTGCTAGAACTTAGTTTCTAGTTGGAATGGAGAAAGGTTAAACATTAGAAAAGTAAAATGCACATCATGTTTATGGTAAATGCTTAAGAGAAAAACAAAGCAGGAAGCAGGTATGAAATGTTGAAAGGGAGTTAAAAATGCAGATTTGGTGAGCAAGGAAGAACTCCTGGGAAGGCAACTTTTTTCCCCCAGAATATGACAGGGGTACAAACGTTTAGGTTACATATATTGCCTTTGCACCACCCAAGTCAGAGCTGCAAGTGTGCCCATCCCCCAAACAGCAAGGCAACTTGAGTAAAGATTTAAAGAAACTGAAGGTGTAAGATGGTGTAAGGTGTAAGGTGCAGACATCTGAGGAGAGAGCATCCCAGACAAAGGTGACAAACCCTGAGTCAGGGATTGTAAGGAACTGCAAAGGGGCCCCTGCGGCCAGGCATGAGGAGATGAGGGAGCTGAGGACGGAGAGGGCAGAACCCCAAAGTCCCTTCAGATCACGATGAAGACTGTTTTATCCAGGGAGAGAGATGGCAAGCAGAGTTTTGACCAGAGCAGTGGCAGGACCTGACTAAGGTTTTAAGGGGCTCACTCTGGCTGCTCTGCGGAGAGTAGACAGTAGGGGAACAAGGGCAGAAGCAGGGAGCTGCTTGTTTAAAAGTGCAGAGCCTGGAATTTATGTTTTTAACAAGCTCCTTGGGTGATTCTGATGCACAGTAAAATTTAAGAACCACAGCTTTAAATTATCCAAGCAATTGAGACAAAAATCGATTTAACAATCTGATTATTCGATAATCACTACCCCACTTCCAGTGGAGAAACCAGGTCTAAGCTGTTTGGATTAAATTCAGCTAACAACCTGTCAATTCAGCCACGCAATCTCGAAACAGTTCTTCAGGAAGAGAACACCAAAGGGCTCTTGGCCCCTTGTTCTGTAACACAGGACACCCTCTGAGAGAGGTCTCCTCTACAGAGAAGGAAATTAGCGCTAATGCAATCACACAGCGGCAATGTACTTGACGCGCGTGCAGAGCAGGTCCTCTACAACCATGACAAGTGTCAGGATTCAGCTAAAATGGAGCATATTTTTAAAAACTGTTTTAAGAATTTCATTTTCTTTTTAAAGGGAAGCAAGTGAGAACTTGCGTGTCATTCTACATATATATGTACACTGTACATTTGTATTCTAAATTTATATATCTATATATAAATTCTCTATATATTCTATATGTAGTCTATAATGTATTCTAAATTTTTATATGTATCTCAAAATCAAATTTATTATTAGTGCTTTTTAATACACTAATAGAAATTTATTTTTTTAAAGCAATTTTCAAAGTTTACAATACTTTATTAACCATCACCATAGTATACAATAGATCTCCCCCCAAAACATGCTTATTTTCTAAGTACATTTATCTGTTGCCTCTTTCTCATATTTCAAAAATATGGGGCTTTTTTCCCCTTATAATAAACTGATATAAACTTATATTCACAACTTTAACACTTTCTAATTGACTTTCATAATGATAACTAGCATTTATATAGAACTTTATATTAATAATTAAAATAACGGGACCTACTTTTACAAACCATACATAAAAATTTCTATCTACTTTATAGTCACATTACACCCCACCCCCATATTTTAGCTACTTTGCAATCTATTCAACAACAGAGAACAAAGACTGTCTTCTACTTATTGTTTCTACTTCTTTTCTATGCCTCTGAATATTTTATATGCCTCCTCTGAATTCTGCACACGGTAGGCACATAGGTAAATTCTTAACTGACCATTGCCTAACCAATCCAGAGCAATGCAACACTGAGAATCAGTTATCAGATATTTTGTTCCTCTATTTATTTGACTTCTTTGGCTCCATCCAAAAACAAAATTTAAAAATTTCAAGGGAATAAACCTTGATAGCTGGAAGGCACATAAATATATTAAAGAGGATTTAATGGACCAATGATTTAGTTTTCATGGGGACATTCACATCCTGCTGCTATTTTTCCTTAAGCATGATCTACCTAAGGTATTTCATCATTAAGGCCTGATTCAATGTGAATTTTTACAAAGACACAATAAACTGAATTTTTAAACAGCATTCATTTTTAACAGTATGAGCTGTTACCCAGGTACAGATTATTCTTTTGCATAGAGAATAGGTAATTGGTTATAAATAAGAGATACTGATTACCTTCTTGAATGGAAGAAGCATCTAGGTGTTGAAGTTTAAGGCCAGTGTCTAATCTTTGAGGCTTTGCATATAGAAATAAATAGCAAAGGACACAGACGCTGATGACAAAGGCAAGTAAAACAAGGGCTGCAATCCCTAATCCAATCAGGGCACCAATGCTGAGGAAAACAAAAAAAAACATTATGTCACGCAAACTGGCTTGTACTGGTTAAACTAAAGAGAAGGCATAAATATTGTTCGTTGTTGTTCTCAATCATTTATAACCAAATTATATTTTAGCATATACAATAAATGATTGAAATGTATAGCTGACCTTTTTCTGCCATCAAATTCATATTATATTTTCTCTATAGGTTTTCGAGGTCCTTTTAAATTTATACATTTATAATAAGGAAGACCATGTGAATTCATATTATAGGTAAAAGGTCACATGATTCTCTAGAGTTAGTTTAAAAACATCTCAGTCAAGTAAGCCTATATAATTAATATAGAAGGAAATATCAGGTTCACCAATAAAAGATGAATAGAAAAATACTTGCTTCTGAAATAGAAGTAAAGCAAATGTTTACCAGAAATATAAATTTTTCTTTTGGAGACATATATCCAAGACACCATTTATTGATATATAAAGCCAGGACTATTACAAAAGAGGAGAAGGTTTCAATGAAAGGACAACAGTATTTATGAAATTTACATGAGGTTCATTTTCAGAGTTTTTCCTTTCCAAAAGGGCATAACACAAATGGCTTCTAGCATTAAGGAAGAAACCTTGTACTTTTCTCTAAAAATAAAATGTATATCTGATTGTATTTGCTCTGTACTAAATTTGTAATAATTCCTCCTGATGCAGTTACATAGAAGGCTAATCATTTGAGAATATAGCTTTCATAAACTTGTGAATTTAATGATATTATACTAAATTAAAAAAAAACATGGCCGGGCGCAGTGGCTCACACCTGTAATCCTAGCACTCTGGGAAGCCAAGGTGGGCGGATTGCTCGAGGTCAGGAGTTCGAAACCAGCCTGAGTGAGACCCTGTCTCTACTAAAAATAGAAAGAAATTAATTGACCAACTAAAAATATATATATACAAAAAATTAGCCAGGCATGGTGGCACATGCCTGTAGTCCCAGCTACTCGGGAGGCTGAGGCAGGAGGATCACTTGAGCCCAGGAGTTTGAGGTTGCTGTGAGCTAGGCTTGATGCCATGGCACTCACTCTAGCCTGGGCAACAAAGTGAGACTCTGTCTCAAAATTAAATTAAATTAAATTAAAAAATAACCATTACCCTGAAAGACTAACATGCAAACACATGTACTTTTTGAACTATATGTATGGTCCTAATTAAAATCTAAAATTAGATTTTAAGCTACTCAAGAGCAGGTATTTCTGTTGCCTTTCACAACAGTGTTGTGCACACTTATTGAAAGTGTTCAAGGCCGGGTGCAGTAGCTTGTGCCCATAACCATAGCAATTTAGGAGGCTGAGGCAGGAGGATTGCTTGAGGCCAGGAATTCAAGACCAGCCTGGGCAACATAGTGAGACCTCATCTCTACACAAAAGTAAATTTTTAAAAATAAATTATCTGGGTGTGGTGTCTCATGCCTATAGTCCTAGCTACTCAGGAGGCTGAGGCAGGAGGATCACTTGAGCCAAGGAATTTGAAATTGCAGTGAGCTATGATTGCTCCATTGCACTCTAGCCTAGGCAACAGAGCAAAACCCTGTCTCAAAACAGAACAAAACAAGTATCTGTGCTTAGCTTGTAGAAAAAGTTCAATAAATGGAAGTAAACAATAATTGACCACTGGTTGATCTACCTGTATTTGGAATATACATCACTGAAAAGTAATGATCTTTTTCTTCATTATCTTCCTGGTTTGTCTTTAGGCTTCTGCTCTTTCCCAAGGATTAAGAGTCTGATAAATTTGAAATGTACCAGAAGGGAGGGAAGGGAGAATTTGACCAAGGATGTTTGGAGCATCACTGCTTTGGGAGGAAGGAGACAGAGTTAAGAGTGAAGGGCTACCCCACTTATCCTTGATTTGAGGAGATAATGCACCCTTGCAAAGAAGAGACTGCCTCCTGAGCCACACACACAGAGTCAGACTTCGGAGACGCTTGTGTTCAGTTTATTGCCAGCCCAGTTCCCCAGCCCTGAAGACAAATGAAGACTGGGTAATTTTATGGCTATAGTCAGTATAGAGTTGTATATTTAAAATTGGGGGTTGCCCTCACTTGGTTCACTCTCATCTAAGGGGTAGACTCCCTGTGTTTGGTGACTCCTCCTTTGTGCTTGTTTGCACCAAAGCTAACTTTTGTAGATTGCGTCAAGGAAGGTTAGGATCACTTCACTATACCCAGGTTGCATGGGAGTATAATCCACTTAATTAATATTATTTCATTTTAGAACTCTTTGCAGATGCCTAGCCTCCTGTGCACAAGCCAGAAAGGAGGCTAGACATCTGGAAAGAGTCCTAAAATGAGAACCCAGTTATTAAAAAAATCTTCAAAGTAAAAAAGTAATTTAGTCAATTTAAAAGTGAAATTGTCAATTTAATTAATTCAGCATACATATTATAGGCTTTTAATGTACAAATTTAAAAAACAGACCACATGATTTGAAGGAAAAACAAACAAAAAAATGCAATTTCTACTTTCTGTTATAAAAGGATATTCTTCATAATCCTGGCAATCTGTTGCAATGTCACAGTTCCACTTTACGGAAACATTGTTTTATGCATGCAAAAATCTAGGTAAAGATGGGGTTCTAGGAGACTCCTAAAATATTCATTTCAACAAATTCTTTTTTTTTGAGACAGAGTCTCACTTTGTTGCCCAGGTTAGAGTGAGTGCCATGGCATCAGCCTAGCTCACAGCAACCTCAAACTCCTGGGCTCAAGTGATCCTGCTGCCTCAGCCTCCCGAGTAGCTGGGACTACAGGCACTCACTACCATGCCCAGCTAATTTTTTCTATATATATTCATTGGCCAATTAATTTGTTTCTATTTATAGTAGAGACGGGTCTCGCTCTTGCTCAGGCTGGTTTCGAACTGCTGACCTTGAGCAATCCTCCCGCCTCAGCCTCCCAGAGTGCTAGTATTACAGGCGAGAGCCACCACGCCCAGCCAACAAATTCTTATTCAATAGTTACTCATGCATAGCCCTGTCCAATGGGCATTATTTTCTGGTCCTGGAGAAAGTTACCAAAGGAAATCCTAAGAATTGAAGGATTTATAAGATGGGAGTGGGCCAGAGGAAAGGAAGAACAATCCTCTCCTGGCAGCACCATATGGCAGTTGCTTTTCAAGCCCTAAAGCTACTGCCATATTAAAGCAGCGATTCTCCTACTTATCAACTTCACTTACCTTCTGGTAGCTACAGTTATGCCTTTCTCCAGCAGCTGCAGAATCTCAACACAAGGGCTAGTGACTCCCGGAATATTTTTCACAGTTGGACTATTTTAATTAAGAGTAGAGAGCAAAGAATAGGTGGAAAAGGAAGCTCTAATAAATTTATCTCCCCGTAGTGTTTTCAGAGTTCAGTAACTTACGGGAAGCCCAGGTTTAACATTGCCAGCTGACACCATCAGCTGAAGTACCTTTTCCATTTCCCAGAAACTCAGTTGTACTGTCCATTTGTCAGTGCTGAATGAAAACCTCAGCAAGCTGTTCACTCCTTTGTGCCTTCATAAACCTTTGGGAGGTTTTATATTAATAGTTTCTGCTCCTTGTCACTTTGGGACCTATTCAGGGATCTGAGAATCCCAGGCACATTTTCCAATTGTGTTTGAGTTAGAAATTGCTGGTCCCTGTTGGAGGTGCTTCTGCCATTATTACGCCTCCAAAAACTCAGAAATGGATTACTATGTTATTTTCCAAAGGGCCAGATAATAAGCAGGCACAATAAGATTTCTTCACCAAATACCTTACACTAAGCATAAACTATCATTATTTTCTGACATTTTGCCCCACTCCAGCACAATACAACTTTGAGAGTTGAACTTACTGGAAGGTAGGCACTTATGAGATTTTTTTTTTATTTTGGCATATTATGGGGGTACAGATTTTAAGGTTTCAATAAATGCCCATTTCCCCCCCTCCCCCGGAGATTTTTTTTTGATGCTTGCAATATAGAAAAATTATTTTATTGCTTCAAGAAATAACATTTAGTCATTTTCTGTAGGCTTAGCATGTGTGCCAAATCAGAATTTGGGGTCATGTCAAGAGACTGGGAGAAATAATACTCTGTCTCAAAAAAAAAAAAATTGTCAACAGAAAAGAACCTAAACCCTGTAAAATAATTCAAAGAGGTTTACTCTGAGCCCAGTATGTGTTACCATGGCCAGGAGAGCCATGCCCAAGAAGCCTGGAGCCTGGAGCAAGTGGTCATGCTGTGGTTGGGTTGTAGTGTAGTTTTATACATGTCAGAGAGACAGGAATTGCAGGTGAAAATTACAAATCAATACATGAAAGGTGTACATTGGTTTGGTCCAAAAAGGCAGGACATCTCGAAGCCAGGGCTTACAGGTTATAGGTGGTTTCAAAGATTCTTTGATTGGTAATTAGTTAAAGCAATGAGTTGTGTCTAAAGGGTTTGAATATTTTAAGATAAAAGATATCTGTTCATCAGAGACAAGTCACCTGACCAAAACTCAAGTGATCTGTTAAGTAAATTCATGGCAAGTATGGTTTAAGCTTTGTCTTGCAGGGCCTTAGGCCTGTTAATTATTTAGTATCTTCTTGTTACAAAGCATAACTCCAAAGGGATGGGGCATAACCAGGCATGTCTGACCTCCCTTCTCCTGACAGCAACTCAGCTTTAAGGGGTTTTTTTTTGGGGGGGGGTGATGGGGAGGTTGCCAAGAGGATGTCCATTCAGCGGGCTGGGGGGCTTAGGATTTTATTTTAGTTCACATAATCAAGTTTAAGGCTTACAGTCGTTAGAGTGCAAGGGGAAAACAGCACTTCATAATGAAAATGGCTGTGTAAATACTAGTAGGAACAAGTAAAATTCTCATCATAGGAAAAGAAACAAGACTCTACCTTAGAAAGTCACTTCACTTTCCCCCAATAGCAAAATGGCTCAGGTGTTGGGAAAGGGGATGTCTTAGAACAGTTCTAGTGTGTAATCATAGCAACTAAAAACTCTACCTCTGTGTATGTCTCTTCAATTCCGTTCAGGTTCACTGTGAGATCATCTGAAAAGGGCAAGTGATAAAGCCCAGTCACTTGCACACGCCCTCACGAACCAACACCACACACCCCTACCTTTTTGATAGTTTAAAGAATACAGCCAATTCTTTCATACACCCCAAGGAGACTTAAATACTCTGGTCCTTAATGCCTTAGAATGAGTCCCAAAGGAGCTCGATTCTATTTGAATACACCACATGACCACACAAACCCCAAAGAGGAATTAAAACCTTCTCCTTAGGTTATCTGCCTGTCTTCTTTTTCTGCCTGCAGAGCTGCCAGCCTGGGCTGGTCACCGGCGGGAGAAGAGAGCAGTCGGCTCCGGCCAGCGGGCGGGAAAGTGAGCGGGGCCAGCAGGGCGGGCCAGGGTGCGCCCTGGGCGCAAAGCCTGCGCTCCCGCGCGCGCCCTCGGCTGGGGGTCCCGGCTCCCCCAGCCGAGGCGAGATTTCTCTCCCCAGCCTCCACACGCCTCGGAGGCTCCGCGTCTTCCCGGAGGGACCCGACCAGGGCGGGTCGCAGGGACTCAGGCGACCTCCCTGCCCCCGGCGTGGCACCTCTCGTCCCCTCCCCAGCCCCGGCCAGCAGCCGCACGCGCGGGCTCCCTGCCCACCTGAGGCTCCACATGTAGCTGTGCTTGTAGGGGAAGTAGCTGCCCGGCTCGCTGCAGCAGTACTTGAGGTCGGCGAAGCCGCAGCAGTAGAGGAGCGCGGCCCCCTCGCCGCGCCGGGGGCACTGGAAGGGCTCCACGAAGCTGTGGTTGAGGCTGTAGTAGCCCGAGCACAGCCGGCTGGCCTCGCTCATCGCGGGCGGCTGGCGGCAGGGGCACTGGGGCCCCGATCTGCCCTCGGACCACCCCGCCCGCACACGAGACCCCGGACCTGAGCGCCGCTCTTCCGATCTGGGGTCTGGCTGCCTGGGCGCTCAGCCTTCGCGCGCCCCCTCTGCTCGCTCTCCTCCCCCTGTCCACATGGTGTCTGGGCGCGTTACTCTCGCCTCTCCCTCTCGCTACTGAGTGGTCCTTTTATCTGCCCGTCTAGGCCGGCTACCTCTTCGCCCGCTCCTTTCGTCTGCTTGCTTCGCGCTCAGCTGACTCCCCTCTACTTGCCCTACTTCATCAGCCTGGAGACCTGGCCGTCGCCACCCATGGCAGAAAGAGCTTTCACGCGAGGGAAAAGAGATGTAGGACGCGTTTGCACCTGGGCAGGTGCAAAAGAAGTTGCGGTTCTGTTTGCCCAGGGACAGGGCGCGTGGATTCTGGGCAAACAGAGCAGGGCTGGTGGAGCCCTTATGGGCCACCAGCCACTGCCCCAAGGAGTGAGGTGGTGGGGCAAATAGAAGGCAGCTGAATTGCTATGAGAGGATGTTATTTTCTTTTTTTGAGAAGTACACGTGAAACACTAAAATCTGCCGATTTTAAAATCAAAACCAAGAAACAAAATTCCGCCAAAAACTAGCCACGTTGTACTTGCATTCTGTGTTAAGCTAAAGAACCTGGAAGGAGAAGGAAAGGCAAGTGATGAGAGTAAAAGTGAGAACTTTTATCTAGAGAGGGAGCCAGAGGAAATGGGGAGAAGGGCAGTCAGTCAGTTTTGGCATGGCACAGAAACTTCTTGTCTTCTTTTTCTTGGTAGCCTTATTCTCCTGATTGGTTTTTTCACAGTCTTTTAAAAATAACAATAGTAATGCATGCTTGTTGTAATAAGTCAAACAGTGCTTAGGTATATGGAGAAAATAATAGTAGTCTTAAGATGGGAAAGGGGGAGATTATAACAGTCCAGAATTTCCAAGGTAGATGGAGCATTGATCCTGCCTCTTCATTTCTACTTTCATCCCTTGGGCAGCGGCTTGTTTGAATACCAGACAGCATGAATTTTACCCTCTTGGGTACTGGATTTTTTTGTATTTCTATAAATATTCTTGAGCTTTGTGCTGGGATGCAATGGAAACACTTCGATTCTTTCACGTTTGCTTTTAAGCTTTGTTAAGCAGGACTAGAGCTGGCTTTAGGATTAATTTTTTTTTCCACTGTACTGAGGCAATAGCCTTCTGACTACTCAATACCTTGTGGATTACAAAGCTTACCATTCTGACTGGTGGGAATATGAACTATTCTCAGCCTGCGAGAGCTCCATGGATTTTTCTCTCTGCTCCTTTCAGGTGATTCTTTTCCTGGCCTCAAGTAGTTTCCTCCAAAGCATGCAGTGATCAGTACTCAGCTGAAGACTCTGGTGATATCGAAAGTATTCTCTCCTTGTACCCTCTCTCGCTTTCTCTCTCTAGCTCTCGTCTCTCTGGTATTTTGTCCTGCTTCCTCTAGCCACCATGGCTTCCCTGGACTCCCAGCTGCTTCTCAACTAAAGGAGACCACAGAGCTCTACCTGGCTTTCCCCTCTGTGTACTGTGCCCTGGAAGCTCTTTCCAGACAGTGAGCTGGGCCATTATAAGGCTCACCTCAACTGTTTTCTCTCTATCAGGGATCCTTGACCTGCACTACCCGATATCCATACCCAAAACCCATTGTATCATATATTTTGTTTTTATTAGTTGTTTCAGGCAGGAGGGTAAGTCTGGTCCCTGTTATGACATGAACTTGGCCAAGAGACTGGACCTGATTCAAGCTAGGTCACTTTGGGTCTCTATCCTGGAATTGGAATTCTACCATGTGGATGGGAAGCCACAAGAAGATAGCATAAAGGAAAAAGAAAAATGAAGCAAACAGAGATGAGTGAAAAAGAAGGGCAGAAAGAGTGCTGATGACTTTGCAATTCTTGTTCAAATCCTCTCTCGAGGCCCATGGCACTCCTACCCTTGGGTTTCTTGAAACACCTGTGTTTCCTTAGAGCGAAATCTCCTTTTTCTGGTTAAAGTGCATTCAAGTAGGATTCTAGTACTTGAAGGTTCTCACTCAGACAGGACATCTTCAGGCAAAGGTGAAGGGGAGGAGGAAGTGGAAAGGGGAAAACTGATGTTCTTTAATCAATGGAGCAAGTTCCCTTGGAAGGGGGAGAAATAGGCAGCACAAGGAGACTTTTCTGCCTATTGTACGAGAGGAAAAGAAATTCGGAGACAAAAAGGAGGGGAGTTCTGGACGATATCGGTTGTCTCAATGAAAGACACAAAAGTCTTCTGTGGAACATGATACAAGGTAGAATTCAGGTTCTCCGAGAGGGTAGAAAAGATTGAGAGTGAACACGGCAGAGAACATGCCTGGTAGAAGGCAGAGGAAGACAAAAGGCTCAGGTGCATCGCTGAGGGCCCAGGTTTAGTTAGAGATCACAGCTTTCCGGTAAAACCTCTCCAGCAATGAATGTTTAATAGTTCAGGAACAGGAGGAAGACAATGAATAGTGGGATTTGTCAGGATGTTTCTCTAGGGCTGTCACAGCGATCACAGCAGCACCTCAGCCCGCTCCAAACCTCAAATACGTGCAAAACACACAAAAACACACAGAGAGGATGGCATGCCCACAGCTGTCAGATCCTACCAAGTTTGGAGTACCTTGAGGGCTCTAAAGTTCAAGCCAACAAGGGAGCCTTTAACACAGGAAGCTTAAGGGCAGTATCCTGGCTGCTGTGTGATCTCCGGTGGCTGAGTCCCCAGCTCTCTGTGTCCAGGCAGAAAGAGTTCTCACAAGGAGTGAAGTGGCCTGGTCCAACAACAAAAGTTAGCCATAAATTACTCTTTTGCTTTCACCTCCTCTTGCATCTCTGTGATTCTCAACAAAGCTATTACTCCCCTTTAGGATGAATTTTGGGGATAAAGAGAAAATTTTGGTTGCCATCATGACAGAGCACATCCTGGCATCGAGGGAAGTAGACCAGGGATGCTAGGCATCCTGACCTCCTGCAACATGTACAGGAAAATGAAGAACTGTCTGTGACTTTCAAAGGACCTTTGTGCAGATGAAAAACCTATTTATAATTACCTGTGCCTAGACTCTCTCCTTGGGTTACAAATAAATACAATGTATTTCTTCAATTTTCCAGGAATGCAACTACCATGTAAATTGAGGGAAGATTACTCTTTGTTTTGTTTGGAACTTTACCAAGACTTGTTCTCTGTGTTTGGAAAATCATGTGCCAATGGTAATGTTGTTTAAGGTTTTGTGTTGCCAGTACCATACACAGTGTCGGGCTGCATTCATATGGGCACTCCACGGTGACTTCTAGCTGTTGCATGCATAGTATTGATGTAAATATTATGTCTTTTGGTATAGTTGTGCTCAAGCATTTATATATGAAAATACTGTAAACATTTTATTGTAAATTACACTCCATTTATGTATTCTTTATCTTATAACAAAGGCATTGTAATAATATCCTATAATTAGTGAATTAGTTTGCTAAGATCATCACAATAAAGTACCACAAATAAGGTGGCTTAAACAACAGAGATGTATTTTCTCACAGTTCTGGAAATTAGAAGTCTGAGATCAAGATGTCATCAGGGTTGGTTTCTTCTGAGGGTTGTGAGGAAAGGATCTGTTCAGGCCTGTCTCTTTAACTTAGAGATCAATATCTTTTCCGTATGTCTTCACATCACTCTCTCACTGCACCATTTGTATCCAAATCTCTTCTTATGAAAACAGCAATCATTGGATTAGGGCCCACCTTAATGACATAATTTTACCTTAATACCTCTGTAAAGGCCCTATCTCCAAATATGGTCACATTCTGAGGTACTGGGGATTAGGACTTCTACATAGAATTTCTGGGAGGACACAATTCAATAACAATTAGGTATGTAGCTACATCAAATTTCATATGAATTTTATTTCAAGACAGCAAAGGGAGAATTACAGAAATATTTCTCATAAAATTGGGCCCTTGAGTCTGATGGGGTTGAGCACTGCTGGTGTAACTTCTCAGCAGGACAGTGGTACATGGCGTGTCTCATAGGTCAGTGCTGCCCCTTAATTTGAACTTCTAGCCCAGTAGGGTTTACCCAGCATAGGCATGATAAAATGAGCAGAGAGAGATTAGGGACAAGGAATAACTGGATGTTGGGTAAAAGAAGATAAGACAAAGCTGACTTGGCTGTAGAAATGAAAGAAAGGTCAGATGAGTGCTTTACTTAAAATATTTCAAGAGATCCTTATTTCCAAAGCTTCTATAATCAATGACACTCTACTTTCCCAGCTATTAATATATTTCTCTCTTGTTCATCTCTAACATGTTCTCCTGCACTGGCGAATTGGTCTTCCTTCTGACCCAGAAATATCTAAACGTATGTTTTTTTCTATCTAAGAAATGACACAACTTTCTTCTTTGTCTCTAGATTTTATCCAGTTTTCAAAGCCTAGCTACAAGATTTGTCTCACCATGTAGCTCCCTCAAACTGACAGCATTGAGAGGTTGGTAGGTAGTGTAGAATCTTATAAGATACACATGCAGAGGCCATGAGGAAACAGGTATCATGAGGAAGCTGAAATTATGGTTTATAAGTTACAAGACAGCATAATATACGAAAAAACATATAGACAATAAAAAAGAATAAGGTAATGTGTTGGCCTTAATATGAGGATTAGAAGCAGAGAGGAGAGTTACTGAGTGAACCTAATGCCGGTAGTAGGTGGTGTGTTGATGGATTCTTGCTGCTGAAAGGGTTAATAAACTCTGTCCCCAGAGCTGTGCTGTATCTTTCAGGTACCAGTCTCCATGAGAGCCAGGTATTCCTGGATTCCTGTGACTGTCCCATGGGTGGGATGGAAGTCCTCCATAACATATTCCACATTACAGCTCTCACTCTTTGGGAACACATATCTAAGATCATAGAACCTCAACATGCATATCCCTCTACTATTTCCTAACTACATCATCCCAATCAAGGATATTTGTTGCTGCCTATCAGCATCCATTCCTTCCACTTCCTTTCTCAGGTTATCCATATATTAGCTCCTCCACGCAGACCCTGAACTTCAGGGGTGGCTGATCCAATTCCAATGCCAGGGATGGCCCCTTTATTGACTGTTGCAATCCATTGGTTCAAGGGTTCAGCATATGATGTAAGTGTATTAAATCAGGGTGGGTTTCAAATTCTTGCCTAATTTGCTAGGACAGAAGCTGTCTGTCTCCTGCTAGATGTGGAAGGAAGCTCAGGCCTGGATGCAGCTGAGTGTCAGCCATCCTATAGCCACGATGAGAGTCTGCCTTAGATGAAGAGGACACCACAGGTGGCAAAGCTACAAGGCAGAAAGAAAACAGGCCTTTTCCAACACTGAGCCACTGCATCAGCCAATTCCATGCGGTTTTCATTATGTGAACCGATTAATTGCCTTTATTGTTTTAACTCCTTCAAACTGGTTTCTCTATTACTTACAACTAGAAGATCATAACAAACTCTGTGCTTCTTTGACATTACTTCATGGATCAGCTACAAGAAGGACCATTTGAGCCAATTAATGAGTACCCTGCTACCCAGCCATGGTGATTTAGAAGGTTGATGCAGGAAGTAATGTGCAAAGGCTAATAATTCCTGTGCTATACAGCCTGGTTTGGAAGCTTCAACTTGGAGCCCAGCAGCTTAAGTTCCACTGTGGGGCTGCCACTGCAAATGACTGCAGCGACAGCAGTATCTTTAATACATCACAAATTACATTAAAAGCCACGTGACTAATTTTTATATCTGGCACACCAGAGTCAGTGACATCAGTATTATCAGACAGCAAGCTATGGGGCATCAGTGATATGCACAGGTGGCATTGGGAATGCCTGCAAACCCAGACACCCTGGGGGAGATCCTCAACATCATTTAGGAAGCCATTGAACTCTTAATGTCCTTATTCCCATGTGTGGCCTTGCAATGCTCCCTCATTCCCAGGAAAAAGCAGACTGGCTCTCTGTTCCTTCCCACCAGAGGGTCCCAACCACATATAAACAAAATAATGCTAATGGTCACCATTTACTGACACCTTCCACATGCCAGGCTCTGTAGATCCTGACTCACTTGAACCTCATAAAGTCCTTTGAGATAGGAGCTATGATTATCTCCTTTGCAGAGATGGGAAACTGAGGCACAGAGGTCAAAGTCACAGAGCCCATAAGGTTCCATGGCTACTATGGGGCAAAGGAGAACTTTAACCCCTGCTGTCTGGCTTGTGTTTCTTAACCCCGACACTGCATCGTCTTTACTTCTATGCCGTACTTGCTTTTCTACTCCTGGACACCTCCAGTGATTTACGAGAGGATATTCATCTTTTATGTACTTTATATGTGTATATATACACATGAATATATACACATGAATCCCCATGAATGGAATAATGCTGTTATGATGAGAATGGGTTAGTTACCTCTGAAGTGGGTTTCTTATAAAAGGACAAGTTTGGTCCACCTTTGTGTCTGTCTGTCTGACTGTCTGTTTCACTCTTTCTCTCCCCTCTCCCACCCACCTTCTACCATGGGAAGATACATAGAGAAGGTCCTCACAAGATGGTGGCACCTTGATCTTGGACTTCCCAGCCTTCAGAACTGTGACAAATAAATGTTTATTGTTTACAAATTACTAATCTCAGGAGTTCTGTTATAGCGGCACAAAACAGACCCAGAAAGGTAGGCTAACCCATCCAGATCTTTACCTTTGGTTCATGGAACCAGCAGTTCCCAAGGACAAAATTTATAGTCAATCTACCAAAGTTCTGTTAGATATGTATGGCCAGAGAAACTAGTCTAAACTGATATTTACTCAAAGATTGTGCGTTTCTCTCTCTGTCAGATTATGTGGGTCTAGGAATTGGATCGGGGTGGGTTCTGCTGGCCTGAAGTTTGAGTGCCTAGCAGAGCTATGCACCTACCAGGAGAAATGATCATGTTTTCTACACACTGGGACCTGGGACTGCCTCTTGGCCATCTCAGATTCCTCACGGCTCCTGGAGAACATTTTTACCTTGTTCTACTCCTGGCATGCAGTGTCCATGTTCTTAACTTTGGTTGTAATCTCAGTGCTGTTACCAATATTCAAATGTCCACAGGGGTCTCACAGCTCAAGCCTGAACTGGGCCACTGCACCAGTTCTGGCAGTAGCATTGACAGCGACAGCTTTGTGGAGGTGACACTGATGTCCTGGGGAAACAGAGGGCCATCGTGACATTCTGCACAGCTTCCTAGCTCCGAGGCTTTCAGGGGCAGTAGGGATCTCTGAGCTGATGGCAGCTAAGAGGGCTTATTTGTTTTCAAAAATTAGCTGTCCTCCTGAATTCACATATAAATAAACCCAAGTAATTGGGCATGTGGAACATGACTGAAGTGCTGAAATAGTAGGTGGAGCTGAAGCAAAGAAATGCTTTTAATTACTATTTATATGAGACACTTTTACTCCTGGGATGGTGTAACCTGGGGAAACACAGGCTGAGTAATTTTCAAGCCTGGAACATTTTTAGTGACTAACAAGTTGAAGAGGGAAAAAATAATTATTTTTTGACCATACCTGGAGAAGGTTTTTTTGGTAGGAAATTTATCTAGAAAAAAATGTTACAAAGTTCTATGATTGATTTATTTTATAAGTTTTAGAAAATTTGACCATCGCTTCCTATATTATACCAATAAAAATAATCTAAGAATGCTTAGGTTTTTAATTTCAAAAAAATGATTAATCTTCTGGCATCTGGTCTACATAAAAAAAAATGATTAAGCATGTAATATATTACTGTTAGCTACGTTATGGCAATATTATTATAACTGATATGAATTTACAACACTCAGGTGAAGAAAAGATACATTTAATCATTTCTTAAAATCAAATGAAATCTGATGCCAAACACCAATTTAATTGGTAGGAAATTCTATCTCAGTCATATTTTGGGAGACCTTTACCTCTCCCCGTGGTAGCACAAATGTCCTGAAGAGATTTATGTAATTCAAAACAATTTGTGAGTACCAAGAGTGGGCTGGTGCGGGCATAAGGGAGTGCATTTTATAGGTAATTAAAAACAATTATAATGCTGATTTAAAAGTCTCTCTGGTTGTTTATTATCATCATGCACTGGTAATTCTTAACAATTGCTATGAATATATTTTAATAATATATATGTATGCTACAAGTTAGCACTTTTTTTTTTTTTAAAGAGACAGAATCTCCCTCTGTTGTCAGCCTGGAGTGCAGTGATACAAGCATAGTTCACTGTAGCCTTGAACTCCTGGGCTCATGGGATCCTTCCTCTTCAGCCTCCCAGAGTTCTGGGATTACAGGTGTGTACCACCGGGCCTGGCGGCACTTTTTATTACTTATCCTTGAATAAATATTTCATTCTACATGGACTTTAATTGAAAGAATTTTCAGTTATTGAGTCATTTCTCCCCACTTCAAGCCTCCATGGATCAGTCAAATGCATTTGTTTAGTGACATATTCCTAAAGATTAGGAATCATTTGTCATCCCTGTGGCCCTACATATTCCTGCATTTGACCAGAAGACCAGAAGAAGCAATGATGACACAGTGACTGTACAGATGGATAAACAGAGCTTCAGTTATTTCAATTCTCCTATTCTATATGGCAACTTGCAATTTTTATTTGTGTTTGAAATTTAACACAGTGAATCAGTGCAAACTGCATCATGTAATATTTTTGTTTGTTTAGTGCATTTTAAGTCCTAGGTGAAGTATTCTACTGAATTTGTATAACATCTTCTGAATTGAAATATTATATTTTTAATTGTTTTAAACTAAGGAGTGAATCAAGAAAGTAATTATTATGTGATTATTCTAAAAATAATTTTATCGTATGGAAATAAGAGTGTCAAAAAAAAATGATTGGCTCCCGATGTCAAATGTACTGGCTACACCCCAGCTCTGGTGTTCTATTCATTACAGGGCCCACAGCTCTTGGCAGCAGAGTCAGTTTAAAGGTGGCAGGTCTGGCCAACACGGTCACTGTGACAGCTTCCACTGCCCCCCAGTGTTCACATACTGCCCATCAACAAAATAGCCATTTTCCGCCTTGCTGGACAATTCTGCTTTTTGCCTAGGTTTTTGAAAACAAAATTCTCTGGGGCAGGGAAAGTTCAACCTTCCTTTTTTGTGTGTGTGGCAATTGAAAGAGATGGGTTAGGTTGGGGATTGGGAGTAATAACTTCTCATTATTTTATCTTGAGACTGTAGAAACCTGAAACATAATGTGATGGCTAAATGTATGTGTCAACTTGACTGAGCTGAGGGATGCCTGGACAGCTGGCGAAACATGATTTCTGGGTGGGTCTGTGAGGATGTTTCCAGAAGAGATTAGCATTTGAATCTCTTCACATGCTGTAGGCTGAGTAAAGATCACCCTCAGCAGTGTGGGCGAGCTTTGTCCACTGAAGAATGGTGGACAGATGAGGGGTATCCACCTTCCTCTGTTGGAGACCTGACTAGAACAAAGAGGCAGACGAGGGGTGAATTTGCTCTCTGCCTGATCTGGGACATCCATCTTCTCCTTCCCTTCAACATCTGGCTCCTGGGTCTTGGGCCTTCAGACTTGAACCAGGACTTACACCATTGGCTGCCCTGGTTCTCAGGCCTTTGGGCTTGGACTGGAGCCATCCACCAGCTTCCCTGGGCCTCCAGCTTGCAGATGGTAAGAGTGGGACTCCTCAGCCTCCATATTTGTGTGAGCCTCATAATAAATCTCTTTCTATGTACCTCTCCATAGAGATCCTGTTTGTTCTGTTTCCCTGGAGAACCCTGACACAGTTTTTCTCTTGGGTTAGCTTGCCACATTAGTCAAGAGTACCATAGAATGACATTTAAACAGTGATTCTTGGGAGTACTATCAATTTAGAGAAATAATAATGATTGCATTTGTAGTACTCTTGAATCACACAAGCTTAGAAATGTTATACTCCCCTTGAGTCACTGAGTCTGTTAATTGCAGTTTAGCTTTATTTTTGTGGGATATAACAGTATTCATCCCTGATTATATTATTGTTCTGTGGTCTTGTCAGTATCGTATGCTATTGTATATAATGTGGGTGATAGTGTTTCTTTGAAGATACCAAAAAGATACAGTTTTGTGAGGGAGAATACATCAATTAAACCATGAAGCATTAACTAAACACCCAATTATGCATAATGTTAAGGATGGTACTTAACTCACCCTCTGATTGCTGGGGATTCTGTCTCAGGATACTTCCTTCTCCTCAACACTGCCCTCAGTTTTCCATTCAGAACACAGTGGAAATTCAGACTAGATAGTTCTATATGTGCATATAGAAAACATGAAGTAACTAACTCTCAGAAGTTATCCATGGAGGTTCTTTGAGGTCTGCAGCATTCAGAACAAGGGAAGAGAAACCCCTTTTATTGGTAGGTCTGTGAGCATTGGAGGGATACCCCAAAAAGCCAAGGTAGCTCCATAGTCTCTGGCTCCCAGTTGTGCCAAATTAATCATCACAACCAAATTATTTCTCCCCACTGACTATACCACTGTCCCTGAACCATAGTCTGGTTTTCTAGGCCACATCTGTATAATGTCTTGTTTAGCACATTAGCACATAGTAAGCATTTATTACGCATTAGTTCTCTTCCTCTGCCTTTCCTTTCTCCCCTCACTGAATAAATGAATAAACAAGTGAATAAATTCTTCTCTGCCACAAGCCAGTTTTCTCTGTCTCATGGCCACATGGCATAACATGCTGGCATACAGCACCTGAATTGCTATATTTTATATCCAGCTACACTGAGATTGCATCAATTATTCTAATCCTAAAATCAAATTCCTGGGAAGGTGAAACATCCATCCTTTGTCCAAACTACTTAGTTTAGGTAGAGTCATTGAGGTACCCTGGTGGCCCCAGGCTGCAATGACACGGCTGTCGGTACAGTGGGGAGTAAGAACACTTCCTCCAAAGGGGGTTCTGGGCAGAAATTCCCACAGGTTTTACCATTCTATACACCTCTCTTCTTCATATTTTTGGCCCTGAGCCAGGTTTATCCTCTCCCAGATCGGATACCACAAGTGTCGTTGTGATCATCCTGAGCCCTGTTCGTTCTATCTTTCTACCAATCATATTGACAGCTCAGATGTGAGGCTTCTCAACAGTGTGTTTTCTAGCTCCCCTGCTCCACCAGCTGGGCTGCCCACTCCTGAATTCCCGGTGGAAACAACAGATATCAATTTTCTTCTAACCCTTTCATTCCTACTCCAGCTGTAATGAACTTGTTCCATTCCAGTCGTGCCTTTGAGATTCCACTAGCCCTGGTTAGAAACCATTGAAGTTCCCCTTTCCAACTGCTGAAGCTCAGGAGCTTGATCCTGGGACTGTTACTTAAAATCTAAATTCCATTTCATCACAGGACCAGTTTTCATCAGAGTTGAACTAAAGCTTGAGTATAGTACCTCTGATACATTTTGGATCAAACAGGCTTTTTGTGGGCTGACATGAGAGCCCTACTACAACTTATAACATCAACTCTGCAATTATGTTCCTGTAGATTCAAACATTGTCTTAGGAATTGACTTATTTGGGGAGCAAAACCCATTTATAAATTAGATAGTGTGATAATTTACATATAGTCTGCCCCACGGATTCTAGCCTATACCAAAATGACATCTCAGAATTTATCAAAGAGGCACAGTTACTGGAATTTGGGGTGTATATGGGGAAAAGATTGCAGGTGGGAGGAGGAGTGAGGGCCAGGGGCTGGCATTAGACCCCTCCCTAGTCAAGCAAAGCAAAAACTGGGGTATGATGCAGGAAGGAGCCGGGAAATGGTCACCATCAGTCAGAGGCCAAGGAGAACACAGGAAGTCCCCAACACATGGAAACTCAGTGATGGTGGAGCCAGGGCAGGTGATAGCTGAATGATACAATCACCAACAAAGAGGCATCTGGTGAAGGCTAAGGTTAAGATCATGGGTTCTAAGAAGGATCTCAAGAATGAAACAGGATCTCCAACTAGGACTAATGAGAAGTTGAGTCCTAGGAACTAAAATGTGTCAGAAGGGGGAAAGAGAATGTATTGAGGAGAAGAGTTGCTTACTGAGGCATGGGAACCTCATTGGCAGATCAAGGCATCAGGGCAAAGAGTGGTGGTGAGCTGCAAACTAGGGTCAGGAAGAGAAGGGAGAGAAGCCTGATTCAAGTGCTGAATCTCCACATCCTGGGCCCTCTTTGCACCTGCATGTTGAACGGGTCCCCTGAGGACAAGGAATGATTGGCAGGTCTTTGTTCCTAGCACACTGCCAAGACCCAAGAACAAGGCGTCCTGCTTGCCTCTCTGTTGCTTAGCAACGGCCACTAGTTGTCATACTAGGTGATTTCCCTAGTTGTCATAGTTTTTCTGTAGTTATCTACTGTGAAACTAGGTACATGGGGCCTACAAGGAACAAGGTAAAAGCCTGGTTGTTCAACCCAATACAAGCTGCATGTATAAGCAAGCATGCTCTTAGTATGGGGGCTCTGAGCGCTGGGAGCAGTAAGACTGATTTCGTGCTGAACCCAAAGGTGGAGCAGGAGAGGGAGGGCAGGGAAGACGGAAGTTCTACTAATTCTGTAAATCCCAGAATTACGAGAGAAAGAGAGAGAATGAAATAAATAAAATGTCAAATGATGTTTTAAATATTAGATGTTTCAAATGTATATTAAAATGAAATTTCTTCAATCAGCCTCTCTAGTATGAAAATTATTTAGTTCTGTTAAACACAAAGAAAAGCATGTAACTTGCCATTCAAAAAGCCTAAAACTTCTAGATTAAAATGGTCATAGATGTTTCTTAAGAATTGCAGTAGTTAAATGTTAATGTTTAAAACTGTTGGGCAATTCTGTTCTCTGCAGGTTAGAACAAGGACCAAGGACCAATCAGACAACATAAAGCCAAAAACAGCTTTAGGAAGTCAAGGGTAGAGAGCTAAAAGTTCTAGCTAGTCCCACCTGAGAGATCATCAGCTGGAAAACATTTTATCTCCAGTGATTAAGTCCAAATCTGGTGGCACAGTGCTTTGTGAAGAACAGTAAGTTGAAACAATCTGTGTGTCTGTCTGTAAAAGCCCTTAGACTATGTAGTCACCAGCCACAGCCTGCTGGAAAATACGCCTATGTATTTTTCTTCTTTTAAATCAGGGATGTCGAATTTTCTTTTATTATTGGGTACCACTGACACTTCCCACTCAAATCAACAAAGGTTCTCATGCAAGTAAAAATGCACATAGTTCTTTTGCTCTTTGTGGGTTTTTTTTTTAAAAAAAAAACATATTTGTTTAAACAGAGACATTTTTACCATTTACTCATCACCTATTTATTCAATGAGGTATACCTAAAACAGGAAACCTTTCAGATCATCTTGTGGCTAGTACTGGCAAAAATGGCTATGGGGAAAGGGGACAGGAGAGGAGGAAGGGAGGGGCAGGGAAGGAAGGTGAGGCCATGGAAGGGAGTGAGGAACTAGGATCTGAAAAAAAAGAGAGGTGAGGGGCCAGCGGTCACTGGGTTATCCTCACAGTCTCTAGGTGATCAAGACACATATGTCTCAGACAACCATTGTCATTACCACCTGGGGTATTTATTTCTTATAGTAGAAATTATCCCCTGCCTTCTTTTTTAGACTTTATGTTCCTACTTTCCCTATCCCTTCCTCTTGTTCTTTACATCTAAGGATGCAATCAGTTTCCTTAAAAATATTTGAAGGTTTAACTCATCATGGTGCCTGTAATCCCAGCTACTTTGGAGGCCGAGGTGGGAGGACCGCTTAATATCAGGATTTTGAGACCAGCCTGAGCAAGTGTGAGATCTGGTCTCTACAAAAAGTAGAAAAATTAGCTGGGCGTGGTGGTGTGTGCCTGTAGTCCCAGCTACTTGGAAGGTTGAGGCAGGAGATGGTGTAAGCCCAGGAGTTTGAGATACAGCAAGCTATCATGATGCCACTGCACTCTAGCCTGGGGGACAGAGGGAGATCCTGTCTCAAAAAAAAAAAAAAAAAAACTTAAAAGACAGTACTCAGTCCTTTAACAAGTTATCTTCTGACCAGCCACCACTCACCATCCTAGTACAATCCCATTTCCTGGAATCAGCCATTTATAATTGGTTTAGCTGTTAATTTTGATATTTTTCTCCATATTTTAAAATAATATACTCACATTTGCTATTTATTGAGTTATTGATTTTAGATATTATATATTGATTTATTTATGATGTAGGTGATTTAGGTTTTTAAACATATTCTTCTATCCTTCTTTCCTCCCCTCCCATATAGTTATATCATCTTATTCAGTCTCTTTATATTATTATAATTATTATTAATTATAATTATATTATAATTAGTAATAATTGTTAGTAATTGTTCACTACTGAAGCAAGTCATCAAATGTGATTATGCTTCCTATGTGTATGGAGTTTTTTTCTCCTTGAAGTCCTTTTATTCTTCATTGTATGTGTCACTTCCATTTTCTCTAAGTTCTGTGTGTGTATTTTGGTCTCTTCCGTATTAGAACTTAAATGTCTGGTGATCTTTAATTCTGTTCATATTGAAATATGAAGTGCTAAAAATCTGAACTAAAGCTCTGTGAGTTGTGTGGTGCTTGGCAGATTTTTATTGGGAAACCACTAAATGACATTTGTGGAAGTCTTTGTTCTTAGAGTACTGAGTTTTTCCAGAAAAGAATTCTCTAATCTCCTGTGCATGGATGCCTGTATGTTGAGTGTGAAGAGTGTGTGTGTGTGTGTGTGTGTGTGTGTGTGTGTGTGTGTGAGAGAGAGAGTGAGAGATTCTGGCTGCTGGCATTTGGGGCAGTGGGTTGGGTGAAGGAGGCTATAGATCCCACCATTTGGTGTGCAGACGGTCACTTACTTTCCCTGTTTTCAGATCCATGCCTTTCCTCCGTGTCAAGGGTACCTGAGTGCCATCCACAGACTTTCAAAAAATCCCTTGTTTGAACCTCAGCCTTTGCCCAGCTCCAGGCCTGTGTGCTTCCAGTGAGTGCTGTGTGGTCTGAGGGGGAGTGTCTCCCTCGCTTCTGGTTGGTAGCCTCCCTGGTTATAACTTCTTCCAGTCTGCTGAGTTGGTTCCCAATCCTCCACGCACTACCCATTGAAATTACTGTGTTTAAAGGGAAGTCCTACAGAAGGATTTAATCACAAATGAAAGACATGATCCAGAAACCGTTGAAATGTAGACTTTAAATGGGTGAATTGTATGGTAGGTGAATTATAGCTCAATAAAGCTGTTGAAAAATGATCCTTATCTCAAAAAACTGTGGAAAATAAGTAAAAACGACTCCTGTGATGAAATAAATTGGGAGAGTCTATATGTGTATATAAAATAATTAAATTTCCCTTTTACATTGCAAATGAAGAAATAAAATAGTAAAAAGACTATAGTAGATAGGAAAATCAACTTGGGAGCAATAAATAAAGTATATAATATAAATATTAGCAACTTTCAAATTTGAACTTACTTCATAACTGATATGTAAAAATGCATGAAAATCTAAGAAATAATATGACACATATAGTAATTAAAACCATTTTCTGTTAAAGTTCCATTTTCTATAGAAGTTACTCTCATAGAAATTATTCCCAAAGAAATTAAGGATCAAAACAAACAAACAAAAAAACTCAACAAAATACAAAGGTGCCTCCTATAATGAGTGATGTTGCTGGCATACATACATCCTGGAAATAAAAAGCACTACCGCATTTTAATTCCTGATTTAGTAAATTGTGGCTTTAAATAACTGTATAAAATACATTGTAATAGGAAACTACACACACAAAAATGTAATAAGTTATGAAATGTTGGATGCAGTATAATGAAAATTTCGAGCTGTGAAATGTGTATGAAAAAAGTGTCTCTCTCATAAATATATGATTAAAATAAAGTTTAGAAAATTCTTCTATCTCTTCTTACAAAGAAAACCAGAAGACTAATAATGGAAATTTTTTTTAAATCCTCAAAGATATTAGGAGAACAGAAGGCTCAAAAAAGAAAAATAGCAAAATAATACTAAAATAATAGGAATATATGTCTTAAAAGACAGCAGCACAGGATTTCATATATGAAGTGATAACCACAATGCATGTATTGTACATTAAGGACTTCTTTGGTGTTAGAGACTAATTGTGGGTAATGATGATAGAAATAGTTAATCTTACAATTTTAATAATAGGCAGATGGGAATCCCTGATTTTTCTTACCTTTTCTCTTTCAGAGATGACTGCTCTACTTCCTTCCATAACACCTTAAACGTACCATCTTGATGTAAGCCATACCAAGTTGCCCAACAAAAGTACATACTCACTGTTCTTTATTTTGGGGAAATGGTAGACAGCTGTATTAGTTTCCTGTGGCCACCATAACAAATACTACAAACTGGGTGGCTTAACACAACAGCAATTTATTCTCACATAGTTATTCTGGAGGCCAGAAGGCCAAATTCAAGGTGTCAGGTGGGTCATATACCCTCTGAAGGCTCTAAGTGATGGTCTATTCTTTGCATCTCCAGGTCCTGGTGACTGTAGGTATGGTACAATGTCTAAAATTAAGGATCTCTTTTCCATGCTGCCTTGACATCTATCTGCAGAATCAAGAACCTTGATAGGCCTAACTGCAAGCTCCCCTCCCACTCTGCTCCCACAGATAAGATTCTCTAGACAGACAGTCTCCTCATGAGAGTGACCAGGCACAGGTCCTACTTATCCCTGAGTAGTGGATTTCGGTTCTCTGAGAGGCCATAGAATCATTCGAATAAGCCAATCACGTTTTCCTACAGGAACCACGGTGTACTTCTTCCTCTTGAGACTGCAAAGCCTGCCTTCCACAGCCTCTGGTTGTTTGTTCTGTTACCAAGTGCAACCCCTGTGAGACCCTGCTTGGCATGTGGTATCCTCTATTGCAGGCTGTATCTGTGACAAATAAACCACCAGTGGATCCTGTCTGTCCAGACTGGGTGTCGCAGCCATCCCCGTAACCCCAGGATGGGAATCCCTCCTCGCCAGTGGGTGACTAGCAGGCAGTTGAGACAGCAGGCATTCCTTGACTTGTGGCAGCACCACTCCAATTTCTGACCCTGTGGTCACGTGGCCTTTCCTTTCCTGTGTTTTCCCTCCTTCTGTCTGTCTCAAATTTCCCTCTGCCTTTCTCTTATAAAGACACGTGTCATTGGATTTAGGGCCTCCCTAGGCAATCGAGGATGATCTCCTCATCTCCAGATTCTTAATTACATCTGAAAAGCCACTTTTTCCAAATAAGATGATATTTACAGGTTCTGGGGATTAGGATGTGAATATATCTTTGGGGGGAGGCACCATTCAACCTACCACAGGAGCCAAGGCAAAAATTGGATGTTCTCTCTTTCTTCTTTTATTTTTCTCTAGTTATTTTTTAAACTCATTGCTGTGGAAGAAACATGTTATAGTGATTTCCCTAAAGATCTCTGAAGCTGCTATTAAAATTTGAGGCTTTCTGAAATAAAATTTACATTATGTGAGTGCCTCATGTGTTTACTGACAAAAACAGGTTTCAACTAAAGAAGCTAAACATAATTACATTTTAAGGACTGCCTAAAACACTGTAATGAGAAAAATCCTGAGTGTGTTCCAGGCAACAGGAAAGAAACTATGATTGCTCATCAACGCCCATCTCAGTTGAAGGAGGGGGAGTGGCAGAACATACCATACATTAACAGTCCCCAAATTTTATGCTCTCTAGCCATAGTCTTGCAAAGAAATTTCTAGGTAAATTCCAGGTTGGGTATAAATTAAGCCATTCTTGTCCCTAAGAACAGTCGTCGTATGCTTAGAGTTTGAACAGAAAGCAGAACCATGAGAAGATATATTTAATAAAAAGAATTTTTTTGAAAGGATTTGAGCTTACCCAACTGTGGGAGCTGGTTAAACAGTTTATGAGAGGTTGTATCTTTTGTCTCCAGGGTTCAGCAGAGCAGGTGATCAGAGGTGAAATTAGGCATAGGTGGGGTGGGGTTGGAAGCAGGGACAAACTGGAACCTGAGGAAATGAGCAAAACCCAGGAGGACAGACTGAAAAGAAAGCTGCATGTGTCTGCCACTGATGCCAGGCCTCCAACTGTGGTGACAGGATTGTCCTGCAGGAAAAGTTGCTGCCTGGGAAGGTTAATTTTATGTGTCAACTTAACTGGGTCACGAGGTGTCCAGATTTTTGGTTAAAGATTTCTGTGTCTGTGAGGGTATTTCTGATGAGATTAGCATGTGAATGAGTAGACTAAACAGACTGTCCTCCCCAATGTGAGTGGGGGTCATTCAAGCCATTGAGGTCCTGAATAGAAGAAAAAGTGGAGGAAGGGAGAATTTGCTCTTTCCACCTAACCACTTGAACTGGAATATTGATCTTCTCCCGCTCTCAGACTAGAACTCACATCATTTGTTCTCCTTGCTCTCAGGACTTCAGATTCAAAATGGATTCATTCCTTCATTAATTCATTCAATAAGCATTTATCAAGCACAGTGTGCCAGGCACAGCCTGTAGCCCAAAAGAAGGTGGGGATACATAAAGGAATGAATGAGGAAACATAAAGAGGCATCAGTCTTCTAGTTATGCAAGCAACTGAACCCTTAAGTGATATAGAGATCTATAGAAAATCTGGTCTGTAATCCTATGATAAATATAATTATATCACCTAAATAGTAATATAGATAAGTTTGCTAACTGAAAAATTACTCCCAAAGATTTGGAAACTTTGTGTACACAATTTCAGGAGAATTTGATGAGCTTTATGTAAATAGAAATGAAATTTTGAGGAAAGTTCGTATATGTGATACATTCAAATTAAATTTTAAGCCTGTAGGCAATTTTCTTAGTGCTGACACGCCATCATTGTCACCTTGTCTTTAATAATCATCACTCTCTTATCGTTTATGAAATCAACACTGTTACCTCATTAAATCATTACAAAACAAAATTTATTGTAGATATGCCTAACTATGGGGCAGAATGGTGTCATTCTTAGTAATTTAACTTAGGTACATTTACTATAGATATTTGGTTTTCTTTTTTACGTGGATTCACGTATCACTTTTTAATAATATAAATAGCATTTATCTTAGCAAGTCGCACAATTACCAACAAGGCTAGCTAACTTAATTATTCATATTTTATATGGGGTGTTATTTATTACTATATAACAAATATTTATTATCTCGCAGTTTCTGTGGGTCAGGAATCTGGGCGAGACTTGGCTGGGTGCCTCTGACTCAGGTGTCCTTCGAAAGGCTGCCATCCAGGTCTCGGGCAGGGCCACAGTCATCTCAAGGCTATGTTGGGCTTCCAGATTCATGCACGTGGCTTCATTGGCTGTTGGCTGAGGATATTAGTTCTCTGCCACCTCACTCTCTCATGACATGGCAAATTTCCTTTCTCCAGTGTGTGAGAACTAAGACGGAGAGAGAGAGAGAGAGATAGAGAGAGAGAAAGAAAGGGGAAGAAAATAACTGTCTTTCTGTAACTTACTCTCAGAAGTGACATCCCATTACTTTTGCTGGCTTCTATTTATTAAAAGGGGATCATCAGGCCCAGCTGACACTCAAGGAGAGCAATTGCACAGGGTGTCAATACCAGCGGCAGGGATCTCTGGGAGAGCATTGTAGAGGCTACCTATCAAGTATGATAAAGTCAGTCTGCTTTACTTTTCATGCTTTCAAATGGTAAGGTAAGACTACATTATAGCATGATTGTGATAATGGTTTTCTAAATTGGATTTTATGTTCCAACAGCACTGATAAACATTTCTGCCTGAGCCCTAGCCCTCGGAAGGTGGGGCGTTAGCTTTTAGAGAAGCGGACTGGGTAGTCCTCCCCTTCCTACCACTGTCATGGTTCACTGTGGGAAAAATACATTTTGCCACCTCACTAACTTTAGGCCTGGCCATGTGACTTGGGAGGAAGGAACATTAATCCAGCTCTGAACAGAAGCTTAAAAGGCATTGTGTGTTCCCACTCATTCCCTTGTACTCCTGCCTACCATAATGAAAAACACGGAATGAGAGACACAGAGCACTGACCCGACCCAGAGCCAGCCTAAGCCAGACGAGCCGCAGGCAGCCAGCAGATCGTAGGGACAAATATGTATCTGTTGTAAGCTTTTGAGATTTTGGAGGGTGTTTTATTGCTGCAGCAAAAGTTGACTGATGCAAATTGAGACAGCAGGGATAGAGCAGACATCCCAAAGGGTGTCTAATACTTTCTGTACTCCTATTCCAGATTCCACTGAGACTGATTGAAGCCCAGTCCCCATAGGTCTTTGTCTTGGATGATGCTGTGTTTCATGAAGTTCAGTCCCCAAAGCCTGCTGCATGACTTTGTCAAAATCCTTAGAGCCCTCAGTAAAGATTTATCTACTGCATATGTATATACATTTTTTTAAACCAGTGATTTCAAGCTATTGTGTTTAAAACTTGGCATATGTTCAGTTTTCTAAAATTATATATATTTCATCCCTCTTAAAAACTTTTCAATTTGGTTTACTTTAGTAACCTAAATTGTTGTCATTGAATCCAAATAGTCAAAGAGGAAACATAAAATGAAATAATATGTGTGCTGACTATTATTAACTCAGCAGGGTAGCTGTTTAGATAGTGGTGTGATTGTGCTACATCCTTGAACACAGAGGGAAAAACATGAAAGGGACCGGGTAAACAATATGTGGCCTCTAAATATCTCTGGGAACACTGATGTAATCAAGTAATTATTGTCCTGATCTGAAAAAGAAATGTTGAACAGATTAGGAGAAACTCAGTGGTCAATTTTTTAAAAATTTTGTGTCACTTATTTTTTTTTTAACCCCTGGCTTGCATATGTAAAGGAAAGTAAAGGGCTGCAAAATTATTTAATACTACTGTTAGGTTTCAGCCTGAAACCATCGGTTCTTGGCATACCCATGGTCGAAGTTAGGCAAGCATGAAAGTGAAGTTTATTGAGGAGAGAAAGATAGGATTATAGGGCAAGAGCAAGATATAGGTTTACAGAGCATGGTACATATGCCATGGATGACAACCTGACCCATTGTCGCAGCAGGGCAGGCAAAAGGAAGGGCAAAGAGAGAGACAGCTTGGCTATGGTCTGCATCCTATTTTATAATGCCTGGATAGGGACCTCCCTTGTGGTTCAGAGGTCACTATGGCACCACTTTGATTGGACAGTTGGGAGTCCCATCACCTGAGCCTTAAGTACACATGTGGGTTCTAGGTCACTTTTCGGACTTTATAGTAACTTTGTGGCTTGGCCCATGGGCTAGAGAGTCCTCTGCATTCTTTTGCAGCTGGTGTGCTAAGTTCTGATTAGCAGATTTGTACAGTTCCCCTCCTCCTCCAGGTATGGAGAATTAGGGTTGTGCAGGACCAGGATAGGGGCAATAGCACCCACTTTCATCCCTAGGAGACTTGGAATCCCTCACTATCTACCTAATACTATCAGATCAGAAATCATCTTGGAGATATAAGGAATTGGGCTATTTGGATATATCTTGTGCGTGTGTATGAATATGTGTGATCTAATCCTGCACTACCCAGAGTGATTGCCAGGGCTTCCAAAATTCATTTATTGGTAGCTCAACTTTCTATTCCGTGACCTGTTGACAAAACTACTGAGAAGTATTAGGTTAAGAGACTTTATTTCTGACAGCAATTTGCAAACCGGGGTGATGCAGCCATCAGTACAAAACAAAGGTGCCCTCTGAGAGAACAAAGAAAAGAATTGTCTTTTATAGATAAAGTCCTTGCCCAGGTTCACACTCTAGTCCACTTATGCAAATGAGGAATACAAGCTTATTTAGTTCCGATTGGTTGATACCGTGTTTCCCCGAAAATAAGACAGGGTCTTATATTTATTTTTCCTCAAGAAGACACCCTTGGGCTTATTTTCAGGGGATGTGTTATTTTTTTTTTTTAAGTACGGTACAACAATCTACATTTCTTCAAATATAGTTAAGTCGTCTTCTTCTGGAACATCATAACTCTCCAAATCCCGAATTCCATCCTGAATTTCTTGTGACTCTATTTCCTTCAGAACCATTGGCCCCAATCTCTCATGTCGAGCAATAGAGCTCTCATGGGGCAGATAAGGGCTGCTCATTTTCTTTACCATTCCACGAGGAAATGCATGGGTTGTGTAGATACGCTGCGTAGCCACGTCCATCACTAGGTCTCATTTTCGGGGTAGGGTTTATATTGCGCAAATGCTTAGAAATCCTGCTAGGGCTTATTTTATGGGTAGGTCTTATTTTCGGGGAAACAGTACTTCTCACTGTCATTGGTTAGACTCAGGCAATAGGATTTTCCATAGCTGTTGATTCAGGAGGCTTGAACAGAAGCCGATAGCATCAAAGTCCCAATGTTATGCAAGCATGTGTGTGTTCCAGGAATGCAGAGTTCATATGTGACCTCTGGTCAACAAATGGCTGCTTGACGCTATTTTGAATTTACGACCAGTTAGCCACTCAGGATCCATCTTGAAGGATTGGCTCTTTCAGGGCTTACAGACGTAATAGTCTAATTGCTATATAATATATAATTCAGGGACAAAGAAAAGGTTATATAATCAAAGTTACATTAGGAAAAAAAATATTTACCTGGTAAATTGAAACCTGTGGTTAGATCGTCAGCGAATCAATGTAACAGAGATCAATTTCTGCATAATTTTCTAAGTTGTGATATTCTGTGGATTCCCCTCCTCTAATGACCTCAATTATTTCTCTATAAAGTGTTTTTATTTTAGTACAACAAGAATAATGTGGACCAAATACAATTAATTGAATCTTCTATTTTTTTCCCTGTTCCTCATCTGTCCCTTCTATTTCTTTTCTGTCCTGGTATGGGTCTAGTTACAATCTAGCCAGCCTTTCCTTCCTCAGGCTTGTTTCCCATCAGTTCATCTAATTCCCTAGTGAGAGACTCCTCACTCCAAGAAAATGAGAAAAACTTTGCCCATTAAAAAAATTTTTTTTTCATGCAAACACTTCATAAGTAAGGACAGACAACATGAGTTAAAAGCAGAATTGCTCCAAGTCCTGCAGGGAAGCCTCTCCTCTGGAACCTCTGAATGCATTAACATATCCAATGAAAAAATGTCACAGCTAGTCACCTCTGGAGGTATCAAAAGGGGGAGTCCAGAGGTCATTGAATAAGGGCCCTTCCATGGCCTGTCTTTGGATCAATTCAAGATGATGGTTCTGTGGCTGACCTCTTAGAAACTATCCATGTCATACCAGTGCCTGGTCTCCACCCGCTGAGATTCTGGTTCAATTCACCCAACCTTAATATTTTTACAATGCTTTCCAGGAGGAGATTCTAATACAGGTCAAGAATCTCTGATAAATTCTAAAATCTTATTATAAAATGGACTCAGCAGACTATCCTAGTTTTTTTGTCTGTCATGAGCTCCAGAGCCAACTAACAATTCATCCTGATTCCATGTTTACTGGGCAATCTCCTGGTTGCCTTGAGTTTGGCTATGGGAAGAGTTCACACCCATCAAACTAAACTTGAGTCTTTCTGATAGTTCTTGTGCATATCCGAAAAGAGCTTCTTGTCATGATTTTCCATTCTGTTCAGGGAAAGAGAAAACACTAAGTTTACCAACATGAGAATTTCTAGTCCACATGACAGTTGCATTTCTCACAGCTAAAAAGTGAATTGGAATTTCTATATTTATCTTGGTCTCCTGCGGATTTTAATTATCATGATTTTGTCTTTCAACCCTTAATAGAAACAAGGTCATTGCCTGGGGCCTTCACAGTAGAAAGTGAGATTCAGCAGACTTTTCCCACAGACTTTGCCAAGCTATTTTCACCTGCTCCTAGTGTCTACACCCTGCGACTAAATGAAATCTCTCTGAAGTGTGGTTTTGATCATGTTATAATTCTGCACAAAAAACTTCCAGGGTTTCTCCACTACCTTATAGTCCAATCTACTTTTCTTCTCTTAGCGCTTCCCTTAGGAACACAATCCTGTATTCCAGGCAAATTGAATCATATAAGCTTCACATTTTCCTGCCTCTTAATTTTAAGGTTAACCTGGTCCCTCCTTCTTGCACACTTTCACCTCTACCCTGTTATCAATCCTACCATTTTACCTGGTTAATTCAATTTACTTTTAAATGTGATCTCATCCATAATTCCTATCTCCCTCACCCTAGTCATAAATAAACTATTCTTTCAGTACATGCTTCACTGGTACTATCCCAACCTGTTCTCTCAGTCTAGAACTCTCTCCTTGACCTCCCTACTCCCAATCATATTTTATTCAAGTTCAAACTTAAATCTTTTCCTTATGGAGGCCTTTTCTGACTCCCAAGCCTCAGTGAGGTTCCTGCTATAAGTTCCCAATAATGATCTCCACTCCTCTGTCAACACCGTCATCACATTGCAATTACGTGCTCAGAGTCTATGATCCCTGCTGGTCTGTGAGTTCCATGAATGTAAGGACAAGTCTATCTTATTCACTGCTGAATATCAAGCCGCTAGTCTGGGGCCTGGCACATTGCAGATGTTAAATATATATTTGCCAAGTGGATGTTGAGTGAATTAAATTTCGACTTGACAAATTTTTGTTAAGCTCTTACAATGTGCCAGGCATTTCTCTAGGTGCTTGAGATAACAGTGAATAAAGAAGACGAAACTCCCTTTCCATATGGAGCTCAGATTCCAGCAGGGAGAGACAGATGATAAAAATAAGTAAACTAATATGTTAGAAAATGATAAGAGCTGTGGAAAAATGAAAAAGTAAAGCAGAAAAAAAGGGGTGCATAATCTGCCCTATTAAATAAGGTGGTCAGGTGGGTCCCATTGCAACAGTGGCATTTCAGCAAAGACCAGAAGGAGCTGAGGGAGTTGGTCAGGCGGACATCTGGGGGAGGGGTGTTCCAGGTCTGGGAAAGGCCAGTGCAGAGGCCCTGAGATGGGAGCATTCCTGGTGTTTGGGGGAAATGGCAGCAGACAGTGTTTCCAGAGCAGAGTGAGCAAGGGAGAGCGTAGTTGGACAGGCTAGCACATTATCTGGGGCACTTCTGGACCCTTGTAAGGACTTCGGCTTTTCCGTTGAGTAGAGGAAAGTCATTTCAGGGTTTGAACACAAGAATAACAATATCTAACTTATATTTTAAAGGAATTACTCTGTGAGCTAGGTTGATACTAGAGTACAAGGGAGGATAGCAAAGGCATAAGCAGAGAGAACAATTAAGAGGTAAGAAATGCTGAAAGATCAGGGTGCTTAGAAGTAGTAGTGGAGATGGTGAGAAATGGCCAAATTTTGCATTTTTTAAAAGGTAGAGCCAACAAGATCTTCAGACAGATTGCATATGAGATGTGAGAGAAAGAGAAGAACCACAGATGACTCCAAGGTTTTTAGCCTAGGCAAATGGAAGGATAGAGTTGCCATAAACTGAGAAGGGAAAGTTGTGGGTTAAGTGGGTTTTGAGGAGAGAAGATCAGGAGTTCAGTTCTGGACATGTTGAATAAATGATGTTTATTAGGCATTCAAGTGGGGGTGTGAAGAACCCAGCTGGACATATGAATCTCAAGTTCAGAAGGGACGTCTAGGTTGGAGATAAATTTGGGTGTCATCATCAAGAAGGTGGTTTTTAGAGTGGTAAGCCCAGATGAAGCCATCAAGTCGGTGAGTGCAGATAGAGGAGAGAAGGCCCAAGGACTAAGTTCTGGGACACCCTCATGAAATCTAAGAGAAGAGGATGAACAATAAAGGATACAGAGGCAGACCAGAGTGAGACAGGAGGACAACTGAGAGAGTGTGCTGTCCTGGAAGTCGGTATTTCAAGGGAGAATGATGGATTGTGACAAGTGCTGTCAATAGGTCAGATAAGGACTGAGAACTGGCCAATAAATTTAGTCATTGGTCATTGGTGACCTTTATGAAAGCAGTTTTAGAGGGGTGGTGGAGGTAAGAGCCCGTTTAGAGTAAAGAGAAAATGGAAGGAGTGGAATTAGAAGATGAGTGAATGCATGGAGCCCTCTGACCTTTATCTCATTCTATTAATACTTCTCTTATCATCACTGTGTCTTCCTCTTGTCTCTTCCTCTAGATGATAAACTCTTTGAAAACAGATAGAGGTGGTTTTTGACAACCACATAGCTGCCATGGAACCTGGCACAGTGCTAGCACACAGCAGGTGCTCGGTAAATGTTGGTTGACTGGTTAACAAAAATGAACGTTAAATGAAGATAGTCTTAGGTCAAATTAAATTCTCCCTTATCCTTTTGGTATTCCTCCATTTCCTTTATATTACTAATGCTCCTCCCACCCCCCTGACAGATGCCCAGTGGCCTTCCTGCTACCTTCTGTCTGCCCCAGCCTTTCCCCTTCTCCCTCCCTCCCTCATCTGCCTGACAATTTACCCACATTGTGCCTATTCCCTCAAGAAAGTGATGGGGTAAGAACAGGATAGCTGGTCTAATAAGAGAACTCCAGCTTGGGGGCCTATCATTTGATGGCAGCTTCTGTTGAGTAAAACCCACCTAGAAAGGTACATATTCTAATGCTGGGTAGACAAGGCCAGTAGAAGCCAGAGCTCACAATATAGCAAAAAGAGTTTGGAATTTGAAAGTGTGCTGTTTTTCTTCATTTAATCTGAATTATACACATCCAGCAGGAATATTAATCAGCTGTTTCTAATAGAACTAGAAAACAGGCCAAAATAAAGTGCCACAAAGCTGTTCTTAATTGCCTTCTCACAATAATAGTTTTTAAAGTTGTAAAATGGAATTATATTTTTTCAAATCAAGCAAAGACCTATCTGTCTAATGATTTAATGTACTTTCTTTAAGTTAATTGCTATCATGGGTTGATTTTAGGCTGCCATATAGTCTTTAGTTAATTATGGAGTGTAGGATTTGAATTGCTAGATTTTATTCATTCATTTATTTAAGGAAAACTTATATATGTTAGACACTGTAGTCTTAAAAACAAAACAACAAAAACACATTAAACAAAGGGCAGATAAGATCACTTCAAAAATTAGCAGCTTCTGCTGCCCATTGGAGTAGATAGATTAAAATTATGTTTCCTCTTATTTCTGTTCTAACTTCGCTTTTGCAATTATGAAATTCAATTATGATCCTCAAAAATTTATACAAATAAGTGTTGAGTAATTTAATCCACAAATAGGTAGCAGCAACACATTATTGCAAATAAAAACGTTAAGGTACAAAGGAGGAAAATGACTTAGTTCAAATCATTTGACAACCAATGTGCAAAAGAGCTCAAGCGACAGAATTATCCAGGCGTGAAGTCTGAATGCAGTTTGATAAATGCTTTCCACCAGGATGAAGGCAAGAACTGTATAAATTCAATAAAGCAAATTATTTCCAAAGGGAGAATGCACACAGGAAGAGTGCTGAGAACACGTTCGTCATCTAGGTATCTTATTTTTTCCAGACAATTAGCAAAAAGGTACCATGTGATTTTTTTCCCTTGTTTTACAAAGACTGCCTAGAAGCCAAAGATAAGCATCTGGACTAACTGACAGGACTTATAAGGTGAATGGACTTTAGTGTGATCTGTAAAACAATATTGTCATCAAAGAATAAAAGTGTATACATTATAAATTCATTAATATTTGTCTCAAAGGAAAACTGAAAAAAAAAATGAAGAAGTAAATTGTAAGTACTGAGTTTAGTCAGGAAATACAAGGATAATTGGCTCAGCAAAGTATTATTATAACAGTCATGGCTCAGCTCATCCCTGAAACTCTATGTGGTTCAATCTAAGTGGCACCAGCTGTAGCAATTCAATCTTGCTCTTGCATCAGGCAATTTTGCAATAAGATAAAGAGTTAAAATAGGCTGGCCTTTTCTCTTTCCCTTTGCACCCCACCTCCCAACAATCAAGCTATCAGAACAGCAAAACAAAACCAAAACATTCTCTCTCTAAGGACATTTTATGAGTTTCCTCTCTGTCATTATTCTCTTTTGGCTGAGCAATCTTTTTTTGACAACAGAGTATTTATCTTCCCTGTAATTCCTGTATTTATAGGCATCTACTCTAGTAATAATTCAGCTGGATAAAAGGTAAAGAGAAAGTCCATTTTGAAACTCAATTTGTAATTTTTGCATTTTAAACTTTTTTCCCTCATCCTCCAAATCCATTTTATGTGGATTAAAAGATTGACTAAGAAAATACCAAGGCTTAGAAATCGTAATAAAATATAATTTAACAGCTTGCAGGCTGTGAAAAAATATTTTATAAATTACAAACATAGAAACAATAAATAAAATAATGAAAAATATTGTCCAATTTCAATGCATGCAAATAATATTTGCACATAAAAAACAAAAAGAGTTAAAGTCTATTTTATAGAGAGCTTTTGGAGAATCCTTCACTCTGGTATCACAGTGATCTATTATTGCTCTTATTCTACAAAGACCTCTTATAATACATTTTACAAAAAATCCTCAGTACCCATCAAAATAAATGAATAAATCATAAATCAAAGTAAATTATAGAAGATTGAATAAATTTAAAAAACCACTAATCCTTGAATAGCTAATGAGTAAATGCCATGAATAGCCAATTCTCATGAGAAGAGAGCCAATTATTTAATAAACATGGGAAAGCATTTCAACCTTATTAATGAACAAAGAAATGCAGATCAACTACTGAGATGCACCTTTTTTCTATTGAATTAGAAAAATATATAATGATTATACAAATTGCTAGTGAGGATACAAATAGTGGACATTACAGTACATTCTAGTGACTATACAAATTACTTCAATATTTTTGGACCCTATGTTGGTACTATAGAACAAGAGCTATAAAAATGTCTGTTTCTACTTTCTGCCAAGATGACAGACTAGCCTGGGTTGTAGACGTTTACCCCTAAAAGCAACTCTGGAGTAACTATAAAAGTGGGAGAGAGGTATGGATTCCAGGAACCAACACCAACAATAATAATCAGTGAAAAATCCTTGGGAAGACTGAGCCTGTCCTAAACAGTATGAGGGGTTGGATGGTTCACCCTGGGGTGGAGGGCTGCTGCATGTGGCAATGGGAGGATAGGTTGAATGAAGCTTTATACGTTCTGCAATTTCCCCTCTTTTGGGTTGTCTTGGAATAATCACTATCTGCCCTTTTAACCTTTAACACTGGTCCCCTGAGGACAAAATCAGGGCATCATTAAAGTACTGCTGGGGAAAGGTATTAATGGAAATAGGGCAATATCTGTCAGCATTACTCTCTCAAATGGTTAAGGTCAGGACTTCAACCTAGTATATCCCAATGCTAGTCTTCCCTAAGGTTCTATTGTGCCTGAGGCTTTCCACCCTTGACTCCTCTCTCCTGTCCTTAAACACACCTGGACTGACACAGACTTTGGGTGTTCACCAATATATATTATCAGAAAGAATAGCTGATACTCCCAGGGGAACATAAGCTCAAAGGCCAAAATAACTAATAGCCGAAGAATTCAACTATCTCAAAAGAAATACCACAAACTAAACAATACTGATTATCTGAGTTAGAAATATTAAAACAGAAATCCTGAAAATTTAAAATAAACATGAGATAGACACCCATATAGATTGCTAAGGAGCAAGACAGTGAAGTAGAAAATCAGAAGAACTTTCTGAGAAAACAGCAAGAAATGATAGAGAATTAAAACAGAAGGAAACACCAAGAAATTTAGACAGACAGGACCAATATCCAGATAATGGGAGACACGAAAGGAGAAAAAAAAATGAAGAGTAAAAAATATTTAAAGAAATAATTTTAGATACATGTTTAAAAAGATGAAAGACTTCAGATGGAAAAGAGAAAGAAATATCCAGACATGATAATGAAGTTGAAGAATATCAAAGACAAAGAGGAAAACTATAAAGGCAAAGAACAGATCAATAGAAAGAAATAAAAATAATATTCACATCAAATTTTTCATAAGCAACATAAGATGCAAAATAGCAATAAAATAATATTTTTGAGGCAGTAAAAGGAAAGCATTTCAAAACTAGAATTTTATGTTCAGCCAAATTGTCAAATTTGAAAGTAAAATAAAATATAAAAAATAAAAATATTCTCATGTTGTACAAGCCTCGGAAGGTATATCACACAGAGATTCTTATTGAAACCACTTGTGGACAAAGATCACAAAATCTGGAATCTAGGGCAAGAGACACAGGAAGCACGGTGATCAAATAACTTATTAAGGTCTCCTTTTTTACTTTTAAAAGCCAAAACTAAAAAAAAATTTAAAATTATATCCATAATAAAGAAAAATTAAAATTCTAGATATTATCGACATGATAAGTAGGGTATAAACTGGAGAGTACTGCAAGGACAAGAGTGTGTGTCAAATTACTTTTCTTGGTGGGATTAAATTATAGATACTGATAAATTTAAGAAAACAACAGAGGTAAATAAACCTGAGTATGGATGTTAAGTTAAAGACAGCCACCAAAAGAAAAAAAGTATATAATATATAACAATTAGATGAAGAAAAATCATTCAGACTTCCTAAAGAAAAACAACAATGGAGAAAAATGAAACAAAAATAAGGAGTCCCAGATACTCAAGAGACTGAGGCAGGAGGATCATTTTAGCCCAATAACAAAGTTATAGTGAGCTACGATCAGGCTACTGCACTCCAACCTGGGCAACAGAGTGAGATCCTATCTCTGAAAGCAAAAAAATAAGAACTGAAATACTGTAAATAGTTAAATCTATTAAAAGACAGATTTAGATTAGATTTTTTAAAAAGATTCAATAATACTTTGTGTATAAGAGCCACATTTAAGACAAAAAGTCACAAGAACATTAAAGATGAAAAGATATAGACACTAGGCAAATATGAGACAACAGGAAGCCTAGGTAGCAATGTTAATAATTTAGAAAGTGGAATTTCAGGTGAAAAATACAAAGGATAAAAAGGCATTATATCCTAGTAAAAGGATCATAAAATAACCATTAAAAAATTATACACATCTAGCAACAGTTTTGGAATATAGCAATAACTGCCAGAACTGCAGGAAAAAATAGATAATCAACAATTTTCTTGCATATTTTAGTTCATATTCTTTTTAAAAATTATTATTTCAATAGATTTAGTGGGTGCAAATGGTTCTTTGTTACATGGATGAATTGTATAGTGGCGAAGTAAGGTTTTTCATTGTACCAGTCACCTGAATAGTGTATGTTGAGCCCAATAGGTAATTTCTCATCCTTCAACTCTCTCTCACCCTACCCCTTCTGAATCTCTAATGTCATTTATGGCACTCTGTATGACCATGCATACCCCTAACTTATCTCCTACTTATAAGTGAGAACATGTAGTATTTTTCTGTTCCTGAGATATTTCAATTAAGATAATGGCCTCCAGTCCATCCAAGTTGCTATAAAAGACATTATTTCATTCTTTTGTATGGGTGAGTAGTATTTCATTTTATATATATATATATATGTGTGTGTGTGTATACATATATATGTATATACATATACACATATACAAGTATATATATGCCAGATTTTCTTTATTCATTCATCAGTTGATGGGCACTTAGATTGATTCCATATCTTTGCAATTGTGAATTGTGCTGCAATATACATACAGTATCTTTTTGATACAATGACTTCTCCTTTGGATAGATAGCCAGCTTATTGCAGATTGTAATACATTGTAAGAAACAGAAAGATCAAATGGGCAGACTAAGCACTGATATCAAAAAACACTATGAAAGCTATTAGATGTATAAAAAACTTTGCATCCCACAGAGAACACACATCGTTTTTTAGGAACTCACAGAATATTTATAAAAATACATTGCAACATTGTATAAGTGGAAAGGCATGAATTGAATTTCATGTAATGTATTCTAAAAGTTAAACTGTAACTAATAAAGCTTTCTTTATGTTTCACTCATTGAACAATAACCAATAGTTCTTTATAGAACTTCAGTGACATTCCCATTTGTTCCTCTGGACAAATGGACAATTTTACTTTTTACTTTTTATTTTTTAATTTTTTAGGCTCTCCTTTTAAAAGAATTATATGTGAATGTGTGTTTACTTGTGAATACAATGTCTTCTCTTCCCAGTAGATCTTGAAGGAGCTCAGGAAATTTCACCCCAGATTATGACTCCTTGGTATAAAGAGTATTTTGAATTAAAGGTCCTTAGAGATCAATAGGTGTTAGAAGGGGCTTTCCTTCTATCTTCATAAAACCAGACCCATCAAAAAGAACAACTGACTTCCCTTTCCCTCCCTGTTATCTAATTCATTACTGGAACGAAGATCAAGAATGCCATCAGACTTGGCCCAAATCATTTTAAATCAAATACCTATCTCTCAGATTAATTTAATTTCCAAAGAGAATCATTTACAAGTCAATCTGTTTTTCCCCATCCATCCATTCTCCCAAGTATCTATTCATCCTCCTTAGTATCCATTTATTGCCACTCAACAGAATTACCTATATTCCTCATCCCCCACTACCCTCTAAAATGAGGGTATATAAAATTCTGGACTCCATAAGAACATTGGGTAATCACTCTGTGGTTCTACCTGTGTGCAGGGTAAATAAATCTCTTTCTCTTATTAATCTGCCTTAATGTGAGTTGATCTTTCGGTGAACCTTCTAGGTCAAAGAATAAGTTTCCTCTCATCCCCACAATCTCAAAGCAATTCCTAGAAGGTGTATGTGGGAGAATTTTGCATTTTACTTCTATATAGAGGAGAATCTTTAAAATATATATGGCAAAAACTGAAGGGTGATAGTTTCTGCCTTCTGGCTGATTGTTGGTCACTCTCATTATTTTTTTTCCTGTATGAAGATCTTCAGTAAATGACAAGAGCAATATTTCAAAAGTTTGAACCTCTGGTCTTTCCCCCCACAACATAGGACACAATAGAAAACTCAATACATTCCAAAGGATTAATGTTATACTGACTATGTTAAAACAAAAGGATAGCTTAAAAATATGTACTAAGAACCTCAATAACATTTAAAAATAATCTTTGTATTAAAAAGAAAATTAATAAACAACTTGGAACTAAATAATAATGAAAACCCTACATGTCAATATTTATGGGATACAGCTAAAGGGATGCTCAAGAAGAAATTTATAGCTTTCAATACTTTTACTTGAAAACCAGAATGGTCAAAAACCATTGAGACATAGACATGACACAAGCAACAAAAGAAAACAGATAAATTGCACTTTATCAAAATAAAAAAGTTTGGGTATCAAAGGATATTATTAAGAAAGTGAAGAGCTTTCTGCATTTGAATGAAGCAATAAAATGATTAGGTACATTGGGATGATGAACTGGGGCAGTGGATTTGGGAACCAAGGCTAGGGGTTTCCTCTTACATGGTAAGCTAGGCCCCTAGTCCATAGAAACTCATGCATGGGAGAGGCATAATTTGGTATCTCATGCAAGTGATCATGGTGGCAAGATTATGTGGGAATGAGATAAGACTTGTTCTGGGAGCATCTTCCCATATGCCTTTCCTCTTGGACCTCCCCTACTGACTCCAGCCTCGGGGGTGGGGGGTAGGGAAGGGGCGAGGGTGAGGGTATGACGGCCCACCAGACTAGAGCCTCTGCCTGGGGATTCGTCTGGGGCAACCCTGTCTTCCTTAGAAATTTCAATTCATTCTGGGAATATTCTGTGACCATCAAACCCAGAAAAATTAATTGCTTCAAGTATTGAAGCATTTCACTCATGTATTTATACTTCAATTTATTGATAGATAGTCCATATTCAAACATACATTAGGAGATTTTCACTCTAATTTACATTTAAAATGCTTACCTCTAATATTTAACCAAATTTTTTATTTTTAAAAATTTCAAAACTACAAAAAGCTAGACTAGTGCAGTGAATACTCTGCATATCTTTTATTTGGTTTATCAATTGTTAACATTTTACCACATTTACTTTATCTCACTTTCTTTGTATGGTGGTATATATGTTTTTTTTTTCCTGAGCCATAAGAAAATAAGTTCAAACATTGTGATACATACACATAAATACTTCAGCACAAATCCTAAGAAAGTTGACAATAACTCCATAATATCATCTAATATCTAATTTAGATTTCCCCAATGTTTCCAACAATATCTTTTATAACGATTTTTTTTAAAAAATTCAGGATTCAATCAAGGCTCACACATTTCATTTGTTTGGTATGTCCCTCCTTGTTTTTATTCCAGAACAGTTTTTCTGTTTCTTCACTTTTTCCATAACATTTTTTTCATGACTTATTGAAGAAATCAAGCTAGTTGATTTGTAGAATGATTCCTCATGGTGTAATTTAACATGTTTCTCTCTTCTCTGTGTTTCCCATAAACTTTAAGTTAGGTCTAGAGGCTTGATTAACCTCAGGTAAATATGTTGGACAAAAACATTTTCATATTTCATGATATGTCATATCAAGATGCACATAATGCAAGATAGCCTCACTATTGATAATAATTAATAAGTTCAATCACTTGATTATGGAGCTGACTGCTAGATATTTTCATTTTTGATTAGTAAGTAATCTGTGAGGTCATGTTTTGGCATTGATTTTTCACAATCAATGTCTTTTCACCCATGGTTTTAAAATCCAGTGTTTTGATCAATTATTGTATTTGGAATTGAGTTACAAAATGGTGATTTCCTCCTTCTGTCATTTTATCTACATTTATTAGCTGCATTTTTTAATAAAGAGGGGCTTTTCTTCTCAAGTATAATTACAGACTTTTAGATGTTACAATCAATTATTGTCATTATTCCTTTTAATGTTCAAATTGTTCCAAATCCAGAGAAATTCCTATAAGTCAGCTCTTAGGTCCCATTGACCTGATCCAACCAATGTTTGAGGACTTCTTTGCTTTGTGAGATAACAAGATGTCCAGGTTCACCTTGATCTTTCTCTGCTCTTGCCCTGGAATCAGCCATTTTCCAATGTGTCCTATTTCTTTTAAAGGGTAATGGTATTTAGAAACCCATCTAGGCATAGGTGAATCTTTAATGATGAAATTTTGGGCATTACTATCAGTTTTTTATAAAAGACCGTTTGCAGTAGTCATGCCCTTCTGGAAGGCCTAAGGCTGGCTTGTGAGCTAGATACCATCTTGGAGTTTGAGAGAGCTGGATGAGACTGAGAAGGGCTGATTAGAGCAGAATTTACCATCTTAGTGTCACCCTCAGTGCCCTAAAACAAAAAATGATTTTTGGAGAAAATTAGAAATTAGGTTTTTCTCCACCCTAACTTTCCTATCCCATCTGGGACATTGAACAGATATAGTTTAAAGCTAAAACTTCTTCTAGATGTTCTCTTTATTGCCTGGTTTACTCCACACACAGAATTTGTATAGAGTGATCTAAGATGAATTAAGCAACAAGCTCATTTGTTCAAGGGCTTTATTAGTCTCCAGCCCTAAGGCTATCCCAGAATAAACTCTGAGCTAGTCTTAACAGGAGAACATGGAATACTCAGTTAATGGAAGTGAACATGTATGGTTTGTGTAAAACTCTATGTACCATAAATATCAATGTATCCATCACCCAGTTTTATTTTCTGGCTTAAATTTTCTTGCCCCAGCCCTGCTGAGCAGACAGTAGGTAACAGGACTCCTCCCATCCTGTCCAGCATTCACTGTTCTAGAAATAGTCACTTCACTCAGTCAGATTCCCTTTCTCAAGGATTTGAGCCAGGATCCCTAAAGGGAGGTTTCAGTCATCAGTGATCTAATGCAGAGTTGGGTCTGACAGCTATGTACAAGATGAGGAAGTAAGGGAAGATGATGAGAGACCATGGCAATTAGATCAAAGTGTATAATCAGGGATGAAGGAGACCGTGCTATCGCTAAGAAATAGAGACCTTCTGAAATTCTAGCTATCTGTTCATTTCCTGTCCTAGGAGTCTGTGAAGTTTCTGCATCCTTGCAATTAACTTCTTTCTTTAGTAGAATTCCTTTCATTGTTCTTTGCAACTGGCAAATGTTGGCTCTAATACTATACGGTATAATTGTGCACATTGTTTTTTTTCATTCTTTTTTGTTATAGAGAACCATTGTGTTTGGGGTCATTTTATCTGCCATTATCAGATGAATAGGATATTTCCAAATATTTGCTTAGGAAGAAATTGTATATAAAATATTAAATAAATACAACATCTATTTCTTTTGAAAGAGCAATCAAATTTGTTGTGGACCGGGGTCTCTTTAGCTAAGATTTGTTTGGATCAATCCATCTGAAAGCAATCCAACCAATCAAAACCCAGCAATGCCCCAGTCCTTCATCAGCCCCACACATGTGTCTAATTAATGTCGTCTATCAGAATTTGATAGCTCAACTGTGGCTGTACTTATTGTGGAACCAAGCAACACTTATAAGTTGAGAATGGTAAATATTTATGGTTAGTGAGTCATAATAAAATGAAATATGATAAAAACATGAAGGGGGTAGAAATTTTGATTTTGGTTATGGAAGGTAAAAACTGCAAAAGAAAGTGACTTAAGCTGAATGCTACTTGGTGTTTATTTGACCTTTTCCTGAGTCTGGCCAATTCTAGAGCTCCTATCAGTTCCAGACCTGGGCACTGGGACAGTAAGTTCTGCTGCGAGATGTTGGACATTGTAGTAGTAGATGCTATTGCTCCCTCTGTCCTAGCCTCCTTATCTGGCTGGTGTGCCCATCCTCCAGCTGCTTTGCATGTAACAGCTCACAGGTACACCCTTCTCCCCAGAATTGCCCTCTGCCAACAAGAGCCAGCTCACCTGGAAATGCTTGGGAAATTATAGCCTCATCTCAGGGTGGCCCCCAGTCAATGTCTGACTGATTTGTGGGTACAACAGCCTGGACTCCTTGTCTTGAGTTAGGATAACTCTGTGATGTTATTTATGCTCTGAAGTTCCCTGTGGGGTCATCTAGATTTTGACAGAATCCACACCTTTGGCCTTTTCCTTGGCCCCATCCTGCTTTCCTCGTTCCTCTACAGGTTTCACCTGAGGACATTCTCTCAGAGAAAGAATTTCACAGTAACCCGAGTCTCTGTTCTGTTTCTAGGAGCTCCAACTTAAGGTAGTCAATCAACATTTAACTCAAATAAACAAAGATAGTCTCCACTTTGCTATTGTCTATAGCTTTGCTAGTCCATCAGTGGGGGAATAGCTGTGCAGGCTGATTCTCTCATAGTCAACTACAGGTTTTCTCTCTGAAAATTCCTTTCTATCTCATCATGTTTAGCGTTGAGCACCTGGCACTAGTGTTGTCTTAGGGAGGAGAATGTCTCTGTTTAGCAAAATACCTTGAGGAGCTAAGAGTAGAAAGGGTAGAAAAGATCCTAAGGCAGGCATCCTCAAACTACTGCCCGTGGGCCACATGCCGCGCCCGCTTAGGACATTTATCTGCCCATCGGGTGTTTTTGCCGCCGCTGCCTGTCCGGCTTAGCAGCCAACTTGTCCCGGGCCCAGAGTGCACACTCTCCAATGGTCTGAGGGACAGTGAACTGGTCCCCTGTTTAAAAAGTTTGAGGACCCCTGCCTAAGGCCATGTATTTAAAAGGGAGGGTGAAACAAAAAGATGGATAGATTGATCTGCATAAGAATAAACAAGGATTTTATACTAGGATGAATCAAGAAGTGTAGAGGATTGGGAAGGAGAAAGAGAAGTCTGGCAATAAGAAGGAAGAAAATGTTCAGTGGTGGAAAGTCCAGAAGATGTTTAAGACCAAGGAAGGTCCAGAAGATGTTTAATATTTGATGGTGAGTGTGTTGTTAGGAAGAAAACTCCCTCTGACTATAAATATTCAGTATAAATTTCATTTGCTAGAGTAACCTTGTGGGGGTGGTGATAGGGCAAATGAAAAGGGCAGTGAAAACGACAGTTCCATACCCACCCCTTGGCTGACACCCGTATGGGGTAGCAACATCCTTTCAAGGAGAGCAATAGGCTAAGTGTCCTGGCAGCAGCTATCAGTAAAGTGAATGGTGGCCCATGGGGACTCTAACAGAGGCAGAGAGAAGCAGCTGTGGCATGAAATTGACTCAGAACAGGGATGAGACAAACTCTCCTTTCCTCCAAATAAACTAGATGAATAGCAGTTTAGCAGCAGAGAGAGAAGGGCTGGCATGTGGATTATACACACACACATACACACACACACACACACACAGACACACCCTAGTGGTACCACCTATAGTGACTTCAGTCTTTAATGAAATTCTGACAAAAAGGAACACAAAGCATTAACATTTGTAACATGGTTATATAACTTTTCTTTGGCTTTTTTTCTTTTTTTCCAGAATAGACAACATCAGAGCCTATTAGTGCTGGCCTTGGCAAGATTAAGTGCTTTTAGAAAGTGTACCCTGGTATAAACAAAAGACAAGCACAATCTGGTAACTAAAAATGATTTCCTAAGAGGACAGATGTACTTTTCTTTTTCTCCTTCCTCTAAATCCTACTGATTTTTTTCAGTTCTATCTTACTCACCTTCATAAAGCACCTGCTAACCTCTTCCCAGTCAGCATGATCTCTTCCTTCTTTGAGCCCTCCATAACTTATTATTTGAAGAGTTTTTAAGTTAATATGAAATTTTGCTATGTTTCATAGGGTTATATCTAATCAGAACCCATCTTGGGAAATATAAATTAAGACAGAGTCATTTGATTGGCAGGATTTCAAGAAATTTTACTGGCCACATGGAATTGGTTACATCTGGGAAGCCCATCCATGTGTCAGGCCAAGCCTAATTCAGAGAAAAGATTTCATAATGATTTTATATACCCCCCAAATACAACAGTTAATATATATATATATAGCATGTGTTATATGCAAGTTCTTTGCTCATGTTAACTCCACTTTCACTGTGATCCAATGAAATAGGATTACTATTATCCTCATTTCATAGATGAGATAACTGAGGCACAGACATGCTAAAGAGAAGTAGCAGAGCCAAGATTTGAACCCAACCAGCTGACCTGGCTCCAAAATCCACACTCTTACCTGGTGAGCCTTACTGCCTATTACATAATTTTTATGAATTTTATTATTTAATCTTTTGTTTCAATAGATTTAGGGGCTATAGGTGATATTTTTGGCACATGGATGAATTTTGTAATGCTACTATATCATTTTTTAAATCCTGGTCTACGAACTTCACTCCTCCCCCAACAAAATACCATAACCACTCACATGACAAAGCTGAGGAGGGTAAACAAAAGAGAATAAAATCAGGAAAACTTTTTTCTTTCCCTCTGTCCTGGCATGTCTCTAAGTCTATAAATCCTCAAGCTCTTAGTATTTTCTGCTTTTTAGCATAAAATATATGCATTCATTAAAGTATCTAAGTCTTTGTTACATATTGATGCTTTTCATCAACTGTCAAACGTCTTAAATACATATCATATAGGTGCTGGAATGCATCCCAGGTCCAGAAACATGTTTATTAAGGTAATTATTCTAACCCAATTACAAAAAAAGGCTAAAGCAGATCTATGCCTCCCCAGTCACTTTCCCTTGAAGAGCTTCTTTAGTAAAAAACAGGGAAAAGAACAAATTTGAAAGTTGCCTGTCCCCTTCTATTTTAATATTTTACATTTTTCTGTGAGGAAGAAACGTGATCCATATGTTGAATATATAATTATTTGTAGCTCTTCTCATTTTCCTTACTGAGTTGAGCAACTGAAGGGCAAGACTTCATAATCCCACATTACTTTGCACAATGCCCTGTCCTCTTAAAACTGATTGAATTGGATTGACTAAGGACATGAGGTACAGGCTGCATCTGTCAAGGTTTGAGCAGAAAATAGAAGAATCACAAGAAAATGGAAGAAATGTAAAGAAAGGACCTTTTTCAGAGGTGTGGGTCAAGGAAAGGTGGTGAAGCATGCAAGGATGTTATGCCTGGATTTTTGTGTATTCTTCCAAAATTCGTGTTGAAATTCTACCCCCTGTCCCCGCCACCGTGTGATGGTAATAGGAGGTGGGGCTTTGGAAGGTGATTAAGTCATGAGGGTGGAGCCCGCAAGAACGGTATCAGTGCCCTTATAAAAGAGACCCTTCATCTTCTGCCGTGGGAGGATACAAAACAGCAGTCTGCAAACCAGCAGAAGGCCCTCACCAGAACCGGACCATGCTGGCACCTTCATCTCAGACTTTTGTCCCCTAGAACTGTGAGAAAAAAGTTGCTGTTGTTTATAAGCTATCCAGGCTATGGTACTTTGTTATGGCAGCCCAAAAGGACTACTAGTAAGAGCAGGAAGCTGTTACCACCTGTAGGTCTGAAAGGGACAAGGAGAGGGAGTAGCTACTGAGATCTCACCAGAGCTGTAACTGTAGGACAAAGGCTGCCTAGCAAGAGTTGTGAACTTGGCTAGGGGGACACAGTGGCTGTCAAACTGTGACCTAGAGAGAGGAAGAGAGAGCTGGTGGAGCAGACACTGACCTCTTACCCTTTCCATGGTTAGGTCTCTGGGAAGAGTCTCCATGGACTGAACCAATGGGAAGCCAACAGAGAGAGTGGATGCAGCTGGACAGGTAGGCTCGATGGGCACAAGGGGAATTTGCAGCAGATGTGTATAACAAGGTTCACGCACTCATTCAACACCCCTGATCACTTAACTATGTGCAAAGCGCTGGACTTTCATGTGGGAGAAACAAAAATGAAAAGGGGAAGTGGGAAGTGCTTCTTTATATTTTGGAAAGGATTCGTAATGGATTGCAGTAGACAAGGCTTTCCTTTGTTAAGTGTTCCCCTGAGTACATGCACATGTTTAAAATGGGCTTGTGATGGAAAGTGACCGTTTGCTCTTCTACCCTCCTGAACACCATCCTTCTTAGAGGCTGAGCCTGTCTAATTCTGAGGATAGTCTCCATATTTCTAAAAAAGATGATTATATTTAAATTTTGGTCAAACAACTGTAGATGCTATTACTTTTCTTCAGAGGACTTTTAGGTAGAAAACAGCCTCAGTGAAAAGACCTGCATTTAATAACAGTCACAGACTACCCTGCCACCCCACCCCCTGTGGCTAGCCCTCAACCCAATCACCCTGATTCAAGGTCACCCCAAGGAGCTGCATCCGGGCTTGCACACCCATCTATCGGCTCTCAGAATTCCACATTTTTGTTAAAATTAGATTTTATTTTTTTCATAGTAATAGATGAATAGTTCCCCAAATCAGTTAATATTACAATGCTTATGATGAAAAAAAAATAGTCCTTGGTCCTTATCCTATTCAATTTCCATTTTCCTCTCCACAGAGGTATTGTTTTCATAACTTTTAGCTGTTTCTTCTGGTGTTTATAGTTCTAAATATATCCTGCTAGCATTTAGACATATATACGAGGTCTGTCCAGAAAGTATCCAGCCGTGTAATATGAAAAATGGAGACATTTATTGAACAAGATAAAGGAAACACTGTGCATAGGGCAATGACGCCTCAGTCCTCTTCAAAGTAGGCACCTTGGGACCTCACACAGTTCTCCCAGCATCTCACAACCTACCCCATACACGTTCAACATTGTCAGGTGTTCTGCTTGTTGTAGGCATTTCAGAATGTGGATCACTTTCAACAGATTCTCGACCATCTTTGAAGCATTTGTGCCACACCTGTGTTTGTGCTGCACTCATTGCCTCATCCCCAAAAGCCTTCTGAATCATCCGAATATAGTTTCTGCAGAGGAATGTTCAAGCTTAACACAAAATTTGTTGCTCTACTCGCTCAGATTTGTTGCTCTACTGGCTCAGTCATTTTGAATGCGTCAGCCACACAGTACACCTGCTCACTCAACGGTGGCTAGCACACCACTGACTAGCACAGTGAGGTCTTCATTGTTTACGCATGAACATTACAGTCCACGCTCCTTGGCTGCCAGGTTACATTGATGTCACACAAACATTCTCATTATATTAACAATGGCTGGATACTTTCTGGACAGACCTCACACATCAAGAATATTCACAACAGTAATATAGATAATATGTTGACAAAAGCTTTAACCTTTATTTCTTTTGCTTTTTCAAGCCAATTTCTTCACATCTGTGGTTGACGTTTTCAAATGAAAATTTAATACCTTAAAGATTAACCAATCACAGTAGAGCATAAAGAATGTATCCTAATGCCCACAAATATTTAATAGGTACATTCTTGAGATATGCACAAACTATCTTAATGAGTTGATGTTGTTTTAAGTTCATTTAAAGAAACTATAAGAAACTTATTTAAAAATAGGCTTTTAAATAAGCTTTTGGTCAAAAATTTTGTTCTTGGATCTGCTTTTATTAGCATATGCTTTATTCATTCTACTCCAAATCATATTCACTCTTAAAAAAAAACCTATATTCAGCTTATGATTTACTGTAACATAAAGATAATTTATTTATCTATTTTCTTACCTTGCATTTTGAAAGATTTTTTTCTTTCAAGTAAACTACTCCGTCTCTGTATTATCTCATTTGAATTCTAAATTTATTCCATAATGTTATTACTACATTTTTTTCCAGAAATATCTATATACTCTAGGTCTGTATGCTTTGTTCAGTAAATTTGCAAGAAGAATATTATGTTCCAAAGTTGTTTTTCAAAGAACCAATTCAGTTCCACATCTGAATACCATATTTCCCCGTCATTACAAAAATCCTTTTGAAAGCATTCTTTCCACCAAATGGTTTGGTACAGTGTCTATTTTGAGCATCATGAGCAAGCACAATTATTTCTAAATCAGAGCAAAGTTACAGATGAAAATTCTGTATGATTCCGCAAGCCTTTATTAGAGGGCATGTGGATGTCCTTATCACAGAAGGAGGTGCTGAAATGTAAGACAGGACACCTCTCTATTCAAGACATTTATGGTGTTTGTAGTAACATATATATGATGTAAGTAAAATATGAGATGTATGGAGTTGGAGCCAAAATGAGTGATGCAGGCAAGCAATGCTCATAGGATTTCCAAAAAATGGAGAAATCAGTGTGGGCTGAGGTAGGTGACGGCAGATCTCATATGTTGTTCAAATCAGAGAGCCTTGAAAAATGAGCAGTTGAGCAAGGAGTAGTCAGGCCAGGATGCTGAATACGAGAGACTGTGGCAGGAGTGAACAGGTAGAGGGGGTGTTAGAGGGGTAGCTGGGAGATAGTGAAGACAACAGTTTGCCTACTTTGAGTTGGAGCAGAGAGAGCTAGAATCAAACCAAGCAGGTAGGGATATTGTGGCATATGATATTGGGGTGATTTTGGTTGTAGGATGTCTTACCACAGACCCGCCTGAGAACACACAAGTTTTTTGTGAAGATAGACCTTAGGAAAAAAATGTTACATACCACGCAAGAACAAAGTTTAACCACGAGAAAGAATTCTGTGTTGCATGGGAATACAAAGTGGTTTGAGGTAGAAATGATTAACTCAAAGAGAGCACCAGGCAAGACCGCTCCAGGCAAGAAAGACTTATACTCTTTCTGTGACTTTTCACAGCTTCAGCTCAGGTGGCTTCAGGGTCATTCTTGGATCATTCAACATTCCCCTCCTGCACCCCATCCCATTTTCCTCCTTTCCTCTTTTGCATTCTGGTCATGCATGGAAGGATTCTGAAAAGACTACAACTGTATTTGGAAAGCCTCTCACACCAGATTTGTGACTAGTCATGCCTGGTTCATTAGATTTCATGTTTATGCCAAAATGGTAGAGCTGCAGGTGCTTATATGAGAGCAATATAAATGTATCTTAAAGTTTTCAATTAGTACAAAACTTGAGTTGCCAACACCATCTAGAGTGAAAATAAACATGACGGGAGTAGGGATTCTCAGTAGGCTGAAACTGATCAATTCACTGAAAAGCAATTTATCAAACGATCTGTTTACTGAAAAACCAATTTGCTGAGCACCAGCCTGGCAAATAGTGATTTATGGACTAGCAATTAGCTGATTGAGTAATTTATTAAAATACTTAATTGCTGAATTATCAATACACTAAACAGTTTTTCACTCCTACAGCAGAAGGGCTTGTTTATCGACAAGAGTGCAAAGAAAGTGTGGCTATTTTATTTTTCAAAAATTAATCTTTTTTGTAAGCACCCCCCCACCCCACCCCCACCCCCACATTCCTACCTTTTGTGGTCTGGGCCAGGGGAATGTCAAGTAAGGATTTATCATTATATTCTGATTTCAACCGTTTCCTTTTAGTCTCTGCCTTTTCAGCAAATGTTTAATCTGTCACAATTCTTCACCCAACATCTTGTCCCTGACGAAGATGGCTTCTGGGGTCCTGGCCTTACCATCTTATTAAGGCAATGGTGGGAGAGGGGAGGGGACTCTGGTCTGTGAGTGGATCTGTGTGCTCCTCCCTGGTTTCTGTGGAAAGAATGTTCCCTGTCCATCTTGTGACTGCTCTCCTCGCTGTGTCCCGTTGCTGATGTCTGCTGATGACATGGGAGAACTTGTGGTCTACTTTCTCCTGGAGTAGTCTTGTCTGGTGACTCAGAGCCGCCTTAGCTGCTGGGGGTGCATATTCCCCCTGCGATCTGGCTTGAGCTCCCATTTGGTTCTCACATTGGGTAGTGGTCCTGTAGGCATGGCTCCTGTTGTAGGCTGACCCTGAGAAACTTACCAGCCAGCAACAGTAACCCCTTTGTGCTCCACCACAGGTCACATAGGAGCTACCAGCAACTTTCCATGCCACCAGGAGCTGTGGAAGACTCACAACCCCCCACACCATGCAATCCCACAGCCTTTCCAATTCTACTCTAACGCAGCCGCCTCCAGCTGCTAAGAGGGCCGTCCACATGGTTGTGCCCCCGCGACTGTGCCAGGCCGGGGTCCTGACGTAACTCTGTGGAGTGTGTGGCTTTCTCTTCAGCCTGTATAACTTGCTGTTTTTTCCTATGATATCAGCCCAGAAATCAGAAGTCAGACAGCAAATACCCAAGTATTGCTTTCTCTACTTCTGTCCTTTCTCCTCCCTGTGATCTCCTGGAGGCTCAAAGGGGCTTCCTGGCTTGTGACAACTTCGCTTCCAGCCTGTCCTTCTTCCTGAGGGGACTTTCTCACTCCCTCCACCATTCTTTGGGGATTATAATGACACCACAGCTCTCTACCTGAAAATTTATTGAGGAAAAAAAACCTATCAGCTTGAGATTTTCAAAACTTCATTTTCATTACTTTTCCTCCCGGATCTCCTTCCTCTGCATAGTTAGATCTGCCCGGCTGCCTGCCTGTTGAGGGAGCCGACAGGAATTACAGCTAGACTTTAGGAGGTTACACAGAGAGGAGCACACGCCCAGGTGAGGTCACCTCAGGAGAGAGGAACATGGGGAACCCACACAAATTTATCAGCCATGACTCCATCATGGCAGTGACATGAGGACAGAACCACGTTGGTGGGAGAGTCATAAGCCATGTCCCATGTGACACCATCGTGGCTCTCCACAGATGGGATACACCTGGGGACGCCATCTTGGTGATGAGGCTGGGGAGGAACATCTGGGGGGGGGAGGGAGAGATTAAGATATCTCAGGGTAGGTGAAGATTAGAAAAATAAAGAAGCTATGTTTACTTTTCATATTTGGCAGTCGTTTGAACATGTGCAGCTACTTTAAAAGTTTATAGCAACTCACTTTTCATAGATGCTACCCAATGTTCAGTGCACTTTTTGGAATAAAAATATCTTGGATATTGTACATGTCACCGATATCAAGGATTTTTTAAAATGAGGGGTTGGTTTCTTTGTTTCGAAGTATTTTCCATCCAGTCTATTGGCTGTCCTCATGTACTTAATTAATGACTTTGCTTTCTAGAGTAGGACAGAAGGAGGCAGAATAATCACAGTGGTGTCTGGGGAATTGTGTCTGGGTTTATTTCCCACATTCGTGTGCCTGCCACCTGCTTTGTGTGAGAGCATGTTCATGCATACCTGCTCCCTGCCCACTTCAGCTCCTCCAAAACCCCACTTTGTGTTTATGTTCCCAGAACGTGTTAATCTTTAAGACAGTTCAAGTGGAAATGAAAGACTGACCACTTGTGTATCATACATTCAATATAGATGAAGTGCTTAAGTGTCTGAAATATGAAAGAGCTGTTTTGCTTTACGTCACATTGCAGTGGAAATAAGTAGAGAAAGGTGGTTCTCTCCCACGCATATCTTTCACAGCCTGTACTTTGCTGCAGCCTCTCAAAAAGCTTCCTCTGAATAGAATATTAGCACTTCAAGGCAGTTTGAACCAAGCTGAGACTAGATGGGAAACTGATGCCACAATGGGCTGTGAGCTGTCAAGTCTGTAATCAACAAGAGTGAGTCCAAAAATTATGTCTTATCTAGAAAACAGCAGAAAAGACATTTTTCCCCCTAAATAAAACTACAAAGCTGCATTACAATTTTACAAACATTTATTGAGTAGTATTAGGTGCAAGGCAGTGTGCTGGGGACCACTTGGGAGAGCTTTTACAGAACTTTTGGACAACTACCAGGTAACCATTGGACAGGTGGCTGAGGGAGCTTATATCTCCACTGTCCCGGTTTGCTTGGGCCTGAGGGGGTTCCCAGGACATGTGACTTTCAGAGCTAAAACTGGCATAGTCCCTGGCAAACCAGGATGAGTTGGTCACCCTATTTACTAGACAACCTCAGTTCCAAATTTTATAATTTTACGCTCAGATGTCTACTTGATCATAATAAACTGTGATATTTAAAGTAAATTATTGGACCTATTGATACTTGCTTTTCCCTAAGCAGATGTGTACAGGAAGAATTCTGGTCTGTGGAAAACTGGTTCTGCTGCTTTACCAGCTGCATGCTAACTCATACTGCTTTATGAGTTAGTCATAATCAATCTCTGAACCTGATTGCATAGACTGAAAATAACTATCATATAGGTTAATTGCAAGGATTAAGTGAAATAACGTGAGAGATGGTGTTTTGCATATTTTAAAGTACAATGCAGATGTGAGATATTATTTTTCAGACACGTTCCTGTAGCAATAACAGAATATTAGAAACCAAAAAATTCCATTTTTCTCCCCAATTTCTCATGATAAAGTTTCCTCTCAACATGTTTTATAATTTAGCAGAGTTAAAAATATTTGAAGAGACAGTGGAGCACAAGGTATTATTTTACTGCCATCTTTGGGACATGTTTTGAACTACACTCTTGTGTAGTTTAAGGAAATTGTTTTTCAAAAGCAGAGTGTAGTTATGTTTTAAATGTATCAACAACAGTGATTATGGCCACTGGTGGAGAGTCTGAAGGCCTCACTACAAAGCTACTAGATGAATCAATCATAAGGAATTGACTCAACAATGACTCATGCCTGTCACAAGGCTATGCTTATGAACTGAGGCTGGTCTTCCCAAGTGATTAGCTGTTAAAGCTGGAAGGGATGTTAGAAGTCAGTTCTTGCAGATGGCTTCCTGTCTGCTTTGCCTGAGCTCACTTGGAGATTTATTAACAGGAAGAGTAGCAGATTTCAGCTCCAGGAGGTGCCCAGGAAGAGGGGATTGGCAATCTCTGGCACAAAAGAAAGAAAACAAACATGCAGGCTCAACATACATGTATCATATATGTACTTATATCCAAATCAATGACTGGACAAATGAACAAATTAAACTCTGTGTCAGGGCCTCTTCCTTTCTGACCCTGGGCTCTGTCTGGGTTGAAGGTGAAAATCAGAAAATTAGCCTTAGAATCTCCCATCCTGGGAATAAGAGGGCTAGCCAGTATCCCTCTACCTGATAATGCATGGTGGTATGGGATGGTCGCCTTCAGAAGACTGGAATTGGAGGCGACCCCTTTTAAAACATTCTTGGGCTTTCTCAGGCTGCACAAGCTGTGCCCCCGAAGGAATCTAAGCAATAATTTTGCCCAAAATTCAAGTAAGAAAGTCAAAGCAGTACTGGGTTCTGAGTATGTGTGTTTGGGAGGAGGAGAGGAGAGGTGGAGAGGCAAAAGTCAAGAGTCCTGTTTTTGTTTAGCTAACTCCATCCTTTGTGCCACTCGATGACATTTAGAACTTGACAAAGATTCTTTGCTTGGCCAAACTTTAGTCAGCCTTCTGCACCTTTTCCTAGGCCCATCTGTTCACTGCCTTGTAAAAATCCAGTTCTAGCAAAGAACCCTGTTAACTCTCTGATCATCTCTGATATCTGATCAGGTTCCTCACCCTCCACCCCCTACCCCCTGGTGATGTCTGCTCACCCTAGCCTGTTTTCAGCTAGGATCCTATTAGATCGGTTTAGCCAGAATCCCCGTTACTCATGATGTTTCCTCTTAGTAATTTTCCATCCTCTGCCCCACATCCTGCTCCTTGGCTATAAACTCCCACTTGTTCTTGCTGTATCTGGAGTTGAGCCCAATCTCTCCCCCACTGCAAAACCCAGTTACAGTGGTCCCTGTACCTATCGCAATCCTCCTGAATCAAGTCTGTCTTACTGTGTATCATTGAATGATTTTTTTCTTTTACAAACTTCAGAGCATGTGGCTGTCTCTTCTACCAACTCTTCCATTCTTCCCAATTTGCACAGAGTCCTTTTATCCCACCACCTTCCTTAGGATACACCAGCTTCCCCTCAGGATGAAGGTTCTAAGTTCCAGTCCCTTCTTGTCTGGAGCTATTGAGCTATGGCTTGATCTGGCAGGTCCAGGGTAGACAAATGGCTCCTGAATGTCTTCTTGAGAAATATTATTTCTCACATTAACTAAAATTTTAATTGTCAGCTTCAAAAGACATACTATCAATCACAGGCAAAGACATAGAGCAACTGGGATGGATGCTCTTACGTTGCTGTTGGGAGTGTGAAATGGTACAACTGCTGTGGAAAACTGTTTGGTGGTTTCCAGTAAAGTTAAACACATGCCTATTCTATGACCCAGCAATTCTACTTCTAGATATACATCTAAAATAAATGAGTACCTTTCTTCACAAAAGACTGGTACATGAATGTATACAGCAGCCTTATTCATAAAAGCAAAAAACCAGAAACAACACAAATATCCATCAATTGGACAATGAATAAACAAATTGTGGTACATTTATGCGATGGAATTCTCCTCAACAAGAACTCAAGAACAAACTACTGATACATGAAACAACACGATTATTCTCAAGAACATTAAACTAAGCAAAAAAAAAAAAAAAGTCAGTCACAAAAGAGATCATACTGCATGATTCCATCTACATGAAGTTAAAGAACAGGCAAAATTAGTCTGTCCACCTAAATCACAATTTGGCTACCTTTTGTGAGGGAATATTGATTTTTAAAGGAGCAGGAGAGGAAATTTGTAAGGTGATATCAATGTTTTTATAACTTGATCTAGTGGTGATCACATTGGTGTACACAAATTGCAAAGTTATTAAGTGGCACACATAAGGTTTGTACATTTTTTGCTTCTTGTAAATTATGGCTCAACAAGGTACTATTAAAATCTCCTTTCTTCTCCCTCTACCTTTCTACCAATTAGAATTCCAGTGTGGTTCACTAACTCTCTATGTCATCCTGGTGGGGTTAGGTCATCCTGGAGTCGCTTTAGGAAGCAGGCAGGAGGTAGGCAATTTCCCAAGGCAGCCGCCTCCACTTTGTAACTTTACTCAGGAGTCAAGTGGTGGCGACTGCTTCAAATGTCACAAAAGGACATTGCCACCTACTCCTTGTCTATAACCGGATGGATGTGGCTGGAGGAAAAAAAACACAGCTGTGCTAATCTAGTCTCACATTACATTTATCCCCACAAGTCTCAAGTGGGCCCTCTGGAAATCCTTACAATCCTATTCTATTTCATGAGTAAATTTGCTTTCTCACTTCCTCAGATTATTTCATACCTTAACCCTCTCTCTCTTCAATCAACGGCACCCTCTCAACTCTGACCTTGTTTCTTATTTAATTGAGAAAGTAGCAGCAATCAAAAGAGAATCGCCTCATCTTCCTGCCACCAAGTTTATCAGACTCCCTGCATTTGTACTCCTGCAACCTGCCTTCACTCCTGTTTCAATGCATCAGTGATTATCGACTCGGGCTATGTGTAGAATTTTAAACCTGATATGCCCAAATCCCACTTCCAGAGATTTTGAATTAGTTAATCTGATGTGAGACATCCTTTTTTCTTTTCGATTCTTTTGTTTAAAAAAAATTCTCAAGGCATTTCAATATACAGGTGGCATTTAGAATCAGGAATGTAGAATGTTCGAGCTCCTATCGAAGGACAACTCCTTGACTTCTAGAGTGGGTCCTACTCTCACCTTCTCAAAACCATGTTCCTTCCATGGTCTCCCCTCTTTCCTGCATGATCAATTTTTCTCTCTCTTCTAGATAAGTCCCACCAGCATACAAACAAGCTCTAGTATCTTGTCTTAATAAAACTCTTCCTTCACTTCACCTTTCCCTCCAGCTGCTTTTACAGCAAAATATAGTTGTCTGTACTGGCTATTTCTTCTGTAACCTCCAATTTTCTCATTGACTTTTGTCTCTTATCATTCAACAGTGAAATCATCAACATCTTACATGTTGGCAAGCCCAGTGATTTCATTTTAAGCTTTGAGTTATTCTACTTTTTATCAACATTTAGCACAATTGATTTTTTTCTTTTCTTTTTTTTTTTTTGAGACAGAGTCTCGCTTTCTTGCCTAGGTTAGAGTGAGTGCCATGGCGTCAGCCTAGCTCACAGCAACCTCAAACTCCTGGGCTTAAGCAATCCTACTGCCTCAGCCTCCCGAGTTGCTGGGACTACAGGCACGAGCCACCATGCCCGGCTAATTTTTTATATATATATATATTAGTTGGCCAATTAATTTCTTTCTATTTTTTTTTTTATAGTGGAGACAGGGTCTCGCTCAGGCTGGTTTTGAACTCCTGACCTTGAGCAATCCGCCTGCCTCGGCCTCCCAGAGTGCTAGGATTACAAGCGCCTGGCCTATTTTTCTTTTTTCTTTCTTTGAGACAGAGTCTCACTCTGTTGCCCAGGCTAGAGTGCCATGGTGTCACCTAGCTCATAGGAACCTCAAACTCCTGGGCTCAAGCAATCCTTCCGCCTCAGCCTTCTGAGTAGGTAGGACTACAGGCGTGCACCACCATGCCCGGCTAATTTTTTCTATATATATTGAGTTTTCCAATTAATTTCTTTCTATTTTTAGTAGAGACGGGGTCTCGCTCTTGTTCAGGCTGGTCTCGAACTCCTGAGCTCAAACCATCTGCCCGCCTCGGCCTCCCAGAGTGCTAGGATTATAGGCATGAGCTACCATGCCCAGCCTTTTTCCCAAGTTTTAAACCTGATGATCCCTGGCTCAGGCCCTGTCTCTAATTTTCTCTAGCCACACATTATCCTCAGGGTAATCTCATCCAGTTTCATATGTGGGTGGCTCACACATGTGTGTCTTGAACTCTAATCTCTTTTCTAAGAGCCACCCTCGTATTTCATTGCCTCTCCAACATCTCTTAATTTGGATTTCAAACAGGCACACAAATTCTTATTTCTCCACAACCATCCCAACATGCAACTTGCAACCTGCAAGTCTTCCACATCTTAGTAAACGGCATCAGAGTCACTGAGATCAGACTTTTAGCAGCATCCTCTATTCCTTTTTCCTCACCTCATATCCCATTCACAAGCAAATTTAGATGACTCTCGGAGTATTACCACTTCTCCCCGTCTCCCATTGCCACCAACCTGATCCATGACACCATCGTCTCTCACCTTGGCTATTTTAACACACTTTTAACTCTGCTTCCACACTTGCTCTACAGTCTGCTCCCACACAATAGCCAACAAGTCTTTAAAATATAAATGAGATGGTGCTGCTCCTAAGCTCAACCATTACCCCTCTCCCAAAGGCTTCCCGTAACACCTAGAGTCAAATCCACACTCCTTAATATGACCCATGTAGTCTCACATTTCCTACCATTCCTACCACTCTCCCTTTCACCCACTCTGCTTCGGCCACATCGATTTATGTCTATCCCCCAAAAGGCCAACGTTGTTTTTGCCTCAGAGTCATTACTCCTGTTTTTCCTTCAGCCTGGAAAGTTCTTCCTAAAAATCTTTGCATGTCTGGCTTTGTCACATTGTCCTGGACTCTGTCTCAATGTCATCTGTCCTCAAGGAAGCCTTCCTTAATCACCCCATAGGAAGGTAGAGGGAAGAGAATTTATTAACATGGTTCACTGCTCTATTCCCTAAGACCTGGCACAATGGCAGCTCTCCGTGAATAGGTGTTGAATGAATGAATGTTTTATGCTGCCTTTAGCATGAGAGCTTTAATGACAACTGCAGGATATAAGACACAAGGTGACTGTTACTGAAAGCTTGGCACTTGTCCTCGAGGCTGTATCAGAAGGAGGAGGACAGTGATTTGGGGAGAAAAAAGGGGAAGTTTATTAATTCATTGACAAATGAAGAGGATGGAGACTCCCATCTTAAAATGTCATCATTCTAATTATAAGTAGAAATATGGAGCTTTTAAAGGGAGGGTTTTTAGCTTCAGGCTATTGAGTTGATGATTTTAATCCATCCTATCTCCAGTGAAGACAATCTCTCATGACCTCTGCCTGCCAGGACCTCTGCCTGGACAATTCTGTTGAGCCATCTCCTGTGGTACAAAGAACAAAGGCCACTCCTCTGTCCCTCTCAACCACTGGCCTGAGGCAGGAATGCAGGTTTTAATTCTCAGAAAGGGGTGGGGAGTTTTAAAGAGACAGAAAACATTTTTATACTTTTTTTGGCCATTCCCTCTGTTACAACGATGTATCTATAGGAAACAGGTGGGTAATCTGAACAGAGTTTAATAAAAGGACTCAAAGTGTGGACAGAATATAGGGAAACCACAAGAGATAATGTGGCTCCTCAGGGCTAGTAACAGTGGGATGCCTTTACCATCCTTAGGGAACGTAACCTGGGGAGAGAGCTGCATGGAGATGGCCATCTGTCAAGAGTTGTGACATTCAGTCACAGGATGTAGCCAGCCCGCTGTGACCCTGAAGGGAGTGAGTCGCTGTTATATATACCCTGACTTCTTTCTCCTCCCTCCTGCCAAGATCCCCTTTTACATAAACATTTGGAAGCCCAAGGGCAAGGGAGCCCATTGAGGAAATTCACGTGGTTCATTCTTCTGGGGTACAGCATGTTGGAGAAGAATGGAGATAGATCTGGCAGGGCAAAAGAAGACTATCTAACACGTATTCCTGGGGTTGCAAGGGAGCTTCTTCCCCCCAACAGGCAGTTTGACTAATTATTTAAATGGTTGCTTATTGTTACCAACCCATTATTCTTTTCAGGGTTTGTCAGTCCTTGTTGCATCCTTAGCTGCTTAAAAGCAGGCACCTCTCACTCATGGATGGTACATGCGAAGTACAGTTGGCCCTTCCTCTGTACCCACAGGTTTCACATCCATGAATTCAACCAACTGTGGCTCAAAAATATTCAGGAGGAAAATAATAAAAAATACAAATACAACAATAAAAGCATACAAATGAAAACCAATGCAGTATAACAACTATTTACATTGTATAATGTATTATAAATAATCTAGGGATGATTTAAAGTTTATGGAAGATGTGCATAGGCTTTTTTGCAAATACTGTACTGTGCTATTTTATATGAGGAGTTGAGCATCATCCAGGGATTTGGTATCTGTGTGGTGGGGAGGGGGGCGGGCAGTACCTGGAACCAATTCCTGATGGATAGCGAAGGATGACTGTATGTAATGAAGTTCTCAAAATATCCTTTACAAAGGTAATACTTTTCTCAAGTGTTTGATGAATTTCTCCTATCACTGTGGTTCATTAAATTTGTATGAAATTTTACCATTTACAAAACCTTCATAATAGTTCTGGAGATCAACGGGACAAATATTATTATCTCTACAGGGCTAATGAAATTACAGACAGAGTTCAGTGACTTGGTGCTGCACAAGAGGTGGAGCCGGGAATCAAATCCCAGAACTTTCATCTTATAGTCTAATGCTCTCTCCTAAATCATGCTACCTCCCTTAGGGGGTCACTTCAGGGGGTTGTTTTCTTCCTCTAATTCTAATAGGTGTATAGTGTTATCTCATTGTGGTTGTAGTTTGCATTTCCTTAATGACTAATTATGTTGAGCATTATTTTTTGTTATGCTTATTAGCCATGTCTGTATCATCTTTGCTGAAATATTTCTTAAATATTTTGCCAATAATTTTCATTGGTTTATTTGTTTTCTTTCTTTTTTTTTTTTTTTTTTGAGACAGAGTCTCACTTTGTTGCCCAGGCTAGAGTGAGTGCCGTGGCGTCAGCCTGGCTCACAGCAACCTCAATCTCCGGGGCTCAGCGATCCTACTGCCTCAGCCTCCCGAGTAGCTGGGACTACAGGCATGTGCCACCATGCCCGGCTAATTTTTTTTTGTAAATATATTTTTAGTCGGTCAATTAATTTATTTCTATTTTTGGTAGAGACGGGGTCTCGCTCAGGCTGGTTTCAAACTCCTAACCTTGAGCAATCCGCCCGCCTTGGCCTCCCAAAGTGCTAGGATTACAGGCGTGAGCCACCACGCCTGGCCTGTTTTCTTATTATTGAATTTCAAGAGTATTTTTTTTTTTTTTGCAGCAGCAGTAGAAAGGGCCATTTTTGTTGCATGGCACCATGCAAGGAAGATGTGCAGCTAATGCTTAAGACTTGAATTCCCTGATGGCTTATAAGCAAAGGTTTTTAAAGGCAGGTGTCCATTTCAGGAAAGCAGGAGTTGCAGACAAAAATCATAAATCAACATGTGGACTTTATACATTGATCTGGCCCAAAAAGGTTTGATATCTTGAAGAAGGGGCCTGAAGATCATAGATAGATTCAGAGATTTTTGGACTAGCTGAAAGTAATGGTGAGGTTAGGTGACTTTCTCCAGTCCTCTGAGGGAGAAATTTAGAATAAAGAATGGCAGTCAGATTTCAATTCCTCAGTTTCCTCTTATCTGCATTTTACCTCCAGTGAAGATTTCTTTTTTTAAAAAAAATTATTTTTAATTATTATGGGTGTATAATAGTTGTATATTTTTATAGGGTACATGTGATGTTTTAAAACAGGCATGCAATGTGAATTAGTCAAAGCAGTGTAATTGGGGTATCCATCACCCCAGGAATTTAACATTTCTTTGTGTTGAGAAATTCCAATTCCACTCTTTTCGTTGTTTTAAAGTATAACCTTATTGTTGATTATAGTCACTTTGTTGTGCTATCAAATATCATTCATTCTATCCAACTATATTTTTGTACCCATTAACCATCCCCACTTTATCTCCACCTCTCTGCTACCCTTCTCAGCCTCTGGTAACCATCATTGTATTCTATGTCTCCATGAGATCAATTGTTTTTAATATTTAGCTCTCACATGAGTGTGAACATGTGAGATTTGTCTTTCTGTGCTTGGTTTATTTCATTTAACATAATGATCTCCAGTTCCATCTATGTTGTTGCAAATGGAAGGATTTCATTTTTTTGTGGCTATATAATGTTCCATTGTGTATAAGTGCCACAATTTCTTTATCCATTCACCTGTTGATGGACACTTAGGTTGATTCCAAATCTTGGCTATTGTGAATACTGTTGCAATAAACATGAGGGTGCAGATATCTTTTTGATATATTGAATTCCTGTCCTTTGGATATATACCCAGCAGTGGGATTGCTGGGTCATATGGTAGTTCTATTTTTAGCTTTTCTGGGAAACTCCATACTGTTCTCCATAGTGGGCACACTAATTTACATTCCCACTAACAGTGTAGCAGGGTGGGAATGTAAATTCCCCTTTCTTCACATCCTCTCCAGCATTCATTGTTGCTTGTCTTTTTGATAAAAGCCATTTTAAATGGGGTGAGATGATAACTTATAGTTTGGATTTGCATATCTCTGATGATTAATGATGTTGAGCATTTTTTCATATATCTGCTGGCCAGTTGTATGTCTTCTTCTGAGAAATGTCTATTCAGATCCTTTGTCTGTTTTATAGTCAGATTATTTGATTTTTTTTTTTCCTGTTGAGTTATTAGAACTCCTTATATATTCTAATTACGAATCCCTTGTCAGATGGGTAGTTTGCAAGTATTTTCTCCCATTCTCTGGGTTGTCTTTTCACTTTTTTGATTGTTTCCTTTGCTGTGCAGAGGTTTTTTTTTTTAGCTTGATGTGACCCCATTTGTCCTATTTTGCTTTGGTTGCCTCTACTTTGGGAGTATAACTCAAGAAGTCCTTGCTGAGACTGATGTCTTGAAGCATTTCCCCACTGTTTCCTTTCAGTAGTTTCTAGTCTTAGATCTAAGTCTTTAATCAATTTTGATTTGATTTTTATATCTCATGAGAGTCAAGTTTCATTTTTCTGCATATGGATATCCAGTTTTCCCAGCATCACTTATGAAAGGCACTATCCTTTCCCCACAGTATGTTCTTGGCAACTATAGTTAACTATAGTTAACTATAGATTTGTGAATTTATCTGTGGGTTCTCTATTCTGTTACAATGGTCTATGTATCTGTTTTTATGCCAGCACCATGCTATTTTGGTTACCACATCTCTGTAGAATAATTTGAAGTCATATAATGTGATTTCTTTAGTTTTGTTCTTTTTGGTCAGGATGGCTTTGGCTATTCTGGGTCTTTTGTTGTTCCTTTTTATACCTGAATATTAATATCTTTCTCTATGTTTGGAAATTTCTCTATTATTATTTCTTTTAATAAATTTTCTGTAAAAGTCTCTCTCTCTACCTTCTCTTTAAGGCCAATAACTCTCAGATTTGCTCTTTTGAGGCTATTTTCTAGATTTTGTAGGCATGCTTCATTCTTATTTGTTCTTTTTGCTCTTCTGACTGTGTATTTTCAAGTAGCCTATCTTCAAGCTCACTAATTGTTCTGCTTGGTCAATTCTGCTTTTGAGAGACTCTAATCCATTTCTCAGTTTGTTAATTGAATTCTTAAGCTCTAGTATTTCTGCTTGATTTTTTAAAAATTATTTCAATCTCTTTGTTAAATTTCTCTGTTAGACTTCTTTTTATTTATTTATTTATTTATTTTTAGGCATATTATGGGGGTACAGATTTTAAAGTTTCAATAAATGCCCTTTCCCCCTCTCCCCCCACAAGTCTGAGTTTCCAGCATGACCATCCCCCAGATGGTATGCATCTCATTCATTATGTATGTATATACCCACCCCCCTCCCCCCTCCCACCTGCCCTATACCCTATTACTATAGTACCTATGTGTCCACTTAGGTGCTACTCAGTTAATACCAGTTTGCTGGTGAGTATATGTGGTGCTTGTTTTTCCATTCTTGGGATACTTCACTTAGTAGTATGGGTTCCAGCTCTAACCAGGAAAATATAAGATGTGCTATATCACCGTTGTTTCTTAGAGCTAAATAGTACTCCATGGTATACATATACCACATTTTATTAATCCATTCTTGGATTGATGGGCACTTGGGCTGCTTCCTCACAATTATGAATTGTGCTGCTATAAACATTTGAGTGCAGGTGTCTTTTTTGTAGAGTGTCATTGGATCTTTGGGTAGATGCCCAGTAATGGGATTGCTGGATCAAATGGTAGATTCACTTGTATCGCTTTAAGGTATCTCCATATTGCTTTCCACAGAGGTTGAACTAGTTTGCAGTCCCACCAGCAGTGTAGGAGTTTTCCTCTCTCTCTGCATCCACGCCAGCATTTATTGTTTGGAGACTTTTTGATAAAGGCCATTCTCACTGGAGTTAAGTGATATCTCATTGTGGTTTTGATTTGCATTTCTCTGATGATTAGAGATGTTGAGCATTTTTTCATATGTTTGTTAGCCATTCTTCTGTCTTCTTTAGAAAAGTTTCTGTTCAAGTCCTTTGCCCACTTTTTAATAGGGTTATTTGATTTTTTTCTTGCTGATTTTCGTGAGTTCTAAGTATATTCTAGTTATCAGCCCCTTATCAGATGCGTAGGATGCAAAAATTTTCTCCCATTCTGTAGGTTGTCTGTTTACTTTCATGACTATTTCTTTGGCTGTACAGAAGCTTTGTAGTTTGATCATGTCCCATTTATTTATTTTTGTTGCTGCTGTGATTGGCTTTGGGGACTTCTTCATAAACTCTTTGCCTAGGCCGATGTCTAGGAGAGTGTTTCCAACATTTTCCTCTAGAATTATAATAGTTTCATACCTTAGGTTTAAGTCTGTTATCCAGTGTGACTTGATTTTTGTGAGAGGTGAAAGGTGTGGGTCCTGCTTTAGCCTTCTACAAGTGGCTATCCAGTTTTCCCAGCATCATTTATTGAAAAGGGATTCTTTTCCCAGCATATGTTTTTGTCTGCTTTGTCAAAGATTAGATGGCTATATGAGGATGGTTTTATATCAGGATTCTCAGATCTGTTCCACTGGTCCATATTCCTATTTTTGTGCCAATACCAGATTGATTTAATTACTACAGCTTTGTAGTATAGTTTGATATCTGGCATATTAATACCTCCCATTTTGCTTTTGTTGCCTAGAATTGCTTTTGATATTTGGGGTCTTCTTTGGTTCCATACGAAGTGTAAAATTATTTTTTCTATATCTGTGAAGAATGCTGATGGGATTTTTTTTTTTTTTTTTTTTTTTTTTTTTTTTTGAGACAGAGTCTCACTTTGTTGTCCAGGCTAGAGTGAGTGCCATGGCGTCAGCCTAGCTCACAGCAACCTCAAACTCCTGGGCTCAAGCGATCCTCCTGCCTCAGCCTCCCAAGTAGCTGGGACTACAGGCATGTGCCACCATGCTCGGCTAATTTTATATATATATATCAGTTGGCCAATTAATTTCTTTCTATTTATAATAGAGACGGGGTCTCGCTCTTGCTCAGGCTGGTTTTGAACTCCTGACCTTGAGCAATCCGCCCGCCTCGGCCTCCCAAGAGCTAGGATTACAGGCGTGAGCCACAGCGCCCGGCCGCTGATGGGATTTTAATAGGTATTGCATTGAATGTGTAGATCAGTTTGGGTAGTATAGACATTTTAATGATGTTGAGTCTGTCGATCCACGAGCATGGTGTGGATTTCCATCTGTTTACATCCTCTGCTATTTCCTTCCTCAGTGTTTCATATCTCTGTTAGACTTCTGAATTCCTTATCTGTGTTGTCTTAAAGTTCATTGAGCTTTTTAGTATGACTATTTTCAATTCTTTGTCTGAAAGGTCACCTATCTCCATCACTCCTGGATTGGTCACTGGTAGCTTATTTAGTTTGTTTGGTGGCCTTCTGTAGCTAGAGGGCAGACATACCTGAAGAGCAGACACAAAGCTTAATTGTAAGAGTGGCAGAATTTTATAGCAGTCTATATTCTCAGCACCAGAGTTAGGGCCCCCACAGAGATAGAGATCTGGAAAGGAACTTCTGAGTATTTTACCTTGAGCACATTAAATCCCTAGACTCTCCTGAACCATCCAAGCCTAAAGACATGGCCCACTCCACCTTTGGAAAGATAGAACTCCCCTCCCCTTTTTGAAGACAATGTAGACACCTCAAATGAGACTGGAGTCTTATAAGACAATGCCTGTCTTTCTCAGGGTCTGTCTCTACTTCCTTTTCTAGTGGCCAGACCAATAACTAGGGTCAGATTTACAATGGGAATATGCTGGGCTTATGAAGGCAGATGATGAATTATACAGCAGAGGAGCTGACTCACATGTCCCAGCATCATAAACCAGAAGAGCATGGTTAGAGGGTGCTGGAGCAAGGGGTGACAAAATATAGAGCTGAATATAGGAATACTCTTCATGACACAAGATTTAACACTTTTGTATGGGACCTGAAGGATTGTTTTAATATGCTTCTGTTATGGCATTTGGAATCTTGAAAAATTGATGGTCCACATGAAAATCATGCTGAGATGCTAGAACTACCATGCAGAACATAGAGGAAGGGATTAAAAGGCCCAGAGAAGGGAGCATGCTGGAATAGATCTACTATGAGACTGGAAAACCTACCAGTTGACTTTGTTCCTTGGGAGAATATGGAAGATACTTTATTTTTCAAAACAATAAGAAATGAGCAGCCAAATCAATAAGGAGCTTGGTGGTGTCCATCCTCTGTAGGACAGGGCTGATTATAGGAGAGGCTGCTATTAAGTGGGCTCATCCTAGCAATCGAGATCCTGGATTAGCAAAGGCCGGGGAAGTGTCTAAGAAACAAGAAACCAGAAACAAGGCAGGCACAATTACTGTAGTGGGCAGCAAGATCAGAATGGCAGCAGGAAAGGCGAACTCACAGGGATCTTTGGATAATAACGGTGATCGTAATATTCATATGGGCAAGATGAGCAGAAGGCTGGCATCACAATCTCTCACCCAGTTTTCAGACCTGAGTCAGTTATCTACTCTCATCTACCAACTGAGAGGTGATGTGGCCATTAATACCGTCCCTACAAGACTTAAAAAGTTTATATGGTAGAGATTCCTCTAGTCTTTCCCCAGAGAATTGTATGGCCATTTACTAGGTAACCAAATAATGGGCAAAAAGGAATACCTACATCTTTCAAGGGCTTTGGGCACAGAGTCTGAGCTGACAAAGATATCCAGGGACTCAACATCTGTTAGAGAAAGAACAAATGGAGTTCTGGCCTGGATCTGCCTCATAGTGGGTCAGCTGCATCCTTGGGCCCACCTGGTAATTATCTCTTCTGTTCTCAAATATATAATTGGAATAGATATACTTAGAAGTGGCAGTACTATCACATTGATTTCTTGACCTGTAGAGGAAGATCTACTGGAGTAGGGAGGGTCTAGTGGAAGTTCCTTAAATCTTCCAGTCTCAGTAAGACAGTTAATAAAAAATGTTATTAAATATCAAGGATAATGGAACAGATTCATGGGTGGTAGTTCTTATCATATCCCCATTTAATTCACTAGTTTAGTTTCTTTACAAACTGGACAGGCCATGGCAAATACAGCAAATAGACTGCCATACAATTATCCAAGAGGCCCCAATAGTAGCTGCTGTACTGAATGTGGTATTTTTCCTAGAACTGATGAACACAGTCTCAGGTATGAGTGTCATGACAGTTTAACACAATCCAAAAATCTCTGCTAATTGTGATTGTAATAAAAACTATTATAGATGCTTACTTACAACCTTAACTAAGGCAGTACAAAAGCAATCCATGTAACCCAAACATTGTACCCTTGTAATATTCTGAAATAAAAAAAAGAAACAAATTATTATAGAAAAAGATACAAGAAATTTGAGGAGGATCAGGATTCTAGAGATGATGTGGGTTCCCAATAAGAGTTGTTAGCTTTATCTTCCCTGTAACAAATCAACGATCGTTAAGTGTCTGCAGCAGCAGGTTTTTGGGGAGCAGGTGGAGAAGGAATCCTTAAAAGCCCAGGATGAGTTTTATCAACTAGCAAGTGCATATGCCCTATTATAAATTATGTCATATTGTTATGGGATTTTATCTAACAGTGAGAACAGCACTCTGTGTTCCCACTGTGTAATATTATTACTACGCAGCAGCTGTGTACCTGGGGTATAGCCTGACTCCATGTCCTCAGATGACTCTTTGGAACCAGGCTTTTCTATTTCCAGTAGACCTCATGTATCTACAGTACTCTATGTTCTCATTGCATAATTTTTTAGAAAATCACTATTTGGGATACCTGGGATATAGCACAATTCCATATGATCATATGGAATATGACCTTTTAGAGCTAGGTTTTTCTATCTCTAAAAAAACTCACCATGCCTCATGACAGCATAGCCTGAATCTATTGATCTGCGTGTTCTTTCTAGAAAACATCAAATTTGTCCACTAAGCTGGTGACATAATGTTTACTAGACTAGGTGGGCTTGAAGTACTCTAACATACTCCAGAGGATGGGAGATAAACCTTGCAAAGATTAAGGGGCCTGCTACATTAGTGACATTTTTAGGGATCCAGTCGTCTGGGGGATGCCGAGATATCCCCTCCAAAGTAAAAACAAATTGTCCCTTGCAGCACCTATTGTTAAGAAATAAATGTGAAGCTTGGTCAGCCTTTGCAGGTTTTGGATACAGCATATTTAACACTTGGGGATAAAGCTCTGGCCATTTATCAGGTAAAGGTAATAGTCCTAGTTTTAAGTGGGTTCAAGATTAAGGAAGGACTCTGCAGCAGGTGTAGACTGCAGTGTAAGCATCCCTGTTACTTGGGCCATATTGTCTGGCAGAGGCCATGGTACTAGAGGTATCTGGTTATGAAGGATGCTAGGGAGACTCTGGAAAACTCCAGTAAGAGAGTCACAGCACCTACACTTACGGTTTTGAAACAAGGCCATACAATCTGTAGCAGAGAATTGTATACCATTCAAAAACCAAGTCCTGGCAGGGATGGAGGCTGGAAATGGGCCTGATAGCATTGGTTTGTGGTAGACAGAATGATGAACCTGTAAATATTTTATGTGGCAAAAGGGACTTTGCCGATCCGATTATATTAAGGTTCCTGAGATGGGAAAATTATCCTGGGTTATCTGGGTGAGGCCAAAATAGAAAGGGTTCTATAAGAGGAAGACAGAAGGGTCAGAGTAGAGGAAGGAGAAATGCTGATGGAAGCAGGGCTTATAACCAGAGAAAGAGACAGAATGGACAATGCTCTGCTGCTGGCTTGAAGTTGAGGAAAGGGCCATGAGCCAAGGAGTGCCCGAGACCTCTGAGGCTGTAAAGGGAAGGAAATAGATTCTCCTCTAGAGCCTCCAGAAGGAATGCAGGCCGGCTGACCCCTGGGATTTAGGCTGGTGAAATTGATTTCTGACTTCCAGAATGGTAAGTTGTCCTTTGGACTCATGGGTGTCTGATCTACTGACATAGGGTCCTCCATAGCATTGCCTCAGACCAGGCATCCCACTTTATAGCAAAGGAGTTTATTAGTGAAAACACAACTGTGGGGTCCACTGTTCCCACCACGCACTCCACCCTGCAGAAGTTCCAACCCGATGGAATGGTGATATGACCTCTTCAGGGAAAGGACACCTTGCAACACTGGGTGCTATCCTTCAGGATGCACTATACTCCTTAAATCAATGCTCACTATACGATGTGTCTCCAATAGATATTAATAGACTATATGGGTCCAAAAATGAAGAGGTGAAAGCAAGCGTGGCCTCAGTGATCCACTGAGGAATTTGTGCTTGCCATCTCTACAACTTTAGAGTCTGGGGGGCTACAGCTGCTACCTGCCACTTTAGATTCCTCGTGCCAGTAAATCAGTATGCAGATAAAAGAGCTACCATACTGACAGGGGCAACTGGCCATGACTGTCAGGAGGCGAAGGGTCCTAAGACATAGAGAAGTGTTTGGTACTCAGGTGACCCACTGGGTCATCTCTTGGTGTGCCCATGCACAGGTTTAACTGTAAGTTGGAGGGTACAGCAACCACAGCACAGTCCAATAAGGGCATGGTAACCATGGCCTCAGCACACTCTGGGATGAGAGCCTGGCCATCCTCCAGGCAATCCAGAAGTGCCAGCCTAAGGCGAAAGGTCTCTAGAGTGGGTGGTGCAGAAGGGAGGTGGTAAGAACAAGCTATACAGCCTTGGGACCAACTGTATACATGGGGGCTGCGCTTTGTCCCACTATCCTTTTTGTTTATGTCCCCAGGAATTATGACAATAGAATTGAGAATACCTGGATGAAGCAAACTTAATGTGAGAAACAAGTGGATCTGAGCTTTGCAAAGGGGTGAACTGTAGCAGAAGCTGTGCTGGATGTTGGCTGCCATAGCAGTATGCATTCTTTGCACCTAGCTTTTGTCCATTCAACATTATAATGGTCATATTCTTTCATATGGTTGTATGTAGCTGTACTGTAGTTCTTTTTTTATTGCTACATAGCATTCAATTGTATGAATATTTCACAATTTACTTATTTTTCTGTTGATGGACCTTTGAATTGTTTATAGTTTTTGACTATTGCAAATAATGCCCCTCTGGATATTCTTTTATCTGTCTGCATATATCCATATATATTTCTGTTGGATCTCTACCTGGGAGTAAAGTTATTAGATCATAGGGTACACATATGTTCCATGACAGTAGATAATGTTAAGCAGTTTTCCAAAGTGGTTTGTATCCTATTAGGAACTATTTCACAACTCTGGGGGTGTGAAGATATTCCCCTATTTTATCTTCGGGAAGCTTTATTGTCTTACTTTTTAACTTTATATCAGTAATCAACTTGGAATTGATTTTTGCTATGGGTTGAGACAGGGGTCAAGTTTAATTTACTTATTTTCCATGTTGAAATCAACTGATTATTTAATTTAAAAACACTATTTGAGAGATTTTTCTTTCCTCGATGTTCTCCAAGATAGTATCATGCACTATTTCATTTGTTTGGTTTTTCTCAAGTTCTAAGGAAGTAATTAGATAAAATTATTGTCTTTTGTAAAATTATTTGGTTGAACTTCTTGTGATGTTGGTATTATTATCCTCATTTTGCTCTGAGGAAACTGAGGCATAGAGAAATTAATCAGTTTAATCAACAGGTTCTTCTATATAAAGAGTCACCTTATTAATGCCTTAAACAAGATATTAATAGAATTTATTTTATTCATTTATTTTCATAGGTGATAGTATGGAGATAGGTGGCTCAGGGCTGATAGTTGTGAAAATAAATAAAATTTAAAAGCTATTGGAACCCCCAAAACCACAGTTTAAGCCTTGAGAGAGATGTGACTGTGATCTGAGTCACACATATGGTTACAAAGTCTGTTCTCAGATTATAGATTAACTTGCTTTTTAAATTTTTCTTGTTCTGTACAATGACTAGAAAGAATCAGATGACATCAGGGACAAAACCTCCTCTCTTCTTAATTAATGACCCTTGTTATAGATGAACTTCCCCTTTGTTGTCCTGCTTTGCTTAGACCACATGACAAAAAACCCATGATTATTACATCCTCTGCAAAAAAAAAAAAAAAAAAAAATGTTATATGTACCCTTCCCAAAGAGGAACACTGCCTATAACCAAATTGCTGTAACTGTGCCAACCCTGCATGAAAAATATTGTAATCCCGCTAAAACCTCTTTTATCTTTGCCCATATGAATGAAATCTTCCCTGAATTCAGAATGCTGAGTTTATTCCTTGGGAGATAGTGTTTCCGGGTGGTCCATCCTCGCACTTTGTGCTTGAATAAACTCTCTCTTTATATTAGATTCTGATCTTTTGGTTATTTTAGGTTGACACAGGGAACTTCTGCCATCCTCAGGTGGTGTCCATTTCTGGATTCAATAGAGTTGCTTCAGCTACCATTTGCACGTTCTCATGGCAGCCCAGAGGGAAGAAAAGAAAAGCATGGGAACACACGCCCTTATTTAAAGGGTGTTACCTGTACATCACACACTTCCTCCACTCATAGCCTATTGGCCAAAATTCGGTTATATAGCCACACTCACATCCAAGGGAAACTGGGAAATGGAGTCTTTACTTTAGGTGACTAGTACCTTGATGAAATTTGGGGTCTCTATTATTAATACTAAAGGAAAAAAGAGAGAATGGACATTGGAACTGCTAGCAACAGTCCTGTACTCGATCACAGCATGTCTGAGATTCTGACAAAGGTCTGTGAACTCCAAGCTATCCTGCCCTTGCCACCTAACTGGACTGCAACAGTTTGTCCCTCAAACTGTTGGGACTGAATGAGATACATTCCCAACATAATTTAATTCCTAGATGTCTCTTCAAATCTGTGTGTGTCTGTGTGTGTGTCTGTGTGTGTGTGCATCTTTTTGTTAGAAAATAAAATAATTTAACTCAATGTATTTCTTTTTCTTGCTGAAGCTAGCAGAAAACCTGAGCTAAATTTAGAGATATTGCTATTGTTGGTGAAAAAATTTCCAAAGCCTATTTTAATCCTTCCTCCACTGACTTACTGAAGAGTTTCTTTCTTACTTTCTTACCTTCTTACCTTCTTTTCTGCTCCCTCCATTCCTCTTTCTCTCCTCCTCAACCCTCTTAGTCTTTGTCTCTCTCAATCTCTTCTATCTTCAAAGCTGTGGTGCCCTGCTGTGCTGTTTCCTCTCCACACCCCACTGCCCTCATTTTGACAAAGAATAAGCCAAGTGGGGGATGGAGGTGGGGTGGGAGGGAGGAGGAGGACAAGACGTGAGTCAAAATATCCCTCTCTCACTTTCATTTTTTAAAACTTTTATTATTAGTTTTTATTACACAAGTAATACATGTTCAGTGTAGAAAAATTAGAAAACACAGAAAAGCAAAAAGAAAAAAATAATCATCCATAATCCCACTACCCATAGATAACTACTATTAACATTTTAGTGTATGTCCTTCTAGCTTTCTTATGCATATATATATACATACATAGATATATTTATATATAATTTTCTTTTTTACAAATATTGTCATACTATACATAATGTTTTGTAACATGTGTTTTTCATTTAATATATATTGTGAACATCATTGTTTATTCCCTGAAAAAATTATACAGATACTACATGCTCATTGTGGAAAAATTAGAAATTACAGATATGCAGAAAGAAAATATAATTGCTCCAAATCTCACCTCCCAGAGATAAATGCTGTTAACACTTTGGCAAGTATCCTTTCAGACTCTTTGATGCACACATGCATACATATATTTTTAAAAAGCGTTCATACTATAGATATTCCTCTGTAACTTCATTTTTTTACATTTAACAATATAGCTTGTACATTTCAATAAATACACATAGGGTGCTTATTCTTAATTGGTGCACAGTATTCCATTGAAAGGATGTACCATATTTAACCAACTGTATAATGCAGGCTTATTTACATTTTTCCTCTCCTCTAAATAATGCAGCTATTAACATCCTTTCTTGCATATACCTTTGAATGATGAATGAATGCATCTTAGCTCATTTTGTTTCTGACCCTTTTAAAGGATAATTCCCCTAATGTGGAATTATTGGGGCATGCAGAAAAAATAAATTGCCAAAATATTTTTCAGAAGGGTGGAATCAATATATACCCCTATTGACTTTGTAAGAGAATGTTCATTTCCATACTTCCTTTTTGTCCTGGGGAACTTTAATTCTTTATACTCTTTGCCTTCCTGGTATGTATAGATGAGTTTACAATATTAATTTGCATTTTTGATTACTAGTATATTCTAATACTTTCATATTTATTATTAGTGGATTATTTTAGTTTATGGTACATTGTCAGTTTGTGGCCTAGCCTCAATTTTCTGTTGGAAAGTTTGAGTCTTCTTTTTTTTTTTTTTTTTTTTTTTTTTTTGTTTTTTTTTTTTTTTTGAGACAGAGTCTCGCTTTCTTGCCTAGGCTAGAGTGAGTGCCTGCCGTGGCGTCAGCCTAGCTCACAGCAACCTCAAACTCCTGGGCTCAAGCAATCCTACTGCCTCAGCCTCCTGAGTTGCTGGGACTACAGGCACGAGCCACCATGCCCGGCTAATTTTTTATATATATATATTAGTTGGCCAATTGATTTCTTTCTATTTTTATAGTAGAGACGGGGTCTCGCTCAGGCTGGTTTTGAACTCCTGACCTTGAGCAATCCGCCCGCCTCGGCCTCCCAGAGTGCTAGGATTACAGGCGTGAGCCACCGCGCCCGGCCTGAGTCTTCTTGAGTCATAAAATGGCATTTATTCATTATTCACTCATTCGATAAATATGCTTTCAGTATTTGCTTTGTGTCTAGCACTGTGCTAGGTGTTGTAGATACAACAGTAAGCACAATAGTCATGGTTGCTGCCTTCTTGTACTTCCAGTTTAGTGAGGATAAACAGACAATTAAACAAGCAATAATGAAAAAATTCAACAGGGAAAGAATGCAATGGAAACACTTAGCTGGGAAGGGGGTTGTAGATCATGGAAACTTCCTCAAAGTAGTGGTGTTTAAGTTCTTGCTATATATTTGAGACCTATAATCTTTCTAGCATATATTACAAATATTGTTTTCTCTTAATTTGGTTTGTAATTTTTTACTGTATAGGAGTTTTACATTTTTAGTTAGTCAAATCCATCCATCTTTTCTTTCTGGTTTCTTCCTTTGGTGTCACTGTTAGAAAGGCTTTTTAACATTTTTACACTAAAATTACATAAATATTCATCCATATTGCCTGCTAGTTCTTTTGTATGTTTGTTTATATGCTTTAGCATTGAAATCTTTACTTCATCTAGAATTTATTTTGAGGAAAATTGTGAGGTTTAGATCTAATCATTCTCCCCCAAAATGTCTAACCAGCTATCCCAATAAACTTTGCTTAATAATCCAACTTTTCTCATAGATTTGAAATGTCATTTTTATAGTGTACTCAATTCTTTTATGTTCTTGGGTCTATTATGGACTGTGTAGTTAATTTTAATGATTTATTCTGAGGCCAATAGTATCATTGCTTTTTTTCATCCTACCCATTGTTACCTGAAATTGACCATTTTGCATTTGGTGACATTCTAGAACACAAAGAAATGGTAGGCATTGCTTGGGTATGTGTGTGTGGGATAGGAAGTTAGGCTGGATGATCAATATTGAGCTTTTCAGAGCCTGAAATTCCAGATGGGATCATTGTTAACCTGGCCCATTCGTTTACTTTCTAAAATAAATTAGATGCTTTTATACTTTCGGTGTCTTCCTGCCCCCTTACTCTGAAGCTCAGCTTTCAGCAGGTGGCAGTATTGCCAAACACTGAGTATCCCGTCTGTTTTTACAGGAGCACAGAGAAACAAAATGGTCTGGCATGATTTAAGAATTTCCCCCAGGAGCTTTAATTTGTCAGAGGAGGCATCAAGGCTGTGCTACTTCTAAAGTTTTCTTTGTACCCCTGAATAATGGCACGACCAGAAGTTTGCAGTGAGTCTGTTCCTAGATGTACGCAAAACATTAGTGGACAGATTTCTTTTTAAAGTGACACCTTGGCCTTGTGGATATTTCTTCACCTATCTTATCCAAAAGCACCTTTGGACCCAGCCCCTGACTGATTTAAAGCCCAGAAATGCAGTTTTAAACTATGTGATTGTAATGGAATTCAGGTGAGTTTTATTTCTATTTAGTGGTATTTTTCAGCTTTGCCACAAAGAACATGTATTTTCTTTGTAATCTCCAAAAAAATCAACACAGGATATTAGAAATATGGTGATAAAATGGGAGAGTATGTGCCACAAAGTTTACATACTTTCTGTTTCAAGCATGTGGGGACATGTGGACTCACTAACTTGATTTATTGAATCCATTTGGTTGCCCACGTGAGTAACGAATGGGTTCAATATTCTTTTCGTACACCTAGCGATCAGCTTGGTGTTATTGCTAATCTGGAAGCGAATTACCAGCAGGAAGCCAAGATAGTAGAACGTCATGTCATGGAACCACACCTGAGAAAGTCCTTTGGTAAGTGAGAGGAGAGTGGGGCAACTCGTGAACAATGCATTGGCATATCTAATGGGAGATGGTGAATAACCTACCGCAATCTTGAGCCAGTGGAGGTCACCAGGACTGTAAAGCACTAAATTTAATTTTAAGACATGCTACTGAAAGAAGATCTATAAATCTTGGAGTATGTCCACGGGAACTACAAAACTGATCGAAGGCTGGAAAACAGGCACTATGAATAAAAGATAAGGTGGCTGAATATATTACCTTAGATATGGAAAGTCTGGCTAGGTAATTAGACAAATTCCCATCTCCATGAATAGCCACTACAGCCTTCCCAGACATGGAGGTGAGACTTGAATTTATTAACAGTCTTCAGTTGTACAAAGGACAATTGCACATAAGGTAAGTGTTACTTTCACACTGAGACTAAGGCGAGAGTGAGCACAATTAACCAAGCAGAAGTGATTTAGGTCAGGCATCAGAAGAACATGCTGAACACCAAGGTTGGGCGTATTAGTTAATAATTTTGCATGGATTAGTAGAAACTAGATTGAAGCTAGAGTTGAAGTGTGGGAAAAGGCAGACATGGAAGCTGAGAGCTGCCAAACTGGGCTACTTCATAATTTCTAAAACAATGAACCTTAAATCTCCTTAGGGGTTGAAAATGAACTGGACTCAGGAAAGGATATCAAGCTTTAATCAAACTTGATTTTTGAAAACCATATTCCCACAATTGTTTTACAAGTATTTGATTTAGCAAATTATGATTTTTTTCTCATATCATTTTTCAAGGGTTCTTCTTTTTGTGAAGCCAGGCATACCTATAACCATGCACTAATGAATGGTTCATTGGAACACAAGTCTGGACTCCGATAATAAGGCCAACAACCAGCTGGCATAATCTAAATAGAGACCTGCATAGCTTTTGAGATCTCTTCCAACCCTTTCATTCTTTCACTTTCAGTCAAAAGGGCTAGAAGACAATTCCAAGTATAATTTCCACAGCATCAGATATCAGGTTGAACTATATGAAACTGCCATTTTGTAGGTCAAAACAGTCAAATAATCAGCAATTTCATGTAATTCAACCTAAAACAATAATTATTCCAATAGTTCATCTGTACCTCTCTTGATCTTCACTGAAGCTAAAGGCTTTAACAGGTTTAGTTTTTAGGCCAAATTATTGGTATATATAGAAATGTCTGTGCCCATAAATATTGAGAAAGTGCAGGGTTGGAACAAAGGATGTGTCTTAGATAAACCACTCATAGGCATCTAGCTCATCCTTCTGTTGTACTAGGCACTAGTGCCTCCTGTCTTACTCAAAGATTTTTCAGACTATGGAAAACAAGAAAAAAAGTGCAAAGACTTGATCTCTCAACCCATGGGAAATTCTGTCTGGGAAATGGGCCAAAGGAAGAACAGGGGAAAATATAACAAAATTTATACCATGTTACAAGTTTAGTGAAGGAAGATCACAACAAAGCTGTGAGCAGAAAAACAAAGCATGTGGTTTCCTCTTTTCTAAAATACAGTATTGCTTAATGTGTCCTGCTTTCAAGATTCTAAGCATAAGACAAGACACTAAGTACACATTGGAAAAGTCATATCTGCATAGTCATCTAAAATGAGACAAGCTTAGCTTAACTAAAAAAATTTTATTAACAATGTAAAATGTTAAATATTTTTACGATCTGAGCTAATTCCAGCATGCCCTATAAGATTTAACACTATGCTGATGTGCAGACACCATGCTTCAGATTTCAATTAGAACAAAATGTGATAATATTCAATTTTACATTTGAGGGTAATTGTATATGTTACTACACCATTTCCTAACTGGATTACTTCATTCTCCAAGAAGCTGAAAAAGACACCATTGGATCAAAAGGAAATTAGTTGCCCATATGCATTATACGAAGGTGTTAGGATTATTATATATTTACAAAATTTAAGTACTTTTCATAGGTGGTGTTTGTTGCATTATAAATTAAGATATTTTTATGGCAAAGCGCTTAGATTCTGACAGAATGGAAGACTAAATGTAAATGAATGCAGAGAAAGCAATAGGTAAGGTGGTATATGTTTGCTTATAATATTATTTCTAATGATATTGATAGATTGGATTTTTGAACAAAGTTTTGTAATTTTAAATAGATTTCTATGCTTAAAGACTTCTTTCATATATGATAAATTGTTAACATGAGATCAGTAAGAGCTATAGATATACTATTATACATGAAATAATTTTTCTCTGTATAATACATTTAAAAAAACCTTTAAATAATTTAAAAATCATAATTCTTGCATCTGTCACGGCCTGGTTTGGAGCAGACATGCGCAATGTCAGCTTTAAAAATTCTTTTTAAAAACAGCCTGCTTTTTTAATCTTTTTTTTTTTTTCCCTTGATGGCAGCTGCTTTCAAGTGTAAAATCATTTAAAAGGTCAGGGGGAAGCAGGTAAAATAAGGAAGCATAGAAAACATAGTCAAAAACCAATAAATGTGTGGTTCAGCTGTCTGGAGGTCCTCAGGTTTTGTGATTTTTTTTTTTTTTCTGGTGTTCCCAGTGGGTTTCCAGGAGGAGCCGCCTAGCTTGAGACGAGACAACATAGCCCAAAGAACCTTCTCTTCCGTCTTCTAACCAGGGGGTAGGGAGTTAGATTCAGAAGGCTGCTGTCATCTGTGGTGGGACAGAATGTATAGATGAGCGAGGTACAGACAAAACCTGCTTTTTACTAAGTAGCTTTAAAAAATCCACTGTTGTTTGAATCAAGGTTTTTCAACCTCAGCACTGATGACATTTTGGAACAAATAATTCTTTGTTGTTGGGGGCTGTCCTGAGCGTTGCAGGATGTTTAGCAATATTCCTCTACTCAGTAGATGCCTCTACTCACCAGATGCCAGTTCTATGCCCCCAGCAGTTGTGACAACCAAAATTGTCCCCAGATATGGCCAAATATTCCCTGGTACCAAATAGCCCAAAGCTAAGGACCACTTCTTAGAATTAAATTGAAACTGCTAGAGGCAATCTTTCATTTGGAAGAAGACAATAGTGTTTATTAGAATGAGCCCATGCTTTGGAGTAAGGTTGGCTTCTTTTCTAAACTTGCTTCTACTTTAGTTTACTAGTTTCGTTACTTTGAACATGTAACTTATGCTCGCTAGGCTTCAGTTTCTCTGTCAGTAAAACAGGGTTTAATAATACTTACCTTAGGTGAGGATTAAATGATCTAAGAAAAATATTTAGCTTGGGTGGGTAGCTTAGTGCCTAGCATAGAGGAAGCACGCAGTTAATATAGCTATTATTGACTATTTTCCTTTACATAGGACCATTATCTTGGCTCCATGCACCTACTTCCCAACTTAAGAAGAAGTTTCAATGATTTCCTGTTGTCTTTTCCCAGCACTTTCTATAGATATCTGTATATAAGAGCATTCAGAGATGATTGCCAACTATTAAATTCATAATTTGTGGGTTGAAATTTTTAGCATGATGACAAGTAGAGGAAGAAATAAACTAGTAAAGAAAATCTAGTTTAATGAGTCGGATTTTTAAAGAAAAAAGCCAGAGGAGATGGTGGGTAGAAATACCCTGTTGAAGGAGAACTGGCCAGTGTGGTCCCAGAGGTGAAGGACAACAAGGGAATAACCTAGAAATTGCCAACTGGGGCAGTGCTGGGACATGGCCAGACTGGAGCCAGGGGTGACAAAATGGCTGGTTGGCACTGGCAACTGTTATGTACCTAACCTCTTGCAGGACTAGTCACACTCCCCTTAAAGGGGATGGAAACTTGCGAAGGGCACAGAATCTGAAGTCAGATGGAGAGATTGATATAGTGTAGAATGTGCCCCACCTTGATAGAACTGGTTTGTAGATGAGGGTTTGCTTTTCTTGATTACTGAAGCTGAATGCTCAGGAAACTATCAAGAACAATAATAAATCCTGGCTCTCTGGTCCTCTTACATAAAGTGTCATCCAAGTGCCTGGGCTTTTCCTCCCCTTACCAAAGGCTCTAATGTGTCATACTTATTTGTAAATTAGTATCACCCACCAAGGTTGACAGTGTTCCTTGGAACATTTGCATGTTGTTATATATTTACATAGAACGAGAGTAGCAAGTCCAAGCCAGAGAAGAAAACAGGTGTCCCAGCTGGGCACATGAAATGAATCAAACACAGCCTACTCTCCCAGTCTCCATAGATTAAAATCTTCCCTTAACGCTCAAATTCTGTTAACATGGAGAAAAACAGGCCTATTATTGTCCCTTTCACAGTGAAAAAATAATTTACTATAATCTGATGTTAGCATTTTGGGAGTAAAAAATAGAACATTATTCTTTTATAGTTAAGACACTGAAAGCAATATCAGATGCTAAACATTAGCCTCTTTTTTCAGGATAGTCTCTCAAAGATGAATCATATTTGGAAAAGCAAGAAATGATAACCTACTTTCACACCATTTTTAGGAATATTACTTCTTTAACCATGAAATGATCAATGAGCTTAGCCCAACTGGATATGGCAAAGATATAGCAGAGTCTGTAGGTTAAAGAATTTTACCTTTCAGTATCTCTCTGAATACTGACTATACTTACTGAAACTCAGGTTCATCTGGAATTCAATGCTTCCCTGAAACAGTCACCAAAACTATGAAGATATTTATGGGGAAGAAAGATTTTCATAGTTCTATTTCTTTAAGACCTGGAAGATCTATTTCCTAAATTCCTATATTTCCTTCCCTTTCCCCAAACACTTAACAGATTTGGGAAGGGACCTAACTTTTCTTTATATATTATAAAATGCAATTCTGATGTGTATTATCCCTACTACCTGATGAAGTGTCTACCACAATGTTTTATTTGTAAAGGAAAATGTGTATATGCATGCTATAGTCATATGTTTAGTACTGCTCTTGTTTTTGTATATATTAAAAGCAAACAGGTATTATACACAGATATTATGAAGTTTGTATCAAGACTGACCCTTATATCTGTGCATTCATTACAGTGAATCAAAAAATCTTTCAATAGCACAGCGTTTTATGCTTGAAATTCTCATTGCTCAGTCTTCTTTGCATATATGTATGTATACACATATAAATACATAGCATATATACACATGCACACATACATATACAATATACATGTATGTGTGTACCATACACACACACACACACACACACACATATATATTGCTCACAAGTGAATAGAAGTGTTAAGATTGATGAGAAAGTGCTCAGACATTAAGCGAAGGGCAGGCTCCCTATTAAGGCCAACTGCTGGTTTGGGGCATCTTTTTTGCACATTTGTGACACCTTTGCCTAGTCCAGAGCTTGTGTGACTATCACGTTGGGCTGAGGTGACACAAAAGCTTGAAAATTCTTGGCAGAAATTCAGAACAGCTTTCTACACCACAGGAAGTAGACACCTACAGTAAGTGCTGAAATTCTCCAAGTGTAAGTATGCCTGGCATGGCTTGAAGTGAATTTAACTCCGTGGAGAGAGAGCTTTCCACATTGATGGGAATCCTGCTTCTGAAGGATTCCAATCAATGCTTAATTGCAAGAATGTGAGCAAAATGGAAGGTTTTTCCCACTCATTCTAAATTTTCTGAGATAATCCACTTGAACTTATTGGGAAATATTTGATTTTTATTTCAAATGTTTCAATGTGGCTAATTCTTTTATAGTATCTTTTCTCCAAAATGCACAATCTCAGTAAACTATAAGCAAGGAGAGATTTAAATGTGGAAATGAAAAGTGGGAAAGGAAAGGAGAGGAAGGAAAGTATAGGAGAAAGTGAAAGAAAAGAGAGTAGGAAATTTAGCCACTAAGAAGTTCAAACCTCAGTCATTCAGTGTTTAATTCTTAGATGCTACTAAAGCTAGGGCTGCTGGAATCCCTTAAGACACAATGATACCACTTCCCTATTGCTCAGATTTCTTTTGCTAATAAAAGATTTCTTATATAGATGACATATTGAGAAAAGAGGCACATGAAAATTTTCAAATAGTAAACTGAGTTTAGAGCTGTGGTCTGAGATACAGTCAAGAGAAGTGCTTATAATGGGACTGTAATTGCAAATTTGTATTGTTCGAGAAATTTGTATTGTTCTTCGAAAAAAAGAGAGAAAGAGAGCGAGTAATTCACCTAACCCAGTGGTTCTCGAACATTAGCTGCACCAGCATCATCTGAGGGCTTGTTACAGCACAGATTGCTGGCCCCACCTCCAGAGTTTCTGAATCAGTAGGTCTGGGGTGGGGTCAGATAATCAGCATTTCAATCATTCTGTTCCTCTACTGCCCCTCCTCTGATCTCCCTGACTTAGTGACTGACACCATTCTTGACTCCATTTTCTAAGTCTGAACCTGGGTTTCAGATGCACCACATCTGATTGTTCATATCCCTCCCTCCAATCCCCTGGCTTTAGGTGAGACCTTCAGCATTTCTCACCTGGATTACTGCATTTGCTTCCTAACTGGATCCTTCCAGTGGCTCCTGGATGCTCAAACCTCTTTAGATGGCTTATAGGGGCATTAATGATGTAGCCCACCTACCTGTCTTGTCTCTCCCTTAAGCTTCTTGTCTAACAACTTTCCCAACTACTGAAGTGCTTGTAGTTTATCAAAATGCTCTGCTCTTTCATGTCCCCATATGCCTTTAAATGTCAAAAGTCTTATAACTAGACTGTCTTTTTACCATCTTTTTCTTTGGCTAACTCCTACTCATTCCCAAAAATTTCAGCACAGATACTTTTTAAAAAGCAGTCCTTAATAATCCCCCATTTCAACTCAAGTCTAGGCTAGGTGAGAATCCAATATGTCCTTGCAGTAATCTGTATCTGTTATAGCATTATTATATTTTAAGAACTAATTCCTGTGTCTTTCCAATAACGTGTGTGTGCGTGTGTGTGTGTGTGTGTGTGCATGCGTATTAGCATGTGTGATAGTATTTTTCATAATTCACAGGCCCTACCCTGAAGGCTCCACCACAATCTCTGCCAGGGAAAGCATGTATCATTTGGAAAAGCTTCCCAGGTGATTCTCACCCAATTTTGCCCTGCTGAGAAAGGACAGCCTAAAGAGGGGAGAGATATCCCCAGCACCTAGCACAGAGATTGGCACATCATGGGTGACCATTACATGTTGGATGATGATGGGGACAATGAATACTAGGGTGAGAAGTCTGCTCTTCCTTCAGTAGATAATGAGTAGACATTTCACATTTGTGAGTAGAGGCTCAACATAATAGAGTAATGAGTTAAGAAATTAGATTGGAGGAGAGAGAAGGAATACATATATGTCACAATGAATCCTGGACAAAAGGTTGCAGAGATTACAAAGGATATGAGGCCATGAGTAAAACTGCAGAATAACCGTCAGACACCAACCCGGAAGCACAAATTCTTTATGAGGCCCTTGGGAAAGAACCTAAAAGGTCATCTCTAGGCCACAGGGTGCATAACTGCTCAGTGTTCTTCAGCCAGATATCTGAGAACTCTTCTGCCTGACTCCCCTGCCAGGTTGGTTCTGGACATGGGGGTCCAGATTGGAGGAGCAGGGGGGTGCGTCTGGGAGAACTGTTTGTAGGTTCAATTTAGCCTGGAGCAGTATTGTCCACAGGGGGGACAAAGTGCATTCTAGCAGAGATTCAATTCCTAACTTACTTCCAGACTGATTCTAATGCATGTGCTCAACAACCGAATTCTATGCAAAAGTGAATGCATTAAATACCAACACATCCCACAGAGTTCATTAAGTCAGAATTTTGGAAAAGGTGAAGCTATCTTTCAGGCTTAACTAATTTCTGTTGATTTGTTTTGTTTGACAACAGCATGCGTTCAGAAGAGGCTTGTCCTTCACTTTCCAGTCTCCTTTTAGTCTTTGTCAGTCACCTTGCGGGCTCTCCACAGGTGGTTCCATTTGTAATCCATTTGACACAGCAAGACCATCATAATTAATGAAGCTCCTTACAGCTCTGCCAGTGACCCAGAATGTAGGACAGGAGGGGCACTGACACAGTGGAGGGAACAGCAGGCTGAGAGCCAGGAGACCTGGCCATTGTCCGGAGCCAGCTGTGGAACTCAGTGGCACACGGGTGGCCTCCTCTTTTGTGCCAGTCTCTTTGCCTCCACTCTCAAACTGGAAGGGTGGGAAAGGAAGGACCCTGTCTAAAATGAAGGCATAATCAATAACCATTAAACATTCTGCCCATGGCCATCTTCCCTTCTTCTCTACTTGAAATTGATTTAAAGTGAACTGTTTTGAGTCAAATTTTCATTGCAGTGGGAAGTGGGGGAGATATGATTAAATCTTTAAACGCTGAAATAAACCCGGAATAGTTTCCGAGTTGAGGACTAAGATGGAGCCTGGGGAACAGGACGACCTGAGCTGGCAGGATTTTCACATGAGGGGTTGAGGTAGGAAGAATGGAGACCAGGAGTGGTATCTTTTCCTTTTTCTCTCTGTTTCAAACATCCATGTAAATGGAATAAAAAGAGAAAGCAAATAAGAAGCCAGAAAGAAAACAGATGGCTTTCTATAATGGTTTTCATCCAGCTAGAGTCATGATTGACAATAAGGGCCTACAGAAAAGAACCAGAATAATTTTTTCCACATTTTACCCCACATCATGTCCTGTACATTTAAACCTAAACCTGTAGAGTAAACAAATTGCCTGCAAAGAATTCCAGGAATGACTTAGGGAAGCCTCTGTGGTCTGTCTGGGCATGTGCAGCCAGAGAGAAGAACCTGGATGATTCGTTCATTAAAACGGTGCCATATGCATTCGTCGAATCATGTTTCCTGAGTGACTCGAGAGACCAGCTTTCCTCAGGTGCTCTCTGAACTCTCCAGACCAGACTCACACCCCACTCCGGTCAGCTCACAGCGACAGCAGGCTGTGAGTGTGTACGAAAACACGTAGGGAACAGATACATCGTCCGTCACATGCTAAGGGTTCCCATTTCTCCCTCCAGTGAAGAAATCCCAATTTCCCACAATCCTTCACCTCAGCTTTTCAATTATTAAAATCCTACTGCACTACTTCCTTCTGAATATGTCCTTCACCTCCTTCCTAGCTTTGTCCTTTCTATTCTTCAGATGGATCCAGGGTTCAAGTCCTGAGTATCATTTATTTGGATGAATATGCCCTTTTCACTCATATTTTCAGTCACAGTACCGACCTTTTATACTTATATTTTTAAAATGTAATTACAATTCTGTTCTTTTTATAAAATCAACACAAGGTTATATAAAATATCTATATTGTACTTCTTATGATTATAAAAATGACCAAAGTAAATAAAATTTGTCTATTAACACACAATGGAAAAACTGCATGAATTATCACTAATTGTGAAGGGAATGTTTAGGATAGTTTGATTTAAAATATAGGTCACATAGCATCCATGAAGTTCAGACTGGGGCAGCTGAATGCGAGGCAGTGTGAGAGGCTCACGTGCTACTGATGAGGGACAATTGCCAAACCTAAGAAGACACTGAGGACAGCCTCAGTCATGAGCTCCCTCCCAATCTAAAGGCCCAGGGGCCAGTGCTCTGAACTGTAGGCTCAGGATCAACCTCACCTAGACGCTACACATAGTCTGCTCTAGAGTGAGTGGGGCAGGACTGTTCTATTTGATGTTGATTTGGGGTCCTCCTGAGCAAACTTGAGTGGACCAGTAAATAATAATAGGAACAATAATAAAGCATTTGTCAGGTGTTTGCTTTCTGTAGGTTGCTAGTAGGCATATGATGCATTGTTTCATTTAATCCTCACAACGACCCTTTGAAGTAGGTGATATTATTATCCCCTTTTCAGGGATGAGGAAATTGAAATTTCTAGAAGTTGAACAAATTATTCCAGCCAATAGGTGGCAGAGCCCGCATTTGAACCTAATGCTAGCCTTCATCCAAAGCCCTTGGTCTTAGACGCCGTGCTTATTTCTAGCAACAATCTTCCATGTTATAGTCACAGCAGTCTCTCATCACTACAGCATGTTGTCTATGTTCTTAAAATGCTGCAAAGCACTTCACCCATGGCTCAAGCCAGTTGGCCTTGGGGATCAGGACCTTCAGGGGGTTTTGAGATACCTGAAGCACCACAGTCCCTGCCTCTGACTCCTGACCTGTGTGGCTCAGGCCATGCTACCCCTCAGCCTCGCCTGGTGTTCTCACTTCCACCTCTCCACCTTCTGCCGAGCTGCTCCTGGAGCCAAGAGGCACTCCAGCTCCGCTGCCAAGTTCTCCTCCTCCTCCTCCTCGCTCTGAGGCAAGCAGCACCCTTCGCTCCTGCCTAGACTTTGCTCAGTGGGAACAAGAGGAGTTTCTTTCTTGCCTCCAAAAACCCCTTTCCCTACCTCCACGTAGCCCTCTCTCAACCTGAAACTTCACCTATGGCTGCTCCAGCCATGCATGCTTAATGTCAATGCTGATTATTTCAGTCCTTTGTGTGTATTGTCAGTCCCTGGTGCTGTAAATGAGGGTGCAGATTTGACAAACATTGATTGCTTGTGCCAGGTGTTATGCTACTATGTGCCAGGCTCTAGATACTGGGGACAATAGTTAATAAAGGCATACAGAAGTCCATCCCTCATTCTAGTGAATACCCCCCTTCCATTTCTGCGTTAGGGTGTACACGCCTGTAGGACCACTCTGTAGATGGACTGCCTCAGTTCACATCCCAGTCTGTCTACTTACAGACTGTGTGACCTGGGCCAAGTTAGTTACCCTCTCTGTGCCTCAGTTTCCTGTAAATTGTGAAACACTAGTAGCATTTCTCTCAAAGTCATGAGAAATAAATAAGTTAATACGGTTAATATAAAGTAGTTAGGATGGTGGCATACTGTAAGTTTTCAATATATGTTCATTACTACAATTTTTTTTAAGTTAATTAAACACCTAGAACACAGGGATCTTCCTTTGCAAGTGTTCTTAAATCTCCTCCACTAGGCTGTACATGTCCAGTGTTCAGTCCCTCTGTGTTTGCCATGCCTGGTACCTCGCTTTCAGTGTGTGACACGGCCAATCAAAGACAAGTCTGCGTGGACGTCAAAGTGTACCTTGGCCTCCTTCAGAGCAAAACCGGGTTCACCCGAGAGATTGCAGCTTCACGTATGCTCAATGCCTTCTATTGTTTGTGTAAAACACTTACTTTAATTTTTCAAGAAACAAGTCCCAAGGTTATCCCATTAAAAACATCCTCTGCCTCAAAGAGAAAATGACAAGACTCACCTTGATTTTTCAATGGTAAAGGCATAGTTTCCCTGAGTTTGCTTAAAAGGTTTTTCATTTCTCGCATGTCTCTGTAAAATTGATAAAAAAGAAAGAAGAATCAGCTGTAAATTTTCAAAATGAAATCTCAAGACAGTCTGTTCTATGAGACAACTGAAGGATGAGAGTCTGTGCCTAATTGTCCTAGCTCTTGTTTCCAGTAGGCAAATATTGAATTTGTTTTGCCTTTACAAGAAGAAAATGTGAGATGGGTTGGCCCTGAGAAATACTCTGCTGAATGTTTCCACCAGGCGTCTTTCCTGCTGAGCCCTCATCCTGCCTCCTGTCGGGCCTGGCTGAGATCAGAAGAGCCTTTGGTAATGAGGACAGTACGGCAGGTTTACAAGGAGAGGCCAAAGACACACAACTGGAACACCGGGCTCCCCCGGGCAAAGCTGAGGTTGGGAGGGGGTGCTGCAGAGGCTTCCTGGTCCGGTGGCTGCGGTGGCTGTGCAGATTCACTCACTGTTGTGTGCTTGGTTTCAAAAGTCTCTCCCATGGCTGGGCGCCGTGGCTCACGCCTGTAATCCTACCACTCTGGGAGGTCGAGGCGGGTGGATCATTTGAGCTCAGGAGATCGAGACCAGCCTGAGCAAGAGCGAGGCCCCATCTCTACTAAAAATAGAAAGAAATTAATTGGCCAACTAAAAATATATAGAAAAAATTAGCCGGGCATGGTGGCACATGCCTATAGTGCCAGCTATTTGGGAGGCTGAGGCAGGAGGATTGCTTGAGCCCAGGAGTTTGAGGTTGCTGTGAGCGAGGCTGACACCACGGCACTCTAGCCCAGGCCAAAAGTGAGACTCTGTCTCAAAAAAACAAACAAACAAACAACAACAAAAAAACCTCTCCTTTTCATGATTGGAAGTCAGCATAACGCAGGTGTTAAGCATTCGCAAGAGCCAACACTAACTACATTGACTTGGAATAGTGGGAGAGGAACAAATGGGAGGGGGACAGCTGGGTCTCCCTCTAACCACTGGCCTGTCCTTCTGAGCTTCCTGGCTGCCCAGTGCGCAGAATGCAAGGCCACCCCCCACATGCAATGTCCTCCCTCATCTCAGAGAATGAAGGATCATAAACCCCCAGAAATGCAGAGCAGGAAGCCAGCTCAGGAGGCGTCCCGTCTAGGGTAGGGGAAGAGCTGGCTTTTTCAAACCCTCTGGACAGTGGTTCCCACACACATCGGGCGGTTGTGCACTGGAAACTGTGCTCTGGAAACCCCAGGACTAGTGCTAGATGTCATTTAAAACAGCAACAAAAGATAATTTGGTGCAAAAAACCCAGATACATCTTTTAGTTAACCTAGATTAGCAGGCACCATGGGTTTAAGAAAGTTTTGGGGAGAAGCTCATCCTAAAGTTGAAGACATTCTATCTACTAATGTATTTTCCTTCTGGCATTTGAGAAAAGAGAGTCACCATTTACTGTTAGGGATGAAACCCCTCAGTGCATTTCACAAACCACCACTGTTCTGTTGAGCACTGTTTGAGGAGTATTGTCTTAGGGTAGTCCAGAAACCCATGGGGCTTCCTGCTCAAGTACTGATGCTGTGGGTACTGCATACTTATAAGGTGAGAGGGGGGAGCGGAAGAAAGGAGGCAGCCCCCCCCCCCCCATCTAGAAGTGCAAGGGTGCAGTCTGTTTTCCCATAAGAGCTCAAGGGCAGGGGGGATGGGCGGGGAAGGGCTAGGAAAGCAACATGTGGGATTGAGGCAAGGTTTCCCTTGGTAAAGCACCAGTTTCCAACCTCAGCTGCTGCCCAGGAGAATCAGGTTATGCCCAGGTCCTACCCCAAGAGAGCCCGATTCTGGTGGCTTATGGTGTGGTCCAGGCATCCATGCTTTTAAGCCCTCCTGGTGACTTAACTATGCAACTATGCAAGAGATGGTTTGACACCCATCTCTTAGGGCAGAGAGCCAGGGAGAACTGAGGCAGCTACATCCAGGACCAGTCTACTGTGCCTACTGCCCTCATGTTTCCAATCTCCTTTGACCAGAATCTGGGCTTTCAGGTTGAACTGAACCATGCCGACACTGTGGGCCGTACTGTCCTGTTCTTACTGCCCTTGATAGCTTGCTTTCTTACAAGCTTACAAGGTTTGGATAGAGCTTCTGTGCAAGGTGTCTGAAAAGGAAAATGACTTTGCCGATGGTTTATGCCCTGATCATGGCATTTCAGCAGATAATTTTTTTTTCCCCGGGAGCAAAGAATTTTCTATTTTATAAATTAAGATAAATCACTTCCTCATCATTTGTCTTTAGTTCTAACAAACTGTGCCAAACAGCTTTATTGTTTGAATTGTTGGATATCTAAGCCTATACAAAATCCAAGTTTTATTAATAGCACATAATTACCACATGCTCCGATTTTCTATAAACACAGAAATTTGGTAATTAGCTTTAGAATTATATTACAATCTGAAAGTAGAACTACAATGGCTATAAATGCCATTGTGTGTTACATTTCTAAAAATAAAAAAATAAAATGTTCATTATCTTGTCAATGACTCAACCTCACACACACAGAACAGCCAGTGGAGTTGCCCGGTAGTCATTCGGCCACTTTGTACAAACTCTGGGGACATTAGTAGCAAATGGCATGGATAAGTGTGAAGGCCAGTAAACAAGGGCCCCATGTTTCTGCCTCACAGAATGGCATCTCAATGGGACACGGCATTTATTATGATATTATTATTCCCTTTTCCCAAATAAAATAGAATCACTGTAGAATCTCCTTTTCCCATGAAATGAACTCCCTCTCTAGAAGGGAGCTACTGAAGTTGTTAAGACAATGCATTCACTTGCCTTGACCACTAAGGGGCCATCAGCTACATTCTGGAGAGAGTGAGAAGGGGACTCTGTGAAAAGCCCTGTGTGAACTGGACAGAATGCTTGGCCCCCAAACGCCAGCTAAGCAGGCCCTTCCTTACACCTGAAATCCACTTACACCTTTCCTCACATTCCTTACACCTGAATTGACCGGAGGCATCTGTGTGATTTTGGATTCTTCTCCCTTTAAACAAACGGAAATTTTGGGAACCAGCCCAGTGGGTGAACTCTGACAATATGTAAATCCAACTTTCCCCCACTCTTCTCATTTTCCATGGAGACTTGATGTGTTGGAGTGGGCTAAGCAGAGGCCTGGGAGCCAGCGCCTACCGTTGGTGCTGCTACTGTTCCCCCTTTCTCATCTCAGTTTTCTTATCTGCAAATAAAGCAGTCTCTGAGGTTCCTGCCAGCACTCTGCTTCTCTGGCAGACCAAAGGGAGCTCTGTTTCTGAAACTGAAATAGGAAACCTCGACTCTCCGACTCTCTGTGGCCCCAAAGAGCATTAACTGGAGGAGGATCAGCAGTCTATTCAGGGTAACTTCCCACTTACCTTTCAGTGTTCTCGATGTCTGTGGAAACCTGCCAGGAATGTTGCTGACTATCTATGGGGGATGATGAGGAGTCCTCCAGGGCAGGTGTTTCAGCACTCTCCTCAATTTTGCAATCCAAATTCTTGGTTCCCCCGCCAGGTTCCTTTCCTGAGGGAGAGGGGATGTTGGTAAAGAGAAGGGGAACAAAAAATCATAAATGCACATTTTATACCCAGGATGTCACTTGCAGGGTTGGCTATGCTTTGAGTCAAATGCTCCATTAACCCTAATAGCTCTCTGAGCAATAAAATAATTATATATATAATATACTATGTATAGGTATACATTGTGTGTTTGTGTGTAGCATGTTTTCACAACCCTCTGGGAAGTGATAGCTTGAGGCCAGTGCAACCTAAAGATCAAAATGAAATTAAAGGCCTTTGTCTTTGATGGAGGATTGATGCTTTGTAACCCATTCTTAGTGAGTTAGATGAAGTTAGCTTGGGGGTGGGGGGGTGGGGATTTAGCCTGTGAAACCCTGCTGTTGTTTGGTCCTTAGATGCAAAGGCAGGTAAAAGGGCCAGGAGCAGGTGACACCCAGCAGGAAGAATGGGAGCTCCTGCTGTTCTCTCTGATTCTAGACCCTGGCTGTCTCAGCCTGCAGCAGACATTGTACAGCTGCCTTCTAATTCCTTGGCTCTGCGACCTCCTTTAGTGCATCCTTTTGTGAAGAGAGCATGACGTTAAGATCCAGCCTTACTTTGCTGAGACCATAAAGTGCCATCGACTCAAGTGCAGTGTGAAGGCCTAGTACTGGGCAGCCCTCCACAGCGATGCACTGCCAACCCTCTGAGACTTGTATTTACTACCACTGATTTCAAGCGAATAAATCAGTATGTTCTGAAAGAAATCTCCACGTTGGTTCAGGCATAAATTTCAATGAAATGCAATGGGAGGTTATGGTCCATGACCTGTGTAAACTCTGTTAATGTCTTTTATTCTGTGTTGAAAATCTGTGCACCCATACGGAGGTCTCCTACTACTGTGGGAATGGCTAACAAGGCCTGAGAACTGTGATTTTTGGCTTTGTTATTTGTTCATTCACTCTCTCACTCATTCACTCACTTACAAATAGTTCTTGAGTATCAGCTAAGTACCAAGCACTGGGCTTGATGCTAGAGACAGAGGTGAAGGAAAGATGCAATCTCGGTCTCATGGAGCTTAAAGTGCTGGAGATAGACAATAAAAAAAAATTACACAAATAATTACAAAGCTATGGCATAGCATTATGCAGTCTGGAAAAAAAGGATAGCTACATTGCATCTTTTACTCTTTCATCCAGTTTTATTTTTATTATGTAGATAAAGCTCTAGACTATGTTAAGAAATGGGTACAGCCCATATTATTGAATATTCACGAGGTAGCAGCTATACCACCTTACCTCTTAGTTTCCCTAATCCTCGTATGATTGTTTTGGATTAACAAGAAAACAAATAAACAAGAAATAAAACATACAAACTTGTGAAGAAGATGGCTGTTCATGGTAAAATCTAACAAGAATTTTTTTTCCTTGAATTCATGATCTGTAGGGAACTAGCAAAAATCTCATCCCTACAGTTTCTAACCCATATGGTAGCAACACAAAGAGCAAAGCAATTAATTGGGAACTGTACACCTTATATCAAACTAGAGTAGAAATGGACCTCTAAACATTCAGCCAAAGCACAAACACAAGTTTACTGGTGGGAAATTTTGATCCTTTTCTGTGTTCTTGATGCATGTTGATCCTGGGTGATGAAACTTGCCTGAGGAATTGTTTTTCAATTTTATGGTATGCCTTTGGGTGGAAATTAATTAAGCACATAATTTAGCACATTACCATTTCACAGTTGGAAGGCACTGACCTCTTAAAAGCATTTGCATTTCACCTCCTGGGAGACTGCAGCAAATGCAGTCAGTCCATTTGCACCCACCTCTGGGCAGGGTCAGCCTTAAGGTGTGAATCTGAGCAAGGCAGCTGAGAGTTGGAGGAGGGGCAAAAGAGAGGCACCCCCCAAATGGTCCTTTGATTTCCAAAGCTCTGAAGGATAAGGCCACCTGAAAGCATATGTGGCTCCTGTTACACTACGCTGTGTTGGAAATGCCTTGACAATGGAGTGCGGTTTGGACGGCAAAGAGAAGGAGGCGAAGAATATCCACACATGGATGGAATTCTCTGGTTTATGGGCTTTGCCTGGCTATGGGGCCACAGTATCCCCTGTCCTGTGTTCAGGACTATAGAGCCTTTGATTCCAATGTGGACAGAAGAGACACAACTTCTTGGATTCCTCTTTCCACCTCCCTCATATTACACCTTTTGGGTGCAAAGGCATAGATAGCATCCAGTGGATAACACCTTTCATTACACTTACTGCCTGTGAATATTCTACTACTTATATAAGACACGTAACTTACAAAGTAAAATATCTTTTCAAAGGTATTCCTGAAACACCCCTATAGGCTTTTAATGGCAGGCGATAGCCTCCTTCTCCTTATTCTCAGAGACTTCTAGATGTAACTCTGCTAATGTGGCCAAACCAGAATGAAAACTGGAATGTTGAATCTCAGTTTAGGGCTTCCTGTCAACTCACAAAATCTCTGCAAAAATTTGATATTATATCTTCTCCAGTGGAAATGTTTTAAAAGACAGAAAAGATCAATAAGAATTTCAAGGGGAATTTCAGAGGTTTTCAATTCCAGAACTTATGTGGTGCCAAGTTTATTCTGCAAATGAATCCTAATTGCTCTCATTTATTGATAGCACTGATTTTGTGCTAGCTTTCCCTTCCCATTACATTTCATATTTATTGCCTTCCTAGAACTGTTCACTATCAGAAATGATCTTGCTTATGTATTTGCTTACTAGTTTACTGTTTGCCCTCCCCAGCCCCACCCTCATCTCTCATCTCCAAACTATGTGTGTAAACTCTGTAAGGCCAGGAACTTTATTCATTTTCTTCAATTCTATAAGCCCCGGTACCAAGGACCAGGACCGAGCCTTACACACAGTAGGATTATTAATAGATATAGAGAATTAAAAAAAGTAATCATAGTATGTATGTTGTTATACAACTTGCTTTGCTACTTTGGTATAGCTTAGAAATATTTTCATGTTAGTGCATTTTGATTTATGGGTAGTATTCCATAGTAAGGAATTCAGATCATAATTATTTTCTTTTTTCTATTTTCTACAATATGCCAGTATTTGTATAGGGTAGATCATTTAAGATAGAATACTGGGACAAAGTGTTTGTATCTACATATTATATTTTAATATATATTGCCAAATTGGCCTCTGAAAAGGCGATGCTAATTTACACTTTACTTCCACCAATAGTAAACCAGAGGATGCATTTTCCCACACATTTGCATATGCTTCATATTATCAACATTTAATTTTTGTTAATCTATTGGGGGTGAGTAGAATCTTACTGCACTCTTATTTTTATTTCCTTTATTACTAGTGAGATTAAATTTGTTTTCATGTTAATTGGCCACTTGTGTTTCTTCTTTACTTTTCCTATTCATATCATTTACTCATTTAAACAATGAGTTGTCTTTCTTATTGATTTGTAGGGGTTATCTGTATAAAATGAATAGAGATAATTTGTCTGTTATACATACTGCTTATATCTCTTAGTCTACTATATGTCTTTTAATTTTGTTTATAATGTATTTTTTTTTGAGACAGAGTCTCACTTTGTTGCCCAGGCTAGAGTGAGTGCCGTGGCGTCAGCCTGGCTCACAGCAACCTCAATCTCCGGGGCTCAGCGATCCTACTGCCTCAGCCTCCCGAGTAGCTGGGACTACAGTCATGCGCCACCATGCCCGGCTAATTTTTTGTATATATATTTTTAGTTGGTCAATTAATTTATTTCTATTTTTGGTAGAGACGGGGTTTCGCTCAGGCTGGTTTCGAACTCCTGACCTTGAGCAATCCGCCCGCCTCGGCCTCCCAAAGTGCTAGGATTACAGGCGTGAGACACCGCGCCCGGCCTATAATGTATTTTGTCACAAGTTAATACTTTGTATAGTCAAGGCTGTTCATATTTTCTTTTATGTCTCTTGGCTTTATGTTTTACCTATATTTTCTTCTAATACACAGTTTTGAAATGTTCAGCTTTATAGTTTATCTGTAATTTAATTTTGCATATGGTGTGATATAGGAATCTAAATTTTTAGCTCAAATGAAGAGCCAATTGCCCCAACAACATTTATTGACTTTTCTATTGACTTTCTTGCCCTCTCCCTCTCCTCTCCCTCCCCTCTCCCTCCCCTCTCCCTCTCCTCTCCCTCCCCTCCCTTCTCCCTCTCCTCTCCTCTCCCTCTCCTCTCCTCTCCTCTCCCCTTCCCTCCCCTCCCCTCCCCTCCCCTCCTCTCCCTCTCCCTCTCCCTCTCCCTCTCCCTCCCCTCCCCTCCCCTCCCCTCCCCTCCCCTCCCCTCCCCTCCCCTCCTCTCCCTCTCCCTCTCCTCTCCCTCTCCCTTTCCCTCTCCCTCTCCCCTCCCTCTCCCTCTCCCCTCCCCTCCCCTCCCCTCCCCGCCCCTCCTCTCCTCTCATCTCCTCTCCTCTCCTCTCCTCCCCTCTCCCTCCTGTCCTCTCCCTCCTGCCCTCTCCCCTCCTCTCCTCTCCCCTCCCCTCCCCTCCCCTCCCCTCCTCTCCTCTCCCCTCCCCTCCTCTCCCCTCCCCTCCCCTCCCCTCCCCTCCCCTCCCCTCCTCTCCCCTCCTCTCCCCTCCTCTCCTCTCCTCTCCTCTCCTCTCCTCTCCTCTCCTCTCCTCTCCTCTCCTCTCCTCTCCTCTCCCCTCCTCCCCTCTCCCCTCTCCCCTCTCCCCTCTCCCTCTCCCTCTCCCTCTCCCTCTCCCTCTCCCTCTCCCTCTCCCTCTCCTCTCCTTTCCTTCTTTTTTTCTTTTTGCGATTTGGGATTGGGCTGCCCCATCTGATGCAGCTGATCTTGCTCTTTCTAATATATTAAATTCCCATATAAATGTGGATCTAATTCTGGATACACTATTGTATTTTATATTTATTTATTTGTTGATCCTGTGCCAATTCCATGATATTTTAATTATTATGGTTTTAATATTTGGTAGGGAATGTGTTCTTTATTATTCTTTTTCAGAAATTTTTGAATCCACTGCAAGTGAAAATATAAACTACCATCTGGGACTCGGACCTTTAATAAGGATGAATCATTGATTACTTTTCAGTATTGTCTAGGTTTAATGCTTTATTTAAAATATTTGCTCTTTTGAGTTAATTTTGATAATTCATTTGTCCTATAAAACCATCCACAAAAATACTTTTTTTTTTTTTTTTTGAGACAGAGTCTCGCTTTGTTGCCCAGGCTAGAGTGAGTGCCATGACGTCAGCCTAGCTCACAGCAACCTCAAACTCCTGGGCTCAAGCGATCCTCCTGCCTCAGCCTCCCGAGTAGCTGGGACTACAGGCATGTGCCACCATGCCCAACTAATTTTTTCCATATATATTAGTTGGCCAATTAATTTCTTTCTATTTATAGTAGAGATGGGGTCTCGCTCTTGCTCAGGCTGGTTTCGAACTCCTGACCTCGAGCAATCAGCCCACCTCGGCCTCCCAGAGTGCTAGGAATACAGGTGTGAGCCACTGCGCCTGGCCAATACGTTTTGTTTAAAATAAACAATTTAAACTAGTAGGGACGCCGAATATATTTTTAATGGTATAAGGTTGAATATGGTTTTCTCTTGTAACTGTTTCATACCCCTAATGCTGTTTATTTAAGGTTCCAGATTTCTTTGCATATCACTGTTTCTTGGATTTCATATGTATCTTCCTCATGCTTGGATTCAGTTTTCATTTTTGGGAATATATCTTTGAATAATTATTTCAGAGGAAATCTGTGGAATGCAAACGTTCTTAGTCTTTACATGACCGAAAATACATTTTCTCCTCTTTCCCTCTGTCTCTCTCTCTTCATGCTCACACTTAGATTCTCATTGGTGGGGTATAGAAAATCTATGTTCAAACTAAATTTCTTTAAGAACTTGAATGCCATTGTTCTCTTATTGTCTGTCTATACCTAAGGATGTTTTGAATGTAGCCTGTTTATAGTTCTCTGAAAAAGTTTTCGGATGTTACCTTTAAACTTTTAAGTTCTAAAAAGACTCCTAAATGTCTAGGCATAGGGTCTTTTTATATTAATATTTCTAGGCATTTGATTGGCATTTATAATTTATTTTGTCCAATTTTTTATTTTGAAAAATATATAGATTATAAGTTTTATGCATAAAATTATATATATGATTTTTTTATGAACCATTTAAGCGTAAGTTACAGACATTACTGGCACTTTATCCTAAATACTTTAGTGTATATCTGTTAAAAAATAAAGATGTTTTCTGATGTAACCTTAAAACAATTATCACATCAAATTTGTTTTAACTTTGCTTAAATATGATTCAATTCAATTTAATACAATACCGTTATTTAGTATGTAGTCTATAGTCAAATTTCTCCAATTGTTCCTCCTTTATAGAAGGGATCCATTTCAGGACAATGCACTCCATTTATTTGTGATGTTTCTTTATTCTCATTTAATCTAGAACAGCATCCTTGCCTATTTTTGTCTTTCATGTGATGGATATTTTTGAATGAAGAGTCCGGGCCAGTTGTTTTATATAATGTCTTTCCATTTGGATTTGTCTGATTGTTCCCACATGCCTAGATTCAGAGTAAACATTTTTGGCAAGAATATTACAGAAGTGATATTGTGTCCTTAGCTCATCACGTCAGAAAGCATGAGTCAGTTTGTTCCATTATCAATGATTGGTTAAGGTGGTTTCTGCCAGCTTTTACCATTGTAGATGAACCCCTTTCCCTTGCTATTATTAGGTAATCTGTGAAGTGACTTATTGAGAGGGTATGATCTCTTTAATTTAAATATTTCTTTTTTTAGGATTGGGGAAAGTTTTTTCTATTTTTCTCGATTATCTACGTCTCGCAATTCTCTGTGTTCTTTCAGAATTTCTATTTCATACTGGAGTATCTGGATCTATCTTTCATATTTCGTAACTATTCTCTATACTCCATATTCATCTTTTGGGTTGAATTCTAGGAGAATACCTTAACTTGATATTTCAGCTGACCATTTTAAGCCCTCAGTATTTCCACCATGCTAATTGTGAAGAACTGTGAAGGGTTTGAGATTTTTACCCTACTTGCAAATTAGCCTGTTATAGTTTCATGGATATTGGAAGACATGAGGTTCCTGGATCAGAGATATAGTCTATTTCTCATAAAATAACAGTATTATTATTTGTGCTGAGTTTATTTGTCTTTTGAGTCCTAATTCTCACAGGGAGATGCAAAAGGGTTAACTGATACCTGCACAGACAGTGGGCTGTGTGATAGGAGAAGAAATCTGAGCCGTTTATAAGCACATCTGCCCTTTGCTCCAGAAGGAAACATTTTCATTACACTGAATAGTAAGCATGGCTTGTGCTGGAGGAAGACACTGTCTCTGTGGCATTTGCTAAATAAACATCCTTGAAAAGACAGTGTAAAACATAAAGCAGTCAGTGCTTCACTTTGCCAGATGTACAGAATGCAAGAGAACAACAGAGAATTGTCTCTCGATACTAATTAACCCATCTATTGAATTTTCCTTTGATTGATAACATTTTTATTTCCAACAAATTTGGGGGCTTCGTTTCCCTTGCAGATAATGACTGTTTTCAATCTCTTTGCATGTATTGATTACATATATTTAAATTTTTTTCATCACTTTAAAATTTGTTCTCCAAGTATTAGTTGTTTTTTTATTGCATTTAGTATCTCCCTTTTATAGTGTTGGCTTTGCTTAAAAATATTCCCGATGTCTAATCAGACTTGTCTTTGAGGATCTCTGTTGGCCTATCATTCTAATAACAGTGCCTTCCTTCTGGTGATTGTGGAGAAGGGATGGGGTATGTGGCTGGACAATATGTATCTAAAACACTCCTGGGTGCAAGAGTTTCCCGTCTCTTTTGATAAGTTACCATTGATCAGTTGTCTGTTTTGTGGTCCCATGCTTGCTCTGACTTTCCTGTTTAGAACTCCTACTCCAGTGGGATATATTGGACAATTTAATCTGTAAAAAAGCACTGTAGTCATGTGCTCACTTTATTTTTCTTCTGCGACTGTCCTTGTGGTGGCTCAGATTTATTTTACACTCTTTTCTGCTTTGCTGCCCACTCTCGACACTCACACCAGGTGTCCTCCTGGGGCAAGCACTGATGGTCTCTCTTGCTCAGTGTGGGGCAGCCCAATTTTTCCTGTATGCAATTCCAAATGTTAATTTCCCTGAAAACCGTTCCAGAAATCTCTCCTGTGATTTATATTTGTTGACTCTGAGTTTGAAATATCTCTGGAATTAATCTTATTTTTGCAGAGATTTTCTCCTGTTTCTTCTTGAGTTCTTTATCTGCTGTGCTTTATTCTGTTCATTTATTTATACCAATCCAATCCCAATTGCTTTCCTGCTTTGAGAAATTCCTTAAAATTTCTGGTTTGTTGAAGTCATCCTTCCTTGTTTTTCAAGGTCGTGAGAGACTGTTCTGTGTTTGCCACACTCTATTTTCTTTTCTTCCTACAATTACAAGGGTCCATGTGACAGTATGGCCAATGGACTCTGAGCCAGAGTGATGTAAGACTGGCCCTTAAAAATCCCCCATGCTTTTCTTTTCCCTTCCCCCCACCCCCAGCCATTGGATGGATACAGAGAAAGAAAAGAACAGCTGCCCACTCCACTCTAGCTTTGGTGTCACACTATGCCATCAGTGAACAATGAATTCTTATTGTTCTAATTCATTGAGATTTGATGTTATCTCATACACCAGTTACCCTTCCTTGACAACATAAGGATTAATATGGATTTATTCCTTTCATTATATGTTTTTCTGTTATTTCAATGGATTTTCAATAGGAAGGGAAATATACACATGAGTTCAGTTCAACATCTCTGGATAACCTTTTCCTCTAATTACACTCCCTCTTTTTTGACAATAGATGCAGGATGAAAGCAATTCATTTACTTATTCAGTAATCATTAACTGAAACTTTGTTCTGCTCCAGGCACTGTGCTAAATGCTAGGGATGCAATGGTGGACACACTTATGGTGATCAAAGTCTAGAGTGGACAACAGAAAAGAAACCAGGCAACAACCCCTCAACGTTACATGTGCCATTATCAGTGCCATGGATATACTTGAGGGACACATTGAGTGGGTATCAACCCAGCCTTGGAAGGTCAGGAAAAGCTTCCTGCAAGAAGTTAAACCTAAGTTATGACCCAAAGAAAGTATAGGGTTGGGCCAGGTGAAAGGAATGGGCATGGGGTATGGTAGGATGGGTCATATGTCCCAGGCAGAGGGAAAAACTAGAAAGAACTTGCAAGTTGAAGTACCTCAAAGTAGCTCAAGATGCCTTGCATATGGCAGGGCAAGGTATGGAGGGTAGGTGGGGAGGGTTGCTGGTAAGGCAGGAAGCTGGAGAGATTAGCAAGGTTAGTTCATGGATGTTCTCCTGAGCCACATTAAGGAGTCAGCAGAAGAGCCCTCCACAAACCTAGACAGTGGCCAATTTCAGTTCTTCATCCCCAGCTTCCCCTCTTTGACTGGTGGTCCTCACAATGGAGCACTTATCTGTTCTCTAACATCAGATGGGCTCCCTGCCCTGTTCTTAGAAAAGGGGTCAACATGTGCTTTCACATGGTGACTTCAAGTCAATGCTTTGCTTGCCCAAGGGAGTAAATGTGCATTTAAAATTATTTCTTATTATGAAATGAATTTTCTGTCCCCTGAAAAATCAATTTCAGGCCTCAACAAACAAATATTTGCTCAGGAGGGGATGGGGGTGGCCGGGAGAAGAGAGCTCTTAGAGCACCTCGAAACCATACCAAGCTGGTTGCATCACTGTTTAGAACTAGGACATCAAAAACTTGGCCACTTTCCTTAGAGTCTTGCAAAGCTTTTTGCCTTCAGCTCCTTGGGGATTTCCATGTATTTTTAGCTTGTTTATGGATAATATAATAGGCATGCTTGAGGAAAAGTTAAGGGAAACCACCCATGAAGCACATAACAGATTGGAAGGCTGGTTATTCTTACATTCGTGAGAAATGGTTGCTTGTTCAGGAGGAACAAAACCACATCTGACGGTGGGGTAGTCTCGAGTGCAATAGAGCAGCTCAGCCTCAGGAGTCCTAGGCACTGGCACCGAGGATTGAGCTGGGGGTCCATTATCACACCCACTCTAGACACCTCTTTCCTTCTCATCTCTTATTTCTCCCATCCTCTTTCTCCTCTGTTCATGTTTTCCTCTAATCTTTTTTTCTTTTTCTTTCTCACTTCTGTTCCTTCCTGCTTCCTGCCTGTCTTCAGCCTGCCAGTGACAATGGGAGGCACTGCCATAGATGTTGTCTCTTTGGAGGTCCTTGGTTTGGTCCCTAGAGTCCAGCAAAGTCAATTTTATCCATTTGAGTATATTTCTCCAGGAACCAAAACAAAACAAATCAATCTTCTCTGAGCGAATGCTATATCTCTGCCCTATCACTTCCTTGATGGCGGGGACAAATTTCCTAAGTCTTTTGTGCTCCTGAAAAATTACCTGCTGTGATACTATGCACAGTGCAAGCTTTCGGGACAGTTTTCACACTGACTGAATTTGAACAACAAAATGAAGATGGCTTTCATCAGATACATGGGTGCTTATCCAAACAGCTATACTCACTCTTATGCATTTTCATAACTGGTAGGTGCTTTTTAACTCCCTGCACTGTGAAAAGGACTGGGGAAATGTAGGCTGTTTGTTAAGTAATCCACTTTTACTCTCTCGTGTTTCTAAAAAGCATGCAATTTAAATAGAAATAAGTTATATTAATTCAGTTAGTTGTTTACTCATATTAAAAAATAGTTTCAAAGGCTTTTCTACACTATAGTAAAAAGATATTCTTAGTGCCATAAGACACATGGGCAGAAATAACTATACCATACACAGAACTCCATTTTTGCCCATGTACTGGGAAATAAACATTTTCCAATTCAGAAGAGATACAGAACTGTCCTCCTCCACTGCCCTACATCCTTTTCTGGGCTCCTATGACATCCATCACTGTCCCCAGAGTAGCAGCCTTTGTGGTGGCACCACCTGAGAAAGCAGAAGCACAGGGCCCCCTTGGAACTCACGATGGAAGACACATTCGAAGAAAGTCCTTATAGGGCTTGGAATGCTCCATTTTCAGCCCCTAAAGTACAGCAGAACAATGCTTAGGATGTATTTACTGTATAAATAATTAATTCCAACTTTTCCATAATGGGTGTCATGGCGAAATCATGTCTCTTTTGCATCACATGAATGCTTCATTTTATTTATTTATTTTTATTCCATAAGATGATCTCTTGGTCAGAATGACACTTCTTCACCCAGTAAAATATTCTGTAAATCATTAAATGATCTATGGCATTAACATTTCCTCCAGTTTTAAAAGTAACTTTCTGAACTTAGTGTTATTTTGGTAAGAAAGTAAATACACAGTGGGTTTTAGCTGTTAAGCATGGTTTTGAAGTGTGCACACTAATGATGAATTGAGGCAAATCTATGGATAAAATTCAGCCAACCTTGCTATTATCCTTTATTTCTCTGTTTCATATGTTCTTCTGCCCTTCTCTAATATAGCTTAGTGGGAATGGTCTAGTGCAGTGGAATAATCACAAACTTTGCAGTGGGACCCATATGCTGTGTGACCTTAAGCAACTTATCTCATTGAGCCTCAGGTTTTTCATCTGTAAAATGGAGAAATATACTTGGGGATAAAATGAGACCACATGTATAAAGCACCTGGCATGTAGAAGCTGCACAGTAAGTAGAAGCTATTACCATTGCTATTATTTTATTCTTCAGCTGACATCTACTTTGACTAAAAATGACAAATATAGTGTCCTACTTACTGGAGTTTGAAGTCATGGAGATAGAGTCATAGAAGGTTTTAGATTACCCTTGGATTATAGAAGTTGATTATGTGTATATTCTTCAAACACTACAAGCCTGTTCTGGTCTTGGGCATCAAATACCAATGAGGTTATTTCCTTCTTGTCATTCAAGTCTCAGATTAAATGTTATCTCATCAGAGAACTTTCACCATCCATCTAAAGTAGCCACCCAGTCACTTTCTATTACATCATTGACTCTATTTCAATTATCTGCATTGTACTTTTTAAGTACTTGGGATTTTTAGAAAATTTGATTATTTCTGTTCTTTCTTCCTTTTCCCCCTCTCCTTCCCTCACTCTTACTTTCTCTGCACTAGAACATATACTTCATAAGGTCAGGAATCTTTTCAGCCTCAATCACTGCAGATTCCCAGCACCTAAAACAGTGCCTTACATATGACAGGTGCTTGATAAATATTTGTTCAAAGAATAAATGCATGTTTCCATTCAGAATTTGAATCAGTATATTTTAAGATTTTTTCTGCTTCATTTCTTATAAATCACTGCTCTATTTTAGTATCAATTGACTCATTACATTAGAAAATAAGGTCTTATTGCCATCTTCTCTTTCTGTCTTTATGTTACTTGTTTATTTTGTTTTGTGTGGATCATTTCCTTTACATTTCTTAATATGATGCCTAATACGCTGGAGTCTTTACTGCTCATATTCTGTTCTTTGTCTTGAGTTCATCCTATATTTTGCTGGATGGTGGTACATTAGTTTCTTATTCCTGCATCTTGAGCTCTCTGCTCCCAGCAGATTCTGAATTAAGATTTTTCAATTTTTAACATTTTTCTCCATCCTTTTCATTTTGTGATTACATCTCCTCAGCATATTTTTATCTCTATATTTATCGTGGTGGCACATTTTAGGGGAAAAACTCATCTTATCTTTGGGGGAGAAAGGGAGGATGGCATACCCCTGAATGTATTATTTAAGCTGTGGCAGAGAGGCAGGCAGCCTCAGTCAGAGAGGACAGAGAAGGGTGAGATGAGAACAAAGACAGAAGGTCAAGTCCAAACGTGAAGGGGAGCTGAACTGGAGGGTTCTGTCATTCTCTGCTCCTTTCAGAATAAGAATGTTGCCTTAACTGATTGAATGGGGAAAGAAAGTGAGAGAGAGGAAAGCCGTGGCCAGAATTGCAGGCTCATCCAATTCTCTTAGAAATCTGGCTCCACTTTTCTGCCAGCAACGTGAATGAAACCTGCAATCTCATTTCACCTTATGGTAGCAAACAGGCATTAATGGTCAGTGTGACACATGGACTCAGTAATGGGAAAAGATTTTCTACCTAACTAACTGTGAAGAAGTGAGAACAGCTATTTTTCACTATAAACATAGAAATTAGACTTTGTCAAGTAATGCTTTCAATCTATAACTTAAAGTGTTAGAATATGAAACTACCGAATGACTAAAATTATTCCCATCTGTCATCTTCTTGAAACAAACACAGTTTTTTTAGAGCTACTCTATATCTGATAGAATCCAATAGCCTTTATTAAATGTGAATTTTACCTTACCTGGGTGTAATTTACCTTAATTTTGTTAGCCATGGAAAAAGAAAATCGCTTTAGTAATGTTTTTCTTCATTTCTTTAGCAATAGCATGATCTTGCAATGTATAAAAGATTTCCAGGTAGATTGGAACAATGGACTTATGAGAGCAAAAATTCAGAAGCATGGTGCATGAAATGAACATGAAGATCCATTAAAGATATTGTTAAGAACTTAAGATACTTATAATTTGCTTAATTGGGAGAGAAGGATAATGTTCATTACTGAATTCAAGCTCTCTGCAAGAGCTTTAAATTTATTTGAGGCTTATATTTTTTGGAAATTAAATACATTCTTAACCGCTCTAATGACCTTGTATGTCCTTTCTCTCCAAAGAGTAAACTCATGTCATGACTGCTCAATACAATAACGAAACTGAGATATACAATACTATCTGCACATCTGGTGGCAGCCAGGGAGGTGGAGAGACATAAAATAAATTAAATGTACAGATTACTGTGAAATAATTTGGTTTCAGTATCTAATCCCAATAAAAAATTGACCAGAGATTCTCATATAGAGCCAAATTTATTGACTCAGTTGCAACCCCTTTCTTTTCCTTGATGGAAAAGAAATGCTAAAGAAAAGGAGAATGGTAAACCTTTTAGCACTCACACAGGAAGAAAAGAAATAAGCTTACCTAATGGTTATTAAAATATCAATTTTTGTTATAGCATTAAAAGAAACAAACCAGACAGAGATTCTAGGAAGATAGAGATTTTGAGTGTTCCAGATGAGAATGGGAATCAATATTCCCCTAAGACTCTGGGGGACTATTTGATTTCTCAAGGGAAGGATGTAGTGAAGTCAGCCAGACAGACTCATTCCCTAGCCCAAAGCCACTAGAGGTACCATTGTTTGGATAAAGAGTACATTATCTTGTAAAACTAGTGTGGCATGTTAAATCTTGGCAGACAGACTTCCTTCTAGTGGATAAATGGTCCTTTCTTTGCTAAGATATGAGATATATATAAAAATCATATAAATATAAATATTCATATCATATTTATGTATATATATCAATCCTGGGGAAAAGAGACTGATTTCTTGATCTATGTTTCCCCTGTCACCTCTATCACCTTGCCTGATATCTGGAATCAACTATACCTCAGTGCCTACTCACTGCTCACTTAGAGTTTATACCTATTTTTCCTTAATCACACATCTTTACTCAATGCCTTGGGTCACATTAGCAATCCTTCCTCCCCATCCCTTCCCCATTTCTTGCTTTCATGAGGATGAAGTGTTTGCCTTTCATTCCAATGCTATAGTAAGGTTTCTCAGGCTTGCTGACTCTTCTCTGTCTACTTTTATGAGTAGGGTCTCTAAGCTTTAAGTGCAAGACACATAATTTATCCAACTCTTCTCTTAAAATTTAATACTCTCGTGCTGTGGTCTGTGGACCTATTTCTTCCCAAACTTATTTCTGGCAGTCTGTGGTCCCTGGAGCCAAGTACCCTTAGTTTTTCCAACCAGGACCTCCCAAGGAGTCAGCAACAGATTTCATACACTTGTGTATGAGCTGGGGTTTCTGGGCATAGGCAGGTTACTCAACAGTTTCCAATGAAACCAAAGAAAGAACAAAAAGAAGCAAAACCAGCTGACATTTTCTATGCTATCCTGATGGTGGAAATATGAATAAGCACACAGTACAAACAAGCGAGGAGTCCAAAATAATAATATAGTTAATCCCTTAGGTGTAATGAATAAATTACTGGAGAGAATAAAGAAATAGAGAGGGTGTATCATGTAAATATAGGACTGGAAAATTAAAAATGACTTCCTTAATGGAACAATCGTTCCCCTAAGAGCTAGTATTTTATTTGACATTCCAGAAATTTCTAGGAAACTTGTCTAGTGTATGTTTTCATGTATATATTTTCTAGTGCTTTATTTAATGACATTTCCCCTTGTGCTTACTGCTAGCAACTTATCTCTATCGTCAGTATTGTTTTTTAATCTTACGTATCTCTATTTTCTTTCCTCTTAGATTAACTGAGAACTTCTCACCAATAAAGAAGTCTCCTCCTCATTGCCTTGACTCTATTGGGACAAACGTAACCATCCACAGGACAGCTGGCTCTTGGACGTGCATTCCAGAAACACAGAGGCTTGCAAGGAGTGCATGGTATATACATAGTTTCAAAAATAGTAAAGAATTATGGTTTGATGATTACAGATGCCTACAAATACATTCAGTTGAATAAATGCCCCAATGAATTGCTCTTTTAATTTTCTTCCAGCAATAAAAGAAGTAACTTTAGAGAAGTTTCTCATCTAGTAGATCTGGGTGGGGACCCAGAATTTGCATTTCTAACAAGTGATTCGGATGCTGATGCTGCTAGTTCAGGGACTACACTTTGAGAACACTGCTTATTTCAGTGGTCATGTCAAGGGTTCATGGAAGAAACATGCTGTATGAGCCATCATACAGCTCACATTCATCAGAGGCACCTACCACTTCTGTATTTGCTTTTCATCAGCATGGGGGAAAGTACAAAGCGATGTTGAAAGCATGCACTTAGGGGAGTAGAGAATAGCAGAGGAGAAAGGCGTGGTGGTAAGGGCTTGGAAGTTTTTCTTTTTATTCATATGTGGGACATGGGGTGTGATATAGTTTTTTGTTTCAAAAGATAGAGCAGCAGTTCTCAATTCTCAGAATCACCAGGAGTGCCCACAGAGATTCGAATTCAGTAGGTCCTTGGATAGGATCCAAAAGTCTGTATGTCTATCCAGCATCCTGGATAATTTTAAAGCAGATTTTCTAAAGATTATACTTTAAGTATTAAATATTAATGATTTTAGAAAAAGAGAGAAATCCAAGTGAAGATTTAATCCTACATGGGAGAGAAATCAAAGATGCTATCAGGTATTTTCTTTTTAAGAGTTATATGTAGAAGGTGAGGCAGTAAAACAGGTGGCAGGGATTTATTTAGTTATTTTTTAAAAAGAAGCAGGGAAGGAAGCAGAGCAGAGACTGACAATGAAGCCAGGAGTCAGTGAAGACCAAATAAGCTGATCAGTTAAGGGGTGATATGATTTTCTTTTCTTTTTTTTTTTATTTTATTTTCATTTGTGTGAAATGACCAAATGCAACAAGGAAGCAATTTGGATGAGGAAATTCCTTTTAATTTTAAGCAGAGAGCTAGCTGAGAAGAGTTTTCCTTTCAAAAGTCAGTTGTAAAAAGATAAAAAGTAGGAGTGAATGGCAGAAGGAGACCAGGTGGCATACCAAGGAGTTAGAGCTGAGTGGAAGTGAAGGTCACTGGGCATTAAGGACATGCCATCAACAGGAAAGATTCTCGTGGCAACAAGACATGACATACTGCAGGTGTAGCCAATGCAGACCTGGGAATGAAAATACCTATACCCAGTCTACTTAATCATTAAAAAGAATGGAAATACTACTCTGTATGTGTATTTGTGTGTGTGTGTGTGTATGTTTGTGTGTCAGAGAGAGAGACAGAGACAGAGAGGTAAAGACATTGGGCCAATGACATCTGTTTGGATGTCATGAGTGTGTCTGAGTATTCAATTTTCTGGCATTAGGAGTGTCAAGGAGCTAATCTCTTTTATATTAATATGGGAACCTTTGACCGAATAGCCTTTAGAAGGCAAGAGGAGCAAGACATAATGTTCAAATATTAAGAAAAATGTTCTGTCTCTGGAGTAACAAAGCATAATCTCGTTTTTAGTCCTACCGTGTGCTTATATACATGTGTACACAAGACTTGATTTGTACAAGTACTTCATCATGTTCTTTAGTTACCCTCAAATTGCAATGTTTGTTTGATTTCAAATCTTTACTTGAACTGCTTCTTCACCTGAAATATCTTTCTTTTTTTTTGAGACTGAGTCTCACTTTGTTGCCCAGGCTGGAGTGAGTGCCATGGCATCAGCCTAGCTGACAGCAACCTCAATCTCCTGGGCTCAAGCGATCCTCCTGCCTCAACCTCCCAAGTAGCTGGGACTACAGGCATGTGCCACCATGCCCGGCTAATTTTTTGTATATATATTTTTAGTTGGTCAATTAATTTCTTTCTATTTTTAGTAGAGATGATGTCTCGCTCAGGCTGGTTTCAAACTCCTGACCTTGAGCAATCCGCCTGCCTAGGCCTCCCAGAGTGCTAGGATTACAGGCGTGAGCCACCGAGCTCTTCCTGAAATATCTTTCTTTTTCCTTCTCTAACAGAACTCTAGCTTCAGAACCCTAAGATTTTCCCTGAGTATTCCTAAGTTCACTGACATTTTCTATCTCTGCATTTAAATCATAGGAAAGGAATGCTTTCAATGCACTGCCCTATTCTCCTGAGTTCAAGCATAAAAAGTTTATATTTGAGAAGTTCCAAATAAACTATTATTTAATAAATTAAGAAAGAAAGTGTGGGTGGAATCCTCCAGTAATAGAAACTTTTGGCTTCTGCTCCAGCGTCCATCCCATTCCACCCTCTCCCATCATGTAATAGCCACTGGTTTGCTGGGGTTGACTCCACCCCTAGCTCCAGGAATGGGCCTTGATTGCCTAACCAATCAGTGGAATTCCATGCCTCTATCTACGGTGATTGGTTCAGGCATAGACCTGGTCCAATCAGAATGAAGGTCAGGACTTTTGCTCTATAGTTGGGAGTTCTTAATGGCCCGTGTGGTGTGCAAGTGTGATGACAGGAACTGTGGCAATCAGTTTGCTAATGTGGGGGAAGACAGCTTGAGGGTAAAGCTAATACCCCAAATGCAGGGCATCACTTAGAATGGGAATCGTAAATCTGATCAAACCATGCTGAAGTTACCCTGGAGGCTATAGTCATTTGAGCCAATATATTCCCTTTATGGTTTAAGACAGGGAATGAGATTATCTATTACTAATATGCCTTCCTCTTGATTTTAAATCTTTGGGACATGATATGTAATTTGTCTTCTTGCAACATAGTTTATTTAGGAAATCAGCAGCACTCTTCAACAGCATTTGCTCCCCTGGTAAGAGCGTTTATGTATTTTTGCTGCTTATGCTGATTCTAATGAATGTCATGTTCACAAGTGGTAAAATAATAAATATGATTGAGAGGTGTTTGTATCACAATTTCTGTTCAAAACAATTAGTATTCTTGTGTACTTAGATAGTGCTGATATGGACTTCTTACTCATTTATAAATCAAACATTTCCTGAACATTTAAATTCATTCTAATTGTGTATACATGGGCATTTAGTGTACATAGGTACTATGCAAAAGATAGTATTTGTTGAACATTCCTCAGTGTTTCTGGCAATATATTGAATGTGGATACCTTTTCGATGAAACTGAAGAGACCCCAGCAGACATATGGATTTTAGCATCTCTGTCGTATACATTTCTAAGCAGCACTGCAGCTGGATGTAAAGCCGACAGATTTCTGGGTGGATCTCACCATCTTCTGGGCTGTAATGGAATGAAAGAGAAAAGCTGTGAACATTCCCCAGATTTCACTCAGTAGCCATTTGTCTCAGCTATGAGAGGGGAAAATGCTCAATAAAGATTCCTTAAAGCCTTGATCCTAAAATATAGGACTTCCTGCTTTCAAACCAATGACCAATGTGACAATTCTTACATAAGTGTCTTTCTGACTAACAGCTCTTAATTTTTTTCCCCTTCAGCAGCAGGCTTCTGCTGGGAGCTTAAAATCATAAATGCTTTACGTAATTGAAAATATCAGACATTTTCAATTTAGCTGTTGGAACAAATTTGCAAAATATATTTAAACCATAAGAATCTCCTAGGCTACAAGAAGAGATTAAAAACCCTTGTTTTCAGGGAAACTAACAAGAGCTATTCAATTACCAGTTATAAGACAGCTCTTTAATACTAGGGCCCTAACATAATATGATTAGAGAGAGCCAATTTACAAATTATTTTTATCAAGGTTTTTGGTCTCAGTCTGAAGGATATTCCTTTATTGTTTATTATGGCTAATTTACAAAAGGTCACATGTTTTTAATGAAAAAATTAAAATTTTATGAAAAAAGAAATGCAATACATTTCTAATAATTATGCTTAACAATCTAAAGCTACATAAACACTGAACTTATGCTCTAAAGTGTATTCTAAAGTCTTTGAATCTTTTTCTGTTAAATATAGCAAACCATATCAATGTGAATATGATAAAACATGGAGTAATCACTTTTATTTTTTGATTAAGAGGAAAGAAATTAGTTGTTGAAAAAGTAATATTCAATTTTATGTAACTATTAAAACAAAAGCATGTGTTGAATAAAGCAAACTAAGACAAGGGGTAAAGTTTAGAGATAAATCAGAAATGAAAGGCAGCCTAAAAGTGAACTCTGTCAGAATTCCTAATGTGTTGTGTTACCTTTACTTCTATCCCCATTCCTTTAAAATGCAATGAAATCTAATTAAATTATGTAGCATTTGGATTTGATTCTTTTGTAAAGTGGGTTGGTGGCAAAATGTCAGGGGTAATTATCAGACAAAAAAGAGTGGCTTCATTTTTAAGTTCTGGAATCACAGTAGAAAGAATTTGTACGTACACAGCACTTTACAGTGATAATTGGTTTTCATTTTCAACACTTCGTAGATGAGCATATCTATCCATATGGCTTATATAACATAGGAAAATGCAAAATTCTTTGCATCGGTATCAGTGACGGCTGCATAGTCATCCTATGTCTTTTACTATGTCAGATGGAACAAAGTGCCTCATAAGAGCTCACATGCAAAATGTGGCTTTATCCGAACGTTAAAAGACATTGCTTTTTTCATTTGTGTCCCAAAGGTCCAGCCCTAAGTCAGTATCAGAGGCAAGTGTATCTCTGGGGAAAGTCTCAGGTTTTCTTTCAGAGCTTCCTCCCACAGGTACCTTCCACCCTCAAGCTGTCCTCCTGTTACCTGGAGTTTCCCTCACCCTACTCCACCCCGCCACCTACCCACCCCCACACACACCCTCTCATTATTTCACATCATCTGACACCTTTCAAAATGTCTCTGATTGTGTCCCATTCTCTTGCAGCCCTGCTAGATTCTGAACAGATAATGGGCATTAGTGGTTCATATAATAAAAAGTGATCTTGGCATATTATCTAATAATACATTGATTTTCATAGAAAAATCTGAAGATAATGTCTTATTCCAAAGGCAGGCTAGAGGGAAAATATTTTAAGGCAGGCAGGTCTTTTCTGTGCTGTTTTATCATCCCAATACCAGCTGCCTATTTCACCTACCTATAACATTGGCCCTGGTGGCTCATTCAGAGTTTTATTTTATTTTTAACTGACACACTGTAATTATACTTTTGACAGAGTTCACTTTTAGGCTTTCTTTCATTTCCAACTTATCCCTAAATGTTACCCTTTTTCTTAGTTTGCTTTATTCAACACATGCTATTGTTTTAATAGTTGCATATAAGATTGAATAGTATTTTTTCAACAACTAATTTCTTTCCTTTTAATCAAAAAACAAAAGTGATTACTCCATGGGGTACGTGTGATGTTTCGGTACATGTATACCTTGTGTAATGATCCAATCAGAGTAATTAGCAAGTCCATCACCTCAAATATTTACCCTTTCTTTATGGTGAGACCATTCAGAATCCTATCTTCTAGCTATTTTGAAATATAAAATACATTATTGTTAACTATAGTCACCCTACTGTGCAAAAGAACACCAGAACTTATTCCTCCTATCTAACACTAACTTTGCAAAATATGGAATGCTTCATGAATTTGCATGCCATCCTTGTGCAGGGGCCATCCTAATCTTTGTATCATTCCAATTTAAGTGTATGTGCTGCCAAAATGAATGCTCATATGCAGATTTTAAAAAAACTCTATAATAAATCTGCTATATGCATTGTACATTTTATGAGTGGGACAATTAACCAGCACAGTATCATTCTAAGCCATGGAGTATTCTTATTTTCAGAAGTACAAAATATGTCCCTAGTGGCTTAGTTCCAAAGCTAAGCAAACTTCATATATAGATGACATTTTATGTAATTTAAACAAATGCCTACCATATTAACATATTTTAAGAGCCACTATATTTTATTTATTATTTTACAGCTAGAAAGAGAAAGAGAGAGAAAGCAATATATTAAGTGCTTCTGAGAAAAAGCAAATCAAACAGATTAAAATGCTTAATTCAGAACATTTCTTTGGGTACCATCTCTCTAATGCTTCTGTAATCCATAGAGATTCTAGAAACTGTGGAACAGTTGCACCCTTCATAAATAGTATGGGAAGGAACTGAATAGGTGCTACCAGAAATACAGTCTGCCTAACAAAAATTAATTGATGCTAAAGTTGCATCATAGATTTTCTGGTTAAAAAACTCATACATACACTGATACATTATCCTTTAATATCTTGGAAAATTGAAGTATAGAGAAAGAAAGGACCTATTTAAAGATCAGTGGAAAAGCTAAAGTATCTTTATGTTAGAGTTTCATGATGCCTAGACCAAATTACATAAATCTCAGGCCTATACAATTTATTTCTTCCACTTGAGAGTTCTAAGATGTATTATTGTTATAGATTGATAAAAGTTCATTGACAGAAAAAATGTCAAATGAGTTCTGATATATTTACTGTTACAAGCAGTGGACTGGAATACATTTTTGAGAAGCATTAAGTGCATTTAGGTTATTTTCAAAACAAATGAGGAAGAGCTGAAACATTGGAGAATGGAGGAAAAGCCAAGAAAATAGCAATTTAAAAGCTTGAAACTTCCTAGGGATAAATTATAACATTGAAGAAAACATTTACATTAAAATAAAATTGGACCTGTGGACTTCCTCCAAGAACTGGAAGCAATTTCACTTAGAGGTAACTTTGCCACATATTACTTCTGCTTTGTATAAATGATCCACTCTTATTAATCAAAGTTTAGGTTTATGGGAGTCATTCTGAGAGTGACTCATTTAATTCAGTCAAATACATTTTATGAGTTAGTGACTAGGTTGTGATTATTTATTTTTTCTATTAAGCCTAAATTGAGAGCTAAGCTTATCATTTTGATTAATTTCAAAACCTTAGTATTAAAATAAAAAACCTTAAAAATTAATTTCAACCAATTTCCAATGATTTAGAGCTCAAGTTGAATCCAAAAACATTTACAATAATTGCCAAATTATGAATCTGCTCTGTTAACTCCTTAAAGGTGAGAATCAAGATTTAATGACTGAATTATATAGCTTAAGAAAGTTGAACTGCTGTAGGAGGAGGAGGACATAAAAACAGATATTGCCTAAGTTGCCTCTTGATAATGGAACCTCTTTCTATTGTGAATATTCTTATTTTGTAATTCAGAAAGTAATATGATAAAGACCTGCCAGAATGGCTAAAATTAAAAAGACTGCCATGTCATTATTTGGGGGTATGTAAATGCTCAGCCATCAAGTATTAATAAATACCCACCACCTAGATTCTACAATTAACATGTTACAGCACTTGCTTTATCGCACACCTACCTGTCTGTCCATCCCTTTGCCCCGGTGGCAATCCACATTATTCTTCTGATGTTGCAGACATCAGTAAACTTTACCCCTAATCAATTCACCATGAGTATCATTAACTGGAGCCCTGTCAAATGTTGGGGATGATGTGGAGCAATGGAAGCTCTCGTACATTGTTGGTGGGAGTTAAAATGTTATACAACTCCTTTGAAAAAAATGTTCTGGAAGATTCTTATAAGACTAAACATACATCTAGCCTATGACCCGGCAATTCCATTTCTAGGTATTTGGCCAGAAGAAATGAAAACATATTCACAAATAGATCTCTACAAGTGTGCTCATAGTATTTATTTAAAATAACCAAAAAAAGAAACAGCCTAGGTGTCTGTCAAGAGGAAAATGGTTGAGGAAATTAGTACATTCCTACAATACAATAATACTCAACAATTAAAAGGAACAAACTTCTTGTACTCAAAACAACCCAGATGAAAAACAAAAACATTATCTTAAAATCCTTACACAAGAGTAAATACTGTACGACTCCATTCATATGAAGCACTAGAACAACAGTCCCCAACCTTTTTGGCACCAGGGACCGTTCTCATGGAAGACAATTTTTCCACGGACCAGTGAGATGGGGGATGGTTTGGGGATGATTCAAGTGCATTACATTTATTGTGCACTTTATTTCTATTATCATTATTACATTGTAATATATAATGAAAGAATTATACAACTCACCATAGGTTGGGGACCCTTGCTCTAGAGCAAGTAAAACTAATTGATTAGTGAAAAACATTAGAACAGTGATGGGGAATTGACTAAGAAGGGGCATGAAGAAACTTTCTGGGAAGAGAGTAATAGTCTATATCTAGACAGAGGTTTTAGTTACATGGGTGTATGCATTTGGCAAAACTTATTGAATAATACACTTAAGATTTGTGGATTTGTTTTACTTTAAGAAAATTTTACTTAAAAAAACCCATAAGCAAATACTGAACTCTTGTTAATGATATGCATGCTGAATTGTTTAGAAGTAAAGTTTACAAATGTCTGTAACTTCGGGAGAATAATATGGATTGCTGATTGGACAGCATAATGAACAGGTAGATAAGTAATAAAGCAAGTATCATAAAATGCTAATTGTGGAATCTGGGTGGTGGGTATTTATTTGATGGATGAGGATTTACATTTCCCCAAATAATTACATGGGATAACTTTAACAAAATAACTGGGAATCTTTATGACTGGTAAGGTCAAGGTCAGGAGTCAACACCCTAGGGATTTGAGTTATGAAATATCTTGGCCCTGAATTTGTCTGCTCTTTTGCTGAGGTTGCCAGACTTTGGTGGTCTGTGCAGCTGCTAATAGCTTTTTAAAAGCCAGTAAAATGTTTGTTGTTTTGGTAGTCTGCTTCTAATGCAATGATTTATATATTTAGTTGAAGGCAGCAAGATGTAATGAAAGGAAAATGAGTTCTGGATTCAGAAAACTTAGTTTTAAATATAGGCTTTGCCCCCTTAGGATTGTGATCTTAGGAAAACCACTTTAACTTCTCTGAGACTCAGTTTCTCAGCTATGACATAGAGATAACAACCATGTGAAGTACCTCAAAGTTGCTGCAAGGATCAGATAAGATCATGTGTGGGAAAACAGGTAAAGCATGTGAAGGCTAATAAGATGCTAGCTGCAATTCATCTTAGCACATCAAAGTTGTGTTCATTTAGCCTTATGCGTGTGTTGTTTTTAGTTTATAAAAGTTACCTGCTATTCCATAACAGTTTTTATTTGCTTATAGTTCCCAAATATGGACTTTTGTTAAATAAACATGTTATTGGGCTGAGAAAGAAAGGTATGACTCTACTGACAACCACTCGCATTCTACAGATTTTAGTGATGTCAGGGTTTGGGGTTTGTCAGATAGCAAAGATGGAAACCAGGACTCCTGTCACAGCACCTATATCCAAGTTTCTTTTTTCTGAATCAATTCTGTTGTTGGCCATTAAGCCAAATGGCAAGGGAAGACTCAGGAAGCCAAACAGGTTGAGGGAAGGGGATAGTATCCTTTACTTTATTTCTCAGAGCAAACAGCTAGGAAGGAAAGGGATTAAATGACTAACCCAAGAAGAGTGGTCTCCAGGATACCTTTTCAAATATCTCCACTGGCTCCTCTCGGATGGATTTCACTTACCAAGATACACGCTAATTCTGTGCCAACTTCAGTGACAGCTTCAGAGCCCAGCCCTCATATGGTTTCAGTCAGGGAGATTTCTCAAGGTGGGCCCATAAGACTATATAATCAGTGGATAGTTAGGGGGTAGGAAGGGTATGCGTGTTTGTGTGACCCAGTTATCATTTTATATTTCAAATTCTTAACGGTAATTACCAGGAATTCTATCCAAGCTCATAAATACTGAACAGATGCTACTGGGCACCTACTTTCTGACTACATATTTTACATCAGATAAGCACTGCAATACAAAGAGGAGCCCAGCTAATCAGGAGAATACGAACAAGACATTTTCAAGGTACCTATACGTATACTAGTTGAGTGTCCCTACTGTCTTCATTTTTTTTTTTATCATAATTGTGCTGCAGGAAGTTTTTATGACACTTGTGCTTTAGGTGGAAACCTCTTGTATTTTCTTCACAGAGAGTCTTAGCAAGTTTAGTTCCCCCAGGAGCCTTTGAAGAATAATTGCAGTAATTCCCCTCACTTCACAGCGTGTTGTTTCATGGGAACATATGGCGCTGTGACTTCCTCACCACTGACATGAGTTGGGATCAAACTCTGCCCCGGAGCTATTTAGGGTTAGTCAGAAATAAGACTTGACTTTTAACAGCACAAGGAAACCTGAAGTGAAACTGAATTGTTTTTTTGGTGGTGACTTTGGGTACCTTTATGTAAATCAACGGGGCTCAGAGGGGCCAGCACCTCTTATGATTTCGGGTGACATTCTGGTGTCCATCTCCCTGTTGTGTTTGGTTTGCCCTCTGCCAAGACTTTTGCTATTTCCCCATGACCCAGGTGGGAGGGTTGGTAAATAATGGGTAGCATTGCCAACCTCCTTATTCGTTTTTTCCATTTAAAAAGTAAAAACTATATCTAAACACTTAAAAAAATCAATAGCCATCAGTTTCCTGACATTGCCATGCTCATAATGAAAGACTAAAAATATATATTACTATTCAATTATAAATCATCTTTTATTTATCTTAAATGTTACTGTATACTGCAATAGTGGGGAGAGCTGGGAATTGGTGGTGACATTTGTGGTGATTCTGAAGGGGCCTTTTAGGCAGTTTCCAGGGCATTAGAGGTTGAAGGAGTTAATGGGCTGCATATCATGACTTCTTGTTTTTGTTATAGGAGTATCACTTCTAAAAGGTATACTTAATGGCCAGGAGAAAGTACCATGTACAAGGCAACATTTCTTTAATCTTCAAAATAAAATGTCTTTATTATTCTGTCTTGGTCTCTTCTCCCAACCTCCTACCTTTTTTGGCATGAAACTCTGTTGGCCTCTCCATTTTCCTCTCTGATTATCTCTTAATGTCCTTTCTTTTCTTTTCTTTTTTTTTTTTTTTTTCTTTTTGTGAGAAAGGGTCTCATTCTGTGTCCAGGATTTGAGTGCAGTGGCATGATCATAGCTCACTGCAACCTCAAACTCCTGGGCTCAAGCGATCCTCTTGCCTCAGCCTCCTGCACAGCTGGGACTATAGGTATGCGCCACCATGCCTGGCTAATTTTTCTATTTTTTGTAGAGACGGGGTCTTGTTCTTGCTCTTGCTCAGGCTGGTCTGAAACTCCTGACTTTAAGCTATCCTCCTACTTTGGCCTCCCAGAATGCTAGAATTACAGGTGTAAGCCACCACACCCTGCCTTTAATATCCTCTTTATGGTCCCTGGTTAGGAATCATATGGGGGTCTGCAAACAGCTCCTTAGGTCCTGATCTTCCGGGTCTTGTGTTTCTTAGAGCTAGCAGAGATAGCCCTGTGGCTGAAGGAGTCTGAATGTTGGATTCTCAAATCTCTGCTGGGATGAAAACCAATACAATACCATGGATTACATAGTTAGGATAGTCCTTCCTCACCGAATATAATTAGGATCAGTTTATTAAAAACTATACATACGGCTGGGCATCGTGGCTCATGCCTGTAATCCTAGCACTCTGGGAGGCCTAGCTGGGCAGATTGCTCAAGGTCAGGAGTTCAAAACCAGCCTGAGCAAGAGTGAGAGCCTGTCTCTACCAAAAATAGAAAGAAATTAATTGGCCAACTAAAAAATATATATAGAAAAAATTAGCCAGGCATGGTGGCGCATGCCTATAGTCCCAGCTATTCAGGAGGCTGAGACTGAAGGATCACTTGAGCCCAGGAGTTTGAGGTTGCTGTGAGCTAGGCTGATGCCACAGCACTCTAGCCTGAGCAACAGAGTGAGACTCTGTATCAAAAAAAACCCCCAAAAAACAAAAAACTACACATACATTTACAGATATAGATATGTATATATATTTATTTGCATACTTACATATACAAATAATATATGTAACTTTTTAATAAGATCAGTTTATTTTCAAAGATATATATTTTTATCTGTATAGTATTTTTAAAGGTATATATTTAAAGAAACATATGCATGTTTCCACATGTAACCTGAAAAATAGTTTTGCACCTAAAATCAAGATTTTCATCTTCTAATGCTTACTGTTTTCACCTGATAGCAATGATCTTCAATGGTTAATTATCATTTAATTATTATTTGTGACACCAGAAAGAATGCAACTCGGTAATTTTCATTATATCCAAAGTCTGGGTCATTCATTGCAGTATGCAGTTAATTTCTACATTTATCCCCGAGAAATTTAGGGCTCAAAATATGAACTGTTGGTTTACCTGAATAGTATTTAGCTCTTCTTTCTTAATTATGTAATTAAGTTAGGTAATGCTGCATTTCTCTTCAGCAAAGCTCCAGGCTTCATCCATGTTGCCCAAAACAATGACACAGCTTTAAAACAACCTGAGGTAACTAGGTTGACCAAATTTAACTCATTCAATGAATCCAAAAGAGACTTTTGATAAAAAAGAAATTATTTCATCATCTCATTTAGCTGTAATAGCACAAAATATTGACTAATACTTTAATAGTTAATTATGACAGATAGGTTGGATGGTTATAGACTAGCCAGTTGTTGACTCCATTGTGGTTGCCAGAGCCAATGGCCTCCTCTTACACAAAGAGACTGTTTATCTGGAGTGCGGGTTCAGGGTTGACAAAAGATGATGAAGGCCCTAAAATATGGACCACATAGGACTCAAATCCCATGTTTTAGACCCACAAAAGTATTAAACCAGAAAGGTTCCTTGAGGGGGGTTTAGGAAGAGGCTATAAAGGCTGAGGTGTTTATTATATCATAATAATCACAGCAAATACAGGGAGCTTCTGTATGCCAGAGTTCCAATGCTGCCAGCCTCGCTCTCCAGTTCATGCTTTAGTTTATGTGAACAATTCAGAGAAGAGTTAGAACTTCTTTCTTTGCTTTCCTATTTTTTTTTTTTTTTTTTTTTTTAGCATTTGCAGTCTCCTTTTGCAGCTTCAGACTCCTACCCCACACTAAGGGTTCTGTAAATATTATATCTAATAGGATTTTGTGGTGTTATTGTGTCTTTCCATTGGCATGAAGTGATAATTTCCATTTTTTTGCATAACTGTCAAAAGATGACACTTCATGCCAATATGGAAATGTGCATTTCTAGACAGATGCAAGAGCTATTTTCTACAAAAAGGCAAATGCTTTATGCAAACAGAAGAGGCTATTATCTATGTACATGGGAAATATCATATTCCATCATGAGTTTCTTCACCTGACTATAAACTCTTCGTGGGAAAAAAATTGATCTTATGTAGCTCTGTAATTCCCAACACTTACCAGATTGTCCAGTACATAGTAGGTTCTCAACGAAGCAATTCCCCAAAGTAGCGCCTATATGGTGTGAGGAGTCAGAGGCTGAGGTCACAGCACTGGCTCTGCCATCATCAGCTCCATTTCACCATTAGAGACTGGTTTCTTACGAGTTTCTTTTCTTGGAGCCACCCCCCCCTTTTGTTTTAAACTATTTTATAAAAGTAAGGCATATTAACAGACATTTTATTCAGATAAGAAAAAAGAAGGAAAGAAGATGACTTATACTGACACCAGAGGTAAACATTGGTAACCTTTTGGCACATTTCCTTCCAGATTAAAAAACATAAATATATAAATAAGCACATGTACGAGAGACAGCGAGAGAGCACGAGAGAGAGCGAGCAAGCCCATGCAAGTGAGCCGTATACAGTACGTATTTTACTTTTGAATCTACTTTTTTACCTAAAAACATATCACCTATTAGCTTAACCTTTCTAAGTTACTTAACCCTTCTGAATCTTAGTTTTCTTATCTATATAAAATGAGGATGATGATGCCTATCTTATAATGTTCTTATGATAAATGAAATTATCCATGTAAGGCTCAGTATAAAATAAGCTCTCCAGTGTGATCATGCATGGAAAAGGATGAATGCATCCAGATGCCTGCCCAGGTTTCTCCTTCTTCTTCTTTTTTACTTTATCTCTTTTCTGCAGACCTCCTCTGTGGTCACAAGCTTCTTTTCTACTTGATGCAGAGATTGCATACTGGAGGCATGTGGTCCAAAGATGCCCATAAACTTGTTTTGTCTGGCTGACAATGGTCAATCTTTTGTTTTTGAAATCACATAACTATCTGGATTTCCTGTGTCTCTTAAAGTCAGAAGATGACAACACCAGGCCTGCTCTCTGGGATGGCGGTGCTCAGCTAGTGCTGAGGAGCAGCTGCCCTGGTAGAGAAGCAGAAACTCTCCAGTTCTTGCAAGACCCCCACCCACCCTGCTTCACATATTTGCTGTATTAGTGTGGTTCCTGCTGCACCTGAATTTGCTAGTGCTGGGTTAGAGCCCAACAAATTAGGATATATAACCAACCAATGCCCTATGAAAGGAACTCTCCAAACAACCACATTTTAGGAGGCAAGATTGCAGGCAGTAAGTGCTGCCTCAATTTAAGTGGAGTAGAATTTCCCAGATAGGAGCAAGATGGCCGAATAGAAACCTCCAGGATCGTCCCTCCACACAAACACCTAATTCAACAACTATCCATGCAAGCAAGCACCTTCAAAAGAACCACAAATCAGGTGAGTGATCATACTACCTGGTTTTAACATTATATAAAAGAAAGAGGCACTAAGGAGGGCAGAAAAGGCAGTCTTGCCTTGCAGACACCACCTCTCCCCTATCCTCCAGCAGTGCTGCCCCAGCACGCACTGTGGAGAGAGTATCTGTGTTCCCAGGGGAAAGTGAAGTGATTGTGGAGCTTTGCTTTGAAACTCAGGGCTTCCCTGGCACAGGGGAACACAGCACAGGGCAGAATTTTGCCAGTGCTCACGGAGCGAGAATTTTGACCAGCCTGGCCAAAGGGAAATCCTCTACCCAGAAGCTCAAATTCCAGCTAGCCCCACCACCAGCAGAGAAAGAGCAACCTGGGGCCTGGACTAAATTTGTAAGGCAGTTGGGTCACAAGGGCTCTACAGCTCTTGAGCAGTTCTTGTGGCAGTGCTAGCATGGAGCCAGTGGACTGGGGGTGCACATGACCCAGTGAGACACCAGCAGCTGTGGCCAAGTTAGTACTTGTGTCACTCCCTCCCCCAACTATGGCAGCACAGCTCAGGGAGAGTCTTCTTCCACTTGAGGAAAGGAAAAGGAAGAGCTCAGAGGACTTTGTTTTGCAACTTGGATACGAGCTAGGCCATAGTAAAATAATAAAAGAAAATAATGAAAAGCCCAGGACTCAATGGCTTCACTGATAAATTCTACCAAGCATTCAAAGGAGAACTAATACCTATCCCACTTAAACTATTCCAAAAAAATCAAGGAGGAAGGGATACTCCCAAACTTATTCTATGAGACCTGTATCACCCTGATATCAAAACCAGACAAACACACAACAAAAAAATAAAACTATAGGCCAATGTCTCTCATGGAAATAAATGTAAAAACCTTCAACAAAATACTAGCAAACCAAATTCAACAACACATTAAAAAGATTATTCATCATGATCATCCCAGGGATTCAAGGAAGGTTCAACATATGGAAATCAATCAATGTGATACATCATATAAACAGAAAGAAAGACAAAAACCATGTGATCATTTCAATTGATGCTGAAAAAAGTATTCAATAAAATTCAACATCCCCTCATGATAAAAACTCTCAAAAACTCGTTACAGAAGGAACTTACTTCAACATAATAATGGCCATATATGACAGAGTCACAGACAGTTAGTATCATAGTGAATGGGGAAACATGGAAAGCCTTTCCTCTAAGGTCTGGATAAGACAAGGATGTCCACTTTCACCACTGTTATTCAACATAGTACTAGAAGTTCTAGCTAGAGCGACCAAACAAGAGAAAGAAATAAAGGGCATCCACATTGGAAAGGAAGAAGGCAAATTATCCTTGTTTGCAGATGGCATGATATTATATCTAGAGAAACCTAAGACCCCACAAAAAACTTTTAGTACTGATAAACATATTCAGTAAAGTTGCAGGATACAAAATCAACTTAAAAAAGTCAGTCACATTTTTATATGTCAACAGTAAACAATCTATCTGATAAAGAAACCAAGAAAGTAATCCCATTTATAATAGCTACAAGTAAAATACATAGGAATAAACTTATCAAAAGAAGTGAAAGATCTCTATAATGAAAACTATAAAACTTTGATGAAAGAAGTTTAAGAGGACACAAAAAAGAAACCAAAAGATATTCCATGCTTATGGATTGGAAGAATCAATATTATTAAAATGTCCATAATACCTAAAGCAATCTACAGATTCAATGCAATCCCCAACAAAATACCAATGGCATTCTTCACAGAAATAGAATAAATAATCCTAAAATTTATATGGAACAACAAAAGACCCAGAATAGCCAAAGCCATCCTGACCAAAAAGAACAAAATTGGAGCAATCATATTACATGACTTCAAATTATACTACAGAGCTGTAGTAACTAAAATAGCATGGTACTGACATAAAAACAGACATATAGATCAATAGAACAGAATGGAGAACTCAGAAATAAATCCACACATCTATAGTTAACTAATCTTTGGCAAAGTTGCCAAGAATACACAGTAGGGAAAGGACAGTCTCTTCAATAAATAGTGCTGGGAAAACTGGATATCTGTATGCAGAAGAATGAAACTATATGGCAACTGTCTTTTGCCATATACAAAAATGAAATAAAAATGGATTAAAGACTTACATCTAAGACTGGAAACTATGAAACTACTAAAAGAAAACATTGGAGAAATGCTGCAGAACACTGATCTGGGCAAGGACTTCTTAAGTAATACCCTGAAAGCACAGGCAACCAAAGCAAAATTGAACAAATGGGGTCATATCAAGCTAAAAAGCTGCTGCACAGCAAAGGATACAGTCATATAATCAACAGAGTGAAGAGACTACCTGAAGGATGGCAAAAAATATTTGCAAATTATCCATCTGACAAGGGATTAATAACTAGAATATATAAGGAGCTCTAATAACTCAATAAGAAAATATCAAATAATCCAATTACAAATGAATAGACATTTCTTAAAAGATATACAAATGACCAACAAGTATATGAAAAAATGCTCAACATCATTAGTCATCAGAGACATGCAAATCAAAACTACAATGAGATATCATCTCACCCCAGTTAAAATGGCTTTTGTCCAAAAGACAGGCAATAACAAATGCTGGAAAGGATGTGGAGAAAGGGGAACCCTTGTACACTGTTGGTGGGAATGTAAATTAGTGTACTCACTATGGAGAACAGTATGGAGGTTCCTCAAAAATATAAAACTAGAATTACCATATGACCCAGAAATCCCATTGCTTAGTATATATCCCAAGGATGGGAATTAGGTATATGGAAAAGATATCTGCATTCCTATGTTTATTGCAGTGCTATTCACAAGAGCCAAGATTTGGAATCAACCTAAGTGTTCATCAATAGATGAACAGATAAAGAAATTGTGGTTTATACACATAATGGAATATTATATAGACACAAAAAGTAATTAAATACTGTTAATTGAAACAACATGGTTGGAACTGGAGAACATTATGTTAAGTCAAATAAGCCAAGCACAGAAAGACAAATCTTTCATGTTCTCACTCATATGTGGGAGCTACATATTTAAAACAATTGATCTCATAGAGACAGAGAGTAGAATGATGATTACCAGAGGCTGGGAAAGGTAGCAGGGAACAGGGCATAAAATGGGGATGGTTAATGGGTACAAAAATATAGTTAGTTAGATAGTTAGGATGAACAATATTTGATAGCACAACAAAGTGACTATAATTGACAGTAAGTTAGGGTATACTTTAAAATAACTAAAGAGAGGCCGGGCGAGGTGGCTCACGCCTGTAATCATAGCTCTCTGGGAGGCCGAGGCGGGCGGATTGCTCGAGGTCAGGAGTACGAAACCAGCCTAAGCAAGAGCGAGACCCCCGTCTCTACTATAAATAGAAAGAAATTAATTGGCCAACTAATATATATAGAAAAAATTAGCCGGGCATGGTGGCGCATGCCTGTAGTCCCAGCTACTTGGGAGGCTGAGGCAGCAGGATTGCTTGAGCCCAGGAGTTTGAGGTTGCTGTGAGCTAGGCTGACGCCACGGCACTCACTCTAGCCTGGGCAACAGAGCGAGACTCTGTCTCAAAAATAAATAAATAAATAAAAATAACTAAAGAGTAGAATTTGTAATGTTTCTATCACAAAGAAATGTTAAATGTCTAAGATGATGGATATCCCAATTACCCTAATTTGATTAATTCACATTGTATGCCTGTATTAAAACATCCTATATGTTCTATACAGATATACAACTGTTATGTACCCATAATAATTAGAACCAAAAAATTAAAAAAATTAAAGTATATGAAGAAAAAAAGAATCTCCAAGATTAAAACATCTTTCTTTGATATGAAACATAAAATTAGAGATTTAAAAACGGTTACTACTTGAGAGGATATAAAACATTCATCACAATCTGTACTCTCTTAATAAACTGTGAATTATAACTGAAAGTAATTATTAAAAAGCTTTGAAAGCTCTTGAAAATCAAGAGTCTGAATCATGAAATGAGTCACATTATTTGAAAAATAACAAAATAAGCCTTCTGATCTTATTCCAAGAAGCAAAAATTCAATATTTATCACTTAACCAAAAATTACATTAAAGAAAACAAGCAAAGATCCTTGAAACTATTTAATTGTCTTCAATAGTTCTAAAAATAGAACTTTGGAGATATTAATACTCCCATGGCAGTGGTTACTAAATTGACTGCAGTGTTAGTGGGCAGACTGAGGTAGAACAAGACAAGTGCCAGGGTCGTATATGGGACTGAATTAAGAGTGGATTAGGGTTGTGGACTAAATGACTCTGTGAAGTTATTTCTAGGTTATGCACTTTAAAACTGCCATTTCCATCTTGACTAACTTAATTCTCCATTTTAAAGTTGAAAGATCACGGAGTTAACTGACTCAAAGAGTGATGCTAACACTAAGACAACACTGAAGCTGATGTTTCAGCACCCTTTGGGTGAAGTGTATTGATGGACTGCTCTGTGAGGGAAAAATGAGATGCAAACACACAATCACAAACAAAAGAAGTGGAGAAATGTTTGGGACAAAATGACAGAGCCTGTCAGGTCCTGTAATCAAAGTTAATTTCACCTGGTAAGATGTCAAAGAAGCCCCACAGACATGTTTTTGAAATTCTAAAAATCCCTTTTAGATTCAAAATAAACACACTTGGAAGAAGGTAAAGGTATTGTGTGTTAGCTTGCTAGGGCTGCCATAACAAATTACTACAAACTGGATGGCTTAAACAATAGAAATGTATTGTCTCACAGTTCTAGAGGCTGGAAGTCCAAGATCAAGGTGTCAGCCGGGTTGGTTCCTATTGCAGGCTGGGAGGAAGAAACTTCTATGCCTCTCCCCAGCTTCTGGTAGTTTGCTGGCAATCACTAGAGTTCCTTGGCTTTCATCTACACAGGCCTTCCTGTGTGTATGTATGCCCACGTTGCTCTTTCTTATGAGGACATCAGTCATGTTGAATTAGGGCGCCACTCTTATTTGGAAATAAGGTCACCTTCCAAATAAGGGTTAGGACTCCAACATATAAATTCTGGGGGGACACAATTCAACCTGAAGCATGGCTACTTGAAAAAGTAGTTGATGAATTTAAGAAACCCTACCAGGTTGTCCAGGCCAAAAGTATAAACGGGTTCAAGAATGGATTCTTAAATGAGAGATCTATATCTGTAATACACTACTATGGGTCACTAGGTTTTTGAAGAGCTTATCTCACTTTTCTTTTCACGTCTTAGAAATAATCAAGGAATTTATTGTCCTAGATTTGACATGTATCAGTGCTAGACTTCCAAAGTAACTTTTTCTTCAGAATCCAGAGAGAGGGCCACATAAGAAAGGGAGAGGAGGAAAGAGCGGTGGGGGAGATAGGAAGAGAGTGCGAGAGGGTGAGGTAGTACTTTTCAAAATTTTGTTTTCTGTTGAATACGACTCCTTAGATTACAATCTCCCTGAGAGCAGGAAGTTTTATTCATTTTCTCTATGTCCCCAGAACCTAGCATACTGCCTGGCTCATTGAAGACTCTCCATCCTTGTCTGTGAAAATGAATTAAATTGAACTCAAGGCTGACACGGTGGAAGATGTCCAGCCCTGGTCACCAGCCAGCCCACCTGGTGTCACTGTTGGAAACAGCGCTGGGCTGGATGGACCATGGATTTGAGTCCATGTGGTACATGCAGTGTTTGCAAAGGGACAAGGCTAGTAGCTTCAGAGAGTTCAAGTAGGTGACAGCAACTACAGGCAGAGGAGAGTCTAGTCAACTACTGCAGTGGTTCACACTTTCTCAAAAGGAGGAAAGAATATTATAATAACATAAAGGCCACCTTCCGGCCTCCACATGAGGCATAAATGATTGGGAGTCAAATAACCCTCTATAATTAAGAATGATATCTTAATGCCATTATTTATAAATGTGACCTTGGGGGCATATTTCTTCTCAGAGCCTCAAATACTGAATCAAGATAGCAATACCCACTTCAGAGCATGATGGAAAAGATTTAAGTGAAATTATATATGGGAACTACATGGTCATAGCAAGTACAAATGCATAGAGGACATGTTCCAGGGTGGCATTTCTGCATATTATGCCTAGATATTCTCATATCTTTATTGCAGGCTTTCTTCTATATTGCTGATTCAAATAGTATCTATTGAGTTCCTGCTATTCACACAAGGATAATTTTGGGAAAAAAAGTGCATTACCTTTTCTGGAGTCCTTTCTTTAGAATTTATGAAAATTTCCATTATTATCCTTTGGTGTTTTTATTTGTTGATAACATATTGCAAAGTCTTCTCTAAGACGAACTAATTTTTCTGAACAGTGATAGAAAACTTGCAGTCCTTTGTACCTTCTTGATGTAGTATCCTTTTACTGCCAGCATGTTTTCAACTAAATGGTTCTACCGTGGAGATCTACATATAATTTTTTCTTTCATTCTTAACGATGAAGTATAATGTGCCATTAGGTGAGACAGAATGAAAGGACTCTGCATATCTGCCAATGGTGAGCTCAAGAACAGAAATAGCTCTTCAGGCAGACAGACATATGGGCAGGAGGAGATAGAGATTAGCAAATGTTTAGGTCAGTGTCTCCAATAGAGGCATCACTTTTGATTTTCAAAGCAACATAAATTATGTAAGATCATTAGCCCTTAGCAAGAGGAAAAAAAAAAAAAAAAGGTTGGTGAGATTCACTGACAAAGGACTTGAGGTTAGGAACATGCTTTTATTATTTCTTGGCATTCAATTCAGAATTAGCAAAATATAATATAATAATGTTTATTGGGAGTTTACTATGTGCCAGACACCATGCTAAACATTTACATCCCATTTAATTCTCATAATGAGTCTATGAGGTAGTTGCTATCCTTATCTTCAATTTACAGATGGAGGGAAATGAGGCTTAAGAGAGGTTATGAAACTTGCTGAAGGTCACACATAGAGTAAACACAGTGGTAGGACCCAAATCCACACTTATGCTTTTAACTGCAACATAACCTCACTAGGACAGAGAGCTCAGGAACTGAACTATATTTACAGGTTTGTTCATTCATCCATGCATAGTTAGTGAGATCATACTTTTTGCAAAATATTGTGCTAGAAATAAAATAGTCATTTTTTCTACTTTTCTGTATTGAGTCCCTAAATTATTATGGCTTAAAAGTTGGCCCTACTCCTACCTAGGTCCTTCATTTTTCCATTTATAATAAATGCACAGGGATATTTTCTGCCCAGCTCAGAGGAATGCACAACACAAAGGAAACATAAGTGTCTAGCACAGGGTGACCACCAAGCTAGTGCAAGCTGGTGTACGTGGGGGTGTAGGGAAAACTGCCAAAGAGAATAGGGTGCTACACCCCCAGGGATCCCTTTATCTAAGTGAAGCAATAAGAATGGAGAAAGGATCTGGCAGGGACTGGGCATGGAACCCTCTTTCTAGCTTTTTGTGCCCTTCTCTGCACCACAAACATTAATGCATTGAGGGGCAAATGGGAAAGTAAAGTGGCATTGATGCTGTTCATGGGCCATCATAATTCTCCCTTTCCCCAAGGAGAGACAAGAATCCAGGATGCCTTGCAGAGACTCCTTCTTAGCACTTTACTGGGATGTGAGACTTCTCTGCATAAGAGGAGAAATGAGTACTGAAAATTATTTGCAAAGCATTTTAGAAGTGAGTAGATGTACTAATGCAAATATATGACATTGTTAGTGATTAATGGCTCAGTTGGATTTACAGCATAAGAATTTTACATTATATTAAATACTTAGACAAGTGGTCTTCAAAGTTTTTATATCATGCAATCCTATGAATAAAAGATTAAACATGCACTCCTAGTATACAATATGCATTTGTTGATAAATTGTATACATTCAATGATATTGACTAGTAGATATTTTTAAATGTGCAAATAGAAAAATTAGCTGGGTGTCATGGCATGCACCTGCACCTGTACTCCCAGCTACTCAGGAAGCTGAGGCAGGAGGATTGCTTGAGCCCAGGAGTTTGAGGTTGCAGTGAAATATAATGATGCCACTGCACTCTAGCCTAGGCAACAGAGCAAGACTGTAACTCAAAAAAATAACAAAAGAAAGAAAAAAAAGAAAAAGAAGGGGACAATATGAAATATGAAGTTATAATATTTTCTTTCAGATCATCTTGCATACTTCGGTTTGAAGCCCACAGACTCGGCTTAGAGGTTCTCAAACTAACCAGAATCATCTGGAGGGCTTGTTTAAACCACAGAACGCTGGGTTTCTATCCCCAGTGTTTCTAATTCAGTGGATCTAGGATGGGGCTGGACAATTTGATTTCTATTAAGTTCACAGCTGATCCAGGAACCATACTTTGAGAACTACTCACTTAGTCTACTACAACCATAACCTGGTAAACACATCATAATAAATGTGTTTTAAAATGCTACATAGAGACAGAGTATAATAAAGTTAAAGTTTGATGTTATAAGTAGGAATTTCATAGTTTGAGTTATTTGCATGAAATAGCCAGTGTGACAACAGCCTTATCAAATGATGAACATCTTATATAAGATGGCTTAATTTACACAGATTAGAATTCAGGTATCTCAAATAATAATGTCTGAAACATGATAAATTACTTTCAGTTAGTCTTTACCCATTCAGTTCTCCTTTAAAATGGGTGCTTTCCCAGGCTTTTGCCCAACTAGTTTGAGGAGGGCCTTTTATTATATTTTTGATTGACACTTTATTTCTTTTTAAAATTCCATTTCTATGTTTGATTTTGTAAATACCAAGTAAATGCACATGCATGTCAATGGAACAACGTAGTGTCAAAATAAAATTTAATCGTTGGAAGGAGGTTTAGCACCTGGCAAAATTATTGTATTGGTAAAGTTTGTTTTGCCTTCTTTCACCTCTTCCATTAGAACTTCCTTTCTTCCTCTTCTTCCTAGTTTTCTCTCATCCTCCTTCCTCTCACTCCCTCCACCATTCCTTTGTTCTGTTCTGCTTTTATTTTCTGTCCATTAACATCAGCTAAGATGTTAGGCTAAACTAAAATTTGCTAACAAAAATATTTATGTTTAAAAAAAGAATTATTTTAAATGTAAATTACCCAGCTCCCAGCATACAAAGGAAAGATGTAATAATGTTGGCATACTAGTGGTAAGATTGATATTTAAAGAAGATGACCCTATAGAGTGTCCCCAAATCATAACACACAGCCATAGAGCTAATTCCATTAACCAAAAGAATAGCTTCAGTAAACATCCACGCACATTCCCAGAGAACACGTGGAGAAAAAAATGTTTTCAGATGCCATTCAGGGTATGCTTCAGAGAAATCTTAGTAAGTAGATCCAAACCCACACCTCAGCTCAAACTTAAGCAGATGGAAGACCATGGGAGGCTCCAGGCCCACAGTGATATGGCATCCCGCACGACAGGCACCCCTGAGAAGCCGAGCATTGCTTGGCAGATTACTCAGGGACGCCTCCTGGAGAGTGTGCATTCAGGTTGCAAATCATATTTGGTTTGCACTCCAGGTTTTACGAGGCAAGGTTTTATCCTAATATTAAAGTGTCTTGTTTAAAAAGTTTTGCTTCATTTTGGCCTTCTTTCTTGTCCTTGAACTCATGTCACAATGGTCTTAATAGGAACTGACATCGTATTGCAAATCGAAGGATATGCAGCGATACCCACTTTACAAATTAGCCTATGAGTTCACAAAGAGCCTTAAATGGTGAGACGACTGGAAAGGGGCAATGTTCCAGGGAAGGGCAAAGGCAAGGACAAGACGACAAACTCAGAGGCTTTCTGCCTCCTCTCTAAACAAATCAGTTATTTGGAAGCAACTGGGAAAAGCAGAGGATACGCAAAGACACATTCCATTCACACTACTAAAATTCCAGAGATCCAGAACAGACACCCAATGTGCCTACAGCTGATGAGAATCACTTGAAGGATGTCAGGCTGCAGCATCAGCTGGGGCCTCAGTCTCAGTGATAAAGACAGCTCCTGTCTGTCTTTGTTCGAGGTAAAAACCCTGGCTGTGCTGTCTGAACCTGCTGCAGAGAGCACTTGTACCAGAGGTAGGAAACATCATTCAGCAGAGAGTAGCAGGGAAATTGGAAAAGTTGGTCCAGGAAGGAAATGAACGAAAAATAGTAAGAAGCCTGGGTGACAATACAGCAGAAGGACCAGACCACTGGGGGACAAATCTGCTCAGGTATGTCAGGGGAGCTTAAGTACATTTCGCCAGTGGAGGTTTACATGTGCGGGCTGCTAATGCGAGTACAGCTCATTCTTTCCCAAAGATTTAGGTGGGCTGCAATTAATTTCTTTTTAATTTTTACACTATGATTTCTTTTTTTTAAAACCATGCAGTTCCATTTTGAAGAATGTCATTTCTTCTCCGTGTTGATTACTTGAAAGTCCAAGTACCAGTGTATACTTAAGCTACATTTCCAAAATATGAATAAGTGAAGTCTCCAAGCAATGTGCACAAATTCATTTCCCTCTACTGTGAATTATGAAAAGCAGCCTCCTTTGCAATTTAAACATGTTGTCTAGTTACAGATACAAATCTTGAAATGTCTGTCTTCTCTCATAATTCTATCTTTGCTTTTACACACACACACACACACACACACTGATGCACACACACAGATTTTTTTTTTTTTTTTTAGGTCAAGCACACAGTGTTCTACCAGAAAGGAATAATGTCAAATAAAAATAATAGCAGGGATAAAGAAAAATAATCACTCGGTCTACATGGAGCCGAGAGGAAGACTTAGAAAACAAAGAGTAAGAAGTCTTCGGGCAATTTTCCCAAACCTCAAGCAAAATTATATTTGTTTTGCTCTTTGAAGATGAGAAAATAGTATTATGGCAACATTAAATCATTTTTAGATGAAAAATAAATTATCCCAAATCCCACTATCTTAATGTATCTAAGTTAATTATTATAATAACAAATTTTCCAACCTTTAAGCATCTAGATATTTTCTCTTAATTAAAATCATTGTAGGTGAATTTTGTGGGTGTTTTTGTTTTTGTTTTTGTTTTTTTACTTATCACTGCACCATAAACATTTTCCCATTTTAAATAATTTCAACATGGTAATATGGAAAAAAACATACATAGGAAACTCATAGAAAAGGAAAGGGTAATAAATACATTAAAGATACTCAACTCTTTGGAATGAGGAAAATGCAAATTTAATTCCATGAGATATATAATTTAATACCTATTAGATTAGAAAAATAAAAGTATGAAAATACTGTTTAGAAGAGATAAAGCAATGTGGTAGCCAATAGCTTTATGTGGCTATTGAGCATTTGGAATGGGCTAGTGTGACTGAGTAACTGAATTTTTAATTTTAATTATTTAAATTTAAATTTCAATGCCTCTAGCAATATATGTATACCAATTTTACCACAGAATTATCATAACTGAATGTTTTCATTTTTTGACATTTTGCTAATTTACAATGTGTAAAATTCTATTTCTGGTTTTACCATAAGCTTTTTCAACTGTTAACAAAGTTGAATATCCTTCGTTGTGTTTATTTCAATTACCTGTCCATACTCTTTGTCCATTTCTATAAATCCCAGGTAATCTTTTCCTTTTTTTCTGGCAATAGTTCCTACTAATTTTCTATACTCTTTAATTTCTTTCTAATTTATATCCCCTAGAACTTCAGTACAATTTCTTCCATTGCATTTTTCAGTAAGCATTAAAATACATCTGCCTTTTTACTTACAGTTTCTTGTTTGAAGGTTAAAACAACTTAAGATCAACAGGTTCAATTATATAAAAACTAAACTATTGAAACAAAACAAAATGCTTTTGTTAAAACAGACAAATATATTTGTCTAAAATATGAAGAGCTCCTTTAGTTCATAAGGAAACAATCAACTGAGAGGTGCAACAAAGTGTATTGCTCATTTACTGAGTACCTGTCATTTGCAAAATGTTTTATTCCATTGTCACCTGGCTTCTATTTTTGTTGTAGAGAAACTTGCTTCCAGTTTAATTGTAGTTCCTCTTTAGGTAGTTTCTTTTCTCCCTTGTTGCTTTTAAGATCTTCCTTTGTCCTTAGTGTTTTGTAATATCATTCCATTCTCTATTTTCTTTTCCTGAAATTCTTATTAGAAATATGTTGAATCTTCTCATTCTAGTCATGTATTCTTAACCCTTTTAAATATTTTCTATATCTTTATCTTTCTCTGTTGCACTCTGGACATTTTCCCCAGATCCATCTTCCAGTTCACTTTTTTTAGCTGTGTATAATACATCCATTAGGTTTTAATTTTAATGATTATATTTTCTAATTTCTAGGATTTATTTGAGTTCTTTCCCAAGAATGCTTGGCCTTTATACATATTCTCTTTTGTCTCTTGTTTTCAGTTCTTGTGTCTTTAATAATTTAAGACATTTTAAGTCATTGTCAGGTAATGGTATTAACTAAAGCTCTTGGAGGCTTAAATTCTGATGTTTATTTTCTATGCTCACTCTCACCTTTGCTAGATTCTTTCCTGATGTGTTTTATAATTTTAGCTTGTGATCTCACATTCATTAGGACTTTAGATTCCTGAGATGTATGACTTTTGAACTACAATGACAGTGTAGTTAAGATTTCTTAGGAGGCCAAGTCAAGCAAACTTGGCCAAGTTATCTTCTTGTCCTGGTGGGACATTTTCCCTAGACTACGTTTTCGCTAAGCATGCAGCCTTTTGAAGATCCTCGTTCGAGTCAGAATGCTAACAGGAAACAAATGCGATTTGAAAAGCATCTATATACGTAGGTATTGATTACAAAGGTGTGGGTGGCAAATGGAAACCACAAGAAACTTGAGGTTGACTGCATGGTGCTATCACCACCCCCAGGCCTTAAAGGATGAGAGAAGGAAGATGTTCCTGGAATCTGAAAAAAGAAAGAGTTGTATAACACAGGTCTCCTTGGGTAGAACAGTGACCTGTGATTATGGGACACAGCCAGTTTAAAGGGAACCTCATAGGGAGGGAAACAGGAGAATAAATAGCCTGAAATCACTCTCCTCCTACCTCCAATGTCCTTCTAGGGTTCTGCATTGACTAAGCCCAGCTGGAAGCCAGAGGATAAGGCAGCCCGGTGATGCAGGCTGGAGAAGAACAAAGAGTGGATCTGAAGGGCCAAAGAGCAGACATCCAGCAAATGGCTTTATGTGAGTATCTCAGTTCTAATTCCTGTCCCCATATGGCCCTCCAACTTCAAGCCCCTTGTTCATGGAGTCAGCAAACTTGCTCAGGGAAGCCTTCGCATCAGTCCGTGCTTTCCACCCCACTTTTTATTCCCTCTTCATTTTTGACCCTGGAGATTTCTCTTCCCTTTCTGTGAGTGAGCTCAGCTATACATTTAAAAGGGTATTCGTACATTTTACACAACTTATCTATCTTGTATGTTTTATGGCCATCCAATCCAGTGCATTGCCAGAAATAGAAGACACAAGTTATCTCACGCAATCTTACACTACGAACATTTTAAAGATGAAGAAACTGAGACTGTGTTAATTCTCAGTGATCACAGAACTGTTAAGGCTGGGATTAGAACTCTTACTCTAAGGTCCAGGCTTTTTCTATTATACTACACTAACCACTGGGAGCAAATATTCTATCAGTAGAGTGGTGGCTGCCGTTTTCAAATAAAGAAGGAAGATAGAAAAGAAGAAAGAAAGGAGGGAAGTCCTACAGATTCAAGTAATGCTAAGTCACCTGAAAGATCAACTGTAAAGCTCCAAAATAAGAGATAAAAAGATAAAAATACAAGAATTCTAAAGATTCATTAACAAGGACTGACATTAAAAATAATAGGTTGCAGGTGTGAATCTGACATTGGTTCTTCCATGGAAGACATCATTAAGGGAGGAAAAAAGCGAAATCCTGATAACTGATTTTCTTTTGACCAATGTAGGAATATGAAATAAAAATATCCTGATTTCAGATTCTCAGAGTATTTACAACTGCACTATGTCACTTCAAAACAGTACCAAAAGGCTCAATAAAGTGGCCAACAGACACCATGGAAAGAAAATAACATTTAAAAGTCCAGAAAACCATATCTAAGTTCAGACCCATGTGCTAGGAGTTGATGACAGAGAGAAGAAATTCTCATTCCATATTAGGTTGAATCAGGTCAGACAATTGTTTCATGAACAGAGGCAATCAAAAAATGAAGATATATTAGGTAGATTGGGTCAGGTATATTTTAAAGCTTTTATTTTGCAAAAGCAATGAAAAATTCTGCTATGTTGAAAAATTAGTACAAGGACAAAAAAAAGAAAGAAAAGAGAAAGAAAAAATCTCTGAAATGCAATAATGCACCTTTTCACTGTGTCCTCTCTTGGTGGTGAGAAAAAGGGAAGAAGCTCTCTGGCGTCTCTTTCTGTAAAGGCATCAATCCCCTCCAACCAGGGCCCCACTCTCATGACCTCAGCTAACCCCCATGTAGCCCTGAAGGCTCTGTCTCCAAATCCATCACGTTGTGGGGTAGGGCTTCAACATATGGATTTGGTGGGGGAAGATGCAAACATTTATTTTATAACATAGAACATTCCTCACTTTGTAAAATGGGTGCATTTTTAAATATATGAGAAATGAAGTGTTCTAAATTATAAAAATACTAGTTTCTAAAGCCTTTAACCCTGAATAAAGTCATAGCAGCAATTTCCCAAATTGAATGCTGACTGAACTGGTATTTTATTTCACTGAAATCCCAGTTTCTGTATTGGGCCTATTGGGCCTAGCCTACTTGTTAGGCTAAATAATCAAGAAAATCTCATAAGTAGTTTTGTAGTCTAAAAACTGAATACATTTTAGAATGATATTCAGAAAATATTACTGATTTTAGAAGTAATCAGAATTGGTAGAAGAAAAACTAGCAACCATTTCTTAAAATAAGAAAAGGAATTTTCCTTATATGTACATTTTAAAATATCATTTTAGGAAATATTATTTAGGGGGTAAATTTTTCTAGACTGTTTACATTAGACCACGTTGTCAACTATCTATGATCATCAAAGGCATATTTTATTGAGTGTTGGAGGAAATTCATTGTATAATTGTACCTTGAAAATAAGAAAAAGTAATTCTATAGATAAAAAATGAGATGTTTTAATTTCTCAAAAATATTTGATAAAGGCATATATCCAGATTCTAATCCAAATTCTAATCAAGTTTGTAAGATATCAAACATTAGGTTTGTAAGTTAGCCTGGTTCTGTTTTTGCTATACTGACTAGTAAGCTTCCTGTGAGGATTTCAGGTGAACAAATATATTTTTAAAAGAAATTATATGTTAACCAGATGGGTACTTAATTGGAACAACTGAAAAAATATCTTGAAATTTAAAAAGTAAATGATATTAGTTTAACTACAAAGAATAGAATACTAATGTATAACAGACTAATTAAATATTAATAACTGCTTAACACATAATGAATGAAAGATATAGGCCAGGCTCAGTAGCTCACGCCTGTGATCTCAGCATTCTGGGAGGAAGAGGCAGGAGGATCGCTTGAGCTAAGGAGTTGGAGACCACCCTGAGCAAGAGCACGACCCCATCTCTACTAAAAATAGAAAAATTAGCCAGATGCAGTAGTGTGCCCCTGTTGTCCCAGCTACTTGGGAAGCTGCAGCAGGAGCATGGCTTGAGCCCAGGAGTTTGAGGTTGCAGTGAACTATGATGATGCCACTGCACTCTAGTGCGGGCAACAAAGTGAGAGCCTGTCTCTTAAAAAGAAAAATAAAGATGCAATATTTCAACAAGATATAGAAAAACATATTGTATTTTGCTGACCTAAAAAAGATCAGAAGCTGCATGGAAAAATCCCTTAGCAAAGTGCAGCTCTGAAATACTTTTTCTAAATACTTGATGTCTAAAAACAAATTGAAGCACACTCAATAGGCCTAATACAGGCTGATGCCTATATCCATTCCTAAGAAACGGAATGCTTCTGTAGAGAGTAATCTTTGTTCATCTTAATAATGTGTTGGCAGAAGGGGACACGTTCTCGAACAAGAGTGACAAATAATCAGAAAGCCCAATACAGAAACTGGGGTTTCAGTGAAATAAAATACCAGTTCAGTCAGCATTCAATTTGGGAAATTGCTGCTATGACTTTATTCAGGGTTAAAGGCTTTAGAAACTAGTATTTTTATAATTTAGAACACTTCATTTTTCATATATTTAAAAATGCACCTGTTTTACAAAGTGAGGAATGTTCTATGTTATAAAATAAATGTTTGCATCTTCCCCCACCAAATCCATATGTTGAAGCCCTACCCCACAACGTGATGGATTTGGAGACAGAGCCTTCAGGGCTACATGGGGGTTAGCTGAGGTCATGAGAGTAGGGCCCTGGTTGGAGAGGATTGATGCCTTTACAGAAAGAGACACCAGAGAGCTTCTTCCCTTTTTCTCACTACCAAGAGAGGACACAGTGAGAAGGTGGCCATCTGCAAGCTAGGAAGAGAGCCCTGGCTCTGAACTATGCTGCCATCCTGATCTTGGATGCCCAGCTTTCAGAACTGTGAAAAAATAAATTTCTGTTGTTGAAGCCACCTGGTCTGTAGTATTTTGTTATGGCAGTCAGAGCAGACTGCTGCCACAAGTACCACAACATGTGGCAGTGGCTTTGGAACTGGGTGCTACATAGAGGCTGGAAGAGTTTTGAGGTGCATGCCAGAAATATAGATGTTAAGGGTGACTGTGGTGAGGTCTCAGATGGAAATGAGGAACATGTTTTGCAAACTGGAGTAAAGATGGATCCCTTGTTATAAAGTGACAAAGAACTCAGCTGAACTGTGTTCTAGGGTTTTGGAAAAGTAGAACTTGCAAGTGATGAAATTGGATATTTAGCTGAGGAGATTTCCAAGTGTCGAAGGAGTGACTTGGCTCCTCTGGGTGCTTATAGTAAAATGTGAAAGGAGAGAGATGAACCAAAGGAGGAATTGTTAAGCAAAAAGGAAACACAACTTGAAGATTTGAAAAAAATTCTCAGTCTACCCATATTGCAAAAAATGAGAAAGCTAGTTCCAAAGAGAATCCCCAGGGTGTGGCTGGACTATCACTTGATAAAGAGTTTATGTACGGGATTATATGAGCAGAAACACTCCAGTTTGAACAGACAGGTATGGAGACAGGACAAAATGAAGGAAGGCTGTCAGACTTCTCAGATTAGACAGGAAGAGCCATTCAGCTGTGTGCATTTTCCTTCAAGAAGAAGGAAAATGACCCTGAAGGTGATTCAGAGATTATCAGGGCCAGTGCCTTGGTTTTAACAGGCCAGATGGCCTCTGCTTGAAGCCTTGGGGGCAGGACAGCTTGGCAGAGCCATGAGAGCAGGAACCCCACCTAGAGCCATGGAGGTGACTCTGCTTCCCCAGTGGGCCTGGAGGGCAGAGCATTGAACCAAAGAGGACTGTTCTCCAGCTTTAAGATCAATGAAATTTGTTTTGCTAATTTGTTTTGGAGTTGGTCGGGACTTGTCAACATTTTCCTTTCCTATTTCTCGCTTTTGGAATGAGAATGTCTATCCTATCCCTGTCCCACTATTGTATTTTGGAAGCACATAACTTGTCTGTTTTCACAGGTTCATAGCTAGAGAGGCATTTTGCCTTATGATGAATTGTACCTTGAGTCTCACCCACATCTGATTTAGATAATATTTGATGAGACTTTGTACTTCAAAAAGTTTAGAGTTGATGTGGAATGAGTTAAGACTTTTGGAGCTGTTGGGATGCATGAATGTATTTTGCATGAGAGAAAGACATGAATTTTGGGAGGCCAGGGATGGAAAGTTTGTGACTGAATGTTTGTGTCCCCCCACAAATTCATATATTGAAACCCCAAACCCCAATTTGGTAGTATTTGGAGATGGGGCCTTTGGGAAGCAATTAGGGTAATTAGTAAAGAAAAGGCAAGGGACTTTTGACTTTGGCTTATTTTTTTTTAAGACAGCAGGTCGGTTGTCTAGTAAAATATTTCGAATCCTGAATTTATGTTTCTATGTGGTATTACTTAAGTTACATACTGAAATCTTAAATTATTGTGTAGATAAGTGTGTCAAACATTTTCTTTATGGTCACTGGTTTTGGTGTTATTTTTAGAAAGACCTTTCCCACCCAGATACATAAATGTAATAATATTTTCTTGTACTTTTATTACTTCAGGTTTTATACTTATTTCTTATTTTGATGAAATGTGTGAACAGATTTCCAAGTATATTCACCGTGATACTTGTGAGAATTAAATAAATTATTAGGTGCTGATGTTGACAAGCAATATTGTGCATAATATTAGCACAAACAAATATTTATGTAATGCAACAATCAATCATATAGATAACATTATCTGAGTATATGTCATGTATTTATTTTCTTTGTCAGGATATTACATCAAATAGAAACTACCTTAAAGGGAGAAAGACTGTGAGTCAAAATATAAAATAATCAGTATTCAATTTTATGTCAATAATTCATTCTATTTCATTATTTTCCCCCAAAAGATCCACTAGCAAAGCAAGTCCATAATTCTGATCACAGTGAATGATGATTTCAAATATAGTTCATTAAAATGAAAATGAGGAGAGGAAACAGAGCCACTACCTCTAAACTCACTACTTACGCAGAATGTAAACTGGAATGGATGTATCAATGAGGAATTTCCATCATCCTAGAAGCCACTTGTTTCTTACTAATATATTGGATAGTAATATTTCCTACATAGTCCTAATTAGGGGGGAGACTTGGACAGGATTTTCCTGATCATTATGTTATAATTTAGCTAACTGTAAAGGAGAATTAAATTACTTCTTTCTTGTAAAACATCCTGAATTATGTTTACATGTTTTTAATATTAGATTTGGTTTACTGAAGGGCGGTAGCCAATGATGGGAAATGCTCAAGGTAGAAAGCTTTGAAATTTTTATAAGTACCAAATGAGAAGCTGTGGTTTATAATCTCAGAAAACGGCCGGGCGCTGTGGCTCACGCCTGTAATCCTAGCTCTTGGGAGGCCGAGGCGGGCGGATTGCTCAAGGTCAGGAGTTCAAAACCAGCCTGAGCAAGAGCGAGACCCCGTCTCTACTATAAATAGAAAGAAATTAATTGGCCAACTGATATATATATGAAAAATTAGCCGGGCATAGTGGCACATGCCTGTAGTCCCAGCTACTCGGGAGGCTGAGGCAGAAGGATCACTCGAGCCCAGGAGTTTGAGGTTGCTGTGAGCTAGGCTGACGCCACGGCACTCACTCTAGGAAAAAAAAAAATATATATATAATCTCAGAAAACATGACTTTCAAACTGTCTGCTCACCAGAGAGCTAAAATTAAAAGACAGACAACACCAAGCTTTGGTGAGAAGAATTTTGGGGAGTGCAATGGATACTACCCCTTTAAAAAGCTGTTTTTCCTCAAGTTAAATATATACCTGCCATATGATCCAGAATTTTGTTCCTAGGCATTTACCCAAGAAAATGGAAAACCTATGTCCACCAAAAGATATCTATAGGAATGTTCATAAAAGTTTTATTTGTAATAGCCCCAAACTAGAAACATCATTCAATAGAAAAACAGTTAAATTGTAGCACATTCATGTAATGAAATATTATACAGTAATAAAGAAAAAAAAAACCTGGTGCTTGCAGCACATGGATGAATCTCATAGACATGCTGAATGATTTTATTCACATGAAATTTAAGAGCTGACAAAACTAATCTGTGGTAATAGACATCAAAATAGTGGTTATTTACCTCTTAGGGGTGAGAGTGATGAGGAAGAGGCATGAGGGGACTTCAGGGGTGCTGGAAATGTTCTGCCTCTTGATCTGGGTGGTGTTTACACAGTGTATATACACGTAGAAATTAAATGAACCATATACTTAGGTTAGTGCATTAACCCACTTTACTGTTTGTATATTCTGCTTATTCTATAAGAGAAAATAACTTCTTCTGCTGAAGGTTTTAACTGCATGAAAGTTGGAATAAATATATTCAAGTTCCTCCTGTCCTAAAAAAATTCTTATCCCTGTGTCTGACGCTTCCCAGTATCTGCCTGTTTCTGTCCTTTCCTTTGCAACGTTTCTTTCCAAGATGTCTGTGTTCCCTTTCTTGGTTTCTCATCTTCCAATCTTGCTTCAACCACTCTCTTCCCTCCTCTGAAACAGTCCTTTCCAGGGTCCCTAATATCCTTGCTATTAAATCTATTAGACAATTTTCAGTTATTTTATCACCTGTTTGGAGCATTTTACACTCTTGACCTCTTGCTCCTCTTTGAAAGTGTCTTCTCCTTGTTTCTGTGATGCTACCTATCTTGGTTTTGCTCCTGGTTTCACTCCTGCCTCTCGGGGTGCTGCTTCTTAGTCTCCTGGGCTTTACCTCTGTCCATTCTTTAACCCTTGTGCACCTCAGGGTTCTGCCCCAGCACACCTCATCTCACATTACATACTCTCCCTGACCCATCTCATCCACTCCCGTCACTTCCATGAATACCTGTAGCATTTACTTCCAGCCCAGATCACTTTATTGAAGTCCAGATTCATTTGCCCAGCAGTTTATTAGGCATCTCCACTTTGATTTCCCACAAATATCCAAATTCAACATTATTATCCTGCCCCCAGACCTTCTCCTCTCATATGCCCTACCTCAGGGAATGGCATCCCTATTCACTCATATGACCAAGTCAGATTTTATGAGTTATCTTTAATCTATTCCCCTCTTTCCTTCCTTAGATGCAATTAACCACATTGATTCTACCTTCCAAATTATACTTGCTTTCCTCTACTTCTTTCTAGTCTTACTATACTAATGGAGTTCAGGTTCACATCACTGCCCACATAAATTACACCAGCATCCTCCTAAGTTTTGCCCCTTTCCCACCAATTCTCCACAGTAACTTTCTAAGATGCAAATTTGATCATGTTATTCCTTTGCTCAAAACCATGCAATGGCTCCCCATTGCCATCGGGATAAAAGCTAGCTCTTTAATGTCTTACAACATAGCTCTTGCTGGCCTCTCCAGCCCTGTCTCCTCTTCTTCTCATTGAATACTACACTACAGCTTTATATTAAAACTACTTTCAGATCTAGAATCTGCCATGATTTCTGGCATCCGACAGCCTTTGTACATGTTCTGGTTGTCACACTTTTCTCAACTCCTTTCTCCTTACCAACTCTTATACACTCTCAAGATCTCATCTTAGATTATCTACCTCACTTTCTTTTGGAAATCCTCCCTAAAATCCCTACCCTGCATTAAGTACCATCCCTGTGAGATCCCAGGACACCCTATACTTATCCTAAGGATGACACCTATCAAACAAAATCATCACCGCTTGTTTGCTTCTCTCTCCCCTATTGCAGTGTAACAGCTTGATGAAGGCAGAGACTGTGTCTTGTTCACTTTTGTGTCCCAGTGCCTAATACAACACCTGACGCCTTGGCTCAGTATTTGTTGAATGAATGAAGAATAAGCCAACCATTTCTAAAGTAATGTACTTATATGTATAACTGTTAATAAACATATACCAGTAAATGAAAAGTCTAAAGCATCATCTTTTTGGCATTTCTGGAAAGGGAACTCTATTCAAATGTTTTTTAAAATACTCAAAATCTCCCATAGTATAGAGATACCAGGGACTTTGTTTTTTGGTCACCGAAACCAGAACTCGGTATTCAAAGTTAGTGATTGAAGACCATGTCTTAATGGCATCTGTCCTTCCCCATTCTTTTTGTTCTTTACAGGGAAGATAGAGTAGACACCCTTTGCTTCTGCCCTACCACCCTCCACCTTTGTCTGGCCATACCATCCCCTGGGAGCACCACCACTCCCTGCTACACTCACGCAGCTCCTGCAGACCTGTTGTTTTCTTCCATGGTCCTGCTTCCTTAGCCACAGGTGATTGGCTAGAGGTGGACTCCAGACCTAAGCTGTGTCAATCATAGTAGCAGTCCCCTGCCTCCAATCGATTAGTCCAGAAATGGGAGCAAATCTATTCCTTTTCTGGATTTTTTTTTTTTTTTTAACTTTCTCTGCAGGTAGAGGGAGCTGTCTTGAGTGAGAGGGACTGAACTGTCACTCAGAGAATCCTTGTGTTGATTAAGTTCTGGATTTAGTTATTCCTGAAAGTCACCCAACTCTCTATCCTTCCCATATTTGGTTTCAACATTTTCATGAAATTCTGTGCCAATTAATTCTCTTTTTGGCCTCAGTTCAGTATTAGTTTCTGCCACTTGCAACTAAAAGAATTTTGTCTAATTTAGAGTGAAATATTCTATCTCTGATTCTGTCTTTGCTGACACTACTAAAAGAAAGCTCCCAACATTCAACAGTCTGGCTAAGTAATCAATACGCAAAATATAGATAATATGGTCATGTTTTACCAGCAGAGGTCTTTCCTAACTTAAACCTTCTGCACGTATTCTCAGATTAATTCCTCCACTATTTTTCTTATTCAGAGGGAAATGTTTTTGAAATACTTCTTGTCATTACCCTAGTTGTGGCTGTAAAATGATGATTATTTTCAATGCATTTTTCTGATATTGACTGTCCTCAGTTGTGTAGTACTTTTACACTAATGCTTCTTGCACAAAGTGAATAGAACATAAAATCCTTTGCTTAATTTAGAGTTCTAAAGGTTTTGAGTATTATTCACACTTAAGTAGACTTTCTATGTTCAAGACATGCTCTATTAAAAGAATTGCATATTTTCCTACATATATCATATGTACTCTAAGCATTTGCATTTAAATATAAACTATTAATATTGCACCATTTACAAAATGAAGCTATGCCTCCAGTTATGGTTCAAATGACCTCCAATATAATATGACATTAATGAGGCCACTTCCACATGGAAGAAAATTTCTGGAATGGGGTGAAGGAGTTCCCCCCAACACTGATTTCATAGAGTTGTGTGAGACCAAAAGGAGATGGTGCACGCTGCATATGAGAGAAGCAAGCATCATGTACTTAATAACTTTGGGTTTATTTATTCATTAATTCTTGTGATGAAAATGTGCTGCCATAAAATGCTGATGGATTCTAAACATAGACATCAGATCATTCCATTCATGGTGCTGGAAGAGACATGAAATGGATGCAAAAGATAATCATGTTATGCTTCCTTTTTATTGATAAATCAATCAAAGTCCAGATGAAATGTAAAAGGTTAACAGCAGCCCTGAGACTCCCTTCCACTTACTTGGGGAAAATGAGTGACTTCAACCAGGCTCCTTGTAAATATACTAATAGTATTTGCTCGTGGAATGATAGCAGAGAGTTTCTATATACAATAATACTTTTGGGCAGCACAGACTTGGTCTGTCTACATTGTGTATTGTAAATAAAGCAGCACTTTCTGGATTTATGGGGCATGGCTGGCTGAAGATTGCAAGGTAGTCATATAAGCATTTTCTGTCTAATTATAAGAGTATAAAACTGGGAATCCCAATGTGCTGGTATGGTGGCTTGGAACTGTAGTCCCAGCTACTTGGGAGTCTGAAGAAGGAGGATCACTTGAGCCGAGGCTGCAGGGAGTTATGATCAGTGTCAATTTCACTCTAGCCTAGGCAACAGAGTGAGACCTTGTCTCTTAAAAAAAGAAAGAAAAAGAAATAAAAACTGGGAACCCCAAAACCAAAATAGCCATTTTTTAGAGTAACATGTTCACATAAATTGTTCAGAACTCGGCTATTACTCTGAAACCTGAACATATCCTAAAGCAGGAGAAGGGGACAGTTTTGGGAAGCTGTGTCTGATGGACTCAGGCTCCTCTGGAAAGGACTTCCTCATCCATGCTGGGTTCTTGCCAGTATCCTTTGCGTCATTCATAAAGTCTGATATTGGGCAAGCTGTACGATACTCATGAGTCTACTTTGAACTTTCAACTCTTTAACACAGCAAGTACATATAAGAAAAGATAAGCTGGTAAATGTAGCATATCAAAACAGAGAGGATAGATTATTTTTTTAAATAGTGCTGTGAAAGTTTGTTAATATTTGGAAATTAATGGATTCCTATCATAGATTATATAAATAATAAAAAATATATATTATATAAATATATTATATAAATATATATAAATATATATTATATAAATATTATATATATTATATAAATATTATATAAATATATAAAATAAAAGAAAGGGAAATCCTTTAAAAAACTAGAACAGAAAATGTATGAAACTATTACTGATTTTTCTTTAGGGATGCTCTTTCTAGGCAAATAAATAAATAGACTAAATAAATCAAAAGAAGAAGCAGTAGAGGAAGGAATGGTAGACAAAACAGAAACTGGGGAAATATATTTGCAATACATTTGACAGAGGAAGATTTGGCATATTAAGTGTTAATAATCACTGAAAAAACATTAATGCTACCACAGGAAAAGGGCAAAAGTGATCAGTAATTGCCAAATGTAGAAATATAAAATGTCAATGAACATAAGTATACTACATTACTAATCAAGGAAACTCAAAATAAATTCTTTTAAAATGAGATAGAATTACTGTGTATTATATTGGCTGTACTTAAGAATGATGAGAACATCCTACAATAATAACCAGGATCCTGGAAGGCAGTCACTATCATCTCCCATCTCCTGCTGGTGGGAGGTGAATGTGGCAGCCATGGAGGAGAGAACTTTCTGTGGGGTGTAGGAGCTCACTGCCTATAGCTGCTGCACCTTTGGGACCCACCAAAGTGTTCATGCCAATGCCAAACTCTCCAGAACTGCCAGCCAATGACTAAGCATGGTGAAGCCACTAAAACTGAGCCATTTCTGTCAAATGCTTGACTCCTCTAGCAGGTAGCCTTTGCTCAGGGGCTGCCATCGGCCTGGCTGAGGCTTTTTCAGTGCTGCACTGCTTTTTGCACTTGGGATCTCACTCTCCTTACTTCCCTCTCTTCTTTCACAAGTGTCAGTCTTGCTGAAATCTCTCCCATCCTATTACTGCTCTCTCTCCCCTTTATCCTTCATAAGCGCTCCCTCCAACAAATATTTTGCATTTCTTTTCCTAGAGTACCTGAACTGAAGAAAATAAATTAGTATAATCTTTTTGGAGGTCAATATAGTAATACTCTTTGACCTGCATTATACTTTTAGAATTCTATATTAAGGAAAGAAGCAAAACTATTTGTAAAATTTTATGTAGGATTATTTGGTAGTGTTATTTATAACTGAAAAATGTGAAAATAAATTAGTGATAAAAGATTGTATACATTATTATATTCTACAGCATACTATACATGGTCTTAAGTTTAAAGATATGGGAAGTTACTTATACTATGAAATGAAATATTGAGGCATTAGTCATGTCTAAGGTTATGATTTCTCTCCTGTTTCTTTCCTCTCTTTCCCACTCTTCCCAGTGTCCCCATTGCAGCTATCTGCAGGCATTTAACACAGAGTTTATCCTGTGGCTTCTTATGTACCAGGCTTTGAATAGCATAATGGAAAGCTTATAGCAGCATAGCAGAGCAAGCAGAGATATTCTTCATATGACAGACTCTTTCATGGATCCTCCATGAAAGTCAAGAGCCTAATATGAAAATCATGTATCTGTGAAGACATTTCCATCATAATCTAGAGCAAAATGGTATGTGATGTAGCTTTCTAGGGTTCTGTCTTGATCCAGGGATAGAACTTAGAGAAACTCATATTCCTGGGCTATATCTCTTGAATATTAATGATTTAGCCAAGCTTCTAGGGAGAGGTAGAGCTTGGAGAGTCCAAAATGAACATCCCTAGCTGGTACAGCAGAAACTCTCTTAGCCAGTGCCATTGAGACTGATCATTGGGTGGTTAATAAGTCAGCTATCACTATATATCTTAAGCTGTTATTTTAAGCTGAGACATAATTGTAGATTCACCTATAGTCTTCTGGTGGTAGTAGACTAAGGTAGTAGACTACTCTCTTTGAGTATAGATCCATTCATTGGAGTTCTTCATCTGATAAAAACAATACCCATAATACATCATCATCTCTAATTTCTAGTTTCAATTTCTTTAAGGTACAGCAACATCTTAAAGGTCCTTGTATGTACACCAAGTGCAGAATCCTTCTAGAATTTAATGATTATTTTTCATAGCCTTTTACAGTTATCTTGTCCACACCAAATTTGATAGCAATTTTTTTCTTATTAGTGTACCAAATTAGTTTTTATGCTAACAGCTCTCTTTTTACTATCATAGTTCATTGAATTACCTAATCAAACTTATAGCATATACAGGTTTGAAAACCAACATAACTGATTCTTGATAAGTATACAACTCAACTGGTGGGGTCGAAGTCCATGGCTGGTACTAGAACTACTTTGCTAACCAGAGCATTAGTCAGTAGGTTTTACAGAGGGAATAGAGAGTTTCCTTAATTCAGTGACTCAGGTAAGTATAGGTCAGTTAAAAGAATACCTATAGTACCTGAAATGTAGGTATTCAGTGTTATTGATTCACAGGCAGCATGTATGCTTTATAGACATTTTGTTTTGAAAAGTAAAGTATGTGAGATGCACACAAAGCTGAATTGCAGAATATGTGCAAATAGATAAAGACTGCATCTTACAACAATAACTACTACTATTATTACTAAAGGTATTCGGGGTTTTTTTTATTGCAAATGTGCGTGGCAATAAACACCAGAAAGAACATAATATAATGGCCCTAGTTAACATAATTTCTTTTTCTTCATGCTCCCCTCATCTGGGATATCTGTTGCCCACTGGGTTTCTCTGGTCTCTTTCAGAGTTTCTGATTTGCTTTCTACTTCCTCAACATGTTCTACATCTTCGTGCTCCAATATGAAGTTCACCCACAGAAATCAGAAATATTTTCCTTTTACTGCTACAGCTACAGGCTTCTGTCTTCAAACTCAGCCCTGCCCCAAGATCATGAGCTACTTTTTGGCTGTTCCTTGATGTTTAATGAGGATATTACCTATCCAAAGAGACTTCCAGACTCCAATTATTATGCTATGCAGGGCAAGACAATTGTATTTTGACTTTGAGAGTTACAAATTATCCTTCTCTGCGAAATACAGACTTAAATTGGCACTTGTAGAGTAATTTACTTCAATCACAATTGTACCCCCAAGGGCTTGTCTACATGGACACCCAGCTAACTAAGTCTTTTTGAGACTTTTTTGTTTTATCCATTTTGATTTCCAAGACTCTCTTCTAAAAAAGTAGATTTTTGTCTTTTCCAAAACTGTTATTAAGCTATTCCTCTGACAGTAACTGGCCAAAGACATTCAGTTGCTTCTTCTAAAAGGTACTGGCAGGACTATTTAATCTCCATAGGGGAAGATGTGTGTCTTCCTGTCTGCTCTGCAAGGAAAGTGAAAATCTAGTTCAGCCAAAAGCCATATGAATTTATTCAGATTTTAATTTGAAATGATTAGGAATATGAGGAAGTCTTACTTTGTGCTATTTAAGATTGAGGCTCTTTCAGTTGGATAGCCTTTCCTGTCATTTAATAATAAATCTTTCTTAACGATAGCCATTTTCCTCTTTGATTATGATGGTTAGCTGGAGAGGTAAGGCTAGCAGGAAGCATCTTTCCAGCAGTTATTCATGCTTGGGGTGAGAGCAGAGCCAGTCCTACCCTAAGCATTCATTCAAGTTTCTTGTGGCTACTGTGTTAACCAGGGGGTGTACTGATATATGACATATGAGCTGAGATCAGGAATCTAATGTATCCTCTTTGCTATGACAATAAAAATGTGTTCATTGCTGTCTATTCTGAGGTCAAATCAGGATAGGGAATAAGTACATACTTCCAAGAACAGCAAAACTTCTTAGTAGGTGGGTCAGTAGCTGTTGTGTCTACTTCCTCATATCTACTGTCTCTTCAATACTCTGAGCTGCATGTCTGTCTCCCTCCAGTGCTCCTCTGGCTGCTCATATTAAGGTCACCAAGAACCTCTGTCCTCATCTTATTGCATATTTCAGCAACATTTGACACAAGTGTCGCACCTTCCCATCTTGAGACAGTTTTTCTCTTGATTTCCAGGGCTCTATCATGCTACATCCCAGCCCCCTCCTCAGTCTCCTTTCCTGGATCTTTTTCTGCTTCCTAAACTTTAAGAGTACCTCAGTGCTCAGTCCTTAGCTCTCTTCCTTTTTTGATCTACGTTATCTCCCTGAATGAACTCATTCAGTCCCAAAGTTTTAAATGCCACCTTCATGCCAATGCCTTCCAAATTTAAATTTACAGCCCTGACCTTTCCTCTGAGCTCCAGACTTATCCTAATGGACATTAGCTCCTAATGGATATTAATGGATGCCTAAAGGAATTGCCAAGTTATTATGTTCAAACGCAGCTTTTGATTTTTGCTCTCTCATCCCCCAAAGGGTGCCTCACCTAGACCTCCCTGTTTCGTAACATGGCACCACCATCGGGTCGGTTGCTCAGGCCAAAACGAAGGCCTTGTTTTTGATTCTTCCCTTTCCCTCATCCCCCTCATTACCCCTCCAACCCTCAACCCATCTGCAAGTCCTGCTGGCCTTACTTCTAAAACAAAACTTCTAAAATAAGCCACTATCACCTGAGCAACTGAGTCCTCTCTTGTCCTGTACAGTCTTTTCTTACACATTGTAAAAACATAACTCTCATCCTTCAGTGACTTTTCACAGCATCTTAAATCAAACGCACTCTTCCCAGTGACCTAGCAAGGCCCTTCCAGGCTGGTCGCTCACTCCCTCCCGACCTTGTCTTGTCCTGCTCTCCCGCCTCTCACAACACTCCGGTCTGTCAGGTTCTGGAAGTGGCCAAGTGTGTTCCTGCCTCGGGGTCTTCTGCTCACTCCTTCTGCCTGGCATGCTCTGCCCCAGATCTTCGCTTGGCCAGCTCCTTTCACTGTCCCGGTCTCACCTCAGATGTCTCCCCCCGCTACCTAAATTAGCTGCCCTTGCCTTTTCCTCTGCCCCCTGACGAGGCACACTTGCTCCCCTGTTATCCTTTCATGTTGCTGTCTTCATGCATATTTCACTTTTGTAATTATACTTGGTTTGTGTTAGTTTTTTTTATTTATTGTCTGTCTCTGAATTTCATGAGCACAAATCACGTCTGCTTTATTTCCTGGGGTACCTCTCCCCTACCCCATGCCTGGGACAATAGTGAGTGCTCAATAATCTTTGTGGAATGAATAATTTGCAGCTTAGAAATAGACATGGGGGAGATTGGATTAACTGCCAAACTTCTAGCAGAGTTTTACTTCAATGTGTCTAAATACAAAGTGGCATAAAGCTCTGAATGTGTATGAAATTGTTCTTAAAATCCAGGTCTCTTGTAGGTACCTAAGTCCATTTATTGAAGAAAATCTATCAGGTGATTGTTTTTATGTTTAATCCTCATCCTGCCACTTTCTAGGGCAGTGGCTTTCAAGGTTGCTTGTCCATTGGAACCCCTCGTGGAGCTTGGGCCCTGCCCTCAGAGATGCTCACGGAATTGACATGGGTTGTACCCTGAGCATCAGTTTTAAAAACTTTCCAGCTGATTCTCATATGCAGCCAAAGTTAAGAATGCCTGTTCTAGGCGATATTTTTGGAACTCATGAAATACGCCTCCCAAAGCTCATGGAATCTGGAAAATAGAGCCATTTATCTGAAAACCTAGGATTAGAGGTTTCCACAGCTCCTTAGTCATTAATCGGCCAGGGTTGAAAAGGCCTAACTCATCCTGGTTGAGTTTTAGTATCACCAACCACATCAGTCTCTCCAACCCTGAGAAGGCTTGGTACAGCCAGATAGCAACAAGTGTGGTGTCATTTCAGAAGCTACGAGAAGAGAACTGATTGCAGGTGGGGCATGATGGTCTACTCAAGAGGAAAGAAATGGCGGGGCTGCATATGTGGTTCAGTCGAGAAACTGGTATGGTTCTCACCTGGGCCAGATCCACAGATGGAACCCTTCTCAGCATTGGCATCCAGAGGACGCTTGGGTGGGAAGCGAGTTTGGCTGGTAACAACAGCCTTGTGTGAGCAGTAGCTCTGGGAAATGAAGGCACAAGAGTGGCAGTCCAGATTTCAATCAGCGTGGGTATATTGATAAAACCGAGAGGTAAGAGGGCCAGAGGCACAGAGCCGAGAACAATATTGCAGGGGGCAGTGTGGGAACACCAGGGATTCCGGCTGCAGCGTGGGCTGACTCAGCAGTGGGTATAGGCCAAGCACCCTGCTACCCAAGTACACTAGAGCAGAATGGCCTGGAAAGGGTGATGTGGCTGGTGGGGGACACCAGGCTTCCCACAGAATGTGGGCTGGGGCTCGTGTCATTTTATTTGGGTACTAAGTGTAACAGTAGCCCCCAAGAATTGAAGAATTTAGAGAAACTTTGTTTCATTATTTATAGAGGCATTTGAGCAGCTGATGCTTTTACTTTGTGAAGTAGGAGACTAGATCATCATTCTTTTTACTTATTGTTTTTAAATGGAAATGGCCTTTCAAATACCTAAAAAAGCAGTCATAGATGCTCCTATAGTCAACTTCCAGAAATAAAAGGTTATTATTTTGACACTTGGAAAGGTATTTACACAATTTCTCCTAAAAATAAATGCTCTTTCTAAAGCCCATTCTGCCTCCCTATGCTTTTCAGATTAAGCCTCATTGTTCTCGGGAGCTCTTTCTGTTTGGGTTTATGAAAACAGACACTGAGCTGCTACAACCCAGGTGCAGCTCCAGGAAAAATATTACAACAAATTGTGGTGCTTGCACTGTTTAGAAAAAGATTTAAGCAATGATAACATTAATTCACTGTTCAGCTCTTCGCATATATGGCTCCAGTTCAGTTTTCATCACCTAAATTAGTCTAACTTTATAAATCTGTCTTTGGTGAGCTCCTTCCTTTTCATTTTCTGAAAGACAGTAAGCATGCCAAAAAGATTTATGAAACAAAATCTTTCAAGACCTAAGATTCTCTCCAAAAATAGCACTTCCTGATAGGCAATGAGCAATTTTTATTCTTTAGTTGTGCTTGTATGCACATAGCAAAAGAGAGAGAGACAACTCTAGCAGGTAGGAAACTAAAGGGTAAAGCAGGTGAACTTCCAAGATGATGACAAATTCTAACACTGTCTAAACATATTAGTAAATCTGCTATGCCAACATTATTAATAAAGGGGTTCTCTAAATTACCTAAATCCCCGAAAAATTAGATTATTGCTAATTCTTGTATAGCAACATACACTCAAAATTATGCAAGGACAAGCACACCACACACATGCACAAACAAGAAATATTTATCAGGATCTATGAATTTTTATCTTCGTATTCCCAGAACCAGGTACTAAAAATCTCAGTGCCTAGCACGTAGAAAAGTGCAAAATAAATGTAGGCTGAACAAGCAAATGAATAAGGAGCATGTTTCCAGACTCTGGCCTAGAGTAGTGTGACCAGCTAATTGCATGGGGTGACTTCATGCACAGGAGCTGGACTGGAAAACTAGTGAGAGTGTAATCCCACAGACCTCCTAATTTAAGAGGTGGCAAATAACGAACTCCCCATGTGCAGAGTTTTGTTTTCTTCTTATGTGCAAATTGACTGATGTCTCCAATGACTTTCTGTTATTAACCACCCATTTTTTTTTAAACTAAAAGAATGAAGAAAGTATTCTTCTTTCTATAACAGCTTGTCATTTTCCTTGGAAGCCTTCCTTATGAGATTTTCTAATGCTGCAGAAAAATAGAAGAATATAGATATATCTTTTTAAATCAGTGTTGTTCTGCAGGAGACATTTCTTTGGCTAACATTCAACCTTCTTCCTGTTGAGAGATTTTCCCCATTACTGATTGCATTGAGGGTTCACAATGTCCACTATGGAAAGTGAAATGAGGAGAGTGTCTCTCCCCCTATCCCTGCAGCCAGAATGCGGCACCTGACCAACTGGGCATTCCTACCAGAGCTTTGAAGCTGGAGAGTGCATGTACTTTCATATGCTTCACAGACAAAGTGAAACCCAAGAGGAAGGGATGGTTAGGGTTCATTTGGGGTAGTAGCATCCATCAGTGACATTGGCTAGGATGACATCCCGGCCAGCCTGTTTCTGCTACATAGCTTGGGCAGTCTCCTTGGTTTGTGTTCATTTTCCAAGCCCTTTTCTCCTGTTCCCCCATTTAATTGTATGATCCTTCCATAACCTTCAAATAAATCCTCTTATTTGCTTAATATATCTATAGCTAGCTGTTCTTGCTTGCAAAAAAAAAAATACCCTCATTGACACATCTCCTCAATTACTGATCAATAATAGTGCTAAGGTTATTCCTGGAAGTTATCAATAAAATAAAAGGAAAGGCAAAAGGTTATAAATTATCTAATAAGTTTGAACCACATTTAGACACATTTGTGTTCTTCCAGTGTGGCACAGTAGAAAGTCTAGGGCCTTTGAATCAGGAGGATATAAGTTCAAGCACTGACCCTACTATTTATTATACGACCTTGGGCAAGATACTTAATCTCTGCGAGCCTTCATTTCCTCACCTCTAACACAAGAATAAAAATATCACACAGGTATGTTCCAAGGACAATGTGAGATTATTTTTATCATGAAAGCACTTTTTAAATCTTGAAGCTATTTTTATCATTCCAGGCTAACACAAAATCTCTTCTGTATAATCTCATTTTGCACACACTCCACATCCATTATATATTTCCTAGTTTCTTTTTCAGATACAGCCTGGGAGATGAAATACTTTGGCTTCAGATTCTAGTTTTAAAAAGGACCTTATGTCATTACTTCCAGTGTAAGCAAGAAAGCTTAAACTATGTTGAAAAGATGAGTAGATGACTTTGCTTCTCAATTCAGAAGCTGAGTTTATATTTGACCGAACTATCTCACTCTCCTACTGATAGGCACGTGCACAGAGAGCAGTTCAGGTGACAGCTCCTTTGCCTGATGATCCCTCAAAGTTGCCATCCAAACACTTTGGCTTCTATCTAAAATTAATGTGGGTGAAACATGTTTTCCTGGTTTATTGATATCACTTAGTATAAAGTCCTGCCCACGGAGGCTCTTAGGCAGCCATAAAAGGAAGTTTTCTGGTTGTGTGATGCAGGCATGCAGCTAAAGGAAGGTTGTGAAAATTGAGGCAGAGATGCAGAAAATGGGAGTTAGCACATTGCTGGCACAGTCAGAATTATGGTCCGAAATCTGGTTATTAGTCTTGGATGAAAGAGGAAGGGAGACATCCCTTTTTGGGGGCTATGCTTGTTCAAGTGGATCCCTTGTCTATGCTGGTGGTTCGTAAACTTGTGTGCACATCAGAAGCACATAAGGGTATTAAAAAACGTCTGGAGCCCAGGCCACGTCCCAGACCAAGTAAATCTGAATCTCAGAGGGTGGGACCCAAGTGCTAGGATTTTTTGAAGCTCCCCAGGTGATTCCCATGGGCAGCACAAATTTGGGAACCACTGGTCTATGTTGTTCTCATAACCTGTTTATTTCAGTAAAGCCTGTGAATAGAAACAATCCATATCTGAGAGTTTCTTTTCCTCATTTCTCTACCCAGTTCTGGTTCTCTTGAACCTTAAGCCTGACGACAAAGTCAAGATACATTCATTATATTAAATGCATATACTGTGTCGTTTTGAAAACATTTCTAAAGGCCTAATCGCTTTTATAACAGAAAAATACTTGCCTTAAACCCAAAGTCATTTTCTAGTGTAATTGGCTTTGTCAGGGGCTCATAATTTCTCTAAGGCATTCTTTCTGAAATGAAATATTCTATTCTTGGTGTCAGACCTCAGAGGCACTATTTTTGAACAACTGAAATCTTTTTTTTTTAGTACTGAAATGGCAAAAAAATTCATTTTTCTAATCAAAATATAATCTCCCAAACTAGTATTATTCTCACCCTAAACTGTGAAAGTTATAAAAGTTTGTACAATTCTCTTTCTCTGGATTACAATGAAAGTTATCAGTGCAAGTATCTTTGTTAAGGAATACTGGAATATGCTGTAATAATGATAGCTGGCCCGTACTGAACACTTGTTATGTGTTCAATGTTTTGTTTAGTGCTTTACATACATCACATCATTTTATTTGCAACTTGCACAGCAACCCCGTGAGGTTGTTGCCATTATTATCCTCACTTTTTCAAGGGGGTGGAAACTGAGGCTTGCAGGTGATAATTCTTTGAGGTTTGTTAAGTAGCTATTATGTCATATGTGAGTGAATAGGAATTTATTGAGCCTAAAATGTGTGCCTAAATGTGTCCTAACCCCTTTCATTGATATCTCTCATTTTATCTTCATAACTACCAACAGACCGGGCAAAACATATGACAGGATGTTTCAGGAAAGGAAAGCAGATCAAGAGCCTTCTCTCCTGGCTTCCTGGCTCCTGACCCTGTCACTCCTGCTTCCTCTCTCATTCTCACCAATGAAACGAGGGCAGCCCCGCCAGGACCCAGAACAAGTACTGCTGGAGAAATGCCTTCCCTCTCCCTAAATCTTCAGTCTCCAAATCAGGAAGATGAAGAAGTCCAAGGTTAGTGTATTTTTGTAGGGAACCTAGAGAACAAGCAAAGCAGCAGGTTTTTGCTTATAGTCGCCTAATAAATCCAAAAGCTAAAACTTTCCACGTATACATAACTGCTTTCGGAGATTTTGCACAACTGAATTTAAGACTGCTATTCAAGGCTTGACATGCATGAATGGATTTTTCCCCTTAATACAGAATATTTAGAAAAAAAACGTAAAAAGAAGAAAATGAAAGTCATTTATCAAGGAAGGAAAATTTGTAAAGATTTTGGTGTGTATCTTTGCAATGATATACATCTTTACATAATTTTTTCATTTTGTTTCAAAAATGATTTTATAGAATAGAATAGTTTTATAATCTGCTATTTCACTTATCATCATTTTAAATGTTTGCATTATATTCTAGCACCTGGGTATACATTATTTATTTAATTAATCCTCTATTGGGTATTTAGATCATTCCTCTTTTTTTTTTTTCACTGTTACAAGTAATACTGTAATGTCCATACAAAATTTTGCGACCTTAAAGAAACTTAGAAATGATATGAAAACTATAGCCCAGAGTGATCAGGAAATTGATCAAAATTACCCATTTGAAAAGCTTGGCAGAAACTCTAAATGGGATCTTCTGATTGCCAGTCCTGGCCTCTTTCCTTTATACCTAAGTGGTGCTCAACCCCTACTGCAGGTTCTCAAATCACCTGCAGAGATTAAAAAAAAAGAAGAAGAAATTACATCCTCGCCTCACCCCAGACATTTTGATTTAATTGATCTGGAGTGGCACCCAGGTATCAGTATTTTTAAAAACTTCCCTGAGGGCTTTAGTGTGCTACAGGGTTAAGAACTACTGCCCTACACCAGCCTGCTGCTGGAATCCAGACAGCTGTCCTGGGACCCTCTCGGCATTAGCATCTGCAAGTTAAAGAGAGAATGGTTTAATAGAACCTCTCAAAATATCCTACAATTACTCTTTCTTGAGCTAACTACACCTGAGTAAGTTGCTCTGGCAACTTTCTAGTCAATTTTCGTGGGGTATTTGATCTTGAAAGAGAAGTTTCAAGTATATATTTGGAAGAATACATTGGTAGACAAGTGTGTATTCCAGTAACTGCTCAGGTTTTGGAGAGCTCTGAATGTTTGCTTTAGAGCTGGTACAAGGGAAGGGCTGGAGGGCAAAGGAGGAGCTAAAGCTTGAGGGAAATTGGAGTGGCTCAGGCTTTTCCCACTGGTACTCACAGCTACAGAGCCCGTTAGCATTTGCCGGTAGATCTCAACGGCTCTGGGCCCCCAGCTGCTTGGCTGTAGCCAGCCTCTTCAGCCATCTCCAGGAATGCCAGGGCTATATTTCTATAAAATACTGGTAGGTGTCTAAATAGTCCCATTAGTTGCTCATGGGCATGGTAAGGTGCCTAAGCGTCTGCTGCCCCAGGCCCCACTGTCCTACGGAGATGTCAATCAGACTAGAACTGTGCGTCACTGCCATTGCATCTTTCTTTTTGCAGTGGAGTTAGGAATCAATTGTACCCTGAGGCTAGGGAAAATGGAGCTTACCCACCACTTTTCCAGGCCAGAGACTGCAAGTTAGAAAGACACTGCTTGCTGTGTCTCCCATTTATTTGGAGAAGTGTCTAGAGTCCAAGTTAATTGGACAACAAGGCTGTAGGGTTTAGTGATTCAGTGTTCAATTCATACCCACAGGTTCCATCCCAGGGCCCTGGTTGGGAAGAGTTTAGGGGCCGTGTTCTATCCAGAGCTCCACTCTCTCAGAAACCATAGCAAAATGCTAGATCCCATCTCCCTATGGTGGGTTTGCTCCTGGGGACTCCCTGCTGTCCCTGCAGTGATCTGTATTCATCAGATCCGCATACACATCAGAACACCAACTGAAGGTAAATGAGGAAATAAAATTGGAGGAGATGAGTGTCCCTTTATAAGAGAGAGAAGAATCTGCTTGGTCTCAGCTCTGTTTACCCAGAAATTCCTTAGACAAATAACGTGGTGAATGGAGAGGGCAACCTGTGGTGTAGTGGCCAAGGCTGTGGGCTACAAGTCAGGAGAACTGGGTTCTCATTCCAATTCTGTTGTTCCCAGGCTGTGTGGCTGAGGCTAGTCACTTCACCTCTCAGAGCTTCAGTTTCTTCATATGTAAAACTAGGGATAATAATTCCCAGTTCACAGAAATGTAGAAAGGATTAAATGACATCCTATTTATGGGCACACTTTGCATCTCCTAGCAGCAGTCTCCAACCTTTTTAGCACCAGGGACCAGTTTCATGGAAGACAATTTTTCCATGGACTGGGGATGGTGGGGTGGGGGGAGTGTGGTGCGGGGATCAGGCAGTGATGTGGCCCATTTCCTAACAGGCCATGGGACCAGTAATGGGCTGAGCCTTGGGTGTAGGGGACCCCAGCTCTCAAAAGCATTGGAATATCCATAGTGATAGTGGATTCTATTTATTCAGTAAAGGGTAAGTGTGCCTCTCAGGGGCCTCTAAGGTTCCAAGAAATCAAGGACTTGTGTAGCACCCTCTTAGCCCTAAAATTGAAGGCCCCCAAACCCCTGCAATAAGAAGGAGGGTGAAGGGACTTCATGAGAACACCTGGGAAGGAGTATGGCCCCAGCAGCTGTTCTTTCAGTTGTTTACTTGGCTTGGACTGCCAAGCTAGGGTGGCAATGCTCTCATGTCCAGGACGCCTCCTTCATCTCTTGCTGTTTTGCCATCCCATCCCCACCTCCAACACCAGTGTTTGCATCCATGGATATGCATGGCGGCATTTCTTTTATCCCTAGAAGAGGGAGGAAGTAGACCCAAGAAGAAGGCAGAGGATTCTGGCGAGTTGAATGGGGTCTGTTTACCACCTGGACCCTAGAATAAACTCAGACTTCTCTGGGAGATGGAATAGAGACAGAAGCTGCAAGAAATATATCAAGAGTTTGTGAGCAGAGCTTTTTCAAGCCTCAGCTGACCAAGTACAGCATAGTTGGCAAGGAGGTCACTCTCCCACTTTAGCATGGAACCCAGCAGCACTCTGGGGACTAGGAGAGTTTTCAGAGCACCTCAAGACAGCAGGACAGAGAAAGCAGGGTAGAAGTTGCTGTGCAAGGCCTGTGGTTGCAGACTGATCGGTAGGCTCATGTCCACTATCTCTTTGGGGACTAATAGAATAATAAACAATAATAAACATTTTTAAAGAACCTGAAAGCTTACTACTGGGGGCCCTACTCACCTCAAAAACCCCAAATGTAATTGCATTAGCAATATAATAGTGGTGTTTAAAGTGTTGTTGCTAAATCTATAACTAGAAGGAACAATCAAGAAAATGTTAGATTATCATAGAATTCCTAGATCTTAGAGTTTTCATGAACTTACAGGTCAGTCACTTGATCCAGCTTCCCTACAAACGTACAAATTTCCTCTCTATACATTTTTTCCCTCCGTAGGTAACATCTATGCCTTGCCTGCCCTAAACTCCTTCACCTTAGTGTCATTTCACCTGACTGCCTTATGTGAGTAGGGAGGGGAAAGCAGAGGGAAGGGTAAGAGAAGACTAGATGACCCACTGGGCTACACCGAACCTTGAGTCTGAAAATAGGGAAAAATCAAGTATTAGAAAGGGAATGTTTGCTGTAGGTTCTGTGCTTGTAAGCAGAAAAGACTGACCATAGAGTGAACACTCTGCTAGGAATTCAGAAATAGCTATCTAGAAATGGCCATAATTCGTTTGCATAGATTGACATTTGCATAGATTGACATTTTGTATACCAGAGTTCTCTTTCAGTTAAATCCTACCAGCTATTAAGTCATATAAATAACAAAAAATCAGGTTAAGAAATTTCTTCCCCCTTAGGATCTCAATTAGATAAAGTAAAATATGTATGCCCAATATTTAGCATGCACACGGACCTCTGTTCTATACCTGACAGGCTATTTATCTTGATCAAAACAAGATTAATGGCTCCTGTTTGATGCAAGAGAGTTATATGATAATTTGCATGTGTCTTCTTGGCAAAAGAGAGGGCCTTTCAAGCAACTTGACTTCAGAACAAATGTACAAATATTATCATTTCTTATGTTCAATTCCAGAAATGTTTAACGTGTTCCTAAGGCTAATTGGACTTCACTAACTCATAATTCAAATCTAAACTATATTTCCTCTTTTTCCTATATTTGGGAGTTTGTTTTCTTAATGAGGTGACAGGTATTGACATACTCTGTAATATGCCATTCTGAAAGCAACAAAGAAATTAAGAAGGTGATGAAGGTCACAGTTACTAATATAAACTCAAAGTGATAAAACAACCAGGTGTTTCTCTAACTATTCACATCCAGCAATCTGCAAATTTTCTGAGTGAACAAGCAGGTGATAATTAACAGAGGTAGATGACAATGGCTGAGGGCCACTTTTTCTGTTGGCCAGCATATAAAAATCATGATACTTCACACACAAGTGTGAATTCATGGATTCTCTTAAGAAAGAAAAAAAGCCCCCCGACAATGGCATATTTGGCCGATATTTCCCCATGGGAATCAGCAGTTTGTGAAGCCCGGATTGGCAGCCTCTTGCTTCAAATCCACTTGCCATCACCTCACCTCGTCCACTTCACTTTTTCACTCCGCCTACCTGGGTCCCTGTTGGACCTGAGTTTAGAGACCTTGAATTGCACACTGCCTCCAAACACTACCTCTGCGAGTGCAGAGGACCCCTGATTTTCCCTCAACTTCATTCCTCTATCCCTTGGCCGTACCAACTCCTTAGTCAGCAGGGTTCCCAAAGAACCAATTCACCCTCCTTCCCCATTTTCTTTCCTCTTTTCCAGCTGAATCATTTTCTTTCCCTGCCTCTTTCCCCCTCACATCCCACAGAATTTCCTTTTCAGAAGTTGGAGAATGCCTTTTAGAATGCTGAAGCGTGAAGCAAGACTTTCCCAGAATGAACTGTGATCACATTTCTTTTGGAAAGATTACATCTAAACGGATATCTGAACTTGCTTCACATTTTCACATTACATCTACAATGGCATCTGTACAATAACCTAATACTGAAATTTAGAGAATAATTTAAACCACTCTGAGTCAGAACAGACTTGGTAGCTTAAAACATATTTCATCCTCCAAAAACAAAAAGATTGAATCTATGAATATAAAAACAGTTGATATGGCTTGTTTTATGGAAGGAACATTTGCTGAGTGATTCTGCATTATGGAGCATGCTGTGGCCTAAAATAATCTGAGCAGTTTCCTTATTATTCAACGATGATACAGTACTCAAACAGATGCAGCTATTCGAGCTCAAACTTCAGATAGTAAGAAAATGTGGCTTATGGTGGAAAAATGTTCATGGGAGTCACCCAGTTTGGAAGATCCGGCAATCTCCTTCAAATCACGTTCTTCCCCCTGTAGTTAGGTGAGGGTTGAATGATGTTCTGACTCCTGACTGTGTGCTGACTGGCAGGGGCTACTTCAACTCTCCCTGCTTGCTGGGTACAAAGGCTTCTCAGATGTCCACAGGGGACCTCCCCGTGGCTACACTCTTGGAAAATGATGGGTTCTGGGGCTTTTGGCCATCTGCTGTGGTCAAGGGAACTGACCCAGCTGGGGAGAGACCTTCCACTCACCCTTCAGTAGAGTGAGATTTTCTTTCTCCCATGGAGGGGACAGCTGTACTCACTCAAATTAGACGTTCCCAAATCACAGTCACAGAAAGATTCTGACCTCGTCTAGCTCACTAGAGGATGAAGAGTCTGTTGTGGTCCTCGTAGGGAAGGTCTTTTCACACTGGCCACTATCTTTGAGCAGGACCCAGGTGAGGATTATCACAACACCAAAATAAATAAATTTTTGTAAAAGTGGATAAAGTGCTAATGAGAACAGGAATAAGAGTATTAAGGTGATTGATCTTAACGCACCTTCCAGTTACTCATTTCTTACTCCAAGGAAAATTATCCATCCCCCACCTTCCTTTTATTACAGTGGGATAGGGCATTCAGGAGTGGAATACGTTTGTTTGTTTGTTTTTTAAACAGAAATAATGACCCAAAGTGTGATGACAATTCAAGAAACATTAAGTGCCTATTATACATCAGGGACCATTTTAGGAATAAATCTCTACCTAAACTATATCAGAAATATTTGGGTGAGCGTAAGGGAGGATCATTTCTTCTTTAAGACAAATACAAATGTTCACAGTAATGGAAAAATAGGAATATGATATTGAAGGTGAAAAATCAAAAGGTATCTGTTTACTGATAAGGAATATCTGAGAGAGGGAAAAAAAATCCACCAGGTTCACATATTTCCTCAGCTCAGTGACTAGATGGCAAGAATGAAAATAAGAATTCCCAGCCAAAATGAACACTTCAAAATTAGACCCTCTGAGGGAATAAAAGAGTCTAAACCTCAGAGCCTGAAGCTCTAACAATCAGTCATTTTGGCTGAAAACTAGAAATCCCATGAGGGAGACAATTTAGATAATTACCGTTATGATTTTAAACTCCATTTGCTGGGAGAGCAGGAGCTCTTGTGGGTTTATTGACAAGGGATTTCAGTATTTTAAGAAGTAGTGTTTTTGAGGTTGGTCTGATAATCTCGTCCCAATCTCATGTCCTATGAGTTCTTCCCATCTTTTCACCCAGCCTCAATGTTACTTCCTTATGAGTGTTCCTGTCATCCAATGAGAAGCTCCTGTCTCTCTTTTGAATCTCTCCAGTACATGGTACCCTTCCCCACCCTCACCTCCTGTGCTCGTTGGTGTCTTGGAGTGGAGCTGAGTGGCCAATGTTATTGCAGTGAAGGGGTGTCCTGCTCCTGCTAGAATGTCCTCCTCTGGGAAAAAGTAGGCCAGTTCTTGAAACACCCAGCATTCAGCCCACCCAGACCTCAGTCAAAGTCTGATCCCACAGTGTCATTTCTGGGACTTGCATAACCACATAACCAAGAAAGAAGGTGCCTGAGGATGGAGGAATTTGAGTAGACATGATATAGGGAAAGAAAGTCTGAAAAATTCGAGGGCTAGGGAAAAGTGCTGAGGCCTCAAGAATGTGGAGCCAAGATCCATTTATGATCCATTGACGGTTTCAGCAAGGCCATAATTTTGTTATTTTTTCCTTCCAGCCTCTTTTTCTCTTCTCAGTAGCTGAGGAAACCTTAAAAACCCTCAAATCGGCTGTGTGTTGGCTGAAGAGATCCTTGTTCTGAAGTGCATCCAGGGGAGGAGAGAGAATGTGAGTAGAAATAATAGTTTGTGGCAGTAGAAGCAAAGCAAAGCCAGTCCTGGGACCAGTCCAAGAAAGGGTCTGTCTGAGGAAACAGCCCAGTGTAGTAGGAAGAATAAAGACTCTGGCACTAGAGACCGGTGTCCAACCCCTGCCCCACCAAAATATCTTGACCAAATACCTCGACTTTTCAGAATCCCAGTTTACTACAGAATGGAGACTTAAAAAATACCTAACGTTTTGGGTGCTTTGGAAAGCTCCCAGGTGAGCCTCACCTAGAATCCAAGATGGCCCGGGAGCCTCATTTGCTCTGATAGGATCACCATCTTGGAACCACAGGGAAAAGTCAAAAGAATTGTGAGAGCCTCAGTCTGGCATTCTTGAGCTGGTGAAATAATCTCAGCTCCCATCCACCTACATAGATGGCTCTATGATGAGGCCACTCTATAAACAGGCTACTCTCTGTTATTTGCAGGTAAATGCACTTCTGGTCAATATGACAGCATTTAAAAACATTATCTCACTGGGTTGTAGGTAAATATTATTTCAGATGAATTCATTTAGTCATGAAGTAATATGGGCAAAGGGTACAGCACATAGTAGGTTCTTAACACCTACTATTTGTTTCCCCTTGGTTCAGGACAGATACATAAAGTGTTCCTGAGGTTTATTTATGGCAGGAGTCCCATGGCTACACAGATAAAAAAGAGAAATGTTATTGCTGCTATTTGTTCTTCCAAGCTTAGCCCAAGGCATCATCCCCTTTATGAATTCTTTTTCCCCGGCTACACCACTCAAGCACTGCTTGCTGCCTCCTTTATGCCTCTCCTCTGTTCTCTGTCCTCTGCCCATTTCTGTTGCAGCATGGATCACATTGTTCTGCAATGATTTGGTGAGATGCCTGTGTCTATACAGATGCAAGGTGATAAGCTCCTCAATGGTGAGGGCTGTGTTTATTCATCTTCATACTTCTGGAGCCTGGCACAATGTCTGGCCCATCATAAGTGTCTGATGTTTAGGCCGGGCACAGTGGCTCACGCCTGTAATCCTAGCACTCTGGGAGGCCGAGGCGGGCGGATTGCTCGAAGTCAGGAGTTCGAAACCAACCTGAGCAAGAGAGAGACCCCGTCTCTACTATAAATAGAAAGAAATTAATTGGCCAACTAATATATATATATATATATATAAAATTAGCCGGGCATGGTGGCGCATGCCTGTAGTCCCAGCTACTCGGGAGGCTGAGGCAGGAGGATCACTTGAGCCCAGGAGTTTGAGGTTGCTGTGAGCTAGGCTGACGCCACGGCACTCACTCTAGCCTAGGCAACAAAGTGAGACTCTGTCTCAAAAAAAAAAAATAAATAAAAATAAGTGTCTGATGTTTAATGAATCAATGAAGGAACAAATAAACTAAGAAGGAAATGGGCAGAAAAGAGGGGTAGATGCTGATGGATCCACCTTTGACTTCTTTCTCCCACTCCAGCTCCCATTTCCTCACTTCTCACATCCAAGCTCCTTACTTTTCCTATCTCCCCAGTCTTGCTAGAGATCCTGTCCTAGGCCTCGGGAAGCATCACTTTGGCTTACAGATTAGGAAATTTTGTTCTCACTAGACAGCTGGAGATGTATGTAAATCAGATAATAAAACTTACACCCAGAGTAGCCACATGACATGATTCTGGCCAATGAGACATTCATGTAAGTTGTAGTGTAAGGCTTCTGAGAAAGTCCTTTACAAAGGGACATACTTAATTTGCTTATGTCTTTGCTCTCTGTTCTTCTTATTTGTCTGGAACATGTGTTTAAGTCACTGATCTCTGGCCTGTGTTACCTGCAGCTGAAGCCAATGCCAAACTGATAATCTAGGCTTCATTCTGTTCCTCAGACACACCAAGTTTGGTTCACTCTTAGGACACCAACACTTGCTGTTGCCTCAGCCTAAAAAGCGTTTCTTTTAACTCAACACATGGCTGGTCCCTTCTCAAAGTCAGATGTTACGTTAGAATGTCACCTTCTCAGAGGGTCTTTCTGACCACCCTAACCGAAAATAACTATTCACACTGTACATTCTTTAATAATGTCATCCTGTTTCATTTTCTCCACTGCCGTAATCACCATCTGAAATGCTCTCTTTTGCTTGTTTCTTCTTGGTCACACTCCCCACCCCAATACACACATCAGGGATGTGAGGGCCTTCTCTCTATTTTATTCAGAGCCATTCTAGCTCCATATATCTATGAATAGGGTCCCAGAAAGAAAGATGACTTTGGGAGTTGTACATGAATATATTTTTCCATAGATAATACTGTCATACATGTTGAAAAGGTTTATAATTTTGTGAATTATGGGTTAAATACTGTTTATGACCTAACTACCATATATAACATTGTTTATATGGGATAATGAGTTTCAAGTTCAGTTTCCCTTAATGAGCTCATTATAATCTTGACCATAGATCATCTTGCAGTTTATGCCCATATCCAGAAACGCTCCCTGACTCCCAAATTGTCCAGCTGCTTCCCCACCTTCTATTCATAACAGCTCATCAGATTTTTAACTTCTTGATGAAAATTTTTCTTTGCTTTATCTGAAAAAGATTTAAAAATTTTTTAAAAGAATCCCACTCAATCTCAGGTAGATTTTTAAAAAATTGGCTTCTTGAGTGTCACTACCTATAATTCCTTGCAGGCTCTATCCAATTTCACATCCTGTCTTGTGAAAATTATACTCAAGTCCTTTCAAAGGCACCTCTCCTAATTTTTTTCCCTCCCAAGTGGTTTCTGAACTTCACATCTTTTCCTTGGGTGAGTTTAAAAGCAGCAACATCTTTTTCTTAATCCTTTTGGGACCCTTCCCTCTATTCCAGTTTTCAGTGTGAGGAGCATGGAAGATAATGACGAGACTACAAGTAAGACCTTCACATTTAGGAGAGTAAATCATTTCTTTTACCGGCTAACGAGGCTGGCTTTACATGTAGAAACCACATACAGAGACAACTAGGATAGGGTCATGCTGTTATGCACATCTAGAGAATAAAAAGTAGAGCAGTTTAAGGAAGTAGAGAGTTTAAAAGTTAGGTGGTAAAAGATAAGTCCCCAAAGATAGGTTGGGTAGCATGATAGAGATTGTGGGTTATTTTCCAATATCCATTCTCAGCGTTTCCGTTAGTATAATAAAGCCTGCATTTTATTTAAGGAGGCAATGAGAAAAAAAAAAAAAAGAATACATCCCCTAGCCTTGCTTGCAGTTAGGTGTGACCATGTGATGCAGTTCTGGAAGAGGTTTTGTTCGGAACTGCTTAACGAGAGCTGACCTCACAGAGCAGGATGGCCTTTTGCCCTTCCTCCTCTCTTCCTTTTCCTAGCCTGGAACCTGGACTGATGCTGAGCTCCTGCACTAATCTTGCATCATTAAGCAAGGTTGAGGATGGAAGCCACAACCTAATAATAGGTGACAGAATCATGGTTCCATGGAGCCACCACACCAGTTCTGAACTGCCCATCCTAGGGCTTTTGTTCTGGGAGAGAATAAACCCTGGTGTCTTTAAGCAACTGCTACTTTGAATTTTTTGTTAAATGTAGCCAAATATAAACCTTTCTGATACAGATGCTCACTTGGGAAGCTTTTAAAAATACCCCAATACCCAGGCTGTGTCCCAGACCAATTAAATCAGAAACTCTAGGGACAGAACTCAAGCACCAGCACATTTTTAGGCTTCCCAGGTGATTCCCATGTGCGGCCCAGGTTGAGAATCACTGTTTTAGGCCGAAAGGCCCATTTTTTTGCATGTTCAAGAATCTCTCGAGGGGCGCAATGGTGCTTATTAAAAATGTGGATTTCCAGGCCTCACGCCCCCAGAGGTTTTGGTTCTTTAGGTCTGAGGGTACCCCAGCCAGGTGATTCTGATAGGAGCAGGCTATTTGAAGAAACATTGCTTTAGGCAGTAAGAGAATCTTTGGAAGTTTTAAAGCAAAGAAGTGACAAGATCAGAGGAGTGTTTTAGGAGGATTAGTTTGGATCTAGTGAATAAATTGAAGAGGAGAGGTGAGAGATTGAAGGCAAGGAGACCAACTAGGAGATGCTACAATAGCTGACAGCCTGAGGGGATACATTCCGTGAACTAAGAGGGTGGCCACATAAATGGGAAAAAAAGACACAATGACACTGAAAAAGATAAAACACTGCAGACCTGATTACCAACAGATGGGGTACAGCGTGGGAGGACTTCAAGGTATTCCTAGTGACTGAAGGATACATGAGGGCTTTGGCTTCTCCTGGGTTAGTGTGTATTTCCCCCTTTTGCTCCAACTCTGTCAGATTGGTGTGGATTATTAATTTACTCTGTATCTACAGCTGCAAATGTTAAATTGATTTTTGTTAGCCTGATTGTATCTAGAGTATCCCATTAGGTCAGAAATATTTATTTGCTAAATCAATTCTATTTTAAAGGCTCAAATGCTTTATCCTAATAAGAGTCGATTTCACAAATAAGTTTGGTATTTATGTGTATGTATATATATGCATATATGTGTATATATGCATGTGTATAGGTAAGCAATTAAATGTTTTTCATGAGATTTTAATCTTTTTCTTTAGTCATGTCTTGTAAAGCAAAAGAACTCAAGAAACAGGCAGTATAGTTATTGCTCTGGAGCTGTGGTTTGTATAAATATCTTTCTGGGATGAGAAGGTTAAAGAATAGTTCTAAAAACTGTTCTCAATGCTAAATGATTATTTAACTATTCATATAAAGCCACCAAGCAGAAAGATGTTATGGTGATATTTTATTAAATAACCTAAAGTAAACATAATTACTTTATGAGTAATTCTAAAATACACACTGCCTGCTGATCTGTTGTAATAATGAACAGATTATTTCTATGCCTCAGAAATTGATCATAGGTATGCTCTTCAAGTCCTCTGTTATTTAAAAACCAACATATTGGTTTTAGAGTTATAAAACAGAAAATAATAGCAGTTAAATATAATAAAAATGTCATAAGACATAAACTAATCTAATCTCTCAGTTCTTACTAAAGTCTGTATCAAGGCACAGTTTCTTTTAAGAATAGATTTTAAAATACCAAGTAAACTTAATGAACAAACAAGACACATATATCATCACTGAGCTTGCTACTTAGGGCACAAAGATGAATGAAACACAGTCTTGCTCTGTTACACTTCAGAGTATAAATATTAAAGTGACAATGAATTTTCCAAAAGTTCACTTTAGATTGAATTTTCTCTCTCATTAGAACATCTATTGAGAGGACTCTAACAAGGTGAAAGTCATTAAATCTGTTCAAAACATGAAAAGGCTAAACTTCAACAGGCAATGGGAGAACACTTATCTAAATTCTATATTACATTTAGTCTAGTTGCTAATAATAGCACTCTTTTTTAATCTGGTGCTAGTCAGAACCTCGTCACTTGCTCGAGTATATGCATATGGTCCTTAAGTAACTGTACCACTGAGGGACCACCACCCGCTCAGTTCTCCCATGCACATCAGGGAAAGAAAGTGCCCCATGTGGATCGTCATATACCGCATCTACTCTCCCCAGTATTCTCTCCTGAAGTTGGAATTTTGTTCCACTTTCAGATACTGGCAATTAAATTGATTAGAATAAATTGCTAACCATATTGGAGACTCGGTACCTTTGTGAGCAATCCATGTCATACAGAAAACATTCTATTTCATGGTCACAAACTCCACCCCTAATAGGAGTGAAAATCTTGCAAATGATTAAACACTGGGCCCTGGGACATCAATCTGTGAAAGTGAAGACAGTGTTACTGCTCTTTTAGAATTTGTCTAGCAGGATTTCTGGTTTTCACTGGAAACCCCTCCCCAAATAAAAAGAAAAAAGAAAAAAAAAAAGGAAAGTATAGAGCAATTACAGTTCTAGGCAAAATTCCATCTTCACTGCCCACCTCCACTTTGGGCAAAACAACCCAAAGCATACATTTTACTGCAGGTGGGCCAAGGGAATCTGTTATGGTTTGAATTATATGCCCTCCAAATTCACATGTTGAAGTCCTAACCCCCAGTCCCTCAGAATGTGACCTTTTCTGGAAATAGGGTTATTGCACATATAACTAGTTAAGCTAGCGTGAGGTCATATTGGAGTAGTGTAGGCCCCTAATCCAGTATGACTGGTGTCCTTGTAAAAAGGGGAAATTTGGACATGGACACACAAACAAGGAAAATGCCATGTGAAGCTGAAGGCAGAGATCCTTCACCATGCCAAGAACACAAAAGATTGTCAGCAAACCACTAGGAGCTGAGGGAGAAGCAGGGAGCAGATTCTCCCTTACAACCCTCAGAGGGAACCAACTCTGCTGACACCTTCATCTTAGACTTTAGCCTCCAGAACTGTGAGAAAATTTATTTTTGTTGCTTAAGCCACACAGTTTGTGGTACTTTGTGATGACAGCCCTAGAAAACTACCGTGTTTCCCCCTAAAAAAGACCATAAAATAAGCCCTAGCGGGATTTCTAAGCATTTGCTCAATATAAGCCCTACCCCGAAAATAAGACCTAGTGATGGGCGTGGCTACGCAGTGTATCTGCACAACCCATGCATTTTGTCACCCAACGGTAAAGAAGACAAGCAGCCCTTCTCATCTGCCCCATCGTGACAGCTACTATCCCAGAGGTGACCAGAAATGTACAGGCAGCCCCACCAACAAGGTCGGCTCCCCCTGTCAGGTCCCAGCCATCCTGTGCGTGCTGCAAGCTGAGGCTTTGAGGGGAAAACAACACATCCCATGAAAATAAGCTCCAGAATGTCTTCTTGAGGAAAAATAAATATAAGACCCTGTCTTATTTTTGGGGAAACACGGTAATACAGAATTGTTCTTCCACTGTTATCTTTATGAATAGTATATTCTTTTGGCATAGACATAATTGGTTTTCACTATTTGACCAGTGAAAGTTAAAAATTTTAAAGCAAAACTCCTGTAATAGGGAGGAAAAGTAAAGCACAGAGTGGGCAGCCTGACTTGTCTGCTAGTCACAGGTCTCTTGTCCTGACAGCAGAGGCTGTCCCTGCTCACGTAAGACCTCCCCCATCATGTGAGAGCTGCTTCCGTGGTCTCCAAGCTCTTCTTCCACACTCAACCCCTTCACAGCATTGCTGCTGTCTCAGCCAAAGTATTGACTAAGCTGTGGTTCTCTATTCTCCCACTCCTCACTCTTCCACCTTCTAGCTTCCTAGCAAACAGAACAAGAGTATGGACAAGCAACCACCTAGAGTCAGACTGGAAAAACAGAGCAAAAAAATTAAAAAGAAATCAAAGCCAAAAGCAGTCCTTACAACCTGCCCCTCCCCAAAGGAGGTGGGTAAGGAGAGACAGAAGGACAGAGGCAATAAAAGGAAACATAGGCCTGTTGGTCAGGAAAATCATGGCTGGAGGGAAAAACCTGAAATCTGTGATTATGAATCACTAGAATGTACATTACACTGCTCCAGAGGGCCATTAGGAAATTTAGATGCTTCTTGTGAATGTACTATGCCCAGATTCCGACATTATTTCTGGAATTCAATCATCAAACTTCCTGAAGAGTGCTTATTTTTTCATAGCTCAATTCTGTAAACAAAGTCTATGTGATTCTACATGAATTAACAAGGAATACTGAAATAATGAAGCCAGGAGACAGAAGTCTTTCAGTTCAACCTCATTTAGGTGTGCAGGGAATTTAACAAACTTATCCAATATCACATGGCCTATACCAGAAGTAGGCCAAAAGATTTTGTACATATTATATGATTTATGAAGAATCTAGGCTAATTTATACAAAGAAAATATTTCTAAACTTTACTCTTAAACCTTCACATCTCCATATCATTTTTAAGATTTTCAAAAACAGGCTTTTTGATAGCCATCTGGGAAACTTCAACCTGGAAAATTTCTCAGAACATAAGAAACCAAGGTAAAGAAAAATTTATTCTAGCCAAAATATTTATGTGAAAAATATTTGATGGATTAATATCTTTTTAATATAAATATATGTTGAAAATATGAATTTTTAAATGTCTTAATAATTATGCTAACACTAACCCCTTAAAAATAGCATTTAATGTATTCCAGAGAGTTTCCTAAGTACTTGATCTTCACAATACCATATAATTTGGTCCCATTATGTATTAACCCCATTTGGCTGATTGACAAACTGAGGCAGAGAGAGACGATATCTTTTCCCAATTTCATACTACCTATGAATACCAGCACTGCCTGTCTAGCCCCAAAGTCTATGTACTTAACCAATGTCCCAGACTGCCACTTACCACATTCACACGCAGTCTGTATATGAATTCACACGTGTCCTTTGGAAGTGGTCCGGCCAAGCTTTTATTCAGGTCTAATCTGATTTAGAGTCAATGCTCTTTCCCATCACACTGCTGTCTCTCATGTTATTGTATTTAAACCTCATTTTTTACGATCTGGAGTAAACAATTCTATACTTTGACTCTACTCAGCAGTGTGAGAGAGATGCATTCCAACACGTACCCCACAGAAGCAGCACAGGAGAGGGAATCTTGGCCACCAGCATACCAGCCACGGCATTCACTCCAGAAGATGCCGGCCGAGGGTGTCAGCCCCTCTGAGTCATCCCTATCTTGTGTGCCGTGCTGCTCGCTCTTCACTCTTAGGAGGTGGTGTGGCTGATGGGACAGGCACTGGAACAGGGAGCAGGAGACCCAGGTTCCAGTCTTAAGCAGCCTCGGACTGGCAGAGTGCCAGGGGTGCCATCAGACAGGCTGGGCATGCGGTCCCTGCTTCACATACCTAGCTCACTTAATCCTCTCGACTGCCTCACGATCAGGCATGACAACTAGTTTACAGACGAAGGAACTGTGATTCAGAGACTTAAGTAATTCCATCAAGGTCACTGAGGATGAAATTCAGCCCCAGTCTGACTCCAATATCTTCACGTGTATTCTAGCACGTTGCCTCCAAGGTCACTTAAATCCTCTGAATCTCAGACTCCTCAAATATAAAGTACCATGGAGCCCTGGGGACTCTTCAAGGTGTCTCAGAAGTCATTTGGGAAAAGAAGTCCAGGCAGACAGGGCCCAGGCTGCTGCCTGCTCCTGATATGCACACGAGGACGGACACACACGCACGCGCGCGCGCACACACACACACACACACACACACACACCTGCCAGCAGTGCAGAACGATGCCACTTTGACCTTCCTTATAAATACAGTTCTCTTCACTTTGAAGGGAAGATTTGCCACAAAAAAAAGTTTGGGGACCATTCTGACAAGTGATCTTTAAGACCACTCTTAGCTTTAATATCTAGGAGAAGATCAGAGTGGCAAAGGTATAATAACTTTGGTAAATGATGCCAGTCAGAAGAGACATTGGATTCATCTGGCTAGGTCTGACCAGCGACAGATATCCGATGCCTTTGAAAGAAAAGGCTGTGCCCGAACTCTGCTGATCTAAACACAATTTGAGAAAGTGTTTTGATTGTGTTGGTGAAGATGGCCTTCTTACGCAGGGCCGGTTAGTGAAGAACACAGTCTGAGTTTCCTTCTCTTGTGATCAACACCATTCCTTGAGGTTTTCAACTGCTTAGGGATGAAAGGGATGTAGCATTTGCAGTTCATTTGATTTAGCTCATTGTTATTTCTCTTCTTCTCTGTCTTGCCTCATTCCTTTTACCCTGTCCCCTTTCAAATCTCTCTCCCTCTTCTGGTCCCAAAGCCAGCTGGTAGATAAGGAAAAGTCAGTCTGAACTGATAAAAAATGAGTGAATTCACTTACTCCACATCCTGCCTTTCCCCCACTTGTGTTCCTACACAGAGCATTGGTGCTTAGGTGATAGCTATGAGGTGGCACCTTGATGCATGTGTAGACAGCCAAGTTTTATTTTTCTCTCATTCCTAGAGCTCATACTTTTCAATAAAAGCTGCATGTATAGAAAAGAATAAAGCCAACAAAAGATCAAGTATTAATCATAGTGATGGTGATAATACCTTTTAAAAAAGTTATTGAGGTATATACTCTACATAGCATAACATTCACTCATTTTTAGTGTGCAATTTTGTGATTTTTAATAAATATACAGACTTCTATAACCCTCATCACAATCCAATTCTGAAACAATTCCATCACCCCAAAATGATTCCTTGAGCTCCTCTGCAGTGGCTATCTGTTCCCACCTCCAGTTCCAGGCAACCACTAATCCACTTTCTGTCTCTATAGATATATTTTTTCTGGGCATTTCATGTAAATGGAATCATATAGTATGTGGTATTTTGTGACTGGCTTCTTTCAGTTAGCAAACCCCTTTAAAAGTTCATTCATATTTTAGCACGTATCAGTACTTTGTTCCTTTTTACATGACATGTTTTTGAATGGCTGTGTTATAGAGAGGAAAGAGCATGAATTTCAAAAGCGGTGCAAACATGAGGCTGAATCAAAGCTGTGCCACTTCTTAGCCGTGTGACTTTGAGCAAGTTCCTTAATCTCTCTGGGACCTATTTGTAGAATAAGGATAATGATCCCTCCCTCCGAGAACTATTCTATGAAATAACTAGATTGTGATGGCAGAGAGTGGGGACCTAAGAAATCCAGTCCTTCTCTCTAAATTCCCCAAAACCTTTGCTTTTCTCACCTCTGCTCTAAACTTTAAAGTGAATCCACCGGTCTCCTTACCAGTCTTCACATCAAGCTTGAAATGAGAACCCACATAACAAGCAGTATCAGAAACAGAATTCCGCCAAAGGGAATCACATCCTTCATTAATGGAGCCCAGATGGTGAGAAACTAAAGGGATTTCCTTCAATTATATTGCTGTCATTTTTTATAAAGAACATTAAACTGCATTTAATTATTATTTTAAGTGAGAAAGTGGGTCAAATTCTATCCTAGAACATTTTATGGGATTGGCCTTCCCTTTGCGAGGCTCTGAGAATACTTCAGTTTCCCGTTAATTCTTATAAAACTGCCCCATAACATCAGCCCTCAGACAACACATTAAGCAAGAAGCAAAGGGCTACAAACCCCTGAGTAAATAAAATCCGTCTCAGGCCAGGTACGGTTTGGTAAACACCTGTAGTCCCAGCTACTCGGGGCAGCTGAGATAGGAGGACTGCTTAAGACCAACCTAGGCAAAACAGTGAGAGGCTTGTCTCAAAAAAAAGAAAAAAAAAATCCTCCTCAAATCCTCAAAACTCAACTTTTAGCCAATAATTTCAGAACCTTTCTTCCATGAACCTTTAGAAGAATCTAAATTTCATGTGTGTAGCAAAGTAGATGGACTTGAACTCCTCGTTTGTTTCTACAGTTCACCTTCTCTGATTAGAACATGTTCTCCTTTTGAGTTCCAATTTAAAGGGATCCTAAATATAATTCCACCCTGCACTCTTGACCACAGTTTACAGAGATGCTACCCCTTAGCCCTGAGCATAAAATTTCCTGTCCTAAACCTGCTTTTCCTTCTGAATCATTGTTTCTCTATACTTTAAAATTCACCACTATTCCCCTTCATGTTTCTTATTGTTTTTTCTCCCCTATCTGGGATTTATCATGGCTACATTTCTTCCCCAAACTCCTGAAACACTTAATTCCCTTCCACTTCCCAGATTCTTTTCCTGTCAAGTGCAGTATATTAGTTAAAACAGAAAAGGATAAGGCTTCTCAATATTTACTAAATAAAGTAGGTTCGTAACATATTTTGTTTATCCCTCTCTTCAAAGAGACTAGTACAGTATCTTTTTCATGATATTAAAATGCCTGTTGTGAAACGTAAACTAATTATTAAGAGAGACAACATATGGCTTTCTAATCTTTATATACCAGTAATAGTCACTATGTATATTATTGGTGTTAAAGATGGTGATTCTTTCAAATAGGTAAATAATATGCAAGTCCTACATGTGATCAATCTGCAACATTATCAGGTGAGTCTGACTAATTTGAACTATTATTGTGATAAGGTCATACTCACACAGATAAACAGATAAAGGCTATATCCAGATTGAACCAAACACTTAAACTAATGTATTTGTATAAGGATTTCTGTGTTTCCTTGCTCCCTAAGTACTTATCTTGAAAATAGGAACTGATAACAAAATCCATGGCTAACTTTTCTCCCAATATTAGGAGATCAAGAAGGAGTAGGTGGGGTCCTAGGAGCGAAGTTTTCACTCACTGTTGTTACCTAACATAGGCTTAGGAATCCATAAATATAATTTAAAAAATGGGTGGACAAAAGCAGTTTAGGTTTACCAAGATTTGTGAATTTCTCCAATCTGCAAAAATTGTTTCTTATGTTTAAACTTACCCTTCCATATCGCTACAGTGAAGAGAGTAATTTATATCCAAGACTTTATTTTAGGGATTTTATTTTAGGCAATATCATAGGAATTTATCTTGTGGTATAAATAGTAAATCTGGGATTTAGCAAAGATTTTTCTCTCTATAGCACAGGCCTTTTGTTCAGCAGCAGATGACAAAATAATCTTGAGGCATGATGATTTAATTTCAGTTTGATGCCCAAACATCCCCCCAAATCTTAATCTCCAAATTCCAGCATGTGGTCAGTATAATAGAAATTGCTTTTTAAAAGATCACTGAAAGATTCCAAATCATACATAAATCATGTGTGTGTGTGTGTGTGTGTGTGTGTATACACACATGAATCTCACAGCCTTCAAATTATGGTGTGGCCTATAGTTTGAGTATAGCTCTCTGGAGATACCGACCTCAGGGTGACTGGTTAAAACCTCACATTTGGAGAGATCATCTCTGAGGCCTTGGCCACATAAAATTCTATCAGCATCCATGCATCATGTATAGGAATTAACCACATAATGCCAAGAGTCTCCTACCCTGAGATGGCAGCCAGTTTTTGGTGTGCCTGACGGGCCATTTCACATCCTTTGGTTCTGGTCTTGTGCATTTCCGCCCTTAGTGAGGGGCAGCTGACTGAGACGTCCCCAATAGAAATGACCAACTCTCGGTACAGGGCCACTTGCGTGTTGAACTCTTGGACAAGCTGTAAAAGAAGCGAGTTTCTGTCACCAAACATTTATCATCAGAAAGTTTCCTATTTCGTTGTACATAAACAGGGGCTTTCACTGACCCCTGAGCCACTTCCGCAAATCTCCAGCTCCCCAAATCTTCAGCCAAGGAGCCTAGTAATTGTTTAAAGCTTACAGCACGAACATGGCAAGTCTCTGTGTCCAAGGTATGTGTTTATTTCTCATCGGCAAGCCTGGGCATGGAAGCTCTATTTCCAGACCTACTTGCCCCCACCCATTCAGACTCAGTTTCTGAAGAGCAAGAGCTTATTTGGAGAGTGATCATGCCACTCCCAGGTCAACAGAGAATGATGCTGGGAACTCTCCCGAAGACGCTCCCGTCAGCTGCTGCTAGGATATGAATTCGAAGTTGCAGGGGTGGGGTGGGGGTGGGGGAGAGGTAGACCAAAAGTGGGGTGAGATAGGCAAACCATTCATCTCCTATCGGGCAACTGAACCTCTCCTGCTGTGAAGCCTGCCTGGAAGACCAGCCATAGCCTCTCGCTGGAACCTTCGTCCCCTCCGCAGCGCCCCGTGCTCTCTGTTTTGGTTTGTTTGCTACTGTCTCCCCACAAAACTGCACCTCCACCTCCCCATTCCGTCCCTCCCTGGTCAGCGAGCCAGTTCATCGTGTCTTTTGCATCCACCATTCTTCTTTGAGCAGGCAGAAGTACAACCTACAGCCGCTGACCCCCGAGACCCTTGCTGTGGCACTTCTCTCCGCAGGGCCATTACGACCCGGGTGTCACCCCGAATCTGGGGGACTGCAGACTTAAAAATAGTACCTGTGCACGTGATCGGCATGGAGGAGCTGAGGGTGGGGGAGTGGCTGGCACTCATGCAAATGATTAACATACACGACTCCCCCCACCCCCTCTCAAAATAAAAAAAGAAAAAGAGGCGCAGTTTTTACCCACCATCTTGCAGTCGTCCAGGGCTCGCTGGGTTTTGTGAGCGCTCTCGGAGCCGCTGCCCCTGCGCTCCCAATCCCCGCTTTGCAGCGGGGGCTTGCTGATCTGGAAGATCGAGGAGCGGGTGGACCGGCTGGGGCGCTTTTTGCGCCCATTCGGTGCAGAACTCATGCATACACATCCACCAAGCCGAAGCCGCTGGTGCAGTGCGCCCCGGCGCGGGCGGCCCGGTCGTTGCCCTGCGCGCCGCCGCCAAGCAGCCGGAGCCGGACCCGAGGCGCGCGGTTCACAGGGTTGGGACTGGCTGCGCGGGTCGGTAACCTTCAGCTTGAAGGAGAGCCGGGGAAGCGCTGGCTGTGCCGTGCAGCATCGCTTCCACTAGCAGCGAGGAAGGGGCGCGATCAAGTTCTGCTCAGCAGCATTGCCGGCCCTGTCCCGGGAGCTGGGCGCTGGCGCGGGCTCGCACCGCCTTCCTCTCGGCATGGATCGCAAGGCTGGGCGAGAAGGAACGCGCCGCCCGGCGGTTCCGAGTTTCCATTCAGGTGGGGGAGCAGCTTTCAAAGCCTGCGCTGCAAGGTGGGGGGCGGAACGGGGTGTCGCTCTTGCTTCAGTGTCTTCCCGCAGCGGTGCTCGGTTGGTCTTTCCCCTCCCTCCACTGTCGCCAGGCCTGGAAGGGCTGGCCGTCCCCAAGCAGGCAATTGGCTCTAATCGGCTGCCTCGATCCCTCGTCTCTAGGGCTTGTCTGTTTGAGGATCCCAAATGAAGCCGTGGTGGGACTGGCAGACGCAAGGAATCGGTCCGGCTGACGTTGCTCGCTGGCCCGCACATTGATAGGACGGGAATACTAATGTGATCCGTCCATACAATCTTCTTCTCCATCCACGGTTTATGCACTTATCCAATCAAATCCCTGGGAACATCAATTGCAATATTACTTCATCTGCTCTATTATTAGAAACGAAAAGTGTCATCAGAGTGGAGCACATTGCCACATGCTGGGACCTAAACACGGATTTCGATAAACCGATGTGGACTTGAGGCCCTCACCAACTAAGACTGAGACCGTCTGGGGCCACAGGAGGGAGTGAGGTTTTTGCGTCAAAAAGGAGCTCTCTTGATAACCTAAAAGGAAAGCTTTGTTTCCTTGGGTTGTTTTTATTTTGTCTTGCTTTAAGTGGGGAAGGGGAGTTAGGCAAAATGCACGGAGGCATTCACTCAGACTGGCCCTCCTGCCCATCCCATTCAACTAGTAAAGCTCTTGGTTTTGCATTTCAGGGTCTCAGGATGTAGCTCTGAGAGTTTCCCAGTAGAGATTTGAACTAGTAAGCTCTAACAGCCCTCCCTGGGCACTCAAAAATGACTCTCTTCTCCTTTGTCAGATATCAGTAACTCAGAGGCCAAGGCAGGTGGACCAGGAAAGTAGGAGGAGGTTTGCATGAAAAGGGCAGGGTGAGGTCCTCAGCCATTTAAGTTCACCCTCACCACTGACATCCTGCTAAGATCCTTCTGGGAGGAAGAGGGAATGGTGTGGGTGTTTAATGTTCTGAGAATGCTTGTTCTCAGGAATGATTTGTTTGGAGGGGAGCAATAAAGCAGTCTGCCGCAGAGGAACTAGTTATGTGTTGAAAAGCCTAATGAAGAACAAATCAGACATTTCTGGTCAATCTGTTAAGGGGATATGAAGAGTACATAGAAAGGGAGAGCTAGAAATAGCCAAGAAGGCTAATACCCTAAGGAGGGTGGCCTAATCACTTTTTTATAAGATAGATAAATATAATAGGGTGCTGTAATAAGAGAGATGCTTGGTCTTTGTTCCTAGTTCCTGGCACAGAACTCCTAAAACCCTTGGAAATTATAAGGGTTATAGGAGTATCTTGGAAATTATAGGAGTTATAGGAGTATCTTGGAAATTATAGGGTTATAGCAGTATCTTGTCACCACAAAGACCAAGCCTTGATTAGAAATTTGGAACTCAGCCCCACCCTCAAACTTCTAGGGAAGGGAGAGGGGCTAGTGATTAAGTTAATCACCAGTGGCCAATTATTTACTCAATTATGCCTACATAAATAAATCTCCATAGAAACCTTTAAACAATGATGACGTTTGGGGAGCTTCTGGTTGGGGAAGACATGTAGGTGCTGGAAGGATGGCACACCCCTCCTCTATACATTGTCCTGTGTATCTCTTCCATTTGACTATTTCTAAGTTGTATCCTTTATAATTAACTGGTAATAGTAAGTAAAGCTCTTTTCTGAGTTCTGTGAGTCTTTCTAGCAAATTTTCAAACCTGAGAGGGTGGTTATAGGAACCCCCAAATTTTGAGCCAAGTTGGACAGAAGAGTGGGTAACCTGGAGACCCCATGCTTATGACTGGTCTCTGAAGTAAAGGCAATCTTGTGGGACTGAGCCCTTAAACCTGTAAGTCTGATGCTAACTCGAGGTAGTTAGTGCCAGGAATGAACTGAATTGTAGGACACCTAGCCGATGGAAAAGACACCATGCATTTGGTTGGGGAGGAAAAAAACCACTAACAGGTGGATACCTGAATATGCATTCAACTACATTTACATAGTAACCCACAAAAGACTGAGAGTCAGTTTTCCCTATCAAAGATGGGGATAGGGTGGGGGGTGGCAAGGTGGGAGGGTAAGGGGGAAGAGGAAGGCATCAGCCTCTACTCCCAGACCTCTGTATGCTGCTAGCCTCTAGTTTAGATGGCCCAGAGACATGGATGAAAGGGCTCTCCTGTTGCCTGAATCTCTCCAAATATAAGAGCTTAATCCTTAGCCAGCTCCCTGACTATTCCTCTTTCCCTCAGTCTCAATTTTTTCTCTACTTCATATGCATTAGAAGACAAAAAGGCTAAGGGATACACCAGGTGCCTAGGATTTGGTGAGTGGTGAGGATGGTGAGGAGGAAGGTAACAGGCTAAGTGGCTTTAAAGAAGGATGAGTAAAATGGTTTAAGTCCTGTGTTATAAACTTTTCATGACCACTAGCTTATCTTCCCATCTTCTGCCCAACTTTCAAGAAAAGTCTGCTATAGTCCATGGCTGTCTGTGCTTTGGAGAATTAAAGAAAAAGAGGCTGCCTTTTACATGCGTGGATTTGGATGTAGGGTGGAGAGGACAGGACGCTGGAGATCAGTCTGCTGGAAATCTTTTGCCACTGCTCTATTGTTTCATCTCCTTTCCCTACAGGGAAATAGCGACTTCCATCAGATTTGAGCATCTCAAAGCTCCTCAGTAGTAGGTTTCTACTCCAGCTACAACCATCTGGTTACTACCCACCCTCTTCTTCTGCCTAGAGACAATTTCAACAAATTAAAAGAAAAAAAGCAACACAATTGCACTGCCCTGTTTCTATGCCATATATCTTGCAGGAGCTGGGAATGGGGGGGGGGAAGGAGGAATAAAATAGGTCAAATGTAATGCAACATCTGAAGGACTATAGACTCGGAAACCTGCTGGGGGATTAAGTGGAAATTGTCATTTGTAGGTGCCCCTTGGCCTTCCCTGATGCACAGTCCAAGCCATTTTCCTGAGAGGGGAGAAAAAGCATCAATCCCAGAGCTGTCTCTCCCAGTGACAAATGCTGTAATCAGAATAGCAGCAGGCAGGCTTAGTTCCCTCACCTTCCCCCACATTTGAAATGGCATGAATTTACATTCCTGAGGCTGTCTGACTGCCAAGTAGAAGGGTAAAGTGTAGTTGGAAATTTCAACAACAAGGGCACATTTTCTGGATTCTCACACCCAATTTTGGTACATCCCTGACAGTGGGTCTCCTACAGGTATATGGCTTTGACAAGAGTCACTTCCTAAATTCATTCCAATATTCTTCATATTGCTTCTATAAGGAACCACAGTGGGACCCCAAGATGATCACCTCAAACTTGACCTCTCATGAAAGGTGACCCTGAGAGGCAGGTTTCATCTGGGAGTAAAGTTCAAAGAGGTGAAAAAAATAAGAAAAAGGTCTTAGCTGAGTCGATCTAGGACAGAGACAGAAAAAAATACCTTAAGATACTGGGTTCTAAAAATTGGGGAGATCTGAAGGGCATGTTATTTCTGTTAATGTCACAATATAAGAAATTAAGTTATTGTGAAGAATTTAGTGAATAAATTATCTAATAAATGATTTATTTCCACTAAAAACAGGAAGGAATATGTTGGGAACATTTAGTTACTAATTTAACAAATATTTTTTAGTGTTGTTATTAGGGGCAGATCTAGGTACTGTTGGTCCTGAAGCTTATATAATTTGGAGGCCCCTCTTTAAGAAACAGAATATAAAAACTTAAATATAAAATTAGATGTATGATCTTAAATGGCCTATACAAGTGAGGCTCCCTGAAGTTTAGGCTTTATCACCTTCATGGTAAATTTGGTGTCTCTTATATGCATAATGGACATCTAGTGTTTTTCTTACTCAGTTTTTACTATTTTTTTCCTGATAATAGCACCTTAAATTTCCTTTGAGAAATCAGTCCTCTATCACTCTTTGTCCACATGGCTCTGTGGGTAGGCATATGACTCAGGATTAGCCAATAAGAGTACTACATTCCAGTGACCACAATAATCTGCTTAATAATGGGTATGAAATCTAAGCTGAACCATAGCCTTGGAACTGTCAGGTTGAAACCTATGAAATTGCAATTATTCAACCATTTTTGACCTACATAAATGACAATTTCATATATTTCAACCTTTTTCTTTCCATTGAGTTGGTAGGCTGGTAAGATGAAAGCCTGTTCTGGTAGCCACTTTTGCCATTCATGGTCAACAGACTGCTGGAGATTCAACCCAGAGGATCATAACAGAGAGATGGAAAAACAATGATGATTCTTAATGATATTACTTAATTTGAACTATATCTGAAATTTCAGTTAGGAGAACCAAAAATTTCCCTTTTAAATTAAATCAGTTTTATTTGGATTATTATCATTTGCAACCCAAAGAGCCTGATTAATATGTAAAGAATCATTGTGCAAAAGTACAGGATACATCAAATAAATCCATCATCTAAAACTTATTGAATGTTTACTATGCACAAGGTATAGTGTTAATGACAAGAGATGATATGATAAGAGTAAAGACATTCTTATTTCTAGGGTACTTACACTTAAGAAGATAAAATATACAGACTTGAAACTGTGAGGATTAATAAAATATATAATAATGTTACTTTCTGTTGTATTTAAATACTGTAGGAATTTAGAGATGAGTCAGTCTCTGTAGGCTAAGGTTATTAAAAAGGATACAGATGGAACCTAAGATAGGTAATAAAGTATATGTAGGATCTCCCTGCAATTCCACTACTAGGTATCTACCCAAAGGAAAAGAAATCATTATATCAAAAAGATGCTTGCACTCATATGTTTATCACAGCACAATTCACAATTAGAAAGATATGGAGTCAACTTAAGTGCCCATCAGTCAATGAGTGGATAAAGAAAATGTGATACACACACATGCACACACACACACACACACACACACACACACACACACACACACACCATGGAGTGCAACTTGGATCCTAAGTAAAGTAACTTAGGAACAGAAAAGTAAATGCCACATGTTCTCACTTATAAGTGAGAGTTAAACTATGGCTGCACAAGGATACACAGAGTGGTATAATGGAAACTGTAGACTCAAAAAGGGGGAGTGTGAGAAGTGGGGAGGGATGAAAAATTACCTATTGGGTATGATGTACTATTTGGGTGATGGGTACACTAAAGACTAAAACTTCACCACTATACAATATATGCATGTAACAGAATTTAATTTGTGCCACATAAATCTATTAAAATTTAAAAAGAAAAAGAATTAAGTATATGTAGGATCTGGATAGATGGAAGAGTGTGGGACAACTTTTAAGGGGTTGGCTAATAGCGGGAGCAAAGGCATAAAGAGTTCGGCCTGAATTGAAGATAAGGAACAGGCAAGTATGAAAGTATTGTGGTTAAGGTCATGAAAGTAGGATGAATGGTCTGGTTCCCTTGGTTTAGAAAAGGAATGACAACAGTATGTGAACAGCAGAGAAAAACCTAACAATTTTCTCTGGATGATAATAGTTTACATGATTTGAAGCCACATTGGGAAGTAGGTGTACCAAAGGACTAATCTGATGTCTACAATTGACCTTCTATATTTTTGCAGAAGTGTACTTGGGAACCGAACTCCAATGCTCTGAGGAATTGATGATGCAAATTGTGGGTGGAGTAGAAGTTAATGGTAGCTAAGAAGGGCATGGTTCACATTACTTACAGCTTTTAGAACAAAAAGAGGAGTTTGATGACTGTGTGCAAAAGAGGACCATTGCCATTTCTTAATTAAATGAATTAATAAGAGGCAAGTAACGTTTTAAGAAAATTAATTTGGCAGTGATGTGTAAAGTGCATTGGAATAAAAAGATAGTGAAGCTATTTTTTAAGCTAGTAAATACTCCAAGTAGAGGAAGAACCTGACAGTACTGATGAGAATCAGGGAGAAAATCAAGAGAATTTAAGGGTCAGAGCATTAACTTACAACAGGACTGACTAGACAAAAAATTTGAACTGTCCAAGGTAAAAAGCAGCAGGTATTTCCATCACCCATGAAAATGAAGAAATACATTGACAATGATCCCTGAAATTTGCTAGCTCTGGCTCTGTAGCCTTTCCTGCCTAATATGTACCCAGGACACGTACCCATTGGTCAAACCCTCCAGCCTGCCTTGTCTATGAATTCTACTGACATCTCCTGCTCATTTGACTAGACCTCTTTCTAGCCAACCACAGCTCTGGCCTAAACCTAATCTTCACCACACCACACCCAGACACTAGTCAGCCACTGCTTTGCTGACCCTATTTCCTTCTGCTGGCCTTTCACCAACCCTGTCTGCAGTGGCCACTCTTCCAGCAAAACTTGGTTCCTTTAAGGACACTTCTGGGCCTGCCAAGTATGCTGAAAAACACGTTGGAGGAACACTGCAGTGGACAGGGTGTATCTGCAGAACCAGTTCCTTAACTGTGCTTTGACCTGTCTGTGCCTGGGCTCATGTCTGGCCATTCCATTTGCTACCTTTGATTCATTTTCTGCCTCCTCTTTGTGCTTCCTCTCTTTCTTTAACAACCATGTAACTAATGTATACATATCATTTCCTTATTTTAAAAAAATTGCATTGGAGATAAAGTCCTTTGTGACCACTATCCCAGCCTCAGTCCTCTCCTGCTTCCTCAGTAATAATCCTTCTTATTAGTTTGCTGTGTAGATCTTCTATTACACAATTGTATACTTACATCTTCATGAAAAAAATGTAGTATTTTGGTGTTATTTATGTGTATGCTTTTATAGAAATGATAACATATGTCATTCTGCAACAGGCATTTTTTCCTTTGTACTCAACACTATGTCTTTGGAGAGGCTTCTCTATTAGTGGACATCTACCTCAATCTTGTACTTCTGCATGATATTCTAGAATAATAGCTATATTAATAATTTACTAAAACATTCCCAAGTTGAGTCATTTAAAACATAATTTCCCGTGTTTTAATACCATTAACAAGGCTGCAGTGAAATTCTTAAGTATGCCCTCTTCTTCATATGAGGGTATATACAGTATTTCATAAATATATATGAAGAAGTGAAATTGCTGAGTCATAGGGTATGTGCATTCACATATATGAGATACTCTGAAATTTTTTTTCAACATGGGTGTATCCAATTACATATATGCTGGCTATTTATGAAAGTACCTGTTTCCCTACATCCTGGCCAGTTTGATATCATTAAGCTTCTAAATTTGTTCCAGATTGATTTTTCTATTTCAACTCTATATTCTTACATCTCAGCTTTCCAGTTACTCTTCCTAGGTTTCCATGGATTTAGTCCCTTTTAGCAGAGAATTTCTACAGACTGATATTTGGTAATGTTCCCATCTGTACACACATGCATCCACACACATTCATATACTACCCTTCTACCCGTTATGGTCCTAAAACTCCTGCTCACATGAGTAACCCTGAGTGGGCACAGCCCATCTTGGATTGAGTCAGCTTTCAAATTGCTTACAATTAGGAAATACAGGTACGGCAGGGATGAGAGAAAAGAGTACAAGATAAATTTGAATTTCCTAATCTGAGAAATTATAAAAATGAAGCTTTCCCTGAGAGAACTGAACAATTGAAAACATTAGACTAGGTAACAGGTTGGGGCTGGAAATGTAAATTTTGAAGTCAGAAGCAAAAAGTGGTCCATGAAGCCTTAAGAATGGAAAAAAGGAAAATATCAAATTTAAAAAAATAAAAAGAAAAAATTTTAAAAATTAAAAAAAAAGAATGGATGCATTTCCAAGAAGGAGTGGTATAGAGAGGGAAAAAAAAGGCAGAAGATAAGGATGAAGTCCTGAGGCATGTCAGCAGATAATAGGTGAAGTGAGGTGAAGAGACAGCAGATATGCAGAGGAGACTGCCAGAAAGATGGGAAAAATCCCCTGTGGTAACCCAGACGCAAAGGGCAGAGTCACTTCTAAGGCATGAGCTGCGTCGCTCCAGAGGTATCAAGGAGGAAAAGGACTTAGAAAAGTACCTTTTGGCAAGAAGAGGTCATTGTGGAAAGTTGTGCATTTATAATAAATAAAAGAAGCAAAACCCAAACTAAAAGTGATCAATGAGGCTAAGAAATAGAAGAAGCAGATAGGGACCACAAGTATGAGGGCAAGGAAGGAGATAGGAAGATAGAAAGTCACAAAATGGCAGGTTCTGATCTGTGTGTGTTTGTATTTTTAAAGGACATGTTTGAAAAAGAAGGAAAGAACCAGTAGATAAGAAAAGACAGACATTGCTTTAATGAAAAGGCATAATTACAAGAAAAGACGTGTTAGATGAGAGGAGAAAGAATGTGGTCCAATGTACAAATGAATGGAAATCTACTGATTTTTTACAAATGAGAAAGTGTCTTGGACAATGTTCCCAAGAGTCCTTAATAGGAATTCAGTGTTGTTGACTCAGTCCAATACTGGGAATAAAATCTAAGTTTAAGTGTCTAGGTCCTTAGGATATGTTAATAAAATAATCTATTGAACAAAGGGCTACAGAGTAAGACCATCAGCTGGCATTGGGGATTGGGGCATTAGAACTCTTGAGTTTTCAATGTAATTATTGAAAATAATTACATTGCATCAGAGGGTGGTAAGGGAAATTCAGTCTTTCCCTAGGGAACCTGGCTTGTGTGTTTTTTCTTTTTTGGTTTTGTTTTTTCTGGGGCTGGTTGTGAAAGAAGATTCTATAACTCCTCTTGATAACCTGTTCTAGCATCCGACAAATCTTGCCGTCAGAACATTCTTCTTTATGTATATTCTAAATTTCCCTCTGGAGCAATTTAATTCTATTTCCTTAGTGAATATAGGAAATAAATAGCATCTGTTGCCAGACTTGAAGTAAGACAGAGAAGTTAAAATAAAAATTGGGTTTCCAAAATGATAGTGTAGCTGTCTTTCACGCTGACAGAAATGGAGCGAGAACCAGGTAGGGAGAGAGTGTCTCTTGACTCCAAGATATAGAGGATCCAGGATTTCGCATCCCAGAAGGAACAGGGGAATAAGAGGACCCTTTTAGGGGACTGAAAGATCGAGGTTTTAGTATCAGGCTAAGATGGATTTCCAGATCCTTCTGTTTGGCTTATTCTGTCCTCTCTCCATTTCTGTAGAAATTGGAAGGACTTATCTGCTGTCTCTGTTCTGGTAGTCTGGCAGAAGTGGAGTGTGTCTGACTTCCAGTTTGGCAGCACATGCAGCTGCAGTTCCCCAGCTTTTTCAGAACTGCCAGTGCAGAGTCCACCACCAGCTCTACTGATTTGTAACATGACCACATGTAAAATGAGGCCCCTATCCTCTTACTGTAACTCTTGTAGCCTTAAAGATTCATACCAAGTCACCGTTTAGGTTTTTTTCCCTTCCAGGCAAAAGTAATTTAGTTCTTTCACCCTTCCTCAAAGATATGCACAATCATGTCTGTTATTTCAAAAGACTTGGAACTAACCTCTCTAATAAGGTCTCTAAGAATAACCTGATTGAAGTAAAAGTAACTTTATCTTACCTTCATATTATATCTAACTAATACATTGTCACTCTACTACTTTTAAAATTAAACCACTCTAATCTATGTTTACTTCATGGTAAATGAAGTAAATAAATCACTGACATAATTCTTTATAACTTTATATGACAACATATAAAGTAAGGTAAAATATTTAATAATAGGCTTTTAGAGCAGGCCTAAAAAGATATAAAATAGATAAGACAGAAATAAAGATTGATTTAATACAGAAATTTCAAAGGAAAGAGCTTTGTTTTACCACTATTTGATTGTTGTACATTTAAAGGAGCTAATAACTCCTCCTTTTATAAATCTAATATTTGTGGTTACTCCATACATATAATTACAGTAAAAATTATCAAAAAGTAGAAGTATCTGAATCTGATACAGTCCAGGGATATATTGAGGAATCAGAAACTAATGTTGAATGATTGATAAATAATTCTTCATTATAAGGTTAAAAGAAAATTGATTACAATGAATTTATTGCAATGCTAAAAGGTGTTTTAGTGTTATCCAATGCTATGGTTTAGATATGGTTTGTTTGTTCCCGCCAAAGCTCATGCTGCAATTGGATCCTCAATGTGGCAGTGTTGCGAGGTGGGGCCTAATGAGAGGTGTTCGGGTCATGGGGGTAGATACCTATCAATGACTTAGTGCTATTCTAGGAGTTGTGAGTGAGTTCTCACTCTCAGTGAGACTGGATTAGTTCTCTCTGGAATGGATTGGCTCCTATAAGAATGGGTTGTTATAAAACCAGGGGGCCCTTCAGGTTTTCCCCTCTTATCACATGTTTGCTTCCCCTTTGACCTTTTCTGCCATGCTCTAATATTGCATGAAAGCCCCTGCCAGATGCCAGGGCCATGCCCTTGAACTTCTTGGCCTGTAGAACTTTGAACTAAATAAGCCTCTTCATAAACTATTCAGTCTCAAGTATTCTTTTGTAGCAATGCAAAATGGACTATGACATACAATAAACTCAGATCATCATCATGAAAATTTTATTGAATGTCTGGTGCATTCAGTGCACTAGACTATGCAATAGACAGTCTAAGAAATTGGATAACACAGTTTCTACCTCTAGAGCTGTACAAACAGCCATCAATGTAAGATAGCAAATGCTAAATGTTATAATTCATGCCTGTGAGGCATTATAAGGAAGAGGAAGAAGAGGGTCTAGACAGGACTGGGACAAGAAGAACTAACCCTTGGTGAAGAACTAACTCTCTACTATGCTGTGTCCAAAGAGACAAAATAAAATTGGCAAATTCATATTAGCACAAATATCTAAGGAGGTCTAACTTAACAGAGATTTTTTTGGTTAACAAAACACAACTCATGTGGTTATAAGGAACTGGGTGTTGGAAAACAGGTGTTGGTCAAAGCATACAAAATTACAGTTAGATAGGAGGAATAAATTCAAGAGATCTATTGTACAACATGATTATTATCATTAATTATAATAACAGAGTATTGTATTATTGAAAATCACTAAGAGAGATTTTAAGTGTTCTCATCACAAAAAATATAAGTATGTGAGGTAATAATATGCTAATTAGCTTGATTCTCCATGTATAAATATTTCAAAACATCATTTTACATGATGAATATATAAAATATTTGTCAATTAAGAAAATAAATAAATTAGGGACAAGAAAAGAAAATATCAGAGAAAATTAAAATTGAAGAACATTCTGCTAAACCTCACTAATGCTCTTCAAAATAGTCATGGTCACAAAAAACAAGGAAAGACTGAGGAACTGGGAAAGACTAGAGGAAACTGAGAAAACATGATGACTAAATTCAATGTGGTATCTTTGATTGGATCCTAGATCAGAAAAAGGACATTCATGGATCATCTATGAAATCTGGAGTGTGTACTTTGGTTAAAAGTACCATACCAATATTAATTTCTTAGTTTTGACAAGTGTATCATAGTTATATAGAAGGTTAACATTAGAGGAAGCTAGGCAAAGAGTTTACAGAAACTGTGCTATTTTTTCAACTTTTCCATAAATCTAAAATTATTCCCAAATAAAAAATTTATTGAAAAAACATGACTCATGCACCTACTATGTGCTGTTTCGTGGGGATACAAAGACAAATAAAACAGATACCTGCCTAAGAGAAACTTACAGTAACAGAACTAGAAGTGACAAGCACTATATGTAGGGTGGTAGACTCATCTGTTAGGATGTTTGTTGTTAGCATCTCCCGTTTGACAGGGGAACAGAGAAACAGGCTAACAAGAGCTCAACAAGATTCTGAGGTCACAGAGAAGTGTGCTGAGATTTGGAGCTGGGCTCCATTTTCCAGAAGAAACTGAAGAAAAATGTGAAGCAGAAGTTCAGTGATATGGACCATGCCAACACTCCTGGAAGCAGAGAAAGGCAGCAATTCAATGACCTCATTGGTACACAAACTCATCCACACCAGGTTTATGGCCTTAGACTTTCCAAGACTGGGTTTTGATCTGGGATTTCTTATGCACTGCACTATCTGCCTTAGACACAAGACTGTATGGGAAGCTGGAAGCAGAGAGAACTGAGTTGGCTTGTGGCACACACAGTGATTTATTTGATTATGGCTGGTGGATGGAGGTGTCCACATTTTGTTACTAAATGATTAGTGGGCAAGAGTGCTGCAAAAACTTAGAGGAGCGAGCCAGCACATTGCTGAAGTTGTAAAGAAAGTTTTCAGGAAGAGATGAGATTTGATGTGGGTCTTGAAGAAAAGAGGTAGGACTTTGATAAGGAGAAAAGGATGGGGAAAGCATTCAAGTCAGGGGAATCAGTATCCATAAGAGGAGGGTTCAAAGTATGTATGGGGAATGACAAGTACATCAGCTTGGCTGTATCAGAGGGTATATATAAGCAAATAATAATCAAGAAGATTGGAAAAGTAGGTTGGAGCCAGATATAACAGATCTTGAAATACCAGGCTAAATATTTTGGACTTCATCCTATGAACAATTGAGAAAATTGACTTTATTTTTTATTTTGCAAGTGAAAGTCTATCAATGTGTTGAGAAGATTAATCTGGTATCAGTGTATAGATTGAATAAGGTAGAGATTAGAATGAGAAAGATTACCCTAAAATAATGAAGCCTGGAATTCAAAAATAGCAGTGAAAACCAAAAGGGGAATTGTAAAACATATTACAAAGGAAGACTTGCTAGGACTTGGACTGATGGGGAAGGGAGGTATGAAGACTGTCTCCAGAGTTTCATATTTTGGTAGCTGAATAATGGTGGGATCATTGTCTAAAATATCAAAATCCAGAGGAGAAGCTGGTTTGGTGGTCAATTAGCTTGGATGCAGATGTGTTAAATTGAGGTAATAATTAAACTCCTGAGGGAAGTAGTCCTGCAGATAATTATATATACCACATCTGAAACTCAGTGAAGAGATTATTATGGCTCAAGATTTATGTCTGAGAATCTTTCTGGTAGAAGTGTAAGTTTAAGCCCTTAACAGATCATTCTCCAGCAGAATTTGTAGAACTCTGATTATCAACCCAGGCTGTGTGTCATAACCACAGGTGCAGTGGGCAGCTGTTGTTTCTGCCTGCCTTCCCTCTTCTAGTGACAGAACCACCTCTTTTCATTTTCGGAGCTGCCTCTCTTCCACTTTATATGATTCTGGCAATGAGGAGAGGGGGAATTATAGTTATGGGATTCCACTTCCCACACCATAAAGGAGGGCCTGCAACCTAGTCTAGACAATCAAAGTATCCATCCCCTGGATAATAGTGACTGGTCCAAAGGTAGGGACAAGACTTAGTGTCCTTTTAATATTTAGCTTGCAGATCAAGGTAAGAAGGCCTAATTCTTTTCTTTGGAATCACTAACTGCAAAGACGGTGGGAGCCAGAAGCTTGCTGTGGCCCTCTTTTCCACAACATAAAGACAACTTTCCTCACAATAAAGCCAACACAGAGGGAAGCAGAGGCAGCATCCTAATGACATCATTTGGATCCCTAGAACCAGACATTCCTGAATTTAGTCCTACCACATGTCTGCCACACATGGCTACTTTATTTATATGCCATCAAACCACGCTGAGGGGCAGAAGACAGGGGAAGGAAGTGCCCTGACAAAGGTTGGCCAACCTCAACTCGATGAGTCATGTTGTTCATTTGGCTGTTTAGATCTTTGTGCAAGGGCATAGTTCTGTATCTTGATTGCAGTGGTAGTCACAAAAAACTACACATGTGAAAAAATAACACAGATCTACACCCACACATTGTACCAATGCCATTTTCCTGGTTTTGATATTATACTATAGTTATGTAAGATGTAACCATTGGGGGAAACTGGGGGAAATATACAGAACCTCTCCATAATATGTTTTCAACTTCCTATGAATCTATAATTACTTCAAAATAAAAAGCTTCAAAATATAAAAAAATTTATATTTATAAGAGATATATCTAAATACAAAGATAAAAAGGTTCAAAGTTTAAAGATGAGAAAATACATTTCCTCCAAATAATAACCAAAATGACATTAATAGAATATTAATATCACACAAAACAGACTTGATAATAAGAAGCATTAATGTAAGGATAATGAGAGTAAAGTTAAAAACTTTAAATTACTAGTGAGCAATCTAACAATATACCCTCAAACTAAATAAAGCAAAAATTTACTTAACTAAAAGGAGAAATAAACAAACTCACAACCATAATAGTATATTTTTATATTCTTATCTCAATAGTTAATAGATAAGCCTGTTAAAAAATTCAGTAAGAATGTAAATCTAAATAGGACAATAAATTGACACATAGCCAGGATCTACAACTATAGAATGTATACATTTAAGCATTATGAACCCCATGCAGGGCCATAAAGCAATTCTCAACAATTTTCAAAAGTCTGGAAATAGACAGATTGCATTCTTTGACTATAATGCAGTTATGTTATAAGTAACTTTTCTAATATATATGTTATACTATAACATATATATTAATATATATGCTATTTTCTAATATATGTTATTTCTAATTATGTTAGAATTAGAAATAACATATTCAGAAAATAATTAGAAAATAACATATATTCAGAAAAAACACACTTCTAAAAGCTAATGTGTCAAATAACTCATAATGGAAATTTTTAAATATTTACACTGAATGATAGGAAAATACTATATATCAAAACTTATTCAATATGTCTGAAGTAGTAACTGTAGGGTGTTTAAAGCCCTAAATGTTTATATAAGAAAAGAAAAAGTACTAAATTAATAAGCTAAGCATCTAAGTCAAGATGTTAGAAAAAGAATAGCAGGGAAAAAGCCTCAAAGAAAATATTAAGAAGAAACAATAAAGATAAGATAGTGATTAATGAAAGAGTAAGCAAACTGACATTAGAAAGAATCAACAAGACAAAGTTGGTTTTTTTCCAATGATTAATACATTTGATAAATCTCTGGCAAACTTGAGAAGGCATATATAAACCATATTAGTTATTTAAAAAAGAGATCAGCACTACAGATGTTGTAGACATAAAGAAGGCAGGAAGAAGATGTTATGAACAATTTTATGCCAATACACTCTGAAATTAGATAACATGGAAAATTCTTAAAAATTTTTTTGGCTTTTAAAAAAAATTATTTTAGAATATTGTGGGGCTACAAATGTTTTGGTTACATGGATGTCTTTTGTTCAGCTTGAGACAAAATTATAAGTGTGTCCATCATCCAGATTTACTTCTATCTGTGTGCATGAGTGCTATTTGGTTAGTTCCAATTTAATAGTGAGTACACCTGGTGTTTGTTTTTCCCATTCTTGCCATACTTGACTTAGGGGAATGGTCTCTACTTCCATCCAGATTGTTACAAAAGGTATTCATTCAATTTTTATGGCTGAGTAGTACTCTATAATATACATACACTACATTTTATTAAGCAACTCATGTATTGATGTGCACTTGGGTTGATTCCACATCTTTATGATTGTGAATTGTGCTGCAATAAACATTCAAGTGCAAGTAAAATTACATTTTTTCCTTTGGGTAAAACCCAGTAGTGGGATTGCTGGATCAAATGGTAGGTCTACTTTTAGTTCTTTGAGGGATCTCTATACTATGTTCCATATAGGTTATACTAGTTTGAATTCTCACCAACAGTGTGTAAGCATTCATTTCTTTCTGTATCCACATCAGCATCTATTGTTTTGTGACTTTTTGATAAAGGCCATTCTCAATGAGGTTAGGTGATATCTTATTGTGGTTTTGTTTTGCATTTTCCTGATGATTAGTGATATTGAGCATTTTTTCATATGTTTATTAGCTGTTTGTCTATATTCTTTTGAAAAGCTTCTGTTCATATTTTTGCCCACTTTTTAATGGGATTGTTTGATTTTTTTCTTGCTGATTTGCTTGAATTCTTTATAGATTCTGTATATGTAGAAAACCCCAAAGATTCTGCCAAGAGACTCCTGGAATTGATGAATAAATTCAGCAAAGTCTCACGTTACAAAATCAATATACACAAATCAGTAGCATTCCTATATACCAACAGCAGTCATGCTGAGAATCAAATGAAAGACTCAATACCTTTTACAATAGCTGCAAAGAAAATAAAATACCTAGGAATATATTGACCTAAGGAGGTGGAAGACCTCTATAGGAAGAACTATCAAATACTGAGGAAGGAGAGGGCAGAGGATTTTAAAAAATAAAAAAACCATACTATGCTCATGGATTGGCAGAATCAACATTGTTAAAATGTCCCTAGTAACCAAAGTGATTTACAGATTCATTGCAATCCCTATCAAAATACTGATGTCATTTATTGCCAATCTGATAAAACTAATTCTATGCTTTTTTTTGGAACCAGAAAAGAGCCTGAATAGCCAAAGCAACCTTAAGCAAAAGAAACAAATCTGGAGGCATCACTTTACCAGACTGTAAGCTATAGTAACCAAAACAGCATGTGATTGGCACAAAAATAGAGACATAGACCAATGAAACAGGACAGAGGACCCATATATAAAACCGTCCACATACAGCCATTTGATCTTTGATAAAGATGACAATAGTATACACTGGGGAAAAGAATTGCTATTCAGTAAATGGTACTGGGAAAATTGGATAGCCATATGCAGAAGAATGAAACCGCATCCATATCTCTCACCACTGACAAAAATTAATTAAGATGGATCACAGACTTAAACAAAAGATAAGAAACCATAATAATTCTAGAAGAAAATGTTGGAAAAATTCTTCTAATATTGGCATAGGCAAAGAATTTATGAAGAAGACCCCAAAGACAATCACAGCAACAAAAATAAATACATGCGGCTTGATTAAATTAAAAAGCTTCAGCACAGCAAAGGTAACTATCAACAGAATGAATAGACAACCTATATAATGGGAGAAAATATTCACATGGTATATGTCTGATAAAGAGCTAACAATCCTATTTCAAGAAATTAAGATAAAATTCTCACAAAGAAAAAATATAAACCCCAGATGGCTTTACAAGTAAGTTTTATCAGACAGTTAAGCAAAAAATAATTTTAATCTTAAGAAAACTATTCCAGAATATAAATAAAGAAGAAATATTCTTGATTTAACTTGTAATACCAGCATAATTTTGACAGGAAAGAAAAATTATAGGTCAATCTCACTTCTTAATGTGTATACAAAAACCCGGAATAAAAAATTAGTAATAAAAATTTATGTATGAAAATGTTAATATAACATTACCAAATTGAGTTTATTCCTTGTATAAAAAGTTAATATAAGAAAATAAATCAATGTGAGTTTTCATTTTATCAGCATAAAGGAGAAAAATCATTCGATAGTTGTATCAGATAAAATCATTGAAAATTGACAGCAAATAAATATGAACACTCTATAAGCAAGCTAGGAAATAGAAGCAAAATTACTAAACCTTATATATAAAGAATATCTACAAAAAATTTAGAGCAGACATTATGCATAGTAGTGAAACACACAAAACATTCCCATTGAGATTTGAAAAGATACAAGGGTACCTGCCATCACTACTTGCATTTGGACATTGAATTAAAGGTCCTAGCCAGCATGATTATATAAAAAGCAATAAAAGGAATAAGGATTAAGGAATATTTATTATGTCTATATAGAAAGCCTAAAATAATCTAAAGATAAATGATTAAAATTAAAAGAAGTAAAACATGCTCATAGTTAAAAAATTAGAAGAAAATAATCATCTATAATCTTAACACTTAGAAGTAACCAAAAGTAACATGTTGGTGTATTTTCTTTTAATATTTTTTCTATGTATTTTAAAATGTATCTTTATTTTTTTTTACACATTTAAATTGTATTGTATGTAGCTTTGCTTTTCACTCTAGCCTTGTATTTTCCTTTGTCATTTAAAATTATTTAAAAAGTCATTGCCTGTACAATAAATTTTCTTGTATGGATGACAATAATTATTTATTTTCCAAATAATGGAAATGTTTAAGGAGTTTCCAAATTTTTTTATTATAACTAACCTCGTGGCAAAAGTCTTTGTCTTCATTTTACAATATGTTGTTACAATATAGTCTTATAATGAGGTCTACTTTTATGACCATATGAATGTCTTAAAACACTTGATAAATATTATTAAATTGCTCTCTGTACTGTATCAAATTAATTAAATTGCAACCTTCAGATTTATAAATCTTCAACTCACTAAACCAAACAATCATTTGATATTATAATTTAAATTAAACTTTGCTACTGAAGAAATTAAGAATATACCATCCCAAAATATGCTGCTCTGCGATATTGACTATTTTGAATTAAGGGCACTTAAAAGAACAGTAGGTGCAAGAAGATTCCTTTGACCTTTATTCAGTTTCTTAAAAGCAAGAGATGAAATTTCCACGTGCAAGATGTTCTCCTTATACCAAAAGAAAAATAACATTCTTATCATCAAGGATGGAAAGCTGAAGCCAAGGGAAATCTATACAAACAAACCTTGTTAAACTCACCTTACCTTAGCCAAAGCTCCTTTGCCTTATCATATCTCACAACTTACTACTGTTTGTGCAATTCAGTGCAGTATATAAGTGATTGACTCTAACTGCTTTTTGGGTCTTCGTTTCCTTGCGAGGGTTCCCATGTCACATAAATGTATACTAAATAAATTTGTATACTTTTCTCCTATTAATGCTGTCAGAGGACGGAGCCTGAAGATGGGAGAGTATCTTGAAACTGGGGAGGGGATATCCCTAGAAATAAGGAGATTCTAAGGTGAGCTCTCAAATATGAGTACAGTGTATAATGTCTGTCCAAATCCTTGGATGATTGCCAAATTATACAGGCACAGGGTACACATCAGGGGCCAGGCTAACCCAGCATTAACCCCAAGCCATAAGATTAGAACACATATGAGTAGTTGTATAACACAGAGAAGACAAAGTTTGAAATTTGAATACAAGCATGTGAAGTACCCAGTAGAACAAAAGAACAATCTTCAGATAAATGCAGTGAAATTCTAAGTCACTACAACAACATATTATTATATAATGCTTAGTTTCCAACCAAATATTTAGACATGCAAAGAAACAGGAAAGTGGGAGTCAATAAAAAAGTAACTCCAAGTGAGACTGACCAGATGTTTACTTAGCAGAGACCAAGACTTCAAAGCAACTATTATATATTCATAGAATTTAAGGAAAATATGTTCAATGAACTAAAAATAAATGCTCTTCTTGGTCAAATTTTTTTTTGGTAATTCTTGTTCTTGTTTGTTTCATATAAATTTTATAATCAGCTTCTCAATTTCTGCAAAAGAATCTGTATGGATTTTAATAGAAATTGTGTTTGGAGAGAATTGACATATTAATAATATTGAGTCTTCAAATCCATGAAAATGGCATATCTCTCCAGTTAGAACTTCTCTAATTTTTCTAAACACTGTTTTATAATTTTTGATGTACAAGTCAGCCCCATCTTTTGTTAAATTTGTTCCTAAGTATTATGTTCTTTTTGATGCTATTATGAATGGCATTGTTTTCTTAATTTCATTTTCAGATTGGTCATTGGTAGCATAAAGAAATACATTGATTTTTGTAAATTGTTCTTGTATTCTGTGACTTTGCTAAACTTCATTAGTCAAATAGCTTGCTTTTTGCTTTTTAAAATAAACTTTTAATTTTAAAACAGTTTTAGATTTATATAATCATTGTAAAGAAAGTACAGAGAGTTTCCATATACCCTATTCAAATAGTTTTTCCATATTTGGATACCTTAGAAATTTTTATATACAGAATCATGTCATATGCAAATAAAGGCAGCTTTACTTCATTCTTTCCAATCTGGATGTCTTTTGTTTCTTTTTTTCTTTCCTCATTTCACTGGCTAGAATATCCAATTTAATGCTGAATAGAAGTGGTAAGAGTGGACATGCCTTGTTCTTAATCTTAGGGGAAAATATTCAGACTCTCACCATTAAGTATAATATTAAATGTAGGTTTTACAGAGATGCCCCTTATCAGGTAGGAAATTTGTTTCTATTTCTTATTTCTTGATAATTTAATCATGAATGGCCACTGGATTTTGCCCAGTGTTTTTCCTGTGTCTATTAAGGTAATCATGTGGATTTTGTCATTTATTCTCTTAATCTGGAATATTACATTAGTTATTTTCTCTCTTTCATTCTGTCTTCCCATGCTCCAATTCTCTTTTTCTTTTTCTTACAGTGTTTTCCAGGACCTTCATTAATTTGTTAAACAGTAGTGGTGATAGGGATCAACCTTGTCTTATTTCTGGTCTTATAGAGATCATATTTAAAGTTAGTTTAAAAATGTAAAATTTTGCTGTTGGTTCGCCAAGCTAAGAAAAGTTGCTTTTTTCCTTGGATTATTATGAATTTTTAATAATAAACACCACTTGACTTTTTTTTGTTGTTATTCATGACTTTTGTTTTTAATTTTTTTTATTTCAGCATATTATGTGGGTACAAATGTTTGGGTTACATATATTGCCTTTGCCCCACCTGAGTCAGAGCTTCAAGCATGTCCATCCCCCAGACGATGCACACCGCACCCATTACGTGTGTATATATCCATTCCCTCCTCCCCCCTCCCATCTGCCTGAAACCTGATGAATGTTATTGCTATATGTGCACATTGGTGTTGTTGATCAGTTAAAACCAATTTGATGGTGCATACATGTGGTGCTTGTTTTTCCATTCTTGTGATACTTCACTTAGTAGAATGGGTTCCAGCTCTATCCAGAATAATATAAGAGGTGCTAGATCACCATTGTTTTTTGTGGCTGAGTAGAACTCCATGATATACATATGCCACGTTTTCTTAATCCACCCATGTATTGATGAGCACTTAAGTTATTTCCACATCTTTGCAATTGTGAATTGTGCTGCTATAAACATTAGAGTGCAGGTGTCTTTTTCATAAAGTGACTTTTGTTCTTTCGGATAGATGCCCAGTAATGAGATTGCTTGATCAAATGGTAGTTCTATCTGTATCTCTGTTAGGTATCTCCATATTGCTTTCCACGAAGGTTGTACTAGTTTGCAGTCTCACCAGCAGTGTATGAGTGTTCCTAATTCTCCACATCCATGCCAACACATATTGTTTTGGGACTTTGGATAAAGGTCATTCTCACTGGAGATGAATGATATCTCACTGTGGTTTTAATTTGTATTTCCCTGATGATTAGAGACATTGAGCATTTTTTCATACGTTTCTTGGCCATTAGTCTGTCTTCTTTTGAAAAGTTTCTGTTCATGTCCTTTGCCCACTTTTTAATGGGGTTGTTTGATTTTATTCCTTGATGATTTCCCTGAGTTTTATACAGATTCTAGTTGTCAGCCCTTTATCGCATATATAGTATGTGAATATTTTCTCCCATTCTGTTGGTTGTCTATTTGATGTAGTCATAGTTTCTTTGGCTGTGCAGAAGTTTTTTAATTTGATCAAGTCCCATTTATTTGTTTTTGTTGTTGCTGTGATGGCCTTTGGGATCTTCTTCATAAATTCTTTGCCTAGGCCAATGTCTATAAGAGATTTTCCAACATTTTCATCTAGAATTCTTATAGTTTCATGCCTTACATTTAAGTATGTTATCCACCATGAGTTGATTTTCGTTAGAGGTGAAAGGCGGAAATCTTGTTTCAATCTTCTAGATGTGACTATCCAGTTTTCCCAGCACAATTTATTGAATAAGGATTCTTTTCCCTAGTGTATGCTTTTGTCTGCTTTTCAAAGATTAGATGGCTATATGAGGATGGTTTTATATCTGGGTTCCCAGTTCTGTTCTGTTGGTCTATGTCTCTGTTCTTATGCCAGTTCTATGTTGTTTTAGTTACTATAGCCTTGTAGTATAGCTTGAAGTCTGGTAAATAGATGCCTCCCAGTTTGTTCTTTTTGCTTAAGATTGCTTTTGCTATACGGGGTCTTCGTATAATTCTATACGAAGTGTAGAATTATTTTTCTAGATCTGTGAAAAATCATGTTGGTATTTTAATACAGATTGCATTATGGGCGTCCTCAAACTACAGCCTGCAGGCCACATGCGGCCCGCCGAGGACATTTATCTGGCCTGCTGGGTGTTTTTGCCGCCGCTGCCTATCCTGCTTAGCAGCTGACTTGTCCTGGGCACATGGTGCGCATGTGTGGAATGTGCGCCTCACTCTCCAACGGCCCTCCAATGGTCTGAGGGACAGTGAACTGGCCCCCTGTTTTAAAAGTTTGAGGACCCCTGGCATTGAATCTGTAGATCACTTTGGGTAGTATAGATGTTTTAACAATGTTGATTCTACTGATCCATGAGCATGGTATGGTTTTCTACCTCTTTATGTCCTCTGGTATTTCCTTCCTCAGTTTTTCATAATTCTCTCTATAGAGTTCTTTTACCTCCTTAGTTAAATATATTCCTAAGTATTCTATTTTCTTTGTTGCTATTGTGAAGGATATTGAGTCTTTGATTTGGTTCTCAGTTTGACTGTTGTTGGTGTATAGGAATGCTACTGATTTCTGTACCTTGATTTTATAACCTGAGACTTTGCTGAATTTGTTTATCATTTCCAGTAGTCTCATGGCAGAATCTTTGGGGTTTTCTAGATATAAGATCATATCATCAGCAGAGAGCAATAATTTGACCTCTTCTGTTCCCATTTGTATGCCCTTGATTTCCTTCTCTTGTCTGATTGCTATGGCTAGGACTTTCATCACTATGTTGAATAGAAGCGGTGATAGAGGGCAACCTTAGAACTGGTTCCAGTTCTAAGTGGGAATGCTTTCAGTTTTTCCTTATTCTGTATTTTGTGGCTGTGGCTTTGTCATATATGGCTTGTTAGTTATATCATTGTTATATATATCATTGTTAGGTAATTCACATCTATGCTGATTTTGTTAAGCATTCTTATTATAAAGGGGTGTTGAATTTTGTACAACGTTTTTCTGTGTCATTGAGAAGATCATATGGTCTTTGGTTTTGCTTCTTTTTATGTGATGAATTACATTTATAGATTTGTGTATCTTGAACCATCCTTGCGTTTCTGGGATGAAGCCCACTGGTCATGATGGACTATTTTTTGGTAAGCACCTGAATTTGGTTTGCTAGAATTTTTTTGAGAATTTTGCATTTATATTCATAAGGAATATTGGTTTGTAGTTTTCTTTTGTTTGTTGCATCCTTTCCTGGTTTTGGTATAAGGGTGATGTTGGCTTCATAAAACATGTTGGGGAGGAGTCCTTCCTTCTCGATGTTGTAGAATAATTTCTGCATGATAGGCACCAGTTCTTTGTAGGTCTGGTAAAATTTGGGTGTGAAACCATTTAGTGTTGGACTTTTCTTATTTGGAAGATTTTTGATTGTTGATTCAATTTCAGTACTTGATATTGGTCTGTTTAGGAAGTCTATTTCTTCCTGGTTGAGCCTAGGGAGGCTGTGTTGTTTCTAAAAATCTGTCCATTTCCTCCACATTTTCAAGTTTATGTGCAAAGAGGTTTTTATAGTATTCACAGATGATATTTTGTATTTTTGTGGCATCAGTGGTAATTTCTCCTTTTTCATTCCTTATGGAATGGAACTTATTAGAGTCCTTTCTTTTCTGCTTCTCATTAATCTAGCAAGAGGCATGTCAATGTTGTTTATTTTTTCAAAGAACCAACTTTTTGTTTTACTAATCTTCCATATAGTTTTTTTTTGTTGTTGTTGTTGTTGTTATCAATTTCATTTAGTTTTGCTCTGATCTTTGTTATTTCTTTTCTTCTGCTAAGTTTGGGGTTAGTTTGCTCAGCCTTTTCCACTTCTTTGAGGTGATTCATTAGATTGTTTGTTTGTAATCTTTATGTTTTGGGGACATAAACATTTATGGATATAAATTTTCCTCTCAGACCGTGTTATCTGTGTCCCACAGATTTTGATAACTTGTGTCTCCTTTGTCATTTAGTTCAAAGAATCTTTTGATTTCCATATTGATTTCTTCCTTAAGACAATAATCATTCAGCAGTAGGTTGTTTAATTTCTATGACTTTGTACAGAGGTAAGAGTTTCTGTTGGAGTTGATTTCTAATTTTTTTCAACTGTGGTCTGAGAAGATACATGGTATAATTTCTATTTAAAAATTTTTTGAGACATGCTTTGTAGCCTAAGATAGAGTCAGTCTTAAAGAATGTCTCATGAACTGATGAGAAGAATGTATATTTAGTAGTTTTGGGGTAGAATGTTCTATGAATGTCTGTTAGGCCCATTTGTTGTAGCATTCTGTTTAAATCCATTGTTTCTCTGTTTATTTTCTGTGTGGAGGATCTGTCCTGTTCTGTCAGAGGGGTGTTGAAGTCCCTGGCTATTATGGTATTGTTGTTTATCATTTTGTTTAGACAAGGTAGGATTTGCTTTATGAATCTGGGTGTACCTAAGTTAGATGCATAAATATTTAGAATTGTTATGTCTTCTTGTTGAATTGTACCCTTCACCATTATATAGTGATCATCTTTGTCTTTCATTACTTTTGTTGAAGTCTAATTTGTCTGAGAAGAGGACTGCCACACCAGCTTTCTTTTGGCTTCTTTTTGCTTGAAATATTACTTTCCATCCCTTCACCTTGAGTCTGACTGCATCCTTGAGGGTTAGTTGTGTTTCCAGAAGATAGAAAATACTTGGCTCATATATATTTATCCATTCGGGCAGCCTGTTTCTCCTTAGTGGGCAGTTCAAGCTGTTCACATTTATTAGAGAATTATAAGTGGGGCATATTTCTGTTGATCCTGTTGAGTTGAACTTTGTTGCTTTGTTTTCTCTCTTGAGCCATTGTGGTATCTGGGCTTTGACCTTTAGCTTTTGGATGATTTTACATTAGTGAATGTTTATTGTGCTGATCCATGTATTACTTTGTTTTGAGTACTTCCTGGAGGTTAGGTTTTATCTTGATGAATTCCCTCAGTCTTTGCTTGTCTGGGAAGGACTTTATTACTCCTTCATATATAAAACTTAGTCTTGCAGGGTACAAGAATCTGGGCTGGGCATTATTCTGTTTAAGAAGAATGAGAATGGGGCCCTAGTCTCTTCTTGTTTGTAAGGTCTCAGTTGAGAAGTCCGCTGTTATTCTGATTAGTTTTCCTTTGTAGATTACCTGCTTCTTTCGCCTTACAGCTCATAGGAGGGCCTCTTTGGTGGTTATTTTGGTCAGTCTGATGATTGTGTATCGTGGTGTCTTCCTGTTTGCAATGAATCTCCCAGGAGTCAGGAGTCCTTTGAACTTCTTGTACCTGGATATCTAGATGTTTAGCAAGGCCTGGGAAATTTTCCTCTATTATATCCTCAAATAGCTTCTCCAACCCTTGTGTATTGTCTTCTTCACCCTCATGGATGTCTATCATTCTCACATTAGGCGTTTTCATATAATCCCACATTTCTTGTAGGCTTTACTCTTTTCTCTTATATCTCTGCTCTCTGTGACTGACTTATTTAATTGAAAGGTGTTATCTTCAATCCCTGAGATTCTTTCTTCTGCTTGATCTACCCTTTTCTTGAGTCTTTCCACCATGTTTTTTAATTCCTTGAATAAATTCTTCATTTCCAAAAGTTCTGTTTGATATTTCTTTATTATTTCAATTTCTTTAGTGAATTTTTCTTCCAAGTCCTAGATTTTTTTAATGGTTTCTTTGTGTTGCTTATCCATTTTCTGTTGCATATCACTGACTTTTTTGTTTGAAATTCTTCTTCTGCCATTTTAGTGCTCTGAATTTGGTTGATGCTCATTGCTAGAGAGCTGGTGTTCTCCTTTGGGGCTGTGCTTTTCATTTGATTCTTCATATTTCCAGAGTTCTTTCCCTGATTCCTTCCCATCTGGGTCAGCTGTGGCTTCTTACCTTTAGATTTTCATTTGGATAATGACAGGCCCTATTTAGTCTCTGAGCTAGTAGGTGGTGTTTGTGGGTAAGATTTGACCACACCCTGTACGATGTGTCAGTAGATGTAGTAAAAGTGTATTCAAATTGATGTCCCTGTCAGTAGGTGGTGCTTGCTGGGAGTGGCAAGATGTAGTATTGTTTTTGGATCCTATAACAAGCTCTTGTTCCTCTGGAGAGGCACTCTAATGCCTCAGGTGGCGGGTGGGATCCTGAGATTTCCAGGTGTGTCCTTATTCTCCACCTCAGTGGTGGCAGGTGGGGGAATGAGGCTGGGTACAGCAGGGTTGGGTGAGCCTTTCCTGAAGCTCCACAAATGCTGTTAGCAGGGGTCAAAGGTCTGTTCTCTGCTTCTGAGAAAAGCTGCCAGGGAGGGGCTGAAATGGCTCCACTCAGCTGAAAAGGCTGTGTGGGGGGGTGGGGCTGTCTGAGACCTGGAGTCTGGAGCATGCCTTGCTCCTTTCCACCCTCCTCTATTCCATCATTTCTTCCCGGCCTCTGCCAGTAGGCAGGACCTTAAGCCAGTGGATCTCCCCTGGCTGTGATATGGGCTGGGAGGTTCCCTGTCCATGATCACAGCCTAAGCTGGGAGCATGACCCTCCTCTGGGAGGAGGGTTGCCCCTCACACATGCTGATCTGCCCCTGAAGACACATACACCTCAATAGGCTCATTCACCAATATCCCTTCTGTGACCCTGGGCAATGGAATCGAGACCTGGGTGTGCAGAATCTGGTCTTCAGGCCTATCCCCTGGGCCCCAGAGATCAATCCCTGACCCTGCCAGGGAGAAGAGTGCTGGTCTTAAGTCACCCACAGGGTGCCCAGCTGGATCAATGTTTCTCCACATCAGGATTTGCCCCACTCTCCTGGAGTCACCAGGGAAGTAGCAGGGCTGTTAAGTAGGGAGCTCACACTCTGAGTACCCCTCAGTCTGCTGTAGGGCCCCAAAAGAAAAGGTCCCATTCCCTGCAGATGCCTCCGAGTGGTGGCTAAATTGTCTCTGTCTGCAGGCTCCGTGGATAGGGAAGGGGAAGGGGAGAATGAAGCAATATGGTGCTTGCTGGTTGGCTTGCGTCTGTAGGCTGGGAGGTACCCTAAGGGAGCTGGGAGCCTGGTGCCCTGTCTGCAAGAGACTCATGGCTCACTGGCAGCAGCTGTCTCTGGGCTGGTGTTAGCAACTCCCTCCAAGTGCTCATGCCTGCCAGCAGTCCAAAATGCAAAGGTGGGGAAATTTATTCCACCCTTGTTGCTGGTCTACAAGCCTCTCAGGTGCCTTTTTCCTTCCAGTTCTCATCTGCAACTTCTTCCCGTGGAATCTCCTGTGGTTTCAGGCACCCTTCCTTCTGACCCTCATCTGATCTATACTTGCCTGTTTATTTTTTTCACTTCCTTCTAAAACCTATCTTTCTTGCAGAGACATTCTGGCTGGTGGTTTTTCTCATTGCCATCTTTCCCCCGGGGACCACTTAACTTTATCAAAGACATTTTGCATCATTTGCCATAATCATTTAATTTTCTATTTAATGCATTAATATGGTGGATTACATTGATAGATTTTTCTGATGTTAAACCATTCTTAACATTCTTGGGATAAACTCTAAACAATGTAATTTTGAATTTTGCATAACTCTGGATTTATTTTTAATAGGTAATTATATACCCACATTTATAAATAAAATAAGTTTATAATTTTATCTTCCTCTGTTATTACCTGGTTTTGGAATCATGATACACTATATAAAATAAGCTGAACAGCTTTGCACAACTCACCTGTTAAACATTCTTGGCCTGCGACTTTTTGGAACAGTGATCTTTCTCTACCATTTCAATTTTTTTAATGTTCACTTATTTGTTCAAGTTTTATTTCTCTTATTTTATGAAATTTGGCATTTTGCATTCTTCTAAATATATCCATTTAATAGAGATTCAACTGAGTAAATGACCAACAGGCAATATTCCAATGGGTTGTAGCATCCTGGGGCAACTTATTGATTGACTGGGTTCCATGAATCCATAATTACTACTATAAAATATAAGTCAATAGAAACATTAGTCTTCACTTGCTCTGTTCTCATAACCAATGTCAGAGCCCATACCACAAAAGACAGCATTTTATTGTCATAACCTTAGGAGCGATGGAAAACTATAGTTGAAGAATCACAGGGTAAATCAGAAAACAAATTGTGATGTGCTTAGATTCTAAGTAAAAGTGAAAGAAGGAAAGGCTCATTTGGATTATGGTAGGGACAGCAAGGCACCCCCAGGATTATGGCAAAGTCTAGAAAGCCTGGGGACACAGTGAGGTGAAGGCATCCTGTATAGTCTCCCCAGGACAACACTGTCTATTTTGCTCATTTTCTTATCAGCACCATGCACAAGTAGCTGGTATAAAAGTGTTTAATTACTTTGAATTAATGGATAAATTGAAGGACCCACTTAGAGAGCCAGAGGAGGAACCATCAAATTGGTGAAGGAAAGGTTTTATTGAAAGAGTTCTTGTATAGTGGCCTTCTATTTTTCTGTAAAGAAGGCAAAACTCATACAGAGCGCTGGCACAGGGATCATTATAAAAAATGTCTGCACAGCAAGATTTCACAGAAATGACCTTGGACTATACTTCCTAAACCACGAGTGCGGCAAGTTTTAAGATCTGCTTCCCGCATCCTGTGAAAACAAGACCAAGGGCACCAGAGTGTCCGTTAGGCTCTCAACGGCCCTCGCGGCCCAGGACCGGATGTCTCCAGCCCGAGGCCGGCCAAGCCACTCAAGCAGACCGCGCGGGTAGCAGGGGAGGAATAGGTAGAGCTGGGAGCAGTGTGGAGGCCAGGCCACGTGCTGCGCATGCTCCAGCCGCCGCCCAGGCTCTCACACGGAGGGGTGGGGCACAGAGACTGAGAGAGACATCGCAGGCGCCGCCTACTCCTTCCCCCGGAAATGGAGGCCGCGGAGGAGGCTGCCGCAGTGGCACCACCTCAGCCTTCCGAGCTGGTGGCAGAGCCCTCTCCAGTAACCTGGGGGGATAAGTCAGGAGACATTGCTCCTTACGACTTGACCATCCTTCACTTCAACGATGTGTACGACGTGGACCCGAGGCCTGAGGAGCCCGTAGGAGGCGCCGCTAGGTGCGGGCCGCCATCTTCCCCATCAAATCCCGGAGGGAGATCTGGGTGGTGACTTTGGAAACCGAAGAAGGCTTGGAAGCTGTGAGGTCTTCTTCCACAGATTTCTGTGGGCCACTGTTGCAGCTCCCTGCTGGTCCTCGTTAGTAAATTGGGTGGTTTTTGAAGCCAGGAGTTAGTGGTAGGGCTTACTAAAGGGAAGAACCTGGAACTAGTGTCATCATTTGTCAGAACGGAAATGAAAACTTTTTATTTAAATGTGAGCTATGGGAATTCCCTATAATATGTTTAGTCCAAACCTGGGTTCAGATCCATCTTTTCCCCTAACCATTTGTGTGGTTTTGGACAAAGACACTTCTTGAGCATGTTTCATCGTTTGTAAAAAGAGAATTGTTTTTTGTTCCTCCTCAGTATTAAGTGAGATAATTTATGCTAAGCATCTGTTACAGGGCATGCCTGTGGTAAGCAGCTGTTAGGTTCCAGTTTTCAGTTTCTTTTTCCATTTCTGTACTTTGAAATTGTCAGTGTTCAACAAGACTTCTATAGCTACTAATAGTCAGGAACCTAAATATTTTTAGCACATCTTTTCTTTCCGCTTTGCCAAGATTCTTACAAACTAGTAACTTGGGAGTGATGAAGAAAGAAGGCCTTTGAGTGATATTTAAAGAATGGATTAGGTATAGATAGGTGAAGATGGGAAAGATTTCAGGATTGTCATTTAGGGAAACTAGGTTTTTTAGGTTTGGTTTTTTTTTTTTTTTTTTTTTTGGTGCTACTTGTGTGGTATACGTCAAGTCACTTTAACCTTCTCTCCAGGCTTTATTTGTTTTTTTTCTTTTTAATTAGGAGGTTGGACTTCATGCATCTGACATTGCTTACAGATTCAAAGATGGGAAATACTAGGAAATAGGGAAATAGAATGGGTACTAAGGTAAGGCAGTGTTGTGCTAATGTAGAGGAGTAGTGAGATATAAAACTAGGGCTTATAGAAAACTGAATATTTGGCTGGCAGTTAGAGAATTAGTCCAGGTTTTTTAGGATGATCAAAAAGGTGCTTGTGACATGACCAAAGAGGTGTTTTGGAAATATTAAGGGTAATTTTGGGTGGAAAAGATTAGAATGGGGAAAAATCTGTTAGGAGAAATCAGTGAGGCTCTTTGCCTTAGTATAGTTAAAGTCAGTCAGGTGGGGGAATAAGTATCAACAGCAATAGGTAGGTTTGAGAGAGAGCAGATATGATGAGCAAGACATGATCACTCAATTATGTGGGTAAAAGAAAGCGTATGTGTGCACATGTACATACACGGAAAGGGGAGGCATGGGGCTCAGCTGGAAGCAAAAAAAACAATCCATAATTGTTGTGTTGTTTAATTCTGGGTAGTCATAGCATTGAACTATCTCTGAATGAGTAACTAGTATGACAGGAATTAGTGTTAGAAAGGGAATGTTAAGTCATTTGAATTAGAGATGATCACTGGCTATGTAGGTAGACATAAATAGCAACTAGTTGGGCCTATTATATCTCCCAACTGTTCTTTCTGTTTTCAGTATTTTAATTATTTTCTTCTCCCACAAGATCTTGTACATGTATAGCTCTTCTGTATCTTGGGAAGAGAATCCTATCCTTCTCCTTCTCTATGGAGAAGTCCATTTGTTGTGGTACTAGCCATTTGAGGGAATACTAAGTACCCCTTCATAGAGATGGGCTAGTTTATTTTCTTCAGATATTCTTGTTTACAATTGGACCATATGTTTTCAGTGAATATTGTCTATTCCTAGACACTCTTAAGCGTGTACTTGAGATTGTATCCTGATGATCAGGTAGGAAACTTCATATATCCTTGATTGTCTTTAGAAACTTTGTGCTTGCATTTATATCAGAATATAAACTACTCAAAGCATGAAATCTGTTTTTACTATCACTTTATTTTTGGTGTTCATAATAGTTTCTGGTACAAAGTGGGTACTGAATAAATACTTTTTGAATGATGAGTATGGGAAATTCTGGTACAAGCTGAACCAGATAGAATTGCTCTGAATGGTGACATTGATTGTAAGTTAATCTGACGGTGATGGTGGTGGTGAACTGAAGGCTATTGAATACTGGGCATTGATTTATTTTTAATAAACTTCATTTTCTGAACTATTGAAGTTTTATAGAAAATTATGAAGATTGTTTTCACTTATAAGAGAGAGCTAAACAGTGGGCATACATGGGACATATAGAGTGGAATAATAGACATTGGAGACTCCAAAAGGTGGGAGGGTAGGAGGTAGTGAGGGCTGAAAAATTATCTGTTGGGTACAGTGTACACTCTTTAGGTGATGAGTACACTGAAAGCCCAGACTATGCAATATATTCATGTAACAAAACTGCTCTTGTACCCCCTAAAACTATAAAAAAAAGAAAAATTATGAAGATAGTACAAAGAGTTTGCAGATTCCCCCTATTATTTACATTTTGCATTAGTATAGTATATTTGTTACAATTAATGAACCAAAGTTGATACGTTATTATTAGCCAATATTCATACTTGATTCAGATTTCTTTAGTTTTTACCTAATGTCCTTTTTTTGTTTCAGTATCCCATCCAGGATACCACTGTATACTACCGTGTTTCCCTGAAAAGAAGACAGGGTCTTATATTTATTTTTCCTCAAGAAGACACCCTAGGGCTTATTTTCAGGAGATGTGTTATTTTCCCCTCAAAGCCTCAGCTTGCAGCATGCACAGGATGGCCAGGACCTGACAGGGGAGCCGACCTTGTTGGTGGGGCTGCCCGCACCTTTCCGGTCACCTCTGGGATAGTAGCTGTCACGATGGGGCAGATGAGAAGGGCTGCTTGTCTTCTTTACAGCTCTGCAATGAAATGCATGGGTTGTGCAGACACACTTCGTAGACACGCTGCGTAGCCATGCCCATCACTAGGTCTTATTTTCTGGGTAGGGCTTATATTGCGCAAATGCTTAGAAATCCTGCTAGGGCTTATATTATGGGTAGGTCTTATTTTGGGGAAACATGGTATTTGTTATTCATAAGTCCTTAGGCTGCTTTTAGCTCTGATAGTTTTCTAGTCCTTGTTTTTAATGACCATGACACTTTTGAGGAGTACTGGTCAGGTATTTTGTAAAATGTCCTTTACTTGGGATTTGTGTGACGTTTTTCTCATGATTAGATTGTAGTTTTGATTTTTTGAGAGGCAAACCATGGAAGTAAAGTGCCATCTTCATCACATCATTTCAAGGGTACATATTCTCTACATAACTTATCACTGTTTATATTGACCTTTGTTGAGATTTTCCACTGTGAAGTTACCTTTTCTCTCACCTTCTATACTGCACTCTTTGGAAGGAAGTAACTATGAGCAGCTGACACTGAAGGAGTGAGAAGTTATACTCTACCTCCTTGAGGGGGAAGTGTCTGCATAAATTATTTGAAGTACTTCTTGAATGGCAGATTTGTGTCTTCTTCCTCATTTATTTAATCACTTATTTATCATTATTATATTAATTTCCTAGGAATGCTGTAACAAAGTACTACAAATTAGGTATCTTAAATAATAGAGATTTAATCTCTCACAGTTCTGGGGGTTGGAAGTCTGAAATCAAGGCATTGGCAGGGTTGGTTCCTTTAAGAGTTTTGAGGGAGAAACTGTTGTATGCCTTCCTCCTAGCTTTTGGTTAAGGCCAGCAATCCTTGCCTTGGTGTTCCCTGGCTTCTAGATGTATTATTCCCATCTCTGGTTCTGTCTTCAAATACAATTTTCCCACTGGGAGTTTCTATGCCCAAATTTCCCTTGTCTTATATGGGTCTTAGTCATTGAATTAGGGTTTACCCTGATGACCTTGTCTTAACTTGATTGCATATGTACAGACCCTATTTCCAAATAAGGTCACATTCACAGGTACCAGTGGTTAGTACTTCAACATATCCTTTTTGGAGAGGCAATTCAACCTTTTAAAAGTGTAAATTCATGGATACCATTGATTTTTTAAAAATTATTTTTAATTGATACAATAATTTTATGTATTTATGGAGGACAGTGTGATATTTCCATTTATTTATGCATTATGTAATGATTAAATCAGGGTAATGTGCATATCCATCACCTCAAACATTTATCATTTCTTTGAGTTAGGAACATTCAAAAATCTCTCTGTGGCTGTTTGAAAATATACAATAAACTATAGTCACCCTGCAGTGCTATAGAACACTAAAATTTATTCCTTCTCTCTAGCTATAATTTTCTATTAACGAACATCTTTTTGTCCCCCCTCCTCCCTACCCTTTCCAGTATATAGTAACCACTATTCTATTTCTATAAGATCAACTTTTTTAGCTTCTACATATTAGTGAGAACAAGTGGTATTTATCTTTCTGTGCCTGGCTTATATCACTTCACCTAGTGTCCTCCAGGCTCATCCATGTTGCCGTGAATGACAGGATTTCATTCTTTTTTGATAGCTGAATAGTATTTATTGTGTATATATATGACATTTTAAAATCCATTCTTTCACTGATGGTCACTTAGGTTGATTTCATATCCTTGCTATTATGAATTGTGCTGCAGTAAATATGGGAGTGAAGATATCTGTTTGACATACTGATTTCCTTTCTTTTGGATATATACCCAGTAGTGAGATTGCTGGATCATATGGCAGTTCTTAGTTTTTGAGGAACCTCCATATGTTTCCTGTAATGGCTATTCTAATTACATTCTCACCAGCAGTGTTTAAGAGTTCTCTTTTTACCACATCCTTGCCATTCTCTGTTTTTTTCTGTCTTTTTGATGATAGCAGCCATTCTAACTGGGGTGAGGTGATAACTTATTGTAGTTTTGATGTGCATTTTTGTGATGATTAGTGATGTTGAGCATTTTTTTCATATACTTAACCATTTTTATGTCTTATTTTGAGAAGCGGCTATCAGGTCTTTTGTCTATTTTTTATTTGGATTGTTTTTTCACTATTGAGTTTTTGTTTTCTACATATTCTGGTTATTTATTAATCTCTAGTCAGATGGATAGTTTTCAGATACTTTCTCCCATTCTCTTTGTTGATTGTTTCCTTTGATGTGCAGAAGCTTTTTATCTTAATATAATCCCATTTGTCAATTTTTGCCTTGATTACCTGTGTTTTTGAGGTCATTCACAAAAAATCTTTGCCCCCACCAATGTCATGTAGCAATTCCCCAATGTTTTCTTTTAGTAGTTTCATACTTTGAGGACTTACATTTAAATCTGTAATCCATATTGAGTGACTTTTATATATAGTCAACTTCTGCATATAGATATCTAATTTCTCCAGCAGTATTTATTAGAGACTATTTTTTCCCAGTGCATGCTCTTGGCACCTTGTTGAAAATAAGTTGGCTGTAAGTGTTTGGATTTATTTCTGGGTTCATTATTCTGTTTCATTGGCTTATGTGTCTGTTTTTGTGCCAGTACCATACTGATTTTGTTACTGTAGCTTTGTAATGTATTTTGAAGTCAGGTAGTGGATGCCTCCAGCTTCATTCTTTTTGCTCAGGATACTTTGTCTATTTGAGGTCTTTTTGTAGTTTCTTAACATTTTAGGATTGTTTTCTCTATTTCTGTGGAGAATGTCATTGATATTGCATTGAATCTATAGATTGCTTTGGGTAGTATCATTTTAACAATATTGATTCTTCCAATACATGATCATGGGATATCTTTTTATTTTTTAATATCATTAAAATTTTTTTCATCAGTGATTCATTGTAGAGATATTTCATCTCCTTGGTTAAATTTATTCCAAGATATCTTATTTTTTTGATAGCTATTATAAATCAGATTGCTTTCTTGATTTCTCTTTCAGCTGGTTTGTTATTGGTATATAAAAATGCTGCTCATTATTATATGTTGATTTTGAACATTGAAAATTTACTGAATTCATTTATCAAATCCAAGAGTTTTTGGTGGAATCTTGTGGTTTTTCTGTATATAAGATCATGTTGTCTGTAAATAGGGACAATTTGACTTTCTCCTTTCCAATTTTGATATCCTTTATTTTTTCTCTTGCATAATTGCTTTGGTTAGGACTTCCAGTATCATGTTGAATTAGAGTGGTGAAAGTGGGCATCCTTATCTCACTCTAGTTCTTGGAGGAAAAGCTTTTAGCTTTTATCCATTGAGGATAATATTGGCTGTGGGTTTGTCATATATGACCTATATGGTGTTGAGATTTGTTTCTTCCATATTTGATTTGTTGAATGTTTTTATCATGAAGGGATGTTGACTTTTATTAGATGTTTTTTCTTCATCTGTTGAGATATTCATCTGGTTTTTGTTTTTTAGTCTTGGTGTGATGTTTATTGATTTGCATATTCGAGCCATCATTGCATCTCTGGGATAAATTTGACTTGATCATGGATTATAATCTTATTGATGTGCTGTTGCATTCTGTTTGCTAGTATTTTGTTGAGAAATTTTACATATATGCTCATTAGGAATATTGGTCTATAGTTTTATTTTTTAGTTGTGTCCTTGTCTGGTTTTGGTATCAGCATAATGTTGGGCTCAGAGAATGTGTTTGAAATAATTCTTTTCACTTTAATTTTTAAAAATAGTTTGAGAAGAATTGGTGTTAGTACATCTACTTTTGGTAGAATTCATCAGTTAAAGCCATCTAGTCCTTGACTTTTCTTTGTTGGGGGACTTTTTAATATTGCTTTAATTTTGTTACTCATTATTGTCTGTTCAGGTTTTCTATGTCTTCCTGGTTCAATCTTGGCAGGTTGTATGTGTCCAGGAATTTATCTGTTTCCTCTAGGTTTTCTAATTTGTTGGCATGTCTCTAATGATCCTTTGTATTTCTATGGTATCTGTTGTAATGTCTCCTTTTTTGTTTCTGATTTTATTTATTTGAGTCTTCTCTCTGTTTTTTTTCTTAATCTAGCTAAAGACTTGTTGATTTTTAAATACTTTAAAAAATTCAAAATATTATGGGTATACAAATGTTTTGATTACGTGTTTTGCTTTTGTGCAGTTTGAGTCAAAGTTGTAAATGTGCCCATCACCAAGGTAGCATATACTGTACCCGTTAGGTGCAAATTTACCCATCCCTTTCTCTACTCTCTCACCTACTTGATTTCCATTGAGTTTTACTACCATTGGTGCACATGGGTGTTTATTGATTGGTTCCAATTTAATAATAAACACAAGGTGTTTATTTTTCCATTCTTGCAGTAGTTCACTTAGAAGAATGGTCTCTAATTCTATCCAGGTTGTTACAAAAGATATTAGTTCACCATTTTTTATGGCTCTGTAGTATTCCTTAGTAAACATATACCACATTTTATTAATCCACTCATGTATTTATGGGCACTTGGGTTGATTCCACATCTTTGCGATTGTGAATTGTGCTGCAAAGAAACATTCAAGTGTAAGGAAAACTACTTTTTTCCCCTTGGGTAAATACCCAATAGTGGGATTGATGGATCAAATGATAGGTCTACTTTTAGTTCTTTGACAGATCTCCATACTATTTTCCATAGAGGTTATGCTAGTTTGCAGTCCCACCAACAGTGTATAAGTGTTCCCTTCTCTCCACATCCACACTAGCATCTGTTGTTTTGAGACTTTTTTATAAAAGCCATTCTTAATGGGGTTAGGTGATATCTCATTGTGGTTTTGATTTGTATTTCCATGATGATTAGAGACTTTGAGCATTTTTTCATATGTTTATTAGCCATTTGTCTTCTTTTGGAAAGTTTCTATTCATTTCTTTTGCCCACTTTTTGATAAGGTTGTTTGATTTTTTCTTGCTGATTTATTTGAGTTCTTTATAGATTCTGGTTATTAGTCCTTTATTGGATGTATAGTATGCAAATATTTTCTCCCATTCTGTAGATTGTCTATTCACTCTATTGATTGTTTCCTTGGCTTTATAGAAGCTTTTTAGTTTAATAAAGTCCCATTTGTTAATTTTTGGTGTTGCTGTGATTGCCTTTGGGGTCTTCTTCACAAATTCTTTGCCTAGGCTGATATCTAGAAGAGACATAAACCTATGGATCAGAACAAAGAACCCAGATATAAAACCATCCTTATATCCTTATATTGCCATCTGATCTTTGACAAAGCAGACAAAACCATACACTGAGGAAAAGAATTCCTATTCAATAAATGGTGCTGGGAAATTGGATAGCTACATGTAGAAGACTGAAATAGGATCTACATCTCTCACCACTCACAAAAATATTAATTCATGATGGATAACAAATTTAAACCTAAGACACGAAACTATAAGAATTCTAGAAGAAAATGTTTTGTTGATTTTATCTTTTCAAAACACCAATTTTTTGCTGATCTTTTGTATTTTCTTAGTGTCTATTTCATTTATTTTTGCTCTGATATTATTTCATTCCTTCTACTAACTTTGTGTTTGATTTTTTCTTGTTTTTCTAGTAACTTGAGGTGCATTGTTAGATTGTTTATCTTTTAACTTTTTTGATGTAGGCATTTATTATTGTAAAATTTCCCCTTAGTACTGCTTTTTGTGTAACTCATAGATTTGGGTGTGTTGTGTTTCTATTTTCATTTGTTAAAAGGAAATTTTAAATTTCCTTAATTTCTTCATTAACCTGTTGGTCATTCAGGAGCATATTGTTTAATATTCATGTATTTGTATAGTTTCCAGTGTTTTTGTTGTTATTCATTTCTAGTTTTATTCCATTGTGGTCAGAAAAGATACTGGAAATGATTTGGATTTTTAAAAATTTTCCAACTTTTTTTGTGGCCTAACATATAGTTTATCCTGTAGATTATTCCATGTGTTGTTAAGAAGAATGTATATGCTTCAATTGTTGGATGATCTGTTCTCCAAGTGTTCATTAGGTCTAGTTGGTCTACAGTGCAGTTTAAATGTAATGTTTATTTTTTGATTTTTTGTCTAGATGACTTGTACAATGCTGAGATTGCGGTATGAAAGTCCTCAATTATTATTATATTGAAGTCTATCTCTCCCTTTGGATCTAATAATATTTGCTTTATATATCTGGGTGCTTTGCTGTTGGGTGCATGCATATTTACAATCATTATATCCTCTTGCAGAATTGATCTTATCATTATATAATGACCTTCTTTAAAGTTTTTGAATTAAAATCTATTTTATCTGATAGAAGTATAGCTATTCATACCCATTTTGGGTTTTTGTTCATATGGAATGTCTTTTTCCATCCCTATACTTTCAGTCTATGTGTCTTTACTTGTAGGCAACATATAGTTGCATCTTGTTTTTTATCCATTCCGCCAGTCTATATCTTTTTTTAAATTTTAGCATATTATGGGGGTATAAGTGTTAAGGTTATGTATATTGCCCATGCCCCCCTCCTCCATGGAGATAGAGCCTCAAGCGTGACCATCCCCCAAACATTGCACATCTCACTCATTGTGTTTGTATATACCCATCCCCTCCTCCCCCCTCCCATCTGCCCGACACCTGATAAATGTTATTCTTTTTTTTTTTTTTTTTTTTGATCTTTTTTTTTTTTTTTTTTTTTATTTTGGCATATTATGGGGGTACAGATTTTAAGGTTTCAATAAATGCCCATTTCCCCCCTCCCCCCAAAAGTCTGAGTCTCCATCATGACCATCCCCCAGATGGTGCACATCTCACTCATTATGTATGTATATACCCACCCCCCTCCCCCCTCCCCCCTCCCACCTGCCCAATACCCTATTACTGTAGTACCTATGTGTCCACTTAGGTGCTAGTCAGTTAATACCAGTTTTCTGGAGAATATATCTGGTGCTTGTTTTTCCATTCTTGGGATACTTCACTTAGTAGTATGGGTTCCAGCTCTAACCAGGAAAATATAAGATGTGCTATATCACCATTGTTTCTTAGAGCTGAATAGTACTCCATGGTATACATATACCACATTTTATTAATCCATTCTTGGATTGATGGGCACTTGGGCTGTTTCCACAGCCTTGCGATTATGAATTGTGCTGCTATAAACATTCGAGTGCAGGTGTCTTTTTTGTAGAGTGTCACTGGATCATTTGGGTAGATGCCCAGCAATGGGATTGCTGGGTCAAATGGTAGATTCAGTTGTATCGCTTTAAGGTATCTCCATATTGCTTTCCACAGAGGTTGAACTAGTTTGCAGTCCCACCAGCAGTGTAGGAGTGTTCCTCTCTCTCCGCAACCACGCCAGCATTTATTGTTTGGAGATTTTTTGATAAAGGCCGTTCTCACTGGGGTTAAGTGATATCTCATTGTGGTTTTGATTTGCATTTCCCTGATGATTAGAGATGTTGAGCATTTCTTCATATGTTTGTTGGCCATTCTTCTGTCTTTTTTAGAAAAGTTTCTGTTCAAGTCTTTTGCCCACTTTTTAATGGGGTTATTTGATTTTTTCTTCCTAATTTTCGTGAGTTCTAAGTATATTCTAGTTATCAGTCCCTTATCGGATGCATAGGATGCAAAAATTTTCTCCCATTCTGTAGGTTGTCTGTTTACTTTCATGACTATTTCTTTGGCTGTGCAGAAGCTTTGTAGCTTGATCATGTCCCATTTATTTATTTTTGTTGCTGCTGTGATTGCCTTTGGGGACTTCTTCATAAACTCTTTGCCCAGGCCGATGTCTAGGAGAGTGTTTCCAACTTTTTCCTCTAGAGTTCTAATAGTTTCATATCTTAGGTTTAAGTCTGTTATCCAGCGTGAGTTGGTTTTTGTGAGAGGTGAAAGGTGTGGGTCCTGTTTTAGCCTTCTACAGGTGGCTATCCAGTTTTCCCAGCACCATTTATTGAAGAGAGATTCTTTTCCCCAGCGTATGTTTTTGTCTGCTTTGTCAAAGATGAGATGGCTATATGAGGATGGTTTTATATCAGGATTCTCACATCTGTTCCACTGGTCAATATTCCTGTTTTTGTGCCAAGACCATATTGTTTTAATTACTACAGCTTTGTAGTATAGTTTGATATCTGGCATATTAATGCCTCCCATTTTGTTTTTGTTGCCTAGAATTGCTCTTGATATTCGGGGTCTTCTTTGGTTCCATACGAAGCGTAAAATTATTTTTTCTATATCTGTGAAGAATGCTGATGGGATTTTAATAGGTATTGCATTGAATCTGTAGATCAGTTTGGGTAGTATAGACATTTTGATGATATTGAGTCTGCCGATCCACGAGCATGGTATGGATTTCCATCTGTTTACATCCTCTGCTATTTCCTTCCTCAGTGTTTCATAGTTCTCCCTGTAGAGGTCTTTTACCTCTTTGGTTAAATATATTCCTAGGTACTTTAATTTCTTTGTTGCTATTGTGAAGGGAATTGAGTCTTTGATTTGGTTCTCAATTAGATTGTTGTTGGCGTATATGAATGCCTCTGATTTCTGTGTATTGATTTTGTATCCTGAGACTTGACTAAATTCATTGATCAGTTCCAGGAGTTTCTTGGTTGAATCCTTGGGGTTTTCTAGATACAATATCATATCATCAGCAAACAGTGAAAGTTTGATCTCTTCTGCCCCTATTTGGATACCTTTGATTCCATTTTCCTGTCTGATTGCTGTAGCCAAGACTTCCAGCACTATGTTGAACAGAAGTGGAGATAGTGGGCAGCCTTGTCTGGTTCCAGTTCTAAGTGGGAATGATTTCAATCTTTCCCCATTCAGTATGATGTTGGCTATGGGTCTGTCATATATGGCTTGTATCATTTTTAGGTATGTCCCTTCTATGCCTATTTTCTTAAGTGTTCGTATCATGAAAGGGTGTTGAATTTTGTCAAAAGCTTTCTCTGCATCTATTGAAAGAATCATGTGGTCTTTGTTTTTGCTTCTGTTTATGTGGTGAATTGCATTTATAGATTTACGTATGTTGAACCATCCCTGCATCCCTGGGATGAAGCCCACTTGGTCGTGGTGGATTATTTTTTTGATAAGTGTCTGGATTCGGTTAGCTAAGATTTTGTTGAAAATTTTTGCATCTATATTCATTAGGGATATTAGTCTGTAGTTTTCTTTTTTTGTTGCATCCTTTCCTGGTTTTGGTATCAGAGTAATATTCGCTTCATAAAAGGTGTCGGGGAGGTTTCCGTTCTTCTCGATGTTGTGGAATAGTTTCTGCAAGATAGGTACTAGTTCTTCTTTGTAAGTATGGTAAAATTCAGGTGTGAAGCCATCTGGACCGGGACTTTTCTTTTTAGGGAGATTTTTAATTGCTGTTTCTATTTCAGCTGTTGAGATTGGTCTGTTCAGGGAATCTATTTCTTCCTGGTTGAGCCTAGGGAGGCTGTGTGTTTCTAGAAATTTGTCCATTTCCTCCACATTTTCCAGTTTGTGTGCATAAAGATTTTTGTAGTATTCATAAATTGTATCTTGTATCTCTTTGGGATCAGTTGTGATATCTCCTTTTTTATTCCTGATGGAGCTTATTAGAGATTTCTCTTTTCTGCTTTTCGTTAGCTTAGCCAATGGTGTGTCAATTTTGTTTATTTTTTCAAAGAACCAACTTTTTGTTTTATTAATCTCCTGAATAGCTTTCCTGTTTTCAATTTCGTTTAGTTCTGATTTGATCTTGTTGATTTCACTTCTTCTGCTGGGTTTGGGGTTGGTCTGTTCTTCTTTTTCCAGCTCTTTGAGTCGTTTCATTAGATTGTCTATTTGTGATCTTCTTGTCTTTTGGTCATAGGCATTTATGGAGATAAACTTTCCTCTCAGAACTGCTTTAGCTGTGTCCCAGAGGAGTTGATAACTTGTCTCTCCATTGTCGTTTTCTTCATAGAAGTTTTTTATTTCTGTCTTGATTTCTTCATTTACGAAGTAATCATTTAGTAGGAGGTTGTTTAATTTCCACGTTTTTGTGTAGAAATGTGAGTTTCTGTTAGGGTTGATTTCTACTTTTATTCCACTGTGATCTGAGAAGGTACATGGTATGATTTCTATTTTTTTAAATTTCTTGAGATTTTCTTTGTGTCCTAGGATATGGTCAATCTTAGAGAATGTCCCGTGAGCTGATGAGAAGAACGTATATTCAGTGGATTTTGGGTAGAATGTTCTGCAGATGTCTGTCAGACCCAATTGTTCTAGAGTTTTGTTTAAGTCCACTATTTCTTTATTAATTTTCTGTTTGGAGGATCTGTCTCGTGCCGTCAGTGGGGTGTTGAAATCTCCGGCGATTATGGAGTTGCTATTAATCCATTTGCTTAGCTCCAGTAAGGTTTGCTTTATGAATCTGGGTGCACCTAAGTTGGGTGCATATATATTTAAAATTGTTATCTCTTCTTGTTGGACTGTGCCCTTCACCATTATATAATGGCCCTCTTTGTCTTTTACTACTTTTGTTGGTTTAAAAACTAAATCGTCTGAAATTAGAACTGCCACACCAGCCTTCTTTTGGCTTCTATTTGCTTGGAATATTGATCTCCACCCTTTTATTTTTAGTCTATATGCATCCTTGCAGGTTAGATGTGTTTCCTGAAGACAGCATACACTTGGCCTGTATTTTCTTATCCATTCAGCCAGCCTATGTCTCTTGAGTGGAGAGTTTAAGCCATTCACATTTATTGAGAGAACTGAGAGGTAAGGTAGATTACTGATCATTCTGTTGGGTTGGATGTTGTTGCTATGATTTCTGTCTTGAGCCATTGTAATATCTGGCCTTTAATATCTTTGGGTTTTGGTTGTTTTTATATTCGTGGGTTATTTTTATGATGTTCCGTGCATAACGCTGTTTTAAGTACTTCTTGTAGGGCTGGTCTTGTCTTGGTGAATTCTCTGAGCCTTTGCTTGTCTGAGAATGTTTTTATTTCTCCTTCATATACGAAGCTTAGTTTTGCAGGGAATAATATTCTAGGCTGGGCATTGTTTTGTTTCAAAAGAGTGAGAATGGGGCCCCAGTCTCTCCTTGCTTGTAAAGTCTCATTAGAGAAGTCTGATGTTATTCGAATTGGCTTTCTCTTGTATGTTACTTGCTTCTTTTGTCTTACAGCTCTTAGAAGGGCCTCTTTAGTTGATACTTTGGTCAGTCTGATGACTGCATGTCGTGACGTCTTCCTGTTTGCGTTGAATCTCCCAGGGGTCCTCTGAGCTTCTTGAACTTGTATATCAAGATTTTGAGCAAGGCCTGGGAAATTTTCCTCTATTATATCTTCAAACAGCTTGTCCAACCCTTGAGTGTTGTCTTCTTCCCCTTCCTGTAACCCTATGACCCTCACATTAGGTTTCTTCACATAATCCCACAGCTCTTGTAGGCTTTGCTCTTTTCTCTTGTTTCTCTGCTCTATTTCTGTGACTGATTTATTTAATTGGAGGGTGTTATCTTCAAGCTCTGAGATTCTTTCTTCTGCTTCATCTACCCTGTTCTTGAGACTTTCCACTGTATTTTGTAGTTCCTTGAATTGATTCTTCATTTCCAGGAGTTCGGTTACACTTTTCTTCAATGTGTCTATTTCTTTTCTCATATCCTGGAGATTTTTTGTGGTTTCTTGGTGCTGGTTGTTGAGTTGTTGTTGCAGCTGGGTGAGTGTTCTTATGTTCCACATACGAAATTCCTCTTCTGTCATATTGGTTGCCTGATTTTGGTTGGTGTCCGTTTCTAGGGGGCTGGTGCTCCTCTTTGGGGGTGTGTTTTCCGTTTGGTTCTTCATATTTCCTGAGTTCTTTCGCTGATTTCTTCCCATGTCGATCAGTTGTTGTTTCTTTCCTTAGGTTATTGTTTGGGTATTCACACACCTTGTTTAGTTTCTGAGGCGTTAGGTGGTGCCTGTGGGTGAAATTGGACCACTCCCTGTATATTGAGTCAGTGGGTGCCGTGGAAAGGCTGTGCAAGATGCCGTCCCTGTCAGTAGGTGGCGTTTGCTTGGAGGAACAGGCTATGGTGTTGATTTTGAGTCCTGTTATCAGCTCTCGTTCTGGGCGGAGCTGGGTTGGGTAAGCCTGCCCTCAGGCCGTTAGCAGGGGTCAAAGTTCTGTTCTCTGCTGTCAGGGCGGGGCTGGAATGGTCCTGCTCAGCCAGAAAGTCTGGGTGTGGGGGTGGGGCTGTCTGAGACAGTCTGCAGCAGGCCTAGCTTCTTTCCACCCTCCCCAACTCCACAGCTACTCCTGGGCCTCTGCCAGCAGGCCAGACCACAAGCTACCAGGCCTCCCCGGACTGTGATGCCGGCGGGGAGGTTCCCTGCACAGGAACGCCACCTGGGTTGGGCGCACGGCCTCCTCCTGGGAGGAGGGTTGCCCTCTAGGACGCCGCCGATCCGCCCCTGGAGGCACACAGACCTCAGTAGGCTGTTCACGTATAACCCTTCTGTGCCCCGGGCAATGCTAGCCCTCAGTGCAGGGGATCTGGTCTGCAGGTCCGACCTCTGGGTCCCAGAGTTCAAACTGTATTCCCACCAGGGAGAGGATTTCCGGTCCTAATTCACCCACAGGGAGCCCAAGCTGGGTCTATGTCTCTCAGCCTCTGAGTCGGCACCGTTTTCCTGGGAACACGGTGCCAGCAGCACCTGGGAGGGCTGGTGGGGTCCCAAACGGGAAGGTCCCGTTCCCTGGAGGTGCCTCCGGCTGGTGGCTGTATTGTCTCTCTGGGCAGCCGCGGGTAGGGTCGGCGGAGGGGGGGGAGGAGGCAATATGGCGCCTGCCGCGCGGCTCGGGTCTGTGCACACGGAGGTGCCCGGAGGAAGTTGGGAACCTGGTGCCACGTCTGCTACAGGCTCACCGTTGGCAGGCGGCGGCAGTCTCTGGGCTGGTGTCCGCAGGTCTCTCCACCCGCTGGGGAGCCCACCAGCAGTCCCGAATGCAGGGGAGGGGAAACAGCAGATCCACCTACCCTTGCTGCTGGTCTCCGGGCTGCTCCGGTGGTCTCAGCCTCCAGTTCTCCTCCGCAGCCTCCTCCCGTGGAGTCTCCCGGGGTCTCAGGTACCCCTCCTTCCGGCCCTTGTCCGCTGTATGCTCGTCTTCTTGCTTCTTTCCTCTAGTTTCTGCTAGAATCTGACTTTTCTGCAGAGACCCTCTGTCTGGCAGTGTTATTCGTCCGCCATCTTGCTCCGCCCCCCTTTATAAATGTTATTCTTATATGTCCACTGAGGTGTTGATCCATTAATACCATTTGCTGGTGAGTACATGTGGTGTTTGTTTTTCCATTCTTGAGATACCTCACTTAGTAGAATGGGTTCCAGCTCTAGCCAGGATAATTCAAGAGGTGCTATATCACCATTGTTTCTTAAAGCTGAATAGTACTCCATGGTATACATATACCACATTTTATTAATCCACTCATGAATTGATGGGCACTTAGGTTGTTTCCACAACTTTGCAATTGTGAATTGTGCTGCTATAAACATTTGAATGCAGGTGCTTTTTTCATAAAGTGTCATTTGATCTTTTGGGTAGATGCCCAGTATTGGAATTGCTGGATCAAATGGTAGATCCACTTGTATCGCTTTAAGGTATCTCCATATTGCTTTCCACAGAGGTTGAACTAGTTTGCAGTTCCATCAGCAGTGAAGGAGTGTTCCTACCTCTCCACATCCACACCAGCATTTCTTGTTTGGGGACTTTTGGATAAAGGCCATTCTCACTGGAGTTAAGTGATATCTCAATGTGGTTTTGATTTGCATTTCCCTGATGATTAGAGATGTTGAACATTTTTTCATGTGTTTGTTGGCCATTATTCTGTCTTCTTTTGAAAAGTTTCTGTTCATGTTCTTTGCCCATTTGTTGATAGGGTTGTTTGATTTTTTCTTGCTGATTTTCCTGAGTTCTAAATAGATTCTAGTTATCAGCCCTTTATCGGATGTGTAGCTTATGAAAATTTTCTCCCATTCTGTGGGTTGTCTGTTTGCTCTCTTGACAGTTTCTTTGGCTGTAGAGAAGCTTTTTAATTTGATCAGGTCCCATTTATTTATTTTTGTTGCTGCTGCGATTGCCTTTGGGGTCTTCTTCATAAATTCTTTGCCTAGGCCAATATCTAGAAGAGTATTTCCAACGTTTTCCTCTAGAATTGTAATAGTTTCACGCCTAAGGTTCAAGTCTGTTATCCAATGTGAGTTGATTTTTGTGAGAGGTGAAAGGTATGGGTCTTGTTTCAGTCTTCTACATGTGGCTATCCAGTTTTCCTAGCACCATTTATTGAATAAGGATTCTTTTCCCCAGTGTATGTTTTGTCTGCTTTGTCAAAGATTAGTTGGCTATATGAGGATGGTTTTATATCTGGGTTCTCTGTTCTGTTCCACTGGTCAATGTCCCTGTTCTTGTTGCAGTAAAAAGCTGTTTTAATTACTATAGCCTTGTAATATAGTTTGAATTCTGGTAAATTGATACCTCCTATTTTGTTTTTATTGCCTAGGATTGATTTTGCTATATGGGGTCTTCTCTGTTTCCATACAAATCGTAAAATTGTGTTTTCTATATCTGTGAAAAATGATGGTGGCATTTTGATAGGGATTGCAATGACTCTGTAGGTCACTTTGGGTAGTATAGACATTTTAACAATGTTAATTCTGCCGATCCATGAGCATGGTTTCCACCTGTTTACATCTTTTGGTTTCCACCTGGTTTTCCATCCATGGTTTCCACCTGTTTACATCTTTTGCTATTTCCTTCAGTGTTTCATAGTTCTTCCTGTAGAGGTCTTTTACCTCCTTAGTTAAATATATTCCTAAGTACTTTATTTTCTTTGTTGCTATTTTGAAGGGAATTGAGTCTTTGATTTGAGTCTCACTTTTACTGTTGTGGGCATATATGAATGCCTCTGATTTCTGTGTATTGATTTTGTATTCTGAGACTTTACCAAATTCATTCATCAATTCAAGGAGTCTCTTGGTTGAATCCTTGGGGTTTTCTAGGTATAATATCATGTCATCAGCAGAGAGTGAGAGTTTGATGTCTTCTGCTCCCACTTGGATGCCCTTAATTCCACTCTCTTGTCTGATTGCTGTAGCAAGAAACTTTTAATTGGAGAATTTAATCTATTTACATTCAAAGTTGTTATTGATAAGTGAGGACTTACTCCTGTATTTCTGTTGTTTTGTATATACTTTCTTTTCTTCATCTCTTACTGTTTATCTTTTTGGTTTAGTGAGATTTTTTTTGTAGTGATATGGTTTAATTCCTTTCTCTTTCTCACTTATATGCTTTACCAGTGAGCTTTGTACTTTCCTATGTGTTCATGATAGTAGTTATTGTTCTTTAACTTCCAGATGTATGACTCTCTTAAGCATTTCTTTAAGGCTTGTCTGATGGTGATGAATTCCCTCATCATTTGCTTATTTGGGAAAGACTTTATTTCTCCTTCATTTCTGAAGGATAGCTCTGCTGAGTATAGCATTCTTGGCTGACATTTTTTTTTTCTTTCTTTCTTTTAGTTCTTTGAATATATCATTGCATTCTCTCCTGGCCTATAAGATTTCTGTGAAGAAATCTGTTGTTAGTCTACTGGGGATTCCCTTATATGTGACTTTGACGCTTTTCTTTTGATGTTTTTAGAATTCTGTTTTTCTTTTAATAATTTGACTATAATGTGCTTTGGGTAAGTCCTTTTGCAGTAGAATTTATTTGGGGACCTTAGATCTTCCTGCATCTGGATGTCTATATCTATACCTAGATCTGGTAAGTTTTCAGCTATTATTTAATTAAATAGATTTTCTATGCCTTTCCCTGTCTCTTCTCCTGTTTGAACTCTTATAAGGAGTATATTTGCTCACTTAATGGTGTCCCATAAATCCTATAGGCCTTCTTCATTCTTTTCTTCCTTTTCTATTTTTGTTTTTTTGAGTTACTCCAAAAGACCAGTCTTGAAGTTCAGAAATCCTTCCTTCTGTTTGGTTTAGTCTGTTTTTTAAACTCTCTATTTTGTTATTATTTAATTCATTGAATTCTTCTGCTCCAAGATTTCTATTTGGTTCTTTTTTTATATCTATCTCTTTGTCATATTTTTCATTAAGATCATGAATTGTTAGGGATTTTCCATTTACTTTTTTACCTCAATGGGGGTCCTTCTTAGCTATAAGCAACTACCAGCTCGATTTTCTGCTTCCCTCTAATGCTGCCATTCAAAGTCTTATGCTTCAGAGAGTTTTCATCACTTCCATGCTGTATTCTAGTGTTTTCCCTTAGACTTTCTACTTGCAGTGCAGTTATTTATTTGTTGTTATGGTATTTCTTTGTGGAAAAGATGAAGATATTGATGATGTCTCCTGAATGTCATTGATTTTTTAATAGGATGCTTTTTAGTTTTAGTAGAAGCCCAAGGAAAAGCCACAGATTGACTTTTTGATGCATTAAAATCAATACATTATATGTCAAGTGGCAGAGTGGCATTTGGGGAATGCATTTTTTAATGGATTGTATAGTTCAAAAAAAGTTCTTGGTGGTTTTATTGTAGGATTTCATCTCACCTCTTATTCAAACATATCATATACATGTTAGTCATAAAATGAAAATGTAAGCCTCTTGGGTAAAGAACAGGAAATTATAGAGCTGCAATGTCTTTGGAAGGTCAGAGATCTAAAACTCAAGAGAGCATATCAAGAGATGCTAGTAAATAGAATACTTAGTGACTGGCCTTTGAAGGAACAATGAAAGTATCCATCTTATTTCTGGACTATTCTGATGTTGAAAAGAAACCTGAGCTCATTGAGTGAATATTCTTCTATGGTTGGCATTTCTGGTAATATTTCTGTTCATAATTCTTCTTCCTAGCAAACATGCTGCTGAAATAATTTGTGTTTATTCAGATTTGTGACAACTCTGGATCATTTTGATTTTGGTTAAAAGATGACCTTTTCTCTTTAGCTCTAAGATGTCATAATATTCTCTATTCTTTAAATGTTGGTATACCCTAAAGTTTAGTTTTTAGCCCCTCTGCTCACTACTCTGTGTATTGAAACAGAGATTCAGTCAGTATTCATCTAGTTAAACAAATATTCATTGAGAGCATATCATTTTCTAGGTATAGAGTGCCTAGTAAGAGTTCAATAAATATGTGTGAATTATTGAACTTATAGTACCAGGCACTGTTCCAGGCAGTAGCGATATAGCTGGGAGCAGAAGAGAAAAAAATCCGGCTTTTGTGGAGCTTGTGTTTTAGGTGGGGAAGAAAAGCATACATAAGAAATATATACAACAGTTCCCCTTTATCTGTGGTTTTCTTTCCATGTTTTCAGTTATCCATAGTCAATTGTCATCTGAAAATATTGGATGGAAAATTCCAGAAAGCAACAATTTATAAGTTTTAAATTGTGTGTTCTTCTGAGTAGTGTGATGAACTCTTGTACCATCTGCTTTGTCCTGCCTGGGGTGTGAATCATCTTTTTGTCCAGCATAACCACACAGTATATGCTACCTGCTTGTTAGCCACTAAGTAATCATCCTGGTTACCAAATCAGCTGTTGTGGTACTAGAGTATTTGTGTTCAAGTAGCCATTATTTAACTTAATAATGGCCCCAAAGCACAAGGATAGTGATGCTGGCATATCATTATAATTATTCTATTATTAGTTATTGTTGTTAATCTCTTACTATGCCTAGTTTATGAATTCAACTTTATCATAGGTATCTATGTATATGAAAAAACATTGTATATGAAGGATTCAGTACCATTTGTGGTTTCAGGCATCCACTTGGGGTCTTAGAATGTATCCCTTGTATATAAGGAGGGATAATTATAATATGTCAGATGGTAATAAATGCTATGGAGAAAAATAATGCAGGGTAAGGAGAATAGAAAGTGGAAAGTTGAGGGTGGGAGGGGTGCATTTTAAGAAGCTTATTTAGATAAGATCTCACTAACAGGATGTTCTTTGAGGAGAGACCTGAGTGATGTGAAGTAGTGTGACACATTTGGTTGTCTATAAGAAAGTGTTTTAAGCTGAGCAAATTGCAAGAGCAAAGATTCTGATGTAGGAATATGTTCAGTGGGTTTCATGAACATCAGGAAGTTATAGTGCTGGAGCAGAGTGAGTAATGGGGGGAGTGGTAGAAGATGAGATCAAAGAGGTAGCAGAAATCAGATCATAGAAAGCTATGTAGGCCATGTTGATAATTTGGGCTTTTACCTTGAATTAGCTGGGAAGCTACTGTAAGGGTTGAGCAAAAGGATGATATAAATGACTTAAAATTTTTATTTTTTTAGAGGCAGGGTCTCACTCTGTTGCACAGGATGGAGTGGAATGCAATGACTGGCTCATAGCTCACTGCAAGGTCAGGGATTCCTGGGCTTAAGGTCTCAAGTAGCTGGGACTTCAGGTGTATGCCATCACACTCAGCTAATTTTTAAAAATTTTTTGTAGGTACACAGTCTTGCTTTGTTGTCCAGGCTGGTCTTGAACTCTTGGCCTCAAGTGATCTTCCTGCTTTTGCCTCCCAAAATACTGGGATTACAAGTATGAGCCACTGAGCCAAGCTGACTTAGATTTTGAAACAATCATACTTACTGCTATATTGAGAATAGGGGCAGGGAGAAATGCTAGGGATAGACCATGAACAAAACTAGATGTGATCCCAATGATCCCAGCCCTTGGGTAACATAGGCTAGCATTAGGTGGACAAAAAAAAATCTCATAAATAAAAGTAAAATTATCATGTGAGAAGTACAATGAGATTGCCTAACATGGCATATTCTTAGTTGGAGAGAGGTCTTGGAATGTTTCTCTGGGGACTGTTTTTTTTTTTTTTTTTTTTTGAGACAGAGTCTCGCTTTGTTGCCCAGGCTAGAGTGAGTGCCATGACGTCAGCCTAGCTCACAGCAACCTCAAACTCCTGGGCTCAAGCAATCCTGCTGCCTCAGCCTCCCGAGTAGCTGGGACTACAGGCACGTGCCACCATGCCCGGCTAATTTTTTTTTTTATATATATATATTAGTTGGCCAATTAATTTCTTTCTATTGATAGTAGAGACGGGGTCTCGCTCTTGCTCAGGCTGGTTTCGAACTCCTGACCTCGAGCAATCCGCCCGCCTCAGCCTCCCAGAGTGCTAGGATTACAGGCGTGAGCCACTGTGCCCGGCTCTCTGGGGACTGTTTAAGCTGAGGTTTGAAGGATGAGTAGGAACTACTCAAATGTTTTCAAAATGTTTTCCATGTATGCCATTTGCTTGTTTTCTTCTGAGGTTTAAGCTATCACCTGGATTATAAATCTAAATTGGTAGTTCTCAAAGCATAGTCAGGGGCCTGTAGAGTGCTATATGAGATCCTTTTAGGGGGTCCTCAAAACCAGAACTATTTTTATAACAGTCTTAAAAGATGTTATTTGCTATTTCCAGTTTTTCATATGTGTATAGAGTTTGAAAAGTTAATTGATGTGGTTTGAAATAGCATATTGAAATTATTAAGAAACTGTTCTTGTTGAGTTTTGGTGTAGTATCAAAGAAAAATATCTATAATTATCTGGAAATTTTATTGAAACAGTTATCCAGTTACCTATCTGTATGAGACCAGATTTTCTTTATATTCTTTAACCAAAGTGACCTATTCCAGTAGATTGAGTGCAGCAGCAGATATGGGAGTCTAACTATCCCTAATAAGCTAGATATAAAGGAGATTTGCAGAAGTTCAATCTTCTTAATCATTTTTTTTGGGGGGGAGGGTTGTTTTTGAAAGTATATTCTTTGGATACGAAGAGTAAACTTTAGGAGTTGATAATTTATATCATTTTAGCTAGAACACTCATAAATCATCATATATACCTTGTACTTCCTTATTCTATAATTCTGATCACGTATTTACTCTTTTTTGCTTATATAATTTCTATTTATTCTAGATTCAGCCCAAATCCTGTGGCTTTTACTTTCCATCTTAGATACAACTCTCCTGAGAGTTCTCTCAACTCCTATGTTGCTCAGTTTTTGTATTCATGTATTTTCTTACTGCCTCGCATACTACATATGTATTATTTTCAATTGTTTTTTTCAGTTTTTGAAAAAGTGAGGTATTAATTAAACATACTGAAATATACACATCTTAAGTGTAGATATCAATGATTTTTTACTAATATAATCATTACTAGATAAAATATGAAATATTTTAAAAATATGAAATATTACACTGTATAACTCCCTCATGTCCTTCTTAGTCACATACTGCTATTCTTTCATCTACTCACTAAACAGTATACAACATACACTCTATGTGTTTGGCTTCTTTTGTTCAACATTATTTATTTGAGATTCATCCATATTGTCACATGTATTAGTAATATGTTGTTCTTTTATTGCTGAGCTAGATTCTAATGTGTGAATATATCATAATTTATTTATATGTTCTGTTAAAGGACATTTGGATTATTTCCAGTATTTGTTATTATGAAATAACTACTGTCATCATTCTTATATAATGTTTTTTGTGGATAGAAAAAATCATTTCTGTTTGGTATATGACTAAGAGTGGAATTTTTATACCACATATAGTTATGTGTATAGCTTTAATAGGTTAGATGTTGCCAAACATTTTTCCCAAAATAGTTTTAGCAGCTTATGTTTCCATCAGCAACATTAATATAAGAGTCTTAATTGCTCCACATTCTTGCCATTTGATATTGTCTGTTTAATTTTAGCATTCTGGTGGGTGAGTAGTGATATACCATTGGGGGTTTAATTTGTATTTTCCATCAAGTAATGATATTGAACATTTTTTCTTCAATATAGAAGGAAAAAAATAACAATTTTTCTTTCTTTATTGGACAGTTTCATTTATTCTTTAGTTAAGCATTTTTTAAAATTCATTTTTAAAGATGGGGTTTTCTGTCTTTTTCTAATTGATTTGTAAGAATTCTTAGTATATTTTGGATATGTTCTATTGTTGAATATATGCTTTGAAGATATATTCTCTAGTCAGTGTTTGCCTTGTCATTCTTTTAATGATGTATTTTGATCAACAGTTGTTAATTTAAATGATGTTCAGCTTATCAATATTTTCTTTTATGGTTTATGTTTTTCTTGTCTGCTTAAGAAGTCTTTGCTCTTGTTATTGATTTCATTTAGTTGTGCTCTGATTTGGGTTATTTCTTTTCTAGTGCTGGGTTTGGTATTGGTTTGCTCATTTTTTTCTAGTTCTTTAAGGTGATCATTTGATTGTTGATTTGCGGTTTTTCTGTCTTATGGATGTAGGCATTTATGGTCATGAATTTTCCTCTCAAGACTTCTTTGGCAATATCCAACAGATTTTTATAACTTGTGTCCCCTTTATCATTTATCTCAAAGAATCTTTTTATTTCCATCTTAATTTCCTCCTTGACCTATCATTCATTAGTAGGTTGTTTAGTTTCCATGACTTTGTGTAGAGATGAGTGTTTCTGTTGGAGTTGATTTCTAATTTTCTAATTCCACTGTGGTCTGAGAAGATGCATGGTATAATTTCTATTTTAAATTTGTTGAGGCACGTTTCATGGCCTAGGATGTGGTCAGTCTCATAGAGTGTCCCATGAGCTGATGAGAAGAACATATATTCAGTAGTTTTGGGGTGGAATGTTCTGTAAATATCTGTTAGGCCCATTTGTTCCAGCATTCTGTTTAAGTCGATTGTTTCTTTATTTTCTGTTTAGAGGATCTGTCCCTTTCTGTCAGAGGGACGTCACAGTCCCTGGCTATTACAGTGCTGCTGTTTATCCTTTTGTTTAGATCAAGTAGGATTTGCTTTATGAATCTGGGTGTACCTATGTTAGGTGTGTAAATATTTAGAAGTATGTCTTCTTGTTGCATTGTTCCCTTTACCATTATATAATGTCCATTTTTTTCTTTCATTACTTTATTGATTTGAAGATGATGTTATCTGATATGAGAACTGCTACACCAGCTTTCTTTGATTTTCATTTGTGTGAAATATTGTTTTCCATCCCTTCACCTTGAGTGTGAGTAAGTCTTTGTGAGTCAGATGTGTCTCCTGGAAATAGCAGACACTTGGCTTGTATGTATTTATCCAGTCAGCTAGCTGATGTCTCCTTAGTGGGCAGTTTAAGCCATTCACATTTACTGAAAGAATTGACAAGTGGGGGAGATTTCTGTTCATCCTGTTGAGTAGAACTTTGTTGCCTTGTTTTCTCTTTTGAGCCATTGGGTGATTTTACACTGGCAGGTGTCTATTGTGCTGATCTATGTATAATGCTGTTCTGAGTACTTCTTGCAGGACAAGTCTTGTCTTGACAAATTCCCTCAGTGTTTGTTTGTCTGAGAAAGACTTTATTTTTCCCTCATATACTAAACTTAGTTTTATAGGATACAAAATTCTAGTCTGGCCATTATTCTCTTTGAGAAGACTGAAAATGAGGTCCCAGTTGCTTCTGGCTGGTAAGGTGTCAGTTGAGAAGTCTATAGTTAGTCTGATGAGTTTTTCTTTGTAAGTTACCTGCTGCTTTTGCCTTATGGCTCATAGGAGTGTCTCTTTCCTGTTTATTTTGGCCAGTCTAATGCACTCAAGTTATGAAGATATTCCCCCATGATTTGTTTTAGAAGATTTATTGTTTTGGTTTTTACATTGGATCAGTGATCAACTTTGAATTAAATTTTGTATATGATTGACGTAGGGGTCACCTTTTTCTCCTTGCATCATTCATATATGTATTTATAGTTATATATTTATATTTAGTTTCATCAGTACTTTTATTGAAAAGACTGTCCTTTCCACATTGAATTGCAGGGCTACCTTTGTATTTAATAATAAATCAAGTGACTGTGTATATGTCTGTCTAGTTCTGGACTCTATTCTGTGGATCTAAAACAATATTATATGGTCTTAATTACTATAGCTTTATAATAAATCTCGATGCCCAGCTGTATAAGTTCTTGGTTTTCTTGTTCTTCAGTATTTACTTGTCTATTCTAGGACTTTTGCATTTCCATAAAAATTTTATATCAAAATTTATCAGGTTAATTTCTACCTAAAAGGTTTTTTATCCCAAACTCTTGTATTCCTAGTTTTCCAATAATAATTCCTTTTTTGATCAAATAGGTTTTGAATTTTCACATGCTTTTTTACATAGGTGTAGGAAATCATGATTTTTATCCTTTATTAATGTGATAAAGTTATATTTATTTTTAAATGTTAAACCACTCTCACATTCCTGGAATAAATCCTTCTTAGTTAAGATGTCTTATTCTTTTTACATGTACTGGATTAATTTTGCTAAAATTTGCTTAAGAATTTTGTGACTGTTCATGAGGTATATTGGCCTGTAATTTTCTTTTCTTGTAATGTTTTTTAGGTTTTGATATTAAGATAATGCTGACTTTATGAAATCAGTTGGAAAATGTTACTCTTTTTCTCTTCTGTGGAAGAATTTATGAAAGAGAAATATTTCCTTTTAAAAATATTTGGGAGAATTCAGTAGTGAAAATCTATCACTGGAATTTCTATTGTTGAACTGTTTTATGGTTTCAATTTCTTTAATAGATAAAGGAAATACAGGAAATACAGATTTTTGTATCTTTTTGTGCTCGTTTTGGTAAGTTGTATTTTTCAAGAAATTTGTCTATTTTATCTAAATTGTCAAATTTATTGACAGAAGTGTATTTATATTATATCCTTTTTTATCTTTTTAAAAGTATGTTAGATTTGTAGTGATGTTTCTTTTTTATTTCTGTTATTTATAATTTTTTCTCAGTCTTGCTAATGTGTATCAATTTTATTAATTTTTTCAATGAGCACATTCTAGCTTTGTTAATGTTTTTCTTTGTTGTATATTGGCTTTCTATTTTGTTTATTTTTACTTTTTTCTTTCTACTTTATTTCAGCTTAATTTGCCATTTGTTTCCTAGCTTTTCTTGAGATAAAAGTTTGATTATATATTTTTCAATATATTTTTTTAAATGCAGTTTAAGCTATAATTTGTTATTTAAGCACTTATTTCCATTCCAGAAGCTGTAATGTGTTATATTTTCATTATTATCCACTTCAAAATTCCAGTGTGATTTTTCTTTGACCTACAGCTCATTTAGATTTATGTTGCCTGATTTCTAAATAATTAGAGCTTTTTGAATTATTTTTTTTTTATTACTGAGTGCTTTTTAAATTTCATTATGGTCAGAGATCATACTCTTTATGTTACAGAACTTTGAGGTTTCTGATACTTATTTTATGACCCATCTACTATATTTTGTTAGCTAATTCATGTCCTCTCAAGCAGAAGTATATTTTTTTGTTGAGTATCATGATCTATATGTCAATTATGTCAAGCTAGTTAATTATGTTCTTCAAATATTTTGTATCTTAACTCATTTTTTGTTTGCTTATTCTATGAGATACTTAGAAGTCCTTTAAAATTGACAACTATGATCATGATTTTTTTCCCTTCCCTTTTTATCTCTGTCAACTTGTCTTTTATCCATCTTGGGGCAGTGTTATTAGGTACGTACAAATTTAGGATTTTATATCTTTATATTGAATTAACACGAATAACTAAAAAACTTACCTTTTTATCTGTAGTAATACTCATAGTAATACTTCTTGCCTTAAAGTCTACCTTTTTCTTATATTAATATAGCTATATCAGCTTTATTTTGGTTGGTGTTTATGTAGTATATCCTTTACCATTTCTTTCAACTTTTTGTGTCCTTATATTTAAAATGCATCTCCTGTAAGCAGATTACAGTAGGATTTTTTATTTTTAAATTCAGTTGATGGATCTCTCTTATTTAATGGGAATTTTTAGTCCATTTACATGTAATGTATATATCCTTTACTATGGTCTACCTCAGGTTAGTATATCTGTTACTTCCTAAACAATGTATAATAAGAACCTTAGAGTACTTTAACTCTACCTTCCTTCTGTCCTTTGTGTTATTATTGCCATATATCTTACCTCTATGTCATAGATTTGTGCAGTCAGTTTTTAAAACATAATCACTCAAATATTTACCCTTTCTAGTGCAGGTTGAATAGCAATAGATTTTCTCAGTTTTTGTCTATAAATGTTCTTATTTCATTTTCATTTTTTAAAACAATTTCTTATTGACTATAAAATTCTAGGCTAGCAGATATTTTCCCCCAATACTTTAAAAATGCCATTCTAATGTTTTCTGGTTTCCAAGGCGTATGTTGCAGTGTTAGCTATCAGTAGTTTCCTACCACCATCACCCTCGCCCTACTTAAAATTTTTCTCTTTGTTTTGTTAGGAGATTGACTATGATGTACCAAGGTATGTTTTTCTTTGTATTAATATTTCCTTTGTGTGGTTCACTGAGATTCTTGAAAATGTGAGTAGGTATTTTTTATCATCCTTGGGAAAGTATTGGTCATATCTCTTCAGATATTCTTTTTGATCCATTCTATTTTTCCTCTCCTGAGATTTTAATTACTTAGATGTTGTATGTGTTAGACTTTTTTTAAAAAAAACTTTCCCCATGTCTTTTATGTTCTATTTTGTTTTTTCCCCATTCTTTTTTCTCTGTGCTTCATTTTGAGTATTTTCCTAAAATAAATAATAGATAATAATTTTGCAGTTTTATAAATTCTATTTGGTTTTCTATTGGAATTTTCATCTCTTTATTCTGCCCATTTTGCTTTTGATTTCTTTACCATTTTAAATTATTTTAAAGCCTTTGTTTGAAAATTCTAGTATCTGTATCATCTGTGAGTCTTCTATTTTTTTAAAAAAATCTTGATTATTAGGTATATTTGTATCTCTTGTCTAGTCATTTCTTTATTTCATGCCAGTAATTATATATAAGGAACTATGAAAGTTCTAATGATACTTCTTCCAGAAATGGATTCCCCTTTTTTTGTCATACAGATGAGGTGCTAATCATCTCAGTCCTATCAGCTGAGTCAGTTTTGATTGCACTTTTAGTGAAAGGTGTTCTGCATTTGGTTCTTCCTTATTCCTCAGACTTATCCTTTTGGTACTTGTTATTGAGAATCTGCTGGGTCTTTACTTCATTAACCTTGAAAGGTTGGGAGATTCAGTCTACTCTTTGAAACTTTGCTCTTTGGCCTTCCATCCCACACTGTTTACAAATTTGGCAGCCATCGCCTCTAGTAGAACTTAGTCACTTATCTACCATAAGACTACAGGATATTTCATTCTATCCTATAAAAGTTTCCTACACTTCTCAAAAGCACCAAAATGTAGCAAACATATTGTAGGTTAGCTATACATTTAGGACTCCTGAAATTTCCAATTTGTTATAGCAAAGAATTTCAGGTCACTTACTTCTTTTTACTGCCTTAGATCTCTGATGTCTTACTTTTGTTTGTTGAAGTGGGTATGTGATCTGCCACAATGTATTACATTCTACCAGAGACCAGAAGTTAAAGTTAGTCACCAACTAGATTTTTAAAGCTCAAGTTTAGGTAATATTTCTTATACTTTTTATAGTACAGTACTTAACTAAATATTTGGTAATTGAGCTGAGATTTTGATTTGGATATTGTATAAAAATATAGACTGTAGTTGAGAACATGCGAATGGATAAGTTTTGTAACAGAGGAATGTAAATTTAGGATATATTTATTGAATACATTATGAGTGCCAGGCATTTCACAAATTTAAAAACACTGGGCATTTAAAGATGACTAAGACAAAAATATTTGTCCTCAGAAGCTTAACAGTTTTAGGGGATGGGGGAAGACATGTAAATAGGTTAAATGCCATACCCACATCATAAGGGTAGCAGCAGATTCTTCACAGAGCTAATAGGCCTCAAACTGAATCTTAGGGAACACGTGAGAGTTTCCTGTATTGGGTTGGAAAGGGTATTCTAGTTTTGAAGCAATGGCACATGTGAAATGGAGATTTTTAGAGAGCTTCTCCAAGTTCCCTGTTACTAGAATGTATTTTGAAAAAGGAGGTAAAGCTGAAAAGACATGTAGAAACCAGGCAGATCTTTAAAAGATCTTTTTGGTGGCCAATTTGAGTATAACAGTGAGTTGCTGAAGTGGACTGGAAATGGTTATTAAAGTAAAGGAGCCACTAAAGTATCTTTTCCAGGATGTTTAAGTTACCAAGATGGCATCAGAATGTGAAGTAAAGGGAAAGGTGTAAGCCACGTGAATGTGGGGAAATGAATGGTGGTTTTCATTGGGGAAAGCAGATCAGAATCAACTGGGTAGAGTTTTCAGACTATAGGTGTTGGTGGTCCCCAAGGCTAAGGCTGTTATTAGATGTATGTCAGAACCTCCTGGCTTGGAGGGTGATAGATTTTGATACTCTGAGGCTTACAAAGGAGGAGAATTTTTGTCCAGTCTGAAATTAGCCTCCGGGAATGCCTGCCTCTTTTCTCCCTACTTCCCTTGTTATCTATTCTGTTCATTGTGGGGAATCGGAGACTGAGTAGTGGCCAATAGAGAGGGCTAACATAGTAAATGCTTTCCTCAGGGGAAATGCTTTTCATATTTCAATGAAAAGCTAGGGGAGGCAGTAGGATGAAGGAAGTATTCAGTAATGAGGTTGAGGAGATTTGTTTACCATAGGAACATTAGATTATATGGCTGCGGAAAGGCATTCTCTTACATCAAACTTGATGCAATAAATTTAATTTTAAAAACCTAGTAAGACGTCAGGAAAATCTTTCATCTTGCTCCCAGGGTATATAATTTATATTTAAGGGTTTGTATTTTGTAGCATAGCTTGCGTTTTCCTCTATGCTTTAGAGTGTTTTCTTTTAAGTGATTTCAGATTATAATTTGAGGTATAATATATTTCATATTTAAATGGAAAATGTGATTAAAAAATTTAAGAAATTTGTTTTTTAGCCTATCCTTTCAGAATACAAATATGTTAAAAGGCGAGGTATGTTGTTTATAGCAAATGATCTTATTAAAAACATTTTTGTTTTCAGACTTTAGTTTTTATTCGAATTTTAAGAAAAATTTTTCAGATTGCTATTTAAAATATTTTCTTTGTTTTTAATAAAGGCATAAAATTACAGCACATAAAATTATTTTTTTAGATTTGCAACAGCTGTGAAAAAGTTCCGTTTCCTGAATCCACTTTTGATTTTTAGTGGGGACTGCTTAAATCCTTCAGTTTTAAGTACAATAACAAAAGGAAAGCACATGATTCCTATATTAAATGAATTGGGAGTACATTTTGCAGTTTTTGGTAAGTATTCATAAGCTATCGTTTTTACTGTTATTTGAAGTTTATGAAGTAATTACAGATTACTTTTAGATTATTTGATGTAGGAGGAGTTGAATAATGTTGTTTTTTATCAGCAGATAGTCCCTGAAAGCATTTGGAAGCTCATTAATAGGATTGTTCAATGAATCTGAAAATTTGTAATCAAACCTAGGTTTCATGTTATGGGGTAAGATTTTAAATTGTGTCTATACAAAAGTAAGATGTGTTATTGGAGTAGTTAAGATCATGAACTTTGGAGTTAGCTGGGCTAGCTGGGCCTGGGTTTGAATCCTGGTTCCATCATCCTCTCATTAAGTGATTTTAAGAAAGTGACTAATCTCTTAAAGCTTCAGTTTTATCAGATGTAAAATAAGATAATATATAAAGTAAATGAAGCAATGCCAGACACAGTGAGTGAGCAGCTAAATTCAGCTAAATACAGTATGCACTCAGTGTATTTTAGCTGTTTTTATTAAGATGAAAAAGAGGATATTTGAACTATTCATAAAATGTATTAGAGTTTTGTGGGAAGATAGCAGTTTAGATATTATTTTCCTACATTGAAGAGATAATTAGGGAATTTAGATAGAGGCTGAGATTAATAGGGATCTATCCCTGTATCTAATCACTGTCTTATTGTAGGAATATATATAGTGGTTAATAGTGGTTATATCTGGATGGTATAAGATATTTTTATTTTTTCCTGTGAGCTTTTTTAGATTTTTATACAATGAACTAATGGGATCAGTGATTCCCATAGTTTAGTCATTTGTTCCCATTGGTTCGTCATATTAAAAGAATACTTGATAATACATTGTGAACATTTTCCCATATTATGAAATAATCTTTTTTATTGTAAAATATACATAACATAAAATTTATAATTTTAGCTATTTTTAAATGTACTGTTCACTGACATTAAGTACATTCACATTGTTGTATATGAAATAATTTTTATAATATTTTTAATGGTTGCCCAGTATTCCAATGAATGGATGATATTTCATTGCTTACATAATCTATTATTAGATATTTAGGTTGTTTTCATTTTTTTGTTATTATAGTAAAACTGGGAATTTGGGAAGGATCAAGGGAATAAAAGGATGTTGGCATATTTTAGACAGATAATAGCGAATGTCTGTTGTAAAAGTAGGTAGGATGGCAAGGCCAAGTAGTTAATGAATGAAATGGCTCCATAGAATTCTGTAATTTATGCCATCTTTCCCAAATCCTGAATGGACTTTGTTTGTTGGTGACAAAGAAGATAAAGAATCAAGGAGAAGAGGCAGAATTAGCCCCAGGATTTAACTGTTCTTTCTTTATTTTAACCTACTTACCATGCTCTTTGTTTTGTCTGCCACAGACTTCTGGAACTCATTACCATGTGGATTAAGAAGTTAGAATCTAAAAATGTTCCACATTTAAGTCTAGTATATATTTGGTTACTAATTTTAGTCCACACATTGAATTGGACCATATGTCCTGACTTTCTTCTACTTATCTATATTGTGAAAGAAGGGAACTGTGAATGTTGAAAACCTGGTATACTAGTAGCATACTTTGAGCTCTGTAGTGTTTGACTCCCTTTTCTGAGGCATGTATAGATTTACTGTAAGTGATATTATTTTCAGTTTATTTGACACTCTGTTTATACCACAAATACATATTTGAGTGATTTCAGTTTTCTTTTTATAGGGTTTTTGTGAATGGGTTCTATTGTAAGAAGGTGAGAACAAATAGTCAATCCCTGTTGGGTTATTTTCAGCTCATCAGTTTTGCTAAGTATTATATTGCATTTGCTTTTTGACATTTTAAATTCTTTTTTATGAATTTAATGCAATTTGGAAAGTACAGAAGTATCAAGAAACAAAAGATAATCACTCATAATGCCATCATTTTAGGTTAACATTTTGTGATATTTCCTTCCAGTTTCTTTTACATGCATTTTTCATGTAGTTGAGATCATACTGTAATTGTACAATTTTGCATGCTACTTTTTCTTGAATATTATATCAAACATTTTCCCTCGTGTATCAGTTTCATCCTGGTGGAAAATAGTTGACACAGGCATGTGGGTAATTTAAGGAGAGTTTAATAAAAACTATTTACAAAGGAATGAGGAGTAGGAGGGAAGCCATAAGGGAGGGATAATATAGTATTGAGAACTTAAAATGTGGCTAGGACGAATTGAGGTGCGTAGTAATTTTATGTGCTGGATTTCTAAGACTTAGTATGAAAACAGAAGAATGTAAAATATATCATTCATTTTTGCATTGAATACATGCTGAAATGATAATATTTTGGACATATATTGAATGACCTATACTAAAATTACCTTCACCTATTTTTTTAAATGTGGCTTCTAATTACACACATTGCTTACATTATATTTCTATTAGTGCTAGTATGGAGTATAGTATAAAGAAGCATCTCTAAGCCTGAAAAGGGAAGCTTTCCCATGGAAAGCTCAGCTGATAGGATATATTACCTTCAGTAGAGGGTCGCAGCTAATCTACATGGACCCAGAAGGAAGGAAGATGTCTGGGGAATAAACACCTGATCCTACCCTCTTCCTTGACCATTTGTTCTGAAATTCCTACCTGTGCCTATTATTGGTTTAATCTAATAGAAAGCCAGCAGATAAGGAAGCCAGTTGATGCAGTCCATAGAGGTTGACTTACCTGATCCCAGAGCAGAGTAGAAAAGGTAAAGAGTGAATCTGGAGGATCCTATAAAGATATCAGCATATTATATCATTAAAATGCTTTGCAAATCTAATTTACAAGAACTGCAGTTCCATATTATGTATTATTAATAAATTGTGAATGTTTTAGGAAAACTTATAATGTCTAATTATGGGAGTTATTTAGGGTATATTGTTTAATTTAATATAAATAAATAAAGCATACCAGGGTTTTTAGTTGAAACAGCAATCAAGCTGTTCTCTGATAGAGTTTTATTAAGTGTACTCTAGAATTTGAAAATTGATTGAATTTTGACATTGCCTAGTTTAAGTATCCCAATACTTAAAAGTAACATTTTCTATACGATTAAATTTTTTTTCTATCTAAACTGATAGTAGAGTGTACAACCTTGATATTTATTGGGTTGAATTTCTTTACATTGTTTTCATTCATTGCTTTAAAACTGAGATATTGATTGGTAACTATTTTAATGGAATTTGATTCCAAAGTGATATAATTTTAAAATTATACTTTGTGATTAAATGTAAATTGCATTTAATTTTTAATAATTGAATATTATACAATTAAATGTAAAATACAAAATAAATTATAAAATTACAAGATAATGCATAAAAATGTAATGAAATTTAAACACAATTTTATTCGTTCAAAGCATGCATAATATGAATCACTTGTTAACAAAAATTTGATAAATAGAAGACTTAAAAGGCTGTCTAGGACTTTTTCTTACATTTATCTAAAGAATTGAATATCTGTTAAATACAGTATGAATATATTCTGATTTCTTATCTTAAGGAGAATGTAATATCACCATCAAAATCCTTAGTTTGTTCTCAAGTAGTTTGAACTGTGCCCCTACAATATAGTTCTGCTTTGTACTTTGTTATAGACATTACAACGTAAATATCTGTTTGGTTCTAAAACCTAATATCCATTCCAAATTAGTGGAATCAACATTACTATTTTTATTTAAAAGTGTTTCCTTTTATCTATGCTCTTTTATTAGTAGTATTTTGGAATTAAACTTGTAGTATATGAAAGTTTTAGTAGGAGATTATTTTGATCATTGATATGTATAGAGAGACAAAAACATCAAGTGTAGTTTGTATTACATTTAGTAATGGTTACCTAGTTCTGAAAATGTTTTAAGACTAAATGATAACCCATGTTCTCTGAAACAAACTTGCTGTGGATAACTTCTTAGTGTTTTTTTAATGTATACTATTTTGTTAATAATGTAATAGTATACTTATAGTATACTAAATAGTATACTAAAATAGTATAATAAAATATACCATTTTATTAATGTATTCAACTTTTTCATGTAGGTAATATATTCACATGGTTCAATAACCCCAAATTTTAATTATAGAGTAAAACAGCTCTTTCCTATGTTTGATTCCTTTTGCCCAGTTTGTATTCTCCCAGGTAACCTTCCTTTTAAGTTTGGTAAGTTTCTTTCCAGGATTTCTTTATGAATAAATGAAAAGATGAACAAATAATAATAGTGATGTGATGCTTATTTTTCCACTTTATTACACAAATGAAGCATATTACATTATATATTACATATAATTTTGTCATTTATTCTTGTCTTCTTGCCACTTTTTCCTACATTAAAAAAATTTGTGCTTGTGGCATTTCTTTTATTTTTTTTAGTTATTGGATAAATATTTTGTCAACATTTTAATTTCTATTGTGGAAAGATTTTTTTGAATATTGTTCCTTGTCTGGTAAGTTTTGCTGCTTTTCTTATCTTTTTTCTTTTACCAGGGTTGTGCCAGGTAGTATTCAGTGCAAGCTTATGATGGGGGATTGTATTTGGAGTTGTTCCTATAGCTTTGTGGGTTCTCAGGAAACTGAGTCTCTCATCTTCTGTTTAAGGAGGTAGAAGCACTTGCCCCAGCAGGTGCTAATGGATGAGAGTAGTGACATGATATATGTATCTGCTCTTGTATCAGGTTGTTCCAGAGAGTTGGGTTATTGGTCTCTCCTTTTTTTTAGTCTAGCTGTCTATAGTTCTGGCCTTTAATGAAACTTTACTGAATTCTTTTATCAGTTCTAACAGTTTTTTTTTTTTTTTGAGTCTTTAGGATGTTCTACATACAATCATTCATCAGAGATACTGGCCTGTAGTTTCTTTCGTGGTTATGTCTTTGTCTGATTTTGGTACTAGGGTAATTCACCAGTGAAGCCATTGGATCCTAGGATTTGCTTTGATGGGAAACATTTTATTATGGCTTCAGTCTTATTATTGGTTTGTTGAGGTTTTGAATTTTTTTCCTCATTAAGTTTTGGTAGGTTGTATATGTCTGGGAATTTATCTGTTTCTTCCCTACTTTGTTGGGATATAGTTGATCATAACAGTTTCTAATGATCCTTTGTATTTCTGTGGAATCAATTGTAATGTCTCCTTTATCTTATTTACTAGGTCTTCTGTCTTTTTTCTTAGTCTAGCTAAAGGCTTGTCAATTTTGTTTATCTTTTCAAAAAAACAACTTTTGGTTTTGTTATCTTCTGTTTTTAAAATAAATTTAGTTTTAATTTCTTTTATGTATGCTCTGCTCTTTATTATTTCTTTTCTTTTATTAATTCTAGATTTTATTTGCTCTTAGTTATCTAGTTTCTTGAGGTACTTCATTATGTTCTTTATTTGAAGTCTTTGTACTTTTTTGATGTAGGTATTTATTGCTATAAACTTCCTGCTTATACTGTTTTTGCTGTTTACCATAGGTTTTGGTATGTTGTAATTCCATTTTCATTTGTTTCATTTGTTTCAAGTTTTTAAATTTCCTTCTTAATTTTTTTGTTAGCCCATTCATCATTTGGGAGCATGTTTAATTTCCAGGTGTTTGTGTGTTTTCCATGTTCCTCTTATCACTGATTTCTAGTTTTATTCCATTGCTCAGAGAAGATACTTGATATGATTTATACTTTTTTGTATTTGTTGAGACTTGTTTTGTGGCCTAAGATATGGTCTATTTTGTAGAACATTCCATGTGTTGATGAAGAGAATGTGTATTTTACAGCTGTTGGGTGAAATATTCTGCAGATGTCAGGTCTGTTTGATCTAGTGTGTAGTTTAACTCCAATGTGTCTTTGTTAATTATCTCTATGGATAATATTTCCATTATTAAGAGTGAGATATTGAAGTCTCCTACTATTATTGTATTATTGTCTATCTCTCCTGTTAGATTTATTGTTTGCTTTATATACTTGGGAGCTTTGATGTTGGGCGCATAGATATTTATAATTGTTATATCCTCTTGTGGAATTGTTCCTTTTATCATTATATAGTGACCTTCTTTGTCTCTTTTAATAGTTTCTCATTCATGGCCTATTTTATATGATATAAGAATAGCTACTCCTGTTCTTTTTTGGTTTCCAATTGCATGGAATATCTTTTTCCATCCTTTCACTTTCAGTTTATGTGTGGCTTCTAGGTGAATTGCATTTCTTTTAGGCAGCTTATATTTGTATCTTGTTTATTTATCCAGTCAGCCACTCTCTTTTAACTGGAGAAATAAGTTCATTTGCACTCAAAGTTATTATTGATAAGGATTTACTGCTGCTATTTTGTTGCTTGTTTTGTAACTCCTGACTTCCTTTCTTACTGTCTTCTTTTATGGTTAACTGATTTTTTTCTGATAGTGTGTTTTAAATCATTGCTTTATATTTTCTGTGAATATACTATAGATTTTTGCATTGTGGTTGCCATGAGGCATTCAAAAACCATTTTATAGATATAACAAGTTATTTTAAAGGGATGAAAAGTTATCTTACATCATAAAGAATAGAAACAAAAAATGAAAAAATTCCACTACACTTTAATTTTATCCTTTCCCCCCTTATGACTTTGTTGTCTCAATTTACATATTTTTATATTGAATATCTCTTAACAGGTTGCTGCAGCTATTATTGTTTTTTAAAGATTGGTTTCTTTTGGCCTTCATACTAGAATTATGAATGGATCACTGGACCACAATTTTACTATTAGCACATTCTGGATTTGTCCATGTGCTTAATTTTACCAGTGGGTTTTATACCTTCAAATGTTTTCTTTTCACAGTATCTTTTTCCTTTCAAATTAAAAAACTCCATTTAGCATTTCCTGTCAGATGGTTCTGGTGCTGGTGGATTTTCTAAACTTTTCTTTGAGAACAACTTTTCTTTCTCCTTATAGTTGAAGAATAGCTTTACTGGATACAATATTCTTGGATGCCAGGTTTTTTTCTTTCAGCACTTTGAAAATATTGTCTCACTTCCTTCTGATCTGTATGGTTTCCATTGAGAAGTCTGTTGGCTAGATGAATTTTAGCTGTTTTATATGCTATTTGTTTCTTTTCTCTTTTTGTTTTTTGGATTCTCTATTTTTCCTTGACCTTTGAAAGTTTGCTTATTATATGCATTGGGATAGTCTGATTTGGGTCAAATCTGTTTGGTGGTCCTATAATTAGATATTTATATCTTTCTTAAGTTTTGATGGTTTTTTATTATTTCTGTGAATAAGCTTTCTACCCCTTGCTCTTGTTCAACTCTCTTATAAGCACCAATAATTCTTAGATTTGGTCTTTTGAGGTAATTTTCTCTATCTTTTTATTCTCCCCCCCACCCTGTATTTTTAAATCGCCTGTTTTCGAGCTTATTGATTCTTTCCTCTGCTTGATGCATTCTGCTGTTGAGATCCAATAATGAATTTTTTAGTACAGCAAATACATTTCTTAGTTTCAAGATTTTTAAAATTATTTCAATATTTTGTTATATTTTTCTGATAAGTTTCTGAATTGCTTTTCTGTGTTACTTTTAGAGATCATTGAGTTTCCTTAAAACTGCTATTGTGAATTCTTGATCAGAGAGTTCACATATCATCATCTCATTGGTGTCATTCACTGGTTCCTTTCTTTATCTTTTTGGGAGGTCATAGGTTCCTGTTTGCTCTTGTTTCTTGTGAATGTACATCTGTGTCTTTGCACTGATATTTATTTTCATATTTTCTGTCTAGCTTATTTTGGTTTTTATTGGACATGTTTTCTTTGAGATTCTTTGTAATTTATCTGTTTTATTTTTCCTGTAGGTCACTACTTCCTTTTTGGCACTAGATGGCACCTTCGCCCCAGGTTGCTTTGGTTCTAGTAAACAATTAAGAGTGCTGCCCATCCTAAATGGGGATATCCAGGTATCCTGGGAAGGCTGGTCAGTGGTTCATGGCCAGGGAACCTGTGGAATGAACCTCTGACAGCATGATTCTGCTAAACAGCCACTCTGATTTGGTGTCTCCTTTGGCTGAGTTATAGAGCAGAGTTTCTAGGGCTCAGGATGATAGGTTTGCCTAATTCCATTGTCTCTGGCTGTCTGCAGGGATATTTCTCCTTTCAGGCACTTGAGATACTTCCCATGGGTTGAGACCAGGACAGGTGTCCTGCCAGGGAACCCAAGATGGCAGGGAAGCTGGTTGTCTACCTTGGTCCCACTTTTTCCAGTGTAGAAAACTTGAGTTGGGGGGAAGTTTTTTACATGCTTAGTGCCAGATTGGGGGAGGGACATTGCAGATATGGAAGTCTGATTCTCTTACCATCTGCTCAGAGTTTTTTCACTGTGCTGTGGCCCTGGAAATTATCTCATTCTCATATTTGAGTTCTGTGATATTTCAGGTGATAATCTCAACACTGTATATTTGTTTTCATTTTCTGTAGTGGGTGGGGGTGGGGACTAGATCCTGTTTGCTTCTGTGCTGTCTTTGGAACTAGAAGTCATTAAATGCCCAGAAAAACTAACATCTTGAGAATATTTTCTCTCTTTCCATGAACATGGAATATCTCTCCATATATTTAGTCCTTTTTTTCTTTCATCATGGTTTTGTAGTTTCCCTCATATAGATTTTATACATGTTTTGTTAGATTTATACCTATTTCATTTTAAGGTGCTAATGTAAATGGTATTGTGTTTTTAATTTCAAATTTCAGTTGTTCGTTGCTGGTACAGTAGTTACATCTGCTGTATAGGAAACTACTACTTGGAGAGTTACAGTATTTCAGTTTGAAAATGGAATAACATTCTTGTGAATTAATTTTAAAACTTTTTGTTTTTATTTTTAGGAAACCATGAGTTTGATTTTGGTGTGGATATTTTGGAAGAATACATGAAACAAATGCACTTTACGTGGTTTCTCAGTAATGTCTATGACAGATTTACTTCTGAACCTCTTGGACATGGTGCAGTAAAAAAAATAGTTAGTTGGAACAATATAAAAATTGGCTTAATGGGGTTAGTTGAAGAAGATTGGCTGGATACATTGGCTACAGTTAATAAGTCACATGTAAACTATAAGGATTATGTCGAAGTTGCTAATAAAATAGCAGTAGAACTTAAAGAAGAAGGAGCAGATCTTGTTATTGCAATAACTCATATGAAATGGGGAAATGATACAAGGCTTGCCCAAAGAGCAGAAGCAGTCAATTTGATTCTAGGAGGCCATGACCATGATTATGGAATCAAGAAGGTGAATGAAACTTGGATTGTCAAAAGTGGATCTGATTTTAAAACCTTGACAAAAATAAATATAAGACTCTTTGGTACATCTTTCCAGTATGTATTTGAGAAAGTAGACATTTTGAATTATTTGGAAGAAGATTCATATATTAAAGCCATAGTAAAAGATTTTACTCAAAACATACAGGTGGGTGAATATTGCTTATATCACTTAGCAAAAACACAAATTGATCACATGAACATTTACTGGGCAATACTGCAACATAATAGCATGGAATTAATGAACAACCAATATTGTAAATGGCATTGCTAATCATAATACATTCATTCTCATTTTAGCTTTATTGGATTTTAATTTTCATATTCAATTTATATTTTATTTTGGCTCTGTATGTAAGAGGAATTTAGACCTATTTAATGTTTGGGCTTATTTCAACTATTGTGAAAATTTATTTTTTAACACTGAAATTCTGCAAGAATCTGTTTTTTAAATAAAGGGATTACTATTTAAATTTAGGAAGCACTGGGTTAACAAAAGAACAGGTGAATTTTAGCTTGTAATGAAAAGGTCCTTTTTCCTGCCTTCTCTTCTACATAACTACCTTAAATTTCAAGTAGTTTGTAATCAGGCCACATCAACTTTTATATGTGTTTGAAACCTTGAGACTTGTCTTTTTTCCAGGGCCCCATACACTTGGAAAAACTGCAGTGCCCTAGTGGGGGGTATGTGTGTGTCATATTTGCAAGGGCTAATGGGAAATATAAGCCAGGCTCTATTTATATCTGTACATGCATCTCATATAACCTCTGGTACTGGAATTGGTTCTATGCAAATGGAGCTCCCTGTTCTGATTTGGATCTAATATTAATGGATGCTATACATTTAGAACAGCTTAGTGTCATGAATATTAGATATTTTTATGATAGTTTTCTGGCTCTGGAGGATATAGATGGGGGCTCCTAAAATTTATGATAACCTGGCTCATTAAATGACTCTGAAAAGTAAATCATTGTTAGGATATGCAGTATTTTGATATCCCTTTGGTACTTTGATATTTGGAGAGGAAGAGTTTCAGTAAATTATCCGATTTTGAGCTAGAGGTGAATAAATAGTCAAGAGGAGAAAAAATTTTAAAATAGCTTTTTTGTTCTTCTTTTAGTATATGTTAAAAGAAGTTCTCTGCCCAATTGATATGGAACTAGATGGCCGTGAAATTACTGTAAGAAGATCTGAGAGCAATCTTGGAAATTTGGTAACTAATGCAATGTTGGAAGCTACTCGTGCTGATGTAGCACTACTTAATTCAGGTGATTTCATTATTTAATTTGTTAAAAATAAACAATTATGCTTTAAAAATGACTAAAATTTGTCTTTCAAAATTTATAATAGCAGTAGACTATTTTTATGACATGCAAAGTCTTATTAAGAAATCTATTTCACTAACTTCATGAGATCAGCTCTTCATGTTTTGTTTTCTCAGGTACAACATTTAGAATTAGATAGTTTGGTTTATTTGAAAATTAAAGCATCAGGTTTTAAAAATTTTAACATTTATATTCAATGATATTTTGAATTAGGATGTGGTCTTGTCATTTTTCTATTTTAAACTTGGTGTTCAGCCAAGCTTTGATTATATCGGAAACATTGGACTTTATAAAAGCTTTCATTTGAGTTTTTGTTCTTTTACCAATTCTCCCTTCTTAGCTGTGTAATAAGAAGTGGTAAGAGAAATCTTGTAGGTTGAATGGGTAATCCGCTCCCTAACCTAACCATTTTTGTGTACTACTGTAGTAGTTTGAAGTTGGCCTAGCTAGGGTTGTAAGCTAGGGCATTTAGAATCTCTACAGATAATAGGAAATTAAAACTATTAAACCAACCTTGATTAATATGCCATAATACAGAGCTTTAGACACTCTGACTATATATAGTCACAGTGATTAGATGACTGATTATTTCAAAAATTTATAATGTGACACCATTTAACATCCTAATTATAACTTTTTATAATGCCATTTCACTGAAAATACAAGTGATTTTAATTTCTCATATGAATTATTTAGGCTAGTTTGTGGAAAAATTTCCTAAAAGTGAAATTTGTTAAGTCTTAGAATTGTTTACTTCAGAAGTTTCTGAAATTTTTCCCTTTGGAGATCTTTGAAAATAGATCATGTTTGCTTTGGGATGCCTTAGACATGATCCTATCTGAAAGCAGGGGGAGAGGTAGTGGCTTTTCACTTGTTATATTCTGTAATTAAAGAGAAAGTGATAGATAACATGAAATTAAATCTTCCAAAAATGAATATGCTAGATATAACCACATGATTAAGATGGAAGTAAACATGGGGAGAGGATTGGAAAAATGATTAGGAACTTTGGGCAATGTGGTGTATAGGTCTGTAATTTTGAATATAACAGAATCATATATAATTGAGTCATAAAGGTGACATTTATGGAAAAAATGAAATCAAAATATGTATTTTTTCCCCTTAAATTACTATAGGCACTCTCAGATCTGATCGAATACATCCAGCAGGGAATTTCACTTTGCATGATCTTTTGGCTATTCTTCCCATAGTGGACCCAGTTTTAGTTGTCAGAATAACAGGTGCTCAGCTGCTTGAAGCGCTTGAAAATGGGGTTTACAAGTACCCAGCTCTAGATGGGAGGTATGTATATATGTTTCTACTAATTGATGTTCTCATCAATTATTTTTTGTATAATGGAACTGAAAGAAAACTCTGAATTTAAATATGATTTAACATTTTTAAAATTTAAATGTATAAATCTTTAAAATATTGGTATATCAGGATAGTGTTTTAAAAACTCATTCATTTTTTTTTTTCACTAGTGTGAGATTGGCAAAACATTAGTTTGTAAAAATTGTACTTCCTATTAAAAATATAGGATTACTTTTAGTTGTATATGGATATATTTGGGTAGGCCCTGGATTTAAGTATTGAGGTACCTAAAATTCTTCTTTTTCTCCCTTTTGTTATTTAAGAAATAGATACTACTTTGTTATCTGGGTTTATTCTCACTGCAGAATTCTTAGGTGAATGATGCTAAACTAGCAGACTTAAGGGGTTATGATGCTTCTCTCCCTTCCTTTAACCCGTAAGCCAAAATGTAGGACAAACCAGCAGCTCAATATCATAATCTATGTTATCATTATACTGTACATATTGTAGCATACCATGGTGACAAGAGTTAATAAGAGGCTGAAAAAAAAGTGAGACCAACCATCTGGAGAGAAAGCTTATAGAAAAATCTTTTGATTTTATAAAATGTTACATCAAGTTTTATTTAAAAAGCTTTATTGAGATAGCATTCACATTCCATACAGTTCATCCATTTAAACTGTATAATTTAGTGGTTTTTAGTATGTTCATAGAATTGTGCAACTATCATCACAATGAGTTTTAGAACATTTTTATCACTCTGAAAAGAAACCCTTGTATGCATTAGTGGTCACCACCATTTCCTCCCAAACCCCCCAGCTCTAGGCAACCACTAATCGACATTCTGCCCCTATGGATTTGCCTTTTCTGTACTATTTCTATTTCTATATAAATAGAATCATATATTATGTGACCTTTTAACTGGCTTCTTTCACTTAGCATGCATTCAAGGTCCATCCATGTTATAGCATGTATCAGTACTTCTTTTCATTTTATTGTTGAATAACATTCCATTGTGTAGATAACACATTTATCTGTTTATCAGTTGATGGACATTTGGATTGTTCCCTCCTTTTGGCTATTATGAATAATGCTACTATGAAATTCATGTACTAGTATTTGTGTCGGTATATGTATTCATGTTTCTTGGGTATATACATAGGAATAGAATTGCTTTATCATATGTTAACTCTGATCTTTTGAGAAAACTAACAGACTGTTTTCCAAAGTAGCTGTACTGTGTTACATTACTCTCAGCAGTATATGAAGGGTTCAGTTTCTCCACTTTTTTGTCAGCAATTGTTATCTATCTTTTTGATAATAGCCATCCTAGAAGATGTGAAGTGACATCTCATTTTGGTTTTGATTTGCATTTCTCTGATGACTATTGATATTGAGCATCTTTTTCATGTGCATATTTTCCATTTGTATATCCCCTTTGGAGAAATGTCTATTCATATCTTTTGCTCTTTTAAAAATTGGGTAGTTTAAAAAATAATGAGTTATACCTGCACTCGAATGTTTATAGCAGCACAATTCATAATTGCAAGGCTGTGGAAACAGCCCAAGTGCCCATCAATCCAAGAATGGATTAATAAAATGTGGTATATGTATACCATGGAGTACTATTCAGCTCTAAGAAACAACGGTGATATAGCACATCTTATATTTTCCTGGTTAGAGCTGGAACCCATACTACTAAGTGAAGTATCCCAAGAATGGAAAAACAAGCACCACATATACTCACCAGCAAACTGGTATTAACTGAGCAGCACCTAAGTGGACACATAGGTACTAAAGTAATAGGGTATTGGGCAGGGGGGAGGGGGGCAGAGGGTGGGTATATACATACATAATGAGTGAGAGGTGCACCATCTGGGGGATGGTCATGCTGTAAACTCAGACTTGTGGGGGGAGGGAGGGAAAGGGCATTTATTGAAACCTTAAAATCTGTACCCCCATAATATGCCAAAATAAAAAATAAATATATAAAAATTACTAAAATCAGAAAAAAAATGAGTTATAGGGGCTCTTTGTATTTTCTAGATACATATCTTTTATCAGATATATGATTTGCAAGCATTTTTGCCAAGTCTGTAGTTTGCCATTTTATTCACAGAGACTTATGCCTCGAGTTTCTTCTAAGAGTTTTATTATTTTAACTCTTACCTTTGGGTCTTTGATCTATTTTGAGTTAATTTTTATGTATAATGTAAGAAGGTGGCTCAACTTTATTCTTTTGCATGTGTATGTCCAGTTGTTCTAGACCATTTGTTGAAAAGACTGTTTTTCCCCCATTGAATTGTCTTTCTACTCTTGTCAAAAATTAATTTACCATAAGCATAAGAATATTTCTGGACTCTCAGTTGTGTTTCATTGATCTATATATGTTTATCTTTAATGCAGTAGCACACTGTCTTGATTACCTTTGTAGTAAGTTTTGAAATCAAGGAAATGTGAGTCCTGCAACTTTGTATTTTTTCTTTCAGAATTGTTTTGGCTATTTTGGGTCCCTTGTATTTACATATGAATTTTAGAATCAGCTTATCACTTTCTGCAAAAAGGGAGCTGGGATTTTGATATGAATTGCATTGAATCTTTAGATTGGGGAGTATTGCTGTCTTAACAATATTAAGTCTTTCAATTTAGCAACACAGTATGTCTTACCATTTTTTAGTTCTGGTTTCTTTAAACAATGTTTTATAGTTTTTAGAAGTCTTGCATTTGTTTTTATTACGTTTATTCCTAAATATTTTATTCTTTTGGATGGTATCATAAATTTTTATAATTGTTTTCTTAATTTTATTTTTTCTTACTGTTCATTGTTAGTGTATAGAAATACTATTGATTTTTGTATATTGAATATATTGAGCAAATCATGTTTTAACATCAAACCAACCCAGTGCTAATATAGTGCATAAACTCAAGGAGAAACTTATAGTGGTATATCTGGCTTTCTACATATATAGTTTAAGGCAAAGTGTTTAGGAATCTCTATAAATACCTTCTTTTTAAAAAGTAGAAATGGGAGGATATGGGGCAAGATGGCTGACTAGAAACATCAGTTGCCAGATTGTCTCAGAACAAAGGGAAAGTGTTAGATTTTAGCTCAGGTATAATTCTGAGGGAAAAGTGCCATAACCTACCAGAGATTCTACAGGAAGGAGTTGTGGAGCAGCACAAGAAGGAGCAAGATTTTAGCAGAGATCAACCCCTGAGAAACTTGGAGTCCCATGGAAAGGGTAGATGGGAGTTTTGTTTCTCCTCCCCATATATCTCTGGTAGTCAGCAGGCTCCTGAGCTCCTGGAGAGCTTCTCTACTCTCAGAAGCTCAAAAGCTGCTACAGCCAGAGAACTGGGAACTTCTTGAAAACAAAGCACTGGGCTGCCAAGTCCCTCAGAGTTGCCCCTTGTCACCACAGACCTGAGCTGGAATGGTGGGCACCATACTGCTTCTCCACGCAGTGTGTGCCTTTGTCTTCCGCAGGGAGCTTCGGCCCTTCAGTTCCTGTCACTGGTTCCCACACAGACATTTTCCAACTCCTATTCAGACTGCAATGGGCATGGGGGCCAGCAGGTCCTGGGGGAAGTATGTGATCCCGGAGCTTCAGCATTCCAGGTGGGCTGCCTTCTGGGGAGAGGGACAGAAGGGACCAGAGTGCCAGCTGTCTTCCATTCTTCAAACTCCTTTTATCCCCCTCCTATGCTCCACCCACTGCTACTGAGTGGCATGGGTGCTCCAAGGGGTGATTGAGCGGACACTCTCAGGAGAAGCTGCTTCCCTTCTTTTGGTCATGGCATGCCTACCACACCAAGGCTTGCACAGAGAGTGGGGCTCACACCATTTCTTTTAAAGACCTGCAATGGACAAAGAGGTGCTCAGACTGTGAACTCCCTGACTGCCAGCTCTCCCTGGTGCTGCTCACTTAGCTGCTCCAGCAGAGCAGGGAATACCCTGAAGTGGAGGCACATTACCCCTACTTGAGCACTCCGTGGGCAACTCAGGACCAGTACACTTCTCCCTGGCACAGTCAGGGATTGAACTTGGGGTGCCAGGGGACAGGCCTATAGGCTATATCCCATATCCCAAGGACTCAATTGTGTTGCTTAAGGGAATGGGGGTGAGATCTGTGAACTGATCTTGCAGGTCAAGAGAGCCCACGTGGGCAGAACTGAAAGGAGAGTACAGTGTGAGTCCAAGCTGCATTGCACTCATGGAGCACTTCTCTCCCCACGGGAAGGTTACACTCTTGGTCCAGGGCGGGATCCTGGGAAGTATCATGAACGCTATTTGTTGACAAGCAAAAGCCCTGACTTAGCATTATATAAGCTATCCATGTAATAGAAAGACTGTATCCCTTTAATTAATATTTTGAAATTAAAAAAATTTAAAAAGAACTCCATATCTCATTAAATCAAATATTGAATGCAAAAAGGAGGTAGTTTTGTTGTCACATGATAGAATATTTTTTGTACTAAGTTGCAGTTTTCTGTGTTTTAATCTGCATGGGCAAATAGCTCTGAAACAAAATGTTTTCCTTAGCTCAAGGTGTTTTACAAAACAATGGCTCACACACTAATTTTTTAAAATTTCTGTTAATATTATTAACAGCCTAGCAATATGTTTTTATCAAAATATTCACATAATTGTGAAATCATAGAGTTTGAGAGCCCACAGTGATTTTGAAAATCAGTGTTGAGCAGACTTTTGACATATTCAAGACTATAAGTTAGCATTTTACCTTGGTCTGTGTGGTAGATTAGATTATTGAAAATATTCACTCCCTTCCTCCATCTCCATAAGAAGAGTATATTTACTCACTTTGGTATCTTGTACTTGGCCTTGTGACTTTGGCCTCTAAGTTGGTGGAACCTACTACCTGTACCTTGACTTCTGGTGTGGCCGTGTACTACATTTGGTGAAGGAATGGTAGCACTCCTGACATAAGGATTGAAAGGATCTTGTGCTTTGCCATTGCCATGAGAAGAACTTCCCCAGGTAGCCACTGCCTCTTTGGCCTGGGTGTCTGAATGAGTATACATAGAGTAGATGTAACCCAATCTGCAGTGAGAAGTCAAGCTCAGCCAGACCCACAAGTTGAAGCAGAGCCACTGACTTACTTGGATCACAGCTAAGTTGGGGATCCAGGAGCATGAGAATAGAATGCTTCTTGTTGTATGCCATTGAATTTGGGGTAGGTTGTTATGTGGCATTATTGTGGCAATAGCTAACTGACATAGCCTCATAGGGCATACTTATTTTTTATTAAGTATTTCCCATTACTAATTGAAACTTTCTTAACTAACCTACTTAATTTCCTTTCTGGGTTCACAGACATTGCATTCCCACTCTAAAACAGTCTGACTAATAACCATGACACATTGATTGTTTGTAGCTGTAGCTTACTCTTTACTGTGCTCACATACTTTTTGCTCCTAACAGTTGTTTCATGCTTACAAGATTCACTTTTAGTTGTGCTCAAATTTGCAATACCAGTTGTACTTCCATGTTTTAATTAAATATTATGTAAATTAGAAAAAATAGAAATGCTTATTTCCCATAGTAAGTGCAATTAAGAAGACTATGCAGTAGCTAGTAGTGTTATTTTTCATAAGCAGTTGATTTCTTGATATTAAGTGTAGGCATGTATCCATACAAAGTGATTTTAAACATGATTTTAATTGAGCCTATATTTTAAACCAACTTTTATTTAGGTGGTTGATTTTTTTCCAACTTGTAGTTATATTACATCTTACATATCTTTATCCTGTGTCCTCCTTCCCAGTATTTGTCATTTGCTCTAGGGAAATTATAGAGATGGGTAGAAATAATTTTTATGATGCTTGCCACTATTCTGATCCTTGAGGCAGTTTTTCTTTCTTTTGGTGTTCCCCTGGTATGTTCTGTGTCATTTACCTCTTTGAATGTCCACAGTATCAAAAATAGTATTAATATCTTGCATGTAGTAAGATATTTCATAAATTCTTAACTGATTTTATTTATAGTATATTATGAAAATAGGAGTAGGCAAGAATTAATATTTTGATCTGTTTTGCTGGAATAAAGGCTGAGGGGTAGGCATAGTAGGGGCAGGATGGATTTTTCAAGTTCAAACTAAAACAAAATTAACAATTGTTTTATAGTACGTCAGACCTTACTTTGGTTGTCTGGGTTTTAGCCAAGTTCTAAGATGTTAGTTTGGTAGGGTTAAGATGGTATTAGGAAAGATGAAGCAGTAACAAAGAGATAATGTTAAATGAATAGAACTATGTTTTTGTTCTCCATAACAGTGTGGCTAATGGGTATTCCAGGAGTAAAACTGATCTGAACTAGTTGACAGATGCTGCTGTTTGCCTGGAGCTGGGCTCACTGAAACAGGCATCATTCTGTCAGCATTAATTGGGCTGCGAAGGGGAGACTGAGTCAGATGCCAAAATCAACCCAGCTTCAGGCATATACAGTACTTTTAGTACAGTCAGATCTTCTTAATGAATAGCTATTTGGCAAGCATTTGCATGTGCCCTACCTCAGGTAATCATGAAACTGCTGTGTATGTAAACTCTTGTATTCTTTAGTGTTAACTAATGTATTTGCAGGAAAATCGTCAGTGATTCAGACACTGAATCTGTTATTAGGAAAAGTCAGATTTTTTTTCAGCTAAGGGTTAATTCTTTAATACCAGAGCTTAAATTTTTCCTTTTGGATGAAAACTTACTAAAATGTACTATGTTCTTTTCTGCCTTTGAATGTGTTACTAAAGGTTCTCCTATATAATGGACTCCAGGTCAACATTAATTTTAGGTATTATAATGTGAAGATATAATTATATGCAACAATCAGTGATGTAAGCTCACACAGAAAGAATTCATTTGGATTTTGCTTTCTTACAAAGTTCCAAATATCACATTTAAGAAAATTTAATAGCTTTATTGATATATAATTCACATATCATACAATTGACCCATTTAAACCGTATAAGTGAATGATATCTAGTATATTCACAGACTTGCGTAACTATCACCAATTTTAGAATAGTTTCATCATCTCAAGAAGAAACTGTACTCATCAGCAATGACTGCCCATTTTCTCCCCAGTCCTAGACAGCCACCAGTCTACTCTCTTTCTGTATTGATTCATCTATTCAACACATTTCGTATAAATGGGATCATATAATAATATATGGTATTTGTGATTGGCTTCTTTCACTCAGCAGATATTTTCGAGGTTCATTCATGTTGTAGCAGGTGTCAGTACCTTTTATTGATGAATAATATTCCAGTATATGTATAAACCATGTTTTATTTATTTAATCAGTTTGTGGGCATGTGATTATTTCTGCTTTTTGTCTATTATGAATAATGGTATAGTAAATATTAATGTATAGGGTTTTGTGTGGACCTGTGTTTTCATTTCTTTTGTGCATATACCTAAAAGAGGATCCTATTATTTATTTATTTATTTTGGTTAATTGCTTTCTTTCTCACAACAGTGAAGAGAGATATGTACACTGGTAAGACATCTTGGGCAGTATAGAATGTAGAATGGCTTCCTTTCTGTAAAATTAATTAGAAGAGCAAAGACTGAAGTAGTTATAAATGGCTTTCTCTCTAGAAATTTACCATCTTTTTTTTGTTGTTGTTGTACTATTCTGTTTTTTTTTTTTTTCCCACTTGTCAGCACCATTTGAAAACATCATCTAAATATTTTAAGATTGAAAGTCCTGGATAGTACCTGCATGATGGACCAGTTTTCTCATGAAGTATCCTCATAATTTGAATAATAGCATTTTCCATAGACTAAATTAGTGTAGGAACACTGGGGAGCAGGAAATGGAAAAATATTTCTAGTCACTGCAGTACTTTGGGGGTAAATTCTAGAATTGTATATTAAAAGAATAGCTTTGATATTCTTTGGTAAGCTTATGATTCTGAAAAAATTATTTAGTAATTATTTTTTAAAAGTAATAAAATCAGTGATAAAAGTATCAACTTATTAGCTTATCACTTATTCTTTTTTATCAAAAATTTATTGAAATCCTGCTCTGTGCTAGGCACTATAATTGGCTCTGAAGATTAAAAAATGTATAGGGCATGGTTTATGCCCATGAGGAGTTTGTAGTGTAGTAGATTTTGTATCTATCTATATCTGTATACATTTGCCTATATATACATATATATCCTAAGAATTACAGTACAGTTGGTACTTAAATAATGTCATTTCATTCCACATCATTTCATTATAATGTTGATGAGAAAAAAAATCGATTCCAAGTGTGGGCCACTGTCTCTGTGGAGTTTTCACGTTCTCCTCAGGTCTGTGTGGGTTTTCTCCAGGTACTCTGATTTCCTCCCACATCTCAAAGATGTGCACTTTAGGTGAACTGGAGTGTCTACATTGTCCCAGTCTCAGTGAGTGTGGGTGTGTGTGAGCGTATTTGCAACAGGATAGCCTCCTGTCCAGGGCTGGTTCTCCCTTTGTGCTCTGAGCTGCTGGGATATCCCACTACCCGTGACCCAAACTAGGTAAATCATTATCTTAGTTGCTTTTTATTAATCTTGTTTTTGTTTTTATTATTTTTTAAAATTGTATGTATAGCTTACATTTATTTCAGTGTTTAATATTAGATGTGTTTTGGGTCTTTAGAACTTCGGTGATGTGGTTGTGACTAGAAATATATCCTAAGAACTTAACTCTTGTTTATATCAGTTAGTCTATGGTTAAATTGGTTTTGTTTTATGTGATTTTGCTTAAAGTTGCAGTTTCCATGAACCTATCAATGACATTAAATGAGGACTTACTATACAGTATTCTATAATTAAAATATATACTTAATGTAGGAATAACTAATTTTGCCTAGGGGACTGTCAAAGACCTTACAGTGGAAGATAACTTTAAAGCTGGCTTCTAAGGATGATTAGTTCGAGGTAAATCAAGAAAGGATATTCTAGGCAGGAGGCACAGAATGCTTAGATATAATAGCATGAACAATCCTGGTATACTAGGCATTATAATGAAGTGGTTCTTATTAAATGAAAGCATAGAGTGCATGTTAGAGAAAGGTACAGGTTTGTAAAGGTAAGATAAGCCAACCTGGGAATTTGTGTCCAAAATTGTTGGAACCTTTTACTGTGGTTTATGGAGTTATTTAATTTTTAACAGGGGAGTGACATGATCTGATTTACATTTTAGAAAAATAACTAGTGGCTGTGACAGAGTATGGAATAATCTGTAGAGGGGCTGTGGGGGATGGATGCACAAGATATTTCTAAGGTATAATCAGCATGTATTGGAATTTGATTAGATCTATATGCAGATGTTTTGTCAGAAACTTGGTTATATTTGGATGCAGGGGTATTGTCAGTTATCTTTAAATTGTGTTGAGACAAAAGATGCAGATATTTGGAAGCCACTTAAACCAGTCTCCTAGTATGTATTCAGTTGTTCAGCAGAATTCAATTTCAATATTGAACTTATTTTATATTCATATCTCTTAATGTTCATTGCATTTCCTGAATCTGATACTCTGCTCTTTCTATGCCTATTTATTTCCTTGAAAAATCACTTTTCCACCTTCAATTTTATTTATAAGTAGACTAAAAATTGTTATCTGATGACTGAATTTGCACACATCCAGACACGTCTGTGTCATTCCAATTATAGGAGTGATGGTACAGTTGAAAACAAATGTCGTTAATGTCTGGATAAAACATAATTGCCTCTAAATGAGAAGAGAACTGCTGAAAGAGGAGCAGGGTTAGGTTAAAAGCCGATAATGAACAATAGACCATTGTTTATTATTCTCGAATTCTATATGGTGAAATATTTTAAACTTTAAAGATTTATTTTATATGACTATGGAGTATTAGTCCTAGGAAGAATAGTCAACCTGCTTTATTTATTTATTTTTGAGACAGAGTCTCACTTTGTTGCCTAGGCTAGAGTGAGTGCCATGGCGTTAGCCTAGCTCACAGCAACCTCAAACTCCTGGGCTCAAGCAATCCTCCTGCCTCAGCCTCCCGAGTAGCTGGAACTACAGGCATATGCCACCATGCCCGGCTATTTTTTTCTATATATAATTAGTTGGCCAATTAATTTCTCTCTATTTATAGTAGAGACGGGATCTCGCTCTTGCTCAGGCTGGTTTTGAACTCCTGACCTGGAGCTATCCGCCCATCTCGGCCTCCCAGAGTGCTAGAATTACAGGTGTGAGCCACCGCGCCCGGCCTCAACCTGTTTTAAACTTGTAGGGTCTTGATTCGGTGGTTCTTGGCAGACTAGAAGTTGTGAAGCATCAACAAAATTGATATGTGTCATGAGAATTGTAAAGCTCTTGAGGGTATAACTTGCATTGTCCTGTTACAACATAAGTTAGATCATGTAATTTTTCTGCCCCAGAATCTTCAGTATCTTTCCACTTCATTCAGAATAAAATCTAAAATCTTGATTGGGTGCCATGGCTCATGCCTGTAATCCTAGCACTTTGGGAGACCGAGGCAGAAGAATTACTTGAGGTCAGGAGTTCAAGACCAGCCTGCGCAACACAACAAGACTGGTCTCTACAAAAAATAGAAAAATTATCTAGGTGTGGTAGCATATGTTGATAGTCCCAGCTATTCAGGAAGCTGAGGCAGGAGGATCACTTGAGCACAGGAGTTTGAGGCTGCCGTGAGCTATGATGATGACACCACTGTCCTCATGCCCAGGCAACAGAGCGAGACCTTGTTTCCAAAAATAACAACAAAAAATATGTACACAGCCCTCCTTGTTAGCTTTCTAACTCCATCTCTTACTACTCCTCCAGATTCTTTTGCTCCAGTTAAACTGGCCTCTTTTATCAGTGTGATTCCTTAAATAGGGAACTCCTTTTGCCTTAGGGCATTTGCACTTGCAGTATTTCTGCTTGGAAAAACTCTTTCCCAGATATTCACACGCCTTGTTCTCTCACTTTATTCACGCATTTATTCAATAGTTACCTTTTTAGTGAGGCCTTCCCTTCTCACACTGCAAAATTTCAACCATTCTAAAATTTTATATGCCCTTCTTCTCTTAGCATTTATCATTGTCCAAAATAAAATATGTTTTATGTATTTATTTTATTGTTTCCTTTCCTCTAATATTACAGAAACTCTGTGAGGGCAGAGATTTTTGTATCTTTTATATTTCCACTCCTAGAATAATACCTGGCACATAGTAGGTATTCTAAAATATTTGTGGAAGGCAGGAGGAAGAAATAAAAATGGGCATAAATTCTCTGTGATGCCATTAAATTTACTATGACTTTCATCAGCTATTGAGGTCTTCTTTAATCATCTGTTTCAGTTTAAAAGCTCAAAGCCAAAAGCCTGGATGTTAACACATGGCCCCCAAATAAACTCCATTTGCTTTTATGTTTTTTTCTTATTTTTGAGTTAAGTCAAAAATAAGCCTTAATGAACTAATATGGCACTCTCAGATTCCCTCATTGAAGACCGTTTATAAAGAACCATAATCTATGAATTTGAATTTAATTTTATATGGTATGTTTATGGTTATGTCTTTGAAAATATTTTTTAAAGTATAGAAAATTTTCAGAGGATAAAATAAGAAAATCTATATATAACACCTCAAATGAAGTGATGGCCATTTATTCAGATTTTCTTTTTAAAAGCATTTTATTTATAAATATTTATAGTTTCACAGAAATTTGCAAAAATAGTAGAAAGGGTCCCTTGTACCTTTCCCTAAGTTTTCTCCAAGGTTACATCTTATATAACTATATAGTACATGATCAAAACCAGACAATTGATATTGATTCATTGTGTATGTATAGTTCTCTGCCATTTTATCACATGTAAATTTGTGTCACCACAACCATAGTCATGATACAGAACTAGTCAATTATGACAAAGATCTTCCTCATGTTACCTACTCTTTATGTAGTCACATGTATCCCTTTACCTCTCACCATCCCTAATTCTTGGCAACCACTGCCTTGTTCTCCATCTCTGTAATTTTTCATTTTGAGAATATTATATAAATGGAATTATAAGTAATGTGACCTTTTGCAATTGGCTTTTTTTGACTCAGTATAATGCCCTTCAGATCCATCAAAGTTATTGCATGTGTCAGCAGTTAATTTCTTTTTATTACTGAGTAATATTACATAGCATGGATGTGTAATATTCCCATTTTATGCAAGGATCAAATGGTAAGTTTACTTTTAGTTCTTTGAGGTATCTCCATACTACTTTCCATAGAAGTTATACTAGTTTGCAGTTCCAACACTGTATAAGCATTCCTTTCTTCCCACATCCACACCAGCATCTGTTGTTTTAGGACTTTTGACAAAGGCATTCTCACTGTTGTTAGGTGACATGTCTTTGTGATTTTGATTTGCATTTCCTTGATGATTAGAGACTGTTGAATGTTTTTTCATATGTTTATTGACTATTAGTCTATCTTCTTAGGAAAGGGTTCTATTCATACATTTGCTCTCTTTTTTGTGGGGCTGTTTAATTTTTTCTTGCTGATTTGCTTGAGTTCTTTGTAGATTCTGGTTACTAACCCTTTATTGGATCTATAGCATGCAAATATTTTCTCTCATTCTGTAGGTTGTGTGTTTGCTCTATTGATTCTTTTTGTGGCTGTGCAAAAACTTTTTAATATAATCAGGTCACATTTATATATTTTTGTTGTTGCTGTGATTGCCTTTGGGGTCTTCTTCATAAATTCTTTGCCTAGGCTGATATCTAGAAGAGTTTTTCTAACATTTTCTTCTAAATGTTTTTTTTTTTTTTTTTTTTTTGAGACAGAGTCTCACTTTGTTGCCTGGGCTAGAGTGCCATGGCATCAGCCTAGCTCACAGCAACCTCAAACTCTTGAGCTCAAGCCACCCTCCTGCCTCAGCCTCCCAAGTAGCTGGGACTACAGGCATGTGCCACCATGCCTGGCTAATTTTTTCTGTATGTTTTTAGTTGGCCAACTAATTTCTTTCTATTTTTTTAGTAGAGATGGGGGTCTTGCTCTCGCTCAGGCTGGTTTCAACTCCTGACCTTGAGCTATCCACCCACCTCGGCCTCCCAGAGTGCTAGGTTTACAGGCATGAGCCACTGCACCTGGCCTTCTTCTAAAATTCTTATAGTTTCATGCCTTAAGTTTAAGTCTATTATCCATTGTATATTAATTTTTGGGAGTGGTGAGAGGTATAGATTCTGTTTCAGTGTTATACATATAGCTATCCAGTTTTCCCAGCACCATTTATTGAATAGGGGTTCTTTTCCCCAGTGTATGTTTTTGTTTACTTTGTCAAAGATCAGATGGCAATAGGAAGATGGTTTCAAATCTGAGTTCTCTGTTTTGATCCATTTGTATCATGTCTCTGTTCTTGAGCCAGTACCATGGTGTGTTGGTTACTCTGTCCTTGTAGTATAGCTTGAAGTTTGATAAAGTAATGCCTCCAGATTTGTTCTTTTTGTTTAAGGTTGCTTTGGCTATTTGGGTCTTTTCTGGTTCCATATGAAGCATATTATTTTTTTCTTGACCTGCGAAAAATGACATTGGTATATTAATGGGGATTGCATTGAATCTGTAAATCACTTTGAGTAGTGTAGACATTTAACAATGTTGATTCTGCCAATCCATGAGCATAATATGCTTTTCCCAATTGTTTACATCCTCTGTGATTTCCTTCCTCAATGTTTCATTGTTTTCCCTGTAGAGGTATTTCACCTCTTTGGTTAAATATATTCCTAGGTATTTTATTTTCTTTGTATTTTGTTCTTTACTCTCAGGAATGCCTAAGATTCTTATGTTAGGCCTCTTTACATAATCCCATATATCTTGTAGGCTTTCTTCATTCTCTTGTCTGGTCTTTCTCTTTGACTGACTTGTTAACTCAAAGATGTTGTCTTCATGCTCTGAGATTCTTTTCTTCTGTCTGATCTAGACTATTCTTAAGGCTCTCCACTGTGTTTTGTATTTCCCTGAATGAATTTTTCATTTTTAGAAGGTGTGATTTTTTTTTTTATCTATTCCATTTCTTTAGTGAATTTTTCATTCATTTTCTGCATTGTTTTTGTGGTTTCTTTGTATGGGTTTCTGTTTTATCTTGTATTTCACTGAGCTTCCTTGCAATCCATATTTGAAATTCTTTATCTGCCATTTCAATCTTTTCATTTTGGTTGTTATCCATTGATAAGGAGCTATTGTTTTCTTTTGGAGGTGTCCTTTCACTCTGATTGTTCATGTTTTCAGAGTTATTTGTCTAGGTCCTTTTCATCTAGCCTCTCATTTGAGACCTGGGGGGTGCTAGTGGGCTTATGGGCCTGTCTTTGGGTCCCTGAAGATCAATCCCTGAATGTGCCAGGGACATGGGTGCTGGTCTTGAGTTACCTATGTGGTGTTCTAGCAGGTTGATGAACTTCTTGGGTTAACTGTTGACCTGCTGTCATCACCTCTTCCCAACATTATGTATAGAGTTAGGTCATCAGCTTCATCACAGAGATAGCAGATGGTACATGTGAGTACAAATCAGCTACTCCCTGTTTACTTGAGTTGTAAAGCACTATGCTTAGTTATGGGATTGTTCACCCTGTTGTTGATTGAAGTTTGCATGGAAGAGCTGGCTGCTGAGATGGGCTTTGATGCCTGTGTTAAGCTCTGGTTTCCCAGATGGGGCACATGAATGCCCCAGGCTTTAAGACGGACCATGTAGTTCCCAGGGGGTTGCTTGATCTCTACTCTCCCTGAGGTGGCTGAGGAGCTAGACAAATCATGGCTGGATTGCGACAGCCTGAGAAGCCTTGCTAAGCTCAGTGGGGCTCAGACATTGTTTATGCAGTCACTAGGAGGGACCACTGGTATGAAATGCAGGGCAATATCTCCAAGCTGGGAAATGCTTGAGTGCTAAGGCCTCAGACCAGGCTCTTTCTGCCCTTGTCCACTAGTGCAGTTTCTCTGTGGGGTGGGGTGAGCGCCCTCTCTTTCCATTCTCTGAAACTCCACAGCACTCTCTTATCAGAGAAGTCTGCTTGGGTTCCCTAACCATCTGGGACCAGCTCTAGAACTACCCCTCATTCTGTGTGTCTGACCCACTAGCGTGCATCTCTGCTGGGCCTTGGCAGATGGGTGGGCCCCTAATTTTGCATACCTGTTTCACCACAAGTCCATAAAGGGAGAGAGGTAGGCCTCTTTGTCTTCAGGGGCCTCTGTTAGGAGTATGCTCCTGCTTGTGAGAGACGGCCAGTCATAAGTTTCTTGGTTCAAGCTGCACTCCCTGTTATAATGAGTTGGGGAGGGGTCACTGCTCCTGTTCAGCAGGCACGCCTGGGCATTCTGTCATCATGGGAACCAGGGGCTAGGCTAATTTGCTCTGAATTCCTATCCCCTATTTAATGTGGTGGCTTTTCCAAGAGGTTGTGATATGGGTGCACTCACAGGTACTTGTTCCTCAGCACCCTGCCATACTCTCTTGTTGGATATGCTCATGAGGGCTTCCTCACCAGCTGAGTCCAGGATCAAAATCTGTCCCCTTACATCTCCTTTCACCACTCTTGTGTCTAGGGGCCACTGGGTCTGGGCTGCCAGTGCCTGATCCCATGAAATGCCAGCAGGTAGGAAGCTCACAAACTACAGCAGCCCTGTTCTCAGTAGCGCATTGGATGGGAATGCATACCTGCTGTAGAGAAGCAGATGTTCGTGTGCTTTTCAGTTCAGAGTATTCTTGTGGTTACAATGGGGGGGTGTGTGGCTACCAGCCAGCCAGAGCTAAAACAACTTCCGCTGTTACCCTTATTGAAGGAGGTGCAGAGGAGTAAGTTTCTAGGTGTAAGAAAGCCGGCACTCTAGACGCTGTGGCATTCTCCCATGGAGTGTCCTTTTTTAACATTTGAACTCCTGGGATTCACTGGTTCACACCACTATTCCTATTTAGCTTCCATGCCTGGGCTAGTAGAGGTTAGAAAAGCCTCCACTATGTTTTGTGCCCTGCTTTTTGCCAAAGGTACCTAGGTGGGGGAGGGGAAGTCCCCCTTACCCTTTCTCTGGGCTCTGAGCCTCTCTGGGTGTTGTCCGTGCCACTGTTTTTTCTATCTTCTTTCTCAGCTTCACCGTTTTTCTTAGTTGGGCTCTTGGATGTCTCTGTTATCTCTCTCTATAATCCACACCTGTGTTGCAACTGCTCTCTGCTTTCCTCAGTCCACTATACTACCTTCCATAAGTGATGTCTCTAGTTGGCTCTATTTTGGCTGCTCCCCTCTTTGCAAATATTTATATCAGTCTGTAGCTTTTCATTTTTTCCATTAAGAGTGTCTTTTGTAAAACACAATATTATAATTTTTATAAATTTTAATTAATTTTTTTCTTTATGGATCTTGTTTTTTAGTATGTCTAAGAATTATTTGCCTAACCCCAGGTAACAAAGATTTTTTTCTTTCTTTTCTAAAAATTTTATAATTTGACATTTATTTCTGAGATCCATTTTGAGTAATATTTGTATAAGTTGTGAGGTTGTGTTGAAGTTCATTTTATTTTCCATATGGATACACATTGTTCCAGTACTATTGGTTGTAAATACTAATCTTTCACCATTGAATTTCTTTTACATCTCTGTTAAAAACCACATTGCATGACAGAGGAAGATAAAAAAGGAAGAAGATACAAATAACCAGCATGAGGAATGAAACAGGGTGATTACTACAGATTCTGTAGCCATTAAGAGAATAATAAGGGAATATGATGCATACCTTCATATAGGTAAATTTGATTTGACAATTTAGAAGAAATGGACCAATTCCTAGAAAGCTATAAAGCACAAAACTCATTCAAGATTAAATAAATAATATTATTAATCCTATCACCTTTAAATAAATTGAAATCATATTTTGAAAGCTCTAAAAAAAGAAATTATTAGGCCTCAATGACTTCTCTGGGGAATACTATCCAACACTGAAATTAAAATTGACACCAATTTTGTATAATTTCTTCCAAAAAGTAGAAGAGAAAGGGAACGTTTCTGAATCCTTTTATGAGTCTAGTGTTACATCAATATCAAAACCAGGCAAAGAAGTACAAAAGGAACTTAGGCAATATAGTCTCAACAAAATGTTAGTAAATTGAAGTTAGCAATGTATAAAAAAAATGATAAACCATGATCAGTTGTAATTATTCCAGGTACGCTAGCTTGGTTCAATATTAAAAAATTAATGTAATATATCAATAGGCTAAAGGAGAAAAATCATATTAATTGATGCAGAAGAAACATTTTGCAAAATACTTGTTTAAGATAAAAACTCTTGGCAAATTAGGAGGAGAGGGAAAACATCCTCAGCTTTAGAAAGAGCATCTACAAAAACCTAAAGCTAAAATCATTCTTAGTGGTAAAAGACTGAATTCTGTCCTCTAATATTGGGAATAAGTCAAGGATGTTTGTAGTTACCTGTCTTGTTCAACATTATACCAGAGATCCTAGCTGGTGCAGTATGGACAAAAGGCATACAGATTCAGTAGGAAGAAGTAAATCTGTACGTATTTTCAGATGAAATGATGGCCTATATAGAAAATCCCAAGAAATCTACAAAAAAACAATAGAATTAGAACAAATAAGTTCAGCAAGGTTGCAGTTTACAAAAACCAATCACAGTTCCAAATATTAACAATGCACATGGGGAAACCAAAATTAAAAACACAATATTATTTACAAATTCTCTAAAGAAAATGAAAAAGTTCAGGGCAAATCTAAGAAAATATGCATAGGATATGTATGCTGAAAATTACAAAGTGCTGATGACTCCAAGGAAACTTAAATAAGTGGAGAGACATGTTTATGGATTGGAAGATTCAATATAGTAAAGATGTCATTTCTCTCCAAATTGATCTTAGGTTTAATGCGGTTGCTATCAAAATTCCAGAAAGGTTTTTGTAGTTAAAACAAGTTTTTTCTTAAATTTATATCGAAATGCATGAAACCTAGACTCACTATGCAATTTTGGTAAAGAAGTGTAAAATGTGATGAATAATTACCTAATGTTTAGGCATAATATGGCTACAGTAATCAAGACAGTGGTATTAATGAAGAAGTAGAGTCACAGATAAATAAAAAAGAATGGAGAACTCAGAAATAGATCCACACAAATATGCTCAATTGATTTTGACTTAAGCCTCACACCTCATATAAATATTAACTGAAAATGGATAACATATTTGCATATAAAATGTAAAATTATAAAATTTTTCAGAAAAATGATTATGAGAAAATCTTTGAGACAGAGGGACAGGTAAAGAGTCCTTAGATTGACAACAAAAGCATGATACATGAATGAAAAAAATGATAAATTTGACTTTATCAAAGTTAGGAACTTTCATGTCCTGAAAAACATTGTGAGGAAGGTAAAAACAAGCCATAAACTGGGGGACATATTTACAAAATATGTGCCTGAGAAAATTTTTATTTAGAATATGTAAATACCTCTCAAAATTCAACAGTGATAAAAAAATTGCCCAATGAGCATGTGGACAAAAGGATATAGAGAAAGTTTACCAAAGAGAATAGTCAGTGGATAATCACATGAAAAGATGTTCAATATCATTAGCCACGAGGGAATAAATAATTAAAACTATAATGTATATCACTATCACTACATACTTATGAAAATGGCTAAAGTTAAAACGCAGTGATAACATAAAATGCTGGTGACGATGTGGAGAGATCATGTTGCTGGTAGAAACATAAAATGACAAAGCCACTCTAGAAAAGAATATGGCAGTTTTGTTTTTACCAGAAAATTGTACACATACCATATGATCAAGCTATTGCATGTTTGGGAATTTATCCCAGAAAAATGAAAACTTATGTTCACGTAAAAATTTATACACAAATGTTCATAGCAGCTTTTTAAATAATAGCCAAAAACTGCAAACAGCCCAGCTGTCCTTTGACAGGTGAAAATTGTTTAAAAACTGTGGTACCTCCATTAGTCCCCCCAAAACTCCCTTGTCGTGTTTTATAATGTAGTCATATTTCCCTCCCATCTGAATTCATTGATCTGTTCCCAATCACTGTATTTTTTCTTTTTGATAATGTCACGTAAATGTAATTAACCTTTTAAAAGTAGGCTTGTACTCAGTATAGTACCTTTAAAAATCATTCAATTAATTGACATACTCAGAAATAAAAAAGAAATTATTGATTCACACAATTTGGATGGATCTCAAGGGCATTATGTTGAGTGAAAAAAGCCAATCTCCAAAGGCTATATACTAAATGATTCAATTTATATAACTTTCTGAAATGCCAAAATTATGGCAATGAACAGACTAGTGGTTGCCAATGTGTGGGAGAGGCTGTCACTATAAAAGGCTAGCTCTATAGGTCCTTGTAAAACTATTCAGTATTTTTACTGCTGTGGTGTTGACATGAATTTGAACATGTAATAAAATTGTATAGAATTAAATACACAGATATATAAATGCATTCATGTAAAACTGATAAAATCTAAATTAATTGAATCATTTTTTATTAATCAGTATTAAAAATTTTTGCTTTCCAATTGAACATTCATAGTATATTGAAATATGGTCAGTTTTTTTCATGTTGTTTGTATGCTGTCACTATGATATAATTTGGTATAGATTACTTGGGATTTTCATCATGGACAATCATGTCATCTACAAACAGGGACAATTTAGTTTCTTCCTTTCCAATATTTACACCTTTTATTTCTTTTTCTTGCTTTATCGAATGGCTAAGACTTCCAATATGATGATGAATAATTGGTGAATGTGTATCTCTTTGCTTTGTTCCTCATGAGATGAGGAAAAAATTCATTCTTTCAGTGTTAAGTATGATGTTACCTGTGGGTTTTTTGGCAGATGACCTCTATTATCTACCAAATGATCAGTGATTGAGAAAGTACCCTTCTATGCCTAGTCACTGAGATTTTTTTTTAAATCATGAATGGACGTTGAATTTTGTCAAAAGCACTTTTTGTATTAATTGAAGGATCATATATTTCTTCTTCTTTAGACTCTTGATAGGGTGGACTACATTGATCAGTTTTCAAATGTTGAACCAGCTTTACAGTTTTAGAATAAATTGTATTTAATCATGGTATGTGCTTTGATATATTACTGGATTTGATTTGCTAATATATTGAAAATATTTTATCACATCTGTATGAAAAATATTGAGTGATTTTCTTTTTGTATACTGTCTTTGTCAGTATACAAAGATATGAGTGGTCACATGTGTTAAGTAGTGTTTCTTTCTCTTCTATTTTCTGTAATACATTGTGTAGAAGCAGTGTAATTCTTTTTAAAATGTTTGATGCAGTTTGCCACTGAAACCATTTGGGCCTAGAGATATTGTTTTTGGAAGGATTTTGACTACAGATAAAATTTCTTAATGTAGTACTGGTTATCTCTTTCATTTTAGATAAGTTTGGGCAGGTTGTGGTTTTGAGGATTTGGTTTGTTTGTTTATTTATTTATTTATTTTATCTAAGCTGTTGAATTTATTTGTGTAGAGTTTTTCATAATATTCCTTTACTATATTTTATAATATCTGTAGGGTATGTAGTGATAGCCTTTCTTTCATACGTAGTATGGGTAATTTGTATCTTTTTTCTTTATTATTTGTCAATCTTGCCTGATAATTATAATTTTTATTGATTCTTTCAGAGAACAGATTTTGATTTCATTGATTTTATTTATTGATTTCCATTTTCAGTTTCATTGATTTCTGCTATTATTTTTATCATTACCTTCTTTATCTTGCTTTGTGTTTATTTTTCTCTTTTCCTCTAGTTTCTTATGGTGGAATCTTAAATTGTTGATTTGAGATCATTCTTCTGTTCTAATATGAGCATTGCATGTTGTTAAGTTTCCAAGTTCTACTTTATCTGCATCACAAAGATTTTGATATGCTGTATTCTTATTTTTTTAGTTCAGAATATTTTAAAATTTTTCTTAAGACATCTTCTTTGAACCATAGATTATTTAGAAGTATATAGTTTAATTTCTAAGATTTTCTTATTACTTTGTTATTATTGTCTAATTTAATTTTGTTATAGTCAGAAAATATACTTTGTATGATTTCAGTTCTTTAATATTGTAAGATTTTTTTTATGGTCTTGGATATGGTCTTCCTTGATTGATGTTCCATTTGTACTTGCATATATATTCAACTGTTGCTGATGAAATATTCTATATATGTCAATTAAATCAATTTGGTTCAGGTTTTCTATATCTGGAAAATTTTCTGCCAGCTAATTCTGTTACTGAGTAAGAACTGTTGGACTCTTCAACTATAATTATGGTTTTGTCTCTTCTTTTAGTTCTATCAGGTTTTACTTCATATATTTGAAGCTCTGTTGCATAAGTACATGCATATGCAGTGTTATAGCCTCTTGACCAGTTGACCATTTTACTTTTATATAAAGTGTATGATTCAGCAAACTATGGCTCTTTAGCCAAATCCAGCCTGGCATCTGCTCTTGTAAATAAAGTTTTACTGGACTACATCCAAGCCTATTCATTTATGTATTCTCAGTGGCTTGTTTTGTACCACAATGACAGAATTATATTTTTGCAAGAGACACTGTATGGCTTTCCAAGACTAAAATGTTTACCTGGCCCTTTGTAGAAAAAGTTTGCTGCTGCCTGATATAATGTCTCCCTTTATACTGGTAATTCTCTTTGTTCTGGTATTACTATATTCAGTCCAGCTTTCTCTTGATTAGTTTGCATGGTATATCTTTTTATCCTTTATTTTTAACTTACCCATGTCATTATATTTTTGACATCAGTTACTTATAGACAACATATAGTTGGTTCATGTTTTGTTTTAAAATACAGTTCACAATTTCTGTCTTTTTATTTGTAGGTTAAGAGCATTTGCCTCTAATGTAATTATTTCAACATTTGGAGTATTTCTAAAATATTAGTTTTTTTTTGTTGTTGTTTATTCTCTTTGTTTTTCATTCCTGACATCTTTTGTGTTAGTTGACTATTTTTAGTATTCCATTTTAATGCATAATGTTTTATTAATATCATATTTCTTCATTTTTTAGTTGCTTTAGGGCTTACTATATGTGTGTGTCTTTAACTTTTCACAGATTACTTTGAATAAATATTTTGCCACTTAAAGTGGAGTATAGAAACCTTACCACTATGTAGTACTGTGCTCTCTTCTCTTTAGTGGTCTTATACATTACATGTAGTTACGTTATAAACCTCTTCACACAGTATTATAATTTTTACTTTCAACTGTTAAGCATGTTTTAAAGAACTCAAGAAGAGAAAAATAGTCTATTTACCCAGGTATTTTTTATTTCTATTGCTTTGTTTTTCATTTCTTATATTCAAGATTTATTTTCTGTTATTGTTTCTTTTGTCTGAAGAAGTTTCTTTAGAATTTCTTTGAAAGCATGTCTGCTGGCAACAAATTCTCTTAGTTTCCCTTTATCTGAGAATGCCTTTATTCCTGAAGGAATTTATTGCTGAATATACAGTTTTTGGTGGCCAGTAATTTTTTTTTCCAGCTCTTTAAATCTGTTGTTCTACTCCTTTTGAACTCAAGGATTTCTGATGAAAAATTTCAACCTTTCAAATTATTTTTCATTTATATATATAGCATTGTTTTTCTCTGGTTGTTTTTCTTTATCTTTTTAGCAATATGATTATGATGTTCCTTGGGCCTAATTTCTTTGCATCTCTATTCTTTAGAATATGCATTTCTATTCTTTTGAATCTGTATTTTTATGTCTTTTATCAAATTTGCCAAGTTTCTAGTCATTATTTCTTTGAATTTTTTTAGCATCACACTCTTACTTCTCTTTTTATGGGACTCAAATGACACAAAATTATACATTGTGTTATAGTCTCATAGGTACCTGAGGCTCTGTTAACTTTTTAAAAAATCTTTTTTCTCTCTGTTCAGATTAAATAATTTCTGTTGATATAGTTGCTAGTTCACTAACTCTTTTTTCCTGTCATCTACATTCTGCTATGGAGGCTATCCAGTGAATTTTAAATTCCGGGTTATTTTATTTTCAGTTTAAATTTTTCTTTAGATTCCTTTTAATATTATCTGTTTCAGTGCAGAGACATTCTATTTATTTCAAGAATGCTTTTGATTTCTTGCTGGAAAAAATTTATAATATAATAGCTACTTTAAAATCTTTTATAATTTCAATATCTGTATCATCTCAGCTTTGACATTCGTTGATTATCTTTTCCCCTGTGGCTTGGCATTTTTCTGGTTCTTTGCTGAGTGATTTTGGGTTATAATCTGAACATTTTGAAAATTATCTTATGAGACTTATTTCAATTCTAGGGTGAATGTTAATAGTTTTGTTTTAGTAGGTACTCATCCTGGTTAGATTCAGGCCATTGGTTCCAACCCATTTCTGTAGGCTGTGGTTTCAATGTCAGTTCCATTTTGAAATCATGTATGCCATACAGGTGTTCAGTCTTGGACCTAGGCTATGCTCTATCTGTTCAGTTTTCAAAATCACTGTCTGCTGAATAGGATCAGTTCCATACTTGTGCAGGTCAGGGTTCAGCTTAGGAGTTCATAAATGACCTTATGGGTTTGCTTTCTGGAGCCTTCACCTCTCTACAATATCCTAATAATTTCCTAGATTCTTGGGGCTCATTTTTCAGTTTTTCAGCTGGAAAGCTAGGACTTTAGTTATCATACATTGTCACGTACTTCTTCAGTTATCCTACACCAAGGGCCAAGTAGGAATGGGCAGGGGGACAGAGGGAGAAAAAAAACAATGGGAATTTTTCCCACAGTCTTTGAACCACAGCATCTGTCTGAATTTCAGAGTTTTGGTTCTTGCAGTTTCCTGTTGACTCTGTGTGTTGTCCCTACCACTATGTTGTTTGGGTTGTATGAATGTAGGGGAAAGAAGCAGTCTCTGTGAGCTTTAGCAGTTATCTTTCCCTTCCTGGAGCCAGAACTAAAAGGCTTCTTTTAGAGCTCTCTATGCCAACATGCTGGTGCCCACTTCTGGTATGTTGAGGTTAGGCTGGGAGGTTACTGTAGGGGAAAAAGATAGTAAACTCACTGCCAGTTCAGTAACATCTCAAACTCTGTTTCTTTTTTCCACGAGAATCCACCTGCAACAGTTTACTGTTCAAAGTCTTTAAATATTTATTTCATCCATTCTGCCATTATTAACGTGTTCATTAGTATAGACAGTGTGGAGTATACTTTTATCTGACCCAGAAGTGGAACCTCCTCCCTTAGATTGTAGATTGTGAGTATACAACCACCTTTGGTCAGCCTAAGATACTATGCTATCAAAGATTATTGGGGGCTGGTGTGGTGGCTCATGCTTGTAATCTTAGCACTTTAGGAAGGCTAAGGCAGGAAGATCGCTTGAGGCTAGGATTTTTTTTGGGGGGGAGAGATGATCAAGGAAGACTTTATTTCATATGTGTTATTTGGATTTTTTGGGGGAGAACATATTCTTTTTTTGTTTGTTTGTTTCAGCATGTTATGGGGTTACAAATTTTAAGGTTTCAAATAATACCCTTCCCCCACTCTCCCCACAAGCCTGAGCTTCAAGCATGACCATCCCCCAGACGGTACACATCTCTCTCATTATGTATGTATATACCCGCCCCCCTCTCCCCTACCACCCGCCCGATACCCAATTAATGTAATTCCTATGTGTTAGGTGCTGCTCAGTTAATACCAGTTTGCTGGTGAGTATATGTGGTGCTTGTTTTTCCATTCTTGGGATACTTCACTTAGTAGTATGGGTTCCAGCTCTATACAGGAAAATACAAGGTGTGCTATATCACCGTTGTTTCTTAGAGCTGAATAGTACTCCATGGTATACATATACCACATTTTATTAATCCACTCATGAATTAATGGGCACTTGGGTTGTTCCACAGCTTTGCAATTATGAATTGTGCTGCTATAAACATTCGAGTGCAGGTGTCTTTTTTGTAGAGTGTCATTTGATCTTTTGGGTAGATGCCCAGTAATGGGATTGCTGGATCAAATGGTAGATTCACTTGTATCGCTTTAAGGTATCTCCATATTGCTTTCCACAGAGGTTGAACTAGTTTGCAGTCCCACCAGCAGTGTAGGAGTGTTCCTATCTCTCCTCATCCATGCCAACATCTATTGTTTTGGGACAGTTTGATAAAGGCCATTCTTACTGGAAATAAATGATATCTCATTGTAGTTTTGATTTGCCGTTCCCTGATGATTAGAGATGTTAAGCATTTTTTCATATGATTGTTAGCCATTATTATGTCTTCTTTAGAAAAGTTTCTGTTCATTTCCTTTGCCCACTTTTTGATAGGGTTGTTTGATTTTTTTCTTGCTGATTTTCATGAGTTCGAAGTAGATTGTAGTTATCCCCCCCTTATCAGATGTGTAGGATGTGAAAATTTTCTCCCATTCTGTGGGTTGTCTGTTTACTTTCATGACTATTTCTTTGACTGTGAAGAAACTTTTTAGTTTTATCATGTCCCATTTATTTATTTTTGTTGCTACTGTGATTGCCTTTGGGGATCTTCTTCATAAATTCTTTGCTGAGAGGCCAGGATTTTGAGACCAGCCTGAGCAACATAGCAAGATCTCATCTCTGCCAAAAAATACAAAATTATCCAGGTGTGGTAGTGCACAGCAGTGGTCCCAGGTGTTTGGGAGGCTGAGGCAGGAGAATTACTTGAGCCAGGAGTTTGAGGTTGCAGTGAGCTATGATGATGCCACTACACTCTAGCTGGGCCACAGAGTAAGACCCTGACTCAAAAAACAAAACAAAAGCAAAAAAAGAGCTGGGCATGGTGGCTCACACCTACAATCTTAGCACTTCAGGAAGCCATGGTGGGAGAATCACTTGAGACCAGGAGTTCAGGATCAGCCTGGGCAACACAGTGAGACTTTGTCTCTATTAAAAAAGATTCTTCTCTACCTCCTTTCTTTTTAGAATCTGGTTGCTTTTGGTCTCTCACATTAATTGGTAGAGGGGAAATAGAAAGGTGTGTGTGACTTTGCTTTTTTCTTCCTCCTAAGGCCAAATTTGTTTTCTTTCTTTTTATTATTACCACCCTTCCATTGGCTGAGCCTGCTCCTAGCCATCTCTGTTAACATTATTCTATTACTGATTGCCATGTCATCACTGCCAGCAAGCAGATCTGCTCATGGTCAGCTCTATGTGCTCCGCATTCAGTTTTTTCCTCCTTTTTGTATCTTCTGACTATTCCTTTTCTCATACTTCTCTGTTTTTCTGCAAAATCCTACATGTCAGACCAGTTTTTCTTTTCTATAAATGTACCAATTACAGTGAAAATAAGGTGTATTTTTTTCTCATTGTCTTTGTGTTCTCTTTGATCAGGACCTGGTGTGTGTGTGTGTGTGTGTGTGTGTGTGTGTAGGGAGGTGGGTGCTATGTTAGGGATCTGGAGACAGATTAGAAACCCAAGGCTTATAGTAATTTGATTTTGTTGTTTTTTAAGATTAAAACACCAATGCTGTTTTTTTTTTCATGTTTTGTGTTAGCTATATGAATTATTTATCTTAGTCTTGATGCTGTATTTAGCACTTTTCTGTTACATCAAAGCTTAGAAGAAAGAATAATTAGGAGATTTGTATCTAATCATGGTTCTAGTACTAGTTAGATAATATTGAATATTAATTTTACTACTTATTCATTATATTTATTAATGAAGTAAGAATGACTGATTCCTAATTCAAATCTGGGTACCAAACAGGCTAGGTCCTTTTAATCTGAAACCTCAAGAGGAATGGCAGGTGCAGTAGGAGAGGAAAAGAGAATATAAGCTGTAGAACCAAAATGAAAAGTCCCCCCAAAAGGTCATGCAAGACTGAGGTTATGAATTTAAAAGGCAGACTCTGTAAGGGAAGAAAGCCATTCTGTTTTTTCTTTCCCTCTTTTTCCAGTTTTACCTCAATATTACCAAAAGCTTAAAGAGAATAGAGGAAATATCTATAAATGGAAATAATTATTAGAGAAAAATGAAACGTTATTTAGGTGTACATTTTAGAGATGAGTAATGGACTTTGCCTCTTCCAGGCGAGGGTTTGATACCCCTTTTTTTGTGAACTCACAGCACCCTGTACTCACTTCTCTCTTAATTCTCATCACTCTGTGTGACCATTTCCTACTTACTTAACTGTTCTCCTAACTAGAGGATAGTATTCTTGATGGAAGGATTTGTATCTTTTTCACTGGATGTTTCTAGTACCAAGCACAATGCCTGACACATAGAAGGTGATCAGTGATTATTTTTATTAATGAATGTATTTTAAAGATACTGAAAAAATAACCAATAGCAGTAAATTTGTGGTAAGCAAAGACATGAAAATTGCTTGTGTATTCTAATAGAAAGGTTGAATAAGACAGAAAATGCTTATAAATATGAAAAGTTATAGCTTACTTATACTCTATATTATTCAGAAGAATAACCATAATAATAAAATTTTTAAAATTTCTGCTGCCATTCACTTTGAGCACATTATATAAAGTTGCCCAAATGAGAAGCAGTTTGATTCAAAGTTCAGAGACTTTGTCCTTAAGACATTCAATTTGGTGGTTTTGTTTGAAGCAATTTTTTTTTCTCTGTCCAAGGTTTGTTAGCATGTATGTATTACAATTTAGAATTATGTAAACTTTGTTTTTTGTTTTTTTTTTTTGAGACCTTGCCTTGGTGTCAACCTAGCTCACAGCAACCTCAAACTCCTAGGCTCAAGCAATCCTGCTGCCTCAGCCTCCTGAGTAGCTGGGGCTACAGGCATGTGCCACCATGCCCGGCTAATTTTTTCTATACATATTAGTTGGCCAATTAATTTCTTTCTATTTATAGTAGAGACGGGGTCTCGTTCTTGCTCAGGCTGGTTTCAAACTCCTGACCTCGAGCAATCCGCCCGCCTCGGCCTTCCAGTAAACTTCTTATACTTTGATTTCAGTTACTCGGAGGTTTTCTGCCTGACTCTTTTAAGGTGCTACCCTGGAAACCCCTCAAAGTAAAATTCACATTTGCTATATAGTCTGTATTTTAAAGCAGACCATCACAATAATAATGGCCTATAAATGTAGTAAAAATAATTCTAGCCATTTCTTAATGTTGAAATAATAGGCAAGCAGAAGCTAGGTGTTATATACATTTAGTATGAGCTGTGTAGATAACAAAATTTGTAACAGACACATATATTATCTGCTTCACCACTATATTTCTTTAGAAACTAAGGATGGAAACTGAGACAACAGAAGTTGTAGTTTAAAGTTGTAGGCGAATAAAAATTCTTGAAATGATCTTTCAATGGAAGAAAATAAGGGTAGAATTTACTATTATCCTTTTATTTCTTGAAAACATAGGTCATTTGGCCAGTTCTTTCTAGTTGTGGTACAGCTGCCAATGTGTAACCACACTTTTGGCAGTTTAAGTAGCATAATAAAATGTGCTCACTTAAATTTTAATACTTTCTTTTATTATTAATATATCTTCTACAGAATTATCAAGAAAATATTTTTAAATTTCAGATTTCCTCAAGTTGCTGGAATAGAATTTGGATTTGATCCAGATGCAGAACCAGGACACCGAATCATAAGAGATACTGTAAAAGTTCAAGGACAGTACTTGAGGAAAAAAAAAATTTACCTTCTTGCTATTAAGGAGTACATTGCAAATGTGAGATGAATTTCTTTTCAAAATGTTTTAAATAAAGTTATTGTCTTATGTTAATACATTCATGTAGATGCACACAAACACATATAATTTTCTTTTGATGATTTCAAACCCTGGGTAGTTTAAATAAATGTTTTCCATTGTATTTTTATAATTCATGAATTAAATGTATTTTTATCTTATATGCAGGTATAATTTCACTATTAATTGTTTTTGTTATCAGATTTAAAAATACAGAATGTCCAAAATTCATGCTATTTTTTAAATGACTGGCAAACTAGCCACTAAACAACTACAGAAAAAAATGCCATAATGGATTGCTGAACTTAAAATTTAGTAATACTTCTAAACATTTAATATTCATATTTTAAGTATATTTTAATTGTTTATATCATATTTAGTTGTGTACAATAAATCTTGGATGACTAAATCTATAAGGACTTTTAGGTTTAACTGAATGGATTCTTTAATAATCAAGTCTAAAGCAGTGTTAGGGTACTGGCAGGAAGCTTGTAAAAACTACAAATTCCAGAGTTCCAATGCTGACAGCCATATGGTAGGTTTTAGATGAATTTCACTAATACTATTCTAAAGAGACCTCCCAGTTGATTCTATTTTACAGCCATGTTTAAGGATTGTAGGCAGCCTGTTCCTAAAGATGTTAGGCAATAGAGGTAAGAACAACAGGTTCATGGATGTCATGACTAGATCCGGGGAGTAGGAGAGGAATTTAAAGTGTATTAGTTTACATATTTGGAAATTTATGGTTTTTGTACATATTTATGAAATTGCATTTCAGTGTCAACTATAAATTTAAAGTATATATTCATTTGGATTTATTCATATTTGTGTACTAGAAAATTAAAATATGTTTTGATATTTCAGGGGAAGGATGGCTACAGTGTGCTTAAAAGTTGTCCTCGAATGTTTGACACAGAAACTGCACAAGTACTTTCTACAGTAGTCATGAATCACTTTGAATCAATAAAAATTGTGCAGGGAAGGAAGCAGTGCCTTTCAGGCCATCGGATGAGTTTAATTACTACTACAAACAAATCACCATCACTAACAGGTGATAATGTAGTTTTAGTTTGTTAGAAGTGTTTCTTTTTTGAGTAGTTGTTTTGTCAAATTCTGGGCATTGGATAAATATTATTTGGCACTCTATTTTCTTATGTTTGGGGAAATATAATAAAAAATAAATGGAATAATAAAGACTAAGCTTTAGAAACTCCAGTTGCGCAAATCAGTGCATAGTATTTATAAGACTAAGCTTTACTTGCAAAGATAAAAAACTAAGCCTGAGGGAAATACAATGATAAGAAAGGCATATAACTAAAAATTCAATGCTGAAAAACACAAATAAGTTCTAGGTAATTTTTTCATTTTTCAAAGTCTTCTAAATTCACAATCTTAGCTACCTTTACAATTTTTTTTTCTCTTGCTTCTATTTACATAAACCATTGTAATTAGTCAAATTGGCATACTTAGTGTTCTGTAAAACATCTTGTCTTTTCCTATCTAACAAGTGCTGTGCCTTGGCATATACAGCTCATTTTATTAATTTAGTTTAAAAGTTTTATTCTTTTTAAAAAAGTCACTTAGCAATAATTTGAGACCAGATTGGAGCAAATTCATAATGAGTTTTAAACTGGTTAATTATTTGATAGAATAATTGTCTTTATAAAAGTACCCTATTTCTTAAAGTAAAATGTACCATATTTTAAAGAATTAGTGTCCTTTGAATTATGTATAATATATATGTCTCCATCAAAATTTTATTCATGGTTGTATAATTGTGGAGCATGGATATTCAGAGAAATTCTGGTTACAATTTTGTAATTGATGTGAATTTCAATTCCTGCATTCTGAAAACTTTAAGGCTTAATTTTAGAATATTTATTGTGGGGGCCGTGATATATTTTAACTGGTTTTATTGTACTTACAGCCTTTGAGGAAGAATCAGATAAACCATCAGCAGTAATTGCAGTACCTGGCATAGAAGGACGGATTTGTCATATTTCTCAGGACATGAAAGAACATTTGCACCAACTTAGAACTGAAAAAAAACAAGGCTTAAGAGCTTTCCCCACTGTTAGTGATAATACATCTGAAAATTCTGATTCTGATTGAAATATTGTATAGGCAATATGTTTTATTAGTCAATGCCAAAATCATCTGAACAATTAACTTTAGCATTGTTAAGCATAGTGACATAATTTTTATTCTTTTGTATTGTTCTGGAATTAGTTTTAATACTAGTGATATTGCTCTAAATGGTCTTCTTTTCATTTTATTCTTATCAAGTCATGTAACTTTCACTGTTCAGTATGTTATACAGGAAACAATATATGTATACTTATGAACATGTTTGTGATTTAAGTATATACATATCATAATGTTTCCAGATTAAATGACTTCAATGCTCACCTTTTCACAGTACTTATTTATATGTTATCCTTTTTCCCACTTTATTTTGCTTTGCTTAATTTTTTTCTGTCTGAATGAAATATATGTCCTTTTCCTTCTGTTGGCTTAAAGCCACTTTATTCACTCTCTATTATGACTCATACTTGATTCAGAATAGGGAAAAATAAGACAAATGTATATACCACTGATTATTATTATTCTTTTTTCCAGTAAATGATGATGAAGTTGTAAGGTATAGCAATGTGATATTAAATATTTTATTTTTAGAAGTCCTGAGTTTTTCATCTTAATGAAATAGATAATGTATATTTTTATGCAGTTTTCTTACCTGTTATCATTTTAATTAAAACAGTCTTTATCCTTACCAGAAAGAAATGAGAGGGAATATGGTAGCACTTATTAAGAAAATATGATAAAAAATTCACTTTGCAATAATTTAAAACCAGATTGGACCAAATTCATGAGTTTATAACTTGTTAATTGATAAAATAACAGTCCTAAGTATACCTTATCTCTGATAGTTTTAAGTTTGTAATTTTGGAAAGTAAAATGCACCACCCTTTTAAGCCTTATTGTCTTTTCTCAGTTAAAATCTGTACATAACATAATTAGGGCAAAGAGTCATTTCTTTCCTAGGGAGGCCATGAATGCCTTTTTCTATTGTAGAAAAAAATTCCCACCCAATTAGTGTCTAGATAAGAAGCAGTGTATAGCAATAACTGTGAGATATGCACAATGGCATAGTTAATATAAGGGGAAATTTGTCTGGTAAAAAGAGCTGTGCTGTTCATGACCAGCCTGGGCAACATAGCAAGACCCTGTCTCTATAAAAAATGATTTTTTAAAAATTAGCTAGGTGTGGTAGCACATACCTGTAATCATCCTAGTTACTTGGGAGGTTAAGGCAGAAGGATCACTTGAGCCCAGGAGTTCGAGGCTACAGTGAGCTATAATTGTGCCATGTACCTCCAGCCTGGGTGACAGAGTGAGACCCTGTCGCAAAAACAAAAACCAACATAGAATTGTGGTCGTACAATTTTCATGTGCTGACATACATATATAGTGATTATCTCTGATGAATCCATGGTTATAGAAAGCAGATATGAGTAGAAAACTGCTTCCAACAGTAATTTTTGCTTTCATTTGAATCATCAGGTATCAGTTAGATTTCTGAACTCTAGTTTTAAATTAGAAGGATTATATAGACTCTTAGGTCATAAGAACTTGATTCTGAAATCCTCAGGATATGTGGTTTGCATTTAAGTAGGGTCAGGTTATGGTCAAAACTTCACTTGAGTATCATTTATAGAGTAAGTGGCATTCATTCAGTGAATATTTATTGAACATGTGCTGTTTTTGTTTGTTGAATACATGAATGAATGAATGAGGGGACCTTATAAATATGTGCTATTGCTGAGTTTTATTGTGTGCAGAAGTACTATTTTATTTGAAAGTTTTAGAGTAGAGAGAAATATAATTAAGGAATTTAAAACTATAAAGGGAGCTAATTCACAGAGGAAAAAACTGAAACAAGAGCATCTGCAAGGATAAAGAGAAAAGGTAGCATGTAAAAAAATGGGATATTACTTGGCTACACTATAACTTACCATTAGCTTTAATAATACATTGGTATTCATTCTGAAAAAATACCTTGTATGTTATAGATAAAATAATTTCACTTGGGAAAGATGAAAAATATAAAATGGCTTTTCAAATTGTGTTCCTCAAAATAGGAATTTTAGAGTTAAAGCTATTGACTCAGAAAGGTAGCATGTGTGATGCTTTAGAAAGTGTCTATTAATTTAAATCTCCATTAATTCAGACAGTGCTGAATAAGAATTTATAATTTTTTGGAAACCTTTTATAGTGCAAATGTATAGTAAAAACTATGTTTGATAGTTCAAAATACTTAAGATGGGATCAAATAATGGTAGGTATTAGCATTTTTAAGAACTTCCTGAGTGATTCTACTATGCAGCCAAATTTGAGGCCCAGTGACATAGATCTGTGATTAGCAAGCTATGGTCTGTGGATAATCCAGCGAGTGACCTGTTTTTGTAGTAAAGAAGAAAATTTTCAAATTAAAAAGGCAAAGGTTTAAAAAAAAGAATATGTGACAGATACTATATATGGCTCAGAAAGAAGATATTTACTATACACACTTTTGCAAAAAAGTATTTTGGGCTATCATGTGGGTTATTATGTTTCCTCAGACCAGGGCTTGGGTTACCATATAGCTTATAATGTTTCCTCAGACCAGTAGCATTGGTATCACATGAGAGCTTGTTGGAAATGCAGAATTTCAGGCCTTGTCCTATACTTATTGACTCAGACCTTCATTTTAACAAGGTCCCTAGGTGATTCATGTGGATGTTGAAGTGTAAGAAGCATTGATACACTTGATGTTGATAATATTGTTAACTATCAAGCTCCCGGATACTTCCCTTTACTGACATAAGTGTCTCAGTCCATTTGGGCTGCTATAACAAAATCCCTTAGACTGGGTAACTTTTAAACAGAAATTTATTTCTTATAGTTCTAGAGACTGGGAAGTCCAACGTCAAGGAACCAGCAGAATGAATGTCTGTTAAAGGCTTGCCGTCTGCCTCACAGATAGTGCCTTCTTGCTGTATCCTTACATGGTGGAAGGGGCAGACAACTTCCCTTGGGCCTCTTTTATAAGTGCACTAATCCTATTCATGAAGTACTTCCTTAATGACCTAATCACCTTTTAGTAACCTAATTACCTCTTTAAGACCCCACCTCCAAATAGGATCACATTGGAGATTAGGTTTCAACATATGAATTTTGGAGGGAAACAAACATTAATATCATAGAAATAGGTAATCAAGATTGACTATACAGTTGACACACTACTCAATTTTATATTCCTTTTCCTAAGGATTATTTTTATATTTCTTAAACCCTCACACAGTGATTTCCTAGAGTGTTAGACTACAAAATGGCCACAAAATCTTTGCTGCTTCTCCCATTGAGAATATACTTCCCCTTTCCTTGAATCAGGTCTGGTTTTAGTGACTTTCTTGGTCAATAGAAAGGAGCAGAAACATTCCAAGACTTCTTAGCTTGCTCATAATAACCTTTGAAACTTCTGCCTGGGTTTTATGGACACTCCTTCTAAGAGTCCTGAGCCACCATGTAAGGTGTCTGGCTACCTGAGTGTGCCATGCTGGAGAGAACATGTGTTTTAGGTGCTCCATTTGTTTTCAGCTGAGCCCAGCTTTTCAGCCATCTCTTCTAAGACACCAGTGATATGAGTGAAGCTATCTTAGACCCTCCAGACTAGTCCATCTGTCAGCTGAATACCACCAGCTAACTCTTGTTGATGCCAAGTGGAACATAAGAATCATTCAGCCGAGCTTTGTCTGATTCTCTGACCCACAAAATTGTGAGATACAATAAAATTTTTAAGTCATTACATTTGGGGTAGCTTGTTACTTAGCAATAAATAATCAAACTACTTACATAGAACATCTAAATGTTTTTATGGTATGGGAGAATTGTTACAAGTTATGCTATAAAATTTTAGGTTTATCTTGATTTTAAGATTGGTTATTTTTTTATCAATAGCACAAGGAGAAAATTTAGTGAAAGGGTAGTTAGTTAACCATACCATGTATGATGGCTTTGTGGTATGTCATCTTGACTAGGCTAAATAAACTAAATTCCCTAGAATTGCGTTTTCAGTACATTTCTGGTTAATTGGGCTAAAAGAGATAGTCTCTCAAGAGTTGGAGGATGTAAGAGAAGCATCAGCTGTTTTGTAGTATGCATACATTCTGCTAATTATTGAATCAAACACTGCTGTGAAGAGATTTTTGATTAAAGCCCCTAAGATTTTTGATTAAAGTCAACCTAGGGGCTTTATCCTGGGAGTTTATCCTGGATGGGCCTCATTTAATCAGTTGAAAGCCTTTAAAAGAGAACTTAGACCTTCTCTGGAGAGAGCCCATGGACAACAGCTTCAGCCAGTGATTGTGAGGCTCCAGCCTGCTTGTGATCTTTGCTTTTTGACTGCCTTGTTGCCCTCTGGATTTGACTAACCAGACTCCAATACTAGGTAAGCCAATGCCTTGTTATACATGCATGTGTACACACACACACTCATTTAGAAGCATGAATAGACATACCCTACTGGTTCTGCTTGTCTGGTTGGACCCTGACACAGATTTTTGTACCAGAAGTGGTTCCAGAGGAACAGATTTTAAGCTCTGAATTGGTTCTCTAATCTGATAAAATTTAAAGACATTAATAAGCCTGTTTACACTGTTTTAAAAGACACTGGTAGTCTATGGCATGATGTAGTGAAAGAGTTGCTCAATTTATTACCTTTGGATACTGTAATTGAGTACCTGCAAAAGATTGAGATTCAAGGTGCCTAAGTATGAGCCACTTGAGAACATTTTAGTCAAAATAAGGGGGTAAAATGGAATTGGTTGGTTATTCCTAACTGCTCTGGAGAAAGAGGGCAAAGAAAAATGAGCTTATGGCTTTAAATTGCTAGTTAAATGACCTGAAAGCTTCCATATCTGCCCTCTAAGAAATTCTCTCCTGTAGTTATAAGGCTGGCGTTTCTGAAAATTAAAGCCAGAGATTCCTCCTGTGAGTTGCAAACTTAATTCCCAGCCACTTCTGTTAAAGTTTAGACATTGACTGGGAAGGAATGGGCTACTACAAATGGAAGTGGGGAAATTTGGGTAGATTCTGATAAAGCTGGAGATCTCAACCTCTCAAATGAAACTGAATCTTCTTTGCTGGTAAAAGCAGACCTTCCACCTCTGCCTGAGGAAGTGAGATGGTTAATTTTGGGTCAACTTGACTGGACCACAGATATGTGGTCAAACTTTATTCTGGGTGTTTATGTGAGGGTGTTTGGGGGTGATATTAACATTTAAGTCAGTAGAATGGATAAAGCAGATTGTGTTCCATAATGTGGGTGGGCTTCATTTATGAGATGAAGGTTTAAAGAGAACAAAAGGCTGCCCCTACCCAATAAGAAAGAAAATTATCTTGTCTGACAGACTTTGAATTGGAAAATCAGCTATTCCTGGTTCTACTAGGTTCTACCAGCCTTCAGACTTCACTGGAACATTTTTGGCTCTTCTTATTTCTGCACAGCCTTTGGGTTTTGGACTTGAATTAGGACATCAACTCTAAAGATTTTGGACTTCCAGTTCTTGCCAGTTTGCATAAGTGTGTGAGCCAATTTTAGATATATAAAATTGTATCAATAGCCTAAGGAGATATATTCTGTTTCTCTGGGCTAGCTTCCTGATTAATACAGGTAGCTAGCTCCTCTTTACCTGAAGAACCAGGGAGGGCCTCATGAGGAAGTTGCCTACAAGGTACTCCTGATCCTCCTCAGGACCCTCTTCCTAACACGCTTTTTTGTTTCAAAATGTATAACTAGACTCAAGTTGAAGCAGTCCTCAAAGATGAGGTACAAGATGTGACTCATGACAAAGTGTGATATATACTATAAGAACTGCACGGCTTTTTCCAATTTATATAGAAATCTAGGGGATATATGTGAGAATGGATATTAAGGGTGTGTGGAGGAATATAAAATTATCAGGCTAAATTTACAGGCTCACTGATCAGAGATTCAATGTTTTAGCACAAAGAGTTAGGAAGAGCTTAACTGGTTGGTTGGTTGGTTGGTTGGCTGGACCAAAAGGATGGCCTACACTATAGTCAAAATGCCTTGTTATATTGTAGAGAAAGGTATCTATTCAAAGGCTTGAGGAAGTTGCAATGTTCTTTGCCTGGTGGGATGACACAAACTCTTATTCCTGAAGAGTCTGAACCATTATTAGTCCTACCTAAATTGGTAGCAAATATTTTTCATTCAACATGAAACTTTCTGGATAACATTAAATTTAGGAAATCATATTCTTTAGCCTTTTGAGTAATTTTGTAAATTTAGCATAAGTCCAATGCATTTGCCTTAAGTTCATAGTAAAATGCTTCTGTTGGTATAGCAGTGTGCCAGTATCCATGTCATACAATGCTACTAAATCTATGGTTAAAATCAAGTGGGACCCATGAAAGAATACAAGCAGCCCTTCGTTCTGCTAGAAATGAAGGCTGGAAAACTTCACCTGTAATCCAGTTTTGCCTGATGGCCCGGTTAATGGCTCAATACTTTGCTATACTATGGCTTTCAGCTTAAAGGAATATAAATTATAATAATTAAGGATTCTGGTTGTGCATGAACAGTAAATGTATTTGTACCCTATTAATATCTTTAAAATATAAGACTTTTTCTGTAGCTCTTTCATAAGTAAGTTTTTTTAAATAAGGGGAAGGAAAGAGAAACATGTTTATTGAGTGCTTGCTTTTACTAGCATTATCTCTTTTAATCCAAAGTATATTTTCACTTTTTATAAATCAAGAAACAAAAAATCATAGAGCTAAATAACTTGCCTGTTATCAAATAGATGGTAAATATTGCCCTATCTTTGCATAAACCTTTTCTTAAGGAACTTTTCAATCTGTTCCCTAATTTTGTGAATTAGGGAATCTTGTGAATTGAATTTTATCCTAGCAAAATCCTGTGAAGATTTGTTTCATTATGCATAGTTCTACAGGTGAGGAAAATGAGGAAAGAAAGGTTAAGCAAATTTTAGTCATATAACTCAGGATGAAAAGGTGTCTTGATTTTTTGCCATTATAATACATAGTAAGAGGTGAGCAGAAATACCATAGTATATTTTATTTTCTATATGTTGTATTATTAATGATATATATGATCTCATGTATGTTCTATTTGAATAGAGTCTAGTTAGAGATATGAAGGCCAAAGGATGAGTAATGAAAGAGAATAGGAAAAAAATGGGGAAATAAATTTTTTTCAAAAAAGTTTGATTTATAAGTAAATAACTTACATATCAATACTTAGACTTTAAAACCCACCACATAATTTCAAATCTTACTCAATAGATTCATCTAAAATATTTATAGTATAATTATAATTCCTTTATATTGGATAATCAGCATTCAATTGTCAAATGCCAAAACAATCTGAAATTTGTCTTCTTGTGATACTGTTGTTTTAATCTCAAGAAAGCAGTATTCATGGCCTTCCTTTTATATGAGCCACCTTTGTTCCTTGCTATCCTAAATGTGGTCCGTGGGCCCACAGATTGGTATCACTGATTACTTATTAGCCTTGTAAAATCTCGGGCCTACCTTACACCTTCTGAATAAAAATATGCATTTTTAACGAAATTTATTATAGGCATATGAAGGTTTAACACTGCTGTTGACTTCTAGATCTAGGTTGACTGCTATACTATACTCTTGTCTGCCTGATTTACCTTCAAATGTTGGAATTAGGATAGCCAACAGTCTCCATTTAGTCCTGCAGAACTTGTAAATCAGGACTCTACTTTGTTTTTTGAGTTATAGTTTATATTTTTCTGAAATGAGAACATTAAAGTACATTGCAGCTACATCATTATGTTTTAAAAATCTATGTATTTTACAACTAGGTTCCTACTAAGCTTCTGTTTTAAGCAAAATGAGAAGTATGTGACTGAAAGCAGTTTACTATTATATCATAGCTAAATTGGAATGCATCATAGTGCTATTAATTATAGTAAGGAAACTACATTTTTTCCCCCTCAACAAATGGAAAGACAAGATTCTAAAACATGCATGACTTTCTTATCCAATGATGAAAAATATCTGAAATTGCTAGATTCTCCCTCATTAGTCTTTCCTGCATATTTTGGCCCCTTATAATGTGCCCAGCAAAGTAAGATATAGAAATTTCATAAATGTTAGATATTGTCTTCTTACATTTCTATTTTCCTCTTAATGGTTTTGTTGGTAGATAAAGTGACACCTGTAAAGCGAGTAAAATATTTGCAAGGTTCTTACAAGAACAATATTTGTCTCTTGCAATGCTGTTATTAATAATAAAATTTCACTTTAGTGGGCAGTTACTTAACCATTCTGTTACTTACCTGATATGCTTCAGGTGAGGTTCTTAGACTCAATATATGAAATAGTAAGGGAAACTTAGAAGGACTGTGTCTTGCAGTACTTAATATATTGATTAAGAATAAGGAAAGGCTGGGTGCAGTGGCTCACGCCTGTAATCCTAGCACTCTGGGAGGCCGAGGAGGGCGGATGCTCGAGGTCAGGAGTTCAAAACCAGCCTGAGCAAGAGCGAGACCCCATCTCTACTATAAATAGAAAGAAATTAATAGGCCAACTAATGTATATAGAAAAAATTAGCCGAGCATGGTGGCGCATGCCTGTAGTCCCAGCTACTCGGGAGGCTGAGGCAGTAGGATTGCTTCAGCCCAGGATTTTGAGGTTGCTGTGAGCTAGGCTGATGCCACAGCACTCACTCAAGCCTGGGCAACAAAGCGAGACTCTGTCTCAAAAACAAACACAAAAAAAAAGAATAAGGAAAACTTAGGAAGACTGTGTCTTAATAGATTGATGGTTACGTTTATAAAGAGAAGTAACCATAAACTTTGTAGTAGCAGTCCAATAACTACTTTATAAGTGTTAAAATAAGAAAAATGATGCTCAAAGTATATCAATTGTGCTAGATGAGAGATCCTAAACAACAATGGGAATGGTATTTTTTTCTTGACCCTATAAAAAACATGAATGTAAGAAAACTACATATTGCAGTGGGTACTTATTATTGAAATAGAATGTTAATGCCATTATCTAAAGATACTTGCTGATGATGGTTCTCCTAGGATCTATACAATAAAAAGTAAGAACTGAAATGTGTAAAGCAATTCTTATTTTAGGTGTTATCTTCAAGAAAAAGCAAAAGGAAAATAAATGTATTCTGGAGAAAAGCATACATTAGTTGAACTGTAATATTCTTTAAAAATTTACTGAATATCAGAAACTCTTCAAGAAGTAAAAGTTGAGCATGTTAAAGTATGCAAAACCTTCAGAACACTTTCTGAGATGACAGTGTTCTCTGGCTTCACCTATAGAATTCTGTGAAGAATCAAAGACTTTAACTGCCATTGCATGTAATCAGAGAATGCTCTTCTATTAGACATTTCTTAACAAATGTCCCATATAAAAATCAGATTTTTAAGAATATGTATTCATTTAGCAAAAGAGAAGACATTTAAATGAAAATTTTATTAACTGGATGTTTTTGTTATGTCATTATAACTATCTTAGGAGCAAGATTCCAAGGCAAAAGTGAAACTGATGGTGGTACTGCTATTATATTTAGCATTTAATACTAGCATGGCATTAGTAATATAGCAGATATAGAAATATTGTTTTTTTTGTTTTTTTACCATTCTTGAATTTGGTAATTCACTGTAGAATCTCTGTACAACATAAATTCTGATTCCTTTTCCATTTTGTCTAATTTAGATCCCCCTAGCTTCTGCTGAGTATAAAATAAATGGGTCTGGGATTATAAATTTGCTTTTTTAAAGTTAAGAAATAAATTACTTGCTGAAAGTATTCAGATACATACCTCAATCTGGGCATTGTCTTTTCTTTTTTTTTTTAAATTATTTTTCATTTCAGCATATTACAGGGGTACAAATGTTTAGGTTACACATATTGCCTTTGCCCCACTCGAGTCAGAGCTTCAAATGTGTCCATCCCCCAGACGATGCACACCACACCCATTAGGTGTGAATACACCTATCTCCTCCTCCCTCTACCATCTGCCCAACACCAGATGAATGTTATTAATATATGTGCACTTAAGTGTTGATCCGTTAATACCAATTTGATGGTGAGTACATGTGGTGCTTGTTTTTCCATTCTTGTGATACTTTACTTAGTAGAATGGGTTCCAGCTCTATCCAGGATAATACAAGAGGTGCTAGATTACCATTGTTTTTTGTGGCCGAGTAGAACTCCATAGTATACATATACCACATTTTTATTAATCCACTCATGTATTGATGGGCACTTGGGTTGTTTACACATCTTTGCAATTGTAATTTGTGCTGCTATGAATGTTCTAGTGCAGATGTTTTTTTTTATAGAATATCTTTTGTTCTTTGGGTAGATGCCCAGTAATGGGGTTGCTGGATCAAATGGTAGTTCTACTTGTGGCTTTTTGAAGTATCTCCATATTACTTTCCACAGAGGTTGTACTAATTTGCAGTCCCACCAGCAGTGTATGAGTGTTCCTATCTCTCCACATCCACCCCAACATTTATTGTTTTGGGACTTTTTGATAAAAACCATTCTCACTGGAATTAAGTGATATCTCATTGTGGTTTTGGCTTGCATTTCCCTGATTATAGGGCATTGTTTTAATGAACATGTAAACATGTTTAAAATTAACCTTCACCAGAATTAAGCTCAGTAGAAATAGAAATTGTTAGTGATAGCTCATAAAATTAAACTTATGAAATATTACTAGGGATAAATTTTGTACTTCTTTAGTTTTAAAATTTTTTTTTGCTTGGCTCTTTATTGGAAAATGAGTTTTTATGTTATTAATACTGTGTGAGATGCCAAAGAATAGCATGAGAATTTTTTGTTTTATTCTAAAGCTCATTCATCTACTTTATTTATAAATCAATTATCTATTGAATGACTGCTGTGTTCTTTATTACAGAAGAAAATGGTTTCTTTTCATTTCAGGTTTTATCTGGCTTCTTATAAACTTATAGCTTTAGGAAATGCTATACTTCTTAATATTTAGTAGCTTTTAGCACCATTGGTATAAAATTTAAAAACATTTTAAAATAAATTAGTAATTTATAATTTTCTAAATTTACTTTTAATTTTAATATGACAAATCATGTAATTTTCAGATGAGGTTATTAATCAAGATATGATAAATCCATTTGGTGTGCTCTTCGAAATTATGCTTTCTTTTTTTTGAGTGTATATATTTAAGGGTATTATATATATTTGTATATAGTTTGTAGATACACATCTATAAACTGATATGTATCACTGATCTAACAAATATATAGGGGAATCAACTTTGTTTCAATGAGAAATTTGTATCTATATTACTACTTATTTACTTTAATTTACATATAATTAAACTTTTAAAGTAATACAGAAATGAATCAAGACATTTGCTAAAGCATATAAGCCAGGATTTTCTGGGAAATGGTTACAATTTTAAGAATAATTTAAGAATTTAAAAATTATTTTATCTCCATCCCATACATGTTTTATCAATTTTAAATCTTATATATTTTAGGAGGGCTGACATTTTCTCTTATATTTTTATGTTGAGCAATAAGTTAGTGATTATAAATATCCATTTATGACACAAATTTATCTGTTTTTGTACTGTATTTAGTTTTCTGATTTCTGGATTTGATGTCTAATGTAACTTATTTTATAAATATAATTTTAAACACAATAATGAAAATAGTATTAGAATAAGAATTTGTGCCATTCTTCTATATTTCTTGGAACATTACATACCATCAGTCAAGTGCTTTGGCTCAAATACAGTTAACAGAAATAAGGTTAAATTTTCACTTTTCATAGATTGAACCGTTAAAGCCTGGTTGCTCCCAGCTTTGTTTTGGATGGTGGTAGTATTTGTAGTACCATGAAAGATCCATCTATTTTTATGTAAAAATATGCCTATTTAATTATCAGGTATATGACATCATAGTGTAGTAATGTTGGATTAATAGTTCATAATTAGAACTTCTGTCCTAGGTTTCATGAAGATCACCTGAGTAATGGAATAAATAAGCTCATGTCTCTTTTTGCTTCAGTTTTCTCACTTTCAGAATGGGAATACATGCCCCAATTCCTTCCCAGATTGTAATGATTCAGATCTCTTTTTTCCTTTTGATAAGAAAAATATTAAAGGATTATTATAATTACAAATAAAAATATGTCAGGTTTTCTTTCTAAAAATCCATAAGCCTATTAGCCTATTTCCAACAATTCTTTATTCCAGACATTAAATCACTTCATAACAATAAAAAATTAAAAAGCCATTCTTTATTGCACATTTACAATATATTTGACAATCTTCTACTTAAATAAATGCTAAATTAATTACAGTTTGGACATGCATTGTTCTTTTAGACTACTGAAAGTTGTTGAATTGTTTATTTCTTCAGGTTATTTATCCTGTAATTTGGAAAGTGTTAATATAGGTCTCTAAAGTGTCTACTGGAGGGGGTTAGTCCCAAAGTTTGTAGTATTACATAGTTTTACTCTTCTGTTGCTTATAACAATTAAAATTACTGTACTAATTAGATCTGTACAAAAAGGATAGTCAGTTTTCTTGGTAATAGAAGGGGACATAAGTAAAGGCATTTGGATACCAATATTGAATATACCTTGCTAGATTAGTTCCCAGAAAATGTTGTTTATCTTTAATGAATATAATTTGCTTGAGAATAAGTAATGATTGACTAAATATTTCATCAGTTAAAATACTGTCTGTTCAGATTATCATTTCATTTTGTATTTTAACTATTTTAAGAGGGAAAACCAGTCTTTATAATCAAAGTAAGTATAAAAGTGACACAGTAAAATTAGAACCCCAAATCCTAAACCAAGAACAACTATGAAATTAATAGTGCATTGTTGCTAAGCGCTGGATAGATTAGCTTTTAAATAAAGTTGGTTTGTTACATGAAAAACATTAATAAGTCCATTATTGTCAGGCTTTCTATAAACACCAACAATTTATATAATGCAACATTATAAAAACTTCAAAGCACATTTAAAAAATGTTTAAGCAATTGTTATTTACATCTTTTATGATTGTTCAACTGTAGTAGGTATGAAAATTCCTAAAACGGAAAGAAAAAATAGCAAAGAAAGCAGAAAACAATGAATCCAATGACCCAGTTCACTGAATAAATATATATGATCACCATATCCATGTCAAACCACCATCCACGGCTATCATCCTCAAAGTGCAGGTAGTCCATCCTGTGTGCACCATGTGGGAACTGCCTTCTTGTAACTGGAGCTGCACGTCTATGGAAACCTAGAATATGTATGAACATGTTAAAGCTCATTAAATTCAGATAAGTGCTCAGAAAGAAAGCTGAATTATGAATACAAGTACCATGAATGAAGCATGTCTTGATTTCACTGAGTGGTATGTTGTATTCCTGAGAGTTTTTTTCAATGATGAGCAACTACCAGAAGCTGCTTCTAACATTGAGTGTTAAGGGCAGGGACAGTAAAGTTAGCAAAGAGCACAGGATATAGAGTCAAGATACTCGCCTAGTTCTGTCACTTTACTGGGGCAAGTTATTTAGCTCTGAGTCTCAGATTTCTCATAACATCTAATCAGTTCAAATATTTGTGAGGATCAAATGTAATTATTTTCACATGAGAACATTTTCTAAATGTAAACTTTATTCATGTTTCATTTCACAACTGCTGTTACTGTTTATAACTTCTTATCACTAACTTAACCTTAAATCTATACCTTGAATTTCATTCAGTCCAGTTATTGCATCAAAGTTTTGAGAAGAATGTCTCTTATATCTTGTTTTAGCAGTGAATAAACTGGAGAGACATGATTCTGTGAAGCTCTAAATTGAAACAAATTCTGGTTCATCCATTTTTTTTTTTTTTTTTTTTGAGACAGAGTCTCACTTTGTTGTCCAGGCTAGAGTGAGTGCCGTGGCGTCAGCCTAGCTCACAGCAACCTCAAACTCCTGGGCTTGAGTGATCCTTCTGCCTCAGCCTCCCGAGTAGCTGGGACTACAGGCATGCGCCACCATGCCCGGCTAATTTTTTATATATATATCAGTTGGCCAATTAATTTCTTTCTATTTATAGTAGAGACAGGGTCTCGCTCTTGCTCAGGCTGGTTTTGAACTCCTGACCTTGAGCAATCCGCCCGCCTCGGCCTCCCAAGAGCTAGGATTACAGGCGTGAGCCACAGCGCCCGGCCGGTTCATCCATTTTAACAATTGAGTAATCTTAAATATTATGTTGTAGATCAGGCTGCTTATTCTGACTGTAAGGTTGCATTCATTTGGGTATTAGTATAGTTATTTAAAGTCAAACTTCGCTGTTTCTGTAACCTGAGACTTTGCTTAATTTATCTATCAATTCCAGGAGTCTCTTGGTGGAATTTTTGGGGTTTTCTAGATATAAGATCATATTGTCAGCAAAAAGTGATAGTTTGACTTCCTCTTTCCCAATTTCGATATCCATAATTTCTTTCTCTAGCATACACAAATCAGTAATATTCCTTTATACCAATAACAGTCAAGTTGAAAGTCAAATAAAAGACTCAATACCATTCACAAGAGCTACAAAGAAAATAAAATATCTAGGAATATACTTAACTAAGGAGGTAAATGATCTCTACTAAGAGAACTACTAACACTGATGAAATTGCTGATGATGTAAACAAATGGGGAAATATATCATGCTTATGGATTAGGAAAATCAACATTGTTAAAATGTCCATACTTCCCAAAGTAATTTATAGATCCATTACAATCTCCATCAAGATACAAAAGTCATATTTCACACATATAGAAAAAATTCTATGCTTCATTTGTAACCAGAAAAGAGCCTGAATAGCCAAAGCAATCTTGAGCAAAAGGAACAAATCTGGAGGCATCACATTACCAGACTTCAAACCATATTACAAGGCTATGGTAACTAAAACAGTATGGCATTAAAAAGCTTCTGGCAAATAGACCACCTACAGAACAGGAGAAAATATTCACAAGGTATACATTGAATAAGGGACTAATAACCAGAATCTACAAAGAATTCAAGCAAATAAGCAAGAAAAAAACTCAACCTCATTAAAAAATGGGCAAAAGACATGAACAGAAGCTTCTCAAAAGAAGACAGGCAGATGGATAATAAACATATGAAAAATGCTCAACATCACTAATCATCAGGGAAATGCAAATTATAACCACAATGAGAGATTATTTTACCCCAGTTAGAATGGCTTTTATTAAAAAGTCCAAAAACAGTAGATGCTGGTGTGGATGCAGAGAGAAAGGAACAGTTATACACCTTTCGTGGGACTGCAAATTAGTATAGTCCCTATGGAAAATAGTATGGAGATTCCTCAAAGAACTAAAAGTAGACCTACCATTTGATCTAGCAATCCAACTACTGGGTATTTACCCAAAGGAAAAGAAATCATTTTATCAAAAAGAGATATATACTTGAATGTGTATTGCACCACGATTCACAATTGCAAAGATGTGGAATCAACCCAAGTGCCCATCAATTTATGAGTGGATTAATAAAACGTGTATGTAAACCATGGAATACTATTCAATCACGAAGAAGGATGAATTAATAATGCCTTTTGCAACAATCTGCATTGAATTGGAGATCATCATCCTAAGTGACGTATCTAAAGAATGGAAAAACAAACACCGCATATACTTACTATTAAATTGGAACTAATTTATGAGCACACATGTGCATAGAGGGAAGTATAACTCAATGGAAATCAATCAAGGGGAGGGACTGAGCAAAACCTACCTAATGTGTACAATGAATGCTATCTGGGTTGACAAGGACACTTATAAATAACCCTGACTCAAGCATTACAAAAGTGATCCATGTAACCAAAAACATTTGTACTTCCACAATACTTTGAAATTAAAAAGACTCAAATCTCCTTAGTCAAGAACAATCCTATTTTAAGCTTATGTATGCTTATTTATAAATTATGTTTACTTATATAGATGTAAAACATGAAATTAAAAGGGATGAGATAATGAAATAAGTGATGTTTTGCAATAAATTGTAGTCATATTTCAAATAGTTTTGATAATCTCTAATTGTTTATGGCTGACTTTCTATATTTGATTTGATTTTTAAAAAATGATACATAATATTTGTACATATTTATGGAGTACATATGCTATTTTGTTACGTATATAGGCTGTAATGACCAACTCGGTATTTTGGGTGTCCATTACCTCGAATATTTATCATTTTTATGTGTTAGGAACATTTCAAGTCCTCTCTTCTAGCCATTTTCAAATATTTGAAATATTGTTAACTATAACAACTCTACTGGGCATTTGAAGATTAGAACTTATTCCATCTAACTGTATGTTTTTGCCCATTAACCAATCCCTTTTTATCTTCCCTCACCCAAACATCCTTCCCAGCATCTGGTATCTATTATTCTACTCTCTACCCCCATGAGATCAATTTTTTTTAGCTCTCATATATAAGTAAGGACATGTGATATTTGCTTTTCTGTGTCTGGCTTATTTCACTTAGCATAATGATCTCCAGGTCCATCCATGTAGTTGCAAATGACATTTCATCCTTTTTTAAAGGCTGACTGGTATTCCACTGTGCATATATACCACATTTTCTTTACCCCTTTGTTTATTCATGGTAACTTATATTGATTCCATATCTTTGCTATTGTGAATAGTGCTGTAATAAACAGGCAGCTTTGACATATGGATTTCTTTACTTTGGGTAGAAACCCAGTAGTAGGATTGCTGAATCATATAGTAGTTTTTAGTTTTTTGAGACATCTTCATGCTGTATTCCATAGTGGCTATACTAATTTAAATTTCCACCAATAATGCATAAAAGTTCCCTTTTCTCTGTATCCTCACCAGCATCTGTTATCTTTTATCTTTACTCATAGCCATTCTAACGGGAGTAAGATTATATCTCATTGTGGTGTTGATTTGCATTTCCCTAATGGTTAGTGATGCTGAGAATTTTTTAATATACTTGTTGAGCACTTATTAAGTCTTCTTTTGAGAAATGTCTATTCATGTCCTCTGCCCACTTTTAATAGGGTTATGTTTTTTACTGTTGAATTGTTTGTGTTCCTTTTATATTCTGGATATTAGTTCCTTGTTGGATAGTTTGCAAACAACTTCTCCCATTCAACAGGTTGTCTCTTTACCCTGTTGACTGTTTCCTTTGATGTGCAGAGGCTTTTTAGTTTAATATAATCCCACTTGTCTTTGTTTTTGTTGCTTCTGCTTTTGAGGTATTAGCCATAAAATCTTTGCCTAGACCAACATTCTGGAATGTTCCCCCTATGATTTCTTCTAGTAGTTTTAGAGTTTCAAGTTTTGTGTTTAATTTTTTAAATCAATTTTGAGCTTATTTTTGAATGTGGCGAGAGATAGGGGTCTGGTTTCATTCTTCTGCGTATCATATGGGTATCCAATTTCCCCAGCAACATTTACTGAAGAAGGTGTCAATGAACATTCTTGGCATGTTTGTTTGAAAATTAGTTGACTGTAATACATGGATTTATTTCTGGGTTCTCTATTCTGTCCCATTGTTCTATGGGTCTGTTTTTATTCTACTCCCATCCTGTTTTGATTACTATAGCTTTGTACTATATTCTGAAGTCAGGTGGTATGATGCCTCCAGCTTTGGTCTTTTGCTCAGGATTGCTTTGGCTATTCAGGCTCTTTTTTGGTTCCATATAAATTTTAGCATTGCTTTTTTCTCTTTGAAAAATGACATTGGTATTTTGATAGGAATTGCACTGAATCTGTAGATTGCTTTGGATAGTATGGTCATTTTAATGATCTTAATCTCTCCAATCCATGAGCATGGAATGTCATTTATGTCCTCTAATTTCTTTTCATCAGTGATTTGTAGTTTTCCTTGTAGAGGTCTTTCACTTCTTTAAATTTATTTCTAGGTATCTTTTTTTATAGCTATTGTAGATGGGATTGCCATCTTGATTTCTTTCTCAGTTAGTTGACTACTGGTGTGTAGAGATGCTACTGATTTTTGTATGTTGATTTCATATTCTGAAACTTTACTGAATTTATTCATCATATAAAAGTTTTTTGGTGGAGTCTTTAGGTTTTCCTAGATCTGCAATGAGACATAATTTGACTTCCTCTTTTCCAATTTGGATGCCTTTTATTTCTTTCTCTTTCCTGATTGTTCTGGCTAGGGCTATGTTGTATTTGTGCTGAAAGTGGGCATTGTTATATTGTTCCAGTTCTTAGAGGGAATGTTTTCAGCTTTTCCCCATTCAGTACAATATAGGCTGTGGGTTTGTCATATATGGCCTTTATTATGTTGAGGTATGTTCTTTTTATGTCTAGTTTGTCAAGAGGTTTTTATCATGGAGGGACATTGAATTTTATCAAATGCTTTTTCTGCATCTACTGAGATGAGCATATGATTTTTGTCCTTCATTCATGTTGATTCTGTCATGTTTGATTTTCCTATGTTGAACCATTCTTGTATCCCTGGTATAAATCCCATTTAATCATGGTGTATTATCTTTCTGATGTGCTGTTGAATTTGTTTTACTAGTATTTTGTTGAGAAATTTTGTATCTGTGTTCATCAGAGATACTGGCCTGAAGTTTTCTTTTCTGTTGTTGTGTCTTTGTTTAGTTTTGGCATTAGGATAATGCAGCCTTCATAGAAGGAGTTAGGGAGAATTCCCACCTCTCCATTTTTTTGGACTAGAGGAGAACTGATGTTACTTTTGTGAAAGTTTGGTAGAATTCAGCAGTGAAGCCAACTGGTCCTGGCTCGCTCTTTGTTGGGAGCATCACTATTACTGATTCAATCTCATTACTCATTAGTCTGTTCAGGTTTTCAATTTCTTCTTGATTGAACCTTGGGGGGTTGTATATGTCCAGGAGTTTAACCGTTTTGGCCAGGTTTTCCAGTTTGCAGGTTTATAGATGTTTATACTAGTCTCTGATGATTTTTTGTATTTCTGTGGCATCAGTTATAATGCCTGCTTTTTCATTTCTGATTTTATTGGAATCTTCTCTTTTTTTTTTCTTGGTTAGACTAGCTAGAAGTTTATCAATTTTCTTTATCTTTTCAAAAATTTTTGTTTTGTTGATCCTTTGTACTTTTTATCTCTAATTCATACTTTTCTATTTATTCTTTCTTTCTAGTAACTGGGTTTGCTCTGCTCTTAGATTTCTACTCTTTGAGGTACATTGTTAGATTGTTTATTTGAAATCTTTCTACTTTGTTGATTTAGGCATTTAATGCTTTAAACTTGCCTCTAAGCACTGATTTTGCTGCATCCAATAGGCTTTGATGTGTTATACTTCTATTTTCATTTGTTTCAAGATTTTTTCTTTTTATTATTTATTTATTTCAGAGTATTATGGGGGTACAAATACTTTGGTTACATAAATTGCCTTTGTACCACCCAAGTCAGAGCTACAAGTGTGCCCATTCCCTGGACAGTGTGCACTGCATCTGTTAGGTGTGAATTTACCTATCCTCTCCTCCCCCTCCCCCCTGCTCAACACCCTATGAATGTTACTTCCTTCTATGTGCACATTAGTGTTGATCAATTAGTACCAGTTAATGGTGAGTACATGTGGTGCTTATTTTTCCATTCTTGTGATACTTCACTTAGAAGAATGGGCTCCACTCAGGATAATACAATAGGTAGTTAAATATTTTTTATGGCTTAGTAGTACCCAATGATATACATATACCACATTTTATTAACCTACTCATGTATTGATGGGCACTTGGGTTGTTTCCACATCTTTTCAATTGTGAATTGAGTGCTATAAACATTTGAGTACAGATATTTTTTATAGAATGTCTTTTTTTCCTTTGGGTAGATCTCAGGTTACAAAATCAATGTACACAAATCGGTAGCATTCATATACGCCAACAACAGTCAAACTGAGAACCAAATCAAAGACTAAATACCTTTTACAATAGCAAGAAAGAAAATACCTAGAAATATATTTAAGAAGGTGAAAGACCTCTACTGGGAGAACTATGAAACACTGAGGAAAGAAATAGCAGAGGATGTAAATAGATGGAAAACCATACCATGCTCATGGATTGGCAGAATCAACATTGCTAAAATGCCTGTAGTACCCAAAGTGATCTACACATTCAATGCAATCCATATTAAAATACCAACATCATTTTTTGCAGATCTAGAAAAAATAATTCTATGCTTCATAGAATTCATGGAACTAGAGAAGACCCTATATGGCCAAATCAACCTTAAGCTAAAAGAACAAATTGGGAGGCATCACTTTGCCAGACTTGAAGCTATATTACAAGGCTATAGTAACCAAAACACCATAGTACTGGCAAAAGAACAGAGTCAATAAATTTTTTGCTTTCCCCCTTAATTTCTTCCTTGACCCCATGGTTACTTAAGACATTTTCCTGAAGATATATCTATGGCAGGGGTCCTCAAACTATGGCCCATGGGCCACATGTGGCCCACTGAGGACATTTATCTGGCCCACTGGGTGTTTTTGCCACCACTGCCTATCCTGCTTAACAGCTGACTCATCCCAGGCCCACAGTGCTCATGTGTGGAATGTGCGCCGCACTCTCCAATGGCCCTCCAACAGTCTGAGGGACAGTGAACTGGCCCCCTGTTTAAAAAGTTTGAGGACCCCTGACTATGGTGTTGGTTGGGTAGAGCACTTTGGGTTTGATTCTGGGTGCATTTGGTAGTGTAGTCTCTATATGATTTCTTTGGTTATAAACAGCATCCATGGTGTCTGTGATTTTCTTATTGGCTTAAGGTGCAGTTGTTAGTACAGGTAGTGGTGAAGTTTTGCTGAGGACAGGGATTCCCAGTGGGTCTGTCCTCAGGGCCCAGTGGTGGCAGTAGTGGACTGAATGTGCCTGTCTTTGCCCCAGGGCAACATACACTGGCAGTGGTGGTAGAGGGTCCTGGTGGGCTGATACTTGGGTCTGCAGACTTGGATGCTGGCAGTGGCAATGGTGGGTTGAGCAAGTGGGCAGGTTCTCAGGCTCTTCGGCAAGGGTATGGTATGGGCAATGGTAGTGGCAGGAAAACCCTTTGGCCATGCTGGTGTTGGTAGTGCCTACAACAGTCTGGGTGGGCCAGTCCCTAAGCCCACAGGTGGCATGTACAGGTGGGGATCAGCTGCAGTAGTAGTGGCAGGTTGAGTGGGCCTGACTTCAGCTACCCAGAGGGAATGCTCAGGTGCTAATGGGGGAGGATAGAATTTTGCAGTCCCCAGGGCCTTGAATAGCATGCTCAGGCACTAGGGGTTGGAGTTGGACCAGGTGTACCTGCCATCAGCCCCTCGTGCATGCAGGAGCTGGCTGTGGTAGATAAGGGTGGGATGATTGTTAGACCATCAGTGAAATGCTTGGGTGGGAACACTAGTGGCTGTGCTGTAGCTTTGCTACTGGAGAGGGTAGAGCTGCTTTCAATGGCTGTATGCAGGCAGTTGTGGAGTGTATGAAAGCTGCAGTGGTAGCTGCAGGGGGATTCTGTCTTTGGGGTGCACAAAAATGTGTGGTGGCTTTTCCTTACTGATGGCAGTAAGGTCACTGCCAATGGCTCATGGCTCAGCCCTGGTGGTAGCATTCTGCCACAGGTGGGGAATGTCAGTTGTGCTCCTGAGGTATGGAGATGCAGGGGCTATTGTGTCCCAGGGCTTGATGCAGTCTGATGGGGACTGGGTGCCTCATATGGTGCCTTGCTTTAGATGCTTAAGACTTGTGGGCGTATGTGAGATGTAGTGTGAGCTACCTCTCTGCAACAATGCATTTGTGCAGTCTTTAGGCATCTCCCTCTACAGCAGTTTTAGGGCCCATGAGGGTCTAGAGGGGCACTCTTGTGGCTAAGATTGCAGGAGTGTGTGGTAAGAATGTGGCCCACTAGGGGTGCCTCACTTACCCTTTCCCTGCATTGGGAAGTCTCTCTGGGCTCCCAGCAGAGCAGGTTGCCTTGCTTTCCTCTCCATTCTTGTATTTGGTGTATCCTGTCACTTCTTTGTTCAATTCTAGTATTCTCATAGAGAATCTGTTTGAAGTATGATAGTGAATAGAATATTCACTATGTTGGTTCTTCTTTGTGGAGGAAATGAGTACCAGAGGCTTGCAGTCAGCCATCTTGAAGTCTTTCCTCCTGATAACTTTAATTTTCAATTATAATCTTTATAGCTTAGAAAAGGTTACATTAGGATGATGTGTCAGCTTCTCTGGTTTTTTTTTTTTTTTTTTGGTTTGCTTTTGTTATTAGTATTATTTTCAATCTGATTTCTTTACAGGATTCTGTTTAAGTCCCTTGTTCACTTTGTGCTGGTCATTTAGGTAAAACTAGATAATATAATCATTTAACAAAGCATCTGTAATCTTCAATATATTGTAACACATGGAAAATAAATGAATGAAGCCAGCCCTTCTGTGTTGCCAAACTTCCAGTTTTTCCTCAGCTAACATTACATACCATCATGACATGTAAGTGAAAATGCCAATGTCAGGCCTCAATAAATATTAAGGCTTACTTCTTCTATTTAGATAAAAATCATAAAAAATTTTAATGTTCTTTAAATTCCAGTTGATTGGCTTGCACCCAATCTGTGAGCATTCTACTTTGACGAACACCAGGGAATTTCAATACCAACAGTTTTTCTAGACTATCCTGTTTTCAAAAGTGTAGTCAGTATTTGAAGAAGAAAAGGCCTTTTTTGCGTGTGTAGGAGAAAGGGGAAGTGGGAAGAGTTTTTCCACACATTCAAATATTATCCTAATGTGCAAACACAAATATTCTCGGTGTAGTGATATAACTTTTTAAAAGTTTCTTCACAGGCCGGGCGCGGTGGCTCACGCCTGTAATCCTAGCTCTCTGGGAGGCCGAGGTGGGCGGATCGTTTGAGCTCAGGAGTTCGAAACCAACCTGAGCAAGAGCGAGACCCCATCTCTACTATAAATAGAAAGAAATTAATTGGCCAACTAATACATATAGAAAAAATTAGCCGGGCATGGTGGTGCATGCCTGTAGTCCCAGCTACTTGGGAGGCTGAGGCAGGAGGATCACTTGAGCCCAGGAGTTTGAGGTTGCTGTGAGCTAGGCTGACGCCACGGCACTCACTCTAGCCTGGGCAACAAAGTAAGACTCTGTCTCAAAAAAAAAAAAAAAAAAAAAAAAAAGTTTCTTCACAAATATAGGCTAGAAATTCTTATTACTAAGAAGAAATTATTTTTTCCTATCCAAAAGGATTGGTATAGGCCTTAGATTATTCAGATTCAAAAGTTTCGTTTGAGTAAAAGGAATAATGGTATTAATGGTATAGTTTTAATAAAAATAGTACAGCTGAGAATAGATATGGCACAAAGGATGAAACATTTTGAGTAGGGTGAGTACACATGTTGGTTTCTCTGGGACAGCCCCAATTTACTCTTGTTCCAGCATAATATATGTGCCTTCATTGCTAATTTCCTTTATTGGTGGAAGGAGGGAAAAAGAAGGCAGTATAAGGAAGATTAGATTAGAAACTTTGAATCCAACTCTGAATACCACAAGGTGATGTTGACTCATGGTGGCTTAGGAAACAAGTTTTTATAGATAAGGTGGAAAATGATCATTGGTTGGTTAATTTTAACTTTTTTTCAAGTGAAGAGAGAGTATTTATAATAAATTTTGGAATTCCAAAGCTGTGAATTATAGGAGATTATTGCAATTTTAAAATCAAAGTCAGACTAATAGAAAATCATCTCACAGATGATATATTACTGTTATTATATATGTTACTGTTATTTGGTAAGCCTTAGATTAATAGTGATATTAAAACTTGCTAGAATACAAATCAGTGATTAACTGCAGATTCCAAGGTAAAATGATAATAAAAATGCCTAATTCATTGGGTTATTATGAGGATTAAGTAAATTAATATAATACATGAAAGGCATATGCATGGCCCATAGTAAAGGTTCAATAATGTTAAATTCATCTTTTTATTTTAAACATCCCCATAAGGAGAAAAATGTTATTTCAGTGTGTCTGTACATCTTGCAAAGAGGCAGTAACTGCCTTTATTCTGGACTATCTTTTGAAAGATATTTGTATAGCAAACAATGTTGGAAGATAGTGTCCCCTTTTGAAGCAGAGGGCAGGTTTGTTTATAGTTTTGGAACATAGCATATTATAAAATGCTTGTTATAAAAGATTTGAGTTTTGTAAACTCAGAATTCTTCCATGTAACACACCCCAATGCATGTATACATATTGTGACAACCTGTGGAAAATGGGGCTCAACAATACATAACACGTGCTGCTATGCCGGCTATTGCTATGAGTAATAAACCATTCTTTGTCTTTGACCGATGAATCTTGTGCCGTCCTGCTAGCATCCATGAAAGTGGCCAAATAACTTGTTAGCTTACAAATAGGTAAAATCTCAGGCCCGTAACAGTTCTTGACAATGGTAACCTTGCAATCTCTTTTAGTTTCTGAAACAGTTTGCATAAAATTGGAATCCTTGAACGTTTGATAAATCTAGTCTATGAAACTATTTGGGCCTATAGTCTTTTCAGGCATAGTGGCAGATTTTAAAATACCAATTGATTAACAGTTGTTGGTCTATTCATGTTTTCTAGCTCTTTTTGAGTCATTTTTAATAATTTTCATACAAAATTATCCATCATCTCCATGTTTTCAAATGAGTTGGACTAAGATTTTCATAGCTGTTGTATACTTAAGACTCTTCACAAATATTCTGGTCTCTTTCTTTTTTTTCCAGAATATTATAGGGGTACAAACATTTTGGTTACATATAATGCCTTTGCCTCACCTAAGCCAGAGCTGCAATTGTGCCCATCCCCCATACAGTGTGCCCAGATCCATTTGTTGTGAGTTTACCCACCCCATACCACTTCCCTTCCATCTGAATGACACCCGATGAATATTACTTCTATATGAGCACCTTAGTGTTGATCAGTTAGTACCAATTTGATGGTGAGTACATGCAGTGCTTGCTTTTCCATTCTTGTGATACTTCACTTTGAAGGATGGGCTCCAGCTCTATTCAGGATAATATATGAGGTGCTAGTTCATCATTGTTTTTTGTAGTTGTAGTATTCCATGGTATACATGTAACACATTTTATTAATCTACTCATGTATTGATGGGCACTAGGGTTGTTTCCAAATCTTTGCGATTGTGAATTGTGCTGCTATAAACATTCTAGTGTAAATGCCTTTATTATAGAATGTCTTTATTTCCTTTGGATAGATGCCTAGTAAGTGGGATTGCTAGATCAAATGGTATTTCTATTTTTAATTCTTTGAGATAACTCCAAATTACTTTCCACAGGGGTTGTACTAATTTGCAGTCCCACCAGCAGTGTAAGAGTGTTCCTATCTCTCTCATCTAATCTCTTTCTGAGTACATGGTTTATTTGTACTTCCCTGTCCCTTGGAAGATAGGGATGGCCATGAGATTTGACCAGTAAAAATGACTGTCTAATGAAAATAATGTGCGTTGCTTTTGGGTAGAAGCATTTATCAGTTTAAGATGCTGATAGTCTTTTTTTTTTTTTTTTTTTCTCTGCCACAACAACCAGCAATTTTCCAGGAAGAAACTTCTGTGTCATCTTGGGTCCCAAGTTTGGAATCATGTGGGATGGAGCCCCCAGCAGTTCAGGGAAAATTATTTCAACTTTACTATGAATTCTGACTGAAAATAATGAGATAACATATAAAACTATTGAAGAAATGGGTGATAAAAATGGAAGTTGAATTTGACTTGTTTTCCCACATGGGAAGAAAAAGCTCTTGGAGAAATTCATTGTGGTGAAATCAAAGAGCAAGAACGACCTGTGAAGAAAATCTCCAAGTTTGTTATCAGGTTTAGAAGATTTTAAAGATTGTAGTTACTTCTGTCTCTTCTTATATTCTATTTTATAAAAGCAATTTTACTTCAGAATGATTTCTCTCATATCTTAGAAAATAAGGCTATCACTTTTTTCCTATAGAATATGATACAAACATATTCATCATCAAAGACTATAAGGTGAGCTCCATTATTTTGAAGTTTCTTTCAGAGATAGAAAAACTGTCTCTGAACAGTTATCTCTCATTATTGCAATTTCAGTAGTTCGCACTATGCGTATAGTGCATAAGTGCATACAGTGTACGTTAGCTGCATGGATGAGTGAGTACCTGCATATAAGGGTAGACTTTAGAGAATAAGATGAATCATTGGTATATTTTTTGAGAATATCCTAAATCAAGACTTCCAATTATATTTTCAGCAAGAGTTCAATATTATTATGAATATATTTGAAAGATATTTTATAGTTCTTATGAAAAAAATATTCTTTAGAAGCTAATTGAGAGGGCTTTGAAATCAGTATTAATGTCCTATCTTTCACAAGTGATGGGACAGACAAAAGGTTAAAGCACAGTGTTTTATTGTTCCATATTCTTCATATTACCTAAGAATTTTGTTATTTTAAAGTTGATTGATATAAGTAGGTCTTAGCAGGGGTGGAGTGATATATTTATAGTTATAAATAAGTATAGAGCTATTGTTAATATACTTGAAAATTAATGCAAAATAGATTTCAAATTTCATTTTTTCTCCTATATATTTAGGCTTCCAGAGTCAAATGTATTAATCCTTAAAAAATTAACCTTTTAAATGAATAAATTAAAATGTACTGCAGATTATTTACAACTCTGGGCTTAAATTTCAATATAGTTTATGAAGTTAGACTAAATTACAAATTTTTAAATGTTTAGGTTCTATAACAAGGTAAAAAGTGAGTACCAAGTGTTTTATAAAAATATTTTTATTGGGTAAAATATCTATAACAAAGTTTGTATTTTAAACCATTTTTAAGTATATAATTCAGTTAGCAGCATTAATTACATTTCCCATGTTCTACAACTATTACTGCTATTTCAATTTTTTTTTTCATCATCCCAAACAGTTTGTTTGGATAGCAATAACTCCCCACTATCCCCAGCCCTTGGTAATCTCTAATCTACTTTCTATCTATATGAATTTGCCTATTCTAGATATCTCATAAGTAGGATCATATAATATTTCTCCTTTTGTGTCTGAATTATTTCACTTAGTGTATTTTTCAAGGTTTATCCATATTGCAGTATGTATCAGAACTTCACTTTTTTATGGCTTTTATTCCTTTTTATGCATTATATGTGTATACCACATTTTGTTTATCCATTCAACTGCTGATGGAAACTTGGGTTGTTTCACCTTTTGGCTATTGTGAATAATGCTGAAATGAACACTGGTATACAAGTACATGTTTCAGTCCCTGTTTGTAATTCTTTTGGGTATATACCTAGGAGTAGTACTGTAGAGTCACTTGGTAATTCTATGTTATATTTAGCATTGTTGTTTTTTGTTTGTTTGTTTTTTGAGACAGAGTCTTTGTTGCCCTGGCTAGAGTGCCCTGGCGTCAGCCTTAGCTCACAGCAACCTCAAACTCCTGGGCTCAAGGGATCCTTCTGCCTCAGCCTCCCAAGTAGCTAGGACTTACAGGCATGCACCACCATGTGGTTTTAATTTGTATTTCTCTGATGATCAGTGATGTTGAGGATTTTTTCATGTTTGTTGGCCATTTGTCCATCTTCTTTCAAAGAACTTCTGTTCTTTTGCCTACTTTTTGATGGGTTGTTTATTCTTGTTGATTTGTTTGAAATTTTTGTAGATGCTGGATATTAGCTCTTTACTGGATGCATAGCTTGTCAATATTTTCTCCCATTTTGTAGGCTATTTACTCTGTTGATTATTTCCTTTGCTGTGCAGAAGCTTTTTAATTTAATTGAATGCCATTTATTTATTTGTATTGCTATATTTGCCTTTGTGGTCTTAGTCATAAGTTCTTTTCCCATGCCAAAGTCTAAAATTGTTTTAAAATAGTTTTTCCTGTTTTCTTCTAGAATTTTTAAGCTTTCATGCCTCACATGTAAGGCTTTTATCCATCTTGAATGAATTTTTGTATATGGTGAGAGATAGAGGTCCTATTTCATTCTTCCGTATGTGACTAGACAGTTTTCCTAGCAACATTTATTGAATAGGACTTCCTTTCACCCAGTGTATGTTGGTGTCTAGTGTTGAAGATCAGTTGTTTGTAGATAGGTGATTTTATAATATTTGCATGTTCTTTCTTATGTTTCGTTGGTCTATGTCTCTTTTTTTATATTGGTACCATGCTATTTGGTTACTATAACCTTGTAGTATAATTTGAAGTCAGGTGATGTGATGCCTCCAGATTTGCTTAATAATATTTTGGATATTCAGGATGTTTTTGGTTCCAGATAAAGCTGACGATTATTTTTTAGGTCTGTGGAGTATGACATTGGTATTGTGACGGGGATCACATTAAATCTGTAAATCACTTTGGATATTATGGACATTTTAATGATATTGATTCTACCAATCCATGAGCATGGGATGTTTTTCCATTTATTTGTGTCATCTATGATTTCTTTCATCAGTATTTTATAGTTTTCCTTGTAGAGACCTTTCAGTTCCTTGGTTAAGTATTTTCCTAGGTATTTTACTTTTTTTGTATCTATTGTAAATCATATTGAGTTCTTGATTTGACTCTGTTATTTGTATATAGAAATGATTTGTGTACATTAATTTTGTAACCTGAGACTTTGCTGAATTTATCAATTCTATTAAGGTTATTAAATATGAAATGTCCAATTTCCTTAAGTACTAAGTTTGACAGTTGATATCTCTGACATGTCACTTTGACACTTCTTGTTTTATGTTGATTGTGAAGGTATATCATCAGTCTTTTAAATGCATGTTTTAGCTGTGATTATCTTTCAAATTTTTTTAGAGCAATTTTTGTAAAACCATGGATAAGTCAAAAATTCGTGTTATTTTTGAATATGAGTTCTGTCATGGAACCAATGCAATGCAGACAGCTCAAAATATCAACGAAGTTGATCCCATCCTTTTTGGGAAGGATGTGGCTAATGAACACACAGTATGCCAATGGTTTGAAAAGTTCTGTTCTAGTGATTTTAATCTTAAAAATGAGCCACGTGGATGACCTGAGACCATGCGGTGGATAATGATGAGTTGAAGGCTGTAGTGAAAGTGAATCCATCTCAACCTTCCCAAATGCTTCTTTGCTGTCACCACATAAAGGTGAACCACTTCTATAGCATATTGTTACATGTAATGAAAAATTGATTCTTTTTGACAATCACAAGCATTTGGCACCATGGTTGGATAAAGAGGAAGTGCTGAAACACAGTTGAAAACAGAATATTCATAAAAAAAAAAAAGCTAGTGGTGTCTGTTTGGTGGTCCAGTACTGGTATTATCCACTACAACTTCATGAAACCTGGTCAATTGATTACAGTGGATATTTACTATAACCAATTGGATAAAATGATAAGGAAGACTGCAATAAGGAGCCAAAATTGGGCAATAGAAACAGGCCAACCCCTTTGCAAGACAATGCTCAACCACATATAGCATAAACAATGTTGCTCAAACTACAGAAGCTGGACTTGTAAACTCTGTCATCCACTAGACCTTGCACCAACTATCACTTCTTCCAAGCTTTGGATCACTTCTTGCAAGGAAAACATTCAATTCTCAACAAGCTGTGGAAAATGCCTTTCACAATTTCATTGCCACTTGCTGACCATGCTTCTTTGCTGCTGGCATAAACAAGCTACCATTAAGATTGCAAAACTGTGTTAATAGTTTAGGTGCACACTTTAATTCTACTGTTTCTTGTTTGAGATATAATAAACTATACATTTGATTTGAAATTGGAAATTTCATATTTAATCACCTAATAGTAGTCTTTTGGTGGCATCTTTAAGTTTTCTAGATACAAGATCACAGCGTCACAAACAGGGATAGTTGGACCTTCTCCTCCTCAGATGGATGCCCTTTATATCTTTCTCTTGCTTGATTGCTCTGGGTAGGACTTCCAGTACTATGTTGAATAGAAGTGGTGACAGTGGGCACCACTTTCTTGTTCCAATTATTAGAGAGAATGCTTTTAACATTTCCCCATTCAGTATGATATTGGCTGTGGGTTTATCATATATGGCTCTCATAATTTTGAGATGTTCCCTCCATGCCTAGTCTCTTGACAGTTTTTATCATGAAAGGGTGCTGGATTTTATTGAATACTTTTTCCACATGTATTGAAATCATATGGGGATTGTTTTTGCTTCTGTTTATGTAGTGAATCATGTTTATTGATTTGTATATGTTGAACCATCATTGCATCTCTCCTGTGAAATCCAGCTGATCATGGTGAATTATCTTTTTGATGTACTGTTTAATTAAGTTTGTCAATATTATGTTGATGATTTTTGTGTCTATGTTAATAAGGGAAATTGGTCTGTAGTTTTCTATTTTTGTTGTGTCCTTTCCTGGCTTTGGTATCAAGGAGATACTGGCTTCATAGAATGAGTTAGAGAGGATCACCTTTTTCTCAATATTATATAATACTTTATGCAGGACAGGCAGTAGTTCTTCTTTGTGGATCTTGGTAGAATTTGGCTGTGATTTGGTCTGGTCTGGGGCTTTTTTGGGGGGGAGATTTTTTATTACTGGTTCAATCATACAGCCATTATTGGGCTGTTCAGGGTTTCTATTTCCTTCTGATTCAGGTTTGGGAGGTTTTGTGTTTATAGGAATTTACCCATTGTCTCTGTTTTTTAATTTGTGTGCATTATAGTTTTCATAATATTCACAGATGATGTTTTGTATTTCTGTTGTACTGGTTGTAATGTTTTCTTTTTCATTTCTCATTGAGCTTACTTGAATCCTCTCTTCTATTTCTGGTTAATATGGATAATGGCCTATCGATTTTATTTTTTCAAAGAACCAATTTGTTATTTCATTGATCTTTTGTATTTTTTTGGTTTCCATTTTGTATAGTTCTGCTCTGAGCTTTTCTATTTCTTTTATTCTGCTGGCTTTGGGTTTGGATTGCTTTTTTTCTAGCCCTTTGGATGTGACATTAGACTGTTAATATGTGCCCTTTCTGTCTTTTTGATGTAGGCATTTAAGGCTATGAACTTTCCCCTTAGGACTGCTTTTACTGTGACCCCTAGATTTTGAATGGTTGTGGCCACTTTGTCATTCAGTTCATGGAATCTTTTGATTTCCATCTTAATTTCATGTCAGATGCAAGGATCAATTAATATTCAGTTGTTTAATTTCTATGACTTTTTATAGATTTGAATGTCTCTCTTAGAATTTATTTTCTAGGTTTATTCCACTGTAGTATGAGAAAACACATTGTATTATTTCAATATTTTTGTATTAACTGAGACTTGTTTTGTAGCCTAAGATAGGATCTATCTCAGAAAATGCCTCATGTGCCAATAAGAATATGTGTGTATTCAGTATTTTTTCTGTATAACATTTAATGTTTTTCTTCCCTAATATATTTCCCCCTTCTGTTAATACAGAGTACAGAATAATCTAGATCTTATCAATTAGTCTATTTATAATTATAACCATTTATTAAAAATTTAAGTATCAGTAAAGTTCTAACAGCAAATATAGCTTAGAGATCTCAACTCTTAAATTTAACCTAATCTCTAACATATTACAAAATAATCTTTTGTCAGGAAACATATCCAAACGCCTCATTTAGGTTGTGGCACAGGGCATATTAGACCATTATTATTATCAGTAAGTCATTTAGGATAGAGATGTTCTTCCATTTTACAGAATAAAAATTTAAAAAGAAGACTCTAGGCTTTGAGAGTTTAGTTGATTTGCCATGGGTCACATAAGTTATAGAGCTGAGTCTTCAGCCAGTTTCTGTTTATATATCTATGATAATCCTGTAATTTTCAGATATATCAAAACTATAAGACAATTCAAGTATCTTCTCTCAGTAGCTTGACATTTCATAAAAAATATTTCACAAAATTTCTATTTGATAAGACAGCTATTTTTCAAAATCATTTTATCTATTCCCTTTGAATATTTAAATATATCTCACTTTAAATTCCTTCTGTGACATTAAAATAATGGGCAACCCTAAGTAATACTTGAATCTATTTGTAACCTCAGTAGTTACAAATAGGAGTGGTGGTAGGAGACATTTTGGAAATATGTGGGGACATTTTTGATACAACAAGTTGGGGGATCTATTTCTGGTCAGGTATGTTAAATGATCAACAGTGCGAGGTTAGCCTCATAGCAGTATTGAGTTAGAATTGACCAACAGTGTGCTTTTGAGAACACTGTAGAAATTGCGTATTTGAAAATCTTTTTAAAACAAAATAAAGAATTGAGAAGAAAATGGCCCATGGATGGTTCAAATCATAACCAAAGCTTATTATTGGCTAAATCTATCTTATCATGGCTCAGACAAGGAATCACTTAAGTAGCAATATCCATATCAAACAGAAAAAATATTTCTATAATTTCTAAATCTATAAATAGAACTTATTAGAATGACTTGGTGAATAATTCATCTTCTGGGATATATCACTTGGTAACCAGTTTTATAAATATATATAGGCCCTTAGAGAAAGGAAAGGAATATATTTTATAATTTTGACCTATTTAGAGACGTTACTTACTAGTTGTTAATATTTTGAATAGCATACTAACAGGAAATGTTCAGAAAAGTCACACTCCACTAATTTAATAATAGTTCAGGAAAAAACATTTTATCTGATTGAGAGATTACTTTCTTTTGAGGGTTTAAAAGAAAAAAGCACCATCGATTCAACTATGACTTATCTGTCCAAAGCTCTGCTAGCATTTTTGACAGTCAGTACCCATTTGACAGGAAGTCATATTATCAAGTGCAGCTTGAAAAACCTCACATATGTCCACTAGTTGTTTATATAATCTCTTAAAAGTGAACTACTAACCTATTCTTTTGTTGTATGTGAACTCTTAGGACATATACCTAAGGAATGTAGAATAAAATAACTTGAAAGCATAATGCATATTTCACAGGGAACTCAAAGTTTCAAATCATTTAAATTCTCTTTGGAATATTTTGAAAAATTATGCTATAGCCTTTCATTTTCTCAGACCAGAAAATAGTAACAAATGAAAAAACACTCCTGGCAACATATAGTATTGTTCTCTCTCTTTGCTATTTTAGAAAAAAAAAAGATAAAATGTAGTATTGAAGAAAAAATTAATGGGACAGAAACTAAATATTTTCAGATAGAGTACATTTAAGATTATATTATAAAAGCTATAAATTACATATAATCTTGTATTATATACAATTTACCTTTAAAATACTTTAGCAAACCAGAAATGCAGAAGAATATATATTTTAAGTGATAACATAATGTGGTAGCATTACTAATTATAATACCAATTATAATACATACCATATTGTATTACAAAAATAATGGTCATCTTCAAAAAATAGCAGTAACTATTACTTCTCAACAAAACCTAGATATTAATATTATAATATAACCTTAGTAAAGTTAATACATGTATGCAGAGTAACATTTTGCTAATAAAAACCATTTCATTGCCAGCATAGTTATGAAGTTTTTCTATAACACATTATTTTTGAGTGAATAAAATCTTAAGCTGCTTTAATTGTGACACAAGCCTGATCCCAGTAAAGGTAAACAATAAATTTTAAACTGTTCAGTTTGCAAGTTTTTGATATCAAATAAATCTACAGATATTAAAACATTTTCATATCATCTTATTGAATTTAATGAATACTCTAAGAGCTGCCGAAATTTATAAACATACATCTCATTTAATATTCATTTGTTTTAAGCCATAATACATAAGCCCAGTACTTCATATGCACTACAAAAATGAAAGATGTAGTTACAGTTATGGCATGGTAAATTATGGTAGTAGCTCCACCAGCTGGCAAAAAAGGTCTGAAACTTTCAAGCATATCAGATCATTAACATATTCCTCATGTTACCAAAGGGAAGAAATTGGGACTGTCCTGCATCTCTTCTCCAGATAACTTGTTATCTTTCATTTTGGAACAACTTTTCCTTTGCCAGGACTATGTTGATAGGTATTTTAACCCACTTTCTTCTTTTTTACAGATTTTTTTAAATGTAATAATTTTACAGATGATAAAACAGGCAAATAAACTTACTGCCTTGGATACAATATTGAAGTACTAAAAACACTTTGTGGTCTCCCAAATCCCATGGCATTTTCCCCAGAGTGCTGTTGTTCTAAGCATATTGGTTAAAATCTAATTTGTGTAATTACTTGCAGATATCTTAAATTTGCACTGTATTTTCAATTAAATTTGCATTTGCTATCCAAAACAAATAGACAATTACCATGTGCTATTAAACTATCAATACATTATGCCAGAGTTAACTTCATTTCTGTGTTAGACAAATAACTGTTCATCTCTTTTATAGCATTGCATTCCTTCTGATTAATTCATTTTTGATAATAATTCAGATATGTTACAGCCTGGAAGTCAGAGAATAAAAACAGGATCTTTTAAAATTCCTTTGTATTCTGATCCCACAATTCTGTTCTGCCTTATATTCACAAGCCCTATCAGCTTCTAGAGCAGTGTATCTTATCCTTGACACTTTGGATGCACATTGGAATCACTCAGGGAGCTTTAAATAATACTGATGTTTGAGACCCATCTCCCAAGATTCTGAATTAACTCGTCTGGGATATGATCGGGGCATTAGGATTTATTCGAAGTCATAAGTGTGAAAGAATAGAAACTAATACCTGGAACTGTTTTGCTTTAAAAAACAAAACCAAACCTTAAGTCTTCTCTTCCCTCATGTAAAAAAAAAAAAAAAAAAAAAAAAAAAAAAAATTCTTTCTCATCTGTCAAAGTGAATTGAGGAATTCTCCAAGATTAGATGAAAAATTCTTTTTCATAATAATGGTCTTATTGTGTAGTAGCTCTGTTTGGAAGCCCAATTATCGAAATTCTGGATTAAGATTATGAATGCTGATGGTTATCTCTCCTGGAAGTTCTTTACCTTTTTATTAGTATTATCCAGCTAACTGCTCATTTGATTGATTGAAAAGAGTCAATGAATTTACATTTTACTTTCCCTAAGGAATCAATGATTACAAAAGGTACTTTCCTAGAAGCTATTTTATGTCATTTTGAAAAATATTTTAACTGTACAAATATGATCATACTTCACAGAAAAAAATTTCTTCCATAACTTCAGGATTTTTTTGGTTCTAAAATTTATAAGATTTATATATATTCAATATAACTGCTTATAAATAATAGTGGGCTTTTGGTCAGTAATATGAATAATGTTAGATAATTAACCAATCCTTAACTATGCAAAGAAAAGCAAATTATTTATAAAGTGTTCCTTTTTGTGTCTGCAATGACAGGTGTTATGAGTGTTATTGGTTGGAAGTGGCCCAGCCTTTAAAGAGAAATCCTAGCTTTCAAATCATTTTTTATATATCTGAATGTTGTAGCAAATTTCATTAAGACATTTCTTAGACTATAGACTGCATATCTTCAATCCATCTTTAATACATTTTAAATTAATTTATTTAATGAACATCTGCCCATTTATTTTTCTCCTATATTAATGTTTGGGTTATTATTCAATGCTCTCGTTGCTTTCCTAACTTGGAAGAATCCAGGAGGCACATAAACTCAGGTTGATAATCTTCTATGATGATGGGGGATAGAAGCCCCTTAGAGGACTACAAACTGAGGCTGTAAGCTATATCTTACAATTTGTATTATCTAGATTCTGGTGAATAGTTCACTAGCCAAACGAGAAAGAAAACATTGTTTTCATTAGTATAGGCAATCACAATTACCCCCAATACAAGGCTTATTAGTAAGCTGGTTTGAAAAAAATCAGGGGCTTCCTAGTTCCCTTCTCTCGTCTACATCTTGGGATCCACATACAGAGTAAGAGGTGGAACTAAGCCTACAGATGAACTCTCAGTTTGTTTATTCAATGAACTCAGGTGCATGGATGGATAAAGGAGCAGAACTCAGAAAAGTATGGCAGGTTTGTATCATGCAACCTGAAACAGCCAAAATAGAATGAGAATAGCGGATTGACTAAAAGAGGCCCTTTTGAATTTAGAGGAAGGAAGTGCAAGGGCATCCACCGTGCTTCAGTATAGCAAGTGCAAGAAGTAGGAGGGAAAAGAGTAGGCAATGCCACTCCAAAGCACTGACTTTGAACACAAAGACCCAAGTTACTAATATATTCACAATAACATGAGCCCCAACCTTTGAGATTAGCCACTACTCTTCCCTGGTGAAGGATCTCCTAGATCCTTATGGTGTATGTGTGTTTCTTTTTTTCTACCAGTTCTTGAGAGAGATGTGTTGAAACCTCCAACTGTGATTGTGGATTTATATCTATTTCTACTTTTAATTCTGCCAAATTCTGCTTTATATATTTTGAAACAGTTTTTAAGTTGCATGCAAATTCATGGTTTATTTTCCTGTTGAATTGCCCTTTTTATTACCATGAAATATTCCTTTTCATCTCTAGTAATTTCTGTTCACTTAAAGTCTAATTTTTTTAGATTAACATAGCCATATCTGCTTGCTTTTGATTACTGATTGCATGATATATAATTTTCTACACTTTTAACCTTTTTGTGCCTTTATATTTAAACATTGTCTCTTTTAAACAGCATGCAGTCAGTTCTTGTTTTCTTTTTTAATCTATCTGCTAATATTTTAACATGAATGTTTAGGATATTTACATTTATTTGATTTTTATTTTCCTAACCCCTTGCATATCTCATAATTTTTTACTGTATAAGAAATCCATGTAGAAAGAAGTTGATATTTCCCTCCAGAGAGGGTGGGACCTTTCTTTTGTCAGAAAGACAGCATGAGAGGTTCATCACTTCAATCCAATAATTAACATGCAGGGTTCAGTCTGAAGTTAGGTTGCAGCTTTCATTAGACTCAGTCAACCTCTGATTTCAAATGTCTAAAGTGCATGACCTATGTTGTGTTTATTGGAGTCTCATTCCTTTAATCAGACTTTATCTCCAAAAACATTATGGAGTTCATTATGGCACTGCAGGAAATTTTCAGTGTTTTAGTGTATTCTATTTTTCAGGTCTGGACTCCTCCTTTGAGCATGGTCCTCTGGGTTTTTTGCATAGCAGTTTAGGTCTCTAGCTCCTCTGATTTGAAAGTTCTGCTTCTCAGCTGTTATAGATGAAGCTCTTTAGCCTTTCATTCTACATAAGTTTAAAATATAGGAAGTGTTTTAAGGAGGATTCTTACTGTGTGTTTGCTGTAGGTCCCTCCCTATAGTATAATTTGACTCCTAAACTCTGTGAGACTGTAAGAGATTTCATTCTGCCTTTTTGAGTCAACTATTTAGCCTTTGGTACTGCCACAGCTCTTAGCGAATGTCTCATGTGGAAAACTGGCCATATGTTTGGACTCCTCTTCCAATCTGACATGTTGGTCCATGTGGTTATCAAAACCTCTGCTGATTTGTCTTCCCCTTTGTAAAGTTCTCTGCCTATGGCAAGACTGATCCTCAAATAATTCCCAGACTAAGAAAATACTCCCAGTGAAGCAAATAGCTGGCAACATTAGCTTTCCTAGGGGGCTCTCAGAATACTAGAATTCTAATTCACCTAGTCTTCTGAGCTGCTCCACTTGCTTTCTAGCCTTTGTTCATCAACGTTTCAAAAAATTCAGTTTCCAGTATCAGAGTCATCTTGTTACATATTTGAATACTCGATGCCATTTATTCTGAAGGGTAGTTAGGAAAAACATTAGTTTGGGGACAAAGTAATAAAACTGTGAGCTCAGAGACAAGGTCAGGACTACATGGTCACCCTTTCCCACTAAGATAATATTTTTCCTGTGCTAATTTCAGTGGTCAGTGGATTTTTAATGCACATGCATATGTATGCATTTATGTTTCAAATGCAAGTGTTTTAAAATGAAGGCAGCTTTCTTACCAACGCCCAACTTCATTTGGAATTAGTAAGTACGTTTTATAAATGTGAAACAATGAAAAGGATGGAATTTTTAGAGTGTGTGTGGATATGAGAGAGACAGAGAGAAGGGAGAGTGGAGGGATAGGGAGAGAGAGGAGCAAGATTGAGAAAATAAAACACTGCTCGTAACTTTTAAAATAACAGGTATGAAGCAATGATATTTGAACAAACTATATAACTTGTAATTTATTTGAATCATAAACTTAATGTAGAAGCAAAATGCTTTTGAAATAAATTTTAAACTCCTTAGTAAACCCTATAACAAAAACATAACCTGATTCGGCCAAAAGAAAAAGAAAAAGAAACCTCAGAATTTGTAGGCCCTTTCAAAATACCTTGTGAACAAAATTGTGGCCATTTCAGAGGAATGTAAAGGATAATGCACCTTTCTGCTAAAAGGCAGCATCAAGTCTATAGCACATTTTAAAATTTCTGACTTACTTTAAACTTTCTGGGAGGGCAAATTTCTGGGACATATTCCAACTCATGTTGTTTGAGCATGTACCATTTTGTTTTCTATTAGAGACAAACATTGTTTTCCATCTGGATATTCTTTGATTTATAATGAGCATGTTTAAACTTGCAGAATCAATTTAACACCTTCAGCCAAACTAATGACCAAATAAAAATATCCCCCAGGCTTCATGAGAAATGAATGTGTTTAGTTATAGCCAGCAATATTAAGACATGGAATTTTAAAAGCTTTTGAAAAATTATTTAACTTGAGTATATTTTTAAAAAATTCAACAATGTGAACTCTTTTTTTCAAAAACATTTTAGGAAAACCTCTTAGTTTCCTTGTGTATGTATATGTGTGTGTGTGTGTGTGTGTGTGTGTGTGTGTGTGTGTGTGTGTGTGTGTGATTAAATCATGTCAAATGGATACTGATAAAATAAACTGAGGATGCAATGCCTGGAAATGGTAAGTATTTCAGGGAAAGGAAATATCACTGACAGAGTCATCAGGGCATCTAGTACTTGATAAGAAATATCTATCTCACATTTATCAATATTTCCATTCCTTTTCATATTACCCATTTTATGTATATTTAATATGACATATATATTTGTAAGAAGAAAAAAATTAAAACATCTGTTCACTCATCAATATATTCAAGATACTATTTCATAAAATGAAAAGGAATGAGTCTATTATAGGTAAGTGGGAGAAAGTTTTATGGCTGAGTTCAAGAAGAGTTTATACAAGCTTCATTGGTTAGAAAAATCTATAACTATGTTAAGATTTTTTTGTGTGTGGAAAGAAACACTAATTTTGTGAAGCCAAAGGTATCTACAGAAATGTCTATTCTTTCTCATAAGATCCCCCTTCCCACCTTATCTCAGTCTACCAACTATATAAAATTAAGCTGAGAAGTAAATTTCTTAGGGAACCTATTAACCTAGCATAGGTGGCATCTTCTATTGCATAGTGTGGTATCACTATAGGAATCACAGAGGCTAATTTTTCAATATGATCCTGATTTTGTACAATTTTATTTTAATCAAGATGATTCCATCAGTATGCAATTAAATATGGCTTATTATGAAAAATAATTAGAAATCAAGAATAACAAAAATACATGCGATGAAAGGGAAATTTATGGCCTTAATAATTTAAAGAAAGTAAAAAGGATAAAAATTAATGACTTAGAAAGTCATCTTAATATGGTATAAAAATAACAGAGGAGATCCAAAGAGAATAACAGTAAGGATTTAATAAAGAGCAGAAACTAATGATATAGAAAATAAAGATATAACACAATAAAGTCAATTCCAAAAATTGTCAATTTAAAAGGAATAATAACATTGACAAATACCTGGCAATATCATGGGCAAAAATCAAAACAAAGCATGACTAAATAATATTAAAAATACAAAGAGAGCATAACTATAGATACAGGAGAGATTAAAAGATATTAAAATATTATAAACAACTTATGCCAACAAATTTGAAAACTAAAAAAACCAAATTCTTAGAAAAAAGATATATAAATTGATGTAAAAAGAAACTGACAAAGAATAGTGTGAAAATACAATCTTAATCATAAATGTAGATGTAAAATTCTGAAAAAAATATTAGCAAACTAAATGTAACAGTGCATAAAAATGATCAAGCTGAGTTTCCAGGGATAGAGCATAAAACATTAGAAAAATTGATTATAATCTATTCAATGCATTAACAAATCGAGGAAGTAAAGCCATATGACAATTCAAGAAATGCTGAAAAACATTCACAAAATTTAAACTCAATTCAAGAAAAACTACAGGTATTAGCAAATTAGGAACAGATGAGAACTTTCTTAAAACTTGATGAAAGGTAACTACCAAAAACACAGAGCAGCAATTATACTCAAATATTAAAAGCATTCCTTTAAAAATCAGGGATGCTGATACCACTTTTTATGTTCAAAATCAAACAGAAGTCCTAGCTCAGAATGTCTGGCAAGTAAAGTGAAAAAAGCATATGCATTAGATTGAAAGATGCAAAACTGTCCTTATTTAAGATAATAATACAATTGTCTTTATTGAAAGCCACCCAAACCCTATAAATAATTAGATTCAATAAGATAACTTACTAAGGTGGTTAAATATGAAATAATATTTCTTTGCAACAACAGGAAATAACATAAAAACTCAGACTATATAATAAATACTCAGAAAAGTAGGCTAATATTTGAAAATAGACATATGTGAATCCTCTGTAATACAATATAAGGGGTATAGTCTATATAAAGACCTAAATATGAAAGGTAAAACTGTAAAATAGATATTTAAAAAAATCTAAGTGAGAACCTTTGTGACCTGGGTAGGGAAGAACTTAAACAATAATTCAAAACATAAATGATGAAGCAAAAAGTGGATTTAATTATATCAAAGTTAAGGATTTCTTACAATGAAGGACACCATGACAAACAATATGCAGATGATAAAATGGGCTAAAAAAGTTATAATCTCTAAAGCTGACAACGGATTAAGAAATGCTCAAAAATCAATACGGGCAGACAGCCCCTTAGAAAAATGAGCACACTAGTTACAAAAGAGGCATCCAAAAGGTTAATAAGCATTTAAAGGTATTTTAAACTATTAGCAATCAGTAAATGCAAATTAAAATAATAATAAGGGTTTCTAATTCCCTTTCGCTGCCAACACAAGTTGTTTCCCATAGGTATCTAAACTGGTCATCTGGGAGAACTGTTGACGCTACTCAGTCAAGTCAAATATACTCATACTCTATGATCCAGACATTCTATTCCTAAGTTTATACACCAAATAGATATTCACAGTTCACCCTAGGATTCATTACAGTGTTATTTGTTGTGGCAGGAAGTTGGAGATATTCTGTGATAGCGAATAGATAGTGAATAGATGTGGTAAATGCACACCTTATAAGAGCATTAATTATATAGAAGGCACAGATTAGAGGTACACATAACCACTTGGATGGATCTAAAAGCCTAATGCCTAGGTTAAAAAGATAAGAAACAATGCAATATATTATATAACACAATTTCCATAAATTAAAAACATGCACAGAAAACAATATGTGTTCCATAGAACACAAACAAAAAGATACACATTAAATAAGCCCAATATAGGCCGGGCGCGGTGGCTCACGCCTGTAATCCTAGCTCTTGGGAGGCCGAGGCGGGCGAATTGCTCAAGGTCAGGAGTTCAAAACCAGCCTGAGCAAGAGCGAGACCCCGTCTCTACTATAAATAGAAAGAAATTAATTGGCCAACTGATATATATATAAAAAAAATTAGCCGGGCATGGTGGCGCATGCCTGTAGTCCCAGCTACTCGGGAGGCTGAGGCAGAAGGATCGCTCGAGCCCAGGAGTTTGAGGTTGCTGTGAGCTAGGCTGATGCCACGGCACTCACTCTAGCCTGGACAACAAAGCGAGACTCTGTCTCAAAAAAAAAAAAAAAAAGCCCAATATAATGGTTGGTTATGGGATGAGAGGGGAGTGGAAAGTATGATATGGGGATAAAAAGAAAAATGAGTGTAGCAGTGATGATATGCCATAAATTAAGAAATATGACTAGCATAATTTTCTGCACTGAAGATTCAAAAAGAGAGGACAGAGTGCCAAGTACATATGAATAAAACCAATCGACATGTATAAGACATGTATAAAGAATTATAGAACTTTATTGTAAGACATCAAATAAGATCTAAATAAAGAGATAAACCACATTAAGGGGTAGGAAAAGCAATTACTATAAGGTATCAATACTCCCAAAATTGGTTTATACATTTAACATGCTCTCATTTCCCTAATACAACATGGTTTTTCATGCAACTGGACAAGATGATTCTAAAATTCATATAGAAGAGCAAAGGCCCAAAAAGTAGCCAAGGCACTACTACAGCAAAACAAGTTGGAAAAGGGATGTTAAGACTTATTATAAAGCTTTGGTAACTGAGACAAGTATGGTATTGGCATAGGAATAGACAACAGACCAAAATGGAATGGGAGACCTCAGAATTAGACCCACACATGTGGAGATTTAAATATGACAGATTAGCATTATTTAGTGCGGGGGAAATGATTGTTTTTGGTAAGTGATGGTAGAAAAAAACTCCAAAGAAATTGTATCTTTACCTATAATGTAGCAAAAAATAAACCAATAAGAAACAACTATAACAACATAAATTAATTCCCAAGACCTTTAAAACTATTTGAAAAATACATAAAAAAATATCTTTATGATCCTGGGAATAGAGAAGACTTTCTTAAACAAGACAGGTCACACCAGAAAGACCAAGAAATTGAAAAAAAAAAAATTCATTAAAAGATATCATAAAATAAAAAGACCAACCATAAACTTGAAGACAGCTGCCATTCATATAATTAACAGGAAAAGGAGTCACCAGAAAATATTTTTAAAACTCTGAAAAAATAATACAATCAATAGAAAAATGGACAAAATTTATAAACAGGTATTTCGCAGATGAAGAAACTCAGTCCAGTACACATATAAAGCTATGTTCAATACTCATTAGCAATCACAGTAATGGAAATTCAAACCCCAATGAGATAGGATTTATACCTATTAGGCTAGCAAAATCTAAAAGATTGAAAATACCAAATGTTATGGTAGACAAAGCTGGTGATATATCAGCCATTTAGGAAAAGAGTTTGGTTTACTTAATCAGGTTAAAGATGTGTTTTCTTATAACTCAGCAAGTTTCTATTGGCATTTATTCTAGAACTTTTATGTTCCTGAGACATGACAAGAATGTTTATAACAAAAAAATTGGACAACTCAATTGTTTACCAACAAGAGAATGGATAAATTGGGTTGGAGTATGTTCGTGTAACTGAGTGTACTAGTAAAAATAAATGAATATGGCTATGCATATTGAAATGAATGAATTTGAGAAGCATAATATTGAATGACAAAGCAAAGCAAAATATACACATTGCTACCATTGCAGAAGTTCAAAAACAAAAATAAGTATACATATTCATACCTGAACAAAGAAATTATGAATATAAAATTAAGGGGAAGCAGAGTGTAAACAAAGAAGAAATACAGAAGGTGCTTCAATAAGACCGGTAATTGAGGAGTCCAGTGCCTGATTAGAATCCTCATGTGATTGACCACAGGCAATTACAAAAGCTTCACCTGGCAGGACTCACTCATGGGAGAAAGCTGCCTTCCCCACACCAGACTTAGTGCACAGCCAACGCATTACAGTCTCTGAGGGGGGTTGCAGTTAGGTTCTCAGGCTCCCCTGGCTGTAGACACTCTTTCACGTGTTTACATTCCTAGCCCTCATTCCCAGTTACCTTTATCTTCAGGCACTTCTGCCAAAGCCTTCTTACAGGGGCTGGAAGGAGACACCTCATAGGCATTTTTTCCCACTCTGACTCAGTACTTTTCCATTTCTAGCCCTTCTTCCTTGTCATTCCCCCTGACCTCAGGATCCAAAGAACTTGTGGAGCCTTTTGTTTGGGGCTTTCTCAACAGTGAAAGAAACCCCACCTCTGCCTGGCTCCACTTGGCTCTGGAAATGGTGCACCATATCATGAGAGAAATGGAACAGGGACATCAGCATTTCGTTTGGCTTTAGACTCGTGCTTATACTATTACAGTAAGTGATTAAAGACTTTTTCATTTTTGGTTTTTTGAATAGGCTACTCGGGATACCTGACAGCTCAGCTTAGCTCCTGATATATGAAAGAAAGAGATAGCTTGATCTTTCTTAAGTTGAGTGATATAATAATGTTAATTTGAACCTCCTCCATAAACATGTATTAAAAAAATGAAGTTCTGTGGAACAACTATAGGGAAGACGAATAAGACAAAATCACAAAGAACTAGCTGTTTAAACTATAGCTTCTATACTACCTCAGAATACAGAAAGACAAAGGGAATGTAGGGTTATCATGAATGTATTCCATTCTTTTAAAAATTTGGGTATAAGGTTGAAAGTAGGATACAAGGGAATCTTTTTTTTTTTTTCAGCATAATACAAGGGAATCTTTTAAAAACCATAATTCAAATTATAAACTTTCTCTCCTTTGGTATGAAATACTTTAAGACTGGTTTTCTTATATTTGATTTCATATTATTTCTTGGGCTAAATGTGATATATTTAAAGCCTATCTATACCAAATCTCTAGATAATGAATTTTTACAATTACTAACCACTATAAAGTAGTATGTACTTATTTAATGTCCTTCAACTACTTTCTTCATTCAAACCACTGTGCAAAGCTATATTGGTCCTTAAATTACTGTCTTCAAACTTAAGAGAGATTTCATTTACCAATTTATTTTTTGCCTCAACTGCACAGGCTCTGCTTCTCTCTCCTTTGGTCTAGGTCATTGTCATATTGATCTTGTTGATCATCTTACATAGAAGTTCCTCCTGTTCGCCGAAGATCATAGTTCGTCATATCTGAACTTTTCCTACCAGGCCCCATAACATCATAAGTGGTAAATACTAAAGCTGCAGGGTAGCTCAAGCTCTGACAAACCATGATTTTATAAAAGATGAAATTTATGTCCATGTTGTATGGTCATATGGTAACAAATTCTCAAGGCTAAAACAGGTATTAGAGATTGCCTTGCTCTTATTCCTTATATCTATATAGTGTAAGTAGTTATAATTTAGAATGTGCTTTTTACATTAGCTCATTTGATTTTTATAAATATATTAATTAGATGGGACAAATATAGTTATTCTCATTTTATAGAGCAAAACACAGAAACGAGAGATTTCTATGACATCCCTGAAGTCATATTGATACCTACACCTAAACCCCAAATTTGTACTCCTAGACCACTGCACACCTCTGAGCCAAGGCTCTCTAACTTTCTACTTATCCTAAACTGTGGAACAAGTATAAAACATTAAAACTAAATAAATTTAGCTTATGATAATGAATTATTAACAATCTTTATGAAGAGTACTAATGCTTTTGTCAAATCCGATACTTTTGAGATACATTTTCATTATCTACATATTAAACATTATTGATGGCAAGTTAAAGTCAACTTAGTCACTGGTTTATCTCCCATTTGCTTTTATTGTATAGTCTTCATTTTCTTCATCTGTAGCTTTCAGGATAGAGATACTTAGTAAAATCCTTACTTAAGATTGATCAATACAGAAATATGTTTCCACTATCATTTCTAAGCCATGCAGAAACTACCTTTAAGAAGAGACCTTGGACAAAGTTACTAGACTTTTTAAAAATACTAGTTTTCTTACCTCCAAAAAGATGGAATGCCTTTCTGCAGCTTGGTAGAGGCCATTTTGCACAGCTGGATTTATGGAAGCTTTGTTTTATTTTCAAATATTCTTTAGTAAAGAATGTTTTTGTGGCATTGTTCAGCTCTAGAGTAAAGCAAAAGAAAATAGTATTTTTAATGATTAATTTGAGTAAAATGGCAAGAACATGACAAATGATTGCTGCAGTATTTTGATAATAAATTCATATCTCTTTAAATCGGTGAAGACAAAAGTGGATTCAATATTTTTTTTAAATTCAAGCCTATACAACTCCCCCAAATTCACATTTGATGCAATACTGATATGCCTACACATAGAACATACATCTATTGAGTTAACTATTATGTCAGGCACTATGCCATACAAGGAATACACATGAGGCATCATGCCTGCCCTCAAACTGTAGACTAAAAGATGGGAATAAACTAGTAGACAAAAAAGGGGAATAATGTGTTATAGGTGTAGCAAAAGAATAGCTAGAATGCAATCAGGGCTCAGAAGTGATACTTTTTACTTCATAATCTATTATATTCTATTGTATTTTTACATTAGCTCATTGCTACAAATTTGAGAGTTTAAAAAATGTAAAAATTCTTGAACTTTCAGAAGCTTACTAGTGAGTTAAAAAGGAAATATTTACTTGAAGTACACATAGACCTATCAGAGAACACATATGATGATAGTCACTTTAAATAGTAGAAAGTCTCTATATATGAGCCATGGAAAACCAGGATTGAGTTAGACTGTTTAAATGGAGAAGCTCTTCTTAGAGAGGCCCGTGCAGAGTTGGTTACTAACCTGAGAAGTAAACTAGGTTTTCCATCTACTCTTACTTTTATTCCCACAACTATCACCTGTAGCATTTCCTCAGTTTTCATACTACTTCAGGCTTTGAGCTTCAGCTCAAGACAGTTGCATTAAATTTTCTCTATTTTTCCTAATCACTGCCTTGGACTGATTCTTACCTAAGGAATTCAAAGGGAAAATTGATTCACAAAGTTTACAATTAACCACAAAAGGAACAACGTAAGAAACAGATTACTCTAGGCAAGTGATGTTCTATATTAAACCTGCTCCCCTCCAAATTGTGAACCTATGAACCAGTATACAAGTTAGAGAAAAGGTATATTTGTAGTCTCATCATGTATGCTGAGGGTGTGAGGGTTATTATGGCTAGTGCATTTTTTATACCTTACATGTTTAACAGTTAAATCATTTCAGGTTGGATATTCTCACACTGGATTCTATAGTGATGCACAGCTGTTTTATTAAAGTTCACTTTGCCTACTGCCCGAATTGAGTCACAGCTTTCTAAATGCCCTTGTAAATGAGACCCATGTGGTAGGTCAGTGATGATTTCATGTGGGAGATAACACAAACCAAAGAGAAGAGTTTGCGAGTCAATACTTTCTCTCCTTTCACTCCCTTCTTTCCCTCCCCCTCCCCCCTCCTCCTCCTGGAAAACTTGCAGCCATGTTCTAAATTGTTGATATAATAGCTAGAGAATGCACTGTGCTACCCTATCTTATAATGAAAACTTGTTTGCAAATATTGTATTTTAGTACAAAAGATCAAAAGGACACAGTAAGAGTCATCCAATACCTGCAGTTTTGATAACTAGCCACAATCTTTTTATAGGGGGTAGGTGTGAGAAGGAAAAGCAATAATGTCCATGATAGTCTGTTTTCTGGCTTCAAGGAACTTATTACAACAATGAACTTTAAAACTATTTCACAAACTCACATATTAACACACCAAAACAAGAAGAGTTAGGAAATATTTTCCTAACACCCAAGAAAATTATGATCTGAGAAATTACTTTATTAAAATTTGCAAAATGAGGTGGGTCTTATACCTACAACCTATTGTTGAACATCTACACCTGTGTATCCATAACATAATCTTATGAGTCCAATGATTTTGGATGATTTAATTTACTATACTTGATCTGAAAGACCATTGGAGACGAGAGGATTCAGAAGTCCTTTCTCTCTATTGCTGGGCCAAATAAGAAGTGGGTTCTAACACTTCTTAACTTGGGACCTTCCACAAATCACTCAATTTCTCTTTGTACTCACTTTCTGCCCTATCTCCTGCAAATGTTTATTTTGAACCTTCTGTGCCTGGCATTTTGCTGATCTAGCTAGGAATACAGAGATGAATTAAGTGTAATTCCTGCCTTGCAAGGCATTGTACTAGATTAGTGATTCCAACATGCTTGGCTATGCATTAAAATCACTTAGAGTACTTGTTAAAAGGACAAATTCTAGAACCTCACCTAGACATATTAAAGCAGAATTGAATGTGACATAGGAGTCTGTGTTTTCTGATAAGCTCCTTGGGTGATTCTCATTCACAGCTAGATTTGATAACCACTCGATGAAATGATCTTAGGTCCTTTTCTGTTCGAAAAGTATTTAAATGTATTTAAATGTTAAGCATTATCTCACACCACTATAAAACTTACTAACCTTACCCAAGGATGTTGTTCTTTCTATAGATCTGTGTTGCCTCCATTCCAGCAGCATTTGAGTTTACAAATGCAGGATTTGGCAACAAAGAGAATATTCAACAATATATTCCTAAAATTACCTGGAAGAAACATTAAGAAAAATCTAAGGGTAGACCAAAGTGTAGGGCTCTGAGTAAAAGGTGATGATGAAAGCTACCTTTATCCTCTCCTCAGCCAATGTTACCTATTAGGGAGTAGTAGATGCTTCTTATTAAAATACATATTATAATTCATCCGATGTTATCAGTATTTAATACTGATATTAGATATGCTAGAAAATAAATATGCTAGAAAAATGAAAAATAAACTGACTATCCTGGAAAGATCTAAGTGTATTTCCATTATACATTTAGACAAATGTGGTGGCAGTAGCAGTGGAAATAGCAGCATTTTTGTGTGATGCTATCATCAAAACAGTAAATGATTATTAGGATAAAGGAATTCTAGTCGTCTTGATTTGGCTGAGGTCAGGAGCTAAATGCCAACTACATAAAATCATAATTCACATTATTACAGGGTGTATTACCATGAGATTTCATGGTACTATATTGCAAATAATAAAAAAGGACTATCACATGCATGTTGGGATAATTTTGAACTACAGACTGCATCAATAAGGTGGTGCAACTTTGGTTTCAGCTATATGCTTAATGTTGGTAACTTTATATTTAAACAATTCATTATAATTACATAAATAGTTCAGAATACTTTCAAGCATTCTGCTAAGTGCAGGAATTAAAGTTGTGTAATAGGCATAGTACCCCTATTAAGTCCTATTTAGTAACAAGGCAATCCTAAAGTTATGAGGTAAACGTTCGGGTAGGGTTAATTCATGGTACCTTAGAATCTTATTTAGCAAGGGAACATGAAAAGATTATTATTATAAATATAAGGCGCAGTCATTTAAGTGGACCCAATGATATTATGTTCTAATTTAAAAGACTAGGAGGTGTGTATATGGCTATCTCATTCAGATTATTAAAGGCCTTATTTACCCATTTAAAATTATTATTCTGAAAACTTATTTCTCCACAATTCCCTTCTTAGTTCTATGTTTTCTGATACAATATTTCATTTTTTTCCTGGAGATTTAAGGTACAAAAAATCATTTGACAAAAAGGAAAATTGTAACATGTTGTAATAATAATAAAAAGACCACTTCTCCAAGAGTTTTGAATTATATACCTGTACCAGGATGGATCCTGACTTTGAGTAAAGACCCAACTCTCCCAAGTTTCAGTAGGTGCTTGTGTATACTTGTTCACAGGCATTATTTGGTTCAAGGAAATTAATGTACAATAAAGGACATTTGCAGGCAATAGAACAAGATTGGGAATTAGAATACCAGTCAGTGGACATTTGTGTAAAAAGGAGGGAGATCTCCAAAAAAGAAATCTTTATTAGTTGATGCTAAATCCTCGTTACTTAACATAGCTGTGGGTTGAGTAATATCTTACGAGATGATCTTTGGAACTTTTCAATTAGTTTCATCTCACTCTTATCACTTAATATGTTGATTTTACTGTATCTCAATAGTACACACATTAAAATAGTTTTCTTTGTGTTGTTGAACAGCAGCAAGAGTAAGGCTGAGTTAGGATGTGGTGCCAAGGACCTCCTTCTTTTACTCAAGAATGGAGGAGGATTAATACATTTGGCATTTGAACCTGCCTTACTGTGTTTTAATGAAAATCTCAAAACTATCTTCAGGGATTCAGAGGCAGTGCTTACTTTGGACCTCTGAAAAAGGGGCAAGAAAATTCCACTTATAAGGGACCCTAACACTCCTGGTGAAACTCATTTTGTACCCATGTGAGGCACCCAGAAATGCTCATCTATCTATAGGGTGAATAACACAAGTTAGAGAAAAGTTTGGGTCTGCTGTTATAGCTTATATTCAACAGAAAATTATCAGTTTGAATCATAGAAATATGTAATGTAAATGTGTAAGTCTCATACCCAGCTCTTCTGACCTGGCAGGTGATCACCATGTGGTAGCTGCAAAGTCTCTCTGTACACCCCATAGCATTTAGGGGCCAAGAAGAGCTTTGTATGCTGGGAAAGGAGAGGCCAACCAGGAGTATCTCACCCAAAACTGATGAATACTTACCTATATATCTGTTGAGAGTAAATTTGAATCTGATCTTCATACCTTTTCCTAGTGAACTGTTCAAGGTTAAAATCTACTTTGGGAAATCCCACTGTCCAGCTAATATGCAGCCTGATGACAGAGGCATATATAACAGGGACAAAAATAAACAAAAACCACAAATTCTTTACCTGACATTTTCAAAATGAAGTTATTGTTTTTATAATATTTAAGTCATAGAAAGCAAATTATTTTTACTTAAGAGCTCCTATTTTATTAGGTAGATAAGCACTATTTAAAAATGTATCCATTTTAATTCGATAATTACATTTAGTATTTGGCACTATAATATTTGGCACTTATAATTCAATATAATTTTTATATCAGGATAAAGAGTTGTTGCAATCATTTTTTTTAACGCTTTGGTCCAGGAGAAATCTGCTAGTATTATAAGACTTTCTTAGGTTAGAGCCTTTATCCAAGCTTTTTGCCTCAGGCAGTTATATTTACCTTGTGTTACTCATGTCCTTTAATGGCTTTGGAGCATTAAAAAATCATTTCAGTAACTGTTTCATTATCCAAGAATAACTACGATAGTTTGCCCACTGTTAGAGAGATTATAAGGCCAAAAGGAAATCTATTAAACTAAGTCCAATTCAATCATAACATTTGTTGAGCTCTTATTATAAGCTCTACTTATACTTATAAGTATTTTGTACTGGTCTGATGTTTATTATTTTGTATGTAAAATTACACTTCAGGATTTAGGACGAGTCTATGGATAGGGATGTATTAATGGCTCCACAAAAGGTGATCACTGCATCCATCTGAAGTCATGATTCTCTCTCCTGTGTGAAAAGAAATAGGACTTGACCTTCCCTGTTCACCCTCATATTCAAATTATCCCCAAGACAGAGGATAATTTTTCATTGTGTGTGACTGGCCCAAATGCTATAGGATATTTGTCATCTTTACACTGCCTAAAAGAATCCTCCAATTATTGTGATAGCCTTAAATATTCCTGGTGAAAAATTGCAGGTCTGGACTATGCCTTAAAATCCTAGATTAGCTTAAATGTCATTTCCTTACTTAGTTTGGGACCTCTATGGACAAGGTAGAGAATTAGCTATTTCCTTTTCCAGTGGAGTTCACTAGTATATCTACTCATCAGCACCCAGTCCCACTATGTAAAGGCCAAAGAGTAGTGGCACTGGAGGGTAGGAGAGTGGTCAGAAGGGACAGTGAGATTGAAGAGAGGAAAATAATGGAACACGGGTGGGAATCTTCCTTGCTGAGGTTTGGGTGCACTGTGAATGTGGACGGGATGAGAGCAGGGAGTGATTTCACAGTTGGGAGGGAGGCTGCACTGGTACTGTGGCTCCCCTTGTAACGCTGGGGGCACTACCATCTTTCACAGGACTATAGGTGGGGATCCCTGAACAGTTGATACTGGGTATGTTAGTAGGAATGCCTGCAGGAGGGCCCTCTAGAGTCCATTCATGATGGGGGAAATGGCATGCTTGGTTTGAAGGCTGCAGTCAAAAAGTCCATTCCAGAAATGTTGTCTTTCCTTACAATAAGGTCATGATCTCCTTGGCTGAGGTATTCCTCCTCCCTTCCTTGGATAATGCAACTCCACAAAATGCTTGCAAATCCTGGCCTTTTCCCTTCCTTGGCCTGCAGATTCTTTTGTGCAGCATTTAGCATCTCCCTGAACAGGCCTACTATTGAGATGATAATGTGAGAGCTCCTAGTGTGAAAGTATGTAGTGAGGTTATCAGTCAATGAATGGGAAATGGCCCACCTATCCTGAGGCCTTTCTCCCAAGCCCTATCCATCCCAGGGTCCTTCTCATTTCCATAGATAAAAGAACTCTAGTTAATCTGGAACATACCAGAACTCTTCCCAACCTACAAGCAGACTTGGAATCTGCTGTGTTGAAAATTTATTAAACTGTTTTCCAAAATGACTGCATATTTTAAATTCTAACCAGCAATATATAAGGGTCCCAATTTCTCCATAACTCTACCAACACTTGTTATTGTCTATCTTTTTGATTATAACCATCCTAGTGGGTATGAAGTGATATCTCAAAATAGTTTTTATTTGCATTTCATTAGTGACCAATGACATTGAGCATCTTTTCACATGCTTATTGACCATTTTTGTATTTTTTGGGGAGAATTATCTGTTCAAATTCTTTGTCCATTTTTAATCTGGGTTATTTGTCTTTTTACTGTTGAATTGTAAGAGTTCTTGATATATTGCAATGCTAGACCCCTATCACACACATAATTTACAAAATTTTCTTTCACTCTGTAGTTGTCTTTTCGCTTTCTTGATAATATCCTTTAAAGCAAGGACATTTTCAACTTTGATGAAGTCTAATTTATTTATTTTTTTGTTTCATACTTTAGGTATTATATCTAAAAAACCATTGCTTAACCCAAGTTCACAAAGATTTATACTTACATTTTCTTCTAAGAATTTTATATTTTTAACTCTTATAATTAGGTCTTTGTTCCATTTTGAGTTAACATACATATGGTGTGAAACAGAGGTCCAAATTCATTCTTTTGCATGTGAGTATACAGTTGTCCCAGTACCATTTAGTGAAAGGACACAAAGACTAATTCTTAGAATACTTGTTAAAAAGCAGCTCGCCTAGATGTATGAGTTTTTTTCTGGACTCTCCTCTATGGATTATTGATTTTTTATTTGTTCAATGACTTGGATGGACTAGTTTAGTGAAGTCTATTTCCCCCACCGTGTGCACCCTCTCATGTGCTACAGAGCATAAGCTTAGGTACACACCCAGTTTTCCTAACCACCAGGGATGACTGTACATAGTTTTAGCCAGGTCTGCTTTGATTCTCTTTCCCTGATCTCTCCCCTTAAATCTTCTGGTTGGGCTTCCTTTATTATTACACACAGCTGTTAGTCTCTACCAATTGTTTGTTGATTGTTCTATTGTTTTCCACTATGCCCTGGGGTATAACTTGCTCTACAGTCTGATTCATTTAAAGCAAGGTTCTTTTGCAGGGGCGCTGTGTTGCCAATCTTTGAGGCTTACTACACTTTAGGAAGGCTCTTGTTAGCACTCTCTTTCCATGATTATCTTCTAGCATTTTTAGTATTTTGCTTTTTGCTACTAGAGTCATGGAGCTCCCAGTCTCCCCTAAATTGCTTACCACCCAAATCTCCATTGTTTTCAACAACACACTTTGGTGTGAGCTTCCCCACATTCTGTTCTAGATGAAGTCAGTTCCTTTAGACCTGCAGAGCTCTCTGTTGTTACTCTTTGCCTCCCCCCCTTGGCAGAAACTCTGCATCATCGCATTGGAGCTGGGCATGGGGACAGTGGTCTGTTTGTCCCAGAGTGACACTCCTCTTCTATGAGTAGGATACTGCACTCCTGGCATTTTTTGACTTGGTTTGGCTCTCCTGGCTTGGAGTCTCTGCCCTATAAGCAAACTGGGTTGGTAGATCGGGGCTCAGGATACTGGGACTGCTGTGCCCTAAAGCAGAATTTCCACCCTGCAAGTAGGGGATAGGTGGGGAAGGGAGCTCCAGTCTTCTTGGGTGTGACTGTCTGAAATAGAGCTTCTGCAACATGGAACTGGGGGATAAGAGATATCAGTAGTTTGCTTTGTGTGGAGTGAAACTATAGCCCTAGACTGGGGGTGGGAGAATGGATGGAGGGAGTCCTATCTTCCTGGATGTATCCACCTTTAGTAGAGCTTTTATCACATTGAGCTAGCAATAAGGGGTTTAGAAGCTGGTCCTATATAAAATCCTATAGGCGCTTGCTGTTCTTACCTACAACAGCAGGTTTTAGTAGATATTTTTGAATAAATGCTTTTCAATTTGCTATATGTCCTTAGGATAATTTACAGAGACTTTGGTTTTTTAAAAAAATAATTTTTACCAGTTAAATAGTTGTTTTGCTGGGGGAAGGGTCCACTGAGTATCTCATATCATAATTTCAGAAATCTTTATTTATAAACTTTATATATTATTGATTTCACTCTAAGAGGATTTAAGTTTTTTACCCTTCTCACCTCTCAAATTTTTGTGAATCATATCATTTTTAGTTTTTTTTCTATCATTATTATTATGTGCTTTTATCAGATACGTTGCTCTTGGTTGAAACTATTAATAACAGAAAATTAACTCGAGTTTGTTAATAAGTAAATTTAATATTTTATGTAACAGAAAATTCAAAGCTAAGGTGGCTTCAAAGTTTATTGAATTGTTGGTTCAACATTGTATTCAAGAGCCCACATTCATGTCTTTCCTCAGTTCTGCCATCCAAAATAAAGGCTTTATACTAAGACTGGTTCCCAATTGCTTATAAGATGGCTTCTAGTAATTATTCCTGTTATATACTTTCTTGTTCCTGTTCAAAGGGAGAATGAATGGCTTTTCCATTTCATGTCTTAAAAGTAAAGACAAACTTTCTTTCATCTCATTGGCCAAAACTGGATCACATGCCCATTGGTGAACCAATCACTGGCAAAGGGAATAGATTACCAAGGAGTAGAAGATGGGATCTGCTACCAACAGCCACTGGGTCTATGTTGGGAGACTTGAATACTCAGGGTTATGTTAGGAAGAAAGGAGGAGGTTATGGCAACTAATTAGCAAACAACAGTGACCACTACAAATCTGATTTCTTTTCTATTAGCTGTCAACAATATATACTGACCTCCATTTAAAAAAAAAAAAAGATATTAATGCATCTTACCTTTTTGTGTGCATATCCTATCCCACTTCAACTTCTCAACTTAACAGCCAACAGTGGTAAGTAATTTATGTAAGAAACTAGTGAATGTTATAGTTTAGATTTAAATCACTAATTTGCTAGAGAACACTCTATATGGAATATATCTGGGAGGAATTTCACTGTATTTCTATCCATTGAGCTCCTATTATAGAGTTCTGTTACAAGCAACTCTTTATTCATTGTATTGTACAAATATCTTCCTTTAAAAAATAATAGCCTTCCCATATTAACCTTTGACAATAACTATCTCCTCTGGCTTGTACATAACTGGAACGGAGATACTAGGTAACTAAGATAATAATTATTTAATAAATAACTTTTAGGTTTCAGTAAGGTGACCAGTAACAGAAGAGCCTAAAACTGGGAATCTAAGTTTGCCATAATATTTAATATCAACAAAAGCAGCAATAATAAGAGAAAAGAAATCTCATTTACAATAGCAACACCAAATATATAGGCATAAAGCTAACAGGAAATGTGGAGAGCCTTTAGAAAGGAATCATAGAACATTACTGGAAGATGATATACCATAAAAACAATCACTCAATTTTATAAAAATGTCACCTAAAATGCCAATTATCCTCAAATTAACTTATACTTTGATTCACTTGTGAGTTATTAAAACAAATGCTAGTTGAAAAAAATCAAACAACCCCAACAAGAAATGGGCAATGGAAATGAACAGAAACTTTTCTAAAGAAGACAGAATAATGGCCAGCAAACATATAAAAAAATGCTCAACATCTCTAATCATTAGAGAAATACAAATCAAAACCACAATGAGATATCATCTAACCCCAGTGAGATTGGCCCGTATCAAGAAATCCCAAAGCAACAAATGCTGGCGAGGATGCGGAGAGATAGGAACACTCTTACACCGCTGGTGGGACAGCAAATTGGTGCAACCTTTGTGGAAAAGAATTTGGAGATACCTCAAACAGCTAAAAATAGAAATACCATTTGACCCAGCAATAGCATTATTAGGCATCTACCCAAAAGAGCATAAGACATTCTATTATAAAGACATCTGCACCCGAATGTTTCTGGCAGCACAATTCACTATTGCAAGGACGTGGAAACAACCCAAGTGCCCGTCAATTCATGACTGGATAATTAAAATTTGATATATGTTTACAATGGAATATTACTCAATTCTAAGAAATGACAGCGAGCTAACACCACTTATAGTATCCTGGATTGAGCTTAAGCCCATTATCCAAAGTGAGGTGACACAAGATCAGAAAAATGGGCTCCATATGTACTCGCCGTCACATTGTTACTGACTGATTTTCAGTATGGTGCTCAAAGGGTGGTGTTCACCAGAGATTCGGGGGGGAGGGGGATAGACCCACATCTGAAAGAGATGGCGAACAGTGTGGAGGGGTAGGGCATACCTTTAACTTTAGCTAAGTAAAGGCAAAATGATAAAATCTAACCAAAATGTTATAAAAACAAACAAAAAAACCCGCAAAATACATTTATCGGGTGTCAGGCAGGTGGGGGGAGGGGATGGATTTGTATATATACATTATAAGTGCATTGTGCATTATTGGGGGCATGGACATGCTTGAAGCTCTGACTCGAGAGGGGAGGGAAGGCAATAGCAATGTTTGTAACCTTAACATCTGTACCCCCTTATTATGCTGAAATAAAAAAAAAAAAACAAATGCTAGAATAATTATAAGAGTGAAGTAATAGGATATGACAAGATAGAAAGATGAATGAAAAAGAATGGCTGCCAAGAAACACATATTTTAATAATAATTTTTTAAAGGAAGACAATCCAATCAGCATAGAAAGAACGGATTGGTAAATGAATGTTGCTGGGATATATGGCTAAGGAATGGGAATAAAATGTACTTTATATATGTTTTTTTTACCAAATCATATACCACAATAAATGGATTGGAGTTAAATGTGGAGAAATCAAGACAAAATGAAACCTAAAATAAATATAAAGAGAAGGTCTATATAATTCCATAGTGAGTGAAGCTTTTTAGTACCTAAATTGGTATTGAAATCAGAAATTATAAAGGCAAAGGTCACTATATTTTTATGAGACCACATAAAAATATAGAAGTTCTGTACATTCAGAAAATACCACAAAGTACAAAATGATAAAAATGAAATATTATTTGCCATATATGACAGAAGTTAACATCAAATATTTTTAAAAAGACCGTTATAGTCAGGGAGTTAAAAAGAAAAATTAGGACAGTCAAGACCGTAGAGACAAGTCCTCATACACTGCTCCTTACAATAATTTTGGATAGTAATTTTGCATATATATGTACCCTTAAAAATATGTAGGCTTTAACTAGCATTTCTGCTTCTGGAGATTCATCCTAAGGAAATACTCTGTGACGTATTCAAATATCTATCCGCATATATCGGTAAATAAATAAATTATATATTAAAAAACAAACTAAATGTCTCATAACAGTATATTGGATAAGTAGAGCATGATATAATCATAAGAACATTATAATCTGATTTTTTTGGTAAAAATAGAAAAAAATATGCACTTACGAAATATTCTGGAAGACAATTCACTAAATGTCTTTAATATAGATAAGAATATGGATGATTTTGAGCTTATAATATTTATTTGTATTTTCTGATTTTCCTATAATAAAATTATACAATTTTGAAAGTTATCTTTGTAAAAAAACTGGACCACATTTTTTTGGCTACTAAAAATGTTGCTCTCCTGAATTTATAGTCCATTTCTTCAGCTTTTATCAAATAGTATCACAAGAAATAATGTAAAAACTATTATTTTTGAGGACATTGCCTACTCCATCTCAACATGCCCTAGAGGAGAAATTGCATCTTTTTGAAGATAAGTGTCAGAAAAACCTTTGCTTACACTGAGGAATTTTTTTTTCATGGACCTAGAATCATGTAACTGTACTTACTTTACTTTCTCTTTTTTTTTAAATTTCAGAATATTATAGCGGTGTGAACATTTTGGTTACATGAATAGCTTCTGTACAGTTTCAGTCAAAGTTATAAGTATGTCTATCACCGACATAGTGTGCATTGTACCCATTAGTTGTATATTTACCCATTCCTTCCTCCCTCCTCCCCTCTGCTTTATTTCCATTGAGTTTTACTACCATACATGTACATGAGTGTTGATCGATTAATTCCAATTTAATAGGGAGTACATGTGGTGCTTGATTTTCTATTCTCGAGCTACTTTGAATGGAACTTGAGACTATTCTTCTGATTGTTACTAAAGGTATGAGTTCACCATTTTTTTTTTTTATGGCTGAGCAGTACTTCACGGTATACATATACCATATTTTATTAATCCCCTTATGTAATGATAGGAACTTGGTTTGATTCCATATCTTTGCGATTGTGAACTGTGCTGGGATAAAGATTCTAGTGCAAGTGTCTTTGTGATAAAATGACTTTTTTTTCCTCTTTGAGTAAATATCCAATAATGGATATTGCAGGATCACAGAGTAGGTCTACATTTAGTCCTTTGAGGTATCTCCATACTACTTCCCATAGAGGTTTGTTTTTTTTCTGATATTAATATAGCTATTATCCTTGTTTTTGGTATGCATTTGCTTAGAATATGTTCTTCCACTCCTTTACCTTGAGTCTATGAGAATCTTTGTGGTTATGTGGGTCTCTTCAAAACACCAGATATTTTGGCTGTGTTTTTTCATTCATTCTACCAATTTATATCTTTTAAGTGGGACAATTAGACCATTTATATATAATGTTAAAATTGATATGTGAGATACTGTCCAGACATTGTGTTATTTGGTTAATTTGTATTCTCCCTTGTGCTACTGTATGATAAAAGCTGTGAGTTTTTTCTTTTTTAAACATTGGGGTGTTTTTATACTGACAAGTACTGACCTATCATTTTGATGCTTAAAACTCCTTTGAGCATTTCTTTTTTTTTTTTTTTTTTTGGGTCCTCTGGGTCTGGGAATTTGAGCATTTCTTGAAAGGCTGGTGTGGTTGTCACAGATTCCCTTAGCATTTGCTTGTCTGGGAAATACTTTATTTATCCTTTATTTATGAAACTTAGTTTTATAGGATACAAAATTCTTAGCTGGCTGTTATTCTTTTGATGAATACTAAATATTGGACCCCAATCCCTTTTGGTTGTAAAGTTTCTCCTTAGAAATCTGCCAAGAGTCTGATGGGTTTTCCTTTGTAAGTTACTTGATGTTTTCATCATAGCTTATAGGATTTTCACCTTCACATTAACTTTGCCTACTCTGATGACTATATGCCTTGGTGATGCCTTTTTGCAATGAACTTTCTAGGAGTTCATTGAGCTTCTTATACCTAGATGTCTAAATATCTGGCAAGGTCAGGGAAATTCTCCTCCATTATCACCTCAAATACAGTTACCATGCTTTTTGCTTTTTCTTCTCCATCAGAGATATCTATCATTCTTATGTTTAGATGTTTTACATATTCTCATATTTCTCTAAGATTTTGTTCATTGCTTTTGATTGTTTTTTCTTTATTTTTGGCTGTCTGGGTTCATTCAAAAGTCCTACAGGGGTGGGGAACCTGTGGCCTTGGGGCTATATGTGGGCTTTCTGGATCCTTGAGTTGCGGCCTTTTGACTGAATCCAAATTTTACAGAACAAATGCTTTTAATAAAGGGATTTGTTCTGTGAAAGTTTGGATTTTATCGAGGGGCTGCACTTGGGGATCTGGAGGGCTACATTTGGCCTTGAGGCAACAGGTAGCCAACCCCATTCCCTAAATGACTCTTTCATTTCAAGCAGTTTCATTACTTTAAAAATAATCTCTTTAGTGAATTTTTTCATCATCATCATCATTTGGTTACTTTGTGTTGGTTTTCAGCTTTCTCATCGATCTCATTGAGCTTGCTTGTAATCTATATTTTGAATTCTATATCTGACATTTCAAAAATTTCCTTTTGGTTGGAGTCCATTGCTGGAGAGCTAGTGGGATCCTTTGGGGGTGTTGAAATAGCCCATTATTTTTCATATTGCCAGAGTTACCATGCTGGTTCTTTCTCATCTGGAACTGCTTCCCTCAGCTCAAAACAGACAGCTTTGCAGTTCACCTGTTCTCCTCTTCCGGGAACTCTTGCCGCTCAGTGTAAAGAGAGAGAGGTACACAAGCTATTCGGGAGGCTGAGGCAGGAGGATGGCTAATGCCCAGAAGTTCAAGGCTACAGTGAATTGTGATGTGCTACTATACCTCCAGCCTGGGTGACAGACTGAGACCCTGTCTATAAATTAATTAACTAATTAAAATTTATACCCTCAAAAAGATTTGAGATAATTTATAGAATACATATAATGAAATACCAGGACAGGGAATTATTTGGCTTGTGCAAGAAGAACCCATTGTAGTGTTGCTGGAAATTTGGGTGGGTTGGACCTCAGAACCCTGGGAGAGTGTTCAGGTGCCATTGGTGGTGGACTAGGTTAGGTAATCCCTGGTCCCCAGGCCTCTGGATGGTGTGCCTGGGTGACAAGCCTGAGGCTGGGCTCAAACCTCAAACCTCCCTGAGTTCACCTGCTGGTTGTGATAGAGAGGGGTAGGATGATCTCCCAGTCAGGAAGAATGCTCAGGCAGGAGAAGGGTGGGATGCACTGTGAGCCTGTCATAGGACAGGCGGCTCTCACTTGATGAGATTAGCAAAGGCAGGCAACTGTGGGGTCTACAAACCACTCATACCTTTCTCCCTCAGCAGAGGTGGTAGTTTTTGTTCTTGGGATGCCCCAAAGTATCTGGATTCCCAGCTCTCTTCCTGGCCTGGCCATGGGAGAGGTGTCAGAAAAGTTCAAACCTCTATGTACTGGGTTCCTGGAATGGCTGGGGACTATTGCTTAAGTGCTCCTGCAGGGGAGGGGCAGTTGTGCTAGGGACTTGCCTCCAGGGGAGGGTAGGCTCCTCCAGAAGAGACAGCTCCAGGAGGGGAGAGGATGGCTCACTATGCCCTCCTTAAGCAGAGGTGGTAGTTATTATTCTTGGCATACAAAAACACCTAGGTTCCCAACTTCCTTCCTGGCCTGGCTGTGGCAAAGGTGGCAGAGGAAGCTTGAACCTCTGCATGCTAGGCTTCCAGAATGGCTGAGGGTTGCTGAAATGCCCTGGCAGGGGAAGTGTAGTTTTGCCAGGGACTCACCTCCAGGAAGGGTAGGTTCCTCCTAGAAGAGTTAGACAGCTCAGGGAGAGACCTGCTAGTCCTACCTTTCCTCAGTGGAGCTCTTGTTATAGCTTTCTAAAGGGAAAGGAGTGAGCTCCACACTCCATGAAAGGGTGTGATAGGTGCTCTGTCAGAAGGAGGCAGCTGTTTCCAGGTGTTCTGGCTTAATCATCCCTGTGGAACCCACGTCGGCTCTACAGAAACTTCTCTGTAGGCAGTTAGAACATTTGAAACCAAATACTTCATTTGATTTAGTTCCTATGTAGGGCCATGTGGCTTATATATCTATCCTTCTACCCTCACCTGGTCTTTATATTCCATTTCAATTTATAATTCCCTGTCCTACTATTTCATTATATGTATTCTATAAATTATCTCAAATCCTTTCGAGGGTATAAATTTTAATTCATTAATTTATAGACAGAGTCTCTGTCACCCAGGCTGGAGGTGCAGTGGCACATCACAATTCACTGTAGCCTTGAACTTCTGGGCATTAGCCATCCTCCTGCCTCAGTCTCCCGAGTAGCTAGGATTACAGATGCACTCCACCATGCCTAGCTAATTTTTATTTTTGTGTAGAGATGGGGTCTTGCTATGTTGTCCTGGCTGGTCTCAACCTCCTGGCCTCAAGCAATCCTCCTGCTTTGGTCTCCCAAAGTGCTGGAATTATAGGTGTGAGCCACTGTGCCCAGCCAAGGGTATAAATAATTAAGTAGGATATTTCCATTTTTATTATGAGTCTCTAAATGACAGTATACACCCAAATATAGTCTATACTGGAAGAGACTATAAGTATTCCCAGTATGATTTTAGAAGCATTCATTTTTAAAATAAAGGAAAATATGAAATTGTTGTTTTGATAAATGAACCAAGAGAGACTTGAATCATAAAATGTGATGGAAATAAATTTTATAATCCCGACCATTGTTAAAAAAGATCACAGAAGTCAGGGACAGCATCTGTTAAAGCACCATGTCTACCACCTCGGTGCTACCTATCAAAGTAAGCTTTTAGGAAATGTTTGCTTGCAGAGCTGACCAGAGATCACACTGAAAAAGAAGTGTCATTGGTGCTCCTCCTTTTGGTCACCTCAACAAGGGATCTGGTATTAGAAAAGAACCTTTGTCTCCTACTTCAATGTCTAGCCATAGGCCAGAACAGAATAGTGTCTAATAAGCTTCTGCCTTCTCATGGAAGTGCTTCCTTTCCGTTCTCCACCCTTTACTTGCTCGGGAAAGGAGGAATAACTGAAGTGCCTGGTGAGACTGATGACAGCCTGGTGTCCTGACCACATTCCTGTACTGGGTAGAATTACAACTGTGTTCGGCATGTCCTTTTCTCTCTTGATCTGCCTAAGCTCAGTGCAGTGATTTTGTGTGGTAGTCTACATGCACTAGGCAGATCAGAGAGGTGTCATTCTCTTCATCACTTGATTACTGAGCCTGTAAGGTAGTTTGCAAGTCTTCATGCAGCTGGTTAGGTTAGAACACTCAAAGCTTACTTTAATAATCTGATTCTTCCATGCAGGTAGGTCCTTGGATTTCTTTCAGAGAAGGAAAATGTGCTGTGTACCCTATACAGTTTTACTACCAATGAAGTTCACACTTTGAATTCTCATTTGGCTACTCTATGGCTGAGATGAGAATGTGAAGATAGGAAATTTCCCTCTAACATTTAGCATACAGTAGCGCACTCCATCATTCTACCCCTTTTCCTTAGTTCTCTATGTTCCACATTCATTAGTTTTTAATGTCTCCATTAATGTTTTAAATATTGTGTTATATGCCATCTTTGTATGACAATTAAGCCAACAAATCCTTGCTCAATTTTACTTTTTTCTTGTTTAAAAAGAAAGACGTCAAAAACATTAAGAAAATTCAGATTTGGAGGCTGGGGGTAAGATGTAATAATTGTCCTCAGACATTTACAGATCTATTCTCTGTGACTCCAGAGAAAATAACAAGGACTGAAAAATGAGTAGTAGTAGAAGGCAGATGTGAGGAATAAATAATCAATACCTCAAATGGAATTTCCTTGACAATGGAGATGTTCAAGTAAAGACTGTACAACAACTAGTTATGATGTTTTAGACAGGATCTGAGTGTATAGTAGGAGATTAGAGATGAGGATTTATTCTCATCTATAATTCTATGATTTTAACAGTTTTCAGGTATATAAGCACTGTTTGATAAAGTGGAGTCTAACAAATTATGCTGTATATGATTTTCAATAACTTTTTTATAATTTATAAAGTATCTTAGAACTAGAACAAAGAGGCAGTCAGAATAATCAGACAATCATGTTAGTGAAAGAGAACAGTTACCTGTCTGGAAAAAGACTCTAGAAATAATTGTCCGACATAATGGGCAAGGAGTGCTTGCAGGATTGTCTTTGGCCAGAGTCCGTAAGCAGGGCTCACAGAAGATGTGGTGGCAAGGGTAACACATGTAAGGGTTGAAATAAACATCCAAACACACTGCACAGATGTAGCTATCCTTTTCTTCTGCATATTCATTGTCATCATCTGTACTCATCTCATTATTCAAAGTCTGCAAAACATAAAAACAATTTTTCTTAGTTCAGTATGAGATTGGTTTCCTTGAGATTGACTTTAGATTTTGTTAAAATGAATGAAAATAGTTATGAGAAGCATATATCATTTTTTTCTGTGACATAGTGACAGAAATGCTGCCTTTCAAAGTGAGAAGAAACTGAAAAATACATGAAAAACCCAAAAGTCTATTTATTCTTTTTAGTATTTTTACATATTGCTAAATGCTAAAATATACCAAAGCATATTAAGTATGCCTGTGTCTCCACTTAACCAGTGCTATTTAAGTGTTAGGTGTACCAGTCGCAGGAATATAGATTCTTCTTCTGTTTCACCTCTACTACAGCTAATAAACTGATTGTCACCAAGTTACAGAGCCTTAATACTGGCATCTACACATGATAAGTAAAAGCAGGAGGCCGTCATACCTTATCCTCATACTGTGCATGAAGCATTCTCTCCTCTATACTTTGCAGCTTCCAGGACCTCAAAGCCAAGAAAGATGCAAAGCCTAGAGTTGTTAGGAGGTAGGCATGGTGAAGAAACCTGGGGTAACTATGGGCTTAGCCATGCAGCTGGGAAGCCTGATAAGCCTCTTCACTCTCCAAATGGAAGCATTAAAGAAAAGGTACAGCAGGTCCTCGAATAACATAATTTTATTCAATGCCATGTCGTTATAATGTTGATGAGAAAAAAATCGCCTCCTAGCTGGGGCCACGGTCTGTGTGGAGCTTGCATGTTCTCCCCATGTCTACGTGGTTTTCTTCCGGGTACTCCGGCTTCCTCCCACATCCCAAGATATGCCTGTTAGATAAATTGGTGTGTCCACACGATCCCACTCTGAGTGGGTGTCCAGACACTCACACCCTTGTCTGGACAAGACACCATCCCTGTGATGGGATGGTGTCTTGTCCAGAGCTGCAGGGAGAGGCTCCAGCCATTCCCCATCCTTACCTGGAATAAATGGGTGAATAATTATCGTGTTTTTATTAATCTTTTTAAAATGTGTATACAGCTGTCATTTATTTTAATGTTTAATATCAGAAGTGTTATTTAGAAGTTTGGTGATGTTTTTGTGACTAGAAATAGGCCACGGGAATTATTAATTAGCCTATGGTTTCATTATATGTCATTTCGCTTAAAGTCATAGTTTCCAAGAAACTATTGGTGAGAACTTTGAGGACTTACTATAGTTAGGAACTGGGAAGCTCAGAGGTTAGTAGCACAAAGTCTGTTAGCAGAATTCCTGCTATTCAACCTCACAATTTCCTCATCTGTGCAGTAGTTATAAGAATGGAATGAGGTAATCCAAGTGTTTAGTACAGTACCTGGCATGTAGTAAATATTCAATAAATGTTAGCTATGCGATACTCCTCCTCACTTCCCTTCTCCTGCTTCCCCACAGGCTCTGTAGTTATGCTAAAGTCTTGAACATTTTCCTCAAACCAGGCCTGGACTCAGTCCAGTGAGACATAATGGGAGTCTACAGGATGTATTTCTTTCCTCCTCACTTTGATGTTTATAAAAATGGAGATCAGTGATTAATATTTGAAGAAGCCTTGAGTTTAATAAATATTTGTAAGTTACATGAAATGTAAAAGTTATATAAATGAGGCAACAGAACTTTGAGAACACAGAAAAACCTTCTGCTATGGTTTGAATGTTTGTGTCCCCTCCAAAATTTACGTTACAATTTAACCCCCAGCCAAACAGTATTAAGAAGTGATACTTTTAGAGGGTGATTAAATCATGAGGGCACAGTGTTATATAAGCAACTTATACAAGGGCTGGAAGGAACAGCCTTCATCTGTTTTGCTCTTCCACCATGTAAGGACATGGCCTTTGTCCACTCCAAGGAAGCCGTGTTCAAGGTGCCAACTTGGAAGTAGAGACTGGGCCTTTACTATATTCCAAACCTCTTAGGGCCCTGACTTGGACTTCTCAGGCTCCAGAACTGTAAGAAATGAATTTCCGTTCCTATAAATTACCCAGTCTGTGGTACTTTTGTTACAGCAGCACCCATAAAGGAGGACTTTTGACTGCTGAATAAACTATTATTTGATTTTTCCAGATGGATTTGCTTCTCCTCTGCCATCTTCTTTCTGCCACCTGTTGGGAATTGCTCTCTTGGGGAGGACTTTATTTTTAATTGGGTTGTCTGATTTTTCTTATAGACATGTAGGCATTTTTACTTAATCTAGTTATTTGTTATTATTGGTTAGATGTGTTATATTTTTTTCCTTTTCTCTTATTTGCTTTTTCACTTTTTTCATGATGTGCTTTGATAAAATGAAGTTCTTAATTTTAAAGCAGTTTATATATTCACATTTTTTCTTCATAGTTACTACTTTTTGTGTCTTATTTAAAAACTCTTACCCTTTCCAAAGGTCATTAATATAGCACTATTTTGCATTTCATGATATTTCATAATCCTATGATTCCCCTGAAACTGACTTTCATATATGGTATACCTTATGGGTAAATTTAATTTTTATTTTTTATAGTTATTAATTGGCCCAGTTATTTATTGCAAAGACTTTCCTTTCCTACATTGCTTTGAAGTGCCACTTTGTCATTAAGAGACCATACATGCATGGGTCTGCATCTGGGATTTTTATTGTTCCATTAATTTACTATCTATTCCTATGTCATAATCACAATCTCTTGTAGCTTTACAATAAGCCTCAATATCTGGAAGTCCCTTCATATTATTATTCTTCAATAGTGTCTTGGCTATTCTTGGCTTTTCCACGACTATTTAAAATTTAGAATTACTTCGTTCTTTTTTAAAAAGTTGGAATTTTCATTGGAACTGCATTGAACCCACAGATAAATTTAGGAATAACTAGAAATCTTTACAATATAGAGATTTTAAATACACAAGCCTGGTTTACTTCTTTGTTTATTAAAAAGTTTTTTTTTTTAATTTCTTGGTAGAAGTCTACTTATATTTGAGTCAATATTTTCTCTTTACTACTTCTCTTCCTTTTCTCAACTAGCCCATTCCTATTAGTATATATGACATGCAAGCTCTTATGCCAAAACAAATTAATAAGCATGTAAAAATAACCTTACCAGCTCATGTTACATTCTTCTCTTCCATTTCATAGCAAAACTTCACAAGAGACTTGACCATATTACATATGATTTCTGCTTCCTTACCTCCTATCCACTCTTCAACTCACTTTAACATGGCTTCTGTTGTTCATAGAGAACAACAGAAACTGCTCTTATACAAGTCACTAACAACCTCTGCTATAGCCAAATCCAAGATACTTTCCTGACCAATCTTCCTCAATCTCTCAGCAGCATTTCCTAGGTAGACCAGGATCTCTTCTTTCCCATTTGCTTAATGGTTTCTTTTTACACTTGAAAAGATCAGACTCCTTACAATGATCTACAGGACACTGTAAGGTCCAGCCTACCTTGTTACCCCCCCTATTGAGCTACTTTCCATTCATTGATCATCTTCCAGCTCAACACACACACCAAATACTTTCCTGCCTTAGGTTCTTGAGACATAATGCTTTTGTCTTCCTAAAAAGCTCTTACTGCATGTGGTGGATTACAAAATATTAATAGATAAAATTCTTCCTCTTTGTATGTACATGCCCCTATGCATTTCATCAAGATGGAGAGATTATTTTTTCATCCTCTGACTTTCGGATCTGCCATGTGACTTGCTTTGGCCAATGGGTCATTAACAAACATGATACAATCCGATTTCAAAAATGCTTATGCATTGGGAATGGCCCTCCCTTGCTGTTCTTGGTAACTCTGAGTCCATTACCATGAAAATAAGGCTAGGCAGGCCTGCTGGATGATAAGTGACACATGGTCCAATTACCTCCATTGTGACTGCTGATAACAAGCCAACCACCATGTACATGTGTGAGCCAATAATTGTTAGCTGACTACAAATGTACAAGTGAGCCCAGATGACCCTACATGGAACAGAGAGAGATACGTTATCACTGAACCCAGCCCAAATTGCCAACTCAGAAAAGTGTAAGTAGATGAAGGTATTCTTTTAAAGCAACTAAATTTTAGAGTGATTTATTACATAAAACTTCCCTGACATATCCTTTCCTACACATGGCTAGCTTTGCAATTCATCCTTAAAAGCTTAGCTTAACTATCAACTTCCCAAAGAGAATTTCACTGGCCATTTTATCTATTCCCCATGTTATTCTCTGTCACTACTCACTTATTTCCTTTATAGGTCTTATTTTTATTTGTCTATTTTTCTTTCTCCCTCAATAGAATGTTAAGATGCATAAAGGGAGTGTCTCATATATACTTGTGTGTGTGTGTGTATCTTTGCTGAATGAATGAATGAATGCATAAATTAGTAGATAGGTTCTAAAGTTGGATGTTACCACTCAGTGCATCCTGATTATGGGTGCTCTCATCCTTAAAATGATCATAGGTTCAGCTTACACAATACTGTATTGATTTACATCCTCTTGTGAGTACCTCTGTTAAATGTTCTTCAGTATTCTTGTGGAACTTCTGGATATTTAAAGCTAGATAATCATTCTTAAACTTTGCATATGTTATATGAGATTTTTAACACAGATAGAAAATAAATGTCCCTCACGAACAGAAAGCTTATAGCTATGAGTTGAACAATGAAGAAAAATCTGGAAAGGCAACAAGATCAGTAATTTTTACTCATTATTGACATGCCTATTCCCTTCTGAACTTAAAATACATTTGACAAATTATAGCTAAAAGTGGGGATAATTAGTACTGAACTGGGTGCCCCAGATAAAAAAAACACCTTTGGACCTACATGCTTGTTTACCTAAATTTTACTTCAGAGTGTGAGCTTATTCTGTTTCTATTAGACCCTCAGGATTTTGCCTTGAGATTTGAACTAATTAACCTCTAAGAAGCCCATGTCATAAAAAAAGGATAATTTGAGGAACTTCTTATACTATTACCAAATTGTGGCCCAAATATTTGTGCAGAATTTTATTTCTAAGATGGAATTTTATACTTATATGTACAACAAAAATGACTACACTAAAAAATGAAATATTTATTTCATAATACAGTATTTTGAAAATAAACTTAATCGTGGAAGTTTGAAAATAGAAAGTAAGGCTGGAATTATTCATCTATTATTTGAGCTAAATGAAGCAATCCAAAAAAACAGGAATAACACAAACCTCTATGATTATTGTTTTATTTTTAATTTTTTTTCAGTCTATTTAATTTTAAAAAGTTGATATAGGTATACAATGTGAATTAATCAAATAAGGGTAATTGAGGTAACACTTTAGGCATTTATCATATCTATGTGTTAGGAACATTCTAATTCTCTTTATTTTGAATAATTTATTATTGATTATAGTCACATTGTTGTGCTATCAAATATTGTTCATTCTAACTATATGTTTGCACCAATTAACTGTCCCCACTTTATCTGTCCCCACTACCCATCCCAGCTTTTCATAACCATCTTTCTACTCTCTGTCTCCATGAGATTAGTTGTTTTTAATACTTAGGCTCCCACATAAGAGTGAGAACATGTGAGATCTTTCTGTGCTTGGTTTATTTTGCTTAACATGTTGTTCAATTCCATCCATGTTGTAAATGGCAGGATTTAATTCTTATTTGTGACTATATAATATTTCACTGTGTTTATGTACCATGATTTCTTTATCCATTCATCTGTTTATGGACATGATTCCAAATGTTGCCTATTGTGAATAGCACTGCAATAAACATGGGAGTGCAGATATGTTTTCAATATACTGAATTATCATCCTTTGGAATATATGCCCAGCAGTGGGACTGGTAGGTTATATGATAGTTCTATTTTTAGTTACCTCCATACTGTTGTGTGTAGTGGTTGCACTAATTTACATTCCCACCAACAGTGTAGGATAGTTTGCCTTTCTTCACAACGTTGCCAGCATTTGTTACGGCCTGTCTTTTTGACAAAAGCCATTTTCTTAATAACTGGGGTGACATGATATCATACTGTAGTTTTGATTTGAATTTCTATGATGACTAATAACACCAAGCATTTTTTCATATACCTGTTGGCCATCTGTATGTCTTCTTTTGAGATATATCTATTCAGATCCTTTGCCCATTTTTTATCAGATCATATATTTTATTTTTTCCTATTGAGTAGTTGGAGCTCCTTATGTATTCTAAGGAGCTTGTAAGTATGAATCCCTTGTAAGATGGGTAGTTTGCAAATATTTTCTTCCATAGTCCTAGAAGTTCTAGCTTGAGCAATCAGACAAGAGAAAAAAATAAGGGCATTCAAATTAGAAAGGAAAAAAGTCCAATTATTCTCTTTTGCAGATACGATTTTATATCTAGAGAAACCTAAGGACTCCACCCAAAATCTATTAGAACTGATAAATTCAGTAATATTGTAGGATACAAAATCAACATGCCAAAATGAATCACACATTTCCAAATGCCAATAGTAAACAATCTTGAAAAAAAAAAGCAAGAAAGTAATCCCATTTACAAAAGCTACAAATAAAATGCCCAGGAATAAAGTTAACCAAGCAAGTTGAAAGATCTCTATACTGAAAAAAATAAAACACTGATGAAAGTTGAAGAGGACACACACACAAAAAGAAAAGATATTCCATGCTCATGGATTGGAAGAATCAATATTGTTACAATGTCCTACTACCCAAAGCACTCTACAGATTTAATGTAATCCCCATCAAAATACCAATGACATTCTTCACAGAAATAGAATGCTAAAATTTACACGGAACCACAAAGATCTGGAATAGCCAAAGCCATCCTGCACAAAAAGAACAAAACTGGAGGAATCACCTTAACTGACTTCAAACAGAGCTGTGGTAACCAAAAAAACATGGTACTGGCATCAAAACAGACACATAAATCTTTGACAAAGGTGCTAAAGAACATATGGTGGGGAAAGAATAGTCTCTTCAATAAATGGTGCTGGGAAAACTGGATATTCACATGCAGAAGAATGAAACTAGACCCTTATATGTCCTGAATAGACTGCATCATAGAAGGAACCTTAGCTGGAAACAATTCATGTAAAGACGACCTAGGGATTTTAACTGATGAGCTCAATATGCGATATGTATGCTTAAAAAACAAAAGAAACCTGAACTGCAGTATAGTGTGGATTTACATGCCTACCATTGTATGATAATCACATCATACAATGTGTGCTCTTTGAAGGATACAGACTTCAAAGCTACTTTAAGAGACACAAACCAGAGTTATTCATAGAAACATTCTGAATGCCAGAGCAACACAAGTCTTGAAGCTATCTCCTGAAGTATGGTTAAAAGACTGAGGATAGGCATTCAGAAAAACATTAAGAGACAAGATAAGCATGTTCAAGCATTTATGTGAGAGAAAGCATAAATTTTTACCATATAGTTCTCATGATTAGATTTAAAAGCAAATGGATATTACGGGAAAACAGACTGTGACTAAAATAGCTTATAAAATACAACATAACATGCTCATTCTTATAACAGTATATTCACCATAGAGCTAAACATTTATTTTGTGTTCCCTACCAAATACTTTGGAGCTTAGTATGCACAGCGTTCATCATCTTATTTCTAACTCATCTCCTTAACATAAAACCTCTATAAAATAGATACTGTTATCAGTTTTCAGATCAAAAGGAATATATATAGAAATCTCACTTGCTCAAACTACTAGCGGTGAAGCTGGGATTTCAACACAGCCAGCCTGGATCTAGAACAACACTTTACTGTCTTTACTGTCACATTCTTAAGTAAATTAAGGTACTTCAAAAAGTCTTGAGAAATACTAAATGTTCAATAGACAATAACTGAAGATGATATCAATGTATGTTAAAAGAGAGAGGCAGATTTATACAGGACCTACAACGAAGTTAGAAATAGCAAGTCATCTTTATCATAATCAGCAAATGAATAGGTGCCCAGCTGCCTATTTTTAACCCCAAGGAAATTATCCTACATATTCAACCAAATACACTTAATCTCTGAGGCTCCTTTCTCAAGAAATAATAAAGTTATAAATAGTACAGAGCAAATAATTTTTACTGATTTTCTAAAGCTTAAGATACAATTAAAGACTGAGTATTAACATTAAAAATAAAGCAGCAGTGACATTTAACTCATTTGCAATTATTATGATTACTGTTAGGTTTGACCTTCTTCCTTGCTATAATCTGAATATGACATGAAAAAGTTCATGTATTGGACACTTAATCCAACAGTATTAAGAGGTGGGACTTTTAAGAGGTGATTAGGTCATGAGGGCCCTGACCTCATGAATGGATTAATTAAATTATTGCTATAGTGGTTTCTATATAAAATGATGAGTTTGGCCTGGTTTTCTCTGTCTCAGAAGCTCACTTCTTTCTTCTGCCATGGATGACCCTCACCAGAGGTTGGTGCCATGCTCTTAAACTTCCCTGCCTCCGGAATCATGAACCAAGTAAACTTCCATTTTCTTTCTTTAAATAAATTGCCCAGTCTGTGGTATTCTTACAGTGGCAGAAAACAAACTAAGACATCTCTTCAAGTTATTTTTTTCAAGAAGAAAGAGTAATGCAGTGGTTAAGAGGCACTGACTCCTGAGCCAATCTGTCTGGGTTCTGCCCCTAATGCCTTTGTGACTTTATGCAAGCCATTAACTCCCCAGGTGGCACTTTCCTCATTTGGAAAGTGGGCATACATAGAGGTATAAGCATTAAATGAGTTTATATATTCATAGTGCCCATAATATAAAACACGCTATATAAGTCTTTAATGCTGTTACTATATCCAATGTATATTCTTCTAAAGATTAATATCAAATTTTAACAAAAATAGTTAAAGTTCAGTATCTATAATCTCTCCCTTCTAAAAATGGTAGAATACATTTTACTCTCAACCCCCAAACACAAAGATTGCGCTATGCCTCTACTTTGTTAGGAATAGCTTCTTTAAAATTGAATTAATCCAAATTTAGTTTTAACTATTTTATTCTTCTCCTTATTTTTATTCAGCTTATTTAACACTGCTTTCTTGTATCTCTTATTGTCCTCTTTCTCTTGAATTCATTTTTTGTTATACTGTAGTGTGTCCTTGAGAATTTTTTTTCAGAAAATGTGTGTAGGTAGTAAACTTTTTATGTTCTTTCATATTTGAGGCTGTGTCTTCACATTTTAATTTTACTTGACTATAAAATTCTAGATTAAAAATAATTTCACTTAAAACTTTGAAGATATTGATGCACTGTTTTGTAACATATACTACTGCCTATGAAAAGTCCTACATCAACCTTATTTTTGTTTCTTTTCTTGTTGAAAGTCTTTACAACATTCTCTTTATCCCTGGATTTGAAAAATTTCACTAGATATGTGTCTGTAGGTTTTCCTTTTCAGCACTAGTTGTCCCTTTCAATCTGAAGACTCAAGTTTTTTCTGCAATACAGGTTTCATTTTTTTCCTCTAATCACTGCTATGCTCTTTGCTCCTATTTTCATAATTCTCAATAAACACAAATTTTATCTCTTTAATGGTTTAATTTTGTTTTTATTTTCCATCTCTTTAAGTTATACTATATTCTAAGAGAAATTCTCAAGTTTATCTTCCATAGTACAAAATGATCCAGTCTTAGATTCAACACATATTCACTGAGTAACTAAAGGATTGGACACATACCAGGTACTAGTGATAAAGTAGTGAATATAACATAAAATGTACGTCTTCAGAAGCTTGCTTTTTAGACTTATGTTTTGCCCCATTCTGTTAAAGAACCCTCATACTACTTTTTAAAATTTTAACAATCATGTTTTTCATTCGTATGAGTTCTTTTCCTCTGATTGCTTCTTTTATGATAGGCTATTCTTTCTCTCAAGATATAATTTTTTTTTTAAATCTTAGGATAGTAATTAGAACTTTTGTAACATCTTTTGTTTTCTGTATGTGTCTCTTTTCCCTTGGATCAGTTTTTCTGTTTATCTTTTACATTATTTTGATTTCTCAAAAGTCTGACAATATTTGGTTTATTTTTCTAGACAAAGGATTAGGTTTATTACTATAGGCAGTTGGCACTAATTGTGTAGGTCTGTTTCTGCAAGAGACCACTACTATGAATAGGGGAGTTGATTGCAAAGCCAATCTAAATGGTCAAAATATCAAGAAAAATCCACCTTTTGGGTACATGAGTGGGAAGCAGGCATACAGGTTGAGGATTTTCACAATTGCTAAGATATAGAACATTTTCCTATCATGTGAACTTACTTTATTTCACTCACGAGAATTGCTTTTCCATACCTACCATCATTCTATTTCTAAACTCTGCTTTGCTTCTCCCTCCCACTCCACAAACCAGGCACGTCCTTGAATTAATTTAGGAAGCAGTTCCCAAGGTGTTATCCGAGGTTAAATGCCAATTCTTTATGTGGGAAGGTGAAAGGGCAGGAGCAGGAGTAGCCCAACTATTCAACAGGCAATCTAAGTAATCAATTATCATAATGTTCACATGTGTGGCTTTAAAACTTACTGCCTATCAGAATCAACTGGAGAGATTGTTAAACCATATATTGCTGGGCCTACCCCCAGAGTTTGTGATTCAGTAGGTCTGGAGTGGGTCTAAGAATTTGCATTTTTAACCCTTTGCACTCTAATGTCGAATGTGACTCGACACGGTTAGCAAAAATTACAGAGATTAAAATTACTCTTTGAATGTATCAATAATTTGAAATATAAAAAAATACAAATAAATTTGTATGAAAAGAAACTCCAGTTTTTTATTCTACTGCCATGCTTTGCAAAATCTGGGGTATTTAAAAAATTAAATCCCTAGCAGAATAAAGGAATCGAGAAAAAAAGCAAGTGAGTGCAAAGGGTTAACAATTTTCTGGTGATTCTGATGCTGTTGATCCAGGGACACTTTGAAAACTAGTGGTTCATACCACTACCCACATTCCTGCTATCTAACTGATTTTTTAAACCAGTGTTGAGACCATTTTAATAAATATGCAGTCCCCCAAAGTCCCACTGTTTTAGATCTTATCGCTCCTGCAAACTCCTGTAAAAATAACGATTCCATTGTACATAAATAATTGTTTTGCTCTGACTGCTGTTATTTTGTTTCAGTAATAAAAATCCCCAGGCATCTGGCCTGAGTGCTGACTCTAGCTTTATGCTACTCCTCACTATTCTATAAAAGGAATCACTTCTTCCTCAACTTCACAGAACTCTCCTCTATTCAAATCACATACTCTGCATTGCTCACAGGGAACATGATGCACTCATGACCTCAGCGAACCCACCCACAGGAAGCAAGAAGACTTTAGACTTTAAAAATTTGCATTTTTAAGTAATTTCAAACTTATGGAAAAAGAACAAAACACAAAACAATAGTTCAAAGGATCCTACCTTTTACCCAGGTTCATCAACTGCTAACATTTGGCTTTAGAATATTCTCTTCTCATTTATGTTTACTCTCTCTCTCATTGATATAATCATAGTATAATGATCAGAATCAGGAAATTAAACATTAAACAATAGTATTATCAATAGTACCTCAAACTTCACCAATGTTCACAATGATGTCTTTTACAGAAATTATTTTTTCCCCAGTGTAGGGCCACGCATTGATTGCATTTAAGGGGCATGGACTCCTTTATTTTTATTTTTTAAATAAAACAAAGAATCTTTATCATCCAAAATATGGTTAGGATCCTTTGTTGCATGCAGTGTGTGCCTCCTAGCATGTTACCAAGGACTCAACCTTTAGGTGACCTTTTTATAGGCACAAACTTCTTTATTAAAGAATTTTAGGTTTACAGAAAAACTGTACAGAGATTTTCCATATATCCCCTCCATACACACATTTCCACCTATTAATATTTTGCATTAGTGTGGTACATTTGTTATAATTGATGAATCAATATTGATACATTATTAGTAACTAAAGTCCATACATTAGGGCTCACACTTTGTGTTGTATAATTATGTGTTTTGACAAATGCATAATTTCATGTACCCACAATTACAGTATCATATAAAATAGTTTCCCTGCCCTAAAAATCCATTATGTTCCACTTATTCATCCCTCTTCTCCTCCTCTTCAGCCTCTATCAAGCACAGATCCTTTTACTGTCTGTACATAGTTTTCTGTTTCCAGAATATATAGTCAGAATCATTACAATACATAGCCTTTTAAGACTGGTTTCTTTCACTTAGCAATTATGTTTAAGGTTTCTCCTAATTGATTTTTGATCTTGAAATTACTTCAGTTCTCTGATGAGAACTGCTTCCAATACCACATCAGTTTTTCTCTTGGACCTTAAAAAGAATCAGTTTACTTCATTTTCTAAATAAATGCAAATCCAATTATTTTCTACTGTCTAGAAATTCCTGAATCTAGTCCACTGATGGTATGTTGTTTATATACTCAGGTGTGATCTATTTATTGTTTTAAAAATATACCTTTTTGTATAATTCTACTTTCAAACTATCAGCTGAAAAAAATAATATATTTTGCTTTCACTGAAAATTGTTTACAAGACAGTGCTTGGTAAAATTAAGTTAAAATTTGAACCTAGTTCTATTTATGTATCTGTGTATATATACCAGTCCCTCATTTAAAGGTTTACTTTCGAGGGAAGAAAATTGGTGGAGTAAAGGAAACCTCCTGGATTCCTGCTCCCAGAGAAAGAGGCATAAATCTCAGTCTCCTACACACGAGTGGATTGCTCCTCCGCAAGAACAGTGTTGTGAATCGGCAGAGAATCAGCGTAGAATCACACAAAACAGGAAGAAAAAAAGGTGAACGGGAGATAGGATGTCGAACTCTGGATAGTGGAAAACAAACAATAGAGAATAGGGTGTGGGACAGCTGCACCTGCCAGGCCAGCAAGTTAAGTGTGATTAGACCTACAGGAGATCTTCTTGATTCCCCACTGACCTCCACACCCACGCAGACAGGCACCTGCCTGAAGTTGGTGCAAGATCGTGGCAGGAGGTGTGGGGTTCTGTGGAGAGGAGACATTAGTGGGAAGCATCTTGAACTCCAGGGAGCTCTGTACCAGGACTGCAATAGGTGAAGGAGGGATCCGGTCTTAGCTACTGCTAGAGGTAGTTAGGAGACAGGTAACTTACCTCTGGCACTCAGTGGGTCCAGACCAACGAAGGTGATCACTAAAGTAGGAGTCTCTAACCTGGAAACCACTGCAGGCAAATAGGCCTGCTCAGGGTGGTTCAGTAAGACTGAGAGCTCCTGCTGGACAGGCATGAGACTATGGGAGGGTCAAAAAAAGAGACAATGGGATATATCCTGATGACCCAGGTCCCCAATCAGTCAACTGCCATGTAATGAACAGTCACTCCTAGTGCTAGCAGGTGAGTGGTCACCATTATTGGGATCCACACCCAGCCCCTGCAGTGTGATATGGTGTGTCGGCAGCTCCCTTACCCCAGCACGGGGACTCTTGTGACAAGCTCTGCCCTTATATGATCTATGATCAACTAGCCACGCCTATCTTGATGGATGAATTCTGAACAGTTCGCTAGTCGTGGGAGGCTAATGTCTGCAGGAATTATAAGCACTGGGGTGCCAGGCAGACTGGGGAACCACCCCCTCCCCATAGCCAGCATATTTTGTGCCAAAAGTGATAGGCTCCACCCCTGGAGGTTGGATAAGACAAGAAAAGCCACTTTCCCTCTGCGACTAGTGTGTATCCATGGGGCCTTGGCACAGATCAATAGCTGACAGCCCAGTGACTTTGCTCATCAGACTGGTTTAGGTCATCTAGTAGGATCATAATGCTGGGGCTGGATCTCCGCCCCCGGTCAGCTACCAACAGTGAGGTCCGTGGTCAGGGAACAAAAATCCCCGCAAGAGGCCACAATAAGCTCCCCAAGTAACTCCTCACATCAGGAGTAGCCTACCAATGGTGGTAGAACCCTGAACAACACAATAGTGGGCTCCTTCCAGCAGCAGATCAAGCAACCATAGAAGTGCACATAGCCAGCAGCTGGGATCTGCCTTGCTCCTGTAGCACCTACAGGAACAAAGGCTACACAGGGCCTGTAACTTCCCAAATGAAAACTGAAAGGGGGGAAACACTGAACCAGATGGGAAGAGCTCAAAGAAAGAACTCTGGAAGTGTGAAGAATCAAACGGAAAGCACTCCTCCAAAGAGGAACACCAACTCTCAAGCAATGGACATTAACCAAACTCAGAACACTAAAATGACAGAAGAATTTCAAACATGGATTGTAGGAAAACTCAATGATATGGAAGAAAAAATGGATAACCAACACAAACCACAAAAAAATTCAGGACTTGGAAGAAAAATTCACTAAAGAAATTGAAATATTAAAAAAAAAATCAAACCTAACTCCTAGAAATGAAGAATCTATTCAGGGAACTAAAAAGCACAGTGGAATGCATCAAGAACAGCAGATCAAACAAAAGAAAGAATCTCAGAGATTGAAGATAACACTTTCCAATTAAATAAGTTAGTCATAGAGATAGGGCAGAGAAATAAAAGAGCAAAGCTTACCAAAAATGTGACATTATGTGAAGAAACCTAACTTGAGATTGTTGGGAATTCCTGAAGGGGAAAAAGAAAAAATGCAGGGTTGGATAAGCTGTTTGAAGATATAATTGAGGAAGATTTCACAGGCCTTGCTAAAAAGCTATATATCCAAGTACAAGAAGCTCAAAGGACTCCTGGGAGATTCACTGCAAACAGGAAGACACCAGGACATGTACTCATCAAACTGTTCAAAATATCAACTAAACAGGCCCTTCTACAAGCTGGAAGGTGAAAGAAGCAAGTAACATACAAAGGAAAATCGAACTGAATAATGCCAGACTTCTCAACTGAACCCTTACAAGTATGGAGAGACTGGGGCTCCATTCTCATTCTTCTGAAACAGAATAATGCCCAGCCTAGAATCTTTTACCTTGAAAAACTAAGTTTTGTATATGAAGGAGAAATCAAGACATTCTCAGGTAACAAAGACTGAGGAGATTCACCAAGACAAGACCAGCCCTACAAGAAGTACTCAAAACAGTGTTACACATGGATCAGCACAATAAACACTCACGAATGTAAAACCACTCAAAAGCTAAAGATTAAAGACCAGATACCGCAATGGCTCAAGAGATAAAACCAAGCAACCAAGTTGAACCCAATGGGATGAACAGAAATTTTCCTCACCTATCAGTTCTCTCGATAAATGTGAATGGCTTAAACTCCCCACTCAAGACAGGGAGTGGGGAAAGGCTGGCCGAATGGACAAAACAATACAAGCCAAGTATCTGCTGTTTTCAGGAAACCTCACCTAACCTGCAAGGATGCATTTAGACTAAAGGTAAAGGGATGGAAATCAGTATTTCAAGTAAATGGAAGCCAGAGGAAGGCTGGCATGGCAGTTTTGATTTCAGATAACTTAGTTTTTAAACGAACAAAAGTAATGAAAGACAAAGAGTCACTATATATACAGTTAACCAAGAAGAGATAATTTTAAATACATGTACTCAAGTTAGGTGCACTCAGATTAATAAAGCAAACTATTTGATCTAAGCAAATTGATAAATAGCAACGGCATAATAGCTAGAGATTTCAACACCCTGCCGACAGCACAGGACAGATCCTCCAAACAGAAAATTAATAAAGAAATAGTGGACTTAAACAAAACTCTAGAAAAATTGGTCCTGACTGACATTTACAGGACATTCCATCTAAAATCCACTGAATATACATTCTTCTCATCAGCTCATTGGACATTCTTGAAGATTGACCATATCCTAGGACACAAAGCAAGTCTCAAAAAATTTAAAAAATAGAAATTATATTATGTATCTTCTACTTTTACTCCACTGTGAACTGAAAAATCAACCCTAACAAACTCATTATATACAAAAACATGAAAATTAAACAACCTTCTGCTGAACAATTACTTCATAAACGAGGAAATCAAGATGGAAATCAAAACATTCTTTGAACATAATGACAAAGGAGACACAAGTTATCAAAATCTGTGAGACACAGCTAAAGCAGTCCTGAGAGGAAAGTTTATTTCCATAAATGCCTATATCCAAAAGACAGAAAGATCACAAATAGACAACCTAATGAATTGATTCAAAGAGCTGAAAAGGAAGAACAGCAGATGTGGAATTAACAAGAACAAATCAGATCTAAATGAAATTGACAACAGGAAAACTATACAGAAGATTAACAAAACAAAAAGTTGGTTCTTTGAAAAAAACAAAACCAAAATTGACACGCGTTTGGCTAGACTAACAAAAAACAGAAAAGAGAAATCTCTAATAAGCTTCATCAGGAACAAAAAGGGAGATATTACAACTGATGCCATGCAGATACAAGATATAATCTATGAATACTACAAAAACCTTTATGCACACAAACTGAAATGTAGAAGAAATGGACAAATTTTTAGAAACAGCCTTTCTAGGCTCCACCAGGAAGAAATAGAATTCCTGAACAGACCAATATCAAGTGCCAAAATCGAAAGAGCAATAAAAAACCTTCCTAAAAACAAAAGTCCCAGACCAGATGGTTTCACATTGGAATTTTACCACACCTACAAAGAACTGGTGCCTATCCTGTAGAAATTATTCCACAACATTGAGAAGGATGGAATCATACCCAACTCATTTTATGAAGCCAACATCACTTTGATACCAAAACCAGGAAAAGGCACAACAAAGAAAGAAAACTACAGCCCAATATCCCTTATGAATATAGATGCAAAATTTCTCAAAATCCTAGCTAACTGAATCCAGGTGCTTATCAAGAAAATAATTCTTCACAACTAAGTGAGCTTCAGTCCAGAGATGGTTCAAAACATGCAAATCTATAAATGTAATTCACCATATAAACAGAAGCAAAAACAAAGACCATATGATCCTTTCAATAGATGCTAAAAAAGCATTTGACAAAATTCAACACCCTTTTATGATAAGAACACTTAACAAAAGTGGGAAAAACTGAAAGCATTCCCACTTAGTGGAAAACCTTGCCTAGTTCCAGTTCTATCTCCACTTTTATTTCAACATAGTACGGGAAGTCCTGGCTATAACAATCAGATGAGAGTAGAATTAAGGCATCTAAATGGGGGCAGAAGAGATCAAACTCTCACTCTTTGCTGATGATATGATGTTATATCTAGAATACCACAAGGATTCAACCAAGAGACTCCTGGAATTGATAAACGAATTTAGTAAAGTCTCAGGAAACAAAATCAATACACACAAATCGGAGGCATTCATATCAACAACAGTCAAATTGAGAACCAAATCAAAGACTCGATACCCTTCACAATAGCAACAAAAAAATAAAGTACCTAGGAATATATTTAAGGAGGTAAAAGACCTCTACAGGGAGAACTCTGAAACACTGAGGACGGAAATAAGAGAGGACGTAAACAGGTGGAACACCATACCATGCTGATGGGTCGGCAGAATCAACATTGTTAAAATGTCTATACTACCCAAAGTAATCTACAGATTCAATGCAATCCCTATTAAAATATCAACATCATTTATCACAGATATAAAAAAATAATTTTATGCTTCGTATGGAACCAGAGAAGACCCCATATAACAAAAGCAATTCTAGGCAATAAAAACAAAATCAGAGTTATTAATTTGCTAGATTTCAAATTATATTACAAGCCTGTAATAAATAAGCTTGGTACTAGCACAAGAACAGGGACATTGACCAGTGGAACAGAACTGAGAACCCAGATATAAAACCATCCTCACATAGCCATCTAATCTTTGACAAAGCAGACAAAAATGTACACTGGGAAAAAGAATCCTTATTCAATAAATGGTGCTGGGAAAACTGGATAGCCACATGTAGAAGATTGAAGCAGGATACACACCTCTCACAAAAATCAACTCATGATAACAGACTTAAACCTAAGGTGTGAAACTATTAGAATTCTAGAGGTAAACATTGGAAATACTCTTTTAGACATTAGCCTAGGCAAAGAATTTATGAAGACGACCCCAAAGGCAATCACAGTAACAACAAAAATAAATAGGACCTGATCAAATTAAAAAGCTTCTGCACAGCCAAAGAAACAATCTGCAGAATGTGAGAAAATTTTCGCATGCTATCCATCCAATAAGGGAGTGATTACTAGAATCCATTTAGAACTCAGGAAAATCAGCAAGAAAAAATCAACTCTATCAAAAAGTGGGCAAAGGACATGAACAGAATCTTTTCAAAAGAAGACAGAATAATGGCCAACAAACATGAAAAAATGCTCAACATCTCTAATCAGCAGGGAAATGCAAATCAAATCTGCAATGAAATATCACTTATCTCCAGTGAGAATGGCATTTATCAAAAAGTCGCAAAACAATAAAGGTTGGCACGGATGTGGAGAGACAGGAACACTCCTACATTGCTGGTTGGACTGCAAACTAGTAAAACCTCTTTGGAAAGCAATATGGAGATATAAGTAGATACAAAGATACAGTAGATACAAAGAGATACAAGTAGAACTACCATTTGGATCCAGCAATCCCATGACTGGGCATCTACCCAAAAGAACAAAAGACATTCTACAAAAATATCTGAACTCAAATGTTTATAGCAGCACAATTCACAACTGCAATGATGTGGAAACAACCCAAGTGCCCTTCAATACATGAGTGGATTAATAAAATGTGGTATATGTATACCATGGAATTCTATTCAGCCACAAAAAGCAATGGTGATCTAGCACCTCTTGTATTATCCTGGATAGAGCTGGAACCCATTCTACTAAGTGAAGTATCACAAGAATGGAAAAACAAATACCACATGTACTCACCATCAAAATAGTTTTAACTGATCAACTTAAGTGCACCTACAGTAATAACATTCATGGTGTGTCGTGCAGATGGGAGGGGGGACAAGGGGATGGGTGTATACAGACCTAATGAATACAGTGTGCACCATCTGAGGAATGGACACATTTGAAGCTCTGACTCAGGTGTGGTAAGGGCAATATATTTAACCTAAACACACTGTACCCCCATAATATGCTAAAAGAAAAAAAATAATTTTCCAAACCCACTAAATCCAGCATTCACATATTTTTCATTTATTCATTTCTTCTTTCCTTCATTTATTCGTAAATATGGGATCTAGCTACATTGCTCAGATATGTCACATGTTTACAGAGTAAAGAGGTCTTTTAGTCTTCTTTCTTCTTTACTATAAATTTCTTGGGCTTCGTTTCCTGTCTTAATTCCTTTCTACTTTGTAGTGAAAAACAAAAAACAAAACAAATAAAAAAAACCCCAAACCATTTATATATTAGCCAATGTTTTTTCTAGTTCTGGTTATCCATGACTCTCCTTCATTCAGGCAGAACAGATAATGTTTTACTGACTCAAGCAATGGATGACACAGCAGGATGTGTTTAACAAAGAAATTAAATTATTAAATTTTTTGTATTTGATTTTCAAAAGCCAAGGATTCTGAGCACAACTGATTGACTTGGAAGATCCTTTGTCTGCTTCTCCTTTCCCCATCCCCTTATGCTCAACGCATAGTAGGTGAAGATTCTGTTGGGCAATATACTGGTGGATCTCAGGGAAGGCACTGTGCAAGATACTCATCCCAGCTTAGAACTGGTGGGAGGATGATGAGCAAGATAGAGCATCCCATCAGGTTTTGAGTTTTGTCAGGGAAGGCCACTTTGCCCCACCTTCAGAATACAGTCAAAGAAGAAAGTAAGGTCTCACATTTTCTGACACTTGGGTGGTAAAGGAGCAGCAGTGGATGACACTGACTTGGTGCTGAGTGTACTAGAGGTCTTTTAGTCAGTAGACTGACAGTTTGGTAGGCACAGACAAAGCCAAATATTCATACCATCTGCCAAGATACTGGCACTTGGAAGGCACTAGAAACTTAAGACACAAACTTAGGGGGAAAGGAGAAAAGAAGGCCCTGTATTGATTATGATTTAGTTACCAGCTGCTGATAGAAAATATGCTCAAAATAAAAATTAATTCAACAAATATCTGTAATATCCATTATATGTAAATAATAAAAATTACATTTCCTAAATATATGACTTTGTGGGCTGACTTATTCTTAGAATCAATTTTTTCCTTTCTTTTCATTATATCATTTAGTCTCTTCACACAAACTTTAGGCATGCCTACTTTTCTCTAAATCTTATGCTATTACATTATTTATATGCCTGACACAAAATCCCCATTATGTCATGGAAAAAATTTAGATACTAAGGTTATCAGAAAATAGCAGTGATTAAGAAATAACATTTGGAAGTTGCTTTAAATATATACACATATACGTTACAGAATTATTTTAATTTCTTTTTCTTAAAGAAATGTAAATTTTTATAAATGTCATTGTTGTATCATAAGAATTTGTATTTCTAGTCTCAGAATGACTTCAAATTTGCATAAATACATATTCCAAATTTGACAGTCTTGGATTTCTAACATATGCTAGCTTACATACCAGTCATCAAAATATATATTTTAAGAAACAACTAGAAAAGTTTTTTTATATAGCCATCAAAGACTTTTGGTCTATATGTTGAACCAAGCTGATGTAGGAAGTCTCCCTCTAGTGCTAATTAGATAAAAATTCTAGTTAAAAGGTTTAAAACCCTAATATATAGTGGGGATATAGGTTGGGAGTTAAAACTCTAGGCTCTATGTATAGCAGCAAGCTAGGAAGGACTCTTTGGTCTCAGGAATATGGTACAGAAGCCAGCTACTCTGGAAAAATATAGAAAAAGAATCACCAGAAGGATACCAACACTCCAAACCTGCACTACTTGTGGGTGTGAAGCCAAACTACCACGTCCCAAGAAGCCTGGAAGAGAAACCAAGATGGCTGACATAGACAACACTTGTCGGACTGTCCCAGTGGGAAGGTAGGATATGGGACTGAGGAGAGGGGAGAAAAATCACAGCTCAGGTATGGATCGCAGACAGTGACAACAAAGACAGCTGGGAACCCTATGGAGAAAAACTGTGAAGCTGAGAAAGGAAGAAGATAAAGAGAAGATATTGTCGAGGATCAAACCCAGAGAGGCTTGGAGCCCAGTTCAAGGGTAAGGGGGGATTCCCCACCCCTCCTACATGCCTTTGGTCACCAGCAGGCCACTAAACTTATGGAAGGCTTTTGTATACTCCACAAGCCCAGGCGCAGTGGAAAGTAAGAAACTCCTGGGCCCCAGGAGTTGTGGCAGTACATGAGGGGCCTCCCCTCGCAGAGCACCACTAGAGGCCTGAGTGTTGACTTTCTTCCATCCAGACACTTGCTCCCCTGCACCTCCTCTAACTAATGCAGCAAAGATAGCAGTCTGAGCTCACGCTGACTGGGACCCATGGCCCCACTTGATGTATTACAACTGCGAGAGTGGTTTGAGCCCAGCAGTTCCCAAACAGCAGCTTTTCTCTGGCGGGGTGCACACTGGTGGCTCAGATAAATCTGGTCTTGGTGTCTGCTGGACATGAGAGGGGAGAAGGGGGATGCAGAGGAGAAGTCTAGGAGCTGGACTTCAGTAGCAAGGAAGCCCAGGTACTGAGGGACGGCGATCTGGGAGCATACCCACCCCCCACTGGAGAACTACCATATTGGACATGGGTATGGCATTTGGAGAGGAACAGCCTATCTCCTGGCTCCATGGCAATCAAATGCCTCACACTCAGGCCCACTGGCTGACTGGGTGCTGTGGTCCCTCCTCACACTCATTACAACAGAGAGAAAAGTATTATGCATCAAGAAGTTTGTGAGTGCTGAGTTCTCTCTGGAGGGCAGTGCTCCAGGCTGAGGTCCCCACAGAAGGGCCTATACCTCTTCCCTGGAGGACTTGTGGTGGGACGGGGGTGCACAATATGGGAACTTCCTGCCTGCCAGTGTTCTGTGGAGATATACACTAGTGGGTCAGACACACAGACTGGGGTGGGGGTGGGGGGTTGAGAGCTGGACTTGGATGATGAGGGAGCACACATCTGAGGGAGTGCACTGGGGGAGTCAAAGGAGTGGTAATTTGGGTGAGCACCCACCCCTCTCCACAGAAAAACTACACTACTGGATAAGGGTGGTATGATCCCAGCCCAGGTCTTAGCACTAAAGCCTTTAGGCTCCTCTCTAGAGAACAGCCATACCAGTTTGGAGAGCTTGTCCTGACCCTCCTACCAGCAGCTGTCCCTAAGGACCAGAAGACCAACTTCTGAGCCCTGCTGAGGTTTTGCAAAGCCTTTCAGGCTCAGGCAACCTAGCCACAAACTGCCTTGCTTCTCCCTCCGCCTCAGTGGTGGTAGAGATCAAGCAACAGCCTGGGAGCTACAGGGTCCCTCCTAAAGCTTGGGGCACTCAAGTACTTCACCTGGGGGACCAGAGCCTACAACTAGCACAAAAGAACATCTCGGCAGTTGGCTCTTTCACACAAATGTGACAGAACAACTCTACAACTCGTCATAGTATCTCTCTACTCTAGCAAACAGGCTGTGACAGATTCGTGCCCACACATATCACCCACAGTATCAGAGATTAAGCTGGGGGACCCAACACAACTCACACTGCTGGGAAGAGGTGAAGACAGCAGGACAGAGGCAAACTGAGAGGATCATCACATCTGTTTGAACACCCCCTAGGCAACTTGGGACCAGCTCTCTTCTCTGTGTCATGGACAAGGATTGATCTTTGGTGTACTGGGGACAGGTCAGCAAGCCAGTCCCAGGACTCGTAGGACTTGACCAAGAGGCCAGATAAGAAGGACTCAACAAAAGAACTCTGGAAATATGAAAAAATCAGAACAAAAGGACACCCCCAAAAGGAAACAATAACTCTTCACCAATGAATATGAACCAAACAAAAATATCAAAATGACAGATAAAGAATTCCAAGTTTGGATTATGAGGAAGCTCAATGAAATACAATACAAATAAACCACAAAAACAATACAGAACATGAATAAAAAATTTACTAGAGTTCAAATCAAAAAATAGTAAAGATGGTCATTATATAATAGTAAAGGGAAGATATTCAACAAGACATAACAATCCTAAATATGTATGCATCTAACACAGGTGTACCCAGATTCATAAATCAAATCCCATTATATCTAAATAAAGTAATAAACAGCATTGTAATAGCCAGGGACTTCAACACCCCACTGATAAACTGGAAAGATCCTCCAAGAAGAAAATAAAGAAACACTGGACTTAAGACTCTAGAGCAAATGGGCTTAACAGACTTTTACAGAACATTCTACCCCAAAACTACTATATTCATACATTCTCATCAGCACATGAAACGTTCTCTAAGACCGATCATATCTTATGCCATAAAACATGTCTCAACAAATACAAAAACCAGAAATTATGCCATGTATCTTATCATACCATAGTGGAATAAAAGTAGACATCAACTCCAACAAAAACACTCAGTTCCACACAAAGTCATGAAATTAAACAACCTACTGCTTAGCAATTATTGGGGTCAAGGAGGAAATTAAGGTGAAAATAAAAAGATTCTTTGAACCAGATGAAAAAGGGGAAACAAGTTATCAAAATATATGGGGTTCAGCAAAAGCAGTCCTAAGGGAAAAATTCATGGCCTTAAATGCCTACATTGAAAAGACAGATCACAAATCAAGAATCTAATGAATCACCTCAAGGAACTAGAAGAGAAAGTAGAAACCAAACCCAGTAGAAGAAAAAAAAAATAAGGTCACAGCAGAACTAAATGAAATAAAAAAATTTGGTTCTTGAAAAGATAAACTAAATGAATAGACCCCTCAGTAGAGATTAACCAGAAATAGAAAAGGAAGGAAGCAAAGCAGCTTAATCAGAAATGAAAAAGGAGATATTATGGCTGAAACCACAGAAATATAAAATATCTGTGAATACTATAAGACTATGTACAGAAACTCTAAAACATTGAGGAAATGGATGAATTTCTGGAAACTCACAAACTCCCTTCCCATTCCCTTCTTAAACATTTTTAAATGTCTTGAAAGAGGTGTAACTTTTCTTTATCTTTATGATACAAAATTCTATCTTCCTACCTTCTTGTTCGTTCTTCTGAGTCCCAGCATGTCCTTCTCTTCCTTAAACGTACCATCTCCTTTAGGATATGGATCTTGGCACATGTTGGTCTATTTTATCTGTAATGTTTGGCCCTCAGACCTCTTTACCTTGTTAACTCCTACTCAGTTATTAGATCTTGGCCAAAAAAGATACTTTCACTAGAAAGCCTTCCCTGACTCCTCAATCTAAAATAGGTCCTCCCACTTGTATGTTCTCACAGCAACATGTACTTTTCCTTCATAGCATTTATCATAGTTTGAATTTTACATATTTGTATGAGAGCTTGTTTCATGTGTGCCACTTCCACTAGACTTTAATCTCTACATTGCCTGTAATATAGTAGCCACTCAATATTTGTTAAATGAATATTACAATAATATGTGTTTAATAGTTATCCATGTTTGCAAATAATTTAGTTTTCAAATTCCTTATTTCTAGTCTGTTCTATTTTATATATTTTAAGTCTATCTGCATTCTAATTTTCTTTGTTAACTAGGAGAGAAGGGGAAGGGTTATAGCGAGGGAGTTGGGAACCATGCATAAATCTGGAGATGTTCCTGACAATGTGTGTGAAATTCTCCTTCATTTGTGTCATCGTGAAAAAACAAAAACTAAAAACACAAAAATCCCTTCATAATTGCTGCTCTAGATTGCCAACTAATAACTTATTTAAATAAAATTCAAGTTCTACGAAAAGTAAAAATAATGTTGAAACACAGTATGCCTCTTTCGGCTGGACAGCAACAGGTGACTGAGAGAAGTTATATATTTTATTCACTCCATTGTATCTGCTGTGTGGTGTTCCTAGTTATAATCATCCCTCCAGGAATAAGCAAGCTTTTTTGATAAGTAGCTATAACAGGCAGAAAGTAGAACAATAATTCAGTTCTCCAAATTAATGCTTCAAATTTAGGTGATATTATATTCTTTATACTGGTAGTTATACAAAAAAGAAAATTAGGCACATGCTTTATTCTAGTTTCATGGAGATCAATAAAAATTAAATTCACATATACAATATTTACTTTAGCCTTTCAAGCGTGATGCAGTATATAATATTCTAAAGTAAATTTAAATGTATTGCATTATCTGTGGAAATTTATGGCATCTTATATAGAACATTTTTCTGATTAAAAAGGTAATAAATGCAAGAAAAACACAAAGGAAATAAAACCCCAAATCACATTTTATTCTAATGACCAAGATAGCCATTGTTAATATTTTACATATCATTTGAGTTTTGGTTTTGGTGTGTGGTTTTTTTTTTTCAACAGTATCATCAGGCCCATATTTTCCCATTGTGAACATTTTGTAAATCTGTATTCTTTCCTATTCTTCATAATAGATGCAAAATAATCTAGATGGTTTTTAACCAGGATAATTTTGCTCCAAGGGGACATTTGGTGATATCTAGAAACACTGATTTTTGTTATGACAGGGTGACCACCAGGGATGTGAGAATACTATTGGCATTTAGTATATAGAGGCTAGCAATGCTAAACATCTTACAATGCACGGGCAGTCCTATAACAAAATTATTCAGTCCAAAATGTCAGTAGTGATAAGGTTGAGAATCCCTGTTTTATTATACAGTGCATTTTAAATGCTGCAATACATTGATAGTGAAATTAAACCTTCCACTGCATTGTCATTAATTTCTGAAGATATACTATTAAATCTCCACTATTAAATCTCTGTAATGTTTGGATGTATAAAGGATGCATAAAGTCCCTTTTAATATTCCTAAAATTCTTTGTGATTTATTACTATTGGGTAGATTTTGAAAAGCAAAGAAAAATCCTGACATTCAATCCCTAAGCATTCAGTTGTGAAAAATGTAATTCTTAACTCAGTATTGTACACTTTCATAATGCTGTGAACCTCTTCTTTCTAGAATTTATCACGATGTAATTTTACATTGATTTATGTCTCCTCCATTAAATTATAACTTCCATAAGGGTAAGGACCACGTCTGTCTTTTCTTGTCCTTATTGTTCCCTAGCACAAGGCTTTATGTAAAACATAGCAAGCACTTAAATATTAAATGAACTAATAACATTTGTAACCAGTACAATAATGTATTGCTTAATGACAAGGATACATTCTGAGAAAAACATTGTTAAGCAATTTTGACATTGTGCAAACCTCACAAAGTACACTTACACAAACCTAGATGTCATAGCATACTATGTGTCTAGGCTATGTAGTATATAGGCTATTGCTCCTAGGGGCTATACAAACTGGTATAGTATGTTACTGCTGTATGGGATTCACTGTCATATATGCAGTCCATTGTTGACTGAAACATCATTATATGGGGTATGCCTATAATTACCCTTTTATGTTTTAGTTACAAAAATCAAAGAACATATAAATATAAATAAAATGAAATAACATATGACTGCATTTAACATTCAAAAGCAACATATACATTATTTCAAATGTCTAACATTTGAGGGATCAGCATAATAAAATGTCAGAAAATATCAACAGTAGGTATTTATACACCTTGTACTTTGTGATTTTTTTAAATAAATGATTTAATATAATTGGTTCACAGCTAGCAGTAGTTTTTTGTTTAATTTCTATTTACTAGTTCATCTCTTTACTTTTAGTTCAGATTAGTACACAGGTATGGAAGATCAATCATTACCAATCACATGAAATATGAAATTCCTTCAAATTAAGTATTTTATTGCCCAATTCTGTTTTGTTTGTTTCAACTTGAGTAGGAGTCAATAATCAAGAAATATATTTTAAAAAGTCAATTTAAAGCATTTATAAAACTGTAAGCTGATATTTCAATGGTACAAGGTGAACAAAAAATACATCAGTTATTTTGTGGTCATAATTTAATCACTTCCTTGTTTTCATTAAAATTATCTGAATTTACCTTCAGGTAAAATTTTAGTATGAGCAAAAGATTTGGAAATTATACCCTTTCCTCACCAACTCTAATTCTAATTGGGAGAAGCAAAAATAGACAAATAGCTAACAATTAGAGTATAGGTAAGATACAGAACTAAATTTTTAAAATCCTTAAAAATTTATTGCTTCAGAAAGGCATAAGTTGAATTCCCAATTTAATGGATTTTGTGATCTTAGACAAATTATTTAATCTGTCTCAGTTTACTCATCTACACAATGAGAATAATACCATTTACTTCATGGAGTTGTTATAAGAATTGAATGAGATCATATACATAAAGAGCCCAACACAAGAGCACATTAAATAAATGTGCTTAAGGCTGTGGGTATTTTCAGCAAACATAAACCAGAATCTCTCAGATTCCTGGGGAAGAAAGGTAAGAACATTTTGCAGTAATTTGCAAACTGGTTAGATGGCTATACAGAGAAATGAATAAGCACATTTATGCAATTAATTTCCCTTTGCCCTACCCAGCTATTTACTGTCAAATTGAAGAAAGAAGGATATAGACTCACTGATTTGGTTGTGTAAAATCTGGCACCACTGAAGCCCACCATTTAATTTCTCACTTGAGCAGGGTTGGTTATTAATAACAATACTCCCCTCCAAAATGTGATAAATATAGACAAGGCAAACACAGTGGCTTACCCATTTACTCCAAAGGGATTTTTTCATGTGTTTCTATGAAATATACTAATTCCTTTATGATCAACTAAAGAAATGAGTTTGATTTTTGTTTTTGTGGTTGTATTGGGAAGGAGAAAGGAAAGAGGTGGTAACTCTCATTAGCAGGTCTTTATGGTGGGTTGGTTTTATTAATACCTGGCCCATGGATGTTAGCCAGGCAATGAATGCCTGCAGCATTTCCTATAGTGAATGCCTACAATAACTTAAAATTGATGGCTACCTTTAAGTTCCAAACTAAAAGTTTAAAAATAAAAAGTAGGTCATTATTTCAAATATACGCCAGAACCTTTGGCACTCCATTGGAAAATCAGCCATATTTCAAAAGTAAACTTTGAAGTTTGAAAATAAAGTCAGAGGTGAACTGTGGTTCTAATCACAATTTCCAAAGGCACATGTGATTTACTCTGATGTCCTGCAGCTTAGCTGAACAGTGCTTATTAGAAGAGCAATTTGTCCCAGACAAACACATCAGGGCCTTCAGTAAGTTTTTTTGAAAATAATATCCACTTCTACTTAGAAAGAAACAAATAATTTTCAAGCTTTTATCTGGGCACACAGGAGCACTAAAAAAGAGAATGCAGTACTCTATGAGGCACAAGGAAACACAGAAGAATTACCTCAAATTTGCCACATGTAGTCTGCTGCTGGCATGACAGTCCATTATGGGAGAAATTTTAGGGACAGCAAAACCATCACACATTTCCCTCTTTAAAATTATGACAGAGAGGCATGATAATTTTCAATGGGGAAATATATAAATTAAGACAGCATAAAAATAGTTAATGCATGTAAAAAAAAAAGTGACTAGAGGAGGATGTGTCATTGGGTGGACTGTTAGAATCATTCCTCAAAGGAAGTGATAGACTAGCAAAGGAAAGAGAGAAAGAACGCAAAGAATAGTCTGAGCAAGACTATTGGGAACTAGCAATTTGGATGTAAGTATACAACAAATGGTAGAGATACTAGAAGTAACAACAAGCAAATGTAGGCTGGTGGTTCCCTGATAGTGGATTTTGATGCTGTGCTATGAATCAGTATAGGTTTCAGGGAAGGGTTCCTGTGGTGAAAAGTAGTATTTAAGGAAGAATGTTTAAGAAAGACCGTCTAAGGAAGAGCTGGCAGCTCTGCATATAACTGACAGAAGTGAAGAGGCTAAAGTAAGGACACCTTCCCCAAGACTGTTGCTGTACAGGGGCTAGATTATGTTTTCATCTGTAGCATTGTAGAGTAATGACTAACAGCAGACAGTAAATTGTGCTTTGGAAGGAAATGAGAAAGCATAGGTTCTTTTGGAATTAATTAGATGGTTCCTGATATTGTGGGGGTCTTCTTCCCTGCAGATCAAGATGTTACCATTTCAAATGGCTCAGATGTACTGACCAAATTACTTTCTAAGGCCCCTTTATGAATTTGTCAATCTAGGAAATTATTAATACATTTAATTTTGATTGCTGGAGACAAATTTAGGAATTTAAATCTTCTTCATTACTGTTCTGTACATTTTCTTAGGACTTTGTTTTATACAATTTGCTTGAATACAATTTGCTTGTCATAATGTATAATTAGCTAAATCCAAACAAAAAGATTATATAAAAAGAATGGATAACCTTCACAGACTATCCCAATACTTTTTGCTATGGCTTGCTTTATGGCTGTGTCATTACAAAAAACCCAGTTTCATTTGATAAGTCCATTTACAAATTATTTTTCTCCAGTTCAACTCTCCAAAACGCTTTCTTAAACATAACCCTCTATAAAAAGCACGTTGCAAAATGCCAGAGGTTTTCTGATCTCCCCAAGGCATTAAATACTTTTTGCTATTTAAATGAAAGAAGAAATAAACAAGTCCCATTGAGGAGCCATATATTATCAGAAATGAGGCACAAATATAGTTCTGCTACGTAGTCCTTCTCTGAGGAGAAGGAATTAAATACCACCTCCACAAATGTCATCTTTATTTTGTCATCAGGTCCTATTTGTCACCACTCCAATATCGCTTCTTAAATAGTAACTTCCTTAAAAATAGCTAAAGGTATACTCTAAAGGTTTAGTTCTTTAAATATTTCAGCTCTCCTTGGAACTCATTCTACTAAGTGAAGTATCACAAGAATGGAAAAACAAGCACCACATATACTCACCATAAAATTAGTTTTAACTGATCAACACTTAAGTGCACATATAGTAATAACATTCATCAGGTGTTGGGCAGATGGGAGGGGGGAGGGATGGGTATATTCACACCTAATGGGTGTGGTACGCACCGTCTGGGGGATGGACACGCTTAAAGCTCTGACTCGGGTTGGGTAAAGGCAATATATGTAACCTAAACATTGTACCCCTGTCATATGCTGAAATAAAAAAAAAAATTAAAAAAATATTTTAGCTCCTTTTTAAGCTTAAAAATGACTTGCCTTTAGAATCTTGATTTTCAACCTTTTATGTAACTGAATAGAATTTTTAAATAATTTCTATTTATCAAAGGTGAAGTGGTAGGATTTGAGCCTAGTTTTCAAGCTTGAAATACCTAAATGTTTAATTTTGCCTTTTAGAATATTGGTGTAATTATTAAAAATTTGTGGAGGTCTGAGAAGAGAGGGTCAACTAGCAGTGGGTAAATTAGATATAAAAATAAGCTTAACTTTAACAATAGCTATTATTTATTGCTTACTATATAATAATAACAGCTAGTATTTATTGCTTATACACACAAAATGCTAACATTAAAATGTATTATCTCATTAAAAGTACTCACCCTAGGAGGTGAGTACTTTTTTTTTTTTTTTTGAGACAGAGTCTCGCTCTCTTTCCTGGGCTAGAGTGCCGTGGCATCAGCCTCACTAACAGCAACCTCAAATTCCTAGGATCAAGGGATCCTCCTGCCTCAGCCTCCCGGGTAGCTGAGACTACAGGCACGCGCCACCATGCCTGGCTAATTTTTTCTATTTTTAGTTGTTTGGCTAACTTCTTTCTATTTATAGTAGAGATGGGGTCTCACTCTTGCTCAGGCTGGTCTCAAACTCCTGAGCTCAAGCAATCCTCCGACCTCGGCCTCCCAGAGTGCTAGGATTACAGGTGTTAGCCACCATACCCAGCCTGGAGGTGAGTACTATTATCTCTAATTTACAGATAAGGACACACAAACCCAGAGATGTTGAGTAACTTGATAGCTAGTAACTAGAAGAGCCAGGACTCAATAGAATAGGTCTGATTCCTGAATCGAGGTTCTTAATCTCTATATGAAGCTGCTTAACCTCTTGGGCTACTAACCAAGTGATAAATAATTTAAAACACATTGAGATTTATAAAGCAGATAAATAACTTTTAAACAACTAAAATTTTTTTTGCTTAATGCTTTTTAAAAGATTTGACTCATGCCATATACCTAGAGCTCACTCATTCAACTAGTATTTATTTAGCTAGGCACTATAATGTGCCTGGTATAGTTCTAAGTACTGGGTTTATGGGACTAAAATAGATAAAACACTCTCTCTCATGAATTTTACCTTCTTACAGAAGTGAGAGATAATAACAAGGTAATTTCAAGATAGGTAATATGAAGAAAATAAAACAGGGTTAGGGGAAGAGCAATGAGTGATCAGAAAAGGCCTCTTTGAGAAGACAGCATTTGATTAAAAACAAGAAATAAATAAATAAACAAACAAACAAACAAACAAGAAAGAACAAGCCATGCAGAGATTAGGGGAGAAAAAGAGTCAAAGGCCTGAAGGCAAAACTACATTTGAATATAACTAGGAAACAGCAAGCACAGCATAGTCAAAATGGAGTGAGCAAGTGGGAGAATGGTGGAAGAATGGTCAAGGAGACAGGCTGGGGTACAGGGATGATCATTAGGGCCTTGAGGATGGGGTAAGGAGTTTTTTTTATACCATGGCATATACCTTATATAGCAATGGTAAGTCACAGGGCATTTTGATACAGGATGGTAACATGATCTGATTTATGGTTTAAAAAATCACCCTGGCTGCTATGGCGTTGTTCGGGGGATGAAATATGGTGGGACAGAACAATAGCGGAAAGATAAACTGAGCTCACGTACTGATCTAGGCAAGTGATGATACAATGGTGACCTGATTAATGATGGAAGATGAAGAAAAACAAATGGATTCAGGACGTATTTTGAAGATATAACAAAAAATATCTGGTAGACAGAAAAAGTCTATTTTTGTTAGACTACGCAACTTGCTATTTCAAGGAAGCCTATGGCAACTACTTTGAAACAAGAATTTGTCTTTATTTCAGACATAACATAAATTCAGACTTTGACATATCAGGGTTGTTTACAAGCAGAATATGTTTGCATTATTTTAATTCAGGTTCCCTCGTATCTTTATAGGTGAAAATAAAGCTTATAATGAGGGAATTCCAGTTTTTAAAAGCATTTCCAGGATAAAGACTTGAGAGAAAAGTGAAAGCTATTCTAGTACTAACCAAATTTTTTACACTAAGATCTTATGGATCTTCAGTTCTGCCTGTGCATAAAACTCTCAAGACCTCATAGCCTTTACCAGTTTCATGAAATAAATAGAACACATAAATGCCCAACTGCAGTCTCCAATTGGAGATTACTTTTATAGACCAAAAAATTGCAATCTCTATATTTGGTAACAAAATATTAAACCCCAGAGGATCAAATTTTAACCTTATTTATTTTTTCAAAACTAGAAGGCAATCAATTGGTTATAAGATGCTATTTGCAAGTCTCGTGGTAACCACTAAACAGAGATCTAAAATACATATACAAAAAATAAAATTAAAACATATCACTAGAGAAAATCACTTTACACCAAGGAATACAGGAAGGAAGGAAGGGAGGATCTACAAAACAACCAGAAAAGAAAATGGCAATAAAAACCCTCACCTATCAAAAATAATATTAAATGTACACCAACTAATCAATCAAAAGACACAGAGTGTCCGAATGGATTTAAAAAAAAATACCAAACTCTATGCTGTCCACAAGCAACTCACTTTATAAAGACACAGAGACTGAAAATGAAGGATTTGGTAAAGATATTCCATGAAATCAGAAATCAAAAAAAGAGCAAAAGTAGCTATACTTATATTAGATAAATATTAATATGTTTCAAGACAAAAACTATAAAAAGAAACAAAGAGGGTCATTATATAATGATAAAAGTGTCAATTCAGCAAGAGGATATAATAATTATAAATATGCATCTAACATTGGAGCACCCAGATTTATAAGGCAAGTATTATTAGGCATAAAAGAGAGACCCCAATACAATAATAGCTGTGGACTTCAACATCCCTCTTTAGGCACTGAGCAGATCATCTAGGCAGAAAATCAATAAATCTCAGACTTAATCTACACTATAGACCAAATGGACCTAATAGACATTTACATAACATTTCATCCAATAGCTTCAGTAAACACATTCTGACTCTGCTCATGGAACATTCTCAAGGATAGAACATATGTAGGCCAAAAAACAAGTCTCATAAAAATTAATTGTATCAAATATATTTTCTGATCACAATGGAGTAAAATGAAAAATCATTAACAAGAGGAACACTGGAAACTACACAAACACATGAAAATTAAACAACATGCTCCTGAACAACCACTCGCTGGTCAATGAAGAAATTTGGAAGGAAATTTTAAAACTTCTTGAAACAAATGAAAATGAAAACACAGCATATCAAAACCTGTGGGGTACAGCATAAGCAACAGTAAGAGGGATGTTTAGAGCAATAAATGGCTACATCAAAAAAGTAGAAAAACTCCAAATAAACAACCTAATAATGCATATTAAAGAACTAGAGAAGCAAGAGCAAACCAAACCCGAAATTAGTGGAAGAAAAGAAAAAATAAAGATCAGAGCATAAATAAATAAAATTGAGACCAAAAAATACAAAAGGTCAACAAAACAAAAAGTTGGTATTTCAAAAAGATAATAAAATTAGGCCGGGCGTGATGGCTCATGCCTGTAATCCTAGCACTCTGGGAGGCCGAGGCGGGCGGATTGCTCGAGGTCGGGAGTTCGAAACCAGCCTGAGGGAGACCCCGTCTCTACTAAAAATAGAAAGAAATTAATTGACTGACTAAAAATATATATACAAAAAAATTAGCCGGGCATAGTGGTGCATGCCTGTAGTCTCAGCTACTTGGGAGGCTGAGGCAGGAGGATCGCTTGAGCCCAGGAGTTTGAGTTTGAGGTTGCTGTGAGCTAGGCTGACGCCATGGCACTCACTCTAGCCAGGGCAACAAAAGTGAGACTCTGTCTCAAAAAATAAATAAATAAAAAGATAACAAAATTGACAAATCTTTCACTCCACTCACTAAGAAAAAGAGAAGACCCTAGTAAATAAAATGAGAGATGGAAAAAGGAGACATTACAACTGATATTACAGAAATTCAAAGGATCATCGGAGGTTATTATGAGCTACTATACACCAATAAATTGCAAAACCTAGAAAAAAATGGATAAATTCCTAGACACATAAAACCTACTAAAATGGAAGTATGAAGAAATACAATACCTGATAGACCACTAACAAGTAATGAGATAGAAGCAGTAATAAATAGTCTCCCATCAAAGAAAAGCCCATGTCGTGATGGCTTCACTGCTGAATTCTACCAAATATTTAAAGAAGAACTAAAACCAATCCTACTCAAAACTATTCAAATAAATAGAGGAGGGGGAAATACTTCCAAATTCATTCTGGTTTCCACAAGTCCAGTATTACACTGATAACACAACCAGACAAAGATAAAACAACAGACACTACAAGGCATTGTCTGATGAACATAGATGCAAAAAGCCTCAACACAATACTAGCAAACTGAACTCAATAACACATTAAAAAGATCACTTATCATGATCAATTGGGATTCATCTCAGTGATACAAGGATGGTTCAACATGTACAAGTTAACAAATGTGATACATAAAATCAACAGAACAAAGGACAAAAACCATATGATCATTCATCATCAAATGATATGATCACTTCATGATGCTGAAGAAGTATTTGACAAAATTCATTATCCCTTCATGATAAAAACTCTCAAAAAATGGGTATAGGGTTTATTAATATTTGGTTTGTTTTAAGGGAATCCTCTATATAAAGTCAGGCAGGGAAGAAGGCAGCTAGAAGTAGGTACAAAATTAATGAGCCAACAATGTCTGTCACAAATATATCTGATACAGCTCCAAAATTATGTAACTAATGTTAAAAATACAACTATACTACAAAGCTGTAGTAATTAATTTGGTATTGGCACAAAAATAGGAATATTGACGAGTGGAACAGATATGAGAACCCTGTTATAAAACCATCCTCATATAGTCATCTAATCTTTGACAAAGCAGATAAAAACATACACTGGGGAAAAGAATCCTTATTCAATGAATGGGGCTGGGAAAACTGAATAGCCACTTGTAGAAGGCTGAAGCAGGATCCACACCTTTTACCTCTCACAAAAAATCAACTCACGCTGGATAACAGACTTAAACCTAAGGTATGAAACTATTAGAATCCTAGAGGAAAATGTTGGAAACACTCTCCTAGACATCGGCCTAGGCAAAGAATTTATGAAGAAGACCCCAAAGGCAATCACAGCAGCAATAAAAATAAATGGGACATGATCAAACTAAAAAGCTTCTGCACAGCCAAAGAAATAGTCATGAAAGTAAACACACAACCTACAGAATGGGAGAGAATTTTCGCATCCTACACATCTGATAAGGGGCGGATAACTAGAATCTACTTGGAACTCATGAAAATCTGCTAGAAAAAAATCAAACAATCCTATTAAAACGTGGGCAAAGGACATGAACAGAAACTTTTCTAAAGAAGACATAATAATGGCTAACAAACATATGAAAAAATGTTCAACATCTCTAATCATCAGGGAAATGCAAATGAAAACTACAATGAGATATCACTTATCTCCAGTAAGAATGGCCTTTATCCAAAAGTCCCAAAACAATAAATGTTGGCGTGGATGGGGAGAGATAGGAACACTCCTACACTGCTGGTGGGACTGAAAACTAGTTCAACCTCTATGGAAAGCAATATGGAGATACCTTAAAGCAATACAAGTGAATCTAACATTTGAAGCAGCAATCCCATTACTGGGCATCTACCCAAAAGATCCAATGACACTCTACAAAAAAGACACCTGCACTCAAATGTTTATAGCACCACAATTCATAATTGCAAAGCTGGAGAAACAACCCAAGTACCCATCAATTCATGAGTGGATTAATAAAATGTGGTATATGTATACCATGGAGTACTATTCAGCTCTAAGAAACAACGGTGATATAGCACACCTTGTATTTTCCTGGATAGAGCTGGAACCCATACTACTAAGTGAAGTATCCCAAGAATGAAAAACAAGCACCACATATACTCACCAGAAAACTGGTACTCACTGAGCAGCATCTAAGTGGACACATAGGAACTACATTAACTGGGTGGTGGGTGGGTGGGTGGGGGTGGGTATATACATACATAATGAAAGAGATGTGCACTGTCTGGGGGATGGTCACACTTGAAGCTCAGACTTGTGGGGGGGGAAGGGCATTATTTGAAACCTTAAAATTTGTACCCCCATAATATGCTGAAATAAAAAAATATACGTATCAAAATACTTCTGGGAGAACCCCAAATATAAATCTTATTTCTTTACAAAAGGTTTCTCATTCATATATTCTTATTAAATTCCTATTTGTTCAGCACAACCCAAAAAAGATCTTTTTCTTGTGGAGTCTAGTGGCGACAGAGAAACAATAAAACATTTATCAGGTCGCAGTAAGTACCATGAAGGCAAATAAACTGCATTGAGTAGAGAAGTAGAGAATTTATGTTCAAGTTACTGCTTTAGACAGGGTATTCAAATAAGGCCTTTTTAAGGAAGTAACATTTGAGTAGTGATGTGAATGAGGTGAAAGACTCATGTAGATATCTGAGAACAGAGCCCTTTAGGCAGAAGGAACAATAAGTACTTGGTGTTATCAAGAGATGGTGAGGAGACCAGTATGGGTATAGCTGAGTCAATGAAGGTACAAGTGATCAGCAGTGCAACAAGAGAAGAGAGTATCACAGTAGGATGTTGTAGTAAACCCCACTTTTAGGGGAGTATTTACTGGTTAAAAGTTCTGAAGTAGCCCTGTCACCACTATTGGGAAGGTTAAACCAATGACTGTGTATCAGGCACTCCAACACATGTTAGCTTGTTTAACTCTAACAACCCACTTTAGAAATGAGGACTCTGAGACTCATAATAGTTAAGATTCTCATAGGCTCTATTATAAACACACTGTATCCCTATCATTTAGGTATATGGGCTGCTGGTCCTTATCGTACAAATGCTGGATAAAGCAAAACTCATTAGATTTATTTCAGAGGATCCACCAGAGCCTTTGTTAATACTGATCTGTTTTGAGTCTCCAAAAAGAGGATATAGTTCATAGAGTATATCTATATTTATTATACTATGATAACACTGGTTAACATTTTATGAAAAGCAACCTGTGAAATGCTGTTAGTTCTATGTATGTTATATTTATAGTTCTGTGTATATTGTGCTGATGCTTAATGTGGAAGAAGTATACAAGTATCTCCTATTCAAATCTATTTGGTTCTTAAGTTCAGACAATGAGAACACAGAAAGTAAATGCGTATCTCTGAAAATATGTTGAAACCTATCAGTTTCTGAATTTAAATACTGAGGGATACCTGTATATGGATAAGCAGTTATTTTAGCCAATTCACCCAAAATTTGGAAAGGTAATATCTAAAAATATATCTTCATATTCAGCAAACAATTGCATTCTCAAGTAAAATTTTTATCATGTTTCTAATTTATAGTATAGATTTGGTCTCCTTGAAACAATGAATTGGCAAAGTAAGCATTTTCAGATGAAGGTAATGCTGTTTTTTTTAAGATAATAGACACTTATTTGTATCCAGGCAGACACATTATAAAATATTCATCATCACAGAACACTTTTAAGAGAATGGTAACAGATTCATGACACAGAGCACCATGTTTCAGAAGATCACTGATTTTAAAATGTTTCTACCTGCCAAATGATGCCAGATTAATAATTCAGCTAGCTCTAAAATGCCATAATCAATACAATAGCTTTTAACTCAACTGAAGAACAATACTTTAAAAGACAACTGCCTTATAAAATAGACTATTCTTGTTTAAACCAGACACATAAAAACCCTGCTTTTCCAAAGAAAGGGCAGTATTTACTAGCAGACAGGAAAATGTAACATACAGCAAAAGCAATTATTATCAGGAGTGAAGTAATCTGTCTCTAAAGCTGGAATGAGCTGGAAACAAAATAGCTGAAAGCAATGACTCAAAAATTAAAGGGCACATGAATTACCTGGGGAATGTAACATGCAGATTCCCATTCAGCAGGTGGTAGGCCTAAGATAAGTATGTTTCTAATAAGTTATCAAGTGATCCTGATGCTGCTTGTCCATGAACCCCACCTTGAAGCATGCCCTAAAAGTATACTATTTCTAAAGTTTCTACCTCTATGATGCTGTTGGGAGAATTATACTACATGGGTCAAATAATACTCAAATTGTCTTCTTAAAAAAATTGTATTTAACTGGTAGGAGAAGCAATGGTAAATTCTCCAAAGACAAAAATCAAACAGACAGAACACCCATAAAGCAGGAATTGCCACTATAAAATTAATCTTCAAAATTGTTAGCCATTTCATCCAACTAATTTTTTAATTAATATTTGAGAATGGGAAGAGATGATTTGAATATTAAGAACTTCAGGGTCTCCTTGGCAATGATTTCATGAATATGATACCAAAAGCACAGGCAACAAAAACAAAAATAAATAAGTGGAGCTAATCAAACCAAAAAGTTTCTGCACAGCAAAGAAAACACTCAGCAGAGTAAAATGCAATCATGAAAATCTCCAAAATATATAAGGAACTCCTATAACTCCATAGTAAAAACAATAAAAACCCAATTAAAAAATGGGCTGAGGACTGAACAGAAATTTCTCCAAAGATGATATACAAATGGCCAACAGATACATGAAAAAATAATCACTATCAACAATCATCAGGAGGCCGGGCGCAGTGGCTCACGCCTGTAATCCTAGCACTCTGGGAGACTGAGGTAGGCAGATTGCTTGAGGTCAGGAGTTCGAAACCAGCCTTAGCAAGAGCGAGACATCCTCTCTACTATAAATAGAAAGAAATTAATTGGCCAACTAATATATATAGAAAAAATTAGCCTGGCATGGTGGCACATGCCTGTAATCCCAGCTACTGAGGAGGCTGAGGCAGTAGGATTGCTCGAGCCCAGGAGTTTGAGGTTGCTGTGAGCTAGGCTGATGCCACGGCACTCATTCTAGCCTGGGCAACAAAGTGAGACTCCGTCTCAAAAAATAACAATAATAATAATTAGGAAAATGCAAATCAAAACCACAATGAGATATCACCTCACACTTGTTGGGCTGGCTATTATCAATAGAAATAAAAAAACAACATGTTAGTGAGGATGTACAGAAAAGGGGACCCTTACACACTGTTGGTGGGAATGAAAAATGGTATGACCACTATGGAAAACAGTATGGAAATTCCCCCCAAAACAAAGAATTACCATATGATCCAGTAATACCTCTTATGGATATTTATCCAACAGAATTGAAGTCAGGATCTAATATGGATATTAGCATTCATATGTTCACTGTAGCATTATAGAAAAAATTAGCCGGGCATGGTGGCACATGCTACTCGGGAGGCTGAGGCAGGAGGATCGCTTGAGCCCAGGAGTTTGAGGTTGCTGTGAGCTAGGCTGACGCCACGGCACTCACTCTAGCCTGGGCAACAAAGTGAGACTCCGTCTCAAAAAAAAAAAAAATTTGTTAAAAGTAAATCTCATGTTAAGTATTCTTACCAAAACAAACAAAAATAAAAAAAACCCACAAAAGTTAAAGAAAGGTTGAAAACAAAAAACCCACAAAAGAACCTAAAGGTCTCTTTCTAAGGAGATGCCAATCTCCTTGACTAAAAACTGGAGATGGCTAGCTAAAAGACCTGTCAATCTTTGAGGGAATAATGACAGTATAGCAAATGGATGGCAGCAAGGGTATGAAGTTAAGCAACACTATACCTAGCAATAGTCACTTCAAGGAATTTACCCTGAGGAAATGACAAGACTGGAAATATTTATAGAAAATAGGTTATATCAGCCAAAAAGAGTAAACTAACAAAGTGACCAAAGAAGGGAATTAGTTAAATAAATTATGGTATATTTATAAAATGAAATAATGTGTGGCCATAAAATATTGATATAAAGCTATAGTTAACGACATGGGAAAATGTTTAGAGATCACTGCTAAGTAAGAAAAAAAGGCTAGAGAACAGTATGCATAAAATTATTCTACTTCAATATATGCATATATAGGAATAGTAGATTAAGGGTAATAGTGGAAGGTTTTTTGCTTATCTGAATATTCCATTTTGCTTAAAACAGATTACTTTGTTTGATAAAAACAAAGAAATCAATATATTTTTCCTGAGCACAAATATATTTGTTTTACAGCTACATCCCCCAAATCTAGATCTTAACCTACTTATTCCCTTTTTATGTGATTAAGTTTCCTCACCTATGAAAGGGGAAAATAACATTATCAACTTTATAGGGTGATTATAAGAATTAATATGAACTAATAGATGTAATGTGCTTCAAACAGAACCTGGCACATAGTAAGTGCTACGTAAGAGTTGGTTATGAGGTTTTTTAAATGATTAAACTGGTCTCTGGCTAATAGCGTGTCTGATATTACTGTTATAATTCTGCTTTGGCTTATGACTTTATTAACTCTAGGACCTTTGGAGATAACTAGCCAGAAGAAAAGGTCTAAATCAGAACAAGAATACCATGAAGTGGTCAAACAGCAAGCAATGCAGAACTTTCTACCCAGCTACCCAGTGATTTTAAACATGCAGTAAAAAGGCTCTTCATGAATTGCCAGTAGGAAATCTGGTTAAATCTTTCTGAGGTACAATTTTGTAATATGCATCAAGCCAAGATCTTACAATTCTGCTTCTAGGAATTTGCAATTTTATTTAGAGAATATTGGGTGACATAGAATGTTAAAATTTTAAAAACTAAATACAGAATTGGAGATAGAAAAGGAACACAATTTTTTTGTTTGTTTTCTTTAAAGATTTCAATTTAAGATGCATGAAAGTTTACAGAAGTCAATATTTTAAAATAAAAATAAAGATTTAATATTTAAAGAAAAATTCCCTGTCAGATAAATTTCCTATGTCTAGGTATTCTGTGGACATAGTTTATATACCAAAAGAAAGGATATAAATGAAGTCAAGTATATTATTTGGGTCTTTATTCAGGATGTATGCAGCAACTATAAAAATACACTTAAAAATCAAGATGTAAGATTTTCTTCCTTTTTTTTTTTTTTTTGTTACCAGTAACGCACGTTGAACTTTCCTATTCCTTAAAAGTAATAATAGTTTATTTTTCTCAAAAGTGGCATTTTAAAGCCTTCCAAGCATTTATTTCTTCACCAGATCTCCTCAGTATTTACCAAGGTCCTGATAGGTGCCAGGTGAAAATATGAATAAGAAATAGTCAATACCTTCAAAGAGCTTAGAGTAAAATCTGTAATCATATAATACATGATTCTCTGTCATGGTTCTCCACAGCAGGTATTCAGATATTTTCTTTTTATAAAACAAAAACAACTTTTTATGGACACTCTACAATGACATAAATTAAGTTTACTTTCTAAACTTAAACTTCAAACATAATATAGAGCAAATATATTTTTAAATAATTTGAATTCAAACAGCATACTTTGTTATCTTAAATTAAAAATAATTCTTTTAATAATTTGATTTTTTTCATACATATGAATAATATATTTGGGTATATATCTCCCCTTAAGAGTCCCTCTCTTGGATAGAATCCCTCAGAAGTATTACAGGTTGAGTAATCCTTACCTGAAATGCTTAACACCAGAAGTTTTAGAGTTTGGCTTTTTATTTTTTTATTTCAGATGGAACCTAAGTCTAAACACAAAATTCATGTTTCACACCAGTCTGAATATAATTTTATGCATTTTTAAAAATGTTTAAGGTATTTTTATTTATTTTATTTTTATATTTTTTAAATTCAGGATATTAAATGGTAAAGTAGCGCCTCTTATACTATCCTAGATACAGATTGAGCCCATCCTTCGAAGGGAGGTATCACAAGGATGGAAAAACATGTGTCACATGTACTCAACATCAACTTTTATATATTCTTAATAATTTTGTGCAATGAAACAAGTTTTGATGTTTGCATTTTGACTGTGACCTGTCACATAATCAGGTGTAGAATTTACCACTTGTGGTAACATGTTGGTGTGCTCAAAACATTTCAGATTTTGGGGTTAGGGATGCTCAACCTCTACCTCATTGTTAAAGATATTAAAGGCAGATTACCTACTAATGCTTGCTCTCAAACAAAAACAAACATTTACTTAAAAAATAAAAATTCTTAGAGAAAAAATATTGAGATACTTTTCATTTAGAATTTATATTGGTTTACTCTTATTATTATATTCTATTGGTTAGCTATTATTATTAATGCTAACTTTTATTCAGTGTTTTGTTAAGTGCCCACTGTGTTCTATTTTATATTTATTAGCTCATTCAATCATGGCCACCATATAAGGTAAATAGTAGTATTAGATCCATTTTTGCAAAGAAATTGAGGCACAAAGATTTTAAATGTATTTAGGTTAAACAATAGACAATAGGGCTATGATTAAAACCCACAGTCTGGGTCCAGAACCCATGCTTATCAGCATTAAAAGTTAGAACTAGGCCGGGCGCGGTGGCTCACACCTGTAATCTTAGCTCTTGGGAGGCCGAGGCGGGCGGATTGCTCAAGGTCAGGAGTTCAAAACCAGCCTGAGCAAGAGCGAGACCCCGTCTCTACTATAAATAGAAAGAAATTAATTGGCCAACTGATATATATATAAAAAAAAAATTAGCCGGGCATGGTGGCTCATGCCTGTAGTCTCAGCTACTCGGGAGGCTGAGGCAGAAGGATCGCTCGAGCCTAGGAGTTTGAGGTTGCTGTGAGCTAGGCTGACGCCACGGCACTCACTCTAGCCTGGACAAAAAAGTGAGACTCTGTCTCAAAAAAAAAAAAAAAAAAAAGTTAGAACTAGAGGTCATCCTTTATAATCTGAAAGAGATAAATTAAGACCTGGATGGATTAAAATGTAAGAAAAAATGAAGCATGCCTACAAGATCTAGCAAATAGCCTTAAAATGGTAAATCTAAGAGTTATTGTTCTTAAAGAGGAGGTGGCGAGAGACATTGGAGTAGAAAATTTATTCAAAGAAATAATAACAAAAAACTTTCCAAACCTAGAGAAAGATATAAATATTCAGGTGGAAGAAAGTAACAGAACACCAAGCAGACTTATCCCAAACAGGACTACCTCAAGGCATTAATAATAAAGTTCCCAAAGGTCATTGATAAATAAAAGGTCCTAAAGGGAAGCAAGTAAAAAGAAAAAAAGTAACATAAAAAGGAGCTCCAACACATCTGGCAGCAAATTTCTCAGTGGAAACTTTACAGTCCAGGAACACAGGAAGTTTTTAAAAAATGTCACTGATGAGGCCTCTTCCAGATGAACTGAATAGGAATCTCTGGAAGTGGGCCCTGAACATAGGTTGTATTTTAAAATTTCTCAGCAAGATCCATTTAAACCAAAAGGCAGTATAGTCTATCAGACAGCAAAGTGCTTTGGGTGCAACCTGTTTTCCAAGGAATTTTCTTACAGGAAACAAAAGAAAACTGAGGATTATCTCTCAACATTATAAGGGTCCCAATCTTTATGATATATTGTCTACAATGATGGTCATAACTCTTCCCATGCCTGTATGAATGTCCCTTGTCAATGTGACTTTGTTGTTCCTCTCATCAAGAGGAAGAATCTCTTTTTCTACCCGACCAATCTGGGCTAGTCTCGTGATTTGCTTTGACCAACACTATGTGGTAGAAGCAATGTTCTGTGATTTCCAAGCCTAGGCCTGATGTGGTTTTCAGCTTCCACTCCAACCCTCTTAGAAGACAATGTCACCATGTAAAGAAGCCCAGTTGAGTCCCAGATGATGTGGGTGAGACCAGCAGAAAAAATGAACAGCTGATACTACCCCAAATTGCTGACCAACAGAATTGGAAACAAATAAAATTGATATTGTCTCAAGCCAGTAAGTTGTGGGATAGCATATAGTAAGAGATAATTGGAAGCTCACAAATCTCAAACTTTTACAAGTAAGCCTAATACAAAGTATATACTTCAGGTTGAGCATCTCTAATCCAAAAATCTGAAATCCAAAATGCTCCAAAATCTGAAAGTTTTTGACCACCAACATCCACAAGCAGAAAATTCACACCTGACCTCTTATGACAGGCTGCAGTCAAAACTTCATTTCATGCACAAAATTGTTAAAAATATTGTATGAAATTACCTTCAGACTATTTATATAAGGTGTTTGTGAAACATAAATGAATTTTGTGTTTAGACTTGGGTTCTACCCCCAAGACATCTCCTTGTAAATATGCAAATATTCCAAAATCCAAAAAAAAAAAAAAAATCCAAAACACTTCTGGTCCTAAGCATTTAGGATAAGGATTACTCAACCTGTCTATGGATGAATCCATGAAATAACTCATAATTATGTAAAGTTTCAGTATATTGCCTTTTCACAAAAATTCACTAAATGGATCTTATATTAATCCATTCATTTAACAACTATTTATTGAGTGTCTATATGTAAAGCTGTGTTAGAGGTTATCCCTGGATGACACACAGACATCTGGTTTAGTAATTTTTCACTGACTTACAGGAAATATAGTAGAGGTGATAAGGCAAATTTGGGGGTTTACAAGTAAAGAAACAAAAATTTATGCTTAAGTAGGTAATGGAAGACTCCAAGAAAAAGATGTTCTTTTAATTGCACCTTATGCAAATCAAGAGGATATTCTGGGTTTGGAAGGACAATACAGGCAAGTGAAACCTCAAAAGAAAGCTAAGAGATGAAAAATGTTCACAGTACAGTAAGGAGTCCAACAAGGCTGAAACATACAGTATATGTACAAAAATCATGGGTTACAACTGACACTAGATCAGCAAAGGCCTCAAATGGAAACTTAGATATTAATTTATTCAGTAGACACCTATACTCAAAGTTTGGGAAAACAATAGTAAAAAGAACAAAGGTGGAGCTATAAACACATTAATACAGATTGCAAAAAAAAAAAAAAAAAGAGAAGAGACTAGTAAAGAAGGTCAAATGAGAAGAATCTTATCTATTGGTGTAATAAGAAGTAATCCTGGAAGTAACAAGAGAAAGAAGTAAAATTAGGAAAGTATGTATTCATATAAGAAGCAAACGGAAATTATAAGGGTAGTAAGTCATTTCATAGGTAATGGTATGATGATTTTGCACACAACTTCCCACATGTCCCAGATTTCAGGGGGAAAAAAAAAAAAAACTACTTGTAAGTTAAAAGTCAAACCCTGGAAAATTTTTTTTCCTCTTTGTCGTTCAGGATCAAGATAACTTCATGTAAGAAAATTACTTAAGTGGCATCTCAAAAACACCAAGAATTGCCCAAAGGATATTTCCTCAGATATATCTTCTGCTTCTTGGGAGTTCTCACCATTGGCCACTATAATCTTCTTAGGAGACCGTCACAGTGCTTCCTTATTGAATTTCCCTATGGTCTTTTGGTACTCTCCTGTAGCAATGAGTCCCTAGAGATGGACCACCTGTGCCTGGTGCTTGGATCTGTGGTCTTAACTTTTATGACACATAAGCTATGACTAATATCCTAACCACAGGACCCTTTAAAAATACTGATGTTTTAAATTGGTCCTTCTAAATTATTTCTGTACAGCAAACCATATATTTCTATTGTTGCACTTGAGAATTTTTGCTAGAATATTCACATAGACCTACAACTGCTAAAGTCTAACCTGCCAGTACTTTCTGCACAGTCTTGTTTGCCAATAATTTTTCATATTTTAGGCTTCTTGACTGTTTAATGTCTCAAAACTTATATTAATATAATAATGATAGGTATAAATGACTGGGTACTTATGTATAAAATGCACGTGTTCAATATTTTGAAAACATTTCTTAATTCAGTCTTACCAACAACCTTATAAGTAATATATATTGTAAACTTCATTTTTTGGATGAGGAAACTAAGGCCCAGAAAGGGTAAATAATTCACTTGAGAGATTACTTTGCCAGTGCTGTGTAGAATCTACCCACAAAGCCTGTGGTTTTAAACCAACTTGACTGTGCTGCTTCTTATTATCCATAAAGGACTCCACAGCATAAACAAATCATGAGATAAAATGAAAAGCAGAGGATGGCGCATAATGGTTAAGAGCACAGCTACTTAAGCCTCATGGCCTAGGTTTGAATCCCAGCTCTACCACTTACTACCTTGGTGACTCTGGGCACCACATGTAATATGGCAATATGTAATATGGCAATAATAAAGTATCTCACAGGGTTGATCCACATGTAATATGGCAATAATAAAGTATCTCACAGGGTTGCCATGAAGATTAGGTGAATAATATATCTAAAGGTACTGGAGCAGTACCTGGCATATAGTAAGCACTATGCAAATGTTTTTGTTTTCTACTGCTGTTATTGTTTATGATTATTATTATTATTGCCATTCTTTGATTCCAAAGTAAAAATATTTTACCTTTGAAGCCAATCCTTTAAATGTGGCAAACCATTTAAGAAGGTTATTAATTTTCATTCATCAATACTGATCTTATTATTTTTAACAGATGTAGTCTAATAACAGCAAGGAGAAAATAATCTCCTAAACTTTAAGTCTAGTTGACTTTAGAATAAACATCTAAAAGTTATCAAGCCTGGTTGTACATTAGGATTAACCAGTGTGCTTTTAAAATTTGTCTGGGCCCATCTCAGACTTATAAAACTACCATCTCCAGGGAAACTGTATAATGCTCCCCTGGTGATTTTGATGTACCTGGTCCACAGATGAGCATTTGAAAATCAATGCACTACACATTTCTTTAAGGTGTAAAGAAATCAATCCAAAGAGATTAAAATCTTCAACTCTTCCTTAAAGATGTTCCTGAGGCCAAGTTTTATCAAAAGGCTAGAAATATAAACCTAGTCTATACACTAAGACTTTTGTGAAGGTGAAGACATTACATTCTCAATATTTATTACTAACTAATAGATAGGAAACTTCTGACACTTACTATGACAACAGTTGTCTAATAGGTGCTAATCAAGCAGTGGGTATAAATAAAGATTTTTGATTTCTTAAGTATGTAGTCCTGAACTTTGATAAAATCTATTGTGAAAAAGCAAATTATCCTAACACAAAGACTAGTTACATAAAATATAGGGACAACCTCCTACAATTACAAATGCACTGAGATAAGCGCTTCTCTTTGGCTCATAAATATTCCTAGTGGCTGCAAACACTTTTTGCTCTCTTGGATGACCCCAATAATAAACACATTCATCTGATCTAGGCTAGATGATGTCACTGCATAAAATTTAGGGACTACACAGAATGCTCCAGAGATTGCCAGTAGAGCAGAATTTTGCAATTCACTTCTGGGTAAGCAGAAAATCTTGATCATACCACAACAGACACCATTCCCCAAACTATTACTGATTAGTTTAAAGGCTGACGTTCTAGCTTCAATATTTAGCATAATCATTCGGAACCTACATAACTAATGAACTCAAAGACAGCTCAACTCTTATCAAACTTTGCAAATTTGTGGCATCTATATCTCATTAAATTTACATCACCTGGGAAAAAATTAAGATCGTCTTTCATATGGCATTTGTTTTTTAAAAAATATTCTTTGAATAAACTGACAAAAACTGGACTTTTAGACTACTTGGCTCATTAATAAGTGCAAAAAACTAACACACACAGGCACTCAAATGAAAGCTATTGTCTTTATCATTAATACATATCTGGTCTGTGACTGTTTTTGTTTTTTATTGTTTTGGTTTTTCTTAGGGTGGGTAGAGATGATGTCTAGCGATGTTGCTCAGGATGGTTTTGAACTCCCAGCCTCAAGTGATCCTCCCACCTTGGCCTACCAAGTGGGATCACAAGCATGAGACACCAATCCCAGCCAGTGTGACTGTTAGTTTTATGGACTAAAATGGACCCTGCTAGTCTAAAGTTCTTGACGTAGCCTAATGCAACTTGGGAGTTATTTATGTACCAAGAAGATGTGGTTTATAATCTAATGTTTCTTTACTCAGAGCCCTGGATCCAGGCAACACTGCAAGGTAGGTCAATATTAACTTCGGTACCACACATTTTACCTAAACAGCCCTTGCTCTCATGAGGTTTTCTATATTCAGAGTCCTCTAAACCTTTCAAACAATGCCTCGTGCCTCTTACCTTTCATGATACATCTCCCCATTCCAAACTTAATTGCCTTTTATCCTACTTAAGCAAGACCCAATAGACTAATCCAATCATTTCTGCCAAATTATGATACGGTAGATACATAATGAATCAATTATGCCTCCTAGAACACATACTCATTTTCAGAACCCCAAGAAAAACTAGAGAAATGAATAATGTGAAAATTCCAGGTAAGGTCAAAGAAAACATTCATTTTTCTAGAAGCTATCAAGACCTACAGTAGCTGCCTCTTCTCTTTCAATCTGGCCTGACTCAAAGATTCCACCAAAACCATCTGTGGTGAGTAGAATAATGCTTCCCTCCCTCCTCCACAGATGTACACATGCTAATCCCTACAACTTGTGAATACATTATGTTAAACGGCAGTAGAGAATTAAGATTGCAGATGGAATTAAGGTTGTTAAGCAGCTGACCTTAAAATAGATTATCATGGATTAATTGGGAGAGGGGGCCCAGTGTAATCACAGGTCCTGAAATGAGGTAGAAGGCAGGAGAGAGATGGCATTATGACAGAGACTCAACCAGTTATTGCTGGCTTTGAGGAAAGTAGTTATGAGCCAATATACCATCAGACTTCAGAATCTAGAAAAGGCAAGAAAACAGGCTCCCCTGGAGCCTCCAAAAGGGAATGCACTCCTGCCAAGACCTTGATTTTAGCCCTGCGAGATCCATTTCAGACTTCTGATGTCCAGAACTATAATATATTTTTGTGTTTTAAGCAATTAAATTTGTGGTAATTTGTTACAGCAGCAATAGGAAAGAAGTGCACAATCAAAGTAGGTATATATAAGGACCTAGTGCCTTTACTTCCTTAAAATACATGTTTGTATTAATATTTATCCCACTGGATTATGCTACTGCTTTATAGAAGTTGCCTCATTTGTATTTGCTAGTGATTAGACAACTAAACAGATTATCAATTGCTGTGGCTGGAGATAAAAGAGAAAAAGGAAAATACAATAGCCAGAAACAATTTAGGGTACAATGTAAAAATATCTTTAACTGTTTAATTGGACAAAAAAAAAAGCATAATTAGTGAAAAGAAGTCATTGGGTTGGCCTTGTTCCAATCACTTTTATTTAAGAATGAGGGAAGGATAATCTATGAAATGTAATTTAAGAAAACTCAGCTAAACATCAGTGTGTATGAATAGTTCACTGAAATCTACTGGCTTACATTATTTCACTCCTCTCTGTTAGCACCCCCCTCCATACTGAAGCACAACACTTGCCACTGATATTTTATCTTTAATTTAGGGAACATGCCTATTTTCAGAAAACTGCACATGCAAGAGAAAGCCCTACTATGATTCTCTAAACCCTTTCTCACAAAACACAAAATCTCTTACTTTTTGATTTGTCAAGAAACTAAAAGTATACCATTCCATATTCTACTCAGTGTATGAAATTATTTGATGGAAAAAAAATTATTTTGATTGTTTTGCTCCAAGAGGAAATTTGGTGCCCTCTGGTGTTGGAAAACAAGATGATTCATTTCACCTTTATAATCTAGCATTTTAGAGAGGATCATAAAAGCACAGAATTTAAGAGCTGAATATCATATCCCAGTGCAACACAGACATGTAATTACTTTCTAGTGGAAAGTTTTGGTTATGGATTATTAAATATTCAATTTTTATTCTGATTAAATAGAAAAGCATTATTAAAAAATTGAGTCTCTCATATAAAACAATACTTGCCTATATGATCTGTTGGAGATTTTCCCTCTAAAGTTTTACAAGGAGAACAAAGTTGAATGATCTGAGATTTTGCAGCAAAGTAATGAATAAAAAGAGAATGACATTATTAGGTTGGTATGATTTACAACCAATTCTTCAATAAAATATTGGAGACATATAAAATGGAACAAAACAGAACATCTGTGATAACACCATCCAGCTTAAGAAATAAAACATAACTAATAGAGTTGGAGGCCTCTATATAGCACTCCAGATCATATCCCTCTTACCTCTTATAGGTAACCACTCTCTTAAATCTGGCATTTAAATGAATTTTAAATATATTTTTCAGTTTTCTGTACTTTCTCTAACACTGTTATACTGTTTATAAAATCAAAAATTAAAATACTTTTTGTAAAAGAAATCTCAGATGATAATTATGGTTGATATACTGAACCAAGCAGAGGATTCCAGGCACCTTCCCAGTTTGGGGGTACATGGAAGCTGATATTTTGAGGTCTCCATATGGGAGAAGAAGGGGTAGCACTTGCCTCTCAGCATAGGACAAGGAGGTTTTAAGGAGGTTTGACTAGAACAATGAGGCACTGCCAACAAGTGATATGTGGTTTTAAAAATGGGACAGTGAGGTCGAAAAACAGGTAGGCAGTGTTTATCTTGGGTGATGTGGTAAATAAAGCCAAGAGTGGAGGTTTAGAATAAAAACCAGGCAGTCTTCACTGCACAAGGACAAAAGAGGTGAAGGCATTGCGTAGTTCTATTAATCAAACACAGCTAGTGCTAAGCTCAGACCTGTATGGTAAGTCTTCTGTATGTATTACTCTGGGACTAGCTCACTGATAATTCTGACTTTTCCCTTCCCCAAACAAGTTAGCCTTACACAAAACTTTAGTGTCTTAGTCTGTTTGTGCTGTTATAACAGAATACCTGGGACTGGGTAATTTATAGAGAACAAAAAATGTATTTTCTCACAGTTTTGGAGGCTGGAAGCCTAAGATCAAGTTGCTAGCATGTGGTCTGGTGAGGGCCATCTTGCTGTGTCCTCACATGGCAGAAGGTGGAAGGGCAAGAGAGCAAGCTAGCCAAATACTGCTTGAAGCCTATTTCATAAGGGCCTTAATCCCATAAATGAGGAAGAAGCACTCATGGCCTCATCACCTTTTAAAGGCCCCATCTCTGAATACTATCACATAGACAATACCAGAATTGTGGAGGGGACACATTCAAACCATAGCACTTACAAAACAGAACATGTATCTCTGCTGTTCTCCTACCTTCCAGTTGTCTTTCTCCTGCCCCCACCCACCAGCCCCCAGCACCTGAGGAGGTCAGGGCTCCTTTCTAGCTGTCCAAAGCCTGCTCTCCTGAGAACTTCCCTATGCTCAGTGACCTAAGAGCTCATGTAAATCAGGTAATACAAGTAAAACACCTCCTACTATACCTAGAACACACTGAAGCTCATTAAATGTTAACTGCTGCTTGTCATCTCTCCCTTCCTCTCCTTTGTGCCTAATTAAGACTCTCATTCTCTCAATATCAGGCTAAGAAAAGCAAAGCTATCTGAATATACTAAATGTTACTTGGACATAGATATTTATACGATCTTTTACTAAGTGCAAGGAGCTATATTAGGTGTTGGAAATTATAGGATCAAAATATCTCGTCCCCTTACGTATGGATCTTTATCTAATTCCTTCTCTGCCTGGCAACCATTGAGGTCAGCTGCCTTTCCCTCTGTAACATCCATCAGAACTAATTCTCTCTGCTCTTGTTAATAAATGCTTTGTCAAGGACTTTATTAACTCAAGTCTAAACCTCTTCTAATTATTTTCTGTTAACCTTTCTTCCTTCTAATAGTTCTCAAGAACCCTGGATACAGCTTGGAATCACTTGAGAATTTAAGACAGCCAGACACACACACACACTCTTACTCACTCACTCACTCTGCCCAGCCTAGGCCAACTGAAGCATAATCTGCGAGAGCCCAGAGCACTGAGATATTTTAAAATTCCTAACGGGACTTGTAAACCAGTGTTAAGAATGACTGCTTGCTTTTGCCCATAAGTCATTTACCATGCCTAAAGCATCAGCCACATAATTTATTTGTTCAATTCCTGTACTGAGTAACAATTTACTGAGCTCAGTGGGCCAAGCATAGTGCCACTCAGATTCCTCAGCAGCTACCCAGCATCCTCAGAGTCAAATATAAGTTTCTGACCACAGCATCATAATTCTTTACCAGCTGATCATCTTCCCCTTCTCTGTCTTCAATTTTCCCACTTCTGCACAGTCTCCCCACCTTCTCCCAATCAAACTTGCTCCTTTGTAACTGCTCTAGAATTTGGAGTTGCATTTCAAGGTCTTGGCCAAAACAATCCCATATTAAGTAACCTGTTGGCCAAAATTCTCTGTGATATTGGATTTTTGCAAATGCCCAAGAAAATGGTAACTGAAATTGGTATGTGTCTTCCCCATCCACTCAAAGGTCTTTGAGGAGATGGGTGAAATTTCATTCATTGTTGTGTCCTCAATACTTAGCACTGTTTCTCGCAAAGAGTAAACTACTAAATGATCATAAGTTAAATGAAGAAAACAGTATTGAGAATAAAAGTCTATGATAGTAAAATATTTTCTGAGTCATTAAAGAAAGATAAAATTGGGAGGATTTTAATTCTTGAAAGACTATAAACTAATGGTCAAGAGCAGAAACATTGGAACCTAGATTATTACTAGGTTTGTGGGCCTAGGGAGTTATTTAACCTCTCTGAGCTAAAGTTTCTCCATCTATAAAATGGAGACAGTAATATAAATTATCTCACAAAATTGGGTCAGGATTATATGAAATAAAGCGCTCAGAAAGTTAACGTGAGGTAGGTAGAATAATGACTCCCCAAAGATGTCCACATCCTCCTGATCCTATCCTAGAACCTGTGAATATGTTACTATACGTGGCAAATGGGACTTTGCAGCTTTGATTAAGTTAAGGACCTTGAGATGGGGAGATCGTTTTGGATTATCCAGGTGAACCCAATGTAAGCATAAGGGCCCCCTAAAAGGATCAGAGAGAAGATGTGATGAAAGACAACAGGGGTTGGAGTGATGCCGCTGCTGGAAGGGTGCCACAAGCCAAGAAATGAGGGCAGACTTTATGAGCTGGAAAAAAACAAGGAACATATTTTTCCCTGGAGCCTCCAGAAGAAATGCAACCCAGCCAACACCTTGATTTTAGTCCCACAAGGCCCATTTTTAGACTTATGACCTCCAGAACTATAAGGTGATAAAGCTGTTATTTTAAGCAACTATGTTTGTGGTACTTGGTTACAGCAGCAATAGAAAACTATCTAATATAAGGGATATAGAAGTGTGACATTTATTATTATTATCTTTCCTTCCTGTTACAAAACATTCCTGAGTTAACATCAACAATTAGTCACCTTGATAATATATATTCTTGTAATGTGATGAGAATGGCATGTTATCTCTGTGGTCTTCCTCCCAAAAATCCACGTGGAGAGAAGAGTTAATATAGGAGGCCTGTCTTCACTTACAAGGCTGGCTCTTGACTGGCACCAGAAGTGTGAATTTTTGGAGGGCTCCTAACATCCTAATTGACAAAAGTGGTTCACTGTGCCTAAACTTTTTGTACAATGTGGTTTATGCCAAACACCAGAACTTTTCTCCTGGGAGTCTGGAATTTTGGTATATGTCAGGAAGAGGGAGCCTACATGACCATCCTAAAAACCTTGGGCACTAAGTCTATAATGAGCTTCCTTGGCATTTCACCTTTGTAGTCAGAACTTATTGCTGGAGAATTAAACAATTCTATGTAATCTCAAAGGGAGAAGACTCTTAGAAGCTTGTACCTGATTTCCTCCATATTTTGCCCCATGCACCTTTTCCTTTTGTTGATGATGGTTTGTATCCTTTTGCTGTAATGAAACATAGATGGGAGCATGACTATATGCTAATTTCTATGAGTCTTCTTAGTGATGCATCAAGCATGGGGGTGGTTTGGGGAACCCATGACACAACCCATAACTCTAGTTTAATCAGGGGGAAAACATCAGACAAATCCCAGTTGAGGGATATTTTACAAGACACCTAACCAGTAACCTCAAAACTTCAAGGTCACCCCAAACAAGGCAAGTCTTGAGAAATTGTCACAGCAAAGAGGAACCTAATAAAACATGACAACTAAATGTAATGTGGTATCCCAGATGAGCTACTGGAACAAAAAAGTGAACATTAGGTAAAAACTAAGGAAATCTAAATAAAGTATAAACTAGAATAATAATGTATCAATATTGGTTCATTAATTGTGACAAATGTACCATATTAAAGTAAAAAATTAATAGTAGGAAAGACTGGGGTGTTGGGCATATGACAACTCTCTATACTACCTTCACACCTTTTCTATAAATCTAAATCTATCCTAAAGTAAAAACCACTTATTTTTTAAAATTGCTGAATAATCATCACTGGAGATTCAGCAGGGGGAGAGAGCATGGAAGGGAGTTGAAGAATGAGAAATTACTTAATGTATACAATGTACACTATTCAGGTTGACAGTTACACTAAAAGTCCATATTTCACCACTACACAATGTATTTATGTAACAAAACTGCACTTGTATCACCTTAAATGTATAAAATAAAAAGATAACAACAAGAAATAAACCAAAAATGTTCTAAGCAGCTATTAATATTAAGGTAAAGGCATTATCAATTCTATATAATTTTTCTCAACACCTACTCATTTATATTTTAAAATTAAAGTAGCAGGAAGGCAAAATTAAGATATTTAGTCATGTTTATTTAAACTGACTGCATATTTCTATATCATCCTACTAAATGGTGACTTTCTGCAAGGTAGAGGGAAATTAGAAGTATTAACTAATAGAGCAAGCCCTAGATAATTTTGCATTTATAAAATGAAGAATGGCAAACTTATATCGAACTATTAATCTGACACAAGGTAGAGTAAGCAATAAACACTGATCATCATGATGTTCTTTCAATCTATTCTCTTCTTTCCTAAATGACCATGTCATGATTAAGTTTCTGTGTTTAATTAAAATATTCACATTAGTGAAGATTTTCATTTCAATAAGCCATTAATTTTCTGCTTGAGGAAGAGGTGAATGAATGGGGAATTCTTTAATATTTGAATTATTAGAATTCTGAAGCACAAACAACCAAATATGTATCTCAAGTATAATCTGTGCAAGATTTGAAGATGATGAATCAAGTGATAAAAGATTAAATGGACTTTGTTAAAAACTGAAAATTTCAAAATAATCCTCATGTACAAATCATAAAAATGAAACTAAGTGCCTTGGCAGAAGATAAATCTTTTCTAGATAAACCTGTATGTACAGGCCTTAATATAATTTATTGGCCTGTATTCTCCACAGTGCCTAAATCATACTCTTTTAATAACACAAAACACCTCAACTCATTTAGCTCACTGAAAATAACATAATAGAATTATTGTAAATGATTCAGTGATTTGTTACAAACAATAACATATGGTCAATTATTTTAAATTTTCATGTACAACACTCCACAGAAACCTAAGGCAAACTCTTTTCACAATTTTTTCCTGTGGTCTTTTTTAAAGAGACTTTTTCTTTTATTCGTATTAAATAGGTTCAAGGCTAAGAAATGCAAACACAGCAAATTGAAACACTGTTTAAATAGAATTATTTATAAATATTATGCAATTATACTAGTGGTATCTTTATTTTCTCTCAATTCAGGGGAGAAAATATTTTGCCCAGGATTAAATTTTTTATTAATTTCCTGAAAATGCTGATATTTTAGCCTTATCATGATTATACTAACACCTTCGACGAACTAAGTGGACCAAATGAAGTCTCAGTGGAAATTAGAAAAAGTTTGAAGTGAATTAAAATAAAAATACAACACAATAAAATTTACAGTATATAGCTAATGCACTAATTAAAGGGAAATTTATGGCATTAAATGCTCAGATGAGAAAAAAGAAAGATTTCACATATAAATTTCTATCATAAAAATTAGGAAAGGATAGAAAAATAAACTGAAAGCAAAGGAAGTAAATAATGAAGATATAAGCAGATATCAATGACTATACAAAGAGTAAAACAATAGAGAAAAACAAAAGAAACCAAAAGGTGTTTCTTTGAAAAGATCCATAAAATTTATAAACCTCTATTAACTAAAATAAAAAGAAAGAAAAGATATAAATTGCCATTATCAGGATTGAAATGAGGATATCATTACAGACCCAACAGACATTAAAATACTAATAAATAATGAATACTATGAACAATGCTACATACGTAATTTTTACAACTTCTTTGAAAACCACAAACTGTCAAAACCTAAATAGTCCCATAATTATTAAAGAAATTGCATCCATAGTTAAATGCCTCCCAACAAAGAAATCTCAAGGCCCAGGTAGTTAAACTGCCAAATATTTAAGTAAAAACAATATTAATTCTCCACAATATTTTTCAGAAAATACAAGAGGAAAGAACTCATTTTATAAGGGCAGCAATACTGTAGTACCCAAACCAGACAAATACAGCACAAAAATAGAGAACATTTCAGACCAATATTCTTCATAGAGGCCAAAAAAAAAATCCTCAAAAAGTATTATCAAATAGTATCTAGCACTACATAGAAAGAATAATACAAAACCTTAATAAAAAGAAAGATATCATATTCATGGATTTGAGAAGTCAACATAAAGATTTTAATTCTAAGTTAATCCACAGATTTAATACAATTCCAGCCCAAATCCCAAAAATATATTTCTATAACTATAATCAGGCTGATTTTAAATTTCATATAAAAAGTCAAAGGAGCTAAAATAGCTAAAACAATTTTGAAATAAAAACCAATAAAATCAGAGGATTTTTTTGACTTGCTATCATTCTACGATAAGCAAGAAAAAGTGCTACTAACAAGAAGACAGACATAAAGATGAACAGAACAAAACAGAGTCCACACATATACAGTGAGTTGATTTTTGACAAATTTGCAAAAGCATTTCAATGTAGAAAGGACAGTGTTAACAATAATTGGTACTGGAAAATTGAGCATCTGTATACAAAATGATGGACCTTGATTTAAACCTCACACCTTATCTTGAAAAATTAATTCAAAATGAATCATAATTCTCAATGTAAAACTAAAACCTACAAAGCTCCTAGAAAGAAACCCACAGGAGAATATCTTCATAACATAGGATGAGGCAGGGTCCTTAGATATGCCACCTAAAGCACAATCCATTAAAAAAATTTCAGAAATTGGGCTAATCAAAATTAAACATGCTTGCTCTGCAGGAAAAAAATGTTAAGAGAATAAAACAACAAGATACAGACTGAGAAAACTACTTAAAAATTACATATTCAATGAAGGACTTGTATCCAAAATGTATAAAGAACTCTCACAACTCAATGGGAAGAAAATAACCCAATTAAAAAGTGAACAAAAGATTTGAATAGACACTTCACTAGAGATTATATACAAGTAGGAAAAAAAGCCCATGAAAAATGTTCAACATCATTAGGGAAATGCAAATGAAAACGATAATGTGATACTGCTGCATATTTATTTGAATGACTAAAATAAAAAATATTGAGAATACCAGGTGCTTGCTTTCAAGGATGCACAGCAAATGGAACTCTCATTGCTGCTTAGAATGCAAAATGGTACAGCCATTCTAGAAAACAATTCGACAGTTTCTCATATAGTTAAATATGCACTTACCATTTGATTCAGCAATCCCATTCCTGGGTATTTACCCTAGAGAAATAAAAATTTAGGTTCACACAAAGATACATATATGAACATTTTAACACTTCTATTCATAATTGCCAAAACTTGAAACAATCCACCTGCCATTCAAAAGTGCTAAATGGATAGACTGTGGTTCATTCACACAATGGGATAATATTAAGTAATAAAAAAGAACAAACTATAGATATATGCAACAGCTTAGATAAAACTCATAGGCAACTTTTGTGAGTAAAAGAAGCCCATCTCAAAAGGTTACATACCATATGAGTCTATTTGTACTAATAATATTTTATAACATTAACAAAAATATAAAACTAAAGTAATGGAGAACAGATCAATGGTTTTTAGGGATCAGGGATGGGATAAGGAGGTGATTGTAAAGGTATATAGCACAAGGGAAATTTGGGAGTGACAAAACTGTTCTGTATCCCCATGGTGGTGGTCATGACATAAACCTATACACATTTAAATCAGAGATCTGTACACCAAGGATAAATCAATTTTATTGCATGATAATTTTAAAAAATAAAAATAAAACACAAAACAATTATGCTGGATTTAAAAAAACAGTAGGTCTGCTGGTTAAATGCAGCTGAGTGCTGTCTTTCTCCAAAATAGATGCTCAATTAACATTTGCTGAACAAAAACACTGAAAACTGGCTGTATTTTCTGCTTTAATAGCAATCTCATCTACATCCCTAAGATTCAAAAATTTAAATAACTTTTTGCAGTACCATTAACACTTTCTATCATGGTATATATTAATATCATTGAAAGATGTCTATCTTATACAAAAATGCATTAAAAATATCAGTGAAAGTCAGAAATCCAGATTTCTCAACCAATTATTTTAAACCTTTTAATTATCATGAAAAATGATAACTTTTAATAGTTTATGTACTATATGTTTATATATCTCATTTAAAAAAGGCAAGATCTGTATTGAAGTCATTACCCAAAGGCACAATATCCCAAATTAGCATTTGATAAATGTTTACAGAATTAATCTTTAGTAAACATGGAATGAGTCATCACATAACTATACAATTATTTCTATACCATTATTAACTCATTCTAGGATTTGTCTTTTTGCTTGAATTAGCAAGACAGGCTTGTAAAAATTATGATTATTCTTTCTGGCTCTAACCATGATATGTACTCACATCGCTAACTCACAAAATTTCTAAGCTGCTCTATCTACTCCTAAATTTTCTTTGCTAAAGAGACATTGAGCATTTGTTTGCCTGTAGCTCTTGTGCAACCAATCAAACCTATTAGGATCCATATCATTCCCTACACTGACCTGTGACAACAGGTTTGACTAAGAATTATTAATTCTGATCAATTGGCTAGCAGATTGGTTAAATCACATATGTGAATGAATGGAAATAACTTCATCTATACAAAAGTAAAAAATCCTTAACCTTGCATTTACTTTAAACTATATATTAAATACAATAGAGTATTCCCATGCTGGAAAATGATTACTAATATAGCTGAGGTTTTCCAAAGCACCTAGCCCAAGAATTAAACACGTTTCTAAAAACGTGAAGATGCTATCTACATATGTTTATAGTATAGAAGAAGTATAATTTTCACACTTCTTTTAAATTTCTATTTGCTAGAGAATTAATCATTTTAGAGCCCTTCACATTGCATTAATCATTTTAAGGTATTATTTCTGAATATTCATTTAACATATGATCACCTCCAATTTATCTAGGTATAAGTCAAATTCTCAATAAAAATTCTGAATTTTGCAGCTTCAGTGTTAAAACATGAAGTATATTATATTGATGCTAAAATATATTCACTCTCTATATTCTGGAATATATACTTTGATATCACATTATGCCATCACTTGCAAATAAACCAAACTGGAATGTTCTTGTTAGCAATCAGTCAAAAATATAAGGAGCAATTACCTATAATTATAATTATACTATGTAAAAAGATGAAAAAACACCTAATCTGACTGAAGCAGTCAATGCAGTGATTTTATTCTATCGAGCCTACAACAAGGATCATAAGCCATGTGTTCACTTAACTTTTTAAAAGAGTAACTATTATATGAAGCTGCAGTTTTCTATATTTTAGCTCTAAGGATACTGTTAATCAACACATTGATTAACAAAGACTACTGTCTATAAAGAATAAGCAACTAATAAAGGCAATTTGCAGAAAAGATTTACTCAGAAATATACAAGTCCTCAAACTTCCAAATTTTCACAAGTGTCTCATCCATTGGTTTAACTGGTTTCCACAGCACCTAACTCTTATTGTTCAGTCTCTTCACACATCCCACTCTGGAGCATATATTCATGGGTACTGAGGTAGTTCAAATCACAGAGAAGCACACTCTCCTACAAAATTACAGTAAGGGTAAATTGCTCTTTAGATAATTTTCACAATTTAGAACAGTTAATCTGGATCCTGTGGGCACATAATTAAATAAGCTCCTTAAAAATATTCATTTAAGCTAAATTTGATGAAAAATGAATACATTTGTCACCTGATTAAATTTAGAGAAATATTTTTTCCAACTTAACCTGAAATAAAATCACTGCAAAACAATTCTAACATGTAATAAATTTAAAATATATGTGACAAACAATCCAGTCTCAATATGATAAGATTAATATTGCTCTAAATATATTACAATTGGGAAAAACTACATAAAGGCTTTTTCTAAACACATATGAAGCATAGAGACAGGGTTATACATGTCAATTATAATAGGGCTGCATGAATACTAAGTGTACTTAAAAAGAGCATTTCAAAAATTATTAAAACCAAGTCTTTGTAATACAGGTATTGAAAAGTTAGCTCCACTCCCCAAATCCCAATATTTATAAAACAGAATTTTAAGTAAACTCTTTTTTTAAAGAAATTACCTGCTTCTGTAGCCATCTTTCATGTCTTCGTTGTTTCTTTCTTAGATTCTTCAATTTGCTCCTTTCTTTCTTATTGAGCCTCTGATTAATGGTACCCAAGGAAAAATTAGCCGAGTGCAGGAAGTCCAGAGGGGAGAGGTGCTCTTCTTCCTCCGAGGCCTCCAACATGCTCCTGCCAGCTGAGGGCAGGTCCATCAGGAAAGCAAGGTTGTTAGTACTAGCATGGTCAGAGTACACTGAAGAAGCTTCTAGACCACACTGAAATTCTCCTCCTCTTTGTGTCTGGGTCTCGTGGGGGGCCACTGAAAACCTTTGCAGCAGCATATGAGGATCAAAAGTGGATGGATTCTGAAAGGAACATCTATTTTTACTAGATTGTAAAGGCAAGCCTGAAAGGTCAATAGGCTGTGTTTCATTTAGCCTGGAATAGGCAGTAGTCTTACTATGGATTTCATATAAGGTGGGTAATAAAGTCAGTTTTTCACTGATGTTCAGATCCAAACTATGTGATTTTCTATGAAAAGCTCTTGTAGTGCATCTGCCAGTCACAAGCTGTGGAACAAAAAGCTGGTACTTTGGTTCTGGTTCTTTGAAGAGCAGTTTTTCGTTCTTCATCTCAAAATATGTTGATCGCACCTCCAGGCAGAGTGCTTCTGTTAATCTTCCAGGGTCATTATTATTTTGGGCCATGTTTAAAAGCCTGTGATTTCTGTTTTTGGAGCCACCACCTGTCAGCAGAGTTTTCTTGTCACAACCTGACTGAACTCTAGGATGTGACAAGTATTTCAGTGATGGTCTCATTAGTCTGCCTGCCTGTGTTGGCTGATAATCGGTCCGGCTCTTGGAGAGATGTACAGCTGCAAGCTGGCCACAGGAACATTTTGGAGTGCTGACAAAATTAAAGCCCCCTAAACGGGCCCCACAGAAAGGGCAATTCAGTTTTCCAACTGTCCACTGGGCCTACAGGTAATAAAGGAAAATAAAGACAATGCTTTCATTGTGAAGTAACCAAAGAGAATGTTAGTTAAAAAAAAAAAGCCGACCACATGAAAGTTTTTATGCCATAGAAAAGGCTAGCTTCCTGTTTTCCGATTAGTGGACAGAACAGCAAATGGAAACAAGCCTTACGATAAATAGAGATAAGCAGCACCAAAGTTCTAGAATGATAACATATTGCAAATCATGTCCATCCAAATAAAACTCCTAAGAATTACAAAAGAGAGTCTTTTAAACAATAGGTTGAATATGGATACAGTGTGAACTAATGAAAAGAAAAATACACTATGTCACCAGGAAGCAAATTAGTGTAGGGAGCTTAATTTGCAAGTAAAATCTCACAGAAAAGTGTCTGTTTTGATACACTTCTTGCATACCAAGCACTGTGGGAGGGAACTTTACTCAATCAAAAGAATAAAGCTCTTCCTTTGGCTTTTTACACAAGCCAAAAGATATTGATTGCACTCAACAGATGGTGTATTTTCTATACTGAGATTGAAAATTAATAGTGAACTGGCTTCAAATTACCTTTTCACCAAAGATAGTGACACGTCTGCAGTGTGCTAATACATTTTGTAAAGTTCAGTACACTTAGAACCCATGCCCTGGCATTTTCCTAGGAAATTGTTGCAATGTGAGAATGGGTGCAAGGGATATCTATCAAATGTTAATTTTTTTTTTAACAAAAAAGTAAGCTACTCAGTGGAGAGATGTAATTATATTTTTCTAAAATCATATTACTTATACTTTTCTAAGACAAGTGTTTTTGAACTGTGAGAAATAACTATGCCATATTATTAATAAGGTGAGGTCTTGCTGTCATAATATTTCATTAAGAGTTCTTTAAAGTGTAGTATTTTCATTTTGATTACACCAATAAGAGTCATTGATTACTTAGTTTCTGTGTGTGTATATATGTATGTGTATGGGTATTAATGATACATATGGGATATTTCATTTACTCAACAGGTACTAATCTAGGTGCTGAGGACATAGGAATGAATAAAATATAAAAATCCCTGACTTCATGAAGCTTATATTCCAATGGAAGTGAAGAGTTAGGCAATTAATAAGTAAGCTATTGTGTATATATGTATAATAATATATATTTACTTATGTCATATATATACTTATGTATATTTATGAGTAATGTAAATTACTTATAGTATGAATGTATCTATAAAGGATAAATAGCTATATAAGACAGAAGAGAGAAAAGTAGTGCAAAGAGGTGGGGGCAGCTGATAGGTTAGCTAAGCAATGCATCCAAGAAAAATAGCTCTAAAACAAGGACAAAAACATTCCTAAGGTTGCATTAATAATTTTACTCAAAATAAGAAACTTACTTTTTGTATTAAGTAGTTTATCCATTCTGGAAGGGCTTCTATATTCATGTGCCACACATGACAAATATTTTGAGTATCATCTGGATCACATTTATCCTGTTAAATAAAAACCAATGATATTTATAATTACCAGTTCAGAATTTATTTCACAAATTTCATATTTCAAACTCAAAAATACAAATTCACTTTTAGGTAGAAAGCAAATATGCATTGCCCTCCTTTCCTCACTCCCACAATCAAAAACAAACCCACAAAGAAAACAAAAATATGTTTTTCAGGGAATAGCTACCTGTGACTTAAAACAGAACTCTATTTCACCGAGCCTATCAAATGAAATTTAAAATTTAGCAGTGAGTTACTGAATGGACAAATACAGTACTGCCTTCTTTTTTTTTTCTTCCCCTGTGTGTGAGACAAAATAGTGCCATTCATGGCAGCTTTCCCCAGCCTTCAATCTCTGATTCTATCTAAATGATACTAATGGCAGAATAAAGAAGTTGCTATATTCTCCATAAAGATGCTAGATTAACATGCAGGAAGATGGGGAGAAGGAAGATGGGGAAGAAGAAAGATGGGGTTCAGGACACATTGCCTCAAAACATGCCACCTAGGCATACTGAAAAACAGCAGAAGCAGGAAGGTCTTTTCCCTACCCCTGCCCCTGCCCCTTGCCCTTTTCCAAGGAAGTAGGTCAAAAACCTCTATGAAGGCTTTTCTGAACTCCCCTAAAGTAAGTCATAACAGACCTACTGTGAGAGGTGGCCTCCCCTATACCAGGAATAAAGGTATCTTCAAAACTGTAGTTGAAGTTGGCCCTCTAAATAAGTCTACCAATCCATCTGATAAACTGGGCAGGAGAGGGTACACTTCAGTGCAGGTCTGTACATGGATAAACATATGACAGACTAATAGATCTTTTGAAAAGTAAATCTTCAATTTTAGCATGAGAAGAGAAACTGTAAGTTACAATCTGTTTCCACTGGTTCAGCAGCAAGAAAACTGCATGAATACAAGCAAACATCCTTAGATACTTTTTTCTTAACCCCACAATGTAATACAAATATTAATAGATGTTATCAGATTTGCCTCCTACAGGGAGACATTCTGGCATTATTTAGTCATTGGTAGTAAGCCTAGGACTTCAAACTTTAATTATTCTAAGAAATCCAAGGATGCCAATTTCCACAGAGTTTGAGATAGAACAGCAACACTGTGGTAAGTGCAAGGTTTTCTTTTGATTAGCACTAATTAACATAATCTAGATAAAGATCAAGAGCTCTGTAAAAGGCCACTTTAGAAGAGAATTTCCCAAAATGTGGTCCCTACAGCAACAGTATCAGAGGTACTTAAAGTTTGTAGTAGAGGGTCATTTAGAGTGCAATTACTCTAATTACACTCTAAATGAGCCTCTACTATGACTCTCATATACATTAAAGTTAAGAATCTAGACTTTGTTTTAGAATCTGATTTTGTGCACTTCAGTCATCTGCCTTTTCCAACACTTTAAGTTCTTATAGTGAATATTTGCAATAACAGTTTGGTCATTACTGCCTTTTCTAACTCACATATAAATTAGGATGACTTGGAAAAAGCACTAAAGTGAAGACCCTCTAACTACAATCTACTCTATCAAGAAGTCTATGGCCAGAGTGGTACCTCACACCTGTAATCCTAGCACTCTGGGAAGCCAAGGAGGGAGGATCCCTTGAGCTCAGGAGTTTAAGACCAGCCTGAGCAAGAGCAAGACCCCCTCTCTACTAAAATAGAAAAAGTAGCTGGGGTCATGGTGTGCCTGTAAGTCCCAGCTAAACAGGAGATTGAAGCAGGAAGATTGCTTGAGCCAGCAGTTGGAGGTTGCAGTGAGCTATGATGATGCCACTGCACTCTACCCAGGGTGGCAGAGTGAGACTCTGTCAGGAAAGGAAAGAAGAAGAAAGGAAAGGAGAAAGAAAGAAAAAAAAGTCTGAGAAAGATATCTTTTAATATAGAATACACTGGCAAAAAATGGAAAGAATCTTTAGCCATTTAATTTAGAAATACACACACACACACACACACACACACACACACACGTTTAAATGATTCTAAATGCTTTATGTTGCTCCAGATTTTACATACTTCTGTACTTCATGTTAATATTTTTAGTATTATCATGTTTACAAATATATTCTTCCAGGGAAAAATATTTTCCAAATCATTTTATTTTCTACATATTCAAAGAATTAAAATATAATTTCATTTTGTTTATGCTCATGACACATGACCCTGGTTTTCATCCTGGAAATAATCTTTTATCTCCTGAAAATTTCTAATCCAAACAGAAGGATTTTCTGTTTTAATTCTCAGGTCTAAATCCTGGTAGTTGGTAACTTCTGTGGGACATGCATTTAAGTTTTCTTTGTACCCTCAGATCATGAGACAATGCCTAAAATATAATAGCTATGTAATAAATGCTGGGTGATTGAAAGATGCCTATTCTGTATAAAATTTTATATTTTTCACTGTAGTCTTTATCTTCCTTAGCCCCTTTAATTTTTAAAGTATTTTCTTCTAAATATTGAAGACCCCCAAAAAGTGTGCATGTTTTTACTTTCTGCATTGTTGGAAAATTTTCATTTAAAAATCTGAATTCTCAATAATTTGTTCCTGTATGAGCCAAGACCCATTGTGAAAAGTTTAAGTGACTAAACAAATCTATTTTTAAAAGAACATTAGAAAGTTATTGGAAATGACTCAATAAAAATAAAGAGTACATCTTTACCTAAATACTGTCCTTCAGAAACAAAATAAAGGTCTGGAAAAAATTTATGAAAAATAGAATTAATCTTTAGAAACACTGATCATATATATCAGCTCCTTCCTTTAGGAGCTAACAGTTATACAGATTAGTATAACTCCAATTAATTCTTTAAAAGGCTCTTATGGAAAATACAAACTGGAATTGACAAATTCACCTTTTCATTACTGGATCTAGAATTTTTTTTGATTTTTTAAGATTCTGTCTATAAAGGAAGGAAGGAAAAAATGTCTACATTGGTAGAAACAATAAGAGATTACTAAGGTCAAGGTAACTTAACAGCAATCAACATTTCAACATTTATTGACTGATTGCTATATATACAGTGTTCACCACAGAAAGCAGGTAAAAAGACATGCTTGTTAATATGCCAGGGACTGTGGTGGGTACCTTACATTTATTATATCACTATGTACATTTCACTATTTCATTTAATCATTAAATTGATCATGGTATTTAATCACATAACACTAATCACAACACTATCCACTATAAATTCTTAAAATGATTTATAAATATGCCTATGATAATAAACACTTAGTCATAGTTGCAGGTAGGTGAAAGAAGTTTTATAATGTACTTTCTCTTCTTATTTTTACTAAGTAACAAACATTTATATTGTGCTTACTAGGCCTCAGGCACTGTTTGAAGAGTTTTTACTATCTTACAAATATGGAAACTGAAACAAGAGAAATTAAGTAACTTTAAGTAACTTGACAAGGTCACAAAGTAAGTAGCAAGGCAAGGATTTCCATCCAAGCAATCTTGCTTCAAAATTCAGGCCCTTAGCCAATAAGCTTCCACTGTTACTTCTTGTACCTAGTAAATACTATAGTTTTTAAGGCAATAAACTTTCTTACATCTGTAGCATGAGTATGTTTTAAGGCATGGCATTGCTATTCTTCCCTAAGCTTACAAAAAAGCAAAACTAAAACTGAAGCAATAACTATTAACTAAAAATAATACACTCATATGGGGAGAGGTAGGTTTTAAAAAAAAAATCCCACAGCCGATTCTGCAATTTGACCCCTTATCCCAACCTTCTTCATTTGAGAACTATTAATATGAAGCAAACACACATTTTTCTTTAAATAGTTAAAAGTAAAAGCATACTTTCATGCCAATTAAAAAAGAAGAAGAAAATAAGTTACAGCGATTTATATGGGGGGGGAGGCAGAGCAAAAAAATAAAAAGACAACCAGGATAAGTGAGAATGCCAACTACTTCATCTATTTCACCTACATTTACATATACACAGGCTTAGAAAAATAAATATATGTGTGATATTTATTTTCAATATAATTTCACAGGTAAAAAAAAGCACATATCAACCATTAAGTTTCTAAATCTTAGTTGCTTAATTAAAAAATATCACATACATACGATAAAACAAGTTTTAATTGACATATTTTAAGATAAATGATGAAACTGGAAGCAACTTGATTTGAAGAATTTAAAGCCCTTACAGTATTGGCAAAGCAGGTTATCTCCCTGGGAAAAATTAAACTAAAAATTAGAAACAATTGTTTTAGTAGGATTAAAAAAACTTTACTATTAATAGTTTTTCATATCTCAACTTTATCACATGGGAGAAAGAGAAAGAAAAAGAGGGAAAAGTAACTAACAGCCAATTTCACATAATGCTATCAGAAAAAGGTTGACAAAATGTAAATGAAATAATTTGTTCAAGCAGCAGAGGGAGCCAATGTATTGCTATTTTGTTTCCTATTGAAGAAAGGCAGGAAATGTTTTCATCATTTAATTTAAAATTATAAACTTAATGCATTATTTTTCATATTTAGTATTTTTGATTAAGTAGAACAGATTAAGTGTAAAAAGCTGATAAACAATTTAATATTATTATATATTATTTTGAAAGATGTTTAATGCTTGGCATTCCCAACGTAAGCAATACAATTCCCTTAGCTAATTCTTTAAAAGTGAACCAACTATATTATTTAATTACTGCAGATATAAATACCACAGGGAAAAGATTATGTAACAAAAATATCATTTAGATTGACATTATTAATGAAATGTTTAAAGTGTTACAAATGTAAATAAACCAAAATTTAACCCGGTTTTTCTATTCATACTTTGAGAAGGTACTTCAGTGGTAAAAACTTTTCTAAATCCAAAGGTCACAATGAATAGAAAAAAAATGGAAAGCCTCACTGAAGAGCAAACAAGCCCCTTGCATAAATTCTTGCTGCTTTTCTAAATTCACTCTTCAGACTGTAACCAAAGTAATCTTTTTAAAATTCAGAGACCATGTTATTACCTTTCATTGACTTTCCAGCTCCTAGGATAAAGATCGAAGTTTTTAATTTGACTATGTGACCATAAATGATCTGATCAATACCTATTTTAACCCCAAATCCTGCCAAACTCCCTCTTCATCTCTGAACTCCAATCACAGCAATCTCTTTTAGTTCTGTGAATTCATCACAAGGCCTTTAAACATGGTGGTTCTGAAGCTTGAAGTGTTCTTCCTCTCACATTGTCCTCACATCTCATCTCTCAGCCATCATATCTCCACACAAGTCAGCTCCTCAGGAAAGTCTTCTCCTTATAGCTAGGTCCAGCATCCTGTCTATATCCTAACTCTTAAGGCTCCCTATATTTTTCTTTTTTGCCACTTATACGGCTAATTATTTATATTACTTGTCCAATGTCTAATATTTACATGATTGGTCAATATTACATTAAATTCTTAATTTAATATCAAACTATCGACATTATATAATAATTTAATGCATTAATAATTTTGTTACATTAATTATAATTATATTAATGTTAAATTATAAATCCTGAAAACTTCTCAAGGACCAACCATCTCTCTTCTGCACATCTTTGCATTTCCAGTGTCTGTAATAGGACCTGTGGTGTCTTAGTCTGCTTGCACTGCCAAAACAAAATGCCATAGACTCTGACTCACTTAAACAACAGAAATTTATTTCTCCCAGTTCTAGAGGCTGAAAGTCCAAGATCAGAGTGCCAGCATGTTTGGGTTTTGATAAGGGCACTCTTCCTAGCTTGCAGATGGCCACCTTCTCACTGTCCTCACATTTTCTCTCTTACCTCTCCCTCTCTTCTCATAAGACCACATTCCTATTGATAGGGCCCCATCCTTAAGACTTCATTTAACCTTAATTAACTGCCAATGACCCTATCTTCAGATTACCTCCAGATACAGTCACATTCTTCCTTCCAAAATATACATTTGAGGGGCACACAATTCAGCCCATAGCATAGCATGTGGTAAGACTAAGTATGGAATAAATATATGCTGATACCAGGAAAAGGGAACCCAAAATATTAAAAATGTAATAAGCAGAAACATGACTTATTTCAGTATTATAGCTATTAAAGGAAAGATACTACCAGAATAATGAAGCTAGAGAGAAAACAAGCAAATTATCTAACCAAAAAAGGTGAAGGAGGAGCTATACATTAATATGAATTAATTCAATGGTCAATGCAACATTCATCAATCCTATTCATGGCAGTTATGGCATAAGATGAAACACTCCACAGCCAGGTGATGGGAAAAAAACTCAACAATAACCCAATAATTAAGTAACCCAATAATTAAAGTACTTTTTAATAAGTGTTAGATCATTCCTCAGTTCTCAATTTCCTCAACCCACTAGAATTTGGTACCTGTCCCTACAACTCTCACAACTACAATGAATGCTGACCAATGATCTCTCATTAAAACTAATGCATACTTTTAACTCTCATTCAGGGTCTTTACTCAGCACAAATCTAGAACCACCTTTCACAGACTAGCACCCTGGAGAATTGTACAGTGCACAGCCCGCACATTGAAGGCAGTGTCTGGTGGTCTTCTATTGTAGCTATCCCTACAACATTCAACATTACTAATGTCCAAATGACATGTCTAAATCTGTAATAAAACTAAGGACACCACTCCCCACCACAGATTGCACAAATGGAGACTATTGCTATTATTTTATTTTTACATTTTTAGGGTTTTTGTTATTTTGCTTTTGGTTCTTGTCCATATTTCATGTATCTCAGGCCTGAAGGCAAGGTAGAGGTCCCCTTTTCTCCCTGTGGATACTGCAGAGTGTCTCAAAACTCCATGCTAAATTTCCTGTTCTCATGCCTTCCTGTGTGCCAGTGGCTAGAAAACTAAAGCTCAAATGTCCTAGACACCCTTACAGCTCAAGTTCCACATCAACTTAGCTTCAACCAACCTGATGTACCTGCTCAATATTACGAAAACAGAAGTAATGACTGTATTCATGCTATTTCGTACAGCATGCTTGCTTTTGGAGGTATTTGGTTATTCTGCAGCAAAGATCACAGCAATTCTAGTTTCCAGTTCCTAGTTTTATAAGGGCTGAGAGGCTGGGTGAGAATTCCATTTCCTGACAATGGTTAATGGCCCTGGAGCCTATGGTTATGGACGTTGTTTCCCCAGCTTCCTGACTCTGTTGTTCTGAGGGCCATTTCATGTCGACATGTGGAAGACAGGAGATTAACCTCAGTGCTTGCTTGGGTGGAAAGAAACTAAAGAGGAACTTAGGTTAAAACCTCAGTATAAAGGTGAATGAGAAATAAACCTGGTGCTAAGAAAAACACACAAGGAAACTTGCCTATCACAACTTTGGGATTCAACAGAAGAAAGGAAAAAAAAAAAATCTTCCCCTCACATTGTAGAAGAGTTTCTTTAAAAAAAAAAAAGTACAAAACATGAAGATATAAACTGGGAAAAGATATTTGCAATACAATAAGCAATAAAGGTTTAATATTTGGAATACTTAAAGAACCTCCAAAAATCAAAATGAAACAACATACTAGAAACACAGGCAAGAAAAAAAAGAGGCTTCACAGAAAACACAAATGGCCATTGAGAATGAGATGTTAAATGTTGGTGAAACGTGGAATCACAGCAATGCTCAACAAGTGCTGGTAAGACTATCTTTTGAAAACAGCTTAGCACTGCCCAATAAAGTTGAACATGCACATACCCTGGGATGCTGGAACTCCACTTCTAGTAATATCCTCTCTCCCATATGTGCAAAGATATGTACAAGAAAGCTCATAGCAGCACTGTTTATAAGAGCAAAACAACTAGATACAACTCAAACGTCTATCAATAGTAGAATGAATTACACAGTGTGATTAATATACCTGAATAGTATACAAAAGTAAAAATAAACTAAAACTATACTTAAACATTGTGATATTGAGTAAAAGCAGTAAATCCCAGAACAACACCTACCTGTGATTTCACTCACTGAAAATTCAGAAAAAAAGACACTTACTTTATATATATATATAAACTATATAGTCACTTTAATAGGTAACACATTTATATAATCTTATAGGTGATAAATTTAGAATCCTTTTAGGTTCCAATAATTTTTTTATGGTCTCCTTTAATTAAAAGATCCTTTCATGTTCATTTTTAATATTTTTATGAAGCTTATAAATTCATAAAATATAAAACATGTTTTTATAAAGAAGATTAAAGAAAAGCAAATACCAACATATTCACTACCCAGATTAAGAAATATAACATTGGGGGAGGGAGGTGGGTATATACATACATAATGAGTGAGATGTGCACCATCTGGGGGATGGTCATGATGGAGACTCAGACTTTTGGGGGGAGGGGGGGAAATGGGCATTTATTGAAACCTTAAAATCTGTACCCCCATAATATGCCAAAATAAAAAAAAAATTAAAAAAAAAAGAAATATAACATTAACATTACTAATTTTAGAAGCCTCCCTCAGAGTCACTCCATCCACCTAGACTTAACCATAATATTGAATTATTCCTTTGTCATTCTTAATAGTTTTTAGTATATATTTTATTTTGCATATTTTAGTATATAGATGTAATTTTATACATAATTTATATTTGAAGTTATGTATACTTTTTTTTATTTTAGCATATTATCGGGGTATAAATGTTAAGGTTACGTATATTGCCCATGCCCCTGCTTCCCCCTCCCACCTGCCCAACACCCAATAAATGTTATTCCTATATGTCCACTTAAGTGTTAATCTGTTAATACCAAATTACTGGTGAGTACATGTGGTGCTTGTTTTTCCATTCTTGAGATACATCACTTAGAATGGGTTCCAGATCTATCCAGGAAAATACAAGAGATGCTATATCACCACTGTTTCTTAAAGCTGAATAGTATTCCATTGTATACATATTATATGTAAAATTATATACATAGTTTTATACATTTTCATTTCATAGTTTCAATGGCTTACATATTATGTATACACTAATACACATATATTTTATTTTATATATAAATCTATAGAGATAGAAATAAGATTGGTGGTTGCCTGGGGAAGGGAGCAGGACGAATGGGCATGAGGAAACTTTATGGGGTAAGGGAAATGTTCCAAAACTGTATTGTAGTGGTAGTTGCACAACTAAAATCCATTAAATTGTATTCTTACAGTGAGTGACTTTTATGGTCTACAAATTATACTTAAAAAGCTGTAAAAAAAAATATATGTGTATATATATCTGTTCACACATTACCTCTTCCAGGCAGCCTTCTGTGACCAGCCTAGGCAGAAGTTTGTTTCATTCCTCTCTTACAGTATTCATCAAATCAGGCCACACTCACTGGCATATTTTCAAATTAGAGCTCCTAGAGGGCTGGAATATGTGTTTTTGAACCTATATCACTCTTTCCCATCCCAATACATCCTAGAGCAATACTTCAGCTGTTCTTGCTCATTAAATATTTGTTTAATGAATGAATAGTGGGAGTTCTCCAGGTAGATAAAAGGATCAGCCACTCTACTAAGATGTGAAATTGCATAATATCTTCAGGGAGGACCAAAGGCAGCAAAGTGAGTTTGGAGGTTAAGAGCACTGGCTCTGTAGCCTCACTGCCCAGTCCAGTCACAGCTGCACTGCTTAGAGGCAGCGTGAACTTGGGCAAAGTACTTATCCTACTGTGTCTCAGTTTCCTTATCTGTGAAATGGAGATGATAGATTACCTTCCTCAAGGCATTACCATAAAGAATAAATCACATAAATAAAGCATTTAAAACAGTGCCTAACCAATAAAGCACATAACATCAACATCATTAGTCACCAAGGAAATACAAATGAAAACTATAGTGATATGCCACTATACATCTATCAGAATAGCTAAAAGTATAAAGACTGAAAATGTAAGTGTTGGCAAAGGTGCATAGCAATTGAAATTCTCATACTTTGCTACTGGAAGTGAACATTTACCTTGGAAAACTACTAGCAGTTTCTAACAATATTAAATTACACCAAATGTGGTGACTCACGCCTATAATCCTAGCACGTTGGAAGGCCAAGACAGGAGGCTCACTTGAGTCCAGAATTTCGAAACAAGCCTGGCAACAGTGAGACACCCATCTCTATAAAAAATAAGAACAAAAACTAGCTGGGCATGGTGGTGCAGACCTGCAGTCCCAGCTACTCAGGAGGCTGAGAGGCAGGATGATCACTTGAGCCCAAAGGTCTGAGGCTGCAATGAGATACGATGACACCACTGCACTCTAGCCTAGGCAACAGAGTGAGATCCTGCCTCAAAAAAAAAAAAAAAGAAAAGAAAAAAAAATTCCACTATACCTACCCTATGATCCAACCAAAACATTCACTCCTATATATATGTATATCAAAAAGAAATAATAAAACATAACCACAGAAAGACTTTCACAAAAATTTCGATAGCAGTTTTATTCATAACTTAAGACTGGAATGAGTACAAATATCCATCAGCAGAAAAAAAATCAACAAGTTGTGATATATTCATAAATGGCACAATACTCAATGATAAAAGGAACAAACTGCTGATACATGCAAAACATAAATGAATCTCTAAATCTTTATGCTGAGGAAAATAAGTCAGGCACAAAACAGTGCTATATTATTCCACTGGAAAGAATGTGAAGAACATTCAAAACTAGGCTTTGATGATAGACATCAGTAAAGCGGTTGCCTTTCAAGAGGGAGAACACTGTCTGGAAAAAGGCAAGACAGAAATTTATGAGGCAATGCAAATGTACATCTTGATTTGATTCATAGCAGATAGAATTTATCAAGTTGTACACTTAATTTTTTTTAAACTCAGTGTACATTATATCTAATAAAATACTCTTAGCAAGAAAAGTTTGGGGACTTTTTTCCCAATTAAAAGGTTACATCAAGTGATTAAAAAGTGTCTGGTATATGGTAAATATCCATTCAAAACTATCTACCATTATCAATCCAGGTTGGCTAATTTGTTAGAATGGAGAGGGAATGATCATGATTAAGTATGACAAAAAAAGAAAAACAGAAAGTATGGCTGTGGCAAATAAATAAATAGAGGCTGAGCGTGTCTCTCAAAGAAGGAGAAGATTGGGAATATTAGGGATTTTTGTTTTTGTTGTTTCAAAAACATTTATTTTTATCAGAATGAACAAACATTTAAAAATATTATTCAGGTTTTCCTATGGGTTATTTTATATTATACATGAACTTTCTCTCCTCTCTTAGGCCCATATTGAATATTTAAAAATTATATATATATAAAACAGCTTTTCCAGTTCTAGCGAGGATCCTGAATTGTGCAGTGATCATTAAGGTACACTCATGAGAGGGGTAAAATATAATGACTACTATCTTCAACTTAGAAATTTAAGGTCATGTTAACATTAGCAGCTAAAGGTATAATTAATTGTAACTGTGGAAGGTGGGATGTCTTTTGAATACTACTTTGGAATGTTTTCAGTGAGTCAGGTAAAATGAGGTAAAAGCTTAATCAGGCATAGAGCAGGAAGTGTGCACATGTATGGGTGCACCCACAGCATTCCTAGACTAGGAAATTGCTTCAGGACTGGAGTTAGCAGTACTCACCTTAATCACTTGATTTTCAAGATATTCCATGAAACAACCAGAACTTGCTATACATTTTCTACATTTCCAACAACGAAGAATACTTATTTCCTCTTGATTATGATTTTTAATTATCGATTCTTTACTTCTTTTCATCTGTGGGAACATTAATGCATTTTTAAAAGATTAAACTGTCAGATAAACTTGCTCTTCTAAATTCCTTTGCACAGAATTAGCTACAAGTGGAGCATAAAGAAGAGAACTATCATTTATTGAGGTACCTACTTGTTAACAGGTCTTAGGCTTGAGGGTTTCCATAAACTACATCTGGGATAGAGAATTCTATTTAATTATGGTGATGATGCATTATGCTAGTGACTACAAGCTTATTTCTTTTTGCAGAACATTTTATGTCTATTGCTTTCCGTTTGTCTCTCACTAAAAGTGGTAAAAAGCAACTGTTGAATAGTCAGTTACTACACTGATTTCAAAGAGTTATGACAAAGAACTATAATATGCTTGTAAGTATGATGTTTTCAATAGCTGCAGCATTGAATTTTAAGTATAATACAATTTATCGAGTTGTAGTTAATTCTGTAAAATTTGGAAATGATTACTTTAAAATTGATGGCAAAAATCATCTACCATGAATGCAATAATTTCTCCTTTATATTGTACTCATTGGAACAGTTAACTATACTACATTTCGTGATGTAGGTACCGAACAAGAATAGCCCCACTGATTTTTTTAGTCTATTTTTATACCTGAGTTTTTTTGTCAATACTTTTATTTAGACAAATTTGGGGTAATAGTTTCACACTAATATGTAAGAATTCCAAAACAGTAGTGTATTTAATAACTTGCCTGGTAACTGTCCATTATTTTTCATTGACTCAACATCTACTGAAAGCTAAATATGTGCTAGACAATGAATGAGTCAAACTCCAGGACCATGAAGATAAGGAAAACTTATTTTCTTAGAGATGCTATAGATGAATAATTTTCTACCCTAGCACATTAGAATCACTTGGGAAACTTTTAGAAAACAATGATGCCTCAGCCCCACTCCTAGAAATTTTGACTTATTCTGAGAAGGGGATGAGTGTAGGAATGAGTACTTTAAAAAAAATTCCCCAGGGAATAGTGTGGTCAGGGTAAAGATGAAGATGTGCGTACACATACAAAAATTAACTAAAATGCAGCAGCTACAACTATAAGAGAGGGAACATAGACCATAACCAAGTTAAAAGCAAGGATTTAAGGAACTCTGGCTTGGAAGGCACAGCAAGTCCCTCTTGCAGCCAATCTAGCTCAAACTTTAAAAGCAGTTAGCCTGAGGTTCTATCTCCTCTGGCCCATCTTCAGAACCCATCTTAGCCCAGTTTAAGCCACTCTATTCAAACTACAACCTCAAGGATCATCAAAAAATCTCTTAATTTGCAAATGTCTTGCCCTCATCTTTCTTCATTGTTGAATCACTACCCCCCACCTTATTTAACTTCTTTAGTAGTTCTTGTATCTCCCTCTATCCTTCTTAGCCTCTTTTATCCTCATCTCTCTTTCAACCAGTGGTTCTCGGCTAGGAGTGAGGACTGTAGGGGGGAGTCATATCAGAATCAAGTATAGAGAAACTCCATATCTGCCTGTGTCAACTAATCCTGAGACACCTGCCTCCTAAATGAGATTCTTCCATGCTCTCTTGGGAGTGCAACTATGTAGTAGAAAAAACTCTGTAGGAGATTCTAGAAAATCCTCAATGAAAACCACTGAAAACTATGTTCTTTCTGTGTGACAACTCTTCTGTTATATATCAATGATTTTTAAATCTATATATCTAGTTTTGAACTTATTCTAAAGCTCTAGACCAATTATTTTCAACTTCTAGATGCCAAATGAACATCTCTGTATGAATTTCCTTCAGGGCCTTTGCACTGGCTGTTCACTTTGTATAGATCCGTGCTATCCTATTAACATATGGTAGCCACCAGCCAGATATAGTTGTTGAGCACTTGAAATGCAGCTAATCTGAATTGAAATGTGCACTAAGTAAAAAAATATACACTGGATTTTGAAGACTTAGTAGAAAAAGAGAATGCAAAATGACTCAATTTTTATATGAATTAATGTTGAAATATTTTTAATACGCTGAGAGAAGTAAAATATATAAACTTAATTTCACCTTTTTTCTTACTTTTTTAATGTGGCTTATAGATACAACTTGCATTATATTTCTATTGAACAGCACTTAACTAGACCTCCTCGCCCCACCCACGTCTTTGCATGGTTGGCTGTTTTCTCATCATTCAGATCTCAGCTTAATGTCACCTCTTCAAAGATATGGTATAGGAGTACCTTGGGAGTTTATTTAAATGCAGGTCACAGGGCCACAATCCAAGAGATTCTAATATGATTTTCCTAGGGTAGGACCCTGAAATCAGCATATGTAACAAACACGTTAGGTGATTCTATTGCAGGTGATCTGATGACTATTCTTTGAAAGACATCAACCTACAGAATACAGTCTAAGCTCCTTACTACATCATGAAAGGCCTTTTAGGTATCACATGGGATCCTTGTGACAGAACTTTTCTGTATGATTGTAGTAGTGGTCACATGAATCTACACAAGTGATAAAACTGCATAGAACTAAATACACACACACACACACACAAATGAGTCCATGTAACTAGTAAAATCTGAATAAAATAGATGTACTGAAAGATGTGCAGGGTTCTCTTGGTGTATCTATAATTCAAAACTCACCCTTCAATTGACGATTATTCAAAAAGTTTAAAAAAAAGCTTTAAACACATACATTAGAAACTGCAAATTATAAAGAGTTGTAATATTACTTTCAGAGGCTGAGGCGGGAGGATCACTTGGAGCCAAGAGTTCAAGACCAGCCTAGACAACATGGTGAGACCCTGTCTCTACCAAAAAAGAGGACTTCCCTACTCCCAACTAGGTTCATGGAATAATCTGAAATCCTTTCTTATAATTTCAACAATATTCATAGCATCTTTAATAGGGATAGATTCCATCTCAAGAAAGCATTTTCTTTGCTCATAAGCAGCAGCTCCAAATCCATTCAAGTTTTATCATGAGATTGGAGCACATCTGCAATTCAGGCAGATCTTCAGGCTCCACTTCTAATTCTAGTTCTCTTGCTATTATTATCACCACATCTGCAGTTACTTCCTATTGAAGTCTTGAACCCCACAAAATCATCCATGATGGTTGGAATCAACTTCTTTCAAACTCTTGTTAATGTTGATATGTTAACCTCCCATGCATCACAAATGTTTTTAATAGCATCTAGAATAGTGAATCTTTTACAGAAGTTTTTCAGTTTACTTTCCTCAGATCCATCAGGGGAATCACTATCTATGGAAGCTATAGCGTTATGAAGTGTATTTCTTAAACAGTAAGACTTGAAAGTCAGAATTACTCCTTGATCCATGGTTGCAGAATGAATGTTTTGTTAGCAGACATGAAAACATTAATCTTCCTGTACATCACCATCAAAGCTCTTGGCTAACTAGGTGCATTTTCAATGAGCAGTAATACCTTGAAAAGAATTCCTTTATCTGAGTAGTAGGTCTCAACAGAGGGCTTAAAATATTCAGTAATTCATGCCTTTATAAACAGATGCGCTGTCACACAGGCTTTGTTTTTCCACTTACAGAGCACAGGCAGAGAAGATTTAGCATAACTCTTAAGGGCCCTCAGATTTTTGAATTGGTAAATGAGCACTGGCTCCTACTTAAAGTCACCAGCTACATTATCTCCTAACAAGAGAGTCAGCTTGTCCATTGAAGCTTGAAGTCATTGACTTCCCCTGTCTAGATATGAAAGTTCTAGATGGCACCTTGTTCCAACAGAAGGCTATTTCTTCTACATTGAAAATATGTTGTTTAGTTAGCTACCTTCATCGATTATCTTAGCTACATTTCCTGCATAGCTTGCTGTAGCTTCTACATTTGCACTTGCTGCTTCACTTTGCACTTTTATGTTATGGAGACAATATATTTTCTTAAACTTCATGAACCAACCTCTGCTAGCTTCATACTTTTCTTCTGCAGCTTCTTCAACTCCCTGAGCCTTAATAGAATTGAAGACATTTAGGGCCTTGCTCTCGATTAGGCTTTGGCTTAAGGCAGTGTTATGGCTGCTTTAGTCTTCTATCCAGACTGCTAAAACTTTCTCCATATCCACAATAAGGCTGTTTTACTTTCTCAGCATTTGTGTGCTTTTAATTTCCTTCAAGAACTTTTCCTTTGCATTTACAACTTGGCTGTTTGGTGCAGGAGGCCTAGCTTTCTGTCTGTCTCAGTTTTCATCATGCTTTCCTCACTTAGCTTATTTTTAGTTTTTGATTTTAAAGTGAGATATGTGTGACTCTTCCTTTCACTTGAACACTTAGAGGCCACTGTGGGGTTATTAATTCACTTAAATTATTATCTCAGGGAACAGGAAAGCCCAAGGAGAGGAAGAGAGATTAGGCTAGTTGATAAAGCAGTCAGAACACACACAGCATTTATCAATTAAGTTTGCCATCTCATATGAGCACAGTTCATGGTGCCCCAAAACAATGACAATAGTAAGTCCAAAATACACTGATCACAGATCACCAAAATATAATGGAAAAGTCTGAAATACTGCAACAATTACCAAACTATGACAGAGAGACATGAAGTGCGCATACCTTTTGGAAAAATCACAGCAATAGACTTGTTTGACGCAGGGTTTCCACAAATCTCCAATTTGTCAAATGCAAAATGTGTGAAGTACAAAAAAAACAATGTGTGTCTGTACTATTTTGTGCACTTCCACCTTCAAGGTTGCTGGTCTTTCTTCCTGTGATACCATTTCCCTATCCTTTAACTTTATATTAAGAAATAGTTCTCATCCTTTAAGGTTGAGCTCAAATTAATTTCCTTTTCCAGATGCTCTCCAGGAAAAGATAATCGCTCTCTCCTTTGTGTTCCCATAGCACTTTTCACACACCTGAACAGTAGCACTAGTCATGCGGTATTACACTTATCTCTGTGTATGTGCGTCTTATAGATTTAACTGTGAACTCCTAAAAAGCACCATACTCTATGCAACTCTATTCTTACAGTCAAAACATGATACCTGGCACCAAAAAAGGCCTCCACAAATGTTTGTTGAAATCAGATGAACAAGATATGGCAGAGAGCTCAGCTTATAGCCTTTCTCCAGTACTAAGTCCTAAGTATATTTGGCCAACCAGTGAAACAAACCAAATAGAAGTCCTTTTGCAACAATCATGAGGAGTCTACTGGGGACAAATATAGTTATGTTTATATGTATCTGAGCTTGAAATGAGACCTGTAGGCTACTCAACAGTGATCTATTTATAGGACAACTGAGGTGGCTTTGGTCAGAAAATTTATGCTAAAGCAAGGGGTTCCCACTTGGTCTGTTTGACCAAACTATCTGCTAATATTTGCTTGACTTTCTTAATGTTGCCTGGTCATAGATTTCCTCTTGCTGCACCTCACTACCCGTCCTGATATTTCTGTTACTTTTTGGCATTTCCTGAATGCACTCGGCATTTAGAAAATAATGTTTTGTTGGGTTATGTATCTCTCTCAAATACTGAAACATTCTGTTATACAATATGGAAAAAAATCACATTCATTAATATCACCACCAGTCTCAGCAAAAAAGTTTTTATTGGGCAGCAGTCAAGGTCACAGTGGTGGATACAAGTTTTCACACATTTTAGTTTTTGTTTAAAGTACAAATTTTATCACTTGGAACAAATGCTGCCAAATCTCCCTGTCTGAATAACCATAGTTTGTCAATCATTCAAGTGAAAATGATGTCCCAGGAAAGGTGCTGTGTTCAGCTTTCAACTCAAACTACTGAACAAGGTCTTTCCCTTAAGACTACCATCAGCCTTCAGTAGACTGCAAAATGCATTATGCATTCCTCTCATTTTTTCACAAAGAATATTAAAAAGACATGCATTTAAAAGTAAAGATTTAATAAAATCAAACGTATTTACCGCTTCGACCATTTTTTCAACTACCCATGTGTGGCAGTAAAGAATATAATGACTCCTAGTGCAATTTGTTGCCACTGTCTTGGTTTGGCTAAGAGACCAGCAGTTTTACCTAGCATTGCTTTTCCATTATTAGTGCAAATGCCAACACAATAAGAAAGGCAAATAACATCTTAGTATCACCATCCCTGAAAGGAACTTAGAGACAGCAGGGGCATGGATCATATTTTGAGAACTATGACTTTTTGCAAAACAGCTGTCCCAAAAATGTCTATGAAAATCGTATTTCCCAATAACATCCTTTAAAATATTTAGGAAGAATAGATGAGTCTCTATGGAGAAACATATTTAGAAAAGATTAGGTTGGAATTTTCTGTAACACCAAGTACTGGAATCATAACCTTCATAATGAAGTTCCATTCCTTTGTCTACCTTTTGCAATTTGCTATTCTTTATGGTAAAATACCAGCATTTGGTACAAATGTAATTCCATACTCCTGGGTATCCAGTCTTTGCTGACCTTGTTATTCATAAATTTAAAGTCAAGATGAAGAGGACAAAACTATAAGTTATAATTATTAAAATTAACCTAAAATTAGAAAACAAAAACAATTTTTAGAATTCAAATACAACTCACTTATCCTCTTGAAAAGAAACAAAAAAATTGAAAGGGGATACAGACACAGATGCTCTAAATGGAAAATTTTACCAATCTTTCAAGAAGTGGACAATATGTATAACTTAAATTAGTCCATAAAATAGAAAAGGAATAACAGCTCCCACAAATAATTCTATAAGACAAATATAACTTTGACATATTAAAAGATAAGGAAGTATTAAACTAAATGAGAAGAAAATTATAGACCAATTTATTTATGAACAAAGATGCTAAAATACTAAATATTGGCAAACAGAATCCATCAATGAATTATAAGAAAAATGTATTTTCACCAAGTAAGACTATTTTCAGGAATTCAGGGGAAAAAATCTATTCAATAAACTAAAAGAAAAAATACATGCTCATCTTAGAAGTTGCAAAATTAAACTTCTTGTGGCATTCAGCACTTAGTCATGATTAAAAAACAAAAACACTATTCTAACAATAAAAGGAAATGTCCTTATACTGATAAAAAGGGAGTCTATAGAAAGTTTTAGCAATTATAATACTTGATGATGAAATGTTAAAAGTATTCCATGAAAATCAGGAAGAACACAATGATGCTTATTATAATATTTGACCTATTATTCACATTTGTACCAGCACTCCTAGCTAATGCAATAGAAGAAGAAAAGTAAATAAGAAATATAGGTGGCACTTGCTGGGAGGAACAAGCTGCGGTGTTGTTTTTGGATCCTGTAACCAGCTCTTATTCCTCTGGAGAGCCCAAACTACCGAAAATGATATACAGATTCAATGCAATCCCTATTAAAATACCAATATCATTTTTCACAGATCTAGAAAAAAAAAATTCTACGCTTCATATGCAGAGAAGACCCTGCACAGCAAAAGCAATCTTAGCAGAAAGAACAAATTGGGAGGCATCAATTTACCAGACTTCAAACTGTACTATAAGGCTATACTAACTACAACAGCATGGTATTGGCATAAGAACAGAGACATAGACCAATGGAACAGAACTGAGAATCCAGATATAAAACTATCCTCATATAGCCATCTAAACTTTGACAAAGCAGACAAAAACATACACTGGGGAAAAGAATCCTTATTCAATAAATGGTGGTGGGAAAACTGGATAGCCACATGTAAAAGACTGAAGCAGGATCCATACCTTTCACCTTTCACAAAAATCAACTCATGGTGAATAACAGACTTAAACATAAGGTATGCAACTATAAAAATTCTAGAAGAAAATACTGGAAAAACTCTTCTAGACATTGGCCTAGGCAAATAATTTATGAAGAAGACCCCAAAGGCAATCAAAACAACAACAAAAATAAGTAAATAGGACCCGATCAAATTAAAAAGCTTCTGCATAGCCAAGGAAACTATCATGACAGCAAACATACAACCTACAGAATGGGAGAAAATATTTGCATGTTATACATCCGATAAAGGGCTGAAAACTAGAATCTATATAGAATTCAGGAAAATGAGCAAAAAAAAAAAAAATCAAACAACCCTATCAAAAAGTGGGCAAAGGAAATGAGCAGAAACTTTTCAAAAGATAGACTACTGGCCAACAAACATATGAAAAAATGCTGAACATCTCTAATCATCAGGGAAATGCAAATCAAAACCACCATGAGATATCTCCAGTGAGAATGGCCTTTGTCAAAAAGTCCCAAAACAATAAATGTTGGCATGGATGCAGAGAGATAGGAACACTCCTATATTGCTGGTAGGACTGCAAACTAGTGCAACCTCTGTGGAAAGTAATATGGAGATACCTTAAAGCGATACAAGTAGATCTACCACTTGATCCAGCAATCCCATGACTGGGCATCTACCCAAAAGAACAAAAGACACTCTATAAAAAAGATACCTGCACTGGAATGTTTATAGAAGCACAATTCACAATTGTAAAGATATGGAAACAACCCAAGTGCTCATCAATACATGAGTGGATTAATAAAATGTTGTATATGTATACCATGGAACAAGGATCCTCAAACTTTTTAAACAGGGGGCCAGTTCACTGTCCCTCAGACCATTGGAGGGCCGGACTATAGTTTAAAAAAAAAAAGAACTATGAACAAATTCCTATGCACACTGCACATATCTTATTGTGAAGTAAAAAAACAAATGGGCAAAACCACCCGCATGTGCCCTGTGGGCCGCAGTTTAAAGACACCTGCCATGGAGTATATTCAGCTATAAGAAACAATGGTGATCTAGCATCCCTTGTGTTACCCTAGATAGACCTGGAGTCCATTTTACTAAGTATCAAGCACCACATGTACTCATCATAGAATTGTTATTTACTGATCAACACTTAAATACACATATAGTAATAACATTCATCGGGTGTCGTACAGATGGGAGGGGAGACAAGGGGATGGGCATATACACACCTAATGGGTGTGGTACACACTGTCTGGGGGATGGACATACTTGAAGCTCTGACTCAGGTGGGGCAAAGGCAATATATGTAACCTAAACATATGTACCCCCATAATATGCTGAAATAAAAAAAAATTTAAAAAACATAAAAAGCAATATAGGGTTGGAAAGTGTTAATGAATGAAAAAGAAACTAACTGCCTGTTAATACATGGCATCATTTTTCTTTTTTAGGCTACAGATGTGTCCATCTTGCTAGAACTACAGTAATTCCTTGAGTAACACCATTTTGTTCAATGTCATTCAGTTATAACATGAGGGGAAAAAAATTGATTCCCAGCCAGGGCCACTATCTGTGTAGAGTATGCACATTCTCTCATGTCTTTGTGGGTTTTCTTTGGGTATTCTGGTTTCCTCCCACATCCCAAAGGGGTGCACATTAAGGGAACTATTGTATTTAAATTGTACCGGCTGGACTGAGTGTGGATACATGTGACTGTGCCCTTTCATGGGATGGCATCCTGTCCAGAGTTGGTTCCTGCCTTGCACCCTGACCTGCTGGGATTAGGCTCCAGCCATCTGAAACCCTGAACTGGAATAACTCAGTAAATAATTATCTTACTCATTTTTATTAATCTTTCTTAAATGTGTATATAGCTCACATTTATTTCAGTGTTTAATATTAGAGGTGTTTTTGTCTTTAGAAGTTTGATGATGTTTTGTAACCAGAAATAGGCCATAGGCAATTAATTCTTGTTTATATCAATTAGCCTATGGTAAAACTGGTTTCATTATATGTGGTTTTGCTTAAAGTTGGTTTCCATGAACCTATCAACAACATTAAGGAGGCACTTACTTACATAAATCACACTGATTAGTAAGTTCGTTCCTTGATGCTGAAGAGCTGAGGAGAACACAAGTATCAATAAATAATACTTAACATTATATTACACACACACATCCCCTTTGATGTGGTATTTCTTCATTCTCTACATAGGAGGTGGTTAATGACCATTTGCTCACTATGATGATTTTATCTCAACTATACCACTTTCATATACTTGGTATATAAAACTACCCTATGGTACTAAATATGCTCAGTTTAAAGTGTTTAAATTTTTGGACTTATATTCAATACTTTCAGTATTATCACCAATTGGCCAAAAGACACCCTATCCACGATATGTACATTTCTCACTAGATTACATGAATAAAATCATAGAAAACACTGTCCTACAGGATTTTTCTTATTTGAAGGGAAAATTGTTCTGCTCAAAGAAATCTGGGATACAATGGTAAATTTAAAAATAGGTTAACATGATACTTGATAAGCTTCTGCAGTACTAAAAATATAGTAACTTCTAATATACTATTCATTTTTTGCTCTGGGTACTGGTTATTTATATAGGTATGCTCATTTTGTGAAAATTCATCAAGTTGTACATTTGTGATCTGTTCATTTTTCTGTATAGTTCGATAAAGAAATTGCTTTAAAAACTTATCACTTTAAAGTGTCTCTTTCTCTCTTCCTCTCCCTCTTTCCTTCTCTCTCATCAAAATATCCCCAGGCTGGCCTCTATTTGAGAACAATGGATAAAGAATGCTCAATATAGAACAATGTCTACAGTGTCAACTATTATATCTGGCCTTGGTTAAGAAGCCTCAAAGATGGATGCTTTATGACAGGTAGAAATCAAGTACTTCCAACGAGACAAGGGAGCACAGATGTATTTTTCCTATCCCTGTCCATATGGGGATTACTTTATATCACCAAGGACACACTGGAGAATGGGAAAGCATTGGAATGTGTCCAGGCTTCTCTCACATTATAAAAGTTATATATAACAAAGGTCAGTTTCTATGTGGATAGAACAGTGCCAGCCCCTTTCAAAATCAAAGAATTGATTAAATACTAAAGAAGACTTCATAATCCAAATCCTGAACACCGGGGGAATGGGCCAACAAAGAAAAATCTAATGTAAAATTGAAGACTTCTCATGTACAGATAACTTTGTGATTTGCTTTTCTTTATATTGATTGACATATTAATATTTTCTTAAAAGCGTCAAGGAATAACTGATATACAAAAATTGAACATATTTAATGTATACATTTTTGATGAATTTGGACATAGGTATATACCTATGATACTATCATCACAATCAGGGTACTAAGTATATCCATCACTTCCAAAATATCCTTGTGTCTTTTTGTGGGATTTTGTTTTGATTAAGAATACTTAAAATAAGATCTATCCTCTTAACACATTTTAAAGTGTAAATACTATATTGTGAACTATAGGTACTATGTTGTATAGCTGGGCTCTAGAACTTACTCGTCCTAAATAACTAAAACTGTTATATCCATTAAGCAACAATTCCCCATTTCCTCCTCCCATCCCCTAGTAGTCACACTTCTATTCTCTGCTTTTATGAGCTTGACTATTTTAGATACCTAAGTGAAATAATGCAATACTTGCCCTTCTGTGACTGCCTTATTTTACTTAGCATAATGTTCTCTAGGTTCATCCATGTTCTTGCAAATGGTAGATTTACTTCTTTTTTATTGCTGAATAAATCCCATTTTATGTACATGCTACATTTTCTTCATTCATGTGCTGTTATTTTTTCCTTATCTTGGCTACTGTTAATAATGCAGCAATGAACATGAGGATGTAGATATATCTCTTTGAGATCCTGATTTCAATTTTTCTGGATATACATATATATCAAACACGAAATTGCTGGATCATATGGCATTTTAAATTGTTTGAAGAACCTCCACACTATTTTTAATAGTAACTGCACCATTATATACATATATTCCTACAAACAGTAGGGTTCCAATTTTTCCACATCCTTACCAACACTTGTCATCTTTTCTTTTTTTTTTTATAATAGTCATCCTTACACGTGTGAGGTAATATCTCATTATAATGATCTGCATTTCCCTGATGATCAGTGATATTAAGAACCCTTTAAAATACCCAGTGGCCATTTGCATGTCTTCTTTGGAAAAATGTCCATTCAAGTATTTACCCATGTTTCAACTGGAGGATTTTTTTGTTTGTTTGGTTTTTTGGTTTGTTTTGCTATAGAGAAATACGGTCAGAGATATACAATCAAATGATCTTCAAACAAGGGTGTTAAGAACACACAATGGAGAAAGGACAGTCTCCTCAACAAATGGTGCTGAGAAAACTGTATACCCACAAGCGGAAGAATCAAACTGGGCCCCTATCTTACATCATACACAAAAGTCACTTCAAAATGGATGACGCACTTAAGACCTAAAACTATAAAACTCGTGGAAGAAAATAGGGAAAAAGTTTCTTGACATTGGTCTTGGCAAGGATTTCATGGATTTGACACCAAAATCACAGGTAACAATACCAAAAACAGACAAGTGAAACTATATTAAACTAAAAAGCTCTGCCAACAGCAAAGAAACAATCAACAGAGTAAAAAGGCAACTTACAATATGTGATGGGAGAAAACATCTGCAAACTATATAAAATGATAAGTGGTTAACATAAAAAATATATAAGAATCTCTTGAAACTCAACAGTAAAAAAAATAAAATAAAATAAATAACTGTCAGGTTTACTGAGAGTGGGATCCTGAAAAGTATGCAGAGGATGTAATACTTAGGCAGGTATCATAATGCTTGTGAAACAAAAGCTGCAGGAGTCTGGAGAGTCCAGAGGTTGTAAATCTGACAGACAGCTATGGCATTCCTATCCCCTGATAAGGACGAAGCTACTCCCCTTCCCTACGTCTGCTGGTGTTGCTCAATCCCCCCAGAGAAACCATCTATAAACCTCAAGGCTTTCCCCTCCCTTGTGGTGGATGCTCATTTGGCCTCTACCATCTGCACCCAGATGCTCAAAATAAATAGCATTTTGCTATACCTCAGGCTCCTTGTCTTCCTCTTAGCTCTGGACCTAACAATAACCCAATTAAAAATTCACATGTTAATCTTTAAAATCAGAGAACAGAAAAAATACGTTTATATTTCATGCAGAGAACGTTAAGTATTCTAAATTTTCCATCAGAATAATAAAGAAAGAAAATTTCAAATTATGCACTCTAGCAGTTTCATTATCTTTGTATATTAATACTTAATTATTTGTGGGAAGGAAGAGAAGGGTAAATAGGTGAAACCGGAGAATTTTAGAGCAGTGAAACTATACGGTATGATACTGTAATGGTAAAGACATGACATTATACATTTGTCAAAACCCATAGAATTACACAACACAGAGTGGATCCTAATGTAGATTATAGACTCTGGCTAATAATAACGCATCAATACAATAGTCATTCATCAATTGTAACAAGCATACCACACCAATATAGATGTTGTTAACCGGAGCAACTGTGTAGGAGGAAAGGGAATGTTCTGTACTTTCTACACATAAATAAAAATGGCAGCTTTCTGTACTTTTTGCTCAATTTTTCAGTAAACCTGAAACTCCTCTAAAAATAATGTCTATTAATTTAAAAAAGCTAATTATTTTGATATCTAATAATAGCATCACCTACTCAAAGTTATTAGTATTCGTTAACAAAAAAGGGAAGTTTACTTCTGTCTTGGTTATTTAGATTCTTCATTTGAAATTTTATATTAACATTGGTTTTCTAAACATAAGAAAATTTCTGCCTTGTCAGTATGGTACCAGTACTAGTCTGTTTGGGCTATAACAACAGGATACTACTGTTAGCTTAAACAGATGGCTAAACAGATAGCTACTACAGATAGCTTAAACAACAGAAATTTATTTTCTCAAAGTGGTGAGGGCTAGAAGTCCAAGATTAAGATACCCACAGGGTTGTTTTCTGGTGAGGGCTCTTGTTCTGGCTTGCAGAGATCCACGTTCTGTGTCCTCACATGGCCTTTCCTCTGTGCATGCATACTTCTGGTGTCTCTTCATCTTCTTATAAGAACAAGAGTCCTATTGGATTAGAGGCCCACTCTTTAGACCTCATTTAACCTTAACCACCTTCTTATCTCCAAACAGTCACACTGGGGGTTAGTACTTCAAGGTATAGATTGGTGGTGGTGGGATACAATTCAATTGATAACATTCTTCCCTCTGGCCCCTACAATTCATGTCCTTTTCACATACAAAAAACAAGCACCCCATCCCCAAAGCCCCCTAAAGTCTTAACCCATTCCAGTAAGAACTCCAAGTCCAGAATTTCACCCAAATATCATCTACATTAGGTATGGTTGAGATTCGAGGTATGATTAATCCTGAGGCAAAATTGTTCTCCAGCTGTGAAACTGTAAAACCACATAACTTACATGCTTCTAAAATACAATGTTAGGACATGCACAGGATATCCATTCCCATTCCAAAAGGGAGAAATCAGAATGAAGAAAGGGGTGATAGGTCCCAAGAAAATCCAAAACCTAGCAAGGCAAATTCCATTAGATCTTAAGGCACACGAATAGTCCTCTCTGCTTTGATGCTGTGCCCTACAGGCACACTGCAACATCACTTTGTACTCTGGGCCCTAGGTGACAGCCATGCTCTACAAGGGAGCCTGGCCCTCTGAAACTGAGGAGGAGGCAGCTTTGTGCTCTGGGCCTGTGGAGGCAGTGGCAATCCTGCTGATCTGCGAATAATCCTCAGAGTCAGTCTTCCCTTTTCTTGAAGGATAAGGGATGTTAACAGCCAGATATGTGATTCTATAGAATAGGACAGTAGAACCTAAGTCCAAAAACCTTTCTTTATTATATCCCATCTGACCCCTTTGATACAAAGTGGCAGTGTCTCTGCTGGTATAATCCCATCACTATTCTTAGCTTCTGCCAGGATGGCTGATTAACTATGGTTTAATCTCTTTATGGAAAGACTGGCCACATATTGGGTGTTCTTTCCAGAACATGCTCTTACAATAAGGACATACTGAGAATGTCCCAAGTCTCAGTTCCTGGTTCCTTTTTGCTTAACAATTCCTTCTACAATAAATCTCTCTCCTCTCAAATTTTACTATAAGCAGTAAGGAGAAACCAAGCTATACTTTCAAGACTTTGCTTAGAAATCTCCTTTGCTAAATGTCCATGCTCATCACTCACAAGTTCTATCTTTCACAGAACATTGGAATACAATTCAGTCAAGTTTTTTGCTTCTTCATAACAAGGACTGCCTTCTTTCTAATTTCCTGTAACATTTCTCGTTTCCATCTGAGACCTCACCGGAATCATCTTTAGCATCTGCATTCTCACCAATGATTCCATCAGAACTCTTCCAGCCTCACATTACCTAATTCTAAAGCCACTCCCCATTTTTAGGTATTCGTTACAGTGGAACTCCATTTCACAGTACCAAAATCTGCATTATTCTGCTCAGGCTTCCATAACACAATACTGAGTAGGTTAAATAACAGAAATTTATTTTCTCACAGTTCTACAGGCTAGAAGTCCAAGATTAAGATGCTGGTAGGGTTTCTTTCTAGTAAGGCCTCTCCTTCTTGGCCTGCAGATGGCTGCCTTCTTGCTGAGTACTCCGATGGCCTTTTCTCTGTGAGTGCATACTTCTGGTATCTCTTCCTAGTCTTATAATGACACTAGTACTATCAGATTAGGGCCCCAGCTTTATGATCTCAGTTAACCTTAATAATCTCCTTAAAGGCTTTATCTCCAAAAACAGTCCAGTCATATTGGAAGTTAGGTTTTTAACATAAGAGTTTGGGGGAAGAGGGCACAATTCAGTCTAAAACAGTACCAACAGAAATCATGCCAGTCCTGTGTTCTGTAGGTACTTGACATTATTAGAATGCACATGTTTTATTATGTGTTTTTTTATGTTATTATTTATGTTAAAATTGTGACAAGATAAAAAGCCAAGTTGGTTAAATGTATGCAATATTTATCAAATTAGAAAATAAAATTCTTAAATGACTTAGCCAGCTCAAACCATCTCAGAGCAAATAATATTTCTAATTTTTGGTCTTTTCTTTTTAAGCTGTCTCTACTCTCTGGGAATTTAATTATTTATTTATTTTTAATTTTTTAGTCATTTATTTTGAGAAACAATCTTGCTCTGTTACCCAGGCTAGAGTGCAGTAGAGCCATCATAGCTCAACTCCTCAAACTCCTGGGCTCAAGCAGTCCTCCCACCTCAGCCTCCCAAAGTGCTAGGATTACAGGCACAAACCACCGTATCTGGCGCACTCTGGGGATTCAAATTAAAATATGTATAAACATTTTTTGCTTACAAGAACTATGATGTATTTGTATCCATTAGATTCCAGCATAATTAATCACCTACAAGTTGTACACTGGATGTGTCAGTACATTATATCTCCATAAAATGAGAAGGAATATTCCTTCTGTAGAGGTAAAGAAATAGCATGTCCCTAATGCAAGAGAAATCTCATTCTTACACAGGACAAAGTAACCCCAGAAGTAATCCACAGTTGCTCTGCAGAAGTGGGTTTGGGAATCAGTGACTGTTCACACAAACAGAACATCATACATAATAACTGTTGGGAATGAGCTACACAGACATTAATTATTTAGTAAAACTGATAATTTGTCAGCTCCCTCTACTGATGTTAAATGTTCTTGATGTCTGTTGTGAGCACAGAAGAACCAGAATAAAAGGCGCCCAAATCCACACAGGCCACAGCAAATAAAGTACAACACTGTAATCAATGATCACTGTGGAGTATTGCAAAAATGTGAATGATTTTCGACAAAGCAATAGATGATCACTAAATTTGTTTGTGCACCATTTAGGAATGCATCAGGACACAAGAAGTAATCTTATGGTAAGTAGAAATTAAAACAGCTTCTTACAGTTGTGACTAGATTCCTGTGGAATTTATGTGCCTTATTTAGTTCAATGAATATTTCAAGCACATATATTATTTAGTGAATGCTTGCTTGTAACCTATGATCCCTCTTATATTAGCTTTCAATCTTTGTCAAGGATATGAGATACTTTATCTGTACAACTAGGAGACTGGATCAGGCTATTTCTAAACTGTAAATTTTATAATTTTAGGCTTGGTAACTGCAAAGACTAAAATAGCATTTGAAGCTTCTAATTTATTAACTCTGAAACTGTCTAAATCTTGAATTATACAGAAGGACCTCAATCTTCTTCAATTATTGTTGATGCTATATATATTTTTGGGTTTGAACATGATAAAGTCAACTTTAACAGTTTAAATGGTTCTACAAACACTTTGGTGTTCACATTCATAAACATTTTTATTAAAAAGCACCCTTTTATTGATAAAAAAAAATATTCAATTGCCCAAATTAACTTTCTCTAGCTAGCCACCTCTCATCCTACTCTCATCTCTACTTTTCTATTCACACTTGCTGAGTTCCTAGGCATGATGCAATGCATATCCAACCTTTATGAGAAAAAGTAATATGAATTTGACACTATAGTAGCTACCAGATGCTTCCTTCCAACTCTGTCCCATAGGTTTTTTTTTTTGAGAAAGAGTCTCACTCTGTTGCCCGGGCTAGAGTGCCATGGCATCAGCCTAGCTCACAGCAACCTCACACTCCTGGGCTCAAGCAATCCTTCTGCCTCAGCCTCACGAGTAGCTGGGACTATATAGGCATGCACCACCATGCCTGGCTAATTTTCTTTTCTATATATTTTTAGTTGGCCAAGTGATTTCTTTCTTTTTTTTTTAGCAGAGATAGGATCTCACTCTTGCTCAGGCTGGTCTCGAACTCCTGAGCGCAAGCAATCCACCCGCCTTGGCCTCCCAGAGTGCTAGGATTACAGGCGTGAGCCACCATGCCCAGCCTGTCCCATATGTTTTTAAGCCACACACTTCAACTGAAGTTGAATACAACCTCTTTATTCTTGTAAATTTCCTTCTCTTCCCTTTTCTTTCTCTCACAAACATATCTCAGGCACTTAGTCTTGAATGCCTATTACAGTATTTTCCTCCTAGTGACACCTTTAAGAATTGTAAAATATTACTAAAAAAATGAAGACATGTATTCTGATTAGTTTTGTCCATTTTAACTGCTACACCTCTTTCCTAAAAGAATGAATGAATTTTAAAGATGAATGAAAGTAATAATGAGTAAGACCCATATACTCACTTACTTCTCACACCCTACTTTCTTAAAGGGAAAATGTAAGAAAAGGTAGATCTATTTTTAGTAGAGACAGAGTAAAGAAGAAAAAAAAAGAAAGAAAAGGTAGAAATTATATGCAGAATTAAGAGAGTTGTACAGAATGCTGAAATATACTTTTCAAAATGGTCTGTGTATATCTGTATTTGTATAACTCTTAGGAATCACTATGAGTTCATGAGTTTTTGTTCTAAAGAATAAGTTTAGTCATTTTTGGAGATTCTTAAGCAATCTAAAGCATTACACATCTAAATATAATTTTAATAAAGGTACCAATAATATTGTTGATCGGACAAAGAAGATACAGTAGAGAGAATAAAATCAGGTGATTTTTTTTTTCAGTTAATTTTAAGTTGTGTTTTGAGGCTACAAATATTCATTCAATAAATATTGGAGGAGCATCTACTGTTTTGTCAGGAACACAAACAATAGCAAAGATGTGCTGTGAAAGCATATGAGAGAGTGAGAGGGGTTCTAAGCTAGTTGGGGGGTAGGGCAGAGTAGGCAAAAATTGTCGGGGTCTTCAAAGTGAAACATCTAAGACAAGACTTGAGCCTGAGGTCATATGGAGCCTTCTTTCCCCAACTGCTTTTTGAGCTGACTTCTTAGAAGGAGAAATAGGGCTAAAACACATTTACTTTATGTGAAATATATTAGTATGATATGAAGCACTATTAAACAACAAGCAAGCGTGTGACCTCAAGCATTTTTAGGCCAGAAATTATAGTTTTAATCATCAAGGTTTTACTTTATGAAAATCTGAGGCATTTTATTCTCCACACTGAAGGTGGAATCCTTCTTAAAAATGCAAAACATATTATATTATTCTCCTACTCCCTTCAGGGGCTTTGTAATACTCTGCTGACCAGGCTGCTGCCAATGCACTCCCCAAATCTGTTCTACTGTCTAGCAATCTAGCCCCTCTTTCAGTGCCTCCACTCTGCAGGCTCCCTCCTCCTGCTTCAATCCCTGGATCTCCGGAAATCTTGTCTCTAGCCTCTAGGGAGTACTGCCATAGTTTCCAGGTCTCAACTTAATGCCCTTCCTGGTGGGGTAGTGTTGAGTCTAGGTATGACCCCCTCTTATTTTCCTCTAAAGGCTATTTTTAGTTCTCCCTCGGGATATTCATCACACTCTTGATTATTTGTTCCATGTCTGTCTTCTTTGCTGAGTTGCAAACTCCTCAACAGTTTAATATACTCTGCTGCTAGCACAGTGCTGGGCACTTGTCACAATGAGTAAGTCAAAAAACAAGCAAGTATAAGCAAGACACACACAAAAAAATCCTGCCTTTAGCCCTTACTCTGCTTAAAGTCAGAGCATAATTTATTGCCATCATCAGGATAAATTCAGCAAACATCACCAAAGGAAGCTGGTTTCATTAGCCTCATAAAGCTATTTACAGAGATTGACTTTTTAGAAACTCCATTACAGAACATAGTCTGAGTTTCAAGACATTATATGTGGTTGGATGATTATATCTTACTGGATGTATTACAATTATTTACAATCCTGTTTATGAAACTATCCATCAAAAATGTATACTTTTCGCCTTTTTTTTATTAGCAATGAGCCAGAAAGTAGTGTACCTTCCATATTTTTAAAACTAAAATCTCCACGCATAAAGCATGAAGACAAAGGGTTGATATTATTGTTATGAAAACTAGCTACTATTTTTGAGTATATTACTTGTTAAGTGAATTAGCATCTTTAATCATCAAGACATTCCTATGAAGTAGGGACTGTTAACTCCATTTTATAGATGAGTAAACTGAGGCCCACTGAACTCTAATAACTTCTCAAAATATTCCAACCATTTTGTGAGGAGGATACCCTTATATTCTAGAGTCTTGAGATTTCTAAAGATCAGAAAAGTGAGGTGGGTTAAAGTTGTGACAGAGAATTCTAAGTTGGGATGGGGGACATGCTCTCTGAAAAGTCACTTACTGGAACACAGGCAATAAACATCATGAGCTGTCCTTCCCTACCTACTGGCATCTTAGGTGGCTACAATAATAAAAACAGAAGGTAAGGCATGGATGCAGAAACTAGCTGCAAGGTGAAACTTTAAGATCCATGTTCAGTCCTGAAAACAGCCTAAAAATAAAACAGTCCAATAAGTTGACAGAGTCCACAAAAATTCTGGTTTTGTGGCGAGTTTTTATTTTATTCTACATCTTAATAGGAATTTAATGAAAAATGAGAAAAGGTTACACTGGAGGCTGCTAGCTAGCTGCCATTTTTGAACTGAGAGACTCTTTTATATGAATTTTTAAAGCTTATTAATTTTATGTATATTCCATTGAAAAACTGTGTGGTATGTTTATTTCTTTATTTATCCCCTACCTTATCTAAAAATACGTTTTGAAAGTAAGGTAGAAAGCTGCAAACCTTGGGAAGACTGAGGTTGTTACTACATGCTAGGTCATAAAACTGTTTTAAAAAACAGAGTAGAATATATTGATGAATGGAAATATTGATAAATATTTAACTTTAGTATAAGAAAAGACAAAATTAAGAGACAATCCACAAACTGGAATAAGAAACTTATAAATATAAGCAAATGGTTAAAAGTTACAATTAATCATATAACGCAATTTTTTTAAGAGATAGGGTCTCACTCTATGACACAAATTTTTAAAAAGAAAAATATCCAATAGAAAAATGAACAAAGAATATTAAAGGGCAGTTCCTAGAAGAGGAAACCAAAATGGCTAACAGTGACTAATCATACAAAACATTTTCAACATCACCAGAAATCAAGAAAATAAAAATCAAAACAAAATATCATTTCACACCTCTCACAGTGGGAAAAATTAAATAATCTTACAATACCAAATATAAAAATGATATGGACCAACAAGAATCTCATAAACTACCTCAGGTAGGTTTAACTAGGTACAACCATTTTGGAAGGCAATTTGGTAAGATCTGGTAAGATAGAATATACCTATCTGTGGATTTGTAGTTTAACTTCTAGGTTTGTATGTGCATAAGGAAACATTACATTACATGGTAATGTTCATTTTAGCAACACTTTCAGTAACACCAAAAAAATTGGAAACTACTGAAGTGTGCATCAATTGCTTTGATAAATAAATTTGTATTCACTCATAAAATGAAATACTATATAGCAATAAAACTTAATACATGTATCTAGAAAGACTTTGAAATTATTTTGAAAACAAACAGCCTGCAGAAACATACACATTAAAGAATACAGTATAGTAAGAGTTATAAAAAGTTTTAAAGCATGTGAAACAATGTTACATTTTGTTTACTGATACATGCATGTGTAGCATAGGTACAAAAACATTCATGGGAATGATAAACATAAAGTTTAGGATAACAGTAACCCCTAGGAAGAAATCTAAGGTGGCTTAAATTTTATCCGCATTTCTCTTTTTTAAAAATAAAAAAAATACTCAAATGTTAATCTTTTATGAAGCTAAGTGATGGGAACATGGGTATTCAGTATATTATTCTCTGTGTTGTATATATTTGAAGTATTATAATTTTACAAAACTTTAAAATATATTTACCTTATTCGGAATATGGAAACCATATATTTTGCATTCCATATCATAAGCATTTCTCAACATGAAAAATATAAAACATTTATTTTGCTTTGAAGAGTACATAAAACAGCATTAGATTTCCATTTAAGCCTGAATTACTAAAGAGTCTTTTACACATACACACACACACATAGAAAGGAAAGGAGCTGGCAACAATAAAAATTTGGGTCAAAATGATTACCTGTGCAAATGGTTCTCATTTAGTGTGCATCTGAAATAATCTGGAAGTTTTTTTAAAAGAATAGATGTTCAGCTCTCATCCTAAACCTGCTTTAATCAGAATATCTGCACTGAGGACCACATATATCAAGACTGAAAACCACTAATCTATGAAAACGACATAAAGAAAAAAATGAGCAAACCTGATTTAGACAAATCACACAGTTGGAATGGTGAAGGGACAGTTTTGCTAATGGCCATATGGACAGTTCTATGTATTCCACCTGTGCATTGTAAGAGCAATAGATAAAATATGAAAAAATAAATCACTGAGGAGACAAATTTAATAATATTCCACCAGCTAATAACACAACAAAAAGGGATAGTGGTTGCATTTCATACAGAATGCATCAACCATATGCATTTCTTGGATATTAATAACTACGTTAGACTAGAAATACACAGATGTGCCTTTTAGGAAATAAAGGCAGCACAAAAAAGCTTATATAACTGCAAATGAAACATTCTCTTGATGATATGATTACAGTGCTGGCTATTCTTTGTTTCCCCCTCCAATTCTACTCTTCACCTTCTATATCTTGCTCTCTTACCCAGGAGGTTGACTTTTGGACTGTAACAACAGGTCTCCCTGGCCTGGTTTCCAATACAGTAAGCCAGTGGGAAGCATCTGCAGGAAATCAGAGGGCCAGCGTTACCCCAATACCAAAACCAGACAAGGACAAAACAAACAAAAAAAGGAAAATGACAGACCAATATTCCTGATGAACATAGATGCAAAAACCCTCAACAAAATACTAGCAAACCAAATTCAACAGCATACTAAAAAGATCATTCACCATGATCAAATGGAATTCATCTCAAAAATTCAAGGATGGTTTAACATACACAAATCAAAAACATGATACATCACATTAACAGAATCAAGGACACAAAACAAATGATCATTTCAATGGACATATAAAATGCATTTGATAAAATTCAACATCCTTTCATGATAAAAATTAGGTATAGAAGAAACATGATAAAGGCTATATATGACAAATCCACAGCCAACTTCATACTGAATGGGGAAAAGCTGAAAGCTTTTCAAGATAATATTTGCCCACTTTCAAGATAAGAATCAAGATAAGAATTGCCCACTTTCACCACTCTTATTCAACATAGCACTGGAAGTTCTAGCCAGAACAATTAGGTAAAAGAAAAAATTACATGACATCCAAATTGAAAGGAGAAAGTGAAGTTGTCCCTGTTTGCAGAAGACATGATCTCATATTTAGAAAAGCCTAAAGACTCAAAAAAAAACCCTGTTAGAATAATTAAATTCAGCAAAGTTGCCGGATATAAAATCAATATGCAAAAATCAGTAGCACTTCTCTATGCCAATAGCAAGCTATCTGAAAAACAAATGAAAAAAGCAACACTATTTTCAATAGCTATAAAAAAAAAAGATACCTAGGAATAAATTTAACTAAGGATCTCCACAATAAAAACCACAAAACATTGATGAAGTAGAAGAGGACATACAAAAAAACTGAAAGATAATCCCCGTTCATGGATTAGAAGAATATTGTTAAAATGTCCAAACTACTCAAATTGATCTACAGATTCAAGGCAATCACTATCAAAATACCAATGAAATTGTTTGAAGAAAAGCAAAAACAATCCTAAAATTCATATGAAACCACAAAATAACACAGAATAACCCAGAATAACCAAAGCAATCTTGAGCGAAAGGAACAAAGCTGAAGGAGGTATACCATCTGACTTCAAAATATACTACAAAGCTATAATAACTGAAGAAGCGTTGTAGAGGCATAAAAACAGATAGACCAATGGAACAGAATGGAGAACACAGAAATAAGTCTACACACTAAGACCCAACATATTTTCAATAAAAGTGTCAAGAACATATACTGGGGAAAGGATAGTCTCTTCAATAAATGGTGCTGGAAAAACTGGATATCCACATGTAGAAGAATGAAACTAGATCCCTATCTTTCCCCATATATAAAAAAAGTCAACTTGAAATGGATTAAAGAATTAAATGTAAGACCCAACACTATGAAACTGCTAGAACAAAACATGGGGGGAAATGCTTTATGACATTGGTCTGGACAAGGATTTTTTGGATAAGACCTCAAAAGCACAGGCAACAACAGGCAACAACAAAAATAGACAAATGCGATTACATCTACCTAAAAACCATCTGCACAGCAAAGGAAACAATCAACAGAGTAAAGAAACAACCTAGAGAAAGGGAGAAAATATTTGCAAACTATGCTTCTGACAAGCGGTTAATATCCAGAACACATAAGAAGCTCAAGAAACTCAATAGCAAATAATAATAATCCATTCAAAAATAGGCAAAAGACTTGAATAGACATTTCTCAAAAGAAGACATACAAATGGCGAACAAGTACATGAAAAATTGCTCAACATCACTAATCATTTAGGAAACACAAATCAGAAACACAATGAGATATCAGGTCACCCCAATTAGAATGGTTATTATCAAAAAGGCAGAAAATATCAAATGCTGGAGTGGATGTGGAGAAAGGGGAACTCTTATACACTGTCGGCAGGAATACAAATTAGGACAGTCATTATGTAGAAGAGTATGGAGATTCCTCAAAAAATTAAAGATAGAACTACCATATATATGATTCAGCAATCCCACTATTGAGCATGTAGCCAAAGGAAATGAAATCAGTATGCCAAAGAGATATCTGCATTCCCATGTTCAGTGCAGCATTATTCACAATAGCCAAAATACAGAATCAATCTATGTCCTTCAACAGATAACTAAATAAAATGTGATATGTATACACAATGGGATATTATTTAGCCATAAAAATAACAAAATCCTGTAATTTGTGACAACATTTGGATAAATATGGAGGACATTACAGACACGTGAAATAAGCCAGGCACAGAAAGACAAAATCTTCATGATCTCACTCATATGTAAAATCTAAAAAAGCTGACCTCGCAGAAGTAGAGAGTAGAATAGTGGTTACCATTATCTTGGGTTAACAGGGGAGGGGGGAGGGGGAGAGATTGGTCAACAGGTAAAAAGTTAGGAGGGAAAAGTTTTAGTTATCTATTGCACAGTAAGGTAACTATAATTAACAATACTGTATTGTATATTTGAAAATAGCTAGAAGAAAGGATTTTGAATGTTTTCATCATAAATAAATGATAAATTTTTGAGTCAAATATGTTAATCATTATACAATGTATACATGTTTCAAAATATCACTGTACCCTATAAATATGTAAAATTTATGTGTTGAAAACGTATAAATTAAAAATAAATTTTTAAAAATCATGGTGAAATGAAAGAGCTATTTTAAAAGAATATGGCCTTAAAGAAATATGCAAAATGATTCACACTAAAATGTTAACAGGTGGTTATCTTTGACTGGGAATTCAAATGATGAAAACGTTGTAAACAATAGCAGCAGCAACCAAAAACCCTGTTAATTAAGTGTTCAATGTTTACTGTACCAAAGATACTTGTTTCTGGTTAATATGATTCTATTTTTTGTATACTTTATTATATACTAGAGACATAAACCTAACAAGAGAGAATGGCAGTTTGTTCAGGATCTAAGAGTCATTGCCAGAATAGTTATTCCTCATTTCCTAGTGGTTCCAAACTCTTCTTGTCTCAGGTTCTCCCAGATTCTAAAGAGTTTACAGTGGTAGACTTATATTCAGCCTTCTTTAGCATTCCAACTAACCCTGACAGTCAATATTTGTTTGCTTCTACTTGGAATCAACAATGAATCTGGACAGTCATGTCTCAGTGGTTCACTGAAGCCCATGCCTATTTCTCTCAAGTGCTGCATCAAGACTTGAGCATCCTTGAGTTTCCTAGAGGCTCAACTCTCCTGCAATATGTGGACGACCTCTTTGTTCAGTCACTGAGGAGGCATTCCAGCAGTATTCTATCTATTTATTACAACAGGTAACAGAGAAGGGACATAAGGTCTCCCAAGACAAATTACAGTTATCATCAGATACTGTTCACTATTTAGGACATGATCTAAATGCTGCAGGTGTCCAACACTGTCCCCTAATACAGTTAGGCTTATTCAAGAGTTTCCTAGGCCCTAAGAGGCAACTTCATGGATTATTAGAGTTAGTTGGATTATGTCAACTATGTGCCCCTAATTTTTGACTCTTATCATCCTCACTGTATAAACTCCACTAAAATCTTACTTCCTGAACTTCTTCCTTGGGAAGAAAAACATGAGACAGCCTTTGTAGAATGAAAAAGGGCAGTACTACCAGCCCCCTCACTTAGGATTGACCAATTATTCAAAATTTTTCCGCCTTTTTGTACATGAAAGCAGCCTCAGGGAATGCTTGCACAGGAACATGGTGATAAGCTTTGGCTCCTCACTTATTACAGTGCTCAATTAGATTCAGTCATCCAGGCATACCAAATTGTCCTCAAACTGTATCTATAGCTGCAAAACTGGAGCTCAGCAGATCTGGCCTTAGGTAATGATGTTTACCTCCACACACTACATGCACACACTACATGCAGTACAAAGTCTTCTCAATCCTGAGCTTACCCAACATCTTTCTGTGAGAAGACTAACTTTTCATGAAATCCTTTTACTCTCTCATCCTCCTGATCTTCATCTGAAATGCCATAACATTCTCAAATTTGCTGCTTTCTTGCTCTTATCTGACAAAGGTGAATTAGATGTGACTGTAAAACGGTAACATCCCAATTAGTTACATTTCACCTAATCTGCAGGACATTCCTTTACAAAGTACTGATTTGATCATTATTATGGATGGGTTTTATGCTGAAAATCAGGCAGGAAATTTCTGTGCTACATATCAGTCACCACCCAGTATGAGCTCATTGAAAAGCAGCAAATTTCCCCACTTCAAGTCTGCTCAACAGGTAGAACTTTATGTTCTTATCTGTGCCTGCATTTATCTAAAAATAAGTCTGTCCACATTAGTACCGACAATCATTGTGCCTTGGGGTGGTTCATGATTTTGGAATGCTTGGAAAGCAAAGACATTTCCTCACTTCTGCAGACATATCAATAAAAAATGGCCCACAAGTTGATGAGCTCCTTGCTGGATACTGCCGCCCAAAGAGATTACTGCCATAAAAATAGAGGCTCATACAAAGAGAACTGAGTCTGAATATCAAGGAAATAGTCTAGCTGACTTTCATGCCAAAATGTTACCCAACTCTGTGAGGTCTGTTATCTAAATAGCTAGAAACAGTAAGGAATGCTGCCTGACTTTTGCTTCCTTACACCCAGATGCTGTTGCCGATGGACAACAAAATTCCCCTAAAGATTAAAAAGAATTCTGGAAATCAGAAGGACACTATTTTAATTTATTTTCCAAGTTGTGGGAAAGCCAAGACAGCCACTTGGTGCTCCCAGACTTCCTTAAGGGAACTTTGTTATGATTTTACACTACCTTACCCATAGAGGTATTGGTAAGCTGGTACAATCAACAAGTGTTGGTGGGGAAATTGTTAAAAAGTTAGAAAAGCTATTTATAATCGATACTTAACCTTCCAAACTCGTAAGCCAAGAAAGTCTCTTTATAGTCTAATGACACCCCCTGCCTGCTCCCCTAGTCCATCCATCAGGCCCATTTGAACATCTACAATTAGACTTCATCCAACCAAGTATGGATTATTACTATGTACTTGTTATAGTATGTTCTTTGGATGGATTGAGGCCTTCCCATGCCCAACGGCTAATGTCCTCACTGTAGCAAAATAATAATAATAATAATAATAATAATGCCACAAGTAGTAATTCTGACCTGAGGTATTCTGGATGACATTTCAAGTAACTGACTCATTTTACCAGACAGGTAATTCAAGTACTACATAAATTTTTACAAACAGTCTGGCATTATCATTGTCCTTACCACTCTCAGTCTGCTAGTAAAGTAGAAAGAACTAATGAGATACTTAAGCTCAGAATTTCCAAATTATCTGAAACCATTGGCCTTTCTTGGCCTAAAATTCTGCCTCTGGCTCTCATGACTCTTTGGAGCACCCCTGGAGGAAAACACAGGTTAAATTCTTAGGAAATTATTACTTGTCAACCTATGCCTGAGTATTATTACACCAAATGCAGACTCCCAATTGACCCAGCTGAAATGACATGTATTATAAATTCTTAATGTACTATGTTAAAAGTTATCATCGATAGGTCAAAGAAGCCATTCAAGACACTGATCCCAAAAGTCTTCTGGACATGGTCTGGCATCTGGCAAGTGGGTGTCCAGGAAACACCATCAAAGAAAGACTGCTGCTGAGCCCTACTCAAAAGGACCCTACCAAGTGGTCCTGACTACAGACACATCAGCTAACCTCAAATTACAAGAACAACTCCTGATACCACCTACAATTCCTAAATACAAGAAAACATTCTGATACCAAGTGGTCCTCTTCTCAAACCAGAGACCTTAAAAATCAGGTTAATCAGGATGAGAAGCTGACAACTTCGCACTGTGTACACCTTTTCCCAAGATATAAGACCAAGATTCCCCATCATAATGAGACTCTCACCCCTCTTAATTTTCCTTACTTATATCTACATCTTCCACTTAGCGGGATAATGCTATAACTAGAATTTTATAATCAGTAACTTGGCAGGTAACTTCATGGAAGTGTTGGATCTGTCATGCCAAACTCAAGACTTCACATAACTTAAGACATCCTTTAGTCTACCCAGTGGCTAATTTAGCAACTTTCCTAACACAATTATTTTTTCAAACTGTACTAGTGGCCCCTTTTATAGAGTCAGACTTCTAGACCCACTTGTTCTCACTCTCTGTTTCAATTTAACCCCGTCATGGAATACAAGAACCAGGTCTAAATGAGTACATCATGAGACAGGATTATACCAAAAGCCCACATGCAGTTTCTTACAAATTGAGTTATGTGCCAGGGTATCACAATGCTTTTAACCTGTAAAAGCACCACATTAGACCCTTGGCTAGGACTGCCAGCCAAATCCAATCCACCATTTCAAGCAATATACCCATGATCAGCGGAACTGGAAAGAGGGCCTTATGTGCATCCAAAGTACACCCTTTATTTATGGAGGATTTGTGGCCAATGTTATGTATGGGCAAGTTCATGTCTTGACATGTAGAAAATGAAGAGTCAATATGGGTTAGGAACTTTAATGGAGATAACTTTATAACTCCATAATCAGTCAGAAGTGGAACACTGGTCCTTTCCTCTTACTTAACCTCTTAACCTTTAACATCATAGGTTAAAAAGAATTTTGTCAGGAGGCATCACTTCTTTTGGATGAACATCATTTGTTAGGTCCCTTTTCTTGTGGCTTGGAGTAAAGATAAATGAAGCAATGATTGGAAATTTATCCCTCACAATAGCCTCTACAGCAGACTCTACTGCAAATGCTATAGCTGCACAACAGATTTCTTTTAATTCTCTTGCAAAAGTTATACTAGATAATAGAATTGTCCTAGATTATCTACTGGCCATACAAGGAAGAGCCTATGTAGTTGCTAATGCTTCTTGTTGCTCATGGATAAATAAGTCAGGTACCGTAGAGACTCAATTGCAAAAAACTAAAGAACAGGCTACTTGCTTAAAATGGGTGAATCCTTTATCTGGCCCATTCTTTGATCTGTTCAATTTTAGTTGGTTTGATTCATGGAGCCTTGATTAAGGACCATGTTCCAAACTCTTGCTATTATCCTCCTGATAGACATAAGAGTAGTCTTCCTAGTGTGTTGTATTCTCTCAAAAGTTTCAAATGACTGCATACCAGCCATCTGCTGAATGCCAAATGCTCTCTCTCTCCAGCCAGAATGACAAAAGCTCAAAGAAACCTGTGATAATGAGGATACATAACCTATGAATAACCTGTTGGGACTGAAAGCCCAGAATGATGGTAACACAGAGTAGTGCTAATGCCCTAAGCTTTGGTCATGTGCCTAAGTGATAGGTCAAAGGGGGGAATTTGTTAAATAAAATTTATAGGAGGCCACTGTTTAGACCAATCTCCTGTGCTAGGCCCCAATAGACCAAACCAAAATGGAGTCATTCATGCTGCCACATAATCAAAATGAAACTTTAAGGAAGCAGGTAAAACTCAGACAGACTAGTTTTTCTGCAAAACAGGAGATTCACTGCAACCAATCTGAAGGGGCCCAGACAACCTAAGCTGGCATAAGGACGTCTCCTCTACATTAACTCTTACAGAAAAGTAACCTAAAGTAATCAGATGTTAACCAATCCCCCCTTTAATTCTGTTTCCTTGTTTCCACCTTACAAAAATCAACTATTCTGCCATGCCCAGTGGAGCACGCATTCTGTTTTATAGAATGAGATGCTGCATGATTATGGACTTGCTAATAAAAGCTAATTATATATTTAAACTAAATTTAGTGAAATTTTGTCTTTTGACAGTGGCGTGATCAGGAAAGTCTGTTGCACACACAACTTGCTAGTAATTTTTTTGAAAATAGTAATTTTATATTTTGATGAAGCTATTTTGCCCCAGGTATATTACACTCAATACATAAAACATGGAGCCAAATTTTATGATTTTAAACTATTACAAAGATTTACACTTAAAATTTAAGTGAAGTTCCAAATATACTCCCAATGTAATATTACTCCAGTATGATATGTGATCTACTTAATGTAGTCTGCTTAAAATATATGTGAAATATCTGATTCCCAAAATGTCAATGTGATGAAAAGAGGTAACTGGTTATAATACAGATTATCAGTTTTAAAATGCTTAAAAGCATGCAAATGCACACATAGGTATAACAGTTAGCCTACAAGTAAGCATTGCCCCTTCAGAGTAGTCCTCTGGGAAGGTGGCAAATTCATTTTACTAATGTTTTCCACTATTTTAAACCATTTCTAAACTGCCACTTGAAATTTTACCTTCACAGCCATCAGCATAATCCTTTAAATATCCTAAATAGTGGTGAAATCTTGAACGTAAAACTGAGTTTTGCAGCCACATAGAAATCATTCTCCCAAGTTTAGCAGATAAAATAAGAGCTAAAGCTGAGTAACAGTTTTTTGATTAAAAAAAAAACACAAAAACCAGTGTTTATAAATGTGATCATAAAATGTTTTTAATTTGCTTATACACTGACTAGAATTTTCAAAAGATTCAAAATAATTATAAATTACAGCAGCACTATTAGAATAAGGTCTTAGCCTTCTAAGGTGACTACGTGGAATGAGTACTCTCTTTAAAAATACAAAGCAGGGGAAAGTGTTTGATAATTCTATATCACACTCTGAAGTTACAAAGCAGCTTTCTTCCATGGAATTCAAACTATTTTCCAGAAATTAGTTCATCAACACTCCAAATATCCCTATAATGGAAAGGATAGGTCATTATTCTTTTATCAGATAGCTGAGTGGAGGTGGTATAAGGGAAAGAGAATTGTGTTTGTTCCACGAGGGAACAATTAAGTCTAGGCACATTGTTCCCTAAAGTTTGTGCTACATAATTAGCAAAATTTAAGTGAAATTTTTTATTTTTATGCCCTTTGATTAAAAAAGGTTTTATATGACTAAAAACTATTATTATTCAGGTAGGTATGTCATAAAATATTACAGAGATCTATTAAAAGTGATTATTAATTTATTAAACATTTGCCTAGAAGAATTCCTGCTTGATGTATGAGAGTTACTTATTAAAGAGGCTGGTATGTGGCCACAGATACACTCATAAAAGTCCTAATTATATTTTACCAAGAAAGAAAGCTTGTTGCTTTTTAAAAATACTCTTCCTTATATTTTATAAGAAAAAAAAAACCCTTTACTTTGAAAAACCAATACAAACAAAAGAGAGGAAGAAAAATAGGGCAATAAAAGATTCATTGGCAAAACTGTTTAAGAGAGCAAACCCTAGGAAAACTGGTAAATTGTTGATGGCTCTGGGGAGATAAGAAAACACAACATAATATGCACACAATTACAAGTTAATTTTCATTGAACTAATCCCAAATGTTCAATTCTTTATAAGAAAAAACTTTGCTGCTGCCCAATATTCAGGGATACCTAGCAGCTTGCCTCCTCCTTTATACTTATTTATTGAATAAATATTGACCGTCTTTGTTATTATCATCACCAAGTATCTCAGGGCTGCCAGTGGCAGTACATTTACACAGAAGATGAAAGATTTGACAGATGAAAGAAAAATGAATTTTATGCATTACTGTGACTCTAGTGAGCATAGCATTCAACAACTGAAATGATTCTGATCTTTTAAGTATCACTTTTTGGAGTACTAGTCCAGGAGTTTGAAAGGATTCAACTCTATAAGAAAGATTTTAATATTTAACGAGGAAGCAAAAACAGAGTGAGTATCAGACTGGCACTCTTTGCCTGCTAAATGTTGTTTGAGGCTGAAAGACCAACTGGACCAAGGACAACTCTCAGTCAGACAAGTTCTAATCACCGCTTCCACAAGGACTGCTTCGTTTTGATAAAATCACTTTCCTTCCCGGGTGCCTCAGCAGACTAGTCTATAAAATGGGGGTAATTTAATAGTAACCTGCCCACATAATACTCCTTTGAAGTTAACTAATGAACGCTCTCACAGGTGCACTTGAAACTATCAGATGCTACAAGAATAGTGAGCTCTGCCTCGAAAAGAACACATGTCACTGCTATAATGGCACTAATAATAATCTCCCCCCAAAGGACCCCCACCGCACTTCCACCCCGTACATTTCAGAGCTTACTTATGACCTCTGCCTGGCCGCAAGTCTGCACACTCCGGACCCAAGGCTGCAACAAAAGCACCCGAAACGCCGACACCGAAATGGACCAGACAAAAGAAAGTGCATCTACGCGGAGGGAAGCGGCCGCGGAAGGGGGTGTGTGCCGACTCTCCCCGCGGGCTCCGCGATTGAACCGGGCGCCCTTCTCGCCTCGACCTGGGGAGCCTTCGACGCTGGCCCCCTCGCACCCAGCCAGCCACCCACCACGCCCCCGGCGCCCCGCCGCCAGCGCTCGGGTTTCCAGCGCGAGTAATTCCACCCCGTGGCAGGGCGCGCCCGGAGGCCGCCCAGCAGAGCCCCAGGTGCGAAAGCTGAACCGCCGCGGCGCCACCTGAGGCCGGGGCTGGGCACGGACGGCCGGCCCCGCCCCGCCCAGCCCCTCGGCCGCGCGTCCTCGCCCGGGCGGCGCGGGGCCCGACCGCGGCCACCGGGCAGGGCCAGGCCGAGGCCGGGCCCCCCGGGAAGGCGCCGCCGCCGCCGCCGCGCCCCGCAGGCTCGCCGCCGCCGGCCCTCACCTGTGTCCGCGTCCGCCGCCGCCCGCGCCGCGCCCCCTCCCGGCGCCCCCGGCCGCCCGCAGGCCGGCCCGAGCGCTCGCGGCGGCTCCGGAGGCTGCGAGGCCGGCTCGGCGAGACGGGAAGCGACAGGAGCCAAACCCCGCGGAAAGCGCTCGAGCTGCGCCGGCAGCCCCGACCCCGCGGCCTCGGACCGGGCGCCCGGGCGCGCGCTGTCCCCGCCGCCGCCGCCCGTCCTGCTCGCGCCGCCGCCGCCGGCTCCCGCCGCAGCCGCGCGTGGGCGGCGCCGGGCCCTGACCGCGCGGACCGGCAGGCAGCGCGAGCCGGCGGCGCCGTGGGAAAGTTTCTCGCGCGCTCGGTCCTCTGCGGAGCAACTGAAATGGTCCGCACGGCCCCCGGGTCCTCGCTCAGCCCGTGCCGGGGCTCCCAGCTCCAAGCCCACCCTCTGCTGGGTCTGCTCCCCGCTAAAATCGGCAGGCGTCCCAGCCAGCCGTCGGCATGCCCCGGACTTCCTAGGGCGGCACCACCGCCCGGGTAGTTTTACCTCCAGATAGCACGGTCTTCTGTTGCTTACTTTCTTGTGCCTAAGGTTCCACCCGTGTGCAACCAGCCTTAACTACTAAAGCGTGCTTGACCCACTTGACTACTCCTGACAAATTACAGCTGGGAGGCGAGTTGATGACTGGACGTAAATCAAAAGTGCTTATTCTGGGAGGGGGGGAGGGGGCCGGCCGCTTGCAGTAAATGATGACTTGCCAGAGCGTCAGAGATGATTGATTGAGAGGCAATAAGACTTGGAATATGAAAAGCAAGTTTTATTGGCTTGAGAAAGGAGAAGGAAGCTAGGAAGGAACCTCAAAGGATTGTATACCTTTCTTTCTCTCCTACATAAACTTTGATTTGCCTTTAGTGGCTTATTTGGAGTCTTGTCCTAAGTCTAGGACTATATGCAATGAATTCCCACCTGAAAATTCAATGATATGTGTAACAGACTCAAAGACATCACAAGAAAACCTCTGGCTAATATACCTTATGGATAGTAGCACAAAAATCCTCAATAAAATACGTGCAAACCAAACCTAGCAATATAGAAAAAGGATAATACAACACGACCAAGTGGGATTTTATCTCAAGAACGGAAGGTTGGTGTAACATACAAAACTAATCAATATAATTCACCATTTTAATAGACTAGAGAACAAAAACCACATACCCTCTTAATAGATGAAGAAAAAGCATTTGACAAAATCCAACACCCTTTCTTGATTAAAAAACAAAGTAAAACACTTAAACTAGGAATAAAAGAGAACTTACTCAACCTAATAAAGGGATGAAAAAATGAAATCTATGAAAAAATTGATAGTTAACAACATACTTAATTGTGAAAGAATGAACATTTTCACCTAAAATCAGGAATAAGACAAGGATGTCAATTGTTGCCACTTCTTTTCAACATAATGGAGTTTCTAGCCAGGGCAATTAGGTTTCGTTTTTTGTTTTTTGTTTTGTTTTTTTTTTTGAGACAGAGTCTCACTTTGTTATTCAGGCTAGAGTGAGTTCCCTGGCGTCAGCCTAGCTCACAGCAACCTCAAACTCCTGGGCTCAAGCGATTCTGCTGCCTCAGCCTCCCGAGTAGCTGGGACTACAGGCATGCACCACCATGCCCGGCTAATTTTTTCTATATATATTAGTTGGCCAATTAATTTCTTTCTGTTTATAGTAGAGACGGGGTCTCACTCTTGCTCAGGCTAGTTTCGAACTCCTGACCTTGAGCAATCCGCCCGCCTCGGCCTCCCAGAGAGCTAGGATTACAGGCGTGAGCCATGGCGCCGGCCTCAGGGCAATTAGGCAAAGAAAGGTGGGCTATCTACCAGGTAGTAAAGCAAATAAAAGAAAGAGAATTATCAAAGAAAGCCAGAACAAGTTTTCAAAACTGAAGGACAACAGCATACAAGCTCTCAGCTCAATAGATAAATATTATCTACACCAAAGTGTATTATTGTGGAATTTCAAAGCACATGGGTTGGAGAGCTCTTAATAGCTTCCAGGGAGGAAAAAATAAGAGATTATTAATGAAGATTCAGAAATTAGAATGACACTAGATTTCTCAACAGAAATATAAATAAAAGATAAATTCTATGGAAAATCATTTCCAATCCTGAAATTGATAAATTAAGAGGTTAAAAAATACATTTTCAAATATGCAAAATTTTAAATTTTTTTTCACTCAGGAAGCAATACAGGATGTGTTCTATAACACTAGCATGAGGCAGAGGGTCTGATAGAAGAGAGAGGTAAAGGTTACACATAAGACAACTGTGGTAGGCAGCATGGCCCCCAAAAGTGACCACATCCTAATTCCTGAAACCTGTGAATATGTTACATTATATAGCAAAAGGGACTTTACTGATGTAATTAAGGTGATGGACCCAAATGGGGAGATGATTTTGGATTACCCAGGTAGGCCCAATCTAATCATATGAGCCTTTAAAAGCAGAAAACTTTTTCCAGCTAGAGTCAGAAAGATGGACTGTCAAGAAATGACAGAGATATTTGAAACTTGACAGGGATTTGACCTTCCATTGCTGAAGAGAACCACATGGAAAACACAAGGGAGAATGTGGGCAGCTTTCTAGAGGAAAGGATCAGCCACCTGGCTGAATTTGTATTGCTTCATGTGTAAAGAAATAAACTTTTAGAGGTACAAAGTTCATTATCAACAGGCCTAAAGACAGACAGACAAATCAAAAGTCTCAATGCTATCTGATTAAAAAATAAGTGGATAGCATCCAATGGGGGCAACAGGTTAAGGAGGATGAAGAAAGCTTCTAGATTTGCTGACTAATTTGGGTAATGTGGAATCTGGGGCAACAGTGGCCTGGCTTGAATCTCCACTCTGCCACTTACAAGTGTATAACCTTAGGACGACTTTCTTAATCTCTGTACCTCAGTTTTTTCATCTGTAAATAGGAGGTAATAGTAACATTATAGAGTTATTGTGAAGTTTCAAAAGCTTTATCCAAGTTAAGTGCTTAAAATGATAACTGGTATACAGTAAGCACTCAATAAATATCAGCTGTTATTATTAGTGAAAACCTTTAAGAAAACAGTTTCTGTAGAGTAGAGCATTAGTTAGGACTCATTTTAGTGGAATGACAGAAACTCGACTCAAGTTGGCCCAAGGAAAATATTGAGTAATTTATAGGAATAATCCTGTGAAAGCTTCAGGCATGTTTGGATCTATGTGCTCACATGATGTCATCAGCAGTATATTTTCATCTTTGTGCCCTATATTTCTCTTTCTTGGCTTCTTTGTTAGGCAAAGTCAGTCATGTAGTGACAAGATTGGCCACTAGTAGCTCCAGGCTTAAATTCAACCAGTTTAGCAACCAAAATGCAAAAAGAATCTCTCTCTCCCAACAGTTCTAGCAAAGTTTTGGAACCAAGTCCCAGCATACAGACTTGGCCCACATTCTTATTCTCACAAAGGGAGACAACTAGCAAGTTGGTCTATTGAGTGTCATTTGCTCACCCATAAAACAGGGGCAGGGGTGGGAATCAGCCTCCCTACTCAGACCACATAGGATCAAAGTGAGAGAGGCATAATTACCCCCAAGGAACACTAAAGTGCTATTATCAGAAGAAAAGAAAATGGATATTTTGGCAGAAAAAAAAAAAAGAAAGATATTCATTGTATGTGGTGAGTGTGTGTGGTTATTTGAGCACAAAATAAAAGATTACTAAACATCAGAGGGAGCCCAGCTGAGGCTTGAATGGTGGCAGAAATTTGCATATAGGATTTGATACATTCTTCAAAATGTTCAGCATCCCAAGAGAAACAAAGAAAGTACAATGATGTGATTTACAAAAGACTCAGGATTGGGAAAGTGAGCGTGGCCAAAGGACTGGGCAAAAGAATGAAGATGTCATTAAAAGCACAATTGAAATGGTCCATGGGGCCCAGGTTGTGCAGGGATGCAATGAAGCCAGAAAGACAGTGACAAAATAATTCCTACTTTGTATCTGGATGTCCTCGTATTAGAAAAGTCCTAATGCTGGTGCTAAAATGATTGAGGAAGTTATGGGAGAGGGAGAGAGAGACCTCAGGAAAAGGTATCTTAGTTTTAGTTTTCATTGTCTTTCTTCGGTAAGTGTTAGACTAAGTGGACATATTCCAAATGGAAAGAGGTCACATAACATCTGAAAAAGATTTAAAAAATCTGATTTTGTCTTCACAGTTAACCAATACATGCTAATTTTTATTTTACTATCACTGGAATGAAGGTAATTCCATTCAAAATACTCTAGTAAATCAGGAGTTTATTAATTAGCATCATATTGTTAATATAAAAAACGTATATGTAATATATTTATACATACTCATAATCTATTTTATAATAAATGTATAAATAAAAATTAATATTAGTACTAGTAAAACTCAAGCCACAATTTTTTTTTACCAGGTATTATCATTCCCTAAATCCTTAAAACACATAATAGGAAAAACATTCTTTCAAAGAAGGAAAAGCATGAAAATACCAAAGAAGACTTGAGACTTATAATTTTCATCCATGTGATCTTGGGCAAGTCACATAATAACTTTGACCCCAAGTTTTCTCAACTATAATAATGCTTTATCTTAAATGGTATGTTTTAATCAGTTGCGATTATGGACTGAGAACAGAATGTAAAAGTGTTTTGTAAATAATAAAATCATTTAAGTACGTTATTTTCTACTAGCAACTTGCACAATTTAGATGGTTACTACAATAATCATTAGGTGGATTTAACATTAATTTACTAACCTAATTTTAAAGGATATACATTTTTTTTTTTTTGAGACAGAGTCTCACTGTGTTGCCCTGGCTAGAGTGAGTGCCGTGGCGTCAGCCTAGCTCACAGCAACCTCAAACTCCTGGACTCAAGCAATCCTACTGCCTCAGCCTCCCGAGTAGCTGGGACTACAGGCATGCGCCACCGTGCCCGGCTAATTTTTTTCTATATGTATTAGTTGGCCAATTAATTTCTTTCTATTTATAGTAGAGACGGGGTCTTGCTCTTGCTCAGGCTGGTTTCGAACTCCTGACCTCGAGCAATCCACCCGCCTCGGCCTCCCAGAGTGCTAGGATTACAGGCGTGAGCCACCACGCCCGGCCAAGGATATACATTTTTAACACTAACTTTTCATTTAAGTAGTTTCTCCCAGGTAATTGAAGTAACTCCTTAATCAATGAGAGTCTGCTGCCCCTCACCTTAGAGTTGTCTTTTCTAACTTAATTCAAAGCAATCTTGTATAACCTTTATCTACATTGAGAATTTTACTAGTATCAAAGAGGTCACATATCCCTTCCATCTTCAGATATTGTTATGGTCTCTTCCAAATGCTGGTTGTTTAGTTTCAGAGTTTAAAAATAAAATTAGCTTGTGGAAGCAATTGTTATTTATCAGGGAGTAAGAAAGAGGGAAAGGAGAGAGCATGGCCTTAGTATCTGGCGAGAGCCGTTGTGCTGCATCATAACAGGATGAAGGGCAAGTGAGCATACCAGACAGGAAATCAGACCAAACGTATCCTTTTTATGAGGAACCCATTCCTGTGAAAACTAACCCACTACCACGATAATGATATTAATCCATTCATGAGGGCCTAACCTTCATGACCTAATCACATCTTAAAGGTCTCGATACAATTGTTATAATGGGAATTGAATTTCAACATGAGTTTTGGAGGGGATTTTCAAACCATAGCACTGAGCTATTTGCATACCTTTCACATTTTTGGTTGCCCTTTTTGTATATTTTCTTTTTTCTTGGTGTATGTGTTTTTCCTATTTTTGGTGTGTACTTTTGGTGCAACAGACCTGAAAGATGGAATAGCTAAAAAAAAAAAAAAGTAGGAAAAAGTGAAGAAATAAATGTTTAAAGTACCAAGTTCTTTAAATGTTTTCTTGTAAAGCAACTAAGCAAAGAATGATAGATGTGCTAACCACATGTGCTTATTGCTATTCGGCAAATCTGCTATTCCTGCTATTGAGTATTACATGCCTGCTGTAGTACATAGCATTAAGTTAACAGGAGTAGCCAGCTGCAGTTCCCTGGTATATGCAGAATATGCTCTATCTCTTCCTGTGTCCTACACAATGTTTCAAATCTCAGTCCCTCATATGCAGAGCTGAATTCAAAGGCATCTTTTGCATCTTTATATTACCCAGAATTCAGTTATCCTTCTCAAGTCAGTTATTTTCTGTTTCCACAAGAAATACAACCACATCAAGAATATTGCAATCTTGATAGTTTTTTTGGACCCTAGAATAATCACATTGGATCTCACATAGTATATCACTTCCAAACATCTCACTTCACTGTCCATTCCCGAGTCTCTTCTCCTAGCCACATAATCACTGGGTTTCTCTTTCTGCTCTCCCTCCCCCACAGGTCTCAGCTCAGCCTCACTGGTTTCTGTGCTCCTGGCTCACTCTCCCTCAAGTCATTCAATCTCTCCTGTCTTTTTATCTTCTGCAGAACAATTTAGTGTTTCTCTAGTTTCTACTTCTGAACTTTCATACCTTACATTGCTCACCAACAAAGGACCCTCCAGGTAACACGGTCGGTCTGTTCATCTAGGGCAGTGGGAGATGGCAAGTTACAATAAATAATTTTTACTTCAAGATATTTATAGCATTTTCTCACTTCTCTAAATAGAAGGAAAATTAGTCCTTTTCCTCAGTATTTCAGTTCCACCCCAGGAAAGAGAACAGCATGGGAGAGGACATAAAATTGGGTTTCCACAGAGGCTATTTCCTAAAACACTCGAAGATCAAGCAGCGGGTGGAGGGAGTGAGAAAAGAAAGCTGAAAGATAAGAGAAGCAAAGGGAGGAATTACTTGGAGAAGTTACGAGTAGACATTTTCTTTTTTTTTTTTTTCTTTTTTTTTTTTTTTTTTAACGTGAACAGAAATACAGAAGACGAGTAGACATTTTCTGCCTTGAAAACGCTTCATTACATAACCACTGAGTATTTGGAAAGATTGAAAGCCAATCTAATAACCAAGTCGGGGTTATTAACTTGCAGGTAGGAAATAGTGTGATAAATAGGTGTATTAGTTTTAAGCAATACTCTAGGACAACTGATTGGTGGTTGAAATAAATAAGGAATCCATATCCCAGAGGTGTCTAGCTAGTACTTGAATCAGAATGACTAGCTTTATCATTGATTAACACCTAAGGGTTTGGCAATTAGTCTATAAATGTTAGAAATGATTCTTCATTCTTGACTTGTTGGCAGAGGTGTTCAAAGTATTGATAAAAGAAAAACTTAAGTACATTTAAATTTTAAATACTATATTTAAGTATTCAGCAATTCATGAATTGGAGCAGCAGCATCCGTCAAGCAGCTAGCACTCCACTGGGATGGGCAAAAGGGGAAGTTTTTATAAAGTATTGCCAGAAGCAAGACAAAGAAAACAGTTTGGTTAGTTACAGTGGAAAGTTCCTAGTTAGAGGTTAGTTGATGGCTCTGATCAGTACAGTTTCTAGGGTTGTTTTTACTGTTTACTGGCTTTGGTTTGTTCAAGTAGGAATTTAAAGTGCCAGAGCCACCCAATCTAACAGCTTTCCAATTAGAATATTTTTTAAAATTTCCCCACTTTTGGTCAGCTTCTCATTTATGAGAGATTGACTAAAACTGGAGCATAAGCACCACTCTGTCACCATCACACCTGGGTTGTCTTTGTCTCAGTGTGGAACTCATCAGTCATGGTGTCAGGCTTGTTGGAGAAAGATTCCTTTTGTTGTACATCTCACTTTTCTTGCTCTATTTGCAGTGAGACCATCTTGTATATCTTTGATGTCTGTGAACATTTAAGACCCTTGTGAGAATATAATATACACCAGCGAGATGTTTATATTGACTATCAAGAGGATAATACCAAGAGACAGGAGTATTCTTAGATAAGGTTGAAAGGAACCAAACCAACTAATATTTCTATGGAAAGTCTCCCAAGTTCAGAGGGTAATTTATTTGAGAAGACTTACATATTTCAGCTCAAAGCATATTTTCCTGGTCTTCAGTTTGAATGTATCTGGTTATGGCATTGGACATTTTGGTGAACTCTCTTAATGTACATATTAGGCATAAGGTTGTATCCTTGGAAATTACATCAGGTTGTCTATTTCTACCTTGTAGGATTTCAGTAACAGAACCATTGTTCTTAGTGATTCTAAGTTGGAAAGTGTAAGAAAATTGGATTGGAGGAATCTAGAATAATTCAGGATCCAATTCAGTCTACAGGTAGAAAATAAAACTCAAACACAATAAACAAGGCTACGATCTGATAACAGGTGTACTATAGTTTCTTCTGAAACACAATTTTTCTCTGTATAGTCATCCTGATTGCTACCAACAATCATAAGAGGAAGGCTAATTTGATTGTAAAAGAAGATTAGTCTCACCAAACATGCCCTGACAATTTACATAAGTGCAGTACGAATAGTGATTGACCATACAGGCTTTTTAGTTTTTAAGTCTGCTGTAACTTTGCTGTAACTTTTGATAAAGAATCTCAGATTAGACTTTTAAAAAGCCTTTCCAGGCAAGGAAGACAAGCCAAGGACTTGACATCAGACTGTGCCTATTTCCATGGAAATGAACTTAAGATAATCATTGTCTAGGTCTAACATTCTATGAGTCTATGATTATATTATGTGGAGTAAAGGTAGAGTTGGACTAGGTCATGGCTAGCTAAAGAGTAGAGAAGGCCAGAGTAGACATGGGAAACAATTCCTTTAACCAGTGCTGTTTGGCAGATAGTTTGGTCAGGGTCTAGTAAACCAGCCATTTGAAGTGAAGAGCAAGTGTGTAATGAGAAGCTGCAAAATTATTTTAAAATTAAATACTATTGATTGAGCAGCTTCTGTGTGCCAAAGATACAAAGAATGGGCAAGTCATCACTAGTTGTAGAAGTTTAGGTTTCTGCCTCTCAAACTGTAATGGACAAAAAAACTCACGTAAGGATTTTTTTTTTTAAACTGCAGATACTTAGGCGGTAGTTCTAAGAAGTTCCCAGGTGACACCTATACTGGTGATGAACAGGCACAGTTTTAGCAGTAAGATGCAACAGAAACATAATGTAAGACACATGTGTAATTTTAAATTTGTTAGCAAATTTGTTGTTAAAAATGTAGAGAAATGGTGAAATTAATTTCATAACATACTCTGACTCAATATATCCAACATATTATCATTTCAACAGTCAATATGAAAATTATTAATGAGATATCTTATACACACTTTTTAAATTAAGCCTTCAAAATTTGTTGTGTATTTTACACTTATTGGACATCCCAATTCAGATGCTTCATTTTTATTGAAAATATATACATTTGTATTTCATAATATTTATAGTTCTAAATACGTTAATGTATGCACGTTATTCCAAACGTGCTTAAACATTTTCCAATAACTGAATAAAGCATGAGCGTTTAAATGTAAATAAAAATAAAAATTAAATAAAATTTAAAATTCAGTTCTTCAGTTGCATGCACTCGTCACATCTGCAATGTTCCAGAGCCACATGTGGCCACTGGCCACCACATTACACAGAGTAGCTCTAAATCACGCAATAAAGATGAGAAGAATGCTGAGGGGAGCATGAGGAAAAAGGAAACTGGGACATGGCTTGAAGAGACTAAAGCAGAGAGATGAAAGAGCTATGGTATAATAATAATAATTATTATTTTAATTTAGGCAATGATGACTTCTTAGGGAGTAAAGGACAAAGTGAGTGAACAATGGAAAAAAGCCTCTGTCTTTTTCTGAGCAACCATGGCTAGGATTATTTTTCCTTGTTTTGATAATTCAAAAGCATCAACATTTCTCTTCAGGGGAAAGAAAGTAATTAACAGATGATGAAAACTTGTCAGAACACTTTTTCAGAGCCTGGAGAAAACGCTGTCAGGTCACACGTTGACAGGAAAGCAAGGAGCTGCAGCCAAAGCTGTTCCAGGCCTGGTCTAGTTTGGCTGTCAGCAGTCAGAGATTACCTGCTGAGGCTGTTTCCTGTCTCCCAGGTTTGTCTCTGGATGGCTGGATTACTCTATACCAGTTCTTCACTGGGTAACGGGTTACTCCATAAATGATGTTAAGTCTCATCCTCTCTGTAGGTTTTGTCTTCTCTATACGAGCTTCCGTCCTCCCTTTCTACCTTGCCAACCTCATTTTTCTTTTTTTCATTCTACTCTCACTCTCTGGCTGCATACCAGCCCCAGAGGCTTCTTTTTAGTTTCTTAAACTTATAATTGATGGTCTAGCCCCAGGACCTTTGCACAGGCTCTTTTCTTCCTATATAATGCTGGTTTTCTTCTGCAGCAACCTGCACTTAAGCACTTGTCATCTTTGTTTATATTCAACAAAGGATAAGATGTGGAACATTTCAGTGATTAAAAGAAACACTTTCCTCAGGGACCACATGTTGGGACCAGCATAATTCCCTAGCTGTCTTCTTAGAGGTAGGTATATTTTGACTCCCAGACTCTGGATACAATGATAAATAGACTTATCTGAAGGGAGTGCCTTTCTGTGAATACTACTAATAGGTTGCCTGACTTTGCTGGCATAATTTGCCAAATTCTCCAGCACCTGATTAAGTTTCCTGATGACTTACCTGTTCACTTTGTGAACCACTAATGTGGGGCTTATTCTCCTGGACAAGCCTTGTCTCCCTTCCCGCCTTTCTCCATGCTTCTTGGTAAGGACACAGTCTTCACCAGCTCTCTGGCCTCACCCCCTTCAGGTTGGACTCCCTGGCCAAGCCTGCTCTGCTTAATCTTCTAGTAGTTGTTCCTCTGAATTGCTGACCCAGCAGATGGCCAGTCGCAGGGCTGATGAAGTTTTGCTGCCCCCTACTGGCCGAATGTTTAGCAACTATTTGTTTAATGAATTCTGGAAATAGAATTGAATACCTTTCCAGATGCTAGTGTGTAATGAAAAGCTGCATTAAAAAAATTAAATACTATTTATTGAGCATATTCTGTGTTCCAGAAATACTAGGCACTGGCGATAAAGCAGTGAATGAAATAGACAAACGTGTGCCCTCACTGAAAAGTCAGGAGGAGACAGACAAGATATACATAAATAAGAGAACAGGTGGTAAACCAGAGATTACATGAGCAGTAAAGCTGGGAATGGAGATGGAGAGTGGGCAGGCATTTATATTTTAGATAAGGCCAGTGAAGCTCTCTGCCTGAGACTAAAGGACATGAAGGAAGAGAACAATAAACACTGAGGGAAGAGGCTACTTGTTATGTTTGAAGAACATCAAGGCAGCCAGTGTGGCTGGAGCACTGGAGCAGAGGGACTGAGGGGGGGAGTAGGGCACAGGTCAATGAGCTGATCGTGAAGGGGAGGTGAGGGCAGATCACACAGGGGCTTGTGGGCAATTTTATACATACATAGGTATTCGTGCACACATGCACGGATACAATATATGGGTACAGTATTTATATACATACAGACGCACACATGGATACACACAGATACATGCCAGAGACTCACAGACACACAGACATACACACAAATACAGTGACACACATAGATACACAGAGACATGCACAGAGACATACAGAGACACACAGTGACATGCACACAAAAACATGCATAGAAACAGATATGCACAGAGACACACAGACACACAGTGACATGCATACACACATGCACAGACACACACACACAGAATCATACACAGATACAGACACACAGAGACATACACAGACATGCACAGAGACATACAGATGTACACACAGACACACAGAGATACACACAGAGACACACAGACACGCAGAGTCACATTCAGTAACATGCACACACAGACATGCACAGAGACAGACACAGAGACATGCAGAGAGACAGGCACATAGACATGCAGAGACACACTCAGACATGCACAGTGACATGCATAGAGACACACAGACACACAGACAGAGTGACACACATAGTCATATATATATGAATCAGATGGGAAGCTGGGAGTTTTGAAGAGAGTGGGGCTATGATATGACATGTTTAAATAAATCACTCTGCAAATTGTATCAATAATAGACTGTAGGAATGAAGGTAGAGAGAACAATAGTTGTTATTTAGAAACATTTAATTTGAGATACCTTATTGCACATATACCAAAGAGAAAATCAGAGGAGAAATCTAGGGTAGTGATAAAATATTTGGAGATATCCTCTATAAATGGTATTTATAATTATTGATAAAACTGGATGTGATCAAATTAAGAATATTAATTCAATGTGGCAGAAGTTGTTATAACTTCCAATCTGAATGTGGTTCTGACTTCAATGCAGCTTTGAGATTTAAATTTCCACTTTTGCCATGTGATATATGCTGACTATATATTGGTGTAAACCTGTATTCTCCTCTATTTGAATTGGTGTAAACCTGTATTCTACTATTTGAATTGTTGTAAACCTGTGGTTCATATAGCTCACCCTGTAATTATCTGTTTTTCATGTGGCCATGACTGTATCCTTTATGAACTAATTCTACCTCTGTCTTTTTCTGCTTAGTTCATCACAGTTAAAATAGCTGATGGTAGCAACAGGGTTGTGAATACCAGTGCAAATACTGGCAGGGTCATAGAGTGCTTTTCACCTCTTCCCCGTTTGCACATCCTCTTGTTCAACTAGCTAAGTTCTGCATATGCCTTAAGACTCAGTTGAAATGTCATCCCCTCTGAGAAGCCCTTCTTCATGTCTCTGGGCAGTGCCTACTGTTCCCTTTTCTTTATTTTCATCATGCCTTGTTTATACCTTTCTTTATAGCCCTTGCCATGTAACTAATTATTAGCTTTCATATCCTTTCTGCATGGATTGTAATTCCCAAGGGGGAAGGGATTGTGCTTTGCTCATTTTTTATATACTTGGTGACAGAGTTACTCACAAATAGTAAGTGCTTGATAAATATTAAATGAATAAATAAATAGCATTTATGCTAAACTAGTAATGGGCTTTTCATCTGGGCAACTTTTATGTTGAACAAATTAAAATTGTATAATTCCATAAGCTATTTAAGGTCTAGGCACCTTCAAATAAAGCAGGAAAAGGGCTCTTTATTTTTCTCTCTGGGCTATAAAAGTGGATGCCTAGGTTTTTATTTTGTTTGACATTAATTTAGTTGGCCAAAGCAGATTCTATCTGAAGAGCTGTCGGACTTCATTCTTCACTGCTGCTTTTTGGCAAGTCTCACATCAAAGAGCTGTTTGGAAGTTTATTCATGTTGAGGCTTTCTGGCTTCTGGTACCCATTTGGAATGAGAATCTATCTGGGAGATTAACTGTGTGGTTCCCTAGTATTGGTCGAATCTTTTTGTCAAGAATTATTGCTGTCCTTTTCCTTGGCTTAACCCTAGACCTGTTTCTGGGTAAACAACGGCCCAGCAATTTTGGTCCTTTATGTCTTTTGTTCTAATCCAGTTTAAATGTTGTTGCCATGAGCTATTTATTTTCAAGTCTTTATTTAGCTGTTAAATAATTTTCCATATAGGAAAGTGCTTTAAAGCTTTCCTATTCCAAGAAGTTCAGATTTAAAACAGCAGCCACTGGATAGCCACTTGTAGAAGGCTAAAGCAGGACCCACACCTTTCACCTCTCACAAAAATTAACTCACGCTGGATAACAGACTTAAACCTAAGGTATAAAACTATTAGAATTCTAGAGGAAAATGTTGGAAACACTCTCCTAGACATCGGCCTAGGCAAAGAGTTTATGAAGAAGTCCCCAAAGACAATCACAGCAGCAATAAAAATAAATAAATGGGACATGATCAAACTAAAAAGCTTCTGCACAGCCAAAGAAACAGTCATGAAAGTAAACAGACAACCTGCAGAATGGGAGAAAATTTTTGCATCCTACACATCTGATAAGGGGCTGATAACTAGATTATACTTAGAACTCCCGAAAATCAGCAAGAAAAAATCAAATAACCCTATTAAAAAGTGGGCAAAGGACTTGAACAGAAACTTTTCTAAAAAAGACAGAAGAATGGCCAACAAACATATGAAAAAATGTTCAACATCTCTAATCATCAGGGAAATGCAAATCAAAACCACAATGAGATATCACTTAACTCCAGTGAGAATGGCCTTTATCAAAAAGTCCACAAATAACAAATGCTGGCATGGATGAGGAGAGAGAGGAACACTCCTACGCTACTGGTGGGGCTGCAAACTAGTTCAACCTCTGTGGAAAGCAATATGATGATACCTTAAAGTGATACAAGTGAATCTACCATTTGATCCAGCAATCCCATTACTGGGCATCTACTCAAAAGATCCAATGATGCTCTACAAAAAAGACACCTGCACTCGAATGTTTATAGCAGCACAATTCATAATCGCAAGGCTGTGGAAACAGCCCAAGTGCCCATCAAACCAAGAATGGATTAATAAAATGTGGTATATGTATACAATGGAGTACTATTCAGCTCTAAGAAACAACGGTGATATAGCACATCTCATATTTTCCTGGTTAGAGCTGGAACCCATACTACTAAGTGAAGTATCCCAATAATGGAAAAACAAGCACCACATATACTCACCAGCAAACTGGTATTAATTGAGCAGCACCTAAGTGGACACATAGGTACTACAGTAATAGGGTATTGGGCACGTGGGAGGGGGGTGGGGGGAGGGCATATACATACATAATGAGTGAGATGTGTACCATCTGGGGGATGGTCATGATGGAGACTCAGACTTGTGGGGGGAGGGGAGGAAAGGGCATGTATTGAAACCTTAAAATCTGTACCCCATAATAAGCTGAAATAAAAAAAAATTAAAGAAAAACTGGTTTGGCAGTCAGGTTAGATAATAAAAATAAAATTGGATTCTGTACAGCGGAAAATAAAAAAAAATAAAAACAGCAGCCATTTAAACTTGTATTTAGGCAAACAATCTTTAGATTTCTTAATTTTATTTCCTAATTTTCCTTGTGATTTCTTCTTTGATACATTGGTTAAGAGTGTGTTGTTTAATTTCCACAAATTTGTAAAAGTTTTAATTTTACCCTGTTATTGATTTCTAATTTCATCCTGTTGTGTCAAGGGAAGATACTTTGCATGATGTCTATCTTTTTATATGTCTATTGAGACTTAATTTGTGTCCTAACATACAGTCAATCCTGGAAAATGTCTTATGTGCTCTTGAGAAGAATATGTATTCTGTTGTTAGGCAGAGTGTTCTGTATATCTGTGAGATCTAGTTGGTCTATTATGTTGTTAAATTTGTCTATCTCCTGTCTTGTTCTATCTACAATTGAGTGTGGGGTATTGAAGTCTCCAACTATCTACTATAGACTATTTTTCCCTTCAATTCTATCAGTTTTTCCTTCATATATTTATGATTTTCTATTAAGTACCTAAATGTTAATAATTGTTATTTCTTCTTACTATATTGAATCTTTTATTAATGTATTATGTTCTTCTTTGTCTCTTGTAATCTTTTTTATTTAAAGTTTATTTTGTCTTATATTGGTATAACCACACCTCTTCTTGGTTGCTCTTTGGATGGAATGACCTTTTCCACACTTTCACCTTTTAACCTATTTGTGTCTTTAGATCTAAAGTGAGTCTTTTGTACACAGCATATAGTTGAATCGTGGTTTTAAAATATATTCTTCCAATCTCTGTCCTTTGATTGGAGAGCTTCATACATTCACATTTAAATAATTACCAGTAAGAAGAAACTTACTTCTGTCATTTTGCAATTTGTTTTCCTGTCCCTCATTACCTGCATTACTGTCTTCTTTATTGGTTAGTTGATTTTTTGTAGTGAAACATTTAAATTCATTTTTTATTTTCTTTTGTATATATCCTATAGCTATTTTCTTTGTAGTTGCCATAAGGATTATATTTAACATCCTAAAATTATAACATCCTACTTTCAATTTATACCAGCTTAACTTCAATGATATACAAAAACTTCGCTCCTTGAACAGCTCTTTCCCCACCCCTTTCAGTTGTTGATGTCAGAAAATTACATCTTTATACATATATGCCCACAAACTAATAATTCTTTTAAATATAATAGTATCTTAAATTATGTAAAAAATAAAATGTGGAGTTATAAATGAAAGTTACAATAATACTAGTTTTTAAATCTAGTAATTTTCTTTTAAAATGTATGGTCTCTTAAACTATGTAGAAAATAGAAAGTGGAGTTACTCACTATTGTTTTAACAATACTAGCTTATATAATTGCCAGTGTATTTACCTCTATTGAGATGATTATTTCTTTATAAACTTTTGTGTTCTGTCTAGCATCCTCTCATTTCAACTGGAAAGGCTCCCTCTAGTATTTCTTGCAGGGCAGGTATGGTAGTAACAAACTCCCTCAGATTTTGTTTATCTGGGAATGTCAATTTCTCCCTCACTTTTGAAAGACAGTTTTGCCAGATATAGTATTCTTGGTTAACAGTTTTTAAATTTTCCTTTTAGCACATTGATTATATCAGCCCACTGCTTTCTGGCTGCCAAAGTTTCTGATGAGAAATCTGCTAATAATCTTACTGAGGATTCTTTGTATATGATGAGCCACTTCTCTCTTGCTGATTTAAAAGTTCTGTCTTTGTCCTTGGCCTTCACCAGTTTGATAATAATGTGTCTCAATGTGGGTGTCGTTGAGTTCACTTTACTTATAGTTTATTAAATGTCTTGTGTGTTTATATTCATGTCTTTCATAAAGTTTATGAAGTTTTTTGGCCACTATTCCTTCAAATACTCTCTCCACCCCTTTCTCTCTTCTTCTGGAACTCCCACAATACGTATGTTGTTCCACTTGATGGTGTTCCACATGTCCTTTAGGTTCTGTTTACTTTTGTCAACCTTTATTCTTCCTGTTCCTCAACTTGATTATTTACATTGTCCTGTCTTCAAGTTCACAGGATTCTTTCTTTTTCCTGCTCAAAGCTACCTTTAAATACCTCAATGATTTTGAAATTTCATTTATTATTATTTTCAGATCCAGCATTTCTTTTTTGTTCCTTTTTCAGTTTTATATCTCGTTATTGATCCTAAAATTTTGCTCATACACAATTTTCTTTATTTTCTCCATTTCTTCCTTTAGCTCTTTGATCATTTTTAAGACACTTGTTTTACAGTCTTTTTTAATAGATCCACCATCAGGTCTTTTTCAGGGACAGTTTAAGTATAAGCATGGAAGATTAAAGATTAAAAAGAGACCAAAATCTAACTTCTAGAGATTAAAACTACAATGTGTAAAATAAAAAAATATATACTGGATTGGATGACATAGATTATTCATTGCAGGAAACTTCTACACTGAAGATTACAAAAAATCATTGCTAAGAGAAATTTAAGAAGACTTGAATAAATGGATGTTCATGGGGTGGAAAGCTTAAAATTGTTAACACTCATTTAACCCAAATTAATTGATCTATAGTTTTAATGCAATCTCAATCAGGCTTTTTTTCTTAAGAAATTTACAAACAGATTCTAAAATTCACATGGAAATGCAAAGCCCCTAGAACAACCAAATAAACTTTGAAAGAAGTTGAATAAAATAGAGGATTAACACCACCTTATTTCAAGATTTAAAATTATAGTAATAAAGAAGTGTGACATTACCATAGACAGAGAGAAACAGATCAATGAAGTAGGATAGGGACTTCAAAAATAGACCCACACAAGAATGGACAACTAATTTGTAAACAAAGGTGCTAAGATGATTTAATGGAGAAAGAATAGTCTTTTCAACAAGTGGTATTAGAACAATTGGAGAGCCATATATAAATAAATAAACTTTGATCCTTACCTTGGATCATACAAATATTGTGGTGTTTAATTTTATGTGTCAACTTGACTGGGCTAAAAGTTGAGCAGATAGCTGGTAAAACATTATTTCTGAGTGTGTCTGTGACGGTTTTTCTGGAAGAGACTGACATTTGGATTGGAACACTACATAAAGAAGATCACCCTTATTAATGTGAGGGAGCATCAGCCAATCTGTTGCAGTCCTGAATAGAACAAAAATACAAAGGAAGGGCAAATTTACTCATTTTTTTTGAGCTGGGCATCCATCTCCTGTTTTTGAACATGGGTGCTTTTGGTTCTTGAGCCTTTGGACCAGGACCAGGACCTACACCATTACCCCCATCCTCAACCACCAGACCTTTGAACTCAGCCTGTATTACAACACTGACTTCCTGGTGTTCTCTCTCTCTCTTCCCACTACATACTCACTATTATAGATATCAAACATATGGTTTAATGAATAAGAAATTAATTGGCCAACTAATATTTACAGAAAAAATTAGCCAGGCATGGTGGCGCATGCCTGTAGTCCCAGCTACTTGGGAAGCTGAGGCAGCAGGATTGCTTGAGCCCAGGAGTTCGAGGTTGCTGTGAGCTAGGCTGACGCCACGGCACTCACTCTAGCCTGGGCAACAAAGGGAGACCCTGTCTCAAAAAAAAAAAAAAAAAGAAAAGAAAAGAAGTATTGAGTTCATAGTATTTACAAAAAACTATAGCCAATTGTGAATATTTATGCTCTTAGAAATATGCTAGTGAATATTACTGAGTAGCAGTTGAACAATTAAAAGTTTGGATCTCCCAGAAAGGTTAACGGTTCTACACAGAACTACATGCCAAAACTACCAATTTAAGGACTTGTTTCCAAACTTGTTATTTCCTGGAACACCACTCATATGATTTATATAATATATATGTTTAAATATTATATCTATTAATATTTATTTACAAGAATGACTCACCATTAGCAGCATACAGAATGATGAACATACACTTCTAACATGGCAACAGCTGCAAGCAAAATGATTAGATTGTGCTTCTTCCTTTGTGCTCCTGATTCATTTCTTGGGTATGTTAACCTTAACTTTGGGCTCTGCATGTTAGCACTTCCTGATCTTGCTTTAGACTTAACTGCAGTGGATTGCTTCTAAATAGTACTGTCTCTATGTCAACTTCTAGGGTTTAATTCTTGCAAGAGGTTATAATATTTTTTTAAATTTTCTCGGTCTATATGTTTTTGAAATTCAAGAAATTCTAGGAATGATTCTCTATATGGAAAAGCTGCTTTCCCACTAGTTACTGGATATTCCAATGGTTTCCAGTTTTATAATGAAAAACTTTTTTCTCTTTCAATTTTATATTTTTTGATCAGATCTACAAATTATTTGGCAAACATATTCTTTGAGTAGTCATCTCTAACAACTCATTATAAAAGAACCTTATTCAAATCCAATTCTTTAATATCACTTATGTATTCAGTGATTAACTTCTTCATAGATTTTTTTTTCTCTTCTAAAATCCTTGGAAGGCTAGATTAAAGTCCATTAACTGCCTCAAGTCTTGGGTTTCCTGCCCAAGGACTTGATCCCTAGAGAAGATTTCCAGCTCTTTTCTCAGGGAGTCATAACGCCCACAGGGATTGGAAAGAAGCATGAGACTTAGCATACTCTCAATGATTTATCAGTAACTGTGAACCTCTTTGCCCTCATATGCCTTTTCTCAAAGAACTGTTGCAGATTAAAGCATGTGTATATATGCTCATAGTTGTGTAAATATTACAAGGTATCAATGAATGGTCACTATTGTTTATTTATTGTTATTATTAACACTGATTTTTAATTTTATCTTGCTTTCTCAGAATTGTTATGTTACTCCTGAGACTGGGTCCTAACTTCTATCTTGACACTTTTTATCTTTTCCTGACAAGACAAAACAGAAAGGGGTTCCTCAAGTCCTCTTACCTTTAGTTCATACTTGCAGATTTGTAATTAAGACACAGTGGGTGAGTGTTTCTGAGAGGAGGACAAACACCTCTATCTGTGCATCTGTTCTCAGAAACTGCTGCTGCCCTCTGTGCTCCTCCCCTGCAGAGAGCCCCCATCCTAGATTAAGAAAAAGGAAAGAAAAGCTCTCTTTTGCTCGTCCTTGGCTCTGAGCAACACCCTTTCTATCTCATCTAGAGCTTTCTCTTCTTACTGCTCCTAATTTAACCCAAACATTTTGCTCTGTGGTAGTGTCATTGGACTTATAGCAGTTCTGAAGAGGGCCAAATTATTTGAATATATTCAGTCTGATTTATTAAAATTAAAAATTTCCAGCCTGAGCAAGAGTGATACCCCATGTCTACTAAAAACAGAAAAAAAAAAAATAGCCAGGCATGGTGGCCCATGACTGTACCCAGCAATCAGGAGGCTGAGGCAGGAGGATCACTTGAGCCCAGGAGTTTGAGGTTGCTGTGAAGTAGGCTGATGCCATGGCACTCTAGCCTGGGCAACAGAGCAAGAATCTGTGTCGAAAAAAAAAAATTAAAAGTTTTATTTTGAAATTATATCTCAATCATAATTAAATTACCATCTTGATATCCAAAAAAGGCAAATTAAATAAGAATTTTAAAAAAATAGCAGCAAATTTATTTCAGATATATCTTATTTTGAGAAAAGTTGTATTAAAAATCTCTATAGGAACCCAGTTGTACTCTCTAAGAATTTCATAAAAATATCCACAATGAGTGAATTCAAACATGGTCCAGGACTGCTTCCATAGGGAAAGATCTCATGATTACGATGTATTGATCCATAGGCAAGAGTCTAGGAGAATGCAGTTTCATTCATGAAGCTAGTTTATTGGCATACCTGTCTGCTAACGTGGCTAAAGCTATGTATGGATTGATCCAAACAATATTGTATGTCTGATCAACCTATGTCAGAAGGCACTTGTTTTGCCTTTTAATTAAGCCCTCTGAACACTATTGATATCCCTCTTCCCACCCTACAGATCTATCAAACAGTTCCCTGATCACCCTAAGCAAGACTACCATAATCACTCTCCTATTTCTATCCATTAAAAGGAAAAAATCCAGAGCATAATATCCACAAGCAGCCAGGATCTTGGCTATGTGAACCCTGGATACACCATCCTTCTTGAATTCTGCAAGAAGAGAGAGAGAGAGAGAGAGAGAGAGAGAGAGAGAGAGAGAGAGAGAGAGAGAGAGAGAGAAAGAGAGAGAGAGAGAGAGGAGATAGAATTAGAGAGACTAATGATGACAACAAAATGAAATAATGGCATCTTACCTGTTTCCTTACCTTTTTCCTCCATGTACATTTCACATACAATGATCAATCTCTTTGCTTGGACAGCTGCTGTCTACAATGTGATTTTGGCCTTGACGTTTCTATTCTCATTTCTTGTCTTCTGGTAGAAATGGCCAGAGTTGAATACAACTGAAACCCACTGTAGCAATTGACTTCTCAAGAGGCTTCATCCTCTGCAGGCCTCAAATGAAGGCTTCTCTCTCTTTCACAGTCCCTAAACACATTGAGTTTTTCCCATAAATTCCCTACTTTCCTCCTGTTGATATTTTGTTTTTTTAGGGAATACTTTGCCTCATAAAATAAGCCACAAAATCACAAAATTCTAGGGCTTAAAGGACCTCAAAGATTAGCGAGTTAAGTGGTCCCAGGGTTCCCCAATCTTTGGCTCTTACCCCAGACATTCTGATTTAATTGATTTGAGTGTGACCTTGCCATTGGGACTGTAAAAAGCTCCCAAGTGATTGTAATGTGAACCAAAGTTTGAAAAATTCTGACATTGTACTAATTCTTACCCTTTTCTTAGGACATATAGCTAGTAGGTGCCCAAGCCAGGACTTGAAAGAGGGTCAGTTGTTACTTGAAAGAGGGTCAGTGTGTTTTCATTGTTCAAGTGTTGTGTTTCTTCTAAATGAAATAGCACCAAATGATAGTAAGTATAAAAATCTGAGCAATTCTTGAGAATTTATTAAGGTATTAATTATACTAAATGAATATTGAAGAATATAGGTTAAGATAGGCCATTCAAAAAGAAAAAGCTCGGGAATAGTGCATTATTGTAATATTATGGGACATAAATGATATTATCTGATTGCTATCAATAAAATACTAATAAAATAAAAGCAAATCTTTAGCAGGCAAATGAATATGCAGTTCCTCATATTGAATCATTAAATAGTGGATTGGAATGATTTGTCTTTTTGTAGGATGATCTATCTGTTAATATTATTTTATAAACTAGAGAGAAAATTATGTTCATAGAGGCACCTGAATAAAATTTCTTCCATTCAGTTGATTAGAAAATAATTCTTCAGAAATGCTTAGATATTTAGCATACCCAAAATAGTAATAGGAAGGTCAGAAGCAAGTAACACAAAAGCAATTTGAGATAACAGAACACCAAATAAAATGTAATAACCATAAAGGCATTTAAAGCTCTTGGTCTCTGTGCTACCATTAATAATTGACTATCTGACCTCATTGTTGAACATGTCAAAGTAATGAATGTGTAGTTGGCCTTCATTGTCCTTGTGTTCACCATGCTCTGTCAACACCTCCTAGGTAGCCATCAATTCTCTTAGTGTTCTTCTCTCTGTTGTTTTTATTAACAGCAGCAAGACACATTTTGTTGTTTTAATTTAAAGACAAAACTTTGACTATAAGTTGAGGTATCAAATTTACACATACATTGCTACTCACAGTCTTTATTAAAGTTGCTTGTATGTTAAGGGATATACAAAAAAAGGGATATATTAAAAGCATTCTGAATTTTCTTGAATGGCATTAGTTTCTAATATGCTCTTCCAGAAATGCATCACATGTGTTAATCTTGGGTCAAGAAAATATAATGATGGTTTTATGCCACTAAATTTAGAGTGATTTGTTGCACTGCAACAGAAACTAGAATAGTAGTGGATGCATTGCTTTTTTTGTTGGGGAAATGATTCTGTTTTTTTTTTACTTTCCCCCCAATATAACCAAGAAGCTACCAATCAAAGTATTTCCCCTTTGGAAATTTTAATCAACATAAAAGTAGGACCCAGCCTAGGTTGGAGTAATGATCATATGATGTCTGCTTTGCTAAAGCGATTGGCCCAAGGTATGGCACATGACCCAACTAGGGCCAATCTGAGTCTGTTCCTGGAAGTTTCTAATTAGAGCTGAAGTGAAAAACTCTTTTGCCTTCTAGGTCCAGCAAGTGGCTACACTACAGTATGGAGAAAGCCTTCCTGCAGTAGGAGAGAATGAAGCTGTGCCAAGAAGAGACCAAAGAAAAGAGGAAGGAGGCCTGACTGTGCTTGGACTTCTGGTTCCAGTCACCAAGTTCATCTGAGTTTCCCTGGGCCTGAATCTCTTTCTTCATTTCTGAGCACTAACCTGGTATCCTTCAATAAATTGTTCTATTTTGTGTAATCTACTTTGAACTAGGATTCTGTCGCTTGCAACGTGTGAGAACCTTCACAGTGAGCTTGAATTTCATTCTCATCATCAGATATCCTCAAGAGTATATGATTTTGAAGAAAGAGGCCATTTGTGGGCCAAAAGGAGAAAACCAAGGGCAGGTTGAGGGAAAGCATTTGAAAATAACAAAGAATTCTTGTTAAGTAAAGGGGTCAAATTAAAGGCAGAAGAGATCAATTAATGAACAATTCTTTTTTCACAGACTGGAGTAGATCCCTCCTGAAGTTGTTGAGTTTTTAGTCCCCGTTATAATGCTGTATTTTGTGAGTCACTGCTGTTCATCCCTTGTCCCCCAACCATACCTCCAGCGCATTATTAATTTCTCCTAATTTAGGGTTGTGACAAGGTTAATATCACCTGTTTAGAATCTAGCTGTCAATTTAATGTGAACAACACAGACAATTATTATGTAAAGGGTATTAACTGGACAGAAAATCAGTTCCCACAGGGAAAAATATTGGATACTATTTAATCACCAATACCTAATCAGTAAGAAATAAAAATGTAACAAAGAAACAATCTGGTGGTCTTGAAGAGCTACTTGAAAAAGCTAGAAATTTAAGCAGAAAAAAATCCAGAATTGTAGAAAACCTTATTAAAACATGTTTTGATGTTTCTTTTGGAAATAAAATGACCCCTTATGAATATTACATAGACTCTGGATGGACATTGTTTATGATTTGCATGGTACTTTAAAATTTGTCTCACCATGGGAATCTTAGCTAATAAGATGTTATTTCTGGTAAAGAAGGATAGTTTGTGATATTTGGTAAAGGGAAAATAACACTTAGATTATGTTTCAGAGAAAAACAATCATTTACAAAGAGCTCTTAAAAATTGAGTTGTTAAATATTTAAAAGTTCAGGAATTTTATTAAACCACCTAATTTTGTATTTATAATATATTAATTATAATATATTACTACCATCCTTTATATGTATATGTGTTTAACATGGTGATTCAGCCTTTTTTTGTTAGATTTCTTGGCTTAACTGTTACTCACTTCCCTGGATTCTCTTAGGCTGTTCCTCTCTTCTTATTTTTACCCAAGTGTATACTCATGGAATAAAAAGTAATTTAATATAAACCTTAGCAAAATATAACTAAGAAGATAAATCATAGGATCATAAAAATTTAGAACTGGAGGGGTCTACAGAGCTCATTTGGTTCGATGACCTTATTTTACAGGTTCAGAAACGAGATTCAAGGAGATTAATTATTTTTCAGCCCAAAGTTGTGTTTGCTGCTGAGAAAAAATAAAATGCTCCCAAACTATATATAAATGATTCTTAGGTTATTCATACTTTTGGTGTTTCTGTGCCTCAGTTTTTCTTTCTTACTTTTTAGAGTATTATCTGTTTGAATGGCTTTATATTTAAGTTATTGAGTGACATAGTCTAGTGCAGCAATTCTCAAAGTTCAGTCCTTGGACCAACAGCATCAGTATTACCTGAACACATGTTAAAAATGCAAATTCTCAGGCCCCATTCCAGATGTAGTGAATTAGAAACAGCAATCTCTGTTTTAATAAGCCTCTTGGTTATTCTAATGTACTAGGTTTGTGGAATGACACATGGTCTGAGTATTAGGAAAATGAGGTCTTAGTACAAATTCTGTAACTGACTGGTGATTAAGCATCTCACATCTTAACGCAAACCTAATATTCTTTTTTTCCTTTCCTAAAACCCTCTAAAGTTCTTCCATAGACTACAGAACACAATTTAGCCTTTGTGTAAACCTTTTTAGTCCTATGTAAACAGCCCTCTACTTCTACAACCTCATCTCCCTTCAACCATTTGCTCTGATTTGGGCTCCAACAGTACCAATCTCTCTGTTCCATTTCCCTTATTGTTCCCTTGCCAGGAATGCTCTTTCTTCCCTCTTCACCTGACTTAGCTCTTTTATGAATCCAGCTAGAGGCCCAGGAATTGTAGGAAGTCTTCTTTGGTTTCCTCACAGGATGGGTTCTGTGCCTTCTCTATTGTTTTCATAATATTCTATGCATAGACATCACTGAGAGCTGAAAATATGTAGATATTCACTAGTTAATGGAGAACAAATGGCTTCCTGGATAAGAGAATGGCTTGTGCAAATGTCCTGCGCTACTGGGAGGACACAAAAAAGGGGCTGAAAAAAGTGGCAGTGTGGCAGGAGTGGAGGGTGTGAGAGAAGTGCAAAGGGAGGTAGGTAGGGCCAAATCACGCAGAGTGTTGTAGGCAACAATGGGGATATTTGTTCTTATCCTAAGAGCAACAGGAAAATATGGATATATTGTAGGGAAAAAGTGAATGCAATAAGATTTTCATTTTGAGAGGATCACTTTGGCTGCTATTAAAAGGCAACAAGAGCAGCTTTCAGGCAGCCAGCTAGGACACCATTGCACTAGTGCAGGGGAAAGACAATGGTACCTAGGATGGTAACTTCTCTGTTGGTGGTGGTGGAAATGGAGAGAACAGATGGATTTCATGAGATATTTTAGGACTTAGTGATGGCTGGATAGGAGGGGTGAGGGAGTGGGAAATGTCAAGGATGACTCCAAAAATTTTGGTTTGTGTAACTAGTGCATTCAGTCATTTAGTTGGGGGATACCAAAAGAAGACTAGGTTTTGGAAGAAAGGTTAGGGACATCAGGAATTTGAGGCAATAACAAGGTAGGTAGTCGAATTCAGAGGGAGATCAGAGAGGAATACAAAAATTTGGGGGTCATTGCTCAAAGGCAATCCTGATGAGAAAGGTTTTATTGGATGAGTGGGGATGGAAACCACTTTATAATGGGTAGGGTAGTGACAGAGAAGTCAGGAAGTAGAGAGAGGAGGCTTTATTAAGTTTCTTGAAAAGTGAAAATGCAAAAGAAAGGAGAAAAATAAGGGAGTTGCTGGAATTGGGAATGTAGGTAAATTAGAGTTTTACATGTTTTAGAGACTTGAGTGTATTTACAAACTGATGAGAAGGACTCAGTTGATGCAGAGAGGATGAACATGTAAAAAGGAGAAGTGATAATTGATACTATGGGTCTGAAGAGAGCAGTAAGTGATGGAATCTGAAGCACAAAAATAAATGGGACTTGATTAAATTAAAAGCTTCTGCACAGCCAAGGAAACAATCAACAGAGCAAATAGACAACCAACAGAATGGGAGAAAATATTCACATGCTACACATTTGATACAGGGCTGATAACTAGACTCTAGAGAGAACTCAAGCAAATCAGCAAGAAAATAATCAAACAACCCCATTACAATGTATTTCCAAAACAGGATTTAAAGCAACTTATAATAAAAATGCTTGTTTTATTTTGTTTTGGGTAAGTGTAGGTTTTAAGTCAGTATCTAGTAACTGAAGATATTGACTATATTGGTGAACCTGACAGATTAACACTGCCAAATAAGGGGAACACTCTCATTTAAATACTCCGAACAAAAGTAACATATATCTCAGTCCCTATGTATCCCCAAGGTGTGATCAGTTTATTATGGACATTGAATATTCTAGCACTTCTTTGAGACTGTCTTTAAAAAGTTGGTAAATAAAACCAGATTTAACTGTTCATCTCCTTCAGCTCTTCCTATACATTCACATATAGCAATGGAGAACAATCATTCCATTAATTTTTTTGGATTCTTTCTGTAACATTCATTTTAGACGTCATCCTTGTCATCTTCTGTCCCCATTAATGCTCCTTGTTCTGCTTATAAATATTTCATATGCATATCTTTTACTTCATGTTGAGGTTTAATGATCCCCTTTCTCCTTTGCTGTCCCTTTGATGTATTATGCTCATTAGAATGGAAGGGCAGGGGTTGAATGTATTTTTTGAACCAAGTCAAAGACTTGTAAAATTTCTAAAATTTTCTGCTCTATCAAAATTTACAATTTGAAAAAATCTGGCTAGGAGTCTTGAGATGTTTTTACCAGACAGATATTGATTTGAGGTCAATAATTTTTGGGAGCAGGGGAAGTATAGAAAAAGAAAATATTTTATTTTTTTAAAATTTTCATTTATTTATTTATTTATTTTGAGACAGAGTCTCACTCTGTTGCCCAGGCTAGAGTGCCATGGTGTTAGCCTAGCTCACAGCAACCTCAAACTTCTGGGCTCAAGCAATCCTTCTGCCTCAGTCTCCCGAGTTGCTGGGACTGCAGGCATGTACCACCATGCCCGGCTAATTTTTTCTATATATTTTTAGTTGGCCAATTAATTTCTTTCTATTTTTAGTAGAGATGGGGTCTCGCTCTTGCTCACTCTGGTCTCGAACTCCTAACCTCGAGTGATCCTCCTGCCTAGGCCTCCCAGAGTGCTAGGATTACAGGCGTGAGTCACCAGGCCCGGCCAAAAGAAAACATTTTAAATGTGAAAAATTCTTAAATTCTGCATAAAATAGTTTACTAAAATGATCATCCAATTTCAACAATTTTAGAAGATTGACAAATATAAGATGAATATGTTGTTATGAAACCAAGTCCTTGGATAAAACCTAAGGGGGGCTATAATTTTTTTTTTTTAATAAAAACCAGAGTTACCATTAAGGATTGCTAAAGAAATCTATAATAAGTCTCTGAACACACTAAAGGAGATATTATAGTTGAAGCTTGTCAACAAAGTGAGTCAGCTGGTAAGAACCATTTTCTCTTTTCAAAACTTGTGGCAGTCCTTCCTAGTAGGAATTCCATTTGCATCAATAAAATGTTTCCAGTGGAAGAAAACTGTAGCAGTATCTTTGAGTCGTGTACTTTGAGATTGCTTTATAGACAAGGACCTGTTATACAGTGAAATTTTTGATTTGTCAATAATCAAGATGGGATATGAGACAGGCTGACTCCATGATGAAAATGACTCCATAGTTAATTGTTTTGGAAAGAGGTTTCATTCTATTTGCATCTAACAGGTGAACAAATTAGTTGCCAGAGTTTCTTGATGAAATAAAACCACACTGTTAGCAGAATGCAGGCCAGGTCACATCTAATCAAAGTCTGGGATCGGTTTAGGTACCTCCTCTGGCCTTCAGAAAAGGATAAAACCTTCTAAGTTGATAGGAATTGATTATTTCCACTGTCTGTCAGGTAGCTCATTTAAACGGGTAACAATATGTGCTCTGACTCTATTGCAACACGCTTTAAACCTGTCTTCTGAATTCTAGAAAAGGCCTAGCTGATAAATATGTTCTGTTTACTTACTGATGTTAAAAATTCTTACTGCTATCTCTTTTCTCAGCTGAACAATGCAAATTTATGTAACCTTTTCATACAGAACTTGATTTTCCCACTCCTGACTTTGAGTTCTTCTTTTCCTTAGATTTAATAACTTAATGGGGTTGTCCTGATACTACAGGAGTCCTGGCTCTTTAGTCCCCAAGGCTCAGCTTGACTCTTATCCTCCAGCCTCCCACTACTCACCTTCCTAACATTGCTTTATCAGATCTCTGCTGTCACCTGTGCCTAGCCAGTAATGCATGTAACAGTTCCCCACGGGGCTTCCTTGTGAGTGGGGCAGAGATGTAATTCCAGGTTTAACAAGAAAACCCTCCATCACTCACCTCCTTCCTGGAGTCTGTTCTTCCTTCCGTAGGAGGCAAAGCCTTAAATCCACAATTAGATAAAGCTTGTACTGCAAATATACTCCAAGAGAGATAATACAGCAACTTAGCTTTATTTGTATAAAACTATAAATGCCTGATTTAAGACCCAGAAATCATGCTGTATGTTGGAAGGGGAGGGGGTGTGAAGACCCTGATGGTGTACAACAGGGCTAGCAAAAGTGACACATTTGACTTTGCTTACTCCATCCCACGGTCACTTTTTATTAGAAGTTGTAACGGTCCCTTTTTGATGCATGCATATTTTCTTCAGATTGTGCCTTTTTTCCTTGCTTTTTGGTATGCCATGTAACTTTTTGTTCAAAGCCTGGCGTGTTTGCGTTGGGAATAGGAACCGAGGTAAACAGGCCTTTAGTGCGAGGATTTATGATAATCTGGCTAGGAATTGGGCTGTGTTTAATGTTTGCCATAGCTAAAGGTTTTAGTGCCTTCAGATTTCTCTAGTGTTCTTGTTTTTTCTCTCCTCTTGACTTTGGCTTTCCAATATACTCTTCCGCAGGGAGAGTCTGTGTCTTGCAGCTCTTTAGCTACAATCCACTGTTGTTACACTAGAGCCCTGTTGCTGTGGTGGCAAGGTATGGGGGAGAGAAAAGCATAATATAATGTAATTAATTGGGCTTATATCTCTTATCTGTGACCTTGACAATTATTTTTACATGGGGTAGCCTTCGTTTTCTCTCTTAGATGAGACAGAAAGGCTGGAGTGCAGGAAGGTGAGGAATGTCTTTCCCTAGCTGAGCAAAGGCTGTAATAGTCTCTTCCCTTGCTGAGTAAGCCTTTGTTATGGAGAACACTTTGGGCCTGGTTCACATTGGTTTTTCTTTTCCTCCTCCTGCCAGAGGCGTGAGAATATCTCTCTCAAATCTTCACTGGTGGGATTCTTGGAGATAAACCCATGAAAGTGTGGGTCTGCACTAAGACTGTGGCTTCTAAGAGTTTCTCACTCTCATGCTAGTCCACTTGCAGCCTCTAGCAAGTCATCAAAATTATCATGTAGGTTTTCCTACCAGTGTGTGGATCCAGCAGCTTCTACTCCAGGTAAACAGATCTAGGCTGTGATCTTCTGGATTTATCTCTCTCTGGTTAGATTTTGGGTTGTGGTTTGCCCTGTAGCCTCAGTTCCCTGATGAGTCAGAGAAAAGTCACTGATTTTCAGTTTATTCAACGTTTTCTTGTAGGGACAGGAGTGATGACTTCCAACTTGTTTATATGTCAGAGCTGAAACCAGAAGTCAACATTACTTCTTTGTGCAATATCCCTTTGATGTTTCCATTGTATACATCCCATTTATTTCTCTCAGTGCACTACTCTTGGGGCAAAATGGCTATTTTAAAAAAAATTGAAGTAGCTGTAGTTTATTCATAGTTACACATCAATCAGGTTTGATGTTAGAGGAGTTGAGAGTAGAACAATGACTTGGGAAGACAAAGGATTTGGAAGAGAGGTCTCATAAGTAGAATATAGAACGGATTCTAAAATCTACTTATGAGACTCTGGTAATATAGAAATCTTCTTCCTTACCACAACTATTCCTCCCCCATGAAATGCTATGTCAAATTTCCTTTGATGTGAGACTCAAGCTGATATAAACTAACATTTAAAAACAGATCTTAGTTCTCTAAAATTTCTCTCAGCCAACTTTGATTCTTCGATCTGCCTCTGTAATTATTTTTCTTATTCTACAACACATATAATCAACTTGCAAAAATTCTACTCTCCTTTTAAGGGTTAGATTACACACAACTTCTGATCTCTTAGAGTGAAAGTAACTTCTCTGATCTTATTAATTATTATAGAGGTATGCCGGAGGCAGTTAATATTGGCTCACAAAAGCTGAATATGTGCATGACTCTGTTCTACATTGTGTGATATGGCATTGGTACACTGAAATCAGCTATAGTGGGAACATTTACACCAAGGAAATTGGAAAACACTACTATCCATTGGAATTTATTTTTCTTGTACAGGCAGTTAAACATATAACATCACACCACTGTGTGTGTGCCCATGTGTTTGTATGTGTGGTGTCTGTGTATGTAGATAGAATGAGAGAAAAGCAGAGAGGCAGAGAGAAAGAGAGAAACAAAGAGATACATAATAGTTCTTTATGTACTTGTGTCTTATTCTAGTCTGTAGTTTCTTAAGTGTAGTGGGCAGGTATTTTTTTTTCCTCCTAGGTACCCACTCCCACTTTTTAACTGGGGAATCATTATCTACTATTTCATTACTGATTATTTGGGTGAGGCTTAGTTATTTATTGGTTTCTTGCTTCCAGGGGCAGACATGAACTTGGTAAACAAGTATATTGGTTCTCTCTGGCTGTAGTGATTGATTCAACGGCAGTCACATGACATAAACTAAGTCAATCAAAGCCAATGAATGTCAGCCCTGGGACTTTAGTGAGAACTCTTGAAAAAATACTTTCTTTTCACTGAGGTCCTAAGTTGAAACTGCTGGTGGGCATATAGCCAATGTGACAGTGGAACTTATCTAAGAATAAAATCAATACAGAGAAACAAAGGACCAAGAGATGGAGAGAGGATCCCTGATCATTTTAAGCACCTGGATCTATCCTTAAGTTGCATTCTTTTTCAAATATGTAAGCCAATATTTTTTTTTACATTGGCTAGTTTGAATGAGGTTTCTCATTGGCAGCCAAAAAAGCTCTAAGAGTAAATAAAATAGAATATAGGTTTTAAAAAATCATTATAGCCACACAGCAGCATAATGCCTCATCTATGAAGGAGCTTAATAACTATTTATTGAATTAAAGAATGAATCTGATGTAAAATACAAATGCAAAGTTTGCTGTTAATGTGGTATGTATTTATTTCTTCCTGAAAACCTTATTAAATATTTGAGTGAATTGTTCATATATTTAATTCATTTCTAAAGAGGAAAAAATTGTGTCTTATTATACGACCTTCATTGCTGACCTTTTCTGCTGTTTGAATTTTACTTATCTGTTATTTGAAGAAATAATTTCTTCAGATAAGTAAGCTATATTAAGTACTCTGCTTTTGGGTTTTTCTAGGTAAAGAATTCCATTCTTTAAAACATAAAATTAATTATAAAATCCATGTTATTTAACAAATAAGGTATTTAAAAGTAATATTTAGACATAAAAGAGAACATTGACTTGAAATGATAACAGAAACTGTAAGAAAGTACAAATTTTTAAAAGGTGACAAATACTATAACTGCAACAAAGTATAGGAAAAATAAAATGATTTTTAAAAATTAATTAACTGCCTAAAAATCTTCATAATAATTATTTTTTTCTATTTGCATACTGTTTGGTTGCCTCCTCATATGACCACAATTTTATAATATCATTTTCTATAGAGAAAATAGAAAGATAATCCCGTCTTTCCTCTAGAATTATTCTCCTTTTTGAGGTCATCCTCAATAGTCTTTCATTCAATAAACAAAACAAAACCCATGCCTTTTTTTTTTTTTTTTGACTGGTGTTGCCCTCTTCTGTGCCCTATCTTTTTTTGGCTAAATGTGCTTGACTTTAAACAATTGAAGAGGAAAAGGTTTCATGCTTGGTCCATAAATGCTCAGCTCAGGGACATGCAGATGTCCTTTCTCTTAGTAGCTAATGAAAATTGATTATTAAAAAAACAGAAGCAGCAATGCATTTATTTCATTTTTAGAAGTTGTTTGAACCATTAAGTAGGGATGCTAAGAACAGTTTTCTTTTCATTATTTTAACATAAGTAGATTCAGCCTGCCCTCCTCTATACTTTTAGGTTTTAGTTGTTTCACTGAGTAATTGGGTTGAGAGCTAACTTTCCCCTCTACATTTTATTTTCTCTCTTCAGTGATCAATTGATGATTCAGAAAATAACAGAAGACTCTAAAAGAAGACCTACCATCCAGAGCTAGTCTATAAGTTGTGACTCAAGTGCATTTATATACCTAGAGTATCAGTTCCAATGACAGCCATGGAAACTGAGCCAGGTAGTGAACTCATCATGGCATTTTATGTGTTCCAATATTTTATGCCATCAGCTAAATCAAAGGACAATGGAGGAGACTACGTCTGATGAATTATTATTTTAAAACACATGGAGACCTGCACAGAGAAGGTCATAAATATATAACAGTGTATAATAAGTTCTGGTATTTGTGACTTTAGTTGATCCAAAAGATAGGAGTTAAAAGATGCTTTAGAAACTAAATGGAACTAGTGGAAAACATTGCTATATGGACAGGAATGACCAACTATACTGACGCAATGAATTAATGTTATGCTAGAAATTGTTAACCCAAAGCTCTTACTTCACTTTCCTATTTATACCTGTTAGCATTTAATATCTAACTAATCATAGATGACCCTCTCCTATCTTGTATATGAAATGGGAAGAGATAGGGCTTTATTTCAAATTTTGGTAAAATGACATTTTTGTATCTTGAAGCTGTGTGATGACCCAGGGGTAGGAAGGGGCCAGGATTATCAAGGCCCAAAACTAAAAGTAAATTCTTTATTAACAGTGAAGTCCTTGGGGTAGACCAGGGGAAAGATGGCGTTGAAGCTGATTCCTCTGTTGCCTTCCTCTCTGGGAATGCTGGCAAACCAAGAGGGAACAGTGGCAACTGCTTTGGAGAAGTGTCACATAAATCCTTGAGATTTACTGAGAAATTGGGTTTTGCTTCTTGGTGACAGTTGCTGTGAGTCACAGAGATTACTGAGATAAACTTTAAAGGCAAAGGATAAAGAAACCTGTCCTCCCTTCTTTTTGTGAGCTACGGGGTGCTTCCCAGTCTTGAGTTCTATGGTTTTTCTTCTTTTCTCTTATCTCAAACCATCAGTTAATTAAACACATCTTCAATGTCTAGTACATTTGGGTGCTCTGTCAAATATATATACGTATACATACACACATATGTATATGTAGACATAAAATATGGTCCCTACTTCCAAGAAACCTAGGGGCAAGTAGGAGAGATGGTCTTTTCCTAAATGATGAGAGTGATAAGTATCAAGTATGAGGCACAAACAAATGCCACAGAAATCCAGAGGAGGGAGGGAATGCATTCAACTGTAGGATCTAAGTCTTGAAAGATACAATTTTACATGGTAACTGGATGTGAAAGTGGATTTTTCTGTTCTCTCTGAATTTCAGCTAAAATCCCTCAAGTAGAAAATAGACACAAAGACCTAAAGAGAATGATAAGGAGCTACTGGGTACTGTTGATTCCTAAGAGTTGGCCAAACTAGGGGCCCTTATTTCCTTGACCCCATTTAGTGATGCTATGGAATTTTTCCTTTCCTCACTTAGAATAAGAGAAAGAAGGGTATTATGGACTGAATTGTGTCCCTACTGAAATGAGACTGTATGTGGAGATACACTTAAAGAGATAACTAAGGTTAAATGGACATAAGGTTAAATGAGGTCATAAGGGTGGGGCTCTAATTCAATAGAACTGGTGTCCTTAGAAGAAGAGGAAGATGCACAGAAATAGAGAAAGGCCATGTGAAGACACAGTGAAAAGGTAGCCATTTGCAAGCCAAGGAGAGAAGTCTCAGGTGAAACCAACCCTGCTGGCACCGTGATTTTGGACTTTCAGCCTCCAGAACTGTGAGAAAATAAATTTCTGCTGTTTAAGCCATGCAAAATGTGGTATTCTATTATGACATCCCTGAAAAACTAATACAGAGGGCTGCTCTATTATTGAACCAATTAAGAGGATCCTAAGAAAACTTCTTACAGGGATTGGAAATAACTATAAGGAGGTGAGACTGACACATTAACCCTTTGAGAATGTGTTGGTGTACATGAAATTAGAGACAGCATGTGAAGTTGGTTTGATTTTGATTTATGGGTTTTAAAAAATATTTAAAGTTGGACTGTCTTCATTAAAGTGGGAATATACTTGAGATGTCATCAGTGATCATGGAAGGAAGAGATCATAGACCACATTTGAAGGGAATAGTTTAACAAAATTGTTTCTTGTTCAAATTGTGCTATAAACTGATCACAGATAAAAACACTAAGACCTTCTGCATGACAAATATCTACATGTATCACTAATCTCATTGAATAGGTTCTAATAGAAGTGATTGTTTTATTTTATGGAATCAGTATTTTTTTAACCTACTTAGTTTTTGACTCAGCATATAGTCCCCAAGAATCGTATTTATGAACTAGGAGAGTAATGTAGTTACCTTAGTTTGAGCTATTATAACAGATTACCATAGACTGGATGGCTTAAATAGACATTTATTTCTCACCATTATGGAGGTTGGGAAGTGTAAGATCAAGGTGTCGGTGGATCCAGCATCTGATTAGGGTTCCTTTCTTGGTTTACAGAGGGCTGTCTTCTTGCTATGTCTTCGTATGGCAGAGAGCAGAGAGCAAGCTCTTGCATGTCTTTTTATAAGGGCACTAAGTCAATTTATGAGAGCTCCACCCTAATGATCTAATAACCTTCCAAAAGCCCTACCTCCTAAAGCCATCACTTTGGAGGTTAGGATTTCAACACAGGAATCTTGAGGAAGAACACAACCATTTAGTCCACATCTTCTTATATTTCCATTTTGCCTTTCTTCCTCAAGACTAGAGGAGGGCAGGATTTTCTAAATTCTGACATGACTTACTTTCTGTGTTGCTTTTTTATTTGGAAGATCAAATCATGGCTATAGCTACTCTCTCTCTCTCTTTTTTTTTTCTTCTAAGTGTGTGTGTGTGTGTGTGTGTGTGTATGAGAGAGAGAGAGAGAGAGAGGGAGAGAGAGAGAGAGAGAGAAACAGAGAGAGAGGAGTTTAAATATTAGAATTCTCTATATTTTAAGATTAACTTTTTTGACCGATGGCAATATTTAATGGATTATATGGATGACTCAGCAGAGGGAGTTCATTATCTGCTTATTCTTGACTAAGATATTGTATACTTTCAATCAATGGTAATTGAATTTACAAGTTACACACATCTGATAGCAACACAATTGCCAAAATTAACTGACGTGGGTGTTCCAGTGCATTTGCCACCAGGCGTCACACCACCTGCCAATATCATTGGCATATTTAGCTGGCATCTCACTTGACTAGTTCTTACACCTCTTAGTGAGACACTATGAGCTATGAGTTTTTCCTATCAGATCTTCTCCTTTCAAGACTGTAGGGTGAATAAAGAAGCTTAGATTTTTTGGAGTACTGGGATAGTGCTAGAAGAGTACAGAGAAAAAAGTTCAGAATTCAAGTGAAGAAAGTAAGCAACATGTTCATGGTAATTATTTGAAGGAGTTGATCAAAAGTCAGAAAATGGCTGAATACTAACTTACATGGTGCCATTGTAAGTAGTTTGCAGGGGAATTCCAAAGCAGTATAACAAAGTCATAATGTATTGTTAGACAAAGTGAACCTTGTTAATATTCATGCTATCCTTAATTGAGCTTGATTTGAATTCATTTACAAATACTGATTCCGCCTACATTTCTCTCACACTAAGAGATGTAGTCAACCACTGACCACTGACCAGAAGGCAGATCCAGAGTATCCCAAATTGGTCATCAGTCTTATGAAAGAAACTCACACTGCAGCATAAACTACCATCTGTTTTTGAAACTCTATGCAATGAACTGACTTACTTGATTGACAATCATCAGCTTTGTTTACCTCTCCTGTAATCTTTGAGTGATAGAAACATCCATCCATTTGTTGCTCCTATTCCTATACCAATTCTGGTACAATGAAATAATGCTTCCTCCCCCACAAAGATATTCATATCATATCTCTAGAACCTGAGAATATTATTTTATTTGGAAAAAGGGTCTTTATGGACGTGTTTAGTTAAGGTAAGGATTTTGAGAGAAGGAGGTAATTTGGATTATCTAGGTAGAGAGAGAGAGACCGACAGACAGGGGAGAAGATACATATATAAGAGAAGGCAACATGAAGATGGAAACAGATATTAGAGTGATACAGCCACAAGCCAAGAAGCCAAGGGGGCAGACAGCCACCAGAAGCTGGAAGAGCCAAAGTTCTCCCTCAGAGCCCTTGGAGTAAGCATGGACCGTCAACAGACACGTTGATTTCAGGTGTATGCTTCCAAAACTGTGAGAGAATAAATTTCTATTGTGTTAAGCAATCAGGTTGTGGTAATTTGTTATAGCAGCAACACATACACACACACACACACACACACACAAACACTTTATATAATATTTGGATCAATGCTATTAATATTAGTTTAATTTACTCTTAATCTTAAGGTTATGTTGGGCTACTGCATGTTTTCCAAAATATTACTATTGGAATAACTCAAGATCAGCTTGAGGAGAATATAACAGGCAATGATTCACAGGATCTGGTTCCCTGTGACAATTCAATATGGTATTCCAGTTATCTCTTACTGCTTAACAAATCACCCTGAACCTTAGTGGCTTAATGCAAAATTATCATTTTCTCTCTTGGTTTGTGGGTTGACTGAGCTCTGCTGGATGGGAGAGTGGAGAAATTAACCTCTCCATTTATTGATGAGAGCATATCAAGGTCACATTGCAGAAGAGAATGTGAGATGAGAAATATTTTTGTGTCCATCTTTGGAAAATACAATGTTTTATGCATAGTAATTAGGCTTATGAATAACACCAAATTCAGGAAAATTGTGCTTGAGAAAAAGAGATTCAAATTCAAAGGCACTTTGAGAAGATAAGCTTGTATAGGAAAACTCCCCATTTAATATGGTATCTGTCTACAGCTTCTCTCCATGTCTCCCAACTTTCCACTAATAGAAAAAAAAAAAAAAAGCAAGAAAAAGTATTACCTCACATTGCATATCTGGAATCTGATTCATGATATAGAATACATGTAAACAAACAGAACGGAAGACTCTTCTTACCATTACTATTATCTGTTCCTGGAACCAAATCCCAAGATCTGCATCACTCAGAAAATTAGGCAGCTTTCCCCCCAACCCAAAGGTGCTGAATTTCCTGCCTCTTTGTCATATCCTCAACCTTCAAATACTATTCCTTCCTGCCAAGTTAATACTCTTATCAAAGATATTTCCACCAGAAGATATCTGGACAAGAGTTGGGGAGGGGAAGTGGTTCAGAACTGGTGGTGTGTCACGTAGAATATGGACAGTGTGATACTAAAAAAATAGAGTATTTTGAGTGAGGCTTGAAACAGGAGGGGCTGGTTTTGGAGTTGAGGTTTTTTAAAAGTAATACAGCTCTAGGCAGTGAAGGTAGGCAATGATGCTGTTTCAAGAGAGCAGAGGTGAAAAAAATGAAAACTTTCAAGAACTGGGAGCTCATCTGGGAGAGAAGCACATCAGTCTGCCCTCCAGCTATAAATCTGAAAAGAGGAATGAAACATTTCCCAAGTAGACAGAGAACAGACCCCATCAAAGGTCTGTAGACAAACATTACAGACAAATAGAAATTGTCTATTGTCTTATTTGAACAGAACACTGAGGTCCTAGAAGAACTGCCGCTAAAAATGATCTATGGCAAAATATAGAAGAGCATTTCAAGAAGTTGTATGATATTTCCATCAGGGTTCAAAAATAAACAAGTATTATAAAATAGGAATAGGAAAAGGAAGAAAGCTATGCAAAGAGATAGATAAGATAAAAAATATGGCAAGAAAACATTTTGTTTTTTCCCCTTAAATTTTCTAAGCTAGTTAAATTTAAGTAATCAGTCCTCAAGGACAAACCAATGTTTTAAATTTAAGAAAAAAACAAAAACAGAACACTCAGCTAGAAGATGGGAAATAATTGGTGGAGCTAATAATGGTATAAAGGGACAATGGCCTTGGGCAATTCTAAATGTTTTAGTATTTTATTACTAAATCAAGTACATCAGCAATGTTAGAGATTTGAGGACATGAAAACCTTCTACCATAGTGTTTTTATTGATCAGTTTCAGCTAGTTTAGTGTTCAACATTTTAGGATGGATGTTTTGGTAAAAGTAGAAGGAAAGATTAATATAAGATGAAAGTGGTTGGAAATATTTAGTCTAGAGAATGCAATGTTAAAATGTTAATTAAATAACCACAGATGTTTTTGTGCCTAGGGATAGGCAGATTTCTCATTATTTTTGTGAAATCTGGCTTTGGAAGAAGTATGGTGATCTCAGAGTAGAGAGAGTGATCAAGAACAGCCTCACTCTTTTTAGGGACTGAAGGTCTAGCAGTACTGGTGGCAATAGTAGGCTGGTGCCTTGGGACAGGCAGAGAGGCTCCAGGCAGCTGCAGAATGCTGAAGCTTTAGGGCTTGGGGAGCAGAAAGAGAACAAAAATGGCTACAGAGAAAGAGAAAAGGACTTCTTAGTGGGGAAATAGGGCTTGAGATTCCGGCAATAGCACATAGCTAGAATGGGATTAGGTTCAGTCATGGCTGTAGGCATGAGGGCAATTCATGTTCTATAATTTACTGGAAAATATTTTGGCAAAGGCAATCACACAACATAGAAGAAAGATCTCTGTTCACAGGTCTTTTATTTTTTTTATTTTTATTTTTTATTTTTTTTTTATTTTTGCGAGTCCCACAGTAAGTACTATGTTCACAGGTCTTTTAAAAGAGTACTTTTATTATTGGGCCATGCACAGCAATGAAACAGATAACTTATTTTCAGAAGCACATGTGCTCAGCATCCATATGCATCAAGAACATTTTTTTCTATGACACTTTTAATATCTTGTTTAATGACACAAAAATTTATTTTTATTCCCAGCTGTTTTCTTAACCAGAAACATTGATGGAATTTGAAAAAAAAAAGATAACTTCAGCTTCAGAGAACTTAGCAAAATTCTACAAATCTAACGTGTTTTTCATGGTTTCTCATTCCTAATATGTAGGCAATTCTGCCTCTACTTACATTTATCTATATGCTCTTCCAAAATCCCATGGGTTAAATAAATCCGAAAAATAGGCTAACTCAGAGGTATAGCCCACATTATTTTTATTAACTTGTGTAATGAAAATACCTTTACTTTTCTCTTATGCCTTCTTGAGTTAGCTTAGAAATGTGCTTCCAAGCTTTACAATACTTGAAGTGGCCCCTAATGGTGTGTGGTAGTCCAGGGACAATTAAAGAGTCTCTTCTGGCCTGAGTTTAAGAGGGAAGGCTACTTTAAACTGTGCCAACTGCAAGATGTATGAAAACTTCCTGTTTATAATCCTTGCATTATTCTGGACTTCATTTTAGCAATTAGCTTCAAGTATATCTTTCTTTTCTCTTACATTTTACAGAAATATTGGAGGCAACATGGGATTTAGGTTATACATTTCCAAAGCTAATTATGTGCCATGGAGATTACTTAGTGTTCTTAATGTGTCATGGCTCTTTTAAAAAATATAATGAGAGCTAGGGGCCATCTCCCCTGAGCAAAAGCAAATAGACATCAATTTTATATACAGTTTCAGAAAGTTCAGAAATCCCTCTGCTCAGCCATGAAATAGTTTCAAATCTAGTTCAATTCCATACTTTAAGTTTTTATTCAATTCCTTATTTTGTACTTAGACAACAGTTAAGCAAATGGACAAAGGGCAGTTTATTAACAATTATGTTGAAGTAAGCTTAATTTAAGTTTCCATTAAATAAATATTTTTTTCCCCACCAATCTAGATGACTTTTGACCTACTTAGACAATTTATTAGACTTAGGTGTATTTTGTCTTGGCCAATATGTGTGTTTGATTAAGGCAGATTGATCATCTTCTTCTCTCCAAACTGGATGGGGAGCTTGTGCAGATGGGAGAGAGTTAACCTCCATGTGTACATCATCCAAGCCATCATCCTTGTATTTCTCTCCTGAAGTTATACTGAACTCATTGAAATACTCATTTAGTTGGAAATAAATGCTGTTTGTGAATCTTGTGTTAAAAAAAATCATGCTTACTGATTCAGAGAACTTCCTTTAACAATCCCTAACCCTAATCTTGCACCAGTATCTATTCATAATGTTTTATATCTTTTTCCTTTTGTTTGGGTAAGCGTTCATATTTAAAATTTCTGTCATACTTCATGGTTGTATATCCCATCCTGGTTTTTCCTTTTAAAGTAATAAGTCAACCATACTGCTTTGATATTTTTATTACATAGTATCAACTTTCTCCTCATTTGCAGCAATTGCTATTTAAGAACTCTCTAATCAGTAGCCAATCTGTTCTGCTACATCCTTTCCTCTGGTTACTATAACAACTGAAGAGCTGGTCAAAAATTCATATCCAGTCTCCGTATAATCCAGACAGAGGCCTTCCAGAAATGCCAGTATGCCTAAGGAGTTATTTAAGGGACAACAGCAGCAAAATCAACAGATGATTTTCAGCAAGAATGTTTATAGAATGTATATAGACTTAGAATTGGAAAGGCCTTAGGATTCATCTACTCCTCCTGCCTACCCAATTCAGAAAATCATCTGTATTAGATCACTGGGAAGTGGCCTTCTAATCTTAGAAACTTCTTGACAGGACATTCTCACTCTTTGGTGCAGCCTCGTTAGGTTTGATGATTATAAAGTTCTTTCTTGTGTTTGTTAGAAATATGCTTCCCAGTAATTTCTACACACTAATTCTTGTTACATCATGTGGGATTTCATAAAACAAGCTGGGCTCATTTTCAATTTGTCAAACATTCAAATATTTAAATACAGATATTATTGAAATGGTCATCTCAATTAGCCTGCCTGGGATCCATTTCCCTTTCTTCCCATAATAAATCAGTTTCCCAATGGGAAATTATCCTCATTCTATTTCATAGAGAAGGAAACTGAGTCACAATGAAGTTAAATGGCTTGCTTAGGCCATGCAACTGGCAAATGGAGATAATGAGATTCAGATCTATCTTTATGTAATCCCTACTAATGAGAACCACCACACATGAACAGTACAATCACAGGAAAGGGTCATGATTATAATCCAGAAATATAGCCAGTACTTAAAATGATCTCTCTCTCATACACACATACATTTATCTATCTTCATTATAGCTTTTAAATGGGGTACATTTCAGTATGTTTTAATCTTTGAAAATTGTTTAACAAGCCAACATACATGCAGCAACCTTTATCAGTGTTTAGTGAATCACTGTACAGAAGAGGGTTATCATGATTGATAACAGAGCTATTATATGGAAAAGTGTATGCTTATATTTTATTGCTTATTTAATATTTTGTAAACATTTAGAGTAGAGAAAAAATATTGCAATTATTTTCAACAAATTTTGCAGAATTTCATAATAGATTAAAATTGGAACAAACTATTAATGGATGGCAACTATGAGAAAAGGAATTGGCATTATACTCATTAAACTCAGTATCTTAACTCTCCCATGATTCTGTGCTATTTGTTATAAATAAGTAATGTCTCAATGATTAATTTTTAAGTGACTAAAAATCCCAGCAAAATAAATTGTTCTTTATTTGAAGTTAGGGACAATCTTCAATGTATTTTGGGTCCCTTGGCTCTATTTTGCTGACTTTTTGGTGTTTGGCCTCCAACTGAACTTTTTTTTATCTCTTGATCATTAGCTTATTCTTTGTGAGTTGGCTGGGAGACTTGTGTCCCCAGGCAGAAAAACTAATCAGCACTTTGTGAACTCTGCAGATTTACCTGGCCATGAATTTTAGCAAATCTAGGGCAGCTTGGCAGAGGGGTTAGGCATAGCTCCCTGGCTGCCGTTTCTTTTGCTCTGTCACATTGTGTTATGTCTGTTGCACCAGCAGGTGTCATACTGGGCTGCACTTTCCCACAGAAATGCATCAGGTAAAAATTCCAAATCATTTCCTGTTCCATAAAGTCTAAAAATAGAATACTAGCCTCAAGCATTCTACCATAAAGAAGTGGTAAGTTGTTCCATCTTAATTATGAATGCGTCAAATATGAAGGCCTTTCCCCCCTCCCAGGTCTCCCACGGAAAGTGTGTACAGTTTAGTGTTGTAAATGTAGGCAGCCAGTCTGCCGTCTTTAAAGGGGTCAAAGATTTTGCTGTGCTAGGGCTGAGGTTGCCTTCCCAAAGGGACATGCATTTAACTCCGTGGTTCTCATCAGACTCAGTTGGAGGGGGCTGCTTGCAACAGAGACTGTAGAGCCCTGCCCAGAGTTTCTGAATTTGTGTTCCCAGAGGCTACTGATGTTAGGACCACATTTTGAGAGCTACAGCTTTAACTTTAGGATTTGGGTTTGCATTTGGCAGACTTACCCAGATGGATGAATTAGGTTTGCTTTGTTTCCTTCTTCACCATTTGAAGAACAGCCTAGCATTTGCGGTTTTGGAGAATAGCTCGCATTAGGATGCCTTCTTAAAAATAAGAGCGTGAAATAAAGTCTCATTTCAGATATTCGGTTACATGTTAAGGTTTTTGGATGCAAGTTACAGAAACGGTTTTAGCTAACTTAGATCTACTGCAACAGACATTGTAAGATTCCCACCCAGGTCCCCTTTTCCAGCCAGTGCACCCATTCTCTGGCAGCTGAAAGTGCTGTGGTTAACGGCTAACAGCTGTGTTTTTTTCTTCTTCTTTTTTTTTTTTGTTTATTTTCTTTCCAGCATATTGTGGGGGTACAAATGTTAAGGTTATGTATATTGCCCATGCCCCCTCTCCCCCTGAAGTCAGAGCTTCAAGCGTGCCCATCCCCCAGTTGGTGTGCATCACATTCATTATGTATGTATATACCCATCCCCTCCCCCCCCCCCACCTGCCCGACACTCGTTAAATGTTATTCCAATATGTCCACTTAGGTGTTGATCAGTTAATACCAATTTGCTGGTGAGTACATGTGGTGCTTGTTTTTCCATTCTTGGGATACTTCACTTAGTAGAATGGGTTCCAGCTCTATCCAGGAAAATACAAGAGGTGCTATATCACCATTGTTTTTGTGGCTGTTTGATACAGAGTTTGAATTGACACTGACACCAGGGATCTCAGAGTACCATCATTGACTCCTTGTTGGAATAGGGGTATGTGAGGATCCAGTAATAAATAAAACTTTAGCCTATATCCATCTCACAGTGGGTCCATTAGGTCCAAGGACACACCTGGTGATTATTTCTTTAGTTCCTAAATATATATGCATAATGGAACACTCACATTTGTTCTTTGATCTGTTAAATCCAAGCTATTTTAGCAGGAAAGGCCAAGTAGTATCCCTAAAGCTGCCCCCTCCCTACTCCTGCCAATGCAGTAAGTAAAATAATAATGCATCCAAGGGAAAATGACAGATATTAATGCCATACTCAGAGACTTAAAGGTTGAAGGTATGGTGGTGTCAATCATATCTTTATTTAATTTACTGGGCTGAAACTAGCAAAAACTAGATGGATAATAACATATACCAGTGGATTACCATGTACCTAAGCAAGTAGTAGTCCCAACTGAAATTTCTAATAAATAGTTTGTAGCTATTAATTTTGGGAATGCATTCTTTCCATACCTATAGGAAAGAAGAACTGATTTGCCTTCACATTAAACAATCAAAAGTATATGTCACAGTCTGTCTCCAGGTCAATGTTAATTCTTCTACCTATGTACAATATGATCTGAATGGAACTGGACATGCTGGACATAATTCTTATCATCATATTCATCCAATATATTGATGGCAGTATGTTAAACAGATCTGATAAGCAAGAAGCTATAAGCCCTCAGCATGCCGATAAACTCATGTACTCAGAAGGTGGGAGATAAATTCCATAAAAATTCAGGGGGCTGCCACATTGGTGAAGATGTTGTGGGTTCATGGAACTGAAGTATGCTGAGACCTCCTCTCCAAAGCAAAGGATACAATGTTCAATCCTGTACCTCCTACCATTAAGAGAGAAGAAAAATTCTTGGTATTCCTTTTGGTTTTTTGAAGTAGCATTTGAGAATACTGCTATGACTATTTATTGGGTAAGGTGAACCTCTGCTAGTTTCAAGTGGTGTCTGGAGCAAGAGAAACCTGTGTAGCAGGTTTAGGATGCAGTACAAGTAGTTCTGCTACTTGAGTCATATGAACTATGGTATCAGAATTATATTTGATGGTAAAAGATGCCAGTAGAAAAGTCCCGGTAGAAGAGTTGTAGGGCAAAATGCTAGGATTCTGAAACAAGGCTATTCAATCTGCAAAGAACTGTACCTGACTCATGAAATCCTCTGGGTGCCCCTGGGACATAGGAGGGGCTGAGCATCTGAGCATGGGACATCAAGTGACCATATAGCCAAAGTTGCCCATCATGAGTTGGGAGATTATGAAACCCTTCCATTCACAAATTTACAGCAGCAATCGCCTACAAGTAAGATTGTAAGATTTATGCAAGGCAGAAGACAGTCTTGAGATTTTGAGAGTCTTGGGCAAGTCTAGAGGCATAATCAAGCTGCATGAAGAGTTGACGCACAGCCTCCTATTATCAAAGTTGCTCAGACACTTATCCCTTAGCTCACACATATGACTCATGATGGGTATTTCCTATGGTCTGTGGACAAAGGAGTTTTAAAAAAATCCAACAAACATAAACAGAGCTTGATTCATGGATTGCTTGACTTGCTATGTTGGTGCAAACACAAAATTGGTTATTTTTTTTTTATTTTTTATTTTTTTTGCAATCACACAAGAGGAGGTTTATTTTCTGGCTAGCCAGGGTCCAAGCCCCAGAGCACCAATGCAGTGGCCACTCTGGCAGGCAAGGACCCCGACCGGAACAACGGCATGCCTTCTATCCCCATGGTGCACAAGCTGCGCACAAGCTGACTACGCATGGATCATGCGTTGACCTTTAAAATGGTTGGTTGCCCACTATTGCCTTTTGAAATAATTGGCGGGTTGGTTGCCCTCTATTGCCTGATGGGCCAGTCGCCCGTGCTTCAATGACCTCATCCCATAATTCCCCATACAGCGGCGTAGCAAGCAAGCAATGACCAGAAGCAAAAGTTTGCGGTTAGCTCATTGCCCCACCCAAGTAAATTCCCGACAATTGGAAAAACTCCTCTGCCCTTCCTCTGTCCTACAAATTCCTCTGCCCTTCCTCTGTCCTACAAATTCCTCTGCCCTACATTCCCCCCTTTCTCTAGGTAGCAGACGAGCACTCCTGCTCGTCCTCAAGGTCTCTTAGGTGCTCTAGTACTATAGTACTTGACCGTAGCTGCTGATATTGTTGTTGCGATACTAGTAGCTGGACAGTGTTTATCCGTTCTTTCACAAAAGCTACTAGTCTATTAATTACACATGGTGCGAAAGTAAGGACTAAGATTAGCATAATGAGTGGGCCTAGTAGGGTGGATAGTAGCGTTGTTAACCAGGGGGAACTGTTAAACCAAGACTCAAACCAACCTGCTTGCTGTTCATATTCCCGTTTGCGGTGGGCAAGCCCTTCCCTGACCTTAGCTATAGATAGATTCTCTAACAACTCCCGTATGGTCTGCATAGAAACAACATTCTTCTTTGAGGGCAGCACACAATCCTCCTTGCTGGAGGAATACTAGATCTAACCCCCTCTGGTTCTGGAGCACTACCTCGGATAGGGAGGTTAGTGACTTTTCTAGGTGTGAAATTGAATCTTCTATCCTTGCAATATCTTCATCAACAGCTGCCCTCAGAGTATTAAACCCTCTTTGCTGCATTGCCAGAGAAGAGATACTAGTTCCTGCTCCTATTGCCCCTAAGCCAAAAAGAGTAGCCAGGGTTATGGCTGTGAAGGGCTCTCTTTCTTTCAAAAATTAGGTTGGTGACTCTTCACCCCACTATGCCTTCATACATTGTCTCCTCAGTGTGGTATTTTTTTGGGAACACTAACACCATTATACAGTAATCTTTAGACCCATGTAAGGTTATGGGGTTGGTGGGGGTTCGGGGCGGTAAGTACAGCTGTAGGTCTCTACCCCAAAAACATTAGACCAAAAACACAACATCCCCAAAACACAACAACCAACCCCCCCCTCCTGTAGTTCCTAGGATGAGCCCTGAGGCTCTTCCGGGACATCCCAAAGAAGTGTTACAAGCGGTGCAGGCTCTGCAACATGTCCACAGTCAAGTATGGCTGGCCCTCCATGCTATCTACCGGCCTGAGGAGGAGGGTGCCGGACACCCGTTTCACCCACACCAGCCGGGGGACTGGGTGTGGGTGAAATGGCATAACAGCAGAACCCTCGAACCGAGGTGGAAGGGCCCCTATAAAATTATTCTTGTTACCCCTACTGCTCTTAAGGTTGATAGAATAGTAGCAACCTGGAAACACCACTCCCACGTGAGACCTGCTAATAAAAAGACCAGGAGCGGTGCCAGGACCAGTATAGAAAGCAACTGCAGACCCGAAGAATCCTCTGAAGACCAGACTAACCCAAGAGGCGGCGACAGCCCAGGACCGCTGACACAGAAAATTGGTTATTTTGAACTATTGCTGCACTCAGGGATGGCCCAGAAAGACTAGGTGTGGGGGAAATTCTCTGAAAGGGAAAAGCTCTTGATAGTGAATCTTATCAACTCTGTATGGAAAGAGAAGTCCAAGGTAAGGTATACATGGCAGTGGCAAATGGCTTAGCTGGTTGGTCAGGGGCTTAGAAGGAGCAAGATTCGAAGGAAATAAAGGGATAGCCATATGGGTAGACATGTGGGAGGGGGCACAATATATAAATATTTTTATATGCACACCAGAGGGTATCCACTCCAGAAGAGGCACTAAAAATCCACACAGGAGGCCTTTGAAAAGATGAGTTTCCTTCTGAAAACTAAAGAGACTGTACATGCAATGCCTAAACTATTTTTATAGTTTTTCCGATTTAAGGATGCAGTGAGGGAAAATAAAAATACTAGGTGTAGTGATTAGGATATAGAGACTAGAAAACAGAATTTCAGACTCCTCAATACAGGCAAATTAAGCACTGTGAGTTTTATTATTTTAGGTACCAAATGGGGTATGACTTCAAAAAATTTACAATCAGTTTTCCATGTAGCAGACAGAAGACCTCAAGAAGTGTTCAGGATGAGTTTTCTGGCTACCAAAGTCTTAGGATACTTTACAAAATATTGTAACATTCTTAGAATATTATTTTAGTTATTTGAATAGTGTGGAAAGGGGACTTAAAAATCTTTCTTCATAATTTTGTCTAACTCTTTTAATTTTGAGGCCTGAGAAAAAACTTCTGAGACCTAAATTAGCCTTCATTGAATGTAGTAGGCAGAAATAATGCCCCCTCCAAAAATGTAATGCTGGAATTTCCAGAATCTGTGACTGTCTTATCTTACGTGGGAAAATGGGCTTTGGAAGTACGATTAAGGTTAAAGACCTTGAGATGGGGAGAGTAGCTTGTATTATCCAGGTGGACCCACTCTGTTTAATAATTACATGGGCCTTTAAAAGCAGAAAATGTTTGCCAACTGTGGGTAGAGAGATGAGACAGTAGAAGAAGGAGGAGGCATTCAAAGTGGAAAAGACAAACCTTTGTTGCTGGCTTTGAAGATGGAGGAAGGGGACCATGAACCAAGGCATGTGGCTGGCCTCTGGAAGCCAGGAATGGGTCTCAGCTGACAGCCAGCAAGAAAATGGAGCTGTCAGTCTTATGAGGATCTGAGTTCTAACAACTTGGATAAGCAACAAGATGGGTTTTGCCTTGGATCTTTCAGAAAGTAATGCAGTCCTGCCAACACCTTGCTTTTAGCTTGGTGAGACCAGGTTGGATTTGTGACCTACAGAAATGTAAAATAATAAATTTGCATTATTTAGGCCACAAAATTGTGGTAATTTGTTACTACAGCTCATGGATAACTAATAAACTAGACTTTCCTGGCCTTTTATCTCCTCATCAGCAAGTAGGCATAATGCTGTCTCCCTCTTCCACTGAAGACAAAATGAAGCATGAAATAGTGCCTGGAAAACTTTAAAATGCTGTATAATCAGGTTTTATTAGGTTTAGAACCAGCTGATGGAGTACTCTCAGAGAAGGTCTTGTTGGTGCAAATAGCCAATTACCCTGATTGTTTCCAGTGCTTGGAAATGCAATAAGGTAAAAGAAATATTTCAAATTTGGTTTTGGTACATTAACATTTGACAATATCTAGACCTAATGAAATCACAAGAATAAATACAGAAAGCCCTTAGTGAAGATTATACACTTGTCACAACAGGAATAGAAGACCAAGAACAAAACCAGTATTATTTTAATGTAACTCTTGGCTGCTAGAAAGAAAAGTTAATTAACATGTGCTACTCAAGAACCAAATAGTAGATCCATCTCAATTTTAGTTTATTGAGTTTGATTTGATTATAATGATTCTCTAGCACCAATAACTACTTGGTATTATCAGTTCCTTTGCTCTGATTTCTTAATCAGCGAGGCAATGCAAAATAGCTGCTTATTTCTTGCACATGGTCAATTATGTTGACTCATTTATTTTGGAAGGGACCACAGAGCTCACTTAGGTAGGTGGATGGGCTACCTCTTTGCTTTTGGGGATAATCACTTCCAAAGAAACTTTTAAAATTTAGGTCAGTTTGGTCTGATTTTTTTTTTTAAAGACAATCAGAACTAGGTGGTTAAACATCTTAGGGAATATTTACTGCAAGGAAGCTATTCAAGCTAGTTCTAGTGAAGTGAATTCTAATTTTAAGGATTCAAAAAGCAGCTTTAAGGGTATAAAAAGTGGAATATAGGTATGTTTGTGAAATCAGGAATCGAGAAGCCAGAGACAAAGGCTTCTCATCCACCTTTAATGAAGTTTTTGGTCTTTTGTCTTTGCTTATCTCTAAGTACTTGTTCCACCTTCCTGCTTCTGACTATAGACCACCTGTTTAGTTGTTGGTCAATTTTAGCCATATGCATACCATCTCAGGCTGCCTCTATGTGCATGGAATTCAATTGCACATCTCATTCCCCTCTCCCCATCCCTGCCACACCGTATCTGTGCCTCTTAGTTTAAATTAAATATAGACAATATGATTGATCACTAGCGGTTAAAACATTGAATACTTTCAGTCCAATGCATGTCCCTAGTTCAGTAAGCTGTGGTGTTGAGGTCACAGAGTACAAATTTGGCTGTGGAGATCAGTAGGTAGTTCCCAGAGAAGAGGGATATGGGGAGGCAGATACTATAAGACAGGTCTCTTTTATTTAGTCACAATTAAAGCTTTAATTTGTTGCACCTGGAAAATGAATCAACTTTCTGTTAGGTTTATGCCCTAGACCAAAGTTTTTCACTATTTGACTTTAAAACATTACATAGTCCCTCTTTCTTTTTAATTAAGCTAATGATTAAAGTGAATCAAAGATGTTTAAATTGGTATACAAGGACTTCAAGACAGTTATTCGAATACGTATGAGGATTTAAAAGAAAATATGGGCAAATGAATGAGTAGGTAGGGAATATCATCAGAGAAATAGAAGCTATAGAATAAACCAAATGGGAATAATTGAAAGAAACAATAGTATATTTGAAGTGGAAATTTTTCTGAATGTACTTTAAATGCTGCATTAGACATTATAGATGAACAGATGAGGAAACTTGAAGACAGGTCAATAGAAACTACTCAAACTGAAGCACAGAAGAACATAAAAATGACAAAAAGTGAAAAGAGATTCAGTGACCTGTGGGATAAAACTAGGTGAAATTCGAGTTCCAGAAAAAGAGGGGAGAGTGACACTGTGACAGGAAAAAAAATTGAAAAAAATTTGAAAAACATAATTAACAAAATTCTCCATATTTGATGAAAAAGATCAATACACAGATCCTAGGCACTTAAATGCCAATAGTATAAATACAAAGAAATCAGACTTAGGCACATCATACTAAAAATGCTGAAAATCAAAGATAAAGGAGAAATATTTTTAAAAGCTAGAGAAAAAGAATACATCCCATGTAGGAGAACAATAAGAATGATCTCTATTTCTCATCAGAAACAATGCTAGCCAGAGGAAAATGGAACTACACTGTTAATGTTTTGAAAAAAAAAATAAAATTAATGAAGAAAAAGAAAAATACATAGATTAATGAAAGAGAATAGAAAATTCAGAAAGAGACCCATATCACAGTTAAATTGTCAGTTAGCAAGCAATTCAATGGAGGAAAGGAAAGTCCTTTTTTTTTTTCTTTTACCTCCTAAATGATATTAGAGCAACTAAATATATAGGAAAAAAATGAATTTTGATATCTAATTGACACCATACACAAAAAAGAAAAATGTTGAGATGAATCATAAAGAAAAACATAAGATTTAAACCTATAAAGTTTCTAGAATAAAACAGGAGAATACCTTTTTTACCTTTGATTAAAGTTTTCTTATACAGAATACTGCAAACATTCACCCTGTAAGAAAAAAATAATAAAAAGGCCTTATCAAAATGAAAAACTTCCACTCATTAATAGACTCCATTAAGGTAATGAATAGCTGAGCCACACAGTGGAAGAAAATATTCATGTTACATACCTCTGACAAAGGATTTATATCCACAATATACAAATAACCCTTACTATTCAATAATAACAATACAAACAGCCTCACTTAAAAATAGCAAAGAACTTTAACAACAGACTTCACAATGGAAGAATACCAATGGTCACTAAGCAAATATGAAATATAAAAATATGTTCAACATCACTATTTATAATGGAAATAAAAATTAAAACAAAAATGAGATATTACTACAAACCCTTAAGAATGAATACATTCAAAAAGGGCTATAATGCCAAATATTGATGAAGGTGTGGAACAACTGGAATTCTCATACATTGCTGGTAGGAATGTCAAATGATACCACCACTTTGGGAAAATATCTCATGGTTTACTATAATATGAAACAAACAATTATGGCACAATTCTAATCCTAGATCAAGAGAAATGAAATGACATGTCCAAAAGTATTTGTACAAGAATATTGATAGCAGCTTTATAATATCTCAAAACTGGAAGTAACACAAATGTCCATCCATAAGATAATGGAAAACAAATTGTGTTATATTCATACCATGGTTTACTATGCTACAACAGAGATGTATCTTAAAAACATTAATTTGAGCAAAAGAAGACACACAAGAGAATACATACTGTATGGTTCCATTTATATGCAATTCTATACCAGGGTAAACTAAAGTCCAGTGATAGAAATCAGAACAATGGTTATCTCTGGAGATGGTGGTTCAGGAAAGGAAACATTTCTAGGAAGGGACATGAGAAAACTTTTGAGATGTTAGAATGTTCTTTATCTTGTATTTATTTGTCCAAACTCATTTTTCTGTATGTGCATCATACCTTAAATTTTAAAAAGCAACTGGGATAACAAGAGTAAATATTTTATAAGAGTATTGTGGTAATTAAATTAGCTAATGCATGTGTATGTAAAATGATTACAATAGAGCCTGATAAATATTAAGTAATAATTTACAAGCCTTAGAAATTACTACTATAGTTTATGTTGCCATTTCTAATGCTCCATTTACTTAATGTACTACTATATGGTTTTGCACAAATATTCAAGCCATGGAATATATTTAAGGAATACATTAGAGATAATACCTCACATTGCATAGAATGAGACTTTCCTGGTATCATATTATTTAGTTCTCTTAAAAAAGCATTGCAGCTGTTTCTACTTATGAAACCTCTTGACACTTCCTAAATTCTCCATCTGTGGTTTCCCAACCAGCTGACTTCTAAATGACTACAAGTTTTCCTTTCCATTAAATTATCTAGAATTTTAAGTGCAAGTAATTAATCCCTTGATCAAATGGTATAGAATTAGACCGCTTTGATTGTCCTGTCCCTCAAGGGATCTTAGGCTTCCACAGAACATAACATTTAAAGCACATTTAAACAGAACATAAGGTGGTTTAGAAAGTGGTTTTGTGGTAATATCCTCAAAATCCATAGTGCAAAGCATACATCTGATGAAATCAAACAGAAATCACCTTTTGCCTGAATTCTATAGGGAACTTCATCTACACAGTATATGAGTGCCAATGTTTCCACTAAATGGGAGGGTGAAAATGCCAGAGAGTTACTTCAACTGGCAAATAGGAAGCAAACATTACAGTGATGATGATACAAGGGGTAATTTATTTTTTTTAAAAGGAATTTAGTTTTTTACCACTCTGGCTTGGGAAGGAAGCATTCACTGCCAGATGCCAAAGTGTGAAATGTAAATGGTAAAATTGCATGGTTGAAGATAACGTGTTTTTAACCTGTCTCTAACAGAGTCAGCCTCAGTCTAATATCATTACTTGGGTCTTATCTGTTTTCATAGAGGTTTCAAAGTTGAAAATAGTCTACCCACTGTACAAAGCACGGGTACAATTTCTGGAACAGTGCTTATAAAATAGATAGCAGATCAGAATAAAGATCATAGGAAATTAAAAGACCAAAATAACTTATTAAAGAAGAAAAAGTAAAGCCACATTCTAACTCGAATTTGCTTGGGAATAATTGTTTCACCTTCTTTGAAAACTAGATGCAATAAAATGTCCACCAGTTGGCTGGCAGTAGCCTCATTACCCCAATTTCACATAATTGCTGTGTTTGATCAAGCAAGGCTGAGTAACAGCTGGCCCAGACATTAGTCTTTGCTCTCATTTTAGATAGAGAAGTTTGCAGGGTGCACAAGCAAAATTTTTTTTTCTCCATTACCTGGGCTATGGTCATTGTATTCTCTATTCACGGTCAAAGAACTTTTGAAGCTGGACACAATATCAGATAAGCCATGCAATGAAAGGCTTTGTCAAGAGACAAAGTTATCCAGGCTTTCCACCACTGTGCCTTTTAGCACTTGGAATTGCTCTTTTTAAAGAAGAGATTTAGTTTAAAAAAAACTTATTATTTTCCCCTCATAAATCCCATGTGTACCAGTCTTCCCTCTTGCCAGATCTGTCCCCTGGCTGTGGTCCTGCCCAGCACCTTGCCTTGTCTGGCTGCAGGGTTCTGGCAGGGGCAGGAGGACCTAATTTATCAAAAACCACACATACACAGATCATTTTGTATACCGTAAACAATGAGTTTATCTAAAGGAGAAAAATTAAGACTCAACGTATTAACTCTGTAGTGGGAAGTTGATCATTTGAGCTCTGAATTTTTCTTGATATAATTTGCCCATCATTAAAAACTTGTGCACAAGAGTTGGTCATCCTAGAAAACCTAGCATGCCTTTAAACCTTCCCATTCATACAAATACTTGCAAGTAGAGGAGCCATAAACCAACTGGGATGCCTGAAGGGAGTTGTTCTCCTTGTCTTTCTTTATTTTTAAAGGATTTATTTTCCATTCTTCTTTGAATGAATGAGAAAGGCCTATTGAGGCTTATTTTAGGAGGAAGAGGCAATGGAGAAGATCCTTAGAATGCACCTCCAAATCAAAATTAGGATCCAAACAACAAATTCCTGGGTAAAAAGCCAACAGCTCAGAATAAACTAAGGACCATCCACCACCACTTTGCTTCATACTCCATATGTGGTACCAACCACTACTTTTCCTCAGACTTCAGACAAGTAGTATCTCAATACAAACACTTACCAGACAAGTGTTACAAAAATTCACAAACAACCAAACACAAACAGGCTGGGCACGGTGGCTCACAACTGTATTCCTAGCACTCTGGAAGGCCAAGGCAGGCCTTGATCATTTGAGCTGAGGAGTTTGAGACCAGACTGAGCAAGAGTGAGACCTCATCTCTACTAAAAAAAAAGAAAGAAATTAACTGGACAACTAAAAATATATAGAAAAAATTAGCCGGCCATGGTGGCACATGCCTATAGTCCCAGCTACTCAGGAGGCTGAGGGAGGAGAATCACTTGAGCCCAGGAGTTTGAGGTTGCTGTGAGCTAGGCTGATGCCACGGCACTCTAGCCCGGGTAATAGAGACTCTGACTCAAAAAAAAAAAAAAAAAAAAAATCAAACACAAACAATATAGGAAATTTCCAAAACAATCTAAAATGCCAAGACCTATAAATCAAATGGGAATTTTCATTTAACAGACACTTCTCCCCATACTCCAGACCATTCTCTCTACTATCAGTTCTAAAGTTTTTCCCCACAGGGACTTTGAGATGGAGATTCCTTATGTTGCAACAAAACTCACAAACAACAAACAGACAATCCAGGGGATGCAAAAATGCCAAGGCCTATCAAACATATGAGGATCCAAAGGGGACAAACGTCACCCAAAATGGTATCTTAGTGCCTCAAATGCCCTACCATGGGGCTAGAAGGTTCACAAATGGGAATCTAAGGGATAAATGCTACCCCAAATGGCTAGAAGTTTCAAAACTCTCCCCAAATGGGTGGACTCATCTTCCCATTCTCTGGGAAAACCTCCCCAAATAGTGACCTAGTCCCCCCATTCCCTGGGAATTGTAAATGAGCTCCAAATTCAAAGTGAGTTCCCTAGTTCCACTCAACCTCATGACTTCCACCCCCAAAAGGCACCTCAAAATAAATGCCCTGATAGGCATAGATTTCATTAACTGTTCATCATTTTCTGAAAGCAATTTAGGCTGGTAGGATCTCCAGAGCCAGGAACGTAACATTCTGGTGAGGAGGTGGAGGGAGCCCAAGCTTCAGCCCTCTCCACAGCACTGAGCCTGAGAGCAATTCCACCCACCACGGCAGGTATCTTCAGGGCCACCAGGCGTAGTGTCCCACACAGTACATAAGCAGTGGCAGTTGGAGATGCCAGCTCCTTTCTGTAGGGACTCATAGGCTTTTATCAACTCAACGACTCAAGGGAACCAGGAAACCACACAATCCTTTTTTTCCCTTCATCACCACTTCTTCTTAGCCTCTCTCTTTTATCTAGAGATTATGGGAGACTACCTTTATTCCAAGGTGACCTCTTTAAGCCCCACCAGCTTTATTATTTTTCTGGTTTTTGTATTATACAACAGAGAGAGTTGGGAGGAAAGGGGTGATGTGCGCCAAGGACTCTGTCTTCCTCAGATGGCTTATAATTTCATCCTCCTTCCTCAACCCCAGTTGAATACAATTAAATTTCCAGTGAATTCTGTTGCTACTGATCTAAAGTTAACAAACTTGGTTTATTTCATTGTGCTTATTATTATCTTATCTCTGTTACTTTCTTGATTTGTGTCTTAGTCTCCTAATAAGGAGTAGTAAATCATTTAGTAGAGTGAAAAGGCAACCTGCAGAATGGGAGAAAATATTTGCAAATCATATATCTGATAAGGAGTTAATAACTAAAATGTATAAGAAGTTCCTACAACTTGATAGCAAAAAAACTAACAACCTGATTTAAAAATGGGCTGAGAATACTTTTCCAAAGGTAATATACAAATGGCCAACAGGTATGCAAAATGATACTCGAAGTCTCTAATCATCAGGGACATACAGATTAAAACCAATATAAGATATCACTTCACACATGTTAAGATAGCTATTATCAAAAAAGATAAAAGGTAATGAGTGTTAGTGAGGATTTGGACTGTTGGTAGCAACATAGTATGGCGCAACCACTATGAAAAACAGTAAGGAGGCTCTTCAAAAAATTAAAAATAGAACTACAAAGTGATTCAGCAACCTCACTTCTGGGTATTTGCCCCAAAGAATTAAAATTAATATTTCAAAGAGATGGTAGAACATTTATGTTTATTGCAGCACCATTCATAATAGCCAAGAAGCTGAAACAAACTAAATGTCTATTGACAAAATGAATAGATTTTTTAAAAAATGTGGTATATACATCCAATGGAATATTTAGCCTTAAAAAATGATATGCAATATGTAGAAACACGGATGAAACTTGAGGATACTGTGCTAAGTGAAATAAGCCACAATTCATATAGAACTGTGGTTGCCAGGGACTGTCGGGAAGGAAAATGGGAGTTGCTAACCAACTGATAAAAATTTTCAATTATGCAAGATAAGTTCTAGAGAGCTGTTGTACAACATATGTCTATAGATAATGATGTATTGTCAACTCAAAAATCCGTTAAGGGGATAGATCTCTTGTTAATTATTTTTACCACAATAGTAAAATAATAAATGAAGTTAATGAAGTTTCTCTTTAGCTTTGCAAGTCTCCTTTGTAAGTTTAAAAAAATATTTTGTTAAGTTTTTATTTATACTTTATAAAGTACTCTTTCATTCATTGTCTTGTTTGATTTTTTTCCTTTGTCTTATCTTTTATCATTCCGCTTCCACTAATAGGTAGAATCACGCATGTGGAAGGTTCGCAGTGGTTGATTTTATTCTTCAATTCTTTTGCTAACAAAACAACCTATATTCTTATTTTGCTAACAATAACAAGACATTACAAGGAAGCAAAAGTGAGAAGAGAGAATGAAGAGCTCCTCTTATAATCCCTTCATCATCAATACATATTCTAAGGAGTGGGTCCGATATCAGATACTTTTATGAATTTAAGCTAATATATTACCCTTCTCAAATATGTTTTCTGAGAAGGTTTATGCTTAATTGTAGAAGAAAAGATTTGTCTCTACTAATGAAATTTATGACAGAAGATAATAAGGTGAACAGTTATTTCAGGAATGCCTGTTGAACTGATTATAAACAGTCCCCAATTTCTGATAGTTTGACCTAATTTTTGACTTTATGATACCGTGCTCAGAATATGCATTCAGTAGAAACCATATTTCTGGTATCCATGCAACTGTTCTGTTTTTCACTTTCAGTACAGTCTTCGGTTACATGAGACATTCAGCACTTTATTATAGAATAGGCTTTGTGTTAGGTGATTTGACCCAACTGTAAGCTAATGTTAGTGTTCTGAGCATATTTAAGGTAGGCTAGGCTAAGCTACATGATATTCAGTAGGTTAAGTATATTAAATGCATTTTTGCCTTATGATATTTTCAACTTAAGGGGTGTTTACTGGGATATAACCTCATTGTAAGTCCAGGAGCATCTGTGTATTCTGCCCTACTTATAATAATAATAGCCCAGAGGAAAGATAATTCGTAGCTGAAAGTATCAGTGTATTTGAACTATCTTAAGTATAGGATACTTTCAGCCTTATGCTATGATTACTAAGCTAGCTGTGGGTAAAGCCATAACCCTCCACAGACATTAAATATTGAATTATAACATCCTTTTTATTAGTACAAGTCATTCTAAAGTCATATATATTTATATTTTCCATTGCTATGTTTGATCTTAGCAGTATAAATAAAATGTTTATAAGAATGTTTGTCATTCTTGATGAAAGGTTATTCTCATGATAACTGCAAAGTGTTATTTTACTGAGAGGTGCCATAACTATCTTTGCTGATATTTGTATTTTATGGACAATTTAATGCTTCATTGTAAATATGATTTTTCTGCCTAGAATTGCTCATAAAGAATGACAACCCTGTTGTCTGGATTTCATTGAGATCTTATGAGAGTTGGAGTAGTTGGGTGGTTTGTATTTCATGCCAGTCATAATTCAAGGTCTGTGTAGCATAGTTTTATTTTGAACTGGTTGGGAAAATATTCAAGTTCTCACACAAACATTCTTCCTGATAATGGCTCTGTTTAGTGGGGGTAAATCAGGCATAAACTTATTGACATCCCAGGATAGTTTCAAAAAAATTTTAGCTCCTGGTATGTTTGAGGAAGAGGGAGGAAGTCAGTGGTCCTTTTTTCAAGGAGGTGTTCTGAAGTTCTTGAAACCATTATTTCCAGATGTTTTCACACTGAACTGGAAGTGCTTCGTTTGTGGCCTCTCTCCAGCTGTGGCTGGCTATGCTATTTATTCATGCACTCAACAAAAAATGTACTGAGTGCATGCTGTGTGCCAAGCTCTATTCTAGCTCTTGAGGCTACAGTAGTGAACAAAACAAGTAAAAAAACCCCTGACTTTAAGTCACCTATTTTTAGCAGGGAGAGAGATTATAGGCAAGGTAAACACTGTGTTAGACACTGACCAAGAGTTAAGCAGAAAAATAAAGTTGGGAAATGTTGGGAAAGGGTTGGTTTGCAATTTATATACTGCGACCAGGGAAGGCCAACTGGAGGAGGTGACTTATGCACAAAGACCTGATGAGAGTGAGAAACAAGTTTATGTGCATAGTTACGGGAGGATTGTGCCTGGTGGAGGGAATAGCAAGTGAAAAATCCCTGAGGCAGGAGCATGGGCTGTGCATTTAAGGAATAGTGAAAATGAAGCCAAGGGTGCTGGAATTGAGCAAAGAAGGAGATAAGAGTAGGAGTTGAGGTAATGACAGGTGCTGGGGATTAGGTGCGGATTAAGTATAGCTGTGTAGGCCATGGTTCAGTCTCTTTTTACAATTCAAGAGAAGCACTATCTAGGGCAAATAAGGAATTCAGTTTCCACTCTCAAAATATACCACTGATGATAGGAACCTTCCCTGCATACTAGGAGATAAGACATACTTCTTCCCATTAGCACTGTGGGATACCTTGTATTTCTTTTCCTAATGAAAACAAAGACTAATGGTTGCTTGGTGTTGTGTCTAAAGTTCTTAATAAAGATTAATTTTTGAGTAGTTACAATCTCCTTGTTTCTTTGCTATTCCTTTTGCATCCACAAAGCAGAAAGCCATTCCATCTGCCTCTTGGGAAGTACTATGCAAGTAGTTATTGTGGCTATTCCTGTATTATGTTGTTAAATCTATCTTGTGTCTACTGCCTCAGAGTCAGGGATTTATGGCTTTGACCAGCATAATCTCAGTTTTGTATTTAAGATCACTCACATAGTGAGCACTCTACATGGCACCTAATGGAATTAATTCAATGAATAGACATGGTCTAATTCATCTTGACGTAATACTTCATTTAACTTGAAGACCAATAGATGGGTTAGTTTCTATAAGGCGTGGATGTGTGGGGATGATGCTTCTGAGAGGAAAAGCTGGAGGGGACGGGGACCTCTATCCCTGCCTGCTAAAGCTCTCTCTTTGCAAAATGTCCACTTCCCCCCTCTGATTCCTTCCCAATATTATTTAATTACTGTATTTGTTAGGGATGTGGTTTTTTCTATCAAAACATAAGCACCACAAAGAAAGGAACCATGACTATTTTATAATCAATCATTCTATCGCCAGTGCTGAATGTGGTGCCAGGTCCATTGTAGGCACTCAAAATATTTATTGAATGAACTAATTCATGAATTTAAATATTAATATAATGTATTTCCTTTGTATTCTTCTGACCTCCCTCCAAAATTTTCACTTTGGAAACTCAATTCAAGATGTTCTGCTTCTTGAGGAAATTAGGTAACTCTTAGAACAGTGTATACCTGGGGTAAATAAGGGTGCCATCAACATGTAAACTTTGTGATTCCTTGAAAAATTCCATGGAAAGATTTGATTCATTCACCTGACCCAGACCAATCTCCCACCATGGCTTGGGGAAAAAGAAAATCGACAGCAACAACATAATAATAATAGCAAGTATCTTGTGATTTAGAATATGATGTTGTATTTTTTAATGGCTAAATGTGTCTTTCAAATCTTATTCTCACATTAGAGGCCTCATTTTGTCCATTTCTCCTCAATACTTAGTACAAGTATGGTACAAACTGCATGAATTTGGTGTCAAGTGAAGCTGGATGTGAACTCCTGTCTCTCCAAGTAAGTCTCAGTTTCTATTTATTTATTTTTTTACACATTGGGGGAAAAATCAGTTTATTAAACATTTCACACAACTATACCCAAGCTTTGCCAAACTGGAAACTTGGACATTGTCTGCACAGTGATTTTTTTTTTGTTTTAAAATTAATTTTTATTTTTTAAATTGTGTAGTGACTTTATTTTTTATTTCAGAATATTATGGGGGTACAAACATTTTGAAAGGCATCATTAAGATTAATCATCTTAATCTCTGAAGTTATGAGTCTGTAAGAGGAAACAGAAATAATAAAACAAGAAAATGGTCACTAATTAGCTGACAATTTATAATATTAGCCTCAGCTCTTCTAACACTTCATTTATCATAAATAATATCTACTCATCACTATAATATCTTTGACATTTTTTCACTGGTTGTTGGATTCTATAAACATCCCATAATACAATTCACTTATGATTTGAATATTTGTGAAATTTCAAGAACCACAAAATATATAGGAAATAATTAAGTCCAAGTAAATGTTAAAATTATTTACAAAACTATAGATAAGATAAGGAGCCAAGACAAATTAGCAAGGATGATGACAAGAGCATCAGAGGAGAATAACTTGCATAGTCAAGCATTACAAAAATTGATGAAGTTGGCTAACATTTTTACAAAGGAGATCCTCTTTAGGAAAGTGATAAAAATTCAAATGGGAAGCAAAGGCTGCCATACTGTACATTTTATGGAAAAAATTACACATAAAAACCCAACACACAATTTATTATTTGTTGCGATTATAACCTATATCATGTTAAGTATAAGATAAAAATAAACATTTTTTTATGACTTTGAGTTTGCTTTTTTAAAGATTAAATCTAGGTCAAAATTTTTTTTTTTAAACTGTATTAATTCTTATGAACTTTTCCCCCCTCCATTAACATTCCTCTTTCCAAATAACAATTGTCCTGGAAAAATGAGCTCTTCCTGTATTCAGTTATGTAGATGTTTGGAAGCCATTAGAATGTCAACTCCATGAAAGCAAATCCTAGCCAACATAATACCTTGCACATAAACACTAATGTACTATTTTCTGTGAGCTGGGCACTGATCTCAGCGCTTTATAAATATGAACTCATTTAATCATCAGTGTAATTCTTCAAGGTAGGTATTATCTTTGTGCTAGAGAAGAGAACACTTAGGCACCGAGAAGTTAAGTAACTTGTCCTGGTCACACAGCTTGAGGTAGTAGAGCTTGAAATCAAATCTAGGCAGTTTGGTTCTGGACTCTGGACTCCTAGCCAGTATGCTATGTTTCCTCTAGTCTGCCTCAAGATGTTAGTAGAATAATTTCAGATTTTAATATTTAATAATCTAAGTATGGTAATGTAGTTTGCAGGTCAGATTCAAAGGAGCTCTGAAGAGACGGGATCCATTAAGGAGGCTTATGATATCTTAGCATATGAGAAATGCTGGAAGAAAATGCAAATGTAAAAACAAAAACAAATAAATCCCTCCCAGACTTCTCCAATGAATCTAAGACAATCTGGCCTTTTCCAGCATCTTCTTTTAGTCCATTTGTTTCCTCATTATTTCTTGATTATAAAATAGAATGGATAAAACATAAATATAGAAAGATCTTATATATATTTCACTATGTTTTCTACCACGTGTAAAGAGATCTTGCATTAAAGTCTGAATTGCTTTGCTACATGTCCACTATTGACAGTGCTGTTCGGTTTCACAGACTTTATTTAAGTTTCTCTGTATAGCAGCAATCATGGGCACCAGCAACAGGCTAATACTGGAGTACCTTTTTCTTTCTCACGCTCTACCTAGGGTCCCCTGAGGGACTTCTGCTTCCCCAGTTTCCTCCCAGCATCCCATCCTTATTTAGTTTTATAGTAATCTATTCTCTTTGAGATCTAGCCCAGTCTTCACTTCTGTACCTCAATCCTTTAGGGACCTGCTCCATGCTGGCCAACAAATATCAAAGGTGATGGCCTGCATGAGACTCCTAGGTTTGCTGAGCTCTCTCAGCAGCTGGAGGTGGGATGATTTGGGGGTGGAACTGGAAATGGAAGAAATAGGGGGGCTCTGGTCCCCCATATCTCCCTCAAGAAGATTACCTCACTGTTTATTGTTCTGTATGTACCATGAGGAAAATGGTCTTCTCATAGTAAAATTTTTCTTAGAAAGGGAATTATAAAGGAGCTGCCAATGTTGGGAGAACACACTGATATAGAGGATAGAAGGTTACAAATGACAGGAACCCAAACAACAAAAACAGATGATTAAACTTATTTGCAGGAGAAAGTATGAAGGATTTTTATTTGTTTATTATTCTTTTGTTCTAAGAAGCAGGGGAGGAAAAAGGAAGAGAGAAAAGTGAGGGCATGCATTAGCACTCTCCAGAGAAACATAACCAATAAGATATTTATCTATCTACCTACCTAATATATTTATATATATATATTTATCTACATGTGAAAACAATATATAATGTGTATATACAGTGTGTGTGTGTGTGTGTGTGTGTGTGTGTGTGTGTGTGTGTAGGGAATTGGCTTATGTGAATATGGAGCCTGAGAAGTCCCAAGACCTATGGACCAAAGCCCTGAGAATCAGGAGAACTGATGGTGTAAATTCTAGTATGCGTCCAGTGGCAGGAGAGGACCAATGTCCCAGTTTCAGACCAGCAGGCCAAAAGAGCAAACTCTCTTGCTCAGCCTTTTGTCCCATTCAGGCGCTCACTGGACTGGCTGAATCCCACCTCCATTGGAGAGGACAATCTGCTTTGCTCAGTCTGCCAGTTCAAATGTAAACCTCAGCCAGAAACCCTCACAGACATGCCCAGAATAGTGTTAAACAAATACCTGGGTACCCTGTAGCCCAGTTGAGTTGACACATAAAATTAACATGGGGAAAAGAGAAGAGCCAGCAAGATGGTATGAGGTTGGAAACTTTGCTGGGGTGAAGGGCTAATGGAAAATTTCACTGTGGAGGGACAGCAGAAAAAACTTTCTAGAATGAAGAATTTTTGAATTTACATTTCTATGTTTCCTCAATAAATTAGAAAATAATTTAACTCCAAATGATATTTGTGAACGTGGTAAATGCTGAAAATCCTAAGGCGGATGTTTTCACAGCACAGAGCAGAAGCAGCAGGTATGGGAGAGGTGTCTGCAAGAAAAGCAGACCATGCTCCACTCAGTCTCGGGGAAGTCACAGGTGTCTTTGCACTGCCACAGGGTAGGGAATTTAGGGCTTGGAAGCAACTTTATAAATACTGCAAAGAGATTGGAAGGGCTGAGTTATAAGCATATTTTTGTTTGAATAAAAAAGAATTCCTCTGATTACAAAAAAGTCTGTGTGTGTGTAGGAAAGCATTGAACCCCAATCCATGCTATTCAAAAGTGTTCATTTGCTCAAGTTGTTTTCCTGCCAGGGGAGCACTTAGGAATGATAAAGAGACCCTGTGATGATGAGCTTAGACCAATAGTGTGAGCTTCTAGAGCACAGAAGCTGTGTCTCAGCACTGAGCATATGCTTGGCAGACAGTAGAAATGCAAATAGTAGAGACTATTAATAGTCATTGAATAGAGTCCAGCATTTAAGACAGCACCTTTGCTGGCTGGTTAAGGTCTTACTCTTGGTAGACATCTATTGGCACAGACTAATTCTTCCTTTAATACCAACCTCAGTGGAAAATGAAATATTTGCTGCTGCTCTCTCCTCACTGGCTCATGAGGAAGCCTCTTCCTGCTGCTTTTAATGATGTTTATTTGTGCAACATTAACACCGTGGTAATTAGTGCTATACATAGAACTCTATAGGAAATGTTTTGTTTTTCCAGCACCCAGGTAATAGGATCTTTCCTAATGAGCCTTATTGTAAAGCTTCTGTCTACTTCTGTTCAATCATTCATTTGTGGGGGGAGTTTCCCTCATATACTCTTAGAGACAAATGAGAGTGAGAAAGAAAAAGGAGGCAAACTCCCCCCACCTCCTCACTGCCTCTGCCTGCAAATCATCTAGAACATTTATTTAGTGTTAGGATAAAATCATCAGAGGAAGAGGGACAGAGAAGGAAGATGCTGCCTCTCCAGTGTTTTAGGTCTTACTAGGTTCCCTGCTCTTGCTTTCCTTCTGTCCCCACAAATGCTCTCTATTTCCTTCTTTTTTTTTTAAATTATAGATATTGGTATCTATATCTATATAGATATATATATTAGAATATTATGGGGGTACAAATGTTTAGGTTGCATGTATTGCCTTTGCCCCGCAGTCAGAGCAACAAGCATGTCCATCCCCCAGATGGTGCACACTGCACCCATTAGGAATATACCCATCCCCTACTCCCCACCCCCGCCTGCTCGACACCCAACGAATGTTACTACTATATGTGCACATATGTGTTGATCAATTAATACCAATTTAATGGTGAGTGGATGTGGTGCTTGTTTTTCCATTCTTGCAGTACTTCACTTAGTCAAAGAGCTAAAAGTAGAACAAATTCGTTCTTTTGATCCACCAATTTCATTCTTACCTGTAGGGTCAGCCCCAACCAGGGCCAGCCTTATCAGAGTCAAGGCTGGGTGGAGTACAGAGTAGTGTCTCTGGATCAATACTTACTTTTCCCCTTTAAAACAACCCCTCTCTCATCTCTCTTATTACAATGAAGCATGGATTTATTTCTTTAACTTGATGTGTTCTAATCGTTACATATAGATTCAGCGAGCTCTAACAGTGCACCCCATGGCTTGTTCAGGGGACCATAGTTCCTTGTATGGGATGCAAATCATTTTGTTGTTCCTCTTGGGTTTTTTTGTCTTGACGATTTTTATTGTACCATAACTCATGGCAACCTCAAACTCCTGGGCCGAAGTGATCCTCCCGCTTCAGCCTCCCAAGTCGCTGAGACGACAGGGGTGTACCACCATGCCTGGATAACTGTTTTTACTTTTTTGTAGAGTTGGAGATCCACTATATTGCCCAGACTGGTCTTGAACTCCTGGCCTCAAGCAATCCTCCCACTTGGGTCTCCCAAAGTGCTGGGATTATAGGCATGAGCCACCATGCCCAGTCTGTCTAACCACATAGATGTTCCTTTTTCTAGTCTTTACCCTCCACTCTCAATTTGGCTGATCTCCATTCCATTGCCCCCACCTGACCTGAATAAGCAACAGCCCCTGACACTAGCTCCAGGCTCAGCTCTGATGGACTACGTTTCGGGTGGGTTGGGGTGAGCAAGACAGGCCCATAGTTACTCTAACAAGTGATTTCTCAGAGCAAAGCAGACACTAACACTAAGGAAAATTCTTAAAGCATTTTCCCATTTTTTTCTGTATAAATGACAACACTGAATTTCAACTCTAATTTTTTCTTTGGATTAACAATATTATGGAATTCTATTAAAAATTCAAGTTTCCCCAATTATTCCCCAAGTATCTTTCAAGATGTATTCTTTTAGATCAGGAGCCACTTAAATTTAACTCATTGTATATGGTTGTTACATCTCTTTGGTTTCTTTTTCATGACATTTATCTTCTACTGACCCTCTTTAAAGTTCATTATCTCTGGAAAACAGACCATATACTGCTCCTCTACTCCTGCTCCTTTCTCTCTCATCTCTGTTCCTCTTCTGGAGTCTTCACCACCCTTCCTCACTCACAGCCCTCTAGATCTGGTCCAGTACCTGGTAATATAACTGAGTACAATTTATACTATGCCTACCATTCTCTTCAGAAAACAGGAGATAGAGGAAAAAGTTCGGATGTAGAAACACAAACACACAGACACAAACATACAGAAACACACATGAGACTCTTCTCACCTCTGGGATTCCTCTCCTAGAGTTGTTCATTGTCGGATCAGGAACCTGGGACAAGAGAGACTGAGAATCCCCCCCTGGTTGCCAAGGGTGACACTTACATCCTACTTTGAATGTTAAGTGATAACTGCAGTTTCTAGTTGATGGGCAAATACTGGTCTGGAAAATGGCTGTAAGACTTTGCTGTAGCATCCTTCCAGAAAACACTCTTCAAATACAGTGAAGGCTCAGAAAGGCTGGTGGCACTTTTCCTGCAGAGAGAGGTTTTTAAGTTGTCATGAAAATATTTCTCTTCAGAGAAAAGATAATAATTAATAGATGATAAAAACTTGTCAGAACACTTTCTTAGAGCCTGGAGGAAATACTGTCAGGCCGTATATTAATAGGGAAGCAAAGAGCTGCAGGAAAAGCTGTTCCAGCCCCGGACTAGTTTGGTTTTCCATAGTCAGAGATTACTTGCTGGTGCTGTTTCCTGTCTCTGAGGTTTGCTCAAGGGCCTCAGGATGGCTGAACTACCCTATGCCAGTTCTTCACCGGGCGATGGGTTACTCAGTGAGTGACTTTGAATCTCAACCTCTCTGTAGGCTTTGTCTTGTCTATAGCAGCTTCCATTCTCCCTCCCTTCCTTTTCTTGTCAGCAGATGAGTGCTGACTTTATCTCAGGCATCGTGTTGGGCAGTGGGAAGGACATGGTCATCATCTTTTGTCACATAGTGTGTTTGGTCAAGTAGGAAGGCAGGGCTGTGCCTTTTATAAATCTGGTCTGGGATTAGCAGGAGCTCAGCAAATCTCCATTACTTACCAAAGGGAATCACTCCTTTCTCTCTCTTTCCATTTTGCATACATTGAACTCACTGAACTGCTCGAGACATCCAGAGGATTGTCTTTGAATTTTGAGGCTTCTTGAGTTGAGGAAAAGGGATTACGTGTGGCTGTTAAATCTCATGTTGCTTTCAGTCAACCCCTTGTTTGTCAAAACACCAGGCCGGGAGTAAGACTCTGGGATTGGGTGGGGAGTCAGTCTAGCAGGTGCCACGAAGAGCCATGGCTTTTACAGTGAGTTCAAATCTTGGCTGTGCCATTTACTAGTTATAGGATCTTGGGTAGGAGACATTAACCTCTCCTTATCAGTAGAAGGAGAATTGTAATAATAGTAATTACTTCATAGGGCTGTCCGGGGGTTTTGCCACAATGCATGTGAAGGGCTTAGTGTATGGCCTGTCCCAGAATAAGAGCTCAGCAAAAGATAATGATAATTATGGTTGTGGATTTCAGCAGAGACACAGACCCTACATCACAAGGTCTTACACAATGAAATCAAGGCTTTGGCATCTCTTGGCTATTTCATTTAGTATCTTAAACAATTATGTCTATAAGCCTTTCCCTAAATTATTAGAGTTCCTTATCTTTGGATTTCCAATATCTCATTCTAAAGAAACAGTGAAGGATATCACACCCCATTACCCAATGCTGAGGACTTATGAGATACCTAGTGGAAAATGGTTATAACCCATTTTAAAGATGTCAATAAAAGTGTAAAAAGCACAAGGAAAAATATAAATATATATTTTTAAAACCCCTCCTTATCTCTTAGGATATGTCTTTAAAAGACACAAGATTGTGGATGAAATTTCTTTAATCTGATTCCAATGATAATTTGTAAAATTTTCTTGAAAAAAGAATAAAATAAAAAGCCAAACTCTTCAATGCTGTCCTGCAAAGATAGTTATGAATACTGAAAAGCCATGCCAACTACAGGTAGAAAGCCCAATGGCTTTCATTCCTTGCCTCTGTGTGATGGATATGCTATTTGATGTTTATCTTCCTTCATGTGAATTTTATTTATTTAAATGAAATGCATTATCTCCGCATCTAGAGCTAATTATCAAGCTAATGGAAGGCAAGACTGCCATTAGCCATTCTATGAGGAGAGCAACTAATGTTATAATAAAAAGCAGGTTCCCATTCACTTCATGAAATGCCCCTGATGTCTGCACAGCTCGATCCCTCAGATTTAGGTCCCTGATGAGAGATTACTTAATGAGTACAATGCACAATATTTGGGTGATGGATATCCCCAAAGCCCTGATTTCACCACTGCACAATCATTGCATGTAACACAATTACACATGTGTACCATAAATTAATACAAATAAAAAATGATGCAGTTCTCTGCTGAAATGTCAAGCTTATCCAAAAGAACTTCTTTGAGAGCTTAATCTTAAATAGCATCTCTCATCACCCTCTCTCCTCTAACTCGGATTTATTTTTCACAGCACTAACCTTTTCCTGCAATATTACAAATTAATTTTTAATGATTATCTGCTTCCCCCAACCTCCTGCTACTGATCATAAGATATCAAAGGGTAGGGATTTTTCCTGGTATCTGTGCCAGTTGTATACCAATATTTAGAACAATTCCTGGCATATACTGATGTTCAAGATGTTATTTCATAAATGAATGAATGAATGAATGTATCAAGAGGCACAGTGGCATGGTAGAAAAAATCTAGTCTTGAAATTAAGGTACAGTTTTGACTCCTGGCTATGTTTGTTCCAGAGATGTTTGTCTGTGAGCAAGCCAACTCATTTTTTGAGCTTTAGCTTCCTCATTTACAAGATACCAATAATAATATCTACCTTGTAGGGATGTTATGACATTCAAATGAAATGGTATTATTAAAATACTTTATATACTTTTTATAAACAATTTTAAAGTTATTTGTTATTATTGCTCACAGACTGACAATTATGATTATTGAACTGATAATTATGATTACTTAATGAGTATAATATACAATATTTGGGTGATGGATACCCCAGTTCTGTTTTATATTCATAAAACATAACAACATTTTATTTTGGCCATTAGCCAGTTTGACTATATCCTGTTTCAGTTTCTTTTTCTTTCCTCAGAAAACATAGGTGGACTGTACTGTAGTCATATAATTTTTTTATTTCAGAATATTATAGGGGTACAAATGTTTTGAAAACTGGATTGGTTTTGTACTGCTTTAGTCAAAGTTATAAGGGTGCCCATCACCCAGATAGAACCCATTGTCCCTGTTAGGTATGATTTCACCCATCCTCTCCTCCTCCCTTCCACCTGTGAGTTTTCTATTGAGTTTACTTCTATCTGTACACATGAGTGCTGATTGGTTAGTTCCAATTTAATAGTGAGTACATGTGGTGTTTGTTTTTCCATTCTTGTGATACTTTACTTAGGATAATGGTCTACAGTATCATCCAGATTGTTCCAAAAGGCATTTCTTCATTTTTTATGGCTGAGTAGCATTACATGGCATTGTGAATTGTGCTGCAATAAACATTCTAGTGCAAGTGTCTTTTGATAAAAATGACTTTTGTTTCTTTGAGTAAATACCCAGTAGTGGAATTGTGGGATCAAATCATAGATCTACTTTTAGTTCTCTGAGGAATCTCCATACAATATTTCAAACAGGTTGTACTAGCTTGCAGTACCACCAACAGCGTATAAATGTTCCTTTCTCATGTCAGCATCTATTGTTTGGGGACTTTTTGGTAAAAGCCATTGTCACTGGGTTTACGTGATATCTCATTGTGGTTTTGACTTGCATTTCTCTGATGATTAGTGACGTTGAACACTTTTTCATATATTTATTGACCATTTGTCCATTTTCTTTTGAAAAGTTTCTGTTCATGTCTTTTGCCCACTTTTTAATGGGGTTGTTTGATTTTTTTCTTGCAGATTCACTTGAGTTCTTTGAAGATTCTGGTTATTAGCTCTTTATCAGATGTATAGAATGTGAATATTTTCTCCCATTCTATAGGTTGTCTATTTGCTCTGTTGATTGTTTCTGTGGCTGTGCAGAAGCTTTTTAGTTTAATCAAGTCCCATTTATTTATTTTTGTTGTTGCTGTGAGTGCTCTTGAGGTATTATTCATAAATTCTTTACCTAGGCCAACATCTAGAAGAGTTTTCCCAACATTTTCTTCTAGAATTCTTATGGTTTCATATTTTAGATTAAAGTCTGTTATCTGTCGTGAATTAATTTTTGTGAGTGGTGAGAGATATGGAATCTGTTTCAATCTTCTACATGTGGCTATCCAATGTTTCCAGCACTTATTCAATAGGGATTCTTTTCCTCAGTGTATGTTGTTGTCTGCTTTGTCAAAGACCAATTGGATGGTTTTATATCTGGGTTTTCTGTTCTGGTCCATTGGTCCATGTTTCTATTTTGGTACCAATCCAATGCTGTTTTGGTTACTATACCCTTGTAGTATAGTTTAAAGTCTGGTAAAGTGATACCTCCAAATTTATTCTTTTTGTTTAAGGTTGCTTTGACTATTTGAGTTCTTTTCTGGTTCTAAACAAAATGTAGAATTATTTTTTCTAGGATTAGGATGTTGAAAAATAATTAGATATTGGTCTAATCGGAAAACTCAGATTTTAGGTTATACATACATCACATGTATATGTTGTGTTTGTGCACATAGGTGTGCATGTAGTTTGATGTACTTTTATCACACAGGTAGCTTTATGCAACTACCGCCACAATTAAGACATGTAACTGTACCATCTCGAAAAGGCTCCTTTGTGTTGCCCCTTGTAGCCAATCCCCCTCCTGACCTTCATTCTTAGCTCTTCACAACCACTAATCTGTTTTCTTTTACCATAATAATTTTGTTATTTCAAGAGTGTTATATAAATAGAATCATACAGTATGTAACCATTTGAGAATGCCCCTTTTCACCCAGCAGAATTGCCTTGAGGTTCATCTAAATTGTTGCATGTATCAATAATTTATTCCTTGTTATTTTTTAGCAACATTCCGTGTATAGATGTACCACAGCTTATTTAGCCATTCAGCCATTGAAGGGCATTTGAGTAGTTTCCAGTTTGGGGCTATTACAAGTAAGCACGTGTGAACATTTGAGTACAAGGTTCTGTGCGAACATATGTTTTCATTTCTTTGGAATAAAATTCTAAGGATGCAGTTGCTGGGTCATATGGTAAGTTTATTTTTAGTTTTAAAAGAGATTTCCAAACTGTTTTGGAAGAGTGGTTGTGCCATTTTACATTCCCACTAGCAACATTAGTGATTTGCTTTCCCTGCACCCTTGCCAGCATTTTGAGTTATTAAATATTTTATTTTAGCCATTCTGGTAAGTGTGTTCCCTTAGTCTTTAAACAACTTCAACTAAGGTCTTCTGTTACTTTTGACATGAGGAGTCCCAGTGGATGTTCCATAGGATGGGACAATTGATTGCGACCACTAGGCAGCATATAGAATATGCTTGGTGAGCATGGAGTCAGAACAATGAGAGTTACTTACCAGATTTCAATATGAATGGCATTAGACTGTAATAACCTAATTTATTAGGTTGTCTAAAGGAACTACCTGTCCAAAAACTTGGGCACTCCTTGGGTCAAGGCCAAGGATGTCTCTTGGACAGTCCACACAGGGCTCTGCATGCACCAGCTTCGGAGAGTCTCCTTTTGTGTTCCATGTGTTTCTATGACTGAATAGTCCAACTTTTTTTAGTCCTACTTTTGATAAACTCTGCAACAAATACTAATTTTTCTCTGTAAGCTTTCTTTACAAATATTAACGTATTTAATCAGCTTATGCTTATAAAAAATTCCCTTGTCCTCAGGTGGATAATTCTACTTATATAGTCACCTTTAAAAAAATCACTATCTAGTAACAAGAGCTATTTTAAGAATGAATTCTCTTCTTTTTTTACATCTCTTACAGAGTAAAACCTAAACCAAAACTCGGAGAACACTTCTCAAAATCCTCTCTTTTTTCCCATTTTCAGTGTCAATTCCCCCAGAGACTCTCACATGAAACCCCCAAACCTTTCTCAAATCTCACATTTTGGCCCATCTGCAAGTTTTTGCTTAACTTCTTATTTTTATATTTAAAAAGGTTTTCCTATATTCCAATCCATTACCTAGATTCTCCACATGCAAGGGCAACTGAGAGGCTGGGCATTCACCAACCAAGCAGAATTCTTCTCTGTACTCTCTGCCTGCCAGTCCTGATTTTCCTCACATTCTCCCTTTTCTACGATACTATAAGCCTGGGGACTTTCTTGTTAGATCAAGAATTTCCTTAGCAGGTGAGTACTTTGGGGAATCTATGGGGTAGCTGGGCCAGAAAACTAAAAATTCTCTTGTGTATAAGGTTGAGAACATTTCCAAGTCAATGCACCTGATCTCAGCGCACAGTCAGACCCTGCAGATATGGAGGCCATTCTGTCTCAATTGTAACTCCCTGCTCGGTGCAACTATGTGTTCAAATTAGAGCTGAATGCTTAGAGGGCAATGTTATTTCCTGTATTTCAAAGTTCTGGAGTGCCAAGGGAATGGTGACCAGGCCAGGGGTGAAGGAGGTGCTAAAGTCTAACTGTAACTCCTAAGTACCAATACAAGCTCTGACGAGGCCAAAGGCATAAGCTCCATTTCTGGTTAGGTTGATCGGTTTTGTTTTGATTTATACTACTGGTCATAGACAGCCTGAAAATCCATCTCTGCCACTGAGGGAACTGGCTTCAAGTGTGTGTGTGTGTCCTACTAATGTAGGGTCAGCAGGCATATGTTTAGATATGAGAGAAAGCACAGCCATTACCATATTTTTACATCTATATTTAGGCTAAAAAGTACTCAGGGCAATTTGCATTCATTTTAGGATTGAAACATTGTACTTGATATGCATATCAGTGAACTGGAGCTATAAATAGCATCTCTGTTCACCTTTGCATGCTGCTGCATAGAAAGAGAACTCTCATTTTGTAAACACTTACCTGCCATGATCAGCATTTTTGCATACCTTGCCTAATAACACCTTTGTAGCTGTGACTGAATCTCAGATACAGGACCAACTGACATTTCCACATTGTATAACACACAGGACTGATCTTTGTGTTACTGAAGCCATGATTTTGAGAGGACTATTGCCATTTATAATCCTGTTTTAGTATGTGAACAGATTGCACCTTTTTTTTTTTTCATAACTTGGAAAGAGAAACCCAGTAATATCAGCTGCATAGTCACACTCTGTTGAAAATTCCTGAATAAAGTTTCATATTCTGGGCTCAAATATCAATTATTCAATCGCCCATACAGATACATTTGAGCTGAGATGTTCTTCAGGTTTTTGTGATGACCACACATTGTTGGATATTGCTTTTCTGTGTGTTCTATTTTCCACATCTATTCATATGTCTGATTTATATTGATGTCTTGCCAGCGTTTGGTTGTTTGGTTCTTGTTGATTTCTTTAGTATCTATTTTATGTTGCCTATACCATGATCTCCTGTCCCCCAAGGATTCTGCTACATCCCCCAACCTCTTGATTCAGAACAACTAATACCTATGTTTCTGTTCATAAATTACATTGGGGCAGGAAGTAATTTTGGACACTGGCAAGAAAATGTGTTGGACAGGGGGATTAGGTAGCTGACTAAGATGAGATGAAGGCCCTCTGAAGGAATGTAACTCTGACAAGTAGATGGTGTTTGGTACTGTGCTTCCCCAAGCTAAACTTTGGGTTGGCTAGACTGTGCCATGAAAATAAGGGCCAGTTCTCAGATCTATAACATTATTCCAAGTGGCTTGGAAAAGTCTCTTCCTTCCCATTCACTCATCCAATCCTACTTGTGTGTCAGGATCCTCCTTAGAGGATTAAATGAGTTAATATATTTATAGTGCTTAAAATAGTGCGCATATATATACTTATTGGGTATGTGTCTATAGAGAACACTCTAGCAAGGTTTTATTTAAATGCATCAGTCTTGGTTTCATGGCCGCACAGATGGAAATAGCTCATGGCACTCTACTTTTCTTACCCATAATATAATGTAGTAAATTTTGGTATTCTATAGTGGCATTCTTGTGAAACAAAATGACAAGTTTAGCTCGCTCTTTCTTCCTTTCTTTCTTTCTTTCTTTCTTTCTTTCTTTCTTTCTTTCTTTCTTTCTTTCTTTCCTTCCTTCCTTCCTTCCTTCCTTCCTTCCTTCCTTCCTTCCTTCCTTCCTTCCTTCCTTCCTTCCTTCCTTCCTTCCTTCCTTCCTTCCTTCCTTCTTTCTTTCTTTCTTTCTTTCTTTCTTTCTTTCTTTCTTTCTTTCTTTCTCCTTTTTGAGTAACATATGCTGATCTTTGTAAAAAAAATGCTAGAACAATTTTCCTCCCCTTTTCACTATTTCTCAAGTCATTCTCTGCCAAGAGAATGGTAGCTTGCCTCGCCTGTGACTATCTCAAGAGGGAAAATCAATACAACAATTAACTGATATAAAGGGGTCTAATGTCTTGATTATCTCTACTATATTTTTTTTCTTTTTTTTTATTTCGGCATATTATGGGGGTACAGATTTTAAGGTTTCAATAAATGCCCATTTCCCCCCTCCCCCCACAAGTCTGAGTCTCCATCATGACCATCCCCCAGATGGTGCACATCTCACTCATTATGTATGTATATACCTGCCCCCCTCCCCCCTCCTACTTGCCCAATACCCTATTACTGTAGTACCTATGTGACCACTTAGGTGCTGTTCAGTTAATATTAATTTGCTGGTGAGTATATGTGGTGCTTGTTTTTCTTTTCTTGGGAAACTTCACATAATAGTATGGGTTCCAGCTCTAACCAGGAAAATATAAGATGTGCTATGTCACCATTGTTTCTTAGAGCTGAATAGTACTCCATGGTATACATATACCACATTTTATTAATCCATTCTTGGATTGATGGACACTTGGGCTGTTTCCACAGCCTTGCAATTATGAATTGTGCTGCTATAAACATTCGAGTGCAGGTGTCTTTTTTGTAGAGTGTCATTGGATCTTTTGGGTAGATGCCCAGCAATGGGATTGCTGGATCAAATGGTAGAATCACTTGTATCACTTTAAGATATCTCCATATTGCCTTCCACAGAGGTTGAACTAGTTTGCAGTCTCACCAGCAGTGTAGGAGTGTTCCTCTCTCTCCGCATCCATGCCAGCATTTATTGTTTGGAGATTTTTTGATAAAGGCCATTCTCACTGGGGTTAAGTGATATCTCATTGTGGTTTTGATTTGCATTTCCCTGATGATTAGAGACGTTGAGCATTTTTTCATATGTTTGTTGGCCATTCTTCTGTCTTTTTTAGAAAAGTTTCTGTTCAAATCCTTTGCCCACTTTTTAATGGGGTTATTTGATTTTTTCTTCCTGATTTTCGTGAGTTCTAAGTATATTCTAGTTATCAGTCCCTTATCGGATGCATAGGATGCAAAAATTTTCTCCCATTCTGTAGGTTGTCTGTTTACTTTCATGACTATTTCTTTGGCTGTGCAGAAGCTTTGTAGTTTGATCTTGTCCCATTTATTTATTTTTGTTGCTGCTGTGATTGCCTTTGGGGACTTCTTCATAAACTCTTTGCCCAGGCCGATGTCTAGGAGAGTGTTTCCAACTTTTTCCTCTAGAGTTCTAATAGTTTCATACCTTAGGTTTAAGTCTGTTATCCAGCATGAGTTGGTTTTTGTGAGAGGTGAAAGGTGTGGGTCCTGTTTTAGCTTTCTACAGGTGGCTATCCAGTTTTCCCAGCACCATTTATTGAAAAGGGATTCTTTCCCCCAGCATATATTTTTGTCTGCTTTGTCAAAGATTAGATGGCTATATGAGGATGGTTTTATATCAGGATTCTCACATCTGTTCCACTGGTCAATATTCCTATTTTTGTGCCAATACCATATCTGAATGGGGAAAAATTGAAATCATTTCCACTTAAAACTGGAACCAGACAAGGCTGCCCACTATCTCCACTTCTGTTCAACATAGTGCTGGAAGTCTTGGCTATAGCAATCAGACAGGAAAATGGAATCAAAGGTATCCAAATAGGGGCAGAAGAGATCAAACTTTCACTGTTTGCTGATGATATGATATTGTATCTAGAAAACCCCAAAGATTCAACCAAGAAACTCCTGGAACTGATCAATGAATTTAGTAAAGTCTCAGGATACAAAATCAATGCACAGAAATCAGAGGCATTCATATACGCCAACAACAATCTAATTGAGAACCAAATCAAAGACTCAATTCCCTTCACCATAGCAACAAAGAAATTAAAGTACCTAGGAATATACTTAACCAAGTACGTAAAAGACCTCTACAGGGAGAACTATGAAACACTGAGGAAGGAAATAATGGAGGATGTAAACAGATGGAGATCCATACCATGCTCGTGGATCGGCAGACTCAATATCATCAAAATGTCTATACTACCCAAACTGATCTACAGATTCAATGCAATACCTATTAAAATCCCATCAGCATTCTTCACAGATATAGAAAAAATAATTTTATGCTTCGTATGGAACCAAAGAAGACCCCGAATATCAAGAGCAATTCTAGGCAACAAAAACAAAATGGGAGGCATTAATATGCCAGATATCAAACTATACTACAAAGCTGTAGTAATTAAATCTACTGTATTTTTTTAAAATAATTATGACTTTCACAAATGGCCTTGGTAGCTTTTGCAGGTCTGTGAAAATTCTTTAACTGAATTCACACATAAAAATAGTTACATGAATTCAAATTTCCAAGAAAAGGCCTGGGGCTACCCTGGAGGGAAATATATTACTTTGTTATATGCACTCACCTATGGTTTGTGTGTGCATTATTCCTGGCCTCTTTTATTATGACAGAGGGGTCCATTTGCCGTTTTGTGGTGAACATATCTGCTCTTGCTCTGTAAATCTATCTTGTCCTCCCTCAATAAACTTCATTTCATGCTTGTAATAAATAAATAAAATAACTATTTATTCCTGATTCAATTTCTTTCTGTCAAAATCCCAGCTCACCTTGACAGTCCATCAATTTAACTGTCTTTTTTCTTCATCAAAATCTTTGAAAGCCTACACTAGAATGGATCCATCCATGCTCTTTATCTTCCTAACCTTGGCTAAATCTCTTTCATGACATTTCATATACTACCTCATAGACTTCATGAGGTCAGTCTCTCTCATTTTATCTGTCTCCTCTTTAGTCTTATACCCCACCCACTCTGCCTTACTTTCTGCCTCATACACCAACTCAGCTTGTTTGGTCATCAAAAAATGGTCCCGAATGAATGGATTTAGGAGTGATTAGAACTGGTATGGAACTTAGAAATTATTTAGTTTAATTCATCATTTTAGCCATGAGAAAATTTAGGCCTGAAATCTAATTTTGTCTAAGATCGTACAGCAAGCACAGAAAAGAAGAAAAGAAGACCGTTTTTGTGTTGTTGTCCATTTTAAATTAAAATGATTAGAATCTTAGAAGTACTGGTGCTTGAGAATTGTAAATCTCTAGACTATCTGAGACATTGTTTTGGAAGTAGTTGTAGCACATCAGGTACTTATCTATAAATGCTGTAAATAGAATTTCTATTAAGTAAAACTTATCACTTGATAAACAACTTTATAGAGAAATACATAAATTTGTATTGCATTGTACTCATCTTGTACAATGCAATACAGAATTGTACTTACAGAATTATGATACAGAATTGTGCAATATAGAATTGCAGAGCAATCTTGTGCCATATTTGACTTGCAAATTGAGTTGGCCACTTGACTGTTCACAACTGTCGGGAAACTTTGGCACATATAAGCCTCTGACAATCAGAGAAAGATGGGAACTATATTTCCTTCTCTACAACACTAATCACATGAATTATTAAAGTGAAATCAGGTTCTTGAACCAAATACTGCCACATTAATGCATTTTTTTTAGCTAGCAGGCACAAAACATTGAAACACCTTTTTCCCATAAACTCAGTGAAGCCTCTGCTTTTTGTCCTTTCAGTGCTCTGATAAAGACCTTGCATGAATCATTCAACAATATTCTGGCAGTAGCATTGGCTAACCCAGTTGGATCAGGAAACAGAATCCAACATTAAACCCAACAGAATCCAAACGCAGGATGAAACAGAGATTGATACTGGTGTTATTTTGAAGGTAGCCTGCTGTGCTCACCAGAGCTGTGTGTGTGTGGGGTTTTGTGTGTGTGTGTGTGAAAAAATTGTTTAAATTAGTAATAATATATAATTTTCTGTATACATAAAATTGACCAAAATTTTTGCCTTATTTTACTTTACATTATTAAAATACATTTTTAATTTTTTTCTTGAGATGTAACTCACATACCATCCATTCATCCATTTAAAGTATATAATTCATTGGTTTTCAGTATATTCATAGAATTATGCAACCATCACCACAATCAATTTTAGAACATTTTTATCATCCCAGAAAGAAACACTGTACCCATTAGCAGTCACTATCAATTTTCCAAGTCCTTGCTCCTCTCTCCTTCCTTCCCTACCAGCATGAGGCAACCACTAACCTACTCTCTCTCTGTAGATTTGCCTGCGTGGACACTACATCAAGTGGAATTATATACTGTGTGCTCTTTTGTGATTGACCTTTTTTCAATTAACATAACATTTTCAAGGTTCATCCATGTCGTAACATGTATACAAGTCCCTTATAAGATACATGATTTGCAAATTTTTTCTCTCATTGTATGGGGTGTCTTTTCACTGTCTTGATGGTGTCCTTTGAACACAAAAGTTTTTAATTTTGATGAAATCTATCTATTTTTTCTTTTGTTACCTGTGTTTTTGATGTTACATCTAAGAAACAATAGTCTAATCCAAGGCCACGAAGATATATACCTATGTTTTCTTCTAAGACTTTTATAGCTTTAGCTATAAACACTTTTGTTCTTTTTCAATATTGTTTTGGCCATTTGGGATCCCTTGCATTTATATATGTGTTAGGATCAGCTTGTCAATTTCTGCAAGAAGCCAGTTTAGGATTTTGATGGGGATTGAATTGAATCTGTAGATCAATTAGGAGGAGTATTGTCATTTTAACACTATTAAGTCACCTAATTCATGAGTTTAGAATGTCTTTCCATTTACTTAGGTTTTCTTTAATTGCTTTCAACAAAACAATGTTGTGTGGAGAAAGCTACCCCAAACTCCACCTGATGCCGTACATATTCTCATCAACTGTTTGAAAGCAAAAAAGTAAAATAAGACAATATCCAATAAGTGAGTGCTCTGGAGTTCTCAGAGTGATACTGGGCTTCACATATACCTGTAAAGCTATAAAGGGGGCCACTGGGCAGTCTTGTGGGTTGGGCCCCTAGAGGTTAGGCACTCTAATGCATGTAATTGCTTAATCAGACATTAAATGTGGACAGTTGAAAATGGAAAACATTAATTATCTACAGGAACGACCGGGAGGATACAAATGAGGAGATGGAGAGAAATAATTCATATTCAGAGTTTGACTTCATTCACAAAGGGCAGAGGTACCTGTATAAATCTCCTAGCCAAACATATATCTTGAACAACACTAGTGAAAATTACTACTAAAATTCCTTAGGATACTCCCTAGTGCAGATTCAGATTTTGATATTTAAAGGGCTTGCCACAGCCCCAGTCCTGGAAGGTGAACTCTTGGTTACTTCAAATGCTAACAGTGTGTTAGGTCAGAGTGGGTTTCATGGAAGACAATTTTTCCATGGACTAGGGGTGGGGGGCCTCGGTCAGGGGTGGAGGTTGGGGGGAGGTGGAGCTCAGGCGGTGGTGCCAATGATGGGAGTGGCTGCAGTTGCTGTAAATACAGATGAAGTTTTGCTCCTGTGCTTGCCAGCTGCTCACCTCCTGCTGTGTGGCCCAGGTTCCCAAGTTTCATGGAAGACAATTTTGCCAAGAACAGGGGTGGGGGACAGAGCTCAGGCGGTGATATGCAGCCCATTCCTAACAGGCCATAGACTGGTACCAGGCTATGGCCCTGGGGTTGGGGACCGCAGCCTTAGGTTATAGTTTAAGCTTAATTCACACACTTAATGTAACACTATTTGTACTGAATTGTTTAATAGTAAATTACAGATAATGTCAAGGCACTGATGTGCAATTTAGAGTCCTGAGCTCTCAGAAGTTCATTCATGTGGTTTTGAAAGCTATTTTCTACACTTTCAAAAGCTTGATGGATATACCTGTGGTAAGGATTCACAGAGTAACTAAAACCACATTTTTTGTTTTTATGTTATACCCATATGATAACACTAACTGCCTCACACTTAAAGAAAATTGTTATTGGCAATTATATATGTTTGAAGTAGAAAGGAATGAAATAATGTCTTTTGCAGCAACCTGGATGGAATTGGAGACCATTATTTTTAGTGAAGTATTTCAGTAATGAAAAAACAAACACTACATGCTCTCACTAATAAATGGAGTTAAACGATGAATACACACAGGCATGAAGAGATGCAAAGGAATTTGGAAACCAAGAAGAGGAGAGGGTGGGAGGGGGTGAGGGAAAAAAATCTTACCTATCAGGTACAATGAACACTATCTTGGTTACAGGCACACTAAAAGCCCTGACAAGGTATTCATGTAACAAAAGTATTTGTACCCCTTAATATTTTGAAATTTAAAAAATTGAGAATAATTATAAAAAATAAAATATCTTTATATTTGTATAAATTTCTACATTTTTATAATAAGCACAACTTAATTTTATAACTCCCCCAAAATAATTTGCTTAAAAAACATTTTAGCATTTTCATGAATTACACAGCATTTTCTATTTTATTCTTCTCCTTTACAAACCATGACTCTAGCTGCCATACAAATTGTCGTGACAATTCTCTCACCTTGTCATCTTCAGTCTCCTTAACCTGCAAGCCCGGAATCTTGTTGCACCTTTTCTCCCTGGCTCATGCTTATTGTTAATAACTCTGAGATATCTTGTTATGATTGCCTTCCTCCTGCACCTTTAGTAGACAGTAATAAGTCATGAAAGTACTCTTTCCCCTTGACCCCAGACTGTCCTCTAGGTCACTCTAGTCAGCTATGCCTCATCAGTTTGGAATTGGCATGAAAAATGAAATCAGTAAAGCCTAAACCTAATCTGGGGGTTGGGAGGGTCTGGCCATGTGTGGTGAGCCTGTGGGTCAGGCCAGCTGGGTTTATACTCACATGAGAGTAAAGAGCTTATTGGAAAGAGGTTCTTCCTAAAGTAAGAGGTGTCAATATACAAGAACTTGACAAGATGTAGTTGGTAAAAGAGATAGGTAATTTGAAAGCAGAATGGTATTCGTCAGTCTAATTCATCTTAGCCCCATGACTGAGTCCTAGGAAGCTCAAGGTGACCTTCTTTATAAACGGGTTGCACTAATGGAGATGGCTAGAGATGTTCCCACCTGAGAAGAGTGACATCACCCTAATACATCACAACCAGGAACTGTAGAGAAGGAAATACACTGTAGGACAGTGCATGCCAATCATGCCCCTGGAAATTTCTAAACTAACTCAGAGTCATTTAAATGGGGCTCAGGATTTTGAAATTCTACAGATGGGATCAGAGAGAGAGAGAATCTAGTTATGCTACTATTTCAGGTTTCATATTGTAGTCCCAAATTTGTGTGGGCCATAAATACATGGGTTATTCCCATAAATTAGGTGATATAGGAAGAGGAGCTAGTATAGTCTTTATTTTACAGATTAGTAAAATCATGGAGAGGTTAAACCTGTTCACACAACAACTAATGTTTGAGAAGAATTGGAGCCTCGCTGTGACATAATTATTTTTCCCACTAAACAGCATTATGACTAGGCCATAGATACTGGCCGAGTAATCACTCTGAATAAAGCCCTATATCAGATGCTGAGGGCTACTGCAGGCATAATTAGAAGTGCAGACCCAACTTAACTCACTAATGTCTATCAATGTGATGTGATTTATAAACTTCAACTGAGCCCATTCAGAATTCCAAGAATCATTCTGTGATGAATTGTTATTTTCTGAAGATGGAAAATCTCACATGTTCTTCTTCCAATGTGATATTGTCACTCTTTTTTTGAGAGGTTAGTGTCTATGTTCTCTCCCCTTCGACTTGAGTAGTTCCTTTTTACTACCTTGTCCTTGACCAATAGAAAGCAGAGAAAGGTTCACTACATGATTTCTGAGGTTTTCTTACAGAACACGACATGGTTTCTTACTGACTCTTTCAGAGGAAACATATCTTTGCATTCCTGAGCTGCCAGGTAACAATCCTGGCTACCTGGAAGCTGCCATCCTGGAGAGACCATGAGAAGGGACCACAAAGAGACACAAAGAATTGACAGAGAAGCCCCATTTCTTCCAGCCCTTGCTCAGCTCTCCCCAACCCAGGCCCCAGACATGTGAATGAATAAACCTTCAATGACCCCAGTTGCAGCCACCATCTGACTGCAGCTCCTGAGAGATCCTGAACCAGAACCACTAAGCCAAGCTGTTCCCAAATTGTGGTCCCATATGTGGGTCCCGTAGAGCCACAGGGACTATGAAATAAATCACTTTATTCCCTTAAGTTTTGGGATGACTTGTTAGGCAACAATAGTTATCCAATGAACAACAAGAAAACATATTGAAAATATCTTAGTTGCAACTCTTGCTTTATTGAGCTGAGAAACCAACAACAGTTAGGACAAGATAGTTCTGTAGAAAAATAGAATTGCTGAATGCAGCCATTTCTTCTTTACTGTGCACACACTTATCTTTTATTTGAGTGCTATTTTCATTTCTGACATGCTTTTCACCATACTTTGTAAAATGAGAAACCATCTTTTATGGCTGTTGTAAAGATCTCAAATTATTGAATGATGGCATTCTCACATACTTTCATTAGGAGAACATGAAAAAGGAGAGGAAGCTAAACCCAATTGACATTTGCTCTTTACATACTCCAGTTTCTGATTCTCTGGACCTTGCATCTTCCAAGCAGCTCTGCTTCTATCCTGTGGTGAGCTAGCAGAGGGTCTAAGAGAAACGAGGAAAGCAGAATCTGAGAAGCCTGCCCTTATTTTAAAGCATAAGCAATACTAAATTAAGTGAATTTACTAAAAATGCTCAAAAAGAAGGCAATTTTAGGTGTTTCAAATTCTTTCTCACACTTTGGCATAGCAGTATGTTGAAAGATTTTGGAGATTATCATATGAGACCAATGAGTTCACCAAAAGAGCCTTTGTTTTTTATCTTTCACCTCCTCTTCTTCCTTCCCTCCACCCTTAAGCAAAGCCTATGTAGTCTGCATTTAACTCCTAAATCAATCAATTGCGCACATAACTTAATCTCTCTAAGTCTTTCTACTCAGCTGTAAATTGGGGATAATAACAATAGACATTTTTATTTGTCTGATTGGTCTGTTATTGAGTCAATATATAATTTTCCATCTCTGTAACATTAATTTATGATATTGCAACATCTTATAGCTTTCGGATTTAAATAGAGGACCATGAGTTGATGGGGAATGGTCACTCTACTAAACAAGTTTGAAAAGGCTTAGAATCCAAGGTAATGATCTTTGAGCACTCCTAGTCTCCTAGGTAGTGGTTACCTAAAAGGTATTCAAGAACCATGAAACCAGCTGAGTGGCCTTTGCCCTCAAGTTTCTTCCTAACCTTACAGAGTCCTTGGCATTTGGAAGAACACTTATGTTTGTTCTTCTTGGCGCATAAGAGAGAATTAAGCTCATTATTTTCAAGAATTCCAGAGGGGCCTTGCCTTTCAGTGAAACACATGGTGGTGTGGAGTCATCAAAGGCCAATTTTTTTAAAGGAATTAGATAATGCAGCCTTAGGAGAAAATAAGGTGAAATAAGTTTTTTCATAGAGAAAGAACTGGAAGGCCAGAGTGGGGGTGGGAGATGCACTATTAAATACGCTTTATATTTTTCAGGGAAGCACAGCTTCTTTATAGAACCATATGAGAATGAATTTAATAGTTTATTACTTCTTGATGGTATTAGGTTTTAAAGTGTTTTAAAATGTTGCCAAATCTGTTATTCTAATAGGACTCCTTCTTTACAGATAAGGAAACTGAGTTACAGATGAGGCACGCAACTACGTCAGCCCAAGAGAGCTGTGTCCCCTTTCATCAGGGTTCTCCTGAGTGACTGGCTCTCCTATTTGTTAAACTCATTAAGCTAATCTGAGCAATGAAATGTGTCATCTTTCTAGGGAAGTCTGCTAGAGGTGCAGTATAATTAACTGAAATGGGCCACTCTAATGATGAGAACTTAAGGTCTTGTGGATGGTTTGTGGGGGAGACAGATTTGGCTTCTTAGGGCTCTTAAGACACAGTCATCTACTTCCTGTATACATAAGAGTGACTGGGCCCTGTCCTCAGTGAGGTCAGCCATTCGGAGCAGTCACAAGATCTGTGTTGTGTCCCTGGCAGTGGGAATTGAATTGGCTCCAGATCATGAGATTTAGCAAAACTATCAGAAACTTGAGATAGCACTATCGACCCTTTTACACTGAGCAAAAAGCTGTGGTGAGTGCGTCTTTTATTCACATGTAGGCCATAAAGGGGATAAAAGGAAGAAATGATAGAAATGAAGGAATTCATGACCACTTCTGCTACAAAGATCTCAAATAGAACTGTTACTTGATGAGAAATTGTGTGCACCAGTGTCAAATAAAGTGTCATGCTGTCATTGAAAAACAGGAGCATTTAACTCTTTTTCATGCTTCAGTTCATATGCCTCAGGCAAAAATAACAACTTCCACAACACCGTTTGGCTGCTCTACATGATGATTGCTCTAGTCTGTTTTCCCTGTGTTTGTTTTATTGTCTGCCTTTCTTCTCCCTTACTAGTAATATGCCATTGTGTGTGTTTTGAAATTAATTGCTAAGACTTTAAAGTAATAGGTTTGATTTTTCTGTGAAAACTGACAATACTAATGAGCCTGGAAAGCTGATCCTGCCTTCCGTCCAGTTGCATTATTTCTCATAGTACTTTGAGGCAATAATTTCAGTCCTATTCCTGCCTCTGTTGATCTTCCTCAAACAGCCTACAAGTCACCAATCTTTTTATATTTGTCCTTACACTTCTATCCTCTCATTGAAATGAGAACCCAAAATTTGTTTGCCACAAAAGCCTTCTGTCTCTAACTTGGGAGAAGACTAAGAAAGTTTCTATTTTCTATTATTATTCTAATAGAAAATATTCTTCATAGAATTGGATGTCATATTTTATATATTTCTGCATTTTCCACCTGTCATACGGGCTCAGGCATTTAGAAAGGGCTAAACATATACTATGGTTTCCCCAAACTTCATATGTTGAAATTCCAACTCCCAAGGTAGTAGTACTTAGAAATAGAGCCTTTGAGAGGTGATGAGGTCATGAGGGCAGAGCCCTCATGAATGGGATTAGTGCCCTTATTAAAAGGCCCTAGAGGGTTCCCTGGTCTTTCCACCATGTGAGGTTACAGTGAAAAGATCGGTATCTGTGAAGGAGGACTTGGGCCCCCACCAGACACCAACTCTACTGGCACCTTGATCTTGGACTTCCCAGCCTCTAGAACTGTGATAGATACATTTCTGTGGTTTATAAGCCACCCAGCCTATGGTAATTTGTTATAGCAGCACACATGGACTAAGACAACATGTTTATTGAATTAAATTTCTCATTACAGTAGTCACTCAGAAATGAAAGTGGAAGTAGATAGAAAGAACAAAATTGAAGATAAAGTCAGTTTGTCCCCCTCCTCTTGTCCTGGTTAACCTTATACATACACACATACATACGAACATATACACAACACATAACACTGGATACAGCTATAGGACCAGAACATGATATATATTCAATATAGTGCCCATATTCTATTTAGACTCTCCTTCTTCTTTGTGTGTATGAGTGTATGTGTGTGTGTGTGTGTGTGTATGTGTGTATGTGTGTAGACTCTTTTATGCCAGCAGAGATTATTCTCACCTTCCACATGAATGGCATAAAAATATCACTGCGAGGGAGAGCATCTGGCTTTTTTGGAGGTCTATATATCATTGGAATTTGGGGCAGTTTTGGTGTTAAGTCAAACCATTGCTCAGTCATCAGCAGTACTGTCCAAGGACTTAATGAGAAAATGGAGAGAGATGTGAGTAATCATAGGAATGTGGATCTGGTTGACAGTTAAGAGATGACCAATTGGTACAGTAGACCCAGAAGAGGGTGAGAGTCAGAGGATTAGAAAAATAGAATAACAGACAAGAAGATGAAACAGGAAATGCCCGGTCTAGGGCAGATCACGAGTGTCTCCAGCCTGGAAACCTCATAGACTGGCCCTTGCCAGAAAAATGGTGAAAGTGAACTTCACTTCATCTGAATGGTCTTGGAGTTAATTTCCCATTAAGGGGGAGAAGGAGGTTGAAAATGGAAATGAATTAAAGGTAATCAAGAACTATATGGCCCTAGGGAATGTGTGTAATTTTGGGGAAATTGTCTTAGAAATGATAATTAACTTGTTTGGAGTATAGAATAGAGTAATAATTAACAAAACCATTTTTCAGCTAAAGTGATCAACTCAGGTAGGTAGCCTGGGCACATAACAACACAAACTTTTCTTGCACTAATGGCTCTGACTTCACCACAATTCAGTATATAAATGTAGCAAACAAAATTGTATTTGTACCCCATGAACATATACAAATAAAAATTAAATTAAATTAAATTAAAAAAACTTTTCTTTAGCTCTTGAACTACATGTCTTCTATGATTAGAGAATAAGTAGAAAACGAGGTTGGCTCTTAGGAGCCAAGGAGAACCTGAGTGCTTAGGGATTGTGGACTCTTCCAAACACAGAGCTGTAGGAGAGGTCATACTTCCAACAGTGACTCCTCAACCCTTTTTACTGTAGCCCTGTCTTCCTCCAGTGGCCTCCCCTGGAGACTTGGGCCTTTGTGATGCTTCCTGAGGTACAAAGCTCTCTAGTGGGGCTCCTATGCAAGGCATAGTTGTAGGCCCCAAAATCTTTCATCTCTCATTCTGTTTCACTCATAGTTCCTTATCCTAATCTTGTTGAAAGGCAAATGACAGTTTGATTGCATACAGGGAGGGAGGATTATTTTAGGCGCTAAGTTTTGCACAGAACATAGAGAATCATGACTACTTATGTACAGGTTCTAATTGCCAACATAGAAAGACGAATGGAGCAAAGCTTTATGTTTCCATCTTGACAATTGCACATCATTCTGTATAAGAAAATGACAACAGGCTTCTGCATAAGCAAGAAGGACAATTTCTGGAGAGGTTTCTAGGAGAGCCAGTTAGTCTTCCTTGCCTAAGTGTATTACTTCCATGAATCTGTCATAGCATTTGAAATTCCATCATTAAAACCACTTTCCTTTGGATTAAAGCACTGTAGCCTCAAGTATTGTTTTCCTTTTTAAAAAATTCCAGTCCTGATAAAACAGGGTAAGCCAAGCAAGCAAAATAAGCATAATCCTAGGACCAGCTTCATGGAAAGCACAAGAGTCTGAACCCGCCTCTTGTGTTTGCATACATACCAAATTCACGGTCACACTTGCCATTCATCTCCTCTCAAGTTTGGGAGAGCCAGTCTCAAGGGACACTGTCTCCAGGCCATGGACAAAGATGGCTGGAGCCAGCAGGCTAGCAGTGAACAGGAAGAGAGAGGGAGGCGCAGGTGCAGACAGACTGGCTAGAGGTGTCACATTCTTATGAACAAAGTATCTCTTTTACTAAAACTGTACAGAATGGGCCACTTACCCTTCAGGAACCCCAGATAACACTAGAGGAGGGTACTGCTGTATCTTGCTGCAAATTTATCTTTGGTTCTCTTGCTGTGGACTTCTATTTCAAGATTTCTGGCTTGTATTAAAAACTTGTTTCCTCTCAGACTCAGATGTTTATGTCATACTCTGTTAATTTTATATCTTGCTTCTGGATCTTTCCTTCCTGGAATTTCTCTCATTAAGCTTTTTTTTTTTTAATTTAATGACTTCAAATTTATCTTCTCTTCTACAAATTTTGCAACCTTAATTTTGATTCTTGCTTATGGTTCTCTAATGAAGTTGTTAAATAAGATTGCAGTGGTAGTGTATTAAAATCTTTGTAACTCAACGTATTTCCATTTTAGAATTTTTTACCCAGTGCCTCAGGCTGTCTTTTGTATTCAGGATCCTGCTCACATCTGAATGAATTTGATTATTCAGTTACCATTAGTTTTATGATATGTAACAGCCTAATCTCTCCATCCCATAAAGTGAGAATGCCTCTGCAGTGTTGATGAAGTGTTATCTAAGAGTGGTTGAAACTGCCTACAGAGTTGGAGTGCCACAAAACTTTCACCTAAAATAAGAGAGCAAAGTCAGATTGCTCTATTAATTTGACCTGTGGGGTTAGTTAAAACCACTAAATGTTTGGAAGAGATTGTGGATCTAACTCCTAAGAGTTAGTAGATATTGAAGTTTTAGTCCAGTCTATGATTTGGTGGAACTCATTTAAAGTCTCCCTACTTGTGCCTTCTGTTATGAGTAATATTTTCCATTTATTGAATATAAACTTTTGAGGAGTCACACAATTATAAAGGGACTTTTCTTCTCAGATTAAAGATTAATGGTATATATTAAATATTATCTGTTACATTATGTATTATCTGTTACTGAAAAATATGATTCTTGATATTGTCTTTCTTTAATCTCCTCATTCGGGAAGCCGATGGACAGAGACATCTACTCTATTTCTTCCACTTGCTCTCTTGCCAGTCCACTTTGTTGTGCAACTCCAGAGGGACCATCCGTGGACAATAATAATGCCCCTTCAGCTGTGCAACACACAGCCCTGCTCAAAGTCTAATAAGTTGCTTATGATTCTTTTTCTCTCTGATCATTTTGTTTTTCCTATTGCTATGAATGACATGACTATCTTGGAAATACCTTGGAAAATAATTTTATAGTCAGAACATTCTTTTATTTTGAAAACAATCATGCGATATAGTTACTTTTCCCCAACTTGTCCTTCTCTAATTTTCTATCTTCCTTTATAATTTTATTTATATATGATAATTTTACCATATATTCGATATTACTGTAGAGCTCTTTTACTCTACTTTTCATTTTACTAGGAGTCTTAAGAAGCACAGGTTGTCTTGTTTTCTTTTCCTCACTTCTTGATCAAGATATGCCAATAGTATTAATGCCATTATTTTCCTCACAACCTGAAAAAATCAGATTGGTATAATTATTCTTTTGGCTCCCTTCTCATGGACAATGTGCACAGGTCCCCACACCCTGTGCACAGTTGACCTTTCTGCTTCTTTATGATGTAAGTGTGACACCTTTATACCATGGGCAATTTTAATGACATGCACAATGTTATTAGGTTATTAAGTATGAAATATCCAATTTCCTTAAGTACTAACTTTGACAGTTGCTATCTCTGATATTTCACTTTGACACTTATTGTTTTATTTTTATTGTGAAAGTACATCCTCAGTCTTTCAAATGCATAGTTTGGTTTGTGATTATCTTTAAAAAAAATTTTAGAGCAATTTTTGTGAAACCATGGATAAGTAAAAAATTCATGTTAATTTTGAATATGAATTTCATTGTGGAACCAATGCAGTGTAGACAGCTCAAAATATTGATGAAGTGTTTGGGAAGAATGTGGCTAACGAATGCACAGTATATAAATGAGTTTGAGAAGTTCCGTTCTGGTGATTTTAATCTTAAAAATGAGCCACATGGGTGACCTGAGACCCAGGTGGACAATGATGAGCTGAAAGCTGTACTGGAAGTGAATCTAGCTCAATGTATGTGTGAATTAGCAGCAAGGTTTGACATTGCTATTCTATCAATACTAGACCATTTAAAACAAATTAGGAAGATGAAGCTGGATTGATGGGCACTGCATGAATTAATCAAGTGTCAGAAGAGAAATTGTCTTGAAGGCTGCCTTTCTTTGCTGTCACCACATAAAGGCAAATCATTTCTACCATATTGTTACATGTGATGACAAATGAATTCTTTTTGATAATTGCAAGTGTTTGGCATAACAGTTGGATAAAGATGAAGTGCTGAAACACAGTACAAAACCAAATATTCATCAAAAAATCTAATGGTGTCTATTTGGCGGTCCAGTGCTGATATTATCCACTACAGCTTCATGAAACCTGGTCAATCGATGACAGTGGATGATGTCTACTACAACCAATTGGATGAAATTATGAGGATGCTTGATATTAAGCAGCCAAGATTGATCAATAGAGACAGGCCAATCCTCTTGCAAGACAACAATTGACCCTATGTTGCACAAAAAACACTGCTCAAACTACTTTTTTTTGGGGGGAGTATGGAATTTATTTTATTATTCTGAGGTCTGGGTTTTGTTACTTGAACATCACGGTTCCTGGATGGGGGCGAGCGTGTCCCACCCCCTAAGTCGTAGTCCCACGGGCCTGTTCGGATTGTTTTCCAGGTTCAAAGTACTCTGAGAAAGCTTCACAGTTTTAATACTTCCTAGATGCTCAACTGAGGCAAAGTGACAGAATGGCCCTCCCACCCCGCCCGCCAAAAAAATAAAACCCCAAGCCCCCATCAGCTGCTGCTGCAGCCGTATGAAAAAATGCTCAAACTACAGAAGCTGGACTTGGAAACTCTTTGTCATCTACCATGTTCACCAGACCTTACACCAAATGACTACCACCTCTTGCAGGCTTTGGACCACTTCTTGCAAGCAAAAATATTCAATCTTCAACAAGTTGTGGAAAACACCTTTTGTCAATTTATCGCCACTCGCTCTCCAGGCTTCTTTGCAGTTGGCATAAGCAAGCTACCATTAAGATGGCAAAACTGTGTTGACAGTTTAGGTGCGTACTTTGATTAATTGTACTGCTTCTTGTTTGGGACATAATAAACTACACTTTTGATTCAAAATCAGGCATTTCCTCTTTAATGACCTAATACTTCATTGGAGTAATTTGATGCCTTTTTAGTCATGAGTTTGTTAATTAGGTCTGTCTGTGGATAAATGCTACAATGACAGATGGATTTAAATAAAGTGATCCTATCCATTGCTTTTCCATCTCCTGTTAGTCCTTCTGGTGTGGCACAACGAAGAGCTCATTTCCATGAGTTATAGAGAAGGGAGCAGAAAGAAGAAGGAGAAAATAAATTCTGATTGATTGTAGAAAACATAAGTTAACAACCCATACCTAAATGAGTGACAAAAGGAAAAGAAAGTGGTCCAGGCTGAGTTAATTTTCTCCCTAAAAAACATGGTTATAAAATATAGTAGTTTCAAGGGCATGCAGTTTTAGATCAAACAGCTTTATGTTTTCTTTTTCTCTCTCTCTTTAAGTCATTGAGTGGTATTGACCAGAAGAGAGAAAACTCTTTTACTGGAGGAGGGAAAATTGTTTGATTTAGTCAGTGGAAAGAGAATGTGTTAGTGACTTCAGCAGAGTATACATTTTAGTAAGCAACAGTGGACGAACAGATACAATAAGGAAGAGATGGCATTGGTAACATTTAGGGGGCTAGTGGCAAGAATTCAAATGGAAGTGTCAAAAGACGAAATTACAACAAATTTAGTTTAAAGATCTAACTAGCTTTTTTATTTCTGATTCTAGAGTTAGACAACATTTCACTCTATATAATAGAATGAGTGTTCCGCTGGGCATGACAGACTGGTTGGTTTTTGTAAGATGGGAACAAATAAGCATGCCAATAAAAAAAAAAAACCCGATTGGTTAACATCAGGTTATTATAGGTCATTTTCTTGTAAAGGTTAAATAAGAAGGGACTTCTTTATGGCCAGAGCTCAGGTAGACTGGCTCTTTCTGATTGGTTGCTGTGAATCTCCTATTTTCATGAAAAACTGGTCTGTTTGGGGATATACCTGCTTCCTTAAGGTTTTGGTTTTATTATGTGGCACTTAGCATGAGTGACTCCATTTTGGTTTGGTCTGGTCTACTGGGCCCTAGTGCAGGTCCAAAACAATAGCTTCCAATAAACTTTGTTTAAGAGAGGCTATCTGCCACTCTCCTCTTCTTATTGATACTTTGTCCCACATCTAGTGGTACTTCAAATGCATATGGGTAAACATTCCAGCTCTCACCCAAGCTCTGGATATATCTCCACAGAAAACTAATCATTTGGTTTATCAGCAGCATGATAAGTCTGTGGGTTCATAGGCCCTAGAAATGAACTGGGACATCGTGGCGATTAATTCTGGTGTCGTCGATACCTAAAGAGAGTTATGTAAAGGGTTCATGCACTTTGCTCCATAGACTCCTTGATTGGTAGGGAGGAACATGACCAGAGGATGGCTGTAATGGGAACTCTCTAAAGTATATAGATATAAAGCCTTGGGTGTAAAGTTGGCATTGTGAGACCCCAGTAATAAAAATTTCAGGGGACAAGAAAGCCTCCCTCAATAGTGCGTGCACCATTTCCGGTTACTTTGGTTGTGAGGCCAGATGTTATATGAAGCATATTAGAATAAGCAAAATCACATGTAGATGAGGTTAATAGTAACCAGGGACAGGAACAATTCATGATAATCAATGCCATCTTGGGGAATGATCTGGGGAGTAGTTTGGGAGGGTTTGAATCATTAATAACGGGTGACATTCAGAACCAATGATTTCATAAAACATTTCTTGGGTAAACTGATCTTCTGATTCCTTATAACATGAATTATCAGGGCAATCCACTTGGCTTTTAGCAATTACTGTTTTATATTATTGGCTATTTTACCTGCTCATTCATCATATTTTCTTGCCGGAACCATGGCTGCTATATGCACTGTGTATTAACTTAAAACCCTTGGCTGGCATTTATTGAAACCTTAAAATCTGTACCCCCATAATATGCCGAAATAAACAACAACAACAAAAAAAAACAAAAAAAAAAAAACCTTGGCTGGAAGGGGAGAGGTCACCTGTCCCTAACTTCCTTGGTATGTGCAGAATGGATTGGATGATATTGTGGGTCAGAAGTTGAGGGAGGAGTCATTTACAGTGAACAGTCTAGAAATTATGGGTGCAAACAGTTGTCAATTTTTGCTAATAGTGAATTTCATTATGGGCATATTAACATGCTTCATTTTTGTAAAAAGATAAACAATACCATCACTACTGAGTCATTACTTGGAAAATGCCCCTTTTAGGACCAGTCTTTATTCAATGGTATATAAAACAACAACACACACTGAGAAAGCACAAGAAATATAATTTCCCACTTGATGTTTCTAAATTGGTGATGTTATAAATCTTTTTGTATTTGTATATGTTATTGGGAGACAGGACAGAGGAGAAGTTCAGGAAAACACAATCTCACTTCTTGTCAAAAACTCTAGGAGGGCTTCCCCTGTGGGTTTACACAACCATAGTCTGAAAAACTAAATACAAGTAGTCAGAGACATTGGTGAAGAGTCTGAACCAGAGACTACAAGCATCATTTCACGGAGAAATTTGATGTTAATTGAAAATGACAAAGTACAAAAAGCCTTAGGGACCAATCCCCTTACCAGCTAGGAGAGGAGTAGGGCAATTTACATAGATGTGAATTCACCATAAATAACTGCATGGCTGGAAGCCAGCTGGATTAATTTACATTTAAAAATCTGAGAGGTGGTCAAACTACCTCTGGGAAACTGAATGAAAGTATTAAAACTTGTGGTATATTCTGTACTTTGGAAAGCAGGATACCCTTTAGCATGAAGATCACTGAAGAAAACAGGGCTGGTCACCATTTTCCCTCAGAGAGAAGGACAGTACAGTGAACTTGTGGTCCTTTAGCACACTATATATATTTTATATAACACACACACACACACACACACACACACACACACACACACACACACACACCAGGAGGAGTCTCCAGCTCCTACCATTTCTTCCCAAACTTCATCCCCAACCTCTTACCTTCTAGCTTGGGGTGTAATGAGAGGTGACACAGTCAGTGACTTGCTGCCACCCCCTGCCTGCATTCCTCTGACTCTATCTTCTCCACCTCCTTGAATTTGAGCCCTCTGATGGCTCTGACTTGCAGGTTCATGACAGTCCTTGATTCAAAGCTGGTAGAAAGAGGAAGGTATATCTTAATTGCCTGTGATATTCTTCCTCCTTATGTCTGTTGAAAATGTGTACAGATGGAGTGGCACTCTATCATAGGAATTCAAAGCAGGACAATCTATCAGAGTTACTGTTGAGGGGACAACTCAGCCAGTGTGGTGAAAGTGAACCATGCAAGGGTAGTGAGAAAGGGGATGATGGATCTCAGAGCTGCCATGGGAACTAAATTTGTTCTGTCTTAAGGAAACTTAGGAGATGAAGATAGGGAGACAGGTTGCACGGGAAGCATGTATTAGTGACCAAGTGACCCAACACGACTGGAACCTGAGTGAGTTATTCAAGGCATGACATTTAGAGAGAAACCATACCATATCCTCAATCTTAAGGATGTGCCGGACTCCCCATTCCAGTCCCATCTAATTTAAAGTATGGCTATTCACCTCTACGTGTGGCCCATGTCCTAATCTTATAACTCTAGTCATGCCCCTTCCAGGTTTTTGTAGAGACTACCTTATTTTTAAGATAATTCTAACTGCCATTTTAGCTTCCTGGACCAACTGTCTCCATTATATTATATTTTTTTGTGAACTAGCCCTTTTCACACTGTGTTCTGTACCTGTTGTATAGTTAGAATGCTTTAGTGTTTTTGTATTTCTTTAACTTCTGGCCTGGAGCCTGAACTTTGGTAATATTTCTTGACATGGTTTGCATGTTTGTACCTTCTTTACACATATAAACTAAAAATAAAATCCTAAATTCCTCAACTGACTGAACAGATCCCCTCTTGAACAAGAGGACCCCAGAAAAATCTTAAAATTGAGTTCCCAGTGATTCCAGAAAGGGGGGGTCAGACCTGCCTCATTATACCCCCTACATTTTGGATATCAGACATAATAATTGACCAGCATTAATGTTTTTTGTTTGTTTGTTTGTTTGTTTTTTGAGACAGAGTCTCACTTTGTTGCCCAGGCTATAGTAAGTGCCGTGGCATCAGCCTAGCTCACAGCAACCTCAAACTCCTGGGCTCAAGCAAGCCTTCTGCCTCAGCCTCCCAAGTAGCTGGGACTACAGGCATGCACCACCATGCCCGGCTAATTTTTTTTTTTTTTGTATATATATTTTTAGTTGGTCCATTAATTTATTTCTATTTTTAGTAGAGATGGGATCTCACTCAGGCTGGTTTCAAACTCTTGACCTCAAGCACTCCTCCCGCCTCAGCCTCCCAGTGTGCTAGGATTACAGGTGTGAGCCACCACGCCCGGCCCATGACCAGCATTAATGTTAAAATAGAGATCATAAGACTGACAAAACAGACTTTGTGGCAATCAGATACCAAATTATAAAGCAGACCTAAGGCCATGCCAGGCAGGGATTAAGTCGCACGTCATAGCTTATACTCCATAAAATCTAGTTAAACAGATTTCTTTTTGTTGTTGTTGGCACAGTATCACATGCCAGATAATAGACACCCTTATCTTAACTTAAGCATTCTTTCCTACAGACTCCAAGTTTATAGAGAAAGCTTAACACTCTCAACCAATTGCCAATTAAAGAATCTCTAAATCCACCTGTGACTTGGAAGCCTCTGCTTCAGGATATCCTGCCTTTTCGGCCCAAACCAATGTGTACACCTTATATGTATTGATTTATGATTTTACCTGCAATTCTTGTCTCCCTGAAATGTATAAAAATCAAACAAACTATAATCCAGCTGCCTCAGGACCACTTACTCAAGGCTTCCTGGGTTTGTGTATCCTCAGGCTGCAATCACTTATACTGGCTCAATGAACCCATTTAAGTTATTTTACAGAGTTTGTTTTTTTCTGTGAACATTTTTTTTTTTTTGATTCATGCTGATTCTTTGAATCCAGTCCGTGCTTCACTTCCTATTCTTAAATAACACGTTTCTCTCTTTATAATGATTGATATGCTGGCTGTGACCACATCCAGATTCTGGAAACCACCTTGGTCTTACCCTTGCTACCCAGGCCCACTACTGTATCCCTTGGACAGGTGATTGTCTCTGTGTTTATCATTAAACGGAGTGGGGAGGTGATAGAAAGGACAGAGGAAATTCAGAAAGTGCCTATCAGAAGTAGAGCCAAACTTTATGGAGCCAATGAAGTGAGAGGCACCATTTTTCTCTTACTGTGGCCACAATGTCTATCACTTCTACTTCTCTGTGTAGGTCTGCAGCATTCCTGGTTTTTTTTTTTTTTTTTCACGTTAGCTTCTTTTAAAAACTGGTTAGTTTTTCCCCTGATAACTTTGGTCTGCCATAGATTGGCCTCTTGTGTGGTTCCCACTGGAAGAAGTGTCCACTTTGGATCCAACAAGAGACGGACAACGAGAGAGCTTTGTGGCAAAACGTTGCTACCTGAAGCCTCCCCTCCGGCAGAAGCCAGGAGCGAGTGACTTTCCAGTGAACACGGCAGGGACTGAGCCTGCTCCCCAACCATGTCTAATACCATTAACTCTTAAGAATTTGACTGAACACTTATCAGTTCAATGGCTATGCATGGATGGCTATATCGTATTTTTAAAAAGACAGAAAAGGTACTGCAGGGTGACAAAGGTGGATGTTAAATATTCAGAGACAAGTGGTTGAACCTCATCAGGTGTGAGAGGTTGGCAGAGAAATATATGCTAAATGGAGGTATTACATTAATGAAATTTAAAGAGAGTGGAAAATGTGTATAAACTTGATTTGATGACTCAATTAATACTAAAAATATCCTGTAGGAATAGATGAGGGCAAGTAAAGCATTTTGAGTTTATTTGGAAAAATATTTCTAACTATTGAAAAGTGTGTCTAGAGATTTTTACTGTTCTTATTAAAATATCATTAAGAAACTAATTAGAAAATTATAATTATCATCGATTAAGTCTCCTTTATTGAAAGAGCAGAAAAGCGTATGGGATACGATTATGTAGAAAAGATTAATAGAATCATATGTGGGCAAGCAGATCTGGAGAAGGGCAGCCTGTACTAAGACATCAATTCTCCCAACCACTGCTTATATCCTCCACGGACAGGATCTCAGTATATGGGGGAGTGAGTCCCTCATATTTCCTGAATATTTATCTCCGAGAAACTGGGAGCTTCTCTGAGGAGCTGTCCGTGGTGGGTTGTGGACAGCCACGACACAGATCAAATGAGGAATGCCAAGCAGAATTGGTGTCTGTTACCTGAAAGCCAGACTGTCCAGAGAATCATGAACACATGGGAGTCTAAGGATGCTAGACTGTCAGGAGGCAGTGGGTTTTGAGGGGAAGAGCACAGACATCAGACTAAGGTTTGAATTCTAGCCAGCACTTATTAGGGTGGACTTACGCACACTGCTTCATCTCTCCAACCTTCTGCTTCCTCGGCTATAAAACGCAGGTCACTAATTCCTATTTCATAGGATAGTTGTTTGGTTGTTGGTAAGATATGGATAAAATGCCTACCACTGTGCCTGACATGATGGGTTTATAGTAAATGGTTGTTCTTATCATTCAACATGAATGAAAGAAACAGGCAGAAAAATGCATCTTAAAAGGACTCACTACTTTCCTGGTATATGATGATAAAATTTGGCAGGCATATACTTCTTTATATAAAATGAGTCAAAGAACTACAAGTATTTAGAGCTAATTTACTGTAACAAAAAGAGAGCTAGGTCATTTGGGGAGATTTCAAAATTTTTGCAGTTGGAAAAAAATTGCTACCCTTTTTCTCTATGTCTTCACTTTGAGCTTACTATCTTATTCATTGTCTAATAAAGGTCACATAGACCCCTTTGAACACTCTCTTTTTCTTTCAACATGAATCTAAGGATCACTGAATTTTGCCTCTTCTTCCTCATTTTTCTTAGAATCATGTAGATTCTTCAGAATCAAAGTTCAGGGGTAAGTTTTAAGCATCTCATAAATAGTCTCTATTGTGTCTTTTCCCAGACATGCCTCTCTCCTTCCTTTCCCTCTGCCACGAATCCAAAATGTTAGTGCAAAGACTTTCTTCTTTCAATTATATTTTAACTATTTAATTCAAATTTATGTGCTGATATTCTATTTCTCTTGACATCAGATTTAAATTTCTTTTAAAGTATCAAAATGCCTGAGTTTCTGGGAATATTTTTATTTCAATGGAAATTACAAGCGAAATTGTTTGAAAGTAAATTGTATGCAACATGAAAGTTTAACTGCCCCCTCAAATAATTAAGAATATGTTACCTATGAATGATATTATATTGCTATAATACCATTTCCATACTCAAGGAATTCAACATTAATGCAATCATATTTTCCAATATATAATCCATATTCAGATTTTCTTAACTACTCCTAGAATATTATTTATAGTTTTATTTGCTTGTTTGCTTTATATCCTGGATGTAAACAAGAATCACTCCCTGCATTTAGTTGTCATTGCATGGGTACAGAGGTTTTAAAAACCCATAGGGTGATTCTGATAATCCTTTCCTTCTCTTACCATCCTGTTGAAAGTTATTGAGATAGAAGCCTACTCTACTCACCAGTATGGCCCTTAAAATTGTATAAGTTCTATAAATAAAGAAATAGCATACACTAAGTTTTCTTAAAATTAGGAATACTTCCAATTTGGGTTGGGTCATTATGGGAATTTCAAGGCCAACGATTCCAGATTCCTTTGGGGAGAAGATTTCCAAACCAATAGACTCTCTAAGAAGCCTTCCACCTAGGCTAGAAAAGGGTAGAAGGAGTTCTGACATTAGAGGGGCTGATCTTCTCTATAGAATTGTTTATTTTACTAGGAGACAGAATTGTTTAGGATTTTGTATCTGTCTGATGTTAAGAAATTGCTAAGTGAAACTTTAAGATAAACTAATATTTTCAGTTAAAGAGGATGGCCTGACCAATAAAAGAACAAGAACTCACTAGTATTATCAGCAAAGTTGCAGTTATAAAATGATAAAAGCTAATATAAAATATGAAAAAATTCATCATTAATAATTGGTCATAGCATTCCTGTGTAGGGCTACACTGTACTATCCTTTTTAGTGTTTTAAAGAGTGTTATCATTACTTCCAATATTCCATCACTCTTGGTTGTAATGAGAAAGTTTTTCTTCCTGCCTGATCTAAGGGCTGTGACAGAAACCGTGGAAAGCTCAACAGTACTTTAGGGTTTAATAAATATTCAAAATTCTTGCAAATGAGATCAGCACTGGACAGTAGAAAAGTCACATGAAGTTATTATTCAAATATTTCATCAATTACAAATTAGTTGATTGACAAATTGTTTCTAAAGTGCTGCCCTTTTAAGAAAAGCTCCAGGAACTGTCAGTTTCTCTACAGCATGCTCTGATTTAAAATGCTAAGGTTATGGAGAAGGCAGAAGAGTTACTACGTTTTGCTTTTTTTTTTTTTTTTTTTTTTTTTTTTTTTTGAGACAGAGTCTCGCTTTGTTGCCCAGGCTAGAGTGAGTGCCGTGGCGTCAGCCTCGCTCACAGCAACCTCAAACTCCTGGGCTCGAGTGATCCTTCTGCCTCAGCCTCCCGAGTAGCTGGGACTACAGGCATGCGCCACCATGCCCGGCTAATTTTTTATATATATATCAGTTGGCCAATTAATTTCTTTCTATTTTATAGTAGAGACGGGGTCTCGCTCTTGCTCAGGCTGGTTTCGAACTCCTGACCTTGAGCAATCCGCCCGCCTCGGCCTCCCAAGAGCTAGGATTACAGGCGTGAGCCACAGCGCCCGGCCCGTTTTGCTTTTTTATCTTGAGATGGCCTTCCCCCTAGGATTAATTTTTTTTTCTTTCTACATGATAGGTTTTATCTCAGTTGCTTTCAATCCCAGGGTAGACTTTCCAGAATGAATAGAAGAATAAGGCAACATTAACTGATTTTACTTGATACTGATGGCGGGCTTTGAGCTTTTTGATTGTTGGAGTGAGATTTTCCTGAAATTGACAACACTGACCCTGTTCCTTTCCTTACCTATGGCAGACAGAGAATAAGAAAGAAACAAAGGTAAAGGACATGCTACCACTCTTGTGCTTTGGATTCAGGTTGTTTCAGCTTAACTCTAGAACATAACAGAAAATGAGAACTATATAGCCTAATCATACAAGGCAAAATTGTGATTCTTTGTGTGATGTTGTTCACTCTCTTCCTCTCATTTTCTACATTCTCCCTGACTCACTCCCTCCAGTGTTGCCAAGAAATTTCAAATAATTTTTCTGGCCAATATGTAGTGGTAAGGATGTATACAAAAACCACAGCACAAGTTTTCCTGGAGGATGCTATCGATTTTACGTGAAGATATTGGGGACAAGCTAAAAAATTTAAATTAGTAATATTTAAAGTATTATGTAATATTACAATTAATAAATATATGTTAATATAATGCAAAATTCACATGATTTTTAAAGATAAGAACAGACTTCATAGACACTTTTTTGCTTCTAATAGAACTACCCTTTACTATTAGGGGTCCTCTGGTAGCAAAAATTGTAAAACAGTTGTAAGAACTTTAGGTCCAAATCTAGTTAAAAGCCAACTTTTAAATTGCCCAGGAATTTTTTTTGATTAATATGATTGAGTTTTATCCATATTTAATAAGGCTTCTTTTAACTTCTCATGTCATAGTTTGGGTTTCCCACTAGGCAAATTCTGGGATGAGTAGCTTTGTCTTGCCTCATCTAACTCCAGGCAGACTTTTGCATTTAAGGTCCCTAGAGCCAGTGACCTATGTGAAGCCACACACTAAATAAGGCTGTACCACCCCAGGCTGTGGACGACATAAGTTCTCACAGAACTGTGGATGAAGAAGAAATAAATAATTGACACCTTCTAGATAGCCTTGTGAAATTAGCATAGAGCATCCCAAAGTAACTGCTTTGGAGAAAAAAAACATTCATGTAAATATAAAAATTCAAACATGCTTGTTAAAATTTAGTCTTAAAACTTACATTTCTTTATATCTCTCTGGGATTACAGAGGTAGTGGACTGATACATTTTTATGAAAGCAACAGAATCTCCTTTCTAGTTGGAACCCCCAAATAGCTTTGGACGAAGCTCATCACTGGTAAGGGCATACCTCAGTTATGATACGATGAGTTTCGTATTTTGGTATATTTGAAAAACAGTGAGTTGTGCCTCATTACACATTGTAGGTTTGAAATATCATTTTTAATCATGAATAGCCAAATAGCATCCAAAGATACTCATAAGTCAATGCAAACTATGCAGCCTAGTGTTTTAGATGCTAATATATGATTACAGAGTAAAATGTTTCTTTCTTCTCACCGGTACAGAACAACCAAAATGAGAAAGTATAAAACGAACCTGAATGCACAGATGAGTCATATTTAGCTTAATGTGAGTCTCTGCACTGGCCTAGCCCCATCTCTGCTGTTTGTGTTGAGCATTTAGCTAGCTATCAATTGTACCATCTATTTTTGGGAATGAGGGACAGAGCATTTGTGTATCACATTCCTTCTGCTCCCTGAGTGAGGTGCAAGTCTCTATTCTTTCACAACTTTCTGGGCAAAACTCCCATGTGTGCTTGAATAATGCCAGCGCAGAGTAACATGTCACACAGCCGGCTCTAATTTCTCAGCTCATCATTGTACTCTCTCCAGCAGGATAAGGCCTGCCTGCTAGCTTTATTACATTTGTTTTTGTATCCCTGGGATCAGGCTAGTTCTTTTTCTTACTTTCAAGTAAATTCCCCTGGACAGTCTGACATTCAACTATGCTCCCATTGTTCCCATTGCCAAAGAGGGCGCCACGACCTACTCCTACCATTTCAGACTGCTCCATTTGATTTTCTATCTTCCTGGGGTGGAACTTGAATTGCCATAATCCTTTTGTGGATTGTTCCCTATTTGTCAGCCACTGTTGAGGTCAGTATTTTGCCTACTCCTGTTTCCCATGCCACAGGTTTAGGCTAGTTTCCCTTTCACTCTTTGGCTGCTAGGAGGCCCCAGGTATGTGACACTGTATGTTTACATTACTCTGGAAACTAACACTGTCGTTAAATGGAATTTTAACTTGTTCTTTAAAACACCCAGTAATAATTAGAACCGGGAACATGATCTCTTCGTGCGTTTCTTTGTTTTTGGTCTTGGTTTAAGGGTCTATTAAGACCCTTAGTGAAAATATCTTCTCACCACCTCTCATTCTACCTGCATTGAATATTGAATTTGGCTTGAGAAAGTTCTAATCTGAGATGGTTAAAATAAGAACCTGGAAATCCAAAGTATGATAACTAGATAATGATTCTCTGAGAACTGTGGAAATATTGGATTTTAGATAACCCCTTTCTCTTTCCCTCTCCACTGAGACAAAGCCAGAAGTTCACCCTACAAAGAACAATTTTTCAATCTGTGAAGGGATAATATGGCAATGGAAAAATATGAAAATCACATACTCAAAATAATAGAAATAAAAATTATCAACATTAATATATCCATTAATATAATTCCTGCTACCACCCCAGTACCTTTAATAAATCCTTTCTCTATAGGTACCATGTGCTCATTTCAATATTAAATTTGCAAGGGAGGGATTATTATCCTCATTTTAGATAGAAACAAACTTGAGCCTCAAAGAGATTAAATAACTTTTCTAAGATCACGTAACTAAATGGCTAAGCCAAAAATTGAAGCTAGATCTGTTTGATTAAAAAAAAAAATCTATGTTTTTGCCATTATAGCAGAATGCCTCCCATCAGCTATCAATTTTTTCAAAAATGCATCTGCCAGGCTTTATGTAAACAAGTAAAATGAGATGGAACAAATTTTCTGGTAAATTGGAAAGCTGATTTCACCCTAGGTCCTGAATTCTCTTATTAGTCTTATTTTCCCTTTTCTGCTTGTACAGATGTTTGCAATGTCTTTGAATGTAACCAGCCAAATTGACCAGCAACTCTCTTCAGTGAATTGCATGCATCACTTAGGCCAGCCATGACTATGGGACTGTTTCCCCATGGCCAAGTGGCTCTCAGGAGTGTGAACTGCCCTGGCTGACTAGGAGAGTCATCCCAATCTCACTGAGATCTGTTCACCTTTTTCTCTTGCTTTTAGATCTGCTCCTTGTCTTTCTTGGTGTGACTTTTTAGCATCAAATTCTAAAGATGAAAACATTTTATACTTTTCAAACTGTCATGGCAACTGTTGATTCACACAGGCTTCAGGCCTAGATTGCTGTGAGCCTTTCCACAGGGAGAATGACATATTTACTTCTTTTTATCCAGAGCTCCTGCTTTCTGGAGTTTCTTTCCAAGAAGCAAGAAGATGAGTAGACAGAGTAAGAAATTGTAGATAGTAAAGATGTTGTTCATTACCTGAAAGTAATCTGATCAACCAAAGAAGCAATAGAAGGTGTCTATCTTTCCCTTCTGAGCACTCAGGCTCAAACCAACCTTTTTGTACATATTATATTCTTCTTCGTCATTGCATCCTTCTTGTTCTATGTTGCCAAGTCCTTCTAAACTCTTCTTCCCCATCTTCTGCTAGAAGTAGCTCATTAGGAATAATGATTTGCTTCATTTTCATGTAATTTTCCTCTTTTTAATCTATTGCCTCAGGGTGTAGATTCAATTGCCTGGGCCACTGTGACTGGAATAAGTATGGTGCTGTTTAACCTCAGTTCTTGACTCTATTTGGTCTGATTTTCACTGTTATTAACTCTTTCCACTCTTTTGGTTAAAAGATTGCAAATCATCTCATGGCCCTACATTTTTTCACTCTTGTTTGTCTCTCTTCTCAAGATCCAGTGTGCCTGAACTCTGACAAGCTTTCAAATGTAATTCCTTTTCTTTACACTAGCTTACTTTGATTCCTTTCCCTTCATTCTATGTCGATTCTTTCTTATACTAATATGTTCAATTCAAGAAAAACTAGTTTCAAAGCTCAGTTTCTGAGTTCAGATCAGAAAAGAAGTTTAGTTATCATTGACAAACCCTTTCTGCTATGTGATATCTGTCACGTAACTGTAGAAGATTCAGCTCATGCATTGATCAAAATAATGTGGATTCTCTATGTAATCTCTTCTTATTTCCAGTAACCAAATAACACGACAATGTTTCTAGGTAGCTGAGTAGAAAGAATACCTAAAATTTCTGCTTAATGATGAGGTGTTTTAGTATTACATGAACTAACATAATTTAGAAAATGATCAGTGGAAATTCCACTGTCTGAATAAATCAGTACTAAATTTGAATTCATAAATAGGTACTAAGAAAGGATGCTGCTGGTAAGTTTAACTTGTAAGAAAATGAATTGAGAAAAAATTATAAGTTACTTATGATGGATCTCAGAGACCTATTTAGAATCATAGAATCAAGGAGCTTTATCGATGGAGAGCTGCTGAGGGAGTATCTATTTCAACCCTTCATTTTACTGATTAGAAAACTGATGTTAGAAAGGTAAAATGACTTTTCCAAGACTACTTAACTATTTAGTGTCTGAGTTTAGATTGGTGTGTCCTGGGTATAATAGTCATGCTGTATATATCTTATCAAAGGATGGATCATAAATATGCCTCCATTTGAAGCTATCCTGGGATGTTTACTTCAGTTCAGTTTAATTAGATCCATTTAAATACTATCCTTATAGCTTCAAAGGATTTTGGAAACTTCCAAATGAATGGAAGTCCTTGGAGCTAATTAGCCAGAAATCTAGACAATTGAGACTAGGATCATTTCCCAAGACCTTAATATCCCAGAAGGTAAAAATGTCTCCCTTTGACCTTCACTGTTAGACAATAGGCCTTGGGCAAGAAATATAGAATATAAATTTTCATGAATTTGTGGAAGTATGCCTTAGGTTGGATTCCCCTACAAGCAGGTCCTGAGACAAGGATTTGAGTGAAAATAATTTCTTTGAGACATGATCCAGGAAGCACTGGGCAGGGATTGCGGATGTGAGACAAAGAAGGGATATTATCCCTACAGAAAACTAGTACTCAGTGCCTAATGGGAACCTCTGGAAGAGTTGTTCCACCCAAGGGAAGCTAGGGTATTTAGTTATCAATTCCTGAATATGATTGAGAATTTCTACTGGGAATGGGCACTTTGGGTCTGCCCTAATAAAGGGCTCCACTCCTCCCAGTCATAGAATTATGGATAATTACAGCAAGACACCATTGGCATACATTGGTATGGTTAGTGCTGAGGGGGTATGGGAGGAGTATGGATATTGTCTACTACACAGGGGAAATGAACAGCACTGGGGACAGGGGATGAAGAATATAAGCTCCATGCATTGGATCAGCCAAATACATTTTGAGTCTCATGAGAGTTTTCTCAGAATATGAATCTGGGTTTAATATATTTTAGTCTATAGAACTGGCTTATCTTAAAGGTGGAGATTTTGTGGAATTTCAGTGGAATTTATTGCATAATATTGAAGCTTACTATTACCTTTCCTGGGCATTCTCATAGGGTGACCCCAAACATGCATAGCAAACTTTCAATAAGAATTTGTGCAGAGTTTCTTGTTTTAGAACCATTTTAGGTTTGAGGAGTGAAGGGTCAGGAAAATGCTTGATGTCACTAATCATCAGGGAAATGCAAATCAAAGCCAATGTCCTTGAACAAAAAGAGCTAATGACTTACAAAAGCCAGACACTTAGAAAAAAGCAACAATGAAGCAGCAGTTTTAAGAAACTCAAGGAAAGAATGTGTTATCCAAGGATTTTATACCTAGATAAGATATCCTGCAGATATCAAGACTAAAGAAAACAACATTTTAAACATGCAGGAACTCAATGAATTCTTAGCAAACGTTGAGAAAATACACAGCAAATACTATATGTAGTATTTATAACATAACATAATGACAAGAGTTGAGACTGAATATATCAGTCATATCAATAAATATGAATTACCTTAAAATAATTATTTTCAATTTGGCTCCCAAAGCAAGATCCAACTACGGTACTTTATGAAAGGCTACATCTAAACTAAAGTAATTCAGAAATGCTGAAATAAAAGGATGAATACATGCATAACAGGAATGACAAAGGAAATAATGAGAAAGCAGGCTAATGCTAATATCAGGATACTGATATTGATACTGACACTGATATTCCTGCTGAAGATGTATGACCTCAAACATTAGATAAACTCAAATTGAGAAAAATTTTGCCAAATAACTGGCCTGTGCTTTTCCAAATTTTCAAAAATGTCAAGGTAATTGAAAGCAACAAAGCCAGACTGAGGAATTGTTCCGGATAAAGAAGACTAAAGAGACTTGATAACTAAATAGAAGGTAGGATCCTAGATTAGACTCTGTACCAGAATATATGTGAGTGAGTATGTGTGTGCGTGTGTGTGTGTGTGTGTGTGTGTGTGTTTGTGTGTGGGCATTGTAGTAATTGGGCAAATAGTAACCAGGTTTATAGATTAATAACATTGTATAAATGCTAATTTCCTAATATTCATAGTTTTAGTATGATGATTATGTAAGCAAATGTTTTTGTTCTTAGAAAGTGCATATCGAAATATTTAGGGTTAAAAAGGCATAATATCTGCAACTTAATGCCAAATTGCTCTGAACAATTAAAGTAGTGTGTGTGTATGCACATGACTATGTGTGTGTGTGTGTGAGTATATGTGTGTGTAGGTAAAATGTCTCGAGTTCTTTGTACTATTTCTTTCAAACATTCTGTAAGTCAGAAATTATTTCAAAATAAAAAGTTACAAAAATAACATTCTGGGAGAGGAATACAAATTAATTGTGTTAGGCACTAAACAGTGCCATTGGAAGGATTTGAGAATATTTTCTGCAGATTTTTCTGGAATGTAAACTTTATTTTTTCTGAGGGAATCCTATTTCAGGGGTTTGCTCTGCCCTGGTTATTGGGATGGCTGACTGGCTGCAAATGCTACTAAATTTAAAGTAGTGTTATTCTTAATGAGAAAATGCACCTTGAAATTTCTTTTGAGTGACTTTGCCTTACCTAGAAAGAATCTTGGATATAAGGAGGAAAGGCTGACAGTGCAGGGCCTCGTAGGCATGGACGCTTTGGAGAGTTTCTTGAAAGGCTAATATTTTTATTCCCATATGCTAAACATAAGTATTAAAAAAATCTGAGGAATGATGGCATTTCTAAAATTAAAAAACACATTTCTACTGCATCATACTGAACTCAATCTTAATGGCAAATTAAACAAAAGCAGAGACAATGGTTCTTGGAAGTAATAGTTTATAAAGTTTATAAAGTTCTTAGGCTGATTGTACACTTTGGTAGCTACAGATACTTTCCTTTTCATTGATTTTTGGAAAGACTCAAGGCATTATATAATAGATGCAAATATGTATTAATATGTTTATAAGCCTCCATATTCAACATGAGATTAAGTTCAAACTATATTAACAGAAATCCTTCATTCATTTAGCTATGACGGGAAAAAAAGGATATAAAATATGTAGACATTTCATTTTGTGGCCTTTAGTTTTATTTTTCTCTAGCCTATAATTCTCATCACATTTAAAATATTTGGCACTTTAAAACATTTTTTGAAAGCTGTAAAAATATAGAAAAGTACAGGAGCTAGCTTAAGAAATGTCTATGATTCCACCACCAAAACTAATAGCTGTTAACCTTTTCTTATTTTTGCTTCAGACATATTCTTTTTTTTCTTTTTTATTATCTTTGCTAACCTGACATTGTGAACATATTAGATATATTCTTAATAAAAGAAGTAGAATGTTAAAATGTTGATCTCATTTGTCCCAAGTCCCACTTCATTCCCTCCTTCCCCTCAAATAACTATTAGCCTGAATTTGTGCATATTACTCAAGTCAGAGTTTATTATATATGTTTTTATATATATGGATCATAATAGTATATATTTTGGTTATGTAGGTGTTCAAATTTCATAAATTGCATTATGCTAACCACATTTTTTCACTAAAGTTTGGTTTGAGATCTGTTCAATGTGACTCTATTTAAATATAGTTATTTCATTCTAGTTGCTATGTAATATTATTGTGTATAAACTACACTTTATCACTATCTTTATGGTTGGTGGTTAATTCCTCTCATTTTATTTTTGGTAAGATTTTTCTCTGAAATGTATGCCTAAAAGCAGACTTGCCAACTTTCCTAGATATTGCTGCTCTTCAAATCTGTTCAAAAACATAATTGTTCTTCAAAGCAGTTATACAAATGTATATTCACCACCTATGATATATGAGTCCCTGTTTCCCTAGAAACTTACCGATATTTGGCATTGTCAAATTTTACATTTTTTTGCCTATTTGATGACTATGACATGGTATAATAATGATTCATTTCTTTAATTTTGCATTTCTTGATCATTAAAGAAGTTGAACATCTTTTCATATGTTAGTCACTTAGATTTAATAATCTGTACATTGCCTGTTTATATCCTTTGCGTATTTTCTAGGGATCAAGAGGGCTATTTTACATTTTTATATTGACTTACAAGATTGCTGTCATATTTTGGATTCTAGTCATTTTTAGATACCAAATATGTTCTCTCCATTTGTGGCTTGGTTTTGATTTCTGTATTATCTTTTGTTCTACGTCAATTACAGCATCAGTTTAGTTTATGTCTAGGTTTGTGGAGAGTTTTAAATTTACATTACATTGAATTCATAACTTGAGTAATACTGATATCTTTAATATTATGATTTTTTTTTTTTAACAAGGTCTTGCTCTGTTGCCTGGGCTGGAGTACAGGGGCATCATTAGAGCTCACTGCAACCTCAAGCTCCTGGGCTCAAGCGATTTGCCTGCTTCAGCCTCCTGAGTAACTAGGACTACAGGTACGCACTACCACACCTGGATAATATTTCTATTTTTGGTAGAAATGGTATTTCACTGTTGCTCAGGCTAGTCTTGAACTCCTGGCTTCAAGCAATCCTCCTACCTTGATCTCTCAAAGTGCTAGGATTACAGTAATGAGCTACCATGCCTGGCCCAATATTATGAATTTCCATTTAACATCATGTATATATTTATACCTTCATTCATTTATGTTATCTTTCATTTTCTTCCATAATACTCTGAATTTATTTTTCCATATCATTTTTTAAAGTTATTCCTAAGTGCATTCTATATTTTTTGCTATTATGAATATTTCCTATTATGTTTCTTAATTTTTCCTAGTATATATTTTTACTCTTATTTTTCTCTTATTTTACTCTTATTTTCCTAGTATATATTTATACTCTTATTTTTATGTATAAATATAAAATCATAACTCTTCTTAATTCTGAAATTAGTTCTAATGCTTAAAGATGTTATTAAGTACTTTCTACACAGATAATATTTTCTGCAAATAATATTATGATAACCTTTAAATTTTCAGTTACTGTGTCTTATATTTCTTTTTCTTTTCTTATTACACTGCTTAGGGCCTTTAGTATAATATTGACCTGATTGGGAATGCTCTTGAAGTTTCTCCAGTAAGAATGGTTATTGGTTATCACTATAAATTTTGGCTACATTCATTTTATAAGGCATAGAAAGTGTTTTCTGTGACTGAAGTCCTCAGATTTTGTGTTCTCACAAATGAATATTGGATTTTATCACAAGTGGTTTTCAATGGCTTGAGAAGATCATATGCTTTTTTCTTCCCAAGTGTGAGCACATGACTGAAGTTGGCCCATTGGGATGTTTTGTTCTGCAGGAAGCAATTCTGAGAGATAAGCTAATACAAAGAGGACCAAAAGTAAACCGAAAGTATAACAGTGGATCTTAACCCCTAAAGGACTGGAGGCCACCCCAACTCCATCCTTTTTATACAAGAATTGCTAAAATATTCTTAACTTTCCATTTAGTTTTAGTTTGCATTATCTATAACTTGCAGCTCATAACTAAAAGAAGAGTGGTAGACATCACTACCACTGTGGGTAACATTCAGAAAACAGTTCAGTGGTGGACAAGAAACAAGAAGAATGTCTACGAAATACAATGGGGCAATTCCACAGAACTAAGATCACATTATCCAAACTGTGAAAATGGTTCTTTTCCTTTTCAGCATATTTTCTCGTATTCAATAGATATTGAAGCACATTAATTAATGGCCCAAGTAATGGAAGATTTGTATGCTACCCTGAGCCTGCATAAGGCATAGACTCTGTAGCAACTATCAGCTGTAATTTTGAACAAGGTTCTTGACTTATCTAAGGCTCAGTTTTCTTAGGTCTAAGTTAAAATAATGTATGAAAAGCACTTCACAGTGCCTGGCATGTAGAAAGCATTCAATAAATATTAGATATTGCTGCTATTATTGAAAGAAAAAGAATCTTTTATTTTGTTAGTCCTTCACATTCAGAAGTTTGAGATATAATGTACTTTTGTTATAGCTATTGACTCATTTTCTTTCCAAAGAAGATCTGAAACTTTTCTAAATGTTGGAAAATTTTTAATAACTTTCTTATGTAAGTTTGAAATGAAAATGTTAGTTTGAGGCAGAGAGGGCAAGGAGGTAGAATAGTTATCTCTAAAGTTAAAGCAGAAAATGTGAGAGCAATTTAACACTATCCCTAGCTGTGACAAGTTACTGTAACAACCAAATGATAGTGAAAGAGAAATGAAGTAATGCCTAATATCTGACTATTTGGTTCAGTTAAAGACCATGACTGAGTGTTATAATGCTGAGTTCAAAATACCAATGAAGTGTGGAAGCTTGCTGGCTTGGGAGAAAAGCACTATTGAAGGTGGGTAAAGTATAGACCACAACTGAAAATTGAAAAGTTGCTTAGACCAAGAGGTAGTGACTAGGTGAAGAGATGCAGAGGGATAGGTATGTGGACTCCTCAAACTATAATTATGACTTGATTCTTGAAAATAAGTTCATCAGTAATATTTCCAGATGGATGGAAATTTCTTTCTGTGAGGAAGTATCAAGGGAAGTGAGCTTAGCCCTGAGAAAAGAAGTGAAGGTGTGATTTTGAATATGGAAGTTGCAATGAGATGGATGTGCCTTCTAGAATGTCGCAGAGATCTGACAAGAGGAACTGACCTTAAGTGGAAACCTGAGAGCCGAGCTTTCTGAATCTCAAGTCCTTGTTCCACTGCTTATCAGGTGTGTGACCTTGGCAAGTTACTTGACTTAGTATCTTCAGTTTCCTTCTCTTTAAAATGAAGATAAAAATATTACCTACCTCATAAAGTTGTTAGAAAAAGAATGAATAATGTGCAAAAATACTTAAAGCAGCATTTGGTGCTATATACTATATATTAGTTATGGTTATCATTATTACAAACAAACAGGACTATAATTCTTGATTGTGAGGATAGACTGGATGCTTCAAATCATTCAGACTGAGGCTGACCTCCAGGAAGTCAACTTTTCTGGAAATAGAACAGAGTAAAAGAAGCTCAGAGGGGCAGTGCTTGTCGGGGAGTGCCTGAGTGTGAAGTCTGGTCTTTTGTTTTAGGTGGGACTGAATGTATTTTGCTCTCTTGTGCACCAACCCCCTGACAGGAGGTTTGGTATGAGGGGCAGAGCCTAAAAGAAAGATATTTGAACAATCAAGGTTATGCCTTTGACTCAAGAACTACCTTGGATTTCTGACAGAGAGAGAGAGATTGAGATTTTGTGAAGACCAAGTAGATATTATTTCTGTTTGCCTTCCTCTTTTAGTAGCAGATTAACTGGTTTATTGTGGCAAAGCCAGAATATTATTATACAGCATGCACAGAAAAGCCACATTTCTGTCCTTATCACAAGTAGAAGGTAGGAAGAGTTAAAATTTGTTTGCTTATTTATGCATTTTTCTTTTTAGACAACTAAGGAAAGATGAAATAACTTGTGAAAGTATTTAGACCAGAGCTGGGGAACATGTGGCCTTTTAGGTCCTTAAGTGCAGCCTTTTCATTGATTCCAAATTTTACAGAACAAATCCTTTTATTTTTATTAATCCCTTTTTTTATCTTTTATATTTTTATTTTTAAAATGAATGTATTTAAAATACCAAAGAATAAAATAAGTTTCAACAAAATAATCCTCCCAGATTAACTGGTCCAACTAGAACATTAGTAAGCCATGGGACTAAATGACAGCTGTGAGAACAGATAGTTAAATTTTATGAAGAATTGAATCAACAATGTGAATTATTGAAAGAAGATTTCTATAGAAATGCAGCATCTCTGTGTGATATTTTGTCAAATCAAAATGACTTGAATATTTTTTGCAAGGTAAAACTAAGTCTATATATGATATGTGGCAAAAAATCCAAGCATTTTGAAGATAGCTATCTTTTTTTCAAAACACTTCTTCAACAGGAAATTTCAGTTGAACATTTTCCCCAGTTAGCAAAGGTCATTGATGAGCAGGATGATATATGCGAATCATTTGAAGAACACACAGCTTCTTTTCAATTAACAGAAAATACAATGAAAGGTTCACTGACTTTGAGAATCATGACATCACACTCAAATTAGCATCTCAGCCTCATCTAGTTGATATGACCAAGGCACCTAAAGAACTACAGATGGAATTGATTAAGCTCTCAGTAGATGACATTTTAAACTCATTGTTTAATAGTAAGAAAGATCCAACTGAAATGTGGAAAAATGCAGCAGAATGTTGCCTTCTCAACATGCCTGAAAAATGCTTTCTTGCTTTTCAACCACTTGTTGCAAATCTACATTCTCCTACCTAACCCAAATCAAGACACCCTTAAGGTCACAAATGACTGATACCCAACTAGAGGATCAACTGAAACAGTGGATCTCTATGCTGCAACCAAATATTCAAATGCTTTCCAACAAAAAGCAGACATGAAAAAGTCATTACAAGGTTAACTTTAAAATTAACAAATAGTTTTCATTTTTTGAAATTATTAAGTACATAGTAGTTAGACTTTTACAAAATAGTATATATTTTTAAGTATATCTAATTGAAATTTCTTTTTTTTTTTATTCTTTTTTTGAGACATAGTCTTATTCTGTTGCCTGGGTTAGAGTGCTGTGGCGTCAGCCTAGCTCACAGCAACCTCATACTCCTGAGCTCAAGCAATCCTTCTGCCTCAGCCTCCCAAGTAGCTGGGACTACAGGCATGCACCACCGTGCCTGGCTAATTTTTTCTATATATTTTTCAGTTGGCCAATTAATTTCTTTCTATTTTTAGTAGAGATGGGGTCTCGCTTTTGCTCAGGCTGGTCTCGAACTCCTGACCTTGAGTGATTCTCCCGCCTTGGCCTCCTAAAGAGCTAGGATTACAGGCATGAGCCACCATTCCCAGCCCATAATTGAAGTTTCTCGAATGCAGTCTTATTTGATTATAGCTAAATGTATGCAGCCTTCCAACATGAAAAGGTTCCCCTCCCCTGATTTGGACCTTTGGGTTGTACCTCCTAGACCTGGGAGGCCAAGGAAGTCCTCTAGGAGGAAACAACACTCAAACTAAAAACTAAAGGCCAACTAAGCTGGCCAGGGGAGATGATGAGGCAGAATAGGTCAGGCAGGGGGAAGAGAAAAGTATTCTTGACCACAAATATCCTGCTTGGATACTCCCCGCCTCCCTCAACATTATTTATTTATTTAATCCGGAGACACTACCTTTTAGGCTCCTTGGAGTGCTTCAGGCCAGGCAACCCAGCCCTCTAACTTTTGAACACAATTATCCAGGAAGTCTTCAGACACCCCAAGTCCGGATGAGGGGGCCTTCCCGCATGCTCCCGTAGCCCCTGCGCTGAGATGTAGAGTAGCATTAATTGTATTACATTGTAAAATTTCTCTCTCTCACGCCACAAGACACTGAAGCACTTGAAGACAAGGACAACATCTCATTCGCGAGTGTGCTCAGCACCTGTTGTAGTCCCTGTGATATAAAGTGTTCTTCATACATGTTGGTCGAATGAACAAATCTTCAGGAACTACAGCTCTGTGACCTTTTCTGAGAGCTCACTGAGAATGGAGATAACTCCCTTGAGTCACTCCCCGGCTTAAACTTCAATGGCCCTCCCACTGCCTTCAGGATAAAAGATGTGTCTAGCTTTATTACCTCTGCTTCTTTCACATAAACACTATGTTCGGTCACACTTTACTCAGTTTCACTTCGGGAAGGTACCTTGTTCTTCTAAATGAACATGTTTCTTTTATTGTTCTCTTGCTCACATAGAAGATTCATCCTCCAAGGCTCAGCTTACATTTCTGTGAAGCCCTTCCAACTTTCCTTACTCCACAGCTGTTCCCCACCAACTAATTGTTTCCTCTTCTTTTTCTGTTTGGATATGATTCCTGTAGCAATTTTCATACTGAATGCTATGTTTTTGTTTGTTTGTTTCTCTCCCTTATAAGACCAAGAATTCTTAGAAAGCATAGAGCAAGATTTATTCATCTTTTTAGCTTAGCAGAAGGTTGACATGTCATAGTACACACACACAAAGCTCAGACTGACATCCTTTTGACCGCCCCTCTGATTCTGGCTTTTATATGGTGAAGTTTGCACAGGCTTCAAATCACTTCAGCTTTTAGCCTCTCACCTGGCTTTCTGCCTTGGATTCCTCTGATAACTGGGACACTGGAGAGGGGATTTGAGGTAGGAGTGTCCTGGCTTCCGTGGCCCATGTACTTGTGGTGCTTAGAAGAATGGAAGAAGCTAACAGCCACAGGTTAACTTTCCACCAGTCGGGGACTGGTGCCCTTAGATAATTGTTCTTCCTATCCTTTAAGGAGAGAATTCCAGGGAACAGTATGTTGCTTTTCTAAGAGTTCCAGCAGAATTGATTCCCCTCTGTCCACAGTGATGTCCTCAATGTTATATTCTTACCTTCATTGGTTTTCCTTTACTCTTTTCCTTCTCCCTCCACTTCTTCACTTCTGCTCCTTCGGATCACCTCTCAAAGACACGACTTGTACCCAATTCCTGTCTTAGATTCTGCTTTGCAGAGACCTGAGCTAAAACAGTGTTTAAAATATTTTGGAATAAAAGAATAAGTAAAAAATAAACGAATGAGGTAGTGAATGAAGGAAAAATTGTTACTGTATATTTGGTACTCTATGGTTTGTTACACTTTGAATTCTGTTACTCTTTCCTGACTCCAATGGAGAGAGTGGGTGCTGAAGATCTATCATTTTATGGCTTTAGTAGAGAAGCCAGTTTGCTTGTTTCTCCCCCTTTCTCTCTCTGCCTTACAGAGAGACCAGTGTGTGTTTCTAAGTGAACTTCCTGTGGCTCACAGTTCTTAAATTTGAAGCAGTTTGTTTCTGATAGGGATGTGAGAATTGAAGCTCCAGGGTAAAACCAAATTAGCTTTTGGCCAACAATAGCAGACCAAAGTTAGTATATTTTTCACAGCTTGATTAGAAGAGCTTGCATCTAAGAAGGGCAGGATTATTACATCTGACTTCCAGGAGAGCAGCTGAGGCATTGTTTTCCAGCATGCTCACAACAGAGAATCTGCTCTGGTCCACAGCACGTTTGTTTCTGTACTCAAGCCCAGATTTGGCCTCCCCGCCTGAGTGCCTTTCTCATGCTGGAGCCCTCACCTCCCCAGCTGTCTCCAGTTGCTGCCGAGCTTCTGTTCCCCCCACTGTCCTTTCCTTTAGCTGTCATGACTCTGCTATGATCTTTGAAATTTGCCTATGAACTTAAATTGTCTGAATTCTACTTTCTCTCAAAAGTGGTCAAAGTGCATGGCTTTGTGTGAGAATCAAGGAGCACTTACACCTCAAATAGAAGAAAAGGGGCACCTTTCTGTAAACTCCCTGGGACTCACCCTAGAACTACTTGATCAGAATTATTCTTCAAGTGATTTTTTAAATGCATGCTCAGAATTTGTTCCATTCTATACTCTTCCTGTAATGTTGTCTCCTCTTTTCTCAGTGAGAGGGTGAAAAGGACTCACTGAAATATCTATTCCTGTGCTGCTTTTGAGCAAAACCAGAACCAAAGCAGATTTGCTATGCAGTTTTTCTCATTAAATACAAGGTCAGGGAGGTAATTACTCATTTACTTTCCATGGTAGGTGACCACAGTGACGTTCTTGTTTGTGGCACATTCTGCAGTAATTGATTGGTTGATGTTTCTTCATCGATCAGAGGGGAACCCATCAGGTAGCAAAGGTGAAGCTCTGCATTCTATTTGGAGCCAGCAGTAAGTAGAAAGCAGCCCTAACTTAGCTCAGCAATTCTTAACCTTATTTACTCATTAGAATCATCCGGAGAGCTTAAACAATACCAATGCCCGGGCCTTATTCTTTAGAAATTTTGATTCAGTTATTCAGGGGTAGTGCTTATCTATTGAGAAAGCTCTGTAGGGGAATTTCTAATAAGAGAACCACAGTGTCATTACTAAGGGATTGGGTTTAGGCATTGTTTTGAGATAGGATTTTCTTTGGTGGAAAAGATGAGAATGCATATGCCAGGTTGAGGGAACTATGAGCAATGATGTTGGGGCATGACTGTATGGTAGGGTCTGGAAAGTAAGTCCATTCACATTTGAGCAGGTTTATCACTGGGAAACAATGTACATGGATATATGTACCAAATACTTAGTTTCTGAGGAAAGGCCTTCACTAAGAGATAAAGTTAACTTTTAGGAAATGACATTTGAAAAATATTTCTGAATTTATATAAAATGGCAGGACATATGTAATTTACTAAATTACTTGGTAATGAGCCTTGCAATAAATTTCTTCCATTTTTGGTATCAAGAAAAAGTCTCTCTATCTCTTACTGCAATTTCCTATTTCCTTAAACTAGACAAAGAGAATTATATGATGCATGATATTTTATTTTAGACTTTGGCTATTAGGAAATTCAGTGTTAATTTTAGATCTTGATTAAGATATTCACACCAAGGCCGGGCGCTATGGCTCACGCCTGTAATCCTAGCTCTTGGGAGGCCGAGGCGGGCGGATTGCTCAAGGTCAGGAGTTCAAAACCAGCCTGAGCAAGAGCGAGACCCCGTCTCTACTATAAATAGAAAGAAATTAATTGGCCAACTGATATATATATATAAAAATTAGCCGGGCATGGTGGCGCATGCCTGTAGTCCCAGCTACCCGGGAGGCTGAGGCAGAAGGATCACTCGAGCCCAGGAGTTTGAGGTTGCTGTGAGCTAGGCTGACGCCACGGCACTCACTCTAGCCTGGGCAACAAAGCGAGACTCTGTCTCAAAAAAAAAAAAAAAAAAAAGATATTCACACCAGTCTCCAAATGAATTTTTTTCTCTCTACTCTTCATATTATTTTTAATATTTCATTTTAATTTATATTTTGATAACCTGTTAAATATATGCTATAGCATGAAAATATATCTAATTCCTTTTTAGAAGTGGATAAATATAAATTTTATATCCACGCACCTTTCCTGGATGCATCCATCCATCCATACCTAGACTGTAAGGGTCTGCATGACCTGGCTTCTCCCCACTCTCTGAACTCATTTCCTGCCACTTTCCCTACTGTGCCCTATACTCTTTCTGTTACCCAGCACACCAAGCTTGATGTTATTTGCTTTCCTTCTGCTCGAATTTTCTCTTCAACCAGAGCAGTGCTTCGTGATGCTTTTCATATCTGCATGAAACATGCAGAAAATGGTAATATTTGTATAGCACACTGGGGTGAAAAAGAGAAGCCACTGACCACTAGAGGCTACTGATCAGGGGCTTTGACTACCTTAGGCTCTGCCCTGCTGGCTCCAAAGCTGAGATGATCAATATGTCATTGTGGCACACTACCAATGAGATCTTTGACTGACTGTCACCTTTGCATTAGTTGGGTCTCAAATGTTTCCTTCCCAGGGAAGCCTCCCCTCCCTACTCCCACAAGAGTAAACCTCTCTAGCCACTCCACCATACTACTCAATTTTATCTTCCTCATAGCATTATCAGCACATGAACTCATTGATTAATTGATTGTTTTACCTATTATAGTTGTTGTCACCAACTTCAACACATGCTCTTTGAGTGCGGGCATACTTATATGTCTTGTTCATCATTATGCAACAAAAGCCTAAAAAAAGTATTAAGTACTCAATAAACTGAAAAACTGGGTAAATGGGCCAGGATATTCCCCACTCCTGATGAGGCCTCCCCTAGGCTGGCTAGGGAACAGGCTTCAGCCAAAGAGGTAAGGCAGGCACTCTGTCTTTCCGTCTTTATAGTCTTAGTGAATGGGGTGCTGCCTGGCTTATAGAACACAAACAACAAGTGCTTGTTGAATAAAGTTATAAAAGAAGGGCCAAAGGAAGGAAAGAATAGGCTATTGAACACAAACTTCAACTTCTTTGGTTTCTTTCAAGTTCTTTGGATATTTTCAATTACAGCCAAGCAGTTTAGTCTGCAACCTGGATAATATTCCCAGGTATGTTTTGACACATGAGGTCAATATGCAGTCAGGTTGACATGAGATACTAATTGTATGTTCCTAGGGCACATGACTTAACTATGAGGACCCTCGGTTTTCTTTTCTGCAAGTTGAATACATTTGGATTAGAAGAGCTCTGTAGTCCATTACTGTTTTGAAATATCTGCTGTATCAACAGGCAGAGAGTCAGAAAGGGAATGTCAAGGGAGTAGCAAGCAAATAATCCAGGTAATAGCCAGGATCCTTCTGGGGGACCAAAGGTTATTTTTTAAAAACATGATGACTATGAATGATCCAGGGAGCCCTCAGTGAATGTTTTCAGAAGTTTGGACTTTCTACTTAGGGCATCTATACATAAGGGCCTTGAGCATGTATGGATTCCAATCCTTCCTGACTTCAATGCCCCACAGATAAGAAAGATTGATTGTATTTTCCCCTCTTTCTGCTTGCTTACCTTCTTATTAGTTGGTGATCTTGAATGAAGAGCAACAACAGCTGCTAAGGTCAGGTAGCTACATGTTGAAAGTAGTTTACCGGGGTTGGGAATTCTATTTTCTCAATGTACTCAAGTATTTAAGAAACAAACAAGCACAAGGCCTTTCTAAGCCTCCATTTATATAAAAACTTAAATAGACCTAGGTTGCTGTAAAGATTAAATGTGATAGTGCATGGAAAGGGCCTTGCATAATGCCAGGCATATAATAAACTGTCAATCATGCTGGCTGCAACTGTTATCACATTATGCAAGTTATGAGCCAGGAGCCAAAATATTTAATCCCAAATACTGGCATTTAATTCTATCTCTTTCTACTGAAGTTAGAGCAGTTGGCTACAGAGTCCAAAGGATGAAATCCAGAGCTGCACACAATGACAGCCATCTTCTTTAATTAGAATGCCTCAGAATATTAATGAGCCCAGCTGTGTTTCCCAAACAATTTGAAAACAATGCAAAAGTCAAAAAGTAAACCCAAACAAAAAGTCTGGAGGTAAATTTCAGTTTTAGATTTCTTACAGTAAAAGGTTGATATCATGATGTTTGACATTAAAGATATATTAATACTGCATTTAGTGACAATTAGATACTCTGGCACACTCATCTCCCTTTCTTTGTGACAGAATGAACATTTATGTCTTTGGAAAAATCATTCTTTTATTTGCTTTTGTTTTGTTTCCCTTTAAGTGATGGGCCTAGAATAATGACTTCCCATTCACAATAAAAATTATTGAAAAGCATGGATCATGTTTAAAGATGCTATTTATTTATTTTTAGTGTTCAAGGTGGCATTGAAAATTAAGAATAAAATAATTTTAGAAAATGGATATCATCCACCTTAAAATGGGTAATGGCTGCTAATGATGAGCTCTAAATAGGTTTCAAAATGTTGATTCTTAGATAATTTCCACAAGGAGTAAAGCAGTAACAGCAATTTTTGACTAATTTTAGTTTAAAGAGGTCCTTTTCTTCAGAATTTTTAAGTCATTGATTATAAATTAATATGATTTATCATAATTTTCATATTTTTATTTTACACTAATAAGTTAGTATATGTATAACTGTTTTGTAAAATATAAAACATATAAAATCATAATTACTATTTATACAGAAGAATGGACATTTATTTTGTTTTTGGAGAACAAATATATTTCACCTAAATGGAAAAGATGAAGAAAGCCCAAAATATAAAATATTTTGCAAAGCTAACTAAGATTTTTATTTTACTAACATTTATTATATATATAATGTGAGAGACTCTGCTAAGTTCTTTAATCACCTTTTCTTATTTAATCCTGATGCAATTTATAAGGGTAGACTTTTTAAAAAATCCTCTGCTTCTGGTAAATATTGAAGACTCTGTATACTAATTTTCTCAGTATAAAATACCAAAGAATGAGAAATAAATAACAACTAACAGGTACAGTAGAGCTCCTGAGAAATTAAGGAAAATCTTTAGTGCCCTCAAAATTATGGGAACAAAAGCCAGATTAATAAGCCAGCACTGAAACTATGGATACCATGGGGAACACTTGCAGATCAAAGGTTCCTAAATCTTGAAGTTATAATGTCTCTTCAATGAGCCAAAGCAAATAGTTGATCAAATAAAAGATGAGGGTTGGAATGGAGACAGCTACACAAAACTAGAGCCCCTCAAAGAGCTTCAGTGAAAGAGTAGGACAGAAACACAATGGTCTCTCTGGCTTGAATCCTACACAGGGATAAAGACTCCTTTGATAATATCTAATCATAGAAGACACCCTCACACAAGTGAGTAGCATACTGTTGTATGCAATCAAAAGAAAAACAAATCTTCCTGGAAGAGTGTTCCATTAAACTAGGATCCTCAGGATTCTCATAAATAGAGATCAGCCAAATATGGGCTCATGATATAAAATCACCTAACACAATAGAAACAAAAGCTACAATGAGTGAGACTCAGCAGAAACAATCACCAGAGAATTAGACATTCAGGGACACAGATATTGGAATAATCAGAAACAGAATATAAAATAAGCATGCTTAATATATTAATAGAAATAATAGAATCATAGACTTGAGCAAGAAACAAAGGTCTATTAAAATAATTAGGTACATTGGAAAAAAATAAAACAGAACTTCTAAAATAAAATATGTAGTTGAAATTGAAAATCTAAAGGATTGGTTAAATGGCAGATTAGACATAGTTTAAAAGAGAATTAATATTTTGGAAGATAAATAGAAAGAAATTAACCCAGAATGCAGCACAGGATGAAAAATGGAAAATATGACAGAGAGATTAAGACAAACTGACAATCGATTTCTCCTCAATAGCAACAATGCAAAGCAAAAGGTATCCAAATATCTTCAAGTTCTGAGGCGCATATTGCTGTCAACCTAAAATTTTTTACTTAGTTAACTGAGGGTGAAATAAAAAAATGTAGTAAAAAAAAAACTAGAAGAGTTATTCCTAATAAATCCATATGAAAGGAATTCTGAAGGATATTCTAAAGGCAGAGAAGGAAAATAATTCCAGATGAAATATCTGAGAAATAAGAAGCAATCATGGTCAAATAAATTGTAAACACATAGGAAAATATAAGCTAATATTGACTGCATAAAAAAATAATCATGTTTAATTAAAGGATTAAGAATCAAAATCAAGATAAAATGAATTATTTTACAACACTTTGTAACATGAGGATGATCTGAGGTAAACTATTTAAAGGTACTTGTGTGGTTTGAAAGGTAGTGAAAAGCATGAATAGTCTTTATATTTTAAGTTGTTTATGCATATTAAAAATTTAAGGAAATCCACAAATAGAGTGTAGAATTGCTAATACAACATTGGAAGAAAATTAATTTTGAAATTCAGCTGGTAGACTAGAAGCCAAGACTGGCTATAAGAGAAGCATCAAATATTATGTTCATGTTTCTTAACATAAAATAACATAGTTAAAATAACTTCCAATATAGGAATAGTCATAATAAAATTAAGACAAAACTTATCAGTTAAAAGACTAGGATTTCAGATTTGACAAGAATATAACTATAATATTTTTATAAGAGACTCATCTATAACTTGAAGATACAGAAAAGATAAAATTTAAAACATAGAAAAAGATATACTATACAAATAATTTTTAAAAAAACCTAGCATGGACAAAATAGACTTTAAGGCCACAAACATTATTAGGGATAAAGAGGGCAACTATTTAAGTCAGCAGGGAGATAGACTAATGCTAACATTGTATCTATTATTATGTCCTCAAAGTGTATTGAACAAATGTAGACAGAACTACAAGGAGAAATTGTTGATATCCATAACTAATAATGGACTTCTAAAATGCCTTAGTTAAAAAAAAAAACAGCAATCAAGGACCTAATTTAAAAATAAGCAAAAGATTTGATTAGATAATTGACAGTGAAGAAACATGAACAAACACTTAACTTTGAGGAAGCAATGGGAATGTACATATTATTTTAGTGGTTGTATTAGTTTCCTAGGGCTGCCACAACAAAGTACCACAAACAGGGTGGCTTAAATCAACAGAAATGTATTGTTTCACAGCTCTGTAAGCTGTAAGTCTAAAATGAAAGTGTTGGTACAACACAAATTCCAATGGTTCTAAGGGAGAATCCATCCCCTGCGTCCCTCCTAGCTTCTGGTGGTTGCCAATAGCTCCTGGCATTCCTTGGCTTGTGGTAGCGTAACTCCAACCTTGGCCTCTGTTTTCACATGCCACTTTCCCCTGTGTGTCTCTGTGTTTTCATATGATATTTTTTTTTCTGTGTCAGTGCTCAAATTTCTCTCATTTTATAAGGACAAGGGTCATTGGATTAGGACCCATGCTAATCCAGTATGAGCTCATTTTAACTTGATTATATCTGCAAAAACCTCCTTTGCTTTCCAAATAAGGTCATATTCCCAGGCACTGTGAATCCTTTATCCTTTTGGGAGACACAATTCAAACCACACAGTGGTTGTGAAATTTTATACAGCCAGTTTGGAGAATACTTAGGTTATATCCAGTAAAGTTGAATCTGGGCATACTTTAGGGATAATCCACTTGGGATGTTTAGATCCTTGCTCCTCTAAACATAGTTTATGAATCAGTAATATCAGTGTCATCTGGGAGCTTAATAGAAATGCAGAGTCTAGGGCCTTATCCCAGACCTACTGTGTAAAAATTTGCATTTCAAAGAAGATCTCCATGTGAGTTGTTTGAAAAGCACTAATCTAGTTTACTCTGCATTACATGGTTACAAAAAGATATACCTAAAAATGCCTATAGAGGTGTTATTTATAGGAGGAAAATTTTGGAAGCTATTTAAATATCTACTGACCAGAGAATGGTTAAATAATTTGTGACATTGTTCACCCAATTTAAACTCAACACTGAAAATAAATGAACCTAGAGGTTATTGTATTAACATGGATGAATTTAAAAAGATAATGTTGAAACAAACTATTGCAGAAGAATGCATACAGAATAATACCATTTCCATATTGCTTAGTAACACATACATATGGTGTAAAAGTATAAAGTAATTTATGTGAATGATAAACACCAAATTCAAGAGTAAACAGGAGTGTCAATGGAATTAATACTATTCTTTTCCTTAAACGTTGCTTAATTAAGCACATAGGTATTTGTTATGTTATTCTTTATATTTTTAGTAAATACTTTATAATATATAATGAAATAAAAAATTAAGGAAAATATTCAAGGCTAATAAGTGGCAGCATAATCATTTTAATCCAGAACTGTGGCCCTGAGCCACTATATTCAACTAACATATTATTGCTTCAGTAGACCAAATGGCACAGTTTTAGTCTGGTATTTTGTAATCACTTTTGTTGTGTTTATATAAATAGTAAGTTCTAAAAGAAGATTGAAATAATGCATTAAGTATTGGTTTTAGTTTTATAACAAAAAATGTTACTTGCCAAAGTAAATAAAAATGTAGGCATTTCCCCCCATTGTTAGATTAAATATCACAACCGAGTTATGTTTCAGATAGTTATTAGACTGAAAATTATTTTCCTACTATCCTTAGATTAACAGGAAATATTAAGCTAACATTCCAAACTTTTCCTCATATAAACTATGCTCTTATTCTTTTAAAAGTAAACAATGAAAATATTTAGAGAAAGATAGCATTGGAGAATTGAGCTCTAAGAAAAAGTATTTTTATTTTAATTCAATTTTTTGTTTGTACAAATAAGGGGTACATGTGCAATTTTGTTACAGGCAAAAATTGCACTGTGGTTAAGTCAGAGCTTTTAGGGTATCCATCACCCGAATAACGTACATTGTACCCATTAACTAATTTCTCATCATTCACCTCCACCCCACCCCCTCATCCTTCTGAGTCTCCATTGTTTATCATTCCACTCTCTACTTCCATGTGAACACATTGTTTAGCACCCACTTATGAGTGAGAATATGTATCATTTGATTTTGTGTGCCTGACTTGTTTCACTTAAGATCTGCGGTGCCAGCCCCGGGCAAGGCAGTACCAGTCTGTGGCCTATAAGGAACAGGGCGGCACAGTAGGAGTTGAGCTGCAGGCTAGGGAGTGAAGCTTCACCTGTATTCACAGCCACTTCCCATCAATCATATCATTGCATAAGCTCCGCCTCCTATCCGAGCTGGACCTCCCTATTGTGAACTGCGCATGCCCAGGGATCTAGGTTGCTGCTCCTTAAGAGAGTAGAATGCCTGATGATCTGAGGTGGAGCTGAGGCGGTCATGCTAGTGCTGGGGGTGGGGAGGAGGAATGGCTGCAAATACACATTATCACTAGCAGAGAGGTTTGACTGCACAATAAATGTAATGGCCTTGAATCTTCCCAAAACTATCCCCCCGCCAGACCCTAGGTGGAAAAATTATCTTCCATGAAACCTGCCCCTGGTGCCAAAAAGTTTGGGGATCGCTGCTTAAGATAACGACCTCTAGTTCCATCCATGTTGTTGCATGAGACAAGATTTCATTCATTTTTAAATGTCTGAATAGTATGCCATTTTGTATATATATCACATTTTCTTTATCTATTCATCTGTTGATGGACATTTAGATTGATTCTATATCTTTGCTAGTGTGAAGAGTGCTATGATATATGTATGAGTGCAGGTATCTTTTTGATTTATTGATTTTTTAAAAGTACATTTATTAACACTTGTTACTATAAATCTGATAATTTTCCACAACCAAAATAATACCTTTTGGTTTTCACTATATTTTTAAACATCTTATTGGGGCCTTTGAATTCCAATTACATATTTTATGTTTTTGAACACATGGATGAACTCCCAGGAAAAGGGCAGACTCCTTGCAATACCAATTATTGAAACTTTGTTAGTATGGTATGTTCTTTTTCTCCTCCACAATAACTTCTGGTTTAGGTCAAAAAGTTCCAGAATACAGAGATCACATCTTATTTTCATGTGTCTTTTATCCAGAATTTCCTAGAGAATTGGAAGCCTAACAAAAACTTTAAAGATTAGGGAGAATGTAATAACCACATGTAAATTTCTTTCATAATAAATTCTCCCCTAAAAGAATCTTATTTTTTCAACCTTTGCTCTTTTGCTAAAAGCCAATTCTCTCTTTTTTGCACTTCTGAGCAATTACCAGTAGAAATAGAATTAATATTATTACTTTGCATCGCTATTACTACCATTATTGTTTAACCTGTATTGTGTGTTTATTATGGGCCAGCAAAGTGTATTAAATCATTTAATCTTCACAAGCCTATTATTACATCCATTTTATTATTGAGGAAACAAGAGGGTTACTTAATATGCCCAAGTCACACACATAGTGAATATTTGTTACTTTTTTTTTTTTTACTCTATACATGCTGTGTTTTTAGGATGTGTGCTAAATAAACCAAGCCAATCTTAAAGTTCTCAAAAGCAGAGACTGAGGTTTCCACTGCTTGTATTTTGCCATTGAAAATCCAGTACAGTTCTGGGCCTACAAGAAGTTCCTGACAGGAAGAAAAGGCAGTGAAGGAAGGATATCATCAGAGAATGGTGGATAGTGAGGATTAGAAAAAAAAATGTGTGCTCAGTTTTAAAGAAGAATTTATTCTTTTGAGTTTTGGTTGCATTTCTTGTAGATTCTCACTGATAATCAGAAGACTACATTTCCCCAAAACCTAAGCAAAAATTTCTCTTTAAGCTTTTTTCCAAGTCAATTCCAATCAAAATTCATAGTTCTGGAAAAATCATAATTGCCCTACTACTTTAGTATTTGAGGATTAGTAAGAATTAAATTTAGAATACTATTTTTAGCTTAACAAAATAATCTATCCTAGTTTCAATTACTTGAAAAAAAAGTAAATACTTTTTCAAAATAGCTTTTGGAAACAACTTTTATAATCTCATGGGTAAAACTTCAACTCTTTACTATAGAGGTCCTTTCCTCATTCATAGAGAAATCAGCCATAATTTGGAGATAATGGATAAACACATTGATTACTGAGAATCCCCAACAATTAGCTTTCAGTAAAGATAGACCATTCAAAGTTCATGGCAAAACTTCAGCTTAACATCTTTTTATCTTGTGTCCCTGGTCAAAGAACTACATTGAAATGCTAGGCATGTATCAAATTTCCTGTAGAAATGTTAAAAAATGTTTATCTCATAAACTATTTTAGAGAACTTTCACATGATGGATGATGTATCATACCCCAAATTCATAACCTGACAAATTCACACTTGCATCTAGTAAATTCAGACAAAAAATTAAAGCAGAATGACTGAACATTTTTTCCAAATGATATCATCAATAATATCCGCTCTAAAGATAGCTTTTCTTTAGGTTAACTTTAGAGACCTTGAAGAATAAGAGTTTAACTCTTTATACAGGAGCTTTGGTTTGCACTATTTTCCTTAGCTATATCTGGGATTCTGTATCTTTAAGAGTCAAACATTGAAGAATTGGCAAAGTGTGAACAGGAAGAAATGCAACATCATTCTGCTTTTATTATATATCACAGTATTATTATTTTAAAAAAGTTATACATAATTATCTATTAGTCACTTGCAGATTATGAAACCATAGTCAGTGCTGCATATCCTTTTATACTTCTATTTTCTTCCTAGTATTCATAAGAGTTCTTAAAAAACTTGCTTTAAATTTTAAGAAATTATATATTATGTTCATTACTTCTGAGGAAAAACATGAACTCTTGGGATTTTCAAACTTAGATAAAAATGCTACATTGTAGCTTATTTAAAGCAGAATAGCAAGTGCCAGACCTTACAAATATTAACTCTAGATTTACAGCATTTTAGATTTCTTGAAAATAAATAAATAAATTTTTCAGTTATTAAACCATTTGGGATCCAACAGATGGAAGCATGAGTTCTGACTGACATATTTACTGGTTTATTTGTGATTTATATATTTACATGCTAAGGTTGACACAATTCTCAACTATATTCAACTATATTTATATTCTCAACTATATTTTCAAAGTTTTATTTTGGGAAATTCAGATTATAAATATTTTCCCATTAAAATTTTTGAACCTCTAACTGTATTTTAACAGAGCTATTTACTTCTGGATTTGTGAGGAGATTTAAAAAGTACGAATGGAATCCTTCACAAATCTTAAAAGGACATCTTTAGAGTCTGTAGCCAGTATTGCCATGTACACTCATTTCTTTCTTTTCAATGCCATGAATCATCATAAATGGCAGGTTCATTGTTGTGGCATGCTGGAATGATTGAGTGGGAACTGTGCCCAGCACTGAATTGTAAAACAATCCATCTCCAAACACTCTGCCCTGTACTGTATGCACTGGCCTGACTGGATTTTCTTTGATGCTTTGGTGATTGCTCTTTTGTTTGGTCTTGGAGAATTCAAAGCTATGAAATTCAGAGCTAAAATTTTAGCACAATATTAAGACTTTTGCAATCTGTAGTGAATCTGTGCATATTATCTAGAGTCTTTTGGAATTGCATTCTACACTTTTCCTTCACATCAGGCATATAATCAGGATATATAAAGGAACTTGTGCTTACTGTAGTCTAGAATAAACTTGTGTTTATTCTAGTTGATTAGAAAGAAGTCTCATTCTTTACCTATGTTCAAATGGGATTAAATTTGGTTTTCTTGGTAAAGGAAACAGCTTAGAACCCAAATCCATGGAAGTCTATTTTCTATTGTTCTGTCATCTCATTTGGAAAATGCAATACTGTTTTTTCCTCCAATAAAAGGTAAATGTGTGTAAATGTGTGAGTTCCTAAGTGAAAGTTATGACAGCATGAAAACAAGACAGATGAAGTTGTTTGCCTCGGTTTATTAAAATGACATTCTCAGAACATGGGAATGACAGATAATGCAGACTTTCATATAACAGCCTTGATATATAGAGAAAAATAGGGCACTAAAAGATATTTTTGAAGAAAATAGAAAAAAGACAAAGCTTAATGCTATTTGTCTTTTAATAACTGTCTTCCTCTTGAGGTTGCAGGATTTCCTCAATACCTGCTTAATTTCTGCAAGACAAGGGTTTCTAGAGGTGCTCTAAAACATTGGCCGGAAGGTGGCGACATAAGCCCTTATTACTTTGAGCTGTCCCAGGTGCTGAACCCAGTTTCGGAGATTAAGAGCAACTCAGCAGCTAGCTACCAGGGATTTCACCAAGTTCTCTCTAGAGGTTTGCAGCTCTGGTAAGAAATGCAAAAGACCGGACCTCATTTACAACACATAAGCAAAGTTTTTTCCTTCTCTGAATTCACTATCCACGAAGCTATGGGAGGTGGTAGTGTTCCCTGAAATTAAAAGGATAGTGGTGAGAGAGAGAGAGAGAGAGAGAGAGAGAGAGAGAGAGAGAGAGAGAGAGAGAGAGAGAGAGAGAGAGAGAATACATACCCAATTGAGTTTTGTTCTTCTCTTTGAGATGCAGCTGTTTACCCGTTCTTGTTCTTTTCCTTTGACGCGTTCTTTATAATTCCTTTCTCCCCCAATTCCCCAACATTAACAAAAAAGTCACAGTCACATCCTACCCAAGAGAGTCCGGCTGAACTGTTAGACAATGAACTGGATGGTTTAAAAAAAAACAAAACAAAAGAAAGACGCATTCCGTCTTCTTCTATCAATTAACAATAATTTACAGACTGACCCAGGACTGTCCAGCTTCCCATTCAGGCTCCGTGTGCTTCCTTCTCTCATTTCCTATTGCCACTGTGTGATGCTCTGTTTAAGAATTTGATAGGTATAAGAGGCATTGGGTAGTTAGAAAACGTTCTCCCCACCCTCGAATTTGGCTGGGTGGGAGGCGGAGTTTATTTGTTAAAACGTTGGTCTGACCAGCGCGGATCGGGTGTGTGTAAGCGAGTTCTGAGTCTCTGTTGACAAAAAGGGACTTAAACGCAAAGACGCTGAGCTAGAGGGAGAGGAGGGCGGGACCCAGAGAAAAGAGGCACTCGGGGTTGGGGAAGTGTTAGGAGGGGAGGGCGAGAGTGGGAGACCGGGAGCCTGGCTGTCTAAGCGACCCAGAGAAGGATAAAGAAAGGGGAGTGAGGAGGGAGAAGGTGACTGAAACGGAAGGCTAGGAGGGAGAGGGGGAAAGGAGAAGACTGTAGAGAAAGAGAAGAGAAGGGAAAAGAGGGGGAGAGAGAGGGAGGGAAGGAAAAAGGGAGAAGAGGGTCACCGAGTGACCGTGGAGGATGGGGTTTCTCTATTCCAGATATTTCTGGGATTGGAGACTGTTTGCTAGTGGGAAGACTCCAGCTCCGGCAGACAGCTGGGCAGCGGCAAAGTAAAATGGACAGTGAGAGACAGACGTTCCAGCCTCCTCTCCACCGCCCCGAGATCCCCGAGCTGCTTTCTGGCCAACTTCAGTTTCCCAGCTGGAGCCTCTGAGCGCGCTGGACTGCGGGGGCCCGGGAAGCTCCTAAAATCTGCTCCTCGGAGATACCTTCGCCAGAGAAGTAAGAACTTCCTGCTTGAGTCCCTGCATCCTTCCCCTTGAAACTTCCCCGGAGAAGGGGCGGAAGACCCCAAAGGGAGGGGCGAGGGGGATCCTCGCGCAGCTTTTTTTCCCCTCGCCCTCCCCTCGCCGGGCGCGCAGGCATGGATGTGCTCAGCCCTGACCAGGGCAACAACACCACATCGTCCCAGGGTCCCCTTGGGACAGGCCGCAATGCTACTGGCATCTCCGACGTGACCTTCAGCTATCAAGTAATCACCTCTCTGCTGCTGGGGACGCTCATCTTCTGCGCGGTGCTGGGCAATGCGTGCGTGGTGGCCGCCATCGCCCTGGAGCGCTCCCTGCAGAATGTTGCCAACTATCTCATTGGCTCATTGGCGGTCACCGACCTCATGGTGTCGGTGCTGGTGCTGCCCATGGCCGCGCTGTACCAGGTGCTCAACAAGTGGACTCTGGGCCAGGTCACCTGCGACCTGTTTATCGCCCTCGACGTGCTGTGCTGCACCTCGTCCATCCTGCACCTGTGCGCCATAGCGCTGGACAGGTACTGGGCCATCACGGACCCCATCGACTACGTGAACAAGAGGACGCCCCGGCGCGCCGCTGCGCTCATCTCGCTCACTTGGCTCATTGGCTTTCTCATCTCCATCCCGCCCATGCTGGGCTGGCGCACCCCGGAAGACCGCTCGGACCCCGACGCTTGCACTATCAGCAAGGACCACGGCTACACTATCTACTCCACCTTCGGCGCTTTCTACATCCCTCTGCTGCTCATGCTGGTTCTCTACGGGCGCATATTCCGAGCTGCGCGCTTCCGCATCCGAAAGACAGTCAAAAAGGTGAAGACCGGAGGAGCGGGCACCCGCCTTGGAGCATCGCCCGCCCAGCAGCCCAAGAAGAGCGTGAACGGAGAGCCAGGGACCAGGGACTGGAGGCGAGGCGTGGAGAACAGGGCAGCGGGGGTTCCGTGCGCCAACGGCGCGGTAAGGCAGGGCGACGATGGCGCTGCCTTGGAGGTGATAGAGGTGCACCGGGTGGGCAACTCCAAAGAGCACCTGCCGTTGCCCAGCGAGGCGGGTGCCGCCCCCTTCGCCCCCTCCTCCTTCGAGAGGAAAAATGAGCGCAACGCTGAGGCGAAGCGCAAGATGGCCCTGGCCCGCGAGAGGAAGACAGTGAAGACACTGGGCATCATCATGGGTACCTTCATCCTCTGCTGGCTGCCCTTCTTCATCGTGGCCCTGGTCCTGCCCTTCTGCGAGAGCAGCTGCCACATGCCCACCCTGTTGGGCGCCATTATCAACTGGCTGGGCTACTCCAACTCTCTGCTCAACCCTGTCATTTACGCCTACTTCAACAAGGACTTTCAAAACGCATTTAAGAAGATTATTAAGTGCAAGTTCTGCCGCCGATGATGACGGAGGAATAGCCCGCAGGCGGGGGCTGCAGGGCCCGCCCGCCCCATTCATTCAGCTTCCCTCAGCACTCTGGAACCAACACCTAAGATAACTTGCTGCTTTTCCTCCGACTTTCTCGGCTGTTACGCCCGCCGCTTCCAGACCTCGTCCCCACCCCACCCGCTGTGCCAGGGGATGGCGCTCGGTGCAAAGAGGCCCCTGCGACGGGGCGGGGGGACCCGGAAACTCCCAGGGTCTGTGAAAAGCGACATTGGCTTAGACTTTTTGCCTCAGCATTAGTTTTGATCTTAGCAATTGAAAATTTAAGCCTCAGCCGTTCAAGGCAGAAAATCCAAACAGAAAAATAAACTGTACACACAGCCGCCGCGCCCACTAAGGGCTTCCCTCTCCGACCGCCGTACTTCTAGAACTTGAATTTAAGATTTAGGACTTTGCTCCGTCTCTCCCGCCCTCTTGCCCTAGAAATGTTCACTTTTCTCCGGTTTCATCCCTTCTTTCCTTTCCCTGTTTCCCTCTGTGCTCTCGCCCCTCCCGATGCACTAACCTGCCTGCTGGGGAGAGGCGGGAGGGTCTGCTCGTCCCTGTGCCCTTGGCACCCCAGAATCTCTGCCTCCCTGCATAGACTCTAAGAATAATTCTCCCGTGTACAACCCCTGCTTGCTTTGCTTTCTTGGACTCAAAACAAGTGGCTAGAAAGTGTCTCTTAGAGTGGACTTCAAGTATAAGACAAACCCGGCCAGTGTGGGAGAGTGAGGAGGGTGTGCAGAGTTTGTGCTTGCCTTGGAGTTAGCACTCACCAAAGAAACCGACAATCACGCAGTGGGGACAGCGGACTTCTCTTTGTGTAGGTTGCTGGAGAGTTGGCTCTTCCAGGAATCGCCACGTACCTACTGTGGGAGGCGCCCGCGGGACGCCGTGTGCGCGCTGGCGACGCAGAGTCCTGGGACCCGCGCGAGCCCCGGCGGTCAGTGCCCGGCGGCGCGCTGCGCTCCGAGCGCCCGCCGCGGATGTACCGCGCGCAGGTCCCTCTGCCTGCGCTCTGGGACTCGCTAAAGCGCGACTAGACAACGTAGAGTTTGCCGAAGCCGGCGGCGCAAGATCTGGGGGAACTGCTACCAGAGAGACCAGGAAGGCTTTAAGGGGCGGCGAAGAGGAAAGGCTCCCCAAGGCGCGGGGTCCTGGGCTCCAGCTAGTTCTCCCCATGGAACCTGAAAAAGTGATTTTATCCATAGGATGCAGACTTTTTCCTCCTCAGTCATACTCTCCTCTTGGCCTTTTCAGATTGGGGAATAGCTCTGTTTAGCGCCTCCTAACACTGAACTGGATTTGTTCTATACAGGACGTCCCGGACACACGCAGTCAGCAGAACTTCGTTTCATACATAGGGACTTTGGGCTTTCGATTAAATGGATCCCAATGGCTTAGCAGTATTTGTGACCTCAGAGGCAGATGCCTTAAATAGTGGGGTCACAAAGCGCTAGTGCTCCCCCTGAGGAGACTCTGAGAGTTTTGTAGGGGAATATTTGCTTCCTGTCCTGACCAATCCTGCTGCGCCAGAAGTCAACAGGGAAACCGACTTTTTGCCCTTTGAATTTGTGGAGCACCTCAAGCTTTCTTTCCCTCAAAAGTTATTCTTTCAACCTTGTCACTCCTGCTGAGAAAATGGTATAATCTTTGCTGCCCCTAGAAAAGGGAGTTATTTCCGGTGCTCCGTTTGAATGTAACTTTCCCATTACATGATGGGAATGGAGAGGTTTGTCACAGTTAGACCTAGCCTCTAATTTTCTGGTGAATAATGGTTTTGCTTCCCAGTAATTGCACAAAGTTATTGGTACTTACTCCCCTTTCCCTTCAACTGTACCTTTTAAATGTTTGCATCTGCTGTTTTGAGAACCATGTCGCATTTACAGATTGCAAACGTTGCCAATGAAAATTTCACTTGTGTTTATAATTAACAAGGTGAAAGGACAGCTCTATCACTTGAAGCCATCTTATTGTTTGTCAGACTGAACAAAGCCTCCATTTGGTGTCCCTTTCTCTGGAAGTAAGTGTATTCCATTTAGATAAAGGTTAAGAAGTTTGGGAATGGTTTGTCTATGCATATCTAACACCGAAAAGGGTCTGCAGTGGAGAAAATAAAGTGGATCTCTCCAGTACAACTATTATTCACTTGAAAATTCAATTTCTTTTTTGCTCACAATAGTCTAGGTAGAGCTATATGAGAAAACAAACTTTTATGTGTGTTTTACTAAAATTTTAGAACAAATTCTATATTTAAAATAATTCAAACTCTAAACTTGTTCATCAAACTTCAAACTCTAAAGTATGCCTTGGCCAGCAAGTATTACATTAGAAGTTTCAAAACTGCTATTTATTTGTGCTTTTACAGAATTGTATGACAATGACTTTTACATTTGTTTTTCCTGCTTTGGAGGAATTATACAAAAATGGAGAAGGAGGAGACAGTTGGAGTATAATTGTCAAGGCAATAGAGAAATTAGCGAAATAAAAGAGTTGCATAGCTCTAAAGTGCCCTGATGCTTTTTTTTTCTTTTAAAGTATTTGTATTAAGGTAAAATATTGATGCTCAAAATTGGCCTTTATTTTTCCCTGTGACAATAGGGACTTTAATAATGGTAATGCTACAATAAACTGATCTCAGTAACACATGTATCTTTATCTTAATCAAAAAACTCTACTTGTGTTTATTTGTATTATTTTAAAATTAAAAATATACAGTTATCAAAAGGAGATTCTGCCATACAGGTCAGGGACCTGACACTTAGAAACATAAGTTTAGTTTTCAACACTGAGACTTATTATAGATGAGTGATTTTTTTAAAAAATTCTGTTTCTGGAAAGAGAAAGTCACATCTCATCATTTAGGCAGAAAACCGTGCATCTCCCCTGACTGACCAAGCAGGTAAGATCTAGGTATCTGTCTAATTAATATGGACAGGGTGGGAGATATGTGCAGGAGAAATTGTGCCTCTGGTTAAAGTGACAGGGGTCAATCCTGCCTTTTTAAAAGCAGTAGACATAGGTAAGACCTCTCTTTTGTCTTCCCCACAATATCCAGCTAGAAGAAAATGACCTTCCCTGGTTTGAAAAGAAGCAGCTCATTGTTTTGAAGTTTGCTACTCAGTTAAAAATAGAGGGGCATTTTCTTTTCTGGCTGGGTATTCTTTGGTAGAGGTATTCTGTATGTAAGACTTATTACTATATTAAAATTAATTCTTGTGCTCTTTTTTCCCTTACTGGAATCATGAGAAACACCTCTTATTTCTATTGTTATATTTTTTAATCCTACTGCTTTCTGGTGTTACAATGATGGCTGCAAGGCAAGGTAAGCCCAGGTAAACCTCAAGAGGTCAGGGCTATTATGGCCACAGAAAAGAGCACTTTGAAGCTTCATGAAGCCCAATTATAAAAAGTAAAATGAGAGGAATTGACAGAACAAGGACTCTCTGAGGTTTCTGATTTGAAAAATGTTATAATGTATCCCTGACATTAAGTAAAATGCTAAATTTGGAACATTTGTCTTTTTGATTCTGTGTATCTTCCTTCTTGGCCCTTGTTCTCTCCTTCAACATCTCTTCCTCAAGGGGACAATGGCTTTCTGTTTTCCACAGACTTTCCTGTGGCCTCTATCAACATCTCAACTAAGAGAGGGAATTGTTACTAGTCACTGCCACTGTGACTAACAAGCCCCACTAACCCATTATCAGTGATCACATTGTCAGAGCCAATGTTTGATAATGTTGAAATATGAGACTATAAATTAATACAAGATACTGTTGTCACCGTGAAGGAGTTTTCAACCTAGTTGGATATATAAGAATAAACTACTAAGTAACTACTCATGGCAGAATCAAGGTGTCATAATCAGGACAAAGCACAGGAGTTTGGCTCTATACTCACCCAGAGGATAAAGATCACTGTGGGCTGGGGTAGGTAGGGAAGAGTAGGTAGGGCATGCTGTATAGAGCATCTATGATTGAGCTCTGGACAGATAGAGGTGATATGAAAAGGCAGACATTCTTTATGAGGTGACAAAAGACAGTCTGATCCCTTCTTCTGCCAAGAAGGGGCATGGGTGGAAATTTCTGTCTGATTGTTGGACATTGATTAATAGCCAACATGAGTTTACTATGAGATCTTAGAGAAAGATGCAAACTCAAAACCTGTTATGTGTTTCAAAACCTGAAGGGTCTGGGAAGAGAGAGAAAAGATGTGTCTAAAGCCAAAGGAATGGGGTTTGGGGTAACTAGATAAGAAGAAGAATGTTTTGAGTAGACTAAGAGGCAGAGTATAAGAATAAGGAGAGAATCATTAACCATTACATGGTTACAACAAAGTTACCCAGGGTAGGTAGAAAGACAAAATAATGCATACTTATGTAATGTTTGCAATTTTGCCAAGTGATTTTCATACACAATATACCATTTAAATTTGAGATAGCAGATCCTTTTAAAAATGCCAATTAGATCATTTTAGCAAAAGCAGAAGATTCACACAGTAGTAAGTAGAGAAAAAGTGACAAGCACAGAGATCATATGTAGAGGCTCTGCAAAACCAGATTAAAAAGCTGGAACTATAGTTTTAGTCATTAGAGACCACCAATAATGAAAGCAGAAGTGTTTGTTTGGAGATAATTTCATTGAGGCAGGTGTGAAACAATAAAAGCCTGAATTTGGGAGGCTGGCAGAGGAATGGAAAACAAGTCTATGAAAAATACATTAAAGAAGAAACTGGCAGGACTTGGTGTCTGGATGTGAAAAGAGAGGGAGTAGAAGATGCTGATGACGTTTTGAGCTAGGGAGATTTGGGCAAATGACAGAAAAGGGAAAGTCGGGGGTTGCTTCTCCTATGAGTCTTTCCCTTTGCAGTTTCATCCATAAATGTGAAAAGGCTTTGTCTTCTTCTAAAAGAATTCCCAGCCCAGATGGCAGGGACTTGCTGGAAAGGGGTTTGATACATGTCACAGCATTTGAGCAATCTGCCATTTGGGTGAGTATATGAGGAATGATACAATGATTGGATCAATCCCCTTATTATTGTTACTTTTCTTTTTTAGTAGAACATGTTACTTGTTTTTTGAAGAGGGCAGAATTCTAAGGGACAACAGCCTTTCAGGAAGAGTAACTCAAAAATACCATGTTAGGCAGCATGTTAAGAATGATACATGAATCCTAAAATTTGGGTCTGTCCAGTTAACCAAGTGGAGAGCTGAGCAATCCAGATTGTTCTTCAAGTCCACTTAAGAAGGACCACAGGAGGCCTATTTGATCCTTATATTACTAGAAAGACTACATTCATTATTGTCTTAGTCTGTTCAGGCTGCTATAACAAATACTACAAACTGGGTAGTTTATAAACAATAGAAATTTATATATAAGCAACAGAACCAGAGGCTGGGAAGTCCAAGATCAAGGTGCTGGCAGGTTTGGTGCCTGGTCAGGGCATGCTTCCCTGTTCATAGATGGCCATCTTTTCTCTGTAACCTCACATGGCAAAAGGGATGATGGAACTCTCTGGAGCCTCTTTTCTAAGAGCATGAATTCTATTTAAGAGGGCTCTGCCCTCTTGACCTAATTACCTCTGCTAATACTATCACATTGAGAGTTAGAATTTCAACATATGTATTTTGGGGGGACACAAACTTTTAGACCATAGTGGTGAGGCTAAAGTATCTGGTGAATTTCTTCTATTTTTCAACTTGCTTTGTTTATGTGGCAATGGCAGGAATAAAGAAATGAGTTGAGTCCACAGACATTTCAATATCTAACCCTATCCTGGGCATTTCCATGCCCCCTGTCTGTAACCCTGTGCAACTGCCCAGGCTTTCAGAAGGTTCCCCAGACCAAGATTTCGAGAAGCTGTCTTATACTGGCAGGTGTTTATTCTGTTGTGCCTAAGCTTGTTTCTTCCTTGAAGAAAGGAAAGGAAACAGGCTGGGGGGGGCATAAGGGAGAGGGAAGGGGAGGAGGAGATAATGGAACTCACCTATCTTGTTATATAGCTGGGGAGATGGATGAGAAAGTGTTTTGAAACTTCTCCAAGGCCCTTGGAGAGGAAGCATTCTATAAAATATGGCATGCTTCATGGTCTCTGGAGACAATTAGTCTGACTTTGCAAGAACTAAAGAAAATGGAAAGTAGACTGTGGACATTATTTTTTAAATTTAAAAGAACAGTAGACATAGGATTCTAATTGCAAATGTTCACCAAAATGAAGTGTACTATAAGCATCTACTATATTGTAAGTATTTACAACGAGAAGGGTAATTTACCAGAAAGCCTCTAGCTCAGGAATGGTGGGCATGATTCATATGTTCATTCAACTAATATTTCTGGAGTGCCTATGGGCGAGGCACTGTTTTACTTACTCAGAATACAGCAGTGAACAAATCAGGTGAAGTCTTCTGGTAGATACTTTGCAAAAATGGCCACCTTTATTCCCCTTCATATGTCTACTCTTTTTAAATTTTGTTTTCAGCTTCTCTTATCAAGATATGGAGGCTATTAAAAATTTCTAAGAGAATAGATTTTAAGTGTTTTCAACACACAAAAATTGATAAGTATGTGAAGTAATGAATATGTTAAAAAAAAAAGACATGAAGGCTGTTCTTTAATATCTTGGATCTGGGCTGAACTTGTGACTTGCTTTAATGAATAAATGGGGCAGCATTGTTAAGGTATCAGTTCTGACCATGGAACTCAAGGGGTCTTGCACTGCTCCACTTGCTCCCTTGGAACCCTGCCCAGCTGCCATGTGAACAAGCCTGTGCTCACTTTCTGGAGACCGAGAGACCAGATGGAGCAGAGGAATCATCCCAGCTGAGGCCATCCTGGACCAACTAGATCCTAATTGACTTAGCAGCTGACTGCAGTCACAAGAGGGAACACAGCCAAGACCAGAAGAACTTCCCAGATTCATTCAACCCAAATCATTAAAGAACTAAATAAATGGTTGCTCTTTCAAGGCACTGAATTTTGGGGTGATTTGTTATACTGAAGAAGCTAACTAATATACTCTCAGACTTTAAGGAGTTTACAGTAGAGAGGAAAGAGAAAATAAAGAACAATAACTAAACCACATACATATGTAGTATATCAGATAGCAATCTTGAAAAGAAACTAGAGTAAGGTATACAGGGAATGCTGAGGCGGGGGGAAGGGTGTCACTATTTTTTATAAGCATTCAGGTGACAGCTCATTCACAAGGTGACATGTAAATAGAGACCTTGAAAGAGTTATCAGATGCATGTATTTGAGGGGTGGTGAAGATGAGCATTCAGAAAAATAAGTCTTAAGAAATCTTATGCAATTTTCTGTGAAAGCTTTTATGGTTTATTTTCAAGAGGAAATGCCAGGAAGTTGCATATGGGGGAATTTATGTGCTCAAGTTCTAGGGTTTTTCACTTCCTGACCATGAAGCACACCATATTTTATAGAATGCTTCCTCTCTAAGAGCCTTGGAGAAGTTTGAAAACACTTTCTCATCCATCTCCCCAGCTATATAACAGGATAGGTGAGTTCCATTATCTCCTCCTCCCTTTCCCTCCCCTTTTGCCCCACCCCAGCGTGTTTCCTTTCCTTTCTTCAAGACTTTTTAGGCTGAAGGTATTAGTATTCAATTTGTTTACAATAAGACCCAGCCAGGCCATAAGAAGCCCTGTGTGGGGTCTTATAAAATTGCATATATTTCTATGAGCCTGGAACTCTGGCATATACTCTGGGTAATGGAAAAAACTGCCTTGGCAAGCCAGGTCATCTAAATGTAACTTCTCACTATGCTACCACTGCCATTTTGGTATATTGTATAGTTTTATTTTGAAAACAGCTTTGTTAAGATATAATTCACATACTTTACAGTGAACCCATTTAAAGTGTATAATTCAAAGGTCTTTAGTGCAGTCATAGAATTGTACAGTCATCACAATCAATTTTAGAGCATTTTCATCACCCTCAAAATAAACCTGAGCTCATTAGTAGTTACTCCCTATTTCCCACCAATCCCTGAACCCTAGGCAACCACCAATCTACTTGCTGTCTCTAAGAATTTGTCCATTTTGGACATTTCACCTAAATGGAATAATGTAATATGTGGTCTTTTGTAACTGGCTTTTTAAAAAAACATAGCATAATGTTTTCAAGGTTCTCTCATATTATAGCATGTCTCAATACTTCATTTCTTTTTATTGCTAAATCGTATTCCATTTTAAGGATATATCATGTTACATTTATCCATTATCCATTGATGATTGTTGGGGTTATTTCCACTTTTTGAATATTATGAATAATGCTGCTGAGAACATTTGTGTTCAAATTTCTGCATGAGCATAAATTTTCATTAATCTAGGGTATTAACCTAGAGATGGAATTGCTGAGTCATATGGCAACTCTATGTTTAAGTTTTTGAAGAATTTCCAAACTATTTTACATAATGGTTGTACTATTTGAAATTCCCATCATCTATGTAAGAGGGTTACAATTTTTTCACATCTTCCCCAATACTTGCTATTGTCTGTCTTCTTGGTTATAGCCATCCTAGTGAGTCTGAAGTGGTATCTCATTGTGTGTATTTCTCTAATGACTAACAGTGTCAAGCATCTTGTTATGTGCTTATTGGCTATTTGTTTAGCTTCTTTAGAGAAATATCTATTCAAATCTTTTGCTGATTTTTAAACTAGATGGTCTCTTTATTATTAAGCCGTGAGAGTTCTTTATATGTTCTGAATACTAAATTCCTACTGGATTTATGATTTTCAAATATTTTCTGCAATTCTATTGTCTTTTTGATTTCTTGATATTATCATTTGTAACAAAAATGTTTTTAATTTGGACAAAATCCAATTTATCTTTTTTTTTTTTGGCTTTTGGTGTTGTATCTAAGAAGGTCACAAAGATTTACTCCTATGTTTTCTTCTAAGGGCTTTATAGTTTTAGCTTTTACATTTAGGTAGTTGATCCATTTTCAGTTATTTGTGTGTATGATGTAACGGACGGGGTCAAATTCAGTTTATTTTTTGCACTGCCAGTACCATTTGTTGAAAAGAATATTATTTTTCTCATTGAATTTTTTTATCACCCTTGATGAAGATCAATTGAGCATAAATATAACAGATTATTTCTGATTTCTCAATTGTATTCTATCACTCTGTATAGCTATCCTTACACAGTCTTGATTGCTGTAGTTTTGTAGTAAATTATGAAATCAGGAAATGTAATTCCTCTAACTTTGTTCTTTTTTTCAAGATCATTTCAGCTATTCTAGATCCCTTGCATTTTCCTATGAATATTAAGATCAAGTTGCCAACTTTAGGAAAGAAAGGTAGCTGACATTTTATTAGGAATTTTGTTAGATCTGTAGAGTATTATCCATTTTAATCTTACCAGTATTAAATCTTCTGATCCATGGTCATGGAATATCTATCCATTTATTTAGGTGTTACTTAATTTATTTTAACAACATTTTGTAGTTTTCAGGGTGCAGGTTTCATATATTCATAGGCATTTTCTTTTTATTGCTATTGTAATTGCAATTGATTTTTAAATTTTGTTTTAAAATTATTCATTGTTAGTGTATAGAAATACAATTAATTTTGTATAATGATCTTGTATTCCACAGTCTTGCTACAATTGTTTATTTTAATAGCTTTTTAGTGAGTTTCTTAGGATATTTTATATACAACATCTTGTCATCTGCAGATGAGATAGTTTTACTTTTTTACTTCAATCTAGATGCCTCATTTTATTTCCTTGCCCAATTTCCTTGCTAGAACTTTTGCTACAAAGTTGAATAAAAGTGGTGAGTGTAGACATCCTGTCTTTTAAAAACATTTTTAAAAATTTTAATTATTATGGATACTCAATAGTTGTATATTTTTATAGGGTACATGTGATGTTTTGATACAGACATGGAATGTAAATTAACCAAATCAGGGTAATTGGGATATTCATCACCTCAGGCATTTAACATTTCTTTGTGTTAGGAACATTCCAATTCCACTCTTTTAATTTTTTAAAAGTATACATTAATTTATGTCTTGCTCTTGATCTTATGAGGGAAAGCATTAGTCTTTCACCATTTAAGTATGAAGTTAACTGTAGGTTTTTGTAGCTGCCCTTTAAGAGGTTGAGGAAGTTTCCTTATTGTCTTAGTTTGTTGGGTGTTTTCATAATGAAAGGATGTTGGATTTTATCAAAGGTGTTCTCTGTGTTGATGGAAATGATCATGTTTTTGTGCTTTATTCTAAGATTAAATTAATTAATTTCTGGAGATATTTACCAAAAAGTGTGCTATATACTGACTACTTAACAAATGTTATTTAATATTTGCTCAAGGCAGTACCTGTGATTGGGACATTCACTGGTTTTATAGTAATAGAGCAAGTAGAAAAGTTACATTGAATATTAGATGTCATCCTGATTTTTAATCACATAAAACAGGAGACAGAATTAAGTAGATGTCAGACTTAATCATTTTTAATAGATTTTTCAGAATCCTGAGGGAGAAATAAGAGAACATTTACAAACTTACATTGTCCACATGATAGAGCTTTTATTCTAGCAAAATGAAATAATACAATAGAATTAACAATGGGCTTGGTAACTGGTAACATACTGAAAAATGTAGCATCCATCAACCTTCTACCCTTCCTGTGTTTGCTTTCCTTTTGCCTTGATGTGTGGTCTCTCTCTCTTCCTCCCTCTTTCTGTCTCTTAGTGGAGGGTGTGTACCCACTCACTAATCTTTGTCTCTTGTTGGGAGTGGGGAGCTTATCATTGCTTTCAATTTACAATGATTTTCGCAGTGGACCAATACTTTTACCATTCTTAAGCCTATCCAGAGGAACCAGATGGCTGGTATACTTGAGCTGCCAAAACAATAGCAATAAAACCCAATAAAATGCAGGGAAATGATATTTTCTTCTTTTATTGTATTTCAATCCCGACAGTGTCATTAAATAATGGGGATTTCAAAAGCTGGCTGTGAAATTCACAAATTATCTGGGCTGTTGTTCTCATTCTTCATTGTTAGATAGTTAAGCCTTGATCATCTCAAACACACACTTGATTGGTGTCATCTGATGACATTACAATTTTTGCTTTAACAAATTAGGAAAAATATTAATGTTAAATTGACTTAATTAATCTGTTTCTTATTTTGCATTTATGTTTTTGATCATACAGTATCTGATCATATTTGAGTGTTCAATTGATGTGAATTTTTAATATTGTGTTCTTTTTGATGTGTAACTTTTCATGTTTGATTTAATCCCTTTTGATCATTCTTTAATAACATCTAGTGTGCTAATAATGGGTTTGGTAGCTTTATCACTGATTTTTCATGAGCACATACATATATATGCATATATATGACTTATTTGACATACTTAAGCATATCATTGTAGGGTTTGATGTACTTGTAACAAAATAGTTTTTATGTTCACATGTATAAAATAAGCAATATATCAGTGGTTCTCAAGTAGGGATGATTTTGTATGTCCCCCTTCCAGGGGATGTTGGCAATGTCTGGAGTCATTTTGTATCTTCACTGCTAGAGGGGTGTGCAGAGGTGAGAGATGCTGCTCAACATCGTACGATGCATAGGACAGCTCCCACAACAAGTAATTATCTGGCCCAAAATGTCAATAGTATTGAGGTTGAGAAACCCTCTAATAACTGGGTATATAATTGCCTTCTCCTATTTTGGAACAAAAAAAAATTAGGTACTTTTATGGCTAGCAAAGAAATACTATGTGCATCTAGGAAGACTCCAAAATAAAAAATACCATAAACTTCACTTTGTTTCTGTAATGCTTGTTAAGTTTTCCAGGAGATTTCACACGTAGAATGACATATAATTCATATATCATTTCTCTCATGTAAAAATAGAAGACTTCTCAAATAAATATGCCATTTTCTTACAGATGCTAAACAGACACAGGGAATTTAAATGATTATCCTAAGGTTACGTGGCTGATTAGTGATCCCAGTTCCCCGTCTAGTGGTGGGGCCAGAACTAAGAGGCTGACTTTTTATGTTTTTAGGAGAAAAACAGGCTAATAGTGCAAGTGTTCAAAAAGGCCTTCTCTGTATTTTATCCTCATTTCTCATATTCTCGATAATATGAAAAATCCTGGAGGAATAAAATTTCACCATTCTATTACTAAGTATTGAACAATCACATATCATTTCAATATTTCTTTATTGGTATAGAATTAAATTCACTTATGTTAACTTGAAATTTACATTTAGTGTTAATCATAGTATGGGAGGGGAAGTAAATCTCAAATTGATCCTATAAATTCTGCTAATTAGGCTATGAAACTGAAACATGTCAAGCCTTGTGCACTTTCTAGCTTCTTCCTCTGCACATTCTAAGTCATGCCTCCTTGTTAAGCTATTGAACAATAAATGAGTTTATGATAGAATGCCATTGTTCAGGATCGAGATTTAAATTAGAAATGAACAAACATTGATGCCTAATAACTGTGGTGTTAACTTGGATGATGGTGTCAATGATTTTCAGAATAGTTAACCTTCAATCCACTGGCATTTCCATCCAAAATTTTGCTTCAGCTGTGCTATTTTGGTCAGGAAGTAAGATTGCTAAGCTCTAACTTGGAGACTGTTAATATTATGAAATAATATCTTCTGTTTTGATAGTAATTTTAAATGAAGTTGAGCTGTAGTCTAAATTATCTTTCTATAAATATTGATCATTCAGAATAAGTTTCATTTAAATGTTTTCTAACACCTTGTGCAAACCTTTGAAAGTGAATGCACAGGGAAAGGTTACAAAGGTCTCTATCCTACCAGGACAACTCGCCCATCTGTCAATAAAGGGTTTCCTGAAATTTAGTGCCTATGGGATTTGTTCTCTATATACTTAAACCAAATACTTAGAACGGAGGATACACCAGAGAGGCTCAGCAGCTTCATCCATGTTTACTACAGTAAAATATTTAGTTGGGTAGTAGATTGGGTTTAATTCTGGGTAACCTTGGGGAGATGAGGGGAACCCAGCAGCAGAGAGGAAGGACTATTATTGATGAGAACCCAGATATAAAGGAGACATTTCTAGGAATTTGCAGCTTAGTGGTAGATGGGCAGAAAGCTGAGAGAAACTTAAGAGGTTAGGGAAATCAGGGATGAAACGACCCCATAGCACTATCCTCAAGCTATTAATATTTATCTAGTTGAATGACTAGGAAGTGAGATGTGACCAAAACTCCATGAAATATCTACTGAAGTAGTGTGGTGCAAATGGAGGAATTATTTGTAAATATTTTATTCTAACAGTTTTCTCAATCCCAGCTGTACACTCGAATTACCAGGGGAGCTTTTAGTCTAGAGATTCTGGGGATCACCTAGAGATTCTGATTCATTGGGTCTAGAGTTAGGTCTGAGAAATTGCTATTAACAAAGCAAACAAAGAAAACTCCATGAACGATTCCAAAATACAGAACACTAGGAATCCAAAGGTATTAGAAAATATCTGAAGGTATCTCATGAACCTCATCAGATGTGGTGTATACTTGATGGGAATAACTTTATAGGTCTGAGACTTTACAGCGGAGATATGTGGCATTGGGGGCTATATTCTACCCTTAGGGAAAGAATAAGAAAAAGCCAATAAAACTTTACTCTTGGTCTCCTACTTTTCTCAGGGAGCCTTATGGGACCCAGTATACAGTGATTAGGGAAGTCCTATAGCATTGGCACTATTCCTTAATTTACTAAGTGGCCTTTAGGGGATACTCTTCACCAAGATATTTTCAAGGCAACAAATTAGAAAAACTTGGAATAAATAGAAACTAACTGCAAATGTACTTTATAACTGAGGTGATAAATGTTTAGGATATCTACATTATGCAAATGCATTAATTTAAGGTCTTGGGACAGAAAATGGCTTCTAGAAATGAAAAGGTTAAATGCTGTCCTCTGGTGACCAGAACAAGACCAAATCAGTGGCAGAACATTCATTGCTCAGCATCAGGAAGGAGATACACACACACACACACACACATTGCTGAAATCACATTTACAGAAGGGTAAAGAAGTTTTCAAATGTGAGTTTGTGGATGATAAACCACAATCCTGGGGACCTGGAATGAAAAAGGTGAGTGATCCATGTAATAACTCAAGATCACATAGGAAATATTAACAAGGAGCTGGAAGATAGAATAGTGGTTATTTTGGCAAGTATAATTTTGACCTCCTGCTGTCCTAAATCTTTGATAGATTTATCTTTAATTACTGTTTAGTAATGCGAGCTAATGAAGGTGGGACAATTATTAAATCTAGCACAATTTTAATAGGAATGTACTTAGAAATCCAGATTATTTGACAAAACTATTAGTATATTCTTTGAGTGTAATTTAAAATTAGCTTTAAAGGAGTTGGATGATTAGACCAAGTACTATATCATGATGGTGTTAAAGTATAACCGTCCTTGCTTTCTTATAAACCCCAATAAATTTGCTGTTAAAAGTTGTCTATAGATTATTTCTACTATGCCTAAAATCTAATTAGTTAAAAGTGGAAGGCTTAAGTGGGAAGTGGGGAGTAGAAATCAAATCTTGACCCTTCTAATGACTTTTATTTTCTTGATTTGAATCCACACTTCATCTCTTTTTTTCCCTACCTTCAATGTATTTATTTATTTATTTTTCATTTTAATTCAGGATATTATGGGGGTGCAAACATTTTGTTTACATGAAATGCATTTGCCTCGCTCAAGCCAGGGCCACAAATGTGTCCTTCCCCTATACAGTCCTCCCTGTCTCCATTAGCTGTGGGTTTACCCACCCCTCCCACTCTACCCCATAACACCCCTACCTCCTACCTGACTGGCACCAGTGAGTATTACTACCATGTGAGCACCTTAGTGTTGATCCATTAGTACCAGTCTGATGGCCAGTACACGTGGTGCATGTTTTTCCATCCTTGTGACACTTCAATTTGAAGGATGGGCTCAATCTCTATCCAGGATAATATAAGAGGTGCTAGCTCGCCATTGTTTTTTGTAGTTGAGTAGTATTCCATAGTATACATATATCACATTTTATTAATCCACTCATGTATTAATGGGTACTTGGGTTGTTTTCACATCTTCGCAATTGTAAATTGTGCTGTTATAAACATTTGAGTGCAGATGTCTTTATTGTAGAATGTCTTTTTTTCCTTCAGATTGATGCCTAATAGTGGGATTGCTGGGTCAAATGGTTTTTCTATTTTTAGCTCTTTGAGATATCTCCAAATTACTTTCCACAGGGGTTGTATTAATTTGAAGTCCTACCAGCAGTGTAAGAGTGTTCCAATCCCTCCACATCCGTTTGATGTTTTAGCACAAATATATTGTTTTTGAATGATTTCAGCAATATATTGTTAATGAGAAAAGCAAATTACAGAATATTTGTATATAAAGAAATATTCATCCATATGATAAAGAAGTCTTGAATATATACCTACATATTAACAATGTTTATCTCTCAGTGGTAGGACTAAGGATGATTTCTTTATTTTATAAACAATTTTTCTGTGAATTTTAATAACTTATGTGACATAAAAATAATGAAAAATGTAATTGGTAGTATGAAATACTTTACTTCCATAGAAAATTCTTATTGTGTTTGTTATTGCTTTTGAGAGTCTGAAGCAAATATTTTTGCCATGTGGGATACATTTTATATGCAGCTATAATTCATTAAACTTTTATTTCCATAATATGTTAGTTGCAGAGACAAGAGTACACATAGGAAACAATTAGATGGAATGAAATGAAAATAAATAACCCAACATAAGTGGTTGTAGGTAACACAATTTGCACTGAGAGATCAGTAGAGAGAGAACTTAAAGCAATCCAGGGAGTCAACTCATTCTGCCTTGTATGAAGTGAAATGAGTGTGGCCTTTAAGGCTGGTAGGATTAGATGTAACCGATAAGAAAAGGATTTGAATAGATGTTGAGATTAATCTTGAATAGTGGAGACATGAGATATAAGTAGGATTTTAGTAAAGTTATTCCACACAGGAGGAACTAAATGAAGAGGCTTGTGATCAGGGATGGCAGAGAGGAAGCTACTGCAAATAAGCTATCTATATGCTAGATACAGGGTGAGGGAAGTCTTACCAGGATGGTGGCTGTGAGATCACTCAGGGAAGAGCCAGCAGTACATAATACACAAAGGGGAGGAGACCAGAGATACCCCTCTGTTTCCTAACTAGGGGGTGAGGCAATGGTAAACCAGCCTGGAGAAAATGGGAGATGAGGATTATAGAGAAACAGCAGTCCTTTCCAGAGGACGTGAGGAGGAATAAAATCTATGGTAGCGTTCTCAGCTGACAGGTTCTAAGTAGCCCATTAATCCATTATGGCTGCCTGGGGTACCTTGCCAGACACAACATGAAAGGACACACTGGCATATGTTTTGCACTACTGGATTAAATCCCAGACCACTCACCTATCTTTGTCTCTCATTCCACACGCCATACTTTGTTTATCTGGGTCACAGAATTGACTATGGGTTCTTTGATATACAACCTTAGCTTGGCCCTCACTTTTCATGGCCAAGGTTGTCTACCATGGTGCAAATGTGGTTGCTTTGACTGAAGATGCTGTGTCTCCCTTCTGGATTCAGGGCCTAGGCCACCTGGGTTCATTTCCTTACCAGTTAAAAAAATATTTCCACATAATTTTAAATTTATGGAAAAGTTGCAAAAACAGTACAGACAGTCCCTTTACAACTTTCACCCAGTGTTTTCTAAGGCTAACATCCCATACAACCATAAAGTCCAAAGGAAGAAGTTAGCATTATTATAGTACTATTAACTAAACTACAGACTTTATTCTCATCTCAGTGTTTCCATTACTTGTCCTTTTCTGCAACAGGATCCAACCCAGAATCTCATTTTCACTTTGCTGTCATTTCTTCTTAGTCTCTTCCATTCTGTGACAGCTTCTTAGTCTTTCCTCATTGTTTAATGACCCTGACACTTTTGAAGGTTAGTCAGTTATTTTTTTAAAAGTCCTTCAATTTGTATTTGTCTAATGTTTTCACATGATTATATTGATGTTATCTGTTTTGGGCAAGAATATCACAGAAGTGATGTTGTGCCCTTCCCAGTGCAACATGTCAGGGTGAATATGATGTTAATACATCTCAGGACACACATTTGTATTCATTTTGCATCTATTTCCTTGTGTACAGAGTAAAAACCATGACTTCATACTGATAACTCTGAATCCAAATCAACAACACAACACAGGCTTCATTCTAGCCTTCCCTCTTTTCTTGTTTGTAACTGATTTCTCTGATAGCGAGAAACCTGGTTCTCATTGTCTGTAAAATATTTATGTTTTCAACCCTAGTATACATATAATTTCTTGAAATTGCTAACACATACCCGTATCAGAAACAAGTTTACTAGCTAGAGTATAGTTTTCTTCTATGATTCTTTTTGTCTTTGATCTTACAGTATTCAGTCAAAATACCATTTTCCAAAGTTACTCAGGTTAATTCTTTTTTCCACTCCCCTTCAATTGTGGTTGTATTATTTATTATAATTCAGTTAAGTTTGTTTATTATAATTCGTATTCCACTTTGTGTTCTCTCCAAATCCTGGTTGTTTTCTTTTAAGTTTGCATAAAGAAGAATTTACTCTCTGTGGTGTATATTTTCATAAGTTTGGGCAAAATTTGGGCTACGTTTCCACCACCGCAGTCTTGCTATAAATAGTTCTGTCATCTCAAAAATTCTCTGCTGCTGTCCCTTTAAAGTCAACTTTGCCTTCCACTCCCAGTTAGGCAGCTGCTGGTCTGTTTTCTACTCATATCAATTTGCCTTTTCCAGAAAGTCATATAAATGAAATCATATAATATATAGCCTTATAGGTCTAGCTTTCTTCACTTAGCAAAATATTGATTAGTAGCCTTCCACTGAATGTGTGGACCAGCTTGTCGACCCATTCATTGGTGGAAGAACATCTAGGTTGTTTTCAGTTTTTGATAATTATGAATACGACTGATAAAACTATTTGTGCACACGTTCTTGTGTGAATATAAATGTTCATGTCTCTTGGCTAAGTGTCTAGGATTGGGGATTGCTGGTTCATATGATAAGTGTGTGTTGAATTTTAAGAAATTGCCAAACTATTTTTACAAACTGGTTTTATATTTTCTGTCTTATAAGCAGTGCTTTAGAGTTTTAGGTTCTCTATATCCTCATAAAACTTGGTGTAGTTAAGATTTTTGTTTGTCATTTCAATAAATGGTTAATTGTACCTCATTGTGGTTTTAATTTTCCTAACGATTTAATAATGTTGATAATCTTTTCACAATTGTTGTTAAAAACTTGTCAATTTTTTTCCTGCATCTATTGAGATGCTCACATGGCTTTTAATTTTAAGTCTAATAATATGGTGAATTATATTATTCGATTTTCCAAATGTTGAACCAGTTTTGTACTACTGGGATAAATCCCACTTGGTCATGAAGTGTTGCTCTTTTTATACATTTCTTGATTCAATTTGCTGCTATTTTATTGAAGATTCTGCACCTATGTTTATGAAAGACATGGGTCTGTAGTTTTCATTTTGTGTTGTCTTTGTCTGGTTTGGGTATCAGGGTAACACTAGTCTCATAAAATAACCTGAAAAGTAGTCCTTACTTTAATATTTTCGGGGAGAGCTAGTATAGAATTTGCACTAATATCATTAATAATTAATTAATTTGTATTAATATCATTATTAATTATTAATATTATCATTAAATCTTTGGAGAAATTCACCAGGAAAATAATTTGGGCCTGGTTTCCTCTTTGCTAAAAGGTTTTTAACCATGGATTTAATTTATTTCATAGCTATAGAATTATTCAGGCTTTTAATTTATTTTTTATTTTGTTTTGGTAGAGTGTGTCTTTCAACAGATTGGTTTATTTCAGCTAGGTTGCTGAATTTATGGTCATAGTGTTTGTTCATAATATTTCATTATTTCCCTTTTTAATGTCTATGAGGGCTATACTGATGTCTCTGTTTCATTCCTAATATTAGTATATTGCTTCTTTTTTCTTTTTTTAATCTGTCTGGTTGGAGGAATAATACCAATTTTATAGATCTTTTCAAAGAATCAGTTCTGCTGTAATTGATTTTCTCTATAGATTTTTATTTTTTATTTCATTAATTCTATTCTTTGTTTCCTTCTTTCTGCTTGCTTTTTAATTTGCTCTTATTTTTCTAGTTTCTTATAGCTTAGATTACTGATTTGATGCCATTCTTTCCTAATATAAACATTAACTGCTATACATTTCCTTCTAGCAACTGTAGTGACTTTATCCCACAAATTTTGATATGTTTTATTTTTATTTCATTCAGTTAAAAGCATTTTTAAATTTCCTTTGAGATTTTCTGTCCTACTCATGGGTATTTTACAAGTGTCTTGTTTAGTTTCCTGCTATTTGTGTATTTTCCAGATATTTTTCTGTCATTGATTTCTAATTTAATTCATTTATATTCTGAGAATATTTTATTTATTTATTTATTTATTTATTTATTTATTTATTTATTTATTTATTTATTTATTTTAGTTGACCTTCGGGTTTACTTTTAGTGTTGTACATTCTATGGCTTTGGAAAAACGTGCAGTGGTGTGCATCCACCACTGTAATATCACACAGAGGAGTTCCCCTGCCCTACAAATCCTCTGTGCTCTGCCTACTGATCCCCGGCTTCTTCTCCCACGACCACCCAGCCCCTGGCAACCATTCATCCATTTACTGTCTCCATAGTTTGACTTTTTCCAAAATATCATATGGTTGGACTCATACAGTGTGTAGACTTTTCAGATTGGCTTCTTTCACTTATTAATATGCATTTAAATTTTCTCCATGTCTTTTTATGGCTTATTAGCTCATTTCTTTGTAGTGATGAATAATATTCCATTGTCTGGATGTAGTACAGTTTATTTATTCATTTATCTAACTAAAGGACATCTTGGTTACTTCCAGGTTCAGACAATTATGAATAAAGCTGCTATAAACATCTACCTGCAGGTTTTTGTTTTGTTTTATTTTGTTTTGTTTTTAGAGATGGGGTCTTGCTATGTTGCCCAGGCTGAAGTGAAGTGGTTAATCACAGTTACGATCATGGCACACTAAAGCCTCAAACTCCTGGATTCAAGCAATCCTTCTGCTTCAGCCTCGGGAGTAGCTGAGTTGCATCACACCTGCTCATGTGCAGATTTTTATGTGGACATAAGATTTCAGCTCCTTTGTCCTTTTTTTCAGCATATTATGGGGGTACAAATGTTAAGGTTATGTATGTTGCCCATGCCCCCCCATCCCCTCCCATCTGCCTGACACCTGATAAATGTTATTCCTATATGTCCACCTAAGTGTTGATCCGTTAATACCAATTTGCTGGTGAGTACATGTGGTGCTTTTTTTAAAATTTTTTTTTAAATTTTAGCATATTATGGGGGTACAAGTGTTAAAGTTACGTATATTGCCCATGACCCCCCTCCCCCCTGAGTCAGAGCTTCAAGCGTGTCCATCCCCCAAACGTTGCACATCTTACTCGTGTTTGTATATACCCATCCCCTCCACCCCGCTCCCACCTGCCCCACACCCAATAAATGTTATTCCTGTATGTCCACTTAGGTGTTGATCTGTTAATACCAATTTGCTGGTGAGTACATGTGGTGCTTGTTTTTCCATTCTTGAGATACTTCACTTAGTAGAATGGGTTCCAGCTTTATCCAGGAATACACAAAAGGTGCTATATCACCATTGTTTCTTAAAGCTGAGTAGTACTCCATGGTATACATATACCACGTTTTATTAATCCACTCATGTATTGATGGGCACCTGGGTTGTTTCCACACCTTTGCGATTGTGAATTGTGCTGCTATAAACATTTGAGTGCAGGTGTCCCATTTGTAGAGTGTCATTGGATCTTTTGGGTAGATGCCCACCCAGCAATGGGATTGCTGGATCAAATGGCAGATCTACTTGTATCACTTTAAGGTATCTCCATATTGTTTTCCACAGAGGCTGAACCAGTTTGCAGTCCCACCAGCAGTGTAGGAGTGTTCCTATTTCTCCACATTCACACCAACATTTATCCTTTGGGGACTTTTTGATAAAGGCAATTCTTACTGGAGATAAGTGATATCTCATTGCAGTTTTGATTTGATTTCCCTGATGTTAGAGATGTTGAGCATTTTTTCATATGTTTGTTGGCCTTTATTCTGTCTTCTTTTGAAAAGCTTCTGTTCATGTCCTTTGCTCACTTTTTGATAGGGTTGTTTGATTTTTTTCTTGCTGATTTTCCTGAATTCTAAATAGATTCTAGTTATCAACCCTATTCTGAAAATATTTTACACTTATTCTTTTGTATCTGTGCATATTTGACTCATTGCTCATAATACCACTTACCTTGGTGGATGTTCACTTGAACATGTTCATGTTCACTTGAAAAGAACATGTATATTGCTGTTGTAGAGTGAAATATTCTATAAATGCCAATTATGCTGAGTTGGTTGATAGTGCTATTCAGGTCTTATATATCCTTACTGATTTTCCAACTACTTGTTCTATCAATTAGTGAAAGAGTGGTCTTGAAGTCTACAGCTATAATCACTGATTTGCCAGTTCTGTCACTTTTTGCTTTATATAATTTGAAGCTCTATGTTATATACCTATGCAAGTAGGATGGTTATGTCTTCTTGGAAAATTAACCTTTCTATCTGTATTTGATGTCTGTCTTTATTTCTGATTATATTCCTTGTAGGAATATTTTGTTAGTCTCAATACAGCTACTGCAGCTTTATTTTGGCTAGTGGTAGTAAGATATATCATTTTCCTCCTTTTACTTTCATCTATGTCTTTATATTTAAAATAGGTTTTTTGTATAATGCAGTTAAGTCTTGTTTTTACATACAATCTGAAATTTTCTATTTTAGTTAGTGTTTTAGACCATTCATAGTTTTGTGTTTGTTGATATGATTGAATTAGAATCTATCCTCTTAATAGCTGCATTCTATTTCTTCTATCTGTAGGTTGCTTCTCTTTTTCTCCTTTCTATGTGGCTTACTGAGCTTTTCAATACAGTTCACCTTCACTATTAAGTTATTATATCTCCTTGTTAAAGTGTTTTACTGATTGCCTAGGATTTATAATATGCAAATCTATTTTATCACATTTTACCTTCAAATAACACTCTACTTTATGTGTAGTATAAGAATCTTACAACAGTTTATTTCCAATTCCTTCCTCCAATCCTTTGTGTCATTGTTTTCAGAATTTTACTTTTCCATATACTATAGATACATAATAAATTGTAACTAAATTGTAACTATTTTTGCTATAGATGATATCTTTTATAAAAATTAAAAATAAGAAAAACTAAATTTTCTATTTCTTTATTCTATTACTAACATCTTTCATTTTTGTGTGTACATGCAAGTTTCTGTTAAGTATTATATTTCTTCTGCTGAGAAACTTCTTTTAACATTTCTTTTAAGTCTACCAACAGTGGATTTTTCTTTGGCTTTCTTTTTCTGAGAAAGTTTTATTTCTGAAAATTATTTTTGCTGCATATAGAATTCTGTTTGAAAGGTTTTCCTTTTGGTATTCTAAATATGTCATTTCATTGTCTTCTGGCAAAAGTGTGTTGTGATTTTTGTCTTTTTTCCCTCTGTATGTCTCTTTCTTCTCACTGTCTTGAAGATTTTCTTTTTGTTTTAGCAGTTTATATATGATAAATTTAAGTTTATTTACCCTTCCTTCATCTCTTCTTCTACTCCTCTCTCTCCCTCCTACTCCCCCTCTCTTCTCCCTGTTTCTTCTCCTCTACATTCTACCCTTCCCAGTCCTCATTCTTCATTTATCCTGATTGATGTTTTCTATTGCTTGAATCTGTGGGTTTTATGTCTGTCATTAATTTTGGAATATTCTTGGCCATTATTTCTTCAAATATTTCTTCTGCTTTCTTCTCTCTACTTTTTTCTATTTGATTGCATGTTGTCCATATTTTCTATTATCTCAGTGTCCTCAACTGGAGGTGATTTTACCCTTTCTCCCTGGGGACATTTGCCAATATCAGTAGTCATTTTTGGTTGTCATGACGGAGAAAGTGCTATGTGGTATAAAATCTAGTGGTTACAGGCTGCAGATACTGCCAAACATTCTACAATGCACAGAACAAAGAATTAACCACACCAAAATGTCAGTAATGCTAAGAAACCCTGTTTTAGAGTCTTTCCATCTGAGTTATTTAAAATTCCTTACATGATAATTCCAGCATCTGTGTCTGAGTCTGAATCTAATTCTGTTGATGGCTTTGTCTCTTGTCAGCATGATTTTTTTTTAATGCTTTTTCAGAAGCCTCATAATTTTTTGTTAAAAGCTGGATATCTTGTGTAGCACAGTAGCAATCGAGGTGAATAGATTTTGTGCCTGGAAATGGGTATGACTTTTCTTCTGCTAACACTTCAGTGTAAGGATTTCAGTTAATCTAACCACAAATTGAATTAGTTTGAAGATTGATGTTGCTGTAGTTACTCTTTATGTACCACAGGCTTCAAATGCTTCTAGCAATACCTTGAGTTTAGAGTGAGACTGGTTTGTCTACGGGTTCTTTCAATGCCTGCTTGATTCTCAGTTTGGGTTTTCCTATTGTGCTGTGACTCACAATCCCTCTTGTAGCTACTAAGGTAGTATTGCACTGCCTGCCCCATGAGGAATGCTTTCTCAGTATTCTCACAAATTTTTTTATATGTGCTTGTTGAGGTCTTTGGATAAAAAGCCTGCAAAGTGATACAAAACCTTCCCAAATCTGTGTCCCTCACAGGTTCTACATACTCTTGCTAGCTTGGACTTTGCCTTCAACAATTTATTAACTATTCTAGCAACTTCTTACAGGTGTTCAGTAGCATCTCGCAGGTAAGAAAATGTTTTTGTTTTCTCTTTCCTTTCAGGTGCTTGTCTCTCCTTAAGATTTTAGGCTAGTTGACTGCCTTATGAGTCTAGCTCTTTCATGGATTTAGGAAAAGACATACAATTACTGTTTGTGTTACTTTTTTTGTTGCTGTTGTAAGTGTGGGAGCTATGCTCTTTCTGGCTCTCTGCATCTCCATGTGGAAATGGGAAGGGTTCCTTTCCATTTTTTTCAGTTTCATCTTGCCCTAATGGAGCCAGCTCTCTAGGTTGTGTTCCCATATGGTTCACACTGGTCTCAGAGACAGGTTATAGAGGCCACCTCAGAGTGACAGCATAGCAAGAGAGCAGGCTAGCCAGCCCTCTAGCTGATTTGGTTTGGGTGATGGGTGTGGGCTCCTGATGTTGGAGGCTAGCACCTTGTTGAATGATGTAGAGAAAATCTAGGCCTTAGAAATGAGAGTATAAATTCTAAATAGGCTTCCCTGCCTAACGCATGGGTGGTTAGTGGCTAAGTAAGGCTTAGTGGACATAAAAGAAAAACAACGTTGCTGGTAGAATCTAGCATTTCCTTTCATTCTGGGCGGCCTCAGTGCACAGGGCTCACCTTCCAGGCCACTCAGGTAAATAAATGATGAGGCAGGAGGGTTACTGAAGGTGGTTAATAGTCGTAAGTCTAAAATTGATTATAAACTGTGTTTGGGGTCTGATACTGCTTCTTGGATGTTTCAAAAACTTATGGGATTCAATCTCCTTTAGAACTAGAACTATATATGTCCATTGTAGGAAATTTGAAATATAAGAAAGCATAAGGAAAGAATACATAACACTCATAATGCTACCACTAAGAGATAACAGATCCTAACATTTTCAGTATCTTTCCCCCTATGTAATGTTTTATATATTTGGGATCATATGTTTATAGTTTGTAGCCTCATTTTGAGCATTTTCTTATATCCTTAAATATTTTCAAGATAATTCTCTTATGACTATTTATAATTTATTTAGCCATTTCCACAACTTTGGATATTTAAGTTGCCTGAACTTTATTTTGCTATTACAAATATCATTAAAATGGACATCTTTCACCAAACTCTTTGTGAAAGTTTCTGATTCTTTCTGTAGAAAAATTCCTGGAAAGTAGATTTATCAGGCCAGATGGTTTGCTCCATTTTAGACTTTTGATGCTTGTTGCTAAATAACCTTTCAGAAAGATCGTGCAATTTACTCTTCCATGGGGAGTATATGAAGTGTCTGTTTCTGAAAGGAGAGTTTTTCTACCTAATTCTTCATCATCATAAAGGAGCCCAGAAGAGGAAGAAACAGAGAAAAACACCATTTTCACATTTTTCATAATAAAAGAAGATTGAGGGATAGACCTATGGGCTATGAGTTTATCAGATGCCTCCTCGTTGAAAACACAGCCAAGAGCCACTTCATAGTAAATGAAATGATAGATAAAATTTGAGAGTCTGTGTGTTTTAAATATTCTTTTAAAAATAAAACTAAATTAAGTGTTTTTGCTTCCCTTAAAAGTTCTTCGAATCCCTTGAATTTTCAGGCATGTTCTCACTTTCTAATGTAATTTGGGAATTTCCATCCATTCTTCCCTTTTCCATTTATCAGTGTCCTACACCTTCCTTGGGTCCTGGCTTAAACACTGATGCCCCCTGAAGATATTTCTATTTCCCCCAAATCTGGCAATCATTCAGTCATTCTTAGGATCATGTATGGAACCTATCATTTGTAATTTCGATTTTTAGCATAAGGCATGATGTTCAATCATTTTATGTCCCTATCTTCTCTTAACTATGTTTAAACACCCTTCAAATACAGGGCTGGTGCCTTGTACTTTTTCTGCTTCTCCATGGATGAGCCCCGTGGTTTGCATCATGGCAGTTTGTTGATCATTTGTTGATGATGGTCAGACTGCAAACTTGGTAAGAGCAGGGGCAATACTTTTTTCCCTCATTATTTCATCTCCAGTAATTTTCTTAGTGCTTGAAACAGTTGGAGCTTAATAATATTTTTTGAATTAATGAGTGAACAAATAGATTTATTATGAATTTAGTATAGGAAGGTCATCTTCTGAGAAATTATGATGTGCTTCATTTTCCCTTGCAGCAACCTCATAGGAAGGAAGGAATTGGTTTTTTCCTATCTCTGGAGGGTGTCTAAGCCTTTGGGTTCCCAATGCCTGAGTTTTCCTTACCCACAGAGGTTTTCCACTTTGATGATACTGGCAGGGTGGCGTGGAACATTCTGGGACAAAAAGCCATTAAAAGGTATCGTGTGCTGTGTGTGTGTGTTTAAGGCAATTAATTTTCCCAAAAAGGAGAAAAAGAAACCAATCTGGGTTTACAGTGTTGAAAGGAAAAAAATAAAAATGTAGCCTGGGTTTTATTCCTCAGGAGTGAGAAGTGGAAGGATTATAGATGACTTGGGAGATAGAGGCCTGAGCTCCTTTAGGAGCTGCAGATCTGAGGAGCAAGAGCTTGAGGGGATGCTCCAAGGACAGAGCTGTGGCCCGAAGGGCAGGCAAAGCTTTCTCATGGCCAGACTTTTCCCAAAAGTGAGTGAAGCTGCCAGAGAGCTGCCCATCAACAAATAGTGCTTGTTGGCTTGGGCCACAGATGGCACAACAGCTTGGACAGATGGTGAGAGACAAGTGCTTCACAGTGGCTTGGTATGGCCCCAGAGTGCAAATGGCAATGGTGGCAGCCACAGGCTCTACCCTGCTCAAGAGCTGGAAGGCTGTGAGGTGTGAGGTCAGTTTTTGTCTGTATCTATCTATCTATCTATCTATCTATCTATCTATCTATCTATCATCTATCTATCTATCTATCTATCTATCTATCTATCTATCTATCTATCTATCTACCTGTCTATCTATTTTGATAATTCAAGGGAGGGCATAGAGCCCAAACTGACTGATATCAGTGATCCTGACAATTTATTGGGAGGGGACTTGAGCTACTTCTAATTAATTTGAAGAAAATTAAAGGATTGTAATAGAACATGGACCTTGTGTGTCCCAGCGCAATCTATGCCTCATGTAATTATGATTTTGCTTTTTGCAGTCACATCCACCTGGATCTGTCAGGGTTATGAGGCTCTTACACAGATTGTAAGGTATTCTCATCTAATAAGCCATCTGCTGGCAAGAGGAATGTTCCAGCTTCCAGTCCAATTTTCAGTTTGGGGATGCCAAGTTTTCTGGAATAATTCTGAAGCTTTTATGCCTTCAAATTAGTGCTGTTGACTTTGGTTTTCCTTTTCTCTGTGTGGAGCAGTCCTGGGTGAATGTATGCTAGTCTGTGCCACCATTCCCATTGCAAGGTATAATTTTCACTAACAATGTGTGCTGTGGGGGTGTTTTAGGAAATATTCTTCCAAGCTTTACATTTAACATTAAAAAATGCTTTAAGGCTGTCTTTTGTTTTAGACCAGCTGTTTTGCTGAAGTTTAAATTACCTTTTGAAACATTTCCTTGTTGAGTATGTGCAAATTGCATTTTGCATACTCAAGGAAGTAAAAATAGCAGTCTGTAGGTGAAGGGTTCTTGCTAACACCCTTCCATCAGGCTTCTCTTTCCTTTATCTTTATCCTCCCCCCTCCAATTAATAAATAAGGTTCTCTGTGCATTGTTGATTGTAAAGGAGTTGAAACTAGAATCTATAATGAGGAACAGGGTACAGTTGGATTAGATATGTATTTCCACCTTTCTCGTCCATGAACATGGGGTTGGGGGACACATTGCTGGGTGTCTTTGTACCTCCAATGTCTCTATATAATGCTCTCCCATGCTAGGAGAAAAATATAAATACCACCTTTAGAAATGAGATTGACCAGGCAAAAGTTTATGAAATCAGCAAGTAGTTTAAATACTACGTAAGTGAAAAATTCTATTTGTTTGACAGTATAAAGGTATACTCTCCCCCACCTCCCCACCCCAAGAGGTTGAAGCCCAGAAGGATTATGAGCTTATTTTATGGAGAGAGCCACTTCTACACACTGTGCCTCAGACTCCACAACAATTGTATCCACATGACTTCCAAGATGGTCATCAGTGCTTTATAGAATCACCAGAAATGCTGTTGTTTTGCATTGTCTTACAAAGTCATTACACTGGTTATTCTCCACTCTGCCCATTTTCCCTTCCTCTCTGCTGTGGGCTATGCCAATATGCTCCCCTGCCTAGACTTCTACTTAGGTTCAGCCAATGGGAGGTTTCCACAGCAGATGAGACAGCCAAAGGAGAAGGAGGTCCTGGTATTTCTAGGTCTCTCCTGTTTCTCTTTGACCTCCTGTTGTGATTCCTAAAGTGGCTTTTTTCTTTTGGGATTACAGCTCCTGTCAGTTCTAACATGACTGTGGTTACACTGTTTTTTCCCCCTTGTCTCTTTCAAAGCCTGAAGGTGGAAATAATTTCCTGCTGGTGTAGTCTCTGGGTGCTTCTGCTTCTCTTGTTGGTCTTAACTTTGCCTCATCTTGGTAAACAAACAGTCTCTTTATTAATTCAACTTCAGAATCCCAGCAGAGGGTGTCTTTTGCTTCCTTCCAAGACAATGAGTGCTAAAGCACTAAGCTTTTTCTCTAGATACTGGGGCTGATGGGCTGGGAATATTGACTTTCAGAACTTCGAGCTCACAGCTCAGAGTAGTTCCTTCCTGGACAGTAAGAGGGAGTCTAAAATATTTTTAGTATTGATTAGAGTCCCACTTCAAAGAGTAAGTCTTAATTTGTTGAGTGTGGTTATTATGAGCTTGAAGACAGTGAAACTTCAATGAAAAGGATGTGGATTACAAAGACTGACTCAACCAAATGGGGACCACACTTCTGGTTCATTATGAAAGTAGTACTTGCCTGGTGAGTTTAGGCCTCATTGTTTGTTCTGTCTCAAATTAGAATCTAGACTTAGGCCCAAGGAAAGGGCCAACAAATAATAGTGTTTTTTTTAGGAGCTGATGATGAGCGGGCCTCCTGTCTGTGTTTGTCTATAGGGAGGGCAAATGTTAGGTAGCCCAGAGAATACCAGACTCATTCCAATTGCTTTCTAGTGATTTACAAGGCAACCTGTGCCCTTGCCATCTGGCCCCAGAGCTTTGTAAGCTGTCGACACATGACAGATTTGGCACCAAAGAGCCCAGAGAGGTAGGAATGGTGGAGGTTGGCACTCTAGTCTATGGTGTTGCTTTTCTCTTACTTTCTGAATTAATTCCAAATTAAAAAATGAGGGTGGTTGAGGCTGGTAGTCTTGTCTTTCTTCTCAGTGTGAAGGATGGGAAAGATAAGAGGTGAACAACTTAATTCTTAACCTCTAGAGTGGGCAGGGAGTGGAGGAAAGGCCCATTTGAGGATTTTGTTCTGGTAACCTTGAAAAGATTATTAGTTATATCTAGGGAACCTTAGGAGAAATAGAAACTGTAAATAAAATCCAGATAGATATCCATTGGGAAACTTTGAATCCTTTCTGTTTTTTCTTGTTGGAGAATATTTAGAATTCATTACCACTCAATATTTATCAAAAGTTTATAGAGTGTTGCTTGAAGGATATATAGTCCAACTACTCTTCTAGATCCTATAAAATATATTAATAGTGTATCAGACAAGAGAGAGCTGCATCATTGTTTTGCATTATTTTAGCAACTTTCTCTCCCTAGATGCTTTCATTTGACTGGATTTTTGTTTGTTTTTGCATTGTGTTTTTATTGCCCAGTCTTGAGAGACATTGTTAGAAACAGCCCTGAGTGTCTCATTTTGGTATTTACTATAGGGATATTGTTGAGAATGCTATTTACATTTCACATAATCTACATGAAGACCCCTGGAAAGACTGTCTCTCAGGCATTAGTTTCAGGAATACTTAGGTTTGTTTGAGCAACTAGTGTTGTTTTGTTTTACTTTTTAATCTATATACACTGTGGGTCATATAACTGATCATTTTCATGTTGTTTTGGCTGTTAGAAAGGTCAGAGCCTAATTCCTGGTCTGTCTCTAGGAAATGACATTTCTATTTTAACTTTACTTCTTGACTTTATCACTTTTCTTGATATTATTTTTCTTTTTCCCCAATTACTAGACTCAAGATTTTTAAAAATTCTATAATATATATTTTTTCAAAGCTGCCTCAAATTTATTTTTGAACACAATAAGGGTATAAATAGAATAATAAATAAGACAATACGAGATATTCTTTTTTAAAAAAATAGTTTACTGTGAGAATCATTTTTATGTCTACACAGCCTCAAAAACAAAACAAAACAAAACATCAGGGATGCCCATATTATAAAATATTAAAATCATTGGTTATTTTGTATGGTTATATAACAAAAAATGATGATTGTAATACACAATACAATTTGTCTTCATTTACTTAGTTCATTTAAACTGGTTTATGTGATTTCATCTGGACCATATAAGGCAGACTCTTCTGAATGTCTAGCATTCAGTTCTATCTGAGAAACATCATTTATGGGTGTTGGTTTAGTTGGAAGGAGAAGTTTGGCTTTAGAAAGAAAGTTATTGGGGCTAATGCAGAATGTATGTTGACTAGAATTTTTACAAAAATTTTTATTTTTAAAAACAGTATGGTAACATAGTTATTAAAATATTAGTCAATTTATGTGCAATTAGACTTTTCACATTTGAAATAGTCTTTCATCACAGAAATGTACCTTATTAATCTTAATGGAATATTTTGAATTACCAGAAAGTAAGATATTTGGAACATTTAGATTTACTTGATAGAATTCAAGTTTCCAACAGGAATATTTTTGAGGTCTTAAATGTTTGATTTTCAAAAGTATAAGATGAGGCAAACCATGGATAATTTGCTGATAAATGGCTTTATTATCAAGTCTTACAGAATTTATAAGCTAAGCATCTAACTGGAGACTATAAGTAGTAGGCTGATGAAAGATGAAATGTTCTGAATGATTTATTAAATTGTGTAATTTATTTGTTTTGTACCTTCATGTGAAATATTAAAGGTTTTATATTTTAAATTTTAACTAGGCTCCTCAGAAGTTATACCAACAAGGCTGGAGAGAAATAGTTAAGCCTTCAAGGCAAAAAAATGAACTTCAATTCCCTGAGATTAATAAAGCAATACTTACATACTTTTTGGTGTCTTCACATTTTACATGCATAAGGAAAAGGTTAATAGTGGTTTCTTTCATTTCATTTTTCTCTCCATGGACCATTCTCATTATTTGTTCTCACAAACATCTGCTCTACTCAGGGCTATGAAACATGACTAGGATATCAAAAATAATAACACATTCATCCTATCTACATATAAAATGATTCAGTGGACCAAAACAACAAAGAGAGAAGACAGCGAGCCCCACAAAACATGACATTCACATGGTATGGTAATGTCGAGCATGTGTCCTAGCCTGCATTATAATTAAATCCTGTGTACCTTTATTTATTTATGTTTAGGATTGGAAAACCTTTAAACATAACTCACCACCTAAGTTGTAGTTTCAAACCACAGAGACCATTGTGATTTTCAGCAAATGCATCTTGTAAAAAGATAATAAAAGTAGAGATTAGAATTAAGAAATAAGAATGAACGAAAGGAGGGAGGGAGGGAGGAAAGAAAGAAAGAAAGAAAGAAAGAAAGAAAGAAAGAAAGAAAGAAAGAAAGAAAGAAAGAAAGAAAGAAAGAAAGAAAGAAAGAAAGAAAGAAAGAAAGAAAGAAAGAAAGATGCAGGCAAGAAAGAAACCTGCCACTGGAATTATTGCTATGGCCTTAGCTATCCTTCTATTTAACCCCAGCAATGGGGTAGGTGGTAGATGGATGGGATAGAGAGCAGCTTCTGCAGCATAAGTGACAGTTTGGCGGAGACCCTGTTCCTACCTCCAAAGGCACCAAAAATTCCAGATCTGAAAACATCTGGAAGATAACACTGTTGATGTAGGGAAGTAGGGAGGTGTGTATACTTAGCGATTTTGGCCACATCAGTGGATTTTAACTCTGGCTATGCTTGAGAGTTTTATGTGGAGCTGCTTTTACTTTATCATTATTTTTTAATGGCTTAGTAGCTGCCTAGTTATATCCTTGAAAGTCCAGTTTTAGTGGATTTTGAGAGGGGCCTGGGTATTTGTATTTTGTGAAATTCCTTAAAAAATGATTATATGTATCTGAAATTGAGAATTACTGGGTTTACTAGTAGCTAACATGAGATTCTAATCAATGGTATGACTTTCTCCCTTTCTGACTTAATTTTTACATATATGTACCTGGGTGTTTAGCCTAAGGACTTGAGCACATTAGTTCTTAATTCACTGCTTGGAACTGTAATATTTACCATGAGGAGAATAGAAATAAGAGACCACAGATTTCTAGATCCCCAGTCTCAGTAATTCCAACAGCAGTCTAGCAGAACCTCTAACTTGCCATCAATTTGCCTCTGTCTAATAGTTTACATCATAGTAGGGGACACTGCAGACTGAATTGAGGATACGAGGTTATGGCAGTAGCCATACTCAGTATTCACAAAATTAAATAACTCCATATATGTTGGTATATTGTAGTTGTCTTAAGTTGTATAAGTTCCTTTTGATGTTTCACAAAACACGTGACTATTGAGAGAACTGGGTTTCACTTTAGTCTTGATAGTGTGCTCAGGATGAAAAGGGCCAGAGACTTTCAGGTCAAAGTAGTGCATATCCTCTGCTTCTCTTTCCAGATGTGCTCTCTACCCCTTGCCATGCTGCTCTCTGCCTGCAACGTGCTGACAGGCATTAACTGCATCACTGGGTCCCCTGGCCCTCTAACTTCTGCCAATGGGGAAGCTGGCAGCCAATCAGAGGGAGGGAGAAAATTATAGTAGAGGTACGTATTTCTCTTGATTTCCTGCTTGTAAGATGGCTTTGGACTGGCTGTATCCCCTTTGGTATAGTAATTTTGATAGATCAGTAGGCTTTCTTAAAGCAAAACATGTGACATTATCAGCTTTTTGAATGGCTATTCTTTTGTTCATATATAGCTGCAAAAATATAGAAGAAATCATCTGGTGCTTCAATAAAGATGCAAACAAGGCAGATTGCAGACTCCTATGGGAGGTGCAGCCTTCAAGTCTTATCTTCAGGACCCTCTTGGATTTTTGCTCTTCCTTCCCAAATGGGAAGAAATGTAGCCCCTGAATCTTGATCACTGCAGGTACCAGTTTTGACCTATCCCTGTGTGTTTGGGATGGAGTAGGATAGGAAGTCCTGACATTTTCCCTTAGGATTGAAGATTTTATAACTGATCTGGGCTCCTTTCTGTGGGTTTCAGATAAGCTCCTCACCTACCCAGAGTTTAGAGAACTACATACAGAGTTAATCACATGTATAAAAGGATCTTGAACTGCTTCATAGATACCCTTTCCAAAACACACTAATCCATAAAACTTATGAGGAAAGAGGTTTGCTCATTAGCATTGTAAGCATTTATATTTCATTATTCTTGACCAATTTAGATAAATTGATACAAAATTTATTAGAGCTAGTGGATTAATTTGATTTATTGTCAAGAAGATGTAAAATGAACTGGGCCCTGTCTGAGCTAATGCCTATGAATGATTTATGCTGTCAGCAATTGATCAATCATCTTTCATTTGGAAACGTCTACCTTTGAAGGGATTGTGAGTATGATATAAAGGATTAAATTAGGACCAAAGCCTTGAAAAAAGAAAAGAGAGATTACTTGAAACTTGTCCTGCCATGCCATTAGTAAATGAGTACTTGGCTATTAAATTGAAGATCAGGGTCTTCTCTCAACCAGAAGGTGGCCTCCAGTATGATATATGATATATGATGTTTAACCTCACTTGACCATTCATAAAAGGGGACAACAATGCTCACATTTCTTTCTTCCTTTCTAGAGATGTTGAAGATTTAATGACAAATAAAACCGACATACTATTTATTGACTGTCTACTGTCTAGGCTTCAAATCTAATAACAGAGAAAATGCAAGATATTATGTTTACAAATCTCTGAAACTTAGTTTTGTCATCTGTAAAATGGGAAAATTGGATTCTACAAATAATTCTTTCAAACTTTAACTTTGGTCACAATTATAGTCACTTATTAAGCATTTACTACATGCTGGAACTGTGTGAAGAACTTTATATACATAGTCTCATTTAAACTGCTCAGCTACTCTGGGAAGGCTGTACTATTTTTTAGCCCCATTTTTGAGCTGTGGAAACTGAGACTTAAGAAGTTTACAGTGACCTGCCCAAGGACACTCAGCCAGGAGAGTATGAATACAAGCCCTCTGACTGCATGCCCTAGACTTCCTCTTGACAGTGTATCCTCTGCTGAGTTCTTATATTTGTTTTATGGAATCATTCGGTCTGTTCCCAAATAGCTATCTACCACTTTGCACTTTTAAAAATTTTGAACCAACACCATGACACCATTACCTCTAGCCAGCAATGGAGGTTTTTCATTTTGCTTTGTTTTGTTTCATTACTGCTTGTTGCTTGAATAGTTAATCTAGACCAGAGTTTCTCAACTTCAGCCAGCACTATCAAGATTTTGGTCAGGATAATTCTCTTTGTGAGGGGCTGCCATGTGCATTGTGGAATGTTTACAACTATTCTGGCCTTTACTTACTAGATGCCAGTAGCGAACCCCCAGTTGTAACAACCAAAAGTATCTCAAGAAATTACCAAATGTACTGCAGGGGCAAAATTATTCCTGGTTGAGAAGCACTAAGCTAAATCTTTACTGTGGGTTGATAATAAGCCTTTTAGCCTTTTTTTTTTTTTTTTTTTTGTATTGCATGTAGAACTTTGTATACTTAATAATACTGACAGACCCACCTGGCCAATGAATTCATGGTTGCAGGAACCTCCTGTTTTCATATTGTTAAAATGATGATTGTATTTCTTGGAACACTCATGCAATAGAACATTAGGTGGATGTATTTGCAGCTTTCTAGGTTCTTTGTTGTAGATTCTGTAGATCAGCCAATATTTTATTTCATGGAGAAGTTGTATAGGTTAGTGGTAAGGGCACAGGCTTGGAATTAAGTGATCTCGCTGCTATGCACAGCACTGTTACTACTCACAAAGTTTTTAGACCATTTAGGCCTCAGTTTCATTATTTGTCAAATGAGGAAATTGGGTCAGATAACCTCCAAGGTTCCTTTTAGCTTTAATAACTAATGATTTTATGTCCACATACTGAATAACTCATATAGCAAATTAGTTCTTTCTGAGAACATTATAGTTTGTGACAGTGTAGCTGTTTATTCTATTATAGTGTAGGAGCATAAATGCCACCTCCCTTCCTGTTAATTCTTGGGCTTTTTGATCTTCTTTTCTTATATAGAGCTCAAATATCACTAATCAGAACCTGGTTGTCATAAATGCAGCCTCAGAGAGATCTGACTTAAAGAAATTAGGGAAATTTTCCAATTTGGCTATAGCTGCCCTAACAGAATGGAGGAATCTTACTCAAATCCAAGTTTACATTTGGGATTCACAAATTTCATCCAGCAAGGCCCTAATTCTATTTAAAAAAAACAAAACAAAACAAACAATAAAAATAAACCCAATATATTGGATTTCCATTCTGCTATCCAAGTAAGGATATTCTGATTTGTTTTATTTCCTTGACCACAAAGAAATTAAGAAGAGAGCAACAAGAGTAGGCAAACACTACATGGATTTTGACAGCCCTAGAGTTCCATTGGTTGGAGATTCGATTAAAAATAAACTTTGAGACAGAGAGGTACATGATGCCTTCTAGAGTTCTGCAATGTGGAAGTCCTGTCAGTAGCCAACATTTCTGTACAGTTTGGCTTTCTGGCAACAGTGGTGGGGGGCTTTAAGTCCTGGGACCAGCAATTATACTCAAGTTTAATTTAGGAAGAAAGCCCGTTACAGAGAATGGTATTGGTTAGACTAGTGCAGGTGTCCTCAAACTATGGCCCGTGGGCCACATGTGGCCCGCCGAGGACATTTATCCAACCCTCCAGGTGTTTTTGCCGCCGCTGCCTGTCCTGCTTAGCAGCCCACTCATCCTGGCCCCACAGTGCGCATGTGTGGAATGTGTACCTCACTCTCCAATGGCCCTCCAACCGTCTGAGGGACAGTGAACTGGCTCCCTGTTTAAAAAGTTTGAGGACCCCTGGACTAGTGCAAACTTTGCCAAAGACCTTATAGTTGTTCTTTGAAGGCATCTTAAGCTCAAAAATTCCCCAAAAAGTCAACTAGTACTTTCATCTATGCTATTCTTTCTTTTGTGTGCCTTAACTTAGTAAAGGACATCATTATGTATCCTGCTTCCCAAGCTAGAAAACTGGGTGAATTTCTTGATTTTTCTTTCTTTTCCTTTCCCTACACAAAATATAATAACAAAGTCCCCTCAATTTTTCTTACTTATTTCTCTCAAACTGGCTCACTTCTATCTCTATCCCCTATTAACACTTAGTTCAGGCCAACATTACCACTTGGGTGGCCTACTTCTATTACATCCTAATAGATTTCCTAACAGTTCTTCCCCTTTCTAATCCATACTCTATACTTAAAGCACAGTGATACTGTCACAACTCAAAGATGATCATGGCATTCTCATACTTGCAATCCCTTTATGGTTTCACACTGCCTGCAGGCCTCCTATAATGGTTTTAAGGTCTATCATGGTCTGGCCCCTGCTTATGCCTCTAATGTTGCCTTTTGCCACTTCCACCTTCTGCTCTGTGTTCTGGCTATACTGAAATAATTTTAGTTGGTCCATGGTATCATGTTCTCCCCCCTCTCCAGGCCTTTTGTGTATTGTTCCCCATGCCTCAGACACTATAAATGGATCTTAATAGTTTGTGGTCAGAAATATTTAGTCATTAGAAAAGCTGCTATTTGCAAAGCTTTTGTTTTTTTTTTAACAAAGTATGCATCACTTAGAAATTCCTGTTTGAGTGCATAGAGGACCTATGATTAATTTCCAAACTTTGCACCTCAGGGCCTTTTCTTACTTTTACCTTTTTCCCCCTCTAATCCAGGCATATAAAAATAATGAGATACCTTTCTGAAGGTGGGATTTTAGTGTTTTCTTTGTGGGGGGGGGGTGATAAGAGGAGATTCTGAAGTAGAAAGGCTTGATCTAAGTGTTCATAGTTTATACCATCTTTGGACAAAGCAACCTTTTATGCTTATGCTGGTCAGAAGGGGGTTGGCATGTTGTGAAGTATGTGAAAATTAAATTAAACAATAAAGTTAGGGAAAGTGGAGAGCAAAGCTCAGGGATGTGGAAGATGAAAGGAGTAAGGGTAACAACATGAATACAAAACTTCCTTGAAAGTGATGTTTTTCAAAGAGGGGATTAAATCATAGTTTCTAGAATTAGAAAGAAGTCTTTATCTTATTGATGAGAGAATTGAAGTCCAGAGAGGTTGAAAACCCTGGTCATCATCACACAGGTTCATGGTGAAACTGGAACATCATTGAGGCTAGCTGGGTGGATGTCTCAGAACATTTTAGATCCTCCCTATCAAAGTTTTCCTTGGCAGTGGAGTGGCAATTTATTTGTATTCTGTAAATTAATGTGAAATGCCAGAGAGTGTAAGAGATATAATTAAGAAGTAGTGACTTCCTATCAACAAGGTCAATAGCAGCACAGCAGCACCAAGGCTGAGGTGCCACTGGCCTTCTATTGGTGAAGGGCTGTCAGCCGTGCTTTACCGGAGAGAGGATAGGTCCCCTAGCCAGGTTGATCTGATGCTTCATGTCAATGGAAGATGTGGCAGGAAATTAAAGTATGCTGCAGAGCTTGCAGTTCTGAGACAGATGGTGACGGTGGGCAGGGTAAAAAGTAGAGGGAGTAATTCCAGCATGATCACCATTTCTTTACTAGTGAGATAATGCTGACATCAAAGATGACTTTGGCATGATGGACCCAGATTTTTTCAGTGGAATTGAAGAGGAAGTCATGTTTTTATAAGCTTGAAGCTCCATCTAAAAGCCTGATATGGAGTAGGAAATAACAAATAACCATCGCTAGAATGCTCCAAATTCCCACTGGCAAGTGGATTTAGAACCATAGTCTAGAAAAGGATTTATAGACAAGCAAATAATATCTGCCATCATTATTTGGTTGGGATATCTTTCAGGATACCTGTAAGAATCCAACCTAAGCGTCCTCAAACTATTGCCAATGGGCTACATACGGGTGTTTTTGCCTGTTTGTTATTTTACTTCAAAATAAGACATGTGCAGTGTGCATAGGAATTTGTTCATAGTTTGTTTTGTTTTTTTTTAAACTACAGTCTGGCCCTCCAGTGGTCTGAGGGACAGTGAAATGGCCCCCTGTTTAAAAAGTTTGAGGACCCCTGATCCAACCTATTGCAACCCTCCCCTATGTTGGTTCCTGAGAGAGTAACACCGGGGTCACATGTAGCCTTGGTGGCTAAATCTTTCTAAGCCAAACTCATGAGGCCTCTTGCATCACCCCTGCAGAATGTACCAGGCAAGTAAGTATCTTTTGGCTCATTCCCTTGATCACTGTCTTGCCTTTTTCACTGTGAGTATGGTTCTAATTTTTATCAGATGTTAATCATTGGAACACCAGCAATGGTTTAAGCTTGTTCTTTGTCTTCATGCAGCTGCCTCTAGGTCTCCACTCCATCCTGTCAGAGATTCTTAATGTGCCCGCTTTGGAGCCCTCCCTTGTCTATAAGTAGTAAAACAAATGTTCTTTACCTTAGACATTTCTTGGCAATCTTGCCTCTTTTCCCTACTACCAGAGTTGGCTACCTCCCACAAATCTCTGCTCTTCATCTCACCTCCTTTGCTGCATTTCAGCAGGGAGGATGGGTGACAGACACAGGGGAGGTGGTCTTTAATTCTCCTCTAAGTTGAAATGGGTCAGATGGGGCCTAATGTCTTATTTGCTCTTTGAGTGCTTTCTGCCCTAGAGATTAACGTTAAACTCCTTGTAAGTAAGTTTGTGAGAAATAGAAATTTCTTTTGTAAAAGTTTTAAACTGGCCAATTTTTTTCCCCTTCAGATTGCCTTGTCTGAACCATGACCACTTCAAAACAGAAAAAGAGCAGCACCAGCTCAGTGTCACAGGGACTATGATGGTAACATTAAGGAGGAATTAGAGACCTTGGCTGGGATGAAAAGCAAATAACAGTAGGCAAAGTTATTAGTGAGATTCTGAGAGTTTTCCCCTTCTTCAGAGTCTTCCCTTCACAGTCCTGTGGGTGAGTGGCTATAATAAAGAGAGAAAATACTTAGGAAAGACAAGGTCATGGTAGATGTATAGGGATGTATGCATCATGTAAAGCAGATTTGTCTGGTAATGGCTGAGTAATCAAATCCAGAATGAGGCACGGGTGGGGAGCCCTGGAGTAAGTGCCATCCCTAAAACCTGCCAGGCATGGTGCATGACCCTCCCCTTGGTTAGGTATTACTTACCAAATTTTCTGATACCTTCAAAAAAATTAGCACACATGAGACAAGAAAAAAAAATGAGAATCAGCAGATCCTGAACAGCACGACTGCTTTTATATCTTCCATATCTTCCAGGTGTAAAAATGAAGCTTGGTAAAGCAAAGCACAAAGCAGAAGTAAGTAATTTTAATGAAGAGCCAAGAGGAAACACAGGGATGACAAATATAGTGGTAAAAATAAAGAAAGCAACGTATACAATAAAGAGCAGAATGGATATAACTGAGAAACTCTCTGAGAAAACATCTGGGAGAAATTAAGAGATGAGATATATAAAAGAATTCTAAGAATATGGAAGATAGTTTGAAAGATCTCATAGAGGGTGAAACAGAAGACACAAGGAAAAAGCCACAGCTGAGCACACTATTCATTTAAGTAATACAATCTAAGAACACAAAACACAAAAATAATACTGCAAGTTTCCAGAAGTATAGACCATCCATAAAAAAATATAAGAATTAGGTTGCCATCTGACTTCTCAATAACGATTGCAAGGCACCATAAAAATAATAATTTTAAAATGTTGAAGTAAAACAACTTTGAATCTAGAATTTTATACCCAGCCAAAGTCATTAAAATATGATGGCACAATAAATATGGATATATTCACAGATGTGTAAGAGCTCAGAAGACCCACCATGCAAAATTACTTTTCTGGAAACAGACTTAGAAGAACTATTCTAACAACCAGGGAAATAATTCTAGAATTATTCATTTTCATAGGACATCCATGAAAGTATATAACTTGGTATATTTGATTGTTTAATAAAGCAAAGAAGCCACTTATTCTACACCCCAGCAGTTCTACTTTTAGAAATTTATTCAAGATAAATAAAAAAAATTTCTCATAAAGACACATACACAAATGTCCATAGAAACTTTATTCTTAATAGCCAGAAATATAATGCCATATAGTCTTCAAAAGGTGAATAGATAAACAATTTATGGGATATTCACAGAATGAAACTCTACCCAACAGTTAAAAAGAACAAACTATTGATACATGATACAGCATGGATGAATCTCAAAAACGTTATACCAAGTCAAAGAAGCTAGACACAGTAAAGTATATGCACTATAATCCATTTATATAATATTCTAGACAGGGAAAATCTAATCTATGATGATGGAAAGTAGACCAGTGATTGTCTGGGGTTGAGTGTTTGTTGGTATAGAGAAAGTTTTACAGAGTCAAGAATAGAATTTCCTCCCCTGAATGTCTTATATTTATATATCTTGGATTCAAAGTATAAGTAGAAAATGCATACAAAATAGCCCTAACTAATATATAAATATTTTTCAAAATGTTCAAAAGTTTTAAATGTCTTGCAACGTTTTTTGGAGAATGTTTGTATTTCCATTTGTGACAAGTAATATTGCACTCATTCTTAGAGTTTGCCCTGTATGTTAGACTTAAAAGGCTGGATGAATATGCCATTAAGGGCCTGTCCTTCAGTTTTTGGGGGATTTAGCTCCTACTGGTCCCTCTATTACCTGGTTCTTTCATGTACAATAGCAAGAAATAAATTACTACAAATTATACCCTTTTGTGTTTACAGAGCCATTCAGAAAAAAAGAAAAAACCTTAATAAACTACAAGCCCAAGCAAAAATTCCAGAGGAGATAAAAACAACAACCCCTCCCGCTCCCCCCCCACTGATCCCCAGTGAGTATCAATTGAAAAGAACTTTTATTCTCTCTTGCTTCACCTGTGTAACTAATACCCCCAAAGGTAGTCAGTAAAAAGAGAAGGGATTCTAACATAAGTATTAATATCTTGGTATAGTCTCAAAGTCAGAGGTGAAACTTATAAAATTCAAGTGCAACAAATTTAAAGATTAAAATCATTAACAATTTAAATAGAAATAAAGCAAAACAAATAAAAATCTACTAGTACTTGCAAAGGTTCATTTGGGTCCTCCAGGAAGCAAATACATAAACAGCATCAGGCATTGAGGATTTACTGCAGGAAACACTTGTGAAGGCTAAAAAGGAGCTGGAGCAGGAGGAGGCAGCAGGGAGCCTTCGGACCACAAGGTAGGTCTGATACCTGTGAAAGGAGAAAGGGGTGGAGAGAAGGGAGAGGTGGGGCAGCAAAGGCCTTGGTCAGCTGTACAGCTCGGAGAAAATTGTGGCCAATGGAATCTCGGAGAAAAGATTACTAATTAGCAGAGACTTGTGTTGGTCAGAAAAAGTCTAGCTTTAGTCTCCTGCTGTGCTTAGTCATGGGTGGAGAGCAGACTAAGGGGAGCGAGCCTAGTGTGAATGCTGCAATGGATTCAAAGACGTGGCTGCGGGTGGTGGCTGTCAGTCGACTATGCTACTTCACGGCAGGCTCTCTTGAAGGGCAATCTGAGCACTGTACCTCCACAGCTGTCCACAATGCAGAAGACATTTAAGGAATGGCTACTGTAGATGCTTTAAGAAATACTCTCAGTTAAAATCAAAATCTATAAAACTCTTGGTAAGTCATATAGTGCTAATGGAGAGGCAAACATTTTTAAAGAGCCAAGGAAAGGAGAATTGTATAGGTTAACATCATTGGGAACCTCATCAGGAAACAGGATTATGCTCTGGATTACCAGCCATAAAAAACATGTTTTTAATCTAGTAGAGGTTATGGAGATTCAATATATCTACACTGTCTTCTTTGTGTGGTTTGTTTTTTTTTTTTTTTGGTCAGCATAAACATCCATTTTCAGATGCCAGGCTAGGCTATGGGTGTAGTAATGTCCTTGGCATAAAAATTACTATTATCTAACTAAGAACATGAAAGAAACTGAGAATATTAATCGGGAGTAAACTAAGAGAAGGTCAAGAATAAGAATTTATGATTGTCATCATTGTCAGCATAAGATTTAACATCCCCTTCTCTAAAAACTGATGTTTTCATAAAATGAAATAAGTCTTGGAGATTCAAAAGCATTAGTCAATTGGTTTACCATGAGGCGCCACGAAATCTAATTGTTATTAGATTTCAGCTTTTTGTCAGTATAAATGAAACTTCACTTTCTATCCAGTTACTCCCTTGTTAGGAAGGTTGATCAGTATCTTTCCCTTTGAGGCTGTCAGCTGTGTCTTTAATAGCTGGAGACAATGAGGCAAGAGGCTGGGATTGGCATCAGTAAGAACACTTGGCTCTAATTCCTGATCTCTCATCACCACCCATAGTCCTCTTTCAGTTAAAAAGGAAGTAATAAAACCTGCTTCACTTGATTGTTTTGGAGATTGAATACAGTTATATATAAGGATGTTATGGCACCAGGTGAATATTCAATAAATATCTTCTTATTTTAAGCAGATGAACAAAAATATTTGCTCTAATCCTTAGTTGCTGTTTCTCCCACTGTATCATTCCCCTGGTCCCTCTGTCTTTCCCATCACCTAGGACAGGGTGCCTGGCTGCTCATAAAGAAGTGCAGGCATGTGTCTGAGGTGCTCAGATGGCAAAACTAAGACGGCAGGTGCTGAAGGAAGCCACAGAAAAGGAATTGGGGAGTTCCTCTTTTTTGTATGTTGGAAAGCTAATACGTATTCATATATGTCAATGGTAGTGGCCTTGTTCAGTCATTAGTTTTCTTACTCTTCTCATTTGTGAGGAGAGAAGAGACAAACCCTTCTCAAATTATTGGGTTGAGACATCCATTTAAATTTCAAGCTCATACAATTTTTTGTTTTTGTTTTATATTGGGAAAACATTGGGGGTCCGTTTTACAGGTGACTTTAGGATACCCTGCAGTGAGAAGTGCTCTTATAAAGTATTGCCGCTTCTCCCAGCACCAGGTCCTAACTTTAGGTGAGAAAGATGGCGGCTGGGAATCTGGTTTTAATGGATCTGGCACAGTTTCAACTCAGGTTTCCTTGCACGGTCGTTTCCTCAGTGTCACCACAAGCAAGCCAGTGAAGTGGGAGAAGAGAAATACAGTGTGGACTAGGGATTTGGTAGATATTTTTTCACATTTGATAGTACTCTAATAGGAAAAATTTTTACTTTGCAAATGTTCTTCTCTTAGAACATTTCATTTCAGAAAATTAAACTGAACTTTCTGTTTATGAATAGTAGTTTAATTATAGTAGTTACAAAAACAAGAACCTAATTGTTAGGAAATGGAAGTTTGACTTTCTAGGGAAGCATATATTCATTTTATGTAAGGAACAACTTGCTAATTGGTATTAATTATTCTAAATAATGCTAAATTAATTATGCTAAGTCTAGAAATTATTTTTTCCTCAGTTAATGATATGAGTATTCTTCTATAACTTATTTCTATGTTCTTTGATGTACCTAGATGTTGCATTGATTTGAGCTAATAGCACACTAATTTTTCTCTTTCTTAAAAGGAGAGAAAAAACACAGGTGAAATAAATCATAAAATTTGTACCCATAAATATTAACTCCTAATGTTGGATTTGTGTCAGTTAATGACTTCTTTTTCTGCCATTTTCTCTATGTGCTTCAAAATCTGGTATTTTCAATTTTGTTTTCTTGTCAGCTAATAAAGTGCTTCTGGAGATGGACAGGATGGGCTAGAGGTGGGGTGGGGTTGCCCATCACAGAGCCATTAAATGATGGGAGTTCTATAGAGGAGATTCAGAACAAGATGGGTGCTTGGAATAAATAAAACCTGAGCCCCCTCATCACTGATTGCCAGTCATTATATACAACTTACTTGTGTTTATCAGAATATGCATCACCTCTTACTCTTAACCCTCTCCGATGAACTCTACCTCCATCTTTCTAAACCTTCCTCTGAATTAAACCTAACAAGCATTTACATGTAAGACTATGTGTTAGTTATTCTGGAAGAATAAATTTAACTGTAATGTGTATATAATGTAAAACTTTGTAAACTTTAAAATTTTCCAATTTTTTAAAAAATAATTAAAACTAGAAAAAAGTAAAAAAAAAAAAAAGTGAATAGTATATAACTCCTGACCTCAAAGACCTTACAATTAAAGAGTGATGAATATTTAAATATCTTTTCTTAAAGTTCATGAGGCTTTGGTCATTTCAATAATTCTAGTAGTACTCTAACAATTCTGTATGTTGCACAATATTTATAATACATATATTTTATGAATGGTTTAAGATAATATTTCAAAATAATATGCTCAATAACAAAATTATCCAATAAAAGTGGCTTTTATCCTTTACACAAGAAAATAGGTTCATATATTAAAAACAAAAATTAATTTACTACTATGTACCAAATACTCTATAAGAATGAAAGAATTTTTTTTTTTTTTTTTTTTTTGAGACAGAGTCTCGCTTTGTTGTCCAGGCTAGAGTGAGTGCCGTGGCGTCAGCCTAGCTCACAGCAACCTCAAACTCCTGGGCTTGAGTGATCCTTCTGCCTCAGCCTCCCGAGTAGCTGGGACTACAGGCATGCGCCACCATGCCCGGCTAATTTTTTTTTTATATATATATCAGTTGGCCAATTAATTTCTTTCTATTTATAGTAGAGATGGGGTCTCGCTCTTGCTCAGGCTGGTTTTGAACTCCTGACCTTGAGCAATCCGCCCGCCTCGGCCTCCCAAGAGCTAGGATTACAGGCATGAGCCACAGCGCCCGGCCAAATGAAAGAATTTTTAAAGAACAAGTTTCAGGTTATAGGAAATCAATATGTTTTGTCCCAATCTCCTACATTTTCTAAATGATGCAATAAATACTTCTGTTTAGAATAATGACTATGAACCACTAAAAAAGAACATCCATTACTAAAGGCAGAAAGTTAGACTAAAACAAAATTGAAAATTCTTCTAAAATAATAGGTAAAGTAAATGCATTTTATCTTTAAAATTTGGTTTACTAAAAGTTAAATTTATTACAACACTTCATTTTCTTATTATTCTGAACAATTGTGGTTGCAGTAAATATTCTTTGTTTTATTTATATCTCTTCATCTATATCTGTTTTTCCACATAGTGTTAGCCACTTGAAGTCAGAGATCGCAACTAATATATAGCAATAAGCATGAAGCTTTTCAAATAGTAAGTATAGTGAGCTAAATTAATTTTTTATAACACCATAATTATTGTATACATTGAATTATCAGTCATTGAATTGTACTTCACTAATTTATTCAGCACTTATTGACCACGTGGGACACACCAACTTGTCAAAAATAATGCTAGTCTGTATGGAATAGAAGTTGTAAGGGTGTATGGTGGTCATTAGTGATGTTTACAAATATTTCAGGTTATCAACTTTCTGGGAATATAGTGGGGTTGCTCTTCTCTTAGCGTAGGTAGTCAGGTAGGTGTGAGCAAGGGAGGAGGGAACAGAAAAGTTTGTTAGCCGCCTCAAACAAACAGCTCTTGAAAAAATGGATGGATGTTGGCACAGGTACAAAATAACCTCTCCCTCATTATACCACAGTTATTACAAATTAACATTGCAGTGTTGACCCCCCCCCCCAGGTGGGAAAAGCAGAGGAATAGTGAGTAAGAACTGAGGTAGGACAGGATGAATACTGACCAACCACCCAACCTTCTTTAACTTTCACAAATAAAAACAGCACCCACTTGGGGACTGGGAAAGTTATTCTCTTTGAATCTGCCCACTCTCCTTTATTGAGAGTGTATTTTCGCTTCTGCGCAGCCTTTTCTAGGCCTACCTGCTTTTACTCAATAAAGTTGCCACTATCACTCAGTTGTGTGAGTGTCCTGAACCTCCTTTCTGTGACCTTAGCAAGAACCTTTATGCCAGTGGCACTTCCTTACCTCTGGTAACATAAGGCATAAACACCTGATTTCTTGTGGCCAATGAAAAGTAAGCAGAAATATCATGTGTCACTTTCAGGTGGAAGCTTTAAGAGCCTGTACATGATTTGCCACACTGTCTATCCAACACTTTGGTGATCATGGAGGGAAGCACTGAATGGAATACTCCGTTCATTATGTGTCCCTGAATGTTCACATGAGCAGAACCACCCTATCATCCCATGTTGGATATAAATTGTGAGGCTCAAATAAATTTTTGTTGTAATCAGCCTCTGAAATTTTCTGGTTATTTGTCATTTCAGCATAACCCATCTTATCTCGTACTGAAGTTGCCTTTCTGCCAAAACAGAAAGTCAACTATGTGGCATTGACTCGGGGACTGAGTAGTGAGTAGTGAGGAGGCAGGAAGGATGATTTATGAGTGCCAAAATATATGATACAATTCTTGCCTGTGTTAATTTGAAAGGCAAATCATATACTCAATGACAATATGTTGGTTACTGTTGGCTACATGATAACAAGTTAATAGACGAAACAGAGGAGGTTGAAAAGAATTGGAGTTTTTTTTTTTTTTTTTTTTTTCTTTTTAAGCAAGAAAGAAAGGAAATAGAGTCCAAAAATGCAGGAAATTTCAGGTATGGACCATGTAATTTCTTTATAACTCCAACCAATCAAATATAAAAATTAAAAGGCCTTTGAACAACAAAGTCTGATTGCAACAGCCTTAAGGCAAGAATCAAATCAAAAGGTGTAGATGTGACAAGCATTGTTCAAACCTCTGTGTGGCTTAATGTGTTCCAGAACAAAGATCTAAAGAAGGTGTGGGGCCCTGAAATTCCTTTCAATAAGACAAAATTGTTCAAGTCAAAGACATGGGAGATTTGGTTCTCTCTCTAAGGCCTGGGTGATCTGTGTTTCTAGCGATTAATTAGAGAAAGGGGGAGAGAGGCATGGGAGAGAGAAAATAGAAATAGCACATTTAAGAAGTATGTCTATAAAACAACTAAGTGTGCCCAGCTGCATCTGGATCTAACTTGAATCAAACTGGTAAGAAAGTACCTAATGTTAAAAAGTCACTAATCTGGATAAAAGCAGCCAACCATTGATGGGCAGGAATCTGTCTGAGAGAACTGTCATCTCCCAGGGGACACATTCTCCAGTGCTTGTTTCAGTTCTAACTACGGAAGACAAGGGGGAAGGGGAAAACTTCCCAGAGAATGGAGTCACAGGCCACAGAGAACAATGAACCCTCCCATGGATCGGAGCTGGGGCCAATCTAGAAACATTCCTTACCTCCAGGATTAGGAGTTCTCAAAAGTGTCTGCCCAGTGGGATTTTGGAATTTTTTTAAGGATTAATATTTCTCATGTGTTTACCATTCCTTCTCTAAATGGAAATGCTTACTGAGGTTTTCCTGTCCTCTTTCCACCATTGCCTATTGATTGCACTGGGACGGATACATTTTCTTTTAAGAATATATTTCCAGATCAAGAGGAGTCATGTATGAACCTGGTATAAAACCATACCACCCTAGATCCTGGATTTTGAGCTTAATATTTGTTATGAATTGGGAGACTAGATTGTCTCCTTTGAGGGTAGGATAAATGTATTTTATGAATGGGAAGAAGAGTAAATATTTGGTGTCTGGAAAGACAGAATGTAGTATGCACTAGTGTTATTCATAAAATGTCCTCTCTATCTTCCAGGCACATGGTAGGATTATATTTTCTCATCCATTATGGAATTAAGCATGACTATGTGATGTCTTTTGATCAATGAAATGTGGGCAGAATTGGCATGTGCAACTTCTAAGCACAAGCTTTGCACACTAATTTGGGATTTGCTACATTCTTCCCCCCCTACTGCCATGATTGTGGAAGAACACATTGAAATTAAGCTTTAACGAGTTAGTTCTCTGAGTGCTATGGACTGAATTGTGTCCCCCCACCAAAAAAATTCATACATTGGGACCCTAACCTTCAATGTGCCTGTACATGGAGTAAGAAAGTAATTGAGATTAAATGAGCTCATAGTGTGGGGCCTGATCTAGTAAGATTAGTGTCTTTATGAGAGACATCAGAGAGTTTACTTTCTCTCTCCCTTCACCATGTGAAGACACAGTGAGAAGGTGGCATCTGCAAGCTAGGGAGGGAGCCATCACTGGAACCCAACCTTGCCAGCACCCTGATCCTGGACTTCTAGCCTCCAGAACCATGAGAAAATGAATTTCTGTTGTTTAAACCACTCAGTCTATGATATTTTGTTATGGCAGCCCGACCTAATACTCGAGTAACACAGTAAGAAAAGCCCCTGCTATCCCATATTAGCTATATATTATGAACATGTAAGCAATCCATTGTGATAAGCCACTAAGATTCATATATCCAACTAAGTTTTTGACATGTCCATTTGGATGCCCCACAAAGCAACGCAAAGTTAAAATGTCCAAAGTTGAAAGCTTGACTTCGCCCTCAGAGCTTCTTATTCCCATTCTTTCCTATCTTAATAGTACTGAATAATACCATATTACAAAATCATAGTCTAATCCAACCGATGGCTCAACTAGAAGCCTTAAAGCATCCTTGATTCCTTGCTGTCCATCACCTCCCATGTTAAATCCACTGGAAAGTTCTGTAGAATTTACCTCCTCAAAATACCTTGAATTCACCTAGTTTTCTCTATCTTCACAGCTCCTGTCCTAGAACATCATTGTTACTTCTCGCATGGACTATGACAGTGACTTGCTAATTGGCTTCCCACATCTACTTCTGTCTTTTCCCAATATATTCTCCACAAGTAACCAGGAATTCTGTGTGAAACATAAGTGTCAATTGCCATCAGGCTTAAAAACCTCCAGGGACTCCTTAATATGCTTTATTTTAAAAAAGGACAATTTACAATGAACCATATCTATTATAATGTACCCCATCTCTTGTCATTCTTTCTTGTCCACTTCAATCCATCATATTTTTCTTTTATTTGTACCTTGAAGATGCCAAGATCTTTTTGGTCACAGGTTTATGAAGTATTTATGTTAATAGCAAGAGCAAAATTCATAATAATATTAATAACTAGAATTTAGTGAATACACTGTCCTAAGCACTGTATGCACATTAATTCAGTTAGTACTCACAATTATAGACTATTATTATGTCCATTGTACAGATGAGGAAACCAATGCACAAAGAGGTGCCTGAGGTCATTCTTTAGTAACTATTGGAAACAGGATTTGAACCCAGGTGATCTGTTCCAGAGCACAGTGCTATTTTTCTTCTTAATTATTATTTTCCCTGATTTGGTTGGCTCCTTTCTCTTGTGTTTCATATGTTCAACTCCTTTCACCATTTAATCACAGCTTAAACATCACCCTCTGAGAGAGATCGCTGTATCCCAGTAGCCCTTATTTTCTTCCATCACAGCAGTTTGTTTCATTCATAGTACATATCACCGTTTTCAATTATATATTTATTATTTATTTGTTTGTTTTCTGGCTAAAAGGCTTGTAAAATGTTTTTTTTATTAAGGGCCAGAGAGTAGATATTTAGGCCTTGTGGGCCATATGTTCTCTATTGCAACTGCTCAACTCAGCTATTATAAGCAAATGGGCATGACTGTGTTCCAATAAAATTTTATTTTACAAAAAGAGATGGTGGTCTAGATTTAACCCCTGGGACAGAGTTTGCTAAGTCCTGTTCTAGCTCTTCAATTAGATTATAAGTGCTGTGAGTTTTGGAAACCATGATTGCTTTATCATGTATCCTCAGAGCACAACACAGAATCTGGCAAATAAGAGCCATTCAGCACATTCCTGTTGAATGAATGAATGGCAGGCAGTACAGCCTCCCATTCTCCTTTTAAAAGGGGAAGAATTGACTCAACTTCTACACACATAAGAAAATTGACATTCATATTTCATCTGACTCTATTTTAGAAACAAAATAAATACGAAGAGGGAGGCACGGAACAAGTTATAGAAAAAGGAAGGGGAGAAAAAGCCCTTGAAACTTCATTAAGATATGGTATCAACATCTCCTCTTTTCTACATTAAAAAGAAATTTAACTAATGGTTGCATTAGTCATTAACAGCTGAAGTTATTCTTTTGAAGAATTGAAGTGAATTCTCTTATAATTATGTATGTTTTAAATGGAACCCTGGCTATCTTTGAGATTTTCCTTTTATCTACTATATACTCAGTATTGAGTATACAAATGAAAATCAGTGACTCATTTTGCATCTGGGTGCGATAGAAAGGCAGGGACATCTGGGGAAGGCAGTAGAAGTGAGAGCATGAAAGAGTTCTCTGAGAATCAGAGAACAATAGAATGTGTTTACTAACATAATGTTCTGATGATATCTCATCAGCTTCCAGCTGATGTGTCATTAATGGGTTTGGTGAATATTCATTCTACTTCCTATGGTAAGGATGCTCTAGGAATACTATTGGAAATTGTTTATGTCTGAGAAAATCTTCTTTAAAATACCCAGGCACCTAGGATAGGCAAGTGGAGCTTGGAAACAACTCAAAGTTTATTAAATCTCACAAATGTAATAGCATTGAATATTTTAAAAAATAACAATCTGAAAATGTAATTAACCAAGACATATTTATTAAGAAATTATTATGTGTAAGACATTGAGGGAAAAGGGGCAGTATCTATCACAATGATTCCCCAACATTTTTCAATTACAAAACATTTCTGATTGTCTAAATTGGAAATATTTTTCCCTCTATTTCTAAAAGTGGTTTAACCTATCTGTTAATTCTAAACCTAAAAGTGAGCAAAAACTAGCTTCATTTTGGTAATTTTGTAAACTTTCTCTGTCTCAGATGAAATTAAGCTGAAGAGTGTTAAATTACGTGCTGATATTGTATTTTGGATAATTTCTTAGATCCATATGTGAGGGAAATGGATAACATGAATCTCCTAACCTCCAGAGAAGATTCTGGGTTGGCCTGATTTGTTCTCTTTGCTTACAACATTCTTCAAGGAATCTTGGCTTGACACATTAGATCTTCTGAGTTTTGTTGATACAGGATCAGGAAGAAAGCACTGAAGGAGAATAATAAATGTGTGAGCAATAACTTGAAAAATTAGTTTGGGGAAGAGTAGGAGGAAAGCATGAGGAAGAAGCTCAGAAGTTTGTGGGACATGGGTGGGCAAAGAAAGGGAGAAGGTGCTTAAAAAAGTGAGGGTCAGTATACATCTGCATTTTTTTTTTAAGAAATGCAAGTAAAACTTTGAGTTATTTAAAAAGTATTGTTTGGTTACTAGACTTTTATTTCTTTAATCAAGATGCTACTAAGTGCTTAGGTATTGGGTACTTGACGGTCATAAACATTACAGATTCATAAACTTCATAAGCATCCTGCCTTCAGAAACATAAGGCTGCCTCCTCTTTTAATATCATCTCTATCACCTATGTTGTATAAATACAGTAATCACATGACATAAGCATAGCCCTTTGTTGTGCATTACAAAGGTGTTACAACTGTGCTCCTTTTTGATCTTTATCTGTAGTCCAAAGTTTGTGATACACTCTGGAAAAAGAGTGGCAACAAAAAGAAACTTTTGTTTGTGAGAAAACTTCACAAATTGTAAAATGCATTTGACATAGTTCTTCACTTTATGTAGTAGATTTTGGATCAAGTGTGATGCTTTAAAATTTCTGAAATTATGATTTTTTTTTCTGAGTGGAAATACTTGGTTCATAGAATCCAGACTATCAATTTGATACTGCTTTAAACACTAATTATAGAAAATACCTTTAATATATGCCCAGGAACTCAAATAGGTTTAAGAACATTGGGAATGGATCCCTGATAATCTAATATCAACACCTCTCTTATCATTTTAATTTTCCTCCTTAGAAAAATTCCCTTTATATTAAGAGGCTAATTAGACTGAAAAGCAACAATCAACAATGGCCATTGATCCAAGAATCATTATCATTGCTTTGATGGGCGTCAGCAATAATTATCCAGGCCAGAAAGAACTTCATGTGCAGAGAACACATGGATTCAACCATGGGTGGTCTTCAGACACGAGTGTCATTTCACTAGGGTGTTTTCAACTGGTAGTATCAACATGTGACCCTGTCAATAAAATCACTGTGAAATTGTAAAGTCTAAACAATTTTAGCAGGAAATAAAACCCTTGCCAACTTCCATATTCACAAGGCAGGATGAAAGGAAGTGACACTAATTACTGAATTTAGCACTGGTTTATTTTTAATTACAAATTAAAAAGTCCTTCTTTTAGCATGTTCAGTATTAGTCGGTCAACCACTCATAAGAGTTATTCTGTCCAAATTTTGGCTAACATAAAAAAGGTCATGAAGAGGTTATTCTCATTGGAGAAATTGCTTTTCTAATTCTTACATTACATGGATTTCAAATATGAGTCAGAGGTATTTATGTGTTGGGCAAATAGTCTTTGATTTAGATATATTTTCCAAATGAAAAATTAAAATACAATAGCTCAAAGGACTTTAATGCCTTTTCTAGGTGGCTGACATACGAGGTCTAGGATATATTTTACATGGCAAAATGTTAAAACTGATAATTTAGGGGGACAGTGGAAAAAATTTCATTTCTAAAATTGTAACTGTCCCAGATAGTTCAGGGTATATGATAAATGCACCTATATATATGCAAGAGGTATTGTCTGTACTCTACTGGCATGATCTTATCCAAAAGTTTATGCTTAGAGTTCCAGATAGTCTTCACTGGTCTTACATACTACTACTAACTTTTCTACCTAAAGAACATGAAACTTCCACTTTTTGGGTCATGGATGAATTAGCAGAAGAGCAGAAACCCTTTTTCCAGAAGGTCTGACTTAAAATGTGCCTATGATTAGAGAGGTTTCCTGTGGCCTTTTCCATTTGGCACAGTTTAGCATATCATATGAGCTGATCCAGCTTTTGTTCCTGAAAGAGAGAAGAGAGATACAGGAGAGAACTGCAATGAGGGCAGAATCAATGCAACTGTAAATCTATAAGTGTGTATATGTTATTCCTATAGTTGTGCAGGCCAGGGAGAGTGCACAGGTCTCGGCACCTAAGAGACTTCTGGAGGACCCAGGAATAACAAGGATGGTGATGTTGCCTAAAGAACAGGATAGTTGATAGGATGAGGTGAGAGTTAAGTCCTGCAAGTTAGGATGGAAGTAGGTAATAAAGGGCCTTAAAAGCCAGGCCAGGCAGTTTGGGTTGTCATGTAGACAAGAGTGCAGGGAAGGGAAAGCCTTTGAAGGGACAGAAACAGGCAATGATCAGATTTATGTTTAGATACATTACTCTGATTAGTGGGGAATGTGGGTAGGGCAAAGTAGGAGGTGCTTAGATTGCTTGGTGAGGATGAAAATTCACGTAAGATAATGAAGTCCTGAATTAAGTCAGTGTTAATGGAGGTGGAAAAACCAGATTCTCCTCCATTTTTAAGAAAGCAATAACAAGGATAGAATGGACAATATGTTTTCAATAATCACAATTTCTTCTAATGAGAAGGGCAATGTGGATAAAGGAACATATTATTCAAGAACAGTCATTTGTAAAAATAGTCTCTATGTACCTTTAGCCCCTGCTTTAGCCTGAGGCCAAAAAGAAAATCAACTAAAAACCAGAAAAGTGATTTGTATCTTTGGAGATCAACTTTTGGGAATATCAGAATTGCCTTGAAAGCATATTAAAAAACCAATTTCCAGGCCCTATCCTCAGAATTTCTGATTCAGTTAGTGTGTGGTAGGGCCTGAGAGTTCGCATTTCAACCAAAATTTAAGTTAACACTGATGCTGATTTTCCAGTGGTTCACACTTTGTGAACCACTATTCTTGATCATTCTTTAAGCAATAGTTTTTAATATGGCTATTTCTGGCAGAGGCATCCTTTCACAATCTGTAATGACTAAGGGAGTTACAAAAATAAGTTGATGGGTCTTATTTCCACTTTCTAAATGCATTTTTCTCCCAATACATTTTAACTTGGCCTAGATTATGATTTATTTTAGATTATATACTCTGGTCCTGCTTTGGTAAGAGCACCCTTGATTCTATCTAAATTCCAAGACATTGCCTCTGTTGTGACTTTACTCAAGGAGTAAAGTCATTTAACCTTTGCCTTGCAATTTATCAGGCAATATTTTAAACCATAGATCCAAATAATTCTTTTAAAATATGTCTGGCACGTTAATAATTATAACCATTTAAGAACTATAATGTTATCAACTGCTTCTATTAAACTTTTTATCATCATAGCCTAGAAATTTACCATTCCCATTTAATGTGATTTTCATTTTTTAAATCTCAATATGGATGAGAATTTAGTGCTCACTATAGGGTACTTCGATACAATGTAAAAAACTATGGTGTTCTAGAAGGAGTTGAGAAAAGAACCAAAATAAATATAGAGGTAAGTAAAGATAGTGTTACCATTGGAGCAGATCTCATAACTAAAAAGCATAAATTGCCTTAATACTCATTACAGAGGGGGAACTAAATAGAAAAAGCATACATGCAGTGGGATAATTATTGTGTTTATTCAACCAGTCAGAGAAACTGGAGGATGAGAGAAGAAATTTATAAGGAAATGGAATAATAGTGTTGATGGAGAGAGATTTATTTGTTATGGGGTTCTTGTGAGTGGAACAATAAATGCAGCTTCACTCTGCAGCCTGAGATGTTTCTTATATGGCAAGAGTCTGTGTTACTTGGGGATAAAAAATATTTTGTAAATTTCTCTTCTTGTGATTTTTTATGGATAAAAGGCATGGTATGTCTAAAAATATAACATTTTCATATTTCCCTTCAGACCAGGATTAACTTTTTCAACTCTTTCCCAAAACTCTTGTGCTTTCATTTTCTCACTAGCTGAGCATCTCTGTGGTCCTTCTAGCACTCACATTCCTTCTGTATGTATTTGCCTCTGACCTCCCGGGCTTAGTGGAATCAGAGTAACCACTATATACACTATAATCACTTTATAATCCTCCTCATTGAGATATATTTTCCATTTGCTTGAAATGGGAATTAGCCCTGTGGGGAAAATGACTGAAAAAAGCCTTTTAAAACACTTGCTCTTTTAAAATTGCTCAGAAAAGTTCCAATTTTCTGACTCCTGGCTTTTCATCCAAGTACTCCAGCAGAGAGCTATACAGAGGGGTTATTCAGTAAGAATAGCTGAAGATCTGTCATCATCCCTCAAATATGCCTTGCCATTGAGGTAGAAAGATTTGCCAATATGTTAAATGGACCTCATATAAGTGGGTGATAAGACCCTGTTCCGTAGGTCTGGTTAACATAGCTGTCAGTTTTCTACAGTGGCATTCTTTGGACGTTAAAAGACTGTAACCTCCCTACTTTTAGGAAAGTTGTTTCCCCATTGGGGAATATGGTCTATTGAATAAAAGTATGCTTAGATATGCTTGTTTTGGGGTAATTTTTCTTTACTCTTTTAGGCCAGCAAGGGTTCTATGTATAAAAAAGCTCTGGCCTCATTATTTTCCAAAATTTACATATGCATGTAATGTAAGATTGTCTACAATATTCTGAAGCTCACTCTGACCATGGGTAAAAAGCCTCTGGTAACCTCCTTCGATGTCTGTAGAACATTTATCATCCTTCAAAATTCCAAGTTTCTTTAATAGAAAGTATTTGTACCTGTGTATTGACTTCTGCAAATGCATGGCTGAGTTTGTAGCACTAGAGAAATAAAAATGTTTGGGTTCTGCCTGATTTTTTTGTAATTGAAAAATTAAAAGCTATGCCAATTTGCATTATGTCTTAAAGGAACTACCTTAATTTTAAGCTGTAATTTTTATTTCTTGTAAGAGTTCCATGGGAAAACCTAAAATAGAAACAAAACATATGTATGTATATGTTTTCCCACTTGGCAAATTTGTTATAGAACTTAAGTCATCCATCAGCATGTCACAGAGTCAATAGAATCTTCCCCTTTATAGAGTCTTGCCTGAAGGTTTTCTGTGTAATTCTTGGAGTAAAAGATTAGTTGGACCCAGAATAGCTAATATTGTAGATCACGTTGTGACTCACTTTTGAAATTCTTTTTATTTTTGAGATAGGGTCTCTCTCTGTTGCGCAGGCTAGAGTGTAGGGGTGTCATCACTGTAACCTCAAACTCCTGGCCCCAAGCAATCCTCCTGTCTCAGCCTCCCAAAATGCTAGGATTACAGGCCTGAGTCACTGCCTGACTCACTTTTTTTGACAGATGTCATTAACTTCTTTGCCTGATCATGTGGATTCTTCTTAGTTTCTCATTGCTTGGCTTCTCCAGAACATAGTGCACCACTGATTGCATTCTCCCTTTATTATTTCCTAGAGCCTTTCTGTATTGCAGTGCTTAAGAACATTGGATGCATAGTAGAGTCACTTTGGGAACTTTAAAAAAATATTAATATTTGGATGAGTCTCACTCCTAGAGATCCTGAATAATTGGTCTGAAGTGTGGCCATAATATTGGGAGTTTTTGTTCAGTACTTTTTAAACAGCTTGAGGTTTAATTGGTATGCAATAAACAGTATATATTTAAAGTGTACAATTTGATACGTTTAACATATGTATACACACATGAAGCCATCACCATGGACAAGATAATGGGAATAAATGTATATACATCTCCACAAAATGTTCACTCATGCACCTTCATCCCTTCTCTCTTCTTCCCTCTCCACTTCTCTATGCTCCCTTCTCAGGCAACCAGGGTCTTCTTTCTGTCACTATAAATTTGTTGCATTTTGTAGAGTTTTATATTAATGGAATAATATAATTTTTGTTCTTTTTGTCTGACTGTGTTCACCAACATCATAATTTGATATTTATTCATATTGTTGCATGTAGTTCATTCCTTTTTATTTCAAATTAGTATCCCAGCATGTGGATATGCCACAAAATGTTTACCTATTCACCTGCTGATGGCCATTTGAGTCGTTTCCAGTTTGGGGCCATTACAAATAGAGCTAATGTGACTATTTGTATCTTTGTTTCATTTCTCAAGGAGTGGAATGGCTAGATCATACATTAGATGTATGATTAACTTTTTAAGAAACTGCCAAATTGCTTTCCAAAGTGGTTGTGCCATTTTATATTTCCACCAGCAATGTATGTAAGTTCTAGCTGTTTCACATTTTTGCCAATATTTCATAGAATCAGCCTTTTTTTTCTTTTAATTTTAGCCATCTTAATATTCATAAGTATGTAGTAATATCTCATTGTGGTTTACATTTGCAATTCCCTAATAGTTAACGATGTTAAGCAACTTTTCATGTACTTATTAGCCAGACTTCTTTGGTGAGATATTTGTTCAAATCATTTGGAAATTTTGTACTAGATTTTTGCTTTGTTTTTATTGAGTTTTCAGAGTTACTTACATATTCTAGACAAAAGTCTTTTTATCATATATGTAATTTTCAAACACAGTCATATACCTCATGATGATGTTTTAGTGAATAACAGACCACATATATGACAGTGGTCCCATAAAGCTATTATACTGTATTTTTGCTGCACCTCTTCTATATGTAGATATGTTTAGATACACAAATACTTATAGTGATATACAATTTTGTTATAATTACCTAAAGTATTCAGTGCAGGAACATGCTGTACAGGTGTGTAGTCTAAGAGTGTCGTGGCCCGATTGCAGGACAGGGGAATGAACACATAGGACATAGATATAAGACACAGACATGCAGAGTTGGCTGTGATCCCAGAAAAATAAAGCACATAGAGACAGAGACATGGTTGAAGACTGCAACACCATAAAGTGCCAGTCGTTTTGTTTTTATACTGTTTAATTGGGCAAGCGTCCCGTAGCTATTTTCTCATGCCAGCTACTTTCCCAGCCACTTTTTGGTATATGACCTCCCATGGCCAACAACACCTGTTTCTCCAGTCAAAGCATCAGAGAAGGCCTTCCACAAGACATGGCCCTTTGATGCCTGATACTGTTTGCAGACAACAAACAATCTCAGCTCGCGTGCGAAACCACAAGTCCTTGGCCGTCTTGCAACGTCTGGCACCAAGTGCAGGATACCAGACAATCTTGGCTCGCATGCGAGACCACAGGTCCTTGGCCATTTGCCCGGAGAAACAGTTCTTTCAGCCGGTCAACAAGCCACGTCCTGCTAATTGTGGGAACAAGCAATGAGCTCCCGTTCTGCTGACTTTGGGTCTCGGCCAATCTGACCCAGGGATGGCTCGCTTCAGCTCACTTCATAAGAGTAATAGGCTATGCTATTAATATATAGATAGGTGTGTAGTAGGCTATACCATCTGGGTTTGTGTTGGTACAGTCTATGATGTTTGCACAATGACAAAATTGCCTAATGATGCATTTCTCAGAACACATCCCTGTTGTCAAGTGACACATGACTGTATTTTCTCCCAGTTTGTTTTGACTCTTACTTAACAGTGTCTTTTGAAGAGAAGTGTTTAACTTTGAGGAAATTAAGTTTTTCATCTATAGATCATGCTTTTTGGCATCATGTCTAAGAAATAATTGCTTGACCCTAGGACACAAAGATTTTTTTTCCCATATGTTCTCCTAAAAGCTTTATAATTGCATATTTTACATTTGGTCTGTGATCTCTTTTGAATTAATTTTTATATGTGATGGGTAGAAATTCATTTTTCATTTGTATATGATATCTGATTGTTTCAGCAACATTTGCTGAATCATTTCTCCTCTGAAATGCCTTTAAAGTTTTGACAAAAATCATGTGTCTGTGTATATATCTATATCTGTGCTCTCTTTTATACTCCATGGATCTACTTGTGTATTTTTATGTCAATATTATACTGTTTTGATTACTGAAGATGTAAGTCTTAAAATCAGGTAGTAAATGAGTACACCAACTTTGTCCTTTTTAAAACTTGTTTTCCTGTTCTAGGTCTTTTTATTTCCATACAAATTTTAGAATCAACTGCCAATTTTTAGAAGAAAACCCATCATAGTATTGATTGACATTGCATTGAATTTATAAATAAATTTGTGAAGAATTGACATCTTAACAATATTGAGTCTTTGATTTATGAACACTATGTATTTATTCATTTACTTAGGCCATCTTTAATTTCTCTCAGTAATGTTTTGTAGTTTTTTTTTTATTTTTTTTTATTTCGGCATATTATGGGGGTACAGATTTTAATGTTTCAATAAATGCCCTTTCCCCTAGTTTTTAATGGTCAGATAGTGGACATCTTTTGTCAAATTAATCTCTAAGAACTTCAGATTTTCTGATGATATTGTAAATAGTATTTTTTTAAGTTTCCATATCTGTTCATTGCTAGTATATAAAGTAATTTTTGTATACTGGTCTTGCATCCTGTAACCTAGATAAATCCATTCAGTTGTTCTAGTAGTTTATTTGTAGATATCATCATATTTTCTGCACAGGTGATCAAAATGTCCAGGAGAAAGACAATTTTACCTCTTTCTAGATTCTTTTTATTTAATTTTCTTGTCTGATTGCTCTAAGTTAAAATGTTGGCCAGAAACAATGATAGAAGAATTCCTTGTCTTGTTCCTAATATGAGGGAACTACATTCAGTTTGATATTAGCTGTAAATTTTTCAGCTGCCTTTTACCAGTTTGGGAATGTTCCCTTCTTAGTTAACATTCTAGTTAAAGCCTGATCCTGAGGGAATGGGGCATGGGCCAGATAGATTTTCTATATTCTCAAATTGTTCCTTTATGAACAGACACTGTTTCAAAGTTTTGCCATCATCCATAAGTATTGAATATAATCCTCATTCTCTCACTCTCTAAATAGAGTTATTGCTACTAGTACAGAGCCTAGTGTTTAGTAGAGACTTAATGTTTGGTAAATGGTCAAAGTAGATATTTATACTGAACACTATATAAAATGTAAGAAGTGTGAAGTATACTTCCCTGCCTTCAATTAAAAATTTATCTTTTTAGGAAGGTAAGTCCTTTTCCAGATTAGGGAGGAGGGAGCATCTAACGGTTATCTTTGAATTGATAAGGGAGTAAATCTCAGCAAGATAAATAGATGAAAGTTAAGTTTTATAGAAATTCAGAGACGGGAGGAATCATTCTGTGCCCTAGAGCTAAGAAGAAGGTAGGAACTAAACTGGTTTTGAAATGAGGGCCAAGATTGGCAAGTCTGGAGAGGGATTGATTTTTGTATCTTTATTTTATGTCCTGTAAACTTCCTAAACTAATTTATTAGTTCCAGAAAGTTTTTAAAACAGGTGTGTGTGTGTGTGTGTGTGTGTGTGTGTGTGTGTGTGTGTGTGTGTGATTTTCTTCATAGATGATTGTGTCATCTGAAAATAGGGACATTTTTGTTTCTTCCTTTTTGATATATATGTGTTTTATTTCCTTTTCTTGCATTATTGTGCTGGTTAGAACTTCCACTTTGGATTAATTTCTATATGTGACTCTATACAAGAGTAGGGAAAGTGGACATCCTTGCCTTGTTCTTGGTCTTAGAGGGGAAAGTATTCAGTCTTTCCATTAAATAAAATGCTAGGTATTCTTGTTTTTTGAAGATAATCTTTGCCAATTTGAAGAAGGTACCCCCTCTATTCCTATTTTGTGATCTTTTTTTAATTATTAATGTATATATTAGATTTTGTCAAATGCTCATATATCAATTTATATGATCATGTGATTTTTCTTCATAAATTCCACATAGTCATGGTATGTAATTATTTTTAAATATTGCTAAGTTCTATTAGCTCATAATTTGTTAAGGATTTTTTTGTGGCTATTGGTTTGGTTTCTAGGTATGGTTTCTAGGTATTGGTTTCTAGGTTTTCCCTTGGACATTTTCTGGCCTATTTTTGATATCAGATTAATACCAGCTTCATAAAATGAATTGGAAAGTGTTCCCTCCTCTTCTATTTTCAAGTAGAGATTATGTAGAATTGGTGTTAATTTTTCTTTAAACATTTGGTGGAACCATCTGAGTCAGGAGATCTCTTTTTCGAATTTTTTAAATTATGGATTCAAATTCCTTAATGACGATAGGGCTATCCCAATTCTCTGTTTTATATTGGGTAAATTGTTATAGTTTGTATGTTTTGAGGAATTTGTCCACTTCATGAAAGTTGCCAAATTTATGTGTGTATATTTGTTCATAATATTCCCTTATTATCGTTTTGATGTCCATAGGGTCTATAGTGACTTCCCATTTTATTCCTGATATTAACAATTTGTGTCTTCTCTTCTTTTTCTTTGTTGATTATGCTAGATATTTATAAATTTTATTAATGTTTTCAAATAATTGGCTCATCAACTCTGTTTCATTGATTGTTCTCCAATGTTTTTCTATTTTCAATTTCATTGCTTACTGCTTTATTTTTATTATCTTCTTCATTCTGCTTGATTTGAGGGTTTTTTTTTAGCTCTTCTTTTTCTAGGTTCTTGTGATGGGAATTTGGTTTATTGGTTAGAGACTTACACAATTTTTTACTCTATGCATTTAGTACTATAAATTTCTCTTTTAGCATTGCTTTAGTTGTGTTCCATAAATTTTGGTATGTTGTAATTTCATTTTCAGTAAGTGCAGTACATTTTTTTATTTTTCCTGGGAAACTGTCTTGACCTATGGATTGTGGAGAAATATGTTGCCCAGTTTCCAAATGTTTGAAGAATTTTCCTGTTATCTTTTTGTGATTGATTTCTAGTTTGATTTCATTGTGGTCAGAGAACATACTCTATGATTTTAATTATTTTAAATTTCTTAAGATTTATTTTAAGGTTCGGCATATGGCCTATTGATTCATGGTCTGTGGAAAGTTGAAAAAAATGCATAGTATGTTGTGTTGGGTGGAGTCTTCTGTAAATGTTGATTAGATCTTACTGGTTAGTGAGGCTGAGTTGTTCTATATCCTTTCTGATTTTCTGTCTAGTTATTCTATAAATTGTTCAGAGAGGGGTATTGAGGTTTCTAATTATAATTGTGGATTTGTCTATTTTTACTTTCATTTCTATGAGTTTTTGCTTCATTTATTTTGCATTTCTGTTGTTTGATATACACATTTAGGATTGCTGTGTCTTCTTGGCAGAATGACCCTTTTATCATATAATATCCCTCTCTATATATGATAATTTTCTTTGGTCTGAAGTTAACTCTACTTTCTCTGATATTAATATAGCCATTCTTGTTTTCTTTTAATTAATGTTTGTATACCATATCCTTTTTATCCTTTTACTTTTAATACGCCCATATCATTATATTTGAAGTGATTTTCTTGTAGCAGCATATGAAAGTCATTTTTTTTAAATCAACTCTGCCAATCTCTGCCTTTTATTTGGTATATTTAGACCATTTACATTAACGTAATTATTGATCTCTTAGAGCTTAACTCTGCCATTTGATTTTCTTTGTTCTCTGCTTCTGTCTCTCTTTTTCTCTGTTTTCTTTTCCCTGACTTGTGGGTTACTTGAACTTTTTTTTTTAATTCTACTTCTTTATTTATAGTAATTTTGGGCATATTTCTTTGTATAGATTTTTCAGTGGTTGCTCTAAGTATTGTATTATACATACATAACTTATCACAATATACTGGTGGTATCATTTTATCCACTTGAGTAAAGTGTAGAAACTTTACTTTTCTTTATGGTCTTTTACAGTTGCCTTTTTATTATATAATTGTCATAAATATTTCTTTCCTTTATGTTCTTTTAAAACCATATCAGACATTGTTACAACTTTTGATTCAACTGTCAGATAATTTAGAAAACTCTAGATGAGAAGGGAAGTTTATTGTATTTATTTATATAAAATATATTTTTGCTTACTGTATTTTTTCTTCTTTTCTGATGTTCCAAGATTCCTTCTTTTATTGTTGTTTTTTTTTGTGTTTAGAGAATTACTTTTATTCATTGTTTTAGTGTAGATCATTTGGTGACAAAGTCTTTTAAAGTTTCTCTATCTGAGAATGTTTTGATTTCTCTTTTATCCCTTTAGAACATTTGTAACATATAAAATTCTGCACTGATAGTTCTTTTCTTTCAACACTGAAAATGTTGTGGCACTTCTTTCTGTCTTCTATGATATCTTGTGAGATACCTGCTATCAAATTATTTTTCTTCTATAGATATTCTTTTTTTGCTTTATTCAAGATATTTTCTTTGTTTTTGATTTTTAGAAATTTGACTATAATATTCTTGTTGGAGATTTCTTTGAGTTTATTCTGTCTTGAGTCTGTTCATCTTCTTAAATCTGTCAGTTTATGTCCTTTGCTAAATTTGGCAAGTTGTTAGCAATTATTTCTTTCAGTATATTTTCAGTTCTTTCCTCTCCTTTCTCTCCATCTGATAATGCAATGATATGAGTATTAGATCTTTTGTTATATTTCCACAGGCCTCTGAAGATCTATTTGCTTTTTTTTTTTTTTGAGTTCATGTTATCTCTGTTCTTCAGATTAGAATTGAATAATTTCTATTATTACATCTTCTAGCCCTATGATTATTTCCTTTGTCTCTTTCATTTGGCTGTTGAGCTTATTTATTGGCAATTTTTTTTCTTTTGGTCATTGTATTTTTTCTAAAATTTCTGTTTGATTTTTCTCCATATATTCTATTTCTTTGCTGGGACTTTTTATTTTAATGTGTTTCAAATTTGCCTGTAATTGCTTTATTGGAATATTTTTATAATGAGTGCTTAAAAATCTTTGTTAGATAATTCTAAAATATCTGTCATTTCAGTGTATACTTCTATTGATGGCCTTTTAAAATGCAGTTTGAGTAACTGATATAACAAGTGTTTTTTGTTTTGTTTTTTAATTAAAACCCGGACATTTGGTATTGTGTTTTGAGACTCTGGAGCATATTTAAACCTTCTGTTGTAGTTGCTGTTTCTTGAAACTGCTCTGGTGTGATGGGTAAGCTCTGCTCAATTACTGCCTGTTGGATAGAAGTTTATGTTCCCTATTCAGTTTTCGTCCCTCTTATTACGACTGAATAGGGGTGGGGGTTTCAGGTTCTCCCTAGGCCTCACTGGCTAGGAGGGTTAAAAGTGCCTTGTCACTTCTCCCTGGGTGACCTGCAATGACACCATAGGGGGTCAGTGGTGGGAACATGGCCTCATTACTACTTGGTGGTTGGTGAAAGTTCTGTCTCTCCTCTGACACCACCTCAGTGGGGAGGGGAAGAGTGCTTCATTACTAATGGGTGCTGATGAGAGTCCAAGCTCCCTAAATTGCCTTCAGTAACCCTGCATGAGGAGGGGATCTTATTACCACCTGGTGGAGATAAAGTTTTTGCTTCCTACTGGGACTTCTTTAATACCACCTCTCAGGTGCTTGAAGCACTCCACTTTAGCCAGTAACTTAGTAACTAATCTAAGTTATTCAGCCTTTGGTGGCATGGGGAGGAAGAATGAGTGCAGGATTAGTTGTTTTGTTTTTTTTCCTATAGTGTTTGGCTGGAGTAGAGTGACTATTATTTAAAATTTTTTTCTTTTGTTGGATGCCCCTTTCCTTGCCTTTTCACTAGAGAGAACAGACTTTTGTTGAGGTGGGAGCTGTTGTTTTTTTTTTTTTTTTTTTTTTTCTATGCCCATTGGAATTTCCAGATTGTTGGCTTCTTAAGCTCTATGCCTAGGATATATAAGATGAAAGAAAACCCAGGGAATCATAAGTTATTCCTCAAGTCTGGAGGTTCCTAGCTAGTCTGTCTGCCTCTATTCACATTTAGATTCTTCTTATGTTTGTTTTATATATACTGTCCAGAGATTTTAGTTGTGCTTAGTGGGAGAAATAGGGAAAAGTACATCTCTAACACCTTCCCATAAGTGGAAGTAATTCCTATGCAGGTTTTGATTAGGAAATTTTTGTGATATTCTCAGTTGTTATTCTCTGAACAAATTAGAAAGGGATAAACTGAAAGCATAGGATATGTATTCATGGCATATAGAATAAAGTCTTCTTCAACAAGCCCTCACCCTCGACACACTGAATGATTGTGGTTGCCTACTATATACAGGATCTGTGCTCAGACCTACACTGCTCTATTTACTCTTCACCACACTGACCATGAGGTAGATGCTGGAATTATTTTTATTTTCCTAACAAAGTAATTGAACTTCAGAGGAATTAAAAAACTGCAAAAAGTCACACAGTAAGCAGGAATCAGGCATGGAACATGGTCTACCATACTGAAGTTGGTATCACTGGCAAGGTAATGAAGGAGTGTTTCATGAGATGTTGGAAAAGATGCATCAACATTATAGGAGACTGTGTAAGGTCAGAGGTGTCTGGTGGCCTTAGTATAGAGTACATGCACCTTTGGTCACGATTTCCTCAACCTCGGCCATCTGAGCATCACCTCATATTTATGCCATACCTAAAAGCTACCTGGATTATTATTTACTTAATATTTTTCTTTAAATTTATTCATTTATGTTACATAAATGTTTATCATAAACAATATCTGTGTGATCATGTGCTAATTACATCGATTTTTATAATACATATAGAAATAAATGTGTAACTATTAAAACAATAGCAGATCTGTATCTCAGCCAAAAGCTTGTCAGGAATCACCTTGCTGTGGTCCCAGACTTTGTTGCCTGAAAGGGTTCTGATGGAAGATGATTGTAGGCACAGATCTAGTACTGGGGCAAAGAGGTGAGAAGACTCTTTCCCACTCCTGTGACTGGGATGATGAGAAGTTTTGGTTGGAAGACTACACTTCTTTTTGCTTCTGGGTAACAGCTCCTTCTGTGTTTCAGGCAATCCTGTCTGCCTCTATTCACATTTAGATTCTTGCTATTAACTTAGGGTTTGTTATTAACTTAGGGTTAGGCTTTAAGAAAAATTACCTCATTAAATGGAAATCCACCTGTTGGTGTCCGACTGGTCAGGGTGGATTCAAGACTTAGAGAAGACAAACTTCTTTCTTCTTACTTAGTACAATAAATCAAGACTTTTTAAAAAATATCCAACTTTTCTATAGTGACAATGTGTATTTAAAAGTATGTTGTTGTATCCTGGTTCTTACTTTTGACACTCTCAACATGAATTCTTCTCCGACAATGAGATCATCTGATGTTGAAAATTTGGTCCTATCTAGGGAAATAAGCTTTACAAATCCTGAAATAATGCCGGTAGAACAGAATAAAAACCTGAGCTTTGATCCAGAACACAAAGAAATTTGGTTCATTTGGGGAAGAAATGCAAATCTTTTTTTTAAAAAAGGATCTCCTAATGATCATGTCACCAAACAGCTGAACAGTTGCAGGAGAATGGCATAGCAGGGGTTTGGTTTTACTTATTCATTTAGAGGAGTTCAGTCTCACTGGGTTGCACACAGGGAATACCAATCCAAAGAAACTCATTTCACATCTGTTCTGCTGATAACCTATAATTGGTGACTGATTGCATAGGAGGCATTTTCTTTTATTCCTGACCTTTTTCTCCTGATAACCCGGTCATTTCCTGTCAGAGGTTAGAACCAGACACATTTAGGCAGAAAGTGCTTTTTCCTTTACAGAGATGAAGCACTTCCTTGGCATCTTGAAATATTTCTCATTTGCAATATGACATGAATTGCTTTAAGATGGAAGTATTTGGAAAGGAGAAGAAAACATTTTTAGAGCAGCTTTTAGTAACAGACAATCAGCCACATATTTGGCTGAGGAAATTGCCATCTATCCATGGATTGATTTCTAGCTAGAATCTGAGATCTCCCATTTTTTTTTGTTACTGTAGTAATATTCAATATCAAATGAATCTGTCATTAAAACTGAAACTAAAGGCAAATATGACCTGTCTACTCTTAAAAGAGAAGAAGGTAGCTACTGTCTGGAACTGATTCACCTGAGATGTGCATCTTTGGGATTTTACTTTCATTTGAAGGGTAAAGTAGCTGTTCCTGTCTCTGGAACTGAATAATGAAATTTCAGAGAATAGTGGTTTTCTACTTCTTATACTAATGCTAGATCTTGCTTGAAATTATTGTGCTAGGCTTAAGTACCAAAAATAATGGCTCTGTTGCTGATTAATGTTTTTGCTGAAAAGGGAAAGTCTGGAGGGTGAAGATGGAGAGTGGGCACAGAATTTTAAATCAAGATGACAGAAAAAGTCTTGAGACATATTTAGAAGTTACTTGTGGGAATTTAGATTTTTAATTTTAATTGGTAGCAGGTTGATTCCACATTTGTTGAAGATTGTTGAAGTATGCTGGCCAATAATCTTGTTTTTGTCCTTTACTTAAAGCATATACTTCTGTTACATAGAGAGAGCTTAGAATGTGCATGCCAACATTTTTTTTTGTCTCTTCATATGTTTCTGAATGGATATTTGAAATTCATTTGTCATTTAGTTCCAACTTTTCTTGCTGATTAAAGAAATTTAGTGATTTTGTTTATTAATTATTTGAAATTACAAATATATCTTATGCACATTATAAAAACTGAAAAAGTACAAACAAAAAATATATGAAAGAAAAGTAATTAACCTCCCCATTCCAGCTTCTATTTGAGGTAACTCTTTTGAGGTAACCAGTATTTACAGTCTTGTATTGTCTTTCCACATCTTTCTCTAGACTTTTCTAAAAGTATAGATATATAACATATGGTTCTCTCTCTCTCTTTCTTGCTCTTTTTCTCTCTCTCAAATTAGCACGACACTCTATATATGTAGCAAATGTAGTTGATTATCTAGTCAATCCCTGTTTTCAAGTGTCACCCTATAATACACTTTAGTAAATAGCTGTCCCTCCATGAAGTCATTCATTCCCTCCCCAAAAGGAAAGAAAAACATATCCTTATATATTTATGTATATATAAATACATATTTATATATATCCTTATATATTTATGGCATCACGTCTAGGATATCCAGGCCTTGGGCAATCTTCTCCATCAAGTCCCCATGAACCTCTTCATGGTCCCTCAGGGACCTTTATGTAATCAATTCTTCCAGAACCATTTTTTGAAAAGATTATCATTTCACCATTGAATTTCCTTGGCACTTTTGTCAAAAATCAATTCATCATAAGTGTCTGTTCCATCATTCCTATGACAGCACTGCAGTGTTTTGATTTGAAGTATTGTAACCACACTGCAGAAATAGGACAATGTTAAGATGATAATGGCACATACACACACAACAAATAGTATGCAAAGGCTCATTACTCACATAGGGAGGCTTTCTGGGGAGAGCAGGTCTAGCCTCCTAAACTGGTCTAAAAATGGCTTGAGGGAGCAAGGTAAGGGGACTATCTTGAGGTTTTCCTTGTAATTAGGAGGTGGGATTAGCAGGGGCTTGTTGGTTTGAATCTTCTGGTCGTGCCTTCCAAATGGGGGAGCTTGGGCTTTCTTATCAGCTTGCCCAAATGTGAAGCAGAAGAGAAAGACGGAGAGGTGAAGATTAAAAGATGTCAATGGGCAAAGATCAAAAAATGAAGCTGAACTCTTTATTACTAGGGACCTTATAGTAAGTGTTGAAGTTGAGTAGTGTTAAGTCTTCTATTTTTTTTTCAAAATCATTTCCAAAACTGTTCAAGTTTTCTTTTATGTGCTAAATTAATTGCTTGTGGTATTAAGGATTTACTAGCTTTATAAAATGAAGCTTTGTTTTCTCTTTAAAAGTTAGATAATACTTTTGTGAAACTACCAAATCATTGGTGCTTAATTACCTTACCAATTTTTCTGTGGTAATTGGTCTATTAATATTTTTATCTCATATCTATCAATATTAGAAAATAATTTGATAAGAAATTATCCTTTAAATTTTTAAATTTATTACAATATAAATATAATATATTGTATAACTTTACTTCAGTTTTTTGATGTGTATGGTTAAGTATGTATGTCAGAGTGTATTTGGTGATAATTAAATTATAATATGCTAAAGGCTTAAAATAATAAGCACATAGTAAGTACTCATGTGGCTAATATTGGTATAGAATTGCTGAATACTTTTGTTATAATACTTTGATCCATCTATTATGGAATATTTTTCATTTATGGTGCTTTTTTCTAATCCCTTTTTTCTTGATTAGTTTGCTATCCATTAACTAGTTCATTGGTCTTTATTGAATCTTTCTTTTGGCTTAATTTAAACTTTCTTGGAGTTTTAAAATTCTCATTAATGTAAGCTTTCTCTTCAAGTATGTCTTTTTATTTTCTTTTGATATAGTTTGCTCTTTATTTCCTAATTTCATGAATACTCAGCTTATTGATTTTCAGTTTCTATTGTTAAATAATAAAAGTATTCCTTTTTTGATGCCTCTGTAATTATCTAAACTGTTTTTTATTATGTTTAGATAATTTTAAATTTGTTTTGATTTTCTCTTTTATTCTGGGGTTATTCATGAGAGGGCATCATACTTCTAAGTAGTCAAGTTGTCATTTTTTGGTTGTCTTTATTGTCTATTTATAATTCCTTCAGGTAATAATCAAGAAATACAAACTTTAAATCTAAAATTTTGAAGTATGTATTATAGTTTTTTGTTACCAAGTTCAAGATAAACATTGTAAATGTTTTATCAATATAAATATATAATGTACATTATCTGAAAAGTGCAAAACTATTTTTATCTCTTTCATACACACACACACACACACACACACACACACACACACACACACACACACATCCATTCCCCCATATATATTCCTGCCCTCTCTTTTCTTAAAGCATAGAGTATTGACTTTAGAAAACTTGCAATTATAAATTCTTTCTCTGCTCCCTTGAAATGTAAATCTTCTTCCAGCCTGTTGCTAGTTTTATAACTCAGGAATGTCTTCCTCAAGGATATGAAAGCTCTCCCTTTAAAATGTAGTCATCAAGGGATTTACCACTCCTATCTCCCAGTCTCAGTGGGAGGGTAGGAGCCTAACTTGGATAAGTGCCAACTGGCAAACACAGATGGCCTAATGACATTGGCTGAGCTCCTGCCTGATGCCTCTAGTACAGTACTTTTCCACTAGTGCTTAAAAACTCTCCTGACTGCTTTTTGTTTCAGTGGAATTGAGTTTAATCTCTCTCCTCTATTGCAATAGTTTTGAATAATGTCTTCCTTGCCATTTTAACAAGCATCAGCTGTAATTTCTCTTCGCACCTGACACTTGTTAAAATGTAATATTTTACAGCTTGCTGACTATTATTCTAGTTCTCTATATCTTCTTATTGGTGACTTTTATCTCTTTTAGATTAGTTGGAACCTCTATTTTTTATATGGGATGTAATGAAATGCTGATATATCCTTGCAAACAATACAAATTGGTTCTTTTTTTTTTTTTGAAGTAATTACTATAGGAACTCTATTTTGTCTGCATCCCATGAAATGGGACAGACATATCTCATATCTAAAAAATGTTTGAAGTGAAAGAGTCCACCAAAAAATCAGATCCAAAACATTTATTGTAAATATAAAATGAATAACAACTTGCAAAGTAAAATGTAGGTCTTACAATAAATTAATAGCAGCACCAGACCTCAGAGTCAAGTTTTTAAATTCTAGTCTATCCTTTTAACTCTTATGAAGACTAAATGAACCTTCTCAGAGAAACAGTGAATAAGAAAGTCCATGGACCTGTTTGCTCTAGTGGAAGGGGAGGGAGGATATGTACGTGAAAGACATTTGGTTTCCATTGTTTCTGCTAAGAGGCAAGTTCAAACCAAAGGTTGTGAAACAATTGAGATACCAATTTATTTGATTGTGGAGTGTCTAGGTTTAACCAATTAAACTATATATGTCTAGTTAGATTTCAATTTTTAATAATGAGTATTTCTTTAAGCATGTCTCAGACAATATTTAGGGCACATTATACTAAAAGAAAATTCATCGTTTATCTGAAATTCAAATTGAAGTGGGCATCCTGTGGCACTTTGGGGAATTGAGACAGGTGAGTAAAAGAAAATTCCAAAGTGCTCTGAATATTTAAACAAACAGAGGTAATATATTCTATCCTTGTAATTATCAAAGTCTGCAATAAAACACATATAACACATACCTGGTAGTGAAGCTTGCATATCTCAGGTGTATGACATTTGTGCATCCTTGTTACAGCTTTGCTTTCCCTAAGTTGCACATTAGCAAAAGAAGCCTCATTAATGGGTAACAAAGTAAATGAAACCTGATGCATTAGAAATTGAAGAAATAACAGTGAAATCAGATCCTCAATAGAGGCTTTATCAAGTTCTGACAATTCATGAGATTAACCAGTTTATAATTCAGCTGGCCTATGAAGATATAGAAAGATAGTTTCCTTAAAGAGGATATTTTCCTTGATAATTTCCTTATTGTAGTAAGGAGTTGATCTATAAAGGAAAAAGATAATAAAACAATTCTTGCTCTGTGGTCATTGAAAATTACAAAAGCAATTGATGTTATCAAATTTGTTAGAGGCTTTGTTTTAGACCATAAAATAATTTGCTCTGAGTGTTCCTGATATGCCAGAAAAAAAATTGAATTTGTTGTTCAGGTAAAGATAAAAAAGCAATACTATTCCATAATAACATCCCCATGCAAATACAAATTTGGCTATTATACGACTGGCAATTTAGCTTCTGATCTCTGCTTGACTTTGTAGGTTTATGGGGTAGTGGTAAGATATGGGGATGGGGAGTGACCTGAAATTCTTTTGCAAGATGCCAAAAGAGGCTTAGGAGGTAATTGCTTTGTGATTATCTGGAACTTGCTCAATTCTGGGTGCAGTCAGTCTTCTATATAAGCTTCAATAGTTTCTGTGCTTTTTGTTTTTAACTTCTGTGCTTTTTGTTTTTAGCTTTTTGTTCATTAACTTTGCAATAACAAAACCACATGTTTTATGCAACTGATATTTTGGATCTCATTTTGACCCCTATGTAGGAATTTAACTACCATGATGCATATGCTGCAAAGACTAAAATACTGCATTGAAGTACACTGTATACATATGAATATATATAAGTTAACTTCACCAGATAATTATGAGAAATAAAAATAGAATCCTAAACTCCCCAAATAGTTGAACAAAGCCCTGTTGGCCAAGGGGACCCCAGAGAAGCCTTAAACACTGAGTTCCTGGCCATGATGAGAGGGGAGGCCAGACACATCTCATTATGTATGCCCCTCCCTCACTAACCACCATTAGGCTTTCTTTTCTGAGTTAAACAGAAACTAGTCCTTTTGAAAGACTTGCTCTGCCACTGATTTACACAACAACTGATCAGCATTCCTTTCTGGTAAAGAATGGCCCATTTACAGAGGTTGTGCACAGGATGCCTCTGTGTCCTGGTTTCACCTTTTGAGTATAAGGCCAATTTTAATGTATTTAAATGTTAAGTCTCCACCCCAAAGTGAACACAGAACACATCTAATATGCATATTTGCTTACTATGCATGCATGCATCCCTCCCTACGTGAATATTCATAGCTCCTCTTATAATCGGTTGAATAAGTATACTTAGCTGACCAATTTAGCACAAATTCCTATCTCACTATTCCTTTTTAAAAGTGCCTACTTTAGGTTTCTGCTGGAGGTTATGCTCCCAGCCGGTGGGGTGGCCAGCCTGCAGACTGCAGCCGTTTATAAAAAATAAAGCTCTCCTCTCCAAATTTATGAACCTTCTAGGATTCTTTGTTGACGATTATTACAATAGCCTCCCCTTTGGTCTGTCTGCATCTGCTCTTGCTGCTCTTTTTCATTCTTATCACAGCAGCCAGGGTAATCCTGTTAAAATACAAATTAGATCTAATCTGTTCAAAATCTCTCACTCACAGTACCATAATCACAAAGCACTTGCAAGGTTTTCTGTGTTTGCCACCTCACTTCATCTCTTGGAATTTCTTATTATTCTCCTCTTTGTGTGTTTGCTGAAACCAAACTAGAATTCCTTGACCATGCCAGGCTTTCTCTGGCCCTAGGCCTTGATATTTCTTTTTCCTTTGCCTTAAATGCTTTTTATCTAGGTATTTTATAGACTAGTCTCTCAGTCCTTTTAGGGTTTAACCAAAAGCATCTTCTCAGGGTGAATTTCCCTTGACTGATCTCCTATTTGTCAACCTTAAACGATGAGATTCAGAAAATAAGATTAAGTATAGAGTTTATTCAAGCCCAAATCTGGGAATGGTCATCCTGAAAACACAGACTCCAGAGAAATGGGATCAGTGCTCTGAAGTTAAAAGTTAAGGTCTTGCTTTCATGGGCAGAAGATAAAGAAATTTAGTAGGATTATATCATTTTCTATATAAGGCTGGTTTATGAGTTACAACAATTTAATTAATCTCATTTTTCTTTTCTTTACAGCTTGTTTTTATTTCATTTCCAACTTAAAATAGTATATTTAACATTCTATCTTAAGACAATGTGATAGTCATGAAGTCTTTTTGTGAGAGAGGGAAGAGGGAAATTAATCTATATGAAGATCAAGAGTAAAGAGGAAAGGGGTCTTCCTTGGACCCTTTAGTCATTTACAACATTTTACAAAATAACACAGGTAACAAAGAAAGCTTGTTACATAGATAGCAAAGGATTCCTGATCTCCTGGGACAAAAGTGGGTGCTGTGATTCACATCCCCCCAGACGGCTTTCAGAGAGGCTCATGGGAGATCTGCAGGCACAGTAACACTCAGGTCATGCAGCTTCCAACTGTCCAATCAGAGTGATTCCATGGTGACATCTGAACCACGAGGGAGGTCCGTATCTGGGCACTATAAAACAAGATGCAGACCATAGCCAACCCGTTTTTTGCCCCCTTTCTTTTGATCTTCCTTTGCTGTGACAATAGGTCTAGTCATCATCTGTGGTGTATGTCCCATGCTCTGTAAACCTATATCTTGCTCTGGCCCTATCATCCTATCTTTCTCTCCTCAGTAAACCTCATTTTCATGCTTGCCTTACTTTGGCATGCCTGGTCATTCTTTGATCATGAGCATACCAAGAACCTACGTTTCAGACTAAAACCTGACAGGCTAATCTATAAACAGAGAAACTAAGGTTATAGCTTACTAGGTTACAGCTACTTGTTACTTTCCTCAAGTGCCATAATCTTATTCCTTTAAGGCTCAAAATAAGTTAAAGTTCTAACAACTTAGATTTTGAATTACTTATTTTCACATATCGAAATTTCAACATCATACCCAATATAGCACTTATATATAGCCTTTTTCAGATTATTTTTTTCTCCTTAGCAGTTACTATAAACATTTCACAATTTACTTATTTATCTTGTTTACTGCTTGTCTTCCTCAGTGTAAAATATTTGTGGCTACAGATTTATGTTCATTTTGTTCAATGCCGTCTTCCTAGCACTTAGAACAGTGTCTAGCATACAACAGGTACTAAATAATTATTTGTTAAATGAATGAATAAAAGAGAAAATGCTCTAATCAGTGATGTAGTAGCCAAACCAGCAACACTGGCATCACTGGGAGCTCGTTAGAAATGAAAATTGTTAAGATTCATCTAGACCTACTGAATCAGAAACTCTGGGGGTCTCACCCAGTAGTCTGTGTTTTAACAAGCCTGTCAGGTGGTTTGTTTGGATGCACATTAAAATTTGGGAACCATTGCTCTGTATTTCTGCCTCATCCATGCTTTCTTTGGTACGGAAAACACACTGCCTCTTTTTTATATGAAGTGAGGCTGATAGCTTTTCTATAGGTAGATATTTACCAGCATTTTTGAAATATGAAAAAAAGCAGCTTCTTGAAACTAAATCAATTATTTTATTTTGATTTATACAATGGAATATACTCATTACTTAATGTTCAACCAACTGAATAAATGCAATACATCTATGAAGGAAATGGAACAAACTCAATAATAACTAGAGAGAAGATATCTGCTATTGTTAGGACCTTCAGTTTGGATAAAGCATGGTTAAAAAGATGTTTGACAATTTTTTTTTCTTAAACAGTTGTTTCAAAAAATAAAAGCATGATCATAACAAAGTGAAAATGGTTTGAAACGTTGAGTGACAATTTACATTTCTATTTTATTTTGCAAATAAGTAAATACTAGGTTTCTTTATTTTGCTTTAGATTCAGTCAATAATAATTTTTTTGTTGTTATGTTGTTTGTTTGATTTTTGGATGGAACAGGAATTATTTGAATAAGTTGTCAAATAAAAAAACAAATCCAGACTTAGGTAAAGACTTTTTTCTAAAGGAGTGTTATGAGGTTGTGGGGAAAGATGCTATTACAACAAGAGGAGGGGCCATTGCGACAGGAAAACTGCTTGGATTGTGAGATCTGTAAGAGTCTCAAGTTAAACAAAATGGGGTTTCTTTAATATGGAGGGGAAAAAAGCTAGAAAGATGAGGTTAGGGGAAGTGGGATGAAGATGATGAAAAGGTAGAGGTGGCTTGATAGAAGAGTAGATCTGAGAATGTTTGTTCTGAGGTCAGCCTACTCTGCACAGGGGACTCTAAGGTGGGGTTTTATGCTAGTTTAGGCTGAGAGTTGGTCAAAGTTTCAGGAGCCTGGGAGGAGGAGAGAAACATAACCAAAATTTGGGTAAAAAGCATTTTATTCTGATTGATCATTGGGAACAAAACATGTGAGCTAATCATTTATAAAGAAAAGAATTAGGAATTTGGAGGGTCTGTGTCTGGCCTTTTCATAGGTAAAAAGAGGGATATCCACGAATCTTATCTCAGTCATATGGTGGAGGGTGTCTCCTTGAAATAGGCTATTTCCTGGAACACAAAAGGAATGGGAGAATTTCTTAATCACTGCTTTTTTTCTAGGATCATGGGGTTCATGTAAAATTCAGTATTGTGAAAGTCAGTGGCCAAATGGGAATGGAGTTTAAGACAATCAAGTTTGAGAATTTTTCATATCCTCAATTAGCAGACATTATTAGAAAGATACATTATTAGAAAGATAATGCTGGAATTTTTTTCTACTTATAATCATCTACTTGTGTGATTAAAAAAACTACTTTACACATAAAAGCAGAGGCTATAACTGGCTTACAAGTGTTAGAAAAATACAATTAAAAACAAAAACAATGTCCCACCAACTTTTCATGGAAAATCCCAAATTCTGTAAAATAATTTAAAGGAGTTTATTATGAGTCAAATATGTGTGACTGCAGTCTGGGGAACATGGTCTCAAGAGTCTTGCGAAAATGTGTCTGAGGCAGCTGGACTTCAGTTTGGTTTTATACATTCATGGACATAAGAATTACAGGTAAAACCATATACATTGGTTTGGTCCAAAAAGGTGGGACATCTCAAACGAAGGGCTTATAAAGCATAGGTGGATTTTAAGTATTCTTTAGTTGTCAATTGGTTCAAAGAGTTAAGCTTTGTCTGAAGATCAGGAGTCAATAGAAAGGAATGCTTGAGTTAAGTTAAGGGAATATTCTATCTGTCATGTGATGCTATAAAGAATCAGGTTGGAAAGTAAGCCACATTATACCTGGTTAATAAAAACCCACTTTATGAGATGTTATTGTTCATAGATAGGACTCACCAGGCCTCTTAGAAAGGAATTTGGGCAAAAGGAAAAAAAAAGGTCGGAGTTCACTCCTAACTACCCAGAAAACCTCTCCACAAAGGTAGGAGAGAAAGAAAACAGTTTTATTATTTAATGAGCATTAAGCCAGAAAGTGATGTGCACCATAAGCAGTCCACTAAGAGATTGCAAAGGCATAAAGGAATCTCACTCTTTTATATAGCTAAAGTAGTTACAACCTATTACACACGTTTTTCAAGATAAACAATAACTAGTACTCAACTAAGAGGACTTGGCACCATTTGTCACATCTGGATTCACCTGATAATTGGGGTGGCCATTGTGTTTGCTAATTATTATTGTTTTATCCAAAGGAAAAATAAACTTCTCATGTCTTTATGACAGGTGGTAGTTTTGCATCTTGGAGCTAGACACCTTCCTGCAGAAACTGGGAGGTGAGGGTGCTATTTTCCTTGATGATTACTTTCCATAGGAAAGACAAACTAATTTCCTTTACTCTCACATGATTCTCAATACTTCGCTTCTGACACCAGATGCATAGGTTTTTTTGCCACACCAAGCAATTCTCCAATTTTCTGTACATACTAAGTGAGTATACTGTAATTCAATTCAATTCTTATGTTATCTACCTGGTGTTAGTGCATACCCCACAGGTTAAAGGCTCATTCCCACAAGACTGCTATCCCTTTCAGATGCCATTTATAAGTGATGGTACTCAAGTTACCCACAATTTTTGTCTGACTTAGCTGAAAGTTAGAGGTTCCTGCGATCCCCTCTTCAGGTTTGATAATTTGCTGGAATGGCTTACACAGAACTCAGGAAAACACTTACTTACATTTACTGGCTTATGAAATAAGCGAAGACATGTATCCATCCCCCTTTCTCTTCTTCAGGCATTTACTTTAGAAAACTTGTAAGTTCTCCTCTTTCTCTTGTAAATGTATGTAAATCTTTTAAAAGCTCAATAAGCCTCTCAGCACATTTAGGATCCTGCACTGCATTAGGTGCTAGCCTCTCTGGGTTGTGCGTTACATGTATTCTTTCTATAAGGTAAAGACTATTATTCTGTTCACTCTGTAGGTGTGTAATATGAGGAAATGTGCACAGAAAGATGTAAGTTATTTGCCCAAGATCAACAAGTGTAATACTGAGATTGAGACTAAGGCAGTCTGCACTCTAGAGTCCATGCTTTTAACCATAAGCTCTGCTGTTTCTCGCAGATGGTATTTGTCTTTTTGGTAAAAGAGATAATGGAGGTCATTGGTTTTTGATAAGGGATCATAAAAACCTATTTGGATCATCCATAGATGGCAACAGAAAACCTGACGCTCTGGTCTAGCCCAGGCCCCAAGGCTACGGTCAAGAAACACTACCAGTGGCAGCAGCCAAGGAAAAGGGACATATGAAAGACTCAAGGAACTGTTATTTTCCTCAGTTTAAGAATTATGAACTTATATTTTCTGATTGAATCTAACTTAATTTGTGCAGCTGACTTTTAATGGTGCAAAGTTTTATTTTTCAAACTCTAGATTGAAAATAGAGTAGGTGGTAGAAATCTTGGGATTTATTGATAAGATTGTTGTGCTTGCCTCAAAGTCTATGGGTGGAAGGTGTATTGTTGAATGTTTAATAATGAAATAGAAAAAGCAGAAATAAAGCTTTGTATGGCTGACAATCAAATGCCCACTGACAATGACAAACTACTGGTGAAGGTGTCTCATGACTCTTCTCTGACAATATGATCAGCTCCTAGATAAACAATATTAAAGGCAGGAGTCTACCTCCAGGGCTTCTCTAGGAGGGCAGCTCCTGTCTCTGATTGCATTTTCTTGCTCTTTTGGTGACATCAGGTAGACAGGGCTAGAGGCTAAAGACATTCAGTGGCATTTTCCCCCTTAATACTGACAAAAGAAATAACACTTAGGAGGTTCATATTCTTAGAGCTTCATATCTGGAACAATGTAGATGTGAAGGTTTTGACCAATGGGAGGGGTCCTTGCTCTTTCAGGAAATCACCTGGCTATTATTCATAATTTTAAGAGTTGACAAGAATTTAGGAAGAAGTTCCTCAGAGTCTCAACTGAATTCTTGAACTCATCCCACATCACTCCCAATCATTTTCCAACATTGTTGAAATGACAACAAAGGATTTAGACTATTTCATAAACTTAATGGTAGAGCCCTGGCAAGATTTGAGAAGACTGACTCCAATTTTGAAAGAAGTTCTATTGTGGGTAAATGTTATCAAACAGAGTTGCGTGCTATAGAGAAATCTTTTGTGAAAGGAAGAGTCAATGTGGCCTATTTGACTATGGTTTTATTTTTAAGAAATTGCCACTGGCACTCCAAACTTCAGCAACCACCAACCTGATAATTCAGTATCCATCAGTGAGGCAAGATACTCCACCAGCAAAAAGATGACAACTCTTAAAGGCTGACATGATCATTAGCATTTTTTAACAAGTATTTTTTAGTTTTTTAAGTTCATTTCAGAGTATTATGGGGATACAAACACTTTGATTACATATATTGCCTTTGCACCACCCAAGTCAGAACTACAAGCATGCTTATCTCCCTGAAAGTGCGCACCACACCCATTAGGTGTGAATTTACCAATCCTCTCCTCCGCCCTCCCACCTCCCCGACATCTGATGAATGTTACTTCCCATATATGCACCTAAGTGTTGATCAGTTAGTGCCAATTTAATGGTGAGTATATGTGGTGCTTTTTTTTCCAATCTTGTGATACTTCACTTTGAACAATGGGCTCCAGCTCCATATAGGATAATATAAGAGGTATTAGTTCACCATTGTTTTTTTATGGCTGAGTAGTACTCCATGGTATGCATATACCACATTTTATTAATCTACTCATGTATTGATGGGCACTTGGGTTGTTTCCACATCTTTGCAATTGGTGAATTGTGCTGCTATAAACATTCGAGTGAAGATATCTTTATTATAGAATGTCTTTTTTTCCTTTGGGTAGATGCCCAGTAGTGGGATTGCTGGGTCAAATGGTAGTTCTATTTGTGGCTCTTTGAGTTATCTCCATATTGCTTTCCACAGAGGTTACACTAGTTTGCAGTCCCACCAGCAGTGTATGAGTGCTCGTATCTCTCTGCATCCATGCCTACATTTGTTGTTTTGAGACTTTTTGATAAAAGCTATTCTCATTGGAGTTAAGTAATATCTCATTGTGGTTTTGATTTGCATTTCCTTGATAATTATAGATGTTGAGCAATTTTTCATATGTTTAATTAAGGTGTATACATGTTTTTAGATATAATGCTATTGTATACAATAGACTACAGTATATTATAAATATAATTCTTATATTCCCTGGGAAAACAAAAATTCATGTTACTTGCCTTATTGCAATATATGCTCTATTGAGTTGACTGGAATCAAATCTGAAATATGTCTCAGGTATGTATGCCTATATGGAGAATCATATTTTTCATATGTAAAATTTTAAAACTTTAAAAAATGGTGACCTTTTATCATAGTGCTAGCATGATGGCATGAGATAGATTTTAAATGTGCTCACCCTCATAAAAATGATATGGTTATGTGAGATGATGGATATGTTTGTATTTATGTACAGTCACTCTGGCGATCAACAAAGAATGCCTCTTTCACCACACTATTGTCAAAAATGTAGTGAATTTTATGTCTACCAAGTACTTAGCCATACACGAAAGGACAGACTTCAATTTAGTTTCCAATGATCATAATCAGAAATAAGAGAGTATCATAGCACAGAATGGAATGGTGATTTTCTTTTCTCTTCCCTCCCCTTCCTTCACTCCTTCCCTCCCTTCCTTCCTTCCTTCTTTCCTTCCTTCCTTCCTTTCTTCCTTCCTTCCTTCTTTCTTCTCTTTCTTCCTTCCTCTCTCTTTTGTTTTTGTTTTTGCAAACAGCTCTTAAAATTTAAAATCTCAGAATTAATGGAAGAAGGAAATGAAATAATTCTAAAGCACTGCACTATTGCATATATTCAACAGCTTTCCAAATTCGATAGCTGGATCTGAAATTGTTTTTTTGCATTAGTACAATTTTGTTTCTCGCTGATCATATGGATCACTGCAAAACCCACCTCCACTGTTGACTGGTTATTTTCAGTGACATCTGTGTGAGTGGGATGTTAGTACATTCTGCAAAAACTACAGAATTGTGCTTCATAGGATTATTAGGATTATGCTTCATTTGATACTGTTTCAGTTCTCTGCTTTCCTTTTTCCATTAAATTGCTTCTCTAAAGACTAAAAAATTAATAACAATAGTAAGATTGGAACAGCAAAACTGCAGCCTTCACTGTGGCTGAGCCCTTAAGAGCATCTCAACTATGAATTTGTGTGCCATCTGCTCTGCTTATAACGGTGAAAATTCAGGTAATTTCTTTTCTATATGAAACTGCATTGTTTATAAATGACATGTTTCTTGCTTACTCCTGAGCTGAAGTCATACTTAGGTTCCCGAGGAGAGTGTACTTAATGGAAAAGGAACATGAATCAAGTGGCTGTGTAGGACTATAAAGGCCTGGCCTGCTGCTCCCATGAATAATAGCTCCTAGTGGGCCTCACCTGTAAGTCCAAGAGAAATCAATTGCTCAGCTTTGGGAGGTACTTTAACTCTACATGCCTACCAAAGTCCACTGAGACTATCTAAAATACTATTTTTTTATAAAATGAAATAGTACTCTATTAGAGTATTTAAACTTTTCCAAAAGAGAGTTGTAATTCCTTCCCTCAAGACCATGTATTTCCAAAAGCTGCATTGCTGGAGCATCTTGGCTATTTGTAGAAAGTTCCTACAAATATGGAAAAAATGAATAATTTTTATAGCTCAGGATTTTTATGACAGAAATAGTCTGTGAAATACAGTATATGAGTTCTTACTCATTTATCAACTTAGGGTTGTATTAGTCAGAAGTGAAAAACTAGAGGTTGCAGCAGACCAGTGCCTAGTAGGCCAATCTTGCCTATAGGTGTTCCATTTGTTCAACACAGGGTGTTAGGAACTGAACGTTTGTGTGTCTCCCCAAAACTTATGTGTTGCAATTCTAAACCCACAATGGGATGTTATTAGGAGATAGTGTCTTTAGGAAGTAATGTAGGTCATGAGGATGGGGCCCTCATGAAAAGAATAACTGCTCTAAAGAAGGGACCACAGAGAGTTCTTACACTTTCTTTCTACCATTTGAGGATACAAGGAGCTGGCAGTCACAACCTGGAAGAGAGCCCTCACCAGAACCAGACTCAGACTTCCAGCCTCCAGAACTGTGACCAATTTTTAAATTTATAACCCACTTGGTATAAGGTAATTATTATAGCAGCCTGAATTAAGACAGAGCTTTTCAAAATATTAGTTGCTAGCTAATACTTAAAAGTCTGGATTTCAAGTGTCTTTTGGAAAACTGGAAGGTCTAGCCTTGCTAGGGTGGCATTCCTACACTGTGACTATACCACTGCCCCTTCAGGACAGAATGTGGGCTTCACTTATTTATATGCTTACTTCCCATAGACTCTTGAATTTACAGCACCTGGTAAGTTCTGGGAAGGCAGAATATATATTGTTCTGAGAAGATAGAAAGCAAGAGGGAATTATTTAAGACAGCCCAATTTGTTTTCTTCTACAAAGTCTCACATTCCCACTGAGTAAATGATTCTGTGCTCCAAGAGCATTTTGAACATACCTCAATGAAGGTACTTTTCATAATATATTGTTACTTTTTTCTCCCAAGTCTGCCTTCTGCCATAGACCTTGAGGGCAGAAACTATATCCTGATTGCCTTATGTAATGTCCCAGTGCTTATTACTGCCATGTAGGTCCTTGGAGAGCTGCTTTCTGAATGAAGGAATGCTTGAGTGCATGAATGGACAAACGGTCCATTGGGCTATTCATGATGACTTGAGTTTCTTAACTAAGTGGGATAAAGGGGATTTAGGAAGGGTTTGTCTCACCACTTGGCACTTTTAGGTAGTCTGTGTCATACAGAACTTTGAATCCCTGCCATTTATATGAGCTATATATTAGAGCAATACGATTGCCATGGAGCAGCTTTATTTTCTTCTGAATAAAGAGAATAACAATTCTTATTTGATCATCCTATTAAAATGAACACAAAACCTAACACAAGCTCATTATTCCTGTCAAGTTTTTAATCATTACCTGACAAAAGAAAAAGCCAAAGCCATCCAAAAAATTATAATTTTTGTCCTCCCTTTGGAAGAATAACATGTTCTAGTTTTCTCTCATTGTAATTTCAGTTCTGTTTTTAGTTATCCCTTTAGAAAAAAATGGAAAATTGTCTTTCCAATCTCTCCTTTGTTAAGAATGTAAATACAAAATGTTCAATGTTTTGGAACAGTTTTAATATATTTCTCCTTTAAATTAAGATTGTAAAAGCTAAAAAATGCCATAGCCATTTAATCAAAGGGTAAATATTTTCGTGACTGCAATGAAGTGGAAGCTTTTGAACAAATAGTATCTGAGGGTGGTTATTCTAATTGGAATTGTTGCATAAGGAAAGCAAAAGCAATTCCCTGTATGGAGAAGGCAAAGCTGACTTAATCCAATCTTATTAAGGACAGGTCTATTGTGAATGAGCTTTTATCACCAACCAGAAGTTACTTTTAGATTTGTTTCTCACACAGACTGCAATATTTCCATCACTCTTATCTCATGCAGTTATCTATCACTTTGACATTGATATATTTTAGAAGTTAAATTTAAGTCATGTGTAATTACATATATAGAATTCTCTTTTGCATGTGCTTACATTATAAAATTGGAAATAGGTTCATTTCTATGTGGGAAAAATCATTAGAGAATTGATTACAGTATTTTTAAAAATAAGGACAGGTTTAACATGAGGTCTGGATCTGAGAAATTTTGAGTAGAGTCTATATTGTGCACACTACAAGAATATCAACTTCCTGATAAAACTAGATCGTGCCTGGAAATGTAGTAATGCTGTCTATAACTCAATTTTTAATTACATAACTCTGAAAGCAATATTTTTATATAGTATATTTAATAATGAGAAGACCATTTATAAGATATGTTAATAACATTAAAAACTTTTAAAACTAGGTATTGTTTTAGCATATCATTAAAATAAAAAGCACAAATTCTGCTCAAATATAATTTATTTAGTTTTTATTGACTATGGAAAACCATCTTTTTCTTTGCAAATGTAATCCTTGCTAAAGATATGTTTCTTTTATGGACATTTGAAACTTCTTTCCCATTTTAGAATGAGAGTATCTAAACTTATACCTACACTGTTGCTTTAACATTCTTCATCTGACTATTTATTGAAGAAGGAGTGTAAAGGAAATTCACCAGACTCTCCATTGAAAATGATTTCCCCTCATTTTGAAGGTGAGTTCCTGTGGTATTAAAGCATTGTACATATATAGCAATTACTGCACCTGCAGAGTAACAATTTTCCCCACACAAATATAATTTTATAGTTCTTTAAAGAAGCTTTTAAAAATATCTAACAAAGAGAAAGCCTACCAAGGTAATCTTCTTAGGCAAATCCTTGTTTGATGTGTGACAGTGGATAGGAAAATAGGACCAGTGGGCTTGCTGCGATGTTCTGCCCAGCACTGGACTTCTCCTCAAAGGACCTTTGTTAAAGGAAAGTTCCTTTGTCCTCAGGACATCAGTAAACTTACCTCATGGGTCTCATGGAGGCCACTGGCTGTGAGATGAAAAAGGTATGGAGCCATGACTTCTTCCAATCCATGCTCGTAGGGCAGAACACAGGAAAGATCTGCAAAGGGGACTTCCTAAGAGCCCTGGATTCTCTGCTGCTCCTGTGGTTGCCAGGGAAGACCACAATTTTAAAATTGAATCTTGAAAGGACTTTTTTACCTTAAATTTCAAGTACATCAGTTGGCTCTAGCAGAGGGGAGGGAAGGGCAGCACAGCCCAATATTGGAGGGAGACTTTCTCAGGGCTGGTTGGCATGGAAGGAAGGCAAGTGCTTTTGTAGGTTCTGAGGCACTTGCCTCTTGTCCCTGGTCTCCCTTCATTAAGCTGTTACGATCCACAAAGTAATGTAAGTCTCCTTGCTCCTGAACTATGGACTCACATTCTCTGGCATGGGAGATGTGTGCAGAAATCCCACTTCCCCCTCTGCAACTCAGCCTAGTTCATCCCCACACCCTAACAACATCAATGTTAATAATCATGAAGACACCAAATTTGCTCCATACCCTTAGTCTTGCTGTGACAAATCGATATAGTTATAAGAAATGGTACATATTTTAAATTTAAATACTTTATCTTAATCTTTTAGTTATCAGGATCACATTTTAACAAGTTGATTCTAAGACACTGTGCCAAATAGTTGTATGAACTTCTGAGAAAAATTAATGATCTGTTTCTGAATCTTCATCCCTTAGTCTTTAAAACATTTCTTTCATTGTCATTGCTTGATTTGCATCATTTATCACCTAACTTCTAGACTATCAAAATAGCTTTTCAATTGATTCTTTTATTCATAGATTATTCTCTATTTACAACTCCAAACCATTGCATAATGTTGTCAGATTAAATTTCCTAATAACTAGCTATTTGCATGCTGAAAACCTTTAGTAATACCTATTATTCAGCAATAAAGTAAAAACATATATACTTATTAAAAGGTAAAATTTCATTATGCCAGTCCCCTGCTTAATAACTTTTGTTTGCTCTCCACTGCCCTTAAAATAGATTCCAAATGCCTTAGAAAATGGTATCTAGCTCTCTCTGACTTGTTCCTGACCACCACTCTAATCCCATTATCCCCACTGCATCCCAGCTCCCTTGGGTTTTGTTATATAGTGCCATGACCTTCTCCACGATTAGCAATGGTTAACTTAGGATGCCAAGGGAGCACAGAGAAGACAGAGCCAGTTCACGATAACTTGGGAACTTGTATCATCCTCAAAAGCCAAAGCACTTGGTTAGAGAGAACTATCTGACTGTTTTTCTGCATCTTGACGCCACCACACCCTAGTCCAAGTCACAGTTATTTCTCATTGGTCTACCTGTATGCACTCCTGCCTCACCCCTGTATTTCCTCCAGTCCTGTGCATTTGCCATGCTTGATCTTGTCATGGAGACTGTGCACTTATTGATCACTCTGTCTCAAGTGCTGCTTCTTTCTACCTTCTGGCCACTGATATCATTCTCATCATATGTATCTCAAGTCACTTAGTCCTTCCTCAGGAAAGGCTTCCTTGAGCTCTCTGACTACCTCAAATGCCCTTCTTGTATCCTCTTTTAGTTCTATGTGTATCTTTTTCATGGTACTTTTCACAATAACAGTTTTTACATTTATTTTTCTGAGTGTTTGATCAGTATCTGTCTCCTCCATGATACTGTGAGCTCCATTAGGACAAGTACTAGATCTGAGGATTTTTTTTCTTCCTTTTTTAAAATTCTACTCCTATTTCTGGTTTCCTGTGCAGTTCTTTGTTAAAAATGGGTGTGCTTAATAAATATTTTTAGAATGAATTTGAATTATACATCAAAGTCATGTCTTAAGCTTATTTCAAGGTAATACACTATGATCCAGATTTACAATTCCTTTCCCCCAAAATGTACAGCAAAATAGGAGATGCTGTTAATGTTCAACTTTTCTAGAACATTAAGTCTTTCTGTTTTCTGAGAAAACACTGCAGCTAAGTCAGATTCTCTTATTTGCTATCTTAGACAAATTAGATTCTAGAGACAGAATAGATTTCTTGTTTGATTGATGACTTTTTTTCCTACAAAATTTTCATGATAGGAGTTTCCTATCAATGTTCCTAAAAAGATGTAAGTAATGAAAATAAGGGCACTGTTGAACAAATAGCTAGGATTAAAAGGAAAAAAAATGTCATAAATAGATTAATAAAAAATAATGAACCATATGTATTTCTGCTTCCTTAGTTGTTTATTTCATTCCACCTTAAAGAGCAGCTATAATCTTAAATCTTATTTTAGGTCCCAAATTGTGCTTAGGCTCTAGGTCCTTTCCCAGGCAATTTTCTCAGCCCGGCATGCTCTACCCTGCCCACTGACACATCCTTCCTGTGCCACATATCCTTCAGGTCTAGGTGAAAATAGGACTTTCTAACGATTGCTTTCTCTGACAACCTTGCACTTCTTCAACATAATCTTTGTTCAATATATGTTTTTCTTTTCCCTTCTGGTCTATCAGCTACTCTAGGTGGAATCATATTTAATTTTTTGCTGTTGTATTCCCAAGTATTATATGATGGCTGGTATATAGGAACTGGTTAATTAGTATGTATTGAATGGATAAATAAATGGCTTTTACCATCTGAGTACAACCTATAAGTCAACTGCTTCTCATACAAATTTTATAATCCATTTCTGTGGTATTGTTCCTGCCATATCTAGATTTGCTACAACATTCCATTTTCCTAAAATTGCACTATATATGTATGTTTTGTTTTGTTTTTGTTATAGACTTCCATCCTCCACCTATCATGGCCTATTTAACACAAATGCTATATGCCTCACTGTACCTTTATGTTTCCCTAGGTAGTAATGATCCTCTTCTCCTTTGAGCTCTCAAAGTAATTAGCTGGTCACATTTCTAAGGCAGAGACACCTTGTGCTACAGACATTAATGATAGACTTAGAGAGGGGTGGGGAGCCTATGGCCTTCATGGCACATGTGACCTTCTAAGTTCTTAACTGAAGACTTTGACTGAATCCAAATTTTACAGAACAAATCCTTTTGTTTTTACTAATACCGTGTTTTTCATCTTTTATATTTTTATTTATTTTTTTTAATGAACATATTTAAAATACCAAGAATAAAATAAGTTTCAACAAAATAATCCTACCAAAGTGACTGGCACAATTAGAATATTAGTAAGCTATAGGGCTAAATTGATGGCTTCTATGCTCATGATTTAGTTTTAACTTTCCCCACCTGACTGGCACCACTATTGCACCAGGCTGGTTAGCAAGAGTTTATGGGTGTCTAGTACATCACTCTGTTACCAGCTTTTGGCAGTGGTGCACTATGTTTCCATTTGAAGTGGAATTTGTGAATAGTTCCACAGCTCAATAGTATTTTTCAATTTTACTTGCTTAACTGCCCATCATGTCAAAGAAGACCAAAAAAATGCTAGAGTAAGAAAAAAGATTTTTAAATGAACATTGGGAATTGCAATATTATCTTGTCTCTGCTAAAGATAAGATGATTTTCTTGCTTTGTGATACTTCAATATCAACATTAAAGAAATTCAGTGCTTGTCAGCATTATAACACTCATAAGGACCACAAATATTTTAAATTAGAGGGACAGGCATAATGGTTGTATTGAAGAAATTAAAAGATAAAATCAAAGACAATTCTTTAAATCAGAAACAAGACCTGAAAATAATGCCACTGAAGCAACTTATAAAGTGGCTTATGTGCTCAGGAAAAAAGGGAAGCCATTTCAGTGATGCAGAAATTGTGAAAGAATGTAATGTTGAAGTTGTAGGATAACATTTCAAAATACATACAACTGCCTCTTTCAAGGACAATCATAACTTATCAGGAGCATGAATTAGCCTTTGACTTAACAGAACAACTTTGTGCAATATTTCAAAAGGAAAATCTATATTATTCAATCTCCTTGGATGAATCAACTGACACTACTGATTCAGCACAGGTTTTATACTTCATTTAGGTCATAACAGAAGATTTTCTTTGCTACAGAGAGTTACTCACTTTGGGCACTCTTTTGAACAGAACATAGGGAATAAATATCTTCAACAGCTTTCAGTATAAACGTCATGAAGCTGGATTGAATTTGGTAAATGTGGTGAGTGGATGTACAGATGGTGCACCTTCCATGACAGGAAAACATGAAGGGTTTATTGCACAGATTAAAAACAGTATTTACAGATCCAGATGCTTTCATTTCTTTTTATTGTATCTTGTATCAGCAAAATCTTTGTGCTAGAGCTAGTATTTTAAGTGACACTTTGCAACATATTATAAGTGTTGTTAACGTATTCCTGCAAATGCAACACAGCATCCTCAGTTTTGTAACATACTAAAATTGAATAATGAGTTATTCAATGTGGATTTGCCATATCATTCTAAAATGCATTGGCTGTTGTGAGACAGGTGGTAGCCAAAAATTTATATCTATGAGAACAAATAGTTAAATTTTATGAAGAGCAGAATCAGCAATATGAATTATTGAAGATTTCTATAGAAATGCAGCATTTCTGTGTGATATGTCAAATCAAAAAGATTTGAATATTTCTTTGCAAGGTAAAACTAAATCTATATATGATACATGGCAAAAAAATCCAAGGATTTCAAAAAAAGTTATCGTTTTTCAAAACACTTCTTCAAAAGGAAATTTCAGGTGAACATTTTCCCCAATTATCAAAGGTCATTGATGAGGAGGATGATACATGTGAATTATTTGAAGAATATGTAGCTATTATATAGGCCATTGGAGAATACAATGAAAGATTGAATGACTTTGAGAATCACGACGTCACACTCTAATTAACATTTCGGCCTCAGCTAATTGATAGCACCAAGACACCTAAAGAACTACAGATGGAATTCATTAAGCTCTCAGTAGTTGACATTTTAAAGTCATTGTTTGATGCTAAGAAAGATCCAACTGAAATATGAAAAACTAGAGTAGAATAATCATGCTTTCTGGAATATGCCTAAAAATGCTTTCTTGCTTTTGAAACACTTACTGCCGTGGATCTACATTCTTCTACCCAACCCAAATCAAGGTGCCATTAAAGTCACAGATGACTGATACCCATCTACAGGATCAACTGGAACTGTAGACCTCTATATTGCAATGAAATATTCAAGTGCTTTCTAACAAAAAGAAGACACAATAAAGACATTAAAATGTTAGTTAACTTTAAAATTAACAAATAGTTTTCAGGTTTTGGAATTATTAAGTACACAGTAGTTAGATTGTTACAAAATAATGTACATTTTAAAGTATATATAATTGAAGGCCTTACTTAATTACAGATAAATTAATGTAGCCTTCCAACAGGAAAATGTTCACTATCCCTGGGAATATATATATATATATATATATATATATATATATATATATATATGTCTGACTTGATTGCAAACTCTTTAAGAGTACAGGTCATTTTATACTTTTCTATCTCCCATAATTGCCAACATAGTACCTTGCACATAATACCTATGTACTTAGTCAACATTTGTTAAAATGATTGATTAATGGCCACTCTAGTTAACCAAAGGTTTTCCTGGTCATATTGCTTAGTTTGTTTATTAATCTAGGTGTTCAGACCTCTTTGTGCAAAAGAAATAATTTCATCATAGAGTCTTACTTAAGCAGTTTGTTTTTTAACAATTTATTTTTTGTTATTTGATTTTAGGAACTCCCTTTAGATTTAGTGGATTAAAAGTCATTAAAAGAATAAAAGTAGCTCAAACCTTAGTCATAAATCTCCTGAATGGCACACTAAGAATAGAACCATTTTCCATGGTTTACAGGGAGTAAGCCATGGAAAGAGTTTAAGAGTTGATCTTAAAGCCAGCATGATTGGACCCTATTCAAGAATCATAGAAATTAAAAGTGGGCACAGTTAAGTAAATTGAAAAGTCAGCATGGTCCCAAGTCTATTCAATTTCCAACTAGTATAGAGCAAAGCACATTTGGGAATGACCAGTGTGATTGGAAATTTAAGGAGCTGAGAAATACTGGTAAAAGCATTTTTGGAAAATCCCTTAGCTTAAAAAACCTAAGGGATTCCTGAAGAAATGGGAAATAGGAAATGAGTCCAGAAATAAAGTGAACACATCTTTTATTAATATTTTTTTTTCCAAAAAGGAAATTCTAAGTTTAGGAAAATTAGTAAAAGTTTTATCAGCAGTCCACACCAGGGCAGCAACACCCAGACAACATTCAGAGTTGTCTTACAACACTACCAAAGATTGAGTAATTTATAAAGGAAAGAAATTTAATTCTCTTAGTTCTCAATGCAAGCTCAATGTGCTGGCATTGAGGACTTCTTGTCGTGTTCTCACATGACAGATGGAGGAAGGGGCAAAGCCACGTCCAAGAGCCCTTTTTATGGCAGCACTCATCAGTTTGTGAGGGCAGAGCCCTCATGACCTGAACACCTTCCATTAAACCCAACCTCCTGACACTGTTGCATTGAAGATTGTTTCCAACACATGAATTTTGAGGGACACATTCAGACCATAGCAAGGGTTATGAGTGAAAATTCCCAAAGGGACAAAGTATGCCAAATATTGGATTTTTATGGAGATTGCATTGAATCTGTAAATCACTTTGGATGATTAGTATGAATATTTTAACAATGTTGATTCTACCAATCCATGAACATTATATGTTTTTCTATTTGTGTCATCTGTGACTTCATGATATGTTTTTCTATTTGCGTCATCTGTGACTTCTTTCCTTCATGTTTTATGGTTCTCTTTGTAGAGATCTTTCACTTCCTTGGTTAAGCATATTCCTAGGTATTTAATTTTCTTTGTAGCTATTGTGAATGGTATTAAGTCTTTAATTTCACGCTTAGCTTGACTGTTATTGGTCTATAGGAATGCTACTGATTTGTGTACATTAATTTTGTAACCTGAGACTTCGCTGAATTTATTTATCAATTCGAGGAGTGTCTTGGTGGAGTCTTTGGGGCTTTCTTGATATAAGATGATATCTTCAGGAATAAGCAGTAGTTTGACCTCCTCTTTCCTGATTTGGGTACCCTTTATTTCTTTCTCTTACCTGACTGCTTTGGCTAGAACTTCCAGCACTATGTTGAATATAAGTGGTGACAGTGGGCACACTTTAGTCATTCCAGTTCTTAGTGTGAATGCTTTCAGCTTTTCTCCATTCAGTATGATGTTGACTGCGGGTTTGTCATGTATGGCTTTTACAATCTTGAGGTATGTTTCTTCTATGTCTAATTTTTTCAGGGTTTTTATTATGAAAGGGTGCTGAATTTTATCAAATGCATTTTCTGCATCTATTAAGATGATCATATTGTCTTGTTTTTGCTTCTGTAGTGTGTCACATTTATTGATTTCTGCATGTTGATGCATCCCTGGGATAAAGCTCACTTCATCATAGTGGATTATTTATTTTATGTGCTATTGAATTCAGTTTGCTATTATTTTTTTGAGGTTTTTTGCATCTATATTTATGAATCTATATTTTTCAATATCCCTTACATAAAGGGTATTGGTCTATAGTTTTATTATTTTTGTTGTTGTTGTATCCTTTCTTAGCTTTGGTATCAAGGTGATATTGGCTTCACAGAATGAGTTGGGGAGAAGTCTCTACTTCTCAATGTTATGGAACATTTTCTGCTCCATAGGTACCAGATCTTCTTTGTAGGTCTGGTAAAATTTGGCTGTGAATCCATCTGGTTTGGGCCTTTTTTGTTGTTGTTGTTGTTGTTGGAAGATTTTTTATTTACTACTTCAATCTCATTTTTTTGTTATTGGTATTGGCCTGTTCGGGAGTTCTGCTTCTTCCTTACTGAGTCTTGGAAGATTGTGTGTTTCTAGGAATTTATCCATTTCCTCTGTGTTTTTGAATTTATGCATGTAGAGATTTTCATAGTATTCATAGATGATATTTTGTATTTCTGTGGTATCAGTTGTAATATCTCCTTTTGCATTTCTGTAATCTTAGCACTCTGGGAGGCCAAGGCAGGAGAATTGCTTAAGATCAGGAGTTCAAGACATTGTACTTACTTTTATGGTCAATTTTTATTTATGACAAGTAATATTGGTAATTATTAGAGGGTAAGTTCTCATTTAAAATATTTAAATAGGAAGGCAAACTTATTTAGAGAGAAATATTAAGTCTAGGGTATCTGCAAATTTTGCGAAAATTGGGAAGGTGGCTGAAGAATGAGACACTTGGGAAATGTTCTACTATTCAAGATTTAATTATTTAATGTTCATGGTTTTAAAGGTGAAATAATGGAAGAGATTTATTTATAAAAGCTAATAAATTTTATTATGTAAATGATAAAGAAATAACAAAGTCACAGTTTTAAAATAAAGAGTCAATGTATGAGAGTTTAAAGAATAGGATTAGGAATTTTTGAGAAAGAATTAAGAAGTCTTTAGGAGTAGGTATCACTTTTGGATGTATGTTGGGTCATAACAGGTATGGGATGAGATTAAAGACTATAGAGTCAATGTCCATGAGTAGGAGCCTTGATCAAAACATTTTCTTCAGGTAAGAATATTTAAAAAATGATTATGTCATTTTGGAAAAAGTTCTATTTAAAAAGAGAATTAATACCAAGTTTTGTGGGAAATTCTAAGAAGACAACTGGACATTAGTGAACATATGATAAAATGAGAATTGGTTTCATAGAATGAAAGAAGGAAGGTATATAAGTATACTTCATTTTATTACACTTTGCTTTATTGTGATTTGCAGATATTGCAGTTTTTATAAATTGAAGGTTTGAGCTAAACCTGCATCCAGAAAGTCTATTACTGTCATTTTTCCAATAACATGTTCTTACTTCATGTCTCTGTGTCACATTTTGGTAATTCTCAAATATTTCAAACTTTTTCATCATTATTATTATATCTGTTATGATGACCTGTGATCAGTGATCTTTGATGTTACTATTGCAATTATTTTAGGGCACCACAAACCACAAGAGATGGTAAACTTAATTGATAAATGTTCAGTGTGTTCTGACCACTTTAATGACCGGCTGTTCCTGTGTCTCTCTCCCCCTCCTTGGGTCTCCCTAATCCCTGAGATACAATAATATTGAAATTAGGCCAATTATTAACCCTAAAATTGTCTCTAAGTATTCCACTGATAGGAAAAGTAGCATATCTCTTTAAAGTAGCATGCACTTTAAATAAAAATTTACAAATTATTAAGCTTAGTGAAGAAGGTATGTCAAAAGCAGAGATAGGCTAAAAGGCAGGCCTCTTGTGCCAAACATTTATCCAAGTTATAAATGCAGAGGAAAAGCTCTTGAAGGAAATTAAAGTGCTACTCCAGTGAGCACATTAATGATAAGAAAGCAAAATGGCCTTTGCTAATATGGAGAATGTTTTAGTCATCTGCATGGAAGATAAAACCAGCCACAACATTCCCATAAGTCTAATCCAGAGCAAGGCCCTAACTCTTTTTAATTATATGAAGGCATAGAAAGGTGAGGAAGCTACGGAAGAAAAGTTTGAAGGTAACAGAGGTTAGTTCATGAAGTTTAAAGAATGAAGCCATCTCCATAATGTAAAAGTACAAGATGAAGCAGCAAGTGCTGATATAGAAGCTACATCAAGCTATCCCAAAGACCTAGCTGAGATTGATTATTCATGAAGGCAGCTACACTAAACAACAATTTTTCAATGTTGTGAAGTGGCCTTTTATTGAAAGAAGATGCCATCTAGGACTTTCATATCTCCAGAGGAGAAGTCAATGCCTTACTTCAAAACTTCAAAGGACAGGCTAACTCTTTCATTTGGGGCCAATGTGGCTAGTGGTGTTAAGTTGAAACCAATTCTCATTTAACATTTCAAAAACCCTAGGGCCCTTAAGAACTATGCAAAATCTACAGTGTCTATTGTCTATAAATGAAATAACAAAGTATGGATTGCAGCATATCTGTTTACAGCATCATTTACTGACTATTTTAAGCCCACTGTTGAGACCCAGTGTTAAAAAAAAAAAAGATTCCTTTCAAAATATTGTAGCTTATTGACAATGCACCTGGTCACCCAAGTTGTTTTCATGACTGCTAACACACCATCCATTTTGAAGTCCATGGATCAAGAAGTAATTTTGACTTTCAAGTCCTATTATTAATATTTAAGAAATACATCGTATAAGGCTATAGCTTCCATAGATAGTATTTCTTCTGTCTCATGGATCTGGGCAAAGTAAATTGAAAACCTTCTGAAAAAGATTCATTATTCATTAAGAACATTTGTGATTCATGGGAGGAATTAAAAAAATGAACATTAACAGGAGTTTGAAAGAAGTTTATTCCAACTATCAGGAGTAACTTTGAGGGATTTAAGACTGCAGTGGAGGAAGTAACTACAGATGTGGTGGAACTATCAAGAGGATTAGAATTAAAAGTGAATCCTGAAGATGTGACTGAGTTGCTGCAATCTCTTGATAAAACTTGAATGGATAAAGAATTGTTTCTTATGGTTGAGCAAAGAAAGTATTTTCTTAGAATAGAATCTACTATGCTGGGTGAAGATGCTATGGACATTGTTGAAATGAGAACAAAGGATTTAGAATATTCCACAAACTTAGTTGATAAAACAGTAGCAGGGTCTTAGAGGATTGACTCTAATGTTGAAAGAAGTTTTACTGTGGGTTAAATGTTATTAAAGAGAGTTGCATGATACAAATAAATCTTTTGTGAAAAAATACATCAATTGACATGGCCAACTTCATTGTTGTCTTATTTTAAGAAATTGCCACAACCACCTTAAATTTCAGTAACCACCACCCTGGTCAATCAGCAGTCATCAACATCAAGGCAAGATTCTCCACCAGTAAAAAGATTGTGACTCACTGAAGGCTCAGATGATTGTTAGTTATTTTTAGCAACAGAGTATTTTTGAATTAAGGTATGTGCATTGTATTTTTGCAATGATGAATGGGAAATAGAATAAGATTGGAATTCTTCCCATCGATAATAGTATTTAACAGAAAACTTTTTTGGAAGTGGAAAATATTTCAGAGATGTTCAAAGACAGAAAATAAGTATATAGAATTATGATTTATAAAATTAAATTTATCTTTTCTTTTTTATTTTTTTTAACTGTTATGTTTTTCTTTTTTTTAATTTCAGGAAATTATGAGAGTATAAACATTTTGGTTACATTTTATGTCTTTGCCACTCCTTAGCAGGGATTAGATGCATGCCCTTCCCCTCCACAATGCTCACTGTGTCCCTCAGGTGTGAGAATACCGGCCCAATCCCCAAATCCCTGGAGAACACTACCACTATGTGAGCACCATAGTGTTAATCAGTCAGTACCAATTTGATGGCGAGTACATGTGGAGCCCATTCTTCCAATCCTGTGTCACCTCACTTCGGATAATGGGCTCAAGCTCAATCCAGGAAAATATAAGTGGTACTAGATCACTGCCATTTCTTATAATTGAGTAATATTCCATTGTATACATATACCAAATTTTAATAATCCACTCATGAATTGATGGGCACTTGGGTTGTTTCCACATCCTTGCAATAGTGAATTATGCTTTTCTTTTTTAAAAAACATCTTGAGAACCACTTCTGGAATGGCAAAGTAAGGACTTCCAAAAACGAACTCCTCCACCACAAAAACAATGAGAATATTAGCAAAAATAATCAAAATGTATCTTTCTACAACTCTGGATATTAACCAAATGATTGCAACAATCTGTGAAGCATTTATTTATTTAAGAAAAATAACTGAGTCTCAGTAAGTTCAGTGATCTTTGTGGCATTTTAACTTGCCTCATTTGTATTCTCTTCTCCCTAGCTCTTCTGTAGTCTTATTATAAAAACCATCAGATTCAGAACCAAGGAGATATAAAAACCAGCAGTCTAGTAACCACTCTAAGGAGCATAAAGGATTTAGAGCTCCCTATAAAGCCTCATCTCCAGAGAACTGTCACTATTTGACCTCTCTAGTAGCTCCTGGTAAATCTTATTTACAAAAGGTAAAGAACTTATCTTTATTTGACCTGATTCAGAGCTCACAAAGTGAGGAAAGTTCCATCCCCAAGTAATCTGTTAAAAACAATCAGTAACTATTGTTTAATGCAGCAGCAGCCCGCAATGGCAATATCAGCTGGGGCAAACAAAAAGCTGCCAAAAAAGTCAAAAGAAAAATTGGGGAATGAGGTGTCCATAGATGGCTTTGAAAGCCCCAACATATTTCTAGAGACCTAGAAGGTCATGTTCAGGGATGTGTGTATGTTCAAAAAAGACCACAAAAAGACCAATCTCTCATTTCCTCAAGAGATTGGCCTTGAGGCTCTGTGCAAGTAGAGAGTGAGGGTTATGTCAGAATGCTACATTAGCAGAGTGTTAAATGCATACTCCATCACAAACATAGATCCCCTTAGCAAACGGTGGAAAATTTATGGGTTCAAGGCATTTAAGTAAACCTCTGTCCAATCATTAAGTGACCATTAAACTGACTAAGAAGAAAGCTCTGTGGCTATACATAATGAAGAATGTAGAATTTTATAGAAGAAATCTAGGGAAATCACTAAACAAATAAACAGTAACAACAGCAACAGACAGAAGCAAAAATAAACCCTAAAGAATGAGGAAATCTTATTTCCAGAGTTTCTACACAATATTATTTCAAATGTCTAATTTTCAAAAGTTATGAGACACACAAATAATAGGAATGTGTGGCCCATAAACAGAAAAAATAAAGGCAATGGAAACAGCCCCTAAAGAAGCCCAGATATAGAACTTCCTAGACAGAGACTTCAAACTAGTTATTATAAATATACTGAAAGAACAAAAGCAAACTATGTCTAGAAAAATGAAAGGAATGTATGAGAAAGACTTCTCACTAAATAGGAAATAGCAATAAAGTGACAGAAATTATAAAAAGGAACCAAATAGATAATCTGGTGTTGAAAATCACAATAATTGAAATAAATAAATCATTAGAGGTACTCAACAACAGATTCAAACTGGCTGAAGAAAGGATCAGCACACTTGTAGATAGGTCTAAGAAACAAAATGAAAAACAAGTATAAAAAAAGAATGTAGAAAAATGAAGAGCCCTTCAGAGACCTATAGGACACCATCAAATGGTGTTGGTACATATGCATTATGGTAATCCCAGAGGAGAAGAAAGGGGTACAAACAATATTTGAAGACATAATGGATGAAAACTTTCCAAATTTGAGTAAGAACATTAATCCACAAATCCATACAGCCTTGAAAAATCCAAATAGCACAAACTCAAAAAGATGTACACTCAGACACATCATAATAAAAATATTGGAAGCCATAGACAAAGATAATCTTTAAAGCAGTAAGAGAAAATGACATACCACTTACAAGGAATACTTGATAAGTAACTGGCTTCTCATCAGAATAATGGAGGCTAGAGGAAATGAAATAACACATGGAAAGTTCTGAGAGAAAAAGGCTTTCAACCAAGCATTTTATACACAGCAAAACTCTTCATCAAAAATGAAAGAAATTACAAGATTCTGAGAAAAAGGAAAATCTGGAGAATTTATTCCTAGAGGACTTACTTCAGGCTAAAATGAAAGGATATTAAACTGTAACTTGAATCCAATAGAGGTAACAATATAGGTTAATATAAAAGACAGTAAAAATGTGTTTATTTTAAAAATTTTCCTAAGTATGTCACCAGAAGAGGCAAGTGCCATAAGGAAAAAATAGATAAATTGCACTTACAAAAGATTAAAAAAAAAACTTTTTTTTTTTTTTTTGCTGAAAATGATACCATTAAGAAAGTAAAAAGATATCCCATGGAACAGGAGAAAATATTTTGCAAATTATATATTTGATAAGAGATAAATATCCAGGATATATAATGTACCTTTACCTTTCAATAAGAAAATGACAAACAATACAATTAACAAATGAACAAATTATTTGAGTAGACATTTCTCCAAAGAAGATATAAAAATGTTCAACACTCACATGAAACGATGGTTAACATCAAAACTGCAAAGAAATTCAAAACTACAAATGAGGTAACACTTGATACATATTAAGGTGGCTAAAATAAAAAAGACAGATGATATATTCAAGAAATTAAAAAATAGGCCCATTGCGATTATTTTTATTTACAACTCAAGTCCTTTACCTGATCTCATCCTCTATTAAAATTCTTCCCAAATTTATCCCTCACTTGTCAAACTAATTAGCTGTCTAGTTTGGAAGTCATCTTCACTGAGGCTTCGGGTCTCCAGCCCAGAGCCAGGTGGCTCAGAGTATAGCCTCTCTAGTGATGTTAAAGATGCTGCATTTACTTCAATTCCTGATAAAGAGGATATATCTTTGTCCTTCCACTACTGAGCCCTTATAAACCTTACTGCTAGCAGGAATTAGCAGCATCCCATCCCATCTCCTTCTCCCATCTTCCCTTGGGAGAAGGCAGGGATCCCTGCCCTGGGCTGCTGACTTCAAGCAGTGAGCCTGGCCCTGGTCCCTCATCTCACTTAAACCTTTCTTGGTCTTCAATTACCCTATCCTGTTGCAGTGAATTCTTGGCCACCATTTGCCTCTTCCATCTTCCAGCCCTTACAGGTCTGTGGATTTGTCCTTTTTTGTGTTCTTTTTCTGGTTCATAGAGATGTTTATTTTGCTTTGGAGCTGGGCTATGTTTTAAAATTGCTTTTGTGATGTTTTGTCTTCCATTGTCAAAGATTTGAAGCAAAGGGATTAATCAAAGTCAAAACTTAGAGCAACATTTTGATCAGAGCTCCCCTCACCCATTTAGCTCTTTTAATTGGTGTATTTCTGGAAGCCATTTGTAGAGGCTGCACTGTATCTGCTCTGCCCACAACAGACACTAGAATCTTGACTTTATTATCATTTCATTTAAAATATTAAAAAGAATTTTTTGGTTTGCAACTTTATTATACATGATAAAAAGATTAAACAAAAATGGCTGACCAAACAGTAAGGAATTAGTGTTGTGTTTAGTTTACTAAATGACATTGAAATGTAATAATATATAGTATGGTTCTGATGTTAAATTTCTAAATATTTCCTATCAAAGAACTGGTGAAATTCTTAGCTGGAGTGAATCATTAACCAATTTTTCCCATTTTGTTGAGAACTTTTCCTTCTATCACATCTTGTCCTCAACACACACTGAGCTTCTTTTCTAATCTACTCTGCCCTGCATAAGAATGATCATTTCTTAGTTTTAAAGTCACAGTCTTGGGGCTTTGCTTGTACTCTGTTGTACCACTGTACCTCTCAGGGACATAAGATTTTTAAGCAAAGATTTAAGGGTGAAAACCTTAGTCATTAATAACTTTTTAATTTCTTAATGAGCACTGACATATAACTGATTTAATGAAGAATATGACTCAGTATGGAACAAGATAAACTTAGCTTTATCATTATTATTATATTAGTACTGTTTCCTTAATCTTTAAATCCACTGTACAGAATTGCTCTTCCCAGCTGCTAAATGAAATCTTGGGACAATTCAATTGATTTTCTAGTCATTTTCAGATATTAAAAAAAGTCCAGTCAATTTTATTACCAAAGTTAATGATTTTTTAATTAAAATATTTTTTAGTTCTGCCATGACTCAGGCTTCAAAACCTGTGTGAAAAGTGGGAAGGAGATCTTTTTTTCTTGCTCTATCTTCTATCCCCTTTCTAGGTGCTGGTTCTGGACCTCTCCAGGGATAGGCCTGAGGGTGAAGTTTAGAGATACGAATTAGATGTGTTTGTTCCCTGTATATGGCAAATGTCCAAATTCAGGCTTCTTTCCTGTGGTTTCTTCAGGTTTTCACCCATCCCTACTGTTGGTGACTCTTCTACTTGAAGTCCACTGACATAGACAACACCTCCTCTAGCTAGCTATGGCCTATGACCCTTCCTTTAGCCTTCTAGCCATGCCCCTCACTGCTACAAGATCCATGCTCTTCCCTGGGATACTTCTATATGACTTGGTCTTGGACACTTTTCATGGTTCCCATTTGTTGATGGAAAACAAACACTTCTTGGCCTTCCAATCTTGGGAAGCACAGTTCTTTTCCAATGTACCTACTGCATATTACTACGGCCACCTTCTTACCTTTTGTCTTTTTCTGGTATGGGTCAGAAACTGCCTTTAAACTACAGGGAGCACATGACAAGCTTTCTGAATGATTCTCTTGAAGCTCTAATCACTTAAGAAGGAAAGACCTCTTTGAATTTTCTCCTCACTTCTTTTTACCTACTACCTTTGTGGCAAGTAATGAGCTAAGAGCTTGAAAGCTACCTTCAATTAAACAGAATATTTTTTAAATGTTGCTTTAATGTACAAAAACATGCTTAGAAATGCTTAGAATGTAAGTCTTTAAAAATAGAATGCTTAGAAAGTAAGTCTTTAAAAATAGCTTTTGAATAAAATGTTTTATAGGTCTATCAATACAATAAAAACAAATTTCGGAATCAACTATTACAAAAATTCTTTGATTTCAGTTATTTCAATGACCATTTTATGCTTAGAAATGTACTGTTTGGATAAAAAATTTGATGATCTCTCTATTTAAAGAACATGTTCAGTTGTAAAAGTCAAGTTGAGAAATAACTAATTTAACTAGTATTTAAAAAAAAACTGGCTTGGCTTTCTTTTTTTCTGATTTGAATGATCAATTAAAAATATGCAACCCAATTTGATATAGGCATAAATAGTCCCTTGTTAATCTTAATCATTTATTTTACTGCTCTAGTAATTTTTGTTATGTTTATAATTTTTTCTAGATTTGGGTTGCTTTGTCTAGGCACATCCCAGCTTTGGCTTTGGCCACTGTGTAGCCTGGCTGCTGCTCTAATCTCAGAACATACATGGTGTCCTGGCACTGTGGTGAATATAACCTGTCTGTTCTTTCATTATACATAAGCTTGTTTGCATGCCACACGTGTATGCATTGGTTTTTTTAGATTTTTTTTAAAAAACATTTTATTATTTCTGCTTTCTGATACATTTTATTTTGTATATATTTAATAGAGATATTTCAGAGAATACTTTAGAGCTATAATTAAATCTGAATATTTGCAATGATCTTACTAATTGGCACTACTAAGGGAAGCAGCTTGCTTTAAAACTTTGCAAACTATGAAATTTATACAAATGATAGATCTGGAGTTATTTTATTTTTTTAAATTCCACAAAAGATTTCTTATTCTAAGAGAATCTCTTTAAGGACTAGGAAACTCTCCAGAGGCATTATAAATATAATATAATTTATACATTATGAAATTACTCAGCTTTTTAGAAAAAAAAGTATCTGTTGTATAAAAGTAAGGTATACTTGTAATTACCATGAAGAATTAGACACATAAATGGTGTTAAGAAATTGAAAGATGATTTTGGCTAAGTGAAAAACTGCCCAACAGAGTAAATTCTGACATTCTTCTGACACATTAAATGATTATTTCTTCTGTTGCGACAAGAGTAGGTCATTTCTATCTCAAATAAAAAAAAAATTAGTTTTAGACTAAATATTGAATTTTTGGATCTAGACTCACATTCACACATTTTGTTGCTATCCAGTCAAGTTTTGAATACTAAATGGCTAAAAAGGGGTGTTTCCCTTTCTTTCCACACCACTTGCTGTGAATCTTGTTTTGCTTTTGAGATTACACATTCTGTTAAATTTAGTTTTCCATAATGGATGTACTTTGATGAGTTTTTGTTTGTTTGTTTTTGCTTTTTGTTTTTTAAAATGCTTGTAGAAAGCAGGTTAATCTGCTTCTACTTCTAGAAGGTGTTATTCAGGCAAGGAAATTATTAAATGGTAGGTAAGTGAATGTTTGTTTTCTTTCTTCTACCATTTTCTTTCTTAATAGTAAATCCAGACATATACCTGCAGAGATCTCTTAGTTGAACAATTATTCAGTTTCTTGGGTATTTTTAACTTTCAAGCCCAGCTGTCATAGGTTTAGTACAAAGTTTCTGTACTAATTATTTCATATACTCTACCCTGAAGCTACTCAAAATATTGTAACCATGGAAATTTACACACTCTGCACATCTCCCTTCCTCTTACTTTTTGTTATTTCTTGATTAAATGCAGATAAACAAATGCCTCATTTGAATAGGGCTGCTGAGAATACCAGAAACTCTTATATTATTATATATTTCAATTTGTATTTTGGAATGTTAAGATGATTGATTTACTTTCCTCTTTCTCATCATGGGTGGGATAGGGTCAACACCAATGGAGGTTCAATTGGAGCAGCATTTATTTGGCCCACAAAATATGTTGGTGTGTTTTCTGAGGGCAAGAGTTTATATTTCAGAATGGGAGGAAGCAGGGTTAAGCAATATTTGGAGAACACAGAGAGAGAAGGTGGAAAGAAAAGTAGCTACTTCTGCAGTGAGAGAAGAGACGGCCCCTTGCTGTGGCCAACAGCTTACCTGCCTTGTCTACTTCCAATGGCAGCACTGGCTCACAGCCTTCTCCTAAATCCGCCAAGTTACCCGATTGTGAGACAGGAGGTTGCTCTGCAGGTATCTCCAGATCTTGTCATCTGGGATATTTGCCCTGACTTGCTCTACAATGAAACCGTCCATAAGGATAATTCATTTTCACTACTCCATTTAGAAACATTCTGGGTCCTCAAGGCATAATGTCCTTACAAGATAATTTAGATTTTTTGCTATAAGATTTCTATGTTTGAAAAGCTAGTGCTTATGTTGAACTATATTCATTCAAAAAATCTTTATTAAGCCTAGTCTGTGTACACGGGAACAGCACTAGTAACAACCATTTAAAGTATTTATCATGGGCCTAGAAATGTGCTAGGTCCTTATCTCACTAAATGCTCTTAGAATTCATTGCATAAATATTACTATTTTCAAAATTGATATGTATTTTAGTTGTACATAATTTTGGGGGAACATGTGATATTTTGATACCTGTATGCAATATGTAATGATCAAATCAGGATAATTGCAATATCTACTACCTGCAAAAATATTATTATCATCATTAAATGGAATGAGGAAATTGAAGTTTCAAAAGGAGTAGTAATTTTCTACAGGTCACATGGCTAGTAAGTGATGGTACGAGGATTGTAATTCAGAACTTTCTGCCTCCTTAGCCCGTTTTCTTTCACAACTTCATAATGCCTCACAGAGTGTTATCCTGAGTAGGTATCACTGGCCAGAGGAAAAGGAGAATATGGCCCCCTTTTTCAGATAGTGTATTAAATATGATCTAGTAGGGGAGAAAAATATGCTTACCTGTGAAGCAGCTCGAAATGAGTTTAGGTAAATTGATTGTCAGATAAGCCTGCACCATATGGCCTCATGTGTTTTTGCTTTAAGGTATGATCTTGGTTCTAAAGTTCTTGTATTTAAAGTAACAACAGCATTTCTGAAAAGAGGGATACAACTCATAATTTCTTTCCTCTATGAGTTATTTTTTTCACTCAAACTGACATTAAATATTCTAAATCACATTTATGCTATTCTGGCCTAATCTGAAACTCCCTTTACATTTTCTAAACCATGGACAATTGATGGACTTAGGCCACATACTAGATGTATCTGGTTAAGTACAATAATTGACTGGCAAGTCAACTCCCTGCATCTCAACCCCCACTAAAGCAACAGATTCACTAAGCGAGTGTGTCGTGGACCTTGTTATGACTTAGCATTGCTTGATTTCTAAGACATTCATTTCTGTCCCTTGTTCACAACCTCCTTAACCTCATCTGTCTCTTACTTATATGAACCTTCTCTTTTCTTTTATTCCTCCATCAATAATATTCTTCAGAAATCCTCTCTAGATCTCATCTCTGTCTCTCCCCAGGTAAGATCTCATCTTTGTTTCTAATTTTCCATGGTGTTCTTATTTATTATCTAGAATCCATTACTTCTTTGAGCTTCTACAACTCCTGCCTTTTCCTCCTCAATCCCTGATAACTATAGTAGTTTATTTTTTCTGCTTCCCTGATGATTGAATCTTTTTTTTTTTCTGTGTTAAATATTTTTTTTTTATTTTGGCATATTATGGGGGTACAGATTTTAAGGTTTCAATAAACACCCATTTCCTCCCCTCCCCCAAAAGTCTGAGTCTCCATCATGACCATCCCCCAGATGGTGCACATCTCACTCATTATGTATGTATATACCCGCCCCCCTTCCCCCCTCCCGCCTGCCCAATACCCTATTACTGTAGCACCTATGTGTCCACTTAGGTGCTACTCAGTTAATACCAGTTTGCTGGAGAATATATCTGGTGCTTGTTTTTCCATTCTTAGGATACTTCACTTAGTAGTATGGGTTCCAGCTCTAACCAGGAAAATATAAGATGTGCTATATCACCATTGTTTCTTAGAGCTGAATAGTACTCCATGGTATACATATACCACATTTTATTAATCCATTCTTGGATTGATGGGCACTTGGGCTGTTTCCACAGCCTTGCAATTATGAATTGTGCTGCTATAAACATTCGAGTGCAGGTGTCTTTTTTGTAGAGTGTCACTGGATCATTTGGGTAGATGCCCAGCAATGGGATTGCTGGATCAAATGGTAGATTCACTTGTATCGCTTTAAGGTATCTCCATATTGCTTTCCACAGAGGTTGAACTAGTTTGCAGTCCCACCAGCAGTGTAGGAGTGCTCCTCTCTCTCCGCAACCACGCTAGCGTTTATTGTTTGGAGATTTTTTGATAAAGGCCATTCTCACTGGGGTTAAGTGATATCTCATTGTGGTTTTGATTTGCATTTCCCTGATGATTAGAGATGTTGAGCATTCCATACCATGCTCCTGGATCGTCAGACTCAATATCATCAAAATGTCTATACTACCCAAACTGATCTACAGATTCAATGCAATACCTATTAAAATCCCATCAGCATTCTTCACAGATATAGAAAAAATAATTTTACGCTTCGTATGGAACCAAAGAAGACCCCGAATATCAAGAGCAATTCTAGGCAACAAAAACAAAATGGGAGGCATTAATATGCCAGATATCAAACTATACTACAAAGCTGTAGTAATTAAAACAATATGGTATTGGCACAAAAACAGGAATATTGACCAGTGGAACAGATGTGAGAATCCTGATATAAAACCATCCTCATATAGCCATCTCATCTTTGACAAAGCAGACAAAAACATACGCTGGGGAAAAGAATCCCTCTTCAATAAATGGTGCTGGGAAAACTGGATAGCCACCTGTAGAAGGCTAAAACAGGACCCACACCTTTCACCTCTCACAAAAACCAACTCACGCTGGATAACAGACTTAAACCTAAGATATGAAACTATTAGAACCCTAGAGGAAAAAGTTGGAAACACTCTCCTAGACATCGGCCTGGGCAAAGAGTTTATGAAGAAGTCCCCAAAGGCAATCACAGCAGCAACAAAAATAAATAAATGGGACATGATCAAACTACAAAGCTTCTGCACAGCCAAAGAAATAGTCATGAAAGTAAACAGACAACCTACAGAATGGGAGAAAATTTTTGCATCCTATGCATCCGATAAGGGACTGATAACTAGAATATACTTAGAACTCACGAAAATTAGGAAGAAAAAATAAAATAACCCCATTAAAAAGTGGGCAAAGGACTTGAACAGAAATTTTTCTAAAGAAGACAGAAGAATGGCCAACAAACATATGTTAAAAATTCTGAGTAGAGAACCCTCGTTTGGGACCTCACAACTGGTTGCCAATTTATCTGTGAGTCCCTCACCATTACATTTTTCAGAGTTATTTTCCTAAAAGGCTTTCCTGTTCTTTATCCACAAGCCTATGCTTATCTTCAAGGCTGAGCTCAAATGACACAAAGATTTTCCTCATTCTCCTAGCTCCTCTAGGGCAGGATTACTATCCATTTCATCTTCTTTGAAGCTGTTATCATTTGTTGAAGGAATTAACAGAAAATTGAAGACGTTATGGGATCCTGGGCTAAACTGCATGGCTTTTGCTTTAACAACATTAGTATGTACTGCATTCAGACTGACATGAAAGAATTGGATAGTAGAAACCTTTAATATTAATGTAGATTTCATCACAATAAAATAAACCATGCAAAAAATTTCTTGGGTGGTTTTGTTTACATGTAGAAATTCCAAGGTCACTACAGAGCACCTTTTTGGTTTAGGATCATTTGGAGTTCTTCAATAATGAGGTGGTAGCCCTTAAGTTATATAGTGGTTGGTTTCTGTGGTTATATTATAACATGCCTGTTAAACTAAATAGATTTGTATTGACTGTATGCTATGTTTAGGTAATATGTAAGAAGAGAAATGTACATGAGACATGAATGATTCATAAAAAATATATAATGTACAGTGCATGCCTTCTAGGAGCTTTCTATCACTGAGCCTGACTCAAGAAAATGCTTTCATTTGAACATTCATCTTTGTGGATCTATTGATGTCATTGGTAGGAACAAATATGTTAATGTTAAAAAGCAATTTTATTACTTTTATTTTTAAATTTATGAATAATTAAGGCCATAATTCATTCTTCCAAAGAATGATGATGGCATAATTCTATATTATTAATGTATTTCTACTTCTAATGGAAGTATTTTAATGAGTTGGTTTTTCATCCTTAGAAAGTAGGCTAATCTGCTTCTAGAACTACCATGTTTCCCTGAAAATAAAACCTACCCATAAAATAAGCCCTAGCAGGATTTCTAAGCATTTGCGCAATATAAGCCCTACCCTGAAAATAAGACCTAGTGATGGGCTTGGCTACGCAGCATATCTGCACAGCCCAAGCATTTCATCATGAAGCGGTAAAGAAGATGGGCAGCCCTTCTCATCTGCCCCTTCATGACAGCTACTATCCCAGAGGTGACCGGAAAGGTGCAGGCAGCCCCACCAAGAAGATTGGCTCCCCCTGTTAGGTCCGGGCCATCCTGTGTGTGCTGCAAGCTGAGGCTTTGAGGGAAAAATAACACATCTCCTGAAAATAAGCCCTAAGGTGTCTTCTTAAGGACAAATAAATATAAGACCTTGTCTTATTTTGGGGGAAACTTGATAGTACTTGTGAAATGTATCAGTCAGGGACACATCAGGAGACAGAAACTAAACAATAATTTGAACAAGGAAAGTTTAATATAGAGAATCATAAATATTTTCTCATCTATCTATCACCTCTTTAGCTAGCTACTATTTATTACTAAGAGGGCATAAAAGAGAATTCTAAGAAATACCCTGGGGTGGAGGGAGAGTACCTAAAGAAGAAACTAACTTGCAAAGGGAAGGATCCTTTCCAAGGCTGGCATATAAACTTTGTTCAAGAAGATGTATTTGTAGCCTACATGTAGTGAAGAAATTCCCTGGGTTCCAGGTCATCAGGAATAGACTGATCCAAAGTTAATGGGCCATTTTGAATAGATTTTAAAGTCTACTTTGATGGTAGTAAAGCTTAGAGAATTTAAAAACTCTATTGAGCTACAAGTAGTACTACTGCCATTTGATCCAGCAATCCCATTACTGGGCATCCACCCAAAGGAAAAAAAGACATTCTATAAAAAAGACATCTGCACTAGAATCTTTATAGCAGCACAATTCACAATTGCAAAGATGTGGAAACAACCCAAGTGCCCATCAATACTACTCTATGTGTTATATGAGTGAATTAATAAAACGTGGTATGTGTACACCATGGAGTTCTATTCAGCCACAAAAAACAATGGTGATCTAGGACCTCTTGTAGTATCCTGGATAGAGCTGGACCCCATTCTATTAAGTGAAGTGTCCCAAGAATGGAAAAACAAGTACCACATGTACTCACCATCAAATTGATATTAACTGATCAACACCTAAGTGCACCTATAGTAACAACATTCGTCGGGTGTTGGGCAGGTGTAAGGGGGAGAAGGTGATGGGTTTATACACACATAATGGGTGTGGTGTGCACCATCTAGGAGATGGACATGTTTGAAGCTCAGACTTGGGTGGGGCAGAGGCAATATAGGTAACCTAAACATTTGTACCCCTGTAATATGCTGAAATAAAAAAAATAATAAAAAAACTTATAATGAAAAAAAATGAAAGCTCCACTTAGTGGTTGAGGTTCTGATAGGGGAGAATAGTTTCATAATCTTTAAATTGGGAGTTATGTGTTTCCGTTTGTTTTTAGAGAAGTTAAAGTTAGTAGGCAGACTTTTCTTTTTCATTCCTCACTTTTCTCATACTTCTGCTGCTGCTCCTCCTTTTGTCCAATTTTCTACTCTACATGTTACAAAGAATTGAATAGAGATTTCTAAAAATAAGAGAACCACATTAAGCTACTGGTTCATACAATAAGGTTAACTTGTATAGAGCAGTAAAGGAAATAACTTTATACCAGTCTATGCTTCTGTTCGTCATTTCTCTTTGCTTTCCCCCTTAAAGCTACTTCTGTCTCTCTTCATTGTGTTCAGTAATGCTACCTCTCTTCCTTGTTTGGGTTTATTAAATACTAAAAAATGTCATTTCTGCCTAGTCTCACTAATGTTCTCTCATAGACTAGGTCAATAACTTCTCAATTATTAGATTTTTTCTTAGTTCCATAAAATATATATGTGTGTGTTCATTATATGTATATTGCTGTAAGATTTTTTTCTACTGTGTATGTCCAGGTTTTCATATTTATATATCTATATCTATTTATGTATATATCTACCTCAGTATTGATACATGTACACACACATATGCTAGAATCCTACAATATAGATAAGTAATAAGTCAAAGTATAATCAGCTACATTTCATCTTATTTCTTATTATAATCATCTAAATAATTTTATCTTAAATATTTACAACTCTAATTTAGTAATCTCTAGAACTATAGAATCTATCATTTTGACTTATTAAAAATGGCAAGAGTATTAGTTTCTTTAAGCTGAATTTAAAAAACAAAAAACTTCGTCAGTTTCACTTTCTCAACTATAAAATTAGAATCCAGTGCACTATTCTCATTTTATGGATAAAGAAACATGAAGTTGTTGGCACTAGTCACAAACATGGTCATAATGACTTTCTGACCTTATTCTGCCAAAGTTACTTTTCTATTAATCCCCCAGATCAGTGGCTGGACCATTCCAAAATTAAATCTTGGAGGCTACCTGATAAATACTTTAACACATTTTGATACATTTTCAGTCTATGATGTTATTTATCTTTTATTTACTTATGTGTTTTGGAGATAAAATAATGGAACCTCATATTGAAAGTGGGGTATAAAATCAGTGTAAATGTATTTTTGCACGTGTGTTGGGCATATAATGAGATAGGATTCCATTCTCTTTTTATCAGAAGAGCATTTTCAGTAGGGGCTGTCTTTCAGAAGTCTGGCCTAAAAAGACTGGGTCTATATGAGAATAAGAACAGTACTGTCTTCCATATGCAAAGGCGCTGTCATAGCATTTAGATCAATTCTTGAGTGACAAGTGATGACAGCCATCAGCCCCCAGCTCTGCCTCTCCCATTGGGCACAGTTCAAAAGCTATTTATTAACTCTCATTGCTCATTTTAAAGGTGAAACTTCAGACTAGCTCACAAAAGCCAAATAAATTTGATTTCAAAGATGCACAATAGTGTCTGGATGAATTACTTAGTGTTTATTGATGTGCCAGAAAGAGAAATAAAGAAAACATTAGCAAAGCTAGGCTGAACTGCCTTGGTGGTAAGGGTGAGGGAGTAATGCCATGCTCTTTAATATTTGCTTCATTGCTTTTATGTTTAAAGTTTTTGTGTGATGTCTGCTTTTTGCTGGTTGCCATTGCAAGATTATAATTTTATGTCAGATGCTTGAATTATTCAATTAAAAAATGTTAGCCTGAGCAAGCCAGCCAAGACTATAGAAAACAAGAAGTCATATAAAATAGATTGTATTTTTACTGGAACAGGAACAAGAGTATAAATGTAATTCTGGAGGCAGCTGCCCAGAGATGAGCCAAAGCTGAAGACTTTCTGGTCAAATGCCTCATGTTCCTTTTATACACCATAGTAAAGAGCATCAGCGTCTATCTGTGCTCAGTTTGTAAGTCATAATAATTCTTTAGAGTCTGTTTTGGGTCAGATACAGATCTTACCTTGACCAACACTATCTCCTCCAGGGCTCCTTATGAAACAGTGCGTCAAGTTTCCCTATTGTAGGAACTTTTGAGCGAGGGGTTGTTCGTGAGCACCAACACTTGGTAAGCTTTTTCTCAAATACATATTCATAATCTCCACTGAGTCATTTTTGCTTTAGGTCATTTGTGGTGGCTCTCAGGAATCTTTATATTGAATGCAGAGTATCCGAGGTGATTCAAATGTAGGTGGTTTGTGAATCACTAAAATTATAATTGTAAAAGTGAGAGGATGCCTACAGTATCCTTCCTTAGCAAGTACAAATTCAGATTGCCTATATCCCACGTACCTACTTTGGGTTTCTTCTGAAAGATTCAGATTGGAGTTGTCATGGATGTGACTGCTCCGTCTTGGTAACTTCCCTGGAGCATGATTCTCTGGCTGGCCCCCTCATGAATAACCAGTGAAATCCTGGAATGTAGGTGTTTTTAATAAAAAAGATCTGTCTCTGGCAGCAAAATCAGCTCTTGTAACCACAGTCAGAAACGATGGAAGAAATGCAGAGCTAATCATCTTTGTTTTCAATGGTTAATTTTGCCTTAAGAAGACAAACAAGAAAAGGTGAAAAAAATGAAAACATAAACAATGGAACAAATAGCCAAACCTTACAAGTAGTGGATTTTTTTCCAGTTAGAACAAAAGTAATAGCATTTAAAAGTTTCTGAACATTTTGTCTAGCTTTTTATTTTATTTTATTTTTGAATTTATGGGCTTCAGTCTCTTGACTTAAATGTGCACTGGTTTTACTTTGACTCAGTTGAGCAACACCAGGATTAAGTCTGATATTTTTTTGTAGGCCTATTAAGCATATTTAAAAAGTAGCTGTTTATTTACAAAAAAGATAACACACAAAAGAGGAAGGAGTGTATTATCTCTTGATAGGCTTTTAAAAATTATTATTATAAAGTATGATGTATTTCTCCCTAATTTTCAATATTTACTTATAATGTGGTGACTATTGTTAACCGTATGCTTTCCGGTGTATGTTCAATATCTAGTCTGAGCTTCCAAGAAGCTACGTAGACATTTGTGTTCTCACTAGCTTGAGTGAGGGCATTTTAAGAAGTTGAAAGATAATTTGTTTTCAAATACAGTTCAGAGTAAATCTTATTTTACAATTCATCTCATTGTTAATGTATCAACCTAAAAGTTTACTTTTAAAAATTGAGACAGTTTTATGAATCTTTTAGTGACGCTTTCTAAAAGTACAACTCAGGTATCAAAATACTGCATATAAAATGGTTTTTGTTTTCAGTTTTGTAAAACATAAGACACTGATAAGTATATGTTAAGAAACACACATGTTGACTTTGATCCTCACTTGATTAAGATATTCCTTGATTGACAGCTGTTAAATGTTAGGATATGGGGAACACAACCAGTTATCTGGCTTCTGTTTTATCTATTGCTTAGCTTTGTTCCCATTCTTAAAGTTGTCCAATAATATGGATGCCCTGTGGGTAAAATGTTAAGATAAGTACATCTTTATAGTTTTATTTTTGTTTTAAACATTGTCAACGTGCCATGGGAAATTAAAGTAACACAAAATTAGGAAAAAATAGAATAATTAGAAAGTAACAACAAAAAACTTTTTGGCTGCGTTTAGATATGTTTAGATAATATTTTAGGAGGCTTGGAGAGAAGTTGAGAGACCTGTTAGGAAGCTATATCAATCTACCATTTCTCTAATAACGGTAATAATCACAAAACTTCTGTAGCACACAATAATTAGCATTTATATCTCATGCATATGTGTGTGGGCTGGTGTCTCTGTGGCTCTTCACTCTTCACTGCCCTCATGCACTCATCATTCATCTGCAGTGTTTAGATGGAGAATCTGCCAGGTTCAGCCACACTTAGCTGCCCTGGCTGAGCTTCACATATTTTTAATCCTCCTCTTGGGACCAGCAAACTAGCTAGGTATATTATCTTGGCAATGTCAGAGGCACAAGCCCCTTCTTTTGTCACTTTTTCTCAAATTCTATAAGCCAAAGCAAGTTACATGGGCATGCCCAACATCAAGGGGTAGGAAAATACATTCTGCTTTTATAAAAAGATCTACAAATCTTCATAGTGGTAATATGCATGGCTGAAGGAGAAAATAATGGGGACTAGTGATTTAATTTACCAGAAAGGCCCTTGAGGTAATCTATAAGAGATTTGGATTCAGAGCAGGTATATAGATGTGGTAATGATTAGAAGTAATAGAATTCTGGATATATTTTGAAGGGAGAGCCAGTGAGATTTAATATCTCTCTATGGAGAGATATTAAGTATGATGATTCCAAGGTTTCTTGTATGGGGACCTGGAAGGATAGAGTTGTTATTAACTGAGATATAAAAGGTTGTAGGTGGAGTATTTTGTGAGGGAAAGATCAAAAATTCAATTTTGAACATGTTGAATCTTAGATGTTAAAAGGTATCCAATGGGAGAAAATAGGTAGGTCATTTTATATATGAGTCTGGATTTATAGAAGAATGGTGTGGGCTACAGATATAAATTTGGGAATTGCTCCCATATATGTGGTATTTAAACCCCTGAGTTTGGATGAAATCACTAATTAATAGTATGTGGAAAGAAAAAAAGAGGAGGACTAAGGACATTTTAACATTAAAAGGTTATAACAAAAGTGAAAAATCAGAAAAAGGGACTGAGGCATGACCTGCAAGATTAAAACAGTCAAATGAGAGTGGTGTGCCATGTAAATAAAACATATCAGGAAGAAAAATGTGGCCAACTGAAGCACATATGGCTTATAGGTCAAGAATGTTGTGGACTAAAACTTACCACATGAGAAATTGTTTGATATTTGCTGGGCTACCTAAAATTAGGATTGGATTCTTTAATAAACTATGAAGAATTTTAATATTCTAATTATTTTGAAATATTCCTCCCTTCCTCCCCTGCATCATCTTTATTTGTTGCTTCTGGAATGGTTTTCGGAGATTTAATGGACCATGTTACTTTATTCACCATGTATCTTTACTAATTCTTTATCTTCTTGTTTTCCATTTTAGGTAACTTCTTTAGCTCTGTCCGCTAGCTTGTTAATTATCTCTCCAATTATCTAATCTGTTGTTCAACTAACCCATTGAACTTTTAAATTCAATGATCATGTTTTTTCAAATCTACCTGTTTTTGTTTTTTCATGTTTCTGTTTCATTTTTTATATATTTAATCATTTTAAACACACAGATTTTATTATATGATTTATGATGTGACATTCTTAGGAGTTAAATTCAGTTTTTTATATTTTGTATTGACTCAACTCATACTGACTTGTTTTTCTCTGTGCTTCCTAATTTTGGATTGGGATGTCATGCTTGGTGTTGCCTACCCTTGATATTTCTGTGCAGCCTAATTTAGAATATGTTCCTCTCTCAAGGTTTCATGCGTGACTCTGTCAGTCCTTCAGGGATTACAGCAGATTGTGTTGGTGCTCTGCCAATATTCTGTCAGGCCTTACCATTTCTGTGCATGCAGGACTAACTTTCATTTGCCAGCATCTCTCACTCTTTGTGTGAGTTTTCTCGGGTCACACGCTCTTACGATGTACACAGAAGGCTAAACGTGAAGGCTAATTGATGCTCCCTATCTCAACAAACGAGACAGGAGTTGGTGCATAAATACCACGGCTCTCATGCTTCTTGGGTAGAATGGTTCTGAGGTTGGTCTCTGGCTTTACCCAATGGGAATCAGATCTACTTTCTCCCAGGGTAACTTGCTTCATAATAATGCATTATTTATTGGCTGCCTTCTCTTTCCTGACTCACTTACTCCCCTACTCACTCAAGTACTTACCTTTGTTTCAAGGATTCTCAAACTGAGACAGTGGTATTATAAGCCAAGAACTACCTGTTTTTCCCCAAATAGCTAATTTTCAGAACTACTTTATAATGTTCAGTATCGCTCTGGGTTCTATGACACCTGAAGATGATGTGAAAATTGAAGGTTGAACTACTTACTAGAGAGTAATACTCTGATTCAGGGAAGACTCCCTCTACCCCCCACCTAGTTACTGGGTTAATACAGAGAAACTATTCCAAAGTCACCTTATGCCAGTGGAAATATGTTTTTCTATATAGTCTGTATTTATAGCCCCTGGCTTGAAGCAAGAGTATTGCTCAGTATTGAGTACTTTTTTCTGGGCCCATACTGAGACTCCTGGGCCTATGCTATATTCCTAGTAATGGAATTATCCACTCAACTATTTAGGGAGAGTTATTACCAGGCCCATAATGAAAACATGTGCCTTCTTGGAACTGGAATTTTAGTCAGAATGATACTAACAGGTAATATAAGAGTTGAGGCTTATTGATGAGTCAAAATGTGAAGGAGTTGTTATATCTGTTTTTTCTTTTGATTAATGTCTCTGATCCTGGGAAGTTGCTTATAGAGAATTTCTTCTATTTCCTCTTATAAGTTTCTACAATATCAAGAAAATATCCAAAGATAATACTTTTACACAAGTTATGGACTTGTTCAATTGCCGCTGTTTGAGTTTATGAGGAGAAGATGGATAAATGGCTACTAGGTGTCTACATTTATATTTTCATCATTTGGCTATGCAAGGGTAATGGTTTCCATGAATATTACTTCTGTATTGATCATCTTCAGTCATGTAGACCTTTCCAGCCTGGTAAGATGATAACTTTAAACCCTATGTCACACCTTGTCTTTTCTCCTATGCCCAATGTTAGCATTTCATACTTTGAAAAAGCCTTGTCTGCAAGTGCAAAATGCAATATCTCTGTTGTGTCTGAGAGGTAACTTGAGTAAGTTTTTTCTGAATCTTGAAAGATTTTTCATTTCTGCACATTACTTCTTTAACAAGAGCAGGGAGATGTATTTTTCAAAGGGGAACAAATAACCCAAGGCATAAGTAATAGATATGATTGCAAGAACTAAGCTTTCAAGCTTAATGGGCCCTGGGATATATGTTAACAGCAGCCTGCAAGTGGGGAAAGAGCAGCTTTTGATCAGCTAAAAATGTCTGCTATAAAGCAATCCATGTAATTAAAGCCATAAATTTGGTTATCATCTTAGAAGTCTTCGGTCCAACCTCTCTCAAATGCTAGAATTCTATGGGCTTTGATTCAGCTTGATCAATTCCCCAGGCTGTTGGGTCTAACCTATTCCATTGTAGAATAACCCTTAACTGTTAGAAAGTTCTTCCTTGTTTTGATTCAAAGTCTGACTTCTAACTCTTTAGTCCTTTCTGTTTCTAGTTCTTTCCTTAAGAATAAGTTGCACTGCCCATAGAACTTTCTATAATTATGAAAATGTTCTAAATCTGTAACATCTAATATTGTGGCACTAGCCAAATACATTTGACATGTGGCTAGTGTGACTAAAAAACTGAATTTATTTTATTTTATTTTTTGTAGAGATGGGGTCTGGCTATGTTGCCCAGGCTGGTGTTAAACTACTGGCCTCAAGCGATCCTCCTGCCTTGGCCTCCCAAAGTGATGGAATTATAGGTGTGAGCTACCATTCCCTGCAAGAAACTTAATATTTAATGTTATTTGAATTTAAACCTTCTTTTTAAATTTAAATTTTATTTAAACTTCTTCTAAATGATGCCATTGAAGTATGTAGAGGCACTAAATTGTCTCTTCCAGTCTACTGTTTCTAAATGACAACTTGCTCTAGCACCTTGTGGCTTCTGGTACCCTCACCCTTCTCATGAGCCTTCTCTAGATTATGTTGTATATTAATTATCTGCTTAAAATCTGGTACCATATCTGGTCACAGTGGCTCAGGATGATCTGACTAGTCAAGAATACATTGAACTCATCAACTTACTTGGAGTGAGCACTGGAATTTACTGCTGGAATTTATAAAACCTTATATTGTGTTTATTTTTGAATGCCATAATGTGCTTCATATTTGACTGATGATAAATCACCTCCTTCAGGAAAATCATTGAATTTTAGAATTAAAAAGAATATTTAGGACCTGTGAGTCCAGTGGTTTTCACAGTTTATTTTAGTCAATGGACTCCTTATTAAATGAAACTTTCCCAGAATGGTAACAGTTACTTCTAGAGCTACTTAGATCTGAGCAGGAATGGTCTACCTGGACCCCCAACCCACTTCAGGCACTTTGCAAATTTATGACTTAGAATCATCTAGATTCAGATCTTAATAAAATGTTAAATGTGGATTCAAACCAATACAGCCACACAATCAAATCACTTAATCAGTAAGAAAACCTCCTAATTGCATTATTTTAGGGGTATTGATGTCTGGCTGACTAAAAGACAAGCTCAGGTTAAACAAACAACAGAAGCTTAACTAGTTGTGAATTTCACTCAGAGCATTTAAGGTCAGATTTCTTAATAATAATTTGTACTCTGATTTCATTAAAGATATAAGATTATTCATAATTATTATAAAGTATTCACACTACTTTAAGATGTTAGATACATATGTATTCTTTTTTAGCCTGTGTGATAATGGTTGAAAATTTGGGTGTCTACATACTGAAAAACAATATAAAACCTTTTTTCTTTGTCTTCCAGTATATGAGTGAGTGCTTTGTGAGCTTCCAGATTCCCTTATCTTTTCTCAAATCTCCTTTAATAGAATTTCTCAAACTTCGGTTTGCACAGGCATTATCTAGAGATCTTGGTGAAAATATAGGTTTCAGGTACTCATTTCTAAAGATTTTAATTTGGTAGAACCAGGACAGATCTCAGAACTAATTTTACCAAGTCTCTCAAATAATCTTGATACCAGTAGTCCATAGTCACACTCAGAAACAGTGGCCTACATCCTAGTCATTAACAAAGCATAGATAATTTATGCCTTTACTTACTTTTTTTAATCTCACAAGAATTACTTTAAAAAGATTTTTTCTCCCCAACTATTTTGAACCCATGTTCTTTTGAAGTCTTACACAATGTGTTTGTCCTGTGGCTGGCATTCCTAGGCTCTAAGATGAAGAAAACTTTTAATTAATTAATTAATTATTACAGCATATTATGGGGGTACAAATGTTTAGTTTACATATATTGCCTTTGCCCTGCCCGAGTCAGAGCTTCATGCATGTCCATCCCCCAGATGGTGCACACCGCACCCATTAGAAATGAATATACCCATCCCTTCCTGCCCCTCCCATCTGCCCGACATCTGAGGAATGTTATTGCTATATGTGCACTTAAGTGTTGATCAGTTAATACCAATTTGATGATGAGTATATGTGGTGCTTGTTTTTCCATTCTTGTGATATTTCACTTAGTAGAATGGGCTCCAGCTCTATCCAGGATAACACAAGAGGTGCTAGATTACTATTGTTTTTTGTGGTTGAGTAGAACTTCATGGTATACATATACCACATTTTATTAATCCATTCATGTATTGATGGGCACTTGGGTTGTTTCCGCATCTTTGGCATTGTGAATTGTGCTACTATAAACATTTGAGTGCAGATGTCATTTTTATAGAATGTCTTTTTTTTCCTTTGGATAGATGCCTAGTAATGGGATTGCTGGATCAACTGGTAGTTCTACTTGTAGCTTTTTGAGGTATCTTTATCTTACTTTCCACAGAGGTTGTACTAGTTTGCAATTCCACTAGCAGTGTGTGAGTGTTCCTCTCTCTCTGCATCCATGCCAACATTTGTTGTTTTGAGACTTTTTCATAAAAGCCATTCTCACTAGAGTTAAGTGATATCTCATTGTGGTTTTGATTTGCGTTTTGCTAATGATTAGAGATGTTGAAGATTTTTTCATGTTTGTTGGCCACTAGTCTATCTTTTGAGAAGTTTCTGTTCATGTCCTTTGCCCACTTTTTGATAGGGTTTTTATTTTTTCTTGCTGATTTTGCTGAGTTCTATATAGATTCTAGTTCTATATAGATTCTAGCCTTTTATCGGCTGAGCACTGTGGCTCACACCTGTAATCCTAGCACTTTGGGAGGCTGAGGCTGGAGGATTGCTTGAGCTTAGAAGTTTGACATGAGGTGAAGAACATTTAATGGGTATTGCCATCCTATCACCCTGCTATTGGAAACATAATCTCTCTATTTGCATCTACCGTTGCATTTACCTCCATTTGCATTTACCTTCTACATATCATCATGCAACCTTTCAATGCCACTCAATGCCCTCTGCTATCAGCCCGAGAGAGGCTCTTGGCTCTGCTGTCCTGACATGTGATTGCTACAGCTCCCATGTTTTTCCTCTTAGCTTTTGTGCTTTCTCATTGCTAGACTTGTTCACATATTTCATTTAGACATAACAGAGAAAAACAATTGTTTGGATAATGAGCCTGAAAATTTATAATCTCCTTTAATAAGCTTTTGTCTTGTTGCTGCCCTTTAATGAATTATCTAAGCTGTGGGAAGGGAAACCACTTGTAAAGGTTATAAAGGGCTTTCTCATTACTCAAATTCTGGATGGAGGATGAGAATTTACTGTCATCTCCAATAACTATTCAAAGTGCACTCTAACCCGTATCTTTTACCAGTAAAATATCCATAATATATTTATAAAGCTCTTGTCTTTGTTCTGTTTACATAGAAGATAGATTAAACACCATGCACCAGGTGCACTGGTTCTATGTTGATGTTTATCATATAGATACTATCTTGAACTGAGGATAGATTCTGTCACATGAAGGTGATAAAGACAGACTACTTGGATATTTGACTCGAGTCTCATCCTTTATACCTGTGCTGGCCAATATGGTAGCCACTAGCCACATGTGGCTATTTAAATTTAAACGTGTTTGTTAAATTAAGATTTAAAAGTTAGTTTCTCAGTCACACTAGCCACATTTCAAGAATTCAACAGCCACAGGTGGTTAGTTGTTGCCATACTGGACCAAGCAAATATAGAACATTTCTATTCGAAAATTTGATTGGATGGTGCTATGTTAGACTCTCTCAGCTTATTGGTCCTACCTCAGCAGGGCAAAAAGATAAGTACCTTCTATATAAAATGCTGGCATTTGCCTCAGTTAATCTCTTGGGTCAAGATGATCTTGAGAAAAATTGTAATCTAGCAATTTCTACTTAGGACTGTGTCCTCAGTGGCCATGAACCTGTGCTGAACGTGATGCATTTCTGAAGTATGAATATATGTTTTTACCTCCAATTGAGCTGATAATTGTTCTTCTCATAAGAGCCTGTTAACTTATGGGTAGTGTATAGTAGTCAATGATTTAATACCTTGTAGAATTGCCTCACTTTTGAAATTAAAGTATAAAACAGTTATTTTAAACTATGTTTATAAATTATGAGTATTTCCTGCTTAAGAAAAATCTACAGACAAATACATATCGAAATGATTTCTCACTTTGAAAAGTACTTGTATGCTTTATAGTAAACACAGAAATTTATTTTTTATTTTCTTTATATTAAAAAAGAAATTTCTGCAATGGCAAAATTATTTAACGCAATTAAAATCTAATCAGATGAATTTTGTTTGGGCTCTTAAATTTCTATCCAAGAATAGTAATTTTATCACTCTACTATTGTCAAAGTATAGGGATCCATCCTCCACTGACAACTCAAAGCTACTGTTTTTCAGGTCCTCACCAAAGATTTCAACCAGAACCTTCTATAATTGCAACTTTTATAAAAATGTCTGGTTGTGAAAAGATAAGTTTGGGAGACCTGTGCTCAAATCTCTTCTACCTGAGCAAGGAGGACATACAGGCAGGGATGCAACTCATAAGGACAGTGGAGTTCCACATGGCCAGCTCTGGTGTGGTCACAGTCTTGATTCTTAGCAAAGCAATCCAGGAGTCAGAGAAGCAAATCAGTGAACCTAAAACCAAACTGTCAATCAAGTAGGTAAGAAAATGATGCAGAATGCATCATAGGGATAAAGTTTTTAAGCACTGAGGGCTTTAATATTCCCTAATTGAAGAGCCCATTCATTTGTAAGGTCGAGAATTCCATATATTTCTCTGGGCTGTCCAAGTTCTGGCCTGGGATCAAGCCTGACGAAGAGATTACACACATTTGGGCCATATTATTTTTCACTCACTGCAAGATTTCTTTTACTGAGATGCATTTGATATTATGTATTTGGATTTTAATAGTGGATGGTACAAGAAATAACTACGAAATGAGCTACTGTATTTGCTACAGAAATGGTATTGAGGGAACTGCTTATGCAGTATTATACCCCACCAAAAGCATGCTACATGAGAAATTTCTTTTTAGGGTTAAGGGATAGAGGGCTTTGCTAATTCAGAAACATTGCTGTGCTTTCTCCTTGTTGGAAAAGAAAAACCCAAAATAACAATAACAAAGATTAGCTGGGAATTGGCAATGTCTCCTTTTCACTTAGGCTTCTAGGAAACATAGAATCAACCTCTTGCCATTAGTGGCTATAAAGATTGGAGATGGTGGCTAGTCCTTGGATTTGGGTGTACATATACAAAACCCTCAAATCACTGAATGCACTCAGATCCACAAATTATTGACATACTTACTGTCTACAAAAGACCACTGCTCTATCACTGACTAGAAACAAGAGCCAGTAAAATGCAGATTTCAAGACAATCATTTGTAAATAACCATTGGATGACTATTAAGCATTCAATAGATGCTTGTGGAGACTCTCTATGTGCCATGTGCCATTCTGGGCATTCAGTACATGTGTCAGCAAACATCACAGACAAAAAGACCTTCTGGCTGGGTCTTTGATTATATTGAAGCAGCTTTAAACCTACATGAGATTAATAGTCATCAATTTAATGTGAGATCAGTCTGTGTGGTTGTGTGCTTTTCTCTACCCACTTTAGCTGCTTGGGTATAGGCATGAGTACATGCAAAGTTGCATTTAACTAAGATTGTGGTTTTTCCCAGGGTAGTAGACATCTCTTATGTTCAGTCTCACATTTCCTCAGGCTTTCCTACTGATTTCACTAACAAATAGGTTTTTTGTGGGTTTTGACTCAGTTTGTGTTGAAACTTCTGACTCCCATTTGTGTTATCTGAATTTTGTTTCTTCCCTAGGGTTTCTTTAATATTAATAGAAGTTAGTGGGACCCAGTTTGGCATGCACTCATTCACAGCCCCCAAATGTAGGACAGCTGAGTCTACTGGAGCAACCCTTAGCGACACAGGAATAGAACCAATGGGTAAATGCTTCTCTCTGTAAATCTTTTAGCAAATATTTCTGAAAGGCATTTTATATACAATCAGAAGTTTCTGGTAGGACCAAGCTGTAGTTGACACCAACTCACTAACATATGCTTATATTTACTATTTCCCCTCTGCTTTGTTCTCCCAGGTCCTTCATTCTAATCTCTGAAATTATCTCACTAATAAATTATCCACACAGAAATCTTTTTTTTTTTTTTTTCAGATTCTCTTTGGGAGGGAGGCCCAGACTAACCTACCAAGTGGGTGCAACAAAACAGAATCCAATTTAAACTCAGATGTGTACAAAGTTGTGATTGTGCTTCATAGGAAATTTAAACAGAATAAGGAGAGAAGTAATCAAATCAAAAGAGTGAGGAATGGTGACTAGATTAAGGATGCTAATGAGTTAATAATGGGGGGGTGATATTGGGGTAGATGGAAGCTGGTGCCAGTCAATTTGGTCATGACTATGTCTAGGGTATGACCTTGGGAATGTGTGGCTGAGGTAGGCTGCACAACTAGATCCTTGAAAGAGAGGAAGTCAAAGAACTAAAAGACCAGGGTGTTAGAGGGAACTGCTATTGCATCTTATTTCATCTCCTGTCCTGGTTTTTTTCTCTGATTTTCAGTTTTGATCTTGATTCTTTATTCTTATTTATAATTTGCCATTTTCACTATGTATATTAAAATGTGGAATAAAATATTTATGTATATAACATATACAATCAATTCTCATTATTAATAGTAATGTTCTATAAAATCACATGAACAGTGAATTAGAACTTGATAGCATTACACACTGCTTAGTGACAGTGTGTTCCTGCCTCCTGAATTAAGACCAATGTACAATAGAATTACCACTCGGGAAAATACTGTATATAATTCTCACTTCCTTCTCAAAGTTAATTAGGTAGTGATAATAATAGTTTCCATTTACTGCAGTATGTTTCACACATTGTGATTTGAAAGCATATCCCTTTAATACTTAAAATAATCTTATGGAGAAAGTGTTATTCTTATGTGAATTTTCATATTTAAAAATTAGGCTTAGAATGCTTGAATAACTTGCCCAATAGAGCTCAGTTTGGGTGACTGAGAATAGTGAAATTTGAACTCATTTTTGTCTTTCTTAACCCTTGCCTTTAATGAATACACCTTTAGCTATTCTGCCTCCATGCTGGCAGTAGATTAATGAGTATTTATTCAGCCTGTGCCATGTGTCTAATCCAGTGCAGTAAAGTAAGTACATGGACTCTACCCTTCAGAAACCTTTCAGTAAACTGGGGATACAAAAGTGACTTGCAAGAAGATATTGAAGAATAAAGAAATGCTGGGCTTTATGAGTCTAAATATGAGAATTTAGGGAGACTATTCATACATTTAACATACCTACTATGTGTTGGGCATTTGACCAGGTATTATGGAAATGGCTGTCCACTGATATGTAAATAACTATATTGCATTGGAGAGATCTATCTGTATATTCTAGTCCCCTCTTGTCCACAGTTTCGCTTCCTACAGTTTTAGTTATCTATGGTTAATGGCAATCCAAACTTATTAAATGCAAAATTCCAAAAATAAACAATTCATAAGTTTTAAATTGTACACCATTCTGAGAGTGATAAAATATTGCACTGTCCCACCCCGAATAGGAATCATCCAAGCTTAGGATCTGGTGTATCCAAGCTGCCTATGCTCTCCAGCTAGTCACTTGGTAGCTGTCTTGGATTACAGATTGAACAAACATAGTATATATATGGTTTGGTACTATCCACAATTTCAGGCATCCACTGGGGGTCTTGGAATGTATCTCCATGGATAAGGGGAGGCTATTTTATCTCACTTATGTAAGATATCTAGTATCATGCCAAAGGCTTGGTATTGTATGCAACAGGCAAAACGGAGTTTTTCTTGATTTTTGAATAGAGAAGTAATGTAGTATAAGTAGCAGCAAAAACAACTTTCTGGGATCAGAAGATTTGGGTTTTAGTTTCAGGTTGGTCATTAATTAGCTGCCTAACATTTTTTTAACTCCATTAACTCTATGTAAAATAGGATCAATGGCATCTTCCTGCCTGGTTCATAAAAGTCATCCAAAGACAGAATAAAAATGAAAGAGTTTTGAAAATTGCAAAGTTCTTAACTTACATATATTAATTAACAGTATTGATTATGGGGGGGCATATGTGCTATTATATTGTAACAGTATGTATTAGCAAAGCAGGTAGAAAAATTGACCAATGGAACAGAATAAACAGACCAGAAACAGACTCAGGCATGCAAAGAAATATAATACATGACAAAAGTATCATTGCAGATCAGTGGGAAAGGATGAACTATTTAATTAGTTAGTACTGGAACAATTGGTTATACACAAGGAAAACTATCAATAAGTATTTGTACTGTCTCATAGCACAAATATTTAGTTCAGAACAAGGAATTAAATATAAAATACAAAACTTTGAGCCTTCTAACAGAAAATATAATAAGGTGTCTTAATGATCTGGAATATGGAAGATTTTTTTTCAACAAGCCATAGACAGTATGAGCCATAAAGGAAAGAATTAGTAACTCTAACTAAATTAAAATTAAACAAAAGCCATAAAGAAAATGATTATAACTTTTACTACATTGAAATTAAGATTTTCTATCCTTTAAAATACCATAAAGAAGATGAAAATAAACCTGAAGACTGTCTTAGCAACACACATGGCTAAAAGGGATTATGTTATGGAATATAAAAAAGACATCTCATGAATTAATAGGAAAAAGACAAACTACCAAATAGAAAAATGGGCAAGAAAATAGGAACATGTGTTTTACAGGAGATGAAAACACAAATGACCACTCACTACAAATATAAAAATCTACTCTATCTTATTAGGTACCACAAGATTGGAAAATATAATCACGATGAGATAGCACTTCACAAACACTAGATTAGTAATAATTTAAAAATCTGATGTGGAGCCAAGTGCTAGTGGAAATGCAAAGTGGTGCTACAATTTTAGAAAACAATTTGGCTTTATATAGCTCACACATTAATATGTGCACGTACTATAAATCAGCAATTCTATTTTTTGTTTATATATGCTAGATGAACTTTTTCACACATACAACTGGTGGCATTACGGCCACAGTGTTGATCAGCCAAACAAAATAAACTAAAAAAATTAAAAAAACATTTGTAACCCGATTTCCTACACATAACAAGAAATATGAATATATCATGGTATAGTCATAGTTCAAAATACTAAAAACCATGGAATGAATGATAGCTACACTCTCCATAATTATGAATATCCAAAAGCAAATCAAAGAAGAATATGCATGTTATCATTCAATTGATAAAATTTTAAAATAGGCAAAACTAAATAGTATATAAATATGTGATAAAGTTCTAAAAATAAAAAGCATGTCCATGATTATGCCAAGCTTCAGGATGGGGATTACCTCTGGAGTACAGGAGAATGGTACAATCATGGAAAGACACAAGATCACCTCAAAGGTGTCAGGATGTTCTACTTAAGATGGCTTATGAGTATAAAGGTATTCATTTAATTATTATTCATAAAAATGACCATATATATTATAACACACTTATGGCATGTATTTTATAATTAAAATGCATACATCCAGCCTTCTGAACATGGTGTCCCTAAGTTATAAGGAATCAGCTAATGCCCTAAAGTCTCGGTATGATAATCCTCTTTGTTATGATCAAAATGGGGCCATCACTTTGACAGGGCCTTGAATTCAAGTCATAGTGGGTCATCTCTGAGGAACTACAGCCCAAGGGGCCATCCTTTCCCACCCCAAAATCAAAGACTCAGCATCTGGGGAAACACCGGTTCTCAGTACTCTCGCTTCCCAGTTTTTTGCAGGCATCAAGATGTTAAATGTTTGTACTGAAAACTGGGCTTAAAACATCCATATCCCTTGAGGATCTGAGACATAGGGATGTTGGTGCCAGGAACAAAACATGTCTGAGCCTAATTTCCATTTTCCTCAAATGAATCATTGTCCTATAGTGCCTCGTGTGAGTGAATAACACCTCAGAGTTTAATGTAAAGAAGACTGGTGTTTAAGACTTTCTTTTGGAAAGAAACTTAAAATACTGGGAAATATCTCTCCATATCTAAGGTGGTATGGAGCCAGGAAGAAGGGAAGTGGTGGAAAGTGCAGGCAGGACAGGGGATGTCTGATAGTCTGCTGTACCTGAGAAGGTTCCGGGAAGGAATGGACTCCAGAGTCGTAGATGGGGTGGGGGACAGGAAGATGAATTCTCCTTCACAATAGGAGGAAAGAAGGACACATAGCTGATGTAGATCTGTCATTATATTGAATATTTGTTTGATGACTTTAATTTTGTCTTAGAAATGTGAGGCAAGGTTTTTTGCTAAGAATGGTAATGCTGGGGGGAGGGCAGATATTTGAGGACAGTAGAGATGGTATGAAACAGTCAGGAAAATAGGACACAGAAGTCACTTGCAAGGGTACTCATCTCCCTTTAGGAAGGATGTCTTCCAGCAGCTCCCAGAGAAGGCTGCTGATTGCATTTATGCAGAACTGGGGTTGGGCCAAGCAGTCCGACGATGGGAGAAAGGGACAACAGATTGAAAAAATGATTCATGGGGTTCAATATGGAGAGGAAAAGTATGAAGGCCAGGAAGGGGAGGATGATTAGTGAGAATGTCAAAAAATTGATGGATGGGAGGTTTTCATGATGTCAAAAAAGAGGTAGTCAAACAAGCTGTAAGACTAGAACACTCCTTCTCAGATCCTTTTGCTTGCCCACCATCCTGCCCTTTAACTGTTGATCACCAGGGCTCCCTTTTACCTTCTTATCATTCCAACATAGTCACCTTGGACAATCCATCAGCATTCTTTGTTGCCACAACTCCCAAACCTGCATCCCTAGTCATGGGCTCCTCATGCATGTCTTTAACTGCTTATTGGGCTTCTTTTTCTGGAGTCTTTTAGGAACCTCCAATTTACCTCACCTCAAATTGAACTTATCTTTTCCTTGAACCTTGTCTTTTCTATATATCTCTGATTCTTATTAGTGGCAACACCCTCTGCTCAAAACAGAAGTCTGCAAGTCATCCTAGATTCTTCCTTCCCTGTGCCTCAACTACCTCCATGTGCAATCAGTCACCCATGTCATCTTTACTCTATTTAATACTTTCTTAGTGTCTCTTTTCTACCACTCTCTTCTCTCTTATCACTGGTGCTTCACAAGCTCTCATTTTTTTCAAGATTATTATGTTCTCCTATGTTCTACTTGCCTCTAGTCTTACCTTCCTCCAAATCACCCTATGTGCTTAGAACTCTTTAGTAATCCTCCATTTTCTATATTAAAAACAAAACAAACATAACTCAATTCCATAGTACAGCACATGACATCCTGCCATCTAGCTTGTACCACTACCCCTCCAGTGGACCTCTGTTCCCTCAATTTTACATTTCTCAGATGATCATTTGGACCAAAATATCTTTCCATTCCTTATAGTCTGAGGAACACCATCCATACATCAAAATTCACCTCAAAGATTTTCTTTCCTTTGAAATATTTCTTGACTCTTTAAAGCAGCATTAGTTATCCTACTTTGTCACAAATTCAACCTGTATTTTAGTATTGCACTTTTCATGTTGTGTTGCCTCATGTCATTCATTTTCATATTACCTACTAGAACGAACTACCTAAAAAGTGGGCTGAGATTCTTGGGGAAAGGAAAGTATTTGTTTATCTTTGTATTACTAGTAACTGACACTGGGTACACACTCAGCAACTATTTGTTGAGTGAATGATGAGTTCAAATTTATACATGATATAGTCAAGACCTATGTGAAACTATAAATTAAGACATTTGCTAAAAGAAGATATACAAATGGCCAACAAGTATATGAAAAAAATGCTCAACATCACTAATCACTAGGGAAAGGAAAATTAAAGCCATAATGAGATATCATCATCTCATACCAGTTAGGATGGCTATTATCAAAAAGAAAAGAGATAGCAAGTTTTGGGGAAGATGTGGAAAAAGGAAAAGAATTATACACTGTTGGTAGGAATGTAAATTAGTATGGACATTATGGAAAACACTATGGAAGTTCCTCAAAAAATTAGAAATTGCACAGGGCATTTTTTGTTCTCTCCCTGTACATTGACTCATCTCAGAGGTCTCTCCTCTTTTAGATTTTGACCACAGATTACCCCTCAGATTTGAATTAGTATTAATAGATAGTTTCACTTGTTCTGCCTGCATTATTGTGGCTCTATCTGCACTTTCCTAGGATTTTAAACCTTGATTCCTGATTTATTTTTGAATTTGTCTTTCTTACATAACTCTGGAAATAATTATCCTATCACTTTCTAATAATAGTTTTAATGGCAAAGTATTACACATGCTCATTTTGACCATTTCAAGAACATAAAGTTACATAAAGGAAAATAGTATTACTCTCCTCTCCTTCCCTCTTTCAAATTCTACCTCCCTCTCTACACATAATAAGGAATATCAAATAATTTGGAGTTTAGTCTTTCATATATTTCCCTAAGCTGAAACACTTATTTGGATACACAGTGATTTTAAAAATTAAAATGGTACTACTTTTTGAAAACTATTTTATAATATATTATGCACATTTTGTAGGTGAATACTGACAAATCAAACTTCATTATTTTTAATATGTATATATAATATCCCACAGAATAAATATACCATCATTTATTTAATGCTAAATTTATTTATTCTACAAATATCTAGAGTGTCTGCTATGTGTAAGTTTGCTGTAGGCACTGGGGTGAAATGGTGAGCATAAAAAAATACAGCTCCTGCTCTCATGTTGCTTTCCATATGGTGCAGCAGTCGGATATTATGAATATTCCCAAAGCACAGTAGAAAATGAACACATGAGACGTGCATGCATCAGGTTAGGCAAGGTTGTACCATGCCAATCAAAGTAGTATATGTTTTTTATTGCTTACACAAAACCCTCTGTGGGTCTGGATGCCTCCAGGGCAACTTTTCTCTCTGCAGCAGCTCAGTAGTCCCTACAGTTTATTTACTGTGGCAGCACCATGTCACAATGATGCTTTGGGGTTCACCATGGCAGGAGAAAAAAGTGTGGGGGATTGTGCTCTGGATCCTAAATGCTTCTGTCTGTATGCTTCTGACCATAGTTTATTGGTCACAGAAACTGACATGTGCATGCCTAATTTCAAGGGCCCAGAGATTTATAAAATTCTTTCATATGTTCAGGAAAAGGAAGAGAAGAAGAAGTAGTTGCATCACCTACCACTAGAGGTAACGGCATTGTGAGGGGTCATAATAGGGAGATTGGAACCAGTAGGCTGTCGGGAAGGCTCTCCTGAGGATGGGAATTGAGTTGAAAGGATATGCAATCATCGACAAGGTGAAAATAGAATGAAAACGCATTCTGTGTAGTGGGAAAGTCAAGTAGACTGACGAGAAGAAACAAGGAGTGTTCAAGTAACTGAGAAGTACCACCACGTGACAGCAGCAGAGCAGGACTAAGGGGAAATGTAGCTTAAGATGAGGTTTCAAAGGCGGGGCCACATCGGCCTTGTCAAGGATTTCGATCCTTAGCCTTATAGCATGGGCAATTCTTTCAAGCATGTGAAGTGGGAACGTGGCATGTTCAGTTAGTATTTAGACATGATCGTGCTTGCTGTACTATAGGAAATAGAGTGGTGATGGTGATGGGGCTGTTAGGGTAGAGGCATGAGAGGAAGGAGCAAGACTCAGCAATACTTCAGTTGAAAGAACATGGAGGTTCAGTACCATGGTTGGGTAGAAATCAAAGTGGGGATTGGATTCAGGAGATATTGATGGGTATTTAGGATGTTTTCGATTTTCTGCTATTATAATAGTGCTACAACATTATTCTCATCATAAATTCTTACTGATGGTAATTTGTTTCAGTATGATGAGGTCATAGAAAATAATTACTGGTTCAAAGAGTGTTCATCATTTAATTTTAACCAATATGGACAAATTTTGTTTCCCCAAATGGTTGTAACATTGAAGACTGTCATCAGCAATGCATAATAGTAATTTTTACTATACTTTCATTAAAACAAGATGCTATCATTTAAAGATATAAGTATCACTTTCTATCACTTTCTGAATTCTCCCTATAATAACTTTTGAATATTTTTAACCTAAATTCAACTGTCTGAATAAATGACCTGGTCTAACGTGTAGATATTAGGTTTGTTTTAACAAAATTCAGGACAAAAGAACATAGAATTGCATAAGAACATAGTATTGCAGCTTTATCACAGTTAGTTTTTGAAAGCAAAGCTTCAGTAGGTTAGTGAGACTAGATAAAAAAAACATTTAAAATTGTACTTTTCTAAGTGCTGTTTGCATTTCTTATGTATGGTTGGCATATGATTCATTATTTAACTATATTATGGTACACATTTGTTTCCATGAGATAGTGTACTTCATACCCAATATCTTTCAATACAGCACAAAAACGTTCCTGCTAATGATTTAAGTGACAGATAATTAGGTAATTATATTGGGTAAATAATTAATTAGGTAAATAATTAAATATTTTCATATTATATAGACATCCTTGGGGGAATTAATTACGTAGTATTTGAGACTGATTTAGTGGTATTTGGGGAAGTTGACTGGCGCTTCTGTATGAGTTCAGAACCCACAGTTATTTTTTTCCTATTTAGAATAATGAAATACAGGCTCTGCTACCAGAATATTTGCTATTCCCACATTTTCCAAGAATGGACTTGATTTAGATAATGAGGATTACCTATGTTAGCTGCATATATGGCCAATATAGTGAGTGAAAAATGGTGTCCAGTTGTGATATATATTTTCTTTATTACATGTAAAATTAAAATCTTTATGTATGTCAATTACCGTTTGCCTTTTTCTCTTATGTATGCTTCTTGTTCATATGCTTTCTCATTTTTGCATTAGGAAAGTATCTTAAAAAGTCAGTCTGTGATGGATAAATCAATTTCATTCTGAGACTTTTGAAGGATCAACCTTTCTCAGTCGTGTTGGTAGAAAAGCATGCCGTTTTCCAGACAACTGAATCCTTTCAGCTTTCAGCCATTATAATATATTCCCAGAGTTATCTCTTAAGATATTTCCATAGAGCCTCTTTTGAGAAAGATCCAGGTATTTTTGTTCATTCCAGGAAAGAAACCAAAGCTATCTCAATCTCTATCTATCTACCTATCTGTAAATGTCAGAACAGAATGGGAAACAACACTACACTGTGGAGTACATGATATATATTAGCATATATTTTAGCATAGGGACCACAAGAAAGCAAGAAAACTCCCTCCACACTCCCTCCTTCCACCCCATCCACCTGTGTCCACTTTCACTTGCCTGGATTTGTAACGTTCCTTCATACACAGTCTGTGCACTCTCTTCTGCATGGAATGGTCATCCTTTCTTCATTCATCGCGTTAGTTCCAACTCAACCTTTAAAGCCTAGCTCAAATGTCATTTTCCCAGGGAAATCTTTTCAGATCTTGTCATTTTATTCTACTAGCACCATTTAATTACCATTAACAGCTTTTATCACAGTTTCACTCCTAAAAATCGTATAATTATTTGTTTAATGTCCCTCCATTAGATTATAAACCTTCTAGGTCAGAGATTATGTTTGATTTTGCACACAATCTCATCTCTACCGCACAGGATAGTGTTTAGCATGAAATCGACACTTCAATCTATTTATTGGGCCGATAAATTGGGCCTGTTTCTATTGGCTCTATTTGTACTTGATATTAAGCTTATTTATGAGGCACTCCAGAGTTTTGTCTACGTATAAATCTCACCTGTCATTGGGGTTTGTTGTTTTTACTGGGGCTATATTCATTTAACTTCAGGTTTTAGTATTATACAATTTTATACATTTCTAATGATTGGTTTATAGTGGTTTCTTATAGAGTTGCTACAGACACCATCGCGGATCAGTGGAGTGAATTTTTATGGGCTCCTTTGGAGCATTAGATAGGAAGTTTTGTGCAGGACTTGGGACTTGCGATGATTTCTTGCTCTGTGTATCTCTAAGATCTATCACAAGTATCTCTAGATGGAGCTATTTAACCTTTTCTCTTATAAACCAAAGCCATAAGAAATGCATTCAAAGGAAAATGACCATGCTATTTGTTTCTAGCATTCTGGGCCGCAACTTCTGAAGATTGCTTAATGCTGGAGATTCCTGATCATGTGCACTGACTTTGTTCTTCTGTTTACTTTTTTCCTTTCACAAAACCCAGTTATGCCAGTTAATGCCGTGCATGAGAAAAATAATTCTTTCTTCAGTCTAACTGAGACCACTAACAACATTTTTATTTAAACTATTATTTTCCCCTGAGAATCCAGAGTGTTTCTCTAATCAAAGTAACAGGCATCGTTTTGTGATATGGTAGATTTAAAGAAATCTATACTTATCTACTAGCAAAAAACAGAAACAGAAAATATGTATAAGGGAGTGGAAAAATAAATTATGGTTTAATTTTAATGATGAGCAAGTTGGGCCTCAGTGGTAGAATAATGCTTATTTTTAATAATAATGATATTAGCTAATATCTCTCTACCTATTTATCTCAATATATCTATATCTATTGATCTATCAATCAATTTATTTGTTATCTCTTACTATATTCTAAGTGCTTTATATAGATTATCATTTAATTCTCAGAACAAATCTGCTTTTTACATAATTACATGTAAGTTAAATAGAAAATGCTGTCTTTAGCCCTTGGGCATACTACTTAGTGTGTGTTTTAGATGACATAGTGAATTCTCACTATAGGTTAAATTCTATATTTTATCTTGCATACCAGCTCAAGTACTTCTCCTTTTAGAATAATTACAATGATTTTTGAGCTTATCTTTCTGGACAATGAGTTCCTTGAAGGCAAAAACCGTGCCCTGGCTATGGTTATATTCCTAGTACCTTAGAAATGTTTTACCCAATATGGCCACCACTAGCTACATGTGGATAATTACATTTAAATTTAATTAATTAAAATGAAATAAAATAAAAATTTCAGTTCCTTAGTCATACTAGGCACATATCAATTGCTCAATAGTTAAAATACATGGCTAGTAGTTACCTTATTAAATGAAAATTGCATGACCAATTCCATCATTGCTAAAAGTTCTATTGACAGCACCACCTAGAACAATGACTTATAGATGAATTAATTACTTGAATTGATAAATATTTATCAAGTGCCTTTTAAGATAATAGATATTATCAAAGCATAAGCAATAGCATGAAAAACAAAAAAGCAATACAATCTTTCTCTTACTGAATACTAATAACCTGTGGAGAAGATAAACATTAAGCAAGTTAGAGTTTATGGGTACATGTCTAACAATAGACTACTTGAGATTCAGTGTGACAGTCCTCAAATTCAGGGTGTAGAGAAAATGGGCTCCAGGTGCAGTTTTTCCAGAGATGGCAATCACGCATAAACATCCCACTATACTTGCTCAAGGAATACAGTCTAGCCAATTGGGATGAGTTAAACTAATGATCTAAACTAAAAGGCCCATTTTGGAATTATCTGAGTAGGGCTTATAGTCATTCAGAAGCACATCTAGTGGAACTATTTAACCTACTTGTGGTATCCGACAAGAGGGGTTCTAAGCAATATTAGTAACAGAGGTACAGAAATCTATTACCTTCTTTCTGGAACCATTTAAGAGATAAGAACAGAAGACTTTATAACTTTTAAAAAAATTTGTACAAATTTCTGTCTCAGATGTGTATGACTCTAAACCTCACTTCCCAGGAGAAGTGGGCGGAGAGATAACACATTTAACACAGCAGGAGAACTATTAGTGCCCTACAGTAGGACTGAACATAAACAAAATTTTGTGCTGGCTTCCTGTGCTCATGATCTTGGGGGCTTTTTATTTCATTTCCTTCCGTTATTTTCCTCTTGTCCTTTTAGTAAACTAGTTTAACATGTGATCCAACATCAAAGTTAGACAGGGAGTAATTAAAGAAGCTTCATGAAGGCTTCTAGACCATTATGTGATGAAAATACATTCATACTAATTATCTGAAAAGCAGCCACAGTTCTGTTGGTAACTACAGAGGACTCACTTGTGCTGTGGGCTGCACAAAGAGATAATGCAGTTGTAAATTTTCTGGTAATTGATGTGATCATTAGTTTAACTCATCCCAATTGGCTAGACTGTATTCCTTGAGCAAGTATAGAGGGATGTTTATGCGTGATTGCCGTCTCTGGAAAAACTGCACCTGGAACCCGTTTTCTTTGCACCCTGATGAATTTGAGGACTGTCACTGCTGATGAAGGGAGGATAGAGATAAAAAGATGTCAGTCTGTCTAAAGAGTGAGCAAATAGGGTACATAGACAGCAACTGGAGAGAAGAGAAAGTTTCCATTAAAACAAGGGATGCATTTTATTTTAGAAATTTCAGGATTCTAAAAAACAAGAAATAATTCTGTAATTGAAGGTGAAGTTGCTGATGGTAATTTCTTGTGCTTCTGAACAGCTAGGGCAGGCCAGGGTTTGACTTTGGATTTTGCCACAACTGCCTATAGAACCTATAGATGGAAGCTAAAACAGAATTTCCAATGAGACTAGAATTTCTTCTCTGTTTCCAGACAGGATTTTATTGATTTAAGCAATTGAAAATGGCATCTGCTTGCAAACAATTTTTGAATGAAGTAATGGCTTCTACATTTGGTGAAATAGAATGGGCTGGATTTTATCCTTGAAGCTCTTGTACTGTTTTAATCATTCCTTATTTTTATCCATTTATTTTTAAATTTATATTCTTTATAGGACATTTGTTAGAGCAACAGAAGAAACACTAATGGTAAAATACATGTTAATAGAGAGTATAAAATACTAGTTCTTCTCACCAGATCCATAAATTATATCCATCTGATTTAAATTTCTATGCATTACCTGAAGATATCTTTTGTACAACAAAAACCAGTGTTGAAGAGAAAAATATATTTATCTCTACTCTTTTATTTCTTGGGCAACAACACTTTTTATATCTTTAACAAATTATTTCATAAGAGGGACTTATAAATAGTAAGCTGAAACTTTTTCATACCATATTCCAGTAACGTAACATGAAAATTATAAAAAGCAATTCAGAAAACCAGAAATCAAGTATCGATAAAGAGATCTTGTCTTCTTTTACTGCTCAAATTATAGATAATTTTTAATCTATATTTAAATGCACATATATAAACAACATGAAAATGTGGCATTTTAAGATTTACTTAATTCATAAATGCTTTAAATTATCTTTATATTCCCTTTAAAGAATAAAAATTTAAAAATGAGTAATGTTACTAAAAGACATTATTTAATCTTACACGAAAGTCTTAAGTCTCTAGGAAATTGGATTTGATGTTCAATGTATTTTGAGAACATTGAACCTCAATTCTTGGAATCCAAAAGCCCTTGACATTTTGGCCTCCCCTATCTGCTGGACACTCCTCACTCTGACTCTTCTGAATCTGTGCCTTGGAATACATCCCACTTCAAGAAATCAAAGATTATTTTAATTCTGACATTTATCTTATGCTGTGGTAGAATGGAAATCTAGGTAGGGCTGGCTGTGGACACCTGTTGTTTGTTGCTGATTGGCTTCCAAGCATTCACACACTTTCCTGTTTGAAGAATTTCCTAATTGTAGTTGGCAGGGTCTTAGAATTTTAGGGTGAAGATATATGATTTATGTTTTATCAGTTGGATGTTTCTGCTCAGGACTTACAAAAAGAACAAAAATAGGGAGTGATTTAGAATTCATGGACAGTAGCAGTGGAATAATTCTTCAGCAGAGTGGTGCCGCTGCCCTGGGTGATGCCCTAACCCAAGGGTTCTTGTGTTATGATCTAGGCTACCTGCCCTCCTTTGATTCCCACTGGATTTCTGAGCCTTGTTTTGGAAACTTTTCCATAGCTTGTATAAGCTAGTCCATAGTTTTCTAACAATTATGTTTTCCCCGTTGAAGATAGCGAGAGTCAGTGTCGGCTGCTTATAATAGAGAATCCTGACTGATGCAACTTCATTCTTTAGAACTCAGAAGGTAATTTGACTATTGATTTTTTTTTTCTGGTAATGAAATGTGACATTGATAACTCATGGAGATCCCATTTCCTAGGAAACTTTCACTCCGATAAATATGGCATTTTAAGTGGTCATTGTGAGAATGGATATGAGATGCTGTTTTTTGTTTTTTTTTTTTCCCTGTGGCTCTTGAAGAAAACTTACAGGATCCCAAAGAGTCAGGTGGAGGGGTATGGCTTACATGTCTGACTCAGCTGCTTCTCCACTGTCCTGCCCATCATGCACATGTGATAATTTGTGCCTTCTTCTATCCTTGCAGACTTAAGGTATCTGAAAACAAATAAGGACAAGCTGCTTTCCATTTTCTCCAAGCCCTGATATCACAGGAGGAGGGAGAAAGGTAGCTGGGGAGAAATTGGTTTGCTGAACTTAAATCACTAAGGACTAGATGAGGGCAAACTTCTAGGGATTGCAATTCCAGAATAAAATGACAATATCAATGTTTTAGTATTTATTTTGTGTTAATGTCAATGTATAAATATTAATATAAACAGTGACATTTTATTTTAATAGCATCTAAAATGAGTACTTTAAAAATAATGTTACATAATATTTGATATATTTCAAATGTAAGGAGGCATAAATAAATTTTAAAACTTTAAAAATTATAAGAAATGTGAAATTCAGATATTTATTAGCAGATGGGTTTTAAACATTAGCAGATAAAATTTTGAAAAATAAAATATTATTTCAAAAAATAAGATTAGACACTACCAAAAATAAAAAACATTTAATTAATTATTAAAAATTAGAATATATTAAAGGTATAATGATCTCATTACATTAAAATATATTTTTGATCTATATAGAATATGTTATTTCATAAAAGAAAAAAATACTTGAATTTTTGGAAAAGTGTGATCTCAAACAACAAAATACATGAGTAGTATTATTATTTACCCGTGAATATATCTTCCTGTAAGTTTTTCTGGCTGCTAACGCAGAACTTTTTACTCTACACTAGTATGGGAATGTGAAGAGAATTACAAACTAGTGCCAGACATTTTTCCCCTGACATTTTTATCTTCAAATAATCCCATCTCTTGTTTGATGATTTTGAGATTTTTTTTTTAACCAATTTTTGTTTTTTTCAGGAACTGCAAACATTGTATTGAAATCAAGTTGTAGTTTTGCTTCAAAATAAGTTTTTCAGGTTGCACTTAGCTTTATTTTTGTTTTCATTGCATATAGCTAGAGTCTCAGGCCGATGTATTCATATCAGTTTCAGTAGTCATGTTCATATTCCAATTTCTCAGAAATCTTTGAGCTAGAGTAAGAATTATTCTTGTAGTAGAAGCTTTGCTCTGTTGGATTGCTTTCAACTCTCCCCTCCACCCCATTCTTCAATGTAACCTCTTAAAGAGGTTACAGAAGAATACTTTTAAGACGTGTAACTTTGTTCAATGTGAATTTTAGTGAAGCAAATAACTCCCTAGTTGTATTGCAGTATGTAAATTTCAATTTCAGATTTTTATAGGCTAAAATGATGGCATCACACCAAGTGAAGTATGATATTTCAGGAGATAAAAATAGCGTAATATACTAGGATAACAAAATATTACATTACAATCACTAAGCACTACTGGCTGGGAATCTTTTCATACCATGGATAGAGGAGGTAACATAGTGTATTATAGCATCACATCCCCAGGACAGACTTTTTCACATCTCCAGGAAAGACTTTAAGACCTATGCATATATTCCCAGGGTACTAGGACTAATCCATAGAGGGAGTCAAATCATGCAACAAAAATTGACTAGGAGTGGGGAGGTGTTTGAAGGTAGAAAGCACATGGCAAAGGTTTGCATTTTGAATGCATCAGGGGGCATAAAAAGAAACAGTTACAGTACTATTCAGTGGACTAGCATTTATGCCCAGAATATAGCATAAATCCTATAGATCAACCAGCATTTCCAGAAGCATCTTTGTGGGGTCAAGCTGCACACAATTGTTTTAATATATGTATAAAAGTAGCTATAAGGAATTTTTAACTTCAGGAAGGATTTATTGAGATGCCTTGAACTTTATACTATGGAATTAGAACTATATTCCTTCTGCTGTGTGTGTGTTGGGAGAGTAAGGATGAGATGTACCTTGGAAATTAAAGCACCAAATGATTATAGTTCTTATGTAGATGTATTCCCAGAATCATACCTCATTCTTTCATTATCTTCAAATGTTTTTGAAATATTAATATATTTCCAGTTGTAGTTTATTCCAGTTTTTGTTCATACAATGGTGTTTGTCAGCTTCCAAGACTCCAGTAATTTTTGTGCTTCTGTTCATCATGTCAAATAACTGTTATCCATCCATAATTGTCTGCTGATTGTTACCCTTCTTTTCTTGACCATTGCTCAGAGATGACTGGAGCTGCTGTTAAACTTGGATTTTAGTATCATGGAGTGATATTACACTTTAGAATTTTGCAGCCTTTGTGGCACATTTACAGTTTCTTGTATTCTGTCACCCAGTGTGGATTAAGTGTTCATCAGAAAACTAAATAAAGGAAGAAAGTGATGCATTGTGTGCATCAGTGAGTGTCAGTTCAGCTGAAGAAAGCACAGTAGGATGCCTTGGTGTCCAATGGCAAAGAGCACTTGCTAATATTTGCTCCACTGTACTGCCTCACTGGCCATAAGAACAATATGAAGGAGCTAGGCTGCTCAGTCTTGCAATGGATTTGCATTTTTAAGTACAAAAACAGTTGATACAAATAGCATTCTAATAAATCAGCACTGTACAGGGAGGTACTTCAAGAAGAATATATATGTATAGAAACCATGTCAAACTTGACTTATAAATGACACCCAGTAGGGTGCTCAAATGAGTTCTTAATTCCTCTTCACAAGGAATTTCTGAAACCTGAGATCCTGTAATATAGGAACATTATTCCTGTTCTGGCTCTAGCCCAAATTTCCCTTTCTCTGCCCTGCTCAATATCTAATGGCATTTTTTTGGCCAAGGCTATTCAAAGTAGGAATGGGCTACTTCAGCAAATATTTCCTGGTCATCTGTTATGTGTAAGGTAGGGTCCTAGGCCTCAAAAACTATTGTTTATGAAAGGAGGAATAATTTCCAAATAAGGTGTACTTTGTGGACAGACTTCTCTGTTCAGGGGAGACCCCAGAGCCATTACGCTTCCTGGCCAGCACATTCTCCCTGCTGAAGCTCACGATTTGGCTGTTTAACTCTTGTTAACAAGTAGTCCGCCCTCCAGTGAAAGATGACAACATCATACCGCTAGTATGTAGATGAAAGGGAGCAGATTTTTAAAAAGATGTTATATTCTCAACTTGGAATAGAGCAAACTGAACCCACGTAGCTTTAAAATGTCCCCCAGAATGCCTAAAATCTGACAAACAAAAGAACGCTTGTTACTCGTTAGCTGTCTGCTAAGACATAAAAAAAGGCTTGCCAAATGAAAAGCAGCATATGCACACACGACACACTAAAATCGTGAGAAGCCTATGCTTTGCTTGATGGGACGCATTTCCAGCCCAGTCTATATGCCTGTGTTGTTTTGTTCCTGGTTTCTCTTAAGTGTCACAGCAGATGGGAAACCTTCAAACAGCAAGACCTTGTTAAGAACATTATCAACTTTTTCAGGTCATAGTGTAACATAATGTTTGAAATGACACCTTTTTTTTTAAAAAAAAAAACAAGTATTAAGTTTTTGCATTAGGTTTTATATTACTCTTTTGGACATTGTAAAGGAGCACTATGTTCATAACAATAGTACAATGTCAAATGGAAACTCAAGTTCCAGAGACAGGTATTGTAAAGTATTATAAAATATTGACCTCCATTTCATGCCCTCCCTCATCTGGCTCTTTTTAGTTTATTCTGTTTGAATTTGCCTATGAATATGCCTGAATCATGAAGAAGGGATGCCAAATAGAAATGTAATTTAAAATTATCTAACCAGAAATTTTTTAGAATGAGAGAAAGCTCAAGCATGTTTAGTTGAGAGGTACTGCATTTGTGTATTTTAATTTGCATTTTGTCCAATTTTAACATACTCCTTACTCTTACATACCCAGTAATGAATTTCATGAGATATTGATTGCTTCCTTTCCAAAATAATAATTATAGATTATAAATGCTATTTACTCAGTATCACTTTATCCAATTGGTGCATGCTCTAAATATTGTATGCCTTTTAGTAATTTCACTGCTCATTATCACCTCTATGGGGGGGAGGTAGGAAAATGCAAAGTTATGAAATAAAATTCTCTTGCTTTTCTTGTTAATAGAATTGTTAGTAGATTTGGAAAAGTCTGTAATGAGCCTCTAACCACCATCATGTCCACATGAAAGCCTCTTTGAAAATAGATCCAACACAGGAGAAGAGAAAGCACAGAGAAAGAAAGAAGGCCCGTACTGTGTCATCAGTACCCAGCTTACTTGATGAGTATGTACTTTGGTTACTTATGCAGTGAAACTTTGGAGGCATACCTCAACATCTCTTTTTATACCATAAAGTCTCCATCTACTGGCTAGTGCTTGAAAAAAAATTTAAAGACTTATTTCATAACCAAAAATAAGGCTAAAGTGAGAGCCTTTGTTGGGAATAGTAACAACATAAACACAGACTGAAGTGTGGATTATAATATCAGGATTCTTTTTTCAGATAGATATTGAAAAATGAGTGCCTTTGGAATGAAGGAGGAAAACTAAAAGTATGCAGTTATGTTAAGCAATGAGGAAGTAATACTGTGTCAAATCTGGAAAATAAAGAGTCATAGAAAAGAAACTAGCCACAAAAAAGCTATTTTCACAATCTGTTGAGGGTCAGTTCCACTCATCAGGTGAGGTGATCAGGAAACAAAAGGACTTTTCCCAGAGTTCTAATTGTCATCAATGTTTGAAATATATTTTCAAAAATATATAAGCATATATTTCATGTGTTAAATTCTTAAGTCTGTTCATTTATCATCCTATTTGAAGAGACATAAACTCATTATAAAATGTCATCCCTTTAAGTCTTCACTATCAAGCAAAAGTGCTTATTTCCCTTGTTATAGTTTCCTTAAAATGTTGTCTGCATGTGTTCCGCTTGGTGTTACAGAGATCGGAGGCGGAATTGCATCAGGGCAAGGACACGAACTTTAGAAATAGGCTTAGTTTTGGTTACTGACTTTGTCGTCTATAAACTGCGTGTCTTTAGATTTGTTTCTGAATTTCTCTCTACCTCAGTTTTCTTGTCTAAAAGTTGGTGAAAATAATACTTTGTCATGAGGTTAAGGAAATTAAATGAGACCATATCTGCAGTGTTTTGCACCAAGCTCTTCATATTTTAAACACTTAGAAAATGAATAGTAGCCCTGCAGTTGATGGTGGTGATGGTAATTATGATAAGATATAAATTGTTTAACCCAGCAAGTATAAGATCTTTAAATTAAGAAACTATGCTTTATCTATTTCTATGTGCTTATAATAGAGGATCAAACTGCACAGAGTATGGAAATGGATACTTAATTAGTTAAGTAGAAAATCTTAGAATTTTGAATTAATTGGGAATATTTCTTTTAAGTTGGTCAAAAAATAAGTACAATCCAATATAATTGGATTATTTTCAAATATATGACAACTTGAGTTTCTAATAAATTATTACTAAATAAAAGTCCTTTGGAAACCTGATTTATTGATGACATAACAAAGATTGAAGTTGCTAGTTAATTGCCAGAAAGCAGAATTTCTAAGGTGTTTGAAAATGATTCTTCTTATAAAATTGATTAAAATTTCTTTGTATGTTTTCTTTTTATGTGCTTTTTGTGTCAGCAAATTTTATAGTTTTTAATTTTTATTTTAGTTAGTAGACATTAAGGAGCACAGTAATGAAAACTGAAAGAGATTTGGTAAACTTATTTAACATGAGTAGAAATGAAAGGAACTCAGAATGTTTATCTAAAATAATGGAAAATTATAGAGTGGAAGTAGCATCAATCTTCAAATATATTTAGAATGTCCACATGTATGACATTCTAGATTGTTTTAGCCATAGGTAATGGTAAATGCAACCTAAGAAAACAATAAAAAAACAGGTATGCACTAGTTTATATATTAATAACTGAAAAGTTCAGGCAGTAGATCTGCCTTCATACTTGGCTGGATATTTCAGGACCTAGCCACTCTTTATTTATGTTCTTCCTTATTTTTAGTTGACCCCATTCCCAGAGCAAGATGGGCAAGATGGTGGCCAGAGGATCCCATGGGCAAGATGGTGGCCAGAGGATCTTCATCTCTAAGTCTAAGGAAACAGGGAATGTTTCTCCTGCTCAAAAATTCAAAGTAAAAGTACTGGGCTGAACTAGGTTTTATAATCTTTCTAGAATTAATAGCTGTGGTCTAGGAAGTGCTATGAGTCCATGTTTGAAGCATAGGCCCACCCCTGGGGATAGTAGCAACCAACACTGCCATGTCCAAAAACACTGAAACTGGTGAGTAGTGGTTCTCCAGAAGAAAACCTGGGTGCTGTGCTCTGAGGAAAAGTCAGAGAATGAGTAGCTACTATAACATGGAAGATGGAGCTCTTGTATTCTGTATTGCTCCATAAGACAGAAGTGAAATCAATTGGAAAAAAATAATTTTAAGGCAGATTTCAGTTCAACAAAAAGAACCTAGTATTTAGAACTCACCAAGAACTGGCCCACCTCAACTGTGAAGCTTGTCTTCAAGCTCAGGCTTGGTGACCATCTGTGGTAGACTGGATAGAGTAGATGGTCTTTAAGATCTTTTTTAGTATGTAGGTGGTTACTAGATTTCTTCCTTTAAATTTGGATGTGATAAAAATATCATATTCTAAATCTTTTTGAAGTTAGGTATATAAACAATATTACCTAGGGACTCGCTTAATGAAAATTCAGAAGTGCTTCAGAAAGCAACATGCTTCATTAAGCATTCAAATACAAACAGTGTTGATGTTCACATAATGATAATTTAAAAAAAAATATTTAAGTTTTACAATTTTTCTCTTTATTTCTTTTTGCTAAATCCCCACTATGGAAGATAAGGCATTAATCTCTCTAGTCTCATAACTTTTATATGAGACTATATTATTATAACTCACAATCTCATTTATCTATTAACTTTTCTGTGGTTTGAATACTTGTTCAAAGTGCATTTTTTTGCACAAAAGGGAGAATATTCACAAAGATGATATGATGGTTAAGAGTCCCTACTTCTGATCTTTAAATAGTTTTCTGTTCATAGGTATTTAAACAGGAAATGAGGAAAAGGAAATAATAACTATTGAGCATTAATTATGCATCAGGTACTTTATGTACCTTATTTAATCTTCACAGTATCTATAGGCATAGATATAATTAGCTCCATATTAAGTATTTAATACAAAAAAACTTAAAGTTCATAAAAGTTTGCATACCTTGCCTCAGTTATTTACCAAAATGTATGAACTTGTCCAAGGTCATACTCATCAGCTGGCAGAGCCAAGATTCAAGACTGGATCTATCCATTTCTAAACCTACTCTCTTTTTACCATACTATGTTGCCTGCCTAAGAAAAGAGATGAAAAAATACGAAACTATTTTCCACTGATTCCAAAGAGTACTATGAAGTTCATTGTTTCCTATTTACTTGATATTTCTGTTGATCATCAAATTAGTTGCATATTTGGGAGCAGTGGTACTATAGGGAAATTAATAAGTACAGACTACCAAGGCAAAGGTAGAAATCATAATTGAATTCATAATTTTACAAAGATACAGAAAAAATTGATAATTCATTATGTAGTTTGGGGAGATAATGACAATGGTTTCTGTAGGATTTATCATCCACATTATTACCTTATATTACCTCTACTTTTTGGGGCGTTGGAATGGCCACATTCCCTTTTTCTCTGAACATTAAGAGTGATCCCATTTAGAATTGGTATCTGGATTCAAAACCATTTTTCTTTATTGAAGTAAGGAAGGAAGTAATTTCAACCTTGCTGTGGATTAGCTGCAACCATGTCTAGCCAAAGATTTTGTAACAATTCAAAGGTTAGTACATTATTGAGAAGTATTTACTACTCAACATATTGAAGAGTAATTGTAATATTATTTCCCATTGAATTATGGAATCAATTTCTCTACAAAGGTTAATTGGTTTTCTTCCCCACAAACAATACGATGTGAATATAAAGAGGGAAAAGACTATTAGCACCCAACTATAGGCTTATGGCTTCAGTTTCAAAAATAAAAGCTGACACATGTAAAGTTATGATTTCATGAAAATAAAAAATTATTTTCTCATATATGAAAACTTTGATGTATAGCTATGTTAAAGAAAGGCTTTTGTGGGTTTTCAGGACATTAGACAAGGAAAAGGAAACATGCCAGCTCAAATGAAATGGATCTTAGAGGGTCTCCTACTTGTCAGATGTGTTCTTTGGAGTCTGTTAGAAGAATATTTATTTCCCACTGTACCTGATCCTTAGCAAATGAATTATGGCTGCACTGGAAGTCTTAAAGGTTGTTTTAAAAAGTTCACAGCTTGCTGGGGAAAGTTAAAACTTTGTATGAGATCTTGGTTGAACCTTTAAGAACAAACTACAGTTCTTATCTGGTCTTAGGTCTGACTATGAACAATAAAAGGAATGGCACTTTATTTATTTTGTTTGGTAGAGTCAACTGTTTAAAAACAGGAAGACACACATATCTTCTAAGACTACCATCCCCAAACCCCAGTCTATTGACCAGTACTGGTCCATGGCCTGTTAGAAATGGGGGGCAGAGCTCCATGTACCCTGGTCCCCCAGTATCCCATCTGTGGAAAAATTGTCTTTCATGAAACTGGTCCCTGATGCCAAAAATGTTGGGAACCGCTGTTCTAAGAAACCATGACTGTTATGGCCTGGGTCAGAGTGAATTATAGTAAAGGGTTTAAGTGATACAACAGAGTATAATATCAAGAACAGAAAGGAAGTAATGGATTCTTGAACTCTTGAGCCCTGTTAAAAAACATAATGTTGCTAGTCATTACACTTTTAGGGGTAAGTTGAAGGTAGTAAGACAACCTGAAACATGAAATTATAATGTGAGTTTATTCTATCATTATCTATTACTTCCTCATTATTTGTTCATGTTTAGTTATGGTTATAATATTTATCTTGGAAGCTTGTCACTGCTTTGAAAAAAATTAATTTAGTTTACAGATTGGGTTTGGCATGAAATTAAGCAGTTCTAGAATTAAGAATGATTTATTCCAGTCCTATTTTATTGATGAGTAAATTGAGGTCCAGAGAGACTGAGTGACTGATCCAGAGACACACAAAAAATCTATTGGCAGAAGAGGTAACAAATTGGTGTCATGACCCTCCATCTAGTACTTCTGCTTCACTTTGCCACACACCCCAAATTTGTGTGTGTGTGTGTGTGTGTGTGTGTGTGTGAGAGAGAGAGAGAGAGAGAGAGAGAGAGAGAGAGAGAGAGAGAGAGAGAGAGAAAGAGAGAGAAAGAGAGAGAACACAAAGTTGGTAATGTATGTGCTCCATGACACTTGTGTAGAAGGCTTTCTACTACCAAAAAACATCTATCTGCTCAAAGTGCTTTAAGTATTATTTGGGGCTATAAACTAACATGAAATTGTATTTGAAGATGAGAAGACCACTTTTCTGCCTGTAGATTTTTCATTAAACTTCTTTGTACACAAATACAGATTTAAGGAAAAAGTAAGCATCCCTTTTAGCTTTTATATCTATAGTTTTCTTTCGATGGTAATGATGATTTCTCAAGACTGTCAAAAAGCAAAATTACAACAAATTTAGTTTGAAGATATTAATGACTTTTATTTGTGATTCTAGGATTAACTCTTCATTTTATGAAATAGAATGAGTGTTCCAATAAGCCCAGCAGAGGGGGTTGGCTTTACAGACAAAAAAGGGCTGAGGAAAGCGGAAACAGAAAACAAAAGTGGATTTGTTATTTCAAAGTTACTTTTCTTGTCAAGGTTAAAGTAGAGGAGACTTCCTTATCATGCTGGCTAAAACTGGCCTGTTTTGGTATTTGGCTATTATCTCTCTCTTTCTTGATTCCTGGGCATGTTAGATAAACAACTTAGTTTCAGCTTGGTAGTGTGGAACTTTAGCATGAGTGACTCCATTTTGGTTTGATCCGTTGAGTCTAGGGCAAGAGCTCAGTGCAAACCAGTGGCCTCCTATAAATTTTATTTAACAAGACCATGCAAGCTGCTGCACCACAAAACATAAATTTTTATATTTATGGTGAGTTTTAGAAAGTACCGTGACGGTGGAGACATAATAACATCTACTTTTGTATCAAACATTTAATTCTGCATGATATCTTCTCATATATTACCTCATATAATTCTCACAGTAACTTTGTGAGGCAGATATTTTTATTACAGTTCCACTTTATAGATACAGAAAAAACAATTGAGTATCAAAAAGGTAGAGTAACTTGTCTAAGTCTAACCTGGTGTCTAGCACAGAGATGGTGGTTGTATATTTGTTGCTTTTATTGATGTTCATTTAGCTCTGCAAATTCCACAAGGAGGATTTTATGCTTGGGAGCAGCTATTACATTGTAGGGGCAAGTGTTGTCTACTTGTTTGTCTAAATGTCAGAGAAAGGGAGACTTTTCTATTGAAAATATGTTCTTACCTCATTAGAAAGTATGGTAAAACAAGGAATGGTTGAATAGTTAGAATTTTATCCATGTTGCATTTTCTACCAATGTATCTTTTTCCTCAGAGAATAAACAGTTTTAAAGAATGCAAAATAACTCATGCTTTTTATAAACTATTCTTGAAATACACACTGTAGAATGAAAACTATCACCCCACATTTACCACCCAGAGACAACCATCTTCTGTATTTCTTTTGTTCTGTATTTCTCCCTCCTTCTCTGTGCATATTTTTATATAGTTGAAATCCAACTTTTATGTAATCTAGTATCCTGTCTTTTCCATTTAGGAGGGCAACATAAACATTTCCCCCATGTGAATGAAACTCTTCATTAGTATATCTTTTATAATAGCAGTATGTAGTATTGCATATTAAGTAACATAATTACTTAATCATTTTCCTGTTATTAGAAGGTAAGAATGTTGCTACGATGTTTCCATGATAAATAAGCTATAGAGCATATCTTTATGCATCATTTTTATTTTCCTATTTCAAATTTTATCCTCAGACTAGAGTTATAGATGCAGAACTATTAGATCAATACATAAGATATTTTGCAACATTGCTTTTCAGATAGGTTATGTCAATTTACATTTCCAGTTATAGGACATGAGAGTGTTCATTTTGCTACAATCTCACCAGCATCTTAATTTTTATAACTGTTATTCTGCTGGGCAGAAAATGTTTCATTAAAATAATTGCCTCTTTCTATTTTTCACACTAACCTTCTCAGTGGGAAGCTAAACAAAACAAAGTAATTCTCACCCACTCATTTCTTAGAAAACAACAGCCCTCACTTAAGACGGGATCAGAGAGTGGCTGCAGGAGAATGGAATTGCTTGTTGACTCTCGCCAAGCTGGAAGCCAAGTCTGCATGTTCTCCAAAGAAATCGAATGTGGGAAAATAATAATGCAAGCGCGGAAGTTACTAGTGAGGACAAATACAAAAATGGTCAGTTTGCCAAGATTTTGTAATTAAATAATTCAAGTGTGGAGAGTTGTTTTCTTTTGTGTATTTAGCTACCTTTTTGTTTGCTTTCATTTGTTGTCCCTTCTTTGTATTACTTACTGAATAAGGATGATAGGTTGTCATTATAATCAAGAGGTCTGTTTGCTGACTCTGTGGATCTGATTTTATTCTTGGACTTTAGGCCCTCTTTCAGTTTTGTTGTTTTCGTTTTATTTTGTTTTGGCAGACCCTAGCCAGCACTGTATTTATCTTGCAGATGTGAGAATTACTGCCAGCAATGCAGACTCTGAAGGTATGAGTTAAAAATCATAGCTCTTATGTTTACCAACTGTGTGTCCTTGAGTAAGTTATCTCATTCCTCAAAGCTTCAGTTTCCTTATCTAGAAAGTTGAGATAACGATAGGACCTACATCTTGTGGCTGATGGAGAATTAAATGAGGCATTGCAAACATTTAGTGCCAGTGCCAAGTTAAAAGATTAGCAAGTCATAGTTGTTACTATTATCATCATCACCATTGATATCACCCTTCTCCTCCTCCTCCTCCTTATCATCATTATAACCTCCTTTAGTTCTCTGATTCTGTTTGTGTCATGAATTATTTCTGCCTCAAGGATAAGGCCAAGAATCTGTACTACCTTTCTTAATGTTTATTCATTCACCAACAAACATTTATCTAGAGCGGAACAGATGAAGTCCGGACACAAGGAGCTTATAAGCTTGTGGGGGAGGATCAATAATGAACAAATAAGCAAATAAATATTTTGTATATCAGGAGGTTTTTGTGATGGAGAAAAATAAAACAAGGCAAGGAAGACAGGAGGACCAGAGGTTGGAATGGGGGTTACATGCGAGGAAGGTAGGTTATTATTTATGTAAGGTGGTAAAAAACTCAAACAAATGGCACTTGAGCTGTCTTGGAATGAGAGAGAAGGAAATAACATTTCCAATGGAGGAAACACGCCTGGCATGTTCAAGACCCAGTAAGAAAGACTGTGTGGCAGGAAGAGAGTCATAAAAGGGAAGAGCAAAAGGAGAAGTCAGAAAGTGGGAGGGAGGCAGACTATAGAGGGCTCTGCAGACCACTGTAAGGGCTTTGACTTTTATCTTGAGTGAGATAGGAGACCCACTGGACCATAGTGAGCAGACGAACGACCAGGTAAAGGCAGAAGTGAGGGATGAGATAGGTGGTAGCAGTGGTGGTGATAGAGAATTGGGACTTGGTGGATTCTGAAGATATACATATACATATATACATATACATATATATGTGCACACACATATATGCACACATATACATGTACATATATGCGCATGCACATACACATATATGTACATGTATGTGTACATGTACATGTGTGTATACGTGTGTGTGTGTTTGTATATGACTAGCATCAGATTTTTAATGTACTAACCTTATAAATCGGTATAAAATCAACCAGTGGTTCTTTTTGTTTCCAGTAGCTATGCTTGTTTTTGTTGTTTTAGAATGCCCTCTTCTATCTTTTATTGTTAACAATGTTTTATTGTTGTTAATTATTGTTAGCAATCTTAGTAGTCTTCTCTCATCATCATTCATCTTTCCTCTTCATCCTCCTCTAACCACCTGGTTTCATTCCTTTAGGGATTCTCCTCCAGGACAGTCCCAGACTAGAAAAATGTTGAGCACCCAAAGGTCCTTCTAACATTCTTGCCTTAGTTTGAGCATGAGTAGATCCCAGGAGATATGCTACTGATTTTTCCAGTTGAACTGGAAGTTGACCTATCTACTTGGTGATTGCTTTTTGGCTTCAAGCATTATTTTGCTGAGGCAATTATCATATCAAGTAGTGTTTTACCTTATTCTCTTAATTCCCATTCAGGGGTGTAATGGTAGTAAGGGCTCTGGGAATAACATTTTTGACCATCCTTAGATTTTAAATATGTATATTTGGATGAATTTAAATATGCTTAGATGTTTAAGGTGCATGGATTGTATTCTAGGCCTTATGGTGAGGCGGTTATGTGTTGTACAGAAGAGCTCCCTGTATCTGAGGCATGCTATGTAGCAGGATGGGGGCACTGTGGGCAGACTGGTCAGCTCTTTCTTCATTTTTCTATTCTTTTAGTCTTTGCATATTTAATTCATCTACTTGTCTATAGAATCTGTGTCTTCTCCTCTCTCTCCCCCTCTGGTGTTTGGTACATATGAGATACCAAGTAGCTATGTTATATTAGTTAATATATGCTGAACCAGCCACTTGCTGTTTTCTCCTTGGGAGGCTCTTCCTCCAGACACATATATGATTTATTTCTTCACTTTTTTCAGGTTTCTACTCAACTATCATCTCATCTAAAATGCTTTTCTTGGCCATCCTATCTAAAATATCATGCACCGCCCCCCTACTTTTACACCCTTAACTCTTATCTGTGTACCTACTCATATATTTGTCCATTACTAAAATGTCAGTTCCATAAGACTTTACATGGAGTTTTTTCCCTATTGTATGCCGAGCCTAGAACAGTGCCTGGCTTAGAACAGTGCTCACAAATAGTATTGAATGACTAACAGAAAAAAATGTATGAGCCTCATCCCCTACCTTCAAAAGACTTAAAGAAGAACAAGGAGCAAAAATATTTAGCAATTATAGTGTAATAAGAGCAATCACAGAAATAGCTAGAAAATATTTTCAAAATAGAGGAAAAGTCACATCTCATTTATTATTTGGGAGGAACCAGAGTAGCCAGCATCTTAAAATATGAGGTGGGTTGTCTGTCCTTATTCAGATGACGTCTGTATTGTTTGTTGAAGGTCAAAAGCTCCAATTTGTATGCTGTTCAGCATTGTTCTATGTGCTGTTTGAAGAGAGGAAAATAAGTGTTTCTGGATGATCATAATTAATTCCAGGAAGTGTGAATAGTAGCTTCCCAAACCTATTGAAAAAGCCTGAAAACTAAAACATTTGAAGACTTCTCCCTCAGAATCATCCTTAGAGCACTTTTAATCAAGAAGTCTATGGCAGCAGGTGTGCACTCACTTTGGGTTTATGATAGTGGCGTGTGCATCTCACTGGGGACAACGCCTTCCTTTGAGCATGCACAGTGCTGCGTGAGAAAAGACTGGGTGTGCTCTTTGCAGCTCTCATGGTCGTTAGCAGCACAGTGTGTGGCCGCAAGCAGTAAGAAAGCCAGAGTCTTTGAGTGGGTGTGGGTGTCAATATTTCTTTTGGATCTGTTCCTGTAGTTATTGCTAGCCTTTCAGAAATGCTTGAAGAGTGATATCCATGTCAGATATCAACCTGTTGTCTGTGGCTGGAAATGCCCTGGCCACTTTGCAGACATTGGCAGGAATCCAGAGTCCAGATGACTATTGCTGAAAATGAAGTAGTATCCTCTTTTTAACCTTTGGTGTGGTGGCTGCATGAGTTTTGTCCCCTTTCTATGATTGGCCAAGTGCCAAGCAAAAAATAAAATGTCAAGATTATGTTCTCAATGTTTTATGTAACAACAAATCATTTGAAGACTAAGAATTAGAAAACACTTGTTCTAATCCAGAATATGTTAATAACAGTCTATATAGCCATGAAAGCTTTTCATTGAAGCTTCTCAATTCTTCAAAGTAATACAATAAACCACAGACTTAGGAATCAAAAAGATTTTGACAAATTGGAGAAATGAACTAAAACAAACATAACATTTATGAATGTAAGTTGAAAGATAGTATGTTGTGATCGATAGAACAATAAAATGGGAGTCAGGACATTTGATACCTAGTTTCGTATTGAACACAAGCTGGCTCTGTGACCTTGATATATCACTTAACCTCCAGGGACTTCAGTTTGCACATTAATAAAATGAGGGGTTTTGTCAAAGCTAGTTTTGTCCAATAGACTATTCTGTGATGAGGGAAATATTATATATCTGCACTGTTCAGTGTGGAAGCCAGTAGCTGCCTATGTTTATTTAGCACTGGAAATGTAGTTAGTACAACTGAAGAATTAAGTTTTTTTTTTTGTTTTTTTTTTGAGACAGAGTCTCGCTTTGTTGCCCAGGCTAGAGTGAGTGCCGTGGCGTCAGCCTAGCTCACAGCAACCTCAAACTCCTGGGCTCGAGTGATCCTTCTGCCTCAGCCTCCCGGGTAGCTGGGACTACAGGCATGCGCCACCATGCCCGGCTAATTTTTTTTTATATATATATCAGTTGACCAATTAATTTCTTTCTATTTATAGTAGAGATGGGGTCTCGCTCTTGCTCAGGCTGGTTTTGAACTCCTGACGTTGAGCAATCCGCCCGCCTCGGCCTCCCAAGAGCTAGGATTACAGGCGTGAGCCACAGCACCCGGCCAAGAATTAAGTTTTTAATTTATCCAATAGTTTTAGTGGCCGTTGGTATTATTTCAAACCTTCCTGATTGTCTCTGTCAGTCTTATGGGGAGGCAGAACTCATCTCTCACTTTAAATGTTAAAAACCCCAGAGACTTGCATTCCTAGCTTCCCTTCCAGTTAGCGGGTGGGCCATGACCTAGGCACAACCAATAGGATGCACCACTCCAGTCTTTGACATGAAAGCTAATTATCCGAAGAAGCAGAAACACAGGAAAACATATACAGCAACAGCCAAACCATCAGGTTTTCAGGGTGACGATAGCAGTAGTTCTGGTGGGGGAATCTGTTGTTCAGAACAAATGTGAGAGTAAACGATGGTGTCTTTTGTTCAACATAGTGACAGTGGAGTCCTTCCCTGACTGGTTCTGCTACATGCTTTTGTCTGTCATCCTCACAGCTATGAAGACCTGCTTACTCAAGATCTTTTTTTTTTTGAGACAGAGTCTCGCTTTGTTGCCCAGGCTAGAGTGAGTGCCATGGCATCAGCCTAGCTCACAGCAACCTCAAACTCCTGGGCTCGAGTGATCCTTCTGCCTCAGCCTCCCGGGTAGCTGGGACTACAGGCATGCGCCACCATGCCCGGCTAATTTTTTTTTATATATATATCAGTTGACCAATTAATTTCTTTCTATTTATAGTAGAGATGGGGTCTCGCTCTTGCTCAGGCTGGTTTTGAACTCCTGACGTTGAGCAATCCGCCCGCCTCGGCCTCCCAAGAGCTAGGATTACAGGCGTGAGCCACAGCACCCGGCCAAGAATTAAGTTTTTAATTTATCCAATAGTTTTAGTGGCCGTTGGTATTATTTCAAACCTTCCTGATTGTCTCTGTCAGTCTTATGGGGAGGCAGAACTCATCTCTCACTTTAAATGTTAAAAACCCCAGAGACTTGCATTCCTAGCTTCCCTTCCAGTTAGCGGGTGGGCCATGACCTAGGCACAACCAATAGGATGCACCACTCCAGTCTTTGACATGAAAGCTAATTATCCGAAGAAGCAGAAACACAGGAAAACATATACAGCAACAGCCAAACCATCAGGTTTTCAGGGTGACGATAGCAGTAGTTCTGGTGGGGGAATCTGTTGTTCAGAACAAATGTGAGAGTAAACGATGGTGTCTTTTGTTCAACATAGTGACAGTGGAGTCCTTCCCTGACTGGTTCTGCTACATGCTTTTGTCTGTCATCCTCACAGCTATGAAGACCTGCTTACTCAAGATCTTTTTTTTTTTGAGACAGAGTCTCGCTTTGTTGCCCAGGCTAGAGTGAGTGCCATGGCATCAGCCTAGCTCACAGCAACCTCAAACTCCTGGGCTCAAGTGATCCTGCTGCCTCAGCCTCCCAAGTAGCTGGGACTACAGGCATGCGCCACCATGCCGGCTAATTTTTTCTATATTTATTAGTTGGTCAATTAATTTATTTCTATTTATAGTAGAGACGGGGTCTCGCTCTTGCTCAGGCTGGTTTTGAACTCCTGACCTCGAGCAATCCTCCCGCCTCGGCCTCCCAGAGTGCTAGGATTACAGGCGTGAGCCACCGCGCCCGGCCCAAGACTGTTTTAAAAGTCTGGTTCTTCGATTTCCTGAGAATTCTGATAATTGCCCAGTATATTTTCTTTTCTCTTTCTTAAATCTGAATGATCCACTTTTTTGTGACTTGTGGCAATGACTCCTACAGATTATGGGCAGAGAGAAGACAAACATTTGATTAATAATTATAATATAATGTGTACATTAAGTTATGCTTAATAGTGCTCAGTAGGCACAGAGTCATGTGAGACTGTTGTTTCACAACTGGTGATAGTTCAGCTAGATCTTCAAAAGGAGAGGAGTTTTGCCAGTAGAAATGGGGTAAGTTCATGACAATAGAATAAAATTCATGTGCAAAACCTCAAGGTTAAGATCCGGCCTCCCATATTTGGCCAAAAGGAAGGAGTTTAGTACATGAAGAAGAGACAAAAGGTGAAACAGAAGAGATAGATTGGGACTCTACTGTGGAGTTTTGGCTTTACTTTATAGGCTACAAGATCCAGCACGTGTCTGGGCAGGTGAGTGTCATGACCAGCTCTGACTTCTGGACGCATATTGGAGCGGGGAGAAGCTGAAGACAGGTGTTGGTTAGGAGGTTATTGTAATTTTCTCGGTGTAGAGGGTGAGGAAACAAGGGGGTGGAGGAACCAGACTTGAGAGTTTGATTTCTTTTTCCTTCTTTTTTCTTATTAGGCATGGGAGTGAGGAGAAAGTAGGAATTGAGGATAGACTGAGATTTCCTTTTTGGAACATTAAGTAGATGCTGCTGCTCACTGAAAGGAAGACTGTTGGAGGAGCAGGCATGTGAGAGAAGACAATGCGTTTAGGTTTGTCCCTGTGGAGAGTTAGAGAAAACTGTGGGGTATCTAAATAGAAACGCAGGTAGATATGCAGGTATGGAGGTTAATCCAAAAGTCGGCATTGCGAATGTGGTGTGTAGCCTCCTATTAGTCATAGCGGGGGTCCCAGGGGAAAGAGCATGTGCAGCGCTGAGGCATTTAGGAGAAAAGGGTCCTCTGCCGAGAGGAGAGGGCAGAAATGGAGTAAAGGGTTTGAGGAAAATAATCAAGCTCGGAACAGCTGCTCTGAGGAACAAATAGCAGGATTAATTTGGTTAGTAATAAAATCGTTACTAAGTAGTTTTGTGAGACTAGTTTAGGGTGTAAATCTTTGAGGTTCATATGACTCCTCCAGTAATGCATTGCACGGTGGAAGTAGGAGCTGAGAGAGACATTGTTAAATTGACCTAGGTGGGGGACTGTCAAGGAATCACTGGAAAACGTCAACATATGGAGGAATTGTGGGTACCTGCGAGGGGGTGCTTCTCCAGAGGGTGAAAATATGAGACGCATGGCAGTATAATGTAGCAGGCTTCAAACTATATTCCTGTGGTGGGCTTTAGGACCCAGGTCTTAACAAGAGCTCTGCTTTCTTCTGTTTTATAGTCTACATTCTGTTTTACTTTTAGGTTTTAAGTTTTTAGGGTTTAAGTATTCGTTAAAAATAAGGGATTCAATTATAGGAAAGTTGTAAAACCACTCCTTTAGTATAAGAAAGAACTTTTACAAATGAATCATCCTGTGATGAAGCAAATTGCTTTGCAAAATAGGGAGTCTATAAGGCTTAAAATAGGAGAGATCCCTCTGTTGATTGGGGAGGCTGGATTAGACCACCTCTGAAGATGCTTTCAGCTCTAAAGTGCTATAATTCTGGGAATTATCCTGGCTTTTACAGGCCTGGATATCTTATGGGGATATAAAAAGCATGCCTTCAGGTGAATCACCTAAAACACTTTTATCAATGCCCTTTAGAGCTTTGTATGTTCTGTAGAATTCAATCGTGGCTTTTTTAACTTGAACCTATCACAGATGAAACAAATCCTGTTCTATATAGATCATGTCTTGCAGTGTGTTTTAGGACTTCCTTTGGGCATGTTCTGAGGAGCAGAGATGTTTTCCTGGTCATCTCGAGTGCTGGGCACTCCTTCTGTCTGCTGAGGGCTGGTTGTAGGTAGAGCTTTCCCACTGGGTCCTATTCTTGGTAAGGCCATGCCCTGTCCTCTTCTTAACATTTTTTGATGCTGTACAACTTGAGGATGTTTGTTCTAGCTAAGCTTACAAACCTGTTTAGGATGCTGTCTTACACTGATAACAACCCCAGAGTATTGTAAAAATTCTATCTGGTAAAATTCTCCTGGGCTTTTGTGTGCGTATACACGTACTTGTCTTCCAGCAGAGTCAGCATGTGTTAGTTCATATAAATATTCGCCTATAACTTTCTGTCTGGCTTAAAATATTAATTCATCCAATTTTCTGCAGACACTATGGATTTTCTCAGTGTATCAGTCAATGATTTGGAAGGAAATGAATGGCACACTCAAATTGGGTAAAGGAGGACTGACTATTCAACAGGTGTGCTATTTTCAAAGGTATTGGTAAGTAAGGAAACCACCAATGGATGGTATGACATCCTGGGAAAGCAACAGTGAGGAATCATTGCTACACCTAGAGCAGCAGAGGCAGGAGAGGGAGCTGTTACCTTGAGAGAGCAGCTTTATGGAGAGTGCTGCCTGATGGGAACTTTGGCCTCAGTAAAGGGATATAGTCAACTTCTGGCAATCAGCAAGGAGGGAGTGAGGTACATAAATATCCCAACCTATGCCTTAAATCTTCTGCCTGAAAGTAGACACTTTTAGCTAATAAAAAAATACTCCAGTCACTTTGTTCTCAAGGATGGTTTCAGTTCAGTAATTAATATGCCCAATACAGTATATTCACCAACACACCTTCATTCTCAGCCAAAGCTTCACCTCTTTCCAAACGTGCTTGATTTATGCTCTGAAACCAGCACTGGAAAATCAACTTCTCTTCCTTTTACATACATTTTACCTCTTCTTTCTGCTTTCCTTTCCCCACTGGGGTACAGGTGGACTTAATAACTACTTCCGCCAAAGAAAGCTTCTGATTCTCGAGAACATCTTCAACTTCAGCTTCTTAATAACCTTGATGTAGGCAAGTGAGGGACTAAGAATGGCAAGTCAATTTTTGGTCACCTCCCTTGCACCCCTGCAAGGAGGCCAAGCACTTCACTTTGGGATGTGTGTGAGTGCCGGGGGAGTGGGGTGACCCTGCGGCCCCAGGCCTCAGCTGGGACTGAGGCAGAGTCCCAGTGACATATGCTATTAGACAAGTTTCCTGTAGTCTCAGCAATCCAGCTCAGCCCCCTCAGTTCAGATGCTTCCTGCTCCAAGATGTCCTCCATCCTACAGGAAGCCTGGGACAGGCCACGTATTTGTATGGTATTTTTTTAAGAGAAGGAGATGAGTAATTTTGCCAAATCGGAAGCAGTCAATATCAATGAAGTGTTAAAAGAAGACAGTGGCATGACATCCCATAGAGGAAAGGGCTTTAGAAATGGATCTGCAAACCTATACTTGAATCATGGTTTCACCATGACTTAACTGTAACTTTAGCCAAACTGCTTAATTTTTCCAATCCTCAAGTTCTTCATCTGTAAAAATGGTTAAAATACTACTACTCTCTGTGTAAAAACACAAGTGAGTAAGTTAGGTAATTTGTTTACCAAAATTTGGAGTAATATAAAATAATCTGCTCGAAGTTTATTTACTTTTTGTTTGTTTATTGCTGGGCCAGGGAGCAACTCTCTCTTTGTGACAAGTGGTCATTGTTACCTGGATAAAGTTCCTATGCATTTCCCCGGGAAAAGGTTCTCTAAGCATCTCTTAAGAAGCAATACTGGCTAGCACTTAAAATGAGAGCTCTTCCTAGAAAAAAAGTATTGATGGGCAGTTGTGATTTTAGTGTCCTTTCACCCCACATCTTGGGTCTCCCTTTTCTCATTTGGTGACTCTGCCCCCCACCGTAGGGCACCACTGTCCTGATGCCCAGCATGCCCTGCACAGCGCCTGGTGCTCCCAGCCTTCCCTTCCTCCTTGCTCCACAGAACCCTGAGGCCTGTTCTCTAGAAGGAAACCAATATACACATTCAAACCAAGGAATGAATGGCATATGCAAGCTTAATCAGCCACTCTTCCCACATAGAGCATTCATTTGAGCCAAAGCCTCCTTGTGGTTTGAAGAAGACAATAATAACACACAAGACTGATTGGAAAATATGTATAGGTGTCAGAGACCAACAGCACTTTATTGCAGGTAAAGCTGGGCTTAAGAATTTGTCCTGAATCTGGTAAAATAGGTACCTGGATCTGGTAAAATGCTTCTTCCACATCTGACCCTCAGCAAATCATCAAGTTCAGACTTTAAGATCTTGGTGAGGGGAGTGTCAGTTTGCAGCGACAGCTTATCCAATCAGCTGTATGTCTCTCACCTGCCAAGAGTACAGGCAGGGAGCAGAGGCCATATGCACATGAAGACCTTTAGCATATAACCCCCCTGATGGAGAAATACCAATTAACGGAAGTCATACACTTACCTTCTCATCAATCAGATATAAGCACTCCTCACATAGGAAAAGCAAATGAGAAATGGAAGAAAGTTTTGAAAGCTGCTTCTACCCATTGCATACAAGAAGTCAGAGGTTTCTATTTTACAGACCAGCAGAAATCTGGGACAGAAAAAGGATGTTTCCTCCTACTTTTCTGTACCATAAGCATGAGATTGAAAACACAGGAAATTGAGGCATTTTCAAAGGGCAGACATGGGCAATAAAGGCTTTCCTGGTACCATCTAATCATATCTCAGATGTAGAAACTTGCTATGCCTTTGTGATTATTTGTTGTTTTAAGCAGTCTCTGTTGTCTTACCTTTTTAAAAAAAAATCTAGTCATTATTCACAATTTTTTTCCCTTCACCTACTGAAAAAGGCCAGTAGAAGAGCAGATAAGGCATCTAACTGTAACCAGAATATTTCAGGTTCATTGACAGATAGAATTAATATTTATAACAGATTTTAAATCTTTTGAAGTCTGAAATATAAATGTTTTGCCTTACAGAAAAGACCTACTGCATTGCTTAGCACACACAGTACATGATGAACTCTCAATAAATGAATGAGTTAACCTCATGATAGTCCTTTTACTCTTTTTTAAAGCCATATTAATTCATTGAACTTCTTCCTCCCCATTTTTTATCATCCCTATAAGCATCCTCAATCCTGTCTTTCCTAGAAATTCTCCCAGGCATAAAACTATTGAATTTGATTAAAACTTAACCAAAGACAAAACGAATAATATGGAACAAACACAGCTACCTGGGGAGAGTTAATTTTCTTATGAGAATTGTGCACTAGAAAAATTGAAAAGAAGCTTTAATATTAAATTAAAGCACCACAAACTAATAAATCTGTGCATATTCAGTAAGGAAAATTACTCAAGCATTGTTGATTTTCAAGCATTTAGCCTTAAGAAAAGAATAAGAAGAAACAGGGAAATAAGAGAAAGTGATTCTTATATATTCAGTATCTGGTCTCATGGGAATGAGAAAGATCTTGGGGTTAGATCAACCTGCCAGGGCAGGAAAAGTGATAGTGCCAAGGACTAGACAACATGTAGAAATTCAGGCCGGTCAAGAGCTGACATAAGAGAGGGACAGCAATAATTATTGGGGATAGGTTCTGGATTTTAGCAGCTATTTTAGTGGCTATTTTAGTCTCACAAAAAGTGAGGAACCATCCAAGAAATGAAAGGAAAGACTTACACAATGGGAAGAATAAGACAGCCAGGGTTTGGCCACTAGCAATAAGACCAGAGCCTAATTCCAGGGCATCCAAGCAAAGGTCAGAGAAGGAGCAGAAGCCAGGCTGCTTGGATTTTAATTCTCTAAGCTATGCTGTAAGGGTCCTGAAAGTTCCTGTGACCTGGACAGAATCAGTCCCAAAGGAGGGGTGACCTGAATTTACAGGAAGGGCTACAGTGAGATGAGCTTTGAAATTGAGAGGAGAAAAGAGACAAGCATCATTATGTGAACAGTATATAATAGATAAAAATTCGAAGAATCCTGTGCTGCAACAATAGTCTGAAGTTAATAGTCAAACCCTTCTCTTAGGGTTACTGGGATGATTAAATGTCTAAATATATAGAAAGTGCTTAGAAAAGTGCCTGATGTATAGTAGGTATTCAATTGATGTTAGGTTACTATTGTTGGTATTATCAATGCTACGACTATTTCACAGTTCTTTATGGAAATGCTGTTTCTGTTTAAAGTTTCTGAAAGAAGCCACAAAGGGGTCTAACTAGCAGAATATTTTTTGGGGGGGTGCTTTGTGACTTGAAAGGTTATACTGAATACATGTTGGGAAGCAAGAGATGCCTGGACAGCATGGGTTGCAGAAGATGTTCTCGATAAAAGTCTGTGAAAATAAATGATCTGGCTTCTGTTGTGAGATACCTAAAATCCATAACCCCAGATTTAATTTCCAAATGCCTTGTTGCAGGTGTGATGACAGAGGCTTAGAATCTGATAAGTTTAATTAGTTTAGAGGTAATAAGAATAGCATCTTTGGCAAAATATGTGGATGCAAAATTTGTCCTTAGTGCCTTTTTACAACATCCCATTCCAGAGGGGGCTCTATCTGCCCAAGACTGATTCTATCTTTAACACACAGCAACCCTCTATCATTATTGTTGCATTCATTCATTCATTCATTCATTCACTGTCTTACTCATTCATTCATAAATTTCAGTACCAGCCAATCATTTGTAGATTCATAGATGTGATGGACCAATTATAAAATTTTAGAGATAATAGTACAAAAGGTTGCTATGCCTTATTTTGTACAGTAAGAACATTAAAAACCACACAAGTAAAATTTATATACCAAAGGACATTATAACACTCTTAACAAATAGGAGAGATATAAAATCATATGAAAGGACTGTTTTAAAACAATGGAATAGATTTTTATTCTTAAAAAAATTCATTTCCTCTCCCTTATGCTTCTTACTTGGCCCTGGTCCAAGGAAAACTTTGTCATGATTTGGCAGTGGCAATATTTGGAACCACTCCCTTAAGCCTCAATCTCCCTGTCTTCTTTCCTTGCCTCCTTCATAGTTTACCCACACTGTGCTTTGTTTCTGCTAGCTGCCCTGCTGGAGAATGGCCCAATAAATACTCTGGCATTTGGACATTAAACCTTAGGCTTAGTCACATTTGAAAAAGATGCATGGAAAGCTGCAATGGCCCAACTTAACATTTAATGTACCTTACAAGGAAAAAGAAAGAAATATGTCCCTTTTGGTACTTCTAAAAATATAATCAAGTAATATGGTAAACTTCTTACCAGACTGGTCTTAGAAAGGGCTTTTCTCATTTTTCTAACTGTTCAAGAATCTCTATATCCAAGGTTTCTAAGTCACTATCTCAGTCAAACAGATGTAATGAAGCCAGACCTTCTTGTCAAGCTTTTTGGAAATGAGTAGTCAAATTATTATGACATTGCAGGTCCTCATATTACCAAAGCATCCCAGGGGATGATCTGCGTGTGTGTGTGTGTGTGGGGGGGCAAGGCTCTGCTTTGGATTTTTATTTTTATTTACACTGTTTTGCTAGAAAAATGTATTGGCTCTATCTGTCTTGCAATCTGGGCTCATATGAAACCAGTTCTAAGCTTTTCTTTTCTTTTTATAATTCCACATATCTACTAATATGGAGTTAGTTACTCGAGTTATATAGGTATCCTTGAACTAAGGATTGTATATATGAGGTTGTTTAAAAATTGAAGACAGGCTTATTTTATAGCTAATAAAAATTTGAACAAGAGAAAATTTTATTTCCTACTATAGATTTTTAATTTGTTTACCCTAAGACTTGATTCTCATTCTCTGGGCCAAGGTTCTTGTTAGAAAAATTAAAGCCAATAATTTCAACACCTTATTAAATTTAATCACTTTTTAATCTGCTGATAGCTCTGTTGACTGGGATGAGAGCGGAAGGGTTCAGTGAAATACATGAGTAGAGTTGATAATAGAAACACAAATAAAACCTAATCAATGCATTTGTTATTCAATAATCAATTGATCTCTTTCTTTGAACATTAGATGTTGAAATAGTTATTAGATAATAGATATATTATCAGCTATATAATATAGATTAGACATTGCTATGAACTGAATGTGTTTCTCAAAAATTCATATGTTGAAACTTTGTCACCAATGTTATAGTATTAGGAGGCAAGACCTTTGGGAAGTTGCTTAGATTATAAAGGTAGAACTCTCATGAGTATAATTTGTGCCACTATAAAAAATATCCCAGAGAACTGCCTTTTCCATTGCACCATGTGAAGATAAAGCAAGAAGGTGCCATTCTGTGAACCAGGACGCAGGTCCTCATTAGATAACAAATCTGCTAGTATCTTGATCTTGGACTTCTCAGCCTCCAGAACTGGGAGAAATCAATTTCTGTTGTTTATAAGCTATCCAGCTTATGGTATTTTATTATAGTGTCCTGACCAGACCAAGACATATATGTGTGTGTGTGTGTGTGTGTGTGTGTGTGTGAATATATATATATATGATAGATACATAGGTATATATACTATATATTAGGCATTATGTTAGTGATATATCACTGCAGCCTAAAATAAACATTTACCATTTTACTTAATAAATTTAGCAGCTTAAACTTAGAAGCTTAAAACAACAATTATTACCTCAGTTTCTATAGGTGAGGGATTCAGCAACAACTTAGCTGTGTGGTTCCAGCTTAGAGTCTCTCATGAGGATTCAGTGAAGATGTCAGCTGGGACTGCTGTGATTTGAAGGACTGATAAGGGTGGGAGGATCTGATTCTAAGATACCCCACCCACAAGACTGTCCGTAGAAGGCCTCAGTTCCTTGATGGATGTTGGTGGGAGGTCTCAATTCCTTGCCATATGAGCCTCTCCTTCTGGCTGCTTGGGTGTCCCCTCAGCATGACAGCTGGCATCTCCCAGAGTGGGTGATGGGAAGAGGAAGAGTGTGAGGAAGGAGCCACGGTTCCTTGAATGACCACATCTTGGAAGCATATTCTGTCACTTCCACCCCAGTCTATTTATTAGGAGCAAATTACCAAGAACCGTTTTCATTCAAGGGAAGAGGAATTACACCTTACCTTTCAAAGAAGAATTAAAGATTTTGTGGACATAATTCAAAATTGCTACAAGTATATTTGGCTTTGGGCCTAGATCTATAGATCATTCTCACCATTATTATTTAATAATCATTGCTGCAGCTGTATTCTGATCTTGTAAGGTCACATTTCTACTAGTTAATAATCTTGAACAATTCTTTTTTCTTTAAGAAATGACTATGTTTAGGCTGCTGGGAGTACACATAGGCCATGAAGGTAGTACTTCTCTTTTCTCCATTCCTCCCCTTCTCTCTCCCCCATTCACTCTTTCCTCCTCTGACACCTTTTGCAACTGGAATAAGACATAGATATGTGGGCTGAGGGATTGCTTATTTATGTAGATCTACATAGTCATGTGTCTCCTGGGACAATAGCTGGCTTATAGATAATGAGCTATAACCTGTAACACAACTACCTACAAAATCCAGAATGTAAATTGCTAGCCATCGAGACCCTTCACGTACAGCACACTGCCCTTTGCACCTTACACTTAGCCATGGTGGGGCAGTTTTATATTCCAAATATGTGACTTTCTGTTTCATCTGATAGTGGTTGAGAATGGGTTGTTTTCGTATTTTTTACAGGATATATATATATTAATTTATGCCATTACATTCTCATTTGTTTATTGCATTATTTAAAAAGTTCTAAAATATTATTTACCTTTTTTCAATCATCTCTTTTGTTTTATCAGGTGTTTCTCTGGAATAAATTTTGTCCTCCTCTTTCCCCAATTCATATGTTGAAGCCCTAACACCCCCATGTCACTTTGTTTGGAGATAGGATTTTTGAGAAGGTGATAAAGGTTTAATGAGGTCACAAGGGTGGTCTCTCATCTGATAGAGCTAGTGCCCTCATAAGAACAGGAAGAGACACCAGAACTCACTTCATGTCACATGTGAAGACACAGTTTTGCAACCTGAGGAGAGACACTTTGCTAGACACAGGCCCTGATATCTCCTTGATCTTGAACTTCTGGTCTCCAGAACTGTGAGAAACTAAATTTCTGTTCCTTAAGTCACCCACTCTGTGGTATTTTTTAAGGGCATCCTTAACAGTCTAATTCAGGCTCATGCATCTATGCCTCCTTTCTTTCTTACAAGTTTGTCCCTGGGTCTTGCCACCTACTTCTTCCCAGAGAAAAGACAAAAATATTGCAGATGTATGGCAGGCCTCTCTCAGAATAGCCAAGAGGCTGGTGGCAGTGGCCGCCAGCTCAGAATGTTCCAGCTGTCGGTAAACAGGACCTTTACTTGGCAGCAAGAGATTGAAAGTAACATTTACAATGTGAAGAAATTAGTTAATATCCTAATAAGTCCACAAATAAAGATTTATTATATCATGCTACTTTGATAGGGGGGTGTTCTAGGTATGAATTATAGCCACCTCTTTTACTCAAAATTCCAGGAACGAGCTTCATTCTGCAGTTCAGACCTTTTGAGGTTTTAGGAAATTAAATCAATAGAGTGAGTATTTCACAAATGAAATCAATTCCATTAGAAAAAGAACCCTGGATTTTTTATTTTACTGTTTTACTTTTCCAAGGAGGGGCTCTTTCTTTAATTATATGATAGTGATAACTGTCATACTTTAAAAAGTCCTTACTATGAGACAAAGAAGTTTGCAAGCAGAGGTATATGGATGAAAACAGGGTAGAAAATGGATCAGTTTCCTAACACATGGACTAGAACAGAGACCAAGAGTTTAGGGGAAAGAACAAAGACATTAAAACATAGGCACCAATTCATATAGTAAGTTAAAGAACATATCTGAGCTGAGACTTGGGGCCAGATGCTTGTCACTTAAATAAAACATCAAGAATACTTCAATTAAATGCAGCAGATAAAGGGGGTATGTATTCTGAGCTTTCTTAAGTATGTTAAGTGAAGTTTGGGCTAGGAAAAAAAGTAGAGCTAACATTACAGGTATGGATATTAGAAGGCTTAAATATGTAATTCCAAAAGAATCCAATTTATTCTGCAAGCTAGAAGACAGGAATGAAAGCTGAAGACTGGTCTAATATGAGATCCTTAAAGGCTGATGAAGTTCCTTCCATTATTAATGTTGACTGAGAGGACTTCTGAAAATTGTCATAAAATTGTATAAGCCCGTTAAGGGATTCTAGCCTATCTGTACTAAAGTTTATGAGTGAGGAAGACTGCATGTACCACACACAAGTGGCAAATGGGTAGGGACTTTTAAACTAATAAAATATTATTCCTCAATGTGGTTTTTTCCCCCCTGGGCTTAAAGTCTCAGGACATATGAAAAAGTTTTCCTGACGCTTATGCTGGAGTTACTTATGCAGTTAAATGACAGCTATTAAGCTAAGACATTAATTTTGGAAAGCAGATCTTTTTTTGATGAAATTCTTGAACTTCATCTTATTTAACACAATTTTAAGTGGTTTGAGAATCGGGATGGTCAGATTTATCTTAGTTTCCTCTGTTGCATCTAGTAGAGAAATTGAATAGATAATGTTAAATTGAAGTTAGCATTTTCCCCCAAATTTAATTTCCTAACTCCCTTACTTTCTTCTCTGAAATCATTGTCTCTGTCTTATGAACAGTCTGTTGGTGCAGTACACATCCTAACAAGTGCCAGCATATGAACAGCCAGCTTACATGTTTCAGGATGGGCAAACAGTGGGAGGTGAAGGTGAACTGGCACCAAAAGTTGGTGTGAGCAGGACCAGAACAGACTTAGCTACTTAGTAAAGATTCACACTGGTCACAGAGCACCGCTTCCTAAAGTTCCCTGCCAACATATTGTAATAAAAGCAAGATTTGTCATCATAGATCCCAAAGAGGTAGCAGGTAGCTTTGATAGGTAGGATGAAACATGATAGGAAACCAGGATATGAACTGCACTTGCAAGTAGCAGGTCCATAGGCACAAGAAAGACAGATAGAGAACATGGATAGTAATTTTCCTTCCTTTTATTATCTCTTTTATGAAAACCCCTCCTTATGGAATATACTACTTACTGCCTGAGAGGTACTACTTTTATTCCCTTTTCATATCTCTCTTCAATTAGAGCAGTTACTACTAGCAGTTACTAGTAATACTTACTATTCATACTTTTATACCACCGCATCACATTAAGTCATCACCTTTTCTGTGTTCAATTTTACTATCCTTACCAGTTCCCTAATACTACCACTCAACTCCCTACGATTTATGGGGTGTTTACTATATGGACCAAGCTCTGTGCTAGATGCTCTGTGATGATATCTTTAATCCTCACAATAGCACTTATGGGCTTGATATTACTCTCCCTGTTTTCAAATGCAGATCCTGAGATGAACATGTTTAGACATCTTAATATATTCATTTAACAGGCATTTATTACATGTCTCCTGTATACCAGCCATGGTAATGGATGTTAGTGACATGAAGGTGAATAAGACCTTCATTTGAGAAAAGAGATACATAAACAGATCATTTATCATAGTACGACACAGAAGTGGCATAGCTAAAGCAAGAACAGGCTAGTGTGGAAGGGGAGAGGAATCTAATCCAATCAGAGGGAATGGGAAAGGTGGTAATGGCATTGGGTGAAGCATGGCTTTAGGACTTTGGTTTGACTTAAAAGATGCATAAGATTTACGTGGACAAAGCTGAGCAGAGAAGGAAAGAGAAAAGCAATCCAGACATTTGTCTTCTCTTATTCGGTATCCCTTTGTTTTTGTTTTACTTTTTTGGAGATTTTCTCAGCTTTATCTTCCTCTCATTTGACATGTTCAAATTTCAACTACTGTATTTTAATAAAAGTACTTCTTCATTCCTAAACTTTGACTATTTTAAAATTCTATTTTGCCAATATTAAAATTAATTTAGAATTTGAAATATACAGAGTGGCAGAAAAATCCATCTTTAATCTCACCGCTCAGTGATGCTGCTATCAGTTTGGTTGTATAGTGTTAATCAGCATCACTCTGACTCAGCCGTCATGCCCTGGAATAAGTACTTTCCCCCAGATTAGTGCAGAGGGAGGGAGAGCACTGGTCTGGGAGTCAAGAGACCAGGATTTAGCCCCATTGCTTTTCATGTTTACCTATCTGGCTTTAGGCTAGCCTTGGGATATCATTGTTTGAGAGAGAAGATTGGAATAGAGATTATTTCAGTGAATTCTTTCAGCCCTAATGCTCTATAATGCTTACATATCATGAACAACTTCTGGTAGACTGATTAATATCCACCAAGAAAACTTAAAATCATTAGTTTAAGGGGTTAGCATTGAGGATAAAGCTAAATATTGAGGTTTTCTATCGTTCCATTTTTCTCTCTCCAATCCCAAGTGCTTCGTGTGTTTTGAGTGTTTCAGAAAAGGGTGTGTGTGTGTCTTTTAAAGTAGGTTAAACATTACCCAGATTCTGGCATGAAGGGACCAAGCTCACATTACTAATCACTGTGTCATTTACCTAAAACAAGCTGTGCTTGAAATCGTTACTGAGCCATATCTTATAACCATACTTTGAGGTCATACACTGTAATTTCTCTAAGTGGCTTTTCTTTGAATTGGTCAAATTTGAAATTGATGCTGACATCACATTGAGTCAACTTTCATCCTTCAGAAGCCCAGCGTTATGATACCCTTAATGTAGGAATTTAGTACAGATTTCAAACATTGCACAATATATGGTCAGTGTTTCTCTAATTAGAACTTAGACCTTCATTTTTTGACTCCAAAATGTCAACTAGTGCAGTTAAAGGACTAACATTTTTTTTTTTTTAATTTCAGTAGTCCAACATGGCATTTTAAAGCAGAGTGAGTAGATTTTCTAGAATTTAATTTAATAAGACAAGGTTGAGCAGATGGAGCATAGAAAGACAAGATGTGTTCTAGTTTATTTTCAAAGCAGTGTTATTTTCTTGAGAACCAGTCATTCTATTGGACTTTAGGAAACATCTGCAAATCAGAATTGTAGGAGAAGTTGCCAGTAAATTAAGCCTTATTGCAAAATATCACAAGTAAAGTGACTCATTTAAAACCAGGAGGCCTCTTAAGGAACTACTAATTTAGTTAATCAAGGTGATATGGCTTTAGAAAGTAAATTATGCTTAAATGAGGTTCTGATGTGGCTCTAATCCTTTAAATGGCTCCCAGAGCATGTCTTCACTGATGATAGAATTACGATAGTAATTTTTTTGGATGTTGTGTGATTCAAGAGTTTAACGTCAGAAAGGAAGAAACTAAAATTCCCAAGTTAAGGTATTATGTATTAGATGATGTATAAAGTAAGAAACCTCAAAGCCTCTCCATGCAATTCCAAAGTCTTTTTGGAATTTTGTCTTTTTCTAGGGCAGAAAAATATTAAATACATGTATCCCTTCTCCTACCAACTGAAGTGATAATAAAGATTTTTCTTTTATTCTCTAGTTTCCGTCCCAGGCACAGGCAGCCTTCCCCATCATATATGCTAGATATGCAAGGTTACATGCAAAGGTTTTAGAGGAAATAAGAAGAGAGTGGAGAGGAGAAATTACAGTATTGAATATTGAGGGATATAAGGAGTGGTGAGAAACAGATCATGCTGCTGGGAGGCACCCCTTACAACTCCTTTTTCTTCCTTCACTTTTACTCATCGTCACCATTCCTGAAAAATACTTGGATCTGAGGCGAATGCCCTTTAAAACATTTTGATTAAAATGTATGATGATAAAAGACTTCTGCTTCCAGACATGGTGCAATAACAGGGACCAGATTTACTTCCTTTTCTTAAATTAACTAACACTGACGAAATGCACGAAAAAACTGTTTTCGGGCATTGGGCAATAGAAGCGTAGAAGAGTGATCCCTGAGAGAAGCAAAACAAATGAGGTGGCCTGTCAATTGCTCCAGCTCACCACCTAGGGAGTCTCCAGCCTGTAGCAAAAGGACGGGCAACCTAAACAGAGCCTGAGAAAGAGAGAGGAAGATAAGGGGGAAGGACGGAAGGAAGGGATAGTGGGATGGGGGAGATGGCACTGAGGAGATGTACAGAGAATTGCTCGTGAGTCAGCAGCAAAGTACTAAGAAACACACGCATGTGAGGAAACTATGCAAGAATGCGGAAGAACCAATGAAAACTAACAGGTAGAACAATGTTTAAGGATCACACAAAGCCAGGAATAGTTCCCCCCAAAAATGGAAAGATCTTTTGATGCACATGGTGTCAAGTTCCCAGCATTGCCTCTATAGTGAGACCAGAGTGACACAGGAAGTGACTCCCAATGCTGGGAGCCTCTTGAGGTCCAAGTGGGTCCTTGGCTTTGCACAAGAAAGAATTCAGGAGTGAGCCAACATTATAAAGTGAAAGTGAGATTTATTTAGAAACCATGGAAAGTCTACTCCATAGGCAGAGCAGACACAATTCTCCCTGTAGAAAAGAACTGGCCCCCTGGGTCGGGTTTCATTTCTATTTAAGCAATGGCTTAATTATAGGCTAAACAAGGGGAGAGATATTCATGGAAGGGATGGTGTTTCACCATCTTGGTTCTAAACTGTTGGAATTTGCCCTGCCTCCATCCTGTTTTGATCAGGGTAATTTGAAACTTTTGTTTTGAGACTTTCTGATTTAGGCAATGCTGTAGCAATGTCCAAAACAATGCCCGCAGCAATGCCCAAAGCAATGCACAAAGCTGCAGTGAAGCCCAAAGCAATGTTCAATGTAATGCCTGCAGCAATGTTCAAAATAATGCCCAAAGCAGCACCTGTCAGTTCTCTGTCTCAAAAGTAGCCCTAACCTAAAAGCTGTTTTGTATCAATCTGACAAAGCTCAAACACAAGCTTCCAAAGTTCAAATTGCTTTCAAGTAACTTGACTATGTTCTAGAACAAATAATTAAAAATATTTACAATATTTAGATATTTAAACATCATTAAATTTCCAATGTTTGAGATATAATCAAGAATTACCTAGTAAGCAAAGAAGCAGGAAAATATGAACATGATGGGGGGTCAATTAAGAGACAGAGACCTTAAAATGCAGTGGTTGATAGAATTGGTACACAAAGATATTAAAACAGCTATTTAAATATACTGCATATGTTCAAGAAGGTAGTAGAAGATGTGAGCATAATAAAGATATAGAAGACTTAAAGAAGTTGCAAATTAAATTTCCGGAGATAAAAAATATCACATGGGGTGATATTATCAGCAGATTAGCTACTTCAGGAAAAAGTGAACAGTGAATTTAAAGATACATCAATATAAAATCTCCAAATAGAAACACAGAAAGAAAATGACTGGAAAAAAAATGAACAGAGTATCATGATATTCGGGGCAACATCAAATTGGCTAAAATATGTTTAATTGGAGTTCCAGAAAGCGGTAGGACAGAAAAAGATCTAAATCAATGACCGAAAACTACAGATTCTGGTCCCAACAACAGATATATTAAATCAGAATTTATTTGGTAGACCTTTGTCTCTGACAAAAAATGAGCCATTGGGGACATATGAGTGGAATGGGAAAATAAAGAGTCTCATTCAAAGAAGCCTGTAACTTTAAACTGAAATAGAAGAGTTATTCAAATCCTACAGTAACCAACTTAGGATAGTTTATCCAGCTTTTGTCTCCACACACATACACACACAAGCACACCACGTTGTGAATTTCAATAAGGAACATAAAATCTAACATTTGAAGACAAAGTAGAACTCCTTCTCCCACAAATATCATACAAAACTCTAAATAAACTTTTCCGCACCCTGTCTCATGGCCTCAAGCTATAGTAAGCTGTAGTAAAATAAATGGACTATAACTAACATGGTTGAAACATTATTGTTAATCATACAAATTGACTCAGAGGAAGATAAGCAGTGTTCAGATAAGATGGGAATTGAATGAGGAAAAATTCATGTATACTTTTTATAGATCTGCTCACTTCAGCGTGAACAAACTGAAAAGATATAGCAGGATCACTATGAAAATACAACAGTCCTCTCAGTCCCACAAGGACAGAAATATGGAATAGGAAATAGGAGTACTCAGTCAATGAGAAAACATAATTAAAACCCAATAAAATTCCACATTAATATCTTGCATTGTTGAAGTTAATAAAAGCACAAATACAATAAACCGAGAGATTAGGTCCAGGAAATAAGACACCTAAATAAAAATGTGAAGATAATTTACAGAGTTTTTAGGAAACAACCAGAGGTCAAAAATCCACCTTTATGCAAGTAAAAAATGAACCAGAAACAGTAAGCCACAAAATACATGCAATGAAAATGGAATTGAATGATTCCAAGCAAGAAAGTCTAAATATAATCAGCAAATGCATAAGAAATAAAAAAATAGATCAAAGCAGCAGTAGTAGAGACAAAACATATATGGGGACTATATATATATATATAGTCATATATATATATGAAAAGTTTTGTTGCTAAATTATAGAATAAAAATAATAGTAAAAAAATTAAAAATAACATAGAAAAATCCTTGAGTTAATGGCACAACTGAATCTGGAGATTGAAAAGCATATTTAGGAAAAGAAAAATTGTTATAGAATAATCAGTAACTAACAAGATATGCCTTAGTTGAATTATTGAACTTTAAAGAAAATTGCATTATTTTTTAGGTATCATGTCATTAGAACTTACAAGTCATCTTCTATAATTAAAAAAAAAAATCAGGATAGTTTAACATTCTCCTCAGCAACAGACAAATGAATTAATGTTCTGAGGAAAGATAGAATCAAAAATATTTTAGCTAGCTAAGGTGTTTTTCATTTGTTAAGTGTGTGGGCTAAAATTTTCAAATAACAGGCAAGCAAACAGTTTCAGAGGCGATCACTTGAGCACTTTATATGAGGTGTCTTCAAAAAATTCATGAAAAATGTGTATTAGGAAAAAAAAACTATGCATGAATTTCAAAACGTTTTCATACCAAAATAAATTCATACTAACATGGTATAAAATGTATGGACAGGATCTAGTTTAAGGCACTAAGAAGGATAAGACATCAGTTTGAAAAGAGCCCATGTAAGAGCAACATGAATTCTGCTAAAATTGAAACAAGAACAGACAACAAATTTATGGTGAAGCTTGGGTGGAAGAATGGTGAAGTAAGTAGGATCAAGATCCTGAAGCATTTTTTAAAAATAATTTTGTAACAGGAGATGAAACGTGGCTTTACCAATACAATCCTGAATACAATGCACAAAGCAATGGCTACCAAGATGGGGGAGTGGTCCACTCAAAGCAAAAGTGGACCAGTCAAGAGCAAAGGACCAGTCAAGAGCAACAGATTTTTGGATGCTCAAGGCATTTTGCTTGTTGACTTTCTAGAGGTCCAAAAATATTAGCACCTGCTTATTATGAGGTTATTTTGAGAAAGTTTTCCAAAGCTTTAACAGAAAAATGCCTGAGAAAACTTCACCAGAGAGTCCTTCTCCACCATGATAATGCTCCTGCTCATTCTTCATATTAAACAAGGGCAGTTTTGCAAGAGTTTTGATGAGAAATTTTTAGACACCCACTTTATAGTCCTGATTTGGCTCATTCTGACTTCTTGCTACTTTCTAATCCTAAAAAAAAAATCTATAAAGGGAACCCATTTTTCTTCAGTTAATAATGTAAAAAGATTGCAATGCCATAGGTTAAATTCCCAGGATCCTCAGTGATTTAGGGATAGAGTAAATGGCTGGTATTATCACTTGTAAAAGTGCCTTGAATTTGTTGGAACTTATGTTGAGAAATAAAGTTTATATTTTTTATGTTTACCTTTAATTTCATTTTTCATTAACTTTTTTAAAAATTTAAAAATATTAAGGTGGTATAAATGTTTTTGTTACATGGATGCCTTTTATAATGGTTAATTTGGTGCTTTTAATGTGTCCATCACCTGAGTAGTGGTGTAGCCAGTAGTATTTTCCATGAACTTTTTGAAGTCCCTTCACATTAGTGAGAACTAGCCAAAGCTATAAGTGGAGACTGAGGTACCATATGTCAAAATTTAAAAGATTATGTCTAAGATTTTATATATATGTATGTTTGTGTGTGTGTATAAACTGTAAAATAAAATAGGATCTCTCCCGCTGCTGCCTTGACAATTATACTTTCTCAACAATCTGGAAGGCCAGGTTTAAATTTAAAATTGTTTAACTACTTGGATTTCCAAATCAAAACATGGTTGTATGGCAAGAGCCACCCCTGGCAAAGAACACATGTGATTATTTGATATCACAAAGGGTCTCATTTGCATATGTGTATATATATATGAATACCTTATTTCACATGTCCAAGCTATATCCATACCTTCACAAGTGTTCATTCCTGGGATACTCCTTGGGTCTAGGTGCGGTGGCTTGGTCCACCTTCAGGAGAATAGACCTGGTGGAGACACCTGTGTAGGCCCTGGAAACAAGCTTGTGGTAGTTTAGGCAGAGAATGTTGGGGTCCTAGTTACCCAAAGTGTGGTCTAGAAGAAGGACACAAGTATAAGGTCCCTTGGACCTGCAATCCCCTTGCTCCATGTTGGAGAAAGACATGAGCTGGGGTAAGCTAAATCCAGGCTCTTTAAACTACAGAGCTCAGGACAAGAGTACCTTCTGCCCAGTTCTAAGTGTGGTAATGGTGGCCAAACCACCCATGAGTCCTTCTTGAAGAAACAGAGGAAACTATGAAGTTCTGCTACCAAGAGACAAATAGAGAAAACACTGAAGGATTAAGCCAACACTCAATTCTAGAAGATGGTGAAGGAATGACTAAAAAGTATAGTAGTAGAAAAGGTACTGATCCAACAATTTTAAACTCTTCAATATTTTTTTCTAGTATAAAAGGCAACATACCATCATTCTCAAGCACATGAAAATCATGGAATACATGTATTGTGAGCCTTTATTAGAAATTATTAATGATTAAGTCCACTCAACCATGGTATGACTGCAGTAAAGTGTGGTAAAAGGATTAGTGGTTATCATTGCATCTATTTAAATATAGAACTTAGACTTAAAAACTGAGGGTATTATGGTTATAGAATAGAATATAAATGTTTTAAACCCTATAATAGAAATGATTTTATAACCAGTATTAGGGGGTGAGATGTAAAGACTGCAGGATCTGTAAGAGTGCTAATTTTTTCATATTTAAAAGCAGGGAATCAATTATTTTACCTAAAGTGGAAATATGTTGTTTAAAAGAAATAACTCTAGAGTTTTAACATTGTTTCCTGTTTCTTATTTATAAAAGAGAAAGGAAATTATATATTGAAATTAAGAAACATATTTAAAATTCAGCAGTTTCTTCAGCTTCCCACAGGTTTTTTCTTTTGTTAAATGTAGAAATGATATCTTTTTTTAAAAAATAGCATGTATAAGATGATTAACTTTTTATAAAATTACTTTTATCTTTCAATTAGTCTGGCATCTATCTATTTATCTATTAGTATCAATCATCTATCTTCCTACCTCCCTAGTGACCTAGTCATTTATTCATATTTCTACTCGCCAACTTGTTTCTCCATCTATCTGTCCAATCCTTGAGCTATGAGTCTTCAGCAAGATGTCTGGAATGACAATTCCTTAATGTAATTCTGTAGTGTCATTTGCAATATTTTTGGTTAAGTTCTTCTTTATACATGTGTTCATTTTTTGATTTTATTATAATGAACATATATAAATTTATAAGAACAATAAAGTCATTATTTGAGCCAGTTAGGCTTGTAAACTACTGATGCCAAATAATTTGGGTGAGCAGACTCCTGGTGAAAGTTGTTGGCAGATGAAGAGGACAAAGGAAGAGAAAAGATAATAATGTTGGAAGGAGAATGGGATTATTGAAATAATTGTCAAGAGCCTACATCACACTGAAGGCTAAGCTTGGACCCTATTGGTACTACCTTATAGATCGATTTAATTGCCCATCTCTGCTTAGAATTTCAAATGAGCCTCAAGAATTGAAATCTAAGTGGAATATTATCTGCTGATATTTATGATTAGCTAGCTATCTTTCTTGGGAAGGAAAGTGGGATTCAAATGCGAGTTTACAGTGCACCCACATCTCAGTCTCTTCATTTGAGATGCTGAGATCTACATTGGATACAGAGATGGGGGGAAGCAGCAACACAGGAGAGCTCTGCACGATGGAAAGGGGAGTGCAGCACCCCATGGGATGTGAGGCTCTTCAGATTCTAGGGGAGAGTCACCAATATGTGCTCAGCAATCAGTCCTCTTTTACTCTATAAAGAACAAACCAAGAATAGAGACATCAGGAAAAATGCAGGGGAGCCAAAGGTGCTGGAACACATTGAGAGAGTCAGCAGGCTCCTGGCTCACAGGGAATTGCAGAAAGCGAGAGACAAAAAAAGACTTGGAATGACAGAGGCAGAGAGAGAAGAGAATTAAGCCTGAGAGACCTTTGGGTTTAAATCTGCAAAGTCTGAGACTGCCAAAACAAGTTGGACTGAGAATTTCAAATGACATCTCTGTTCTTTAGATATCTGCATCTGGCAGCTCCAATTTTTGAAACTGAAAGTTAATTTCAAGAGGTGTGGGGATTTTATAAGACATATTAGATTCAACTATGTGAAATTGCTATTGAATTGTGTTAACCCTGGACACACACCCTCTATAACATTCCCTTTCCTTATCTATAAAGTGAGAATAATATTACCCACTTCTTAGGGTTATAAGGAAGATTAAAGGAGTTGATGTTTATTAAGCACTTAGCCCAGGAAATGGCAGCTCTTATTACTATTATTGTCATTAAACAAATCTTTTATGGCACTCCTCTTCTTAAATTCCTTCTCTCCCATTCTAGTGCCCTTAGGGTAAAATCGAACTCTTTGACATGACTTACAAAGCCCTTCATGATTTCTGGCTTTGGCTTATTTTACCAGCCGAGAAAGTTTGGCCATTCCCATAAAGGCTATAAATACTTTTCAAGCTTGTGTCAATGTGAAGTCCTGCATTCCTCAGCAAGTCACGATTGCTCTTACTTCCTAGGCCTAGAATACCAGTGCCCCATCTCGTCTGTCTCCTCCTGCTCTTAGATGCCATTTCCTCTGGAAGCCTTTTAGACCCCTCCTAGGCTGGCTGGGACCCCCGAGCTTGCCTGCCATCCTTTATTAGGCTTCTTTGCTGCCTTGTGTCACCCCCTCCTCTGGGAGCAGCACACCTGAGGATAGCACTGGGCACGTGTCAGGATCACATTCTTGGCTAATGCTGCCATGTCTTGGGAATGTACATGTCATGGACCAAATGTTTCTCCTTTCCCAAAATTCATCTGCTGAAATCCTAACCCCAAATGTGATGGTGCTAGGAGGTGGGGCCTTTGAGAGCTGATTGGGTCAGGAAGGTGGAGTGAGTGGGATTAGTGCCCTTATAAGAACAAGAGTGAGTTAGCTCTCTGCTCGCCACCATGCGAGGATACAAGGAAGAGAGGGACACCTACAAACCAGGAAGGGGGCCCTCATCATCCTGGTCTGTTGGCACCTTGATCATGGACTCCTCAACCTTCAGAACTATGAGAAATAAACTTCTGTTGTTTAAGCTGCTTGGTCTCAGATAATTTGTTATAGCAGCCTGAATTACCAAGACAGTACATTATAGCAAACTCAGTTTTTTATGTTCTCCCAGATACCACTGTTTTCTTTGGAAAAAACTCACAGTTGTGTGGGCTGCCTGAAGAGGAGGAGAAAAATCCTGAATTACTGCTGGGTATACGAAGAGACTTATTCCATATAAATAAGTAATTATTAAACATAATGGCCTTCGATTTATTTCAATGTGAAGATTTTCTTTGATTAAGCTTATTTGAGGTTTAAATGGTCAATGAACATTTAAAGCTGTCATGAATCTAAAAGATGTTGTTCTAAACATGATTTAAAAATGTTATTTACCAGATATTCAGGGCACTGAGAAGAAGAAGAAACTCATTTATAAAATAATGCTTTATCCCATCTCAGAAAATATTGTTAATTTTTGCTTTCAAATAGTTGCTTTTGCATTTTCATTTTATCTATTTAGCTTTTATATATATATATATATATATATATATATATATATAAACATACACACTCATATATACACACATACTTAATTTACTCCCATTCAATAGAACTAAAAAGGAAGGATATTTGGATAAAAAACAAATACCTTTGCTCCATGATAGTGTGAATTTTTTAATTTAGAAAGGCTAATTTAGAACAAGCTCTGCTTAAATGCTGGTTAATTTTACCATTCTAAGGAATGATGTAGTCTATTTCTGAAAGGGAGGAGAAAGGTGATATAGCTTTGCATTTTCTTTCAAGGCCCCTTTTTAGTGGATCTCATCATTATACATGAAATGTTTTACATGTATTTGAGAATAGCTATTAAATATAAAGCATATTATTAGATAAAATACTATATGCATGATAAGGCATGTTCACATATTTTCATATTAACTCATCAAAAATTTTGTGATGTGAGTATAGAGGTAGAAACTGAGTCTGAAAGATATAAATTGATTGCTGAAGTTCATCTAGCTAGGGAGAGAGAGCTGAGTTTTGCACCCAGATCTTTTTAAAACATAATTCTAAAATAATCCATAGCAAGTATGCTTTAAATAATTTTCATCTTTTCTTGTACAATCTAATATAATGATCCATTCCATTGCTTTATTAAATTATTTTCCCATGAATTTCCTCCTACAGCTTTATTTCATGTTACCTTTTTCTTCTTTTACTGCAGGAAATTATTGATGGGATTCTCAGCATTTACAATTAGCCAACTAGATGTACAGAAAGTATTTTAAATGTTAGCTCCTAAAGATTATAGGGTATATTATAGACTATTTATTGTATTTTCCACAGTGAATTGCTTCAATTGCTTAGGCCTTTTCTTTTGATTTTATTTACCGCAGAAATATTTCTTATAATCCTATTTAAAAGTATGCATTTGCTCTGTTACCTCTTTATTTTATCACCTTCACACATGTTGTCCTTGGATAATGCAAACAAAAAAAGTGCTTGTGTGAATGGGACTTAGACAGAAGAGAAATCATATTTATTGCCTGGTGTTTAGCATTCTCATAGGACTTTTAGCAGCACAAACTATTGATGAAAAGAGAAAACATCCTTCCGTAGTTATTGCCCTTACACAATATAAATGCTTAAACTCTAACAAAACATTATTCATGATGATTATTTTTTTTCTTCTAAGGAACAGCAGGGCAGAATCAAAAATTTTAAGCTTTATATGAAGGATGGATTTTTCTCCTTTTATTTTATGAATGATTTTTCTCATTCTAAAAAATAAGATAGTCATTGTTGATTTTTTTTTTTTTTACTTTGAAAAGTATGAAGAAGAAAATAAAAATCCCTGTAGTCTCACCAACTAGAGATAATACTCTTCAACTTTCCTTTCCTTCTAAGCAGCTCACTGTCTTCAAGAACTCCCTACCCATCTCCTGAAAAGCCCCAGGTCCCTTTAGAAACTCTTGTGCCTGAGACTCTGCAGGCACCGCCTGGTACCTCATATTTTCCATCTCATTTCTTTATACCTCACTGCTATCCTTCTGACAACAGGAAAAAACTGTGTTACTGGCCATGCTAGCTAGGGATGGTGAAGTCAACCTACGCTGCCTCCCAGGGTAGAACAGAACAATGGGTGCCTGCCAGTTGATCCAAACAATACCCTTAGTAGGTATATCTGTTAGACTGTCTCCTTGGTTTTTGATTTCGCCTTACCTGGTAATTGTTGTCCTTTGGGCCCAATCCTTCCCCTACTTTGCTTGGCTTCATAGCCTGCTAACTGCCACCACCATTTTGGACTCCTGGAATTATTGCTGACCATGGGACACTAATTGCTTAAAAAGGGTTTTGAATATACTCATTTTGTGCATATTATCTTCCTTCTGAGTCCTGGAAATGTATTTATGGGACCAGAGATGGGAGAGTAGTAAAAATTTTTTTTTGTCTCTTCATACACACTGACAAATTACTTTTCTTATTAGTTAGTAAGCACTCTCTACAAATTAACGATAACAACATTTTGTCTGTCAGTGTTTCTCAAGCACAAGTTTAATTTCTTTTAAAATTAAGATATTTTCAGATTTCATTGAGGTGCAATCTCACACTTGCTCCTTGGCATCATCTTTCATTGCTTTTATCATTACAGAAATTCTATGTATACTATCAAAAGCCTCACATTTTAATATTTGTTTTATATTTTTATTCTCACATATATTTCCTGTTTTCTTATGGGCTTCTTTCATTTTATCTCTTTTATTTATTTAAAATTTTAGTATGTGAAAGAAAAATTAAAATGGAGGCCACAGTTTAGCTGTACCCCAAGGCCTACTGCCTATAGCCAAACAGCCAAAACTTAAGTTATGAAAGAGAAGCTTTTTGTCGTGTCACAGTGGTTCAATGAAACTAAACCAATCAGCTTACACGGCTCTGCTTGCCTTTTTTTTTTTTTTTTTTTTTTTTGCTTAAACAACAGACATCTATTTTCTCTTAGTTCTGGAGGCTGGAAGTCCAAGGTCAAGGTGCAGGTAGGGTTGGTTCCTGGTGAGGCCTCTTTTCCTGGCTTATAGATGACCACTTTCTTTCTATGTCCTCACGTGGCCTTTCCTCCGTGTGTTCTCACCGCTCAAGGTAACACTTTGTTTACTGTCTGCTATGGACTGAATTGTGAATTCAACAAATTCATATGTTGAATACATAACCCCCAATGTAACTGTACCAGTTTGCCTTAAAAGGAATATTAGTGTATAACTGCCAATCACAAAAACAGTCAAAATACTTCTTCCTTTATGCTTCCTAAACTGTACTGTAATTGTTGTAAGGGAACTGCTTATTTTCAGTTTGAGGCCTCCTGGTTTGTGAACTGTTCTTTTGTATGTGCAATAAACTTTTACAATTTTAAAATTTGATCTGATTTTATTTTTGTCAAATATATGGCATTATGTGGGTTTCTAACATGATTATTTTCAAAATTCCAAACAGATAATTATTCCAGTTCAAATTATTGGAAAACCCATACAGGTCAGTTAAAATCAACTGGTTTCCATACAATAAAGTAGAAAGAACATAAACTGTGGTTTTTTTCATAATTTTGACTACAAGTGCGTAAGATGGTTTGTGCACAATGGAGAAAAGCCAACTGGGGTTTGGATATTACTAAGGAAGGACTGTGTAGAGACGTATGCCCATGACAGTATATTACGTTAGCCCATGATGGTAACTCAATCCCATGAATGACATAATAATTAAAAGTCATGGAAGCCTTGGCATTACAGTTACTAGAATCATAAAACGGTTCCAATATGTTACTGGGGGAAGAAGGCAGTATAAATGAAAATAAACATGAATGCTTAAGTTTATATGTAAAAAGAGAGCCCAAAATACTTCCTTTTAATGTCCCAGTGAGTAGAGTCTAAAATAAGAGACAAAAAACAAAACTTTATGGGCTTGTATAGTCATATACTAGGTGTGTCCAGAAAGCAGCCAGCCATGTAACCATTCTTGTTATATTAACAATGGCTGCATACTTTCCAGACAGCCCTCATATATTCAAGTACTACTCTGAAGTTGTCTATACCTGTAGATGCCATGGTCAGGTTAATGTAGTTTATGACCATGGAGTTGAATATTCATATGTCCTCTCCTTTTCCAAGAGTCTCCTCCATAGTCTATTTGCTCTTGAAAAAGGGAGAGTCCCACTATCCTTGTTCACTTCCTTGTGTGAGAGTTACGCTGGGATTACAGCCATTGTTTATATAGCAAGAACATATTACATGGCTGGATACTTTCTGGATAACTCTCATGTTTTCTCTGTTATTATCATTGTCCATGAGGTTTGGGCTCATGCAAGAGTATGGGATTGGGACCAACTAGTAGTCTTTATTTAGAAATGCTGAGTTGTGGTTCAGAAGTTTTCAGTGTTTCCTTGCTCCCCAAGTGATTCTTATGAATGCTTAAGTGTGAGCACCACTGAAGTAGGGTCTGTTTCTAAGAGATGTACTCTGTTCCATTTATTGTATATTACTTTTGATAGCCCTTCATTGTTTTAATTCTTGTCTTTTTTGACATATTTCATTTATCTAGTAGGATAAGACTTCTTTTAACTCTTCATTTATAATTTCAAACTGTATTCTTTGTCTTCTAGATGAATTTTAGAATACTTTTCTCATGCTTGGAAGAAAATCTCTGGGATATTCATAGGAATTTAGTTCAACATAATTATGTAAGAATTTTTATTTTAAAAATAATTATGTTTTCATTTCAGGAACTTAAGTCTATGTTTTGTCAAGATTCCTCTTATTTTTCCAAGTGAAGATTTTTCTTTGTAGAGGACCATAATTTATTTACGTTATTAATGAAGTACCTTACTTTCTTAGTTGCTATTGTGAATGAGTATTTGCTTTATCTTTTTGTTATATCTTTGAATTAGTTATTGCTATTATACATTAAAATAATTAATATTTGGGTATTTATTTTATATCTATGCATTTTAGCATTCACAAATCAATTTTAATTAATTTAAAAATTTTATTCCTTTTTGCTTTCTTGGATTTCTCCAAATAATGATCCATATCTGAAAATATTTGGTTTTCATACACAAACTACTTTTGTTGGGACAAGATTCTTGGGTAAAAATTAATTCTTTGTTTCTTGTGGGGCGCGGTGGCAACGCCATTCCAAGATGGCGCCCGCTTCCTGGTCAAACCCTGCTGTTAGTCTGACAAACAAGTGCTCAGCGCATGTGCAGAGTTTGTCTCCTCCCTTCCAAGTGCCTTATCCAATCAGACAATGCCCAGTGTACTTACTGCCTTTATAAGCAGCCGCCGAGAACACCTCGGCGTCCTCCGCATGTAACCAGTTAAGCAATCCCCATTAAAGCGCTGTCAGAAGAACTCCTGTTGCCGCGTCTTCCTTGCTGGCGAGGCGGGCGCGACAGTTTCTGCATTTGGGGGCTGGTTTCTGAGATGTGTTCATTTTCTGGAAATTCATGAAGCTATATGTGCATCTTTGTGAAGCAATTTTGTTTTAAAAAAATTCCTCATCAAGTTTGTACCCCTGTGGTTCTCAAACTACAGGATATGTAAACATTTTATAGCAGGGCACTGACAATGCAAACTCTTGGGTCCAATACCTCAGAGATTCTGATTCAGGAGTTGTGGAATAAGCACCAAACACTTGCTTTTGCCTAGTACCTCTGGTGACTTATATAAGGCGCCCACATCACATTTTTGTAATACTGCTGAGTATATTTTTTCTGGTGCTTTCTAGTATCTAGAATTTCAGATGAGAAATCTGAGATCATTGTCTTCCCTCTTCTGCTTTCTATCCTGCTATGATGTGGGCATCATGTTCCCTGGATAGAAACAGAAAGAGCAGAAGGGAAGGAGCATCAAGCTGATGAATCCAGTGGGCAGATAAAACTCAAGCTCTCCCAGAGCTCTCTCAGCATCAGCTGAGCAATGGGTTACTGAGTGTGATGCTGATCATAAGGAAGGGTGGGGCCCTCACCTTTCTATTTCCAGACAGGTGCTGCTGCTGCTATATTTTAAAATCTAGAGGAAACCTGTGTAAATCCTGATTGAATTACTCAGTGCTGATCTATTTGCACTGATTGAGTAGAAATTCATCCTGCTCTCCTGTAAATAAATTCCTTTGTTCAGAGGCTCCTCCATCTCTCAAACCATGCCTTCATCTGTATTTTAATAGAGTTAGGTATTTTGGGAAACATAAGTTTAGCATGATTTTTTTCAGGAAAAAAATCCTAACACTTTTCTTCTTCCTTGAAAATGTCAGCTTATTAAAAATGGCACAATGGTTAATTGAAACCAAATTTACTGGCTCCTTTATAGATATAGATAAGTATAAATATAAAGATATAGCTTTGTATTAGTATTATTCAAAGAATTCATGCTATAGAGTCCTAATACTTTTGTCTCTCTCTGTAACATCAATATCTTTGAGCACCAGCATTGGAATCAGAAGAACTTCATTACCTACCTTCTGTGTAACCATGGACAGGTACTTTAAGCTGTCTAGGTTCTTCGCTGCAAATGAGGGGTCTGGACTCTATAATCCCTTAAAGTATTATTTAGATGTGTGATTTTGTTACATAAGGAGATCTTGGGGCACAGAAAAATCTTTAACCATTAGAGAAAAGCTTAATTACTATGTCATACTTTTTATAGAGGGATGTAGTGCATCTCAGAAATTTTTCAACAGATATGAAAATGAAATATTTAGATTAACTCTTAGCTTCAAGTTCCTTTAACTAGAATTTACATATAAATGGTTAGAAGTTTGAATAACATTTTCCTATTCAGTTTTGAATTATGAAATATGGACTGAATTTGGACTTCAAAAAATACATTCTTTCTTTTATTTTTCAAAATTATGCATTTGTATTTATGTGTATATGTCTAAACAAAGACTCATTTAAAATATTATGAAGCAACTCCTATTTAGGTTAGAAGTTTAGCTTACCTGAAAGTCACATTGCTCCCCTTGGTGAAAAATAGTTTGAATTTGTTTATTTTTAGTAATACTGAATTAATGAAAGCATCATCATAAGCATTCATAATTTTTACAAGCTGAACTTCAGAAACAGATCCTAAAATTCAAGGAATATTAATACATAATGAGTACTAACTCTCAAGTCACTGAAAATCACAAGTTCTGGAATATCTAACAAAGTTTGAGAAACAAACATTAGTTTGTTCAACTGACTTCTTTGTGATCCCAAGGAGCACTTCAGAGAGAGGAAAAGATGAGATTATGAAGAAAACTATAATTTGATTCTGTCTACTAAGATTATAGGAAAGGTACCTCACTTGCTAGGAGGTAAGCAGGATGCTAACCAGTGCTACAAGCTGGAAGCTGTGCTAATTTTGAGTTAGGAATAGAACTGCATCTCTAAAAGTATTATGGATATTTTCCATTCATACAATAAAAATGTCATAGGTAGCCTTTAAATAGCAGGGAATTAAGGATACAAAGACAAGTAAGTCCCAGACCTCAAGGGGCTTAGGAATTAGAAGAAAAGACATGAAACAAATGAGAGCAATAAAAAGATACTGTTTTTTACTTTTTAAATTTTATTTTTCCCACTTATTTTTATATGTATCTATTCATGGGTATAAATGCAATTTGCTACATCGATATGTTGGATTGTGGTGAAATCAAGGCCTTCAGTTCATGCATCACTAAAGCAATACACATTGTACCCATCAAAATGCCTCCCATCGTCCACCTCCCTTTCACTCCCCCACCACTTTGAGTCTCCACTGTCCATCATTCCACACTCCACTCTGCTTTCACATCTACATATTATTTAGTTCCCACTTACAAGTGAGAACATGTGGTATTTGTCTTTCTGTGCCTTACTTGTTTCACTTAAGGTAAAAGCCTCCATTTCCATCCATGTTGCAGCAAAAAACATGATTTCATTCTTTTTAAGGTTGAATAGTATTCCATTATATATGTATACCATATTTTCTTTATCCAATCCTCTGTTGATGAACACTTAGATTGAGGCCACATATTTGCCATTGTGAATAGTACTGAGATAAACATATAAATTTAGGTACCCTTTTTATATATTGATTTCTATTCCATTGGGTAGATACCAGAAGTAGGATTTCTGGATTGTATGGTAGTTCTGTTTTAAGTTCTTTGGGAAATCTGCACATTGTTCTCCATAGAGGTTGTACCGATCTCCATTCCAATAGAGACTCAAAACCCAACAGCGTATAAGAGGTCCCTTTTCTCCACATCCTGGCCAACTTCTGTTATTTTTTGCCTTTTTAATAATAGCCATTCTGATTGGTATAAGATGATATCTCATTGTAGTTTTAATTTGTACTTCTCTGATGATTAGTGATGTAAGCATTTTTTCATATGCTTGCTGGACATTTGTCTTCTTTTGAAAAATATCTATTCGTGTCCTTAGCCCACTTTTTAATGGGTTTATTTGTTTTTTTGTTTGCTTGTTTGTATTTGTTTTTGAGTTGTTTGAGTTCCTTGTAAATTATACATAATTAGTCCCCAGTTAGATGTATAGTTTGCAAATATTTCCTCCCATTCCACAGATTATTCACTATGTTGATTATTTCTCTTGCTGTGTAGAAGCTATTGTAGTTTAATTAAGTCCAATTTGTCTGATTTTGCTTTTGTTGCCTGTGCTTTTGAGGTCTTATTCATGAATTCTTTGCCAAGACCAATGTCTAGAAGAGTTTTCCCCAGGTTGTCTTCTAGTATTTTTATATTTGCAGGTCTTATATTCTAGTCTTTAATCCATCTTGAGTTGATCTTTGTGAGAGATAGGGGTCCCATATTCTTCTTATATGGCAATTAGATTTTCTCAGCACTATTTATTAAAATTGTGTCCTTTCCCCACTGTATGTTCTTGTCAACTTTGTAAAAGATCAGTTGGCTGTATGTGGCTGTATTTATGGTTTCTCTATTCTGTCCCATTGATTTATATGTAGAGTTACATACCAGTACTATGCTGTTTTGGTTACTATAGTATCCTAGTATTTTGAAGTCAGGCAATGTGATGCCTCCAGCTTTGTTCTTTTTGTTTAAGATTGCTTTGGCTATTTTGGCTCTTCCTTGGTTCAATATGAACTTTAGAATTGCTTTGTCCTAATTCTGTGAAAAGTGACATTGATATTTTAGCAGGGATTACATTCAACCTATAAATTGCTTTCGGCAGCACAGTCATTTCAACAGTATTAATTCTTCCAATTCATGAACACAGGGTATTTTTCCATTTGTTTGTATCATCTACATTTTCTTCCATCAGTGTGTTATAATTTTCCTTGTAGATATCTTTCCTTGGTCAAATATATTCCTAGGTTTTTAATTTTATTTTTTAGCTATTGTAAATGGGATTGGCTTCTTGATTTGGTTCTCAGCTAGATTGTAATTGGCATATAGAAATGCTATGGGGGATTGACCACTCAGTGGTTTGGAAGATGACCCATTATACTGTGCTACCAGGAAAACTTCTATTTCACCTAATAAGTAGCTACTGTGATATGTATTCCTTCTCCAAGGTTTTTGTCATCTTTTTGTTTCCATGGAGCTCTCCCCAAGGTTACAAACATTTTTTTCTTTTCTGCTCTATAGCAGTAAGATAGAGGCTGGGCATAATTGAGAGTCCAGGACTTGTTATTCTTTCCACTTACCATTAGCTGTGGTAACATCTTTATTTAACTGGCTCCAACCAGTTTATCCATGTCCTAAATTACTAGTCTGTTCTATGAATATTTCTCTCCATCCATATATTGAAACCAGAGTAAAGCATGATGTCATTACAGTGGAAAATGAAAGGAGAAAAATATTAAATGCAAAAACTGTTTGCATTTTTAGTCCATTGCTCAAAGAAATCCAGATTCCTCTATAAAGGAAATTCTCACACTCACTTGTTCTCATTTTCCATCTCCAGCAAGTTCCCAGTGAATTTTTAAGCTTTTGCCACAGTAGCTATTGGATTCTCCTCCTTAGGAAGTTTCTTACTAATACCTACATTTATCTCAATCAATATCTCACCCGCAATAAACTCTTGAAGTAAATGAAGCTGCTGCTGCTGCTTATACATCTGGAGTCCCCAGCAGGCTGGCTCAAGTCCACATTCTGCCATGTGCACTCCATTAAACCATATCTTTCCTCTAGATTGTAATCCCCCAGGCCTAAGTAGTAAACTGTGCTACTGCAAGGAAGCCGCGATGTTTTCTTGTGCGTCCTCCTTTCTTGCATTGGGTTGTGATTTCCCTGCATACTGTTCTGTGGAGATTATTATGGTGGTTTGCTCTCTGAGAACCTCCATTTCTTCTATTAGACTTCTTCCTGCTCCATTCATATTCCATAATATATAATCCCTTATAGCAACTTGAATATGTCTCCTTTGTCTATTTCCCATGTTGTATCCTCCTAGCCTGTCATTTAATGAATTAACCTTTCTTTTTAGGAGATTCCTCTTCCTCTGGCTCATTTACCAGGTTTTTTTTTTCTCCGCCTTTCTAATGATACAGATCTGACTACAATACAAACTATATTTTTAATGTGATTCTTTCCCTTCCTGAGTCTCCAAGAAATATGGATACCTAGAGGTGTTCCAGAGAAACTTTTTTACAAATTTTCTTAACCCTTAGATCTGAATGTTTCCATAATGTTTGCTCCACCTTAACTTAGAAAATTTCCCCATGTTATCTATTTATTGATAAAACAAACTAATCATAGGTTGAACTCAATGTCCAAAAATACATAAATTTTATGTGAGCCTATGAAGAAACAACCAGGATGGAGTTTAGAGAACAAGTGAAGATTATGTTGAGGGAATTGTAGGATTGTTTAAATCTATGGATCTGTGGATATATTGCACAAATCTGAGTTTAGCCCTAAAATCTCACCCTCTAGTGACTAGCTCATATTTATTCCAGCCCTTGACACCTAAAGTCTGGACTCAAACACAACAAAAGGTACATTTCCTAATACCTTAAAAACATTTATATACCTAAGCTCTGACTCTGCTTATTTTTGTTTCCAAGAGGTACTTAAAAACTGTTTTAAATAATTAAAAACTCACGCCAGCTGTGCCTGCATTTGCAGGTGTGGCCAATCTGCCATAACTACCACACCTTAAAAACTCCTGTCTTTTGCCATGGTCCTTGATTCCCAGATATCAGTCATTGGGGTTTTTAGTTGTTTTGTTTTTCCCTCAAGTTGATTTCCTGATCAATATCCTATGTGATGAAGATTACATGGTGTTAAACATTTATCCCTCCTACTATATTGGTTTTAATCAGTGGAATATAAACATAATGATAACATATAGGTATAGGAGTATTGACTTTATAATGGCTAGGAAGCATCCCCAAACCTCTGAATATGGTCAACACCCCCGAAAACTGCTGCTTGATTGAAAGTGTGTACTACCATTTTTTTCTTGACTTATAATGAAAAAGCTATAATAACATTCTAAATGGGCTTGCTGGGGGCTGCAAGGTCTATTGACTCCAGTGTTTTGTAAATAGAGTGTGCCTCAGAATTACCTGGAAGGCTTTTTACAACAGATTGCTGGGCCTCATCTCCACAATTTTTAATCCAGTAGGTCTGGGGCAGGATTGGATAATTTGCATATTTTACAAATTCTCAGAAGATACTCATGCTGCTGGCCTGGTGGCCACACTTGGAGAACAGCTGATTTATTGCAAGGAAACTAGAGGAGTAAAGCTGATCAGCCATCCCTTATCAAAGTGGTTTGAGTGAAAGAGAGATTTGGATTGCGTTTTCAATGCAATCATCCTGTCCCCCTGGAAAACATGGCTCAGTGGATATCAGATTGAGTAAATTTCACTCATCATCAGGAGGGTAATTCTCCCTCTTAGCAGAGGAAGTAGGGGCAAGTAAAAGATAACAGAATGGGAAGGCATATGCAATCCAAATTTTGCCCTCTCCTGAGGGATTATTGCCATTTAGGGGACAAGGGAAAGGTTAAATAAAGGTTTCTTATGAACAGTTAAGAACAGTGACCAAAATCATACTTTTTGCAGCAATTCGGTGTGAGAGTGTTGGGTAGTTAGGATCTCCAGCTCTTTTAGGGACAAGTGTTTCCTGTTTTGGTGCTTTTTTGAGCAATTGCTCCACCTGAGAAGAAGGATAAGGGCCAGCACTCCTTTTTGGTGTTGTCCCACCCTTAATCCTATCCCAAGCAACTGAGTAACCACTACACCTGGGGAAGGAGGGAATGCTTTATCAATTTAGGAATTACCAAGCCTGGCATAATAAGATTTAGAAAATGACCTAGGTTACCTAATGGTAATTAATATAACATTAGCTTGAATCTGCATTGTGGTTCACCCTGCCAGGTAGGCTTTCTTAGAGGGAGCTCCTATATGCAGATAGAATTTTGAGAACACCTGTTGATCATTTGATAACATCCTACACCTCTCAAGAGCCCGCCTCCAGACTGGGCTAATAAAAGGTAACAATCCCAGAAGTCAGTAGTGCGTGGTTCAGGGAGTGGGTTGGTCTGTGTCTCTCCACTTGTAGAAACAAACTGTTTTATTCTACAATATAAAGCTGTTCCCAAGAGCAGTTTCACAAGAAACCTGAGGTTTCTCCATCGTATTGGCCTTGCTGGTGATTTTTCCAAGAAAGGAGCCAGAAGACTTGGATAATATTAAGTGTATGGACTTAACACTTTGATGTGTCTGGTCATTCTTCAACCAAGAGCCCACCAAGAACCAAGGACAGACTCCCACCCTGACATCTTTGGTGCCAAAAACTGGGATTCTGACAAAAGGATAACAGTAGAATATAAATTCCAGAGGAGCCTACAAAATGCTGTGAAGTGCAACATTGGGCTCATTCTTGTGTGACAGGAGTATCCAAGAATCCACAAGGCGAGAGGATCTGGACACCTTTGGATTAAACAAAGGTCAGTAAGCTTTCTCTTGAGGATCTTACACTGGAGTTTATTAACTATTTCATCTTGAGAAAGTTACTTAATTCTTTAAGCCTTTATTTCCCTACCAAAAATATAGAAAAAATCTTTCTTGGAGGAGAGCATTTATGAAGATTAAGTAAACTAATGCTTTAACATCATGAGTATATTACTTGGTCCATAATATACTTAGGTAATGATAGCTATTTTAATTCAATAATCCTAATAAGTAGTGAGAAGTTAGTGACATGTGAGAAGTTAAACCCAAAAAGCGCCTTGGCCCTTAATTATCTATTGTTACTGTTATAAATTATAGCAAACTTAGTGAGTTAAAACTCCACACATTTAAAGTCTGCCATGGTTCTCACTGGCCTAAAAGCAAGATTTCAACAGCTGCGTTCATTTTTGGAGACTCTAGGGGGAATGTTTCCTTGCCTTGTCCAGCTTTTATTTTTATTTCAGCATATTACAGGGGTACAAATGTTTAGGTTACACATACTGCCTTTGCCTTGCCCGAGTCAGAGCTTCAAGTGTGTTCATCCCCCAGACAGTGCACATTGCACCCATTAGGTGTAAATATTTGCATCCCCCCTGCCCGACACCTGGTGAATGTCATTACTATATGCACACATAAGTGTTAATTAATAAATACCAATTTGATGGTGAGTACATGTGGTGCTTGTTTTTCCATTCTTGGGATACTTCACTTTGTAAAATGGGCTCCAGCTTTACCCAGGATAATATAAGAGGTGCTAGATCACCATTGTTTTTTGTGTCTGAATAGTACTCCATGGTATACATATACTACATTTTATGAATCCACTGATGTATTGATAGGCACTTGGGTTGTTTCCACATCTTTTCAATTGTGAATTGTGCTGCTATAAACATTCGAGTGCAGATGTGTTTTTTATAGAATGTTTTTTTTTCCTTTGGGTAGATGCTTAGTAATGGAATCACTGGATCAAATGGTAGTTCGACTTGTAGGTCTTTGAGGTATCTCCATATTGCTTTCCACAGAGGTTGTACTAGTTTGCAGTCCCACCAGCAGTGTATGAGTGTTCCTCTCTCTCCACATCCATGCCAACATTTATTGTTTTGGGACTTTTTGACAAAAGCCATTCTCACTGGAGTTCAGTGATATTTCATTGTGGTTTTGATTTGCATTTCCCTGGTGATTAGAGATGTTGAGCATTTTTTCATATGTTTCTTGGCCATTACTCTGTCTTCCTTTAAAAAGTTTCTGTTCAGGTATTCTGCCCACTTTTTAATGGGATTGTTTGATTTTTTTTTTCTTGATGATTTTCCTGAGTTCTGTATAGATTGTAGTTGTCAGCCTTTTATTGGATGTGTAGCATGCAAATATTTTCTCCCATTCTGTAGGTTGTCTTTTTGCTGTCGTGATTGTTTCCTTGTCTGTGCAGAAGCTTTTTAATTTGATTAGGTGCCATTTATTTGTTTTTGCTATGATTACCTTTGAGGTCTTCTTCGTAAATTCTTTCCTTAAGCCAATGTCCATAAGAGTTTTTCCAACATTTTCTTCTAGAATTCTTATAGCTTCATGCCTTAGATTTAAGACTTTTATCCACTGTGCATTGATTTTTGTGACAGGTGTGGATATTGTTTCAATCTTCTACCTGTGGCTACCAATTTTCCCAGCACCATTTATTGGATTCTTTTCCCCAGTGTTCGTTTTTGTCTGCTTTGTCAAAGATTAGATGGCTATATGAGGATGGGTTTATATCTGGGTTCTCAGTTCTAGTCCATTGGTCTATGTCTCTGTTCTTGTGGCAGTCATATGCTGTTTTAGTTACTAAAGCCTTGTAGTATAGCTTGAAGTCTGGTAAATTGATGCCTCCCAATTTGTTCTTTTTGCTTAAAAATTGCTTTTACTGTACAGAGTCTCCTCTGGTTCTATATGAAGTGTAGAATTATTTTTTCTAGATGTGTGAACAATCATGTTGGTATTTTAATAGGGATTGCATTGAATCTGTAGATCACTTTGAGTAGTATAGGCATTTTAGCAATGTTGATTCTGCCGACCCATGAGCATGGCATGGTTTTCCACCTGTTTGTCCTCTATTTCTTATCTCCGTGTCCAGCTTTTAAAGGCTGCCTATATTCCTTGGCTAATGGCTGCTTCTTTCATCTTCAAAGCCAGCAACATAGTATCTCTATGACTCTTACAACACATCTTTCTCTGACTTCACTCTTCTGCCTCTTGCATCCAATGTTAAGGACTTGTGATTCCATTGGATTCCTCCATATAATTTAGGATAAAGTCACTACTTTAAGGTCAGCTGATTAGCATCCTTAATAGGCAACCTTATTTGCATTGAAACCGACATATTAACAGGTTCCAGGAATAGGACATGGATATTTTCTTGGGGTCAGAGGGAGGAAGCATTACTCTGCTTATCACAAGGAGAGAATGTTTATTTTCATGGAATGTTTATTTTCATTGTGTTCCATGTTTGCGGCATGGCATTTCATCCATTTGTTAATTTATTCATTTACCATCACATATGAGGCTATTAAACATGTACATCTACTTTACTAATCACTGGAGATACAAGGAAAAATAAGACTATTCCGTAAAGGAGCTTAGAGTCCACAGGTTGGGATACCAACATATAACTGGGTAAAATAGTGAGAAATAATACAATAGGGAAGCCAATGGAGGTCACAAAGAATAAGTGGTCTATTCTATCGTGAGTCAATTTAGGAGCATATTAGCAAAGGCTACCTAGAGAAATGATGCTTGAGCCTTGAAGCTTGTTTGCTCACAGATTGATGAGGAAGCAGGAAAATATTCTAGACAAAGGATTTAGAGAGAGCACACTGGCATGGCATAATGGGGGCTGTGTGGAAAATTTCAAGTGGTCCAGCAAAGAAGGAACACATACAGAAAGATAAGCCTAGAGAAATAGATAGAAAACAGAACCTCAAATATTTATCTACTACATTTTTTTGACTAAAAGCAAAAAAGCATTACTTGTAATATGGTAGTTTGGCTTTATTTTAGAACCAGTGGGCCACAATAGTGCTAGTTAAAATGAAGCCAGATTACAGAAGCCCTTGGATTCCATGCAGAAGCTTCTTCCAGTTCACAATGATCTCTTCTTTTCTGATATTAAATAATCTAATTACTGATCATTAAGTATATGCTAGGCATATGATGTGTTTTTTCCTGAGGATAAAGGAATAATCACTATCCTGATCATGAGTATTGTCAAGAAGACAGAACACATACTTATGGAATATTGTAGTAAATAATGGAAATAATCTCCACACTGTGTATTTGTCCTTAACCCTGCTGCCTTGTCATGTTCTTTCCATGTGTGTATTGGCTTTTGCTACTCACCACTATTAATGTTTGTGAAAGCAGGGACTTATGCAGGGCAGTTGCTCAGAAAATGAGTACTGATTAATCCTCTTCTCTTTTTATCTGGCTTAGCAATGGGAAATGGTTGCTATGTGTTGCATGTTCCTTTATCTAGAATTTTTTCTTAAAAAAAATTCATTCTTATTTCTCAATCATTGTAAATAATTGTTTAGATTTTAGTGTCTGTCCCAACACAATTTCTTAGAATGCCATGTTCCTTTTTTTTTTTTTCTCTCTCTACTTAAGATATATCTTTGTAAGTTAATTTTCCTGATAAACAGTAGCTTTGAGAAGTGTCGTATTCTTCAACCTGGTCATATCCTTGTGCTGCAATGAAAAGGATTGTAGGTATTTTGTTTAAAGGTAAAATGACAGAATACCATAGCTCTTAACTCTCTCCTTTCTGCCAACCCTAGAAGCTGCCTACTTCCTAGAACAGACATCTCAAGGAAAGCTGCTTTTTCTCTCGTGTTTCTACAATAGGCTGGTGGGGCAGGGGAAAGGGGGAGATTTATCTTTCTCATGAATCCCATCGGTCCTCTTAATCCATCATGTAAAATAGCTCCTTTGGACTGTCCTTTTTCGTCTCCCAATTGCTGTTGACTTCTTCATCCTGGTATTTACCTACATTCAAGGAGGGCTGGGGGACTTCTGTCCCTTGCACCCTATACTTGAGGTTGCTCTGGATTCTCAGGAAGACCTTTCAACATAAGCATCCTCTCTTGGTCCTGGTAAGTATTTCCTTATCTACCTCTTCATGTTTCGGTATGGTAAAAGTACTCTGCTGTTAGTATCCCCTGTGAATAGTGTTATTCCTGTGGTTCCCGTACATCCTGCCCTTGCAATGCATTTGCAAATAGTTGCTTTATTAAATACTTCTATAATCATCCAATGTGAGGGTTCCATTATGTTTTCTACTGGCCCACTATTATCCTAGTTATCTTACTATTAGTCCCAACATGCCTAACTTAAAATCCCAAATCATCTAGCTGCCAACATATCAGTTCTTGTCCAATTTTCTTTTATTTTATAGAACCTAGATTTTTCTAGTCTTTCAGTTCAGTTATACTTTTGTGTTTTCTTCTTCTTATCCCCTGCAAAACTCCAGCCCTGAAACAATCTAGCTATGTGAATAATTAGTTCCCATATTCCAGCATCTGAATGTTACTGGACAAAATTAAACTATATGGATTTATGTCACTATGAATTCATGGTCCTGCATCTCAGCTGGGCTTGCAATAACTTCCAAGTTATACCTCTCATGGTGGCTACTGCAAACTCAATTTTCCAGCTACTTTTCTCACTCTCAGTAGATAGTCCAGCCTCCTAATTTATCAGAGGAACCAAAATTCCAGTTAACAATTCCCTAACCACTCTGCTGTATCTACTTACATTCTTTCCTTCTTAAGCTTTTGTATGTATAAGGAATATTATAATGGCAAATAATAGAAAACCCAACCCCAAATGGCAAAGTGTTCTTTATTGTGTTAAATATTTGAAAAACCTCAAGAGTAGGGACCCTTGAGAATCATTTCATCAGAACCTGGCTCTATTAATTTCTTAACTCTGCTATCTTCCTAGTGTTGACTTTGTTATTCAATGAGCCCTCTGCGTAGTGGCAGGGATGTCTACAGCAGATTCAGATCCCATGTTCATGTCTAAATGGTGGTAGGTCTACTTTCCCTGCAACAGTCAAGCAGAATTTCTGGGCCTGCCTCTAGTTAGCTTGAACTGGGGCAACTGCCTATCCCTGAACCAATCAACTAAGTCAGAGTATATGCTGATTAGCTTAAGTAAATCAACACCTGATCTTGAATCTGAAAATTTGTCAAAGTAGGAGGTTTGTGTTGAAAATTTCCAATGTCTTGTTTAATTGGCCTAATTACTAGACAATGGAATATGAAATCTCCTGTCCATTCAATGAAGAATGAGGTGGAGACCTCATCACTAGAAAAACTATTTGTTTGTGCTGCCCCTTTCTTAGGTCAGAACCCATATAATATCCAATAGCAAATGTTCCTGTGATCCAGATACCATCCCAGAGGTGAGCAGGTACCTCACCTAGAATGCCCAGTTCTGCTTAGGTAACCTTGCCTACAGTTCTCCTCAACTACATTCATCTGCAAGGAGAGACATGAACATTTGTCCAAGCAAAACAAAAGTAATAATACTGCACCCAAGGTACTTCCTAGGGGAAACAAGTGTGTTTTACAATTTGATATCACTCATAGAAATTACCCTGAAAGAAATCCCACTGTATGATACGAAGCTACTTATTTCCTATAGTACTTTTTGTCCCAACCTAATCATCAAGACAAGATAAAAATGAATATTATAGTTAAGCCAACATAGTCAAGTTACTCTGCTGTCTAGTTATACTCCATTTAATATGTAGCACTCTTGAAAATTCAATCAGAAGTTAGATGAGTCTCCATGGTTTGACTCATTTTTATAAGATAGTAAATTAATAATGGCAAAGAGAATAGAAGTCAGCAGTATTACTACTCTTTCAGTTTTGTACAGTACACAAGAGAACTTCAAGGGAAATGTGTAGTTCTTTTATTCATGTGTAAGCCCTGAACTAACAAAGGCACTTTGCTTCAAGAAACTTCAAAATATTTTAATGTTTCTAGTGTAGTGAAAAATTTCTGAGGTATTATGCAAACTGCATAAGAAAAAATAATTCATTAAAGTTCTCTACTGAATAGAATTTTCAAACCTGGATTTCAACACATTTTTACCTTCCTCCCCCACTTCAGCTCACTGGATTTTGATAAGAAAATATCTAGGCATATGCTATGTTCCTTGGCAGAGAGAAAATTACAGAAACCATATTGAAATATAGTTTTCTGTCTAATTCTGAGTCAGTTACATAGTTTGCCAGGTACTTATGTCGTGGGCTTGGTTTCTTATATGAAAATGGAGAAAGAGAAAGTGAAACCCTTAATGTTTCAGTTCACCTTTCCCTCCCAGGCATAGTTAGGACATAGTTTTAAAAAATAGTTGATCGCTTGTTTACTTAATTCATCTTTCTCATTACTCTTGGAGATAATAATTATGTTTCTGATTATAAAAATATAATTGAAGGAAATATCAGTCAGGATCAAATCTTGGCTTTACCACTTACTATGAAATCCTGAATAATTTTTCCTGTAGTTCAGTTTCCTTGCCAATAAAGCTGAGAGGATAGTAGTTAGCTCCCTGGTTTGTTACATAAAGATAAGATAATTATGTGGATGCATTTAATAATTACTGGTGATTGACATAGTTTTTGAATCTGGTTTATGAGAAATATTTTCTTCCAAATATTTCAGTCCAACCAAATATACGAATTGCTCAGTGGATGCCCTAACATCTTCAATGCTTAAGGAAGAAAGAGTCATCACAAAAATATGATTTTCATTCTGAAAGGATAATTTTTCCCTCTTTAACAAATAAATTATTTTAAAAATAGTAACAATACAGTCCAGCTTATAGTTTTCAAAACTCTTACCTCATTTTGAGGCCAAATGAGAAATGTGTGCCTACATTAAAATTTAGTCTTAGCTTACAACAATGAAGTGTGTGTACTATTTTATGTTGTGAGGTCTTCAGGGCTGTTCTGGCAACTGGCATTATTTAGGTAATAGAACTATGATAAAACTGTTACAGGCTGGGTATCTTTGGTCCGTTTCTTCTTGCAAACATCATTAATCATCTCAGAGATATGCTTTTGTTTACATATTTTAAACAAAGCCCCATTTGTTTACAATCTTGATGGAAATGGTTATTAACTGAATTCATGGAGTGAACAGCTTGCTGTTTTGTAATAAGAGGAAATAGGTCCTTTTTTTTTCCAAGCAAATACTGAGTTTTCTTATTTGACAGAGTTTTAAACTTTTATTCTTTTTTCTTTCTTATGAATCAATAACAATTCATATTAATTTGCATTCTTTATTTTCCTTTCTTGGAACTTCAAGCCTGGCTTAGTCATTGCAGAGACCTTGCTGTAGCCGTCCCAGCAGCTGCAGTGATTTGCATCAGTTGGCACCCAAGCAGCCAGCCCTGCTTCAAAGCCTGGCAGCTGCTACTGTTAACACCTGTCCCCAAACCCTGTCTCTGTTGTACATCTTACAGAAGTCCCACTCCCCCACCCTCTGATTTCTTTTTCCTGAAATGTCTCTTTAAAATTAAATATTATGTTATATGCATATATAAACATTTATTATGTACATATATATTGATTGTTTCAAATAACTGGCACTAAGCAGAGAAACATCTGGTTTTGAATTGAGGCTTTATCTCTTTCCAGCTGTGGCCTTTAGGAAAGTGATACATTTCACCATTCTCATCATGTATCTTCAAATTTAAACCTAAGGTAACACTGAAAACCTTACAGGGTTTTTTTGTAAGGAATAAACAAAATATGTATAAAGCATCTGACACATATGGGTGGTTTTAAAAGTAGACTAATTTTGTTGTTTAAGATAGGAGATCTGTCTTCCTGGTTACCAGAAGTGGGGTAGGGAGTGTAAGTGGGGGAGTAAAAAGGTGGGAAAGATTGGTGCCTTTGTTGGCTTGTTGGAATGCCTTCATATTAATTTTTTAACACACATACATGGAGAGCACTTTATGTGGCCAGCCTTTGTTGTAGGATCTGGGGATATATCAGTAAAACAGACAAGATTCCTACCCATATTGTTAGGTAAGATTAAGGACAAGCAGGTGCTCAGACACACGGTCGACAGGACAGGCAGTAGGGGATGTGGTTAAGGCCGAGGGTCAGGACCAATAAGAACAGAGAAAAATCACAACAGAAACTTGAGGTTAGGAACTTTTTCTGATCAGGAACATACACAGAAGGTAAGAGCCTATGGCCAAAGGTAAGCTTTCCCCTATTAACATACTTTAACATGGTAAAAGTCATACACACTAATGCCATGACAGCATGCCATGACTGGAGCCAGCCATACCAAGTCAGAAAATGGGAGGGTACTGATTCTAGAAACGTTCCACCCCTTTTTGATGATATTATAAATATTCCACCCCCCAACTTAAAATTAGGGAACCAATATATAAAAAAATCCACCTCATTATGTTAAAGGTCTTTTCTACCCATCCTTCCTCTGGGATGTACTTTTACTTTTTAAAACTTCCTGTTTTATTTCCTTCAATAAAACTACTTCTCTGAGTTACTTGGGTCTGGGTTCACTCCATCATACTGGCCTGGCTTGTGATTCTTCCAAACAAGGAGACAAAAAACCAGGACACCTCTCTCATAAAACCAAACCTGACAACATGGAGCATAAGTTCTAAGCCTAGGATTTAGACAGCCAGAGTCCAGTTATCTCTCAAGAACTATTTAAAGGAAATGAACAACAAAAAGGCTAGTTCTACGATTGAAGAGAAGGGGATGTGAGAATTTAGCCCCCAGCAGATGAGATTCAACCAACTCCTAAGAGGGAAGGCAGGAGGAGGGATGAATGAGAAAGGAGTGGAGGAAGCTGGTGCCTAGAATACACATGGGGAGGACTGTACCCCAATAGCTACAGCGATTGGGAGGCAGCTCCGGCTTGAGCCTCTGCTGGGTTCCTCTCTAGGTATGTAAGGCTGGAGGCCAGTGGCTGGCTGTGTCTACTTTCTGGATGTCATTATATGGGAGTGACAGGGCCATACAGTGGGATGTTTCTGGAGAAAAGGATTTATACCTGGAACTCAGCTATGAAATCAGGTGATGTGATTTGCTGAAGATGTTTTGCAGCCATGTAAGTTCATTGTGCTGGAGCTTCTAGATGACATGTTTGTCTGAGGAATGAGAGGTTTCCCATGACCTGGAATAACCTCACCCTGGAAAAATCACTATCACAACCATACTCTTTGAGGAAACTAGAGGTGACAAGAGAAGCCTCAGTCATGACCTCTGCTGTCCTTTGTGAAAAGATCCTTTGAGCCCGTCACAGTAAAATGTAACTTGTATATAACCCCTAGTTTTAACCAATTCTCAAGCCCAGTTCTCTGTGATGCTAATTTATTTTGAGGACCAGAAACACTACATCTATGAAATCTAGGGATTGGAGGAGAGGCTGGCAAGAAATGGAACGGAAAACATTAAAGGTCTATGTGTAGCAGTCAAGCTGCCTCTATCCTCTCTAAATTAATTGCTGGGGATGGCTGTCAGGCAAAGGCTTACCTCAATGGAAAAAAGGGTTCATCCCTCTAAAGAAACTAAACAAATGATCAAGAGAGAAATAAGGTGTTCAGTGTAGGAATTGTCACTCCTAAGCAAAATCTTCCAAATATTGGCAACTTAGGGTTCACCCAGAGAAAGCATCAAAACTCTAATTTATCTGAAAATGTCTAAAAGGCCACAAAAGCCACATGTCTCCTGATCAGCAATTGTTTCTGTACTTGCCCTACTGGTTTTTTTCCTCATGTTTTTCTATCTTTTCTGGTTTTAATTGAGCATTCTATATAATCAAATTTTTTCTCTTCTTTTAACATATCAATTATACTTTCTTAAAAAAGTGGTGATTACCCTAGAGTTTTCCATACACATTTTTAACTAATCTACATCCACTTTCAAATAACACTATACTGTTTTGCATATAGTTGAGAAAACTTACAATATTCCCAATTATTCCTTCACCTCTCTTACAAAATTATTATCCTTCATTTCCCTTATCCATATGCTATGGTCACCTAATACATGGCTATTATTACTTTAAACAAATAGTTGTCTTTTAGGTTAAGTAAAGATAAAGAATAAATTATTGTATCTTCATTTATTTCTTTATTTTTCCCTCTGTGTAGATCCAAGTTCCCAACCTATCTAAGTTTTCTTCTTTGACTTCTCCAACCTTTGTTGATTTCATCTCTCTGGAGCACTGCTGTCTTTAATTCATACTTTCACATTTTAACTATATTGTGTCTTGCATTGTTCTTTGTTTTGTCATGATGTAAGTCATGATCCTCCCATGCAATTGTAAGCTTACTGAGACGGGTCCTCTATTATATCTTTTATCCCATATGCTTCTTGACACAGGTGAGCATATAAAGGACACTGGATTAACTGAATATAGACTAGAAGAAATGTCAAGAAGTTGCAGGTAGGAGTACCCATCACCATTCCTGCCATTTGGAGAATGTATGAGGTTTGAAAGAGTACCTGCAATGACTTCATTCCTCCTATCAGAGCTTCATTTCATTGTGTAGATGCTTTACATGTGTTATTGTTACTGTTTTAACAATACTTAATCAAGTTTTCTGAGCATGGCTCATAATCTAAGCTTTGGAAGTCACAAGAGAAAACACACATTGGAGATGGTATGGGAAAAGTGTTGGCAATTTTAGTCATCACCCGTTGGTACTTCAGAACCCACTACCAGCTCATTTCTTGTCTTCCTGCCCACACTGTATGATACGGTAGAAGATCAAGACAAGTTCAATCAAATTTTGCATTTTACATCTTTTTCCTTACACTTACTCATTGCTTTTTATGTACATTTATGGAAATTTGCAGAGCCTAGTTTTGGACGTATTTGAAAAATATTATTTTGATCTCAACTGCAGCAGCTGCTTTGGTGCTCTCAGGAAAACTGTCTTTGTGCTTCACGTTTCCATATGTCACATACTTGTTGTGGCACTAAGTTTTACGTACTTAGTACTTCTCTTTCATCTGCTATGATGAATGATCATCATAATGTTTGTACTTTCTTTATCATCTAGTGCTACTTGTTGAAGTACCTTAACTATGGCAGTGATCTCTGAAACGTTTCCCAAGATGGGGAATAAAACTACTAGTGACATTTCTTTCTCAAATTTCACACATATTCCTTCTGTTGGCATTTTTTCCCTCAAAGTGATAGACCTATATATTAGCTTCAGCTTGCATTATTCCAGCTCATTTTCATTTCTGTTTCATGAAAATTTTTGTCTTTAGCATTCAAAGATGCTCAGGCACAGGGATTTACTTCCTTAACTTATGGATCTTGTTTTGATAGTTCTATCAGTTTCTGTTCCTTCCATAGGGTAGAAAGGTATCAAAAAGTAGTGCTGGATATGGGTTCTGACAATTCTATTTTGCTCTACTTGCCCACATTCATCCATGGCTCCACTTAGGTTTCCTGAGTACCATTTCTCTGATGCATTAAAGGATCTCCTTGACATAGAAAGACAGTCACATTAAAGCTGTGTAGTCAGTTTTTTTTTTTTTTATTAAAGGGAGGCAAGTCACCATTACAGATAATTTGTTTTAGATCCCTTTAATTTTTTGCTTTCTTTCAATACCTCAAAAGGAAATGGAAATTAACCATCTTAAATATTTGAATTAGTAGAACTTATGGGCTTTTATGGAGTTCTACACTCCACTGCCAGTTCTCTCATTAACTAACTTTGTATTTTAACCTCTTTGAGCCTTAGTACTTGCATCCATAAAAATGTGGGGGGAGAATGGTTTAGAGTATTATGACCTAGAAAGTCTAATTTTTGTTTAATAATGTATCCTATAAGCACCCACTCTCACTATATCTTCTTACAATTATAGAACATTTAGCTTGCAAAAAATATATTTATTCATTTCATTCCTAAAATTATCTCATAAGTGTAAAGTATAATATCCATTTTACAAACAAGAAAACTGAGGATGCAGTTTACATATGTAATAGTTGAGAATAGAACACACACTATCAAAGTGGGGAAAAAATGTGGTTCAAAGTGGGCAGGATATGAGGCTGTTTTCTCAAAAAGACCCCCTCTTGAACATGAGCAGTGACCCTTATTTCCATGCCTTATAAAGAAGAAAATAGAATTAGAGTCATCCTAACTCCTTGTGACATTTTGTCGCTTCTGTGATTAAGTTATTTGCATTTTCTGCTAATGACAGGAAGCAGGGCTGGGTGGGGGTGGCGACATGCAGGGCTGTATCTCTGGAAAGTCGAGTTGCTTGCCTCCAGATTCAGTGACTCCATGTCCTGGATTTTCTACTACAGGCATGCTTTCTGATATTCTGTCTCCTGGTACTACAAATACACTTTTAAGACACCACACATTCTGAATTTTTCTTTGGAAGTTATTGTCACAATAGACACAGTGATTTGCTTTACAGAAGTAGTTTGCCTAGCCTGAAGCTGAATTAACATAAATTGTTAGTGAAGATAAATTGAGTTTCTATAAGAATCATAGGTGTGTGTTGGATGTTTAGAAATAGAGCAAGTTAAACATTATTTATAGCTTGAAGTGAGAAGAGGATAGACTCTGGCTAGAATGATGGACTTCACACCCCACTTCCTAACTGGGTGATGTTGGGAACTTGCTTAACCTCTGCATACTTCAGTTTTGTCATCAGTGAAATGGGGTTGTCATCACTTACCAACCTTAACAAGTTATTGTGAAGATTGAGTTGATAAACTTCCAAACATAAGTATTTGCTATTATTGTAATAATAACAGGTATCTGTTGATTTCCCATGTCAATTAGAGTTCCATGATTTAAACAGATTATCTCATTTAACTTTCACTACAGTTCCTTGAGATAGGAACTATTTTATCTCAATTTTGTAGAGGACAAAACTATAGAAAAATTAAATAACTGTGCTCAAAGTCAACCTCTCTTATAATATACTCAATATCTATGCTAGAAATGGTCATATTCTAATAGAAGTAGGAAGCCTTGTTCTGGAGCATTCTTGGCATTAAAGATGATAAAGTAACTTCTACAGTTGACCCTTGAACAACACAGGTTTGAACTGCATGGGTTTTGCATAAAAGTGGAATTTTTTTTTAACCAAATACAGATTTTAAAAAAATACATTATTTGTAGGATACAAAACTCACATTTATGGAGGGCTGACTTTTCACGTGCATAGGTTCCGCAGGGCCCACTGGGGGACTTGAGTATGCGCAGATTTTGGTCAGCACAGGTGGTCTGGAATTAATTCTCATGTATAGTAAGGGATGACTACTGTGTTTCCCCAAAAATAAGACAGGGTCTTATATTTATTTTTCCTCAAGAAAACACCCTAGGCTTATGTTCAGGCGATGTGTTATTTTCCCCTCAAAGCCTCAGCTTGCAGCACGCACAGGATGGCCTGGACCTCACAGGGGGAGCTGACCTTGGTGGTGGGGCTGCCTGCACCTTTCCGGTCACCTCTGGGCTGGTAGCTGTCACGATGGAGCAGATGAGAAGGGCTGCTGGTCTTCTTTACCGCTCCATGCGAAATGCATGGGCTGTGCAGATAAGCTGTGTAGCCACGCCCATCACTAGGTCTCATTTTCAGGGTAGGGCTTATATTGTACAAATGCTTAGAAATCCTGCTAGGGCTTTATTTTATGGGTAGGTCTTGTTTTCGGGGAAACATGGTACTGCATCGTAAACTTTGCCTTGAAAATAATGTGTGGGTCTTTTTCCACTTGTGGAGACTGACTCATTCCTCTCAACATATTTTCACTTTAGGTAGGTTCCGTCTTTACTTTCACTTTGTATAGTTTCTTTTCTGTAATAAACAGTTTGGGGAAAAAAGAAAATGTTTGATTATATGATATTCTTAGCCTACTTCCATCTCTAACCCCAGGTGAGCCACAAAGTTCCCCCCAACTCTCTGCCCCAGTTGGTGTAAAAATTATCTTCCATGTAAGCAGTCCCTGGTGCCATAAAGGTTGGGGATTGCTGGACATGATACCCTTTATTTCAGAATTAACTTCCAGGTGACAGTTTTCTTTTAAAAAGGTATGAATCTTTTTTAAATTATAACTACACAGAATCAAAAAGAATGTAAAGCACTGATGGTCTTCATGTTTAAAACAGTTATAATCAAAAGAAAACATGTTATCTTAGTATAGTACATACGTCTACAATAAACTTGCAATGGGATGGAATGATTCAGCTACCAATTCTTTCTTTCATGCACTGCATGTTAAGATGGTTTACAATGGTGGATGGGATGACACAGGAGTGAAGGTGGGAAAATGTACCTTGATGCTTTCGGAGTTGCACCTGGGTCTTCTTAACTTTGTCTCAGCTCAAACCAGATCCCTTACAGGGATCAGAACACTTTTCCCACAAAGATGTACTTATTACTGTCATGTTAAAGCATGCCCCTCAATTTAGTATCTTGAACTCCACTATTATGCCAGAACGGTGGAGTTTTTTTCTCTTAGTAACTGCTGTGGCTGCCTCATTTCCCAGGAAACGCTGGTTGCCGTGCAGGTGACAGACCACCAGTTGTTTCAGCCACATCTCAGAAGTTAACTGTTGCTTTGGGGGAAATGTGGGAGCTATCCACTCTCTACTTCTTACGCAGCAGCTTAAGATATCCCTCCAAAGAAGATAATTCGAATACTGCATTTTTGAAATGAGAGCCTAATGGAGCGCCATATGGTAACTGTTATGGGTATTCAGCCCACATGCTCAGTGGGCTCAATGCCATCTCTTTGAGGGTATGTATTTTTGAAAGAAAACAAAATAAATAAGCGCTGGCTATCCAAACCCCATAGAAAAAATGTTCTCGGAATTGAAAGTATGTAAAGCTGGCTGTTAGAGTCTTAGATGCTCTACTCAGAAAGGAGGTAATCTTTGCAGTGTCAGGGGTTCACTTGGTGCCAGTATATACAATATTGTTATGTTCTTACAGTAAGTTTTCCACAGGCAGGTTACTCTAGGAAACCGGAGGCCCGTACATGCTTTATAAAACCTTTCAAAAATGAAAACCTATAACTGCAGGTTAAGAAATAGAGGCCAAACACTGGCATGTGGACTTTGCTCTGTCCATGTGGACTTTTTTTTCTGCAAAGACCTTTAAGGAAATGAGGTCATGGATAATTGGGGGATAAAATTCCCATTGGGACGCTTCATCTGCAAATCCATTCTACATGTTCTGTTGAGGACTGACAGATGGCCGCACTGGAGAGTTGTATAGACTGGCTGTTGAATATGATACTTGGGCAGGGTCCATTGTAAGGGACTTTCCACAGAGGGACTGCCAGGGCCTTGTTAATGATGACAAGCTACTGAGGGGATATCAAGGTGTTAGCTTGGAGATCCATGCCGCTATGCTTGAGACCAGAAAAAGCGTGGTATAAAGGCTCCAGAGGCTGCTTGATAAACTGCTTTTTGTGAACACTTCCTGGAACTATTTGTAATATCCTTACTACATTGTGTTGAAGGAGAGTAAACCGGGCACCGAGAAGAGGGGTTCAAATTTAGGGGTATGGAGAGTGAAATATTAATAAAAGCTTTGTTCCAAGCTGTATTCTGTGCACAAGTGTACTTTTCCTTGGAGTTCCAGCCGTGACTCTAATTAGACTGAATTTCTACTTCCTTGTTTGATTTGTCTTCCTTCTTGAGAAACTTAGGAAGAAGAGCTGTTTCAGCTGGCTGGGACACAGAAGATGTCTGACTACATAGTAGGCAGATGGTGATCTGCACGTTTCTTTCTGTTCTCAACTTTTTTCCTGTGAAAAACTGGCCTTCAGGGAAACAGAAGATACATGAACTGTGATGTGTGTGTGTGTGTGTGTGTGTGTGTGTACATATATATATATACATTTTTTTAAATGTAAACATCAATGTCTTGACTTTGTTTAAAATTTGAAAGGAAGACAATTAACAAACAAAAGAACATTTTGCTTATTGCCAGATCTGCTATCTTTGAGACACTGGAAAAAATGCTTTCTTCCCCCACCCCATCTTCTTAGAACAGTGATTTATTCTGACACTGTAAGACTAATGAAAGAATACGATCTTTGTCACAGGAGAAAACAAATGTTATTCACTCTTTCATCTACAACAGAGGGACAACTTGATATAAGAATACCAGGGCTTTCCCTCATGTGTCAAAGCTTGTATCATTTAGTTTAATCCTTCCCTAACATAAATATCTATGCACTGACATAGTTGAATTTGAAGTTTATAAGGAAATCCTTTGGTTTTTGGAAGGAAGATTTCAATCTGGTGATCTAAGACCTCTGTTCATTTTTCAAATGCTTTTTCTAGGGATGTAATTACGTGAAGTTGGTAATTTTAAGGCCCCCATATTATGAAACTTCAAGAAATTTTTCAAATGTTTACTTGTTCTCCTGAGACATACTATCTTTTGTTAGTATGTCTCTTTTGCCTGTGAAGTTGATGATTTTGTCTCTTGGGTCTTGATTATATTCTTCAATGTCCCTCTAGATGTCTTTCTGATTACTACCTGAGTTTACATTTTTATATATGTCCACCAGTGCTCCCTTTTGCGTTTTTGCTAATTTTTCCCCTTCTTTGAGAAAGGTTTATCTTTCATCTTATTAAGGTAATTAGGCAATGTAACTAGTTAGCTTTCTCCAACCCCAGCTGGAAATAACAAATGGCAACTGGGGCATTTGTAGAATGGGTGGTGGACATGGAAAAGATCATACACTGTGATTAGAACATTGTACTCTGTTGCATAAGCTCACATCTTAAATTCACAGAAAAATCAAAATAATTGCGCTCACAGTGCCAAGGACAATAAAACTTTCCCTGTGTTGTAGAGGCCAATGATGTATAATAGATTCCATAATCTCTGGGTGATCCAACTGCATGTGGTGCTGTGTCTCTTATCTTTGTTTAAAACATCAATTAATCTATCACACAGTTTTCAATTTCTGAAAAAAAAACCCAAACTATATTACTTTTTGACGTATGAAAAGAATATCATGTATATCAGCTAGATTTTTCTTCACCTAAATTTTAATATTGGGCCAACAAATAATACACTAACTCCCCACCATTAACTATGGAAAGCTAAGTTTCAGTTCAAAAACTTCCAGTATTTTATTTTCAGGCAAAAGTGCTGAAATATGTTCTTTAGCTGAAATACTTTGAACTAATCCTGTGCCTTTCATCTGAGTGTCTTACATTATCCTCTCTATATTTTCTCATTTAGATGCATGGCTGCCCCAGGATATAAAAGTAGAGTGGCAACAATATTTTGTAGATAAAAGCTTGGAATATAGAGAATTTGGAACTATGTGAAATAGGCTGGTAGAGATGCTAATAAAATCTAGGATTCCTACACAGTGCTCAGTAATGGACTGGGACATTTTCTGTGCACCAGGTACTGAGGCCTCTTGTGCTTCCAGCAAGCACTGAGTGTCTCCAGGGTTGTCGCTCTACCTGACTATGTGAAGATTGTATCAGTCATTCACCAGTGTTCAGTTTAGAATTACCAAGCACAGTTATCTTAAGGCCTAAGGACATCACCTTCTTCTGACACCAAAGCTATCTATGCCAGAATTGCCTTTGGAGCATCAGGACTAGTTAAAGCCATCTATACCTCCCAATTCAGTGGTGAGCATCCACTTGCAGAAACCAAAATTCTGTTTTTGATACCATATACTTCTGTACTTTCTTCTCCATATAATGTTCAGTGATTCTTACCAAACTTCGTCCCTGTACTGCTGACTATCCATAGCAAAAAAAAATCCTGGTGCCCTCTAGGAACCCTGTTCAACTCTACATTGACTTCCTACATCTTTACTGTCTTCAGATTAATCAGTGGAATGCTGGTAAATATTTAACAAATGGCTCTCTGAAAAAAATGTGTGTGTATATACAGGTTTTTAAAAAGGCATTTTACTGATATTAAATGTGTAGCACTGTTTATAAAAAATAATGTATGATACTATTTACTATACATTCAATATAGCCAATTGATTTGTGCAGAATGCTTTCATTGATTTATTTATTTTTTTAACTGAACTCTTATATCCATAACCAACTAATGGTCACAAATGAATGTAGTTCTAACATGAATGTTGGTTGATATTTTCATTTAGATTAATGGGTAAGATGAAACTGAAACAAGGCATATGTCAAAATCGCTCATTTTTCAATGACATGAGTGACTTTGTTGCATCTATTAATAATAGTTGTTTCTAATACCAGGAGAGTAATTTTTCAATTTTTGTATGCACTATTCACAATAAAATGGCTGTAGACAAGAACCACTCCCCCATCTTCAAGTAATTAAGTTCTGAGCAACATGCTGTGTCCTTTAGAAGTTTCCATATTTCTGACATTAAGTTGAAACTTCTAAGGAGTAATGGTTTTTTTTCTTAAAGTACCAAAATATTTAAGATCCTGGTGTCTGAAAAGAAGGAAAAAAAGCAGTAAGGCTGCAGTTTAGTCTTGTTTCACTAAAATAAGAAAAATAATTAAATTGACCCTGTTTGGGGCCAAGAAATGCAATCACTTTGATGATATTTTTAGAAGATGATTTGCTTTGGAATAGAAAAGTCTGATTGAGATGACTTGTTTCTGTTTCAAAAAGGTTTTTATTCATCCATTGTAGAAATAAAACAATCAGTCATCTCATCTTTTTCAAAGTGGATGCTGAAACTATTTTTTTTTCCTTATTTTGGTGAGGATACATTTTTAAAAGTATAGATTTCTTAAGAGCCTGTGACTATACTTTGATAAATTCATAAATAGGTATAGGGTGTATGTAGAAATCATGTCTATAATTTTCTCATCTCCAATTCTTTTATTTTCTAGAAATAGTGATGGCAAGTCAGACTGATCTAAAGCAGCCAGAGATGGCCAGACATGAATCATTTATTTCTTCAGAGCCATGAATTGGCAACTTATGACCCACAGGCCAAACCTGGCCAGCTGCCTCATTCATTTATATGTTGTTTACAGCTGCTTTGCCTCTACACGGGCAGAGTTGAGTAATTGTGCCAGAGATTACACGTGCTTCACAGCCTAAGACATTTACTACTTTCTTCACCCTGCTCACTATCCTACCCCATCCCTAATTCCCATACAGGATGGTTGCCCATGAAACTTTGGTGGATGTGGGTGAAGGAAGTTTTTTAATTAGAAAATTAAACACATATCTGGAAAATAAGATTGATAGTATGAGTGATGATGACTCAAAGTAAAGCATTCTGCACTCTGCAATGGGTGAGGTGAGACCCCAGCATATCAGCACCTACCTGCTTATCTTAAAAATTAAGGTTACCAATTGGTGATTTATACAGTACTGTTAGCTATCATTAAATGTGGATTAAAAAAAAAAAAACAAAAAACAAAAACCAAAGAAGGGTTACCAGGTATTCGATAAAATCTTAAAATATAATGTAAAGGGAAAACCAAAAATGACCAAAATGAAGGAAACCTTGACCTGGAAGGAAACAAAAATAATTTGGAGAACAGAAACAAGGATTTCTCCTTCCAGGTTGGTTGGACTAGCAGACAGAAGATTATTGCTCCCATGAGAACAACTAGGAAACTCAATTTAATTTCTAAATTAAAAATGTATCTATTTAAAAGTACTAATATTAGGGAGTGGCCAAATTAATAACAAAAGCTGCCAAAATTCCAAGGAAAAGAACTGCTAAAAATGTAACCTGATATGCTGTAGCTGATTTTCCAATGGGAGTATTTGCTGATTCTGGGCAAGAAGCTATGAATTCAGATTTATAAGTCAGGGGCTTTAGCGGCCCCCAATACACAGCTGGTTTTCCTCTAATACATTTGGCAAATCTGAAGCTGTGTAAAAAATGAATGGTGGAGTGTGAGGGTGACTGATACAAGTTGTCATCTATCACATCAAAGAATCATAAGGCAATGCCAAAATTTGTGAATTAAAAAAATGGTACAAATACATAATTTGGAAACTAGAAAATAACAATCACAAGCATGAAAACCAAAAACAATTGAAAATGGTTATTAGGGAAAATAGAAAATAATTTAGAATTTACTGACAACTGATAGTTCTTCATATCAAAATTTGTGGAATGCAGCTAAAGTAAGAGCACTTATGAAAAAATTTACACCATAAAATCTGCCGCTAAAGACAGAAAATTAATGATTTTGGCATTTTGCTGAATAAATTAGGGAAAAAAACCCAGAATAAATCCCAAGAAAGTCAAACAAAGGGAATAACAAAGAATAGAAATCAACAATATAGAAAATGGAGAAAAGACATGTACACCAAAATATTTTCTTTGGAAACACAGAAAAATTTCTGGTAATATTAAATAAGAAAAGGCAAAATATTTAATGTTAGAATTGAAAAGTAGATTGGAGACTAAACAAATGCATGAGAAAGAACACTATAAACAACTTTGTTCTATAAAATTGAAACTATTACCTAGATAATTTTGTATAAAAATAAGGCAAATTTCAATAAATAGAAACTTTTAATAGACCTACTCATTAAAATATTAAGGCAGAAATTAAAATTTAACTCATACAAAAAATCATGAGCCCTTTTGTTTTTGCAAGCAGTCCAAAACTTCAAGAAAGCAATAATCCATATAATAAATGCTAGTGACAGAAAAATAAATGTTCTCAATTCAATTTATGTGGCTCCTTTGAAGCCAAAGCCAGCTTAGAGGAGATAAACTTAGTAATCACTTTTCATTTATGAACTTACATGCAAGAATCTTAATAAGGCATATACTTATTCATAATAGTCCTTTATGATCCTTTGTATTTATGAAGTATTTATTGTAATTTTTTCACTGTCATTTTTTAGATTTTATTTGAGTCTTTTGTTCTTAGACTAGCTCTTAGTTTTCTTAGTTCTATTTTTTTTTTGTTCTCTATTTGATTTATTTCTGTTTGATTTTTATTTCTTTACTTTTGCTAATTTTGGCTTTATTCTTCTTTGTCTAGTTCCTTGAGGCATGATATTAAACTGTTTATTTGGGATCTATCTTCTTTTTCAATGTAGGCATTTATTGCTATGGACTTTCCTCTTAGAACCACTTTTGCTGCATCCCATAGATTTTGGTATGTTGTGTTTCCATTGTCTTTTGTTTCAAGATATTTTTAATTTCCCTTATGATTTCTTCTTTGGCTCATTGGTTATTCAGGATCATGTTGTTTAATTTCCACATATTTGTGAATTTTCCAAGATTCTTCCTGATTTTGATTTGTAGTTTCATACCATTGCAGCCTGAAAAAATACTAGAAATGATTTCAATATTAAGTTTTTTTACTTGCTTTGTGGCCAAACATATGGTCTCTTCTGGAAACTGTTCCATGTGCATTGAAGAAAAATGTATATTCTGCTATTGGATGGAAAGTTCTGTATATGTCAGTTAGGTCCATTTGGTCAAAAATACAATTCAAGCCCAGCATTTCCTTATGAATTTTGTGTCTGGTTGATCTACTCATTGCTGAAAGTGGAGTATTGAAATTCCTTACTATTATACTGTTCTCTATTTCTCGCTCATGTCCATGAATATTTATGTATTTAGGTGCTCCAATGTTGGGTACGTACACTTACAATTGTTATATCCTCTTGCTGAATTGAACTCTCTATCATTAAATAATAACTTTCTTTGTCTCTTATCTCTATAACTATTATAAATAGGGCCACTTCTTGATCTCCTTTTAGTTAACATTTACCTGGGATATCTTCTTCCATCCCTTCACATTTAGCCTATGTGTGTCCTTAAAGCTTAGGTGGGTCTCTTGTAGGTAGCATCTAGTTGGATCATGTTTATTTATTTTTAATCTGCTCAGCCAGTCAATGTCTTTTGATTAGAGAATGTAATCCATTTATATTCAAGATTACTATTAATAGGTAAAGACTTACTGCCATTTTGATACTTGTTTTCTGGCTGTTTTATAGCTCCTTTGTTCCTTTGTTCTTCCTTTGCTGTCTACCTTTGTGATTTGATAAGTTTCTGTAGTGCTAAACCTTCATTCCTTTCTCTTTATCACTTGCATATCTGCTATAGAGATTAATAAACAAATTGGGCAAGTAATAAAAGGTAGGCTGTCACTATATGAAGTTTATTCCCAGATTTTTTTTTAGATAATGTCTTGCTTTGTTGCCCTGGGTGGAGTGTATTGGCATCATCATAACTCACTGCAACCTCAAACTCCTGAGCTCAAGTGATCCTCCTGCCTAAGCCTCCCAGAGTGCTAGGATTACAGGTGTCAGCCACCATGCCCAGCCTTATTCCCAGGATATTTTTATAATATAAAAACCTATTAATATAATTTACCACATTAATGTGTGAAAGAAGAAAGACTATGGTGGTCCATTAGTCTGTTTGCCAGGGACAATTAAATTTTATACCTGATGTCCTGACATAATGATTAATAGTACCTTCTTTCGCTGTCAAAAACTGTCCTGATTTGGATTATAAAATAGATGTTCACTCTAAGAGAGACAATGTGATTATCTAAATGGTTGTATTAAAAGCATTTGATGAAATTTAATGACAATTTCTACGTAAAGCTGTTAAAAAAAAAGTATGGAAGTCTGCAATCTCATGTGTAATGGGGAAATATTAGGCAGATTTTCTTCACATTCAAAAGCAAAATAAAACTAGAACTACTTCTATTCCACATTAAACTGGCCCTTTAACTAAAATTGAGGTCAGAATAAAAAGAAAAAGGTATTAGGAAGAAAAATATATCCCTGAAATTTGCTCGATATGCTTCACTACTTGCAAAATTCAAAATTATCTACAAGCCATTAGTTCTAATAAGTGTTCGGTAAGGCTTCTGGGGGAAAAAATCAATATTTAAACTAAGAGCATTTCTGTTTTCCAGCAAAAATCAGCTAAATCTAATTTCAAAAAATACAATATTTTTTAAAAGCCTACCTATTCGTGAGTATCTTCCTTTTCTATGGAGGCTGCAAATGCCCGTCTGTCTTACAGCTAAGTTGCTTTCTATTTCCTAGTCCCATGAAGAATTACCAGCAAGAGACTGGTAGCTGGGCATGATGAAGTGGAAGAGGCAGCTATACTCAAGATTGGTTCTTAGGGCAAGGCTGGTGGCATTTGTTTCTTTCAGAGTCGGCTCTGGGCAAGTTTCTATGGTCAGGCTCTGGCATCCTAGCTCCCTTGCAGAATAGCAGCAGCCATAGCAGCGAGTTTCCTGTACAGGAGCTTTAGGGTCTGGCTTTTCTCCTGACTATGTTCCTCTTGGCAGGAGCATAGAATTTGGTTCTCTGGCCCTACTGCAAATAAGCTACATAATACCTTTTAAAAATGTTTTTTTTGTGTGTATTCATTTGTTTTATGATTAAACTAGCTAGAGGGGATTTTGTTTTCTGCAAATAAGATTCTTGACTAATACAATACCCAAAAATAATTTGAAGAAAAGACATATAAGACTTTTACAGAGTCATTTGGCATTAAAAGGCCTAAATAAATTGGAATGTTTTCTTTGTGCATGGACAAAGAAACTTATTGTTGTAAATATGTAAGTTCTTCTGTAATTAATATATAAATAAAGTGCAGCTACCATCAAAAGTACCATAGGAGTTTTTCACAGATGTTGACAAAGTTATCCAAAAATTTATATGGAGGAATAAAGTGCCAAGAGTAGCTTAAATAATTATAAAGAATAAAATAAGAGGTAGGAGAGACTTTATTGGATACCAAGATATTTCCAAAGCCTATTAATTATCAAAGGGTGATATTGATGCAGCGATAGATGATTGACAACGTCAAGATTTTGGAGAAATGGCAAATATTATACAGGAAAGTGGGAGTTGAATTTTTTATGATTATTTGAGGGAGATAAGTATAATGCCTTGCAAAGTTAAAGATCTATATACTCCCCCAAATCAGCAATTCTATGTCTATTCTCCCTCAGATACCCAAAGAGAAATCTTTAATGTCCATTACAGTATGGGTTTTAAAATATGGCAAAATGTTAATATCTGGTAAAACCTAAGACGTGAGTGGTGTATGGTTGTCTATGCTATTATCCATGTGAAGCATTTATAATTTTTAATAAGTGATGCCTCTTGAAAGTGAGTCAGTGTTTGGGCATGGGTGGTAGGGTAGAAAAGAGGTCTTTCATTATGGTAGCTGCTCTTCTGTTTCAGCTTTTCAAATATATGCTTATATTACTTTGATAAAATATTAAAATCTTTATGCTATGTATGTCTTAATTCTTAATATTTTTTCATGGTGAGTCAAGAGCTAGACTTACTGAGATTTAGGCAGGGAACTATATAGGGCCCAGGAAGGTTCCTAACTGTGTGTAGTTAGCCATATGGACTGCTTATATGTAACCTTTTAAAATTTAAAAACATGAATTTACTTAAATTGAATAGTGTCAGAACTTCTAAGCCATATTCATAGAAGATGCTATTGAGAAATACAGTTCATTTTAAATGAAGCAGAAGCCCAGAAACCAAATATTGATATTGAATGTATTCTCTAGAATACATTTTTGTTTCTTAAATTCAAAGTTCTGTTTATCTTGAAAGAGGAAAAATATATACTATGGTCAAAGATTTTTTAACTATGATTTTTAGCTGTAGGTGGAGCTATTATTAAAATTGAATAAATTGTTCTTGATTGAGAAATTGAACTAGTATCTATGATTTACACAGGTGAACCTACTGATAGATGAAACCAAATTTGTTCCCATGTGGGATCAGCTTGTTTCTTCTAGAAGAATCAAACAAAAATCCAGTTCAACAAATGTAGTCTGATTCATGTTCTTAACAGAGTTATGAAGTTACAGCTGTGAATCCATCCTGGAGGCTAAAAAAAAATAGGGGTCCAATGTTTGCATTTTCACTTTCTGGCCACTTCCAGTGATAAGGGGGTCTAACTCATAGTGTTATTGTGAGAATTAAACTAGAAAATGGATATAAAGTGCTATACAGAGTGTCTGGTTAATTGTTTTCTTTGTAGAAATTGTCTATCAAAAGACAAAACTGCTTAACTTGAACTTGGCTTATATTTCCCAACATGTTATCTTTTCTTCTTCTTTAGGTAAGGCATAAATTAATAAAGAACTCTGGCACAATGCTCACTCCTCTGACTCAGTTTTCTCTTTTAAATTCAGGAACTCACAAGCAAGGAATGTATATGGGAGGGTGGGAGGGAGGGCTCCTGATCATTCTCAGAATGGGATCTTGTAGGTCAATGATCTTTGCTTCCCTCTTTAGAAAACTGACTAATAGTAGACTATAAGGGAAGCAATTTTTTTAATCTTCCAAATGATACAACCTGGTATAGAAACCTGCAACTCAAGATGATGAATTTGTATGGGTATTGGGCTTTCCTTCTAATACTGAGACATTTTTCTAGCTGAAGAATTTGTGAAAATCATCCAGATATTTTAAAGCAATTACCCAAGACCTGCTATGGGGATGGCCATGTTCCCAAAGCAAAGCAAGCAAAATAGCAAGCATCATTTTGAAATCAGTTTTCTGCTATAAACCAACAATTTGAAAGTTGCATCAGGACAGCAAAGTACATTGCTTTAAGAGCTATCAAATCTCTGTACTCAGAAAGCCTGAGTTTAAATGGCCGTCCTGCCAGTAACTAGCCATAAGACATTGGGCAATTTACTTCTGCCTTATTTTTCTCCTGTATAATATAAGCATATTGAAGTCTTACCTCATGGTTTTGTTGTGAGGCTTGAGTAAGTTAATATATATAGAGGCAGCATGCCATAGGGATTGAGATCTCTGCTTCTCAAACCTTAGGATATGTATAAATTTCCTGGGGATTTTGTCCAAATGAAAATCCTGATCCAGTAGGTCTGGGGTTGGTCCTGCAGTTCTGCATTTCTAACAAGCTCCCAGGGGGTGTGGAAGCTGCTGCTTCACAGACCTCATTTTGAGTAGCAGGGAGGTTAAATTGAATCCTGGCTTTACAGCTTGCTAGCTGTGGAATTTTGTCCAAATTATTCAACCTCTTTGTGTCTCAGTCACTTAATCTTAAAATAAAGATGATAAATAGTGTCTACCTCATAGGATTGTTTGAGGATCAAATTATCTAATATTTGTAAAAAGTTTAGAATAGTGCCAAGTAGCATTGAGTGTCCAATGCCCATTAGCTAGTATTATTATTTTTGTCCTTAGGTGAAATGGGGTATGTCCTCAATACTATTACCACATCTAAACAAAGAATATATGAATCAGAGTAGACGTGTGTGTTGATAATGCTAATTTAAAACATTGTCCATGAAGAATATAAGCTGATGATGCACGCTGTCTAGTCTGATGGTAATATTTATATAGGACTTATTCTGTAACAGGCATAATTATAAGTACTATAAATTCATTAATACATGAGACAAAAAAGAGCTGTGGCATAGTATACTGCCCCCTCTCCTTACCTAACACTGTACTCTGAGAGGTAGATATTTTTATTATCATGCTAACTTTACAAATGAGAAAACTGAGGTTTAAGTAATCAAAGTCATATAGCTATTTAGTAGAGGAGCCAGGATTTGAACCGGGTCATTCCAGTTCCAGAGTCCATGATCTTAAACATCACATCACTCTTGGTTTCAAACAATTTATCATTGTCTCTTACACTTAAGTATTTTGGTTCTGATTCCACATTTATACAGTAATTTTCTGATTAATGATACCTTCACATTTAGACATGTCCTTGGAGAAAATGTAGCCAAAGTGATTTTTTTTTTTTATCCTATGGCAACTATACTTCTGCATTTCAAGATACACATCTGTCTCCTTAGGCTTATTTAATGTGAGTTTGTTCTTGAATGATGTCTTAACTTTCAGAGTGCCATAAACATTGACTTCTTGAGTGTGGAAGGCACAGGGACAGACCCTGGAAGTAGCGAGTTATCAAGTAATGAGGCTTCCTGGTGACCATGAGAGAGCTGCTCCTGTTGGCCTTCTTGTGACACATGCCCTCTATCCAGGCTTCAGAACATCACTAGTGGAGGGAGGGCTGCCCTTAGAGACCCATCTGCCATCGTGCTATGTTGGCTGCAGTTCAGTTTTTCCAGGCTTACATGTAAGTGAAACTTGCAAGGCAGGAAGGTCACTGAGGCAAGGCTTTTGAAAGCCATGTGAACTGAAGAAATAAAGATTCTCTGGAAACTTAAAAAATGGATATGGTTACAAAAATTGTCTCAAAATGGATCATAGACATAAATGTAAAGACGGCATACAAGAAAATCTAGATAACCTTGGGTATGGTGATGACTTTTTAAATACAATACCAAAGTCACAATTTGTGAAAAAAATTGAAAAGCTAGACTTCATTAAAATTAAAAACTTCTCTGAAAAAAGACACTGTCATGATAATAAAAGTACAAGCTACAGATTAGGAGAAAAATATGCAAAAGACATAATCTGATAAAGGACTATTATTCAAAATATACAAAGTACACTTAAAACTCAACAATAAGAAACCAACTTGATTAAAAAATAGGCCAAGGTCCTGAATAGACACTTCACCAAAGATAGAAAAAAAAAGAAAAGGAAAAGATCCTTCATATCACATATCATCAAGGAAATGCAAATTAAAACAATATCACTACACATCTATTAGTATGGCCAAAGTTTGCTGACAAGGATATGGAACAATAAGAGCTCTCATTTATTGTTTCTGAGAATGCAAAATGTTATATTCACTGTGGAGAAAGTGGTGATTTCTTACAAAACTAAGTATAGTCTTAACCATATGACTTAGCAACACACTCCTTGGTATCTGCCCAAAGCAGTTGAAAACTTACATCCACACAAAAACCTGTACACAGATGCTTGTACAAGCTTTTTTCATAATTGCCTTAGGAGTAACCATGATAACGTTCCATAGGTGAATGGATAAACTATTATACATCTGGACAGTGGAACATTATTCAGTGCTAAACTGAAATGAACTATCAAGCCAGAAAAGACATGACTGAGCTTTAAATGCGTATTAAGTGAAAGAAGCTAATCTAAAAAGGCTATGTACTGTATGATTACAACTATATGATATTCTAAAAATGCAAAACTAATAAGATAGTAAATAAAAAGATATCAATGGTTTCCAGGGATGGAAGGGATGAATAGGCAGAACACAGGATTTTTAGGGAAGTGAAAATACTCTGTATAATACTATAATGGTGCATACATGTCATTATTTGTTGAAACCCACAGAACATACAACACCAAGAGTGAACCCTAATGTATGCTGTGGACTTTGGCTGATTATGCTGTCAGTGTACGTTCATCAATTTTAACAAATGTACTTCTCTGAAAGTGATGTTGCTAATGGACGAGGCTATGCATGTGTGGAAGAAGGAAGTATATGGGAAACCTCTATACCGTCTTCTCAGCTTTACTGTGAACCTAAAACTGCTCTAAAAGAAAATCTTAAAAAATGAATAAGGTTTGTTGCTGACAGATCTTTTTCATCACTACAGATGATTTGGAATTGAGTATAGGAAGTCTTGGAGAGTTTATAATACTTCAGTAGCTATTAAAAAATGATCAACTTATATCATTATACCTGGGATACTTTATTTAATATGGGACATTCAAAACTAGTTCCACTATCTGATAAGTTTAGTTATGAGTCCAAGTGTGCAGGTGTTGACTGAGAGCAGGGACTACTGTAGCAGTTTATAGTCTGTTGTACTGACTTAGACTTTCATCTCAAATGCCTATTTAGTTTCCTACCTCTGAGTTGGGCTGGATCCCACACCAGTTTCAAGGGGCATTTTTTAATCCCTTAGCTTCATCTCTGTAGTTTATAAGTAATGTAAAGAGCCTGCTCTCTGTCCTTTCTCCCTCCTAATTGTGGTCTTCTTAATTTAGCATTTTAACTTTAGGGGGAAAATAGAGATATTAAAAGAACCAAGATTTTGCTTGTTCTGTACCATTTATAACCCTCTAATTCTCCTCTCCAGAGGGTCACATGGGCATAACAGATCTCCTTAGGAATTATATTAATTTCTACTGCTGTGTAATAAATTACTGTAGCTTAGTGCCTTAAACCAGTAGCCATTTATTATCTGAAAGTTCCGTAGGCTGAAGGTCTGGACATTGTGTAACTCGGTTCTCTGCTCAGAGCCTCAGAGGATAAAATCAAGATGTTGGTTTGGGCTGAGTTCTCCTGTGGAGGCTAAAGGGGAAAACAATCCACTTTTAAGCTTATTCTTTTTTTTTTTTATTTTGAAATGCTAATATTTTATTTATTTTATGTCAACATATTATGGGGTTACAAATTTTAAGGTTTCAAATAATGCCCTTTCCTCCCCTCCCCCCACAAGTCTGAGCTTCCAACGTGACCATCCCCCAGATGATGCACATCTCACTGATTATGTATGTATATACCCACCGCCCCTCCCACCTGCCCAATACCCAATTACTGTAGTACCTATGTGCCCACTTAGGTGCTGCTCAGTTAATACCAGTTTGCTGGTGAGTATATGTGGTGCTTGTCTTTCCATTCTTGGGATACTTTGCTTAGTAGTATGGGTTCCAACTCTAACCAGGAAAATACAAGGTGTGCTATATTACCATTGTTTCTTAGAGCTGAATAGTATTCCATGGTATACATATACCACATTTTATTAATCTACTCTTAGATTGATGGGCACTTGGGCTGTTTCCACAGCTTTGCAATCATGAATTGTGCTGCTATGAACATTCGAGTGCAGGTGTCTTTTTTGTAGAGTGTCATTGGGTCTTTTGGGTAGATGCCCAGTAATGGGATTGCTGGATCAAATGGTAGATCCACTTGTATAACTTTAAGGTATCTCCATATTGCTTTCCACAGAGGTTGAACTAGTTTGCAGTCCCACCAGCAGTGTAGGAGTGTTCCCATCTCTCCGCATCCACGCCAGCATTTATTGTTTGGGGGCTTTTTGATAAAGGCCATTCTCACTAGAGTTAACTGATATCTCATTTGTGGTTTTCATTTGCATTTCCCTAATGATTAGAGATGTTGACCATTTTTTCATATGTTTGTTGGCCATTCTTCTGTCTTTAGAAAAGTTTCTGTTCTTTAAGCTTATTCTTGTGGGCAGAAGTCAATTCTGTAAGTTGTAGGACTGAGGTTCCCATTTTCTTCCTGGCTTTCAGCCGGGGGCTCCTCTCAATTGCTAAAGACTGCCAGAATTATTTGCCACATATTTCTTCAGTCTTTTTTTTATATTTCATCATATTATGGAAGCACAAATGTTGTTAAGGTTAGATATATTGCCCTTACGACTCTTCCCCCCACTCCTCCCTGTTCCCTGGGTCAGAGCTTCAAGCGTGTCCATCCTCCAGGTGGTCTTCAAGCCAGGATCTGCATTCCAAATCCTTCTAATTTTTCAGATATCTACCTTTCCTTTCCATCACTGGCCAGAGAAAACTGTTTTAAAGAGCTTGTGTGATTAGATTATGCCCATCCTAGATAAATCTCCCTTTCTTAAAATTTTTTGGTCATATGACATGATCTAATCATAGGAGTAAAATCTATCCCAATCACAGTCTCAGGAAGCATTAGTATATATGATGTGGACACCAGGGGGTAGGAAATCTTGAGGACTATCTTAGACTTCTACCTAAACCAGGAATGAAATTAGGGGGTAAAGCCTACAGTTGCTTTAAGAATTTGGAGTCTTTGGCCAACATGCCTTGGTATAATTTATCACTGTAGGGAAGAAGAGTAAGGACTGAACAATATTTATGATAACATTGCCTAAATTTTATAGTCTGTTTTTTTTCTAAATTGACCTACTTTGTGTTTCAAAAAATCTTTCTTCATGAAATGGTTATTAAATGTCAGAGTAAATTTTAACACTGTGGACAAATGACTTTATAGGATGTAGCCTATTGGATCAGGCTATTTCCATCACAAGATTGACATCCTAAGTCTCTCTTAATTTGCAGTATGTCTGCATTTCTGAAAAATGATTCCTCTGTCTTACCTAACCTGCCTGTGCTGTCCCTGTAGGCTGTGTTATGATTCTAATTATGCTTAATAGCTATGTTATTGTTTGTCTCTATCAAGCAATATTAATTGAGTTTAGCTCATCATTTATCTTGCATGTTTATGTTTCATTTTTGGCAGTACCTTACATGTATAATTAAATGTTTGTCTTAGGAACCATGTATAATGGTAGGTTTTGCCTAGATTTTGAAATGATGTCAAGTGGCAAAACTGCTGATCTTATACACTTTAGGTCTTGATATTATTTTCTCTAGAGACTGGGCAAATGGCAAAGGCAGTGAAGACTAGCTTATTGTGCAGGGGTCAGTCACCTGGTGATTAGTCTAGCATGTCATGGGAGTGCCAAATATTGCCATCCCCTTTCTGCAGGGAGTTCTGAGTTGGCTAATGATGCTTGTTATAAATCCCCAGACTTCTTCAATGAGATAGTTAAATCCTACACACTGAATATCAGGGAAGCTTTCAATGTGATCATAAATAATCATGAAGACTACATTTGTGGCACGAGTGGGAGTGGCAGGAGTCTGTGGAATGAAGAAGAGCCGGTGTTGGACTTTGTTGTCAATACTCTGCAATTCCATAGCCATCCTGTTGGAGAGGGCACAGTGCTTAAAGCAGTCAACAGTTTTTGTGTACACTTAGGCATTTTAGTTTTCTGTCTGGACTTTTATTCCATAAAAATAATCATATAGAATCAAAAAAAAGCAAAATATTCAACAATGATCAGTAAACTCTGATTTCTTAAAAAAAAAAAACCACTCAAATAAAAATATGGGCAGAAGACATGAATAGGAAATTTCAGGGTGTTTGCCTTTTTTTCAATATTTCTGGCTTTTTCTTATGTTCAGCTTCACAGCACTTTGTGAACAATTCTAACTTCACACTCTGTACAAGCATTTGATTAACTTCTATCTCTCATAATAGACTCACAGCCCCATGAGATATCTCTCTTGCTCACCATTATGTCTACTGTACCAGCCAGTGTCTGGTATATAGTAAGCACTCAATAAATGTATGTTTAAAAGCTAATCAAAGGAAAGAAATGTGGTAGCTGATGAAACAAAAGATAGAAAAGGGAGCCTTCACTTACATAATGCAGATTAAAATACACAGAAACACTTTATCATGTTGGCAAGATAAAAAATGAAATACCAAATATATACCAATGTTGTAGGGAGAAAAGGCATACTCATTCACTTTGGGTCAATTTAAACAAATAATCTAAGCATAACTTAGGTGATAGAGACTGGGCAAGATAGTCTTTTGGTAAGTGAGAGGATAAGCACATTGCAGAATGCTATAAAGAATAATTTTGAGATTATCTATCAATAGCAAAAAGGTTTCTTACCTTGACTGAGTAATTGTAATTCTAGAGATTTGTCCCATAAGTACATTGTAACATTACAAACTTAAAACATGGAAAATGATCATAAAATATAACAACAAAATAGTTTAAAAAATTATTAAATATTCATGTGATAACATATATCCATCAATGTACATATTTGAAGAATATTTCAATGCATGGGAAATTACTTGAAGTATGTTGACAGAAAATAGGTGAATCTCAAGCTAAATGTATGATATGATGCTATTCTATAGTTTACTGAAGATTATGGATGATTTTTTAAAATAGTTTTGTTTTTTAGAACAGTTTTTGATTTATAAAAAAATTGAAAAAGTACAGAAAATTAACATTTGCCCCACACCCAGTTTCCCCTATTATTAACATCTTCCATTGGTAGGGCACATTTGTTATAAATAATGAATGAGTAATGAGACATTATTAATAATTGAACATCCATACTTTATTTATATTTCCTTAGTTTTTATGGATTGCCTGGGTAATTTTTAATTATTTTTTGTTTCTAATCTGTACTTTTTGTGTGCTTTTCTAAGACATATTTCTAGTTTCTAATAATGGTAGAGTAGCTTATAATCCTAAATTGATTGATGATAAATTTTTAATAATTGATAATAATTGCTGATAATAAATCTGGAAATATATTTAAAACTGTCTGAAGGCTAATTTCTCAACTCTACAAGTGTGAGATGAGAATCCTAAGAACACAGCTAAGCAAAGCTAGGAGGCTGAAAGAAGGCAGAGTTAGCAGAAGCTATCTGGTGCTCAAAGAGCACATTCAAGTTCAAATCCCACTAAGAGATTTAAAACACTTCATGCATTGCATTGAAAAAATAGCAAAAGCGACATAGGTCTGAAAGAAGAGTTACTTCCCATTGCAATGACTATACCTCATGAATAAAGGCAAACCGAAATAACCTACTGTAATAAAACCCAAAACTAAGCCCTAGAAATAAAATGGATCTACCGGTTATTTAACTATACACTAGAAAATAATACTTTTCAAAGGAAGATAATAGAATACAGACTATAACATATCATCCATAATATCCAGTGTAACATAAAACTTTCTGTACATGCACAGTTATGAGACAAAAATAGTAGAAAGATATCTAATGATCACTGACATGTTGGAATTAAAATGATAAATATGTCAAAAACCATAGGAATAGGTAAAAATGATAAAGGGATCAGCAATTTTAAAAAGAGATATGAAAACTTACAATCAAATAGAAACTCTAGAAATAAAATATACAGTACCTGAAATCAAGAAATTTATATGATACTATTAACAGAATATTTTAGAAGAATCTGTAAACTTGCAAAATTTTTTAGGTCAAAATAAATTACACAAATAGAAGCATAGAAAATTTTAAGAAGTGAAAAGAATAAACAGTCTCAGTGACCTATATGACAGGATCAAGAAGAATAGCATTTTGTTATTGGATCTCAAAAGAATAAAAGAGGAGAAATAGCACTGAAAAATATCAATAAATAATGGTTATAATCCTCTGAAGTCTGATTTTAAAAACAAAACAAACCCTCAGTTCGAGGAAAGCCAGTGAATCCAAGGAAGATAAATCCAAAGAAAAATACTCCTAGGTACTGTGGAGTAAAATTTCTTAATTCTAAAGAGGAAAGAACATTTTAAAAGCAACCAGAGGGGAAAACCCCCATATTATATACAGTAGGACAGCTATAAGAATGATGACTGCCTTCTCAACAGAAATATGAAGGACAGAATTAGAATGGCATAATGTATTGGGGGCAACACACTCTACCTAAAGTTCTATGTCCAGTGAAAATTACCTTAAACATGAATGTTAAATCAAGACAATTTTAGATACATGAAAGCTGAAAGCATTTGTTGCTATTAGACCCACACTGGAAAACATATTAATGATACAGTTCTTTAGGCAAAAGGGAAATGACATCAGATGAAAATTAATATCTATAGAAAGGAATGAATAATGTAAAAGTAAATACATAGTAAATACGAAAAGCTATTTTTCCAAAAGTTTCAAAATCAATTGGCTACTTAATAATTTCAAATGGGGTTTATAGCGTATAAGCATTGGATGTTTTCCCCTTAAAATCGGGAATAGATAAGGATTATCCCTCTAACATCCCTCTAATCCAATGACTTCTATTTAACCTTGTACTAGAAAGCAATATACACGTGTGTATATGTATCAATTTTCATGTGAAAAGATAACATCATGAACCATCAGAAAATGTAAATTAAAATAACAATGATACCATATGTGTGACTCAGAGTTTTGAGTTGGCACACCTTTAGATATAGTTTCTTTAAGATCCTTTTAATTCTCTGCTTCAGATACTATAGACTTGTCTTTTAGTTCATAAAACCTAAATGGAAAACTTTTGCCATCCTTGAGAGTTGAAAAATTTCTCTAATTTAAGAATTCTTCTCTGAAATGGTCTCTACATCCTGTTTACCTTATAGTAGGTAAACTAACACCTTCAATGTTTCTTATTAGACCAGCTACTCTTTATTTCAGAACTTTGTTCATCATCTTAGTCTTATACTGAATGACATCCAGTTTCTATAGTTCATACATATGACTTCTCATAGCAATGGCATAGGAACGTGACTCCCAATGCTGGGAATCACTTGAAATACAAATGGACTCTTGGCTTTGCCCACAAAAGAATCCAGAGGCAATCCAACAGTATAAAGTAAAAGCAAGTTTTCAATAAGTATACAAAGTCTGCTTCACAGACAGAATATAGGCTAGTTCTCCCTGCAGAAGAAAACCTGCCCTTTCTACTTAAGCAACAGCTTAATTACAGGCTAAACAAAGGGAGGAGTATTCATATTCTTGGAAAGGGGTGGTGTTTTCCTGGTATTAGGGTGATGCCCTCCTTTTGACTAAATATGGTCAAACAGGAAGTGTCATGGCATCAGGTGCATGATGGGAGTGGCAGGTTTCCTTAGAAGCTTCTATGGTAGTAAAGTGTGTAATGAAGCTGCAAGGTCGAAAAGTGGTTGAATTTTTTTTTGCCATCTTGGTTCTAACTAACTGTTGGAACTTGTCCTGCCTCCATCTTGTTTTGATCCAGGTAGCTGGAAACTTTGTTTCCAGACTTCCTGACTAAGTTAAATGATGCCTGCACAATTAAGCAATGCCTGAAGCAATGCCTAAAGCAATGCCTGCCAGTTTCCTGTCTCAGCAATGTTAGAGAAGTTTCCAAAAATTCCCCACTTTTTCCTAAATGATATAATACATAAGTGAATGGGTCAACAATGCCTGCTATTAATCTCTTCATTAGAGGAAAACAAAAGTCCTATGACTCTCTGCAGCATTATAGGTATATAAAGGATAGGCAGACATGTACACATCTGCTATAAGTTCCAAATTACTTTGGTCAAGAATATGCAACATAATAGAAGCAAAGTAGAAACACCAAGAAGGAGCCAATGGACCATACTTGGAAGGCTTTTCCATGACCCTTGTCTTCCTCATAGGGGCACACAGCTACTGCTTCAGGAAGAATCCTCAACACAGATTTTCTGAAAATTCACATCATTCAGGAAAAACTTAAACATAAAAAACCCTTACACATCAGTTAAGGAAATGTTGTCCTGCATCAGTCCCCTCTAGTTCCTGAACCATATTCAAAAACAAAGCCATACCCTCATTCAAGGAGAGAAAGCAAAATTGATGCTCAGGGTCTCAACAATTTCTCTGCTTTCAGCCTTCTAGTATCTGGCAAAGCTTAACTCTACAAATTTAAATCAAGTGTAGATTCATCAGCATTTTACTCATCAGCATTTCTGGAGAAACATGTAAGAATTCTTGGAAATGCTGCATTTATTAAAATCAGTAATTATAAGCCTCTCTAAGTAGATAACCCCCTTTTTATGATAACTGTTTATATCTTGAGTCCCTATTGTATGCTATATCATATAGTTACCTTGTCTCCTCTGTATTTCCCTTTAAATTTTAGGAAAAAACATAGCATTCTGTGCTAGTCATTTTGAACTCATGCTTATTTAGAATTTTAGCTTTAGTATCTTGTGTTGCCTTTAGTTTTCATTAATTTTGTAATCTTGTGAGAAACCTTAGCTTGCCGATAAAATGTGGGTCTAAGATAGTACATTGTGTGAACTGTTGTCTCATTGTAATTTCCTTAGTTGAGATTTAACAATGAATCTTCAGGTCATTTTTAAATGTGTTCTTAAAATTTAATTTCCTTTACTTTTGATAGTACCATATGAATAAGATACCCCAGTTAAATAAGGTCATTTTATTAGTCCACTTTATATATCTTTCAGCTCTAGGGTGGTACTTTGTTAGGCTCTGAAATGTGCTTAGCTTGAGTGCAACCCAAGGACTTTAAAGTATAGATGAAAAGCAATGGTTTTTCAAGTGTTGCAAGAGTGGTGGAATCCTGGACTAAGCCTGATTTTTGTGATGGTTTTAATATTTTTCTTTCTGTAGGATCAAAATTCAGTGTAATCATGGTAGATATGGCAATGCTATTAATTTTATTTTCATGAAATCAGTGAACTTTCTGTGTTTACTCATTTTATACTGAAGAACAAAAGTATTATTCTATATATGTCATTGTTACTTTTTGAAACTCCAATTAAAAAAATCAAATACAGTTTTCTTGAAAATTTCTGAAATCCGTAATATTAATCTTCAAATCACTAATCATATCAATAGATTTCTTGAATCAAAAAGAAAGTTTTGATTTTCTGACCCAGTTCCAGCAGGAACAAAACATTCAAGAGTGTTGTCAAATTAGAGTTGATGAGCATTTGCTCTTGTAATCCCAAAGACTCTTCTTTTTATTTATTTTGATATTTATTTGTTGGGACATAAGGACACAAGTCCTCAACATGTTATGTGTAAGAATAATTAAGGCAACTTGATCTGCTTTATCTTTTTTTTCTTGAACCAAAGACTACTTTTAGTACCAAACTTGAACCCATGTTTCTTTGCCTAGTGAGTATCTCATCTTGCCTTCTTTGATTTTTAAAATCATCTTATTCTGCAGATTATTGCAATTTTCCAAATCATCAATATAATGTTAAGTGAGAAAAATTCTCATGTCATAAAAAACCACTCCCCACTGCCTTGGACTGTATGTCATGCACTTTGTAACTAGATAGAAAATCTAGCTTCCCATTGAATAACCCAGTAGTATGTATTTGAAATTCAGTGGATTGCATCATCTGACATTAATTTCCCAGATGGTATTTGGATTCTTTTTTTGACTCAAGTCCTAGCATATAAATTTCTTTTGTTATATCTGAAGGCAAACTTAGAGTTCATTAGCATGTAATATGTAGAACATGTAGAACAAGAAAGATGAATATATTCATCCTCAGTATGAAAGTTTAAGTGAGATATTTGTGAATGATGATGCATCATTAGAAGATATCCAGCCTGGTGAATTACTCAGAGGTCAGTCTTGGGTAGACCGTAGAATCACATACATTTAACCTAAAGAAATAGACTTGAGAGCCATGAGATCTGTTTTCAAAGGAATGAAGATTGGCAGCTGAAAAAAGCATTAGACTTGTTTTGCTTCAGAGGGTAGAACCACACTCAATGATAACAGGTTTCTGGATGCGGAATTCAGCTTAATATAAAAGAAAATTCTGGAAAATTAGAGGTAGTTTACTATCTGGACAAGCATTGAATTTCTATTGAAAATATTGAAAACATTATAGAGGCTGAATGACCATCTGCCAGAGATGCTGGAAGGAGGAATCTTCCTCTGGCAGGGAATTTGTATTTGTTATTTTGAGCTTTGTTTCAAGGCTGCTTCTGTTACATTTATCCAGGGATAATTGACAGGACCATCTCCTCCTTTCTCTTACCTTTCATTTTCCTTTTGTTTGCCATGGGGTAATACATAGAGAGGGGAGAAAGGACCCCTCAATTCACCTGTTAGTTACCAGTGGATTAACTTACTAATAAACTATCATGAACATTTTCCCATACTATTCCTCAGTTGCTTCTAGGACCATCTTTTAATCATTTCCAAGATTCTCTCACCCGATTTTCCTGTGACTATTGCTTGCTTCTTTTCTCTTTCCTGCTGTCATTCTCACTTAATATAGCAATTGATCGTCTGAGGGTGTGAGATAAGAATCTTTATCAAGACCCTTGCAGCACACTTCTGTTTCCATGATGTTAAAAAAAAAAAAATGCTTTTAAATGATGCAAATTACGTATGGCTTCTCAGCAATCTCATCTGTGCCCTCAAATTCAGGGCAAGAGATTGGCATATTTAAAGACTGATATTAAATCAGCAAAAAAGAAAAAAGATAATCACACAATTGCCTCTCATTAAATACATCCCTAGTCAAATCCTTTATAAAAGAGCTTTCGCTGATTATGCGTTTCGGAAATACTAATAATGCTACTGCTTTTCATTTATTGAGCATTTCCTTAGCATATGTATGGATCAGGTTCAGAGTTTTATATTCTCACAATCTCCCTATGAGGCAAAAGCTATCATTGTCCTATTTCATAGATGGAGAATTTGAGGCATAGAAAGTCAAGTAGCTTACTGCTACCTAGGTGGTGAATGGCAGTGTTACAAATTGAGCAGGGCGCACATAACCCTAAAGCTTTGCAGAAACACTTCTCAGAGACCTAAATACACATTTGTCATGTATGACTCTTCACAAGAGAAATATTTTATAAATGCTATTCCAGAAGCATTTTGCTTATTTGTAAGTATTTGCTTATGTTATTCCACAGTATTTACAGGCTCGTCTGTGTCATATGATGAGAGATTAGTATTTTCTTTTGAGAAACTCCACTTTAAATTATCCTATCCTTTAGCTGCCTCACAAGTAATCTTTGTTTTTTATTAGAAATCATTTTGATAGGTGAAAAGTTCTAATTAGAGGAACCACCATTGTGACGTGTAACAGAATGTTGTGAAATACGGTTAGAGATCATTTCTTATCATTGGAATTTTTCAGATAGGGCAGAACTTACAGTGGTAACAACATGTTCAGATCAAAGTTTTGTGAGAGATAATGTATGACTATTATTTTGGGATGTGTTTAGGCAGCACACCCCAACCTTTCTGGCACAAGGGACCAGTTTCATGGAAGACAATTTTTTCACAGATTGGGGCAGGGCCAGGTGCAATGGTTTCGGGATGATTCAAGCACATTTCATTTGGTATTTATAGCTACTCCCCAGTGCTAGCATGGCTGCCTCAGCTCCACCTCAGAGCATCAAGCATTAGATTCTCAGGAGAAGCCTGCAACCTAAATCTCTCACATATGCAGTTTACGGTAGGGTTCATTCTCCTATGAGAATCTAATGTCCCCCTCCAAGATGATCTGACAGGAGGTGGAACCTATGCGGTGATGCGAGCAATGGGGAGCCACTGTGAATACAGATGAAGCTTCACTTGCTTCCTGCTACTCACCTCCAGCTGTGCAGCTGGTTCTTAACAGGTCAGCGACTGGGAACAGTCCATGGCCCAGGGGTTGGGGACTGCAGTGTTCAATGTTGGTTTCTTATACAGCAACAGCAAACCGATGTAGGAAGAATACCTGTGTATTTTGTGTGAATCTGTAAGGAAGGTGGTGACAGATATGTAATAATCCTACTGAATGTTGCCTAGGCCATAGGACTTGTTGACTCTCTCCAAAATCTTTGAATCTAGGGAAAGACTTCTAGTGAGAGATGATGGCATGGTGATATAGCATATAGTGAGGATATGAAGACTGCCACTGCAATGTCTGGGTTTCTGAGAATATGGAATATTGATTCTGCACATTTTTTATTGGCCCCCAAATTGGGGCTCTAGAAATAGATGTGTTTAGAGGCTACTGAAAACTGCCACAATATGGCCAAAAATAAGTTGTTTCTGAAAATTGCAGTATTATGCCCCATGCTGGAGAATCCTTGGGGAGTAAGTTAAATCTCATACAAGAGCACAAATGCATCTAAGAGATGTTTGGAATTTAGTACTCCTTTAAATAGAGAGGGGGAAACAACCTCACCACCAGGCATATCTAATGTTCATGTAAGGAGACTGTGGTTATGACTACAAGAAAGGACAGGGAAGTTGACAAGAAATGCCCCTCCATCCCAGTTGCAACACCAAAGTAGCAAGCCAAGGAAACCACTGCAACCTCTTACCATCAGAAAGGAAGGGGTACTGCCTGAGGGTGAAATTGACACATAGAAGTCAAGCTTAAAAATAGATAAGATCGTCTAACTTGAGCTCTGCCTGAGATTCAGGAGAGATCTTTTGTTTTCATAGTTAAGAGGTCTTCTTTGTTGGCAAATACCTTGATTAATTTGATTAAATTTTGGTATATGTTTACAAAGGAATATTACTCAATTCTAAGAACTGATAGTGAACTAGTGCTGCTCATATTATCCTGGATTGAGCTTAAGCTCATTATCCAAAGTGAGGCAACACAAGATCAGGAAAATGGGCTCCACATGTACTGGCCATCAAATTGGTACTGACTGATTAGCACTATGGTGCTCAAATGGTGGTGGTGTTCACCAGGGATTTGGGGGTTGGGGGAGTAGACCCATGGCTGAGGAATGTGGTGAGCATTGTGGAGGGGTGGGGCATACCTCTAACCCTTGCTAGGGAGAGGCAAATTTATAAAATGCAACCAAAATGTTTGTACTCTCATATTTCCTTGAAATAATAAATAAATTTATTTTGGTGTTTATTCATACATAAGTGTAGCTATGGTAAAAGGATGAGAAGAGCTTTTCATGTATTCCATATGAAATTGTTACCTGTATTAAACTGCTTTAATAACTAAAAGTACCCCAAAAGTGATGGAAGAGTTCTAAATTATTATTAAGGAAGCTCACTACTCAATGATAAAAGAAAGTTCTCAAAGCACCAGCGGTAGCATTTACTGGAAAAACAAAAATGTTTTATGCTTATATTTCAATAAATTGACTCTTCAATCAAATTGATGAATGAATTTTGATGGAATCTGTTTAGCTATATTAGATAAGTTTATATTTAAAATTGTTCAACATAATTTTGAGATTTTTGACAAAATGACCTGATTCCTTTATTTAAAAAAAGAAAATAAGTTTAGAAAAAGCTGAGTCATGTTTAATCAGTCACTCAGACGCTAAGTAACCTAATTAGGAACAGCTGGGGCATGCAGGGTTTTTCTTAAGGAAAAGTCTGCTTAGTTGTAACCAAGAGCCAAACTAAGACAACAAGGTATATTTCAGAGGATCCATTATCTCCTAGAGCAATATATGAACTAGTTTCCCTGGGGAAAAAATAAATCTACCTGTATGAACATAGCAGAGTAAATTATTACTCCTGAAAGTGCCAAAGTAGAACTGGAACGTATTGAACAATAGGTTTATTTAATAATGTAACACATTGCAATTATGTGTGTCTAAAATTTATGAAAGCCCAGGTCAACCTGTAGGAATGTGAATGTTGCAACCAGCTAAAACTGAAGCTTTGGGTCTATTTGGAATTATTGTGAAGCTCAGGCTTGTGTATAAGGCAAAGCACCTATTTTTGTTCATAATATATTTTACAAACAAATATCTGGAGTTTCAGAGAGAGTGGAATGGCAACTCTGACAATACGATATTGGTAGAAGAAACTAGATAAAAGCAATGCTTCAAGTGGATTGGAGGGGTGAGCATGGGAAGAGAATGTGGTCACTACATTTTGAAAGCCCAAAGCACTAACCATGATGGAAACAGCACAATTATGAACTAATGGGCCTCTGTAGCTCTAGCTGACTTCAAAATTGTTTCCAAGGGGCCTTCTTAAGTGGGAAACATTTTTACAGGCAAACTGTAGATGAACAAGTTTACTCTTAAAGTTGCTGCGTAGTTTAAAGGAAAACGACAAATCATTGGCCTTCTATTTTCTATCCAACTCCAAATGCAGGAGCATAAAATCTAGCAAATATTTAGTTACAAAACTTCTGGGCTAGACCCTTAAAAGTCTTTTCATTGTTCTCAGGAATTATTCTTTGTAATCAAGAGCCTTTGAGTCTTTTCTAGCAAAGGATCACTTGTAGATAGGGGACTTGTGAAAGGAGAAATATGTGATTCTCCAACCTTCCTTTTTATCCTAGCGTTGATATTCAGTAAATCTGATTACAGAATTACATAGCTCACACCACCAAAATTAGGCTGAAGGGCACAAAAGCTGACAGTTCTCTACGGTAGTGAGCTAAATCAATTGGGTTGAATGGAAATATAAAATATGACTGTAGTTAGGCCCAGCTTTGGTGTCTATAACTCCATATTGTATGCACCATTTTTTTTTTCCTAAACGAAAGTGTTCTTTTAACTGAGAACCCAACGTGCATGCTTCACTATCATATAGTTAGGAAAGCTTTTTTTTACCTGTGTTAAAGCCATTCTGTGACTGTCTCCCTAGGACATCCTTCATTAAGAACTAGATTTTTTGGACCTTGAAAATACATGGTTACAAAGATATTTGTAGGTATCTCAGTGAAATGACAAAACACTTCCAACAAGTGAGAACAAACAAATGAAGTAAGGAATTAGTTCAGTCTATGATTAAGGAAATTACCACTTAAAACATTCTCCTACTAAGTTTTTTAGAATGCTAATACCCAAATATATAAATTCATATATATAAATTAATCATAGGTCAATTTGACCTTAAAGAAAAAAATAAATGATAGGCCCACATTTTTATTTATCTTACATTTAAAAACAGATGTTATGCTATTGGAGATGCTAGTGTGCCATAGGTGAAAAATCATGAAAAATATTGCCACTAATAAGTTGTGCGATCTCAGATAAGTTAGTGAACCCTTCTAAGTGTTTTCTCATATTTGAGATATTTACCTTATTATAAAGTTCTGAGTCCTAAATGAGACACGAATATAGTAGGACTCGAGTTATTATTACTAACAGCCTCTGTTTATGAAAATTCTACCTCCTTCAGGGTCAAATGGAATTGCTTCCTCTACTAAACTGAAATCTCTCTGAGGATCTATTCTACCTGTAGCAATTTACAAATGTTTTCCAGTGGACTGATGCCTAGTCAATGAACTCAAAGCTCTGACTGGTTGGAGAGACAGGGCTCACATGCAGACAGGTAGACCCTGGGAAATGAGGGATTACAGCCAGTTTCGCATAGATCATAAAACCACAGGGGTGTTGAGTGACCTTATAGTGAACTGTGATGTTCAAGGAAGCTTCACAGATGGATTGGCCTTAGGTCAGAGTGAAAGAAGTCTCTAAGCAAGAGGAAAAGTGACGGGCATTATGGGGGGGGGGGCACAAAAGGGGAAAAGGTGAGTAAAAAAACGTGTCAAAAGAAACAATGATTTCACTCAGCTTTCTAGAGGACTGTCATGTTAGTCTGCCAGCACTGCCATAATGGAATACCACAGACTGGGTGGTTTAAACTACAGAAATTTATTTTCTCACAGTTCTGGAGGCTAGAATTCCAAGGTAAGTGTGCTTGCAGGGTTGGTTTCTGGTGAGGCCTATGCCCTTGGCTTGGACTTTGAGTCCTCATGTGGCCTTTCCCTTATGAATGTATGTTCCTGGTGTCTCTTCCTCTTCTTACATAGACACCAGTCCTATTGGATTAGGACACACTCCTTTTGGCATTATTTAACCCTAATTACCTCTTGTAAAGGCCCCTATCTCCAAATATAGTCACATTGGGGGTTAGGGCTTCAACCTGTGAATTTGAGGGGAACACAGTTCAATTCATTACAAGCGTAAAATATAACACGTGAAATGCATTAGGACAAGATTGTCAAGGAACTTGCTGAGGCAATATTTACCATTCATATTTTTCCTGACTAAACATCATAAATGATGCTATTCATATATGTCATTCTTACTACTGGAAAATTCATGGAAGATTAGCTGGTTCTCTTCCACTTCTCTCTCTTTCCTTTTAACTTGAAATATATACATAATATAAATAAGAGTGATTTTATAGAGATAACCTGGTTTCTGTTTTGATTTACTTAAAAGTAACTCATTTTTGATAGGGACAAAAATGTTAAAGCATTAATATTTATAGCTTTCTCTTCTCTAGCTTTGAAATGGAAGACTATGTGTTCTTGCATCTTTGCTCCTGGTCCCTGATTATGCTAAGATCATGAGAGGAGAATATAATTAAAAGACACTAAAGACTATAATAAATATTTGTTGGCCGTTTCCCACAGCTAGATGCTCCCACAATTTGTGCGTACACCTAGATGATATTTCCCAACCCTCCTTGCAAATAAATAGGTCCACTTTTCTGACTTCTAACCAATGGAATTCAAACAGAAATAACAAACACTATTTTAAGCCTGACTGTAAATCCTGTCATGCCCGCTGATCCATAAAGTGGCAAAACCAATCTATGATGTTACAAGCCATCCATGGGGTTATCACCTTTGGGGTAGAGAGGAGGGGTGATGATTGGGAGGAGACATGAAGGAGCTTCTCAATGCTGAGAGTATTTTATTCTTTGACCTGAATGGTGGTTATATTGGTGGTTATTCAGCAAACTAGACACTTATAGAAATAGGTAAGTTTATAAAGCATATTACATTTCAATTGATAAAACTAAAACATACCCTTCTAAGGTGTTTTCTCCACTATCCTTTTTCCTTTTGGAGGGCTGGAATAAAGTGGATATTCAGGGCCACCTTGGGAAACACATGTTGAAGATGTCAGAGCCTTTACCAGCCTGGGTGTCTGAGAGCTGCCCTCCCTAGCCGGTCATCTGTACACTATAGTGGATTTGAATCATTTTACACTTCTCAGTTTTTTGTTAAAGCCACTACCATTACCCCAATATATTTTCCCATCATCCATTCTCCCCCTTCTGGAGCCAATTATATTCTTATCTTCCCACACGAATTTATCTATTTCTCATTTTTGGCCATATGATCCCTTAGAATTGACCTCACCTCAATCTCCAGTTAAGAATCTTCATTTAAGTTAATCAAGATGCCCATCCCATTGTCTACTGTGAAGGTCTGGGCATAAACCCTAATGCGATGACATACAATGACATTCGAAGAAACTTGCTGAGATATCTATGAACATAAGCTTTGGCTTCCAGAGGAGCCAAATAACTCAATAACTCTCTTATTATAATAAGAGAGTTTCTTCTTTTAGATTTGCTGCTCTGATTATGTGAGATTTGGGGCCAATGAGGCCTCCTTCCATCAGAAGTGGGTACTGCCTGAGGGTGAAGTTGACACATAGAAAGAGTTAGGCTCAAAAATAGATCCTATGTTCTAATATGAGCTCTGTCTGAAGCACAGTAGAGATCTTTGTTTTCAAAGTTAAGAGGTCTTCTATGTTTCTTTGGTTTTTGCCAAAATATCTTGATGAATTTGATTACATTTTGGTACTTATTCATGCATAAGTGTATATTGAGTATCTCTTGTGTGCTAGTATTTGTAGCACCCTTTGAACACCATTGCTTTTTCTATAAGATAGTGTTATCCAAAGGCTAAGAGCTGAGCCAGATGATACTCTGTGGTCCTTCTACATTGGATAATAGTGTTATGATTTCTGTTTGACTTTATATAACATGACTTTTTGGTCTAATTGTTTTAATACATACTTACCGCAACAAGGTTATGCTCCATATTGTCATCTCAGCTTCTTGAAACCTAAGCATTTTATCTACCATTTTATTCCCCCATCATCTCTTTCCTATAGAAAGTATACTTTAATAATGCCATTCATTAATTTTCTGTTACATCAGTGTTTTTCAAGTGAGGTTTTATTGTCTCATTTATGCTGTCAGAAGACGTTTTTTTGAAATGGTGAATTGAAAAGCATAGTCATATCTTTCAAATGTTTCCTTCATTCTCTTTTACATCAGCTAAATTAAAATAGATGCTTAATTATTGAGGAATCCAGAAAGTTCTTTGAAGATTATTATCCATCTTATATAATCATAACCCTGGAGTCATAAAGCTTCTAGGTGTATCCCCTTTGTAAACCATAGAATTTGGAAAACATTTTCTTGATATCTTTTCATAGACACAGATTAAAATGTCACAAAGCTTGCCTTCTCTGAGAGTAGTTTACTAACGTGAAATTCTAGTTTTACTCTGAGACTAAAGTTGTCTGAATGAAGGACAGACAAGACAACAATGTGGGACAATGAAGAGGAAAGGTGGATTCAGGCTTTGCCGCTAATCTGCAGTAGCAGATAATTGATCTCACCTGGATCTTGGTTAGTCTGTTGAAAGCCAGACAATCGTTAGAAACCTTGGCAGGACTAACAATGTACAGATGAAGACTAATGTGGCTTTCATTAGAATTCATCCTTCTAATCAAAGTGGATGTGCTCTCTGCATCTAAGGGGCATAGGCTGCCTCAAGAGTAAACACAGAAGATTGCCTTATTTTACTGTATTACCTGTTGTAGTATTTGACAAGAAAGCATGTAGAATCACATGCAGCTACTGGGGACTAAGAAAGGTGAAATGCAAGACCTGAGTCCATGTCCTAATTCTGCTGCTTACAAGGCTTGTGACTTTGGGAAATATATGCTATATTGACCTAACTCGGTCTATTTCCTAATCTGGGAAATAACAAAAACAACAACCCAGCCAAAAGTCTATTCTTCATCTGACTATGTACTGTTGTTATTCAAAGATAAAATGTAAATGTAATAGCACTTTTCTTACTGTGTAACTGTATTGTGCTTAAATCCTGGACAGAGCCTTTGATCTTGGAGACTGGCATGTAGAAACAGAGACAACATAATAGATCATGGGGTGTTTTCCCACCCTGAGGGCAGATACTCTATTCAAGATACCTGTATATTGTACATTCTTTGAATGCCTGAAGTCAACAAATAGCTAGTACTTCCCTTTCTTAAAGGCCAAGACTTTATCTTAGAGATATTTGAATTAATTTAGAATATTTCTATATATTACAATTCTCTTTGTTTAAGTAAAAACTAATCTCCTTAATGTCCCTGTCCATAATCAGCATTGTTCAAAATCCCTTTAAAATCTGTTTAGCTCATGACTCTAATTTCCTCCCCTAAAGGATTTTTAATTTCTTTTGGCAGCCTGTGTTTTTCTTGGACCTTAAGGAGAAACTAAGGGTCATTATATTCAAATGATATTTTTGAGCTACACAAATACATAAGTACTGCTGTTGCTTTTGTGCACAAAAGAAAACTCTCTGATAAATGATTGAAATTGTTGTTTTTATGCTAATTTGAACACAAATTTATTGGAATGAATTTATCAGCCCCAAACAGAATACCCACCAGGAGTTATCAGAGGCCACTCCTGTAAATGAGATGTTGCATCCCAATGAACAAATACATTTCAAAATGAAAAAGAAATCTATTTCAGGGATTTTTTTTTTTACTTAAATGTTCTGTAGTTGGTAACTAAATTTGCTAATGTCTTAATATGAAAAGTACTATTTGAAATTACACAAAAATATCTTACTTGGTTTTTACAGAAATAGACTGAACAAAGCAAACATTAAAAATGTAATTGGGGTAATTTAGCCTGAATTTGGTGGGGGGAGCTCTGGATATATAAAAAAATTAAGGTAATTGTTGTATATAGTAAAAAACTGTCTAAACTATAATTGTCACATTAAATTGTTAAGATGTTGGTTGATGTTTAAAGATTTGGGGCCATTTTAAAAAGCAAGATGTTTACTCATTTATCCAGGAAGAGCCTGAGAAACATAACTAGAAACAGCTGATGTGATAACTCCAGGTCTCAATATGAATGTTAACAGAGAAAAGAGTGTTGTTTGTGGGCATGCTCATTTGTTTTTTTCAGAGAGAAATTTTGCTTTAACAAAGGAAATTGCCTCAAAGGAAGAACCTAAAGAAATTAGTATCTCTCCAAAGACTATGGGGGCTAAATTGGCAACTCTGATAATCAAATAACCAAGAGACCAGGTTAACTTGAGATACTGTGGCTCTTAATATAATAAATAGTAAAATTATATAATATTGGGTCATTAGAATTATTATTTAAGTATGTAGACTAAAATAGTACCAAAAGCAGATATTTTGCATTTAATTTTACATCAAATATCATTTGAGTACCTTTTATATGCCACGGCAAATATTAATGTAAAGAAAATACACTTAGGCTTCAAGAATCTTCTGTGAAAGAACAGGAAATCAGACTAGTAGCATATGTCTTATTAAAATCACTTGGTACTGGAAAATGGTAGTCTTCCCTTCCAAGTTCAGAGAAAAATGATGTTCAACCATCCAAAAATGACCCCCAAATGGGCTATGCCTCTTAGTCTTTGAATATGGCCCTGTGTTATCAATAGAACATGGCAGAAATGATGCTTCATGACATCTGAAACTAAATTATAAGAAGTCCTATAGATTCTGCCTTGGTTTCTTAAAACACCCACTTGTGGTGAAACCAATAGCCACATTGTAAGTACAACTACTCCAAGATGATCAACATGTGAGGAAGCCTAAGATAACCATGTGGAGAAGACACTTGAAGAGAAAGCCATCATAACCTCTCCAACTGTTACAACTATCCAGCCCAGCCTCCAGGCATTGGCATGAAGAAGCCACCTTGGACATTCCAACCCCAGAAATAATGGAGAAGAACCAAAACTTGACATACATAGCCTAGTCAAACTTTTTCAGAAATCTCCAGCTATTTGAGCCATCCCAGGTGAAGCAGTAAACATCCTAAAGTAGAAATAAGCCATTGTTGTGTCCTGCTGTTTCCAAAAGGGCATCACTTGTCCTCAAGGCCACAATGAGAACAAGTGGTTTGAGGAGAAGGAAAGAGAAGTTTATTACTTTGCTGACAAAGGAAGAAAATGGTAGATTCTCATTTCAAAAAATCCAAATTTCCTAAACATGAGCAGAAATACAGAGCTTTTAGAGGGAAGGCTCTTGGTTCTAGGCTACTGTGTTAATGATTCTAATTGTCCTATCTGGTGCTGAAGACAAAGCCTATGACCTCTGCCCCACCTGGGGTATTGGCACCAGCAGCCTGAAATGGCTGAGCTATCTCCTGTAACACAAAGAACAAAAGGCATTCTCCGTGCTCCAGGGATACAGGCCAGGTTGTAGTTCCCAAGAAGAGTACAGGAGGTTTTAAAGAGACAGAAAATATTTTTGCCATTTTTTTCGGGCCATTCCCTCTGTTACACTACCCCAATTCTAGACCCACAGAATGGTGACATATTAAATGATAGTTTTATCACAGAAAGTTGGTGGATTGTTTGCTATGTAAGAATAGATATCTAGAACAGAAATTAAACATGAAGGCAAATAAATTCAATTTCAGACAAGAAAGGACTCCGAAAACTTACTTTTCATACACAGTTCCTTGGAGAGTTATTTTAGGATATAGAATAGCAAAATGAGGGCATAAAACAACAATCAAACATTGAACCACCAGGGAAAAAAGTGAAGAGATAAGAATTGTAAAGTGGTCCTAGAGAAGACCAGTTGTATATTGTAGCAAACTGACAAATGGTGGTGTGGGTGGAGGGAATCTCAAAAAAGAGGAATATTAAGAATCGAAGATAAAGCTGAGGAAACTTGTGGCTGCAGTGAAACATATTAGTGCAGTAATAAAATGAAGGCAATTTCATTCAAATTGCAGAACCAACAATAACAAAAATCATATATGAGAAGAAATATAACAGCACATTTGCCTATGCAATGAAATATACTTATAATCACATTGATAAAGATATTAGTGATTCATTTTCAATTGTTAGGCTCCACCCATTGGAAAAGCTTGGAGGCCTTAATTATAGTTTCAAGGGTAAGATATGGTTTTAGCTAACAAAACTTGATAATGTAAGACTGAAAGTGAGAAGACCAGTAACTGGGATGGAATCAAGAGAGGATATGGTGTACATATATCCTCACTTCACGAAAGTTCTGTGGTTGGAAGATTTTTATCTGGAGTCTATAGAACACACACAAAAAACATGTGTACAAAGATGAATAATAGAGGAATTAAAAATAAAGATATAATTATACTTGGAAGACTTAAAATATGTGTATGGGGGTGCCAAGTGATTATCAACAAAGTCTCTAAAAACCAATACATCAAGAATAACCAGGAAGGCATATGTTTTGGCAATATACAAGATCAAGTTAAAGTAAGTTAAAATGGTTTTATTTGGGAGTACTACGATTAGAGGTTCAAAAATACAGAAAAGATAAATTTTTATTGTAAACTGTGTTATTGTATGTTCTACTTAAATGTTTAAATGTATGTATTTTTAATTTTATGATTTTTATAAACATAAATTCAGAGGTGAACATAATGAACACTTATGTACATACCAAGCAACTTTTAATGATAATATTTTGTTATACTTGTAGATATTTTTTAAAATGAAGCATTAACAGTGTATTTGAAGCCATCTGCTACCCTTCCCTATTACCCTAACACTATTTCCTTCATCTTTCCTTCACTTTCTAGAGGTAAGCACTTTCAGGATTTGGATTTATTCCATTTTACATTATCACTAAATATTTGTGTATCAATAAACTATATGTAATATGTTTGCATATTTAACCTTATAGGTACAAAAGTATAAAACATACTTGTATTCATCTCTCCTTTTGTAACAAACATTGTGAAATTTATCTTTGGTAATACTTGATTTTAGATCCTTTAGTTCCATTTTGTCTATTAAATTAATACATCAAAATATCTATTCTCCTATTGGTGAGTAGTATTTAGAAAAAAAATCGATCTCTGGAAATTTTCAATTACTATTCTCTAGGGATTAGAAATGCTGGTCATAGGTTATGTACACTTTTTCAGTTTTACCAGATTGCTATACAAAATGCTTGCACAGATTAATTTTACTACTTAAAGTTTTACTAGTTTTAAGAAGTTATATAGTCTAAATAATAGACATTTTCAGGTCATATATGTGTGTGTATGTGTATATTTCAAATAGCTCTTAGCTTGACTTACTATCACTTTGGTATGTTTGGATGCTCAGAGTTTCTCCTTCTAATTTATGAGCTCCCATTACAGTTTATCTAATGTATGTGCTGTTTAAGAAATCCTTCCTTATTCTGAGGTCATAAATATATTCTCCTATATTTTCTTATATGGCTTTTAGTTTTTGTTTTTCACTTTAAGGCTTTTTGATTTTTATGTATTACTTGAGTGAAGGTTCAGGTATTATTTCTCCCACAATAAATATTCATTCTTGTGCCCAGGGATTTGTAATATCAAGTTAGTAATACCTCATGTCTACATGTATGCATTGATCTGTTTTGGTGTATGTCTAGACTGTTTCATTGTTTTTTGTCTCTATACCAATAACATGCTGTCTTCATGATAAATTTATAATAAAATCTGATACTCAGTAGAGTTCACATTGGTCTTCATTTTTAAATTGTCTGACTATTCTTGGCCCATTGTTTTTCCACATATATTTTAAAATCAGCTTGCTATGTTTCTTGAATACCTTATTGGAATTTAGATTACAATTACACTGAGTTTATAGATTCAGTTTAGGACAATTGACATCCTGAAATATTGATTCTATTTCTGTTTATGATCGTAGTTTATTGTTCCATGTATATCTTCTTGATGTCAGTCAATAGTGTTTTAAAATATTTTTCATAAATTTTTATATATTTTATTTATTGAAACATTTTAGCATTTGATGCTATTCTAAATGGCATCTTTTATAAAATTTAATTTTTTGTTTCTATAATATATTAGTGTTATAAGAAATCATTTTTTAAAATTATGCTTATACTCAAGCATGCTAAACTCTTACTTAAAAATTGTTTTCTGTAAATTCTGATTGTTGTGTAGTAAAGTCATATTAATGGCAAATGATGAGTTTTGTTTCTGGCATAATTATAAATTTTATATTTTTCTTAATATTTTGGTCATAACTTCTGTAACTATTGAAATACTACATGGCAGAGGATGCAATAGAAACATTTAATATTTTCTCAGTTTCTCCATTAGGCATATTTGCTGTAGGTTATTCTTTTTTTAAAGATACTCCTTATCAAGTTAAAAAAAATCCCCACTCTCTGTATAATTTATTAGGAGTTTATTACCAGTTTAAAATTATTAATGGGTGTTAAACTTGACAGAGATCCTTTCCACCTCAGTCTAGTAATTGGATAAATTGTTTTTATGCTTCATTTATTTTCATTTATAATATGAAATAAGTTTGTCTTAGTCCATTTTGCTGCTGTAACAGAATACCTGGGGAATTTATAATGAAGATAAATTCATTGGCTCACAGTTTTGAAGTCTGGGAAGTCAAATATCAAGGGCCTTCTAACAGTGTCATCCCATAGCAAAAGGCAGTAGAGCAGTGAGAGGGCGGGGGAGAGAGAGGGTGAGCTGCAAACTCATCCTTTTATGAGGAACCCACTCCAGAAGATAATGAACCCACTCCCTGGATGATGAAGACATTAATCTATTTGTGAGGGCAGAGGCTTCATGGCCTCATTACCTCTTAAAGGTCCCACCTACTCATATTGGGGATCAAGTTTTCAGCACATGAACTTTTAGGGACACATTCAAGCCTTAGAAAATTATAAATATAAAATAGCATATGTAACATATATAAGTACATATTAAGGAGTAAAATCACAAATATTACAGCACCCTCTTCCCAAATATTCCCCGTCTTTCTAAGAGAAAACTATTTTGAATGCTAATGATTCATTTGTCTTCATAGATTTATAATATACATACATGTATATATAGTCAGGCACCACATGTCAATGTTTTCGTCAATGACGAACTGCATATATGATGGTGGTCCTGTAAAATGGAGCTGAAAAATTCCTATTGCCTGGTGACAGCATAGCCTTCATTATGTTGTAGCACAATGTATTACAGCTTTGTGGTGAAGCTGGTGTAAACAAACCTACTGCACCGTCAGTCGTATAAAAGTGTAGCTCAACAATTATGCACAGTATATAATACTTGATAATGATTATAAATGACTGTTGCTGGTTTATGTATTTATTATGCTATACTTATTTCTTTTTTTTAATTTTTTTTGAGACAGTGTCTCACTGTGTAGCACAGGCTAATGTGCAGTGGTGCCATCATAGCTCAGTACAACCTCCAGCTCCTGGGCTCAAGCAATCCTGCCTCAGCCTCCAAAGTAGCTGGGACTACAGGTATGTACCACCATGCCCGGCTAATTTTTCTATTTGTGGAGATGGGGTCTTACTATGTTGACCATGTAGTAGGGTATACCATCTAGGTTTGTGTAAATGTAAACTTTGATGTTCACACAATGACAAAATCACCTAATGATGCATTTCTCAGAATGTATCCCGTTAAAGATGCATGACTATATATATATATATATCTTCACTGTCTCTCTATATAAATGTGTACATGTATACACACACATGCAGAAATGTATAATTGGATTTTTCCACCTTAAAATACAATATTTGTATAATCTATGTAGACCTGCATTTTTCTTTAAAGGGTTACTTTAAAATTTAACCTACATTGATTACTTGTAATTTATTAGCTCATTCACTTATAGTTTTATATGTTACTTTTTATGAATATATCATGGCTTATTTGTCTGCTCTAGTGTTGATGGACATTTAAGTTGTTTTCAGTTTCACACTATTAGTAACAATGCTACAAGGTCTCCTGGTGCATATGTGCAAGGGCTTCTTTAGAGTGTAATCCTAAGTAGAAGTGCTAGTCTAGAGTAAGACATTTTCATTGTGGTTTAATTTTGTACTTCCTAAACACCAGTGCATCTTGTCACATATTTGTTCTTTATGTTTTTTTTTTTTCTGCAAAATATCTGTTCATGACTATGCCCTCATTTTTCCTGCCTTCTCCCCACCCAGTAGAGGTTGGTTTTTATATATTCTGGTCACTAACATTTTATATGACATATATGTGTTGCACTATCTTTACCCAGTTTGTTTTGTAATTTCAGTAATTTTATGTGTATTACTATAATCAGAAGTTTTAACTTTAATGTTTTAAATTATTCATCTTTTATGGTTTGTGTATATGTCTTATTAAAATCTGTCCCTACCTTGAGGACATAAAAATATTCACATATATATTGCCTTTCACATTTTAGGCTTTAAACCCTCTTGAATTAATCCAGTGGTAATTTTATTTAACTTAAAATTATATTTGGCGGAATAGGAATTCAATTTTGTGGAATGTCTTAGATTTTTTGTTGGATATTTTTGACATCTGATATTTTTGACATCTGATGCTATTGGACACATTAGCTTTTTAACTTAAAGTGCCTTACAGTTTTCTGTTCAGTTACAAAAGTGGAATTTATATATTAATTTTATAAATTATCTTATTTATCTAATTCATTTTATGTATTTTGATGGGTTTTCTATAACCTTTAATGAAAATACTTTGTCTTTCCAATTCTTATGCTCTTTCCTTCTTTATATTCAGTGTCTATATCTCACTAAAATGTATGGTGTTAACAAGCATCCTTGTATTGTTCATGATTAATATGAGGGTGATATTAATGTTTCAATATTGAGAATATTTACTATAAGTATTTTTGGTAACATCTGTATCACATTAACAATATATCCTTTTGTTCTTAGTATGTTAAGGACATGGAGATATATTGAACTCATGGAATGCTCTTTCTTCATTTATTTAAAAGATCTCATGTTTATTTCTCATTGTATCTCATGCATTAAGTATTCTGATTTGATATTTTAAATGGAAACAACCTTAATTGAATGCATAACTTGGTCATGATTTACTATCTTTATTTTTCAATACTAAGAAGACTTTTGGAGGATTGCAACTCTTTTCATTAGTAGGATTGCCCTGTAAACTGATCCTTTAATGTCCTTTTTGGACACTGATATCAAAGTTAGACTAACCTATAATGAATATGGAAGAATTCTTCTTTTTTCTACTTTCTGATAAAAAATGTATTGAACTGGAATTACCTGTTTCATTAATGTTTGATAAAGACCAGTAACAAAACTTTCAGAACTGTTTTTATTTGGGGGTGGGAGGTGGGGGTTGATTTTTATAGATTCAGTTTTCATCATAGTATGGAAGCATTTAATTTCCAATTTCCTTTAGGTGTGGCTTTATTGTTTCTTACTTTTAGAGCTTACTCATTTCATTTAAGTGCTCAAATATACTGGCATAAACTTTTTTCTTATTTTCTTATGATTTTAATCCTGGCTGAATTTATAGTTATGACCCTATTTATGTATACTATTTTCAGAATTTCCCGCCCTTTTGTGTTCAATCTTGGTTTGTTGCTTTTATTATTTCAAAGAACCAAATTTTGGCTTTGTTAAAACCTTATGTTTTATATTTGATTTATTTTTGTTTATTACTGTATGATTCCCTCTCTATTTTCTTTGAGTTTATTCATTTTTCTTTCTCAATTTCCTGAGTTAGATATTAGCTCATTATTTTTTAATTACAAGAAAAGACTGGAGATTTTCCCAGTCGACAGGCCAGGCAGGATGCTACCCAAGGCCATGCTAAGTGTTTTGGAGTGATTACACTAGCAGTGGGAATTCAGTCAGGGGTTTAAAGTACATCAATATTATGTATAGATTTAGTTTTTAATAAATGACTTTGGCTGGGAGAATGGTTTGGAGGAAAACAGTGGACTTAAGGAAATTTGTTAGTAGACTATCCAGATGCCTACAGAAGCTATAATGTGGATGTGATATAGAAGGTGGTATTAGTGAAGATGGGGAAAAATGGAGTCAAGAAATATTTGAAGTAAAATTGGCTGAAATTCTTGATGGATTGGATTATTCAGTGTCCTGCCACTTGTCACATGTGACATCCCCATTAAGGCGATGGTAAAATGCTTCCTTAATTGTTAGATTCCTTAATATTTGTTGAATAGTGACTGGAAACTCCCAAGATAGTAACGCCCAATGAGGAAAGCACACTCCCTTCCTCCCTATTTACTCTGCTTAATGAAGAAGAATGAAATGCTGCAGAAGAGAGCAATACTTGTCAACTCTCTTTTTTAGTGAATGTGCCTATAGCAGTGCCCTCAATTTTCCAGGTATCTCTCTCAGTTTGCTTTTAGTATCATGTTTTAGAAAAGCATTTGGATCTGTTGTTCAATGGAAATGGAAACCCGAACTTCAGAGTTAAGGCCTATCTCGTTGGCATCTATCCATTAAGCCCCAGGATTTTATTCTATAATGGAATATAATACAGATCATTATCTGATATCAAACCATTTTCATGACCAACAGAATTCCTCATGACTTGTCCCAAATCAAAATATTTTCTTGTAGAATTATGTAAGGGAAATAGGGAACAGAAAAAGATTCTGAATCATTGCATTGAATATCTTGAATTAACTATATTGAAGGTGTAATTAAATACTCTGTACACAAAATGGGCTATATGTCTTAAAAAATGACTTATATCAAATAAGACTTAGGGAAACAATAAAAAGGAGGCTATTAGGCTAGAGAATGACTCTGGGAATATTTTGCATAGAAAGAAGAAAAATGGTTTTAATAAACTAACAGTCTTTATACTCCTCTAAAAGTGAATTTTAATTCATCCTCAGATACTCGAAGCCATAATATGTTTATTGGAGAGTTCAAGTTTTATTTTAGGGACTGTTTGTTTAGAATATCTGTCAGATTTCAATGTGAAAGGTTGGTTCTTAGTGTGCTCATGGTCGAAGAATGATCAGACACACCAAAGCATGGTAAGCATGAAAATGAGGTTTATTGAAGAGAGAAAGATGGGATTATGGAGCAAGGGCAAGATACAGGTTTACAGAGTGCGGTGCATACACGAAACATGACGACCAGACCTACTGTCACAACAAAGGAAGAGCCAGGGGAAAGGACAGAAAAGGGGCTCGTTATGGTCTCAGTCCTGTGTTTTTTGGTGTGTTTTTGTGAGACAGAGTCTCACTCTTGTTGTCCTGGCTAGAGTGCCATGACATCACCCTAGCTCACAGCAACCTCAAACTCCTGGGCTCAAGTGATCCTCCTGCCTCAGCCTCCCGAGCAGTTGGGACTACAGGCATGTACCACCATGCCCGGTGAATTTTTTCTCTATATATTTTTAGTTGGTCAATTGATTTCTTTCTATTTTTAGTAGAGACAGTGTCTCACTCTTGCTCAGGCTGGTTTCAAACTCCTGACCTTGAGTGATCCTCCCACCTTGGCCTCCCAGAGTGCCAGGATTATAGGCATGAGCCCCCGCACCTGGCCTTCAGTCCTGTTTTATGGTGCCTGGATTGGGATCTCCCTGTGGCTCAGATGTCACCATGGAACCACTTTGGATAATTGGGGGTTGCATGACTTGAGTCTTACTGTGCATGCAGATTGTTCTAGGTCAATTTGTGGATTCTGTGGTGCCCATGTTGCTTGGCTCGTGGGTTGGGGAGTTTTCTGCATTCTTTTGCAGCTGGCATGCTAAGTTAAGATTGGCTGATCCGTAGGGTATTCCCTCCTCCGCCAGGTATGGCAATAGCTTGGCAGAGGATTAGGGTGGAGCAGGATCAAAATAGGGGTCTGGGGTTCACCCTTGTCCTTCTTCCCAGGTGGGGCAATTGCACCAAGGCAACAACCCTCATTTTCCTCCCTAGGGGACCTAGAATACCTCACTGTCTACCCAATATATCCATGTGATTACATTAAACTTGTAGATTTACTTTCTTTGTTGGATTCTTGAGAGACAGTCATATTTCAAGCCAGTGAATTTTTTTAAACCTATTTTGTGTATTGCTACACTCTAGAGTTGCCATTATCAGATCTGAGTCAGAAAATAATTCATTTTTGAGTTTGATTTATCTTCGGGAGAAGGATCTAGATAAGAAATGAGTAAAATTTCATCTAATACTTATTAGAAAAGAATAATGATCTTTCACTTTATTTTTAAGAACTTAGAAAAATTATCTCTTGAAAGGTGCTAGGCTGGGTGGATATTGTTCAGAAGTGTAATAACAACAGTGGTGTAAATATTTCTTATGTATTGTGCCCTCCTCTCTCAGCCCCCTCCCCTCCCCTCCCGGAGAAGTGATCATCTCTTCATGGAGAAAACAAGTCAACTAAAATTAAATAATGGGGTTGATTTTTGTTCTATTTTAGTTTTTGATATTATTTTATGGGAATTTTATTGCTTTTAAGGGTCAAAATAGATATATGCAAAATTTCTGCAATATTATATAAATCTCATCAAGTTCTAGTGATAAGTTCTTACCAAAATACATCTTGCCCGAGGCCACAAAATGAGGAAGTGTTTTGGAATGTCTAAGATTTCATAAAGCATTTCTTGATCTTGCAGTCCTTGAATGGCTGCTTCAACAATAGTGTGTATTACTTAGTACTTCTTGAGCAACTTGCTAAGCCTGCTATATATCAACATAACCTTCTCAGATAAAATAACACTGACTTAAGGATCTCTCCTTAGCTTCCCTTTCTTTTGTACATTAATCTGCATTGTAATTCTTTTTTGCAAATCTACCAGAGAAACTCCCATGGAACATGTTACAAACTTATAACTGCCTTATTCAACGCCTTGAGCAGGGGTGGGGGAACTTTTCATGTTGGAAGGCTGAATTTAGCTGTAATCAAAAAGGCCATATTCAAGAAACTTCAATTAGATATACTTGAAAATGTACATTATTTTGTAAAACTCTAACATGTACCTAATAATTTCAAATAATGAAAACTATTTGTTAATTTTCAAGTTAACACGTCTTTTAATGACTTTGTTGTGTCTGCTTTTTGATGGAAAGTATTTGAATATTTGGTTGCAGCATGGAGGGCCACAGTTTCAGTTGATCCCCTAGATGGGTATCAGTCATTCGTGACATTGGGGGTGCCTTGATTTGGGTTAGGTGGGAGAATATAGATTTGCAGCAATAGTGATTGAAAAGCTAGAAAGCATTTTTTAGGCATGTTGCAGAAGACATAGGTAGTCTGCATTTTGCCATATTTCAGTTGGATCTTTCTTAGTATTAAGTTTCAAATGCCATCTACTGAGAGCTTAATCAATTCCATCTGTAGTTCTTTAGGTGCCTTGGTGATACCAACTAGGTGAGGCTGAAGTGCTAATTAGAATGGGATGTCACGATTCTCAAACTCTGCAAATCTTTCATTGTATTTTCCAATGAATAGGTCTACAACAGCTGTGTATTCTTCAAATGATTCACATGTGTTACCATGCTCATAAACAACCTTTTCTAACTGGGGAAAATGTTCATCTGAAGTTTCCTTTTGAAGAAGTGTTTTGAAAAAAGATAGCTTTTTTCGAAATGCTTGAATTTTTTGCCACATTTCATATATAGACTTAGTTTTACCTCACAAAGAAATATTCAAGTCATTTTGTTTTGACATGATATCACACAGAAATGCTGTATTCCTATAGAAATCCTCTTTCAATAATTCACATTGTTGATTCTGTTCTTCATAAAATTTAACTATCTGTTCTCTCAGAGATAAAATTTTGGCTAACAACTGTCCCTTCAATAGCCAACAGACTTTAGAATGTTATGGCAAATTCATACTGTGAATACTTCATGATTCAACTTTAGCATGTTATGAAACTGATGATGCTGTGTTCAATTTTCACAGTTAACAATATTTGTTGCAAAGGGTCACTTAAAATAGTAGCTTTAGCACAGAGCTTTTGCTGATGCCAAGATACAATGAAAAGAAATGAGAGCATCTGGATCTGTTAATATTTTATTTAATCTGTACAATAAGCCCTTCATGTTTTACTCCCATGGGAAGTGTACCGTCTGTACATACACTCACTAAATTTACCATATTTAGTCCAACTTCATGACATTTGTCTTGAAAGTTGTTGAAGATATCTATTCCCAGAGTTCTGTTTGCAAGGGTGCACACAGCATTTAACTCTTTATAACAAAGAAAATCTGTTATGACCTGAATGAAGTACAAAACCAGTGCCGAGTCAATAGGATCAGTTGATTCAGCTAAAGTGATGGAAGAATATAGATTTTCCTTTTGAGGTATTGCATGAAGTCATTCTGTTAAGTTGAAAGCTAATTCATGATGCTAATCAGTTATGGTTCTCCTTGAAAGAGGTAGTTGTTTGTACTTTGAGCATTATCGAGGTCTAAGCATCCTACAACTTCAACAATGCATTCTTTTACAATTTCTACATCACCGAATGGCTTCTCTTTTTCCTGAGTATATAAGCTACTTCATAAGTTGCTTCAGTGGTATTATTTGCAGGTCTTATTGCTGCTTGAAAGAAATGTCTTTGCTTTTGCTTTTCATCATTTAATTTCTATGGTACAACCTTTTATGCCTCTCCATCTAATTTAAAATATTCATGGCCCTTCTGAGTGTTTTAATGCTGGTGAGCATTGAATTTCCTTAGTGTTGATATTGCAGTATCACAAAGCAAGCAGAAACAAGATAATATTGCAAGTCCCAATCTCATTGAAAAGATTTGTTTTCTTCATTCAGCATTTTCTTGGTCGTCTTTGACATGATGGGCTGTTAAGCAGACAGAATTAAAAAATACTGTTGAACTGAGCATCTATTCACAAATTTCACTTCAAACAGAAACACAATGCACCACTATCAAAAGCTGATAACAGAGTGATATACTGGACCCTTATAAACTCTTGCCAACCAACCTGGTGCAGTAGTGGTGCCAGTCAGGCAGGGAAAATTAGAACTAAATCCTAAGTGTAGCAGCCATCAATTGAGCCATTATGGCATACTAATGTTCTAATTGTGCAGGTCAATCTGGGAAGATTATTTTCTCAAAATTTATTTTATTTGATACTTTAAATATGTTTTCAAAATAAAAATATAAAAGATAAATATGTATTAATGAAAATAAAAGGATTTGTTCTGTAATTTTGGGCTCGGTCAAAAGGCCACACACTTAAGGACCTAGAAGTACACATGTGGCCTTAAGGCAGTAGGTTCTCCACCCCTGGCCTTAGGACTTCAAAGCCAAAGGCACTCATTGTGCATATAGTAGTTTGTATCTTTTCACTAGAAAATGAGTTCTACTATTTTTTGTTTTTAATTATCTTGTAAATTATAAATTTAATAATAGAACATTTAATAATGCCCTACTCTTTTTGTTAATTATAATTTCTTTAGGCATTATGCTATAATTATGAGTGGTGAAGGTGATGAAGCAGATCTTACCAACCAGAATTATCAAAAACATTAAAAAGCCAACAGATGACTCAATGAAAAGATATCTTCATCAAAATAGTCAAATGTTTGAATTTGAATTCCAATGAATGCTAAATAGCTAAATAGGTTTAACTCATGTAATTTCCAATATTTTTTTAAACATTATTTCTCATATTTCTGGTGGTTCCAATATAAAAAACCTAGAATAAACATGTAACATTTTTTCCGCTAACTTGGTGTTTGTCATCGTCTTCTCTTGCTGCTGACATTAAATTGCCCTGTCACTATTGGAGGAGTTTTATCTATGCCAATATTTATATCATTTCAAGTATTATCTTTATAAAATAAAGCTACTTTTAAAAATCATAGGATTTTTCTCTCTTCTCTAGTGTCTTGATTTAAAAGTAAATGCTGAAATTAACATACACAAGAAAATACACAAAGCAATAAAAGGTAGATTAATTGATTTTCGCAAAGTGAAAACATTCATATGTTCACTGTCTAACTTGGGGCTTAGTATTTTCATTTTCAAAATAAGGTTGTGTTGTATTAAATTCTTTTCTATCTATGTGTTTCATGGTTCTGTGAAGTATGACAAGTTTAGTTTTTCTTCATTTTTTTAACAGTGATTTTCAAAATAAATGTTTTATTGAAGTATAAATTCAGAAAACTTTTCAAATCATCTGAGTACAGCTTGCCATATTATCCCAAAGTCAGTGCATTTTGTAAGCACCATTTAGGTAAGAAAAAAGCAAAACAAATAATAAATATTGCAGAATCTTCCTATTTCTCTTCTGAGTTACCATTCAGGATCCTTCTCAAATATGTGTATTATGCTGACTTCTTATGCCAAAAGTTAATTTCTCCTGTTTTTGAATACTTTATAAATAGAATTGCCAAGTATTTGAATTTTTTGTTCCTGGCTTATCATGCCACCATTTGTTTGAGATGCACATGTATTGTCATAGTAACAGTATTTCATTCATTCTGTGTTGTATAAAATCTAGTATCATATTATATGGATATACTATCATTTCATTGTTCATTTTTCTATTTCTGAATATTTGAGTTATTCCTAGTGTTTAGCTATTATGAATAATGTTCCTGAAGATAATCTTGTACTTTTAGAGTTTTAGTATAAATATGCTCTCATTTGTGTTAATTATACAACTAGGAGTGAAATTGCTGTCATAAATTGTTCATAGTTGATAGTGACAATTTTCAAACGTAATTGGAGTGATTTACTCTCCTGCTTTCAGTGTATACAATCTCTAGTCCTACAGCCTTGCCAACCTTTCATATTGTCAGTTATGAAAACTTTATACATTCAACATGTGTTTTATACTTTTTATTATTGGGTTTAGCTAATACTATGTGTAAGATTTCTTTCTATTTTTGTTCAAGTGTAAGATTGATCTACAATTTTCCTTCTGTCTTTTTAAAGATTTTGTGTTAAGATTTCACTGGCCTCATGAACAACTGGAAAGTGTTGCATTTTCTGTTCTCTGAAAGAGGGGAGAATTAAATATTATGAAGAAGTAAATGCTAAAGCAATCTGGACCAAAAGCTTTATTTATGGAAAATTTTAATTAGAGATTTAATTTATTTAATGATATTGGACTATTAAGATTTTACATTTCTTTATTAGTTTTGGTAAGTTATCCATTTCTAGGAATTTATCCATTTCATCTAATTTTTAAAGTATATTGAAAAAGTCATTTTAGTATATTTTGGCTAACCTCGTAATATCCCTCTTTTTATTTTCAGAGGTTGGTAAATGTGCTTTCTCACTCATTTCTTTAGTCTCTCCATTTAACTAATTTTTTGATCATATAGATAGATCTGTTACTGAATGTTTGGTACTTGTCCCCAAGACCAAATCAGTGAGAAGGAACGAGGACTAGTGGTTTGAGGAAAAGCAAAGAGAAGTTTACTAACGTTGGCAAATGAGGAGGGCAGTGGACTAGCATCTCAAATGCTACCATCTTGTATTTAGGCAGAAAAGCAGGGCTTTTAAAGGGGGGGGGTGTGTTGGTGGTTGGGCTCAGGTCTATGTAACCAGTGTCACATATCATGGCTTTGAGCTATTGTTGTTTAACTGTAATTGGTGCTTTTGGTAAACCTTATCTCCCCAGTGACAATGATCTCTTGACCCTTGTCCAGACAATTCTGTTGAGCCATCCCCTGTGGTTTAAGATACTAGACAACAAACAGCAAAGAACATTTTTATGCCCCTTTGAACACTGGTCTCGGGTAGGAATGCAGGCTTCAGTTCCCAAAAAGGGTGGTGTTTTTTTCTTTTAAAAGACAATTTGTAAAACATTTCATTGCCCCTTTTCAGACCTTTATCTCTGTTACAGATCCTCTCTCTGGTATGTTTATTTTCCATTTCATTAGTGTCCGATTTTATTGTTATTTCATCTACTTTCTGTTTAACTGTAGTTTTCTTAAGGTGAATATTTACATTGTTGACTTTCAGTACTTTCTGCTTTTTTAATGCATAATGACCTTATATTTTTATATAGTAAATGCTTATAATGGTTTAAATCTCTCTCTAATGATTAGCTGCATGACACATGTTTTAATATATTTTTATTGTTATTCATTAAAATATTCTCTTAATTTTCCTGTGACTTCTTCCTTCTCCACAATTATTTAGAAATATCTTGTTTCATTTTCAAATATTTTGAAACTTAACAGCTGTTACAGAATTCAAGTTAATTTCTACTATGATCAGGTAACATGCTTTTCCAATGTACACTATGCTTCAAGTTCTTTGAAATTTAAGACATGCTAAATGGCGTAGCATAGGATTCATTTTGGTATCTTTCATGTACACTTGATATTAATTTATATTCTGTAACAGCTGGATGCAGCAAATACATGTTTTCTAATATAGTACTCGTCTACATTTTAATTTTGTCTGCTGGTCTTACCAGCAGTTCCTGAGAGAATTGTGTTAAATTATTTCACTAATAATTCACACATCTCTATTCCTCCTTATATACCTGTCCTTGTGGATTTTAAACTTGGAGACTAATAATATACATGCAAATTTGGAATTTTTCTATGGTCCTAGCAGAATAACAACTTTATCATTATTATATATCTTTTTAAAAAATCTCTGGTCATGTATGTCCCTTAATGTTTACATTGCCTGGCATTTTGATTAGTTCTTCAATGGTTTCTTTGTTCCCATCCTTTTGCTTTCTATCCTTCTTTATCCCTGTATTTCAAATGTGTTTCTAATGAACAGCATATAATGTTCTTCAATCCAATATAACAATATTTTCCTTTAATTGCAATATTTAATCTGTTCACATTTAATATAATCACTGCAATTTTTGTGTCCAAATCTGTTTTCTTGTACTTTGTTCCATATTTCTTTGCCTTTTCTGACTTCTTTTGAATTTCATTAAAAATATATTTAATTAAATTATTTTCTATTAGCTTGTTCATTTTTATTTTATTGGTTCAATGGAGATTGCAACATGAATCTCAATTTATTTGTGTTTAATATGCCACTTTCATGCCAATGCCAAGGACTTTAGAATACTTAATTCTAAGTATTGCCCTTTAGCCTTTTATGTCAAGATATTGTTTTTTTCATCATCATTTATTCAAATGTATCCATATTTATATATTCTTCTTTTTATTCTGTTTGTTTTTAGAGGTCAGCCTAATCTGTCAGAGCCAGAAATAGGCATAATTTTCATTCAGCTGAAACCGAATTGCAACTTATCTTACTTTTTGTCGCCATGAGACTACACAAAATATTTGTTACTCCTGAACAAAATTCCAGTATACTATCTTTCTTCAGAGATAGCTTTTTGCATTAATACTCTATCTTTCTTGATAATAATCCTGTAACATTACAGATCCTATAATGTTATTACAGGATCTGTAATTATCAAGAATTCTCATATAATGGATCTGCATAGTTCAAACCCATACTGCTGTTCAAGGGTCAACTGTAATATTCTTTCTGGAATATATTCCATTTCTTAAGTCATTCATTAAAATCCTATACATCAGATAAGAAATGACACAACCCCTATGATAGTTGTTATGATCATTTAAGCCCACTATGAAAGAAAATCACTTATAATTCTATGTAATACACATAAACTGCCTTAGCATAATGTTACATTTTAAAGTTATTTTGTATCTATTTCACACATTATGGTAATCTCTTTGAAGACAGAAACCTGATCCTAAATAGTTTGCATTTCCCACCACTTGAGAGTTTTGCATATAGTAGCCATTCATTTGCAATAAAGTAAAATTATAAGAGTTACATATTTAAAATTAGGTGCTACAAATAGTATGATTATAGTGATTACTTTTCTTTTGTATAGCTAACACAACTCTACAGATTCCAGGAATCTTTTGTAAAGATTAAAGAAAATAATTCTACAACATAATACGAATAAAATGACTTTAAGAAAAGAAATACAAACAACACAAATATTGTACACATTAACTTTTGCATTCCAGAAGTTTCATGAAAATATGAGATTAACTCTCACTATAATTTGTTCACAATTTGAAAAGCCATCTTTGTTTTGCTGGTTGATTTTTTTTTGTTATTATTTTTCAATTTTCTCCACTCACATCAATCGGTTGAAAAGGTGATAACTAAAAGCTTCATTGGAAATGCCTAAGCCTTAACAATATTCTGGAAGAACTTATCTGAGGCTGTAAAATCTGTGTGACATTTTACAAGAATAATAATTTTTAAAGCTTCAAGCTGTTATCTCAGAACATTTACAATATGCATCAGAGGGTAGAAATCAGCAAGTCTCTACAACATTTTGGCTTGACAATCATTTATTTTTCAATGACAACCCATTTTATTTTTAATAGTACTTATTTTTGTAAACAGAACAATCAATCCTACCAAGAACATACACCAAGTACAGAAAAACTGTCCCTACAAAGCTAGCAAACAGCATGCATGTCATGCAAGCAAGTCATTTTTCTCCTAACATAATAATGGGTGATGGTGTCTTGCTAAAATACCACAGATCTCATTTGATTTTTTTTTTTTTTTACAAGTTTTCCCACCTGTCAATACTCAGTCAGCATGGTATTTGCTTAAACATTTTGTGTTCTTTCTGTAACTTGTAGTGGAACCAGTTATGAAAACTCAGCAGTCAGAATTTTGCTAACAGTTTTCCCACTGAAACCTAGTGCAGAAGGAAACCCAGCTTGCTCTGCCCCAGGTGCATTTGCTCTGTCATGCGAGCATAACATAATATATGATTGTCAGTTAAGGAAGCAAATAGAATTCAGAGATACCCAGGAGGAAGAAAATGTTGACCATGCAAGTCACACTATTTTTATAGTTACATTTTTAGCTATATCTATTCTTAACTGAAGGGGAGACGAACAGATTGGGGAGTCATTGGAATACTGAAATATGGATTGATCCATGGCATAAATAATATAGTGGTTCATTAAAAACTGAGACCCTATGCTATAAGTAGCTTTAGGTAGGCTCAATAAAATATTTGTTTATCCAGGTAACCTGGAAATCTTTAAAAATTTCCTTTATTAGGTAATTAATCCCATTTATGTTTATTATTATGATCAATATATTTGATCTTAGTTTACACACAGACACACACCCTTTCATTATCTTTCTTTCTCTTTTGGTATCAAGTAAGTGTATTGTTTAATACACAATGTAATACCCACAATCTCCTCCTTTTAAAATATTGTCTATTTCCATGAAGAATAATATTGAAATAAATTGTAATTTCTTCTTTCCTTTCCCCTTTTCAATTAAGTTTATAGTAATATCATTTAATTTTAATTAATATTTATAAGGCATCTATTTAAAGCATATACTTTAATGAGTTTTGAGAATGGTATACCTGTTGAAGCCATGATCACAAGACATTTCAGTTACTCCAAATAGAGCCTTTGTGGTCCTTTTGCAGTCCATCCTTCTCTATGCCCCATGCAATCACTGATCGGCTGATCTTCTGTATGTCACTATAGATTCTAAATGCCATATAAAGTAGATAATACAGTATTTACTTTTTAATTGTCTTTTTCACCTAGTATAAAGAATTTGAGTTTCCTCCATATGCTTGTGTGTATCAGTCATTCTTGGCTTGTATTGCTCAGTATCATTCAATTGTATTTTGGTTTTGCTTATCCAATCACCTGCTAATGAACTTTTGGGTTGTTTCTAATTTTTGATTATTCTGAATTAAATCACTATGAACTTTCATGTATAAGTGTCTGTGTAGACCTATATTTTTCCCCTTCAGTAACATATAGGCTGGGTCATATGCTACGTATATGTTTAGATGTTTATTGAAATGCCAAATAGTTTTCCAGCAAGGTATGAGTGTCCCAGTTTCTCTATATCTTGACCAGAATTTAATATTGTATATGTGTTTCTGTGTGTGTTTGCTTTTAGATATTCTGATGGGTGTGCAAGTGCTATCTCATTTTAGTTTTAATGTGCATTTCCCCAATGACTAATGATGCTGTGCATCTTTTCATGTGCTTATCTGCCATGTGTATATTTCCTTTTGTGAAAATCTATTCAAATCTTTTGCTTTTTTTTTTTTTTTTGAGACAGAGTCTCGCTTTCTTGCCCAGGCTAGAGTGAGTGCCGTGGCGTCAGCCTCGCTCACAGCAACCTCAGACTCCTGGGCTCAAGCAATCCTCCTGCCTCAGCCTCCCGAGTAGCTGGGACTACAGGCACGAGCCACCATGCCCGGCTGATTTTTATATTATATATATTAGTTGGCCAATTAATTTCTTTCTATTTTTATGGTAGAGACGGGGTCTCGCTCAGGCTGGTTTTGAACTCCTGACCTTGAGCAATCCGCCCGCCTCGGCCTCCCAGAGTGCTAGGATTACAGGCGTGAGCCACTGCGCCCGGCCCTTTTGCTTATTTTTGTTGGGTTGTTTGTCATCTTCTTAGTAAGTAGTAAGAGTTTTTATATATGTTAGATTAAAATCTATTATCAGACATACGTTGTGAATATTTCTTTCCAGTTGGGCTCTCATTTTTATTTTCTTAAGTATTTCAAAGATAAACTTTCAAAAATTGATAAAATAAAAATTATATTTTTTTATGTTATAGTTTGTGCCTTAGATTTTCTAAGAAATCTTTCCCAAGCCAAGTTCCCTATCAGCCTGCTGTTACTTACTTTGCAGAGTCCTTTGCTTGTTGCTTTTTGAATTTTGTTTGGAATTTTTAGTGGCGATTTTCATAGAGGTAGGCTAAGTGGCCTTTCTCCATCTTGGGTACTTATTTTCCAATAGTATTTTTGAGACACCAGAAACAACTGTGAGAAAGACATCTACTTAGGTAAAGGAAATCTCTGTCCTCACTTAATTGAGGTCATCTTGTTTGAAAGAATGGAATTTAAAGACGTTTTGGAAGTATCTGAAAATAATTTGAGTATATAGGAAGCAGCACTTAATACAGGTGCAGACTTTGGACTTATTTTAATAACAACTCCCTTTTTCTTGTTGCCTGAATTATTGCCTGGTAATATGTGACATCTAAAAAAAGCCGACTTACTTCTGTGGTCACGATAATGGTATAAAATTCTGTAGTCCAGTCTAGTTTCCATGTCATACTTCTTAAAGTATTCTTTATCTTATATTGTCCAGTAAATAAGTCAGAACTTCTTGTGCCAAATATTAGCAGGGGCTAAGGGGGGTAATGTCTCTCCCATTTAGGTTAGCATTCCAGCACCCCAGGGATCACCGCATGGTCTAAACCAGTTTGTTAAGGAAGGCAATGCCAGGACTCACCTCTTCCAATAGGATATTGGTGCCATTTAGATTGAAACTCAAGAGTGTTTATGAGTTCTCCTCATTCCAGGGCTCCTCAGAGACTCTTACTTCTGAAACAGAAAGATATCATGTCTGTGAATATCAGTCCTGAAAGTGTCTGTTGCTTTTTCCAAGAGCATCAGTCCATAAAGACTGTATCTCTTGATCATCATTTTGGATGTGAGAGGTATGGATTTTATAAGAATGTATTATAATAATGCAAACATTTGTAACTTGGTCAGTTTTACTCTGTGTGTGTGTGTGTGTGAGAGAGAGAGAGAGAGAGAGAGAGAGAGAGAGAAACTTTCACCATCACAGCACACAGTGGGAGGACTACAAGGATACCTTTGCCAGCCAGAACAGTTTTCCAGTGCATCATTCTTCCCATTACACAAAATGTTCACACATTTCTAGAAAGCAAATTGTTGATCTCAGCCTGAACTAGTTTTGATTGAAATGAAGCAGGGCAAATGTATTAAATCTTTCCAAATGTGTTTCAAATGTCAAGATGAAAAATGAGTCTTTTAAAATTTATTATTTGGAGGTTTAAGGAAGTATACCACAGGTGCCGTTTTTGTTTTAAGTCATTTTTAAATGGGAATCCTATATGTGATAGTAACATAATTTCCAAATGATGACATTTGATTAAGTTCCTACTGAAAGTTTTAAGGACTAGGAAAATACATAAAAAATATAGATCTCTTATAATACCTTTCTTGATTATTAAAAATAATGATGCTACTCTCTCTTGATCATGTATCTAATGAATAATGCCTCTTTTGTTCCTTGATGAAGATCAATGTAATAACCCAGCCTGGCAGTCATGTATTACACAATCTGTTTTTTATTTTTATTTTCACAAGTGAAAAAAGACAGGTTGTTTCTTACATGGCAGAGCTCCACAAATGCCAAAATATATATTCCTTTTCAGCCATGATCAATATATCAATATTATTCCAATTAAATCAATATTTCATATACCTATGATGGCAAGAAATTCTAAACCAGTGATATTTAAAGAGATTCTAAGACACATTAACACTTTTCTGCTAAGTTTTCACTTTTAAAGTGGCCAAGTTTTTAATGCCTCATATTATGTGTTTTGCAGTGCTGTAGGGAATGTATCTCACAAAAACAGATGCTTTTTATATACTACATCATTGTCTGCCATGCTTTCTCTTTAGCCCATGTGGTAAGGGAAAGAACATTATCTGGAATGATCCTGAAATGATCTGTTTCCTGCCTTTCCTCTTCTAAAGTCCCATAGAGCAGACAGACTCCAGATCAGAGGGCTACACTGGTGTCTTATACACTAAATCAGTTTAAAAAACAATTCTAATTTGCACAAACTTGTCTAGAGAATAGGAAAAGAAAGTATGATGGCAAAATCGAGAAAGAGTGTTATGAGAATGATACCTTCCCAATCAGTCTCATGTGTACATATAGAGGCAAAAAATCCCATAATCAACATAATCTAGCAACATATTAATCAGAACACAATTAATTTGGTTTTATTATAGGAAAGTAAAATTTGTAGGTTTGACGTTAGAAAATTATGATTCACTAAATTAACAGATGAAAGGAGAAACAGAATGATATTACTAGGTAAGGAAAAGAATTTGACTAAATTCCATATCATTCATTAAAAATAAAAAACCCACAACTCTTGGAAACTAGTATTAAATAGGAATCTTAATAAGGGTGATAAAATACCCCCTCTTTGTTTTTGGGAAAAAAATCACTGTTTGCTTCCAGGAAGATATAGTTTTTGTCTATAGGAGCTGGCTTCTCATAATTAGTGGGGCTTGGGGTGGGGAGCAGATTACGGATGTGCAGCATTGAAATCTGAATTTTTGGCCTCTCACAACTCCTGCTTTCAAAGAGAAGCAGGAGCAGTTGACTAAAAGCTTAAAACAGTGTTTCTCAACTGTCGGTATACATTGGAATCACCTGCTGGAGTTGTCAAACATTGCTACATCCCATTCTCTGAATGTCTGATTTAGTAGGTCTGGAGCGAAGCCTGAGGATTTTCATTTCTAGAAAGTTCCCAGGTGATACTGATGCTGCTGTTGGGGTACCTAACTTTTAGATCCACTGGCCTAGAGCAAACGTGACGTTTGGTGCAGAAAGACAAGGTAATGGCCATGGTAACCACTTTCATGTGTCCCCACACAGAGGCTACTAGAAAAACTAGAAAGTAAAACAGGGCTTTAAAATTCTAGTCTTTGTGACACTTTTGATTCACTTCTGTTTTCTTTAGTTGAGATTCCTAGAAAACAGAGCTTGATATAAAAGCTTCTTTGCTAATATTTTGTTGGGGAACCAAATCCTAGTGATGAAATAGAAGGGTGATCCATGGTAAGAAAAAGAAAACACAGGTGGTGTGTCATTAAGCATGATATCCAGGACAATTGATTGCTTAATCACATGAGGCTGTTTTCGGTCTACATCTCAGTGCTATCCATAAAGGGGAAGAATCAAGAAAAATGTCTCTGCCAACTTCTATATCCCCCTGTAAGTGAACTCCCTTATATGCATTGCTTTTACATGCAGAAGTAGCAAGTATGTCCTGCAGTTACTCAGTAAATTGTGCCCTCAGAAAAACCCTGGAGTAATGGGGAGAAGCACATAGTGGAGCTTTAGGAGGGACCATAGGCGTATGCCCTTCTTATGTCTACTGGAACCACACAGCAGCTGGGGTAAAACAAGGCCACAGTGGCAGGTGAGAACAAGACAATTTGAAGTTAACATATGTATTTATCTGGCATGATGCTTTGCACCACTTGGACCTGCATTATAGTTGACTTTCCATTATAGCTGGCACCCACCATACAATCTGTATGATTGATGAATAGCCACTTACGGTGTTGACTGATTAGCAGAATTTTAAAAAATCACTTTCTTTTAATAGCGGCCACCATCCTGTCAAAACAAGATGCCACACTTTCCATCTAAGGGAGGAAATACACATGTTCCTTTTAGGATGGCCAGGTACAGTCTTCGAAAAGATTTAAAACAGGTGATTTAGTGAAACAAGATACAGTCCTTGCTGCTACAGCTGGTCCTGAATACACAGATGACATTATTTCATTTCCTGTTTGCAGTTTCCCTCACTCTCAAGTGTGTTGGCTGTCTTGGAGTAGGACATCCATCTACCCTACTGGGTTACAGTGAATCCCCCGGTTACTGCCACTTTTGAGTAATAGCAAACTTAAAGCAGTATAGTAATCAGCACCAACTTATGTGGAAACCAGTCCTGGAGTTCATTCCTTCCATCAGTTGGGCATAAGGAAACACTCATTAGCTAAAGCTATGGACTTAGGTAAAGGCTTCAGAGCAATGGAGGTACAGTGACATGGAAATCTGGAAGCCTGTTCATGTAATTTACTCAAGCCTTTTGGACTTGCTTATACATGTTCCTGGGTGGATGGAATGGATTGTTACCTGACCTTGGATGTGGGAGTTCTAGTAATACCTAGCTCATGATGGGCACTTCTGATAACATTATCACTTGGTATCCTATGGCCAGGTGCTCTGTCTCTAGTAAATTCACTAGCACACCTAAAGGTATCTTTCAAACAAAGTAGTTTTCTGCTATAGATGACATGGATTTGCTCCAGGATCTTATCATCCTAAACTGTGTTCCACAACTGGGGTTTGCTAGAAATTTCACATAGCCTCCTTATTCTCCATGGCACTACTGACTGTTAGGTCTTAAATCCTGGGAAGCTTGATTTATGGCCTTCTCTTGCTCTAGGCCACACTTAAGATTGGCAGCCTTCTGAGTCATAAACGTCCTTTTGCCATAGCTCTGAAAACCAGTAGGAGTTTTCTCCCAACTGCTAAATGTATCTACCCCAGTTATATATTTGGGAACATGGAAATGATAAGGAGTTCCTGTGAAGGCATTGAATATTCCATAAGATAAAATGTGCTTTCTCACCCAAATTTAATAAATCCCTTGTCTCTTTATAACAGCAGTCCTCAACCGTTTTGGCAACAGGGACTGGTTTCATGGAAGATGATTTTTCCACAGGCGAGGTGGGGGGCTGGGGAGTGGGAGCCAAGCTCAGGCGGTGATGCAGGTGATGGGGAGCGGCTGAAAATACAGAAGAGGCTTCACTGGCTTGCCCACTGCTCACTTCCTGTTGTGTAGCCCTCCAGTTCCTAAGTTTCATGAAAGACAATTTTTCCACAGACCTGGGGGCCAGGGGAGAGGGGGATGCAAAGTTCTGTGGCTTAGTCTGTAACAGGCTGCGGACCAATACTGCCCTGGTCTGGGGGTTGGGGACTGCAGCTTTTATAGGGATATGATGACATTTTAGGTCTGCTAGTATCAGTGCAGTGTCAGCTCAATCCCTCTATCATTCCTGAAAAAGCCTTCTTATAACACAGCATGTAGTTATACAGCTCATTTTAAAAGAATCAGAATTAATTTTTCTTGCCTCCTCTGTTTAAAAAAGAACAATCTTGAAATCAGAAGGCTGCAGGTTCCCTACCCCTTTATAATTTGACCAGTATAAGAAATGATGTTACGAGGCTTCCAACCAGAGACTACCTTAAATCCTCTAGTCCCACTCAACCCACCATCTGTGTAGTGCCAAGTAGAATAATCACCTAGTCAATAAATAGAACTAGCAAACATAATTCTTGTTTTAAGTCAATAAATTTGGGTATATTTGGTCATGCAGTAATACATACTGATGTAATCTGTTTTGTTTTAAATGTTACATGTTAAAATCTCATAATATTTACCTATATTTCTACTATAGATTTTGGTTTATAAAGTTGGTGCTGTGTTAATATTTGTACTGTATATTCATAACTATGTCTTATCTTCATTGTGAATATTACTTTCAGCAATATAAAATATCTTTAATGCTTTTTGAAATGAATGCTACTTTGACATCTTATATATAGCAAGAGTTAAGTTTGTGAGGTAAATTAAAAATCTTTTTCTTTCCATGTGTGTTAACCTCATTCATATTTTTGAAAGGGCTCATTTGGAAGTTTGTTATTTTATCTAACAACTTAGTGTATTATCTTTTATTTCCTACATTTATTCCTCTTTGTGATATGTTTTCTTTGCTCTTTTATTTTTTAAATTTCCTTTGGTATTTCGGAAATTTGTAGCTTTACTACCCTTAACTCTCTCTTTCCTTATTTATCCCTTAACTTTCTTGCCAGTTTTTAATAGTATCCTTTGACCCCATTTTACTCCTATATGGCAAGCAATGGACTATTACCTACAGTCTTCTTTCCTTTTTCCTTTCCTTACATTTTTTTTTTTTTTTTTTTTTAGCTGTATTACTTTCATTTTACCAGAACTCTCTTGGGAACCTTATGATAAATCATTCTCCCACCCTTATCCTTACCTTTATTTTAGTCTTAGGTCTATGATTAAACATATACAGTGCTCATTCTAAGTCTTTCTGCCAAAGTGATTTCAGTTGGTTGAGTGAAGTTCATTCTCTGGTAAATGCTTTAAAAAGACCCATGAGAACAGGATTTCTTGAGTTCTTGCTTCCTTAAATCATCTTTGTATACTTCATTTTTCATATTTTAAATTTATATATTAATAAAATAATTGTATATATCTGGGGGGGTACCTGTGATACTTTGATACATGTATACAATGTTTAATGATCAAATCGGTGTAATTGGAATATTCTTCATTTCAAATATCTAACTTTTCTTTGGGTTGGGGATATTCCAGTTCTTCTCGTCTAGCTATTTTGAAATATACAATAAATTATTGTCAACCATAACTTCCTTACTGTACTGTCAAATACTAGATTTTATTTCTTCTAGTCTAATGGGTCCTATATTTTTGTACCCATTAACAGCTTCTTTTTATCCCTCCCTCCTACCTTTCCCAGCTTCTGATAACAACCATTCTATTCTCTACCCCCATGACATCCACTTTTATAGCTCCCACCTTCTTAAGGACAACTGGGCTGGTGATAAAATTCTTGGTTCACAATTTATATTTTTCAGTTTCTGGATAATTATGTTCAACTGTTGCCTTGCTTTATATATTGCTCTGAGAAGTCTGGTGTGAACCTAATTCTCTTGACCTTGTAAGTTTTTTGCAGATCTGCTGGAGCTCAAAAATATTTTTCTTTAAAATAATGTGAATATGGCATAAATCTGTCTAGGTTATGTCTTGATATTGACCATTCCTGGTCAAATTTCCAAGCTATCTGATAAGCACTTTCAATATGCAGAAATATTCTTTAATTTCCATAGGCTATAGGTTAAGTCTCCATAAGGTTTCTTAAATTGTATTTTTAAATACTAATTTTTATTGTTTAGGTTTTCCTCTTCATAAACTCCAAATATACATTTGTTGGATATTTTTAGCCTGTTCTCCATTTTGATCACTATCTCTCTGATTGCTTTTACTACTAGACTTATTTCATTCTTATTCTTTTAATCCTGCTGTAGTCAACACTTACTAAAACAAATTTTATTCCTTGGGTACTTTTACAATTTAGTCTTTATTTGGGGGATGATTATGATTTTTATATTTCATTAATTTTTTTAAGTTCAATCAACTTTTACTTCACTTTTTTCTATTGTGGTCCATTTTTGTTCTTAGATTTTAAATTTCTGATTTAAGATGTCCCTCCCCCAATATTTAGGGATATATATGCACACATACATATAAAAGGCTTAGAGACAGAGATTGAGTATCCCTAATCCAAAATCTAAATTCTCCAAAATCTAAAGTCTTTTGAGTGCTAACATGATGCCCCAAGGAAATCCTCATTGAAGCATTTTGGATTTTGGATTTTCAGTTGAGAGATGTTAAACTGGTAAGTATAATGCATATATTACACAATCTAAAAAACAAAAAAAGCTAAAACATTTATTGTCCCAATTATTTTAGATAAGGGTTACTCAGCCTCTTGGCATGTATCTTCTATTTAAAAATCCTAGAAAATAGGAAAATATGTATATATGTTTTACTTCTATGTATAAATTTCATCCTTTATTTGAATTTAGCTTTTATGTCACCCAAATACATCATATTTTAATGTAATATGGGATTGCTTTCATATAGCTCTACTTTATTTTCTATCATACTGAGACCAATGTGAAATGTTTTTATTATAATTAAAAAATTGGAAGCAGCTAAATTATCTCCCTCTGTATTTTACTTTATTACAGCACCAATAACCTCAAATGTCACCTATATTTTTAAAATTTTCTGTTAAATTTTATTTTTAATTTAATTGTGCAAAGTTACTGTGTTAAATTTAAAATTTTCAATAATTCAGAAAGATCGTCATGGAGAATATTCCAATACCTACCACGTAGTTATAAACATTTTCCTAATAAACTTTCTTTTTAACATATCTATCCATTTTTCCATCCATCTAGCAATGTATCTTTTTTATTTGATGGATTAAATGACATTCAATTTTCTTTCTTTCTTTCTTTCTTTCTTTCTTTCTTTCTTTCTTTCTTTCTTTCTTTCTCTCTCTCTCTCTCTCTCTCTCTCTCTCTCTCTCTCTCTCTCTTTCTCTCTCTCTCTCTGTTATTCTTTTTGTTGTTGTTCACATACTGCATTGTGAGTCCTTTAAGGGTAGTGACTATGTTTATTTATAGTTTTTATCTATAAGACAGTCTTAGTAGGGTCTAGTACAAGCTTTCTGAATTAGAATTCATCTAGAATGATTAATTAAGTGTTCTTTTTGAAGAAATGTTAATTAACTCTTTAAATACTCATAGGTAATGTACCTAGTAAGAGTCTTAAGCTTGAGCATCAGAAAGATATGATCTTAAATCTTTACAACTTTGATCAAGGCACTTGAATTCTCTGTGCCTATTTTCTCCTATGTACTACCCTATAAGATTGCTGTAAAGAATAAGTCCTATATGTGAAGTTCTTAGCGCAGCTTATTGCATATAGTAGTTAATATGTGGAATCAGCTGTTCATTTTACTTACATTAATAGTATTTAATTTTGCCTTCTTGGTTAACATTAGGTTTATGAATATGTTAAAATAAGGAGCCATGAAAGGGGAAGGATTTCAGCATATCCTATTGGGTAGAATATTATGGATTATTAGGCAACAGAAATTGAGATAAAAATGCTCACATGAGGAGTCTTTATTGTAAATCAAATTTACCTACATTTTTCTCACTACCTTTTCTATTTGTTTCATGTCTCTGGTTATACATGGATCTGACCTACTGGAGAATGAGGACTCTAGTAAATCACAGACTCACTACTCATTAACTAGGAAATATTTAGGCAATTAAGGTTGGCTTCTCTTGGATGTATCATTAGATTCTTCCTGGCACCCCACTAATAGCTAGTTTCTTTTCTTTTTTTTCCCCCCACACATAATATGTCCTGAACTATAGCTGCTAGTGTTTGGCTTGATGGATTCTAGAAAATGCCATCGGCTTAAAAATTTTATGCTATAGGCTATATACAATTGAGTATTATCAATATTACCCTCTCTCTCAAACTGGAATTTTACTTTGGAGGAAAAGAACAATGTATACAGAAGGTTTTTAACTCAGTTTTCCATATTGTTGGAACATAAGACAACACAAAATTGGTTTTAAAAATTTAGTGAGAACTATGCAACAGATAACAGTAACCCCCAGTGTATGTAACTTAATTCTGAAACTAATATTTCTTCCACATAAATTAACTATTCTATTTGATGTGAATGAGGGTATTGGTAGCAATGCAATTTTCAAGCCAGGAGAGCAACAACATTCAGACTGACAGCTTTCCAGTGGACCCTAAAACTAATGGACTATCTCTCAACATCTAAATCTTGGCAGTCCCAGAGAATGTTAAAGGTATGATGAGTAGATGAATTGAATGGGGAAGTAAAGTAAGATAGATAGTGTAACACTGAATCAACATACTGTTCCAGGTGGCATAAAACATTCCAAACGCAGTAAAACCATGTTGATAACAGCATTGTATTTGATGTTCCTATATTGCAGGAGAAAATAATATTTTAAGGACAGAGCAGGTTTATTTTCTATCCCTGGAAAATTATAAATGTTTCTGTCACCTTCAGAAAACTTTATTAAAATAAAATTATTAAAAGTTGCTTAAAATTACTATATTTGGAGTGGTAAAGAGTCATAACTATTTTCATTCGAGCCCCTAACAAACATGATCTGTTTCTACTACAGCACTCACCATCCTGGATAGTTTACTCATATATATATGTGTGTGTGTGTGTGTGTGTATGTATATATGTACATGCACGCACATATATATGTGTATCTTATTACCTTTTAAATATATGTGTATATATATATGTACACACACACGCACGCACATATATATGTGTGTATCTAATTACCTTTTAAAATCCTGAGGTCAGGTTTTCTTTTTGATTCTATTGATCTGTTTCTAACACTGAACAGACAATGTTAAATGAATGCACAAATTAAATGCACGAATGGACGAATTAAAGAATGAACATTTGTTCATATTGCTAGTCCTTTTAAATGTCTGCCTCTGTAATTCCAAGTCTAGGTCTTCCTGCTTTCCTCATTCTACATTTGCATTTAAAATAAATATAAATCTGGTACCTGCATTATTTTACGCATTCTGTTTGTCTCAAAACCTTGCATGACATTTCAGTCCTTGATGGGTAATTATTTCTTTGGATGGCGGAAGAAACGCAAAACTTACTTGTTTTTGCACACATTTTGCTCATGTATCAGAATATATGTATGAAAAGAATGCCTCTCAAATTTGTATTTTCTTTTACTTGAGCTATTTGCAACATAAACATGTACTGTACTACAAATGAAAGGGGAAAAATTTCCCACCAATGAAAACGTCTGCTTAAGTAATTTAAAGTGGAAATAGGGCGTAAATTGCATTTCTTCAAGGAAATTAAAAAGTGGGTCTTTTCTGTCACTAGGGAAAATAAATTTTAAGAAGCACATGTAATGGAGCCATTTAACTGTGTACATTAGTGTGCTTTGGCCATTGAACAAGAAATGAATGGATGAGCACTCTTTCAGTGCCTACCCAAACGTTGTTGACCTGAATCCAGGATTTATTGGAAGATACGGGCCATGGGGGTCAATCCAATTTGGTCTTGTAATTCTTGTATTAGGTGAAGTCTCTCTCAGATAGATGGGGTGAAATTTTCTTACTTGGTGCTTCTGAATACCATTCCAAGAAGAGTTTTCTGCTTAGCACAGAGCCTGGGGCTGATTAAGTGACAGATAATGGAGGAATGAGAATGTGTCTTTCCACCATTTTGTTGTTTTGTTTTGTTCTCAAGTGCTGGAAGGTATTTCAGTTATTTCACCTTATATTTAGTCATTTCCCCTGGATTCTGGGAGCAGAATTTTTTTGACAATCTTAAATTTCAGCATGTTAAACATGATGTGTAACTTTTTCATGTGTATGTGTTATTAGGTTTGAGAAATTGAAAATAACTAACATCATTGATGGCTATTATTTTTATTCCAGATCTACATTTTAGAAAGTATGGTGGAGATATACAAGTGAAATTATGGGGTGGTAAAAGGATAAGCAGAGAGTTGTTACAATACAGAACAGGAGAAAGATGTTGAGGGTCTGAGCTAAAGCTATATCAGCAGGATGGAAAAGTATGGTTGTAAAACTGTTTGGATTGAACAGTCTTTGCATAAAATTTCAGATAAAGATAAAAGTTGAAACTTGTCTCTAATTTTTTGCCTCAGACAGATGTGAGGACAACTGATTACGTTAATCGAAAAAAGAAAGGTAGGTAAAGGAAGGATGGGGAATTTTGTAGTGTCTAAGAAAAAAGTTTGGTTTAGGGAAAGTTAAGGTTGCTATACTTGGGGATTCTTTTAGAGAAAGATAACTTTGGGAGGTTGAAAATATAAAATTAGAGCTCAAAGAGTTCTTGGCTGTAACAATGAGTTGTATATAGACTGAGGAAAAAAGAAAGCTTTAATCTAAATGTTTTAGATGTATTACTCTATTTTCTCCTCATAACTATTTTCTGTGGAAGGTAATTTTATTATAAGTGAAAAACCTCTAGCACAGAGATATTGAATATCTTTTCCTAAGAATACCTTTAACACATGGTGGGTATATTAGTCTGCTCAGGCTTCTGTAACAAAATTCCATAGTCTGAGTGGCTTAAACAACAAAAATTTTCTCACAGTTTTAGAGGTTAGAAGTCCAAAATTGGGATACCACCATGGTCAGACTCTGGTGAGGGCTCCTTTCCTGGCTTGTGGATGGATACCTTCTCACTGTGCTCACATGACCCTGCCTGGGTGCCAACATATGGGAGGAGAGAGGTAGCTCCTTTTCTTCCTCTTCATATAGAGCCACTAACCCTGTTGGATTAGGACTCCCCCTTATGACCTCATTTAAACTTAATTACTTCCTAAAAGCCCTAGTTCCAAACACACTCACATTGAGGATTAGGGCTTCAACATGAATTTGGTGGGATGCAATTCAGTCTATAGGAGTGTGCCTAGGATTTGAAACCAGATAGATGGCAGAAGCCATACCCTTTACTGACTACTAAGCTTGTGATGTGAGCCAGTAACCAAAATCCTGTGAATGTGGAAAGAGCAGGTGGATGACATGGAACAGCACAGGTGAAGGATGGTGGTACTGAAAGGAATAAACCTTAAAATGGGAATACAAAAATTTATAATGCATAGTTTTGTCCTTGGGAGTATTACAGAAATATAATATACTTAGACATGCACCTTTTATATATTATCAAAAGAAAGTTGTATTTCATTGCAGTATTGCTACTGAAAATTACAGAGTGCTTCCAGGTACAAATCACTGACACCTGAATCCTTGTGTTTTGATTCTGCAGGCATGCTTTTATTCTTTGGGTTGAGTGGAGTGTGTCGCAGATATTAGAATCACCAACTTTTACACGCAAAAAAGTGGGTCTGTGAGAAACAGATCTGTATGTGTAAAGCAAAGGGACAAAACATTCCTTTAAAAGACATGTGATTTACACAAAGAGAATTGCATATACATGTACACATTAAGTGTCTATACTTTTTCAGGTACTTTTCAAAAGATAACTTTAAATGCTTCAAACTACTTCAAATACTTCATTAACGTGAAACATGTAACTGCAGTATAATAATAAGGAAAAATGCTTATTTTAGAAATAGCATTCATTTTACTACTAGAGTTCAAGAAGGATATTTTCCATGAAAAAATAAGGATGATTTAATCCTAAGGGAGAGAAAAAAATCATCTACAATGTTCATCCCTCATCTTTTGTTTGTTTGTTGTATTTTGCTTGTGCTCACTGTACAATCCAAATGTCATACTTGTGGCTTAAATAATTCATTTACATTTGACTCTAAATCACTCTGTTATGTGACCTTGTGTTTAGATTTCAGAAAAATAGTTATTAGACTAGTCCAAGCCTCAGGGTAGTTTTGTAGATAGGTTTCAGAAATCATTAATCTGTCAAAAATTCTTCAGGTCTGTAAAATGTTTTGACCTTGTTTACAGTTATCCATGTCACCCCATCCACTGCGTCCTTGGCCCCATGTTTTTCTGCTGATCTCTGTGTCTTTAGGATAAGAGGATGTATGCAAACTTTCACCAAATAATTGAGATACAAAACAGCACCAAGAGTTTCAAAAACATGAGGGAGAATGAATAATAAGCAAATAGCTATTTATTGAGCAATTAATATTTTATAGTCATCTTTATGTGGCTTTCCATTTACATCTCATAACCCAGTGACTTTGATTTAGTACCTCAGGATGGTGGTTAAGGGCACCGACTTTCCTATCAGAAATAAGCAGGTTTAAATCCCAGTTTTTTTACTTACTAGCTATATAGAGAGTCCTAGGAAGATTTTTTAGCCTTTCAACATCTTATTTTCATCTTGTATAAAACTGAAAATGAAAATATTACCTACTCCAGTAGGGTTGTGGCTGGAATGAAGTGAGCATGCCATGGTTAGCATTTTTTTCTAGTAAGAAATAATCAACGAATGATTGTGGTAGTGTTTGTTGGAAATGCTGTGACTTGTCCAGAGCCACACAGCAGGTAAAAATTAGTCTTGATTCAGAGTAAGGTTTGCTAAAGCTTAACTGCTTTTCCTCATGAGATATTTGTCACTCAGTATAATTGTTTCAAATTTGTTTTCTGCTGTTTACTAGGCCCAAGGCTGATTTTGTTGGAGTGAACTTGTAGTTCAGAGTATATTTTCATGCTTGTGATTTGTATAAGGTTAAATGGCAAGGGCTGGTATAAAATAGATTGGGAGAAAGTGAAACAGCTAGAGGTTTGGGTTATAAAGGGAGATTCTTGCCACCCTGTGACAAATGCCCAAGACAGACATCTGTGCCCCAGGGAATCACAGCCATATACAAAACTCCACCTCCACCTTGCCTGTTTCTCCTGTTTTCTTGCATCTGTAAACATTTTACCTACCATTTTTTCCTGAAAATAAAACAGGGTCTTATATTTATTTTTCCCTAGGGCTTATTTTCAGGGGATGTGTTACTTTAAGTAAGATACAACAATCTACATTTATTCAAATATAGTTAAGTTGTCTTCTTCTGGAACATCATAACTCTCCAAACTCCGAATTCCATCCTGAATTTCTTGCGACTCTATTTCCTTTAGAACCATTGGCCCCAATCTCTCATGTTGAGCAATAGAGCTCTCATGGGGCAGATGAGAAGGGCTACTCATCTTCTTTACTGCTCCCAGACGAAATGCATAGGTTGTGCAGATATCCTGCGTAGCTACGCCCATCACTAGGTCTTATTTTTGAGGTAGGGCTTATATTGCACAAATGCTTAGAAGTCCTGCTAGGGCTTATTTTATGGGTAGGTCTTATTTGTGGGGAAACACAGTACTATTTTTCTACCCTAGCAGGGAGTAAATAGGTTTTATATAGTTGTATAAATGTTAGTCTTAGGGAACTATATCTAGAAAGAATATTAATGAAGATTCAATTGAGTAATATACTTTAAAATGATAGACACGCTTAAAGCTCTGACTCGGGGGACGGAGGCAAGGGAAATATATGTAACCTTAACATTTGTACCCCATAATATGCTGGAAAAAATTAAAAAAGGAAAAAAAAGTAAACATGTTAAAAAATAAAATAATTTTCCTGTATTAAAATATGGATATATGCATGCATGTGTAGTTACATATAACAAAGCAAGGGGAACATAATAGCAATAGAAAGTTTATACTGTAATTATGTGTTTATATCATGATTCCTTTTTATTACATATGTGTCTGTGTAATTATATATTTGAAAATTCCATATAACTCCTTAAATTCTTAATTACTTTTATTTTAATCATATAATGTTATATATGAGTACTTTATATGTCTAGGGGATATATTTTAATTATTCACTTATTTTCTTTCAAGATAAAATATGAAAAATACAAAATTTTTCTATGTTTACTAGCTTATTGAGCTATTAAGCAACATAGAATAATATTTCTTCATTCTACACTATCCATCCATTAGCTATTTACCTGTGTGCTATTATCAGTTAAGTTTGTCATCTCATATATATTAGATATGAATGTGAAACTGAAGAAGTTAATATTTAATCTTGAATTTGACTAGCTAAAAAGAGAATTAAAGGAATATACACTTCTTAGCATCAACAAGAAATTTAGGTGTAGCTGGAGAGGAAACAGTCACCTGAGATCATAAAGCTGCCAAAATTGCAGAACTGACCAGATCAGATTAAATAAATGACTAAACAGCATACCGAAAAATGAGCTCCCCTGGCTTATTCTTCATTATGTGGTATAATTGCTTTCTGTACTATGAAAAATAGTTTTCTTGTGGTGATGGCTTTATTATAAACAAAGATATTAGAAAAGAATAATGAAATGACTGTTGGTTCTGAACTTAAGAGTTTATGAAAAAACAACTTTCTAATCTCAGAGAAGGTACAACAGGGAGTTATGCAGTAATCTTTGTCTAAAGGTGACCTTGTTGAGTTTCATCATCCCCCCTACTTCTCTACACAATTCTGAAAAGATATGACACAAAGTTCATTTCTTCTTGTACCATTCAAAAACTTACTTGTTTTTACTTTCTTTAAAATCAGAAAGTAAGCATTTATAGATTCTCCCCAGTATACTACTGAAGAGATGCTTAGAATAAAATCTTCTTTTTGTGTATACCTATTACCTTTATTTCATTTTGTGCCTATAGTGTATAAAAGAGATGATTGAGTTGGATAGATACTACATATATTTATTTAAATTATCTTGGTAGAAAAAGAAATATAGAGTATGATATATTAAGCCTGATTTATCACCATTTTTTTTCTGGGTTTGCACAGTATATTTCTCTGAGATTTTTTTTTTTCCTCCTTAATTGTAATCTTGCATATTGGCCAAGTTACAGTGAAATTCAGCCTCTACTGAGCTATCACATCAACATTTACTTGTGCTTTTAGTTAAGCACCAATGGAAGAATCTATCACTCAAAAGATCTCATATCTAGCAGAAAAGAGTTCAATACTATAGCCGATCTTTCTAGTTACAGCACTAACCCCAGCTGTGGTGGCAAACAGTAAGTAACTCTGTTCACTGGAACTGCTGCCTGGGGTGAGTGTGTGTGTGTGAGAGAGAGAAAGAGAAATATGCATTCTGTATGAAGTAGACATGCTCCTGAGGCATAATCCCAAATTTCAGAGACTGAGGTTATATGTATAAATGCGTATTGGGAGAGCTACCCAAGCAACGCTGTGTTTTTATGATGTGCAGGTGAGGAAAAAGAGAGAGGTGAGTGAAGAAAACATTGTATGTTCAATCAGAAAGAGTTAAGAGGAAATTATCTTCTTTTATTTTGCTTATCATTTAGTGAAAGCTTCAAAGAGAAGGATAAGTTGTAGGAGTATCTTTCTTTTTCTGCACTAGCTAAATTTCAGGGAAAGGTACGAGGCAAAGGATTTAGCTTTTATACAATGACATTTTTAAATCTGTTTACCTGGGCAAGGTATTTGTCTCTTTGCCTCTTCTCTCTGTGCAGGTGCATGTTATCAGAAGTAGTTGAAACTGCCTATTACATAGCACCTCATGCTTCATTGGATGATAAAATAGAAAAGTTGTATTATCCAACTCATCTATCTCTTTTGATAAGTTGTACTTTTGTGTACTTTTACATTAAAAAATCATAGTGACAACATGAACCTTTACTTTAACTAGAACGATCAGGTATAATGAACCAAACAAACTATGGGATGAAATTTCACGTCAGCATTTGTTTTCACCTTTATTCCTGGAATAGCTATTGATCTTTCACCATGTTCACATGCTAAATAATAAAAATAATAAAAATATGAAATGGCTTCTAACATCCAGAAGACCATTTAAAAGGGTTTATAAATGATACAAGGGCAAATAAAATAATTGAGGCTAAAGAGGTGAGCATAAGGAGAACTCACCTCTCACTGGGAAGGGAGTGTGGGTGGAGAGTCAAGGTGAATTTATGAAGCATATAATAATTGATTTGAGCCTTTAAGCATGGATGAAAATTTTTAGTCAAGAGTTAGGTTTGGAGAGTAGGAAAAATGACAATATTCCTGAAAAGAGAGTTGAGTGATAGCTAGTCCAGTTAGGCAGGAACTATATAAGAAAATGATGCCCTTATATCAGCCATCAACTTCTATTGGGTGATGACACTGTAAAGTGTTAAACCCACAGTGCTCAAAATCCCCAGCATGATAGCACAGAATATTTCGTCCACATAACTCTTGAAATGTTTTTAGCTGCAAGTGTAAATCAATTTTCCCCATCATCCTTATGGATTATGATAAGCAAAATGTAGTTTAACATCTGTTTAACTCTACATTGATTTTCAGTAAGTTCAAATATGCTAAAAATGTTCTTTTTCCTCCCCAGATATAGGTTTTCATAGAGATTTTCTTAATGTTATGTTGTAATCTTTCAGGGTTTATTTCTCTAAAGCAATGAATAAGAAAGCTTTTTAAATCCAATGTATTCCTTGTTGGGTCAAAAATTCAAGTCTAGCCTTTCAGGTTTTTTTTTTTTTTTTTAAGAGTGATAACATGAAAAATAAATAATCTTTATTATACTCATAGCCACAATTTGTTCTCTGGAAGTAGGAATATAAAGAATTATATCTCATTTACCTAAAAAGAAAAAAAAGAATAGAAAGAAGAAACAATGTGCTTGCAAACCATACTGGAACAAGTAAAAGTCCCTGATTGCATTTAGAGATTTGTGCTACTTCTAAGTACCTGGGATAGGGCTCATTTGAGATGTAGTCATTTGCATGTTGATTTGCCCAGATATAAAGTTTTCTTTGCAACTGTGAAGCACTGATCTGGTTATTTTTAGATGGGTATGCCTACTTGCAAAAAGAAACTTTTTAAACACTGACTCTCATATTGGCATTGAAAACTATAGTGAGGCACCAAGGGGATAGTGACAACAGGTGGAAGTTGCTGGAATCTGATCTCATTCCCCTATGTAGATCTGGGAAGATAATAACACTGCTAGCCAAATGCAGGCAGAATTGGTTACAAGAGTAATAGTATGAATGATTTTAAAGCTGGTTATTAATTTATCAAGGAGCTTTTATGATGCTAATATCCCCTCCCTCCCTTCCTTCCTCCCTCCCTCCCTCCCTTCCTCCCTTGCCTTCCTCCCTTGCCTTCCTCCCTCCCTTCTTTCCTTCATTCCTTTTTCCCTCTTCCTCCTTTGTTCCTTCCTTTCTTCCTTCAGTTCACAAACCATCAGGAAGGTATAAATGAGAACAGCAGCCTTAGAGGATCTGGAGACTGGTTACAAGAGATTGAGTCAAAGAGTAAACATATTGAGGATACCAAAAATTAGGTTTCTCACTGTTAGGAAATGAAATTGCAAATTTGAAATGAAAGAATGAACACTGTGGTATTTGACTGAAGTTAGTATTATGGGTATGAACTCATGGTTTTATGTATCTATGTACATAGGACATTAAATACAAAAGTATTTGTGTGTGTGTGTGTTTCCTATCTCTGAACACTTGCTATGATAGAAATAAGGAAGTATTAAAACGATGATGGTGCCATGTCAAAAAGACACAGATACCAGCTTGAAGGGGGTTTCACTGCAATATCTAGAACAATTTGGGCATCTAAATAAATACTGATGGGTCATATTGGACTATATCCTATTGAATAAAAGAAGATTATGTAAAGAGAAATGTATGAGTCTATAGTGAGCACATAAGTTGGGGAAGAAAAAGCTGTTACTTACAGTAGAATGCCAAAAAATGAATGTAGAAGCAATGGTTGAATTAGAAAATCACCATTTGCAATTATCATAGTAACAATTCGGCCAACGAAGAGCATCAGTGGATGTTAATCGAAAAAAACATAGTTATATAGTCTTAAATATCTCCCCCTAAGATATAAGTAGAATGGGAAAAAGAATGAGAGTCAAGTAACTTAAGTATACCAAAATCAAGATCTCAATGAAGTAACCCAAGTTAATATCACCAGAGATGATTGTGTGCCACTCAATGAAACGCAGTGAGAAAAGGCAGTCTTACTCCATGATGGTTCTGCTAAAATGCATAGCCCAAATGTAGTTATCAGAGAACATCAAATAAAACCAACTTGAAAGACATTCTATTTAATGCAAAACAACTAGCATGTATTCAAAAATATTAAAGTTGGTAAGATCAAGGAAGAACTGTAGAATTCGTCCAGATTCAAGGAAACCAAAAGAATATAACAACCAAGTACAACATGTCATCCTGAATTGAATTATTTTACCATAAATGAAATTTTGGAACAGTTTGCAAAACTTGAATAAGATCTCTGGATGAAAGACATATGATATTTATTTGTATTCTTATTGCAATTTTATTTTGTAAGTTTGAAATTATTTCAAAATAAAAAGTACAAAGCAAATTGATGTCTATCACAAAATATTATTATATCAGGATCTCTGAGTGTAGATACTTTTTAGAGAGATCCTCAAATGATGCTAATATGGAGCCAAGGTTGAGGACTGCTGGACAAGGAGGTATCTGAGCAACAGTACTTATTAAGAGCATAGCTTTCAACAAAAAGAATTATAATTATGGGTCTGAGTCTTGTTTCATTCAGCATGAATTTTGGTGATGGATGTATGTCTAGCATTTAATTGGTGAGTGGATGCCAATACTCTTTTACAGTTGGTACAGAGTTATTATAACCAGTCTTTGTTTGCTATACATCCAAACACTCCATTACAATATTCTACATGGTATATTTATTTTTTAAATGAAAATGTACAGAAATGTACTTTGAGATTTAAAACTTCGAATGCAATAATTAGAGACATCTGATTGTCTAAAACTAGAGTTGGCATTAGTTTAGATTGATACTTAATATATTATATTTATATGGTACGTTTCTTTAAATATATTTGACCATAGCATTAGAGAGTAATCCAGTTGGGGTTCTGTTCATTAGTACACGAGTTAATATATATTAAGATTCTTTCCTTCCTCTGCATTTGGAATATCTCGAAACGGAGAAGAGTGTGTTCTGGCCCTTCATGCACTTCCCTTTCCCCTGTGCGTGGGCTTCTATCTGTATAAATGGGAACATCATCTTGTTTCTGGCTGGAGCTGAAGGATGCAGCAGGTTTTGAGATTCTGCAGATAGTCCAAAATATAAGACCTTCAGATGTGGATGCATTTACTGTGGGCCAGAGATAACAAATGAGGAAAATTTTAATGGTGTTGTCAAGGCTTGCCTCAAGCAAAATTGTGAGATATGCCAGGATTGTCACTGGCGCCTACCATTCCTTGCGGTGCCCCATATATCTTCACCGCCTCTGTCTCCTGTGTCTTTCAAAAGGCGTCTCTTGGGTACAGTCTCAGCTGTCACATAACTTCTGCTAAGTTGTTACCAAAGTGTTACATAGTAAAGACTTTGATATTGACCACTTCCTGGGTTATTTCCTGAAAATTGGTCAAAATAAATTTATGGATATAGAGAATATTTTCAAAATAATAGTAAGCAATTATTTATGAGCCCATTTATCTGCCAAGTATTTGACTATACACTGAATTCGTTATCTCTTTTACTCCTCATAAGGACCCTATGCGGTAGGCTTTATTATTTGTACTCATTTTATAGAGGAGAACGTGAAGCTTAGAGCACTAAAATGATTTGCCCAAGATCACAAAGCTGGTGAGTGTCAGACTTTAGATTTGAAACCAGATATGTCTGATTCCAAAAACCCATGTGCTTATTTAGGCTCTATTAACCCTCATGTTTTGGATTGTGGGTTACCTGGATTATGTGTTCCTGATTTTAAAGAAATGCATGAAGTATGAACCTAATAAAACTATCTCATTACCCCTTCTCTCTTCTCCAGCAGATTAGTGCATTCCATTTTTCAGAGCATATGGTTCACAAGAGTATTCATTCAATATATCCTCTCTCACACTTTGCTCAGGTGGCAGTCTCACCCTGAAACAGTTCTCTAGTTTGCATAGTGGGTGTTTAAATAAAGCCGTGGGGAGGAGGATGCTGCTCTGAATATTTGCCAAACCCTCTCTTAGCTTCAGGTAGTAATTCAAAGAGATAATTCAGTAGAGCGTGGCTTCTTGGGAGTCTATGGATTCATTTATCAAGCTGTCAAGGCCATCAGGGTGCAGATCTCAAATATATTAATAGAAATATGCCCTCCCAGCCTTTTTCTTGAGTAACATATTTAGATCTACATTTTCTATAGTTTAAATAAAGCTATGTGTTCCAAAGCAATTAAATTGCAACGAAGAAAAACAGGATAACTGGAAACATCAACATACACAGTATATTTTAAGATAATTGTAGTTAATCATTTTCTTGTTGACGTTGTCATCTTAGTTCAAGCCCATTTAACTGGGGCAATCAAGTAGTCAGACTATGAAAACATCTTTGTTTTTGAAGTATTATGTAAATGTATTTATGACATGTCAACAGTGACTGTTATATTTTACATCTATATACCAAAACATTGCCCTTTTTTGGCTGATAATTTCCAAATTAAATTGTGTATTGCTTTCCCCCACAATGTTAAATTACTGAAGAAATATATGAATTAGTTATACAATGATGATAATGCATAAATGATACACAATTATCTTCTGTTATACTATTGAAAAGGTATTGTGTCTCCCCAAATCACCAAACTAGTACAAATGATAGCTTTTTACATAGCATATACTCTGTGCCATGTGCTGTGTTGAAAAATTCACATACGTTACTGTAATAACTTAATCTTTATAATAGTCTTGAGGTAGAATTGAGACGTTAGGATGATTATTATGCATTACATGAAATAACTGAAGATCTTTGGGCTTAAGCAACTTGCCCAATAGCCATACAGATAGAAATGAACATATATAGATTTTAAATACAAGGCTACCTTCACAATTTATTTTAATACAAATAAGTTATATAACTAAGGTAAAACAGAAGCTTTAGGACTGATGTTTCTATTAGTAGACTCATTCTAGAATAAGAATTCTCATCCATCCATAATACCATCATGAAGCGATATTGTCTTGGAGCTATAGTACCATCTTACCCAAAATGTTCATTTAATAGATGAGGAAAATGAGAAACAGGAAGGGTAAATGTTAATCTAGAAGCATTTCAAAAAACAATTTCTATCAAACATTAAATAAAATATTAAATTGTATTGTCTATAGCTTACTATTAAACCTATTTATTTATTTTAATTAAAGGCAGAATTGTCAAAGATGGAGCTCAGGCACCTCATGAAGACAATATGTGAGCTCTAGTCCTTGCTTAAACTCTACATTTCTGTTTCCTCATGCGTTACTTGGAGGTAACATAGCATCTATCTGCTGCATTGTTGTGGTGACTAAACCAGAATATGTGCCTGGCACACAGTAGTCTCAATAAGCAACAAACATATTATTGTGCTACTTTATTAGGCTCTTCATGTATGAGTGTCAGGGCCTGAGCTGTGCAGGTCCCAGAAAGTCAATTTTAGTGCCTTCAGATATGATCCAGCAGATAAAAAGAAACTTAGCATGTTTTATCTTAACATTAGTGTGCTAATAAATCTTTAATAACTGTTCTTGGCTGAGCGCAGTGGCTCATGCCTGTAATCCTAGCACTCTGGGAGGCCAAGGCGGGCAGATTGCTCAAGGTCAGGAGTTCAGAACCAGCCTGAACAAGAGCGAGCGCCCTGTCTCTACTAAAAATAGAAAGAAATTAATTGGCCAACAAAAAATATATAGGAAAACTTAGCTAGGCATGGTGGCACATGCCTGTAGTCCCAACTACTTGGGAGGCTGAGGCAGGAGGATTGCTTGAGCCTAGGAGTTTAAAGTTGCTGTGAGCTAGGCTGATGCCATGGCACTCTATCCCAGGCAACAGAGTGAGACTCTGTCTTAAAAAAAAGAAAAATGTTCTTTTTTTGGGGTGGGGAGAGGAGTCCTAATTCATAGCATTTACTAATTTTTATGTGTAAATTGCTTCTACCATGTCAAATACCAAGCTACCAATGTGACAATAACTGAATTGTAAAGTTCCAGAAAATTTAACAATAGAATTTCCCAAGCAGGTATTTGCTAGCTCTAGCACCTATTGATTTGCTTATTTGTTAAAATTTAGATATATATTTCATATGTATATGAAATATATACATATATGAATATATATAAAAAATATATACATTTCATACATATATTTCATATATATGCATGCATACATACGTAATCATAGAATCAGAAAAAAGGGTAGTTAATTATATCATGATAAGAGCCACTGTCACTGAGCTATGATAACTCTTTGGTATAAAACAGTTTCTTTCTTGTATGGTACTGGAGACAAAGAATAAGTTTTGACTTTGGGAAGTACATTATTCTAACCTACATACATACTATTGACCTCCCTTCTCCTCTGCATAGTCCATGTGTTAAGTAAACAAAATACTAATCAAAGCATAATGGATTTCAATCTTATTCACAAATTAATATAATATAAATTAGGATGCTTTTAAATGAAGAAGTTTAAATACTCTACAGAATTCTATAGAAGAGAAAGCACACATTTTGCTGTGATAATCCGGTGAGAATTTGTGGATATAAGGTAGCATTTGAGAGAGGCTTCAAAGAATGGGGAGAACCTGGCCATACATAAAGAAGAAATAATGCACACAGAGAGCACCACTTATGGCAGTTATATCCAACTTTCCATGTTTATGACATATTCTGAAATACATTTCAGCACCATAATTGCAGGGTTTACACTTGATCCACAGGAATTGTATCTACATATCACATTTATCACGGTGCACTGTTGAGTGGAACTTCCCATTATCCTGAGTGTGCTTTCATGTGGCACTGTTTTGGCATGATATACTAAGTATATCATCTTGCAGTAATGCCATTTCTTTACTACTTACTCTCAGCTTTCTACACTAAATAGAACCAGATGTTTCATCTAACAGACTGCTAAAAAGCTCTTTTCCTCATTTCAGACAAAATAAATTTTGTGCATTAATCTACATTTTATGGCACACAATTGAAGATCTTTGGTTATCCCTATACCCTATGGCACAGCCATGGACTTACTACTGGCGTCAGGGAAGGCAGTGAGCTAGGTTTGGTAACTTAAGGCAGATTTTATAACCGTGTCTGTCTAGTATACAATGGAGGGTCTGTGAACTGAAATACATACTGAGAAATAACATTTGAAAAGGAAATATCAAATTACCAAAGTCAGTCTCTGTTATTCTGGAAGCCTAGTGTTAGTAGCTAATAGAGAACATAGCAGATGACACGAGGTTGATTGGAGAAAAGGGAGATGCCATCATAACTGGGGAGTCAAATGAAAGATGAAGTTAAAAATTTGGTTGGGAGAGAAAATACAGTAGAAATGAGACACAGGGTCATAACCAGGTTTGTTGTGGATAAGCATACAGAGCTAAACTCTCCAGAGGTTGCCCATACCCTGTTTATGGAATTCTATTCTACCTTTATTTTTATATTTTTAAAATACTGTACAGTTTCAAAGATGGTGGAGAGCAGACCAATCCAAGAAGGAACAGTCAGCCTTGATTTTTGATGCCTACTTTATTCTCCATTTCATACAGAACCCATGCTCATCCCTGACCTCCTTTAGACAGAAATATATTGACATGACAGTCGGGAAGAATGCTGTTGATGATGCAAGTTACTGGATACTGACATAGGGATACTATTGGTATAAGAACAGTGAAGTAAATTGTATTAAAGTCACAGCTCTTCAGCTCTTTACACTAGCCTCTACTGCCAGGTGACTTGGTGATTTGAATATTAGTTTTCAGAGGCCTTAGTGTTTGCTAGTCATATTGAGTCACGGCCATCACAAAGAGAAAGGTATGCCCAGAATAGCTCACTGGTACCAGGATAAAAATAAGAGACACGTGAAGCAGAGTTGCCACAGCTGATGTTCACTAGCTACACCCAGCCTAGGGCAGACTCCAGCCTGCCTGCAGGTACATGACTGAACCAAATTGAGATTAGCTGAGTCCAGTCTAGATTAGCTGATCCCAGCCAACACTTAGATAAGTGAGCTACAATAACATATGATTGTCATTTTAAGCTACAGAGTTTGGGTTAGTCTGCTGTGCAGCAATAGCTAATGCAGAGAGAGTGTGAATAAGTCAATGCATACTGGAACATATATTTTCAAAAAGAAATAGTTTTGTCTAACTGGGACTTTGAGAGACTGTGGTGGTGGAACCTGAGACTGTAGAGAGATTTTAGCATCAGCTGATTAAATGCATTACTATATATCTATGGACATTACGAGCAAAACAATTTTTTTTTTATCTAATTGCCAAACTGGATTAGGCAAAATAAAAATCAGAGAGATGGGATTTACTAAATAGCCTATCCTTCTCTCCAATAACTTCTCCCTAATCTAGATTCTGTAGGAGTTTATTTTTTATTGCAGATTTAGCAAATATGTATCAGCACACCTCTTCCATCCTGTGGCAGGTATAATTCATTAGTCAATGAGACACTCTTCTCTGCTGAGTCAAGAAGTCTTCAAAACAGAAGGCTTTTAATTCTCCCTCCTTGAAATCACCTTTCCTTTTATCTCAGAGTTCCAAATTCTACATATCAGTGATCAACTCAGATGTAACTTCCTCCATGGAATCTTCCATGATTTCTTTTACCAGATATACTTTTTTTTCCTGTTAATTAGCTATAATGTTCATTTGTCAAGTTTTAGTATATTGCATAGTATTTATTTACCTTCTTATTTCCTATCCTAACCCTAAGCTTTTTGAAGTTAGAGATCCTGTCTTATTTTTTTAAAACTCGTTCAGCATCTAGATTAGCACTATGCATATGTTAGAAATCCATAAATGTTTATTGGGAGCATGAATTACAAACTTGAAAAGGCCACAATTGTTTAATTCTTGTTTTTGGCAAGAAAAGTTTAAGATACTTTCTGATTGGTATGCAAATGTATGATTCTGCCTATGTATAGATGCTTTCTAAATAGTGACTAATTTTTCTTCTAAAATGTACCTGACAAGAATGTAGAGGGAGGAAGTAAAAGCATGGAAGAATTCCCTACTTACAGCAAGTGAATGGCAGGTGCTAAAATTTGCAGGTGGATAGTTTTCTTCCACTTGGGTCCATGAAATTCAGAGATGATTTCCTTTCCAGATTTTGGACTCCATCTCTTTTTATTTAGGGTCCTAGTGATGGATTAGCTCTAGAATTGTAAGTATGAATCATCTATAAATTCAGTCATTCTTATTTGTTCAACTTATAATAACGTAGGAGGGAGCAGGGGGGAAGGCATATACATACATAATGAGTGAGATGTGCACCGTCTGGGGGATGGTTACACTTGAAGCTCAGACTTGTGGGAGGAGGGGGGGCAAGGGCATTATTCAAAACTTTAAAATTTATACCCCCATAATATGCTGAAATAACAAAAAAAAGAAATTATTAACCTCTCCTCTTTCACACTAACCCAGACTATTTTGGTGATTCATTAAAGAAAAGAAAATTCAACACTCACAATTCTAACACCCAGCATATTTGGCTGCAATAAATTAGATAAGGATCCTAAATTTCTAGATAATAACTTTATTATTTGAATACCTCATATATGCTAAAATAAGGGTTAATTTTACATTAAAGGAAGGGTAGGAAGAACAGAGAGAAGGAAGGAATGAATGAATGAAAAGAGGAAGGAAAAGATTTCTGCTGATGAGTGCTTTATATATTTGAATGAGTTCTGGCTTGAGACCTAAAAGGAATTATTATTTTTTGAGACAGTGTCTCAAAAGTGAGACACTGTCACCCAGTCTAGAGTGCAGTAGCATGATCATAGCTCACTGTAGCCTTGAATTCTTGGCCTCAATTGATCCTCCCACCTTGGCCTCCGAAGTGCTAGGATTACAAGCATGAGCCACTGTGCCTGGCCAAGAATTGTATTTGAATCTGAGATTCTTTCAGATGTTTCCAACAATTCATTAAGTATCTGAGTTACTTATCAAGTTAACCCTAAGAATAAATGTGGGTTTGAATGCAAATGTTTGTGATAAGAATAATGTTCTACCTTTTCAGTACCATATGTCTTCACTGATCATATACACCTATTTGATACAGCTTTCTCCTGTGACTTTTCAGAAATGTAATTTACATAAGTTCATAATTTCTAACATATAATAAATTAATGTGTTTTTACAGAATTAGGAATATTAACTGCATATTAAATTCATATTCATTATTTCATTACTGTTATTTTAATAAATGATACTTAAATATAAAAATAAAGCAATAAAATTTCTCTTGGGGATATCTCATAAGCTCAAAATGTCCCTTACTGGATATGTAAGTATATTTTGTTGTCAATTTTTTTTAACTGCTAGGATTATCACATTGACCAAATTTTTTCCTAGTCTTTTTAATCATATAATTCTCTAAGATGTCCCACAGAAATGATAGATTTGGAGCTTGGCTTCGGTTGGAATATTCACCTTAAGCCTTCTCTTTTACCTAAATTTCACTGTGACATTTGTCCTGAGCATTTTCAATTTCACACACTGAAAATTTTACGTAAAGAATGGCATATCCTTTACACATATTGAAGACTCTATTACTTTAAAATATTCCCATGTATAGATTATAAAAGAGGTAGAAATATTTGAAGAAATGCCCAAATAGTTGGAGAATTCACATAAGAAAGTGAAGACAAACTTTTGAAATGTTCACCAGAGATTTCTGTTCTGCAAAGAAATTCTCAGGCAACTATTACAAACCAAATTTTTTCTATTAAGATCTTTCAGTACAAAGAAATCTTCTCCGTCCCCCTCCCCATCTCCATGTATAGTATTTCTTGGTCATTCTGAGTATTAGTGAAAGCTGTTGCCCACCTTCCCAAGATAAGAACCAGGCTATGAAAAAATATGTTGTATATGGTAATAATGCCTTTAGCTCTGAAATAACCAAGACTAGCGTTCTTTATGGTGAAATGATATACTTCTGATAATTTGAACAATACCAAAACAGCTTGCCAGAGGCCAGTGGGCAAAGATATTGCTTGCCTGAGGCTGCTAAAAACATCTGGGAATGGAAGGAGGAGTGATACTTTGCCAACAGATATGAACTCTCCTGGCCAGACAGGCCCTGAAGAAGCCTGTCTCCATCAGAACTGAACCAAAGGAAGAAAGAAAGCAAGCTACCACTGACATAAATTTAGATGTGTTTCTTTACTCCCCCTTTCACTATCTTTAGCAACAATTCCCTTTTATCCTGATTTGGCTTTCTTATCTATTGACTCGCTTTAGGTTTATTTCTTTTAAATTATTTTGTTTATTTTCTAAATCATTTAATAATTTTAAATTCTTATTTTCTACTCATAATTATATCTTAATATGAGGAACTACTATTTGGTTGATAGGTACTCTTTGATATAATTGAGTTATTTGATGTTTTAATCATACGGAGTTAAAGCATATAATCCACAATAATACTCTTTCTCTCTCTCTCTATTGAGGTTCTACCATATGAAATTGCCAATATTTAATTGTTTTTGAGATTGAAAAAATGGCGCTTTCATATGGTTCAACCTGGTATGAAAATATCTATAAAATGAAACTATTTAACTGTTTCGATATAGCTTAAGAGATCTGCTCTTAAAAAAGCCAAGCATTTCTCAAACAGGGAGTGAGTTAAAATCTTCAAAAACAAACTTCTGAGAAAAATAACTTCCAATAATTTATTGAAATACCACAATGGTAGAATGTGCTTTAGGAAAAAATGAAGGTAATTGTGAGGCAAGTTTTTTTTTAAAAAAATGATATTGAAAAAAATATGCAGTCGACTTCAAAATTCTTGTGAATATTCCTTGTGGATTGTTTTTAAAATCCTGCTCCACAGAAACAACTGCTTATTAGTTCCTCCCATCCCAGCTCAATGCTGAACTGAAGACAACATCTCATTATTGTACTCACAGGTAACTTTTCAAAACTTCCCTCTGAAGTATTTTTCAAGATTCATCATTAAAAATTCAATACACAAATAAGTCATCTCATTTGTCCCCAAGTGTGGTGTGTGCACCTGCAGTTCTGAATAAACGATAGTATGATAGTATTTCAAAAAGCAAATGTGATAGACATAGGACCAATGGGCAAATCTAAAAATTTCAATTTCAGCTTTGGTTTAAAGAGATAAGAAAAAAACCAAATCCCTTTTTTTTCCTTCAAGTAATTCATTTTTAGTTGTTGGTAACATTTACAGAGTATTTGCAAATAGAATGAGGCATTAAAACATCCATCAATAAATCCTCTTTTCTTTCCTTTCAAATGCAGCTTCTCATCCTTTATCTGGCTTTTTAAAGTAGGTTGATTATGATAATTCCTATGTGTCCTTCTGGGCTGCAGTAATGAGCCTATAAATGCTTGCTCATAAAATTACAAAAAATAGGGAATTGGAAAGTAAAAACAAAATAGGAACAAAAAAACACAGGGAAATGAGGATAAGGAGGAAAGGCTAACACACACACACACACACACACACACACACACACACACACTCAAATCCCTTCTCAGCTGGTGGTGTTCAAAAACTATCCTTGTAATTTGAAAATCAGTACAATATATGCTGATGAAAGAGATTTGGTTTGTGCAAAATGACTACTGTGGATATCAAAGAGGATTTTGCTTACCACATCAAATGGAATACTTTTGAGCTCTTGTATGAATAATATACCCTAATATGTTTCAGAGTCAATCATACAAGACCCATTCAGACTGAACACTATGGCAGAAACATTGAGTTAGTAGAGAAAAGGAAGTGAGGTTTTAAAAATACTGATTCCAGAAACAAGAGCTTGATAAGTATCATAATGAAAAACAGAGAAAGAACAAAATGTTTAATGGAATTTTTTGAGGGGTTTCCCAAATTTTGAGAGTCTATCCTATAATATAAACTTCACCAGAATGTAGGACTCAGTAAATGTTTGTGTGCTTATTTTATATGATAGTTATAGGTTTAATTGATAGTTTCTACCTGTAAAGATCTCACCATTTAAAGAGGAGACAGAGGAGTAAACCAATCATTACAATACACTATAATAAACATAATAATAGAAATATGAATTACTGGAAAGTGTAAAATGGGGCAAAATCGAAGTTGTTGTGAGAGTGAGTCAGAGCAGGCTCTTGCAGGTAGTCACACTGGTACTGAATCTTGGAATGCTCACTGGAATTAGCTAGGTGGAAAAGGTGATGGGAAAAGGCAAAAGAAAGAGTATGTTCAAAGCCATAAACTAGAAAAGCATAAGATATTTGACAAATTACATGCAGGCTGTAGAGCCAGATTATAGAGACAGATGGAGCAGTAGAATTGAATCACTTGTAGCTATCAAGAATTGAAACTCTTCTAGCTACCAATAGTATGCAATCACCCTGTATAAGCACCCAGCTAGAATGTCTTTCCAGAACCATGTCCGTTCTCCTCCACTATGGCTTGTTCAGCCCTAACAGAGCTAAGGGAACCTGCCCCCTTGAGAATGTGGCAGGCTGTCAAGTAGACTTTTATCCTTCTGTCACCCAAAGGCTCTTTCCACCTTTCTAGGCGGAGGGACTTGGAAATTCATTAATCCATGGTGACCTAAATATAATGCTTTGTCCTGTTACCTATATAAATGCTTCCCTGAATAATATGGAATATTTTCAGGAAAATATACCAAGAGTTATCCGACTGAAGATTTTTAGGTGAGAAGAGCTCCTTGAGTGGCCCGGGTTTTCTCCAGGCAGACATACTTTGGTAGTATCAATGGCAGTCTGCCTGTATAGGTTGAGGCACTCCCAGATTGGTAAAGCCATGAAGGGAGGCTTACTGAGCCCTTTAACTCCAAAAGGTCTCACCTCAAAATGTCAGAGATGCTACTTTATATGGTCACTAAATTTACCTTTTGCAAACTTGACTCCTGGTTTCAATATTTGGGTTCCAAGTACAATTTTGTTGTATGTTCCTAATATAATTTTGCATTACATACTTTATTCACTGATTCTAAAATGATATTTATTGTAAAATATTGTACATACTAAGATAAAAGAAATGCTGCCAACTAAGTCATAATGCATTGTTGTCTTATCACTTATAATCTTTACAGCATACCTATAAGAAAAAAAACTTATTAATAAATCTTAATCATATACTGCTCTTTTGCAAACATAAAATATAACATTATGACTAAGGTAATTCCAAAACATTTTCATATTTGAATTTGCAACCTTTGAGTCACTTTTCAACTCAGAGTCAATGGTAACATGTTTTCCCACACAGAATTATCCTCTGTGCTATCAAGAACATTGGAAGTTTATTAGCTAGTTTAAAAGGTGTTCCATGTGGCTGCTGCCTTGTTGTAAAAAAAATAAAAGAAAATTTAAGATACGTTCTGAATTCTGAGGTATTAAGATGTGCAATAAAATGAATATCTTGAAATTGATGAAATATTTCATATAGTATTTACCGAGCATAACACATACATAGCCACACAGCGACTCTGTAAAGATGCCTGGTCTGCAGGAATATCCAGTCAGCTATCTAAAAGCTAGAAGACATGGAGCAGCAGAGCCAGTAAGGCCAGCTAGAGTCTATCTGGCACAAGAACATTGCATGATACAGAGTAGGTGCTAAATATATCATTTTTGAATGAATGAGTCCCAGTTTTATGGCAGAATTATGCATTGTCTCATACAAATTTATTTGTATCAGTTAATTCAACAATTTATGTATTACCTAGAGAAAACTTTGACTTAACATGGATATATAATTCAGCTCTCTTCATTTTAAAAAAGCAATACCTTTGGCTTTTCACAAATCTATAAAGTCAGGGGGAGTGCAGAAGAGAGAGTTTGAATACACAGAAGCAGTAGTGATGGCCAAATGCACTTCTACATTGCTCAGAGGTCATGCAGTGATACAGCATGGGTACATGTGTGCTCAGATTAAAATGACAGACTCAGTCTCATGCTCTACCAATTTACGTAGCCTATGGCTCAATGGCAAAACAAACAGACAAACAATAATTTGACTTAAAAAATGGGCTAAGGACTTGAGTAGACATTTCTCCAAAGAAGAGATACAAATAGCAATGAGGTATGTGAAAAGATGCTGAATATAACCAGTCAGGGAAATGCAAATCAAAACCACAATGAGCTATCATGTCACGCCTGCCAGGATGACTATGATTGAAAATACAAAACAGTGTTGGTCCTTATGTGGAGAAACTGTAACCCTTATACACTGGTGGTAAAAGTGTAAAATGGTGAGAGATATATACACAATGGAATACTGTTCAACATTAAAAAAGAAGGAAATCCTGCCATATAAGACTATGTGAATGTGTTATCAGGGTGACACAATCATCACTGGGTGAATTAACTAAGGGAGTCATAAGATCCCTGACAACACTGAGCTTTTATGATACTCAGAAGACAAGAGGGTTGGTGATCTATGTATAAGGAAGATAATACAGACATACCTCATTTCATTGGACTTCATTTTATTGTGCTTCACAGATATTGTGCTTTTTACAAACTGAATGAAGGTTTGTGACAACCCTGCCTTGAGCCAATCTATTGGCACTATTTTTCCAATGGATGTGCTCACTTCGTGTCTCTGTCACATTTTGCTAATTCTTCTAGTATTTCAAATTTTTCATTATTATTATATCTGATATGGTAATCTGTGATCAGTGATCTTTGATATCACCATTGCAATTGTTTTGGGGCATCGCAATGCATGCCCAAATAAGAAAAGGAATTTAATAGATAAACGTTGTGTGTGTGCCAACTACTCCATTTACTGGTCATTCCCCCATCTCTCTCCCTCTCCCTGGGCACCCTTATTCTCTGAGACACAATAGTATTGAAGTCAGGCCAAGTAATAACCCTACAATGACTTCAGGTATTCAAGTGGAAGGAAGAGTTGCACATCTATTACTTTAAATGCAAAGCTAAAAATGATAACCTAGTGAGGAAGGCATGTCAGAAGCCGAAATAAGCTGAAAGCTAGGCCTCATGTTTTGTTTCAATCAGCCAAGTTGTGAATGCAAAGAAAAAGTTCTTGAAGGAAATTAGAAGTGCTACTCCAGCAAACACACAAATGATAAGAAAGTAAAACAGATTTCCTGCTGATATGGAGAAAGTTTCAGTGGTCTGAATAGAAGATCAAATCAGCCACAACCTTTTCTTAAGCCCAAACTTTAATTCAGAGCAAGGTCCCAACTGTCTTTAATTCTATGAAGGCTGAGAGGTAAGGAGTCTGCAGAAGAAAAGTTTGATGTAAGCATAGGTTGGTTCATGAGGTTTAAGGAAAGAAACCTTCTCCACAACATAAATGTGTAAGGTGATGTTGTAAATGCTGACATAGAAGCTGCAGCAAGTTATTCAGAAGATCTAGCTAAGAGAATTGGTGAAGGTGACTACATGTAACAATATATTTTCAATGTAAACAAAACAGTCTCATATTGGAAGAAGATGCCACCTAAGACTTTCATATCTAGACAGGAAGAGTCAATGCCTGGCTTCAAAGCTTCACATGACAGGCTAGATCTCTTGTAAGGAGCCAATGAAGCTGGTGATTTTAAGTTGAAGTCAATACTTATTTACTATGCTAAATCTGATCTCCCTGTGCTCTAGAAATGGAACATCAAAGCCTGGATGACAGTGTATCTGTTTACAGCATGGTTTACTGAATAAAATGAATATTTTAGGCCCACTATTGAGACCTACTAATCCAAGAAAAAGATTCCTTTCAAGATACTACTGCTCATTGACAGTACACCTGGTCCCCCAAGAGCTCTGATGGAAATATACAAGGTTAATGTTATTTTCATGCTTCCTAACACAAATTCATTCCACAGTTCATGGATCAAGCGGTAATTTCAACTTTCAAGTCTTATTATTTAAGAAATACATTTCATAAAGCTGTAGGTATCATAGATAGTGATTCCTCTCATGCATCTGGACAAAGTAAATTGAAAACTGCTAGAAAGAATTCATCATTCTAGATGCCATTAAGAACATTTATGACTGATGGGAAGAACTCAAAATATCAACATTAACAGGAGTTTGGAAGAAGTTGATTCCAACTCTCATGGATGACTTTGAGGAATTCAAGACTTCAGTGGAGGAAGTACACTGGAAATAGCAAGAGAACTAGAATTACATGTGGAGCCTAAAGATATGACTGAATTGCTACAATCTCAGGGTCAAACTTGAATGGATGAGGAGTTGCTTCTTATGGATGAGCAAAGAAAGTGATTTCTTGAGATGATATCTCCTGATGGAGACACTATGAACATTGTTGAAATGACAACAAAGTATTTAGAGTATTACTTGAACTTAGTTGATAAAGCAGCATCAGGGTTTGTGAGGACTGACTCCAATTTTGGAAGAAGTTCTACAGGTAAAATGCTATCAAGTAGCATTGCATGGTAAAGAGAAATCTTTGTGAAAAGAATTCAATCAATGTGGCAAATTTCATTGTCTTATTTTTTTTTTTTTTATTTTGGCATACTATGGGGGTACAGATGTCAAGGTTTCAATAAATGCCCATTTCCCCCCCTCCCCCCAAAAGTCTGAGTCTCCATCATGACCATCCCCCAGATGGTGCACATCTCACTCATTATGCATGTATATACCCGCCCCCCTCCCCCCTCCCACCTCCCCAATACCCTATTACTGTAGATTATGACTCGCTGAAGGCTGAGATGATCATTAACGTATTTTAGCAACAAAGCATTTTTTAAGGTATATATTGTTTTTACATAATGCTATTGCACGCTTAATAGACCACAGTATATATAACATAACGTGCACTTGGAAATAAAAAAAATTGTGTGACTCACACTGTTGTTAATATTTACTTTATTGAGGTAGTCTGGAATTGAACCCACAATATCTCCAAGGTATGCCTGTACACTTAGGCTTAAATGCTAGAAATAAATAATGATATATGCAAATGCTTTGTGATATGTATTTAAATAAAAATTCCGGGAAACTCTGCTCTTATAATTATACTTCCTTCCCCTGAATCTTTACCATCTGCATTCTTTTCCATATTTATGCTTCAATATCTAACCACTTTTTAAGGGCCAGTCCAAGTGAATCTTTAACACTCTCTGTATTTGGACTATCCCCAGTAGATTTAATTACTTCATCTACAGTCCCATGGTGTGTTATGCGTAATTTGAGTAGAATAGTTTCATGACTTTTGTTTATATTTTTTCTAATTCCTGCTAAGGTGTAAATTCCCTAACAGGGTGTTCACTCATTCAAACATTACTTATCATATGACAGACACCTCATGGATTCTAATTGCTAGGGAAAAATTCTTCATAGATTTCTTGTGTTCCTTCTTCACGATCTAGACCATTTAACTAAAATATGTTTTTGAATAGAAAACAGACTTAGAATCTATATCCTGCCAGAGAAATATAGAATCATCCACCTCTTTGTAGATATTTTTCATAATTTCTGACTTAACACTGCTTTGCATGTATGTACACATGAGTATGTGCATGAATGTACATCCATGTGTGTACAGGAGCAAAATGAGAAAGAGAAGAAGAAATGCATATTAAATAGATAATTATACTTTAAAATGTGATAGTTTCTGGAGTACAGCAGAGTGCTAAAGAGGTATAAAGGAGGAAACAGAACCAGCAAGGCTAATGAATACTGAATATTTTTAAAATAATTGTTAAAATACTACTCGGTCAATGTTGAGGTGAGGGGAGGGTTCTGTCCAGAATATTTTTGAGTATATTTTAGGGAGTTTATCTTTCTACAATGTAAAATCACAGATTTCCTCTCTGCCCCTCACCTTCTTTGCAGTGGAAGCTTTCTTCCTACACTTCACCATCAGACATCATCTGATTCATTTGGTTCATATCCTCATGAATAGCAAATCAATCTGTTGTTTCCCACTCCTTTTTCCCCTCATCTCCTGGATGATCTAGAGCTTCCTGTGACACTGAGGCCTCCCCTGGATTCTGATAAGGAAATTATAGTACTATACTAAACTTTGCTATAAGAATTATTTCTTTAAATGATAGATGTCAGAGTTAGAAAAACAAACAGAAAAAGCAAATAAGAGTATGGAAAAGTCTGTCGTCATTTAGCCTGATCAGTGAGACTTGCTGGGTGCCTTAGTAAATGTCACAGGTTAACAGTATTTAGTGCTTTCAGGGGCAGTGAGAAGGTGAACTATTTTATCCTTCCCTTCCTTGGATATTAGATAACTCTAATTGGTATAACTTTTTTCTTTCTTGCGTGTCTTTTTAGGTTCTGGGAACATGGGTGAAAAATCAATTTCCCAAACTATGTGGCAGACATACTCCTGCCCAGACTCAGCTAGGACCCATATAGCTAGTTCCCTTCCTATCTCCTCCATATTGGAATAGTGGAGACAGAGCTGGGGTTGAAGTAGAGCAAAATTTATTTCCTTGGGAGACATGCAGCAAGGCTGAAGATGATCACTAGAGCGTGGGAGGCTCAGTTCCATCAGAGGGCCATGGCCATGCCCACACTCCCTGTCCACGGCCAACCTGGAGGAGCAGGCATTGCTGCAGCAGGAATATAGGCAAACTCTGAGAGGCTGGCCTCTTCTTTCAGTGCATGGCCCCAGCCAGACTGATCAGCTTAGAGTCAGAGATCCAAGTAAGCCCCACAGACCAGTCCTGACCTGAGGTTGGAGCTGAGAAGTAATGGATTAATAACAAGTTAACATCAATAAAAAGCTCAGAAAGACTAAACATTCTGGAGGCAATGATCAGTCTATTCACAGCCATGAATCTGGACACTACAGGCACACGGTCAGGCACAACAGCTCACCATCTCAATACCCAACAGCTGTTTTGGACACATTAATTGACCTGAAGAGAACATTCCAAAGAGAGTAACAGTCCCTGACCACAGAAGGCCCCCCATTTGTACCTTGAGAACCCCCTATGATTCCATTCCAGCTGCCTATGGGGCTTTGAATATATGGTGAGGTAGAGAGTGCAGAGAAGGTCAAGTTTTGATGGTCACAAGGCCTCTGTGGACCAATCTCTACCCTATGAACGTGGGATATGTTTTCCCAAAGTACAACTAAGCTTGATTTTCAAAAGGGTTGTTACAGCCAATGAGCATGCAAGCATCCAGTGATAATGTGGAATACCTACTAGTCAACAAATACTACTTTAAGTGATTTATATATATCAACTGCTTTTATTCTTACAATAATCCTATGAAATAGGTCTTATCATTACCCCTATTTAATAGATGAGAAAAGAGAGGCAGTGAGAAGTTAGCATCTTGTCCAAGGTTACAAAGCTAATACTTAGAGAGCCAGGATGTGAATCTGTGCAGTTATGCACTGGAGTTTCCTTCATAACCACTATTTCCTACTACATGTTTGATTTTTTTAAAAGTTGACATTGACAGGTGGTAGGTAGGTAGTGATATTTCTATAAAAATCCTACATGTTGCTAAATCTTCAATCAATGTTCTTTTAATCTTAGAACTCTGTAACATATAACATACTATATTGAACCTAAAATAGTGCTTAAGAGGATATAATATTATGTTTCTCAGTATGTTATAGGAATAAGTTTTGAAAGAATCTGATTATTTCTTCTGAAATATAAATATACCATAACCACCTTTTTTCCCTAAGAAGCAGAACACTCAGTTGATGATAAAACTCTATGATTTATCTTTCTACAGAATGAGTTAGTTAGAGCTGATACTTTCAAAGTCAAAGATAGAATATCACAGAGGGCTGAAACCCATGTGATACTATATAGGTGTGAGGTAATAATAATAGAGATAAAGAATAAAGTTCCAGCAGAAAAATCCTTTGACTTTTCTAGAGGTCTTTTGTTGCCCTGAAATTTCTGCTTTTTTGCTTATTTTGAAAGTATGAAGAGTGTCAAGAAGTGTAAAAATCAGGCAGTCACTTCTCATTGTAACAAGTCACTGACACAGCTTCCCAGGTGAAACTAGCTTGTGTAAAAATTGAAGAAACTCTGACTTAACCTTTTGCTTTCAAAGTATTGAGATAAATCGAATTTACCAAAGCCTACTAGAGAACAGTAATCAAAAGGAGACAAATATTTAAATAAAATTGGCATGAATTATTCAGACAAGTAGGAAAACTTTCTAAAATGTCCCTGGTGTCCAATACTGAGATCTGACGTTATCGTCTTAAGTCAGAATGTTTGCATATGACTTTCCGTACATTACCTCTCTTAGCCTAATCACTTTAGAAAAAGCACTTCTCAGCCTTGGGTGCACATTAAGGTTACTTAGGGAGCTTTAAAACATACACTTACCTGGGCTAGAGCTTCTGATTTAATTGGTTTGGGATGTAGCTTGAGCACTGGGATTTGGAAATGCTCCCCAAGTGATTCTACATGCACAAAAGTTTAAAACCAGTGCTTAACAGTAACTCTGTTGTTCTAACTCCTTCATTCCTAATCTACCCCTTCCCTGCTTCTCCTCCCACTCTCAAGCACATGCCTCTCCCTCTCTTCCCAGTCAAGAACAACTGAGAGATACATACTGCAAGCAGGTTGCTCTAACCTAGGAGATACTAATTTATCTAACTTGCCTGAAAACTGTTTAGCTCTTAATATTGCCAGAAACATCATGCATACTGTAATTAGCATCCATGAAATCTAGATTATGATTGTGTGATAAGCCAATTAGAATATTTTTGAGTATATGTTAGGGAGAACATTAAAAAAAGAATGAAAATTGACATACTCTAAAGGAGCAAATTTATATTCCCTGGCTTGTTAACAAATGTCTATGAAAATAGAATTTCCTGAACATATACATTTTGGCAAATAATGGATAAAAATAAAGTTAAACATTTTTCCCTATAGAACTCTTTACTTAATATACTAACATCTATTACAACTCTTCAAGAGTATCTTATTATTCAGGGTTCACAAACTTTCTTAAGCTACTTTTGTATTAGGGAAATAATTTCTTAGAACACTATTTTTCTTTTCCTTCTTATGTTTCTTCTCCTTCTCTTCCTTCTGCTTAAAGCCAGGACACTTTTAAAAATCAAAAAATAAGAACTTTCCATCAGGTCATTAAATATGAAATGTCTGATTTCAAATCAAATGTTTAGTTTATTATATCTCAAACAAGAGGAAGTACAATTAGTCAAAGAATGCACCTAACTGATCGACACAGTTTTGCCATCTTGTAGCTTATTTATGCCGCCAGCAAAGAAGCCTGGAAAGCAAGTGGCAATGAAAGCATAAGAGATGCTTTCCACAGCTTGTTGAGAATTGGATATTAACATTTTCCTTGCAAGAAGTGGTCCAAAGCCTGGAAGAAGTGGTAGTCAGATGGTGCAAGGTCTAGTGAATATGCTGGATGACAGAGTTTGCAAGTCCAGTTTCTGTAATTTAAGCAGCATTGTTTGTATATGTGTTTGAGCATTATCTTGCAAGAGGATTGGCCTATCTCTATTGACCAACCTCAGCTGCTTCACCACAAGCATCCTCATCACTTCATCCAATTGGTTGCAGTAGACATCTGCTGTAATTGATTGACCAGGTTTCATTAAACTGAAATGGCTCTGACACCATTGTATTGATCCATTAAAACACAGCCACTACACCTAATCGATTTACCAATTCAAGAAGTTGTTGAGGATACTCTTTCAGGTATTAACATGAAATTATTGATTGGATTTGCATATTAACCTTAAAGATGGGCAAAGTATAACCAAGCCACAGCATAGAAATCCAAGGTCTGGTGCAAGTTTTCAGGGTACCTGCAAGACACAGGATTTTTTAATTTATGGTGTCACAAGACTCTAAGAAGAGACAACTTATCCTTCTGCTTTATATGGAAAAGGGAAGGTGTACCTGTACACAGCTCTGCGTGTATTATATGTGCTTATATAGTACAAACAAAAATGATATTTCTATTACTACATAAAGATAAACTTGAATATGTATTGGACTGCTTGTTCTTCCTTGTTCTCTTCTAGTTTCAAATAAATGACATACTGAGAAGTGTCAATTGAACGTCAACTGGGAAATAGATACTGTAGTAAATACTGTGAAGGGGACTCACATTATTTTTGAGAGATGATGAATGTATTGTTACTGTATAAAATTATAGGAGATTTAATAGAGAACTTGAAAGTCCATATGTGAAGGTAAATTGAGACATACTTATGAGTGTTTTTGACAACTGCTCCCCTATAAGGGACAAATTCAGTTTCATTCTGAACAGGTAATGGAATGTATAAATTTAGTTATACAGATTATTATAATAAAGGTTGTTGTGTTTCTGTATGAGTGAAGTTTGATAAAAATTTTCTCACTCTGCTTTTATAGTGAGGATATGTGTTACATAAGACATTTAAGTTACTTAAATGAAAGTAAAGACACTTTGTAGAAAGAGAAGGAAAGAACTAATTTGAGGAAGACATCTGTAAAATATCTCTTACTTACTCTATGGATATGGTTAGCTCTTAGTGGGTGGACCTTAAATGGTGAAGTTCTGGGCACATACCTGAAATCAATGGGAAATATCCATGGGCCTTAATAAGGAAAACTATCTGAAAATCTGGGTACATATCATTTGCTGTTTAGAATTTAGAGAAGGTATGTGAAGAAATTAGAAAAGTTACAATTCTTTCAATGAAGTGATGAAAACAAGGAAACTAAATGTTAGAGGCTTAACCTAATAAAGGCTGAATTCTCACACTACATGTCTGTCGAGGATTGCTGAGAGCTATGTGCCACATTGTCACTTTAGGACCCCAGCTGATGGAGTAGCCACTCTCTGGGAAATTGCATGTCATTGTTGCAGAAGAAAAATAAAATAAAATTAAAAAATCACATACCAACTCTCAAAGCTTCTGTCCAGAAGTAACACACATCACTTCAGTTGCATTGAATTGGCCAAAGAAAATCACATGGCCACAGCTGACTTCAAAGGGGTGATTAATTATCTTTAAAAGGTAAACTGAGGCACAGTACAATTTTAAAGAATTTGAACAAACAATAATTCATGAATCAGGCAACTCTAAATCAGAAGTATTTGGGGGACTCTGTTAAAGAAGCATTATGGATAGGCTTTTATAGAGTGAATGCAGAAGTGATAAAAAGAAAATATTTGATTATAGTCAAAAGTTGTCTTATTTGGTTTACTCCATTGGAAAGCCCCTAATTTTATAATTATAAGTTTGTTGGCTGCTTCTGTTGGTTGAGCTTAAGTTCTATTTTTCTTTAATATAGGCATTTATAAGAAACAGTTCAAGTTTCACTTATGTTTGCAAACCATGCAAAATTAAGGTCACTTATGAGGTTTAACTGGCTTTGTCTGCTCAGGGATTCTTCAACCTAATCTCCATTTTAATTTACTTTAATAATTATAACACTACCATGTGGCTGAAAGATAAGAAGGAAACAACTACTTTTCAACTGTCTTAATGGTTATCACAGCGTATTTGATATAAAGTTTGTCTTTTACCTAACCTGACTTCACCCTTTATAATATGAAAAATATGCCTCATATTTGCAAAAATTAAAAAAGCTGTTATGCACCAACATGTCAATATTACCTGTCCAATTGGCCGTCATATCATGGGCTTAAGAGAAGCAGGAGGAAAAGCAGAAGTGATGTCATTCACTCTTGCCACAATGGGTCTTATAACAGGACGTACTGGGTGGCCTGTGATAGAAGCCAGTGATGTGCCAGATGCTTTCTCACCAGCACCCATGACACTGTGCTGCAGGGCTCAACTTAGGTACTGTACACAACAAAGATGTTGACGAATAACTTGTTCTTTAGTTACTTCAAGTAATTGAGGTCTGTATGTAGGAAAAAAGTATAACAAATTATAAATGACCCTAACATTCCACTGAATAAGAAAGTGGCATGCATTTAGCCATAGGCATGGTGAGAAGAATGGGATGAACAAGAAGAAAAGCCCACCATAAGATCTATAAAAGCCTTTCCTGCTATCCCCACCCATGGCACCTCACCTGTCATCCAGCCATCAGGAGATTCCTCTTACATGGAGAAATCAGCACTGCACAGCCTTGAGGTTTAGAAAGAAAGAAAGAATGCAAAAATAACATCCTATATTTCTCTGACTTGCATGCCAATTATCCCATTTGGCCAAGGCATAACAAAATATGAGTTATATCTGGATTCAGCAGAGTAAAAACTCACTGAAGTGTAGGAATACAGGAGTAATACTTGAGAGAGAGAGAAAAAAAAATTTCCAGCTCTCCAGGATGAGCCCTGAAGTCAACCCTGAAAAAGCACAACATGCCATGTATTCTCCACGTATTCTCTATGTATTCTATTCTCCAAGTACAAAAACAGCTTGGAGCCTGTGCAAGTTCTCTCTCTCAAACATTCTGAGGCCAAATCATGTGAGCAAGACTTTAGGTGTGTTTGTGTTGAGGGTTAGGGTGGGAGGGGAGGCAGGACAAAGCTATATAATAAATTTTTGATCAGTTGAGCCAAAGGCATCTTATGGGCATTCATGCTCATCTCTCTCTGTGGTTTACAGCAAATCAATCCTAATGCAGCTACTCTTTGGATTTGGTCCCACTTTCCATTGTAATGTTAAATCCACATTTGTATATTAAATCCACTCAGCTTTCTTAAGCAGCAGCATCCACACAATTGTCTCTACCTAAGACTCAGAAGGTGTCATGCCGAGTCTGCTGTTTTTATTGAGTTTAAAATGTGTCCAATCAGTCACTGTGCTGCAGCATATATAATTTTGCTAAAGAACACTTCCCAAGAGCAAAAACTCAAAGCAGTGAATGAAGAAATATGAAGGGTAATCCATAAATTCTTTCACATGCCCCTTAGTTTTCATAAAGTGAAACAAAAATATTTTAACTGTTAAAACCCTTTGGATATCAGGACTGGATTTTCGATAGCAAACCACTTAGCAAAGTAGTTGTACACTAAGCTACAAGGATAACATTGAAAAGGCATATTTAAAATGTTAATGGAATTCAAATTACAGTTTCTCATGCATTAATTAAAAGATACTTCTATTGATCTTTTCTACATGCCTATGAGACTGTGGGTTTTGAAGGAGAACAACCAAGTACTAAACAGTTGAGCTGATTGATTTGAGGTCAGACAGCCAGACTATCATGCAATCTTAGCAAGCACTCATGGCCCAACACGGGGTCCAAAGTTCTTTCCACTAAGCTAAATTTCTATTATCTCTGATACCTAATCCCAGTTATTAAAGATGATTGCTTTTTATTATAATTCCTTCTTTATTCAGTTCATCCAGAGAGTAAAATCAATCACTTTGGCCAAGGGTACCCTACTCACCATGCTCTGACCTCATCTGTTTTATTGTATGTAATTGTTGATTCAAGGCTCATTGGACCAATGTCTGATTATGAACCAAATGCATGTTATGAGCACAAAACTCTGCTTTCTTAATAATAAGATGTGGAAACCTAGGGAAAAAATGGTAAACAGTTCTTTGAGTAAGCCAATGATTCAGCCATTTGACAAACACCCTTCGTGACTGCTCTAAGCCACATTATATTCTTGAGAATAGGGGAATAGAAATACAACCCCTGGGCACAGAGAAGACAAAGATCCTCTGGAATTCTAGTAACTGGCAATTGTTTTTTCACTGTACAAGGATTCATTGAGTACCATGTGAAAGATAATCAGAGAAACATAATTTGGGAAGCAACACATTGTGATATAAAGCAATGGCTTAGACGACATAGCCTTTCACCAGCTTTTCCAGCTAATTTATTCCTCAGAAATATCCAGCAAATTTAGTATGAGAATGTCTAAGTTATAGCATGCTTTGTTGAAACAGCTTCATGAAAATTATTTTGAGGGGAAACAGCCAGTCACAAAAGATGATTCCATTTACATGGAGTTTGATAACAGGCAAAACTATTCTATGGAGATAGAAGTCAGAGAAGTGGTTACCCCTGGTGAGGAGACTATTAACTGGAAAGCATGAGGGATCTTTCTGGGATTATGAAGTTTCTCTGTTTTGATTTGGCTGGTGGGGACGTGGTTGTTTTCTAATTACACTGCAGTTTGAAAATCTGTGACTTCTTTATTGCTTATTTGAAATAGCTCTTCAACTACCATGCCTCTCCCAAGGTCAAACCTTTGCTAACATGGAAGAAACTCATAACATCATCGATGTACTGTCTTATATAGTTTCTTCCCAGTTGTTTTCATCTTCACAATTAGTGTAAGCTCATGGACATCATGTATATTCCCATTAGCCACATATTTCCTATCATGGCGTTAAGAGTATCAATAGTATGCAAAGTATTTACTGAATGATCAACTATCTTTCAGAAAATGTTGTATGTGTTTTATTGCTGTTGTTGAATTTTGTTTTGTCTTATTTGGACTATTTTTTTTTTTTTTTTGAGACACAGTCTCGCTCTGTCGCCTGGGCTAGAGTATACTGGTGTCATCACAGCTCACAGCAATCTCAAATCCTGGGCTCAAGTGACCCTTCTGCCCCAGTCTCCTGAGTAGCTGAGAGTGTGCCACCACATCTGGCTAATTTTTCTACTTTTTGTGGAGATGGGGTTTCACTATGTTGCCCAGGATTGTCTTGAACTCCTGGCCTCAAGGAATCCTCCCACCTTGGCCTTCCAAAGTGCTAAGATTACAGGTATGAGCCTGTAATTACCACACCTGACCTATTTGGACATTTTAAAGCTGGAGAACCTTTACTGACCTTAAAGTGAACTGATACATCATTTATTTCTTATTAAATTTCTGCAATATTTCATATAATTTAAAATGACTATGGTGAATCTACTGATTTCACTTCTGCTTAATATACTCTTCAGATAACAATATAAACGGAAACCTTAACTATCTGGTTTGCCTTCTTACACTCCCAATCCTAAGATAAAGTATAAAAATCAGTCACCAAACCTTGCTTTTCACCCTAGTATTTCTATCATAAACACTTGATTTATTCACTGGCCACAATGATTTTAAAGATGGCAAAACTTTAACACTGAGAGACATTTCATACATGTTGAACATTGGTCAGAGTTACTGTCTCAAAGACCAGTAGCACAATAGGTATTTTGATACAGAGTAACTTGACAGTGAATAATGAATTTTTTCAACTTTATTCATTCAAATGAATATTGATTCATTTGATACAAGTAATGCAATGGATATTGCTTTTGAAGTAAATGTTTAGGGAAAACAAACTTCAAAGTTCACCTTAACATCATTAATATAAGCACACGGGTTTCTTTTTAATCATTATGGGAACAAACTAGTTGTATGTATTTATAAGGGTATGTGTCATGTTTGATACAGGCTACAGTGTCAAATAATCGGGGTAATTGGGGTATCTACCACCTCAAGTATTTATCATGTCTTTGTGTTAGGAGCATCTCAATTCCACTCATTTAGTCATTTTAAAGTATACCCTAACTTACTGTTGATTATAGTCACTTTATTGTGTTATCAAATATTGTTCATTTTATTGTTCTAACTATATTTTTGCACCCATTAACCATCCTCACTTTTATTATCTACTCTTCCCTACCCTTTCTAGCCTCTGGAAATCATAATTCTATGCTCTGTCTCCATGAGATCAATTCTTTTTAATATTTAGCTCCAACATATGAGTGAGAGCATGTGAGATTTGTCTGTTTGGCTTATTTCCCTTAACGTAATATTTTCTAGTTCTATCCATGTTGTTGCAAATGGCAGGATTTCATTATTTTTTATGGCTACAAAATATTCCAGTGAGTATGTGTACCAATTTCTTTATATATTCATCTGCTGATGGACACTTAAGTAGATTTTAAATCTTGGCTATTGTGAAAAGTGCTGCAATAAACATGGGGGTGCAGATATCTTTTTGATAAATTGAATCCCCTTCTTTGGATATATGCCCAGCAGTGGGATTGCTGGGTCATATGGTAGTTCTATTTTCAGTTTTTTGAGGATCCTCTATATTGTTCTCCATAGTGGTTGCACTAATTTATATTCCCACCATTGCCTGCCTTTTCAATAAAAGCCAGTTATCTCATTTTAACTGGGGTGAGATAGTATCTCATTGTAGCTTTGATTTACAGTTCTTTGAGGACTAATGATGTTGAGCATTTTTTTTATATACTTTTTGGCCATTTGTATATCTTCTTCTGAGAAATGTCTATTCAGATCCTTTGCCTAATTTTTAATCAGTTTATTTGATTTTTTTTTCCTATAGAGATGTTGAAGCTCCTTATATATTTTACTTATTAATCCCTTGTCAGATGGGTAGTTTGCAAATACTTTTTTCTACGAGTTGTCTCTTCACTTTGTTGATTATTTCCTATATGGAGACATTAATTAAAAATTATCTCATTCATTTTTAATTTTCTTATGTTTTACTTTTTACATTTGACAAAATTCAGCATTCTTTTATGATAAAAACACTTAAAATAAAAACATGTAACAAACACTTAAAACCACGAGTACTACTCAGCCATAAAAACTGAATTAATACCTTTTGCTACAATCTGGATGGAACTGAAAACCATCTTCTTAAGTGAAGTATTGCAAAAATTGAAAATCAAGCACCACTATTAAATTGGAACTAACCAATCAGCACTCACATGCGCAGATAGAAATAAAACTCAACGGAAATCATACGGGTGGGATAGGGGAAGTGGGGATGGGTGCAATCATACCTAAGGGGTACAATGCTACAATATGGATGGAACCAAAGACCATCCTCTTAAGTGAAGTATTGCAAAAACTGAAAATCAGGCACCACTATTAAATTGGAACTAACCAATCAGCACTCAGGTGTGCAGAGAGAAATAAAACTCAACGGAAATCATACAAGTTGGATAGGGAAAAAGGGGATGGGTGAAATCATACCTAAGGTGTACAATATACACTATGTTTGTGAGGGGCACACTTATAACTTTGAGTCTAGCAGTATAAAAGCAATCCATGTAACCAAAACATTTGTAACCCCTTGATATTCTGAAATTTCAAAAAAATGAAAAACTAAAAAAGTAAAAATATAAAAAAATAAAATTTCTGCAGTGTTCTAAATATTTTACAACTATTAAACACACACCAAGATAACATTTTGAAATATTCTTTATGTTTGACTAACATCAATATTTTAAGGGTTTATTGAATATCAAGCTCATGTGCGACAACAGGCTTCACCAAGCACCACATTACTTAGTTTTTAGATAGAGTACAGGACAGGTAGCAAGGTTCCACAGTTTTTTATAACAGAACAATGCTTCTCATTGTTCAGTCACTTGTGACACATGTTGTTGCAAAAGAAGAAGCTCAGTGAGGACGCACCTCTCAGCTAAGTCTTCAGCTCTAGGATCCCTTGACTTTTACACCTAGATATCACTTTCGTGTACATGACAGTCACCTAGCCATGTGCACTCTCAGAAGTTTGTGATTAGCTTGTATTCTCTGGTTCGATTACATCCCATCAATGCCAGTTTTTCATTATTTAATAAATAATCTCAAAAAGAAACAGGTGTTTGGTCCAGTTTATGGTCCTTATTCAAATTTTCATTTATCTTGGTTCTGGTATGAATATTCTTAGAACAATACCTCAGTTTAATGTAAGGAGGAGCCAACCAAGATTTAAATCTCCAGCATCCTTTGGATTTAGAGGAAAGTCATAGAACTAGCTGTTAACCCTTTCCTTTTATACATATAATTTGAAGAATTCTTTTAGAAATTTAAACATTAAATTCATAATGTTCCTAAGACTCCAAATAGAAAACTATATATTCAAAATGAGTTTTTAAACCAATATTCATATTTAATGTTTATAAAATTAAATATTTAAAATAACTATAAAGTATTTTAAAAATTAAAGCTAAAGTACAGATCTAATGCCCAAGAATTTCTTTATAAACAAAATGGATGAGAAAGTACAAAGTTATACAAGAACAAAAATTAAACTTTGTAAAAAATTTTAAACAAATATCAATAGAAATGAAAAAGAAATAATGGAAAATAAAAAACAAGATTGGAGTGCAATGTTATTAGAAACAGAAAGTAACAGAGCATAAGACAAAAATTTAAGACACTAGGAAGAATGCTATTTTCCAGATAACTAAGGAACTAAAAGAAACTATACTTGATAGCTATGGTGAGATTATTAATCACATGGGTACCATTATGTTTAGTTATGGCTAAAAGAGGAACTCAAATTATTCCAGATGAAGTGTATGTCAATTACAAAAACTCTTGATAACAAAAGGGAAATTGGAATTGAAGTGATGATTGTAAAGAAAAAAGAACAGGCAAAGGGCTTTATAAAATGAGGTGAACTATTTTAATTGGAATACAAAAAGTTTCTGCAGTTTTCATTGAAGAAGAGTAAAATTAGAGGATAACTAGATTGGTTCTAAAATCTTTCTCTCATGTGCTATTTTCAATAATTCACATTAAAATTAGCAGATTTAGAGATGTGTGTTATCCTTGAATCAGAATAGATTTTTTATTACTTTCTTTGAAGGTACATACTCCTCTGAGAATTTTTATTTAATCACTATTCATAAATATCATAAAAAAATAGTGTATTACCTCTAAAAAGTCCAATACTTTTTCTTAAAAATCATATCCGTATGTTTTCTGTATGGTCTACTGAGATAAAGAAAATGCTAACTACAAAGTCAGAATGGCTGCTGTCCTCCAGAGGACCCACCAGGTGCCCCCATCTTTCTTTTATTCTTCTGAATTCATGATTAGAAACATGCACTTTCACAAGACTTTCTCCTAAGAGTTGGGTTGATTTTGATAGATAGTACATATGCGAGAAAAGAAAAAGTTTCCAGGTATCTACCATAATCTCACTGTAGGCTAAGGTTAAGTTTTGTTCACCATTAAAAATGTTAATCCCATATGACATAAAGGAAAGTGTTAAGTAACTTAGATAATCTAATTAGTTTACCACAGTCTCAACCGTGTAAATATTCAACTCCCTTAGATTACTTGGGTAAAGTTTAGTCTGGAAAAGTGGTATCTCCTAGAAAGTACACAGATGTTTTTGTTGATGAAGCAAAGAGGAGGTAAATTCTGTAACTATAGAATTTCTCAGCGTAATTTTTTGTCTTAAGGAAAGCCAAGGGATCTTTTTACTGGACGACATTGAAGAAATGCTCACATTCACGATTAAGGCAAATGCATGAATAGAATGGAATTAATTGAATTTGAGAATTGCGTAGTGACAGATCTCAGCTTTGGAAAGAAAAGATCGTTAACTGTATTGATTTTTGTTCATTAGTAAGAATAAAGTGATAATTATAAAAGCCATTATATTTTAATAAATGGATACTTTTTGCCTCAAACTATGTTAGGAATTTTGTAGACCCCTATTAATATGAGAAAATCAATCAAACCAGAAGTTGTCTTTTAAAAACTTCTAAAATTGACAAACCTCTGGCAATGTGAAAAATAGAAAAAAAGAGAGAGGGACTACAAATTACCAACATTAGACAGGAATGAAGGAAGGCATATCATTAGAAATCTGACATTAGAAAAATAAGTGAATACTACAAACAACTCTCTGCCCATAAATCCAACCACTTAAATAAAACAGATGAATTCCTTGAAAGGCACAAAATGTAAAATATTCTTAAGAAGAATTGGATAATCAGAACTTTCGTATGCATATTAAATGCATTGAATTCATATTTAAATCCTTTCCATAAACTAAACTCCAAACACAGATGGCTTTACTGGGGATTTCTACCAAATTTCCAATTTCCATAGCACTCATTCTATAAAAACTCTTCCAGAAAATTTAAAAGGAGAGAATACTTCCTTTCTCATTATTTGGGGCAAGATTTACACTGATACCAAAACTAGACAAAGGCATTAAAAGAAAACAGAACTGCAGTCCAATATTTCTCATAAACATAGGTCCAGAAATTCTTAAGAAAATTTTAGCAAATCAAATACAACATTACATAAAAATAATATATAATGACCCAATAGGGTTTCCTAGTAAAGCAAAGTTTATTTAATACCCAAAAATCAGTTAATGCAATTCACCATAGTAACAGACTAAAAAGGTAAAACTATGTGATCATCTCAATAAATACAGAAAAACTTTTGACAAAATCCAACAACTATTTATTAGAAATAATTATTTTGACTCTAAACAAACTAGGAAAGAAAGGAAGCCTGCTCAGGCTTATTAAAGAATATCTAGGAAAAACATACAGCTAGTATCATTCTTAATGATGAAAAATGGAAAGTTTCCCCCTAATATCAGGAAGAGGGCAAGTGTGTTGACTCTCACAGATTCATTCATATTATACTGAGGTTCTAGCCAGTGCAATAAGACAATAAAAAGAAATGAACAGCACTCATATTGTAAGGGAAGAATTAAAAGTATCTTCATTCACACATGAATAAATGTTCATGCAGAAAACCCAATTAAACCTTTGAATAAGCTATTAAAACTAATAAATCAGCAAGTTTGAAGTATAGAAGATATATATAATTTTTATAATGGTGAAAAGGCAATGGTGAAAGGATTGTCTTTACAAAAGATGGGTTTAAAACAAATGAATATCTACCAGCAAAAAGATATTGATCCACATCTCATACAACAAACAAAATTTAAGTCAAAATTAATCGTAGACTTAAATGTGAAACTTAAAGTTATAGAACTAGTATAAAATACAGTAGAAAACCTTTGTGATCTGAGTTAGAAAAAAATATTTCTTTTATATGATACCAAAAGCACAATCTATACAAGAAAAAAATAAGTGAACTGAACTTCATGAGATTCTGGAACATCCATTCTTCAAAAACAAAACAAAATAACAATGTCAAAATAATGAAAAGACAAGCCACAAACTTGGAGAAAATATTTTGCTCTCAGGTATATTTCAAACAATATTATCTTCTATTAATATTTTTCCTGAGTTTTTCATTTTTTTCTAGCATACCTTTGATGCTTCTGTTTTGGTTCTCTGAACATGATTTTCAAAATTCATTATCCTCTTCTAATTTCCTTGTAAACTATATATCCATTAACATATTTATAGTTATTGTTACATGCATTTGTCTTTTAAATAATAGAAGAATAAGGACTGACAAACCAAAACCACAATAATATTCCTTTTGTATTTACCTACATAGTTAATTTTATCAGTGTTCTTTTTCTTCATGTGGCTTTGAGTTATTGTCCAGTGTCCTTTTATTCCTGCCTAAAGACAGTAAGATGGTAAGCATTTCTTGTAGAGAGAGTAGGCCTACTAGCAAAGAACTACTGCAGTCTTTGTCTACCTAGGAATGTCTTAGTTTTTCATTTTTCTTCTTTTAAGGATAGTTTTGCCAGATATAGACTTCTTGGTTGACATATTTTTTTTCTTTCACCATTTTAAATGTCATCTCACTGCCTCTGGCATCCATAGTTTGTGCTGATATCTCAGCAGCTATTTTACTGAAGAATGCTTATATGTAATGAATCACTTCTCTTTTCCATTTTCAAGATTCCTTGTTTTTGGCTTTCAACTGTTTAATTAAAATGTGACTCATTGAAGATGATTTTTCCCATTAACCCTGTTTTCTCTATTTCTTGAATGTATTTTAACTGCTGGTTTCTAGGAGTTAAGCTTTAGGAATTTAAAGATAATTCCTAGAATAAGAAGTAGAAATAAATATGTGGTAGTCACAGGAATTTGTCCATCTTATAATGAATAGTCTTGCTTGATACCTTTAAAATGTCATGGAATTTTACTTTAAAGTAATGTTTTAATTCATTCATACCTTAACCCTTTTATTGACTGTAACTTATTACAGAGGCCAAAGATTAGACCAGAGCCTAAGTACAGGAAGAATTTCACTTAGCATTTAAAAACTTCCAAAAGGAAAACATAATGCCAAATTCATCCAATGGAAATCCAAGATTATTCTTCAACAATAATTTTTTTTCAATTTATTTCATTATTTTTACCCCCACATTATATTAATTATAGGCTGAATCTTTATTTTTATTTTATTCATGAAGCCCTTGCTTTATATAAATCCGTAAAGTTAGCTTATAGGGGAAAAAACCATTTAAAGACAATAGATTATTTGATTACTGAGTTGCATTCCAACTATATCATCATTATACTTTTTATAAATCTGTGTGAAGTCCTCTTCTACTTCATGGTCAGAATTGTAAGACCATATCATTTCACAATTATTCTTATAGTAATTTTTGAAAATCCTTTGAAAGATAGGTATTCTTTTTTTTCTAAGAAACTATTTCTTCTTTTTAAAGATTAGGTTCTTAAATGTATTTAAAAATTCAATAAAATGGAAAATATGTGTGACTTATGCAAGCAAAAATTAATCGAATGTTTAAGTTGTTACTACTGATAACAAATAAAATGAATAAAATTAAATGTGTGATGCCAAAATGAAAAAAAAAAAAAGTAAAACATCAAACACAAAAAGTAAAACCAAGATAGAAGGAATAAAAAGGCTATCCAGATGTAGTAAATCAATAAATACCACAATGCCAAGTGGCAATGATGCTTAAATTAAAACTATAGAGCTACACTGCAAGGGAACAGGGGAAGGATGATTAAAAAGTAATTATTTGTGTCTTGTAGAAAGCCAAAGTCACATTAGAGACTTAGGTAAGAATTTTTAATGTCAATTCTCAGGGTTTGGAGAATTATTCCCAATGATGCCTCTTAACTGCTCAATTCAGGGCTTTTCTTTTTAAGTATTCCATTTATCCAAGATATTCTCCAGTCTTGGCACTATGGTTTGCTTCTCTTTTCCCCATGCTACCCCCTGGTACTTGATCTTCAGCTTTATTTTAATTTTTTAACTTCTCACTTTGTCATGGTGCCTAGACAGAATCTACTTCTTAGCCTAGTCCCTGGCAGAGCTATAACTGCTTTCTCATCAGTCCTGTCAGGAAAATCCTAGTGTACTGAGGTTTGCTCCTAGAAAAGTATAACAAAGAGTTTAAGAATAGTATGTATGCTAAAAAAACCCAGGCTTTTAGAGCAGGAAAAGTAAAAGTCTGGCAGTAGAAACCTGATAAAAGAAGGTTATGTTGTCTGAATCCATTTTTTTTTTTTTTTTTGCTTAGAATACCTGAAACTCAGTAATTTATAAAGAAAAGGAATTTATTTCTTATAGTTTGGGTGGCTGAGAAATCCAAGGTCCAGGGGCTACATCTGGTGAGGACCAAATCCGTGCAGGGCATCACTTGGCAAGTGAGCTGAGCATGCTAGCTCAGATCTCTCTTCCTCTTATAAAGCTGCTAGTGCCAGTCCTATGATAACCCATTAATACATTAACCCATTAATGTATTAGTCTATTAATTCATAAGTTTCAGAGCTTTCATGATTGAATCACCTTTTAAAGGCTCTAACTCTCAATATTGCCATATTGGAGATTAAGTTTTAACATGAGTTTGGGAGGGGAGAAATATTCAAACAATACTGTAGGTTTCTCCTCCAAACCTAATTCCTAGTCTGAATTGCAAAGCTCATGTTATTAGCTTGGGAACAATCCAGGTCAGCATCAATATCTAAGTGATCCAATGTTGGAAGTGGGTGGGTAGGTGAGAGGACATTGGCGGTGATGAATTGTATATAGCAGCCATTTTAAGATGATGTCAGAATCAGGGTTTGTAGAAGGCTCATCTAGATTGATGTAAGAAACAGCAAGTAGCTGAGGAGATGTTATTAAAGGGAACCAGCTTCTAGTCACTATGCTATCTTCAAACATTCCAATCTTTGAGTTTCAAGTATCTTAATTTATTAAAAAGAACAAAAACAAAAAACATATGTTGAGCTAGATAACCTCTGAAATTCCATCTGGCTCCAAATTTATCATAATTTCAAACCTTAATAAAATTGAAGCTCTTTTTTAAACTTAATAATAGCTATCTTTCTGGGCTCTTACGGTTGATGACTTGCTATTCATGACCTTCTGATGCACTGGGCAAAGTTTAGAAAACTTAAACAAACATCAGCCTCCTAATGAACAAGCATGAGCATTTTCCTTTAAATGATATGACCCAAAAGCCTAAAGCCTAGGTCTTACCACTTGATAATAACAAAATATGACTTGATTTATTTAGATCATAATGGCATAGTGCCATGGGCCTCTACCAGCTTCAGTGCCATAAAGTAGCCCTTGTTAATTTGCCTTCCAGTTATTCCTGATAGGCCAAAAGGAAGTATATTTCATGTGCCCCCAAACAAGCCATAAACTTGTCTAGAATGTCACTTTGATTCAGAAAGGAATATCTAACAGCCTACAGTGGCAAAAATGTAAGAATTAAAATACTAGGAGAAGGGTTAGTTCTCTCTAAAACGTTCTTTCATCAATAAACACATGAACATGTTTTTGCTATGTTTTTAGAATGTGAGTACACTGTTTCATCAGTATCAAAGAACAGCCTGTACATCTTTAGGAATTTTTTAAATATGACTTCTGGGACAAATTACGTCAGTAATTTTTTTTCCCTGCCAAGCAATTAGCAGCTGCACTATAAAATTTTTCTGAGTATTCAATTAGCATCTATTTAATGTTAGGAGTTTTATTACTCTAAAGCATGTGTGAAATCACGCCATTATTTTCTAAATGTAATATACCACCAGAGAGTTCTCAGAATTGAGCCTAGATTTTGTGATCAAGAGTGTTGACGCAAAAGAATGATTGCTTCTAATCATCCTTATTGTCTATATAATATTAATTTCTACTATCATTTGAAAAACTATGTCCAGTCCAGATACAACTGAAACACAATTAAAACTGAACTTTCATATTATTGTCAGGATACCTGCCCATCAGGAATGGCTTCATCTCTGTGTGTAACTCTCAACAGAGCTCTACATGCACATGTGTCTACATAGGATACAGTTGAGGGACAGAGAGCTTAGGCTCTGGAGTCAGACACCTATGGCTTAATTCACACTTCCTAATACTTACTGCATGTGTGGCCTTCCCCAATTATCTCCATATTTGAAATTCTTGATTTGATAAATGAGTCTAAAAATATTACCTATTTCAAAAATTACAGTGAGGTGATTAAAGTATAAAATGACATCTTTTTAGTCAATACTCATGAACATTTTTTTCAATGTGACATTAGCTTACACATCACTAATCTCTTCCTGGCATTAACAATATAGGCAAATTAATAATATTATGTCATATATTAATGATTTCATTATAGTTACCATTTTACTATATAAAGAATAAAACAGGGACATCTTATTAAGAATTCACATTAAAAAAGAATTCACTCCAAACTTGACATCTCAACATAAGTCTTTTGAAAATGTACTGAAAAGGAAAATTATACTGTAATACACACATAAATGCCTACTAAAATCTCTTTATCCATCACATCAAAGTCCTTATGTCTCCCTGAAAAGCTCTGTTCTCTACTTTTTATCCCGAAACATTCTACAAAACCTCCATCTAGTCCTTGCTCTTATATTCCTGTTTTATTTTTACCTTCCAAGAGCTGCTTCAATCATACTTTGTTTAGGATTTCTTTTCTCTTCTCCTCTCCTCTCCTCTCCTCTCCTCTCCTGTCCTCTCCTGTCCTCTCCTGTCCTCTCCTCTCCCCTGTCCTGTCCTCTCCCCTGTCCTGTCTTCTCTCCTGTCCTGTCCTGTCTCGCTTTGTTTTCCAGGCTAGAGTGAGTGCTGTTGAGTTAGCCTAGCTCACAGCAACCTCAAACTCCTAGGCTCAAGCGATCCTACTGCCTGGGACTACAGGCATGCACCACCATGCCCGGTTAATTTTTTCTATATATATTAGTTGGCCAATTAATTTCTTCCTATTTATAGTAGAGATGGGGTCTTGCTCTTGCTCAGGTTAGTTTCGAACTCCTGAACTCAAACTGTCCGCCCACCTCAGCCTCCCAGAGAGCTAGGATTACAGGCATGAGCCACTGAGCCCGACCTTTTTTCATGAAAATAATTGATCTATGATTTTCCTTAATGTCCTTGTCAGTTTTTAAAATGAAGCTTATTATGTCTCCAAAACTGAGTTGTTAATTGTTTCCACTTTGTCCTCTACAAGAGTGTGTTTGAAATTTATACCTTCTGAAAGATCTTTTATCACATATTAAATATTATAATTTAGAATAACAATTATTTTAATTTTATCCAACTTTTTAAAATTTATTTTTGCCTGTTTTGGTAAATTATGTTTGTGTTTGTAAGGATTTATCCATTTCATCAAACATTTCAAATTTTGTAATAAAATTATTCATTATCTTAGACTTTTTAATGGTATCTCTTTTCATTTTTGGTATGTATAATTATTAATACTAAGTCTCTTTTGTGTATCATGTAGGCTTTTTTTTTATTTTGCTTTTTAGTCCATTAACACAATCTCATGTATCAGTTCTTTTACATTTAATTATATATAATATATTTTAGAGAGATTAGAGCAAAGAAATATAGCATGTTTAAGTTCCCAGGCTACTAAAAATGACATGCTTCCTCAGGATAAAATACTTCCTCTTTCTTTTTCTCAGATGTTCATTATAGTCCTCAAGGTAGCTTTTGCCTTTGGAATATCACCAGTTTAATTATTTTAAACTAAGATGCCTTCCTTATCACAGATAGTAATACCTAGTTTGTGTTAGGACAACAGGGCTTTAATGCATGGTACTGTTAACTCATGAATCCCAAGACCCTTTTCTTAGTCAAAACCTTGGCAATAAACTTAAAAAATTCTTTCACTAAGTATCTTAAAATATCCTTTTTTTTTTCATCAGCTTTTATCACTTTTCTTATCCCATAATAGACACATACTGATATACACACAAACCATTATGGCTTTTTTCCCCCATCTTTGAATATAAACATTCTTTTAGATTTAGAGGAAAAATCTGTGGCTATGAATGACCATTTGCTGTTGCTTTGCTGCATTAAAACCTTATGGTTGGGTCTCTTGGTTCTCTTCAGTGTTTTAGTGACAGTATGAAAATTAGCAATCCCATTTATAGAAAATTTCTAGTACTCTTTGATACTTTCTTTTACATTCCAAATTATTATTTTGTGATATATTTTTTATATCTCTGAAATATTCAAAGTTGACCCCTGAGTAAACTTACTAGTGGCTCAAGGCAATCTTCTAGAATGTATCGTAATTACATCTTATATAATATTAATATAATATCATTTATTCTAAATCTAACTTTCATTACATTGGATATGCTGTTTGGGCCTGACAGTCTTCTTTATTATGGAGTGAAGCAAACCACTGAATGAATTATTGTATAAGTGAGAAATATATTTTGTAAAGGCTGTTGTTTGTATGTGTAATCAAAACTCTTGTTCATTGGAACCAGAATGCTAGTGGGCTTTAGATAATCTGTTAATGTTGTTCACCTTCAAAACTATTTTATCATTTTCATTGAGTCTAAAGGTGACATTTTAGTGTCTTATAATGAGATATAGATATATTGAACTGCCTGACTAGAAATGTCAACAGAAATAGAATGATATTTACTTGCCTTTTTTCCCTCTATAACAAGCAACTACATTTCAGCATCTGCTACTATTAATAATTGCCTTAGATATATCAATATGGACTAAATGCAACCTTAATGCTTCCATAAATGCTTCAATAGATATATATTTTATATGTCACATATATATCACATTTTAGACTTTGTATAAATGTAACAAAAAATGATTGGGGATTCCCATTCCAGGGTAAAATTAGCTACAATGTGATTGAGCTCTTTTAATGAAAACAAAAGTGATCATCAGTGCTAAGACCCATTTTATATTTGAAAATTCCTAACCCTGAGGGAAAATGTAATTAATCTTTATTTTATGTCTATATTGTTATTGAATTGACTACATTTCTTTATCATTCTTTTTGCTACTCTTGTCTGTATCATAAAGGCTTAGCCAGAATTCTGTGATTATCAACCTTGAACTTGAGTTCAAGAAGGTGTGGAACTCTTTAAGGACTTTTATTAAAAGGAAATTTTAGACTTGGAGTAGTATCCCCACCACCTTAAGTGAGAACTGAACCTCTCATGGGATTCCTAGAAGGGCTGATGCCAACATTATTAATTTTTTTTTTCTGCTACAAGTTTGGTTTTATTTTTTTCTAATTAGATGACATTGCATGTGTGTATCATATACAACATAATGTTTACAATAGATATACATTATGAAATAATTAACTCTGCTAACTAGCAAAAGCATATTAATTAGTTTTTAATTAGCCATTGCTCCCAACTTTTTCCTTGCTTGCAAAGCTTTGACTTTTGGAGAAATGCATGTGTTTTAACCATAATTCGGTCTATTCCATTCAAGATAATCTCATTTTAATCCCTACATTCTCTAGTCTCCTTTTTGGCAAGTGTCTGAATGCCAGTTACAAACATGGATGCATGTTTTTTCTTTTGTTCACAACAGTGCTCCAGCCTGTGTTTTAGTGGTCCCAACAGTCTTAGTTCTCTGATCCTGGCTTCCTAATCACTGGATCACACCTCACGTGTGTCTTCCTAAACTCAGTAGTTTATAGTAGTATCTTCATAGAGCTCTAGTTCCCCGACGGTGGCCACATCATGCTCTGGGTGCACACATTCAGCTAGGTAGTTGTAGGCATCACTGAGGATCCAGATTAAAATTCACTCCATTCTTTTTGGTTACTGTGTGAACATCTAATTCTTATGTCAAAGCATTTTCTGCTTAAAGTATTTAGAAAGCTTCTGTGTCTTACACTGAACTCAGTGAATACAGATAGATACATGTTTTTGTAGGCAGGGTTGGCTATGTGACACAAATAGCTAAGGTTGTTAGAAGTTTGTAAAGATTGTTTTCTGATTAAAGATACAGGAGTATAAAATGAAATAGCTTGAGCTGTGCTGATCTTTTCTCTCTCTTCTTCCTTCCTCCCTTTGGTACTTGTTTACGAGCCAGGCTTGTAGCAGCTGTCTTGCAGCCATGAGCCATGGGGACAGGTGAGGGCCACAGGCTTCAGTGTTGCAGAGGTCCCCTTAGTGCTGGTGCTCCCTACTGTGTTAGGGCTAGTAGGTAAAGGATGGAAAAAGCCTGGATCATGGATGATATTCCCAGGCTGCTACAGAAGCTCTGGACTGCTTACTGAGTCTGAGTTTGAGCGTTATTAGGATTCCTGTCACCTGCTGAAAAAATAATTTCTATTTGATACAATTGAATTACTTACTGACTCCTTGATGGTGACAGATCAAAAGTAAAGGAAACCTGAACTTCCCTTATGGAGTAGATGCTGTCAGTGGCCCGCACATACCTCTCAGACTTTACTGTCCTAATGCGCCCCACAAACCTTCCATGGTCCATATTAGTATCTCTGAGTTTGATAATTGGAATTTCAGAAGCCTTCCTTCCCACTCTTAGATGTGGCAAGAAATTGACACCTCCTGACAGTAACTCCCTGCAAGTGACTCTCAGAACTTGCTGTATAAAACATCAACTTTTAGGCCGGGCGCGGTGGCTCACGCCTGTAATCCTAGCTCTCTGGGAGGCCGAGGCGGGCGGATTGCTCAAGGTCAGGAGTTCAAAACCAGCCTGAGCAAGAGCGAGACCCCGTCTCTACTATAAATAGAAAGAAATTAATTGGCCAACTGATATATATATATAAAAAAAAAAATTAGCCGGGCATGGTGGCGCATGCCTGTAGTCCCAGCTACTCGGGAGGCTGAGGCAGAAGGATCGCTCGAGCCCAGGAGATTGAGGTTGCTGTGAGCTAGGCTGACGCCATGGCACTCACTCTAGCCTGGACAACAAAGCGAGACTCTGTCTCAAAAAAAAAAAAAAAAAAAAAAAAAAAAAAAAAAAAAAAAAAAAAAAAAAAAAAACATCAACTTTCTGGTTCCTTGGGCAGGAACATTTTGAGGCATGTGTTTTACACAGTTCCCAGGCTTTCCTGCTGTATTAGCCAGCTCAATAACTGATCTTTATAGGTTGTGTCCTTTCCCTGCACTTTGTAAATTAAACAATTGAACTTGGTTTCTTGTCTCAGTATCTGCATCTGGGGGAATCTAAGCTAGGATACCCAACAAAATCAAATTAGATATATCAGGCCATGACCAGGTATAAAAGACCAAATAAAACAGGCTTTTCTGCTTCAGCCAAAGGTCAATGCACAGATCACTATGGAAGTCTCTGCAATTTATTCCCTGACTATAGTTTTCAGACACAGGCCCCTTAATTTTGACATATCATCCCAGTTGTGATTATTTATTAACCATACCCATCATATAAGTCCTGTTGGGTTAGTGCTCTCTGGAGAAACACAACCAATACTACGTATAAGGAGAGAGATTTATTTTTAAGAAATTGGCTCACAGGATTGTGAGGCTGGGCAAGTCCCAAATCTGATAGGGTAGCTCAGCAGGATGGAGACCCAGGGAAGAGTTGCAGTTCAAGTCCAAAGTCCATAATCTGCCAGAATTCCTTCCTGCTCAGAGGTGGTCAGTCCTTGCTATAGTCAGGCTTTCAACTGATTGGATGAGGCCCAACTACATTGGATGAGAGCAACCTGCTTTACTGCGAGCCCACCAATTTGTATGTTAATCTCATCCATACAACACCCTCATAGAAACATGAGGAATAATGATTGAGTAAATATCTTGGCAGTGTGGCCCAGCCAAGTTGACATATAAAATTAACCATCACAGGTACTATTTCACCAGCTATATCTTTAGCTAGCAACACTATAATTGATGATTAGTCTACTGACTTGACTTCACTACTGTCTCTAAAGCTTGATTTTAATACAATTAGACTATTTTCCCATTTTTTAAATTTCTTTAACTGAAAATTGAATTTTGAACTCTCCATAACTAGGTGTCTGCTATTTCCATGAGCTCAAACCATGTGACTTTTTATGTCTATATGGGCAGGCAGGAGGGGAGATTTTATTGTGACACTTTAAAAAAAATTCCCCTTCAAGATGGCAATAAGTCCTTCGTAAAAGTACTGGAAATTCTATAACTGAGGTAGGTTTCTTAGGGTAATAGTCCATTTTAACTGAATTAAGATATTTTGTTACCATGGAGAAACAAATCATGAGGTAGCCAATGTGTTGTTGAGGATGTTTTCATTTAAAATACCACCACTCCTTGTCACTTATCATATAGAAGTGAACCTGTTAAGCTTATAATTTAATAAGATGATGAAGAAGCAAAGGGCTGGTGAATAATACGCCACTCAGGTTAATTGTCATGTATCCAGGAGGACCTCAGGGAGAAAATGGGGGCCCTGGTGTCCTGTGTCCAGGTAAAGATAATGAAGTGGAAGTCCAGCAAATGCTGTTATCTACTGAACATCTCTGCCAAAGGGCAGAGATCATAGTGCTAGATTACATGAAAAACAAAAAAAATTAAGGAAAATGAATCAGAAACCAGAGTTAAAACTTTGGCCTTCACTTCCATTTTTTTTTTTCAGAGTAGCAGTCCCCAACCATTTTGGCACCAGGGACCAGTTTCATGGAAGACGATTTTTCCACAGATAGAGGGGAAATGGTTTTGGGGTGATTTAAGTGCATTACATTTACTGTGTACTTCATTTCTAATACTACATTCTAATATGTAATAAAATAAATACACAACTATAATGCAGAATCTAATGCCACCGGTGATCCTGACAGGAGGCAGAGCAGTGGGGAGAGGGTGTAAATACAGATGAAGCTTCACTTCTGCTGGCTCAACCACTGCTCACCTCCTGCTGTGCAGCCATGTTCCTGGCAGGCCAAGGTCTGAGGCCTGGGGGTTGGGGAACACAGCTTTAGAGCACTTAAGAATTACAAGATGAGCATAAAACATTTTGCTGTTACTACAAAAGTATTTTTTTTTTTTTGACAGAAAGGCCTTAAGTGAAAAGTAAATTTAAAAATCCAATTTAGAGGGGGAAAATGCAAAAAAAAAAAAAAAAAAAACCTATTTTGTGTTGGTGGAATATGTTTCACACACAACTAAGCAAGTTCCACTACATGAATCTTTTATCAAAACAAGGCCAATGGAACTAGTTAGCTTATTGAAGAGCAGTTTTTTTTTTTTTTTCACAAATAGCAATTTCATGTTGGTGAGTTTTACTTCATGACAAATATGTCTCATTTTCTGCTAAAAAAATGTATGAGGAGTTCCACTTCATTTGGAGAGAGAAAGGTATTATACATTTTGGGAAATAATTTTCCTGAGAGAAATAAAATAATCTTTCAACTATCTCTTAACTAAGTAATGCCAAGAATGTGTTCTAGATAATTTAAATTGCAAAAAGAATTATATATATTAAAAAAGTTTACCAAATCACCAATTTATTGAGAAAAAAATTCTAAATTAGTCATTAGAGGATCCCCACTTACCATAACAATACTTTCATTAGATTGTTAATAGATATTTGTTGAAAAAAATAAATGCTAGATAAGTTTTGGCTTCTTTCCTCAAGAAATTTATAATCCAGCTGAATTAGGGTGGCATAGTTCTGTATATTGGCTAAAACCACTATGCCTGTGCACAACCAGGGAGTTTTTGTTGGTATCTATTGATAGCTGCCAAGGTTGAAATAAATAAAGATAATTTTCAGGTTATTATAAAATTATGTCTCAGGACAAATTTGGTCACAGATAACAAAATGTATTATCAGCCAAGCATATAACCTATTTTGAGTTTGGAGGATCTCTTGAGGTCAGGAGTTCAAGAATAGCCTAAGCATGAGTGAGACCCCTATTTATACAAAAAATAGAAAAATTAGCTGGGCATGGTGGCGCACACCTGTAGTCCAAGTTACTTAGGAGGTTGAGGGAGGAGAATCACTTGAGCCCAAGAGTTTGAGGTTGAAGTGACCTATAATGAAGCCACTGCACTATAGCCTGGGTGACAGAGCAAGGCCCTATCTCACCACACACACAAACACACACACACACACACACACACACACACACACACAAATATCAAAGTCCTAGTTTATTTAATAAAATGACTTGCATGAAAGAGTCACTTAAAGTAAATGTGACAATATTCCATTTTTAGATCTGGGTAAACCTCCTAAGTCAGGCAATCAAGAAACCTCTGAACCAACAGTGGAAAATAAATATTTACAAATCAAGCCTAGCATGTCATGCTCAAAGGATAGGTGGAGGGTATGGTGTTTGCTGTATTCCTGTCACTGTTCATGCAAGAGATGAAATTATCTCTAAAGTATTTTAGCCAATATATACATCTTGAAAATTAGCAGTGAGATTCCATTACTAATGAACAATTTGCAGGTCACTTATTTATCCAACAAAATCATGTTTCTAACGTATTATCTTAATGAGCTAACTTCTTTGATCGTCACTAGAAAAAGTGATAACTGGTTTCTGTATACAATAGCAGCTTCAGGAATGTGGCCAGCTTATCTTCTGCTGAATTCCTGATAAGGCCAAGTGAATGCTCCCACATACATACATACATAATAACACATTGTCTATACTGAAGTATTTCAAATAAATACAGACATCATATGTACAACATGAGTGGAGATCAGTAAAAATAGCTAACACATACTGAATGCTTCCTGTGTATTGAGAGATGATTCTAAATAGTTCATATGGGTTACATAATTCCAAAGCAACATTATATTATTTCATTTCTAAAAGAGTAAATCGAGGCTCTGAGAAATTAGGTTACTTTTAAGATAAGAAACTACAAAGTGGTAGTGTGAGATTGAGACACAGGAAGTTAGCTCTAAAGTCAATACCATTAGCCACTATGCAATACTGACTCTCAAAGGTCTGAATACAGAATAATAACACTAAGGGCTAAATTGTGCATGCTACTTGATCTCCATAAGAAGGCCCATGCAGAAGGACTGGATAGAAGAGCTCTCCCTCTTGGACTCAAGTTCTACCCAATAGGAAAACACAGTCAGTTACAGATAAATTATATTATGAGATTAATTATACAGAAGGTCCTCGAACATGTACCTCTATTCCTTTGTATGCTTTTGTCCAAACCTCCAAAAGAAGAGTAATTATCTTCATCCTATAGTCAGGCTTGACCTATAAACTCAGCCTCTCAGGGATATGCAGTCTATAGAAGATCTCTGGTTGAGTAACATGATGTAACCAACTTGAACCACCGGATTAGCAGTGAGATTCCTGTCAATATTACAATGGTGAGTTGCCAGAGGCATGGATGGTTTTAATGATGGTAGAATCTGATTGGGTGGTGGAGATAGTTAGCTTAGTAGATTATATCATAAAAAATGAAGCTGAAGATAACTGCTTTTGTGGGACAGAAAATTTAGCTTTGAACTGCCTTGAAGCCAAAATAAAAATTCTATATGTTTATTAATAAGAATCATACAAACATATAAGGAAATTAAATTTTTTCTAACACCAATCACTAAGACAGATTTGTTAATTGAATTCTTGTAAAAGAGATAATGAAATTAATGATAAATTCAAAATTATTTTTACAAGAGTGGACATAATTACAGGTCTGTTTTTTATATTTTTCCATCTCTTTATTTAGTTGGGAAGTATGAATTCCTGATTAAGGCACAGACTGCTCCTAGATTATGGCTTAAATAAACCATAAAGTTTGTCCCTACTACCTCCAGTATATTACGTAGGTAACACCACAGCAAACCCTGGTTTATGGTATGAGAGGAACTAAAATGGGGCTTCTGAGGGCAGGATCTTAATAATCACATAAGGTAAAATTGAATAAATACTCCCAATAAAATACTAAGATTTTCCCACAAGATTAATATTAAAAGCAATCTAGTAAATGCTATTTACATGGAGTATACTTCAAATATATATCTAAAGGTTGAAAATAGAAATAAGAACAAAGATACTACATGCAAGCACCATCCAAAAGAATTCTGATAAAACTACACTAATATCAGACAAAGTAGACTTAGGGCAAGAAAAACACTTCCAAAGTTAAAGATAGAAAAATTGTAAGGATAAAAGGGCCAATCCAAGATGATATGGCTGCCTTAAATCTATGTGTGTGATCCAATATATAGCTTAACAATTTATGAAGTCAGAGATATGAGAGAGAGAGAACTTAGAAAAGAATAAATAATGTTTCCTGGATGATTTCAATATGCATTAAGATTGAGAAATACTAGTCTACATCTAGCCTATCAAAGGATGGGAAGTGAGAAGAGGAGCAGATAAAGACAAGGCATAGTGTCTTTGGTGGAATGGAACACAATATTTAAAACTCTAGAGACAATAAAAGCTGTCAACAATTTGCAAGGAGGTATATGATAAGGCAGTGACAGTGTGCTATGATAAGTAAATAATGCTTCAGAAATTTTCCCAAACCGAGGCAAGGATGCTGGGTTTTCCAGCCTTGATCCATCAACCATTGGCTAATCGTGGGAAGTCCTGAAGGTAGATGCAGGCCATTGGAAATGAAAGCACACCAAAGTTGAAGGAGGTGTGCACAGAAATTATAAAAGTGATCCAAGGAAATCTGGACATCTGAAATGATCTGGAAATCTGAAATGATATTTTGAATACTCTTCCATGGATTGATTTCTGACAAAAAAATAAATAATTTTAGGTATCCACAGACCTCATTACTATCATGTAATACATGGGGGCCCAGTTTGGTATATAGGCAACTCTAGCACTAAATTATGCCAAATGCTACCAAATTATGCATTTCATTTTTATTGCTTAGAAATTATTGACAATCTAGATTCAGAATAAAACTGTCACATCTAGAATAAAATGAATGAATTTTAAAATCTTATGTTAGGAAAACAAATAGAAATGTTTCCAGTGACTTCATTTAAGGCAAAAATAGTATCTGACGTCTCTGTGGAAAAATAAAACAGAAATAAGTTTTAAAAAAATACAGTATTAGATAACCCACATATGAAAAGAGAGAGAGAGACATAAATATACTTGGCTTTAGAAAAAATAAAGGTTCTATTTTGCAGACTCTGCTTTTACTGTATGGTTTTTTTTGGGGGGAGGGGAAAATTCCACAGAGAAGTTGTTCATATACATTATGCCTAAACTAAATATTAATGTCTGTTCTCCATGAAGTACAGCTCTAATGGAAGTACAAACAAGCACCTATATCACTGTATCATTCCTGTTGCCCAAGCTACAGACTTGAAGACCCTTAAGAGCCTCTACTTTTGGTCCAATGTAACAGTGCCACCTACATTAGTGTTAATGAATGCAGCACAGCTAATTCTTCACTTAGGGCACTGATTTGTGCCCTATTCTGGGAGATGACTCTTCAACTAATGAACTGAACTTACTGCAAGTATTACAGTAGCTGACAGTACATAGCCCATTCAGAAATCTCCAGGCGCAAATGATTTCTCAGAAGAATTCTACTAAACATTTGTAAATTACTCTGGCTGGAGCTTTCCTATTATCTTCAAACTGCTTTGTTAAGGGAGCAAAAAAAGGAGCATCAAACAACCTTTTTAGTCTAATTTAAGTCATGCTAGACAAAGTGTTGAAAAATAAGTAGAATATTTAAAATGTTTAAAAATCATGCGATAAGAGAAAGGAGTGTTTTGCTGCCTGAGAGAGAATAAAGAGTGAGTGGCCAAGGGTTGAGATTCAAAGAATGTCCACCTGCTGTTTGATGAGGACTTGTATAAGGAAATCCTCATCTTATGGGATAAATCTAATGAACTTGTCTTCATATTCAGTGAAAAATACTGTTTCCTGATGTGAAAAATAAGCAGGAAAATTTCAAGCTTACTCTCTTCAATTTGTGGGGATTAACTATTTTCAAGTATCTATTGAGGTGGTGCATGTGTGTTTAAGTTGAAATCTGACATTTACATTATTTAAAAAGATCATTACTATAAAAATAGGATGGATAAAACAGATGTATAAAATAAAGAAGACCTAAGTCCCTAAGCTCATCATGTCCTACAATCAACATCTACGTAGACGTAGATATAATAATAGATAGAAATAGGTATGATGATAGGAATTTCTCAAGGGATAAGTATTTTCCTGCTAATGGGCAGGAACACGAAGTTAGAATAAAAAGTAATAAGGATTTGGAAATTGTGTGGAAATTCTTCCTTTGGTTTAAATAACCATTATTATATAATTATAGGTAATTCATATGATTATTTAAGTTGGATCAATGGGATCATACTAACAAAGTAATATTATGAATACATTTTCATGATGTTATAAAAAGAATATATAACTCTACGTATAATATGGTATTAACTACACAAAATGTCTAAAAGAAAATTTTCAAATGTTTACTTAAGTCTATCTAACTTGAGAGCCCAAACTCCCTTGAAACTACTGGGATGATAGATTTTTCTCTACTTTCTCTATAACTGTGGATAAAGATAATGCTGAAATATATTTCCTTAAACTTATTTGCAATAATTGTACCCAAGGGTCTGATAATGTTGGGGGTACAGAAACCAGAAAGAATCAGTTTAGAATTGTAGAATACCATCCCTGTTTTTCTTAATATGTATGTTATTTGTACTAAATTATTATGGAAAATGAGGCAAAACAATGATTCTCAATTAAATATTTTTAATCCTCATTCTTCAGGATCAGAATAAACTTATTCCTAAAAAATATCTAAGTGTAGCTCAGATAACTGTTCCACAACACCTATCACTGTAAAATCTTCTTTCAAATATCCCCTGTATAGCTTGAATGAGTCCCAGCCCATAGAATTTTCATTATGAAATTTATATTTTAACTAAATGGAATGTTTCTAATCCCAAATAACTTTTTTTCCAGCATAAATGTTAAGGGCAATATATGTAACCAACTAACTTTTGATAAAAGTGACTTTTAGAGAATTTCTAAAGATGTAACTTTTGTAATGAGGGTGACTAAACTTTTCGTTTTTCGTTACCTGGACATTTGAAGTCACTCCAGTGTCATAGAGTAGGAATTTTTAAATCTTTTTAAAACATAAGCATATTTCCCAATATCTCCTACAACTGTAGAGTTTAGAGTTGAGAGAGCCATAACAACCAAATTGCTTGATAAACTTAATGTGGTATCTTCTTTTTTAGGCATCTATTTTTTATAACAATTTTTCACTGGTTATCTACCCCAAAACAAATTAGAACTTAACACTAAAACTACTTCTTGCTTATGTTTTTCCCTTCCTACTTATTCACTACAAACTCCTGAGACAGTACATTTTAGCTATAAGTCTTCAGTTAAGTAAACATTTCTCTCACTATTGACTTTTATTACTCTTTTGAAAATAAGCTTGTAGGGCACAGGGAAATATGAACATTATAAATGAAAAAAGTATAAATGTATGCACATATATAAACAAATCACCAATAAAAGTAGATCATATTTCTCTTGCAGGAGAGTAAATTGGTTATGAGTTCAATTTAAATGTTACAAAAAACTATTATCTTTAGAATTTTGAATGCTTCCTCTTCCACCAATCTGAGTTAAACTAGATAAACTAGTAAAAGCCATTTATTTTGTGTGATAACCTTGTCTTTGAAAACAATAGGTCCATGCCTTAAGTCATTTTCTTGTATATAAATGCAAGAGGATACTCCCAAATCAAACTAATTAAGAATAAAATATGGCATAAGTAGTAAACAAAGCAAAATACAAACTTAATTATGAAATGCGGAAGAAAGAAGGGTAAGAGGAAGAAGCAAGATATCTAAATTTCATTAAAGGTTTCTTTTTCATATTCTTGCTTTTGGAAAATTATGTTATTTTGTTTTTTCTTTTCCAATTGAAGTGGAAATTTCCAAAGATTGTGAATTTAATTCTTTATTGAAAACATTAACAATGTCAAAGAAGTAAATGAGTTGTTGTTTTTAAGTCTTCCTTGTAGAGTGAAAACACAGGTGGCATTTTAAATTTATGGACTGCTTTGTCTTTGTCAAGTTCTTTAATATTTACTAATTTCCAAACCTTAGATCCCTATGCTTTTTTTCTTAATGCCAACTCTTTGCTCACATTTCCAACAACCCACTAACTCTACTGTGGCAGCTCGGATATTATTCTCTACTCCACCTACAACTCAAATTCCTTGTCCCTGTTGATACTTTACTTACTCTTAGATCTTCAACACAGAAATATTACTATTTTTCTAAGCTCATCAAATGTTACTCTTGACAGCTACCTTTCCTTAATTTCCTTATCATGGCAATATATTATCAACACCTTTCAATTTTCCTATAATCACAAATATTCTTTGTTCATCTGTTTAGCTAAAATTATTCTTTTTGGAATGGCAGACCCTCGGCAATATAGTCTGCCTTATTATTTCTTTCTGCAAAAGTTATTCTACGGTATGGCTATCTACCAGACAGGGGAACTACTGACATTCCTCCAATAAGTATTTTAATGCTTAATGTGTGGCAGGCACTTGGTTAGTTCTGGCTCATAGTAAAAGATATATGATAAATCCAGGTCCTACTCCTCTTAGAATGTATAGTCTAGCAGTGTTCCCCAACCTTTTTGTTACCTGAGACCGTTTTCATGGAAGACAATTTTTCCACAGACCAGGGAGCAGGGGTAAGATGGTTTTGTGATGATTCAAGTGCATTACATTTATTATGCACTTTATTTCTATTATTATTACATTTTAATATATAATAAAGTAATTATACAGCTCCCCATAGGTTGGGGTCCCCTGGCTAGGGGGGATAGATAAATATTTGCATATGTAATTACAAATTTTAAAAACACGATGAAGAAATTATGTAGGATGTTAGGACATACACCATGGGGGTACAAATTAGACTTGTAAGTCAGTACATAATATTGTCTCCAATTCCTGTGACTCTAGATGATATACATATAGGTACTTCCTGGGTTGCTTGTAAATTGTCTGATATTGCTACTTTTCTAGTGTGTATTTTCTGGTTTATAGAAGAACAAAAACACTTGGTCTTCTATAATTGCAAATAAATAAAGACAGGTTGAATGGTCCCTTAGTAAAAAGCTCACTTCTTCAGAAATCAGTTTGGCCATAGGACTTTGTCAGCATGACTGCAAATTATGAGCTTGAGTATGTTTTGAGGGAGGGTCAGAACATACACAACTATTTGAAGCATATTATATCCATCATAAAATTATTTCTACCTGTCATTATTGAAGCAGTTTCCTCAAACCACTGAATAATAGGGTACAGCATCTTCTTTTCTTCCTCATAATGGATTTCCTTCTGGCTGCCTGAAGCTAGGCCGAGAATAGCATCTGGGATTTCATGGGGTATGTGTGTTGTGGAAAAGTGCTAATCAGCTCATTTAGATATAATTGAGACATTTTAGGACTCAGGAACAGACAAACTTGAGTTTGATTAGTATACTAATATGCTAAGGATCCTAATGAAAAAAGTAGACAGCATGCAAGAAAAGATGGGAAATATAAGCAGAGAGATGGAAATTCTAAGACAATAAAAAATGCTAGACATAAAAATACTATAAAAGAATTGAAGAATGCCTTTAATGAATTCATTAGGAAACTGGATAGTGTCAAGAAAAGAATCAGCTGAAAAGAAATTAGCTATCAAGCTACCAAACATGGAGGAATTTTGAATGTACATTACTCAGTGAAAGAAACCAATTTGGAAAGGCTATATACTTCATCCAACTACATGACATCGGGAAAAGGCAAAACTATGGTAACAGTAAAAAGGTCAGTGGTTGCCAGGGATGAGGGAGGGAAGAATAGGCAGGGAACAGAGGATGAGAGACAATGAAACTATTCTTTACAAAACTATAATGGTAAATACTTGTCATATATTGGTCCAAACCCATAGAATATTCAATACCAAACCCATTAGAGTAAACCGTAATGTAAACTATGGACTTTGGGTGATGATGATTCATTGATGTAAATTCTTTGATTGTAACAAATGAACCACTCTAGTAGGAGATACTGGGAATAGACGAGCCTATGCTTGTGTTGGGGTGGAGGGTATATGGGAAATCTCTGTACTTCCTCTCAGTATTACTGCAAACCTAAAACTTCTCTAAAAAATAAAGTCTAATAAACTTTTTAAAAATCGAAGCTCACATCATATATTTTGGTGAAAGGCTAAAATTTTTTCTCCCTGATATAAGGAACAAAATAAGGATGTCTGCTCTCACCACATTTAATCATACTGGAGATGATTAAAGTTCCAATAAGGCAAAAAATAAATAAAATGAATAAAGATTAGAATACAGAAGAAAAATGGTCTCTATTCAAAGGTGATATGATTATTTATGTGGAAAATCAAAGGTAATCTAAAAATCATTACTATAATGAGGACAAGATTTTAGCAAGTTTGTAGAATACACAATTTACACATAAAAATACTGTTAAAGTTATATATAAGAAACAAATGATTGGAAAATGAAAGTTAATACTTTCCTTTACAGTAGCACCAACAAATATAAAATACAAATAAACCAAATGACATCCAAAGCCGCCACACTTAAAAGTACAAAACATTGCTGAGAGAAATTGGAGCAATCCTAAATAGATCTAGGCATGTGCTATGTTTATGAAAGAAAGACTCAATATTGTTAAAATGGCCAATATCCCCATTAGTGTTACTGAGATTTAACCAAATTCCAGTAAATTTTCCAGAAGACTTTGTGTAGTAATTGTCAAGTTGATGTTAAATTTTACATGGAAATTAGAAGGATCTAGAAAAACTAAGAAATTTTTAAAATGGAGTTGGAGGAATAAAGCTGGAATACTTAATCTACCTGATTTCAAAATGTATTATAAAGCTATAGGCATGAAGACTGTGTGGTATTGCTAAAATACAGATATAAAGATTAACTAAAGTGAATGTGAACAGTATAACAGTAGACAAATGAAAGGTGATGGCTTTCCGTTAGAAATTGCACTATTTTGAACTGAGTAAAACTATTTTTAAAGAGATCAGATTTTAATGTGCTCTTCAGGACTGTCACGTATTAATGAAGAAATAAACTAGGGTTTTTATAACCAACTTATTTATATAGTTATCAGAAATATTTCTCACTAATGACTATAAGAACTATCAATCCTCAAACCTCAAATTAAGTAGCCTTTTCTTTAAATTCATTAAAGAGCTAATAGGTGAGCTCTTTAGGTGTGTTCTCATCAAAAAAAAAAAAAAAAGAATAGAAGAATTTTGGATTTAAAACTTACCATATGAATGTGACCTTGATATTTTATATGTGTGACAGCAGTGTTATTACAGACAAAATCCTCTGCACCATAAACATTTTCATTTTTATGAGAATTTAAGATAGGTGCCATTTGAAATAATCATAGGCATAAAATTTTATACATGCAAAATAAGAAAATATATTTTCATTGTCTTCTCATTAGATTTATGAAAATTTTGAAAGAAGCCAAATTTTCAAGAATGATTTATATTAAAAGAAAATTGGCAAATATTTATATATATGTTTACCATATGATGCTGAGTCATATTTCTTTCTAGATCATAAGACCTTTCAAATGTGTTTCTCAAAATGCATAAAATAAAAATATAGAGAAAGAGATGGTTGAAGCTTTAAATCTTCATTCCTTATTTCTCTAGATCAGGCAGATGCTCAAATATTTAGTCTATGACAAGTTAAACTTCAAACCTCAAGCAGAGATTTTATTTTTCTCACTTCAAATCCAAGAAAAATAGAGCAATCTAAACTGTCACTGTGCAGCTTCCTTTTCTTTGAATAGATTTTGGAGTCACTACAAACCTTCAAGTTTTAAGATTGTTGAAAGTGATCCAGGTTCTGGAAGGCCTGTAACAAGGAGAACACCTGAGAATGTTGACCGTGCATGGGTTAGGTTAAGAGAGGCCAGAGGAGAACTGTGTAAGGTCCCAAGGTGCTGACTTTGAAGGGGACTGAGGTGTTATTGTCCTATGTACAATGTTTCTTGTATCTTGTATCTTCTTCCATAAATGCCTCTGTTTTTCATAGTATGTGGCTGGATACTTTCCAGACAGACCTCAAACAGACTAATAGTCCTGACTGGGTCAATTAGGTTTTCCCAACATTTTGCAACTCCATTTTAGCTTTAGAATACAGTGAAAACATAATGCTTATTTAATGAATACTCCAGGCAGTAGTAGTAATTAATTAAACGAGATTAGGGAGTCATAAAAAAAAGACAGCAAATGGACTTTGTATTGAAGTATTCTTCTGTACTGTTAAATTATTCAGTAAAAGCATTTATCAAGTTGAACAATAGGGGATATTGAATATTTATAACTTCTTTCCAATAATTGTGTCCCACAAACAGTTAAGTATTAAATGATAACACAAGAAACAGAATAGTTCAGTAGAATTATGTAAATCCAACTGGGATTTCATATTCTCAAACTCTCCTAATAGTCTCCTCAACTTCTTTGAATGACTGAATTGAACATCTCACAGTCTTTCTAGGCATATGGTTTTCCTTATATTAGCATTATTAGTGACAAAAATGATAAGTTGCATTTTTATAACAATTAGAATTAAAAAGGACTTTTACAAACATAATTTAATCGTTACAACAACCTCATAAAATGCCAAATTTAGGTATTATCTCTAACCAAAGGAACAAAACTTTAACATTTTCATCAATTTTCATGGGTTTAAGTTCTTTAAACCACTCACTAAATACATGTTAAGATCCTAAATCTACAATTTTCATTCAACAGTTATCAATATGGGGCTAATGTTTCAGTGGAGGGAAGTTTCCCAGTAAAGACATTAAGGAGGCTAAGAATCCTTTGAAATTATATACAGAATGTTATCTGTGTATCTGGGGAGAAATTATTTTCATAACCTTCTCAAAGGATATTCAGGATCTAAATTGGCTCAAGAATCAAGGATTTAAATGATTTTTGTTTCTTTTTTCATGTTCATATGGTTTGGATATCCTCCTGATAATAAACTTCTATACATAATTAATTTGTATGTTATTGACTCATTTTAGGAAGAGACACAAATACAAAAACAATTGTAATTTGATCTGTTGTCATTCATGATCTAGGCATGAGTGCCATAGGAAGTTGATTAACTGATTATCCTAGTGCAGCAACCTGGTTTATTGTGAGGCTGCACTCTCTGGTCATGCTGATGGTCTTAGTGTCTTTAAACTGGAAATAAAATCAGTTGCCAATTCCTGTCAATTTTCCTCATATATATATGAGGAAAATATATATTCTCTGATGCCCAATCTTTCACTTCTTGCTGTCACTTTTCTAGTTCAGATTATACTATCTCTCACCTAGATTACAGCATTTTCCTAAATAATATTTTTGTATCCCTTTATTTTACACACTGCAGCCAAAGTGATATTTTAAAATGTTTAACATCAGATTATTGCTTTAAACCTTCAATGTCTTCTCATTCATCTTAATATAAATTCTAGATTTTTAAATACTGTCCATATGAGCTTGCAAGTCTTGACCCCCTTCTTGATTCTGCAGCCTTGTAGCTTATTTATTTGCTCCTTGACTTCTCCATTCCAAAAATACCTAGTAAGTCTCTTCAGATTCCTCAAAAACTCTGTAACTCTTTATAACTTCCAGGTTTTTTTTCATAGGTTGTTCTTCACTCTAGAACAGTGGTTTGCAAAGCGTGGTCCCCAAACCAACAGCATTAACATATTCTTGGAACTTGTTAGAGTACAAAATCTAGTTTATATCCAATACCTATTCAATTAGTGATCTGTTTTTGTTTTAACAAGATTTTTATGTGTGCTCGAGTTTCAGAAACACTGTTAGTATAGAATTTTTGTCCTGTCTTTTTCCCTACTAAACCCTACTCAGTCAGCTTAGATCTTCTTTGAGGAATTTCTATTAGTTTCAAAGTTTCCCAGAGAATACTTTAATTCCTACAGAGTTAGTATTATCGATATACCACATACGCCTGTAGATTTATAGACCGATGGGAAATTCTGATTCAGTTATTTACATAGAAATGTAGGTATTAAAATGCACACACAGCATTTTTGGATGATCCTGATAATTCAATTTTTTAAGTACTTATATAAATGGTTTAGTTAAGAGATCAGCTTTGAAGAGGATCAGAGAAACAAGGCGCCTTGGTTGTAGGGGGAGGATGATTGGACTATGAGAGGAATGGTTTTTGTTATTGGTTTATTTGATTTTTTTTTTTACAATGAAAGAGATCAGAGTATGTTTATATTCTGAGGGGTAAGAATTAGCAGACATGGAAAGGTTTAAGTGACAGAAGAAAGAGGGTTTGATAGATTCAGAACAGTCTGTGATGAAATGGTAAGAGCTACAGTACAAAGAAGTAAAGATATGCATTACTTTTCAGGGCCAAAAGGCTAACAGGTAGAGTGGAAAATGTAATGTTTTGCATTGGATTCCAGCCTTTCTAGCATTAATACACCTTCCCTGCCTTTTTTGAGTGAAAAAATGTCTAGAGATTAAAATGTTTTTTAAAACAGCTTTTAATACTTTCCCAAATAGATTCACACATACAAAAAAAAAAAAAAAAGAGAGAGAGAGAAAGGAAAGGAAGGAAGGGGAAAGAAAGAAAAACGACAAACTTGTAAAGAGTTGAACAAACTTTTTCTGAACGAAATTACAAGATTTTATGAGTTATGTATTTTAGAAAGAAGAGCAAAATGATAAGAAAGAAATGAATAGAGTAGAAAAAGATTTTCAAAAATTTACATAAAAATACTTCATTTAATTTAAAAGGCAAGTGATAAATTAGGAAGATATTTTCTATGTAAGTGACAGGTATAGAATTATTATTATATTATTATTATTCTTAATATGTGGTATGCTTTTTAAAAGATATCAATAAGAAATGAGAACTCCTGTTAGGATTGATTTCTACATTTATTCAATTGTGGTCTGAAAAGATACATGGTATAATTTCTATTTTTTCTAAATTGTTTCAGACATGCATTGTGTCCTAGGAGATATGGTCAATCTTAGAGAATGACCCATGGCTGATGAGAGGAACGTATATTCAGTGGTTTTGGGGTAGAATGTCCTGTAAATGTCAGTCAGGCCCATTTGTTCTAGAGTTCTGTTGAAGTCCATTATTTCTTTGTTGATTTTCTGTTTGGAGGATCTGTCCTGTGCTGTCAGTGGGGTGTTAAAGTCTCCGACAATTATGGTGTTGTTGTTTATCCATTTGTTTAGATCAAGTAGAGTTTGCTTTATGAATCTGGATGCACCAAGGTTGGGTTCATATATATTTAGAATTGTTATGTCTTCTTGTTGAACTGTACCCCTCACCATTATATAGTGACCTTCTTTGTCTTTTAACTAAACAACCTTCTGCTGAATGATCACTTTATAAATGAGGAAAACAAGATGGATATCAAAAGATTCTTTGAACTCAATGACAAAGGTGACACAAGTTACCAAAACCTGTGGGACACAGCTAAAGCATTCCTGAGAGGAAAGTATATTTCCATAAATGCCTATATCCAAAAGTCGAAAAGATTACAAATAACCTAATCATCTCAAAGAGCTGGAAAAAGAAGAACAGACCGACCCCAAACGCGGCAGAAGAAGTGAAATCATTAAGATCAAATCAGAACTAAACGAAATTAACAACAGGGAAACTATATGGAAGATTGATAAAGCAAAAAGCTGGTTCTTTGAAAAAATAAACAAAATTGACACATCATTGGCTAGACTAACAAAAAGCAGAAAAGAAAAATCTCTAATAAGCTCCATCAGGAACAATAAAGAAGAAATTACAACAGGTGCCATGGAGATACCAGATATAATTTATGAACACTATAGAAACCTCTATGCACACAAACTGGACAATGTGGAGGAAATGGACAATTTCTTAGAAATACACAGCCTCTCTAGGCTCAACAAGGAAGAAATAGAATTCCTGAACAGACCAATATCAACTACTGAAATTGAAACAGCAATAAAAAACCTTCCTAAAAAGAAAAGTCCTGGACCAGATGGTTTCATACCCAAATTTTACCATACCTACAAAGAAGAACTGGTGCCTATCCTGGAGAAATTATTCCATAACATTGAGAAGGATGGAATCCTCCCCAACACATTTTATGAAGCGAACATAACCCTGATACCAAAACCAGGAAAGGATGCAACAAAAAAAGAAAACTACAGATCAATATCCCTTATGAATATAGATGCAAAAGTTCTCAACAAAATCCTAGCCAATCGAATCCAGGTGCTTGTCAAGAAAATAATCCATCACAACCAGTGGGCTTCATCTCAGGGATACAGGGATGGTTCAACATATGCAAATCTATAAACGTAATTCACGATATAAACAGAAGCAAAACCAAAGACCATATGATCCTCTCAATAGACGCAGAAAAAGCATTTGACAAAATTCAACACCCTTTTATGATAAGAACGCTCAACAAAATAGGCATAGACAGGGCTTACCTAAGAATGATACAAGCCATATACAACAAACCCACAGCCAATATCATACTGAATGGGGAAAAATTGAAAGCATTCTCAATTAGAACTGGAACTAGACAAGGTTGCCCACTATCTCCACTTCTATTCAACATAGTCCTGGAAGTCCTTGCTACAGCAATCAGACAAGAGAGTTGAATTAAGGGCATCCAAATGGGAGCAGAAGAGATCAAACTCTCACTCTTTGCTAATAACATGATATTATACCTAGAAAACCCCAAGGATTCAGCCAAGAGACTACTTGATCTGATAAATGAATTTGGTAAAGTCTCAGGATACAAAATCACTACACAGAAATCAGAGGCATTCATAAATGCCAACAACAGTACAAGTAAGAATCAAAGACTCAATTCCCTTCAAAATAGCAACAAAGAAAATAAAGTACCTAGGAATATATTTAACTAAGGAGGTAAAAGACCTCTACAGGGAGAACTATGAAACACTGAAGCAAGTAATAGCAGAGGATGTAAACAGGTAGAAGAATATACCATGCTCATGGGTCAGCAGAATCAACATTGTTAAAATGTCTATACTACCCAAAGTGACCTACAGAGACAATGCAATCCCTATTAAAATACCATCATCATTTTTAACAGATATAGAAAAAATAACTTTACGCTTCGTATGGAACCAGAGAAGACCCTGTATAGCAAAATCAATCCTAGGCAATAAAAACAAAATAGGAGGTATCAATTTACCAGATTTCAAACTATACTACAAGGCTACAGTAATTAAAACAGCTTTTCACTGGCACAAGAACAGAGACATTGACCAGCGGAACAGAACAGAGAACCCAGATATAAAAACATCCTCATATAGCCAACTAATCTTCAACAAACAAGAAAAAAACATACACTGAGGAAAAGAATCCTTATTCAATAAATGGTGCTGGGAAAACTGGATAGCCACATGCAGAACACTGAAACAGGACCCACACCTTTCACCTCTCACAAAAATCAACTCATGCTGGGTAACAGACTTGAACCTTAGGTATGAAACTATTAGAATCCTAGAGGAGAACATTGGAAATACTCTTCTAGACATTGGCTTAGGCAAATAATTTATGAAGAAGACCCCAAAGGCAATCACAGCAGAAACAAAAATAAATAAATGGGACCTGATCAAATTAAAAAGCTTCTGCATAGCCAAAGAAACTGTCAAGAGAGCAAACAGACAACCCACAGAATGGGAGAAAATTTTTGCAAGCTACATATCTGATAAAGGGCTGATAACTAGAATCTGTTTAGAACTCAGGAAAATCAGCAAGAAAAAATCAACCCTATCAAAAAGTGAGCAAAGGACATGAACAGAAATTTTTCAAAAGAAGACAGAATAAAGGGCAACAAAGATATGAAAAAATGCTCAACATCTCTAATCATCAGGGAAATGCAAATCAAAACCACAATGAGATATCACTTAACTCCAGTGAGAATGGCCTTTATCAAAAAGTCCCCAAACAATAAATGTTGGTGTGGATGCAGAGAGATAGGAACACTCCTACACTGCTGGTGTGACTGCAAACTGGTTCAGCCTCTGTGGAAAAGAATATGGAAAATACCTTAAAGTGATACAAGTAGATCTACCATTTGACCCAGCAATTCCACTACTGGGCATCTACCCAAAAGATCAAATGGCACTCTACAAATGGGACACCTGCACTCGAATGTTTATAGCATCACAGTTCACAATCGCAAAGGTGTGGAAACAACCTAGGTGCCCATCAATACATGAGTGGATTAATAAAATGTCGTATATGTATACCATGGAGTACTATTCAGCTTTAAGAAACAATGGTGATATAGCACCTCTTCCTGAATAGAGCTGGAACCTCTTCTTCTAAGTGATGTATCTGAAGAATGGAAAAATAAGCACCAAATGTACTCACCAGCCAATTGGTATTAACGGGTCAACACAAGTGGACATATAGGAATAACATTTATTGTCAGGTGGGGGGGAGCATGGGCAATATATGTAACCTTAACACTTGTACCCCCATAATATGCTGAAATAAAAAAATAAAAATAAATAAATAAAAGATATCAATAAGAAATAGATAATCATCACCATAAGTAAATTCCTTCTAACAGAATTGGAATAGCATTTTTTTAAAAAATTATATTTAATTATTACAAGTACATAAATATTTATAGGGTACATGTCATGTTTTGATATAGGTATATAATTTGAATTAATTAAATCAGGGTAATCAGAGTACCCATCACCCCAGGTACTTATCATTTATTTGTGTTAGGAACATTCAGGGTTCCCGAGTCTTTTATCTACTTCAAGACTTTCTTGGTTCTTCTGCTTTGCCAGTCTATTTCTGTATCAGTGGCATAGGATGTTATTTTAGTGGCAATTTAATATTTGATAGGTAATTACTTCCTTTATTTTTCCTCCCTTTTCAAAACTGGGAGATTTTTTATGTTTATTTTTCTATTTTAAGAAAATTTCTATTGATTAACAAATCCATTGGAATTTTAATTGAAATTTAGATTACCATAATGATGAATCTCGATTTGTAAATAATTGACATATTAACATTATTTAGCCATTTTATTCAGAAGCATACTCTATCTTATTCAACTTTGTATTACTAACTTAAATTTTATTTATTTCTCCATTCAAATATTATACATAGTTTCCTAGGTATTTAATTCTGTTGTGGTATTCATTGCTTTTTAAAAATTATAGTGATTAATCTGTAAGAAATCTATAGATTCTAATACAAAATCTTATTAGTAACAGGATATCTCATTAAATGGTTTTAATATTAATAGTTCTCATAGTAATAGTTCTAAGAGTAGTTTAATAGTTCTCAGACTTATTCTGTTTATTATCAAGTTGTACAATAATATATATAATACAAATTTAATTTTTTTCTTATGTAACTAAACTATGTGGATTCTATGACTAAGAGAAAAAGGGCTGAATTGATAAAGAGACAATTGGCAGTATCTAGCACACATCTAGATTTTATTAAATTTAATGATTTTATCATTAAATATGATTTTTTGCTCTTGGTATCACATAAGATATATTTTCTAATACTATTAAGAAAATCTTCTATTTCTAGTTTTCTTACTAGTCTGGAATATTCAATTTTCTATAATAGTTTCTGAGCATCAATTAAAATAATAATTTAAAAAATTCTTATAAATAAATTGATGAAAAATTTTATAAATCTACAAATTGTCATAGTATTGACTGAATACATTAGTATTAGCTAGCTATGATGCATTAGTTTTAACTGGCAACTGCATTTAATTTTCTAACATTTGGGATTTTTATGTGTTATGAAGATTTTTATTTTTTTATTTTTTTATTTTTTTGAGACAGAGTCTCACTTTGTTGCCCAGGCTAGAGTGAGTGCCGTGGCGTCAGCCTGGCTCACAGCAACCTCAATCTCCAGGGCTCAGCGATCCTACTGCCTCAGCCTCCCGAGTAGCTGGGACTACAGACATGCGCCACCATGCCCGGCTAATTTTTTTTTTGTATATATATATATTTTTTTAGTTGGTCAATTAATTTATTTCTATTTTTGGTAGAGACGGGGTCTTGCTCAGGCTGGTTTCGAACTCCTGACCTTGAGCAATCCACCTGCCTCGGCCTCCCAAAGTGCTAGGATTACAGGAGTGAGCCACCACGCCCAGCCTGTTATGAAGATTTTTAAGGAACTTACTACCTAGTGTCACTGTTTTTTGTGTTCTTTTTTTTTATCTTACAAAAAATAAATGTACCAATTTAAACTTCTCCCTGAAGCATGTAAGAATTATCTGGTTCAATGCACTTCTAACATCATAAAATAATTTACTAATATCTTTAAAGCTTTATTAGTTTTATAGGCAGGCCCTTTTCCATTTTGCATTTTTAAAATTTCTGGTGATATGGACAATTTTTCCCTATGTTTCTTAACAATTTACATTTCTATTAAATTTACTTAAAAGAATTTTTGTTTGAATATTAGACACTCCATTCAATATGCTGTAGTTCAGGTGAATGGCTGCTTGCTCATTTTTACAGAGTGGCAGCAGATACCATTGTCATCAACAGAAATTTTTTTATATAAGTGGTGAAATACTAGATATATTCAAAAAAATTAAATTTCCTAGGTAAAGCATCCATAACAATTACTATTTCTGATATTGTGTCTCTAAAAAATAGCTGAGCAATCACCTTTATCAATACATTTATGCATTAACAATAGGTAGTGTTCAGGATGTAGATTGGGAAAAAAAGAGATCGATGACTCAAATGCTAAAACATATCATGACTACTTAAGATAACATGAATGTTTAATAAAAATTAGATTATAACAACATATGAATTTCATTCTGTGGACATTAAAAAAATACATTTTACCCATTGAATTTTACAAAATCACACACAATGAATTTATAAGCAGTGTTTTTAATAAAACAATTTCATTTCAACAAATATATCACTCTCCTAGAAATGTGTTGAATAGGTAATTTCATTATTAATAAGGCATTAGTCTGTGTAAACATGAATTTATTCATTTATGCCTCTATAGTGAGCAATGCAATTCTATTTTTACTTAAAATATATTTGAAGTATGTTATACACAGGGATAAGTACATATTTAATCAGTATATAGCTGGAAATTTTTCATAAGCTGAACATGAACATGGAACCAGGAACCAGATTAATAACCTGGACATAACCAGCACCACAGAAGTCCCCTTGTGCTCTAATGAATACTCACTATTCTGCCTTGTAGCAGCTTAAGTTAGTTTTGCCCATTTTTGTACTTATCATACATATATGTGGGCTAAATATTAAAATGATCTCATGGAGACAATCAATGTTTATGAGGCTTGAATATTTGTCCTGCCAGAGTAAAATTTGGAAAGATTATTAAGCATGTGGAATCACTGGGTTTGGACCAAATATGAGGTGTTCAGCAATCAAGGAGAATGTTAGTGTTTATTGCTTAATCCATGCTTATGCTCTGAAGTGTGATATTTTGATATGTAATGAACACTGTTTCTCTCTATTGTTTCCTGCATTTCTCCCTAGTGGAAGGATCTGTGCACTGGTAGTTTTGGAGACAGAGAGTGGAATGATGGTTGTCAGAGACTAGGAAGGTAGGCAGGGAGGAGTTGGTAAAGTGGAGATGGGTAATGGATGCAAAATATAATGAAATAGATAAATAGAATGAACAATATGTCATAGTACAACAAAGTGACTATAATCAACAAGAAGTTAGGGTATACTTTGAAATAACTAAAATAACTAAAAGAGTGGAATTGGAATGTTCCTAACACAAAGAAATGAGGTGATAGATACCCAATTACCCTGATTTGATGAATACACGTTGTATGCCTGTATCAAGACATCACATGTACCCTATAGAGGTCTGCAAATACTATGTACCCATAATAATTTAAAAAAAATTAAAAAGAATCACTCACTGCCTTCCACTTTGTTGACATGAAAAGCAAAAATAAATGAAACAATAAATTCTTTGAGTACCTCAAGAAGACATTGTGTTAAATTATAGTTATGCAGTTTTGTCTTCAGCCTGACATTTTAACTAAATATTAAGAAGCTCATGACTTTGCCACGGTACCAGGTGAAGTTACAGCTACCAGAGCAAATGCTTACTTTCAGACAGGGCTTCATACCGTGCCTGTGCTCCTGAACTCAGTGTTCTCGTTAGCAACTTATAAGTGTAATTAGCTGTTTACCTGCTTTGATGCCATAGTGGCCTGCTTGTGCATGCAGTTAAGCTCGCCGGCAAATGGAGCCAATCAAGGTTTATGAGGCGTGAATATTTGTCCTGCTGGAGTAAAATTTGGGAAAATTATTAAGCGTGTGGAATCACTGGATTTGGACCAAATATGAGGTGTTCAGCAATTGAGGAGAATGTTAGCGTTTACTGCTTAATCCATTCTTACACCCTGAAGTGTGATCTTTTGATATGTAATGAAAACTGTTTCTCTCTATAGTTTCCTGCATTTCTCCCTAGTCGAAGGAACTGTGAATGGATAATTTTCAGGGATATCTGAGGATAGGCCTCTTGTTTTGCATTTCTCCTTCTACTTACACTGAAAGTAGGTCTCTTGCCTTTAAGATGGGCTAGATATGCTTACAGCTAAAATGGCAAACTGGAAAGAAAATAGTATAAAATTCATTTGATAATTTTCAAAATGGGTGAATGTCTTGAAGTATCAATTTAGGGGAGTTGAAAAATAAGACAAAATATGAATAATAGGTGTTAAAGAAATTTAATCTGTTATTTAAAATCTGAAAAAAAAAAAAAAAGTCAAAGATCTACATTGCTTCACTGGTGAATACTTCCAAACATTGAAAATAACTTTTGGGCAAACTCTCCAGAATTAGGAAGAGAAGGAACATTTTCTAAATCTGTTACAAAGTCAATTCTGGAAAAAAAAAAAAAATTACAAAAAGGAAAATTAGGGATCATCTCCTTTATGGATTTAGAGAATACATATTAGCAATTCCATCTAGTGCTGTGCTCTAGTGAGGCAAGATTACAGAGCGGTTACGTGCAAGGATTCTGTTGAGGGCCTGGGCCTAAATTCCACACCTGTGTAACCTTGGGCAAGTTCCTTGCGCTCTATATATCTCAGTGGCTCCATCTGTCAAATGGTCATACAGTGAAATTTTGCTCACAAAGCTTTTATTAAGTTTAAATGTGTTCAGATGTATAAATTTCTTAGGACAGTGCCAAGCAAGTCATAAGCATAATACAGACATTTGCTTTTAGTATCATTTATTCAAATCCCTTGAATACATTTATTCAAATCCCTTGAATAAGCAACTCTGAACAAATGAGCAAAGCAATCCCAAGGTCTCTGTCCCTTCCTCAATCAGGAGCATGATTCATCTGTAGACCCACAAGTACTTCTAGTAGGACCTCTGCTACAGTGCCATCACACATGCCCTTGTAGGTTCCATTCTGCACAAATGCAGATGCATAGACTACTATGTAAACAGTACATGCTTAGTTGGGCTAAGTTGCAGCCCTTCTCTACTCCCCTAAATCCTCCTGACCACTCCCTCTATCCTGATACATTTTTATCTGACCTTCTGGAGTCTGTACTCCACCCACCTGCTTTGGAAAACAGACTGATTCCCCTGCCTGAATCAACCTTTTGTCCCATTGCCAGGCTACCTGTATTCCATTGAATCAAAAAAATAAAATCTTTCAGCATTGACTGTTTCTTCAAGCTGTGTCATATCCAGAAACCTTCAGAAATCAGTAGATCCTATGCTAACCCAGGAGAGACAAGGGTCAATTCTCTAAGTGAGGGAAAACAACTTTGGGGATGATGTGATATGGAAGATTAGAAGGCAGGAAGTCACCAAACCAGAAACTGAGTTTGAATTCCAGTCTGGCTAATTTATTTGCTAATCTTGGCCTAGTCACTTATCTCATCCCTAAGTAGAAGTATTATGGTAGCCTCTTGAGTTGTTATGACAACAAAATAAAATCAAAATTTAAAATTCTACATGAAATGTGTCTAAAAAGTAAGAATAAATTATAGTGCAAACTTTATAATGATTAAGTCATATTATGGATTTAAAAATTTTGAAATAATATCTAGCTTAGAGAAAATGCTTAATTACTAATAGCAAAGTTTTATTATAATAGGGCAGGGTATATGGCCCAAATCATAGCAAGTAACTCAAAAGCTTTGGAGGGTTCATATTTCCTTAATATGGTTGGTCAAACAGCTATTTATATTAGTTTTGTACTTATATCAACAATAAAAGGTAATATTTATATCAAATTGAATTCAAATTTATGGGTTCCTATTAAAATAAGGTAAAATCTGAAATATTAAAAGCTCTGAGGGAAAATATGAGACATTTCTGATTCTTATTAACACTGTCTTTCCCAGCCAATAATAATATTGATAACCTACAATTATTAGAGCTTAGTATTTATGCCAGATACTCTTCTAATTATCTAAGAGAGTATATGTGTATAGAAATATATATTCATATAAATTTAATTCATTTTCACAATAATCCTCTAGGGTATTTATTATTGTTACCACCATTTTGCAAATGATAAAGTTGTGGCGCAAAGAGAACAGTTTGCCCAAGGTCACACCTAGCAGGTTTTAAAGTCCATGCTCTTACTCATTTTAGTGCACTACAGTATTATTTTCAACCCCACCTATAAGTTACCAGCCTTGGTTCATGCTCTGTCTATTCTGGGACCCAGGCAAAACTCCCGTAATTGATCCAAGATTAGTGACTTTGTACTGTGGGTAAAGTAGTGGGTGCCTCTGAGGATGTTAGCATTTTGACGAAAGATCCTAATGCCAATCATAGCAAGGATTTTAATGGACTCGACAGCTTCTAACAGAACTTTTAAAATAAATTAATCCCCATAGCACTTTAGAAAACTGGAGTAAAGGATTCATTTTGGCCTCCTTAGATGAAAGGATGTAAAAGATGAAAGAACATCACAGGGCTCCACACCACTTCCCCAAAGTGTTCACAGAAGGGTTGAGCTCTTCAAATGATCAGTAAGTATCATAGAGCAAATATCATGCCTATGATAATGTACATAAACTATAAGAATTTGCTTTCAGCATTTTTTTGAATTTTATTTTGACAGGTTTAGGGAGTACAAGTTGAATTCCGTTATCTGGGCTTTTCATGTACCTGTCACCTGAGTAGTGTCCCTTGTACCCCTTAGGTGATTTTTCATCCCTCACCCCCCCCAGTCCTTCCCGTTTTGAGTTTCCTATATCCATTATACAACTCTGTGTCACAGAACCAAGAAGTTTAGTGTTCAGTGTAGTGTCCTACACTGAATTTTCAGTTTTCTGAGCTCTTTGAAAGTGTGCCATCTCACTCTGTCTTCACCAGAATCCTACCTAGTTTGCTATGATCTACAGTTTTATGTTTACATATATGCTCCCATGCAAGTTCACATGGCCACACACGCACACACACAAACACACTCTACACTTATCCTTGATCCACTTAGAATCATTCATACAGGATGGTAGTAAGTGTTCTCAGTGCATTTCAAAACATTTTGACCAATCCACAATAGGAAATGCATTCCATACTGGAAGCCTGGTAGACGTGTGTGTGTGTGTGTGTGTGTGTGTGTGTGTGTGTGTGTGTGTATTTTATTCTCTTTTATTGTTCTTTATTTTTAAAAAGTAATGGTTGAAATTCACCATTTTTTGGATAGATTTCATAATCCACTGATGAGTCTTATAGTTTGGAAAACATTAATTTAGGAAGTGGTTCAAGTATTCAATTGAAAATTTTTGTCAAGAATGATACTTTTTTTTTTTATTTCGGCATATTATGGGGGTACAGATTTTAAGGTTTCAATAAATGCCCATTTCCCCCCTCTCCCCCCAAAAGTCTGAGTCTCCAAGAATGATACTTTTTGTTATGTTGTGTGAAGCTACTTGGACTCCAGCCCTGGAAAAGCACCTGATTTGTCTGACAGAACTCTGTTAGTAACAAATCCAACTATGTGCAAAAAGTAAAGTTTCTGCTTGGTGAAAGTAGGTCAGTTCTATCCTGTACTCCTGACAGTGGTCCTTATTGCTCTATGTTCCAATAAATGCCTGATATTCTCAAAATTTATTTTTTAGCTCAAAATAAATTACTCAAGAATGACAGGTATAATATTAAAAAACATGCCTTGAAGTGCTTATGACTGCTGGCAACAGTATAAAAATAATTTACAGATTTTGTAATGCAAAAACTTTGAGGCACCCTCAGCTCTCTCAGATGAAAATGTTTTCTTGAATTTTTAAGAACTTTAAAACAAAACTGTACTAAGAAACTTTAAGCACAGATTCCTTCTCTTTCAGCCTTCATTTACTATACCTCCATATTTTCCTCTTCTTTTCACTTGATCTGGCCAAATAAGGACTTATATTTAGTGACTTTTACCTTTCTCAGTGCATATCTGTTGGCATCCACATAGATGAGGTGAAGTTTGTAAGTAAGGTCAGGAATTTTCAGTTTTCTGAGCTCTTTGAAAGTGTGCCGTCTCACTTGTATCTCAGTCAGGGCTGATCATGTAAAATTCTCTGCTGCCTAAATGGAGGTCAAATTTTCTTCTGTTGTTTTATTCTACATCTCCTTTTCCACATTACCCTTTAATTTCATCTGGCATATATCTTTGCACGTTGAATAGGGGACAATATTAATTGACATATCCCAACAAAAGCTGAACATTTTTTTCCAACATAATATATTTAATAATTCAATTCTTTCTAAAAGTTATATGATGCTTTCTTTATAACTTAAAATTTTGTATATACTATAATCTCTTAAAAAGCTATCCATTCTGTTGACCTCTATTTATTTTTGCATTAATACCAAATCATATTAATTATTGAAAACATGTTTAAATATTTTTTAGGGTAAGCAGCTTTCTAGTTCTTCATTTTCTATGTGGTAATATTTATAGGAAGAAAAAAACTTGCAACAAATCAATTTTTCTTAATTCAACCCCTTACTAATAGGCTTTGCTCTTGGCCACAATTTTACACTCTAATTTTTCAACCAATAAAAATTATCTCTATATCGTATATAATGGAAACACATGCACAATGGATTCAATATATTTATGATGTTTAGTAATGAGCACCATGAATTCCAGGTTCACTAATATATAAATAATTAAAAAAATTTTAAGCACATAAATGTACTGAAATCAGTATACTGATTGGTCAAAGTTCAGAGAGATAAAATAGAATATCTAGTCTACAATAGTAAACCTAGGTTGAACAAAAGCCAGGCTTCAGTACTGCTGCGATAATTTTGAGTCCTGAATAGATAGGAGATATCTCTGCAGAGAGACTGTGTTTTAATCAATCTAATAATAATCAATTTAAAGATAAATGTCATACCAAAGAAAAAAAATATTAGCAAACATTTTTAGAGTTCATATCAACTGTATTAATGTAACTGTTTTACTGATTCGCCTTCACCACCCCTTCTACTCCAACATACATACTCAGTTTTTTATAGCACTAATTTCTGCCTAGCATGGTTTGGAATGGTGGTGGCTATGCAATGAGAATTTAGAGTCTCAACATATACCCACTATTTATATCAACATTCAAGTTCATAAATTCCTCAGACATCTTATACAGCATTAAGAAGTGCCAGTGTTTCTTAGGGATAATACTCCACCTTGCATTCATTAAGAAGCCACATGATTATCCCTGTGACCTCTGACATCAAGGTCTGACCTTTCCATGAACCATTCAGGGTGTAGTCACTGACATCAAGCATTCTTTCTACTGTATCATTCCATGCACCATGGCTCTTATATGAGAAAATTTAGTGAAATAGCCTTTGTATAAACCTAAGAAATCAAAGCATTCTGTTATTAATCTTGCCTGAAATAAGTTACATGTTTTTGGTGTGACAGATGTGTGTATGGTAACAGAAGATGATGTGGTGATAATGTGAAGGGTGAGATTGAGGGGGGAGCACTCTATGATCCTACAGTGAGATATAATTTTTTTAGTAAGCCAGCACCTCTACACTGTGATTTTTCACAAGTCTTCAGTCACCCCACCTTCACACGTAAGACAGAAAGGCTGGAGATGGTTGGACTACAGTTAGGCATTTCCCTTTCCCACCATGGAAAACTAGAGGGGGCTGTATTTGGGCATTTTCCTTCCTCCAGATGGGTTTTGATATGGTAAAACCCCAGACAATTAGGCTCTGATAAAATAGTTTCCCTCGAAGGTAAGCCTTGTTAAGAACAAAATGTTCTAGGCATATTTCATATGGCAACTTTTCCCCTCTTCCTGCCAAAATCACCAGAGAATTTTTTTATTCTAATCCTTGCTGTGACACCCTGATGGAGCTTCTAGAGATAAAACGAAAGTGTGACCCCAAGGTTGGTGCCCTCTGGAATTCTTAACTCTCAAGCTTATCCACACTGAGCCTTCAGTGCTTAATCAATTACAGCTTCAGCTTCCCTAACCTGGCACTGACTCCCACAGTGGTTTCTGCTGCTGAGCTTCTGCTCCACTGACCTGCTGTTCTCTGCATGTCCCCTGTCTGTCTCACCAACTTTGGGGTTAGTGGTTTGCTCTGTCACTTGACTTCCATAAGAAGAGTTGTTAATTTTGAGTTTGTTCATCTTTTTTCTTGTTATGAGGACTAGAGTGACAACTTCAAAGATTTTTACATGCCGAGCCAGAAAATGAAATTCTATGTTTTGCAATTTTGATGTTTTATTACTTTCCCAAGCATTAAGTATTCTAACTCAAGTTTAAATATCAGGTAATAGGTTGGATAAATTTTGGTCAATGTGTTGAAATTTCTACTTCCCTTTCATTTCTTTACCATAGGAAGATTCTCATTCAGAAAGTATGGTGATGTATCTTAGCTTATTCCCATGTCTTTTTTGTCATCTGCCAAAGGGAATATTCAAGTTCACATGAAAGAAATTTAATTTCTGAATCCAGTGATTTGAGTCTTTGATATAAATCTTATGATCATCAAACAGCCTGCTTCCTGGCATTTTCTTGGGGTAGCAAATGGTTGCTGACATTCCATTTTACCAAGTTTATCCATGACCCACATCATATAATATTAAAGGGATTTTTGAAGAGCCAATTTCACTCAACACTTTACTGAAAGGTGCCCTAGGGGCTTGAAAAGAATATCAAGGAGCTCAGGATATATGAATAAATTTAAGAAGAGTGTTATAGGGGTACATATTGCATCCTACAAGATAGTTGTGAAAGAATAGTCATTTGGGGTGCAGAAATAAAAAGAACAACAATATAAAGCAAAAGAATAAAATTAAATAATGGAATATGCTCACCTTTACTAGATATTCAGAATGTCAGTTTGCCAATTTTTTTCTGCAGAGAGACCATGTTTTAATGAATCTAACAATAATCAATGTAAAGATAAATGTCATACCAAAGAAAATATTAAAAAACTTTTTTAGAGTTCATATCAACTGTATTACTGTAACTGTTTCACTAATTCTCCTTCACCACCCCTTCTACTCCAACATACATACTCGGTTTCTATAACACTAATTTCTGCCTAGCATGGTTTGGAATGGTGGCGGCTATGCAATGAGAATTTAGAGTCTCAATTTACACCCACTATTTATATCAACATTCAAGTTCATAAATTCCTCAGACATCTTATGCAGCATTAAGAAGATTGAGAGTTGTGAAATGGCTTTATATTTAGCTTTACCTAATAAATATGTGGCAGAAACAATGCTGTCTGCTCAGCAAACCATTTTCATTTTTCTTCTGGAAACACAGGAAAACTATTTACCAGCCTCCCTCCCTGGTAGACTGGGGCCATATGCCTGCACTCTGGCTAATGGAGGGTGGTGCAGAGCAAATGTGCGTGCGGCTTCTGGGTGTGTGGAACCCACGTGCTACCCTTGGTGTTTCATTCTTGTGATTAGAATGAAAGGTCCCCAGCATGGCAAAGCTATGCATGTTGAAGTGCCACTAACTAACATTGCAATGTGATGTGAAAAGTAAACTTCTACTAAGCCACTAAGATTTGTTTTTAGAGTAGCCAGTGAGTATTACTCTGATTAAAACAGAACTCTCAACTATTTAAGTTACCGAAAGCTGGAAACTTTAGGCTGTATAGTCTTCCCAAAGCAATATTCTACCAATTTAAAACCATGCAGAACAGAAAGGTGACTGTGTCCATCATAATCCACATTAACAAGCATACTAGCTCCACGTTGGTGAAGTGAGTATTTGTGGTATCATTTTAATACCAAAAACAAACAAACAAAAATACTTGAGCCTCCAAGGGCTCTCAGTTACTTAATAAGTCAGGGAGTAGGTTAACCATGGTAAGGACTAATTTTGAATATTTTTCTCTGCCTTGTCTTTGATGTCTGCTGAACATTTCTTTGTGTCCCTAGAATTCGTCTTCTGCTTGTCAGAAAGGCAAAATTAGTAGGCCCAATTCCAATTGTTTCATATGTGCAAAGCAATTATTCTTCAATTGCACATCTAAAAATAAGTAGTCTGTTGCTAAATGTACCTACATGCCAAAGGATTACATTGAGGCTCTGAAATGTTTTCAGGTTTTGTTTTGGTTTGGTTTTAGGAAACAACACTAATTTAAATAATTTGCATAAAAAGGTTTACTTTAATACCTCTTTTTGTCTAGTTTAAAATTCTAAAGTGTATTTTCAGATGCAAATCTGAAATAACTAGAATGCCATTTATCCAATATTATTTCATGAAATATGTGACTTTGCAGTTATAATTATTATAGTATGATATGTTCTATTAGCATCATTTGAACCATTGCAGTTAAACTTATGTAAGCATTTTTTTTTGCAAACTACTAAGGTCAATTTTATAATTCACCCATTTTTATCTCCATTGCTGACTTGCAAAAAGCACACAATAAAGGAGATGACTTTTCCTTATCATAATTGCAAAGAAAAAACATTTTTAAATGAAATGTCCTTATCTGAAGACAGATAGAAGTCATTACTGACTACTAAGCTTTAAACAAACATTATTCTTTATGTGAAAAAACATGATGCTTATTTAATTGCTTTTAAAATCTTAACTGAGTCTCAATTATAGTTCATGGTATTTGTAAAAACGAAATCACAAAGTCAAAGTTCTATGACTTTTCAATAACTTGCCTATCATTCTTATATATATATATATCTAATATATATATCTAATTAATATATTAGACTCCACATTTCATATGCAGCTTAACAAATGCTTTATCATTGAACATTCCTTTGGTGTGAACAATAAGTGAACAGATTTGAATAAATAATAAACCAAATACTACAGTGTATAGTTTGCTTTCACTAGCCTTTAAAAAGAAACATTAATTTGCATTTCTTTCTAGTTAAAGCCATTTAAGTGTAACCTAATTTTTAAAAATCTAATAAGCTTTCTTTAGAAAGCTTAAAACAAAAATAAAAAATAAAATCACTTCCTTATAAACCTAAAAAACAAAAGCCCTGTCCTCCCAAGTTTGCTTGATCTGACCACTTTTGCAATGAAAATGAGTTGTTAGACCCATTATTTTGAAGAATGTTAGTTCAACTATGATTCCCACATGAATAAAAGAGTAAATGCATATTATTGCTGCCTCTTTCACTTAGAAAAGAATATGTGGAAAAACAGGAAAAGTCAATGGAGTTATTTTTTTTTAAATTGGAAGAAAGGGGAGGATGTAAGAATCATTTTCAAGCCCAGGAGTCATACAACCGACATAACTAACTTAGAAATAGATTACAGTCTATTCTTCTGTCAAAGCTTTTAATTCAAAAAGTATTTGTCTCCACAGAATATATTATTTTGTGTTTGCTGAAGGTGAGGAAGAATCACAACTGCTTGTTATCTCTCATTAGAGATATTACTTGTTGAGTGTCTTTTAATCTTTCCTACTATAAAGTCTTAAACTTCATAACTTTTATCATTCCTTTGGGGGAAAAAATACCTTTAGGTCCTTTAACTTCCTTCTTTTTAAAAAACATTTTTTGGTTTTGTTGTCGTTTTTTTTCTGTTCAGTTGATAATCAATTTGTTGGTATGGTTTATCAAGATTAATGCTGTAATATGACTACATTTTTATTGGCTGAATCTTGCCACTATAGAAATCCCGTTGGCCCTCTAAATGTGGATATCCAACTAGGGAAGAATATAATCACTGTAAACTTGCTGAAATGCATTAGTCTCATATATGGGCTGAGGCTGTTCCTCTCTCTGTGTTGAACCTCACCTCCTCCACCCCTCCTAGTGAATTGATTTCATCATTTGTAAATCAGAAAACCATTTCCAGGAGCAACATTACGTTAATAGTAGTGATCTCATTTCCTAAATTCTCACCCTTAATTTTTAGCAGCTTGCTGGACCTGGATGTCTGTAGAAAGGGCTCAAACACAGTATTTTTTAAAACTAATCTTTACTCGGCTTTCTCCTCACATTTGTGCACACCAAATCTGCTATTGCATTTTATTTCATTTTATTTATTATGCTATTTTATTTTATTTATTATGATCTTTACTATTTATTCAGTCTCCAGGAATGATTTTGAATTCCTTCATGTGCCTCACTATTCATATTCATTCAGTCAGAAGATCCTGTTGATTTTCTCTCTTAAAAATCTTGCAGTTTTATTCCTGCTGTTCAATTTCCATGGGACTTCTTTTGTTTAGACCCTCATCATTTGTCACTTGGACCATAAATCTCTCCTGCCTCATGTCTGATCTCCATTACTTTCCTTCCAATCCATTCTTCATACTGCCAGGACAATAGGTTTTGTTAACAAATCAAAATGACACATTGTTTCACTGTTTACATCCTTTTAGTAACCTTTAGATTTTAGTAACCTCACAAAGAGAAAAGATAATAGTCCTAACAATCATTTTTGGCCTCCATCATGTGTTTTGGCTTTGTGCTTACATGGAAATGCTATAAAATTTGAGTAATGTAATTAATGTAAAATAATAACAATATGCAGCCTAGCAGATATTAAATGGGTGTATGTGTAGAAGTCATTTGTTTGTAAATAAACTAAGAATGTGTAGCTTTAGCAAGCCTTTAAAAGTTGACTCACTCTTTCTTTGTTGTTTCCTAAAGAAACTGACGTTTCTTCCCTCATTGTTAAGAACAGATGGAATTGCTTCCATCATCATTATATAAGATTATATAACTTTGTCACATATCTCAGATAAAAAAAGGTTAAAAAACAAAAGACAAGGAATTTTAAATTGCCTTGATGGAAAATAATAAACCATACTTATTTCGTATATTTTTACAATATTATACTGAAATTTGTCCTTCTGTACAATACATCAGTCAATATTTCTAATCGTGGTTTCCCTCTCAAAATAGAATTAGGAGTATTAAAAATTGCAAATAAAGGTTATTACCAACTATCCTTTCAGTACTTTTCGAATTGGGGTCAGTGATACATCTATCTTTTTCAGAATTTCCTGAGGTAGGTGCTCATTAAAAATGAAGGTATTGGAGTCCCATACTATACTTCCTATAACTACTAAATGAGTCTCTGGAGGTAGATTACTTTTGTCTTGTATATTTAACAAACTTTCTAATTGATTCCAATGCACTCTAAAGTTCAAAAGCCATGCATCTTATCCAGTTTCTTAGTGCATGTGTCTCTCTTGGTCTTTGTCTAAAGGCTTTTAGTGATACAGAACTCTGACTATTTCAAAGCAGTCCATTTGTAATATTTATTAAATGATAGTATATTCTACTTACAATAAAATGCACATTTCTTTAGTGTTCTGTGCTTCAGTTTTTACAGTCATATAAACCATGCAACCATCACTGGAAGAAATTCTGAACATTTCCATCATCCCAGAAAATCTACTCATACCCCTTTCTGTGTAAACATTCACACCCAGAGGCAACCCATTTATGTCTTCTATCACCTTAGTCAATTTTACCTGCTCTAGCACTTCATGTAAATAGAATAAAACAGTATGTACTCTTTAGGAGTATACCAGTCCTCTATAAATTCACTGAAAAATTATTGACATGATTCAGATTAATTGGAGAGAAGGCATACAAATTTATTTGGTGTATATACATGGGAGTCTTCAGAATGAAGACCCAAAGATACAGGGGAAATTGTCCATTTTTATGTTTAGGTTCAACAAAGTAAAGAGGACTGTGTAGAAATATGATTGGACCAAAAGGGTATGATCTAATATTATTAGACTGAGTGGGGAAACCCAGTAAGGCCTGTCTGTATAGAGTCGTCTTGGCTTCTCTGAGTGTGCATTCCTTCCTTCCAGGAATGAGGCAGGGGCCTCTCTGGAATGGGGGTCTCATGACCTACCACCAAACAAGGTAGATTAGATCATTTCTTTATGGTCAGCTTTTGCCCAGATAGGACAGAGGTAAAGTTAACATTTTTAGGTTTTATGGCTGGCTTTGGGGAAAAGGGGTTCTGTTTTCTATGACCCACCTTGAGGAAGAAGGATTCTAGTGTCTATGGCCAGCCTTGAGGGAGAATGAGACTGAGACAGGAGGGCAGGAGAAGGTGAGAGAAAAATTTTTGCTTCTGAGGCCCTCATTTTGGAGTATTTTATGAGCGCCAACAACTCTTTCATATCCAGCTTCTGTTACTCAGTTGAATAAGATTCAGGCATGTAATTTGGTGTATCCACAATTGATTCATTTTTGCTCTGAGTAGCAGTACATTGTATGAATGTACCAAAACTTCTTTATCTGTTCATTTCTTGATGGGCTTTTGGGTTGTTCCCACCTTTTGGTTATTATGAATAAGCCTTCTAGAATATTTTTGTAAAAGTCCTTTTGTAGACATATGTTTTCACTTATTTGGGATAATTACTTAGGAATGGAATTGTTGGGTGATATATTTGTGCTTAACTTTATAAGAAACTGCAAACAGTTCTCCAATGTGATTGCATCATTTTATACTCTCACCAAAAACATATGAAAGTTTCAGTTGCTTCTCTACAACTTTTGATGTTATCAATTTTTTATCTTAATGATTCTAGTGGGTAGGAAATGGTATATTGTTCAGATATTAACTTGAATTTCCATTCTAAGTAATGTTAGTACCTTTACATACTTTATTGGTTTTATATCTGAGTGTGTGTGTATGTGAAATGTCTATTCATGTATTTTGCCCATTTTTAAGTAGGTGGCTGGTCTTTTCATTTTTGGTTTATAAGCCCATTTGCATTATATTAAAAAATCTCAATACCTAGTTTTGAGAGACACGAATGTAGTATATTAGTAATATATGGCACTTTTATATTTTATAAAATTCCTTTGATGTTTTTGTTGTATTTATTCCTCATCTTAATGTGTTAAAATATGTATACTCTATATAAAATTTATGGATAAAGAAATTAAATCAAAACATCCTGTATTTATTTTTCAAGGCACAAGTTGATAGTTATTAACGCAAAATTGGATTCATTAAAATCTGTTTGAGAGCCACATATAATTTACCACCTCAAAAGAAGGAATATGTTCCTATCTCCACCCAAAGAAAAACAATTAAAGCAAATTCCAGTCCTCAAACATTGGTATTGTGTTGGCTGAATTTGACCAACTGGTTTGTCTTTTTACTAAATAAACTTTCTCCCAAGTTAGCCTCATTGTTTCATAAAAAGAGAAGAGCAGTTCTAGAGAAGCTTGATTCTTAGGTCATGGGAATTCTGAGTGATTGTGTTTGTGCAGCTAATCTCTTCTGTGCTGACTTTTAAGAGCCAGAGTCCCTTTCTTGCGATTCTAATGCTCAGTGAGGAATCATTGCTCTTTAGCCATCCTGCTTGATATGAAACTTGGCAATAATTATCTGCTACCTGAAAGAAATGACTTATGGCATAAACATACAATTAGCTGGTTTGGGGCCTCAATCCTAGATCATCATTCTTTTCACTTCGGATGTGGAATTCCCAGGGCAACTCTTCCATGTATGCATTCAATTAATAACTTCACTTGCTTAAATGAACCAAAATGTATTCAACTCTTGTCTCTAGCATTTAATTTACTGTTTTAATTGTTCTTCAACAAATATTTTTCAATATGCATTTAATGAAAATCTATTTTGTGCACAGAACTTTGGGAGGCATGAATTTCCTGGTGGCCATCCTGGTCCAGCATCTAGCACAGTGCTATGTGTTTCCAGCCGATTATTATACATGTGGGCATATTTAAACTGGGATTCGTTGGCTCTTAGTTCTGAAAATATGACAGCCTATGTACCCTGGAAAAATTTCAATACAACTTCACAGAAATATTGGCTGATAAAAACAACTCTTTTAAACTATTGTCAATGTATTATTGGACTCACTAGAAAGAAAGGAAAATCACCAGGTGTTAGAAACTACAAGTAACTAATTGTCATAGCAGCTAATTCAAAAGTGACACTGAATCTGCTACAACAAAGGTGGTGACAGCTGTGGTGGGTCTTGGTGAATCAATCTTGGAGAATTACAATATTCACCCAGTGGGAGGGGAGAGGAGGCTGGGCTGCCATAGGGTGGGGAGAAAGAACTGAGACCCCACGTGAAATCTAGATCCGTTTAGGATGGCACACTTGTGAAGATTGGACTAGAAAAAATGTCATTACCTTAATACAGTAATCAGTAAGAAGCTTGATTCTCCCTTAAAGGAGGCACAGGAATTCTAAAACAAAACAAAAATAAAAAAGATAAAACAAAAAGAAAGCACTCACTAAATGCAATAAAATACTAGATATTAAAAAATAATGTCAAAACTATAGACACAGTAGGAAATATTCTAAGTATACAATAGTATTTGAGAGCGTTATTAAGCATTAAGAGCATTGCCTAGTATGCTGGCTCATATGACTTCATGGCAAAAATGGTGCAGGGCCAGAGGTAGCGTAGGAGTGCAGAAGTGTTCTATGGTCAACAAGGCCCACAGTCCTAAGGAAAATGGGGTTTGTAGCAGGGAAGAGTAAAGGCAAACTGTATTCTGTCTACACTCTACATCTTTCTTTCCCTGACTATAAACAATGACAACTTCAGAGTATAGTGGCTGATGCTTCATTTCTGCCTTCCAAATTTTCCCATCTTCTGTTGTGACTATATCTTACCCTGAACCACACCGAGAAGGAGATTGTGAGGAACCTAGTTCTCAATGTAATCAAGTTGACAATAAAAACATCTAAAAAACTTTATATGCTCTTCTAGAATTTTTGATTACAACAAAATTTATATAGAGCGATAAAAAGGAAGTATCCTAGTAGATACCAAAGTAAGGAAAGTGAAAGAAAGAAGATTGACAGAAAATTAAAACATCCCAAACTCTTATTATAGCATAAGAGAAACCAAAATTTCGATGGTAGAAATTTTGAAGATTAGGAAGAATTATAAGTACCAAGTAAATATAGATTTAAAAAATAACAGAAGGAATAATGAGGATTTTTTAAACAAAAATCAGAATCCTCCCAATCAGGACCACAAAAAAGTGAAGAAAAATAAAATAAATAATAAAGGAAAACACAATTTGTACTGACAAGACAGCAGCTTGATTCTAATGGATATTTGATTTCTCTTAGTTCCCAAAACTTTCATAACAGCTTGTTAGGAGAAGCAATAATTTTGTTTTTAATAAACACTTAATGAAAGGCAATTTGTTTTTTCATAATATAAGGCTCATAATAGAACTATCTCAAAAGGATATTGAAATAAAATGGGTTTATATTATATTATTGATTGAAAACATAACTAAGACTAGTTATTACACAAGAAAATTTTAAGTATTCTAGGACTTTATCACTTGTACATAAAAAAGTGATACGGATTTCCCCAAATTTTACAACATTCTTACTATTAAATGACAAATTACCAACATACCGATTATATGTTGTAAAGATGAAAATAACTATTCCCTAGCTCAACAATTTTTTAAAAAGCTTAACTCTGGGAGAAGATTTAATTATTTTAATAATTTTCTATAATATTTAAAACTTATTATCATATTATGTTGCTCAAAAAGTAAACAGCCAAAAGTAAAATAAAAGTATTATAGAAGTATGTTAGGCAGTTAAATAATAAAATGTATTTTTCTTTTTTTATTCTGTGATTTCCTTTCCCATGCCCAGTAAATATTAACTTTCATGATTTTGTATCTTAAAATATTTTTATCTGTTTTCTTAAATAAGTACAAAAATAAATATATGTTTGAAACCAAATATATTTATTCTGTCAGAGAAAAAGTATTTGATCTTCAAATTCTCTTTTCTTTTATCCAAATAATTCCACCTTTCAACATTTTTGGCCTTCAGAAGCAGTGCCTATCCCCAACTCACAAACTTTCATAGTATTTGGACTCTAACTTTTTCTTTCAAAGATATATGCAGGCAATATGATAATATGATTTCCTCAGGTCTGAATTGTGTTTATCATAAGAGGGATGTTTAGAGATGTAGCTTGTGTTCTGCTAGCTTTGAATGTCAAATATTGAATAACAGGAAGGTGTGAGATTCCTTCATGAATTTGTTAGGCAGAACCCTTAAAGCTATAGGTCAAGTTGTATCCTGTATTCAGGTGTGTATTCGTTTTCTAGAGCTGCTGTAGCAAAGTACTATAAACTAGGTAGTAGCTTAAACACCAAAAATTTATTCTTTCACATTTCTGGAAGCCAGAAGTCCAAGATCAAGGAATCAACAGTGTTAGTTTCTTCTGAAGGTTGTGAAAGAATCCATTTCCTGCCTCTTGACTGCATTCATGGGATTTGATGACAACATTTGGCATCCCTTGGCTTATAGAAGCATCACCTTGCTCTCTGCCTTCATCTTTACATGGTTTGCTCCCTGTGTGCATGCCTGTGTCAATTCTTCCCTTTTTATAAAGAAACCAGTAATACTGTATTAGGGGCCCATCCTACTCTGGTATGACCTCATCTTAACTAATTTTGTTTGTAATGACCCTATTTTCTAGTGAGGTCACTTTCTGAGGCACTGGGTGTTAGGACACTCCATCATATGAATTGGGGTGAGTGGCACAATTCCACCCATTGCAAGGTGTCTGAGGGCAGTACTACCCAGCAGCAACAAAAGAAAAAAATTACACAGAAAGACTTTTCCTGCATGAAAGCTGTAAGTACAAGGGATGTACTGCTTTTTTGGACTTTTTGGACTGCTTATATCCAGTTCTTGGATAAGTCAACGCAGGGGAGGAACCACAAATTGACATTTGACTCAGCCAATATTGGTGGAAGAGTGTTAGAGGGACTTATTTAACTTGATTTAGAGAACTTAAGTCTCTGCTGCTGGCTGTTTGGGCACTTATCAGTGGCTGTAGTCAGGTAGGCCTTGGTGAGTACAGGTGACATTTAACAACCACTGAAGTTCAATGTTTCTGCCCAAATGTGTCAGTCACTGAGGATTCATTGCTCTTTTTATGTTTTTATGCTTATGTCAAAGAGAAGGTTCATCATCATGTTAGTGGTTTCTCACTTGGAGAATTACCAAGGATGTGAAAAGCAGAGTAGAAGAGAGATGGAATAACTGTTGGAGACAGTTTCCAATTGTAAAGAACTCTGATAAGAAGTACAATAGCTTTTGGTTTGTTTGTAGACTTGCTGGTTGTTTTTTGTTTGCTTTGTTTTCTTTCATTGACTTTTTTCTCATCAAATCTTATTCCTTCATTTACTTTTCATATCTTTCTGGTACTCTTTGGCACCTAAGTAGACATTCTGAGTACCTACAAATTGTTGTAAAATATAGCTGGAGCAATCCAGTGGATTTCTGTAGGATTTTGTGTTGTTTTGTTTTGTTTTGGTAGGGAAGGGGTGAAGGAAGAGACCATTGATATTCAAGAGGAATCTCTGAGAATCCCATAAATGTGCCCTATAAGGAAAAAGTCAGCTTCGAACAACTCTCAAACCCAGGCAGTACCAATGCCAGATAACAATTGTACTAGTTAATTAATATCTTTCTTTTAATTTCCTTTATGCTAACCCTCAAAATATTATTTTGTATAATTTCATTTTTAGGTTCTTGGGCTTCAACTAAAATAGAGTGAAAGTGCCAATTTAACATCCTGTTAGATAGGTATCACTCTCTATATTTCAATGGTGATTAAGTAGCATTAAGTTAGCTTTTTCAAGGTCTCATAGCTATTGGGGGAAGAGATGGGATTCAAACGATGCCATACTAAAACATATACTTTAAAAATCCATAACATTGTTTCTGAGAAACAGATTTAGCTTTAAAAGAAACTTTTTTCTCATTTCCTACTGTGCTGTATATTCTCCATTTTGCATTTCTAGATCTGTTCTCTACCAATCTCTGTCCTACTTGTGCCTAAGTAGGCTGACCACAGTGGAAGGCATCAGTCTTAACTTCTGGCTTACTTGCTTCTGGTTGGCATTGGCCAATGGGAGGCTTCAGTAGGAGATGCCAAGGGCAGGAGGATAATGAATCAGGGGTGTTTACTCTGGCTCCCTTTCTGCCAGGGCTATGACTTGGCAGCAGCCATATTTCCTCTTCTTTTTAATTAATTCCTCAGCCTCCCAAGTAGCTGAGACTACAGGCATGCGCCACCATGCCTGGCTAATTTTTTCTCTATATATTAGTTGGCCAATTAATTTCTTTCTATTTATAGTAGAGATGGGGTCTCGCTCTTGCTCAGGCTGGTTTTGAACTCCTGACCTCAAGCAATCCGCCCGCCTTGGCCTCCCAGAGTACTAGGATTACAGGTGTGAGCCATTGTGCCTGGCCTATATTTCCTCTTTTAAAAGCCACAGCTCCTGTCCGGTGGAGACTCACCTATGCTAAAGCCCTGTTTGGGATTTCAATAATTGTGGCCTCCCCTTGCATAGTCAGATCTAGTGATGGTAATGGCTGTTGCTAGACTCTAGGAACCTTACCTCCCTTGTTGGTTTCCCAGCATACTTTCAACAGCTTTGTAAATAGTGCTTTAATTAAACTCTTCTGAAGTACCTATTTGAGGGTGCCATCTGCGTCCTGACAACCAAACCAACAAATTGGTGATTTCAAGTCTATTCTATCATGTTATATTTGTGCAAAGAAAAATTTTCTTTTTCCAATTGTTTGTTTAATTGTTATAAGTGGAGGTGAGATGATAGTAGGCGAGGACTTGTGCAAATAAGTAAAATTGTATGAAAATGGAATATAGAAATTGTAACAGTAAGTCTTACCACCCTTAAAATGTTATTATAGAAGGAGCTTGCAAATGTGCAAATCTTTTCCACTAAGATAATGTGGAAAAATATTCTTATTGTCTAAAAATTCTCATATTCTTCTTATATACAACTGAACTTGCCAGTTGAAGATATTTCAGGCTTTTACAGATAAAACAGTCTCTGTTAAGTTTATACATTCGCTTAGTTTAATTTTATCATGATTCACTTATGTAGTCTCATTTGGATCATTCAGCCTATTTAAATAAATTGTCTAGTTCTCTAATTTTTGTCTCTCTACCACCTCAACATGTCGTTATCTTGCAGGGCTCACTGTGTCATCATGCTAGTCAGGAAAAAAGAAGTCCTAGGTTCTGTAAAAATGCAAACATAGTAACTTGAACAGCTTCTTGAAGCTTCAGAGAGATTGTGGAGAGAAATCAAATAGCAGTGTCCTGTGTTGAAGGCAACAGATAAAGACATTTTGCCAATTCATTCAAAGTCTACTGTAACTATAGGACTATCTGGATATACCTGTTTAATCTTATAAATTGTATAACCATGATGACAGACACATAAAAATAGAATCATTTGTCCTTTAATAAAAGAGCAAAAAATGAAACAATTATGTACCTATTATTTTATAACACATTGCATCTATTTTTGTACCAGATTCTTTCCTTGACAAATTATGTGTCTGAATTCCTCAGGAAAATATTTTATATGAATTCAAGGAAAATTTTGGTAAGGCTATCCTATTATTAATTACTTTTGTACTCTTTATTAACTTGAAGAGAAGTTTTTCAGGGAAAACAAGACTGTTCTGAGCCTTTATTGATTTTCTTTTCCCTCAGCCTTTGTGGAAAGGAACATATTATGAATTAAGCTGCTTGAACTCAATATAAAGTTCCAGTAAATAATGCTTGGACCTTGAAACTGATCACTAATCTGAAGGTCCAAGTTCTACAAAAATTACCTATTTACCAACCAGATAATAATTCACAACAATAAAATACAGGATGTTCTTGCCTCTCCTACATCCAATTTCTTTTTATTCCTTTATTTTAATGAACTTAAAATGATTTCAAATGATCTGTATGCATATCTCTCTTCTTTAAGTACTCACAACTCATGTTTCCTTCTAGAAAAAGGTGATATATTATTCCCAAAGACCAGAAGTTGCCTCAATTATTTTTAGGTCAAGTTATTATTAAAAAGGTCTAACGGTGTTTCTGAAAGTAACAGTACTTTTGATAATGTTCCTTTAAATTTGAATTTGTTGTTAGCTGAGGAAATAGCAGCTGCATAACTCTGAATCTAACTGCACACCTCCAAATATCATGCCTTGATTACAGATAGAAGCAAGCAAGCAAAACAAACTTCAGATTACCTCTATGTAGAAAAGTAAACAGCAATTTCCAGTAGAGCTATTTCTAGAGCTCCTGCTCCAAGCCTTTATGAAGGATTAGGTGGGTCTACGAAATGCATGTAAAAGAACCAAAAGTCATCCGCTAGAAGAGAAAGCCCACTTAAATGCAAAATTTTAAAGAAAAATCCCTATAGATCAGATAACATTCCATAGTTAAGGATCCTAGGGGTGGATGTGACTCGTCAACCTCGGAAAGGCAATGCTTCAGAGGGAGACAAGGTGAAAAGAGAGGGAGTGGGATCCTTTGAAGACCAGGTTGTGAAAGAAAAAAAGAGGCAAGAGAAGAAATTTAAAATCCTGAAAGACATACACACAAACATAGATACATGGATATATATTAAGGAAGGTTGATGTAATATAAAATGGTAAAGAGAAAAATAAGCAAGAGAGGAAAACTTAGGATCTAGAAGGACACAGAAAAATGAGACACATTTAATGAGTATATATTGGCATTTACACTGTGATAACAGAGAACATACATTTTCTTCAAGGGCACATAGAAGATTTAGAAAACTTGATCAAATATCATGTTATATTGAAACTATCTGTAAGTTACAGAAAGTACAAGTATTGGCAACAATTGAAATGCCCATGCATAAAAGAGTGCTTGTATAAACTTTCACACACACCCAATGGAATACTATGCAGCTGTAAAAGGGAATGAGATAGAGCACTATAAACTGATATGTAGAGATGCTTAAGTGAAGAAAAAAACAAAAAGTAAAGTAGTACACATAAATAGTACTTTCTATAGAAGAGAGAAGGGGAAATAAAGTGTATTTGAGCATGCTTATTTTTGCAAAAATAAACACAGAAGAATAAACCAGAAATAATATAATTCACTCACTTTTCAGGGAGGGTGTAAATGAGTGAAAGTCTTCTGGTGCAGTATTACTATCCCTCTGATTGTAGCTTTGTGTATATAGTTCGATTTCTTGAATCATGTTAATGTTTGTGTATTTAATAAAATAATATAGAATGGAAATATTCTAAAATGGAAAAAATAACAGAAACAAAAACTTATATATTTAAAATTAATAAATTAACTACATGGAAAAAGAAATACTAAACCAAGTAACTTTTGTACAGAGTATTTTGATTTTATAACTTCAGGTTAAAGAAAAACAACATACAAACAAATATTTTTGTCTAATTTGTAGGTTGGTTGTTTTGCAGTGTTGTGGTTCAACAGTTTTGAAAGTACTTTCTGTGTAATCTAGAATTGAGCATATAGATAATTATATTAAGGATAAGGGGAACCAAGTTTTGCATTATTGGTGAAAGAAGTTCCAATTATGGAAAGGGATAAGATTAGAATTAACATTATAGTGTTAATTTGGAATGGAAGGTGTCTATTTTAACTCATTTTGTTTTTTTACAATGTAAATCATAGTATTGTTCGTTTCAAAGAGATTGATAGCATATTATGCCTTTTATTATATCTAAGTGTCTCCCTTTTGCTTTGTAAATGCTTTTGCTTAAATATAATCTTATCAGCTGAATTATCACATCTTTTTACTCTAAGCCACTCTCAATCACTTTGTTTTGGACAAATTTTTTGCAAAAGTTATATAATTGGGTTCCGATTATTTATACCATTTGAAAATCCTATGTTGTTATTAGTTTTTCAAATGCTTCTTTACAATTTACATTCCTTTCTATCATTTGCTCTATAGTCTTCATTTTTCTTTCCTTCAATACTTCTGATTATTTAAAAATTGGTAGTCTGTTTTTCTAATGGATACCTTACAAAATTTATAACTAAAGCATATTTCTTAATTTTTCTTAGACATGAAAAAAGTATGTTAATTTTCTCTTATAAAACATGGAGAAAAATGTGTTTCTTTAAAATTCCTCTCTATAACCTCATCCTCCACAATGCCCAATGAACCTTTATAATTATTGTTAATATAGTTTTCTTTCAATATGTGTAATATGTGCATTCCCTTCTTCAAAATTCTCATGCTTAGTTAACCTAAATATATATATTTAAATAGTTTAAATTAATTGCTTGCCATTAATTTTTATAAAACATTTCTGGTTTTCAGTCCATTATTTTGATTCTTTTCTAGTTGGTCTGTTTAAATTATCATGATTTTTAAGATTTTTCTTCTTTTCTAAGAGTTTGTTTTGTTTTATTTTTGGGGGTAGGTTACATAGCTACTATATTACCTGAGTTCTTGCACACTTCAAAATCCATCTTGCCTTTGTACATGAATGACAATTTGGTGACATTGAGGATATTTGCCCACACTTTATTTTTCTCAAAACTTTTAGACATCATTCCATTTCCTTTTGATAATGAACATTGCTGAGGAGATGTTTTAAACAAGCCTTAGGTGACTTGTGTTGCATGTTTTGTGTCTGTGTGTGTGTTTGTGTGTGTGCGTAAACATCCAAAGATTTCTTTTTATACCTTCTTTTACATATTTCTTGGGTTGTCATTTTGTATTAGATCCTAAATTTATTCATTATGATAAAGTGAGTTTACACTAGAATGCAAGGAGAGTTCAAACATTTTTCAAATTCAGTGCAATTTTCCATATTAACATTTTAAGAAGAACAAAAGGAATCACAGACATGAAAGCTGAAAATATTCCATGAAAGGAATATTCATTTATGATATTTTTAAAATATCAGAAAACAGGAAGTGTGAATCAAAAGCCTATAGTACTATTATATTTAATGCTAAGACTTTTGAAGATTCACATAAAATTTTTTAAAAGGCAAAGTTTTCTATCAATTCTTCTTCTCAATATTAAATATTGTTCTGGAAATTCTAAAATGTAATTAAACAAATTGAAGAAATAAGACTACAAACCACAAGAAAAAGTCCAAGCAATTTTTATAAGATTTGTACATAGACAGGACAGTTATATACTAGGTATTTATAGGTAAAATTAGTTATCTATAGATGAACGGTAATGCCATTGTTGAAGCTGAGGAAACACTAAAGAAGTTATGGGCTTGGGAATGGGGATATCATTTGTTATATTTTGATATACTGGCTTTGAAATACCTGTGCAACTTCCAAGTGGATTTGTTGTGGTTTGTTGAGTGAGCAGTTATTGCACATACCCATATTGGAAACACTTATTGATTTAAAATTATTTGGAAGGTAATTTTCTCTTCTAATTAATGGGAAAATATATGTACAATTGATTTTTCTAATTTTTATTCTGATAAAATAGTTAAAATACGTGAGTAACAAGGAGGAATAGGTGGCACCTAGTAGATTTTCATAATGTCACATTGGCTATAGCTATCTTATTTGCAGGGTAGGCTGGGAAATATAATGTTTAGCTGGATAATTTTTCCTGTTGAATAAAACTGAAACTCTCTTGTGTTTTGGATTCTACTCTACATCTGTATCCCTTATACCATGAGCATAGCTCAGTCTGTCATTAGCTTTTAGCTGGATTTTTGCAAGAGCTAATTAAATGCCTCCCTGACTGCATTATCATTAATACATGTAGATGTCATGGATTCAACTAGTTGGACTAGACCTTAGCAGACATAACTATAAGTCATCTCATTTCATGAAAGAAAAAAATGCAGAAAGAATGAATAAAGAATTTTTCCAAAGTCAAGCTTTGGTAAATAATGGTACTGGAATTTGTAAAATTGAAGTAATCTGAGTGATTCCATTCAATTTTAAACATCGCTTGTGAATTTTATCATATCAACATTATAAAATATTTAGAAAAAGAATATGTGGTGATTGGAAAGAAAGGAAAAGGAAATAAAGTGAAGGTTTAGTCAGAGCAGCATGATATTAATATAAAGATTAAAGCCTTTAGAATAATGCTCATCCTAGTCAGTCCTCTTTTGATAGCAAGTGAAAGTATCCTAATCAAACTACCCTTAGTACAAATGAATTTTTAGAAAAGATACAAAAGTATCTCAAAAACCCCAGGGTGGGAACTATAGCTTGTCTCACAAATGCCTTGGTTCCACGAACTGGACAGGTACCTACAACCAAAGTCCACTTTATTATGGAAAGTATGGACTATGTCTGTGGCTTCCTCTCTTAGTCCATTTTGTGTGGGTATAACAGAATACCACAGACTATGTGATTTAGAAATTTATTTGGCTCACAGTTCTTGTATCTAGAAAGTCCAAAATGGAGGGGGCTGGCAATGGGTGAAGGCTTTCTTGCTGTGTCATCCTATGGCCATGATGGAAGGCAAGATGGGGGAACAGAGAGGGAGAGAGAGAGAAAAGGAGACTGCGGGAGGGGGGGCAGGGGAGAGGGAGGCTGAACTCATCCTTCCTGAGGAACCTACTCCCACAACAAGAAGCCTGCTACCAGGATAATGGCATTAATCACTCATGAAGACAGAGCCCTCATAATCTAATCATCTTTTAATGATCCCCAAGTCAATATTATTGCTTGGGGATTAAGTTTCCAGTACATGAACTTTGAAGGACACATTAAGAATTGGATTCATTCACCTACCCAATCACAGCAGCTTCAGACAAAGCCAGAACCTCCTAACTTAGGAAGAAAACCCACATCTGCAGCAACTGGAGTTGTCAGAACTCTCTCTTGTTGTCACTATAGCACAGAACTGAACTTAGCTCACCTGTACTGAGATGTGTTGAAGGTAGATATGGTAGGGCAGTATTACAAATACAACAGGGTGAGAGAAATTTTATTAAATTAAGTAAATAGGCTTAAGTATCATGAAGATATGAGACAAAATATACTGAGTGGTCAGATAATTTATTTTTCATACTATAGTTCCTAACTAATAAAGAAATCAATTTTGAATATCTACAATATGATTTAATGATCCAGTTACCAGTGAAAATCACTTTGTTATAGGGTTAAATAAAAATAGTGAAGAAATAAAACTACTGTTTTAATAGACATTTCTTATTACTGTATGTAATCTCTTTGGTTTAGCAACTCTAATTTTAGGAAACTAACCTAATAAATTAATGATACATATATGAAAATACTTAAATACTATATTCATTACGGCATTATTTATAATATCAGGATCTAAATATCCTTAAATATAATGGTGTTTCAAAAATTAAGGTACATTAATGCAATAGAACACTATTAGTCTTTAAAAATAATATTTTTCCAAGATACATTGTAGTTTTTTAAGTGAAGAAATATACCAGAAAAATGGACCGATAAACACAGCAAGTGAATTAAATTATTAAGGATAAAGACATTAAAAACAAAGAGAGACATAATAAGATAAAAATCATACTTTAACAAGAAAACATCAGTTATATAAATCTGTATGACTCCAACAAACATAGCTGAGAAAAAAATAAGGAAAAACTCCCAGGAATACAAGGAAAACTAAATGAAAATACTATTATATGAGAGAGTAAAGCATGCATTTGGTTTAGACTTGTCAGGTTCAGAGAAACAAAATTAGAGTTCTGGAAAATATAATGAAGATGTGACACACACAGAGAGAGATTTATATTCTACAAATAGAAAATTTGCATTTGTAATTATGTCCGTACCATATTCACAAAATTTGATTAGGTCTTTATGTTTATATCATTTTCAGATACAGTTTTTCATATTATAAAAACATAGTTTATTTTCTCTGAGCTTTTAGAATTATTATTGCTCTGTCTTCTGGGCTTCATTGCTGCTATTGAGAAGTTTGTTTTCTGTTTAATTGTCACTCTTTTCAGTTATTTTTTCTAGATAAGCTACTCTTAAGATTTTCTCTTTTTCTATCTTGTTCTACAATTTTACTGCATAGCTGCATGAAGTTTTCCTTTTTAATTTTTACTAGTTATGTGTTGATATTCTTGAATCTATGGATTGGTCTCTTTTATCTAATAATGCCTATTTTATATATTCTATAATACTTTCTGAAATATTTATTTTATTTAGGTATTTATATGTATTTGAGAAACAGAAAATAGAATATTATATATTATGTCAAAAATATATGTATTTTTACATATCATATAACATATGAAATATTTTATGTATACCAAAGAATACATATTCTAATATAGAGGATATATTAATATTATAGATCACAAATAATAACATATGTTATAATATAGTATGTATATCATATTATATATTTAATATATAATGTTATTACATATCATATTAATTTAATTAATGATTATATTTAATTATATTATTCTATCCCTCAATGTTTCCTCAATTTCTCAATGTTTCTTTTTATGTTTTTTACTATATTGCATTATGAATATTATTTATTTACATTTATTGGATAATGAAATTTCTTTTCAACCTATTTAATTTGCTGTTTAAACATCCTCTTGAGAATCCCTCTGTGGAGGAGGTTTTTATCTACTGAGTGAACATCCTTCAGGATTCTCAGTTTTATTGTTGGTGTCTTCTACTTGGTCTCCAACTTTGCTCTACACCAGGCTTTATCTCATGTCTTTTACCTTCATAGACCATTAAAATGCTAGCTCTGGACAAGTAAGAATCTATGGATGACCCCACAGAAAAAAGCTTACTCCTGCTTGCATACACCTAATAATCCACACTGTCTCACTGCTTCTTGACTTTGAAGATTGCCCCAAACTTGCCCCAAACTCAAAAAAATATATTTTCATTGTTACTCAGTAGAGTGGTTTATTGTAATAGGAAATTTTGCCAAACACATTTCTATTTTGTTATTCTTAAGTTTAGAATTTTACATAACAGTGACCTTCAGTATAATATGTCCTTTTGAAGCATTTACTTAGCACTTTGGACATACTGCAATAAATCTAAGAAGTATAGTGACATGGCATTTTAAAACATATATTTATTTCTTATATAACAGCTGAATATACATTTTTCTCATCAGCTCATGGGACATTTTCTAAATTGACCATATCCTAGGCCACAAAGCATGTCTCAAAAATTTTTAAAAAATAGAAATTTTACCATGCATCTTCTCAGATCACAGTGGAATAAAGTTAGAAATCAACTCCAAAAGAAACTCTCATCTCTACACAAAGTCATGGAAACTAAACAACCTTCTGCTGAAGGATTATTTCATTAAGGAGGAAATCAAGATAGCAATCAAGATTCTTTGAACTAAATGACAAAGGAGACACAAGTCATCAAAATCTGTTTTAAGATAAATTCACATATCATAAAATTCACCCTTTTGAAGTTTGCAATTCAGTGGTTTTACTAAATTGACAGAGATGTTTAACAAATACCACTATTCAATTTTAGAACATTTTTATCGCCCCCAAAAGAAACTCCATACCCATTGACAATCAATACCCATTCCCCCTCCCACAGCCCCAGTTACCACTAATCTATTTCCTTCTTTTATATATTTGCCTATTTTGGATATTTCATATAAATGATCATATAATATGGGACTGTTTATGCTGGTTTCTTTCACTTCCCATGATGTTTTCATGTTGTAGTTCCTTCATGTTGTAGCATGTATCAATACTTCATTTCTTATGTTGTTGAATAAAATTCTATTTTGCTACCCTGCCAAAGATATCCACACCCTAATCCCTGTAATCTGCAAATCTGCTTTGAACAGGCTGTTAGAATGTGATACTTTTCAAGTCAGTACTCAAAAGGAAGTAAGGGCACAATAGAGAAAACCTATATTGTTTTAGAGAACACTTAAATCATCATAAACAGTGGAAAAAAGGATGTTAGAAGCACTGCTGGTGAGGGTTCAGAAGGAAATGAGAACTATATTACTGGAAATTTGAGGAAAGGGATCCTTATTATATATACTTCTATAAACTTAGATGAGTTGTGTCCTTACAGATATATGAAAAGCAGAACTTAAAAGCAATGAATTTGGATACTTAAAGAAAGAAATTTTCAAACAAAGGGTGGAAGATGCGGACTGATTTCTTCTTGCTTATAGTAAAATGTGACAGGGATAAGATAAATTAAGCAAAGAATTAATAAGCAATTAAAGACTTGATAATTTGGGAAATTATTACCGATTCAGCTTCCAAAGGATGCTAAAATTAGGTGATTCACTGTCAGGAAAGTATTCTCTGGCAAGAATAAGAAATGTATGGCTAAAAGACCTTTTGCTAATATTTTTTAGGATCATAGTCACAATATTCAGTTGCATAGAGGGTTATTAAAAGAGATTAGGCATTTGGCTCATGAATCCTCTCATCTAAACATCTAAACAGAAATTGGGAATAGAAGTGATATTATCCAGCAGGCACATTTAGAGGAAGCTTTTTTGCCTCACAGAGTCAACACTCAAACATAGATAAAGATCCACAAAGTTCTTGAGAATTTTATATCAGCAGAAACACTGCCAGCTTGGACTGAAAAGACAGGAAAAAAATGAAAGAGGACTGTCAGACTCCCAATGTTCCACAGGCAGAAAACAAGCTGACAAAACTGCTCAACTTCAAACATGTGCTAGCCTTCCAAAAAGCAGGAAGGGTGACTCCAAACATGGAACCTTGACCCCAGAGGATGGGCCAAGAACCAGAAAAACTTATTCCCAGAACACAAAATTTAATGTATTCTCAGCTGGAATTCAAAAGTACTTGGAACTGGTGACCCCCTTTATTCCTTCTATCTTCTCCCTTTGGAATATCTGTAACTATTATCCTATGTCTGTCTCACCACTGTATTTTGGGAGCACATACTTGTTTCCTAGTTACTAGGTCCTCAGATGGGGAAGAATTTTGTCCTAGGAGGGATTATACATAGAGACTCATTCATGCCTAATTCAGATGATGAGATTTAGGGCTTTGGAGCTGATGGGATTTAAATGAGATTTTGGACTCCTGCTGAGGCTTTTGGGAAATTTTAAATTTAGTTAAATTTACCTACATTTAAATTTACCTAACATTTTGGACTAAAGTTTATACTATAATGGATTGATAATTTTTAAGGATCTTGGGATGAGGTGAATGTATTTTGCAAGTGGAACAGATGTGAATCTTTTGGGCCAGGTGGTCGGCCATGGTAGACAAAATCATGCCATCCCCCAAAGATAGCCACATCCCAATCACTGGAACCTTATGTTACCTTATGTGGTAAAAGGTGGTTACTATAGCTAACTGCTGTGTATTACCTTACATAGTAAAGGGTACTTTTCCAATGTGATTACATGAAGAATTTTGACATGGCAAGATTATCTTGGATTTTCCAGATGAGTTTAACTTAATTATAAGGATCCTTAGAGAGGGGTAGGAGGTCAAAAGAAAAAGAAGAAGCTATGCTACTAGCTTTGAAAATGGAGGAAGGGAATAAAGCCAATAAATGTAGGCAGCTATGGATCCTGGAAAAGGCAAGGAAACAGACCATCCTTAGATCTCTTAGTAGGAACACAGGCCTGCCAACACATGGACTTTAGACTCCTGACCTCCAAAAATGTAGAAAAACAAATCTTTGTTATTTAAACCATTAAGTTGGTGTTAATTTGTTGTAATGGCAATGAAAAACTAATGCAGATTTTTATTTCAGTTGAGAAAACTTTTGAGCTTCCACTTTTTGGCTATTATGAATAAGCTTCCATAAGTATTCACCTACAAGTTTTTATGTGGAAATATGTTTTAAATTCTTGTGGGTATATGCCTAGAAGTAAAATTGCTGGGTCATGTGGTAACTCTATGTTGACATTTTAGGAATTGCCAAAATGTTTTACAAAGTGGCCTCCCTTCTTTACTATTCTACCAGCTATATATAAGAGTTCCAAATTCTCCACATCTCTGCCAACACTTGTCATTGCCTGTCTTTTTATTTTAGTCAGCCTAGTAAGGGTAAAATGGTATCAAATTGTGGTTTTGAATTACATTTATATAATGGCTAATGGCGACGAGCATCTTCTACGTATGTGGACCATTTGTATATCTTCTTTGGAGAAACATCTATTCAATTTCTTTGTCTACCTTTTAATTCTGTTATTTATCTTTTTATGTTAAAATTGTATTGTAAAATTTGGGGTACAACACCTTTTCCAGATGATTTGTCAATATTTCCTCCTACTCTTTGGCTTGACTTCAATTTCCTGATGGCATCCTCTGAAGAGAAAACTTCTAAAAAAATTTCAATGAATTCTACTCTATTTATTTCTTTGTCCTGTGTCTCTTGTGCTTTGGGTGTCATATATATGAAAATATTGCCTAATCTAAATCACAAGGATTTAGTCTTATGTTTTCTTCTAAGGGTTTAAAATTTTTAGTTCTTACTATGGAATATTTTGAGAGTTTTTAAAAAAACATGGTATGAGATAAAAATCCAACTTTATTCTTTTTGTATATGTCTAACCAGTTGTCCAGCACCATTTGTTGAAGACTCTTTCTTCATTCATTGAATTGTCTTGAAGCCCTGGTTTAAAAGCAAATGACGATAAACATAAGGGTTTATTTCAGTATTCTCAATTCTATTCCATTGATATAGGTCTTGTCTTAGGCCAATACTATACTGTCTTGATTAATGTAGCTTTTTCGAAGCTTTGAAATTAGGAAAAGTTAATTCTCCAACTTTGTTCTTCTTCAAGATCGGAATGTTCTGGGTATATTTTCATTTGAATTATCTTGCCAATTTCTGCAACAACAACAAAAAATTCCCTGGGATTCTGATAGGAAGGCCAAAGAATCTGTAGATTAATTTGGGAAAAATTGCCATCTTATGTCTTTGATCTATTGATATGAGATATGCTACCATTTATTTAAGATTTTTTAAATTTCTCTCAATGATATTTTATAGTTGTCAATGCATAAGTCTTGCATGTCTTTGATTAAATTTACATCTACATATTTTATTCTTTTAGATGCTATTGTACATGGGATGGTTTTATTAATTTATTTTTGGGTTTTTCATTGCTAATGTATATAAATACAATTGATTTTTGTATATTAATCTTGTATTCTGCCACTTTAACTCGTTTATTAGTTCTAATAGTTCTTTTGTCTATTTCTTCTTACCTGTATGCAAGATCATGTCATGAGCAAACAGAAGTAATTTTCCTCCTCCTTTTCCAAACTGAATAATTTTTATTTATTTTTTTCTTGCCTAATTGACCTGTATAGAACTTAATTGGGGGGGGGGCATTTTTTATTTCAGAATATTACAGGGGTACAAATATTTTGGTTACATAAATTGCTTTTGTACAGTTTAAGTCAAAGTTATAAGTGTGCCCTTCACCCAGATAGTGTGCATTGTACCCATTACATGTGAATTTACCCATTCCTTCCTCCCCCTTTCACCTGCGTGATTTCCACTTAGTTTTACTTCCATATCTGCACATCATAAGTGTTGATCAATCAGTTCCAATTTAATGGTGAGTAGATGTGGTGTTTGTTTTTCCATTCTTACAAAACTTCACTTAGAACAATGGTCTCAACTTCCATACAGGCTGTTACAAAGGTATTAGTTCACCATTTTTTATGGCTGAGTAGTACTCTGTGGCATACATATATCACATTTTATTAATCTACTCATGTATTGATGGGCACTTGGGTTGTTGTATAAACATTGGATAACCTCAGTGGTTTTTTTGTTTGTTTTTAATCTGAGTATGTCTTAATCTCTTCTTCATTTTTTAAATAATATTTTTGGTGCATTTAAAATTCTTGTTTGACCATCTTTTCACTTCAATATTTTGAATATGGTATCTAAGAATAGCAGAAAAATCTAATTTTACTATCAATAAGATCTAGAAATATTTGAAATAAATATTTTACTCTACTCTTAACTGTGGTAGTTATCCACATTTGAAATATATCAGAGCTCTTATGTATGAGACATTATTTATCCTGCTTATAAAAGATAAACTTGGTGGGCATATAATTTAATGGACCACTTACTGCAAATCTTTATTCTAAGTTACTTTTTTCTCACAGTTGACACAGTCAGCAAAAATTGATATAATTAAGTTGATAAGTCAGCAAAAAATAATACAATCAAAAGATTTCTACAAAAAGAGCATTTTACTACCTTACATTTGGAGAAGGACATTAGAAATCACCAGATCATGTGTTTCTTAGTGTGAAATGCATACAATGGGTGGTGCACATAAAGTCAGAAGCTTTTGTAGGCATAAAGCATGAATATGTTGTACCCAAAATAAGATTTACTCATTTAAAACAAGAGAAGAATTCTACATATGTCTCCCCATGTTGACTACTTGAAAGATACTTAAAAATGTTTTCCATGATGACTATTTAAACTGAAAAATACATACAAATGAGTCTTATTCTTCCTTGATGACTATTTGAAAAAGTTTTTGTAACAACATATCTCAGATTCAATAGAACTATTTTTATGCCTGTGAAATTTCTTAGCCACCCATTGTAAAGTTCAGCATTATACAGAAAAGATGACTTAAAGCAAGTTGAATTTAGGTGGCATGTATGCATAGTTTTCATTTCTATCAAATTATATCATAAGAAAATTATTTTTTAATTGCTTCTCTATACTTTTGATTTCTTAAAATAAAAATTCCTATTTATCCTATCCTTTTAACATCTTTCTAACACCTCCCTCTTTCTAACAAGAGAATGGAGGCTTAAACTTGTGATCTTTGGGCAATCAACAAGACCAATGTTAAATGTAATGACATTATTTTGTTTTCATTACTTTTTCTATCACTTATTATGATACTTTTCAAAATTATATTTATGTAAAACAGAATACTTTAAAATTTAGTCTACTTTAAAAATTAGTACTGAAAATTATAGTACTAACATCAGGGAAAAGCTTAAATAATATTTTATGTAGATTAGGATATGACTAACTTTCTTCTATCAAGGTCTAGATAGTAAATATTTTAGGTTTCACAGATGCTGCAGTCTTTGTGGCAACTAGTGAACTATCTCATTGTCATGGGAAAGCAGCCATGGCCACTTTTTCAATGAATGAATGTGGGTTTTGTTCCAATAAAGCTTTATTTACAAATCAGGCTGAATTCTGCCCTATAGCTTGCTGACCCCTGTTATAAATGAGGGATCAGAGAATATAGGTTACCTTTTCTGGGTTAACATACCTGGTTAGTGGCAGAACAAGGACTCATATCCCCCCAAAGTATTTTCTTTTATGCTATATGACACGAGAAAAATCTCCTAGGATTTCTTTAGTTTAAGAAGTTTTACCAAAGGAATAATTCCTTTTCTGTTTTTATATTTTTTCCCTTTCTTTCTCTTTTATTTTTGAGGGGGGTGGATGGCAGGGATATTTTTGGTTTGCATTTTACCATTCATATCATACTATACGTACACATATATCATATTGTTAATTATTCATTCCAGGTCTGCTGATAATCATCTCATCATGCATAAATGGAAAATATAGAGATGAAAACTGAAATTATTTGAATCATGCATTTAACAAAGAACATATAGATAGGTGTTTGCATAAATTAATGTAATAAAATGTAACCTAAAAATAGAAGGCACTTAATATACTGTGTCTCTGAAAATTCTACACTAAGGAACTGCATTTCTAATAACCTACCCTTGTATTGGTAATTTAGCTTTTTTGTGTAAAAAAAATTAAGTTAGATATTAATTGGGATCACAAGAAAGGGATTAACATGATATCAAATTTGGTTAATAATTTTCATTCAGATCCCCCAATGAGTTGATTTAAAATTGAAGACTGGAAACATTATTTACTATTAGTTGCTGAAGTTCATGTCATTTATAAGAAGCAAATAAGATCAGTTTAATTATTCCTTTCCTCAGCTAAAAATTGTCTACATATTTAGCAGTGGGCTAATGACAAAGCCTTTCATTTTCATCTCTGAGGAGCACTTAATTATTGAATAATCTCAATTTAAAAACAAATATGTGCTGTTTTATTATCTTTCATGGCTTTTCAGCCTTTTGGCTAAAATCAAGTATAGTATTATCTTTCTTTTTAATAAAATGCCCCAGTCATTTCAACAGAGTGTGACTTGGAGGATTTTCAGCTGTCTTTGTTAAAATTAGGGAATATGTTTAACCAATTTAAAAAGAGGAAGCTAACATTTTATTAATATGCACTTGATCTCTGAGCTCTTTGCTGTCCACTTTTATTGGCTTGATGAAAGTGTGTGAATAACTTCTAAAATTCTAAATTAACTAAATATACTAACTCTGTGGTTTGTCTATAAATGAATATTGATCAAAAATGATTCAGCCCTCTTGCAGTAAAGTTTTGGTGAGTTTGTTTGGAATAATCAAGTATAAATTTAGTTTTTTTTCATATTCAAATTTAAGAAACAAATAAATTTTTGCATATCTCTGGGAACTTCACCAAATACATCACAGATAATGAAGACAGTTACAAGCTCATGATCACGTGTTTTCTAATATTTTTTTCTAAGTCTGTAATTTGTAACACATGTTCCCATAGAAAAATGTTATGGTACATTCACAAAATAAATGTACAAGGCTAGTCCAAAAGTTAATGTTTACTGTGCAGTTAGCGAGAACATCAGCTGTTACAAGGCCATTTGTGATGAAATAAAAACATAAGGTTGTGCAAACAATTCCAGATACTTTTTTTTTTAAAAGAAGCTGACTTCAGTGGTAAGTTCCCCTCCTTCAACTACAGAATCAAATCCACATTCTCTAGCATTCACTTCATCTGTCCAGCACCATCTCCATCATCATCTTCTGATTAATGTTAGTCAAACTTTTTGCCTCAAATATGCCCCTTTTAGTAAGCAAGACATCAATGCAATATTAAGTGAGCACTAACCTTTAATATTCTTTTTTGGAATTTTATATTTTTATGAGTTTGTTTTTATATTCTATTTGTTTGAATTAAAAGAGCACAATTTAAAAAAAATTTTTAAACTCCCAAATTTTTCCAAGTACAAATATATAATTTAATTCCATTGTAGACATTTAATAATTTGGCTTATCAAGCTTTTTAGCTAAACATCTCTAAAGATTTCAAGGAGAATTATTTTTATTTGGAAATTCCTTATTTCCTCCACCATTCTCCCCCATTCCTGTTCCTTTTCATTCTCCTCTTCCTCATGTAATTCTCTGTGTGTGTGTGTCTATATTGTATAGTCTGACAAAATATTTTAAAAAGAGTATTTTTCAGAAGTACATTATAACCGCATAATATATAAATAATCAAGCTTCTGAAAAAACGTAAGGTCTACATTACTAAATCTCTGTCAATGTTTACAGGACTTATCTTTGCCTTGAGTTTTATTTCTGAGCAACTCAACCTAAGGCAAGAGTTGAATTAACATTATAAATACCAAGAATATTCTACTTTATGTATGTGTGTGTATATGTATATTTGTGTGTGTGTGTATGTATATTTCCAAATAGATATTTGTATATATTTGGATTCAAATTATTATTTTCAAACTGTGGATCATGACTCATTAGTGGATCACAAAATCTATCTAGTGGGCTCCCACTATTTTAAAAAATGAAATGGAGAATAGAATAGGATAAAAACATATCACACAAAATAAATATATATGAAAGTTTTATTTCAACTATATATATAAAGAAATATATTTATGTGGATGCTAAATATCAATGTAAAGGGAATTTCTTCCTGTGGGGGGGAAAAATTGAAAGACACTAATATATTCAAGATGACTGATTGATTGAATTTGTCACTGTCTTTCCAGATGCATTTTGCTATTGAATACACATGAAAAATGTGCATGTGAAATATTTTTAAGACTCTCAATAAATATTAATAAATGGATTCAAGGTCTTAGTAGATGTTTGCCAAATTAATGCACAGGCTGTTAGACAGACTGAAATAAACAGGTGATATTAATGTATTTATTCATTTTGATGGAAATGGTATTTTAAGAAATATAATCTTGGATTCTGAATTGCCCATATTCACAATCTTCTTTGAAGAAACCCACTGGAAAATTATTGAGTGCTTGAGATAATTGGGGATGCATTGAGATACCTCTGAGATGTTTGTGAAGGTAATGAATTTTACTACAGCTCTTGTAGGTCTCTTTGAACCTTGATTACTTTTCTCCTCCTTAGAGAACAAATATTTGCCATATGAGTACATTCGTTTGTTCATTTAGGCATCAAATATGAATTTTGTTCCTACCATGTGTCAGTGACATCCTTGTTTCAAGAAACACCATAATTAGCAAGACAAGAGAGGTTTTGACCTGAATAGAACTTACTTTGCAATGGACAAAAATAAATAATAAACACAAAAAAGTAATTAAATAACCTTAAATAAACAAATTCTAGGAAAAAATTAAAAGTATATTACAGGCCGGGTGCGGTGGCTTACGCCTGTAATCCTATCACTCTGGGAGGCCGAGGCGGGCGGATTGCTCGAGGTCAGGAGTTCAAAACCAGCCTGAGCAAGAGTGAGACCCCGTCTCTACTATAAATAGAAAGAAATTAATTGGCCAACTAATAGATATAGAAAGAAAATTAGCTGGGCATGGTGGCACATGCCTGTAGTCCCAGCTACTCAGGAGGCTGAGGCAGAAGGATTGCTTGAGCCAAGGAGTTTGAGGTTGCTGTGAGCTAGGCTAACGCCATGGCACTCACTCTAGCCTGGGCAACAAAGTGAGACCCTGTCTCAAAAAAAAACAAACAAAAAAACCGTATATTACAATGGAGAGTGCCTAGGATGTGGGATAGGAGCTATTTTAGATATTTGTGTTAGGAATGAGGTCTTCATGGATGCAACATTGACCTTAGCTCTGAAGAATGATAAGGGGTCACTATTGCAAAGATCTGGGGCAAGAATGGCAAGTCTGAGAGCCCTGTGGCAGGTTCCAAGATGAAGGGCAATATAGCTGGAGCCAATTGTGTGAAGAGGAGAATGGAGCAATAAAAGATGAGAATGAAAAGAAGTCAGGTTCTAGATCAATCAGTCACAGTGTTGTAGGCTAGTGTGCTGAGCTGAGATTTTACTTGCATTCATTAGGAAGCTATTGAAGCATTACAACAAGGGAAATAATAGAAGAACTTTTTCGTTTTGAAAGGGTTACTGTGTCTGATATGTAGAAATTAGACTGTCAAAAAATAAACATGGACTCCAGGGGAACATTTAGATGGTGTGACAGTACTTTTTGTCATGATAGTGGATTAATTGTGCCACCATTAGATAAACAGAAAAATAATATTAATAATCATTATCATATAAACTTTATGGAGCACTTATTCTTATGCCTGACAAGACACTAAATATTTTACATACACTATCTCAATCAAACCTTAGAACAACTCTGATCAAGGTACTAAAATTACTTTCAATTTACAAGTAAGCAAAGAGTCTAAAGAAGAGTCTAAAGTCTTATATTTTCAACAAAATATAGTTCAACAAATATAGTGACCATGTATTACTTTATATAATTATTTACCTACATTACATTTTATTTTTCTTAAGATAGACTGAATACAAATGTTATTTAGCTCACTGTCCTACTCTGCTCAGGCTGTCATAATGAAACACCAAGACTGTTACCAAGACTGAGGGGCTTAAACAACAGACATTTATTTTCTCATAGTTCTGGAGGCTTGAAGTTCAAGATCAGGATCCCAGCATAGGCAGTTTCTGGTGAGGCCTCTCTACTTTGTAGGCAGCTGCCATCTCACTCAGGACCTCATTTTTGTGCATGCAAAGAGAGAAACAGAGAGAGACTTCTTTGGTGCCTCTTCTGAGAAGGATATTAACCTTATCTTGTCAGGACTGCACCATTATAATCTTATTTAACTTTAATTACCTGTTATCAATTACAGTCACATGGAGGTAAGGGCTTACATACATGAATTTTAGGGGGACTCATTTCAGTCTATAGAACTAATAAAATGTAAGTCACGTGTATTAAGTTGTACAGAGGAGGTAGAACCTGAACTGGTCCCTAGTCCCTTATGCTCTTGTAAATAAAATACATTCCATTCTTCTTGTACTATTTTCATTTGCATGAAACACCAGTTTAGAACTTCATCTTTACTTTCCCCATCACTTGATTTTAATATTGTATGTTTATCATTTTAGTCAAGCAATTAGTTAATAACAAACTGAGTAACTTAGCTTGTCCTAAACCCATCTTTATAGGAATCACTTTCAGAATTCGCTAAAATTTGATTCCTGTATTTCATCTAGACTCAGAATCAGAATCAATCTCTGAATATAAAACCTTGTCCCTGACATTTGAAATAATATCCTGGTGAGCATAAAAGTTTGAGAACCATTGACTAGATGGTAATCTAGTCTGCTTAATCACAATAGGAAGCAACTTGACTGCTAAAACAGAGTTAGCATAAAGTTTGTAGCACTTTAGCAGCTCAGTGAATCCATCCTGAGAACAAACATCATTTTTGTCTCTAAACTGGATCCTTTAAGGAAGTGTGTTATTTACATCATCACTTTTCATAAAGGGCTGGCATTTCTGATAATGGAAACATAAACTCATTAACCATGAATGTACTCAGATCTTCAGGTCCACACTGTCTCATTCTTTTGTCTAACAAATGCATATGTATAAAATGCCTATCAAGGAAACCAGATGCCTTTCCACAGAAACTTTAAAATAATTATGAGGGTCCATGAACACCTCTCCTCAATACTTTGATGTCAGAGTTTCAAGATCTAAAATGATGTTGAATGTAATTCTAGCATTAAGACTTTTAAAGCAGAATTTGGTTAAAGATGCCTTCCTTCTCTGTCTTAAGTTTGGCAGATAACAAAAGAGATATTAAAAGGATCCAAGCTCGAAAATGAAAGACTTGTGAACTCGGCCATCTTTAATAAACTTCACCATCTTTATGCCAGTCGGGAAACTTGATTTGCTTTTCCCATCTCTCAAAGGTCTACCTCTTTAAAGCTTCTATAAATCCTGAGAAATAAACAAGTAAAAACCATCATTACCTGCATGTGCATCAATCAAATAGAAGAGTTAAGGAATGTAGAAGAGCCCATAAAGCCAAAAGAGTCCTAGACTGGATGTCAACCATTACATGCTGGACTGCTCACAGTGACTGTATATATAGGGTTTGAAGAGTAAGTGAGGATTATGTAGGTGGAAGAAAGGGATAAGGGAGGCAATGTGGTGTCAACAGCTTGTGATCGTGTATTAATCAAGAATGTTTTGATTGAAATAATGTAATCCAAGGATGGCTATCTTCACTATAACAAACGTACTATTTTCAAAAATACCATTTATGTAATTTATTTTGTACATCCATACATACATACAACTATATTTTTAGATAAGCATATATGTGCCTTTGTGGGGCCTTGGGTAATGGAAGTGGATTTGGAATATTGCAGAAGGATGGAAAAGAGAAAGATTTTGACATTAAAAAGAACACTTTGCTATAGAGCAGTTGGCTTGAAAATGATACAACTTTCAAAGACAAGGGATTTTCTAATTTTTTAGCCCTCATTTAATCTATTGAAGCCAGAATACAATAGTTTTGAGGAAGAGAAATCCTAGATAGACAGATATGGTAAGTAAAAGGAAAGCCTACCTCTTTGGCTCTGAAAGATTGTGGACAGAGACTGACAGAGGTTTTGTGCTACATGAAGGAAGATAGACTATCAACCATGTACTCTGATATGCGGTGTTCTGAGGAATAGATTGAGGGAGACCCTAAGCATAGAGGAATTTTTTCTTACCAGGAACACTGACTTCTGTTTGTTACTGAAGGATATAATTCAGTGTCTTGTATTTGGACTTCTTGTATGCCTCTGCCTTAACACCTCCTTACGTGTGATTTGTTCCTGAACACACACCAATATTTAATATGTCTTATTTGTATTTAGATACCAAGCAAGATGCCTGTCTTAAGGTCTGAACAAGCCAATAATCGATCAGTAAATCATGGGTAATATTTTATAACCAGACTGCTCATTCTACTTTTTTGATATAACTGCATGGGATCATGGAAACTGTATTTAAATAAGAACGGTTAAACAGAACTAGCTTCCTATTGTGCCTCAGTGACTTATTAACTGGTTACAGAGAATTAACACCTAATTCTACATTTCTTCTACAGTAGTAAAGGGATAATATCATTAACTTTGCATTATTTATACAAAGATTAGAGATAACATATGCAAAGAGCCTGAACCTGGTAGTCATTCAATAAATGAAAAAATCATTGTAATATTGCAGCAGCTTTAATACTATGTTAATAGCCTTCACTTGTCTTTTCATTTCATTTATGTCTAGTGACTTAGGATAAGGAAGTTACCAGTAGAATTTTAAATATTCAATAGTTATGAAGCACAAATATTTTATGCCACATTATTATAGAGAAAAAACACTTATAGCCCCCACTTATTTTAATAGCTAACATATTTTATGACATGCTAATTAACAATATATCATTAAATTATAGTAACTAAATTGAACTGGGTCTCATACCAGAAGTTGGATTTTAAAAATAGTATTTTGTAATGAAAACAGCTTCCACAGGATCTTAATAATTCCTTTCTATTAAGACTTCCTACTGTGAATTAAATGGTACCCTAAGGAATTAAAATAGTTGAGAGCTTCCCCCACCCCCACACACTAAGTTAAGCCAGATCCCTGGGAACCTAGTTATGCAGTAATACTATTAATAATATTCAGGTGAATGAAAAAGACCTTGACTTTTACTGTAATAATATTTTAATGCAATTTTAAGTTTAATGGCAGGTTTTCCTTAAAGGATACTAATTTTATTACTGCTGATAGCTGGGTTAATAAAATATGATTAATTTTTAAAAGGTTTAAGACTAGAGAATGCTGTCACAATATTGTATGGGGCTTACTTGTATATCTTCACTTAGAATATAGCATTAGATATATTCTACATGTCTGAGAAAACTGCCAAGTTCAATCACTGCAGGAGCCTAAACTGGACATTTAGAGGAATTTCTGCCTTAGCAAGATTAAACGACTTGGTGAAAACACAGCCATTTAATTATAAATGTACTCCCCAAAGCCTTGCCCTATTCAAAGATGATAATTTACAAGAAAACAAAAAACTAATGATAGATATGTTACATGTAATATCTTTAATTTGTATCACAATTCTAACAACTTTGGTGTTACTTCCATATAATAGATTAAAGAAAAATTGCTCAGACATAAGAAAACACAGGTATTAAGTTGCTGAATGGGGTTTTAGCCCATATTTGCCTGTCTCCAGGGCCTATGTTCTTTTACTCCGTGTTCTTGTAGTCTTATTTAATTGGGAGCTTAACTAAATCTGAAGAGATTTAAAGCTAGTATAGACTGGATTTTTTTTTGCTTTCGGCTATATATTTTATTTCTATGGGAGACAATAACAACATTGGGTAGATAGTTATTTAATTGTTTAACCTATTCATTAGACCTGGAAGGATCTTCAAAGTTGTGATTCATTTCCCCATTTGACTGATGAGAAAACTGAGATAGGTTCATAGAAGTGAATTCAAATTTCCCCAAATTCCATACTTAATAAATAACAGAGCTACTATTTTAACCCAGTCTCTGACTCTGAATCCAATATCTTTCCTACATAATAGATGATTTGGACATAAAATATTTAAAAATCCTCCCCATATGAATAGAATTAATATTTTCCACTTTGGTACTTCACATTGAAGCAACTATTTGCATATTCAATAAGTTATTTTACATAAATTGATTCTGTTGATTTAAAGGATGTTATCACAAGTCTAGTTTTACTTTTGTTTCACTTTGTGATTTTTAGCTATGAAATATATCATAGTAAACTTAAGTAACTAACGTGGAGCACAGCTAATAACCTACCCAAAATGCTGTATTTTGTACGCCAAGAGAGAGTATTTTAACAATGGCAGATTCTAGGGAGGAGCAATAACCAAATGATGCAAAGCATTGAATGGAAAAATAAAAACCAGTAATGACAAAGGTAACTGTACCCTTTGAGGGAAATAGAGATATTTATCAGTGAAAAAGCTGAATCTGAAAATGACATGTCCCAAATCTTGTTGTTTTATTGTCTTTGTTTTTATTGTTAAACTTTTTACTGTGTGTTTTTAAATAAACTAAGGTTCAAATTACAGTCCTGATATTATTCATCTAACTGGGCAAGATTTTTAATAAGCTTGTATGTGCTAATGTCAATTGAAGATAATTTTTCAGGACTCATGAGAGTTAAATACTAGAATACATGGAAAGTGTCTAGAATATTTTAAGCATTTAAGAAATAGCAGCTCCTTTCTAGCTTCTAGGCCTTACATATTTTCTTATTTGTTATGAGGATTAAATGTACAAAAGCACATTTTGCAAAGCACTTCAGTTTAATAAATAATGCTTTGCTTAAGAAATGCCAGTTCACTCTCTCTTTCTCTGCTGCATTAGTAATCCAAATGAACATTCAAGTGACAGAAGCTCGAAGGGATGATCCAGATTGATAGTCGAGAGGAGAGTAGCATTAATTAGGAAGAATTTTAAATTAAAAATTTGGTCAATAGTATATGTTCATGACAAAACTTTTTGAAGGAACAAAAGAATTTAGCTAAAAGCAATTTTTTTCTTTTTATTTCAGAGTATAAATGCTTTTCAGGGTACAAATGCTTTGGTTACATAAATTGCCTTTGTACCACCCCAGTCAAAGCTACAAGCTCACCTATCCCCCAGATAGCACACCCACCACACCCATTAGTTATGAGTTTACCTATCCCCTCCTCCTCCCTTACACCTGCCCAACACCTAATGAATGTTGATTCCATACGTGCACATAAGTTTTGATCAATTATTACCAATTTAATGGTGAGTACATGTGATGTTTTTTTTCCCATTCTTGTGATATTTCGCTGAGGAGAACAGGCTCCAGCTCCATCCAGGATAATACAAAAGGTATTAGTTCATCAAGTTTTTGTGGCTGAATAAAACTGCATAGTATACATATACCACATTTTATTAATCCACTCATGTATTGATGAGCACTTAAGTTGTTTCCATAGCTTTGCAATTGTGAGTTGTACTCCTGTAAACATTCTAGTACAGATGTCTTTTTTTATAGAATATCTTTTTTTCCTTCATTTCATATGGAACCAGAGAATTCCTGTATATCCAAAGCAATCTTAAGCAAAACAAACAAACAAACAAAAACAATAAATTGGGAGGCATCAGTTTGACAGACTTCAAGTTATACTACAAGGCTATAGTCACCAAAATAGCATGGTATTGGCACAAGGACAGAGACCAATAGAATAGAACTGAGAATCCAGATATAAAACCATCCTCATACAGCCATCTAATCTTTGACAAAGCAGACAAAAACAAACACTGGAGAAAAGAATTCCTATTCAAAAATGGTGCTTGGAAAATTGGATAGCCACATGTAGAAGACTGAAACAGGATCTGCACCTTTTACCACTCACAAAAATCAACTCACGATGGATAATAGACTGAAACGTAAGGCATGTGACTATAAGAATTCTAGAAGAAAATGTTGGAAAAACTCATAGACATTGGCCTCTGCAAAGAGTTTATGAAGATGACCCCAAAGGAAATCACAGCAACAACAAAAATAAATAAATGGGACCTAATCAAATTAAAAAGCTTCTGTACAGCTGAGGAAACAATCAACAGACAGAATAGACAACCTACAGAATGGGAGAAAATATTTGCTTGCTATACATCTGATGCAAGGCTGATAACTAGAATATAGAACTCAGGAAAATCAGCAAGAAAAAAATCAAACAACCTCATTTAAAAGTGGTCAAAGGACATGAACAGAAACGTTCCAAAGAGGACAGAATAATGGACAAAAAAAATATGAAAAAATGTTCAACATCTCTAATTATCAGGGAAATGCAAATCAAAACCACAATAAGATATTTAACTCCAGTGAGAATGGCTTTTATCAAAAAGTCCCAAAACAACAAATGTTGGCATTGATGTGGAAAGATAGGAACATTCATATACTGCTGGTGGGATTGCAAACTATACAACTAGTTTGGAAACTAGTATGGAAAGTATTATGGAGATACCTCAAAGATCTAAAAGAAGAACCACTATTTGATCCAGTAATCCCACTATTTGGTATCTATCTAAAAGCAATTTTTCTACTTACTGCTATGCCTCAGCCATACTAATGATTTCTTATGTAGATAATTTTATATTCACTTTAACGGCTAATAGTACATTATACATATTCTATAATATACATATTCTATAACTTGATTTTTTTCACTTAATATATTTTGGGAATAATTATATTTTTAATGACTATATAAGTATTGCATTATATGAATGTATCAGAATTTTTTAATCATTCACTTCATGGTGAACTTTTAGGGAATTTCTAAAGATTTTCTATTACAAAAATTTCTGAAATATATTTCCTTATATGCACACATTTTTGCAGCAGTAAAATCACATTGGTATAAAATATAATTTCTGGGTAAAAAGCAGATAAACCCTAATATTATCAATAGATGTTGAAAATTGCATCCATAGAAGTTCTACCAGTTTATTTTTCACTAGCAATTTTGAGAGGAAAGTTCTTCATAACCTTGCCCAGGAATGTCAAAGTTGTTTTACTTTTGCCACTTTTTAAAATTTGTAGTTCTATTGTGAGTGAGGTGGATTGGGCTTTTTCCATAGATTTTAGACTCATTGTCATTTTCTTTCCTGTGAACTCTTGTTCACTTTACTTACATATTGTGTTATTGGCCATTTTACTATTGCTATATTGAGGTTATTGCTATATTAAGAAAAGTGATCTGTTTATGATTCATGAATAATTTCTTAGATAGTTGTCATTTTCACAGTTTTTTCTCCTATATTATCACTAATTTCCTTATGAATTTTTATTTTTCTATCATATTAGAAAGGCTTCCACATTCTGCAATTATAAAATTCTTACATGTTTTCTTCTAGTCACATAAACACTTAACTGGGAGGCTGGGAAATACAGTCTTTATTCCAGGTAGCCATGTGCCCATCTAAGATTTGGCATTTTTTTTTTAAAGGAAGAAGTGAATGACTAGCCAGCACCAAAAGCGCGCCCCCTACACACATATAGCATAGATATGTAGTATAAATATATATAAGTATATATATGAGTTATTGAGCTTCATAAATATAAAATTATTTTTTATGATCTCTTTGTATTCAAAATAGGGGCTCAGCACCATTGGGGGTTCCAGAATGTTATTTATAAATTAATAATCAGGCAAGCTTGAAGTGGATTTGCTTGAAATAGGAGAGAGCATAAAGGGATATATAAATGATTTAATTTCTCTACCTTCTTACAGGTTTAGAATTCCTTCCACAAATAGGTTAATGGATTTCTTCAAACATTGGTGCCTATGAGAAAGGCCACTGAATGGGATCATCTGTTTCCCAAACTTTAAACCCTGAGGAATAGTTTTGGTTAAAGGGGCAACACATAATGAAAAACATAGCATAAAAGTTAATGAGGTAAGGGAGTGTTTATTTGGCAAGAACTTTCTGGGAAAACACTGATGATGTGAGTCAAAGCAATAATTTAAATCTTGTGATCTGGGGAATATCACTTTGAACTCTACTACTTCTGATGGGATATTAGAATTTGAGCTCCCAAACAACTAAGTCTTTTTCCTCCCAGAGCTTCTTGCAGGCTATGTTTCTGTAACTTGGAATTAAGATAATAATTCCTGCCTAGATTTACAAAAGTCTTCCTTTATGAGAGTTTTGTTGAGATAAAGTAGAGGCTTTAGGGCACACTTTGATTCCTTGTGAGCTCCCAGAGAGGTTGGAGAGTAAGGAGGAAAGGAAGATAGAAAACTAAAATACTATGTGAGTGATTGGCCCTTAATTCCCATTAATATTTTTTGGGCGACATTCTCTTACCTCTAATAGCCTCAGAACACGCCTGATGTCAAAAAGATGGGGTAAAAAATCTAACAGCTTTAATAACTGCAAGTCCCCAAGGTCATTCTTTCGCAGTTTACATCAGGAATTCATTGACTGAAATAAAATGTTGCTGCCGTGGGAAGATGCAGCTAATATTAGAGAAACCAAGGATATTATTAGCTTTTGCTGCAAAACATTTAATTCTCCTGTATGCATATGTGCTTCATGTTAAAAAATATCCTGAAGGATCTGCATGATCCTGGGGAGAGAGAAGCTCTATCTACATCACTGTTGCCAAAGGAGACAGCCTGACCCTGCATCCATTTTACTGTGTCACTTTCTAAGTGTAGCAATCTTCTTCTGCTTCTACTATTTTCAAAGTTCTGTCAATTAGGATTTTTAGGTCACCTCCACACAAGTTTCAGGGCCATGCTCTCTTCACTCTTCCCCCAGTGCCCCTCCATACCAATTTGTAAAGCTTACTTAATGAAATGCTAGTTTTTAAAAGTGTTTTGCAAAGCATGCCCAGGGGCAGGATGGCTGGCTCTCTGGTATGGCTGATTCCTTTCAGGTTGTGTTTCATGGAGTGGTATGGGGTTAGGAAGAAGAGAAATATTGACTCCCTTTGTACACCGCAACAGCCTGTATATTTTGACTAAAGCCAGAATGTCCACGTGCAAACCCCAGTATGATAGGTTACAGAACTGAATTGATGAGCAAGAGTTGGAGTAGAACCAATGAGCCCCAGATTCTCTAGAACCTGCTGGTAGGGGCTATTGTGTTCAACAGTATGTGAAATTAAGACTCCTCTAGCCAACAAAGAAGAAAGTCATCTACTTACTTTCTTTTTTTTTACAATCTAAACAATAACTCCCCTGAAATCTAGCTTTAATTCCCACGGCTCAATTAAAGATGCTCTCCAAACCTAAGATACACCAATGACTTGTTTCCTTCTTATTCCTCACCTTTCTTGATATTTCCATAGTCTTTGACCCCATCACTGATTGCTTTGTCTCTGTCGCCATTTAAAGAGAATACTACTGCTATACTAATCTGCATGATATTAAATTAGAAATCATGACTAGTTATTGAGTGTTTACATGAAAATACTATAGGTAAGACTTTCTAAAACAAGCTGCTTGGGTAAGATATAAATTTAATTAAAAAATTGAAAACAAGATAAATGACTTTAAAATATATTTTCTACATCAAGTGTATAAAAGGTTCAGGTTGCTGAATATCAGAAGAGGATTTGAGAAGTATAATTTTCGGGAGAGATGCTTCTATTTTTTTATTCCAGTGTGTCATAATGGGTGAACAGGATTTAGCAGAAAAAGGTTGAAAGGTTGAAGAATTGCCTAATTCCCAAAGGCTAAGAATAGAAACTACAGATGATAGATTCCAATGAAGAAAATTCTCCAAAAGACCCACAAAACAAAACCATTCCTAACATATACTCAGCATAAGCATCTTCCAAAACTTGAAACTCAATGCAGGTTCCCCGAAAGTTATCATTCAAGTTGAACCTTTCTTCCCAGCTTTCCTCTCTTTCCTCCTGAACTCCAATCCCAGAAGGGTCAGACATCTCTGTGAGCCAGCTATGGGTAGAGCTGTGGAAACACTAGACAGAGAAAGAAAGAAGCTGCCAGACATATTCTTTCTTTTCCCCATTGTAGGATCCCCAGTCTACACCAGAACTTAGCTCAGAAAGGGGAAAGATAATTTTTTAAAAATAATTTCAGCAGTTTGATATTCTAATTACTAAACTGAAACTGATTGGTAAATTGAAACAGTACTCTGCTCTATAAGAGTGAATAGAAAAGTCAAAGTGAAAAGAACATACACAGCTAAGCAAATCTAAAGGAACAATGAGAGATTAAAACACTGTAGAATGATTACATTCCACAACTCAAGTTTGCTCAGAGTACTAGGTGCATATGTTTAATATGAACAATTTAGAAAATAAAGATAAACCAAAAAATTAAACTTATATTAAGTCCACCAGGATTGCTTAATTACTATAAATATTTCTATATACATATACATACATTCATACTATGCATATTCTTTTGTAATAAACTTTTTCCTTTAATATAATAACATATCATAAATAGATTCCCAAAGCTTCAACAACTGAGTTAGGTCTTTATACTTTGTTTTCTATAGTACCTGATATTAACACTATCATAGTATTTTGTTATTTTATATTGAATTGTCTGATAACTTCTTGTGTCCCCGTTTGGTAGGCAGAATTCTAAATTGAATCGCCAACAATTCTAAGCCCTCCCTTTTAGTGTGGCACAACTTAGGCGTATAATGAGATATTATGCATATGATTTTGTTACACTACATGGCAAAAAGCAGATTATCCAAGTGGGTCTAACCTAGTCACATTTACCCTTGAAAAGCACAGAGTTTTCTCTGTCTAGGCCCAGAAGTGGAAGTCAGAGAGGTACCAACCATGAGAAGGATACAATATGCTGTTGCTGGCTTTAACAATGGAGGGGGACATATGACAAAGAATTTGGGAAGCCTCCAGGAGAGCAGGTCCCAAGCTTACAACCAGAAAGGACACAAGGATCTCAATCCTTTGGTCCCCAAAATGGAATTCTACTAACAACCTGAACAATCTTCTAAGCAGATTCTTCCCTAGACTCTCCAGATAAGAAACTAGCCTGGCCATCTTGATTTTGGCTTGTGAGACCCTAAGCAGAGAAACCCAATTAAACCTTGCCCAGATTTCTGGCCTGCAAAACTGTGAGCTAACAAATAGGTATTGTTTTAAATGGCTAATTTTATGGTGATTTTTTTGCACAGAAAAAAAACCTAATATCACCTCCCTGCAGAAGTAAATTATAAGTTTCTTAAGAGAAGGGATTGTCTTGTTCATGATCATAATCCCAGAAGCTAGAGCAGTGTAGACAAAATAAACACTTGTTGAAAACATGACTTAATGGATGAACTTCATGAACTGGTTATGGGGATAAAAATAGATTTTATGTGAGATTGTAACTACAAATCTCAGTATAAATGTGAAGAATTACTTTCATCTAGTTTTAGGATGACACCTAAGTGTGCCCTGGAATACTGTAGCCCAAGCCTGATCCTGCAATGGGAAAGAAGCCATGACTCAAGTGGGAAGCATCTGGGGTGGAAGGGCTGGGAGGAGACGGCCTTCTGCTGACAATGTATTGGGACTGAATCCCTGCACTCTGCGCATGAAATCCACATACCTTTCTAAAATTAGGCTTATAAAAGATGAAAAGTAGAAAGCAAGGTCACATTTACTTCTTGTCTAAGGTCACCATAAGGCAAATAAATGTGAAGTAAAAGTAAAAGTAGCTTGGGTGCAATTTTTCATCCCTAGAGTGCCGATATTCAAGACTTATCAGATATAGAAATAGCAAAGTCTGATGCTTTTTATTTGCATATTTAAGCATTCCTTTTGAAGGAATATTAAATTTATAAAATATGTATAAAATGGTACGATCATACCAATCATGACTACAACAGATAGCAGATTTTATTTGAGTGATTTGACTGATAAAAAGTTAAGCATTATTCAATCATGCTTGGATATTCTCATATATGTAAATATTTATTTTTAAATGATTTATAGTTCATCATAATTTTAAAGTACCCAAAGGAAACTCGTGTATTAATTTGGGCATTGATATTTTCCAAAGGACTTAGAACAGTTTCCCTCAGATTGTTCACAGATCTTGGTGAATATTCCATTTTCTCTGGAACTGGGGAACACAACAGAAGAAGAAATCTAAATCAAAGATTTTCCATTTCTCAAAGCAGTTCCCACATGCAGCTAACAAATTGAATTAGCCAATAAAAATGAACACAATCTGCCTGACAGATTGAATTTTTAGGGAGAATGTTATTGCTTTTTATCTATAACTTAGAATGCATTTTTAAAATTCTACTTTAAATTATAGAATGCAATGAACATAGCTTAAAATATTTTAACAATCTAACTGGTGTGATTCCTTTATCACCTGCATTGCTTTTCCTGTTTCCTTTGAATGTATAATTACATGAAGTAAATTATTGATGATACAGTTAGGAAAACAGATATGCTGTTAAATCCTAAAACCTATAGAGCTACAGTTTAGATGACACCATCTAGTTGTGATGAAACACATAATGGGAATTAAAGGGCATGGAAATAGATGTTTATTGAATAAGGCTGCATTAATAGGCAGTTGTTGTATTATAGTTTCCTTCAATTTTGTCTTGAGGTCTCTCTCTGGAGAGCAGCTATAAACTCTAACCCTGCCCTGCCAGGGCTCCAGGGAACTTGGTCATAAATGTTTACAATGTATCTCTCAGGGATACTTCTTTATTCTGGTGACAGCCTAATGCCTAAATGCCCAACCCCTGACTAGCTGTTCCTCACAAGAACTTGTTTATAGTGGCAGACACCCTTCTGGCTCTTGTCTAACTTGTGTCCAGTTTATTCCTGCCAAAATAGCCACTCTCCAGGAGAGCTCTGACTGGGAAAGAAGTTAGGTTCAGGGGTGTCAATAAGGCGAGTAGTTCCAGGCTTGCTCATGGGCTTCTCAAGTTACCTCCGCATTGTGTACGTTCACGTTAGTCCTAAACTGTTCCACACACATGCCTTGATTAGAGCTGTTGACTTTAGTGATCTTTTTACTGTGGTTTCAACTCATAATGAAAATAATCTATTTCACCAAAGAAAGGTAAGATATAAAGAGGTTATTTACATTTGGAATATAGATTGTGGTGGAGTAAAAACTTAATGGATTATTTTCCAATAATTTCCAATGGCAAAGAAAGAAATTTAAAACAAGCTTGTAATGTGGACCTTCTGTCACTAGAAATAACTTACAGACTAAAGGAAGAATGAAATTAATTTAGAAAGCAGGTTTATGTTCTGGGATGATTTTAAAAATTAGGCTGAGGTCTTAAAGTCTGAATTAGGATAGTAGTAATATAGAAAGATAAAAATGAAGAATTATACATAAATTGAGTTGGAAGGTGAGAAGGATTCAAACTGAAGACTGCTTGGGATCTTAGAGGACATACAGTTAGGTATAAAAGGGGATATATGTTATATTACACACATCCACACACATCTTATTGTTCATAATATCCCAGAAAAAAAAGGGAATATTTTAGTTTTGTCTCATTCAGGAATGGTAACTAAGGACAAAAGCAATTTAACTGGAATAAGAGGAAAAAGTAAGAAAGCAAACCTGAGAAACTCCCAAACAAAGTAAACTACTAAGAGGAATCTACAAGACTGATAAGGCATCACTCATAAGTATAATCCATAGAAAAATTAATGAACATAATCATTTGATATATGTAAAAGAGGAAAGCTGACAGTCATCTGATAATACTTCTGACATAATTAACTGAGTTTAAAGGCTATGTAGTTACTATAGCTCAAGATGCCATTATAGCACATGTTATGAGGGACTAAGTCTAGAAACTTTTAGCCTTGGATCCCCAACATAAAACATGGTTACAAGGTCCCAAAGGAGTGTCAGGTAGAATATATCAAAGACAGGCATATATTACATCTTAGACTTATGCTAGGGTAGATTCTAGGTTAATTGTCTCCTCAGAGTGGTGAAAGTGTGAACATTTGAACAGAGACTTGCTCATTGCTGGATATAGAATACAACAGAACCTGGATAAGTTTCTTCCTAATATAAATGTCTGTGTCCAAAAAAGAAAGGAATATAATATAAATGATATGATCCTTTAAAAATCTTTGTCTACAAGTTACAAAAAAAGACTTGGAACAACTTAGGGAGCAGGTTAAATTTGTATAACTAAGCTAAGTTTTCTTGAAAGGTGTAAGAAAACAGTAGAGAACAATAACCATATGGCTCAAGTTATAAGAATAATCATGTGGCAGAAATGAATTTCTATGTTTGCCACTGAAGAAGCTCAAATCACAGGACTTCAAACAATTAAATGTCTAAGAAAAGGCAATGTTTTAGGAGAGTTATTTGATAAAGTAAATGGGATAAAATAATCATCTCTGGGTATCTGAAAGCAAGGATGGGGTTTGGAAGCCTCAACAGTTGCTTCTGATCAAAATGTACTGAGGACAATTCTCCAGTGAAGACAAACGCTCTTGACACGAAGTAGGAGCTAAATGTTTATTGAAATGTTTCAGTGAAGATAATGTATCTATTAAGGATGCCCACGTTTTTTTAAACTTAGAATTGTATGGAGGGGGGCAAAAGATTTTTTATTCTCTAATCATTCACGTTTTATGTGTTTTGCACTAAGACCTATAATATAGAGTTTATAGTGAGTGAATAACACTTATACATATGGAAGCATAAATATCACTTACTGTCATTCTGATTAAGTATCTATTCTCTTTATGAGGCAGCCATGTGTCTCTGTAAGAAACTTCCACAGATTTTTTTTTCTTATCCTGGTTATGAGTGCCCATCTATGAACTTTCTTGCCAACCCTTCTTCAATGCAAGTTGGCTTCTGAATGGGTATTAGTTTTATAACAGGTGTTTAGCTCAAACTGTGGAGAATTTCTGATCTATTTTCCTGCAATTAATTACTCAAATGTCAACCTTTAATGCAAAGCGATAACCAGTCATATTTATATATAGCTTAGAGCCTAAAACGGTCTTTAACTTACTACTACCCATCTACAGTGTACTGAAGTGTAATTACTGAAATTCAACAAATTTCATTATACCTCAAAATGTTCTCTATGGAATGTCTGTCTCCAGAAATGTCTTTGCTTCATACAGTGACTCAAATTGATATGCTTTAACACTTCAGCTGATCTCCCCTGTGGGAAAGATTTCAGTTGCTCCCATTTGAGAAAGTAAGTTTAGTTTCATTCTATTTGGAATAACCTAAGCACAAAATCATTCACACATTTTGATAGGCCTATATTCCAACATTAAACAGCTGCCACACTGTACCCCCACTGGGCGTTAGTAGCTTGGTGGTTGCTATTTAACCATTTAAAGCTCATTTTCCCATAAGCTATATTTATTGATCAAAATTTCTCTAAAACTTTCAGTGAAATTGACTCCTCAATGAAATCGATAACTTGTCAGTGGCTGGGCAATTCCACCAAAATACTGAAAATGGTTTGGGACTATAGAAACAGAACTAAGGAGTGTGTATATTGGGGGAATGTAATAAGTTTCATGAAGAAGTAAACTTTTATATTTTTATTTAATTAAATTAAAAAGATATTTTTATCCCTGTTGCAAGCTAAGCAGGATTTCTCATTTAATCCCAAATACCTGGGTTATTCCACAAAGGGTATCACTTCTTAGCCAATTAAACTTGGACCACTTTCATGAGCATAAGAACTCCAGAGCAGGTGCTGAGCCTGAAGGCTAACAATTGCCCCATCTTTACTACCGTAAGTAACTATAATTTCTCATGTAGTAGCAAAAAACAGAAGAAAATGCCAGTTACTGAAAAAAAGCATCATTATTTCATGTGTAATTAATTACTCTGCCCATATAATTAGTTACTCCTACCAAATAATAACTTAAGAAAACTTGATAGGTGTCATCTGTTGGGCAGAGACTTAGCAATGAGAAAATGCAGAGACAACTTTCTGAAATTTTCTTTTGGACTTGATTCAACATGCGTCACTGCCAAACTTTACAAGTGCTGCCACTATGTAGCACAAACTCATTGAGAATAATTCCTTCCTTTGTCAGTCTACACTACACCAGGTATGATAATGACAAGGCACACATTAATATAGCAAAGGGAAAATGGGAAGCTTGATTAATTTTCAAATTGTGTTAACAGCTCTAAAATAATGGCGAATTAACTATAACCTTCAGATTTCTTCACTGGGTTAATCTTATGTGTTCCTAATATGAAATATTATCTATCCGAATATAAGTATGGAATATACAGATTATAAATATGGAAGAATTGAAATTGTTTTCAGAATGTAATCTGAAAACGGACCTGCTAACAAATATATTAACAAATAATTTAGAGACTAGTTTGCCAATTTTAATCACAAGCTTTAAGATCAATACAAAATTTGCTTCAAATTTCAACTTCTAATCAGTATGCGAAAGAGATATCTGTATGCCCATGTTTATGGCAGCACTAATCACAATAGCCAAGGTATGGACTCAGCCTGAATACCCATCAATGGATGACGAGATAAAATGTGGTGTGTGTGTGTGTATACACACACACACACACACACACAGACACACAGACATACATACACAATGGAGTACTATTCAGCCAAAACAGGAATGAAATCCTGTCATTTCAGCAATATGGATGAAATTGAAAGTCATTAAGTGAAGTAAGCCAGGCACAGAAAGATAAATATCGCATGTTCTCACTCATATATAGGAACTAAAAAAAGTTGACCTCAGGTGGGTAGAGAGTAGAATGATGGTTACCAGAGGGTTCAAGGGGAGCAGAGAGAGGAGGAGAGGTTGGTTAATGGGTACAAAAATATAGTTACATAAAAGAAACAAGTTCTAGTGTTCAACAGCACAGTAGGGTGACTATAGTTAAAAATAATTTTTTGTATATTTCAAAATAACTAGAAGAGAAGATTTGAAATATTCCCAACACAAAGTAGTGATAAATGTTTGAGATGATGGATATCTTAATTACACTGATCACTGCATATTGTGTGCACTTATCAAAATATCACTTGTACCCTATAAATATGTATAATTATATATCAATAAAGTATAAAAAAACAAAATTCAACTTCTAAAATCTATTATAAATTAATAGTTAATAATCACAAGAATCTGATTATAAAGATGTCAATTGAATTGTTATTTATAATAGCAAAAATCTGGAAAAAACCTAAATATTCAAAAATAGCCAGTTGAGAAAATAAATTACATTACTTCTATATACATGAACACTATATGGGTATTAAAAGTACTATGTTGACAGATATTAAAATAACTAATAATTATTTCTAACAAAATCTGTCACTTGTTACTGCTATATATCACATTCTGCACTGGGGCACATAGTGAAGGACGAAACACTAAACTTTAAGACAAAAATAAGAAAAACAGCAAGTGAATAAAACAGGGTCATCATGTCTAGTTCTAGACCCCAGCATAAAAGAAAGGAAGTTTAGGTTATTGATTTGAGATCTTTATTCTTCATTAATATATATATTTATAGCTGTAAAATTCCCTATAACATGCCTTCACTCATAAGCTTTCATATACAGCAATTTAGATTTCACTCATTTCAAAGTATTTTTTTAACTTCCTTTGTTATAGTTTTTTACCTATTGGTTATCTAGGAAGATGCTGATTTCCATGTATTCATGAATTTCCCAAATTTTCTTTTGTCATTTATTTGTAATTCATTCCATTCTGTTTGGAGACCATACTTTGAATGATTTCAATCATGTTAAATTTATTGAGGATTGTTTTATGGTCTAACATATGGTCTATCCTGGAATATGTTCCATGTGCACTTGAGAATATTTGTTCTGTTGTTGGGTGAGGTGTTCTATAGATGTCTGTTAGGTCTAGCTGGTTTAGTGTTGTTCAAGTCTTCTATATGCTGGTTGGTTTTCTGTTGGTTTACTGCTCATATAGCAGTTTATAGCTCCTCTTTAGTCCTCACTCTCTATCTGTACTAAACCTCAAGTTCAACTAGAGGTGAAAGCTTAGAAAATTCTCAGATTTCTCCTGAGCAGGTACATAGCCCTTAAAAATTACATATAGAATACAAAACATATCATCTTTCTGACATTTATTTTTAATATCTCCACTTTATTTAGCAAGATTAAGTACAATCCTGATAATGGTGAGCTAGAAGAGTTCTGATTAAGTGTTGCATACAAGTTTATATGAGCAGTATGGAAAGTTGGGCCTCCAATACAAAGTGCAAACACCGTCACAAAATGGCTATTAAAGGTAACTAAGTCATATGTCTGCCCTTAAGACACTGAATAAAGAAAACTATCCATTTTTACTGGTGAGAAGGCAGTTGGTTAAATTCTCAGAATTCCCATCAGGGCCTAGGAAAGATTTGCCAATATTTATTGGACATTTACCAAGTGTGAGGCTCTTTCCATTTTATAGATGTGGAATGTGAGAGTCACAAAAGGCAGAGCTAGGATGCCAGCCCCCAACAATCCTGGCTCCAGATTTTCTTTACAGTCTTTGGGGGAATGTCTCCCTGGGTGGTCTTTTAGAAGATTCCAGATCATGGGCCATAAGGCACCACAACAACATAATGCTGCCAGTCACTGCCATGGTCGTTGGTGCAGCACTGCTTGTCCCAGAGGCAGCAGTGGGTCAGCAGTATGGTCACGTGCACAATGTAGATGGAGAGCAGAGGTGGCCCTTGCCTAAGGGCAGGCACTGAGCATGGTTGTTATGGCACCCGTGGAGTTGAAGTGGCCTAATTAAAGGAGTTAAAAGGAGTTGAAATCTCCTAATTAAAGGGCAGATACAATTCAGTAAAAGACAACACTTCCAGGAATTGGAGAAAATATAACCTAATATTAAAATATGTTCAAACAGAATAATGGATGGTTACCTAGGTACTTGTTCTCTAGGATTTTCTATATATTTGATCTCTCTCTGTCTCTGTCTCTCTCTCTCTCCAACCCCCCCCCCACCACACACACACATTGTAAAGCTCAAAAGAACTAGTGGTTACCTTGAGGCCTCAAATAATATAGGCAATAGAGGAAAAACTACTTGTAATGCTAGTGTTTCCTTAAGAATTTGGATTATAATCATACAATTATAGGAACAGTATTAGGTATAGATTCAATGATTAAAATGCATGTAACTATAACACACTCTTACCAACTCTGTTAGAAGACTCTAACATGGTCCTAATGATTTAAAAAAAGGCACTGATGTTAAAGACATATAAGGAAAGTTTGAATAAAAATGTTTCATAAATTGTTGACACTAAGAAAAAGTGATTTTTCTATACTAACACATAATTTTTAATAATAGATTTTAGAAGTGCTTGTGTAACTAAGTTAAAAATCAAAACTTATAGGCAGACTTCTTTTTTCCAGGTGTGCTTATACATACAGGCCAAAAAAAATATTAAGGTCTTCTCATTAGAAAATGGAAGTTCATGCTTTTTATAGTTTACCCTATACTTCACTGCATGTATTTCAAATAGTCTAGAATAATGAGCTAGCAGAATGAAATTTACTTCTTATCTTATTCTTGCCATAGCTTAGTAATGGCTTATGCAACATTGACTGTGCTTGAATTCTCTCTTTGTAAATGTGTTCCTTTTTTTTTTTCACCTATTGAGGAATTGAAATTCCACAATTGAGTTCTTGATACCTACCTTCTGGTTAATAACTAAAATTTCCCTGGAATATGGTCCTCTATGGAGGGCTTGTCCTAACCTGGTGTGGATTCACACCCTATGTTTAGCCTGAACTTGGTTTAGTAACAGCTGCACTTTTTTTTAAACCAGACTGATCTTTCAATTTCAGGCTTTTTGTGGGGACTGGTCATATCACTGCTTTCCATTTCTTTAAAAACCTAAGTTTTCATTGTACTTGGTCTCACATTCTATCGTTTAGATCTTTTTCAGCCCTGCTTAGGATCCTTGTAATAACCACGTTCTGTTTCACCACATCAGATGTACGCATGGCTTGGAATATTCATTAGGATGAAATGCAAAGTGCTCTCTCTGTGCTACTAGTGTCCAACGTTCCAGATTATATATTCGTGGCTTTGATCTAAAAAAAAAAAATGGTGTGCTGCATATGTCTTCTCTTTTCAATATCTATTTGATCACAAATGCAAATGAAGTAGAATATTTAAAGTGTCCTTGATTCTGGATTTCTGTCTGATCACAGGGTTCTAGCCAGATAATGGCCCAAGTTCATCATTCAATTATGACTTCAGTGGTAACATTCTCTTCTTAACTTGAGAATGTTTTGATCACACTTGATTACTGTGAAATATTTAACTCTCATTTATTGCTCAATTTTATTAGTAGTTTATGGGAGCTGTATATCTTTTCTTAAATCTTTAACTATCAGGACTATTTAGGATGTTAGCTACTACAGAATTCTTTCCTTCTTTGCAATCTAGGACACTCTACCCTTACCCTGCTATTGAATAGCATACATTTGTACTTTTATCTACTGCTGTGAGAACTGAGCAACTATTAATGAAGCATTGAGTCAATCAGCATATTCAAGCACATTCAGCATCCACTTTTGGTATCATCACCATCACTCACTCACTCTGTTAACTTCTTACTCTGTGGCAGGCACTAAGTACTTTACCAGAAGTAACATTATTATCAGAAGGTCTTGCCCAACTGGATGACATGGAAAGCATAAGTTGAGTTGTACAGTAAGAGTAGAAAATAATTTTTAATTTTAGTGACTCTACATTTTTCCCCCCGTTATGTGATATTCCAGGAGAGAAGTTCAAAGAAAAGGCAGAAAAAAAAGGCAAATTCATAAAAATTCACGAAACTGGCCAACTCCTTTCATACCTAGAGGTCATTGTTCTATATTATATGCTATTAAACTCTGCGTTAGAAAGAAGAATGTTTTCCGAAAATGTGTCAATTGTGTTTTCCAAAGCACAAACCCAACATTATTAACTGGGATCTCTTCGTGAATCCCATTCTGGACAGAGGGGAAATAACATAGCTCAGCAAAAGTGTCAATTTGACAGCTTTTGGAAGTCCTAGTTAATAATAAAAAGGAAAGAACACTTCATTTGACACAAGTCAAAATATTGAATTTCAAGCCCTGGTAAGTCAAGGTGCCTGGAGGGGTCAATATGACTGATGACATGTGACTTAGAAACCATACCTGAAACACCAGCACTTTAGTCCTCCTCCAAAGGCATGAGCAATGCTCTGCAACCCAGACTGCTCCCCCAACACCCCTGCTGTCACTACCAGCAGAAGTGGCTTTATGGTTAAACAGCTTTGAGAAGTCACAGACCTACATGATCATTTGAAGTATTTAAAAAGTAGCAACGGCAGAAATCGGCCCTAGAGATACAGTGGTGAGCCAGACAGGCACAGATCCCGTTTTCACAGGCTCTAGCAGAGAAAGAAATCAGTATCTAAGCAAACAAACATGCAAAAAAAAAAAAAAAAAAAAAATACTGCCCAATGGCGATAAGGCTATGGATTTAATAAACAAGGGTCTGAGAAGGCGAACAATGGCCTGTATAAGTTGGGGTCATCACAGAAAATCTTCCAGAGCAGTAAAAGACTAAACAAAGGGGAAGAGCAAGAGGAAGAAGGTTGCAGATGGAAGAAATAAATAGTATGTGCATTATTAAAGGTGAATTCAGGAGGAAAATCCTCAAAAGATGACACACTAGCCATAGGTGAGTGGCTGCAATACCACAATTAGAGCTTCTTTTATTTATGTTGAGGCATTGATAGTTTCAGGCTTTCCTTTTAAACACGTAACCCACTGGAAATGATGACCTAAAAAACTATTTTGAATAGTTTCAAAAGTAATACTGTAGGATTAAGATAGGAATAAGGCTTTGATGTTTTAAAAAGAGCACAGGACTTGGAATCAAGTTCAGGGTTTCTATTTAACTGTGCCAATTAATATGTGGATTCTACCAATTAATACATATAATTACAAATCATTTTGTTTCCAAGTCTTAATATCCTCATCTATAAAACAAAGTAATTGAATAATCAAATGAGGTAATGATTATAAAATACTTTATAAAGTGTAGAGTTATTACTGTTATTTTTAAAGAATAGGTGGAAGAAGACAGAACCATCATAAAACATTGATGATTTTGCTCAATACCAATACCAACATCTAGTCCCAGTTAGGACTATTATACACAGATAGTACATGGTGAGGATTTCATTTGCAGGCTCTGACTGACAGCTGCTGTGTAGGAAAGTAGTCACTATCTTCTCTTTAAAGATGTTTTTAACCAGGGTAGTAATATTTAGTATCATTCTATGTTATTGGGGAGTTTTGGTGTAGTCATCAAAACATGAAAGAAAAATTGTGTTGGTAAATTAGGAATCATAGGTGATATTTATACAAACTACCTTTTTTCCTTAGACCTATCTACAATGGTGGTCTCCGCAGTATGAAAGATAGTTCTCAAGTTGAATAACATGCGGTTACTTTCCATTGCTGCTGATGGCATTTTAGAAAAGAAAGGCTGGTAAATTTCAGAAATGTATACAGACCAGCAACTAAGCTAATGTCAGTCCTCAGCCAAATTGTGAATCTAGAGGTTTTTTTGTAGAGAGTTAACTCTTTTATAGCTCCAGCTTTCAGAATCCTTATGCTCTTTCTGTAAAAAAAATCTATGCCTCAGAAGAATCTGAAACTCACACTGATGTGTAAATGTCAGACAAGTTATATTTGGTTGGAAATCTAGAAATTGAGGCTCTTTGAGATGACTTACTCATCAAGTTCTTTGCCCCTCTGGATCTGTCTTCCCTCAAATATAAAATAAAGTAATTTGCTATCTTGGTAATTCCCAAACTCAGTTACACATAAGAAACACCTAGAGAGTTTTTGGACATACAGATGTCAAAACTTTAATCATAGAAACTATGATTCAATAGACTTCAGTTAGATCCCAGGTAATTCAAATTCAAAGTTAAATTGGGAATTGTTGAACTTGATGAGATGAACTCTAAAAGCTCCTCCTAGCAGGAAAATTCTAGAATTCAATGATTAACTGAGAAGACTTCTGCCATTAGACTATACTCACAGATAAGTTACCTTTTGGTCCCTTAACTAGCCAACTTTCAGTGGCAATAATATTATCTAACATTTTATCGAGAGCATTCTCTGTGCCTGACACTCTGCTAAGCACTTTAAATGTATTGTTCTTTTGCAATCCTTATAACAATCCCTTGAAGTAGAAACTATTATTATCCTCATCACAGAGATGAGAAAATTGAGAAACAGAAATGATAATGTGGCAAACACCTCCAGATCACTTATTATGTTCCAGGCATTACTCTAAGACTGTATTCTTAGAATGTATATATTATATAAAGAATTACATGTTATATGTGTACATTTATGTAATCTCACAACAGCACTTCGAGGATTGACTGTTATAATCAATATGTTCATTATTACAGATGAGGAGTCCAAGGAACAGAGAGGTTAAATAACATGTACTAAGGTAACACAGTAAGAGGCAATGTTGGAATTTAAGCCCAGGCAGTCTGGCTCCAGAGGCCATGCCTTTAACCTTTTAACCACTATCGCAATATAGATATGCCTACAATCTCTCATAAATGTTGGGTAACTGGCCCAAGTGCACGTAGCTAGTAAGAGGGCATCGCTGAAATTAAGTTCTCATGTAATTTGATTCCAGAGCTCTTGTTCATAATTACTACTCTATTAGAAATGTGTGGAAGCAACAGGTTCTGCATGACTGGTGGTAACGTGAGAAACTCAAGGGCATTCAACTAGGAATGTCAGGTTTCAGGAGAAAGGTAGCTATAACCAAGCTATTAGGTTAGAAGAGATAACACACGTATAAGATGGAAAAGTAGTATGTTCTCCTTAAAATTCGTACATCCCATCTCTTAAATTCTTTCCCTCTTCTGTGTGATTCCTCTAACTGTGCAGCTGTGAATAATAGAGCACAGCTGAGGAGATTCATCTAAAAATCTTCCTCTAATGCTGAATGGAGCTGCTTTATAAAAGGAAAAATTGGCTTTTATTGAGTGTCTACTATGTGCCCAGCATCGTGTACGACGGTGGTTCTAAATGTTTTGGCCTCACAGTACCTTTACACTTTTAAAACAACATTGAGAGCCATAAGCTTTTGTTTATGTGGGTTATATAGCAATCACAATTTGTCATATAGTAAATTAAAATAATTTTAAAAAGCATTTATTCATTTCCAGTAACTATGACATAACTATAAAAAAACTATGACATAACCCATAACACATTTTTATAAGAAACAATAGTATTTTCCAAAGCAAAGAATTATTTTATATTTTTGAAAGTCTAATGTCTGTCTTAGGGGAACTTAACAGAATTCTCTTATTTTCCACTGCATTTAATCTTTCATTATATCACACATATGTAGTATATAGACTTGAGAGAGTGAAAATAGTTTTGATTCCATAGACATCCTGAAAGAGTCTCAGGGACCACCAGGAACCCTTGGACCACACATTAAGAGCTACTGTGAAAGATACTATATGTCAATTATTTTGAAAGGAGAGGCATTACAATCATCATAAAGGAGACTTAAACTCAGTCATAAAAAGACAAAAAAAAAATTGATGGGCAAAGGATCTGAATGGAATTTTCTTCAATGAATATATAACGAATGTTCAATATGTCAATGAAAAGATACCCAACATTAGCCATGAGGCAAATGCTATTTAAAAACCACAATGTGATACCACTTCACACGCACTAAGATGGCTAAACTAGACAAGACGAACAATAACAAATGTTGGTGATAATGCGAAGGGATTAGAACCCTTATGCACTGCTAATAAGTTTGTAATAAAATGGTAAAGGTACTTTAGAACATTGTTTAGCAGTTCCTCAAAATACTGAACGGAGTTATAAAATGACCCCGTATCACATTCTTTGGTATGTATTCAACAGAAATAAGTATCTACACAAAACCTTGTGCACAAATGTTTATGGCAGCATTATTTATAATAGCCAAAAAGTAGAAATAAGCCAAATGTTCATCAACTAATGGATGGATAAAAATATGTATGATATCCAAACAATGGAATATTATTCAGTCATAATAAGAAAGTACTGATACATGCTACAACATGAAATAACTTTGAAAACATTACTCCAAGTGAAATAATCCAAACACAAAGGGCCATATATGATTCTATTGATATGAGATGTCCAAAATAAGCAAATCTGTAGAGGCAAAAAGTAGATTAATGGTTTTTAGGGACTGGGAGCAGGGAGGAAGGAGGAGCGACAGCTAATGTATATGAGGTTTCCTTTCTGGTTAATGAAAATGCTCTGGAATACGTGGCAATGTTTGCACGTATATTTAGTGTATTTTGTGAATATACTATAAACAGAATCTTATGTAATGTGAATTATATCTCAATAATGCTGTTATAAACAAAAACAACTACTGTTCTCACATCTCCCATTTTCCCAAGCTACTAACATATTCCCCCAGAAGTTTTACCAGCCCACAGTGTATCCTGCCTTTTTATCCCCAAGATTTCCTTACCATAGAAGGTCATTGTTTCAGTGAGAAACTAATAAAAGTGAAATGAAAAATTTTCTTATCCCTCCAGTATGCCGGAGTGGAATGGGAAAAAATTTGAAAGCCTTTACTGTACCTGTCTATTCTTACATAAGCACTACAACAGATAATAGTTACATTTATGTCCATTGTTCAGATCAGCAACTTAAACCATTGTGGTTTAATAACCCTCACCCCGCCTCACCCAGAGCAAATTCTCTCATAAAGAGCAGAGGAGAAATTCAACTAGCTAGTAGACAATATGAATAGGAGCAAACATTTTTATATTTTTTACTATACCCCTAGCTATATAAGCATGTCCTCTTAAAAAAAATAAAGCAAAGAATGATAGATGTTTAAAATTTTATGATTTTTATTAAAATCATAACATTTTAATCCAGAATAAAGGGTAAATATACTCTAAATGACAATCTCAGTCCCTCTTAATTATAATAAGCAGACTCCAGTGTTTGAAAGAAGTAACATCTGCCTACACTAAGTCCTATATATCTCTTCCCTTGACAGGCATGTCTTTCATGCTAAAACCCCTCTCTGTTTCATTTTCTCTTCCTGTCGCAAACTGCGCTGATGTAAGTGATTGGCAGGAGGGACCTCATGTCAAAACTGTGACTCTATTCACAATTTATTTTACAAAATCAGCTTTGGTTGTTCATCATTTCTTCCTGGCAGGATGCAGAGTCTGGCCCTCACCTCTCCTGGGCTCCAGGGCTGTCATTGGTGTAAAGAAATCTTTTATTTCCTTTAGGAACAGAAGCAAAGTCTCCAGCTTTGCTTTTAAAGGCTTCTGATCTGACAGCAGGTTTGTGGCACCCAGAATACACCAACACAGTATTTGGAGTCCCGTATTCCCTTCCCTACCCAAAGCAGTAAAATATTTTTATTAAGTATATCAGATGCCTGTGTTAAATCCCAAATCTCTTTTTGTCTTACTCTGTGATTTTTGAACCAGATACTTAAACCATTTCAAGAGGTTAATGATAGAATTTAGTAATAAAATTTAAGAGGTTAATAATATAATTTACCTTATTAGTTTATTGCAAAGACTTAATCTGTAGAAAATACTTCGAACAGTTTGTGACATCCTCTAAGAGCTCATGGGATGATAATAACATGTAAGATTCATTCTCTGTGTTTGGTCACTTAGAGAATGTATGAAGAAGATGGAATTGAAGATCAAGGTCACTTGTTTCAAGTATCCAGTAGTGGTTTACAGTTTTGAACAGCTTTGATATAAATGACATGTAGCACAGTGCATATATTTAAAGTGTAAAATTCCGTGAATTTAACATATGTATACAACTGTAAATCCATCACTATAATCAAGAAAGCAAACATATCTATCACTTCAAGATCAGTTTGCATTTTCTAGAATTTTATGGTATTGAGTCGTACTTTTTTTGGTCTGTTTTCTTTCATTCACATTTCTTTGTGTGGACATATGCTTTTATTTCTCTTTGTTAAATAAATACGTAAGAGTAGAATAAACATGTGATAGTGCACATTTAACTTTTTAAAAATTGACAAAGTATTTCCAAAATTATACAATTTTACATTCCTAATGGCAGTACTTGAGAGTTAAAGTTCCATACCATAACTGACATTTGGGATGGTCAAGCTTTTTAATTCTAGCCATTATAGTGGATGTGCACTAGCACCTCATTTTGGTTTGAATTTGCTTTTCTCCAATGACTAATGAATCTGAGATATCTCATGTATTTATTGGCCATCCATATGTTTTCTTTGGTAATGTGTTAAAATCCTTTGCAAGTTTATTTTATTGTTTCTTATTATTGAGTTCTGAGTCCTTGATATAATATAGTATGGGTAATTTGTCAGATATATATTTTGTAAATATTTTCTCTACTCTGTGCCTTTTTATTTTCTAAAAAAATTTATTTTGATGAGAAAATGTTTCTACTTTTGAAAAAGTAGAAAGTATGTTTTTTATAAAACTTATAGTTTTTATGTCCTATTAAGGAAATATTGTTTCAAGCCCATGGTCACCAAGAACTCCAAGTTTTTCTTCTAGACATTTTAAAGTTATACTTCTTTAGATATATGATCTATTTTGGGTACATTTTTGCATAGAGTGTGAGGGTGTTATTTAGCTTTGATTTTGTATTTTGTTCCAGTACAATTTATTGAAAATATTATCTTTTTCTGTTGAATTTCCATGGAAACTTTGTAAAAAATAAATTGACCACATATGTGTGGGTCTACTTCTAACCTATGCTGTTTCATTGATCCCTGTATCATGTCTATTTTTATGCCAATATGAGAGTGTATTTATTATTTAGCTTTATGGCAAGTTTTAAAATCAGTTTATGTTTCTGCATTTCTGTGTTAATTTGAAAACTAGTGTATTAATCTCTATAGAAAGAGCTTGCTAGTATTTTGTTAGAGATTATTTTTAATCTAGAGAGGTAAGATTGGGAAGAATTGACAACATAACAATATTAAGTAACAATATTCCAATTTATAAACACCATATTATCTCTCACTTTATTCTTTAAATTCACTTAGAAATGTTTTGTAGTTTTCAGTATATAGGTCTTGAAAGTTTTTAATCAGATTTATTGCTAATTTCATTTTTGATCCAATTACATGTTTTTTCTAATTTAAATTTTTGATATTGCTAGCATATAGAAATAAAACTGATATTTTATATATTTAATATTGCAAATGTTATAAATTAACTTTTTAGTTTATAGCTTTTTTGTAAATTACGTAGGCTTTTCTACATAGATTATTATGCCATTTATGATAGTTTTACATCTCCCTTGCCATTCTGTATGTCTTTTCTTTTTATTTTTTCTTTCTCTCTCTCTTCCTCTCATTCTTACTCTTTGTTGTTGTTTTCTTATTGCACTGAGTACTTCCTCCAGTACAATATAGTAAAGTGGTGACAGTAGTTATTCTTGTATCTTCCCTAATATTAGGAGAAAAGCATTTGGTCTTTGACGATTAAGGGCGAAGTTAATTGTAAGCTTTTTATAGATGTTCTTTATCAGGTTTAGCAAGTTCACTTTTATTCCCAGTGCCTGCATATTTTCATCATGAATGGATGTAAAATTTTGTCAAATGCTTTTTCTGAATTTATTACAATGATGTGGTTTTTCTTTAAAGATCTGTGAATACGGTGAAATAGATGAGATTTTAAGAGTTAAATAAAATTTTTCTTTATAGGGATGAATTCCACTCAAGGCATATTATTCTTTTCACATATTGCTAGATTAGACTTGCAAAAATTTCATTAAGAATTTTGCACCTTAGTTTATAAGCAGATATAGCTCTACAGTTTTCTAGGTTTTTGAAAACATTTTTTATTCAGGCAATAATAGTCTCAGGTTTATCATATTTATGGATTCTTCAAAAAAACTAGCTTTTGGTTTAATAGATTTTTTTTGGTTTTTTGTTTTTCTGTTTTCCATTGCATTGTTTTCTGCTCTGAATGTAATTTCCTGTTTTTTTCTTAGTTACTTCTACATGCTTTAGATTTAATTCATACTTCTTTTTTTTCTCCATTCTTAAATTAGAAGTTTATATTATTTGTTTTAAACTTTTCTGCTTTCTAAATAGAGGAATTAAACATTTTCCTCTAAACCTTCCTTTAACCACCTACCATAAATTTTGATATTTGTGTTTTCATTTTTGTTCAGTTCAAAATACTACCTATTTCTCTTTTGATTTCTTTTTTTGATCAGTTATTAAGACACATCTTATTTAATTTTTAAAATATTAGAATTTTCTAACTTATTATTTTCTAATTTATTTTCATTGTGATCAAAGAATATTCTTTGTCCTATTTGAATCATGTTATAATTATGCAGACTTATTTTATGACAGAGTTATGGTCTGTCTTGCTAAATGTTCTGTGTTCATTTGAAAGGAATGTGTATTTTCCTGTGTACTTTGCTGTTCTCTGGTTGAATATTCTAGGTCGTTTTGGTTGACTGTTCTTCAAAGGTACTATATCATTGTTAATTTACTGTCTACTTATCCTATCAATTATTTAAAGAGAAGTATTGAAATCGGCATCTATAATTTTGGATTTGTCTATTTCTGCTTGCAGTTCTATCAGGTTTTGCTTCCCATGTTTTGAAGCACTGCTATTAGCAGCATAAATGTTTGTAACTAGTATGTCCTCCTGATAAATTGATACCCTTAACATTATGAAATTATCTTTTCTTTATGCGGTATATTTGATGATTTGATACATGCAAATAATGTATAATGATCAAATCAGGATAATGGGGTATCATCACCTCAACCATTTATCATTTCTTTGTGTTGAGAACATTCCAATTCCACTCTTTTAGTTATTTTAAAATAACTAAATTGTTGTTAACTATAGTCACTCTGTTGTGCTACAGACTACTGGATCTTATTTATACTATCAAATTGCATTTTTTTCCCATTACCTTCCCCTCTTTCCACCTCTCTCCCCACTACACTTTCCAGCCTCTGGTAACAATCATTCTAGTCTATACTTCATGGGTTCAATTTTTTTTTTTTTTTTTTTTTTTTTAGCTCTCACATATGAGTGAGAACATGTGATATTTATCCTTCTGTGCCTGGCTTGTTTCACTTAACTTCTTTCAGTTCCATCCATGTTGTTGCAAATGATAAGATTTAGTTCATTTGTATGGCTGAATGATATTTCACAGTGTAGTATAGATGTACCACATTTTCTTTATCCATTCATCTGTTGATGGACATTTAGGTTGATTCTATATCTTGGCTATTGTGAATAGTGCCGCAATAAATATGGGAGTGCAAATTACTTTTTCTTTATCCCTGGTAATGTTTTTTACTATGAAATATAATTTGCCTGGCATAAAACAATTTATCCTACTCGTTGACTATTAGCTTGATGTATCTGTTACCATTATTTACTTTAAATTAGTTTGTATCTTTATAGTTAAAATCAACTCTGTGAAGAAGCACATAATTGGATCTTATTTTTATATCCAATTTAACAACCTCTAAATAGGAGGTTGAAAATTATATTTAATGTGATTAACCATATGATTATGTTGGCATCAACCATATTGCTATTTATTTTCTATTTTCACATTTATTCCTTTTTCCTCTTTTTCTGCCTTCTTTTAAATTTATTGAATATTTTTATGATTTTGTTCTACCTCCTTGACTGGCTAATTAGCTTTAACTCTTTGTTTTGTGTTTTCTTTAGAGCTTATAACATATATATTTAATTTGTCACTATCTAGCTTCAAGTAACATTGCCCCATTTCACATATAAAGTTTTATTAATATTACCATACACTTTTGATTTCTCTTTCCCAGTCTTTGTGCTATTGTTATCATCCATTTTGCTTCTACATATACTATAAACTGCAAATTGTTGTTATTTTATTTTCTGAAGTTGATTATCTTTTAAAGAAATTCAAAAATAGGAAAATTATAATTGATTTTCACATGCATGCTTACTATGTTTATCGATCTTCATTCCTTGCATAGAACAAGATCTTCATCTTTCTGAAGGACTTCCTTTAATTTTTTTTGCAGTGCTGGTGATGAATTATTTTTACCTTCCAAAAAATGTCTTTACTTTTTTCATTCTTCTTGAAAGTTTTAAGGGTACAAAATTCTAAATTGATAGGTTATATTTTTCTTTCTATGCTTTAAAGGCCACAGTGATCCTGACTGGCATTCTTACCTTCATTTCCTGTACATTTACCTTTCTCCTCTGGCTGTTTTTAAGAAATGTTTTCCTCTTCACTCGTTTTAAGCAATTTTATAATGATGTACCTTCTTCCAGTGTTTTTCATATCTCTTATGGTTGGTGCCTGTGAGCCTCTTGAACCTGTGGTTTATAGTTCTCATCAATTTGACAAAAGTCATTACTTTTTCAAATATTTCTCTGCCCTCCTCTTCTACTATAGGGATTCCATAATTGGGAAAAAATTTAGGCTATTTGATATTCTACAACTCACTGACATGGTTCATTATTTTTTCACCCATTTTTCTCTTTTCAGTTTATCCTGGACAGTTTATGTGATGCGTCTTCCAGTTCACTAAAGCATTCCTCTTCCATGTCTAATTTGGCAATCCCATCCGATGCCTTTTTCATCTCAGACATTGTATTTTTCTTCTCTAGAAGCTCAATAATCTTCCATGCCACTCTTTAAAATGTTTCTGGTTTTTGTATCTTTTTTAGTATATAATATACATCAAAAGTTGTTTTATTGCTAATTCTATCATTTTTACCATTTCATTGATTGTTATTTTCCTCCTTATTGAGTCTTATTCTCCTGCTTCTTTGAATACCTGCTAATTTTTATTGGATGCCAGACATTGTGAAGTTTACTTTGTTAAGTCCTGCATATTTTGTATAAGTGAAATATACTTAGACTTATTGTGGGACACAATTTGGAAAGGGTGTGATCATTTTAAGGCTGATTTTTTGCTTTGTTAGGTGGAACCAGAGCAACCACGAGTCTAAGGCTAATTTTTCCTTATTAAGAGGAAATTTTTTGAGTACTCTTTTTGATGCCCTGCATCTTACAAGATTTTTTTTTTCCCACTTTAGTGAAAACACAAACTATTCCTGGCTCTAAGTGAACTATAGGCATTGTTCTGATTGCTCCTTTCTGGCGACATTTTTTCCCCTAGCTGAGTGTAATTTCTAACATGAAGGTGCTGCTCGGTACTCAGCTGAAGACTTTACAGAAGCCATCTGCAGACTCTTTGATCTCTCTCCGTGCACCTCTCTTCTCTCCAGTAATCTGCCCTACAAATTCTAGCAATTTTGACTTCTCAGAATGCTCAACTGTGTCTCCTCAACTTAGGCAGAGAGCCAGGCTCTGCTTGAGATCTTTCTCCCTATGCTGTGGCCCAGAAACTCTCCAAGCAGTAAACAGAGCAATCTTAGAGCTCATTTCATTATATTTTCTTCTCCCAGGTATTATTGTCCTACAGTGATTGTTCTCCAATGTCTGAAAAACCATTTTCATGTTTATCTGACTGTTTAGTTGTTTAAGGTTGCAGGGGCAGAAATCTATGCTCTTGTTACTCTGTCATGGATGGAAATATTTAATAGACATTATTTATTCATAATGCTATATGTTTTACATTTTTAAAAGTAATTATATCATAAAAGAATTTTTATTAGGCTTTTATATTTTTTCTAAATTCAAATATCACTTATAATTTATCCTTTAAGCTATACATTCAACAAATTGTTAATGAATGTGGCATATGTCCTTGACAATGTCCTAACTTTGGACAATACATGAACAGACATATCAAGTCTATGATCTCATGAAATTTGTAGTATAGCTATAAGGTAGGGCTAGTAATTATATATGAAAGCACATAAATATCATTCTATCTTATAATGATATGTGCAAAAAGAAATAGAAAGTGCACGAGGTCAGAAGTTGCACTGGTTGGGGGAAAGGTGCATTTTAGCTAGGATAATGAATTAAAGTGTCTCTGATGAGGTAATATTGAACCTAAGAACCAAAGGATCAGGGTGAACTTTGTGAATAGCTAAGGAGTATATAGAAAGCATATCCAGGAGAAAACGAATAGCAAGTTAAAAAGGGAGCTTTTGTAAAACAAATATTGAAATGGAGTGTACAATTTTCTGAATAAAGGAAAACAGTACTGCAGACATAGGTCGGTGCTAAATTGCATCGAGCCTTATAGGTTGTGATTTATGCTTCCAGAAAAACTAATACTATATAGAATGGGTTCTAGGTGTCAAAAAATGGAAGCAAATGTACTAGTTAGGAAACTGATGCAGTAGTTCAGGTGAGAGATCATAGTAGCTTAGCCTTGATGGTAAATGGATTAAAGATATACTTTGGAGTCATCATTGATGAGATTTATAGATATATTTTATATGAGGGGAGGACAAGGGTGATTTGAGGTATACAGGTAAACCAAGGAAGATGGGAAAATTTCCAAGTCTTTGACTTGAACGATTGGGTACGTGATGGAACTTGTGACTGAAATGGAGACTGTAAGAGAATCAGGCTTAGGAGAAAGGTAACAAATGTTCTATTTCACTGTTTTTTAAGTCTGGATGTGTTAAATTTCCAAGTGGAAATGTCAAGTAGGTTGTTGAATATATGTTTGGACTTCAGGGGAAAAGTCAAGCCTGGAAATAAAAAACTACTCATTTTGCATTACATACTTTCATTTGCTTTTACCTGGTGACATTTTTCTATTTGAAAACTCTTTGGCCTGCTTCTCTCGGGACCCCAATTACTCACTTTTTAGAGGTCCAAGGGGTACCTTGAATATTCCAGGCTGTAACTGAACACAGGCGAGGATGGAGTGCCCTCTGGTGGAAATCTGACAAAGGCTTGGGACGCTGGAATATACACATGATAAAATGGGAATTAGGGACTTCCCAAACTGGTAATAGGAGAAATGGCCATAGGAGCATAAATATATGAATCGGCCTAGCGGTTAAGAAGAAACGAGGAGTAGTTAGGAACTAATACAAAAGGAATAATTCATGTTTTATAATACAAATGCTATTCAGTTCTAGCCCAATGTTATGTGTAGAATGCAGTCCCAGTTTTGACAGAGATGATTTTTTAAGCAAAGTCAGAAATACATATTATTATGCAAAATTTTCTGATTTGTAACTATTAGCTATTATGCAGATTTAAAACATTCTGTGGATTAAAATAATACAACAAAATATATATATGTAAGACTGGTGGATTGTAGCAGCTTTAACATCCTAGTTGACATACTTCTGTTTTATAAGATGTGACTATTAGAGGAAAATGAGTAAAGGGTATGTAGGCTCTCTCTGCCTTATTTCTTACTACTACATTGGAATCTATAATTAATTTAAAAGAAAGAATTTTAAAAATTACTTTTTCATTGAGTCGAACTCACCATAGGGACCACTAGTTTGCAAATTTTATTGTAAGGAGAGAAGACATATAGTGTCAATAGTTTAGAAATATGGCCCCTAAAATCCTACTATAGAAAGCAATGAGGTATTTACTTGTTGGTCTAACAACCCAAATCTTAGGCACATCTATCACGAGAAAAGGGATTTCCTATCCCATGACCTCAAACACCAAAGCTTGCTCCATTCCCTTGAGGAATGGTCAAGAAAGCAACTGTTTAGGGGAGCCAGGAGAGTTGTTACACCAAACGCCAAGAAATTATACACTGCTCTCTGGTTCTCACAATCCAATATTTGAAATGATGTCTTATATGAGAGGAAGTTTAGTAATCCAGAATAAGTGAATGCACCCTTTTTCTGGATGACTTATTCATTTAACTAGTTAATACAGTAGCAGAACATAGTTTAATGGATTACCATTTATAGATGAGGCAATTGACAAATAGACCTTGCAGAGCTTGAGGAAACATACCTACACACATTCAATGTAGAGCAGATAGATAGTTCCTGACTTATCATGGCTGACTTATAATTTTTAACTTAATGATGGCACAAAACCAATATGCATTCATTAGAAATTGTACTTTGAATTTTGAATTGATCTTTTCCCAGGCTAGCAATATGTGGTACGATATTCTCTGGAGATGCTGGTGTTGGCATTGAGCCACGGCTCCCACTGAGCCACACAATCTAGGGTATAAACCACCAGTACCCTACAGCACACTGTGTTGCCAGATGGTTTTGCCCAATGAGCAAGTTTAAGGTAGGTTATGCTAAGCCAGGATGTACAGTAGGATAGGTGTATTAAATGCATTTTTGACATATGATATTTTCAACTTATGATGGGCTTATCCAGACATAACTCCATCATAAGTCAAGAAGCATCTGTACATGAAAAATGTTTAAAGGGGCTATTTTTTAATCTATAAAATGTAAATATTGCAATCAACTTCAAAAAATGTCAAATGTTTCAGAGGAATTCAATTTCTTGATTTAAAGGAATTCATCTTATTGCTTATTAAACAAGTTCTGTGTGACATATGACTCAGATGGCTCACACTCCTCCCCACTCCTGAATTCAATAATTATTCCAGTCCAGATGATTAGTGAAAGATGGAGAAGACAGAAGAAAAGGAAGAGCAATTTGCAGAGGGGTCAGACACCAAGTCTTGGTAATGGAAGCTAATGTAATGGAAAACTTTATTTGAAACTGTCATCCTCAACAGCATGCCTTCCAATCCAATATCACCACATGTAGAGATTGGGATTAGGGGTTAATGATTAGTTACACCTTTCTTCTACCCCATAATTGATATTAGCCAATGGAGAAGTAGACATTTGTAACAGAGGTATTAGAGATCAAAACATCAGCATTACTACTTGTAAGGCTATGTTAAAGATCAGGTGAGAAACCATATACTTTCTCCCAAGTCTAGCTATTGTAATTCTCTGTTGGAGGGCAAATTTGGGTCTGCAGAGCTGAAACAAGAAACCAGAAATACTTATCCAGTTAAGAGCCAGGTGAATAGAAAGGAAGATAGTGTGGAAGAGGGAGAGAGAAAATGCATCCCAATTTAGGATATAAAGGACAAGACAACGCAAAGCAAAACTGTAAAATATACATCCATCTTAGAATATCCCCACTTAAATAATAATATTTTAAATATTCTACATATATATCTAGAATTGTGTGTGGTTTTGAAATACAATGATAAATAAGAAGCAGTCCTTACACATAAAGATTCTACAGTCTAGAAGAGATAAGCAAGGTCAAGATATAGTTATGACATGAGATTGTTATATAATTAATAATATAAACTGATTATATAACATGAAAAATACATTAAGTGCTGAAATAACCATAATTTTTTAGCAACATGTACTTATAGATACTGATGTATATAGTTGAAAATATGTGTCAAAATTATTGAACTTAAAAAACTGTCATTTTTTATTTTGCTTTATATGTCTTATCTTATTTCTTTCTTGAGGTCTCTTTCTGGAGAGCTGCTGTAAACTCTAGCCCTGCCCTGATGGGGCTCCAGGGGGGTTGATCATAGACGTTTACAATGTATCTTCCAGGGGATACTTCTTTATTCTGGTGAATTGCCTAATGCCTAAGCGGTGTCCCTCTCACAGGAAACTCATTTATACTGGCAGAAACTCTTGTGGCTGTTGTGTGACTTGTGTCCAGTTTATTTCTGGCAAGATAGCCACTCTCTGGGAGAGTCCTGACTGGGAGACAAGTCTCAAGTGAGACACACAAGAGGCAACACAATAAAAACACATGGAATCACATAAGTTTATTATTCACAATTCCACTCTGTGAGGGCTGATGAGAAGGTCACCAGGACAACGCATTCAACTAGGTGGGGTGGGGGTCAGGGGATAGAGAGCGAGTGCGTGCCCTATGGGCTGATGTGATTTTCTACCACTCCATATTGTTATGCACTTGCCCCTTTATACCTCATTTTGTTCTTCTGATCTCAGCAGGCATTTGAGTTTTGTCTAGACTACTGGTAATATCTCCCTCTATTCTTGGGGAGGCCCTGAGCAAGTGACAGAATCCAAGTTCAGGCCCTTTGGTCTTAGAGTATATGTTCTATTTAGCAATAAAAATATGTATTTAGAAAAAATCTTCCCCTATAAGGTTAATTTTTTTGGTTCCTAAATCTAGATTCCTAACAATCATTTTTCTGCTTATTTGGTATAGATAGAACTAAACAGTTGTTTACATTCAAATCCCTGTTTGTTCAATAGGGAGTTTTTACTTTAATTTTTTGTTCTTTATCTCCAGAAATTTCTCTTTTCGAAAGAAAAATCCACTGTCCTTGTTCTTTTTGTTTTTATGCCTATTTTCCCGCCAATGGCAAAATTGATTTCTAAACTCTTTGAAGTTAAGAATATTAATTGTTCCTGGTTTTTATTGTTAAATGTATGAGCTTTAACTGCCATCCTCAGTCACTGTTAACTAAAACCAATACACTACAGTCTAAATTATGAATCTGGAAAATATTGATAACCCCTACATTTTATATAATTTTCTTTCGGGAAATATCCATCTAAGGCAGTATGGTGGTCACTGCTATCACTTGTATAATCAGGTCATTTACTTCATAATTGGTTAAGAGCTCAAAAATGTGAAATATTCCATAGAATTGTCTTTAACTCATAATTTGTGTATTTTTATTTCGGTATATTATGGGATTCAAATGTTCAGGTTACATATATTGCCTTTGCCCCACCCGAATCAGAGCTTCAAGCATGTCCATCTCCCAGATAGTGCACACTGCACCCATTAGGTGTAAATATGCCCATCCTCTCCTTCTCACTCCTACCTGCCAAACACCTGATAAATGTTACTTCCTAGATGTGTACATGTTGATCAGTTAGTGCCAATTTAATGGTGAGTACATGTGGTGCTTGTTTTTCTATTGTTGTGATACTTCACTTAGAATAGGCTCCAGCTCTATCCAGGATAATACAAGAGATGCTAGATCAACACCGATTTTTGTGGCTCAGTAGTACTCCATGGTACACATATACCACGTTTCATTAATCCACTCATGTATAGATGGGCACTTGGGTTGTTTCCACATCTTTGCAGTTGTGAATTGTACTGCTATAAACATTTTAGTGCAGATGTCTTTTTTATAGAATGTCTTTTGTTCTTCTGGGTAGATGCCCAGTAATGGGATTGCTGGATCAAATGGTACTTCTACTTGTAGCTCTTGGCAGTATCTCCATGTTACTTTCCACAGAGGTTGTACTAGTTTGCAGTCCCACCAGGAGTGTTCCTATCTCTCCACATCCATGCCAACTTTTATTGTTTGGGGACTTTTTGATAAAGGCCATTCTTACTAGAGTTAAGTGATATCTCTCTGTGGTTTTGATTTGCATTTTGCTGATGATTAGAGATGTTGAGCATTTTTTCATATGTTTGTTGGCCATTCTTCTGTCTTCTTTTGAAAAGTTTCTGTTCATATCCTTTGTCCACTTTTTAATGGGGTGGTTTAATTTTTTCCTTGTTGATTTTCCCCCATTCTGTAAGGTTGTCTGTTTGCTCTCATGATAGTTTCCTTGGCTGTGTAGAAGCTTTTTAATTTGATCAGTTCCCATTTATTTATTCTTTGTTATCACTGTGGTTGCCTTTGGGGTCGTCTACATAAATTCTTTCCATAGGCCAATGTCCATAAGAGTTTTTCCAATATCATTTATTGAATAAGGATTCTTTTCCTCAGTATATGCTTTTGTCTGCTTTTTCAAAGATTAGATGGCTATATGAGGATGGTTTTATATCTGGGTTCTCAGTCCAGTTCCATTGGTCTGTGTCTCTGTTCTTGTACCAGTAACATGCTATTTTAGTGATTATTAAAAGATTGAGGCTCACAGGCTTGTGCAAACTCCAATGTCAGCACAGAAGTCATATCTACTGCATCACTGCAATACTTCCATTATTATAATGAGGCCAAGGGTGAACATTCCTTTCTGATCAGGTCAATATTTGTTAAAAGCTCAAACTATATTGACTGACTTACTCTTAGGGTACTTCATTTATAGAGCACCTTTTAATATTAAACAAGAAGAAGGTTTTAAATGACCTATATTTAATATAGTATCCTCTTTCTCCTTGGAAAGTTTCAAAAATTTTCTTTGAAGTCACTGTCAGAATATTTTATGGGTGGCATAGAAATCAAAACTATTTCTCTGGCAACATTCAACCTTCCCCCAACAACCCCCAGGATGGAACAGACATACTATCTTTATATGGCCAACCTTATTTGATAAGCATCCAGTTAGATTAATAAGTAGATTTTTGTCCCTGTGCTCAGTCCTAAAGATCAACTTTAGCTCTAAAGTCTCTAAGCATTAATCTTCCCTTAACTATATGTAAAAATACTTGCTAGCATCTCTGTAAGTCCATCCAACTTATCACAATGATTCATACTCCTATATTCTAGGTTTCAATATTAAGTAAAGTTTTGCTAGAAAGAATTATAGTTGGACACACATTGAAGCCATAAGCTAATGCAATACTTTTAAGAGTGAAACAATTTACCTTCTTTTCATCCTCCTCTTCCCTCTTTGCTAAGAGAAGGAAAAAGAGGATAAAGGAAAAAAAAAAACTGTTAAGCTTCCCCTCAATTATCTTTTACCTGCAGCTTTTTCCCTTGAGTATCATTTTTTCCCTTTAGCTTGAAACTATTCCATTTTTAGGAGAGGGAATGTATTTAGAACTGGTTCCATGAAATTTACTGGTAGAGTTGAAATATATGAAAAAGGAAATAGAGTTAAGGGAAATATTCTTTTTAAAAAATTCCTCATTCATTTAGAAAAAAATGAATAACAAGTTCTATTCCTACATTTTTAATATTTTTGAAGTTACACTATGATATTTCTTTGAAAATAGGATATATGCAGCAGCCTTAAAACTCACAGTCCACCTAGGACATTTACATTGTTTTCAAACAATGTAAATGGTTTTTAGATTTCTTTTGAATAATACGGTCCTTAATTTTTATAACCACCATTTAAAAATACATTCAGAAATACCTAGTTATGCCATTGGGAGTTTTATTTTGAACAAACACTGGAATGCAAGTTTGAAAGAATACTCTGGTCAGCAGAGAGTTTAATTATGAAGCTATTAAGTATTATTCTAACTTTTATTTTATCCCTGTTGCATTCCCAAATCACTTTGACTACAGGAATGTGTAAATCTTAGTTCCAATAAATTCAGAGAATAGACACTGGGGCCTTTAAGTCCTTGGGGAATAATAGTGGATACATTGATTGCTGCTATAACATGTAATTAAAGCCACACAATTCCATTTCTTTTGGTCTTGCATCAAGAGCTGTTGAGAGGCAAATGTCAATAGAGGAAGCCTGCTTTCTTGAGAGGTAGATCTATTATTTACACAGTGATAGTCAGTGTCAAAGAGTTCTTCCAAACTAACATAAATGCTTTATTTTAACTGAAGAGGGACGCTGTGCCTGTTTAATAACTCAATATATTAATGATGTTGAATCCTCCAGAGTTTTCATTTTTAAAGTCAGACAATGACAGATTTGAAAAGTTACCAAAACTAAACCAAAATTCTAAGTAATAAGAACAGCAACCTGATTTTTCTATCAACACAATAAAACTGTGTGAATCTGCAAATCAAATTAATCCTAATACCATGTTTCCTCCCCTTTTGGCTTCTTAAAACTGTGGGGGAGGGCGGGCAGAGACCAGTTTGACCCTCAGCATCTTGTGCAATTTTATTTGGCCCATGTTATATAGAAGTTGTTATCATAGGAGTTTATGTTTAATTTAACCTTAACTTAAAGGGTGTTTTGTTGCTGCTGCTGTTTGGTTTTTTTTTTTTTTGCATTTGCTATTCCCTCTGCCTAGAACACAGATCTTTGCCTGGTTGACTCCTTCTCATCATTCAGGTCCTTGATTGAATCTCTTTTCAGAGAAGCATATTCTCCCTAAAGTGTGTACACATTCTACTACCTTGTTTTATGTCATATCTTGTATTTTCTGTATCTGAAATTACCAGTGATATTTGGTTACCTATGTATTGCCCATTTTTCCCCATTATTTCTCTTATTATCTGTTATACTCACTGTTGTATTCTTAGAACTCATATAATAATTATTCAATAATGATGTGGAAGGAAAGGAAAAATAAGAGCAAAATAAGTTGATATGTTCAAATCCACTTACCTTTGAGGAACAGTTGTTAAACACCTAGCTTACAGAAAATGTCACAGGAGGAATTCCAAAAGGCTTTTTATAATTATTTCCACATATCATGGGCATACAAATGTTTAGGTTACATATATTGCCTTTGCCCAACCCAAGTCTATCCAAAAGGTTTCTGTTTCAAATTATACATTTAGTCTTTAAAGTGGCTCATAATTACCCTCCCAAATATAATTATGATTTTAGAATGAGTTGTCTAAATTTTCAGGTGTTCAGAAATGGCTAAACTATCAGGTACTTTTGCAACTCTTGACCAAATATTTTTTTGTTAGGATAGTGTCACAAAATCTCTCAAGGCTCAGCACATAAATGAGCCTCTTCTGACCTGTACATAAATCTAGGCTTGAGCTATGAGAACCTAAAAGTATATGTGAAAGACAATGACCACAGAAGTTATAGCCTGTCTGAAATCCTCTGTGACTAACAGGTTTTAACAAGAAATAAAATATTTAAATAAAGGCATTCTAAAATAACTATTATTTGGTAGATATTTTATCTGTAAGATGAGGATTTTCTCTGTATCCATGGGCAGTTCTCTAGTTTTATAGATTTTGGCTTTTGTGTTTGTTTTTTTATCTTTTCATTTTCATAAAAGTCATTGACAGAAGTTTCAATGTATTTTCCCTCTCTGACAAATAAGAAGACCTGAGTCAAGGTAGAGATGTCAGATTTGCCACCAAAGAATTCTTAATTAATCTATTTGTATTCTATATTACTAAACAAGCATGTGCATGAACAGAATTACACCCATAATTTTAGCCTCTTGCTGGGGCAATCTGGGAACTTATTAAGAACACATAACCAAATTGAATTACTAATATTTCTTCCTGAAAGACAGTGCAAGTGGTTTTGCTGAAAAAGTTTTTACTTTCAGTGATATAGTATTAATGACAATGTCTATGTAACACATTAATCATAAGAAGATATCAATTTATGTCACCAATCCCAGGTACTCCTAAGTTTGAATAGATACTCAACTTGCAAAGAATAACATAGACACAAAATGAATACGTTTCAGAGTTGCTCTCATGAATAAAAATTGGTTCTTTCCTAAGCTATATGTACTACTGAGCTATGTATATCCGAAAACCACAATTATCTTTTCCTAGATCTTACATCTCTTCCATGCTTGAAATAGCCATTTTACATTTCAAGACCATTGGTTTTGTGGGTAACTGATAAAGGATGAAAAGCAGGAGACCTTTGGCCTATGAAAAAGTGAAAGCAGGATTCTCGGCTCTTGCCTGGCATTTTCACTAATGCTAGAAATAATTGGCAATAATACAACATGACACCATATTATATTATTGTCGTTACTCATTTAGCTTTGAGTAAAGGTAACCATTGTAGTTGCTACAACTAAAAAAGGAGTATTTTTTCCTTCAATGCATGGTGTTACAGTGTTGAGCTGAGCTTTCTGCTCCATTGGAAGTTGATAGGGTGTGGTATTTACATTTTCTACTTTAGATAATGGTACAAGGAAGTTATCAGGCCGTGACTGTCAGTACAGGGCATTGGAATTATTTTGAGGTCTATGATTTGAATTCCTGACAGTGGAATACAGGCACAGAATATGCTGTCCACGAAATCATTTGCCCTGAATTAGTAGACTTGTATCATTTTTATGAGTATTTTTGCTTTAGTACACATTTTCTATGTTTTGTCTTACTGAATTGAAAACGTTTTCATTTTAGTTTGCAATTAAATTATTGAAAAATGTATCCAGAGATTATATATTAATATAATTCTCTTTTAATGTAGGAAGATGTATTCACTTTAAAACTCATAGCAATCTGCTACTCCTATGCAAAGAAGAGAGATTAGCTTTATAAACTCATCGAAGACAAATTCATGTCATGTGTTTTTTTCCAATTATGTTTCATTGTTACTAAGAAATATTCTTCCCCTTATATTTTAAATGTTTTATTTTTCAGTAAAACAAACTATATAGAATAAGAACAAAAATTTTAGACACAGATTTGAGAAAACTTCAGCAAACGATCTAGATTGGTCATTGCTTAAGGTAGAAATATCTTGTGATTACAGTGAACTTTTTCAATTGTTAAGGTTGATAAAATCTACTAAACTTCTAAAATTTTGACTGAATACAAGAATCAGCTCAGCCTGAACTAATAGTGTGCTTTTAGCTCCTCTAAAGCATAATAGGGACTAGGCAATGGCAGACTGTGTGTGCAGCAGTACCAATGCAAACCTTCTAATTCTGACTCAACTCTCTTGCAGAAACCAGGGAACAGAAAATTGTTTTCAATAACGACAGGGAAGGATCAAAGGGAAAATGAACACACTTTTTTATTCTTAAAACTAGTCCATAGATGGGGAGAAAAGCATGTTGATGAAGAATAAAATAATTAAAAACATACCATGAGCCTCAGTCGATTCGTCTCCTCCAAGATGATCAGATAAAAAAAAAAACTTGAATTGCGAAAGGAGATTCTACTGAACAGATTTTGAACTGCATACTGAGCTTGAGAGATAACACTTAAATCCCTGCACGTGCGAGGTCCTCTTCTGTTAGCTACAGATTGCTGGGCCTGGGACCGCAAGTTAATAGACTGTGGAAGGAGAGACTAACCACGCAACGAGACAGCTGATACATCAGCAACTCGTCTGGGACTGCAACTAGGAATAACTATTACCGCTTACTTTCAAGGACTCCATAAACCTCCAAATTTCAGAAGAGAACAAATTTACTGTGACAGTGAAGATAGAAGAAGAGAAATTTAAAAGAGCCATTCCTATGACACACTTCATTTAAATAGAGATTTGGGGAGAACAGAAAAGAATCCTAAAGATGAAGTATTTTGGTTTCTGTTTTCCTATGTGTCGGGGACAACTTTATTCCTCTTTGAATTACTAAGTTAAATATCACCTTTCTAAATTGAGTGTTCAGCTTAAAAAATAATTTAAGAATTTGAGAATAAATCTTTGACAGCAAGTGATTTTGTTGAATTTTATTTGAGCTATATGACTATTAGGAAAAAAGGAGAGGATTAGCCACAAATTTTGCCTTTATTCAGCTATCACCAGTTCAGTCCAGGAGTTTTCTGAACTCTGTTTGTAGAAATAGCTTGATTCGTGGCCTAAAGCTCTCAGAACTTGAAGTATTTATGAGTAGTACAGTGACTAAAAATGCTAGATAAGTCTTTCTTCATAGAAACTCCAAATGCTAAGAAATAATGGGTCAATACTTACTATTCCTCAAGGAAAAAAATATGTACGCCATAAAATTTATTCCCAGAGGGAATACAATTTCCACATACCCTTCTTAGAACTATGGAAACAAAAAATAATAGAAGTGTCCCAAACCCTGATAGTGTTAGAGAAGATGAAGGATAGATTGACCACAAAAAAATAGTCCCACATTTTCAACCTTCCCTAAATCCATGCCCTTTGCTTATTAACTATTAAGTGGCTTCACACTATAGCTGGATGATTTGGTCCCACCTCTTTAACCTGAAGTCATCTATGTTACACACTCTGGGTAAATATATATCATTTAGTGTTTAACAGACATAGATAGATGGACGATTGATAGATAGCTATTATGTTTGCAGGTGCGCAAATTAGAGTAGGTATAGGCAGAGTCTAGAACAGAATACATATGATTTTCTTTCCTTATTGATTTGTTATGTATACTCAAAAGTCCAAGGACTAAATCAGTTCTCTTGAAATTCCCTCTTTTTAAATTCTAATTTTACAATGAAATATGTACAGCTTACATGACCTACTTAAAATCGAGGCTGGTATCTCTAAACTAAGGAAACATATTTATCATTAATCTCTTTTTTGAAAAATTATATGGCTTCTAACAGATTTTTTCTCAATTAACAATGGCATCAAGAAAGTCTTTCTCCTCCTAATATCCTTGACAAAAAATATTAAAAGTTGTAGGGAGAAAAATTAAAGCACAGGTGAAATTTTTGCAAGTATGTAATATATTCTCTTAGCATTATTAAAGAAAATTATAATTGTAGAAAAATGTACACAAACAGAATTTCTTTCAAATATTTGTAAACAGAAATAGAAATAGTAATTTCTTAGAGTTTAAATAAAATCATAGTTTTTAGTTCATGAAACTGAACTTGCTTTCAAATTGAAGAATTATTATAGAAATGAATTCCCATTTTTTTCCTCTCCATTCTCTCCCTGCCAACACCAATCATACTCACCTATATCCTCTTGGAAAACTGTATGAGCAATAAATTTTTTTAAGTTATTTGTTTTAAAAAAGGAAAGATTATAGTCTAGTAATGCAGCCTATTACCCCCTATAGCACCATTGCCTACCTTACTGGATTCCAGAAGAAATTAGAAAAGTTGCCATCTGATGGTGTCTATAAATTAGTTCAGAGACTTAGGAAATAGTACATGAAGGTGCCATATCTCGAGGTGACATAAGCTGCTATAATGAAGAGAGCTGTAAATGTAATGGCTTAATGAAATAGATACATATGATGTTTGGGGGCAGGCAGAGTATAGAATGGAGTGTATACATTATTTTTGTCTTATAGAACTATTCCAAGATGCAGAGCTCAGGACTGGTAGATAGAGACTCCCCTGTCATTAAAATGGAGCTTGCATGGTTGCTCTGACCCTCTTCATTTCTAAGCAAGTAGAAATAGAGTAAGAAGTCAATGACGAGCAAGCAGAAAGAGTCTGAAAGGTGCACATATTACTTCCATTCACATTCCTTATCTGGTACTTAGTCTCATGGCTAAAAATAGAGAAGAAAAAGAGCGCGTGTGCGAACTGTCTTTAGTGAAACAGCTATGGTTATAACTCAGTTATAACTGAGAATTCATACTTTAAAAGAATGAAAAAATGAATATTACAAAACAATGAACATTCTTACCATACAGGATGTAGAAGACTTTATTTTCCTAAGATCGCCCCAAAATATCATCTCATACGCTCATCTTGGTGTGATCTTACTGCTTTCTCATTAAAAGATAGAGTCTAATAACCTGTCTTGCATATGAGCTATTTGACCAATAAAATGTGGCAGAAGTGGCATTCTATGACTTCTGAGGCTAAGCCTTTAAAAATGCTAACCTTTGCAGCTTCTTTCTGGATCTCTTGGAATACTCATTATTGGGATGCTCCTTTTGCAAACAAGCCATTCAGCTATGAGAACTCAAGGTACGTGGAGAGGACATACGCATTTCTTCAGTCAACACACCCACCTGGGTTCCCAAGCCCAAGCGACAGTTAGCATCGATCACCAGCCATATTAGTGACCCACTTTTGACATGTAGCCCAGTTAAGCTTTTGTATAACTCCAGGCTTGGTCTCCATTTGACTACACCTGCATGAGAGTCCCCAAGATAGATCACCCTGGTGTCAACTACAGAACCATAAGAAATGATAATAAATGTTTTTCAACTTCTATGTTTAAAGAAAGCTTGTTATGCAAAAATAAATACTCAGAACAGATAATAAGTACTTACTATGGACATTGAGTAAAATCTCTATCTTAATACCTCTCAGAGTTGAATAAGTATTAGGCTAGCCAAAAGTGTTCCCTTCCTTTACTCTCCCTTTCATATTGAAAGTTATTATTTAAGTCTGTGGTAGAGTGGGACAACTTCAGAATCCTTACCTGGAATACCTGTCCCCTATTCTACTCCAGGTTTCAGTCATTCTTCACATTCAAGCACACGGAGGAGAGGAAGGTTTTAAACATTATCAACCATTTTTCACCTTAACAGGAAGAAAGAATTTGAGAGAAGGCGTCAAAAATAGGTATGGGATAGATTAGATTGTAGCCTTTGAATATGTGAGGGAAGCAGAAAATGAGACAACAACCTCAAGAAGGAGAGGACTGGGAGCAATCAAGAGCAATTTTACTTACTTCATAATTGTGTCTACAGTCTTTCTCATATTCAGTAGACATTTATGGGAAGGCAAAACTCCTAGAAGGACATAATTAAAATCAAATTACTTTATTGTATATTTTATAGAGTTTTGTGCCTCTGTCACAGTGTTTATTATTCTTTTGAATAATTTTTATATGAATCTATTTGGGTGACTATAGTTGTCAATAGAAAGGAAGATATGAGATGTGCCATACAAATAATTTGTAAGTGATTACTTTTTCTAGCAGGTTGAAGTTCCATAGATTTATCATGTGAAGAGGATGCATCTAGATGGTTATACTTCTTTATCATTAATATATTATTTTTCAGTAACTTCTTGGCTAGAGCATTCTTTCCAAATTGCATAAAGATCATTTTCCATCATTCTCAAAAAGAATTTCAGATGAAGATCATCATCTCTAAATTATACATAGATAGTTAATGATCCATATATTTGCATGATCTTCACTGTAATTAATCTACAATTAATTTTGCTTTGAGGGATGTAATTCAGTAACAAAATGGATAGCAGTACCTTGCTTATCAATACATATAAGAAAAAAACTTTTATATATTGTGCATATATGTATATATCTTTCTCCCTGTGTTTCTAAGGGAGAGTTATTAGTTTGAATTTCTGAAACTGGGAAAATCAACAGCATATTGCCAGACTCTTCTTTCTTTTTTCCTTCCCTCTGTCTTCTCTGTTACAGTATGGAATGCATCAAGAGGAACCTCTCTGAGGATTCAATTATAGCCAAAACCTGACTTTGGCCTTGCAGGGAAAGAAACACACTGTGCTAGTATCATGCTGAAGGTAGGTAGGCCTGAAGATACGTGGGTTATCAATATTAAGATGTCAGATTTTTGCAACATATCTATTGCAAAAGAAAATAGAAAAAAATAGACCTAGTTTGTTTACATTTACTATTTTTAGCAATTCAAAGTCCACAAGTTATGCCTCTGAAAATAGAGTATTTTAATCTTGAACTTGATGAATAGAAAGTCACTGCTCTTCCTGTTACAAAATATAAGTACAAAGCCCAGCTATTTTGGAATGGTTGCACCTATACTCTAGATCTGTGAACCCATTTAGGATTGCGTTTCTCTCTCTAGAGCAGTATACCTAAATACCAATGACTTAAATACAACAGGGAACAATTTTTATCAAAAAGTTCAGAGGTATGCAGAGCTGGTAGTTTGGCTCCTAGAAATGCACAAGGGCCCTAAGCATCAGCAACCTTAATAAGTTTCATCAAATTTGTTATTCCACTACAATATAACATACCAGAAAAAAGAAACAAGGCCAGTGAAATGGCAAAGGTAAATGGACGGTTTGTCCCTTTTTATGAAGAAAACAATAGTTTTACATATATATAAACTGCAGTCAACGGAACATTGCCTGTATTATTTTGGTTAGCATTAGATCACAAATCTACTAAACCTAGGAAATTCAATGTGAAGGTGGGTACATTGCAACCTAAAGATAAATAGGAGTTTCCTTTGGTAAGAGAAGAGAATGGGTGGAATGGATGTGGAGTAGCAAAAGCAGCATCTGTCACAGCCCTGGGTGTTCCTTGTTCCTGTGAAATTAAGGATTTTTTCCCAGGGAAAGAGTAAAGGGGACTTTTAATTTTCAAAGCGTTTTTGAGAACTTTGCTATGGCAGGGCAACAGGGAAAACCTTTGGGTGGCAAAAGTGATCAATCATGGAAAAGGAGTTGGACAGGTCAATAAATATAACACTGGCAAGCAGACATTGATGTATGAGGGAATAACACACTCTAACTTTCTAGACTGCTGCGCCAGGTGGCTTGATGGGAAACAAATGCATCTATTCGATAAACTGCTTAGCTTGGAATTGCCACACATGGCTGTGGCAGCCACTTTTCATTACTGATGACACCCGGAAGTGCTGAGATGGACCTATCACCAGTGATGCAAGTGTCTTTATGGGAGAAACTTTACAATTCCATTTTTATGATTTTTTGCAGAATAGTAATTTAAGTAACCAGCAATCATTGGCTACTATACCTGTCTCTGTCCTTCTGCTTGAGGTGATCACCTTTTAAAACAATCATGGTGAGATATATAGGCAAATGTATTGTTTACTTCCTATGTCAAAAAATAAGTGAAGAAATGGTGTCACCACTGAAGCCACATGGGAAGTAATAAGCAACATGAACAGTCAGACAAAGGAATTGACTTTATCTTTGAGACACTTTTTATCATATTTTTAGAAATTTTTCCATAAAATATACCAGTGGCTAGGAAAACTAAAAATTCTTTTCTTTGTATCTGTGAATCTGTCTTCCCATACTGTTATAGCACAGTAGCTACACACCTCAAGCAGAAATTGGCATGGAATATCTTTAATTATTATATCATGTTCAAAACATTGAATCCAGTCACTATTATTAGTAATCATCCCCTATGTTCAGGCACTGTATGAAAATGATAAGGAAAACTAAAATCTAAGGACACTGTCTCCTTAGCAGACTTGTAATTTAATGGAGGCGACTGGACAAAACTCTCAAAAGAATGAAAATTAGCAAGAAAGTGTTAGAGTATTGACTTCTGCATAATAGTTTTGCACTTTTCCTTAACTCTAATTTGAGAAAGAAGCTCTCTTCATGTTGGCTTTAAAAAAATCTCCAACCTGAAGCTCTCATTCTTAGCCCCCACAGCCTGCCTCAGGAATGTGCCCTGTCACACCATACTCTCATCTTGTTTCTTCCAGTTCTTCGGTTACTTTCCTCAGCCTGTAGGCTGGCTTAAACTTTCCCATCCTGTATGTGTTTGCTTAGTTATGCCGTAACAAAGCACCACAAACAAGGTTATTTAAACAACAGAAATTGATCATCTCACAGTTCCAGAAGTCTGAAATCAAGCTGTCGACAGGGTTGATTCTTCCTGGGGACTGTATGGAAAGGATTTGTTCCAGGCTGCTCTCCTTGGCTGGTAGATGGCCATATTCCACATGTCTCATCCTAATACCTACGTTTTATGTGTGTCTGTGTTCATATTGGATTAGGGCCCACCTGACTCCAGTATGACCTCCTCTGAACTAATTAAAGCTGCAATGACCGTATTGCAAATATAGTCCACATATGTTGGAGGTTAGGACTTCAATATATAAACTTTGAGAGGACACAATGCAACCCGTAACTCCGTCCTAGAAAATCCTCCCATCCTTTGAACTTCTGCACAAGCTCTCACTTTTGCATTAATGACAAACTTCTTGAAAGTATATACAATTATTAGCTCTGTGAAGCATCCCAAAACATATTCACATCCAATTATCCCCTTTGATCTTGCAATAACACTGACGTACTATATAGTGAATGAGGTGCCACAGCTTTATGAATAGGTAAAATAAGTGTCTAAGCCAGTACATAAATTCATGTTTTCTGACCCTCAAGTTCCAAGATATTTTCAATACATTATTCTTCTTTTCCTTCTTCACCACTTATGCACATCTTGATTTCAGATAATGTAGTTAGTCTTTTTGGTCTATTTCTGCCTGAACTTTTGGTTCATATGTTTTCTCAAAGTATTTGATCTATTATAATGTGTTATGAAGACATAATGAAAGTTTAAAAAGCTAAAAATTATTATTCTTAGGGAAAATTCATATCAGGTCAGAGAGATTATGATAAATTGCTTACCATATAACCAATTAGACTCTTCATGTCTCTAACTCCGCCCAGCCATCTCAGACAAATAGCTTTTCATTTTGTGGCCTAATAGAGAAATGTTTTAGAAATGATATCTGTGCACATTTTAAATCCTCATTAATGCTAAACCATTGTGACCTCACTGCTTCCATAGGAAAATACAGAGTATATTCTTTTAAACACCCAGTAAAGTATATTTCACCTAAGGTACTACCCTTCAAAGACATGTAGATGAGATGGGAGATAAGGAAATGGTATAGTTTGTTTTATATGTTATATCCACAGCTTTGTATAGAATTCAGTAATATTTTATTTTTATTCTTGGAGAGAAGCTAGTTTCTGTAAAACCTTCACACCCATGAGTCAATATTATAAGTTTAAGTTGACTATGAAAATATCAAACTAGGCCTCCAAACCTGAAGGATTAGTCATGGGAGATGGGGTTAGAGTATTTCCTTAAACAGTAACCAAGTAAATGTTATTTCTGATTATATTTTTTGGAAATCAGATATTTTTACTGTTGTATTCTCAATATTTAGTAGAGTATCTTAGCTATAGTAGATGCTCAAAAATACTTATTGAATGAATAAATATGAACCCTATAAAATGTTTTCTAAACAGTTTAAAGGGAACTTTTATATAAATCTGCCTGCCATAAAAATATCAGATTAATGCTTGTAATATATGTACTATATCATATATTAGATATACATACACACACAAATATGTGTGTATGTGATATAGGCACACACAGACATATCACAATGGCAGTGGAAACTACCACAAGAAAGAGCAGAGATAGGAGATAAACAGACCAGGAAAAAATCCTTCTAACTGAAAGCATCAATCAAGTAGCCTCGTGATGCTTTCACTCTCTTCTGAGTCTTATTTAAATAGTAGTACTGGTTCAAATAAATGAGCATGTCAGTGTGGAAAGTGCTCTTCAACAGAGGCCTTTGTCTTTCTCTTTGGACAGTCTCCAGAGGGGCAAAAAAATCATAAAATTGATATTCTGCTCTAGATATAGCAACTACAAAGCCTTAGGCATTTTGTGACCATTCCAGCATTGAGAAGAATAAGTTTGAAAAAGAGATACTATCTTTGCCACTACATTCCTTAGCTGGTGCCAAAGAATGCCCTGGTTGAATTTCATGTTTTTACTTTTTGGTTTTGATTTTGTTTGTGTGTGTATATACACACACACATATTTGTGTATATATAGATATATAATTGTTATACATATATATTATTACATAGACTAGTACCAATTATTGCCAATACAATGTTTAGAACAACCAAAATCAAGCTAACACTATAAATACTCTATTTAGATATGACATCATGTTGAGCAATACACACAAAGACAATTAAAAAGTATAGTTGCAATGCCTCTTACAACTTTGACTTTCACCAAAAGGCATGTTTTTCAATCATGATCTCTTTTGACCCTCCCAAGAACTTTGTAGAGAAGTTATCATAGACTTGTTTTACAGATGAGGAAACACAGGCCATGTGTAGCCAGATGTTTTCACCGAGGTCATAGCTGAATCCAGGGCTCTAAGCCCATTGGTACTACCTACTACGCTGTGACTACACCATTCTTCAGTGAAGGGCCCATAGCCTGCTCGACAACTTCACAGGTTCTTTGGTGGAATAAAAGTAATCTACAAAAAGAAATTATTTCTTCCGAGAGTATAGATGGGTAACATCCAAAGTTTTTTGTTGCCTTGGTAGTCTTCCCAAACCAGGAATCTTTCCCCTAGTAACTACATTAAATTAGTTAGCAATTTCTCTTGGCTACAACATGTATCTTGAATCTACTCGCTTCAGTACCTGTCTCCCTGTTTTCACTGTGGTGCTCCTTTCTATGAAGGGTAAAATATGCAGAAGCTAAATTACACACAAAAAAAATCACCCTAATTTCTGTACATATAATATTTTATAACTTTTCCTTTGAAGTATATATATGTTTTTATGACAAACATGATATTTTCAAGATGCTAGTGCCTTATATATAGATTTTTAACTAACAGAAACAGGAATAAAGGAGTTGTATCCTCCAAGTCTTATGAAAGTATTATTATATAACCAAGAAGCACCAAGTTTTTGGAGTAGATCACCTTGGATATTCTCAAGAATATTCAACTGGGTCAAATGGTATGTTTTAATTTTACTATTAATACATATGGATTTTGTTTTGTGACTTTGATCAACAGCCCTGCAAGGCAATTCAAAATGAAGTGTGCAGTACTAGGCTGGTATCAATTCTGTGGTTTTCTTATTCCTAAAGCTTCTAATAAAAAAGAAAGGAAAAATAAGGTTTGCATTGCACTTATTTGAAAGCTGCTGTGTAGGCATTGACCAATTCTTGAGCATTGTTGCTTCCCTGTACATTAAACAAGCATAGTTCTCTTTAGGGATACAATCAATCAGTTATCTCAATCTGGTAAATTTCAGAATACCAGCTTCTGTGTCAACAGTTCAAAATTCCTAGGGAATAAGAAATTAGGTTGTCACCAATATATTATTAACAATATTATTTTCTATCTCTGTATTTCTAGGTATTTCTCTATCCTCTTTTCTTGATATGGAAAAGTAAAGTTCCATGGTCTGTATATCATTTTGAGATTGGCGAGCTTTAGCCTGAAAGCCTGTTGAAATTTATAATAGAGGCATCTCAAGACATAAAGAAACCAAGGGAGGGAGAAAGAGGATTTGGAAACAGTGAATGAAATAAGTTTATTGTTTAACTTGAATAGTACTTTATAGAAATGTCCTAGCCATTGTCATCTAGAAATAAGACAATATTTTAGTTTGTAAAATATATTAAAACTACCAGGCTCTGAAATATCTATGGAAGAAATCTAGCATAAGTAATTACTAGTTTGTCCTTAAAATGTGATTGAAAAGTTACAAAACGTGGCAAAAGCCTGAAGAAATTAACTGTAAGCAGCTAAATCAACAATGCTCATCTTTCAGAGCACAGGTGCTGGAAACACTGGTATTTGAAATGCATTACAAGTGCTTGCAGTAATTATTAACTAGCATGGCTGGAGGACCAGTGCCTCAGATTGGGAAGATTTCAACCATTTTATTCCCACTTTAAGTAGAATAGAATTGAGAAAACTATATCTTTTTATCACTAACAAATGGAGTTTCTCAGCAATTATTAGAAAAATATACTAAACAATAATATATTTTTCCCATTACATCAGAGTGTGGTTTTTTTCTTCCATGTAAAGAATAACAAGAAATTTTAGGAGATATGCAAATGTAAGAAACTAAAAATATATGTTCTCTATAAAGCAGTACCCAGAAACTGAGGAAAAATTCCAAACTAAGATATCTGTGTATATTTTAAATGTTATCATTAGACACTTAAAACATTTTAGATAGTATTTTGATATTCTGATACACAACTGCAATCAACTAAAGAGGAATATACTTCCCTTTAGCATATATAAAAACAATAACAACAAATCAGTGATAGCTTTGTAATTTTGTATCTAATTGATGACATCTGAGTCTGTGAACTACAAAAGCCATGTAAGTTTGTATCACCTACTCTATTACATAGCTCCATCATAATCCTTTTGGACCACTATATGCAGTTCATCGTGTACTGAAACAATGTTTATGACTGTAAGAACAAGCTTCAAGAGAAATGTCTTCAAAAAGACAAAATCCAAAGCATAGGATTGTAATTGCTTCAAACTTTGCATGTTTCTTTCTTATATAAGTCTTGTGGGACTATGTTCATGATGAATGCTTTAGCTGAATTTATTTTTTAAACTTAAGTTCTTTCACTAATTTTTAAAATATCAATGGCTAATTAGTGAGCACATTTCCTTCTGGTCATTTTCAAATGTTTTCTGATATGTTTTGTTTTGCTTTTCTTGCTTTTGGTAACTTATAAAAATTTTGCTAGTGTCAGCTCGAAATAAAATGAAAACTAATAGGGAAAATTAATGAACTAATAAGACTAAAAATAACAAAAGATTATATTTTACACTGTGAAGTCAGAAGCAAGTGAAGACTATTCTATGTAGATGATGATGATATCAACTCACCTTGTATAGTTCAATATTTCCCAAAGTGTATACCTTGAACATTCTTCAGCTGAATCGCCTAGGGTGTTTATTAAAGATGAAAGTTTCCCAACTCCATTGTACCTACTGAATAAAAATCTGTGGAATTGGGAGGGGTCTTTAGAGCCTGGGAATCTACATTTTAATTACTTTTATATTTTGGGAACCCCTGTTTGAGTGTTTTATAGTTTACAGAACATTTCTCTATTGATTTACTGGATCATCACAATACCTACATACAGGATTACTGGGCAGTTACAATTATCTCCCAGTACAGATGTTCCTCAATTTATGATTATATTACATTCCAATAAACCCATCTTAAGTTAAAAATTCCATAAGTTAAAACGTATTTCCAGCCTGTTGTAACTTCAATTTAGGATGAGTTTATGTAAACGTAAGCTCATCATAAGTCAAGGACCATATTGGATGCATATCCCTTTCAGCACCATTGAAAAACTCACAAGTTGAACAGTTGTAAGTCACGACTGTCTGTATACAAATAAAAAACAGGCTCAAAGAGGTTAAGTTGTGGTGAAGTAAAAACTTCAACACAGATGTTGCAGTCTCTAGATAGAAGACAACATGAAACAATTGATAGAACAAAAAAATAATGGTGCTTTAGTTAGGTTTTATGTCTGCCTCCCTCATTTATGAAATTTGTGCCCTTAGAAATATTTAAACATTCCATTTCTCACTTAATTTCTTTGGCTGAATTCTTGAAAAACCAACCCTGAGATGAGGATTTATGTGCAAGTGATTCATTAAGGAATTGCTCCTAAAAATAAACAGAAAAGGCTGGGGACTTGGAACTGAAAGAAGCCAAACAAGGTTGTGATTATAGAAAAAGTCCAAGCATCAACCTGATCCCACAAGGAGCTCTGGAGTATAAATTATACATTAGTTTGCTCTGACTTAGGCAAGAGTGCTGGGCTGGACACCCTGCCCTACTCATTGACTGTGAACCATCTCAGGAGATATAAAATCCAAACATTTCCATCTCTCTGTGCATTCAAGCAAAGAAGCTCTTGGGCAGCCTCCAAAGACTCACAGGTGCAAGCTATTACATACAAGAGAACACAGAAGCTGAAGAAATATGGATTTCTTAAAAATAAACATGTTTTTAAAAAGAAAACATTGCAGATTATAGTACCAGTAGTACAGCTTACTAGTAATTAGTCTTGCAATATATCATTTTACCTCTTTCAACTGTTTTTAAAATTTTTTAATGTAAAAAGTTAATAGTAACCCGTACCCTGCCTTCTTATAGTATTGTAGATCAGATCAGAGAGAATTATAAATATTGTATAGTATTTTTAGAAAATATATATAAAATGCTGTTCTCATGCAAAATTTCCTTTTATAATTAAATAAACATGTTGTAAAACCTTTGTCCTGAGGTTTATAAGCTTAGAGCCCTCTGTTCTTTCTGGAAGCAAACAAAATAAGAATTCTTGAATATAGATATAATCTGATACTGATGGCATATGTAGTCCTAAGTTTATTATTGTTCGTCACTTTTTCCTTAAGTCTAGTATATTTTAACAACATAAAGATTATTAAAAGCACATTCCTCACCAATACCAACAGTTAATGTTTGGCAATTTTTCAGTGCAAAGTTGGATCATGCCTGTAATCCTAAAACTTTGGGAGACCATGGCTTGAGGATCGCTTGAAGCCAGGAGTTCAAGATCAGCCTCAGCTATATAATGAGACCCTGTCACTACAAAAAATAGAAAAAAATTAGCCAGGCATGGTGGCATGCACCTGAAGTCCCAGCTACTTGGGAGGCTGAGGCAGGAGGATCTCTTGAGCCCAGGAGTTTGAGGTTACACTAAGCTACGATGATGATACCATTGCATTCTAGCCTGGGCAACTGTCTCAAAACAAAAAGTTGGAACAAAAAAATGCCTGTTTCTGATCTGGCACCTAAGAATCCTCGCACACAAGAAGCTGGAAGTTGCCACCCCATCCTAACTGGATGGACAAACTGAAAAAATAAATAACTCTTCTTCAATCCATCAGAGAGGTGGAATAACAGGTCAAACCACTGTCCCCCGAATTGGAGAGATTGACAACAAATGCAGAGAATTATGGCTTGCCTGAGCAAAAACCCCTAGCACAAACCTCCACGGGAACCAGTGCTCAGGTAGGGTAATCCAAACCAGTGAATTGCCAGAGGCTCTGTGTAGACAAGTCTGAGAGATAAAAACTCCAGAGGGACCTGTCATCTGGAATCTCCACAATTCTGTGAATTTTAGCTCCAGGAGTTCAACCACATTCTAACAGTAAATATCAGAGAAAAAAATCCTTTGTGCTTCTGACAGGAGGAGAGGAAGAGGAGCCATTTGGAAATACACCAGAGCAAGGTCTGCCTTCCAGAGGCATCACTTAACCAGAACCTAACCTGCTGGGGTTTTATCAGAGCCCTAACAGACCTGAGGGGAGGGAAATATCCCACTCTAGCCATCTTGTTCCACTGAAATAGGGAACTGAGAAGCACTTTTGAAGATCATAATCCAGAGGTACAGACTGAGACCTACTCATAGCACTACAAAGTGGTTCCCTTCCCTTCATACCTTGCACCATATCATCAAAGGCTGTTTTACAGCAGGTCTTTGATAATGTATATCAATGTCTGGCTATCAGAAAAAAATTATGATATATGCTAAAAGGCAAAAAATCCAGTTCAAAGAGACAGAGCAAGTATTAGAACCATTCTCAGATATGGCAAAGATATTGGATTATAAGATTGGAAATTTAAAACAGCTATGATTAATACACTAAGGGCTCTAATGGATAAAGCGGACAGCATACAAGAACAGATGGCCAATGGAAGCAGAGAGATGACAATTCTAAAAAAGGATCAAAAAACACTATAACAGAAATGGAGAATGCCTTTGAAGGGGTTGCTGGTAGACTGGACAGAGCTGAGAAAAGAATGTCTGAGCTTGATATCTCAAGAAACCACCCAAACTGAAAGAGAAAAAGAAAAATAACAAACTAAAAACAAAACAACAAAACAGAACGAAATATCCAAGAATTGAACAACTACAAAAGGTATAAATATGAATGATGGGAATACCAGAGGGAGAAGAAATAAAGAAATATTTGAAACAATAATGACTGGGATTTTCCCCAAATTAATGTTAGACAGCAGACACAGATCCAGAAAGCTCAGAAAACATCAAGCAGAATAAATGCAAAAAACCCCCAAAAACCCTACATGTAGGCATATAGAAGATGGAATAAAGGTAAGAATTAAATTCTACTTCTCAGAAACCACGCAAACAAGAAGAGAGTAGAGTGTAATATCTAAAGTGTTGAGAGGGAAAATAATCCCACAAACTTATAATTCTGTACTGTGTGAAATTATCTTTCAAAAATGAAGATTAAAGACTTTCTTAAACAAACAAAATCTCAGAGAATTTATTTATGGTAGACCTGCCTTACAGGGAATGTTAAAGGAAATTCTTTAGAGAGAATGAAAATGATGAAGTTCAGAAAATCAGAGTTATATAAACAAAGGAAGTGAATTGGAGAAAGCATAAGTAAAGGTAAAATGAAAATATATGAAGAACTCTTAAAAATATACAAAGAACACTTAAAATTCAAAGATGAAAACACAAACAGCTCAATTTAAAAACTGAGCCAAAGACCTTAATAGACACCTGATCAAGGAAGATAGACAGCAAATAAGCATATGAAAAGATGCTCCACATCCTATGTCATTAGAGAAATGCAAATTAAAACAAGGAGATACAATTACACATTACACACATATTAGAATGTACCAAATCCAGAACAGTGACAAATTCTGGCAAGGATGTGTAGCAATAGGAACTCTCATTCATTGTTAAAGGGAATGAAATAGGGTACAGCCGCTTTGAAAGATATTTTGGCAATTTCTTACAAAACTAAAGAGAATCTTACCATACAATCCAGCATTCATAATCCTTGGTATTTACCCCCAAGGAGTTGAAAATTATGTCTACACAAAAACCTTCACATAGATGGTCATAGCAGCTTTATTCATAATTTCCAACACTTAGAAGCAACCAAGGTGTCCTTCAGTAGGTGAATGGATAAATAAACTGTGGTATATCAGACCTTGAAGTATTGTCCAGCCATAGAAAGAAATGAGCTATCAAGCATGAAAACCATGGAGAAACCTTAACTTCATATTACTAAGTGAAAGAAGCCAATCTGAAAATGTCACTTACCGTATGATTCCACTTTATGCTACTCTGTAAAAGGCAGACAGTATGAAGACAATAAAAAGATCAGTGGTTGCCAAGGGTTGAAGGGAGTTATGAATATATGGATCACAGAGAATTTAAGAGTAGTGAAACTGTGTGTGGTACTATAATGCCATTATATATTTATCCAAATTCATAGAATATACAACTCTACTGTAAACTATTGTCTTTGGATGATAATGTTAGGTTATCCTTTAGGTTCAATGATTAGGTTCAATTTAGGTCAATTTAGGTTCAGCAACTGTAACAACTATTACCAGTCTGGTGGGAGATGTTGATAGTGTGAGAGGCCATGCATGTGTGTGGGGGTAGAGGCTATGTGGAAAATCTTTACACCTTCGTCTTAATTTCACTGTGAATATAAAACCACTCTAAAAAAAATAAAATGTATTAAAATGAAAATAACAATCAAAAAACTTATGAGGGAATTCCGTTTATCACAATATGCTCTGCCTTTTCCCAGTAAAGTTGGGAATTCCTTAGATATTTTGAACTATGGGCTTCATACATTACAGGCTAGTTGTGTTAAACTTCTCTTAAATTTTACATTTAAAACAGCTCAAAAGTAGACCATATCTATTTCTGTCACTGGATAAAGGAACAGCTAATATAAATGTCTCCTGAAATGTTCTGGTAGGAAGCTCATGGCAACAAGAATTGAACACTGTAGAATATTTACAGATCCATTTAAAATGCCATTCTCTGCTGAAGATGTGGAGGTTCACACCCAGGAATGTGTTTCAAACTTAGCAGTGCAGAATGTAAATTTGGTGATAGGTAATGACGCTTGAAGCAAGGGTGTATTTTATAATGCATCACAATAGGATCCACAAGTTGCCAAGGCTGTTCTCATTACATAGATCCAGTGATCTTAACTCTTCGTGTAACTAGGAAGAGAATCATATTCACAAGTATTTGAGCAAAATCTCTCTAGTGCCATATTTTCAACTTCATTCAAATTATCAAAACCTGAAATGTGGAAGTCAGCTCTGGTTTTCATTATTAGTAGTAAAGTGATCTTAATACACATTACTAGTGTCTGTTGATGTGTGAACTGCCCTTAATAATAAGCAGTAAGGAGTCAGATGATATCGTCCATTGAAGATCCCATAGATAATGTAAAAGTAAAAATATCCAAAACCAAACTTAGTTTCCCCAAAATTTGAGTTTTTTAAATATATTTGTACCTCAATAAATGTCACAAGTCCTATGGGCAATTAAGAAACCTGGATGTAATTCTTGCTGCTTCTCATCCTTTAGCATATGTGGAACATTAATTTCCAATTCTTGTTGACAGTATGTCTGTAATATTTGCCAATCGTTTATCTCTTTCCAACCTCATTCTTTCTTATTCATATGACTGCAACAGCCTCCTGCAACTGCTCTCTCTCAAGTTCTTCTCCACATTGCTATTAGTGATCTTTCTAAAATACAATTTGAATTATGTCATATTGCAGATTGAAAACTTTTTTGGCTTGCCATTTGTGTCATGATAAAGTTCAAATTGAAAGGTCATGTATACAAATGATAAGATTTTGATCCTTCACAATTCCAGCCTCCTGACGCTTTCCTAGTATCACATCTGCTTTCACACTGAACAACTTATAGACTTTTCTAGTGTACTTGTCCCCTCAAATCTTGCTGTTGTAGGTATGACTCTCTTCCTAGAGCACTGCCATACAAACAATCCTCCTTATTTGTAGATAGTCCCCATTAGTTTTTCATGGCTTAACTCATGCACCATTCCCTTCCCCATCCCAAACTAGCGCAAATTGGTATGATTCTTATTGCACCTAACACAAACCCCTAATCCAATGCCCTTTTCTGGTAATTGTCTAAGCAATTGATGTTCTCATTTCTGTATTATGAGATTCTTGAGAGCAGTAATTATTTCATTGTGTTGCTAGAACCTATTACATTGACTGGAAGTGTATAGGCATTTAATAATCTTATGAATATTATTTAAATAAACATATTTTTGTGTGAAAGTCAGAAAGGAAGACACAAATAGTCCCTTTCTGTTAGTCCCAGAAACAAGACATCTACTCCATGGCTATGTCCCTTAATTTGAATTGATCACAATATTCTTCTAAAGAAAACGCCATGGCATTAGTTACATCAGATGGAGATTTTACTCAAGATTTATGACTATGCAATTATTCAAATCAGGAAAATACAACATGTAATTCAAATGTCCAAAGCCACCTGGCTCTGCAGATGGTAGATTTTATCAACTTCACTAAAATTTTGTCAGGTTTACTAAATCATACAATTAACTTTGCATCCAAAATTTTGCACTTACAATGGGATAATGACTGGGTGGTAGTAAACAAATTGTCTGAAAATTTCACATTATTCCTTAGTGTTTGTGTGTGATCTGATCATAAAATTGCTTTTACCAGTAAATATAGTTGTTATTTCTAAAGAGAGTTTAGTGTTATCTCATGCAGACTACATGGAGAAAATTTAGGTATTGTTCACATAAATACAGGTTCTGAAATGCATTTGCTGGCCCACAATTGATTCTGCCATGTACATGACTAATATAGCCATTACATACAAGCTCCAAAATACATTTGCTGGCCACAATTGATTGATTGTCACATGTAAATGACTAATATAGCCAATACAAAGCCATTTCAAACTTTATCATACCACAGTCATCTATACCTACTGCTCTACAGGAAGTGGTCAGGAAGCACTGGTCAAGAATCCATATTAAATTCTAGACCACAAAGTGGAATTTTTATTTGTATGATAATCATTTACAAAATGACTCCAAGTGCTTCTATTTGTTTTTCAAAATCCGTGGCAGTTAAGTCTCAGACCTGTGAGACTTAATAAATATATATAAGTAGATATTTAGACAAATTATTTTATATGTGGAATCTCAATGTAAGGAAAAATTGTCCTGAGGCCCACGTGTGTTGCTATTATTGCTGTGAAGGATGTTGTCAGGATGGCAGAATGGATTAAAAAGAATACTCATTATTGAAGATGATTAACTTAGAAAACTTTAATGGTAAGGGTATGTAAATGTTAAAATAGAATCCCTTCTAAAGAAATCTGCAAACACAATACTTTGTATCAACTATCAAGGGTTGTTTCAAGACATGACATGTCAGTGCCACTGAGAACTGGAATGACCAAATTGGAATGCTCCTAGGGACAAAGGAAATCACTGAGCATGGTATAATGAGCTGCCTATTGATCCAGACCACTAAGGTGACTCCTGATAGGTGACCATGTTCTGTTTTCCACTCTCAGTTGCTTCCTAAGAAACTTCTGCAGTTTCCTTGACATGACCTTCATGTACCTGAAACTATGCATTTTGTGACACATTCTCCTGCTGGTTTCTCTTATACTCATCCTAAACATGTTTCTTTTTCCATCTTTGCCTTGCTCCTCATTATCATGGTGTGTGAAAATTTTTTGTTAAGGATGTAGTCTGTTCACATGAAGTTTCTATTAGTGCTTAGAAATTTTTCCACTGTGTACAAATATTAGCTAGAAATGAAGATATATTTTAAGTCAATCATGTTGTGGTTGACACCTCACCAAACTGAGAACACTCTGTGTGTGTGTGTAGCAGGATCAGGAAAAAGAAGCCACACGAAGACATCTTAAGCAGTATGATCTGTCATCTTCGAATGTAAAATAATGAATACCTAAATAAATATTGTCATCAATTAGGTTTCAGAAACAAAAGCCTAGATACTTCAAAGGATATATAAGACAATAAATAAGAGAATTTATATTAATTAATTCAAGGACTTTTTGGAGAAAAAATTGAGTGATTTGAAAATGTAAATCCAATGGGCATAAAAATATTTTCCTAGTAATTTACTACACATGAAAAGATAGATGGTCTGGAATCTGAAATACGATTCTCTAATTAAAATAGTACAGTAAATTGGTTCCATCATGTCGATGCAGTATTAAGAAACAAGAAGTAGATAGAAGTGTTTCTGTGAAGTTTTATTCAGAAGTCAAATGTAACAAACCTAGAAGGTCCAGACAGTGGCATTATACCTGTGGCCCAAGAAAATGGAGTTTCAAGCATGCAAAAAATTAAAACATTTAACAAAAATAGGGAAAACCATTCTTCCTACAGACAGAAGCCACAACTGAAGACATACTGAATTTTTTGCTAAGCAATCACCAGACTGTTATCTGAGGCAAAGACCTCCCACTAAATATTAATAGTCAATACAAATCTAACTCCTCTCTAACAAATCTCTATATATGAGGGATGACATTTCTGGCAAAAAAAGGTACCTAGAAGAAATGATTAAAAGATAGAAGTCAGAAAAAATAAGATCTGTAGTTATCTAAATCAAGGTCACAGTAGTATTAAACATAATCATACAGGAAGATGTGTCTACTATTCTTGGAGTTGAATCTAATTTGAAGGCACTGTTGTTCATATTTCTAAGGTGCTTATAAATATGTTATGATAAAAAAGATTATATAGAATACTAAAATAATCCTATTATTTATTACAAATGCAAAGAAATAATATTCAAGAAAGTTGCTGCTGTCAGGGCTAATCGTTCAGAAAACTACACAGTGAGAGCAATGAAATAGCAAATCATATTACTAAAGAATACAAATTAATCCATATACTGTATGACCAGAAAGTTAAAAATGCAATATCAATTGCAAGTGAGATACATAGAATTTTATCGAACATGGCCTTATTGTCATGTCTAAAGGAGAATTTAGGCATTATTGAATGTGACACCCATAATTAGGGAGATATTTAATATTTATAGCTAACAGGTATTGATTACTATGTGAGAGGCATCTGTTTTATATTCACCCCATCCTTAAAGCCATTCTGTGACAAAACTGGTATTATTGTCCCCAGTTTATAGCTAGGGAATGTGATGCTCAGAGAGGTTGGGTAAATTGCTCAATGTCACACAGCTGGTAGTAAGTAGTGGTGCCAAACTTCTGATTCAAGCTGTGTGATGCCATGGCTCAATCCCTTAACCACTACCTGATTGTATAATCCAGGAAGTGACAGTGAAGAAAAACAGACGGAACATGAATGTGGAGGCCTTATTTTGGTATGAATGGGCTGCCAAACAAAAAAAGATGCAGACAAATTTAAGAGAAAACTTGAAGGAATTTTGAGGTTTTCTCTAAACCCATATGATACTTATTACATATATCAGTAGCTTTCAGATTTTCTAAATGCATTCTCTGTGGAATCTAACTGCATAATATAAATAAAACTATTGCTGTTCTACTTGAAGTAGCAATTGGAGAACCTGCAGTACACCTTAAAATCTGTCACCTGTCCTCTTATAGGTTCCAAGACACTTCACAAGACCCCTAAGATTGTGAAGATCACAAATTGGAATTCTCTGAGAATTGGACTGTCAAGCTTCAGAGGGAAGTTTAACACGATCCAATTCAACTAGTCACTAGATGCTTGAACAAGAGCTGTTTACAACTATGTCTCATTTTGAATCAGGATTAAATTATGAGTCAACTTTAAAAGAGTCAAACCAAGTGCTCTAAAGGCAAGAACAATGGATTATTCATTTTCTGTGCCCCACATATCTTAGATGCTTAGTGTTTATTAAATGAAACAATGTGAAGTGCTATGTTTGGAAGCAACACAAATAACAACTGCATAATTACAAAGGTGGAAGAAGTAGCCCCCAATTTGCATATAGGTAAAATGGGAAAATAATTATAAGTAACTTTCAGGGTGTCTGAGGTTTGTGCTGCTACAATAGCATTGCTGAGACTGATTAATTTATAAAGATAAGAGGTATATTTAGCTCATGGTTCTGCAGACTGAGAGGTTCTGTTGAAGGTTTACATGCTGCATATAACACGACAAAATCAAAGGAGGAATGGGCATATGTGGAAAAGTGACCAAAGTGGAGGAAGAACCTCATTCTGTAACAACCTGTTCTAATCCATTCCTGTGACACTGTGTTAATCTATTCATGAGGGATCTGCCCCCATGACCCAAATACTCCCCCTAGGCCCCAGTTTCCAACTTTGCCACACTGGCCATTAAACTTCAATTTGAGCTTTGGTGAGGAAAAAAAACACATTCAAACCATAACACAGGGTAACTATAAGGATTAGAAATAGTGCACGTAAAGTACCCATGAGTGCCCAGCACAAAGAAGGTATCAATAAAGGATAGTGGCTATTTTTCTTATCATTTCTATTTGCTTTTATGTCATAAAAATACAATGTACTGAGCTGAAAATGCACTATACATTTTGTTCAATTTTCTTCCATCAGTGACCAAGTGTTATTTTTCTATTTTTATGTTCTATTATTTTTAAAATGAACACAAGAATTCAATTGGATTTCTGTAGGAGGGCATGGATAGAAAGAGAAAGCCCAATGTATTAAAGTAGAATCAATTTTACATGGGTTATCACCCTCTGAGTTAAGAATACGTTTTTATCATTGCTCAGAGATATAATCAGTTAGTGAATGCTCTAATAATTCTGGTTGAAAAAAATAGGGCTACTCAGGAGAAGAAATACAATGTTACACTAGATATGAGAGGACATCGGATGTCTGGAGCTGTAACTAGAGGTGTTCATTCAGAGTAACACATATAGCAGAGGATGCTGCTTGAGCCTGTCCACCCCTAGGATTGCAACATGTCAAGGCATGGCTAGCAAACTGGTAGGATGAGCCAGCAACAACGTATTTTCCAAGGGATTGAGGAGTCTCCTAGGGGAGAAGTCACCCCCAGAAAAGACTCAAGCAAACAAGGTGGGCCTGGTAAGAGTTAGTCATCAAAGGGAAAGGAAATTATGAGGGCAACATGGTGTTTTTCCAAATATATCATAAATATGTCATTAAATTTAACCAAGGAATATGTTTAAAAAGAAAATTATAGATCTCATTTATGGACACAGATACATAAGCCCTGAATAACATATTAGGAGATATGTTGGTCAGTGTACAAAAGTAATAATCAGGTCCAATTTACTTTCAGAATTCAAAAATATCTCAATTTCAAATGATTAAGTATTAGAATTAACCACATTAAAATAAATATTTCCTAAATCATAATATCCTTTCAATAATATTCTGAACTGGTTCATGAATGTTTAAATATCACTTAGAAAACTAGGAATAGAAAAATATTTTCTTAATCAGATAAAGAATATGTGCTAAGCAAACAACAATAAACATTATTCAGAAGAGTGACATTTATAAGACAAGAGGAAACACAAGAGGAAATCAAAGATACTACTCCTTTCATTGATTATTTTATTAGAGTTGTCAGGAATGCAATAAATTCAGTATCATAAATATTTAAAAAGGAATAAACCTCTCATTATTCAAACACAATATGATTTTGTTGATAGAAGTTTTAAAACTTCTATCTGAAGTTTCAAGAAACCCACAGCAAATTATTAGAATAATGAAAAGGACTCAACCAAGTTTGGGCCACAAGATCAGCTTTCAAAATAAGTAACATTTTGTATGCCACAATCAATCAATCCAAAACTGTAGTAGAAAAGGTAGCATGCATGACAGCAACAAAAATATAGACACTTTCTATTGCAAATCAATAAGAAAGGAAACAACCCAATTAAAACAAATATTCTCTTTGAATATATACTTTACCAAAAAAAAAGATGACAAGCCCATGGAAAAAATGATCACAAGAATATTCCATGTTGTTATTCATTAGGAACTGAATATAAGTTAAAACCTAAGATGCCACTACATATCTATTAGAATGGCTAAAATTATTAATATATAAAGTGACAATACCAAATTCAGGTGATAGTACACAGCAGCTAGAATTTTCATGCACAACTAGTGAGAATGCAAAATAGCAGTCATTTTGGAAAACAGGTCACTTTTAATAAAGTAAAAAAATACTCTTACCATATGACCCAGCAATCAAACTCTCCGGTGTTTATCAAAGAATAATGAAAAAATATGTCCACACAAAATCTGTGAATGAATGTTTATGTCAGCTTTATTCATAATCACTAAAAACCTGGACATTAATCAAATGTTCATCAGCAGGTAATGGATAATGTAGTATATCTATTCAATGGACTACTACTCAGAACTAAAAGAGCAAAGTACACTTACATACAACATTATGGATGTACTAATATCTTAAAAGCATTACGCTAGGTAAAGAAACTCAGACACACAGTATGATTCCATTTATATGATATTCTGGGAAAGGAGAAACTATAAGGGACAGAAATCAGATCAGTGGTTGCCAAGGGCTGCTGGTGAGAGAGTAGGTTAACCAAAAAGGAGTGCAAGAAAACTCTGGTGGGTGTCTTAGGCTGTTTGGGCTGCTATAAAAAAATACCATAACCTGGGTGACTTAAAAGAACAAACATTCATTTCTCACAGTTTTGGAGGCTGGGAAGTCCAAGATCAAGATGCCAGTGGATTTGTTATCCAGTGAGGGCCCATTCCCCATAGATGGTGACTTCTCCCTATATTTTCACAGGGTGGAAGAGACAAGGCAGCACTCTAGGGCCCCTTTTATAACGACACTAATCCTATTCACAAGGGTGGAGCCCTCCCCAAAGGCCCCATAACCTAATACTATCCATCACCTTGCGGATTAGGATTTCAGATATGAATTTGCAGGGACACAAACATTCAAACCATGGAAAGAGTAATAGAAATATTCTATATTCTGAGGTAGTAGTTACATGACTTCATGCATTTGTTAAAACTCAAACTGTACACCTTAAAACAGTTTTACTGTATGTAAATTATACCTCTGTAAACCTAATTAAAACATAGAAGGCATATGAGACCTGTAGAAGGGCTGAGTAAATGGAAAGATATATGTGCAATAGTTAAGTTTGAAAAGAATGATTAAAGATGTAAATGCTTTTCAAATTAGTCCCAAAATTCAATGCATTTACAATCAAAACCCCTTATAATTTCAAAAGAGATTTTTAACATTTACACAAAAGAGCTAAAGAACTAGATTAAGCATGATATTTTGAATAAGTGTAGGTTGGGATGACTTGCTTTATGCAAATATTAATACTTATGATAAAGCTATAGTAATTAAAATCTCTAATATTGGTGCAGGGAAAGATAGATCCAATAGGGGGAAAAAATTAACATTCAAGAAGAAACTAAAGCTTTCGTGGGATCTTTTTTAAATGCTAGAGGAAGCATTAAAAATCAGAGGAGGAAATGTGGCAACTCAACCAATGATGTAAAACAATACATTTCCATTATAAAATTAAATACCTGAATCAAAGCACATACAAGATTATTATGTATATGATATAGACTTACACATGAAAATAGAGAAGCTTTAAAACTATATTTAAGGTTAACATTATAACATTTTGGCAGGGAAGATTTTTCTTGAAAAAGACAAATCATAAAGTAAGAAATTTGCAATTCTAACTATAATAATATTTAAAATGTCTGTATTAAAAAGAGACTATAAAGTTAAAAGAAAAGCAATAAACTAGAAAATATACCAATACATACTACAGGCAATAGAAAAATTCAAATAATTTATATCAGTTCATAAGAATATGATAAATGATCCAATAGAAAATGGGCAAAGGATATGTACTGGTAATTCAAAAAGGAGGTAATGGGCAAATAACTATCAAAACAAATATTAATAGTAATGATTGCAAATAAAAAGGCAAAACAAAGAGATGTCATTTCAAGTCTCATATTAGCAAAAGTTATATCAATTCCAAATGATAGGATGATGTGAGAATGGAAAGCTCACACTACAGGCGGGTATGTAAATCATTACAATTGCTTTGCAAGGAGAGCAACTCTTGAAGTTGAAAATAAGCATACCTTACAACCTAACAGTTTCACTCTGAGCATACTCTCACATACGCATGGAAAGATAGATACACAGGGCCATCCATTAGCATTATTTGTAAGGGAGTAATTGAAATAAATATCTATCAGTAAAGGGATGGAGAACTATAGTACATGTATATAATGGAATACTATATAGCACCAAAATAAATCAGATTCATTAGACCTAAATGGTTTAATTTACTTGGAGTAATTCCAAATTGAGTAGGCAAAAGCATGTTATAGAATAATATGCAGAATACAATACTACTATGTATATTAAAAACATAGTAAGTAGTTTGGTATCTTTTCATGGATTCATGTATATGAAATAGAAATATTTGCATGTTACACATCTGATAAAGGGCTGATATCTAGAATCTACATAGAACTCAGGGAAATCAGCATGAAAAAACTCAAAAAACCCTATCAAAAAGTGAGCAACGGACACAAACAGAAACTTTTCCAAAGAAGATAGACTAACGGCCAACAAACATATGAAAAAATGCTCAACATCTCTAATCATCAGGGAAATACAAAATCAAAACCACAATGATATATCACTTATCTCCAGTGAGAATGGCCTTTACCAAAAAGTCCCAAAACAATAAATGTTGGTATGGAGGTGGAGAGATAGTACAACTTCTGCGGAAAATAATACAGAGATACATCAAAGGGCTACAAGTAGAACTACCATTTGATCCAGCAATCCCATTACTGGGCATATACCCAAAGAAATAAAAGATTTTCTATAAAAAAGATATCTGTACTCAAATGTTTCTAGCAGCACAATTCACAACTGCGAAGATGTAGAAACAACCCAAGTGCTCATTAGTACATGAGTGGATTAATAAAACATGGCATCTGTATACCATGGAGAACTACTCAGGCACAAAAGCAATGGTAATCTAGCACCTCTTGTATTATCCTGGAGAGAGCTTGAATCCATTCTACCAAGTGAAGTATAACAATGGAAAAACAAGCACCACATGTACTTGCCATCAAATTGGTATTAACTGATCAACACTTAAGTGGCACATTCATCGGGTGTTGGGCAGATGGGAAGGGGGAGGAGGGGAAGGTTATATACACACCTAATGGATGTGGTTTGCACCATTTGGGGAATGGACACGCTTGAAGCTCTGACTTGGGTGGGGCAAAGGCAATATATTTAACCCAAACAGTTGTACCCCCATAATATGCTGAAATAAAAACAATTAAAAAATGATAAAAATAAAATATAGACAAGCAGTATACTATTATTAATAATGGTGGTTTTCTTTTGTGGAAAGGGTGAAGAAAATCTGCCTGGGTAGGAGAACACAGGAAAATTGAACTTTATGTCCACTATTTTATTTAAGAAAAACAAACAAACAACATGCAATTACATCAGGCTAACCCAAATGTGACTACTAGAGACACTGGGTAGTCATTTGTCATGGAACTTGACACAGTCCCAGTTGATATTTTAAAGGGATCACAATAGGACCTATCACTGAAACAGGGTTTGCAACATGGAAGGCCACAAAATATTGGTCCTTAGCTGATAATTGAATATTTACCATTCCATCTTAAAACAAGTCTGCTAATGTCCAAATTGACTGCTACATTGAGGACCTTACCTCTTCTAGCCCTGGTCCTGGCCCGCCAGAGCCACCTTTTGGTAGGAAGCTGGAATTCCTAACAGAAAAGGGAACTCAAGAGAGTGTGGCAAACAGTTCCTCTCCTGACCTCCTCAGGATTTTGTTGTTGGGTCCCTTCAAACACTTTCTCAAGCTCTGAAGAAATTAGAAGTAAATTATTTTTAAAAAATATTGGGAACTCCTATATGAGGTCTATGAATGAAATGGAGTTATTCTATTCTTAGATTTTTACATCAAACAGATTACTTTGGAGACAGTCATTAAATAATTCCTGGAATGACACATGCAATAAAAATTCAATAGAATTAAGTATCTAAAACCATTGACTAAAAAAGTAGTAGTCAGGGAATGGGAGCGTTGTGCTTATATTTTGCAATATAAGTCAATACACTGTTGAACATTCTGCCTCTCCAAATAGTATGGATTGTGATTGCTATATTTGTGCCATGAATTTTCAGTGTGTTTACTTTTATATGTCAGAGTAAATATGGATTTCACAAAAATAGTTTACAAATGGCATTTGTGCTAAGCCTCATGTTTGGCTTTGAGGACAATTGGGTGGATCTTTGAGAGTTATAACTTAGGGAAAGAGCTGCTGTACATATATAATGCTGATTGCGTGTAAGAATTCCATATTACAAATCTAGCTGAGTGAAAAGTGGAGCTATATTATGTTTATGGTTATACGACACTTTTTTAAGAATAGTCATTTGTCTTCGTCCTTGAGGTTTGTCAAAAGAGAGCCATGAAGACTGAGCCAAGATTTTTTAAAGGAAATAGTTCTGAGTCTTTTCAATATGAAGCAATGAATAATTAAGGCTATAACAACTCATAAATTTGTTTAGTACTTTATCTTACTGATGAATACACTACTATAGTTTCTTTCTTTTTTTTTTTTTTTTTGAGACAAAGTCTCACTTTTTGCCCGGGCTAGAGTGAGTGTCATGGCGTCAACCTAGCTCACAGCAACCTCAAGCTCCTGGGCTCAAGCGATCCTACTGCTTCAGCCTCCTGAGTAGCTGGGACTACAGGCATGTGCCACCATGCCCGGCTAATTTTTTTTTTTTTGTATATATATTAGTTGGCCAATTAATTTTTTTCTATTTATAGTAGAGACGGGGTCTCTCTCTTGCTTAGGCTGGTTTTAAATTCCTGACCTCGAGCAATCCGCCTGCCTCCGCCTCCCAGAGTGCTAGGATTACAGGCGTGAGCCACCACGCCCGGTCTACACTACTATAGTTTCTTTAGTTCACCCTGATGCTTGTTTCTTTACAAAGTTGTAGGATTTAGGCCAAACACATTTTGGAGACTCTTTATAAAGTGATAGTTTTATAGTAGTCACTTGTTTTAATAGTTACTTAAAAAACAGTCAATATATCTGGACATTTCCCTGATTTAAAAAAAAAAAAAAAACAGTCAATATCTATTGATTTAATACCTAGTTGATAAAAATAACTTACATTAGAATAAATGAACATGGTATTTATATTCTTAGCCTCTATTAAAGAAAGATGTGCATTAAAATATTACAAAAGTAGATTCAAAGTATAGAGAGATGAGTTTAATATAAGTAGTCCAAAAGACAGCCCTGTCTGTTCTTGTTATATAAATCTGTGACCTCACTAATCAGAAGACCTTGACTTTGGACCTTGACTTTTCACAATAGCTGGATAGAAAAGGATCCCACACTGGAGACTGTAATGACTTCTCACACCATAGCTACACCTAGTTCCTGTTTACAAAGACAAAGCAAAGAAAAATACAATTTGTGAAAAATATTACAGCTTTTAATAGATGTTCCTACCAAGTACGGTGGTTGGAAAAACCCAAGCCATAGTTCAGAGTATAATAATACAGCCTTCCAACCACTCCTATAGATAACTGGCCTAAAAGCTAAAGCTTTCTGTTTCGGGAGGATAAAACTGGTACAAAGTGTAGACTTGTCACCAAGAAATATACTATTTTCATTTATGGATGGAAGTGCTTTAAAAATGAGAGATATTTTACTCTGTACCAATGTGGACTCAATTATACTAAAATGGTTATTGCTGATAGAGTAAGTAAGCATCAAAGTTCAAGAAACTTTCCCAGTTTATCTACTGCATCTGAGCTTCTCAAGTCTCATCAGAATCATGTCAGTAGTAACTCTTTAAATTACAATGTCACTGCTCTCTCTAAAACCAAATTCAGGATTTCATTCACATATAAATATTGGTCAGGATGGAATTTGTATATATTTTTGCAAAACAAAGAAATGGAATATAAACTAAATACTTAAATAGGATTTTACGCATGATTCTCCCTTTACACGTGTTTTTTTACTCTGCCTTAAGACATTGAGAGTCTAAACCAAGTCTAACTTTACAAATCTTGGAGGAAAGGAAACTGAATGGAAAGGAGTCAAAACAAATGTGTTGAAAGGAAAACAGTATTGCCATCAATATTTTTTCCATATTTCCAAAGTGTTGTACTTTCATGAAGTCAAAATAAAAATGCCAGTACTTAAAGAAACTATTTTAAATGGTATTTTCCAACATTGAGGATAAAATACTTCTATATGATAAAACTGAATTGTACACTCACAATTTTAACCCCTAAGGCTTTTCATGTGAATAAATTCTTTTCCTGCTTTTAAGGCAGAAAAGAGAATTTGTGATCACTACACAGGGTCTGCTGTCACCTCTGTCAAAGGACTTACTCAGATTATTAGACCAATTCTTGATTTCTGTGCTTCCCAAAGATGCTCTGTAGGGAATATAAATGTGTATGTACTATCCAGTTTTCTATCCATTTTATTATACTATTCAGAAATTTACAAAAAGATGCTATACAGGCTACTCAGTTTTTGAGCCTTGTATATATTTGACCTATAAGAAAACTTTAACTTCTCATTTAACAACCATTACAGGAATTATACACTTACAGTGTGAAAATAAATTAAAGGATCCTGATAACATCATTATACCCTTGCTTTGCTCTTTTTTAGTAACAATTTTAAAGGTTATGTAGCTTAATAGAAAATGCATATACTTAGGGGTCCAAAGACTAGTTTATAATCCTTGCCATATTCCTTGACATCTGAGTGACCTTGGAAACTTACTGTTTCTGAGGAGCAGTTACCTCATTTTAAAAATGGAAATAAAGATACCTACCAATATTTCTCAAACTTCAGTTTTATCAAAGTCATCGTGAGACCGTATTAAAACACAAATTGTCATACTCCATCCTCAGAGTCTGATTTAGTAAGATTTCAAAATTTGCATTTCTAACAAGATTTCAGGTGTTGCTGATGCTACTGGTGGTTTAAAGATTACCATGGCCTTGCAGAGTGGTGGGATTTGAAATAAAACTCACAAACTGTAAATATTCAATGAATGGCTGCTTTTGTCATTGTCACTTATTTTCTGACAATAGAAATAATATATGATCATCTTAAAACTTCACAAAATCAACAAAGTATTAACAAAATAATCCATAATGCTACCATGAGCCTTCAAAGAGATAATTTGACCGTTTCACCACTTCCCAGCTTACCTAGTATCTCCATCTCCTTGTATTAGTTGCATCTATATATTCCTGAGGAGTCTTGTGTATGTATCTCTAACCATTAAAATTTTGCACATTCTTTAATACTCAGCACAGATTATATCTTCCCCATCAATTTGTCCTAGTATGCCACTGATAGAACTTATACCTCCATCCTCTGAACTTCTGAACCAACTGGAAATATAGAGACAAACAAAAAAGCCTCAGGAATTAAAGTATACTTATTATTTATATTTTAGAAAATTGAGTCCATAGATGTTAACTAAAAGAACCAAAAACTGATGTTCCCATGAGTAGAATGTCTTTGTTTCTGGAGATTGCCTACAAACTCTTGAACATTGAATATCTACATCTGTTCAGTTAAGCTGCTGGACCATTACTGTGTACAAATTTTCCATTCTGGAAGAAAAAGATGTTTCATTCTATTTTTTGCAAACTTTGGAGATGTATCATGATGGATTAAATGCAACAAATATAACTAACTTACATCTGTTTTCAAATTTCAAAATTCATTTTCAAAACCACAAGGAACAGAATTTTGTTTATACCAGAGTGATTTATTTTTTGTTGTCTCACTACGAACACACTTTTTTAAAAAAATGCTTTTAAGTTAAAGCAAACTTTGAAATTACTTAGAAACATCATTTTGAAAAGACATGGGTGTAAGTATTGATTTTTATTTTTAATCTGGAAGCAGAACTTTGCTTTTTTATTTTTTTTATTTTCTTTCTGGTCAATATACTGATCTAGTTCATTTTAGCTTCATCTGGGAAAATTGTGTAAAAATGCAATTTCTCAGGAGTGAATGAACTAGATTATATTATAGCCAACTACCATTTGCTACCCGCAAGAAGGATCAGCAGTAAAAGCGTAAACCCAGGCTTCCTAAATGCAGAAAAGCTAAGGAGATCTTAATACATTATTTTCCGTTATTCATTCTTTTATGCTTTTATTCTAGTAAAATGTGTATTCTTATGCTACTATAGTCAACATTTATTCCTAATGGAATAGGCCACTGAGTCATGTTGCTTAAGAATTACTATTCCAATAATGAAAATTGTACTAAGATCCAATTGTCTCATTGTTATTTCAAAAGTTTATATTCAACAAGCCACCAAAGTCTGCATAATCTCAGCCTATTAAATGCACATTTAGGAATTTATCCTGAGGAGATAGTCTCTGATGTACACATGGAAATGCAAACAAAACAAGGGTGTTAGTGTAGGTTTCTTATAATAGTTGGTATAAAGTTCAAAAAAGTAAATTAGTTGAAGTGATAGTATATCCTTAAATAAGAGATTTTGTGATATTAAAAATTATTGAATAAGTAGATAATTGTCTTTAGAAAGTGTGTTCCATAAAACACTAGTCCTATAAGATATTCATAGACATTTCATGAGGAAAACTGTCTATGGCTAAATATGAGCAGGACAAGCTCAGAATGCCTTTAGTTGAAACCACAATACACTGAATTCAGTCTAAGCTTAAACTCTTAAGGGAATGTTTTTGGCTCATATAATTGAAAGTCTAAAGGAAGTCTAACTATACAGCAATATTTCCAACTCGACTGCTCTGTGGTGCTCACAGCTCTGCCCTCCTCCACCTGTTGGGTTCATTTTCAAGTTGGCTTTCCTCATGGTTACAACTGTCGGGGAAGTATAATTAAGAACAAAATCTCCTGCCAACCCAGAAAAACCCACAAAGTCAGAAGGAAAAGAAACAAGTGTATTGTTAAATAAGCATTAAACCAGAATGTGATGCACACCACAGGCAATCCACTGAGTAATTGCAAAAAATGGAAAGAAATCTCACCCTTTTATGCAGTCAAGCAGACACAACCTATTACATACATGTTCTCAGATTACAGAATAACAGTCCTCAGTAAGAGGACATGGCAGCACCATTGCAACACACAATTCATTTTAAATTCACTTGGTAATTGGGATGATCACCTGTGTGAGTTAGCTAGTTGGTTTTCATAGCTTAATGACAAGAGATAAATTTGCAACTTTGAAGGAGGCCCTGTGAAGTTAGGCTCCTACCCTCTCAAAGAAACTGTGAGATGAGGTGAGGGTGCTGTCTTTCTTGATGATTATATCTCAAAGAGATGCCTCAGGGTCATAAAACTGGCAAAAGGCTTATTAAACGCTTTTAAAAGGATTTATCTACATTTCAAAGAGACAGAGAAAGACTTTAACAAGTTTCCTGCAGTAGATCCTCTGAGAAAAGAAACAGGGAATGCCAGTCCTTTCTTATTTGCAACGGAGAGAATTAAGGCTTTTATTTTTAATTTGTATTTGCCCTTTTACAATAAAGCTGCCAACCCCAGTCTGGGAAACACGCTTCCTCATCCAGATTGGGAGTAGGTGAAAGTGGAGAGAAAAGATATCTTGCCCCGAGTATAGAGCAAAAGTCCTTCTCTTTAATCTGGTGGAGTAACTCTGGCAAAAAGACTTGAGTGGTGAACTATCAATCTCTTAAACAGTAACTCTGACAAGAGAAATTAGAAAGACCTGTCTAGTTTAAGTCTTTCAGAACACAGTCTTGAAGGTACAGGTGAGTTAATTCAGCTTAAACCACACAGGTATCAAACAATGTGTGTATATGTGTGTGTGCAGGGGGCGAGGGGAGGAATGCTGGTCAAGGAGGGTGAATTTTATATTTAGTAATGTCCAAAAGTAGCTACTAGAACCAAGACAAATAAAAAAGGAAATTACATTGAAATAGTCTGCTAACTTCAGAAAACAGAGAAAATTATTAAATAGCTAGAAATATTTTCTTGTGTAGTTTGTGAGCCTTCTCTGAACAATCGCAGCATTGTCCATTTGGGTACATTTTATCCAAAGGTGCTATTTAAATGTGAGCACATATATTTGAATGTAACTAAGTTACAGAATCCTGTTTAAAAATGTCTTAATTCTTTACTGCAAAGAAAAATCACTGTGTTTTGGTACACTAATTATCAATACACAAATGCCCCCATTTGAATATTGTAAACTACTGGTCTATATTGCTAGTCTAACAAATATTAAATGAAATTATTGGAATCCCTTATACATTTAAATCTCTCTCATTTCCTGGCAGGCTGGCTGAATCATGAAATACCACCTCTTATGGATGTCACAGCTATGAGTGTTAGTTGGCTGGATTGTTGCATTTTCCTCAGCTGGTGGTGACAGTATACAGACATTTTAGTGCATCCTCTTAATAATAAAGAGTAACTATTCATTTCAAAATTGCAAAATTATGTTGTACAAAGATAGAATTAGACTAGATATTTGTTCTTTGCCCTTTAACCAGGCCAGCTTCCTGTAACTATTGGCTATTAATTTGCTCATGGATGTTGTCCCTGAGACAGTTATCTCAGAGCCTCACATTGCTGGATGTCCTGGCTTTCTTCTGCCTGGACCTTTCCAATCCCCTGAGCAGCAGAGCACTGCCAGGACCTATGACTTGATAACTTTGAGGGTCAGACTCTCCCTCTTTGCTCTCTTTCTCCAAAATTCTCTTGCCTTACTACATACTACTGCCCATCTATTCATTCAATTATATAGTGCCACTCTGCTGGCTGCAAGGACACAGTAGTAAACCAAAAGGATACCTGACCCCACAGAGCTTACAGTCCAAAAGGGATTCAGACATTGAACAAAAAAACAAATGATTGTATGATTGCAAACTGGAGCAGGCGCTACAAAGGAAAAACAAACAAACAGTCAAACTTTTTCCTTTTTGAGCTCCTTCATTATTGATCTGGGGGTCCCTAACAGATAGGTAGCTAGGTAGTTAACTTATCTCCTCAGGTCCCTCCTACCCAGGATGCCATAAGGTCACAGTGAAAGAAAATCCTCTCTTGTCTGGGTCTAAGGGGTAACTTTCTGTTTGCATGTGACTAGAAAATCTGACAGCCAATTTCTTTCACTTTAGGGCCATCTTTTCTAGTTCCGCTGTGGCTACCAGATTTCTCTATGTTACTTATCACATTCTCAGCCTGATCATCCCTTCATTCTGTGGTCCAACAGTCAGTTAGTTATTAGGCCTTAAAGCAGTGCCCTGTGCACGTCTTGTCTTATAAAAACAGTAGAAATTCCATTTATGTATTTTACTCTCTTTATGTACCTCATCTTCTCCATAGAGTTCTATAAAAATCCCAGTGGGGAAAATACCACATGGGAGTGATGCATTACATCCTGTGCAAGATATGTGCCTCTGTCCCTCTTCCTGTTGTTCTCATCCACGCTTGGCTGACCCTCCACCAGCCCAGGTCTTCAACCCTCTTTTCCCTTCAGTGAATGGTTTCCAGCTGGTATCTGCCTCAGGTGGGGATGAGGTTAAAGAGGGAGATCATTACAAAATAGGGAGTCACCATGCCCAAATTGTCCTTTATTTGGCCTTTCCATAAAATCAGTCAGGTATGCGCATATATCTACATGAATACCTAACACACACCTACTGCATATATCAGACTTTTCAGTAGACACAGCTTGGGCCAACAGAGTCACTCAATGATCAGTGCTTACTGTTTCACAGTTCATAAAATATTCTCATCCAGGTTGTCTTCCTGAAGCTTTCCTTTGCCCCCCATCTAATCCTTGGGAAACCTCACACTGAAGAAAAAGCATTAACATATAAATGTGAAATTTTACATCTGAAATAATAATATGGATACAGTTGCTGAGACATTGTATCCTTAACAATTATTTTCCTGATTATTAAAAAAATGCATATTCACTGTAAAAAATAAAGCAAAATTACAGAAAAGTATAATGAAGATAACTATCATAATTTACTTAACCTTTACCTATTTTTGAATATATGGGTAGTTTCCTATTTTACTATTCAGGAACAATGCTTAAGTGAACATTTTTGTCTATAAAAGCCTTGGTACCTTAGGGATTTTTCTTTAAATATTTTCCCAGATGAGAAATTAGTAGATAAAAGCGATAAGCATGTTTCAGTCTCATGAGAAACTACCAATCACCATCCTAAATGGTTATATCTATTCATACTATTTATACTAGTCTAATAGTGCCTGTTTCACCATAAACGTATAAGATGGAGATTTTAGGAATAATGTGATTATTTTAAAGTAAAGATATGGGTAAAAATCAGAGTGACAAGGTAGGTTAACACAGTGTTGAGACAATCTGGCAAGACACTTATAAATCTGGATTCAGTGGCTATAAAGAGGTATTCTGAGCCTAAAAGAAATGCCTTTCTCTAGAAATCAAGTAAGTTATTAGAAATGTTCAACTCTCCTGAAGTCTATTTAATTTTAATGCCCAAATATCACTAACTTGTGCCAATGTCCTGTCCTCTCTATGACCCCATCCTGGTCTACCCCCCCCCCCATCATGTCTCTTGACTTTTGCAATAGATGTGTATTTAGTTTCTCTGCTTCCATTTTGAATATCTCTAATTCATTTTCCTTTCTATGTATAGAATCATCTATTTTTAAAGGGAAATCCTAATTTTTCACTTTCCTTCTTGTGTCTTCTCAAAAGTTTTCCATGACTCTTAGGATACTTATGGGATAAAGATGAAAATCTCTAATATGGCCATCAGGGACTTTGATGTCCTGGTTCCTGGCTCTGTCTGCAGCTTCAATTAATTCCTCTTCCCTCTCTTCTCTCTACTTCTACTAACTATCTTCTTTCCATTCCTCACATAACCCCTGCTCTCTCCTACCTCTGGAGAGAAGATCTTATGCTCTACCTGCCTAATACTTCCTTTCTTCACCTTGCAACCCTGTTTATGCTTTTTCACCTTTCAGGATCCTATTCTTGATCTCTAGCCTAGAAAGCACCTGCATTTTTCCTTCAAAATACTTATCACAAATTAATAATTACTTATTAATGAGGTTATTTGATTGATTATCTGTGCCAGACTGCAACTCTTGGCTGTATCAGATCTGTTTTGCTCATCTTTGAATCTTCAGCACCTGGCAGAATACCTGGCATGTAGCTGGAGTTCAACATTATTTATTTATAGAATAAAAATATTTATCTAATGAATGCATGAATTTATATATGGTGGGAAAGTTAGGGGAACTAATAATAACAGAGAGGAACTCCACATTATAAGGCAGAAAAATACTTACATTTGCAAACTGAACCAAGCTGAGTAATATGACATGCTATCACTGACTTCTGACAAGTTATTTATTTGACTTCTTTGTTACTGAACTGCCTCATCTCTATATTAATGGAATTATCTAATTTAAACATTTTCTGATACCAAATCTCTAACCTTTACATGGAATTTGATTCAGACTACAATAATTGTGCATTTTGACACAATTGACCGTGTGGGTTGTATCATAGTAAGTGATCCAGGAAGGAAAGTGTAAAAGAAGGAAAAGGAGGAATAGATCAAAACCTCTGCAGGATGAATTTTTTTATTTCATCATACTATGGGGTACAAATGTTTAGATTACATATATTGCCTTCGCCCTACCCAAGTCATAGCTTCAAGCATGCCCATCCCCCAGATAGTGCACACTGTACCTATTACATGTGAATACACCCATCCTTTCCTCCCCCCTCTTATCTGCCCAACACCCGATAAATGTTACTACCATATGCGCACTTAAGTATTGATCAGTTAATACCAATTTGATGGTGAGTACATGGGGTGCTTGTTTTTCCATTCTTGTGATACTTCACTTAGTAGACTGGCCTCCAGCTCTACCCAGGATAATACAAGAGATGCTATATCAGCATTGTTTCTTAAAGCTGAGTAGAACTCCATGGTATACAAATACCACATTTTATTAATCCACTCATGTACCGATGGGCACTTGGGTTGTTTCCACATCTTTGCAATTGTGAACTGTGCTGCTATAAACATTCTAGTGCCGATGTCTTTTTTATAGAGTGTCTTTTTTTCCTTTGGGTACATGCCCAGTAATGGGATTGCTGGATCAAATGGTACTTCTACTTGTAGCTCTTTGGGGTATCTCCATATTGCTTTTCACAGAGGTTATACATTTTGATAAAGGCCATTCTCACTAGAGTTAAGTGATATTTCATTGTGTTTTTGATTTGGATTTCCTTGATGATTAGAGATGCTGAGCATTTTTCCTATGTTTCTTGGTCATTTGTCTTCTTTTGAAAAGTTTCTGTTCACGTCCTTTGCTCACTTGGAAGTAAAAAATTCTGTCCCTTTTACTTATGAAGAAACCTTCAGTTATAGGTGTTTGTTTTATCACAAATTATACAAGGTACTTCAATGGTAGCTGCATAGTTCTGAGTTCTCTACAGTAAGGCTGTGTGAAGTAAATTTCTAAAACAGAGCTAGAAAGAGTTAGTGTTCCAAGATGTGCTTTCGCTGCTATTTTTTTTAATAGAAGAATAAGTAAGAACTTGAAGATAAATAACTTTCAAATTCTGATTCAAGCAAAAGTTCCTCTATAAACAATTTCAGCTTTTCTACAGACTATTATTTTCTCTTTTCAAATGATTAGACTATGCTACTTTATTTTCCCTCTAAATAACTATACATTATGACCATGATTCAAATGCATAACTTTCACAGGGAAAGCAATTATAGCATGAGCAAATGAGCACCAACAAGGAATATGAACCTGTAATAAACCATATTTAGAGCTGAAGATCTTAGTTTTGCATAATTTAGGCTAGGGAAATATTTAACTGACAGTTAGATTTCAACTAGGGAAAATTCTCAGAACTATCTTTTAGCCCAAAGTGTGAAAAAGCTTCCACTGTAGTGTAATTTCTCTATGATATATACTGGAATTAAAGGCAGCATAAATGATGTCAAAACACCTGGTGGTTGAGATGTTCAGTTCCTTAAATTAGTAGTAAAAACTGTGAGAATAAAGTTAAATCTAACCTAAGGAGCATTGCATAATTGAAGAAGTCTTATATTGAGGTCATCATTTTTCCCATTTTTCCCATCATAAAACCCTTTCACATGGAATCCAAAGGGTTAAAATCCATGTTGTATCAAGGAATTTCAGAGCAGAGTTCCAATTATAAAAAGTCCACCCATATCTCTTAAGTTCAATATTAAATTGTCTCTACAAAGTACTTGCCCTTATTCCCAGACTCCTATTCCCTTAGGCAAATTTTTACAAGGTCCTTATAGATGAAATGAAAATGAAGATTGGAGTTGACAGAAATCACAACCAACATGAAGTTAACCCTACACCTGTTCTACTTTTAAAGAACAAAATGTTCTTTTTCTATAAAGGTTCTGAAACACGAAAAGAAAAAAATTCAGTCATATGTTATATGCAAGTCATAAGAACCTTAATTTAAGGATATTTAGAGGAAAAAGCCAGATGATTGTTTCCCTCACTCTTTAAATCAAGAATGTGCAATAAAAAACCTTTATTTACATAGTAGAGATAGAAAATGTATGCTTCAACATATGTTTATAGCTATTGTGAGGTGAAAGAAATAAAGGAGAGGAAAGCAGGGAAAAAGAAAAGTTTAGTAAACCCTGAAGTATATGTTTTCATATCATTTAAGTGTCCACAAACACTAGCAGGGCCTCCATGTTCCACAGAAATTGGAATGTATATTGTCATTGCCCTTCGAAGCTCTCCTTAGCTCCCCTGAAGTTGCAACTCTGGTAGAGCTTTTATTCTCCCTTTTGAGATGCAAAGATGTTTTGAAAATAAAGACATATTTTATTCATCCTCTGAATGTTTGCATCTGTATATTTAAGTGATTTAGAAATTTTTGAAATACAATTTCTAGTCTAAGGAAAACAGATAAGTTTGTCATTTCTAGGAAAGTCCCTTTAAATTTCAAACCTTTCCAGATGAACTAAGGTCAGTTTCTTACAAATTGAGTGCTGTTTATTTGTGTTTCCAAGAAATCTCTAAACCTTTTTGGATATTATTTTCTGCTTAGAAAATCACTGAATTGACTTGAGTGATCTCCAAGATACACCCCAGCTTTAATATTCAACCACTGTGCCTCGAAATTTACAGTTAAGATCAGTATTTCTTTAGTAATTCTAACCATCACCTTCACACACTTTAAAATCAGGGAAATGCAAATCAAAACCACAATGAGATATCACTTAACTCCAGTGAGAATGGCCTTTATCAAAAAGTCCCCAAACAATTAAGTGTTGGCGTGGATGCAGAGAGATAGGAACACTCCTACACTGCTGGTGGGACTGCAAACTAGTACAACCTCTGTGGAAAGCAATATGGAGGTACCCCAAAGAGCTACAAGTAGAAGTACCATTTGATCCAGCAGTCCCGTTACTGGGCATCTACCCAAAGGAAAAAAAGACATTGTATAAAAAAGACATCTATACTAGAATGTTTATAGTAGCACAATTCACAATTGCAAAGATGTAGAAACAACCTAAGGGTCCATTAATACATGAGTGGATTAATAAAATGTGGTATATGTATACCATGGAGTACTATTCAGCTATAAAAAACAATGGTGATACAGCACCTCTTGTATTTTCCTGGATAGAGCTAGAACCCATTCTACTAAGTGAAGTATCCCAAGAATGGAAAAATAAGCACATGTACTCACCAGCAAATTGGTATTAACTAATCAACCCCTAAGTGCACATATAGGAATAACATTTATCAGGCATTAGGCAGATGAGAGGGGGGAGGAGGAGATGGGTACGTACATACATACATAATGAGTGTGACGCGCACCGTCTGGGGCATGGACATGCTTGAAGCTCTGACTTCAAGGAGAAAGGGGGCGGGGGGAAGACAACACACGTAACCTAAACATTTGTACCCCCATAATATACTGAAATAAAAAAATGAAAAAAATCCAAATAATACCCTCTTTTGTTGGACCACTTGTAATAGGAATAATACATATTTTCTTTCCTAAAGTGAAAATCTTCCTAAGGAAAAATAAAAATAAATTATTGAGTCTCCTTTGCAATTCCCATCTGAATGAAGAAATTGCTATAAAAGCCTGTTGGAAGGGAAGTGGTCTGGGTGACACAGATGCCTCCTGTGCTGTCTCCACTGTCCTTCCCTGAATGGTCTCAGTCCCAGACTAATTTAGGTGACTCTTAATTGGACTGTAGCTCTCCTTCAAGTCTCTTCACTAATTAATGACTAATATTTCCTCATTATTTTTCTAAGATTAAAAAAAAATGAATAAGACCCTTTCATTGGCCTCAATTAATTTAAGAGTTACAGGCAGGAGTCTGTAGACAACTGTAAGGCTGGTGGCGGGCCCCCTCCCTTCCCTGGATCAAAAAGAGAAGACTCATGAGACCAGACCCGCCAAGGACAAAACTGTCAGGCCCTGCTGAGAGGATCCACACCCAGATGTCCACCTAGATAAGAATGTTTTGGCTCCTGGATTCCACAAACACCTCCAGCCCCTCCTAAAATCCCCAGCTCTTCCCGCCAAAAGTCCCTAGCCAGGCCCAAAGGATATAAAAGGCCTCAGCCCCTTCAAACTGCGGCGACTTCCGGGGCCCCCCGCTCTTGGGGCCCCAGAACCTCGTCCACGAGTGTATAATAAAGCCACGTGGTTTGGCCCCCCACTCTTTCTCTTTCTGTGTCTCTTTTCTTTTCGCCACCGCCGAAAAACCTTACATTTGGTGCCGAAACCCGGGAGGGGAGTCTTGGCTGCGCCGGCCTGCCTCAGGGCCGTGGTCGCGCCGTCCCCTCGTGTCTTCTAGACCTCGGACCGGGACCTCCACCGGACACCAGCCGACCAATTGGCCTGGGTAAGTCCCTCTGCCCTTGTGTTCCTAGCCCAATGAGTCCATTCCAGGGTCTCTGTCCATAGCCCAAGTCAGAGATCCTCCACCATAAGGACCTGAGTGTCTCGGGGATGCCCGAGCCCCTCAGTCAGTCCTTCCATCTGTAAGGATTTATAAGGACCTGAGTGTCTCGGGGACACCCGAGCCCCTCAGTCAGTCCTTCCATCCGTAAGGATTTATAAGGACCTGAGTGTCTCGGGGACGCCCGAGCCCCTCAGTCAGTCCTTCCATCCGTAAGGATTTATAAGGACCTGAGTGTCTCGGGGACGCCCGAGCCCCTTAGTCAGTCCTTCCATCCGTAAGGATTTATAAAGACCTGAGTGTCTCGGGGACGCCCGAGCCCCCTTAGTCAGTCCTTCCATCCGTAAGGATTTACAAGGACCTGAGTGCCTCAGGAACGCCTGATCCACTCAGTTGGCCCTTTCCAAGGCTCAGAGCCTTCTCTCCAAGGCCTGATCGGTGACCTGGGACGCCGGCTCCCGATCTCATTCTTCCCTCATTGGACTAGGACACCATGGGCAGTCAATCCTCCAAAATCAAATCTAACACGCCTCTGGGCTGTCTCTTAGCCAGTCTTGCAGCCCTGGGCCTCAAGTCTGATATTCGGCCCAAGCGACTCATTTTCTATTGTAACACCGCCTGGCCGATGTACAAATTAGGCAATGGGTCACAATGGCCTAAAAATGGGACTTTCAATTTCAAAATTTTACAAGATCTCGATAAGTTTTGTCACCAAAATGGCAAATGGTGGGAGATCCCTTATGTCCAGGCTTTCTTCCATCTGCGCTCCCGTCCTTCCCTCTGTCAGACCTGTGACCCGTCACAAATCCTCCTTGCACTGAGTTCTCCACCGTCCTTGGCCTCTTCTACCTCTCAGCCGAAGGACCCATTAGAAATCTTTTCCACCTTTTCTGACCCTCCTGACTCCCTTACCTGTCCCCCTGCTCAGACTCCACCATATCTAGGTCCTCCTCCTCCTAGCGCCCCACCGTCCTTCGCTACTGCTTGCGCTGGCTCTCTGCCAGCATCCCCTGTCAGTCACCACACTCGATCCCACGCAGGGCCCTCAGGCCAAACCCTTCTCTGTCCCCTGAGAGAGGTAGCCAGTGCCGAAGAGGTAGTGCATGTCCATGTTCCCTTCTCCCTTTCTGATCTCTCTCAGATTGATAAGCGTTTAGGCTCCTTTTCTAACGACCCCGCAGCCTACACCAAAGAGTTCCGCTATCTTACACAAGCATATGATTTGACCTGGCATGACATTTTTGTTATTCTGGCTTCTACTCTTACTACTGATGAAAAGGAACGTGTCTGGACGGCAGCTCAGGGACATGCTGATCAAGTCCACCTAACAGACCGCAGCATGCCGGTCGGGGCCGAGGCTGTCCCACGCAGTGAGCCAGGGTGGGAATACCAGCCAGACACCCCCGCCAGCCAAGATGGTAGAACCCGCCGAGATCGCATGCTGCAATGCGTTCTTGCTGGTCTCCAGGCCGCTGCCCATCGGGCAGTTAATTTTAATAAGCTTAGAGAAATCACTCAAAAGCCGGATGAAAATCCCGCGGCCTTCCTCAGCCGCCTTACGGATGCTCTCATCCAACACACCCGCTTGGACCCCACTTCCCCAGCAGGGGCCACTGTCCTTGCAACTCACTTTATCACTCAGTCCTCCTCTGATATTAGACGCAAACTTAAAAAGGCAGAAGAAGGCCCTCAGACCCCCATCCGAGACCTGGTGAACATGGCATTTAAAATCTTTAATTCCCGAGATAAACAGGCAGAGGCCCGAAGGAAAGCCCGTGCCCACCAAAAGGCACACCTGCAAGCCCAAGCCTTGGTTGCAGCCCTGCAGCCGGTGGGGCCCGGAAAGCCATCGACCTCGTCTAAAGCCACCAGCCGCGCTCCGCCAGGCACCTGCTTCAAGTGTGGTAAGGAAGGCCACTGGGCCAACAGATGCCCACAGCCACGTCAGCCCAATAAGCCTTGTCCGGCCTGTGGTCAAGAGGGACACTGGAAGAGTGATTGCCCCTTGGGACAAAGGTCTAGAGGGTCAGTCCTTCCACCCTCAGACCTGCCGTTGACGGTTTTGGGCTTGGCTGCAGAAGACCGACGAAGGCACGGCTTTGCCACCCCGATCACCCTCGCTGAGCCCAGGGTAACAATCAAGGTAGCGGGTAAGACAGTGTCCTTTCTAGTTAACACGGGGGCTACCTACTCTGTCCTGCCTTCTTTTGCAGGCCCTACTTATCCTTCCCAGGTGTCGGTTATGGGTATTGACGGCAGTCCTTCATGGCCTCCTACTACTGGTCCTCTGACATGTCTTATAGACGACCGTCCCATCACCCACTCCTTTCTTATCATGCCCTCCTGTCCTGTTCCACTTTTAGGAAGAGATTTATTAGCCAAATTAGGCACCATACTCCACTTTTCCTCAAGGACATCCGCCCTTCTCCTTCTATCCCTCTCTTCAGATTCCTCACCCCCACCCTCCGCCTCTCCCAAGACGTGCCCTCTCCTGCCTGAACTTGTAGACTCTCGGGTCTGGGACACCTCTACCCTAGTAGTGGCCACACACCACACCCCTGTCCTCATTCGACTCAAAGACCCTTCATCTTTCCCTTCCCGCCCCCAGTTCCCTGTTTCAGTGACCCACCGCAGAGGTCTAAAGCCCATTATAGAACGTCTTTTGCATGAAAAACGTTTAATCCCAACTAATTCTCCCTATAACATACCCATTCTCCCAGTAAAGAAGCCAAACGGGTCCTACCGGCTGGTTAGGGACCTGAGGCTCTTTAACGAGGCTGTTATCCCCATACACCCTGTGGTGCCTAATCCCTGCACTTTACTTTCTCATATTCCGCCCTCCACTGCCCGCTTTTCTGTTCTGGACCTCAAAGATGCCTTCTTTACTATCCTCTTAGACCCAGCCAGTTACAATCTGCTTGCCTTTATGTGGGGAGATCCTGACACAAATATATCTAGACAACTCACTTGGACCGTCCTGCCCCAGGGGTTTGGGGACAGCCCCCACCTATTTGGTCAGGCTCTGGCCCAGGACCTACTCCAATGTCCCTTACAGCCTAGCGCTGTTCTCCAATATGTTGATGATCTACTGCTCTGTAGTTCCTCTTTACGGCACTCTAAGACCCGCACTGCCTCTCTACTTAACTTCCTTATTTCCAAGGGCTGTCGAGTGTCCCCCTCCAAAGTCCAGCCGTCCAAGCCCACGGTCACATATCTTGGACTTCGGCCCACCCCCACGTCCCGGGATCTCACTGTTGACCGCCAACGGGCTCTTTGCGATCTCCAACCACCCACGCCCGCTGAACAGATTCTGTCTTTCCTTGGATTGGTTGGTTTCTTCCGACACTGGATCCCTAACTTCTCTTTCCTTGCTAAACCCCTCTATGATGCAGCCCATGATGCCTCTGCTGGCCCTTTACTAAACCCCCAAGCTGTCGGCCATGCATTTCTAAAGCTTCGTAAAGCTCTACTCCAGGCACCACCTCTAAGACTCCCTCATCCTAAAAAACCCTTTTACTTCTACACGGATGAGCACCAGGGCTTGGCCCTCAGTGTCTTCACCCAGCCTTTAGGCTCCTGGAGCTCACCCACCTGTACTCCAGTGGCTTATTTATCCAAACAACTAGACACCACAGTCCATGGCTGGCCGCCTTGCCTTAGGGCACTGGGCGTGGCAGCCTCTCTTGCCAGGGAAGCACTAAAGCTTTCCCTCAGACAGGACCTTCATGTCTTTTCCACCCATTGCCTTCAAGATCTCCTAACTCACCGCTCGTTAGAGTCCCTCATTCCCTCTAGATTACAGGAATTCCATCTCATATTCATAGAAAATCCCAACATTACCCTAACACAGTCTCCTACTTTAAACCCTGCTACTTTGCTGCCCATCCCGTACTTAACCCTCTCCTCTCGCTCCTGCCCTGAGACGGTCAATGCTGCCACCACCTCTAGGCCCGACCTCTCGGACCTCTCAGATGCAGACTTAACACTGTTTGCTGATGGCGGCTCGACCATGAGAGATGACGGCAAACGCCAGGCAGCCTATGCCCTTGTCTCGACCTCTCAGGTTACAGAGGCGTCCCGCCTCCCCAAAGGCACCACTTCCCAAAAGGCAGAACAGACTCTGGCTGGACAACTTGTTCCTTCTTGTCCCCATAACCCCACTCTCACCTCTTGGTTAGATATCATACAGCACACCCTCACCTTCCTCAATTCCTCTGAAATAATCCCTAATATTTCCCACTGTTTCCTCTATGCCTCCCTTCAGCAGCCCCTACTGGCTGCTGTCCCTCTAAATTATTCTAACCCCCAAACTCCCTCATCAACTCCCTCATGCTCCAGTCCGCTCACTCGTGTTCCCCTTTGGGAACCTGAGCCTACAGGCCAACCCTATGCAGATCTCATGTGTTCTCTCACCTCCCACACTGACCCCGACCTACAACTTCATGGATGCCACCTTACCAACCATTCTGTGACCACGACCACCTCCCCTGCTCTGGGACAGTTCTTCTGGTGCAACGGAACACTTACCTGCTGCGTCAATACATCCACCCCGGGTCCCTGTTTCCCTGTCATGGTGGTCCCTCAATTAACTCTATATGGTGAGTCTGAGTTTGAATGGCTTCTCCCAGGGCCCCAGCCAAGACTAGCCACCTTTCTACCTGTCATGGTAAGTCTCAGCTTGGCCTCTTCCCTTGTGGCCTCAGGGCTCGCGGGAGGTGCCCTGGGCCATGGTGTCATATCTGCCCAAGATTTTACAGATCTGCTGATGACTGAAAAAAGAAAAACCTGCCTTTTCCTTCATAAAGAATGCTGCTGCTATGTCGGCGAATCAGGCCTTATGGAGCAGAACACAGACAAGCTCACCAACCTGAGTAAAGACCTGCACAACCTCCGCCACTGGGATGCGTCCCCCTTTGGCTGGATACAATTCCCTTTGGCTACCTGGCCATTGCCGCTAATAGGACCCAGTGTCATCATCTGCCTAATCTTTCTGTTTGTTCCCTGTCTTTTACAGTTCCTCCAGCGCCGCCTACAAGAGCTGACACGAGTGGCGGTAAACCAACTACTTCTTCATCCATACTTCCCACTACCAACCACCCCTCCACCAGCCGACCTGGCCTATAGCCCCTAACTACGCCCCCTCCTAGCAGGAAGTAGTCAGAAAGAGCGGCACCCATCATAACCAAAAGGCCGGAATGTAAGGCTGGTGGCGGGCCCCCTCCCTTCCCTGGATCAAAAAGAGAAGACTCATGAGACCAGACCCGCCAAGGACAAAACTGTCAGGCCCTGCTGAGAGGATCCACACCCAGATGTCCACCTAGATAAGAATGTTTTGGCTCCTGGATTCCACAAACACCTCCAGCCCCTCCTAAAATCCCCAGCTCTTTCCGCCAAAAGTCCCTAGCCAGGCCCAAAGGATATAAAAGGCCTCAGCCCCTTCAAACTGCGGCGACTTCCGGGGCCCCCCGCTCTTGGGGCCCCAGAACCTCGTCCACGAGTGTATAATAAAGCCACGTGGTTTGGCCCCCCACTCTTTCTCTTTCTGTGTCTCTTTTCTTTTCGCCACCGCCGAAAAACCTTACAACAACTACTTACAATACAGAGCACCCATGATGGAATAGAAGGCAAAGAGAACTGTTACACAGAGAAATGACAGATAATGTCACCTAACATTTATTAAAGAAGGTTTTGAAAAGGGGATTGTTTTAGCTGAACTTTGAAGGATAAGCTGGCTCTCAGTCCGTCCAGTAACTGAGCAGTTCAGGAGGGGCATGAGAAAAAGCAGGAGTCAAGGCACACTCTCCTCTTCCCAGCCATAGGGTGTCCTTCACATCTAAAGCACAATGGCAGATGTCTGAGCATCCTGAGGGTCCATTCATCCAAGCAGGGGCCCTATTTGCTGTTTCTTTGAGTACCTAATGTGTTGGGCTAGGCACTAAAAACAGGGCAGTTAGGGAAATAGCATTGTGCTAGCCCCTTGAGATGGGGATGGGGCCTGGATTAAATGCTTAAATGCTTTTTAGATCTCCACCAGCTCTAAGATACTACGAAGCATTCATGTTCAAAGTTCCTATTTATTTCTCATTGAGCTTTATCAAAAAGAATAAAGAAAACTGGTTCGCCAAGTTATATTCATCGTAGTTAATTTATAATAAAATGCCTGCTGAACTTGAATATATCTAATCTAAAAATAATCAGATGCTATTTCTCTGAGTAGCTGAGGAATCTGTAGCAAATGCTGAGACTTGGTCCTCCAGCCTTTCATTCTCTTTTGTTTTTAGGAACCCGTAGAGGTGGGAAATTTTGAAAATCAATGAACTAAATAAAGTATTGCAACTGTCTATCTCTATTCCTTTTGGATACCTTTTACATTGCCTTCTGTTTTTTTTAACTTCCCCATAAAGAATACTAATTATTATTACAGATTAGGGCATTTTGGCGAGATGGCATATGCAAGGTGTTGCATTGAAAAGTATGAGCCAAAGAAAAGAAGAGAACAAGAGGACTCTCAAATTATTGAAAATCAGAAGTATTTCTGAAATAGAGCAACTGGGTCAGACATTAAATGGGTAGAAATCTCTTTGATACACCACCAAATGTGTGGTTTGTGCAGGACTTTTTCCTATCTTTTGCTAAAATACATGTCACTATCTGAACATGATGATTTTTCTAGCCAAGACTGAACACAACATCAAAGGCTTTATCATAAAATTAATGCCATAAAATTATTCTTAATCAGAATTAATGGGCAAATGAAAGCCTATCTACTATCAGTGACTTTGTCCAAATATGTAATTTCATCAATGTAAAAACAGGATAAGAGTGTATTTCTGATGTGTCCATTTATCTAACTAACAGCAAGACATGAATAATAACCTATGTTTTGTCCAAGTCTTTTCTTCAAGAAATAATCCATTTATTCAATACTTAATGAATACTTGTTATCTGCTAGACAAGGTATCAGGTTATGCATTTGAAAAAGCCATTAAGATTTTCAATGAATTTTTAAAATATATCAATGGAATAATTTTTAAATTGTTCTGATTGAGTAGTGGAAATGTTTAAACACAAAATAAAGTTATGAATTTAGACATCTCTAGTTAACTTTGAAAAGTTATCAAATGCACATACCTTCTAAATTTTTTCAAAAGTGCTCTAAAGGAAATAATTAATGGATGCTTAATTGTTTATTTTAACTAGACTACTCGGTTTAAATAAATCAAATTTGTATGACACTGCAACACTGTGTTTGGGTGTTTTTTCATTTCAACAGTGTTTTATCATCATCATCATCATATCTGAATATTATTTCTGTTCCCTCTTCAAGCATCAATTATTTGTTTTTTTTAACAGCATCTGTTCAGTCTTCCATAAATATTATTCTCTCTGATCCCATTCACTGCATTCTGGATGTATCCCAAGCTCATCTGCCATAATATAGATCTAATTTTACGTGAAGTTAATACCATTTTTCTTTTCACTGTCCCTAAAGCAATTTATAATTTTTTCCATAAACTTTTCTTAAATTTTCCAGTTCCACTCTGCTTAACTGGAAATATGGCCAATTAATGTATATATGTATGTATGTATGTGTATGTGTGTAGTTGCACTGCTAGTTTGTACTAATATGAACTTGACTAGAATTTGTTTTCTTTAATATATAATGGCCAACATTTAGTTGTCATTTTAGTTCATATGTGGAAAGTAGAAATAATCCTTATCTATGGAATTCATGTGTATACTGATTTTGACAACTCCATTTGAAATCAATTTATTGAGAATTGTTCCGGATGTGAGGTTTAATCCTATCTACAAACTAACAAGTAACACTGCCATACTTTTGTGGATGCAGGCAGAGGACACGAGACCCCTGGGTCTGAAACAAAGTACCTTTTACTCACATCAATAGCAGTCGTCAAGGTATTAGCCTTTTCACCAGTTCCCCCAACCCCAGTTCCTTCAGAATGATATGAACATGGCCTGGAAACACCTGCACACAGAGTTGGTTTTGTTACAGGACAAAAGTCTCAAGCTTAAAAAAACATGAAACTTTTATGAAAATGGGCAATCAGCATACCTGAGGGAAGCATTATCTTTATTATACTCCACAGCAGACAAACCTCCCCTTACTCTGAGGGGAGAGAGTATGTTTATCTTCCAAGGTTATAAGCATCTTTGAAAAGATAGTCCAGAACAAAGCGGTCAGTCCTTTTTCTGGCAAGATGTGCAGAAACGAGAGAGACTATGAAGAGTTGTCTTCTAACGTTATACAAGTTATATTTCAGTTACCTGTAACAGAAAACCTGACTAATGGTGACTTAAACAAGATAGTGACATATTTGCCTCATTACTCATACAAAAATGTCCAGAGCCAAGTGGTCCAGGGCTGGTCTGGTGTTTCAGTAACACCATCAGAGACTAAGCCAACCTCTTTCTGTCCGTCTTTGGTTTTATTCACAAGTTTGCAGCACCGTAATGTCCACATGCAGGACAGAAAAAAGAAGGAAGTTGTAGCAACTGAATTAAGAAAGCCAAAACCTTTCCTGAAGCCCTCAGCTTGCACCCATTCACCCAAATTATGTCACGTAGTTGCCATAGCTGCAAAGCAGCATAAGAAAGCAGGTACTATTCATCTGGGCACTTTATTCTTAAGCATTGTGTGATAATCCTCCTTCTTCAATGGCCCTCGGTATGCTATTATTCCAAATTCCGATCTCCTGGTGGTTAAAGAATCTCTCTGAGGTCCTGAATAAGTGGTAGTCCCACTGCTATAACTTTCTTTGTCTTGCCAGGTACAATGCCAGCTGTCCCTGGTGAATCAGAAAAGTGGAACAAAGAAGATTGTTTTTCTCTCCATAGCTAAGGATGCACACTGCAGTGCCCAGGGTATTTGCAAGGCAGAGAATCATCCCTCATTTCACAAATATTAGAACAGAGACTAAAAGATTAAGTGGTTTTCAAAATATAAGTCAATATCAGAAACAGACCTAGAATGCCAGAATGCAAAATTACAGTTTCGTATTTAATGCTGTTCCTATGGATACATTACTCATTCTAAATTATTATTGATCTTTCTCTGAAATAATCTCTTAAAGCACTGTTCAGTTATATCTTTTTGGTGGATATGTCTACATCTTGACTGAAGCATGAAAATAAATGTGAAAATATCCTCTTCTGTAGTTTTCCTCTTGCCTGTGAAGTTGAATAGGTAAATATGCACTATGACCAATAATGACCAGAGGGAATGGACATCCTTTTTCATCCCACTAAACTTATATTTTTCCTGTGAAAGCTTGATTTTTGTTCTACTACAGAAGAAACCTAAAGCAAGAATTCAGCCAAGATTTCTACCTTTCCTACAATTTTAACATCTCTACAAAAATATCTTATAATTAAAAGATGACACAGAAAAGATGTATATTCTTATATACAGTTATTTCCCAAATATATTCCATGTTATAATGCAGTGGTTCAGAGAAGAATCTTTAGAATATGAAAGATTTGTGTTTGAATTGCCACTCTGGCACTTAAATTGGACCATTTCCTAACAAATGGATTTGCATGTCTTTGTATATGCTTAATACTCAGGGCCTTGCTTAATTTCAGGCTTATCTAATGGCTCAGTTAAATATAATCTCAGAGGTCATTTCACCAAGTAAATAAAATAAAGCCACTCCAAGTCACTGAGGGACTTCTAGAACGCAGGGACTCATTGAGAAAGTCACTTTACTGCTCCATCTAAGACATTTTTCTCTCCTTCCAGAGGTGCTCCCATGCCATCAACCTTTTTCTTAGTTCCATGATTCTCTCTACTAATTATGATTCGAAAGTTCCTAAGGAAATCATGATAATATCCCAATTCCTAAGGGCAGAGCATGGCATAAAATGGACAAAAACACTTTAATACACTGAATAAACTCAGAAATGCAAAATAAAATCTGTCTTCAGAATGTAGTGAGGACACGAAAGTTAGTATCTGCCATTTTCACTAACTCCGTGGGTCAGAACTCCCTTATCTTTGTGGCTGACAACCAACAAGTGGCCCCAGGTATGAACCACAAATTGCACATAGGCTATAAAAAGTGAACCACACATTCACAGACCAAAACATCATCTTGGTCATTATACAAATTATTTTGTTTTGTGGATTTTTGTATGAGTAATAGTGTATGCAATACAATATTATTATTATGAATCAGAGAATAGCTTATTTCCATTGTTTAACTAGTAAACTTCAAAACTACTGTAATTTTGATTTAACACAATAGCAAGTGGTCAGACTTGAATTCCAGTTGATTTAAACTGTCTCAAGATAATACTGATATAGCTTTATACAGCTAGTGATAAATAAACTGTTTAATCATCACAGCCAATATAAACAGTTGTTTGCCTAATTCTGCATGTTTGTTCTGTTTCATTTTATTGACTGGGGTTAAATCTCTTGAGTGTTTAGATAAGACTGATCCAATATAACCACCAAAAAAGTGTTAGTAAGTGCCTCCTTATGCTGCATGCCTTACGCATTACAGGTAATATACAGAAGTGCTTATTATTCTCAGAACATCATTCTTTATGCTAAGGAATCAAGATATAAGTTCTTAGCTCTGAGAAAGAAAGTTCACAGTACTATGTGGAACTTTATTATTTAACTTGGAAAGAAAAGTGAAAGCCCAGTACTTGATTATGGGTAAACATCAATGAATGTAGTTATTTGTGAATAACTTTAGGACTTTATACAAACTGAGTTTCAAAGTAGACAAACTTTGGAAATCTCTGAGATAGCATCCACTATTGTTATATAATTACTCCTGAGGGGGTGGTGATGGTAGTTCCTATGAATGAGTGTGCTTTCTGCTGAAATAACTCCAGTGGAGCTCTTTTATGATCAACACATATACTTCCTTTATCATTTGTTTTCATTTTTAAGTAGATTTCTATGCATTAACTCTAGGCTTTCATACCTACTTTCCCTATCCGCCTCCTCCAAGCTCAATCCCAGAAAGGAGTCTGTGTCTTTAATTAGCTGTCTACACCTGTTTTAACAAGGCGGCACCTGCAGCGTGACATAGCAGTAGCAGTGCTACGTGCTCCCGGGAGACAAAACCCAGCATCCTAGAGAGATGCAAGGACCCTTGTTTATAGACTGCCAGAGCTGGAAACCAGTGTATGCTGTCAGCTGTGAAAAGAGAATTCTGAACCCTAGATGCCAGATTTCAAATTTTCCATAGGAGCCCTGTCATCCTTTCTGACTTCCACTGTACAAGCCACCTACAAATCATGACCTACAGCTGGCCTCGTTTTATGACAAATATTTAGCCCACAGGCCTGGCTGGTCCATTAAACATGCACACACATGCACATGTGCACACACACACTAGAGAGAGAAAAAGGAAGCAAGAGATCCACACTGATAGCATATGATATGACCTGGTCCTACAAAGCAATCTGCCAGATTGCTGCTGTAGAGAAGCATATAAAACAGTTTTAATAGTTTGAGAAATCACACTCAAATGTGAAATAAGCAAGGTGTCATCAGGCTACTTAAGACTTATTTTTCCAATCCCCTGTGTCTTATTGAAAACAGGATAGAAAAGACAAGGGGAAGGAGATGAAGTGAAGATTCTTAATCTCTTCGTACTTGGCATCAGGATGATATCAAAATAGTGTCAAAGCTCAAGTCTACAAAGCACCAAAGTATTTTGACAGTACTGAACTTTTATATTGTAGCAACACCTGGACCTTCTGAAGACACACCTCCCTCTTCGAATAATCCTATTGACTTTATCTAAAAAGAAAAAAGTATATCTAACAAACTAATCAGTTAATGGCTGACATTCCAGAAATGAGAAAAGAAAAATAGCATCAAGAATTTTTTCATTGTACTTAGAATCTTATCAGTCCAAAGTATGATTCCTCTTACACATAAGCAAGCTACTTTCGGTCCCTATCTTTTGTTATTGTCCTAAAACTCCAGGACTCTGAAGAGTTCTAATATGTAGATTCTGTTTTAGAAGTTAATTAGCAATTTTTGACTGACCTTCATCTGCTATACAAAATGAAAAAGTAAATTTGGAATTTTGATAATTAAAAATCCTGCCTGACAATTATACAAACAGTAGGGTGTAACTATGATTCATTCAAAGATGGAACTGTTTTCCTGTTTCTGCTTGCAGTGTATTTTTGTGTCAGTTACTTATATGCAAAGAATGTTTTTACCCCCGAAAGATCTACAGAGCCAATAAAGCTATGGATAAACAAGCTGAATGTTCTCATGCATCACCTACAATGTTATACTCTTAATTGGAGAATCTATGGCTTATTGATGATGCTAAATAGAGCACAGCTTGATTTTCACATTACAGGCTGAAGTCTCAGCTCTAATAGTTAAAAAAATTCTGTGATTTAGAAACTGCATGAATGGAAAATAAATGTAATTAAGGAGTAAATATGAAAATGTATAAGGTAATATTCCTTGAGTTTTTATCACATTTCAAACCTAGTACTTTAGCAGAAACCATCTAGAATATTCTGATAGCGTTTCATCCAATCATTCATTTATTTAGTTGTTCCTCAAGTACTTTGTGAGTGTCTACTCTGTATCAGGCCTATTGTTTTTTTTTTTTTTTGATTTTAGCGAATTATGGGGATACGAGTGTTAAGGTTACGTATATTGCCCATGCCTCCCCTCCCCCCTTGAGTCAGAGCTTTGTAGCAGGCCTATTCTACCACCTAGAAATTCAATGACGAAAAACAGGCACATTCCAATTCCTCATGGAGCACACAGATTTTAAGTATTATTAAGGAAAAATGTAGGATGCCTAAAAATTTATAATAGGAGAATATGACTATGAACATAAGGAAACCTCTGAGGAATGTCATTTGAGTTAAAATCCAAACAGTGAGTAGAAGCTGAGTAAGTGAGGATGCCAGTTGGAGATGGCATGCCAGGCATCGAACAGCATGTTAAGTCCTCAAAGTGGGAGGAGCCATGGCTCAATAGTAGGAAGTAAAGAAGAAAAGTATTATTGAGACAGATAAATTTAGAAAGAATGGCAGGAAATGACAATGAATATGTGGGTAACAAGCCCCTGAAGGTTTTTAAGCATGGAAGTAACAAGGTGAAAATCAGGGTTTGAAGACTTATCATTTGATCCAGCAATCCCACTACTAGACATCTACCCAAAGGAAAAGAAGTCAAACTTCACATGACAGTTTTTCATAATTTAATCCTTGAAATAGATAAGATTTTGATTGTGGCTACCAAAATCAATTATCTCCAAATATCATCGTCTTTCCTCTCAAAGATCTTTGGATATACACTGATTACTTATTTGGTTTTGGCCACCATGGATGTGCTTGACATGTTAATAAGTGGAGGAGTTTTCCAGGATAAAGAGAGTTAGATGATATTTTCTAAATACTTAGAAAAAAGTTTTAAGTATTTTTCTAGTTGGGGAAAAAGCAGCATTGGAGGAAATTTTCAGGATAATTATACTAATCAACAAATTAATCAGCAAATCTTAATTGCATGCTCACTTTGTACAAGGCACTAAACTCTGTGCACTGAAAGGTACAAAGAAATTAAGGATAAGGCCTAATTCCAGTTTAAAATCTAAAATGTATATTAGTTTTCTAATGCTGCATAACAAATTACTACAAACTGCACTTAAAACAGCAGAAATCTATCATAGTCTTTGTGAAGAAGGGTTTGCATACAGTGTAGCTGGGTTCTCTGCTCAGGGGTCTCCAGGGTGAAATCAAGTTGTTACATGGGCTGCATTCTCACCTAGGGCTCAGGATCCTCTGTCAAGCTCATTCAGACTGTTAGCAGAATTTGTTTCCTACAGGGTGAGCCTAAGCTCCCCATTTCCTGCTGGCTGTGGGAGTGGAGGGTGAATTTCAAGTTCTAAAGGGTACCCTTAGGCCAGACATGGTGGCTCACACCTATAAACCTAGCACTCTGGGAAGCCAAGGCAGGAGGATTGCTCAAGGTCAGGAGTTCAAAACCAGCCTGAGCAAGAGTAGGACCCCACCTCTACTAAAAATAAAAAGAAATTATCTGGACAACTAAAAATATATAGAAAAAATTAGCCAGGTATGGTGGCACATGCCTGTATTCCCAGCTACTTGGGAGGCTGAGACAGAAGGATCACTTGCTCCCAGGAGTTTGAGGTTGCTGTGAGCTAGGCTGATGCCACAGCACTCTACCCTGGGTAACAAAGTAAGATTGTGTCTCTAAAAAAAAAAAAAAAAAAGAAGGGGGTGCCCTTTGGTTCTAGCCATCTGGCCCTCCCACAGTGTGAGAGCTTATTCTTCAAAGCCAGCAGGAGAATCTCTCTTTAGTGTGCTAAGAAGTTTTATATAACTTAATGTAATCACTTGAGTAACTATACAAAAACCTTTGCCATATAGCATCACTATTATATTAATGGGTTCTATCCACAGTCAAGGTTTAAGACTGTACAGGGTGGGTATGCCATGGGCCAGGAATCTCGGGTACCATCTTAGAGTTATGCCTATCACAACATGCAAAAGGAAAAAATATCTGAGAAGTATGACAGTAAAGCCTAAGGGATGAAACTCTGGGGACCAAGGCTATCAGGGAAGAGGGGGGAAAAGAGGTATTTGGGAGAACTTTTGTAAGGAAAACAGAAGAGGGCAAAGGGTTTGCAAGTCATATTCCTGTTGGCAATAGTTTCACCAAAGCCCCTTGCCTTCTTCAACGTTCCCTATACTGGAAAATTTCATACTCGACTCCTACTCAAAAGTCTCTCTTTTTCTGATTCCCCAGAAACACAGTAATGGGAATTTGTAAAGTATGTTAGTATCTTCAGAATTTTTTTTCATATATGTCATTTAACATGTTTTTTTTAAAAAACTAAGGAAAATGGTTAAAGTGAATTTGAGTGAATTTTCTATATATTGTTGGGCAAAAGCCTTGAATTCAGTTCCTGCAGGGACTAAAGTGCCCAAAGCTCATAATATTTTGGGATTTTCTGATCAAAAATTATATCCCTACAAATGCAGAAAAAGAGCAAAATAAATGTTTTCAAAAGAATTCTATTAAGAAGTTTGTCATTTCTTTTTTGCTTTACCTTCTCCATACTCTTTGAAAAGGACAATAGTAGGTTGTGCTACCTAATCTTCTGTTTCTTGAACACAACACGCAATTTTCATGCTACAAATAATCATACCAAGGAACAAGGAATGAAAATTTGAATACACACGTAAACATAAGTGTCAAATTTTATCCTGAATGAAATAAAAACATTTTTTATGGAAAACATAAAATATCAGTGTATTATTTACTTATATGGAGGAAAAACCTTCTGTCAGGTAGTTCAGAGAATAGGATACAAAACAGAGCAATAAAAAATTGGAGTTGGATCAGAGAAAGAAATTTTAGATAAATCTTGAAACTGATAGAAAATAACAAGAGAATGGGAACTTCTAGGTGGGGAGACTTGTATGAGTAAATAGAATAAATAAATGAGAGTTATAAATTTTGTCTTGGATATTTTATTATTTATCTAGCCATTAATTCTTTCCACAAATAGTTATTGAACAGCACTAAGTGACAAGCCTTATGCTAAGTGCCTTTAATGTACTCTCTGAGTTTATTTACTCTTCACAATAATCTCATGTGGTTGACACATTTAGTATCCCTACTTTAGGAATGAGAGTTGAAGATTAGAGGGGATAAACTGCCTACAATCACGTAGCTAATATATCAGAGGGCCTGGTTTTGAACCCACAAAAAATGGGGTTAACAAATGAACAATGATGAAAGACGACATTGTAGAACAATCACTGAAAACAAATGTCAATGCTAGGAAGAAAAGTTCAATTTGAATATAGGAGTACCAAGCTGGAAATATATTTAAAGATTTAGAGATTAGAGAGAGAAGTGGGAATGTAATATTATTTTTGTGTCTTCTCAGAAGTGTACTTCTCTATGTCAGATAATTTCTGCAACATCTCACTCACTGAGAGGTTCCTATGGAAGACCTAATTCTAGGACTTCATTCCTCCAGCTATAGGGATTTCTCTGGCGATGGTCTCTTGACCAAAGCAGAGCCAATTACAGCACTTTGCCAGGTTAGTTTCTAATTAGAAATGGCAAAAAAGAGTCTCTTTCCTCTTAGATAACTACATTAGAGAAATGTGAATATGAAGTAGCCTGAAAGCATGCTCCTTGCTACACAAAGGAAGCTTTGTGTACAGAACATGAGAAGGAAGCCAACAGAGACAGGAATCTAGAAATGGGGAAGATAAATCTGAAATGGGGAAGAGAAATCTGAAATGGGGAAGAGAAATCTGAAATGGGGAAGAGAAATCTGAAATGGGGAAGAGAAATCTGGCGGCCTTCTAGTCCTTGGATTCACTCATCCCCGAGGTAAGTTTTTCCTCTTCTTTTTTACCAGGTTAATTACATATGCCAATAAACTCTCCTTAAGTTTAGCTTTAAACTTAAGCTAACTTACTCAAAGAGCCCTAAAGAATACAAGTTGACAAAATCGGAGATTTGTGCCATCTACAGGGTTTGGAGGTAATGGAGCACCATGCTAGAAAAATAACCATGTGGATGGAAAGGCAGATCTGAGAGACATCATGGAGACACTATCCTCAGAACTTCAAAATGGGATGACCTTGACAGGACAGAAGAGAACAGCGATTCCAAATTTAAGAGAGAAGCCAGAAAATCAGCTCGGGCTTGGTGACACCTTATGATTGATTATGTTGTGGTAAATACCATGATGTCAACTGAATTTTTCTCTGTATCTAGGACATACATCAACTCTGCACAATACCAACTCTTTCACTAAGCTACTGCACAAGCCAAGCCCAGCAACTCTCCAGTCAGCCATATCTGTCTAATTTTCACAATTCCTTGCAGACTCCTACCACCCAACTTTGTCATGCCATTCTTTATGAGCTTGTTCTCTTCCTCTTAAATGTTCCCTCTTCTAAGGACTTCAAGGTGAAGTTAAATGCTATAACTTCTAAAAAACCTTCTCTAAAACTTTCCAGGCCTCTTATTTACCAGACAGCACAGCTACTTTGGGCTTAGAAAAAAAGACACCTTGCCTTTTCTATTTTTGTTGCTATAGATCAATCTCAACATGCCTACAAATTGAAGAGCCATCTATTTTTTGAGCCCTAGTAGCATAACATGTATTTATTCATCAATCATTTAAATATTAGACAGCAAAAGTGAGCTCTGCTAATTACAGTAATTACAGTACCAGTAAAAAAATAATCTATCATTAATTACATTAACTACAGAAAATAATTTAACATATATATGTATATTAAATACAGCATGTATAGATGTGTATGTTTGTAAGTGTGTGTGTTTATGTTTTCAGACACATTTCAAATAGTACATAAATTGAAGCAAAGCATACCCTGGAAAAAGGTAAAAAGCCTCAGTATAAACATCCTCCTAAATTTACCTGTACTTCATTTACTTCACTTCCTCTTATTTTAAAATTCTAAATGAAAAATTCCCTATTGTATTATAAAGGCAGTTCTATAGTTTTATGATATTCAAGTAGGTAGGTCACGGCACCATTTTATTTTTCATTATATGAGACTTAGGTTAAAAATTCAGGCTTAGGCTCTACCACTTCCTAGCTGTGTGATTTTGGGCAAGCTCATTTTCCTTAAATACTTCAGTTTTCTTCTCAGTCAAGCTCAGGTAATATTGCTATTGCTCCTCTCTAATAAGCATTTTGTGACAATTCAATAAGTTAATGCAAATAAAGCCCTTAAAGAGTTTATGGCACACTAAAGACCTTAATTAGTTTTATTAATATATTACATCATCATCATCATTATTCTCTATGTCTCTTAGAAATACTGCAATATTACCATAATTTTAAAAAATACTCGATTTATACGTGGAAAGTTACTGCTTAAACAAATACCCTATTTAAATTTAAAACAATGGGTGAAAAAATTGAAAAAAATGTGGAAAGTTAGTTCTAAGGATATATAATTTTTTACCACTACAAAGTGCAAACATTCTGAGCTGAAAGATTTATGTAAATGTCCCCAAGCTGTAAAGTTACAGGCCTCTCTTGTGACTTAAATTGCTGATAATAATGTTGAATTTTCTTACATAGAAACCCCATGGATTCTCTTTCTGTTGCACCTTAGTTTCATGTTATTATTGCTATTTTTGCAAAGAAAAAATTAATCTTTCAACAAATTTTTACTCAAATTGGCTTTATATATCTTTTTCTTAATGCTGCAATCAAAAAAAGAAAATTTGGGCCGGGCACGGTGGCTCACACCTATAATCCTAGTACCCTGGGAGAGGCGGGTAGATCGTTTGAGCTCAGGAGTTCAAGACCAGCCTGACCAAGAGTGAGACCCCGTCATTGCTACTAAAAATAGAAAGAAATTAGCTGGATAACTAAAAATATCTAGAAAAAATTAGCCAGGCATGGTGGTGCATGCCTGTAGTCCCAGCTACTCGGGAGGATTGCTTGAGCCCAGGAGTTTGAGGTTGCTGTGAGCTAGGTTGATGTCATGGCACTCTAGCCAGGGCAACAGAATGAGACTCTGTCTCAAAAAAAAAAAAAAAAAAAAAGGTAAATCTGGGTTTCCACATGCTATTTAAAAAGGCAAAAAATTAATAGAAGATGAGTTAATAAAAATATAAACAGACTTACTTTTCTTCATTAAGATAATGTCATTTGTTTTCAGGATTTTTTAAAGTCACGTTTTAATTAATTATAATTAGATTGTATCTATTAATTTTAATAGTAAAATTTTATTTTGTCATTTTCAGTTTTTTAAAAATAATTTCCCTTCATCTTCAGACAGTCTTGGGATTATGTAATGCCTTCTCTAACAACCAATCTTTCCCCACCCAAGAAAAATAAAAAATATATGTTCACCTTATAAATTTTAAAAATTTCTGAAAGGGATATTTTAATATAGCTATTAAAGTTTTATTCAATCAAAAAATATATTCCATTAGAAAAAATAGTACACATAAATTAAGAATATAAAAAATTAAGATTTGATAGAAGCCTATTGTTCAGTAAATATTCAGCTAATGTTTTTACGTATATACTTATACATATCTATACATAAACATGCTTTCAAGTAGTAAGACAATGTTGTTCTTATATATTCTGCCTTTTCAACTTAACAAAGAGCATGCACATTTTCCCATGTCATCAAATTTTCATTAAGGCAGCTTTTATTTTCATAAAGTATGGTCCTTGAAAAAAAAAAATTCTGTGGTAATGTGTTATTTGTAAACCAAAGATTCTGTAGTAGAATGCATTTGGGAGACATCAAGTTAAATGGGCTTAACCATGTTTATTTATTATAGTATTTCTCTGAATTTTTCAAAACTAATGTCCATATGATTCTCCAAATAGGAGATTTGTTTCCCAAATGTTTTGGCCATGCCCCCATCTGTACTAGTTAAGGTTTTCCGGAGAAACAGAACCAATCGGAGAGGGAGGGAGAGGGAGAGAGAGAGAGAGGGAGAGGGAGGGAGGGAGAGGGAGGGAGGAAGAGGGAAAGAGAGGGAGGGAGAGGGAGGGAGAAGGAAAGAGAGGGAGGGAGGGAGAGAGAAGGAGGGAGAGGGAGGGAGAAGGAGAGAGAAGGAGGGAGAGGGAGGGAGAAGGAGAGAGAGGGAGGGAGAAGGAGAGAGAGGGAGAGAGGGAGAGAGGGAGAGAAGAAGAGGGAGAGAGGGAGAGGGAAATTTAGTATAGGAATTGATCCATTGTCTGCAAGTCGAGAACCAGGAAAGCCAGTGATGGAATTCAGAGTCTGAAGGCCTGAGAACCATTTGAGGGGCAGGGGAGGGAACTGATGTAAGACCTGGAGTTCAAAGGCTTGAGAACCAGGAGCTCCAGTCTCCAAGATGGATGTTCCAGCTCAGAAAGAAAATTCTGCCTTCCTTTGCTTTCTTGTTCTAGCAGAGCCCTCACAGATTAGATGATGCCCACCCACATTGGTCTGGGTGGATCTTCTTTACTCAGCCTGATTCAAATGTTAATCTCATCTGGAAATATCCTCAAAGAAATGCCAAGAAATATTTTTTTCCAGCTATCTGGACATACAGTAACTCATTCACATTGACACATAAAATGAACTATCACAACCCTCCACCCTCCACTTTCAATGTTGCTCATGGACTGGTGTTTGGTGGAACATCTTCCCCCAAAATACTATCTCAAACAATACTATGAGATAGTTCTAACTAAATCATGATTTAGTTAGAACTATCTCATAGTATTGTTTCATTTATATTGACCATAATTTATTCAGTTATTCTCTACCTATTAGACATCTCAGTTGTTTTAAAGCACTTGCTATAATAAACTATTAAATAAGTTTATTTTTTCAATATCATATCTTCTAATATGTGTATCAGTTTATAAAATGCTTAATGCTAGAAGCATTTACTGACACTAAGCATTCATAATCAGTTTTTCAAATATTTAAAAATAGGTCTATTAGGTCAAATAGGTCAATAAAAAAAAGAATGGGTCAAAAGGAAATAAAGAAATAAAACTATCTCTATTTGAGATTAACATGATAGTATATCTAGAAAATCTCAAAGAATCATTGATAAATTAATTCAAACAATAAAAGAATTCAGTTAAATAGTAGGATAACAAATTTATATGTGAAAAATCAATAGCTTTCATATACACAAAAATCATTTTGATAAAGTAAACCTCACAATGGCAACACAGAAGATTATATACCTAGCAATAAGTCTCGCAAGAATGATGCACAACCTATATGAAGAAAATATAAAAACCCTCTTGAAAGATGAAAATAGACTTGAACAAATTGAAAGACATTTCCTATTCTTGGATAGGATGACTCAATGTTATGAAGATGTCAGATGTTCCTAACTTAATTTATAAAGTCAATATAATCTCAATAAAAATAGAAAAATTATTTTATTGAGTTATAGAAGCTGATTCTAAATTTTATATGTAAAATGAAGATGCAAGTATAACCATAAAAACACTAAAAAAGAAAAACTCTGAAGATTTATTAGCCTATCTGTAAAGACCGTATTACTAAATAATGTTGTACTGACATATGACTATACAAATGGATCAACAGAATTGAAAGTTCAAAATTAGACTCAAATTAACGTATAAATTTAATATAGGATAAAAGGAGTATCAAAAATTGCTGAGGGTAAAGATGAGATTTTTAACAAAGGGTGTTAAGAAAACTGGGAAGCCATTTGGAAAAATATAAAATTAAATCCATGTCTCACATCATAAACAGAATATCCTTCAAATAGATCAGTGATCTAAATGTAGAAATTGAAACCATACAATTTCTAGAAGAAAATCTGTGTAAGTTCCTGTTTAAACTATGTGTGCGGAAAGGCTTTCTAACTATAACTCAAATTTAAGAGTCAATAAAAGAAATGATTGACAGATATGACTATGTAACTTTTACATAGTCAAATTATATTTTAATTTGCATTGCTAAAAGCACTATAAATAAAGTTCAAAAATAACTGGCAAATTAGAAGAAAATATTTTAAAACATATCACAGAAAAAGTGCCAATATCACTTATATATTAAGAATTCTTATAAATTGAGGGGAAAAAGATAAAACATCAGATGGGAAAATGGAAAAAATACATGACCAGACAATTCAAAAAAAGAGAGAGACAAAATGGCCCTCAAATATATGGAAAATATTCTTTAAAAAGAAAAAAAGAAAGCTGGAATATCTTTATTAATACCACCCAAAGTACACTTCAGAATAAGAAATACTTTCAAGAAGAAGGCAGGGCATTAGAAGCGTCAATGTCACCAACAAATAGCAATGCTAAAATTGTATGCCCCTAACAACAAAGCTTGGAAATACATGAAGTAAAAATGATAGGACAAAAAAGGAGAAATAGAAAAATCTGTATTTGCACTTGGGGACTTCAAGGGTACTCTGTCAGTAATCTATAAAACAAGTAGACAGAAAATAAACAAGGATATAGAAGATTCTATCTACATGTAATTCTAGGGAAAAAACATCATAGTAATAGCAAGCAGATTAGTCAATGATTAGGAGAGTCTTTTTCTGGGAAGGGGGTTAATATTCTAATTCATTCATAATTAGAGAAATATAGACTAAAGCAACACATGATATACCATTCTAATCTATCATGCTGGCAAAAATTTCAAAAATACAAAAATACTTTCTGCTGGTGAAGCTGTGGGAAACAGATACTAACATATATTGCTGGTACAAAAGGAAATTAGCACAACCAAAGAGATTGGTCACTTACACATAGCAGGTAGCAAGAAGGAAATGGGGACAGAGTGGAAGGAAAGAAGAGAGAGCAACACTTCTCTGAGTGTGTCTGTTTGTACAGCCCAGACTCTTAGAAATCATGTGATGTTTCACATATTCTTCACATACCAAAAAAGTAAACAGTAGGTTTACAGAGGAGATCCAAAATGGGATATAAACACTAAACCTATTTTAGGTTGAGTAATGTAACCACATTCTCAGTGGTGGAAGAAAAGAATTACCATAGGTAATTGAGGAAGACAGTGTCTTGACTGACTATTGTCAGGTTAAAGACAAAAAGAGCTGTGTATAAATGCTTTGATCCAGTTAGTGAAAGTACTTCTCACAGGGATATAGGTTAGCAATTTCAAAACTACCAGAATTGAACAAATAAATAAATGCACTATAGATAATGAGAGCTAAATTTTGCACTGAGGGAGAAAGATGTAATAAATTTTAAACCCTGGGAGAAAGGAGATTTAAACACAGTGGTGTTGGAATAGAATCTGAGGTAGCAGTATAAACTCATAGTTTTTAATATAAGTACCAATAAATAGGAAAGGTAAATTGGTGTATGTGTGAATTTGTATAAATACATACATTTCCTAGCTGTGTCTACTAAAAGGGCCTGGAAGCAATGTCCCAGAATCTATAAGTACACCCAGAGCTCAGATCTTGATATCTAAACATCATTTTCCAAAGAAAGGAAGCAGAAGCAGGGCTCCTCAGAGAAGTTGATTCCAGAGCTGGGGCAGGAAATATATGAAATGAGTCTTGCGCAGGGGATGCATGTAGTCCTAACAAAGAGAGATCTAAAGGAATAAATACCTTGACTTTATTCACTTCTTTCTGATCTCCTACCAAGGACCCCTTTGGCTGAACCCAGCTGAAAGTCAGAGATAAAGGTTGACTGCTAATGGACCCCAAAATCTCAGCCTCCTGAAGCATAAACCAGGATGAAGAAGGGTAAAGAGTTTTCTAAAGGGACAGATGACTGGTACACTTACCAGTCACAGACATTCCTGAATAAGAGTAGTAAAGAAGGACACATATTCCCTGCAGCCAGCAAGTTTCCCAAAGGAGGAGGATGGCCTTGGTTAGGCAAGCCCATTTTGTTTCCCATATCAGTAGATATGTCACTCCTCCTCCCAGTCAGGGGACAATCAGTGAGGGGCAAGAGTTCAAAGTGTTACACTAATGGGACCTCTTTCAGACCACAGGAAAAATAATGAGCAGAAAATAAGAATTTCCCCAAATATATTCCTCCAATTTTTGTTCTAATAATCTATTGAGTTTAACCACTAAACTTTTAGTAACCCACAGATGCATCTTCCACCACCAGGGGAGGATAATAGTGTCTAATAGGACAGCCTCCCCAATACACACCCTTAGCGATGCCACACTGCCAATACCAAGCACTGCCCTGTTGGAATATTCTTTGGGAACTATTGTAGATTCTGCCCTTGGAAGGCACAGACATTAATCAAATCAATCCCAAGTCATCCTTAACTCAAGGCTAAATGTGTATTCATCATACACTTCCCATTCCAAATTGTATCTAGCCACGTTGTCCACTACAGCCCACAAGAGGTTTAATGAGATTAAATTTCAACATTAATGTATTCACATAAAAAGTCAATATAAAAGTTTCCCAAATCTGAATGTAAGTCTCTTCTATGTATCAAATTCCCAGAGAGAAATTCAAGCCTGAAAATTAAATTCTCTTTTAAGTTAAAACTAAAGTATGTTAAAAATGTTAAAGTCCAAAGGAAGTATGATCCAAAAGCAAATTAACTTTCTATTATAATTTAAAATTCAAAAAAGTTGAGTTCAGAATTATTCCTCCCCAACTTCTTATGTGCCCAGGCACATTTGAGAGGGGTTCTCAGTGTTCTTTGAGCAACTGTAGCCTAGGCCGATTCTCATTGTTTTGGGTAGAGTTACTTCAAAAGTCAGGTCTCAACAACTGTATTGGTTTTACACCAGACTTTCATGACTCTATGATTTCAAGTACATACAGTCAAGATTATCTGAGCCCTAACTCTCACCCACCACATTCACAAAAACCTTCCACTCCCAAGAGCAGTTATCTCAGGATTATGATCTAAATACTGGTAGTACTAAGTGTTGCCAGACTATAGCAGAGACTCAGTGGGTTTGTCAGTGGAGCAGATCAACAGAGCAAATCTGGCTTCAGCTTTACCAGGATGCCAAGAAATCTATGTCATGTCACTTTTCCAGAGTGTATGATTTGTGATTTCAAAATCAACTGGGAGAACTCTCTTAGCAAGAAGCTAATTTTGACACTATGGGTTCAACATATTTAGAGAAGAAACTTATGTGTACAGCTTTTCTCAGAGCATGGAATCTCAGACATTGCAGACTTATGGCGAAGTGTAGAGATTTGGCAAAGCAGTGGCCACACACTGAGTCTGAGGTTTTTTCAAAGACAATAGAGTTGAAATATTTTATTTCCATTTTACCTTTGGATCCTATGATTTGAGCACAGACTTTATCGAGGAACACCATAATCACACTCTTTTGAAATCTGATAAAGGGTTGATAACTAGAATCTACAAAGAACTCATACAAATCAGCAAGATAAAATTAACAGCCCCATTAAAAAGTGGACAAAAGACATGAACAGAAGGTTTTCAAAAGATAGAAAAATGCCCAACAAACATATTTAAAAATGTTCAATCATCAGGGAAATGCAAATTAAAACTACAATGAGATATTACCTTACTCCAGTCAGAATAGCTTTCATTAAGATGTCCAAAAATAAATTCTGGTGTGGATGCAGAGAGAAAGGAACGCTTATACACTGTTGGTGGGACTGCAAATTATTACAACTCCTGTGGAAAACAACATAGAGATAGACCTACCATTCAATCCAGCAATGCCACTACTGGGTATCTATCCAAAGAAAAAGAAGTCATTTTATCAAAAAGACACCTGCCCTGAAAATTTTTATTGCAGCACAATTTATGACTGCAATGATGTGGAATGAACCCACGGCCTATCAATTCATCAATGGATTAATATAATGTGGTATATGTATACCATGGAGTACTATTCAGCCATAAAAAGAATAAATTAATGTCTCTTGCATCAATTTGGAAAGAACTGGAAACCATTACCCTAAGTGAAGTATCTCAAGAAAAATAAAAACCACATGTACTCTAATAAATTGGAACTAACCAATGGGCACACAAGTACACAGAAGAAAGTAAAAGTCATTGGAAATCAAGAGGGCAAGAGGGGAAGACCTAAAACCCACCTAATGGGTTTTAGTAACACTGTTTGGGTATTGGGCACAATTAACACTATTTGGGTATTGGGCACATTTATAACCCTGACTCAAGCCATGTATCAAAAACATCTGTACCTCCTTAATATTTTGAAATAAAAAAAGAAAATAAAGTATATAGACTGTCAAAGGGTAACTATCAAGGGAGCCTTGAAGCCATTGGATAAAATCTATTTGCCAGTGGTCCATCCCAGTTTACTAAATCTACCAGAGCTGGATGAATGTGGAAGAGTTTCAACTCAATAAGCTCCTTACTCACTCTTGCTATTCGAATGCTCCAACCAATTTCAATGTACCTAGTCTGACAAACAGGTATGTTCACTTGCCTACTTCACTTACTATGTGTAATAGACTGGGCTAACACTCAAAAAATGGGGTTCTAATGATGGCCATTAACTCATCTTGGGGCCCCAGGAAACCCACACATCACCTCTATACTCCAATTTTTCCATCTGTTCAATGCATATTTATTGTAGCACCTGCTCTTCTCAAACTTAGCCTCATTCTCATCCTCCTCTACTCCACAGGGAAACACTGAGAATAAATAAGAAAATGGATTCTACACCCAAGCAGAAAGGCATCCCAATGGTCCTCTAAATTTAGAACAAAAAGGAAATGGACTTTGTTATACTTCTACAGTATTCTCTATTGCAGGGGTTCTCAAACTGTTTAAACAGGAGGCCAGTTCACTCTCCCTCAGACCATTGGAGGGCCGGACTATAGTTTAAAAAAACCTATGAGCAAATTCCTATGCACATTGCGCATATCTTATTTTGAAGCAAAAAAACAAACGGGCAAAAACACCCACATGTGGCCCGCGGGCCATAGTTTGAGGACGCCTGCTGTACTGTCACTCTTATGCACCTTCTTCCTACCCCAACATTTGCTAATATCTAATTACAAAAACAGGGAGCTATACAGACCTTAAAGCGAGCAAAGTTTTATTTCCTGGATTACTGGGCATAGAATCAACTCTTCTGTTGCTGGTCAGTTCCTCTTATAGGCTACTTTTAGAAGTGAACATCAGAATCTCTCCCCCAAACATAACCAAAAGTAAATCCAGCCCATCTCCGTTCCTTGTCTTGGCTAACAGTATTACCTCTTCAAGCATCAATTTTATTTCAAGTATTACCTTCCAACCAGCCTAGTCTCAAATCCACCCTAGTCACCACAACTTGTCATTTCTCCCGTGCAATGTCTCTTTAGTCTGTGGCTTCCCTTAATATCATCTACCTTGTTTAGACCTTATTATCTCTTTTTAAAACTATTACAATAGCTACATATAGGAGGAATCACTTCTGCATTCTATGGTTGCTAGAATTATTAGTATCTTTTAAAGCATCAAATTAATCATGTCATTCCCCTACTTAGAATCTTCTGAAATCCGCAAATATTCCATGTTCCTTCTTACCTCTTCTGTCCTTTTCTATATCTCTGTTCATTTTCAATACTGTTGTTTCTATCTGAAGCACCTTTACCCTACTTTTTTCCAGTAAAAAACCCATACCTCTTGAGACTTTCTCCATATATACCAGGTTTGTTAGCCCCTCTGTCTTCTGGGCTGCACAAGATTCTAGGCAGACATGTAGTAGAATAGCATCCACATTACTATAAATATGTCTTTACTTTCATCCCTTCCCTATTCAACATAAATTACTCAAAGTAGGTAATGGTAATTTATCTTTGTATCCCCATTATCTAATTCCCAGTGTGCAATATCTACCAAGTCCTTTGTAAATACCTCAAATGAAAGGTTCATGAGAGAATTTCCATTCTGGTTTTATCAGGAAGTACAGTATTTCCTTAGGATTTAACTTTTTAAAGCAAGTAGTCACAGCTGCATTTTACTGTATTTATTAATATGTAGAAAAAATCCACTCACTCTCACAGACCCAAGTCCCCTTAAAATTGCAACTCTGAGCTTACATTTTTTGGTTTGTAAAGTTTTATGACTGTATTCCAAAGTTTTCATGGTGTGTTTTCTTACTCTCTTATATCTTACTATTTGCTTAAATTGTTTTAATTGAGGTCATTTCCCTGTATCATAGACCAGTTAGGTGAAATGAGCTACAAAATTTATCACAAAATATGATTTTGTGTTTGATCATGAAGAAAAGATGATGTGTTGGGTATATACAACAGATTCCACCCTTCCCGTCCTACTTTTAAAAGTGAGAATGCAACAAATCTAAAAACAGGATGATAGAGAAATGATGAATCTAAATTAAAAATATAAATAAAAAAAAGTTCTGGGGCCAGGCGCTGTGGCTCACGCCTGTAATCCTAGCTCTTGGGAGGCCGAGGCGGGCGGATTGCTCAAGGTCAGGAGTTCAAAACCAGCCTGAGCAAGAGCGAGACCCCGTCTCTACTATAAATAGAAAGAAATTAATTGGCCAACTGATATATATATAAAAAATTAGCCGGGCATGGTGGCGCATGCCTGTAGTCCCAGCTACTCGGGAGGCTGAGGCAGAAGGATCACTCGAGCCCAGGAGTTTGAGGTTGCTGTGAGCTAGGCTGACGCCACGGCACTCACTCTAGCCTGGACAACAAAGCGAGACTCTGTCTCAAAAAAAAAAAAAAGTTCTGGTCTAAACCTAAACAATTCAGTACAGATTATGAATCAGCAAACTTTTCCTGTAAAGGAACCAATAGTTAATTATTTTAGGCCTCTCTTGCAACTATACAACTCTGCTGTTGAAGTATGAAAGCAGTATAGGAGCAGAAGATAAGCTTCCTTTCCACCCCCTCTGAATATTCACTAAACTGACAATAGAGAGATTAATGGAGAAAAGGCATACAAATTTATTAACTTTCACATGGACATGGGAGTTCTGCAAATAGGAGACTCAAAGAAGGGCCAGATGGTTGAGGCTTTATGCCCTCTTAATAGACAAGAGGGAGACCAGGGAAATGTAAGCAATTTGAGGGGTTGTAACTGAGTTTTGGGGGAATTGAAGGGCCCTAAGAGGCAGATGTTATCTTGTAAATGATTCTCTTATGAAATTGAATGGGACCAGTAAGTTATGGGAAGGTGAGGGGCAGAACTACACTATGAACAAAGGTTGTCATGTTATTTGGATAAAGTTTCCCAAGTTATCTGTAGAAGCTGTCCTCAGAAGAATAGATGAAAGTCTTTCTGCACACGGCAATGACTGTTACTCTCATCTTTTTCAGTGGTTAACCTTTCCTGGTTATTTGATGAGATTCCCAGGGAGGGGGGTTTAAGACAATTGCTTTTCTTTTGCCAAGAAGTTTCCTTAGTCAGATAAGACAATTCCAGAGAGAGTCCTTCCCTGGGGTTGGGAAGGAAGAAAAAACAAGAGAAGATTAGAAATTCCTTGGTTTTGAGGCAGCTTCTAAGGCTTTCTAATTTCTTTTAATTTAAAATGCTCAGCACGCTGAAGTATTATACTTTGGGTTCTCATTCTCTGCACCCCAACAGCAGCCATAGATAATATATAAATCAGCTATTTTCTAACAAAGTTTTATTTACAAAAGTAGAGAACGATATTTGGCCTGTGAAACAGAGTGTGCTGACCCTGATTGACAGGATTAAGGTAATCCACTTGTACCCCAGCCTCATCTACAGTGTCTGGTGACAAAAAAATATATAAAAACCAAGATCAATTCACAGTGACATAACAATAAAACGACAGTAGATACAGAACCACAGGTGATTATTTAAATTTTACAGTCATAAAATGTCTAAAGCACTGGGAACCTTTATTTTTGGAAATGAGAATTTTAAGCTTAATTTTATGTTACGCATTTATTTTTTAGAAGGAAAATTGTCTTAGTTCACATCAATGGCAATTACCATTTTCTCTCTGCTTTACAAAAGACATAAACTAGGCGTTTTTATAATTTTGAGGGTATTTTTGGTTTAGAATCCATTGTTTGTTTGAAAGATGAATAAAGCTGATAGAATTTATTTATGAAGTACAAATAGGAAATGTTAAATTGCTAATGAGTGAGGGGGTGTTGCCAAATTGATGCTGTAGAAAGAAAATTACTGAGGGATTTTTGGATAATATGTTTTAAGGCTGCAAAAGTTATTGCTTCAGAAGAAAATAACATGCACCAAAACCTCTACTATTTCATGAAAATAAGGATTAAATTTCAAAGCACTATTTACTTAGGGCATTTGTACAAATATGTTTCTTTAGTGTATAAATTATATGATTCCATTGGAGAAGAACAGTAGCTGGTCAAACCCAGACATTAATTTTGTACAGAACAACAAACAGTGATGACAGAAGCAAAAATTCAAAAAGAAAACTTTCAATGTTTTTGTAATTTCCCTTAAAAATTTAGTGTGGGTCGGGCACGGTGGCTCACGCCGGTAATCCTAGCACTCTGGGAAGCCGAGGTGGGAGGATCACTCAAGGTAAGGAGTTCGAAACCAGCCTGAGCAAGAGTGAGACCCAATCTCTATTAAAAATAGAAAGAAATTAATTACCCAACTAAAAATATATAGGAAAAAAAATTAGCCGAGCGTAATGGTGCATGCCTGGAGTCCCAGCTACTCGGGAGGCTGAGGCAGTAGGATTGCTTGAGCCCAGGAGTTTGAGGTTGCTGTGAGTTAGGTTGATGCCACGGCACTCTAGCCTAAACAACAGAGTGAGACTCTGACTCAAAAAAAAAAAAAAAATCAGTGTGGCCCAAACCAGAGGACACGTTAGTTGAAATTCAGAAACTATTGAATGTTGTTTTGGTTCTTTCAGAACAAGGTATCTTGCTATAGCAATTTGTATCCTCAGGGCCTGCATGAATTTAATAAACTACCCAAAGGGGACATAATATAAAAAATTTGTGTTACTACTTGAGCCATTTCTCAGGTGATATACAGGAGCTAGAGCACCATGTCAATAATCCAAAGCCAAAGGCTTCGGGGAGTCTCTTTGTTCAAGAAAGAGTACACTCGGCTAGTTGAATTCTTGATATGTGATGTTTATTTTTCACTAGAAATTCAACAGACCCAGCAATTTCTAATATGACAATTTCAGGCCTCAGACACATGAAGAAATTTCGTGCAAGAAAAAAAAATAACTCTTTCCAGAAGCATCGGTATAGACAAATTATTAATAAATATAAATATGATATTTGGAGATAGTGCCCTCAGATGCTTGATTTTGGAATCATTAAGTGAGATTATCCCTGGGAATAAGTTTTTTCCAAAGTATATGAAGCCTATGTTTCCAAAATCTGCAGCTCTTCAATTTGTTAAGGAATGAAAATTTTAGTAGTATTGTGAGAAATCAGAAGACAAATTCAAATTTGATGGCTCCTCACTTGGCAAAATATGACCAGGAAAGAATTTTTTTAATTGTGTTGGGAAGGGAAAATTGAGATAAACACAGATTTTTCTCATCCTTAATTACAAAATAAGAGTATCCTTCTCTCTTGCTTTTGTGTTATCATTATTTATAATATTTTGTGTGCAAAATATAGATGAAATTATTCTCCAACTTTTGTCCACACCTCTTGCATTTTGTGATTTTGCAGATATTCTCATCAAGAGTTTAACTTTCTCACCCCTATCCTATGGGCTGCCTTGTGGTTTGACTTGGCTAGTTGAATGTGGCGAAATCGACGTGTCAATCCTGAGCCTAGACCTTTAAATAATAGTACACTTCTGTATGCCCTCTTAGAAGTCTAAACAGATGCTATTTGAAAAACTCAGGCTAGTCTTCTAGATGACGAAAGACATGAGAATCTAGCACCTGTATTGCCCAGGAAAATGGAACACATCCAACCACCAGAAATGTGAGTGAGGCTATGCTAGACCAACCAGCCCACCTACCAGCAAAATGCAAGTACATGAGCGAGCCCAACTGAGACCAGCTGATCCCAGCTCGGATCACTAGACCCATCCAGACAACCTTCACTTGTGAACAGAAATGATCCTACTTTTGAAGCTACTAAGTTTTGGGCTGATTTGTTATACAGTAAAACAAAACCCATGTGCCATTTGAAATCTTTATTTACCTATTACCAAATTTTTCTAATCTAATTAGATCTAAGATCTAATTTCTAATTTAATTCTAATTTGAGATCTAATTGAGTAAAATTAAGGGGAAGATTCCAATGAAGACATTTATGCTCTAACTGATCATTCAGAACATAGTTTTAAGGCATATTACTGCATAGCAGATTAAAAATTGTTATAAAAAAAGCTAAACTGTAGCTGCTTCTAGTTCTGGAAGTATGTAACACTGGAGTAGGGGAAGAAATAATACATAAGAATGGAATACCATATCTCCATATTGCATTCTTTCTGTTTCTGAAGACTAGTAGAACAAGGCAAAGGAAAGAGTAAATTCCAAAGCTTCTATCTGTTCTCTATGCTGCAAACAGTTGAGATCCAAAGCAAATGGCTTTTTGTTTATCCATTCCTTGCAAGACTATGGAAACCAGATGCAATTAGCACAAGGAAATAATAGGACTTTGGGGTTTGTCAAATACGCTTTTATAATTAACTTTTCCTCTTATTTCAAAATATTAAGGAGATACAAATGTTTTTGTTCCATGGATACATTTTATCATGTTTAATTTGGGGCTTTTAGTGTGGCCATCACCCAAATACTGTTCATTGTACCCAATAGTCAGGTTTTTACCTCTCCTCTCTTCCCTCCATCCCCCTTTCTTGGTTTCCAATGACCTTTACATCTCTTTTGCCCATCAATTAGCTCCCAATTTTTATATTAGAGAGTACATGTGGCGTTTTTCCATTCCTGAGATACTTCACTTAGGATAATGGTCTCCAGTTCCATCCGAGTTGTGGCAAAAGACATTTCATTCCTTTCATAGCTGAGTGCTGCTCCATGGTGGGTGGGTGTGTGTGTCAATAATCCAAAACCAAAGGCTTCTGGGAGTCTCTTTATTCAAAAAAGAGTACACTCCACTAGTTGAATTACTGATATTTGATGGGTTTTTTTCACTAGAAATTCAACAGTCTCAGCAAATTCTAATACACACACACACACACATTTTCTTAATCCACTCATGAATTGATGGGCACTTAGGAATTATCCTGTTTTTACAAAAAAGGTACCTAACTTAATGCACAATGCCAGTATTAGTCAAAAGAGAAATAGATGTTGCAAAGTGAGGCTGTTGGTAGTATCTCACATAAACCCAGTGAGCTGAGGAGAAAATTTTAGAGAAGGTCCCAAATTCAAGCTGTTAGTGCATCTCCAAAAGTTCATACCTGCTAACAAAAGAGGCATTGATTCAAATATTATATTATTATTATTAGTTGACATGGAAACTGAGGCTCAGAGAAGTAAAACTACTTACTAAAAGTTCCTTAGCTCATGAATTTCAAACTTTACAATCTCGGAACAATCCCTTACATTTCAAACAAAGATATTAAGAAAATAGACCTTTAGACTTAGTTTAGAATTTTTTTGACAATCTAATTCCTTGTGTCTGATCTTAAATCCCTTCTTTAAACTGGGAAAATGTGGCTGTGATTTTAGTCTCAATCTATTTTGCACTGAAAAATATGACAGATAACTGGTATCCTTCTTAAATAGATCCTCCAAAAAATTGCAGTCCTCACCATTTTTCTGAGAAGAGCAACAGAAGACACTGCTATTGGAATTTCTTATTAAAATTTTACCATTTTGTACCAGTGCTGGTATAGTCTCTCAAAAAAGATTTTGAAATTTGCAGGCTCAACTTGCATGAGTCATCTTGTTTCTCAAACCTGTGGTTCATATTGAGCATAATCTGCTATGAAATAAAAGATGCCGGTTGCCTTCCAAATTCAATTAATTCTTCCTCAAATCATAAAGTAAATCACACCCTGAAATATAAACAAAAAGGGAAAGGAGAACAGTATCTGTGAGTCCTTGCTATTGGACTAACATTATCCTTTGTAACTTTTTGTTTGTGCTTAGCTATTTCATGATCATTTTCAAGAAAAATAAAAAAATATTCTCATTTTCTTGATGTGAGATTGACAAACAAAAACTGCATAGGCTCAATTTTTCTGAAAAATGGACATCTTAATAAATATTTGTGCCATACTGCTATGGTAACTGCATTTAGAAAACAAGTGCATTTCCTTGAGATTAGAAATGATATTATTTTGTTGCTTAACAATACCAAATTGTCTGCTAATAATATTCTAGCTGATAGAGACCAAGGAGAGTGACAGAAATTAACTTTTTTTTTTTATTTCGGCATATTATGGGGGAACAGATTTTAAGGTTTCAATAAATGTCCTCCCCCCCACAAGTCTGAGTCTCCATCATGACCATCCCCCAGATGGTGCACATCTCACTCATTATGTATGTATATACCCGCCCCCCTCCCACCTGCCCAATACCCTATTACTGTAGTACCTATGTGTCCACTTAGGTGCTACTCAGTTAATACCAGTTTGCTGGAGAATATATCTGGTGCTTGTTTTTCCATTCTTGGGATACTTCACTTAGTAGTATGGGTTCCAGCTCTAATCAGGAAAATATAAGATGTGCTATATCACCGTTGTTTCTTAGAGCTGAATAGTACTTCATGGTATACATATACCACATTTTATTAATCCATTCTTGGATTGATGGAAACTTGGGCTGTTTCCACAGCCTTGCAATTATGAATTGTGCTGCTATAAACATTCGAGTGCAGGTGTCTTTTTTGTAGAGCGTCATTGGATCTTTTGGGTAGATGCCCAGCAATGGGATTGCTAGATCAAATGGTAGATTCACTTGTATCGCTTTAAGGTATCTCCATATTGCTTTCCACAGAGGTTGAACTAGTTTGCAGTCCCACCAGCAGTGTAGGAGTGTTCCTCTCTCTCCGCATCCATGCCAACATTTGTTATTTGGAGACTTTTTGATAAAGGCCATTCTCACTGGAGTTAAGTGATATCTCATTGTAGTTTTGATTTGCATTTCCCTGATTTTTCATATGTTTGTTGGCCATTCTTCTGTCTTCTTTAGAAAAGTTTCTGTTCAAGTCCTTTGCCCACTTTTTAATAGGGTTATTTGATTTTTTCTTCCTGATTTTCGTGAGTTCTAAGTATATTCTAGTTATCAGCCCTTTATCGGATACGTAGGATGCAAAAATTTTCTCCCATTCTGTAGGTTGTCTGTTTACTTTCATGACTATTTCTTTGGCTGTGCAAAAGCTTTGTAGTTTCATCATGTCCCATTTATTTATTTTTGTTGCTGCTTTGATTGCCTTTGGGGACTTCTTCATAAACTCTTTGCCTAGGCCGATATCTAGGAGAGTGTTTCCAACATTTTCCTCTAGAATTCTAATAGTTTCATACCTTAGGTTAGAAATTAACTTCTGATAAAGACAATACTGAAGTTCTAACATTGGTGTTTTTCATATCTCCAAGAAGTCTGTAAAGAGATATTTATCAAACATCTTTTATATTCAAGAAGCTATGCTAGGAATGCCAGGGCCGTAAGACACAGCTCCTCAAGGAGCTCAAAACCTCAGAAGACGGATGCAGAGATAACAGCAAGATGAGATAGAAACTTAAAAGTGCCATTGGAGACGGACAAGGAAAGAGCTGTAAAGGAATTATCCAGCCAGTAAGTCTGTTGATTGCTATGTGCCTTAGACTTGGTTCTTTCTGTGCTACTTTTAGGTTCAATGCACTTCAGCTTCCAGGGTGAGGCTTATCCAGATGCGCTGACCCTGCAATTTCCCCAAATGTGGGAAACTCAATGGCATAATTTGTGATCATGGGGAACTGCTTTTGTAATTTCTTTGATACTGTTCTCCTTTCCTTTTTTATTTTTATTTCAGGGTGTGATTTACTTTATGATTTAAGGAAGAATTAATTTGCAGGCTCAACTTGCATGAGTCATGTTGTTTCTCAAACCTGTGGCTCACATTGAGCATGATCTGCTATGAAATAAAAGATGCCGATTGCCTTCTAAATTCAATTAGTTCAGTACAATGCTGAACAGAAGTGGTGAGAGCAAACATCCTTGTCTTGTTGCTGGTTTTAGAGGAAAGCATCCAGTCTTTCATCATTAAGGATGATGTTAGCTGTGGGGGATTTTTTGCTGATATTTTTAGCAAGTTGAATAAGAAACATAAGTAACCTTAACACTTGTACCCCCATAATATGCTAAAATAAAAAATAAATTAATTAAAAAAAAATATATATATATATGTTACTAGAGACAAAGAGGGACATTTCATAGCAGTAAAGTGTTATTTCATTAGGGCAATATAATAATATGATCACATATGCACCTAGCATATGGAAGCCCAAAATACCTGAAACAAAAATTGGCATAACTGAAAGGAAAAATATGTAAACCAATAATAATAGCTGAAGAATTCAATACCTGAGTTTCAATAATTGATAGAACAAGACAGAAAATAAACAAGAACAAAGAAGACTTGAAGAACACTATCAGTGACCTTTAACACCTCACTGAAATCTGTTTTGCAAGAGCAAAATACACATCTTTTTCAAGTGAAAATAAAACTTTCTCCAGAATAAACCATATGCTGGTCCATAATACAAGTCTCAGTGAATTAAAATGATTGAACTATTACAAATTATGTTCTTTAACCACAACAAAATTAAATTACAAATAAGTAATAGAAAAAAATTTGGAAATTTCCAGATATTTTGAAATTAATACAATTCTAAATGACACATGGCTCAAAGAGTAAATCACAATAGAGTTATAAAATATATTTGAATTAAATTAAAATAAAAACACAACAGATAAAAATGTATAGGCCACAAATAAAGTGGTGTTTAGTCAGAAGTCCATAGCTTCAAAAGGTAGAACAATCACAAGTCAATAACCTAAAATTCCCCCTTAAGAAGCTACAAAAAGAAGAATGAACTAAACTTAAAGCAACCAGAAAAAGGAAGCAATAAAAATTAGAGACCAAGTAGATTAAATGGATACAAGAAAACAGTAGAGAAAATCAACAAAGCCAATTTTCTTTGAAAAGATGAACAAAATTAGCAAATCTTAGATAGACTGCCAAGGAGAAAAAGATACAAATTATTAATATCAAGAATGAATTTAGACCTTTATATTACTTAATACACAAACATAGCTCAAAATGGCTTATACACTTTAATGTATGAGCTAAAACTATAAAACTAACTACTATAAGAAAACATCTAGGAAAATGATGGAGAACTTATATTGAGCAAAGAGTTTTTAGATATGACACCAAAGCATGATCCATAAAAGAAAATATAGATAAATAAGTATCATCAAAATCAAAAATTTTTACACTTCAATATATTATTAAGAAAATTTAAAGGCAAACCAAAGACTTGGAGAAAATATTTGCAAATCACATATCCAATTAAAAAAACTTTTAGCCAGAATATATAAAGAGTACTTACAACTAATTATTTAGAAGATAAACATCCAGTTAAACGAATGGGAGATTTGAATAGACATTTCACCAAACAAGATGTCCTGATGGCTAATAAGTGAATGGACAGATGGCCAACATTACTGGTTTTAAAAAATTGAAAATTAAAGTAAAATGAGATACGACTTCACATCCAGTAGAATGGCTATAATCACAAAGATATACTATTATACTAATATATACTATATATACTAAAGATACACTATTATACTAATATACTATACAGATATTAGTGAGGATGAGGAAAAATTGGGATGTTCACACTTTGTTGGTGGTAATGTCAAATGTTACAACACTTGGGCAAACAGTTTGGCAGGATGGCAGACAGACTAAAATGGTCCTCAATAATTCCCACCTCCTAGCTTCCTAGTTTTTACTTCTTTGGTAATTGCCTGCCCTTGAGGCATGACATGTGACTTGCTTCTAACCAATAGAATATGGCAAATGAGTATTGCCTCAACAATTAAATTCCATAATTTTATAATATTGTAACTTTCATCTTGCTAATAGATTTTCTCCCTTACTGATTTTGATGAAGTAAGCTACTATGTTGTGAGCTCTCCTGCAGAAAAATATACATGGCAAAAAGGTGAGGGTAGCTTCAGGTCAACAGACAGGACAAAATAAATTCTACCAACAACCACATAAGCTTGGATGTGAATTCTTGCCCAGCTGAGACTGAGATAAGACCATATCTCCAACCAACACCTTGACTGCAGCCCTGTGAGAGACTCTGAGCCAGAGAAACCAACTAAACAATGCTTAGACTCCTGATCCACAAAAACTATGAGATTATAGATGTGTTTGTTTTAAGCTGTAATATTTTAAGTTAATTGTTACAAGGCAACAGATAACTAATACAGGCAGTTTCTTAAAAGGCTAAACATAAACTTGCCATACAACCTAGCAACTCCAAGCCTAGGTTATATACCAAAGAGAAATGAAAACATAAGTCCACATAAACACTTATACATAAATATTCATAGCAGCATTATTTTTAATAGCCCAAAGCTGGAAAGAATCCAACTATTCATCAATGCATGAATAGACAAACAAAATGTGGTATATCCATTCTATAACACACTACTCAGCAATTAAAAACAAACTGCACTGTAATATAAATGAACCTTAAAAACATTATACTAGATGAAAAAAGCCATATGCAAAAAGTATATATTAATATTATAATATTCCCTTTATATAAAATATCCACAAAAAGCAAACTGTTAGAAACAGAAAGATCAGTGGTTTCCTGGGCCTGGAGGTGGGAGTGGGACTTAACTATAAATGGACAGAAGGGATCTTTGGGTTGATGGAATGTTCCAAACTGAAGTGTAGTGATGGTTACCCAACCCTATAAATTACTAAAAATCACTGAATTATACACTTACAGTGGGTCAAACTTATGGTATGTAAATTATACTTCAAAAAAGTTTTTTTTTTAAGATCCTGGTGGATAGCCTACCTCAGGAAGAATTATTTTCACTGTCTAGTCATTTAGCCCCAGCAATGCAACCCCAAATAAAACCTACAGAGAATCCTCATTGTGCCATTAAGAACCTCACCACCTGATCAAGTTAAAAGGCTTCTGCATAGCCAAGAAAACTATAATGAGAGCAAACAGACAACCTACAGAATGGGAGAAAATATTCGCATGCTACATATCTGATAAAGAGCTGATAACTAGAATCTATATAGAACTCAGGAAAATCAGCAAGGAGACATACAACCCCATTAATAAGTGGGCAAAGGACATGAGCAGAAATGTTTCAAAAGAAGACAGAATAATGGCCAACAAACATGAAAAAATGGTCAACATCTCTCATCATCAGGGAAATGCACATCAAAACTACAATGAGATATACCACTTATCTCTAGTGAGAATGGCCTTTATCAAAAAGTACCAAAACAATAAATGTTGGTATGGATGTGGAGAGATAGGAACACTCATACACTGCTGGTAAGACTGCAAATTAGTACAACCTCTGTGGAAAGTAGTATGGAGATACCCCGAAGAGCTACAAGTAGAGCTACCATGTGGTCCAGCAATCCCATAACTGGGCATCTACTCAAAGGATAAAAGACATTTTATAAAAAAGACATCTGCACTAGAATGTTTATAGCAGCACAATTCACAATTGCAAAAATGTGGAAACAACTCAAGTACCCACCAGTATATGAGTAGATTAATAAAATGTGGTATATGCATCCCATGAAGTACTACTCAGCCATAAATAAATGATGAACTAGCACCTCTTGTATTAATGTGGATAGAGCTGGGGCGCATTCTACTAAGTGAAGTATCACAAGAATGGAAAAACCACCACTAAATGTACTCACCATCAAATTGGTATTAACTGATCAACACTTAAGTGCACATATAGTAGTAACATTCATCGGGTGTCAGGCAGATGGGATGGGGGAGGAGGGGATGAGTATAGTCACACATAATGGGGGCGGTGCACATCATCTGAGGGATGGACAGGTTTGAAGCTTTGACTTGGGCAGGGCAAAGGCAATATAGGTAACCTTTGTACCTCTGTAATATACTGAAAGAAAAAAATATTAAAAAAGAACCTCCCCACCAAAACTAACTGGTCACAGCCTTTGGCTTCTTTGAGCAGCTAAGAGGAGAAATGCCTAGGTGTTCTGGCTATACACCTCAGTGAAAAGGGGAATTTTCAAAGTGGACCTTGAAGGAAAGGTAGGATTTAGAAAGCCTGGAAGGAAGAGCATTGCTAGCAAAAAACAAACAAACAAACAAAAAAAAAAACAGAGAGAGAACAAGAGGGAGAGAGAGAGAGGGAGGAGCAGGAAGGAACAAGATATAATTGAGGATGATCAAGTAGTTAGTTTTAGCTGAAATTTTGCAGAAGGAGGGAAATGTAAAGGTGAGAACAGTAGGATTCTTAATATAAGTTAATCTTTACAGGTAGAATCTGTGATTATTATTATTTTCTACATCATTTGCAATATTTAGTAAGAACTTGCTGCACACAATGTTAAGCCATAGGGGTAAAATGTGTGATGTATACATTCTCAGGCATAAACATTAAAAAATGGTAATATTATAAAAGAGGAAGAATTCTCTCTGAAAATACCTGCCCTATTTTTCCCTCTTTCTCCTTACATAAGCAGGGAACAAAATGGTGAAAAAAATACCTAAGCTAATTTGTCTTCACACAACAAGATTTTTAACCCAGCAACCAGAAGAGCAAAGAAATAGCTTCATAGTGACCTTGACAACTTCTTTTTTTCTCAACCCTAAATGGAAACAGATGCATACTCTAAGGTCAGAGATTTCAGTTCTAATTACTGACTTTGCCAATCTGTGTCTCTAAAGTGCTTCCTCACAAGCACTGTTAATGGCTGGTAAAACATATGCTTCCACTCCATGCAATGGGACAAGGGAAACCTAACAACAAAGTAACATAGAGGGCATTCCAACCATACTTTTCTAAAAGTCATGGTGAAAAAAGATGGTTATTATTCAGTATTATAAAGGATAGTCTCACTGTGCTCTTGTCTTTTTATACTTTGTAGAAGGCACAAGGATAACGAGCACATTTCCTTGGAGCTACAATCAACGTGCTGAACTAAAGGCAGCACTACAATAAACCTTGCCCTATATTCTGATGTCAGTGAAATCAGGGCAAGCTCTCCGCTCTGGCCAGTGTTTTGGCACTTTCCATTAGCAGTTTACACATAAAACATATGCTTTTAAGAGACCATAAATTATTTCAGGAATTTATCCTATTTGGAAAGCTTAGCAATTTCAAAGCTGATAGCAGCCACCCATCTATAAGGAAAGTTATGCTTTGACTATTAAATGGAAATACAGGGATGCATATAGGAGTTAGAATTGCCTAAAATGCACAATTCAAAATGAGGAAAGCCAACAAGAGCCACAACCGAAGTCATTATAGCTCTAAGAAAAGCTTTCGAGAATTTGAAACAGGCTCAGAATTTCTCACCTTAATTGATTTCTACACAAATATCCTTATAGTCCATCTGTCTATATGAGTACACAATGTTCTCTGTTTTGGTTAAATCTTCATCTCATTCCTTGGTTAACTACTATAGATACTTTTCAAAGTTTTGTTCTTCTGTGTGTAAATGTCACAGAGTGACTAACCCATACCTAAAACAGAGAACAATCTAAAAGCCTGTGACATTCAACTTGAGGGCCTCATGGGAAGTGACAACACCCAGTAAGTAGAGAGTGGTGCTAGATATGCCCATAAACTGCTGGCATGAGATTACTCAAATTTGATTCCATAAGGAATTTTTCCAGGTAACCGTTTCTCTTCAGTTGTAATCTAATCTTATCTAATTTAGCTCTGCAAATTAAAATTTGTTGAGGTATTTGTAAAAGAGGCACATCCTCTACCTTAAACAATTCTTCTGGGTGGAAAGTGCCCAGAGATGGATAACTTCTGAATTTTGGTATTCTTATTTGGCTTTGAATGCATAATGCTTCCACCTTTATTTTATATATGAGAGAATGGGGGATAAAATGCGGTAGAGAGATTCTGAATAATGTACCAAATAGAATCATAATTCTGCTAGTATTATAATAATCAGAAAATATCCCTCTCAACATAAAATAGTATCAATTATAACAGTAAAAATAAGTTAGTAAAAGATTTGAGCTGAAAGCGAAATGTCACAATTTCCTGTTCCAAAGATAAGTGCTGACAAAAATTCTCTCCTTGAATAAACTTATCAGGCTCTTCTGAACTCTCTTCTCAACTCGGCCCTGGGACCCTGACTTTGCGGGCTTCCGAGTTCAACTCTGCATCATCCAATTTTAGCAAGAATCCTGCTAAGTCAGTTTAACCAGAATCCCCTACTCTTGCTGTCTGACCACTTGATATCTGACTGGGTTCCTTATCCTTCATCATCCCCCAGGTGATGTCTGGTCACCCTAGCCTGCCTGTGCAGGAATCCTGTTAAGTCATTTTATCCAAAATCACCTGGTACCTCTGATGCTTCCACTTAGTGATTTTTAATTCACTAACCTCCATTCACCACTGTGCCTCTTGGCTATAAATTCCCACTTTTTCTTATTGTATTCAGGGTTGAGCCCAATCCATTTCCCCCACTGCAAAACCCCATTGCACTGGTCCCTACACCTGTTGTGATAGTCCTGAATAAAGTTTGCCTTACCATTTTTTAACAAGCGAAAGAATAATTGTTCTCTTTAACGCTTATGGTGCTGTGAAGACAGGATCAGGTTCATCCCTGGACTCCCAGACCTCTCGCCCAGGACCCTAAGTGCACACTTTTGAAGCCTTTGTCTTTACTCCTTCCGGATCGATCAAGGATCTATTAGTGAGTTACACTCTGGGACCACTGTACTCAACAATCTATGGGAGCTAGTAAGGACAGATTTTGATTCTTAAGATTCTGGGTATACTCTAGAAACTGGGTTAGTCTCAGACAAACAGAGTCTGGCTTAGAGTCTTAGATTTCTCTGTTTGTGAAAGCTGGGTTAGAAGCCCAGGCAAGCAGAATCTAGGTGAGGGTCACAGAAACTGGATTAGGACTCCAGACAGGCAGAAGCTGGGTTAGGTGCCCAGGCCTCTTTGTTTGAAAGGTACCTGTTGGGCTGCAAGTCTCTCTTGGCTTTCTGCCTCCAGTGGGGGTAATTCCTTGATGCCTGAGCTAGCAGTTCTGCTTCCTTATTTCAAGTGGGGATTCAATCCCCAACTTCTGGGATGGGTATTTTTTCCTGGCTCTTTGTGAGGCTTTTTTGTTCTCTCCATTTGATTCTGCTCCTCCCAAGAAAATGTCTCAGTCCACTGAAGCTCCCTTATTGAACTCCTGATGACTGACTATATGTTCCACCAACTTTCCACCTCCTTTTTGTTGGCAGGATTTTTCTGAGGATAATTTGGAATTTCACTGGTCTCTTTGGGAAATTTAAGGTCTCTCCCAACTGGCTCCTCTAAGACCTCTCCCTTCCCATTGCTTCTGCTCCTTCTTTCTCTTCTTACCACCTTCAATCTTCCCTTCAGTTCCCTTCAGTCAAACCCCTCCTAGCTCTATTCCTCTGTCCAGCCCTGTCGGGTCTCCCCCTTCCCATTTCAGCCTCTTTACTTCCTACAGTCACTGCGACAGTTGGCCCCTACCACTACTGGTGCCTCTCATGGAACTCAGGGTCTCCCAAAAGCAACACCCTGACACAGAAAAGCAAAAGTAAGTGGAAATAGACTGAATGCAATATTTTATCCACTTAGATGGGCTTTGGAGCCATCCAGATGGCTGCTAGTCGTCTCCTGAGCCCAAAATGTAGTTCAAAATTTTCCAAACATTACATACCAGGGAAAATAAAAATTTTAAAGGCATTTTCCACAAATATTGGCTTTAAAAAAAGCTTTACATTGATTTTGTAAAGTGAGACTTTGCATATCACTTATCCCCAGCGAGAACAGCCTTTATCAAAAAGTCCCCAAATAATAAATGTTGGTGTGGTTGCAGAGAGATAGGAACACTCCTACACTGCTGGGTGGGACTGCAAACTAGTGCAGCCTCTGTGGAAAGCAAATGGAGATACCTCAAAGAGCTACAAGTAGAACTACCATTTGATCCAGCAATCCTATTACTGGGCATCTACCCAAAAGAACAAAAGATATTCTATAAAAAAGACATCTGCACTGGAATGTTTATAGCAGCACAATTTACAATTGCAAAGATGTGGAAACAACCCAAGTGCCCATCAATCCATGAGTGGATTAATAAAATGTTGTATATGTATAGAATGAAGTTCTACTCAGCCACAAAAACAATGGTGATCAGCACCTCTTGTATTATCCTGGATAGAGCTAGAGCTCATGCCACTAAGTGAAATATCCTAAGAATGGAAAGACAGGCACCACATGTACTCAACCACAAAATTGATATTAACTGATCAACACGTAAATGCACATATAGTAGTAACATTCATTGGGTGTTGGGCAGACGGGAGGCGGGGAGGTGGGGATGGGTGTATACACACGTAATGGGTGCAGTGTGCACCGTATGGGGGTGAACACACTTGAAACTCTGACTTGGGTGGGGTGAGGGCAATATACGTAACCTAAACATCTGTACCCCCTAATATGCTGAAATAAAAAATAATTTTTAAAAAAGCTTTATCTTTTATTGAGTAGGTAACCTCAATTTGTCCTGCTTTTGTCAGAAATATAATTTGTATAAAAATATAAAGTGGAGAAGAACCAGTGTCACTGTGTTTTACTCATAGCTAACATTTTAGAATGAAAGCTATAAAATCTCTCTTTGCATTTGCCTGTATATTTATGTTATATTTTTCTATCTCTGAATGGTATCACAGAATTAATTCATAAGATCCCTTCTTGGCGTTCTAAAATTGGCTTAGAAGTAAAAGAGCATTTATATAGATTAACTATTCTTAGAATTCTCAGAAATATAAGAACACAAATGTTTTCCAAATTCTCTTGAATAAATCTTTGGAAAATAAGACTAGTTAAATATTGTTGATTTAATAAAAACAGCTATGTTCTGTAATAGCAGCAATAAATATAATATTTACTTTGTATTTTTATTCCACTTGTGTTTACTACTCAAATAAGATTAAAAATAGCTAATAGGGAACTAACTTGAGATGATGGTTAGCTTTGGTGTTATAGTATGTATGCCTGAAAATAGTTTCCAAAATCTTTTTGGTAACTTAAAACCTTAAAGTTATAATAAGTTAAATGATGAATATCCATTGAATATCTAGGTCTTTCCCAAATAAGACAGAATACTAAAACCTTAATTGCTAAACATAAGTTTATTTACTTTGATTTTTTAATTTTTAGAGATATTGCAGATATTTGAGTTTATTGATAAACATGTTCTTTTTTACCCATTGAGGTATTTTACCATGAAAAAAAATACGCCTCTAGAAATTGTGAAATGGTGTATTCATGAATTTCCCAGTCTGTTACAGAGTGTTTATACATGAGAGATGGTTCACAATTGTCTACTTCCCACTTTTGTCTATAAAAGGAAGATTACTAATGGTTAAAAATTATATTGATATATGTAGCTGAAACTATAAATTGTAACAATGAAAGGAAACAACTGTTTGAAAAATATGCAAGTAGGATATATTTTTGATAAGAAAAGGTATAAGGTATGAAGGTATGATGTATGAAGGGTGTATATTTGTTCAAAGAAAAGGTAAACAACTTTATTCTCAGGTAAAATTACTGGTTCCTCCAATATGAGAAAGAGGAAAATGTAGGGGGAAAGAACTTCAACGAATATAATAAAGTTGTAAAAAATTTATGGAAAAGAAATCTCAGAAAAGGAATTCTATGTGTGGCCAAGGTAGCTAAACATTTGAATAGATTTATTTATGTTTTATTAAAAATATCAAAAGTATGGCAACGTACAACTAGATTTTAGTTTTCCTTCTGTTTAAAAAAGAAAGTTTTCTTGAACTATTGGTCTGCTCTTATTAAGAAATTGTAAAAGGCTTTTCTTTACCTTTTAAATGACCTGCTTAGGAAACCAAGATTCTGTGTCTTATCAGAATAATTTCCTGTGCCTTATGTTTATCTTTATCATATCATAGATTATTCAAGAGAACTAGACTTCTCACGTTTAAAAGAGCTGAAGTTTTCACATATTTATCTTTTTATTTTATTTTTCCTTTTATTTCATCATATTATGTGGGTATAAATATTGTTAGGGTTAAATATATTGCCCCTGCCACCCTTCTCCTCCCACGTGCCAGAGCTTCAAGCGTGTCCAATCTCCAGGTGGTGCGCACTGCACACATTATGTAAGTATATACCCTTCCCCTCCTCCCCCCTCCCGCCTGCCCACCACCCAGTAAAAGTTTTTTGGGTTTTTTTGACATTTTGGTTACATTGTATATCTTTGCTCTCCCTAAGAAGGGTTAGAGATATGCCCTTCCCCCGCCACAATGCTTGCTACATCCCTAAGATGTGGGTCTCCTCCTCCCCTGAATCCCTGGTGAACATTACCACCATTTGAGCACCATAGTGTTAATCAGTCAGTACCAATTTGATGGCAAGTAGATATGGAGCCCATTTTCCATATCATGTGTCACCTCACTTTGGATAACGGGCTTAAGCTTAATCCAGGATAGCATAAATGGTGCTAGCTCACTGTCGTTTCTTAGAATTGAGTAGTATTCCATTGTGAGCATATACCACATTTTAATTATCCACTCATGAATTGACAGGCACTTGGGTTGTTTCCATGACCATGCAATAGTGAACTGTGCTGCCATAAACATTCGGGTGCAGATGTCTTTATAATAGAATGTCTTATGCTCTTTTGGGTAGATGCCCAACAATGCTATTGCTGGGTCAAATGGTATTTCTATTTCTGGCTGTTTGTGGTATCTCCAAATTTTTTTCCACAAAGATTGCATTAATTTGCAGTCCCACCAGCAGTGTATGAGTGTTCCTATCTCTGCACATCCTCGCCAGCATTTGTTGTTTTGGGATTTCTTGATATAGGCCATTTTCACTGGGGTTAGGTGGTATCTCTTTGTGGTTTTGATTTGCATTTCTCTGATGATTAGAGATGTTGGAGCATTTTTTTTATATGTTTGCAGGCCATATGAATGCTTCTGTCTTCTTTGGAGAAGTTTCTGTTCATCTCCATTGCCCATTTCTTGATGGCATTGATTTTTTCTTATTAATTCTTTTAAGTTCTAGATAGATTCTTATTATTAGACCTTTATCAGAGGTGTAGAAAGCAAATATTTTCTCCCACTCTGTGGGTTGTCTATTTGCTCTACTAATAGTTTCCTTGGCTGTGCAGAAACTTTTTAATTTGATCAGAACCCATCTGTTTATTTTAGATGTTGCAGTGATTGCCTTGAGGGTCTTCCTCAAAAACTCTTTGCCTAGACCAATGTCTGATAGGGTTTTCCCAACATCTTCTTCCAGAATTCTTAAGGTTTCATGCCTTAGGTTTAAGTCTGTTATCTATCTTGAGTGAATTTTTGTGAGAGGTGAGAGGTAAGGATCCTGATTTGCTCTTCTGCATGTAGCTAAGCAGTTTTCCCAGCACCATTTATTGAAGAGAGATTCTTTTCCCCATTATATATTTTTGTCAGCTTTCTCAAATATTAGGTTACCGTATACTGATGGTTTCATCTCTGGTATCTCAGATCTATTTCACATATCCATGCTTCTGTTCTTATGCCAGTACCAGGCTGATTTAACTAGTATTGCTTTATAATACAGCTTGAAATCAGGAAGAATGATTCCTCCCAGTTTGTTCTTTTTATTTAATATTGCTTTGGCTATACAAGGTTTTTTCTGGTTCCATACAAAGTGAAGAATTATTTTTTCTAGATCAGTAAAGAATGCTGATGATATTTTGATGGGGATTACATTGATTCTGTAGATCACTTTAGGTAATACTGACATTTTAACAATATTGAGTCTACCAATCCATGAACACAGTAGATATTTCCATCTGTTTAAATCTTCTGCAATTTCTTTTTTTAGTGTTTCATAGTTCTCCTTGTATAAATCTTTTGTATCTTTCATTAAGTATACTCCTAGATATTTAATTTTCTTTGGAGCTATAGTAAAGGGTATTGTGTTTTTGATTTGAGTTTCTGCTTGATGGTTCTTGGCATATATGAATGCTTCTGATTTGTGTATATTGATTTTATAACCTGAAACTTTACCAAATTCATTTATCAAATCTAGGAGTCTCTTGGAAGAGTCCATATGGGGTTTTCTAGGTATAATATCATATCATTGGTGAAGAGTGAGAGTTTGATTTCATCTGCCCCCATTTGAATGCCCTTAATACCCCTCTCTTGCCTGACTGCTATCTCTAAGACTTCAAGCACTATGTTGAATAGAAGAGGAGATAGTGGACATCCTCGTCTAGTTCCAGTTCAAAGAGGAAAGATTTCAATTTTTCCCCATTTAGAATGATATTAGCAGTGGGTTTGTCATAGATGGATTTGATAAATTTAAGGTATGCACCATCTATACCTATTTTGTTAAGAGTTTTTATCATAAAGGTGTGTTGGACTTTGTCAAATGCTTTTTCTGCATCTATTGACAGAATCATATGGTCTTTGTTCTTTATTTTATTTATGAAGTGAATTACATTTCTAGACTTGTGCATGTTGAATCATCCTTGCATCTCTGGAATAAAGCCCACCTGGTTATGGCGAATTATTTTTTTGATGTGTTTCTGAATTCTATTTGCTAAAATTTTATTTAGGACTTTTGCATCTGTATTCATGAGAGATATTGGTCTGTAATTTTCCTTTTTTGTTGCATCCTTTCCTGGCTTTGGTATCTAGGTGATATTGGCTTCATAGAATGAGTTAGGAAGGATACCATCCTTCTCAATGGTGTGGAATAGTTTCTGTAGTATAGGTATGAGTTCATACTCTGGTTTCTCTTCAGATTGTATAAATCTTTCACCTTTTACCAAAATTTTCACATTTTTGACAATTTGCCTTCTCAAAATCAAATCCTAATTGAAGTCTTGCTCTTGAACTGACTCTGAGATTTCCCAGAAGGCCTCTAGTAAATTTCAAAGGATTCATTCTTTCATCTTATAAAGGAAAATGTTTCAAAAACATCAGTTTATTTTATATATTAAATTGCATGAGAGGTTTATCAAATAAGATGATATGCTTTAAACTTCCCTAGTTTTATTTATAAGGGCATAGATTATTAATATAAATATTTTAGTTCTTTCCCATCTTACAAAATAGTGGGTGAAAAGTTGAGATGCTAGATACTAATGAGAAGGAACCTGAAACCGAGAAATCTGAGGCCAGTGGTTTAAATGCAGGCGTCTTCAAACTACGGCCCACGGGCCACATGCAGGTCTTTTTGCCTGTTTGATTTTTTAATTCAAAATAAAATATGTGCAGTGTGCATAGGAATTTGTTCATAGTATTTTTTTAAATTATAGTCCAGCCCTCCAATGGTCTGAGAGACAGTGAACTGGCCCCCTGTTTAAAAAGTTTGAGGACTCCTGTTTAAAAGGGTTTAACAGGGTAACCTCAGAGCCAGGTGCTTTGGTGTATACCTGTAGTCCCAGCTACTCAAGAAGCTGTGGTGGGAGGATTGCTTGAGCCCAGGAGTTAGAGTCCAGCCTGGGCAATCTAGAAAAAAAACCATTTCTAATAAAATTAATTAATTATTTTATTTTTAAAATGGGTAACTTCAAGGCTAAAAGCCCAAGAAGGGGAAGCTCTGATATCCTGTCCTCATCAGAGGAATTGGCAGATATTTCTGATCTGCTATATATTCCAGAAAAGCCATGTACAAGAGGAAGTACTCAGCTGCCAAATCCAGGATTGAAATAAGGAGAATAACGAGAAGTTTCTTTCCATTGGCACAAAACCAGTTGGTAGTGACAAAAATAGTGATGCCTTGGTAGTCAAACTTCACAGTGTGCCTAGATATTATCCTACTCAAGATGTACCTTGAAAGCTGTTGAGCCACAGCAAAAAAGCCCTTCAGTCAGTATGTGACAGGGCTGTGAGCTAGCATCCCTCCTGGGCCCATTCTGATCATATTCACCAGGCACCACAGAGGCAAGAGGGAAGTTTCCTGAAGCAGCTGAGCAGTAGCTTGCTACTGGTGACTGGATCTCCGGCCCTCAATTGAGTTCCTCTGTGTAGAGCACACCAGAAATTTGTCATCACCACTTCCAGAAAAATTGATGTCAGCAATGTGAAAATTCTAAAACATCTCACTGATGCTTACTTCAAGAAGAAGAAGGTGCAGAAGCCCAGACAACAGGAAGGTGAGATCTTGGACACAGAGAACAAGAAATACAAAATTACAGAGCAGAGCAAGGTTGATCAGCAAGCTGTGGACTTGCAAATTTTTACCCACAATCAAAGCTATTCCTCAGCTCCAGGGCTACTGGCAATCTGTGTGGGCCCTGGCAAAGGAAGTTTATCCTCACAAATTGTTCTAAATTTCTTTTTTTACCAATAATCTAATAACTGACACATTTTTAAAATGATGACATATTGTATGAAGTCCATAGAAATTTGCCAGTACCTTCATAGTCCATGATATGTCCCAGTGTAATGCTATCAGTCAAAATTCCAGTTATTATTTTTGCTGTATGTCAAAGAAATAACCAAATATTTTTTGTCAAATAAACTTTCATCAGATCTTTACCATGGCCATCTTAAGGATTGTTTTTGTTTTTCTGTTTTTTGTCATTCACAGGTAGTTTTTGTTTTACTCTGATGCTTTCCTGAAAGTGCTTGTAAACATGAATGAAACACATATTTTTTTCTCCTTATTTGATCCAAAATATGGAAACTCTTACTGAATATTCTTATTTCATGCCAATGTAGTTATTTGCATATTTTCAATAAAAACGTGTTCCTGCAACAGGACACAATTGGAAAATCTGGTTATTTACCAAGGCTTTGACTTAAATGTCAAATTTGAGAAAGATGCATAGACTCAGATATGACCAGACAGGTATAAGGAACTGAGGGTTAACTTTATAGAGACAGGGCTTACAGAGCCCTCTTGGAAAAACTGGCCTAATTCTTGGTTTACAGAGTTCCCACCCTTATCAATAGGTAAGAAAGTCCACTGTCTAGTAGAACACCTCAGGGTAACGTGGAAACCTTAAAATAAGAACAATTCACCCAAATCTATAGATACTGCAAGTAAAGTTTGATGGAGAGTTCCTGGCTTACCTTCTTAGCTTTGAGAGACTTTTAAAAATTCTTCATTCCTTTCATGAGATTCCTTATCAAAAGTTCCAGCAATGCAAACTAAAGACCTGTGTGGTCACAATTACCACTCTTTCTACACTCATGAAAATAATCAGGCCAAACCTAATGAGACCAGACTTATTTTGTAAAAAAGAATAATCTTACTTTCATTATCTTTGGTAGAAATTGGGGTGATTATAGAGATAAATTTTATGTTTCAATGAAAAGCTATAGCACATCCTTGTGAGTATTGGATTATAATCTTGTTCATTATCCATGACAACAAGATTGTCATGAACAATTTTGTTCACCTGTCAGTAAACTCCATTTGACTTTCTGCTTTGTTATCTACTTGTAAACTAGATTGGACCCTGAATTCTTCCAGTTTCCTCCAATATCTGGCTACAACTCTCTAAACTAACATTTCCAATTTTAATCTAACCCTCCTGACTTGGCATCATTGAGAGCTAAAACTGCTCATTTCCTGAAGCCCTGTAAGGTGAGGCCGGATGACTTGATATAAGCTTTAAAGAAGTTATCACAACAGATCATGTATGAGCAGCCTTCGTGCCTGGCGCAACGTGGGCCACTAGGAACGTTACCTGAAACAACCAATGCCATCACCAAAGACATTCGAACTGCAAACCAGGGAATTCCTTGGATTGCCCCTGCTGTCCTCATGCCACCATCTAAAGATGCTTTGAGCTCAAGTCTAGAAATCTTCTTGCCTTGTTGCCCTCCAGACTCAGAAGCTGGGATTCCAATGACTAATCTTTGGTTTTGTATTATTTTTGTAGAAATTCCCCTGAATAAATACCCAACTACTGGCATCATCCGGCAAATATCCTCTACTACCAAGTCCCAACAGATAGTTCAGCTGATCCCCAGTGAACAAAACGTGGCCAAATGGGAAACCAACTTATATTGCTCAGAGAATGACTCTTCTTTCCTTGAACCAGAAGGAGACTGAAAAAGAGTCTCTCCTTGATTGAACTCTAATAAGCCTCCTCTGAACCCTCTTCTCAACTAAGTTCTGACTTTTGAGCTTCTATGTTCATCTCTGTATCATCCAAATTTAGCAAGAATACTGCTAAATCAGCCTAACCAAAATCTCCCACCAACTATATCTGATCACCATTGACATTTGTGTGGATTCTTCATCCCCCAGGTGATGTCTGAGTGCCCTGGCCTGCCTTCAACAAGAATCCTGTTGGGTCAGCTTAGCCAGAAGCACCTAACACCCATGATGTTTCCTCTTAGTAATTTTCCATCCACTGACTCCCCTTAGCTTCTTGGCTGTAAATTTCCACTTTTCTTTGTTGTGTTCAGAGTTGAGCCGATCCCTCTCCCCCACTGCAGAACCCCATTGTGGTGGTCCCTACCCCTATGGTGATGGTCCTGCATGAAGTCTGCCTTTCCATTCCTTAACAAATAAATAACTAATTTTGTCTATAACACCCCCAACTCAGGGCTGACATGGGCTAAACTGTGTCATATACACAAGCCGAGGGCACACTCTGCCCAGGTAACGCGCTGACTGGGGTGGGATAGGAAATGGGGGCAATCTGAATGAAACCAACTGCTGCTGCTCCCTACACTCTTGCCTCTCAGAGAGCCAGGGACTGTCTGTGAAGAGACAAACCTTATCCTTGATTTTTATTAGCAGAGATGAGAACACTTTATTTATTTCCTGCAAGAACTGAACTTTCAGTGACGAACAAACATTTAATCTGATGTAGAGCTATGCAAAGACAATTTATCCGTTTGTTTGTTTTCTCGAGTTTCCAAAAATGTGCCGTTGATTAAAACAGCCTCAGGGTATCAGAGCCATCAAATCACATTAGTAAAATACAAGAAAAACAACAAGCTGCAATGATTCAAAGATATGAACTTTCTAAAGTATATTTTAATTATATCTTAATTCATCTATCATTTAGGATGCTTAGAGGTTTTAAAGTGTAGATGGATGTTGGCCAAACAGAGCAGTTAATGCAGACAATGTGGAAGCATCTCATTCAAGGAAATTATAGGAGCATGGCTGCACATAAATGGGAGAAAAATGACTGACAGCACAGCAAAATTGTTCTCATGGATCACCTCCAAGGGCCTAGTAGTCATTGGAGCACACCAGCTAGAATGACCTGAGCCATAATCATATGCCCTATGCTAGAATAGAACCTAAAACTGTCATTCTTTTCTGAGACTTGTCTGAGTTCCTATAAGGCTGGGCTCAGGAAGTATCTCTGACAGGCAAGCTCCATCTCGCTAACGTTTCTATTCTTTAATTTATGCAATAGTTATTTACTGACATCTGTTATGCTCCAAGTTTTGAGGGGTACACAGATAACTTAGATACAGTTCTTGTCCTCAAGGAGGACATGGGCTATGACTCTTTGTGGTAAGCAGGTTTTTATCCATCCCCTACATACTCCTTTCCTCCATAACTTTCCAGAATATTTTGTACTTAAATTGGAATTTGTTCATGTCACTAATGCTAAAACTGTTGCCCCACCACCCCCACCTCAATAATTATCTTGAATGGTGAACCTCCCTATCAGTTCAGTATAAACACTTTGTATATAGGTGAAAGCCTGTCTTTGGAAGAAAGAAAAAATGTGTCAAATATAGACAGGAATGCCTTACACCCAGGAACCCAAGTGATAAAAACAGAAAATGGTAGGTAGAGATCTTCATGTGCAGTTTAGGTTAGTGCACATGCCACTGTATGCTTACCCTATTGCTAAGAATCATAAGCAAAATTTTTATAACAATAATAAAACATTAAAACACACCCTAGTGATTTTAGAGAATACTTGTTTGTTTGGTTGTTTGTTTATTTAATTATTTATTGAGACAGGGTCTCACTTTATTGCCTGGGCATGAGGGCAGTGATGTCCTCATAGCTCACTACAACCTCTAACTTCTGGCTCAGAAGCATGTCCTCATGCTTCAGCCTCCCTAGTAGCTGGCACTACAGGCATGCACCAACACACCCAGCTACGTTTTTATTATTATTATTTTTTGTAGAGACAGGGGATCTTGCTGTTACCCAGGCTAGTTTTGAACTCCTGGCCTCAAGCGCTCCTCCCTCCTCAGCCTCCTAAAGTGCACAAGTATGAGCCACCATGCCTGGCTAAGAATACTTGTTGAGAAATAGAGAAAAGGATGAAGATGTAACAAAGCAAGAAAAAGAACTCAGAGAAGTTGATCATGGGATCACACTTTCACAAATTGAAAAAGCCTAACTATTTCTTTTCATTATTCTCTTTGTGTCACCTGTATCTCCACAAATCAGATCCCTACTACAAGAATGACTTTCCTTTTCCCCACCTTCATTGATACCTTGTAAAACAGAGACAACTGCTGATCCTCACTGGCCAAGAAATAAGTTTCTCCATCATCTTGTGACTTTCTTTGAGCTAAGTGTGTAACACACTTGCAATTTGACATCAATGGGTAGTTGGTACTGGTCTGTCTAGACATAGCGATGACATTCCAGGGAGAGTAGAGGATGGAAATGTAAGTCTCATCAACAGCCAGATCAGAGGAACACACCTGGGAGTGACTTGAGGACATTCAGGAACCAGCCTCTGAAAACTTAACTCAAGAAGACAGTGAAAATGTTTGGCACAAGACAGAAAGCCCAACGATTGAATTTTGACACCATAATCCAGCCCTAACTCTCTAGAATCCATATAGACACTTCTATACAAGTCCAGTGACAATTATCAGAGATGTTCTGTTAAACATGACAGATTATATGTAAAAAATATTATCTTTGCTTTCTTCAGAAACATTATTAAAATAGAATAAAGGACCTGCAAGTGTAAACCCAAAAGGAAAAAGAGAACTAGAAAGTAGATAAGAAAGATCACCATAATTTTGCTAGATGGAAAATGGAAAACAATAATAATTAACCTGGGTAAAATTGTACCCAATCATTTGTTTGTTTTGCTCTCTTTCATGTTGAAGTTTTCTTTTCTTTTCCAAGAGTCTAGTTCTCTTCACTTATCCATATTTAAGGGTCAGACACTTAAAGATTTTAAGAAATTTACTGTGCAGAGGCAGAAGTAAGCTGATTCATCTTATAGAATCCCGGAGAGCTCAGGATTTGGAATCAACAGGTACACAGAAGTCCCAGATCCCCTCACTCATTCCAAAGCAAGAAGCAATGATCACTCCCCTACTCCTGAAGGAAATGATTAGATATGCATCTGGAGAATTGAACTGTAGAGGAGCCATATCTAGGAATACTGGGCATAGATGAGTGTGAGACTGAGGCCTCAACTGAAAAGAGGAGGAATGTATGAAAGTTTGCATAATGAATGATGAGGCCTCCCCAGGCCCATCATCAGCCACCTTCTTTCACCCAGCTCCAGGGACACTGGTGACCAAGCAGGAGAATAGAAAGTTCTTCTTTAGGAAAAAAGAAAATCCCCAGAGAAAAGTTCTACATTTCTACCAAAGGCCAAACCAATCACCTAAACTCTCTATTTTGAAGCCTATTAGTTGACAGCCTGTCCAAACTCACAAAATTTCTTAAAAGCTTTAAGTGTCTTACCCTTAAGTATGGATAAGTGAAGACAACAAAGCCCTTGGGAAAAGAAAAGAAAACTTTAACATCAAAGACAGAGAGCAAAACAAAGATCGGAAGTAGACAAAACCGGAGGAAGCAGAACCTTTCATGGCTCTGTCATTAATATTCTCAGACAGATGAGAGATTAAGAAACAAAAAGAAAATGCTATTAAATAGGAAAATCCTGGAATATGAAAGAGATTTTGAAAGTTAAATCTGTGATGGCTCATATAAATTGAGCTTAATGAAGGGTTTGGAAGATCACAGAAAGTTCATCATCTGAGTGCTAGGGGTTCCAAAAATAGATGGCAGAAAAAATGAAGGGGAAGGGAAATCTTTAAAGAAAAGTTCTCAGAACTGAAGCACTGGAATATCCTGATTGAAAGTTTTATCCGCATTGTTGCACATTGATATAGATCATTCAATCTCACTTCTGAATGGTACCCCATTTCTACTATTTTTTAACTCATATGCATGGAAAATTTTATTAAAAAGTAACATTTCTTATAAAATTAAAAGAAAAATATAACCAAATCATCAAATGCTTATTTTTAAACCATTATAAATTATTTCAGCTAATATTTGCTTTAAATAAATAATATTTTAACAGAAATAGTTAAAACTTTCTTCTTGCCCTTTTACATTTTTTAGGAAAATGTAAATTTTATAAATATCTGTGTTAATAATGTAGTTCATATGAAATATTTTTGTGAGACTTTGCCACTAGTTGTAAAAGCAATGCAGACGAAACAGTAATGAAAACATTTTGTGAATTGCCAATATAGCATGAGAGGTAAAAAATGCATAGAAGCTCTCCTTTTTCAGAACTTGCATTTTAGGAAATAAGAAAAGCATGAGAGCCTATGAATTTTAATATAAATACAAATGCAAATTTAAATGTAAGTGTAAACATACACACACAGAGATCTTGAAGTGTTTTTCTTCTTAGGGCCTCAAATCACTGTTTTCAAACAGTGTTCTCACTGATATAAATCTCAATCCTAGCTAAATGAAACATATTGAATTATTTGATGGAAACCGAGATTCGAATCAGTTTTCCATTTTAATAAGTAGAAACAACTTGCTCGAACCTCTATATCAATCCCAAAATGCACTTTTTTTTTCTAATAGATAAGTAGCAGAATTGCTTTTAGAAAATGTTTCTCTGGGCATATTTCAAAAAATAGCTTGTGTTTTAAGCAGCAAAGCAACAATATTTCAAAGTTGAATCATGTTAATTCTTAATGTTTTACAAAACCCTATAATGTTTGGGTAAATATGTTGACTAGTTCTCCAGGTTTTAATTATATACCTTTAAAAAAAGGACTAGCCTCTTGCAACAAGAAACAGACAATTAAAATAAAAACATGCCCGTTTATATGAATTATTTGTAGTCTTCAAAATGTAAAAATACACAAGTTTAACATTTGGCTCTTAATTTATTACACATTTTCTTGTTTTTCATACTTAAGGCTCACAGATTTTATTGCTAGTGGGGATAGATGTTCCAATCACCCAGAATACATATATTGTGGAATTATCAACTTGTGAGTCACTGATGAGTCTGACCTATATTAGGACCATGTACAAAAATGATGAACTAGAAATAATAATTAACCAATAAGTCATCTTTTATTTTTGCTAATCTGAGGACTTTTTCATTAGAATCCAATAAAATCTCACAGGAAAGCAACAGACTACATGAGTCAATGTGCCCACAGCTCTACCCAGCACATGGCAAGTATTAATCAATACTTGTTGGATGAATGAAGAATTGATTATTTAATTTATTTCCCCATAACACCATCAGCTTGTTTTACCATTCCTATTCAAGGACATGCTTAAGGACAAAAATCCTTTTGTGCCAACAAGTATTCTATCAAGTCACTTCTGCTTTGCCCGCATGATATATGATTAGAGGGAGTGGCCCACAACTTAACTATACATGCCTAAAGGCGCAGCCTAAAAATAGAGAAGAAAGAGAAATGATCAATGGTAAAAGAATAATAAGCCATTGGAAATAAGAGAATTTAAATGGGAATAGTCGCATCTGTGTTTTGCCTTTGGAATTACGAAGTAATTAATCTATACATCATGGAACTTTAACTGGAGGTAGTAGGTTAACAACCCCAATAATAATAATATACTCAGGGCTTATTTTGTGCCAAGAACTTTATTAGAAACTTTACATAAACCTCTCATTAGTTCCTTATATAGATTCTACTTTAAAGAATAGTATCATTACCTGTCCACTATTCTTCCAGATGAGAACATTTACATATTAAAGAACTTCGAGTGATATTCTTAGCAAATTGGTGGTAAAAGCATAGCCAACTCCTCTTAGTCCTTGTCTCTCACATAAGTAGATGCAGTGTAATGTAGCAGGCAAGGAAATTAGGATTGCAATCACCTAGAATGTAGTCCAAGTCCTGAGTCTACTACTTGCTGATGCAATACCTCTAGACATTCTATTTAACCATTCTGAGGCTACACTTCCTTGTTTATAATACTTTGTCCTGGGCTTGTTATGATTCAAGGTGTTTGATGCACTCAATTCAGGATCTGAAATGTGGCAAACACTAAATCATGGCAGGTATTATTTATGATGCCAGATTTTATATCTCTCTGTATATTAAGGAGTCATCTGTCATGCTCTACGTGCATTTTTAAAGTTCCTTGAAAGGTCTTACCAGTCACAGCAGAGTAGAACAGACATCTATGCCTCTTCCACAGACAGCCAAACTCTTTATGGCCACCATCATCTGAAGTGATTTGACCAGACAGGTTTGCCCAATAGGTGTGTCTAACTAACATCAACAATACTGGGGAGTTGGATTGTAAAAGCCTTAGAAGTTGGTGGCAGCTGGCATAATCGCAAATGTATACCAAGAAAGGGTGGTACACAGAAGTCACTAGCAGTAGCAGCCACAAGTGCACCAGAGGCCATGAAGGGCAGTACTTAATTAGTTGGTACCACCTGAAGTGTCCCTGCTCATTAAAACCTGAAGCAGTCTAACTAACTCAGAGTATATTTAGTACCAGAATGATGAGCAAGAAGATCTAGTGAACAAAGCTGATAAACAACCTCTCCACTGTATTGCAGCACATTTCCCAACCCGAGAAGACTGTAAGGAAGAATATGCCATCTATATTTTCGGAGAAGAAGAGTTAACAGTGAAAAGAATATATGGTCTTCTCCCTCGGGGCAAAGCAAGCCTTTCCCTAGGACTATGCATTATCAGGACAACTGCAGTAAAGAACAATGAAATGATGAGTACATGTGGTGCTTATTTTTCCATTCCTGGGATACTATGTTGAAATAAAAAATAAAAATAAAATGCCCATAGTGCCCAAAGGAAAAAAATAAATAAATAAAAGAACAATGAAATAGTCAACTGACCTCAGCAGTCACCTCCCTCCATGTAGTGCCAACTGACAAATCATTTGCAAAGTGTCACAAGAAGCATTTAATTAAGCTGATAATGGCTGTTCCTGTTAGCTTAGTCTATAATTATTCTTTATTTCTTTAACATAAACAAATTAGCTGTAATAGTATGTCAGACGGTATTTTCAATCTCCACAGGACTTCTAATTTGTAGTCTTTTCAGTTGCTGATTAATCAAAACTGTCTAGAAAACAGGCTCTCAACCCCATGTGTCTACCTCTCTGGTGCTCTTCTGGCCCCGAAATGTCTATTAATTTACTTTCTTCACAGTGGGACAATTTTTCCCTTTGTCTTTAAAGGGATAATTTCACTTTCTAAACATGTGGTAAAACTCCAAGATATAAGTATACTTTTGATGATTTCATGTATGTATTGGAAAATCCCCACATTTAAGGCAACAGTGTTTCTCAATTGCTTAATGCAATGCAGACACATATTAGAATTTGAAAATATTTTCTCCCTGCCAACTAGTTTAAAATGAGTTGCTACTGGCATCTAAACATAATTAATGGGGATGTCAGACCTGTCTACAAATATGAAAAATTCATTTGGGTGAGAGACAGGAACAATTGAATACATTCCTGTGTATGAAACAGGGTGAGCTTAAAGCGTTGCTTTTTTGCTGACCATCATGGCACTATTCATTATACAAGCTATTGCACCCCTGCCCAGAGAAGTGGGTCATCAAACACAGGCTGCCATGGCTGATACATGGCAAAAGAGGTATTCAACTCTCCCTCTAGCCAACCCTTATTCCCACTATATTCAATGTACTTTGTTGGTATTTTTATTAGATGGCATGGACTTAAAAGGGCATTGTCTAGTTAGATCAATTTTGACAGTGATCTCAACCAATTATTCCACAGTTGGTATTAATCTCTTATCCTAAAGCAGCATAGTGGGCTGGCCCTGTATTTAAAAATATATGTGCTCTAACCTGAAGAAAAATTAATTTTGTACTCCAAAAATAATCTAGAAATGTAATTTCAATAAGTTTCAGTATGTTTCCATACCAAGTGGCTCACTGTCACGGCTCATCAATATCATCCGTTGTACTTCCTAAAACTTATCTTCCTCTTATTGCCCCATGTCCTCTGATGAAGCACTGGCTGTAAGCTTTCCTGAGGCTTCCTGAATTATAAAAATATACATTTATTTTTTTAAACCATTTGGAGACAACTGACATGTTATAGAGATGAACTTATTATTTTTCTGAAACAAACCAGTGAAAACTAGAATTATAGTAGGCAGTTTCCTCCTTAGGCAAGCATGGTGGGGAGAAACATTCTATCAACACTAAACCAGCCCTTGAGTAGCACTGTGCTCAAAAAGCAACGCAAATGAAGATTTCGATGTCTTTCTCTATTCCTTTTTGAGTTCACTTCTGGGACATCAGAGGCCCCACTCCAAGTCACAGCTTTAGAGGTACCTCTATTTTTCAGTATTCCTTCAGAAATTGGAAGTTTCGCCTAGCTAATGTCAGAATCACGAAGATCAACTTCAGAGAATTCCAGAATCTTTATAACAATTATTTTTAATACTCCAGAGTACGTTACTTTTTTCAAAATGAAGTAACCTTCCTCCACCCCCTAGCTGCATTGATTCAGATGTATTACTGGCATATTTAAATATTTCAGCTCAATTTGATTGAATTCTAGAATGACAAAAGAACCATTAAACCTCCATAATCATTACATGTCAACAAGAAAAAACTTCAAAGTAGGTGGAAGGAAGGATAATATCTAAGTGCTGCTGTTTGTCTGGTGGTGTTTTCACCAGGCTTTTCTTCTCTGGGCCATTGCTTTGTGTGCCCTATGACTGGAGACAGCTACACTCTCTTCCCAAATATACTATATACTAGTCTTCATGTCACAATTTTGAAATAAAAGAACATTTGTTTTTCTTAATGCACTAACATTTTCCCCAGTAAATGTTTTAATTCAGTATTTTGGGGATAAAGATTCGGTTTATTGCCTTTGCTTCTGTAATTTTTTTTCCCCCACTATTTCCTTCCAATCTAGAGGGAGAGCTCATTTTAGGCAATATCTAAATATAACATAAAAAATCCTTTGTCTCCATTTCACCTGAGCTGGGGAACAAAACTGAAAGCAATCTACTTGCTGGGGCCCAGTAAGGAACAATGTTTAGATTTAAATAAAATATGTAATGCTGGGTGTTGTAACATCAAAACTGTTGAGGTGGGTCCACAGATATCTGTAGAGATGGGCCCAAATTTATCCATCATTCCCACCCTCCAATTCTGTATAGATTTTCTCCTGATTCTGACGCGTACTGCTATATGACAGATGACAATCGTCATCCAGAATGGGTAGTTGATTCTGCATATTTTTTGTTCCCCTTGCCTTTTGCAAGCCTCGGCTGCTAATCCAAGGACACTCCTTGCTTCAGAGCAAGGACTGATACAGCTTTTTAAAAAGAGAATATTGCCCAGCTTTAGTTGCAAATTTAATTTGCTCAGTTCATAGTGATTTCCAGTAGTCTTGTTAGCTAGGCCTTGAGAGAAGGCAGCTTTGGGCTCATTGAGTTTTATAAGTATTATTTTGAAAGGGCAGATAATATGACAAAATTAAAAGTTGCCATCTGACTGAGGAAGTATAAAAGCTTTGGTTTGGGGATTGGAAAAGAAGGGTACGGAAGGGTTAAAACTAGGGGAATGTGATCCCTGGGTTTCTGAAGAGAGACAGTGTTGAGAAAAAGAAAATCTGAGGGAACTGTCAGCTCTTCAAGCTGGCAGTATGTCAGCTCACTGCTTCCGAGATGGCACAGGAATGAAACGGCTGCAGGAACAGACATGGGTCTGGATAGACGGTCCTGGGAGATTGGACTCAAGTCTCTATGATCCTCTAGGTGGTGTTAAAAGAATCCAGAAGTTAAGTCCTCAGATGTCCATGTGGGGCCATGGAAGCTCTTTCATCATAACAGGGGACAAAAGTGGCACTGGAGCAGCGAGACAAAAGAACACCCAAGTGCTGGATTAAACAAACAGTGCTGCAGCCAGCCTCAGAGGTTCCACCATGCCTTCAGCAACACAGTCAATGAGGAGAGCCATCCTGTATCAAAAGATCACTCTAGAAGTTATACAAGCCCAGGCCTGGCTGCAGTGGCTACACTGAAGGTCAGGCAGAGCCCACAGAGAATACTACCCCGTCCCGCAGACACCCCTCCCTCACCACCACAGGCTTGCTTTCCATAGCTTCCTCCACAAGGTGGAGTAAAAAGAGGCATAAAAGAGAAGAGATATGGAAGAAACTTATAGAGCCCAGCAGTTTACCCAAATAATGTTTTTGTTTTGTTTTGTTTTTTATTGAGCATCTAGTTTATCCCATTTGAGTCTCACAGTAATCCCACAGGTCAGTGGGAGTGGTGTTCTTAAATCCATTATACAGAACATCCATCCCAGATCCCACAGTTCTTAGGAAAAGACTCAGATATGTGGTCTTAGACTCCAAAACTAGTGTTTTTTCTGATAACCATGGAGTCTCCAGTGTTCCAGATTTATGGTCAGTTTGGAGTTTTACTTTTATTTATTATTATTATTTTTTACTTGGACAGGGCAAAGGCAATATATGTAACCTAAAATTTGTATCCCCGAAATACCCAAATAATATTAAGTCAACCTGAAAAAGATTTAAGTCTAGAAAAAAGTTACCTAAAACTGGCAAGTTTTCCCTTTTTTTCTACTATAATCAGAAAAGGGGCCTTGTGAGGAATATGTGAGAAGTTAATACATTTTTGCACATTGTACTATACAAATAATGCCCATCTCTCTAGAATTGTAGTTTCCATTCACATTGGCTTATATTTATGAATGTTTCTATTAGATGTGATAACAACTGTGTTTCCCTCAGTGGTATCTGTCATGTCAGTCTGCAGGGAAACTCCTCTGTCTTGCTCTCTCTTTCTCTGTCTGTCTCTATCTGTGTCTGTCCATCTCTCTCACTCTCTATCCCATTAGTCATCAAATCCACCCTTTCTGCCTAATATAACTACAGTCATGTGTCACTTAACAACAGGGATACATTCTGAGAAATGCATCATTAGGTGATTTCATTGTTTGATTTTATCGAAAACCATAGAGTGTATTTACACAGGCGTAGGTGGTATAGCCTGCTACACACCTGGGCTACATGATATGGTCCATTGCTCCGAGGCTACAAACCTGTACAGCATGTTACTGTGCTGAATACTGTAGGCAATTGTAACACAAATATCTGTATATCTAAACATAGAAAAGGCACAGTAAAAATGTGGTATTATTATATAATCTTATGGGATTATATAATAATACAACCACCATCACATGGTCCATTGGTGACTAAAGCATCATTATGCAGTGCATGACTGTATTTTTAAATCTTTCTATTTTCTTCCATCACCATTGCCACACACATGAATAATGATGAAATTCCCAACTGGTCTTGATCTCCTAGCTTCTAATGTTTTCACAAATTCATTTCCTCCAAATTTATTCAACACAATTCCAGGCCTCTGTTTCATTCTTTATATATTAGATCTAAAATAACTCCCCAACATGCAGATCTGCCCCATTATTGCCCTACCTGAAAGCTAATGGTTTTCCATTTTCCTGAGGATAAACCCATGCACTTTTAAATGGAGTATCAGCCAGGGTCACAATGGGAAAGACATGGCACACTCAAGATCATTTCAGGTGGATTTTATAAATTGTGGGTGGGAAGTAGGGAAACCATATAGAATGGTGTGGTGGAATTATACCCTGTCCATCTGGCTAAGCTGGAACCACATTTCCCAAAATCTTTTTTACTTCTTGACTCTGGATTTAAGTTGACCAGAAGAGAAAGTTATATCGAGATTTGGAAGGCAAAAGTCAGTCCAACAGCCAATGACTGGTAAGTAGGTGTGTCAGGGTGGAAAGGACAGATACAGATGCAGGTGGACTCCAGCTTGCCCTGCCCTCCCCTGCCACATGCCCAGTCCTTCTGCTGACTGACTGCTGGCCTTTCTGACCAACAGCAGCCCGTTCTCACCATTAGGTGCAGACTCCTGCCAGGCACGTAGTAGGCCAGTAAATATTTGTTAAATCAGTAAGTGAACAAATGAGGACTATGATTTTACTACTAAGCAGCTGAAGAAAATATCACCCAGAATTTTTGTAATTGTAGAGATTATGCCTAAGTCTCAAGAGTGAACCCACTGGCAGCATATAGTGTCCACTGCCTCTCTATAGAGAATTGCAGAGTGTGCTGGAAGCCCATGACCCTGAGAATATTACCTTTTCCTGAGAGGGAAATAAAAAGGGAACAGATAATGACTGCCGTGTCATTAACAGCCAAGGCCCAGACTACATAGGAACTTTCTACTTCCAAGTATGACAGATTTAGTATATCAGATGGACTCCTCTGCAGAAGCAACTATAAAACTTGTATATAGTTTTTTAAAAGGCAACTCTCTGAAGGTACTGGATAATGAATAGAATATACTGGCTCTAATAGGAAGTACACACAATCCTGGAGTGAGGAAGAAGATGCACTCCACCAGTACATTTCCATCTTTCCTGGCTTTTAGCCTGGAACTAAGCACATCCCACACGGTACACACTGTGGTGAGAGGGGTACATGTGGGGAAAGGTGCAGTCTTTCTGGTCTGGGGAACCAGAAAAGTGAAGCCAGAGAATGTTAAACACTAAAGAAAGTATGGACATTCTGGAATGGTAAAAAACAGAGAGATGCCCAAATTCTTCTACCTATGTCTCCAACGTACTGTGAACATGCTCACAGCAGTGGAACAGACTCAAAGCAGCTCAATTAAAGGCAGAAGATCTGAATTAAGACCAGAGTTGATGCCCAATCAACAGACATTATAGTTCAAATCTAACCAAGACAATAACTTTCCGAACACAGCAGTAACCTTCATTACAGAAAAATAACATAATCCGGAATCTCTACAACTTAACTTTCATAATGTCTTGAATACAGTACATAATCATCTAACTTGTACACAATGGAATATTACTCAATTATAAGAAATGACAGTGATCTAGCACCTCTCATATTTTCCTAGATTGAGCTCATTATCTGAAATGAGGTAACACAAGATGGGAACAATAGGCTCCACTTGTACTCTCCATCAAATTGGTACTGATCAACACAATGGATCTCACATGGTAGTAATATTCTCCAGGGATGGGGGGTTGGGGGAGTAAACTCACATTGTAAGACATGGTGTGCATTGTGGGCGGGGGTGGGGGGTGGGGAAGGGCAGGCCTCTAACCCCCACTAGGGAGAGGCAATGATATAAAATGTAACCAAAATGTTTGTACCCTCACAATATCTTGAAATAATAAAAAAAAGAACAGAATGTATTTTCAGAAGAGAAAAACATCAACCAAGTTTGATCCTAAAATAAAAAAGATGGTAAAACTTAAAAGGATTTTAAGATGGCTTTTTAAATTATCAATTAACTAAAAACAAAACATTTTTTTCAGTGAATGGAAATATCAGTTAAGAAATAAGAAACTACCCAAGGTAAAGAATGGGGGAGATAAAAGATTGGTGTTGGAAGGGACAGGGACTAGGGAACGGATCAGATGATATAAAATGGTCTATTGTGCATGTAATTGAAATATAAGAATAAGGAGAGGTAATGAGGCAGAAAAAGATTTTAATAAATAATAGTTAAAATTATCCTAGTTTGATGCAATATAGAAATTTTTAGAAATAAGATACTAAACAAACATCAGGCAGAATAAACACAAAGTCCCTGTGGTGAGACTCATCATAATCAAAATGATGAAAGGCAAAGATAAGGAGCAACTCTTGAAAGCAGTAAGACACAACCTTGTCCAAAACAGGGATACAAGCATGCCCTTTCCCCATACAAATGCATTACATGTAACCAAAATGTTTGTACCCCTATAATATCATGAAATAAATACAGAAATAAAAAATAATAAATAAAAGAAATAATCTAACATACAGGGACCACTGTGTCAATTAATAGTCGATTTCTCATCAGAAACAATGGAGTATGAGAAAATATCTTTTTAGTGTGGAAATATTTTGTTAAATGTCAAACTAGGCTTCTAGGATATCTGAATCCTAGACAGGATATTTTCTTTAAAGAACAAAGACAAATTAAAAACACTTTCAGATAAAAGAAAACTAAGAGTTACAGGTACAACATAAACACTAAAATAAATTCTTCAGGTTGTAGGAAAATGATACTAGGTAGACACTTGGGTACTCAGAAAAGGATAAAAAGAAAGAAGTGAATTCTGCCAACAACCAGAATGAGCAAGGAAGTAGGTTCTTCTAGGATCTCCAGAGACAAATACAGCCCTGCCTACAACTTGGTTTTAGCTCAGTACGACCTATGTCAGATTTCTGACCTACAGAATTGTGAGATGATAAGCGGTTATTTAAGCTACTAGCTTGCAGTAATTTGTTAAGGCAGCAATGGAAAACTAATAAAGGAATGCCTGGATAATATTAACTTTTCCCATGTTTTGAATGGAAGATTCTGAGGTGAAATCCAGGCTGCTTTTCAAAGGGCCCTCAAGAGAACTGAGCTCCAATTTCCCATAACAGTAGTGAGCTCAAACATGTAGCTGTGGAAAGGCTTTCCCAACTTTTTTTTTTTTCCGGAATATTATGGGGGTACAGATTTTAAGATTTCAATAAATGCCCTTCCGCCGGGCGCGGTGGCTCACGCCTGTAATACTAGCTCTCTGGGAGGCTGAGGCGGGTGAATCGTTTGAGTTCAGGAGTTCGAAACCAGCCTGAGCAAGAGCGAGACCCTGTCTCTACTATAAATAGAAAGAAATTAATTGGCCAACTAATATATATAGAAAAAATTAGCCAGGCATGGTGGCGCATGGCTATAGTCCCAGCTACTTGGGAGGCTGAAGCAGGAGGATTGCTTGAGCCCAGGAGTTTGAGGTTGCTGTGAGCTAGGCTGATGCCACAGCACTCACTCTAGCCTGGGCAACAAAGCGAGACTCTGTCTCAAAAAATAAATAAATAAATAAAAATAAATGCCCTTTCCCCCCCTCCCCACACAAGTCTGAGTTTCCAGCATGACCATCCCCCAGATGGTGCACATCTCACTCATTATGTATGTATATACCCGCCCCCTCCCCCCTGCCCAATACCCTATTACTGTAGTACCTATGTGCCCACTTAGGTGCTGCTCAGTTAATACCAGTTTGCTGGTGAGTATATGTGGTGCTTGTTTTTCCATTCTTGGGATACTTCACTTAGTAGTATGGGTTCTAGCTCTAACCAGGAAAATATAAGATGTGCTATATCACCGTTGTTTCTTAGAGCTGAATAGTACTCCATGGTATACATATATCACATTTTATTAATCCATTCTTGGATTGATGGGCACTTGGGCTGTTTCCACAGCCTTGCAATTATGAATTGTGCTGCTATAAACATTTGAGTGCAGGTGTCTTTTTTGTAGAGTGTCACTGGATCATTTGGGTAGATGCCCAGCAATGGGATTGCTGGATCAAATGGTAGATTCACTTGTATCACTTTAAGGTATCTCCACATTGCTTTCCACAGAGGTTGAACTAGTTTGCAGTCCCACCAGCAGTGTAGGAGTGTTCCTCTCTCTCCGCATCCACACCGGCATTTGTTATGTGGAGACTTTTTGATAAAGGCCATTCTCACTGGAGTTAAGTGATATCTTATTGTGGTTTTGATTTGCATTTCCCGACTTTCTTGATTTATTCATCTCAGTCTCCTGACTTTGGGTCTTTGAAATCACATTCTAAAGTAAGCTATCTGCAGGCCAGCTTTTGTCTCGGTTTTCCTTTTTTGAGGGCCCAGCCTAAGACAGTTAGACCTGGAAGCAGCCCTAGACATGAGATCCTTGGGTTGAGAGGGCTCTCAGCTTAGGATCCTTGATTACTCTGGGTGACTCACAGGTTAGCTGGCAATCAGGACCCCGGTGCTGTTGGTAGGGGAGTGATGATAAGTGCTGGCTGCAGCAGCATCATGATTACTACCACTCTAACCCATGGTAGACTGGGATACACTGCGGGGTAAAGAGAAGCATTGGCTTAAGAACTTGGGATAATACGTGGAATGTTTTTGGGGGGTCAATGGTAATTATAAAGTTTATAGAGTTGGCTGCCTTTAGTTAACTGCTTTTAGAGTCTTGAAAAGAATGAAAACTCAAGCTCACGCTACACAACTCAATTCAAGGCATACTGTGAAAGTCAGAAAGCCTGCATGAGAAGCCGGCTTTTAGCCAGTAATAGGAAATACCTCCTGCTTGCTTGAGAGCAACCTCCCCTTGCCTGGCCACCCTGCATAGATCCCACCTGAGGCAGATGTTACATAAGATGATGCCTTCTCCAACTCCACTTGTAAAATAGCTATCCCCAACTTGAGTTTCTCTCTCCTGCAGGACTTTTTTGTAGGACTTTTGAAAATTGTAAGAAGCAACAAACACATCAACATGCTGAATTTGTATGAAGCCAAGAACATAGATTTTTGAAAACGAGTTGTAATTGTTTCACAAAGAGAAAAGTGCAGGGTAAAACAGAAAAGAAGGAAGAAATACAAAAGATGTAGGTGCTAACATAATTCAAAATCAAGTATGTGTAACTTAAGACTGTTATATCTTTATAAACATTAGTGCTTAGTTCTTACAAGGATTTCTTTACTCAAGACATGCTCTTTGATTTTTGTGAGCATTCTCAATGGATACCAATATTTGAATTCAGTATTTAAAGCAAAATATGAAAAAAAAATACTAGGTAGTCAGTTGTGGTTTGTTTATATTGCTAAAGCAGGTAAGAAAAAAGAAAGTATTTATTTTAATTGACAAAAGATATTAGTTTAACAGGTAGTATTCCAACTCTCTGTGGTTGCCCTGGGCTCTACATGCTTTTCCTGAAAAGTTTGAGACCATTCTTCCAGAGATAAATATATTAGTCACTGCCAAATACAATAAGATTATGGGATGCTGGCATAGAGTTAGTGCTTCAGGCACAAATGAAGAGATTTGCCTTTGCTCAGAGTCTTGGCTCCATAAGTCAATGGAAGGAGTCTAGCAAGCAAACCTTGGTAATTTTTATGTCAATTTTTATGTAACAAGCCAATGTTTATGAATGCAACATGTAAATAGATGACATGTTTATTTATGAAAAATGTGGTAGAATGACATTGACATTCTATGTGGAGCCAGAGAAAATTAGTCCAAATAGTTCAAATCCTATTCTTCTTCACAAGTTGCATGAACTTTTGTAAGTCATTTCTCTACACTCAAGCTACCTATTCCAATACAATGATATAAAAATGCATACCTCAGGGAGTTAAATTATATAGCAAATATACATATAATATACCACATTAGAGAAATATAATTAAAAATAAAATCTTCTGCTCATTCAATAAAATCTCTCCACAAAGGTAGAGCAGAAATAAAAGTTTTATTTATTGAATAAGCATTAAGCCAGAATGTGATATACATCATCATAGGCAATCACTAAGAGATCAAAACGTCAAAAAAAACCCTCATCCTTTTATATAGCCAAGCATACAACCCATTACATACATATTCTCAAGATAAGCAATAACTAGTCCTCATTTAAGAGAACTTGACAGCACAATTTGTCACATATAGCTCATCCTAAATTTACCTGGTAATTGGGGTGGCTATCTGTGTTTACTAATTAGATTTTACCCAAAGGAAAAATAATCTCATATCTTTATGACAGGAGGTGGTTTTGCAGCTGAGAGCAATGAGCCACCAAACTTAGGCTCCTACCCTCCGATGGAAACTGGGAGATGGGAGAGCTATGTTCTTTGATGATTACATTCCAAAGAGATTGTTCTCAGGTCCTTGAAAAAGACATTCTTGGATCCTAAAGCTGACAAGAGGCTTATTTAGCTTTTAAAAAGATTTACATATATATACTTTAAAGAGACAGAGAAAAAACTTACTACAAATTTTCTAAAGTAAATTCTCTTAAGAAAGAGAAGTCTCTTTCCTTATTTTCAATAGAAAAAATTAAGCGTCTTGTATTTAATTTGTATTTGTCCTTACATTTCACCCCATGTCTACATAGTAGATAATAATTAGTAAAGTTTATTATCTCTTCACACAGAATCTTATCTACATTTACATAAAAGTAAAAAATCTTATCTACATTTACATTTCCTACTAAAATTTAAATTGATAAAGTCTCTTAATTTTTCTTCTGTTGTATTAAGTAGTAATTAAAAAAAAAAAAGACAAGAACTCTATAGGCCCCAAATGGTAAAATTCCTACATACAGTAAAAATTACTCCAGATTAATGCCTAACCAGAAATACTGCAGCAGGAAGTAAACTACAGATAACTATAGCAATTTTAAAGAACCAAAACACTGAACTACAAAGGTTAAAGAATACAAGCTGACTTCAACTTCAGATTAAATATCCAGAGAATATTTCTCTGCAATTTGCAACACTGATGCAGCCTTGCCATCTCAACTTTGGAAAGCTCCAGAAATGGTGCACCTGGGGGTTCCGAAACAGCTCTTTTTCCCTGGAAAGACATGCCTCACCATAAACTGTAACATGGTCATGGCACAGTGGCCGACCTGGATCTCACACTACACAGTCCTATGACCTTGACCAACCCATGTTGGTCCAGTCTCATTGTTCTGGGAAAGAGGTAAAAGAAAACTGCTGAGATAAAGAAAATTTCATGTTTAGACAGGACTATAGACAGAATAAGATGATATTTTTATCCAGCTCTTCATTAATATCTGGAGACAGAGAGCAGGGGCATCCTGAATTGTCAAGTCATTAGCATTTGGAGGACAGTTGTTGAACACGATGGCAAGTTCAACAAGCTGCATCCTCTCAGCCTGATAATTTACTAGAGGCATAAAAAATGTCAACTCAAATGAGGTTGCAGACAACAAATTCCTTAAAATGACAAATTCAGACATGTTGTAGAAAATAATATTGTTTGACTATCTATGGTTTACAAAGACCTACTGCTAAATTGTAGTAGCAAAGCAACAACCATGGCCTTGAAATATATGAAAGAAATTATTAACAGAATTACAAGGAGTAGCTGACAAACTGACAGTTGTAGCAAAAGAGATTGACATACTTCTCTGAGTAATAAGAGACTTTGTAGAAAAAATAGAGATCTAAAAGATTGAACTACTACAGTTACAAAGCATGATCTAATGCTTACACATAGTCCTTTATCTATGGGCAGGATGGAAAAAAAAGTTCATCTAACAATTAGAAAATACACATTTTTCCTAAACACATGTGAAATATGTATAAAAACCGCCCACTACAAGGCCTCAATGCAAGTCTCAACAAATATCGTTGGACAATATTCTAAGAACATGTTCTTTGACCACAATGCAGCAAAATGAGAAATCAATAACACAAAGATAACAGGAACCTGCCAAAATTTGATTTTTTAAAACTCACACTTTTGTATAATTAATAAATCAAAGAAGAAATCACAATGGAAATAACATGGGACTCTGCCAAGAAGAGTTAAGGAAAGAAAGAGACAAGATGCAAATAAACAAAACACAAATGGAAAAGACAAACTGGCTAGAGATAAAGCAGATTGAAAGATAGGATATTATATAATCAATTACAGTCTAATCAAAATGATGATCAAGATTAAATGACTAAATTACTGAAAAATTATAAAAAGCCAACACTAGTGCAAAGAAATAGAAAATTTAAACAACTAATAGGTTTTAAAGATATTGGAAAAATAATTGAAACCCTTCCTCTCTCAAAAGAGATTATAGGTGACTATTCTTAAATATTCAATATCAATATCAGGTTTTCTAATTAAAGCTAAAAATATTGCTGCTTCCCTTAGCCTCAAAAGAAAAAGTCAAGTGAGGCTAGGGGATAGGCTGCAAACAGACTTTATTACAAACGTGTTTCAAAGGCAATTGCTTCTAATTTAACATGTTAATGACAATCTTCTCCTTGAAGTTGAGTTTTGTCCATGACCTAAAATGTTTCTAGAAGCAGCTGTGGGCAGACCAGAACAAGTCTCCTTGGGCTCAGAGAGTTCTTTGCTTTAAGTCAAAGTCTCTAACAGTCTGTTTAGTAAAAAATTTAATTTTACACTACAAAAGTAAAGAACCAAATATAATAAAACTTGAGTTGAAATGAGCTGATACACACAATTTGAGAATGAGCACACCACCAGTTCTATTGATTGGATAGGCTTTATGGACTGGGGGAGCATCCCAACACCCACTCAAGACATTGCTCCTTTGGAGGAAAAAAAAATGCCTCTTCCTCTGAACAGGTGACTTACAAATGCACTTTGGAAAAAAGACACCCAATCCCTTTTTTATCATTGAAGCCTCCAGGGTCTTCAGCCCCTACTTCCATGTGTTTATACATACAGGCCATTTTAATAACTTGTAACTATTTGGAAGGAACTTATTTTATTAAGATGTGGCTATGACTAAACCAACTGACAACAAAATAAGATTGAGAAGTATGCCTCTCCAATTTGATTCCTTAAAGCAATGTTTCTCAGAGTATAATTCCCAGACCAGCAGCACCAGCATCACCTGGGAATTTGTAAGAAATGCAAGTTTCAGGGCTCTACTCAAGACCTACTGAATCAGGAACTCCGGAGCAGGGGCCAGTATCTGGGTTTTAACAAGCCCTCCAAGGTGATTTGGATGCACACTCAAGCTTGAGAACAATAGCTCTAAAGAAAGGCTACATGAAGCAGCCACTATAATTTATTAAGGTATTTATAGATTGTCAAACAATATTATTTTCTACAGTATGCCCAAATTTACCTTTCCCTTTAAGGAGTTTGTAGTCTTCAACTACATGAGTTGACATTTTTCATGTCTCCAACAAACTGCCAAATGAGAAGAAGTGCTTGTTGAGCTTCCAATCATGCTCAGCAGTTGTCCTCCAAATGCTGATGACTTGACAGTTCAGGATGTCCCTGCTCTCCTCTCCAGATATTTAAATACCAATGCCCAGGCCCCACTGCCAGCTAGTCTCTTTAATAAATCAGGGATAAGGCCTTGATATCAGTATTTTCTAACCACCCCCCTGACAACACACACACACACATATATACATCTCTTCCTAATATATAGGCTTGAATACTATTGTTCTTTAAAACCATTGTGATTTAAAGGTTAAATAATCCAAGTGAATCTTCAATTGGTTGTCTGTGAAAGGAAGATTTAAATATTTCTGGTGTCAAATTTCCATGCTGGTCTTCCACACCCTACTTTCCAAATTCATGAGCTAGGACTAAAGTGGAAGAATGGCCATAATTAGGAGCATAAAACTCCACACCACCATGCCTCACTTTTCTAAGTTTTAGTAAATGAGTCTACACTCCAGGAAAAGCATTCAAAATGAGCCATTACTGAGGGTCAGTGTTGTTTGGCACAGGGGCTATTGAAGACTGAGACTCAAATAGAGAATAATATCTCACCAGAAGAGTTTAAATTGAGTCTTATGCTCATTTTTCCATGCATGACAGGCTTTCCTGCTGCTAAGAGCAGCCCACACTCTGAATAACCTCCGGGAATGCATCTGCCTTTGAAATAAGAGTGCCCCATGGTAGCAAACGCCACCTCCTTCTTCACTTCCAAGTGCTCTGAAATCCACAAGAAAGGACCTTCCCAGCATAGAAGTCTGTCCTTTTCCCCTTCCCTTCTCTCCAGCATATGTATCTGTCTACTGAGCTGGCAATGTCTGTACTGTGGGATTATACAGTGCTAAATTGAAGGTCACAGTTGTAAATCATGTCCAGAAATAATCTGGAACCACATTTTGATAATGCTTTTGTTCTACTTAATCATAGACTCTGGATATAATTCTACCTCCTAGAGAAGTAACCGAGTCCATGCCCCACCTCGCATCAATATTGGTTCCACCATCACTCTTTTCTACCCACCACCACCACCACCACCACCACCACCACCACCACCACCACCACCACCACCACCACCATCAGAGATTATTAACCTTCGAAAGCTCACAGCTCTGAGAAAGTGAAATTAACATTTAATTTAGACATGTAAGTGGCTTCATACACATGCTGCATGGGGAAAATGAGTAACACATTTCACCCGGCGGGACACAAATTTATCTTTGTTAAACATTGCTGTTGGGGGCTGAACTGTGTCCCCCCCCCCAAATTTTTATGGTGAAGTCCTAAAACTCAATACCTCAAAATGTGTTGTGATTGTATTTGGAAGAAGGCTTAAAGAAGCAATTAAGGTTAACTAAGGTCATTGGGGTGGGCCCTAATCCTGTCTGACTGGAGTCCCTACAAGAAGAGAATAGGACACAGACACAACTGAGGGAGATTATGTGAAAACGGGGACAGGAGAGGATGACCATCCGCAAACCAAGGAGAGAGCTCTCAGGAACCAACATCTTGATCTTGAGCTTCTAGCCTCCAAAACCATAAGAAAATATATCTGTATTGCTTTAGCCACTCAATCTGCAGCCTTTGCATACTAGTGCACTTGCCTTTTCATCAGCCACATTTTTTTCAAATCCTAGAGCTACCTTGTCTTTCATAAACATCCATTCCTTTCAAATAACGGGACTCTGATTTGGCCAGCATGCAAAAAAATTTTTTTTTACAATGCAGTTTTCTCTCTCACCCAGAAGAGAAAAAAATACTTTTCCCTTGTGAAAGAAAATGAATATAATCTGTTCATTTATTAGGCCCTGAGGAATGTTAACTTTGGAGACCCAATTATGGAGCATGACCTCTTAATTACAAATCTTTAGTTATAGTTTAATTTCCTTTCTTATATATTTGTTCCTAGTTTAGTTCTTCGCAATTGAGATAAAAGATCCCTAGACTGAGAGAAAAAAGAGAAAAAAAAAAAACAATAAAAAGAACCTTGACTTTTACATCCTTAATGTGGAATGTTAAATATGCCCTTCCCAAAAAAGAAATACTTCCTGTAACAAATCAAATTACTGTAACTATGCATTAACCTGTGTTGAAAATGTTGAAGTCCTATAAAGCTTCCCAGACCTTGTCTATATAAACAACACTCAAATATCTCCACTTTGGAGAACTGACCTCATCTTTTTGGAGTCTCTCTCCTCCCAGGTAACAATTCTCAAACTCTGGGCTCAAGTAAACTCGATATTTAATCATATTACCTGAATCTTGTTATTAAGGTTGACACTCTCTTCTCACAGATTTGTCTGTCTAGGATGAGCAAGAAGAAGAGAAAGAAGGAGAAATAAACTTGAATTGAAGAAGAGAAAGGGAAAAGATAGCATTTTTAAAAAGAGAGAATGAAACAAGAAAAAAAGTAGGCAGAGTTGCAAGAGAAAAAGGAAAGCAAAGGTTTAAGAGATGGTTTAATAAGTAAAAAGCAAACGGATCAAATGATTTAAGATTATAAGAGATCTCAGCAAGGGTATGTGATGAATATCAATTTAAATATCAATTATTAGGCTAAATGTACTGAGTACATTCAATTAAAATCATTGAAACAGAAGAAAAAAATTCAATCAATGATTTTTTGAGCACCCACAGTGGTGGAAGTGCTATCAATATCCTGTATTAGAAATAAAATTTTCCATAAAGAAAGAGGATGTTCTGAAAGAAGACACACTGGAATACTATTCAGCCATAAAAAAATTAAATCCTGTTATTCACAGCAATATAGATGAGCTTGGGGGACATTATGTGCAGTGAGTTAAGTCAGGCATAGAAAGGTAAATACTGCATGTTCCCACTCATGGGAGCTAAGAAGAAACTGAGCTCATAGAAGTAAAGGGTGGAGTCTGGGAAGGGTGGGGGAGAGGAGGATAAAGAGAGACTGGCTAATGGATAAAAAATTATAGCTAAAAAGGAGGACTAATTTCTAGTGCTCTGTAGTGCTATAGAGTGACTAAAGTTAAGAATACTTTATTGTATAATATACCAGGGCTGTCAAGAAAATAACCAGCCACTGTTAATATAATGAGAACATAGCACATGGCTGGTTACTTTCTGGACAGCCCTTTTATGTTAAAAAGCTAGGAGAGAGGATTTTCAATGTTCTGAAGACAAAGAAAGGATAAATGTTTGAGGTGATGGAGATCTTAATTGCTCTGATTTGATCAATATATATTGTATACGTGTACCAAAGTATCACTCTGTACCCCCATAAATGTGTGAAGTTATTATGTGTCAATGAAACAAATGAAGAAACATTAGATGACTCTAAATTGGGAGACATTCTATAAAATAATTGGCCTAGTTTATTATTTTTATAAAAGTACACTGCAATAAAGGAAAAACTCATTAACAACAAAACATCTTTCAAAACAAGACAATAGTGAAAGAGGACTCTGAAAGTGCTTCTTTCTCCACAACCACTTCTGACAAACAAGAGTAACCTCATCTTGCTCCCCTTATAGCCTCTAGAATTTTCTGTCAACCCACGGAGAAAGGCAGGGCCAGACAGTGGTAAGTAGGACAGGCAGAGAGGTTGGGAGGCCCAGTGTGAATGAAGAATTATCAAATTGAGATAATTTGATAATTATCTACCTCCTTCCATCTTCAGATGAAATATTTCCTAAGAGTTTGAATTCTAAACATACAGCAAAATATCATTCATATTTCTTGTATTTATTTATTTTCAGTTTTTTAATCCATGGAAAGCAAAAATATTTTTTTCCAAACCCAGGAGCTGCCTATCGTACAGACCAACACATTTACTAACAGGACATTATTAATACTGGCAGTATTGCTGCCATAATCAGATCGGAGAACAGTATCTCCACAGGACTGACTTTTAGTCATTCAGGCAGGATCTTTTTCTACCCATGCCATTGTTTTTCTCCTGGAGTTTACAAAAAGAAAACTTGGTAAGTTACAATGGAAATAAGTAAGGTGTTCCTTTCCCTCATTTTTATTCATAATTTATTCTTATTTTTTCCCAATTAGATCTGTTGCCTGTTCAGAAAAAATTGACTTCAGTTCTTTCTCTAATACAGTTCAAAGACTCTTATTCAAATGATTTAGTTGGGCCAGTAGACTGGCACCAATCCCTCACTGGTATGTCTCTTAAATATATGAATCAGAGGAAGATGCTGTCCATAGGGCTCAAGTCCTGGGCTGGCTGATATAGGAGAAGTTGTTATGACAAAAGTGTTAAAACTACCTTGAAATATAGGAAAGCCTACATTCACTCCACAGAAGCATTGAATCTCACAGAAAGGTTGGACTGTTGTGATTTTTCTTTTGTGCTTTTCAAGAAGCAGATGGAAAAGACTAAGCAGTATGTAACAATTTGACTTTGCCATGGATCTGAATGGAAAATTAAAATCTGTGTTGAACCACTAATATTCAAAAGATAATGTCAACAGAGTAAAATATTTCTCCTGGCCAGAGGTCTCCTCATACCATAGAAATATTAGGTAGTATCAAAGCAAGCCAACTTTTATAGTCATCAATATAAATGTCTAAAAACTAAGTTTTATAGCAACTTGAATCAGCTGAGGTTGAGAAACCAACTTATGCAACTGATCAAGCAGAACAGGCTATCAGCACTAATGAAGAAAACTAATTATGGAAGATAATATCTGTGCAAGTCTCAGTCTTCAATCAGGTCAGCTGACTCTTAGACACAGTAACTTGTGACTCATCCCTGGAAAACCGCTTAGAAGCAAAAAGTTTCTTAAAGGGCACTTAGAGGGACCAAGGCAAGGTGGCCTAAGAGATAATATCAAGAAAATAGAAAACAGTGGGACATATGTCATATATATTTAAATTCAGTAAATTGTCTCCATTTTTGCCTGTAGTATGTATGTCGCAACAGGAGCTCTCACCTTTACTACTGAATGGGGATGGGAATTCAGGCTTGTACCACTAATGCCATGCCGGCTCAGGGACGCACAGGTGTCTCGCTAATGCCCTACCTCCTGGCCACCACTGACTCGTCTCCTCATGGGATGACCTTGTTACCATTGGATGGTAGTGAAAGGCTTGACTTTCCATGAAGCCTCCCATGACACAACCTCAGGAGGGAGGAGAAAGGATGCCTCATTACCATTAGGGTAGGATGTAATTCCAGTCTCCCCCAAGGTTCCTACTGACACTGGGGACGTGGAGTGGGGGGACATGCTTTGTTACTGCCCAGCTAAGTTGAAAGTCTCAGCTCCCCACAGCTCCTCCTCTGTATTCTCTGATGCTGCTCCTGAGGAGAAATGGGGAGTTGGATGCGCCCCCTTGAGCCTGGGGAGGGGGGGGAGCAGTCTAGGTCTAAGCAGCCTTAACTGGTGGAGAACAGGGTTAAGCCACAGTTGTTACCCACCCATCTTCACCCACTATGGTGTTTCACAGAAAAAAATAGAGTAGAGAAGTTACTATCTAAAATGTGTCTGTTTTGCTAGGCTGCTTCTTTTCTGGCCCTTCACCTAAACAGAATAGCTTTTCATTCACTCACTTTTTGGCATTTTTGTGTTGCTATCTTCTCCAGCACTCAGTCTTGATATGTGAGGGGAAAGAAAAACCTAGGAACTCACTGCTGTGTCATTTCTCAGGTACTGAGGTCCCTAGCTCATCTGTCTCCTCTCCAACTTTCAGAGTCTTCTAATGTTTCGATTTTTTAAAAATCTAACAGCCAGAGTTTTTAGCTGTGCTTAGCTGGAGGGTTAAGGAAAAAGTAAATCTCCTCTGTCTTTGTGGCAGCAGAAGTCCCAGGATTCCATTTTCAAAAATAAGCAAATTTTTTTTTTAAAACTCTAGAAATAAACAGAAATGAAGTAGATAAGATTCTTCTGAATTACATTTTACAATTTTATTAGAGAAAATAAAGAAGAGATGTAATTAAAGGTTGCTGAATACAATATATTAATATTATATAATTAAAATTCTCACTAAATATATATTCAGGGCAATCACAAGGAGCATTCCAAATGGGACTCTTTAAAATAAGGCATTACATTTCCCAATCCCACATGGAACAGCAAGTGAGGGACAGTGTTACTAAAGGTTGACACCCATCTCTAGACCTAGATTGTCTGGGTTTGTAACCCAGACCATTTTGCAAGAAGAATTTATCAAGAAATATAGCCCAGAAATTGCTGAGTTAGAAAATAAAACTATCTCTTATCTAGCCTCTTCAGCCAGTAACATTTTCAAATTAACATAAATCCAGGAGCTTTAGACATGGTCATACATTTTGTTAAGATTTATAAGTGAAAAAAATCAAAATGTCACCTGATACATTCTATTGCTTGGACAAAAAGCACTTCTAGAAGGCTTAAGGACATGGACCCAGAGATGATTTGTGATATGTCTACAGCAAATAAGAGGAGAGAGAGAGGCGTGCCTTGAAAATAATTGGGCTTATTGACTGGAATCAAGTATGCATGGATTAGCCACAGAGTTTTTGAGAAACCTGTATTTATCAAAGTGATTGCCAGCTAGACTAAAATATACTGAGAAATTTCAATGTATAAAAAGACCAGTAGGTTATGAACTTGCTAAAGGCAAAAGGAAAAAAATCAGCTGCTAAAAAGGATATATTCCCCAATGCTTATTTTCAGAAATGGCTGAGGAAGAGTATAAAAAAGGAAGAATCCTCTAGAGGGTGGGGCTGAACTCCACAGGAAACAAAGGGGATGGGGTACATTCTAAGGAACTGAAAGAGCATTCCACACCCCAGAGTAGAGGAAGCTAGCAGCACTTTTCTCAATGGGTTTCAGAACTGTAATGGACAAGGGGAACCTGTGTATCTACTATTCTTCTCCTTTGCAAATGCAGGTATTTATTGCATTATCCTATTTCTGTTCCATCATTATATGTTGTCTATTTGGGAGGGCAGTTATTTTAGTTCATATATTGTCAAATTAGAAGGAGTGACAGTTGAAACATGAGATCCTAGACTTTAAGCCTGATGCTGCGATTGGTTAAGAATTTTGAAGGTTTGGGATAGGGGTGGAGTATACTTTGTGTATGAGAAGGACACAAAGCATGGAGGTTAAGAGAGCAAGATCACTGTGTCTTGCATTGTCAACTTCAATTCTCTGCACTCTCTCTATCCATACCCTTAAATATGTAATTTTTCACTCCTTTCCCCAGTGTTTGACTTTGATTTTGCCATCTGATTTGCTTTGGCCAATCGATTTTCAATAGACATGACTCAAACAAGAGCTTGCAATGTCTTCATGCAGTGAGAAGTACTGACTCTTGTGCCTCTGCCATTGCCATGAGAATATGCCCCTTGTCCACTGGTCCAAAGACAATTAGAGACATGAACCATATTTACCTCTACTATGAACCAACAAGATCCATCCATTTATGTATATTTTGCTTTTAAGAACCCAGTTAACAATGAATTATGTAGTAGGATAGAGAAGAGATAGTCCTGCCTGAGGCTGAGGAGAGAACTTAAAGAAAATGATTACTTTAACATATAAAACCCATGGAAGTACAAATGATTTACTCTCAGAACTCCATACTAGGAAATAGCAGACAGGGGGATTTGGTGAGCACAATCTTACAAATTGGGTGATTTCTCAGGTTTTGCCTGTTTACACAAGAGTTCTTATGGGTCCCTAACCATATAACCCTGAACTTCCTACAAAATTGCCTTATATAGTTGGAAAAACTGACTTTAGCAAGTCACATACAAGAATCTAACATTTAGTTTCCAGATATGCTTTCTAACAACCCCATCAATACCATCTTGCAAATCTTCCACAGGTTTATAAAAACATTGCAATTTTATAAGGAATGTATGGTCTGTAAGGACTGAGCATAGCAGGCTTTACCTGGACCTACCATAGGAGACTTACCTGGTGTTTACAGCTCAACGGCAGACAATCTCCCAAATGAATAAATAAATGAACATCCTCATTCATTCTTCATATTTATGTCCTTTTCCCCTTGTAATGAATATTAGCCCTCCTGTGGGTCTTGCACAATTCTTGTATCAAAAATAAGTATCTTTGTGGACTAAATCATGTGTACATACAAGGAAATGGGCTATAGTTCATCTTGATACCCAGTATATATGGACACCTAGGGAACTATTCCAGTGACTTATTTGTGATGTTTATCTTTTTGCTGTACACATGCATTGATTGTATGTGCACATTTTTCAAATGTAATTTGATTTCTCTGCTTGAGAATAAGGTGAAATGAAGAATAACTTAAAGACTCTCCTTTCTTTGACTCTTTGAAGTATAAAACTGTCTTTAACAGAGTTAAAGAAATAACTCCCCAAGAGGAAGTCAAAGATAATCTTACTATCATGAGTTTGGCAATTTCACACATTGCATTTGGCAATTTTATTCATTAAGGTAACTGTGTGTGTCAGGACAGCGATGTTAACAGCTGCAGAATCAAAACCTTTTTACTATGGAATATGATAAAAGCCAGTAAAAGAATGTGTTAGGCATATACTAGTTGACTTAGTGAGATTACTATAATATATTTTATATGATATAATCAAGGTATTTATAGTCTCGATCTCAGTGTGAATATTCATATCTCACTGCAGAAAAACTAATATGCTTGATCACAGAATACTGCTCCAGACCCCTTTAGAGACATTAGGTAATACAGAATATGTAATTATATTACCTTTCTAAAGTTTGAAAAAGTGTGAATTTTGAAACACATTTGTCCTCAACCATTGTACAGTGCAGTCGATCATTTCTATGTTTAGTTTTTTTGTGAGGACAGTCCTCTTGCTAATAATGTGTCTTCCTATTTTCATAAGTTTGAGATGCATTGATATTGCAAAACAGTAATCCTTAAAGGCAAGCATCAGTGAGACAATCTTCTGGAAATAATTAAAGATTAACTACCTGAATGAGGAAAGGACCTTTTACTTTATAATGAATTAAGAAGTAGGTGCAGGAATTGGTGGGAGGAAACTAGAAAACAGGAACTCAGCAGGATATTTCAAGAGCAGTAGTTCTTAACCAGTGTTGGGTTATGGACCTTTTGGAAAATCTGATGCAAGCAATCTATTGACTGCTTCCTAGAAAAGATGCAAAATGAATACAAGTTTATACATGTATTTTCATGATGTTCAAAGATTCTTTAATCTCATGTGGTTGAAAATTTCTGCTTTGGATTGTGACTGAATGGATATAGGCTTAATTATGTGAATAGTTTTCTATAGCTCAGACACAGGTCTGGATTTGGGGGGAAACGGGTTATCAATATCCTCCTCTTCCTCGGTGCAGCTTAGAACAAAAGGAAAAATAAGGAAAAACAGCAGGCTTCCCCTTGAAGAGCACTGCTTTCCCAGCTAAGCTATGCACATAATGGTCTTTCCAGGCAGGAAGACATGAAGAAAATTTAGTTTACTCACCCATCAAGGCACCTTCTCCTCCATGGGAACGGATGAAGAGGGGCAAGAAAGAGTGAGACTGCTCCCTTGTGCTGGCCAGGAAGATACAAATCCCATTTATCCCTGTGGAAACATAAGGAATAAAGATTAAGTGTTGACACTAACATGCAGCCATTTTTGAGTTTCAATCCAGTATTAGCCAACAACAGACAAAGAAGCTAAACCTCTGTGAAGGATGGAGTAAGCTACAGTATCTTCATACTGAGCATACTAAATCCAGATTGTAGGTTTTTCAGCCAGGGTGAAGAGTAGAATTGTACACAGGAAAAATTGTCACTTAGGAAACTGTGACTGTGTAAAGGTTTATTGGACTAAAAAGTTGAGGAGGTAGACATTTAAAAGTTTAGGATCTCTTTTCCATGAGGAAAAATTCCCTTTCAGGACTATCAAAAAGAATTTCAGGGCCGGGCGCGGTGGCTCACGCCTGTAATCCTAGCTCTCTGGGAGGCCGAGCGGGGCGGATCGTTTGAGTTCAGGAGTTTGAAACCAACCTGAGCAAGAGCGAGACCCCGTCTCTACTATAAATAGAAAGAAATTAATTGGCCAACTAATATATACAGAAAAAATTTAGCCGGGCATGGTGGCACATGCCTGTAGTCCCAGCTACTCGGGAGGCTGAGGCAGTAGGATTGCTTGAGCCCAGGAGTTTGAGGCAGGAGTTTGAGGTTGCTGTGAGCTAGGCTGATGCCATGGCACTCACTCTAGCCTGGGCAACAAAGCGAGACTCTGTCTCGAAAAAAAAAAAAAAAAAAAAGAATTTCAGGAAAGGCCTCCTAACCGTTATTTTGTACAAAATGAATGAATAAAGACAACCCCCCCCATGAAATAACTATTCTCTTTACTTAGGTTTCTTTAGTCTAGGGGGCATTTCCATGCTTTTTAATCTCACCTGAAGTCCAAATTGAAAGTTATAGCTTCGTTTTGTCTTTAAATAAATTTCACTTGCATTCCTCTCCCCTCTTCACTCTACTCCCTGTACAACCCGACACAGACAGTAAGTTTTACTGCCTGGTATGTATTTTTCTTGACTTTCTCCATGTTCATGTAATCATTTATAAACCCAAGTATTATGAAAGGATTATGTATCATTGCAAAACTAGAATCATGTTTTATACAGTTGTTTGTAGCTTATCCTATAACCTTACTTACTCCATCAGTCAAAAGAGAACAGGGCTTGGTCTCTATTTTCTATGGCCAAGCTATCCAGACCCTGCCCCTCCCTATCTCCTCAATTATTTGTCATAATAAATTTCTTCTCTTCTACCTTTTCAACCTATCCCTCTATCCTTGCTCCTAATCTATCTGGTTAGCCCTTAGCTGTCTCAGGTTTCTTTCATCCTAAAAGGATAAAATCCCCATTTTCTTAATGACCCCTTCAGCTAGCAACCTCTCACTCCACCTCTTTTACATGAGGAACCTTTTTTAACTAAAAGGAAATGCACTATATCTTCTTATGGGTGTGGGTTATACTTTTGTATGTGTTTGTCAGGATTCAGTTAATTGTACCTTTAATATCTGCATTTATTACTATTTATTGCTATGTATTATTAGTATTAATACATGCACATATCAATACATGCATTTATAGTATACAAACTATATCTCAGTTTAAAAAAGAAATCAAAATCAGAAGGGAAATCTAGCTACCTCCCACTTTGAATATAACTTTTTCTGTACAAATATTTTTGAAAGGATGTTCATAACTTAGCTCTTAAATTATTTAATTATGAGTGAAATCATTCAACATTGGCTATGATATTTCACTTGGGAATTCTTGCTAATTAAGAAAAAATTAGCCTATAAATCAGCCTATCATTTCAAAAATAAAACATTTGTAAATATTAGAAAAATAGCTATACTCTTTGAAAGTAGCAATCCAACACCTATAAATCTATAGAAATAGAAATGCCATTCTTTAGAGAAGGTACATGGATATAAGAGCCATTGTTTATAAAGGCAAAATTACTAGAAACAAAGTGAATGCCCATCAACAGAGGGCAATTATATTAGAAAGTACATGTGGTGGGTTTTTTTCTATTCTTGAGATACTTTACTTAGAATAATGGTCTCAAATTCCTTCCAAATTGTTGCAAAATGCATTAATTCATCCTTTTTTATGACTGAGCAGTATTTTATGGCATACATATACCACATGTTTTTAATCCACTGATGAATTGGTGGGCACATGAGTTGATTCCACATCTTTGCAACTGTGATTTGTGATGCTATAAACATTCAAGTGCAGATGTCTTTTTGATAAAATGACTTTCCTTTGGGTAGATACCCAGTAGTGAGATTGCTGGATCAAATGCTAGGTCTGCTTTTAATTCTTTCAGTAATCTTCATACTGTTTCATATAGCAGTTGTACTAATTTGTAGTCCCACCACAGTATATAAGTATTCCTTTCTCGCTGCAACCACCCCAGCATCTATTGTTTTGGACTTTTTAATAAAAGCCATTCTAACAGGCTTTTATTAGGAAATAGGGTAATATCTCATTGTGGTTTTAATTGGCATGTCCCTGATAATTAGTGATGTTGAGCATTTTTTCATATGTCTGTTGGTCATTTCTTTATCTTTTTTTTTTTAACTTTCTTTGAAGGTGTTTTTTCCCCCCAGCATATTATGGGGGTACAAATGTTAAGGTTACGTATATTGCCCTTGCCCCCCTCCCCACTCGAGTCAGAGCTTCAAGCATGTCCATCCCCCAGTTGGTGCACATCAGACTCATTCTGTATGTATATACCCATCCCCTCCCCCCAACCTGCCTGACACCTGATAAATGTTATTCCTTTATGTGCACTTAGGTGTTGATCTATTAACACCAATTTGCTGGTGAGTACATGTGGTGCTTATTTTTCCATTCTTGGGATACTTAATAAAATGGGTTTCAGCTCTATCCAGGAAATACAAGAGGTACTATATCACCATTGTTTCTTATAGCTGAATAGTACTCCATGGTACACATACACCACATTTTATTAATCCACTAATGTATTGATGGGCGCTTGGGTTGTTTCCACATCTTTGCAATTGTGAATTGTGCTGCTATAAACATTCAAATGCAGGTGTCTTTTTAATAGAATGTCTTTTGTTCTTTTGGGTAGCTGCCCAGTAATAGGATTGCTGGATCAAATGGTAGATCCACTTGTATCGCTTTAAGGCATCTCCATATTGCTTTCCACAGAGGTTGAACTAGTTTGCAGTCCCACCAGCAGTGTATGAGTGCTATCTCTCCACAAGCACACCAACATTTATTGTTTTGGGACTTGTTAATAAAGACCATGCTCACTGGAGATAAGTGATATGTCATTGTGGTTTTGATTTGCATTTCCCTGCTAATTAGAGATGTTGAGCATTTTTTCATATGTCTGTTGGCCATTTCTTTTTCTTATTTTGAAAAATTTCTTTTCATGTCTTTTGTACATTTTTTAATGGGGTGGTTAAATTTGGGCTGATTTGAGTTCTTTGTAGATTCTAGTTATTAGCACTTTATCGGATATCTGGATTGTGAATATTTTCTCCCATTCTGAGGTTTACTATTTGCTCTATTGATTATTTCCTAACAGTGCAGCAGCTTTTTAGTTTAATCAAGTCCAATTTATTTATTTTTGTTGCCGCTGTGATTGTCATTTAGGTCTTAGTCATCAATTCTTTGCCTAGACCAATGTCTAGAAGACTTTTTTCCTATATTCTCTTCTAGAATTCTTATGGTTTAATGCCTTATATTTAAATCTTTTATCCATTTTGAATTAATTTTTGTGAATGGTGAGAGATAGGGATCCTGTTTCATTCTTCTCATGTGGCTATCCAATTTTCCCAGCACCATTTAAAAGGCAGGAAAAGAATATAAATTCTTTTTCCCAGTGTGAATTGTAGTTTGCTCTATCAAGGATCAATTGGCTGTAAAAAGATGGTTCTATGTCTGGGTTCTCTATTCTGTTTCATTGCTCTATGTCTCTATTTTTGTGCCAGTATAATGCTGTTTTGAGCACTATAGCCATGTAGTATAGTTTGAAATCTGGAAATGTGAGGCCTCCAGCTTTGTTCTTTTTGCTTCAGATTACTTCGACTATTCAGGCTCTTTTCTGGTTCCCAATGAAGCATAGAATTATTTTTTCTAGATATGTGAAATATGCTATTGGTATTTTGATGGGGATTCCATTGAATCTGCAAATCACTTTGGGTATTATGAATAACAAATGGAAAAACATATCATGCTCATGAATTGGCAGAATCAACATTGTTAAAATGTCCAAACTAATGGCATATTTCACAGATCTAGACAAAATAATGTGAGTTTTCCTATGAAGAGGACTATATAGTAAGGGACTTTTGTCTCTGGCCAACATCCAGGGAGGACTTTAGGCTTGCCAATGTCCATAGGTTGGTACAGCAGACTTTTCAGTGGTCTATGAATAGATTCCTCTAGTATTCATGTTCTAGTATTTATGATCTGGTTTTCCCATCACAAAATTATAAAATTTTACATTTTACAGCTTGGGGACTTTTTATAAAATTTCATATTGATATGTTGTTTTACTAATTTTACTTTTTAAAATTATGACTAATTATACCTAACATTTTTGTCACCATCTTTTTCTAAGTGTAATCTCTTATAATAACAATTCACTTTCTAAATAGTCTGAGAAGCCAAAGTGAAACAAAGTTTTAAGTATCCCTATACAGGAGAAGGATTGCAGTGAAGTGCCAACATCAGAGCTTGTCCACTTATCACCTCAGAAACACTGAATCCCCCCCCCAGAAAAAAAGTTTCCAGAAAGAAAAGTCTTCTTCACTTCACCTGCTGACTTCCCACCACCAAACATCCATACACATGGAGAGACACATACAGAGGCACACAAACATACTGTTTTAACCAATCACCATGTTGCAACTTGGTGTGACTCTAAAATGTTAACTATGTCCCCAACTCATTAAAATAGCACTTTTATATTTGTTTACCCAAAATAGTGATGTTAGCACCACATTTGAACTATTTTGTTCTTTAACGAGTAGGAGAATTTTAATGAGATTCAGTTTCACTTCTTGATGTCTGCCAGTATATGATCTCTAATCTCAGCCTTGGTCTGACTTCAGGTGGTAAGACAGCAATAAAAGGCAGAGAAAGAGATAGCCCATCTTAGTAAACACAATGATTAAGACAGTGCAGTCTATGGAGAATGATAATAGAAGAATTAGATCACCTACTCCTATCTTATTATTTAGTCCAGTACTTTCTTCTAAGTTACTCTGAAATATTAATAATTTTAAATTTGGAAGTTGGATGCTTAAATGATAAAAATACTACCTTGTTTTTAAAGGTCATTACATTTTAAGATTATTGAGGGAATTTTAAGCTACTAAGATGTTTCTAAATACAAATTATAAAACAAAATAAAATTTGCATTTCCTTGGCCTAAAATTCAACCAAACTCTGCTGTCATCTTATCACATGACTACAATCCAATCTTTAATCTCTAGGAAATTAGCCATTAAGTCATCTATATTATTCGGTATAAGATCATATAGGAGTAGGTCAAGAGAAAGCAGCAGATGTTAAAAAAAATTAAAAAAAGCATTTTTTCCCCTAAACATATAAAAAATATTTAGTTGCACTATGGAATGGCTGAGAGTGCCTTCTGTGAGATTTCACAGAAGATGTATTGTATAATAGAAAGAAAAGCACTAATCTTGTTTACTATGCTCTTTTGCAAAGGATAAGGGCACAATCTAGGAAAGAAATGCATATTTAAGGCTTCTTTCCTCAGAGTGTGTCTTCCTTCATATCATCAGTTTAACTGATTCTATCGCAAACCTGAATTCCCTGGCTTATAGACGGTGCAGACAAAAATAGCCAAATTTTAGGAATCCAGGTTGAATTTGATGCTATTTGCACTTACTCAAATTATATTTTGTTTAAATTCATTCCAATGCTTAATGGACAATCTTAGTATGGATTGTGTGAAAGCCAAGTCTAGAACTTAGGTCTTTACTCATAGAAAGAAAAACTTTATTGTCCATATATGGGTTTTTTTCTTTCTTTTTCTTCACCAGGCACTTCAACAATATGCATCCCTGATAATTCAGCGAATGACAGACATTAATTGTGCCTCATAGGAGAAAAATACAGTAATTCCAGAGGATAAGAATTTCCATGTGGGTATAGACCTGAGCAGACAGTTCCCATATGGCAATAAAGTCAGGCTGGAAGCCTTCCTCCACAGTCATGTTGCTGGCCATGGCCAATCTGCCTGATGTCCAGGTGACCATGACATCAAAATAAGCAGTCAATTAATAAATATGTGCTGAACAGTACAAGTATTCAGCACAGTGCTAGGTGCCAAGGTAGTCATAGAGAAAGTATTAAATCTCAAGAAGCTTACAGCCATCCAGTAGAAAAATGAATGATCTTGACCAAGATAGATAAAGCAATTATGGGGTATTAAGAATCAATTTAAGAAACTGGGACTATGGTTTAACTTTGTAACCTAGGGCAAATCAGAAAGGTCTGGGTCTCCATCTTCTCAGGCAGAAATCAAGGAGAGTGAGCTAAATTATTTCACCTAAATATTTAATTATTCTATGAATTAAGTTATGAATTATATGCTCCTGAAGGGGAACTGTGTAACGTAATATTTAAGCATGCTTATAATAAGCAGGCTTATTCCCATGGTGGAGAGGTGCTAAGACAGAGAGCAAAGAAACACAAGGCCCCTCGAGGCCGAGGCTCAGAACTGGCATATTGTCAACTCCACTGCATTCTACTGGCCAAAGCAAAACACAAGTTTAGTCTAGATTCAAGAGATAGAGAAATAAACTTCACCTCTTAGTGGAATAATTTGGTATAGAGCAGGTGACGGAGTTGTTAAAGAATTAAGGCTATTTTTTGTAATTTATCTACTACCGTGTTTCCCTGAAAATAAGACTTACCCATAAAATAAGCCCTAGCAGGATTTCTAAGCATTTGTGCAATATAAGCCCTACCCTGAAAATAAGACCTAGTGATGGGCGTGGCTACACAGGGTATCTGAACAACCTACGCATTTCGTTGCTGACCGGTAAAGAAGATGAGCAGCCCTTCTCATCTGCCCCATGAGAGCTCTATTGCTTGACATGAGAGATCAGGGCCAATGGTTCTAAAGGAAATAGAGTCGCAAGAAATTCAGGATGGAATTTGGGGTTTGGAGAATTATGATGATATTCCAGAAGAAGACAACTTAATTATATTTGAATAAATGTAGATTGTCGTACTGTATTTAAAAAAAATAACACATCCCTTGAAAATAAGCCCTAGGGTGTCTTCTTGATGAAAAATAAATATAAGACCCTGTCTTATTTTCGGGGAAACACGATATATTAAAGATCATTAAAGATCTTGAAGTGTCTGGTGCTTAAGTAGGCATGAACCATTACCACTGTAACTTTCAGTAAGAATTCAGGGGCTATAATAATAGAATTCATCATGTATATGGAATCAAAGCTGGATGTTTTTAAATTAATGAGAGAATTTTGGTAGGTGGCACAAGAAATGGGTGATATAGGACATAAAGATTGAGTGAGGAATGGGGAACACTGGATGTAAGGGACACTACTTATTATTGGATGTATGTTAGGAACAAACAGAAAGCAAAAGCAGATCCAAATAGGATTCATTTGCTTGAGTGGTCACTGGGCATCTCTACCACAGTATTTATCTTGCCAACCTGCCCTCTGTCCTTCTATCTACCTGTGCTCAGAAGGCAAAACATTTGTACAACAACAATGCTGCAAACTGTATGAGTAGATAATCCTTTGAACCTTGACAATTTCTCAATATGAACAATATCTAGCATATTCTAGGAACCAGAAAAAAAATCAGGGATTATATGAGGCCAAATTTCCAGCCTTACTTCTGTTTATGTGCAGCATGGCACAGCAAACTCAAATCAAATCAGGATTTACAGTTAGGGATCTGGCTAACTTCATTTCTGGGTTTAAGTTTTGGCTCTAATGTAAGGTCACAAAAAAAGCCTTTTTACTTCTTTAGGCCCCCATTTTTTCATCTATAAATTAGGAGCCAGTGATAATACTTACCTTGCAGGGTTAGTGTATTAAATATGATAAAATTTCTTCTTAAAGTTTTTTTATTATCTGTAAATTGCTATTCAAATGTTACTTATTTAGCATCTAGTAAGTAACCAGCACCATGCAAGTGCTAATAATTCAGAGATAAATAGAATATGGATTTTGTACTCAAGAAATTTATAGGTTATTTTGGGAAATGCTAATAAATTATAAAACAGGGTGTGATAATAACAAATTATTATAGAGGCCCAAAAGGAGAGATTAATTAAAACAGTAGGTAGATAAATGAGTCAAAAGAGGTAAAAATAGGATGCAATATAACTGGGTCTTAAAGAATGATTAGAAATTTGCCCAACAAATAAGCTGAGATAAAGGCAAGCCCAGCATGAACTAAAATTAAGATGGGGAAAAACACTTAGGAAATAGTGAGTTGGCCCTGTGGCTACAGGGTGGGGTCTGGGGGAAGGTACTCATAGTGAGGTTATACCCAATTATAAAAGACTTCACTAATATGAAAATAGAGCTGTATGTTATTTGCCATGAGGGGCTCTCAAAGCTTCTTGAGAAGGTTAGAAAACATACCTCAGTTTTAGGAAGATTAATTTGGAGACAATATAAAGGACAAACTGAAGAACCAAAACTGGGAATATGAGTAAAGACTTTTTTTTCCCTAATATGGTTGAGTGGTGATGAGACACTGAATTGAGGGGGAGATGGGATGGCGAGGTGGAGAGAAAGGATGAATTTGAGATTTATTTCAGAGGAAAAGGAAATAAACTTCATAATTGACTGAATATGGAAAGCGAGAGGAATCAGTGGTGACTCAGGGTCTTCTACCAGGGAAACTATGTGGGTTGTGGTGCCATTAACCAGGACACCATTTCCAGAAAGAGGGATACATTTTGGAAAAGGAAAAAGAGCAAGTTCAATGTGGGATAAGTTGAGTTTGACAAGCCAGCAGGACATGCAAATGGAAATTTCCAGAAGGCTGGGGCACAGTGAGCAACTGACTCTGCCTTTCTTCCTTCCATCACAAAATGGATGGGATATGGCTTGCCACTTCTCTCCAAGGACTGTAGAGAGGATTAATGAGGCAGTGTTCACATTTATTCCACACCAAGGATCAATGAGAGCTTGGCAAAGTATTAGGCTGGCATTCCATTATGCTAAGTTGAAAACAAAGCAGCTTTGACATGAAAGTCAGTGAGGGAGGAGAGTGCAAATCAGTGAGGCCACACCGTAGAACATAATTGTACTTCAGGCAGCTGCTATAGGCACAGACTTCATGTGGGTGGGCACTAAACCCTTTCCAGCTGAAAGCAATGAAAGTAAAGGCTCTTTTCTATTCTCTCCCCCTTCTCTTTGTATTTCTTTACAAAACCACCAGGATTCAGCCAAATGTGAGCTTAGAACTTGGTCAAATAGAGCCCTTGCAATGCTTTCCAGTGGAAACCCATTTCACAATTTGTCACTCTGTCAATAACATTGATTTCTGAAACAAGCTACTGTTAGCTGCCTCTGTCCTAGGTAAGAATACCTTTGTTTTGGCTCATATGCCAGTGATTTCCACACTGAAACTTAAGTGGACAATTTGCCAAACAGGTCGCCAGATAATGCATGCTTGAGACCACTTCCAAGCCATCACCAGGTATCTGAGATATTTCTTTTAAAAATGGAGACTCAGGGATAGAATTATGCCAATTCATAAGAAGAACATTCCATAATATTTCAAAAACACTTTAATTCATAATTTGATTTCCTTTTCCTATATCTCAGAAGGTGCAATGAAAAAAACAGTGTGAAAAATATATGATATAATAGAAAGAACATGTTCTTTGAGCGGTCAGACAGACCTGATTTCAAATTTATCACTTATTTACAATGTACCTTTGGTTCTTCTCTCTCTGGGCCTCAGTGCCCTTATTTGTAAAGTGTGGTGTCATGGGATTAAACCCTTGTCACTTGCTATCTGTGTGACCTACTGCAAGTTACTGAGACTTTCTGCTTCAGTTTTCTCATCTATGAAATGAGAACAATATTACCTACATAGGCTATGTAACTCTTGGTTGATATAAAATGAAGGTCTTTAGCCTCGGGTGTGATACGTGGTTATTACGAAATAAATGGCAGTTGTTATGCTGTTGGTGGTGCTGCTGCTGATGATAATGTGATAATTTGGAGCAGATGGCTCACTGCAAATCCCCAATAAATGTGAATTTAAATAAGGAGAGTGTAAATAGGATATCAGTACAGTGGCTCCTGCATAATATACATGAGAGGTTATTTTAAATAAGAAAATAAACTACTAAAGACAGCCTTGAGTGGATAAAAGAATCATCTTACCTGCTTTGCCTTGGTTTTGGATGAAGAAGTTGTTTGGACATAAAGAATAGTAAAATAAAATAAAAACTTGAACTATTTTTAAATGCCCTGTGGTAAAGCCAATTCCTTCAACCTCAGTGGTAATGTTCCTTATGATTATGGTGAGGGTCTCAGAAGCCAGCCCAGGGACATTGGACTCTCTTGGCCTTATCTCCAGAAAACCTCTGAATATGAGATGTAGAGAATGTTGGGGGTATCTTCAGTCACTGAGAAAGATTTTCTCAGCAAGACAAGACAAAAACAGAGGACTCAATTCCAGTCCAGTGATTTTTGAAACAGGTAGAACTTTCAGTGAAAGCTAGAATTCATTTTATTTTGTTAATATAATAGTTTTCCTCTCTTCCCTTGAAAAAGAGATGGCTTCTCTTCTAGTATGTCATTTGTTGCCATGTTAGTACTTTAAAGTAGCTTAACTATATATTCCTTAAAGACAAGGTCATTCAGGAATAGAATCAGGAATTAAGCAAAAAAATAAAACAAAAACAAAAACAAAAAACAAAAAAAACTAAAATGGGACTACCTCTCTCCTTCCTTCCTGTGATTACAGGTTTTTAGGACTAAAACTAACCTAAATTTACTACTAACCAGGAGCAAAATCAGGACTAGAATATGGTCCCAAGATTACATCCTGTATTTTTCCAATTAGTTACTGCTTCTCAGGAGTATGTACTAAGCTCCCTATAGAGTGCAGTGGTGTCATGGTATGGTCACTGTGACCTCAAACTCCTGAGCTCCAGTGATCCTCCTGCCTCAGCCTCCTGAGTAGCTGGGACCACAGGAATGCACCACAGAATAATTGGCCTTAATGATGTAGGTTTTGCCTCATCTTTTATTCCATTTAATCAGAATTTGGAGGAGTGACTCCGTATCTCCCTTCTACTATACCCCTTCCCACAACCACTATGAGGACAATATTTCCAGCACAATTGCATCAAGGGAAGAAGGGAAGGAATATTAATTGGAATGAGCCCTTTTTATCACCTCCTTAAACCACACCATGGACATCATGATTTATTTCATCTCTTAATGGGACCTACACTACTTATAGAAAGCAATAACTATAATTCCAGCCACAGAAGTTAGTTTCCAGTTCCCTAATGCAAGTTGTTGGATGTGCGAACAGTGGGAAAGCTGCAGTAGAAGGGCGGAAAACTTATTTGATATCAGACTCAAAATAAGCCTCATATGTGAGATGGGTTCTTTGTTACATACATTGTAAAAACTATCTTTCCATATGGGATGCCAATTGCTTTCACTAATATGTTGCTTTCTGGATGGAGGTATACAGTAAATATTTAGAAATATTTTGATTCCCACTGTTAGCATCAATGTCAACATGCTGCCATGCATGGTAGAGCAATAACATCACAGCACTTTCAAAGATGATTATGTAGTTGGCCAGTTAACTGCTGGGGAAACCTTGACCTTTCACCAGTTGTGCTGAAAATTAATACTATTACACATTCTTTTGCCCCAACGAATATCAATGGTAGAAATTATTTGTGAAAATGTAACTTCAGCTGACCAACTTCATTAAAATACAGCTGCTAAATTCTAGATAGGAAACAAAAAGGAGAAGTATTATTTTTAAAGGTGAAAGTTCCTTGAAAAAGTAATAAGTATGTAAATATTAGAGTAGTATAATGATGTTTCTCAGGAATAAGTATATAATACATTTTTTCTATACTTTGTCCCAAAAATGGATTTTAAAGGTAGGTTAAGCAAAAGTCATATGCAATGAAACCTGTATAACAAGGATTACCAAGACACAAAACTGGAAAATAAATGGAAGCCATGTGGCACTTGTGCTTATGAACATAATCTTAAAATTAGAAATAGGGATTGAAACAGAATATAAAGTGTAGCACTGAGATTCATGACAGGAAAAGAAAAAAAATCGTTTGCTCAGGAAGGACAATTTTATCCAACATTAAACTCTAAGAGGAATGTATAAAAGTTTCTTTATACACTTAAATAGCTATTGAGCAATGAATTAAGTAGCTGTTTTACAAAAGATACAGAAACTATATTTATGTGGTTGGGTTCTATACTTATCTGCAACAATAACAACGAAACAAATGCCAAGAGATTAATAAAATCACAGTTCTGTGAAGGATTTCTACCTGTTTCTGCTTGGCTCTAAATGCAATCTACAGGTGCTATCTTTGGTGGACTAATTGATAACAGTAATAAAAACTCTGGGAAAAATAGGTTGCCATTCAATGTTTGAAACAAAAAGCTCAATGTATTGCTTGGTAAACAAGAGAGACCTATATCAGCAGGGCATGTGGTATGGTCTGAATATGTGTGTTCCCCCCTCAAATTCATATGCTGAAACATAATCCCCAGTGTTATGATATTTATCAGGCCTTTGGGAGGTGAGTAGGTCATGAGAACAGAGCCCTCATGAATAAAATTAGTGTCCTTATCAAAATTCCAAGACAGCTCATTTGCCCTTTCACCATGTGAAGACACAGAAAGGAAGTTCCATCTATGAAACAAAGAGTGAGCCCTCACCAGACAGCAAGTCTACTGATAACTTGATCCTGGACTTCCAGCCTCCAGAACTGAGACAAATAAATTTCTATTGCTAAAAGCTACCCAATTTGGTGCATTTTATTATAGAAGCCCAAATGGACTAAGACAGCATGGTATCACTGATCAACACAAATTGATGATTTTATACAGGGTATTGGAAACGCAGACTTTAAAAATTGGTGAAATTTTTGAAGTGAGAGTGATTTGGAATTGGTTGATTTTTATCATGGAAGTATCTCTTTAAAAGTAGAAGTGTCTCTTCAGCTGTGCAAGTGTCTCTAAAAGCCACTTACTATTGCTGACTGACCTTCAGAAACATGGCACTGTCACCAATCAAGTGGCTTTCAGAAGTGTGGTTATAAAAGCAAGTTGTCATGGATTCACTGGAGTATAGCCAAAAAATAATCAATTTTTTCTTGAGTATAGAGTAAGTTTTTATTCTCAGAGCAGAGAATCTAGAAATGGATTGTTACTCCACTCCCAGTTCTCAACTAGAATTTTTAAGAAGTTCATAAGTAGTCGATTTAGGTTTTAGTTCTGATGGTGTCCTTGAATAATAAATGTTAATGCTTTCATTAAAGGAAAACAACACTGCCTTGGAAACCAGATTTGTAGGTAATAAAGTTAGCATACTGTTGTCAAAAGTGAAGAATCTAATTCTTTCCTCTGTTTCAGTAATAAATAATAGGAATTTATAACTAAAACATCATTTACATTAGCACCAAAAAAATTATAAGGCATATATCTAAAAAAATAATATTTATAAGATCTACATGAGGAAAACTACAAAACTTTGATCAAGAAATCAAAGGAAGTCTACACAAATGGAGGGACATTGCATGTTCATGGATAGGAAGATTCAAGATTATTAAGATGTCAGTTCTTCCCAACTTGGTCTATAGATTCAATACGACTCCAATGAAAATCCCAGCAAGTCATTTTGTGGCTATCAATGAACTGATTCTAAGGTTTATATATGAAAGGCAAAAGACCCAAAGAAGCCAATACAATATTGAGAGAGAAGAAAGAAGTCATAGGACTCACTTTAAGACTTATTATAAAGCTACAGTAATAAATACAGTGTGGTATGGTAAAAGAATAGACAAATTGATCAGTGGTCAGTGGAACAAAATAGAGCCCGGGAATAGACTCACACAAATAGTGTCAACTGGTCTTTGACAAAGGAACAAAGACAATTAAATGGAACAAGGATAGCCTTTTCAACAAATGATGCCAGAATAATTGAATATCCACATGCAAAAAAAAAAAAAAAAATAGGAAAAGAATCTAACCACAGACATTACCTTTTTCACAAAAAGTAACTCACAATGGATCATATACCTACATGTAAAACACAAAACTATAAAACATGTAGAAGATAACATAGGAGAAAATCTAGGTGACCATTGGTTTGACAATGAATTTTTAAATACAACACAAAGCATGATCCATGAAAGAAAAAATGACTAAGTTGGACTCTACTAAAACTAGAATTTTTTACTTTGTGAAAGACACTATTAAAAGAATTAAAAGAAATGTAATAGACTGGGAGAAAATATTTGCAAAACACATATCTAATAAAGGACTTATTTCCAAACTATAAAAATAACTCTTAAAACTCAATAAGGAAACATACAATTCAATTTTTAAAATGGACAAATGATCTGAACAAAAGAAGGTATACTGATGATAAATAAGCATATGAAAATATGTTCACCATCATACATCATTAGGGAAGTACAAATTAAAACCACAACGAGATACCACTACACACCTACTAATATGGCCAAAATGTAGAATATTGACAACAATAAATGCTGGCCAGAGTGTGGAGCAACAGGAACATTCTTTCATTGTTGGAGGGTGAGCAAAGTGGTACAGCCACTTTAGAAGACAGTGTGGCAGTTTCTTACAAAGCTATATGTAGTCTTATCAAATGATCCATCCCTGGTATTTAGCCAAATGAGTTAAAAATGTTTGTTTACGCAAAAACTTGCATATGGATGTTTATAGCAGCTGTCTTCCTAATTACCAAAACTTGGAAGCAACCAAGATGTCCTTCGATAGGTAAATGGATAAACAAACTATGTTGCATCCATATAATGGAATATTACTCAGCAAAAAAAAAAGAAAGAAAGAAATGAGTTATCAAGCCATGAAAAGACATGGAAGAATCTTAAAATCATATTTCTAAGTGAAAGATGACAGTCAGAAAGGGCTAATTCTGTAAGCCTCTGCCTACCTGACATGGAAAAGATAAAAGTATGGAGATAATAAAAATATTAGTGGTTGCCAGGGGCTTGGCAGAAGGATGAATAAGTGAATTACAGGGGATTTTTAGGGCAATGAAACTATTCTGTAATAGCAGATATGTGATGTTATGCATTTATCAAAATCCACAACACTTTACAACATAAAAAGTGAACTGCAATGTAAACAATGGATTTTAGTTATAATAATGTATCAATAATGACTCATCAATTGAAACAGAAGTATCACACTAAGATGTTGAACTGGGTGGAAGGGGGAGAGTGTGGAGGAACTTTCTGCTCAATTTTTCTGTAAATCTAAAATTGCTGTAAAAAAGAAAGTCAATTAATTAAAAAAGGAAATAAAGAGTCTGACTTGACTTCTTGCCCAAGTAGAAGTCATCCTATCCCTCTAAGGAAATAAAAGTCAGTAAGACTCTGAAGATCCATGGCTTACCCTTGGTTCTCCTGCATCTTCAGCTGTCTCTCAGCATATCAACGAACCACCTCATCTTAAAGGCCACTGCCTTACATCTACCTTCCTAGATCTAGGCAGGGCTGTGAGTTGAAGGAAAGACAAATGTTGTACAACCGGCATAGATGAAGAAGCTTGGGCACAAAGTGTGCCCAGATATCCCCGTAAGGAGATGGGAAAGCAGACACAAGTATAATATTGAGACTAAGGATGAAATAACTGGGGTGGGAGGAACACAAATTCAAATTATAAAGTCCAAGATGGCACAAGAAAACCAAGATGCAGCTAAATAGTGACATGCAAGTAGAATCATGTCTCAGGCATTGTATGGGGACATAGACATCTCAATTATAGAGGTGGTCAAGTCAGGTGGGGGCCAGAAATCCATCATAGTTCAGGGAGAGCTTTACTGGGAGAGGAAAAGGAGTTGGGGTTCTTATCTTACAGACTACAATTCCAAGGACAGGCTCAAGTTCCATTAGGACCTCTAGTGGAAACAAGTTGCCATGGCTTTAGCAGTGTGTCTGTCACATGCAGTGGGAATGGAGACTGTGGGTCCAAGCGCATCAGTTGTTAGGGCTCTGCTCCTCCACTGGACAGTTTATGGATATTCCATACTATACACTCTGGTGGGAAAGAAACCCGTAATATTTTATTCTCATTGGTTTTAGAGTTAAGTGGAACTGAGTAGCAGACTTCTAGTAGATCCTGCCCAACTGAGCAGAGGTTGTCATTCTCTAAAGTACCCTATAGAAAGAGTAAGTTCTCAAGTGTTGAATTCCTTGCTAGAGAGGACAAGACTGTGTGGGACTTGCCCATGTGCAGCAGTCAAGCCCGAGAGCACCCAGAGAGGGCTAGAGGAGAGCAGGGTATACACTAAGAGACTGCTCGTTAATGTCATTCCTACCAAAATACTCTGAATTGTTTGTAGACATCTCAATTCTTTGTTCTCTGGAACCTGGGAAGATCACCTCTTTCTGTCCATTTTTCTACTAGAGCCTAATTATTCCAACCCTCACTTCCCAACTGTCAATGCCAGTTCCAGGAGGCAGTGCACAAAGTGCAGGGTGAACAGGAGCTAAAAGGAGTATGCACATGTGTACTTCTGATACAACATGCATCTCTACCTCAATATGACCATGCTCCTAAATTATGAATAAATAGAATGAGGAACATAAAATATAATCATTGTGTTTTGACCTGGGCCCTTTACATGCCATGAGAAGTATCAACGCTAGTGTTGTTAGATGCTAATCAAGTAGCTTCCCTCTTGGGATGATGTATGTCAATTATAGTAATGAGCTTTATAATCATAATATTTTACAAGGGCCAAAAACTCACTAAATTATAGGCATATCTTTTAATCCAGTTCTGTATGAATAATCCTAGAACCAACATAGTGCCTTTCCATATAATCAATATACCTTTGCTGAATTGAATCAAACTGAATTGTTTAACTGAATTAGCTATATAAAGTAGGTACTCAATACCTTTATTTTTGTATTACTTTAAGGATATCTTTATTCTAAAATACAGTAAGGAGATTTTGTATAAGCAAAGGCTTCAGGTTATCTGAAACAACCTGTAAAAAAGAAATAATCAAGAGTTTACAGTATAGTAAATGACTGAAGCCAGGTTTCTATAATTCTAAGAAAAATGGATATGAAACTTCATTTTACTTTTTTCTGAGAGATGCTGTAAGTCTTGGAGTTTTCTGGTTTGGACACCCACATTTTAGTACAATCCCAGTTAGTCTGTTTGATATAGTATAAACTTGAATACTATATAGCAGGTAAGGACAATGCTATAATTATTTAATGAAGAAAAAACTAATAAATAAAATGTATAATTTAAAATAAAATATCTGCTTTCAGACTACCTATATTAATTCAAAATTGACTTAATAATTAAACCAGTTTAATCACAGTCTACAACGGGTCTACTGCTCACCAAGTTTGACTGCTATGCCTGTACTAATCAGGGACAAAATCTTTAATATTCAGGAATCTGCATAAGTGATTAGTTATTCAGGTAGTAAGTGACAAATTAGGTTGAAACAAAACTGACATAATCTTTGTGTGTTCTCATTGAGTTGTCAACAAATATCTTTAGCACCAACTATGGCATGTAATTTCATTTCTCCCTCCTTACCTCCTATGAAATTTTCAATGTTGTATGTTGCCACATCAACTTATACAAACATTTGCAATACATGTGGGTCAAAATCATTTTAGCAAGCTTAACATTCCCTCATAACAGGGAAGCATTTAAACAAAGAAAGAACACTTCAGAACATTATAGACTAATTCATTAACAGGTTATGCTAATGCTATTGCCTACAGCTGTTCCAGTGGAGTAATTTTGGGTAATTGTGCCAGCACACAGCAAAGTCAAAAAATTACTGAATGTACAAATTCATTAAAGTTTCAGAAAGGCTCTGGAAGGCTTTTATATTTTATAGACTATGTAACACAAAATTTGATTAGTACAGCACTAAATTATTTATGTTCTATTTATCAATGAAATACCAAAATTACTATGTTGCACACATTTCAATGAATATTTTTAAATTTTAAAAATTAAAGGTTATCAAAGTTATCAAGTTGTGAGTTATACCAATAAGATGCTACCATACATAAAAATACCTCAGTTAATGAAACTCTTGGGACAAAGCTTTTGTTGTAGTAAAGAAAATTAAACTTTAAGTCAAACAAACAACAATCTTTATAAATCAGGGAAAGGCACTTCACACAATTCATGTGGCATAGGTCCAGTGACTCTCACAACACACATTTACATATAGTTGCACATGACACAATTACATACACAGTGATACAGGTAAATAATACCAAAGTGAAGGGAAACAGGGAAGTTTCCAGAGTTCTAATCCTTTCTTTATCTGAGCAAGTTCCTCCTCGATCACCTCCCTAATCACTGTTCACCTCTAGCTCCTTATGTTCCTAGCAATTAGTTGTAATCACATTACTGAGTTCTGGCCAATGGAATAAGTGTCAGTAGAAATCACATATTCAAGACCTCACGCCTGAAAACATTCCATATGTGTTACCCCCTGCTTTTATCCCCTCACATCCAGATTTAATAGAAATGACTTCTACTACCCCCATGGAGATCCTGGAGGCTACATATTAAAAATGGCAGGGCCTCCATCAACCAGGTCCCTAGATAACTATGTGGAGGAAGGCCACCATGCCAACTTGTGTCAAACACCCAGTACTCTTAGCAAGAAATAAACCTCTTTTGGTTTGAGCTACTATACATATTGGGATCTATTTATATAACAGTCTAATCTGACTATTAATAATACGCTGTTCAACATGTAGAGGATCTAAATTGAGCCCCTTGCATTATGGTGTTCTCAGAGTTTGCTTCCTTAGAGGGTACATACTGAGAACTAAAACAGCTCTAACTACTGGAAGTATTTTTCCCATGGAGCTCTGCAAGTAGAAGCTCTCAGGTTGAATCTAACCCAGATTTTCCCATTGTCAAGTATAAATGATCCCTGGAGACCTCCTTGCCAACATCCTCCCCACCTTTTTCTATCTAACCACAGATCAATTCTCTATTCCCACTTCCAACCTAAACCCTTCTCTTTTTTTCTGCCTCAGGATTTACAAGTAGCCTTCAAACTTTTGACACTTTTAGCATAAATTCCATTATTATTGGCAATGTTTTATTGATTTAGCACTCCTTACCTGGCATTCTGAAATGTGTCTGATTTGCCGTGTATAACCCAAATAACTGATAATGTTATATAATTTACTTTTCATCACTTTTGAGCTTGTCTGAAGACAAAGAAGACATTTCCTCCTGACCCAGAGTATATCCCTAGGTTACACAGTAAGATAAAGAAACAAAGTACAGTGTTAGCTACGCTGGAAGAAGAAGGGAAGTGAGGGAGGAAGAAGTGGAGAGGGAATTCAAATGGCTCACCAGGCATGGCCAGTTTTCAGCATTCTCTGGTTGGTGATACTTCCACAGTGCTGCTGCCTCTGTGCATTCCTGCATATGATAATGAGCCAGCTCAACTGGCTTAACTTAAGCTTAATCAAATAAAAATGTATGGACACCTTCTATATGCTGAAATCTATATTAAGGGCCAGAGAGGATACCAAGAGGTAGAAATCAGAGTCTTTTCCCTCATAAGGCTTACATATTAATTATAGAGACAAGACACATACATGAACTGTTACAGGACAGTGTATAATCAAATGCTAAAATATATCACGCAGACAATACGGGCCCTGGCTGGGTCAAAGACAGAGGAGATCAGTGTGAAGTGTGTCTGTCAAGAGACATTAAATGAGACATTTCAGGGAGCTATAGTAAAGGAACAAAATTAATCAAGATCTGAATTATCTTTTCCTACTCCCTAAGTGGTTTATTTTTGCCTCCCTATATGGCAGCATGCATAATTGTATCAGGTGCCAGGAACTAGAAAGTCTTCCCTCCGTTGACAGATATAGTTTACCTAGAAAAAAGAATGTCCAAGATTCAAAGGGCATGAGCTCTAGCCGGCTCTCGTCTTCATTACAAATTCTCCCTTGGGCAAAAGGTATAAAAGAGCACATCACTTACATATCTGAAACATAATGAAACAGCATGTTTTCAAAAGGTTAGGATGCCAGAATGCAACATAACTATTGTGTTAAACTCATATTTTAAAAAACCAGTAACCTTAAAGTCTTTGCAGAAAATCACAATTAAATGCTAGATAGAATGACATTTCTGAGCCCTTGAAAAATGTTATGAAAAATGGCATTCTGACAAAATCCAACCCCCATCCAGAGGTTTACTAAAGTAATATTTCTTGTCTCCAGGGTCTTCAATTTGAAAGAATTTCTCTTTGGGTTATAAAGTCTGATTTAGCACAGTATTTTAGATCAACAACAGCTCAAAAAGCCAAATATAACGATCTTGGTGGAATTAAAGGAATTACAGTCTTTAGCTTACAGCTACTCATCCATTTTGGCTTTACCAAGTGTCTGCCTTTGACTTAGAATGTATTGCACTTGGCTGGCTGTTCATTAACTCTGAATTCTTTCCAATAGAACCAGAGTCCCCTGCAGGAATTCTCAAGAGGCAAAAAGTGATATTTGGAAAGCCATGAACACGCCCCAGTTTGTGAAATATTAGCTGTCAAACCCAAATATTGGAGATTGACCTCTTTAATGGCTTACTTTCAAAAAAGGGGATTATCAAAAATATCAAGGATGATGATTATTTTTGAAAGATGTAGATTTTAAGTCAATCCTTATCATATTTTGGTTATTATTATTGGCATTGTCATAGTTTTAACATACTAAAGATGATTTAGTTCCTCATTTAAAATTAAATGATATGATACTATGGCTCATCTCTACTAATATTCTGAAATGTCTCCCCCTTGGCTTCCTCTTGCCAACATACACACCCTGAAAAACTTCTACCTCTAATTCAGGTCAGCCGAAAACATCACCTCCTTTTGGAGGCCTCCCCAATTTCACAGGCAAATACGGCAGTCATATATAACATTTATAGTCACCTAACGTTTTTCTTAAACACCTGTTCTATGTTGATCATTTACTAGGTACTAGAAAGCAAAAGTGAGTAAGAAAGAGTCCTTTCCTTTAAGGAAGTCTAGTAGAAAATGCACAGACATAATGCAAATGATTGTGTAAATGAAGGAATATGAAATAAAATGCTGTTACTGTCACTATTTCTTTACGATGATCTCCTTTTTCTGCTTTCATGATATATCTCCTCAGGTGCAATGCATCTTTTGACAATAGAGCATGTAAGTACAAGTAGCAATGCTTTGAAAAAATTATCATTTTTATTGCCCAATAATACTTCATCCTGTATCTGAAATCAGATTATCTCAACATGGACCAAAATATCCATTTCTAATCCCACATTTTTTCTCAACAAAAATATATCTAAGAAAAGACTGAAGCAATACCACAAGTTTATGCTGATCTGGTTATAAAGAGCATCAAAGGACTTCCATCCAGTTCTGCCAAGATGGAGAAACTCCATTCTCCCCAGATCTGCCCATTTACAATAACAACAAAAAAACACAAAACCTTAGATATACATAACAAAACAAACAAACACAGGAAGACACTGAAAGCTGAATAAAAGAAGGCAGTGTGCCTGGAGACATCAAGATCTAAGAAACAACATGGCAATGAGTTCCTTGAGTATCCTAAGTGCTACCTATATATTTCAGATAAGGCACTATAGGAGCCCCTAACTCAGAACCACCAATAGACATGGATAACAAAATTTTCAAGAAAAGCCTGCTTATAGCATAGTTTTCTACAAACTATTGTTTATTCTGGAGGAGACATGTGTGTGCTCATGTTTGAACAATTGCTGACACTCAGGAGACAGCAGCAAGAATGTGGAAGTTAGCTTTTACCTCCCACTGGAGAAAAAATTATAAAGTATGTTTTTGTCTAGACCAGTGGTTCCCAAACTTTAGCTTTAATCACAACCTCCCGAGGACTTGTTGAAACAGTTTGCTGGAATCCACCCCCAAAGTTTCTAACTTAGTAGATCTGGGATGCCCAAGAATTTACATTTCTAAAAAGGTAATACCAATGTAATTCCAAAGGCAATACCAATGATGCTGATCTGACAACCATGCTTTGAGAATTATTGGTTAAAACCAGGCAATGCTCAACCTAACTGTAATGTTAATATTCTCCCACAAACAGTATAATTTAAACCCCAAATCCCAGTTAAAAATGTATTCTATGTGTACCATGCAGGGAACAAAGGCATGATCCTCAGAGAAGATAATGTGGTTTACTGGAAGGAAGAGAATATTTCCACTGTCTATCATTTTGAGAAGAGATAAATTCAGGAGCAGAAAATAAAAATACGGAAGACAAGCCTTAGAGTATAAAGTATAGTGAGGCAGAAAGACATTTCTTCTCCTTGTGTTCCATGGTTGTTGGAGATTCAATACAAGAAGTATAGATATGAATTCCTACAGTCACAGAATTAAGTCTTTTTTAGAAGGCTAAACAAGTGACATTATAGTGTGAGAAAAAGAGATATTAGAGATTCTGGAGTTAGAGTCGATCCCTATATGTGAAAAGAGGACAGTTCGGGATCTGTAAAGTAACCAGACTTACCACAACTGATCCTGTCTCAGCACTTCTGGAACTACCTGGAACCATGGGAAATAGCTTATAATGGAGTGAAATACATGGACACTAAAAATCAGATAATTTGGGGCAATCTTAGCCAACCTTAGCACTAAGGGATTGCCCACCCTCAAAGAACCAGAGTAGCCGAGGCAGGAATCTGGGTCATCTAGCCCCCATGACATCAGTGATTCTCTACTAATTCCTTTACTAATTCTCTACTAATTAGTCCTTAACAGATAAGGACTAAACTCAACAGTCACACCATGTGGCAATAGATGTCATGGCAGTAGACCCATAAGGCCGCAGGATTCTTTCTTGTTAATGCAAAAATATAAATCACTTTGGGTATGTGTGAGGTGCTGAAGTTCTTGTACAAATTAAGGGCAAGGGGAAACCCCAAGAGGGAGATCCTAGGTTTCCTGATAAATAAGAAGTTGGGTACTGAAGTGATTAATTGAAAAATTAAGGAGATGTGACCAAATTGGTCTTCTGAGTTAGTGGAGCATTTCATACCAATTACATGGCTGTTGTTAAATTCCCTGTGGCTGGTTGGCTCATTGGTTAAATCATGATGCTAAGAAAAAGAGAGGAGATTTAATTTTGCACTTGAAGAGGCTGGTTTGCTCACGATCACATACTCTGGACTCTCCCCTAACACTGGCAAGTAATTTTACAAAAGGATGGCGATAATCTAAACTAGGAACTTGAAGAGATCATGGCAGCTGCGTGCAAATTCGTTACCACAACTGGAATAAACAGCTCAAAGATGTGCCTAATGCCAGCGAGCAGCTGTATCAACTAGGTATCTCAATTACAAATTATTCTGAATAAGCAGAATTCCAAATCAACTAAGAAATGCCATTTTTACTTTCATGAAGATCCTTAAAATTCATTCAACAAATTTATTATGTGCCAGGATGGGCACAGTGGCTTACACCTGTAATGCAGTATTTTGGGAGGCTGAGGTGAGAGGATTACTTAAAGCCAGGAGTTCGAGACCAGCCTGAGCAACATAGTGAGACCCCATCCCTACAAAAAAATTTTTAAATTTATTATGTGCCAAACACTATACTAGGCTAAATTCTTTACTGTATTATCCAACTGATCCTTTTAATAACCATATGAGATAAGCATTATCTTCCAATTATAGACGTAGGAACCATAGTTAGAAGAGATCATGCAATTTAGTTTATCATTTGAAAATATTTCTAAAAGAAGGTTCTGAGTTATTAGGATGGTGCTATCAAAATACCTTTTATCTATTTCATATGGATTCCATTGAGTCCAATCAGTACAAGGGCATGAAATATTATTAAGGTCAGAATTTTATCAAACTTACACCCATATAATTATAAATTAATATTATGCCTGATGAATTGCTCTGGGACTCTTGCTTTTTCCTGAGGCTGCAAACCTGTCTGTATATATAAATTTACTTGGAGAATTTTTTTTTAAATTATAGATTCTTTAGTTCTACCCAAGACTGTAAATCCATATTTTATTAAAACTCTCCAAGGCTGTTGTCATACACGATCAAGTTTAGAAACCACTAGTTTACTTTGTTCTTTGTCCCAAAGAGCTAGAATAAGCAATACATGAAGAGACAGGCCCTAGGGGTGCTACAGCTTTCAGTAATGCATCAAAGGAGGTTAGGTTGAAAAATCCACCTGCTTCAAATAGCATAGGTATTGTATATAATACCATAAAGGGTTTTTTTGGTTTTTTTTTTTTTTTGGAAATTATGATGGAGAATAAAGTATATAAATCATATGCATCAGCTCAATGAACTTTTACAAACTGAACAAACTCACGTAAATAGCCCACAGAACAAGATACAGAATATCACACATGTCCCAGAAGCCACACTTATGCTCCCTTCCTGTCACTACCCTGACCCTCTTTCACCCCAGGCTAACCCCCGTCTGACTTAAATAGTACAGATTGTTTAGCCTGGTTTTGTGTCTATATATATATATATATATATATATATATATATATATATATATATACACACACACACACACACATATAAAACATAGTATGTCTTGGCTATCCAGCTTCTTTCATTGTTGTAGAATTCCACAGGTTATCCATTCCACACCATTATTTATCCACTCTATAGTTAAAGAGCATTTGGGGAGTTCCAATTTTTTGGCTTTTACAAAAAGTGCTGCTATGAAAGTTCTTGTACATGTCTTTTGGTGAAAATCTGTACCTATTTCTGTTGGGTATATGCCTAGGAATATAACTGCAGGATCTTAGGAATGCACGTATCAGTTTTAGTAACAAAAATTGTTTTGTAAAACAATTTTACAAAGTGTTTATACTGATTTATACTCCCATCGACAGTATAGAAGAATTCTACATCTTAGTTAGCATTTAGAATTTTCTGTTCTTTTTAATTAAGCAAATTTGATTGTGTAGTCATATGTCATTCTGGGTTTGATTTTTATTCCCTTAATGGTTGATGAATTTGATGAATTTTCATACATTTTTTGGCATTAGGATATCCTCCTTTGTGAAGCTCCTGATATCCTTTTTGCTCTATCACGTTGTCTCTTTTGTTCTTATTGACTTGTAGAAGTGCTTTATAAATTCTGGATAAGAAAATTCTTTGTTGGAGTCACATTCTGAAAATATTTTCTTCCACTGTGTAGGTTGCCTTTTAATTCTCCTAATGGTATTATTTGGTGTATAAACGTTTTTAATTTCAATATAGTCAAAGATACTAACCTTCTATGGTTTTGTTTTTTGTGTTCTGCTAAGAAATATTTGTCTCTCTCAAGGTGAATAAAATTTTCTCCCATGTTATCTTCTAAAAGGTGTACTGTTTTATCTGGCACAATTAGATCTCTGAGCCATTACTATTCTGAATGAATTTTTGTATGTGGCATGAAGGGTCAGGTTCAGTTTTTTCAATGCATATTCAATTGACACAGTACAACTGGTTGAAAATACCATCTTATCCCCCACTAAACTGCAGTATTGCCTTCATTGTAAATCAGTAAATCATTTAGATGTGACTATTTCCAGACTATTTTTTCCACTAGTATTTTTTTATCCTTTCATCAATATCACACTGTCTAAATATTATACGTACATAGGAAGTTTTAATGCCTCATGGTTTGAGTCCTCTCTCACTTTATCTTCAAAATGTTATTGGCTATTTGAGGTCCCTTGCATTTTCACATAAATGATAGAAGCAACTTATCAATTTCCACCAAAATGGAAGCTAGAATTTAGATGGAGATTGCATTGAATTGACCGATAGGTCAATTTATATAAAATTAAAATGTTAGCAATATTGAATAATCTAGTCCATGAACACAGAATACTTGTCTATTTAAGTCTTAATAATTTCTCTCAGTAATGTTTTATAGTTTTCAGTACAGACATCATAACCTTTGTTAGAATTATTCTTAGATATTTCATTTTTCACATGATAAATTTCATTTTCTAGCATTTGATGCAAGCATATAGAAATAAAATTGATTTTTGTATATTGACATTTATCCAACTGCCTTGCAAAATTTACTGATTATCAAGGCTAATTGTTTATAGATTTTTTGAATTTTCTATGTACAGCATTATATGATCTATGAATAGTGACAGCTTTACTTTTTCTTTTCTAATGCTTGTATCTTTTAGTTTTTTAAAATTTTTATTGCCTACAAAAATAAAAATATTTATAGCAACTTTATTTATAACCACCAGAAACTATTAGCAACTTAGATATACTTCGATAGGTGAATTTATAAACAAATGGTAGTATATTGGTACTATGGAATATTATTTAGAGATCAAGATCAATGACCTATTAATTCATACAAAAGTATGAAAGAATCTTTAATTCATTTTGTTAAAAGGAAGAAGCCAGTGAAGAGAAAACATACTGTATGATTTCAATTATATAATATTCTGGAAAAGATAAAAGGATAGCAGTGGTAAAAAAAGATCAGTGGTAGCCAGAGGGTCAGGGACAAGAGAGGGTAGAATGAGTAAATCACGGGGGATTTTTTAGGGTCATGAATTTATTCTGTATGATATCATAATTATAGGCATGACACTATGCCTTTGTCAAAACCCACAAAATTTTACAGCACAAAGAGTGAACTTTACCATTTGCAAATTAAAAAATATAATAAGTTAGTAGATGGGAGATATTAAGATGGAATGCAGAATGTGAAGAGAATTTATTAATAACTGTATTACAAATGTATTGACCTCATTGGAGGAAGTGGGGAGGGGAAAAATATGCCAACCTAAGTAATTTTGGAAATGACTGAAAACTGCAAAGCTAAAAACAGAAGAAATTTTACATAAACATAGTACTCAAGCTTTTTCCCATGGGGGTATAGGTTAACAATTCTGACATTGCTTTGTATGTATAATGGAATTTAACAATTAAGTGGATGGCAGATGGTGGGAGCCAGGTCTCTGTTTATTGTTGGAGTTGGAGGTCACAAATAAGCAAAAGAAGGGGACTAGAATGACCCAGGGAGTTATGGACTAGAGTAGAGCTATCAGGAGAAACTTAGTTTAGCTCACTATAGATACTTACAGGTAGGTATAGAAATGATTATAGACGTATGTATGTACATGGATTAGCAGGCAAACATATTTTCTAGTTCTGTCTTCTGAAAGAAACAGAAACAAAGATATGCCAGTACCAATAAGGAGACCCAGTGCCCTTATGTGAGCTTCTAATACCATCCTCCAATAAAATATACCCAGGCTTCTTGGAGAAATGACTAACGCTAGGTCTGAGGTAGAGATTATATAAGATGAACCTGTAGTATCTTACAGCAACAGAAATTAAGAAAATACTATACTCAAACCAAAATGATGTGGATTCTTAAAGAGACATAATAGCTAACTGAAAGAGTTCTCAATGGCAAAATTGGAACAATTTGAGCAACAAAATAAATAACATACTATTATAACCCAATGTAAAATATAAATATACATGAGTCCATTCTGGTAAAAATAAATGGCTGAACAAATAAATGAAAGGGAAAAGACAAATCTCCCATGCAGAAGATTCCAAATTATGTAAGCTGATATTCCCCGCCCGCAGAATTGGTGAATAACTCCCTACCCCTAAAGTGTGGGCTACACTTGATGACTTCCTTCTAAAGAGAAGTAAGGAAAAGTGACTCTACAGTGGAAAAAACTGACAAAGCTTATTACCCCAGCTAGGTGATCAATGTTAACATCATAAATAATAAGTCATGTGTCATACTGATAGCATATACTTTTTAAAATGTTTTTATTATGGCAAAACACACATAACAAAATTTATTATCTTAACTATTAAAAATACTTACTCTTGATAATACAGTAGTGTCCCCTTATCCATGGTTTCACTTTCTGTGGTTTCAGTTGCCCATGATCAACCATGGTCCAGAAGTATTAAATGGAAAATTCCAGAAATACACAACCCATAAATTTTAAATTGTATACCATTCTTAGTATAACAATATCTTATGCTATCCTGCTCCAACCTCCAATCATCCCTGTGTCCAGCATCTGCATGCTGCCTACACTACCTGCCAGTTAGTCATTTAGAAGCAGGCTTGGTAACGTGGTTTTGCTATACCTGTGTTCACGTCACCCTTATTTTACTTAACAACGTCCCAAAAATGCAGAAGATGCTGGCAATTTGGATATGTAAAGAGAAGCCATAAAGTGCTTCCTTTAAGTGAAAAGGTGAACATTATCAACTTAATAAGGAAAGAAAAAATTGTATGCTCAGGTTGCTAAGATCTATTTTGAAATTGTAAAGAGTGTATTGTTATTATTGTTCTATTTTATTATTTCTATTAATCTCTTACCATGCATAATCTGTAAATTAAGGCTTACCATAGCTATGTATGTATAGAAAAAAACATTGTATATACAGGGTTCAGCACTATCTGTGATTTCAGACATCCACTGGGAGGTCCTGGAACACATCCCCCATGGATAAGAGGGACTACTGTACATGTTGAAAATGGTTTTCCCCTCAGTGATCTTCTTCTTGAAAACCCCTAACTCTAGTCTAAATATCAGAAAAACCCAATTGAGAGACAGTCTGCAAAATACCTGACCATTACTCCCAAAACTGTCAAGGTCACTGAAAACAAAGTCTAAGTGTATCAGTAAGGGTTCTACCACAGAAACAGAAGCAGTATGAGGGAGGTGGACTTATTCCTTTCTCAGGGAAACCTCAGTTTTGCTTTTAAGGCCTTTCAATTTATTGGATGAGGACCACACCAAGATCATCAAGTATAATCTCCTTTACTTAAAGTCGACTGATTATATATGTTAACCACATCTACAAAATACCTTCACAGCAACCCCAAGATTAGTGTTTAACTGAATAACTGGGGACCTAGACAAATTGACACAGGAAACTAACCATCACAAGGAGAAACAGTCACAGTCCAGGGGAGCTGAAAGAGATTGGTCACTAAATGTAATATGGTGTCCTGGACAGGACCCTGGGACAGAAAAAGGACAACAACAACAAACTAATAAATCTGAATGAAATATGAGTGTATTTAATAATGATGCATTAATGCTTGTTCATTAGCTGTGACACATATACTATAATAATAAGATGCTACCAATAGGGGAAACTGGGTGTGGGTTATATGGTAACTCTGCATTTCTTTGCAACTTTTCTGTAAAAACACTTCTAAATTTAAAAAATATATATTTATATAAAAATTTATAAGCCAACATTTCAACATGAAGAAATATGTGAACTGAAGAAAAATACTACCATACAACAGGTGATGACAACCAGGCAGCTACAGGAGATAGAATGAGAGCTGAAAGAACTTTTGCAAAATAAAAAAGACCAAACCATTTCATAAATGAAGACTAAGTAACAAATATTATACTGAGGAAAGTACAGTAAGAACGAAAAGACAGAATGAGAGTGAGAAGAAAAAACACAAAACAAAAAAACACAAACAAAAAAACAATAAAAAGAAATTTTAAATTTAGAGAAAAATGATAAGCAAAGGAAATCCAATATACAGAAATCTTAATAAAAATGAAACAGAACAAAAGCTTAAAAATATAACTCAAGAGAGTGATCCTCCCAAAATGAGGAAAATAATAAAAGATTACTATATTAGTAATAAAAGATTAAGTAATAAAAGATTACTACAATAAAAGATTACTACAGAAAAAATTGACCAAAAATGGTCTCAATCAAGAAAAACACTAGTAAAAATTACTGGACTTTAAAGATAAAGAGAAAATCCTTTATACTAATACTTTGGGCCAAAAAAGAAAAAAAAATCAAATCATTTATAGAGATACTAAGAATTACTTTAGCATCAGATTTTTTTCACTGCAGCAGGCAACACCAAAAGACAACACAACAACACCTAGATGGTACTCAAGGGGGAAAAAAATAAGAAATAAAGCATAAACCAAGAATCTCACATCCATCCAAGCGTCATATAACCAGTTGCAAAGATTTAAAACAAAACATTTTGAACTCTTGAGAGAGCAGACAATATTATTCACAAGAGTCTTTCTTGAGGAAACTATTAAGGACAAATTCAGTCCACTTCACTCAAAAAATGAATGGAGAAAGATCCAAAAATGACTGGTGTCTTAAAACTTCAGTGAAATATGAAATAGAATAATATCAGAGATAATTATCTGCTTCCTGAATTTAAAGAAAATGCTTATATTTGGCTTCATTATATAAGTTTCTTATAGATTATTGATGGTGCCATTTATCAGGTAAAGAAATTATTTTCCATTCCTAATGCACTATAAATTTTTCATCACAAAATTCTGTTGATTTTATAAAAGTTTTTTTCTACTATTAAAACTATTGGTATTGTCTGTTCTTCTTTAATCTCTTTCTTATATTTCTGGATTAAATCTTAGTCTTATGTTATTTATACACTGCTTCTTTGAGTGTGTACTCACTTTTTAAGGATGTTAACATCTATGTTCATAAGTAATTTTCCCCTATAATTTTCCTTAAACTGTACTTATGTAACTTTTTATATTAAGATTATACTAATATAATGTGTTGAAAAACTTTTTCTTGTTCCATCTTCAAGAATAATACATATATAACAGAGATCTTGGAGCTTTCATAAAATTATTTGAGCCTGCTGTTATGTTGATATGTAAATTTTAATCACAATTTTTAATGTTTATAAATATATTAGAAATACATTAACTTACATTTGGTAATTGATACCCTTCTACAATATTCTCCATTTTATTGCTATCAATTTATTGCCATAAAGTTGTTTTCATTGTTCTTTCATTATATATGAATCAACGAGTCAAGTTCCATTTTTCATTTCTAACATTATCTTATAAGTTTGTACTTTTTAAGTTGAGTGAATAGTGGTTTTTATGTAAACCACCAGAGTATAGAAATATAATGTATAAATTGCAAACCTATAGAAGGAAAATAAGGAGAATGGAAAAAAGAAGAAATAAATTAAAAAAAAAAAAGCAATAGAGGAAATAAACAGGACACTAAATAAAGTGGGACAACTAGAAATCACAAAATAAGATACAAAAATAAGCCCAAATATGTTCAATTTAAAAATAAATATTCACAGGTTAAGCCTAAAAAGCTAAGCATCATACTGGGATCATAAGGAAAAGTACAAGAACAAAGCCAAAGTATATGGAAAGATATAATAAAAATAAGAACAAAACTAACATTAATGGAATCAAAACAGAGAAACACAGAGATTTTAAAAAGTAGATATTGGTACTCTAAAAAGACTAATAAAACAGACAAAACTGGTGGTATTTATCAAGAAATAAAGGAAGGTACAAATTAATAATATTTGGAACAAAAAGGTTAATTATAGATAAAGCAAAAATTTTAATAGGATTCTATTAATATAATAGACCAGTTAATGTGAAAATTTAGATGAGATGTCAAATTCCAAAAAAAGATATATTAACTTTTAAAAACTGGCTCAATAAGACTTAGAAAGCCCTACTATTTCCATAGGCATTTCACAATTTGAATATGGAGTTAAAAACATGCCCCCACAAAGAAAACTCCAGACTCAGAAAGCCTAATAGGTGAGTTCCACAAAACTCTTAAGAAATAGATCATTCAAATTTATAAAACTTTTCCAGAGGTTATCAAAAAAGAGTCCCAATTCCTCAAAGTATGTATGGGACTGGTTTAACTAGATACCACAACTGGATAAGTAGAATAGGAAAAATGAAAGTAATAGACTAATAATGGACTCATAAACACATATTCAAAATTATAAACTAAATAGAGCCAAGCCAAATCCTTTAGTGTGTAAAAAATACATCTAAACAATAAATAAACAAGTTATTGTTTTTACACAGGAATGCAAAGTTATCTTAACTTTTTAAAAAATCTAATTAATTCAATTTACCACATTAGCATTAAAGGAGAAAACAATGAAGGAAAGATAATTCAATAAAATTCATCATTCTTTTATGATAAACACATCAGCATACAAACCAAAAAAATACTTATCAATCTAGTAAAAGAAGAGAGCCACCTTAACCTGATAAAATGGCATTTTCAAAAATACATAGCAAACATTAAAAAAATGGCTAGATGTGCGGTCAGGGGCTTTATCTTTTGAGTTAAGCTAAAAACTTTGAACTTTTATATCAAACAGAATGCATGTCTATTTTGAAAAGATATTTCTGTAAAATACACAAGAGCAAAATTAGATTACAGGTAGCAATCTAAATTTCTGATGTATAATTGATATACAGTGGAATTGGTAGGTTAGAAAAGGAAGGGAGAAATATAAAAAATATTAAAGTAAAGCAAAGTAAAAGACTTGTAGAGTATTGGCTGTGAAGGGAGGAGGAACGGAAAGGTGGAAGATGGTTAGGTTTTTTTATGAAGTGGACACTGGGAGGATGGGGTACACAACACTACAAGGAGGTAGGAAAAGCAAATAAAAATACCCTTTGGGCAACAGGGCATAAAAGTGTAAAGCTCAGTAGAAATGTGAGTGGCAATGATTAAGTGTACTGCTTGAAGCCATTGCTTTAGATGAGGTCACCCAAAGACAAAGTACAGAAGGGCCGGTCACATGGTGGCCTGTAATTCTAGCATTCTGGGAGTCAGAGTCAGGAGGATCACTTGAGTTCACGAGTTCGAGACCAGCCTGAGCTTTTAAAAGCAAGACCCCCATCTCTACTAAAAATAGGAAAATTAGCCAGGTGGCATGATGCACGCTTGTAGTCCCAGATACTTGGGAGGCTGAGGCAGGAGGATTATGTGAGCCCAGGAGATTGAAGTTGCACTGAGCTACGATGATGCCATGGCACTCCAGCTGGGACAACAGAGCGAGACTGACTCAAAAGAGAGAGAGAAATTACAAAGGTATATTTCAAAGAAAACCAGACAAAATAAAACAAAGAAAGAAGATCACAAAAAGAAACTAGAAATGGACAACCAGAGGAATAGAAGAAGAGCTAGGGAAGACTTCTGTCATTAAAGATTTTAAGAAGAAGAAAGAATTCAATAGTGTGAAATACTATAAAGCTTTAATTCCCCCTTTTTTGCCCACCTTTCACCAATCATAAATCATCAAATTATACAAGAATTTTTGCAAAGACTATGAATGTATATATGCAATCCAGCACCTGAATCCAACACCTGGATCAAGAAATAAAATTTTATTCCCACTTCCTACCTTGCCTTAATAGAAAAGTAGTTAGCTTCATCTGCCCCTCAGAAGAGCAAAATAGCTATCATTATGGAAACATTAGTTAGAATAAACTTTCTGCTAACTGAATTATAATAGCACATTAGAAAATGTTTCTCAGGAAAGGTGAGACAAATAAAGAAAATGCAATTCTGAGTGAAGTTCTATTTAGCATGATAGAGGAAGAATAGAATCCAACCTAAAGTAAAATGTTAGGAGAAAGGTATCAAAAGTGGACAATGGCAAAAATGCCTAAAGGAGATTAATGCTACATCATTTAAGCCCACTTAAGAACTAATTTCCAAGAATTTAATGAAGTATGATGTTTTCTCTTATTTCTCAGAAAAAAAAGACAGTACAACATTGATAAAAGAAGAAAAACAGAATCTATGTAATTGTTTCAGCAGCTCCCACTTAATTCCATTCCAAACCCAATTCTACTTCCCAGAAATTACTTTTTAACAGCTTTATTGGGGTATAATTGACAGAAAATAAACTGCACTTATTGAAAGTTTATACTTTGCTAAGTTTATACCATGAAACCACCACCATAATCAAGATAATGAGCATATCCATCATCCTCAAAAGTTTTCTTATATTCCTTTGTAATCCTTTCCTCCTTCCTCCTGTCCCCAACTGCACCCCAAACTTCCTGCAAGTCACTGACCTAATTTCTGTCACTAGACATCAGTTTGTAGTTTCTAGAATGTTATATAAATGAAATCCTACATTATACTAGCTTCCTAAGTCTGCCATAACAAATTACCACAGGCCAGGTGATTTGAAACAACAGAAATGTATTCTCTAACAATTCTAAAGGGTAGAATTGTGAGATCAAAGTGTCAATAAGGCCAGTCTCCCTCCAAGGGCTCTAGGGAAGATTCCCTCCTTGTCTCTTCTAACTTGTGATAGTTTCCAATAATCTTTGGCATTGCTTGGCTTGTGGAAGCAGAACTCCAATCTGTGCCTCTGTCTTCACATGGAATTCTTCCCTGTCTTTGTATGTCTTCAAATTTCTCTTTCCATATAAGGACACCAGTCATTGGATAATCCAGTATGATTTTATCCTAATTGCATTTGCAAAACCTCTGTTTGCGAATAAGGTCACATCAACAAGTACCAGGGGTCAGGACTTTAACATACCTTTTTGGGGGATACAATTCAACCTGTGATAGTCTCCCTCTGGCTCCTCAAAATTCATATTCTCCCAAAGTACAAAATACATTCACTCCATTTCCAAAAGTCTTAACCCATTCCAACATCAACTCTAAGTTCAAAATGTCATCTAAATATCATCAACACAAGAAGTCCCAACTCTCATCTTCTAAATTATGTAAATCAAGTATGGTGAGACTCTGGACATGGCCCATTCTGAAGCAGAATTATTCTCCACTTGTGGACCTGTGTAACTAGAGAACAAGTCATCAGCTTCCAAAATACAATAATGAGATAGGCTAAATCTAGTGTCTCAAATCTAGTGAGGCAAATTCCATCAGGTTGCAAGTCATGAAAATAATCTTTGTGGCTTGATGCTCTGTCCTCTGTGCCTGTCATCAGCCTTGGCCTCCGGGTCCAAGGAGGCTCTGTCGGTGCTGCTGAATTCTGAGCCTACCTCAGAGACATCCTTCCCTTTTCTTGAAGGATACCATGTTTGCAGCCAAGTAGCTTTATAGGCCTGTTTTCTGCTGGTAAAATTCCATAAATCTGACAACCTTCCTCATTACATCTCTTCTCTGTCCCCTTTGGTTCAAGCTGGCAATGTTTTGGGTGGCATAATATTTTTAAAACTCGTGTGGCTCTTCTGCATACGTCAAAGGGGATCATTTTAAATTACATCTATAAAGACCCTACTTCAAATAGGTCATATTCAGATTTTATATCTGTTCCATTGGTCTATGTCTCTAGTTTTGTACCAGTTCCACACTGGTTTTGGTTACTATAACCTTGTATTATAGTTTAAAGTCTGGTAAAGTGATGCCTCCAGATGTTTTCCTTTTGCTTAAGGTTGCCTTGGCTATTTAGGCTCTTTTCTGGTTTTAAACAAAGTGTAGCATTATTTTTTCTAAATCTGTGAAAAATGACATTGGTATTTTGATGGGGATTGCATTGAACCTGTGAGATCTATGAATATTATAAAAATCTCTATGCACATAAACTTAAAAATGTTGAGGAAATGGCCTAATTCCTAGAAACACACAATCTCCCAAGGCTCAGTCAGAAAGAAATAGAAGTTCTGAACAGATCAATTTCAAGCAATGAAATCAGAGCAGCAATAAAAATCTTCCAACAAAAAAAATCATATACCAGATGGTTTCCCAGCCAAATTTTATCAGACTTACAAAGAAGAATTGGAATCCATACTGCATAAAGTATTTCACAACATTGAAAAAAAACGAATCCTCCCCAATTCATTCTACAAAGCCAGTATTGCCTTGATACCAAAGCCAGGAAAGGACACAACAAAACAAGAAAACTATATACCAACATTCCTTATGAATAGATATGCAAAAATCCTCAATAAAATTCTAGCAAATCAAATTCAGCAACAAATCAAGAAACTAATCCACCATGACCAAATGGCCTTCATCCCAGAGATGCAAGGATAGTTCACATACATAAATCCATAAATGCGATTCACCACACAAACAGAAGCAAAAACAATGATCACAGGATCATCTCAATAGATGCAGGAAAAGCATTCTACAAAATTCAGCACCATTTGATGATAAAACTCTTAACAAAATAGGCATAGATTTAATATGTCTCAAAATTATAAAAGCCATATATGACAAACCCACAGCCAATATCATACTGAATGGGGAAAAGTTGAAAGCATTCTCACTCAGAACTGGAACAAGACAAGGATGCTCATTATCACCACTTCCATTCAACATAGTGCTGAAAGCCCTAGCCAGATCAATCAGGAAAGATGAGGAAATTAAGGGTATCCTAATGGGGAAAGAGGAGGTAAAATTATTGATCTTTGTTGATGATATGATCTTCTATCTAGAAAACCCCAAGGTTTCTGCCAAGAGACTCCTGGAATTGATAAATAAATTCAGGAAAGTCTCAGGTTACAAAATCAAATTCAGTATACATAAATCAGCAGCATTCCTATACACCAACAAGCTGAGAATCAAATCATACACTCAATATACTTTTCACAATAGCTACAAGAAAACAAAACACTTAGGGATATATTTAAGCAAGCAGGTGAAAGATCTCTACAAAGAGAACTATGAATCCCTGAGGAGGAAAATTGTAGATGATGTAAACAAATGGAAAAATACATCATGTTCATGGATCAGCAGAATCAACATTGTTAAAATGTCCATACTACCTATCTATTTCTTGAAAACACTGACCTTGAGGACTGCTGCCAGGAGGCTTTGTACTCCCTAGCTGGGGGATCAATTTAATTTTTATATGTATATAGGCCAGCACCTGAGCTCATCCTAAGCAGAGGACTCCACACTTGGTAGTTCTCTGGGTATATAATTTAAATAAGCTTAGTCTCACAGTGTTGCATATATTTTCCAAAGATCTTCACAGCAATATCTCTCATCTCACATGTTTCCATGCAATATAGCCTTGACACTTCTAATCAAGAATTGGGGTCTATAACCCCTGGTCATGAATCTATATAGGCTTATAACTAATAGAGGTGGCAAAAGTGACTCATATAACTTCTGAGACTCAGTAGCTTCCACCTAATTTTCTGATACTTGCCATGTAAGAAGCCTGATTACTCTGAGGCTGCCATAATGTGTGGAAGCCAAGCCACGCATGTGGTGAGACCACATGGAGGTGTTCCAGTCAGCAATCCTCATCTCTTAATCTCCCCAACCCAGGTGCCAGACACATAAATAAATGGGCCTTAGATTATTTCATCCCCCAGTTATTCAGTCACTGCACATCCTTTGAGTATTCCCAACTGACCATCCAGATATCATGGAACAGAGATAAGTTATCCCTATAGTGTATCTCTTTCTAAATTCCTGACCCACGTTTCATGAGCATAATAAAGTGTTGCTTTATGTCACTTAGTCTAAGATGGCTTATTATGCAGCAGTAATAACTGTTACATCTGGGGATCCCTGGAAATGAGTCTATTTTGTCAGTCATCTATGTTATTTATATAATTAGACAAAAATAACTTTCTCTGAACCTGATTAGTTTTATGTTTCCTGGAACTCCTCCTGGCTCATCACCATAGGTAGAGCTTTCAGGTCCTACTGTTTATACATCTGGGGAGATACAGAGTCAAATGGATGAACTGGAAATGTAGACCAACTTTATTTATATTTACAGGTATTAAGATTTCTAGCTCTCTTATTTTGGTATATTTTTTAAATAAGCTTACTTATTTTAGTATATTTTTAATCATGAAAGAGCTTCCTGTGTATCCCTGGGTACCATTATGCAGTTAGGAGACTATGCCTTATTAGGATGGACAAATTGTATGCTTTGATTTTATCTAACAAGAAACCCAGATGACATTCCAGAGGCATTTTTCAACTTATTCAGCAATGTTAATCATGGGAAGGTAGGCTGAGACCATATTTACCATGGCTATTTATTTCTCTAGATATTTTTTATTATTTTTTTTTCCTGAGCTTCCAAGCTGTTTATTCCTGTCAAATTGCATCAGTGCATTTACTTGCATACCCTATGTGGGACCTTTCTTAACCTACCCAGTTCCTATTTCTGGGGCACTATAAGCTGCAGTCTCTATACCCTGAATAGTCCTTGTAAAAATAAGAGAGAAGCAAAGCTAGCATTGTGTAGCCCCACACTAACTGCCAGGGGTCCAAAAATTTGAAGCTGGGCTCTGGGGAGTGGCAGCTAGTGCTTATTATCCTTTGTCAATATGCTGAAATATGATTACTGCATTTTGTCAGTGTTTAATAATTATAGTAATTACACTCCTATAAAAGAGAGGGGACAATTGATATATAGATTACATCCTTTCCATCTTGAGAAATCAATGCAGTGTTTGGCTAGAGTCTTTAGTAATGTGTTGTAGTCTTCCAAACCCCCAGAGTTTCATAGCTGCAGATGCTGTGGGTGACTTCTGGCATGCTGTCTACAGGTCTGGGACAGTACTTCATATTCAAGGCCAACATCCAAACCACATACATCAGATTGTCTTTAACCTAAGTAACATGAAGCTTTGTCCAAGAGGAGGAACCAAAAATGTCCTTTTGATTCTTTATACTGCTGAGTGGTCTTATACCAATTAGATTTACATAAGCACTGAAAGTATCTATGATTTAAGATATAGGATTTGGGAAGGTTGTTGAACTGGACCACTAATATAACGACTGTAGATTTACTTTATTTGTGTATCTGGATAATCAGATATAGGGTACGAATTTCTCCTATAGTCCCAGAATTGTGGCTAAAACCAAGGAAGTGTTCCTTAACCTACAATCTGAAGTGAGCAAATAGCAAACCCCTAAATAAAAAGATTGTTAAACAGAAGCCAAGCGAGTTTCAGAAAAAGGGGAGGATTACTTCTTTCAAATTCACATGTTTACAAAGACAATGACAGAAAAAAAAATGACTGCAAGATCCAGCAATTAGGAATGATTTTGGTAAAATGGTAGAAATTGGTGCCAAGATGCAATGGTTTAGGGGATTACAAATAAATTATACTAATTAGGATAGAACATCCTTCAAGAATTTTTTGAGAAAGGAAAGAGAGAGACTGGGTGGGAGCTAAAATTAGATGTTCTGATAAAGAAGCCAAAAAAGAAAAATTGAAAATAGTCCAAAAATGGGAGGCTGAGCAAGGCTAGAGATGATAGCAGACAACAAGGTAGATAAAGGTCACCCAACTGAAGCTCAAAGAATATGCAGAAAAGTTACTTAATATTACCAAAAAAATTGGTTTGTTCTTTAGGTATTCAGTTCAATTAAAGGATCAAATTCTCACTTTTGAGTTTCTATATTCAGTTTATTAGTCACTCTGCCCTTTCTTTCAAATCATCACAGACTGAATATACAACTTCTTTGGCTACTCTGTTTCATAACATGTTTTATAATGAGCTATTAAAGAATGTCATATAATTGTCATTAATCTTTTATACTGACAAATTAAACATCTTTTAAAACATATTCATTTCTATGTTACCAATCTGGCTTTAATATTTTTTGCATAAGAAATATATCAAAAATATGGAATTCCTCTAAAATTACCAGAAATTGTTAGATAAAGTCTCATTTAAATACTAATAAAATACTTTTTCACATATCGGCATTTTTCAGAGTTAACCTTATTTGGCCATAGTTTATAGCAAAATAATAAAATAGGCTTTCAAAAAGACTAACTTTCTGCATTTTTACAAGATTATAATTACCCTAAGGTCCTCCAAGGCTTATAATTTGATAGCATGCCACTCTTAATAAATAGCCTGATTCTGCAATTCTAATATAATCGTATCACATCTTATTATTAGATGATCATTAACACTTAAACCCAATGATCTATTCTTGCCCTCTGTTAATACATACTGTCATCACTTGTAAAAGAGATTAAAGGAAACAGAGAATATTCTCCCTTGGGAGAGAAATGCAGTTTGTGTTAAACTGACAAATAAATCCCATGAGCAGCTCCTACAGTGTCCCCATTTTGGTGCAAACCTTTAACCTGTGCCAAAATAAAATAAAACAAAATATTGCTGGGACATAAGGAGTCCCAGTACAAACCATGCAGAGAGAAAATCCAGTGGGGCAATGTCCTTGTTCAGATGACTAAAGTACCACACCTAACTCATATCTACTTTAGACCTGAGAAACTTAAAACAGGATGCTAAATATCTCACAGGAAAAGAACACCTGGGAACACTCTGACATTCTGTTTCAGCTCAAGCTTGTCTCTTTGATGTTCTAGTCACAGGGCTTCCAAGGCTGGTTTTCTACTTGGGACTTCTGATGTGGCTCTGAAGAAAAGGCTCTCAGACCTAGCATGTACTCCATCTTGTTACCTCAAAGCCAAGAAGGTTGAAAGGAAAAGGAATTGGGGACAAATAAAGGAATAGCAAGTCCATTCTCTTCAGTGGGAGTGGGTTAATAAGGGGAAGGAAACAGCGAGCCATGAAGTTCAGCATAAGAGCACTACTGGAGAAAGCCCCTTGAGCTCTTTTTCTTTCCATTGTTCTCCATTCAGGATGTAGAAGCTGCCCTTGAAAGGGGTGTACGCTTCCATAACGTGTGTGATGCACACCACCAGGGGATTGGACACATCGGGGGGAGGGGGGCAGGGGCAATATTTGTAACCCTAACAATATTTGTACCTCCATAATATGATGAAATAAATAAATAAAAAAGAAAATTACATGTCCAACAACAGAGAACAATTGCCTCATAAATCAGTGTTTAACCACTTCCATATTTGGTTAAACAGAGTGGCTACAACCAGACAGGATGTTATGATATTCATGGTTCTTGACTGTTAGCACTGTGTTTCATATTGGGTCAAATTGACAGACTCTCCAACCTCTAAAGAAATTTTGTAAACTGAATTTTTGTAAAAAAAAAAAAAAAAACAAGTCATCATAATACTCATAATCATAATATGTGGATATATGTCATCATGCAAGACCCTGCAATAAGAAAGAAGAACCTTTTCAAATTTACAAAAGCTCCCAAATGTGAGCATTAGGAATCCTTCTTCTGTGAAACTAGTGAAGTTTCTGCACTTAAAATGGGCCCACGGAAAATTTAGAATCTTCCTTATAATTAACAAAGGTCTCCACTGTGAGGAAGTGACCATTCTAACACCAAAGACATAAGCTACAACAGGGTTGAAGAGTTGGAAGAAAATTAATGCAAGAACTCTAAAAATCTGAAGCAGACCAAGACAGACACTTCTTAGTCAAAGCTAGCCAAGGTTTTCTTTCACTATGTTCTTAGAAATGAGGAAATAAATGCTAATCTCAAAACCGTTATTGCATTTATAAAATAATTATAGAGTAAATTCCATATAGTTCTAAGTCTTTATGTTCAGTCAGTTGCAACAGATCTTTTTGTTGTTCTCATAAAGTGCCCTGGGAGTAGGATTAATAGCTATCTGGCCAGCATGAGCCCTGTTGAACTATGGACTATGAGCAGATCAAGCAAGCACCTTACAAAACAGGGCCTCGATATTTATTCCGGAGTAGGAGTACACTGATCTTATTCATGCTTTGAAAAGTATTCATTGCTACAATGTGCACTGCCTTATGAGAAATACAAAGACAACAATTTAGCAATTCATGGGTGGGTAAGGAGAGGGTTGCTAAGGCACAGGAATGAATGGCAGATGAAACATCTCCTGACTCCCCCAGAAGTCACTCTGCCAGCTGTCCTGCAATGGCACCCAGCCACACATTCCTTACAAACATTTCTGTTCCATTGTAATGAGTTACTGGGGAGAAGAAATTGACATATTCAAGTTGGTATTCCCAGTGTATTCCAAATATAGCTGGCACTTTGGAGTAAGTTTCTGGAATAAAGTAATGAATTCAGAGGACAGAAACTAACTTTCAGTTTATATGATCTGGAATGACCTCAAGAAGAGAGCAACCAAGCAGACCTGAAAGAACAAAGGAATTGTTATATAATAGAAAAAAATAATAGTAAAAGGAAATTTAAGAAACAATCCCATAGCTGGAAGTTTTGCATCCTATCTCCTACTTCATAGTTTCCTTCCCGTATGTCTTTCCTCCTAGATCAGCCTTCAATATGGAGCACCTACAAGAAAATGAATAATTACTTAAGATAAGTGGAGCAGATTGATTTTTATTTTAATTTGATTTTTCCAGATATACTAAGTTTGAGGAGGAAAAGGTATAGTTTTAACTTAAATTTTACAGGTAAATTTTGACCGTAGACATTGCTATGTGCATCAAAGACGTTCTATTCTATTAGGACAATTTGTTTCTTTACTACATTCTAGGAACTGAATTTTGTCCCCTTTCCCACAAAGAATTCTTTTGTTGATTCCTAAACTCCAGCACCTCAGAATGTAACCACATTTGGAGACAAGGTCTTTAAAGAGGTAATTAAACTGAGTTCATTAAGGAGGGCCCTAACCAGTATAACCAATGTCCATATAAGGAGACGAAGTGTGGGCACAGATGCATGCGGAGGAAAGACAGCCTAAAGACACAGAGAGAAGAACACTGTCCACAAGCCAAGGAGAGAGGCCTGGAACAGATCTCGTCCTCACAGCCCTCAGATGGAACTAACCCTGCCCATCCCTTAATCTTGGATTTCTAGCCTCCAGAACTGTGAAAAAATAAATTCCAATTGCTTCAGCCACCCTGTCTGTGGTACTAGATTATGGCAGCCCTAGTGAACTAACACACTGCACTAAAAGTTTGCAGCACTTTGGCCATGCTTCAGTTTTTCCTTCATTTGGTCCAGGTAATTGGAAAGTCTGGCCATTTTGGGGACTTAGATTAACAGACCAGAAGGTAGAGGGTCTCCCACTTTTGGATGGAGGTGCTATTATGTGCAAACCAGTGACCTTGGAGAGACTTGGTCCCTTAGGATGACCCCCCACCCCCACAGAATGCAAAGTCATCCCAGCCACTGAGCATCTCTTAGGATAAGAAAGAAAATATTTCTATAACAAGGCAATGACCTCTACTGGAAGTTGTGCAGAATTACAAAGATCCCAGTAAGTCTCAAGCCAGAGAGAGACAGACACAGAGAGAGACAGACAGACAGACAGACAGACAGAGAACAGGTTTAAATAAGAAGCAGTGACTGCAGAGGTGTTTTTAAAGGAGACCACTGTTACTCCAAACCACTAAGGAAATCTAAATTGAAAGGAAAAGTAGAATACAAGTAGGGAAATTATTTCTAATCCTGTGTTGCTGGTTGCTGCCTGGGGAAGTTGGGCGAGAGGGAAGATCAGACCCGCTAAACAGGGTTTCCACACTTGCAAACCAGGAGGGACTTACAGCTCCTTTCTCAGTTTGGTCTGCTGACCAGTTGCAAAGTCCATCCCACCCCACCCCATCCCTGACTTATTGAATGATAATCTAAATTTCAACAAGATACCCCAGGTGATCTGTAAACACATTAAAGTTTGAGAAGCACTGCAGTCTCCCTCATCCAGAAAGATTGACAGTTCAGGGTATCCTTAGTCTCTTCTAGTAATTCCAGGAGGAAAAATGCAAATCAACCTAAAGAAGGCACCACATATGAGAGAGTTCTAGGTTCTAAGTTCCTAAGCTCCTTTTTTTCACTTAAGTACATGTAATATAACTCATAAAATATACAGATTGAATTAACAAATGTTTAATTAGCTTTTGGTTTTTTTCCTTTTAAAAATTTAAAATTCAACTAATGACAAGTTTGGAACTCTGATTTCCAAGGTTTTCCATGAAAATGCTGATCTTTCTAGCCTTGCTATTAATTATCCTGCTGTCAGGGAAGCAGGGAGTTTGAATTTTCACTCTTCTTAATGAATATATTTCACATACCAAAATTACCTCTCCAATTTGCTCAGTAGCTTTAGAAATCATTACAAAATTGCAGTTCAAATGCATTTCATCTGTTTTCTAAACCGGCTGTATAATTTATCTTCTCAAACTATTCTACAGCATGGTACCAAGAATCGGCTATTTTTGTTCATCAGGAAAGAGTTTTTCTTATAAATTCCTGCAATACCAGAGTACGTTAATTTGTTTACAACTGTAGTTTATTTCCAGTGATGTTCTGGTGAATGTCTAAGAACCAGCTCTCAAATAAAAATTAAAATTTGGGTTTGTATCATTTGCCAATTGTCATAGTGCAAATTCTCCCACCTTAACCAACTTCAAGATACCAATATGATCATGGAATTAGGAAAAGAGGTACACAATTGTCTCATGGCAGTGCAAACATGCTGCAACACACCACCATTTATTCCCAAGATACTATCAAATACCCCCATTCTCCAAGCTACTTCCTGTATTAGTTTTGAAATACAAGGGCTGTCTGGAATGTATCCACCATCATTAATATAACAAGAATGGTTACATGGCTGGATATTTTCTGGACAGCCCTCATATATGTCAACATACAATATATGTGCTATACAATTGCATAAACTAAATATTTATCTGTAGAAAACTACCACGTTTGAGATAAAGTACTACTTTTATTAATGATGTGATTGATGTTTTTATTACAACAGTAAGAAGGTTATTCATTAAAAATTTAATACTTCTCTCTTTTATTTATTATGAAACTTTAAGGAACATAGAAGGAAAACAGCTACTGACTCCAAAACTGACTCTGATAATCTTATCCTTCCCACATACACCTAAGGGAACAGTCTTCCACCATCCTATGAAGAAGGCTCAGCATGTATTTCATGTCCTTGCAATTACTTTATAGTAGCCCTCCTAGTTACGCCAAGACTTCCTTCGACCACTTAGTCCAGTTCCTTTCTGTTGACAGTTCAAGACCTTTCCCTCTGGACTGGTCACATGCCCCTGGCAGTTCCTGCTCCACCCTTCAGTCTCTACAGCTCATACCAGAAAAAAAAAAAAAATGTGTCTATAATGTTATTAATTTTCTAAGCAAATGACCCACCTCATAAATTAATTCATTGGTTTTTCACCACCAATGCCACAATGAAATATCACTATTATAGGTTCAATTGTGTGCCCTCAAAAGATGTTGTAGTCTTAACCCCCAGTGCCTTGTGACTGTGACCTTATTTGGAAATAAGGTCTGTGCAGATGACCAAGTTAAAATAAGGTCATTAGCATGAGATCTCTCCCTAGCGTGATATGATTGGTATCCTTACAAAAACAGGAATTTGGACACAGACAGACATACCAAGAGGGAAGACAGTGTGAGGAAAGACAGGAAGAAACCAGCCATCTATAAGCCAAGGAGAGAGGCCTGGAACAGATCCTCCCTCACAGCCCTCGAGGGGCCAACTCTGCCCAACACCTTGATCCCAGACATTCTAGCTTCTGGACTGTGAGACAGTAAATTGCTGTTGTTTAAGTCCCCGTGTTTGCGGTACTTTGCCACAGCAGCCCTAGCAAACTAATATAGTCACAATCAGAAGAGGTAAGTCACAAGTAAATTTTTTACCCAACAAATATCAAATTCGGAGAATTATTTATACTTCTATTTTTATAAAACTTGAGTTGATTCTAGGTTATGCTAATTATAAATTCACTTTCACTATTTGCATTCTGAGTTGCTTTCTTGGCAGGAGAAAGAGTGGGGTCACAGTCAGGCTTTGTACAGAGCCCTAACTACACCAGAGAGGGGGTGAGACTCACAGGGACAGCTTCAGTCATGGGTGTCATGGCAGAAAAAGTGGCTGAGGAATGCTAAAGTATCCTATAAAAAACCACTGTTAACTTGCTAACACAGCTTAATAACCCCTCATAAATGGGATTTATGTGCTACTTAAGAGACCTCACCTTAACCCTTTCTACTAACAGAGAGATTTCTGGAGGTGAAAGCAGATTGGTGTGGCAGATGTTCTTTTGGAGAAAGACCTTGGAATCCGTAGAACAGACTCCACTGTCAGCCACAGACCCCAACTACATAAATAGCAAGCTCTGTGAATGAGTGTAAACCCAAAGACCCCAAAACAGAAATACAACTGCTGAAACCATGTCAAAACTCTCACATATCTAAACATAACATTTTAGAGCCTGGAGGGACCTGGAGACTCTTATAAGAAAGAAGTGAAACCCAGAGATACTTCTCCAAGGTTGCAGTTACTGGGAGACTCAACCTCATTCCTTAGTTTCTTTCATTCTAGCTCCAACTACCAGAAGTACTGTTTAAAAACCTGACTGTGTCTCCTAGTCAATTGAATAACTTTTTTAAAACATAAATTTCCAGGCCCCAACCTTAAAATTTTTAAGTCTAATCTCAGGTTTGGCTCATGGATCTATAATTACACTCTTGGGCAACTTGGCCATGTAGCCAGGTTTGGAACCACTGTTGGGAAAGATTCTGCCATGAGTCCTATTACCTTTGCTCTGCTTCTTATTCTGCTCAGGCCCAACCCTGTGTGATAATTATCACATCTTCCCTCATCCCAAGAAAGATGCTTAAGGTCCCCTGGGCCTGTTTCTAGTGCCTGGCGTAGTCACACTCAGCCTCACACTATAGAAGCTACTCATCCTAACTCCAGGAAACTTCTCAGCACACAAAATATTTTAGAGCAGGAAGAAAAACCCTAAAATTTCTTAAAACAACTTATTTAGAATACTCTCATTTCATCCCCATTGGTTCTGTTCCCTAATGTGCCCAAGCAAATTCAATTTGCAGCCTTACAAATAGTCATTTACCCATTCACCAAGGGCAAGATGATTTATGCAGGGTGAGTTGTAATAAGCACAGGTTTTCATTTATTTTCTATCATTGCTGTATCTCTTAGAGGAGAGTTGATTTGAAAGCAAAACAAATCAAAACAAAAAATTAATCAAACCATGGCCTAGTGCATTGCAATTATTTATCAATTTTGAGAGTTCAAACTGGGACACAAGGTTTCACTGTGAATGTGGAGGCTGAGGAAAGCACAGGAGAGAGCTGAATGTAAGAAATTTGGAGCCATAAATGGCTGGTGGTAGCAGTGGTAGGGTTATAAACGATAAGCTATGTGACTAGCATGAGGTTCTGTCTACCTCTGGGCACCTCTGAGCTTTCTCACTCTCATGCTTGAAGATCCCAGTCAACACCAAAAAGGGAGAATGAAATTGCAAAATTTAAAAGACATGGCTGTGCTGGAGAGTTGCCTTTGAAACATTCCTGAAGTACTCATTCCTTCTCTCTCAAGGAATCTCTTCTACCTCCTCTACCTGCTCCTCCCCCTCATCAACTCTCTGCAATGGCTTCAGGGGCCCCTGACTGCTATCCTTGTCTCTGGGCTCTTCAACACTCATGGCCTTCCAACAATACTCCCTGACATTCAAGGCCTTCCCTCTCCTCTCAGTATCTCCAGCCCCACCCCTGAGCCCAGTGATCACATGCCTTCTGGGAAATGGGAACTACTTCCTCCCTCTTGGCACCTGTTTGGAGATTCCTGCTCTAGAATACAGGTCCAGGCTGAACTCCCGTGACCTACATAGTGTGCAGTGGTACCAGGGTTTCTATGCCAAACTGGAGAACCCAAAGAAGATATAGAATAGTTATACTTTGAAATCCTACTTGGGCTTTCTCTCCTTGGAGAACTATTTATTTGCAAGGGAAAAAAGAAAAGGCAATGGGCTTCTTTTGGAACTTGTGCTTCCAAGCCTGGAGCTGACGTTTTTGCCTTTGTGTTTATCACTGAAATATGAGGCCAATGGGCTCAGTGGCAGACAGAGTGAATAATACTAAACTCGAACTTCAGATTCCTTTAGGCCTCCTCAGAAACTGCATTCTGAACCAGAATTGCCTTCTTTTTTTATAGTACTGAAATAAACATACCCTGTCTTTATAATGATGTTTCATCTGACTTCGGGTTTCATCAGTCAATGACAAAATAGTTTCATAATGAGCAAAACATCTTCTGACTCAGTGACATGCTAAGCAAATCACCTCATGAATATAAGCCTGTGGCATTTTAGGTTTAGGACAAGCATTTTCACAGTCCTGTAGTATCACAAAAGAATAGGACTGAACCTTCCAGTTCCCAAGTACTGGCCCTCCCACCCCACAGAGGTGAGAAGGAATTCAGAAATTCAACTGCAAGATGTCAGAAAGACTCAGTCACTGTCCTTCCTTTTAGGGATGTCTGCAGAGACCAAGGGTCACAGGCATACCTGTCATTCATCTTAGAAGACCACAGAAAACTCCAAGACACCTGCAATGATGAAGCAACTCTTACCTATGCTTAGGAGAGCCAGCCACTGGCTAGGCAAGCGCTGAGATTATCCAGCCAGCTCTGGGGCCATCATGACCATTTTGAAAGCACACGTCCCTCACTTCCTTGGCTTTCAAAGACTTTCAGAAGGAAAAAAGGAGAAAATAGAGCATTCTCTTCTCAGTGACTTTCCCCACTGTCTATGCTCAGTTACTCTCACATGGACAAATATAGTCTAGCACTCTCCCCTAAATAAGAACTTAGGAACCACAGAGCCTAAGTCCCCATGAAACCTGGAGGAATCTCAGTCAGTCTAGCAACTTCTCATCTTTGCATTACAAACAATATTTTTTTAAAAGTCCACAATGTGGCTAAAGTGTGCAGCCCTTTCCTGCTTCTGGTTATTTCTTTGATTCTGCAGCTTTTGTCTCCTACTGTAAGGGCCATCCCTTTCTGGACATGTTGTCTTCTCTGTGATCATTAAACCACACATGCCATAGCTAGGTCTGAAGCTTCCGTCTGTGCCAGGCTGTCTGAGAAACTTGTCCTTTTGACTCTGCCTATGTTTTGAGTCTTGGCAAGTGGACTTTTCTCTATGATGCTGCTCCCTGGCAGTGTGAAGCTCTGCATCTCTTCTAAGGACATGGTGAACACAAAAGCACCTGGCGCACCATAGGTACCTAAACACTAGTTCCCTTCTCCCGGGGCCAGTCCACATTCGAACCTGACACTCTGGGACTCCCCAGAGCAATGTCTGTTTTATCCTCCAGCACCAAACAACCCCTACAGTCCTAATCTGAGTCTGAACATCTGCTTTCATTCTGACCTACTCTAACTTAACCCAGTTTGTTGCTTTTGTTGTTATATTCCCCCTCTCATGTTTCTCCCGTAGATAATGACTTCCTCATGAAAATTCATTCACTTTTCCATATACCTTAATTTATAAAAGCTATCAAGTTCCATCATTGAGGGTAGAAGAGAGTGAGAACCGGTGTCCTCACCTTCACTAGCCTTCTCCAAATGCCCCAAAGGCAGATTAATCACAAGGGCCCAATTTTTGAGATCCAGAAACCAAGACCCTCGGAGTTATCCCAACAAAATCTCGAGATGCATATAACAGCCAATAAGGCTAAATTCATGCATTCTTGAGAAGGGAAATTTCAATCACTCTCCCTGTGCTTTGGAAAATTCATGAATACATAAATATGTTAATGTAAATAGCTCCCACCTCAGAGATGAGTTTGTAGGAGGATGTTTTTTCCTTAAACTAACTTGCATTCTAAAGTGACTCTCCCACCTGACAGTAGATCTGGCAGAATTAGTGAGTAGGAATGACCTTTACTCAGACTGTAATCTGTACGTATATTGATGACAGCCTCCAAAAAGATACTAACATTCTGATCCGGTGCTATTACATTTTCAAGCTAATTTGTGTCATAATGGTTCATTAAAAAACATGTACAAGCAAGTTTATGTAGCATTGAATATAGTCACTTGTTCACATTCTCAGGATCTAAAAGAAGTGGAAGAGGCTTTTAAAAAAAAATCAATACATATGCCTAAACCTAATGGATTATTCATCGGAAACTGCGCGGCTACCCCACAGGATGGGCAGTCCCAGCACAGTTCTCAGCAGAGCTGGGTTAGACCAGAAGAATCTATCTGACCCACCTCCTGGTCTGAGGAAATTCTAGGTGTCAGGAAAAAAGACAGCTATAAAGCAGTCTCAGTGAGCAAGAAATGAATGTTCAAGACAGTTTTAGGAAGAACCAGGTTCTGCACTATAGCAGAAAGAGATTTGGCTCAAAATATTAGCTCTGGTTGATTTTTCTTTTCTCTTTGAGTGTCTTGTTCATAAAAGTCTGGAACTTGGGAGAATTCTAGGAGCCTTGGCATTCTGGGGTAACAGCAGAAGAAGGTGCAACTGGCTGAGAAGAGTACTACAGAGCACGAGAGCTCCAAATGAGGGAGCGTTTCCGAATGGAATGTGTCCTAGCTTGCCAGACAAGGAGACCTGGGGGTCATTTTGATTCAGCAAATGATTCTATGGAAAGTGCTTCTTAGATTTCTGTGTCTCAGTATCTTTCTGTGTGAAATGAGTACAGAGAGGAGGGTTTTATGGCGAAAGGGAAACTTTTCATTCCAAAGGTGTGATGCACTGATAAAACATAGGAACAAGTTCCTGCCTCAGAGATACTGCCCCACCGGGGACTAGGTCTCCTGACCAAGGTGACAACAGGACCACAGGAGGCCTAAAGGACTGGCATTGCCTGGGGCCTGGACTCCTCACTGTGTCTTCAGGCACACAGGGCAGGACTCCAGGGGTGTGAGAGCATTTTCAAATGTGAAAAAGGCAAATGCGATTCACTTTTAAGCATTTGGATAGCCCATGTAACAATTTGGGGCTTATGGAAATGTTTGGAAAGAAGGGAGCAGTGAAGACAGGGTGGAGGCTATTTCCATGGGTCTTTATTCTCAGGGGATAGATTAGACATGAGGAGAAACTGATTCTTTACAATATAGCCAAATATTATTTCCTATTAAATAAAAGAACTCAAATGCCAATATTCCATAGTCATTCAATCAGATGCAATGTTACATTTACAATATCTTTGTTTACTTTGCTATTAGAGACTGACTTTATAAGCCTGCATTCCAGATGACATTTTTAAAATTCTATAATATGAATTCTGCCATTGTAAATCAGAAGCTCGTAATTCAAACATTGCTTACTCATTAATAATTTGCCTGGGTATAATTTAAAAAACACACACACTATTTAACTTCCATTGTTTTCAGTACACAATGGAGATAGAGTCAACTTCGCAGAGCACTCACATTTACAAAAGTAAAAACCCATGCTTACTTTAACAATAGTTGCCCAATAAATGAAACTGGAGGAATAAATACAATTGCAGCACCTACCAGCTAAGAAAAAAGTAAGTAAAAATTCTAACCACCTGTTTAACATGTTGAGACTCTGTTCAAGATTTCATTTAATAAAAGAATTTTGTGAGTAAAAAGGATTTGAAAACTATGGTTTCCATCCTGTTCTAGGACCTTTCAACAAATCAACTTTCCCAAATATAGTGAAGAGATGTTAGCACGTTAGCTTGAATTCCTCCAAGCCACCTCCTATTTTTCTATCCACTAAACCTAAATCTTTTCTCTCCTGGTGCCCTAACTCATACTCCATTTTGGCTTCATACTTTGCATCTAGTTTTCTGTTTTGCCTATAAACTTACATCATGTTTTAAACTTGATGAGCCAGCTTCTCCCTTCTTGCTTTAGGACCAAAACAAACAAACAAACAAACAAACAAAAAAGCCCTTACAATTAAAATTCAGAGATCATTAATATATAAAAGTTAGTTCAATCCAGAAATGAACATTTCCAACTCACTAATTCTAATGACTAATCTTTAGTGGGGAAAAAAATGAGAAAAACAATTAAAAAGTCAGTTTACTAACTTTTCAAAGCAAATGCATGAAAATATTCAAGGTAATTCAAAACACAAAATAAATCAAAATAAATAGTATAGTCTCTCTTTATGACCCTCTCTTTTGAGGGTCATAAGAGAGAAAAAAAGAAACCTCTGGAAGGAAAAAAGAACAAAATCAAGAGTTGAGAGACAAAAAAAAATTACAAAGACTGAAGAAAGTAGAGAGAGCAAGACAGTGGCTGTGAAGTTTAAAACACAAACTTTCAAAAACTGCTGCCTCTAGAATTACTCATCAGATTTTTCTACATATGTTGTCATGCAGTGATTTCATATTAGCAATCCATGGAAGGAGCATTCTGTAGAAGGTGTTCCTAGTTCTTATGAAAAGTCCCTCAATGGTCTCATTGCATTCCAAGCCCAGATGGATTGGTCATGGCTGATTTGCAGGGTAGCTTTCTGGACTTTTCAGGTTTAGTTAAAATTAGATGTTAGGGCACTGAGGAACAGAAAACTTATATTTAGCTGTCACAGATTCCCATGTACCCCATAGAATACACTCTCATTGCTTTGGACATGTTGGAGGTGCCCATTTAATGTCTTGGTCAAATTTATTTACCTATTATGATGAGTTAATTTTCACAATGCAATTTCCAATCACAAGCATGAAATTGAAATCAGCTAACACCATTCTAACCATTTCTAACCATCTAACCATCCTAACCATCTAACTATCTAACACCATTTCTAATTGAAATCAGCTAACACCATTCTAGTTTATAATACAGTGCAATAAAAGAGTAGAATTAATATCAGCTAAGGTACCCCTGCTTAGAAAATTACTAATGGCAAAAATTTCAGATTCACAAATCAACAGGACTTATATATGCAATGAAATCTAAGGAAATTGCCTATTATTTAATACTAAAACAAACACATTTGAACACTAATACCCAACTACTCCTCATTTGAATTATAAAGATGAGACCAGGACTAATTTACTGGTTTATTTGCACAATAGCAGCCCATGGGAAGCTTTATGTCACTACAATCCTTCTGCTCCTGCAACCTATCTAAACCCAATTCATCAATTGGGTTTCCTCAGCCTTCTGATGTAGAAGATAAATTTGTAAATATATAGTACTGGAAGCTGTTCCCTTGGATTTCTTTGGAAAGAAAAATTATATTAAAATAAAATTACAAATGCAAGATGAGAACTATCAATTTACAATTATCCTTCAAAGCAGAGACAACGTTCATTTACCATTTTAGGACTTAATTATAAGGAAAATTAATTCTGTTATCTCTGATCATTTCTTGAAATTGAAAGCTGGGGTTCCATTGGGGCTCTAGAGAAGTGAATAGTGAAAGCCCTTCTAAACACAGTTTGGAAAAGAGGCTCCCAGCAGAACTGAGAGAGGTTTACAATCTCCAACTCCTAGGGTATGCAGTCACATCTCTGCAGAAATTTGGGGAGATACCATTTTCTGCAGGCCAGAAAACAAACAATAGTTAAAAGGCAAAATGAACTTTTTCAGCCATGCCTAAATTGTGGCTTTTATTCTGATCCTGCCAGCTAGCCCTACACTGGCTTAGAATGAGATGGAATTTGAAGATCTTCACATATCTTTACGAATCCCCCCTTTCCAAAGTGATGAGATTGTGGTGTCCACCCAATGTAACAGTTTTGTCTTTGTAAGGTCATACTTCCTGAGACATCCTTCATGTTGCCTTAGCACAAAGATCAACCCCATATTATTTACTTATTCTATAAATATGGTTCTAATATAAAATTCCATCTGCATTCATCTTCTTGTAAAATTACATACAAATGAGCACATTTGGGCTTTTTTTGTTTGTCACAAAAGACATTTAAAAATATTTAAAAGATAAATGAAATAAATCATGTTCTTAACTATTAAAAGACAAATAGATTATAGTGCACAAATAAATGGTGACTCTGAAATAACTATATATATTTCACCACATCAATTCATAAATATTTTACTTGAGAAGTCATATAAAGTAACATTAAAGTATGAGTAGAATTTTGAATTTCTCCCTGGCAATGCTATAATTAGAAGCTAAACTCACCAATCATCTCCAGTGACACAGTGTTTCTATTATAGTATTATAGTAACATGTCACTATATGATCAGTATATGAATCAGTATCTGGATAATGCTTTGTTCATCTTTCCAACCAACATAATTACTTTAATTCTTTACCTTGACTACAAATGGAAGAATTTAGTGAGCCTTCAAAGCCTTATCTTTGTGAACTTTATCTGCACACTGTGACTATTTATAAATACCTCTAGTTTAATATATTACAAGTTAGTTATATTAATTTGTCTACCCAGTGGTCAAATTAAACTAAATCATTGATAACCGAGGAGTTTTCCTTTAAGAAAAAAATCTTTATTTAGCCAGGAGATGACTGATTTCATCAACTCTGTGTTTACTCTTCCCTTCTGAACACACAAGCTAAACCCCTTTGGTGTCCTCAGGGCATCGGGCCAGTCACTTCCCCCTAAATCCACCCTGACTTGTGTGATACCACCACTCTTGACTACTAAAGGAATCCCAACATGTCTTGTGCCTGAGACTAGATAGTAATTAGATTATTAGGTATAATTAGATAATAACTGCTATTATCTAAAAGAGACTTTAGATAATAAGATAATTATCAATAGATAATTAGATAATAATTAACTGATATTATCTCAAATAAAGTAAGTAGAGATTAAACCCTGAGAAAATAAATCCTGGGTAGGGATTTGCAGTTAAAGGACAAAGGTTTATGATACCAAATACTGGATATACTGAACAAAAGGCTAAATCATGTCTGAACTTCAAGGGCTGCCTAGGCACTAAACCTCTCCTCTGCTTCATGAAAACTTTAGTTTCTTAAGTAGAAAAAAGGTTCCCAACTATAGTAATGTTTGCAGTGGATATGATGTCACCATTTCCTTAGTTGTCCCTTTAACCATAGAACTTTCTGGGTGAGTTCATAATTGATATTAAATGCCCCTTATCATGGAGGCTTATTACTCAGTTATCTCTTCTAAAGAAACATAAAGCAGAAATTACATGGATCACATAATACAACCTTAGAGTTGAATGAGAAGCTCTTCCCATAGGAGCATAAACTCAACTACCCTGAATGGTCTTTTCAGGGGCAGACTGGGTCATAAGCACAAATAAATCTTTGAGTGATTGAAGTCTCTAGAGAAGTTACTATGACATACTCCAATTGACTAATATCAAAATTTTATACACAAATATTCCCAGGTGATTTGACTGATGTAGTTTTAGGCATCAAATCACTGACACTGCCTCTTTTGACTAACATTCATCAAGTCAATCAATCACTTAATAATCACATTATTTTTAAAAAGTGTCTTAAAGTTCACCTTGATAGGGATGGGATGTTAGCTATTTGATTCTTCTGACTCACTTCAAAGACCACGTTAGAATATGTGGCAGATACATTCCAAGGCAAATCCAAGACTTAGACCAGATAACCTAATGAGTTTCATCCATTCCAAACCATTAGAAACTTTTTTAAGGTGGAAAGATAACCACAGGCAGACATAATAAGTATTTCTTCATTGTCTGCACCTTGTAGAATTCCCTTTACCTGTCATGGAATTAAGACTAATCTCCCTTTCCTCTCTACAAAGAATAGGAAAAAAACAGGGGTATTATATTAGAATCCTGTATCTAAGTAGATGTTTTCCTACCCCACGTCATGGCTGGCTTAGACAGACCTCAGATCATACTCTGACCTGGTGCTTCTAAAAGTTCTGTGCCTGTGACCACAAGTTTTCTAATAGAACTAGTTTTCCCCCTGCGAATCTATAGCTGATTTTTCAGTCTAGTATTGTGTTATTTCTTTATGATCTACCAGGCTTACATTTCTATGAAATTCCCTTACCTGTATGTATTTTGGGTTCCCAGATATACAACCAAGATTCCTCCTTGTTTTCCCTACTTGAGTTTCTTAACCATCCATAGTTCCCTGGAGGGCCTTTCCCTAAGATGCTGGAATCCCAGGATTAATACTAGGCATCATTAACAGCCCAAATGCATGCACAGTGTTTTATCCCATCTGTTGGAGCATAGAGACGACTGGTATCACTCCAAATTTCATGTCTGAGCAACCTCTTAGAATATGACACCAGCAAATGATGGGGATCAGAGAGCAGTTCAGGAGTAGAAAATAGGCTCAATGGTGGTGATCGAAGGACAATGAGCACAAGGAGAGTGAATTTTGAGAGAAATGGAAACCAATAAAAAGAGGGACAGTATGAAAAGCAGTATTCATCAGGGTTCTCTGGAGAAACAGAACCAATAGGATATATAGAGATATATAAAAGAGGGTATTTATTATGGAAATTGGCTCACATAATTATGGAGACTGATAAGTCCCATGATATGCTGCCTATAAGCTGGAGAACTAGGAAGACTAGTGTTATAATTCTATATGCGTGCCAAGGCCTGACTCCCAAGGGGGCCACTGGCGTAAGTCCTAGAGTGCCAAGGCCCAAGAACCAGGAGCTCCAATGTATGAGGGCAGAAAAAGATGGTTGCCCCAGCTCAAGAAGAGAAAGAATTTACCCTTCCTCTGCTTTTGTGTTCGATCTGACCCCTCAAGTTTTGGATGATGTCTGCCCACATTGGTGAGGGTGGATCTTCTTTACTTATCTCTTCTGTAAACACCTTCATAGATACAGACAGAAATAATGTTTTACCAGCTATCTGGGCACCCAAGTCAAGTGGACACATAATTAACAATCACAAAGGCATAAGAGAAAGCTTTAAAAATTAAAGGGGTTTTCCCCCATTAAAATGCCAACATTATTTTTCACAGACCTAGAAAAATTGGTTCTACACTTTGTATGGAACCAGAAAAGACCCTGAATAGCCAATGCAATCTTATGTAATAAGAACAAATCAGGGGGCATCACTTTACTAGATTTCAAGCTATACTACAAGGCTACAGTAACCCTGTAAAACAGCAAGGATCAGGATAGAAAAATCAGATATGAAACCATCCTCATATTGCCATCTGATCTTTGACAAAGCAAACTAAAACATACAGTGGGGTAAAGAATCCCTATTCAATAAATGGTGCTGGGAAAATTGGACAACAATATGCATAAGAATAAAACAGGGTCCACACCTCTCACAAAAATTAATTCATGATGGATAACAGACTTAAATCCAAGACATGAAACAATAAGAATTCTAGAAAAAGAATTTGGAAAAACTCTTATAGGTATCAACCTAGGCAAAGAATTTATGAAGAAGACACCAAAAGTAATCACAGCAACAACATAAATAAATAAATGGGACCTGATCAAATTTAAAAAGTTTCTGCATAGCCAAGCACACAATCAATAGAGCTTATGACAACCTACAGAATGGGAGAAAATATTTCCATGTTATACATCCAATAAAGGCCTGATAACAAGAATCCACAAAGAACTCAAGCAAATCAGAAAGAAAAAAAAATCAAACATCCCCATTAAAAAGTTGGCAAAAGATATGAACAGAAAATTTTCAAATGAAGATAGACTACTGGCCAAAAAACATGAAAAATGCTCAATGTCTCTAATCATCAGGAAAATGAAAATAAAAACAACAATGAGATATCACTTAACTCCAGTGAGAATGGCTTTTATCAAAAAGTCCAAAAACAATAGATACTGGCATGGATGCAGAGAGAAGGGAACACTTATACACTGCTGCTGGGACTGCCAACTAGTACAGTCTCTATGGAAGGTAGTAAGGAGATACCTCAAAGAACTAAAAGTAGACTGACTTACCATTTGATCCAGCAATCCCACTATTAGGTATTTACCCAAATTCTACTCAGCCACAAAAATCAATGGTGATCTAGCACCTCTTGTATTATCCTGGATAGAGTTGGAGCCCATTATCCTAAGTGAAGTATCACAAGAATGGAAAAACAAGCACCACATGTACTCACCATCGAATTGGTATTAACTGATCAACACTTAAATGCACATATAGTAGTAACATTCATTGGGTGTCAGTCAGGTGGGATGGCGGAGGAGGGGACGGCTATATTCACACCTATTAGGTATGCTGCACATGGTCTGGGTGATGGACATGATTAAAGTTCTGACTCAGATGGGGCAAAGGCAATATATGTAAATTGAACATTTGTATCCCTGCAATATGATGAAATAAAAAATAATTGGTAAGCCTAAAAAAATGTTAGGGATAAAGAGACTGGACCTCAAAGACAGAGCTTTTATCAACTTGAGAAAGCATAGGTTACAAAACCTGTAAATGCAACTCTTTCCACTTAACAAATAGGTCTGCTGTAACTACCTGTGAACAGCCTGGGTTTCATGTCCACAAAGCATTTTCTCAGCTCTTAGAAGACTTTTAGAAACTTCCATGACTCTTGTTAGAAAAGAAAGCATAATTCTTAGGCAGAATGCTACTTTAAAAACTGTTTTCTTGCACTCTGAAGTCATTTAACATGTTATATTATAAATTATTGTACGCCTTCACTGCAGTGACTGTAACTAGCAAAAAAAAATTTTATTAATTCTCCTGACATTTTGCCATTTGTCTTAGCTTGAGTTTCAAAAGGAAGCAGAGCCTGAGACTAGAGCTTGCAAGCAGAGAGTTTGTTTTGGGAAATTATTCCAAGAAATAGAAGTTGGGATTGGGAATTTGGGAAGGAAGGAAAGTCAATCCAAAGATGAGTCCTGAGGCTAGTCTCTGCTGTGAGCAATGGAGATTCTGTCTCACTGAGAACTTCTGAAGAGCTATGTGCAATGAGCTTCAGAACTTTCCAGTCAAGGGACAAAAAAGGGTAATATTTATCTGCTAGCTTTCTTCCCTTATTAGCAGAGGGTTTCTTCTTTAAATTGGAAAAGATTCTGATGGTCAGGACTTATTAGTATTTAAGGTAACAACGACAATAATGATGGTGGTGATGGGGATGGTAATGGTATCTAACATCATCTATTATTGACTCTGTGTAAGGCATTGTACAAAGCATTTACCCATATTTTTTCATTAGGTCCTCATGGTGGTTAATTTTATATGTCGACTTGACTGGAGCCCCAGGTATTCAGACATTTGGCGAAACATTGTTTTAGGTGTGTCTGTAAGGATGCTTCTGGATGAGATTTACATTTGAATCAGTTTACTGAGTAAAGCAGATTAATGTAAATGGGCCTCCTCCAATCAATTGAAGACTGATTAGAACAAAAAGACTAAGGAAGAACTCCTCTTGTTTGACCATCAAATCACTGACAAATTTATTTCCAGGTTAGAATGAAAGTTGTCCTGGATAGACCAAGAATTCCATCTTCTGAGGGAAATAACAGGAATTAGAACTGACTGTTGTTCAGAAAAAGAGACTTAGTCTCTCAATTAAAATAATTTGACTATAGGAAGCACTAATGATGACCTGTCTAGACCACGCTGAGCATGCCACTTAATATTCTGGGAAGAAGCAATCACCACATTGACTCTGAGGGAGATATAAATCATATTATAGAAATAAGAAAAATTGTAAAGTAAGATATAAGATAAATAATAAGATAAATTATCAGTGGTATATGTCATTAGGAAATTATAGAGGGTATGCATATGGGGCATGATTAAAGAACCTGGAATTTTAAAAACAGACCTCTGTTCTAGGATTTACCATGGTCAGCAACAGAATCTCACAGTGCATGATTGATTAGGTATGTTTCATAAAACCATGCAAATAAATTCCGTGGAACTCACCAAATCCTGGATTTCAGACATCACTGTTCTAGATTTATAGTGTGGCTTAGTACAAAATTCTCATCTCTAGTCACACATAACAAAAAGTAAGAGATGGGTAAAGTATATGCAGGGAAAGGCTTCCAATTATACCCATTTCAACTATTTCCTAGATCAAACTGGAAGAAATAGGATATTCTCCATGAAAATTAAACGATATAACTGCCACAACCAAAGATAAAAAAAGGTTTGGTTTAAAATTTCACTGGACCAGAAAACTCATAAATGTCCATATTGTGAGAAAAAAAACTGACATCCAAATAGAGTATGGGGGTGCATGAGTGAAGAACAAACAGAGGAAGGAGGGAGAGAGAGAGATTTTATGTTCCAGTCACACAGAGAGAGGTAAGGAACAGAGGAGAAACTAAACGCCAGCATTTTTCTCCAGAAAATTCCTAAAGCAGTATACATTTCTTTCAAGTGGCAATATACATTTTTTTCAGGTCTGTGACCTCATTTTGAGGTTTTCAAGAGGCATTTTCTTAATATAAGAACTTTAAAATATAATTTTCAAAATATCCCAATTCCCAGGTAAGCAGCAATGTATTCATTAGCAGAGGACTGAATGGAAGGAGAGTGCAATTTAGTTATCTCATCACTTGATCGGAGAGCCCCTTCTCCTGACCTGGGGTGGCTATAACAGAAAGAAGAATTCAATCCCAGGTCAACCCCACTTTTTACATGTTGAATGTCTTAATGTTAGTGCACCAATGGGAAAAGAAGTATGTTTTGCTTCTCATAATAATACCTGGACAAAAATGTGCATAGAAGTTGCTAAACAAGAGCCTTAAACTTTGCCAAATTTTTCCTGTTTTGTCCAAACGGCTGAGAAGTATTCAAACTATGACTTGGCTTAGTGGAGCTGAAAGTAACCAAACATAATCAAACATAATTTGAACAACATCACAAAAATCCCTGTGCCAAATATCACCTGCCAATACCCACTGAAGCAGCTGAAATTCCTATAAATGTGGTCATAACTCAAGGTCAAGGCATTTTTAATACATTCATTTTAAAATATATTATCTCAAAGGATAAAAATGTACAACTTAGTTTGTATTTTATTATAATAGTGTGTCCCATACTGAATTCATCACAAAAATTTATTTCTGAAAGATTTCTCCAATTCTTTAATATGCTAATAAGCATGGTGAGTCTTCAAGAGAATGGGATAGTGTGTAGAATTTTACAAACTTATTTTGCCAAGGAACTCTGCCCACCTCCACCAAGTAATATCTATTCAAAACTGGAGGAACACTCAGTTATATCTATTAAAATTCCAGTACATTTTGGGAAATGATGGGTCATCTGATAAACTCTCATCTAACAGAACAGAAGGTCCCAGGGTCATGCAAGTTTAGGACATACAAGTTTAAAGGAGAGATAGGCAGAAAGGAAAGGGCTGGAACAGCCAGGAGAAGCACTGATGTGACATCCTGGGGAGCCAGGCATGAGCCAGAGAAGGTGAGAGTGAGAACCAGGCAAGTGGGAAGTGTGGGGAAGGTCTGGGCACGGGGACAGGAGGCAGGTGAGAGTAAGAAAAACCCAAGGTTAACTTTGTCCACTGAACAATTTTGCATAGCAGGCCACTGTTCTTCCAGGAGACAAACCCTTCCATGAACAAATAATTTTTAATGGTCTTATAAGCTCAGTGCTCTTAATCAACAAAGCAAAACCACCAGTTGGATCACACTGGCTATATCAGAAGCCCAAGTCATATAAAAAGTTATATATTTTTTATCTTATAACTTGTTTACAGGATATTAAGCTTGTTTTTGTTAGATAAGGAATGGAGCAAGAATATTGTTGGACTGTCTTCAGAGAGAAACAAGTTTGGCCCCTTCCCAGTCTTTATTAACCTCCAGCAGTGCTATGATCCTGCCTCTTGAAATGTCCAGTGTCCTCTGTCCTGCTCTTTTTCCTGAATTCTAAGCATGTTAAAACCTTCTCTTATGAAAATAACTGCTGAATGTATTTACATTCTGACTTAAAATCCTGCTAAGGCTTAACATTTTACCCCTCCCAGGGGGAGTTGCACACTCTTGATGTACACATATGGCCAGAGACAGATGCCCTTTCCACACACTCCATCACGACAGGGGGTGATTTTCCCCCCGAGACAGCCAAAGAGGATTCTACCTCCATATGTAACATTGTCTTTAGGGAACAGAATCCCATTCTTCTCTTTCCATAATTGTTTAATACCTCTTAATATTTATCAAAATTTTATTTTCCTTTTCAGCATCACCCAATTGACAGAAGTAGTAGCTGTGCCTATTACTGAATTGGCTCTTTGGGGCTCTAGTAATCTAAGACTGAATTAAATTAGTGCTTCTGAAAATAGTATTTTCCCATTATAGTAAAGAGCCAACTTTTTTTTTTTTAATAACTAGCTTTCCATGAAGTATTTGATTTGTACAGTAACAAACAAGCCAACGAACTGTGAAGGAAGAAATCTTTCCTGGGAGAAAAACAAGAAAAGGATTACAAGAGCTATTTTAAACTTAGAGTTGTTTCCATGTGTTGACTTTAATACTTTCAAAAATAACAGATAACATCAAGTAATATCATTTTTCAGTAAAGAAAGCTAAAAGGAGATTAAGAATCTAAGTTTTCCATGTTGAAACTATAATGCAGAATTCAAAACTGACACCAGAGCCTCAGCTTCTTAGACTGGAATCAGAATCCTTGTAATGTAAATAAATTCATTAATAAATAAGAATAAAAATAAAAAGCCATCACCATCCCCCATGCTATCAGCAGGACAGCTGTGGTACATACAGAAAGGGCTCTACATGAGCTTACATATCTACCTCTATCACTCACCAGCTATGTGGGCTAAAGCTAATTAAACAAGAAAGTTTAACCTATTTTCTTATAAGAAAAATGGAAACAATACCATGTTTCCCCCAAAATAAGGCCTACTCATAAAATAAGCCCTAGCAGGATTGCTAAGCATTTGCGCAATATAAACCCTACCCCGAAAATAAGACCTAGTGATGGGTGTGGCTACGCAGGGTATCTGCACAGCCCATGCATTTCGTCACAGAGAGGTAAAGAAGACAAGCAGCCCTTCTCACCTGCCCCATGAGAGCTCTATTGCTCCACATCAGAGATTGGGGCCAGTGGTTTTAAAGGAAATAAAGCCCAAAGAAATTAAGAATGGAATTTGGAGTTTGGAGAGTTATGATGATGTTCCAGAAGATGATGACTTAACTATATTTGAATAAATGTAGATTGTTGTACCATATTTAAAAAAAAATAACATATCCCCTGAAAATAAGCCCTAGGGTGTCTTCTTGAGTAAAAATAAATATAAGACCCTGTCTTATTTGGGGGGAAACATGGTACTTTCTTCACAGATAGCGTAGCAGGATGACAATGAGATCTGATGTATGTAAGGGCTCTTTATATGCCATAAAACACCATTCAAATGCTAGTTACATGAGTGTTCTTTCTAATAAATATAACTCAGACATCCACCAAGCTCCTCTGTCCTAAGAAATCTTCTGCCATCTCCCCATCTGGACTCCTGACATATAACCCTTCCTGCTGGGAGCAGCCCCACGGCAAGCGCAGCTCGTTCTCCCAGCAAAAGGCTTTTCCCGTGGGCAGAGGTCTCAGGTGCCAGGAAATATAATTATCACCACTCATCCTATGCATGTAATGATTAGAAAACTGAGGAGAGGACATGATTGAAAATTATGATAGCAAGATTGAACTGTGATCCTACCCACCCTTGCAAATTACTAACGATGTGCTCCTTTTGATTTCTGCACTCAGAATAATGAAATGATCCTGCAGCACAGATTGGAGAGGAGGAGGGGAGTGCAGTATGCCCAAGAGAAATCTACAGCTCTTTTACCTGTTAGACCTTCCCTGCCCTTTGAAGAAAGGGGAGAGCAAAAGAAGGGCAGTTCCTCATGGGGATGTCCTTGACCTTCTTCACTAGACACATCAAGTGCCTGCATTCCATCCTGAAAAGATCAACTTGACTTAGCAACTACCCAGCATCAGAGATCTGGGGACCTCTGGGCAAGTTCTCCTGACTTGGTTGAACAAATAATATTGGGGAAATAAAAAGTTTTCATGGATAACAAAACATGCAGAAAATTAACCATCCTTTCCAAAAATATAGATGAAATGTGTTTGACTTCCCCGGAGTTCTAAACTGCTACATTAAAACGTACCTATGCTGAATAAGCGAAGATCAGAGGCCTAACAGTTTGAACAAAGAGACATTTGCATACAAAAAAAAACAAAACACTGTTCTCCATGCCTTCCTAAAAATGTCTTTCCTTCTCCCCTCCCCAGTAGTCTGGCTTTTTAAGTCATTTATTTTCAACTATTTTCTACTCACAGAGATTCAAAAAGCTATAGCTATGATAATATTTATTTTATTTACAGTAACTCTTCTCATCCAGAAAACATTCTTACTTGGTCTTCTCAGCAACCTCATAATATTGACAAATATTACACTGTTATGGTTATTTCAATTTCAACATGAGGAAAATGTGTCTCAAAGCAGTTAATAGACTGCTTAAGACCATATAGCTAATAAATGGCAGTGCCAGGACTCAAATGGGTCTTCTGACTCCGTGGTCCACGATCCCAGGCTTCAATGAAACAAATTTGATGAATCATATAGAGCAAACCAATGCAAAAGCAAAATCTTAAATATGCATGTATATAAAGAACTCTTTGAAGCTAGAGCAAATCTTTACACACCTAAAATTTTCCTCTAATGAGTATTTTAGTTTCAATGGAACACTATTATAGTAGGGATGTATCTATGTGTCACAGAGAAATATTGTAACCATTGACATTCTTGACTTCCAGACTTTTCTAAAAATTGTCTTTACAAAGCACATTCATGTCTGCAGTTTTTCTCTCTTTCAATATGTCTTCAAATATGAAGAGTAGAAGCAATATAGATTTCATTGTTACCCTGGCCCAGGTACTCAGTTGCAGGCGAGCAACCTATGTAGCTGGTTTAAGCAAAAAGTTATTTAATAAGAGATAGAAAGAGCCCCCAATATCTTTGAAAGAGCTGCAGAGGCAGACCCCAGGCTGAACTTATAGGGGGAGCTCCCAGAGTCACGTCTCAGCACTGGTCTGCCAAGGAAACTGCTGCCACTGCCATCATCAGAACGCAGCCAAGTCAGGATGCTGCTACCAGCACTGCCAGGAAAAGAGTCTTTCTCTCGCTGCCTCAATACCTGCTACAAAACAACAACTCAGCACCATGCCTCTTTCCCTCTTGTGACTCAGCTGGGAATGAAATCTCTCACAGGTGCATCCGATGGGCAGACTCTAAATCACTTACGCTTTCAATGAAACAAAGGAAGTTTTGTTTGTTGTTTCTCTCATTGGCACAGTAAGACTTACATGGCATGGATTTATTACAATATGGAGAGGCTTTTAAAAATATTTTATGCCACTAGATATGGCAGGAGTTCATTACGGTGTTTAAATGAGAATAGAAACTACGTTATGGTGATGTCATACAAATTAAATGAAATAAAATTTGTAAAGGGCTTACTACAATTGGTACAAAGGAAGTAATTAACAGATATTGCATATTATACTATAACAAGTTGTTGAGTATAATCTTTCTGATCATTCTTGATTTGGCAACCAGGTATCAAAACTTAGGACACAGGATTGTCCAGTATCTCACATCCTAAATAAGGTGCAAACAACCTGAAAAACAGCTCCTTTAAGATTTAGTAAGAGGTGGCTGTATTCTTTTTATTGCCCCTAAACATCCTCTGGGACACTCTCCCCTATTTTAAACAGAAGACTGGAGAAGGAGAAAAGGAAGCAAGAGAGGAGGATCTGCAGAATAAGGTATGACTAAGACTGAGTCTAGTTGGTGTATTGAAGCTTTTCCTCATGGGAGGAGGAAGGAAGGTGAATGGTCACTCTCCAAAGTCCAGTGAGCAGTCCTCCAAAGGACCGCTTATAGGAACTAAGAGTGCCTGCAAGAAAGCAAGACTGTCATCTCATTCTCCAGTGTGACTTGCTAATCTGTCCCCAGAGCCTATGGGAGTAAAGAAGAGAATTGAACACAGAAGGCATGGAGGTGAGGGATGGAAGTGAAGCCATGTGATGTCACAGGATGTGTGAGTTCCTCATAGGTCAGGAGAATGCTGAGGAGGGTAGCAGGGCTTGAGCTATGCAGCTAGCCTCCTAATCAAGAGGGTTGTCTGTTGCTTCAGGAAGCAGCAGGAGCTTGTGGTCATTTGATATGTGCTGATGGTGAAGGAACCTGGAGGCTGGGGGAAGAGTTCAGGCTGGAGATAGATCTTCACAAGACCGACTATGAATTGAGAGTCTCTCCCCCAAGGGTAGCTAAGGCGCACATATTTGCACATGTGTCCAAATATCCATTTTTATCTCCCTCTCTTTCCATATCCCGACTCTCTAGTCCAACACACTGAAGGAGGCAGAGGGAGGAACGTGAACTTCAACAGCAAGTCCCCTCTCCTCCACTTCAGGCTCCCTCAAGCCTCTGATAAGCCCTGAGCTAGGGGGTGTGGCATGTGATTGGAGTTTCCTATTAGACTGAACTGGAGTTAATAACTGCAATTGGTTTGAAAGCTGTGAGTTTGCCCAAGATGCTATTAAGGTCTAGGAAGAGCAGATTCAACAGAATAAGGTCAAAGGCACTGGTTGAGAAGAAACAAGACCCTTGTATGTTTATATCCCACTGGGATAAACTTTCTACAAACTAGTTACAATGGCACTGTTTTTATTATTTCTATGCATTCCCTATTTCTCTGTCAGGACCTGGTTAACATTTTGAAAGACAAGATAACTAGGGCCAAGTGGCCTCCGCCAGTGTCATGAGGGTGTCTCTCCATCCTTTGAACCTTTCTTCACCCAGTATTGGCCTGAACTTTCACACTCTGTGGCCAAGGTAAACAGGGACAACACCTGTGTGTTGTCTTCTTGGAGACTTTTTTCTCTGCAGACTTGTCTACCACCAATGTATACCTTAACTGGAGTGGTACCTAGGAGAGCACATCTTCACACTCTGTTAGGCCATGATCTGCTTCCCCACAACCCATGAATTGTGAAGCTTGAGTGTTGTAGAACAGCTTCTGGAACTTGAAAGAGCATATAACTCACCCAAGAATCTTGTTCAACTGTCAATTCTGATTTGGTAGGTCTGGGAAGGATATTCTGCATTTCTAACATATTTCCAGGCTGATGGACCACACCTTGTATATCAAGGCTCTAGAGCAGAGAACACTCTACCCTCATTAAATGAGAGAACCAAAAAAAAGCTTTCCAGTGAAGACATCAACATTAACAAGAAGAAATTCTATTTATTCTACTAATACAGCATTTCTCAAACTGGACTCTGTATACTTTAGGACTAGATTTTTCATATCCATATTACTCCCTTTTTATGGTAATGTTTATTACCTCGTAGTAGCTATATTTTTCCTTCTAGGGTGAAGATTTTCTTAGGACATTTGTCATTTTTCACCCTCAGAAAACCAACTTTCATCAAAATTAAAAAGTGTTCTATGTACAAATGAGGACAAAAACCACAGCTCTAAGGTGTGCTCTTCAATACAGGGTCACATATCTAGTAGGCAGCAGAGCTGGGATTTGAATCCATGTGCTTTGATTGCAGAACACAAACTTTTCAACACTGTGCTGATCCCCAGTTCCCCATTCCTTCCTCTACGCCAGGTCCATGGGATGATCTCTGTATTCAACTCCATGACTATTTCTGACCTCTCAAAGCTTGCTTCTATAATATTTTGTGCAATTATTACCTTCGTCCTGAGGTTTCTCTCAACCCCACTTCCTAGGTCACATACCCATTGAAACCATCCTTCCACCTCCACGCACCCCTCACCCCTTGCCCCTTTGCTAGCTCCCCAAAACCAACATAGAACATTTGATCATTTAAAGATCAAATTCTGCTCTTGTTAACATTTGAAAGTCCAGGCTATTAAAAGCAAAAGGATCTCTCACATCACCAAGTCCAGACCCTTTTTATTGCTAATAAGAATAATTACTCTAGATTTTCCAGATGTGATCTTCTCAACCATACTCATTTCCATTAAGGGATACACAGCGCAGTGCAAAGTGAGGGCTTTGAAATGCGACATGCACAAAGGAATTTTTGCTCATTGGAAGAAATAAGCTTAGAATTGCCAAAGTCATCTGTATCAATTTATATTTTCCTTTTACTGTGGTGCTGTAACCCATATGATCTGAAATCTAAATACAGGGATCAAGTGGGAGAAAATCCAGATACTCAGCCTTTTCTGCAGGGTAAGAAATAGGCAGAAGGGGTCCAGGAGGGAATTAGTTAGAGTTACAAATTCCTCAGTCACAGACCAATACTGGTCTGTGCCTTGTCTCAAAGAACCAGAGCATACTTGTGCTTAAAATTGAACATATAGATGGAAAAAATGGCATTAGTAAGACTGGGCAACTTGAGAGTGACGAGCATTATGTTTAATTACTAGCCCTTTTTTAGGACCTAGATATGAATGGGGTATGGTCTCCTATACTTAAATTACTTGGCATATTTGAAGTTAAATCCTGAGTATTTTATTAAAATGGCAATTAAAGCCTAGTTATGAACTAATAAGCCAGAGTTCCAGTGCTGCCCTGAAAATAACCATTCTCTGGATCAGATTTCTCATTTGTGAAACAGAAATAAAGCACTTTCCCTATGAACCTTATGACATTGGCCTGAGGATAACATAACTTACTCTATGTGAAAGAAATCTGGAAAACGAAAGCAAGAAGATTTATCTTTACTCTTGTTATTCCATAGCCAAATAGGAAGTCGTTTACCAGTAACTGGTAGGTTTAGTTTTTCTTATGGGCAAGAATGGCAGCTACTCTGAACCATTGCTTTATGAGGAGAACCATAATATACGGCCCTGAAAAGACTATCTCTAAACCACTGGCAGCTACAGAAACTGGCAAATTCTGTCATCTACTGACCTGTTCAAATGATTAAATTCCACCCAGGCAAACAGCCTGAAAAGAATGCAAGTAACATTGACTAACACAAAAACTTCTTTATAGTCATTGATCATACTGTGGCTCACATAAGCAGTTATGGTCATTGATCCATTTTGAAAATGAAGGGAGACAGAAGCCTGGCCAGGAGAAGGATGATCCCTGATTACCCTACAAGTGTCACCATAGTGAGAGCGGAAAAAGGCACATTCAGACTTTTTGACAATATATTTGCCGTCGGAAAATTTATATGAAAGCTCAAAGGTATTGCTATTCTAAAAGTTCACAAGTTTAAGTGGTCTCTGTTTTAATTTGAGAGCTAGGTAGAAACATAAAAGGGACTGAAATACAGAAAATATACCAAAGCCCTAGGAATGATTTTCAATACTCTGATTGGAAATGAAGATTTTTCTCATTTTGTTAAACCAGAGCTACTTGACAATTATATACTTTTTACACTCTGTATATGGCTACATGTAAAAAAAACATTGATTTACAATTAAAAATACACTTAACATAAAAGGAATACCTGCTGAAAAGTAATGCAGTGCTAAAAATAATGAATCATATTTGAAAGGTGTTAGAAGATGCCTTTTTTTTTATGTGTGAAATCACCACTGGTTTTCATAAGCTCACCTTGCTCGTGCCTTCCTTTGAACTCCATTTGTTGTATCATCTCTGTCCAGATTCGCCATAGTAATATGAAAGTCCAAAATGTAATTGGCTTCTTTCAGTTTCTTACACTCGGAGTCACAGAGTGTTAAGAGCCAGGGGAAACTTCTGGAATGGCTAATTCTGGACATCTATATTCCCCTCCCTTGCTAAGCTCATGCCGCCCATTGCTGGCCCACCATGGCCCCCTTATCTGATGAACAGAGCCAGAACTTCAGAGTTCTTCTCAATGACAGTCCCTTAAATATATCGTCAGGGTGCTGGCAGGAAACAGACGACACAGCCAAATTAAGATAATCACAAAGGGTTTAGTAAAGAGACTGTTTATGGAGGAATAACTCTTCACTTGTAAGGTTGTCAGTACCTATGGAGCTGAGGAGTGAGGGGACAGCAGGGAGAGTCGTGTAACAATGGTCTACATGAAAGCAGTTATAGCCCTTGGTCCAGGCAGAGTCAGACCCCACAGAAAGAGGTCTGGGGCAGTGACACCCCAAACTCCTAGTTATCCCCCTCAGGCCCTGCTGGGGCTCAGTGTTTAACAAACAGGAAACCAGAAGGCCAGGAACCCTCTGGTGCAGTCCAGAAAGGTTACCCACCTGGGACGGAGAATGGGTTTGGGAAGGGTGGAAGCAGAAGCAAAGCAGCAAAAGGAGGTTCTCTAGCCCTTTAGGTGATTTGCACTATAGCAAGTAGCTCGCAAGTAGCAGAACTGGGACAAAACCATAGGCTCCTTTTCTTATTCTTATTGCCAGGCCTTTTCTTTGCATGCCATTGCATGTGTGTGTGTGTGTGTGTGTGTGTGTGTGTGTGCGCGCGCGCGCACGCGCGTATGTTCACATGTGCTCACACACCTGAATGAATATATGCGTATGCACTTTGACAATAGGGAGTTGGCCAGTGAGCAGATTCATCTGACACTGTGGAACTGGTTAAAATGCCTTAGCAGGTCCTTCAGTTCTGTGACCAGCTTGGGCCCCAGCCAAGTCAAGCAGTCTTGGTTCTATATCCAACCAACCTGACCACTGGTGCTTCTTAACCAGGATGACCTTTTTGGGTCCTTCCAGTGTGGTCTTCCAGTGTGACTGTGGAGATTATTTCTTTCCTTCCACTGTGTGAAACATAAAGCTGCTTTCTGGATTTATGTGAGCCAAAATTAGCTTACCTTTCCGACCCATGCCATTACTGAAAATGTCAACCTATCTTCAACTCAATGTTATTTTGGAAAGTCCTACACTCATAATTAATTCAGTGTCATGTCTCAACCTCCAGTGGTATTTGGTGAAAGTAAACAAAGAGGATTTTTTAATGAATGGGCCATTTAAGATTATTTAAAATGCCACAAATTTCTCAGTCACCACTGTTAACTAAAAACCTTCACTCTTCTCTGGTTAAGTTCATACCATGAAAATATATGCAGAACACACACATTTGAGTTGAGATAGCTCTTAATATGCTAACTCTTACAATGGGACCATTATTTGTAGACATGTGGGAAAGACATTAGTTGGTATGACATTAATACAAGATGCTTTGTAAAATACTTCAATTTCCCACTCTAGTTTCCCATTGCATAGACAGGATCTTAAATTTCCATATGGATTACCAAGTGTTTACTTACCTTTGTATGAAAAGTCAAATCACAACTGAAGCAATCAACTGGGAACAAACACTTCCTTATTTCCACATTCAATCCACATTAGTGATTGACTCTCTACTATTTACCAAGAATGGTATTATTTCCTGAACAAACTTAGCAACAGGTAACACACAAATAATTATCCTTAAACATTGTTCTACTTAAAGCTACTCTGTCATCAAAAGCACTGTAAATGTCATTAGTAAATATAAGCAATACTGGTAAATATTTACAATTTTTAAAATAATATATTTTTGTGAAATAGTTTTCACTAAGAATAACAGGTTCTAGATCAAAGTCACTAATAGAAAGTTTGCTTTTGCATTAGCAACAGGTTGTGAGAAGAACGAACCAGTAACATAAAAAATTACACCCACATATTCATGTTGATAAAGCACTATCCCATCTATAAAATCCTTTCATATTGAAGGAGTTAAGAATATGTCACCCCCAAAAAATGCTATTCTGACATATCTGCAATTTTGAGTTAAAGGCACTTAAGGAAAACAAAAACAAAAACAAAAAACAGCAGTACAAGATAATTCTGACCTTGCTTCTGTTTCTTAAAAGGAGAAAATGAAATTCCCACATGAAAGATACTCTCCCTTTACCAAAAGAAATAATATTCTTATCATCAAAAATAAGAAGTTGAGGCCAAAAGAATTCTGTACAGACCGAGTTCAAATAATTCATCTTTTAAGCCTCCTCACAAAATTTCATTGCTTATTCACAACTCTTTGTCCAATTCAGCACATCCGTGATTGATTCTAATTGCTTCTTTGGGTCATTTCCTTATGAGGGCTCCCAGGCCACATAAAACTTGCATTGAATAAGTTTTCATGCTTTTCTCCAGTGGATCTCTCTTATATCAGTTTGATTCTTGGACCTAGCAAGGACCCTAAGAGAATGATGATGGAGTTTCATCTCCCTTCACTATCCACGTGAGTATCTGACAACAGATGAGGCTTAATGGTGTGAACCAGTGGGCAGCAGTGGGGTAGACAAAGGAATGCGAGAGGTGAAAAGGAAGTACATTGGCATCACTTCACCATACCACATTTATTTGTCAGGGAAGAGAAGTTTCTTGCTCAGGTGCCCAAGCCATCAGTGATAGGACCAGAACCCAGGTTTCCCGATTCCTAGTCTCATGCTATTTCCACTGTATTTATTCTGATGAATCTCCTGTATTTGGACTGAGTTCACAGCAACCACCATTTTTAAGCAGAGCACTTCAAATAAATGAATATTTACTTCAGTTAAACCAAAATAATCTGTATTAGAAATCAAAAGCAATTAAGAATCACATACCATTCATGCTTCTAAGATAATCTTTCTCCAACTATTATTGGCTCAACTAATAAACCAGTGATGCCTCTAGGTTATAATCTCCTAGGAGGAAGCTCATTTTAATGTAGAAATTGTTTTGGATAAAAATAACTTGTACTTGAAGATCTCAAACTGTGTACAGAGCAACATTCATACCATGAAAATGATGATGGGCCTTCAAGCCAGCCCAAACCAATACAATCAGTGAGCGGGCAAATAAAAATGCAATTGAAAATTAACACTGACAACAGACACAGCTAGTTTCTCTCTTTTAGGACATTTTTTCCACCTACATGTGGCTTTTCTTCCCATTCCCACTACAAATACAATAAGTCTAGTGCATATTGGCTCATACCTAAGTTACAATGCTATTCCTGCTTTTGCCTTACAGCTTTTGCTCCTATCTATTCTAGATATAAAATAAAAGCATGGAGTGTGTGAGAGATAGTTTTAGTAAGTGAGCTAACAAATATTAAGCCCAGACCAGGGGTCACACTAAATAAAAAGGACTTTACATATGCATTTTATGATTTAAATATACGGCCTTCAAGGTGGGTAATAACCTCCCCATTTAAGATAAGCAAACTGAGACCCAAAGAAGTTAAGCAATTTACCCAGGATCATACATCTAGTAAATGGTAAAACCTTAAAAAAAAAAAATCAATCCCTCATCTATTCCATATCTAATCTAATATCACAACCTAATACAAATCTGCATCAGAGCCCCTTCCTAGGAGCATGTTGTCATACACATTTTACTATCACAATTAGCAAAAGTGATTCCCTTAGGATCTATGGCAAAGCCAACCCCATTGGTAAAATGATACTTGGGTTCACGATCCTTTCCCTGTCTTGCACAGATGCCTTTCCTCCACTCAGAATTGTGCTGCTAATCTTGCAAGGTGCAAGGACCACCTTCAGTTGTGTTTCATCTTGCTGGAAGCTCTCCTCATTTCACAACTGGGTATCAGCACCCTTCCTCTGCTTTGCTGTGTCCAGAAGCACACTTCCATCATAGCACACATCACCCTGTAATCCAATCTACCAACTGTTCCCCCAAAGGGCAGTCAGCTCCTTGATAACTGAGGCTGTTGGTTATCATTGTGTAGCACCACACTCACTTTTACCTCTATGAGCTTCCTGCCTGATACAGCAGAGATGGAAGAAGGGAAAAGTATAGTACTAAGTTTAGAGCTTTAATCATGTGTTAAGACTGGAAACTCTACTGAATTGAGACTGAATCTGTGACTTATATGACTAAGAGAATGTCTATCGTGCAAGAGTGAACAGAACATCCATGGGAGTTAATAAGCTCTTATCTGGTCATTTTTTATTCCTGGTTCTGAGGACACTGAAGAAATAATTTTCTTTGTCCTAACTACAAAGAATAAATAAGCAAATTTTCCAGATACCTGAGCCCCCATCTTTAGAGATCCCAGGAGTGGAGAAAACTAACTCTGTCTTGGGAAATTCTAGTCACAGTAGCTAATACTTATTACATGTCTGCTATATGCTAAGAAGGAATGTTGAAGCCTCCTTGTGAAGGATGTTGCATGGCCTAATAGTAAGTTTCACATATATTTTATCATTTACCCCTCATACCATGATATAGGTATCATTATTCATCTGCCTATTTTATGGACTTGGAACCCAAGACAAAAGAAGTTAACCAACTTGCCCAAGATCACAAGTTGATGGAGGATTCCAAGCCAGTTTATCTGCCACCACAGCCCATAGTATTAACCAAAACCCAAGACTGTCATCCATTCAAAGGTGGCTTCAAGGAGAATGTAGGAAGGAGGAAAAGAGGAATTCCAAGGAGAGGGAGCTCACAAACAAAGTGGAAGTGTAGAGGAGCCTGTCATGTGAGGGTGGGAGGTGGGTAAGAGTTCCAAGAAGCTAGACTTCCAGAAGAATGAGCAGTTGTGTCAGGAGAGGTGTGTTGGGGCCTGGCTGTGGGGCCTTGATGGCATGACAAGGAGTCTGAGCATCACCTGTGGTCTGCAGAGCAGAACACTGCAACAGCATGAAGGAATTCAGAAGGAGGGAGAAGTACATACCTGCTAGATTCTGTTACTGGGGGTTCTGAACTGAGGCAGTGGGAAGGGAGGTAGAGAGGAGAGGCTTGGATTCAAAGGACAGTTCTGAAGTAGAAGCAATAGGACTCAGTGAACAACCAAATATGCAGAGTAAATGGAAGGGGGGAAAAGAGTAAATGGCAGATTAGCTAGGTGATGACAGCAGTGAGGAACAGGTTTTTCAGGGGAAGTGATGAGTCCAGGTTAAGGGATATATTGGGTTTGAGGGGCTAGAATCCATGAGATGTCTAGATCAGCTGAATGTATGGATCTCAAGAGAAGGGTCTTTGGTGGAATGTTACCAGGTAAAGTTTTGCATAGTTCCCTTCCAGTTCACGAGTATACACTGACATCTGGCTGAAACCCTGGAAATGAATGAAATCCACTGGGAAAGATATAAAATAGATGAGGATAAAACATACTACTTTTTTCTTATTTTCAATTTTTAGATTGTATTCATGTTCTTTTGATTCAAATGCCCTTTTATTTTCTTCTAAATATGAATTCTAACCTGGACAATACATTTTTTTATTCTCTAGGATTCTTTCTTATTCTTTAATTTCATTTCTCTACTCCACAGTGGAATATTTTTCCATATTAAATAGTAGCTATACACACACACACACACACACACAATATTTCCTTCCATTTTCTTTCTGAAGTATAATCAGATAGCTCCAAGACATCTGAGGGTATTTTTAATCTGTAAAGGCAACAAGTCTCACCTTACAGGAACTTTCATCTTAATAGGTCACTTTATCATCACCAGACTGTACTTATTAAGCATTAGAGCTCACACAGTTTTATAAGCCCACCGGTAATAACCACATCTCTTCTTGGCAAACTATTGGGTAATGAGCAGCTAGAGTTTTATCTTAGGCAGTGATATTATCTCAGACTATACTGAGCCCCACTGGCTTAGTAAACATAATAGTAAATGCATTATTTATGTTGGTCTTCATTAATAATTAATAAAATTATAGGTGCATGACGTTTCCAGGCTTCCCAATTCACAACAGTGAAACTGGTACAAATCACCTTCTCCCAAAACATCACATTTAATTATTGCTGCTGAACACATGTTTTTAATTAATTTGTGTAACCTTGTCATGGCTGAAGCTAGAAAATAATGAGCTAAATTTTCATATGGACAAACATGTTATGGTTGGTGAACTTTTGGTTCTTATGATGTTAAAATTGTATCAAATCCATTTTTCAGTTTCCTATAGATACCTTAAAAATGATTTATTTCAGTATATTACAGAAGTACATACATTTTAGTTACATAATTTGCTTTTGTACTGCTTGAACAAAAGTTGTAAGTGTACCCTTCACCCAGTTAGTGTGCATTGTACCCGTTAGGTGTGAATTTACCCATCCCCACATCTCCCCTTCTACCTGCTTGATTTCCCTTGAGTTTTACTTTCATACATGCACATAATGTTGATTGATTAGTGCCAACAAGCACATGCAAAAATGCTCAACATCTCTAATCATCATAAAAATGCAAATGAAAACCACAATTAGATATTCCCTAACTCCATTGAGAATGGCTCTTATCAAAATATCCTAAAACAACAGATGCTGGCAAGGATGTGGAAAGAAAAGAACACTTATACACTTACACTATTGGTGGGACTGCAAACTAGTACAACCTCTATGGGAAGTAGCATGGAGAACTCAGAGAACTAAAAGTAGATCTACCATTTGATCCAGCAATCCCACTATTGGGTATTTACCCAAAGGAATAAAGACATTTTATTAAAAAGATACTTGCACTTGAATGTTTATAGCAGCACAATTCACAATTGCAAAGATATGGCAAAAACTTAAGTGTTCATCAAGACATGAGTAGATTAATAAAATGTGGTGTATATATATATATACCATGGAGTAGTACTCAGCCATAAAAATGATTATTATTAGGAAATTATTCTAAAGTTCCAGGAAAGAAAGTGATCAGTAGAAGTGCTTATCCTTACAGCAATAAGGGACTTGGCTTTCAAATCCAACATTGCTTTTGTTCACTTTGCCACCCATCTATTTACTATTCTACTCTCACTCTTTTATTTAGACAGTCCTCCTGCTTCATTCATTAACAGCAAATAGTTAACAATCAGACATTGTACTTCACTGGATAATAAATAACAATTTATCATATTTATAATGCTCCCTTAGAATTTTTTTAATGCTTCCAAAAGCATTTTATCCTTAACATGTATATAGTGAGATACGAGGATGGTTGAGAGCCTGCACTCAGAGTGCTTAAAGTCTGGTAGTGAAAATAAAATATGTAGCACAAGTGACCAGTAAGAATCAGAAAATGAGAAGCACAGGCTCTTCCCCATCTCAGAGCCCCTGGAAGGCAGGGTCCTGTCTTCTTCTTTAGATTCTCAATATCGAGCATCACAGCTGGACAAGAACTCGATGACTAAAAGAAGAACCCAAGAAAAATGTCATTCTTTCTGCCCTGTGTGTCACTAACTGTGCTAGGAGCCCCAAAATAAGGCAGGAAAGACAACAGACCAGGGCCCTGCCCTTGTGTCACTACTGATCTAATTGGGGAAACAGCCACGAACAAGAGTATTCAAGTCTGGATTTAGAACTCTTAGCAGCACTAAATTGCTTGGCCTAAGAAAGTTAAAGAGAGATTGAGAATCCCAAAAAGAGGTTTAGAAAATGTGAAGCAGGAACAAGGAGGCCGAGTATGAATGGGGGAAGAGAGAGGGTGGAAACCTGGCCGCTGTGAGGATGAGAAGAGGGATATGAAAGACCAGGCCAAGTTCATTGAGCTTGGTGTGTAAACAGTGAAATGGCAGGCATTTTGTACCATGCAAATACTCACTTGTTACCCCCTATAAAATCCTTCAGCAAATACATTATTATTTCCTAATGCTCTCATTGATGTGAATTTTTATTTGGGGAAAACTAAAATAGGAAAAAAGGATTAAAGAAAGAAAGATATATAATTTTTATTAGTAAGAAAACAGTTTGTCTCACTAAATAACTGTTGAACAAATAGCTGAAGAATATTGGTTGAAGCAGTACAAGTTTTTTAATTCTGCTGGGAACCACAAAAATCTATCTATCCCTGACATCGTCCCAGCTCTATAATCCAAAGTAAAGAAAGAAATTCAGTTTCCCAGTGACGCAAGGCAGGAAATAACTGATGACAGCCTTCTCTACTATGGAAGTCAGTACTGACGCTTCAATATTTGGGCATCTTCTCTGCAAAGCCTGTCATGATCACTGAGAAGTGCAAAGGTAAGCCCTGCTTTAAAGGCTTGGAGTATACATCAAAGAGATTTAAAGGCTTTCTCTGACCTCTTCCACCATTCCACCCTGTCAACAGCAAGACTGGCAACTATTCCTCTGAAGAACTGATTAGACACAATAATAGTCTTGAACCGTGAAGAAGAAAATATCATTCCTCCCACATTTTGGTCATTTGTCAAGGCATTTTGCTTCATACTACAACGAGTAGATTCTCCTTGGAGCAGGTGTGCACATTGTCATTGTGTTACGGGGTGAACGTTAGCTAGCCTATTCCGCTGTAACCAAATGTAAATAGGCTTTGGATAAAACACTTCAATTACAGATGAAAGTACCCAGCACCATTTCCCGCATTAATATTTATTTCTCCTCTACACACTTCCTTACCATTCTATTTACTGTGACAGATTGTTTGCAAAAATGGCCACAATTATTCCCCTTCCTGTATCCATACCCATTTGTGATGCGACCTCCCAGCTGGGCTGAACTTGTGATTTAGTTTGATCAATACAGTGCAGCTGAAGTGATCTTGTGCCAATTCTCAGCCCAAGCCACAGGAGACCTTGCATTCTTTCTGTATTAGTTTGCTAGGGCTGCCATAACAAAATATCGCACTAAGTAGATCAAAAAACAAAAAGTTATGTTCTCATGTTTCTGGAGGCAGGGAGTCCAAGATCAAGGTGTCAGCAGGTTTGGTTTGTTTGGCCTCTTTCTTCTTGTCTTGCAGAGCCTGCCTTCTTGCTGTGTCCTCACGTGGTCTTATATCTATGATTGCATGTCCTCAGCAACTCTTTGTGTGCCCAAATTTCCTCTTCTTGTAAGTATACCAGTCAGATTAAATGAGGGCCACTCTAATGTCCTCATTTTAACCCAATTACCTTTTTAAAGACCTTTCTTCAAATACAGTCACATTCTGAGCTGTACTGGAGTTAGGGTTTCAAATATAAATGTTAAGGGGACACAATTCAGCCTATAAGACTTCCTTCATTCCACTACTACCCTATGAACAAGCCCAAGCAAACTTCCAGAAGCAGGGCTCTCCAGCTGTCCTGCATCTCAGCACAGAAACATGGGAGAATCCAGTCGAGACCACACGAACCGTCCAGCTGAACCTGCAGAACTACATAATTCTGAGTTAAATTAAATAGTGATTATTTCAAGCCACTAAGTTTAGAGGTGGTTTATTAGACAGCAATAGCTCATTGAGACACTGACCATACAATAAAAGCGTGTTGAGAACCTATCTTATCCATAGCTATATCAATCAGGGTTCTGTGGTTGCAGCCAACAGAAACCATCCCTGGTTAACAAGGATTCATTGGAGAGACAGCATACTAAAAGAATCATTGAGAAAGTTTGTAAATAGAAACAAAAGGAGTTCGAAAGTCCAGGGAGCGAGAACTATTCTATATTTTTGTTACAGGACTATGCTGCTAGTTAAATGTTTTTAAAGCACATTTAGAACATGTGCCACCAAGCTAAGATTCAAAGTCCAAGGAGAAAGTATTATTGATTCAGCCTGAGTTACGTGCTACACATCCTGGGGAGTGGTTTTCAATTATCAATCAGATGCACAAGATTCAGTAGGCTTACCCATTACTAAGTTTACTTAGTTTTAAGAAATGATATGGAATAAGGACAGCAGCATACTACAAAAACAACATGGAGGCCTTGGACACTGCAGACACAGTTTCCAATGTCCCAGTCACCACATGGGATATACTTTAGTCATGAAGGACAAGCACCGACATGCGTGTGGCTCAAATAAGCAAAAGAAAACTGCAGCATCTAGGGTTCCTTGGCTTAAGTACCTTGCTGGTTACCTACACTAGGGAACTGATGGAGAGGACCTAGCTTCCTTTTTTGTGTGTAGCTACAAATAAAAAATTCAATTTATACAATGAATTATCCTGAAAACTGAGAACAATGTGAAAGAGTATGTATGGCTCAGAAAAACTTTCATTTACATACAATGTATAAATTCCTTAAGTTAGTATTGTAAGAAATTTGACAATGGTCTATCATTCCTCAATGAATTATGCTGCAGGAGGACTGCAGTCTAGCGGTTAGCTTATGTCTTCCAGAACTGCCCCCCTCGACCCACTTGGCTAGGTGAGAGCACAGCAACTTTCTTTCACCCTCAGTTCTTCACTAAGTGGAGGTGAATTTCTAGAAAGAATGTGGGATGTTATTACCAAGAAAAGAGGAAGAAAGAGAAGCTGAGAGAGCCAAAAATAACAAATGCTCACACACAAAAAAAGACTACTATGTCAGGTTCTGGGTTTGAAAAAAAGAGTAGCAAAATATATAAAAAGTAGTTTCTGTCCTTAAGGAGCTTAAAATATGTTCCAAGAAATAAAATGCACACATAAAAAGGCACTCAGTTAAGTTAATGGGTTCTGTTTAGAAGTGACAAAATTGAATGATGAGAAATAAAGACTGGGAGATATTAGAAAAATTACTGAGAGGAAAGGAAGAACTGTAGAGAAGTGTTTTTTATTTAGAGTTAAAGGATGGATTTGAGAAAATTATGTAATAGCTCTAAAACATAGACAAAATTCTATGTGTATATGGATGGATGATAATATGTGATGTTTTAACTAATGTGGTTCCCTCCTTACAGTTCTGCCCCATTCATTTATGCAATCAGTGTGCATTGGACACACATTAATACAAGGCATTGTCTCAGCTCTAGAAATATAGCAATGAACAAAAGGGATCAAATTCTCCACCCTTACAGAAATTCTTCCAATGAGACAAAACATGGGATTACTACTACCCCACGTTTGTGGGTGAAAATCAGCAGTGAGATCATAGAAGTAACCAGAAAGAAAAGAGTCCAAACTCCTGGCTTTTCAGTTTGTAAAAGCCCTCAATGTAGATATCTAACAGAGGAGAATGCTTTCATTTTTAAGTATCTTTAAAATTAAAAACAGAATTGACTTTGCAAGTGGTACATATCATAGTTTGAGAAGCTTTGTTCAATCTACACACATAGCTGGGTGCTCAAGTGCATTTGCAGTCCAAACTGTCTTCCATAGTTCCTAAGGCTACCAGGGTCCACAGGTGGCTAAACAGGGGTTTAATAAAAAGTACGACAGATGTGTAGCTGGAATCCCCAAGTCCCCCTCTCCATCCCTACTGCTCACTGGTGCGTGTGTCTATGCTCATATCATTTACCTTTTTCATGTGCAAAATGACAATATTATCCAGCCCTAAATGAATTCATGGTGTGGATTTTCTTTTTTCTTTTCATTTAATTTTTTTATCTTGAAAATTTTTAAACCTATAAAAAAGTTGAAAGATTAGAAAAAACACTTGTGTAATCCTCCCCAAGAACCACCAGCTGTTCACATCCTGTCTCACTCCTTCCGACCATCTCCCAACCTGCCCACCTCCCTTGGCTCATGCCCACTCTTCCATGGACCTCCACCTCTGCAAAGCCAGCAACATTGATGAAGTCCTTCTCACACTGCTCTCTCTCTAGTCTCTCCCTTCTGCCTCCCTCTTCTGCTTATAAGGACCTTGCTGATTACAGTGGGCCCACCCAGATAACCCACGTTAATCTACCCATCTTGAGGTTCTTAATCTTACTTCTATCTGCAAAGTTCTATTTATCATGTAAAACAGCAGATTTCTAGGGTTAGAACATGAGCACCTTTAGGGGCCATTATTCAGCCTTTATGGCATTAGCCTATTAATGGTGCTTGCCTGAATCAATTTTACCATCATTTGATTACAATTACAAAGATCATTCTATCATTCATTCTATGTTTATTAGTTGGCATTATTTATTTAAGGTGGGGAAAAAGCTTTCTCTGTCTCTCTCTCCATATATATATACACACATATATACACATACATATATATCTATATATATTTTTTTGAGACACAGTCTCACTTTGCTGCCCAGGCTAGAGTGCTGTGACATCAGCCTAGCTCACAGCAACCTCAAACTCCTGGGCTCAAGCAATCCTTCTGCCTCAGCCTCCCAAATAGCTGGGACTACAGGCATGAGTCACCATGCCTGGCTAATTTTTTTTTCTACATTTTTAGTTGACCAATTAATTTCTTTCTATTCATAGTAGAGACAGGGTCTTAATCTTGCTCATGCTGTTTTTAAACTCCTGACTTTGAGCGATCCACCGCCTCGGCCTCCCACGGTGCTAGGATTACAGGCATGAGCCACCACACCTGGCCCCTCCCCCCCTCTCTATATATATGTGTGTGTGTGTGTGTATATATATATATATATATGTATGTGTATATATATATGTCACTGTGGACTCATGAATTTTTTAAATGTGTTACCATTATTATTCATCTCATGTTCTTGGCAAGGCCCAGTTAATCTTTGAACACATCACTGTTTCCAGGCTCATTTTATACTTTATTTTCCCCACTTCAGCCATTTATTTAAGGAATTCGGGTTTCTTTTAGTAGATTATGGTTTTGACAATCAAGATCTAGGTGCTAGGAGTTCTCATTGCCACTCAAGTATCATTGCTTGTAGATCTTTCCAATAGAAAACATATGTATACCCACATATATACATATACATATATTTTACATATATATATTCATAATTTGCAAATATCTGTGTATATTTCAGACAGTTTGTTGGTAATAAGATTAGGTTCCTGCTATCACAATGTAGGCTTCAGACAGAGATTAAATCCAGTTATAGATAAAGTCACATTTTGCAGACCAGTTAGTGATTGACATATAAAGATATTTGAAAATTATGAAAACATATATGTGTATGTATATATACAGATATTTGAAACTCATAAATTATCTTAGTAACTCCAATGTAAATTTACTAGCACAAAATTACAAAAATCTTCCCTACCACCCCCCCCATCCTGTCTATGTAACTCCCTTCTTCTAGTGAAAATGCTGGTTACCAACAATATTCATGCATTAAGTCTTTATTCTATCTTAAAATACACACAAAATGTTTTAGAATTAGAATGATAAAGTGAGCTACGATTATAAATATAGTTGAAGATTTCTTTGCAGTCCATTTGTTATCTTAGGTTAAATCCCTGTAAACAAATACATGTTTGAATATGCTCCAATTAAATATCTTCTCTATGGTTATCAATTTTATATACATTTAAGACCATTTGCTTCCATTAGAAAACAATTTTAGAGCTTGACTTTTTTCACCCTTTTCATTTAATTTTATAGTTTTGAATTTGTAAATTGTTAACATGGTTTAAAAGTCCAACTACTTACAACATACCCTTGGAAGTCTCACTCACCTCCCCACCCCATCCAGTCCATTTGCACCCATCCACTATGGTGAATCATTTCCATTACTCTTTTATCTTTTCTAAAATAAAGAAACACATATACCTATTTTTATATACCCAAAAGGAGAGTATTTTGTGACCAAGCTATTTCTCTTGTCCCCTTCCTGAGCCTCCAAGCTACTGCAGGGAAGGAGAAGTGGAAGAAGGGAGCTAGGAAGAGATATCAGAGGTATTGGAAGTCCTGCACCTGCCCCACGCCCCAGGAACAAACAGGGACTAGCAGCAGGAAGAAACTTGTTAGTTAGGACAAAAGGACTGAGCAGCGAATGGCAGCAGGGACCCTGTAAACTGGAGCAAGATGGGGATACGGAAAGCGGCAAGGAAAAGCAAGAGGTGATGGGCACCAAAGACCAGAAGCCTCAACGAGTCACTGTGCATCTCAGCAGGTACCAGCTCTGAGCACATCAAGCACACGTAGAACCCTAGACTTTAGAACCCCCAGAAGAAGAAAGAGGAGAGAAAATATGATTATGTTGGTTTTTTCTCCCTTTTACTTTCCTCTTCTTTTTTTTTTCAAACAGGGCCTTCCCTGCTCAGTTGCCCAGGTGTGATTATAGCTCACTGTCACCTCAAAATCCTGACTTCAAGTGATCCTCCTGCATGAGCTTCCCAAGCACTGGGATGACAGGTGCAAGCCATCATACCAGGTCATGATTTGTTGTTATTTTAAATCCCAAATCATGGAGAAGTCACTAAAGGGATTGATTTTTTGGCAGTAACTGGATTAGTTTCCTGCTACCAGGTAGAATGCAAGCTTGCAATAGGGATTAAATTCAGTTACAGGTAAATTGGAAACTTATATTTTTTGCACACCAGTTAGTGGCCTTTAAAGACATTATGCCTATGGACCTTTTTCCTGGGAGAAAGTCTATTGTTTTAACCATGTTTTCAAAAGGCCTCTGAACCAAAACAAGTTAAGAATCACTATGTTCATGTAACAGAGATAATATAAGAGAAAAAGCTAAACCAAGGAGCTCATTTCACTATATCCGCTGCATTTTATATTCCGTGTGGTCACTGGGCCCCTTAGCTCCCCTCTTCCTCCCTGCCAGGAGGTTCTCATCTTTGCTTACTGGAATTTCATTCACACTCCTGTAACTATCATGCAGGTCCCATGTTTACATGTTTGTACATGTTTAGAGTTGTATGATAAAGTATATTTCTTTTATCATCATTGTTAATTATTCAACTAATGCTTATTGTGGTTAGCACATGCCTTTTCAGTTCCTAATCTAGTTAGCTGAGTTAAATTTTGCATTATTTGCTGTGTATACATTTTCACTAAAGCAGAGTTCTGTATTAACATGTAAAGTATATTTACGTTTATTGTCAAGGATTTTTAAGAGAGAAGGAGTGTACCATGGGAAAAAAAGGGGGGATTAGGGTAGCATTCAATGGTCTGTGTTCTGATACTTACTCTGCCGAGCATTTAGCTGTGTGTGATCCTACAGATCTCTGGCTGTTCTTCCCTCAAGAATAAATCGGTTTGGTAGGTTACTGCAAGACAGCCATGGGGCAGAGTTCTGGGTCAGGTCATTGGAAGGACAAGTAAATCAGGACAGATGTATCTTTTGATTACTTTTTCTACATAGTTCACCATCTGGCCTTCATACAGATTCTTCCAATGTCTTCCCGTCATGGCCTTAATTTTCATGTCACTTGTATTTTAAAATGTGTTGAGAATACACACATTTTGGAGAATGTGGACTACAAACTGTTATTCCTAATGCCCACTTACCTTTGCTTCTGGTCAGTAGCATACTTAATTCTGTTTTCAAGCAAGAAGTAAATATATAAATAACATTGTTGGCCCCTTTCCCCGCTAAGAATTTTCAACCACATTGAGAGTCAATATAGAGAAATATGTCTCGGGATGAGGGACAGAGAGCTTAGAACAAGTCATTACAATGGCTTTTAAAGTTAAAGAACAATTTTTTAAATCTCTCAAACAAGAAGCTCATTGGAGCTTTTGTGGCTCATTCCCTCCACCCCACCCCTTACACTTGTTTTGTGGAGTAGTAAAGAAACACAGATGCTTCATACTTTTTCAGCTCAGAACCACATGACCACTTGTAAACATTCTTTTCTGTTATCCCAAATCATGAGCTTTTGAAATATTATTGTGCAAACATTTTCCTAAAGAAATCTCACCTGAAACCCAGCACCAAAGAGAGACAAAAGCTGAGCTGTCCTGTTTGTGTAGTAAAGAAATAGGCCGCAGGCCTGTGCCATATGTACAGACACCTCCATTGTCCTTACATGCCACAGAACAGAGTGAAAATCACCAATGTGGTATTTTCAAATATCGGGAGCCATGGATTTATGGCTACCACCAGCTGGTCCACACACATTTATCCAACATATATTATTGAACATCTACTATGTGTCAGACACTATTTTATATGCTGGAGTTATAGCAGTGGAATAAAACAGACTAAAATCCCTGCTCTCTTGGAGCTCACATTACGCTGGTGGCAATACTCAAACAAAAATAAGTAACTATTTGTGTGAAATAGTGGTGAATTCTAAAGTGAAAAAAATAAAGCAGAGGAAAGGGTTAAAAGCAATGTGCTTGGTCAGGACAAAGGCTTGAAATTTTAGACTGGATAGTGAAGGAAGGCCTCTTGGAGAAGGTAATATTTGCAAAGAATTTCTGAAGTAAGGATGGGAATAGATATCTAAAAACACAATCAAGACAGAAGGAACAGAAGTTCAAAGGCCCTGGGGCCAGAGTGTCCCTGTGTGAAGCACAGCCAGGAGAAGGCTGTGGCTGAGGGCAGGGAGAGGAGCAAGGGATGAGCCTAATCTCCCAATAACATGGGTTGAAGCACATGATATGGCCAATATTGGACAGGTTTTCACCTACCAAACAGCAATTTTATATGGCTCAACGTATTACTTGCAAGGAAGTACTTAGAACCAGATAAGTAGATTATTCAAGAGACACTTAATAAGCATTTCCTTCCCAACAGCTAGCCTACTTTTAAAGTGTCTAAAATGACCCTTCTGTCCACAGTCAGGCAAAATAAATGATGTGGCCTGAAGAATGCAGGAGACTGAGCACTGGACTAAGAGGCCCGAGTCCTGTCCTGACGCAGTCACACCAAACTGATGCCAAGCTGCAGTTTATGCATCTGTAAGGTGGAAATAGGTGCTGTTCCAGTCTCATCAAGTTTTTGAAATTACTCAAGATAATGGACTTTTTTATTCACATCTCTAGTGACATTTGTTTAGACCTCTTCTGCCTCATTCAGCCATGTAGCACTATTAGAGGTTCACAAGCAACGTCTTGGCGCAGGCTGCCATAACAAAACAGCACAGGCTAGGTGGCTTAAACAGTTCTGGAGACTGGAAGTCCAAGATCAGGGTGCCAGGGTGGCAGGTTCTGGTGGGGCCCCTTTCCTGGCCTGCAGACAGCAGCCTTCTCGCAGTGTGCCCACATGGCTTTTCCTTGGTACATGCCCCTGGAGAGAGAAAGCAACTCTCTGTTGTCTCTTCTTATAAGGGCACTAATTCCATCGTGAAGACCCCACTCTCATGACCTCATATAAATCTAATTATCTCCTTAAGGCTCATCTTCAAATAACATCACATTGATGGCTAGAGCTTCAACATATGAATTTGATGGGACACAATTCAGTCCATTGCAGGCAAGATATATACAAAGAGAATAAGGGAGGCAAAAGCTCATTTTTTTGCTTCCCTATGGATTTATCTCAAGTTCCATTAAAGAACTAAAGAACAGGACTGGATTATATGAAGGCCAAGAGACTCCTCGGGTGCCTCTGGCCCAAAGCCTACTCAGCAATCAAAGTCAGGCAGCTCCCCTGCCATAGCCCTCTCCGAGGAGGGGGTACTGCTCCTTAGACATGAGAAGAGCAAACCAAAGCAGCTGATCCAAAGAAAGCCAATCCAAAAGGAGACATCAAGAACATACCAGCCAGTTGGGGCTCTCATCACAAGCACCAGGACATACTCTGACTAGCACAACCACAACAGGAGGAAAATGAAGTACTTCACAGGGTCCTAAGGAAGGGCAAGGACCGGGACCGCTCTGAACATGTGGAGAACAGCACCCCAGGGGGAGGATCTATTTAGGTCTCTGGCAAGAAAATGGTTCAGCTCCAATAATTTTCTACCCTGGAATAATACTTTTCTGGATTTTTAATACTATTTAAATAGATCAAATAGATTTTTAATCTATTTAATGCCATTTCTCAATAAGAGGGTCCACAGTCATTGAAAGCTCGTGCCTTAGCAATGCAGGAAAAGGAGCACTGGTCTAAACTCAAACTCCCAGAAGGGATATTCCCTTGGTCCTGCCCACCACTGGAGAGGGGGCCAGTGCCTCTCGAGCGACCATCTCATCCAGACCACACAGAATGGAGGACAAGAAGGGACTAGTGGATGCTCTCACAAAGAAGGGACTAGTGGATGCTCAGCAAGCAAAAGTGTCAGATACCTACTGTGACATGTCAGGCAGAAGGCCATGTCTTTATCACTGTACTCAGTCTCTCTCCAAACACTCCTCCTCCTCCTACCACTTTGGCTCAAAAAATTTCCTGGCTTATCATTTTAATCCTTCTTTGGCAAAGGTATGAAATGGGGGCATTAAAGCTAATAAGGCATCATGTTTTGTTCTTTATCCTATAAGCCCCAGTGTGGGGGGAGGGTGTCAGTCAAAAGAGCTCTGCCTAATTTTTTCAAATCTTAACACTCATTCTGTGTATCTGCTGAAACCAAAGAAATAGGTACAACTCCTCTTGGTTTAAAAACACAATTCTATATTATCTTAGAAGCCTATAAAATGAGTCAGGACTAAACACTAAATATATTTATCCCAAAGCCATAGCATACACAGTCTCAGACATGACTCCATCCCATTTCCCCAGACATACCTGAAAGGGTTCAATTACATAAGCCAAGCATGAAGACAATTCAGAAAATAAAACCTCAAGGACATAAACGCTCAAATTTCATGATAGCTGCCCAAATGCCTGAAATGTTAATAATACGAAACTCTTCACATTATCAATATAATTTGTTTCTAAAGTAAATTTCTCTATTGACCTGCAGAAAAAGAAAAGCCTAGCATATATTTGAAATATATCTCTTCCCCTAGTTCCTTGTACTTTTCATTCTGCTCAGTTTCATCCAGAAGCATTTAACCTAGGTACCTAGCTAAGTAAAATCTGAGATCTACTCTCAGCAGATAAAGGCAAGAACATCTTCTTCCAGAAATAATATGTTCCTTCAGCTCCCCCAGAGTTGTGACTTTTCCAACCCCGAATCTTCCATGACCTACTTCTCAATTTGAGAGAGTCAACAGAAAACAGAAGTTTATCACAGCATCAGCTTCACTTCTGTAATCTTAACAAACCCAAGCAAATCCCTGGAACTAACCCATATGTGAAGGCTGAAGAAACTTGTAATTCAAGAATCATTCTGCTACTCACAGGTCAGGAAAAATAAATAAATAAATAAAAATTTAAAAAAGTAGAATCAACTCACATGCAAAATCTTTTCTCAAACAAAAAGCACATACTGCAACCTAGTTAATTCCCTATTGGTGTTAAAAGTCATAGACCATAACTAAGTAAATGTAGTAGTATTTATAGGAAGGCGGTAGCACAAAAGGAATAGAAACAAGGAAAATATGCTATGGTTTCAGCTTCATTAGTGTGCAGCCTAGAGTCCAGCATAGGCCAACTTTAAATACAGTTGAGATTTCTTGGCCTCCATAATCTCATAATCATATGACCAATTTCTATTTTTTTCTATAAATATGTGTTTGTATATTTATACTACTCTGTGTGCATATACATATATTTATACTATCATGTGTATATATGTATTTACACTACTATATAAAAATATGCTATTGGTTCTACTTCTCTGAAGAACCCTAATACATTTCCAGTACAATGCATCACAATTTGTAGAAGACAGACAACATTTTGTTTTTAGTATCTCCCTTGAAGATGCCCTACATTTTGTTTGACCTTTCAGCCTCAGCGGCATATTGAATAGATCACCTCAGAGAACCTTTGCAATGATTTCTGAGTCCTTTCTCGCCAGAGTGCTGCTTTCTAAAACTATCAATGGCTTCATAGAATTTAGAGATTTCCAAATTGAGGAGAGGGGTAAATGCTGGCAATAGTACCAGCGTGGGACTGGAACTGTTTACTGAGTTAACTTACATGAACCCCAACAGGCAGAATGAAGACAAAAACCCCTAGTAATGAAGGAAAATAAAGCATCGTTTTGGTTTTCTATTTTGCAGTGTGTGCGGAAGGGGCGGGAAGAGGGGTTTGTTCATTAGTCTTTTAGCATTTCAAAAATTTGTTAGACATTGTATCAAATAAAAAGCAAAAATAAAATATTATTTGTTGCATTGTTCAATATGGATCTAAATTCAGACATCTAAAAGCAAATAAGGACAATTAACTAAGTGATAGGAAAAAAATCTTTGAATTTTAAAATACAATGTTCTGTTTAGACTACCCTACTCAGTTGTGTCATTCCAGTTTTAAGAAATTTGATGTCAAAGGGTATCTGAGAAGCTGTCGAGCCTTGTCTTCTTTATTCCTTTTAACTACTTTACATATTCACCACAGACCTTAGAACTCAGTATAGAGAAGGTGCCAAAAATGATTATTAAATTAAATACTCTTCTATATTTCAAAGGTCACAGATGTGGTTGTCAAAATGGTGATTGTGTTTGCTTCTGATCCCTGAAAACACGAGTGTGGTGATGCAATAAAAAGGAGATTTGGGGAAATGACTTTGGCATACTCATCACACCTGTGCATTAAAGACGGCGCTGCCCCCAATGCCCTATTCTACATGATCAATTACTTGGGCCTTGACAGAGTCCCTGGGCCCCTATGCCTGTACCCCCCTTTAATGAGTGAGTGAAGAAGAGAAACAAATCTTTCACCCTTGAAGAGTCAAGGTCAACTTTGCAAAACACTTTTGTCCTTCCTACCTTGGGAAGACCTAAAGGAATCTGTGTGGCAATTCTGAATGTGCTGTTGAAAGTACAGAGAAACAGAGAAAGGGAAGGTTGTCTGCACTGTGAGATGCCTACAGAGGGAAGATGAATATACACCGAAGACAGCTCCTTAACCCAATGCATCAACACCCTATAGTTGGATTCATCTTAGTACACAAACCATTTACCATCTTGACTAGAGAAAAAACTGTGTTCAAAGAGAGAAAAAAGCAAAGCCTTGGTATTTTTTTTTTTTTTGACTTGTTCTTCTCACTTAGGGAAAAAGTGGTTTCCAAATGTATTGATTATTCTGAGCCGTGAGTTTGAAACATTCAAAAAAGGAACTTTAAAAATATAAAATGAAGGGCCTGACTATAGTTTTTGGAGGAAAATAATTATATGCTACAAAATCTCTCTGATGTCCCAGGAAAGAGAGTAAACACTTGTGTAACTATGGAGCACTTGTTCATTGTTCCCTTATTGGAATCCTCCATTCCCCCAAGGTCCTTATGTTCATTAAGACAGTGGTTCTCCACCACGGGCAACTGTGACACCCAGGGGACATTTGACAAATGTCTTGGACTTTTGGCTATGCCTGGGGATTAGGCTTGCCACGGGCATCTAGTGAACATTCCCCAATATATAGGGCAACCTTCCACAACAAAGAATTGCCTAGCCCCAGATGTCAGTAACGTCAAGCTTGAGAAACCCCCAAATTAGAAAAGAGAAAGAGTTTTGAGGGGGAAAAAAGGCTGATGCACAAATGCTACCCACTGGGTAGCACCTTTTCAGGACAGCTGGTGAGCCTCTCATCACCTCCTTCCAAGTTCCCCTAGAAATTCTACATACACAAAGAATTGACCAAGCCAGACAAAGTACAGTTTTATTATACAAAGTACAGAGCTCTATAAAGCTGACTTAGGGAATGTCATGAAGAACTGGGGCAAAATCTGAGCTTCCTTGTCCTTTCCCTTTAATTGGAGGCAGCTGAACACACAGAGCAGGCTGTATCTACTTGACCTTTCCAGGAGGTGCCAAGGAGCTGGCACGGCCACTCACCACACTCAAGTACTACTTCAATACTGTAAACTCATGGGAAATAGAACTGAAGAACTTCTACTCACTGACCACCCATTGCTGCACCTCCCACTCCCACGATGTCCTAAACTCTTACCCAGACTTACTCTCTGCCTAGCACTCACCATACCCTGTCATTTCATGTAGGCATCTGCTAATTGTTTCTCTCCTTCCCCTAGTAGAATAGAGGCTCCTGAGAGCAGGGACCTTGTTTAATTATTCATTGCCTAGAATATTATCTGAAGTATCATCATAGGCACTCAATAAAGTTTGTTAAATAAATGTTTTAAATGCCTTTTTATTTTCTTGCTCTCTCCCCATTTCCCTCCTATTAGCTTATCTTAAAACTCTGAAGCCTGCTATTTTCTGATTTTTATTTTATCCATTTTTATTTCTTTGACTCAGCATTAAACCAGTCACTGTTAATGACCACTTAGTTAACCCTTGGAACTAAAAGGTTTGCTGAACTTTCAATGAACAAGTGCTAAACAACAGCTAAGAGTCTCAGTTTTGGGTGCTATGGAAAACACAAAGAAGAATGGGAAGGAGCCTGTGGAAGAAAAACAGGAGAGAACCAGTATGGATGCCAATGCTTTACTATATTAAGGAGGACATGGGAGATCTGCTCTGTGATGAGGAACAATGTCGTGGGAGCACACACTGAGCCAGGTGATTCTGCATCTATAGATGATGAAAGGTTTCCTGGAAGCAGCAGTGTTTGAAAAGAAACTAGAAAAACAGGCAGAATCAAGGAGAAAGACAGTCCAGGTAGAATTATAAGAAAATCAATAACAGATATATTTTCCTGAAAGGGTTTGACGATAGGGTAGACAGAGAAAATGGATTACCCAACCTGACTTTCAATGCATCAGCTGTAATAAGATGGGACAATGGCTCTAAGAACTTTATGACAGCATGACCATGACAGTAGTGATAGCAGTGACACCATTCACAGAAGTCAGAAAGGGGCACCTTTGGGGTTAGGAGTGATATTTAGCTTGGTTTCTGTCATCTGGTGGTGTTGAAATTCCAGAACAGTCCCCATGGTGTGGGGGAGCCCTGTTCCTGTCTGTGGATCTTCATGGCTTTGCTCCGTGGCCCTCCTAGAAATTCTATGAGCCAAACAATATCACTGGGCACGTTATTTCTCCTCATAAAGTAGCCCAAGTGGATCAAGTAGTTTACCAACAGACTCCTAATCAATAGAAAGGCCACAACGAGAAAGCTTTCCCACTTTATTTCTTATGCACCTCAACTAATTCTAAGTTAGGTCATATGAAATCACCATTTTTATAGGTCAAATGGTCAAATACAGGAAATTTTATGCCAGTGCTATGGTGGCAAGCACACACTCCAGAATCAAAGAAACTTGGTTTTAACCCTAGCTCGGAATGTATCAGCTATGTGACTTACACTCTCTAAACCTCAGTTTCCTCGACTATAAAATAAACAACAATGATCTGCTTTACAGATATTGTGAAGAGTAAGCAAAAGACACACATGAAGCACTTAGCTCAATGCCAGGCTTGCCTCATCTTTCTTCCCTCCTATTACGGAGAGTATCATGTCCCTCCTTACCTTCAAGGTCACCCTTGTCATTCCCCTACTTCTTTTGTGATCGTTGCTTCCCTGATATTCCTCCCTCCCACACTGCCAACCACTTCTCTCCACTCTGCAATCATGCTCAGGTCTTCAACACCCGGATAAAACCTGGCTTGACTCCACTGGCCCCACCTGGCCACACTGCTGTGTTCCTCATACTTTTAACAACCTTTATAACCCAGTATGTTATTTATAACCTCTGTCTCTACTTCCTCAGGGTCCACCCCACCTACAACTCCTTGAAGTAGAATAACTTCCCCCAAAACCCTACTGACATGGTCATCCCAAATATTACCAGTGACTCCTAGATGAACAAGTTTAGTGATCCTGTCTCAATTGTAGGCCCTTTTGATTTATTTGAATTATTTGAAACTGTCACCCACCTATTCTGTCATAAAACCCCTCCAAGGCTTCAAGACTTGAAATCATCTTCCATGTAGACACTTCTATGCCTACAACAGGGCACTCACCAATTCATGTTGCGCTTCCTTCCCAGTGTTTCTTGCAACCTGGTCCCCACATTCCTACCACACTTTTTCTATTTAAGCATTTGAATCAGTCTTTACATATATCTAAAATTTGCCACCAAAAGAAGAGCCTATCTGTATACATAATTTTTTCAATTTCCAATTAAGTTAGCAGGTAGAGGAGGGAAATGACTAACTCAAGGACAAAGGGATTGTGCAAACCAGTGAGGTTGGAGTTCTTGGAGACTAGTTATATTGAAGGAACTGTTGCATTTATTTCAAAACAGGTATAGTTAACCTACCTACCTAAGGATCCATTCCTGTGAATCTTGCTTTGGGCATATGCCTGACCATCAGAGATTACAGGGAGAACATAAGGAAGAAGGGAAACCATGCAAGAAAAGGAGAACCACAAAGGAGATGTGGTTAACTGGCTTCCTCTGCTGAAGCCTTATCAGTGCCATGCATAAGGCCCCACTTTCTCCATGGGCCGCACATGGAAAAATCAATCCCTCAGGCCTTATACAAGCCTGATGGTGGCCATTACTTTTTCTCTTTAAACTCAGCCTCACTAAATAACGTCCTCTGAGTCTTACAATATATAAGACATGGTTCACCCCAAAACATGTTTTCCATAAAATCCTTAAACTAGATAGTTTTGTTATTAAATAAATTCCTTGAGTTTGGACCTGTCTTTAAATATATCTGAAATTTGTCAAAAGATCTGACTGCATAAGTCTATAAATTCCCAATTAAATTTGGTTCTTAAACATTTCTAAGTAAATTTTTTTTACAATAAACAATTTGTACTTGGGAGAAATATTTAAAGCATGTTGTATGTTTTTGAAGAGTTTGTTTTTCTATTTGTAAGAGATCACAATTCTCATGTTATTTATTCCCAGTGTTTTCATCAAAAACGCCCAGGAGGATTTCATTTTCATCTTCCTTGAACAAATCAGATGAATGTTATTGCCACAAGTTGGCATGGGAACACCTATTTTAAAATTTGTGGAGTATGTTAATGTGAAGATAATGTATTCAGACATGCTTTTGGTGATAATGGTTCTAATTGGGGCATCTTCTTATCTTTTTTTTTCAAATATAACTGAACTCTTTTTATTCTATGTTTTTCCCATCTTTCCTAATATAGCAGCCGCAAATCATCTCTTCAATCTGCAAGATGGAAAGTTTTGTGAAGTACTTATACTTTCTTTTTTCCAGTTAAAGCAGAATGTTTCATCACTTGAAAGAAAATGAAATAAGAGCCAACAGAAAATGAGGCTAAAATCACCTTGTCAGGAATGACTGAAGGCTACAGAGAAAATGAAGAAGAAAAAACAGAAACAAACATTCAAATGAATATAAATGGATCCAGCCAGACTGCAAAGAGAAGCAAATAGGTCTCTGAGGAAAACAGCAAGGAGCAAATGTTTGGAAAGTACACAAAACACTCCACTCAGCTCTTCTTATTTCAGTGCACCTCCTGCCATGTTCTCGGGAAACTTACAGACTTTCTCTGAGCACTAGAGCTCCATTCTGTCTTTCTTAGAGAGTCAATAAAACTGATAAATATTTGGGATTGCCCACCCAGGGATGGGGGTGTAAGGAGGCCTGAGGAGTGCACTAAGCTATGAGCCAGGAGGCCCAGGTTCAGGTCCCAGGTCTACACCTCTTTGTAGAAGGCAAAAGTGTTTCTCTTGAAGAAACAAGGCAACAGATGTTCAGTATTCCCCATATGGAAATATGGACCAAGTAAGTTATACTAGCAAGTGATGGATGCTAAAAAAATGTCAGCATGAGGGGGTCTGGGCATTAGTGCCCAAGAGATGTTAAACCAGACTTAGGACCGAAAACATGATAAGGGTTCTATAAATATTTGTTAAATGAGTGAGGAAAGAAGGAGTCTGTTAGTACACAATGCCAGCCTGGCCAGTGGAATTAAGAAAGAGAAGCTTGAAATCTTTGTTGTAAGATATTCTGAACAAAATCCTTACCCTGCAACATACTATAATCCCTACAATATTTGTTTTATGAAGGAATGAACCCATCCAGCCAGTAGCAGCTACATAATTTGTGAGACTCAGTACAAAATGAAAATGCAGGGCCTCTTGCTCTGCAAGAGCAAGAAAAAAAGTGCTGTTAAGAGTACTAAAATATAAAGGTTTTTTTTCCCTTTCTTCCATACTTTCTCTCTCAATTTGTCCTGGAGTTTTTTATTTGCTATTTAATGTTTTTCTAAGTAAATAAAAATTAAAATTTTACATTTTAGTATGAATTTTATCATTCATCTTTATATCTGATAATGCTAGTTTTAAATGCAAACATAATAACATTTAAAGTATGCAGAATCATCACACTCATACACACATATGTATAATATCTCGTTTTTACTATACCAGTGGAAACATTGCACAAAAATAATTGAGTAATTTGTTGGGTTTTTTTTTAACTTCTTGATATGTGCATATTCCAGACACTCTTTACCTTCAGCTTACTGGTTAATAAGGAAAAATTGAAAGGAGAAGAAACTATAATGCCTGCACTTTTCCTTTTTTTTTCTAATTTCAGTGGATGTGATTAGCTAAGACAGTGAAGTAACATAAGTCAGAAAAGATATGACAGGGATCCTTGGTTGTTCATGTTTCTTAGTGTAACACAGCCTTCCTTCTGCCTACCAAACAAGTCCTGGTTCGAATGGGAAGCATACCTCCTGGGGCTATCAGCATCCTCACTTATGCCCATCCTAGAGCTCTGAGTCTTGCATCCTAAACCTTCAAGAATTCTATGCCTATCATGCCACTATATGCATATGGAGCAACAAGGAACTACAGACACACATCTTACATGTATCTCCTGTGCTTATAAACATGCTTCATTGTCCCCTCAGTCTTCATTAACAAAACACAAATTGTCAGCCTGGTGAGTGAAGTTCAGAGGTCAGGGCATGAGCTGTTATAAAGATGTTAAACCAAATCTAGAATCTAATACATAATAAGAGTTCTGTAATTATTTGTTGAAGGAACAAATGAATACAGAGAGATGGGGAAGTAACCAGAAAATAAAATTATTAAGAATTTCAGGACAGCAATATCAGAGCATTAAACCAAGTGTACAGCTGGTCTGGACACAGGGCCTGGTGCAACTGCACATGCTACAGGCCCATGCAGCTGGCCTTATATCCAACAGATCAGTAAATTTAAAAAGATAAGACAGCAAGGTAGTAATATATGGCACAAGTCATTGTAATATTGAGATTAATAACATAGCTAACATTTATTAAATGCTTTCTATGGCCAGAAACCATTCTAAGTGTTTTATATGCATTAATTTATTCAATCTACGTAACTATCCTAAGAGGGAGGAAATAATGTCATGTCTAATCTGAAGGTAAAGACACTGGAGCACAAATAATTATGCTAGAAAGTAGTAGAGCCTGGATTACAACTCAAGCAGTCTGGCTCCAGGACTGATGCTATTAACCACCATTATACAGCCTGTAGCATTCATTGAGCACTTAAGAGATCCTGCTGTAAGTGGTTTGCATGGATTATCCTCAGGCTCCACCTCTAAGGTAAGTGCTACTATTATATTTTTGTTGATTTTACAAAAAGAGAAAACTGTGACTTCATCGATTATCAAAAATCTAACAAATCCTAGAGATAGCGCTCAAATTTAGGTCAGTCTAATTCTACCATTTATGTTCTTAACTTTATACTAACTCCCTTCCAAGTAGCTTATGTTATCTCTGGAAGATAACAGCCTAGTAAGAGCCATGTGCTGAAATCACCATAGTACTAAGTCCAGTCTCATGAGTAATATAATTCTTAAAGCATATTTTCAGGGTAAAGTCCTGACTGTCATACAAATATGAATTGAACATGGGTCAAACATTTCACCTAACTCATTAATTAATGAGGAATCCAGTAAGATATATAAAACCAGTTCAAAGGAGGATCTAAAGGACTCGTGTAAAGGCAATCAAAAATACTAAAATGAATTTGCTAAGAGATGTGAAACTGATGAGCATCACATGACAAGGATCTATTACATCTCCACTGTGCAAACTTTGTTTGCATCTTTATGAGCAAGAATCATTTCCATTACTGTCAATTTTCTATACCTTACAGACTTATAAAGTAACTCAAAGACAATGAAAGATACAGACTTTTATGGATTGAGATGATCCCAAGAAAAGTACAGGAGGTCCTCAACTAATGAGGTTTTGTTATAATGTTCATAAGAGGGGGAAAAAATGGATTCCTGGCCCGGGCCACTGTCTATGTGGAGTTTGAATGTTCTCCCCATGTCTGTGTGGGTTTTCTTTGGGTACTCTGGTTATCTCCCACATTTCAAAGATGTGCACGTGAAACAAGCTGGAGTGTCTACATTGTCCCAGTCCAAGTGAGTGTGGCTGGGTGTAATTGTGCCCTGTCATGGGCTGGCCTCCTGTCCAGGGCTGGTTCCCACCTTGTACTCTGAGCTGCTGGGATAGGCTCTGGCCCCCTGTGACCCTAAACTGGAATAATTAGGTGAAAAATTATCTTGTTTGTATTAATCTTTATTAAATATATATATATACCTCACATTTATTTCAATGTTTAATATTAGAAATGTTTTTGGTCTTTATTTGGAAGTTTGGTAATGTTTCTGTGACAAGAACTATGCCATAGGAAATTAACTCATTTATATCAATTAGCCTATGGTAAAATTGGTTTCATTAGACATCTTTTTGCTTAAAGTCACAGTTTCCAAGAACCTACCAAAGACATCGGGTGAATACTTACTGTACTCTAGACATCTCCTAGCTTTCCATTTAAAGGACACCCTACTAGTAATCTTTTTGCCCATTTTTCTTTCACAAATTTTCCTGAGAATAATTATTCTCTGCTTTTATCTTTTTATTAAACTGTTATAGAGAAATCCCACGCCTCATAGGCTCAGTTGTCTGCCTTCTGTTTGCTCCTGAGGAAATCCCGTGATGATGAAGACCATAAATTCGTAAAGACCCCTATCCTCTGAACCCTCGACATAGCCTTTAAGGTTTCTGTTCTGGTTTCCCCCCCTACTGCATTCCTGTGGTCATTTAACTCTCCAACTCCATACAAAAACTACATCAAACATTTTTGTCTCGCACAAAATCTCTGATCAGAATAACTTTCAATATATTTAGCTACCATTAAGATATGGGTACCCACTAATCAGAACAGGGACTATATATAGCTTTGATGTCCAAGAGTGCTAGACTGTAGGATCACAGGAACATTTAGAGGTCCTGGACAAGGGAGCACAAAAATAAGGGCATATAGGGACTCAAAATATTGCCAGATTTCTCCATGTCTGCAATTCTCCCACTTCGATGACCTTACCTCTTTTCTCCATATGGAAAACTAAAGCCATCAGCTCTGAACTAATAAATATATCCTTCTACAGTATCTACCCCAACCTCTTTTCATTCTCAAATTTAGAAAGAATTCTGTATAATACTTGAAGAGTATATCTTATGTCAATTACAAACAGGATAATGGAAGAAAAAAAAGAAAGACAAAATTGGGCTTAAAAAATACACTTATATGGAGGAAGGAGAGGGAACACTGAAGGGAATTAGATACAACTGATTAGTTTGTTTTATGTTTCATCAAAACTACAGAATAGTATGGACAAGAATGATCAAGCATACATAGGTCCCATAAGAGGATCTCCTCAAGGAAAATTTGTTGTGTCACTTCAAAAGGTAGAGAGAGTCACCTCCTAGCAGGAGTATATTAGGGAGTCTCCTTATAAATTCAACTGGAAGGAATCCAAGGGACATTTTCAATATATCAAATTCCTAAAAATAACAATTTTGTGTGTGCTTCAAATGAGTAGAGAAATTGAATTTATTTTGAGGACATTACCACGATACAAAGGACCAGAAATGCTATGAAAACTTTTTACTTCCACTTGGCAGACAAGAATACAAATTCTGTTTCTCTCTTCAGAAGTGAAAGAGAGATTCATGTGCTAGTAGTGAGCACAGATGACACTGCAAAGAAACAACCTAAAAGAAGTAATGGACTAAGTACTAGGCTTAGCATCCTCTAATAGGACCTCAAGACATTTGATAAGAACACCGAGCGTAGGTGTTCTCAAACACAGTTTTTATATTTTAAACCAGTGATTCTTAAAACTTGAGCTTGCATCAGAGTTTTCTTGATAAAACACAGATCTCTGGGTCTTATTCCCAGAGTTGCTCACCAATATGTCTGAGAAACAGCCTGAGAATTTGCATTTCCAACAAGTTTCCAGATGATACACTGATGCAGCTTTGGGAACTAGTTTTCTAAACCATGTCTAAAAATAAACCAATGGAAAAATATTTATTTGAATGAAAGTGCGATAAAGTAATGGCAAATTAAAAAAAAAAAAAAACAGCTACTTCTGAAGAAATAATTCCTAGGAACCTCTGACCAAATGCAATACTAATTAGCTCAGTATAGCACAGTTGAAGAAAATCAACTGTCCTCAAAGTCTTTTTGCTGTAACTTTCCAGACTGCATCATTTGTTTTATAGTTTGTTCCCCATTTGTTTAGCTTCTATGGCTTTTGCAATCTTCCTAAGATTTCTCTTTATCTTACACACTACCGTCCTTCAGTGGATTGCTTGACACCTATTTTAGCTTTCATTTTCCTTGATTCTTAGAACTCCTCCTTTCCACACAGCATGCTGCTCTGACTGGCATCACAAAGTTGCTGACTCTCTCGGATTCTTTGTGTTGTTCTGGTTTCACCCCCAGCTGATTTCAACTCACTGAAGATTAGGCTAACTAAGAATGAATATTCTAAATTAAAGTCAGACAACTGAAGCAACATAGACGAGATAGTCTCAGCTCAGATTGTGCCCTGTCTTATTTTTGTAGGGTCAACATAATGTAAAAGGATTATTTACTTGACTGGCTCTGCTGCTATTTCAGCAATCAGCCTATTCAGAGATCTAACATTGAAAAAAAAAAAAAAAGAGAGAGACAGAGGACATTGTGGCTGCTGCTATCTTAAGAAAAAGAAAAGTCAAGGAAAGAATGGAGTTGAGTGGGAATATAAGTTTTTTTAAATGAGTGGGAAAACACAGCCATTTAGAAGCATGTACAACTAAAAGTTACTGGCTTCTTCTGTCACCTGATTCAGACAGAATTAAGTAAATTGTGTTTGGGGAGGGGACGGTGGCTTAATGCAGCATAAATAGACCTGAAAAACGCAGAACTCGTAAATTATTTTTAAAATTCAAATAATAATGTTCAAGTGTTAGAAAAAATTTTCTAGCCACTTAAAGTTGATATTGCTAGATGATATTGCTAGATGATATAAATGAGATAGATAGATAATAGGTATGAGAAATAGAAATGAGATAGATTTCTAGATTTCTAGACTCATTTCTAAGAGATATGAAGTATTCTGTGATGGTCAGTTTTATGTGTCAACTTTGTTAGGCTACAGTCCCCAGTGACTCAATCTAACAATAATATAGGTATTGTTGAAGATAAGTTGGAGATACAATTACAGTCCATAATCAGTCAATTATTTAAGATAACCCAGGCCTTACTAGCACAACAGATGCTTCTCTGTAGAAAAAGTTCTGCCTGTAGACCGCAGCATCAGCTTGGCCCAAGAGCTTCAGCCTCAGTGTTCCTAACAGTTTGCCCTATGGATCCTAGACTTGTCTAGCCACCCCCACAATCACCGCAGTCAATTTCTTACCATAAATCTCTTAACATATATCTCCTACAGACTCTGTTTCTTTGGTAGAACACTGACTGATACATTTTCCTTTTAAAACTGTCCAATATATCACATATCTACGTCCTACTTATTCCTACAGGCCAGCATCAATTCTCTCCCATGTAATAAATGAATGTGCCAGAAAGGCATAACCAAGTAATCATCAAGAGTTAGTAGAGAATTTCCGTTTAAGGCAGTAGTCATAGCCCAATTTCTTCAATTAAGTGAGCCAAGAATTTTTTAATAGATGAAAAGCATTGGGTAATGCTCAAAAACCAAAACAAATTTTTTAAAAATTATGCGATCTAAGGCATATGTAGAAGCATACTGGAGAAAAGATTCACTGTTAGAATTCGATTGCCAGGGAAGTGGGAGGACCAGATCCCAGCCACCACAAAACTAGAGTAATAATAGGTGTAACTAACACTAGAGCATTTACAGTGTGCTGCTAGGCACTGTTTGAAGTGCTTTATAAATAGTAAGCCTCATAACACCCCAATTAAGTAGATACTAGAATTATTCCTATTTTAGAGTTACAAAAACTGAGGCAAGAACTATTAAGCAATTTGCTCCCAAAACACTCTGACACATAAGTGACAGAACCAAAATGCAAACCCAGTTTGGCTCTAGAGTCTGCACTCTTAATCCGATATTACCTCATGAGTCCTGGGAGCAGGAAAGGGCAGTGGGACGACAGTGGGAACATTTAGAATGTACCATTACCTTCACTAAGTAGAATGGCTGCATGAAGAAAGGGACCCATCCTTAGTCCCATTCCGACCTGGAGTAGATGGTGTGCTAAATGAGCAATATACCAAATATGAAAGAGGCTGCCAGATAATTCTAGGCCATTATGACAAATAAGGAAATCAAATCTTTTTTTTTTTTTTTTTTTTTTACCCCTACAGTGAATTTGTCATTGATTCCTCTTCATAATGCTGTCCCACCTAAATATTTAAATATAGTCCCTTAGATCCTAAGCCCTTCTTGTCTGGATGGTTGCAAGAGCTTTCTAAAATGGCCTCCTCATATCCACTTGCCTGTGTGGTCCGTCCCCCACAGTGGAAGCCAGAGTGGGCCTTTAAAAAATTTAAATATACCCTTCGTCCACTTCCTATTTGCCAGTGGCTTTCCATTGTTTTTTGGATTTTTCTCAGCATCCTTCCTGTGGCCTGCAGAGCCCAGCATACCTGGCCACTCCCCTCCTCCCTGGACTCTTGTCCCTATGCTCACTATACTCTTGTCACTCCCTCCAACTCACCAGGATCCCAATACGTTTTTATAACCTCTACATGACCGGTAATTAAGTGGACTTTTGTGTAATTGTTTGATACATGATTTCTCTACGAGTTTGTAAATGGTGTAAGAATCAGGTCTGTCGTACTCATTGTCACATCTCCAATGCCCAACCACGTCTAAGTATCTGCTAAATAGATGAATCTTTTTGCTGCAAGGAAGAAGTTTCCAGTCACAGAAGTACTTCCTTACCTCTCTCTGAAATGGACAAAATGAAACCATTGGAAAAATGCAAAACTCTGCTCTCCCTTTTATCTGGAACTAAAGGAACTACAAGAATAGTCTCTGACAGAACACAACTCAACTCTAAGTACACATAAGCAGCAGCCACCTGTGAGGGTGACAAAAAACAAAAATTACTAGACAATAGAGATATTTTTATAGTTTAAAAAGTGAAGAACTTTGGGAATGATAACAAAGGCCCACAATGTACTGTGACAAATTCTGGAAACTTTGCAAAAAGTAATTTATTCATATTCTCAATTGTATTTGCATATATGAAAAGGAATGACGTTAGGAGAGATTGTTTTCAGATGAAAATCAAGAAAGTTGAATTTTACTAAAGGCAGCAAAGTTAAATTAGATAATGCCAAAAACTACAAATATATCAGAAGACATGTTTGACAAACTATTCCAGAATTCAGTGGAAAATTTCAAAAACAGACAAGTACACTGAACAAAACACTGTCAACATGGGAGTTATGCAGAATATCCAATAGTAGTTCAAGAGCAGAGAAGAGCCAGAGGAGAAACAATAGGCAAATAAATACTAGGAAAAAAATATGCCTGATTAGAAAGGAAAAAAAAAAAGAGATACAAATTTTCATATAAAAAAGGTTCACTTAGTACCCTCATAGATTTAAAAAATTTAAAGAGCCACAACTGTACAGATCCTGATTAAACTTTTACATTTTAAAAAGATAGAAAGGCTCTCAAGAACAGCAAAATAGGTTAACAACAAAGAAAAAACAAGAACGTAATCAGTAAAATGTCAGGTTCTGCTGAAGTAGTTGCATCAACCTTACTGTGGAATTTAATGCAAATATAATAACTCTGAAAAGATAAAATTTATACCTATCAAAGAAACTAATGATAAAAGTCTAGATCTAATGTTAGTTGAAACGAATTGTGATGGCAGGGAAGACAAAGAGAAAAGCATTTACTTATCTATTTATTTCAGAATATCATGGGGGTACAAACACTTTGGTTGCATATATTGCCTTTGCACTGCCCAACTCGGAGCTGCAAGCATGTCCATCCTCCAGATGGTGCACACACACCCCTAGGTGTGAATATACCCAACCCCTCCAACCCCTGGCACCTGCCCAAAACCTGATGAATGTTACTTCCCTGTGCACACTTAAGTGTTGATCATTTAGTGCCAATTTAATGGTGAGTACACGTGGTGCTTGTTTTTTCATTCTTGTGATACTTCACTTCAAAGAATGGGCTCCAGCTCCATCCAGGATAGCATAAGAGGTATTAGTTTACCATTGTTTTTTATGGCTGACTAGTACTCCATGAGAAAAGCATTTTAAACTAGAAGGATGTTAGAGCTCAATGGATAAGAGAAGGCACAGAAGTCTGGGTTCAAATTCTGGCCTTGCCAATTACTACCTTTGTGCTGTAATGGGGGTAATAATATCTACATGGGGATAATAATATCTATTAATTAATATAATTAATATAATGTAAATGGGGATAATAATATCTACATGGCTCCTACAAGTATTTAATAATATATGTAAATCTTTCAATTTGCTAACTGGAACACAGTAATCACTCAAGCTGCTATTAATATAAAATGCTATGTTTTGAATATATAGAGAGAATTACAAGTTCAAATAACCACTAGAAGAACAAAAATGTCAGATAAAAATAGAAAATTACAAGGAAAATCTGAACAATAGGAAAATAAAGTGGAAATATTTTTTAAAACTCAGAAGACTGAATAGGATATATGTAAAACCAAATTATCAGAGAAACAATAAATTATAAATTCATATAGCTATAATTACAGAAGTTTTATATACCTCTGTTTTTGAGAGAGAAATTAATAGGAGATTAAGAGGTATTACTTAACTTTGTACCTGCAGAGCATATACATTACTTTTGAATATTTAGGAAATATTTACATACTTAATCATATTATAGGCTACTAATAAATTATCCATAATTTCCTCAGAAAAGTTTAAAAATCACTGGGCCAAGAGGGCAACTCAGGTAGGAAGCTGACTTGGGAAGGATATTTTTGATCTTTGTTGGTTCTCAGACAGAAGCCTGTCTCCTATGATGAGTCAGCTCTTGCTCAAATGAAAATTAGACCCTCAAGAGGAACAGCAATGCTTGCTTGTCAATAGGGTGACATTTCCTACATTAAGGCTTTTTCTTTGTTTTTTTAATTCCTCACTAGGTACTGTATCTCGCAAAGCATGTTGGGAGAAAAATCCAGCCACAGTCACCATTTTATTTGTCTAAGAGTTTCTAATAAATCCAATGACTTCCCAAGCACTACCAGATTAATGAGAAATCTTCGACCCTGGTGTCCTACTTTAAAAAAGAAAAAGGGAAGGATCAACATAAAAATCCTTACAATACTCTAGCAACTATCGTGACCTCCCTCTTGTATCAAATTAATAGATACCTCACATAAATTCCAATATATTTGCAAGTAACTTGCCTTTTAAAGGAGATGACTTTTATCAGATGCTGAAAATGACTGAATTTGAAGAAAATTCCTGTACCATACTGAGCACGTCATACTCATTTTCTTCTTACCTCATTTTCCCTCTTGTGGCCTTTTTTTTCCACCATGTACCTCATTGTCCATCTAGGGCCTGTATTTATGTAACGTCCTAACTTCTTTACCCCATGTCAACCTGCCTTACTCTGAACTTGCTGTTCTCATGAACCCCAATTATATACTTGGTTGTTTTCTTATATAACATAAGGACTATGTCTTATCTTTCTTAATGAGCCTCATGGATGCTAGAACTAGATACAGAACTATGAAGAATTGAAATGAACTGTATTATTTTCCTGAATCAATGTTGGAAATATTTTGTCTCATTCTCTATGTGCAACTCTTTTCAAGTTTCTTCAGATCTATGATTCTACTGAGGTGATTTTATTGTTGTTATCTGATTTCTGCTATAATAATTCATTTGTTTCAAATGTTCACAATGAAAATCTTTTTAAATATGCATATTAATGGGACAGTCTACACAAAAAAAGGCATACAATTTTTGTTAGAAGCTAAAGAACTGAAAATTAGCATAATTAACTTAAAGGTAACCTAATTTTGGCTTTTAGCATGTATATATTTAAGATTTTTGAAATTTTTTGACAATTAGAAATCCCTACATAGCATAAGAATTCAGTATGTCTGTTGAATTCATAAATGTGTCATGCTTAACGCAAATACAATTTCAAAGGCAGTGAGATTACAGAGACTTTTTACATCGGATCAGAGCAATCAATATCAAGGCAAAGTGCTACTTACAGAATGTTAACAAAAGTGAATGAACTTCTCATTTTGTAGAATCACGGTAAAATCTATTTAAACAATATAATTCCTTTCAAGCTGGCCATGGGAAAAGGCTAAAATGAAAAGAATATATCAGACTGATCAAGATAATAAGTGATATAAGAGTAGTTCAAAGACCATTCTTTTTGGCATATTTTTGGAGGTCCAGACATTATTTGATTATCTCATTCTAATATTTTCACTTCTTCTAGCTCCTTACAATGGAGGGCATCAAAAAGTATCTAAGTAACAACAACCAAAAAAAAACCCTGAAAATATTAATTAGCATGTTCAGTTTTTACACAGCAGAAAGGCTGTGAAATTTCAAAATCTCTCTCTAACACCAGGAACCCCAGAAGTTGACAACATATCTGGATCTTAGGGAGGATTCTTGTACCATTTTTACCCCTCATCTTCTTACAAATAAGTTCTTTCCATTAATCGAATATTTCACACTGTCTTCAAAGAGAAATTGGGCTATGCCTTCTCTGCTTAATAGGACTAGGTATTAAGAAATTGGAACAATTATATAAAAAGCTTAGCCCCTTTATATTATCATTACATGAGATTCTTTTCTAAGTCCTTCTAAAATGAGGTCAGAGAATGTGGCCTATGAGAAGCTGTCTTTGAAATTTGTTGAAACAGGCTTTATGACCTGGAACATGTTCAGTCTTTATAAATATTTCATGAGCTAGAAAAAAATTAATATGCTTTTCTCCAGTTGTTGGGAGCAGTTCAGTGTTCAAAAAGTAGTCATTAAATCAAGATGGTTGATTATATTTTTCAAATCTCCTATATCCTTATTGATTTTTGTCTGCTTGATTTATCAGTTACTGAGAGGGGTAAATTCAATTCTCCCTTTATGTTGTTGATTGGTCAATTTCTGCTTATATTTTAGTTCAATTTTTGCTTTACATATTTTAAAGCTATGTTATTAAGTACCTCTAAATTAGAAATTAATATCTTTCTGAAAAATTGAAACTTTTATTAACATGTAACAAACTTCTTTATTTTTCATAATGCTTTTTACATTGAAGTCCATCCACTTTTTCCATTTAATGTATCTACATCATTTTCACTTTTTGTTTTATATTTCCTCGTATATCTTTTTCCAGCTTTTTACTTTCCATATTTCTGTATCCTTATAATCATCACAAGACATTGTCTCTTGTAAACTGCAAGTTGTGGAATATTTTTAATATAGTCTGAAAAATTTGTATATTAAGTAGGAAATTTACCACATTTTTACATTTATGTAATTACTAATATAAATGGATTACTTTCTACAACCTTGTGCTGCCTCTTTCCCCCACTTTTTTTTTCTTTTTCTTCCTTGCTTCTTTAGAATTAATTGACATTTATTTCTTAGTTTTCCCTTTTTATTCTGTTTTTCCAATCCTAAATTGGAAGATACTACCAAATGAAGCAATGATGAGGTTCCTAAGGATAGTTTTATTTCTCAGAAAGGACTTCAGCCTGCCCGGTGGCCATTCTGACAGGCTGAAAGAATAGTCCCAGGCAGAAGCCAGCCGAGAGCATGTACTTCAAGAAAGGGACAACCAGAACAGGAATTTATGCTGAGTATGGTGGCCGAATATACATATTTAACAAGCTATGAGGAGTCATAAATATTTATGAAAGGAGAAACATACGCATGTGCAATTGAACTTCATGCCCCTTCATGGGATCCACATTCAGGAAATGGTGGCCTTAGCATCATCCAAGAATAGAGTTTTGGGCCCTCTGACATAAGAGATGAAGCAAAGTCATGTGACTGTGGGATTGGAATCAGGGATTTTCTGGAGAGGTGTGTTTCCCCACTCCACCCAGAGCCAAGGAACAAACTGGAAGTATCTCTACCATTGTCTGGACTTTTTTCCAGCTCACTTATGCAAAGTGAACCAGCTTTATTCAAGGCACTCTGATCTAAACTCTGCCCTGCTCAGACCCAGCCTTTGTCCATCCATAAGCGCGACCCACCTTGACAAATGTCCCCAGGTAAAGGCCAGCTCTGCACTGATTTACCTGTCTGTATTCATGCTTTCTCATTGTTTCTGGCCTATTACAATTTCCCTTACTTTACTGCCAGCTCTGCCATTTTTAAATACATTTTAATAAGCATTTTTATATTGCTTATTAATATAAGCAGGGTATATTCTCTAGATATCTGGCCCATCATGTAATAGAAAATCAAAGCCAGCCCTGCTTAAGTGTAGTTCTGCTAGAACTTTGGGTTGGCCCCTAACAACTCCACTGCAAAATAAATGTACACCAATGATTTTGAACACTTTGCCTATTTTAATAGGGAAATTCTAGAACTCTAGTCTGTGTTCTTCCAAGGATTGACTTTGCTGCCTTATCTGTGAAAGAAATTACTAGATGCCTCATTTGCAACAAAGCCGCATAGGGTAGGCATTACTTGCCCTATTTACAAATATGAACAACTGAAATACCAGATGCTAGCAGCTCAAGGTAGGATCCATAACTGAAGACTGAGAACAGGGACTCTGGTCATTTCTCTCGCAGTCCTTTGTTCTTCCTTTACAGTCAGGTTTTGCAGTTTTACTCAAGCAAACTGGAAGTAGTTAGCTTTTGAACAAAAAGAGCCCTCAGGAACATCTAAGTTTATCACATAAGTGACTAGTAAAAATTGCAGTAGGAATTTTGGAAAAGTATTTTACAGATAAACATGAAGATGAATGTTCCTTCTCAAACAGACAAAAAGAACAGGGCATTTATTAATGATGATGCAAGTAATAAGGTTAAGAAAAATCCATTTGTTTTTCAACAATTCCACCAATGCTCTTGAATTATGAGCGGTAACACAGCAGCCACTTCAGATCTCTGTCTTGAAATTGTCACTGATCTATTACAGTTCTCACTGCACCCGTGTGATAATATCTTCTAACAGATTCGTCTGTCTCGACTAAAGGACAAATAAACTAGTGGTTGGAAAAGGACGTATTTTAATTAAAGTTGAATGTTCATATTTTAAGACAATGGTATCAACAAAGAAAAAGAAAAATTAGTGTAAGTTTTTGCTGGATATGACAAGAATTTAGCAAACTGCCACTATCATTCTCATAAATTTTGTTCCCAAAGCATCCTTAGCCCAGTCCCCAGTGACTACTCTGAGGGCTGCCTTGGGAAAGGGAACAAATTGGGCAGGGCCTTATAAGCTCACTTCACAGGTTCTGCAGGCAAAGCAGTGGAAAATAGTGTGTCCCTATAACTCCCTATTTCACCTCCCCATAACTCAGTCCTCTGGATCTATCTGTGGGATGTCGCTCTTACTGTTACAGCATTTTAACCAGAGCACCCAAATATCCAGAAGAGGGTAGAGGTTTAGCCTTATACGGAAAAGGTCAGAATCTTGCTAGCAGCTGATAGGACAAAAGACGCAAGTATAATAACAAGGTAAAGGTTAGAAACATGCCTCTACTTTGTTCGAGTTGCCTCTTGGTTCATAGGAAACCAACACCGAGCCAGCCTGAAATCCCTCTCACCAAGTGGTTGGTCCTAGGGTCTTTGTCCTGACACTGCCTCTGTAATGAGAATGAGAAGATCATCATTCCTGACTCTATCTCTAGCTTTTGATTTTTCCAAGTGGCATCTGCAGAAAATACAAGCCTCTTTCTTGCCTAATACAGATTGCCTAACCTAGAATGACTGTGATGTGTTATGACGCTGTAGGATCCCCCTCCCCATCATGGGTAAGGATGTGAGGGTGAAATGGGGTGAGAGGAACAAAGAACTTTATTTTCTCACAGCACACTCACCACCTTTGCACCAGGTGCCAACTATTACAATATTACCGGACACAGCACAATGGCTTCTTAAGGCAGAAGATGGTCCAGGCCAACTGTCAGTCCAGATTAGTAGGGACAAAATCCTAAGTGACATTTTATTCAGACACTGAATTCAAATAAAGAGTCAGTCATGAATATAAAGTCATTGCCAAGTCAAGTCTCACTCATTTATTCACATGGAAGGCCTAAGAGTCTGGGAGTCTGAAGCCTAAGAGTATCTCTGAATTCCTTTAAGGCATTGGGTTCCTCCACCCCTGAAATTACAGGGAATGAGTAGAGGTAGGAAATGGTTCAGGAAGGGAAGGGACATAAAGGCAGCCTGGGCCTCCTCTGTTCATGACCTCTTAAAGTTTACCTTTCCTGCTGTGTCATCCCCCCCAGATATGGGCTGTGAACCCAACATCATCCATTTGGGAAGGACTCCAGCTTTTAAAATGAATTAAAATTTCCCAACTGCTCTTGCTCTGCATGCTGCTAGGTAACAACAACCCACAGAGATTTGTGTTTATTGCTGTTCAAATTCTGCACTGCTTTCCTACATCCCATCATTCCACCAGACATTTGAGAGTGGGAGGCACAGCTTGGATATTTGCAAATGCCTAGGCAGATCTGGCAAAACACACCAGTAAGCATCTGATAATGTCCACACAGAGGATTCTGTGGGTCTCGTGCTGAGCAATCTGAGTCTGCTAAAATGAGCCTCTCTCCAGAAAAGAATGCGTATGACAAGTTAAGAGCAGATTCAGCAGCTCGGTAACTGGCTATAAAGGCTTTATTGATGGAGGGAAGAGGCAGAGAAATAGGAGGAGGAAAAGCAGTCTTTTGAAAGATTGTTAAAATTAAAAAATTGACTGGGAAAACTATTATATGACCACTTTCAGAACTTTTGAAAAAGGGAGAAAACAGTCATTCATAGCACCAAAGGTTAATAAAATATTCTTGCTGAATTACAGTTTTAGGGATTTTGACCCTGTGGATCTGTATTTCACTTAGTGGCTACCACCAGGTACATATACTATATCTGAGTCTTACTGTCACTTCTTTGTCTTCTTGTGCATGGCCTTAATTTTTGCTGACCCACTGTCTTCTAAAACTTTCTTTCCGGGAGATTTTCTTCAGACATAATATATACCTTAGCACTTGTCTCATGGCCTTGGGCTCCCTCTAAACTGAAATTATCCAATTCAAAGGGCTCTTGACTAACTGCGAAATTTATGCTGCTGTCACTCTCGTTAGAGGTACCTCTGTGTCTTTTTTTCCTCTGCCTCTAAACCTTCCCACCCACACAACACCATAGCTCGCTCCTGGAAGAGGAAAATAATAACTCTCTTCCTGGTAGAAGAAGTAAGAAATAACTAATTTTGTTCAGCTACTATGAAAGCCATGTGTTCTCTCATTAGCCTCCAGAGGTGCCTTTGAAAAGACTTCGCTTTCTCTTTCCCAGAAATTCCAATGGGCCTTCTAAATTGCCCTTCATACCTTCCCATTTCAAATACCTCCTAGCAACTGCATAGCAGGTCAAGAGAACTCTCTCTGCCCCTAAGGTTATGGCTAGTCCTGTTAGATATTTCAACATTGTAATTAGTCAAATATTTCTTACCAATACATATGGGTTAAACTTGTCATATTTTAAGGAACTTGACAAATTTTAAGGCAATAAGGATTTAATCTTTAGGTGTATCATCGACTCACAATGAATCAAGGTAACGAGACACACTCAGATGTATATGTGAGTCGCAATATCATGTTACACAAAACAGCACTTTATTTTTCTTTAACAAAATCACATCTAAGCTCCAGTCATTAGAATGATAAGATCTTTGATCACAGTATTTTTTTTTTATGTTGGGATTTTGGGTTTTTCGTTTTTTGCAGGGAGGGAGGGGGCTCCTGTTTCCCCTAGGGCAGATGCACACTTAGAAGAACCTCTGGGGAACCTGGAAAATGAGGGAGGAGCCTGACAATTAGTTCTTTGTGACCACGATATTAATTTCCTACTGCCACAAACTTAGTGCCTTAACACAACACATATTTATTGTCTTACATATTCTGGAAGTCAGAAGCCAGCAGTGATTCTCATGGGGCTAAAACCAAGGTTTCAGCAGGTCTGCGTTCCTTCTGGAGGCTCCAGTGAAGACCCCATTTCCCTACCTGTTGTGTCTCCCAGTCTCTGGCTCACAGCCAAAGCCAGCAGCCACATCACTCTAACCTTTGCTTCCATCCTCACGTCTCCACCTCTGCCTCTCCTGCTTCCTCTTTCCCTTATTAGGGTTCTTGTGACTGTACTGGACACACCCAGATCATCCAAGATAATCTCCCCAGCTTAAGAGTCTTAACTAAATCACATCTGCAAAGTCCCTTTTGCCATGTAAGGTATTAACAACATTCATAGTCTGTGAGATTAGGACCTGGACATGTTTGAGAAGCCGCATTCTGCTTGCCAGAGCCACCTTTGTCACCTTCTGCTGTCATGTCACTGTCAGCCCCTACTCCCCACTGTCTGTCAGGCACTAGTGTTCTGAGTACACTCAGAGGCCTCTCACTGTGGCTCTCTCTACTGAAAACTGGCTCAGCCACACCTTGTACTGTCCTTAGTGGCCCACCTGGGGGCCTATAAACCACCCTGCAGCCTTGGCCCGGTGGAGCCCTGTGGTGCACAGGGTCCAGAGCTCTGCCACTTATGAAAATCCTCCAAATCCTGGTCTCCTTCTTAGTCTCAAAGAAGCTAACTCTGTCTGTCCCTCCCTGTCCCTTCTCTCCACAGCCTTAAATACTAGCCTTATTTATTGCCTTCCTTCTCAAAGGCCCTTCCCATGCTCCAAAATCCTCATTTGGAGTTATCCTCAAATGCTTTACAACTTCTGATTTTGGAAGCAAAGCAGAAAAGTTTTTAACAAATCCCTAAAACAAGCAGCACATACTCAGACCCACCAAGGCTTGACCCCTTCTCAATAGGGGTCAAAAATTAATTCCCTTTGCTTTAAATTTCCTGTAGAAATAAGATTTTTGAAAACCATATGACTATTTTAATAAAATTTGTTTTCCCATGTATAAAAAAATCCTAATGTAAAGGTGAACAAGGGCAAAGTATTAGAAATAGGTGTCACTAAGGAGCAACACCTTATGTAACAGATTTAGCAGAATTCAATCCAACCCGTTTTCTGGAGAAATACAGAGAACCCCATTATAACACTGATATCAGAGAGAAGCAGAGGCAATCCACAATATATAAGAATATTTCTTTAATATATATATATATATATATGGAGAGAGAGAGAGAGAGTCTCACACTCTGTTGTCTGGGCTAGAGTGCCATGACATCAGCCTAGCTCACAGCAAGCTCAAACTCCTGGGCTCAAACGATCCTCCTGCCTTGGCCTCCCTAATAGCTAGGACTACAGGCATGTGCCACCATGCCCAGCTAATTTTTTCTATATATTTTTAGTTGGCCAATTAATTTCTATTTTTTAGTAGAGATAGGATCTCGCTCTTGCTCAGGCTGTTTTCAAACTCCTGACCTTGAGCAATCCACCAGCCTCAGCTTCCCAGAATGCTAGGATTACAGGCATGAGCCACCATGCCAGGCCAGAATATTTCTTTAATATTTTAATTATAATTTCAGAGTCATATCTTGACCAACAGTAGTTATTAATCTATAGAATTAATTTTTTTTTTACATTGGAGTTCTACTTCTGTTGAAAACACCATGAAAAAGAGCAACAAGTAGATCTACCATTTGATTCAGCAATTCCACTACTGGGCATCTACCCAAAAGATTAAAAGTTACTTTATGAAAAAGACACCTGCACTCGAATGTTTATAAACAGCACAATTCACAATTGCAAAGCTGTGGAAACAACCCAAGTGCCCATCAATTCATGAGTGGATTAATAAAATGTGGTATATGTATACCATGGAGTACTACTCAGCTTTAAGAAACAACGGTGATATAGCACCTCTTGTATATTCCTGAATAGAGCTGGAACCCATTCTACTAAGTGAAATATCTCAAGAATGGAAAAACCAGCACCACATGTACGCACAGCAAATTGGTATTAATGGACCAACACCTAAGTGGACATATAGGAGTAACATTTATTGGGTGTCGGGCAGGTGGGAGGGGGGAGGAGGGGATGGATATATACAAACACAATGAGTGAGCTGTGCAACATTTGGGGGATGGACATGCTTAAAGCTCTTACTCAAGGAGGAAGGGGGGCATGGGCAATATATGTAACCTTAACACTTATACCCCCATAATACGCTAAAATAAAAAAAAAAATTTTAAAGAGCAAGAACAAAGAAGTTTAAAAGAAAAAGAAGTGAGCAATTGAACAGAAAAAAATTTTGTAAACCATCTTATGTAACATAAAACTAAATCAAAACACACATCATCCTTGAAATTGTACTTTTTCTTTTAGGAATTTAGAAACTAAATATGCATGAAAAGGGCTGATAGAGCCAGGGTAAAGATATTTATGATATTTAGCTGTATTTTGTCATAAAATTATCCAGAAAATAAAACTCTAAAACCCTATGCCCACCTCCTTTTTTCTTCTTTAGTTGGCAGTGGATGGCAAAGGACAGAGAGGCATGAATTAGAGAAGTCCTCTGGCATACTCATATATTTGTCCCTTAGGCCAACTTAAAAATATTAATGAAAGTGTTACTATATTTTTTCCACCAAAAAACATCTGAATTTCTCTGCACTTGCATAGTCATTGCAATTGGAAGAGATGAGAATTAACAATCATTTATGAAGTCATTCAGCCTAGTTACCAAAAAAATAAGGCCACCAAAACTCATATTGGCCTATATGTCAACCAGAAACTAGAAAACAGTGGTATAGAAAAAAAGAGAGATATTTTTCTGTTTATTATAGTTTAAGTAAATATACAGTCTTCAATGGTACTCAGCAATTAAATAAAGAAAAACTTGTTTCTATTACCATGACAAGTCATGACAGCTAAGCAAATACATACATTGGTAAAGCAACATACTAAAGTTATCCACATTTAGGTAGGTTTCCAGCTATCTGAGCACCTCAAAAATGCTAGTAATAGTTTTAACATGCATAACTTAAAGAAGATACTGAAATTATTGCAATTGCACAAGATCCACTTCCAAGTTAAATTTTCAATGAGTATTAATTTGATTATTCTACTCTTTGGCTAAAATTAATACTGTAGAGAACAAATATTTTATATTCTAGAAATACCTTTCTACTCTGAGATCTCCCTAGATTTCTAATGAAAGGAAAGCATAAAGTATGTGACCATATATCATAGTAACATACGTCCTGGAGGAAAAACAAGAAAAAAAAAAAGGAAAAATTGTAGTCCCAATTATTTTGTCAGCTGTAAGAGAAATTCCTGTATTAATTGGAGAAAGCTAGAGAGTTACAAGTCAAATGCTCCTGCCCAGCACCCTCACAATGCCCAAGGTAGCAGCAGAGAACTTGCAAAGCAGAGATTTTATGTTTTCCTTAAGGAAGTGAAGCAAAACTAAACAGGTATGGATACTGAAATAAGATGAAATATGTGTAATGAATTTCTACAGAGAAGTGACATGCATGAAAGTTCTTTTGTCCAAGCTTTCTCCCAAGACTCTTTATTGTAATGCTTTCTATTGTGTTTTCCTCTTGTACCAGTTCTCATAACTCTGTACAAAAATATTTCCCTGGAAGGGGTAATTATGCCAACCTCAAAATAATCTATAGACTGGCATTCCCACAGTTACCATAAATCCAAGAAAATACCTTTTATACTTCAATCTACTGAGCCCCTTCCTCAGCTTTTACTATTGATTTTAGTCTACAGAGCATCTTCTTTTTCATCTTTTCTGAAAAGATGAAATTGTCTTCATTAAGCCTTCTCTGATTTCACACTTGAATGATCTTTTCCAATACTTGAAACTTTGTAATATTTATTATTACTGCCATTTAATTTATTCAATGGACTCTGATATTATAGTTGTCTTTGTAAATCCATCCATCTTATCTCCCAATTGAAGCTGTGTGTTGCCTGAGGGAAGAGACCATGGTTTACATTTGCTTTTACTTTTTATTTTTGTTTTGTTTTCTGCATTTGCAATAATGGTAACAGCTCGCCATCACTTTACTATAAAAATTTGATGAGGAGGAGGATAAGGGAGAAGAAGGATAAGGAGGAGAGATAGTTGTGTGATTAGTTATGCCTACAGTTATATAAAGGCTCTAGAATAGAGTAAGGCATTTGTCCTATCCTCCAAGCCTCCATTCTTAAAGAGAACACATCATTTCTATCAAAATGCAAAGAACCAAGCAATGACAAGTGACCTATGTCAGTCACTTATAAAGAGAGGATGTTTCAGCAATGATTCCTTGTACTTATCTATATGAATCAATTCCATTTAATTATACTCACACCATTTTCTCCAAAATAATTTGAATTAGCCATTGCAAAGATTCTCAGACAATAAATTTGACAATAAAATTCTGTTCTAAGCAGTTTCAAGCATTAATTGGGTAGTGTCTGGCCTCTTATGAAAATTATTGTTGAAAATATCTTTAAAGTCTGAGTCTTACCTTCAAAAATGAAGCCACAGTTAACTCCAGAACTATCATGAAACATAACATCATATACATATCAAGATTATTAGACTCGCCAGGTGTGGTGGCTCACTCCTGTAATCCTAGCACACTGGGAGGAGCCTGGGAGGCCAAGGTGGAAGGATAGTTCAGGCTCAGGAGTTTGACACCAGCTTGAGCAAGAGCTATACCCTGTCTCTAATAAAAATAGAAGGAAGTTAGTTGGATAACTAAAAATATATAGAAAAAAATTAGCCGGGCATGGTGGCACATGCCTGTAGTCCCAGTTACTCAGGAGGCTGGGGAAGAGGGGATTGCTTGAGCCCAGGAGTTTGAGGTTGCTGTGAGCTAGGCTGATGCCACAGCACTCTAGCCTGGGCAACAGAGTGAGACTCTGTCTCAAAAAAAATCATAAATAAAATTATTAAACTCAACTTACTCAGTTACCTCTCAAGTAAATTATCCTGAGATGAAAATTATGGTGTAATAACTTGGCCTTTGAGATCTGTAATATATTTTTTCAACTTAACAACCAAAACAAGATGAGAAGAACTTAAAAAGTGTTCAGATGAAAGTCACAAAGATAATGAAAGGAGTGGAAAACAAGATCTCTAAGGAAGGAAACAGATTATTCAACAAGAAAGTGGAAGGCAGAGGCGGAATTTCAAAGGGGCCAAGGCCAAAAGGGTAGGTAACTCCCAAAATGAGAGCAGTTCTTCTCTTTCAGAGAGGGTAGAATACAAAGAAATGGAATTAAGTTTCCATAGTTAATGTATAAGTTGGAAATTGTATTAAGAGAAACAAAAGACACACACACATCTCTCTCTCTAAAGACAAAAAGATATATAGATACACACAGTCATGTATCACTCAACAACAGGGGTACATTTTGAGAAATGCATCATTAGGTGATTTCATTGATGTGTGAACATCATAGTGCGTACTTACACACAAACCTAGATGGTATAGTCTACTACATACTGAGGCTACAAACCTATACAGCATGTTACTACACTGAATACCATAGGTAATCGTAACACAGTTGTATTTGTGTTATCTAAACACATCTAAACATAAAAAAGTAATACATTTCACTACGATGTTATAACAGTTACAAAGTCACTAGATGATATGAATTTTTCAGCTCCATTATCCTCTTCTGGGACCACCATTGCATATGTGGTTCATCATTGACTGAAACATTGTTATATGGTACATGATTCTGTGTGTGTGTGTGTGTGTGTACAGCGAGAGGGAGAAGGGAGGGGGGAGAGAAAGGGAGGGAGGGAAAAGGAGAGAGAGACAGGGAGAGGGAAAGGGAGAGAGAGGAGAAAGATTTTGTTTACAAAATTGGCTTACATGACTATCAGGACTGGCAAGTGCAAAATAAGTAAGGCAAGCCAACACCCTGGAGATTTAGGTAGGACTTGATGTTGTAGTCTTGAGTCTCAAGGCTGGAAACTCAGGCAGAGTTTCTATGTTGCAGTTTAGAGGCAGAATTCCTACTGCTTCAGGAAATCTCAGTCTTTACTGGTAAGGCCTTCAACAGATTAGATGAGGCCTACTCACATTATGAAGGAAAATCTACTTAAAGCCAACTGATTGTAAATATTAATCACTCGACAATTCCTTTACAACAACATCTAGACTAGTGCTTAACCAAAAAAAATGGTCATCACAGTCTAGCCAAGTTGACACATAAAATTCACCATCACAGAAATCAAGTAAAATTTCCTGAAAAGGGAAGTCACCAAATTTCTGACTTATCTGTGGTTGGCTAATTCAGAAGCAATCCCTTCAAAAGATCAAAAGAGAAATTTTGGTGAGGATAGCAGTGATATTGCTGGTGAAAATGTATGTTTTTGTAACCATTCTGAAAAGCATTAAGTCCATATAAATCAAATGTCTTATATCCAGGAATTAGTTCTAAGAAAAATGAAAACAATTGTGCAAATACATTTGTGTCCAAGGATACTAGTTTAAGTCATTTGTTTATGATAAAAATGGATAGAAAATAAATATCTATAAATATGAGATTATTTAAATAATCCATGTTGCATCTGAACAATGGAATACTGTGGTGATTCAAAATGTTTATGTAGGCATGGGGTGGAGAAGGGGCTTTCATCTCACCTTCCCTTTCTCGCTGCACCTGGGTCAGGTGGGATGACACCCCACATGAAATCTGCTCAGATGTCTGGCTTGATACTTTGTTAGTCCTATATAAGATGTTGATTTTGAATTGAGTATCTATGATCCTTGCTTTTCACTTCTTGCCCATTTTTCTGTTGGATCACACCACTTTATGGAATAAAATTTCCTTCAGATTCTTTGTATTGTTTTATAACTATATATGCCAGACTGCTGGGAATAAATTCCTGGCTCCAGAGGTTCATAACTGGGGCAACTGTGATTAGACTTCATATCCCTTACTGGTTGCCATAAAAATACTTTTGTTAGCATCATGTTGATAATCAGAGCAGCTTTTTTCACAGAGTCTGTGGTCATCTCACTAGCTATGTTTCAAAAGGTACATTGACTATTTTGCACAATAGCAGCTAGTTTTTGAGGAATTCCAATGAAAGTTTGTGGCAGGTGTGATATCTATCAAAACTGTACACAAAGCAGCTGCAAATGCTGCCTCCACCACAACTAGTGCAGCCCAGGGTGTTTTCAGGGAAAAGCAGATTTGGAGAATTTCTGTTTAGAGTGGCGTACGAGAGCCAGCTTAAACCTATTCGAAATGGTTGTGTTTAAATTTTCAGGATTACAAACCAGTTGACATCAAACTGGTAGCTCTAAATAGGCCACAGTGGGAATATTTACACCATGGAAGTCAGCAAAGATGAAAAATTAGGGACTTTTTTCCAAAGAGGTCATAGTTAAATATTTACCAGCATACCAGTAGATATATGCTGAAACATTCCCCTGGAGGTAGAATCACAAGTACGTAGGAAGAAAAGAAGAAGAGTATAGTGTCAAAAAGGCCTACAGAAGAGAGGGTTTTGAGTGCTGAAATGAAGTTGAGATATGTCTTTTGCTGTACTCATGTCTGTTGGGTATTTATCTGGGTGTAGCACTGCTGGCTCTTAGGATATGTATATTTTCGGCTTTAGTAGATAAGTACTGCTAAGACAGCTTCAATGTCGTTACACCAATTTACACCTCAAGTAAAAGAATATTTTTCTTACAGATTTGCAGTTTTTTATATATCCTAGAGGTGAGTCCTTTTTTTTTTTTCATATCCATTACTACAAATATCTTTCCTCACTCTGTGATTTACCTTTCACTATCTTAATGGTGTCTTTGGGGAACAAAAATATTTGATTTTAATAAAGTCTAAATCAGTAATCATTTTATGGTTCATGCACTTTACATCCTGCTTAAGAAATCTTTGCCTGCTCTAAGTCATGAAGATATTTCCCCACATTTCTCAAAGCTTTGTTGTTTTACCTGTCATGAGCCCTCTGGAATTGAGTCTGAGTATGGCGGCGTGAGTTACGGGTCAAGGTTTAATTGTTGGCTACCCAAATGTTTCAATTTCATTATAGCAGCTTTATTTGTAGTAGCCCCAAACTGAAAACAACCCACATATACATAAACAGTACATAAAGTACGGGATTTTCATACAATTAAACATTGACAATGAAAATGAAACAAATGATGGCTCCCCTAGACATGCTGAACCAAAGAAGCTAGGCTCTGAGGAATGCATTTGTTAAGGTTCTATTGTTATAAGTAGGCAAAATTAATCTGTGGTAAGGACAGAGGTTATCTCTAGAAAATGACTGGGAGTGGGCTTCCAGTCAGCAGATAATATTCTACAGATTTCTCTGAGTGGTGGTCACACTGGTGTATTTATTTTGTGCAAGTTTTTTGAGCAGTTACTTAAAAAAATCTGTGCTTTTTACACTGTTATATTTTTAAACTTAAAAATATGTTTGCCATAAAAGGTGCTGAAAAGGCAGATGTAAAAGGAAAATGCTCATTAGATTTAGCAAAAGAAAACTTATCTCTTGTGAGAGAAGTCCATTGGAGTAGTTTCAAGTCAGAAAGGGGGAGAATTAGAGTGGGCAAAGGAGTGAATGAGAAATGAGATACTGAAATAATACTTTCTCCCAAAAGCTTGTAAATAGAAGGAGAGAGGCGGTAGGTGTATAAAAATATGATTGTTTTAGGAAGAAAGGAACTGAAACTGTTATGCTATGCAAAAAATTAAATAGAGAAAAATATATTGAAGATTCAATAGATGGGTTTGGGGCTTTTTCTGGAATTCCCTGCAAACTTTCTCCAAAAGAAATGGCATTATCTTAAACCCCCTCCCTAGAAATCTCATCAAATAACCAGGAAAGATTAACCACCAGAAAGGAGGAAAGACTGGGAGTTGTCACCAGGCCCTAACTGACTTTTCATTTATTCTGAGACTAGGTCAGGAAGATTACCTGGGGGACTTAATCTGCATAGTAAAACACCTTTGTTCCGGTGCAGTTCCACCCCTCAGCTTCCTACAACAGGCCTCATCCAGCTCCCAAAGAGTCACTTACTAACTACTGTCTGAGCACTGGGCCTATTCATTCTCTCATTTCCCCCTCGCCTATGAAGAGGGCATTTAAGCCTCAACAATCTGGCCCCTTTTTGAGTTCATACTATGTATGACTCCTCATACATACATGTGCACACTTATCCACATAATAAATTTGTTATGCTTTTCTCTCATTACCTTGCTTTTTGTTATAAGGGTATTGGCCATGACGTTTGATGATGAGGTCATTGTCAAATGACTTTTCTGCCCCTACACTGCCCATCTTATATTGAGTTTAATCTTATTTTATACTTTTGTTCTTGTTCTTTAACCAACTAGTTCTCAAATCTATAAATCAGAATTTCTTGTAATCTTCTCAAAAATATAGATTCCCAGGCCCCACCACTGTAGATTCTAATTTAATAAATGTGGAGTGAGCTGTGACCATATTGTGTGTCTTACAAGTAATTTTGATGCATAGCCAGGATTGGGAATATTTAGAATATCAGGGAAGTAGAAACTAAGGCTAATAACTTAGTACTTTCTTTGACCTTTTTAAAAATTGCTTTTTTAAAAATCTCATTTTTATTTATGTATTTTTACCCCTTACATAAGTTCCTAGAATTAAATTTCTTTTAAGTATCATTTTATTGCCTGCATCATATATCCTATCTTGTGGATAAATATACCATAATTTACTTAAGTATTCTCTATACCCTCCCAATTTTCTGTCATGAACATTTACAGTAATTATTTGAGGGTGTAAAGAAAACAAAGTAAATAGCCCCAAAACCTAAATACTTGATATTTTTCATTACAGCATTCTAAAATAGCCAACTTCTTTAATTCATACTGCTAACCATGTGGCCTAGTTGATGTCACAATAAACAAAATTATAGTCTATATCTTTAGTTTTACTTCCTAAAAACCATACCAGTGTAAATACACTTAATGATATCATCCTTGTTGCTATAATAAAGCAGAAACTCTGATATAATTGAATACTTAAGAAAATACTATGTTGTATTATGTTGTAGTAACATACTACTAGATATTTGTTATAAGACTTCAGAAATATTTTAGTAGTGTTAATATGAATAAAATACGTTCCCCTTGAAATTTACAGTAAAATAATATAAATATAAACTTGTGCTATACAATATAATGGAATCTATAAATTCATTCCTACACTGAAATAAACTTATAAATCATGTATATATGTACATGTATACACATATATTCATACAAGATATAAGATATTACTTTATCTGTATAAATAAATTTGAAGTACATATACCAGCACACATAAATAATGTTAAAAAATGATCAGGGTGATTTCAAGCAAGTTGCAAAATGATACATACTGTTCAATTTATATAAGATTTTATAATACCAGAATAGTGCTGTGTATTATATAGAAACTAATACAAATGAGTAAGAAATATAAAAGAATATATGAGAATGATTAAAACCCAATCAAAAATGGTTACTTCTGGGAAAGGAAGAATGAGAACATGAAGGAGTAAAAGAGGAACTTCAACTGTGTTAAATATTTATTCTTTTAACCAAAAAGGAAAATATGACCCAAAGTATCAAATATTAAAATAAAAAGATACTCAGTAATAGTTTAATGACTATTTGTCAAGCTAATTTCTTTACTTTGATATTTTTAAATATATTTTTAAACCTACTAGCATAATAATTCAGAGCACTGAATGCTAATGTTAATTTTAATGTCCCTGTTTGGTCTAGAACACAGAGCTTGCCTTCCCTGTTCTACAGTTCTTTAGTCAGTAAAATGAATATGCTAAAATTTCTCCTTCCTCTACACAGATGGTAATTGGCTAAAAGCAGCAATAACTATAAAGCACATTAAGTTCTATGTAGAATTAGAATACTTAAATCAAGAAAAAGAACGTTTTTCCCTCTGGTAAAGAACTTCTAATCTACAAGAACAGAAAAAAAAAAAATCAATCAAAGGCCACATAAGTTCTAAGTAATTCAATTTAGCTTTTTTGTGCTCTTTTTAAACAGAATGAAACACTCTACTTATTTTTTTAATTAACAAGAAACATAAAATGGTATCCAATAAATAAAACAAAAAATAAACTTCCATTTTGCATTATTTCTAGGTAAGAGAAACAGAGGAGAAAGAGATGATGAAAGGGAATAAGATGGATGATGTATTAATAGAACAGGGACAAAGAGACACATATGGTCTAAGAATAGCAAAACAACGGCCCTCAAAAAGACACATGCAGAAAAGGATTATCCACACACAAACACAACAGCACCTACAAACAGAATACACATGCAGAAGCATGCAGAGAGGCCCATTGTTATTAAGGATAGAAAATATTCAAAGTTGTTTATAGCCTCCACATGCTTTACATAAAAACCTCTCCATTTTTTATCCACTGGCCCAGATCAGCTCTCATTTTCTAGGATCAATCCTGACTTGGAGCAGGAGGGATTAAGCAGTTTTTATGGCCATGCCTTACCACAAGTAACCAGTTGTGTTGGTTCCACCTTTACCATGTTTTTAATTCATTGAGATTCTGCCCTTCCTAACAGCTCAGCTTGTTTTTTAACGATGTAATTCTGCCTCTGACACTTCTTTTTGAGTCCATAATATGATAACCTTCCTGTTTTTGTAGAAATATGGATGGAACTGGAGATCATTGTCTTAAGTATAACAACAAAGAAACAGGAAGTCAAATATCACATGTTCTCACTTATAAGTGGGAGTATACATGGACACAGAGTGAAGAATGGTAGACACTAGATTCTCAAAAGCATGAGAGGTTCGGAGGATGGAGAATGAAAAATTACTTAATGGGTACAATGTACATTATTCGGGTGATGGATACACCAAAAGCCTAGGCTTTAGTATTATATATCCATGTAACACAATTGCACTTGTATCCCCTAAGTTTACACAAATAAAAATATAGTACTACCATAGATCCAGCAATCTCACTACTAGCTATACATGCAAAGGAAATGAAATCAGTATGTCAAGGAGATACCTGCACTCTCATGTTTATTGCATTGCTATTTACAAGAGCCAAGATATAGAAGCAAGCTAGCTAAGTGTTGATCAATGGATGAAGAGATTTAAAAAATGCACAATGAAATACTATTCAGCCATAACAAAGAAGGGAACCTTGCCATTTATGACAACAGGAATGAATCTGGAGACAATTATGTTAAGTGAAATAAGCCAGACACAGAAAGACACATATAATCTCTACTCATGTGGAATCTAAAAAAGTTGATCTCATAGAAGTAGAGAGCAGAATAGAGATTACCAGAGGCTGGAATGGTTAAAGGGGAGGGGAGATTTAGGGAGTTATTGATCAAAGAATGCATATGTACAGTTAAATAGGAGGAATACATTCAAGAGATCTATTGTGCAGCATGGTGACTATCTTCAATGACGATGTATTCTTAAAAAATGCTAAGAACTAAGTGTTCACACCACAAAAAATGGTTACTATGTGAAGTAATTCATTTGTAATCAGCTAGACTTAACTATTCCACAATGTATATATACTTCAAAACATCATGTAGTGTACAAATACATACAATTATATGTGATAATTTTTTAAATAAATAAATAAATTTGGGGAGGAAAAAACAATAGAACTAGGATGCAAGTTAGGATCCAGATATACTCACTTAATAAAGCCATGACATGCCTATTTTATTGGCTGGACCTGTATTAAGATCTTGCTCTTAACACGTGACTTCCAGATCTCAGCAAAATCTACTCAGGTATTTTGGGAACCCTCTATGGTAACTCACATGTGTTCACAATTACTTCTATCAGCTGTCAACTGGTGTCTGCCTTGATCTGCTGCAGGCCACTTGGAGATGGCCTGCACACCACTACCAACCATGGGTACCACTTGACAACATTCATATTCCACCCAGAGGCACCATCTCCCACTGGCCCCAATGCTGCAGACAACATCTCTCAAAGTTCTGCTGTATACTCCAGATTCCTTAGTGCATCCAAGCCACATTTTGAGTAAACAAATTTGGGGAAAATAATTGCTTTTGCCACACTTCTTTTGACAAATATTTATTGTTCATAGTACTGTGCTGGCCACTAGGGCTGCAATGAATTGCAAACAAGGACATAGTAACTGCTCACAAAGAGCTTACAGGTCAGTGAGAAAGGGTATCTAATGCATTGATGTTCCCGGCATGCCAGAATTATGCTAAATACTATACTTGTATTTTCTCCTTTTTCATCACAACAATTCTAGGAGATAGGCATTTTTATCATCACCATGTTTTATAATGTTGTAGTAGGATAAATAATGGCCACTCAAAGATATTAGGTCTTAGGCTCCTGACACCTGTAAATATTACTTTAAATAAAAAAAAAAAAAAAAAAGAATCCTTGTAGATGTGATTAAGACAAGGATCTTGACATAGGGGATTATCCAAGATTATCTAGGTAGGTCCTAAACCTGAGCATAAGTTGTCTCTTTTATAAGAGAGAGGCAGAGGTAGATTTCACACAGAGAGAGGGGAATGTAAAGACAAAAACAAAGACTAAAGTGATGTAGCCACAAGCCAAGGACTTCCAAAAAATGCCAGCAGCCACCAGGAGCCAGAAGAGGTAAGGAATAAATTCTCACCCACAGCCTCTTAATGGAGCACAGCCTAGCTGATGCCTTGATATCAGAATTCTGGCCTCTAGAATTATGAAACAATACAATTCTGTTACGTAAGGTTTGGGGTAATTTGTTAAGACAACTACAGGGAACCAATACAGACAGGAAACTGAGGCCTATCAAAGTAATTTGTCCAAGGGAACAAAGCTAAAAACTTGTACAACTGAGGTCTAAACTCAAGAAAAATGTTTCCAGAGCTCTCTCTTACACACTAGGCTAACATACTTTACCAAAGTATCTTCAGGGCACCAAATCCATGATTTTTGCATTCCAGAATCTTAAAGAATGTTTCATAAAAAGAGTTGTTTCTGGAAGTGCTAGTCTTCCTATCCAGGTAGAAATCCCTGGAGTGCACCGATGGGGACAGATCCCTGCGATATTCTCCATGCTTCTTCTCTTCCACAGCCTCTGTGCCTTTCTGCTACATCCATCCTCTTCCCTCTTCTCTCCCCCAAAATTCCTCATGAACATAAACTTTTGCAAATCCACTCCCAGTGGACCCAACAGTCCCATAATTAGGTAAAAGAATGCATTCAAAAAATAATACCCTGAGTTTACATTATCTATCAAAACTATCTCAAATAATGAATAAACTCCCTAGGTAGATAAATATTAGATAAAAAAGAAAAATGAAAGATAAGCAATAGGAAAATTCTCAAAGGAAACTAAGCTATTCTCTGGATTCTTTCCCCAATATTTTATTTAATGTGTTTATGAACATCCAAAAGATCTCACTTGCAATGCAATTATTCTGCCACCCCCATCTATACTTTCCAATTTAGCGAACTGACCATTTTTTTCAAAGAACATTGCTGAAATATGCATGGTACAGAAACATTTCTGAGGAAATGTGTCATGACCGAGAATCACTTTTTTGTTGTTGTTAACACAGAACTGATGTGAAGTGTCTCTACAGAGCAACAGATTCAATTTTGTGAAACATTAGGAAAACAAGAAATGGTTCAATGTTTCAGAATATGGTAGGAAGGGCTTCATTTTACTTCATCTTGGGCTTTGAGTTCAATAGACCTGTCTGATTGCCTCCAAATGCAATGTTGCAGAAAATAAAAGATACTTTTTTATTTAATACATCATTTATAAGTTCTATAGCAATTCTACAGAGCCAATATACATCATTCTCCCACCCCAAAGAAGCAATATTCTGATGTTGTTATTCCCACTGGTCATTGGGACTTCTGCTCAAGCACAATAGCTTACGTTTTCATAGATAATGCTTTCAAGTTTTTAAAGTATTATCAGGCAATAAAACTTAACCTGGACTCTCCTCTGACTACTGCTCTATTTCCTTTAATCACCCAACTCTCCAAATTCAGTTGCTTCTTCAGATTTAATCTGTTTCCTTCCTTCCTCTATCTACACACTTGCTCTTCCTTATAATCACAATGACATTGATGTCCTCAAATATCTGTACTCAAAAATTCTACCTTGCCTGATTTTTTAAAAAAGTAGAAAAAAACCTTAAGATATCTTTAACAAGATATAGATTAGATTAAATATAGATATAAGCAGGTTGAGCATCCCTAATCTGAAAATCAAAAACCTAAAACTTTTTGAGCATCGACATGACACTACAAGTGGAAATTTTCATACCTGATACCTTTGCCTTTTCATGGTTCAATATACACAAACTTTGTTCCATGCACAAAATTATTTAAATTTTGTATAATATTACCTTCAGGCTATATATATAGGTGTATATAAACATAAATGAATTTTGTGTTTAGACTTGTGCATCACCGCCAAGATATCTCATTATGCATATGCAAATACTTCAAAATTCAAAACACTTCTGGTCCCAAGAATTTGGATAAGGGATTGTATGCACACACATACATAAACACACACACACATCTCCATCACATTGTGCAACTTCAGAGGCAATTATTCTCATGTATTATGGCTATACAGTGTGGTAACACTACATGATTGTGTATCTGGAAGATCAAGAAAATCCACTAAAAATAATTTTAAAATTTAGTAAATTGACAGTGAAATTGATATACAGAATACATAGCTTTCATGTATACAATAAAACTAGTTAAAATATGTGATGGTAAAAAAGACCCAATTTATAATAGCAATTTAAAAATAATAAATACACAAGGATAAAACTAACATGAAAAGGGCAACGTGAGACTTCCAGTTTCTAGCTGAGCATGTAAGGAGCTCAGAAGTTGTTGCTCCATCCTAACAAGTAAAAAGCTAAATAAACTGAAAAATCAACAATTATTCTTAGCTCCATCAGGGAAGTAAGGTCACTGGGCAAATGGCTTCTCCAAAAATTGGAGACTGGTAGACGCAGGATCACAACATACTGGAGCAGAAATTCATGGGCAGAACCCCCACCAGGGACCAGCACCAGAGTAGAAAGCCCTATGCTGTAACTGAAAAACTGCTAGAGGATCAGTATGAACAAGTTTGAGAGAGAAAAACTCCAGGAGGCCCAGACATCGGGAAGACACTGTACTTTTGAGCATTTTACCACCAGGAACTCAACCAACTTCTCACAATAGGTTTTAAATGAATTCATCTGAGAACCACCTAATAGCAATAACTGCTAGGACTTCAAACACTCAGCCTTTGACTCCATCTTTCAGTGTATTTGTCATTTGTTGTAATTAGTGTCAAATTTTTAGTCATATCTAGAAGATAAAAGATGTTGGCTGAAGGTAGCTCATTGCTACAGTGAAACCAAGTAACTATTTGGAAAGCTGCGTTTCCACGCTCCCTAACCCAAGGTCCTATAAATATACCTCTCTTCAATCACTCCTTTTTGCATGAGACCCACTGTGAAAAATAATGTGTCACTTGTCATTAGTAATTCTGCTCATGAGGGGTGCCCTATACCTCACACAATTACTTTCATCTGTTGCCTACACCAATCTCTTTTCCTCAGGGAAACCTAGTAATTTCACCCACCCTGGTACCAAGTTCTGTTTGGCCAAAGTGGTGTCTGATGAACACAGAAATATTCCCAGACTCTTAAAGGATATGTCCTGTTTTCTCCTTTCCCTCAATGTAGAGAGATATGAGTCACACACAGCTTGTGAGAGCCCTTTGGGGACTACTTTGTCAGCATTCTGTTAGAAAATGGAGAGCGGAAACATATTTTCTTATTTTGATTATTTCCAGAGTAATATGGTTTTAGCAACCTGCTCATTGGCAACACATGGGCCCCTGCAGCAGGCTTTTCCCCAGGTGGGAAGTGATGATGGCACCCGACATACGCTTATTGATGAGCTGCCCACGCCAGCACCATATGCCTGCTGGGCACTGGCAGCAGGCTTGACCCTGCACATGCAGAGATATTTTGCTCTAAGCAGTTGCTACTTCATTCCTTTGGAATCAGGACTTTTCAGTTTATTTTTTAATTTCAGAATATTTCAGGGTACAAACACTTTGATTACATATATTGCCTTTGCACCGCCAAGTCAGAGCTACACGTGTTTCCATCCCCCAGAAAGTGCACACTGCACCCATTAGGTATGGATTTACCCATTCCCTCTACCCTCCCCCACCTGCCCGATATCCAGTGAATGTTTCTTTATGTGCATATAAGTGTTAATCAGATAGTGCCAATTTGATGGTTAGTACACGTGGTGCTTGTTTTCCCATTCTCCTGATATTTCAACTTTAAAGAATAGGTTCCAGTTCCATACAGGATAACACAAGACATATTAGTTCACCATTGTTTTTTATGGCTCCATGTTGTATTCCATGGTATACATATACCACATTTTATTAATCTACTCATGTATTGATGGGCACTTGGATTGTTTCCACATCTTTGCAGTTGGGAATTGTGCTGCTATAAACATTCATTCAAGTGTGGATGTCTTTTTTATAGAATTCTTTTTTTCCTTTGAGTAAATACTGAGCAGTGGAATTGCTCAATCAAATGGTAGTTCCACTTTTAGTTCTTTGAGGTTTCTCCATATTCCCTTCCATAGAGGTTGTACTAGTTTGCAGTCCCACCAGCAATGTATGAGTGTTCCCCTCTCCACATCCGTGCCAACATTTGTTGTTTGGGACTTTTTGATAAAAAAAACAATCTCACTGGAGTTAAGTGATATCTTATTGTGGTTTTAATTTGCATTTCCCTGATTAGATTTTTTTCATGTGTTTGTAGACTGGAATCAGCACTTTTAATTTTCTTAGGGTAGAATTGTGGGAATGCTTAGAATTGTTTGGCCTTTTTTTTCCCTACAGGTCCACAATGGCAGAAGTGCTAGCATGGGCAGTTTTCCTTGACAGCCACATTTCATTTCTAACCAAGACAATAAGGAGCTGAATAAGACATAACATACAGATAATTCCATAACTTTTTCTTCCACAATTTACCAAATGCAAATCTTAATTTACTTCCGTAATTTGATCCATGATTGGTAAGACAAATATTTAGAATGATGTTTGTTTCAAAGACTATCATTAGTTAGAGAAACAAGATTTAAATATTTGCTTCTAAGTATAGCTGTGTGTGTTTGGGGCAATCAATCATTAATCAAGAACATACTGAGCACGCACCAGGTCAAAACAGCACATCTGGGAATCTAAGCAGGTTTCCATCACAGTCCTCTTCAGAAATACAATAGTATGGAAGAGATTTCCATCCTGAAAGTAGCTGTTTTGGGAAATAGTTTGTAAAGAGGATAAATTAGCAAGTTGAGCACCCAGCGAAATCCTTCATATACCTGGGCACTTTTTTGTTATTACTAAAATAAAATACCTAAAGCAAAAGGAGAATAATTTGTTTTGAAACAAATGTAAATTGCATTATATGGGATTGGTGAATGGAAGAATGATGCCAGAATAGCATGGAAGTTGAATTGGTTTGTACATAATTTTTTCAGCCCATTAATAATTTGTGCAACTGAGTATTAGCAACTGAACTCAGAGAACACTAAAGTAGCTGAATACAGCAAGCCACTGCACATTTGCCCCATACCCTTCCTTCTTGACTCAGTTTGGTCATGTACTCTCAGAAAAGCTTACTGCAGGTTCTCCCAGATCTTTGTACATTTTATCTTTGCCTCCCTAACTCAACAGCATCCATTTTGCCTACTGTCTCCTATCCTATCCCTGCCATCAAAGTACCTTTTTTAAAAAAAGTAAATTCCTACATTTACTAGAGTATTTTCTTATTAAGAATTTTACAGGTCAGTTGAAACTATTCTAAAATTGTATTAGGATTATTTTTTTGCTAGTGCTCTGGTCACAACATTGCATAGGTTTTGAGTGATCTGCCCAAGACTCATTTTCTCCATAAGTTCTGCTGTTTTAGTGCACAATTTTACAGAATACAAAGTTTCCAAGAATCCATATACAGACCAAATGGAAACTCAGTGAAGGCAAAAATCACTGCAAGTGTTGAAAGATTATTAGGGAGGGCATCACAGCTACAAGCCCGACTCAGATGTTGAAGGAAGGGTAAGACTCAAACAAGCACAGAGGCAGAAAGAGGTGGGAAGAGCAGCAGGAGCAAAGAGGGAGAAGTTGTCGATTAAACCATGTGGTTGAACCATCAGTAAAATTATGTCAAATAGGAGGAGAGTGTTTTGAATTAGGCTTGCCTAGAATACAATGGCCTAGGATGCTGAAGTTTCTTCTGTGAAGACCCAATGGAGACTTTGGGGTGGAGGTGGGAACTAGGGGATTGACAAAGCATTTTGTTTTTAGTGTGGCAAGGGCTTCTAAAAACAGAATCTAGTTCACCCCCATTCTTTTATGCTTAAAAAGCTGGGGTTCAGGCAGGTGACTGACTTGTTCACATTTATATTTATTATTATAGTGGCCTGCATCTCCTGGTTCCCAGGTCCAAGCTCCTATGACTGTACCCATGTAGTACAGAAGGCATTTTAAAAACAGTATTATGACTACTGCAATAGTCAATAGTCCACTGTTGTTAGAAATAGAAAGAAATTTATTTTTAAGACTTCATGAAGAGAGAATCTATATCTAGGCATGGTGAATGACAAATGAGTGAGTGATAAGTATTTCCTGAAGTTGTAATTTCATATGTGTGTTTCTGTAGATAATAAATTATTAGAGGTAATTCACATGTCTCTTTCATGATAATACATAAACTATTGAGGTAGTATTTGATAATGCCTAGCAGATACTTGCAGGGTTAAAATGTAAAGAAATATATTGCTCATCTCTGAAAATAAAAATGGGAAAAAGCAGGAGAAAAAGTTAAGCCATGTGTAGGATGGTGAAATTATTCCATGAAGCTGGACCCTGACTGAGTTCTACTCTGCTCTTCCCAGGAAAAGAGGTGCCAAAGAAGATCCTCCTTGCTCCATGATCTGGCTGGTTAGGAAGAGAAAGCCAATGAAGACTTTCCAGGTGTGTTGAGGGAGCCAATCCTTCACAGTCGTATGGCCAGCAAATCATACCCATGCAGCATTGATAAAGCATGAGATAAAAATATCACCTAGTGCAATGAACTGGCCCTTTAGGACAGGAGTCCCCAACTTATATTGACTTGTGTAATTATTTCACAATATATTATAATCTAATAATACAAATAAAGTGCACAATAAATGTAATGTGCTTGAATCATCCCAAAACCATCCCCACCCCCCCATATCTTCCATGAAAATAGTCCCTGGTGCCAAAAGGTTGGAGATTGCTACTTTAGATGATCTCAGAGAGGTGGTTCCTTGGTACAGTATCACTTTTAAGCCTGAAGTTTATTCTGTCAATGTTCATCACTTTCTAAGGGACTATAACATCATACTCTCATCTTAACCAAACTGCCAAGAGACTGCTGCATCCACCAAAACGCCTATGAGAAAAATTGGACCACAATACCCAGGGTCACCTATCAATGCATGAATTCACTTTAAAAATCTATTTAGGAACCAAAGTGTAATCAAAAAATTGTGCAGTGTGCACAGAGACAAAGGAAGGGAATTATTTGAATGACTTTAAAGCTCATGTCATGGAGCAACGACAGCCTCAGGCATCCAAATGCAAATTGATATAGATCTGACAAACAGGCAAGAATACACAAGTTCACTGGGTAAGGCTGCAGTGAGCTAGTTTTAGGGAAATATTTTCATGTAATGTCGTTAAAGAAAAAAACCTCAAATTAGATTTTGAGCAATTATAAGCAACTTTGTAGGAGTTGCAATTAGAATCTTTACGTGATACATGATTTTAAAATAATTCAAAGCACAATTTTACTTTGCTGAAAGTTCATGTCTGTAAAAACTATTCTATGAACACTTTCCAGGTAATTTCAGATTAATCTGATAACAGCAGCTAATTAGACTATGAATGAAATTAGTGAACTAATTGTGTTTATCTTGGAACACCAGTCTTCTGGAAGATTGGGTGGGAGGGAGGCTTGATTAAAACTGCTTACTTTAGAAACAGTTGAGAGAGTAAAACAGTAAAATTAAATGGGAAGTCTGGAGAGAGAGTAATACACAACATTATCAAAGAAAAAGCTAACTCTTTAATACTGCCTGTAAATGTGACTCATGGAAGAATATTAGATTTACAACAAAAAACAGATGTTTCATTCAATTGAATTTATTTAAAGTATACTATTAAAATCAATGACACAATAATATGTATCAAACTAAAATCTTACATAGTCTCTGTAAATTCTCATAATTTTATGTTTGGCCAGATGTTTATCATTCCTCCAAGGATGACTTGGACCTTTAAATGCTTTCAAATTTTTCATCTTTCTTATGTAAGACAAGTTTCTGCTGTACCTAATCTAGTACATGATAAATATGCTAATACAGGATAATGTGTTTTGTCTGCTTATGCTGCCTGGATACTCACCGTGCTACATAACTCAGGGAACAAAGGGATTGTTGGTGCACCTAACCTGGCTGCTGTTTCAAAGAGCTTTGGGTTATTCCTGTGACTATGACCTTAGAATGTAGTCATCCCTTTATGGATCCTTCTATTCATCTTCATGGTGATGCTTTATGACAGTAATATGTTGTCAGGTTGGTCTCCCTGAGCATCGGGAAAAAAGTCTTCATTGCAAGGATAAGTATATGAATGCATATAAGTAGGACATGGAAAAGAAGAAAAACAGGTGATGTGATCAAATCTCTTCCAATTACAGATCCCACTTTCAAACCAGATCAAACTATCATTGCTTGAGCCATAATTTAATATAAGAATGTACACATTATGTTTTGTTAAAATTCAAAAGTTCTAAAGTAAGTTTCCAAAGATTTTTTTTGCCTCCATCTCCTTTTGTGTACAGTATTAACTTCAAAAGCTGGATCAGAAGCACAGCTTGCTTTTCTAAGCACTTTTATCATTTGCATGTAAAACTCTCTTACTTGTTATCCCTGATGAATATCAATAAGATGATTTAACTTAAATGAGTTCCAGAAAAAAGCCATGTACTTTGCTTTCACATGTCTTGACTAGCATTTAGAAGAATTGTTGGTGGCAGCTGGATAAATACTTTGTTTGCAGTTGTGGATGAAAAGCCTCGATATCTAGCATCATTTCTCAAATTGTAATTTTATGGAAGTATTTGGAGGGAGAATTCATGAGCTAGGAGGGCGCACGTGATGTAAAGACAGGATATGCCAGATGTAGATGAAAAGTGGAGTCAATAGTAAAGGGGGCAGTAAGTTGGAAATCAAGTCTTTGTTTATTTAGGTATGCATTTCATTATATTTATGTTTTGTTCTAGTAAGGAGCCCTAGATACGTCAACTAACCTGAAATAATTAGTTTGTGGAACACTTCAGAGGAAAAAGCAAGCAAAAAATAAAATTATCATCATCATCATTCTTGTAATAGCATCTGTGTTGTATAACAGGCACCTTGAAACAAGTTTCAGATCTTGAGAAATCTAATTTACTTTATAGAAAACCACTCAAAATCCTTTTACATAAAGCTATACCATGAAAAAATCAAAAGAGTTCACCGTAAGAAAGTACAGAGACACAGATAGGGGAAAATGGGAAGAAGCAAATGGGAAAGGCAAGTTAAATTTCTACAAATTAGAAATTGAACAGCGTAACACTTGTTAACCTTTGGGGTTGCATGTTACCAGTGGGGAAATCAGAATGAGTTTCTCCTTATTTCCATTGTAAGATCACCACTCCTATTTCAATTGTTGAAAGATAATTGAAAAGAAATTAGAATACTTTAAATGCTAATGCTCTTAAAATTTCTTAGGAATAAAATAGAATACAAAATTTAAATCCTAGATTTATTGGATCTTAGACACATGTGTCATTGTGGTCAGGTAGTAAGAGCATTAGAATTATCTAAAGTCCTGGTATTATCAAAGATAATAGAAACAATGTTTATTAACTTTTGACTGAGTTAAATATGATACACATGTATATTTAAATAACTAGGATAACTATTAAAATAATATACAAGGAGTACATAAATTCAAAACAGTAAAAAAGACCAATGAAACAGAACAGAGAACCCAGGTGTAAAACCATCTAAATATTACCATCTGATCTTTGACAATGTAGACAGCCATACACATTGGGGGAAAGAATCCCTATTAAACAAATGGCACTGGGAAAATTGATTAGCCACATGCAGAATAAAACAGGATCCACCTTTCTCACCCTTCTCAAAAATTAATTCAAGATGGATAACAGACTTAAATCTAAGACATGAAACCATGTCTTAGAAGACTATGTTGGAAAAACTCTTATAGATATCGGCCTAGACAAAGAATTTATGAAGAAGATCCCCCAAGAGCTATCACAGCAGCAACAAAAAATAAATAAATGGGACTTGATTAAATTAAAAGGCTTCTGCATAGCCAAGGAAAGAATCAACAGAGCAAATAGACAACCTACAGAATGGAAGAAAATATTTGCAAGCTATACATTCAATAAAGGACTAATAATCAGAATCTACAAAGAACTCAAGCAAATCAGCAAGAAAAAAATCAAACAATCCCATTAAAAAGTGGGCAAAAGACATGAACAGAAGCTTTTCAAAAAAAGATAGACTAATGGCCAATAAACATGACAAAGTGCACAACATCACTAATCATCAGAAAAATGCAAATCAAAACCACTATGAGGTATCACCCAACCCCAGTGAGAATAGCTTTTATCAAAAAAAGTCCCAAAACAATAGATGCTGACATGAATGCACAGAGAAAGGAGCTCTTATATACTGTTGGTGGGACTGCAAACTAGTGCAATCTCTTTGGAAAATAGTATGGAGATTTCTCAAAGAACTTAAAGTAGACTTACAATTTGATCCAGCAATCCCACTGCTGGGTATTTATACAAAGGAAAAAAAGTCATTTTATAAAAAAAAACACTTGCACTAGAATGTTTACTGCAGCACAAAATCACAATTGCAAAGATGTAGAATCAACCCAAGTGTCCACCATTTCATAAGTGGATTAATAAAATGTGATATATGTATACGATGGAGTACTACTCAGCCATAAGAAACATGAATTAATCCCTTTTGCAACAATCTGGATGAAACTGGAGACAATCCTCCTAAGTGCTGCAAGAATGGAAAAACAAACACCACATGTACTCACTATTAAATTGGAACTAACAAGTCAGCACAGGTGGAAGTAAAACTCAATGGAAATCATGTGGTGGCAGGGAGAAGAGGATGGGTGAAATCATACCTAACAGGTACAATTGTACACTATCTGGGTGATAGGCACACCTCAAGTAAAATAAATTTACCTAAATAACTCATAAATATGGCTATTGATTTTTGACAAAAGCACAAAAGTAATGAGTATTTTCAATAAATGGTGCTGGAACAATTGAACATCTACATGCAAAAATAATGAATCTCCACAGAAACCTCACACCTTCTACTAAAGTTAACTCAAAATTGATTATATATCTGAATGCAAAACACAATATTATAAAACTTTTAGAAGAAACTAGTAGTGACATGGGATTAAGCAGAATTCTTAGAAATGACAATTAACAAAAGAAAAGAATTATCAATTTCATCAAAATTAAAAGCTTTTTCTCTGTAAATAATTCTGTGAAGAGAATTAGAAAACAAGCTAAAAAGTGGGAATATTTACAAACTTCTTTCCAACCAAAAAAAACTCATTTAGAATATATAAAGAATTCTCAATAATCAAAAGAAAAGAACCATCCAATTAATAAATGGCCAAAATACTTGAACAGAAAATTCACCCAATGGTATATATGGATGTCAAATAAGTTTATGAAAAGTTGTTCAACACTATTAGACATTAGGGGACCACAAATTAAAGCTATGATAATATACCCCTACACAATTTTTCAGATGGCTAAAATAAAAAAATATTGATAGTACTAGGTGCTGGCAAAAATATGGCACACCTAGAACTTTTATTCATTGCTATTGGAGATACAAAATTGTATAGACACTCTGAGAACAAATTTGACAGTTTCTAAAATGTTGAACATATGTATAACACATGATCCTGTAACCCCATGCCTGAGTATTTAGTCTAGAGAAATGAAACTGTATGTTCTCATAAAAACCTGTACATCAATTTTTATAGAACATAATCATTAAAAACTGAAAATAACTCCAATGACTTTCAACCAGTAAATCTATACAATGGAATACTATTCAGCAAAGAAAAGAGAAGAACCTACTAATATATGCAACAACCTAGATGGATCTCGAAGAAAGAACCCAGTTCCTAAAGGTTACATCCTGTAGGATTTCATTTGTATGACAGACAAAACCATAGTGATGGAGACGAGATCAGTGGCTGCCCAGGGTTAGAGGAGTTTATCCTGATTGTAGTGGTTACATGAATCAGTTTATGTGTTAAAATTCATAGAAATCTATTCTCCCTCCCAAATTTTAAGATATTACTGTATAACATTTAAAAAATAATGTTTTTATTTACCTAAATAAAAGCAAAAATGAACCATCATAAACATCCAGTCCTGTCCCTCTAAGATCTATTCTCCACGAAGCAATCAGTGATCCTTTTAAAATGCAAATATGATCTTGACAGTGCTTCTGCTGAGAAAGGAAAGACAGACATAGCTTCACAGCCTTCTCCTGCTATTAGCTGACAACAATAACTGTTCTTTTTTCTTCCTTTAACCCTCAATAAAAACCCCAAACCTATTTATCCTCCCGGCTGGCACCTCTTTCTTCTCTCTTTGTGCCAAGCCCTTCTCTCCCTTTGGAAAGTAAAATAAATTTTCTTGAAAACTATTTTGTGTTGAGAATTCTTTCTTATCCGACACTACAAGTTCCCATCCTAATATGAATAATATTTCATTGTATGTAGGATATACCACATTATGTTTATCCGTTCATCTATTGATGGACATAAGGGTTTCTTCCACCTCTTGGCTATTTTGAAAAGTGCTGCTATGAATGCAGTAGTGCAAATATCTATTTAAGACCCTGTAATTCTTTTGTTAAAAAAAAAAAAAAAATTCTTTTGACTATATACCCAAAAGTCAAATTGCCAGACCATGTGGTATTTTTGATTTTTTCAAAGAACTTTCATACTGTTTTCCATAGCAGTTGCACCATTTTACTATTCCACCAACAGTGTGCGAGGGTTTCACCTACACTACATCTTTACCAACACTTATCATTTTGTGGTGTTTTGGTTTTTGAGAGTGGCTATCATAATGGGTATATAGTGATATGTAATTATAATTAGTTAATTATAAATTATATATTTATTATATATTATATAATATATTATGTATTTATTATATATTATATTTATATAATTATAAATTATATATTTTATAAATTATACATTATATAAATATATATTATATAAATTATATAAGTTAAAATTATATAATTTATATAATTACATTAAAATATAATTTAATGTGCAATTTTCTGATGATTAGTGAAGTTGAATATCTTTCCATACGCATTTCAACCATTTGCATATCATCTTTGGAGAAATGTCTATTCAAGTCCTTTGCCTACTTTTTATCAGAATATTAGATTTTTTTGTTGTATTATAGAAGTTCTTCATGTATTTTGGATATTAATTCATGATCAGATATGATTTTCTCATAGTTCATAGTTGCCTTTTCACTCTGTGTCCTTGATGCACAAAGTTTTAAAGTTTGATGTAGTTCCATTTGTCTATTTTTGCTTTTATTGATTGTGCTTTTGGTGTCATGGCCAATAAATTATTGATAACTCCAATGTCATGAAACTTTCCCTCTATGTTCTCTTCTAAACTGTGCATGTAGTTTTAACTGGAGGAGATAAATTGTTACGTTCAGTAACATTTTTTTTTTGGTGCATGTAATTATAACTACAAATTTTGACACTATACAATGGATGAAATTTTTTAAAAGCATTTATTTGAGGCAGTAGTCTAAAGAAAGAAACAGCTATAAAATTTGCCCATTGTTGAGAGACATAACAGGAATGAACTATTTGGGGTTCTCCTTTAAAATGAATACATGATCTTTATTTTTAAACTTACCACGTATTGAAAAAATCTTTTAAAATTAGGAATAAACTTTGAGGTACTGTGTTTTCACACATGGAAGACAGACTTTTAAATTAAAATATAAAACATCTCCTATTTATAAACTGCCTGGCTTTGGGACTTTTTCTATTTCATTCTGGCCAAGTTACAATTGCTAAAATTTCATATTTGGAATATGGTGCCATTGCAAAGATACAATCAGTAATCTCAGAACTAGCAATTTCCTGGGAGAAGGATGGGATATTTGGCTATGAAGAGATGACATTTCGAAGCTTAGCATTCATCTGTAATTCTTAAGGGAAAAAAAACAAAAAACAAACTACCCATATTGAAGAGCTTCAGATTTAACAAATATGCCTTTATACTCATTCTCTCTTGAGGCAAAATGTAGGTTTCCAAGGTCCAAAGAATTGCCTTATGACAAGATATTTTCAGAATAAAATGAAACATAAGTAATTTTATTCTGAAGATAGGATGGGATGAGACTGCTGTGATTTTCTAAAATGGGCTCTCTTGAATTCTATGAAATCTGCCTAAAATAAATGAGTAAGCATTTTCTATCCCCAAAATATAGAAATTGAAGAAGTGACTCCTATTTATTGCTCTATAATGATGTCTCTTCATAATATTACCAATGTTGCAAAAAGGAAGTTTGGGAGAATGATTTAAGCCTCATTGACAATGGACAATAGGCAGCTGGAACAACACTTAGTATTTTAATAACAGAAAAGTGAATAACTTCCAGCAAATTTCAATATATATTTAAGCCTCTTCTCTTATTTTACTAGAATAGAAGGAAGTTGAGATGCTTTAGAATTCACTGGTGTTAAGAGAAGGGCTGAGTAGATATTGAGTACCTGATTCACAAGGAAGAAGAACCAAGGAAAGAGCTGATAAGGACAAAGGAGATGATGAACATTAGCTGTGATTTTCTGAATGGCATGATATTAAAAGTAATTATAGTCTGCACATTGCTTCAAAAATAATTGGAATGCCTACTATGTGCCAGGCACTATTCTAGGTGCTGGGGATTCATCAGTAAAAAAACCTAAAAGTTGCCTCTCTTCATACGGAGGCGGAGGGGAAGGGAGAGGAAAAACTGAATCAATCAGTTTTTAAAAACGCAGTGTAAGGGGGCTGGCTATCTTAGGCAGGTGGTCCCAGAAGAACTCCCTAAAGAAGTGACATTTGAACAGAGACATGATTGAAATGAGGCAGCAAGACCTGTGATATCTGGAGGAAGGGAGTTCTAGACATAGGGGACAGAGAATCTGAGGACCCTGAGGTAAGAGAATGCTTTGAGGAACAGCAAGAAGGTGAATGTGGTTGGTGTGGAGGGAGCCAGAGAGAAAGAAGGATTGAGGGCAGAGAGCTAGGCACGGGTAGGATTATATTGGCCTTATGCATTTTGGATTTTATTCTGATTGTTGGGAAGGTCCTGGAATTTTTATGATAGCTACTTGCAAAAAAAAAAAAAAAAAAGATAAATGTTGATAAAGATGTAGAGTTTTGCTTCAAGTGATGTCCTTAAAAAAGAAAAAAAAGAAAAAAAAAGAAGATGTAGAGTAGGTGAAACCCTTGCACACTGTTGGTGGAATAGTAAAATAATGCAACTGCTATAGAAAACAGTATAAAAGTTCTTCAAAAAAAAAAAATCGGACCCCAAAGGCAATCATAGGAACAACAAAAATAAATAAATGGGGCCTGATCAAATTAAAAAGCTTGGGCACAGCCAAGGAAACCATCACAAGGGCAAACAGACAACCTACAGAATGGGAGAAAATATTCACATACTACACATCCAATAAAGGGCTGATAAGTAGAATCTATATAGAACTCAGGAAAATCAGCAAGAAAAAAAAAAATCAAACAACCCTATCAAAAAGTGGGCAAAGGACATGAACAAAAACTTTTCAAAAGAAGACAGAATAATGGCCAACAAACATATGAAAAAAAATGCTCAACATCTCTAATCAGGGAAATGCAAATCAAAACCACAATGAGGTATCACTTAACTCCAGTGAGAATGGCCTTTATCAAAAAGTCCCCAAACAAAAGTCCCCAACAATAAATGTTGGTGTGGATGCAGAGAGATAGGAACACTCATGCACTGCTAGTGGGACTACAAACGAGTACAACCTCTGTGGAAAGCAATATGGAGATACCTCAAAGAGCTCAAAGTAGAACTACCATTTGATCCAGCAATTTCATTGCTGGGCATCCACCCAAAGGAAAAGAAGACATTCTACTAAGACATCTGCACTGGAATGTTTATAGCAGCACAATTCACAATTGCAAAGATTGGGAAACAACCCAAATGCCCATTAATACATGATTAATAAAATGTGGTATTCATAAAATGTGATAATACAAGAGGTAATACAGCACCTCTGGATAGAGCTGGAACCCATTCTACTAAGTATCGCAAGAATGAAAAACAAGCACCGCATGTACTCAACAGCAAATGCTGATACTTCTGGTAGGGAACAGAATTTGAAAATCCTTGTTATAAAAATTGCTATTCATATATTAATGAATAATAAAACTGAAGAGCATTTTGTTCATGAGTATGAACCAAGACTATACTGCCAATAAGTGGTCTGTTCAATGTTACCTTGAAACATATCAAAATAGAAATTTGCATTCATTTCTAAGGTCATATTAAAGTTCTCTATAGTTTCTTATTTTATTTGGTATGAGGTGATTTATGGGAAAGAGAGGTCCCCAAAACTGATGCTATGCATAAACAGGATGCAAGGATAAATAACACTAATACTAATTTTCAGCAAAAGAACCAACACATGTTCATATTACATTAAGCACACATAAACACTTTTTAAAATCAGAAACAAAGTTTTAGCATCTAATATTTTCTTTTCATTTATCCTGACAGAATTTTTTTTAAATTATCTGAGAACGTGCAGATCACAAATCAACACCTTTGTAAGCTAAACTTCTCAGCTCTCCCTCTGTTGACAAGGTTAGTAGACTAGCACCTCAGTCAGCTCTGAGATGACTTCTCAGAGCTCTCCCTGACAATCCTCCCGCCTTCTCTTCCAAAACTAAGCATGGCTCTCATCATAACACATCTCTGTTCAGACTCCTTGCTGGCTTTGCTTCTTCTGTTGTGAATAATTTGAAATAAAGAACTGAAGTTTTAGTCATTTCTAATGAGCCTAACATTGTACTAGGTTTTGGGATCAGATTGCTGAATAAATGGGGTCTCTGTGCTCAAATGCTAGGGTAGGAGCAGTGGGGGTCTGGCACTAAGCCTACAAGGGAAATTCTTCTGCATCTATAACCGAGCCAACCTGGGGTAGGAAGGGACTGTCACACTATGTCTGATGTGTTCTAGAATACAGTATGGTTCTTTAAAAATACTCGTTGATGGGTTCAGTTGTTTTGTGATTAGAAGGAAACTTTAAATGTGCCAGACATTGTTCTTTGGAGTCATTCCATCCATAAATATTATATGAATTGCCAGAATTACTCATATGACTATGATTTTCTTCATGAATCTCAAAATTTCCAAGAAAGGAAGCAATTCAGATGCCCATTTTCTACCTCCCTTTGCGATCCAGAATTCATTTTCTCTAATATAAAATGTAAATGTGGTAAAGACATATGCCATGTGACATCTTTTTAAATTTTATTCAACCAGACAACCAATTTGACTCATATTTTTAAGAAACAGAACAAACCAACTGGCGACTGACAATTTAAATATATTGCCCAATAAGTCAATTTGATTACAAACCCAGCCAATTATTTTAAGAGGCTGCATGGCATGTTTCTCCGCATAGCTCCAAAATATCTTTAATACTTTAGGACTAAAGACTACATTTGCTGGAGAAATTTGTCCACTTGATTCAAGAAAATGTTTAGGGAGCCGATTTTCAGTATCCATCCTCTCAAAGGAAAGTGGAAATTACAGCTGCCATATATTCTGTTTTATAACAAAATGCTTTGAATTTGGCTGCTTTAAACCTCTCTTCACCACATCCATCAATCTTAGATTCTTTCATTGATTCAACAAAATTATTGAACCAAACTGTGAAAAAGACACAGGCCCTGTACCCATCATGGAGACAGGTATTAAGCAAATTATCACCCAACTCTTATAAAATCATAACTGTAACAAGTACTGCAAGAAGAGGGACGTGGTTTCATGACAGCATATAATACAGGGAATTGGTTCCCTGAGGAATGGACATTGGAGCTGAGACTCAGAGATGTAATATAGAAATATGAATTATCACGGTCAGTAGGGGAAAGGTGACAGTTCCAATTACTGATCAGCTGAAAATAAAGCTTAGTGGATTAAAGCAGCATTTTATTATGATGTCTTACAATTTTTTGGATCAGGATTTTGACTGAACAATTTCCTGCTCTACATGGCATCAAGTGGGTTATTTCATGGTACTCAGCTGGCAGCTGGGCTGGGCTGGAGGGTCCAAGATGGCATCGCTCACATGGCTGACTTCTGGGCAGGGACAGCTGGAAAACTGAGCTTATCAGGGCCCTTCTCCTTCATGTAATCTTGCCATATCCTTTCTCCAGAAAGAGTCAAACTTCTTCAGTAACAGCTCAAGGCTCTAAGAGACCAAGGTGGAAACAACCAGTCATCTTAAAGGTTAGGTCCTAAACTAGCACAATGTCTCTTCCACGCTACTTTATTGGTCAAAGTAATTGTAGCTCAGCCCAAACTCAACAAAAAGAATAGACCCTGCCATGCAATGGGAGGAGTGTCAAGGAATGAGTGGACATCTTTAGCCCAGCATGTGGCAGAAAGAACCTTAAGGGTAGGGAAGACAGCATGTTAAAAGGCCCCACGACAGGAGAGACTCTGGCATGACCAGTGAATGTAGAGGCTATTGTGGCTTCAGTGCAGAGATGCAAGGTGAGACTGGAGAGGTACACAGCAGTCAGCTTCTGAGGGCCCTCGTAAGTCAAGGTAAGGATGTGGTCTTTGTCCTAAAAGTCAGGAGGAATCAATTAAACGATTTTAAGTAGGAAGTGAAAAGATTAGTTTTACAGTTCAATAAGGTAATTCTACATGAGGAGTGGAGCCCTGTTGGAGGGAGACTAAGGTGAATGCACAGAGGCTAGTTAGGAAAGCCATGTTCTTAAGAAATGGTGGATATAGTGGTGACATTGTTGGCAGTAAACATGGAGGAAAATGGAGAATTCAAGAGCTTTATTAGGCAGTAAAGTTAATAGGGCTTTGCCAATGTATTCCATATGGGGGGTAAAGGAGAGAAAGAGAGCTGCAGCTCTCAAGTATGGTTACCAGGTTTCTGGTGTACGTAATAAGGTGATGAAGGTTTCTATTCATTGTAGAAAGGCTGAAAGAAGACTGTATTTGGGGAAAGTTGACCATAAATTCAGCCTATCTTCAATATACAATCTGGAAATCAAACCAGAGACTGGGGCTAGAGATAGAAATCTTGCGTTAAGCTTCAGGAATAATCTTCCTATGGTGACACATTCCCCGGTTTCCTTAAGAAACTTTAGATATTTCATCTGGAAAGCAATAAGAGCCACTAAAGTTATAGCCAAGCACTAAAGGCTCCCCTCCCCTGTGCTGACACCCATGCACCTGTCCTATCATTACTCTCTACATGACTTTCCCATCGCATAGGTTTACAAATTATGTCCCATTGGGAAGGCCCTCCCACTTATCCATCAAATTAATGCCATTCTTTAAGGCTGATACCTCACCTTCTTTTGTGAATGTTTTTCTGATTATTCCAACTCTCGTGTACTATATTTTGTCATCATTTGTATTTTATTTGGGCTCATTACCTACACTAAGTTTTGTCTTTAAGCTGTTTAATGCAAATCAATCTTGCTTCTCAAGTAGAGCAAACTTTTGTAAAGCAGAAGCTGTTGTTGCAACTTCTTTTTCAGTCTTTATAGCATATAGTACAGTGCTGGTAACATAGGCGTGTCGAAATAAATTACATTGTATTTCAACTTATGACTTCTCCAATTATGATAGCTTCTAAGAAATCTCTCTTGGAAATAGAATAGAAAGAGAAATGGAAGTCACTGTAAAAATAAATAAAATCTTTGCCTTGATGCTCTACAATTAAGCCGTGAAAGCAGGTTTAACACTCTGCCATACACTATTTTAATTTTATTGCTTTTGAATTTGACTAAAAGATGAGGCTGGTGATTACATGAATAAAAATAAATGTATCACTGTATAACTAAATGCAGATTAAAGTCATTAAGATAAACACTTAACATTCTGTGGACTTCTTTGCCTCCCAGGTTTTTGTAATTCTTCCATGTAAGCATATGTCACCAAAAGATTGGGATGAATGGAGCTACAGAATTCTCTAAATCTTTCCAGTCTTTTCACATATTGAATTTATGCTTTATGCTCTGTGCTGCACTTCTAAGTGCTTTATTTTCTTTGAGCTTAGAAATGTTAACTTGAAATGCTGTCTGTGAACTTTAAAGTGTAAATGTAGTTCCCTAATTTCTTTCTCTGAGTTTTATATTTTTTAAAAAAGATTCTGAATGGGACATATTTGGTGGAGCCTGAGCACTCACCAGAAGCAACCATCAGAAAGATGACCATGTGTCTTGAACTAGCCCAAGTGCCTCCATTTATTCCCAGAGAAATTTTAACTACCAACTTTCACTTCCGTTTATGATGGAGTAATAGGAACCAGATTGATTCTTAAAATGTCTTAATAAACTAGAAACTGGATAAAATAGAAAACCATAGTTTTGAGACAGTGGGAAACAGGCAGTAAAGGGCAGTGATCCTTAATAGAAGGGAAATAAATGAGATTAGTCCTACAAATACCACAGCTTGCTTACTACTTAGAACATCCAGCCCCTAGTGCAGAGAAGGGATTCACAACAGAACCCAGCAAATGCCCTAAATTGAGAGAGAAAGATGAGATCAAACAGGCCAAGATATCTAGAATCTGTGGGACAAAACAAAATAAAGGAAGAAACTGCATAAAAGTTATCTTCAGAGTCCTGCATGAGGTCCCCTAAAGTCTTTGTCTGAGTACTGTTGTTCTTCTCATGTGTAAGAAGAAAGCACCAAAGGCTTGGGGAATAAACTACATGGAAGAAGTAGGCAAAACAATATCCAGAGCTCACATAGAATTAGGAATTGTGTTCCCACCAGCCTCGGTGAAAATACCTCCTACAACAGAGGGCATTGGGTAGAATCCTCTAAAAAATAAGATTTTAGTAGTGAGGCCAAATTAGCCCTTCACTAGAAAAGAAGCATTAAAGCAGATTTGGAAGGATCAAACTAATTTCAAGCAATTTAACTGTGTCCCAGAACAAAGACCAACAATATTTAAAATAATACAATAAAATCCAGCACTACTGATGGAAAATGTCCAGTATCCAATCTAAAATAACCAGGCATGCAAAAATCAAGAAAATATGACCCATAACCAAAAGAAAAACCAATCAATAGAAGCACCTCCAGAGATTATAAAAATAAAAGAATTAACAGACACTGACAGATATGATATGTACACATCTCTATACTCCATAAATTTAAAAATGTATATCTATATATGATATATTAAAACAGCTGTTATATCTACACTCCAAATGCTTAAGAAATTAGAAGAAACCAAGTGCATAAGAAGAAAGATGTTGAAGATATAAAAAGGCCCAGATGAATTTCTAGAGATGAAATATATAATATCTGAAATGACAAATAACCTGGATGAGATTACCTACAGAGTAGGCATTGTAGAATAAAGGGTCTGTGAGCTTGAAGACATAGTAAAAGAAACTAACTAAATGGATGCCCTTCTCCTCCACCCTGGCAGCTCTACCTCAAGGACCACCAAATGCTGACATGCAAGACTTGCCCTTCATAGGGATCTGTGCCTGTGTCCAGGGTGGATGGCCAAGGCTAGCTTTGTCCACCACCCCACTGAGAGTAAGCCTGACTTAGCCTGGTATTTCTTCTGCTTTAAGGACCTAGAAGGCTAGGAGCCAGGTGATGACCCTATGTAAAAAAAAAAAAAAAAAAAAAAAAACCAATAAGCAAAAAAGTCTGAAGAAACAAAGTACAATATGGCTTTGTTACCAATGTTTCCGTGGGACTTGCTGACCATGCTTCTGCCTTCAAAAAGAACTTTAAAATTTTGAAATTAGAATTTTAAAACTATAATTTTTTTCTTGAAGGTGGTACCAAAGTCTACTTCTACCTATAAAGGGGGTGTTGCTGATTTTATTCTCTCTCTCAGATCATGTTTATTTTATTGAGTCTAATATTTAATTTTATTTTATTGATTACAGAGACATATGTAAAGAGTGCTCATTTTTCAAAAATTAATGAATTTCCTCATGTTGATATAGTTGCCCTTTGCACAGTGAATGTGGCTAGACTTCATTTTGTTGACTAGATGTCACTCTCTCAAACCTGAGATTTGAGAATGAGATTTACTATGTAAATGAGCTATAATTCCATTGTGAATGGACAAAATAAAGAGGCAATTTTAAAATTTGTATAATACAAATGTATATTGTGTATTTTTCACATTATGTTCAAAATACTTTCTCTTTTTTCACAACAGTAGTCTTTTTTTAAGTTCTCTTCAAGCTGTATTACAACAGACTCGCTTTACTCCAAAATAGACTATATGAAATCATATCACTTACCAAACTTCTGACTGTGTCACACACATTCATAAGGAGCTCATAAGGAGCTTTTCTGCCTGTTTGTATCAGTGTATACCTTCTTCATCATTTAGAAGTGCATACATTTTATCATCTTAAAGTTCCATATATGAAGAATTCGTGGTTTTAAATACAAGGACACTGCCTTGAAGTTGATGTGTATGGTTAGATTCCTTATCAAGTGGCTTCAGCATTAAAGGATAGAAAAAATGAAGAACTGGTGACTTGATACCAAAGTAAAGCTGTTATCTTCCTCTAGGGTCAGTTGGAAATATTTATTTTGTTATAATTTACTTATCATGGGCAAATAGCAGGGTTCCAAAATCTCTCTAAAGAAAATTTCCTTAGTGTCAGATAAGGTGTTTTCTATGGTCTCAGCTCACTGTATCTCCTTTCTCTAATTAGAAGAGTGTCACAAATTACACTACCCCCAGCAGTCATGGCATAAATGCCCAGGTTCTTAGAAGAGTGTCACTTTGAATGAGGCTATAATACAAGATTGATAGGGGACTAAGGAGTAAGGATGAAATACCCATGTTAAAGATGTCCTGGATCTTAATATTCCCAGTTTTCAGCAAATAGCTATGTCCCATGGATGACATGGATTAGCTGGCTGATAATTCCCATCTATCTATGAGTGAGTCTTCCTACAAGAAAATGGGATGTGGCCGGGCGCGGTGGCTCACGCCTGTAATCCTAGCACTTTGGGAGGCCGAGGCGGGCGGATTGCTCAAGGTCAGGAGTTCGAAACCAGCCTGAGCGAGACCCCGTCTCTACCAAAAATAGAAAGAAATTAATTGACCAACTAAAAATATATATACAAAAAATTAGCCGGGCATGGTGGCGCATGCCTGTAGTCCCAGCTACTCGGGAGGCTGAGGCAGAAGGATCACTGAGCCCCGGAGATTGAGGTTGCTGTGAGCCAGGCTGACGCCACGGCACTCACTCCAGCCTGGGCAACAAAGTGAGACTCTGTCTCAAAAAAAAAAAAGAAAATGGGATGAATTAATTTAAGTGTACTGAGAAAAAAAAATCTAAAATAAAACACAAAGAGAAAAAAAAGACTTTTAAAAATGAACAGAGCATAAGCAACTTGTGCATTAATATCAAGCAATATAACACATAGAATTGCAGTAAAACAATACTGAAAAATAATGGCCAACATTTTTGCCAATTTGATAAAAATTATAAACTCACAGATCTGAGAATTTCAATAAAATTTGAGCACAAGAAATATAAAGATAACTACATGAAGTCACATCATAATCAGATTAATACATAGAAAATCTTAAGAATAGCCAAAATAAAAAAGACATTAAATACAGAGGAACAAATAATGACAATTTCCCATCAGAAAGTATGCAAGCCAGAGGACACTAGAGAGATATGTTCAATGTACAGATGAGAAAAAAACTGTAAATCTAGAACTCTATGCCCAGCAACAATAACTTTTGTTAATCAGGCACAGATAGAGAATTTTTCAATAAACAAAATCTGAGAGATTGATTGCTAGCAGAACTGAAATATAAAAGGTGTGAAATTAAATTCTTCAGACAGAAGAAAAATTAGACCAGACAGAAGTGTGCATTTATACAAAGGAATGAAGAGCAATCACAAATGGTAAATATGTAGATAAATATAAAAATTTTCCTCATTTTAAAAATTCCTTTTTAAAGATGATTATTTAAAATAAAAACAACATTTTGAATATAGATGTGAAATGCATGACAACAATAAGCACAAAACATAAGAGGGGATAAAAGTATGCTGTTTTGGAGTTCTTATAATACATGTGAAGTGATATAATATTATTGATTATAGACTATAATAACTTATGGATGTATATTATAATCTTAGAGCAAGCCTCAGAGAAGAAAATAGGGCTAACACACCAATAATTATGAATAACAGTGGGACAAAGAGAAAGCAAAAAGCAAGATGATAGGCCGGGCGCTGTGGCTCACGCCTGTAATCCTAGCTCTTGGGAGGCCAAGGCGGGCGGATTGCTCAAGGTCAGGAGTTCAAAACCAGCCTGAGCAAGAGCAAGACCCCGTCTCTACTATAAATAGAAAGAAATTAATTGGCCAACTGATATATATATATAAAAAAAAAAAAATTAGCTGGGCATGGTGGCGCATGCCTGTAGTCCCAGCTACCCGGGAGGCTGAGGCAGAAGGATCACTCGAGCCCAGGAGTTTGAGGTTGCTGTGAGCTAGGCTGACGCCACCGCACTCACTCTAGCCTGGGCAACAAAGCGAGACTCTGTCTCAAAAAAAAAAAAAAAAAAAAAAAAAAAAAAAGCAAGATGATAGTGTAAACTCAACCATACCAATAATCACATTAAATGTAAATGATCATAACCAGTGCTATCCAGTAGAAATAAAATATGAGCTGTCACTGTAACTTTAAATTTTCTCATGGCCACATTTATAAAATTGAGAAGCAGAAAGTGTGTATTTTATTCTTACACCACATTGCAATTTGGACTAGCCACATTTCAAATGCTCAATTAGCCACATGTAGTAGATATCATATTGGACAGCAAAGATATGAAACTCTAAAAAAGGGACGGATTATAAGATTGGATAAAAAAGCAAGATCCAACAACATGCTGTTAAGAGGTATGTGAAAAGGGGCTCAACTGATTATCAGGGGAAAACAACTCAAACATATAAAGCTACCATCTCACATCTGTTAGAATGGCTATTATCAAAAAGACAAAAGATAACAAGTGCTGATGAGGATGTGGAGTAAAGGGAACCATCGTACACTGTTGGTGGGAATGTCGGTTGGTACAGTCATTATGGAAAACAGTATAGAGTTCCCTCAAAAAATTAAAAATAGAAGTACCATATAATCCAGCAGTTCCACTGCTGGATATATGTCCAAAGGAAATGACATCAGTCTATTGAAAAGACACTTGCACTCCCATGTTCATTGCAGCATTATTCACAATAGCAAAGATACAGAAACAGCCTGAGTCTATATGGATGGATGAATAGGTAATAAAAATATACTATATATTACATTTTAATTTTATAAACACACACATTGAACACTGAACTCTGTATGTGTGTATGATGGAATATTATTCATCCTTAAGTCAAAAAGAAAATACTGCTATTTGTGACAATATGGATGAACCTGAAGGACATTATACTAAGTGAAATTAGCTAGACATGGAAAGGCAAGTCCTGTATGATCTCACTCATACGTAGGATCTAGAATAGTCGAATACATAGAAGCAGAGAGTGAAATGGTGGTTGCCAGGGGCTGGGGGGAAGGAAGAAAAGGAAAGATGTTAGCCAAAGGTTACAAAGTTTCAGTTATGCAAGATGAGTAAGTTTCAGAGATCTAACATATAGTGTGAGGACTATAGTTAACAATACTATATTGTATACTTGAAATTTGCTAAAAGGGTAGATTTTAAGTGTTCTCATCAAAAAGAAAAGGAAGAAAACGAGGGAGGGAAGGAGAAAGGGGGAAATGGTAACTATATGAGGTGATGGATATGTTAATTAGCTTGATTATAGGGATCACTTCACAATATGTACATATATCAAAACATCAAGTTGTACACCTTAAATATGCACAATTTTGTCAATTATGCCTCAACAAAGCTGAAAAATATAGAAAAATATGTACAATGCTGTAACTAATAAATACAAAAACCTAAGGTGACTCTGTTAATATCATACAAAGTAGATGCCTAAAAAAGAATGTTCCCAGGGAGAGAGATATTACCTAATGACAAAGGGGACAGTTCATTATAAAACAACTGTTATTATACTTTACAATTTCATTTATATAAAATTCTAGAAAAAGTAAAACCATAGTGTTAGGAAGCAGATTGGTTGTTTCCAGAAACCAAAGGGTTGAACCAGGGTATTCAATGCAAATGGGCACAAGAGATCTTTTGGGGGTAATAGAAATAATCTATTAATATATTACGATCATTACGGTGGTTACATAATTCCAGAAATTTGTCAAAACGTATCCAATTATTCACTTAAAATTGAGAGGGGGGACATTTTAAAAAATCCTAAAGTATTCTGGAATAAATATTAATACTAACGCTCAACTTTTACATTTTTAAAAGCAAAGGTATCTATATCCAAAAGACTATTTTCAAATAACATTCCTAGAAATATTTCCTCTCCCGACTCTACTTTCAAAACTGCTTCCAAAAACAGATAAATATAGTTTAAGTCCTAGGAGAAAAAGAAGGAAAACAGCAGATATTTGTAACGAACTGATCAAAGCTTTTCCTGGAAAGATGTAGCAACAGCCTCCAGTACACTGGGTCCTCTTCACTAGAGGAACTTGCTCACTTCTTGAGGAATCAGAGAGGGATCTCCTGAGACAGCTTGTTTATCAGGGTACAGTAGCCATATCCAAAATATCATGGTGGATTACATTATTAAGTATATTTGATTGCCCAATTTAAAAATTGCAAAACGTATGTACAGTTCTATTTTTCAAATTCAGAAAGTCATTTAATCAGAGCTTCAAGCTACTTCTTGTGAGGCTAAAGCACTGGACAGATCTGATACCAGCATGTCTGAAAGATGGCCTGTTATTCTCTAAAGACTTGAGGAAACAACAAAGATCGTGTTTTTGAAGCAGCAAAGCATATAAATTAAACAGACGTATTTCAGGACCTTTCAACACTGAACTCCATGTCATTTGAACCAAGAATGTCTAAAAAAAAAAAAAAAATCTCAACTGTAAAGTAACTTGAAGAAGCAGAGCTTTAAGGACTAGCAATATGTGTATATTTTTAATGGTATGTCAAGTACTCAAGTAAAAATGAGTTAGATGAAAGATAAGGTTTAAAAATTCATAACTATGGGCTTCTGGTAAAGATGCTGTGTAACAAGGCTAATTATGCAGCCAGTAAAGACAAATATGATTACTAATGGGGACCCAAGATACTCTAAATGAGAGAAGTGTCTAAGCCAGGATCAGTGCTTGGAACCAGGACTGGAGTCGGCCGCCCTCCCTCTGCAAAGAAAGCTGAAATAATAAAAGCTAAGATTGCTGCCTGAGGATGTCTGCACACTCAAGAGACAGAAATAAGTAAAAACAGCTTCCTAACCAGGACCAGAGTCCTGTGCCCACAGGCTCAGGGATACTGATTATCAGAGTGAGACAGAAAGTTCTATATAAGTCCTGAAGGTAACCCAAAAATTGCTAGGTAGGAAGGTGTGAATGCAGAGAGACAGAGAAAATACATAACTCAAACTGAGGCTGCAAAATAAAAATTCCAATGCACTAAAAAGGACAGTCAAACCAATCAACAATTGGAAAAATAAATTTACTCCAAGCAATTAAAATTTTTAAATGGGGCAATTTTAACTTGATAGGGAGAATAGAGTTTTTATTTTAGTTATTCTATGAAATGAATACACAGGTCTACGTATGAGAATGTTTATTGCAGCACTGTTTGCAGGAGGAAAGGGTTGAAAGTCACATGTCCATTAATTTGGAATAAAAAAGTAAAATGTCGTATGTAGGTACAATAAAAACTATGCAGCAGAGGTAATATGTAGCAATATGGCTAGAACTCAATAATAATGTAGAGTGAAATGATGAAATTTACATAGCAGTAGTATTGTAGATAATATATAATCATTCACATTAAAACACACACACAAAACAACACTAAATTTTCAAAAGCATAACCAAGTGTTTAAGCAAATACAACTTGCTGGAGGCTTGTGGGCAGAAATGCATGCATTTGAGGATAGAGATTAAAGGAAAAAAATCATTTTTTAAAAAAGAAAACTAAAGATGACTTTGCATGGATAATAATCATGCATCATGACCTGAGAAGTACGATCAGCTGATCTCACCCACATGAGGCACTTGACACTTTACTTTGGGGAAAAAAAGTCTGATTCAACGACCAAACAGACTACAATGAAGAAGAAAATAGTTCTCTTCAATGTGTGGGATGAGTTATCTCCACATCACTTATTAGTGAACGGGACATATCACTCCACAAGGGTGTAGGATTAATTCCAAATGGTTGGAAATCCCAATTAGAGCTTGAAAACTAAAGTCTCAGTGTAACCAAAATAGGAAAATTGTCTTTACAAAAGGTATTATCTGTCACTTTTTTGAAAGCTCTTTTCTTATCCTCTAAATGTGAGAGAACTAAGCACATTTACTCTCCACTAAGCTTCTCTCTAGGAAAATTGACATTCATCCTGTGGGTTTCAAAAAAACACTTGTTCACTTCAAAAAGTAAAAAAATGATATCCCTGAATAGCTGAGCTCTTTTTATTCAAAATATCTTTCACGATTATTGTGCTCAAAATGATACGCTTTGCAGAACCAAAGCCATTGCATGTCCCCACAGTAGCCCACGATATGAATATCTAAATCCTTCATGAGAGAAAGAAATTCAGCACGGCATCAAAATCTGACAAGCCCATCACACTGCCTTTCAGAACTTCTGTTTAGAAATAATCTCATGAGTCCTTGAAGCACCTTGGTGAGAGTATGTGCCTGTGCACTGCCCAGGAAAAGCAGAAATTGTGCCTGAATTTTCCAGGCTACTGACTGTGAAGTTCATCTAAAGAAAACTGGAAAAATATTTTCACAGAGAATGATCTAATGACAATGCTTTGGAACAACATAGTTCTGGGCTGAACTAGCACATGTAATTGCTTCTATCATTTCATCTTAATTGAACAGTTGATTTAATAACATCCTAATATTGACAACAAAAACAATCAATAGAGAATTTTTTAAGTGGTGAGAATAATTCATTAAAACGAACCTAATTGACAGGATATTTGAACAAATTAATTTGACAGTATAGTCAAAGCCATTGAACCAGTTTGGCCAATGGATTCCAATTTATGTAGTAACCACTTCCATTATTAGCATCCATTTCTAACAGAAGTCTTTCCAACCTGTCAATAAGTCACTCTAGGTCAAATTCCCACATACAGTCTTCTGTATTCCCCAACATTAAATTAAGCTCCTATCTTGTTTTCGTTTTAATCCCTACCTTATTTTTTTAAAATATCTATATTTTTTCTCATGTTTAAATTCCATCCTCTGTGTTCTATCTTCTGTTACATTTTATCCTCTCAAGAGTTTTTGATCAACTGAAAATAAACGTATTTCAGTATCATGTAGTTTGATCTTCACAATCCTAGCCTGCAAAAAGGTGTATCCTTATTGGCAAAATCAGTTATACCAAATTGATGGCTTAGAATTAACTCCTCCCAACTGGAACTAAAACTAATGCCTCTATGAGAAGTATTAACAAACCAAAGTTATCTTCTCTGTCCTCTGACCTGGCATATGGTACCATGCTCTGCTTCTGCCTTCATCAACAGTTGGGTGTGCCAAACCTGCCTCATGCCTTGTGTGTACTGCTTTATGTTCACCAAAGTGCAATCATATCAACTGCTCTATAGATTCTTAACAACTAACTGTGAAAGTAGATGAAATATATTTATATTCTCATTTATTAGATAAGGAAATAGACAAGGAGATAAAACATTCATTCACTCATTCAACAAATACTGAAGTCCACAAAGGAACACAGGGACTATGCTAAACACTAGAAATACAAATATGCACAAAACATAATCTGTACTGTCTATGGCTTTATTTATGGTAAAAAAAAAAAAAAAAGGAAACAGGAGTATACAGGAAAGAAAAACTGCCATTTAAGGAATGCCTCTATATGATGTATCAAATGCTATACTAGGTAGCTTACATACCTGATCTCCTTTGCATTTTATAACCCAGCAAGGTAATTTTAGAGTTAAAAAATTTTGAAATTTGGAGAGGTTAGCACTCACTAACTCTTACAGCTCAAGATCATATTCGAACCCTCACTGCGTGATTCCAAACCCTGCCTTTCAAAATAATAATCAGTGCATAACAAGTCCTATGTGCTCTGATAAAAAAATTTTTTAAAAGTACAAATGGGAACTTAAAGGCAAAGTATCAGTTACACTTGGGGTGTGGGGGCAAAATGAGCAGAGGAAGGCAGAAAGGGAGATTTTGCAGGAAAAGAGCTTTCATCAGTGTGGTAGTCAGAATTCTAAAAATGCACCCCACCCAAAATTCTATATCCTAATCCCTAGAACCTGTAAATAGGATGAGATGTGGCTCCATGATTTGGTTTTGTCATACAGCTGCCCCCGAGATAGGCAGATTACCCGATGGGCCAGATCTAATCGCAGGAGTACTGAAAAGCAGAGAGCTTTCTCTGGCTGGTGGCAGAAGAGGAAGTCAGAGATATTGCAGCCATAAGAACAGGTTCAGGCCGGGCGCGGTGGCTCACGCCTGTAATCCTAGCTCTCTGGGAGGCCGAGGCGGGCGGATTGCTCAAGGTCAGGAGTTCAAAACCAGCCTGAGCAAGAGCGAGACCCCGTCTCTACTATAAATAGAAAGAAATTAATTGGCCAACTGATATATATATAAAAAATTAGCCGGGCATGGTGGCGCATGCCTGTAGTCCCAGCTACTCGGGAGGCTGAGGCAGAAGGATCACTCAAGCCCAGGAGTTTGAGGTTGCTGTGAGCTAGGCTGACGCCACGGCACTCACTCTAGCCTGGACAACAAAGTGAGACTCTGTCTCAAAAAAAAATAAAAAAATAAAAAAATAAAAAAATAAAAAAATAAAAAAGAACAGGTTCATTGCTAGTTTGAAGATGAAGGGATTCACATGAAAGGAATGTGAGCAGCCTCTAGAAGCTGAGGGCAGCCCCCCACCCCCACTGAAAGCCAGCAAGGAAACAAGGACTTCAGTCCTACCACCACAAGGAATTGAATTCTGCCAGTAAACTGAGTAAGCCTGCAACAGATTCTTTCCCAGAGCCTCCAGCTGAGACAGCCAGGACAGCCTTTTGATTTAATTTCAGCCTTTTGATACCCTGATCGTAGAACTCAGCTGAGCCCACCCAGACTTCTAACCCGTAGAACTGTGAGCTAATAAATGGGTATGGTTTTAAGCCACTAAATTCATAATTAATTTGTCATGCAGCAGTAGCAAACACATCAGGGAAGTATCTCCTCCTTCTCCTTTCACGGGTTATGAAAATCAGTGGGGTGTTCCTCAGACTGACAGAAATAAAAGGCATTTACAAGCAGAGCAGGTAGGGCAGATGCTGTCGTACCCTCCCCTCCCACATCTCCTAGGCAGTACCAGTACCACTCCATGACTTCCAGCTGCCAGAATCTGAGTCTCTTTGCTAAAGGCTTTCTCAGAATCCAAGGGAAGCTACTCTGCCTGGGCTTGGCAGATCCAAAGGGCCAAGAAATTAACAGTGCCAGGGAACAGCCATCAACCAATGAATGGCAGTAGTGGATAAATCCCTCAGCTCCTTTATTTTTGATGAGACAACTCCCAGATGTGTTCCCCATGCAATTCAGCTCCCATCACCCATAGTGGTAGCTAGCTTGATGACACAGCCTTTACTGGCTGCCTTCTCTTCTCTGCTTCACTTCCCTACTTCCCTATTGTGTCTCCCAATAAACCACTTGCATTTAATACCTGTTCTTAGGGTCTGCTTCTGGAGCAACCCAAACTAAAACAGTGGGTAATGTGAACAAAGGCAGAGAAGCCTGAATTGATGGGACTGAGGTATAGTGTGCTGGGGAAGAGATTAGGCCAGAATACAGAGACTCTCACATGCTCTCTTAAAAACTTGGAAGCTACTTTGGAAGTTGATAGATGTAGCCAAGAGTGTCTGCCAACTTATTCCGTACTAGCAGAACCCTGGGTTATATGTCCAGCTGGAAAACATCCTTTCCCAACATCTTTGAAGACAAAGGTGGCCTGTAAGATAAAGGCGAAAGCTCTTAGTGGAGCTTCTGAGAAAGCCCCTTTACCCCTTTGCCCCTCTGCCCTTCTTTCTGATTAACCGGAAAGAAAATATGATAACTGAAGCTCAGCAACATCTTGACCATAAGGGAAAGACAAAAAGAATTTCAGAGACTTTGGCCAGAATATTCTTGAGCCACTAAACCTACACGAGTAACTGACTGCTTCAGACTTGTTACATGAAAGAAAAACCACCTTTCAAGCAGCTGAACAAGGTTCAAAACTGATAAAGTGACAGATCTGGAAAAGGACTCTGAAATTTGATTGTTTGCCCATTTCTCCAACGCAGGGACAGAGAGGGTTATCCCAGCTTGCCATGCAACCAGAGAAATACCACCATGAAATCTCAGGATGTATTGTTTAGAAACAGCAAACCTACCAATAAATCTCAGGGAACACTGCAGAAACATCAGCAAAGCCTTCAGCAAAGATTTTAATTATAAAACTTCCATTCCAACTTTATATTGCCATTTCACATTTACTTATAAGGAAACTTTTGTGTTTCAAAGTCATTTCCAAGAGTGTTAATAAGGCACCAAGAGACAGCATTTGGTAGCCTCTGCATTGCTTAATAATGCCAATAAAACAGATGTCACTTCAACATCATTGAGAAACCTTTCTTACCTATGTTACCAAGTTCTAAGATCCCTGGTTACATTGAAAAGAATCCCCTCAAAAACACAAAGCAATGCTGTTTTTACTACTCCTCTGAAAAATATATATAGTTCATTGTTTTCTAATGCATAAGGGGAATATATGTACCACAGCATCTTACTACCACCACCATCACACAAAAGAGTTGCAATAAAACAAATTTTGGCACAAGTTACACATGATAGACAACTAGATGACAGATAGGTAGGTAATGTTCATTCTATGGTATATCCTTAATACCACAAAACATGCTACTATTTCACTAACACTTGTTCAAGTAATCATTTTGTTGCATTAGTGTCATCAAATTAAATAAATGTCTCTAAGTCATGGATTGTTGCTTTCCTTGGTGTATTAATGTTTGTGCTTCTGTTATTTTAGAGGGATCTGATATTAAAAGGAAGAAGGAAAAACAAGCAGAGGGGCCTTGTGCCACCCAGAGAAGATATCTGGAGCTCCTTAATATTAAAAGATATTTATCAAATATATTGCCACTAGGTTTAGAAGCATACCTATGTAAATGTGCTATCTGCTGATCTAAAAGCATTTCTCATGTGTATGAAATCATTTGTATAAATGACACTTGGAGTGGCATAAATATATTTCTTCTCTGCCTCCTGTATTTATTCAATTTGGAAATCCCAACAAGCCTTTATTCTTCTCAACCTTGTAACATTAATACTGATATGGAGAGACATGACGATATTTCTGCTTCATGCGTCAGTCCTAAGAAATCATTCCAGAGTTCTACAAACTTTCCTTATCTTCTTACTTTTGTGACTTTAGATGGCATCTCATAAGGAACTTCAGGGACAATTTGACCTTGTAGCTTTTAAAGAGCTCTTCTTGCCCCCAACGTAAATTCACTGTGAAGAAAAGTAGAGTTATCTCATGTCTTCGTTATGCATAAAAAGAAAAAGAAAAGTAGAGTTATCCTCTAAGAAATGGTAATCCCATTGAAGAGAGGGAGGAAAATAAGAGATTCAAGAAGAGATTTGGTAAAATTAAGTCTAAAAAATATTTTTATTTTATTCTATTAATAGGATAAGAACAATCTTTAAAAAACCATTCTCAATACAACACTTTTTGGGGAGGTAGAAACCACTACATTTCATTGTAAGATGTATTCTGTTTTCAGGGGGGGAAATGTGAGGAAAAAATATAACTGAGAAGAAATATGTTGCTTGTCAGACTTTGTCTTCTCTGGCTGTGCTCAATTTCAGGCCCTGATGCATCCAACCTGTTCACTCAGCTGCTGGCTGCATTTGGTAGCTATTAGAATCCACATCCTTACCCCAAAGTCAGGGGCACCCACTGAGCTGTGCATTCCTTCCTCTCAGCTCATGTGACTGTTCTAAATTTGCCCTCCAGTTCTTCCTCCTGACATCAAGGCCTGCTCTGAATTCCAGCACAGTTGACTAAGACCCACTAACACCCCACCAACTCCTTTCCTCCCTGTGCTCTGTGTATTCTCAGCTGCCCCCCTCAACCCTACCCCAGATCTACTGAATCAGAAACTCTTAGGACGGAGGTCTCACAAGTCTGGTTGTAACAAGCCCTCTAGGTGACTCTGATGTAGGCCTACGTTTGAAAACGACTGCTCTAAATCATTTCAATATTTCCCAGAGTTTTGCTATCAAATGGGCAATTCCCTCTGTGAAATAAAAAAAGAATGATATATACTAGCAATAATAGCTAACACTTACTGAGGGAATGCTAGAAGCCAGGTTCTGTTTTAAGCTATTTGCAAGTTTGAAGCTCATTCGATCCTCATGAGAACCATACAGGGTAGGTACTGTTATTATTCCCATTTACACTTTGAACACTGAAGTGGTTAGTAAGTTGCTGCAGGACACACAGATACTAAATAGAGAAGCAGGATTCATGCACAGATATCTGCTCCGAAGACTGGACTCTCATCACTTTGCTGCATGGCCTCTGAATAGCTACACATCTCAGATTTGCATCAAAGACCTATATTCAGGGGATTGGGCACTCCAATTGTAAGGGGCTTTCACATGTGCTAATTGAAACTTCAAGACAAATATTTGAGGCAGATAGTAATGGCCCGATTTCACAAATGAATACAAAGTAAATCGCATTCATCTGAATTTTGTTGAAGTAATATTTGTGTTTATGAACTTTTAAACTTCTACTCACAAGGAAATCTGACCTAAAAGTCACTTACATTTTACAAACCCAGGACCCCCAAAATGGACACCCCTGTTTATGTGCTTTTGATCCTAAAGGAATAAACAAACTGAGAATTGTATGCTATTCATCCTGAATCAAACACACTCAGTCAAATGAAGTAGTATCAGAAATGATCTAGGGGAAAGAGATTAAGAGAACCCACCTGAAGACTCAGCTTCCAGTGAACTTGAGCCAGAGATCTGCTGGAGGGGGGGTATACTTGAGTCAGAGATCTGCGGGAGGGGGGGTATACTTGAGTCAGAGATCTGCTGGAGGGGCACAGGGGAGCTGTATGGGTGTAACAGCTGACAGAGCTGTTTCAGTTAAAACTAGGTAAGACATTGGAAGTGAACTCTCATGACATGAGTACCAACATGAAGCATGCTCCTCATTTCTGCATGGAACAAAGTGCAGGACTCCAGGAACACAACATGACAGTTGCTGTTGTGCTGGGACACAGCAGCACTGTGGAAGAGCAGCAGTCCCTGGCAGGTGTGACCACACCCTGTGGGAGAGAGTGGCGCCCAAGGGAAATGGCTCCTGTGTGGGTGCACTCAGGTAGTTTAATCCACAGCAGACACCTGAACAGGTGTCCCAAAGCGTGCCAAAGGATGACAAGAAGAAATGGCAGATGCCATGCCTCAGCTGGCTGACTGAATTTGTTTCTCAGGAAAACTGAACCTCCCTGGCAATTCCCAGGGATGACCTCACTTGGGGAAGGGGGTGTTCAAAAAGCCCTGCATTAGCAAGGAAAGATTTGACTCAGGAAATTTCAAGTTACATGTTTATACTCAACTAGTATATTACTTCCATAAGTTATGTCCTAACCTTTTTAAAAAAAATTCAGTTTTCAGTCATGTCAATAGTTATCTTAAAATAACTGTGACCTTTAACATTTAGATTAAGAATTAATCGGTGAATTTTTATTATAACATGTAAAGTATGGCATTACTCTTTAAATTTTCTACTTGTTTATCTGATATTATATCAGAATTGCAGATGAACTTTTAAAAAATATTTAAGCTATATTTTTAAAAAAGGAAAATTGAGATATTTTGAAATGAACCATTTGCATTTTCCCATCATGTTGAATTAATCACTATGTTTCATATGCTTCAATACCTTACTCTACTGCTGAAAAGACTATGAAGCACTAAAACCAAGAAAAGACACTGTTAATACACTTAACACATAGGAGACTTGTTGAGGAAATTCTAGGACCTTTTTTAAAAAGCTGTTTCATTTATTTCCTAATACAAAAAAAAATTTAATGAATAGAAAGAGTAAAATAAAATGGTATAAAATATGTTGTATTATACTTCTTATTTTGTGACAAAAGGCTGTGGAAATTAATTCTAGCATGAAATTTTTCTTTTCATATCCTATGACCAAGCAAGAAAATTTGAACTCTATAGTGTTCAAGTTCAATTAAGTGTCAAGTTAATTTCAAAAATTCTATTTTCCATGTCATTTCCAATTATGTAGAAATACTTACAAAGGATTTTTCCTAAATAAGACAGTTCTGATCACGCAAAAGCTTCTTTTCTTCAAGGCAGGTTAGATTCTGAAATGTTGTTTTAATTAACTCCATAGGTTTGTAACTTCCAATGAAGAGGGATTTGAGTTTGTAGTTACCAGGTGCATTTCCTCAAAGTAAGAGTACAAATTAGTCCTTTGATGGACTAAAGCCAGTCGTATCCTTCTTCTCTACATTGAAAATCTATTGAGGGAGTTTTAGAGAGAACCCTTTGGCACCTTGGATGGGTATGCTAATAAACTCCCATTAGTTTAGGTTGATACTGAACAGAATGAATAAGGTCTTGCCCTAATAAGCCTTTTTTGAATAACTTCCCAGCAGCAGCTCTACCTTGTGCTCAGGTTTACACTCTGGACAGTCTTAGAGCCCCTGACATTTGGCTCACAGGCAGCAGGCACTATGGGGATGGACACACTTGAAACTCTGACTCAAGGGGGGAGGGGGACAAGGGCAATATACATAACCTTAACATTTGTACTCCCATAATATACTGAAATAAATAAATAATAAAAATACAAAAACCATCACCAAAAAATAAAAACCCACCACAGTCCTGAAAGGCAGATACTTCTATTATCAACATTTTACAGAGTTGGAAACTGAAGCATAAGAAAAGCCATTAGTGTTCCCAAATCACACAGGTAGCAAAAGCATTTGATTTGAACCCACATGTCTGAATCCAGTCCAAAGGCTCTACATGTTTTTATGTTGCCAAATCACAAATTTCCAGGGTTTTCTTTTATTTAAAAAAAATCACTATTTTTGTGATACCAAACAGAACTCCAAATTCTCAAAATATATAGTTTTTGGTATTACAAATATATATATATATACATTCAATATATCCATTTACATAAAGCATATCATTTGGCAAATAAAATAATGCAAAAATCTATATATCAAATTTTTCTGTTTTAACTCATGAAAAATTGGAGACTAACTTGAAAGAAAATTTTATAACTTTTTGATATTTATATTCAGATGAGAATGCATTCATAATATTAGAGTCAATCATAAATTTCATGGATTAGATTATATTTTGCATTTTACTAAAGAGTCAACATAATGAAAATATGAAGCCTGAATAAATAGATGAAATGATATTTTTCAAAGAAAAACCTTTACATATAATGTATAAAACTAAAAAAAACTTTGGGTGCATACAAAAACTTTTGTACAAGAAACACCATCATAAGAATCTTTTAAGAGGCAACAATTAAAAATTTAACAAAAAAAATACATGTCAGGACCTTTATGTTTCTGTGACCTAATCCTCAAACCTGTTAAGCAAGTGTGTTTGTACACATGGGCATGTTCAGAGAGGACCACTTCTGCCTGCAGAGGCAGAGGCACTAGCCATTCGTTTCCACTCCTATTATATAAATCTTCTCTAAAAAATATTCTACATGTAGACAGCAGACACTTAAAAGCCAGTGACACAGAAGCCACCATTTTCAAGACAGTTCATCTTTTGACTCTTGTATAAAGACTTAAAAGTGCTTTCTTATATTTAGCTGAAAATTTACTTCTCTGAAACATCCACCTATTCGTCCTTGCTCTGCCCTTGGGAGCATCAGCCTTAGGCTGCTGAGTGGAAAAGAACCACCCTGCCTGTGGTGATGAACAGAAATAGATTCTGAGGAATAAAAATTCTTCCCCGGCAGGGTGGACCGTGCACAGCATGGCAGACATCATCATTCCACAGTGGCCTCTGGATGTCTTCCTCTGGGGACTGCCCCACCACCCCACGTGACTTGGGTGAAAATGTCTTCAGAATCTTACCTCCCTGCTACCGCAGAGGTAGGCATGTGACCCGAGCTGGCAAATGCAAATATTCTGTCCCCTGGAGTGCAAGCTCTTTTTGGATACACATACTGGGAGGGAAGGAAGGAGCCTCCTCCCATTTCGAGATCGGAAGCTGTGCGAAATGATGGTGTGCACAGCCCAAACGCGAACGCAGCGTGACAGGATCCTGACCCGTCATCTGAAACTCTGGATGCCATCAGCTATGCCGGTAGCCATATCATCATTTGGACTTCCTGGGTAAATGAAGCAATAAATTCCCTTTTTAAGTTAGCTTGAGTTTAAGTTACTAGTTTCAATCACTTATAGACAAAATAATTTCGGCAAATACATCTGCAAGGGACAAATTTCACTTTCTTTGCAAGTTTTCCTGGCGCTGACTCTCGCCGGGAGAGAAAGGCTGACAGGAGCACAGCAAGTCAGAGTAAGCGAAGCACAGAGACGTTAAAAGTTGAGTCATCTGCTCAAGGGAAACTTGGAAAGGTTTGAGATGAAAAACCACGTCCCAGACCCACCTTCATGTATGCCAAACTTGCCTGCTTGTTTTCTGGAGTATTATCTGGAGTGCTAAAGGAGGCCATTGCCTGCCCAAAAAAAGACCCTATAATTAATGATTCCTGATTCCAAAGTCCCTTTACAAAGGATGGAGGCTTTCATTACAAAACTGAAAATGAGATGTTAATGTCTCCAGCAGTCTCAGGTAAGAGGAGGAAGGGAATCACAAGAACACTGGAAAAGGGACTGCTGTCAATGTGCCTTGGCATTGGAAGAGACTCCAGGGACAATCTCTGCCCACTCCATGTTTTCCCTGAGAACAGGCCTTGCTGTCACAGTCCAACCCTCCAGACAGGCAAAAAGGACCCTGGCATCTAGCTTATCTCCACAAGAGGATTTATTTCTGGCTAATGCCATAGTGTTAATTAAAAGTGCCCATGAAGATTTCGAGAGAGGTTTTAAGGACAAAAGTCGTGTCCCCAAATATTTCACTTGCTAGTCCCAGAAAATTGCACTGTGCTATTTAATAAAGATAAATCTGATTCATTGACAGCAATTAAATCCAAACTATAACTAAAAATACGCGGTTTCACCCAAATGCCATGTCTCACCTAGTCCTATCAGCCTTCTTACAGCTTTACTCCTTCCCTGGGGGTCTGCATATTTTGCTGGGTTTGTCTTTCATCAGTACAGCTAGTGATTAAGCTACTAAATATATGCTGGTAATAAACTATCTATCTCTCAGACACTTCCATTTCCCTTCTCACCTTCTGTGCTGAAAAGTGACTTCTACAAATATTCTCCATGAAAGGGAGCAAAGAATTGAAATGACATTTCACTAGTGGTGAATCAGCATCTCCTCTCACTGAAACAGCTTACATGCTTCAGAAGTCTGACATAAGGGCTGTCATACGTAGCGAAACATAAGACCTCAGGGACTCATGGTCGGGGAGCAGGAAACACGTGACACCCTCCCTTTACCGACTGACCTGCCACGCAACACTTCTGTGTGTTTTCATAGAGAAAATTCTTGTGCACATCTGAATATAATATAAATATAATATGGCCTTGCTGATAGCGAGAAAGAATCCTCAGGCATTTGAGAAAATTTCCAGACCCATTAGCTGAATCTCTATCCCCCTGAAGATTCTGTATTAAGGAAGTAGTTTGTGTCAGTTTTTCTTTTTTTTTAAAAAAAAAGGGGTGATTATGTTATAATGTTTGAATGAATATAGGAGATGATTAAAATAATTTTGGAGCACTGCCAGGTTCCAGGCACTGGAGATATTGAGGGAAGCAGCTGAGTAGGGTCCCCTCTCCCTGCGCAGCACACGTTCTTACAGAGGTAACCCGCAGACGCCAGACAACACTTGCAGGGTGCTGGAGGAACATACACCTAGCTAACAGGGTCGGGAAGGCTTCTTTGAGAAAGTAATAGCTGAGTTGAATCTTGAAGGACTAGGGATAACTAGTGTGGGGGAGGAAGGGAGTAGGGAAGGCATTTCAGCCAAAGGGAAAATGTGTGAGGGCTGTAGTGAGGAAGGGTACACCCCTCACTCAGGACATGAAAGAAAGCAGCGTGACCAAACATGGAGCGCAGGAAGCGTGGGGTCAGGGGTTCGGATGTGGTGAGGTAATTGTGTGGTTTTGTGTTGTCAGGGTTCTACAGAGAAACAGAACCAATAGGATACATAGATATGTAGATATGAGAGAGGGCACGTATGAGGAAAATTGGCTCATGATTATGGAGGCTGAGAAGTGCCACAAAAGGAGTCTCTAAGTTGGAGAACCAAGTTAGCTGGTGGCATGACCTGGTCCAAGTCTGAAGGCCTGAGAACTGGGAGCCCCTGGCAAGTCCTGGAGACCCAAGGCCAGAAAACCTGGAGTTCTAACATCCAAGGACAGAAGATAGGTGTCCCAGGTCCAGGAGAGAGAGCGAGTTCACCTTTCCTCTGGCTTCTGTTCTGTCCAGGTCCTTCACAGGCTGGGGGTAACCTCCCACACTGGGTGAGGGCTCACCTTCCTCACTCAGTCCACTGATCCAAACACTAGTTTCTTCTGGAAACCACCTCACAGACACACACAGAAACAGTGCTTTACCAGCTATCTGGGTATTTCTTAATCCAGTCAACTTAACACCCAAAATTAACCATCACAGCATTCAGAGTGATGTTAAAGGTTTTTTTAAAAACATGTTCAAACTGAGCTCTCTCCTAAATCTGTTCCACTGACAGATTCCTCCATGTCAATAAATGGCAACTCTATCTTAGTACTTACTTGGTGTCATCTGTGACTCCTCTTTCTTTTATATCCTACACTGAATTTATCAGCAAAACTTATCCATTCTACCTTCAAAATATATTTTTTACTGAGCCGTTTCTCATCATTTTCACTATGCCATCCCAATGCAAGCCCCTCTCTCCTAGATTTTGCAATAGCTAATAAATGATCTTCATATTTCTATCTTTGCCTCCCAAGAATGATCCTTTTAAAATATGAACCAGACCATATCACTCATGTTCCCAAAGGCTCCCCAACTCATTCAGAGTGAAAATCAAAGTTCTGGTCTGCAGAGTTCAGTCTCTGACTTCATTTCCCATTACTCTCACCCTCATTCCAGATACCCTAAACCCAGTATCCTGGCTTCCCTGGAAGGGCAGGTGTCCTTCCTTCTTGTAGCTCTGCATTTGTTATTCCGTCTGCCCACGTCCACACAGTCAAACCCTCACCCATTTCAAGCTTTTGCTCACATGCTATCTTTTCACTGAGGCTTTCCCTACTGTGCTATTTGTAAAAATATATCACCATAAATATTTGCACTTATTTACTTTGTGTCTTCCACAACACACACACACACACACACATACATACACACACTCTAGAATGCATAGGTCCATGAAAATTGGAATTTCTATATCCCCAAGGCCTGGAATATTGCTTCAAAATAGTAAAGCACTCAAGGCCACATGCAGTAGCTCATGCGCATAATCCTAGCACTTTGGGAGACCAAAGCAAGGAGGATCACTTTAGACTAGGAGTTTGAGACCAGCCTGAGTAACACATGGCAAGACCCTGTCTCTGTGAAAAATACAAAAGTTAGCCAGGCATGGTGGTGCATGTCGTAGTCCCAGCTACTTAAGATGCTGGGACAGGAGGATCGCTTGTATCCAAGAGTTTGAGGTTGCAGTGAACTACGATGACACCACCACACTCTAACCTGGGCAACAGAGTGAGACTCTGTCTTGCAGGGGGAACAAAAAAGTAGTAAGTATTCAATAAATATTTGTTGAATAAAGGTCTTCATCCTAGAGCAATAATAAGCCAATGAAAGCTTTAAATGTGAAGAGTCATAATTAGAAATGTTTTAAGATCTAACTGCCCATGAAAAAGAATGTTGGGGTACAGGGGAGTGGAGTGCCATGGGCAAAAGTGGATGCCTGGGTAAAAATGAGCTCATATCTGTATTACCAGAAAGAGTTAGTACAGTGAACTGAGGAAATGAGGCTTACTAGCCTTGGGAATGACCCAGCCTCCAAGATGCTCCCACGCCCTCACCAACTGACTCACCCCACCCAGTATACATGTCCTGTGTAATCCCTCTCCCGTGCCGAATGGAGGCTGGCTCTGAGGGTCCAACCAAATATGACAGATTGATGCTGCCTGACTTCCCAGACCCAGTTATAAAAGGCCTTGCAACTTCTATATTGGTGTTTTGGATCACTTCCTCTTAGAACCTTGAAGCACTGTATGAGAAAGTCCTGCTACTCTAAGACCACCCTGCTAAAGAGATCACCTGAGGAGGCCACATGGAAAAAGACAGAGATGACACAGAGAGAAAGATGCTCTACCAGTCCCCAGCTACACCAGTCTCCAGCCATTTGAATCATTCTAGCTGAGGCCCCAGACCCTGGGAACAAAGATGGATCTCTCCCATTGGGCCACATCTGAACTCCTGACCCTTAAAATCAAAACAAAAGTGGTTTAAGCCGCAATTTTTAGGGATAGTTTGCTGAGCAGCTATATATAACCAAATACTCAGTGAAGAGGACTCTTTGTACAGTGGGATTTCACCAACCGGCACAGGTCCAGGGTTAACTAGCTTGAAGGACAAACTATCTCAAGATACCCTCATGCTTAAGAGCCTGATTAGCATTAGCAAGATGGATCAGTTTAATAAAAGAAAAATGCAGCTGCTTTCATGTAGCTCTTAATATAAACTGCCAAAAATTTACCTGCCTGATTTTTCTCTAGATTTCATTATGCATAAGCCCTTTAAGAAGATGACAATATGCCTGATCAACTAAGGGAGCTATGGATTACCATGACATTTTCCCCCTCTAACCCTCTGGAGGTTAGAGCAGTATCTCCTGTTAGAGCACAAATTGGAGTCAATATGATTTTCTCTCAAGGACAATGAGTTAATTGTTTGCTCTGCAGTTCATCCAAAAACTAATTGGAACTGTTATTTCAAGAATATGTGATGCCTGAACTCTTTATGCTTTTCTACAAATCAAAGACTAAATTATCATATCAGAGACCTTAAATTATAAATGGAAATATTAGCCAAATGAAATCCCCTTTTAAATCATGAACAAGGTGTAAATAATTGATAGCTTAAAGTAAATGACCAAAAAACTAGTGAAAGTTCATTGAAATGTGAAGACAGAAAGAGGTCAGAAGAATTCTATAAGGAAATATCAAGCTCTCAGATAGAATCCAAGCATAGTTATTCTAGGAATACTAATTAAGATGGCATCTTGAAGAGCCCACCTATCTGCAGTAACACCCACCTTCCATAAGCTTCTGCTGGGTTGTTATCCTGCCCTGTGCCCTCAGCCCTATGGCTAAACTTGAGCCACATCCAACTCCTCAAAGAAACATTGATACAAATGCATACATAGTGCATATCTTGCTGTGAGAACGATGAACTCTCCAAACATAATCTCAGGCCTTTAACTGCATAAGGGTACCTGGTTTCCTGGGAAAAGCCTATGACAGATATAGGGTAATGTTAAGAGGTCAACACCCCAAAGGCTTCCCCCCATCATTTACAGAATAAAGCTCTATTTCTTAATTATTTCTTAATTTCTTAAGACATATAAAGCCCTCTATGACCTTACTCTTGTTATATCTCCGGAATCATTTCTTGGTACACCTTTTCTAATCATCACCATCCCTACTTGGCATTCTACAACACATATGCACATGTATGCACGCACACGTGCACACACATGTGTACACACATGCGTGCACACACACATTATCCTCTGGCAGCCCTAAACTTGTTGCTGTTCCCTAAATGTACTATACTGTTTCAGATCTCCCTGTAATCTCTCTCCTTGTATAACACATGCTTTCCCTCCTTTTAGGAATCAACTTAAATATCATTTAAGAATCAATTTAAAATTCACCATTCCTATGAAACCTCTTCTCACTCCTTCCTTCCTGGCAGACTCTGCTGGTACTTTCCTTTGAGCCCCCAAGAGGCCCCATATATTGACATTATTCCTTTATCTTGTCTGTTCATATAAAAAGAAAGATGTACTACCAGTCCCCAGACGAGTACCTGACTGAGTTCTTGGGAAGAACAAATAGCCTTGTTTGACCGTCTCTCTGTCAGAAGCCCGTAAAACACAGGGCTGCTTTCATATGTGGAAAAGGATGGAAGGAAGAGAAATAGCCCCTCCAAACTGAAGGAAAAGATTTGAAAACTCTAGCTTTCAGTGACAGTGTTATTAATCTTGTCCTTATACAGAATAAATCATTTTCTACTCCCTCTCATCAACATCACTTTTTAATCAAAGCCTTCAAATTATTACATGACATTTATTAGATAAAAGTAGATAAAAATTTTCATTGACAAGTAAATAAAAACATGCCATAGAAGTTTAGGGGCCAGAGAAATGCCCTATTTTATAAAAACTCCCACAAAATTGCAAAAGAGACAATCACAAAAGAGCCAACTACTCATTGTGCATTATTCTATGAAGCATGTACTCTATAACATAGTTACTCTGTGGTGGGTTACAGGCACATGTATAGTATTTCATCAAGGAAGTATCCTTGAATTATTACAAATCTCTAAGGTGGTCAGAACATCTGAAAGGGATTATAAACCCAAAATTACAGTCTGATGAGTAAGTAAAGAGAAAAGGTCAGATGCACTCTCAGGAAGGAGAAATGGATGATAAAGTTATTCAGCTCTACCTCTGGGAGCAAAACTGTGGCTAGAAATAGCCAACCTAGGATTGGCTTTTATAGTCTTCATCCATTTTAGGCAGTGTCAATTATCCCAACTCCATAAGGATTCTGAAAATTTAAACCTTTGTAGAAGATTTGCTCCTGAGTGGAAAATGCCAGGAAATGCTTAGTTCTATAGATACTTCCTAAGTAATAGTATGGTCAACCCACTGTCAGCTCATCCTTGAAATGCTGAATATGACAGCCACCATAAAAGAATTATTTAAATCCATATTATAATGTACTCAGTTCTTTCAATAAATGTCCTTTTATTTTGATGGTTACATAACCTTGAGGAAATGAAGTTTTAAATTGGAGACCCTTGTCATTGTGGGGAGCCCTATCCCATAAAGGCCACATTAAACCGAGAGTGAACAAAAGCAGTATCTGGGAAGTATGGAACAAATCTTCAGGAAATAGACCTATTTCTGCTTATGAGCTTGGAATATAAGATGAGTTACTGTCTTCCTCTCTTTAGTTCTAAATCGTGGGCTATGATGCCCTGTTGAGGACATGAGAGAACTATCAAACAAATGGTGTGGAGCAAATGCAATGTTCATTTTTTTAAAGCTATTTTTTCTGGAACTTCTCAAATATATCCAACAGTAGAAAGAATGATCAACCTCCATAGCTACATCACCCAGCTTTAAGAATTAACAATATTCTGTCATTTTTGTTTCATCTATCAATGTTCCAAACTTTTCTCTTTTTTCTGGAGCAAATACCAGACATCCTACCATCCTATCCCTACATACTTTAGAATGTATCTCTGACAGATAAGAACATTTTAAAATAACCATTCCAGTTTTATAACCAACACAAGTTATTCCTTAACATCATCTAACCCCCAATCCCTCCTCAATGTTCTCTGATTATCTAAAAAATGTCTTTTTACATGGTTTGTTTGAATCAGAAACCCAACAAAATTCAGATATTGTGTTTAGTATGTTCTTTAAGTCCCTTTTAATCTATTAATAATAACATTACCCCCTCTCTTTTCTTATGCTATTTATTTGCTGAAGATTCTAGATCTTGCTGGCTATACTCTGATGGTCTTATTTAGGAGGATGCTCTACCCTCTTATTTCCTATAAACTGGTAGGTAGATTGGAAACTTGACTAGATTCACATTCAAATCTTTTGGCAAGAATATTTCAAAGGTGGTACTGTAAGTCACACAGAAGCCACATGTCTGTCTGTCTGTCCCATTTTTAATAGTGTTAAGATGGATCAGTGGCTCAGGAGATGGCAGCCCGAACCATCCATAAAGTGACCCATTAATATCTTGCCTAATGATTTTAGCATCTACATTGTCTAGATTCACTACTTCTTTAGGGATTGAAAATGGGATTATCCAACTATTTTATTTCTTCTGCCTTTATTTTCCAATATTCTTCTACCAAAAAAAAAATTCTCTTGTCATCTCTGAATGCAGCCCCTCAACTCAGAGCTGGCTTGACACTCACATCTGGACTCCAGTATTCTCTCGTTGGACATAAACAATCTCACAGAACATCAAGTCATCTTGTGGCTTTGAAGAAGTGAGATAAAAAGACAAGACCAACTCATAATATTGTTTAATCACAGACAAAAACAAGGTTATCTGTGAACCACAAAAATATCAAATATCCTTCTTTTCCAAATAATATGAGTGACTGCTGCTTCTGCAACAATTACAGCTTTAGCCTTGCTCTAGCCTGTAAGATGTATTGAATACTCATACATATCATATATGTCCTTCTTTAAATAAGATTAAAATATCCTATCACAGCATTATCCCCCTTACTAAAAGCATTCAATCCAGAGCAAAGCCTCTCTTTCTTGAACTCTCTCCAACATCACCTAACCACAGCCCCAATCCTATATGTCCTTTTTAACACCCTGTTACTGAGACACCTGACAGTCCTTCATTGTGCGCATGTTTCCCTCACTGCCACATGTGTGACTTGAGGCACAGCAAGTGCAGTATAGGAACATTTACTCCTATGTGGTTATCATGTAATATAGTCCATACAGGAAATACCAGACACCTGCTTGATTCTTTCAATTTTTACTCTTTTGAAGAATGAGTTTGTGCTCTGGCAACCTACAAAGTATACCAATATGGTACATTTTTTCTTTTTGAATTTATAATTATGAATTAATAGATTTTTTATTATTTTAACCTATGGCAGTCATTTTTTTTATGTTTAAATATTCCCAACTTTGGCCAGTAGGAGCCACATAAAGTTGACTCCTGTGTCCTATTGATGTGATCCAAGAAATCTTTGATAGCTTATGTTTTCAGACAAAAGCAAATGTCCCTGACACATACATACATACATATATATATATGTGTGTGTGTGTGTATGTATATGTATATATACATACGTGTGTGTGTGTGTGTGTGTGTGTGTGTGTGTGTGTGTGTGTGTGTTTGGGGTGGGTAGAGATTGACTTACTATAGGGAATTGGCTCATCCCATTATGGCAGCTGAGAAGTCCAACATCTACAGTCAGCAAGCAGGAGACCCAAGAGAGCTGATGGTAAAGTTCCAGTCTCAGTCCAAGTACAAGTCCGAAAAAGCAGGAGAAGACTGATGTCCCAGTTCAAAGACAATCAGGCAGAGATAGAGAATTCTTTGCTACTCAGCCTGTTATTCTACTCAGGCCTTCAACAGATGGGATGAGGACCACCCACACTGGGGAGGGGGGGCTTTACTCAGTCTAAAAATTCAAATATTAATCTCATCCAGAAACATCCTCACAGGCATACTCAAAAATGATGTTTAACCAAATGTCTGGACATCCTATGGTCCAGTCCAGTTGACACAAAATTAACCATCACAGCAAGTCAGCTTTTTCTCCATAGTATTCACTTTAAGCAAAACATGAGAGTGGTGATATCTTGTCTACAGGTAAGTGCTGTACTATATTCAGGCACAGTAAGACTTATATGAGAACACCATGTGTAGCCTCAGTTACCATAGCTTTATAAGAATGTAGAGGCAAGGCAGAGTTTCAGTGGAAAATGATTTTAAAAAATAGAAAATGAGTCCAAAGAGGGAATATTAAGAAACTTGCCTGGAAAAGAGAATGCTAAAGAATGATTTGATTATTGTCCTCAAATAAGAAAGTTTTTCCAAAGGGAGGTGTTGGACAGTCAGCACCATGTTATTAAGCACTCTGCTGGAGAAAAGAGATTAAAGCAAGGGATATTTGGCTATATCTAGAGAATGCCCTCATCACCCTCTCTTAGATATCTAGAAGCAACCCATTCGAGTTTGGAGATGGACCTTATTCAGGAATTTACCCTCTCAGGGTGCTTTTTGGGAATGTAATTCTGTTTTATTCAGATAGATCATCTCTACCTGACACTGTAGAAAGTAGATCAGCTTCTCTCTAATACACCCCAAAAGGCTCTATGGTTAGCTGTAAACAGATAGGAGGGAGGCAGTAGGTATGGCCCATTCTTCCTGCATGGGGAGGAAGGCCAACTGGTCCAGAGATTACACTGAAGGTGGAGTTGAGCAACAAGCTTCTCTAAGGGCTATAAAAAACCCAAGAGCTTCCACCATACTCTTCCTCCAGAAAGCTTGGGTCCTCCATACAATTCCTACAGCTCATTCATGTTCCCATGGGTGAGAACAGGGGTGAGAGAAGTGGGTTTAGTCATTGCAGAAGCTGCCAAACACGCTGCAGATTGCAAAATAAACAAGCACCCTGTTTAATCTAACGTCAAATTAGGCAGACTAGATGTAAACATGAGGATAGTGTCTCTCAAAGGAAATAACTCTGGGGCTGTTAGTCATCCCAGAAGAGAAAGTTATTAACAGAACACTTAGAATAATTCCTCTCTTCTAATTCAGTAGACGGGACTTGGAGGTTAGATGACTGGAGAAAAAAGCACTAACAAGAACAACTTTCTAAAAGGAAGATTTCCTTTAAAAAGGTTGTTTCAAGGGCAGGAGTGTACCTGCTTTCACCAGCTCACAGGGCAGGATGAGAGGATTTCACAAACAACACACAATGTGGCAGAGAAAAACAACTCCAACAGCTTTAATAAAGCCACAAATATTTTTTCTCATCCCCTTCTAAGCCCAGAAGCTACTTTCTATTTTTATACCTTTTTCCCCTTTTTGATTGACAAGAAAGGACAGCAAGAGGAAAGCTGACTGCTTCTCTAATAAATTGTTTGACTACACTTCACAAAACCTAGATTAGATGGAAAATAACTATATAGTCAACTTCTCTCCCCCAGTTATCTGTGTTTCCATTCCGTATGTAGAGATGTTCAACAAGAAGAAAATAGGTTTGGTTCAAATGCATTCTTTAGTCACATAACCAAAATGTGCCAATTAGTGCTTGTTTCTCAGTGGGATTTTCAGTCAATACATTTAAATTACCACAAATCCTTTTGATGAGGTGGTTGTTTAGAAACTGTTTCAACTAAAATCTTGAATCCAATATTTGTGTCCTTTATCCAAATTCTTATCCTTTAGAAAAATGTATGAGAGAGAAAGCCCTGGAAAATAGTCTCACCTTTTTAACTATCTGTCTAAATGAGCTGAATGGTGGCTTCTCACAAAAGGTATGTTCACATCCTAATCCATAGAACCTATGACTATTACCTTATGTGTCAAAAAAGTGAATATTATGTGATAAAATATGTATTTAAGTTAAAGATTATCCAGGTGCAATTACATACACCTTTATAAAGTAGAAGTAGAGGGTGTCTTGGAATGGACACATGGAGGAGAGAGTGGAGGATAAAGTGAGCACAGAGGAAGAAGATCTGAATGATGTGGCCACAAACCAAGGAATGTCCATGCATGCTGGCAGCTACAAGAGGGTAGAAGCAGCAAAGAATTCTACTCAAGAGCTCCAGGAAGGAGTATGGCCCTGCTGGCATCCTGATTTTGAACTCTGTTCTCCAGAACTGTGAGAGAATAAATTTCTCTTTTAAGCCACCAAGCTATGGTAACTGTTCACAGCAGCCATAGGAAATTAATACACTGTCCGGTCCATATTGTCTCCTTTAAAATAGCTGATAATAAAGGACTAGGCCTAAATTGCATATTTGTACTAGGTAATCGAGACCTCCAGCTACACTCATGGGATCAGTAGTAGACACTGAGCTAAAGCCAAAAGACTAAGGTGAGTCAATGAGCTTCTCCCTTTCAGGAATCTAACAAGACACATAAAACCACTGTCAGGTCATGGTGGACACTGGAGCCATAGGATCACATGGATTTGAGGCCTGAGTCAGTTCCATGATAAGCTTAAGTCATTTACAACACTCTGGGAGTGTTAATCTGTAAAACAGGAAAATTAAGAGCTGAGCAGAAAGAATTGAATACCAGAGAATTCACTTCATACTTCATAGAGAAAATAAATGCAATCAGACAAGAATGATCTCATTTTCCCACTGTCAACCCATCATCCAAGCTGGATCTCTGCCCACACATTCTTTCCATTACAAAGGAACAACTGCCCTGCCCCTGTCTAAGGACCACTCATCCACCTGGGTTATGAATCCCAATTCCTCATGCTTTAATTTCACTCCTGCAATTAAACTCTTTCCATCTCAGATCCTCCTCCCCTGCTCTCTGATGGGTCATTCACACTCTCATTCAAACATGGCCTAGTGTTACTCTCCCTAACATCTGTCCTTGGAGCCCACGATGTCCTCTAGTAACCACAAATGAACTCAGCTCGCTTTCAACTCTTCTAAGAGGTTGTCTAGCCCCACTGTTTCCTTGCCTCTGGTTTTCTACTCAGGCCAATGAAACAGTTCTTATTAAAGTCACAAATGACCACGATATCCTCAGCTTACTTGAACTCTCAACAGCATTTGATGAAGTTGATCATTCTTCTTGAAATTATATTTTCACAGTTTTATGACACCAGACTTTCTATTTCCCTAGTGTCGGCTGGCTTTTCAGACTGATCAGACCTCTAAACACTGTCAGGCCTCTGGGATCCCCTTTGACTCTTCTCACCTCTACATTCTCCCCCCAGATAGTCTCCTCCAACCCTTTGGCTTTAAACACTGCCAACACATTCTGATAAGTCAATTTTGCATTTCCAGTCTTACTTTGTCCCTGAACTTCACACTCAAATATCCCACTACCAACCTCTTCCCATGGCTGTTTAATCATTACGTCACCCTTACCACGGCCAAAAGAAAATTTTTATTCCCCAGTCTGACTCTTTTCAATGAATGGCACTGATATCCACTCAGTTGCTCGGGTCAAAAGTCTTACAGGTTTTCCTTACTTCCTCTCCTAACCTCATATTCCCTATCTAATCCACCAGCAAGTCTACCTTCAAAACTTACCCTGAATTTGACCACTCCTCACCAATTCCTCACCACCACTTCAAATAGCAGCAAAATTGGGAATTTGTTTATCATTCCTCAATGAATTTCCACTGAATACGAATTATAATACACATTCTTACCAAAGTCTAGAAGGCCCTACGTGATCTGTTCTGATTACTTCTTTGATATTATCACCTTTTACTCTTCTCAATTCTTGTATTTGAAGCACACCAGCCGTATTTCCACCCAACACACATTTCAAGTTCAACTTTTATTCAGGGCCATTCTTTCCTCTAGTTGGAGACATCTTCTCCAGATCTTCACATGCCTGTCCTTCCTCTCATAATTCAAATGTCACCTCCTCAGAAAGGCCTTTCCTGACCACCTCAGCCAAAGTAGTAATAAAACCATACCACTATCATGTTTCCCTATTTTATTTTCTTCATAGCATTTATTAAGTGTCTGAAATTATTCCATTAATCTATTTGAGTGCTTACTGTCTGAATTATCCCATTGCAATGTCTGTTCCTTAAGGCAATGATTTTGAGATTTTTGTCCCTCTGTCCCCAAGTTCCTAATCTATAGCTAGTATTTAGTAAAAAAAAAATTTTACTTACTCAATGACTACAGGGCCCTCTGAGAATCCTTCAATTTTAATCCCCCTTAGGCTTGGTGGTACATCATTCCTAGTCCCTGAATAGGTGATACTAATTGTTATATGCTTTTAATGATCTCCTTTAATTTGTACAATTCTGGATTTCGCATCTTTGCAGCCGGTGTCTTCATAAAATCGTTGAAATGATGCTGCACCCTGTATTCGGACATTAATCAAGTATACTTGACAATAAGGCTAAGAACGTGAGGTGCAAAAATAATTTCAGTGCTAGCTCCCCCTTTGCCTACCCCTTAGCCTGGTTTTGCTTTCCTGATACAGGCTTAAAATCTGACTTCCAAATCATATCTGAGGAATTAAATGATATCTCTGTAGGTTCCTTGCTTTTCACTGCTACGATAATCTGGATATGTTTCTCCCCAGGAGAAGAGATGAAACCTTAGAGAAGTATAATCCATTTCCTGACTTGCCAAGGACATTAAACATAAGCCAGTATAAGAGTTTAATCATTAAATATAAGGCAGCATGAAAACAGCAGTGGCCTGGGAGACTGAAGACCTGAATTCCAGTTCTGAGTCTGCCCCTGTTTACTTCAAAGGCCTTGGCAGGGGACTTAGCCTCTCTGAGCCTTTCTCTTCTGTAAAACAAGGAGATTGTACCAGTTGACTTCAACTCTCTTTTCCATAGCTAATAATCTATTATCTAATATGCACACATTTTCTTTTTTGTTGATACTATTTCAAAAGCTGCTCTTCCCTCTCACTTTCCTAAGAGACTTAAGGCTGGGAAAAAGCAGCTGGCTAAATTTCACGCGCAACACACTTCTGCTCATACAGAAATGCAGGCTGCTCCCCTGGCAGAGAAGTACGTGGTGGTTGATCTGCACCTTGCTGGTTGGATATATGCAATGGCCAGTGGGAGTTTTATTGGGTTCGTGGCACTGAAGGATAGCAGGCAGGCAGCTTCTTTTAGCTCAATGGTGTTTTTGTTTGCTTGTTTAGTTTAATGATAAAAACATATTTATTCAGGTGCTCAGTTATAAAGTGAAATGTGGTTCCACAGAACTGAACTGTGTGCAGTGAAATTCAAGCTGTAAGCCACACATCCCCACATATTTAGGCTGAGCAAGCCAATTTCTTACTAGATATTTGCAAAGATGAGGTAAAATGCAGATTTGCCAATGCCAGTCTGTGCATATATTCAGCAATATATACTTGTTTGAACTAACTTACCATGACTGCAAGTTAAATTGAAGCCCTCTGCAGTGAATTTCTAAGTACCAAAGCCTTACTGGGCAGATATGAAAGTCAGTTTTCATTGTCATTGACCTCTTTCTGCAGGGAAGGGATGGGCGTTAAGAAGAGATAGCTAGTAGCAAGTCACTCCCTGTCCACACTCAGACTTACCCTTAGCCCTGAGTGTAGCCTTCAGTGAGTTCCACCCATTGAAAAGAACAATATATCTCCTCCCTATATAAAGATGGAAATGCCTGTCAAGCTGATTGGCAGCTAATGGTCTATGCCAATGGTTCTCAAAGGAAAAACAGGAAATCTGAATACAGTATGGACTCCAGTTAATAGTATCGAATCAGTATCAGTTCATTAGTTGTCATAAAGGCATTATACTAATCGTAAGATGCTAATGGTAAAGGAAACTGGGTGTGGGGTATATGAGAACTCTCTGTACCAACTTTTCAAATTTTTCTGTATATTTAAAACTATTCTAAAATTAAGTGCTTTAAAAAAAACCTGCTGGTTCCAATTAATTTCAAAAATAAAAAAACAAATGTATAGAACTATTTCTTCTTAAACAATGACTTCCTTTATATCTACCATCCTCCTAACCAAATACCTGAAGTTTACTCTTTCCTACCTTTTCCAACAATGTTTTCTCTCCCACTCCCTAAAATACCATGTGTTTCATCGTAAGAATTTGATTTTTTCCTTAAGCCTTAAGCTTTGTCCTTTCCCTTGTTGTTAAAATGTGAATACCACACAATTTGCTCTAGTGTTAATGTGATGCCGTTTGTAAAATCTGACTGCAAGCATAGATTTGCAATGTCTTCATTTCTCTCAACAGTAATTCTCAGGTGCTTGTCACAGCAGTTTACTCCTCCACTTCAGCTGCTGATTGATTTTCCAGTTTGTCCCCTCCTCCACTAGCACACAATCTCTATCCTGGCTCTCCCTAAACACTATAAAGAATTGAGGTCCTTTGTTTCTTCAAATTGCCATGAATGGAAAGGTCAGTTCTCAATAATAAACATGGCTTGTGTAGTTAAGGATTTCCCCTGCTGGGCAAAGCAGCTGATAAAACCATCTTTTCGGGAGAATGGTAGGAAGGGAAGACCTGGCATTTGTCTTTTCTTAATCTTTCAGTTCTTGACATTTAGCATATTTTTTGGAACCTCTCTGGAACTAGTTTAATATTACCTTCAACTATTTGCTAATTTTGGAGGGAAAAAAATGACCATTAAGTTCATATTACAAATTATAGATGCAAAGTTGTATTTCAGGGATCCACCCCCCCCCAACTATACACCCCACATGTGGTGCATAAACATGCATGAGAGTGAGGGAAGACATGTGCTAATAACTACTGGCAATTGCTTATATATGAATTGAGAGCACATCAAATCCTACTGCCTTTCAAAATCTCCCAACAAGCCTGAGATAATACTGCCTCCTGAAATCTTGACCATTAATTAGAGTCGTTTCTTCAGTTTCAGTGATTTTCCTAACCTGGACTTCCTGATCTTCCTGGGGTACTAGAGCTTTCTTAATATCAAAACCATCTTTGTATATCATATATTTGTCTAAAAGACAGATGCACATGTTAAAATATCAAGTTTCTTCTCTTGTGATTATAGTCACATCAACTCAATGTGATGATACTCATTTTCTTCTCTAATTAATAAGGAAAATATATATCCTTGGTTACATTTCTTCAGTAGAAAAAAATCTTATAAAATTTAGAATCAAAGAAAAAAATTATAAGGGATTTTTGGTGGTAGAAAGGTTGGGAAACACTGGATTTTAGTCCTCAATGATGGAGTTTGAAAGCCTCTAGGCAAAATGTATAGAGTTTCAAGGAACCTGAAGGAGAGCCACTCAGGTCTCTAAGCTTCTCCACAAGCATCAGGTTAGTAGAATAATGAGTTTCCACCACCAGCCAGGGCAGAGGGAGGATGGGACCCAGAACAGATACTTCTCTGGCACAAGTTCAAACATCTGGAAAGTCAATGCGGTGGTCCAAGCAAGCAAACAGAAAAGAAATGGGGAGCAGTGAGACTCCAGATGGCCAAGCTGAGGGACATGAGGACAGACTCAGACGGTGGGATTTGTGGCACAAATACCCAGAACAGGAGAGTTGAAATAATGTAGGCAAGATGGTAGGAAGGAGCTATGTATTATATTGTTTTAGGAACAGCAAACAGCAACTTTGTCATATACACATAAAATCACTTCTATCTAAACACATTTAAAACCTTCACATGCTTAGCCAGGCTTCTGGATTGTTCTAAAATGATTTCACACAAGTAAGTCTTATCAGTTTATGCCTCTTTCTTGCTCGGGAAGAGCTTTGGAATCATGCCCTACCAACCCAAAATGCCCTATCCAAGTCCACAGGGTTGGAATAAGAAGCATGAAATCCATAATTATTGTAAAATCCCCAAAGGAAAAGTTGAAAATCTTAGAATACATCTCTGTTTGGGCTTTATCCAGCTTTTTAAGCACTGCCTAAATGCTGAGTTTTCTTTTTATTCTAACTTTTATTAAAGTACTGTAATTAAAAATTCTCTATACAAAAACAGGTGCTTACTGCTTATTCCACAACACAGAACGTATCCCATGTTCTTTCCCTTTCCCAGAGTGCCCTTTCACCCCTCTTCTACTTGCCCAAACCAGACACATCTTTAGCTCCAACATGACTCTCACACAGGGAAACACAGCCAACAAGAGAATGGTAACCTCAGCTGGAAATTTTCTTTCCTTCTATAAAATCTCATAAAATGTGTGTATCACAGATTCAGATGAACATATTTATTGAGCCCCTAATATGTGAACAGAACAGAAATTTTCTTAGAAAGTCATTTTGTAACAACTTTGAAAAGTGAATCTCCATCCCACATTCACTCTTTTAGAATTGCTTTAGGGTTTAAAATAATTGTATTATATTTATATCACATATATATTTATACATATACACACATAATTTGAAGGTAAAACATAAAATGAAGGAAAGGACTTTTTTTAATGCACGATGTTTACTAGCTGCTGCAGGACCCAAGAAAATAATTGAATATCTAGAAATATTTTTTACTTTAAATCCTGTTTTATAGACTTGGTGACCAAGATATTCTTCCTTATTTGAAATCTTAAAATTGCCCACAAGTACATAAAAACAAGTTTTAATTTTGCAAGTTTTATCTCAAAATGTCATTATGCAAAAAGCAAAATGATTCTTCACTTTATGGCTAAAAGACATATCTTAAAAGAACTAGTAGGCCGGGCGCTGTGGCTCACGCCTGTAATCCTAGCTCTTGGGAGGCCGAGGCGGGCGGATTGCTCAAGGTCAGGAGTTCAAAACCAGCCTGAGCAAGAGCGAGACCCCGTCTCTACTTTAAATAGAAAGAAATTAATTGGCCAACTGATATATATATAAAAAATTAGCCGGGCATGGTGGCGCATGCCTGTAGTCCCAGCTACTCGGGAGGCTGAGGCAGAAGGATCACTCGTGCCCAGGAGTTTGAGGTTGCTGTGAGCTAGGCTGACGCCACGGCACTCACTGTAGCCTGGACAACAAAGCGAGACTCTGTCTCAAAAAAAAAAAAAAAAAAAAAAAAAGAACTAGTGAACACGAATGTTGTTATTTAGCCTTTTTCTGTCCCTATTGCTTGCAAACTAGAGTTTAAGAAAAAAACCTCAACCACTACCACTCAATGTATCCTTAAACCAGAAGCAGGAGGCCAGCCCTCTATACTGGTTGGCTACTGTTCCTAATAGGGCTGTCTAGGTGGGAGGTTTCCAGAGAGCTAAGCAAACTCCTAATGGAAACATCAAGCCTGATGATCTCAAGTCTTACAGGAACAGGACTGATAGAACAATGGCGGCTCAAGACAAAACACTGCAGACCTTCCTCCCATGCCCCTCCCCACTCATCCTTCTGGTGGGTTGCTCCTTCAGTGGCCCCATCCTGCCAGTGGTTGGTTCTCCAGTTCCCCCAGGCCAACGCCAGGCCTGACCAGCCAGTGCCCTGGCTCACTCCCTGTCCTCACAGCTTATCTGCCAAAGCTCTGATCTGTTAGAGATGGGTCTCTGCTAGGTGGCCAGCTAAATATGGATGAATTCATCCTGAGATGAATAGCTAATAAAAGCTTAATATGGTTTTGCTCTAAAATAGCATATTTTCATTATAAAAAGAGGCTTCAATATATTAGTTCAAAAGAATGATGAACGGCATGCATTTTAGGCACTACAGAAGTCAAAAGGCAAATATTTTAAAGGAAGAATACATTTTTGATCCCTCACACCATGAACCCTATTATGTAGAAACAGTCTTAGTACTATCTCTTATCAACAATGTTCAGAATTCAATGTTTCTCAAATCGTATTCAGTAAAACACCAGTGTCCTGTGAATAGGTATTTCTCTCACACTCTCACACACACACACACAAAGTGTTCTGTGGTCAAATAAGGTGAGAAAACAACTTTCTATAGCTGTATCTACTTGGAGATCCTTAGCATACATTAGTATTTTCAAGGTTGGGTGAGGTGTAGCATCTGCTGATATGTAGCCAGTATTCATTCATTCATACAATAACGAATGACTTTGAGTGCCAATGGGAGACTAGGCACTGTACTGGGCTCTTGGTGATCAAACAACATCTCTGCTTTTGAAAGACTTATATTCCAGGCAGACTAGGAACAAGTTACAAACAAAGGAACAAGATAAGTTCTGACAGAGACATGGCCTCCAAAATAAAATAAGACAGGGAAATGTGATAGAGTATGTGAAAGTAGGTGATCTAAGGAGGTAGCTACCAAAAGTAGCTCTGAAAAAAGAACTAACCAGGCAAGAGGACACTGGGTGAAGATGCTAATCCAGAAGTGAGGCTGCCAGGTTCAAGGGTAGAAATAAGGTCCGTGGGGCCAGAATGAAGTGAATGAAGCACAAGGCGAGGTCAGAGACAGGTGGGGGCAGAGAAGGCAACTGGGTTCATCCTAAGTTCAATAGAAAGGCAGGGAGTTATTTAACCAGGTGATTGATAAATGGGATCTACTTGTTCAAAGGTCAGTCTGGATTCACTCTAGAGAGCACAGAGCATTGGAGAAGGCAGGGAGATTGCTCTGTAGCCTAGGATAAACCATAAGGAGAGATAGCTGAGAAGAAAGAAGTAGAAGTGCAGAGTGCACATCTTGAAAGGAGAGAAGACGTGCTGATAGAATGGATACTGTAGGGTAAGGGAAAAAGGGAAGCAAAAGAGATTCTTAGGTTTTCTTGACTTGAGCAGCCCAAGGCAAGATCCACCTAGTTTTAATTCAATGAGAACTATGTCCTTAATGTGCTTGACCACAGAACCCTTTCCTCTGCCATGCTTCTTAACAAGTCATAAAGCACCAGAGTCTAGAAAGCACAGACTGGGAATGCTGTTTTAGAGATCTGAACAGACATCCCTTCATCCAACCTGGGCACGATTGTGCACACCAATAGTCCTACCAACTTGGGAAATTGAGGTGAGAGGATCCCTTGAGCTCAGGAGTTCAAATCCAGCCTGGGCAACATTGTGCGACCCTACCTCTAAAAAAACAACAACAAAAAAATTATTTCAGTCATTTCATCCTATCCTTCTGAGAACCTTAACCTAGTCCTATTTTCTAAGTAAAACTACAAATCAAAATGTGGTATTTTATATGTGCATTTGAAATTTCTTGTGAATCAATATGTACAGGAAAACTAAATGGGTAGTTGCTCAAAAGTCAACAAGTCACAAATTTGATATTTTAATGTGACTATTTTCACTCTGACTACAATTCCAAGTCTTACTGGCTCGATTAACTCATTGCTAAATAATAATAATTAGCACCATTTATTCAGCCATGCTATGTTGCATGCACCATCCTAAGAGCTTTGCATAGATCAGAGTATTTAATCTGTATTTCAGTCCTGGGAAGCAAGTATTATACTAATTTTACAGAGGGGGAAATAGCCCAAAGTCACACAAGCAGAAAGGGACAAATGTCTATCTCTATTTAATCCTGGGTTTGTTTTCCTCAAAAAAATTGGCTTTCAGGGCTCCAGAGTTCAAAGCAGATTTTATAATCAAATAGTAAAGGTAAATGAGAGAGAAAAGCAAAACAATTTCACCTAGTCTATTAAGAGTTAACAATTGTTTCAAATCACATTTTCCTCTAAATTTAGTCTAACTGCTAAAAATAATGAAAACATCTGTATTCTCTAGCCTGGGTAGATTTTACTTAAATCTTAAAAAAAAAAAAATGGGGGAGCTGTGGAATAAGGACAGAAATAACTGCTTGAGACAAAGTCCAGAGGCTGCACAGCCAAGAAACTTCCAGTCCTTGATATGAATAAGAAACTGGCATGTTCCAGAGAGGGCCAAAGCAGGCCTCTTCTGTGCCCTCTCTGGTCACCTGCCAGAGGTCACTATGAACAAGTTGCCCTTCCACCTAAACTCAGTCTTCTGACAGTTAATCGTGGTTCTTCACCATCCTCTTCATTCCTAAGCATCTTGCGTATCAGTAATTTCAGTGATTCTGTCTGCCCCAGTGGTGTTCACAGAAAGGAGAGCGAGCGAGCAGGTCCAGAATTACTAAGAGGACCCAGTGTTTTCTTGTGGGTGGAGGGGATTTCTTGTCAATAATAAATGGGAACTAGGCCCAGTACAATCAGTCTTTAAATCTAAATTAAAAATTATATCAGCATCTCTTACAGCTTCAATTGCACTTTCAGGATAAAGGGAAAAGGAAATAAAAGGAGTAAAAAGAATACCAGTTTTTCTTTCTTTATTGTATGATGGGTTTTTTGTTGTTGTTGTTTGGAGGGGGTTGCTTTTGGGGTTTTTTGGGTTTTTGTTTTGTTTTGTTTTTTGAAGCAACTAAAGCAACTAGCACTGATACTTATAAAGTTTGTGGAAGAGTCTTAACTTTGTATGCCTTTGTGAACCGGGTTAATGGAAGAGCAGTCCTGATCTTTTTTGACTGAATCTTTATTAGGTTAATCCAATTAAACCAATATTATTTTAGTGATTACTCTGTGCCACGCTTCGCTAGACACAGCACATATCCCGATTCCCGTTTGCTCTTTTCTTCCTCTCCCTCTCTCTGCCTACACTATGTGCATAATCAAATGTAACTTTCCTGTCTGCAAGTCTGACTCATTCTCTAAAGTTACTTTGAAATTCAATCTTTCTCTCCCAAGTGCTCAAGCCACTTAACATGATCTGATTTGCACACTTAATTAGATATGCTCTAGTCCTGCAGTCCCCAACCCCCAGGCTGCAGACCTTACCAGTCTGTGGCCTTTTAGGAACCAGCTACACAGCAGGGGGTGAGCGGCAGGTGAACAAGCAAAGCTTCATCCCTATTTAAAGCCGATCCCCATTGCTGGCATCATCACCTGTGTTCCACACCTCTGGTCAGATCAGGGGCAGCAGCATTTCCTGCTTGTTGCAGGAAAACAAACTCAGGGCTCCCACTGATTCTGTATTATGGTGAGTTGTATAATTATTTCATTATATGTTATAATGTAATAATAACAGAAATAAAGTACACAATAAGTGTAGTGTGCTTGAATCATCCCGAAACCACCCACCCCACACCGGTGGAAAAAATTGTCTTCCGTGAAACCAATCCCTGGTGCCGAAAAGATTGGGGACCGCTGCTCTAGTACACCATCCGAATCGCACTGTGACATAAGACTGGGACAGTGTGACCCTAGAAAATGCTACATGCCAGCCAGAGACATTCATATCATGGCTACACGCTCTAGCTCACGGAGATCTGATTTCCAACAAACAGAATTCAAATTGTCCCTATTTCCAGGAAAACTCAGCAAAGTCTTGCAGTGCTGACCCAGGTCTTCCAGGAATTTGTCCCCTGAGGCCTGACTTAGAGTGGGATCAGAGGCTCAGCTGGCCTTAGCAACACCTAACCTGATGGCAACTGCACAAGAAACCCATAATGAGAAAGAAAAGAGAAAGGGCCAAGATAAGAAAAATAGAAAGAGCACATTTCTATACCTATGAGCATTAAAGAGGCAGAGGCCATTTTGTGAGGTATACAGACTTGTGGACTCGACACAAGGTTGATCATGCAGTCCAAGGTCAGCCAGCAATTTGCTTTCTGAGCCTTTATATTGCAAGGCCTTATCACCTGCTTTGAATATGCATTGTCCAGATATGCAAATTAGTATTTGTCTATTAACCAAGGGCATTAACTAGAGCACTGCTTCTGAAAATCTTCATTTTAATTAAAATTAGTCATACAGCCATACAGGTCTCCAGGGTATTTCTTTAAGCTATGTGTGCACTTTTCTATCGGATGCTAACACCTAGAGTTTTGGGAAAGGGTTGTGAGGTTTCTGTTGGTCTGAATTGCTTTTGTTTTGTTTCATTTTCTTTTGCATTTTCTTTCATTAACCCGAAGTGCTCAAGTGTTTGTCTTGGCTATTAGCAAAACAGTTTTATACAAAATATTATTCAAAGTTAAATAAAGCATTATAAGTGCTATACTGAATCCCCAGTAGAAAGAAAATCTAGCAAAATAGACTAATGTAATGAAAGTTTTTGGTGTTACTAAAGTCATAAAGGAAAAGGGAGGCATAACCCTGCAATTTGAAGACAAGTGACATTTTTACCAACATTACAGTTTTTTTGCCATCTTGATAGCTCCTGCTAAATATGTATTTATTTCACCCTGAGCACAGAACTTCGTGCTTCTATGCACTATTTCACCTGTTTTTCCCAATAAACTTATGAAGCAAGTATTATTCTTCCAACTCGCAGAAGAGAAAAACTAAAGCTTAGGAAGGATAAGCAAATTGCCCAGGGTGACACAATTTAAGTAACAGAACAGAGATAACCCCAGTCTGTCTCACTTCCACACATGAGAAAACAAACAACAAAAAACACAGGCAGGTGATTAAGTTGCCGTGAGCACTTGAGGTTGAGTAAAGCAGCTAATTATCCTTCCCTTTAGGAGCTCATCATTTAGGATGGAGGTCATCTCCCAGGCCAGAGGTGAATTTCTAGCCCAGAGTGAAGCCAAAACAATAGTCACCCTGGCCTTGGACTTATCACTTTGGTCCTTGTTGATGTTATTTTCAGATACTCACCTTGGTACTATTAACTTAGCTGATGTGCCAATATAAGCCACCACTTGGAAATTCCTATTGTGTTTATTATTGGAACGTGCTGTGGTGTTGAGGATATGGGTCACCATTTCACATGGTTCTCCTTTAGGAAGGCTCTCAGAAGCAAAAATTTTTCTCAGGTTGCAATGCCTGGAAAAGCATATATATATTTCTCTCCTGAGCAATAGATAACGTTTCTATAGATATTGTGAGCTTTGTGACGATCATGTTTCCTTTTCTGCTCTGACAGCTAGGAAGCTCAAGATCAAGCCTAACAGCCGACAATGAAAAGTTGTACAGAACATTAGAGTGTGTCTCAGATACCAATAATTTCCCCAGGTTTAATTTCACTACCCTAACCTTTTTTCCCCTTTCTCTTCATTTTTTTAAATTTTTTCTACCTCATGGTCTTTTATTGTAGGGACATACTTCATGCTTTCAAACCCTGTCAGGTATAGAAGCATTCATACATTTATCTATTTAGGTAACAGAATCTCTGTATTTGCAATTGAAACAGATAAATGGTCCCCTTTAGACTGAAAGCTCCTCAAGGGCAGGGAAAGCATCTAAAACTATCTCTGTATCCTCAGTATATACCCTCTGCTTGACATACACTCAGACTTAATGAACACTGAATTGAACTGAATTTTGAAGTATCTCCAGGAAATCTTTAGGAGAGTCTGAAACACTATTTAGAACTTCGAACTACTATCTCAGCTCTTCAGTCCCCATTAGATGAAGGAGCCTTCTGTTTACATTCTGGCTCTTGTCACAAGTGGAGAGAGAAGATTCTGTTGTAATAGAGTCTGCGTCATCAAATGCCAGTGCCCCGATCAGAGTGCACGTGACATAGTGCCCCTAATAGAGTGCCTCGAACACACCACCCCTCACACAGAGCACCCTATATGTTATGGGGGCCTAATAAATGTTTGCTGAATAAATGTTGAAAACTGAGGATCTCATTGTCTTTTGTGCATGGAAGTGAGAGAATGCTTTCTTCTCACTCCTCTCTTTGGTTCCCCCCAGTAATCTCTTTTGAGGAGATGGAGCATCACATGGGGCTAAAGATTAAAATGTTGGGATCGGACATGCTCAGGTTCAAATCCTAGCTATGCTATTAACCAGCTTTGCAACCTTGTCTCTCTTAAGTAGCAAGTTACTAATCCCTTGAAGCTTCCATTTGCTCACCTTTTTAAATAGTAATTAATTGTAATACTTACTCATGGCATTATTATAAGGATTTAATGACAATGTGCTCGGTACACTTCAACCAATGGCTGTACACTGTGAGTGCTAAGTAAATGGGGGCTGTCATACCCATTTTCTTATATCCATTCATCTACCTACCCTTAGGGAACTGAATTGAGGTTAGCATGCTTGTGACCAAACACGCTCTATTTCAATCCCTAATATCATCTCAAACTTGCTCATTGCACCATTTTTCCCTCAAATCCAGGGCCATGTAAGTTTTCACCCTCGTCTCTGCTTTGTGGGGAGGGACCCGGGGGGAACAGGGCTTATTACAGATAACTTCGAAATCCTCTTAACATACCAGGAATAATTGAAAAATGACAGGGCTTCTCAACTATTTCAGAGAGATATTGAGAAATGGGATTTGAATTTAAAGCGAGAGTCATTAACAAGATTGAAATATTTGGGAACCTCATGGCTGATTTCTGAGGATTAGATTTAGAAAAACAAACACTCTTCTAAGGGAAGCATGGACCGAATTTATAAGTTAGAGATAATTCTTTGCTTTGAAAGATAAATCTCTTCAAAGTGATGACAATATAAAAATATGTTTGCACTTAATTTAGTGTTTATGAAAGATATCATATACTTACCTACATAGAACTCAAGCTTACAGGACTATGAGTTGGTGATTAACATAATCTCCTACTGAAGCCTTGTCCTCAAGTCACCACAAATGCATCTGGGTCCTCTGTATGCTCCATCTATATGCAGAGGAAAGAGAACGACATTAGCATCATGTCTACACAAAGACCAATTTTGCATTTAGAGACAGGATGAAAAGATCACTGAATGCACAATTACCCCATAGGCTTGAGGCTTTCTGAGTACAGAAATTCACATCCCTCGAAATTTTGACTTCAAGGTCATAAGCACCATTGCTGGGAGGTGCTCTGCAGCTACCCACACTGGGGTAACAAGTAACTCACATGCAGACTCTTCTTCTAGTCCATCTTATTTTTAGGAAGCCAAACCGAGTGTTTTGTATTAATATATCCATCTCCCCACCCCCTGCCACCACATTCCCAAATGGAGGGAATGGGTTCTCTGGGTTCAAAAACAACAGAGACATTGTTGTTTTCTGCCCTGTAGTTATAAATGAGCAAACCAAATGGTTACACCAGTTGCACTACACCCTGCACCTGTGAGGAGCTGCAACATGAACAACGAGGGCCCCGTATGGAGCTGACCATACTCCTCACGGACAGTGAGTTTGTAGTACACTAGTCCCCCCTTATCCATAGTTCACTGTCCACAGTTTCAGTTACCCTTGGTCAACTGAGGTCCAAAAATGGGAGCTTACAATACAATAATATATTTTGAGGGAGATACACCACATTCATGTAACTTTATTTAATACAATATTAGTATAATTGTTCTACTTTATTATTATAGTTGTTAATCTCCTACTGTGCTTAATTTATAAATGAAACTTTATTATAAGTATTTCTGTAAAGGCAAAAACATACTATATACAAGATTTGGTACTGTCTACAGTTTCAGCATTCACTGGGGGATCTTGAAACATGTCCCCAGTGGGTAAGGGGTAACTACTGTACTAACAGCCTGTAATTGAGAATTTCCTCTTGTGTTCTCATACATTGCACAGTGGTTAAGAGAAAGGCTTGAAGACCAGCTGCCTGGATTGGAATCACTGTGTGTCCTGGGGCAAGTCATTTTCCTCTCTGTATCTCAGTTCCTTTATCTGTAGAGATTGGATAATAATAGAAATTACTTGAGAGGGTAGTCATGACGGATAAGTGAATTATTTAATATTAGTCTACTCAGGCTGCCATAACAAAATACCCCTAGACTGAGTGGCTGAAAAATTTATTTTCTCACAGTTCTGGAGGCTAAAGTCCAAGATTAAGGTTACTGTAAGATTTGATGTCTCTCTTCCTGCCTTGCCTATGGCCACCTTCTCACTGTGTTTTCGTACTGTGGAGAAGAGTGTGGTCTCTCTTTTCTTACAAAGCCACTAATCTCAGCATAGGGGCCCCCCTCTCATAATGTCATCTAACCTGATTACCTCCCAAGGGTCCCATCTCCAGATACAGTCACATTGGGGTTAGGGCTTCAATATATGGATTTTGTTGGGGTGGGCAGGGGACACAAGCCAGTCCATAGCAATAAGTATAAAGGGTTTAGACCTGTGCCTAGCACACATTACATACTAAACAAATGTTAGTTACTATTATTTTTGTGACAGGCATGCTCTTCCTTAAAAATTACAGCAGTGCAGACATAAGTATATCCTCTTCAGCTGAGGCAACTGAACTCAGGGAGTTATCTGCCTTGACCTTGGGTGGGAACGCTGACTTGCTGCTAGTGGGACTCTATAGCCAAGGTGCTTTCTGTTTTACCACGCTACATCTTTTCAAACTTTTTAAAACTCAAGCTATCAATTTTTTCTACCATTTTTAGTTATAAAACTATCCATATTTAACAAATATTTTTATAGAAGCATAACATCTAATCCCACAAATATTCTTCTTTATGTGGAAGAAAGTCTTCATGGCTTAAAACAAAAAAGGCCCTTTTTTCACTCATACCACCGACAGGCAGGGAAGTTCTACTCATCATGACAATTCAGGAACTCAGGCTGAAAAAGTAGCCACCATCTCTAAAATTACAGGTCACTCCTCAGAGGATGAAAGGAACTACAGTGGTCTCATAGCAACAACTAAATCTGACATGCATCACTTCTCACAGCTCATCGGCAGTACCCACGAAAGTACAAAGTGGCCAAGAAGTACAACCATATCATGGGTCTGAAAACCAGAAGTATTTGAGGGGAAGCACTAAAAACCACCACAGTATAACATCTGACAGTCAAATGCTGAGGCATGGTTTTTCTAACACTGAAATGGGATTAAGGACATATCTATAATAAACACTGGAAAAAATTGTCTAACTCAGTTCCCAGCTGATCAAGTGTTTTTCATCTTTCCCTCTTGGCTAGTAGCTAAAAGCAGTGTAATTATCCTTTCCGCTCTTAGCCAAGCCACCAACTGAGCAAGGAAAATTACCAACTATTACCTTACGTGTGTGGGTGGTAGGGATGGGGAATGGGGAAGAAGGCCAGAGGATGGGTAGGAGTTTCATTTCCTATGTTCAAGGGATGATATGAGGAATTCTGTAATCCAGGTCCTAAGTAACATCAAGGATTCCCAGATGCTTACAAGAGAAGGAGGAGACCAAGGAGGTCTCCATAGGTAAAACAAAGAACCTAAACGTCAGCCAAGATTTATCCACCAATAAAGGAGAACAAAAATAGTGTAACACAAAAACGAAACTCAGACCAGAGTTGATTTCAACAGGTACTATAAAATAATTTGCCTGAGTGGAGATTTTTGTTTTGTTTAACTGAAAGGTATCACTGCTGAAGTTATGAAGATGTGCATTCCACTGACCATCTGCGTGAACTTTGGCAAGTTACTTGACTCCTTTCAAACTCAACTATAAAATAGGGAAGAGGACAAAAGTTTATCATGAGGGTTAAATGAGATAATGTATATAGAACACTTAACAATGTTGTGCACATAATACATAAATAATAATTATTAGCCATGAGTTTTATTGTTATCATGTTGATAAAATGCCAAATCTCTGTATGGACAGAGATATGGATCCACTATTCAGATACCCAATCAGATAAATTTTTTAACCCACGATATATATCTTATCATATAGGTATAATTGCCTTATTCCTGTTCTTAAGGTATAAATTTTTGTAACTTCACCATTAAGTACATGGTATCTGTAGATTTTTTACAGATACCCTGTATCAGGTTGAAACAGTTCCTTTCTATTCATGAATGGTTGAAGTTCATTCAATTTTTTAATCTTTTGAGATAAGCACATGTTTTTTTCTTTTTATTTTATTAGAATCATGAATTACATTAATTTTTTTCAAAGGTTAAACTGACATCATATTTGTAGAATAAACATCACTTGGTCATGAAGTATTATTGCTTTAATATATTGTTGAATTAAATTAGCTAAGATTTTATTCACATATACGTTCACAAAGAATATTGGTGTCAGGTTTACTTCTTGAGTGAAATTTGGTAATTCGTGTCTTTTAAGGTCTTTGAGTTTGTTGGCGTAAAGTTATTCCTGATAGTCCCCCATTATCTTTTTAATATCTATAGAATGTATGGTGAAGTCTGGCATTGGTAATTTTTATCTTCCCTTTTATTTCTTTCTCAATATGGCTAGAAGTTATCGATTTCATTAAATTTCTCAAAGAATCATTTTCTGGCTTAATTTATGTCATCTTTCTGTTTTCTAGTTCATTGATTTTTGCTTGTATGTTCATTACTTCCTTTCGTCTGCTTGTTCTGCTTATAATTTACTCCTCTTTTTCTAATTTCACTTCAGATATTTTTAATATATATTTAATACTATAAATTTCCTTCTGATTACTATGCTAACTAGCAAAAACTTTGACATCTCATATTTTATTTTTATTCAATTGAAACTAGTTTCTAATTGACAATGAATGTGGTCACTGATATTGTTGGATCAAAATACACCATCTTCCTATTTGTTTTCTATTTGTCCCATCTGTTCTTCATTCCCTTTTACCTCTTCTTTCAGAATTGAATATTTTTTTGTTTTATCTCTATTGTTAGCTTATTAGCTACAACTCTTCGTTGTATTCATTTACTGGTAGCTTTAACTTACCATAGGTTTATAGTATACCTCTTTAACTTACCATAGTCTACTTTCAAGTTATGTTGCTTTTTATTTTTGCCTTATCACCACAAGTTCAAATTATGTAAAATGCTTTCCTCTTATAGAAAATGAGAGATTAAACTGGGAAGTATGACACTTAGAAGATTAACTCAATTTTTATTTTCACAAATTGGAAACCCTAGTTATATATTTTGGAACCATTTTTTATTTGCAGTTTTTATTTTTTAGCTATCCTTATTTTCACTAATTTCAATCTCCATGGGATATTTTTAACATTCTAAAATATTCCTGGTATGTTTATATTGTATTTTTAATATATTCTCATAGAATTTTCAGACTAGAAAATGTGATAGCCATTCTGTAATGAAATATCTTATTTTTCTACATGACAAGTAGACCAAGAGGTTTTTTTGTGCCCTATAACACACTCAAAGGCAGAGTAAAAACCAGGATCCACTTCTTTCATTAAATCACTCGTGTAAGCAATCAACTCTTGATGCCTCACATTGTTCTAGACGTTTTCTGCAAAACTTTTTTTCCCTACTCTAGTCACACTTACAGTCTCACAGTGGTGATATCACAACAGATTATTAGGATACAATGTGGAAAATGCAACAGTGGATGTGTGCATAGGACGCAGCTGGAATGAGATAGGAGTGATTTTTTTGCTGCTGCTGTTATCAAAGCCATAACTATATTTTTCCTCTTAAGTTTTAGACTCCAGGTTTATTAAACTTTTTATTAAAGTTCTACATACATACATAAAAGTAATGTAAATCATTTTCATAAAATTAACACACCTGTGTACTTAGCACCAAAATTTTAAAAAATACATATATATTACTAGCCCCTAAGAAGCCTCCTTCAGTCATACCACCCCCGAGGCTAACAGTACTGTGATTAATTTTGCCTAGGAAAGTAGAGAAGATCATCCCCAGAGCACCATATAAACCAACTCCCAGTTCATTGCTCTCTCTGCTGCACCAAATATGTCTCTTTTATTAAAACCCTCCAAAAGTCATAGATTCCACAGAAATCTCTTCTGCATGATTAAATATGAGATATCACTATACCATAACATGTACACATTTGTATAATTTGGATGACTCGTTTAAATGGTTTAAAAATACTATCAGGGAGTTTTTGCTTTACAACTTCTCCTAAAGCACATATAGTTATCCCTCAGTATTAGGAGAATGGTTCCAGAATATTCCTTGGATACCAAAACCTACTGATGCTCAAATCCTTAATATAAAATGGCATAGTGTTTTCATATAACCTATGCACATCCTCCTGCATTCTTTAAATCATCTCTAGATTATTTACGGTACCTAAAACAACGTAAATCCTATGTGAATATTGTTATATTGTATTGTTTAGGGAATAATGGCAAGAAAAAAAGTCTGTACATATTTACTACAGACCCAAATTTTTCCTGAATAATTTTAATCTGAAATTGGTTGAATCCATGCATGCAGAATCCACAGATATGGAGGGACAACTACATATGCTTTTACAACCATTCCACAGATTATTCTTTAAACAATAACAAAAGGTGACATCTAAAAGTTTCAAAGTACAGCACTGATGACTCTAGTTATCATACATAAACAGAATCTTATATCATGTAGAGAAAAACTATGTGATCCTTTATCTTTCAAAGTATTTAAAATCAAAAGATTCAGTAATGAGGAAAACAGAATGCTATAATGGTTAATTCTACAAATTCTTTCCAGACACCCCCAAAAAAGATATCAAGTCTTATAAGAGAATGGAAAAATGTAGACGTTCCTTGGGGAAAACAATCCTCAGAGTAAACATTCAGAAGAGACTGCTTTTAGAATACTGACAGGGTTCTCCTTGTTCCTGGTTTATCATCTTTTAGATATCAAGCTAATTTTTTTTAGTTACATAAGCAACTGTAGTCCATGGGTTTGGTGTTTTGGTACTTAAGGAATAGGGGGGAAAAAAAAAGGAAATGGAAGGAATACCTAATGCTGTGAAAATGCCTATGCCCAAAATACCTGAAATACTTAAAGATCCAATAAATGTATTACAAGGTTGCTGTGAATACCAACTGTAATTAATTATTAAATTAATTCATAATGTAGCTAAATTTTCTTCTAAATTAGCACTGGGAAGTGAATGTGCCGAGTGCTAAAAGCAGATGAAAGTACAAGAAATAAAATATTTATCAGGAAGATTCAGCTCAATTTCTATTGTTTGTCCCCTGGCTGTATCTCACAGAACTGTATTTCCCTTTCACTCCATCGTTTGAACTTTTTCACTAAGAACAAATCTGCACTGCTTCACAAATTTTGTAATCCTGCAGATCAATTAGCTAACAAAGCATCAAAACCAGATTCTCTGATATCAAATTTATGTGCAAAATGCTACTCATTGCCTAATTTTTTGTCACTCCAAAGGCCCGGCTAGTAAGGTTGTTATGGCTGAGGATGACGTAGTATGTTTGCAGGTTTTGTAAATACAGAATCTTGTTGGTTCCTCCAAGTAGTTCTAGCTTCACAAAATACCTCTATTATTGAAAGTTATCTGTGAAAGTTGGCTGTTTCAGTAATTTTCATTACAGTCATGGAAATTACTTCCTACATCCCTAGTATGGAAAGTATTTTGATGCCATTGGATTTAGAATTACCTCAGAAAGACAGTATGTGGTGCTTCAAACTCCAGATCAGCATTGCTCTTCTATCTTTAAATTATTTATCTATTTTCTTCCCAGATGTCTGGTTCAGGAAAGAAGTTTTGGCAATTCCTTCAAGCTATAATTCATACCATACTTTGACTATTTAAAAGAAGATGAATCTTAATACAATTAAATCACAGATCTTTACTGGTGGTCTCACGTCTTCCTCCCCCACCATCTGGCCTCATCTAACCGCTTCAGAATTCATCACCAAATTTTCTACCTTCCTGGGCAAAAATTCAATTACTCCCAATTTATAATCTGATACATATGTTTCTTCTTCCTCCATGTTATTCCCAACATCTGCCAGGGGTGGGAAACCTGCGGCCTTAAGATCACATGTGGCCTTCTAGGTCCTTAAGTGCGGCTTTTCGACTGAATCCAAATTTCATAGAACAAGTCCTTTCATTAAAAGGGGTGCAGGAGAGAAAAATGAAGATTTTCTTGCCTCTGTTGTCACTTAAAAAGGAACAATCTTGAAATCAGAAGGCCACAGTTTCCCCAAGCAGGAAGAGGCTAAGGCAGAGGGCTCTCAGGCTGGACCTTCTAAGAAACTGCTCTCTCCCACAATCTTCCTCCTCAGCCTTCTCTGCCAGGGAAGTATCTTCTAAGAACCTTTTTTTACCCCAGTCCCATTCTCAAGTATAAGCAGCATACTTCTAAACTCTTTAAAGTGGCACCTGTGACTATGATGATAGAAACTCACATTTGAATTAATCTCCCAATTGGGAGCCCACAATTTGGAAATGGAACCACTCAGTTAGATCACTCCATCATTTCCAGCCATTTTATTAATGAGTACAACAAGCACCTTAGCACATATGTACTCTTGGCAGCCAGAATTGAGAACAAATAACTGCAATATTGGTTTGAAATTAATGGCTAAAAAAATGACTAATTGTACACTAAGGACCTATTTATAAAGTCCTGTGTAGAATCTGAAAACTCTTTAGTCTTCTTTAAGTATCAAGTGGTCTATTATACTAGAGCTTTAGTGGGCACAATTTTTAAATGGGCTGATTAGAGCTAGAGACTCTCTGTGCTTTTCAGGTTTTGCCATATATATATATATATATATATATATATATATATATATATATATATATACACACACACACACACACACACACACACACACACACACACACAGAGTTTTATGGACTCCCTCTTGCAGTTATAATTTTACAGTTTATTTAGGAATTCTCAACTGTATCATGATTAGCTCTGTTGAAACTTATTTTCCTTTCTGTAAGATGATTACTTGACTCAACCCATCGTCATACTAAGACTTGATAATAATATAATGTACTTTATACTGAGTCATCTGCTCAAAAGTTGCATCAAATTTTTATTCCTAAAGACTTGTAAATTTTGAGGTACTGATAAGGAAAAATAAATTATTCTCATAGAGACCTTCGTGACAACCTCTTGCTTTCCTTTCTACTGATATCCCCCCTCTATGTACAACCCATATCAATGGGGGTTCCCAAATCCAAAGGATTCTGTACCATATTTCACCCAAGTTCCTTGGTGAACTCACCCCCACTGACTCTTCCCTACGTGAAAGGTCAATCATAGTAAATCAGATGCAGCAGAGAATAAGGAGAAGGCGGCAAACTGCCACAATGTCCCATGCTATTTCACCACTCCTTCCAATTTAGCCTTCCTTCTCACCTATCAGGAACACCTAAGTCAGTGTATCTGGGACACAGTCAAAAATCACATCAGAAGCCCCTAAAGATCTGATTAACAATGTGGATCCCTGTGTCCTACTGCAGACCTACTGAATCAGAAATGGGAGGGGGGAGTGTCCAGGAATCAGTATCCAGCATCTTGAATAAGCTACTCCTATCACTCTTAGCATAATGACCTTTAGAACCAAGGAAGCAGGGAAAACACAAAATAAATAGTCCAGGTCTTCTGGCTGACAATCCACAGCAGGGGTCCTCAAACTTCTTAAACAGGGGGCCAATTCACTGTCCCTCAGACTGTTGGAGAGTGTGCACTGTGGGCCCCGGATGAGTCGGCTGCTAAGCAGGGCAAGCAGCAGCAGCAAAAAACTCAGAGGGCCGGATAAATGTGTTAGGCGGACCACATGTGGCCCATGGGCCGTAGTTTGAGAACACCTGATCTGGAGCCTAAATAATTGTATTTCCTAGGCATCCTGGACACTATCTAGCAAATCCTTTATATTCTCTCCCTATTACAGAGGCAGAGTTGAGGGCAGGGCACAAAAGGTGCCGAGACTCAACTGAGAAGGCAGGTAAGCATGACTTCATTTAAGTGCAACACACCCCTCCCCAACCAAGGGCATCCTGCATCCCCCAGTTGTAAAGTTACCTCTGCCTTGGCTCCCCCTGCCTTGATCCTACAGGATTCCTATTGTGTCTGATTCAATAAGCTATTTTTATTAGTCTAAATATGTGTCTTTGACTAATTCAAGAGGGAGTTTGTCCACAATGCTCTCTTCTCACAGTGAACTCTTTCTCTCCTTCCCTCTGGCCCCACTCTTTCCTGACTTTCTCTAGCAGCTGTCAGCAGCTTTAGAGAAAAAAGTCTAATTGAAATTACCACAGAACTTGCTCTTAATAACTAATTGGATTTTAGCTCAATAGCAGAGACAGTCCTTACTGTGGTGTGGCCATCCTTTATAGTTACCACACTGGGAATTGGTTACTTCAAAAGAAAGTAAATTTCTTCTTAGGCCACCCTGTTATGAAAATAAACTTATTTTTTAAGCATTGTGATGAATAAATAACACGATTACATTTTATATGATCACCAACCAAGGCTAGTACTTGCCTTAAAAACATTATTAAAGGGCAATAGTGCTTGCTTCAGCAGCACATATACTAAACCTAGAATGATACAGGGAAGATTATCATGGCCCCCGTGCAAGGATGACATGTAAATTTGTAAAGTGTTCCATATTTTTCAGCAGAAATCTTACAAGCCAGAAGGGATTGGGGTCCCATTTTTAGTCTTCTTAAACAGAATACCTGCCAGCCACGAATTTTGTATCCTAGAAAAACTAAGTTTTATAAATGAAGGAGAAATAAAGTATTTCCTGGACAAGCAAACACTAAGGGAATTTGTCACCACTAGGTCTGCCCTACAAGAAATGCTTAAAAGTGCTCTAAACATTGAACAGAATAGTCGATAACTACCAGTGTAAAAATACCAAAAGTTAAAACTCACAGCTCTTATAAAACAGTAACACAAGGGGAAAAAAAATAACTAGGTTACAATCAACATGACCAGAACAGTATCTCATACATCAATACTAACATTCAACATCAATAGTCTAAATGGCCCTACTTAATAGATTGGAAGAATGGATTTTAAAAAGCACACACACAACCCAAATAAGTGCTATCTAAGAAGCCCATTTAACTTGCAAATATTCTCATAGAATTAAGGTAAATGAGTGTAAAAATAATATTCCACACAAATGGAAACCAAAGATGAGTAGCTATTCTTATATCAGATAAAATGGACTTTAAATCAACAATGGTTAAAAAAAGACAAATATAGTCATTATATAATGATAAAGGGATCAATTCAGCAATAAGATATAATAATCCTAAGTATACATGTACCTAACATAGGAGCTACCAGATTCATAAGACAATTACTACTAGATCTAAGGAAAGAAATAAACAGCAACATCATAATAGCCATTTCTTGACTTCAAAGTATACCATAAAGCTAGAGTAACCAAAACAGTATGGTATTGGTATAAAGGTAGACATACACAGAAAGGGAACAAAATAGAGAACCCAGCAATAAAGCCATATAGCTTTAACCAACTGATTTTCAACAAAGCAGACTAAAATATACACAGGGGAAATGACTCCCTATTCAATAAATGATGCTGAGAAATTTGGAAAGCTACATACAAAGGAATGAAACTGGATCCCTCTCACTTACCATAACAAAAATTAACTCAAGATGGATTAAAGACTTAAATGTAAGACTTGAAACAATAAAAATTCTACAAGAAAACATAATAAAAACTCTTCTGGACATAGTCATAAATTCTTTGCCTAGGCCAAAGACCCCAAAAGCAAATGCGGCAACAACAAAAATAAATAAATGGGATATAATTAAACTAAAAAGTTTCTGCACAGCAGAGGAAATAATCAACAGAATAAATAGACTATCTACAGAATGAGAGAAAATATTCATAAACTATATATCCAACAAAGGACTGATATCCTAAATCTAGAAAGAACTCAAATTGCAACAAATAGCCCCATCAAAAAGTGACTGAAAGACTTATAAACTGTTGGTGGGAATGTAAACTAGTACAACCTCTATGGAAAACAACATAGGGAATCCTCAGAGAACTAAATGTAGATCTATCATTTAATCCAGCAAACTCACTACTGAGTATCCACCCAAAGGGAAAGAAGCCATTTTATTTAAAAAAAAAAAAAAAAAAAAAGGACACCTGTACCTGAATGTTTATTGCAGCACAATTCAAAATTGCAAAGATATGGAATCAACCTAAGTGCCTATCAACTGATGAGTGGACAAGAAAATGTGGTGTGTATATATATATATATATATACACACACACACACACACACGTGTACATATATATACATACACACACACACACACACACACACACCATGGAGTACTCAGCCATAAAAAGGAATGAAATGTCTTTTGCAGTAACTTGGATGGAACTGGAGCCAATTATCCTAAATGAAGTACCTCAGGAATGGAAAAGCAAGTACCACATGTTCTCACTTGTAAGTGGCAGCTAAACAAGGGGTATATATGATCATAAAGTTGTGTAATGGACATTGAAAACTAAGAAGGGGGAGGGTGCATGGGGATTGAGGGATAAAAATCTACCTGTTGGGTACAATGTACATTATTCTGATGACAAGTACACTAAAAGCTCTGATTTCAGCATTATATAATTTATCCATGTAACAAAAAACACTTGTATGCCCTAAATCTATTGAAATAAAATAAATAAAAGTCAGTAACATAGTTTCAGATAGTAAATCAGAATTCATCTCCACTGTGGAAACACTGTGCTTTCTTCAGCAAGTACAGTATTATCAAGGATTATGAACTTCATTTTGTTTATTTGAAATATCAACTAAATTGAATTTGGAACATTTTGTTTTATTGTGGGTGGCTGAATAGTCAAGATTATTCCTTTAAAAATTGCTCATAGAAGTAGCTGTGATGATTTGATAAATGAGCAGCACATTTTCAATGTGTTAAAATGTTTAAAATACATCGAACAAATGCTGAATCTCATCTGAACTAGCAGCCACACTTATCTCCCATGATTATTAAAAAAACCCAGCAGAATGAATTGACATATGTTGAGCAAACTGTTATGCAAATTTTGATATTTCCTCAACAGTACAAATCGATATGTAACTAACTGTTGTGGTAATTTATTTACAGGTGATCTTCTTAGGGAATTTGGCAATCACAGATTATGACACATATATAAAATAACAATTTATAAATGTACCTATCATAGAAGACATATAGAAATCTTATAAAATTAAAAAAATAAAGATAAAATAAATATGATAAAAAAAGAAAATAACGTTTTTATTATCCAATGTTATTCAACTACTCAACGATACCCACAGTTAATATTTGGCTGACTATTGTTACAACCTGTTTTGTAACATGGTTTAATATACATCTACCAATATATTTGTAGGCCACTTTCTGTTAAACTATTTCTGAAGATAAATAGGATCTTTATTTCCTTCTAACTGGTTTTCACTTGTGTGTAGGAAAGCTGTTGGTATTTTACATACTTATTTTATAAATGAACACCTTGCTGAACTATTATTAGTTGTAATTTTATTTCAATTACTTCTCTTGGATTTTCCATGTAGATTATATTATTAAAATATTTTCCTTTTCCCTGTCTATATTTATTGAAATGTTATTTCAATTCTTACTGAAATGCCCAGAATCTTATCAAGTAAGAATAGTGGATATCCTTTGTTAATTCTCGGGATATTCTCATTTTTTTCAAATTTCAAAGAAATTATTCTAGAGGTTTCTATAAAATATGACATTGGCTATTGGTTTCAGATAGATCATCTTAATCACTTTAGTGAGATACTTTTCTAGGTCTACTAATATATTTTAAAATCAAGATTGACATTTATTTAAAGTCTTTTGGACATCTAAGATGGTCAAATCTACTTTTCCTTTGACTTTTTGATACATTACAAATATATTTTCTAATAACAAAACATCCTTGAATTCCTGAAATCATCCTTTATACTATATTTTAATCTTTTTAATCTAGTGCTGGTCAATCCACTTATGAGCATCTATATGGGATTATTATTCTGTTTCAGTAATTGTGAGGCTTTTTCTTATTTTTTTTTTTTTACCACAGCCAACTCAGAAGGAATTTTTTTTATTTTTTTTTATGTGAGGCTTTTTCTAAAAAAAATTTTGAAATATCTTAATTTCCTTATTGTAAAAGTACTACCTTAATATTGCAAAACATTAAAATAAAGGCACATAAGAAAAAAATAAAAAATAGAATTCCCCCATGATCCTCCCAGCTCTAGTGAAAATTGTCCCTATTAATTCAGCTTATTTTGAATTGAGCTAATTTCCTACTGAAAAATGTTTGGATGATTCCGAGGTTTCTGCTATTATAAACAATATTTCAAAGAATAATCTTCTATACATACATACCTTTACACATACGTGGGAATATTTCTTTTAAATAGATTCCCAGGTGTAGATATATTATGTTGTAATAGATATTGCTAGATTGTCACTGCAAAATATTGCACCAATATAAGCTGCCGCCAAGTAAAAAAGTAAAAGAGTAATGGTTTCTCCATATTTTTGGCCATTAAAATATTGGCCAATATTTTAATCATTGACAATGTGATAGTTGAAAGTTATCACATTGTTTTAATTTGTATTATTTTAATTAGTGGGAATGCAGATTCTTTCAGGTATTTATTAGTCACAAGTGTTCATTGTTGTATGACTTATCTCCCCATGAAATTTGCCCTTTTTATACTAAATGGGTGTCTTTTTCTTATTAATTTTTAAGTATGCTTTATGTGTAAGGCTCATCGGTCTTCGGCTGTCGGTAGATAATTGAATTGCAAACAATTTCCTGGGTGCCATTTTTCTTTTCATTTTACACTGATTTTTGCTATATATATTTTTTCATGTTATAGAACGTAATTGTATTAGTCAGGATTCTTCAGAGAAAGAGAACCAACAGGAGAGAGATACATATATATGAAGAAATTTATTATAAGGTACTGGCTTGTGAAATTACAGAGGCTGAGAAGTTCCACTATCTGCTATCTACAAGTTGGAGACCCAGGAAAGCCAGCAGTGTGCTGGAAGGCCTGAGAGCCAATTGTGGAGATTCCAGTCTGGGTCTGAAGGCCTAAGAAACAGGAGTACCAAGGGCAAGAGAGGACCTATGTCACAGCAGAAGTAATCAGAAATTCCACCCCCTACTGCAGTTTTGTTCTGTTCAGGCCCTCAATAGAATGGGTGAGGCCCACCCACATTAAGGCCATCTGCTTTACTCATCCCACCAATTTGAATGTTAATCTCTTCTAGAAACATCCGCACGTACTTATGCAGAAATTGTGTTTAACCACTTATCTAAGCATTCATGGTCCAGTAAAGATGACACATAAAACTAACCATCACAGCAGTGTTGTGTAGTACACTGCCTAGAGAGAACTTGGGTCTGAAGTCAAACTGGGTTCAGAATTCCAGCTTTACCACTTACTGTGTGAACTTGGCCAGTTACTTAATCTGTTTTCAAACCTACAAAAGATACTTAGTAAAAATAAATTTAAAAAGCTCAAAATAGTGCTTGCACTTAGAAAATATTACCCTTATATTAATGGTTGTTTTTACAGATTTTTGTTGAGTTGGTTAGTTTTGTTGCTTGTATATATACAACATATGCTAATTCTGTGGTCTACCTAGCATTTGTATCAATGAACCCAGATTCATTATTTTCCAAATAACCAAATAGTTTTCTCAAGACTATTTTTCTAAGTAATCCATCTTTATTTCATTGATTTAAAATGTTATATAAATTTCCATGTATTTCAAAATTTATTTTCATAATATCTCAGAATCACATTGTCATAACACATTTTAATATTTGGCAAGGTAAGCTCTTTTATATTTCTCTGTTTTAAAATTTCCTATCTATTGTTACATGTACATTCTTTTAGATAATCTTTACAATCATTTTGTTAAGTTTCAAAAAAAAAAGCATGTTGATATTTTAGAAACAAATTCATTATAGATTTAGGGGGAATTTGCATTTTTATAATGTTGATTGATTTATCCTACGTAAAGCGAAGTTCTTGCAGTTTTTCAAAAGCATTATTTAATCTGCATTTTTCTAATCATTCCAATCAAGAGTAAAATAGCATATTTGAGTCTATTAAAGATAAGGATTTTAAAACACTTTTACCTTCTTCCTTTTACCTTTTTATTCTATATTATACCTACTTCTCAGTCATTATTTCTGCAGTTTTATCTCAAGATGGTATATAATTGAAAATAATGCAATATTAATCTTTTAAAAGTAATTTTATATTTTTTTCATAACCAGACTTAAAACCATAAGTAGTTTCCAAATATACGGGATGGAATTTCTTTGACTACCTTTCCATCATGAATTTTTTTTAAAGTAGACTTTATTTTTTAGAGCAGTTTTAAGTTAACAGCAAAATTAAGTGGAAAGTACAGAGTTCCCATGTACCCCTGCTCACACACATGCAGTTTCCCTTTTATCAACATCCTGCACCAGTATAGTACATTTGTTACAGTCAATAAACCTACATTGACAAGTCATTATCACCTAAATCTATAGTTTACATTAAGGCTCACACTAAGCATTGTACCTCCTATGAGTTTCAACAGATGTACACTGATACATACTAACCATTATAATATCATACAAAATAGTTTCATTGCCATAAATATCCACTATGCTCCACCAATTCATCCCTCCCGCCCCTTTAATCCCAGGAAACCACTGACCTTTTTACTACGCATCTCTATAGTTTTGCCATTGCCAGAATGTCACATGGTTGAAGTCACAGAGTATGTATTTTTTCAGATTGGTTTCCTTCACCCAGTAACATGCACTTAAGTTTCTTCCATGTCTTTTTTCATAGTTTAATAGCAATGAATACTTTTTAGCAATGAATACTACTCCATAGTCTGGACATACCACAGTTTATATTAATACATTCACCTAGTGAACATTTGGTCACTTCCAAGTTTGGGTAATTATGAATAAAACTTCTGCAAACATCTGTAAGCAGGTTTTTGTGTGGACTTAGGTTTTCAACTCATTTGGGTAAATATCAAGGAACACGATTGCTGGATTGTGTAGTAAGAGTATGTTTAGTTTTGTAAGAAACTGCCAAACTGTTTTCCAAACTGGATGTACCATGTTGTGTTCCCATCAGCAATGAATGAGAATTCTGTTGCTCTACATCCTTGCTATTATTTGGTAGTTTCAGCATTCTGGATTTTGGCCCATCTATAAGTATATAGTGTTATATCCCTTGTTTTAATTTGCAACCTTCCAATGACATATGTTGAGCATATTTGCTTATTTGCCACCTGTATATCCTCTTTGGTGACATATCTTTTGCCTATTTTCTAATTGGACTATTTATTTTCTATTGGAGTTTTAAGTTCTTCATATCTTTTGGCAGGGCGCCGTGGCTCACTCCTGTAATCCTAGCACTCTGGGAGGCCGAGGCAGGAGGATCACTCAAGGTCAGGAGTTTGAAACCAGCTTCAGCAAGAGCGAGACACCCCCCCCCCCCCGGCTCTACTAAAAATAGAAAGAAATTAATTGGCCAACTAACATATATATAGAAAAAATTAGCCGGGCACGGTGGCACATGCCTGTAGTCCCAGCTACTCAGAGGCTGAGGCAGAAGGATTGCTTGAGCCCAGGAGTTTGAGGTTGCTGTGAGCTAGGTTGATGCCATGACACTCTAGCCCCCAGCAACAGAGTGAGACTCTGACTCAAAAAATAAATAAACAAACAAACAAACGTTGGTAGGTGAAAAATAACCCCAAAAAAGAAATGAGAGGAATACAGGGGGAATGATGAGAATAGAAAAAAAAATATTTTGGAGGTACAATGACTGAATGTTTGTGCACCCCTAAAATTCATATGTTGAAATTCAGAGTGATATTAAGAGGTGGTGCCTTTGTGCCTTTGGAAGGTAATTAAGTCATGAGGGTGAAGTCCTCACAAATTAGATTAATGCTCTTGTGAAAGGGTCCTCAGAGAGCTCTCTCACCTTCTCTCTGTGTGAGGCTTTGAGAAAGCAGTCAGCAAAATGGCAGAGGGTCCTTGCTAGAACCCAGAACCCAACCATATTGACACCCGATCCCCACTCTCAGACTTCCAGCCTCCAGCAATGTGGGAAATAAATGTTTGTTGTCTACATGCTACCAAATCTATGATGCTTTGTTACAGCAACCCAAGCAAGCTAAGATACAAGTTTTGTGCCTCTTGTATTTATTTGGGGACAGGATCTATGAACCTCTCTACATGTGTAAATTTGAACTTTTCCAAAAGACGCTGGGTGTCTAATTAATCCAACTTGCTGTGCCTATTTTAATCAGGAGCCTTCTTTTACGCAGGATTCACATGCTAGAAAATGCCAGTAAGTTTCAGAGATTGGATGTTTTCCATGATCACAGTACGTTCTTTTTCAGTCATTAACACTTGACCGCAGAGCGCTAATCAGGATGTTCCACTTGTCTTCTCTGCAGGGGAGAGGAATGTGATGCCAGAATAATTTTTAAACCAGTTAGAATCTTCCAGTTTGGGATTGCACAAATGGTGATATAGGAGGCCCTCTTTCTATACAAGCCTTTTGGTAAGCTTTCTGAAAAATATTTTCAACATAATGGTGACAAAACATTCAAAAGGAATTCCTGCCTGTCAATGAAAATGCTCATAGGGTTTATTTGCTTGAAATTTAAAATGACTTCTATAGTAAACCTTTTTTATCTAAACCACATGGTTTTTTGAAAAAGACAGATGTAAACCTTAATCTAGTCAATTATATCATACTTGATAGTTAATCAGAATAAATATTCATAATATCTATATGTTAAATTTTTTAATCATAAGATCGGCATAATTTGATTGTTCTCACTCCTTGCAAAAAACATATTCCTTTAAACTATGGTTATAACTATTTTCTTCTTAGATACTGGAATAAACCTCCAGAATCAGGGTTCTTCCACACACCAAACAAGGTAACAATGATTCTAAAAGTACAGCTATCCAGGCTCTACATCTAAATAAAGATATGAATAACTGATTATTTAAAATATTGAATCTTGTGATGGCTGTAAAAACAAAAAAAAAAAAAAAAAAAAAAAAAAAAAAAAAAAATAAAATATGGGCATGGAGAAAAAAACAAAGCATTAAGTGCAGCACCTCCAAAACATTAATAAATTAGCATAATGCTAACCTGAAAAAAAAAGACTGAGGCAAAAGCACAGGCAAGGAAAGAAAATATAAATAAGTTGGACTTCATAACGATTTTAAAATTTTGTGTATCAAGGGGCATCATTAACAAAGAGAAAAAGCACCTCACAGAATGGGAGAAAATATTTGTAAATTATATATCTGATAAGGGATTCAGAACTAGAATATGAATAAAAACTACAACTAAAAATAACCAACCAATTAAAAATGATCATAGGACTTGAATAGATATTTTTCCAAAGAAGATATATGGATGGCCAAATAAATTATGAAAAGATATTCAGTATCACCAATCTTTAGGGAAATGCAAATTAAAACTACAATGAAATACCACTTCACACCCATTAGGATGGTTATTGTGGAAAAAAAAAAAACAGAAAATAACAAATGCTGATGAAGATGTAGAGAAACGGGATCCCTTGTGCGTTGCTAGTGGGAATGTAAAATGGTGCAGCCATTGTGGAAAACAGTGTGGAAGTTCAAAAAGTTAAACATACATCCAGCATATGATCCAGCTGTTCCACCCTGGTGTATGCCCAAGAAAATTTAAAGCAGGGACTGGAACAGATATTTGTACACCAATTTTTATGGCAGTATTATTCACAAGAGCCAAAAGGTAGAAACAGCCCAAATATTGATGAACAGCTAAACAAAATGTAACATATCCACACAATGGAATATTGCTCAGCTTTGAAAAGGAAAGGAATCTGGCATATGCTACAATTCAGCATGATGTCTTTAAGATTCATCCAAGTGAAATAAGTCAGACGCAAAAGGACAAATATTGCATGCCCCCACTGATTTAATGAAGTACCTAGAGCAGTCCAAACTCATAGACACAGAAAGTAGAATGGTGGTTGCCCAAGGCTAGGGAAGAGAAAAATGGGGAGTTATTATTTAATGGGCACAGAGTTACAATTTAGAGATGAAAAAGTTCTGGAAATGGATAGTGGCTATGGTTGCATAGCCATGTGAATATACTTAACATCACTGAGCAGTACATTTAAAAGTTATTAAGATGGGGCAGGGCACAGTAGCTCCTGCCTATAATCCTAGCACTTTGGGAAGGTAAGGTGGGAGGATTGCTTGAGGCTAGGAATTTGAGGCCAGCTTGGGCAACATAATGAGACCCTGTCTCTACAAAAAAATTTAAAAAATTAAACAGGAGTAATGACATGTATCTGTAGCCCAGTTACCCAGGAGGCAGAGGCTTGAGAATCACTTGAGCCCAGGAGTACAAGGCTGCAGTAAGCTATGAGGCCACCACTGCACTCCAGCCTGGGTGACAAAGTGAGAAATTATATCCAAAAAAATTAAGATGGCAAATTTTATGTTATGTGTATCTTACCACACAAAAAAACTGACTTTAGGCCAGGCGCGATAGCTCACGCCTGTAATCCTAGCACTCTGGGAGGCCAAGGCGGGCTGATCATTTGAGCTCAAGAATTTGAAACCAGCCTAACCAAGAGGGAGACCCCATCTCTACTAAAAATATAAAGAAATTAATTGGCTAACTAAAAATATATGGAAAAAATATTAGCCGGGCATGCTAGTGCATGCCTGTAGTCCCAGCTACTTGGGAGGCTGAGCCAGAAAGATTGCTTGAGCCCAGGAGTTTGAGGTTGCCGTGAGTTAGGCTGATACCATGGCACTCTTGCCCAGGCAACAGAGTGAGACTGTCTCAAAAAAAAAAAAAAAAACACACTGACTTTAAAAAGTTGAGTATTTAACAGTTGGTTTCAACTATGTGCAGAGTCAGAGGAAAATTGCTCGTTGATTTCCATCTTTACTAACTAGGGAATATAATTATGTGTGACAAAAAAGACCTATATTATATGTTTTGAATGTTTTATAACACTGGCATTGAGAGTACCTTTATTTATGCCATAACCTTTTATAGATTCTTTAATCAGAAAGTATTTATTGAGTAGTGTACTTGTTTCCTATTGCTGCTGCAACAAATTGGCACAAAGTAGCTAAAAACAAATTTGTTATCTCACAGTTCTGGAGTTCAGAAGTCTAAAGTGGATCTAACTGGACTAAAAACGTGGTGTCAGCAGGACTACATTCATTCTTGGAGCTTTAGGGAAGAATTCACTTCCTTCCCTATTGCAGCTTCCAGAGGTTTCTCATATTCCTTGGATCATTGACCCCTTCCCTCCATCTTCAAAGCCAGCAATATCTGGCAGGGCTTCTCACTCTCTGGTTCTTCCTTTTCTGCCTCCTCCCTTCTTCCCACGTACCTTTGTGATTACACTGGGCCCACCTGTCTAATCCAGGGTAATCTCCCCTCTCTGGCTCATTTGATTAGCAGCCTTAATTCCATCTGCAGCCTTAATTTTCTTCTGCCATGTAACCTAACATATTCATAGGTCCCAGAGGGAGATACTTTGGAAGGGCAATATCCTATCTACTACTACTACTAGTAGTAGTAGTAGTACTACTACTACATAGTACTACTACTACTACTACTACAGACTCAGCTTGTAATGTCTGCCCGACAGGGGGAACAAATCAAATGAAAAATATAGTCAGCAACCTAAGAGGACATAGATTTCACAGAAAAGACAAACATGAAATACAAGCAAATACATTTGACAGAGGTGCCAAACTTTATGGCACTTAGAGGAGAGTGACATCATTCTCAGCCACAGTAGTCATAAAAATCTCCTTGAAACAAGTGAAGCTTGGACCAAAACTTTAAGAGTAGGCAACATTTAGTTAGCCAAAGGAAAATGGAGTAAGCTGTGTCAAGTTGGTAAGGAAAGGAAGGGGGAAATATAAAGCAAAAGATTTGTGTTAGAAACAAACAGTGGAGGACAAGCATTTTCCTGGGGCAAAGGATATTTCTGTGGGAAATCATTTACCTAGAAGATTAAATTGAGCTAAGAAATGAAGTCATCGTTCTGTTTGGAAGCACATAATTGGACTCAGACATAAAATCTATGTGGTAATGATCAATATTGTAACTCTTACACAATATTAAAACAAATTTCTCTATAATGAAGACTGGGATAAAAAGAATTAACTGAAAAGCAATGTGGTGATTATCATTCAGATGTTCTTTGAAGGTCACCATACTGTAAGGCCCTTGAAATATCCTCTCCATTAGTCCTCCAAGACTAATATGTAATTATTTTTCCTTCTCTTGGGAAGCAAAGGGGTGATTGTATTCTAGTGTTTTATGAGTAGGTAGGCCAAGATCGGGGGCCCTGTCAAAGATGCTAATGTCTGCAAATCCCCTGTTAAAAAGGTCATCTTTGTCTAGAAATCTGCTTGCTTGACGTTTATATTTCTATAAACCCTTCCTTCAGTGATACTGGGTGTCACTCTGATCTAGTAATTTCTATCGTAAGGGAAGTGATAAAAGGGATCTGAGCAGTCCTCCACTTCCTGATTCAGTCGCTCCCTCATCTTCCTTCATCAATGAAGAACCCACTCCAGCTCTGCAACCCAGTAACACTGAAACCATTGAGGAATTCCACCTTCATGCAGCAGGCAACAACAATGCTGGTAACGGCTGGACTTGTAGGTACTTAGCAGGGTATAAAGAGAGGGAAACTCTGGGAGTGCCGAAATCTCACTGAAGAACAGAAGTGGGTCTTTAGTAGAAAGGAGAGAAAGTGACCCTAGGTTTCATCCCACCCAAGAAGAATTATCTCTTCGGTATGGTTTAAAAATCAGAACTTTCTGTCCTTTGCCCTGAAGAACACCAGTGTTCCAGGAGAGGTGAATAAGGTTTCTACAATAAAAATATTTCATGAACACAAAGTCCTGAAAATGCAAGGTTATATTGCTTTTTTCACAGAAGAACGCTCCAGAGGCTATACTATGCCAGGGAGCACTGAGTATGCACAATGCCAAGTATTTGACCATGGAATATTTGTTCCCTCACAACGTAGATGTTTCTTATACAGCAAAAGCACAAGACTTTAAATTTAAATATAATACAGTCAATTAACCTGCAATTTACAAATCATTATTGTTTGTAGTATAATTAAAATGTGCCTTGGAGAATTGAAGGAAGAGCTATAGTGCTTGCAACTCAGCTTGTACTTAATAATTATATTCATGTTTGTTTAAATAATAAAGGTGATCGTTAAAAGCATATACAATAGCAGTATGCCAGTTGGGATAGGAAAACAAAAGTATTATTGAACAAAAGCTAGATGTAAGCTCTAGATATGCTCAGTGATGTTCAGGTTTCATAGCTATACAGGTAGTCCCTGTTCCTGAGAATGTTTTTAGGTTTTGTATGTAACTTGGATTCCTGATGAATAGCACATATACGGTAATAACAACAAGACTATAAATGACTCATATGTGGTAATATAAAACTGTAATAATACTAAAACTGTACTGTAATAAGTTACAGGAACTGTTGTGCTCTTTCTTTTAATTCAAGCACACAACATAAAAACAAACTCATACAAAAAGTTTAGGTAGGAGATAGATTTCAAAAAAGAATATTAAAGGTTAACATTCACCTAATGTTGCATCTGTGCTAGGCTAATAGGAATGTTACGTTTATTTTCATCTTCTAATCTAACCAAATCAATAATAACCTTTCCATTTCAATAATTAATCTGCTGTACTTAGTAATAATTGATGCTTCCATGGGTGCACTGTGTTCCCCGTGTTCTATTTTTCTCACTTTATCCTTTATTATTGTTCTGACAGTCAAGCAACTGAAGCCTAATGCTTTCCCAGTGAATGATGGCTTCTGGCCTTTCTCCAAATGCTTAATTTCTATTTTTGTTTCTATTGTAATCACCTTTTTGCTGCAGGCTCACCTGGACTTGCGAGTGGACTTTTGCTTTGGAGGCATGGTCACAGGGGTAAACACAGACTCACAAAATCAAATTAAAAAATTAAGATGAAAGTGATGCTGTGCACAAGTGACTATGAACAATGAGACCAGCCACTAGCTTAAAGATGCTATGCCTACAAACTGCTTATGTCATGTGGGTTTATTTACATGTGCAGAAGAAACTAGTCCCCAAATTATTATTTAATAATAAATTATCCTATGGAAAGCCAGTTCCTAAGCACAGAACACTGTAAGTCTCCTATAGTCCATAACCTGGCTACTGCCTGTACTTTCATTTTCTTAAATTCCAACAAGAACATAAACTTTGTTACTATGAGTCTAAAACTCTGTGGCTTCTGACCCACTGAAACTATCATGTCCATCAAACGTATCAAATGCCAGAAAGTTCAACCACTTCTGCCTCATGCTTGCATCTTTTAGCACTCAAGGAAAAAATAGTTTAACATCGACAAATAATCAAAAACTAATTACAGCTTTATTTTTTTATTTCGAAATACTAAGAAGGTACAAATGTTTTAGGTTACATGGATCATTTTTGTAATGTTTGAGTCCTGGCTGTGTGCCCGTCACCCAAATAGTGTTCATTAACATCACCCAAGAGGTAGTCCATTTCTTACATACAACACTTCTTAAAACTCCCTTTCCTTATCTGTTCTCTCAATTTTGCTCATTCACAGCAGGTACCCTCCCATTTCTTTCTTCCAGCAAATCTCCCAAATATCCCCTCAAACCCCAGCCTCAATAGAATCACTCCTTTCATGTTGCCTATCTATTCTATTGTCTTCTGTCAGTAACTCTATTCTTTCCATTGTAAATTTAGCTAAACTTTTAGGTTTCTTCCGTGTTTCTCTCTTAGCCCATTACTTCCATTTAATAACTCCCAGCCCACTACTAAATGTGTCTGAGTAACAAAGGTTCTTTCCTCTTAGAAGTGTAGTAAAAGAACAGCAATATTGATTTTTCTTTAGTACCATAACTAGCATGTTTCTCATGCCAAGAACAGATTGCCTTTATTATAACTCAAAGAATACAGTTTAGAAAGCAGTGATGTAGACACAACATTACCCACGGAAGAATTAAAGGACTCACGAATGTATTTTAAATGGTTCTTATAAGAAAAAAAATGGATGAATGGTACATGGAATACAAACCCAGGATAATAGAAAACATTTAAATTTTAAAAACTACCATATCTTTGCTAGACTTCCACTTCCAGAAAAATGAAATAGAAATACTTTTCCCTAATTCACTTGCTAACTACAACTAAAAATGCTGGACATTATGTACGAAACAAACATATGAAGATTCTGAAAGGTGGGGGAAAAGGCGGCAGACTGACTAGGGAATTTGAGACCCAAGAACAACAGGTAATGGAGAGGTGAATTCTCTTTGTTTTTCTTCACAGATCCCAGACTTGGAGCTAATGAAGCTAGCAATCCAGTAATGCCAATGGATACACACTGAAAAAGTGCCAACAAAGGCTGCATCCTCTAGCAAAAGGACCAGGAATGGAAACACAACAGAAAACTGTTAGACAATAACCCCTCTACTCCAGCCAAACACCACAGAGAAAACTATGGGCACAACCCAACCTATGCCAACAAAGGCCCAGTGGGGAGCCTAGACTTCTACCCCCACCTTGAAGTAATGAGGCAATGTTTTCTTCCCATGACAGACCGGTATCGAAATATCGAGCTAAAACAGGAGCTTTCCAAAGTTAACACAATACCCAAAATGTCCAAGCTTCAGTGGAAAAAATCACATTATACAAAGAATAAGGAAGATGTCAAATTAAACAGAAAAAGATAATCAACAGATACCAACACTAAGATGACAGAGACGCTAGAATTATCTGACAAAGATTTTAAAGTATCTACCATAAAATTTTCAGTGAGCAATTATGACCATACTTGAAACAAATGCAAAAATAGGAAGTTTCAACACAGAAATAGAAAGTCTCAGCAAAAAGTAAATAAGAAATATAAATAAGAACCAAATGGAAATTTTAGAACTGAAAGAATGTACTATCAGAATTAAAAAAAAAAAAAAGTAGATGAACTCAATAGCAGAATCAAGGTGACAGAGGAAAGAATCAATGAACTAGAAGATAGACCAATAGAAATTACCCAGTCTGACAGAAAAAAAACATACTAAAAAATAAATATGAACAGAGCTTCAGAGACCTGTGAGATATTGTGAAAAAATCTAACATTGTGTTAATGAAGTCAGGGAATGTGGGGAGAAAGAATATATAACTAAAAAATTACTCAAATAATGGCTGAAAACTTCCAAAAATTTGGTAAAAACATAAACCTGTATTTTATAGAAGCTGGCTCAACCCCAGACAAGATAAACTCAAAGACATCCATATCAATACATGTTATAGTCAAGTTTCTAAAATTAAAGACAAGAAAAAAAATCTTAAAAGTGAGAGAAAAACATCGCCTTGCCTACAGGGAATGAACAACTTGAATAGCAGCAGATTTCTCATCAGAAACCATGGATACCATAGAAAGTGGCAGGCCACTTTTCAAGTACTGACAGAAAATAATTGTAAACACAGAATTTTTTTTTAACACAGAATCTCATATCAACAAAATATTCTTCAGGAATGAAAAGGAAATGAAAACAATCTCTTTATTGAAGAAAATATGAAAATAAAGGAAACTGAAGAGAATTTATAACAACCAATAGACCTGCCATAAAAAATGTCTAAAAGGAAGTTCTCAAAATGAACAAGAAATAATAAAAGAAACAAAGCATAGAATATCAGGAAGGTAGGAAGAGCACAATAAGAAAAATACTGGTAAATAAAGAGACCTTCCTTCTCTTATTGAATTTTCTAAATTATGTTTAATGATGGAAGTAAGAATTGTAATGCTGATGTGGTCCTAAACTATGTTGAGTAAATATTTAAGAGAATTATAGTATAAATAGAGAAGGGTAAAACACATAAAAGCAATGTGATATTCCTGTACTTTTTTGGACTATTAAAATGATAACATAAGTAAACTGTGATAAAATATATATATAATATATATACATATATATATGATGTAGTAACTAGAACAGCCATTTAAAAAGCTATAGGAATATACTCAAAATCACTATACATGTATCAAAGCATTACAGAAATTTATTTTTTAAAATGTCTGAGTAACCCACAGGAAGACAGGAAAAAGAAAACAGAAATAAAAAACAGAACAAACAGAAAACAAAAAAGTAAAATAGCAAACTTAAAGACTAATATATCAATAATTACATTAAATGTAAATGGTCTAATATTCACCAGTTAAAAGACAGATTGAAAAGTGGATTCAAAATATGATCCAACTTTATGCTGTCTATAAGAAATTCAGTCAAATCTAACACGATAAGCAAGCTGAAATTAATAGGATGGAAAAAGATATATCATGAAAATGTTAATCCAAGGAAAAAATCAGAGACACTGAAAGAACAAAAGAAAATATAAATGGGACTAAATCAAAATTTAAAACTTCTGTTCATTGAAGAACATCATCAACAGAGTGAAAGGCAACTCAGAATGAGAGAGAATATTTGCAAATTGTCTATCGAATAAGGGGTTAATATCCAGAATATATAAAGATCTACAACTCAAACAAATGAACCCAAATAAAAAAATGGTCAAAGGACTTGACATTTCTATAAAGAAGATATACAAATGACCAATAAACACATGGAAAGATGCTTGGCATCACTAATCAGTAGGAAATGTGAATCAAACCATAATGAAATACCACCTCTCACCTATTTTGATGGATACAATAAAAAACAACAGGAAATAAGTGTTGAAGAGGATGTGGACAAATTCTAACGATTTCTGTAGCATTCAGAATTCAACCCTCCCCTGCTGCCTCTCCTTTTGCCAATTGAGTCTCAGATGGCAATCTCAGTCACATTTCTCATCTCTCTCCTCTGATGCCTCAGCAAGAGGCCAGTGCTGTCACCTAGTGAGGCTGCATAGGAGGCTCACACAGGCCTCCTTACACAGGCCAAAAATGCACAGGCCAGGCACTGAAACCTGTGATATGACCAGGCCCTGCTGTGCTCCTCACCCAAGCAGAAAGCAGTTTTCTTCCCCACTTGTATAGTACACTCTGTGACATCTGCTCCAAAACTGTTTTCTCGTGAACATAACTTCTTACAGCAATTTCTCCTAAGCAGCTTTTTCAGATTTCACTCCCTCCCTGGTTTTGCCTATACCCAAGGAAGATGATATGAATGATGGTCTACTTGGTATTTCCCAGTCCCTCTGATGCTAGCCTGTTGCCCTTGACCCAAATTTGAACTTTTCTGGTCTCTTGCCTTGAGACGTGCATTCATGCAAATAGATCACTGACAACTTCATCCTCCCAGCATGAAATTCAGCATGCCCTAAAATTGTCCAAAACCCAGAATGAACACAGTTTAGACCTTTGTGTTAATATGAGACCCCTGCTACCTTGGCATCTTAAGAATATTAGAGAAAAAAAATCTCAATTTGTGATTTTTGTTTATTTATTAAATATTCTGTACAGATTATCAGTACAAGCAAGCAAATTATCAAAGCAATTGCCTTCAATGAGTGCTTCAGTGTCAAAAGCAGCCAATGGGAACTTCTGGATAAGATGGACTGAGTGCTCCTACAGTAAGCACATGGACATGCTCAGCACCATTTAAAAATATATAGTTGGGCTTAAAAGCAAAAAGCTATAATCTCCAAGTGTGCTACAAACAAGATGAGAACTTGGAGCTAAATAGAAGCGGGAGTTAAGATTTATTATACTGATGAAAAAAAGGGTTCCAGGCCAAGAATTTGAACCCCTGTATAAATCTTACACCCAATGAAAAATTGTCCTCATCAGGGAACGGGGGACTTGAGAAAAACAATATGAGGCCCAGGCAAAGAATCTGAAAGCACTTCACTTGCCCCAGTTTGTAGCTAGACAAGAGTCATCCTCAGAGAATTAGCACTCAAAGTCTGTCCTCCATTGTGGGTAGGACTAAATTCTGCCACGTCATGTGAAGAAATCCTGAGTTAAGAATTGCCTTAAAAACTAGTTCAAACAACAACAAAAGTATACCCTAAATGCTGCATTACATATGAAATTCTATAACATGGTAACAGAAATTATATCTGTGGTTGCGTCTGGGAGTGGGGCTTGATCCAAAGAATCACAAGGGAACTTGTGGGCGTAACAGAAATGCTTCATTACTTGATAAGGGTGTGGCCAACATATGTGTTTACATTTATCAAAACTGATTGAACAAGACACTTAATATCTCAGCATTACACTGTATATATTAAGATCATTAAATATGAAATGTCCAATTTAAAAATCAAAAGTTTATTATATCTCAAACAAGAATCAGTACAATTAATCAAAATATGTGCCTAAATTATCTACACAGGTTTGCCATCTTAACAGTAGCTTGCTTATGTCAGCAGCATAGAAGGCTGGAGAGCAAGTGGTGACGAAGTTGCAAAAGGTGTATTCCACAGCTTGTTGAGAATTGAATATTTTTCCTTGTGACATGTGTTCCAAAGCCTAGAAAAAGTGGTAGTTGGTACAAGGTCTGGTGAATACAGTAGATAACAGACAGTTGCCAAATGCAGCTTCCATACTTTGAGCAGTGTTCTAGTTTTTACAAAATGTAATCTTGCAAGAAGAATGACCTGTCTATATTGATCAATCTTGGCTGCTTAATTGCAAGCACCCTCCTCATTTTGTCCAATTGGTTGCAGTAGACATCTGCTGTAATTGATTGACCACATTTCATGAAGTTGTAGATAATACCAGTGATGGACCACCAAATAGACACTATTAGATTTTTTTGATGAATATTCAATTTTGGACCACGTTTCAGCACTTCATGTTTATCCAACCATTGTGCCAAATGCTTGCAATTGTCAAAAAGAATCCATTTTTCATCACATATAACTATGTAGTATAGAAATTATTCACCTTTAAGTCAACACAGCAAAGAAAGGCAAGCTTCAAGATGATTTCTCTTCCGAGGCTCATTTAATTCATGCAGAACCCCTCAATACCCAGCTTCACCTCTTGATTTCTTTCAAATGGTCCAATATTGTTGGAATAGTAACATCAAACCTTGCTAATTCATGCGTAGGGTGAGATGGATTCTTTTACACCACAGCTTTTAGTTCATCATTATCCACCTTGCTCTCAGGTCACCCATGTGGCTCATTTTAAGATTAAAAATCACCAGAATGGAACTTCTCAAACCATCAACATATATGTGTTCAATAGCCACATCCTTTCAAAACAGCTTGCTGATATTCTGAACTATCTGTGTGTTATATTTGTTCCACAACAGAACTCATTCAAAAACAGGAATTTTTTCTTATCCATGGTTTCACAAAAATTGCTCTAAAAATTTTTTTAAAGATAATCACAAGCCAAAACATGTGTTTGAAAGAATGAGGATGTACCTTCACAATAAAAAAATTAGTGTCAAAGTGCAACGTCAGAGATATCAACTGTCAAACTTAGTACTTAAGGAAATTAGACATTCCATACTATTGCAACCCAATTTTCAAAGCTGAAATTAAAAAATCCTGATCCAGAGGAAAACCTATATAAGATTTCAGCCAAGGCATTGCTAATCTGCCACCAAAGGAAAACCCCAACACCCCAGAGCACGTGTGGGAAATTGGTGTTTTCCCCTCCTGAAATTTGTGGAAGCTGGATTGTGGGCAGGGAACCTAAGTAGAGCCAGAGGCTCCCACTTGGGCTTTTGAATCCTGTGAAAGATCAAAAGTCCAGCACTAACTAGCACATAGTTCAGCTGCATAGGCATGTGGCCCAGCTGACCTGGCCTGCTGAGGTTTTTATCTGAACCTGGTCCTCTAGCCATGTTTAAAAAAAAATCATTTTTTATTAATTTAATTAATGTCAGTTTCTGCTGTTCTCAGCTAAGGATCTAACTAGTATGACATCCCATACCAGAAGTAAAGGGCTATTGACAAAGCCTCAGGAAATGGGGGTGTGAGATTGGGTATCTGGCCTATGCGAAGCCCTGACCTTAGTTATTTCTTTTCCTTTGCTGGCTTTGGGTTTGGTTTGTCTTCCTTTTCTAGTTCCTTGAGATGTGTCATTAGATTGATTATTGGTTTGTGATCTCTCTGCCTTTGATAGCTTGTGTAACTTTTGTCAGTTTGAAGGACCTTTTGATTTCCATCTTAATTTCATTATTAACCTAAAAATTATTCAGCAGCAGGTTGTTTAATTGCCATGACTTTGTGAATTGAGTGTTTCTCTTGGAGTTGATGTTTTGTTTTATTCCACTGTGGTCTGAGAAGATACATGATATGATTTTTATTTTTTTGAACTTGTTGAGACCTTTTTTGTGGCCTAGGATATAATCAATCTTGGACAATGTCCCATATGCTGATGAAAAGAAAATATATTCAGTAGTGGGGATAAAATGTTCTGTAAATGTCTGTTATTAGACTGATTTCTTCTACAGTCCCATTTAAGTCCAGTGTTTATTTAAAATTTCTATGCACATAAATTAAAATACATAGAGGAAATGGACAAATTCCTGAAAACACACAACCTCCCAAGGCTCAATGCAGAAATAACAGATTTCCTCAACAGACCAAGCAAAGAGATTGAAGAATTCAAAAGCTTCCAACAACAAAAAACAAAATTTCTGGACCAGATGTATTCATAGCCAAATTTTATCAGACCTACAAAGAAAAGCTGGTACGCATACTACAGAAATTATTCCATAACATCAAGAAGGAGGGAATCTTCCCCTACTCATTCTATGAGGCCAGTATCACCTTGATATCAAAACCAAAAAAATATACAACAACAAAAAAAGTACAAATCAACATCCCTTATAAATACAGATATAAAAATCCTCAATAAAACATCAGCAAAGCGAACTCAACAGCACATCAAAACAATAATCCATGACGGGGTACAGTGGCTCATGCCTATCATCCTGGCACTGTGCGAGGCCAAGATGGAAGGATCACTTGAGCTCAGGAGTTGGAGACCAGCCTGAGCAAGAGTGAGACCCAGTTTCTAGTAAAAATAAAAACATTAGCCTGGTGTCATAGCATTTGCCTGTAGTCCCAGCTACTCAGGAGGCTGAGGCAGGAGGATCATTTGAGCCAGGAGTTTAAGGTTGCAGTGAGCTATGATGACACCACTGCACACTACCCAGGACAACAGAGTGAGACTCCGTCTCAAAACACATGCGTGTGCGCGCGCACACACACACACACACACACACACACACACACACACACACACACATCTCCAGTCTGATGTAAAAAATTTTTATTAAAAAAAAATGAAAAAACAAAATCAAAAATAATCCACTAGTACCAAGTGGGCTTCATCCCAAGGATGCAAGAATGGTTCAATATACAGAAATCAATAAATGTGATTTACCACATAAACAGAGGCAAAAACAAATACCACATGATCATCTCAAAAAAAAAAAAAAAGCATTTGACAACATTCAGCATCTTTTCATGATAATTAAAAAAACCCCTCAAACGAGACATAGAAGGAATATATCTCAAAATCATAAAAGCCATATATGGCAAACCCACAGCGAACATCATAACAAAAGAGGCAGAGATGAAAGGATTCCCATTAAGAACTGGAACAAGTGCCCATTGTTACCACTTCAATTCAACATAGTGTTGGAAGTCCTACCCAGAGTAGTCAGGCAAAAGAAAAAAATAAAGTGTATCCAAATTGGAACAGAAGAGGTCAAACTATTGCTTTTTGTTGATGATATGATGTTCTATCTAGAAAACCCCAAAGACTCCACTAAGAGACTCCTGGAATTGATAAATAAATTCAGCAAAGTCTTAGGGTACAAAATCTAAGTACACGAATCAGTAGCATTTCTACGAACTAATAACAGTCAAGCTGACAGTCAAATCAAAGATGCAATACCATTCACAATAGCCACAAAGAAAAAAAAATTGCCTAGGCATATACTTAACCAAGGAAGTAAAATATCTCTACAAACAGAACTGTGAAACACTAAGGAAAGAAATCGCAGATGACACAAACAAATGTAAAAACATATGCTCATGTATTGGTAGAATCAACATTGTTAAAATGCCCATACTACCCAAAATAATTTACAGATTCAATGTAATCCCAAAATACCAATCTCATATTTCACAGATCTAGAATAATTCTATACTTATTTGAAACCAGAAAAGAGCCTAAATAGCCAAAGCAATCTTAAACAAAAAGAACAAATCTGGAGGCATCACATTACCAGACTTTAAACTATACTACAAGGTTCTAGTAACCAAAACAACATGGTATTAGAATAAAAATAGAGACACAGACCAATAAAACAGAATAAAGAACTCAGATATAAAACCATCCACATACAGCCAACTGATCTTTGACAACACAGACAATATACACTGGGGAAAATAATCCCTATTCAATAACTGGTGCCTGGAAAATTGGACAGCCACATGCAGAAGATTGAAACAGGATCCATATATTTCACCACTCACAAAAATTCAAGATGGATAAAAGACAAACGTAATGCATGAAACCATAAGAATTCTAGAAGAAAATGCTGGACAGAAAAACTCTTCTAGATATTGGCCTAGGCAAAGAATTTCTAAAAAAGACTCCAATGTTAATCACAGCAACAACAAAAATATATAAATGAAACTTGATTAAATTGAAAAGTTTCTGCACAGCTAAGGAAACAACAGAGTAAATAGACAACCTACAGAATAGGAGAAAATATTTGCAAGCTATACATCTGAAAAAAATGCTAGCAAAAATCCACAAAGAATTCAAGCAAATCATCAAGAAAAAAACAAACCCATTAAAAAGTGGGCAAAAGACATGAACAGAAGCTTTTCAAAAGATGGACAAATGGCCAATAAATATATGAAAAAATGTTCAATGTTACTAACCATCAGGGAAATGCAAATTAAAACCACAGTGAGATATCACTTTATCCCAGTTAGAATGGCTTTTATTAAATTGTCCAAAAACAATAGAGGCTGGCATGGATGCAGAGAGAAAAGAATGCTTACACACTGTTGGTAAAACTGCAAATTAGTACAACATCTGTGGGAAACAGTATAGAGATTCCTCAGGGCACTAAAAGAAGACCTACCATTTGATTCCAGCAATCCCATTAGTAGGTATTTACCCAAAGGAAAAAATTCATTTTAATCAAGATGACACCTGTACGCAAATGTTTATTGCAGCACAATTTACAATTGCAAAGATGTGGAATCAACAGGAGGATCACTTGAGCCCATCAATTCATGAGAGGATTAACAAAATGTGGTGTATGTATGCTATGGAACACAGTCATGAAGAAGGATGAACTAAGGAATTTTGCAACAATTTGAATGGAACTAGAGACTATTACCCTAAATGAAGTACCTAAAGAATGGGAAAACAAACACCACATGTACTCACTATTAAATTGGAACTAACCAATGAGCACATATGTATACAGAGGGAAGTAAAACCCAGTGGAAATCAAGTAAGGGGGAGGGGGAGGAAGGAATGGCCAAGAACCTACCTAACAGGTACAATGAGCACTATCTGGGTCATGGGCGTACTTATAACCCTGACTCAAGCATAACAAAAGTGACCCATGTAACCAAAAACATTTGTACCCCTGTGATATTTTGAAATAATTTTTAAAAATGTAAAAATATCAAATATTGCCAGAATTACCAAAATGTGACACAGAGACATCAAGTAAGCACATGCTGTTAGAAAACTGGCACTGATCGACTTGCTCAATACAGGGTTGCCACAAACCTTCATTTTGTGAAAAACACAGTATCTGCAAAGCGCAATAAAATGAAGTATGCCTACACCTCACCATACACCCAGCAACATATTTCTATAGTTTGAAATGTCTGCATTAGAGAATCCCTTAGATTGAAAAACAAATTCTCCCAGAGGCTATAAAGGAAAAGATAGATCATATTGACCACATATTAATAAAATTTTATAACTTCCTGGCAGTAAACAAGTGTAACTTTTAATAAAAAGGACAGAGTTATGGTGGAAAGCTGGGAAAGAAACAGACTCCATTTTCACTTTTATACTTTTCTGTACTTTTGAATATTTGAAAATGTCCATTTTATTATTAACTTTTTAAAGTATTGATTCCTGCTGAAACTCACATCATCCTGATCACTCTTAACTACTTAGCATCCATTTTTTATTAGATAAGGAACAATAGAGCATAGTAAATAAATATAATACATGAGCTTTAAAGTCAGATGTCCCCAGATTAAAGTCCCACTGTTGGCCAGGCACGGTGGCTCACCCCTGTAATCCTAGCATTTTGGGTGGCCAAGGTGAGAGGATCGCTTGATGTCATGAGTTCGAGACCAACTGAGCAAGAGCAAGACCCCATCTCTTCTAAAAATAGAAAAATTAGCCAGTCATCGTGGTTTGCGCCTGTAGCAGTCCCAAGCAACTTGGGAGGCTGAGGCTGGAGGATTACTGAAGCCCAGGAGTTTGAGGTTACAGTAAGCTATGATCATGCTACTGCGCTCTAGCCCGAGGAAACAGAGCAAGACCCTGTCTTAAAAAAACAAAAATCCTGATGTTGCAATCTACTTGTTTTGTGAAACCTTAGTCAATTCACAACACCACTTTGGGCCTCAGCTTCCTAGTGGTATAAAGAAAACAGAATTGCCATTTGTAATCAGAGAAGCTTTCTAAGGAAGGTGGCTCCTCTGACATAAAAGGCCCCCTTGTCCAGCCAGCCCTGGAGGAAAGATAAGAAGGAAAGGCAGAGATTGGAGCCTGTGATGGGGAAGAGGGCTTGCTGTGCCATAGGATGAAGTAGCCCTTGAAAATCCATCAAAGCAGGCTATCCTAAAGGACTTTTAGAAATAGTAACATCTAACATGCAATTTCAATTTGTTCACAGTGCACATGTGACCCCTCCCCACAACCCTCACTAAAAGTTAGTTCCATACAGTTCTTTTGTGATGCTTCTCAGGGTGTCAGGTATAGGGAAAGTTAAAGGCAAATATGCTGGATGCCAAGGTTGGGTCATCACCAGGGAGGAAATAAAAAACCACCACAAGAACAGAGACTAAGAAGAAAGTAGAAGCAGGAAATTGAGCCAGAGATAACTGCAAAAATATAAAGGCTCTGGGAATTCACAGTTCTGGGGGAAGGCTTTGTACTTCCTCAAGCCACACATGGAAGTTTACTCTGATTTTTAGCTAAATCTCTAAAGATTGGGAAACCCCAGGTAGGTACTACCTGGAATGCATGTAAAATGGGATAATAATGCCTACTTCATAGGGCTTTTGTGAATGAGAGTGCATGTAAATAAACTATGCCTGGAACTCATAAATGCTCAAGAAGTGGTAGCAATGGAAAACAGGCAGCTTCAGGAGGAACGAGGACACATGAAGAGTTTTAAGAGGGACAGTGGTCAAAGCAGTAGGGACCCAAGTACTGACCCAGCCTGGTTAAGGGGCACAGTCAGTGCTCCTAGACAACAATGGGGGAAGTGCGAGACTAGGTATAGGGATAGCAAAGGAGAAAGGAAGGCCACCATGAGACTCTGTTATTAATACAATGCTTAGTGGCAAGTAACCAAAACTAACTGGAGTTTAGTAATAAAGTCGATTATATGGGATTATGGATCTCTCACAACACCAAAGACAACAAAGTATCTCTGCTTCCATCTTTTCTCTCTCATATTCCACTTCTCTCCCCATAGTTATCAGCTGCCATGTTCCTGGCCCAGCAGGCTGAGGTGCTCTCTTACTAGCTTCCAGCTCTCCTTCTGATTGGCTTGGCCTGAGTCACATGCCCCTGCTGGTCCAATCAACGTCATGTACATAATGGCTGCTGAGCTGCCTTCCCCTGTAGACGGGGAAAGTTATGAGAACCATTATGAGTTGGGGACACATCTCTACTTTTAGGACTCTCAGTTTGCATGTAAGTTTTACCCACCATTATTGTAAACATTATCAGAATTCCTTTGTGTTTAAAGCTGGAGAAATAAAGTTATTAGCCTAGTCCTTAATATTTTTTATGTTTCTCATTTCCCTTTATTCTCATTGACTTTTGTAGATTGAACATGACATGTAGATAGATATTTGCTTTCATATCTGCGTTCTCTCAATAGAGCATACACTTCCAAAAAAAAAAAAAAAAAAAAAAAGATTGTCTCATTTGCCTTTGTACATCTTAGCACTTAGCACAGAACAAATGTTTCTTAGATGAATGACTTCATGAAGTAGATAGGTGGTAAAGACAACCTTCCTTATAGTTTTTCCTAGAATCGGACTTGGAGAGGCACATTTAAAGTAGAAAACTCCTGATATTTAGAGTCCATTTGTGCCCCATTTTAATAAATTCCATTTATTAAGAATGCTTGGGAACCATGACTAATTGCCAGTGAATTAGAAGATTATATTGTACAGGCAAAGTGTTTTAACATGTTTTTAATCTTCCTTTGATTCTGAAAGCCTTATAGGATCTTATTAGTCCTCAAAGTCACATATTATGAACATGACTTGCATGGTTAAATGTTGGGGAAGGGAGGGTATTTAAGGTTTTTATTTTGTTTTTTGGCACAAATCCTGGATAAAAGGGCATTTACTATGGCTTTATAGTCTAGATTCTACCCTATTAATGTAAGAGCAACGCAATTCATGACAAAAGATGACCTATCACAGGTCATGCCCCATGTTTCCAGTTCACAAGTCCAAATCATCCGCCATCTTTTCCATGAAGCCTACACAGATCTGCAGCCACATCCTTTCCTTGTCCCCTCAGAGCACTACATTTGTTATCTCATGTGCTGCCACCCACCATTTCCTAGAGCTCTTTGTGTGTATGTTCCACTGGGAGCTCCGGGGTCATAAAACAAGATTTAACCTTGCAGCCCTCAGGCACATGCATTTCAATAAATCTCTCTCATATTACTGATGAAATGATGAACCATCTAATTCAGCTGTGACTTATCATAAGCATTGAAGAGCTATGTTGCTATTCATAATTTTAAATCTTTGTAATGTTTTTAAGGCTTTCCTGTGCAAGCTAGAAAAGTATTTTCTATTAATAAGAAAAGATGAAGGAAATAGGGACAGGTGGCTAGAAAGCTAACAGAAAAATCAAACAGATGATAACTTTCTACAATCTCAAAGCCCCCAGTGAGCATCACACAGCTGGCTCTGCCCTTTCTACAGCCCAGGGCTGAGGAGGGGGGACTTTTTTCCTCCATGCCTTCACCATCACTTGCTCCCCACCAAACGATGGTTCATATAGGAGAGTGAGAAATGCTAAGCAATTCTGTGTAAGTGTAGTCACAGCCTCCATATGTCTACCCATCTCTCCATCCTGAGATTCAGAAACCAAAGCAATAAATTCTTCATTAAGCACAGAGCCCTGAGAATCAGACAGATTCCTCCCCATCCCCATTTCCTTTCTGTTTTCATTCTCTTGTATCGGCATTACTCACCAGGACCTAGGCCCCAGCAGATGCCAGCACTGTTTTGAGTCCTAGGGAAGGGTAGGAGTTAATACTCCATATTCTGCATTCCCAGAGCTGCTTTTCGTATCGATTGTAAACATTAATAATTAAACAGACATTTCATAAGTACTCTTTTCCAGCTGGCCATTTTCGTATGATGCTCCAGATGACACATGTCAGCCCTGGGGGAAATCTGACCAAGCAGATCCTGGGAGGTGCGGAAGTCCAACCTCAGCAGCCTCACCCAGACTCCCAGGGCTCCCATTTCTCAAAGTTTTCGGTTCCCTCTCGCCACTCTGCCCAACTTCCACCTTTATGTGGATGCCTTCCAGGGATAAGTTGCTATAATAATGAAGAACCTGTCGCAGTGAAGGAAATTAGTTTCTGTTTCAAACATTTGTAAATCTCAAGAGCAAATTTTTAAAGTGGTGTTCTCATGTTGAGTACATCTGTATGAAACAGGGAATTGGAACCAGAGCAGGATACTGCAACACTTGCCCATCGTGTTTTGATTATTGTGACATTGCTTATTAGTGAATCACCCTCAGTGAGGAATTTGCCAGCTAATCACTCAGAGATCCTTTTAGACTTCCAAATGAAACACCTGTCTCTTTACTGAGTCATGGGAAGCTGCCAATTACCAATTATGACCCACACCAAGGTCTTGAGGTTCATGACATACAAGCATATTTCTTTTCTGGGTAATTTATGGGGTCAGGGAGATTCAAACAGGGTCAGAAAAATAGTGTCTGATACCCGCTATGAAATCCAAACAGTCCTCATGTGTCCCCTTTTATTTCATTACAATGACAACAGGTGAGTACAGTTTATGGAGCTGCAGCAGAGCAGTGTTGGCACACAAAATAGTGCAAGAAATGGTTAGCCTAAGAAAATTACAATCAATGGTATGACTGGTTTTTCATAAAAATCAAGCTATTGATAAAATTTACAAAATGAATACAAATAGAGTAAATTAAATACAAATATCTCACAAAACATAATCAAGTTTACCAAAACATCCTATCACAACATAACTAAGTTTGCTAAAATTTTAAAATAATAATTTTTAACTTTTGAACAAAAATAACCTTATTTCTAAAAGATTCATGGTCTTCCCTTGCTTTTATGATATTGAAGTGTTCTTCAGACTCTCTTCTACTAATTCACTTGTCTTAATGTAAGAATATTAACACTCAATATGTGCTACAAATATTTCCCCTGCTTTGTCTTTTAATTTGTCTTATGCTTTTGATTTACATAGTTTAAATTTCTATAATTCAAATTGTTCTTTTCCTTTTATGTTATTCCTTTGGTTAAACTTAGAAAGTTCTTGTCTATCCTGAGCTCAGATTGTTGCCTAGTAATTTTGTAAATTTGAAGAATTTATTTCAATAAATAGGAGGTAAGGCTCTTTTTTTTCTAAAGAATTTACCATTTTCACCAAAGTCAGAATTACCTTTGAATCTATCACTCTTCAAACTTTGTCAATTGACTCTCCTTTCCCTTTATCTGATATGTCAGAAGTGTACTTGCACTTGGGCTTTTCCAGAATCAAACACTTTTTCAATCAAGGAAAATATAGGTTCATTTCACATAATAACCCACTGATTTTATAGGCATTCCTTCTCAGTTTTATCACCTTCACACATATTTTTTTTTTTTTTTTTTTTTTTTTTTGAGACAGAGTCTCACTTTGTTGCCCAGGCTAGAGTGAGTGCCGTGGCGTCAGCCTGGCTCACAGCAACCTCAATCTCCGGGGCTCAGCGATCCTACTGCCTCAGCCTCCCGAGTAGCTGGGACTACAGGCATGCGCCACCATGCCCGGCTAATTTTTTGTATATATATTTTTAGTTGTATATATATATTTAGTTATTTCTATTTTTTGGTAGAGACGGGGTCTCGCTCAGGCTGGTTTCGAACTCCTGACCTTGAGCAATCCGCCCGCCTCGGCCTCCCAGAGTGCTAGGATTACAGGCGTGAGCCACCACGCCCGGCCCACACATATTTTTAATTATTGTCATTCAAACCCTTCCATGGATCCATAGGAATGAAATTATCTTCACGTAACACATAACCAGTTTTATAGCAGTAACATGTTAACTGGTGATTAACCCAGACTAGGCCCTCACTCCCTTATTCGGCTCTTGAGATTCCCTGCTACACTTTTCAGAACAAGTTATGCTTGTAAATTCACTTGAATAAACATATGCCAGGCAATGAGCTACGAATGAGAAGAAAAAGGAAGCACAAAAACAGCTATTTTTTACCCATAAAGACTTTTCAATCAAATTTACAGATAGAAGCATGTAAAAAACTGTATCACTTATCTATTGTATAACAAACTACCCCAAAACTTAGTCACTTAAAGCTGGAACCCATTCTACTAAGCAAAGTATCTCAAGAATGGAAAAACAAGCACCACATGTACTCACCAGCAAATTGGTATTAACAGATCAACACCTCAGTGGACATATAGGAATAACATTTATCGGGTGTCGGGCAGGTGGGAGGGGGGAGGGGGGATGGGTATATACAAATCTAATGAGTGAGATGTGCAACATTTGGAGGATGGACACGCTTGAAGCTCTGACTCGAGGTGGGAGGGCGGGGCGTGGGCAATATACATAACCTTAACACTTGTACCCCCATAATACGCTAAAAAAAAAAAAAAAAAAAAGCAACAACACTTGTCCCTCACAGTTTCTATGGGTCAGGAATTCTAGATCAGCTTGCCTGGGCACTTCTGTGAGGATCCCTCATGACTTTGCTCTCAGACATTGGCTGGGGCTGTTACTCATATGAAATCTTTCCTGGACACAGAGGATCTGCTTCTGAAGTGGCTAACTCACACGGCTGACAAGCTGGTGCTGGCCAGTGAAACGCTTCAGTTTCTCTACACATGGGCCTCTCTCCACGGGGATGCTCGAGCATCTGCAAAATATGGAGGCTGGCTTCTCTGGCAATGAGCAATCCAAGAGAACAAGACAAACACTGCAATTCACTTTATGACCTAGCTTTCAAAAACACACATTGTCACCTCTACTGTAATCTATTGGCTGCACAGACCAGCCTTAATTCCATATGGAAGGATACCACAGGAGGGTATGAGTACCAGGAGGCAAAAATCATTGCAAGCCACCTTGAAGGATGGCTACCAGAACCACCAATACAGATTAGGAGAAAATAAGCACAGAAAGGAAACAAGTAACTTTCCATTCTTTTTTTGCTTGTTTTTCGATTTGGGGATTTTTAAATTTTTTTCTCACTCTTAAAATTATCAAGCCCACTCTTTGCTCACTCTCCTAAATTAATTCTTCGTAAGCTTTTTGAGACAGATGTCATCCAATCTGAGCTCCTTTCATTTATTTACTTCCATCTAAACATTATCTAGTCAACTCATATGCCCCTCCCTTTATTCTCAATAACTATTCTGTCTAGTGGTCTTGTGGCGCCATCTCCAACAAATCACTGTAAAACCTGCCCCATAATCACCTCTTTCTCTCCTGCATCTTCAATGTCTATGTTTTTACTGGCTCCTTTTACTTCGTCTACAAATTTGTTCCATTTCCTTTATAATGAAACTAGAAGTCTCTAGGCCAGAACCTGACAACACACAACTCTACGTGTTTCACTTCCCTGCTTAGTAATAATCATTGGTTCCTTATTGTTAACCAGTCAAGTGTTCTAAATCTGTCAAGCACAGCTTCTACCATCTTTTATAACTTACTATTTTCATCCTACTCTGTATTTCAGCCAAACTGGACCAGTTACTATTCTCTAGACATGTTTTAAATGAAAATACATTAAACTCAAAATATAGAAAACCTAAGACCAGCAAAGGCTTTAAAAAAAGGTGTTTTTTTTAACAAGGTATCTAGGGGTAGATGGTTATAAGCTTTGTTTAGCAGTTCAATGATATAAACGTCTCAGAATCTTTCTACTCTTCTGTTCCACCATCCTCAGTGTGTCAGTATATCTTACTCTCCTCATGGTCAAATAAAATAGCTGCTACAGCTCCAGACATCAAATTCCATACCATCATGCTAAACAGAAAGGGAACAGTCACAAAAGAGGCTTTCCGGAGCCCAGGAGCTCGAGACTACAGTGAGCTGTGATTGCACCACTGCACCCCACCCTGGGTGACAAAGTGAGACCCTATCTTGAAAAAAGGAAACTTTTCTAAAGACAACAGAATAATGGCCAGCACACATATTAAAAAATGCTCAACATCGCTAATCATTAGAGAAATGCAAATCAAAACCACAATGAGGTATCATCTAACCCCAGTGAGAATGGCCTGCATCAAGAAATCACAAAACAACAAATGCTGGCGAGGATGCAGAGAGACAGGAACACTCTTACACTGCTGGTGGGACTGCAAATTAGTGCAGCCTTTGTGGAAAAGAATTTAGAGATACCTCAAAGAGCTAAAAATAGAAATACCATTCGACCCAGCAATAGCATTATTAGGCATCTACCCAAAAGATCATAAGACATTCTATCATAAAGACATCTGCACCTGAATGTTTATGGCAGCACAATTCACTATTGCAAGGACATGGAAACAACTCAAGTGCCTGTCAATTCATGAGTGGATTATTAAAATTTGGTATATGTTTACAATGGAATATTACTCAATTCTAAGAAACGACAGCAAGCTAGCACCGCTTATATTATCCTGGACTGAGCTTAAGCCCATCATCCAAAGTGAGATGACACAAGATGAAATAATGGGCCCCATATATACTCGCCATCAAATTGGTACTGACTGATTAACACTATGGTGGCTCAAAGGGTGGTGGTGTTCGCCATGGATTCGAGGGTTGGAGGGGTAGTCCCACATCTGTGGGATGTGAACATTGTGAGGGGAAGGGCACACCTCTAACCCTTGCTAGGGAGAGGCAAAGATATAAAATGTTAAGAAAAAAAAAAAAACATTTGTCAGCTGTAGGGCAGGTGGGAGGGGGAAGGAAAGGATGGGTATATACACACAGTGAGCATGATGCACACCATCTGGGGGATAGACATGCTTAAAGCTCTGCCTCGATGGGGGAGGGGAGACAAGGGCAATGTCTGTAACCTTAGCGATTGTACCTCCATAATATTCTGAAATTTAAAAAAAAAAAAAAGGAAAAAGGCTTTCCTTTCACTTCCAAGTCTCCAGTTGCTCATCTGCACAGTGGAGACAATCACAGTACCTACACTCATATGATTTAGTTAAGACTGAGGAACATAGTGCATTTGACATATGATCATAGCATCCCGCATATAATGGGTAGTACACAATAGCTAGCCATGTGTTTGTTTATTCTTTAATTGCTACTAATGGTTTTATACTCAACACTTCAACATCCTGAAAAGGATCACTTAATGAAGAAACAATAATCTAAACTCAACAGTAAGTACCAATAGTTGTGAAAATTACACATACACACATAACCTTGGTGAAACCACTTATTTGCTATACCACCACCTTCATGAAATCTATTAAAAAGGATAAGTGACCTTAAGTAAACAAGAGGCGTTATTGGAAGGCTGAAGGAATATCTAATAAATCCCAAGGATAGAAAGTAAAATCAACCTCCAAGAAAACTGGTATGAGGAACCAGGAAGTCAGAAACTGAATTTACTCTATCTCTCAGGAACCAAGGGGTTTTTCACTGCTGCCTCTTTTTCCTCTCTCCCTTCCCCTTTCCCAACTGTGCATTCTAAATTTTCTCATTCAGGTAGCCAACTGGAATCTGAGTCCAATTCCTAATTTTTAGAAAAAAGAATGGGTCCCATTTTGCCCTTCCTGGCCCAATTAACTCTAAGGGGAGAAGAGGGAGAACAATCACATGACCTACTGCCTGCTCCTCAGGGTGTGGGGCAGACACAGCCTTATAAGGATGCATAGGAACAAAGATGAAATGGTTGGTAGGAGAAATGACTGGCCTCTCTGGTACAAACTCCTGGCAAAGAGAATGACTTAGCCTAATGAACCACATATACAACTCAGAGTTAAAGAGCTTTAATTGAAATTGGTACCTTTTTCAAAGAAATAAAAATAAATATTTTCATTGTATGGACAAACAGCTAGCAACTTCACTTAGATTGTCACTTTGAATAGGTGTCGAGCAACAAATATCTATACATACAAAACACATACACCAATACTGTAATCTGTGAATAATGCTAACTAATGACCAAATCAGGGAAGAAATGTTGCCAACAAATAGTTTTTATGTTTATATTTTTATTCTCAAAATAAATTGAGCTATTCTTTGAATTACACAAACCCTTTATTTCATAGGAAGAACCCAATTTTAACAAATATATTTTCACGTACAGTAGCCCTCCCTTATCCACAATTCACTTTCTGTGGTTTCAGTTACCCAGTGGACTGTGATATGAAAATAGGTGAGTACAGTTCAGTAAGATATTTTGAGGGAGACATACCACATTCACATAACTTTCATTACAGTAATATTGGCATAACTGTTCAATTAATTAATAAAATAATAATTAGCAGTTGTTAATCTCTTACTATGCCTAATTTATAAATTAAACTTTATCATAAGTATATATGTATAAGAAAAAATATAATAGAGTTTGGTACTATCTAAGGTCTCAGGCATCTGCTGGAGGTCTTGGAACATAACCCCCTTTGAATAGGGAGGACTACTATAGATGCATAGTAAGTCTGCATTTTATATTTGACAGGGTCCTTCCAGTAATTGTATTTGCTCTAGACCATCTCTCTGCTCAACTGAAAAGATTCCTAGGAAGTAATCTCTTGCTCTTTACTGAGAATCTGTTCTGAGAGGTGGATCCTACTCCTCATTAAATTATAATAGTTATTTCTAAGACACAATCTCCTTAATCTTTTAATAAAATATTATCTATTTCTTTGGCCTCTGAACCAAAACCATTTGGTTCTCTGAGTTATAAAATGAGGATGAGCAGAAGCAATTTTTCATCAGATAAAATTCTAATGCTAAATAACATAGCTCAGGGCCAAACCCTAGCTATTTCTTTTCACTTTTTTTTTTAACAACTTGGTATAATGTTTGTATAAAATTGTATTATGGGATATTTTGTGTGCCCCCAAAATTTATATGTTCTAATCATGGCTGGCCAATACAGTAACTGCTAGTTGCATGTTACTATTGTGCACATGATTTTAATTTAAATATGACAACTAGAGGCTGTCATATTGGACAGCACAGCTCTAGGCTTCCATTTGTAGCTTCCTGCTGAGACACTTGACCTCATGCCTGCCAGCAAAACTAATATTCCCAACTCAAGATGTTCCATTTCTGCCCAAAAAACAACTCCTTCTTTTGTTTATTCACACTAATTGTACCAACATATACTTGATCATCCAGATGACTGATAACAGTTATTTGACACCCACATTTTCCCCACATTCACTTTGCTCCCTACACAGTCACACCTCTGATCAAGGAAGAAAAAATCATTTAAAGAAAATAATTTAGAATAAGTGTGTACAACAAATTAATGTGCGTTCTATTTGATATTTTAATTATCCTATCCTCTCCTGGAAACACAAGCCAGTATTCAATATTGCTGTAATATTCGGTGCCTTACAAAGTCTGTATTAGTGAAAGGGAGAATTTCAAAGGAGAAATCTACAATATATAGAAGAGGGAAAGCTGTCAAGATTAGACAGCAGAAATAACGTATGTTAAATTTTTTAACTCAGGAGAAACCGTGCAGGTCAGTAGATGTAGGAGGTACAGAAATGAGGAAAAGGAAAGGCAGGAGAGGAAGGAGCAAAAGCAGGTAGAATTCTTTTGGCTACTAAGAGGAGGAAGCAGAGTTAAGGGCTCTGTGATGACTGCAACTGGCAGCTCTGGAGCAGGCACCTGCATCTTATGGTAGCTGCTTTATAATGAAGAGAAAACAAACAGGAATGAGGGTGGGAAATACACTTGGTCTAGAACACCACTACCTAATGGAACTATAATGCAAACCACATGTACTTTCAAATTTGCTAGACTTATTTAAAAAGCAAAAAAAAAAAAAGAAATCTATATTAACAATATTTTTCATTTGATCCAATATGTCTAATATACCCTCATTTCAACATATATTTTAAAAATGAGATATTTTACATTTTTTGTACTATTTTGAAATCTGATATATATTTTATATGTACAGTACATTTCAATTTGGTCACTAAATTTTCATTAAAATACTTGATCTGTATTTAGGTTACATAAAATTAACAGTTGCAAAAAAACAGATTCACGTAGATACCAAGTTGTTCCAAACATTCTTGAAAGATTTTCAAAACTGAATTGCCAGTCTCAAATTTGACTTTAATTAAAATTAAAAATTTAGTTCCTCAGTCAAAACAGACACATTTCAAGGGTCCAATACACGTAGTTACTAGTTACTATTACATATTGGACAGCAACAAGCCTAGAGCTTGCACCATTTATAAAAAAGAAAAAATACTTGGAAAGTTGCTCTTTGGGCTGCATGCCAAAGAAAAGAATTTCATAAAATGAGGATTAGGACAAAAGGGAAAAAAAAAAAAAAAACATTTCACCATTCTATACCTTTCTATTCCTATCTTATTTTTCCTTAATCCAATTCTGGCATGAAATTCCAACAGGCTTAGATGTGGTTCCATTATGGCTCAAGTTCATTGCTTTGGTATGAACAATCTCACTCAAATTCCTTTGTTTCTCCAGTGTTGAAAACAACATAGTATGAAACTAGAGTCCTGGAATTCTGGCTATATTTCCTTGTGTATGGAAAAGTCAACACACAGTGAGACACTTAGTACCTGTAGTCTGGGGAGCCAACCTCCATCTCTAACAAAATTCTTTGTAAAGAAAAAAAAAAAAAAACAATTAGTTTGAGCATTGAGCATTCACATCTGAAAGAGCGTTGGATATTGCAAATCTATTCTTTCTTACCAATTAACTCTTTCCAAGCCAGCAGAGGTGAGAAACCATGTGGTTACAGATCCATGTTTTCTCACTGCTCTCCACCTATGGGCCTCACCGCCTGAAGTGACCATTGGCCTGAGAAATAGAAGCAGCTCCCTTATAAATTGCTCTAGGACTGAAGCAATTATAGGGAATTTTAATGTGAGTAGAGCAAGGAGACAAGAACATGAAGGAAATGTACATGCTTAGGTGTGAGTTCAAAAAGCTATTTTTTGTGCTTTTTTGCATTTAACCATCATATTGCTAACGTTAGAACATATCTTTTAGAAGAAATATCAATATTAATAAAATTTACAAACTCAAAGGGTCATACTAACTCAACATAGTAGAATATCAATTACCAGAAGAGAGGAATCTTTGTTTTATACTTACCCTCAGAATTCAGTACCTAGGCCCATAGTCAGAATTCAACATTTAACAAATTAATCAACAATTGCATAGTTTCCAGTGAAATAATCATACAGCAGCAATAGCACAACACAGAATTATGTTCCAAATCTACTATTCATTCATTTTTCTCAGCCAACATTTTTAAATATTCACTCTGTGTCAGTCACTCTATTGAATGCTGTGTATATAGAAGTACCTAAATAAACACAAAAAATACTGATGGGAAAAAATTTCTTTATTACAGCCTATTTTGCAAAAAGAATAAAAATTTTTATATCATTTAAAAGATCTGCTTGACTTTTATTTTTGCTTTATTCTCCTTGAATACTGTATGAAATATTAAAATGCAACTTAATCAGAGGCCAGATTCTGTCAAACTGTTAAAACCTTACACAATTTCTATCGATAGAAATAAACACTCCTCCTACAAAAAAAGTGCTATTTGACTCTATCTAGTTTTATTTATCTTGTCCTAATTAAGCATTTCATTTTAAGTTCCCTTTCCAAGTTCATATAGGAGTTTTCCTATAATTCCTTGCTTAGCCCAAGTGATACTTTTTTTTTCTATTTTGAAGCTTTTCAGACCAACTAATCATGGGCACACTTCCAAAATGTATAAGAATTAGAGAAAAGAGTTGATTGCTTAATTCTTGCCTCTGACTCGGAGCTTGTGTTAATTAGCTAAAGCTAGAGTCCTCAGCATGCTCTCAAGAGCTCCATGAGCCACTGATTAGCAATGACAAGGCCATCTGGCCTTCCTGCAGCACATTGGAGAAAGTCTCTCCTGGCATAAAAATCAGGGATGCCTGTAATTTAGAACGAGTCAAGTGCTGCCACAGCATTTGAGGGAGACAGTATCTGACTACAATATGAGGCCTGTCCCAAAGGAAGCTAAGTCTATGCACACCAATGCCATGATCTTAAAAATACCCTTGTTTCCCCTATTTGTATAATCTTCTCTTGCCTACCCTTTAGCGATAATTTTTCTTAACTCCTTTAATTTTTTTTTATTCCTCCAGCAATTACTGCACCTAAATTAACAAACCTCAATGTAAGGCTTGTGAGCAATTTTTGGTCGATTTTAAAAGGGGTTGCCAAAATGGAGACAATAAAAGAATTAGAACTGTCAGAGGTTTGCAGCTGGCAAGCCAGGACTTGGCATGTGGATGAGCCCAAGGTGAGCTGAGCTAGCTCTATCCTGCTCCCTCATCTGTGCAGCCTGGACCAGAAACTGAAGAAGGGGGCACTAGGATAACAAACATTCCAGGGCAGAGAGATTGGTCGGGTGTCCATTGGTATATCTTGATGTAATCAGCAGCACATACTCATTGAAACAGCTAGCACTCTTGGCTTCTCCATGCCAATGATTTCCAGCCAATGCTAGGATACTTTGGTTTCAGGAAAACCAAACAACAATACAGCCCTCAGTCATTAGACCATTTATCCAGTTTGGGGGGCACTGTAACATTTCCTGAGGAGCTCTGGATCCAAGAGCACTGTCTTTGTGAATTCCACTCATCACCTGAGGCCAGACCTAGACTAAGGACTGATGACAATAAAACAAGTAAAAACTGAACTTCCCTGAAGAAAAATCTATTTGATAATGAAGCTTCACAGTATTCCCTTGTAACCTCATGGATGAGATTTTTAATGCAGGCAGGCAAAACACTGAAATAGCTGAATAGGTGAGCAGTGTATGCCTTATTCATTAAATATATGGACTGGCAATATGCCATATCAGTTGTAATGTGTGTCAAATCTCCCTTCAGATCTCAGGAATTCCCGTGTATTCACTGTGAGTTATACAAGTCTGACAACCCCAGTGAGTTATGTAGGCTTTCTTTTGTGTTATTTAAAGTTTCTCTTTAAGTTGCCCACGTTTCTTTAAGACAGTGAACTTCTCAAAGCTGCGTTGCTTTGGTTGAGTGTTGTTGTGCAATTAGCATTTTAATTTGGCCTAATACTTTCCCTTGGAGTTAAATAATCTGGACCGGTCTGAGAAAGTGTAAATACCCACAGATTCTTCAACTTCAGGCTGTTTGTGAACTGAATGGTCTTCGATGATCCAGCACAAACATTATATACTCCAGTAGGTGAGAAAAGACATACACAAACACAAGAATCCATTATTCCGATAGAAAGAACTCTGCACCTTATGTTACAAACTACATCTCACCAAGTTGGAACAATTACTCTTCCAAGGAAGTAGGATTAAAATTCCTATCGGCAGACACTATTGTTCTTGATTATAAAAAGTTCAACAGGTTTAGCTGTCACTTATCTGATAAAGTTCTATGTAAATTCAGATATTCCTCCAACCCTGTACATGTCATCTGTGATTTCTTATATTCAGTTAGGCAAGCTTCTATTCTCTGTAGAAATTCCTCTGGGTGTGTCAGTATTCATTCTCAATATTAAGTTTCTTAATATTAAGTTTCTTATGGCTCTATATAAGAAAATGAAGGAATGATTATAAGAGAGTGTCCCGGCCCGCGGGACCTTCTGTTACTCTCGGGGGCGAGGGGGACCGTGCCTGAAAGAGATGGGCGAGAAAAAGAAATGAGACCAAGCAAAGGGTTGTCAAGGTCTACTTTACTTGGATTTTTAGTAGGTTTTATATACAGAAAACAAGGAAGTAGAAACAGAAAAATAGAATGGGGGAATGATGAGGCTTTCCTGTGGGCTAATCAGCCCCAATCAGCATCCCAATGGCACCGGAAGCTCCTTGTGATGGATCACTCAACCCCAACCTGGCAGGGGGTTGGGAACAATTGCAGGTAGCATGCCCTGGAGCAAGCATGGCATGGAATGCATTCTTCTTGGAACTATAGCTGGGGGGCTGGGTGCTATTTTCGTCTTAGGCTATTTTCCCGTGTGTAGGACAAGTCAGGACAAGTCGTTGGAATGTGGAGGGTCTTAGTCTCCAACAAGAGAGAAGCTATGAAATAATATAAGGAGTCCAAAGCTCTGAACAAATATTTAGCCTGAATAGGGGGGAAAAAAAGGAGTAAATTGCTCTTTGGAGAGGAGCATTAATTTTTTTCAACTTTCTTATGTGTCATTTAACAAATTATCTGTTCCAAGGCACTAAATAGCTCTCTAGTGGCCAGGCTGAATTAGTAGCTCTGCAAACAACAATCCTTTTATTTATAATTTATTAATGGCATTCATTATTTCGTCATGCCAACTCTTTATAATTGTGACAAAGATAAGCAAAACCAGCTCTACAAATGGACAAACAGACCATCTACCCATTGGTCTCACCAGCCAACCCACTGGCAATTCACCCTTTCTACCTGAAATAAGATTCCATAAAGTCATTCAACACATGTGTATTTATTGAGGGCCTCCTATGTGCCTCTTCCTCAGGAGTCACTGGGATGTATGTACAGAAACTGACAGGGTGGGATGACTTGTAGCTTTCTTTTTTTCACACACTAATTGACAGGAGAGTTTGACCCTAACAAACTAAGCATGGTATAAATAGGAAGGACCTGGCATCAGGAAATGCCTCCTAAATGTCTTATACCTTCGGTGAATAGTCTTAATTATTACAACAACCAAGTGAGAAATAAATTAGATGTGTACAATTTTATAATTAAAAAACTTTGACTCTGAAAGGCTAAACATAATTTGCCTAAAGACACACAGATGGTACAATCTGAATTTAACTTACATCTCTCTTTTGAGCCTGAGCTTTAACTCTTTACAAACTACATGTGAATCGATAATAGGATACACATGCTAAACAAAACGATGCAATTTTTGGCTTAATCCATTAAAAGAGTGTTGTTCAGATTACGGAAATACAGTGTTCGAATCATGGGAGTTTTTTAGTTCTTTCATCCTTGAGATTCACAGGCACAGCATATCTGGAACATATATTCAGTTCTAAGCATCAAACAGATTTTAAAGGATTATGACAAACTAAAAAGTGTGCAGGAAATGGGCAAAAAAGAAGGAAAAGAGTTAGGAACATTTCATAAATAAACTATTGATGAAACAGAGATTCAGCCTGGGGAACAAAATGCTAAATACACTTTTTTTCCTATTCAGGCTAAATATGTGTTCGGGGCTTTGGGATGCTTGTAAGTAGGAAACTACAAAATAATATAATCATCCCTTTATTTCTGTATATAGAGCAGTAAGACCTGAGGAAGTTTCCTGTTAGGAGCTGGGCCACACAGCAGGAGGTGAGCAGCAGGAAAGGGAGCGAAGCTTCATCTGTATTTACAGCTGCTCCCCAAGGCTCGCATCACTGCCTGAGCTCCGCCTCCCCTCCCCCGTCCGTGGAAAAATTGTCTTCCATAAAATTGGGCCCTGGTGCCAAGAAGGTTTGGAATGCTGCCAACAGGGATTCTACAATAGCTGTCTGCAAATACCAGAAGACTTCTATCGCAGTCCATTTTATGCTACTATAACAGTATCTGAGACTGTATAATTTATATAAGAACAGATTTATTTCTTCCAGTTCTGGGGTCTGAGAAGTCCAATATCAAGGTGCCAGCATCTGGTGAGGGCCTTCTTGCTCCCTCATCCCATGGAAGAAGATAAGAGGGCGAGAGAGTGCAGAGGAGCTATTCTTCTCAATGCACTGGCAGACAGACGGGCAGACCTGGGGTTTTATGCTAACAGCTGTGAAATCCCCACCTGAGTGCTTTGCTCTTGGCTGTTCACCTTGCCTGGGATGCCCTATACATTTCCGTGGCCACAGCTCGACTTCATTCAGGCCTCTGCTATGTGCCACCTCCTCAGAGACCTTCCTTGACCACTCGATCCAATGTACACTCTATTTACATGCTTTGTTTTTATAGCACATATGATTAACTGTCTGTTATATAAACATTTTCCCATCTCCTTCACTCGAATGTCAATTCCATGAGGAAGAAATGTGTTCCTTGACAGATCCCCTGTGCCTAGAACAGTGTGATATATTAGTTGACTTTCAAGGAATTGTTGTACAATAGATGATTTTTCTCCAAGTCTAACTTACATCACTTCATGGCAAATATTTTCATAACGCTACCTCTTAGTGCAAAATTTTGGGGGCTAGGTCATCATTTCTGTTACAGATCCATATTTTAATGTAACAAACTCAGCCTTGAAAATGAGAATGTCCATGAACCCATAGACCCAAATCTAGCATTTGAGGGTGATACAGTACTACACCAAGGGACTATCATTAACTCTTTCTTGAATTTTCAACCAACATACAAATTAATTTTGTCATATTAGAATGTTACAGCTCAAATAAAATAATATCCATATCCATGTTACTTTTCATTTATATTAAATGAAAACTAGCAATTTTGGATTTCAAATTCAAATTTTGAAATTTGAAGATTCAAAGAGCATTTTTTTACAGTCATTGTTTATTGAGTCCCTTATACTTAGCAATCCCTAGATTAGCTAAGAAGATGCCATTTGCCCATTCAAAATCGATAAAGCATATTTGCTTGCATACATCCCTCAAACTGAAAAGAATAGATAACTATTTTCCTCTGCATACCTTTTCTCCTTCAAATACTTGTCAACAGTTCTGGCCCTGAAAGAACAGATCAGAGAAAGATGCCAGCCATGAATTTAATGAAAGGAACCCAGACATGTGCTTGTCACAACTGCCACACAAGAACATTCTTCCTACTCCCCTCCTACTTCCTAACTTAGAGCTAAAGTGTGCACTAAACCCGATTGTCAAGTAGCTATGGAAACCTTTAGAGTGTATACAGGTATGACCATCTCCCCCCAACTCCCCACCTGCAATCGCCCTGCCTGAGCTGCCACCCTCTCTCACCCGATTGCTACCAGGCCTCTTGACCTCTTTCCCTGCCTCTTGCCTTATGTCTTTCAAGAATCAAGTGATCCTTCTAAAGCAGAAGTCAGATTGTGTCACCCTGCTGCTCAGGACCCTGCACCAGCTCCCCAGGCACTCAGGGGGACAGCCCTGGTCTTCCACGGGCCACAGACCCTTCCTCTTACTTCGAAGACCTCACCTCCTGTTCCTCCACCCTCGCCCACTCTGTTCCAGGAGCAGGAGCCTCCTTGCTGTTCCTTGAAAACGCGCCTGCCTCAGGGCATCACAGTGGCTGTTCCCACTGCTCAGAAACCTTTTCCTCCAGGTAACAGATTGCCCAACTCCCTTGCCTTCTCCATGACCTTGCTTAAATGTCATCTCCTCCGTAAGGCCTCCACTAGACATCCTGTTTTTATCACAACCTGCTCCCCATTCTCCACCCAGGACCCTCCTCCCAATCTTTTGCTTCTCACAGTACTTACCACCTTCATACTATGTATTTCACTTACTGTTTGTGGTTTTATATATTGTCCGACTCCCTCCCAAAGATCTCAAAGATCTTTGTTTTGTTCACTGATGAATTCAGGGAACTAAAACAATGCCTGGCACATAATAGAGGTTTGATAACTATTTGTTGAATTAATTATTCTAATACAGCCTGTGCTACTTATCAACCAATCAATAAAGATGTTTGGAACATTTAGCATGTGTTCTATGTGATCCAGGGCACTGAAGGATTTTTTTATTTTAACAAAGCATCTGCCCTCTGAAAATGTATAGTCTACCTGGGGAGACCACATGTATTCAGCAATGTCAAAGAGATTAAATATGGAAAGTACTGATAAAGACTGTTGCCTGCGCCAATAATGACTCTGTGATTTAATGCATTATGTAGCAATTATTCACTGAGTACCTGCTATGAGCCAAGTACTGTGCTAGCCTGGAGATATAGGGGTGAGCAGCACAGACATGGTCCCTACCTTCTTGGGACTTACATTCTGGTGAGGCAAACAATGAAGCAATGAATAAATAAAATAATTATGGAAGTAACCTGAGGAAAAAAGCAAGATCTATCATAGAAAACAATGGTAGCCACACCAATTACAATCACCAGATAATTGCAGGCAGGCAGGAAGGTAGCAGAATGAACATCCAGACCTCACTGCACCCCATCCTCCAGCCTCCTCCTGGGACCTGGCATTGGACCAACCCAAAGCCAGAGGCAAGAGAGCCTGGTAGCATGGAGCACGCAGGGCTAGCAACGCACAGCAGGGCAAAGATGATCTGGAGAGGCAAGTGTGTGTGAGCACACGTGTGCATGTGTGTGTATAAACATACCCAAAAGAGTCCCAGCGCACCTCCTCAACATTTCCTGAAAGCTGTCACAGTCATTGCACAGTCAATTTCTTCCTTCTCTCTCTCCAGAGGGATAATCTGTCTTTATTTTCCCAGGTCTACTTCTTTTCCTAACAAACTTCATAGTGCTGAAAATAGCCATAGTCATCCCTTAACTTCTATTAATTAAGTTAATGAATCTCAGCATAATTAACTTTCTTCATTAAAAAAAAAATTTTTTTACCTCTTCCAGTTCTTTAGTCTTCTAAAGATCCCATTCAATTTCTCCCCATATTTCTGAATACATAAAATATACAACTTTTATACCATATATTAGTAAGTCGATAGTTTATGAAAATGAACCTTTTCAAATTTGGCATGCTAGGACTAGCCCAATTTCATTTTTAAAGGTTTTTTGTTTTTTAAACTAAGTGGCTCATGAAGGCAGATGTTTTAAAATACCTATATTAACAGGCATTGAAGATAATTTCATATTTAAATTCTAAGAAATTAAAGACAAAGCTGGAATCTACCTCAGTCTCAATAATAACAACTAACATTTATTGAGTGCTTACTATGTGTCAGAAGTTTGCAATATGTTATTTAATCCTCACAAATAGATACTAGTATTATGCCTATTTTATAATTAAACTAACCTGAGACAAAGAAAGGGTAAGTATCTTCCTTAAGTTCAGACAGGTGGTGAGAATTGGATTCAAATAGCCCAACCCACAGTCTACCAGGAAGTGAGAGCAAAGCACCTGTGCAGTCTGTGGGGTCCAAACACTCCTTAGCCATCTTGCCACACCCTAGATACTTGCAAGGACATAGAACTCTGAGTGTACTTATTGGCCATCTCATAATAATAGCACAGTATGTTAAAAGGGTGATGTTAAATGAAAAAAAAGCAAGTTATAAGACAACTGGTATTATGATCCCATTTATAGAAAAAATAAATAGGCCTATAATTATAGATAATATATGATATATGCCAATATGACTATAAATATACTTATATATTATATACTTAAGTATAATATATATATTTATAGTATATATACTATACTATATAAATACTTATTTATAGGCACAGATAATGTCTACAAGGTTAAAAGAAAAAAATCAATACAGAGTTGCATCAGAAGAGCACTCAAAGCAGGTAAGAGTGTTTATCACTATACTCTCTTGTACCACTGGAATTATCACAAACTTAAATAAGTTATTACACACATTACACTAATATCTCGTAAGGACTCAAAGGCTGAGATGACAATTCAATAACTTCATCACAAAAAAGCATTGTTGACAATCCCTAGTGCATCCAGTCTGGAATTTCTTCTAATGTTATTAGTTTTAAACTTTTTTTAAATCTTGGTAGCTATATATGCTAAGCTTTGCTATTAGAAAAAAAAAAATCAGCAGCCATAAACTATTTTAATTTAGCTTCATTAATGTCTTTCAAAAATTAAATGCATCCAATAAAAAATATACACAAATTGGCCTTGAACCATAGACCTTAAAACCTGTCAGTATTTTAATAACCAACAGATAACAAACATTTGACCAGTAAAGACTAATAAAGCTATAACTTAATGGCTGTTTCAAAAATGATACATAATTACTACCCAAATAAATCTACAGATTCAGTGCAACCCCATCAAAATACCAATGGCATGCCTCATAGAAAGAGAAAAAATCCTAAAATTTATATGAAACCACAAAAGACCAAGGATAGCCAAAGCCATCCTGAACAACAACAAAAAAGCTGGAGGCATCACATTAGACGACTTTAAATTATACTACAAAGATATAGTAACCAAAATAGCATGGTACTAGCATAAAAACAGACATATAGACAAAAGGAACAGAACAGAGAACCCAGAAATAAATCCACACACTTACAGTCAACTCATTTTCAAAGGTGTCAAGAACATACATTGGAGAAAAGACAGTCTCTTTGATAAATCATGCTGAGAAAAGTGTATATCCACATGCACAAGAATGAAATTAAGCCCCTGTCTCTTGCCATATACAAAAATCAAATCAAAATGGATTAAATACTTAAATCTATGAAACTGGAACCTATGAAACTACTAGAAGAAACCATTGGGGAAATGATCTAGAACATTAGTCTGGGCTAAGATTTCTTGAGTAACATTCCCAAAGCACAGGCAACCAAAGCAAAATTGGACAAAGGGAATCACATCAAGCTCAAAATCTTCTGCCCAGCAAAGGAAACAATCAACAAAGTGGTTAGCAAACTACCCATCTGGCAAGACATTAACAAACAGAATATATAAGAAGCTCCAATAACTCAATAGAAAAAGATCAAATAATCTGATTAAAAAGTGGGCAAAGGATCTGTCTGAATAGATGTTTCTCAAAAAACATACAAATGCCCAACAGGTATATGAAAAAATGCTCAACATTAGTGATCAAAGAAATGCAAATCAAAACTACAATGAGATATCATCTCACCCCAGTTAAGATGGCTTCTATCAAAAAGATAGTCAATAGCAGATGCTATGGAGGATGTGGAGAAAGGGGAACCCAAGTACACTGTTGGTGGGAATGTAAATTAGTATAGCCATCATCAAGAACAGTATGGAGGTCCCTCACAAAACTAAACATAGAACTATTAAATGATCTAGCAATCCCACTGCTGGGTATATATATCCAAAAGAAAGTCAATCAGTATATTGAAGAGATATCTGCACTCCCATGTTTATTGCAGCACTAGTACACAATACACAAGATATGGAAACAACTTCAGCATCCATCAATTGATGAATGGATAAAGGAAATGTGATACATACTTGCAGTGGATTATTCAGCCATAAAAAATAATGAAATCCTGTCATTTCTAACAACATGAATGGAACTGGAGGTCATTATGTTAAGTGAAATAAGCCAAGCACAGAAAGACAAATGTCGTATGTTCGCACTCACATATGGGAGCTAAAAAGGTTGATCTCATGGAGATAGAGAGTAGAATGATGGTTACCAGAGGCTAGGATGGGTAGTGAGGAGAATGATCAGTGGGTATAAAAATACAGTTAGGTAAAAGGAATAAGATTTAGTGTTTGGTAGCACAATAGGGTGACTATAGTTAACAATAATTTACTTTATATTTCAAAATAACTAAAAGTAGTAATAGAATATTCCTAACACAAAGAACTGATAAATGTTTAAGGTGATGGATATCCCAATTACCCTGATTTGATCATTACATTGTATGCTTGTATCAAAATATCACGTGTACCACATAAATATGTGCAACTATTATATATCCATAAAAATTAAAGAGAATAAATCTCCCCCTAAGAAGGTTAGGAAAAATATATACACGTTTGTAAAATAAGAATTAAAATAATAGCTTCATTCAATGGCCAAGGAGAGGATCAGGTCAAGGAAGGCGGTGAGCAAGCTCTATGCATCCAAAGCACACGTGAACTCAGTCCTTATGGGTATGAAGAATCAGCTTGCGGTCCTGCGAGTGGCTGGTCCCCTGCAGAAGAGTACAGAAGTGATGAAGGTCATGCAAAGTCTTGTGAAGATCCCAGAAATTCAGGCCACCATGCAGGAGCTATCCAAAGAGATGATGAAGGCTGGGATCATAGAGGAGATGTTAGAGGACACTTTTGAAAGCATGGATGATCAGGAAGAAATGGAAGAAGCAGAAATGGAAATTGACAAAATTCTGTTTGAAATTACAACAGGGGCATTGGGCAAGGCACCCAGTAAAGTGACTGACGCCCTTCCAGAAACTGAACCTGAAGGAGCAATGGCTGCCTCAGAGGATGAGGAGGAAGAAGAGGCTCTAGAGGCCATGCAGTCCCGGTTGGCCACACTCCGCAGCTAGGGCTTGCCCAGCTGGGCCCGCAGGCTCTCCTTATGGCTCACTTGCTAGGTGTGCACACACTCCTCTGAAGAACCACCATCTTATGTATCTCTTGCACTGCACCTCTGTGGTGAGCCATTGCATTTTTGAGAAGGTTCTCTGCTAATATCTCTTCACTCTGCAGAGGTTTTGGGATCTCAAAGGAATTCTTCTAAAGAAGGTGGTGTAATTAAATGCATCATTTTCAGGAGCATAAAGAAGTATCTTAAAAAAAAAAAAAAAAAGAAGTATCTTATTGGGGGGAGGGCAAAGAAATTCATCTTCTCATGAAGCACTTCTGAAAAGAAGTGATTGCCTGAATGTTGAGGACTTTGCATTTTGTCTGTAAAACACTACATAAATGGATTTTAATAAATTTCTGCTTTAACACTTTGGAAAAAAATTTTTTTTTCTATTTTCCTATGGTAATTCCAGCAGGCTGTGTACATCCTTAAAAGCAAATAATTTTGGAATCAGTACAGTCATAAGTTTGTGTGAAAGTACAAACACCACCGGGAATAGGAGCCAAGATGTGTGATTGAACCTATCTTGTTAACCAGCCATGTCCCGAAATGGAACATCAGACAATAACTTGATTGCCAAAAATGAAGCATTTGGATTTAATTGTTCACAAATACAATGGACTATGACCTAAGTGATACTAAACTCTAGAATCCAAATGAGGATTTGTAGATGGTGAAGCCCAGTTCAAAGTGATTAGTTATAGCAACAACTTGTTGGAGACCAAAATATATAGATATTAAATTGTCAATGTCTATTATTAATAATAGGTACTGATCATATAAATTAAGGAGCATTCATATACTGAAACACAGCCATTAAATTCAAGCAAAACATGACCTAAATCAATATTCCACCTTATCATAAAACTTGGCATTGTTTTCTCCAATGGCCATTTAACATCAACATCATGCACTGCTAACGGCAGGACATTCTCACACATTATACCCCCATAAGATCATTTGTCAAGCAAGAAAAATTTGCTGCCCTCACCGGCATTCCCAGAGCTTAATCCTCACCAGTCCTGGGAATTACATGGCATTCAGTGCTCTGCTAAGCATGCCTGGTGCGCCTCTGCTCTGCCTGCTAAGTATCTTATGTCATCGTAATTGTGCAAAGTAATCTTCACATCTCATTCCAACTAGTTCTGTTTGCTTGACTTACTCTATTACATAGCTCCAGAAGCAGTAGCAATAATTCTTTCTTTGATGAGGATACTATATAACATGGTGGTTAGAAATATAACACTTTGGGGATCAAATAAAACCTGAGTTTGAATCCAAGGTCCACCACTAACTAGCCACAGGACATTGGGCAAGACTCATCTTGCTCATCTTTAATGTGGGACTCATAGATAACTTATATATGGTTTAATGGATTAAATGATACAATATATAATAGGATGCCTGTAAACTATCAGCACAGTGCCTGGCAAATAGTAAGTGCTCAGCCAACAATAGTTTTTAACTCCAGAGTTTCTGAACCTTCCTCCTAGCATGTTTTTTCCACCTTTTTCTCCAAAGAATCAAGAATGTTCACACTATTACACTGATATAGTAAAAGAATTTCTTGGTTACAGTACATATTGATCTAGATGAATTTTATTAGATACACAGAGGAGGTCTGAATTTCTTTACAATAAATAAAAATCTGGTTGGGCACTAGCACTATGGAAGGAGGAGGTGGGAAGATTGCTTGAGCTCAGGAGTTTGAGACCAGCCTGAGCAAGAGCAAGACCCTCTCTCCAATTTAAAAACATAATAAGAAAAATCTGGCAGTGATGCTTACTTTTGCAGGGGAGTATGTAACAGTGATATAGCCACTTTGTGCCAGGTCAGATAAAAATTCAAAAACTTTAAATTAAACTAACATGAAATAGACATGAGATTGCATCTGGGAAAATTGAATCAAATTAGTTTTCAACTTTTTGTGCTTGCAAGGACAAGAAACTGAATAAATAAAATCCATAGATCACACAAACAAGAAGAAATCTAAAAAACATTAACTGCCCTGTGAGTTGTATTTAACTCATGCTAGTTTTGAGCCCAGGGCCTCCTGAAGCATATGAAGACTCAATTCTCCAAAACGAATTCAGTAGGTATATAGTGAGTCACATACAACTCAATTGGCATGCAGTATAAAACTTGATTCTAGTGCCACATGAGTCACATATAACTCACGCACAGAATAAAAAACAAAGTTTTCATTAAATTAGAAAGGATCATTTTGTTTTCAACGTTTTCATTCTATTTTCATAATAAAACACCATGGCCCCGGGGAAAAAAATTTTTTTTCTAGTATGGCAGTCAACATGTTAAAACAACTTTGCCCTCTTCTAAAGAAAAGAGAAGTTAGCAAATGTTGCCGATTTCAGTTTCATCTTCAGCTGAAAATGAAATCCCCAAGAGAAGGCCAGGAATGAAGGATGTAAAAGACAAAAAACAAAGATACTAAATAGTGCACACATAAGTATTGGAAAGTGGGCAATGGCCATGGTGCTCCGCGGTCAGCCTCTAATTATAAGGAAGTCTCCCTCATTTCAGATAGTTCTGCAAGAGCACACTAAAGCAGCCTGGAAACAGGCTTTGCTCAGACTTCCTGGCTTCAAGAAAAGCAGCACCTACAGTCAAAGTAAATGACCTTATCCTACCCACTTACCCCTCCCTCCATATGTACCTCCAAAAAAATAAAAAGCAACCTATGTCACAACTAGCAGTGATGGGCTGACTCAACCCAATAGATGGTTTTTGTTTGGCTTGCAAAGTTTAAAAAAAAAAAAAAAAACGGGGAGGGGTTGCTAGTACTTAAAACGGAGAGATTTCACATAAAATCCAGAGTTCTGGCTCTTTTTAAAAATTTAAGAGATTTGGTTACTCCACGCCAACATGCCCCATAGAAATAGGTATCGGCACCCTCTTTTAGGGGAGTATATGCTCTCCAATTTGCTGCAGTCCCTGCCACTCCCTGTTCGACACCCAGCCCAGCACACTCATTTACATTAGCTGCCTGGCACTGGTAGGTTTTTGAGTATTCAGAGCCTACTGGAAGGCCATTAAGAATAGCCAGTCAGATGTGGCAACCAAATGTCAGTAACAACCAATCTGCCTATGAACCAAAAGTGAAAACATAATAGCAGAGAACCTAATCACTGAAGGAAAAAACCCTGGGCTAGCTGTTGAAATGTATGCGTTTTCTTCCTAAGACCACTACTATGTAAAATTAGGCAAGTTATTTATCTTTTCTAAATTCCAGAAAGTGGGAATGATAATATCAGTGTCATAGTGTGTGTTATGCAAGATAATTTGTGTTATTTTAAAGTCCGTTGTTAGAATAAAATATAGATTATGATACTGAATTACTCTAATAGTTGACACAGTGAAAAAGTTATACTATAGATGTTTTATATTCTCACAATATATCCTAATTCAATGACCTGCTGATAATTTCACATTATTCTCAAACTTTGAAAATTCAAAATGCACACATTTAAATTCTATAGCCACAGTTTAAGATTCTTTGCTAGTGAGAAAAAAAAAAAGAAGAAGAAGAACATGCCTTTGTATCTCATTAGTCTTAGGGTTAATTAGAGTTTGGACCATAGATTCTGGTTTTTCTAAAAACTAATGGTATATCAGAGAGGCTTAACTGAGGATTTAGATAAGGTGCAGACCATTCACTGTACATCCTGCCTAGAACTTCATTAGGCAGTGTCTGGATCTGATTGCACCCATAAAACTTCTACGCCCAAATGAATTTCAAATAAAGCTTCCTAAAGGGACCAGAGCCCATTAAATCCCTTCTTTCTGGAACAACAAAGCAGGATTTGGGAGATGAGATGATACTGACTGAGCACCTCATATCGGGCTCCCTTAATAAACCAAATAACTCCTAACCCTGAGACACAAATTACATTAGCAGACGCAAGGGGGTGGCCAGAATGGGAACCTAAAGTTCTGAAACAAGAAAAATTTCTCACAATTTTCCCTCATCAGGCCAACAATCACAGTGCTAAACAAAGGGAATTGTTTTCATAAATGATGCAGTAACCATCTCAATCTTGGTGGCTGCTCAACGGACAGCCACTGTGAAGGGCCAACCGCCAAGAAGCTGTGATATCTTATGCTGCTGTCCCCAACGACAGGGCTTGCAATGCAGGGCACAGCCCGCCTACCCACAAAAAATAAAATAAAATGATCTTCCTTCTTTGAGAATATGAACTAGGAAATATCAAAATGAAAAGTACTATTTAACTTCTCTCATAGCACTTAACACATCCTGAAAAAAGAAGTGATTCATGTATATGTCTGTCTGTCTCCTCTAGCTGTAGGGCCCGGTGCTGGTAATATAGTGAACACTTAATACACATTTCGTAAGTTAAACTAAATTGTCTTCATTCTCTATTTTCTATCTTGGCATCAGGTAAGAGCTAAAAACCTCACAGCACTTTCTCTACCTGGGACATCGTCTAACTTGGCCTTGGAGTGTATTATGGTGTTATGCTCACCACAACTGGGCGAAGTGATAAATCTTTGAAATACGAGACTTAGGTCAAACTGTGCACAGCGAAATCTCCTAGATTCCTCTAGAGGCAGACTGATGACGCAGTCATGGTGTCCCACCACTGCCACTGCTCAGCCCTTACTTAAAAACTCAGGCTCTGAGCAGCAGGAGGTGCGAGTTCCCAGGCTGCTCTCCTAACCCTGCGCACACCTCGCCTCCCCGCCAGTGGGCAGCCTGGCGAGCGCTCCCGCAGGGCTGGAGGAGAAACCATGCACGGGATCACTGGGCAGACCAACCTGCGGTTCCTGCCTGGGCACCCACTGCCCCGGCAAACACGGTAACTGCAAATCCCTGTGGCTTGGTTTTCACATCTGTAAAATGGGATAATAGTTCTTCCCTTATAGGACTCCTGGGAAGATTAAATGAAGTACCAGGCGTAAAGGGCTTGGCACAGTGCCTGGCACACAGTAACCGGTGATGGGTGGAACCGCCCTGGAGCGTGGGGAGAAGCAGCCATGAGCAGCTGACCTAGAGTGACCTTGAGAAGATGGTGTGCTCAGACTGGGAGGCGGCTTCCCAGGCTACACTGGTGTCACCCTGGGCTTCGGGCCGGGGGGCAGCGCTTCTCAAGCCATTCTCTTGGAACAACCCTAAAGGTAAAGAGAAGCGAATGCATGCCCTCACGTGTGTGTTAGAAGCGTCAAAGTTCATCCTTACATTGTGTGTTAAAATTTCATGTCTTTTTAATGTGCTCCCAAGCAAATTTGTCTGTGTTTTAATGTAAAAATAATACTGCCTACCCCTAAACCTCTGAGATATAATCTCTAAGGAGATACACTATGATTGTGTTGATTTCATCTACCCTTTGGCACCTCCCCACCACACTCTTGGGGATAGATGTGCCTCCATTTGCTGCCCATGTGGAGTTGCCTTGCCACGAGCACAACTGTGTGGGTTCAACTTGGGATATTACAGCATCTCGCTATTAACATATAAAACTCTGGGGCTCTGAGAAGCTAAAGGATTTTCTCCAAATCACGGTGTGGGAAGAGACTAAACCAGGGACCAGCTCTCTGGTAGAAAAGTAGGTGGAAAGCCTACCTTTTTTCCTGGTCATAAATGTCATAAAACAGAAAACAATGCATTTGTGCACAAAGTTTGAACAACCATAGTTCTAAAATGGTCTTAACAGAATCCCAAGTGCCACAGGCATCCTAAAGGGAAAGCGTATCTTAATGTCATCACATTTAAGAGAAGTACCTGCTGTTTACCAGCTACAAGTAGACAAATATAAGAAATAAACATAACAAACATACTTCAATGGCTCACTCTGGGAAGGAGGATGAAGAGTTTGCATTTGAAGGCTTCATAAAAGTCATGTCAGCCAAAGCTGTTTAGATAAGACCTAGTATTTACAGATTGGGTGATCTGCACTGACCATACATGGCTGTTTCTTACCAAACAGAAAGCTGCAGAGTCTGACTAGTTCATGCCCTTTTTATAAGAGAAGCAATTGATAAATATTGCAATAGCTGTAGGGAAATTAGACTCTCAATATACAGAACAATACTACACGTATATATGTTGAAAAAATATATACACATTTTACAGAGATATTTTCAAAATATTTTGCTGATGGGGCACATTTTAAATTATAATATATAAATTCAAATAAGCACTAATATTAAAAGATAACTACTCTTTAGAATATTAGGGTGCTTCTTGAAAAGAACATTAATTTCCATAATACAGAAAACTAAAATATTAATAATTGTATTTTCAAGTCCAAAGTAGTGATGATCAGATACTCACTTCTAGGGGGAGCTCAAGGCTTTCTCGCTACCCAATCTCCTTTCTCCACTTTTCCTGGCTTTGGAGATCAAGTCCTAGGACCTCTTCCCTCAGGAAAAGATGTTCTTCTCTGTCCCTCTCTACTCCCTTAAAAGTGGACAGCTTCCACTTGATACATGAAAGCCAAACCCCTCCAGAGGCAGAAACCACTGACCAGCTGACTATAAAAAGCCACGGTTTTGTTCCTGCTGTTCAAGGTTATAAATTGGTAGTACGCATCTCCATATTTAATCATGGCACTCTCAAGAACTTTGCCCCTAACAATCCATCAAGTGAAGGACTAGTTATTCAGACACTGGCACAGTCAAACAATCCACATCCAAATTAAAGGATATCCAAATCGATTATGGAACCTAGGGCCAGGCTTCACACTTTAATAATAATCCTTAGTTTTGCCTGTTTTGTGGGTTCCAAGTATAAGGTCTCTAAAGTCTTAAATGCTGGCATGTAGTCCCTGTCATACCAGAAGATTCAATAGCTCATCCTGCAACTAAAGAAATGTGAAGGACTATAGTTCCTCTGCAGGTGGCATTCCCTGAGCAACCTTCTAATCAGCAGACTCCGGACAACAGTGCAGATCTGATTGATCATGTCCCAGAAATAATGGTGTCTCCTTCAGCTTAGACTAAAGAATGATCCAAAGACAGTAACTCAGAATTGAAACAGAGCTCACAGCTTGCAAAATTGTACTACAACTCACGAAATAAACTGTACCAAATTGTGGCATGCAGAACAATCTAAGCTCAAATTCCTTAACAGCAGCACATTTGGACTCATATATTCTAAGACAAGACCACAGACTCACCTCCTTTATAAATTCTGACCAATCACCACCAAGACCATCCTGTGACTAACTCCAGTCCCCAAAAATCCTGAAAATGCCCTTCCTCTAACTTCCCTTAGGAGACACCCAGGATCATCCATGGTGTGCATGCTTCTCTATTAAAGTAAACTATTAAACTTTTTTTTTTATCTGTAGTTGTGTTTCTGGTGGTCTTTGGGCGGTGGATCTCAACATGGACCATAGAGTCACCTTGAAACATGCTAAGTCTTGACAAAGAGGGTTTGTGGGTAAGGTGTATATCCTAAGCAAAGGAGAAAATATTTTTTTAATTTTAAAAAGAAAATGGGACTGTTTCTTCAACACTATCAAATTCCTAACCCTGCAACTTCATATCTGCTGCTCCCAGCAAATAGAGAAACCATAAGATTCTTTGTAAAATGATTTGATGCCTATATAGCCTATACTCATACCCATAGATCTTAGAATATTATAAGCAATTGTCAGGTACTGTATAAATATTGATGAAGACAACAATTGCAACAAGTTTTCATATGTACGTGTGTATATATATATATACACACACACATATATACATACACACACAGTAACTTATAAAAGTACTTTTGTGCCATTGCCTTATTTGAGTAAATCAATGATGCTGGAGCTACTGTCATTTTAGGGACAGTCTCAAAGGATCTAGGTACCTAAATCAGCATAATCAAGCAGCTTTAAAAAGTAGAAGCAAAACACAAACTCAATTACTAACCACCACAATAAATTCCTTTCCATTTATTACAGAAATTTTATAAAATAAGAACCTATGTCACTTTATGCATAATTTATAAAAAACATTAGGAGACAAGTCATTGTTTTCTTTTAGAGAAAAGGAGTTGCTTTAATAAAAATGCTATGGGTTTAGCATAGTGGCATGCACCTGTAGTGCCAGCTACTAGGGAGGCTGAGGCAGGAGGATCACTTGACCCCAGGAGTTTGAGTACAGCTTGGGCAACACAGTGAGACTCCCATGTCTAAAATACTTAATTTTAATTTTAATTAAATAAATCATTTTCATAGAGTTCATGCAGTCAGAAGTGATTTTAATCATACCATAACCAGAAGTTTTCCTTAATTAACAAATATTCTCAGTACAGTAGCCTCTCCTTATCCACCATTTTGCTTTCTGCAATTTCAGTTACCTGAGGTCAACCAAGGTTCAAAAATGTAGATGGAAAATTCCAGAAATAAATGACTCATAAGTTTTTAATTGCAGGCCATTCAGCTTGGGACATGAATCATCCCTTGTCCAGTGTCTCCACACTGTGGATGCCCACTTGTTAAACCTAGTAGCCAACTGTCACAGTATCATAGTGCTTGTGTTCAAGTTGCCCTTATTTTGCTTTTATTATAGTACATTGTAACAACTGTTCTATCTTATTGCTGTTAATCTCTTGCTGCACCTAATTTATAATTTTTCCATGTGTATGTATATAGGAAAAATATAGCATATATAGGGTTATGTACTATCCATGGTTTTAGGCATCCACTGGGCATCTTGGAATGTATCCCCCATGAGTAAGGGGGGACAACTGCAGTATTACCAGTTTTCAACCTCACCTCACCATGAGGTCAAACACAGTCAAATGCTCTAAAAGGACACCAGCCATGCTATCATATTAGTGAAAGTGGAATAATCACCTTTTCCGTGGCCAACAGTATTTGAATGTGACCATGGCTCAGGTAAAAGAAATGGCCCATAGAGAAAAGCAAAGCATTTTATTAAACCAGGCTATTAAGCACACTCATAGTTCATAAAATTTAATAGTTTGTCTATAATAATTTATTTTTAGGTCAGCCAGAGGCTTTTAGGAAGCTAAAACATGACCAAATGTCATCAACTACTCTGTCAAGGTTAATGTTAGCATTTAAAGTCTCACCACAAACTTAACAAATTAACTAACTTCCCCAGCGTGAACTGAAAGTCTCCCCTTAAAGAAATTAAAATGCTTCCTGACCTACCAGACATGTCTGTGAGCTGAAAGGATATATTCTTTCCAGAGTGCTGGGTCAGAAATATTACAACAGCAGTCAGAGGTACTCATTAGCATTACCCAAACAAAAGACTCTGGACCAAACAGAGCAGACACGAGCTGGCATCTCTGAAAATCAGGACAGTCATTTTTACTGGTGGGAAAAGGAGTAAAAAAGTTTCAAAAAGGAATATTAATAGGAAATAGCTCTCTACTACAGAGGCTAAGCACGAGGGTCTAAATCCAAATGTTAGTTCAGAAATGAAAGCTCTCTGTTGTCATCATATGCTTTGGCATTTCCATGGAAACTGCTAGCTAAGGAGAAATTTCCATTTACACTTCTAGCTATTTGTTAGTCAATAAACCCTCTAATGCACACATACAAATTCTTTCCAAAAATGAGCGAAATGAGTCAGGGGACTCACTGTAATTTTTCTTCAAGACACTCATTTGATCAGTATGTGGCTAAATTGATGACTCTTCATTTTATGTGTGCATCTTTTCACAAATCCACATACTTCTAGAAAATAGAATTTAAGCAATAAAATGATCAAACAAACACGGTAAATAAAGTCCTCAACTAACCACGAACTGAGGGAAATTTCTATATAAAAAAAATCACTGTAAAGCATATTATCATATGCTTTACCTATTACTACTTGTTCCTGACATTGCAGCTGATACAGCATCCAAAGCAGGCCTAGGTACAGAGTAGTAACTCAAGAAACAGTTGGTTAATAAATAAAGAAAAAATAAGTATGCAGAAAGAACAAAAGAATAAATGAATACCTGGGTTTTTTGCTCATCCTCACATCTGCTTCATTGGGAAGCATTTGTTTCCTCTGATTCAAGAAATGCTAAGACTACATCAAGCCATTCTAATCAAAATCTATCACCTTGTTTCTTTGACATATCTTTTGATGTCTTGTGTCTATATCCCAGTTTTTCACCCTTGTTTTAATCGTCTGTTCACTCTTATTTTAGCAGTTTTATTACCCTTCTGGTTACCAAAAAATGCATGCTTAATTCAAAATAATCAGAAAATATGGAAGATTAGAAAGAGGAATAAAAGTCACAACCTCCGCTAACATTTCTGTAACTTCCCTCCAGACTGCTACTTATTCATATATTCAAAATGAAACCATAGTGCATATCCTTTTTAACATCTTTAGTTTTAGTTTTTGTTTTTGTTTTTTTTTCCAGAAATACTTTTGACCCAATACTGTGAAATGAGCCTTGGCTCCCAACCAGTCGCTGTGGTCAAACACTGCAGCACAGGTCTCGGAAGGTTTTTATTTCATTTATAGGTATGTCCTTTTAATCCACCAAGGTATCTAGATAAGAAGATTGACTATAGCATTGTTTGTACTAGTCAAAAACTGAAATTACCAATGGGAGTCCGGTTAAATAAATCATAAGCTAGTTTTACATCATGTATTATTCAACCATGGCAAGCGCCAGGCCCCCAGGCTATGTGCTCTGCCTTGGAGTCAGGGGTGAAGCCAGTCTGGGCAGGCTTATGCTTAAGTCCCCAGTGTCGAAGCAGACACCAGTCACAGTGGGCCGGGGTGGGGTAATCCCAAGGCCACAGATGGAGTGCTTGGGTGATGGGCAGTAGCAGCTGCACGGAGGCCCTGCTAGTGGAGACGGTGGGGCCATCCCCAGTCCCTCTCATGCCCCAATCCCAGTGGGGCTCATCCCTTCCCCTTTACCCTGGCGATGGCAGCCCACTTCTAACTCACACCCCCACCCCGGCTGCAGGAAGCCCCATCCCAGCTCGCAGCCAAGTCCCAGTGGCAACTTGCACCCCACTTGTGTCCCAGTCTGGCACTGCACACTTCCTGACACCAGTAGCTGCGAACCATTCCTCACTCACTTCTTAGCCCTGGCTGTGGGAGCCCATTCCCAGCTCACTCTGCTGTCCCAGCATGAGTGGCCAGAGTTTCCATAATGCCTCAGTCCCAGAGCTGCTGGGAAAGTCTGCCAAAGGCTAGGTTTGAAAATGGCATCTTGCCACAGCCACTTAGGTCTCAGAGTGTGAGACCCAGCACGAGCTCCCTCCCCAGAGCAGTTGCATCCCCCAGTCTCCTGGCAATTCCTATGTTAGCCTCAGGGGCTGAGAGTTGAGGGGCTTTCCCATGGCCAGTACTACCTGAGTCCCCAGAAGGCATGTGAGCTGTTCTAAGTCTCTCACCTACCTTTTCCCCACGTAGGGAAGCCACTCTCGGCTCCCAGCCTATCCCAACCAGAGAAACTGCCTCTATTCCTTCTCCTTCCCCATTTTTGGTGTTTCCTGCCACTTCACTTTTAAATTGCAGCCTTCTCTCTTGGATAATGTATCTGAAGTGTGACTGTACACTATTTGGGGTCTTCTAAGCGGAGGAGCTGAGCATGAAATGCTTCTAGGCAGCCATCTTGAAGGCCCTCTCATCCATTGTTTTTTTTTAGCACAGCATTCATGCCTGTGTGATTGTCTTACTATGGCATAAAGAACTCTTACCAATTACTCCTTTGTCTGTTATGGGCTACCTCTTCACAAGGTGCATTCACTTATATTAAGAATTTTTATACAATGGATTATCTACTTCAATACCCACCAAACACATTGAGCCTATTCTTAAGGACAAGCTTTTAGCCCCCAGACTTTCACTCTATCTCTAGGGGAGAAAGTAGTATAATTCCACAGCTATATCACAGTTATAAACTCCTTTGTTTCTTCATTTGGGATTCTCTGCCTTCATATGCCATCTGTGCTAAATAGCTTAAAACTTATCCAGTTGAAAATGTGAATTTTCACATCAATTCTTGTTTCCCCCTCAAATTTTATATGATTAAATTTGAAATTATAAAAAGCAATGTGGAACATTGAGAAACAAAACTTAAAAAGCTCTAATAGAAGAGTTTGATCCTAGCTTGTTATAATAGAAATGTCTCATCTCTGTGTGTTAAAATGAAAGTCATTATCCACTGACATCCCAATCTCCTAGGCCAAGTAAATACAAAAAGCTGTTAAATCTTAAAGAAGTTATATAATGTGTTAATCCTATTAGTGGTCTCTGACAGAAGACTGCTCTTAATAACCTCTGAAAATCTTATTCCGTCAAAAAACACATCATATTTTGCAAATCATAGCCAGAAATTAGAAGAATGTAACAGGGAAATGTATTTAAATTTTAAGTTTAAAACAAGTGATTGCAATATTAAAATGAAGCCCTTCAACTCCGTAGCAAAGTATTTTTTCCCTAAAGAAAGAAAAAAAGTTTTTAGGCAGTTCTATTCAAATAATTTGAGACAAAAATTTGACAATGGCTTTTCTATCAAATGAAAAACAATGTGTTGGGGCTGGGTGTGGTGGCTCATGCCTATAATACTAGCACTCAGGGAGGCTAATACAGAAGGATCCCTTGAGCTCAGGAGTTTCAAGACCAGCCTGAGCAAGAACTAGACTCCATCTCTACTAAAAGATAGAAAAAAAATAAATTAACTGGACAACTGAAAATAGAAAAAATTAGCCGGGCATGGTGGCACCTGCCTGTAGTCCCAGCTACTCAGGAGGCTGAGGTAGAAGGATCGCTTGAGCCCAGGAGTCTGAGATTGCTGTGAGCTAGGCTGATGCCAGGGCACTGTAACCCAGGCAATAGAGTGAGACTCTGTCACACACACACACACACACAAAAAAAAAACCACAAACAAAATGAACAATGTGTTAACTCAGAATTCAGTGGTGAATGTCAAATCTCAAAATTCTTAAGAAAAATCTTTTCACTGATTTCAGGTAACTGGTGTGCTAAGTAGATTTTTAAATATAATTTTTAAAAATAATTTCAAAGTCAGAATAAAATTAAAATAATATAAGAGATCCATGTCCCTCTAGGACCTGTGTTGGTTTAGTGAAATCAGGGCTTAACTAAAATCCCTCAAGGATTGAGAAGCCAGCTGCTCTAGCTCATGAGGTACAAAGAACACCTTCGGAGTACAGTTCGAGATGGTCAGGGACCCAAATCTATCCTGTGTCCAAAGAACTCAGCCCTCCTGGTAGTACCAAAAAGTGAAAGGTACTTTTACAGCCAACTGTGGTCAATATTCTCCAGATCATAGAAAAACAATCCCAAGTAACAAGAAATTGCATTATTTTTCTTCTTGACATCATGTAGCTACTTGGGGCCTACTGATAACTATTTAACACATGTGCACATACACATATGGGCATATAATTTTAAATCTGACCCCACCCCCAAACTTCTCTCAGTGTTTCTATCTTGCTCATGCCATTAAAAAAAAAAAAAAAAAATCAACATAAACTTGGATCAGTACCTTCCCACCCCTACCTTTCATGTACTTGTTGAATTCTCACAATCACCCTCCATCACATAAAGCAGAAGTACAGAGCCTCAAGAGTGATAAGTGACTTTTCTGAAATCACACACACAGCGAACAGGTCTGTGGACTTTAATTCTCAGAAACTTCCCAGACTGGCTTTTTCTCTGCGTCTCTCTTAGCACCTGAGTTCAACTACCTTCTGCAGCACAAGCAAGAACTACTTGGCTTTCTTATCCACCCCAAGATGGTTATAGAGACCCAGACAATACTTTCTGCCTTTAAGGAGATAAGATATTCTTCCATTTGTGTACCTCATGCTAAGTGTGGCTAAAATCCTGAGCCAGGAGACCCCATAAAGTGAGTTAGGTTTTCTGCAACTCTCACCAACTGGACATATAAGATTGGGACCACAGGCCTGAATAGCACTACTCATTCACAGAATCACAGAAACCTGGACCTATCTGGTACCCCAAAGCTCACTTAGCTCAACAAAGTGATCACTTTCTGATAAGATAGCAAACCTTGTGAATATTTTCTATTCAGTAATGCACTTCTCTGTGCATAATACACATAAGAAAAGCATGGCAGGGTCCTTTATGGTTGTTGGTACTTGGGCGAAAACCATACAGCTCTGCCCCATCCTTCAAGACAAAAGCAGAACTGTATGGTCAAGAACGATGGTGGTAAGTATGTTGGATAAAGGGGTATATGTTAGAATGGAGGCCAAATGATATTTGGAAAGAATGATCTAAGTGTTAGTGCAAGATTTGGGGAATCCTTAATTATAACCACTTTATTATTCACTCTTCCTTTAAGTTTCTTTACAATCAACCCTATGTCTTTTGTCTAGATTGAAAGTTGGAATGTAAGATATGAACTTGATTTTTGCCAATTAGAGGAATAGATTATAATGAGGAAATCTCTTTCTCAGGTCAATGCTCTCAGAATCCCCTGACTAATGCTAGTTCTTGAGAGAAGTGGATGAATTAATTTGATCTGTAAATACTGTCCCTGCAGAGACTCAAGAACGTGTTGTAATAGAAGCAGATCTGCTGCAAAGCAAATGAATATGAATTTTCAGGCCCCTCACTTGCATGCCCTTCCAAGGCTCTGGGAGGTGCCCTCATAATGTCACTTGATTATGTGTTTTTGCAAAATTTGCAGAAGTAAAATATTTTTACTGCAATTGGTTGATTAGGACCCCTGTTTCTTCCACTTCAACATCTTCTTCATGCAGATGTTGGAGTGGAAAGAAACAGCAGTCTTAATCAACCAATTGCAGTAGGAGAGTGTTGGAGTGGATGCGGTTATTCTAGGATCCATCGAAGAGAGCAAGTTGGATTGGAAATACATTTAAGTTTAATGGGATGTACTTATGTGGTTCACAGCCACTTCCCAATATAGTTAAGTTATTGATAGCTAGTCAAGTGTTAGATGAACTTCTAGGAAGAATACTCCTCTTGCCACTATGCCACTCCCTCAGCACCACAGCATGAAGCACAGGACCAGAGGTTGCATCACAATGTAAGTGGGTCCTACAGCACTCAGTGCTGGAAGCATGCGGTTGGTGGAGGAGAAATAAGAACTATAAGAAGCTGTAAGTTCATTTGAGAAAAATGCATCCAATCATGACACCTATAAAATTACAGTTGACCTTTGAACAACACGGGTTTGAACTGCACAGGTCCACTTATATGCAGATTTCCTTCAGCCTGTGCCACCCTTGAGACATCAAGACCAATCCCTCCTCTTCCTCCTCAGCCTGCTCCACATGAAGATGACAAGTCAAAAATTGAAGTTTCAGCAAGGCCATGTTCTCTCTGAAGGCTCCTGGGGAGAATCTTTCCTTGCCTCTTCCAATTTTTGGTGACTCCAAGCATTCCTTGGGCTTATTGCTAAATAACCCCAATCTCAACTCCATCTTCACATGGTCTCCCCCCTTTTCCTCTCTTAGAAGGACAATTGACATTAAATTTAGGGCTCACCCAATCCAAGATGATTTCACCTCAAGAACCTTAACTTAATTACATCTGCAAAGGTCCTTTTTCCAAAGAGATTACATTTGCAGGTTCCAGGGATTAGGACATGGGTATACCTTTTGGGGGAGCCACCACTTAACCCACCACACTCATGCAGTCACTTCGCAGAGCAGAGCAACCTGAAACCCCACTCGGTTCCTGTTCCTCCATCCATTTCCCATTGTTAAAACAGCACTGTCAAATGGAACTTTCTTCTATGGTGGAAATGTTCTGTGTCTGCACCATCCAATACAGAGGCCACATGTAGCTATTGAGCAGAAACGTAACTAATGAAATTGAATAACCAAATTTTAACTAATTTAAGGAAAAATAGCCACATGTAGTTAGTAGGTACATGTAGTTAGCAGGTACTATTAGCACAGTTCTGAAATTTTGACAGTGTTCATTTACTGTCTTCTTCCTTGTTCTTTGCCCTTATAAATTTACACTAACTTCTTTATTGTCATTCTCATTTTGGAAAGTAGCAAAGATAAATACATGTGTTCAATTTGCCATAGTTAAGTAAATAGCTCTATCAATTGTCATGGAACTAGCTCATATGTCATTACAATGAAAACCGATGTTTGGGGGTTCTCCTTAGCAAGTCTAATATTTGGATGGCTTTTCCTGGGTCATTTCAGCTGGGATCTCAATCTTAGGGCAGAAGAGAAATGGAATAACGGGCTCTTGGGATTGCAAAAGCCAGCACAGGAGCCCGTACCATATTCATAACTCTTTTAGAAACCTAGGATATGTTAAAAGAATATAAACACTATTAGGCAAGTAGAATGTTAGATTATTTTAGTACCCTGTTTTGCCTACCACACCATGTGAATCAAGCATAAGCATAAGGTCCAGTCTGACTCAGGCAATGAAGATTTCACAAAGATTTTATAAGTTTTAAAATTACAATAATTTTTCCAAGTTTCTTTCCAATTTCCTCAAAATCTGCCCTCTTTTGTCACCAGGGAAGTGAGGCAAAGGAAAGTTTCTCTTGCCATAATGTGCAACAGCTTTACCCCTAGTTATTCAAAATAGGTCATGACCAGCCTCCTCAAATTTAGGTCAAACTTCAAAATCCTAAATTATCATTTATGTGTTCAGTAAGGAAATTATTCATCCTGTTCACATTGGACTATAAGCGAACAGGTCTCCAAACCTTAATATACGCGAAAGGAAAAAAATCAGAGACTAAACATACAGAAAATAAAAAGTTAGCTTGTAAAAGTTGCAAAGGAGTCAAACTTCCGGAGAACTGACACACCAAATAAGAACACAATGGTATATTAGCTTTTTTAATTACCCAGGGTACTGAGTTTATATTATAATCTATTTGTGATGGAAAAAACAGCAGTTTTCCCAATTTATGTCTGCATATGTCATAATGTATCTTCAGATGCGAGTTTTGCAAAAATCAGAGGTAAGTTGTTTTGGAAGGCAGTCAGTACCTTACAGGAAATACTCAAGGCTTCCTTTACCTTGGGAACTAAACCAGACAGAACTTGTTATTTTTGGTTTGTCTCAGGTACAAAGTGGGTTTTCTTTTATCCTAATTGTAAGACAGGATGAGCACACTTAGTCATGATGATGGCATGATGATAGCTGTGGCAATTTGACTTCTACAATAGATATTCTAACTCAATTAGCTACTAACAAATTATCTTAAGTCATTATGCAGATAATTAAAGCCAACAAGCCAAAGTTAGTTAATATGGACACCAGGTGTGGTGACTCAACCCTATAATCCCAGTGTTTTGGGAGGTCGAGACATGAGCCTCACCTGAGGGCAGGAGCTCAAGACCAGTATGAGCCACATAGTGAGACCCCATCTCTATAAAAAAATCTTTGTAAAAAAAATTAGCTATACCTAATGGCATATACCTGTAGTCCTAGCTACTCCAGAGGCTGAGGGAGGAGGATCATTTGAGCCCAGGAGTTCAAGGCTGCAGTGACCTATGATTGCACCACTGCACTCCAACCTGGGCAACAGAGGAGATCCTATCTCTTAAATAAAAAAGTTTTTAAAAAGTCAGTTAATGTGAATGGCAGGAGGTTGCCTATTTTCATACTTTCTTATACTAAAGAACAGACTGCTAGATCATTATTAAAAACATATTCCAACAACTGTTTAGTGGAATAACACTAATGGTGACTAAATGGACACAAAATGGCTTATAAAAGAGGTTGACAAACTATAACCTATAGGCCAAATTCAGCCTACCACCTGGTCTTGTAAATAAGATAGCCATGTCCATTTACTTACATGTTATCATGGCTTCTTTTGCACTTGACAAACCATATTGCCTACAAATATGAAAATAGTTACTATTAATATATGACCCTTTACAGAAAAAAGTTTGTCAACCCCTTGATCTGTACCTGATTTCAAATTAAGTTTGAATAAATTCATCATTAATTTAGTAAACAATAATTAGTATCTACAGGAGGATTGGTTCCAGAACTGCCCAGACACCAAAATCCAACCATACTCAAGTCCTGCAGTAGGCCCTATGGATACAAAAAGTTGGCCCTCCATATACACAGCCTTTGCACCCTGCTAACATTTACCTACATTTTGGATCCATGTTTACTTGCAGATGTAGAACCCACCGATAAGGAGGGCTGACTGTATTTATTAAAAAAGAAATCTGAATATAAGTGGACCACGCAGTTCAAACCAGTGTTTTTCAAGGGTCAACCGTGTTCCATGAATATCCAAAAGGAGATGAAGACCACACAAATGTTGAACATGTATTAAAGTCCCCTTTGTACTAATTCATTTCCATCTCAAAGAAATACAATATGTCTTTGAAAAATGGCCAAACCGTGTCTTCAAATTTTGCCCATGGAAATAAAGTCAGTAGAAACCATGTTGTGCTAGCTAGGTAGCTTAGGGAAACTTGATTACCACAAGCCTCAGTTTCCTCATCTAAAATATAAGGGCAATTTATACCTCACAGGTTAAATGATTTATTGAGAGGATTAAATCCAATCAGATAAGTAAAATGCTTAGCCTGGCACCCAGTGATGTTGGCTATTAAGAATACCATCATTTCTACAGTTAATTTAAATAGAAAAGTAAATACATAGCAAATGTGAATTTCTGGTAGAAAAAAGTTTAAAAGATCACTTCTCTTTGTATAAACTCTAATATCTGGCAATGAACTATTTTTCGAAAAGCTAAACATACACCTAGGCATATTATGGTGTAGATAAATCTCGGTGCAAAGCCTTCCCACAATGATAATATTGTCCAAGCCAGAGCATTTATTAGAAAGGAAACATACTAGCTTAAACAACACTAATTGGCAAATAGTACTTCGTACGAGATGTGCTGGGCAAGGCTCCAGGGCATGTCTGTTCCTGCATTAATAAATCAACTGGTCTTAGATCTGAACTTACTCCAGTTGGGAAGATAGCTGTTAATGGAGCCAAATAATGACAGCTGAGTAACTAAAACATGCTATACTTGCTGATTTAAAGAAATAAACTCTTAATCTGTCTCAAAGTTCCTCAATACCCTTCCCCACTGCCCCCACCAAGAAAACCTTGACCTTTTCTACATTGTTTTTAAGCTCCACTTATTGGATTTTAAATCATCTGACATCAGAAGCTCCTCCCTTGGACACTCCCCTGGACAAGAGAATGTATCCATTTCCAACAAATTACACCCACCCCAATCAAGACATATGGGGGGCCCAGCAAGATAACAATCCGTTTATTAAATATTGTATGTTATTTAATAACAATCACTTTACATTAGTATTCCTTAAGCACCTGTTCTTTTGATGGACAAATGAAACAATGATTTTCTATTAAGATTTTCTACTCTTTATATTTAAAACATCAGTTTTATCATACATATGAATGTTAACTCCCGATTTTATCCCCCAGCGTCTTCTCCAATGCTCTCCTGTGGTTAAGTATAGCCACAAATTCTTTGTGTGAATGGAGTCTGTTTTCCAACTGCTTGAATCGGAGTTGGACTTGTGGTCTTCTTTGACCAACAGAATGAGGCAGAAGTGACTTCCAAGCATCAGCGTCAAGCACAGCTGAAGCTTCTGCGCCCACCCTCTGGAACACTGCCACCTCGTAAACAAGCCCAGCTAGCTGCCTTGCAGATGAGAGCCTTCCTGGAGAGAGAGATCACTTGGAAAGAGAAGCGCTGCTGCCTCATCTATTCCAGCGCTGCCAGCTGGGACCCCCAACATGTGAATGAGGCCACGCAGGACTAGCCAACCCCAGCCACATGTCAACTGACTATAAAAGCATGAGTGAGCGCAGCCAACTGCAAGTGGAGCAGAGACGAGCCAACCCAGGTGAATCCTGCCAAGTTGATAATCCACAGAACTGTGAGCAAACAAATGGCTACAATTTTAAGCCACTAAGTTTTGGATTGGCTATGTAAGAATAGATAACTAAAACACACCCCACTTGACATGGTTGGCTAAAATTAAGGCAGCACAAACCTATTAATTTCCACATGAAAATGAGAAGATTGGGGTGGAGGTGGGACTCGCATAAGTATCACTAGAAATTAGAGTCACTCGATCTTTTTATTGCAGACATCACCTAACTCCCTATAGGACAACTCAGACTCTCAGGATTCCAATTCCAAGCATCTTCCCTCTCCCACAACAGCCAAGAAACTGGGAAGTTATCTCATTCAACCAATAATTACTTGTGTGCCAATGCTTTGCTATGGGATAGTATACAACAGTGAACAAACAGGTACACACTCTGCTATTACAGAACTTACCACCTAGTGGGTTGTTTAATTTCATTTTGCGCTGTTAAAACAGAATATCTGAGACTGAGTAATTTAAAATGATCATAAAAATACAATCCATGTTTGAAATTTAAAAAAAAAAAAAAAATGATCATAAATTTATCTGCTTACAGTCCGGAGGCTGAAAAATCAAGTATCAAGGTGCCAGCATCTGTCCAGGGCTTTGACGCATCGGGGCACGGTAGAAGGTGAAAAGACGTAAACACTAGAGGGGACTGAACTCACCCTTTTATAATAGCACCAGCTCCGCCCATAAGGGTGGAGCCCTCATGGCCTAATCACCTCTTAAAGGCCCCATCTGTTAATACTGTTACAATGGCAATTAAATTTGAACATGAGTTTGAAGAAGACAAACATTCAAACCATAGCAAGCATGTTAGTCCATTTGGGTTTCTATAACAAAGTACCATAGACTGAGTAGCTTGTAAACAACAGAAATTTATTTCTTTCAGTTCCGGAGGCTGGAATTCTGAGAACAGGGTGCCGGCATGGCTGCGTTCTGTTGAGAGCTCCATCCGGGTTACAGACTGCCATCTTCTCGTTGTATCTTCACATAGTGTAAAAAGGGCGAGAGAGCTCTCTGGGCTCCCTTTTGTAAGGGCATTAATGCCATTCATGAGGGCTCCACCGTCATGACCCAATTACCTCCCAAAGCCCCCACCTCCTAACACTATAACACTGGAGGTTAGAATTTCAACATATGAATTTCAGAGGGGCCAAACATTCAGTCCATTGCATGAGGTCTTCCTTGAACAGCTAATTATAAAGGTTATTATTTGATTACCAGGGTGACAAGTGCTGAAAAAGCAGCACACAGAGGGCTGTGATCGTGCCTAACGGGAATCTGACCAGACCTAGGCGGTCTTGGGAGGCTATTCTGAGAAAGTGATTTTCAAGGTAAGCCTTGAGTGATGAGTAGGAATTAACTGGATAAAGAAGGGGAAATTATGCACAAGGCCCTGGACGCAGAAGGGAATGACATGTCTGAGACACAAAGAGCCAGTGAGGCAGGATTGCAAACCACAAGCATTTGATTTTTTAAAAAATGTAACCCCAGCTTCAGTGTATCTCAGAAAGAAGCATTTGATCTATGAAACAGGAGACTGTCATCAAGAGATGATGGCAGCTTAGATTAAGATGTTGAAGAGAAGCAGCTGATCAAACTCACTAAACGATGTCAGCTGCTCCACATCAAATAATTCTAATTTTCCATTCACAGAATTACAGAAAGTTAGAAGTGGAAGCAAACCTCGAAATCATAGTTCAAACTCCTCTCTTTATAAATCAGAAAACTGAGGACCAAGGAGCAGGGAGCTTGGCCACAGGGAGTGGGCCTTGGCAGAACTAAAGCTAGATTCCACGTCTTCCTTTCCCAACTGCCTTCTCACTGAGTTAGCGTGCACAGAGTCTTTCCCCACACATCACGCTAATTATAAAAACAGCTAATTATAAAGTTTACTATTTGATTTCAAGGGTGACAAGTGCTGAAAAGGGAGAACATACGTTTGCCTCTTAACAACTTTAAGAAGTAGGCAAGGCAGATATTATGATTCTAATTTCATTCAGGAAGAAAGTGAGGCCAAGGTTAAGCGAAGTTCCCATTGCTAATAGTGCCAGAGTCAGAGCTAGAACGCAGGGCTCTGGTCCTTCATCAACTCAGCTGATGCAGTTAGCACTGACATAGCACCTGCCATATGAAAGCCACTATGCTACAGTGGAAGAGCGAGGTAAATAATTTAAAAAGTTTATAACCCAGCAAGGGAGATTCGCCTCAATTAAGAAGCTTCACTCTGGCCCAACACGGTAGCTCACGCCTGTAATCCTAGCACTTTGGGAGGCCGAGGCGGGCGGATTGCTCGAGGTCAGGAGTTCGAAACCAGCCTGAACAAGAGCGAGACCCACGTCTCTACTATAAATAGAAAGAAATTAATTGGCCAACTAATATATATAGAAAAAATTAGCCAAGCATGGTGGCACATGCCTGTAGTCCCAGCTACCAGGAGGCTGAGGCAACAGGATTGCTTGAGCCCAGGAGTTTGAGGTTGCTGTGAGCTAGGCTGATGCCATGGCACTCACTCTAGCCTGGGCAACAAAGCGAGACTCTGTTTCAAAAAAAAAAAAAAACTTCACTCTACCCTTCTCACTTCTGGGGTCTGGAGTCTTTGAGAACGCACATCATTTTCTCTTGACCCACCTGTTCTTACTAAGTCCAGGCCTGTGTGTCAGGCCTGTTGCTATTGTGCAGGCTTTTATACAGCTAGCCTGCTTTGGTTGCAGACAACAAAAGTGGCTGCCCAGCATGAACAAGTGCCTTTATTACAATGTGATCACAGAACCAACAAAAAGACTGAAGAATCAGACTTAGAAACAGGAAAAACCCAGCTGCTCCAGAGGCTGATATGTAAGAGTTGGGAATTATCTTTAACCAAGGCCTGACTGCCAGTGAGATGCATAGATTGCAATCACATTCAGTCTCTTTGTCCCTCTACCTAAGATTCATTTTCCAGGGAGGGAGCAACCAATTGACCTAACTTGGGTCAAATCCTGCCTCTTGGCTAGTGAAGGGCAGAGCACCTGGTTATAGTACCTCCAGGCTCCCCACCCTCCACCCCGGTGCAGATGAGGTAACTTGCCTAAGATAGGAAGGGGGAAAAGGTTTTAGGTAGCCAAAGAGGAAAAAAAAATCCACAAGACTCAGTGTATGCCATAGGTCTTAGAGTAACATTATCAATTTTATCCTCTATCTAGATCAATGGTCCCCAACCTTTTTGGCACCAGGGACCAGTTTCATGGAAGACAATTTTTTCCATGGACTTGTAGGGGGGCAGGTAGCTCAAGCAGTGACGCGTGCAATGGGGGCAGCTGTGTATACAGATGAAGCTTTGCTTGCTCACTGGCCGCTCACCTCCTGCTGTGTGCCCCACCCCTTCCTAAGTTTCATGGAAAACAATTTTTCCACCCATAGGGAGTTTGGGGGGATGGGGAGGCAGGGCAAAGCTCTGCAGCCCAGTCCCTAACAGGGTTGGAGACCGCAGCTCTAGAAAATACACCTGGGAGTTAATCACCGGCACTTTTGGTCTGATGGCTCCATGTGGACCACTACTGGCTTTTCATTCTAGCAAAGTGATGAAAGTTTTGTGAGTGTTAGCTACACACATATCGCCCACCCCAATTGCAGCATGAATGTAGAAGACACATATTTAACCATGCTGAGCTTGAGATAGCCTCCTTCAGGAGCAGAAACAATAATTGCCACTTGCCTCTGCCATTTGAGATTTATCATTGCCACTGACTGGGGGGGGGGAGGGTGAAACAGAACAATAATAATGGAAATAATTGTAGCTTGAGGACCTACCATGTGGCAGGTGACAGACTAAGCATTTACAGGCATTAGATTTCTTTTCATCATGCTGCATCATGGTATGCAAAATACATGTGTTGCAATTTCATTCTGTCTCGTGATTGTCCTTTGCCAACACTCTCTGCTTTTTATTTCTAGAAGTCTCTAGGGATAACTTCTGTCACCAGCAGTGGATGCTATAGGTCTAGTTGAAAACAATAAAGATATTCTGCAGAAAGGGCTTCCACAGAATAAAAGTTCTGGAGAATAATGCCTTCAGCTTTCTCAGGGGCTAACTCCTGCCAGCTTGCAATATTCCACTGGTTGAAATATTTTGATTTTTTTGTAGGTGTAACATAAAAGAGAAAAATCAAACTGGCTTGCAGAAATAGATCAGGGACAGGCCTGAGGCCCTGATGCTGCTGGGGAACAGGTAACCTAGAGAACTTATCTTTGCACTCAACATCCAGGCATAGTCTGAGGTTGATTTCCGCTGGTTCCCTGCACCTGGTAGCAGACAGACACATAGTCTGAGTCTCCAGAGCAGACTATGGCCCAGAGATGTCCACAGGCTATAAAAATTTCTGTAAGGCGGCAGGTAAACTTCTCATGTCTGGCAGAAACTCACTGTGTGCAGGTGGGGTCACCAGCAGGTTGACAAGTTTGAGAGATGGAGGAGCCCATTTATCAGTCTGGGAACATTCTGTGTGTCTATTTTGTGTCCTCATCATAAAGCAGGTGAATTTTTATATGCTTTGCAATTAAAGAAATGTCATGTGCATAAATGGTGTCTGTTGGCTTTTTTCCATCAGCCACAGCACCATCATGACTGGATGTACGCACACAGCACTTGAGAACATCCCTGATTCACAAAGAGGCACTGGGGAAAGAGAAGAGCCATCGAATTGAGGAGAGTTGATCTCCAGACTGGATGGATGGGGGAGAGGGACTTTATCTGAAGTGCATAAAGATGGTCGTGAGAAAAATTAATCTCATCTCACCCAGAGTAAAGTTAAGGACCAGCTAAAGATAAAACAGAGCCACACACAGAATAAAAATGTGTCAAAGCACTGAGCAAACAGAAAAAACAGGGAGAAGGCTAATCCTATATATTATATTTTTTAAACACCTGAAAGTTTGGATTAATTTAAGAATTCCAGTGCAGTGTTGGGCACTGATCTGAGGGCAGACACCTGGAGATAGAGATATGAAAGCACTGAGGTTTTTAGTCAACATCATTTAAGGTGTTAGACTACGTAAAAATTAACATTATTTAAGTGAGAGCAACAGAAAGCAAGTGTACATGTAACTGTATTAGATTCTTTGGGGACAGTAAAAATAAACAGGCCCAGTTGTATCACATTTGGAGGTAGAGTTTGAGCATGGTGAAGGTGAGGAAGCACAAGAAAATATTTCAGCTGCCAAAGAGTCACTCTGAGGCCAAATGTCCAACGTTAAGAGAAAGGAGGGGCCCACCAAGAACTGGAATCAAAGTTTGTCCTCATTTGGGTCCAACAGCATCTTATCATCCCATCAGAAACAAGATTTGGAACATTCATGGGTGTTCTGAATTTGACCTGGCCAAACATGTCATTTTTAAATATGAATTTGAGATTTATGAATTTGTATCACAAATTCATGTTTAAAAAAAAAAAAATGGGTTTGGTCAGGTCAAATTCAGAATACCCACAAATCACTACATGTGACTTTCCTGTAAGTCCAACCTATATAATGTGGCCTTTTAATCAATAATTTTGACAAATATTAATTGAACACCTACTATGGGCTAGTCATTGGCTCGGGCACTCAGGATAGAACCAAAATACTGAGTAGGATAAACGAGACCTCTGTCCTCACAGAGCTTATGGAGTGGGGATGGGGAGGGGGCATGATGCTCTTAAGCATGTTAGAAGGGTACAAGACCCAGACCTGACAGGTCAAAAATATTTCCCATAGAAAGTGAGATCCACAATGAAGGTGTTGGCAGGTGCACATGTATGTTTGGGGAGGAGGGTTGATTGTAATAAAGGAAGAATAGAATATACAAAGGTCCAGAGGCAAGAAGGTACCTGACCTCCATGGCAAAAAAGGTATGTGAGGTAAGGTTACTGCGACTGGAGCATGCAGTGTGATTGGGCAGTGGAGAGACCTAAGACTGTAGCCAAAAGCAGGACTCAACAAACACAAAGGGAAGCCACTCCTGGGTGTCAGGCAAAAGAGTGACATGCTCACATTTACATTTAATGGAGATTCTTCTGGCTGGTTGCTGTGAGGAAGATGAAGGAAGAGCAGAAGTGGAAGCAAGGAAGCCAGGTGGGAAATCCAGAATATGGCGGGTGGGTAGGGATTTGGGGTAGGATGGAACTGCATGAAGGAGGAAGTAGATAATTGTGGAGGATCCTTAGGAGGTGGCATCAGTAACACTTGGCAATTCATCAAGTGCAGGGGTGACAGAGAAAAGAGGTCAGTCACCCAAGTGTGTGGCTGCAGGTTACTGGTGAATAGTTGTGCCGTTTGTACAGACTGGGAATCAAGAAAGAAGAGCAGGTTTGAAGAGGAAGATGACGAGTTCAAGTTTGAATTGTTGAACTTAAGATGCCTGTGGGACACTCACGTGAAGAAGCTTAGTAGGCAACTGAAATACAGACACAGACACATGGATGCCAAGAGAGAGTGGGATGTCTAGAGCTGGAGATCATCAGGAGAACAGTCTGCCCAGAGACAAGTTTTGAGAGACATCAATATGTGGATGGTAATGGATGCCAGGGACCTGAATATACTCCCCTGGCATGAATCAGCTGGGACCAGAGGGCAAGGTCACTCAGCACAGAACAGAGCCAGTTTCTACAGAAAGAACCACCTGGGCTATTATTCTAATAAAGGGGTGTGAGCAGACAGTGCTTCCTGGATTGTCCAACACAGTGGCCACAAGAAGGCAGAGTAATCACCCTCTTCCTTAGAAGAATGTAGTTCAGATCTTTGTGATGCAAAAGAATCGTTTGTTGATGTGATTGTCTAAAGCAGAGTGACATGCTTGATAAAGATAAGAAGCTACTGGATAACTCTCCTTAGAACCAGACCATAAAAACCCAGACAAATGAAGTAGGACAAGGGGATCTCAAAGAACCCAGGATGCCAGTACCTACTCATTAAGAATAAAGACTTCATTAAGAATAAATCCTGTTGAGTTAATCCAATCTGCTTCCAAGATAGCATGACCAAACTAGTAGATGGAAGGGGAAAAAGAGGACACACAGTTGTGTTGGATGAAGGTAGATAGAGGTGCGACTCAGTAGATTCAAACCACACTGACTGTCTGACCTGGGTCAGGCATCTATATGTTTGGTGAATATATAAAAACAACAATGGTTCAAAGATCTTGCTAGAAAAGCACAAGACAAATGCTGAAGGGTGATTATTATCATTCTAGAATTTCAAATTCAATGAAAATAGTAGCAGACTCTAAGGTATCTTTTTTAAATAATACTGATTAAGCAATTATAAAACATTAACAGAAAGAAAAAAATCAGGTCGCTTGCTAAAAGTGAACAATTATAAATAATCAAAAATCCTCCCCTAGGATCCAAATCACAAAGCAAGAAATTTGTATCATAAATATTTGACAGGTTCATTGTGTAGTCATGCTCCCTGAGAAAAATAACAGGTACTTGCCTTAGGAAAAGAAAAACCAACACTAGACTCAAATCCTTTGTCTTTTGAATAACATCTTACGCTTACAGCAGCTTGCTTCTAAAGATTTCAAAACACTGTGCAAACAATTATGATCTCCATGGCACTGATCTGTCAAGGGAAAAGGGGCTTTGAGAAAATAAAGTCTGTGCAAGGTGACCTCTTAGACAGCGGTGGATATAGACAAAACTCTTAAATCTCAGTTTCTAACCTCCTGTTTCAACTTTCTCACTTACAAACAATATGTATATTATTTCCATATTCCTTTCAAATACATGCCCCTAAGAATTTTAAAGTTGAAGTGAAAAGCATCTTTTCTCCAACTAAAAATATAAAGACACACAAATTTGCCAGAATTATAGAGGGACTGTGGCCTGGTCGTTGTTGTGCCCACAGCCCCCACCACAATGCCTGACATATGGTAGATATTCAGCAAATACTTTTTACATTAAGTAATCCAATTAAATATCTGCCAAAAAAATAAAAGCCATTTCTCTCATGTATAAGTATGTAATCAAATTGACCCAAATCCATAAATCACACACATGTTTGTTTGGAATGGGACATTTTAAAGTTTCTTTCCCCTAAGAATATTAAAGGTTTTCCCCTCATATAAAGTAGGTATGTCAAAACAGAATAGCTTCCTGCTGAAGGTCCGAATTCTCCATTAACCTGACAGAATGTGGGTCCTGAGCTCTAAGTATGGCGCTAATAACTCACATCAGCTTCTCCCAAAGATTCTGAAAAGAAAATTTGTTCAAGGAAATGGAGCCAGAAAATCATTAGATGCTTAAATTATGAATGAAAGAGTCATAGACTTGGTCCCCAAATTTGTTTAGATACCAGAAATTACTTATCAAAAATAAATAATCCAAATATCACCAGAATACATCCGGAAGAAGAGAAAAGGCAGAGTAAAGGAGAAGTAAAAGAACCAACTGAACCTTGTGTAAACCTAAAGAGAACTTCTGCCCCAAGCCGAAGAGGCTGAAGAATTGATTTCTGACTAAACCAAGTTTTGATCTTTGACTCTCTATGTAGAAATAATTTTTTAAAATAATCATCTGTCTGCTACTCTAGAAATACTGAAATATTCAAAATTTACTTGTGCATTTCATCTTTGAATGACCTGTTTTTTGGTAACTTTAAAAAATCAACTATTAAGAATTTTTTTCATATCCATGTATCAGAGTGAACATATGGAACTACTTCAGACTCACTTTTATTGAGGCCCCAAGATAGGAGGCAACTAATCCCGCATCTCAGAATGAGTTTGGATCACATGCAAGCCAGGCAAGGAGGCGTTTGTGCCCCCTGGACACGCTCACACTGAGGCCAGAAGGTTTAAATTGAGGCAGGAGGTCAGAGGGAGGATTTCTCTGGAAGAGCTGAATGAGTTCCACCTCCCACATCCTCCCTGGGGGACAGACAGGGTGCTTTGTCTTCGCTCAAGCCTGGAGACAGGGTTCTCATGGAAACCGCTCAGTGAGGGTTATACGTGTCCCTCGGCACTTGGAGCAGGATGGACTCGGGCCTGACTCACATCAGAGAAGTGGCTGTAGTTGAAGTTGGCTGCCAGAAAGTTCATGACAAGAGTGCTGTGTTTGGAAAGTGACTAAACTCGCACCTATGATGGGTAAGAGGTATCTATTTTATGTGGATCAGATATGGGGAGAGAGGAGGGGAAGGGGAGATGGAGGAAAGAGGCTAGAATGGGATTACCTTAGATCCTGATCAAAAGGTCATGTGGAAGGTAGGGAGCCCTCAGCAGAAAGAAGCTGAAGGTGGCCAGTCAGATATCAAGGGAGAGAAACCCCAGGCAAACCCCAAGCAGCCAGTCAGCGCAGGTACATCACTCACCCAAGGGAACTGCATAGGGGAAGTTTCAAAGACCCCAAAGATGTTGTCCTGAAAGACAGTCAGCTTTGCTCACCCTCTGAGCCCAGCAAGTACCAATAATGGCATGACCAGTAAGTAAGTCATTTCCTGCTGACCCTGATCCCATCCCCAATTTCAAACACCAGTTGAAAGTGTAGCTAATGGGCTGGGGAGGGAGGAGATCATGAAGCACAGGTGGAGAAATACAGTATCATTAGCCATTCCACTTTCTCCATGGCTGAACTGCAAAAAGGAAACTTGATTATAACACTGGATCAGACATACAGAACTGAACTGAACTGAGTCTTTTTTCAGTGTTCAAGAAACCAGAAGTCTATGGGGTCTATCTAAAAATATCATTCAAGGGGCAAAGAAAATTAGCTTCACAGAGTACTTATGCAGAGGCTATTGTGACAGAACAAAGTTGATTTCATAATTTCATTTTCAGAATTTATTTTTCATTGTCCAATTTGCACCTAGACATAGAGAAGTATTCACACCACTAGAAGCATGTAAAAATAGATCCCATTTTTCTCCCAAATATTTGTTCATTTAGTCATATATTCATTCACTTAAAGTTACTGAATGCGCATTATATGCCTGGTACTGTACCTGATGCTATTGGGATACAACAATTAAGGTAAGTCCTTGTCTTGACTTAAATGAGGAGGTGGTGGCATCTTAACACATTGAAAGCCAATAAAAGTTGTTCATTACCTGTCTTAACAGGCCCTGCCTCCAAGGTGATGATAAAAATAAGTAAAAACAAGTAGCAGGCTTGTAAAGTAAGTAAAACAAATAGCAAGCTATCTAGATGGGTAAACACAATCCAACTTCCACAAACAACCAATAGAGGGAGCTTCTGTCCCCCATGCAGTCATTCCCTCCAGGCCCAGGCCAGAGAATGAATGTGATATACAGCTATATGACCCAGCAGGAATCAGGAAAAAACAACTCAGCAGCTCTCCTAACCATGTGAGCAAGAGTTAACCCTTTAGTACACAACTCTAATCTTTTCCCTTCACAAATTATTTCTTCATCTAGGCCACAAACCCACCCAACCCTTCTCCCCAAATCGTTTTCCCTCACAGACCTAGCTGGATTATATGCAGCACCATATACTAATACTTTTGGCTGCCTTGTAGAGTAGTTTTTCCCCCTCAACTGTAAATCCAATAGTCCAAAGAAAGAGGACCATTTCTAAGTCAGCAGGACTAAGGCACATTCAGCTATGCCCTCTGCTCTGTGTGGGCAAGCTACATTCTTATTTACCCTCTATTCTGGTTAAAATAATGCAAAGCATTACATCTGCTCCTCTCCTTATTTTTTCTCTATGTGAAATCATAGTACCTATAGAAGTATCCCTCAACCTCCTGACTTTACCCTTTCTGTTTCTACCATTTAGCCTCTAATACTATCCCACCCCTTTTGCAATATACTAGCTTATCTTTCCCATGGATACCACATCTGCTTAAAAAAGGAAAATATTTGAATTCTCAGAATATTTATTCCTCCATTTAATACTTAAGACACCAATTTTTCTAGTATTTTTTGTACATAATATTTTCTAGGTACAGTTGATGCCTAATTAGGACTGGTAAGATGGTAATAGGAATACAAACAATCTTAAAAGTTATTTCTGTCTGATTTAGGAGCATTGTGCAATCTTTGTTTTGATGAAGCATCAGCCAACTTATATTTATTAACTCAACTTTTTTTAAGCTGAAGAGAAAGAACGGGAATTTGAGGTAAAGTGGCAGAAACATCATGATATATTTCATATATCCTAAACTAATCCACATATCCCAAATTTAACATATTCTGAGCTAATCCACAAAGCAAAAGTGGCAATATTTGCTTAGCCTGTGAGACACTTTAACTAACTAGTAAAGTATGGCCTTCCATAATTGAATGCTATGCATTATTCATATACCTGTACAGTCGCCACATAAATTATCAATCGGTCCATTTATAACTGGTACCAATTGTTCCACAATACTTAGAGTGCAAGAAATGTCATGTTTCTTTATTTTTCTAAATCAAATTAAATCCAATTCAAGTTCCAACTGGCCAAGGTTAACAAGAACAAGATCAATCAGATGTCAGATTATAAGAAGAGATCAAAAATCAAAAACAAAAACAATGCAAAATGCTTACATAGTTCCAAAACAACGAGAAGGCCCCAGCTTTGTGTGATTCATTCAAAGGATGCCAGTTTCCAGAAATTGTGGTTGTCCATGTAGCTATCTCAATTCATCTTCTACCTCTTTCAGGGGGCTGCATTCTGGTGGAATGAGATCTCTTCAACTTCCTGAACTACCACGTTATTCCTAGACCAAGCACAAGGCATCTAACTGCATGCCCCCAGAAAATGGACCGACGACCACTGCTCTCCAACCTTCAAGCGTAAAACTTCCGATCAACAAACCTTCTCTTAGACAATCTAGCCAAATCATCTCGATGATATTCCACCTTTGAAATAAAAAGGCTTCTCTCATACTTGAGAAGAAAGGATGAAAAATCATATTGGAAATGACATTTCAAACAATATTGGTCAGGTAACACTAGTTATTATGAGAAAGAAACCCCTGATATTAGTGACTCAAAAGAGTTGAAAAAATATGGGTCTTCCCAGTTGGCAGAGTTTTCTGCTCCACATACTCACTCAGGGACCCAGGCTGAGATAATGCAGCTATTTTCACTTTGTGCTTCCAAGGTTGTCATGGGCATTGACATCCAACAAACAGAGGGAGGAAGATGACATGGAGAGGCAACCTGCTTCTTATCCATCTTGACGCAGCAGTGGCACCAATCGAGTCTTCTTATATTCTAGTGGCAGATTCTAGTCACAGGGCCTCACTGAAGCACAAGACTATTGATAAATTCTATACTATGGATAGGAAAGTACATATTTTGATTAATAATTAGCTATCTCTGCTACCAGATCATAGGTAATCCAAAATTAAAATGTATCTGACCTCTCCTTATGTTAATGAGACTCTCCAAAGAACCGATAGTTGAGAAGAAAGGAAAGAAGAGGAACAGAAAACAAACTATATCATGACTCTCCCTGCATCACTAATGTAGAATGATGAGCAGGTGACAATCAGAAATTCATAGAACAATAACACTGTGAAGGACATTGCTAGAGATTGATTTATTTCCTTAATTTACAACAACAACAAAAAAATTGGAGCCCAAAGATGTTGAGTTACTTTCTCTAAACCACAAAACTAATTAATGGCAGGAAAAAAATACTAATAAGAACTAAGATCTCTTGGGCCTTTGTCAGGTGCTTTTTCCATTAAAATTCAATTTCAGCAGTTTTAGCTTTATTTTTACCAAAAGGCACAGACTCAACTTTTTCCAGGTCTGGTGGCTCACGCACATAATCCAACACTGGGAGGCTAAGGCAGGCCTAAGGCCTCACTTAAGGCTGGAGTTCAAGATCAGCCTGACCATCTCTACAAAAAATAGAAAAATTAGCCAGGCATGATGGCCCTCACCTGATGTCCCAGCTACTTGGGAGGCTGAGGCAGGAGGATCACTGAGACCAGGAGTTTGAGGTTACTGTGAACTATGATGATGCTACCGAACTCTAGCCCAGCTGACAGAGTGAGACCCTGTCTCCAGAAAAAAAAAAAAGAGAGAGAATTTTAAGATTCCAAATTGCCCCTTGCCCCTTGGGAGGTATAGGGGAGGTAAAAAAAAAACAAAAAAAAACTTTTCTTCCATGCTCTTATGTTTATTAACTGGGGCCTGCAAATTAAACTGGCAAAGGAAAGATTCAGAGGAGAAAAGGCATAAAAAATTTATTAATATTTTTAATTCTACACATACAGGGGCTTCACAGAAAAGACGTGAAAACCCCAAAGAAACAGACATGGAGGTTTATATGCCATTTTAACAAAGGGTAATAATTGTAGAGACTAGACAAAGGAAAGAGGGCCAGGGTTCTAGGGCCAATGAATTGTGGGAGTGACTAGAAAATATATGGGAGAAACAAAAGGAAGATAAGGGTTCTTTTAGTAAGGTGTGTTTGTGCAGAGTCATCTCAGCGCCAACTCCCCATCTCCAGTGATAAGTGTTGTTTTCTTTATCTTGGAAAGGGGGGCAGTAAATATATGCCCCCTTTTTAGTAAATATATACCCTTTTTAGGCAGAAAAGGGTAAAAGGGCAGAGATTTCTTCTTGCATCTGCTGCTTTCCAAATTCCTTCAGCTCAAAATAACCAGTATGTCAAAGTGTCATATTATAGGGTGGCATATCCTGATCGCCCTCAGAGGAAAGACAGAGAGGAAGAGAATTGTCCCATACTAACCAAACGACACCTGTAAGCACTTGTTGGCCTCTGTGTATATCTATGGTCATGGTCACATCCCAATGTCACTATTATCGGCAAGGCCTCTGCCTGATACACAGACAAGCCAATACCTTTAAATGGTCAAAATGTTCCCATCTTGAACGAGATGCAATTTTGTCAGGCAATTTGTTTCCTTACTGGCGGCATTCATACCCAAAACTGTGTAATTTATTGCCAACAGGAACTACATGTAAAGAGTCTCTGATGACTTACCAGAAAAACTGGAATTTCTATTTAGGAATGCCTGCTTCAGTATTGAATCGTGTTTTTTCAGACTGGCTTTCATTTGCAGCAGTACACTTGTCCCCCTATTTGTTGGCTCCTGTCATTTTTGCTTCACCCGAAGTCATCACCTCCGTTTCTGATATTGAAATCTGTTGCTATGGAAACAATTGTGGTTATGTCAAGAGACCAAAGGATGATGACTTCATGGGTAACCTAAGTAGTAGGAACTGCCAAAAATCTCAGTAACAAAGACACTATTTTTATACTGAAGTTGCTAGTAAAATGTGTTAGGGAAAGGGGAGATAGGAAATGAGAACAAATAAAATGTCACTTGAATGTCTCTGTTTCTTAAAGAAAACTCCTGTTAATCTTAGGTAGAAAAGTGGAATTGTGTTATGAGCTCATGATCCTTCCAGAGTGCTCCAGCAATTGCTGGAGTGAGGGATAATTTCACAGAATTTATTTGTCCGAGCCTCTCAGCCTGCATTTGTAAAAGGCAACTGTAGCTCTGTGAATGTTCTTTTAACAGGGGAGATGCCAGCACAGGCAAGAGGGCCAGGGAGACTTATAAAAATGGCAGCAAAATAGAATTTCAAGTGGAATCTTCCTGTTGATTGTGAATTTCAGCAAAGGTCACACAGTGGGAAACAATAGGTCCTTTGTGCATCCCATCTTCTAAAGAAAGCCACCAAGGAACCACCAGCCACAACCCCATGGCACTCAGCTGATGAGTGCTGCTTCTAACACACACCCATTCCCACCAGACGATACCAGTGGTTCTCAAACCTGACTGCACGCTAGAATAAGCTGGAGAGCTTTCAAAAATACCCACACCTGAGCTCAACCAATCAAGTCAGAACTTCTGTGGTTGAGCCCAGACACTAGTATGCTCTTAAAGACTCCCAGGTGGTTTTAAGAATGCAGCCAATATGGAGAACAATTGGTCCACAAGAAAAGAAGGCTAAGGGTCTTTGGAGTTGTACAATGCTGGCTTGTGGAAAGTGCTCAGGCTTCTCTCCCCCTTCCTGGGCTCAGGTCAAGGAACTCTGCATTGCAGATGCCCCTGACTATGCCCCACAATGGACTCACTCTTGCCTAGCACTTGGATAACAGCCACACAGCAGGCAAGGAAGGAACACAACAAAAGCAATAAAGTCAGAAGACTTCAGCTCTTTTCCAAGATCCCTCTTATCTGTTTCAACTCAGGAGGAGCTAAAAGCAGAAAAGGAAGGAAGAAAGAAAGAATAGATCGTGGCCACTCCCCTCTCTACAAATCCCTCAAGCCAAGACCTGGCTGGCTGTGGGGTCAGGGAGGAGGTCAGCACTAAATTGGATGTGAGATTGAAGTTTCAACATAAACCAGATAAGACTGGACTTTTCAATATCCGAAAATAACTGAAGACTCACAGGATCTTCCCAAGATGTTCTTAGTATACAAAAAGAAAAGGCAACTGAAAAGAGCATGTTTGAAGGAAGTGATGGGAGAAAAACAAACCACTTCATATTTAAATCCCACTGGGATGTTCAGTAAACCACTTGCAGTTGGTGGCTATACTTCCTGCATACATTAATTACATCATGATTTGAGGACATGAGAAAGGAATTAATTGCATCATCGGTCCCCAAATTTTTGGCACCAGGGACCATTTTCTTGGAAGACAGTTTTTCCACAGACCAGTTGGGGGGGGGGGTTGGGGATAATTCAAGCGTATTACATTTATTGTGTACTTTATTTCTATTATTATTACATTGTAATATGAAATGAAATAATTATGCAATTCACCATAGGTTAGGGACCCCTGAATTACATAACCTTTCATGGTCCCTCTGTCAGTGATTCTATCACAGGTAAGATACCAGAGAATTCAAAAGAGAAAAGAGGGTTCAGTTATAAGATGAACAAGTTCTGAGGATCTAATGTACAGCATGGGTGGTGATAGATGTGTTAATTAATTTGATTGTGCTAATGTATACATATATCAAATCATCATGTTGTACACCTTCAATATATTCAATCTTCATGTGTCATTAAGTATGTTTAAATAGGCCGGGTGCAGTGGCTCATGCCTGTAATCCTAGCACTCTGGGAGGCCTAGGCAGGTGGATCATTTGAGCTCAGGAGTTCGATACCAGCCTGAGCAAGACCCATCTCTACTAAAAAAAAAAAATGGAAAGAAATTATCTGGACAACTTAAAATATATAGAAAAAATTAGCCAGGCATGGTGGCCCATGCCTGTAGTCCCAGCTACTTGGGAGGCTGAGGCTGAGGCAGGAGGATTACCTGAGCCCAGGAGTTTGAGGTTGCTGTGAGCCAGGCTGACGCCATGGCACTCTAGCCCAGGCAACAGAATGAGACTCTGTCTCAAAAAAATAAATAAATAAATATGTTTAAATGAAAAAAAGAAAAAATGAGGAAGTTTCAAAAAGGAAGATACTCTCCTTCCTTTTCTATATCTAGCCAAAAAGAGGAGTTGTTCCATGTACAACTAGATAGCATGGGGTCCATAGAGATAAGGTGATCCCCTTTGGGATCATTTTACTCCTTTTTTGTAATATTTGAATCAAAAGCAGCATCTAGGAGTCACCCACTCCCTGGACACTTATGTACAGGAACTTAGAGTGACTGAAAACGTGGTTACCAGAGAGCAGCCAGACCTCCAACTCAGCCTCTGAAACCTGAAGGTTGTAGAAAGCTAAAAGTCCATTCTGAGTGGACCACTCCATGGCTGTGTATTGCGGGGGCCTCCAGTTATCCAACCTTGCTTGACTGTCACTGTAAGTGACTCTCCTTATGACTCATCATCTGGTCATGCTTCACCTGTGGGTGAGAGATGAAGGCAAAGTCATGGAGATCTACACCCAACTACAAAGAGTAGGCCACTGCGCAGCTTCCTAGATAAGGGGACTGGCTCCTTGTCTAGTTAACGGGGCTGTCCTAAGGAGGAGCATTTTGGCAAGTACATAATTGATGGCTGAATTGATGGCAGAAATGAACATTTCCTTACACAATACATCAGGCAATAAAAGAAAAATCTCTTTCCACAATCAATTTCAAAAACCAGTGGGTGTTAACTGAGAGGTATCCCGTCCATCAGCCTGCTGTTTTTATTCTTGTCAAGCAACTAATGAAGAATTCCCTTCATAATCACTAACAGATAAAACCCCAAAAAGGTGGACATCATCTCGGGAGACTCCAAATAAACTATATATATTTCTTAAGATTGATAGTATGTGCCATGTACATCTATATATTGGGTAGATGGATAGATGGGTGAATGAACTGAAGAACATACATGCTAAAGGCAGAGCAAGCCCGGAGCGATGCTGTGCTGGGGGTGGAGCCTAAGGGAAGTGAAAAAAGGAAAGAGACACGATAGGGGAAAGAGATCTGAAAACAAATTTTATATTTAATTTTGCTAGAACTATCCTATTAATAATTATTGAAGCACATGTGTCATCCCTTCATAATGAATACATGTCTATAGTCTCTTTATTTAATGATCCAAAGTTTTTAAAAGCCCCAGTTTGGCCTTAAAAGGTGACCTAGACTTGGTTTGGTCTTCCCATTTAAAACCGTCAGGCATTTTTTCTCAATGCACAGCTGGCAAATTGCAGAGTTTCAATATTTGAACCAGACATGAACAACTTTACTCATAATGAAATTTCAACTAAGCAAGTTCTCTGAACTCAAAGATTTCTCGCAAATTAGGCAAGTCCTAGGAATCCACTCTTGCTAAAGCTAATGCTGAGTCGCCTTAGACAGTCAAGCCTGTGCATTTGAGGGTTTTGACAATGCTGAATGCTGAATTTGTGATTTTAAACATGAGTTCTGGTTATTTTAAGCTATTACTGTCTCCTTGATGGCACTGTAGAGAAAGAACCTCGGAGCATGATTTTTATTCTCTAATTAGTGTTGCCAGCAAAAAAAAATACTCATTTTATTTGTGGAAATTTTCCATTACCTAAAAAATGTATCCATTCCAAGAAAAGGATCCAATAAAAGTATTCATCATTATATACAGAGTAGAAACCAACTATCTAGCTCAAATCTCATTAATCAAAAGTTATTTGGGTTTTCCAAATGTCCCATGAAATGAACATACAATTCATTGGTTGATGGATGTGCAGCCACAAACCATTAACAACATACTCATGGATCTCTGTGATCCGGCGAGAGGTTGGTTCATCAGTTGCCAGTGAGATGCAGCAAACTGGCAAAGGCCATTCTATGAATAACTACGTGTCTCCAAGCACTGGGGACCTATTTAGAAGATTTAAGAATCTCCCCAAAAGCCAAGATCCTAAAATATGTACTCCACTGTGATGAATTCTACTTTTGAGCCATTCCTTTGTAAGTAAGGGCTTTGGAATCTACACTATTGGGGAAAATGTATTCCCCCAGTCTTCACATGAAGGGGTCTCCCTAGAACAGCATACCTGGCCTCACAGGGACCCTCACTCACTCCTGCCAGTGGGAGAGTCTGGAAGAAAGAACTGGCCTCGTCATAGGCCCCCATCCTTCTCTTCCTGCATTTTAGCAATAGACCCTCTAAAATGCAGAAACAGACCACTATGAACCTAATTGTATTTTTTACATTATTTAGTTAAACTTTTTATTGGAGTATGACACACACAGAGAGAAGAATACACACAGGTCTACAGTACAATGAATTTGTATTGAGTAAACTTACTCATGATACCACCATCAGATCGAGAAATTAAACATGACCAACATCCCCTAAGAATCCCTTGTGCCCATTCCCAGTCATCCTCTCAAAAGCAGCTTTAAATACCAGAGATTTGTTTCGCCTCTTTCAGAAACTAAATATAAATGAAATCCTAGAGTACTGCATTCCTTTTGTAGCTGGCTACTTTTGCCCCATAGTTTATCCATGAGAGGTTACAAGTTGTTGCTTCTGGCTTTAGTTTGTTTAGTGCTGGCTGTGTAATATTCCATTGTGTGAATATGCTACACCTTATCCAGGCTATTAAGGGAGAGTTAAGATACTAATACTTTGGGTGTGGGGCTATCACAAATAATGCTACTACGAAAGTTCATGTACCTGTTTTTGGTGCACACATGCACAAATTTCTGTTGGCTATATATTTTATTAATTGTGTTTTGACTACTGATGCAGATGCATCAATGGCATGCCCTAGCAGGGGGCTGTTTAATTTGTTTAGTTCATTATCTATTGAATGATACACTGCAGCGTCTTCCGCTCCTATTGATTGGTTCCAGAGTGGAATAAGGAAACATTACTGCCCACAGACAACTTGATCATAACTGTGCTCAGCTGGAGAAAGAATTACACATGCAGCCCAGTGGGCTCATTTAGCTCAGATGGGATTCTGTAGAAGAGAACGGCACCTGTTATGAACAGAAATGAGCTGCGTGATGAGACTAGATTTGATGGAAGGGACCAGACTCTTCTGAGGGACACATGGAGCATGAAAGCTTGGGTCTCACCTGCTATCTTCCCAGCCAAAGGACTCGTGTGAGAGACCAGCAGCATACCTAAGACAGAAACACTGGCCACACCCTGTTTCGTGTCATTTGGGCTGTGTTGTTTTATTGCCTAACTTTCTGTTTCAACGAGCCAGTGGGGAAAGGGGAAACTGCCTCCAGCAGTGCCGAGGACGCAGCGGAGTCACCCTCTGTCACAGCTGCTTGCTGAGTGCAGGGAGGCCGCCCCGCTCAGCAAGCCAGATTGAACAGACCAGCACAGCAGGGGCCTCTGTGATGGGTGGCAGTGGCAGGTCACAGTGACACAGAAAACTTGCAGGGAAGAGAAAAACAGAGATCCTCTCGCCCACTAAGCGTTTTTCCATGGACATTCTGCTTCACGGTGCTTCCATTTCTGACAAAGAGGAAGGTACCGGAGCCCACTTACTTCCACAGGCCCCTTTGACAGGACTGTGACCCACTTTCTCTGAACGTGGGAGCATCGCTGGCGACTCAGCTCCTGTTGCAAACATCAAACTCAACACTGTATCTGGCCATCAACTCTGCTAAGCATTATTCTGAAAATAACTTACAAACAACAAAATTAATGATTTTGAAGTACATATGAAAATGCTTATCAATGTTAAAAAAAGAATTGCCATTTATAGATAGGCTAAGAGAAGCCATATGTGTATGTGTGTATATGCACACACACACACAGACACACACACACACACACATATACACACACTACCTCCACCACCACAAACAGGGCCCAGTTCCCTCTCAGAAGCTGAGAAACCAGTCCTGATTCCTGGGTCTAGCACAGAAGAGACCTAAACTCTAGATTAGTTCATTCAACAAAGATTCATTCTAAAATACTTATTGAGCACCTACTGTATACCCAAGAAACGATGCCATTACCAGCAACAGAAAAACACTTCCTCCAGTTACAGTTCTCTACTCTGAGTAACCATTTGCATGGGACTTCACTTCTCAGAGAATGCCCTGTAGAACACTTTCCTTCAAGAAACTCTGCTGCAAAAGGGTTCAGTGGTCAAGTACGTTTTGGAATTCCTGCCTGTCATATCCATTCTTGGAGATTCACAATGTGTAATAATATATTGAAGGCTCTGAGAAGTTCTACAATGAATAAGCTTGTTTAATTTTCTTTAACCTAATATTTGCCAAACCTGTTTGATCTTGAAATTCTTTTCCATATAACACTGTAGTCCTGAACCACAATTTGGGAATGATTTTACAAAGAGCCATTCATTAAAGCAGGCGTCCTCAAACTACATACAGCCCAGGGGCCACATGCGGGCCGCCTAGCACATTTATCCAGCCCTCCAGGTGTTTTTGCCACCGCAGCCTGTCCTGCTTAGCAGCCAACTCATCCCAGGCCCACAGTGCGCACTCTCCAACGGTCTGAGGGACAGTGAACTGGCCCCCTGTTTAAAAAGTTTGAGGACCCCTGCATTAAAGGGACCACATTAGCTCCTCCAGATGTCTTGATTTGGACTGACTTTGATTTAACCGAATACCCAAAAGAGGGCCCTGGGTGGGCAGTTGTTTCCAAGGACTCCCTTGGCAGACTCTGCCTAGTTTATAAATAAGTAAGAATAGCTTATAGTCCATAAAACTCAATTTCCCTGTCTGTAAAATATAGAGTACAATTAATATACCTACTTTGAAGAGTCATTGCATTAGAGAGAATGTATGTTAAGTCTTTATATATAATAAATGGTATCCATTACTATTACTAACTCTATATAAGCTACAGTCTCCCTTCATAAGAATTAATTCCCTAAAGATCCATCATAATGATAGATGTACCTTTTACTACTCATATTAGGGACCAGCATCCTTAGGTCTACTAGCAAGGGAGGGAGATCTTGGCATACATAGGTAAAACTAGCTTCTTAGGAAGCATCATCTTCCTTTCAGCAAAGCCCTCCTCACTTCCTAGAGGGAAACCATTCAATAAAACTTTATACAGTGATGGAAATGTGACTAGTGGCTTCCACATTGGACATTTCAGTTCTAGATGCTTTTTATTGTCATCAGGCCTTTCCTCTCTTCTTCCCAAATATGAGTCCTGCCATTCAGGCAAAGCGCCAGCTCACCTATATTGTGGCATGTCAACTTGCAATGGCTGCTTGTAATTAGGGTTGATGTTGAGCTGTCTTTTTCAGTTGATCTGAAGATTTCTGGAGAAGATTCTCACGAAGATAAAACCCTTATATAAGCATCGTGACCCATTTTCTCACCATTATTAACTTTTTTGGATTATGTTTCTGAGGGCAGCTATTAAAATACAAATATGTTATGGATGAGTTGATATACTAAGACATTTTCAGTGAAGAATATCTTTGTTCCACTAAATTCATCAACTCCATGGCAGAGAACAGGGACACAATGGAATGAGACAGAAGATAGATATGTCTTGTGATGGAAATAAATTATCAAGAGCATGGACAACTTGTCACACAAAAGAATGATGCAGTGGAATTTGGGGCTATTTGGGGAACAAAATACTGAAAGGGAAGGAAAGGTTCTGGGGACAACTTCTGAACCACTTTGACACTGTCCCCATATGACTTCATTTATTTTTGTTTTATCCTCTTCACTATGTAAGTCCTTGACTGTAGGAATCTCTAAATTCTATTTCTCTTTTATTCTCTCATCCTCAACTCCTGGTGTAGGACATTGACTATTTCCTGCCAAAGTGACTACATCACTTCCCAAGGCCTTGAAGTGAGAACACACACAGAGGGCTTTGGAGTTTAAACAAGTCATCTGTGTCAGGCAAGATGATATCCTTCAGCCAAAGAAAGTGGTTTTAGGTTTCTTAAAATTGGGTGCAGTTCCACCAGAGTTTCAAATTTAAAAGAGAAGATCACTTCTCTTTCTCAGAAATATTGCTTTTTAAAAAATAAGGTTAGTCACTCATTTTTATTAATGAAGAATAATTAGGGCTATTGCTAAAATATCTTTGAAGTTAAAAGTTTCTATATCAAGCTTTATGGCAATTTGAACCCAACAATGCCAAGATACTGATATGCCTAGCTCATTCGTATTTCTTATATAAAACTTAAGCAACGGCTTTGGGGAGAAGACGACATATAGGTGGTAGGGGGCAGGAGATGGGAGCTAGGAGGGTGAGAGATGCACACATGTGTACCACGTATGTATGAGAGCAATACATCTTGTGTTCAAGACTTTTAAGATAGGCTTCCCCACAACATAAATATAAAGGATACAGCATATGTAGATGATCAGGGAGAATGAGGTTTCATTCCACATCATAACAAAATCTCACGCTCAGCTTTTTTTAAAACAGAAGTCATTTAAAACTCAATTTTCTTTACCAAGAGAAACCCAGAAAACTCGGTGAATCTAAAGCAGAAGGAAACAGACTAAAAAAAAAAAAAATTAGCACATACAGAATTCCTTGATAGGCTGAATATGGATTAATCAAGGAAGCCATGAAGTATCCTATTCAGGATTTTTAGAACAGGATAAATTCCTTTGGAATTATCTAGCAAATCTCCTTAGAAGTCAAGAAATAAGCCAGAACAACAACATATCTTTTTCAACCCTCTGCCATGTGTGTTGTCACTGGGTTAGAAATTCCATAAGAATGAACACAGAGTCAACTTTAAGTGATGGCTGCATCTCCAGACTTCCAGTCGGCCAGCACGGAGTTTGATGCTATTTTTTTCCATTGTGTAGATTTATTACAGACAAGGTTCCCAAAACAGAGAGAACTTAATGTTCCTCCCAGGCTCCCCTCAACCTGCACTTGTATTTAGACTGATGTATCACTTTCATACACACTAAAGCTGTGGTCCCTAGACCCCAGGCTGTGGACTGGTACCAGTCCACGGCCCGTTAGGAACCAGGCCACACAGCAGGAGGTGAGTGGGGGGCAAGGGAGCTGAGCGAAGCTTCATCTGTATTTACAGCTGCTCCCCATCACTCGCATCACCGCCTGAGCTCCGCCTCCTGTCAGATCAGCGGCAGCATTAGATTCTCACAGGACCTACTGTAAACTGAGCACAGGAGGGACCTAGGTTGCATGCTCCTTATGAGAATCTAATGCCTGTGATCTGAGGTGGAGCTGAGGTGGTGATGCTCGTGCTGAGGAACAGCTGCAAATATAGGTTATCATGAGCAGTGAGGTTTGCACACTAAATACAATGTACTTGAATCATCCCAAAACCATTCCCCCACCTCAGTCCATGGAGAAATTGTCTTCCATGAAACTGGTCCCTGGTCCCAAAAAGGTTGGGGATCACTGCACTAAAGGATTGAAAAATTAAAAAGCAAAGTATGCTAATCAATAGGGCTTTAGGAAAGAATCTCTATTTCTCAGTTTTGTTTGACTATAAAGGGAAATTCACTTGTGGCCTACAAATGTACTAAGTAGAAAGACTAATAATGTAGAAGCTAAGCTCTGATTCAACCAAAGTCATTGCCAATTGGTCTTATCTCAAAAGCAGAGCGAGACAATTATCCCCCAGGATTCTGTGTATTCTGATTCCACATAATGATGTGCCAGAAAAGGGGGCAGCCAGTGAGCTTACACAGTCCACAAAGATGCTCGTGGCTGGGAGAAATTTGGGACACAGCTACCGTGGCCTTTGTGCCCTCTGCCTGTCTTATTGCTATCCTGGGCTATCCCAGGGGACATTAGTTCTGCAGGAGCAGCTGGGAGGGAGTCTCCATGTGGTTCTGATTTGAGGCCCGTGGCTACGTTGACGGCCTGACCATCTCCCCCAGACTCCAACCACCACAAAGACAGGAATCCCCTCTTCTGAGCACCTTATTTAATTCAAGAAGCCCCCTTTTTAAAGCAGAAAGCAGTAGCGTGCTATGTTTAACGGTATTAAACACACATCTGGTCTCTATACCCAAGAGCATTCTTCCAGAGAAGGAAAAAGATGGACATGGGGAGGGGAGCAGGGAACCGAAGGCCAGAAAAGTCCCAAACACAGGTCACCTCGGGGCATCCCTGCAGCATTTCTTAGGATGAAAATCCACAATTAAGCCAGCTTTGAGCTTCCATGACAGCCACTGTCTCTAGACTGCCTCCTCCTAGGCCTTTGGCCGCAGCGGGAGGGAAGTAAACTGACAAGACTTCATTATGTGAGTTATGTCATGTCAAGTTTTTATCAACACTGCCATCTACGCAGAGGGAAATACTGTTTATGAAAGTTGATATTACGCTATATCTATAGGCTATCTATCCATGATAATAATTTCACTTAGCAGAAGTCAAGAATTTCCCTTCCCATTTTTAAGAGTAAAACTTCTTCTAGAGCTAAAAGGATACTACTAGCTCTCAACTCTAATAGCCTATGTTCTTACCCTTTGTGTCATTATCACTCCCGCTTAATGATGGTCTCTAATCTTTGGTAGTGTTGTCTGTCTTTTCAAAGTTTTGCATCTTCCAAGATTGGTATAAGGGACTTTGACACTTTGACACACTTTGAGAAATTTTGGACACCTGAAACCCTTGCTCACCCTGCCACTCTTTCCCTCCTCTTCCTTCATGAGGTATAGCCTCTATCTCCACAAGTCCCTAAGTCACGCCTTTATTTTTTTTCCAGTAGTTTCCTATTAATAAAATACTGATTTAAGGCCGGGCGTGGTGGCTCACGCCTGTAATCCTAGCTCTCTGGGAGGCCGAGGCGGGTGGATTGCTCGAGGTCAGGAGTTCGAAACCAGCCTGAGCAAGAGTGAGACCCCGTCTCTACTATAAATAGAAAGAAATTAATTGACCAACTAATACATATAGAAAAAAAAAAAGCCGGGCATGGTGGCACATGCCTGTAGTCCCAGCTACTTGGGAGGCTGAGGCAGGAGGATTGCTTGAGCCAGGAGTTTGAGGTTGCTGTGAGCTAGGCTGACGCCACGGCACTCACTCTAGCCTGGGCAACAAAGTGAGACTCTGTCTCAAAAAAAAAAAAAAAAAAAAAATACTGATTTACTTAGAGTAATAGTACAAGTGAATGTCTCCCATAAACAAAATGTTCACAACTTTTCCTGGTTCCAGCTACTTCCTCATATGTACCTCATGAAGCCTGAAACACTGCCACTATCGACGCTGCCTCAGTTGTACGTTTGCTCTCACTGCCTCACGATGACACGAGAGCTCCATTTCAGACCCCAAGGCCAGCCAGTCCCAGTACATTTCCCGTCCCTGTCTTCCTGGGCCTCAATAACACTGCCCAATAGAAAAATAATGTAAGCCACATCTGTAAATTTAAAGTTTCTAGTAGCCACACTAAAAAAGTAAAAGGAAATGAGTGAAATTTAATTTAATAAAATATTTTTCTTTAACTCAATATGTCCAAAGGTTAACATGTAATCAAGATAAGAAAATTATTGCTAAATACTTTACATTCTTTTTTTTCTATTACCTCTTTTGGAATGCAATGTATATTTTACACTTATGGCAATCCCAATTTGAATGCTTATATTTTCATTGGAAGTACTTGGTCTGCATCTAGGTTTCATAAAATCCCCAACGGAAAAGTAGACATATCTCCAAGCTGTTCCAAACATACTGAAATTTTTTTCCAATAACCAAATCAGTATCAGCTTTTAAATTCAAATTTAAATTAATTAAAATTAAAATTTCAGTTCTATCTACAGCCATCTTCCTGAGAGCCTGCTCCTTCTCCTATGCCCCATGTAACTTCAGAATCAAGTGGAGGTGTTGCATTTCTCCTTGCTCATCAATGATATTTCCAGCTATGCTTGTAAAATGCCCTCCTTCTTTGAAGTTCATGACATCTCCCCCTCATTATTGTCTACTGACCTCTTAGTCCTACCCCTCCACTTGCCAGACTCTGGCATCTGGTTCCCTTTCTTCCTTTCCACCTCCTTCTACTCTTCTGGATGATCTCAGTGCTCTGTGGCCCAGCCAACACCTGGCCTCAGAGTTTACTGACCCATGAATTTCAGTGACCTTCGATTCCTTTGCATTTCAGCTACCCACATCCACAGCTACCTTCTGTCATAATCCTGAATACTCATTTCACATCAAACGTTCACCCCACTCCATGTCCATGCTCCTCTGATATCCTGGACCTCACAGACACTTGTCCCTGAAGGCTTTCCTTTCCCCCCAGTCCACTACCCTAACCTATCTTCACCACACAGGGGAAGGGTGAGGAACAGAGTCGTTACAACTAAACTCCCTGGGGTTGCATCTGAGCTCTGCCCCTTACTAGCCATGGGACTTGGAGCAAGTTATTTAGTCTCTCTGTGGCAAACTTTCCCTCTGTCTCCAATGATTTTAGCAACCCATCAAGTAGATCCTGTGAGAATCAAATATAAAGCACTGTGTAGTTATTATATAACTTTGTTAAATAAATGTTTCTCCCCAGCCAGGGTAGATCAGTACTCTTTCCCAGAAACTCAATGGTCCTTTTCCTTTGTCCCTCTGTGCCATCCACTAGGCAAACCACAATCCTGATCAATGCTGCTGTCTGATTTCATGTTGTAGACACTCAGACAACTAAGCCCTCCTGGAGGAAATTACAGCATGGTGCAAACTGGCGCTACCACAAATGCTAAGTCTCCCATGTCAGCGTCACTGGTTGAGCAAGACTCCTGTCCTCAGCCAGCTCTTTCTGCCATTCTCCACGCCTAACAGGATCCTCCCCAGTCAGAACTGAGCCTCCAAGGGCCAGGAAAAGCACCAGAAAATCTCTAATGAGAAATTTTGGAGATCTGAACACTAGGCAGAAAATTAATGGGATTTTTGCTTGACTTCGAACTGTAGTAACAGTTATGTTATAGAGAAATGTAAATGGCTTCCACCCAGCTTAATCCACCAAGAGGGTCAGCTTTGACCACAGACTCAAGGAACTGGGGCTTTGCAGTCACAGTGAAGCAATGGGGAAGCAAAAACAATAAAAGAAGACGTGGGGAGGAAGCCAAAGAGACGAAAAGAAATTCCCTTTGGAAGAAAGCGAGGCTCTGACAGGCCAGACAGGACCAGCTCACAAGCAAAGTGTCACTGTGCTTGCTTTCAAACATGGTGTGGTAGGACAAGTGGCAGCCCCCAAAGATGTCTACATCCTAATTCCAGAACCTATAAATATTACCATATATGACAAAAGAGAGTATGCAGATGTGACTAAATTAAGGATCTTGATGTACAGAGAATATTCTGGATTATCTGGTGGGCCCCAAATATCATCACAAGAGGGAGGCAGAGGGAGATTTAACATTGAAGTAGGAGTTGGCACAACACAAGCAGAGATTGGAATGAGGTGAGGAAAGGGGCGTGAGCCAAGGACCGTCAAGGCAGTCTCTGGAGCCTACAAAGGACCGGAAACAGATCTCTCCCAGAGCCTTCAGAAGGACCTGGCAGTGCAGCTACCTCGACCTTAGCCTGGGGAAACTGATTTTGGACTTCCGAAGTAAAGGACTGCAAGAAAATAAATTTCTGTTGTTTTAAGCCACCAAGTTCATGGTCATTAGTTACATCAGCAAAAGGAAACTAATACACAACACAGTTGTATGGAAAACCTCAAGTGCTACAGGAGCATTTCCAGGTGACAGGCTTGGCCTGTGCCGTGAGGGGACATGCTCAGGTTTAGTCGTTGAGGCCACAGCCCTGGTGCCAGGCTGAGCCTCCAAAGGCAAGGCATGAAGACAGCTGTGCATGGCGAGGGCCTGGGGTCCCGGGGCTCTAACGCACGGTGCCTGCTGGGAGGAGGCAGCTGCTCAGAGGGAAAGGTGAGTAGGGTTTGTCTGAAAAATGGATGCTTTCCAGGCTCCTGGTATCAATTGACTCTTTTTTTTAATTATTATGGTATCTTTATAGGGTACATGATATTTGATACAGGCATACAATGTGAATTAATCAAATCAGTGTAATTGGGGTATGCATCACCTCAGACATCTATCATTTCTTTGTGTTAGGAACATTCCAATTTCCACTCTTTTCATTGTTTTAAAGTATATCCTAACTTATTGCTGATTATAGTCACTTCACTGTGCTATCAAATATTGTTCATTCTAAGTATCAAAGTCTATTTTTGCACCCATTAACACATTTTATGTCCCCCTCCTTGCTACCCTTCCCAACCTCTGGTAACCATCACTCTACTTGCTGTTTCCATGAGATAAATTGTTTTTAATATTTAGCTCCCACATATGAGCAAGAATAGGTGAGATTTATCTTTCTGTGCTTGTCTTATTTCACCTAAAGTAATGTTCTCCAGTTCCACATGTGCTGTTGCAAATGGCAGGATTTCACTCTCTTTATGGCTATATGATATTCCATCATATATATGTACCACAATTTTTGTATCCATTCATCTGTTGATGGACATGTAGGTTGATTCCAAATCTTAGCTATTGTGAATAGTGCTGCATTAACCATGGAAGTGCAGATAACTTTTCTATATACTGATTTTTCCTCCATTGGATATACACCCAGCAGTGGGATTGGGGGTCATATGGTAGAGAACTAATTGACTCTTGACGTATCTCTCATGCTGGGGACCCCACAGGACCAAACTACATGACATATGTTAACAAAACACTTTAGAGAGCTCCTAAAGGAAAGAGACAATAGATAGTGCTGGCCTGATGCATAGTGAAGAAAGATCAGGTTAGAAGTATCAAAGCTCAGCTGGGTCTGCTTCAAAGGGAGGGGAGGAGAGAGGACACTGAGCCCTCCTGCCCCTCTGCCCCTGAAAAGACAGGCAGAGGAGATGTTTCTGCTGCCTGGAAACACGCCAGGCCAAGGCTGGAAAGAATCAGAAGCTAAGAAAAGGGAAATTTGGGGGTCAGTGGGGTGTCCACTAGACCCCTGGGACACAAGTTTTGGGAGTACCCAGCTCAGCTTCAGTTTAGGAACATGAGAGTGATTCTTGAGCTGGAGAGCTGTAGGCACAAAGCCCAAGGAAACGAGAAGCAGTAGCCAGTGGTGTGGCAGTGGGTCTGCCTTCTCCTCCCATCTCTGGGCATGGGAGCTACCGCTGCAATCCTGAGGATGAAGACATTGAGAAAAGCTGGGACAGTGGAGACTGTGAGGAAATCATGCACTTCTTGTGCGTTATTGATAATTACTTGCAAAACACACCTCAATTCCAAGCACAGCACATCTACGGTTTTTGCTGACCTCTGCTGAGCATGTGCTCTTATAATTGCAGGAAACATGCTTCTGCAAATTAATTATAGGTCTGCAACCATAATTTGCTATAATAAGGGGCGAAAGAGAAATTTGCATTGAGAATTGGAAAATAATGTTATCTGAATGAAAAGAAAGCTGACTTCTCAACCGGATCAGAGGCTCCCTGAGGGAGGAACAGATCTTCAGCAAGTTTAACCCCCACCATGGCTCTGGGTTTTCTCCCAGTGCTCCTTCAGTGGCTGTGGATGGAAGCCTGGCAGGTTGCTGAGTTGCCTATCAGCCCCAGCCTCCTCTGGCTCTGGCCACGGCCTCCCTGAGTCTGCAAGCTCACAGAGCAGGAGGCATCTTCTCTTGCATCTATGACAGTCCCCATATGTGCTCTGTTGTTCTATAACTACTTAATAACAAAAAGAGAAGCACTGCTCCATAGCAGATTTGTCATCATTGGTCCAGAGCCACCATCTTCTAGAGGATCAAATACAAGGAACAACACTTAATTACAGTCAACTCAGATCAGAGTTGAAGCTTCTTAAAAAGAAGCTTGGTCAACCCAATTCCTGATGGGGCAGAAAGTGACAGAAATCAGGGAAATGGGAGTTAGGTCCAGCGAATGTTGTAATACCCTACCTTTGTTTTATTCATCATGTAATTGACATGCTAGGAGACATTACCCAGTCCCTTGTAATTTAAAAACTTTAATTTAGGCTCCCTCTCCCCTACATCTGGATCTCCAGGGGTTTGCATTGCCAAAGTCACCACCAGCCCTAAAGGCCTGTTCTGTGGAGACTCTGGCTCTCACCAGCCTCTGCCTCAAGCTGTTCTTGTGAAATGACTCATGACTGGTGGAAATTAATTGTTTTCCCTTAAATTCCTCCAGGCAACTTTGCCACCACCACTCAAAACAAAACAAAAACGCTACTCGCCCAAGTCATTAGCAGCCTAAGGAGTTAGATGGGTTTGCAATATGGCAAAGCAAACAATAAGCAATGTTTAAGTGAGTATTAAAGATCCATATTCTGTGATGGCTTGCCCATTCTTCCAATGGTGACACCTCTTGGCTCACCCCTTTCCACAGGCTCCAACCTCCTCTAATGTGGTCTGGCTTCACCCCCAGACCTCTACCCTAATACACAGATACCTCTTGCAGGAGACCAGAATATGCCATCCCAAAATATGCCATTCTGGCATAAGGATTATTTCGAGTTCAAGTCAGTTGAGAAGAAGTAGATACAAGAAAAGCTCTCTGCCCTCTTCTGTTTGCCTAAAAGCAGGACATAAATTTACAAAGCAAAAGCATCCTCCTCCCCTCTCTACCAAGAAGAAAAAAGGTTGATCATTGATGACAACATTAGACCCTTATCAGCCTGGGTACAGCCCCGGAGGAATCTGCCTGGCAGACCTGGCTAGCTCCTGCATGTGTGCCTCCCCACAATCTAAATACCTTTTCCTTTGTCTTGACACTTCTCTAAAAATGCAGTGTTCTTCCTTGAAGATGCTAGAGGTCTAAGCCACCTCTTTGAGAATTACTCATTCCCTGGATATCCTGTATGTACAGATGAAATACACATATTAAGAAACTTCCATTTGTCCTTCTCTTGTTAATTTGTCTTTTGATACAGAGGTCTGTCCCAGCTAAGAACTCAGAGAGTAGAGAGAAAGTTCTTTTCCTCCCCTCCAGGCCCATATGATGATCATATTCCTTCAGTCCACACTGCCAGGGCCCCGCCTTCCTTCCTTACCTGGAGTACAAAGGTTTTCCTAAAGTAAGACAATTCTTCCCCTAAGATATTTTCTGATGCCAATTACTGAGATGATAAGTTTTCCATCCCAATACTATTCAGATCTGGTTTCAACTGGCTTAGTTTGGAGAGTTTTTTTTAATCCTCCTGTTTTGCCTTATTTTTAAAAACCAATTGATGTGACTTGTTCCATTTTTTTAGTTTACTGCTGCATTTGGCTGAAGTTTCTTCTTATAAATAAACCTACTCTGGTTCACCTACTCCATGCATTTTTACTTTATACCATGTTTTGACAAATTCTGACAAAGTTAAAAAGGAATATGAAGCAACCAACTGCCTCTACTTCAAACTTATGTTAAGAAGTTAAATTTTGTTCTTGCTAAGAATAAACCCAGGAAAAGAGTACTCATAAATATTAGAAAACCTTTTTTTCTAAATGTGATAAAAAATTTTCACTCCCATTTGAAAGTAATTGTACTAGCATTGTCAGGAAAAGTTTCTATTGAGTTATTAAATTAGTAACAAATTTATTTTCTTCTAATCCAGGAATAATATTGGAACCTATGAATGATTTCACACATCCTTGGACCTTTACATTCAGTGTCTTTAAATTTATTTCATCTCATGGTAAAATTTAAAAAGAAGAGGAGAGAAAAGAAAGCATAATTTTGCTAATGGTGGACAGACTGACAAGCCTGTTGTGTCTTAGAAATGCCAAAGTTTTGCTATTTTGTTTCATTCTGTTTTAACTCTTCCCTGCTCTCTCCCACCTCCCTCAGAGAAGACCAGGAGTTCCATGCCTCTACTCTCTGGTCATCTCCTTAAAAAGTGAGTTCTATTTGAGAGGAGGTGATTGATTTAGTGAAAAAAACAATGATTTTTGGTGTTTGAATTCTGGCTCTGCCATCTCTAGCCATATAGCTTTGCACAAGTTATTTAGCCTCTTCAAGACTCAATTTCCCCATCCATAGATTTATCAGAAAATTTATCCAAAATTTCAAAATAAGCAGAAGGAATTACCAGAGGTTCCTTCGGTATAGTACTGAGTCTGCCTTTCTCTAATCAGGGATATTTTCCAACTCTATGGGGGCAGAGTTGAAACTGTAAATTTTTGTACAGTAAAAATGCCAATTTCCATCCAGTGGAAGATATAAAACCACAAACCTTATGGTTTGTGGCCTTATTAAACATTACTCCACTTTGTATCTTACCCTGCAATCTCATCTCAACATTGCCCACAAACTACCTCACTTCCCAAATGCCTTCTGCTAACATCTTAATGGTTCTTTCATTCATTAATGAAGTCAATAAAAATCTTTAATATGTATTCGTTTTATATTTGCATAAGACTCATGATTTTATCCTTCTGAAAATTATGCCTAGCAAAAGTAATCGCCTCTCTTTGAGTTATAAGGGAATTCAATGAAGTGACAGGAAAATGACAATGTTTATGCTTTACTGAGCACTCACTCTGTGCCAGCACTGTCCCTAAACATGCACATTGCCCATTTAATCCTCACAACCCTGTAAGGCAAACACAACCCCCATTTTGTAGACAAGAAAACTGTGGCATGAAATGGTGGAGAAAGTTACCCAAGGTCATACAGCTAAGAAGTGTCAGAGCTAACGCATAAGCCCTTTGAGAGGGGAAAGGACCTAAGTGCCTCCTACTGGGCAGAAGCCTTTCTCTTCCTTTTCTTTGACTCCACTGCCCCTAAGACATGGCCTAGGAAGAGAACACAGTAGTTAACTTACTGTCAGTCAAGCATTTGCTAAGCAGTCAGTAGATTATCCAACTGAGGCGAACTTTCCTCCAGCCATTCTCCCAGCCAGACCATCCCCTTGTCCAGCCTTCCAGGTATCTCCCCACTCCCCAGAGATGCTCCTCTCTCCAAACTCTGACGCCAGTCTTTAAGAAGTTGAATAGACTGGTGCACACTGTCAATATTGTTGCCAGTGCCGGGATCCCTCTTGAGAGCCTGGTCCTTTGGGAACTGCAGGTAACTTAAGAGAAGACACGAAGAAGTCTGGAGAGTTTCTTTAAGTCACGGTTCTTGTAAAACAACCCTCACAGCTCAAAAACTGGTTATTCTGAACAAGCCTTATATGAAGGAAAGGGAGACTGAAAGATAAAGCAATCCCTTTCCCACATGCACAACACAATGATAACTGCCCACCACGTAGAAAAGAAGAACTAGAACATTACCAGAAGAGTTAGCAAAATGAGCTGGCCCTAGTAACCCTCACCTTTACCCTAGAGACATATGTTCCGGGAGGTCTGTTTTATCCTCTCGTTAGGACTGTTTGGTGCCTGTGCCTTTTTGTCCTTAAGCACTGAAGGATCCTGACTTTTCTTGTCATCTTGAGACCTAGATCTCTTCCCTGTGTTCAGCATCAAAAAGGCCTGAGAGATGACCATGACTACATGACTGCTGCACATCACCCAAGGGAGGTCAAACACTCTAAGGCAGCAGTTCTCAAAGTGTGCCCCATGGACATTTGGGGGGCCCTGAGATCTGTCAGGTGGTCCACAAGATCTAAATTGCTTTCATAATAATACTAAGACATCATTTGCTTTTTTTTACCGTTTTTGACATTTGCAAAAATGCTGATATGTTAATACAAACCAAGTGGCACCAAACTGTACTGTCATTGTATTCTTCACCACCATGCACCCTCAAAAAGAAAATGTAGTTTCACTGAAGACCTCCTTGATGAGTCAGTAAAAAAAAAATTGCAATTTTATTACATCTCAACCCTTACACAAGTCTTGGATAAGCTTTGTGTCAAAATAGGAAGTGCATATAAAGCACTTCTGTTATCTTGAGGTTGTCTCAAGAGAAAACACTTGTATAATTGTTTGAGTTGCTAGCTGAACTTAGTTGCTTTCTTCATGGAGCACCATGAGAAAGCATGACTGACAGACAAACTGGTTGGTGGACATTTTCTCAACATCAATCCAAGTGAGCCTGTCACATCAAGGAAAACTGAAAATATTTGTTGGCAATGATAAAAACTTAGACTCTCAAACAATAATTAGAATTTTGGAAAACTTGTATATATCACCATGACCTTGATAGCTCCTGAATAAGACTTTTCTGATGAGATATTAACAATTATGTTTTTTTGATGTCATATAAAAAATGTGTTAACATTTGGAAAAGCTACATAACTCAGCAACCCAATATTTTCCAAATGACCAATGCATGAGGTTACAAAACCATGTACACACAAATGATCCATTAAAAGTACAAGATAGACCAATGGACTTTTTAATGTACAGAAGACAAAAAATTCATCAATATGTTCTCAGACTCTACAGTGCAAATAACGTTTAAGAAATTACCTCTTGGCCATTGAGTGGCTCACACCTGTAATCCTAGCACTCTGGGAGGCTGAGGCAGGAGGATCGCTTGAGGTCACAAGTTTAGCACTAGCCTGAGCAACAATGAGACCCCATCTCTACAAAAAATAGGAAAATTAGCCAGGGGTTGTTGCATGTGCCTGTAGTCCCAGCTACTCAGGAAGCTGAGGCAGGAGGATTGTTTCATCCCAGGAGTTTGAGGTTCTGTGAGCTAGGCTGATACCACAGCACTCTAGCCCGGGCAACAGAGTGAGACTCTGTCTCAAAAAAAGAAAAAAAGAAAACAAAAAAGAAATTACCTCTTGTTGAGTTGTAGTTTAGTATCAAAGAAGAATATCCTCAGTTATCTGAAAAGACTAATGAAATACTTCTCCCTTTTCCACTAATTATCTGGTTGAGTCCAGATTTTCTTCATATGCTTCAATCAGCACAACAGATTGCAACAGATTGCATGCAGAAGCAGATATAAAAATCTAGTTGTCTTCCTTTAAGCCAGACACTAGAGAGATTTGTAAAAATGTAAAACAATGTCTTTCAAACTAAAATTTTGTTTAGAATAATATAGTTATTTTTCATAAAACATCTGTTATTGATGTTAAAAAACAGGATTATTACTCTTAAGGAAATATTAAATGTCCATCTTAATAGCTAATATGGTAAATACTGACAGATAAAAAGTCTTTAGGATCCTCAATGGTATTTAATAGTGTAAAGGGGACTAAGACCAAAAAGCATAACTGCTAAGTAGACATTTTCGATTACTATCAGATGGCTTTGTTTAATAAGTAAGGAAGTGCCAATGCAGGTTAGAAGACTGCAACATTAGCTTATCCTAGAGCCTGTCTATGCCCAGTCCCTGGCCCTAAGCATGGAGTCAGAATAGTTCCCATTCATATCGGAAACCACCCTAACACAATGTCTTTACATATTTACACCAAGTCCCTCTCTGCAGCGAAGTGTGACCATCCTTGTGGATAAAAAACATGACTTCTTTTTCACCTCTGCTAAGTACCTTACACGTGGTAAATAGTGTATATTATGGACTGATTTTCATCAAGAAAATGTATCTCCCAAGGGGATATGTTCTCCTGCAGATGGACTCAATTTGCTAGTAGCCCTTACATGGCCCAGGATGAAGTCCACGCTGCCTCTTTCTGGAAAGTTCATTCTCTTCAACCAAAAGGGTCATGAGGAAGGGACATTTATCTGGTCATGCAGACCAACCCAATTTGACTTCCCCAATCTGGTATTGCAACCAGATCCCTCACACCTGAGCCAAGGTTATCAGCCAGAAGCATAATGAAACTAATTAACATATGCATAGCAAGTAGGGAGGAGGCAGCTGAGCTCAATAATCTGTTTGCTATAGTATTTTATCCTTTTCAAGTCATTTACGCCTCTCACTGAACTCTCACATCATCTGTGAGATGGGGCAACCATTATTACTTTCCATTAACCGATGAGCAGACTAAGGCCAAGAGATAGGAAATCACCCGCGTGCCCATGCAACAGCTTGGGGCATCATTCGTGCCGGAAGCCAGGTACCCTGGCCAGCACAGTGCTCCCCCAATTCCCTGCAGGAACTTGGTTTTGAAAGGGGCAAGGAGGGCCCACCCACACCCTCGGGGTCGCTGTCACTGCTAAAGCCTGAGAGGAACTGGGGGAGGACAATGAAGCGGCAATATTCCCCAGCCAGGTGAGAGTGTGGCCGCAGTGGCGGGCCTGGCCCAGCTTAGGCCTCTCTCCAGTTCCGGAAGAGGGTGGTGGCCATTGCAGGAGCAGCAGCAGAGGCGAAGGCTCCGGTGGCTCTCTCCTCCCCCTCAGCCTGAGCCAGAGGAGGACAGGTGCCCAGGTTGCTGAAGGGGGGGTACCCTGCCCGAGAGTGGGAATTCTCTCCACCAGGATATGGAGACTGTTCAATCACTAGGAGCACAAAGTTGTCATTGTCGGGCTGGACGATGCAGGGAAGACCACTGTGACTTACCAGTTTTCTATGAATGAAGTTGTGCATACATCCCCCCTACAATCAAAAGTAATGTAGACGACACAGTGATTAATAATACACGTTTCCTAATGCGGGATATTTGTGACCAAGAATGTCTTTGTTCCTCCTGGAACGCTTACTATACTAACATGGAGTTTGTAATTGTTGTTGTGGATGGTACAGACAGGATTTCTGTAACTAGAGAAGAGCTGTATAAAAAGTTAGCACATGAGGACCTAAGGAAAACTGGATTGCTGGTTTTTGCTAATAAACAAGATGTTAAAGAATGCATGACTGTAGCAGAAATCTCCCAGTTTTTGAAGCTAACTTCTATGAAAGGTCACCAGTGGCATATCCAGGCATGCTGTGTTCTTACTGGCGAAGAATTATGCCAAGGAGTTGAAGGGATGTCACCCCTTAAGATTAGGTGATCTCTGCTGACCTCTTCCCATAGACTTTGTGTTAGGTCACTGAATATGAAATGTCCCATTTTGAATCAAAAGTTTAGTTTGGCTGGGCGCTGTGGCTCACGCCTGTAATCCTAGCTCTTGGGAGGCCGAGGCGGGCGGATTGCTCAAGGTCAGGAGTTCAAAACCAGCCTGAGCAAGAGCGAGACCTCGTCTCTACTATAAATAGAAAGAAATTAATTGGCCAACTGATATATATATATAAAAAATTAGCCGGGCATGGTGGCGCATGCCTGTAGTCCCAGCTACTCGGGAGGCTGAGGCAGAAGGATCACTCGAGCCCAGGAGTTTGAGGTTGCTGTGAGCTAGGCTGACGCCATGGCACTCACTCTAGCCTGGACAACAAAGCGAGACTCTGTCTCAAAAAAAAAAAAAAAAAAAAAAAAGTTTAGTTTATCTCAAACAAGAAGCAGTACAATTAATCAAAGTATGTGCCTAAATTATCAACAGTGTTGCCATCTTAACAGTAGCTTGTTTATGCCAGGTGAAGAAGCCTGAAGAACTAGTGGCCATGAAATTGCAACAGATATTTTCCGCAGCTTGTCAAGAATGGAATATTTTTCCTTGCAAGAAGAGATCCAAAACATGGAAGAAGTGATAATAAGTTGGTGCAAGGTCTGGTAAATATAGTGGATGACAGAGTTCCCATGTCCAGCTTCTGTAGTTTGAGCAGCATTGTATTTTGTGACATGTGGTCTTGCAAGAGGATTCGTCTCTCTACTAACAAATCTCCACCCATCTCAGCTGCTTAATAGCAAGCATGCTCGTCATTTCATCCAACTGGTTGCAGCAGACATCGTTCATAATCAATTGACCAGGTTTCATGAAGCTGTAGTGGACAATACCAGTGCTGGACCATTACCTACACCATTACCTTTATTTGATGAATATTCAGTTTTGGACTGCATTCAGCACTTCATCTTTATCCAACCATTGTGCCAAATGCTTGTGACTGTCAAAAGAATCCGTTTTTCATCATACATAACAGTACGGTGTAGAAATGGTTTGCCTTTATGTCATGACAGCAAAGAAGGGCAAACTTCAAGACGATTTCTCTTTTGATGCTCCTTTAATTCATGTGGAACCCATCTATCCAGCTTCTTTACCTTGCTGATTAGTTTCAAATGGTCTAATATTGTTGGAATAGTAACACCAAACCTTGCTGCTAATTCACATGTAGGTTGAGACGGATTTGCTTCCATCACAGCTTTCTGCTAATCACCATCCACCTTGGTCTCAGGTGACCCACATGGCTCATTTTCAAGATTAAAATCACCAGAACAGAACACCTGGAACCACGGACGTACTATGTGTTCATTGACCACATCCTTCCCAAGCACTTTGCTGATATTTCGAGCTGTGTCTGTGCAGCATTGCTTCCATGATGGAGCTAATATTTGAAAATAACACGAATTTTTGACTTATCCATGGTCTCACAAAAATTGCTCTAAAAAAATTTAAAAGATATTCACAAGCCAAAAGCCCTGCATTTGAAAGAATGAGGATGTACCTCCACAATAAAAATAAAATAAGAAATGTCCAAGTGAAATATCAGAGATACCGACTACCAAGCTTAGTACTTAAGGAAATCGTACATTTCATACTTAATGACCTGATATAAATGAAGTGATGGACTTTACCTGAAAGTTGAAAAAATGAATGGTTTAGATATATTTATAATAAACTGATTTAGACTTTTTCTATAAGAAGAAAAATTAAGACTACTTATTTGAAATCAAAGATGAAGTCTCACCTTCCAGTTTGCTTTCTCATTAATTCCTTCTAAAGTAAGTTACTAAAGCTGTAACTGACATATTTCTCATAAGGACCCTTCTCAGGACGTTGTGTAGCTAGTGGTAAGTACAAAGGGAGAGGAAGACATTTTGAATTTTAAGAGCTTTATTATCAGCATTAACCTCCCTAGTTGAATGTCTCCTCTTGTTCCATTAAGTACAAATCAGCACAGATATTCAGTGTCCAATATTTTACAATGTAATGTTCCTTATGAAAAATATTTTGTGTAAGGTTGTGTATGTATGGTGTATATACTTCACATTCAAGTTAACGGCTTTGATTTACATTCTAAAGAAAAGCAAATAATACAAAAGTTAATATCTTTAGTAATAACCATGATGAGATAAGTACTGGCACTGGTGTTAAGTGCCATTTTGTACTCTTCCATTATGTTCTCTGTGTTGTATTAACCAACCCAAAAATCATTGAGCTGCTCTTAAAAAATTAAAAAGGAAAAGGAAAAAGCTTGACATTGTGTACCTGTTTTTTCTGCTGTTGTTGATCAATCACACACATGGAAATGTTATTCAACTGAGCAAAGTATCTTATCAAATTCTTGACTTAATATTGCTAATGGGCAGAATCACACAATGAGCAATTATCAGATTATTCCATTTATTGGTCCTTATGGCATCTAAATTACTGACTAAATTATTAATCCATTAATCAGGTAATCATAAATTGTGATTAAAATTATCAAGTAAATTCTCAGCATTAATTGAAAACTACCTAGAGAAGTAACACTCTACAAATATCACTAAATACTTTAGCTGTAGTCTTTTTAAGCATTAAATTATATATCAAGTAGTTAAAGTGAACTTGAGAGTAAACATAAGATATGTTTTCCAAGCAACATTGATAATTTCTTAATTTGCAAATTTCTTATTGCTTATTTTAGGACTTGTAATAGTTTGAGATTTTTTTATTTCTATTCTCAGATCTTCTTCTACCACGTAAATATGTTGTTTGGCAATTATAGAATGCAAATATTTTTAAATGCTTTTAAGAATTTGCCATAAAAATTGATTAGTGCAATGTATTATTTGTACTAATAAGTAACTTGACCCCAAATATCTTTTATATTTGCTTAGGGTATTTTTTTTCAATATGTGAAAGTCAAAGGTATTTCTGTCACAATTGTAAACAAACTTATCCAAAATGTGTCAAAACATATTCTTGGGTACTCTATCTGTGTATGTTTCATACCCTGAAAGTCTAAAAGCTAATCCAAACTGGCACGTTTTAGAGTATTCAAGAAGAAAATCCTACTTTTAATACCAGCCTTCTAAATTTCATGAAGATTTTGGTGAGGAATAATATTGACTTTGAAAGTTCCCTTCTATAAAATATAATACTCCATGTCCATCCATAGGAGATCAGTATTTAACACTGGATGTTTTGTGTTTTTTATATATTGTTCAAAATATGAACATAACATTTAATATTTGTCAACATGCCTTTACAGAAGTAAATCCTATAATACTAAAAAAAAGAAAAGAAAGGGGCAAGGAGAAAGACAGCAGCCACCTTTGCTCTTTTATACTTGTTTCTTTTTTCTTGCAGGCTCTGCTCTAATTCTCTGATTCAGGAGCAAGAGTACTTGATTTTCAAATAAATTATGTCCTGGCCTAGAATATTTTCATCTTAAAAATATGTCCAAAATGTCTATAAGATTCCTTATTGCTACTCCTATAAATCACAGCTCAATACACCTTCTCTAGAAACAAGCAAACTTTTCTCTGTGATACAGTAATGTAATTATCTGCTGTCTCTCTGATCTCTTGCCCAATAATATGTGTCAAAGTGCTGAAGTTGTAACAAATGCAGACATATATATTCTGGCAGTACATGTTCCTGTATTTTCCAGATGGTTGTTGGATACAGATCAAGTCTGGAGAGTACTTTACAAAAATACTTTGTTGTTAGAAGAGATACAGGAGCTAAAAACCAAAATACCCAGAATTTCAGGGCTTCCTGCTTCATATCACTCATTGTTGCAGGTGTCTGGAATAATATGTGGGGTCTACAGCACTACAGTGGAAAACCCCCTCGGGTTCTATGACTAAGACGGTAGTGATTATACACAGGTGCACTTGTTTTGGTCCCCAGGTTGTAACTACACAGGTATCTTCTTAAGAGAATGGAAATAGTCTGGATGCATATTTTCAAAGACATCATGAGGCATTTGAAGCAGGACAGATTTGTACTCAGATCTGATAGGCCACTATCATGATAATTAAGTTATGATTGGTTCCACCAGGGATGTCCCCATCTCCCCCCATGTCAAGTACCAGAGCAGGTAGAGTGTCCTGTCCTCACCTGAGATACAGCTCCCATTTAGAACTCAGCCCTTCCAGAGACTTTTATCTAGCAGAGATTTGCTCCAGCTTGAAGGTAAAGGAAAGCAAAATAGGCAACCCCCAGATATGCCATTTTGACATAAGGATTATTTTGAACTGAAGGCAATTGAGAAGAAGTAGACACAAGAAAAACTCTCTGCCCTCCCCCATTTGCCTAAAAGCAGAACATAAATTCTGGCCCTCCTACCCCTATACCAACAAGGACAGAAGTTAATCATGAGAAACAAATCTAGACCCTTATCTAGAAATAGCACCAGAGGAGTCTACACAAACAAATCTTACTAACTAGCCTTTACCTTCCATTAGTTTCCACCATACATTTACGTTCCCTCAGTTTGCTGCCCCTAGAAGCACAAAGTCCTTTTCCTTTGCCTTATCACTTCTTGAAAAAGTTATTATTCTATTAAGATGATATATAAGCCCAAGTTCTCACCATCCCTTTGAATTACTCATCTCTGAGTGCTTTCATGTGTATGCAAGATGCAAACATTAAGAAACTTCTGTTTTTCTCTTGTTAATCTGTCTTTTGTCAGTCTAAATTGCAGGGCCCCAGCCAATGAACCTGAGATGGGTGGAAGATGTTTTCCTCTGCTACAAGTTCCTCAAAGATATGTGGTTCTTTGATTTCATGAACATTAATAAAAACAAGAAATATGTTGAATTTGAGTCAGGACTATTTCTTTTAATTCCAAGGTGATCAGAGTTTGCAATGGTCAACTCTACTCCCCACTCCTTATTTCTTTCTCTTGCTCTCAGTTTTCCATTCTGCCAATGCCTCAGGTCCATCAGACAAGGGCCTTCAATGAAGCTAAGGCACACAGAGCCCCTGGGGTGCCCTGCTGCTGACTCCCGACTCCAGGAAGATGGAATAGGCCTGGGTGGGTCACATCCTAATTGTGCAGTTGATTCTAGCACATTTCCCAGCACAGCTGTTGGGAGCAGAGACCTAATCAGTCAACTCCTCTTGAACTTTTCCCAGTAACGTTTACATGTTTTTGATACTTAGCTTTGCCACAGCATGATTGATGTGTTCTGAGACTTGGCTTTTGTAGTCAGACAGTGCAAGTTTCAATCACAAAAATAGCCCAGGTCTGGCCCTTGAGCAAGCTACTTAACTCCACTGAGCCTTGGTTTTCTTGTCTGCAAATGAGGGACAAAGACACCCATTTGTAAAAGTTTAAAAAGATATTTTATGCAAAGTTCCCAGAACAAGGTCTGGCACATAAATATAGCTCCTTTGCATGCCATACTATTATTAAAAGCAAGGGGAGAAAGTCAAACTCGGTCAACACAAAAGAGCAACAGCTTTTCCTCACCCTGTCTCCTCCCCTTTCGCTGTGGACAATCCACATTACATTCACTTACCCAGCAGAAGCTATTACGCCTGGCTCTTAATAATCAAGACTCATAACCCAGATACGCTCCTTTCCTTGGCAAGGAGGAAGATATTGACAAAAGTCTGGAAAGTTCAGCTCTCCCAAACAGAGGTTGAACCAATGGTTCTTAACTTAGCTGCACCTTGAAATTACCTGGAGAGCTATGGAAAAATACCAAGGTGGGTTCCCACTCTCAGAGATTCTGAGTCCATTGATCTAGGGTGAGGCCTGGTCATCTGTATCTGTATTTTTAAAGGCTCCACACATGATTCGAATGTGCAAAGGGCTGAGAGCCACTGGACTCCCATTGAAAAACACATGGGTTACCCCCAAGAAAACTTTGACTTTCACTGTCTCTTCTCCAGCGAAGCCTCTGTCAGAAGCTGATTTATAACATTAATATGTTTGTTTCCTTGGGGCTGGCAAGCAACCCTAGCCAGCGATTATTAGCGGGAACCTTGTTCTTTTCAGTTATTCACACTTTGAATTTTTAATTCAGTCCAAAAGCCCCAACTACCTTCTGATCTTGTGTCAAGAAAACCCTGCCTGCTCTGTTGATGGCGGGCTGATGTCTGGCCCTTGTTCTTTCTCTTGCACTTCTCCTGGGACATTTTGTGCTCCTCTTTGTGGTCCTACTTTCTTCTATAATTTATGTCAGTGATACCTATCATTATTGATTACGGACAGTCTAACAGCAATAATTGCTTAAACTCTAAAACATTTAAGCAAAGAAGTAGGCATCTTTTACACTCCTCTCTCCTCAAGTGAGAATTAGATTGCGCAGGATACTCTAAAGAATTTCCAGTTTTATTCTCCAGACTCGTGCCCAGAGACCCAAAATGAGAGTTGGGGGGAGAGCCAAGAGTTGGAGGAAGAGGAGGTACCACTGAGGGAATAAGAGCCCCTTGGAGGAAGAGTTTTTAAACAGCCATAGACTATAGTTTATGCTCCAGAGTCCTGGCTGGAACACTTCTTGTCAAGAAGTGAGGACCCTTCATTCGGGAGAATGCCCAAGCTTCTTCCAGGCTTTCCTTAAAGGATCCCAGTTACAGGCCAGTAGCTGGTGGCTGTGATGGCTAGTGTGTGCTGCCACCTTCTGGGCAAAGTGTTTATTTCATCCCACATCACTCCCTAGAGCATGAACCACAACCCAACCTGCAGATGATGAAATTCGGCCTCTGAGACACAAGTGCCTCAGCTTCAACTAAGGTCAAGCCCATGTCTTCAGAGCTGTGTCTCTTCCACGACTCCACACATAATTAGGATGATGCTTTCTCTTGAAGGCACAAACTGCATTCACAATAAAAGTTAACTTAGTGGCTGCTCTGAAATCACAATAGAAGGCTGGCCCTGCATCCTTGGGCAGATTTCCAGGGTCTGGCTGAGTTCTCTGAGCAGCTGACAGCCTGGCTAATCTCACTGAACATTAATGAACTTGCTCCCCACCCAAGCAAAAACTTTGCATTGTTTGTTCTCAGACACAATCAATAGAGACTTGCTACATGGCTCCTTCAGGCCCAGCTCAACTCTCTTACCCTCAGACTCAAACCTTTCACCAGCTGTGTCTGGCAGCATCTAAATACCTCTTCACAAGTTTATCCTTCTTTTCTGAATTCTCCCTCAGCTGGCCTGCAACAGCTCTCTGCTCCTGAAGACAGCAGGGCAGGGGTCTGGCAGTGGTCTCTCACCCTGGAAGAGGTGGGCAGTGCACCCACCTCCCTCCCAACCCTCTCTCACATGTTACACTGGGAGACGATAGGCCCCAGCGGGGCCACCCAGCCACAAGGAGCCATCACAGAAGTCACAGAGTCAGTCATGAGTAGCAAGCATTCTCCACCACGGAACAAGTTTGACAGGGAGAGTCGAGGAAGCATCCGATGCTATCATACCACCCCCATAACCTCCAGGAGTTTATAACCAAATAGGGTAGGAGGGATGGTTGAGACCAATAGTTCTCAACCCTCACCGTGCATCAGAATCACTCGCCCCACCCTCATAAATGCTGGTGCAACTTGTCTAGGATGGGACATCAGTATTGTTTTAAAGATACCAGTTGTTTCTAAAGTGAAGCCAGCATTCAGATACACTGACCTAGAAACAAATGCAACCAGAATAAGTTGAACACAGTATTCACTTACAAGAGGGCACCACTGCATTGCTACCTCAAGCGGGTGCTAAATGGGTTAGGGTGGCTGCAGAAAGGTGGAGTTTCAATAACAGGTCTCCAGCCCCTCTAATCCCAACCTCTTTGACATTTCATCCCAGGACCTACTTTGTAAAATTCTCACTGTGAACCAATGAGAACTTGGCCTCATCATCGGGTAACCCCAGATATTAATGAAGTCCTTTGGGGAAATTTGCTCCTGATTCTAAACAGTAAAAGTATGCAAAATTATTGTTCCTTCTTCTGTTTTTCACAAGAAATACAAACAAAAAATATATTAATAAAATCATGTTCTTGGTACATACAGTTCAGTATTTTGAGCTCTTCAGAGAAATAATCCTATAAAAATTTAACAATAGCCTCCTTCAAAGAAGTGAGAAGTGCCTTTCGATGATAGCTGACTTTGAGAGATACTAGAGCAATTCTCTGAAATTTTTCTGAGGTTTTTCTATGAGCCTCAAAAATCGGCAGAACCTTGTGTTCTCTTTGTGGGAAACAGAAGCTCGAACCATCAAAAGGGGTGGAGCCATTTCCAAAGTGGAAATAAATAACCCTCTTACACCAGCTGTCTTCTTCCTGTATTCTCATAGGTGTCAGTGAGCCAGTCTTTACTGAAAGCCTACTGTGCACACGGGATATTTCTCTTTACTCATGTAGGTAGAAAAAAATCTCTCCTCTACCCGCCTTAGGTTCTCAGCTGGGCCCCAGTAACAAAAGACAGATCAATGAGCGAAAAGCACACAAACTTACTTAATGTAAGCTGCATGACCCAGGGAAGCCTTCATAAGGAAATGAAGAGCAGACGAACCGGTTACACCTGAGCATTTTCCTGCTGGGTTTGATGAAGAGTGGAAAGTCATGGAAGCATATGACAGGACAAAAAGGGTCTCAGAGTAGGAAAGTGGGGGACACTCAGCAAGGCCTGTTCCTTCAGACTCCCCTCAGGGTCCCTCCATCTTCCGAGATAAGGGTGCTCCTGTCCTCCAGACACAGGGAGGGCACCTCCGACATGAGGGGCTTATGACCTGCTTCCGGAAGTTCGGGGAGTCCTTCCAGCACCTGCTGCTTCCCCAATTCTTTCAGCTTAAAATACGCAGTATGCCAAGGTGCCACATTTGAGGCAACCCTAGCACCCACAATTTAGCACTCAGCTCATATTATCTCCCAGACAAAATTAAACTTGTTGAGAAGACCTGAGTTTTCTCAGGTCTTTCTGACTTTCCAAAGCACAAGGCTAGACAGCCATATGATACATGTTGATGAATTCTTTGAGTCCCCCCCAAGCGCCAATTGATCCTGATTGATAATTTGCTCACAAAATAGCAAAGTCAGAGGCTATTAATCAATAGCCTATCACTTATACTTCTGTGTATCATCCAAACAGCTCCATGAGACAGATAAGGTAAAGCCAGATGTACCACAGTCAAATTATATAAAACCTTTAGATAGTAGATCAGGAAAAGTGGAATCATGCCAGCTCCCATTAGGTACATTTCAGATCAGTAATCACTCACCGAGCCCTGCTAGATGCCAGGTACCCAGCTCAAGGTCTGGAGCGGAAGACATGAAAGAATGATTTTAAAACCACATGGAAAGTGCTATCGAGAAGGTGTGTGCAAAGGCTGTGGGAGGCCAAAAGACTGAGAATCACCAATCCTGAAAGAGCTGAAGAAGGCATCATGGCAGAAGTGACGTCTGAGTGTTGGAATGCATCAACGCTTACATGCAAGATGTGGGAGAAAGTGATACACATCAGGCCGAGGAGACTCACGCTCCGGAGCTGCGAGCATGGAGCTCCTCCAGGAAAGGAAGGTGCTCATACAGCTGGGACGGAAGCGTGGTGAGGCCCGAGGCCTTCTGAAGTTTGGGATGCATCCTATAGACGATAGGGAGGGAGCCTGTGGGGGCTGTAAAACAAGATGCCATATAACAAGACTTGGTATCCAGAAAGACTCATCCAACAGAAGTGTGGAAGATGAATTCGAGAGGGAAAAAACTGGTGACAAAAAGGGGCAGGCACAGCTTTCTTTCTCCTCCCTCCAGAAGACCTGAAAACCATCCCTAGAAGTGTCATGTTGTCACCAGGAAGTGGTCCTGATGCTTTCTGGGGAATCGGACCCTACCTGTGAAGTCTGCGCTTCAACCCCCGACACGTGGAACTTTATTTAGGACAACGGGTGCTGCTGAGGCAGGTGTCCCGTTTCCATCACAGCCTTACTTGTGCAGCAGACGCTCTTAAACAAGACTCAGTGGTTCTACCAGCAAACATTCTGTATCGAGTCATCTAGTTTCTAACATCATCCTTGATTCTCTTGAAGCAACAGTTTCGGTAGCAGCTACTCTCATATTCTCAGAGAAGGTATGAACTTGTTAACTCTTTTCAATAACGGAAAAGATATCTAAAGGCATTTGTCTCTGACCCTGTAAACCAGGGATCAAACTTTTTAAACAGGGGGCTAGTTCACTGTCCCTCAGACCATTGGAGGGCGAGACTATAGTTTAAAAAAACTATGAACAAAGTCCTATGCACACTGCACATATCTTATTTTGAAGTAAAAAAAAAAACGGGCAAAAACACCCGCATGTGGCCTGCGGGCGGGCAGTAGTTTGAGGACACCTGGGTAAACTGTGGTGACAGAGTGGGGTTCAGTTTTTGAAGCTCTGAGTACCAAGGCCACATTAAAATGTGGGGAAATATAGTGACCAAAATGGCTTCCCTTGAAATGAATTTCAGAAGACCTGGAACTCTACTCCCCATTCCCTCATGGAACTGTGAAACTGCACCCTTACCTTTTCTCTTTCTTTCTTTCTCTTTCCAGGAAGCATGACTGAATGGATCAGCAATCTCTCCTTAGCCCGTAAAGAAAGACTAATGACTCCAAAGGCATTTTGAACCCTCTCCTGTTTTAAATGGCATCTCTGTGCAAAGCCAGAATACACCCATCTGGCCTTTCTGCTCAGTTCCTAAAGGGGGGAAAAAATGAGTCAGAATCAAGCCTTTTATGGGGAAGGACTGCTTGCAGAGCTTTCTTTTCAGCCTGGAAAGCAAGAGAAGATCTCTCCTTAGACAGTGAGAAGACACACAAAAGAGCAGGAAGTCCCACCCCTCCACTGCGCCGCCTGTCCCAGTGGCTGGCGCAGAGTCGTAGGGTAACTGGCATCCAGCGAGGGCCCGCTCCACGCTGGCACTGTGCCAGCTGCTTCAGCTAGGCATGCTACTGCTTCGTTTACTCAACAGCCCCACTTTACACGTGGAGAGGATTGCGATCCCCTTTTACATATGGGAGACTGACACTCAGACGGTTTCATCAACTTGCTCAAAGTTCGCTACCAGGGAAGAGTCAGCAAAGGGTGGAGTTCGGTCCGTGACCCAAGCCCTGCCCTTTCCACTCACCTCGCTGCCTCCGAAGGGAGCGCCGGGCAAGGCAAGGGCTGCAGCTCTTGGGCACATGTGTGCACAGGCTCACCCAGCAAAGTTACATTTCAAAGCAAATGTCCACGTGGCAAATTCAAAGTTCCATCTTACCTGCACTATAAAATCAGGAAAAAATTTCCACAGGAACAGAGTCCCCCGGGAAGATGAAGGTGGAAACTGTAGTGTACCAGCTACAACTCCTAAAGCCAGGTATGGTCCACAGACCAGCAGCGCCAGCATCACCGGGGAGCTTTTTAAAACTGCAGAATCTCAAGGCCTATGGCAGGACCAGGAGCTATATCTTGGTAAGATCAGGTGATTCATGTGTGCAATACAGTTCCAGAAGCACTGCCCTAGCCTTCTTAAACCTTTCTAGCATTTCCCCTGATTATCCCTACATTACATTACATCACCATTTCATCTCCTTGCCTACTCTCCAATCGTTCCATGTATAGGATTCCCATGACTTCACCCTTGCCCACGGGCATGAGTACATTACATGGTGCTCTGCCTATGATAGGTCTCCCTAAATGTGATTGACAGAATGAATACTTAACAACCAAGCTCAGAGCCTCCATCTAATTATGATGTACTTGAATAGATTGTTTTCCACAGATGGAATTAATAATTTAATCCAGTAGTTCAAAACCCAGGAAGCACATGAGAATCACTTGGGGAACTTTCAGAAAATACTGATGCCCAAGTTCTACCCAAGTCCAGTTTAATTAGATTCTAATATACAATAAGGGCTGAGAGCCTGGTTTAATCTATCAATTCTACTTTCCTGTGCATAGTAGATGTTCAATAAGTGCTTGTTGAATCAATCAATCAATTGTATTTGAAACCCTAGTGTTTACTTAGGGTGACATACAACCTCACTGACAATTCAGAGCTTTCATTGAAGTCACTAATTGAACTGTAATGTTACTCTCCCTGATGTAATCATAGAACCAATTCTTTTCTCTCTCACTAGAATATTGTGCATTGAAATTAGCAAATAGGGACTGCCCAGCATCATGCTTACAAGCAGCCCATGACAGTGACTATCCCATAGCAGCAGCAGGAACTGGGGACAGACAGGAGAAATCAGGATGGGAGAGCTGCATTTGTGGTTTGAAGGCCTCTGTCTTTCCCAAGACAGTTGTCACCGTGTAAAACAGTGTAGCATCTTCTGGAAGTTTCTGCTTGTGGAGCATGGATGGGTTGAATGCACTGATGGCCCAATTAATGCTGAGTCTCCACATCCTTTACGATGTGACATTACAGCTCCTCAAATCTCCTCCCTATGTTTTCAATCTGGGTCTTGACTAATAGAATGCAATGGAAGTGATGGTGCATTCATTCCAAGCCCAGGCCTCTGGAGGCCTTTCACATCCCTACTCTTGTTTTGTGGAACCCTTCATGACCACGCGAACAAATCTGAGCTGTCCTGCTGGAGGATGAGAGACCACATGGAAGGGACACTAGACATTCCAACAGAGCCTGTGAAAGACAAGCCAAGGACAGCAGAGCTGCACATGCAGCCCACAGCTGACTGCAGTCACTTGAGCCAGCCAAGCAAAGACCAGAAGATGCACACAGCTGATGCACTGACCCACAAACAATAAGAAACACTTCTTTTAAAGATTAATTTTGGAGTGGTTTGCTACATACCAATAGCCAACAGGGATAAGGAAAATGACTGATGGGCCAGTTTCTTTAAGGTCAGAATGGTCAAAACAGCTTAACTGGGTATGGAAGTCATCTTTCTTGTACCACATTAGGAGAAAAATCTATCTCTATAAAAACCAGCTGTTTCTTATATCTTCTCCCAAGAAGCATTCGTACTATGAATACATAAATGCATTCTTTGCCAGTTAAGGTTTCTTTTTCTCATTATCTTGCCAGTTAGGCACAAAACAATGAACAGTGTGTTCTGTTACTAACCATCTGTCATATTATTATTAACTACTGAGTTAAATTAACTTTGGTGCTCTGCTCAGTTTTTTATCCACCAGACCAAGTGCAAAGACTCCATCAACAGCTTCTCATGTGCTTTGCAAGCCTATGCAAAGCTATCAATTCTGCCCAACTCATATGCAAATAATGAGAAGGATTTCTCCTACTAAGCAAGAGCCATAGGTCTCACAAGAACTCAATAGCTCTATTCTAGTTCTGAGCAGAATCCTCCAGGTTCTTCACTGGAACACTTTATAAACTCCCCGTAAGGGCAGGTACACATAGCACACAGCAGCTCTTTCTTCTTTGGTAGATAATATTTTTGCTTTATGAATTATTATTATTTGCCATTTATTGAATTTCGACCATGTGCTAAGAGTACATTCTGGGAGCCAGGATGGGTACAGACCCTCAGTAGACAGCTAGTCCCTTTACTATGGCAAGCTTGCAAGCAGTGTTATCTTGCCAAGAATCCAAAAGGAATAGATTACCTTTACAGTTGAGTAATGGCCCCCGTAACTCAGTTTCTCTGGTAAGTAAAGAAATGAGAAGACGTGAAATAGAAGTTTTAGCTGAGGGACCAGAACTAACAATGCCACATTCTAAAGTGCACGTGAGACCCTCATGGTGCAGGATTTGCATTAGAGATGATCAAAGTCCATTTTGTGACTCTTACTCTGGACCCCTCTCCTACCTCACACCTGCCTTTCTCTCACATAAGAGGAATGGGCGTTTAGAATTAGAAGAAATATTTATGAAAGACCTATTGTACACTGAGTTCTGATGGGCCATGGGGGTCTCTCACCAAATCTAAGGAAGGCGGCCATAACAGGCTGCCTTGGAGACGATGACATGTGTCCTCTGAATCTGGGGGACCCTGTGACTCCGTCGTAGAAAATCTGGCCGGCTGGCTGCTTCCATGGCAAAGGACGGGGAGTTGGAGTTGTGCCCTGGTGCAAGGATGCCTGGGTACCTTCTGGTGCACGAGATGTGGTCACTTGTGTGAGGGCACTGGCGGAAGACCTTTTTAGAGTCTCCCAGGATGGCCTCCTGGAGGGGCAACTAGTGCCCAGCAGAGAGATGCCAGAGGTACCATCAGGTGCCTGAGGCTGAGCACAGGAAGCAACCAAGCATGGTGGGAACATTCCCCTAACTAAGATAAACTGTAGGTGAGAGATGGCAGCCACTGGGACCTGAAAAAGGGGGTAAGAAGGGGAGGTACCTGAAGAACCCATCGAGTGCAAATGTAGAAAGGGTCCACTTCAAACACCTGCCAGACCCAAAAACAAGACGCCAGTTCCTGACAGTCAAGAAAGAACTTTCCTGGCCTTTTCCCTCCTCTTATCCCTCCCTGCAGCCACCCTGGAGATCAGATAGAGGAGAGGTAAGAGTGACAGGCTGGGAAAGGGGGAAAGGGTGGCCCAAGGTGAGCCGCAGGCTTCAGTGGGTCTCAGCAGGGAAGAAGTAACGTGAAACAGTAAAGTGTCTGTCATTCACTAGAATGCTTATATTAATCACGGGGGGAGGATCTTTATTCCCTAAAAGTGGCCTGAAAAGTCATGGGCAGCCTTAAGTTTCCTAGGGGAATAGGGGAAGAACTAGGTCTGCCAAAGAACTGAAAGAATGTGTTCTGACTACACCAGGCCAGGCCGAGGTCTTCCCCATGGCGACCACACAGGCATCGGGCGCTGCCTGCGGGCACGCACACTCCTGCTGCAGCCGAGAACCGTGCCGCTACATGCCTGGAAAGAGGGCAAAAACTAAGTCAATAAATAGCAGGCACCTGCATCCGTAAGAGACACTTCACTCGCCCTCTGGCTGCTTCACAAGCTTCTTCCTCAGGTCCCCACACGGATTCTCACGTGCTGACTGGGCCTCAGTTTCCCTCGAAGGGCAATAACGACACCTCGGGAGGTGAAGGGGTATATATTCACTTCCCAACGCTGCTGTAGCAAGTGACCTCAAACCTGGCGGCTTCAAACAACCAAAATTTATTCTCTCACGGTTCTGGAAGCAGAATCCAAAATCAGTTTCAGGGGACCAAAGCAAGGCCAGGCTCCCTCCGCAGGCTCCAGGGGAGAACATGTGCCCCACCCCTCCCAGAGTCTGGTGGCCGTCTGCTTTCCTCTTCTCTAAAGTGCCACACCCCTCCAATCTCTGTCGTCACACTGCCTATTCCTTTTCTGTGTAGTAAAATCTCCCTCTGCCCCCCTCTTATGAGGCTACATGTGATTGCATTTAGGGCCTATTATCCAATAATCTCCCATCTCAAATCCTTAATTTAATCACATATTTTGCCATATAAGATAATATTCAGCCTTTCTCATATAAGGTAACATCACAGGTTTCAGACATTGGGATGTCTTTTGGGGGCTGTTATTACGCCTACCACAGAGTGTTAAGGGATTTAAGGAAATGTTTAAGACGAGTTTAACACCTGATGCATAACCTAAGGCACAGAGAGGTTAAGTAATTTCCTTAAGCCTACACAGCTCTACAGTAGGGGAGTCAGGTCTTGAAGAGGCTAAGCCTCCTCCTGACTAGTCAAAAGCTTTGCCTTCTCCCACACACAGTGACAAATGGCACTGGAATCCTTTCTGTGCTGTACCTATTTTCAAGTTTTATTCAAGCATCCTGCAATAGTTTACTCAAAAGAAAATCTCCATTTGGAGGCTTCCAGGAAAACATGAAAGAAAAGAGTCTCCAAAAAAGTCAATCACTAGAGTTCTCATCCATTTCTACTCCAGTGCCATTTAGAGATCTCACAGACCAAAAAATTAAATATGGGATTTCTTTTCTGGGAGGGGAAGAGCTGGAGATATAATAAAATGCCACCAAACAGTGGTCATGGAGTCTGGCTGCAGGAAGTGCTCAGTGAGTAACTATTTTGAGCAGAATCACACCCCGTCATTTACTATGAAATCCCAGAGCAGAAGAGCCAGCAGGCGATTGCTTCCAACCTTCTCTAGTGCGTAAGTGTAAACAGACAGTGCTCATGATGGGTCTCGTGCTTGGGAGGTGCAAGTGGTAGTCTGGGCCAAAAGAAGCAGGGAGGTCTAGCCCAGCACTGGTGAAGAATGAGGGCAACAGTCAACATTTAGAGAAGTCCCCAAACTTCCCCCTCACCAAAACGTCTACAATGTGGACACTTCCTACCCGTGTCTGCAGAAGCCTGAGGCTAACAGGCAGCCAGGCTGCTTGGGAGGCAGTAATGCAGCAGTCATCAATGGAGACACAGTAATCCAAGGACCCACCAGAATAGAACACGACATCAGCGAGTTAGTGTCGATAGCAGGGGCAGGGAAGACTGCGAGAGAGAGGAGGTGGGACCACAGAGGAGCTATGAAGTGAGGGTTGGCTCCTGGTGGGCTACCTCTCTGGAGACCAAGGGTCAAGATGAAAAAACTGCCTGCCTGGGATGGAACAGTATTCACTGAATGTTGCAGGGATTGGTGCATCAAAAACAGAGGGTGGCCAGGCGTGGTGGCTCACACCTATAATCTCAGCACTTTGGGAGGCCAAAGCAGGAGGATCGCTTGAGGCCAAAAGTTCTAGACCAGCCTGAGCAACATAGCGAGACCTTGTCTCTACAAATAAAAAGAAATTAGCCAGGCATGGTGGCACACACCTGTAGTCCCAGCTACTCAGGAGTCTGAGAGGGGAGGATCACTTGAGCCCAGGAGTTCAAGGTTACAGTGAGCTATGATCACACCACTGCACTCCAGCCTGGGTGACAGAGTGAGGCCCTGTTTCAAAAAAAAAAAAAAGGGGGCAAAGCTTAATTTCTTTGATAGTTTTACATAGGGCAGTCCAAAGGAAATCCAAAGACTATTTAGATCATTTAAAAAGCGCATGTCTTAAACATCATGAAATCAGTGGGCTTTGCAATCTGCACTTATCTTAAAATCAGTGTCTGTTAACATGCTAAATGCTAAAAATATGTCCTTCCCCCTTCTCTATTTTATAGACCCTAAAATATTGAAGTTTTATGGGTGTTTCTACCTCTGCCACCCACTTGGTGTCAATTCAAAGGTGAAACTGTTATAATTAGTCATTTTCGAATGATCTTGACTTTCTTCCATCATCTTCCAAACTCACGATACAAAATCTGTTAAAAGGGAATTTGCCTCTCTTAAAAACTCTCATCTGCTAATTATATCCTTGAGTTGAGCACATTTTGGTTGCTTTCCTCTTCTTGAAATAAAAAAATTCACTCCTTCCCTTCCTGAGTTGTAGATGGGGGTACTCTTCCTAGATTTTCCACTCAGCCCTGACTCCTGAGGTCTCCCCAGTGACTCCCTATCAAAAAAGGGAACCCTTTATTTTATTGATTTTGTTGATTTTGCACAGCTTTGACCCAACACTAAAAGCGGACACAAGGGACCTGAACTTCATGCGCAACCAAACGTGTGTTTAACAATAACAGACAATATCTGAGGTGACTCAGACAAGCCTTGGTGCTCACCTCAATCCTGAGCTCACTCTTTTATAGTGGTTCCAAAGTCCTGCTCCTTAAGGGCCCTGATTCCTTCGCCAACCTCTCCCATATTATCCTATTTTCCACGTCAGTTTTCAGTGTAAAGCCAAATGACCTTAGAGCCTTAGAGTGTTTCCGGGTCAGACTGACAGCACCGTTCAATGGCCACCATGGGGTTTTGGTGCAGACACTTCAGGCAGAAGACAAGGCCCCCTTAGCATTTTAGCCCAACTTCTGATCATGAATGGCAAAGGGGATCCAATCTGCTTGCCAACAAGGTCTGAAGTGACTGCGTGCACAGCACTGTAGGGAGGGATTTTGAGGCTGCAAACTGGCTCCATGGGGAAGAACACCACGATCACCTAGCAAAGGTCGGGCAGCACCCAGGGCCATGCATCTATTTGCCAACCCCATTCAAGATGGAGCCACCTTAAAGCCCCTGAGCAAGTGTACATTGGCCTGATATGCAGAGCTCTGGATACTCTGTGGTTGACCTCCTGTGCTTTCAGACAGTATCTCTTTGCTTTATATCCTCCTGCAAGAAAACAGTCAGTTGACAGTAATTCCTCTCAGAGGTGCTTGAAGATGAATGGGCTCTTCAAAGGGAAAGCACTATATAAATCCCAGGCAATAGTGCAGTTAGTGTCCAGATTACCTAGCTAAAGAAACAAGTCTCTTAGGTCACTGGATTTCTTTGCCTGGATTTCAGTTTTGGTGAGGTTTAAATAAATTGCTATCACAGGAGGCTAAGACAAATTGACCGATAAGAATACTTTATAGGCTTACTCTATAATTGAAGAGTTTGACATGTTGTGCTAACACCACCTGGTCAAGCCTCTGGCGTGCTGGCAATGAAAGCGCAGGGCTGGTGGAGGTGATCTTCCCAAGCACAGGAGAGAGAGGGCCTCTTACTTGCATGCCGTGAGGCTGGTGGAGCCTGGAGCCCACTGCATCCCTCCCCAGACCATCGTTCCCCTGTCTCGGCCACTGTTCTCGGCACCCAAGCAAGCCCTGTACTCAGTAGTTGGGCATTTCTAGATGTCAGGGATGCCTGGGGGTCTACTCTGTCCTCTCTCCCAACACTGGACTCAGGAAGGCAGGAGGGCAAACCCATCCGGATACTTCCAGGATGAGGGTGAACAACTGGGTCAACCTTTGTACCTGCCACTGAGACCGCAAAACAAAGAGACACAGAGTACTAAGAGTTTCACTAACATAAATAAGAAACTTGGGAACTGAGTATACCAGAGCCAGGTGGAGGTGAGAGGTCCCCTCTGCATACACCACACACTTTGTTAGTTAAATGGCATTAAATAGCAGGAGTCCCCCGACCGCTCCCCCGGTGACCTGTCCACGCTAAAGCCCTGGAGTTCTGGAGGGACCAGGACAGCCCCTGTAAGTGGTCAGAGGCATGATCCTCAGAGAGATCAGGAAGGAGGACTTCTTTCTAAGACAAGCATCCCCTCTGGCCACTTCAGGAGCCAGGACACAGGGCCAGGAAGACAGCACTAGACTTGGCGTTGCAAATGTTAGTTTCTGATAAACGGTGGCTTAATTAAATTGAAATATGGTGTTAGCCTTTGCTTAGCACTTCAGCATGAGTAGCATCCAAAAAGTAAAATTACTGTGTAAAAACCTTCTAGTAAAATTCCTGAGTCAGCTGATCTACTTCAAACTTTAAAGAAGAATTAGTGACTTTTCTACCACCGTTCCTTCTCATTCTGAAGAGCAATCCCGAATTTTGTTCTAATTGCTTCAGCATTTAGATTTTTTAAAAAAATCTTGCTTCAAGTAGTTTCATATTTGATTTGGAGGGTGGTTACATTTACCAGTTTATGATAAAGGATGAAACTCAGGAGCAGCCAAACTGAAGGGGCGCACAGGGCAAGATATGGGGGAGGGGCACAGAGGCCCAGGGCCCTCTGTGGGCACCTCCCGGCCCCTCAGTGTGGTCACCGACCCAGAAGCTGCTGACTGTGAAAAACTATTTCCTCAGGATCTTAGTGCAACTCCTCTGCAGATGTGGGCTTTCCAATGGGCCATCTCATCTGATTCTCAGAGCAGGCACGCTGCCACTACTGCCACCTCACAAATGCAGAATCCAAGCTCAGCTGCCTCGGGCTTATTTTGCCCTCAAGACACATTTTTAGGACTTCAACTCTTCCTGTTGCCTGAAGAAATCCTGGCATGGTTTTCCCAGCAAGTCCCACATCAGCATTTGTTTACATGGACCTCTGGGACTACAGCCTGGAAAGGAAGAGCTCTGTTCATGATCAACTTCCCTTTTAAAGTGCAGATAAATCTGATACAGACTCATTATAATCACATGGGCTTGACTGGCCAAACATGTCACTATTATTGTTTTCTAGAGAAGGATCAAGAAAATAAAAGCACAAGTCAGCAGAACTTCTTGAAGCTTCTGTGCGGTAGATCAGTTGGGCCAGTTCTCAACCAGACCACTAGGGGTCAATACCCCTATTCGATCTACTGCCATCTTTCAACTCATCTGTCCAAGTACTGGTGGCCTCTGTCCATTGAGCCCTCCAAAAAGGTGTTCCCCTATTTAATCAAAATCTAAAAAAGAAGTGAAATAATCTGTCATTCTCCTCTTGCTGTGAACAGGTTGCTCCCCTTCTTAATTCTCCCAAGTATATTTTATATTTTAAGCTTATTTCTAATATTGAATGAAAGGAAGGCTTTTCTGTTGTCAATAAAATGTTAGGTGTTGGAAGCAGTTGGAGTATTTGGAATATTTGGAGGAGTCAGGGGATGGGACAAAAAAGCTTCCCAGGGGCCGGACGCAGTGACTCATGCCTGTAATCCTAGCACTCTGGGAGGCCGAGGCGGGAGGATCACTCAAAGTTAGGAGTTCAAAACCAGCCTGAGCAAGAGAGAGATCCCGTCTCTACTAAAAATAGAAAGAAATTAATTGGTCAACTAAAAATATATAGAAAAGACTAGTCAGGCATGATGGTGCATGCCTGTAGTCCCAGCTACCCGGGAGGCTGAGGCAGGAGGAATGTTTGAGCCCAGGAGTTTGAGGTTGCTGTGAACTAGGCTGACACCACAACACTCTATCCTGGGCAAAAAGTGAGACTCTGTCTCAAAAAAAGAAAAAAAAAAAAAACTTCCTAGGAACCCACAAAGAGTTTCTTGTCTATGGTAGTATCTCAGTGTATACATTTTGACCCTGACCCAAAGTTGAATGGGTGCCCAGTTTTGAATGACATTCAAAAAATGCAATGTAAAGTCATGCCAGTTGTTAAGATTACTGACTTTAGTTCCCTAGTCTTCAAGTTTTGCCTGTATCTGAACTCCTCTGCAGGAAGGCTTGTTGTGTAAACGCACATGTGTATGTATATATGTGTGTGTGCACATGTACATGATGATGTGGAATTTTTCAATGCATAAAACTTAAGCTACATTATTGCTGGAAGTAATAATTACTCATAGGTGAAGAACCTGAGAGGCAAGGAAGGTGAAGTAGCATGTTCAAGGCTTGAGAACAAGTCCCTGTGAAATCACAGGCAGGCCAAACATCCACAGCCCCTCAAGGCTCATTTGCACCCCACCTACTCCTGGCCTCTGCCCTTTAAGCTCAGTGTTTCTCAAGGTCTCACCAAGATCCCTTAGCCTTTTTCACATGGGTCACCATTGGAGTAGGTTGTTATTCTATTTGCATGATTATTACTACATTAGAAAATTATCAGTTTACTGAATCAACTACTCTTCTGCCTAGGGAAGCACCAAGGAATACATTCGGACCTTTGAGCACGTGCTCAAGCCTCTCTTCTACCCCATCCCTCAATCCCACCCATGTGTGATGGTTTTTTTGCTGTGTCAACCTGGCTGGGCTACGGTGCCTGATTATTCAACCAAACACTAATCTAGGTGCTCCCATGAAGATAGTTTGCAGACATAATTGAATTCTCTGATAAGTTGACTTTGAGTAAGAGAGGTTATCCTGAACAATCTGGATAGGCCTAATCAGTCAGATAAAAACCTCCAAACTAGGGCTGAGATTTCCCTGAAAAGAAATGCTTCCTGTGTACGGTAGCCTCAACCCTTGACCGTGAGTTCCAGTCTGCCATGATCTTCCAACCCTGAGGACCCACTTTATGGATTTTAGGTTTGCTTGGTCGGTACCAGTTACATGGGCCAATTCCTTGTAATAAATAAATGGATGGATTTATGAACAGGTGTATAGATAGACAAATATTAACATAGAGATATAGATATTGATACAAATATATAGATAAAGAAAAATATAACTCTATATATAGAAATCTCCTACTGGTTCTGCATCTCTGGATGAACTCCAATACAGATTTTGATACCAGGAGTGGGGTTAAAACCCATGCATAGTTATGCCCTGAATAAATATACTCAGGTTTTCCTAAATTCCATAACTGCTAAACTTGAAACAGTTCATCAAGTGAGAATGAAAGTGGATGAGATAAAAGTAGCCCACCATAGATCTGTAATGTGGAAGAAGGAAAAAAATCCTCAAATGCTTCCCCTCCCTCAAGGGGTGAAGTCTACTTCTCCACTCTTGAATTCAGGTTGGCCAAGTGACCTCCTTTTGTTATAGGGCTGCACATGTGATGCAGGGGCTTTAAAAGGACTCACAGAAGGAGGCTTGCTCTCGTGCTGCTCCTGAGATCCCCATGACAGCCGGCACATGAAGACGCCTGGGCCAGTCTGCTGGGTGACAACAGACACTTGGCCAGTTGTCTCTGTTGTCCTGGTTGAGAGTCTGACAAACACCAGCTCATGCATGCATGAGCCCAACTGACATCAGCTGAGCTCACCAGGACCAGAAGGACCACCCAGCCGACCCACAGGATTCTGAGCTAAATAAGTGGCGGTTGTTTTGAGCCAGGTATGTGGGGTGGTTTGTCAGACAGCAAATGCTTGCTGATACACAAGGGAACTGTGTGCTCACTTGTTACATTTGAGATGGGGTCTAGGGAATTTTATAAAGTCTGCTGTCTCCCTCAGTGTTCAGTTCTATCCACACTTCCATGAGCACTCCATGTTATTCCTGACTTACAATTCTGTATGGATGGCAGGCGTTTCCGCGTGTCTCACAAGCAGAAGCACTGACAGTCCTTGGTTCAGAGTATCTTCTCAAGGATCTTTGTTTAGCGAATAGCCTTGGAAGACAGACAGTGTCACGCTCTGGAGCACAGGGCAGGCATGCTTTGCCCAATGTAATAAAGATCTGGTTTCCATAAGCTGAGAGGTCCTCTCCTGGAACACAACCCACTGCCTATGCAGGGGTCACCTGGTCCTCTCTGTATCACCCAGCCACAGGAAGTTGCTAAGATTCTGGTCACTGCTACTGCTGTGAGTAATAAAGTTCTTTGTCTCTCTCCCAGGAGCCTCTGGTCTTGTGCCAACATTCATGAAACTACGGCAGGCTAATCTGCTAGCTTGCAAGGGGGTAAAATCTCAGACCTTCCACAGTTCTTGACAACAATTAATCAAAACTCCTGCATGTAAAACTTTCAGCCAAACTCATGTAGGGAATATTGCTTAGTGTTTGTAAAGGTCCATTTCTCTGCAATTTACCCTGGAAATGCACATTGTGTGCCTGTTCTGAGAAACTCCAAGGTATCTGTGCACATCCTTCTTTTTCCTTTAAAGGGTACAGGATAAAGGCGTCAAGCCAAATCCACTTTTTAAATCCTTCAAGAAAAAGGAAATGGCAAGCTAAACACAGATATACTAAGAACATAGAGGTTTAACAGTAAAAGGAAAACATAGTTGGTCTTTCCACTTCCTGCATTTCCCCCCAGCATTCGGCAGACAGGAAGCTGACCCGACTGGCCTCACGCACAAACTCCATGACAGAGGCACACAGATTCAGAAATCAGTGAAGCCAGAAAACTTTTTAAGCCTGTAATAGCTTAGGAAAAACAATCATGGTTCTTGTTCCATTGACCACATACACAGGACTCTTCAGGCATCGGAGCATTTTAAAACACAGTTCAAAAACCTATTCTCAGGGCAAGAGAGACTTAAACATCTGTTCCTAATTTTAGTGTCTTCAGTTCAGCCATTTCTACCAGGAAGTTGTGTCTACACATTTAACTTCTTCTCAGATTTGTCAGATAAGCCATTATTGTTAGACTGGACCACTGGGAGGAGAGAGATGATGCAGGAAAAATGCCGAGGCTCTCTTAGGACAGCAGTTAAATTCCTGCTCCGATGTCCTACAGATGAGCAGTTACTTAATAGCAGTATCTTAGCTGAGCCCCAGTGGGGCTTCCAGAAAATGTCCGTGTCTTCTGTCTTTCCCCACCAGCCTCAGAGTCTGCAGGACATGACCCATCTGTGTGTTACATCAGCCATAAGGTACAGATGCTCCTGGTGTATGTGGGACAATGATGTTCAACCCTGATTGCTCACCTAGGAAGCTTTTTAAAAATTCTGATTTCCAGTGGCCCTACCCCAGGCCAATTAAATTAGAATATCAGGGGAAGGAAGGCAGAGTATTGACTCTTGCTAGTTTTAAAAAATACTTGGGTGGGCCGGGAACGGTGGCTTATGCTAGTAATCCTAGCACTCTGGGAGGCCAAGGCGGGTGGATCGCTCAAGGTCAGGAGTTTGAAACCAGCCTGAGCAAAAGCAAGACCCCATCTCTACTAAAAATAGAAAGAAATTAATTGGCCAACTAAAAATACATAGAAAAAAAATTAGCCAGGCATGGTGGCACATGCCTGTAGTCCCAGCTACTTGGGAGGCTGAGGCAGTAGGATTGCTTGAGCCCCAGAGTTTGAGGTTGCTGTGAGCTAGGCTGTCACCACAGCCCCCTAGCCTGGGCAACAAAGTGAGACTCTGTCTCAAAAAAAAAAATACTTAGGTGATTGCAATGTACAGTCAGGAATGAAAACCTCGTTAGGGCAAAATACTAAAGTACAACTCTGGACATAGAATATTAACTCAAATGGCCTTCCTCTAAATTCTATTCCATTCTGGGGGGGAGGGGGAATTAAAGTGAGTTTTGAGATATATATATATATATATATATATATATATATATATATATATACACACACACACACATACACACATATATTGAGGTATATATCATATATATACATATACATACATATATATATAGTCACCTGAATTGAAGATCAGAGCTCTTATTCATCGGTTCATTCATTCAATGAATATTTGCTGGTCCCCTGGTAAATGTCAGGCACTACCCTCAAGGAGTCACAGTCTAGAGGGGAGGACAGAGAAGAGAACCAGCAATTCTAATACCACAGAGAGGAAGCACAGAACACTACAAGGGCACAGTGGAGGGGCACCCACCTTTCACGTGAGGGTGCATATCTTTCCTCTCCCGCCTGCTGCAGCCCTTGGCCTCCTCCCCCTCACACTCCCGCCCCCCGAACCCCCATTCCTCCAATCACTTTGCACTTGTGACTATGAGGTCTGGGTTCTAATGAGGACTTCATCATTTGCATCATTTACCAAAGCCAGATGGTATTTTCGATAAATCTGATGATGAGCACCTTGAATAGCTTTTTCCTCTCCAGTTTAAAACAGAGATTTCCAGAAAGAACAGGAAAAAACAACTGACATTCCTAAACCCCAAGGTTATGTGGAAATTCGGAAGTGACACATTCTGAGTACGTTTCAAGCTAGAGAACAGCCTGATGAAGTGGGCTCTGGCATAGTCTGCATGGAGGAAGTGCCACAGCGGAGCCGTCTATGGAAAAATATCTGCACAGAGCTGCCAAGAACCGCATGCAAAGTTGGAGTGGAGAGGATGAGTCCATGCTCAGACCTTGGCAAAATATGGGGGAATACTCGTATTACTTGCTCTGAGAGACGAGTGGTAACTGTCTCAGTCACATCAGGAATTATAATTTGCCTTCATTTTCCTGTGCTGTCACGCATCCTCCACAAAGTGAGCAATGCAGACAGACCTCTTTTCTTTCATCCTGAAATGCACCTTTTTAAATTTTCTGGAATAAACACCATTCCTGTGTGCCCTTCATTCTAAGCTATAACTAAGAGAGGAAAACTGGATTTGAATGCCAGCTCCACAACTTGATAGCTGGATGTTAGGAAGGTCATTTAATCTCTCTGGATACTCAACTCCCTATCTGTAAATGAAGACAATGATCACAGGATTGTTGTGGAGGCTGAATGAAGTTGACACACGTAAACCTTTCAGTTCAATGCCCAGCACGCGACAGGTATACAGAAGGAGAAGTTACCAGGATCTTCACCATCCAAACCTACACTTAGGATGTAGCAACTTTGAATTTCTGACTGCTTGCAGCAGAGCCCTGATTCTCTTATTTAATAAAGAAAAAAGAAAAAATCCCACCTTTAATAAACAGTATCTACCAAATCTGTGCCGAGCAGACAGACAATAACAGGAAGCTGACACACCGAAACCAGCCCTCTCACACTGCTGAACTGTATAATATCCGTCATATCCTGTTACTGAGTGTCTTTTAGCCTCTTTAACGGTGTCACTCTTAGGCCAAGTCTTCAGAGAACTCGGGTAGACAAATGGAGAAAAATATGACTTCCTCTGAAGTTTGACAATATTCTTTTATTCCAAGATCCCTTCCAGACTCAGGCCCACACATGTAAACTGAGGGAGATGTAGGGGTGGGGTGAGATGACAAGGCTGATGATTCTTTAAGAAGCACCGAGGACAAAGCAGGGTAGGCACCCTGAACAGGCACAACTGAAACTGGAGTCTTCCTGGCTCAGGGACAAGCCCGGGAGAGCTGGCCTCAAACCACAGGACTCTTAAGTGGCACATGCTCAAACCAAGGGCCAGCACACAATCTTTCAAATGGTTCTCCTGGGTGCACAGGACAAATTCAGACATTTACAGGAAACAGCGCTGACGGGACTTCCAATAATTCACTACATTGCCAAAAATCAAGCCCTCGTGTCCTTGGCTCCCAAGATAATGGAGCTATTCGAACTCATTTAGCAGGTGCGGCATGGAAGCAAAATAGGGCTTGAGAAGCACCTTCTCTTCATCTTTAATTTTTAACCTTATCTTCTTTTGGCACTGACTAGGGAATGAATAAATTTAGATTTATCTTAGTGAGTTGGCCACATCTCAAGCACTGAGCTGATGCTACAGTTTCTTGTAAAAACAGGAGGCTACTTCAGAAATGTATACATCATTTCAAAACATGAGGCACTCGAGTGTCTGTCATATTCTTTTCTTTTTTATATTTTTATGCCATATTCTTGAACCCCCAAAAATGAAAATAAAAGAAAAAATGGGATACAGAGATATTAAAGAACTCCAGAGAAAGAAAGAATAAAAAGTGCTCATGTTTATCATAAGCAAGGCCATTATAACTGGTCAACTAATTTTAAGAAATCAAGGCTACAAGTTATAAAGTCAGATACATCCTATCAAAAGCATGTTATTTTTATTTAGAACATGGAAATGCTTATCTGCTCACCAAGGCCTTTCCACTGGGTATGGGTCCACTGAGTCTAGTTCCCATCATCTTTCTTACAAAAGCCATAGTCAGCATGCAGCATCCTGGTTGAGGCTGCTGGCTCTTCCCCTAAATCCATTCTCTCCTTCTTATACTAATAGGATTATGGCTCAGCATGTTTCTGCCCCAACATCATCACACATCTCCCATCTCCCTTACGGTTGGGTATGGCCATGTGACTCAGCTTTTGTCAATGGAATACTTACAAAAGTGATGTGTGTCACTTCTGGACTGATGCCTTAGGTAAGGGTTCGGGCTCTTCCATGCTCCCTCTCCTCTTCCTGATTCCAGAACCATGAAAACATGTTTTCAACCATTTAAATAACAACAAGGACCTATGGGTCTGCAGATCTAAATGATTAAAAAAATAAAACAAAACAAAAAACCCTATATCCCTGAATGATTACACAAAACAGACTTCTCTCTAACCCAGAATACTCACCTTGGACTCCTACATAGAAAAACAAACAAGTAAATAAAATTTAATCTTTTTAACCCGTAGAATTATTGTTGTCTCTATGCAGTGGCCTCTGTCTCACTCTCACAATCCAATCCATCTGTGCTGTTCAGTTTCACTTGGTTAATACGGACTAAAAACTTAAGGAGATGTAGGAAACAGCCTGAGGATAGAATCCTTCTATATTCTTACGGCTTGCCCTCCATTTATTACAGAGATCTCAGCCACACCTCATTTGACCTTTTTTTAAGGTCCATGTTTATATCAAGTCTTTACAGCGCATTCAATTTCATTTTCATAGGAATAAATTTCTTCACTTTCACACTCATATCATACTTTTGAAGTAATATTTCATTAAATAATTAAATTATGTAATTACAAAGCAATGCAGCTGGCGTAAACCTATTGGGAACACACTGAGCCTTGGTACGATTGCTCTATTACAAACCACCCTCAAACCTCAGGGATTTAAGACATGTTTTAAACTCATAACTCTGCACTCAGGAATCTAGGCTGGGCTCCGCGGAGCTCCTTCATGCCCTTCACGTGTCTGCTGCAAGACCTCTGGGCAGTGCTGCTCTGGGCTTGATGGCATGTGGGCTGAGGTGACGGGGGCGACTGGGCCGTCTGCCCGTGAGCTGCCTGGGCTTGGTCAGTGAGCCATGGTGTGCAAGGCCTCATCAGGCCCAGGTTCAGATCGGGCACCATGTCGCTTCTGTCACATTCTATGATTCAAAGCAAGTCACAAGGCCAGAGAAGATTCAAGGGAGGGGCTTAGTTATGAATACTTTTTATAAACGGTCTTCTACACCTGGTTGACAGCCATCTTGAGGGGTGGGAACAGAAGCGAATGAGCAAACCTCGAGAGCAACCTCCTAGCTGAGAGCGTGCCAGCGGGTGCTGAGCACATCAGTCCGTGTGATTCCCAGAGGGAATGGAGATCATTGGCTATTCTAGGAACCGTGAAATAGAACCCATTAAAGAGAGCTCCTGCTATTTCCAAACCTTGAGACACTTTCTGAGCAAGACAAGCTCCTTCAGGCCGGGCATGGTGGCTCACGCCTGTAATCCTAGCACTCTGGGAGGCCGAGGCGGGCAGATTGCTCGAGGTCAGGAGTTCGAAACCAGCCTGAGCAAGACCCTGTCTCTACTATAAATAGAAAGAAATTAATTGACCAACTGAAAATATATATACAAAAAATTAGCCAGGCATGGTGGCGCATGCCTGTAATCCCAGCTATTTGGTAGGCTGAAGCAGAAGGATTGCTTGAGCCCAGGAGATTGAGGTTGCTGTGAGCTAAGCTGACGCCATAGCACTCACTCTAGCCTGGGCAACAAAGTGAGACTCTGTCACACACACACAAAAAAAGACAAGCTCCTTCACCTTGTAAGTCATAACCACTCTGAGGTAAGAATGATATGGCAGAGAGTGGTTTGGTGCTCACTAAATGCTCCCATGTCACCTTTCCTCCTTGTCCGGGCCATGTGACTAGTTCATGCTCAAGGACTATGTTGCTTCTGGGCGGAAGCAGCTAGAAGCCAGTGTGTGCCCTCAATCCCTATTTTCCCTTTTAGCAGTGACCTGGAAATCCTGGATGGTGTAGCCGCAGGATGAGGAGGGCCACTCGACCTAGACCAGACTTTATGTGAGTGAGTGATGAAACTTTGCTGTGTTGAACCCCTGAGATTTCAGATTTCCGGATGTGTCTTATAGTCCATGTGCAAGTCTATCATGACTTATTCAAATGATAACGTGCAGCTGAACATGCACAAGGCCTCCAGGGAGGGTTTCATGGTTGTTAGGTTGGGACAGGAGGAAGAGGAACAGATGCTTTATCTAGGGGGTTTCTATTGAGAAATAGATGTTGTTAGGCGATATTTTGTCTACTAGAAGAATCAAATTGACCAGAAGGGGAGCTTCCAATAGAGAACAGATGATATGTCAAGGGGTCCCCAAGGACTGACCAGATATTTGGTCTATGATATGGGGTCTCCAAGGACTGACCAACCAGAAAAAGGAAAAAGGCCACAAAGTGGAGATATGACCAAAGCCACAAATGAGGTCCTTTGAAACATGTGTACAAGTAAGGTAACACTGTTCTCAAGTGGTCTACCCTCACTAACATAGTAAAAATCAGACCCACCCATACCACGACAGTTTACAAATACCATGGCAACTCCCTAAAATTGCCTTACAAGGTTAAAAATGGGGAGGATTCGCCATTCCAAGGATTCTCCATCTTTTTCCAAGAAAAACCATGAATATTTCTCCCCCCACTTAACATAAAATTAGGAAATCATCATTAAAGAGAAAATCTTGTTAAACTTAGCATTTCCTCCATTTATGGGTTGATCCATTCCTTCTCAAATGTACTATGCTTTAATAAACTTTGGCACTTTGCTTGCTTACATCTGTTGATCTACTCATTTGCTCCGTCAACTCAGCAGCAGTAACCATTCTTCAGTAGTGGGAACCAAGAACCAGGAAACACGGACCTGACTTCTGGTTCCCACATGACATGGTCTGTGAGGTGCATCTGTGCCCCGGGATCAGAATGCAATGATTCTTTAACTCCTGCAGTTCTTAAAAGAGATTCCAAGGAACACTGAATTCCTAGAGTCTCAAGTTAGTTATATTCCCCAAAAGGACTAGTTTTTTAAAAAGAAAAAAAGAGTTCTTTGACAAAATCCACATAGTCCAAGCCCCAGGAAAATAATGACTTAAAAGGTTATTCTCCATATGCCCAAAGTCACCCCAACTCTAGAGCCTTAGGGGGTGGGGTCAGGTCCTACGGTGGACAGAAGGGGCACAGTATGTCTATTTTGATTTTACTCTGAGTAAATCTCACTACTCAGGACCAGTGGGCACTGACTCATCTAATAGACCACCCACCATTTTCCCAAGTGGACGAATGGGAAGGTGTTTGGTCTCGGATCAATAGGGAGGAGTAGGGAAAACTCAACATGCATCACAGACGCTCTAACCAGGAGCCCGACCTCACTCCAACCCCATAGCCCCCTGAAAGGTGAGCTCTCTGACAGTCAGGGGAAAGGCAGTGGTCAAACCCTACACATCCTGTGGAGAGCTCAGCGAGGGCCAGCCTGGCCTCAGAAAGGCAGACAGTCATGTGGGTGTGGGTGGGGTCTGCTCCCTGGATGCCCTTCTGTCTCTCAGGGCAGGGGGTGGAGAGGATGAGTGTCAACTCTACTACCACACTAATTAGAATGGGAAAAGTGGCAGATAAATGTGTCTACATTGTGTCAGAACGATACAGCAATTACTAGTACATGTTCGGAGACACTGAAATTAAACATGCTTTTAGAAACACTTATAAGTCTTCGGGGGTTTAAGCTTCTCCCTCCAACACTATATCACTTGGGGAGGCATCTCTGTAATGCTGTAATACCCTGCCTGCCTAGTGTGAAAATTGTGAAAAGATCAACTATAATATACCTGGGTTAACAGAGTTTTGCAAGTAAAATTTTAGGGAAATTGTTGAAGAGGCTTGGGTTGGCATGGAGGAGGTTAAGCAAAGAAGATAACAATAAGGAGATGATGTGAATAATCCAATTTGCATACACTTAGAATCAGCAAAGGGCATTATTTTTTGATGAGGCGTTATGAGTGGATCTAGGTCCCTGGTCACCTGCATTCTCCTTACAAGAAATGCCAATGTTCCTTCTCCCAGAAATATTAATTGAAATACCTAACAACTTGCCCAGCACTGACAGGGGTCAATAAAGCACAAGCCCAGATCAGTAAGGTGCAGGCACAGGCCAGTCCAGCCAGCTGCCTCCCCCACGTATCCAGGTACCCACTGGTGGCCCTTGTACTGCCTCACCCAGCTCAAGCACACTTTTAAAAAAATGTGTTTTGCCCCACTAAAAAAGGAAGTATCAAAACCATCTTCCAATTTGATGGGGGAATAACGTCTGATAAGTGTTTGACCCTCTTGCATGCACGCTGGCATATTCAGCTCTCTGGGGTACCTGGGTTTGTATTGAGGCAATAAGGATCCTGGCACGCTGGGGGACGGTGTCAGATCCAAAGTCCTGGCCCTCTTGGCCCAGTCTCAATGCCACTTCTGGGAAGTCTTCTCAAAAGATCTTACCCAGGACAAAGCTCCTGAAGCACCTTACCTGTAGCTTTCCTGTGGCATCGTCCGTGTTCTGCCCTTCACTCATGTCTTCTCTCTCCTATCAGACTAAAGGCTCCGGGAGTGCAGGATGCACACTTGTTTAATCTCTGCATCTGCTACAAGGCTGAGGATTGCGCCGTACACCTTAGCGAGTGAGCACAGGTGGTAGCACGAGTCCAATGCAGGGAGAGTGAACAGAGGGGAAGCTGAGTCAGAAGGGACGCTAGGGGTGAGGGAAAGGAGTGAGGAGATTTCCAGGATCAAGAATAGACGGGGACAGACATGGTAATGCCGGAGCACTAGTGGATGGGGTGGTGACACTGTCCCTGGGGCATGTGCCTGGTTTCCCCTTCTGGAAAATCTGACAGTATCTCTTGCACATGCTCCCTCCTCACCTCTCCTTTTACATCCCTCTTTTCTACTTCCCTTTTCCATTGCAGGGTGCCATGGTACCCTCCCACTGTAGGTCAGTCTCTTATAGGGTATAAAATTAAATCAGTAAGTTAGTATGGAATACTTATTACGCACAACACTATTACGTAAATAAAAGCCATATAGGTTTTACTATTAATAATTGAGTGTAAACTAAAACAGGGATATTTTCCAATCTGGGAAACTATCATTCTACATAACACTCAGAGATGATCTGTCATCACTTTAACAAACACTTTCCTGATACAGGTATACTTGTTTGTGAGTAAAAGCTGTTAGATACTCAATGTTAGTAAGAGTAGGGTGAAAATGATATACTCGTACATTGCTGGTGGCATTGTCAGTGGAAAAAAAATCCCACAATATATCTTTATGGCTATAAAAATATTCATACATCTGACTACATAATACCAATTCTGAGTCTAAGTTCTTTGGCAATAAATCAATAAACAATAAAAAACATATATTATAGCACCATATTCAATATGGAAGCAATCCAAATGTCAGCAGTAAGAAAATGATTGTATCATTTTATGGTTAATTTGACTATAATAAATTATGCATCCATTAAAATGGGTTTTTATGGGATATTGTGGAAATATAAAAGGTTTATACATGATATTAAATGAGAAAACCAGACTTCAAAGTTTTTTGAGTATTATGAAAACAACTATGCAAAAATCTAGGTGCATATGGACAAGAACAAAAAGATAAAGAGAAAACTAGATGTGTTAAAGTAGATTTTTTAAACTTAATATTATTAAAAATAGGAGTGCTATTTGGCAACATTCCACAGGAATGGAAGAAAAGAAGTCAGAAGGTAAATAAAGGACTAAAAAGGGAAAAGACTTTAACAACTAACCTGGGACAAAATTCACAAGCAATATAGTTCAGATTCCCAGAGCTGCCATTTATGTTTGGCATTGAGTATTTTCAATAAGGATGATGATTAGATAATTTGTAATATGAAAGCATACTAATGAATATAATCTATTTATTCAGGAAGAGGCTTAATCATGATTCTTTCCTTTTACAAAATTATATGCATGCTTGACTATATTAGATATTTATGGAGGGGAAAAAAGTAATTTCAACTTAACATAACAAAAATGTGTTTAGAGTCGGGAGCTCTGGCTGTGGCCCTGCTATCAACCAACTGTGTGGAGCTGAGCAAATGACTGAGGTCCCCTGGGTCTCTGCGTATAAAACAAAGGGGTTGAACTGCACCTTTGGGGCTTTCAGCTATAACATTTCATGAAACTGGTCAATTTCGTTCTGACTCCAGGAACTTGATGTAGTGTATTGGGTACAGCACTGTGCTCAATTTAGCAATGGTTAGAGACTCCTGAGGGTAAAATTAGGCAGAGAGCCTGCCTTTGGGGGGCAGAGACCTTACTGGGGTAGAGCTTACCACCACCCATAGTTATTTATTTATCAAATTACACTTATATGGTGCTTATGCCCTAGTAGGCACTACTGATGAGTTTAACATACTTAATCTTCACAAACACCTTAGGATGTAGGAAAAATTGTATCCTCATTTTACAGATGAAGAAACTGAGGCACTGAGAAGCTAATAATTTGCCCAAAGTCACTCAGCTGGTCATGATGGGACTAGAACTCAATTCCAAGCAGTTTAGCTCAGAAGTTTACGCTCTTAACCATGATAGTGTTGGCTGGGATGCATCTTTCTGTTACTCTCACACCCCTTCCAGACTCTCCAGTTGCAGAATACTCTAATCATTATCACCAGCCCTTGGTGTTGGGAGCCCTCGTGGGTCCTTGTGGATTAACTAGATTAACTACTGCCTTCTGTAACTCTAGCATCGAGACTAGATCCTGCGGGATTTGAAGCAAGAGAGGAGGGAATATTAACAAGATCAAGTGCCCTCCAGGCTAGGCCGTCTCAGGACACGTGTTCAAATCATTAAATCCTGCCAAGCACTCAAGAGCCAGCTCTGGCTGTAGCAGGGTCTCAAAGATTCCCCTACCGATCCCCTCCCTTGGTGATTTGTCCCTTCTCTGAACCCAGAGGGAGGGCTTCAGTAAATACTTGCAATAAATATGGGCCATGGAACAGCAGACTTCATTCAGGTGGAATTTGGTAAAGGGTCTGTGTGCCTGGTTTTGCTCAATCGAGACAATAGAATCTCCTTTTTAAAAAATAACCTTTCCTAAGGAAAAAAAAGAACCTTTCCCTTTCTGATTACAACAGTAATACTGTTCATTATAAGATATCTTAAATGACACAGAAAAACATATGAAGAAGAAAATAAATACCCATTGTTATGGACTGAATCGTATGCCACCAAAATTCCTATGTTGAAGCCTTAACCCCAATGTGACTATATTTGGAGATGGGGCCTTTGAGGAGTTAATTAAGGTTAAATGAAGTCAAAAGGGGGGGGCCCTAATCCAACAGGACTGGTGTCCTTTCAAGAAGAAGAAAAACCAGCCATCTCTGTCTTCAAGCACACACAGAGGAAAGTTCAAGTGAGCATACAGCAAGAAGGTGACTGTCTACAGGCCAGGAAGAAAGGCCTTGCCAGAAACCACCCCTGAAGACACCTTGATCTTGGACTTCTAGCCTCCAGAACTGTGAGAAAATAAATTAGATTTCTGTTGTTTAAGCTACCCAGTCTGTGGTGTTTTGTTACAGCAGCTTAAGCAGACTAATATACCCACAATCTAACCATTTATTGTTAACCTTTTGGTAAATATCCTCTGATCTTTTTCTATGCATCTCTGTATATTTTTTAAAACAAAGTTGGAATGTAATTTTTTCACTTAATGATATAGTATCAACTTTAATAGCTACATGGAATTATATAGGAATAATGAGATGATATAAATAAATTTTATGAGTAAATTTATGTGAATAAATTTACATATTTATAAATAAACATGTTTAAAAAACCCTGCCAGTAGGTACTTCTACTTTCTAAATAGGGGGGGTTACATAATTCCTATTAGTGGAGAAAATTATATACTGTGTCATTCCATTTGCACAGACTGGCTGGGGAACTACAAAGTCAAATCCAACACTCTTAAACTCTCCTAATCCCTCTGCATTACCAAAGAGCGTGAACCCAAAATAAACAAATCCTTAGTGAGTCTTTGGAACAGAGAGCAAAGAACTAAACCAAGTGAACAGCTAAAATCATGGAGGGGAAAGGAGAGCAAAATGGTGGGGAGAGAAATCTACAATGCTGTTAACATAACACCAATACCAATCCCCAACTTCGAACAAAGGCTGTTGTGTATATACATGCCACACCAGAATGGTTTGAGGATACTCCAATAAAAGAGGATGAGTGATGTGTATGGGGTGGCTTGCAGCCTGGTAGATGAAACCTCAGGTTGATTAAGAGTCAGAACTCAGCATTGTAAGTGTTCAGAAGAACTTAGTCCTTGGAAATTCATAAAAGTCATTTAAAGCAGAAAAATAAATGATTTAAACTAAAAACATACAGTAGTCAAGGAGCCGGGCAAGGTGGCTTAGGCCTGTAATCCTAGCACTTTGGGAGGCTGAAACAGGAGGATCACTTGAGGTCAGGAGTTTGAGACCAGCCTAAGCAGGAGCAAGACCCTGTCTCTACAAAAAAATTTGAAAAATTAGCTGGGTGTGGTAGCAAGAGCCTGTAGTCCAAGCTATTAGGGAGACTTAGAAGGATTGCTCAAGCCCAGGAGTTTGAGGCTGCAGTGAGCTATGATAACACCACGGCACTCTAGCCTGGATGACAGTGAGATGCTGTCTCAAAAAATATATACATTGAATTTTCCATAGAATGTCAGATAAAGAGCTTGAGCCAGTTTCACTTAAATCTCAGTGAACAGGGAAGCTCAGATGTATATAAGTTATATTGATGTTCATAATTTATTTATCCCATGGTTCATTGTTTTTTATATTCTTAATCATTTTAAAATAATTTATCTTATATCTATTAAATTATTCTAACTATAAGAGTTCTAAGATGGCTGAATTCCACTATTTGTAGTGTCTGCTGATCCTTACTCCCTCAAGGTGGGTCATTTCAGCATGTATTCTATAATATTCAATTATAGAATAAAATATAATACAATATTCAGTGGACTTTATCTGTGAGAATGTGAGAATTCCGGGCCACTTGATTTGATGCTATATATCTTCATAGAACATTATCGGTCTGGGACAAACTTTTATATGTGAGCAGATTCATTTTAATAAATTCATAGGGGAGATGGTTGCCCCCATTCAGATCCCAGGCCACACCTGATCTTCTAGACCAGGACTACCTAATACAGGTAGAGCACCCCTACCCAGAAAATCTGAAATCTGAAATGCTCCAAAACTTGAAACTTTTTGAGAACCATCATGATGCCACAGATGGAAAATTCCACACATTAAATACCTAATACAAACTTTGTTTCATGCATAAAATTATTAAAAGTACTGTATAAAACTACTTTCGGGCTATGTATAAGGTGTATACGAACCATAAATGAAATTTGGATTTAGGCTTGGGTTTCATCCCCAAGATATCTCATTATATTAATACATATATGCAACTATTCCAAAATCCAAAAGAATTCAAAATCCAAAGCACTTCTGGTCCCGAGCATTTTGGATAAGGGATACTTAACCTGCAGAAATAAAATATAAGATATGAATGGTAGCCACATATATGATGTTAAATTTTCTAGTAGCTACACTGAAAAGGTAAAAAGAAACTGGTGAAATTAATTTTAGTAACATATTGTATTGAATATATCAAAATATTATTTTTGACATGTAATCAATATAAAAATAATTAATGCGATAACTTACTTTTTCATACTAAATTTTAAAAATCCATTGTATATACTAAACTTGGAGCACATCTATGTTTGGACTAGCCATATTTCATGGGCTCAGTGGCCACATGGGACTACTAGCTACCATAATAATGGGTCTGGATTTCGCTGGTGAGTGGATTTTGAGGGTGGGTATATATTTAATCTACTCTTTATTGATGTATCCCTCTTGGAGTTCTACATTTATGATGTTTCAGTTTCAACACTACCTCCTGTGCTTACACTACTATAACTTTTTTTCTAGTCCCTGGAAACTTTCCTTATATAGGGGGGAATGCTTGGCTATGTATTTAAGAGACTATATGTTATAATATGAATAGCATCTCTACATATTTTAGTTTGAAAGATTTTTAAGTTATCCAGTTCACCATATTGCAAAAACTGAAAGCATTAAAGATGGGCATTTAAAAGATTCAGCTCAAGTGGTCATATTAGGGAACTTTCATAACTTTACATGATTACCATATTAAACATCACAAATATTACTAATCAAAGATGTTAGAAAAAATATTAAATCTACCTAAGGACCATACAAAGGAGGATATCATACACATTAAAGCAGAAAAATAAATGATTTAAACTAAAAACATACAGTAGGCAAGAAATAACTACATATTGGAGCTTTACAAAAATTAATTTTAAAAGACTTTGAGAATTTACAAAATATTTTTGGAGGACTTTTTCTAAATATAAAGGAATATAATTACCATCCTTATGTTAATAAACTACATAGTATTAATGAAAAGATGGTTTTCAAGAAAAATACAAATTGCTGAAAAATTTTTAAAACTATTTAAAAATCTAAATAGCTCGAAAACTATGGAAGAAAATGTTTTTGTTATCTAAGAACAAACTTTTAAATGAACTTAAAAAGGTTCCAGGCCCTAGTTAGCAGTCTAATTTCTTTTATATTTTCAAGACATGAATAATTTATGTGATGTATAAGGCATTGCCATGGCGCTCCAGGTAGCCTTAGATGACAAGTTCTATTCTCATCATTACTTGTTACTGTGTTTTCCCATTAGAATGGAAGCTCCATGGGAGAAGTCAGTCACATCCACCACTGGTTTTCCATCTCACAGTAGCAAAGTCCCAAAACAATAAATGTTGGCATGGATACAGAGAGATAGGAACACTCATACACTGCTAGTGGGACTGCAAACTAGTTCAACCTCTGTGGAAAGCAATATGGAGATACCTTAAAGATACAAGATCTACCATTTAATCCAGCAATCCCATTACTGAGCATCTATCCAAAAGAACAAAAGACATGCTATAAAAAAGACATCTGCACTCAAATGTTTATAGCAACACAATTCACAATTGGAAAGATGTGGAAACAACCCAAGTGCCCATCAATACATGAGTGGATTAATAAAATGTGGTATATGTACACCATGGAGTACTATTCAGCTATAAGAAACAATGGTGATATAGCACCTCTTGTATTTTCCTGGATAGAGCTGAAACCCATTCTACTATATGAAGTATTCCAAGAATGGAAAATAAGCACCACATGTACTCATCAGCAAATTGCTTTCACTGATCAACACCTAAATGCACATATAGGAATAACATTCATTGGGCTTCGGACGGATGGGAGGGGGGAGGAGGGGATGGGTATATATGTACATAATGAGTGCAATGTGCACTGTCTGGGGCATGGACATGCTTAAAGCTCTGACTGGGGGAGAGGTAAGGTAACATACATAACCTAAACATTTGTACCCCCATAATATACAGAAATAAAAATAAATAAATACTTTTTATAAAAATATTTTTCTTGAATTAATGCATTGTCAAATAAAGCTTCAAGAAAATCTACTAAAAAACTATTAGAGATATTAAAAATATTTAATAATATTAATTAGGTGGCCAGCTACAAAATAATAATATATAGATATAATTATATATAAATATTTACAAAGCTGAAAATAAACTAGAATCAAATTATCATTCATATTAGCAACAATTACAAAAGACTAGGAACAAAATTAAGAAAATACATACAGAAAATATAAGAAGAGAACTAAAAACATGTTTGAAGGACACAGAATATTTGAATAAGCAAGAAGACATGCACATTCCAAAAGTGAAGGACTATATCTTGTAAAGAAGTTAATGCTCTACAATTTAATCCATATGTTTAATCTTAAGTAAAACATTGTAAAGAGGGGAGACAAATTATAAAGCCTGAATAGCTAAAACAGTATGATGGTAGTATAAGATTAGGTAAATAGATAAATGAAAAAGAGAAAGATCTCTCTCTCTCTCTGTCTATATATATATAATGATGTCACTTGTCAATTACAGCAATAGCAAATACTTGTACAGACTTGGGTGCTGTTCTGTATATTTTATATATTTTATCCTTAAAACAACACTAAAAGCTAAAGAACTATTATTACTTTTTCCCCATTCCCCATTTTTACAGATAGAAAAACTGAGGCCAAGAGGGTGAAATGGAGAAAGGGCCAGGGAGCCCATGGTCAGTATGTAGACTTTCACGTAATCTCTGTTTTTATGCCGTATGCCCATGTCTCATATCCCACCTAATAAATACTGTTAAGTCAGCAGCCTCTTTGAGAGTCACTCTCTCACCTCCTAGGAGAATGTGGTCACCTAGGGTCATGGAGGTCATCAGGAAGTCTGTCTTCTCATACAGACTTTCAACCAAATCTGCTGTCAGTCTCTACACCTTTCTAGGGTACACAGCACCTCTAATTCCTAAACCTTTCAGGGTTTCCACAGCTGCTTGGTGACCTTCTCTGCAGACACTGTGGATTTCAACTTTCTTCCCTCTGACTGATCTCTTAACACTTATCTTCATATTTTTCCATTCTCTAAAATGTTTACAAAGGTCTCATCTACTGCTATGCCCTCCAGGATTAAGTTTGTAGATTTTAACTTTGTAGATTTCTTTTCATTTTTTTTACTGAGTTTTGAGAGAGAGCCCAGGAAAACACACAGTGCAACCCACCATGTTCGACCAGAAGTCACATATTAACTTACCCTAAGAAAATTATCAGGCCGGGGGTGGTGGCTCACGCCTGTAATCCTAGCACTCTTGGAGGCCGAGGCAGGCGGATCACTCGAGGTCCAGAGTTCGAAACCAGCCTGAGCGAGACCCCCTCTCTACTAAAAAAATCGAAAGAAACTAATTGACCAACTAAAAATATATATACAAAAAATTAGCCAGGCATGGTGGCGCTTGCCTGCAGTCCCAGCTACAGGGACTGAGGCAGGCTGAGGCAGGAGGATCGCTTGAGCCTAGGAGATTGAGGTTGCTGTGAGCTAGGCTGATGGCACAGCACTCACCCTAGCCTGGGCAACAAAGTGAGATTCTGTCGAAAGAAAGAAAGAAAAGAAAGAAAAGAAAGAAAGGAAAGGAAAGGAAAGGAAAGGAAAGGAAAGGAAAGGAAAGGAAAGGAAAGGAAAGGAAAGGAAAGGAAAGGAAAGGAAAGGAAGAAAGAAAGAAAGAAAGAGAAAGAAAGAAAATTATTAAAGAAGAACAGAAAGATTTACATTCAAGGATGTTTATTGCATCATAATTTATGACAGCAAAAAAATGAGAATGGTCAAAATAGTTGACAATATCAGGTTAATTAAATAACTTATGGCATATCTGTGGTGGCCAGGGAGCTGTGCTGCTCAGATCTCCCTCAACAGGATCACCCGTGGGGAGCAAGCTGCCCGGAAGCCTCCAGCTGCCAGTCTGGACCCACCACCCTGTTCATGTCAAGGCCATGCTCCTCTGCTGCCCCTGGCCAGTGACCAAGCATGGTGGGGGGACACCAGGGCCAGGCCACTCTCTCCAACACCAGAACTGTCCAGTGGGCCACCTTAGCCCACACAGCGACTCCCATCAGCCAGGCAAGGCCATCTCAGAACTGGTCTCCCTGCCCCATCCCTCCTTCCGGCTCTCCTTTCGCAGGTGCCAGGCTTGCTCCGCTGCACCCGGCTCCTGCTCCCTCCTTCCCTCCCTCCTTTGCAGGGATTTCTCCCAGAGTTTCTGGCACAGTTAATCCTCTCTCTGCCCCTGCTTCTTCGAGGCCCTGAGCTGACAGAACATCCATCCACCAATATTCAGGCAGTTTTCAAATATTATATTCATAAGAAACATTTAAGGATAAAAAGTGATCAGGATATAATGGTACCCAAAAATACCAGCATTCTAAATGTATGTTCAATATTGTCCTAGCTGGATTTGTTTTTAAAGACACAGAACAATACGTGTGTGTGTGTGTGTGTGTGTGTGTGTGTACAAAATCCTTCACACATTTACATGGCAATAGTAAGAGTGCCTATTTCTGGGTCATTGGATTATGAATGCTCATTGCTACTTTTTTATTCTTTCCTTTATTTTGGGGTGTCTCAATGCTGAACATTAGTACCTTTATAATCAGAAACAAAGACAAAGTACACACACACACACACACACACACACACACACACACGGATCCCACGCGACTGAGTGCAGGCGCTGTCTGAGCGGCGGGCACTGGGCGGCTGCATCTTTGGAAGCCGCCGCGCAGTGGGCAGGCATAACCAAGCAGCAGGAAATACAGATTATAACGTCAATGCTTCAAAAATGTGCTTGGCTGATTCCAGATGTTCTCAGAATCCAAACTGCATTTAGGAATCTTGATGGAGCATCAGGAAGAAACAAAACAGATGGAGTGCCGATCCTACTGAGCATTGCTTGTTTTCATTTCATTATGTTTTAAAAGAAATTTCTACCGAGTCAATGTTTACCCAAGCTACTTTATTCTTCATTTTGTCACCTATCCAGTGAGCAAGAATGATGTCTTCTCCTTGTCCTTGAAGGACAGGCAACTTTCCTCCCAAGTCTTTAAAAGGGATGAGTCAGGGAACACTAAGCTGGCCTGGGGCACGTGCCTTGTCCTTGCCCCCAGCCACCTCGAGCTTCCACCCTGAAGCTGCCTCTGCATTTGCTGTTTCTGAGGAACTCTTGTGAGTCAAAAGGTCAGAACAATATAATACCACCACCCACACAACAGTGAGCAGTAGCCTTCACTGGGCAGCTGCTTTCCACATATTAAATAGCTCGTCTGACCCCCATGAGAATCCTGTGAGGGACATACTGGCACCCGCCCGGTTATCCAGGAGAAATCGGCTCGAGAACAGAAGCAAGTCTGCAGCTCAGGTACACAGCCGGCTGCCCTGCGTGGCGATGACAGTTGGGTGATGCCAGATACGCCGCAGGGAAGTGAGATCCCACCGGAAGGCAGCTGGTCCCGACAGACCAGGGCATCGGCACTTAAACAATGGGGCAGTCAAGCAAGGGCCACTAAGTAAGGACTGGAAGACAGGTGGGTGAAGGGACATGGCGGAGGACGGTAGAATGAGTCCAAGAAGCTGTCCCCTGGGGAAAAGGGTGGGGAGGAAGGGAGGCGAGCGAGTATGTGAAGACCGGACACACAGGGCAGGGGACAAGCAGAAACCAGTGATAGGGTGATGGGAGTGTCAGCCAAGAGGAAGGATGGAAACAATGCAGGATATGGATATTCCCACTCTGGGGAAGCAAGACGGGAAGGCAGAGAGAAGAACTGATGTGAGAGGGAATTGCATCACTTCCTCTTCTCTGTTATGTTAACCTCACACCTTCCCGCCCCTCTGCCAAACACAGGGAGAAAGACGAACTCCGCCCTCTGCTTAGCATTCTGTGGAGAGAAATGGCAACCCCCCAGCTGCCACTGCCCCCTGGCGCACTGAGCTAGGCCGGGGGTTTGGGTTTCTGGGTGTCCTCTGTGTTTTCAGGGATTCCTGCCAAGCATGAGAAGCAGCTGTCACTTAGAAGGGATTCTTCCCTGGCAGGGTTATTGTGGCCATGAAATGATCACATATGTAAAGGACATTTGCATAGAGCTTGACGCGTAGCATGTGCTCTATGAATGGTGTCATGGGGGGAGGTGTCATGTCCTTTTGCTACTCAAAAATATTCAAAGGCTGCCGGCTGTCAACAGGACACAAGGCCAGACACCCCGCCTAGCCTTGAAAGCTCTGCATTGACTGGCCCCTACTTATAGTTCTACAACCTTAATCATAGAATTGACTCACTAAATCTACATTTTGCCAGCTTTCATCCTACTTAGAAATGCCAAACAGCTTATGTAAGAGGATTTAAGAATTAAAGGACATGGGTCCCCTTCTTTGCAGGGCTTAGCTGTGGATCACAGAAGTTTATCCACCAACTAATTCTGTCAGGCCCAGCTGGGAGGAGTGAGGAAATGTCCTACATTGCATCCCGATATATCAGTCAAGTCTGGGTGAGGTGAGGTGACACTGCTGGGTCCCTGGAGCAGCTTTCCAACGAGACGGTGGCCTAACAGGAGGGAGATGCCTGGTGAGTTCTACGTCAAAGGAACAAGAAGAAGAGCAGGTGTCACGTAATCTAGTTAGAAAAATGAAGCTAGAATATTGCGTTTGAAGATACATGGCCACAAGTCATCAGGCTTAAAAAGAAGCAAACAGCCGTGCATACAGGGCCTGTTGGGCAAAGCCCGAGGAATGCCGGAGCAAGTAAGAAGAAAACTGCTGCAGGTGTCGTTCTCCACGATAATGAAGCAACGTGAGCCCATGTTCCAGACACACAAATCTCATTTTTACCAACTATTCTTGTTGGCTCAGTGCAAAGAGGCTGCTTTTGTTTGATTTACTTATTATGGCTGTTTTCGCCATGTGGCAACCATTCACCCTCCCCTGGCAATTGGCTGACCCGCACTCAGACCACGGGCTTGTGATGTTTTGCTAGTTCCAGAGGCAGGCCTCAGACTGGGCCTGCCACGGGCTTTTAGCCACACTGATTGGTTCATTGATAAGGATCAATGAGATGCAATAAGATCTTTGTTGGAGCAGCAGGTGATAAGGCATTCGCATTTTTTTTTTTTTTTGCTGGAACTTTCCATAAGTAAGATGACACATACCTGGAGCTGCCCAGGAAGCCAACACTGTGGAAGACACTGCCAAGAAATGGAGAGAAACTGGGTCCTCCAACACGGTATGAACCCTTGAATCAGACTGTACCTGAAGCCAATATATCCCAACCACATCAGTTAAGTGAGCCAATACGTTCCTGCTTTTCTTAGGCCAGTATATGCTGGGTTCCATCCTCACAATTGAGAGTCACAAGTAACACAGAAATGGCATCTACAACCAAAATAAACTCATCTCTGCCTGAGAGACGGGACCACCTGTGAAACAGGAGGTACACTCCGCTTCACGAGCGCTTGCCCCGCGGGCTGTAACACAGAGGCCGGGTCGCACGGAAGGGCGAGTGCCGCCGGCTCCCACAGACCCAGCGCGCTTAGCCCAGACTTGCTGGGAGAATATCCACCGTCTCGCGCGTGCAGAGACACCTCAGGTAGCCAGGAGGAAAAGCCAGTGTAGGAGGCCCAGTGAACAGTCTCTGTCTCACAATCTCCACGGCCAGTGCCTCTTGCCTGCAGTCCCCAGCTCAGACCATCCTGTCCAGCAGAACTGGTCTCACTGCTGTCCCCTCATTCCACATGTCAGCTCCTCCCACCCGGTTTCTCCACCTCCTCATTACCCCCCAACCTCACCCGCACTCCAAAGCCGGCTTCAGGCAGGGCCTTTCACTTCTGAGTAGAATGGCCCATATTTGAACTCAGTTTCCTTATCCATAAAAGAGGACAATAATCTGTTAGGGATTTGGCTATCACAACATAATGACGATAATCGTGACAGCCAACATTTATGGAGCACTTCAATATATGTCAGGCTCTATCCTGAATGCTTTACGTATATTAACTTGTTTAATCTTTACGTGCCCCTAGGATAAAGGTGTTGTTATTGTACACATGTAGGCAATGGAGGCACAGAGAGGTAAAGCAACTTGCCCAATGCCGTGCAGCGAGACGGTGACAGAGCCGTAGTTCAAACCCGAGCAGTGTGCTGCCAGAGCTTGCATTCATACCTGCCGCCTTGCAGCGCCCTGGGCGGTGCCAAGACGCAGTGAGAGCCCAGACTCGGGGCGTCAGCATCCTGCCCAAACCACTCCAGCCTGAGCTGCCAGTCCCCGTGGAGGATACTTAAAGTGACAATGGCAAGATACCTTTCAAATTACTCTTTTATTACTTGTCACTTAGGTATGAGTCCTAAGTAGGGTCCTCCCTTCCCCTAAACTCAAATCTAGTTCTCACCGGCCAGCTCCCCACCCCAGAGGCGCTCACGAGAACATCCAGCTGGGGCGGAATTAGGACACTGTCTCACACCAGGGGCTAAGCTAGAGTAACCAACATTCTGACTCACCTTCACAGTCCTGGCTTACGTATGTTTCCTTCATGTAAATATTAACAATTTTATAATTTTGGTTTGGACCATAAATTCGTTGGTCGCCCTAGGCTCACCCACATGCTAACTAAGGGAAGGACAATGTCATAGACCTCCTTTCCTTTCCTCCTTTTTGTTGGGGTGGGGGGAACAGAGTCTCACTCTGTCACCTGGGCTAGAGTGCTGTGGCATCAGCCTAGCTCACAGCAACCTCAAACTCCTGGGCTCAAGCCATCCTACTGCTTCAGCCTCCTGAGTAGCTGGGACTACAGGCATGCGCCACCATGCCTGGCTAATTTTTTCTATTTTTAATAAAGATAGGGTCTTCCTCTTGCTCAGGCTGGTCTCAAACTCCTAACCTCAAGTGATCCTCCCACCTCAGCCTCCAGAGTGCTAGGATTACAGGCGTGAGCCACTGCGCCCAGCCTCCTTTCCTCCTATGAGGATCTCCCTGATTCATGTTACTGTGAACTACGTACCTTCCTGAAAGCAAAGAGATGGCATTTCAACCCCGCAGGGCCACCTCCTTGAGTTTATCTCCAGAAGTTCTGAAATGGGTGAAAGCAGACATTAAGTCCATGGCCAAACTGTATAACAGATAGAACAAGAAAAATAAAAACAAAACTGTATGCATCAGCTCAGGCTGCTATAACAAATAGACAGATATACCACAGACTGGGTGGCTTAAACAACAGACGTTTATTTCTCACAGTACTGGAGGCTGGGGAGTCCAAGATCAAGGCACTGGCAGATTCAGTTGCTAGTAAGGGTTCTCTTCCTGGCCTGCAGTCGGCTCACATGGCTGGGGGGAGGAGAGAAAATGAAACAGCTCTGGTCTCTCAGCCTCCTCTTATTATGTAAGGACACTAAGCCCAGGATGGGGGCCTGGCCTCATGACCTCATCTAAGCCTAATTACCTTCCAAAGCCCCCACCTCTAAATCCATCACATTGCGGGGTTAGGGCTTCAACATATGAATGTTGAGGAGATACAAACATTCAGTTTGTAGCAGAAACAAATAAAAAACCCACCCCGATTCCATCCCCCGTCTCACGTGGTATTTGGCCATGTCTCCATGGGCGGTGTTCTCTGACCACCTTCCTCCAACAGCAGCCCCAGCTTCAGCTTCTGAACCCCAACACGGCTGGGTGCTCTTCTCAGCAGCACCGTGTGTACATGTGTGTGCACTTTTAATTGACTGGCTCCCCTCGTGAAACTGTGAGCTCCACGGGGGCAGCCCTGTACGTGAGGGGTCGAGCAGCCTCTCCTCGCCGGGTTCTGTGAAGACAAACGCGCTAACGCACGTGCGGTGCGTATAAGCCACGTTCTCATGTCATCCGTGGACAGACAGGAAACCTGTTTTATTTTTACAGCTGTGTGTTGTTTCCTTTCACAAGGGAGTCCCTATGCCCACTCAGCAGTAAGGAAATGAAATTTGTCCCAGTCCGGTCAATTCAAACCACAATGGCACTTTTAAAAAATTGCTTCTTAGTTCCCCTGGGGTAAAATTCAAATTCAAGTACTTTTGTTATGATTGACTGTCCAGTTGAAATGCTAAATGCTCCCACTGGCTCAACTCTAAGTTACCTGTCACCTCCTCTGGCCTCAGCCTAACTCACCAGAAAGCCTCCCCTCGCCCACTGTCAGCGACAGCTCGGGCTCCAGGGGAAGAAGGTGGGAGTCACTTACGTGACCAGCTAGCTGGGCTCTTGGCGGCAGCCATCCTCAGGTGGGAGGCACTCACCAGCCTTACCTCCATAGCGCCCTGGCCTCTCGGGAGGCTTCTCTCCAGGCCCCGGCCTTGGCGAGGCGGGAGAGGGTTGGGGAAGGGTCAAGTACCCCTGCAGACACTCTGCTGGCCCCAGGTAGCCCTCACTTCTCTCCTGCTCACAGCAGCAGAGGCTACGGGGCAGCGGGAGGGGCCGGTGGGCTGGGCAGGCCACACGCTGGGACAGCTTCTCTGTTCCGTTCCACCGTCTCATCCACTGCTGGCCAGGGTGCGCTGTGCCTCACTTGTGATCTGGTCTTTGTTCTTGGCCCTCTTGAGGGGGGTGGTCATGAAAGAAGGAGAACACTTCTTACCCTGTCTCAGGTACTGCTGCAAGAAATAGGCTTTCTTTGGCACTCTATTCCCCGCAAGTAAGTGCTCGAAAGTGCAAAGCTCCACGCACCTGGCTCCAATCATTCTTGATCTCCTCCTGGCCTGCCTTGCTAACACCGTAACCTGGGGCGTTTGCCTTCTGCAGAGAAGGCTTGGCAGGGAGCATAGGAATCCTGATCTACCCCTCTCTGCATAGCTCAGGAGCACCAAGCAGGGTGCCAGAACTAGAAGCTTCAAAGCTGTGCTCTGCCACTTGCTTGCTGCATGAGCTCGAGCAAATCACTTAACCTCTTGTAGCTCAGTTTCTCCTCTGTAGAGGGAGGTGATATTGTGAAAAGTAAATAAATTAATACATGTAAAGCATTTTAGAGCCATCCCTGGCACATAGTAAGTGCTGGCCCCTAGCTGCTGGCTGAACAACTGGTTCCTGGAGGTCAGAGCTGCTGCTGTGTCTGTAGTGGGTTCAAGTGATTTAAGCAATGAGTTTAGTCACCTCTAGTGCAACTTCTTTGCAGGCTGCCCCTGCAGTCCCAAGTGGGATGACATCAGTGGCCTTCTTAGCAGGACCAGGGGCTGAGCGATCTCAGAAGAGGCCATCTGACTTAAGCTGCTTTTCAGAAATGTGGCTTCACAATTTTTAATTTCTCAGTTTTTCTGGCCCAAAGAATAGAGCTTCCTGGCCTCAGACCCTTCTAAGAGCACTTCTCTGCCTTGACAAGGGCGGCCACTGCTCACTGGGGTTTTGTTTGTATGTGAACATCTGCTTCCAGCCACCGCAGGCATAAATTCATCAGCATAAATCAGACAGACCCGGCAACTGCGAAGAGGCTGCAGGGTTGCCCTAAAAAAAATTTCTGTTTGTTCTTGGCTTTTGTCTAGACAGCAGTGGGATCCTAGAGCACCTCGGTGAGCAGCGACAAGCTAAGCAGCTGGAGCTGGGCAGCCTTCCAGAGCCTGGCCTCGCCGCCATGTGAACACTCACACGCTGTGCTCCTCAGGCACGTGCACTGCCAGGGCCGGAGCGCTGGAGGAGGCTGGAGGAAGAAGCGCCTCTCCCTTTGCTGGGAGTTTTTGGCTTATGGCCCCACGAAGCAGCTGGTGTAAGCTCTGGCAGACCTTATTTGATTTCAGACAATCCACAATCGTGCAAATCCCTAAGAGAGTGATTTTGCATGTGAACAGGGACCAGGGCACCCTGGGACCAGGCAGTGCACGCGTGGGGAATCTGGGTGCAGGGCGCACAGAGCCCGAGAAGACTGTACACAACGAGAGGACAGAGGGGTGGTGGCCTGGCGGGTATGAGTGAGCGGGAAGGAGATGGCAGATAGATGGCAAGGGCACATGCAGTGACCCGCACAATGAGGAGCACAGCCAGTGTCGGCAACCTGGGGGGTTGCCCCAGCAACACCAGTGACCAGTCATATAACCCAGTGCGGATTCCCTGGTCTTCTAAGCCCAGTTTCATATCTAGAAAGTGGAGGCAATAATACTACCTATTTCATAGGGGTGTTATGAGAATCAAATTAAATTGCACCACCATCATAATTATTTTTGCCACTGTTGCTTGCTGGGTTACAATCAAGGACGCGGAATGGAGAAGAAAGACCCTAGGTATTTTTTGAGGAATAAGACCACCTGGGGAGTGGCTTCCAAACTGGAGTCTAACTTCTATTAAATACATGGTTTTTCAGTGGAAGTAGAATGCTAATCTATGAGTCCACTATGGGGAGTTCTCCTTCAGAGACCAGGCCCTGTGCTCCCCGAATACATACCTTCTCTGAAGATGGGCTCCAGGGTGAACGCAGACTCAAAGGGAAGTTACTCGAATGGTTAATGTTTAATCCCCCGGACTGTGTTGAGCAGACCCAAGCCCTTTCTCTCCTGGACTTACTGGTAATAACTGCCCCATTTCTGGGAGAGTCTGATGCTCTAGTTTTATACGTTGGAATCATGTTGGAAATGACATAGGGTCGTGATGTATAGTCTGATATGATTCAATAGTGATGGACAATATTGGTTTTGGACTCTGCAAGTGAGAATTGGAAGATAGGAAGAGAGTAAGAGGAAGGGAGGGACAAAGGAAAGCAAAGAGAGGAGCAGGAGAAATATTAAAAACCTGAGTCACCAGGCGTGTTTACCTGCACCAACTTTAAGCCAAAAACAGCCAGTAGCTGAGAACAAAATTCAGCCAAGTTTCCAGTCTGCTCCTGGAGTCTCTGTGGCAAAACCAGATATCTCAGTTTTACACCACATGGAGGTTTACCTAAGTGTCATTTTAAGTGGTTTATTCCGGGAGAGGGCGACCTTAATGAAAGAAAAGATACCATATACATATTTCAGGATGCTTGAAGAAGTACAGAAGAAAGTATATTTTTTTATTTTTTCAACAACAGGAAATTATAATTGCTGATAATAAAAAGGCTGTCATAGGATTGCGTGTTCACTGAGGTGGATCACCCGGAAGGGTGCATACGGTTCTGCCTACTGGACCTGCACTGCCAGACCCTAAAGAAGGTGCTCCCTGCGGGCACTCCCTGTGAGGTTCTGGGCCAATGAGCCACCCGGTGGGACCTGGGGAGGCTGTTCCTAGAGGTCCAAACACCTGCAAAGAGCGTGGTCCTTGCCAGTGCAGAAGTAAGCTGCCACTTAAGTGAGGGCAGTGAGAGAGAGCACTCCGTGAGACAGGCTAAGCAGATTTATTACCCGAAGGTAGGCAGCAAGTATAAACAGAGGCCCAGGATGCGTGGTGAGCTGGTCCCCAAGGCTCAGGAAAGCCACTCAGGGTGGGTGGAGTCTCCTCTGTGAGTGCCCACATTGCACCGCAGCCCAGCCATCCCTCAAGTGCCCTGCCCTGGGTTTCACACCCTGGGTGCCACGGAGCTTACTGGGCACAAGCGTCACAGAACATCCTGTTCTAGGAGGCATTTTCTCCTTACCTCAGGCTCTTGCATTCCCCGGACATTCTTGGAACTGAAGCGAGAGGGGGACAAACTGGGTCAGCCCAGGCTGTCCTGGGGCCTGTACTCCTACACACCAGCCCTTGCAGTCAGTGTGCCTGACTGCTATGCCTCAGTGGCTACAACAGCCAGTTTTCTCTAGGCCTCCTCTGGGTTGGGCCTGAGTCACAGCGCACTCCGATCTTCATGGCAGAAGAACCGGGGTGCGTGGCTCGTCTCCACCCTGCAGCTGAGGGGCGGCCCGTGCACCTGCGCCACGTCCTCGCTGCCTAAAGAACAAGCACCGCAAATACCTCACAGCCATTCGTGGCAACTGTCCAGGAAGTCACCGCTGCCTTCCTCACCTGCTGCCTTTCTGTCCTCATGGGCACTCTGCTCCCCATTCTCGATTTTGGCTTGTCCCTGACCCTTCTGTCTGTTTGGACTTGGAGCTGCGGAGTCAGAGCCTGCATCTGGGCCCCTCCCCAGCCTCTGCCTGCAGCTCTCATCTCCGCACCTCCTGCCCGGCCGCTGCTGTAGGGGGAAGCTACTCTGGCTTTGGTTCTTGGAATGCAACTGTGCTTGGATCCGGGCCTCGCAAAGCATGGCAGGGCTGCCCCAGTTAAAACTGCTGAGCTTTCAGTTTATGCTTCTGCCCCTGCAGGAAGGGATGCAGAGAGAGCTTTCCAAAAACTCCTGTCTGTCTTCTGATAATTGTGATAAGCAGTTAGATCCCTCTTGTTAAAAAACAGCCAAGGGTTTTCAATGCCAAGTTCTGCAGCCATAGATTTGTCTAAGTGTTGCTTCTAAATGAAGCAGGCTGGAGGAGTCTTGCAAAGTGCAAGTGCATAAGATAAGGCCAGAATAGGACTTGTAGCAATTAAGAACCAGTGGAATGTGTCTCTGCTCTTCTTTGATGTTTATTTCCTTATGTATCTTTTTAAAATATAATACTTAGTAACACGCATTTATGTAGCACAGCTGTTTTCCTTAGACAAAAGGTATTAATTGAAAATTTTACAATTCTGATTTGAATCTCATATGTTCGAGTGCATTTCTAAGCCTTTATTCCAATGGGTATCAACCCTCTGTGCATTAGAAATAACTGGGAAGCATACTGAAGACCCAGGCCCTTAAATTCTGGGCCCAGGCACCTGTTCTGTGAGCATATATGATATTTAAGAACCATTAGTCCAGTGTCTCTTAAACTTTAAAGTGCATGGGAACCACCTGGGGATCTTGTTTAAAAATTCCAGATTCTGGGTCGGTCCATCTGAGGTGAAGCCTGAGATCCTATAATTCTAAGAAGCTCCCAGGTGAGGCTGCTGCTGCTGCTGAACCCATCACCCTGAATAGCAAGGCCAGGACAATGTCGCCAGACGCAGCTGCTCTCCTGCTGGCAGCTGGACCCACACTGGAGGTCCGGGACCTGAGGGAACATGATCAGACTGCTCAGGGCTGCACTTTTAACGACAGAACACGAAGTGATTTACAGCAAGCTTGACATACATCTTCTGTTAATCCACACAAACTCCACACGATCAACATTGCTCTATTAGGTTTTACAGATGAGAAAGCCAAGACTCAGAAAGTCATACTGCTAGAAAGTAGGTGTATTGGTTTTCTATTGCTGCTTTGACAAATGCCCACAAACTTAGTGGCTTCAAACAAGACAACCTTATTATCTGATGGTTCTGCAGATGAGAAGTTCTAAAATGAAGGCCTCGGCAGGCTGCGTTCCTCCTGGGGGCTCTAGGAGGATCGGTTTTCTCGCCTTTAGAGCTTCTAGAGGCTGCCCGCACTTCCCTGGCCCACGGTCCCTTTATCCATCTTCTAAGCCAGCAACTCACATCTCTCTGACCACAGCTGGGAAGGTTCTCAGCTTTTAAGGAATGAAGTGATTAGATGGGGCCACCTGGATAACAGAAGATACTCTCCCCATCTCGGAGTCTGTACCTTAATCGAATCTGCAAGTCCCTTTTACCATGCAAATTAACATCCAGTGTCTGGAGATTAGGGCATAGCCATCTTTTGGGGGGCCATTATTCTGCCTACCACAGGGGGAAAACTGGAATTTGGACCCTGGAATCAAACTCAGGTTTCATTTATTCCAGAATCCATGTTCTTTCCAGGACACAGCTCAAAACAGCAGCCATATTGAATGTTCTTGTTTTCTAGAGGCCAAGTCATGAATGGTGTCAAAGTTTAGTGCCGCTGTAGGCAGCATGAATTCCATTATCATCCTAAATTGAACTAAATGGTGCTGAAGTGGATTTCGTCTATTGCAATTCATTTTGCCTTCTCCTTAGACTCAGCAGAAACCAGCCCGTCTGTGCAACTGCAATGCCTTGTAATAACGCACGAACATCTAATTGTGGTTCCTGGTCATTATCTAATGTAACTAAAAAATAAGATAGAAACCAGGGAACATCTTTAAGATTTGGCAATGAGTTATTTATACTTTTGAGCAACTGCACTGAAGCAACATCAGTAAAAGAGCCTTGAACATACATTCGACTCCCTTGCAGGGAGCTTGATGACGACTCAGGTGCTGTGTTCACCAACTCACTCACAGTCCTGCCTCTACAGTGGCCAGGTGCCCCAGTCTGCAGAGATTGAGCCCCTAAATGGGGCCAAAACTCATCCCATGCTTCCTGAGTGCATTTAGAACTAGGTTTTATTTTCCAATCTGCAGTTCCAATCCCCAGCTGTAGGACTCCTCATTATCAGACATATTATTAATACCAACAGGAAAATGTGAACAGAGAAACATTTAGTCGGATTGAATTGTGTCCCCTCTCAATCCGAAAAATAATTGTTGAAATGCTAGCTCCCACTGCCTCATAATGTAAACTTATTTGGAAATGGGGTCCTTGAAGATGTAATTAGTTAAGATGAGGTCGTGCTGGAGCAGGGTGGGCCCTGAACACAGTACGACTGGTGTCCTTCAAGAGGAGAGAAGCACAGAGGGAGAAGATGACATTGTGGCCACAGAGGCAGAGATTGGCATGGGGCATCCTCGAGGCAAGGAAAACCAAAGAATACCAACAAACACAGAAGGTAGAAGAGACAAGGAAGGATTCTCTCCCGCAGGTTTCAGGAGAAACCAACCCTGCTGACACCTCCACTTTAGCACACAGTTTGTGGTGCTTTGTTAGGGAGGCCCTAGCAAACTGACACACCACCTTTCAGGATGTTGTTACATTTCTCACTCTAGAGAAAGTATATATTTCTGGAAAGGTAAATAAATATAAATTTAAAAATGATCAGAATGTGGCTCAAACATTGGAGATAGAGTCCCAGGGAATGAATGATTTTTGACTACAAGATGTTAAACCACATCATAGAAACTTTGCCAAACACAACTTATTATAAAGTTTTAGTTCAACATAATGGACATTTCCTAGTCTTTAAAGAAGTCTGAAAGGTCGAAGGCCTTTGCCACCCAAAATGCAGCTGACCTACACCAAAATCATAAGAATATTAATTATCTTCTTAATGTTGATAACTCACACCTAAAAATTCTCTTTCTAGTAATTTTAAGAAAATTTTAAGAGATGTACACAAGAAGTTATGCACCCTTAAGGATGTTCATCATGGTAAAATGTCCAAAGAGATAATAGTTAAATTATGATACATCCTTATGATGAATTTTTTATGCAGACGCTAAATACATATTTTAAGAGAATAGTTAACTGACATGGGAAAATGGTTAAATATAACACAGTGAATAAAAGGAAGGTGGGTGGCCTGATAAAAGGACACTAGTATGATCCCAGTTTTGGTAGTATGTGTTTCTGTCTACAGTATGGAAAAATTAAAGAAAATATAGCAAAATGTTAACTGGTTATCTCTGAGTAGTAAAATTGTAGGCAATTTCTATTTCCTTCCATATACTTGATTGTATTTTCAACTGTTTACCATGAGCATGCATTGCTTTTATAATGAGAAAAAAAATGCTATTAAAAAACAATTGTCCATGTAATTTGCTCAGAAGGTTTTTCTTTATGTTTTTTAGCCGCTGTTTCTAAATTATTTCAGAAAAACAAGGCTTTGGAGGAATTTTCTCCCTACTAATGTTTATGTTAGGTTATTTACATGATGGAAGGCATATGGAGACATTGGACTTCTTGTTTCAGCTCCAACGTATAAAGAACTTGGAAGTCATCACACCCATCCTCACAAGAAAAAGCTGGACAAACTGAACACCAATGATTTCTCTTGGACTCATCAGAGAACTGATGAGAGGGGAGACAGGCACATCCAGAGCCACAGTTGAGATCTACTTACTTACCTGAGCAGACGTGCTGGAGCTGTAAACTGGTAGGGTCACTTCTGGGGACCGCAGTCTCAGGGGAAGCCCTTTGTTTTGTCAGCATTACCTCTGGGAACCCCACCAGTTTCTCACAGTGAAGTTCAGAGAGATCCCCTCACGGCCCTGGCAGAGGACTGGGAAGAGTGATCCTTGGGAAATGCACCCAGAGCTTTCTCCATAATAAAGGCTTAAGCCCCTGCGGAAAGACTTTTACCCAGCTTTAGGCTTGTCCTAGAGCCCTGGGGGAAAGGCATTCCTCTCACTGCAGCCCTTTTCCCCCTTCTTGTCTGACCTGAGGGGCGCATGAAAGCTATTCAAGAAGAAACACCTATGAAGGTCTCAGGCCAGAGACTCAGGCCCACCAAGAGACTGGAGCTTTAATCATAAGATTAGAGGACACTCCTCTCCCACTGCCTCACCCACACCAGCAGGGCTGCAGGGTGACAGTGGCTGGCCGCTGAAAGAGCTGTGAGACGCAGGCACTGTCTGAGGACGGGTCCTTATGGAAGCCCACAGCCAAGAGGGGAAACAAAGACAAGGACACCAGAGGCATTTGAAGCCTCCCACACTAGTTACAAGGAACATTAAACAAAGCTCAACTCCTTGCCAGATTAACATAAATCCTCAGGCTAGAAGCCTATTTATCTCATGTTGTACCCAATACAACATGTCCAGCTTTCAACAAAAATTATAAACCAAATCAAACACAGATCAAAACCAGACTCAAACATGATGTTAGATTTATCTGTCAGGGAATTTAAAATAATTATGTTAAGGGCTAAAATGGAAAAAGTAGACAACAAGCAAGAAACAGATGGGTAATGCAAGCAGAGAGATGGAAATTCTAGGAACGGATCTAATGTAAATGCTGGAAAACAAAAACACTGTAACAGAAATAAACTGGAAAAAAAAAAAAAAGAAATCAGAAAATGGGCATGGTGGCTCACATCTGTAATCCCAGCACTTTGAGAGGCTGAGGCAAGAGGATTGCTTGAGGCCAGGAGTTTGAGACCAGCCTGGGCAACACAGTGAGACTCTGTCTCTACAAAAAATTTCAAAATGTGCCAGGTGTGGTGGTACACACCTGTAGCCCAGGTACTCGGGTGGTGGAGGTGGGAGGATCACTTAAGTCCAGGAGCTTGAGGTTGCAGTGAGGTATGATCAGGTCATCGTGTCAGGTTTTAGTCAGAAAATGTTGGTTCTTGACACGCTCACGGCCAAAGCATGACCAAACATGCCAAAGTAAGGCAAGCATGAAAATGAGGTTTATTGGGGAGAGAAAGATAGGATTATAGGGCAAGAGCAAGATGTAGGTTTACAAAGAATGGTACATACGCCACAGATGATGACCAGACTCATTGTCACAGCAAAGGGAGAGCAGAAGGAAGGGTGCAAAAAAGGGTTGGCTATGGTTTGTGTCTTGTTTTACAGTGTCCAGATAGGGACCTCCCTGTGGTTCAAACATCACCATAGAACCACTTTGATTGGACAGTTGGGAGCTGCAAGACCTGAGTCTTACTGCACACGTGGGTTCTAGGTCACATTCCAGACTTTGTGGTACCTGTGCTGCTTGGCCCGTGGACTGGAGAGTCCTCTGCATTCTTTTGCAACTGGCGTACCAAGTTCTGATTGGCAGATTTGTAGGGTATTCCCTCCTCCCCCAGGTATGGAGAATTAGAGTGGGGCAGGACCAAGATAGGGGCAACAGGACCCACTTTCATCCCTAGGATACCCGAAATCCCTATCTACCTAACAATTGCATTCCAGCCTGAGTGACAGAGCAAGACCCTGTCTCTAGGGGAAAAAAAAAAGTAAAATGATATAGGTCAGAAACTTGGATCTACAAAAAGAAAGTATGAGTGTCAGAGAAGGAATAAATGAAGGTACAACCAAATCTTTGATTTTTAAAAATTCTTTCTTTCTAGAGTGCAGTTGTGTAATCTTAGCTCACTGTAGCCATGAACTCCTGGGCTCAAGTGATCCTCCTTGCCTTGGCCTCCCAAAGTGCTGGGATTACAGGTGTGAGCTACTGCACCTGAACAGATTTCTTAAATTCTTATTTGATCCAAAAGATAATTGTTTAAAGTAATAGCAGCAACAGTGTTTTGGATGATTGCAACATATGAAAGTGAAGTGAGTGACAGTAATTTCATAAGGGATGGGAGGGAGGAAATGGGAACACTCTATTGTAATGTACCTGCACTACACATGAGGAACAGTGTTATTTGAAGGCAGATTTAGACTACTTAAAATGTATATTGTAAATTTAAGCAGCCATTAACTTTTTAAAAAAGGATATAACCAGCTATTGTCCCATAGTTTGCTTTCCTATAATTGCCAACTGATGGTTACATAGTTATAACTGATGGTCGTAAAGATTCTTAACTTTCTTAATTACTCCCATAGACAACATCAGCCTTGTGAAACCTAAGGCTACTTTTTGAGATATCTTCCAGGCCCTGTATTCTAGTGGATTCGCTGACCCACCCAGACCAGTGGTCCATACCAAGGAACTGACTCAACTGGTCTTGCGACCCCTACCCAGGACTGACTCAGCACAAGAAGACAATTTCTACACTCCTGTGATCCCAGGCAATCAGCAGACCCAATTGCCTAGCTATTTGCCCGCCAAACTATCTTAAAAAATTCTTTCTCCCCAATTTTCAAGAGGATGGATTTGAGAACTTCCTCCTGCCTCCTCACATGGTGCCTGCAATATTAAACTCTTTCTCTGCTGTAACTCTGCTCAGTGTATTGGCTTCCTCTTGAGTAGCAGGCAATGAACCTGCTGGGGCCCACGGGTGTAGGCCTCACCTTTCTGGACCCATTTCCTCATCTAGGACATGACTAGTTAGAATATCATCTCTCTCTAATTCCCTTAGTGTTCTGCAACTCTATTACTTAAGAAAAATTATTTCAAAAGTCTACCTTCTTCCTTTAGTCAAAGTCTATAAGGAAGAGCCTTTTGAAAGGTATAAAGAACCTTTTAAAATAATCAGTTCCCTAATTTATTATTTCAGTAAGTTTAGGTTCTCATATTTCCAAACTGTGAGTTGCATTTAGAAGGTTCATCCGGTACATATAATATTGAATTTGCTCACCTGTCAGCATGCCTCAATGCATTGTGTTGTAAAAACACACAAGACTAAAAGGAAAAGGCCATTTCATGGTATTGATTTCACTGCCAGAGACAGCACAGGACATGTGCCTTTCAATCCAAAAAAGAAATAACCAAGCTGCCTTTCCTTGCCTAAATAGAGTCACAATTAGTTTGTGATTACCTTCAGATCTATCAATAGACTTCCCTTCCCTGGCTGTCAATACATTTCTGAGTTCAGTGAACACTTTTACGAGCTACAGCTTTCCTGTCAATCAAAAAGTTTTGCTCCTCTAGATTATTGGTTAAGTTGCAGGGTTCATTAAAAAAAAAAAGAAAGAAAAAAGCCATTTGGGGGCTAACCTAGAGAGCATTGTGGAAATGACCTGTCCCTTTTGAAATGAGATGGTGATCTTACTTCAGGTTAAAGCTATTGAGAAAAACTATTAATCCAAGCTCATTTGCAAGTCTAATCACAGTCTCATCTCTGGACTTTCCTAACCTAACCCCTTAAAATAAAAATCCCCAACAAGCAGAATTCTAGCCAAAAGGCCTATTTCCCACTTTACAACCATCTGCCTAGTGGCAGACAGACAGAAATGCTTTCAGCCTACCTGGAGCCATACCTGCTCGAGCAAGTACTTGCATGCTATTTTTGCTCCACTGGGAAATGACAGTGGCATTGTAATCAAGTGCAGGCTCAGCTACTTGCCCCTTGCAAAAGCAGATAGCAAGGAGGAGGTGTAGTAGAAGAAAATTGACTTGAGCTAGCCATGGAGAAATGCCTAAGGCTCATGCCTCAAAGAAACCATTTCAAAGTCTTAGTCTGAGGGTAGGAGTTTTAAAAGGGCAGGAGTGGCAAGGAGGTGCTGGTCAGTTGACTTGCCCTAATGATTATCTTGAATGGTTGTTCCACCTGGTGAATGGGCAGGCCATCTGCAGGGCTGTTTGTAGATTAACTGCAGCCTTGAGGTCATCTTCTGGTGGGGGTCTGGATTGTTTCAAGACTCAATCTCTGGAATTTCTAAACAAGCACATAATTAGATAGGGGAAACTTGTGCAGGGGAGTGCTTGGTAGAAAAGAGGGTAAAGGTCAGTATTTCATAACAAGAAATGGGCAGGACATTTCCAAACAGGGCACTGAAAAACAGGGCAGTGGTTACAACTCCCCACTGTCATCATGAAAATCAATGTTTCACCTTGAAGGAAAAAGGGTCAGATCACCAGACATCAATACTTTCTTTCCTATATTAGACTGTTCTTCAAAACACACTTAGTTAAATAAATTCCAACATACAGACCCTGATGGGTTGGATGCAGGCATTAGCTGGAACAAAGAGCAAAATCTTGCTTGTTAAAGGTCTTTAGCCAATCAGGGACTCTTCACTTGTACGGTAAGAATTCAAGAGAAACTATAGTCACTCACTCTCAGTTATGAATTTTATCCAGGTGTTTCTGCCTACAAAGAGTCCCTCAGACCAAGAGTCCAATTGCCCAGAAGTAAGAACAGAGAAACTCCAACCAGTGGCTACAGCCCTTTTCCAGGGTATGAAAGTATTCACCTCAAGGACTCTAAAGCTCAATTTCAGACAAACAGCATGGAGCTGTGGAAAAAGTCCACGTTCTACTGCCAGATGAACAGCTGTTCACCACTTCATGGGACACCAAGTTCCGTATAATTGGGATTAGTTTGGGACAGAGTGCAGTTTCTTCTTAAGGGGTAAAATGTGACTTTAAACCACTTTTTCAGCAGATGTCATAGTCCTACTGAGATACCAAGATCAAAGTGTCACATTTTAGGAGGTGACTATTTTTTCTCTCCTCACTTTGCCAGATGATAATATACTGCTTCTCACCCTAAACCAGACTCAAAGAAAATGCTCTAGAGCCTGGCGCCTTGCTGCCTTTTAGGCTCAGCCCAAATACAAGTCCTACTACACTAAAAAGATAAAAGTATTGCTGCGTATTTGCCTCTTTGCTGACAGTTTCCAAATCCAAAAACGGTGCTTTGGTAATGGGAAAGGCAGTGTTTACTTTCATTTTTAGTGGTGTGTGAGTCCAGATTATATTGGTTTTCACAAAGAACTACATAACTTAAAAACGAGAGAGAGAGAGGGAGAGCACATAAAAGCGTGCACATGCACAAACACAAACTCTTGGAGAAATGATTCTTGGCTAAAAGCTGTGCCATAACACACAGGAGTTTATGAGACTTAAGGTAGATAAAATTTGTACCAGGTTTAATATGCCTTTTTCATAGCTCGGCCATGCTATTTTTATAGGGTCAAACAAAACTGCAGCACTTGTAAATGAATAGGCAAGCTGGTGGTGGTAAAAATTGTGACTCAGGTAAAAAATGAAACAAAAACCGCAGAAACTTCTGGGCTGTAATATTCTTTCAAAACTTATCCTTACAATGGAGAAGCTGGTACTGCCTTAACCATCACAGCATCCTAATAGAGACCGCTTGACACAATGTGCCTTCTGACGTGATGTCACATAAAGTATACATTACCAACGCAGTTGTTGCCAAAAATGTTCATCTGAATCAAACTATGAGGAAATAATCAGAAAAAATTCCACAATAAGGAACATCCTACAGGATAACTGCTTTGGATTCTTCAAAAAGGCCAAAGACATGAAAAAAGGACTAGTCTAGATTTAAAAACTAAGCAGCCGAATGTAACATATAAACAAATGGATTCTGGATCAAAAAACAAATGGGCATCGTATAAGACATCTTTAGGGTAGTTGGGAAAATTGGGATATAAGGTGTTTATTAGAAATTATTAATGTTAACTTTCTTGGGCATTTACGGAATTAGCGGATATGTAGAGGAATAACATTCTTAGATGTATGCTAAAGTATTTTGGGATGAATGTTATAACTTTTGTAGCATTTGTACTTTATTTTCAAATGGTTCAGCAAAAGTAAGTGCAAATACTGTATGTGTGTGTCTATGTATATATACCTGTATACACACACATATATGGAGGAAGTTAATGTGGCAAAATGCTTACATTTAGATGAAGGGTATACTGTGGTTCATTATATTATTCAATGCTTTTGTAGATAATTTTTTTTTTCCTAAAATTTAGGGGAAGAACAGTATTTGTGTTCTCATGACATGCATCTTGTCTTCCCTTCATTACCTCTCCTACAATTTACCAATTTCTACTCACTTGAGGTTTATAAGGTTTGGCAAAACAGAAGAAAAGGCCCTTAGTAGGTGAGCCTTATGTTTTAATTCATGGGAATAGAAATTGAGTTGTGAGGCTACAGAAATCCAGCATTTTCAAAATCTCACTGATTATTTTATGTTAGAGTGATTTCAAATAGCTGTGAGTCTGGAGTCAGAGAGCTGTCCAGTTACATATATTGCTGTTTCCTTTTAAATAAGCTCGCCAAACTGTGCTGTTTGAGAGTAGTTTTCAAATGGCTATCAAATGACACAGTGACCACATCGTTTTCTGTACATGAGCTTCTTGCCCTGCATGCCTGCTGCCTCCCAATGTGCACTCCATCGGAATGCCTGTCTTCTTATGTCACGTTGGCAACGTTTGTGCTCCTCCTACTGAATTGTAAAACTTCATGAAGGGAGGTATCCTGTTCTAACCCCAGAATGTAGCACAGCACCATGGCACCAAACAGCAACTCAACAAATACTAGGTGAATAAAGAAATAGGTAAAATAAAGGCCTAAAGTGAAGATTTCTCAAGAGAACAAGCGAGTATTTTGGCATGACTTGTGGTGGGAGGGAGGGGGGAGGCAGGAGGAGAAGAGAGACCAATTTATAATAAAACTTTAAAATGTTATTGTTGATCCCATGGGCCTTTGTCAGAGGGTTGGGAGAAGTCTCTGGAATATAAAATAAATAGAAAAGAGTATGTTTTTGAACTAGAAACGATCATTACCTTGTATTAGGAGCCACAGTTCAACCAGAGCCCCGGCTTGTCCTAAACTTAGTATGTTTACTATAACATTGTTAATGAATAGAATTCTGTAAATCAATAATTACATTTTATGTCAATTGAGCACTTAAAAATTCAAGATATATAAATTTTTATTTTTTTCCTCATCTTAGAGTCCAAAGGCAAACATGAATTATTTTTGAGCTATTTGTGGAGCCTATGAGTTTAACCTATGAGTTAAAACAATTATTCAAACTCTTGCCCTAAGATTTTACTTTTTTTTGCCAGGTAGCTATTTTGGTAATATTTGCTATGGCACCATAATGAAATCTGTCAGGAATTAGAAAGATGGGTATTTTACTATAACGGAAAAACTGGAGCACATTTGAGAATATCTGATAACATTAATGGGGTTAGTGCTTCAAATGAGTCAACAGAAATTCTTCTTAGATCAGTCTTGAAGACTGAAAATAATGATAAGCCATCGTATAAAAGAAAACTCCCTTTTATAATGCAGTGGGCAATTTTTAAGGACTTATTTTTTTGTGTGAGGCAAGAAAAATAATCAGACAAATTGGTCAAAGGTGAGGTATCTTTGGAAAATTTAATTTGGACCATATTTTCTTCCTCTTGCTGAAAACATCAAATATCCCAATACATTTTGGGTTCCACAGCTTACAAAGGGGCAGTGGGTTTCCCGCAGTTACATACCGTATCCAACTTTCTATAGAAAGATAAGACATTTTCCAACCTTGCTTCTGCGTATTTCTAAAAAATTCTTTAAAGGTTCCTTACAATAAATGCGAAGTAAAACAAAGTAAGGCTTTATATTCTCCTTTTCCCCTTTTTATGTACTGCGTGTTGGAGGAATAAGGAAGGAAGACTAGTTACGTCAGTGTTGGTACCCCGGGGATGGCTGCTGGGTCCTCCGAGGTGCACCCATATCACTGAAGCCCAGACGCACCCCTGCACTGAGGAACCTGAGAGGGACAAGTGCAGCCATGAGGGACTGTCACAGCACAAGTGGGACTGGGGACTGCCCGGTTCTTCTCGGTGCTCACAGGGCTGCTGGCTTTCAGGAATAACAAAGGAACTAGGACCAAATCATGACCAGAGGTCTCCCACCTGGTACAGCAGTACCACAGGTTCATTTTTGTGGGCTTACAATGTACGTTTACAGACTGAATAAATTTACTGGAAACATAACAAGAGAAAAATGCCTTTACTAATTCCTGTATCAAATTACTAGAATGAAAATAAAAGGTTTTGTCTGATAAAACACATTTTCTATGTCAAATGAAAACAACTCCCTTGCAAGATAATCTTAGTAATATATATGTTACTATATATTTTCTCATGGTGCACAAATTTATTTAATTGTATCAGCTGAACAGCTTTGTCATTTTTCATACTTGTAGTTTTGTTAGTTTAAAAAAGGGATAAGGCAGCCAAATCTAACTAATTTTGGTTGCAGAAAAACATCTCAGACATTAGCCTTCATCTTCTTGAGTGTTAAGAGTACATGATGAAAAGGTAATCAAACAGTTTCTTCTCTTAACAGGAAACTAAGCAGCTATTATCATCAAATGTACCTCTAGTAAACACAGGGCCCCCTCATAAATATAAAATTAAATTCTTTTGAGGAATAGGTTTGTGATTTTAGTTATGTAGGATTTACATTTATTTTTTATGTTTTATAGTAAAAAATGTGTGGTCTTCACTTCACATCTTCATTTTCATAGGCTAGTGATTTCTTTATCTCAGCAGGCTCTCACATACAAATGGCAGGCTGGGGATTCGGCTTGTTTCAGAAAGGGGAGGCAGCCACATGGCATGTGCTCTTAGAATCCTTGCAAAAACTCCTGTAGCTGGGTGACAATCTCTGTGTCCACCGTCTCCATGAGGGACTGGAAGCCTTGTTCTCCCAGTAGCTCCTGCTGCGCCTTGAGCTTCTCGTAGACGAACTGCTGCAGTGACACCGTGTGCACAGGGTCCTTCAGTGCCAGCTGTCGGAAACAGAAAGGAGCCAAACTGTGTCAGAGAACCAAAACAAGTTCATCTTACAGTGACTTACTAAAGTTCTTTGAAATCTCTTCCCTAGTAATAAAAATTGCTTCGGCTTCCCTTCTTACAGGGATTCTAAAATGGTCTCATAGTGAAAAAATTTGTCAAAAGAAAATTTCACTCAATTAGTCTATCCTCAGATCCTGAGGGCCCTTTGAACAAGCTTTCTGATTAGCTCAGTTTCTCAAGAGCTTAAGATTCATCCATTTAAAGCATCAAACCCTGATAGAAAGCACCCTAAAAGGAACAGAACATGCTGAAGAGCATTGAAACACATTGTCCTGATTCTCCTTAGGAAGATCAGGTATACTAGCGCGGCGGGGTACCCTCAGGATGGAGAGAGAAGACACTGTTTGCCTACCCTGATAAGCTATGGTATTTAAATTCATGTAAATGCTTCTACTGAAACACAGGAAAAAAGTTAAAAATTTAAAAATAAATATAAAGAAAAATAGATAGATAATTTAAAAAAATTTACTCCTCCTCCCCTATCGGGATATTTGGAAAACAAAAAAGTACAATTACATAAAATGTAACCCATAATTTTACTCCCTAAAGATAATACTAATAACAGAAAATATTTTGCTTGCTTTTAGTTTTCTATGCCTGTGGTATGCTCAGACATACATGTATACACAATTAGTACTGCTCTTTGCATTTATATTATCACAAAAATTCTATTCTAACATACTTTAAGAGTTCTGAATCTATTATAATTTTTGTTACAGGCATGTCAATGTGATCATAGTATAGTTTAAATACAATATGAAATATGATTTTGCTGAGCAGTCTATCACAAACATCATTCCATATTACTATGTATGCAGCCTTTCCTCTGCATTTCAGTTTATGTTCTTAGGATAGCTTTCTCTATCAATTTCAGAAGAATTACTCGATTAAATAATGGGCATAGGCAATTTTATGGCTCCTGATACACATTATCAAGTTGTTTTCCTGATGGTTTGTACCTTCCTGATGGTTTGCACCAACTTAAAAGGTATATACGTTTTTGGGTTCTGACACTGTTCTTACCACTGGTGTTATCATTATTTAAATGCTTTATAATTTAACAATTGAAAAATAATACACCATTGCTGTAAGCTGCACATTGATCTCATTATCAATAAAACCGAACATCTGCAAGGCTTTAAGTAAAATGCATGCATTTTGTCTGATATGGCTGCATGGAAATCCTTCTCTTTATTAGTACTCAATTTTGTTATTGATAGATGAAGTAGCTAAATTACAATCACATCTACTATTTGAGCAATATAACTAGATTTAAAAATAAAGACAACAAATGGAAAAGGCAACTGATAGGGAGAGATACAACTGGCATGAAATTAAACCCTATATATGACCATTCCAGGAGCACATGATAAATCCAAGGCAAGGTAAATTTCAATACTAGTTTCAATGGAAGACAGGAGAAAGCACACCAAGAACTAACTGCAGACACAAAGGCCTGTCTCTACAAGTCTGAAGATATCATTCCATAAAATGCATAGAAATTGAAGGTGAACGTTTAAAATATTTGCTCTCTTAAGCAACATGCAACAATGTTCAATATTATTTTAATTACTAAGACTCCAAAGGCAAATACAGCAACAAAAATAAATGGGGCTTGATTAAATTAAAAAGCCTCTTTACAGGAGAGGAAAAAAGTCCACAGGGTAAACAGACAACCTACAGAATGGGAGAAGATTCTTGCAAACTACATATCCGATAAAGGGCTAATATCCAGAATCTACAAAGAACTCAAACAAATCAGCAAGAAAAAAAATAAACAACACCATTAAAAAGTGGGCAAAAGACATGAGCAGAAGTTTTTCAAAAGAAGATAGACAAATGGCCAACAAACATATGAAGAAATGCTCAACATCATTAATCATCAGGGAATGCAAATTAAAACCACAATGAGCTATCACCATACCCGTGTGTATACATACACACACACACACACACACACACACACACACACACCATGGAGTACTACTCAGCCATAAAATGGAATGAAATAATGTCTTTTGCAGCAACTTGGATGGAACTGGAGACCATTATTTTAAGTAAAGTATCTCAGGAATGGAAAAACAAACACTACGTGTACTTGCTAATAACTGGGAGCTAACTGATAGGCACAAAGTGATGTAAAGGTCATGGGAAATCAAGAAGTGCGGGCGTGGGGGGGAGGAGGAGAGGTATAAGAATCTACCTGTCAGGTACAATGAACACTATTCGGGTGATAGGCTCACTAAAAGCCCTGACTTAAGAGTTATAAAAGGTACCCATGTAACAAAAACATTTGTACCCTCTTAATATTTTGAAATTAAAAAAAGAAATAGATTTCTTACCAATGAGGAAGATGTGGAGTTTGTTGAAACATAGTAAATTGTCTGTAACTAAAACTGTCTGCTACAATATGAGTGAAAAGCACCTGAGTTTAAAATTGCTGTTCATCAAGTCCCTCCAACTATATAGGAATGAAGCTTAATAGCATCGCTTAAATGCTCTGGTTCAATTTACTGTAAGAAACTATAAACAGTTAACTTATCAGATCTCCATACTTTAATTTCCAAAAGATTTATAAAAAGTATCACCATACTAAAATCCACCAGATATAGCAGTACATCAGTATTACATAAAACAAGAATGTAGTGATCAGTCATATGAAAATCAAAAGCATTAATTTCTTTTAGGAAGACAGCTGTGGAGGGAAGAAGGACTCTGCAATTTATACCTTTAAAAGATCTTTTAAAAAAGCAAATTTTTTTAAAGCCAAAACACCTGTTAGCAAATAACTGTCTCTTTTGGCTTGCGGTACACATTCATTAATCATAGCTACTAACACCTTCTTTGAAAAAATATTATGTGAAATCAGTTGGTCAAAGATTTTTAGAAAAGAATCATTCCTGCACATCCACTACAAATCTGGATTCATTTATTTCAATCTAATAGTGCCTATAGTCGTCAGAATTAAGAGACACTCAAGTCACTGATAGCATTTTCAAAGAACTATTACCTTTATACAAATAATGACCATCTAACTTATGATAACCTTAATCACCCAATTTCATATGAGAAAATACAAAATTCCTACTAGGTTTACCAGGTAGTATGTTCTTGAGAAAATAATTCGTTTTCTAATGTAATAAATAAATTCTAAAGCTGGCAATGGAGCAAATATACTGCAAAGGTAGATGTGATGGAGACTTTCGCTTTCAAAATAATAGAGTCAAATATTTTTTTCTAATTCTTCCCACTAAGTACAACTAAGAACTCTGGACATTATACATAAAACAAACATAAGACTCCAAAGGTGGGGAGAAGGGGGCAAAAGGACTAGAGACTCAGCTTCTAGGGAACAATACAGTGGTGAATTCCCTGGCTCTTTCCTTGCCTACCATGCCCCAGACTTGGAGCTAAAGAAGCCAGCAACCAGGAAAAGGACAGCCTGGCAAGACAGAAAACTTGTAGGCAATAATTGGTCTACGTTAGCCAAATATCACAGAAAAAACTGCAGTTTTTCAACCCATCCCTCAACAATATCAGTGGAGACCACGGGGGAGCCTGGACTCCCTCCACTCTTCCCTAGGCAGGTATCAGTGGGGCTTAGCGGGGAACTTGGCCTCAGACACTCACCCAGCAAAAAAAAGGTGGCACCCTCATTTCCCTGCCAGAGCAGTGTCAGGAGAAGCTGGCTAAAACAGAAGACTTAAATAAGATTCAGTTTTACGACAATACCAAAAATGTCCAACTTTCAACAGAAAAATCATTCAAAATACCACAAATGGGGGCAAAGCAGGAGGGAAGTAGGTTTAAGTATAAAAGGGCAACATGAGGGATTCTTGTGATGGAAATGCTTTCTGTACCTTGACTCCTATCAATGCTAATATTGTGGTTGTGGTATCGTTGTAATATATAGTTTTGCATGATGTTGTCGGGAGAAATTGAGTAAAGAGTACATGTGATCTCTCAGCATTATTTCTTATAATTGCATGTGAAACTACAATCATCTCAAAATAAAACACTTAATTAAACAAATTAAATGTGGAGTCTCCTGAATCATACATGCACTAACAACCACTGTGATATCAGAGGTACCTACCTGACTCTTGAATATAATAAGTCCTCACTTAATGTCAATAGATTCTTGGAAACTACGACTTTTAAGTGAAATGACATATAACAAAACCAATTTTTTTTTTTTTTACCTCACCAATATTGTAATGAAACAATGTGATTCAAGGACTTGCTATACTCTTTTTTGCTTAAAGTTGCAGTTTCTAAGGACCTATCAACGTCAAGTGAGCATTTAACTATTTGGAACTTGGAACAGGAGAGAATATAAATCTGCTTATCTCGTGGCTAAATGTGCACTAGATCAGCAAATTGGGGGATCAGATTCTTAAGATTCATATTATATAGCACCCCAAAATGATACTATGACTTTTATATTACTTCCAGCTTCCTCAAAATTCCACCTAACAACAAAACCCTATCATTCCTATCTCAATTTTCATTCTATTTCTGACAGGGACACCTAGGAATGTTTGGCCTTTCTATAAGTACTAAGTTTCTTCCCTTTTCACAGACACTTTTTACATTGCTCTTGTATCCTACAACCTTTGCTGTGGTTGTTCATTAGTTCTAATATAATCTTTGGGTTAACTCCTTAGTATTTCCTATAAATAGGTTCATGTCGTCTGTAAATAAAGACATGTTTACTTCTTCCTTTCCAATTTGGATGCCTTTTACTTAGTGTTCTCAACTGACTGCACAGTTCAGAACCTCCGGTACTACAACAGAAAAGGCAAGAGTGGACATTCTTGTTCCCAAACTTAAAAAGAAAGCATTCAGTCTTTTACCATTAAATACAATATTCGTTGTAGGTTCTTGGCAGATGTCCTGTGCATGCCTGGATAAGGAAGTTCCCTAAGAGTTTTTGTCATGAATGAGTACAGGATTTTGTCAAAATTTTTTTTCTTCATCTGTTGCAATGATCATGTAGTTGTATTCTTTATTTTGTTAATACAGTGTACTACATTGGTTTTTAGATGTTAAACCGATCTTGCAATCCTGGGATAAATCCTACTTGGTCATGACGTATAATCATTTTTTTTTTATGTTGTTTGATTCAGTTTGTTGGTATTTTATTGGAGATGTTTGAATCTATATTCTTGAAGCATAATGGTCTGTAGTTTTCCTTCCTTGTGAAGTGTTGGGCTTTGGTATCAGGGTGATGCTAGCTTCACAGAATGAATAAGGAAAGGTTTCATCCTCCTTTAGTTTTTGGAAGAATTGTAGAATACTGATATTAACTCTTTGAAGGCTTGGTAGAAATTCACAATTGAAGTCATTTGTGTCTGGGCTTTTCTTTGTGGGAAGATTTTTTTTTTTTTTTACCTGGTTTCAAAGTTTTCTAGTGTGGGAAGATTTTTAATTACTAATATAATTTTTTTTTTTACTTGTTAAAAGTCTATTTAGAGTTTCCATTTCTTTTTGAGTCAGTTTTGGTGTTCCACTTTGAGAAACAACTTATATTTCCATCATCCCTTGAGGATAAATTATATAAATTTATCACTTAGGATGTTCTATAAGTATTCTCTCAATTATAGGATGTTGGCTAATCAAAGACTCAGCAAACAAAACTTCTAGTATGTTCCTTCTAGACTTATTAAAAAATTTCAAGAGCTATAATAATATTTTAGTTATTCTTAATAAAGTTATTTAACTATTCCCCCACACCATTGACCTTTTCTGAATTTTATATAATTATAACGTTATAGACTGAATTGTGTCCCCACCCCAGACCCCCAAATTCATTTGTTGAACTCCTAACCCACGATGTGATTGTATTTGGAAATATGGTCTGAAGGTTAAATGAGGCCAAAAGGGTAGGGCCCTAATCCAATATGACTGATGCACTTATGAGAGAGAAACATCAGGGACGTAGGCACACAGAGAAAAGGCCATGTGAGGATATTGCAAGAAGGTGGCCATCTGCAAGCTAAGGAGAGAAACCACAGGAGAAACCAACCCTGCTAACACCTTGATTGTGGACTTCCAGCCTCCAGAACTGTGAGAAATAAATTTCTGTTGTTTAAAGCCACCCAGTCTGTGATATTTTGTTATGGTAGCCCTAGCAGACTAATGCATGTAGCATGTAGCACAATGATTAGGGCTATATGTATACTCCAGAAACAGGTAAATATTAATACATAATTTTACACAAGAGGATGGGAAACATACAGTAAACAACGTTTTTCAATAAGCTTACTAATTTGATGGGATTTGGGGGGTAATACATACAATTTATGCCACACGGAACTATCCAAAATTATGCCTGTTTTCTCCTGATCTTAACATGCAATGAGAAAACTTATTATTTTGAGGGTTTAGTTTGTTCTCTTGTGACCATATATATGTTAAGAATATACCAATGACTGTTGAGTATATGTATGTCATCAGGGCAAAAGGATAAGAATTATTTATCCGTTTCAAACTACATTGTACTTCACCCCTCAACTCAGAAGCTGCTATGTCTTAGGAGATGAGATGTACTGCATATGTAATTTTTAAAAGTCTTGGGGATTTTACATCCCCTCTTCCAACACACTATATGATATCAGAGAGTGCCCCAGTTTTCCCTCCTAGTGTTTTAAAGATGCTGAAAAAGGTTAATTCCATCATGTAAAAAGAAACAACAATCCTTTGTAACTGAGTATTCATCTCCATCATCTTTTTTACCATTTTGCCACTTTTTGAGTATGGTGTTCCCTTTCACTGAGAAACTAAATGTAGCTCCGTATTACTTCTAGGGTCTGTTAAAATATATCAAGTCCAGCATTGTGGCTAAAGTTTTCTCTTCCACCATAATGTATCATCAAATAACACATACATGCATCATTTGTAGGTACACTAATCGCAGGAAAACAGAACAGAAGCCAACCTTTAATTCACTTCAGGTTAAATTCTTCTAGTCTTCTTCACAGACAGCAACAGGTCACAATCCAGAGATCTCAGTAACCTGGCAAACCGCAACCACCAAGAATATATTGGGGTGAGGGAGGTGGTTTACAGGGAATTAACTTCCAAAGGTCTGTGAACAATCAAAATGGTTTGGCACCCACATGCCCAAATTCAATCAAATTATTCATAGGAGAATTTGGTCAAAAAAATAAGAAATTGTTTATTTTTATTTTCCATACATTTATAACAAGTATGATTATCTTAGATTTGTTTAAATGCATAAATTCAACAGGGATAAAAACCTGCTACAAACCAAAACAAAGGCAGCCGTACCGAGGCTCAGTTCACAATCTGGCATTAATGGGAAGAGACAGAAAACCATTACAAATGGACTTAGACTAAATGCAACATGTAGTACTCTGGATTGCATCCTGGAACTAAGAGTATTAGTGGAAATACTGGTGAAATAAAAATAAAAGTCTGGAGTTAGTTAATAGTAATGTGCCAATGTTGGTTTCTTAGTTTTGATAAATGTACTATGCACATAAGATGTTAACATTAGGAGAAACTAGGTGAGGGGCACATGGAACTCTCTGTATTACCTTACCTTTGTTACTTTTCTGTAAAACTAAAACTACTCCAAATTAAAAAGGTTATTCTAAAAAATGGTCTCAGGAATTATAAAAGTACATGCCTCTGTGGCCATTTATTATGGGGACAATCTGCTCTACAACTGATATCTCAATTAGCTTACTTACATAAATGTTCAATTATACAATTTTTAGCTAGTAAGTTATTTTTCGAGATGAAAAAACTGATGTCTTCAAGTTCTGGACAACATCCAAGGTTGGTTTTTCTCAAGTTAATGACATCAGGAAAACTAGAATATAGACTTCCAAATTCCTGGTTTTGTTCTCTTTTCATTACTTCCATGTGTCTACTCCCTACTCTCGTCCACCAAGAATGTTAGATGATCACTTAAGAAATACTTATATTAAAATGGTTAAGATAAAATTAGGAACCTTAACAAGTTTCAGTTATTAGCAAAAGATAATTACCCAGAATTTCTGACTCCAGGGTAACACTAGATCAATGAAGTTTCAATAGCCTGCGTCATTTCAAAAGCCCATATACTACATTTTAATGAGGAAGTAACCCAGTATTGCTTGGTTTTAAAATTATTACTCTAAGAATGGCTCTGGTTGAACCGCGTATCAGTTCCCTCTGTTGGTAATTACAATCTTTTGACACATGCTTCAACCCACAAAGAATTTAGTCTTTAAAGGTGGTATGGAATTTTAGTACCTGTGGTGCTACTTACCAGGATATTTCTTGTTCTTTGAGATTTTTATTCCTTGAAACAAAGTTTTCCATTATATTTTACTTAATTAATCAGCAATTTCACTCAGCAAGAATTCAGTGAAACTAAATCTTTCATTTTCCTTAAGTTATGGGGCATGTCATTATTTACTTTTTAATTCTCCATATACCCTATGATAACTTTTGAGAAACTACTTACTGTAAACTTTTTTCAGATGGAATTTTGCTTAAAAGAAAAAGTGTTTTCTACCCTAGAAAAATACAGAACATTTTTGTAAGAATAATAATAAACTTTCTATGAAAGTTTATTATACAAAAATTATAAATTGTAAATTATACATAAAAACACTAGGTACATAACAACTAAAAATCTTAAAGGAAAATTTATCTACAACAATATATAATATTTAATATTATAAATATTATAAGTATAATATTTAACCACGGGGGTCTTCAAAAATTCCTCAGTCTGACTAAAATACCTTTGCTTAAAATTTTCCTTCTTTTATGACCTCTAAATGTTTTGCTGTAATATAGCTATCAATTGCTGAAATATATCTAAAATAACTAAATTTCTAAGTTATTTCTAAAATTCTAAATATCTAAATATCTAAATTTGTTGGATATAAACTTCTCTAACTCTGTGGCTTACTTAGTGAAGAGTATGAGTCCAGCAGACGCCAACCAGACTCACCTCATCAATAGGGCATAGCAATACAAATTCAATCATCACTTACACCCACTGTAAAACCCAAGCTGTCCTTTAAGGAGCTTTGGAGTACAAGTTCTAAATGATGAACTTGTAAGTAAAGGAATTATTTTATATTGCTATGTCTATAAACACTGGGGCCTAGCCTTCATGAGATCAAAATAACAGTACATACATGTCTCAGTGACAAAAAGCAATTAGCTTGTAACAAAGGTTTTCTGATATAATTCTTTTTCTTTCCATTAGTTCTAGACTGTTATTACTTGGGTATTTTTACTCTACTACTTTCAGTTTTATTCTAGGATGCTTTTATCGAAAGATGCTTCAAATCTTCGCCAAGTAAGCTTGACAGAAATGTACAACTGAAGCAATTAGTCTAAGTAATTATTTTAAGCCCAAGCTGAGCAACAGAACATCTGTTTATTTCTTCACATGTGCTTTGGGATGCAATGATCTTCATCAGAACAATTAAACAGAAATCAAAATATAATATCCACATTTACTAAACTCCAACCACAAGCAAGACATATGCTAGGTATAGAATAAGCCATTCCCATATATTATTTCATTTAAAATTCACAATAAGGATAAACTCAGAAGGGGTTTAAAAAGCCAACTAAAAATATATATAGAAAACATTAGCTGGGCATGGTGGTGCATGCCTGTAGTCCCAGCTACTCGGGAGGCTGAGGTAGAAGGATTACTTGAGCCCAGGAGTTTGAGGTCGCTGTGAGCTAGGCTGACCCCACGGCACTCTACTCCTGGCAATACAGTGAGATTCTGTCTCAAAAAAAAAATCAACTTCAATATATAACTAACTAATAGAAAATGTTCTTCTGCTTATCTTATTGTCATTAAAGTAAAATGACTTATACAGAAAGGATAATAGGCTATTTAAGGATATGCTATGCACATCAATTATTAAATTAGAAAATAGACTGCTAGATATCTAAAAGTATTACTAACCCAGGAATGCCTTTGATTCTATTACTTACTTCTCAGAAATGTACTTAACATTCATGTTTGTCTATTCTGTGAGAAAATATACTATACAATCATGTATGTGCCACAATACACTGATCCTATTGTATGTAGATACCAGGTGATGCAGAGAATGAAAAGAGGATAAAGAAAAAGTGAGGAAAAATCACATAAGATTTCTGCCATCTAAATGCCATCTTTAGATATGCTATGTGAGTTTTCTATCATTTATTTCTATCTATAACTTTATTACATGGACTGAGAAATCTGAACATTACAACTGTGAACCATCCATAGGAAACACCTGCTTCCTAATATCTTATTACTCCAATTGCCTCTATAGTTCCAAGAAGTGAGACCACTGAGCAAATCTGATGAGACTCTCAAGTCTCTTGATAAAATGCTCTACAAGGTCAAGCATTCAGGTGCAGGACTGAAAAGCACAAGTGCTATAAATAGGAAATGTTGAATGAAAACCTATAAAGACAAAGTTTAATGAGTCAGTCAGTGCCCTCAATCTCTTTCAAGAACTGAGACTATCATTTCATCAAACTGCAAATCAATAATTTAAAAAATGACAGAATATGATGGGACTGAATGGAGAATGAAAACTTTCCATCTTGACCACCTTCTGATATAGCAATATTGTTACAGAAATTGCAATATTATAAGACCTGCATTAACTCACTATTTCTTGGCAGGGAAATACCAGTTATAGCTGTTTAACGTAAGTTGGCTGGAGTGCTTGAAATGATCTCATGCATGTTTTAAAATAAGTTGCATATTTATTTTAATAGGTAGGCCTGTCACAAAACAAAGAACTCTACAGTAGTGCCACTACTATTGCATAATCTGCATACATCAAATGAAAAACTAAAAAAAAAAAAAAAAAAATCACAACAGCATTGTGATTTAGAAAAATATAAACTATGTTTCATTGCTCAGAGAACTAAGCCTATCAACATTTAATTCACATATAAATGGACGAACCACAGTCAGAATATCTACAATACCCTTGAGATTTAAGGCTTTAAATGATTACGTATCAGTCTCTGAGAATTAGGCTTGGTTTTTGTTCAAAAAATAAATTGATAGTAAAATCAGAACACGTAGAGTTTCACAACCATTTACAAAGTGGTATCAGTCAACTGGTATACCTGGTTACCAAAGGTGAGATTTTTCCTGAACAAGGTCCAATTTCAAGTTCTTAGTAGATAGTTCATGTTACTGCGGACTTACAAATTTAAGAAGTTTGCTTCTGCTAGCACCTAATTCAAATGAAAAGTTATTAAGGAAACATTTTGTACAATGCTAAGTGCAGGAATTCACAGATAAAATAAATCCTGGAAACTGTATGTAAAGTGTGTGGGAGGGTGTATTTAAGGTAACATGAAAATTAGTGATCTAACAAAAATTTTTATATTAAATGGTAAAAAGCAGCTGCTTTGAATACTGTTTGGAATGAGGCAGCTATTCTGGTGGGTCTGTGGGTGAGGGGCATGGGGGGGGGAAGAGGAAGAGAAAGAGGACATGGAGGGGAAAGGGGGTCAGAACAGAAAACAAAGAGAAGTTATTTCTCTCAGTTACTCAGGTCCCAGGAAAGCTAATTAGATATGTGGACATATCTAATGGCATCATTATTTACTGGATGGAAGCAATTAATCTGTAGCTGACTGAACGATGAGGAAGGGGTAAAGATCGTGAACTAGGAAAATGTCATTAAGTTCTTTCTCTTAGAAAGCAGGGGTAACCACACTGCTGGAGGCCTCTTCCCTATAGCATGCAGTACTAAGTACAATCTTGAATGTTTTCTTGCTAAAAATTTCTGCATTGCTTTTAAAAAATTCCTCAATAAATCAAAAAATAATCAAACAAAATTTATTTTAAAATACATATACATCTAATCTATGATAAAAATCAATGAGAGACTAGGATCTGCATTAGAAAAAACTGGCTTTGTAGCCAAACTTGGTTAGAATGTAGTTATGCTATAAAGTAACAAAATAAGTGGGTTTATAAAAAAATAACTGAGTTTTAAGACATAACTGAAAAAATAACAAAGTGAAAAGATTCTTTTTTATTTAGAAAAATTCTGACAGGATGCAATATGAATTTTTGAATAAAACACAATTTCATTTACAAAAGTAAAAACCATTTATAACATGTTTCTATAGCTGTTCATTTAAAAAAAATCTCTAAGAATTTCTGATACAGTGGGCCTCACTGGTGACAGTGTGTTCAGAATGATAAAAGCCAAGGAGTAATGCAGAAGCTGCATAATTAACAATTCTACAGTTTGTGAAAATGTACAAAAGCAAACAGAAAAGAGCCTAGTGTAATATAATCAGTCACACTACACAGTGGCCATTTACTTGAACAAAAAAGAAAGAAATGAACATCTATAAAATTTCTATGTAAAGTTAAGGAATTATAAATCAAAGATCTTCTATATAGATAACTTTAGTTTGAAGAAAAAGAGAAGAGATAAACAGTAAACAGTCTTCTAGCCAAGGAACGTGGATATAACTGTGAAAATATGGACCTAACATTTCTGGAATTTAGGGCTCATACAAAACTAGTTTCAAATGGTGTCTGAAGATGCATAGCCCATTGTCATTTATGCAGTTACAGTAGATGGGTAAGCAAATTCATGGTGGAATATGGTTGTACAATTAATTTTTCTATAATGTAAATCTGACCATATCACTTGCTTGACAACTCTTTGATGGCTCCCTATTCCTTCAAAATGAACTCCCAATTCTTCAGTGTGTTAGTTTCCTGTGGCTGCTGTAACTAATTACCACAAATTTAGCGGCTTAAAATACAAATCTATTCTTACAGTTCTACAGAAGTTCACAGCGGGTCTCACTGGACTCAAAGCAAGGTGCTGCAGGGCTGTCTTCCTTTCTGGAGTCTCAACAGCAGAATCTGTTTCCTTGCCTTTTCCAGCTTCCAGAGGCCACCTGTATTCCTAGGCTTGTGCCCACCTTCCTCCATCTTCAAAAGCCAGCAACAGGAGGTTGAGTCCTGACATTCATCATTCTGACCCCTCTCTTCTGCCCTCTTCTTCCACTTTAAAGTACTCTTGTCCAGAAAAATGTACTCATTTGGCTAATCCGAGATAATCTCCTTGTGAACATCTGATTAGCAACTTTAATTCCATTTTGTCATGTGTTAATAAATAAAATTTATGGGAGACCACTGTTTTAGACTGAGCCTCTGCAGTAAGCCACAACAGTCCAGACCAAACCAGAATGGAGCCACTTGTGCTAGGTGCCATGTGATCAAACTGGACTTAAAAACAGGCCAGTTTTCCAAAATACAGGAGATTCTCAGCAACAAATCAAAAGGGGCCCAGTAAATCTGAGACAGCATGATAAGGAAGTCCCTTCTTCCTTAATTTATCCAAGGAAAGTAACCTGAAATTAACTAATCTATTTTTTGAAATATACTGTTTCATTGTTCCTGCTCTAGTTACTTTACAAAAACCAACTATTCCGCCACCCCTAAATGAACTGTAGATTGGATGCTGCCTGGTTCATGAATCACTAACAAAAGCCAATTAAATCCTTAAAACTCAATTTGTTGGAAGTTTAACACATAATATGGCATATTCATAGGTTCCAGGGATTATGACATGGACATCCTTGGGGGATGAGAGGGATTATTCTGCCTTCTACACTTATAATGGCATACAAGGCCCTCTATAACCCAGCTGCTATTTTGGCACACAGTACACACCTAACAAATATTTCCTGAGTGGTACTCTTGCACCATATATCACATCATATAATCACTTGTTTTATGTTTCAAAATTAGTATAGGTTACTTTCATAATTTAAAAAACCTCTTCAAAATGGCAGTTTCTCTATATAGAACAAGTCTTTGAAAAGGTTTCTTAATTTTTCCTCCCTTGAAAGACAGGTCCCTTATAAAAACAAAATTGGCATTAATGATAAAATTTACCGAGACAAAGAAGGACGGAAAACCAGAAATGAAAATAAGAAATGTTGCCGTGAAGGTAGTGTAATGTTCACTGGCATGTTATACCTAACTCACTGAAAACAAGTTTTCTCAAATAAAGCCATATTCTTCATCTATAAACCTGAAGACTTAATTTATATTAAGCCAATACCTATTCTCAAAATTTCCAAGTGAACAGTGGCAAAGTTACTAAACTTTTTGTGATTAAGATGAAACAGTGAGGCTGCCTGCTTTGCAATATTCAAGAACAATACTGATGTCAGTAGCAATTACTCTGAAGTCTCAAATGAAAAAACAACTTCAGAAGTCATCACTTTATTTAGTCCCAAAGGCATTTTCAATAGAATTTTCTTTTCCAGTGTCTTTGATTACTATTATATAGCCTACTGTGAAGGATCTTAACCTCTGTGATCTCAAACTATTTTTTGATTAATATTTTAGCTCTATCATAGGAAGAACACCTATCTCAGGAGGATGCCTGGTTATCAATTTGTGTCTTTATTGCATCTCAGTTGGATTATTTCAATTCATTATTTCCTATCCTCTTGGATTTTAATGTCACTTACAACTCTGCACTAGTGAAGAGCTGAATTACCCATTGCCACAGTGTACTTCTAAGACTTGGGGTAGTCTAACACTGATTTGAGAGTCTTAGTTACAAGGAAAGCTACGTTGAGCCCACAATTTTGAAATTTAACTAATTTTTTTATACAATCTTAAGTAAAATTATGTGTACTAGAGTGGCCCTTTGTATGTGTCAGTATCATCTGAAAATGAAAATAAGGATGTATATTGATCAAACTTATAGAAGAAGGTAGAATCTGAGCAAAGCAGAGATAAAAATAAGTAAATCTTTCTATTTTAAGAAATTGGTCTAGTAATAAGCTATTGATATTAGATACTTTTTAAAATACACACACACACACACACACTACTGATCAAAATACACCAGAAGATAAGTTTTCTGGGTAGAAATATACCTAGCAGAGGAAGTACTGATTATAAGGATCAAGGGTTTTTACAAAGTGAGCATTCAAAAAATATATACGGAATGAATACAAAAGAAAAGAAATAGGCTCACTGTGAAGGTGTCACACTACTGCCATTGTGTAGAAGTTAAAAGAAGCAGGCGTACAAACAGTAGGATTATTTGGACTTGATTAAAGTAAATAGAGGAAAAAGCTTTTAAGAAAGTGTTGGAGTGTGAGGAATTGCACACATTTTTAATAAACTGGGCCTTATGATAATCAGATTTGGTGAAAATATATGAGACATGTGACAACCATCGTATAAATGACAATGAATAAGTGACAACCAAAAGGTATGCACATGGATAAAAATTAGTAAAGTTGTTTTCTTTGCAGAATGGGAAGTAATGATTTATATTCATTATTTTTCAAACTGTTGATTAATATTAAAGTTTAAGAATTAAGGTTTAAAGATTTCTAAGGACAACAACAAAGACATATATTACCTACTTCAAGGGTTGGGGGAGAGAGGGATAAACAGGCAGAACATAGGATTTTAAGGGCAGTGAAACTCTTCTGTATGATACTACAATGGTGGATACATGCCATTATATATTTGTTAACACCATAGAATGCACAACACTAAGAATGAACTCTAATGTAAACTATGAATTTTGGGTAATGATGTGCCAGATGTAGGGTCATCAATTGTAACAAATGTAATACTGTAGTGCAGGGTGTTGACAGTTGGGAAGGCTGTGCACATGTGGGGGCAGAGGATACATGAGAATGAAATGGTAAATGAGAAAGCTAAGTGGAGAGAAAAAAGATAAAAGGCCTATTCCAGAATGAAGGACTAGTAAGAGCTCCATAACAGAGACAGAAAACCCGTAACAAGTATGGAGACAAGTCATTTGGTTTATCCAGAGTATAGGAAATATAATAGAACGGGAAAAAAGAAAAACAAGTTTCAAAAAGTTGGTTGGAGGCAGACTGTAGAGGTCTTAAAAGAGTGTCAAAGAGTTTAATTCTTTTTCTCATGGTTTTGAACCCTGACTGTACACCAAAAGAACAATTTGGTAGGTCTAAAGTGAAAGGGTGAAGGCTATGGTTTGTTCAAAGGTAAAAACAGCAAAAGAATAAGGCAATCTAGAAACAGAAACCCTACCCCTAACCCTACCCCTTCATCCTAATCCTAAAGTGCTTATGAAAATAAGGAAAATTTGTGGGGTTCCAGATAAAGGCACAAAATAGATTTACCAGGAGAAAAGGAATAGTTAGTAAAGAAGAAGAAGAGGTTGTGATGAAAGAAGAATGGAGTTCAGGGTTTTGGTCAAGACGTGGCATGAGAATAGAGGTGATAAATGTAAAGGAACTGGGTAAGCTGAGAAAAACAGAAAGCTCTCTTAACTCATAATCAGAGTGACACTGCATGTAAGCTGAATACTAAAAGTATTGTCAACAATGCTGTAAATTACCTTGAATAATGAATGTTATAAGGTAAGGATTCTCAAAGGCAGTTTTGAAACCACCAATAAGATGATGGATTAATCTAATATTATTATTGGCAAAATAAAAATGTATAGGCATAAATTTCAAAATTATTGCTATTTAATTAAGAAAAACACAGTACCTTAGTAGCACCAATATAATTTGATCTTAATACCAGTTCTGTTGAATTTTACTAGAAACAAATGGGAACAGGCAAAAGAATCATCCCACTGTTTTCAGTGACCAAAATCATCCAGGGATAGTTTACACTCCCCCTCATCCAAAACCACTAACCACAAAGCGCCTTACTGGCATTATACTTGGATAAAAATTTGCAAAACAAAATTATGGAATGCCTTCAACTAATAAAAGGGCCACTTTCCCCTCTGACAATATATTCTAAATTCTACTAAGTAAAAGTCTGAGGAAAGCTGCTGGATTTAAAAGTTGAGCAAAATAAAAGTTTTCAAAGAGTTGGTGAGAAAAGGAGTTTGGGAAGGAGGAAGGGATGACAAGGGGGATGTCTATCTGCTCTCAGAAAGAGAAAAATGTTGGCTACCTGTAGGCTCTGATTTTAGTATTATAAAATTCCATCCCCATGGTGTAGCACTCCTGTCCCTCCTTGATCCAGTACTGTATTTAGCAGTAACAACACAGAAGATAATAATCACTTTAAGGCAATACGCAAAGCATGCTCAGGATTTGCTATTTGGCATGAGACTTAAAATCTGGTTATAAATTTATCAAATGAAATTTAACTCAAACTAACATACAATCAGTTTTCTGAGATGTATTACATTCAAACCAGAAAACTATGATGCCAAGTTTGCCAGTGCCATAATCTATGCATACTTTGTCATATTAAGAAAGTAGTTCGGTAAGGCTGCAGATTGTGTTTGCGATATATAATGTTCAAGTTAAAATTTTATTTTATTTTTTTTTTTTTTTTGAGACAGAGTCTCACTTTGTTGCCCAGGCTAGAGTGAGTGCCGTGGCGTCCAAGTTAAAATTTTAAAATGGTAGGTATATAAACATTTGAGCTTGTCAAAAGCTAAAGACTTTATTACAAAGCAGCAAAAATCCACCTGCAGAGCTCACTTAGGAAACAGCAACTTAAAAGTACAACATATTCAAATGATAATGCATATAACATTTTATTTTCAGTGGTTTGTGATGACATAAATGTTTTCAATTTTAATCTACCTCATGAGATAGGTAACAAAAACAATAATTCATATTCATGTTCTAGATATAATAACTATATTTTCTTCTAAAATACATTAAGATATATTCTTATACTATATATAGGTAAAAAATATATCAAATCCATTCCAAGTATAAACAATTTTGGAAATTGTTTCTTAAAAGGTCCCCAAATGATATTTCTATTGAAAAAAAAAAACAAAGCAAATTAGAAGGCTTACAAAGATGTACAACACTAGATAAAGAGGGTAAAAAGCAAAATCACTGTCAATGAATTGAGGGGGCAAAAACCCAGCTACACATGTTGATTAATTAAAATGCTGTAAAAAAATATTTGTAGAAACAATATATATATAAAACTTCCAGATTTTATGCATATGCCATAAACTTAGACAACTACAATGATGTTTATTACTTAATCTAAATCTTCATAAACCTAACACTACTTGACATTGTAATACCTATATACATTTCTTTATTACCTAATAAAATACTAGCCTGTAAGTTCCACTATAATAGGGATTTTATCTGTTTTGTTCACTGCCATATCCTCAATGCTGAGAACAGTGTCTAGCAAATATGTGGTCACTCAATAAGCATATAAAATACTAAAATAATACTTAAATAATTTAAACATTGAATATTAATGTTATCCACAAAAAGATGATCATTTTTGTGAATTACCATTAACGTTCTCCCTGAAATTGATCTTTTCTGTCACTGGGCATTCCTTAAAGTCATTTTTCCAGCTTGTTCAATGACTTCAATATGTTCAGTAGCTTGTTCAATGACTGCAAACTAAATTTAATTATTAAAGTAAAACATGTCTACAAATTAATAAACCACATGCTTCCTAGCCATGTCTATCACAAGGACATGACAAACTACACTTTCTCTGCAGATCTAATTTCACTGACTTATAGTAGCTGAGCTACTTATAGTAGCTGTTCTAACATGGTATATTTTCCCCTACAACATGTAGTTCTCATACATTCTGCAGTTTCAGCAAAAATAGTGTAGGGAATTCCACAACATATTTTAGAAAAACTACAGAAGTTTTACTAAAATTATATTTAAAAAAACCCTTTTTTATTTAAAATTTTAATTAAAATTGTATAGAGTGCATTAGGCTGTAAGTCAAGAAAGCTCAGCTCTAATCTCGGTCTTTACATAAATCTATGACTCCGAGCAAGAGATAACTTCTCTGTGCCTTAGTTTCCTTACCTATACATGGTCACGAAAATATTACAGGGATAAAATGAGACCATAAAAAAATGCTTTGAAAAAATAGATAACATTTTGTATGTCAAGGTATTACTACTATTTCAAAGGCAAATCAAAGTTTGGCCAGACTATTCTGCATTATTTGTATTACTGTTTCTACAAGCATGAGAATGAGAAGCTAGGGTAGCTTTAACAATGTTCAAAATTATTTATGCTGCCATTATGCCATTATCAATTAAGGCAACTAGTGAGTCTATATTAAACTAGATTATTATTTAAAGGAGGTTATCTACATATGAGGACTTAAAATTGAGAAAAATAGTTGGCTTTCCATGTCCATGGGTTCTGCATCTGTGAATTCAACCAAGGACTGAAAATACATTATTTATTTAAAAAAAAAAAAAAAGTGTCTGTACTAAACACATACAGACTATATTATCTTGTCATTAGTCCCTAAACAATACAGTATAACAACTATTTACATAGCATTTACATGACATTAGGTATTATAAGTAATCTAGAGATGATTTAAGTCCAGGAACCAACCTCCCATGGATACTCAGGGATGACAGATGTAGTAGGAAAGAATGATCAGAAGCACCTCATTAATATAAGCTTATTTACTTTATCAAATGTTTCACTAATAATACTTTCTTGGAGTGGAGAAGAAAGAAATTGGTCAAAGCATAAAAAATTTCAGTTAGAAGGAATACGTTCAACATGGTGACTAGAATTGATAATGTATTATATACATTTTATTATTTTTTTTTAATAGACATTTTTGCCAAAGAATATATACATTTTAAATGTCCTTATCATAAATAAATATGTGAAGTAATACATATGTTAATTAGCTTGATTTAGTCATCCCACAATGTATACATATTTCAAAGCATCACATTATATACCATAAATACATATAATTTTTGTCAATTAAAAAATTAAATAATATAAAAAATAATACTTTGTTAGCACGTGCCATAAAGTTGCTAGAAAGCATAAATATGCTTGAAAATGGAATTTGGAAACTACAACTTATAAATGCCTGTAAGTCATATGTCACAAAAAAGAAATTACAGGCCAGGTGCAGTGGCTCACGCCTGTAATCCTAGCACTCTGGGAGGACGAGGCGGGAGGATCGCTTGAGGTCAGGAGTTTGAGACCAACTTGAGCAAGAGCGAGACCTCGTCTCTACTAAAAATAGAAAGAAATTAATTGGCCAACTAAAAATATATAGAAAAAATTAGCGGGGCATGGTGGCGCATGCCTGTAGTCCCAGCTACTCGGGAGGCTGAGGCAGGAGGATCGCTTAAGCCCAAGAGTTGGAGGTTGCTGTGAGCTAGTTGACGCCACAGCACTCTCTAGCCTGGGCAACAGAGTGAAACTCTGTCTCAAAAACAAAAACAAAACAAAACAAAAACAAAAGAAATTACAAACAACTTAAGATGGTAACATATTATCTTATTTCTTTAAAGAAAAGGTCATGAAATTAATGTCCTATTAGGATATACTGGACAGAGAGGGAACTTAGATATTAAATAAAATGCTTGAGCTGCATTTCATCTTCTAAAGTATTTTTTCCCCAAAATGAAAGGTACAGAGAAAGGCTGGATAAAAAAGGAGATCAAAAGTCTGGACAGCTTAATAGCTTTCCTGAATGAAAGGAAATTCATCCCTATTTCAGATGAAACATAGAGGATTCTTAGAAACGTATAGAAATTTGGTACATTTGATATAATATTAATCATCTGCTTTTCTGAACTACAATCATCACTGCTATCCTCTACCAAAGCACCTAACTGAAACAGAAACACCACATTTCAGAGACTACTTTAAGACAACAGTTACAGTGACCAAACCAAATTTTTATTTATGTGACTTTGGAACTTAACATCAATGTTTTTTCTTCTTAGTAAATAATTTCATTTTATTAATAAAATGAGAAAAACGTTTGCTGATTTTGATTTTAAAAAAAGAGAATTCATAACCATCTACCAAATGTTTCCCCTTTCCCTTTGAAATGACAACCAAGATACCTCTAGAAAGTTCTCAAAAAGTGTCCAATGTTAATGACATCACAGTACAAGAATGATGACATAATTACTGAAAAAAATACATAATTTGTATTTGTACCTCTAAAGAGACAAGTGAAACTAATTTTGTTTGTTTAAAGTTATTAGAAAGTACTGTCTTCATAATTAAATTTATTCAAGGTTAAGATACATAACCCCAGCTTCAATTAAAAACTGCTGTGGTGTCTTTAGTATATTCACAAGACTAAGGCACTGGAAATCTTAATAGAGATGACAATATAAATCTATATCAAATAGCTACTACAATGAATAACTTCAAATAAAATCAGCCACTTAAAAAAAATGATTGTCCTATAAATCAATACCACATATAATTAGACTGAAAGAGAAAATAACCAACTCTCAAAATTCAGGATCACAAAAGTGAACCAAGGAACTTTTGAGTGCTATTTCTAAAACTATGTTCCTATACCGAACTTTGAGATACTGTTTCACTTACCTCAAAAATAAAGTTAGAATTAAACTATTATATGATTCTACTGAGGATTATATACAGAATAAAAAACAGATTTGGGTTGATTAATTTGCTATGGGTAAATCTATTAGACTAAGTGACATTAATAAAGTATGAATAAAAGCTGATGACTGAATACCTATTTACAAATTCAGAATCTTGTGAAGAAAAATGTTATATTTTCTATAACACCAATGATATAATCAATGCTTTAAAAAGTGTGTGAGGTGGGGCAGGACAAACTGTTAGATCATACCTAGAGGCTACTGTCATTGTAAATGAAGAAAATACACTTTTCATGTATTTAGGATACCACATAACTTTAATTTCAAGGGATAAATACTTCTGTAGGTATATAGTCACTCATCACTTAAAAGAATGCATTTTGAGAAATGCATCCTAAGGCAGTTTCCTTGTCATGTGAACATCATAGACATAGAGTGTACCTACACAAACCTTCACCCACTACATACCTAGGCTATATGGTATTGCCTGCTGTTCCTAGGCTACTTAACTGTACAGCAAGTTACTGTACTGAATACCATGTAATGCAATGATAAATATTTGTGTATCTAAACACAGAAAAGATACAGTAAAAATATAGTATTAAAATCTTATGGGGCCGATGCAGTGGCTCATGCCTGTAATCCTAGCACTCTGGGAGGCCAAGGTGGGAGGACTGCTTGAACTCAGGAGTTCGAGACCAGCCTGAGCAAAAGTGAGACCCAGTTTCTACTATAAATAGGAAGAAATTAGCCAAACAACTAAAAATAGAAAAAAAAATTAGCCAGGCATGGTGGCATGTGCCTGTAGTCCCAGCTACTCAGGAGGCTTGAGCCCAGGAGTTTGAGGTTGCTGTGAGCTAGGCTGACACCACAGCACTCTATACCAGGCAACACAGTGAGACTCTGTCTCAAAAAAAAAAAAATCTTATGGGACCACCATCTGTATTAATATATAGGGTTTGCCGTTAACTGAAACACTGTTATGCAGTGCATGACTGTACAGCAAGTCCTTGAATAACATCATTTCATTTGCTGTCATTTTGTTGTAATGCTGATGAGGGGGTGGCGGGGGGAAATAGACTGCTGGTCTGGACCATCGTCCGTGAAATTTGCACCTTTTCCCCATGTCTGCATGGCTTTTCTCCAGGTACTCCAGTTTCCTCCCATATTCCAAAGCTGTGCAAGTTAGGTGAACTGGCCTGTCTAAATTGTCCCCCTCTGAGTGAGTGTGGGTATGTCTGAGTGTGCCCTGAGAGGGAATGGTGTCCTGCCCAGGGCTGGGTCCTACCTTTGCCCTACCTGCTGGGATAGGCTCTGGCCACTCGCCACTCTGAACTGGAATAAGTGGTTTGGAAAATAAATGAATAAACAAATACAAATTAGTGTCAAATAAAAATTTGTAAAGTATATGATAATCACACAAATGCACAGCAAGAAATGATGCTCTTTGAAAGCCTTCAGCAAGCCCGTCACACTTGTTCTTATTTGTTCTGAACTTTGTAGAGGTTGGAGGTGCTTCTTACAAATTTTTGATTTGTAAGCATTTATTCCTTGATTTAAAACCCACTACCATGACTTCCACCACTCACTGATTTAACAAAAAGCAAGTAAATAATTATCTTACTTGTTTGTAATTAATCTTTTTAAAATGTATGTATAGGGCACATTTATTTCATTGTCTACTATTAGAAGTGTTTTCGGTCTTTATTTAAAAGTGTGGTGATGCTTCTGTGACAAGAAATACGCTACAGGAACTTAACTCTTGATTATTTCAATTAGCCTATGGTAAAATTGGTTTGTTATATGTTGTTTCACTTAAAGCTGAAGTTTCCAAGAACCTACCCATGACATTGAGGACTCACTCTTTTCACAAACACTATATATTGGGGAAGAAAAGGAATGATATTAAGAGGTTAAAAAAAAACAAAAAACAAATAAATTTTTCAGTTCACAGGCCCTGGAAATCCCTAATCCAATACCCCCATCTTTCCACAGATGAGGCAAAACAGTTCTAGAAAAACAAGATGACTTGCTCAAGGCCACAAATAATAGCACAAACAGAACTAGAACTCAGGTCTTAAGAATCCTTAGATGTTTTCCTTTCCTCTATACTATCTGCTAGGGACATGATATCTAGCAAAAAAGCAAAGTAACACAAATTAAACTCAAACACGGTTTAAAAGAAGGCCATCAGAGCAGTGCAGTATTAACTATAAGCTAAGGATGAAGCCCTTGAGGGTTAACATGAGATAATTCAAGGAGTAAATATAATGATCAGATTAAAATAATGATAGCTAACACATAATAATTACTTGGTATCCAGCATTAATCCATAACCATTTTATATATTTATTCTAACTATGGGGTAGGCATTATTATTTTCATTTTGCAAATGAGGAAAGAAGGTTCAATGAAGTTAGTAAATGATGAAGCTAGAAGACAAGAAGAGATTACAAAAGAAAAGAGAAAAAAGTTTGTTATATACTTATTTCATGTTCATGATCAAAATAAGCATTTAAAAATTCAACATTATAAGTAATTTTTAAAAGTAAGATATTTTAGATGTTTCCCATTTTTTTCTTATCAGATTCCTCTAGTGAGAATTAATGGTTTTCAAAAAAAGAGAGAGAATTAATGATTTTCAAAGCAGGTTAGCAGTTAATTTAAGGGCATTTTTATAAAAGCCTGTGATGCATATCAGAGAAAGTTCATTGTGAAGATCTGCGAAATAATACGAAATGTAGGCAATTTCAGTATATTTCCTCAAAAGAGAAGAAGCATTTCAACTTAAATAAGATTTGCAGGTCCATGTTTTCTATAAGTAACAGAGTAAATCCTCTGTTCTACTAAGCCAAGCAACAATTATTTCAAGATCAACAGTTAACCTCAACTTCCTGTACTAGGAATACCATTTATCTGTTTTAGGGCACATGCCAAATTTCAAAACTCAGATACTTTACAGGGTATGTTGCAAGAAGGGATGGAGAGGGATATATACAGATGGATGGACAAATGGACTGACAGGTATTTTCAAACCTGTAGAAAATAATAATATATGGTTCTTCTACCTTTATAACTTACCATCTTTTTCCTCTTATCTTGTTCTGTGGGTGGTTCTTCATCTTCCATTACTTTTGGTTCCTCGAGATGAGACATCAACATACAGCTATAATAATTTTAAAAAATGTTTTAAATAAAAAATGTCATAACATACTTAATTAAAAACAAGCCCTCAAAATCACTAAGAACATGAATGTTTATATACAACAAAATGCTAGGCAAAGACTAGATAAATTAGATATACAATTAAAACATTCTTTTAAGTATGAAAAGATATTTCATTTAAAAAGGACCACACTCAGACTTGTGGGAGGACGGGGGGAAATGGGCATTTATTGAAACCTTAAAATCTGTACCCCCATAATATGCTGAAATAAAAAATAAATAAATAAATAAAAAGGACCACACCAAAAAATTTTAGAGCCTTTTACTTAGGCAAAAGAAGATACTAACTGGTAAGAAATTTACCAGTTGCTACTTTTGAATCAAACATCACTCCACAGAGCAAGACATGTATACCATTTATATCTTTCAAAAAATGATAGACACTTAAAATTACTACTGCTTTTCTCCTAACCATTACATGTCTACAGATTATTATATATGCAATAATTTAAATAAGATCATTAAAACACTATTAATTATGTAACAATCTACTTTGTCCTCCAAATGACATTACTGTGCTATGAAGAATTTGTCCCTGATAGCACTTCTACCTTCAGGACAGTTATAAATCATTTTATTTTGATTATCTGCACCACTGCTCTTCACCATTAGCAGAGATAATAGAAACACAGTTTCCTATTCAATTAACACAGGTTCCAGTGAGACCAGAAATGAACATTGTCTAGTGAATCAAAGTAATGGAACAAACCTACTGTTTCCTAATTTAGAACAGAAGAATTCAGTAATTTATCAGTGTCATAGGTTCTTAACCAATAAACTGTGGCAAAGAAAGTTTGGTTTCTCTTATGTTTTGTTGCAAGTACAGGGGAAGGACAATTCCTGACTCAGACAAGTTCTTATACCAGAAAACTTGATTGGACCCATTCCTGCAATGGACAGGGGTGTCCTTTGCCCCTATTTCCCATCATCAAAAAAATAATGGTTGGAACAACTGATTTTGTCCCAGTCAGTGCCCACTGGTGGGGTCAAGGAGATAGAACCTTAGGCCAGAAATCAGAAGTCCTGAAAACAAGCAAGAACTCAAACCCTATCTCACTGCATGGCCTTGACTTTTCAGAACTGCAATGTCACAAGCAGCTGGCCAATGGCGTCTGGCACAAAGTGAGAAAATTATATTACTATACCAACCCAAAAGCTATTTAATAAAGTGAAATGCCCTGAAAAGGTCTACATCACTGTTTGTATTTTAGAACTGAATAGTAAGATGGGGTTCCTTCACACTATTTTATGCCTGTTGCAGACTTGAATTCTAACTGCAATGCAAATGATCTCCATGGAGGCATGCTTTATTCTTTATCAAATTCTTCCACAGCATTCCAAAATCCATTAACTTACTTGTACAATGAAAACTCTCTATTCTGCCTTCTCTGAGTTAAAAGATTCATCACACTAATAATGGAGCATATTCTCGATGCATATATATAAAATTTACATTTTGTTTCTTTCTTTAACCAAAGCTAGCCAAAAAGCAGAACATTTTTGCTTTGCAATTCTGAATTGCATTCATTTGGGTCTATGGAAGGTGGAAAGTGAAAATTGAAAAAAAAACAAAAACCAAAAACTGGACTGTAAAGACCAAAGCTGAAATGTTCTCCTGCAGGAAAATTTCCAATTAAAAGTCAAACCTCATTTTATTGGCAAAGAATAAAGATAGGCAAAATTCATGTTTTACATAAAGTGCATGTAAGAATTAATGGGTTTCTAATATGATAAAATGTGTAGACTAGGTCTGTAATAATAGTAATACTAATAAAATAGTAACAACAGTTTTAAAATAGGAACCACTAATGTGAATATAAAGCAATCACTCCATTCCACACTCACAGCAGAAATAACTGGATAGATCTAGGCACTCTAGCCTGCTAAATCAGAATCTTTCTCAACAAGAAACTCAAACCAGCCCAACATAACCAATAAGCAATGAAACATGAAACCTTTATAATCATTTCTGGTTTAAAAGGTACTTGCAATAACACTTTTCATTTAATCTATACAAACTCTGTGCCCTAAGTAATTTAGCCATTTACAGATGAGAAAAGTAAGGCTGAATTTACATTCATGAAACACTGGTAAAGAGCATTCGCCCTTACAATTTTCCTAGCCTAAATGAACTTTTCCCTACTTCAGAGTATCAAATTTGAATGCTTAAAATTTGCCTTTATTTCAGCACCTGGACAGAACCAGAGCAACTGTCTGATAAAAGCCTCGTCCCATTCTACCTGGAAGCCTTCCGTTCGCAAAGGTGAGATAACTGGTGGCAAAGGCCAAGTATTCAAGCCATGTTCTTGATGTCTAACATCAGTGATTCTCAAACTTGAGCTGCATCTGAGTGACTGGAAGGGCTTTGTTTTACAGTACAGATTGCTGGCCTCACCCCCACAGTTTCTAATTCAGTAGGTCTGGATGGGGCCTGAGAATCTGCATTTCTCACAAGTTCCTCTGTAATGCTTTCTTATTACTTCCTCCATTGCGTTGATACTAATGTTGTGGGACAACAGTCCCATAGGCCAAACCACCAAAAGGGCTTCCTACCCACGAAACTGATTTTTAGAATGAATTTTTTTAATGCTATGTAACTGGCTCTCAGCTAGGTTAATTAATATATGGAACTATCTATGGATTGCTTCAGGTAAAACAAAACTGACAACATAGCCAGGCATGGTGGCTCATGCCTGAAATCTTAGCACTCTGGGAGGCTGAGGTGGGTGGACTGTTTCAGCTCAGGAGTTCAAGACAAGGCTGAGCAACAGCGAGACCCCATCTCTATTAAAAATAGAAAAAAAAAATTAGCTGAACAACTAAAAATAGAAACAAAAAATTAGCCAAGCGTGGTGGCTTGCACCTATAGTCCTAGCTACTCAGGAGGCTGAGGCAGGAGGATCGCTTGAGCCTAGGAGGCTGAGGTTGCTATGAACTAGGCTGGTGCCACGGCACTCTAGCCCAGGCTACAGAATGAGACTCTGTCTCAAAAAAAAAAAAATAGAAAACAGGGTTTTCTTCATGTGTTCTAAGTCATACTCAACTGAGACTATAATAAGAATTCAACAGAACCAGAAAGACTAACTTTGTTTGAATAAACTGTTTAAAGTAGGAAGATTTATCAAGAGACCTGTCTAAGCACTCTTAGAAACTGAGACTCAGAAAAGTTGGGTAACTCGTTTTTTCCACTTTGCCTCCATAGACCAAGTACACCCAAGGGTAAAAAGAAATCACCAAACAATTCTGAGGAAAAAAGAAAACAGTGGTCATAAGTTCTAGCTACCCATAAACACTAACCCTCAAATCTAAGCCTTTCTAGTTTGGATCCTAATAATCATCTCTTAGTCAGTTTGTCTTCCTTACTCCCAACATTTTCTCCTTTCAAACCAAAACTTTAACTTCATGCCATGGCTGAGCATGGCATATTGAGTCAGAAGACCTTGGTTCTCATCTTGTCTCTTGCACATATTTGCTATGTCACTGAACTTTTCTGGTTTTTAATATTCTGACACTGTATTAGATAATTTCTAAATTTTCTAACTTCCAGACTTTCTTTCTTCCAGTTAAAACATGTTATAATTTTGTTCTACTTCCTAGATCCTCTCTTATCCTTCTCTGAAGACTATAACACTGACTTTCTATTAAAGCACAGTCAGAATTCTACTATTGTATGTGCTCTGCACAAAGCATATATAACTGCCTTTAATCATTACTAGTGTTTTCACTGTGCCATCAGCCATGTCCTCCCCTGAACTAAACTGTATACTACAAAGAGGACAAGGGGCACGTGAACATATCTGAAATATTTCATAAATAATTGTAAACTTTAGCACATATTATGCATAAAAACACACTACTTACAGTCATATGCCATAAGCTTAAAAATTTTTTTTGAATTGTCTACATGCATGAACAGTTTCATATTTTTGGTTTGTGGTCTCAAAGAGTTTGATGTTTTCATTTTATATGCGCTTCTGTTTTTTCAAATGCTAAGTTACATGTTAGATACATTTTGTTTACATATATTTAGTAAGATTGAACAACATAGATATGCTTTGGATATTTTTCAACAAAATGTGATTCAAATGACAATTTTTCCCATTTGCTATAGATGGCTTTATAAAGAGCAAAGAAAATAGGCTCAATATGTTATTATCTAGGAGAAGTTGAGTGGTTTGGAATCTCACAAAGCCTTGGTTGTCATTATATGAAACTTGCCCTTTATTAAATGTAATAACAAGAAGAAAGGTATGGCAATTCTACTAACCACAAAACGATACAATGATTAACTTTTAAAAACTCAAATTAACAGTTGTAAAAAATTAGATTAACAGCATTCTTTTTGGTTTTTTCAAGACAGAGTCTCTCTCTGTTGCCCAGGCTAGAGTGCAGTGGTGTGATCATAGCTCGCCACAGCTTTGAACTGCTGCTGGGCTCCGGTGATCCTCCTGCTCTAGCCTCCCAGGTGGCTAGGACTACAGGTGTGCACCATTATATCCAGCTAACTTTTAAACTTTTGTTGAGATAGGGTCTCACTATGTTGCCAGGCTAGTCTCGAACTCTTAGTCTCAAGTAATTCTCCCACCTTGGCCTTCCAAAGTTCTGGGATTACATACATGAACCACTGTGTCCGACCACCATTCGTGACAACATGATTTTACCTATTCATCCAAAGAATATAATTTTAACTACTCTATTTTGGAACTAGACAATTACCACATGACCTCCACCTCCAACATCCTAAAGGCACCAGTGCTGCTTCAACCAGGCAAATACAAGGCAATTCATACCTTTACCCGTAACTTGCCTAAAGGGTAGGGGAACTCTGTAAGTTGAAAAAAAACACATGGTTGAAACATCTTGAAAAAGGAATTCATATGCTAAAATATACCTGGAATTTTTAAAAAACCTAATGTCAAAGCATAAAACAATGATTAGATCAAAGAAGCCCAATTCAAGCTATTGTTGTAACATAATAAAGCTGATCCCAAGATCAAACAATAAATATTATAAGCAAAATAACAAAAATTTTTCTGTATAGAAGACAAAATTACAAAATGTCCATATTGTGCTTATATGGAGATGGTGAATAAAAATCATGCAGCATGTATTTAATTCTCCCCCCAAATCCAATTGTGATATAATGATCCACCTACTCTTTGTAAGTTCCTGTTTCAGGATCTTCCGTCATGACATCATGCAGGCCTTCCACTGAGATGTTTATAATACCACAGAATTTATCCTGGATAACACTAAAATAAAAGAAGGGCAAAACAGGTTAACTGGAGTATTTCAACAGGTAATTCTTTTTTTGTATTCTAAATATCCTCTTGAACGTGAAATTTTAGTTCTGAAATACAAAAGAAACTTAAAAAATATATCTCTTAAAACAAAAATTTTATTTTTGCATATAACATTATAAATTTCTCTTTCACTAGATTATTAATGTATTTAAATACTAGAGGGGATAGATTAGATACAAAAGAGAGATATTTTAAAATTCTTAGATTTAACATATTCATATTAATTTTATAACTACAAAGATAAAGATATAGAAGTGCTGACAATTAAAAATCTCTGCTCTTTTAAAGATAAAGCCAACGAAAATAAAGACACACCATATTCTGGGAGAAAATATACAAATACTCCTTCTAGCATATATTTTAAGAACTCTGAAAACTCAGATGACAAATAATTTTAATTTAACAGTCACTGAGCATAGTGGCACACACCTGTAGTTCTAGCTACTTAAGAGACTAGGCGGAAGGATTGCTTAAGCCCGAGAGTTCGAGGCTACAATGTCCCATGAGTGTGCCTGTTGAAAAGCCACTGCATTCTCCCAACACAGTGAGATCTTTTGTCTTTTTTACAAAAGAGGCAAAAATTTGAACAGACATTTTATCAAAGAAGACATACAGATGGCATATAAACATCCAGAAAGGATGCTCAACAGCATTAGGTATTAGGGAAATACATATTAAAATCACAGTGAGATTTTAATTAAATGTAAAATTAAGAAGATTGACAATAGCAAGGGCTAGCAAAGATGAGAAACGACAGGAACACTCATATGTTGCTAGTACTAGAATATAAAATGGCATATTCATTGTGGAAATACGTTGTCAGTTTTTATAAAGTTACATACCACACAGCTAAGCAATCACACCTGTAGGTATTTACCCAGGACCAAAACAAGTATTCTAAAACCTGTATGTGAACATTTATGGTAGAGCTTTATCTGTAAAAGCCTCAAACTACAAATGACTCTAATGTCCATCAACTACTTAATGAATCAACAGATAGTGGAATACTTATTTCATGAAATAATACTCAGCAATAAAAAGGAACAAACTACATATAGATGCAATGACATGGATAAATTTCAAAAATATTATGGTAGGAGAAATAAATCAGTCTCTAACAACAAAAAAAATCTCAAAAATGGGCAAAAGATCCAAACAGACATTTCTCAAAAAGAGACATACAAATGGCCAACAAGAACGTGAAAAACGTCCAACATCACTAACCATGAGGGAAATGCAAATCAAAACCACAAGGAGGTATCACCTCACACCAATTAAAATGGCTATTATCAAAAAGACAAAAAATAACAGATGCTGGCAAGGATACAGAGAAAGGGAAATCTCTTACACTGTTGGGAGGAAAGCAAATTAGTATAATAACTATGGAAAACAGTATAGAGGTTCCTCAAAAAAACTAAAAATAGAACTACCATCCAGCAATCCCACTACTGGGTATATATATTTAAAAAAAGAGAAATCAATATATCAAAGATATACCTGCACTCCCATGTCTATTCAACAGTAGCCAGGCTGTGGAATCCACCTAAGTGTTCATTAATAGATGAATGGATAAAGAAAATGTTGTATATATACATAATGAAATACTATTCAGCCATAAAAGAATAAAATCCTTTCATCTGTGTCAACGTGGATGGAACTGGAGGACATCATGTAAGTGAAATAAGCCAGGCTCAGAAAGATAAACACTGCATGTTCTCACTCAGATGTGGGAGCTGAAAGTTGATCTCATGGCAGTAGAGTAGAATGATGGTTAGCAGAGGATGGGAAGGTTATGGGAAAAGGTGGGGGTGGGGATGAGGAGAGATTGGTCAATGGGTATAAAAAATATAATTAGATGGAAGGAGTAAGTTCTAATATTTGACAGCACAGTAGTGTGACCATAGTTAACAATAGCTAGGAAAGAAGATTTGAAATGTTCCCAACACAAAGAAATGATAAATGTTTGAGGTGATGAATATCCTCATTACCCTGATTTTATCATTATATGTTATATGTATATATTATATGTAAATTAATATAGCAACTAAGGAAAACTATATAGAGGTTCCTCAAAAAACGAAAAAGAGAACTATCATATGATCTAGCAATCCTACTAGTAGGTATATACCTAAAAGAAAGGAAATCAATATGGATGAGATACTTGCACTCCCATGTTTATTACAGCACTATGCACATGTTCCCTATAATTATGTACAATAATTATGTATCAGTTCAAAAATATAAAAAAAGAAGTAGTTCCATCAAAAGATTCCTCCCATAAACCCATATAAAGATTAATATATGGACAGAAGCCCATACAAACAAAAATGCAATTATAGAATTTTAAAATTAAACCTAATATAAAAATATATGTATCTTCAAAGCATTCAAGTTCAAAAAGCACTCATCAAAATGATGTACCTCAATTACCATTCATTAAACAGTCTGAGAGAAGTGCCCCCAAATAACAGGGAAAACAAAAGCCAAAGAGGCTTATACTTTCCTGGCATACAGAATATATATTTAAAGAATATAAGCATTAAGAAGTTATAAATTCTTTTTCTCCTACTGTCTTAATAAAAACATTCCCACAAATGTGTGAATGTAACATTTTAAAATGAAGCCTTTAAAAAAGATTTCTTTTATATACAGTATTTTTATTACAACCTTCAACAACATGAAGTTATGAGCATTAAGCCTTTGCTTCACTTTTTATTCACCTAACACTCTCTAGTCTTATAAATGAAGAATCAATCTTGATTTTAATAATATACATTATTCCTGAATTAAGTGGTTTAAAATATGATTAGGCACTTAAAATGGAAACAACCCAAGAGAGCTGCAAACCCAGAATGAATTGAAAAAGGATTAGAGGAAGAAAGGGGAGAGGCTTTATGCTTAAAGATAATTTTAGATACATTATCTCTTTAAATACTAAAAGCCAGGAAGTAGGTATTATTTTCTGTGTTTCTCTATAAAAATAGCCTGGTTTTCTCTTTTATGTTAATATGTCACACTGAAGTCATGAGTAAGACTTTATTAAAATTATTTTCAGTGTGACATCTTCTAACAGTTCACCCATACCCATTCATCCAGATCTGATGTCAGACACAATGTGGAAGAACGGAAGATAGCCCCAGGAAACCACGTAATCTTAGATCTCACTCAGAAGTGACAGTTCATATCAACTAGAAAGACACAATTATCTAGAGTCCTTGAAAAGATTAGCTAAGCTCCATGCTAGTCTATATATAGCATCCCAGAAGAAAACCAACACTCAGGAGCTTTAAAAAAAAAAGAAGATGATAAACTCATTACTGATTATTCCAGGCAAAACCTAATACACTGATGTAATCCCATAAATGGACTTGAGAATATTGGCTCACTATGAGTACCAGTAAATAACAATAATTTATTATATATTTCAACATACAATACAAGGATACCACTTAATAGACAAAGAAGGAAATGATTAGACATGTTATTCAGGCTAACCTTTCCTAGTGAATAGGTCACTGTGGTTAAATTGATTCATTCTAGTCAACATTATGTGAGCCCAGAAAATAAATGTGTCAGACACCATGATAGGCCCTGGGGATAAAAAAAGATGGCTAGCTCAGGATCCAGAAACCAAAGGAAGCTATAAGTCTGCCTAGAGCACAGAACTTGAAATGCACATGGCAAAGTGTGTTGCATGTACGAATGTTATTTGTTCTCTCATTCAAAGGACATAGTTAAGAAATGCTGTGCTGTAATCTCTAGAGCCCCATTATGAACTAGAAAGCTACAGGAAGGATTAAAAAAAAAAAATCAAGCAACAAAATTAGATGTTTTTTTATTTTTAATCAAGTTAGAATATATTGTGTAAATGCCTTTCTCACTTTTAGGAGTATTTCTGACTTCTTAACTGACAATCTTCTAAAGTCAGAGTCCTGTCCCCTGGACGCTTGCTGCTAGAGAAGCACTGGCTAATTATTCTTCGCTAATTCTCATCACTGGCCCCTAGAGATTTGATTTGTTCTATCCTCACTTAAGACCTTGGGGTTTTCAAGTTAATTCATATTTCATTAATTGCATTAGGATAGATGCTCCTCCTAAATGGAATCTCAATTTTTATATCAAGTTTTCATTTCACAATGCTAAACACAATCCTACTGATTGTATCCATTTCCTTATTACTGAGAGTTTCAGGGAGGCAAACAGGTGCTTGCTATTTCAGTCCCTTAAATTTCATTCTTTCTCCTTAATTTAAGAACTTTCAAGGGCTATCAAGAACCTCAGCAGGCTCTACCAAACCCACCTTTCCAAAGTTATAGCACAGGGGTGAGGAGCCTGCAGCCTTAAGGCCACAAGTGGCCTTGTAGTCCTTAAGTGAATCCAAATTTTACAGAACAAATCCTTTTATTTTACTAATACATTTTTGTTCATCTTTTAAATTTTTATTTTTAAAATTAACGTATTTAAAACATTGAAGAATAAAATAAGTTTCAGCAAAATAATCCTCCCAGATTGACCAGCACAGAACATTAGTAAGACATAACGGCTAAATTGACAGCTGATATGCTCATGATTTAGTTTTAACTTCCCACACCTAACTGGCACCACTACTGCACAAGGCTGGTTGGTAAGAGTTTATGAGTACACCAGTCTGTTATCAGCTTTTAACAACAGTGCACTGTGTTTCTGTTTGAAGTAGAATTTGTGAATAGTTGCATAGCTCAACAGTATTTTTTAATTCTGTCTGCTTAACAGTTCATCATGTCAAAGACGACCAAGAGAACACTGATGGAAGAAAACAGATTTTTTAATGAAGATTGGGAATTGTAATGTTACCTAGTTTCTGATAAAGATAAGATGATTTGCTTGTTTTGTGATGCTGCAATATCAACATTAAAGAAATTCAAGTGTCACTCAAGTTGGTATTCAGCCCCCCCACTGCTAAATTTGACTGACTTTTAAAGAAAAATTACAAAAAAAAAGAAATTCAATGCTCATCACCATCATAACACTACATATATTTTAAATTAGAGGGAGAGGCGCAAAAGGTTGTATTACAGAAATTAAAAGATGAAAAGCAAAAGCAAAGACAATTCTTTCAAGCAGCAATAAGACCTGGAAATAATACTGAAGCAACTTATAAAGTAGCTTATGTACTTGGGGAAAAAAAGAAGCCATTCAGTGATGTAGAAATTGTGAAAGAATGCATTGTTGAAGTTGTAGGATGCTTAGACTCTGATAATGTTTCAAAGTACAAGCATTTCCAAAAAAGCTATCTTTTCTCAAAACACTTCTTCAAAAGGAAATTTCAGATGAACATGTTCCCCAGTTAGCAAAGGTCACTGATGAGCAGGGTGATATAGGCAAATCATCTGGAAGAATATGCAGCTGTTATAGACCTATTAATTGGAGAATACGATGATAGGTTCACTGACTTTGAGAATCATGACATCACATTCAAAGTAGCATTTCAGCCTCACCTAGTTGATATCACCAAGGCACCTTAAAGAACTACAGAGATGGAATTGATTGAGCTCTCAGTAGATGACATTTTAAAAAGTCATCATTTGATGCTAAGAAAGATCCAATTGAAATATGGAAAAATGCAGTAGAATACTCACACCTTTGGCAACATGACCAAAAAATGCTTTCTTGCTTTTCAACCACGTTTTGCTGCAAATCTACATTCTCCTACCTAACCCAAATCAAGATGCCCTTCAGGTCACAGATGACTGATACTCATCCAGAGGATCAACTGAAACTGCAGACCTCCAAGCTGCAACCAAATATTTAAATGCTTTCCAACAAAAAACAGACACAATAAAGTCATCAAAAGATTAGTTAACTTTAAAATTAACAACTAGTTTTCATTTTTTGAAATTATTAAGTACATAACAGATTTTTATATAATACACAATTTTAAGTATATCTAATTGAAGTTTACTGAATATAGCCTTATTTGATTACGGCTAAATTAATGTGGCCTTCCAACAGTAAAAGGTTCCCCACCCCTATTATGGCACATTACTCTTCTTTTCACTGGCAGTTAAGTCATCACCTCCTGCATATAATAGTTCCTTACTCCAATTTATCTGTTTATTCCCTTCCTGCTCCTTACAGTATTCTCCCTCCTTTATCTATTCACTTAATTCACACTTCCTTCATGAAGCCTTCCCTGACCACTCTCTCACATAATTGAGCACTCTGTCCTTTGAATTTGCACAATTTCTTTGTCATGCAACTTGCATGCCATCTTTTGTATTAATTTCTTCTAATGTCCTTTAATTTTTCATGCCTGTATTCCCTAAGACTATAAGTAACTTAAAGGAGAAGCAGAAACCACGTTATGTTTATTTTTTTATGTCTCTTAGAGTAACATTATGTATAATGTGAATATTCAATAAATAATCAAGGCAATTAATGATCTCAAAGCTTGAGAATTGCCCTCCCTCAGATTCTTTTTACAATTTTATTTTTACTTACTTCTTTTTAAAATTATAAAATTATAAGCATAGATAGCTGAGTTGAGTATTCTACACTAGACATAAGCCAGAAAATCGTACAGAAGGTAGCTGTGTTGGAAATCTATTTCTGAAACATTCATTTTGGAAAATGCAAGAAAGATAGGAGAATCGACATAAAACTAAACAGAAACAAGTATTGGTAACCTAAACATTTTCTTCCTTTTTATTTGTCACACTTTTGCTTTTCTTATTTTACACACTCATTTGACATATTACATTATGTCATGAATTACACGAATTACAAAATAACAGCCTTTTAAAACATCTGCTTACTCTGTTCAGGTATGTGATAAGTGATATACAAGCATTAAATAAACAAGTGAGGGTATGAAAAACTGTACTCAGCAAATACATTTGATCATTTAAACCAAATCCATATAGTTTTCAGTTGCCTTCTCTTTTCTAGTCAAATGCATATTAATAAAACTATAGTTCTTAAATCTTATATTGCTATTCCTAAAGGTATGACTTTTAAAGCATTTTCTGAGTATATAAAAGTATATAGCTATCGAGTATGTAAACTGCAGAAACTTAATGAAGAGTGATTTTTCCTTGCTTTTGAAAACTATTTTCTCACTTTTTAAGTGGGAGCTAAACAATGGGTACACACAGGCACAAAGAAACATAAGGACATTGGAAACTAAGAAGGGAGAAGGGTGGGAGGGTGGTGAGGGAATGAAAACTTACCTACCAGGTACAATGAATACTGTCCTGCATACTGGTGACCGGCACACGGAAGCCCTGACTTTAGCATTATACAGTGTATCCATGTCACACACACAAAAAAACCCTTAATATTTTTAAATTAAAATAAAATAAATCCATGTAGTAACAAAAAAACAAATTGTTTAATCTTACTTCTGTTTGTTCACTCAATTTTGAAAACTATGCTGGCTTAAAATTATTTCTCTTGTATCATTATGAGCTCAAACCACAGGTGCTCAGAAAACTAAATGCTTACAAAGACGAAGCAAGATTTTCAATCCTCAAAGTCATAAATCAATGAAATATTTTAATTCTTGGTAGGCCTAAATTGTGAATATTACACTCAATGTGAACAGGCCTCTAGTTTCCTTCTTCCTGTCTAATTTTTATTATTATTTTTCTAGTCACAATGTTACACTCCCATTTTTTAGATAACTGCCTTATCATCATAAAGTATGTGCCTTAACTTATTTCTCTGTAAGAGATGGTTTCATATATTTACATCACATCATCATCCCCATGGTCCTGAGAGGAAAACAGGCAGACATACAGAAACACTGACAAAGTTTTCAATTAATTTTTCAGAACAGTTTTATAAGCTAAAATTCATGACACAACAGTTTTTCATAATAGCAATCCCCCCAAAAGAAATGAATCAGAACCTTAATCATCATAGAATTCTCTATGCTCTAACCAAAAATAATTATATTATTTATATATCATATCTAGTTAATATGTGAAATCACTCTTCATTATTATATCTTAAATATGAAAGGTAAGTCAAGTTAGGGTAATTTAAGAGAAAAAACCGCACATTTTTAGGCACTAAAAGCCACAACCAAATTAAGATATTCTCAAGTATATTTATCTGCTTATATCATTTAACAGAATTAAGCAAAGAATTGCAGTTTATTCAAAGAAAGGAAAAAAGAAACCTTGATTTATCAGTCTTATTGTAGAATTTCTACAGCAGCAGAGACTATAAAAGTGGTGACATTTACACTAAAATTAATTTTTCCTCCCTCTAGATATTTTGCTTACAAATGCTTCTGTCATTTAAATGGAAACAGTCCTTCTACACAGTAATTATCTGCATGGTTGTGGAAAAGTATAATAATAAACCTAGTTCCCCTGACAAATACTGGCAAGGAAACAGGCTAAAAACTCAGAGTGGAAATTTACTATCTTAAACAAAAGGTGAAATTTTTTTGCACTCAATAATAATTCTAACAAAGTCTTTTATATAATAAACCATTCCTCTGATTACCTGTTTTTTGCGTGCACACACACAGCCTTCCCCAAAGCCATGATCTTTAAGAGTACAAGAAACAACTAAAATAATCTACATGTATTAATAATTAGATGAGAAGAAGCTGTCATCTTATGTGATTTTCAAAAGAAAAGATTATACTAATAAGAAATAATACCCAATGAAGACATATTATATTACAGTAAGGTTCTATCAAACAGAGATGATCAATGACCGGTACAGAACCGTTTGGGTGAAAACAACCCCGAAAAACAAAAAACATCAAGCTAAAACAACAACAACAAAATATCGATGCTTGTTTTGAACAGTTATAAAAGTCACTTGACAGAACTGATTTTTGTTTTTTTAAAAGGGACATAAAGGAATTTAACAGAAATTGATAATTATGGGGCTGAGGGTATGACTTCACCACTGTAAATGTTAGAAATGGTTGAAAACAAAGCTGTACAATAAGTAATTACAAGGTAGATATACCTTCAGAACAAATGAAAAAAGCTGACAGTGCTAATGTTATTAAAGTTACATGAAAAGGTGTTGTAGCTTAGGATTAAATTCCTGGGGAAGTCTTCTACATCACTCAGTTTAGACCAAAATGAAGATAATGTGCCCAGGGAAAGTGTTACATGATCAAAAGGGTATTTTGGTAATGATGAAGACACTGATGTCAAAGATTTATAAGAGGCATTTGAATAAAACTGTATCATGAAATAAAAGCAAAAAATAAATCTCTGTAGAGCAATATTTCACATTATTTAAACATATGTATGTGTAATTAAATTAACAACTTCATATAAATGGACATTTGACTATTTTGTTACAGCTGTAGAAGTAAAATGTGTACAAGTTGACAAAAAAAAAAAACTTTACATAGTTTTCTTATAGGAAAACTAGGTGATCACCTTATATTTAGATATGCCTTACAGGGACTCACTGCCAAATTCCTCCCACGTACTGCTAGCATAATCAATGACTTTTCTCTGAGGTCCAAAACCCTAAGTACATCAGCATCCTTTTCATCCAATCTTGGCAGTCTCACAAGCATCTCAAACATAAGATATCCGACACCAAACTTTTTTTTTTTTTTTTTTTTTTTTTTTTATTTTTGAACCAGAAAGGTAAGAACGACACCAAACTTGTAAGTGCCATCCCAACAAAAACAAGAAAATGAAAAACAAAACAGAAAGTCAAAAAAAATTTCTCTTTTGGTTTTCCTAATCTGAGTAAAAAGCATCTCCTATCAACCGAGTGACTCAAGTGGAGAAACCTGGGATTCAATTTTTACCTTTCTTCTCATTCACCTTCTCAACACCCAATTCATCACCACATTCTGTCAACATTTATCTGAAATTTTTCTTCTGCTTCTCTATATTCCTATTATTAACACTGTACTACAAGCCAATTCTGTCTGTTTGAACTACTGCCTAATTTCCCAAATGGGGAAACTTCCAATCTTGACTTCCTCTAATCCATTCTCTACAGAGCTAAACTAGAGTGCTCTTTTGCAAAATCTGATCTTATCTTTCTCTTGCTTTAAAGTGGAAGTTTACACCTTCTAATAACTTTCCATTGCATTTAAAAATCCAAACCCCTATTCCTAATTTATTTAGGTCTCTGTGACCTACCTCTCTCTGACCTCTTTTACTTACCCTCACACTGCTCTCCATCTACAATAAAAGTAAAACTACAAGTGGGTACAGTTCTGATTCTAGAAGATGGTGTTTGAGGAGGCTTTCATAAACGAGAAGCAGGTAATTGAGGGTAAGTGGGTTTTGAAAGCCAAAGGATGAGGAAACTGCACTAGAACATAAAAACTTTTGCTCTTCAGAGCCTCAAACAAAAATACAAAAAAAAAAAGTAAACTTATGTCTTAAGGCTAGAAAAAGGAATATCACAGAAGGTATCTGGCAGAAAGCAATAGGCTGTCCAAAGCCAAAGATTCAAACTAAGAACAGACTAGGGTTTATGCACATGTACTGGAAACTCAACAAACATGGGAAGAAATGGAGATAAAATAAAAAAGAAAGACTATATACATGAGAGGGACTCCACATTATTCAAGGTAAGAAAACTACTTCCTACTAAAACAGTGTCCTCTCTATCACACCCATGATACCTTAAGTCAGAATCAATGAAACAAGGCATACCTGGGCCAGCAGCTGATACACTATACATTCCTTTCTCTCATGCTGCTTTCTCCAAGACAGTTCTCTTTTAATTCACCAGGCTTCCCACATTAAAAGTGCATTGCCACAGAAGCCTACTGGCTTCAGCACAGTGATAGAGGGCACTTTTTTTTAATACTATGCTTGAGACAGTACAGTGTTAACATAGAAAAAAAATGGGCCTAACACATCATTACTATTGTTTCCATAACTATAAAATCATTAAGAAACTAGATAATAAAACAATTTGAGAAAACTGATTCATATCCCTCCCCTCTAACCTAAAAGGGCTCATAGGTAAGTCCAGTAACAGAAAACACAAATACAAATTTTAATGAGAAATGAAACGGGTCTTCTTAGGGGGAAAAATAAGTTATTATTCAATGGGAGGTATCAATCAAGTCTAATGGTAAACAGAACAGCCTTCTGTTTTGTTTTACACTCTCCTTCCTCTAAGTCAAAGGAGCACATCATAGTGTAAGTCCGAATATCTATTTTTCTAACTTGTAGTTCAGTAACTAGACCAACAAAGGAGCTGGATCCTTATAACAAAAACAATGGCCAAGCAGGACACGAGGAGGTGCATAATGGGCCCAACTTGGTAGGAAGGCCCAGCATTAAAGCTGTTTTACAGAAGCTTGTGAAAGGTTCCCTGGGCTTTCTCCTCCCATTTTTGTACCACCTAGAAACAAATATGGGAGACTACTGTTGTTGCTGTGTGCATAAGATGATTGAATAAAAATGTCCTAATTACATGTTGGTCCTCCTTCACCTCAAAGCTTACTTAGAGGTTTATATAATTTCTAAGCTGAAGAAATGTCCACATGTTATGTCTGAATGCTCTACTTCTTCACCTGAGTGGTGGTTACACAGATGTGTCTACTTCTGTAAGTGATTTATATACATCAATAAAAGTTTTAAAAAATGTTTATGGGGCAAATATTTGTCATGCACTGACACTGACGTAGCTGGGGGTCTGATTAAATTCTATACTACTGGGAGAATTCCTAAAAATAAAATATACAGGGCAATATAGGAAATGAAAGAATAAAAATCTATCCAATGGTTGCTGACTCAAAAGACACAAATGGCCATGAGGCAGAGTAGATCAACAAAGTAACCCTGGAACTTTACGTATGAGAGTCCAGAACTCTACCAAGAAAACAACGGAGGATGTACCCACAGATTCTCTTTCCTCACTCTTGTAAGTTCTACACAATTTCTTCCCTCCCTTACAACATCCACCCTTACCTCATCCCACCACTTCGCCTCCAGCTGTCAAAACACTGGCAATCCCTCTCTTCCAGGGGACCCTGAGTCACGTGAGTCTTCTTTATCAGCTTTCCCCTTCATCATCTGTGACCTTCTTCTATTTCCTGGTCACTCCCTCACCACTACACGACTGACAGGAAGGGGTTGGGAGTAAGTTCACATATATCCATCCCAGAAGTGAGAGATACAATTTTAAAATCCCACATTGGAATTATAAATGTGCTTAAAAGCTATCTCTTCTCTTCCTGGCCTTCCCCTCTCCCCTCACAGTTGGTTCTGTTCTCATGATTTCTGAATCCTCCTAATACAATGCCTTCATCCCCATCTCCAATCTCCTTTTCGTTCCTGTCTTAAAGCTCTTTGCTTTCCCCAGTCTCTCCTTTTCTTACCTTTTTCTGAGGGTAGAGGGATCTTTTCCCTCCTTTCCCTCTTTCCTCCTTTCTCTTTATTTTACTTTCTTCTCATCAATATCACTCCCTTCTTCCCCATTCCAATTCCCTTGTCTCTTGTCCCGTCCCTCTCAGGGTCTGATTTTTCTCCTCCCATCTCACTCCTCCCCTTGGCAAACTTTCCTGGCTCCCAGCATTTTTCATCCCCTCAGTGTCTCTCTCACCTTTCTTGACATCACCCTTCCCTAACTACCACCCCCTGAAATCACACCCCAAGATAGCTTCCACCTATTTGGACATCTTCTTCCCCCTTTCTCAAGGTCTCCCTCCTACCCCTCCAAGAAGCTTCTGGAGCCATGAGCCCTCACTGGGGCTCCAGGACCAGCCAGGCCTGTGTGAGTGCTGGGAGCCGGGCAGCAAAGGCCTCTGGCAGTCAGCACCCATGGAGTGGGAAGGCACGATGGAGACCCTAGATTTCTATGGTGCAAGTAGCAAGACTCTGGGCTCAGGTGGTCACCACAGCCTCCAGGGATGTCAACAACACTTCCAGCCATTGCTAGGAGACAAGGGAGGAAGTCTGACTACCATTTTTAAAGAAAGTATGAGCAGTCAATGAACACCACTGTGTACAACCACAGTTCCATATATACATTGATAGTAATATTATACAAGTTTCCTAGTTGGGTCTAAATCAATTAGAAGTTAAAATTTAGCCAGGCATCATGGCTCATGCCTGTAGTCCCAGTGACATGAGTGGCTAGGGTTGCAAGATTGCTTGAGGCCAGGTATTGGAGACTATCCCGGGCAACACAGTGAGACCCTATCTCTAACAAATAAATTTTTTTTTTTTTTTATTTAGCCAAGTGCAGTAGCTGGTGCCAATAGTCCCAGCAATAATACTTGGGAGGCAGAACTGGGAGGATCACTTCATGACCAGCCTGGGCTAAAGAGTGAGACCCAATGTCTTAAAAAAATAAAAGAACAAATACACCAAAAACTTGACAGATTTTCTGAATTGCCTTCTTTAACATACTGACTGCCATGCTAGAAAAAAACTTTTTTCCTTGGGGCCATGGTGTTTTATTAAAAAAACTGAATAAAAGCTTTAAAAACAAAATGATCTTTTCTATTTTAATGAAAAATTTGTTATTTTTTATTGTTTTTCTGTGTGTGAGTTACATAAAACTTGAAAAATAGTTCATAGGGCTCCCAAGGTGAAGAGAGGTGTGAGTTACATATGCTTCATGAGGCCCCAGGCTCAAAACTAGCCTGAGTTAAACATAACTCACATGGCAGTTAATGTGCTAAATTTAGGAATTTTGTTTTAAGATCAAAATACTTTGTTATATGGATTTTTCTAAATTTCAAACAGCCAGCTACATTGCTCCTGAATATGATTTAGGTGGTAAGAAAGGGGAACACAGAGAGGTTTTCAGCTTACTTTATATATCTCTGCATTGTTTGCATTTCTTTGCCAATGAATATTTACTTTTAGTAATTAAAGAAAAAACTTAATTGGAGTTGTAGCAGCTGGGAAGACACAATAAAGAAATACATTATTAAAAATGTCTTTCAAGGTGAAAAAAAAGTCACTCTTCCATAACAACAAATTATTAAGAAAAACAAATTTGTTTAAAATATACTCATATTTTTGGCTGAAATTATAATCCAGGGCAAAGCTTTAAAGCAAGCAGAGTAAAGCAGAATGTTGTTTGAAAACTCTTTGAGGTGGTAAGGCTTTAATTTCTCTTTGGAATTTCTAATACATTTCAAAACCACTCCTCAGTTCCTTTCTATTTTTCTCTCAAGTATGTTAATGCAGTGGTTCTCAACATGTGGTCCCCAGGCCAGCAGCAACAGCAAACTTGTTAAACTGGAAACTTGCACATAGGTCCTATGCCAAAATTACTGAATCAAGAACCATGGATTGGATATCACATGCAGAAAATGAAACTATACCCGTCTCTCACCCTATATAAAAATTAAAGATGAATTAAAGACTGAAATGAAAGACCCAAAACTATGAAACTGCTAAAAGAAAACATATGGAAAACACTTCAGGATGTTGGTCTAGGGAAAGATTTTATGGCTAAGATCTCAAAAGTACAGACAACAAAAACAAAAATAAACAAATGGGACTAAAACTAAAAAGCTTCTACACAACAAAGGAAACAATTAACAGAATAAAGACAACCTACAAAACGGAAGAAAATATTTGCAAACTATTCATCCAACAAAGGACTAATATTGAGAATATATATATAAATAGCCAACAAGTATATGAAAAACATTCAGTATCACTAATAATCAGGGAAAGGCAAAGATAAAGATCACATGTTCTCACTCATATGGGAATTAAAAGAGTTATCTCATGGAGGCAGAGAATGATAGATACCAGAAGATCAGAAGGGTCTGTGGGAAGGATGTGGTGGGGAGTTAATGGAGAAGGGGGAAGGATGAAGATAGGTTGGTAAAGGGTACAAACATACAGTTAAGATAGGAGTAAGTTCAAATGTTTGCTAGCAGAGTAGGGTGTTATAATTAACAATGTATTATAATATATTTCACAAATTAGAAGAGAGGACTTGAAATGTTTCCAACACATAGAAATGATAAATATTGGAGGTGATGGATACTCAAAATACTCACATGTACCCCATAAATATATACAAATATTATGTATCAATAAATTTTTTTGTTAATTTTACAAAAATAACTCTGTAAGGGCGAGGATTAGGAGTGGGGCTAGCAAACTGTGTTTTAATGACTTCTAGGTGATTCTGAGCTTAAGAACCACTGTCTTGGCCGGGTGCAGTGGCTCACGCCTGTAATCCTAGCACTCCGGGAGGCTGAGATGGGCAGATCGTTTGAGCTCAGGAGTTCAAGACCAGCCTGAGCAAGAGTGAGACCCCATCTCTATTAAAAATAGAAAGAAATTAATTGGCCAACTAAAAATATATAGAAAAAATTAGCCAGGCATGGTGGTGCATGCCTGTAGTCCCAGCTACTCAGGAGTCTAAGGCATAGGAGGATCACTTGAGCCCAGGAGTTTGAGGTTGCTGTGAGCTAGGCTGACACCACGGTACTCTAGCCAGGGCAACAACAGAGTGAGACTCTGTCTCAAAAAAAAAAAAAAAAAAATCACTGTCTTAAGGTATAATGAACATAGCACCTACTTATAATTATTTTCATTTTAGAATATAAATTTGATAATTATTACTTGGTTTAAACATTCTCAAATTGTTTCAGGCTAATTTCAAATGGATATTTTTTTTAATAATAAAAAGTACTTATTTGGGGAAAGAAGAAGGACAGACACAAACATGAAACATATAATGCTTAAGAGAAAAATTTAAATATATATTTGTGGTTCAGATCACCGCTTTTTTTTTTTTTTAAAGACAGGGTCTCACTTTGTCACCCAGGCTGGAGTGTAATGGTACAATCATAGCTCACCGTAGGCTTGAACACTCAACATCAAGAGATCCTCCTGCCTCAACTTCCCGAGTAGTTGGGATTACAACAAGCATGGCCACTACCTCACCTGGCTAATTCTTTTTAAAAAATTTTGTGTGTGTTTAAGAGACAGGGTCTCACTATGTTGCCCCGGCTGGTCTTAAACTCCTGGGCTGAAGTGATCCTCTCACCTTAGCCTCTGGAGTAGATGGGATTACAGGCATGAGCCACCATGCATGGCCAGGTCACTATTAAGGGAACAAGGAGCATGGGCATTTACTATTAATGTTCAATATTCTGAAGAGAGCTACACAAATAGAAATTTATGCTAATAGAGAAAAACATTATATTACTTCCATGACTTCAATTACCATCTATATTAAAGATTCTCAATTGAGGTTACAAACATCTCCTGGGGGCTCTTTCATCTTCTACAAGTTCTTATTCTTCCCTACTTACCTGTTTCTCATAATCATGGCCCAAGTGGTTAATTGTTACAATAAAGAGTATGTAACACACTTACAGTGTAATGGATGAACAGTTAAGAATTATTTGCTTTTACCAGATAGACTTCTCTCCTGAATTTCTATTTGCTATATATAGTTCTACTTGGAGATCTGATACGAATCTCAAATTCAACCTATCTAAAATTGAACTCATTACTTTGCCCCTCCCCTATCTCCTTTCCTCTTGTTTCCTTAGCTCAGTCAATGCAGCACAAAAGTGCCTAAGCCAAAACCTAACCTCTTTGACTTCTCCCTCCTCTGCTACACCTCAGCCAATTATCAAGGCAGTTCATTTTACTTCCATGGTAGCTATTGATCCATTCATCCTTCCTGCCACTACCCTGACCCAGGCACCCAGAATCTTTCTGCTGGATCAGTGATTGAGATTCCTACCCAGCTAAACCTATCTCCAGTCTATTCTTCCTTCCAGAAAGAGTGAACTTTCTAAATAGTAAATGTGATCATGTCATTTCACTGCTTAAAATTCTTCAGTGGCTCCCTGTTTCCTTCAGGACAAGGCATGAAATTACCATAGCTATCATCATCAGAAATCTCTCTTCAGTTTCAAATCTCACACCACCACTCTCAACTCTAGCTGTACTGATTTTAATTCCTGAAAAGAAGCATTCTTTTTTTTTTTTTCTTTTAACTCTTCTGACATGGTGTTACTCAGCTTTCTTCATTGAGCTAATTTCTATTTATCCTTCATGATCCAGTTTTGATGTCACTGTTTTGATAAAGCCATCTCTCACCTCCCTAATAGCATCTCCAAGTACAGTACTTACTATACTGTACAGTAACCATATGTCTCCTCCTCTAGATTAAACTCTACTTAGAATAGGAACCATGTCAATTTTTTCACAATTGTACTCCTAGCACCTAGGAAGCAATATAGAATGAAATGAAAGCACGAGCTCTAGTCAGATAGATCTAAAAAGTATCACAAGCAGTGAGAATTTGGGATAGCTACTTAAACTCTCTGCCTAGGTTTTCTTACCTGTAAAATGCAGATAGTACTACCTTATGAGACTGTTTATGGATTAAATGTTATATGTGAAGTATTTAGCATGGTGCTTGATATACAGAGTTATTAGCTATTACTATTATTTAATATAGTATCTATCAAAGAAAATATTTGCTGAATGAATACACTATTCACAAATTATTAAAAACATTTTAATAATGCTTAGGTTATATAATTCATTATATTTCCAAATATAGCATATAATTCTATAAGTAGGTTTCAGTTTTATTTATGTCCATGGCACTAAAGTGTCTTATAGCCAATATTTAGCTGAGTTATAAAGCAGAATGTTCAAAAAGAATGACCTGTGCCTCACTTTCAGGAACAATTTTTTTATGAAGTTGAATCTGCTCCAAACCAGGGCTTGGGGAGGCGTTACAAATTGAGGCAGTGACATTATACCTTGCTGACTGATAAAAACTGTAATATTCAAGTCTATTTTCCCCTGAGTTTCCTGGTGTCTTTAGTTTTTGTTTAAATCGAACAACTTTGTAGATCAAAAAAATGATTAAAACACAAGCTAAGATGAAAAAGGCTAGCAAAATGTCAAAAGCCTCATTCAACTTCTCAACTTCTTGTGTACAAATTAGAGATGCTTTCCCTGACACTGATGCAGCATCAATTGGTAGAGCACTGTTCTTTTCCAAGTTCAAGTTAACAGAAGAAGTAAGTTGTATTTGTACAGGTAACACTGCAGTAGTCTCTAATGGATTACCAAAAGTATTCTCTTGAAAAAATCTACTGGCAGGTGAAGTACGAATTCGTTCCCAGAGTGTAACACTCTCAGTCTCAGTATGTTCCAAATGGTTCCCATTTGTGGTCACTTTATGCCAGGCCATCATTAGCGCAGTAGTCTTGTGATGAATATGAAGAGATTTTACAATAGCCCAAGCTCTGGAAACATTTGTCGAAGATGTAACACAATTTGTAATATCAGTCCTCTTAATATAACGTAATGCTCTGCCTCGCATGGATGGGGGATTCTGGCAATGGATGTTTAAAGTAATGGCTGAAGATGCTAGCCAGTCTCGAAGGCCCAAAAGTCTGCAGTTACATTCCCATGGATTAGAATTTGCCTGAAGATGAATCAATGAAGACAATGGCTTAAGGACCCTTGGATGTAAGTCTGTAAGATTATTAAATGACAGATTAAGGATCTTCAAAGACCCTCCCATGTTTTCAAATGTATCATTATCAATGCTTATTATTCTGTTTCTATCTAACTTCAGGTAAATTAAATTCTTTAACAAACTAAATGTGTCAGAATTTAAATTTTCTAAATTATTATGACTTAAGATCAAATGTTTAAGGTTATTAATTCCATTAAACCCACCCCTAGTAACATTTTTAATTCTTGAATTTTTCAGGAAGAGATATTCCAACTTGACAAGTCCTTTAAATGCAAAAGGCTGTATTGCTTCAATACAGTTATGAGACAAAGAAAGTCTTTTAAGACTCTTAAGTACTTCAAAAGCATTTGATGGTATTTTTGTTAAATTATTACCTTCCAGATACAAACATGCAAGGTTTCCAAGATGTTGAAAGCCTGAGTCTGAAATTCTCAAAATTTTATTGTTTGATAAATCAAGTATCCGAAGAGAAACCATACCAACAAAGGTACCACCCCCAATGACAGTAAGGCGATTTCTTTGTAGATTTAAGTACTGAACTGAAACTAGATCATTAAATACTCCTCTTGGAACAAAAGATACCTGATTGGACTGTAAATATAAATTACGAAGATTTGAAAGTCCCTTAAATGTTCCAGGATCTAAGCGTTTCATAAAATTATTATTTAGATATAGGAAATAGAGATGCTTCAACTGAACAAAAGCTTTTGGATATACATATACAATGCTAGAATTATCCAAATACAGTGCTACAAGAGAGTGAAGTCCTGTTAATTCACTTTCATTTACATGAGATATATTATTTCCAGTCAGATACAGAAAAACTGTACTTTCAGGAAAATTCTGAGGAATACTTGAAAGGCCTAAGTTACGGCAGTTAATATGTCTCCCAGTGCAGAGCTGACAAACAGACGAACATCCAAGTATCTCTTTATGGAATAATAATACAAGACAACACGTAAAAAGTAGAAACAGTCGTAGGGAAGGCAGAGAAAACTGTAATCCACACATAGCCCTGTTCTTGGTTTTTCTGTTCATATCAGAATTGGCTATAAAAAGAGAAGGTAAAACTTTAAATCATCAAAAAGTTCTTACAAGGAAAGTTTTTATAATACTACAACTACTGTATTCTATTTTAATTAGGATCAGCCAATAATACTAAGTATCATAAATCATACTATGGTGAGAGCATAAAATAATGATTTTGGAATACGTTCTAGAATTATTAACACCTCCAGGCCATTAACCCACTGTTTGATAAAAGAATAATTCAAATGCAATGAGATGCAAAATGAAATGTTTCCTAAGCTAATTTAAAATATTACAATTGATACAACAAAGGTGATAAATGATGTAGGGATGACAGTTTCAATTTAATATGTCCCTTTATCAACTTAAAGTCTAATATCAAGTAACATTATAATTTATAAAAATACAAATTCATTGCAGAACAATGAAACTCTCCTTAAACTACAGTTTTTCACAAAACTAAATTATTTTTCATTTCAGATAAAAATTCCTATGTAAATAAAAAAATCTTACCAAGAACATGAAATTCATATTATTAACATTCAGCTGATTCAAGTAAAGTTTTCTTTTTAAATCTGAAGAGCGACATTTCTAAACTCCGTTTCTTTCTGTAGCACTGTTGACCTCCACCCCTCCACCTTTTTTTTTTTTCAAGTCATGGTTTGTTCAGGAAACAACACTCTTCACATTGGTTCCTCTACAGTCAGTATGTAAAACAGAGGTTGCCATGGATACAGGAAACTGAGAGAAAGGAAGTAGTTTTATCTGTGTTTCAAAAGTACTGTTGAAAGGAAATCTCAGAAACTTATTTTTTCGGAATGAGGGTAGAGATTTCCTAATGTACATACCTAAATCTTCTGTAATTAAAAAAATAATTTTTAAAAGGATCCCTGAAATTTTAGATATTCAGAAGCTAAATATCAACAGATTTTAGATTGTCTGATCTAGCTATCAACAACAGCTATTGAGTGGAAAAAGCAAGTTAAAATAAAATGTATATAGAGTAATATAATTTTTGTAAATCTTTTAAGTACATAAATATTTATATTGTTTTAAATACACATTGGGGACTTCGGCTTTATGCTTTATTCCTTTAAAAAAAACAGGAAAAACTATTTAGAACGATGAACATAAGTGTTACATTATCCTCTTTCCTCCTTTTTTAAGTTTTTTAAAGGTTTTGATTGCAAAAAATTATTGAGTACTATCAATATATTAGTACTCAGTAATTTATTAAGGTATGTTTGTTTTGAGTTGTAGGATGACAAAGTTGTGTACTAATTACTGACATAAGTTATCTTTGTAAGAACAGCTGGCGAGAGTGAAAGAATCCCTTTACTGACTTTTTGCCCTATATATATCTGAATTAGTTGGAATCTTTTAGAATGAAAGTGGATCTGTGTCTAATGTAATTTTTAAGGTAAGATGTTAAAGAGCTGAATATAAATTGTTAGTATTACATATTGTTTAGTCATTAATTTTCCAAAAGGCCAACTGCTTAAGTTTTCTTGTTCTTCTATTAATACTCTGATAGTACTCTATATACTATAACTCTCTTTTGATAACAAGGCAGCTTTATTTTACATCAAGACAATTACTTTAATAATTTGAATCATTTCCATATTAAATATTTAATATAATACCCAGCACTATCTTTCTATGACTATAAAAAAATCAGGAGTACATACTGAATAGCAGATCTTTATCAAAATGATGTCTGATTTTTACAACTATCCTTTGTGCTTGGCTATTGTTATTGCTATTTTATGTATAAAGAAACGGAAAATAAAATAAATTACAGAAATGACATGAATTAGAGGTAGGGGCTTAGTTTCTCAAGTCCATTTTCTTTAGTATTTTCAATAACATACAAAGTGAAATGAAGTATGTCTGTCCCATGGATTTTTCAGTAGCACTACACAACTTACACAGTTAGGAAAAAGTCAGAGAAAGAGTCTGCTAAAATCAAAATAGAAATTAAAAGGGAAAAAACCACAAGGTAATAAAATCAAGTATTAATTAACTTAGTCCTCCATTCCAGAAATATTAATACCCAAAGCAGTCAACTAGATCTTAGAAGTAAAAGTTTTAGAAAATTATATTAAGGAAAAAATGACAATAAAATGAATCTCATATTTCTTATATTGTAAAAACTGAGCAAAACTAAATTAAAGGGACTGTAGTAAAACAACTAAATCTAAATAGTGCACTGTAATTCTCAGGTTGATGTAAAAATTTCAATCTTTCAATATCTAGCAAAACACAGCTTAGCCTTTCTGATCATCTAGGAGTTACTGCTCTTATAGATAAGTGATTACCACTAGAGAAAACCATGGAAACTCAATATGGTAGATGCAGGAATGCAACTCAGAGACCTCTCATCTTACTTGTTGTGATCATATCACTAATTACATATAAACAGTACATATGTAATTAGTGATATCTGAGTGGTAAAAATGGCCACTCAGGTTTTAGATTAGGATTTGAATTTCCTGACTTTCCACTGTACTCACTGGAAGGTACATTTCCCTGTGCTTTGACTGAGGATTATTATTTCATAGCAATTCATTTTATTTAGGTAGTATAAAGTCTTCTCATGAGTTTTAATTCTTGTAACATGTTGTGTTACATCTCCACATTATCTTCGGTGTGTAATTATTCTTCCCAATATGAATTCTGACATTTTTATTTTGCTCTGTAATAAGACACCAAAATGGCTCCTCATAACCATAACTGCCTCAGGTATTAACACACATCTATTCTCTTTTCCATTCAGATTCTGCCCTTACATAAACAAAAATGCATAACTAACAGAACAGCTGCTCTATTATTAATAGCATCTTTTAAATATATAGCATCAATATGTATTTAGCTATACAGCATCTATATATAAGGCAAATAAAATTGGTTTACACATAAAGAATGATTTCCCTTTCATTGCCCATAGTGCGCACGCAAATATGGTGAATGTTCCTAAAACCCGCCAGACTTTCTGTAAGAAATGTGGCAAGCACCAACCCCACAAAGTGACATAATACAAGAAGGGCAAGGATTCTCTGTACACCCAGGGAAAGCGGCATTATGATTGGAAGCAGAGTGGCTATGGTGGGCAAACTAAGCAGATTTTCCGGAAAAAGGCTAAAACTACAAAGAAGACTGTGCTAAGGCATAAGTGTGTGGAGTCCAACTGCAGATCTAAGAGAATGCTGGCTATTTAGAGATGTAAGCATTTTTGAACTGGGAGGAGATAAGAAGAGAAAGGGCCAAGTGATCCAGTTCTAAGCATCTTTTGTTTTATTGTGAAGACAATAAAATCTTGAGGTTATGTTAATTACTTCATTTGGTTGTCATTGGTCTTTGGGGAGGGAATAAACTCTTGGGGGGAGGGGAGAATGATTTCCCTAACAGTTACTGATCTTACAGACCTTAAAAGGTATTTATGGACCTAAAATCAAAAGAACCAAAATGTGAAATGGAATTTTCAATTAAAAAATAATCCAGCAAACCATTTTAAAAATTATCATTTTGTTCAAAGTAGGAGAGAAATTTTAATGAGGGGAAGTACTATATCTCAATACAGATTGCTTACTAGTTGCAAGAAAACAAACAGTAACTACATAGTAGAGGAATCAGGTAACACCTTGATGAGCATTAACATCATCAGTAAGAAATAAGTGAACACCAAGTGCCTCTGGATATGATATTACAGGAAGGATACAACATCACTTATGCAATATTCCAAGGAGGGGTGCATAACCTGAATCTAACCATAAGAAAATACCAAACCACAAAGGCGGAACATTCTATTCTGTTGGGGGTGGGAGCAGGGGGAGACAGGATGGGAGGGAGACAAAGACGGAAAGGCAAAGGGAAGATGGGTAGATTAAAGGACTAAATTCTTTAAAAATATTAGTCACAAGAGAAACAGAAAGACTGAGGAAATCACATTACAAAGTAAAAAACTACAAGACAACTAAATGTAATACTTGATTCTAAACTGATATACTGAGGGGTAAAAGGCAAGATAGATGCAAATGGTTCAGAAAATACAATCTCTCTCTCTCTGACAATGTGTGCATACAAGTAAAAAACTAGGGTAAAACTAACAAATAGGTGATTCTGCATAAAGGTTACATGTGCGTTCTTTGTACTGTCCTTCCAATGTTTTTAAAATTCAGAAATAATTTCTAAATATAAATATCATATGATAGTAGCTATGAATTTCCATCTAAAATTTCTCCATATGCATTCCTGTCAGGATATGCCTCCATTTCTAAGTTTTTAAGGTATACCTAAAAATAGAAACAAATTTTGTGCTTCTACAGCATGGCAAAACAGTAAAAAAAAGCAAAAACAAAAACAAAAAACCTCTCTATTTGCTCAACTGTCAACAAGAAAATCAACTAAGAAATTTTTAGCTGCAGATCTACTAATGAGAATGAAAAAATAAACTATGCATGAGAAGCATAAAATTTCAACTATGCCTGTGACTTCAGCGATTTAAAAACAAAGTGAGCCTTCCTAAGGATGTATTGCCACTTGGACATTTTCAATGAACATAATTCATCATTCCCCCTACCATGACTTTACCAGAACATTTTTAACTTCTTGAAGTCTGTTCCTTTTGAGAAGCAACACTCTATTTCTATAGACAATATTAGGTACCATCCCCATTGCTGATGATAAAATTCTCTGTTGTATATCAGTATAGTTTTACATTGTAAAGAACAGTAAATGGAACCATTAAATAATCTCTCCTCTGTCCCTATCAACCACTTTCTGGGTTTTGCTGAGACAGTTTAGTAATTTCAGATCTGAACTACATTAAAATTTCCTATTTCTGCATATTCCTTCCACTTGGATGGTTCTTATTTCATGCTTATATTACCAATTTCCAGGTTATCATAACTCCTATGGTTTTATACATGCGCGCACACACACACAAGGAGGAAGAAACGAAGGATTAATGAGCCTAAAAGACAACATAATAAGTCTGTGATAAAGTCTCTCCTAATTACTATAGATAACCTTTGTGAAATTGGTTTTTTTCTTGTTTTAAAAGACATTATGAAATGGATAAACATACACAAATGAAAACTGTACTGAAAACAGGGACTAACTAGCATGTGAAGTTAAGAGAATAGATTTGGGAGTTACTTGTTGGGATTCTGAGGATAATATTAATACTTATCTAACAAATAGCTATTGTTAAGAAGAAGCCCTACAATGAAATGGCCTGTCCTGAGGATCAGGGACTTTATTAGCAAATATCCAAAGTAATAAGCTGAATGAACACTCAGAGATGGAAGGAAAGTTCATCACTAAATATTAACCTAAACAACCCCCCTAAGGCAACTTTCTTTTTTTCAGAGACAGGGTCTTATTCAGTTGCCCTGGCTGGAGTACAGTGGTTAGATTGTAGCTCACTGTAACCTCAAACTCCTGGCTCAAGTAATCCTCCTGCCTCGGTCTCTCAAGTAGCTGGGACTACAGGCATGCACCACCATGCTAGGCACATGCCTCCATGTCTCACTATGTTGCTCAAGCTGGTCTTGAACTCCTGGGCTCAAGTGATCCTCCTGCCTCAGCCTCCCAAAGGGATAGGATTACAGGAGTAAGCCACTGAGTTCAGCTATTAAAAATATTTTAAGGCGACAGGTAGAATAGCTCTCCTAACTTAAGACTAGAACCTAATTATGCTTTCCATGAGTTGCATTGCTTTTCTATATGTCCTACAAATCTTCAAGATATACATCTACATATTCTGTAGTTCTCAGTTTCAGGAATTTGAGTAATTGATATGTTTTACGCAATAACTATATCCTTTTCTTCAGTTTTCATCTTAAAGACAGTTTAAGTATTCAGAAATCTTTAGTCTGCTTTATCCCCTTTTTTTGGACACAGAGTCTCACTTTGTTGCCCAGGCTAGAGTGAGTGCCGTGGCGTCCTAGCTCACAGCAACCTCAATCTCCTGGGCTTAAGCGATCCTACTACCTCAGCCTCCCGAGTAGCTAGGACTACAGGCATGCGCCACCATGCCTGGCTAATTTTTTTCTGTATATATTAGTTGGCCAATTAATTTCTTTCTATTTTTAGTAGAGACAGGGTCTCGCTCAGGCTGGTTTCGAACTCCTGACCTTGAGCAATCTACCCGCCTCGGCCTCCCAGAGTGCTAGGATTACAGGCGTGAGCCACCACACCTGGCCTGCTTTATCCTTTAATGATTTGAGAAACCCTTCTCTTATCTTTTCTGTAAATCAGATCTTTTTCAGAGTATAACAAGGAGATGTAATTCCTCAAAGCTAAACTGTCTGCTCCCACTGTAAAGGTCTACATACCAGCTATTCCATATGAAGCCTGAGTCTTTCAATATTCACTTGTTTAATTTTTTTTAGATTTCCAATCTTACCAACTTGACACTTACTAAATTCATGTAGTAAACTTCTATCCCTTCATTAGACTTCTTATTCTAAACAGAACACAAACTTTATTTTTGGTTACTTATGAAAAATTTCACACCTACAGTAGAAAAGATAGTACAATAAACACCTGTATACTTTCTCCATAGTTTCAACTGTTAATATTTTGCTATTTGTGCTTCATAATTGTGTGTTTATTTTTTCTGAACTCAAATTATATTTTGCCTGTCATGTGTACAGCATAAATCTCCAAAAATTAAGGAATCTTCCTCTTATACGATCACTAGACAATTATTACAACTACCAAAACTGACAAAAATTCCCTAAAGTCATTTAACATCCCATCTATAATCAAGTTTCCCTAATTGTTTCCTAAATGTCATTTATATCCCTTGTTATTTAAAAAATGAAGATCCAATAAAGGGTCAATAACTGGGTGTGAATATTAGTTTCCTAGGTCTCTTTTAATCTAGAACAATCCCCCCATCATTTCCCTGCTCCATATTGACCTTTAGAAAGATAAGGGTAGTTGTACTTGTCTGATTGTTTCACTATATCTGTTCATTTGTTTCTTTACTATATTTGTTGCTAATTGGAAACTAACTCTAAAGCCTTGATTAATATTATAGGTAAATAATTTTGGGAAGAACACTTCATATGTGGTGCTGCATATTTTATATCATATCATATCAGAAAGTACAGGTATGAACATCCAAAAGAACAACACATGATAGAGAAATCTGAGCACTTTAGTAACCCCAAATTACAATTCCTGTTAAGGAATTGGATTAACAGTTATCTCCAATGATGATTTTTTAAAAAAAACTATTATAGATTCTTAGATTTTATATACTGAATTAATTAAATGATTACCAGTTAAAGTTTTTCCTTTTAATGTCCAAATTGTCCCAACCTTAGCCAATGGGAATCCCTTTATGTTGGCTCCTTTATCTTTTTTGACATAAAAATTTCATTAGTCTTTGATTACTCTCTTGCTTTCTGGCTATCTCAAATTCATTTTGTACTCTATGCTTCAGACTTAGAAACAAGTCACTTGTGATTTCTTTTAGTGGAAAATCACACCTGGGTTTTATGGGTATGAACTTCATGAAAATCATGAAGGTTTGTATTTGTTGATAACTGAGATAAGAGAGATAAGATTGTTGTCTAGAATGGAATACAGAATGCTGTTTTGTATTGCTGAGTAGTACTCCATTGTGTGGATGTACCACATTCAGCAACTGAAGGACTTTTGGCCTGTCTGGTAATGTTTTTAATGACTACCTCTCCAACTAGCTCATGTAAGTTCCATGAGCTTGAGAGCTTGAATTTTGTTAACTTTGTTTAACGCTATGTCTCCAAGTAATTTAGCATAGTATTTTCTAAATTAGAGAATCTCAAAAATTACTTTTGTAATAAATGCATTTCATCTTTAGAGAGAGGACATAAAGAATGGTTTGTTATTCCTTAAAGTAAGAAGTACCTTACTTTAATAATGAAATATCTAGTATTATGATCTCACTTTATACAACTTGATCAGACTAATGAAAATGACTTAGAAATATTAAAAACAGACTGTATAATATGAAAATGAGAAAAAATAGCATTATTTAAGGTGATTCACATCCTGAAATTATAGATATTGGAGTTAGACAGACTAGATTTGAATTTCAGCTTGTTACTTGACTTTGGGTAGGTAATTAGCCTTGATTACGTGTTTTAAAAGAGTTAAATAATGTCCACCTCCCATAGAACTGTTGACAAAATCAAGTAAGATGTATATGAAAATCATCTTATATATAAAGACTGGCACAAATTATGAGCTCTATTAGTTATTATTTACTTCTTGTTATCACTTTCCTCATTCACATGTAAAGTGGATGAATGTGAGAAAGCCTCCAAAAAAGGATATGTACCTGCCAGACAAGTTAGTACATCACACAGTTGGTCAAAATGATTGATAGTAGTAACAATTATTTACTGAGTAATCATATTCACTCAACACTTTAATAGACATTATATACAGATTCTCCAATTTATCCTCCTAATAACCCACAGGTGCTAGCTGGTATCACTGACTCCCATTTGATACATGAGAAAACTGAGGCCCAAAGAGGGAAAACTAGTCCAATGTCACACAAATAGTACAACATGCACCTGAAGCCAAATCTAGCTCTAATTTCCATCTTACTGCATCTTTTTCTCTCTGAGATCCTTGACAGAATGAAAGCAAAACCTCAAGGTAAAGAATATCCAAAAAAAAATATTCCCCAGTCTATGAAGGAATGACATGTGACATTCACCCAGATTTTTTACATAGGAAAAACAAAAAAGTACACAAGATTCATAATTTTATGCCTATGAGTACTTTTTCTATTCTTATGTTTTTGTCCCCTTGTTGGAGCTAGCTAATCTATAACAATGATTTTTCCATATGGCTTCAACCACTTTGAGGATCTGGACCCAATATCACATTTTCATTCAGACACTTCTCTTACTCTCATTCTAAAGCAGTTTGAGGTCCTGGAACATCAAAGTAATCTTATTTGATCACAGTTTAGTTTTCTGGGTGATACATTTAAAAGGTGGCTGTTATACAATGGCTGGTGATTAGTTAAGGTTACTCAGTGTCTGTAATATGACTGTCACATATGAAAACAGTTTGTCAGAAGCCTTTATCTAATTTGCAGACAAGGCACTGCTCCTAGATGCAAGGAAAGCATTGAGAATGCAGTCCCAGATTCACAAGTATTCAGGAACTTTCCTAAGTAGTTAGGACAGGAGTTAGAAGATGCAAATAGTTGTTGTTCTAGGATGCCAGGGTGCAATGAACAATAATCTATCCTAAAGGTGAAGTGGGATGTGTCCTCAATGGACAGCATGGTGACCTAGCACATAACAACTACTTAAAAACACCGCTGAATATTTGCTGTTTTAGTTAGCATCTTAAGGTTGATATCAAAGCAGTTTAGTTCTAAATTTATCTTTCAAGTGTAAAGTAAATTTGTATTAGAAATAAAATGAAAATAGTTTCCTTTCAAATCCTAATGTGGGAGGATGGAAACATGTCAAAATACATCAAAAAGTACAGAACAGTTTTTTGGACGATTGATTTCCAAAGGGCTGTCAGAAGCTTTAAAAAAATATATATATATGATTATAACCCTTCAATTAAAAATCAACAACCCTAGGAATTAATAATTTACCTCTTTTTCATAAGACTGCTTTGTATACAGATGAAGGCAGTGAACATGTAATTGTGGTACCAACTGTTCATCTTCCTAAAACTTTCCTATACCCTCCAGCTTCTGGCAGATTAAAGCTAACAAAATTCAGTTTATGAATATTAACCAGTTCAAAAATAGGTATCTTACTCAAATTATGCCTGGGAAGAAAACCAGTCAATACATTCACAAGAACCAAAAGATACATATGCATAATTTAGTTAAAAAATAAAAACATTAAAAGCTGAATCAAAGAGAGTTTTTTTACCCCAGTTGAACTGAAATGATCAGAACCAAAAATTACTACAAATTGCATTAGATTACATATAAAGAAGGAAAACATGCATAAACCAAAGACATTCTTTTGAATTTCTAAGGATATCTATCCCCTTGTAAACCACATGTTCAAAAGGTGGTTGGGGAGCAAAAACCTCAACATTTGAGATACTGAAACTTCAAAGTAATCAGTAATCTTATTCATGTTTCTATTTTCCTTACACAAAAATAAAAGAAAGAGAAATAGTTACCACTCAATATATCCCAGGAAGACTGTTCATTTTACAGTCAACTATGACAAAATAAAATTTCTAAACAACTTTCCCCTTGTTACTTCACTGCCCCTTTCCACAAATCACTATGTAGTCAGATAACACAAAAAAGGTTGGAAATAAGTTCAAGTTATAGCTTGAGAAAAAACAACAAAACAAGCAACTATTGAGAGAGAAGGAGGATCAAGATGGTGAAACAGAATCTTCCAGCAATCATTCTCCTGCCGGAACATCAATATGAACAAACATCTACACAAGAAAACAGCTTCAGAAGAGCTAAAGAAACTAGGTGAGAGATCACAGTACCTGGTTTGGACATAAGAATAAGAAAAGACACATGGAAGAGGGTAGAAAAGACAGTCTTGCATTGCCTATACCACCCCCAAGTCCAGGCAGTACAGTGCAGTGAGAGAATCTGCCTGGTTGGTGGAGGGGGAGAGGGAAGTATGTATGAAACTTTTCCTTGGAATCCAGTACTGGCCAAGCCAGCAGCTAGTAAAACACAGCACCCAGTCGAAATCCATGGTCCCTGATTACAGGCCAGTACCCATGGACAGAGCTCCTAGACCTGCCCTGGGCCAGAAGGGAATCCGCCACCCTGAGAGGATGAACCTGAGTCTCAGACCACTTCAATGCTGGCTGACTAAAGTGGCCTTAGACCCTGAATAAATTTCAGTGGCAGTAGGCTATAGCAATGACAGTCCTTGGGTGAGCCTGGGTCCTGCACTGCTCTGAGAGGCCACAGATTTCAGGTGCAACCCAGCATGACAATTGCAGTGGCCAGGGCACTGCTTTTGTTATTTCTCCCCAACCATAGAAAGCAAAGTGTGGAGAGAGACTCCTTCTGTTTGGGCAAAGGTGAAGGAAGTACATAGAAAACATGATCTTGAAACCCAGTACCAGCCCCCACCCAAGTAAAATTCATAAATAAGTACTTTGTTTCATATACAATATTAATAAAAACATGTATAAAATCACCTTCAGGCTATGTATGTACAGTGTGTATGATGCAAATAAATTTCCTGTTTAGACTTGGGTCTTATCCCCAAGATATTTCATTATATATATGCAAAAATTCCAACATCCAAAAAAAATCTAAAATTCAAAACACTCCTGGTCCCAAACATTTCAAATAAGAGACACTCAACCTGTATTAAATTTCAATAATTTATGTATCAAAACTATTTCTGAACCACACACTTACATAAAATTAAATACTGAAGCAAACAGTATACTTATGAAAAATGTAAAACAAATATGCTTTTGATACAATTTATATATTTAATATATATTATATATGTTATATATTAAATATATATTTAATTATATTTTATATATTAAATATATATTTAAATTTATATCTTTCTATACTTATCCTGTGCCATTTATAGCTTTCTCCCAATAATCTCAGTACTTGATGTTACAAAAAATTCTAACATGCATTATCAATCCTATTTTTTTCCATTCATTAATTTGTTTACAGAGTGCTGACTACTGCCAAGGACTGTTTTTTAATATTTCAATGTTAAAAGCCTAAATAATTCCCAAATCACTGTTTTCCCACTAAGAGAAAGAAAAACAGCAATAAGTTAAAACATAGGTGGATTAAATTTGGTTTCCAAAAATAAATAAGATGCCGCTCCAATTCATAGTGAGGAAATCTGTTTGTCTTGTGCTTGTCCACCCAGGATGCAATATCACTTGATGGTTAAAACAGAAGTCATGACATTTACTAAGGTGCCCAGGTTTTCAAATTTAGCCTATGCCATGCCACATGGTATGAAGCTCAACAAAGATGACTGGGCTAAAGGAATCAGGAATAACCCATACCATATTCATGTGCCACATGTCTTATCTTAGAAATGTTACTTAACATTTTTTAAGCACTTGTTTGCTTTGGAAGAAGGAAGATAATCATGCCTATACACCATGGGACTGTTTCAAGGATTAAATGAGATATAAACATTATCTTAGCACTTAGCAAAGCATATAGCATTTCGTAACTATTATCTACTGTTATGGTGTTCAGACAAAATAATTGCCTATGTTCTTAATCCTAATTACCAAGAAGTAAATAACGCATAAAGAACAATAATGATGCCTAAAACTAATTGGGCTTATGTCACTACTGTACCACTAGAATGTGTATGTTCAAAAAATTCCCTAAGACATAAAGATCTAATATATTACCATCATGCTTCTCACAAAGTATCAAGTCTTCCGGCCTGCTTTTAAGCCTTCACAATTAAAAGCACCAAAAACTGTCTACCCGTGAGATGTTTAAAAAGTATACCCATGAAATGGCCTTCAAGAAGCAAGTCCCTTGGATACCAAAAAAAAAATCTCGAATTTGCCACAAAAAAGAGGAGGACTCCAGATGTGTGCATTGATACAAGGCTCAACAAAACTGACTGGGGCAAAGGAATAAGGAATTCCATATTGTATCTATGAGCAGTTGTTCAGAAAAAGTAATGAAGATGGCCGGGCGCGGTGGCTCACGCCTGTAATCCTAGCACTTTGGGAGGCCAAGGCGGGCGGATTGCTCAAGGTCAGGAGTTCGAAACCAGCCTGGGCGAGACCCCGTCTCTACCAAAAATAGAAAGAAATTAATTGACCAACTAAAAATATATATATACAAAAAAAAAAAAAAATTAGCCGGGCATGGTGGCACATGCCTGTAGTCCCAGCTACTCGGGAGGCTGAGGCAGTAGGATCGCTGAGCCCAGGAGATTGAGGTTGCTGTGAGCCAGGCTGACGCCATGGCACTCACTCTAGCCTGGGGCAACAAAGTGAGACTCTGTCTCAAAAAAAAAAAAAAAAAAAAGTAATGAAGATAAAGATTCACCAATCAAGCTCTATATGTTGGTTACCTATATACTTGTCACCATTTTCATAAATCTACACAACATGGATGAGAACTAATCACCGATTGTCAAATAAAGTTTACAAAAACAAACAAAAAGTACAAAAAGGGTATATAATGCCAAACTCCACAAAAGCAGGGATTAAAACAAAGAAAACAGATATTCTTTAAATGATCAAATCAAAGCATTTTGTATTTGTTTTTACGGAAATGATAATTTTTAAGGAGAAAAAGACTACTTGTAAGATTCATTAGAAATAATCCAAAATAAAAAGAAAACAAAATTATTTAACAAAACTCTTGAGTTACCATACTTATCCAATAGCTCTTGTGAAGTGCTACTGACTTTGAAATATTAGATATTTAATTACATGCCACATCATTAACTACTAACAAAATTAGCATCCAAATGTACAAAATCAATACTGCCCAGTAACACACCACAACACTGGTAGCCAGAAATAGCATTAACTTTTTGATGCTTTAAAGAAATGAATTTTAAGAAAACATTTCCTCACCTATTATCAGATGGCAGAAGAGAAAGCAAAGCCAAAGCTGAAAGTTTTCTTCTTTCTGGCTGGGTAATGTTGTCCATTCGATCAACCCACATTTCAATCATATTTCCCAAAAGCTGGTCCATCTGAAACAAGAGGAAGAGGCATCCCAAAATATTTGAAATGCTATTTACTTCTGGATTGGTATTGTTAAAGGCCTTTTACGTCATGGCCAAAGTTCAATGACAGCAAAAAATATAACTGGAATACCTGAATTTGGAGCAAGCCTTGAGCTGGCAAGGGATAATTTGAGCAAAACCAGAAATTGACTCTAATTAATTCTGTGAGCTTATTCAAAATACCTATGTATCCAATGAGTGATTTTAGTCTTTTCATTTAGTCATTTCAAATCACCAATCAGGTATACTTAAAAAAAAGTGGATTTTCCAAAATTGTCAACTTGTATTTACAGTTTATTGAGTTGGATAATTACTGTTCAATGTTCGATAATTTGCTGGACTGATTTGCTGCTACTCTCAGAGGAGAGGATAGGTTGCAACCCCAAACTGCAAAATTTCAAAGGAAAACAAATGAATCATTTTCTAAGACATGTGTATGCTATGTTAAAAATAAAGCTAAAATAAATCAACATAATACAGAATTAGTGTGATGATTAATTTTATGTGTCAGCTAAGCTAAGGTACCCACTTTTTTGGTCAAACACTAGTCTAGATGCTGCTGTGGAAGTATCTTGTAGATGTCATTAACATTCACAATGAGTTAACTTTAAGTAAAAAAGATTACCCTAGATAATGTAGCTGGACTTCATTCAATTGGTTGAAGGCCTTAAAAGCAATAGTAGTATTCCCAGGAAAGATGAAATTTTGTATCAAAACTAACATAGAAATCCTGCCTGAGTTTCCAGTCCTCCTTACAAAATTCAGACTTACCAGCCCCCACAAGCCAATTCTTTAGTAACACTCCCCCACACCACACCTACTCTACTGGTTCTGTCTCTGGAGAACCCTGACCGATACAGCTTAGATCTATAAAGTAACACACAACCAAGCATACTGATCACTTAGATGGAAAGTGGACCACATAGATTGAAAGCGCATCTTAGGGTTTGCTTTTATAGAATTTCTTTTGGCCTAAAGGCACTGCGAAAATATTTCTTGGCACTAAAGGTACAATGAATCAAGACAGTTTGGTAACTTCTGTTTTATACCATGCTGTCTTCATATCATATTTAATTTGTAAATAAATGGTATAGAGGTTTACTATAATTAATATCTAGTAGGCAAAATTTTAAGGCCTCATAACCATTATAAAAACAAATATCAAGTTATCATTAAAATGTAATATATAAAACTGAATCTACATTAATATAGCTGAAATAAAAATGCAATGAATGTAATGCATACCATCTGGTGAATGGACACACTTGAAGCTGACTCTGGGGAGGGGAAGGGAGGAAAAGGCACCACACATAACCTAAACATTTGTACCCCCATAATATGCTGAAAAAAAAAACTGAATCTATATTAATATATCTGAAATAAAAATGCAATCATGATATGCAATAAAAATAAAAATGTCAGCACAGACATATTTCAAAATAGTCAAATTTTATTTTGGATTTTAGGTTTTCTAATTAGGGATGCTCAACTGCTTAGTATATGCAAATATTCCAAAATATATAATGTGGAATACTTCTGGTCCTATGCATTTCAGACAAGGGATACTCAGCATGTAATAGTAATAATTCAGGTTGTGAATATTATGCAAAAATTTTATATTAGAATGCATCCATGCCCATTTGTTTACATATTGTTTATGACTGATTTGTGTCTAGTTGCAAATGAGACCGTATGGCTCACAAAACCTAAAACATTTACTAACTGGCTTTTTACAGATAAAGCTTGCTAACCCCTTGTATTCTAATTATTTTTTTAATTCAAGCTTCCCCAAGCTCACTATTATGTGCTGTTGTTTATTAAATATTTTTGTAATAAACAAAACAGGTATAAGTTATAAATAAATAAAATTATTATTATATCTGTTACAGTGATCTACAATCAGTGATTTTTTTTTCTTTTAAAGAGACTAGGTCTTGTTCTGTTGCCCAGCAAGAGTGCAGTGGCATTATCATAGCTCACTGTAACCACTTGAACTCTTGGGCTCAAGCAATACTCCCACCTCGACCACCCAAGTAGCTAAGAATATAGGGCACAACTACCACGCCAAGTTGATTTTTTTTTTTAATTTTATGTAGAGATGGGGATCTCACTGTGTTTACAAGGCTGGTCTTGAACTGCTGGATTCAAGCAATCCTCCCACCTCAGCCTCCCAAAGCACTGGTATTACAGGTTAGAGCCACCACACAGGCCTTTGATCTTTGATGTTACTATTGCAATTGCTTGAGGGCACCCCAAACCACACCAATATAAAACAGCTAACCTAATCGATAAATGTATGCGTCACAACTGTTCCACCAACCAGCAGTTCCTCTGTCTCTTTCCCTCTCCTTGAGCCTCTCTATTCTCTGACGCCTAACAATATTAAAATTAGGCCAATTAATAACCATAAAATGGTCTCTAAGTGTTCAAGTGAAGAGTCCCACATCTCTCATTTTAAATTAAAAGCTAGCAATAACTAAGGTTAGTGAAGAAGGCATGTCAAAAGCCAACACAAGTCTCTTGAACCAAACAGTTAACCAAGTTGTAAAAGCAAAAAAAAAGCCCTTGAAGAAACTAAAAGTGCTATTCCAATGAACATATGAATATTAAGAAAGCAAAAGAGACTTAGTGTTGATATAGAGAAAGTTTCAGTGGTATGGGTAGATCAAATCAGCCACGGTGTTCCCTTAAGCCAAAGCTTAACCCAGAGCAAGGCCCTAACTCTTCAATACTAGGAAGACTGAGAGAGGTGGGAAAGCTAGAGAAGAAAAGGTTGCAGACAGTAGATGACGGTTCACGAGATTTAAGGAAAGCAGCCATCTGCAATAATATGCAAGGTGAAGCAGCAAGTGCTGATGAAGAAGCTGCAACAAGTTATCCAGAAGATGTAGCTAAGACCATTGATGAAGGTGGCTATACTAAATAACAGATTTTCAATGCAGATGAAACAGCCTTATATTGGAAGAAGATGCCACCTAGGACTTTTATAACTTTTATAATTGACAGGAAAAGTCAATATCTTGCTTCAAAAGACAGGCTGACTCTCTTGTTAGAGGCAAAGGCAGCTGGTGACTTTAAGTTGAAGTCAATGCTCATTTACCATTCCCAAAGTCCTAAGGCCCTTAAAAATGTTGCTCAATCTACTTTGCTTGTACTCTATAAGTGAGAGGAAAAACAAAGCCTGGATGACGGTACATCTGTTTACAGCACAGTTTACTGAGCATTTTAAGCTGAATGTTAAGATCTACTACTCAGAAAAAAATATTCCTTTCAAAATATTACTTGGGGTTTTCTAAATATCATATCATCAGCAGAGAGTGAGAGTTTGATCTCCTCTGTTCCCATTTGGATGCCCTTAATTCCACTCTCTTATCTGACTGCTGTAGCAAGGACTTCCAGCACTATGTTGAATAGAAGTGGAGATGGTGGGCAGCCTTGCCTTGTTCTAGTTCTAAGTGAGAATGCTTTCAATTTTTCCCCATTCAGTACGATGTTGGCTGTGGGTTTGTCATATATGGCTTGTATCATTTTTAGGTAAGCCCCATCTATGCCTATTTTGTTAAGCATTCTTATCATAAAAGGGTGTTGAATTTTGTCAAATGCTTTTTCTGCGTCTACTGAGAGGATCATATGGTCTTTGTTTTTGTTTCTGTTTACAAGGCTATAGTAATTAAAACAGCTTGGTTTTGGCACAAGAACAGGGACATTGATCAGTGGAACAGAACAGAGAACTCAGATATAAAACCATCCTCATATACCCATCTAATCTTTGACGAAGCAGACAAAAACATACACTGGGGGAAAGAATCTTTATCAATAAATGGTGCTGGGAAAACTGGATACCCACATGTAGAAGACTGGAACAGGATCCACACCTTTCACCTCTCACAAAAATCAACTCACAGTGGGTAACAGACTTAAACCTAAAGTGTGAAACTATTAGAATCCTAGAGGAAAACATTGGAAATAATCTTCTATACATTGGCCTAAGGCAAAGAATTTATGAAGAAGACCCCAAAGGCAATCACAGCAACAACAAAAATAAATGGGACCTGATCAAATTAAAAAGCCAAAGAAACAGTCATGAGAGCAAACAGACAACCCACAGAATGGGAGAAAATTTTCGCAAGCTACACATCCGATAAAGGACTGATAACTAGAATCTATTTAGAACTCAGGAAAATCAGCAAGGAAAAATCAAACAACCCTATCAAAAAGTGAACAGAAACTTTCCAAAAGCAGACAGAAGAATGGCCAACAAACATATGAAAAAATGCTCAACATCTCTAATCATCAGGGAAATGCAAACCAAAACCACAATGAGATTTCACTTGTCTCAAGTGAGAATGACCTTTATTAACAAGTCCCAAAACAATAAATATTGGCATGGATGCGGAGAGATAGGAACACTCATACATTGCTGGTGGGACTGCAAACTGATTCAACCTCTGTGGAAAGCAATACAGAGATACTTTAAAGTGATACAAGTGGATCTACCATTTGATCCAGCAATCCCATTACTGGGCATCTACCCCAAAGAACAAAAGACATTCTATAGAAAAGACACCTCCACTCGAATGTTTATAGCAGCACAATTCACAATTGCAAAGCTGTGCAAGCAAGTGCCCATCAATACATGAGTGAATTAATAAAATGTGGTATATGTATACCATGGAGTACTACTCAGCTATAAGAAACAACTGGTGATATAGCACCTCTTGTATTTTCCTGGCTAGAGCTAGAACCCATTCTACTAAGTGAAGTATCCTCCCAAGAATGGAAAAATAAGCACCACATGTACTCACCAGCAAATTGGTTTCACTGATCAACATCTAAGTGGACATACAGGAATAACATTTATCAGGTGTCCAGCAGTTAGTGAGGGGGTAGGAAAGGATGGGCATATACATACATAATGAGTGCGATGTGGACCATCTGGGGGATGGGCACGCTTGAAGCTCTGACTCGGGGTGGGGGGAAGGGCAATATATGTAACCTTAACATTTGTACCCCCATAATATGCTGAAATAAAAAAAAAAAGAAATATATTTCTTAAGGATAATGCTAATGTAGATAGTGATTCCTCTCATAGATGTGGGCAAAGTAAACAGAAAACCTTCTGGGAGGTTTTCCATTAACCATTAACCATTCCAGATGCCATTAAGAAGGGTCATGATTCGTGAGAGGAGGTAAATAAAATCAATATTAGCAAGAGTTTGGAAGAAGTTGATTCTAATCCTCATGGATGACTTTAAGTTCAAAACTTCAGTGGAGAAAGGAACTGCAGGTGTGGTGGAAATGGCAAGAACACTCGACTTAGAAATGAAGCTTGAAGATGTGACTAAATTATTGCAATCTCACGATAAAATTTGAAGTCCTTAGTTGTTTTATGTGAATGAGAAAAAAAAGTGGTTTTTTGAGAGATGGAATCTACTTCTGGTAAAGATGCTGGCAACACTGTTGGAATGACAACAAAGGATTTAAAAATTATATAAATTTAGTTGGTGAAGCAGCTAGAGGGTTTGATAGGATTGACTCCAATTTGGATAGAAGCTCTACTGTGGGTCAAATGCTATCAAATAGCCTCACATGCTACAGAGAAATCTTTCATGAAGGAATCAATCAGTGCAGCAAACTTCACTGTTGTCTTATTTCAAAAAATTGTCACAGCCACCCCAACTTCAGCAACCACCCTGATCAGTCAGAAGCAGACAATATTGAGGCAAGACCCTCTACCAGCAAAACGATTATAACCCACTAAAGGCTCAGGTGATCATTAAGATTTTTTTAGCAATAAAGTAATTTTAATTAAGGTGTATACACTATTATTTCAGACACCATGCTATTGTGCACTTAATAAAAACTTGTGTGATTGATTCACTTTATTGCAATATTCACTTTGTGTGGTGGTCGTGAACCAAACCTACAATGTCTCCCAGGTATACCTGCATGTTTTCTAAAAGGTGGAAAACAAACCTAGAATGTAATAACAGTCTCATACCAATATTAGTTTTTTGAAGTTTCTAGTAAATATTTCATTCCTTAAAATAATCTATTAAAACTACATAGTATTCAAAAAATACCAATGTTAGTTTTCCAAATATTTTTTATAATTTTGACAGTTAAAAACTGTGTTTATTTCAGACACTTAACTGTGTACTGTGAATTCATGATGCTGCTTTACATTTCTTCTTCACTGACTACTGCAAATATTCTTAACTTTTGCCAGAAATTTTAATAGAACATGCCTGGAATTCAGATGAAATATATTTAGAAACTTCAACTTTTAATGATACAACTCTTGAGCACCTTTGCATCCAAATTTTGTCTTGCTACCAATAATAAACTACAATATTTTTGTTTTCATTCCAAGAATAAAGATTACTTTTTCTTAGTCTGCACTGAACATATATGTATATATGTATATATATATATTTATAAGGTGCTGTAGACTTTAAATTCTTCAAAATATCAGAAGATGTTCTAAATTGCAGTTTATTACTGACATTTTTTTCACTGTACCCCTGCAAATTCAAAAGATTTGTTTACAATACTTAAAAGAAATGATAAACTTTTTCGTACTAGAACATTTACTATTAATCATAGGACATATCAAGGTCATTTTTATGCTACTTGATAATTAGTGGGACCTATGTCACTATTTTAACAACTGACCACATTGACACATATCAGCTGAATATCAGCTTTGGGGTGGAGAATTTAAAACTAGTATAACAGGGGTTCAGAACACACCTTTAAAACTACAGTACATTAAGCCTTGGTATAACGTTCCAGTTGACTTAATATGAATCTAGCCCAACAAATAAAGCGAAGAATAGATGGTGGAGGCAGAGAAGGAAAAGTAAAAGCCTGGGGAAAGCAGAGAATAGAGGGCTGAGAGTTCTTTTCGGCCACTGTTGGGAGTATGGCCAGTGCAGAAATTTTATGAACCAGTCAAACCTCATCAGTGTAATGTGACAGACAGATATCACACCAGCTGTCCAATTAATAAGACCAAATGTCTAATCAAAAACAACACCAGAGCATTCTGGGAATTAATGTATTCTGGGCATCAGTACCATGAAGTATTGATACAAGAACGATATAGAATTGGGAAGAAAAGAATGGGGAAATAGGTATTATAAGGTCAAGATTACCCCACTAGCATAGAGATGGAGGCATAAAATTATTTCCCTTATATTTCTGTTACTGACTTCCTGGCGAAACAAACAATGTGTCAATAGGAAAGGAGAGGCCACAGGCATATTTTATGTTGCTAAGGAAGACAGGGCTGCTGACCACCCACCCCAGAGTTGTTATATGGATACACAATCAGTGAGGGTAATGTTTAGATGATACAAGGAGGGACACACACTAGTGAGGCCAAGGATTCAAAGGGGATCTAGGTGAGACAGGAGAGAACCAAGGTATTCAAGGAGATAGGTTGCTTATGCACCAAAGGACTTTAGAAAGGGCTGGGCATTTGAATAAATCTAACTTAAGAATACTGAGCCCCCCCACCCCCACCCAAGTAGAAGCTTTGTAAAGAAGCTACCAAACAAAAATTCAAAAGGAATTTCAGTTAAAAAAAGAGAGAGGAGGAGGGGGAGAGAGAGGAAAGTCTAAGACTAGGGGAGCAAGCTGCAGGCAAAGGACAAATGACAGTATGTTGTTTCAGGAGTGATACCAAAATCAAAGAAACTTTAAATTGTGTTTGCCTTGGAAGTTACCAATGGGTGACTGGAGCAACCCTCCATGGTGCTTTAATTATATGACAAGCAAAAGCTAAGCTATTAGAATTGCCCAAGAAGAACTACTATTTTTATGTATTATGATATAATATTTTAAAGGTAATGGCAGCCCAAAGAATAATATCTATGTTTAAATTACATTTAAGTGATTTAATATTGTACTTAGAATGCATTCAGATTTAATCAGATCCAATGTTCACGTGGATCTCCATGATACTTATTTTTCTTAATTAAAAGATATTAGGGGGAGGAAGGGATGGGTATATACAAACACAACGAGTAAGATGCACAACGTTTGGGGGATGGACACGCTTAAAGCTCTTATGGGAGGGGCAATATATGTAACTTTAACACTTGTACCCCCATAATATGCTAAAATTAAAAAAAAATTTTTTAAGATATCAGAAAATTAAAGAAGACATAAAAAAAATACAATGAACTACCATGTTCATGAACTGGAAGAATTAATATTGTTAAAATGACTGTACTACCCAAAGCAATCTACAGAGTCAATGCAATTGTTATCAAAATACCAATGACATTCTTCACATAAAGAGAAAAAAATACTAAAATTTGTATGGAACCACAAAAGACTATGAATAGCCAAAGCAATCCTGAGCAAAATAAAGCAGGACGTATCACACTACCAAAATTCAAATATATTAAAAAGCTATGGCAACCAAAATAGCATGACAGTGGCATAAAAAGAGACACAGAACAATGAAACAGAATAAAGAACACAGAAATAAATCTACACACTTAGTCAACAAAGGTGCTGAGAACATAAATTGGAGAATAGACAGTCTCTTCAATAAATGGATAAAATGGTGCTAGGAAAACTGGATATCCGTATGTAGAAGAATGAAACTAGACCCCTATCTCTCACCATATACAAGAATCAACTCTACATGGATTAAAGACTTAAAATATAGGACCTGAAACTATAAAACCACTAAAAGAAAATATAGGGCAAGCGCTTCAGTACACTGAACTGAAAGAAGATTTTATGAATAAGACTCAAAGGCACAGCCAAAAACAAACATAGACAAATGGGATTATACTAACCTAAAAAGCTACACAGCAAAGACAGCAAGTGAAAAGACAACCTATAGAATGAGAGAACATATTTGCAAACTAAAACTCTGGCAAGAGATTAATATTGAAAATGTACAAGGAATTCAAACAACTCAATAGCAAAGTAGTAATAATAGTAACAATACCATTAAAGAATGGGCCATCTGGTTCCACTTAGGAGTTGGGGGAAAAATGGGTCAATAATCTGAATAGAAATTTCTCAAAAGAAGACATACAAATGGCCAAAATGTATATGAAAAAATGCTCAACATCATTAGTCGCCAGAGAAATGCAAATCAAAACTACAATGAGATATCATCTCACCCCAGTTAAAATGGTTTTTATCAAAGACAGGCAATAATGAATGCTGGTGAGGATATGGAGAAAGAACCCTTGTACACTGTTGGTGGAAATGTAAATTAGTGCAACCACTATGGAGAAGAGTAGGAGGTTCCTCAAAAAACTAAAAATAGAACTACCATATAACCCAGCAATCCCACTGCTAGGTATATATCTAAAAGAAAGGAAATCAATTTATTGAAAAGATACCTGCACTTCCATGTTTATTGCAGCACTATTCACAACAGCGAAGATATGGAATCAACCTAAGTGTCCATTAGTGGATGAATGGATAAAGAAATTGTGGTATATATACAAAATAGAATATTATATAATCACAAAAAAGAATGAAACGCTGACATTTGCAACAACATGGATGAAAATGGAGAATATTATGTTAAATGAAACAAGCCAAGCACAGAAAGACAAATCTCACATGTTCTCACTCATATGTAGGAGCTAAATATTAAAACAATCTCATGAAGACAGCAAGTAGAATGAGGGTTACTAGCAACTAAGAATGGTAGCAGGGAGGAATCCTAGAACTTATTCCTCCTATCTAGCTGTAATTTTGTATCTTTTAACCAATTTCTTCCTATCTTCCCTTTCCCTTACCCTCTAGTAGCCACTATTCTACTCTATATTTTTCTATGAGATGAAGGTTTTTTAGCTTCTGCATACAAGTGAGAATATGTGGCTTATCTTCCTGCTCCTGGCTTCTTTCATTTAACATAATGTCCTCTAGGCTCATCCATGTTGCTGTGAATGATAAGATTTTATTCTTATTTATGGCTGAATAGCTTTCCATTATGTATTTATACATCCCATTTTCTTTATCAATGGGCATTTAGGTTGATTCCATGTCTTGGCTATTAAGAATTATGTTGGAATAAACATGAGGGTGCAACTATCTCTTTGACACATTGATTTCATTTCCTATGGATATATATCCAGTAGTGAGATTTCTGGATCATGTGGTAGTTCTGTTTATTTTGAGGAATCTCCATAATGGCTGCATTTGTTTACATTCCCACCAATGGTGTATGAATGTCCTTTTCTCCACATCCTTGCCAGTATTTGTTATTTTTTTTCTGTTTGATAATAGTCATTCTATTAATAACAGGTATGAGATGATCTCATTGTGGGTTTTTTTTGATGATTCAATGCTTTTAATAAACCAATATTTGGTTTTAAAAATGTATTTTCCTATATTATAAGATATATGTTGGTGGTAGCAGATGGAGAATGATCAGCTGCAGAGCCCCTGTGTGGAAACTCATTCTCCTCTCGTCAGAGGACCACCTTAATTCTTCTACCCTCTTTTTAGGAGAGCTCCCCAAATGCCCCTCAAACTGGTTTTATGCCCCTCTGACAATCATTTTTTTCTTAAATTTTTTATTTTTAATTATTATGGGTACATAATAGTTGTATGTACTTACAGAATAACATGTATCATGTTCTGATACAGGCATACAATGTGTACTAATCAAATCAGGGTAATTGGGATATCAATCACCTCAAGCATTTGTCATTTCTTTGTATCAGTAACATTTCAATTCCACTCTTTCAGTTATTTTAAAGTATAACATAATTTATCTAACTATAAATTTGTATAATTATAATGGATTTCCTTGTATTAGAAATAGTTATATCTGTTCTAAAAAAAATCTCATGAATTGTTTCCATTCTAGAGATACTGGTCAAGACCACTCTTTTATAGCTCACAAATCTTAGCAGATTAATGTCTTAAAATAAAAATCTTATTGGCTCTTCATGTATATTAGTCTCAAGTAACCAACTCACCTAAAAACCTATTCCAAACTTACTCTATTAATTGTCACACCTATAATTTTTTTTTTTAAATAAACCTTTGCTGAAATGGTCTTTTTTCACAATTATTAGAATGGAAACTCTCTCAATCTGTGGCATTAAAAATAACTTCATTAAAGGAATGAAACAAAGACAGTACATTATTATAGGCAAAATATCCCTGTTCAGATTATGCATCAATAAAGAAAAATTACAAGCATAAATAAATCAAAATTCTATGATTTGAAGAATAAAATCACCTATTTTGAGCAAGAACAAGACGTAAAAATTTCAATTGCCATTTACAAATTCCTTTTTCATTCTTCTACCTCAAATTATGAGCACAAAAAAATTACTAAATACTACAAAAGGACTTTTACAAAGGGTCACTATTTCATCAGATATTTCCAAGTGATAGCTGGATAAACAGTTCCTTATATGTAAGTATATTGGTTCTTACCTCCTGATTAAACTTATGTGCCATCTCATTAAGAAGTGAAGAGAAGAAGCTGGCATTTTGTAGTAGGACTCGACCCATAACTCCAAGATAGGTGGACATCACTACAGGATACCTCTGGCACAATCAAAATATAGCACATGTAAAATTTTGTTATGGTACAAGTATGAACAATAATAAATAATCATTGAAATTGTAACAATCAACAGGTATATAAAATAACAATATTCTCCTCCATATTACTTCTCTTTACAATGAACTGCCAATAGTGGCTGAGTTCTGATGTACTAAATGCATATATGGATTATGTGTACTAAATAAATTTATATAGACTGTATATGTATTAATATTATATATATGTGTATATAAGAAATAAATTTATCAATTTCATATTTATATTACTTTAAATGCTCCTAACATACACAGTTAATGTATTTTTTAAAGAGCTGAACTTAGAAAATAACCACTGGTTTAATATCAGGTTGTTAAATATGAAACGTCCGATTTTGCATCAAAAGTGCAGTTTATTATATTTCAAATAAGAAGCAGTACAATAAATCAAAGTATACACCTAAACTCTTGACACAGTTTTGCCACCTTAATGCTAGCTTATTTATGTCAGCAGCAAAGAAGCCTAGAGAACAAGTAGTGATGACATCGCAAAAGGTGTTTTCCATAGCTTGTTGAAAACTGAATATTTTTCTATGAAAGAAGTGGTCCAAAGCCTGGAAGAAGTGGCAGTCAGTTGGTACAAGGTCTGCTAAATATGGTGATGACAAAGTGTCCAAGTCCACCTTCTATGGTTTGAGCAGTATTGTTTGTGCAACAGTGATCCAGTGTTGTCTTGTAAGAGGACTGGCCTCTCTTGACCAATCTTGGTTGTTAATCACAAATGTCCTCATCATTTCATCCAATTGATTGCAATCGACTGACCAAGTTTCATGAAGCTGTAGGGGATAATACCAGCACTGGACCACCAAACAGACACCATTAGTTTTTTGGAGGAATATTCAGTTTGGGATTGTATTTTGGCACTTCATCTTTATTCAACCATTGTGCCAAACGCTCTGATTTTCAAAAAGAATCCATTTTCATCACATGTAACAATACGGCATACAAATGGTTTGCCTTATGCCGTGACTACAAAGAGGTACGCTTTGAGACAATTTCTCTTCTGACACTCATTTTAATTCATGCAGAACCCATCTATCCAGCTTCTTTACCTTGTCTATTTGTTGCAAATGGTCCAATATTGTTGGAATAATAACATCAAACCTTCCTGCTAATTCACATGTAGGCTGAGATGGATTCGCTTCCACTACAGCTTTCAGCTCACCATTATCCGCTTTGGTCTCAAGGTTGCTCATGTGGCTCATTTTCAAGATTAAAATCACCAGAATGGAACATCTCAAACTATCAACGTACTGTGAGTTCACCAGCCACATCCTTTGCAAACACTTCTTTGATATTTCAAGCTGTCTGGGCTACACTGGTTCCACGATGGAACTCATATTCAAAACAACATGAATTTTTAACTTATCCATGGTTTCACAAAAAATGCTCTAAAAAAAATCTGAAAGATAACCACTAGCCAAACCTTGCATTTGAAAGACTGAGAATGTACCTTCACAATAAAAATAAAACAAGAAGTGTCAAAGTGAAATGTCAAAGATATCAACTGTTAAGCTTAACATTTAAGGAAATCGGACATTTCATATTTAACCTAATATATTCATTCTCTAACATCACTAGCATCATTTTTCTCCCCTCATATTCTCAATAGTCAAGCATTGGAATTACGCCATTAACCATTCCTCTACTTCAAATCATTGTGTATGAATACACATGCCTATGAATTAAAGAGATGAAATGTCAAAGAAAATCTACACTTCCCTGTGTGGAGCAGGAAAAAGTAAAGTTATGTAAACTAGCTGATAGTTTACATAATTTAATCTAAATTGATCTAAATGACAAAACTTTCTTTTTACAAATAATGTGCCCATGAAGAAAAACTATTAAAAATAGAACCCTAGAGTGCAATACTACCTTAAGAACAATCTTACCTCTCCTTCTATAATACCCCTGAAAACACAGGGTAAAATTGGTTGAAACATTTGTGGACCTAATACTGGGTTCACTTTAAGGGCATTTTCCACAACCTAAAAACCAGAAAGATACACTGGTGAATACTCAATACTGCCAGTCATTGCTTCATGCAAAACACAGGTAAGAAAACAATGTACTAAATTAAATATTATAGACCAAATTTGAAAGAACATACAAGCACATGGGGTATGCAACATCCTGGCATTAGACATACTTTCATAAGATAATCCATTTAAAAATTTAAGTTTGATGTAAAGTATATAATATTAATATTTAGACATACATCTTACATAGAATTATACTTAATCATATTATGATAACATAGATATATTCTGTTAATGTAATTCTTACCCTTGCAATTTAAACAAATAACCCTTAAAGACTGTTGTACTAACACAGGCAGCAAAAGGCATTTAAAAAGTATTGGATTTTAATAGTGAAAAAGGAAATTAGTAACATTGTCACTGTCCAAATTAAATCTACATTTAAGTTTATAAATAAACTGGAGGGGAAATGGTATTTTTCACATACACTCTAAATTTATTAAATTAGAAATCATATTTCATTTATAATTACACAGATTATTAGACATAAATATTGACTATTACATTAGAAAACTTGAGGATGGGGCACAGTGGCTCACACCTGTAATCTTAACACCCTGGGAGGTCAAGGCAGGAGGATTGATTGAGCTCAGGAGTTTCAGACGAGCCTGAGCAAGAGCAAGAGCAAGACCCTAACCCTACTAAAAATAGAAAAATTAGCCAGGGGTCATGACCCGCACCTATAATACCTGCTACCTGGGAGGGTGAGGCAGGAGGATCATTTGAGCCCAGGAGTTTGAGATTGCAGTGAGCTATGATGACGCCACTGCGCTCTACCCAGGGGGATGGAGTGAGACTCTATGTCAAAAAAAAAAAAAAACCCGAAGAAGAAAAAGAAGAAAACTTGAAATAGAAATTACTTTTTATATGAATGAAATGTTCCTTCTATAATGAAAATTGGTGAGCATGAAATTCAAAGTGAAATGGGATTTTTTTTTGTTTGTTTATTTTTATTTTACTTTTTAGGGAGAGAGGAAAGCAATAGTTCAGTAAAAAGCAATGAGGGCCAAGAAGGACATCTACTTCACACTTCCAGACCAAGGGCTTGAGAGGTAGGAAAGAAAACAGACACCATCTGAGAGTTGTGAGCAAGTCCTAGCGTCTGAGCACAGCCAAGTTTTCCTTATGACTCCAGTAATGTTTCTCAAGTGAGACATCCATTTACCATGCACAACTATCTCATGCATTGAGGGGCTTTTAACAACTCCTGTGTCTGCTCACAGCAGGCTAATAGTGTGCTCCAAACACTGTGACAATCACAAACACCTCCATGTGTTTCAAAACATTCCCATGGTATGCAAGTAGCATCCATGGTAGATAGTATTCTCCAATTTTAAGTAAGAAATGAAGACAATGTCCAAAATCAAGACTAAAAGTATAGAAACCTTTATGTAGGCCAAGCACTATGCTACCTACTAAGAGATAATAATTCCTGATTAAAAGCAAGAAGAGATAAGATTCAGAACAAAATTAAATCTGGCCTAAATAAGGTTTAATTTTTGAAAAAAATTAGATCTGAGAAGAAAAGAGATGAACACAGAGAATATGCAGATAAGCTAGTACACTGAAAGAGCAAGGTAGATAATAACAGTATTTATCTGTGAGTAGAAAGTAAGGCAACCTGCTGATTGTTAAACAAACATTTAATTGTATTCCCTCCTAAAACTCCACTAAGATTACAGTAAAAGGATTTGGGGGTGTGGAGAATAATTTTAAAAGACAAACGGAATGAGAGACAAACTCTACAAGCAAGAAACAAGAAATTCAAGAGAAAACTGACTCATTAGATCAAAGAACACTAAGAAACAACCAGACTTATATATTCTCTTCCCTTCTCTTCTCCCAAAACCACAGGAATTAGCAGCATTATATGCCTTTGGTAAGAAGAAAGGAGAAGCTAAAAATAAGAAGAAAATAAAGATGACTGAAAATGAAGAAAACAAGAAAATAATTAGATTGGTTAAAAGTCTAAGAAACAGAGTCCCAGATATTTTCAGTTATGCATGTTTGCACAACTGACCCCACCCCAGGAGAAGTCTATATTTTCTACAAAAGGGATTGCTTACAGACTAAAAGAGACCATCAGTGCCCATATATTAACATGATGAATTTAAATAAACCTACATTAATACACATGATTGTAAAGTTTCAGAACATGAGGAATAAACAGCAGCAGCTATAACCTTACAGTAGCAGCTGGGAGAAGGGAGTGAGCATGGCTCTGGAAAAGAATACCTGGTGTGTCTAAACACAATGAACTCAGACATCTGTCAGAGTTTAGTATATGTAAAAAATTACACTGAAAAATGACATAATGTTACTTCCAGGGAATACACAATGTTTTATAGAAAAGGAGAAGTAATCACAGCTAACTACATGTCTCAGCTTTGAAATAGGAAATTTAGGAAGCATAATATGAACACTGAATACTGATGTAACAAAAATGTTAATATGACTTTATTTGGAGGATGAAGGTGCAGAGGAGATACAACGGGTAATTCAACAGATATTACCTAAAATTAACAACTCATGAAGGAACAACACAGGGATGTTATTTACAAATAAAGGCACATACAAAACAACTTGCTACAAGCAATAAAAGTAGTTGTATCTGTGCAATGAAAAATGTGTGACAAGGGGACTGCTGACTATAATTTTTTAAAGAAATCTTATACATCTAGTTGACCCTAAACTATGTTATATAATACTGATTTAAATATTTAATAAAATTAGATTTGATGAGAATTTATGGCAATATATAGCTAGCTGTGGCGAGCCCTAATCCATAAGAATCCTTATAGGTTTTTTTGCTGGACGGGGGGAGTGTCAGAATTAACATAAGGGGTATACCTTTGTATATACAGTGACTATTGTGTAAAGGACACACAAATATTTCAGGGCTAAAATGGAGTCTTTTCAACTGTCTGTAAAAAGATCAGGAACCATAACTAAAGAAGATGAGATTGTTTTTGAAAAATATGCAGAAAAATGCCATCATCAGACTTGGGGATAGGGGTTGTGGAACAAAAATCAAGAGAAAATCAAGAAGCAGAACTGACAATATATAGAAGAAATGTTGAACAGTATACCAAAAGTATAAAAGTCTTGCATTGCTCCTCGTTTTCCTGTTTGGTCAAAGGGATACAATTATGGTCCCAATGATGGTAACAAAGCTCCATTTTGAATACTGAATTTGAGATGCTTGTGGGAAATCCACAGGAAATGCTCCTATATTATCTCTTTTATACTGAAAAATTCCAGATCCTAATAACCTTATTTGTTTCTACCTACTTACTATGTGTATGTCTACACACGCACGCGCGCGCACACACACATTTCAAAGTGGCAATACCAATATTATTGATAACAACAACACTACTGAGTGTAATTTTAAATTTATTTTCTTTTATTCTAATGTTATATCCCACCAGGGATATACATGTAAGATACTATGTGTTAAAATTATTTGAAATATTCTTCTTAGATTACTATGCCACCAACATCATAATAGGTAGATTCAGATGTTTTTATCTTTAGAAACTGCTTTTTCTTTTTTTTAATGATGTAAAACATCTACATGATTGATTTCAAACTCTAAAGTATAAAAGAGATGTAATGTACATCCTGAAAGATGTAGCTAGCTAGCTTCCATCCTCTCTCCCTCTTCCTGCTAGACGGCTACTTTTATTAACTAGGTTTATTCTTCCATTGTTATCTTTCCTCCACTCTTTAAACAAAAGAAAACTGTGGACGCTATTCTTTGTTTATATTCTCAAAATCACTTTAAAGCTGTATACTGAGATCATTTCTTTTTAAAGCTACACAGTACTCCACTATACAGCTGAATAAGCTTTGGTACCTCTAAATCATCCAATCATCTATTACGGATTGATTTTTAACAGCATTTTCTTATGACAAATAGATTTTAGTTTTCATCCATCCCTTTTCTCAATATGCCTGCAACAGATTATTTTTTAAACCCCTGTGGATTTTAGTTTGTGCTGAGAACTAAACTTTCTTAATTTAGGCTTATACTACATGCAGTTATTAAGCGCATGGATGCAGACATCAGAATATCTACATTTACATCACAGCTCCAACACTTACTAGCTGTGTGACCTTGAGCAGATTATTTACCACTTTGTGATTTAATTTCTCATCTATAAGACTGAAGAAAGGAATAGTACTATTGTCACAGGTTTATGTGAAGATTAAGTGAACTCTACATGTTACATGCTTAGAAATGCACAGCACATAATAAATGCTAGGATTAGTTATTATTATTATAGAATAAATTATACCTTAAAAATATTTATATGATCTTAAGCCTTCCTTATCACAGTGAATGAAAGCAACTTAATAATGCTTGATACAACCATGAGAGAAAGGAGAATTTCAAAACTCAAAGTATTATGTGTATATATTGACAATTTTCAAATTAAAGAAACGTTAACAATTTAAATTTGAGTATTTTTAGAATATAATTGTATTCATCTAAATAACTTATTCCAAGTCACAGAATATAATAAAGTCTATTTTTGTTCTAAGCCATTTGCTCCTAAAGCAGGCATACTGGTCTCCCCATCCGATTTTCATAACATTGCAATTTTATGCTTCAAAGAACAAAGAAGTTACTTGCAGAAATTAATTTAACAGTGACATTTAGTCAAAAATATATTTAAAATGTTACATAGCATACTATAATAAGAAACAGTATCTGAGAGATATTAAAAATGAAAATAATGAGCTAATATTAAAGACCATTATTATAGCTATAATAGAACTGAGAACAGAGAAATACCAAAAATTTTGAGAGCTCTCCCAGCCTTCAAATACAGGCACTGTCCTAAAATATTCCTTAACATAAAAATGTAAGTAATTTATTCATAATAACTAGTATATTCCTACTATTTAATATTCATTTATTAAATGACATCAAATTTATGAGATTCAAATCAAACATTCAGCTTCAGCTATAGTTAATATTTATACAAAAATACTGTTTTGAACACATGTTATCAGATTCCCAATTTTTAACTCAAGTATTTATATCCTATTAATAACTTACTACTGGCACACTTACAGAGAAATTGGCTTAGTCTGTAACTTGTATTAAACGTTACAAATATTTGACTATATTTGGAAGGTGATTGATTTGTGTTAAATCATTCAACCAAAAATCATTAAGTATATAACTGAGGGAGTCATCACCTTTTTATATTTCAAATGAAAAGAAAGAAGAAATAGGTCTGCTAAAATTATAAGGGTAGTGTTGTATATAGTAAGCTAATTTGGAATTTTCAATAATAAAAAAAATTTAAAAGACTGTGTTATTCTGAAAAGCAAAAAAGAATGAGATACAATTAATTTTAAAGAGCCAGATAAGATCCACTTTTTTTTTGAGACCGAGTCTCGCTTTGTTGCCCAGTGAGTGCCTTGGCATCAGCCTAGCTCACAGCAACCTCAAACTCCTGGGCTCAAGCAATCCTGTTGCCTCAGCCTCCTGAGTAGTAGCTGGGACTACAGGCATGTGCCACCATGCCCGGCTAATTTTTTCTATATACTTTAGTTGGCCAATTAATTTCTTTCTATTTATAGCAGAGACAGGGTCTCGCTCTTGCCCAGGCTGGTTTCGAACTCCTGACCTTGAGCAATCCGCCCACCTCGGCCTCCCAGAGTGCTAGGATTACAGGCGTGAGCCACCGCGCCCAGCCTACAGTTCTTGATAATAATACACTATCATTCTGTAAGCCAGCTGCTAACTTTTAAAAGTAAATTTAATGAATGTACTTTTATTTCATATAAGCATTTATGTAGAAGAAATGTCAAAGAATAAGTGAGAACAATGTGGCTTGTTTTTCTATAGCCAAAGATTTTAGCAGCTAAACAAATTATTTGGCCTACAAGTTTATTAGCCTATTTTCCCCAAAGGGAGATTGTATAATGTACATGTAACAGCTACATAATTTTATTATATAATTAGATAAAATTACCCACCTCTTATATCAGCTTATTACATGCTAAGCACTGTTGTAGGTGCTTTATATACATAAGTTTAAGTAATTTTCACACATCCACCTTAGGAAATAGGTAAAGTCATCATTCCCATTTTATAGATGGAAAGTGACAAACAAACATAAATTGCCCACACCACAGAGCTATGAAGCAGCAGAGCCAATATTCTAACCCTGGAAATCTCACTTCAGCGTATAGTTTTACCTGCTATGCTATACTCCCTCTATTTTGTGAGAGTGTAATTAAAAAGTAAGAAGGAACTAAATATTTTCCTTAGGACACCCTAAAAACTTGTCTCATTTTTGAAGGATGTTTCACAATGCCCATTCCAAATAATTCACTAGTTTAATATTAATATCTTTCAACAATTACTTTAATATTGTTGCAGAAACCACCCCCCCACCAAAAGTTTCAATTCAAATTTGGTCTGGGAGGAGTTTTGACTGTGAGAAATAGCCTTTTCTTAATCACTTAGAGTATGTGAATTATAATTTAACAGAGAATTTCAGATACTGCATATTTACAGATTAAAATAATCATTTGATATAGCTCCTTATATAATAATGAGGGAACTGAAGCCCAGAGTATATTCAAGATGTATGTAAGTAGCAGAGCTGGGTGTGCAAACCAACATATACAGGTCAAGGAGAGAATTTCAAATTGACCTTAGTGCACTTGAGAAGGGGCATTTCCACTGGATGTGCAATCTTAACATAAAAATTATTGACTCCCTGCCTTTCAAATCACTTACTATGTATGTATTCAGAGAAAATAGAGTACATACTTGGTGAACTTTGGATAATGGAGAGAAATTCACAGTCTAGTAGAGGAGAAATTTAAAACACACACACACTAAAAAAAAAATCTATCAGGCAATATCAAAATGACATGGCAATTTTCTCCTATTTCGATCACTCCCACACTGCCTATCACTTTTTCCTGGAGCGGTCAGAATAAAGACCAAAGTGCCAGCTCCCTGTTATCTCCTCTACCTCCAGAGAAGAAATTGTCACCAAGGCAAAAGATGAACCTGAGATTGTATAAAACTGATGAAGTCCCTCAATATAATTATATTGCCACTATGTCACTTTGGTAAAGGTATAAATATAATAAAAATTCACAAAAACACTTCAGTAAACATGTCTAGTTATAAGTACTGGAGCTAGGAGAATAGGCTGAAATTACTATGGGTGACAACTGACAGAAAAGTGGCTGTAGACCAGGCCTCAAGTATCAAAGGTCTCAATAAGCCACATGCATAGATTCCTGCTATTACCCCTTCCCAGTCCACATGCTTGGTAAAAGTGGCTTATACACCTACCTTTTAGTAAATTCCTTACTCTTAAATAAAATAAAGCAAACAAACAAACCAAAAAAACCCTAAAGAACCTATGAAATTAAAACCAAAGTGTTCTGCCATATTTTCACTCTTATTTACTGTCTTTGTAGTTTATAACATTATTTTGGTTTTAAATTTCTATCGTGACTCAAATATAAAACAGCAAAAATCAGAGAGAGTGCTACTCAGATCAGGTTCTGCTTACTGCCTCTCTATACACAAAAAGTAGTTTTTACATTTTAAGAGGAAGTCCTTCTTATGAGTTGAATTATGTCATCCAATAAGATATGCTGAATGTGACCTGTACCTGTGAATGTGACCTTATTTGGAAATAGTCTTTGCTGATGCAATCAAGGTAGTTAGGTTGGGTCCTTAATCCATTATGATTGGTGTCCTTATAGAAAAAAGAGAGATACAGAGACACTGAAGGAAAACAGCATGCAACAATGGAAGTAGAGATAGCATGATGTATCTATCTATCTATAAGCCAAGTAATGGCAAAGATTGCCCGCAATCACCAGAAGATAAGAGAAAGGCCTGGAACAGATTATCCCCTAGAGACTTCAGAAAGAGTATGGCCCTCCAAATATATTGATTTTGGATGACATAATTAATATAAATATTATAAATAAATTTCTGTTGCTTTAAGCCACCAAGGTTGTGGTACTTTGTTCTGGCCTCTCTAGGAAATTAATACAGTCCTTAAAAATCTCCTCAAGTTCTTTCCTTTCTCATCAATTTATATTTAACAGTTCAATAATGTGGCATATGATCCCTCCAATTTACAGACCCTAAAATTGTTTTAAATAACACCATCATCCCCATCTTCAACAGACAATGCTAACAGTACTTTCATGGCCTTTGTCTTGTTCACTTCTCTGCAGTATATAATGGTGGATTAGCCTGATTCACCTAGTAGGATTGCCAGAATTAGCAAATAAAAATATAGCCATGTAAGGTTTAACAACAGGGATATGTTCTAAGAAATGCACAGTTAGATATCTGATTTCATCCTATGCAAACATCATAGAGTGTACTTATACAAACCTAGATGGTAGAACCTACTGCTATAGGCTATACCAGTAGTAGTATAGTAGTATAGCCTACTGCTATAGATACCATATAGCCTAGGCTATGGTATAGCCTATTGTTCCTAGACTACAAACCTGTACAGCATGTTACTGTACTGAATACTGCCAGCAATGGTAACATAGTGGTAAGTATTAGTGTATCTCAACACAGAAAAGGCACAATAAAAATACCATATTATAATCTTAGGGGACCACCATCATATATGCGGTTCATCACTGCCTGAAATGTTAGGAGAAACATGACTGTATTATGTTCTATCTGGCAACCCTAACCCCTAACTCAACTTTTAAGACTCGGTTCCCATCTCAACTCCTTCTCCCTAAAAGAAAATGTGCTCTGCAAAATGCTGGGTTAGATGGCCACTTCTATACTTTCACAGCAATAAAAGCAAATAGCAATGGTTACCAGCAGAAAGCATTTTTGAAAATCACCTCTTTTTGTAAAAATGAGAAACTAATGTCCTATGTTCTACCTGAATTTTCAAAAAGTTCCCCAGGTGATTTTGAGATGCTTCTGACCCAGAACCACTACTGACATAAAACTGAATACTAATTGGTTGTTTACTTGTTTCCTATTCCCAACAGACGTAATTACTTAAAAGCAGGAACTACGGTTTTTCTATCACCTATGCCCAGCAGACAGAAGCATTGAATTCCAATACCAGGGGCTGGCAACCCATGCCCATGGCTCAAATCCACTGCATGATTTTTTAAATAAAGTATTATTTGGAACATGAATTTATAGCCTAAAAAACAAAACGAGAAAAAATAAAGTATTATTGGAACATAGCCACACTCATTCATTTGTATATTATTTAGGACTGCACTCATACTACAACAGTAGGCTTGAACAGCTAAGACAAAGGCTGTATGGCCCACAATGTCTAAAATATTTCCTATCTCATCTCTTACAGGAAAAAGTTATAATAGCTGAACCCTGGCCCATAGGGTGAATGACTGAATAATCAGCAAATGATACTTGAATGCAACCAATTGAAAAGTCAAATAAACCACATATATTTACAAGGATATCTAGAGTTTTATGTGTGTATAGTATCTCTGAAGTACAGAACCTTATAAGCTCAGACTGATGAAGACTTTCCTCAGATACACAACATCTAACATATTGATTAATACGAAATAAGAGTTTACGATCTGTATAAACTTTTACCCACTTAGTCCCCAAAGTATACTTTGGATTGCTGCTATAATCATTGTGATTAAATACATTTCTTACATTAAATTTCTCTAAGCAACCACTTTTTCATTTCACTGGTAGGAAGTTGAATTGTTTTTAGGATCTAAGGCAATGTCATGGTTTTTACATGGTTGAGTACTACTTTGTTATGACAGTAATGCCTCACCTAACCAGAATTCAGCTTTCTTATCTAACTTAGAACATAGCTCAGAAACTAGAAACAAAAAAGGGGATACTTTTAACATCTCCTCTCAAAGTTCATACATAAAGAATATATGTATGCCTTATGTATAAACGTGTACATGTAAAGATATATACATATGTGTACATGTAAAGATATATACACATATGTACATGTAAAGATATATTTTAATATACATACATTTGTGGGATTTGGGTTGTTTTTTTTTTTTTGAGACAGAGCCTCACTCTGTTGCCATGACTGAAATGCAACTTCGAACTCCTGGACTTAAGCAATCCTCCCCCCGCCCCCCCAGCCTCCTGAGTAGCTAGGATTATAGGCATGAGGCATCATGACCAGCTCAGTTCTTAAATATACATGATGTCAACAAACTTGGCACATAGCCAGCTCAAATGAAAACTACCAAATTATAAAGGGAAAAATCTGTCCCAATAGCAGACTAACAAAATGAAAGGCTGAGAAGTATCATATGTCACCAGTCATTGTACAATTTATAAAAGAATTAATCCTTGCTACACAAAGTAAGATCTCTAGGTAAGAAATACTCAATCAGCTCAGACCTTGTTACAAATCCGGAACTGCATTTTAACAAGATGTCCAGGTGATCTATATGCGCCTTCAAATTTGAGACCTCCTGTCCAGTGGTATTAAACTAACTGAATACTGCTAAAAGAAAACACCCTGTCCAGAATTATATCAAAGATGACAATACCTTGAGCACTTGAACTTGACCTTCTGTAGTAATTTCCTTTAACAGCTCACAAAAGGACTGACACAGACCTACTGCATATGTCTGAAATTCAATCAGAAATCAATATATACATAAGAGTATATCTACAATATTGAAAAATTCAATTTGAGACTCATTATAATCTATATAAGAATTATTAATAAATAGTAAAGGTTTAAGCATATAAAGTTCCAATCAGAATTCTTAGGAAAAGGAAAAAAGATTATACCTAATATAAAGTTTACTGATACTCTCACTCTTGTAGGAATATAAAGATATATTTATTTGTATACCACATTCTCTGTATTAAATAATAATAGAACTGTATGCATCACATCTGCCCTGCAGTGAGGAATGTTCAACCAATATTCTGTTCCCCAACACCCTGAAAATAATAGACAAATCTTAAACTTTGAAAGACACCTCTTCATTACAAATGAGAAATAATTTCTTATAATGTATAAACTACTGCAACATACCTGTAAAAATTCTGTTGATGATAAAAAGATATAACCATTGATGATCTTAAAGCAGGTTCTGAGATTTTCTGAACTTAGTTCTGCCAAAACAATAAATTTCAAAAAGGGGGGAACAAATTAGTTTAAATGAAGTGATTCATTTTTATTTAAAACTAAGTTATATACCCTTCTTTACAAATCTTTTCAGAGTCTTCTTTACAAATCTTTACAAATCTATTCAGACTACTATCTATCTAAAAACTCAGATCAACCTATAATTTAATGCTATCTCATTTACTTGTCAGTAGTTGAAACAATTTAGAAAATAAACAAACTCTGCCCTCTTTTTTCTTTCAGAAAAAAGCTAGATAACCATTTGACCCCACCTTTCAATTCGAACTAAGTCTTTAGTGCTACCATGATAAATATACAACTGAATCATTTTACCATCATATTTGACATCTGCTTAAATGGGTTCCCTCAATGAGCATTTATTGAGTGTTACTACACTGGCACTAAAATATGTTGTCTGACTTACAAAAAGATTTCCTCTATTAAATTCCAAAAAATCATATCATTTAGATATTCTCAATCCTTTGGTTTTATTCTTCAAATCTGCTCCCCTATAAAAACCTACACACAAAAAATGTTCTTAAACATGTAGTTACCAGAACAACATAGGAAAAGTATATTGTTCTTATTTCAAGTAGAAACTTTCAAAATAGAAACTATTTTGTTAATACTGAATATAAGCGAATGTTTATGCAGTGCTATTTTACATGTCTTGTTACATAAAATAGTATGATATAATACAGACTGTGTATATAAAATCACACAGATCAAATCACGATCCCAAAGTATTATCTATGCCTAAAATCTGCCATTCTTTATTGTAAATATTTTAGAAATGCTATTCTTGCAATAGGACAGATTTTTTTTTTATATTTTTTCTGGCAAAATATTAGCCTAGGCCTTTGGATGCTGTTTTAACTCATAACTAAGGAGAGTGAGAAGACATTCTATTCAGATTTGAATTTTCCATTTATTTTGGAAAAAAGAATGCAATCCTATCCCTAGCTCGAAATATCTCTTATTAAGGCAATAGTTCGTATATACTTTAGGATTTGACAGACTAGTTTTTAAAAAGTTGAGAGTGGGAAGGGGACAGAGAATGACTAGCTTGTTATTAACACTATGCTAATAAAAGACATTTTAAAAAATAACAAACTGCTATCTAATTATCTTTTTACAACAAAAGATAAAAATTTCAGGATAAAAGAGGCCTTTATAGCAGATAAAGTTATCCTTATGAGAAAGTACTGATTTTAAAAAGCATACAGCCTATCTCTTCTTACAGATATCTAAAAACCTATTCCTGGATCAATCTATACAAACAAATACCTGGGTGATTAAGTCACTGTACTGCTTTCTATGCCTCCACTATGCCTAGGATAGCTTTTATTAAATATTCTTGGGCATGTTAAAATCAGCAAATATTAAATATATTCATGTTGAAAATAGCCCTAAAAGAAATAAATTCATCTATTTTAAGGTGCTAAATGTTGTTCTTTTCATCCATGAGTTCCTAGTGAGAAGCTAAAGAAAAACTATTGTTTGGCTCTATCTAATACCAAAAAAAGTTATGCTCCAACCATGCAGGAGATCTGTATTTATTTTTAGATACTGAATAATTTAAGTCTATTGTTCTCAATCAGGGACAATTTGGGCCCTTATAAGACATTTGCCAATGTCCGGAAACATTTTTGGTTGCCATCACTAGCACCTGGTAGGTAGAAGCTGGGAATATTATTAAACATGCTACAATGCACAGGAAAGCCCTCCACAATAAAGAATTACCTGGCCCAAATGTCAACACAGTCAAGATTGAAAACCCTGCATCTAAGTGATTAGGTTCTTCTTTACACAGACTGCTGGACAGCTCTCAGGTAAACCTATGGCCCATCAAAGTATCTATTATAGTATGCTCTGTGAATATATATGATTGATATATATTGTTGTGATTTTATTTTATAATCTGTTCCTGTTTTTCTCTATGACTTTGCTCCTATTTTTAATTTGTATTTTCATTTTACATTATATTCCTTTAAATTTCTATAGAGAATGGGGAATGAATAAATTGTTAAATTATGTTATAGAAATTCAACAAGAATCTATTTAATGTTTAACAACATGACTACTTAATGCTTTAATTTGGGAAGTGCAACTAAACTAGTTTTTTCTTTTTATTCAAATCCTGATAAAACATGAAAGCTAAAATGTGTAACATAACGTATACTATCATGAATTCAGGTAGAGAAAAGTCCTTTCCAAACTAGACAGGAAGTTACCAGCAGAAAAATTTTACAGTTCAAGGAACATCAGTTTGGCATTCACAATAATATGGCCAAGAGCCACTCAGATGTTCATCTTGTTAAGTAATGAGAATACTAACAAAATCAGCATTATAAAATAGATTTAAAGGAAAACAACTATTAGAACTAAATTAAAGAATTACTTTAAGTTATACCCTCTAGTTCTACTTAAAATTTCTCAGGTTCTATTTACGCTTAGGAAACAGCATATAAAATGAATCTTAAGCCTTAGATTTACTCATACTTTATTAACATATCTTAAAAATCATTAACTTAAACATCTTAATGTGTTTAAGTGTTCGATACTGTTGGTTTTATATATTTTTAAATAAAATATAAAACTTCCTGCCAGTTATTTTATTTCTGCTCAGGAAAAAATAGCAATCATATTCATTTAAACAAGTTGTTAAAAATCATTGATTTAATTAACACAGAACATGTTTTGCCTGATACCAAAACTGAGTATTCATTTTGATCTATACTACTAAAAGATTAAAATAGCCAGGCATAGTCCTCGTATCTATAATGTCAGCAATATAGGTGACTGAGACAAAAGGACTACTGGAGCCCAGGAGTTTGAGACCAGCCTGGGCAAAATGGCGAGACCCTATCTCTACAAAAAAAAATTTTTTAAATAGCCAGGAATGGTGGCATGTGCCTATAGTCTCAGCTACTCAGGAGGCTGGGGTGAGATCACTTGAGCATAGGATTCAAAGTTTCAGTGAGCTATGATCATGCCACTATACTCAGCCTGGGCAACAGAGCAAGATCCTATTTCACTTTTTCATTCATAAACTAATTAATTAATTAAACATTCTGGCTATACTTAAATATATATTTAAAAACATATCTGAAAGAATGTACATACAGAAAGCTATCTGTCAAACAACATCAATTAGTTGTGTGATATTTAAACAAAAATAAAGGTAATACTGATGTCAAGATATATTAAACACACATTTATAATATATAAATAGAATTTCATATTACTGATGCAAATACACACACCACAATGCATAAAATGAATTATACATAATCTCATTTTGAAAGATAAAAGTCAAAAATTAATAATTCAAAAGTATCCACATCAACTATATAAATTGATACTTGTTATATACAATTTTTAAACTCTTTAAAAGTTAAAAAAGTTTAAATCAAATACCCATTATCAAAACATTGAAATTTCATTAGTTCTTAATTTAGTTAAATAACAAATCCTAAAGAGTCAGTTTGACAGTAGTATCTTTTTTCTTTTAAAATGGTAGTAATGTTAATAGGAATAGCTGTAGCAGTAATAAACATAATAGCAAAACACTTAAATAGTGCTTACAATGTGCCAGATGCTATTCTAAACACAAAAGTCCTAACTGATTTGATAAGAATTATGCATCAACTATACAGCTTTTTATGGCAAAACTACACTAAAGCACTAACCTAAAGCTACACTAAAAATAATGTCTTATGTTTATGTAAGGTTAGTCATATATTTTTTGTTTAAATATCTTCTTTCTGGCTACCAATCCCATCTCCCACCATGCTAAAGGAATTGCCAGGCATGCTGAATGTGGGGTGGAAAATTAACACAAAGGTGAAGTGAGACCTCTTCCTCTGTGAAATCGCTCAGTTGTGAAAGCAGCTGAATCCTGTTCATGACAAACTTGTTAACGGGTCTGGTTGAGGTTTCCAGTCCTAAATCAAGTATAAAGCACCACGCCGATTACCCAGCACAGCACTGCATATGGTCTCCAAGTTAGGGATAATAGAACTAAAAACACCTTCATCAGAGAGGACAGGGAATTGAAAACGGCATTTCCTATTCTTTTCTCTATGACCACAGAAAGATAAAACTTTTTCTAGGAAACCAATGCCTACTACTCCCATCTTCGTCTTTAGTATTTTTTTCCTTTTATGTGAATGCTAGATGATTAATAGCATTGCTACTTGTTGGAACTAGAGTAGCTCTTTGTTGGAAAACAAATAGTTATTTTGTTTATAATTTAAGATCTCAACTTACTCTGAGGAATAGGAAAGACGAACAAAAAAATTCAGAGAAAATGTAAAGCAGTAATCATATTATCTAGTCATCATGGTCATCCAACAAATACGGAGAAAGTTTTTAAAATTAGTAACAATTGTGGTTTAGCCCACGTTTGCTGATATTTTCAAAGGGTGACTATTTTTCTGGTGTGTCATTATACCTCAGTAATATTTTTGCCTCTGATAAAATTTCTCAGTAGGAATATGTTGTCAAACAAAAAAGTCTTCAAATATCACCATAATAATCATGCCATTTTCCTACCTAAATGTCCTCTCATGACAATATTAAACTATTCAGTTAGTATACCCAAAATTCTAATGAACGAACTAAAGATGTTTTCATGGCAGAGTCTTGAAGAATGGGATTCCTGAATTTCTATAACCCTGAAAACGTAAATTAAGTTTTACAATATGAATTACAGTTTACAAACAATCAAAACAAAATATTTTGCAAACTGCAAATTAATCAGAGCCGGGAAATAGCACCCTACATAATTCTTTAAATACGCCATAAGTTTAAGCTATAAACCTGAAACTAGTAAACTCTCACACAAAACAGCTCTACGACCAAAATATTACTTAAAAAATTTATGCTATTACATACTTGAGAATGGTAGTTGATATGTAACAGAAAAGGATGGATTTATTACTATTACTAACAGAATACATATTTGGATTGGTTTATGTACCAAAAGTGTTGCTTAAAAACCATTAAACCTCATGATTTTATAGCTCATTCATAATACTTCAACAAACAACAGAAATAATTTCCTACGTTTGGGGGTTGTACATGCTTGAAGCTCTTACTCGAGGGTGGAGGGGGGGCATGGGCAATACATGAAACCTTAACACTTGTACCCCCATAATACACTAAAATAAAACAAATAAAGAAGAAGAAGAAAAAAAGAAATAATTTCTTAATATTTAATAATCTTTATTTTGGTGATTCATTAGCTAATACAGATAAATACATACAAAGATCATTTGTGAACAACCGATAGTACAAAATTCCTTTGTAAAAAAGGCAGGATAAAACCATAGTGTACAGAATATGTTATGCTATATTTTATAATACTGTCTTCTAAATCTGCAGTCCCCAACCCCTGGACCACAGATGGGTACTGGTCTGTGTCCTGTTAGGAAATGGAGGTAAGCAGCTGTCAAGCAAGCAAAGCTTCATCTGTATTCATAGCCACTCCCCATCACTAGCATCCCTGAGCTCTGCCTCCTGTCAGATCAGCTCTGGCATTAGATTTTGCATTATGGTGAGTTGTATAATTATTTCATTATACATTACAATGTAATAATAATATAAATGGAATGTGTTTGAGTCATTCCCAAACCATCCCCCCACCCCTGCCATGTCCATGGAAAACTATCTTCCATGAAACCAGTCCCTGGTGCCAAAAAGGTTGGGACCACTGTTCTAAATAGTTTATGAAACTGCTATCACACATAGAAATTTTATCAGGCAAAATTCAGTCTTAATTTGTAATTAGTTTCCTAAGAATACTTTTTTGGTTTTATTACAAATTTTCTCGCAAGGTGAGGTTATTTATGCCCCCTCCCCCTTTTTTCTGAGATACAGTCTTGCTTTGTTGCCCAGGCTAGAGTGAGTGCCGTGGCATCAGCCTAGCTCACAGCAACCTCAAACTCCTGGCCTCAAGCAATCCTGCTGCCTCAGCCTCCTGAGTAGCTGGGACTACAGGCATGCGCCACCATGCCCGGCTAATTTATATATATATATATATATATATATTAGTTGTCCAATTAATTTCTTTTTATTTATAGTAGAGACAGGGTCTTGCTCAGGCTGGTTTTGAACTCCTGACCTTGAGCAATCCACCCGCCTCGGCCTCCCAGAGTGCTAGGATTACAGGCGTGAGCTACCGCGCCCGGCCTAATGTCCCTTTTTAATAAACAGAAATAATTCTAAAAAGTTATACAGAAAAATCTAGAAACTATTAAAACACCATTAAACTTATTTGTCAATATCAGGGACTTTAATCAAAAGGGAAGCTATAATTGAAAGTCAGCTAGCTATAATGACCCAAAATTATGGCTGCATTCAAAAACATTAGTAAGTTTATGTTTTGACACATACCAAGAAGGGGAGACATATTCTGAAATATACGAAGCAACTCTGGTGCAATACATGGGCTGTTTTCCAATGTTACTAACCTACAAAGAAAAAGCAGATAATGAAATCACTTTCCGTGCCCATTAAAGCCATTAATTTAACTTAAATATAAAAAATAGTCTCATCTAAAGGACAAAAGAAAGTGGACAATACAGTAAGTTATAAAAATCATCTTCCTATGAAAAAATTACCAAATACCTCAAAAATTAAAAATCTACTACAAATTATGTAATATAATTTTTATATACATAGCAACGGTGATATAGAAAGTAACTACAAGTGACCCTTGAACAACACAAGTTTGATCTACACAAGTACACTTACATAAGGACTTTTTCAAACAAATGCATATTGAAAATACAGTATTTGAAGGATGCAAAACCCAAGTAGACAGGATCAACTTTTCATATACGCAGGGTCTGCAAGGCGGACTGAGGAACTTGAATATGTTTGTATATTGGTATGTGTGGCCATCCTGGAATAAATCCCCTGTGGATACTGAGGGAAGACTATATATATTAACTGTCTATAGTAATGAATATATAATGATAAAGCAAAAACATAATAATTATGGATTGGTCATGGAAGGATAAAAATTATTTGCTGTTCTGATTTTCTTGATATGTTCCTCTGCCAAATGTAATTGATATGTCCTTTGATGAGAAAGCAGACTAATAAATTGGAAAAACAATCAGTGCTAAATGCTTAATAAATACGAACTTAGTACAACAAAGGCCAATTACATGCCAATCTCACCACATTAGCAACATAAAACAATCAGTGTATAAAAAATATAACATATAGGAGTTGTAGTTTATCACAGAAGTGTATGGTTGGTTGATCTACTCACCTCCTCTCCCCTCAAAGAAATAAAAGAAAAACTATGATTGTCACCACAGGAGCAAGAAAGGGGGAAAACCCCTATTTGAAATCTAATATTTGCTACAAAAACTATTAACTGATTATAAACAGAAAAGAACTTCCTTAATCTGATAAGAGAGTATCAACTAATCACTCATAGCAAACACATTTAGTGATGACATGTTGAAACTATTCTCTTGAAAAGCAGAAACAAGGCTGGGTGTGGTAGCTCACCTCTGTAATCCTAGCACTCAGGGAGACCAAGGTGGGAAGACTGTTTAGGCTCAGGAGTTTGAGACCAGCCTGAGCAAGAGTAGAGACCCCAACTCTACTAAAAATAGAAAAAATAGCTGAGCATCATGGCATATGCCCAGCTATTAAGGAGGCTGAGGCAGGAGGATCACTTGAGCCCAGGAGTTTGAGGTTGCAGCGAGCTACCACAACACCATTGCACTCTACCCAGGGTGACAGAGTGAGACTCTATCTCAAGAAAAAGAAAGAAAAAGGCAGAAACAAGCCTCTAAAAACACTCTATATTATCTTGTCTACCTTCACATTTATTCAGTGTATATATAGAGGGCCTTTCACATAACATGCCAAGTGTGTTAATAAAAGATATAGACGTAAGAGATGAAAAAGTTAGTATCTACTATTTTTAAAAATGACCTAGAAATGACCTATAGAAAAGAAAGAGAGGAAGAATTTAAAGACAAATTATTCAAATTACCAAGAGAGAGTTCAACAAGGTCACTGAATATATCAATGCATATATGAAAATCAACTTTCTATATATCAAAGCAATATTAAGAAGTAAATGGATGAAGTTATCAGAGTCATGGACACAAAAATCCCACATCATAAAGATATCAATTCTCTCTAAATTGTTAAACAGAATCAAAACAATTTCAATTCAAATCCCTATACGGTTTTCCCTGGAAATTAAGTGAGCTGATTGTAAATGATTTAGAGGGCAAATGGCCAAGAACAGACAAGAAATTTCTCAAGAAAAGAAAATGTTATATAGATGGGAGGACCAGTGGGGTGACAGGGCAGAAGAGAGATACTTGATATACCAGACATTATAATTTACTATAAAACCACTGTAATAAATACAGTAAAGGAAACAGAAAGCACAATAAACACATTCTCCTTGGCAACGAATCCAGATTAGGGTTCTACTTGAAGCTTGCTTCTTTTCTCCCATTTTGTCACTACCTTTAAGGCCCATTCAGATTATTGTCACTCTCATTTCCTATGCTAGCTTCCACAGTATAAATCATGCTATTCAAAAAGGGGAAAAAACTTGAAGAATTTAAACTACTTAAAAAAAAATGACACGGTATGCAACTCCAGATTAAACTAACAAAGATAAAGGAGAAGTGACGCAAAGTGAAAGCACTATTGTTTACCACCAAAAAGGGGGAAGTTACCATTTTGACTAATAATTTGATAAAACTATATAAGAAGACCTTTGACTATAAAAACATAAAATTTAGTAATACCCTACCACAAAAAATATTGATAAGAGAGAGCATAAAGTAAAAAGACAGACTATCACCTCACCAAATAAATGTAAGACATTAAAATTCTATCGAAGTAAACCATGTTTGGTTAAAACATAAAAGATAAAAATTTGGTCTTTCTAGAAGACAAAAGTAAATTTCAACCAGAAAAGCTAAAATGTAAAAGATGAACAAAGATAGTTATTATATTATCTATATAATAATATAATCTATTACCTATATCTACTATCTATATCTATCTACTAATCTATTATCTATAAATCTAAACAAAATAAACCATGACAATGTTAATGCCAGATAAAATTTAAATGTAAAAGAACTAAAAGGAATATAAATCATTGCATACATATATTACATAACATGATGCTTCATGAAAACATCTGAGATTTTAAATACTTTAAATGTTTTAGGACTTAATAAGAAAAACAAAGATAATAAATTAACCTTTTATCTTGCAGGTTTAGGAAAATGTACCGAGAATTATATGTAAGAAGTAAAAAATTTAAAGCAGAAATAATTTTTTTTTTTTTTTTGAGACAGAGTCTCACTCTGTTGCCTGGGCTAGAATGCCATGGCTTTAGCCTGGCTCACAGCAACCTCAAACTCCTGGGCTTAAGAGATCCTTCTGCCTCAGTCTCCCAAGTAGCTGGGACTACAGGCACGTGCCACCATGCCTGGCTACATTTTTCTATATATTTTTAGTTGTACAGTTAATTTCTTTCTATTTTAGTAGATACAGGGGGTCTCGCTCTTGCTCAGGCTGGTCTTAAACTCCTGAGCTCAAACGATCTTCGTGCCCTGGCCTCCCAGAGTGTTAGGAATACATGTGTGAGCCACCAAACCCGGCCAGAAATAAATTAATGAAAGAACAGATACGTAAAATTTACAAAGCTAAGATGTAGCTCTTTCACAATTATAAAAAGACAAATCTCTTTAAAAAATGAACTTTTAAAAGAGATAAAAATAAAACTGTTAAGTGGCCAAGATAAAGCAAACGTAGAAGTTTTTCTATTAGCATTTTAAAAGACTAAATGCCAAAACTAACAGACACTGAAAATCAAAACCAAAATAAATATGTATAAACTAATAATTGAGGAATAACCTCAGGATGCCATTAAAAATAATTTATAATTGTAAATTATAATTTATATAAATTTATAATATTAATTAATAAGTTAATAATAATGTTTGTACTAAGAAGAAAGGCTAAAAACTGATTAGCTAATTCTTAGAATGTAGGTAATGACAAAGAAAAGTAAACCTAAAGCAAGTAGAACAAGAAGATAATAAACAAGAGCAGAAATTAATAAATAAGAAAAAAATATACAACAAAGAAAATCAAAGCCAATTCTTTGGGGGAGAAAAAAAAGAAGAAGAAAATCAAAGCCAAAATAATACTAACAAATCTCTAATGGGATAGATCAAGAGGAAAATAAGGAGCAGCCATGGGGGAGGAGGAGGATCATATATCTCAGCAGTCCCCAACCTTTTTGACATCAGGGACCATATTTATGAATGCAATTTTTCCATGAACTGGGACTAGGTTTGGGGGTGAGGGTGGGGAATAGATGGTTTTGAGATGATTCAAGTGCATGACATTTACTGTGCACTTTATTCCTATTATTATTACATTGTAATATATAATGAAATAGTTATACAACTCACTACAGGTTGAGGACTACTGACATATCTGGTCCAAGAGTTTCAGTCTATATTCATGACTACAAACATCAACTAGTACTGATTACCCCTAACAAGTTCAAACTGAGAAAACTATTACACTTTAGGCCTCTAGACCTTGGATTCCCGTCACCAGCCTGCTGTTGCCCCATTTCCATACATACTCCTAATAGTAAAAGCTCTCTAAGAAGTTATGAATGCTCACAGTCTGTACTTACTATTCCCCTTACTTTTTGCCAATTCATTCTTCAATCTACTCCAATTCTCATTTCTGTTCTTAGAACTCCACTGAAAACTCTCCTTTCCAACTACATCAGTACATAGCTCTTCTGTGTCTTCATAGATGCTCCCCTTTTATCCTCGAAATGTAAGTTCATTAGGGTTCTGCCCTAGGCAAAATGCTCTCTATCTGCCATTCTCTTCCTAAGCAACCTTATATATATTCTCAGGCTTCAAATGCCATGTACAAAGTGTTAACCACTTTAGCAAACTACCACAACCTCACAACAGCCATGTGAGGTAGGAATGATATTTTCACATATTACAGATAAGGAAATTAAGGCTCCAAGACAATACTTTATTCAAATGATACATCTAATACAGTGGTATAACTGGGATTGGCACCCATATCTATCTAACTCCAAATATGAGCTTTAACTCACTAAGAAAAATATATGAAAAAATTTGTGCCCCGATTCTTTAATCTAGAGAAACTTAACTATTAATAAATTTAGTAATTTAAAAAAAAATTATCCTAATTATTTTCATTTACACATAACTAAAGGATAAGGGGGAAAAATTTACCATTAATAGAGCGGTACATTTTTATTACCTATTTATATAATCCTTTGAAAATTTATACAGTTTAATAAGAACAATATATTAAGTTAGTAATACTGATAAGTCTATTTCTTTATCATATTTGAAATTTTTCTAATATTCAACAACATATAGGATCTATATGTTTACAAAAAAGCACGTGGATGCCAGAGATCAATATTTTAATTTCTAATCTAGAACAGGGGTTGGCAAACTGCAGTTCATGGGCTAAATTCTACCCATGTATTTATTTCTGTAAATCAGGGGTCCTCAAACCACGGCCTATGGGCCACATGCGGCCCACCGAGGACTTTTGTCCGGTCTGCCAGATGTTTTTGCCGCCAATGCCTGTCCTGCCTAGCAGCTAACTCATCCCAAGCCAACAGTGCGCATGTGTGGAATGTGCGCCACACTCTCCAACAGCCCTCCAAAGGTCTGAGGGATAGTGAACTGGCCCCCTGTTTAAAAAGTTTTAGGACCCCTACTGTAAATGATGTTTAACTGGAGCACAACCACGTCCACTCCTTTGTGTATTGTCTGTGACTTCTTTGACACTCAGAGCAGAGTTGAGTAATTCTGAAAGAGACTATATGACTTGGACAGTAAAAATATTTACTGTCTGGCCCTTTACAGAAAAGGTTTGCCAATCTCTGATCTACACTCTATCCTTGTACAAAAATAAATATATGAAAAGATTTCAACAACATGCTAATTTACAACCAAACTTTCTAGATGCCATTTAAGTTCAAACAATATAATCTAGAAAAGAGTATGAGAAACCCAAATTGCAACTTATTAAATATCTACCTAGTTAAGTTTTAAAATCGTTCCTCTATTATTCTGATATAGATCATTAATTTGTACCAAAGATTATTTCTAAGAACCAAAACTGTTAATTCCTGGAACACCTAAGCAAAACAAAGGAAAGAAGGAAGTTCCAAAGGAAGGAAGTTCTGAAGGGAGGGAAACAGGTAGGGAGGGAGAAAGGGAGGGAAACAAATGTCATTTTTTTCTATGGTTGATTTCTAGGATTTACTTTTTTAATTCCAATAGTCAATTTATACACTGGGATTCTTAAACCTTTCATGTATTATTGAAAGATTTTCTCTGAAGAAAACTGTTGCCATCAGTAAGATGAGTTTAACAAAACAAAAGGATTTTTCAGCACAGTTCTTTACATACAGGTGGGCCATCAACAAACATTTTATGGCACTGAGCTGCCACAGAAGCAGAGCTGTGGTTTTGTTTTTGTTTCTTTTTTAAAAACCTCTTAATATTACATTCTATTCACTCTGTAAAATAATAAATAAAGACTATTTGCATTTGGGACAGAAGTATAATATCTCGATACTTACTGGGTAAGATACAGTAAGAGGTTGAAAATAATGCCTCGATATCCCCCAAAACATCTCACATAACAGACTGGAAATTTCAACTCAATTTTTAATTAGGAAAAGTTATCAAATTCCCATTTTACATGTCAAATTCCAGAAGATGAAAAGCAGCTGAATTCTTACTGGAATTTCCCCTTTAACTTTTGTCTATTTTAAGCCTACACTGAGTAACAGCTGACAAAAAAGATAAAGAGCTGTTGTACTACTCAATTTGGGAAAACCAATTTTATGTTTTTGTTTTTAGATGCTGACTATTGAAAGCCCAGTTACATGACCTTTACTTTATTGGCATGAGTAGGGAAGGCCACAAAAAAAAAAAAAAAAAAAAAAAGATCCATGGTATCAAGTTTTTCCTCTTACCATAATTCTAAACCATCTTCCAGAAGATAAACATGTGGAGGCTGGGAAACATCTGTACTCAGTTGAATAACTGGGAGCAGGAAAGGGTACAGGTTCTTGCTGTCTGCTCCTAATCCCTATGGGAAGTATAAATAAAGCTTACAATAAGACACTCTAAGGTTCCACCCCCCACCAAAAATTCATCTATCATATAAAGGCCCTAAAGCCAATTTATAAATAATAAATCAGATATTTTAAGAATTGTCCTAATTATAAACAATAGTAAAACAAAGTTAGCTCTAATTAAAATTGTAAAGCAAAAAATCAAAAAATACTTTTCAATTGCCTAATGGCAGTAAAAATACATACACATGCCAAGGCTACACACATCTGTACATTTTAAGAGATTCCACATATAAGAAATAGTTCTTTTTCACCTCCCTGTGACTACTGAGGAGGGATAAACATTGGTATTTTAAATTCTGTAAACACTCTCACCTAAATAATCTAAAATGAACTTAGCCTAAGTGCTCATCAGTAACATAATTATATTATAGAACTTTCATATTCAAGAATACTAAGCAGCCATAAAGTAAGATTTGGCATGGAATGAAAAAATTTTCAAAATTAATTACATATTGGATTTAAAAGGTACAGATGTATGTATAACAATTACACATGTCAAAGAATTTTTAAAATGTCTACATATCTATTATACATATGCAGATAGATACATAAAAATGTTTCTGACAGCAAAGAAAAAACTGTTGATAATAGATAAAAATGGGAAAGGAAAAACAATGCTAAGAAGGCAAACAGATTTTCACTTTCTGTGTGCTTTTTATAGAAAATATGTACTTACTGAAGAACTTTTGTTAATATTTTTAATGAGCCAAGAATAAAAAGATAGAGGAAGAGAGGGTTTAATCTAAAATTCTTGTTTGCCTAATCACTGTCTCAGGGAAGCTGATTCAGTATATCACACTATAAGTACTTTGGAAGACAACCAAAAAAATAGAAAATCTATCTCTAAACCATAATAATATTTATAATCTAATAAACACAGAAAGGAAAACAAATAAGCTACCAAACATCTCCTCGCTTAAGAAATAATTCAAATGTCAATATAGTTTATAGCAAATTACAATGCCACAAAATATATACATATTTCCCTTTTGATGGCATATATATACTAAGTTCGATCTCGTTTTTTGCTATTTTCAAGTGTACATTATTATTAACAGTCACCAAGTTGTACATTAAATCTCTAGAATTGATTCATTCTAAGTGAAACTTTGTATACTTTCCCTAAGACATTTGCCCAAGACATTACCCAGGCAACCATCATTCTACTCTCTGCTTCCATGAGTTCACCTTTTTTTAGATTCCACATACGTCTTTCAGTTCAATCTTTACCAGTGGGACATAAACACTTCAATGGAAATATATAAAGTTTATCCTTAAATGGAAGTATAATTTTGGCCCTTTCTATAAATAAAAATCATTTGGAACATCTTATTAAAGAGTTTTCCAAAAGAAGAGAGTTATAAAAATGTCATTGTTCAATAAAGTAGAATATTTGGCATTAAAATTCAGTTAAATTTCACTATCTATAGTTCAATATTTTGTGGAATAAAAGAAAGAACATTAAGAAAAATTAGTCAAGTTCATTTTGATTATCAAGTAGACTTAAAATTTCCTTGGAAAATTAGCATTTATCTACTTACTTAAATATGTGTCCTCATAAGCAAGACATGCCAGCGTTAGCAAAACTAAAGTAAGTAATTGCTAAACACACGAAGACTCTCTCAGTTAAAGGTTGAAGAAATTTAATACTTTATAAGCTAGTGGCTGAAAGATGTGTCTAATCCCTGATGTACAGCTTTAAGTAAATGTGAACACTCTTTGGGCCCACAGTAACTACAAGACATTGTCTACAGTATTATGGAAGTTCAAAAATAAATTCATCAGTTATTTAGAAAACTACTGGAAATGATTAAAGAGGAGAAAATCATACTGTATTAATACTATAATTACATAAGATGTAAAGGGAACTGGGTAATGGATACATGGAGTCGCTGGACGATCTTTGAAATTTCCTGTCAACCTATAATTATTTCAAAAAAAGTTAAGGAAAAAAAAGAATAGCACCTTCTATTGGCCTTTCTTAGGGTAGAAAGGCTCTCTTCTCCCATTCCACGAACACAGTGATGATTTCCAAACCTACTGCCTTTAACCCAACTCTGAACTCCAGACAATCAAATGACTACAGGATATCATCATCCAGAAGGCATCTCAAACTCTAATACTGAACCACCTCATTGCTGTCCCAAAAGAACAGTTCCTCTTCCCACATTTCCTAACTCAAGTGACATGAACCACTATCTACCTAGTGATGAATTATATCCCAACTACTTCCTGGTTCCTCTTCTTCCTCACCTCCCACAGCCAAATGATCCTTAATTCTATCTCTTCAACATTCTTCAAACCTTTCCCCATCTTTCCATGGCTTTAATTCAGGTCCCCTTCATCTTTTTCATGGTTAATAGAAAGGGTCTCCTAACTACTCTCCTTAAGCTTAGTTTTACCCCATTCCAAACCAGTGTTCCCAGTGGTGCCCTATTTACTTTTCTGAAATAAAAATGATCATAGCTCTTTCTCTGAACTTGAAGAGATGTTCTTTTAGCCTTCCTGTCAAGCTCTCTACTCTATGTTATAGCTATACCAAACAACTCATAGTATTATGTTAAGTCACTATGTTAACATCGGGGAAAAGCTAACAGATTCAGATTCAATATATGCATTTACTACTTATTCTCTCCCAAAACGAACTAAAAAGGTATAGAAGAATCTCTTTTAAATACCTAAAACCATAAGAACAAAGGTAGCATAAGAATAATAAAAGCAATTCAGTTTGGAAGGTAGAAAGACAGACAAGTACTGACTTAGCAGACTAAGAAACCAAGGCTCAAATCCAGCAGGGTGGTTAGGAGTAGACAAGAAGCAACCTGACTTACATTATAGAACCTCCAAAAGACTCAGAAACTGGTGTAACCAGGTATTTTGAGAAGTGTGTGTTTGCAAGGTGGTAAAGGTGAAGTGTTAATAAGAAGACAACTTTTAGAAAGTGTTTAAAAAGTCAAGATCTCATCCACATACATAAGCAGACAAACAACTGGTTGTCCTCTGAACCAGCATAAAACTGGTGGTTTATTTTCTGGTAAGATAAAACAGTCTCAAGAGGGATATCAGGTAATCCAGAACAGGGATACAACATAAAACAGGCAGATTCTATTAGTATGTAACAGGCAAGAGACTGAACGATCTTTCAATGAGGAAAACCTCAAAATATTGACATCGAAAATTCTCCTACAAAATCTAGCCAGATCATCATAAAGGAAAAAACTCACATATTGCAACCTTCCCACACACACTCGATCCTTCCACTCAGCTTTTTAGTGTCTACTCCTAAATTTACAGACAAAAAATGTTGATCTTGAAGTTGGGTGATTCATTATATTGTATTTCCTTTTCTCTGTATGCTTCAAGTTTTTCATAATAGAAAGTACATAAACAAAATCAGGCAACCCAGGATCAACAGATATGATTAATTAAAACATCTAATATGAAAAACAGAATAAAACATAAACAGAAATTTGTATCTTGAAGGAAACAGAGATGAGACAGAGACAAAAGCTTGGAAAAAATACATCATTAATATCCTCGGTAAAATAAAAGAAAACACTGCATTCATGAAACAAAAATAAAATGTTGTACAAAAGGATTATTCAACAAAGCAAAAGAGAACTCATAGACATTAAAACATGACAGCAGGGGGAAAAATACCCTCAATTAAAAGGTTGAACGGGCCGGGCGTGGTGGCTCAAGCCTGTAATCCTAGCTCTCTGGGAGGCTGAGGCGGGCGGATTGCTCGAGGTCAGGAGTTCGAAACCAGCCTGAGCAAGAGCGAAGACCCCGTCTCTACTATAAATGGAAAGAAATTAATTGGCCAACTAAAAATATATACAAAAAATTAGCCGGGCATGGTGGCGCATGCCTGTAGTCCCAGCTACTCGGGAGACTGAGGCAGGAGGATCGCTTGAGCCTAGGAGTTTGAGGTTGCTGTGAGCTAGGCTGACGCCACGGCACTCACTCTAGCCTGGGCAACAAAGTGAGACTCTGTCTCAAAAAAAAAAAAAAAAAAAGGTTGAACGATAGGTTGAGGAAATCCCCTAGAAAGGAGAACAAAGGACAAAGAGAAGAAAAGGCAGAAAAGAAGCAGTAAGAAAAGTAAATGACTGGTTCAGAGCATCTACCATATAAGTAACAAAAAGTTCAAAAGAGAGGAAAGAAAAACATGAACAAGTGGAAATAATCAATAAAATACAATAAAGTTATCAAGAACCCAGGAACATAAGTTTCCAGTTTGAACTGTCCACCAACTATCCAGAATAATGGATTAAATCACACTAACACCAACTGAAATTAAAAATAGAAACACAGAGATAATCATACAAATTGTCAGAGAAGAGAAGGAGGGATGACATATTCAAAAATCAAGAATTAGAATGGTTTCAGAGTTCCTAGAGCAACACTAGAAGCTGTAAGACAACGGAAAAATGCCTCTAAAATTTTGAGGAGAAAATTTAGAATTTTATACCAGCCAAACTACTAATCAATGTGAAAGTACAATAAACATATTTTTACACATGCAAAATCTCGAAAAAAATTATCCCCAATGTATCTTTTGCAGTATGTCACTGCCATTCACAGGGTCCATCAGAAACAGAAAGAGGGAGTAAAATAAGAAATACATGACATGAGGCATGGAAAACAGGCACCTCACAGAAGAGACAGGCAAGAATCCTTTTTGAAAATTGAGGATCCAGTTATAACAGCTATGCATGAGCATAAAGTAAAACCATTCCAAACTAAAGTGCATAACAATTTTTCATATTTCTTCACAATGATGAAACAGTTTGTTTGACCATACTGAGGGAATAAGATGAAGAGTATGGTTCAATTATATAGAAAACTAAGTGTACTGGGCAGAAATCTAAGATAGCTACCTAAGCTCCCTAGTCCCTGTTGCAGACACACCATTCATTATTTAATCAAACACTAACCTAGATATTATTGTGAAGAAACCTTACATATATAATTAAGGTCCCAAATCAATTAGCCATAAGACAGGGAGACTATCCAAGTGGGCCTGACCTACTCACATGTGCCCTTTAAAAAAGTTTTCCCTGGCTGGTTGCATAAGGAAACTCACAGAATCCAAGCCTCAGGGGATCTCACATTTGAGAATTTCCCCAATGCTAACATTAAAGATGTGTCAAGGAATGTGGCTGGACTCTGGAGAATAAGAGAAGTCCCTAGCTGACAACCAACAAGTAAACTGGGACTTTAATCCTACAGATCAAGGAGCTAAATTCTGCCAACAAGAGGAATAAGTGTAGAAACAGCTTCTTCCCCAAAGCCTCCAGGGGAAAACTTAGTCTAGCAGACACCTCAATTTCAGTCCATTAGATCCTAATCAGAGAATTCAGACAGTGTGCCCAGACTTCTGCCTTACAGAAGTATGAGTTAATAAATGGATACAGTTTCAAGCCATCAAGTTTATGGTATTTTACTATACAACAATAGAAAACTTATATAATAGCAAACAAAATTATTAATACAAGGGTAGAAGATGGAAAGACTTGTACAAGAAAGAAAATTAATCATGACATAATGATATATGCCTTCAATAGCCTTTATATAGTCACACAAATAAAGACCTTAAATAGTACCTACCTTAAGTTACAATGTAACTATATTGGGAGAATGGCAGGATAGGAGTAACATAGAGGGTGTATCAAAGGATTAAATTTTCATCTTTTGTGCAGGAAAGTCAAGACATAATGCTTATAATGCTTAAATCAAGAATAAATAATATAAGTAACAACATGTTACCCTGAACTAGAAAGATTAAAAAACCTAAAAGATCTGGCTATCACAGCAAAAGAAGATTCTCCCACCAAACAGGAAACAGAGAAGAGGAGAAGCAGTATGCTGTCACTTTTCATAAAAAAGTCTTTAAGACTGCTTAACCTATCTACATGAAAAACTGGTTAATATATACGCCTGAAAAAAATAAACAAAATGTACCACATTCTCTCATGTCTACGGAACTTTACACATGCTGCTCCATGTGTCTAAAATACCCATACTACTATCTCTCCTAAACCACAATACTTCAAAGCCAAAATGTCTGAAATCAAATTCATTCCTCTCCCTTCAAAAGTAACTTATCTGTTTTCCAGCCTTCCCAAGTTATGATTGGGAAAACTTTTATTTTAAATCAAGGAAAAAGAGTGAAATGAAAACATAAGCTATATTTATGCAGAAAAGCCCTGAACACCAGGGAAACTGCATGCACAGTACAATGGACTGCACAGATCATGAGTCTATCATCACTGGAGACCACTACATCTAATCGAATAAATCTTTGTTTTTCTTTTGTTTATTTTTCCTTTTTTTTCTTTTGAAAATCAAATAAATCTTTAAAAGGTAGAGAATAGTTTTCAAATGTCCTCAAAAAAATGTATGAAGCATACAAAATTTGTTTTAAAACTGTTTAGATCATACATGAAAAAAAGTAGAATGTGAAGCTTTTCAATTAACATAAATCACATAAAAATAATGAAAAACTTTTTAAAAGAACAAAAAAAACCACCTAAAAACCTCTCAAGACCCTGTTCTCCCATCCTCCCCACAAAAAAAACTCTGTAGAGAAGTCACTTACCTGCACAAGATGAATAAGTGTCGTCAAAATAGCACATCTCAACATATTGTGTTCTTCACTTTGCTTCCAAAGAAGGGGCAAATATTGCACCAAACATCCCACATATGGTCGTATCTATTGTAGTAAAAGTGGGGGAAGCAACAGAATCATATTAGTAAAGAAGGTAACTTATTTTGAGAAACACTGACAGAACACTATTAAGTCCCAGGCAACAAACACTTAATATTCACTAGATGTAATATGTTAAATCTATATTCTTTTAAAGATAAATCAGATACCACATAGATATCCATGGCCCTATGGTAAATATTTTAAAATAATTTTAAACAAGTATGAAATTTATTGAACGAAATAAAATATATGAATATGAAACAACGTTCTTTAGAGATGAATAGACAATGCTGCTATATCCTGCTACTTTTTAAATAAAACAGCTTACCTGACTGAAAATTATACAATGTTTTAAAAAGAGCAGCATTTATTCATTCATTCTACAATTATCTGATTGAGACCTCGAGGACAAGGCACTGGAAAGAAAAGTATATAAAGAAAGCCATACAAACGCTTACAATGAAAAAGGATAAGTGTGATGACAAAGGTATATACAAGGTATGGTAGAAATGCAGGGGAAGAAAACCACCTTCAAAGGATAAAATTGTTAAGTACACTATGGATTAAGTTAATCAGTTTTTAAAATTTATCCTGAAGCACACATAGCACAGCTTGTCAATGAGCATCTTGAAAAATAAAATAGAGCTACACAGAAGCTGGAGCGCACTCTGGCTCCGGGCTTAGCATCACAGTCTTTGAAATTGCTCTGAGCAGAGTAACCTTAGGGATGAAACAAACATTAGACCTTCATAGCTTCAGTATTATTTATTTGAAGCTCAGAAAGGATAAATTTATATATTCTATAATACTTATAAGACATCATATTTCAAAAGGGTAGCCAAACAACTACAAGATTTGGTCCCCACCCTAGTGGTAGAAGTGGAAGCAGAAAGATAAGAGGATAAATATTTGCTCAAATATTTCAATAAGATATAACTGAATAAATATTCAGAGACTCATGTATTACCTATTTTCATGTGTTAACTTATTATATTATTTTCAAAACTTGAATTATAATAGTTAATATTTATAGAGCACATACTCAATTTTGCTAAGTGTTCTACCTCAAAGATCACTCCAATTAGCATGTAAAAGCAGGTCAATTAATATGTAAAAACACAGGTTTCAGAGTACCTAATTCATACACACTCAACTAAAAATAGTATATAACTGAATGATGTACTAATAAGGAAAATAAGCGGTTTTGGTTTTGAATAAATAAGATTACTTTCTAAGGAATGGCAGAAGGGAAGTATATGCTATAAATTATACATGGAGTAATAAAACCAAAGTACATTTTATATCCAAAAAGTCATAAAATATTTATTTTCTAATCTTAACTGTTCATTAGAACATATAATGTTCTAAATTAAAATTAATGCTTCAAAAATAGTATTTTAAAAACCACCCGTAGCCACTGTTGCAAAAGACAAAAAAAAAAAAGGCCTAGGGAGTAAAATGAACAGTGTGGTGACATGAGAGGCAAACGTATTTCAATGAGAGGTAGGAAGCTACGTGGTGGTGGCAACTGAAGAAATCTGAATATTAACTTGATATTAGATAACAATACTGCATCAGTGTAAAGTTTCTTGAGTTTAATCATGTTATGGTAATGCAGGAAAAGGAGCATATATCTCTTAAAAAGAAGAGGTCTAATATTTTGCGGTAAAGTGTCACAATGTCTGCAACTAAAATTCAAATGGTTTAATTAACAACAACAATCTATATATGTTGATAGATAGTAAGAAAGTAAATGTGGTAAAACATTATTAACTGAAGAAACTAGGTGAAGGATATATGGGTCTTGATTCCTACAACTTTTCTGTAGATTTGAGATTAGGAGTAACATTTATCTGGTGTCAGGAGGATGGGAGGGGGGAGGAGGGGATGGGTGTATACAACCACAACGAGTAAGATGTGCAACATTTGGGGTATGGACATGTTTGAAGCTCTTACTCGAGTGGGGAGGAGGGTATGGGCAATATAAGTAACCTTACACTTGTACCTCCATAATTCGCTAAAATAAAATAAAACAAATAAATAAATAAGAAAAAATAATGAATAAATAAATTTAAAAAAAAAAGACATGAAAGAAAAATAGTGTCCATATGCAACTCTGAAAAGGAGTATAACATACGGGTTTTGGGGGCAGGCCAATTTCAATTATTTGTGTAACACTTTAAAAATCACATAAAATTAAGAACTTCTTACAGTCACAATGAAAATGCAAATCAAAACTACAATGACATATCACCTCACATCCATTAGGATAGCTATTATCTAACAAAAGAAAACAAGTATTGGCAAAGGTGTGGAGAAATTGGAACTCTCGTAAACTGCTGGTGGTAATGCAAACCGTTGTACCTACTACAGAAAACGGTATAGAAGTTCCTCAAAAAAATAGTATGGAGGTTCCTTAAAAAAGGAAAACTAGAACTACCAGCAACCTTTTGGGCATTTATCCAAAAGAACTGAAAGCAGGATCCCAAAGAGATTATTAGTACTCTCATGTTCACTGCAGCACTATTCATAACAGTCAATATATGTAAACAACCTAAATGTCCATCAAAAGATAAATGAATAAAGAGCATGTGGTATATACATGCAATGGCATATAATACTAATCAGCAATATGGAAATTGTGCAATACAGGACAACATGGATAAATCTGGAGGATAGCATACTAAATGAAATAAGCCAGTCACAGAAAGACAAATGCTGCATGATTCCACTTACATGAGTTATCTAAAATAATTAAATTCCCAGAATCAAAGACTGGAATGGTAGTTGTCAATGTTTGGGGGAAGGGGAAATAAGAAATTATTCATCAACGGGCATAAAGTTTCAGGTAAATAGGATGAATAAACTCCAGGAATTTGCTGTACAATGTTGTACCAAAAGTCAAAAATAATGTATTGTACACTTAAAATTTTATAAAAAGAGTAGATCTCATGTTAAGTGTTCTTACCACAGAATTTTGGGATATGTGTCTATTAGATGGAAAACAATGAGTATTACAGACTCATAAGTTAGTTCCTATAGAGGGAAATCTCTACTTTCACTCGTAACACATTAGTAACATATTGGAACACTCGTAACACATTGGAGATCAAGGCCACGCTCCTCCGGGAGCTACAGGGTCCCTCCCAAAGTTTGGAGCACTCGAGTACTCCACCTGGGGGACCAGTCTACCACAGATAAAAAAGAACATCTCCGCAGCTGGCTCTAACACACAAATATCAACCAATGACAAGGAGAACAATGATATAGCTCATCGTAGTGTCTTCCAACCCAAGAAAACAGGGTGTGGGTGATTCACAATCACAAGTACCACCCACCATCACTGAGAGTAAGCTGGGGGACTTAACTCACTGCATACTGTTAGGAAGAGGTAAAGACAGCAGGTCAGAGCTAACCCAAGAGGTACACCAAACCTGCTAAAACACCCCATAGGTGTAAATCAGGACCAGCACTCCTCTCCCAGGCATGCTCAGTGATCGATACTCGGGGACCTGGAAACAGGTCCGTAAGCCAAGCCGACCTAGCACCTCGAGGTCTAGACCGAGAGGCCAGATGAGAAGGAATCAGTGAATGAACTCCGGAAACATTAAATATCAGAGCAAAAAGGACCCCCCCAGGCCAGGCATGTGGCTCACACCTGTAATCCTAGCACTCTGGGAGGCTGAGGTGTGTGGATCACTCAAGGTCAGGAGTTTGAAACCAGCCTGAGCAAGAGTGAGACCCTGTATCTACTAAAAAATAGAAAGAAATTAATTGGCAACTAAAAATATATAGAAAACAATTAACCGGGCATGGTGGCACATGCCTGTAGTCCCAGTTACTCAGGAGGCTGAAGCAGAAGGATTGCTTGAGCCCAGGAGTTTGAGGTTGCTGTGAGCTAGGCTGATGCCACAACACTCTAGCCCAGGCAATGGAGTGAGACTCTGTCTCAAATAATAATAATAATTAATAATAAATAAAAAGAACACCACAAAAAGAAAACATTATCTCCTTACTCCTTTGATATAAACCAAAACAAAAAGATTGAAATGACAGATGAATAATTCCAAATATGGATTGTAAGGAAGCACTGTTAAGAGAAAATAGAAACCAAACACAAAGAAACCACAAAAACAATGCAGGAAATGAATGAAAAATTTACTATGGAAATTGAATTATCTAAAAAAAAAATCAAACAGAACTTCTGGAAATGAAAGGTCCATTCAAGGAAATACAAAACAGGCTCTTGGAAAGCCTCAAGAATAGGCTAGATCAGGCAGAAGAAAGAATATCAGAGCCTGAAGACAACACCTTTGAGTTAAACCCAGTCATAGATAAAGATCTGAGAAACAAGAGGAATAAACAAAATCTACAAGAAATACAGGATTATGTAAAGAGGCCTAACATAAAAAATAGGCATCCCTGACAGCAAAGAAGAAAATACACAAGAGATGGAAAACCTATTTGAGGGAATGACTGGAGAAAATGTCCCTGGCCTTGCTAGAAATCTAGATATCCAGGTATAAGAAGCTCGAAGGACTCCTGGGAGACTCAAAGAAAGAGGCAATCACCATGACACATGGTCATCAGACTGGCCAAAGTAAACATGGAAGAGGTACTCCAATGAGCCGTATGAAAAAGCAGCAGCAAGGAATTATAAAGGAAAACCCAACAGAATAACTGCAGACTTCTCAACTGTGATCTTATAAGCCAGAAGGTATTGGAGCCCTATTCTCAATCTTCTCAAACAGAAAAATGGCCAGCCTAGAATTTTGTATCCTGTAAAACTAAGTTTCTTATATGAAAAGTAAATAAAGACTTTTCTCAAACAAGCAAACACTGAGGGAATTTGTCAAGACTACACCTGCCTGCAGGAAGTACTCAAAACTGCATTATATACAGATCAGTACAATAAACATGCACCAGTGTAAAATCACCCAAAAGCTAAAGGTCAGAGCACAGATACCACAATGGCTCAAGAAGTAAAACAAAGCAATAAAGTTCAACTCAACAGGATGAAAAGAACTGCACCCCACTTATCAATTCTTTCAATAAATGTAAATGGCTTAAACTCCCCATTCAAAAGATATAGGCTGGGTGAATGGATTAAAAACATACTAGCTAACAATCTGATGTCTCCAGGAAACACATCTAACCCACAAGGACTCATTCAGACTCAAGGTGAAGAAATTGAATACGATCTTCCATGCAAATGGAAACCAAAAGAAACCCAGTATAGCCATTCTCATATCAGACAACATAGACTTAAAACCAACAAAAGTAAAGAGAGACAAAGATGATTATTAGATAATGGTGAAGGGAATAATTGAATAAGAAGACATAACAATCCTTAATATTTATGTACTTAACACAGGTACATCCAGATTCATAAAGCAAAACCCTACTTGATTTAAATAAAATGATAAACAGCAGCATCATAATAGCCAGGGACTTCAACAGACAGTTATAGAATGGAACAGATAATCCAAGCAGAAAAGTAGCAAAGAAATGATGGACTTAATTGGAACTCTAGAACAAATGGGTCTAAAACACATTTACATTCTACCCAAAAACCACTGAATGTACATTCATCTCATCAGCTCATGGAACATTCTCTAAGATTGATCGCATCATAGGGCACAAAACAAGTCTCAATAAATAAAAAAAAAATAGAAATGATACCAGGTATCTTCTCACACCACAGTGGAATAAAATTAGAAATCAACTCCAACAGAAACACTCAACTCTACACAAAGTCATGCAAATTAAACAACCTACTGCTGAACAGTTATTGAGTCGAGGAAGAAATTAAGATGGAAATCCAAAGATTCTTTGACCAAAATGACAAAGGGGGCACAAGTTATCAAAATCTGTAGGATTCAATAAAAGCAGTCCTAAAGGGAAAATCCATAGCCATAAATGCCCACATCCAAAAGACGGAAAGATTACAAATCAACAATCTAATGAATCATCTCAAGGAGCTGGAAAAGGAAGAGCAAACCAATCCCAAACCCAGCAGAAGAAAAGTAATAATGAAGTTAGAGCATAACTAAATGAAATTGGTAACAAAAGAATTACACAAAAGACTAATAAAAGAAAAAGTTGGTTCTCTGAAAGGGTGAACAAAATCAACAGTCCTCTTGCTAGATTAATCAGAAACAGAAAAGAAAGGACCCTAATATGCTCAATCACAAATGAAAAAGGAGATATTACAACTGATACTACGAAAATACAAAATACCATCTCTGAATACCATAAAAATCTCTATGTACATAAATTTGAAAACATTGAGGAAATGGACAAATTCTTGGAAACACACAACATCCTTAGACTCAGTCAGGAAGAAACAGAACTCCTGAATAAACCAATGTCAAGCAACAAAATTGAAGTAGCAATGAAGAATCTCACAACAAAAAAGTCCCAGACGGGATGGTTTCATAGCCAAAGTTTATCAAACCTACAAAGAATAAATGGTGCCTATACTGCAGAAATTATTTCACAACATCGAGAAGAAAGGAATCCTCCCCAACTCATTCTAGGAAGCCAATATCACGTTGATACCAATGCCAGGAAAGGACACAACAAAAAATGAAAACCACAGGCCAATATCCCTTATGAATATAGATACAAAAATTCTCAATAAAATCCTAGCAAACTGAATTCAGGTGCACATCAAAAAAAAAACAATCCACCACAATCAAGTGGGCTTCGTCCCAGAGAGGCAAAATGATTCAACATACGCAAATCTATAAACGTGATTCACCACATAAATAGCAGTAAAAACAAAGACCATATGATCCTCTGAACAGACATAGAGAAAGCATTTGACAAAATTCAGCACCCTTTTATAATAAGAACTCTTAATAAAACAGGCATAGACGGAACATACCTCGATGTTATAAACTCATATAAGACACACCCATAGCCAGCATAATACCGAAAAGGGAAAAATCGAAAGTATTACCACTTAGAACTGCAAGCAACATGGTTGCCCACTGTTACCACTTCTCTTCAATATAGTGCTGGAAGTCCCAGACAGAGCAATCAGGCAAGAGAAGGAAATCAAGGATATTCAAATGGGGAAAGAAGAAGTCAAACTATCACTCTTTGCTGATGATATGACCTTATATCTAGAAAATCCCAAAGATTCTGCCAAGAGACTCCTGGAATTAATAAATAAATTCAGCAAAGTCTCAGGTTACAAAATCAATACACACAAACCAGTGGCATGCCTATACATCAACAGCAGTCAAGCTAAGAATCAAATCAAAGGCTCAAAACCATTCACAACAGCAACAAAGAAAAAATATCTAGGAATATATTTAACCGAAGAGGGGAAAGACCTCTACAGGGAGAACTATGAAACAGTAAGGAAGGAAACTGCAGAAGATGTAAACAAATGGAAAAACATATCATACTCATGGATCGCAGAATCAACATTGTTGCAATGTCTATATTACCCTAAGTGATTTACAGATTAAATGCAATTCCCATTAAAATACCAATGTCATTTTTTGCAGATCTAGAAAAAATAATTCTACTCTTCGTATGGAATGAGAAAAGACCCTGAATGGGCAAAGCAACCATAAGCAAAAAGAATAAATTGGGAGGTATCAATTTACCAAACTTCAAGTTATGATAAAGGGCTACAGTAACCAAAACAGCATGGTACTAGCACAAAAACAAAGACATAGACCATTGGATCAGAACAGAGAACCTAGATATAAAACCATCCTCATATTGCCATCTGATCTTTGACAAAGCAGGCAAAAACATACAATGGGGGAAAGAATCCCTATTCAATAAATGGTGCTGGGAAAATTGGAGGCCACACACAGAACACTGAAACAGGATCCACACCTCTTGCCACTCACAAAAATTAATTTACGATGGATAATAGACTTAGGCATGAAACTATAAGAATTCTAGAAGAATAGGTTGGAAAAACTCATAGATATCAGCCAAAACAAAGAATTGATGAAGAAGACCCCAAAGGCAATCACAGCAACAACAAAATTAAATGACACTTAATTAAATTTAAAAGCTTCTGCACAGCCAAGGAAACAATCAATAGAGCAAATGAACAGACAGCCTAGAGAATGGGAGAAAATATCTGCATGCTATACATCCCATAAAGGGCTGATAACCAGAATCTACAAAGAACTCAAGCAAATCAGTAAGAAAAAAAATCAAACAACCCCATTTAAAAGTAAGCAAAAGACATAAACAGAAGCTTTTCAAAAGAGAGACTAATGGCCAATAAACATCAAAAAATGCTCAACATTTCTAATCATCAGGGAAATGCAAATCAAAAACACAATGAGTTATTACCTAACTCCAGTGAGAATGCATTTTATCCAAAAGTCCCAAAACAACAAATACTGGCATGAATGTGGAGAGAAAGAAACGCTTGTACACTACTGGTGGGACTGCAAACTAGTTCAAAGCTCTATGGAAAGCAGTATGGAAATACCCCAAAGAACTAAAAGTAGACACTATTTGATACAGCAATCCCATGACTGGGTATCTACCCAAAGGAAAAAAGACATTTTATAAAAAAGACACTTACACTTGAATGTTTATAGGAACACAATTCACAATCACAAATATGTGGAAACAACCCATGTGTCCATCAATACAAGAGTGGATTAATAAAATGTGGTATACATATACCATAGAGTATTTACTCAGCCACAGGAAAAAAAAAATGGTGAACTAATTCCTTTTGTAAAAACCTAAATTGAACTGGAGACCATCCTCCTAAGTGAAGTATCACAGGAATGGAAAAACAAACACCACATATACTCACTATGAAACTAGAACTAAATTATCAATACTCATGTGTATATGTGGTAGTAAAATTCAACTGAAATTAGGCATGTGGAGGGGGGGATGGGATAGGTAAATTCACATATAATGGTACAATGCACCCTGTGTGACAGACATACTTTAACTCAAACTGTACAAAAGTAATTCCTGTAACCAAGACGTTTGAACCCCCATAAAATTCTGAAATTTAAAAAAAAATTTTTTAAGTCCCAAATGACACCTTATCTTTTAGATAAAATTTTCAACAGAATATTTTATATTTCATAGAAGCCCTTTAATTTTGTTCTTTCTCTTCAGAAATGTACAAGCCCAAAGGCTGACAGCACTCCTGATTACATATTTATTTTGACTATAAAATTATGAAATGTCTGCATTAGAATAACTTAATTGTAGGTTTTAAACTACTTTCCAAAAAATACAGAAAATATAGTCAAATAATTGTACAATATGGTGCAAAGATGGTGCCGCCTTCACTGAAACTTCAAAATTAAACTGTGTGTGTCAGAAACCACTGTTGTGAGATGGCTCAAGATGTCTGCAGCCTAATATCATAAAGAAAATTTTTTTAAAATTTGTTGAATTTTAAAAAAAATGTTTGTATCCTAATCAACAAAAGTAAAATTAAGCTCATGAAAGATAGTTGAGGGATATATGCAAAAGAATGTAAATGATAATGCTGTTTAAAGGTTAACATGGGAAAAAGTTAACCACTTTGGTACCAGCGTCGACTATAGTCAATAGCCACAGATGAATGCGCACAGGGACTTTAGCCGATGGCCGTGATATGACTTTTCTAATTTTTCATTTATCAAAATAAAATTGTGGGCCGGGCGCGGTGGCTCACGCCTGTAATCCTAGCACTCTGGGAGGCCGAGGCGGGCGGATTGCTCAAGGTCAGGAGTTCAAAACCAGCCTGAGCGAGACCCCGTCTCTACCATAAAAATAGAAAGAAATTAATTGGCCAACTAATATATATAATATAAAAATCAGCCGGGCATGGTGGCTTGTGCCTGTAGTCCCAGCTACTCGGGAGGCTGAGGCAGGAGGATCACTTGAGCCCAGGAGTTTGAGGTTGCTGTGAGCTAGGCTGATGCCACGGCACTCACTCTAGCCTAGGCAAGAAAGCGAGACTCTGTCTCAAAAAAAAAAAATAAAAAAATAAAAAAAATAAAATAAAATTGTGAACATTTAAAAATAACGTAATGAAAACATATATGTATATGTTGCCTATTCTGATTTACATTACAAGTAAAGCTGCCTGTAAAGTAAAACAAGCTGTCAGTGCTTTAAAGCTTTCCTCATGACACAAGAGCAAAACGGATTTGTCATCAATGCAGAGCACAAACTATCGTGTGGACTATGAGTGCTGGCTGTGGGCAAGGTTTCGAGGCCTCTGAGCGCAGTACCGAAGTGGTTAAAGCATCAGACAATAGAAAATATTTTTCTTAATCATTTCCTATGTTAGCTTGAGTTCTCAAAATAGAAACCACTACTGAACCACTGTATCTTATTGTTACTTACTGATGATATAGTCACCTGAGTTGGTTAGGCTATTTGTATTCTGAAAGATTAGTGTGGATAGAAACAAAAAACCATTTTTAAATTTACTACACAAAATGAATTTCAAACTTTTGGTGAAAAACAATTAGAGGTTTGGGGAAATAAAGGTAAGAAAATTAATTTCTTTTTTTTTTTTTTTTTGAGACAGAGTCTCACTCTATTGCCCAGGCTAGAGTGCTATGACATCAGCCTAGCTCACAGCAACCTCAAACTCCTGGGTTCAAGCAGTCCTTCTGCCTCAGTCTCCCCAGTAGCTGGGACTACAGACATGCGCCACCATGCCCGGCTAATTTTTTTTTTCTATATGTATATTTTTTTTTTAGTTGGCCAATTAATTTCTTTCTATTTTTAGTAGAGACGGGGTCTCATACTTGCTCAGGCTGGTTTCAAACTCCTAACCTTGAGCAATCTGCCCAGAAAATTCATTTCTATTAAAAAAAAAATCTGCTTAATTCCATTAGCCAGATATATCTAAATAAGACTACAGAAAATGACCATATTTTGTTTTTATAATCAACTTTTAAACAAACAATAATTTACTGTAATTGTATAATACTCTGAAGCATATTGGGCATTTGTAATAATTTCATACTCATAAAATCCTGTAAGTTAGGTGAGCCTGGAATTATCTTTAACATTTTATACATGAGGAACAAGGTTAAAGACCTTGCCTAAATAGAGTTAGGGACTTAAAACGAGTTTTTTTAAAAAAAGTTACAAGTAACTATTTGTATAGCCAAACTCTCGTTGTTTAAAAACCATCATCAGATGAATTAATGTAATTAATATAACAAGAAATCCCAAGTGTTAAGAAATTTGTAAGTTTTTACTACTTTTAGACTCCAGTACTCAGATCTGATTAAAATAATTAATAGTGACTTAAACCTACCATAGGAGTTGCATAATGTTGAGTTTAAGTATAGACAGTGGCATTAAAATGTATGAACTTTAACAAGTTCCTTAAAGCTTCAGATTGTTTGATATAACAAATCCTAACTTCCACTTCAAGGCTTTTGTAAGGATTAAATGAGATACATAAGCAAAGCACTTAGCACATAAGTTGGTATGTTGTCATTATTCAATAATTGATAGCTATGATCATCAATTGCTTCAGAATTAGTAAACACACTCAAGGAGTCAGAATTCACTAATAGCAGATCCAAGAGTAGACTCTAAGTCTGTGAATTCTAAATCAGTTATTTTTCCCTAATACCTTACAGATTTGCTTCAGTGCTTTTCAAACAAGGATATGCAGTGGTGAACTAGGACAACAGAAGCCACAGGATAATTACAGTGTGGTTTCCTGGATTATCAATTTTTCATAAAGATTAGGAATGATGGGAAGCTGAATAATTTAACTGTTAAGAACTTTACACATCATTTTTATACTAAATCAAATGTAGATATAATGTGTAACAGGTTACAAAGCACACTTTATTTTTAAGGTAAAAATAACAGACTTCTGAGAAAATTCGCATTTGCTGACAGACAGCTAAGACTATGGCCTCCATTTTAAATATTTTAATTTTCTTAGTCATTTTTTAAAAACTGTAGACCAAGTGCCATGGCTCATGCCTATATTTCTAGCACTCTGGGAGGACCAATTTAGGCAGGAGTTCAAGACTAGCCTGGACAATACAGTGATGCCCCATCTCTATAAATAAAAACTAATAAATGTCAATTTTGAATAATACACAACTGAACATAGCTTGTAAGCTAGAAGTATTTTAATGAATGTTTTAACTTTTAAACAATGTAAAGATATTAACAAATTCTACATGTGTTCTACTCACCTCTCTGACATTTATTTTCATGTTTTACAGCAAAATTACCTGCATGTTGACTCTTTCAATCACACAGGAAAGGACATGCAAAACGTGCATCTTTGTGTCACATTCTGTAACTTGCTGTAGTAACTGAAAAAGTAGTGTGAACATGGTTTCCAAATACTGCAGGTAAAAAAAAAAAAATGTTCAGAATAGAAATGTATATATAATATGTATATATAGTTGGAATAAGAAATAAATCATAATGTCAAAGCAATAAAATACAAACAGAAAGCCAAAACTGTAGCATTACCTAAACAACTTTAAATTGTTCAAGCTGCCAATATGTAAGACTATGATTTTTTTTCTTTATTGCTGCTAAATGTGTCTATTTCAGAATTTAATTCATTGACAAACTGAATGTTTAGAGGAAGACTGTCTAAACTGTGTGTGTTTAAATTTTATATTGCTAACTAAACCACTAACAGTGCATCGTCACTATTCTTCCATGCATGCCTGCTGCCAATCACAAAACGTTTTGGTTTGCAATACCTACTCATTAAAGCAAAAAGAACATTAATTATTGCACTTATGTGCCAGCTAAGTGGCCCTTAATATATGCTGTATGGAGATACACATTTTTGTAGATATAAAGCTGTTATTCTAAGAATAACAGAGTATTTCTTATTAGGAAATAGAAAAATATCTTGTGCCTGGCTATGAACAGACACAGGAAATTATGAAAATTATGTTAGAAACTGACAAATCACAGATACTTACATAAAACAAATATTTGTCCTTTCAGATAATTGGTTCATTTTTATACAAATTTCTGAAACACATTTGTTTCATCTAAAAATATCTGGTGATTATTAAAGAAAAATCAATACTCTAAAAGTTTCCCATCTATGACCCTCCCAAGAAGACATATTTTATTATCTAACTTTCCCCTCACCTAGTCCTCCTAAGAACAAACATTACCACCAAAATATATACATAATTTCAGCTATAAAATAGCACTCAATATTCAAAGACATAAGCAGAAACTACTTTTTAAAAAAAGCAATCTGGAAATGAATATTCTTACCGGTAGAAACTGGTCTGTTCTAAATTCAAAATCATCAACAGGTAAAGAGCAGTTAAGGAATACTGAGAACATATGCGTTTATTATGATACAATATCTAAAACAAATACAATAAAACAATCAAAAACTACATTTTAAACTATCTCATAAATTAATTTCACAAAATAAGTACAATTTAAAAGTGTTTAATTCTTCACAATGAAGTATTTTTATTTTTAAATTTTTAAAGGATATTTAACTTCAAAGTTGTAGCTGTTTCAATACGGACCTAAAAGAAAGTATATCATGAGTTTTTAATTATTAGCATGACTAAAAATCATTATTATCAAACAAAAAATTTTATTCCAAATCACTTTCTTTGTTCTTTTTATTAATACTAACGTCACAGAGTATATAAATATCCAGAAATAAAAGGACAGTCCCCTTAGTTTGCAACAAGAGATTAAAAGAAAGGATAAAGCAGTATTTATTCCTGCTCTTCTAGTTTCCCATAATTTGCCTAAGAAGCCTTTAATCTAATAGGTGCTTCCATGGAGAAAAATTATTTGCCATAAGGTATGTGGAGAGCATGGGACTGAGGGAAAATAGCATGCAGGTGATGTCCAAGAAAAAGAGAAGGCTAAGAGGCAGGAAAACAGGGTGGGGTTGAGCAAGCAGGAAGACGTGTAAATAAACGGTGTGGGAGACAAGGAGGAAGAAGGGGAAAAAAAAAGAACATGGATTCCCATCTGTAACCTCAATTATAGGAAATCTTTGAAATACCTCCCAAAAAAGTATCCTAATTTTCTAAATCCCAAAGTTTACAAATATAGAAAGGTTTATACAAGCTCCTGACCTTCTAAATCATATTTTTCTATGTTTATCAGCATGTTGCCTGGGCAAATCATATCATTAGAACACAACCTCTTCCTTTATAGTTTTACCTCTGAATTATTCAGCTAAATTTGCACAGACTAACATACAGTTTCCACACAAAGTAACATGAACTCAAGCCATGACTAAATTTTATATTCTACTCTGTAAAATAATATAGCTAAAATTTTTACTTCCTGGCTAAGAGTCATTACTTTCTTAGATGATATATGTTCCATACCTATAATAGCAACTGATTTTTTTAATTGCCATTTTTCAGAAAGAAAGAGTTTTAAACATTTTACACAAGTTTATGAGGTCTTGAGATGCTGATTAAGCGTTTGTGCCAAATGTTAAGTACTCTAGTGACAAATCCACAGATTCTAAGAGCGTACAGTACAGATGTTTTTTCACCCACCTTTTCCTTTTATTCATTGTATAAAGGCAATGTGAACATTTCCAGATTTTTAATCAGATTCCACAAATTTGCTGATTATGTAATACATGCAAAGCACAGTGGCAAGTGTTCTACTACAAATTGGCCTCATGAGAAGACTGCATATTCATGTATTTGATAAAAAATATTCAATGAGTAACTATTATCAGGCACTGTGTTAGCTGTAGAAAAAGCTGAGTAAGACAAACCTAGTCTTTGCCCTCATAGAGCTTACAAGGGAGGGAGAGGAACCAATATTAAATAATTCCTAATAAAAATGGCTAACTTGAAAAGGTCCTCTTGAGGACATGAACTATTTCTAATCATCTTTTAATTCACAGCATTTAGTATAGAACAAGGGTTCAACAAGCATTGTATTAATAATTTAATTCACAAACACTAGGACATGAAAGCCCCTCAAAAAAGAAACAAGAAGTGAAACTGCCAGCATTCTAACCCTTAATTCTCTCCTGAATTTCCTCTCCATAAGGACCATTTATTCTGAAGATGCATTCAACTCCTAGCCATAACATCTATGCAAGCAAGTATATAAAACAAAAGGCACTAGAATGAAACCTGAATGTATCTTCCCCGCAGATTTTCTAAGAAAGTTGAGGAGCATTTAAAATGATATGACAAATAAAAATAAGAACAAAATCCATTCTTCCTGAGCTTTAAAAGAAATAGGCAGTACTTACTACAAACCAACAGTATGAATCTGGCAGCAATTCATAAGCAATGGAGGAGAAAAATCAAAACCCAAATTTAAAGAATGAAGAGTTGGGGAGTGTGCTGAAAGACTGGTAGAATGGAGTCTAACACATTTCAATACTAGTTGTTCAAGAAATACTTCCATAAATAAATACAAAAAACAGGCCGGGCTCAGTGGCTCACGCCTGTAATCCTAGCACTCTGGGAGGCTGAGATGGGCGGATTGCTCGAGGTCAGGAGTTCGAAACCAGCCTGAGTAAGAGTGAGACCCCGTCTCTACTATAAATAGAAAGAAATTAATTGGCCAACTAATATATAGAGAAATAAAATCAGCCGGGCATGCCTGTAGTCCCAGCTACTCGGGAGGCTGAGGCAGAAGGATTGCTTGAGCCCAGAAATTTGAGGTTGCTGTAGCTAGGTTGACGCCATGACACTCACTCTAACCTGGGCAACAAAGCAAGACGAGACTGTGTTTCTAAATAAATAAATAAATGCAGAAAACAAAACATAAAACCTCCCTTAGCAAGACTCTAAACATGACTTTTCATGGAGTAAATCTAGACCTTCAGAAGGAGAATGAAACCTTAAGTATTCAGAACTGAATCCAGACCATGAATTCAGCCTGATAGTCTATCCTACCTCCAGATAAAATCTCAGGAAATTCCTTGAAAAATAACAGGCTAATTCCATACTAGGAGAACAGACGCCATCAAGATATCAGAAACATTGGAAAGATCCCCAAAGCATGAGAGCAAGAGAGAAATGAACAGGAAGAAACCATAGGTCAATACTACTTCCAAAGAATACTGCTACAAAGGTGAGCATAGCCAGACATTTCCATGCAGATTCCACTATGAATGCACTTTGGAATAATTAGGTGGACTTGGACTAGCCTAATGCCTGATCACTTCTACACCATGGCCACAGAAGTGAAGGCAGTCTACAAACTAAAGCAGAGAGCATGGCACTAGGGCCAGAAAGAAATGGCAGTCTCTCCAGGTCTTAAGACCACCAAAATATAAATAAGGCAGACATGAAATAATAATCTGAGAAATAAAAATAATGACTTCGTAATTTAATTGTTTAAAAAGCCATCCTCATTCTTAGATTCTCTCCTATCCATGTCTCCTAATCCATTCAATGAACATTTTTTAAAACTTGATTCCATGAGAGGCATAAGAGATACTAACATGAATAATATTATCCTATACTATCTATCCTATACATTCCTACTATTAGTATTACTACATATAACTAGGTACTTTTTCTTTTCTCTATTCTGCAATAAAATCAAGATCACTCAAATAATCTGATATATAATGTACTATTTCTTCTGAAATATATATATATAAATAAGTTTCTTAAAAAACAAAGAAATACTGGCCGGGCGCGGTGGCTCACGCCTGTAATTCTAGCAATCTGGGAGACCGAGGGGGCGGACTGCTCGAGGTCAGGAGTTCAAAACCAGCCTAAGCAAGAGCGAGACCCTGTCTCTACTATAAATAGAAAGAAATTAATTGGCCAACTAATATATATAGAAAAAATTAGCCGGGCATGGTGGCACATGCCTATAGTCCCAGCTACTCGGGAGGCTGAGGCAGCAAGATTGCTTGAGCCCAGGAGTTTGAGATTGCTGTGAGGTAGGCTGACGCCATGTCACTTACTCTAGCCTGGGCAGCAAAGCGAGACTCTGTCTCAAAAAAATAAAAATAAAAAATATAAAAAATAAAAATTATAGAATGATATTTAGAATAAATTCTCAATTACATACACAAAGTAGATAATATTTAAACAGAAAATTCAAAGATTAGTTTTATTTGCCTTTGGAATGTACCTTGTTTGTTTCTATAACAAATTTACCTTTCTAATTCTATTTTTCCTTCAGTGAACACTACAAATAGTTTATTTATTATGGCATATGTTAAAAAAGAGAAAATGTAGTACAAGTCTTTGCTGAAAAGAAGGGAAATCAGATGGGTTCAAACTATAAAAAAAAAAAAAAGGAGTGGAGACACTGAGAAATGAGTAGAGCACAATTCAGTGAAAGAGGTGGATGGCAGAGATCACTTAATTTTACCTAAAAAAATTTGGATATCAGGAAAAGACAACTGGATTCACTTTTTAAAAGACTATGCTGGGAAGGGCGTGGTGGCTCATGCCTGTAATTCTAGCACTCTGGGAGGCCAAGGTGGGCCAATCACTCAAGGTCAGGAGTTCGAAACCAGCCTGAGCAAGAGCGAGACCCCGTCTCTACTAAAAAATAGAAAGAAATTAATTGGCCAACTAAAAATATATAGAAAAAATTGCTGTGAGCTAGGCTAACACCAGGGCACTCTAGCTAGGGCAACAGAGTGAGACTGTGTCTCAAAAAAAAAAAAAAAAAAAAAAAAGACTATGCTGGAGTCAAAGTTAAGTCCAAGAAAAAGAAAGTGTATATTAAGTCACTAACGTACTCACTCAGTCATACAATAAAGCACCAGTAGGAGGAGAAAAAAAGAAGAAAACGATTCTATATATTTTTATAATTTTAAACTTCTTAAAATCATAGCCCTGTAAGTAATTGGCCTATTTAAAAAGCAGCAAACCTACTGCTTTGAAGGGTAAAAAAAGCAACAAAGAAGTCACTATCAAATTTTCAGTAACACAAAATCAAGATTATGTAAACACCAAAAATAAAGTAAAATTCCTAAAAGAAACAAGAATTCCAAAGACTGAAAAAAATAAAAATAAAAAATGAGGCCACAAATCAAAAGAATGAAACAAATTATGATGCTATCTCAACAACAAAGTCTATCCTGAATAAGAAAATTAATATATAATATTAAGAGGTCTTAGAAAAACTGCTGTCCGTTTTTTCTAAGAAATTATAAATCATTTGGAAGAGTAGAGTTTAATTAATTTTTTTCCAATGGCTAGTAATTGGGGGGCAAACAATAATCAAAAGACTTTTTACTCTCAAATCAAACCGCTCACTAATGGATAACTATTGCAGTAAAAGGCCATAAACATTCTAAAAAAATATATAAATTGTTTGTGAACTTGAAGTTTAGCATAGATTAAACTTTAAAAGTAACTCTTTTAAGACATTTAAGGAGCATACCACTAAATCTTGATCTTGAAGCAAGTTACAGATTGCCTCATACAGCATGGGTCTTAAGTCAGACTTGAATTTCACAGAAATCCACTGACCAATGAGCCAAATCACCCTGCGTCGCAGTGGCTTATACCTAAGATAGGAAAAAAGCATGAAATTAGAATGTTAAATATTTTTAGAGGTCTATTTGATTTAGTATATTTCAACACTTAAATCTAAAATATAGTAAGAAGTGCAATCTGCATTTTTTATTAAGACCTTAAAAGCTTTTTCTAAATATACCATGGTACGAAATACTAACAATAAAGATCCAATCTAAATAAATGAATTCTTAAACAGGTATTTTGTTACCTTGCTTCTTTTGCATTGAAGAACTGTAAAATAGACAGGCACATAAAAACCAGGTCCATTTCTGTTTCTCTAGTAACTAAAAATAGTGCTAATGCTCCAAATCTTAAAGCTGGAAAAGTCCCAAAATTTAATAATAAAGGAGCTCCTATATTCGCTTTCCTACTCCAATTTTATTAATATCATAAAGATTTTCACAACAAATTTAAAAATTCATATAAATTTATTGATTTTAGCTAAGCTCTCTGATTTTGTAAGAGGCACCCAATTATAGAATGTGACTCAGATTATAAAAATGATGACTTATATTTTAAAAGCTGTAAAACATTTGCAGTAATATGTAAATAAATTTTTCTCTCTGATCATCTTTGCTAAAGGAAATGAAGACTCTTTAGGCAAGGAGAAAACTCATTAAGTTCAAAAATTTGTGTCCAAGAATTCTATGTATAAACCATCTTGATATTATATAAATTTTATTACATAATAAAAATATTTTATATTTTTTATAATAAAAAAATAAACCACTGGGGAGGGGGTGGTTAATGGAGGACAGGAGTTCAAGACTAGCCTGGGCAACATAGTGAGACCCTAACTTCACAGAAAAATTTTTAAAAACAATTTAACCAGGTGTGGTGGTATGTGCCTGTAGTCCTACCTACTTGGAAGGCTGAGACAAAAGGATCACTTGAGCCCAGGAGTCTGAGGTTGCAGTGAGCTATGATCGTGCCACTGTGCTCCAGCCTGGGTGACAGAGAGACTCTGTCTTGGGGCAAGGAGCAAACGATTTTAGTGGTAAGATGATAAATATTAATTTCTGGGTATAAATGGAACAAGTTAATAAATATACACCATGTTTTTTCAGAAAACTATGGCTGATAAACCACATTAAAAAATTGCTCATTAAAGTTATAAAACGATGTAAGTATTCTCTGCCCCCCCCCAGAAGTTTATAACATACCTAAAAGAATTAAAAAATGCTAAGTAGTATACTAGGGTTTCAGAAAAGAAAGAGAAGGCCGGGGGCGCGGTGGCTCCTGCCTGTAATCCTAGCACTCTGGGAGGCCGAGGTGGGCAGATTGCTTGAGGTCAGGAGTTAGAAACCAGCCTGAGCAAGAGCGAGACCCCATCTCTACTATAAATAGAAAGAAATTAATTGGCCAACTAATATATATAGAAAAAATTAGCCGGCATGGTGGCACATGCCTGTAGTCCCAGCTACTCGGGAGGCTGAGGCAGCAGGATTGCTTGAGCCCAGGAGTTTGAGGTTGCTGTGAGCTAGGCTGATGCCACGGCACTCACTCTAGCCAGGGCAACAAAACGAGACTGTCCCAAAAAAAAAAAAAAAAAAAAAAAAAGAGAAGAGTGGGCAGAGACATGGAATCTAAACAGGTTTTTAAGGTAAACAGTATTTGGGCAAAAAGTGAAAGCAATGTCATTTCAAGGAATAAGAACTGTTAAAACCAATTCACAGTGGCAGAAGTAACAAGACTTTTGTAGAGTGAAGTAAAGGAACCACAGAACCTTCAATTCTGGACTGAGGCCCTGAGAATTAGCACATTTGATTCTCTATTCCAGATAAAGGGAATGAAGCTCAGAAAGGTCAAATTCCAAAGTCATAGGCACTTCCAATCACAGTTATAATTAGAGGTCAGTTTGTTCCTCAAAGTGTGGTGCCTAGAAGGTGACACCATTCATTATTCTGGGAGCAAGACAGAAGTGCACGACTTGACCCAAACCTACTAAATCAGAACCTAAGTTTAAAGAAGATTACCTGGTGATTCGTATGCACATTAAAATTTGAGAAACATTAGACTAGACCAGCTCTGTCCAGTAGAAATATAATGCAAGCCAAATATGTAATTTTAAATTCCTTAATACTCAACATTAGGTCGGGCACGGTGGCTCACGCCTGTAATCCTAGCACTCTGGGAGGCCGAGGCGGGCGGATTGCTCGAGGTCAGGAGTTCGAAACCAGCCTGAGCAAGAGCGAGACCCCGTCTCTACTATAAATAGAAAGAAATTAATTGGCCAACTAATATATATAGAAAAAATTAGCCGGCATGGTGGCGCATGCCTGTAGTCCCAGCTACTCGGGAGGCTGAGGCAGGAGGATTGCTTGAGCCTAGGAGTTTGAGGTTGCTGTGAGCTAGGCTGATGCCACAGCACTCACTCTAGCCTGGGCAACAAAGTGAGACTCTGTCTCAGAAAAAAAAAAATACTCAGCATTAAAATAAGTAAAAAGAAACAGGTAAGATTTTAATAATATTTTTCTTTCAATATATCCAAAATATTATCATTTCAACTTGTAATTAATATATATTTTACATGGCTTCAGTTTTTCAATTTAAATTAATTAAAGTGGAAAAGTCAATTCCATAATTGCACTAAGCACATTTCAAGTGCTCAATAGCCATATGTAGGGAGCTCCCCTAACACACAATGAAGGTCTTAAACTAAATAGCCCATAGGGTTTAAGGACAATTAAACCATACATTTGTCTCCCCAATGAAAAGCTTTCTCTCCATCAAAGGCTCACTAGCTACCTAGAGCAGAGGTAGAGTCTATTCACTACTGGCTTTATAGAACATTGCAAATCCCAAGTGTTGAAAATATTTGTTTACTGAATAACTGGAGATAAATAGCTACTTACTGGTTAAAATAACTTTTAATCTCATAGTTTTGACCTCTAAAAAAAAAAAAAAAAAGAAAAAAAAGAAAAAAAAAATAACTTTTAAAACATCTCCAGGACTACAAGTTTGTGGCTCTAAATGTTTATAAAACTGAATTGAGCACCTCAGTAAGAACCTAAAGTGTATTCAAATGCTTTTTGCCATCTCATATGGGTGGGGAATCTGTGGCCTTCTGATTTCAAGATTTTTCATTTTTAAGCACTAAAGGAGGCAAGAAAAGCTTCATCTTTCTCTGCTGTACAACTTTAAATGAAGGATTTGTTCTGTAAAATTTGGATTCAGTCCAAAGGCCACATTCAAGGATGCAGAAGGTCACATGTTTCCCAAGGCCGCAGGTTCCCCACCCCTTGATTCCAAGACAGTCACCTCTCATAGATGTTACTTGGGTTAGGCTACTTCTGACATGGGACATAGCCCCTGTGCTAAGTGTCCATTTGTCTTCCTTTTGTGGACAGTTTCTTTCTAAACTCACAGACTTCCATCTTCCCTCAACTTTGTATAAAGTCCTACTTCCTTTTTCCTGAAAGCTATCTTATATGAAGTCAAATACTTCCTGGATGTCACAATTCACATTTGAAATAAATAACATAATAGCCAACTGCTTTGTTTATATTTCAATTATAAAATTCACAAGTCTTACTCTTTTCTACACTAGACATTACCTACTAAGTCATATTACAATGTTTTTAAAATTATAAGCAATTTTAATGCCTTCATGAATTCATTAGAAAATCAATAAGGTAAAATAAGTATAAAATAAACACAAAATTTTATACTTGCCTATTGTGAATGACTTGTAATTCTGGAAGAAGCTGGTTTTTAAACCACTGATCAAAATCAACGCTGTCAAACAGTTCATAAGCAGCTAATCCAACAGCATTATACACTAAGAAGAAAATTTAAGAAAAAAATTAAAGATTTCAGATACTGGGCCATAATATATGTAAGAAACAAAACCGAAGGTACTACTTTGAAACACTAAGTTACTTCATTCCATGTTTTTCCTAAATACTCCTTAGTACTTTCAAACAGAAAATTAAATTTATTCTGAAATATTTAAGTCAAATTATTAAAATATAAAATAATATTTGCTTCTAAGTAGATGTAATATTTTATAATCTAGTCCCTGTTTATCTCTAGTCTCATCTCTCACCATAACCCCTTTTTAACCTCTACGTTCTGGTTAAACCAAAATAGTCACTATTCATACTCTAAGGGTGCTACTCCATTCCCTGGAACCCTCTTCCCACCCAACATCTCTCCCCCCCAAACACACAGCTAACTTCTACATATCCTTGTGTTCTCACATTACACTTCCTTAGAAGTCTTTCCCTAGGCACACCAACTAAGTTTAAGTTTAACATACCAGCATCTTTAATTAACAGTGCATTCATATCTTCCACATTTGTGGGCCCTAAAAAATAAGGATCAGTTTAAAAATAAATAAATAAAAAATAAATAAAACTATTTTTTAAAAAAATATATTCCATTTAAATATAATGTATTAGTTCCCCAATTCAGTTAAGTACATGCTTCATTATATTAAATATGCATATAGATAGAAAGGGAAAGTCTGTTTTATTATTAGTACCATTAGAAAACATAGGTACAATATCTAAAGCCATAAACAATATTACAAATCATTATAACATATTTGGAAAATGTCATGACAAGCAATATTCTAGAAAAATATATACCACAAATTGCTAACTATTGTTTTATATCCTTATTATAAATGAAAATTCTTAAAGAGTAAGAGATGAATCACACAGCAGGAAAAAAGAAGCAAAGAACAAGAATAAACAATTCACAAAAGAAGCTCTAGGAAGAAAAAATAAACCTAGTTATGACAGCACACTAGATAAAGAATGACAGTAAAATGAAAAGTGCAAACAAAAAGGTGACAGCCACTATGGAACATGGAAATGTTAGAATAAAATGTTGGAAGTTTCCATGCTACTATTCAGGAAGGAAGATACCATGGTTAACACAGAAAACATAATTTACTTAATAAGTATTAATATATTTCTTTAGAATAGAACAAGTTTAGCAAGTTTAACAAAGCCGATTTCTGCTACAAAACAAGAATGTTTTGTTTTTTCTGTGACCTTTATAGAGAAGTATAAATAAGAATTCTTAAGCTCACTATTCCAATAAGCTAGAATAAGTACAGCCCTGAATAAACAAATTGCTCCAGAGCTAGAAAGAAAATCAAGCTCAGAAATCACTGAAAACCTTACCAGCAGACAGCACCCTATCAAAGTGCAACCTAAACACCTATCCTTTCCTACAATAGTCTCAAAAAGTAAATTGGCATGTGAAGGTTAAGAAAAAAATAAAAAATACAAAAATTAAAAAGTAAACAGTAAATAGTCTGTGTAGGAGAAAACAAAAATAATGTTCAAAAACCAAAAAAAACAGAGCAATGGAAACAGCATATTATAAATTTAGGAATCTGTAATCCTGCACTGAGAAATTGGTAACTTGCCCTAGCTCATAGGAATGTAAAAAAAAAAAAGAAAAAGAAAAAGAAAAAGAAAAAGAAAAAGAAAAAAATTAGTAACTAACTATACAATGCAGATCAATTCATTTGAAATACAATAATGCTCAAATTATCTTTAAAAATTAACATGATGATTTTTACATATTTCCCTTGGCTTATAGTTTAAACAGAAATACTCTATTAGGCTTTTGAGAGTATAAAAGCCTAAAGGGGGAGTAACTCTCTTACTACAAACAAGATTAGGAATCTCCTTCCCTACAGGAAATTCTCTCATTACCTTATATCACCACCTACTCAATTCCTGATCCCTTACAACGTGATTCCTGCTGCAACCAACTAGATAATCGATTCTCTTGGAAGATCCATTGCCTTTTGCCTCTTACAAGCATTTGACACTTCTGACATGCTCTTCTCCAGGATACACCCCCATACCTTTCTTCATACTTCTTGGATAGTTTCTTATCTGGCTTTTTTGTAGGGGCTTTCACCTCCTCATTTCCCTATCGGTGAAAATCTCAGGTCTGTCCTTGAAAGTCTTTACTTCACCCAAGACTCCTGATATGCATGTACTCCAAAAGTATATCTCTATCTCCAACCAGTACTAATGAGATAACTGTTTCACTGTCCTTAAGACACAAAAGTTCAGGATCATCTTTGATCACTTTCCCTTGCCCAGCACATTAAATCAATTGGCAAAAGCCAATCAATCAATCAATCAATAAACAGTTACTGGGTATGTCAGGCAGGAGGATAAAGTATGAACAAAACAGATGTTATCAATGCCCCCTGGAACTTAAAGTCTAGCAAAAAAGTCAGAAATCATTAGTCAATCTTAATAGTTAAATAATGAGTCATGTACAAAGCACAGCAATTAAGTACCAAAAATTTACTTCATCATTCTCTCTTAAATCCATGACCTTCTTTCCACTCCCACTGCCACCATTCTAACAAAGGCTATAACACACATTTCTCACTACTTCTCACAACATGCTCCAGTTTCCCCAAGCAATATGATTGCTGCTTTGCTTGATCTACTATTATATTTATGACAGCAGAATTTAACTATCATTTCAAACTGTAACTCAAGACCTATCTCAAATGCTACCCCTTCAGGAAAGAACATATTCTGTCTTTCTCAAATTGATATCCATAATATGGTCTAGGAAATAGAGTATTTTACATAGTAGGCACTCAGAGTATTTTAACTGATTTATTAAATCAATACATCAAAGTATCACAAAAAATAACCCACCCTGAAGTGTTTGCATCATTTCTAAAAGTACAGGAGTAAGAGTCTGATTATATTCATGGAATATATCTATAAAAAGGACTTCAGTGCATGGCTGGAAAGAGAAAAGAGACAAATTTCTATTAAAAACAATGCTATACTATATCTACTAATTCTACAATAAAGCAAAGAATATTCACTCTTAAAATCCTAAATCTTTGAAAATATTTCCAGTTGTTTTACTTTTTAAGAAAGATTACTATTTTCTGTAACAAATATAATGGAAAGTAAAATCAAGTTATAATAATTTAATTCATAACATATAGAAAGTTTATTTCCTTATTTCAATCATTTGGCATTATGCATTCAAAAACTTATAACTATAGACAGCAAATTGTATTTTTAAATTAATCATACTTTAAATTTATTTATTTTTTTTTTTTTTTTTGTGGACGAGGTTCTGGGGCCCCAAGAGAGGGGGGCCCCGGAAGTCGCTCCATACTTTAAATTTTTTTTTTTTTTTTGAGACAGAGTCTCGCTTTTTGTTGTCCAGGCTAGAGTGAGTGCCGTGGCGTCAGCCTACCTCACAGCAACCTCAAACTCCTGGGCTCAAGCAATCCTACTGCCTCAGCCTCCCGAGTAGCTGGGACTACAGGCATGTGCCACCATGCCCGGCTAATTTTTTATATATATATATCAGTTGGCCAATTAATTTCTTTCTATTTTATAGTAGAGACGGGGTTTCGCTCTTGCTCAGGCTGGTTTTGAACTCCTGGCCTTGAGCAATCCGCCCGCCTCGGCCTCCCAAGAGCTAGGATTACAGGCGTGAGCCACAGCGCCCGGCCCATACTTTAAATTTAAAAGAACATTCTGTAGCCATATTCATTGTTCAATCCTATAAATAAATACCCAAGATTTAATATGTTAAAAATTACATATTTTCTTAGCAATGATACAATAAGCAACAACAGCAATTCATGAATTCAATTCACCATATAAAGTACTATTCTCTTAACAAACACAAAGAGTAACAGATATCAGCATTTGCTACATAAAAAATGATTTGTTTTGTTTCTTAAAAGTATTGAATTGCTAAATAATTCATAATATAAATGAATAATTAAGATATTGTGCGTTACATTTTAAAAAGAAACTTATAGACATACATACAGAAATATGTACAAATGCTGTTATCCCAGATATTTTCTTCAAAATAATGCAAGCTGAAGGGGTGACAAGCTTATATGAAACTAGATTAGCCATGAGTTGATAAGTGATAAACTGACTATCATGAAGAGCTAATGCTATTATTTTCTCTATTTTTTAATTTGTTTGAATTTCTCCATAAGAGAAAGTTTTAAAAATTAAAGGAATAAAATTTTTTCAAGTTTTAAAATCACCAGTAATTCATCTGGTTTACAACTACAAGCTTAGGAATGTAAAATCATTAAGATACATTTTTAGAAAACCAATGGCAATAATGTATATTATGTAAACACAAGAATTAACAAAAAGAACAGCTCAAAGGCCACATTTGGTAAATCTTCCTTAAAGGTAAAACATTTGCCATATTAATAAATGTGTTTTAAAGGCATCCTGTAACTGAGAGCGATGGGCTAATCTCTAAGACTCACACTAGATGGTAAGAGAAATAACATATCAAAAGAAGTTTTATTAATGAAATACTTAAAGAGGAGAAAAAAATATTCCAGCCAAAAAGTGGAAGCTTTTACTTTCACAAACATTTTCCATTTGTACACTGACAATTATTCCCTAAGCAATTCAACTAAAAAAATGAAGAAAAATTAAGTTTGCAAATCCTCAAGTTAACAAAAAGAAAATTCAGATTAAAATTCATAATTTACGTACTTTCCTCTCAAATACAAAGTTTCTTGAAATCTTTAATAATGTCATTATCAATTAAGAACTTTAGAAGGATTAATCTTTCCCCTGTTGATTTTTCTTTCAATACTTACCCTCAAACTATATTTCCAAGAATCTCCTCCTGTTTCTTCCACTGCTGCAATTAAAAATATGCAATAATTATGTTTTCAAAATCTCAGTTTGGAAAACAAAGATTTGGATAACATCAGTATAATATTTCTGTGAATTGTTTTAAAAATAACACTAAAAATAAATCAGGAACATAGGCCTTACATGGATTTCTTTACTATACGCTAGAGATCACGCCTGTGTATCTCACAATCACCAACTGTTTATTACAACTACAAGCATTCTTGTTTTCATTAAAAATTCTTTATTCAGGAAAGCTCAAAGTACTTGTCAGTTCCAGAGCATCTGATATCACCTGATACAATATCACTACAATCCTAAAAATCATTTCATTTCAATACAGTAATCATTTTTCACAAGTTAAAATGATTAGTCACACTTTCTAAAGATTTCTTGCATTTGTAATTAAAGTAAAATACTTCAGGACTTCTAAAACTCTAAAGACTCAAGGCTTCATGTTACAATAGTAAATGTACTGCACAGAGAATGCAAATTGAAACATAAGATTTTAGCTAAGAAAAAGCAAAAGCAAAAAAGGATGCACTGGGCAGTGCAATGCTATATTTTCTAAATGAACTAAAATTATTTCTAAATAACAAAAACAGAAGAGGAAGATAAATCTTCCAAAAAGTTTAAGGCATTCTTAAAATATTAGGAAACATATGCATGTATCTACACAAGGGCATTCAGCCAAATGGGTAAGAAGAGGCTAAAATCTAGCCTGTGTCCCACCATGGCCGAAATAATTCACACACAAACACTTTTCTAGACATGTGATTCCTTGATTTTCTATAGGAAGGGTCCCAATAGGATTATGCTACTCACTTATCTATTACTAAAATTCAAACAGATTGAAAAATATCTGTAAAAAAATAAAAAAATCCCTCCAAATTTCTGAGGCAAATATTTCTACAAATAAAAAATAGTATGGAATGAATCACAAAGTAGAAACTGACCTGATAATAGAGACAGGCAATTATCTGAAACTACATGATACATTTGTAAGGGAATCTAAAAGTTAAAAAACATGTCTTTCTGTACAAAATTCTGCATCATATTTAAACAAGTTATTCATTTCCTGCTTCTCATTTTGTTCTAATGGATAACAGAGAATAAGTTAATTTTTTGTTGTTGTTTTATGGTGTTTTTTTTTTTTCCTTTAGTAAGAACAAGCTGGTAGTTGTAGAGAATAAGTTAATTTTGAAAAACCAAAATTCCCAAATTAAAATTGCTATATTAAAATACAACATTAATATACCTGTTATTCAAATAGATATCTATTGACAGAAAGGTGAGAAAGCCAAAAAACTAAAAAATTAATTCTTACTAAAGCCTTCTGGGTCTTCTTCCCACATTGTCAGTTCTTCTTCAGTTAATAGAAAATAATGAGAGACTAATCTTCTACATATCTCTGTCAAAGTGGGATATGTGAAGAATGCCATCTTAATCTTATGGGCTTCAAGAGTTTCAGGACTGCTATCTAGAAAAATAAAATTTCCAAGTTAATTGTAGTACAGCAAAACATTCTACCTAAGTTGGATTATATGGTTTAAATAAATTAAAAATATACTCAGAGAAAAAGATACACTTGTATATAATCTTCATTTTTATTATAAATAAATCTCTTTCATTTACTTATAACATACCCACATCAATTCTGTCTCTGTCTTACCACACAGCTTATACATTACCATGCTATATGATCACAACATTGAGGTGGCTAACTCATAAGCCTTTCTCTCTCTCCTACGAGACTTTATTCATCTTGACACACATGCATATGGATGAATTCCAAATAATAAACAATTTAAGCTAGAAGCAACCTCTACTTTATATAAAGTCAGAGAAAGCTTTTAATTGTTCAAATAAATACAGCCTGAAACATGAGCTGCAGGGATTATTGTAGTACCTAATTCTTAAAGTCCCTAAGCTTCAACTGATTTATTGTGCTACAAAAACAACTCAGTAAATGCACTATATAATTTTTAAAAGCTGGTATAAACATATTAAAGACTATAATCCTTATCACTATTTCATGTCCTAGCAACAGTTTATATTTTAAATAAATTTCAAAAAAATATGTAAAAGTACCAATTACTTCACACTAACATTAAAATAAAGAAAAAAAAACTACCAGTAAAGCATTACCTTCAAAATTTTTGGATGGCTTATAAGCATAATTTTTGACAATCATCTTAATAAGATTCATGCACTGGACAATGAATCGTTCAAATGTAACGCCTTCACCAATTTCTGTAAAAACATAGCTTACAGAAAATTCCAGTGATCTCTGAATTAGAGGTGTAAATGAAAAGGGATGCTGATCCAAGAAGTCCAACAGCTATAAAGAAAAAAATAAAAATATATTTTCTCCAAATTCATATAGGAATAGAATTGCTCCAATTATAACTTTACTAATAAACATTTAGAAAGTTTTAAACCTTGGTGGGGAGTACATGTATAGTTTTACACATACTATAATGCTTCCTGGGTTACATCATATAATGCAGATTACATAAGACTATATTTTATAACAAGAAATTTCTATTATTTCCAGTACAGGGACCAAAACAGAACCACTTCATACTTAATTTGATAATAATGGATAAGTATGACATTAAAAGTTTAAGTATACAAAAGATAGGCCTTTAAAAAGTAATAGATAAAAGGAAAGAATTAAAAAATTATCCTGCCTTTCCTGCATGAACTGTATTTCCATCTATCAAATAATTGATGAGGGAGATTTTTCCTTTATAGAAGAATTCAGCTAATAAATGCAAAGGGAATAATAAGATTAGAATGCCATCATTCTGTAAACCTTTAATCAAGTAATGGATCTAGGCACTCATCAATGGCTGTTAAAATCGATAGAGGAAAGCTACCGAGGAACCTTGATAGCTCACTCATCAATCTTACCATGCAAAAAGAGACAACCAGACACCGTGTGCCTCCTCATGTCATGTGGTATTAAACATACAGTACCACCTATCAAGTATTCTTGACAGCCCTACCCCACTTACACAAAAAAAGCCTGAATGCGATCAAGCTTCTAAATCTAACTACAAATTTATAAGAAATATGGGAGGAGGAGGAGTGCAGAGACAAAGAAACATGTCAAATAACACCTGGGGACAAAGGAACATGTAAATAACACAGAGGATATAAGCAATAAGATCCAAAACATGAAAAACTCTATAGGAAATGACCTGTTACTCAACAAATAAATAGCAAAAGAAAAAAAAAGATGGAAAGGGAATTCATAGTATTTGAATCCGAATTCAAACAAGCCAACTATAAAACATTTATGAAACAGAGAAATCTAAAATCTGAATAGATATTTAAATGATGTTTAAAAGTCACTATATTTTTAGTGTGATCATTGTGTTCATATTACACTTAAAAAAACCCTACTGCTTAAAGAAACATACTCAAATATTTATAAATAATACTATATAATAACTGGGATTTGCTTTAAAATAATGAGCAATGGTGGGAGGGGAAGAAAGCATACAGATAGAACAGGATTGACCACAACCACATGTTGATAATTGCTGAAGCTGAGTGATGATCTCATGGATACTCAAAGTTATTCAATTCTATTTAGAGCCATGTTTGAAATATTCCAATTTTAAAAGCCTTAAAAAGTCTTAGAGATCGTAAATGTGAATTTCATAAATGAAATTTCTTCCAACTTCTTCTGAAAAGAAGAATAAATAACAGATACCATCTATACATATCATTACCTTTGACTAAGAACTAAAAGAAAGAACTGGAAATCAAGTTGTTCAATAATCAATGTATTTTCTAAATCAGGCCTTCTAAATAATGCTTTTTAAATTTTACTATGTGATTAACATATTAAGCAGGACTGTTGGTAGCAGAGATGCAGGCAAGTGTCAGTGATATACTTCACAAAGTGCCATTGACTAACTACAGCATCCTGTTTTTATCTTGCTCTGTTTTGTTTGTTTTTTACAGAAAGGATCTTAGTCAATTTCATACTGGATCTTGGAAGATTAGGTCAGTTTTTTCTATTGAGGCTATTTGGTACATGAGAAATGATGGCAACTGAAACTAAAGGTAACAACTACCTAAACACAAAAATAGAAACAACTCATTTCTGCTCCTTTACTCCCCTCCAAGGGACAGACAATCCCAACCCTATTATTGAATCTTCAAAGAAAAAGGGAAAATAGATTACAGATTTAGATATTTCCAATTGTCTTCAAGTACCTATTTTAGTGCAAGTAGCCCTCAAGCCAGGTTTTCCTAATTGCTATACCCCAATTCTTTTTTTCCCAATCCTCCAAATTTTCCCAAAATTTCATAAATATCAATGATTTATAAAACTTAATTTTATAAAAAAATTTTTATGAATTGCCTAGCACAGTGCACTCATATAATTTCATTCAATAGGTGTTTGATATTGATGATGACAAACTGATAGTCAATTTGAATATACTGACTTTCTGATATTATACTGCCTGCTACATTTGATCTATCTTCAGCTGAACTGCTATCTTCATCTCTGCTTTCTCCAATGGGTCTAATGAGCTTTAGAGAAATCAACTTCTCTGATATTTGTTATACCAAGTGACCTATATACTATGATACATGGTATATAAACTTAATCATTATATGAATTCTAAAGTACATACAAAAGTAATTTTTTAGCTTTCTATAAAGAGAACCTAAGCTTTCTTTCACTAAAGTGAAATGTGTGGTTATAAAAATATTTTCCATTTTAAATTTGAATGTATTATATTTGAGAAAACATACTTAAGATAAAAAGAAAACTTACCACTTTAGTAAAAAGAATGATGGTCTTTTCCAGTCTATCTCTACACATATTATCTGTACCTATATTTCTACCTGTTAAAAATACATTTCAAATATTAGTACAAGTTGATAATACTCTATAAATTCACAACCAAAACTTTAAAAAAAATAAAACTGCCAATTATATTCTTGCATATTCTGTATTATGCATTCACTATTAAAAAGCAACTCAATTACACAGTAATCCTTGATACCACCATCACATAAATTAATCCTAATATATGACCTGAACCCATTTTAAAGTAAAAGGGTAGCAATTTTAGCAATGAATCATAAATCACATTTTTTTTTTTTTGAGACAGAGTCTCACTTTGTTGCCCAGGCTAGAGTGAGTGCCATGGCGTCAGCCTAGCTCACAGCAACCACAAATTCCTGGGCTCAAGCGATCCTTCTGCCTCAGCCTCCCGAGTAGCTGGGACTACAGGCATGCGCCACCATGCCCGGCTAATTTTTTCTATATATATTAGTTGGCCAATTAATTTCTTTCTATTTATAGTAGAGACGGGGTCTTGCTCTTGCTCAGGCTGATTTCAAACTCCTGACCTCGAGCAATCCACCCGCCTCGGCCTCCCAGAGTGCTAGGATTACAGGCGTGAGCCACCGCACCCGGCCATAAATCACATTTTTTAAAACTCAATCATATTTAAAATGTTTTCAAGCAATAAATATGTATAAATACAATGAACTCAAAAAGAGTAACATACTCACTATCGTTTTTCATATACCTTCTGACAAATTTCTTCTAATACTTTCTGACATAATTTTTTTGTACATTCAAAATAATGTATGTAAGCCCATCAACTACTTTGCTCTCTAATGATACTCTTCATGTACCATTAGGTCATTTATCTCATTCTCCTCTCCTGGAAGGACTTCTATTCTTCCTTCTGCTACCCTCACCGGGAAGACCAGAGAAAAGACATAAGCTGTCTTATTCATCTTTGCATGCACAGTACTCAGGACAATGCCTGCGTACGTTTTTACTAAATTGAAAATGACTGACATAAAACAATCAGCAACTCCCTAAAACTGAGTAGACCAACATATGCTCTCAGGGTAGTAAGCCCCCAGATAACATGAGAGAGAGAGAGAGAGAGAGAGAGAGAGAGAGAGAGAGAGAGAGAGATACACACACAAACACACACACGTGTGTGTGTGTGTACATGTGTGTGTCCTGAGCAAAGGTGCTTATAATCACGTGGAAGAAAAGAAGGTAACAAACAGACCACCAGTAAAATACAACACAAATGTAAATGCTAAATTCTCTTGTGTGTGGTAGTGGATTACAAAGGATCCTAAGGGTAAGCCAGTAGAGGTTAATGATCAAGTGGATTTACAAAATGAAAATGCCACTTAAGAAAATTTATATCATAGTTCTAGGTAAAACATACTAAAAGAAAAAGAGTCTACAAGAACTCTAAACAGCATTGGTCATAAAATCTACATATATTTGCTAAATATATGACTTTTGTAGTTGTCTGCCTGGAAAACAAAAGCTGTAATAGAAATCCAGAAGAAGGAATGGACAAAATATAGATTTTTTTTTAAAAAAGGTTTCCTGTACTTGGAGAATGAGACAGGTACAGTAGTTCCCCCTTATCTGTGATCTCACTTTCCATAGTTTCAGTTACCTGGGGTCAACCATGGTCTGAAAATATTAAATAAAAAATTCCAGAAAGAATTCGTAAGTTTTAAATTGCACATCATTCTGAGTAGACTGATGAAATCTCACACCATCTTACTCAGTCCCGCCTGACACATGAATTCTCCCTTTGTCCTGCACATCCATGCTGTGTATGCTACCTGGTTGTTAGTCATTGAGTCTTGGTTCTCGAATCAAAAAACATAGTATATACAGGGTTCTGTACTATCTGTGGTTTCAGGCATCCACTAGCAGTCTTGGATAGTGTCCCCGGAGGATGGGGGGGGGGCTATTCTATATGAAGAAAAAAATTAAGTTTATAATTTAACTTCAGAAAGTTAATTATCAAGATACTAATTTTAGTCACACACAAGATCTCTCCAGCTATCAAGAGTTCACCCAGAGGGGTTGGGCAAAACACTTTCTGGAGATTTGCAAGTGCAGAGTACAAGCCATTAATGAATAAGGATTCATTAACCCTTATTAATCCTTCATTAATCCTAGCTAAATAAGCTATTAATAAGGATTATACAGTAAAAACAACTGTAATGGAAGTACTTACTGCATTCCAGAAACTGTTTAAGACGTTCAAATATTCCATGTAAAAAACCCTAGAAAAGAACATAAAGTGTCTCAATTTCTTCAGTTATAAACATTTACCTTATACTTTTATCAGAAACACTAAAACATATCTATCATAACCATTTTTAAAAACCAGCTGAAGAAAAATAAGTTAAACTTAAATGAAGTAAAAAACAATTCACTATTATTATAAACAAGTCTTCCACAGGAAAATAACTATAGTATTTCAATTCTTTAATATCTCATTTCTGTTACATAAGTAACTTTGCTATAAATCAATTATTTATTAAGCATCCTGTTTCAATAAACATTCTCTGCTTAATTTTTCTTCACAGGCCTTATGACCCCTTGAAATATTGTTTGTTTATTATCTGGCTCCTCCCACTGGAACATAGTAAGCTCCTTGACAGCCAGAACTTTGCTTTGTTTAATGCTCTATCCCAGAAATCAGTAACAGCATTTGGCAATGGTAAGTGAATAAATGGTACCAATTATTTAAAGCATAGATTCTTTACCTAAAGTATTAGACACATTAATCCTCAGAAACCAAAAGAGATAAGCCATCACCATGTACTAGCTGAGTCTAATGGACCCTTATTTTTAAAATACATTTTAGGATATTTTGTGAATAATTTACAAAAGGAAATATAAAGGAATGAAAAACTTAAAATTTTTAATAAGAATTTAAATGCAATAGACTTCATTTCAATAAATGTTGATTATATAAACATCATAAAAGATGCTTTAGACTTTTTAGCAAATGGGATGTCCCCTTTTAGCAAATGGGATGGTCTAGGTTTGTTCACAATATAATGGATGATGAAAGCCTTCCTAAGGAATGATTATCTTTACATGCTATATTTCCTTTCTGTCCTTAGGAATATATCATTCATTCATCAATTACTGAGTTTGAGAAAATTCAACCAGGATATCATCATCTGAAGTCTTAGAGTCTGAGATTTTACTTATACCATCAATTTCACCATCATCATTACTGCCACTCTCAGTCTCAGAGCATCCATCCTCTGGTTCATCAAAAAATTAGGAAACATCTTCCTTTGTTCATTTTCTTTCTTTGTCATTTCAAGGAGGAAATAAACAAAACTCTGAATTCTCAACTGTGTTGATCTTGAATGAAAGCTAAAAGTAGAGTAAAATGATGTCTTCTTTTATACCTTCTGAAACATGATGCAATTTGGGGACAACACAATGAGAGTTTATGGGAAAAAAGTGCAACTATATATTTTTACATAGAAAAAACATAGATGGTCTATGATCATACCACCCTGAACGCACCCTATCTCCTCTGATCTCAGAAGCTAAGCAGGGTCAGGCCTGGTTAGTACTTCGATGGGAGAAAAAATAGATGACAATGAATGAATATACATCACCATGTGTGATGGGATTATCAATAGGGTTTTCTTCTATTATATATTTATGTTTTAATTGATTGTGAAAAATATGTATTAATGTTATAATCAGAGGAAATAAATTCATTTTAAATACATAAAAATAAATAAAAGAAATATCAAAGATATAAATAACTATCTAAAATGCACCTGGTAATATCATAATAGCATTCCAATTAATAGGAGTTCATTTTAATTTAAATTCAAATTAACAAAAGGCTGAGGCAAGAGAATGGCTTGAGGCTACGAATTTCAGACCAAGCTGAGCAACACAGCAAGACCCCATCCCTTAACTATAAAAAACAAATTATCCAGTTGCAGTGGCAAGCGCATGTAGTCTCAGCTACTAGGGGGCTGAGGTGGGAGGATCTCTTGAGGCCAGGAGTTCAAGAGCAGCCTGGGTGACTTAGTATAACCCCATCTCTTAAAAAAAATTTTTTTTAAATTAACACTCTCAATATACCATTGGATCTTAAGAATATCGTGGGGCTATTTCCTGTTTCATACAATAGCCACTTTGATATAGTGAAAACAGACCATAAGACTAAAAATACACTATAACATATACAGAATGGTAAACAAAACAAAAATACAACTAGATGATCACTTAATAAAAACTGTTTTAAATTAATGCCAAATAAGAACATACTTTAAAACATTCAGAAAAATACCACACACTTTCCCAAAGTCACAAATAAATTACTTTTATCACTTACCATCACCTCTATATTCTTATGAGGTTCCACAAATCCATTAACAGTTAACTTACGCAGCACTGAAAAGTAAAAGCAAGCTTTATTTAAACCTTATTTCTTCATATTTTATCCAACTAAAATCCCAATCATAATAAAGATTCAGAATCATAAAATCTAATCAAGCTTGGAGGTTAATCTGGTTTAATCCTCTCATTTAATAATACATGAAGAGAAGTAACTCCTTGTCCTTTGGTTGGATAGTTAGTGGGAAAAATGGAACTAAAGCCTACTTCTTCAGACTCACAAAAGCAGTGTTCTATTCAGTTATCATTAAGTACTCATGAGGGAAGGGGAAGGGCAAGACTTAAATAAATAGATAGATAGATAGATAGATAGATAGATAGATAGATAGATAGATAGATAGATAGTACTCATGTTTCTAAAACTATACTGCAGGATTTAACTCATACAATTATTAGTACTTAAACTTTAAGCTATGACTCCACATAGACCAGAAACTTCATTCAGTTGTAAGCTACATTAAAATGGAAATACAATTATCTCCTAAAAGAGACATAAAAATTAAACTCTATTTCCAAATCTGAAATAGACTATACAGCTCAATTGTAAGTATGACATTTTAAGAGTAACACTGACAAATTAGCATACACAGAGAGACAAACAGGATAACAGATTTGAAGTATGAGCTAGATTTAAATCCTTGTTCCACTCTACACAGCTATATTACTTTAGGCAACTTTTCTAGATCTCATTTTCCTCATCTGTAAAATGTGGTTAATAAATCCTACTTCATGGGGTTATTAAAGAATCCAATGATATATGTGAAAACAGCACAATCTAACAACAATGACGACAGCATAAGAGACAGAATTTAAAGTCAATTCATTAAATAAGCACTGCTGTCTGTATTACTAAAGAATTATCCTTTAGATACTTTTCATCAGGTGAAATCGAAAGGTAAACATATTAAAATTAGGTTTAAAATGTAACTGTCTGCAAGACCTTCAGTTTGATCAATTATATTACAAGTCAGATGTTACTGCATCATCACAGTAGGAAACAGAATTCAAACTGAGTCCTCTATTCTGGATATGCTCTTTCTCACCACAGAACGTAGGTCCATATTACCTAGGAAGATCCTTTCTTTTTCTCCTTTCATCACCTAGTTAACTTCCATTTATCCTTTATGATTTGGGCTCAACGATCACTTTCTCAGGGATGTCTTCCCTGAGAATATTATCAGTTATCATAACATTGTAAGGTCCCTATCACAGATACCATTTTACATGCATTTGTGTGATCATTTTATTATGTCTGTCTCCTCAGTGCCAAGCACCTATAAATTTGTGGAATGAAATAATAAACACGTGATGTGTAAAACATACTAAATCCACAAAGGTGTAAATTCAGATAGAGATTACACGTAACAAAACTTCTAGTCCTAAGTATTTCTTCATTTTAGGACTTCTGAAACTTATAGCTGGACAGAACAAAATTTCCCAAGGCAAGATGACTTTAAAAAGTTAATGTGTATCTAAGACCTTGAGATGGACAGGTATGAAATATTAAAGTAGGCTAAGAGAGAATAAAGCTACATCCTTTCTGTCAAGAGTTAGGCTTTGAAATCAATAAGGCAAGAAAACCCTACAATCAAAAATATTCTTGAAAATTTCTTAGATTAATTATTACATATACCTCCATACACATAGTTTTGTATATATAAACCTTATATCAGATTTTCTAATTCTGAGTAAACATTTCTGTCCAGGGCCTTTTAATTTCTTCTTAAGCATAATGACAAAACCATCTCCACTCCCCTGTACAATGGATTCTATTTGTCAACAGTCCTTTAAAAATTATTCGCATATTTGTTCACAGGTTTTATCAAAATGCACAGGCAGTTTGGAGTTTGTGCATCTAATGTCTAGTTAAAATAAGTGATGCATTAGGGTAATGCCAAAAGTGTGTGGTGGGATTCTAAGGATAAAAAAAACTTATAAGCTAAACTGAGAAACATGCAAAATGAGTTGTACTAGGAGAGGCTACCTGAGATCAAACACAGAAAGTCAAATAGCACATGTTCTCACTTATAAATGTTAGCTAAATAATGTGTACACATGAACACAAAGAGTGGAATAATAAACACTGGAGACCTGAAAGGGTGAGAGAGTGGGATGGAGATGAGGGGTGAAAATTACTTAATGGAAACAATGAACACTATTCAGGTGATGGTTACACTGAAAGCCCATATCTAGGGCCGGGCGCGGTGGCTCACGCCTGTAATCCTAGCTCTTGGGAGGCCGAGGCGGGCGGATTGCTCAAGGTCAGGAGTTCAAAACCAGCCTGAGCAAGAGCGAGACCCCGTCTCTACTATCAATAGAAAGAAATTAATTGGCCAACTGATATATATATAAAATATTAGCCGGGCATGGTGGCGCATGCCTGTAGTCCCAGCTACTCGGGAGGCTGAGGCAGAAGGATCGCTGGAGCCCAGGAGTTTGAGGTTGCTGTGAGCTAGGCTGACGCCATGGCACTCACTCTAGCCTGGACAACAAAGCGAGACTCTGTCTCAAAAAAAAAGCCCATATCTACATACTGTATCCATGTAACAAAATTGCACATGTACCCTCAAATGTATAAAAATTTTAAAAAATTTTAATTAAAATTAAAAAATAGGATAGAGGAAGAGCTATTCTAACAAAGGAAAAAAACAAACTACAAATAAGCTCTTATCTCTCAGGGAGAAATTAATCCCTTATTTTCCCAGTGCAACTGGGAACAGAAAAATCCATCCGAAGGAACCATTTGGTAACTGTTCTGAGGTACATCATTTCAAAAATGAACATGTGAAATTTAATAGTACCTTTCAAGGATAGTAGAGTTCGTTCTAGTGCACTTAGAACTGCAGCTTCATTGCCAGAAGAAACTTGTTGGAGGAATGTGTCTGTATGGTGATTCCACAAAGAGCAGGCAAAAGTATAAATTCCAGAAGCTAACTGCAAAGAAATAGTAACAAATCTGTTCACCATATATTACAAGATTTAGGTAATAAAGTAGAACTACAAAGCAATACATTTTGCTTTTACAATTAAGCAACATTTCAGTGAGATTTGAAATAGTAAAAGAGTATTATGGCAATGTTTCAACTACTTTAGCTACAACTCATCATAATAAGTATAGTGTACACAGGCTGCCATGCTAAACACACGTACACTAGTCAAAACACTTAGTCAAATGCTTGTACTACAATCTTATATATTCTACTTTTACTCTTTTTCCTCCCACTAATAAGCTGCAACCTCAGGTTAAAAAAACAATGATTTATGGACCATCATTGAGAATGTCCGATAAATCAATATACCGAGATATACAAAGGAGTCAAAATTTCTGTGATCTGCCATTCTATCTATATGGTTTTTGGGTATTTAAAGCCAGGAACATACAAACCACATGGCTTCTCAGGCTGCTTTCCTAATGTGTACTGGTACTTAAAAACCTGACTCACATTGAGAATGCACTTAACCTCTGCTCCCAGTTTGAGGGAGTTTGTTCCAGTGGTATCTTTGGTTTTTTCCAGAAAGGCTGAGAGCAATCTAGCTGAGCCTACATGGCCATTTCCTTTAAATTAAAAGTAGATGAACTAGTTATCTTTAGCATACTTCAGAATAGTTTTTCTTATTCAAGATATAAATATACCATTTTGACTAGACATTGTACTTTTTTATAGGTTTGGCCTCAGAAACTAGTCAGACACAATCCTGGTAACATAATAATGTTTCTACAGAAAAATCAAATTTCATTTCCATTATTTCAATTCATTATTTTTAATGAGCCTGTGTTGTGCTTATAGGTATAGGAATACAACTTCACCATATTCCCTTGGCAACTTTGCATGTATCTACATAGAACACAGAAAAAGGCTTGAACCTTAGCTAAAGTGAGTCTGGGCAAAACATCCTTCATTTCTCTCAGAACACAAAAGAATAGAAGGCTTGTAAGAAACTGCTATAAGACCATGCCTTCAGGCCGGGCGCTATGGCTCACGCCTGTAATCCTAGCTCTTGGGAGGCCGAGGCGGGCGGATTGCTCAAGGTCAGGAGTTCAAAACCAGCCTGAGCAAGAGCGAGACCCCGTCTCTACTATAAATAGAAAGAAATTAATTGGCCAACTGATATATATATATATAAAATTAGCCGGGCATGGTGGCGCATGCCTGTAGTCCCAGCTACTCGGGAGGCTGAGGCAGAAGGATCACTCAAGCCCAGGAGTTTGAGGTTGCTGTGAGCTAGGCTGACGCCACGGCACTCACTCTAGCCTGGACAACAAAGCGAGACTCTGTCTCAAAAAAAAAAAAAAAAAAAAGACCATGCCTTCAGCAAGAATCCTGCCCAGTAAGGTTAGCCAGAAACCCCCCTCACCTCTGATGTTTCCTCTTAGTAATTTTCCATCCACAAACACCTCCTATTCTTTTTATACCCCTGTTCCTTGGCTATATATTCCCACTTTTCCTTGTCCAGAGTTGAACCCAATCTCTCTCCCCTACTGCAAAACCACATTGCAGTAGTTCCCTCTGAATAAAGTCTGCCTTTCCATCTTTAATAAGTGTTTGAGTAACTTTTTTTTTAACACCTTTCAGCCTAACAGCAAAAAAAAGAGAAACAGGTAAAGAAGGAAGAAACCACAGGAATAAAAAGGAAAGTAACACAGGAAGAAGTCACTGTTAACTATCATATATCCATGAGCTCTGCATAGAACTTTCTGTCTGCTCCAGAAAACACCAACTGATAAAGGCTTATAGAAGGCTCCTCTAGAACACAGAAAGTAATGAAGCAAGTAAATAGGAAAAATAACAATATTTTTCTACATTTTCTTCTAAAAAATGTGGAGAGGGATAGGAATATTCAGTGAGACATAATGAAAATAAACTATTTAATGAAACATTTTAGATACTGGTTCAGGAAAACCCCAAATAGTTGAATTTTCATTTTAAACCAAAAGAAACAGTGCCACCCACTGACTGCTTAGTGACTTTAACAGAAAAGCACACCAGCCTCAACTCCTTGAAGTACAGAAAGCAAATCAATACAATAAGTTTTATTTCTTTAAGCATTTCAAAGAGTCTTAAACTTTTTTAGCCTCAAGAACACTGTCCTTATAATTTTACCTTAAGAAAAGTTAGCACCAAAAAAACTTTAAATCAAAGTCATATAATTCATCACTAATACTGGGAAAACAAATGCTATTAATAAAAATGCAGATTGCCAAACCATATGCTCAAAGTGAGGATTACAAAGGTGTGGCTTAGAAACCTCTCAATCTGTTTGTGACAGATTGAAAACTAATGTCTTTAACATGGAAAACAGCTCTTCTCTCACCCCCTTCCCTAGTCCATTCTCAAAAATGAGGCACTACACTGCGAGTTCAAGACAAAACAGACTGCTCAGAGACAAAAAGTTGGCCAATTCTTGGCAGAGAAATAAAGGAAATATAAAATGAATCAAACCAGGACACCTATTTTCTTCTAGAACTCTCTCTTCACTTGGCTCCCTCCATTAGATCCTGTCTCTTCTACCTGCTGCATATTCTTCACTGATTCTTTTACACATAGGACTAAGTTATCTCCTCTAATCATGGAAGGTGAAGTAGAGTAGAAATCAGAAGAAAAGAGGCCTGGGAATGGCTGTTTCAGACCACATGCTAAATTTATAAGCATGAGGAACTCTGGAAGCTCCCAGAGAAAAACCTGCTCATTGGGGAAAAGCAAGAGCAATAAATATGGTGCATTTGCTGGAAGAAGAGAAAGACAAAAAAAAATCTTTCTACAAACACTATGTTAGTCTATTTTTTTCTGCAGAGCATTATGGTTCAGAACACACCTGAAGTAGTTTTCTTGAGCCTGATCATGCGACCATATAAGATTTCAAATTATACACATTTCATTTCTCTACAAGTACCAAAGGTAAGCAAGAGCACTATTAAAAATACTTTGATATTTTACTAGTACTACATGGTACAGTCTAAAATATTAGGTTGAATAATATGAAAATCACTATTTTGAAAGATCAAAAATAGTTAAATACAAAGCACCAAAGCAAGTAAATGGAGAAAGGAGTATCTTTTCAACAAATGGTGCAAAAACAACTGATAAAGGGCTATCACCTCCCAGTTTTGTTAAACTACTTCTTCTTACATCTGCTCTACATGCATCAATTACCGAGATATATCAACTCTGCTTCCTAAATGTTAACTCTATGCCCACTTTATTGATCCCTTTACCACTGCTTCATTTAAGAGATTTATCATCTTATCTGAACTACTCTAATGGCCTCAAACTTATCTCTTTGCTTTCGGATTGTGCCCTACCAATCAATCTTTTTCATTGGCATTCCTAAGTGATCTTTCCATTCATATCACTGCCCAGCGTAAAATTAAAAAGAATTCATAATCTTTCAATAAAATATTAACAGAAGTAAAACTGTAGTCATTTTTATACAAATAACACAATTTTCATAATGAAATTTAACTATGTTAAATCACTTACATCATAAAATAATTTTCTATCAGCAGCGAGTCGTTTAGATGCCAGTGTCTTGGTAACATGATAGAAGGTAAGTAATGCTCTGTGCTGTCGAAGATCATCCTGGACTTTAACAGACTCTATAAGAGTGGGAATCAGTTCAGGCCACTGTCTGGGACAATCCAACCTAGCAACTTTTGCGATCAGCACTGCAATTTGAGTTGCAATCTAGAAAGAAAAAATTATCAGAAATAAACATATGAAATCAAGTCAATAGATAAGGAATGCATTCACAGTTAAGAATTACTTTTGTGGTTAATTATTCATTTAACAAAAATAATTAAAATTTCACCAACCGACTGCTTAAGGCAGTGTTTCTCAAAGTGTGGTTCATGGACCCTGGGATCCCTAGAACCCTTCTGGGGATCTAAGAGGTCCTCTCCTTTCCCAATTATATGTCAGTTTGAAGCTAGATTTTCTTCATCTAAATTCTACTAAAATAGTATATCACAACAGAGTAAAGAAGCAGATATGAAAATCTAGATATCTTCTTTTAAATAGGCACATGCTAAAGAGAGATGCAAAAATACAAAACAATGCCATCATTCTCACTAATTTATTGCTGATTTTTTAAAATGCCATTTATGTCAACAAGTATGGTTTTATTATTTATTTTTTTTTTTTTGAGACAGAGTCTCGCTTTGTTGCCCAGGCTAGAGTGAGTGCCGTGGCGTCAGCCTAGCTCACAGCAACCTCAAACTCCTGGGCTCGAGTGATCCTTCTGCCTCAGCCTCCCGGGTAGCTGGGACTACAGGCATGCGCCACCATGCCCGGCTAATTTTTTTTTTATATATATATCAGTTGGCCAATTAATTTCTTTCTATTTATAGTAGAGACGGGGTCTCGCTCTTGCTCAGGCTGGTTTTGAACTCCTGACCTTGAGCAATCCGCCCGCCTCGGCCTCCCTAAAGCTAGGATTACAGGCGTGAGCCACAGCGCCCGGCCGGTTTTATTATTTTTTAAATAACTAATATTTTTTAATTTCTCAGCTTTAATTTCAAAAACAGTAAATATCAACAGACTTCACCCTTTGAAGTCTTTAATTTTAACAGTATAAGGAAGTCCTGCGACCACTAAGTTTAAGAACTACTGACAGAAAAGTAGAAATGAACATCAAGTATTAGGTATTTAAATAATGATATTTCTACAGATCAGTGTTTCCCAAATGTTAGTTGACGTAACAGCGAGGCAATGGTTTACGTCTCAATCACCCTAACTCTTCCCCACCCCTTCCTGTCCCAGTGAGAATAACTCCCTTCTTCTCTATTATCCCTCATCTCCTCTGTCTAGGAAATGCAAAGCAGAGAATTCAGATCATTTAAACAGGTTAAGATAAAACTGCATCAGAAATACTGCCAAATACAGTGTACTTTAAATTTAATATGTGAGTTAAAAGAATCAAGTATAATAAATTACCTTGGAAAAATTTAAGAATGTTTGTACCCATAAGCAAAACTTACTTTATTCTGAGAAGATAAACTTCACTACAAGAGAAAGAAAAAATAAAACTGCATAATCTACTATGTATCTGTCACAGAGTAATGAGAATATTGGAAATGTGATGTATGTAGGAAATAGACAAAAACCTGAAGCCATCCTGTGGTCTTTTTTAAAAAGTGGCAGGGAAGATAATCCAAATCATCAAAATTAATCCCTATGCAGTAAGACTATAAACATAGTAATTATATATGCTATACTTTCAGATGACTGGCAGCACAGTAGGTTTGTTTACACTAGCATCATCACAAACTATCAAGAAATGTGTTGCATGACAAATTTAGGGCAGCTATGATGTCACTAGGCAATAGGAATTTTTTAGCTCCATTATAATCTTCTGGGACCACCATAGTACATGCAATCCATTGTTGACCAAAATGTCATTAGGTGGCGCGTGACTATATACAGAAGTTTGCTTTCAATACTGGCTCAAAAACTGAAAAATTAAAAGGAAACAAGTATACCTTAAAACAACTTCTGAGTTTTCAATAATAGCCAAATCTAGCCAAAATTCTTAACAGCTACAACCGGATCTTAAAATTTAAAAACCAAAAAAGAAGCGTATATAAACATCACAAGTAAAAACAGTGTCGTAAGTAAGATTTTATTTTTAGTGCCAGGAAACAAAATTAGTTTGGAAAAGAAGCAAAATTGAAGAGAAGGGAAAGAATAATTATCATTCATTTTCTCACTAACCTGGTTTATTGGTTCATTGAAGTTGGTGATGAGCCCTGCACGCAAAGTAGTTTTCTCCTCCTCTGAGAGAGCACTGTAAAAAGATATGTTTATTATACAAAAGAATGCCACCTAATAATAAATGCAGGTAAACACTACTATGAATTTTAACAATGAAAAAGCTTTTTAAACATGTGTCACTGATTGGTTTTGGTAAACAAGTAGTATTTTTCCATTACTTGAATACTGGCACATTGAATAAATGAAAGCATACAATTTCTTTACAACTGAATAAATAGGAACTACAGGAAATAAGACAAATCCAGAGTAATTAATATGATACTTTGATGTTCACTTTTATTGATGTAAAAATAGTTGCCTACAAAAAAATTTAATGCCTGGCTGAAAGAAAAATATATATAAGTAAGTATTGCTCTTCCACTGGCTTTTTTCATAAAATTTGAGTGAGGTTATAGGGAAAAAGATTTGGAATCAGAGAATATTTGGGATGGAAGACTTATTAGAAATCTACTAGTTTAGGCCGGGCGCGGTGGCTCACGCCTGTAATCCTAGCTCTCTGGGAGGCCGAGGCGGGCGGATTGCTCGAGGTCAGGAGTTCGAAACCAGCCTGAGCAAGAGCGAGACCCCGTCTCTACTATAAATAGAAAGAAATTAATTGGCCAACTAATATATATAGAAAAAATTAGCCGAGCATGGTGGCGCATGCCTGTAGTCCCAGCTACTCGGGAGGCTGAGGCAGTAGGATCGCTTGAGCCCAGGAGTTTGAGGTTGCTGTGAGCTAGGCTGATGCCATGGCACTCACTCTAGCCTGGGCAACAAAGTGAGACTCTGTCTCAAAAAAAACAAAACAAAACAAAAAAAAAAGAAATCTACTAGTTTAAAACCTTTCATTTTGCATCTCTGGAAAGAATAAACATAATACTAATAATGTTGAATGCATATGAAAAGAAAACTAGAAAGTTAAAGGACAGAGGGAAGAATATTCACTGTATAAAATCTTATACATGTTGAGTTCTGAAGTGTATGAACTTATTGTTTATTTTTTAATTAAATTTTAAAGTCTCATTTTAAGGTTTTCTATTCTGGTTATCATGGAATAGCTGATATGAAGACAAATCATCCCAACAAGATCAGCTATAAAAGTTGTATTCAATTTGAAAAAAAAAAAAAAAAAGTTAAAGGCATCTGTTGCAAGCTGAATTGTGTCCCCACAATATGAAATGCTCAAGTCCTAAACCCAGGTATCTGTGAATATGATCGTATTTGAAAACAGAATCTTGGCAGATGTAATCAAGTTAAGATGAGGTCATACTGAATTTGACTGAGCCCTAATCCAATGACTAATTTCCTTATAAAAGAGGAAAATCTGTACACAGAGGAGACTCAGGAAAGAAGGTCATGTGACAATGAGGGCAGAGATTAGAGTACTGCAGCTACAAACCAAGAAACACTAAGGATTGTCAGCCACCACCAGAAGTTAGGGAGACATGGAAGAATTCTTTCCTAGAATCTTCAGAGGGAGCCCAGCCTTGCCAACACCTTGATTTTGGACCTGTCTGCTAAGTTGTAAGATAATAAATTTCTGTTGTCTTAAGCCACAAGTTGTGGCAATTTGTTACAGCAGCCCTAGGAAACTAATACAGGATCTAAAAACAACCCAGGCAGCCAAGACTTGAAGGATCTAGGTCTCAGAAATGGGAATAAATTGTGATGAACTATTAAATAGTACTTTTCCCCTTTAGGCATCTGTCCTCAAGAAATCAAGCTGAAAGCAGCAGCTGGGAAACTAAAGAGCAAAGAAGAGATTTCAGCAGGTTTTACAGTACAGAAGAGACAAAAATTAAAGTTCACAACCCACCAAAACTGTGTGGTAAACAACCACGACTTGCAGTTGAAACCTCAGGAAGGCTGAAACGTGGAATTTACAATAAACAAGAAAGAGATCACCCTCAACTATATCAAGGTTGAAGTTATATTCTATTTGCTTGCTCAAAGAAAACTAAATTCTCTCTGAAGAAAGATAACAGAATTCAAATCCTCTCCAATTTTAACTACACGATGTTCAGCATTCATTCAAACTTTACAATCATACCAACAAATAGGAAAAAATGACTGAAACCAAAACACAAAAACAGAAGTACAGACATTGTAGTTATCAAAATCACACTTAAAATAATTTTAAATATATTCAAGAAAATAAGATGAAGAATTCCACCATACAACTGGAATCTATTTGTTTAATATCAAAGGGAAATCCTAGAGCTGATTTTAAAAAAAGTGAAATATGGCGGGGCATGGTGGCTCACACCTGTAATCCCAGCACTCTGGGAGGCCGAGGCGGGCAGATTGCTTGAGGTCAGGAGTTCGAAACCAGCCTGAGCAAGAGCAAGAACCCGTCTCTACAATAAATAGAAAGAAATTAATTGGCCAACTAATACATATATATAGAAAAAATTAGCCAGGCATGGTGGCACATGACTGTAGTCCTAGCTACTTGGGAGGCTGAGGCAGGAGGATTGCTTGAGCCCAGGAGTTTGAGGTTGCTGTGAGCTAGGCTGACACCACAGCACTCACTCTAGCCTGGGCAACAAAGTGAGACTCTGTCTCAAAAAAAAAGTGAAATAAAAGTAACAAACTGGAAGACAGATCAAAAAAAGCATTTCTGCTTCTGTGAGGGTTCACTGACAGCAGACGAGCCCTTAAAAAAATAATAACAGCAGTTCTTCAGGCAGAAGACAACAGACCCAGATGGAACCAAAACATGGCAATAGTGAAAGAAATGAAGAACATGAAAGAGGTAAATTTAAATGAATACTGCTGACAATATAAAACAAAATTTCGTAGGGCTTAAAATATATGCAGAATTAAAGTATACAACAACAACATAATTAAAAACAGGAACATCTACATAAAGTATTATTACAAGGTTCTTGCATTATCTAGAAAAAATAAAGAACTAATATAAGGATAGTCTCTAATAAATCAAGGATACATGTTATAATCTGAAGGAAAACCACTTGAGCAATAAATGTACACTAAACAAGCTTTTAGGGAGGAAAACTGAGTAATAAAAAATTTGTTTTCCCTCCTTATCTGCAGTTTTGCTTTCTGTGGGTCAAATAATGAGGTCCAAAGATAGTAAATGGAAAACTTCAGAAACATACATTCCTCGGTTTTAAACTACACACCATTCTGAGTAGCATGATGAAATCTCACACCATCCTACTCTGTCCAGCCTGGGACATGAATTATCTATCCCTTTGTCCAACATATCCACACTGTATATGCTACCTGCCCATTAGTCACTTAGTAGCTGTCTTGATTATCAGATGAAAGGGCTCAGTTCTATCCACAGTTTCAGGCATCCACTAGGGGTCTTAGAACCTATCACCCACAGATAAGAGGGAACTACTACACGCCAAACTTAGACAAGAAAAAAAAAGGAACAAAGATCATAGACAAATAGAAAACAATGTGTGGGTTGTGGATTTAACCTCAACTATATTAGTAGTTATATTAAATGTAAATGGATGTAATGATAAAATTAAAAAATACTTATATCAGATAAAAAACAAAATCCAACTATTTGCTGTTTATGATGAACATATTTTAAATATGTGTTAACACACATATGTATTTAAATATGTGTTAACAACACACATCACTGCAACAAAAAAGCAGAAAAAGATATACCATGCAAATACTAATCATAAGATGGCTGATGTGACTCTATTAATATCAGACAAACTACACTTTAAGCCAAAACATATTACTAGAGATAAAGAGAAACATTTCATAATTATGACAAGGTCAAATGAACAGGAATCAAAACCCTGAATTTATACAGAGCCTTAATATAGAGGGACCAAAATCAGAAGGAATAAGTAGGCAAGTTTATAATCCTATTTAGAGAATAACATGCTTCTATCAATAACTGATGGAAAAAGTAGCACAAAATCAATAAGGACACATAAGATTTGAATAGCACAACTAACAAATTTGACGTAATTGACATAGAAAACACTATAATCCACAATGGCAAAACACACATTTTTCTCAAGTGGCCATAAAATATTTACCAAAAGACTTTATGTTGTATCATAAAACAAGATAGTATATTTCAAAGAAAGAATCAGTAATAAAAAAGTAACTAAAAAGCCCCACATGTTTGGAAATTAGGTAATATACTTCTAATTAACCTATGGGTCCAAAAAGAAATCAGAGGAAATTTTAAAATATTTTTATCTGAATAATAATGAAAATACTACATATCAAGACGTGTGAAACTAAAGTCACAATTACAAGAAAATGCTTTAAATGCATATATAAGAAGAAAAACTGAAAATTCTCTAGGCATCCATCTCAAGAATCTAAGAAAAGAACAGCAAATTATATCCAAAACATTAATATAAAGTACATCAAGCCTTATGAAGAAAAACAACCAGAATAAGGATAGACAAATAGGCCAACAGGACAAAACTGAGATTCCAATTCAGATCCAAACATATAAAGTGCCTGTATAACAAGGGTACCATTGTAATGCAATGGGAAAAGAATATATGTTGCCGCCTCTGCTTCATATATGCACCTTGCACAAAAATAAATTCCAGATAGACATATACCTAAATGAGAAAAGTAAAACAAAGTCTCTAGCAGAAAACACAGAATATTTCCATGACCTTGGGCTGAGCAAAAATTTCATAACTAGGCCCCAAAAGAACTAATCATAAAAGAAAGGTAGTTAAACTTCATTAAAACTAAGAACCATTAATCAAAAGACATCATTACGAAAGTGAAAGGCAAGTTACAAAGTGGGAGAAGATATTTTTGATATGTATATTCAACAAAGGTCTCATATCCAAAATATATATAAAGTTCCAAAAATCAATAAGATAACCCAAATTATTTTAATGTGCAAATGGCAGGCCCTTCACAAAAGAGCATATCCAAATGACCAGTAAGTATATAAAAAGTACTCACTGTTCATTAGGAAAATGTAAACTAAAATTACCAAGTCCAACCGAATGACTAAACTGAAAGATCAGCCCAACTGTTGAGAATGTGGAGCAAATGCCAACACTCATGTTGTTGATGGGAGCACAAATCGGTATAAACAGTCTGAAAAACTAGTTGACAGTTATCTAATAAAGCTGAACATACATGTAAACATAAATGGCAATAAAATGCACTTATGTGCAATAGCTCCTGGAGAGCTAGTAGTATTCTAGCTAGTTGCAAGTGGCATTTACACAAGTGTGTTCATATTATAAACACTCAAACTCCACCCTTCATGTGTGTACTTTTTAAGTATGTTATATATCATACTTCAATGGAAGTTTATGAAAACCTTAACAGTGACTTGCTCAAGTGAGAAAACAAAATTAAGATAAACATGTAGGAGTCAAGCCCAATACAGGCCTATGTCTTCCCATTAGAAATGATCTCTTTAATCCTTTTATAACCATGCTGTACTTTCCAACTTTAATAGTTCCTTCTATCATCAAATCCCTGACATAATGTTTTCTCCTGTAATGTTTTGCTTAAATTCAAGTTTCTTTTTATGCCAAGGAGCCAGGTTCACCAATTTTCATGGTTTTCATAATCGTAATTAAGATAAAAGTATATAACATAATGAATAGCTATCAAAATAGAGACAATGCAAAAAATATACAGATGTTCCTTACAATGGGGTTATATCCCAATGAATCCACTGGAAATCGAAAATACTATTAAGTTGAAAACGCATTTAATACACCTAACATATCAAACATAATAGCTTAGCCAAGCCTACATTAAACGTACCCAGAACACTTAAATTAGTTTACAGCTGGGCAAACTCATTTAACACAAAGCCTATTTTATAATATAGTGATAAATATCTCACGTAATTTATTAAATACTATACTGAAAGTGAAATGCAGAATGGTTGTAACTCAAAGTACAGATGCTACTGAATTCATATGCTTTTGCACCATGGTAAAGTTAAAAAATCATTAAATCAAACCATTGTAAATTGGGTACCATCTGTATACACATTAAAGAAATAAGCCATTAACCTGGAGAAAAGTCATGTGTTTGTCAATTTTCCAATAACAGTTAACTTTCCACCTTTAATTTTATGCACATGTCATCAATAGATGAATTATTAAGACCACATCCCAAGCAGGAAATGAATAGTACCTAATTAATTAGGACCCAGGTAAAATGTATTGTATATAGTAATGATATATAAGCTTAAGTTAGTTAATTCTCATTCTGTGAAGATAATGGTAAGAGTAGGAACTATATAAAATTAAACTTAGATAAGAACATAACAAATAGATTTTTTAAGTGCTTTACATTTAAATACAAATTCAGTTACTGGCCAAGTCTGGTAGCTCATGCCTATAATCCTGGCACTTAGTGAGGACGAGCCAAGAAGACTGCTTGAGACTAGGAATTCAAGACCAGCCTGGGCAAAACAGCAAGACTCAGTCTCCAAAAATATTAAAAAATAAGCCGGGTGTAGTAATGTGAGCCTATAGTCTCAGCTACTCAGGAGGCTGAGGCAGAAGGATAGCTCAAGCCCAGATGTTCAATGTTGCAGTGAGCTATGACCACACCACTGCACTCCACCCAGGGTGACAGAATGAGACCCCGTCTCAAAAAACATGAAAAAAAAAAGTTCAATGACTAATCTACCATCGTCATTGCCTTTTCTAAGCACATTCACTTTCTTTCCACCTTTTATGTACTAAAAGAAACAGCTTGGGACGTAACTACCTAATGCTGTATGATTTCTCCCTAACTTTTTAAATTTAAGCTAAATTCCAGCTTCTAATTCTTTATGTAAAAGTATAAGCTAAAATATTCAATCATAATTTACTCTCCATTCAAAACAGCCATTTATATATATTCTTTATATAGTCAGTAAAACAAAATGAATTTTAGGAGACATGTAAAATTTAATTGGATAGAACAGTAGAAATGTTTTTACTAATGGGTCATTTCCTATAATCAATAATATACAATTTTTTATCATAAACTACCTCATTTCTCCCAAAATCATAAATTAATCCTTTAAAAAAAGATGATATGGGTTTGCTTTAAACCATAGTATCCTAAGTGAGCCTAAAAATATTCTTGCTTCCAATATTATTCAAAGACATGTTTTATATGCACCTTGAAGTACTTTTTTTTTTTTCTACAATTGAATCCACATAAATCTTTTGTTTTAATAAATAAAGCATATTCATGGCTTAGGTTTCAAATCACATTTACAGATGAGGAAAATGTCTAGGCTGAAATAGGTAACACTGAAGTTACTACTGCTGGGAGGAATGCGTGTGCCACATGAGTTTTAAACCAAAAGAGCAGAGACTTCAAGGCAGAGAATGCCATACATGTCACCCTCTAGACTAGATAACTGGGAGCTGGAGAAGGAGGAGGAGACTTGGCGAAGTTCATGCAGCGCCATCTGACCCTCTCACCTAGCGCTGTGGGACCAGCTGGGAGCTGTTATTTTGAGATGAACTAGAGGTGGGTCCTGATCACAGCAAGTGGAATGTTCTCCCACTGTTAGCAACTAGGCCAAGGGCATCAGCCACAGAAGGGCACCCACTGTTAAACACAAAGTAACATTAGGACAGCAGAGAGGAAGCTACACAAACACTCTCGCTTATTTAAATATCAGAAGCTTCCATATCGTAACTGTAGAGTAGTGGATGGATTCCATCTCCGAAGACCTAGTCCAAAAACTTCCTATTGGCATTTGCACCAAACAAGGCTCCCCATACTTCTGGCATCATCTGCTGGGCTATGAGGTCCAGCTGGCTTTCTAGGGTATTTGAAACCTTTATTTTATGATCTCCATTATAGATCTCAATGCCACCAGCTATGTCCTCAGTTAGGTAGGCTTCCTGATCAATTTGGACATCAACATCATTTTTAGTGGCAATTTTGTACATAGGGATCACCTGTTGCACTGCAGCCTTTACCAGAGGTAAATCCTGTTTCCTGCAATGAACAATCATTCAGGGTTCCAGCAACTGGTACAAACCCTGGAGGCAGTCCATCCAGCAGCACCTGGTACCTGGTTGTATCTTTTACCACTATGCTGAGTCTCTGTTTTGCTTCATTTAGTAGGTCTGTGATAAGGTCACTTCTTGCTTTGAGGACTTTGAGCCTTGCTTGATTCATCAAATTGGACATCTGAATTTTCTTCTGCTGCTCAATCTGCTTCTCTTTCTTCTCATAGTATTCCATAATCTTCAGTCTTTGGGTTTGTACAAGCTGACCTTTCTCAATGTTGAACTCTTCTTCTACCTTTGCATCTATTTCTTCTGCTTTTTCTTTGGCCTCTTGTTCAATGAAAGCCATCATATGCTTAATCTGCTTTTGCACATCAGCATCACTGAGGGCCATGGAGAAAGCAATGCTAGACCGGTGGGCAATAGGATCGAGTAGAGGTTGAAGAGAATGGTGGGAGGGACGAGAAGAAGAAAACTCAGCACAGGTCTCAGGTTCCTTTACTTTATCCACCTTGAAGTACTTTAGACAAGTTTTTTTAGAAAGGTTTCATGAATGAGAATTTACAGAGCTATAGTGCCATCTACTGGAGAACAAAGATTACATTACTTCCTCAGCCAAGTTCACTACTGTATTTCTATCAAACAAATGCCAGGGTCATGTCTACACTGCCTTTCCATCAAGTATAATACATATAATTAACTATTAAGAGAAATCTGCTAACTTAACCACCTGCATGGCAGTTACAACTGAATCTAAGGAGACTACAAATGTATACTACTCCACACTCAACTCAGGCAAGAATGCAGAAGACTCGGGAATTAACACCCAGCTGGTTCAGAAATGACCAGGGATTTCCTTCTCAATAGCTTTTTTCTAAATCCTAACCTAACCTTATACTTTCTTATCTTGGGACAAGATCTCACTCTGTTGCCAGGGCTGGTCTCGAACTCCCGGGCTGAAGCAATCCTCCTGCCTCAGCTTCCAGAGGAGCTGGGGACTACTGCAACCACACCCGACTCATACTTCTTTTAAGGGCAGGGGGGAAAAAGGTTTTTTCAACTTGATTTACTCAGCATCATCCTCAAAAACAGAAGGCTAACATGACACACAAACATGGAGAAAAAAATCCATGAAGAAAAACAATAATATAGCTGTTGTTCTACAATTAACTATGTAGAATACTTGTGTTTTTCGGTAGTAAACACACTTTTTTTGGATTTTTTTCTTTTAAATATTAAACACTTCATAAGTTCCCATGTTTTCCTCTGCAGGGACCACACTAATCCTCTCTGTATTGTTCCCATTCTAGTATATGTGTTGCAAAAGTAAGTACTAACATATTCTTTTACATAAATAAACTTAAATTTTGTTGAATTCAGAAGAAGTACACAGGAGGAGAGGATGTTGGGGGGAGCAATGGAACTTACTGGGGTGCTACACGTCTCCAGTAGCGATCAATTCCATTTTTAAAATACAGAACAGCAAGCCACCTTACATTTATATCCAGTGTGTGGTTTGTGAAAATATTCTGTAAATAAAAAACATAGTATTAGAATGAACATGTAATTATACATGAACATGATTAATATACCCACAAAGAAGTATGGATAGATCATTCAATTAAATATTTAAATTTTATCACTAGGATATCATATTGATATTTTCTAAATATATATAGTTCTACAATTCATATAAGAATTCATAGCATGTTGATTATTTATGCTGAGTAACGAATATGTGGAAATTCAATATACTATTCTGCTCTTAGGTATGTTTGAAAATTTTCCTAGTAAAAAAGTAAATCCAGAAACAAGCAAATTTGATTATATTTCAAATGAATACCATAACCCTTGACACCTCCAATAAAATAAATAACTTCTAAATTAAAAAAGAAAAAGTGGACCCACTACAGTACAGATTCAAAGATTTCTAAGGAGACAAACCCCTGAGTTGTTAATACATGCTATGAAATGACCTATTTCATAGTATCTTTATCAAAATAATATGCTTACAAATAAGTTTGATAGCAGAACACTTTTAAGTGATATAAAGCCAAGTGTGATGTGAATAATTTCATCTCAAAATTAACCATTACTCAAAAAATGTATTCACTGTGTTAATCCAAATAATAATTAACAACCCACACAAGCCCCTACTTTGCACAGTAATGAGAGACCATAAAAATAACTGTGCAAGCTAAATTATGCAACAGGATCTTAATAATCAAGGGGAAAACTGTAATTGTTCTGTGATCTTTAAAAATTTCAGTCAAAACCTGACTGAAGGTTTTGAATTTCAGTCAAGACCTGACTACCAGTTCTAAATAAATGTACAGGGAAATGAAAAGAATAATAAAACTAACAGTTACACTGTAATTTAAAACATTACAAATAATAAGTTTTTTACAAAGAAATATAAAATATTTTAATTCTTATCTAGAATAGTTGGTGATAAGAAAAATGTAGGAATGAATGTGTTAGGTACTCAGTAAACAATGAATGTATTTACACTATATCTCAGACCAAAATCAACTCAAATCCCCAGAGAAGACCTCCTCTAAACATAACTTTGTGTGGAAAAACCCCAAAGCCAAAAATAATGATGTGGAAGTATGTTCTTTGCTATAGAAAAATATATGTTAAATATTTCCTTTTTCTTGTTTGTTTTTGAGACAGTCTCACTTTGTTGCCCAGGCTAGAGAGAGTGCCATGGCATCAGCCTAGCTCACAGCAACCTCAAAGTCCTGGGCTCAAGCAATCCTGCTGCCTCAGCCTCCCGAGTAGCTGGGACTATAGGCATGTGCCACCATGCCCAGCTAATTTTTTCTATATATATTAATTGGCCAATTAATTTCTTTCTATTTATAGTAGAGATGGGGGTCTCGCTCTTGCTCAGGCTGGTTTTGAACTCCTGACCTCGAGCAATCCGCCCGCCTCGGCCTCCCAGAGTGCTAGGATTACAGGTGTGAGCCACCACGCCCGGCCATGTTAAATATTTTCAACTCTCATTTTTAGAAAATCACATGCACATACAAAAAAAAAAAAAAAGATTATAAAATAGTTGTGTAATTTCCATTTATTCCTTAAGATCCCTGACAATCAAGAGTCCCTCTTTTGGGTCTCCATTATAAAAGAAAGAATGTACTTCTTTCACCACATTAATCACATTCGACTTTGACACATTACATGTCCTCCTTCAGCAGTAGATACAGTCTTGTCTCATGCCTGGACTCTAATCTAGCACAGTGCCTGGCACACAAGAAGCTTCATACTTACCTACTGAGCAAATGAGTGAATGAATGGAATTAATGTGGGAATATTGTGGAAGTTGATAGGTCTCAGCCTGTCTCAGCCATACTTGGGGAACCAAGAAAAGTCAAGCTGCAGATGACAATCCAAGTAGAAATATATTAAAAGTACTTTGAATAATAGGACTGGAACATAAGTCTGAGACCAGGTATACAAATTTGGAAGACTAGAATGGATAGCTGGGGCTAAATGAATGAAATGTGCCAAGATGGTGCGTCGAAGGGAACATGAAGACTTGACTGAAATACAGCAGCTTTTAAATCTGTTATAAACATAATCTATTCCAAAAAGAAATTTTACTATCTAAGAAGAAAATTATACCTAGTAAAAATAAAAACATCAAGGCACTTAATATTATTAATAATTCATCCATAAAAAAGACATCAAATAAGCAATGCCTTTTGGTTTTTAAGGTCCAGCAATAACTAAAATAAGAAATTCTAAAAGTTTTATATTTTGGCCTGAAAAAAAACACAAGGCTAATTACACAGCATATTCATTTAAATAAACATATGAAGAGTAAAGACAGAAATTTTCTAAAGATTTATACTATGTTCAAAATTTCCAAACATGATGCTGGGATTATATTAAAAAGTGAGATATTTTTAGTATCTTAAAATCTATTTCTTTTTTTCCCTTTTTGTTATTGAGTCGAACAGCCAACTTTCATGTTATATTCAGAATAACAAGTATGACTATAAACCACTTAATTTCCCTTACAGGCATGACCAATATCTTCTTAAATTTAACTAAAAACTCATACTTTTTGGCCAAGAAGTTAAAATATATATGTCAAATTGCTATCATTTATTCTATTTAACAAGATATGATAAACAATATTGCTTCAAATTTGTTAGCCAGTCACAAATATTGTGTTAATTTTTGACCCAATCGGTGGCCTCACTGCCCTGAGCAGAAACTAAAAGTTCTCAGTTTCTCAGAGTAAAAGAATAGGGAAGGCTCTTAGCACAAAAAGACTTCTTTCATTTTGGCACTGAGAAATAATTAACAATTTTTATTAATTAGCCAAAAACTATAGGCTCCAAGGAAGATTTGGTTACAGCACATATTATTAATTAAATCATTATACTTTTTTCCCATATCACCCAAGAAAAGATCAGATGTGTTGGCCAGGCATGGGGGCTCAAGCCTGTAATCCTACCATTCTGGGAGGCCGAGGCAGGAGGACACTTGAGGTCAGGAGTTTGAGACCAGCCTGAGCAAGAACAAGACCCTGTCTCTACCAAAAATAGAAAACTTAGCCAGGCAGGTTTCCAACTCCTGAGCTCAAATGATTCGCCTGCCTCGTCCCTAGGATTACAGACGTAAGCCACTGTGCCTGGCCAACAAATATTTCTTAAACACCCTCAAAAAGCCATACATTAAATTAATAAAATATTGGCAGTGGAAACATCAGCCAAACATATGGATCAGTTTCCTTAAAGAAATCCCCTAAAAAACTAAGTTTTTAGAACAATTAAAAGAGTGGTTTCTCATCTTACAAGAAATAAAAATAAATTACTTTAGAACAACTTACCAACAACACTGAATAGAAACCAGGCTGGGTCTCCCACTGTTTCAACTGCTCCTCAGCTGGTTTTAACACAGTAGTATCCTGACTGGTGGCCTGTGTTAAGACCTGAAGAACAACAGTGCTGGCACTATTGAGATCCATGGAAATCTGGCAATGATAAATTAACATACTTACATGTACATTACAAGTAATAAAAAATTAACAATAACACAAATTTATGTTCTGAAGTACTCCTATACTTCATTCACTTACTCCTTCTTCATGTTTCCACTTCATTTCTACCTTTTCTATGTACCATCCATACTCTTAAAACCCCCATAGTTCAAATTACTTTTGCTTAAATCAATTTATTTCTAAAGGAAACCGTCTTTCATTGTTACATAAATAGAACTTAATAGTAAATGGAGGGCTAGGGGCATGGGGAGGACACATACGCAAAACCCAAAGTTTCTAAATTCAGGTTAAATATTATTGTTTGCCCAAGACTGAGCATAATGCCTTTTGCCTTTCTTTTAAAAAGATTAATAAGTGTTATAAAGTTATTAACCACATACTAGTGCCCAACTTTATCCTTGAGAAGATCAGAAGGAAGAGAACTGAGGAAGAACTGCTTTGACTCATTGGTAAATACCTCCTAGCATCTTCTTACATGCCAGCAATGGTACATGTCCAAAACATTTAAAGAAACAGAAAAGATAAATACATATTCAGAAAATGCTGAGAAAAACCCAAACTAAACCATTCAACAAAAATATAAAATGTAAGTTAGAAAGGATATTAAGAGTCAGGTCATCTAATCCTGTATCACATATTTGAAGCCCATCCACAAATACATGAACAATTTATTGAATTCTCTAGGATTCTGTTTCTAACCACCCCCAAAATTATGTACAATTGTATATTTAGCAAGTATGTATATTTGTTCGCAATGTATATGCACAAAATGTATAAGATTAATATTGAAAGCTAAAAATTGATAGAAAATAAATCTAAGTTCTCAGTACAGAGATGACTGAGAATTAGCTTTCTGCTAGTAGCTATATCTAAAACTGAAGAATGTTCCAGATAGTAAAAGTCTGAAAGTCAGGCCAGGCATGGTGACTCACACCTGTAATCCTAACATTTCAGGAGGCTTGAGGCCAGGAGTTCTAGACCAGCCTGGGCAATAAGCGAGACCCTGTCTCTACAAAAAATTAAAAAATTAGCCAGGCATGGTTGTACGTGCCCTGTAGTCCCAGCTACTCAGGAGGCTGAGGTAGGAGGATTCCTTGACCCCAGAAGTTGGAGGCTACAGTGAGCTATGATGATGCAACTGCCCTCTAGCCTTGGTGACACAGTGAAATCCTGTCTTTAAAAAACAAACAAAAAAACAGTCTGAAGGTCATTAGCCTATAAAGAATACAGCCAAAGTAAATGACCCCTTTATTACAAGGGTTATATTAATAATTAAACTGCAGTGAAAGGGAAGGTCTCAAATGTTGCCTCGATAAGAAATTTACCTAAAATATGAGAACTTTTAAGAAAATCACCCATTTTAAAGCCTATATAATGAAGCAGGGCTCATCTAAAACACAAAAATTTCATTGTACCATCTTAAGAATGGCCTGGAATCTGAAAAATTCTACCAATTAGCAATAGAGCTGGATTAATATTTTAAAATAACACTCTGTTCTTACCTGTATTTTAGAACTAACTAGGGTGCCTTGTATAATGTTAATCTATTATCTCCCTCACTAATTGGAATTGTCTTTAACAATATAGAATTTCTGTGTTTATTAGCACTTGAAAACAAGTGAATGGATTTTCACTCAATTTAGAAGGCTTGTTGGTAATGTATATTACCAACATATATAATGACTTCAAAAACAGGATATATAAAAGAAATTCTCTTTATTGAGGTCCTAGTAGATACTTTAAAAAGATAGGCAGTATGTTTTGCTGTAGAAATATAATACGAACCATGAAAACAAGCTATGCATGAAACTTCAAATTTCTGTTAGCCATATTAAATGGTAAAAAATTTGAAATTAATTGTAATAATATATATTTAACTTGATATATCCAAAATGTTATCATTTCAACATATAATAAGTATCTTTAAAATGCTGAGATATTTTACTTTTTTTTATACTAGGTCTTCAAAATCCTATATATATTTTACATTTAAAGCACATTTCATTTCAAACCACACTTCAACAGCCCCATTTGGCTAGTGGTTACCATATTAGCACAACTCTAGGAAAGTCCTACTTAAAGTGTGATCCAAAGGCTGGTAGCCCCAGCATTACCTGGGATTCTCATAAAAATATAAATTCTCTATCCTCTCTTCAAAGCTAATAAATGAGAATAGCAGCAGAAGGCAGGAGGGCAAAAATCTATGCTTTAATAAGTTCACTAGGTCAATCTTTTAATTGCCAAAGTTTAAGAAGCACAACTTTAAAAGATCTCAATCTGAGCTACATCTAAAAGTCCAGGTCCATTGTTAATGCACTGACTTATAGTTGAACTGTCCTCACAATGAAACTGTCCAGGGTATGAAAAACAGGGATTTATTCACTCTCTACCAAGCAATGCAAGAGTAGCCAGCTCAAATTAAAAGTTTTACAAAATAAACTAATATTTGAGCATATATTATATGCCTAGTATTGTGCTAAGTGCTTCATCCATTTATTCCTAACAAGAATCCAATGTGGCAATCCATTTTTTACATAAATAATTAAATGGCCAGGTACAGCGGCTCACACCTGTAATCCTAACACTCTGGAGGGCCAGGGCAGGAGGATTGGTCGAGGTCAGGGTTTGAGATCAGCCTCATCAAGAGCGAGACCCCATCTCTACTAAAAATAGAAAAATTAGCAGGGAATGGTGGCGTATGCCTGTAATCCCAGCTACTCGAGAGTCTGAGGCAGGAGAATCGCTTAAGCCCAGGAGTTTGAGGTTGCAGTAAGCTAGGCTGATGCCATGGCACTCTAGCCCAGGTGACAGAGACTCCATCACAAAAAAAAGTAACATAAAAACATAAAAAACACATAAAAAACATAAAAAAAAATAAAGAAACATAAAAAATTAAAGATCAGAGACCTTACCTTGCCAAGGCCACAATCTATTAAGTGGTACTGCTTGGACTTGAACACCAACACCACTGGTCTTAATCAGTATCCTTGAGAGACAAAACCAACATTTAAGTTATCTTTGTAGTGCTGGGAACCCAACATGATACAAGACATATGCTTAATAAATTATTTGCTGAATAAAGGAAAGTGATCAATTCTGAACAATAAAGTACTTCACTCTGAACCACATTAGCTAATTAACTGATTTATATTCAGTAAAACTGCTGAAAGCCCACCGTGTGCCAGGCACCATTCTAGGTATAGAGAAGATAGCAGTGAACAAAACAGTGTCCCTGTTTCATGTAGTTTACATTCTAGCAGAAGACAGATCTAGAAAAAGAAAAAAAGGAAAAAAAAAAAAGAGGAAGTGATATAAAGAAAATAAAATAACATTAAAGACTAACTGCAAATGACTGTGTTACTTTAGATTGAGTGTTCCAGGGAAAGCTTCTCTGAAGTGATATTTATGAGAGACATTAATGAAAACAGAGATCCAGCCAGGCAAAGATCTGAAGGCACAGCTCCCAGTAGAAAAAAACAGCTAGAAATAAAGGCCTCGGGATTAAAAAACAAATTTAAGAAGGCCAGTGTGACTCACACGTTGTGAGAAGAGGAGAAAGTAGTACAAGATGAAGTTGGAAAGTAGGCAGGAACAGCTCACATATGACTTTATGGGGCAAAATAAGGTGTCTTAATTTGTATATAGGTACGAAAAAAGCCATAAGATAGGAACAATATATGAATATATGGATATCAACATATGAATAGAAAAAGGCTCTATCAAAAACCATCCCCATCCCACCACCACTGCCATAGAAAGAAATAAAAAAAGCCATAGCTTTGTTTGGGGGTACTACTTGAAAAATCACTGAATACTGTCAACCGCCAAAGTAATTTTCCCCTAGAGCAAAAATTTGTGCAGGGAACTCACATAAACACCTTCTCTCTCTGACCTTCCAGCAAAGTAATCCCTAAGTCTATGCACTCTTAACTTCATGCCCCATTTACTCTCACCATTTACCTGTTCTAAAGAAAGCTATTAGAGTTTCCCATCCATACTCCCTCCAGCACCCTGACCATACAGGTTTTCTCCAGAAGTCTGTACAGGTCCTCTCCAGAAGTCTATGCCCTGTCTACTTCTCTCCCTGCTTTGATCCTTGCTCCCATAAAGTCCATACAGTCTGTGAGGAAAAGCTCAGTTCATACATTTTTAGAGCACCAATGTTGTACTAGGCACTGCAATAGTTGATAGGATGACAAGAATCAGAAAGGTCCCTGTTTTCTACCCAAATTCTGTGGGTTACTGGGGTGAAAAGCAGAGGAAACCATTCTTATTATTAAAACAAACTAGCCCAGGCTCAGTGCTTCACACCTGTAATCCTAGCACTCTGGGAGGCTAAGGCAGGAAGATCGCTGGAGACCAGCGGCAAGGGTAGATGGAGTGGTTAACTTCCCCCTCCCTTGTATCTCGGACTGCTGGTGGGCTCCCCAGTGGGTGGAGAGACCTGCAGACACCAGCCCATAGACAGTCACCGACACGGAGCGGTAAGCCTATAGTGGACGCAGCACCAGGCTCCCAACTCCCTCGGGACACCTCTGTATGCACAGACCCGAGCCGCTTGGCAGGCGCCATATGGCTCCATTCTTCCCTCCCCCTTCCCTATGTGAGGCTGTCAAGAGAGACAATATAGCCACCAGCCAGAGGCATCCAGGAAATGGGACCTTCCCTTTTGGGGCCCTACAGCTGACTGAGGGGTACTCAGACGGTGAGCTCCCCACCCGCCAGCCCTCCCAGGTGCTGCCCGCTCAGTGATTCCAGGAGAATGGGGCAGACCCTGAGGCTGAGAGACACAGACCCAGCGTGGGCTCCCTGTGGGTGAATTAGGACTGGCACTCCTCACCCTGATGGGGTTAGGGATTGAAGTCTGGGGCCCAGAGGTCAGACCTGCAGACCAGATCCCGTGCACCCAGGTATCGCATTGCCCGGGGCACAGAAGGGATATTCTTGAACAAGCCTACTGAGGTATGTGTGCCTTCAGGGGCAGCTCAGCTTGCTTGAGGGCAACCCTCCTCCCAAAGGGGGGTCATGTGCCCAGCCCAGGTGGCGATCTTGCGCAGAGAACCTCCCAGCCAGCATCACAGCCAGGAGAGACCCAGTGGCGTGAGGTCTGGTTGCTGGCAGAGGCCCAGGAGTAGCCACGGAGTTGGGGAGGATGGAAAGAAGCAAGGCCTGCTCCAGACTGTGGGTCTCAGACAGCCCCACCCCCACACGCTGACTTTCTGACTGAGCTGGGCCATTGCAGCCCTGCCCTGGCAGCTTTTCCCGAAAGCAGAGAACAAAACTTTGACCCCTGCTAACAGCATTTGTGGTGCCTGAGGGCAGGCTTAACCAACCCAGCACCGCCCAGACTCACTCCCAGACCAGCCCTCACTGAGGTGGAGAATAAGGACATACCTGGAAGCCCCAGGGCCCCACCCACCACCTGAGGCACTAGAGTGCCTCTCCAGAGGAACAAGAGCTGGTTACAGGACATAAAAACAACAGTGTAGCCTGTTCCTTCAAGCAAGCGCCACCTACTGACAGGGAGGACATTCTGCACACCCTTTTCACGGCACCTACTGATTCATCATACAGGGAGTGGCTGAATCACACCCACAAACACCACCTACTGGCTCAGAGATTAAACAGGGGGTGTCACTATCCAAACGAAAACCTAAAGGCAAGAAGCAACAACTGATCCAGATGGGAAAAAATCAGCAAAGGAACTCTGGAAATATGAAGAACCAAACGGAAAGCACACCTCCAAAGAGGAGCACCAGCCCCTTAGAAATGGACATTAACCAAAATCAGACCACTAAAATGACAGGAGAAGAATTTTGAACATGGATCATAAGAAAATTCAATGACTTGTAAGAAAAACTGGATAACCAACACAAAGAAAATGCAAAAAGATTCCAGGACCTGGAACAAAAATTCACTAAAGAAATTGAAATAATAAAGAAAATTCAATCAGAACTCCTGGAAATGAAGACTCAATTCAGGGAACTATAAAACACAGTGGAAAGCCTCAAGAACAGGATAGATCAAACCAAAGAAAGAGTCTCAGAGATTGAAGATAACATCTTCCAATTAAATAAATCAGTCACAGAGACAGCAGAGAAACAAGAGAAAAAAGCAAAGCCTACAAGAGATGCGGGATTATTTGAAGAAACCTAATGTGAGGGAAAAAGAAAACACTCAAGGGTTGGACAAGCTATTTGAAGATATAATAGAGGAAAATTTCCCAGGCCTTGCTAAAAATCTCTAGATACAAGTTCAAGAAGCTCAAAGGATCCCTGGGAGATTCAATGTAATCAGGAAGCCGTCATGACACGCAGTCATCATACTGACCAAAATATCAACTAAAGAAGCCCTTCTACGAGCTGTAAGACAAAAGAAGCAAGTAACATACAAAGGAAAGCCAATCCGAATAATGCCAGACTTCTCTACTGAAACTTTATAAGCAAGGAGAGACGGGGGGGGGGGGGGGGGGGGGGGGCCATTCTCACTTTCTGAAATAGAATAATGCTAAGCCTAGAATCTTATTCCCTGCAAAGCTGAGTTTTGTATATGAAGGAGAAATCGAGACATTCTCAGATAAGCAAAGACTGAGGGAATCACCAAGACAAGACCAGCCCTACAAGAAGTACTCAAAACCAGTGTTACCCACGGATCAGCACAATAAACACTCACGAAGGTAAATCTACTCACAGCTAAAGATCAAAGCCCAGATACCACAATGGCTCAAGAGAGAAAACAAAGCAACAAAGTTCAACCCAACATAAGGAAGAGAAATCTGTCCTACCTATCAGTTACTCAATAAATGTGAATGGCTTGAACTCCCCGCTCAAGAGACATAGGCTGGCCGAATGGATAAAAAACACAAGCCAAGTATCTGCTGCCTTCAGGAAACACATCTAACCTGCAAGGATGCAGTTAGACTAAAGGTAAAGGGGTGGAGAACAATATTTCAAGCAAACGGAAGCCAAAAGAAAGCTGGAGTGGTGGTGCTGATTACAGATAACTTAGTTTTCAAATCAACTAAAGTAATAAAAGACAAAGGAGGTCACTACATAATGGTGAAGGGTACACTTCAACAACAAGACATAATAATTCTAAATATATATGCACCCAACTTTGGTACACCCAGATTCATAAATCAAACTCTACCTAATCAAACAAATGGATAAACAACAAAACCATAATAGTCAGAGACTTTAACACCCCAGTGACAGCACAGGGCAGATCCTCCAAACAGAAATCAACAAAGAGGTCAGCCTCCGGTGACATCAGTACGCTTCGAGGGTGCCAGCCCCCAGCACCAGCCCCCAGAGTCCTGCGATGGCTGGGCTGGGGCGGGGCGTAGGGCCAGCTGAGCTATCCCGTCAGACTGCACTAGTTCGAATGAAAGCTCCTCAAGATGGCAGTGGAAGGGGCCGAGACACAAGGAGGATATGGAATATTATCTTATAAAATGGAAAGGATGGCCAGATTCTACAAATACTTGGGAACCTATACAAAATCTCAAGTGCCCATTACTACTTCAGCAATTCTCTAATGACAAGCATAATTATTTATCTCAGGTAAAGAAAGGCAAAGCAATAACTCCAAAAGACAATCAAAAAACTCTGAAACCAGGCCAAGCGCGGTGGCTCACACCTGTAATCCTAGCACTCTGGGAGGCCGAGGTGGGCGGATTGCTCGAGGTCAGGAGTTTGAAACCAGCTTGAGCAAGAGCGAGACCCTGTCTCTACTATAAATAGAAAGAAATTAATTGGCCAACTAATATATATACAAAAAATTAGCCAGGCATGGTGGCGCATGCCTGTAGTCCCAGGTACTCGGGAGGCTGAGGCAGTAGGACTGCATGAGCCCAGGAGTTGGAGGTTGCTATGAGCTAGGATGACACCATGGTACTCACTCTAGCCTGGGCAACAAAGTGAGACTCTGTCTCAAAACAAAACCAAAAAAGAAAAACTCTGAAACCTGCGGTTGCTGAGTACACTGTGAAGAAGGCTAAACAAAGGATAGCTCTGCAGAGATAGCAGGATGAACTATATTTGTTGAAAATACTGTTGACTTAAGAGGGCCCACCTTTAGATGTCTACTACATTAATGAATATAAACCAGCTCCTGGAATCAGCTTAATTAATGAAGCTACATGTGGTTGTTCGTGCATGGATTGCTTCTTTGACAAATGTTGTCTTGTTGAAGCTGGAGTTCTTTTGACTTATAACAAAAAACAACAAATTAAAATTCCGCCTGGTACCTTAATCTATGAGTAAAACTTAAAGTGTCAATGTAGACCTGATTGTCCCAACAGGATTGTACAAAAAGGCACACAATATTCACTTTGCATCTTTCGAACTAGCAATGGCCATGGCTGGGGTGTAAAAACCCTTGTGAAAATTAAAAGAATGCTCTGGGAGACCGAGGCAGGCGGATTGCTCGAGGTCAGGAGTTCAAAACCAGCCTGAGCAAGAGCGAGACCCCGTCTCTACTATAAATAGAAAGAAATTAATTGGCCAACTAATATATATAGAATAAATTAGCCAGGCATGGTGGCGCATGCCTGTAGTCCCAGCTACTCGGGAGGCTGAGGCAGCAGGATTGCTTGAGTCCAGGAGTTTGAGGTTGCTGTGAGCTAGGCTGATACCACGGCACTCACTGTAGCCTGGGCAACAAAGTGAGACTCTGTCTCAAAAAAAAAAAAAAAATTAAAAGAATGAGTTTTGTCATGGAATATGTCGGAGAGGTAATCACAAGTGAAGAAGCTGAAAGACGGGGGCAGATATATGACAACAAAGGAATCACATATCTCTTTGATCTGGACTATGAATCTGATGAATTCATAGTGGATGCAGCCTGATATGGAAATGTGTCTCATTTTGTGAATCACAGTGTAAGAAGAAATACTTAAACTGTACACAAGATTAATAATTCAACTTAGTACTATTTTTAATGATTTTCCATGGTTTGAAAAATAATCATCTTTAAACTACGTATTCTTTTAACATTTCCAAAGTACATATTTTGATATGAGGGCCCCTTCTGTTAAGTCATGGTGTTATTGCTGTATTAGGAAAATAAACATTGAGGTACCTACCCCCCCCAAAAAAAAGAAAAGAAAATCAACAAAGAAATAATGGACTTAAATTGAACTCTAGAACAAATGAGAATGACTGACATTTACAAGACATTCTACCCCAAAACCATTGAATATACATTCTTCTCATCAGCTCATGGGTCATTCTCTAGAATTGACCATATCCTAGGACACAAAGCATGTCTCAAACAATTTTAAAAAATAGAAATTATACCATGTATCTTTTCAGACCACAATGAAATAAATGTAGAAATCAATCCTAACGGGAGTTCTCATTTCTACACAAAGTCATGGAAACTAAACAACCTTCTGCTGAATGGTTACTTCATTAATGAGGAAATCAAGATGGAAATCAAAAGAGTCTTTGAACTAAAGGACAAAAGTGACACAAGTTGCCAAAATCTGTGGGACACAGCTAAAGCGGTCCTAAGAGGAAAGTTTATTTCCATAAACGCCTATATCCAAAAGTCAAAAAAATCACAAATAGACAACCTAATGAATCGTCTCAAAGAGCTGGAAAAAGAAGAACAGACCAACCCCAAACCCAGCAGAAGTACTGAAATCATTAAGATTAAATCAAAACTAAAAGAAATTGAATACAGGGAAACCATATGGAAGCGTAATAAAACAAAAAGTTGGTTCTTTGGAAAAAAAAAAAAAAACAAAAACAAAATTGACATACCTTTTGCTAGACTAACGAAAAGCAGAAAAGAAAAATCTCTAATAAGCTCCATCAGGAACAAAAAAGGAGAAATTACAACTGATGCCCTGGAGATACAAGACATAATTTATGAATACTACAAAAACCTCTATGCACAAAAACTGGAAAATGAGGAAATGGACAATTTCTTAGAAACACACAGCTTCCGTAGGCTCAACCAGGAAGAAACAGAATTCCTGAACAGGCCAATATCAAATACTGAAATTGAAACAGTAATAAAAAAAAAAAAAACCTTCCTAAAAAGAAAAGTCCTGTACCACATGGCTTCACACCTGAATTTTACCACACCTACAAAGAAGAACCAGTGCCTATCCTGCAGAAATTATTCCACAATATCGAGAAGGATGGAATCCTCTCCAACACATTTTATGAAGCGAACATAACCCTGATACCAAAACCAGAAAAAGATGCAACAAAAAAAGAAAACTACAGACCAATATCCCTTATGAATATATATGCAAAAATTCTCAACAAAATCCTAGTCAATCGAATCCAGGTGCTTGCCAAGAAAATAATCCATCACAATTAAGTGGGTTTCATCCTAGGGATGCAGGGATAGTTCAACATATACAAATCTATAAATGTAATTCACCATATAAACAGAAGAAAAAACAAAGACCATATGGTCCTTTCAATAGATGCAGAAAAAGCATTTAACAAAATTCAACACCCTTTTATGATAAGAACTCTCAACAAAATAGGCATAGACAGGGCTTATCTAAAAATGATACAAGCCATATATGACAAACCCACAGCCAATATCATACTGAATGGGGAAAAATTGAAATCATTCCCACTTAGAACTAAAACAAGACAAGGTTGCCCACTATCTCCACTTCTATTCAACATAGTGCTGGAAGTCCTCGCTACAGCAATCAGACAAGAGAGTGGAATTAAGGGCGTCCAAATGGGAGCAGAAGAGATCAAACTCTCACTCTTTGCTGATGACATGATATTATACCTAGAAAACCCCAAGGATTCAACCAAGAGACTCCTTGAACTGATAAATGAATTTGATAAAGTCTCAGGACACAAAGTCAATACACAGAAATCAGAGGCATTTGTATACACCAACAACAGTACAAGTGAGAACCAAATCAAAGACTCAATTCCCTTCAAAATAATAACAAAGAAAATAAAGTACCTAGGAATATATTTACTAAGGAGGTAAAAGACCTCTACAGGGAGAACTATGAAACACTGAAGAAAGAAATAGCAGAGGATGTAAACAGGTGGAAGAATATACCATGACCATGGGTTGGCAGAATCAACATTGTTAAAATGTCTATACTACCCAAAGTGACCTACAGAGTCAATGCAATTCCTATCAAAATACCATCATCATTTTTCACAGATATAGGAAAAATAGTTTTACGCTTCGTATGAAACCAGAGAAAACCGCATATAGCAAAATCAATCCTAGGCAATAAAAACAAAATGGGAGGTATCAATTTACCAGACTTCAAACTATACTACTGGCTACAGCTTAAAACAGCTTGGTACTGGCACAAGAACAGGGACATTGACCAGTGGAACAGAACAGAGAACTCAGATATAAAACCATCCTCATATAGTCAATTAATCTTCAACAAAGCAGACAAAAACATACACTGGGGAAAAGAATCCTTATTCAATAAATGGTGCCGGAAAAACTAGATAGCCACATGTAGAAGACTGAAACAGGATCCTTTTACCTCTCACAAAAATCAACTCACTCTGGGTAACAGACTTGAACATTAGGTGTGAAACTATTAGAATTCTAGAGGAAAACATTGGAAATACTCTTCTAGACATTGGTCCAGGCAAAGAATTTATGAAGAAGACCCCAAAGGCAATCACAGCAACAACAAAAATAAATAAATGGGACCTGAACAAATTAAAAAGCTTCTGCACACCCAAAGAAACTGTCAAGAGAGCAAACAGACAACTCACAGAATGAGAGAAAATTTTTGCAAGCTACACCTCCGATAAAGGGCTGATAACTAGAATCTATTTAGAACTCAGGAAAATCAGCAAGAAAAAATCAAACAACCCTATCATAAAATGGGCAAAGGACATGATCAGAAACTTCTCAAAAGAAGACAGAATAATGGCCAACAAACATATGAAAAAATGTTCAACATCTCTAATCATCAGAGAAATACAAATCAAAACCACAATGAGATATCATTTAACTCCAGTGAGAACAGCCTTTATCAAAAAGTCCCCAAACAATAAATGTTGGCGTGGATGTGGAGAGAGAGGAACACTCCTACACTGCTGGTGGGACTGCAAACTAGTTCAACCTCTGTGGAAAGCAATATGGAGATACCTTAAAGAGATACAAGTAGATCTACCATTTGATCCAGCAATTCCACTACTGGGCATCTACCCAAAAGATCAAAAGTCACTTTATGAAAAAGACACCTGCACTCGAATGTTTATAGCAGAACAATTCACAATTGCAAAGCTGTGGAAACAACCCAAGTGCCCATCGATTCATGAGTGGATTAATAAAATGTGGCATATGTATACCATGGAGTACTATTCAGGTATAAGAAACAACCGGTGATATAGCACCTCTTGTATTTTCCTGGATAGAGCTGGAACCCATTCTACTAAGTGAAGTATCTCAAGAATGGAAAAACAAGCACCACATGTACACACCAGCAAATTGGTATTAAATGATCAATACCTAAGTGGACATGTTGGAAAAACATTTATTGGGTATCAGGCGGGTGGGATGGGTATATACGAACACAATGAGTGAGATATGCAATGTTTGGGGGATGATCATGCTTGAAGCTCTGACTCGAGGGGGGAGGGGAGGCATGGGCAATATATGTAATCTTAACATTTGTACCCCATAATATGCTGAAATAAATAAATAAATAAATATATATATATATATATATATATATATATATATAAAAATTAAAAAAAAAAAAAGAATTAGAAGCGGCCGGGCTGTACTTCAGTGGCTCAAGCGCTTGTAATGCCAAGTTCCTTGGGAGGCCAAGACCAGAGGATTGCTTGAAGCCAGGAGTTAGAGACTAGCCTAGGCAACATAGCAAGCTCCTGTTTCTACAAAAAAAAAAAAATTTTAAATTAGCCATGCATCATGGTGCGCATCTCTAGTACTAGCTACTTAGAAGGCTAAGGCAGGATTGCTTGAGTCCAGGATTTCAAAAGAATAGCAAGAATCTGTGGATCTTGAGCCACAAACCCAGGCCTGTCCCAGAATGTAACAGAAGAGAAGCTCTACTCCAAGAAGGTATAGTCAAGAACACAGGGCTCTTTCCCATCCCAGCTCCCAGCATAGGGCTACAGTTTCTCCCCAGGCAGGCAGGCAGGCGGCCAGCACTTCTCATCTACCCCAGCCTTGTGTTGGCAGAAGTTCTATTTTAAACAATCACAACTAGTAGTCTGGGGCTCACTTCTTCCATCCAGGTACCCCTTCTGGAGCAGAAGCTCTACCCCAGGGCAGCAGGCAAATAACAATGAACCTCAATTGTGCCCACACCACCTTGCCCAACGGGCAGAGGTATCACACCAGGAACAGTAACAGTTGGAGACCTTAACATGCAATTTTCAATAATGAGTGGAACAGTAAGAAAATATCAACAAGGACATAACAGTCTTGAACAGGGTACAGTGACTTATGCCTGTAGTCCCATCTACTCAGGAGGCTGAGGCAGGAGGATCATTTGAGCCCAGGTTGCAATGCACTGATCATGCCACCACACTCCACCTGGGTGACAGAGTTTTGGAGACCCTGTTTCTAAATAAGTAAGTCTTGAACAACATTCTACACAAACGAAACCTAAAAGACATTTACACAGCACTCTACTCAACTACAGCAGAATGTATACAAACATTCTTCTCAAGTACACATGGAACATTCTCCAGGATAGATCACATGCTAGACCACAAAACAAGACTCAATAAATTTAAAAGGACTGAAATAATACAAATACATTCTCTGATCACAATCAATAACAGAAAGATATATGAATAATTCACAAATATGTGGAAATGAAACAACACACTCCTACATAATCAATAGGTCAAAGAAATCATAGGGAAATGAGAAAATACTTTGAAATGAATGAAAATGGAGACACTATAACAAAACACATGAGATGTAGCTTAAGCAGTGCTTAAAGGGAAATTTATAGTTGTAAATGCCTACACAGTCATCCCTCAATATCTGAGGGGGACTGATTCCAGGATCCCCTGCAGATACCAAAATCTGAGGATGCTTAAGTCCCTTATATAATATAAAATGTCACAGTAGTATCTGTATATAACATAAGCATGCACACATTCTCCCATATACTTTAAATCATCTCTAGATTACTTATAATGCCAAATGCAATGAAAATGCTATGTAAATAGTTGTTTCACTGTATTGCTTTTTTTATTTGTATTTTTTAATTTTTGTATTTGTTTATTTTTACTTTTTAATATTTTCAATCTACAATTGGTTGGATCGACAGATGCAAAATCTGCAAACACAGAGGGCTGATGGTATTAAAAAAAGAAAGATTTTGTTACAGGTTAAATGTTTGTGTCTTTTCCCTGCCCCCCACCACCCCGAAATTCATATGTTGAAATCAATGCTCAATGTGATGGAATTTGGAGGTGGGACTTTTGGGAGTTGAGTCGGTCAGGAAGATGGAACCTTCACGAATGGCACCAGTGTCCTTATAAGAAAAGCCAGGGAGCTAACTCACTCTTTTTCTGCCATGTAGGGATACAAGAAGATAGTTTGCAACCCAGAAGAGGCCCCTTATCAGAGCCTGACCATGCTGTTACCCTGATCTCAGACTCACAGCCTCCAGAACTGTGAGAAAAAAATCTGTTTATAAGCAACCCAATTTATGGTATTTTGTTACAGCAGCCCGAACTGGCTAAGATCTCAAATCAATAACCTAACCTTCCACCATAAGACACTACACACTAAATACACAAGAGTAAACTAAGACTGAAGTAAGCAAAGGAAGGAAATAAAAATTAGAGCAGAAAATAATGAAATAGAAAATAATAGAGGAAAAAAATCAGTAAACCCAAAAGTTGGGTTTTTTTAAAGATCAATAAAATTGACACACACCTTTAGTTAAAATAATCAACAAAACTGAGGGAAGATGTGTATTATTTTTTTTTTTTTTTTTTTTTTTTTTTGAGACAGAGTCTCGCTTTCTTGCCTAGGCTAGAGTGAGTGCCGTGGCATCAGCCTAGCTCACAGCAACCTCAAACTCCCGGGCTCAAGTGATCCTCCTGCCCCAGCCTCCCGAGTAGCTGGGACTACAGGCATGAGCCACCATGCCCGGCTGATTTTTATATTATATATATTAGTTGGCCAATTAATTTCTTTCTATTTTTATGGTAGAGACGGGGTCTCGCTCAGGCTGGTTTTGAACTCCTGACCTTGAGCGATCCGCCCGCCTCGGCCTCCCAGAGTGCTAGGATTACAGGCGTGAGCCACTACGCCCGGCCAAAGATGTGTATTATTAAATCAGGAACAAATGAGAAGACATTGTTACCAACCTTACAGAAATAAAAAGGATGAGAGGAAATACTATGACCAGCTGTATGTGAAAAAATTAGATAACCTATCAAAATCACAAATTTCTAGAAAAATATAAACTACTGAAACTGTATCAAGAAGAAATAAAAAATCTAAATAACTCTTGTAACAAGCAAACAGATTCAATTAGTAATTTTAAAACTTCCCACAAAAGCCCAGGACCACATGGCTTCCTGATGAATTCTCCCAAACATTTAAAAAATAACAATCCTCTACTAACTGTTCTAAAAAAAATAGAAGAGGAGGGACCACTTCCCAATTCATTCTATGAGGCCAATGCTATCCCAATACCAAAACCAAACAAAGACATCACAAGAAACTACAGGCTAGTATTTCTTGTGAATATAGAAGCAAAAATCATCAACAAAATACTAGCAAACAAAATCCAGTGATATATAACAAGGATTATACACCATGACCTAGTGGAATTTATCCCAGGAATGCAAGCTTGGTTCAACAACTGAAAATCAACTAATGTATTATATCACATCAACAGAATAAAAGACAAAAACCACATGATCATCTCAATAGAAACAGAAAAAGCATTTGACAAAATCCAATATCCTTTTATGATAAGAACACTCAATAAACTAGAAATAAAAAGAAACTTCCCCAATTTGATAAAGGGCATCTAGGCATCTATGAAAAAGTCAGTTAACATCACACTTAACACTGTATGCTTTTCCCCAAGATCAGGAACAAGACCAAGTTGTCTACTCTCATAACACATTCAAAATTGTACTAGAAGTTCTAACCAAGTAAATTAGAAAGGGCATCCAAATTAAAAAGGAAGAAATAAAACTATTTGTATTTGCAAATGGCATATCTTATATATAGAAAAATCCTAAGGAATGCATTATACTATTAAACTAATAAGCAAGTTCAATAACTAATAAGTTATTAGTTAATAACTAATAAAACTAATAAGCAAGTTCAGAGTACAAGATCAGTATACAAATATCAATTGTATTTCTACATACTAGCAATAATCTGAAAATTAAATCAAGAAAACAATTTGGGTCAGGCACAGTGGCTCACGCCTGTAATCCTAGCACACTGGGAGGCCAAGGTAGGAAGGTAGCTTAAGCTCAGAAGTTTGAGACCAGCCTAAGCAAAAGTGAGACCGTTTCTACTAAAAATAGAAAAATTAGCTGGGTGTGGTGGCATGCACCTGTAGTTCCAGCTACTCACGAGGCTGAGGCAGGAGGATCACTTGAGCCCAAGAGTTTGAGATTTCAGTTAGCTCCAATGATGTCACTGTACTCTACCCAGGGCAACAGAGCAAGACTCTGTCTTTAAAATAAAAAATAAAATAAAATTGTAAAAATAATTTAAAAAGAAAACTATTCTATTTACAATTTCCACAAAAAAACAAAATACTTAGGAAAAATCTTAATAAAATAAGTGCAAACTTGAATGAAGAAAAGTACGAAACATTGTTGAAGGAAATTAAAGACATACCAGATTCATAAATTGGAAGACTTAGTATTGTTAAGACAGCAAATTGATCTACAGATTCAGTGCAATCCCTATCAAAATACTAGCTGACTTTTTTTTCCCCAAAAAATGACAAGTTGATACTGAAATTCATATAGAAATGCCAGGATCCTAGAGAGCCAGAACAAACTCTATGTCCCTACACACTACATCTTAATAACACTCCCCAGGCACTGATTGACTAAAGATGCTCCTATATATTCCCAAAGACTCCCAGGTAAAATAACCACAAGGGCTACTGATGCATTCCCTATGATACTTCATGCAGACTGTCAAAGATTGGTTTGTTTGCAGAAAGGAAATACACAACAAAACATACATAATATCAAGGAGAGGAACTATTTCCTTGATTAATCTACTCTTAAAATATCACCTCTACTCAAGAATTTCAAAGGACCTACTAACTCCTGTTTAGTAGAAATGTATTTGGAAACTACAACTTAAATCTACCTAAGTCTATCAGGATCTTAAAATATCCTCTGTTAACTTAATCTGTTTTGTAATTAGAGGACTATTATAAGAAATAAAAATTACAATATAAAATAAATATGTACTACTATTCAAATATAAAAACATCTACAAATAAGACAAGCAAAAAACGTATCATAATATAAATAGTAGTTGTATTAAGATAGCTCCAGGGGTTATCCTTATTATAGTTTACACATTTTACCTTTTTTTTTTTTTTTTTCCTGAGACAGAGTCTCACTTTGTTGCCCAGGCTAGAGTGAGTGCCATGGCATCAGCCTAGCTCACAGCAACCTCAAGCAATTCTGGGCTCAAGCAATCCTTCTGCCTCAGCCTCCGAGTAGCTGGGACTACAGGCATGCGCCACCATGCCTGGCTAATTTTTTCTATATTTATAGAGAGTTCTGTTCATATCCTTTGCCCACTTTTTGATAGGGTTGTTTGATTTTTTCTTGCTGATTTTCCTGAGTTCTATATAGATTCTAGTTATCAGCCCTTTATTGGATGTATAACATGCAAATATTTTCTCCCATTCTGTAGGTTGTCTATTTGCTCTCGTGATAGTTTCCTTGGCTGTGCAGAAGCTTTTTAATTTGATTAGGTGCCATTTATTTATTTTTGTTGTTGCTGTGATTGCCTTTGGGGTCTTATTTTCTTTTTAAACACCAAGTAGTAAGAATATTAAATGACTCATAGAGATGACTATTTTCAGTTAAAACTGCTGCTTGAAAAAAACTAAAAACAACAAACAAAACAAAATCCCAGCCTTTTGATTATAAGACCCAGAATCTCCTGGTTGGAGAAAATTGTCTTTTGGTAAACATTACCTTCACAAATCTAGATAATATGACAGAACTGTTGCCACTCTCATGTCTTCTTTTACTACTGAAGACCAATTTTATAAGTTATCTCTCCTGCACTTTTGTGAGAAGAGTGTAATTACTGACCACATTATATACTAACAAATGGTATATTTAATATATTGCAATGATTTCTTGATATGTGCTTAACAAGAGAAATATATGTTAATTGGCAGCTCTTGAGAAGCTGGGATATTTTAGGAGTAGGGTAGAGAAATCAAGCAAATAGCTAATTCACATGGAAATTTAGAGTAGGTGTAAAATGAAAATCCTTGCCTTAAAAATTTTTTTTCATTAGTAAGGTAAAATGTGGGCCAGTCGCAGTGGCTCACACCTGTAATCCTAGCTCTCTGGGTGGCCGAGGCGGGCGCGGATTGCTCAAGGTCAGGAGTTCAAAACCAGCCTGAGCAAGTGTGAAACCCGTCTCTACTATAAATAGAAAGAAATTAATTGGCCAACATATTAGTATACCATGAAGTTCTACTCAGCCACAAAAAAACAATGGTAATCTAGCACCTCTTGTAATATCCTGGATAGAGCTGGAGCCCATTCTATTAAGCGAAGTATCACAAGAATGGAAAAACAAGCACTGCAGGTACTCACCATCAAATTGATATTAACTGACTTAACTGACCAACACTTAAGTGCATATATAGTAGTAACATTCATCGAGTGCTGGGCAGGTGGGAAGAGGGAGAAGAGGATGGGTATACTCACACCTAATGGGTGCTGTGCTGTTTGGAGGATGGACACACTTGAAGTTTTGACTCAGGTGGAGCAAAGGTAATATATGTAACCTAAACATTTGTACCCCCTTAATATCCTGAAATAAAAATAAATTTAAAAAAAAGAAAAATTGTTTAAAATATTTAAAAGCTGGGAAAATCAAAATAACCAAAAAAGTCTAACTTACTATTTACTTTCCTTTAAGCTTCATGCATTATATACCCTTCCATCACATAAAAGAAAATAAATTTGTATTTGTTAGCAATAGTGTCTTTACTTTTATTTCTAAGTCTTCTACATGACAGTTCCCAACTTGTTGCTTTACCCAATAACGTACTAGTAGGTCTACCATTCCTAAAGACATAAAAATAAATTGAATAATATGCAGTGCCATCTGATGGCAAGAAGTACCACACCCCAAAAACTATGTTGCAAGCATCCTTTCTCCTCAAAGAGAGCTGGGGGAAAGAGGGAACTTTGGAATTCTCAATGAGCATTTGGCCAGGACAACCATCTTGAAATGTAGCAAAGTTCTTAGGGTTCAAGAAGATAGAGCAAAGAATGCTGAGCTCTTGAGAGAAAGAAATGAATAGGAGCCAAAAGAGTACTATAATACTAGAAAGGATAACATCAAAACATAAAAATGAAAACCTCACTTTGAGGCCAAACACGACCACCAAAGAAAGTCTTTACAGCACTGTCTCTACTTCTATAAATACTGCATCACTAAAAGTACTCTCTACCAAAAGCAAATGTGAGGTGAAGACGTGTTTTTGAGCTTTAGTAAAAGTAAACATGAAGGAATTTTTAAAAATGTAATAATGTAAGCGTTCTTTTGGCATAAAGGAGATTGAGAAACCATGGAACAAGAACAGGCAGAGTGATATGAGAGAAATGAAACCACCTAGTGATTCACTGCAGGATTCCACATTAAGAGAATATTCAGAAAGAGGAAAAAGAATTGCCATATGCAAGCCACTGCAAGAGAGACACTGACAACTTAAAAGCTCTAATTTTGCCCCTGGAAGAACAGACACTGAGCAAATAACTTTAAAAGTAGCCTACTGGAGAAACGTATAAGCAATGTGGTATTTAGTATGTATTATTGGAGCATTTCCCATACAGGGATGAGAGGAAAATGCCATTTTTTCCAAAGATAGTTAGATTCCTGTATGTTAAATCATGATCTATAGCCTTAGTTTACAAAGAGAAGAATAGGAGGCAGGAAGCATACTCTTGAGGAATCATGGATAGGAAATAGGAGAAAACTGCTCAATTGCCTGAAGTCAAAAGCAAACCAGAGAAAGACAACATGTTAAAGACAAGAAAGAAATGAATTTTTCTGAAGACTAGGAAAGAGTTCAAAGATAATAAAAATAGAAAAGTTACCATATTAGAAAAGTTTAAAAAGGAACATTTTAATATTTTGAGAAAACAAAATCTTAAAAGAAAAGCTTCATATCAGTGTTCAATTCAAGGAGTAAAATAAAAAAAAAAATAAAAAAAAAAAAAATAAAAAAAAAAAAAAACAAAAAAAAAAAAAAAGAAAAGCTTCATGAAAGTTAAACTTAATCTGATCAAGCTTCTAGAGCTTTGACCAGTGTAATTACAGAAGTAGGCAGGAAGTAAGATGAACCAAGGATGATAACTGTTAAAGCTGGGTGATGGGTAGGTAGACAGGGGTTCATTATACAGTTCTGTCTACTTTAATGTGAGTGTGAGTTTTTTTTCCAGATAGGGTCTGTCTCCGTCACCGAGACTAGAGTGCAATGGCACAATCACAGTTCATTGCGGCCTTGAACTCCTGGCTCAAACAATCCTCCTGCCTCAGCCTCCCAAGTAGCTAGGACTACAGGCACATGCCACCATGCCCAGTTAATTTTTTCATTTTTTGTAGAGTCAAAGGTCTTGCTATGTTGCCCAGGTCTCGAACTCCTGACCTCAAGTGATCCTCCTGCCTCAGTCCTCCAAAGTGCTGGGATTACAGGCATGAGCCACAACACCTTATGCATGTTTTTTAAAACAGCAGCTAATGAACACAGAGAGTACTAAAGTCGTTATTCACGACAGGCATCGCCCAGTCTGGAAATCTTAAACTGCACTAGACAAAGCACTCCTTCTTCTACACTACTGTTCTACATAGTACACACTTCTATTATTATGCCTATTTCCTTGTTTACTTGTGTTTCATTCACAAAATTATGAACTGTTTAAAGGGAAGAACTGTGCCCTATTTATCTATATACGCCACCACCTAGCACAATGTCAGGGATATAGCTCAGTAATTATATATACATATACATAAAAAAATAGATTTTAATATACATAATATATAATGTTCAGTAAATGTATGATCAACCAAACAAAGGAATAATGTGAATTGTGATTTCTAAGAGTGGAAGATGAGACAGAAAGAAATCAACTTATCTTTCTGGAAAAATAGAAATTGTATCATAGTAAAGAAAGAAATATCTACAACAAAACACTACAAGAGTAAACAGTATCCTGAATGGTTGAAAAAAATTAAGGAATTAATGACCAGTCCATTTAGTATCTTCCTATATCAAAACAGGGCACATCAAGCTAACAAAATTTAACAGTACTCTTCACTTAGGAATATCTAACACCTTTTCTTCTAATCCTATGCTTTCCAGTCACCTTTCTGATATTTACTTAGTTTATCATTAGACTTTTCAATATTTATTCAGTCAATAAATACATATTCAACACCTACCAATGCCAGACACTATTCTAGGCATTTGAAATACATTAATGAACTGGAGAAAAAAAAAAAATCCAGACCCTGTGGAGAGTATTTTCTAGTAGAAGGAGAAATAAATGGCAAACAAACAACAAATGGGGACAGAGAAACAAATGGGTGAACTATAAAGTACATAATAAGGCAGTATACAGGCCCAGGAGGCAACTGTGAGAGAAGACCTGTCCAATAAACCCAAGTATTTCTATCTCACTGGGAGTTTTTAGTAAAATGGCATTGATAAGCTGCAATAAGTCTCTTGCCTATTTATTATACATAGGAGTCTCCCATTACTGATCATCTCCTAATGGGAAAAGTTATGTTACCCTAAATAACAGTGACCCTTCCACCAAAGTAGTGCCCAGCTGTGAGGCCCCAATACTGTCACCACTACCCTCTGACATCTCTTCAGCTAAAACACAAAAATATCCATCTGTACAAAAACTACTAATGAAAAGCAATCATGCTTATTGTTTTTAAAGTTCCTTCTCTGATATAATAAAACAACAAAACAGAAAGGAAAAACTGTAAGCCTGATTTTTCACAAGACATTGGATCAGAATAACACAGCCTAAATTACATTTAATAGACTATAACAGATAATTTTAGTCAAAACCTTTTGTTAAGTGTAAGGGATCATCAGTCCTCTCCAAATACAGACATCTTTGATTGATAGTTTCCAGTTACTGGTCCAGGACTCACTGTCTGTAACACTGAATCTTAGAAGAATCTCAATTTGTTGAGAGCTCAGCCTAAGGAGTCATTGCATTTATAAAAATCTACTTATTCAAACATATATCGGCTATATGCCCATTAATGTTCCTACAGTTAATAACCATTCTACACTTTATCATTAAAATATTTTTTCTGTCACCTTGGAGCCACCCATATCAGTTCTCAAAACAGCAAATGTATCAAGTTTAAGCATTTTGTTTTACTGACCAAGACTCTGTGACCCAAAAAGGTTAAAGAGAGAAACTGTGACTTCTCTAAGGTCATAAGCTCATGAGTAACATTCTAGAATCTAGAATGTAAGTCTGCTGCCCCAACTCGATACCCTCTCTATAGGTCACCACGCTTTTACTCTTGATCACAGCTGCTATCCATTAATACCTCAAGTGAAATTAACAGGGATTTTTTAGCTCTAGACCTAAGAAAGAACCAAAATACAACAAGTCTACAGCCTGTCTTCCTGATGAACTATACTACATCAGAATTGAAGACTAAAATCAATGGGAGTCTTTGAAGATACTATATACAAAGTTTAGAAGGTGAAGATTAGGAAAATAAATTTCAAATTACCCAAACAAAGGGCTACTACATAGAATATATAAGGAACCCTCGTGAATCAACAAAAGGGAAACTGGACAAAGGATATAAACAGACAATTCGCAGAAGGGAAAAGCTAAATGGTTAATTAGTATCAGAAGAGATACTATCTTACTGGTTATCAGGGACTTAGAAACCAAACATTGAGAAACTTTTTTACCATCATCAGACTGGCAAAAATTACAAAGTCCGAAAATATTCAGTGCTGACAAAAATTCATGGGAAGAGAAACACTTATGCATTGCTACTAAGAGTATACACTGATACCACCACTTGTGGAAAGCAATCTTGCTGTCTCTAATGAAATTAAGTATGTGTATAATCTGTGTGTACCCAATGACCAGCACATACACGCACAGTCACATGCCACATAACATTTCGGTCAACGACAGAATGTATATATAACAATGGTCCCATAAGATTTTAACGGAGCTGAAAAATTCCTATTGTCTAGTGACATCGTAACTGTCCTGACATCACAGCACAACAGATTACTCATATGTTCGTGGCAATGCTGCTGTAAACAAACCTATTACACTGCCAGTCATATAAAAATATTTTGCATGCAATTATGTACAGTACATAATACTTGATTGTGATGACAAACGACTATGTTACTGGTTTATATATTTACTATATTTTTTATCAATATTTGTGTATACTTTTACTTATTAAAAAAAAATTAACCGTAAAACAGCCTCAGGTCCTTCAGGAGGTATTCCAGAAGGTATTGCTATCATAGAGATGACAGCTCCATGTGTGTTATTGCCCCTGAAGACCTTGCAGTAGGACAAGACATAGAGATAGAAGACAATGCTATTGATGATCCTAATAATATGTAGCCCTAGGTTAATGTTTCTGTCTTAGTTTCAAATAAAAAAAGTTTAAAAAGTAAAAATTTAAATAGACTAAGGATTTATTTAATAAAGAAAATATTTTTGTACAGATGTATGCAATGTGGTTATGTTTTAGGCTAAGTATTATGACAAAAGTCAAAAATTTTATAAAGTTTTAAAGTTACAGGCCGGGCGCAGTGGCTCACGCCTGTAATCCTAGCACTCTGGGAGGCCGAGGCGGGTGGATTGCTCGAGGTCAGGAGTTCGAAACCAGCTTGAGCAAGTGCAAGACCCCGTCTCTACTATAAATAGAAAGAAATTAATTGGCCAACTAACATATAGAGAAAAAATTAGCCAGGCATGGTGGCGCATGCCTGTAGTCCCAGGTACTCAGGAGACTGAGGCAGTAGGATTGCTTGAGCCCAGAAGTTTGAGGTTGCTGTGAGCTAGGCTGACGCCACAGCACTCACTCTAGCCTGGGCAACAAAGCAAAACTCTATCTCAAAAATAAATAAATAAAGTTACAGACAGCTAAGATTTATTATTGAAGAAAAATTCTATTTATAAATTCAGTATAGCCTAAGTGTAGTGTTTATAAAGTCTACAGTACAGCAATGTCCTAAGCCTTCACATTCACTCACCACCCACTCACTGACTGATTCACCCAGAGCAACTTCTGGTCCAGCAAGCTCCATTCAGAGTAAGTGTCCTATATAAGTATACCATTTTTTATCTTTTATACTGTATTTTTACTGTACCTTTTGTAGTTTAGATATATTTAAATACACAAATATTTATCATTGTATTACAATTACCTACAGTGTTCGGCACAGTAACATGCTGTACAGGTTTATAGCCTAGGAGCTATATAGTAATATATATACCATATAGCCTAGGTTTGTAGTAGGCTATACCATCTAGGTTTGTGCAAGTACACTCTATGGATGTTCACACAACAAAATCACCTAATGACACATTTTTCAAAATGTATCCCAAGGTCAAGTGATGCTTGAATCTATATCTCCTATGACCCAGCAGTTTCACACCTGATGCTGTAACCCAAGAGACTCCTGCACAGGCATACAAGGAGGAGACAAGGACAAGGTTGTTGTCTATACAACCTTCAAGTTGTCTACAGCAAGAGAAAATTGGGGACAATACATGTCCATCTTTAATGAAACAGATTCATAAAATTTATTTTATTTTATCCTTCCCTTATATAGTTTGTTCCCTCTGCTGGAAAGCTCTTGCTTCTAGATATAAGCATGCTTTGCTCTTTAACTTTATTCTAGTGTCTGCTCAAGTTATCCTCTACCCAAAGAGGTCTTCCTTGACTGCCAATCTAGAATAGCTCACACCTCAACCCAGAATCTGTCTGGTCTTGATATCCTTAATTTTTCTGCATAATACTATTAACTATATGACATTCTAATATATATGTGTTTACAGTCCAGATTTCCTTGATTATAATTTAAAGTCCAGAGACTTCAATTTGTTCAAAGCTGTATCCTAGAATCTAGAATAGCACCTGGCACATACGAAAGTGATGAATAAACAGATGTTAAATGAATGAATTGTATGCCTATATCCCAATCTCTACTTATAGTTATTTGTGTAAAGCCATAAAAAGCACCCAAGCCTCTGACTTTTCAATACTACTCAGTCTAACCTCCAGAATTTACATTCGACCTTCTTTCAAACCTTGGGTAATTCAACTGGCATTCACAGCATTCAACAATGAAGCAGCCTCTACTGGCCAGGCACCATTCTGAGAGAGAAAAAAATAAGAGAGTCTTTGCATTCAAGTAGAAAAAGGAAAAAAAAGACAAACAATTACAATACAGTATAAGGCTATGAGAAGCTGCCAAGGAAGAAGGTTCACTCAACGCAGGTTGGAGAAGGCTTCCCAAAGAAGAAGGTAGCATTTGAGTTGGGTCCTGAAAATTGAGGAGGAGTTATCCAGATGAATGCATGCTGTAGCATGTCTGTCAGACAAGTGATAGGTCCATTCTAGGCATATAAATGTCCGAATTTTCCTAAAACATCCTAATACTCTTTAAGAACTATAAATAGCCAGTCTGAGCAAGAGCAAGACTCTGTCTCTACAAAAAATAGAAAAATTATCTAGATGTGGTGGCACATGCCAGAAAAACATGAGGTAAATGGTGCAAAATGTGAGAAGGTGAAAACAAAAAAGCAAACAAGGTCCAAACCATTAAAGACTTTATGTCCTAAGCGAGGTAGTTTGGACTTTAATATGAAGGTTTGCATGGAAGGATTGCTGAACACCTCAAACATCTCCACAACCTATCTATAGAAAAAGGCAGGGTAGAGAATGACAGTATGCATACATGAAAGCAATCATTTAGAAGGTTTACACAAAAGTCCAGAAAATAAGTGATAATCTGAACCAATGAAGTAGCAGCACAGAAAAAGAAGTAGATCAAAGAGGTAAAATAATATTAGGTAAATAGATAGTTGCAGGGGAGAGTAGTGCCTAAGGTCATAAGAGACAAGAGATATCTTTGTATCCTAGAATCCAGAATAGTACCTGGCACATATGAAAGTGATGAATAAACAAATGTTGAATAAATCTTTGTGCTTTTCCAACTGATTTGTACATGTACTGCTCAGAGGAGGAAAAGAACTTGAGGAAAGATGAGATATATTATTTTTTGACATGAGTTTAAAGTATCTTAAGACAACTACACACATCAGAATTGAAGAGTAATTTGTGCTAAAGACAGATTTGGAAGTCATCAAAATAGAGTGGTTGAAGTCACCAAGGACAAGACCCTTCAAAGACAGTAGAAAAAGGCAAAAGAGAGCAAGAGATAATACCCCAGAGTGAAACAAACATCTAAAGTGGTAAGAGAAAGATAAACTGAGACTGGCCAAGATGTAGGAGGGAAGTAAGGAGAACTTGGTATCCCAGAAGCATAAGAAGAAAACATCACAGAGGAACAAGTAGTCAAAGTGGCAAATGACTAAAAAGATTCCATTAGACGAGGCAACAAAGGCATCAATGGTGACCACCACCCCATCAAATACAGGTACTACAATGGATTGATAGACTTCAAAATACTGAAAAAAGAATAAGTAATAAGGAGGTAGAGAAAAATGAACATAGACAACTTTTCCAAGAAACTTAAGGGAAATAAACCCGGAGTGGTGGCACATGCCCATAGCCCCAGCTACTGACAAGGCAAAAGGATCACTTGAGCCCAAAAGTTCAAGGCCATCTGGACAACATAGTGAGACTCCATCTCTAAAAAAAAAAAAAAAAAAAAGAAGAGAAATTTAAGGGATGTAGTTATAGATGAAGCTGAAGAGGAATCTAGGGTGAGGAAAGTGTATTTAAGATAAAAGATTTATATGTGCTTAAATCCTGATAAGCTAGTGCCAGTTGAAAGAGGGATAACTAAGTGTTATGGACTAAATTGTGTTCTCCCAAAATTCGTATGTTGAAGCCCTAATCCCAGGACCCTCAGTATTTGGAGATAAGGTTTTTAAAGAGTTAAAATAAAAAGAGACCATTGGTGTGATGCCCTAATCTGACATTACTGATATCCTTACAAGAAGAGACACTGAGGTGCATGAACACAAATGGATGACCATGTGAAGTGGCAGCAAGAAGACGGCCATTTGCAAGCCAAGGATGGAGGCCTCACAAAAAACCAACCTTATTTGCACCTTGATCTTGGACTTCCAGCCTCCAGAACTGTGAGAACATAAATTTCTGTTGCTTAAGCCACCCACTCTGTGGTATTTTGTTATGGCAGCCCTAGCAAACACATGAAGGAAATATTGCCTCTAAGGAGAAAACACATAGAACACAATTAGAGATGGATAGATAGAGGCATGCATGTTTGCAGCTAAAGGATAACAGGAAGCAATGAAGTTCCCACCCAGTGTATTTCATTTCTTCTGTGAAGCAGAAGAAAACATTATTTGGCAAAGAGTGAGAAGCAAAGATGGTACCGTGTTTCCCTGAAAATAAGACCTACCAATAAAATAAACCCTAGCAGGATTTCTAAACATTTGCGGAATATAAGCCCTACCCCAAAAATAACACCTAGTGATGGGCCTGGCTACACAAGGTATCTGCACAACCCATGCATTTCGTCTCGGAGCAGTAAAGAAGTCAAGCAGCCCTTCTCATCTGCCCCATTGTGACAGCTACTATCCCAGAGGTGACCGGAAAGGTGCGGGCAGCCCCACCAACAAGGTTGGCTCCCCGTCAGGTCCCAGCCATCCTGCACATGCTGCAAGCTGAGGCTTTGAGGGGAAAATAACACATCCCCTGAAAATAAGCCCTAGTATGTCTTCTTCAGGAAAAAAAAATATAAGATCCTGTCTTATTTTCGGGGAAACAAGGTAGGTTAACAGACACCGTGAATAACAGGAGCAGTTACTAGGGACACATAGGATTATTTGGCTACCTATCCAGTACCCAATAAACATTTGTTGGTGAATGAATACCTAGTCATTCATGAATGTTAGTCCATTGTCCATATAATGAACTCTGGCAGCGACCAGCAAAAGAAAAGCATTGGAATGAGTCAGAGCCTGAGTTATGAATCTAGACATGTGTGACCTTATATTAGCCTCTTACCATTTCAGACCCTCAGTTTCTTCAACCAGATAAATCAGACTCGACTATGAGCATAAGATTACCTTATATTAAAATAAATGATGTTCACATGCTAAAATGCTCCTTAAAAGAAAAAAAAAAATAAATGATGCTATAATTTTATGCAAGGTTGTGAATGACCTTGGTCTTTTTCAACTTTTACTGACCAAACTAGTACATCTCAACCTTAAACAAACCTTCCTGTCATCTAAATATCTTGTTAAAATGCAAATTCTGACTCAGTAGCTCTAGAGCTGAGCCTGAGATTGTGCATTTCTAAAAAACTTCCAGCTGATGACAAATAACACATTTTCAGTAGCAAGGATGTATGTAGAACACTGATCCAACTTAAGTTCTACTAAGCTTATAATTGTTGGCTTATCTGTAATCAGCCAGATATTTAGAAAACCAAACAAAACACTCTAGACTAACACCTGCACTGACTGTGTCTTGCTATTCCCTAAACTGCTTTGAAATTAACTGAGAGTCCCCATTTGAAGCAGATGGTTAATGAAAGGGATGAATATTACCACTAGTAACACTAAACTATAAGGTAGATTTAAATAAAAACACACACATATGTATATACACACAACACAAAGGTCAAAATCCAACTAAGCAAACATATTACCTTACCCAAAAACATGAATATTTTTATTTCTAGAAAAATATATAATTATTTCTGGTATTATCTCCAACATTTTGTTTTTTGGGTTTTTTTTAGTCATCTTAGAACAACTCAACTCAGCATATTTTAACTGCCACATGCCTACAGGGATTATCTGCATTCTGGTTTGATTCCGAATATAAATACATTTATAACATATAACAAACTCTAAAGATCTTTTTACTGACTATCAAATAATCTTTACATATTTGTTTAGAACCTCTAATCATATTACCACAACCAAATTCATTTGTGGTGGGTATTCCCTTTGGCTTTAGGAAGCCAAAGGACTAAGACAGCCCTCCTGCCCTAGAGCTATAATACATGGCCACAAAATTGCTGCAATTAAATTGTTTTTTCCTATTCCCTGTGCTAGGTTCCCCCAGAAAAAAAATTCCACAATCCTATCACAACCAATAGGGAAAAATTTTCTTTCTAATTTCACTGAAATCTTCCTCATTGACAAAAGAGGTAAGAAAATGTGTCAGGGTGTCATGCAATGGATCTTACATAGTAAAGTTACCCTGCCCTTACCCTGAAGCCTCTGTACTAAACAGAGAAATCTGAAACAATATAAAAACGAAGGAAGGGCCGGGCGCTGTGGCTCACGCCTGTAATCCTAGCTCTTGGGAGGCCTAGGCGGGCGGATTGCTCAAGGTCAGGAGTTCAAAACCAGCCTGAGCAAGAGCGAGACCCCGTCTGTACTATAAATAGAAAGAAATTAATTGGCCAACTGATATATATAGAAAAAATTAGCCGGGCATGGTGGCGCATGCCTGTAGTCCCAGCTACTCGGGAGGCTGAGGCAGAAGGATCACTCGAGCCCAGGAGTTTGAGGTTGCTGTGAGCTAGGCTGACGCCACGGCACTCACTCTAGCCTGGACAACAAAGCGAGACTCTGTCTCAAAAAAAAAAAAAAAAAAAAAAAACGAAGGAGGGAAATTCCTATCTAAGAGGAGTGGGGGAACTTTATGGTTACAAACTTCTCGTTTACAACCTTCTAAAGAATAACCATATATCAAGGACACGACCACACTATCATTGAAATCATTTAAATTGTGGTGGGGTGGAGGTGTGTCAATTGCAACCTTGGCATCAGTAGGCAATTTACCAGTCCTTTCTATTTAGCCAAATCACTCTAAGAGTAATGCTCTCACTCACCACCATGTCACAAAAGAATATATAAAAATGACAAATGCAATCGGCTTCAAAATAGTTTTGCTGAATCACAAATACCCCCAAATATAAAGCTACAGAAGTCGCTGAGCTTGAGCATTGGCGGCCATACCTCAGCATGAAGCTCTTCTCTAAAAATGGATGGAATTTCTTTCACTTTTTTACTAAAGGCAAGGAAGGGTCTAACGTTTCAAGCTTTCATAGTATTGCCATTAGCAGCAAGATCGTGTGTGCAATTACACACAATGGTTTTATACTAAACATAGCCGTGTTCTCTCAAAATTTGCAGCATTTATCCCCCAAGGGCAAATGCACCACCCTGGCCCCGCAACCGCAGCCACAGTGGCTACCCTCAATCTGCTCAGCCTGGCACAGTCCCTGCCACCCTGCACCCTGATTCCTCCGCGACCATGCTTCCCGCTGCCAGGCTAACTCCGCGAGCCCCCAGCTCCCACGGGTTCCTAAGGCTACGCAGAGAGCCAAGCCTGCAGGCCGCCCTTGCCTCGCTACCGCTATCCTTCGTCTCCCGGTAGCCCCACGTTCCTCCCTCGCCTCTGGGGGTCCCGGCTGACCAACCTACTCCTCCCGTAACTTGCACGCGCTCTCTGGCTCTCGGGCCGGGGCCTCACCGTTTGGTTCGGTCCAGAATTGCCCGGCCCTCCTGCTCCCACTTCCCAATACGAAGTGGCGTCGGTTGGTCCCGCGCCCCACGCTGCCAGTCCACACGCCGCCGCCTACTGATGCCGAAAGCGGCTTCTAGGAACGCGCCATGTTTAGCGTCGCGCCTCCGAACGACGCGGACGCGCGAATACTGCGTAACAGACACCCAGAGCGCCTAGGATAGGCAAAGGGAGAAGGTGATAGGCGAACCCCGGGAAGGGGAGGAGGGGCTTCCTCTTCGAACCCAAAGGCGCCGTGTGTCCAAATCAGCTGTGTGCGCTTGCGCAGTATGTGGAGCAGTGAGCCCGAACTAGCGGGATCTGTAACCATGGAAACCATAAGTCCTTATTGTAGATATCAGCTGCTAAACTGAATGTTTTACTGGTCCGTCACAGCAGAGAAGAGGTATTGAAAGAATTTTATTCCCATAAGTTAACCCTCCCCACCTCCCGCCACGAAAATTTATTTTTTAAGTTCCTGAACTTTCTGGGCACTTACTCCCCAGCAGTAGCAAGGGTGGAAAGATTTAAAAGGACATAAATGCAGTTATGCCTGGCGCTGCTAAAAACTACCATAGTGACCTAAATTTTCTTACGTTTACAGAGAGAATTTGTAAGGAAACAGCTGAGTTTTTCTTAAAGATTAATAGTAGAAAATATTCATTTCTCATTTGGAATATGTCAGATACAGTTGTAAGATATTTACAGGAATCATCTATTTTAATCCTCGGAACAATCCTATGAGGTAGGTGCTTTCCTTGTTTCCACTTTACAGATGAAGAAACTGAAGCACAAAAAAAGTCAAGTAACCTGCCTAAGGTTAAACAGCTAGTAAATGACAGTGTTAGAATTTGAACCAAGCAATAGTAAGTTCTGCATTACAAGGAAGTTCATCACACAAGGGCTGTTTTTGAAAGTAAAAAGATAAAAATTACCTAAGTGACCACTAGAGAGGAATGATTAAATCATAATATAGCCCTGTCTAATAAAATACAAATTGGCCACTTACAATTATGAAATGTATTTGTTGACATATGAATACATTCACAATGCATTCTGAAAAAAACAGGGTTACAAAGCAACATTTTCAGCAATATGTCCCACTTTTGGAAATAAATGCCAAAATACTAAGAGAGTTTGTCAGTAGTTGGACGGTATTGTGACCATGCTTTGTTTTTTTTTTTTTTTTAACTTAACTGTATCTTCTGATCTTATTGAAAAATAGTACCTCTCAAATTTCAATTTTAAGTGTGCATAGAATCACATAAGGTCCTTGTTAAAATACAGGTTCTGGCCGGGCGCTGTGGCTCACGCCTGTAATCCTAGCTCTTGGGAGGCCGAGGCAGGCGGATTGCTCAAGGTCAGGAGTTCAAAACCAGCCTGAGCAAGAGCGAGACCCCGTCTCTACTATAAATAGAAAGAAATTAATTGGCCAACTGGTATATATATAAAAAAAAAAAAATTAGCTGGGCATGGTGGCGCATGCCTGTAGTCCCAGCTACTCGGGAGGCTGAGGCAGGAGGATCACTCAAGCCCAGGAGTTTGAGGTTGCTGTGAGCTAGGCTGACGCCACGGCACTCACTCTAGCCTGGGCAACAAGTGAGACTCTGTCTCAAAAAAAAAAAAAAAAAAAAAAAAAAATACAGGTTCTGATTCATTTGGTCTGAGGTGGGGCCCAAGAGTCTTCATTTTTAATGAGTTTACAGGTGATACCAATGCTGCTGGTCCATAAATGACATGTTGAGTAATAAGGCTATAAGGAATAGGTAATAAAGCAAAAAAAAAAAATTACCTAATTCAAAATAAAAAGAAGAAATTGGTGTAGAAGAATAGATCTCTTCTATTTGGGATAATAGATCCTTTGGAAATCTAAAGAGAGCTGTGACTTAGAAAAATGCATATATACAAATTTTGCCTGCGATACCAGTATCCCAAATTAAGATGCCTTTGTAGGTCCTAGCTTCAGCTACTATCAGTGTAGAATCTAGTCACACGCTATTCACAAAGTAAGTATGTACAGCTAGATAAATAATCTCATATTACTGCATTTCATTGCTATATTCTGAGGGGTTTTTTTGGAGAGAAAGGCAAACAAATATTTAAATTCATTTAAATTAAATCATCATTGGGTCTACTCAAGATACATCTGAAATCTTAATACAAATTTCCCTTTCACAGAAAATGCTAAGTTAAAGCAACATTGGCTTCCTCACTTGTCAGTCTTAAGTAAGTTCCAAGAAAACAAATCAACACAGTAACTATCCAACTCATTTTGCGTCAATAATTATATTATTATAACTAACTTCTACTAAATATTCCCTATGTGTCAGCTACTGTTCTAAGTGGTTTCTTAAGTGTCTGGTATTGGCCTTGAGACATTTTATATAATTTATTAATCCTCATCACCACCCTATGTGGACAGCATTCTTTTCCTCATTTTACAGATAAGAAGATGATTCTCATAGGAATTGTCATTTGTCCAAAGTCAAATTCTTAAACGGAGGAGCACAGACTCAAATGTAGATAAATGTTTTGTGGTAGATATAACAGAATAAAAGATGTCCATGTCCTAACCCCCCCAAACCTGGGTATATATTACTTTATATGGCAAAGGGGATTAAATTAAGGATCTTGATATGGGAAGATTATTCTGGATTATCTTGCAGTGTAGTCCCAATGTTATCACTGTGGTCTTTATGAGGAGGCCACAGTGAGAGAAGAAAATGTGAAAGTAAAAAGTCAGAGGGATGCTGGGACCATGAACCAAAAAATGCAGACAGCCTATACAAGCTGGAAAAGTCAAGAAAACGAATTCTCTCATACAGCCTCTGGAAGAAAGTCAGTGCTGCAGAGAATTTATGACTTCTAACCTTTAGAATTTTAATATAATAAATGCATATTGTTTTACGCTACTAAATTTGTGCTAATTTGTTAGAACAGTAACAAAAAATCGATATATGCTCCAAAGTCATAAGTTTTCCAATTTGGTATACTTCATTTATTATTTCAACTTGTGTAAAATTGGGTCTTGGGCAACTCTATAGTATAATATAGCTCATTAGATGTTTTTAAATTAACTCAGATGTTTTAACATACCATTCAGAAAAATGAGTCTTCGAGAAATGATTTGATGTTCCCTAGGTAGTAAAATTCCTAGTAGATTCATTGTTTTTAATAATAAAAAAAAACCCTGGATAGCCCAGGCAACAAAGTGAGACTCTGTCTCAAAACAAAAACAAAAACAAAAGCAAAAAACCTGGAAACAATATAAATGTGTTTCAGTAAGGATTGATGATATAAATTATGATATGTTCATACAGTGCAATATATCCACCTGTTAAAAATTGTGATGTAGGTTTATATTTAACATTAAAAGTATAGAAAATATTTTTCATGTATGCACTAAAATGTGTGTGGCTCTATTTTTTATAAGAACAATGGTGTAAGAATGATTTAGTAAACTTTTATGCATTCACAAGATGAAAGTTTCCACAGCAGCTTTCAATACTGATTATCAAGTGTGTTTAATAACTTGAAAAAGTGCTTTTTATTTTACTGTACTTTATGGGGGAAAGAACAAATTGTATAAACAGTATGAACTCAACTATGTAAAAGCATATGTTACTAAAACAATAAGAGAAAATCGTGTGTGTCCAAATGTTCATAGAAGCTATCCCAGCATATTGACATTCTAAGTAACTTTTTCACCTTCTTCCTGCTTTCTGTATTTGGCAGGATTTTTACAAATTAAGTTTTTTATTTGGTTTTGTTTTTTGGTTTTCAATGTACCTGTCCTATCTTTAGGACCCATGAAGCCAACAGAAGGGGAAAAAAATTAAATTAGCTTTACTTACTACATCTCTGTCATTATTACTTTGGACATATCTTATTCTTAAATTCATGGTAATCAAAGGTTTAATTTTTTAACTGTATACTTTAGAATCCACTGAATTTTACATTAGAGTGTCATTAAAAGTAAAATTGATTTAAACAGTAGTTAGAGGCCAGGTGCATTGGCCTCATGCCCCATGCCTGTTATCCTAGCACTTTCAGAGGATGAGAGACAGGATGATTGCTTGAGCTCAGGAGTTTGAGACCAGCCTGAGCAAGAGGGAGACCCCCCCCCATCTCTACTAAAAATAGAAAAATTAGCTGGACGTGTGGCACTCACCCTGTAGTCCCAGCTACTTGGGAGACTGAGGCAAGAGGATCACTTGTGCACCTATAAGTTTGCGGTTACAGTAAGCTATGATGATGCCACTGCACCCTACCAAGGGTGACAGAGCAAGACTGTGTCTCAAAAAAAAAATGTAGTTAGAATGACTCAGCTAGTATCTTTTTCTTTCCTGCCTATCAACCAAAGAGGGCAATTGACTGTGATGCCAACATTCAGATGGAAATAGAAACCAACAGGAGGCAGGCTGGTGTCCTGTTGTGCGTACTGGTTTTCACCCCCCATCTCTGTTACCTACTACCATAGGACCTTCAGCAAAAATCACCAATGTCTCTGAGATTCAATTTTCTCATTTGTAAAACAGGATAATCATACTTGCCCTAACAACTTCACAGGGTTTCATTGGAAATCAAATTGTGTGGAAAGCACTTTGAAAATCATAAAATGTAATATAAAATATAGAGTATATAAATATATACAAATATGCATAAATATACAATATAAAAATAGACTCTATTATAACTCACAAATAGAATTCTAAGTGCCATAATGATTTGTTTTTGTTGTATTAGGAAAGCCTCAAAAAGCTTTATTTTGCAACAAGATATACATTATTTTACAGTGTTAAAATCTAATTGGGAGGCCAGGTGAGGTATGCCTGTAATCCTAGCAGTCTGGGAGGCCAAGGCAGGTGGATCGCTCAAGGTCAGGAGTTTGAAACTAGCCTAAGCAAAAGTGAGACCCCCATCTCTACCAAAAAATAGAAAGAAATTATATAGAAAAAATTAGCCAGACATGGTGGCGCATGCCTGTAGTCCCAGTTACTCGGGAAGCTGAGGCAGAAGGATTGGGCTTTGGAGTTTGAGGTTGCTGTGAGCTAGGCTGATGCCATGGCACTCTAGTCTGGGCAACAGAGTGAGACTCTGTCTCCAAAAAAAAAAAAATCTAATTGGGAGACCATTAGATTGAGGCTGCTCCAGTACCCTGAGTTCCTACATAAGCAAACCCAAACCCAACTCAGTATAAATGGTAAAATGAAACTTGAACTTAACCAATCAGATATCACCAACTAACCCCTAACTGGGGACTTTCCACTGAAATGATCCAAATAAGGCTACTGTTCCACTTCAACCAAACAAATATCTTCTTTGCCTTTCTTCCACATTCACCCTATAAAAGCTTTCCCCAACTCCTTTACCAGAGTCCCAAACCTATTCATGAATTACTGTTTGCTCAAAGAAACTTTTAAAAATTTTACTGTGCCTTAGTCATTATTAGAAACAATGACTCTTAACAATGATAATGATATGCAAACATTTACCTGACAAATGCTTTTGGGTGGTATTGATTATCATTAAATATTCACTGACAATGGTTAGATTCCTGCTGAGTATAAACAGATACCATAATCTTCATTAATTAATTTTATTAATTTAAGTTATGATGATCTAAAAAAATTAGAACATGTTTATAGAAGAATCTTGCTCAGAGTATTCAAAGTACATTATTCCAGCCAAATTTCATCACAATTTTCTAACATTTAGAAAGCATCATAAAATGAAATCTCTAGGTACTCTTTGAAATTGTCCTGCTTTGTAAGGCAGCACTTACCTTTAGCATTGAGATTTGGTTGTTGTCACAATAATGTTTCCTTGTTTGGGTACACATAATTTTGTTTTATTTTGTCTAGCTGAATTATATCCCTTTTTTATAGGAACACAATATGTAAATGTTAATGATTCTACATTAAAAGTGTGAAATTCAAACACTCTTAATGTTTCTATGACTTTTGAATATATTAAAATTCTGTAAGGAATCATATTTTATGGAAGAAAATGCTTACAGTGTTTTATTCTTCTTTATTATATTCACTGGCACATTTAAAATGTTATAATTTTAAGCATGCTGTGAATTTATGTAAGCCTCTTCTATCAAAGCATATGCTATTATAATTCTTTTTCAAGTTATATTTCATTAACAACACAAAAACCAATGGCAGGCCGGGCGTGGTGGCTCACGCCTGTAATCCTAGCACTTTGGGAGGCCGAGGCGGGCGGATTGCTCAAAGTCAGGAGTTCGAAACCAGCCTGAGCAAGACCCCGTCTCTACCAAAAATAGAAATAAATTAATTGACCAATTAAATATATATACAAAAAATTAGCCGGGCATGGTGGTGCATGCCTGTAGTCCCAGCTACTCGGGAGGCTGAGGCAGTAGGATCGCTGAGCCCCGGAGATTGAGGTTGCTGTGAGCCAGGCTGACGCCATGGCACTCACTCTAGCCTGGGCAACAAAGTGAGACTCTGTCTCAAAAAACAAAACAAAACAAAACAAAAAACCAATGGCAATGAGTTAAGCGTGTACACTCAAATTGAAAAATAATTTTAATTAACAAAGGATAGAAACATGACCATAAAAATTATTTCTATAATTACAAAGCTAGACAAAAAAACTTTTCTAGACATTGGTTGATTCCATACCTTAGGTTGATTCCATAAACCTTTGCTATTGTGAGTAATTGCTGTGATAAACAGTGAATAATGCTGTGATAAACATATGAGTGCAGATATCTTTTTTATATATTGATTTCTTTTCCTTTGGGTAGATAACCAGAAGGGGAATTGCTGGATCCTATGGTAGTTCTACTTTAGTTCCTCGAGAAATCTCCATACTCTTTTCCATATAGATTGCACTAATTTACATTACCACCAACAGTGTATAAGTGTTCCCTTTTCATGGCATTCACACCAACATCTATTGTTTTATGACTCTTTAACAATGGCCATTCTGACAGGGGAAAGGTGCCATCTAATCATGGTTTTAATTTTCATTTCCCTGATAATTAGTGATGCTGAGCATTTTTTTCATGTTTTTTGGCCATTTGTGTATCTTCTTTTTAGAAATGTCTGTTCATGTCTTTTTCCAGGTTTTTAATAGGGTTGTTTTTGTATTGCTGATTTGTTTGAATTCCTTATAAGATTGTGGATACTAGTCCTTTATCAGACGTATACTTTGTGAATATTTTCTCCCATTCTGTAGGTTGTCTGTATACTCTGTTGGTTATTACGTTTGCTGTGAGGAAACTTTAGTTTAAGTCCCATTTATTTATTTTTATTTTTGTTGTATTTGCTTTGGGGATCTTAGTCATAAATTCTTTGCCTACGCCAATGTCCAGAAGAGTTTTTCCTAAGTTTCCTTCTAGAGTTTTTATGGTGACAGGTCTTACATTTAAGTTTTTAATCCATCTTGAGTTAATTTTTATATATGGTGAGAGATAGGGATCCGGTTTCATTCTTCTGCGTGTGGCTCTCCAATTTTGAAGATGCTACTAGGGTATGTGGCATTTTTTTCTGAGTTAGAATTACAGCAGAGAAAGGAGGGGCTAAGACCAAGGTTTCGGAGTGTAAACATTTGCTCGGCAAAAAGTCAGCTTTAGTAATGCCAGGAAGAAGCTGTTTCTTCAACGAAATAGACAGAAAAATTAAAAACCGAGAGCCATTACACTGCCAGGCAAAACAAAAAAGATGTGGACCTTGCTTGCACATTATCCCAGAAGAATACCCAATACATACCTGTTATCATATTTTGGATTTTTTGTCAGTCTTTCTCAATGGAATACTTTTGAGGGTAGTTTCTTACTTAGCAGGGTCTAATACATAGCTGGAGCTCAATAAATGTTTAGGGAGGCAATGCGGAGGAAGTAAAGCAACCGGCAGTCCTAGTCTAAAAAGAGGCTAATTCCATTCTCGGAATTCTTTTCCCCAGAGCAAGCAGCGGGGATAATACATTCCCCAGAGGAGTAAGCTCCTCATCCCCAAATCCTGGCTTTCCCACCCCACTATCTCGGGAAAGCAGGAGCAGGCACGTGAGGAGATCTCAGAACCTGGCCTTACAGAGCATCCACAGGCTTAATCCCATGACATAACCTAAAAATCCTTCTCAACGCCGAGAGTGACACACCAACCCCTCTCGTTAACAAACTCCAAGCGGACAAGGGCGAAAGAGCCCGCCCTAAATCAGCCAATGCAAACTTCCAAACTGTCCACATCGGCAGCGCGGTGCCTTCTGGGATATGTAGGCTCCCCAGGTTAGGCTTTGCTTCCTCTGGAGACTACAATTCCCGGCAGGCACTAGGCTGCAAGGTCCGCCCGCCTTCTGGGGGAGGAGCCCAAAGCATTCGGGACGGCTCCCCACGCGTCCGGCAGTGGTGGGAGAGGTGGGAGTGGTGCGGGCGGCTAGGGAGGCGATTCCCACGTGGTGGGTTTCTCCAGCTAGCCCCTGTTTTGGTCCTGCGTGACTTCCTGGACCTGTGGGCCGGCTTCTTGCAGAGATGCCGAAGGTCAAGTCGGGGGCGATCGGCCGCCGCCGCCAGCGGCAGGAACAGCGCGGGGAGCTGAAGAGCGCCGGAGGTGCGGAGCCCGGGAGGAAGTGGGGGTCGGGTCCGGCCTTCCGCAGGACCAACCTTAGGGTCCTGACCGAGGTCTGAGCCGCTGCTTGAGGCTGGTCGGGCCCCGCGCTCCCGTGGGCGCGTGAGTCCGGGGTTCCCAGAGCGCGGGCCGCGGACCCTGCGCTCCGCCCGGCTACCTTTTCCAGCGGCAGGGATGGACTTCAGGCATTTGCTAGCCCCGGCCCGGAGCTTGACGCTTAGTGGCCCCCGTTGGCGCAGAACTCTAACCCCTACCCATCCTGCTTTCTTTTCTGGAACGGTCTAGTATCTCAGCACAGAAATTAAAGTTCTTCCGTATTTTCTTCCAGGACTCATGTTCAACACGGGGATTGGGCAGCACATTTTGAAAAATCCTCTCATTGTTAACAGCATTATTGAAAAGGTGGGTGTGGAAGAGGAAAGGGAGAGAGTTGTTGGCTTATTAATTTTATTCTTGGGAATACTTAAATGCAGAGAGGATGCCTGGCCTAAAATAGATACTTTACAAATGTTTGTTGACAACATCGAAAGATTGTCTGGGATTCGTAGGCTGTCTTGTGCGTGATAAGATTCATTCTGTGCGTCTGGGTTTCTCCTGACCCCAAATTCTTTGTCTTAATAAATTTGTCACATAAATTATTTGGAGTATTCCTTTTATCTGCTTTATTGCGGTTCTGTTATTGTTATGGATAGTTGGGGTGCTAGGAGGTGATGGTTACAAGCAAGGGAAGCATGCTGGAGCTGTAGAAAGAGCATTAAAGGATATTATCAGACTTAGTGACATTTGCAAAATGAGGGTTGGCCTAATTTTTTAACCTTTGTAGCTTACAGATTCCTTTGAGCATCTGATGAAAACTGTGGAGCTAGAGTATTACAGCTGTTTGCATACAACCAGTTTTGTGTACTGTTTCTCACACTCCTGCATCCCAGAAACCAGACATGAGTTGAACATTGAGAAACTCTGCCCAACATGTACTGCCCTTTCCCATTCAAACTTGTTGATATGAACAGAGTTGGTAACAAGTAGCAATTGGAATCATTTCCAAGGAAGAAAGCAGAATGCCAATTCCAGGAAGAGTTGCTATTCCCACTTTTGTGACTCCTGAAGTTTTGAGTATTCCCACAAGTTAGGAGAGGTCTTAGATTTTCATTTGTACCTAATGTTATTGAGGTAACTTTGTTCACCACATAGATCATGAAGAAATCTAAAAATGGAGTTGGAGTAAGATCTCTTAACCGAATACTTCCAAGCAAAGATATTTAGGTGTAAATTAAATTATGTGTTCAGATGTGCCAGAAGAGGTAAAGTGATTGTGCTTGTTTTTTAGGCTGCCTTAAGACCAACTGATGTGGTGCTGGAAGTTGGACCTGGAACTGGCAACATGACTGTAAAGTTGTTAGAAAAGGCAAAAAAGGTAAAAAGATAGTTTAATGTTTTGGTATCAGAAATGACTATGTGAGCAAGCTCAGCTGGTTTGCAAATGTAAATCTGATTTAATTAATTGCTATTATTTTAATAGTAACTCTTAATCCCTTGCTAGAAATTTTATTTTAGAAAACATATTGCAGTTAGGAAAACAGAAACCACATTAGATATTTCAACAGTGAATTTAATGTAGGGAATTGGTTATATGTTTGTTAGAGGACTAAAGAAAAACATGGGGACATTGAAATAACCCCACAATAATAATTGCAAAGAGCAGCTACCACCTCTAGGCCTTTGGGAGCAAAACAAAGAGGTTGGAATTATTGAAATCCAGAACTTTGGAGGAAGAGACCTGCAGAGCTAGAGCTCAGGTCTCTGAGATTGGGTACCACCTGAATGTTGCTGGTATCTTCTTTGTGTCTTGGGTGACCCAGCTTCCAGTTATATGGAATCATTGTTGTGTCCTAGTGGAAGCAAGCAGCACATTTGAAAGAGCTTATCTAAAGAGAATTTAATGAAGAGACTGTTACTGACATGTGGGAATGGGGTTAAGGGAACCAGTAAGCATTAGTGAAACCAGTGACTAGCCACAGCAGGGGGCAGTTACCATCCAAAGGCCTCAGTGAAAAGGGCAGGAAACTGTTACTGGAGCCCAGTGAGAGGACGAGTCATGGAAGAGGAGCCACTCATAGCAGAATACTGCTACTGCCAATACTTCCGCAAAGCGTGAGGCAGGAATTAGGAAATAAATAGCCAGCTCTTCCTCTTGTGCCTTTTATTGGCCGGTCTCAACAGAAGTAAAAGGGTAAGGGAGCTGGACTGCATTACCTATGGGACACAGAGAAAGGTAGAGAGTGGATTTGAGAGCTAAACAGAATAAGCAGCACATTCATCTACCTTGTAGATGTAGTCTTCTTGGAATTCAGATAAACCTTACCTGAATTTGCAGTAAAATTACAATTTCAGCCTTATTTCAACCTTATCCAGTGTGTTTTCATTTACTTGAGAATTTATGTTTGTTATGTATTCTGGATCCCAGTAGATGAGAGAAGTGATATGTTCATTCTAACAGCAGTTGCATTGTATGCTCCTGCCCAAGAACACTGACTACACAGACATATTATGTATTTTTTTCATCATCTGTTAAATTACAAAGCATGGAGACAGACATGGTAATTCTGTTGAATATTTGGGTAGAACTCATGTAATCTGGTCATCTACTTTTTTTTTTTTTTTTTTTTTTGAGACAGAGTCTCACTTTGTTGCCCAGGCTAGAGTGAGTGCCGTGGCGTCAGCCTGGCTCACAGCAACCTCAATCTCCAGGGCTCAGCGATCCTACTGCCTCAGCCTCCCGAATAGCTGGGACTACAGGCATGGGCCACCATGCCCGGCTAATTTTTTTTGTATATATATATTTTTAGTTGGTCAATTAATTTATTTCTATTTTTGGTAGAGACAGGGTCTCGCTCACGCTGGTTTCGAACTCCTGACCTTGAGCAATCCGCCTGCCTCGGCCTCCCAAAGTGCTAGGATTACAGGCGTGAGCCACCACGCCCTGCCTGGTCATCTACTTTTTTGAGTGATGTTTTTGTTGTTTAAAGTGGGGGAATATAATTGAAAGACTATTCCCCAAGACTTGTAGAGTTGCTAAAAAAAAAAAAAAAGAATATTGAATATTGATGATAGACTTGGGAAAAGAAATTTAAATCATGTAAGAATTACTATAGGGATAATAAGAAAAGATTTATACTCTGTAATTAACCTAAAGAAACTTTTAAAAAAATTTTTAGGTGGTTGCCTGTGAACTTGACCCAAGGCTAGTAGCAGAACTACACAAAAGAGTTCAGGGCACGTGAGTATACATAATAGAATTAAAGTGCATTTCAGTTTTATGAAACAACATTCTTTTTAAATTTCTTCTTCTTTTTTTTTTTTTATCAGGCCTCTGGCCAGCAAACTTCAAGTAATGGTGGGTGATGTGTTGAAAACAGAGTTGCCATTCTTTGATGCTTGTGTGGCAAATTTGCCTTATCAGGTATGTCCTCAAATTGTCAGGAACATCAGACTAAGTTTTTCTCTGGTGTGTCTCTCCCAGAAATAACTAGTTAATTCTCTTACAGATCTCTTCTCCTTTTGTCTTCAAGTTGTTGCTGCACCGACCTTTTTTCAGGTTTGTGACAAAAGACCGGAGTTACTGCCAAATTTTTAAAAGATTAACGATTTAGGCCATGAACACAGCTGAAAATGAAAGTCAATTGAAAAACTACTGGAGAATTGTTGTGGAAAATATTCATTTGTATGGAGGTCTTTTTCTTTTTTTCTCTTTTTCAATTGATAAAGGTTATTTGTGGGAGGTGGGTATAGGTTCTGTTTCGGAAACCAGGCAGCCTTTCCCTATTTTTTAATCTTGCCATTAGTCTAGGTCAGACTTTTTATTACCTATGTCTAGACAATTGCAATGGCTTCCTAACTAGTCTCTAGTACATGGGGTCTTCACAAAGTTCATTGAAAATGAATATTATGAAAAAACTATGCACAGAATACATGGATTTCTTTTTTTTATTTTCCTTTTTATATAGCGAGATAAGGTCTCACACTGTTGCCCATGCTGGAGTACACTAGTGGCTCACTGTAACCTCGAACTCCTGGGCTCAATGATCCTGGGCTCACTGTAACCTCAAACTCTTGGGCTCAATGATCCTCCTACCTCAGCCTTTTAAGTACCACCTGGGTCTTCAGGCATGTGCCACTAGGCTCAGCTAATGTTTTTTTTTTTTTTTTTTGCACACATGAAGGTCTCACAGCGTTGCTCAGGCTGGTCTCAAACTCCTGGCCTTAAGCAGTCCTCTTGCCTCGGCCTCCCAAGTAGCTGGGATTATAGGCGTGAGACACTACACCCAGCTCAAAAGCAGAACTTCCAATAGAAATTTTAACCAAGTGAAATAAATAAGCATTTTTTCAAAGAATTATAATAGTAGATGAATAGTACTGATAGCTTTATCAGTATGATCCTGAAGACAAAGTACAATCAAAGCAATGGCTGCCAAGAGGAAGAAGTGGTCCAGTCAAAGCAAAAGGGGACTGGTCAAGAACAAAGGTCATAGCAATAGTTTTTTGGGATGCTCAAGGCATTTTTCTTTGACTTTCTGGAGGACCAAAGAATAATAGCATTTGCTTATTATGAGAATGTTTTGAAAGTTAGTCAAAGCTCTACCAGAAAAATGCCCAGGAAAGCTTTACCAGAGATTCCTTTACCACGTCAGTGCTCCTGCTCCTTCCTCTCATCAAACAAGGGCAATTTTGCAAGAGTTTTGGTGGGAAATCGTTAGGCATATATCTTATGGTCCTGATTTGACTCCTGACTTCTTTTTGTTCCCTAATCTTAAAAAGTCTTTAAAAGGCACCTATTTTTTCAGTTAATTAAAAAAAGGCCCTGTTTTTTAGGGATGGACTGTTTTTTAGGGCTGGTATCATTGCTTATAAAAGTGTCCTGACCTTGATGGAGCTTAATGTTGAGAGATAAATTTTACATTTTTTATTTTTATCTTTTAATTCCATTTTTCCATGAGCATTTTGAAGTCCCCTTGTACAGTCTATACTAGTGGCTTTTAAACTGCAACTCAGAAACCCCTTAGTGGTAATAAAATCAATATAGTGAGTCATGACCATCCTGGTTTTTTTTCCCAATGACATAGAATAGAATATGTCAGAGGGCATTGCATTTGGTCCAGGCGATTATAGTTTTATGAACCTTTTGTTTTGAAATATCACTATATAAACACATATACATATAGATATCTGTGGCCTGGGTTGCAATGTCAAATGTATTTCTTGGTGTGACTCATCGTCAAAAAGTTTGAAAGTCAAAGCAAAGTGCAACTTTAAAGTAGCTCATCTTTTGTTCATTAGCATCCATAAAACCTCCCCATTGCTTGCTGGTAAAGCTTTCACATCTTTTAACCTGTTAGATTGTGTAGTCCTAGCTACTGGGAGGTTGAGGCAAGAGGATCACTTGATCCCAGAAGTTGGAGGTTGCAGTGAGCTGTGATGGTGCCACTGCACTCTAGCCTGGACAACAGAGTGAGACTGTAAAAACAAAAAAAAAATCTAGAGGACCCTGAACATCACAGTCTGCCTCTCCAGCTTTACCTCTTCCTTAAAGACGTTTGCTACCCCATGAATATACTTACCGAGTATATTCATTCTACTACTTACATAGTCAATTTTGTTTTATTTTTGTTTTCATAGAAGGGGTGATAGACTAGTGCTGATTTGAAATACTTCCTCATCTGATCATTGAGGGCTACCTTTTCAAGCCATCTTCCTTGAGGTTAGGGGACAAAGCCAGCTGCTTCATTTGGGGGTAATAAAGTATTCTTCTGTCTTATAATTAGCTGATTATTGCTTTGCTCTTGATTTCTCTCCCAAGAAAATGTATTGCAGTTAAATTATATTTATAGTTGAAAATGACCATTTTCCTTCCTTTCTTCTTTCTTTTCAGATGTGCTATCCTTATGTTTCAAAGAGAATTTGCTCTCCGACTGGTTGCAAAACCTGGAGATAAGTTATACTGCAGACTCTCAATTAACACACAGTTATTAGCACGTGTGGACCATCTGATGAAAGTAAGTGATGTTTGTTATTGAAATAATCTAGCTTAATTTATCCTTGAGCATCTAGCTGTGCTTTCTGTGAGGAGAGCATCTTTGATTACTAACTAAAAGTTGCCTTTCAGAGTACTACTTAAATATTTTCTGATTAACAGGTTGGAAAGAATAACTTTAGACCACCACCCAAGGTGGAATCCAGTGTTGTAAGGATAGAACCTAAGAATCCACCACCACCCATCAATTTTCAGGTGAGGTTAAAATAGTAGGTCATTAAATAAAGGGGAAAAAGTCCCAGCTAGATGTGTGTCTATAGCAATAGAAAAATATTGAGTCAACCTAAATATCCAAACATATAGGAAAATGTTAATTATGATACATCCTGTGATGGAGTAGATGGAATAATTTGACACAAGGTAGTTATGAAGTCCACTAAAAGGCATGGAAATGTTTGTAAAAGGCAAAAAGATTAGAATGCAGTTACATTTCACTTAAGATTATAGCTGTGAAAAACAGGTTTCTATTTGAATAAAACTTGAAAACAAGGTAAAATGAAAATAGTTGTTTTAAAGTAGTATTGTGGGTAAGACTTGTTAAACAGAAGTCTTGTTTTTTTTGTGATTTAGAAAGAGAAGAAAGCCAGACCACTTGATGAAAAACCTTTCTATAGTCACATTAGAGAAAAACATGATTGTGTAGTCAGCTGGTAGTAGGTGGAGTAGTCTGTCAATAACTCCTTCAAGGAAGTTTAGGTGCCTTGCACAGGCTATCTCCTAAATCATGCCTGTTTTGAATCTTATTTTAGAAAATGATGCTTACATCTACATAAATGCCATGGTTTTTTTTTTTTGGAGACAGAGTCTCACTGTTGTTGCCCCAGCTAAAGTGCCATGGCGTCAGCCTCGCTCACAGCAACCTCAAACTCCTGGGCTCAAGCGATCCTCCTGCCTCAGCCTGGGACTACAGGCATGTGCCACCATGCCCGGCTAATTTTTTCTATATATTTTTAGTTGGCCAATTAATTTCTTTCTATTTTTAGTCAAGACGGGGTCTCACTCTTGCTCAAGCTGGTCTTGAACTCCTGAGCTCAAACGATCTGCCCATCTCAGCCTTCCGGAGTGCTAGGATTACAGGCGTGAGCCACTGCACCCGGCCTGTTGTGTTTTTTTTTTGTTGTTGTTGTTACCAGGCTGGACTCAAAACTCATAGGCTCAAGTGATCCTCCCACCTCAGCCTCCTGAGTAGCTGGGACTATAGTCATGTGCCACCATGCCTGACTTTATTTTTTCCAATTTTTAAAAAAATTGAGGAAAGGCCGGGCGCGGTGGCTCACGCCTGTAATCCTAGCTCTCTCGGAGGCCGAGGCGGGTGGATTGCTCGAGGTCGGGAGTTCGAAACCAGCCTGAGCAAGAGCGAGACCCCGTCTCTACTATAAATAGAAAGAAACTAATTGGCCAACTAATATATATAGAAAAAATTAGCCGGGCATGGTGGCTCATGCCTGTAGTCCCAGCTACTTGGGAGGCTGAGACAGAAGGATCGCTTGAGCCCAGGAGTTTGAGGTTGCTGTGAGCTAGGCTGACGCCACGGCACTCACTCTAGCCTAGGCAACAAAGTGAGACTCTGTCTCAAAAAAAAAAAAAAAATTGAGGAAAAAAAATATATTCAGTGAGCTACAGTAAAGTGCAGAAATCATGTATGTACGCTGTTTACTTTTGCCATATATATTAATATATGTGCCTACCAGATCAAGATGTAGAACATTTTCAGAACTCAAGGTCCTCCATTTCTATATATTAAATGACAAAATAATACATAGCAGGCATAGACAAGAGGTTTACATTTTGAAGGAAATATCATTTTATATCTCAGGAATGGGATGGCCTCGTAAGAATCACCTTTGTTAGGAAAAACAAGACTCTTTCTGCTGCATTTAAGTAAGTATTTTACTAATTTGTAATGTACAAAGGACCAATGCTCCAGATATCATGGTAGAATTTGGTCCTTTTCCTGAACAACTACCCTACACCATAAAGATTATCCATGTCTAGAAAAACTTCACCTTTTAAAATTTTGACTTGGGAGGCAAGAGAATTTAATGAAGAGAGTTCCTAGAGTTGGGAGTTAGAAGATCGAAGTTTTTGGCAAAACATCAAAAAACCCCAAAACTCTGACCATACAACTGCCTAGTTTTTTTGTTGGAAAAATGGAATGATGATAGACCCCTTCCACACTTGTGAAGGATTTGTGCCATTTTATTAATTTGGAAAAATTTAACATACCAATTTGGAGTTTAGGAGAGTCAGTTTTAGAGGGTTTGGAGTTTTTTGTTTTTTTTTTAAAAAGAGGATGTTTTGTAGAGGGTATAGAACTTCTCTAAGAATTTAAGAGATGTTTATCGGGACTTTTAAAATATAATTAATGTTTCCTTCATAAGTTAAAATATTCAACACCTTTAAAATTCCTTAATTTACCCCATGGAACATAGATTTCATCTCATCTAAACTGAAAGGAAATCATGTATAATCTCTGAGGAATAATAGTGACATGACTTCTTTATGCTATAGATCAAGTGCAGTGCAACAGCTGTTGGAAAAAAACTACAGAATTCATTGTTCGGTCCATAATACTGTAAGTAGAAAATGTTTCTGTAGTTTCACTGATTTTTCTTTTAAAATGTCCTATTTTTGGCCGGGCGCGGTGGCTCACGCCTGTAATCCTAGCTCTCTGGGAGGCCGAGGCGGGCGGATTGCTCGAGGTCGGGAGTTCGAAACCAGCCTGAGCAAGAGCGAGACCCCGTCTCTACTATAAATAGAAAGAAACTAATTGGCCAACTAATATATATAGAAAAAATTAGCCGGGCATTGTGGCACATGCCTGTAGTCCCAGCTACTTGGGAGGCTGAGACAGAAGGATCGCTTGAGCCCAGGAGTTTGAGGTTGCTGTGAGCTAGGCTGACGCCACGGCACTCACTCTAGCCTAGGCAACAAAGCAAGACTCTGTCTCAAAAAAAAAAAAAAAAAAATGTCCTATTTTTATTCTTTTAAGTCTATCATTATGAGATTTTGTACATTCCATAGAACCCTTAAAAGATAACATTATAATGCCTGACTAGCAAAATTTTGACTTGAATTCTGACAAGTAGTGCTGTTTTATATTCTGTGGAACAGATCTGAGCAAGCTTGGTTACCCTACCCTCTCCTCTTTAATTACTGATAGTTGTTTTTAGCCATAACAAGAATCAGATTCAGTGGTTAGATTTTCCTCAAAGTTGTAGATTCACAGCTTGCTCAGCTTAAATTTTGTACAATTTACTGTCCTCTGAATTGTGACCATCCCTTATTGCTCACAAAGCAATTATAAATTTAAAGTTATTATTTTCTTTATAACTTTTAACACTCAAAATAATTAGAATAAAGTAGAAGCTGAATAGATTTTTTATTGTGAGCCTCATGCCACTTAGCATCTGTGCAACACTTTCTTTAAACAAGTATGTGCACACATGCATATATCCATATCCATATATATAAGGAGTATGTGATGTTTGCTAACTTTTTAGTTTTCAGTTTAATGAAAGTAGCAAAGGCTAATTTCTTTTGTACTTTTTATGATTCTGTGATTTTTTTTTTTTTTTTTTTTTTTGAGACAGAGTCTCACTTTGTTGCCCAGGCTAGAGTGAGTGCCGTGGCGTCAGCCTGGCTCACAGCAACCTCAGTCTCCGGGGCTCAGCAATCCTACTGCCTCAGCCTCCCGAGTAGCTGGGACTACAGGCATGCGCCACCATGCCCGGCTAATTTTTTGTGTATATATATTTTTAGTCGGTCAATTAATTTATTTCTATTTTTGGTAGAGATGGGATCTCGCTCAGGCTGGTTTCGAACTCCTGACCTTGAGCAATCCGCCTGCCTCGGCCTCCCAAAGTGCTAGGATTACAGGCGTGAGCCACTACGCCCGGCTTGATTCTGTGATTTTAATGTATCACAATACTATTTCCATTTTCTTTTATGGGCAAAAAGTCAGTATATAATGTAAGTAAAAAAATTAAGCTATATTAAGAAAAATCTTTGGATAAAAGATGGAAATTAAGTATGAAATACTTAATATTCTCAAGGTTGTGGAGGTCATCTCTTTGAGAAAAATTAGCTGGTTAGGTGAATTCTGTGGCAAAAAAATGTTATTTTGAAAGGATTAACAACTGCTTTAAAATTTAGTTTACAGTTCTAATTATTTTATGAAGTCTGAAACTGATAACTATTTCAGAATTTTAAAGAAAAATGCCAATATACATTGGCATTTACTGATTCAGGTTATGCTGAGTATTTGTTATGTGGTAAAGGTCAACCACTTAATTCGAGATCCAAGTCTTACACAATCAGGTTTTCCAAACTATTGTAACAGATATATATTAAAAGTGACTATTTTATGACTTACTGAACTGAAAAAAAAAAAGAGTCAAGGTGATTCATTAAAGATACGTTGTTCATTTATTCTGAATCTTATATTGATAGATAGTACCAGAAGATTTCAGCATAGCAGATAAAATACAGCAAATCCTAACCAGCACAGGTTTTAGTGACAAACGGGCCCGTTCCATGGACATAGATGACTTCATCAGGTAATTACATTTTTGTTGTCCTAAGTGTTTACATTTCTTTACTGTGACACCTTCAGATTAGAGATTTAAAGGCTTTTAAGCGGTATAAGGTGCTACCTGGAGAGTTATTGCATAGCACTTCCATGGTATGGAATAGTATTTGGTGTAGAAGATGGAGGCTAGTTAGCTGCAGCAGAATGACCATTTTCTTTTAATAGTAGTAAAGAACAGTCTGAGCCAGGTTGCAACGTGTGTTTTGGTGTTCCTGCTCCCTCCCCCAACTCTCATTCACGGTCTTAGTCTTAATAGCTTGTCCTTCCAAAGTAGCCCATAAGGTAGAAAAAAATCAAAGTATGTGTAACTGGATCTTTTTTTTTATTTCCTCTTAGGAATAGCTATTGTTATATAGATCTTAAGTATGAAATAATGTCAGTTACAGTCATACCTGGTTATCCATTTAGTAATATAGTTAGTTGTTTTGTAGTCTGAAGCAGGTTCTACATATCTTGGGTTAAAAGGTATCATAATTATCTTGGCAATTTAGACCAAAATCTGTTTTCCTTTAAGTAAAGCAAGTACGTTTTATGAAAGCAGAGTAAGACTTCAATTAATTACTCAGGTAATTATTAACCTATACTCTTTGCTTTTAATTAGCACGTTAACTTTCAGAAGTTCTTACCTATTTAGCCAATTCACTTTTAAAACTTCTATGTTCTAGAGACTGAATGAGGGTAGACTGTTACAAAAGTCATTGGTTTTACTTTTTCTAAGCTGGAAATAGAGTTCTCTATTACTAAGACAAATGCCATCATTACTACTGAGTCTTTATTAGATATTAGTCCTAGGTGTTGAACACTGTTCCTAGGTACCTACTTTGCTTTAATTCACCTGGACCTGTTCCTATGAGCTAGCCTAAAACAATCTCAGGTCGAAATAGAAATATTTTATCTTCCTCCGTTCTCACTGAATTTCCTCAAGATTATTGAGCATGTGTAGTTTGCTAACTAGAAGCTAATAAAAACATAGGTATTCCCCAGAGAGAAACAGGTGTAAGTATTTGAACCACAAAACAGCTCAGAAAGGAAGAATGAGCATGTAAGATTGGTCATTTATCTGACTTCTACCTCTAATTCCAAATAGCTCTTGTTCCTTTACCATGTTGAAATGAAACAAATGCCAGTGAGCTCTTAGACCGGGGATAGTGGAAGTCTAAGATAATTTTAGTCAAATTCATTATAACTTAAGACATACAGGCTACAGTGAAAGAGGCACCAACATGACATGGTTTTAACCAATATATATCTTATACATTTAGTTGGACAGTAAGGTTTCTTTAATGACTAGTGTGAGAAGTGGGTGGGCTGCACGAGTATGCTGACATGTTCATGTTTTAGAATTAATGATATAGAATTATACACCATTATGTGCCACATACTAGCTTTTCAATACCATTCCATTCTGGTTTCTTTTTTTCAGATTGCTACATGGATTTAATGCAGAAGGTATTCATTTTTCCTAGGTATTTGGAAAACAGAATTTTCAAGGTCAAGAAAAGAAATGAATTATATATTTTCATCATTTGAGAAGATGAACTTTGCTTTTGCTCTACTGGGACGTTATTTATTTGCTTGACTATTTTTGGCTTAAAACTACTGTTGTCACCAATTATTCTAAATTTTTAAGGTGGTCAGTTCTAAGGGCCTAAGTTTTTTGGGTTTGGATTTGTTTTTATAATATATAACATAGGGTAGGGTCCAATCTATTCATCATAATCTTCAAGTTCAAGAGCCGCAGATACGCACAACTTTATACTTAAATTTATCATTTCTAACAGTTCATCATATAAAGATGTTACTTTTCTATTTACTGTGTTATATACGTGAGGCCCTCCTTAGGCCTTTAGCTCTGTCCCTCAAGTAGTAAAAAAGTTAAAATATGCTTCTCTAGTCACATATTTCCCATACCATTTGTTACTCACATGTACAGTAAAACAATTGTCTCTTAAAGTGTTTTTATTTTATTTCTCTCATTCTTTTCCATATTTATCCTATACAAGGTCTCCTCTTAATGCCTTTTTAGCTATTCTGTAGCATCATAGACTACATCAGGGTTCTGGGTAACCCTGAGTCTGCTGTTGCCACTATGCTGTGCTGGGCATATTCTGGGCATGACTCCTTACTTGTAAAATGAGGAAGCTCAACTAGAATGAAATTAACTATAAAATTATGGTTTTTCTTAGGGAGAAAAGTATAGGTTTAGCAAAATTTCAAAGGGCTTTTTAAAGCAAAACAGGTTTTATAGTTAAAAATCTGTTTTCAACTTCAAAAAAACAGCCATTTCTCCACAACTATACATTACCAGTATTCATGACTATGGATAATTAAAATTTCCAGTATTTTTTCATATACCTGGTGCTTAGTTTTAAGCTATTTTAATAACTGTCAGATTGAGAATTTCAATTTTATTAGCTACTATGTTTAATCAGTATAATGCTCAGTGATGTTCATATACTTTAATAAAGAAGTATAGTAGCTATTTTATTAATATAAGAAAACTAACAAAAATATCTTTATTGATATTTGGCTTTCTTTATACCTAACTTAATAGGAGTATTTTTACTTAATTTAGCAAAGCCAGATTTTGAAATCTGGCTTCAAAGTCATATAGTAATGTTACTACATAGTTAAAATAATGCATGTTCTTAATTACTTATTAATGGGGATATCAGCTTTCAAGTCTAAGAAAGTACTATAGAATGCTTAATCCAGAACAAAATATTAAAGTTACTTAGCTCCATCAATCCACTTTTGTTATATGAATATTAATTATACTTAAGGGTAGATTTTTTTTTTAGCTTCAAAAACTACTTTGCAAAGTTCACTTGTACCATCTCTATCCTTACAGAAAAATTTTAAGATTTAACTCAGCTTTCTTAGGTCATTTCCCTCTATGCCTATGAACTGCTGAATTTTTAATCCCTGTTCTGGCCTTCAGTTTTCCCTATCTGTAAAGCTGAAGGACTGAATTATACTACCTCCAAGATCTTTTTGGTATTAACTTTTTAAAATACCTTGACTCCTAATCTGAATGGAGCCATCATAGTATCAGACAGCATATTTGTCTATAAGGAGACCTTCTGAAGACAGTACCCATCCAAAGCAAAAATAAATTAAAGCTAATCTGTTGTGCTTTAAAATGAGCAAGTTCATGTCTTTATTGCCCTTTGAAGGTTATTCTCAAAAACTATGTTTTCAAACAGCCTCTGCAAGGCCAGTAATAACAGTTCTCCATTCTTCCTCTTCCCTTTGAAATAAACACAAATAGAATACATTTACAACTGCAAGAAAACCTGAGTCCCTTCCAAAACAAAGGTGATTGTATTGAAGTAAATTATCTCTAAAACTCATTCCATAGGTTTATTAATAAGTATACTGTGAAAATCTACATTTGTTTCAGATTTCACCATCTGTTTACAGAGCTTTTCACCATGGTGTTAGCATCTTTCACAACTACCCTCTGGGTTTTATGAACAATGAAGTAAAGAATCTGGCTCATGTGACTCTCTATTCATAGCTTCCCTTTGGCCCATATGAATGAGCTAGTTCCTTAGAGTAAATCAAAACAAGATATCCTTGGGAGATTTTTTGGTAGGTAATCTACTCCTGGACTCTTATCCTGGGAACTGAGGGAAAACTCCTAGAGAGATATATAAATCTTTCAACAAAATATTTACATGAAAAGTGGCCAGTTTTCTCTCTTGGAGTAGCAATCTGTAAAAATAAGTGCTGCTATTTTAAAAGTAGCATACCCTACACCAATCTATTGGTGAGAATTTGGTGATTCTCACCAAATAATGGTGAAATTTCACATTTGGTACCGGATGGAGCTTGGGTTCGATTTGCCTTTTAAGGCAGAGTCAACTCTTTAAGCTTAATTCTTTTTCAAGGGAGTTATGTACTGTCTACACTTGGCTTAAACTAACTTCTATTATGGACTACTCTCAGTGTACATATAATGTTCATGCATCAGAAGCCAATTTCCTTTAACAGTACATAGAAAAGGTATATTTCGGGGTGCTAATGAACACTTGAAATTAAGAAATGTATCGGTAAGGATCAAATTGCACTATTAGTCTTGTTAATACCACACTGGCACACACACTGCATATATATGTATTTTCCTAAGATAAAACTCTTCTCAGAATTTCATTACTTTTATTATACACCAACTAGTTTATATTTTAGTTCTTTACAAAGAAAATGCTAAGAAAATTATAATCACATGTTATATGGTTTTAAAATCATAATTCCAGATTTCTTTACATATAAGATGGAATGGTCCAGCAGCTATGTCCACTGTCACAGACTTTAGTTCCGTTCGATGATATGGCACATCCTGCAAAATTAACTAGTCACACACAAAAAATGTTTCAAATACAGTAAAAATGTACACACAAAGGTAATTTACAATGACAAATAAGGAATGTAATTTATCTTGGCTGTGCTTCAGAATTTTAGGGTTAATAGCCTTAGTCAAGGCACAAAGCAGGAAGAGGTGAGCACAGCTGTCTCTAGGAGTGGGCAAGGTATGTACAATCACTGATGAGGTATGCATGCACGCAAAGGATTTAAAACTGCTCAGTCTCGCTACGAAAATTGAACCCAGTTAAAAGGAAATGCTGTGGCTTCCCTCTACCATCCACCTCTGGATCAAGTCCGCAATCTTCATCACATAGAAAATAAAATTGGCAAGGATCTCCAAAAGTAAATCACTGTTTGGGTAAATGAAACAAAATGCTTCACTAATCCCAATTCTTGGTTGTGCCTTCTGGGTTAGAAGCATTTTATAGACAAAGGAGTGTTTCACAAAATTGAAATGTCATTCAGGTGAAGGACAAGACATTTTCCACAGACACTTAATTTCAAACTTTCAAATGGCCCTTACAGCTGAACCATTGTATGTTACAATAGTGAGGGTTCTGGGGATCCTTTAGCAGCAAATGCCAATTTAAAGGGCACGGGGTCTCTTCGGATTGATTTGCTTGCTGGCTTGTTCTTCTTCTTGTAGAGCGGCACGAAAAGATTTTACTTTATCTTGGAAAAAGAAAAGAACAAGGTAATAAATATTGTATTACATGTGATACAGTTTACAACTTTATGGGTCCTATCAAGTCAGCTATGTTATTTCTTAGCAGTAACTCAGTGTTTTTCCTTTTGTTCTTTGTCAGGTAGAAACTCAGAACTAAATAATTGTTACAGATCCCCAAAATACCTATGTTTCTGTATCTATCAATGGGCTTCTGTTCTGTTTGGCACATTTACAGTTTTTAATTTTAATTTATTTGAATTCCTTTTGGACTATAGGCAGGTTTTATATGTGTAAAATATGTATAGTCATGTCAAAAAGGAAAACTGTCTTACTAAACTGTTAAATTGAAATTTCTTCTCTTAATAGTAGGAGATTTCTACTCCCCATTCCTATTTTACCTATAGCTTAAAAAGCTATGGAATTTTAAAAGATATTTGAATTTTTAAAAAGGAATGACTTTTTTCCTCATGGTGAGGGGGCATTGTTATAGGAGAATGACAAAACAATACATTTCTTGCTCTTACACATTCTGTCCTACTCTCTATAATGTACTGATCTATAGTCATATAAGAACTAGAAATAGGTTAGTAATTTGTCAGAAGCAAAATTACAGGCAGCTGTCTGAAGATGAGACATCTTTCTTTAATAGTGGTTTCCACCTGAAGTGACTTTCACCCCCCAGTGAACATTTTTGGTTGTCACAACTGGTGTGATGCTACTGTCATCTAGTGGATGCAAACCAAGGATACTGGTAAACATTGCACAATGCACAGTACAGCACACCTCAACAAAAAATTACCTGGCCCAAAATGTTAATAAAACCTTACTCTATAACCTTCAGAAGAAAAGTCTCAATTTCCTTCCCCTTTTCAGAAGTATAATGATGTTTAAAAAATTAACTTTCTCAAATTTAGAAAGAAATGTAAAGACTTCTGGAGCTAGTGTCTGCTAATATAATAGCTCTCAAACCTCTCTTAGTAATCCAAAATTATCTTTGGATGGTAAGAAAAAATTTTAATTTCTAAGAAGACTGAATAATGTAGTATAAACTTTCTCAAATTTAGAAAGAAATGTAAGGACTTCTGGAGCCAGTGTCTGCTAATATAATAGCTCTCAAACCTCTCTTAGTAATCCAAAATTATCTTTGGATGGTAAGAAAAAACTTTAATTTCTAAGAAGACTGAATAATGCAGTATATAGATAATTTCTTCAAAGTTAATGGATATGCTTACTATACATAAATTCTGAGAAAATTAAGGAAAGTCAATTAAGTTGAATGCTATATATTACTAAGAAAAAAATTAGAGTGCATTATGATCTGTCTTCTGAATAAAATGCACATAGAAAAGCTGATTGTGAGTTATTACAGATTAAAAAATGATCAAGACAATTTAAATCAAGGCTTGAATATGTACATTAAAAACAAATGTAAATTTTAGGCAAATAGTCACAGAATGTGATTTCAAACAACCAACTTCACAACCATTCCACGATGTATGTAGGTTGAATATTCCAAATCCAAACTTTAAAACTTTGAGCGCCAACATGATGCTCAAAGGAAATGTCCATTGGAGCATTTCAGATTTCTGGATTTGGAATGTTTAACCAGAAAGTGTAATGCAAATATTCCAAAATCTGAAAACATCCAAAACACTTCTGATTCTAACCATTTCAGATTAGAGATATTCAACCTGCATATACTTCAAAACATCATATTGTACGTGACAAATACAATTTTATCTGTCAAGGTAAATAAAAAAGTTGTGGGGGGAAAAAACCAAAACAAATGACCAACTTCATGAAGTGGCCTGCTTTAAAAAATTAAACAGCTTATTTGCTGCCCCCAACTAGGAATTTCAATCTGGTTTACATTGCATTGCATGTACACACACATACAGCCACCCACTCACACATAAACAGAGCCAATAATTTGTCAATGCCTAAAATTTTAGCACACAGAAGCAAGCATATCTGAAGCTACACAGATGAGCTAATTTAAAAAGCCAAAAAGACATGGTGTATAGGTAAGTCACATGCTTCTGTTTATGAGTAAGGTAGAGAGGGTAGTCATCTTGACACTTTTCCCTTCATTTTTAAAAAAACAAAGTGTAAAAGAAAAACATCACACAAGATGGTGCAGAAAGCAGCAGCAGACACGAGGCTACTGAAAGATGATCCTGAATAGACTTAATCTAAGAAAATTCTAATAAGCATTGGCCTACCAAATTAAAGATCTGAATGGGTATATAAGATTTACAAATTTGTTATAATACATTTTTCTCTTTAATTGTAAGATGTCTTTATTTTCTTAAAAGACTGAAAAAAAGATGACTAGGGAGAATCTGAAATGATACTCCATGTTTTCTAGAAAAACTGAATGGTTAGGCCGGGCGCGGTGGCTCACGCCTGTAATCCCAGCACTCTGGGAGGCCGAGGTGGGTGGATTGCTTGAGGTCAGGAGTTCGAAACCAGCCTGAGCAAGAGCAAGACCCTGTCTCTACTATAAATAGAAAGAAATTAATTGGCCAACTAATATATAGAGAAAAAATGAGCCGGGCATGGTGGTGCATGCCTGTAGTCCCAGCTACATGGGAGGCTGAGGCAGCAGGATTGCTTGAGCCCAGGAGTTTGAGGTTGCTGTGAGCTAGACTGATGCCACGGCACTCACTCTAGCCTGGGCAACAAAGCGTGACTCTGTCTCAAAAAAAAAAAAAACTGAATGGTTGGTCTTTATACCTCTGGAAAGATAGTGCTAAATGGTGCCCATAATTTTCACTTCAGATGTCCTCTTGTAATACAAAATCCTCCCACTAACATAGATACCAATACCAACCAGATTTCAAACACTAAGATGAAAAAAGAATTACCCCGCAGCTCAGTTAAAATGTCTATTTTTTGCTCAAGAATAGCTTCAAGTTGTGTAGCATATGAATCTACATCATAGTCTACTTCTTCAGTCATCTCTAGGAGAGCCTTTTCATCTTCTAACCATCGAATAGATTCCTAAAAGGACAAAAATTCAATAATACAATAAGCCTCTATGTAAAACAAACCAATTTATAAATTCTGTTAAATATAATCAAACATACTTAATATGGTATTCTCTAAAATATTAATAGACATAAAATATCTTTATTCACAGATGATAAAATTAATATAGTTGACCCCTGAACATAGGTTTGAACCGAAAGGTCCACTTATATTAGCATATATGCCACTTATATGCCAATGTAAGTGGACCTACTTCACTCAATGTGAAGACAAAGAAGATGAAGACTATTTTGTTTTCCTTATGATTTTCTTAATAACACTTTCTTTTCTCTAGCTAACTTTATTGTAAGAATACAGTATATAATACATGTAACATATAAAGTATGTGTTAATCAACTGTGTTATCTATAGGTAAGGCTTCTTCTGGTTGATAGTAAGCTATTAGTAAAATTTTGAGGGAGTCAAAAGTTATATACATAATTTCAACTATGTGTGGAGTCAGTACCCCTAAGCCCTGCATTCATTGTTCAAGGGTCAACTGCATTTCCTTACATTTGAACACAATCTCATAAGATGGGATGGGCAAAAGCACCTCATTTCTCTACTTTTACTCTACCTTGAATGGGGATTTTGGGGAGGGAATGAATCAAACACATAAATAGCAATGAGCAGACTCAAAACCTCAACAGCTGTCCCTAACATGGAGGGGGGGTGGGGGGCGGGAAACAGGCATGATAAAGCTACTAAGCAATTTGATGGGGGATATGGTACCCCAGAACTTGTGAGACATCTGCAGTTAACATATCTAGTTGGGGCTTTACATTGGTTGGGCCAAGGTAACCCTAAATTCTAAATACCAGCTCTTCAAAATTATTGTGACTATAAGGGACCAATTGAATAGCCAATTTTAGAAGAGTCAAATGAACCTCTAATAGTAGCAACTTACTGTTCATAAATGCTTCAAGTTCATTCTTTTTTTTTTTTTTTTTTTTTGAGACAGAGTCTCACTTTGTTGTCCAGGCTAGAGTGAGTGCCGTGGCGTCAGCCTAGCTCACAGCAACCTCAAACTCCTGGGCTTGAGTGATCCTTCTGCCTCAGCCTCCCGAGTAGCTGGGACTACAGGCATGTGCCACCATGCCCGGCTAATTTTTTTTATATATATATCAGTTGGCCAATTAATTTCTTTCTATTTATAGTAGAGACGGGGTCTCGCTCTTGCTCAGGCTGGTTTTGAACTCCTGGCCTTGAGCAATCCGCCCGCCTCGGCCTCCCAAGAGCTAGGATTACAGGCGTGAGCCACAGCGCCCGGCCCTCAAGTTCATTCTTAACTGATTTTATTAGGTAAGTGGAACCTATGAATTTCACTTTCTAGCAATGTCATAAATCACATAGATATTAACAAGTCCAGATCATTCTGAATGAAACAGCTTTTTAGACACTAAAAACAGGTACTTTCTAGCTTTTTAGGATGCATACTATCTCAATTTTCCAATCGTTCACTTTAATGGTTAATTATGAGACTATACATCACCAGACAAAACTGGTTAATAGATATACCTATCTATTAGAAAATATGTATGTACTGATTAGAAAACACAAATATATTTCCACAGTGTTTTTTTTCTTTCCTTTATTCACTTAATTTTTGTTTAACAAAACCCTATTTTGAAAGCAGCAAATCCTAACCATGAGACACTATACTGAAAAGCATCAAAACCCTATACTAAAAAATGACAGATCATAACATGGAGGAATGATATGTGGAATTGTAAAAAGAAATTGAATTAAAAGCCAGAACACCTAGTTCTGCCAATAAACAACTGTGAAACTTTATCTATAAAATGGCAGAGTGGGAAATAATTGTCTTTATATATATATATATATATGAATTTAATTACAAGTGTCCATTCTCAACTTAATCTAAATACCTAGGCCTCTACAAAGATTCTCATAATAAGAGTTTGATTAAAACCCTAATACAGTTTTAATGAATGTACATCCTAATCTGAAATAAAGTGTTCTTTCATTTTTGAGCCCTTCATCCAGGTGCCTGAATGACCTACAGCTGAAGTACCCTAATTTTGTTTACAGATAAACAAAGAATCCTTTAGAAGGAGGAATATAGGTCAATGAGGGAGACTGGATTATTGTTCACTTTTTCTCAGGAAGTATTCATAGTATTACAAGGAAGGGGGTAAGTAACAAAGGCAAGCTGTACAGTCTTCATAAAGATGTCCAAATGATATCTTCACTTCCATAAATATCAGTATCCAGAATATTTCTTTGTTTTTAAAAAAAGTAGGGTGTGGAGGAGGTATCATACAGTAAAAGAGCTTTTAATAGACTGAACACATATGAACACATAATGGGATGAACACCTAAGGAGTTATGCTACAGGCAGGGACAAAACACCCTTCACTCAGCCTGCCACTCACAGCACAGTGACAGCAGTAACTCTTCATCTACTGCAGTAGTCTACCTTTTCTACAAAGACTGACACTTCCTTAACTGCTCCAAAACCCTTTAGAAGAGTTTTCCTTATTGCTGTCAAATAAATTGGCCTAACATGAGGAAAGGACTGGTAGTGGGTAGTTCAACTCTTTCTAAAAAAAGGAAATAGCTGAGAAAAACAAATAAATGGGGAAAAGGGTGATAAGTAAAGGGGGGAAAGGGTGATAAATAAAGTAGAACTCCTCACTACGGTGCAAAGAAATGTTCATAGCCATCATTCATTATATTAAAAGACTGCCATATCGTATGCCCTACAAATACACATATATAAACAAGTAGTTTTTTAAAAGTTAGTATATTTAAAGAATTATGAAAGTTGTTAATTTATCACAAGAAATATTTTGATGAAAGGTCCTTTCTTACTTTACCTGGAATACTGCCCTGTGATCTTCTACAACTTGTTCTTCCATTTCTACCATTTGTGAGACAGCTTCATGGAAAGTAAACAACTGTGGAGAAACTTCTTCTTCCTTAAAATAAAAATAGTTTAAAAATTATTATGTAAAGTTTTTATTTTAAATGTTATCAAAGTAATTTATCAATATCATTTACAAAAATGTCATTTAGAATTTGAGGAAACTTGAATGGTAAAGACCACTAAAATATATGCAAAAGGCAAACCCATAATTTCTATGGGTCAAAATATTTAATGTACCTCCCAATAAGACAACCCAAATTTAATTTTTGAGTATTGCAGAACTACTATAAAAAAACAATCTCTTTTGGAATAGTGCAACTTTTCCAAACTACATTTATTGCAAGCTGTAAACATACTGAAATATTTCCTCAGTACTGTCTACTTTTCACTAACAATTTAATTCATATATATATACATGTTTCTTTTCTTAAAAGAGATATAAAGATAACGTCTTTAAGTGATGTAAAGATAATGTCTTTTATTACTGTGACTATCAAATTAGTGTTCTGAAGGACCGAACTCTTACTAAATCTTAATTTCCTAATTATACTGTGTAATTTGCTTACCAATTTTTAATGGAAATTTCAATTGACAATCCAAAATTTTAATTCATCAACATAAAAATCACATATATAGTTGCCCCTTGAACAGCACAGATTTGGACTATGCAAGTCCAGTTATGCAACTTGTTAAACCAAACATGGATTGAAAATACTGTATTTGTGGGATACAAAACCCAAGTCACACAGAGGGCTGACTTTTCGTATATGCAGGTTCTGCAGGGTCAACTAAGGAATTTGAGTGTGCCCTAATTTGGGTCTATGCAGGCCATCCTGGAACCAATCTCCTGCATATACCAAGGGAAAACTGACTGTATATACAACATATTCATATTTTGGTCTTACATCAAGTCAAAACTACCGAAGCTTAACTTCCTTTTTTGAGCTTCCTTCCTCTAGTATCTAATAATTTATTTTCTTAATATGTGGTTTTAGTGATAAAGGCAACAATAAAAAATTTACTTATGACTTTTATAAAATGTGAGTAGAAAAAGCATCATTTTTCAAATAAAATACATGATTCCAAATATATATACATATTTTGGTTAAATAAATTATAAGCAGACATTTGACTCTCATCAATAAGATATGGTCCCTAAACGTTATAGAGTCAAGTTAGCCAAAGAACTTTTCTCTTTGGGAAAATAGGCATCTGCTTTTCATCAGGACATGCTGGCATTTTCTATATTCTCTCTCTCTCTTTTACTCTCTCTGATGAACACACACATACAATACACCTTTATTCATTTTTTTCTAGCCACCTACCCTTCAAGCCCTGAATATTCTCTTTTCTTTGCTTCAAGATACTAAGGCAAGTTCCTATTATTTCCATAAAGTCTACTATGAATACTTTTGTCTATAAAAATATCTTCTATTTCTGCAATTCTAATGCATTTGATTATTCTAATTTATCTGCCTGCATTAGTTTGCACTCTAGAGCCTATCTTAGATACTATTTCATTTTAATCTATTTGTTAACACTTAATAAGAATATATATACATGTACCATTACTAACTAAAGGCTAATGCTGAACCACCTCAAGATAATTCCCCGGGGTAGTAAAGATAATAGAAATGCACACTCTCTCAAACATGAAGGCTATAAGAACTCATGATGCCATACTTACAAAAACGCTGGATTAGCTCTAGTCACCTAGCTAACCTCTCCAAATTAAGGCCCTGCAGAGGCCCAAAAGATGCAAAAATAAAACGAAAGATTTGCTATAGGCAGTGCCTGTCTTGTGCTGGTTTTCGTATCTTTGGGATGTACCATATCTAGGTGCAATACAGGGTTTGCTTTAAAGATTCTAACAGCAACTACAGACTCTTTCAAAACTTATAGAGACAGGTGATGGATTGAAGCCAAGATCTCATTTTTAATTCTTTATCGTCTATGTTTCAAAGTTTAGAACTTTTACTTTGAACTAGATTTTCTCAATTTTGGAACTACTGACATTTTGCAGGGATGAGGTAAAGGTGCTGTCCTCTACACTTTATGATATTTAAAAGCATTCTTGGCCTCTACCCACTACATCATGCCGCATCATCTTAGTTGTGACAACCAAAACTGTCTACACACATTTTGCCACAGGTGGGGGATGGGGGGGCGACAAATCACCCCTGGTTAAGAATTGCTGCTTTAAGCCCCGTTTTAGTAATACAGAGGGATATGGAAAAGAAAAGTAGTATATCTATTTGTTACTCTAGAATATTTTGGCCTTAATATCCACTAGAAAGTATTACAACATAACAACTAAAGTTATAGTGTTTTCATAGAATATTATATTGTAGTAGCAATAAGTTTAATTAATATAAAATTTGGCTCTGGAATAACAAAGATCTAGGCTCCATTCCTGGCTTAAGCACTTTTATTTGTATAATCTTAGTCAAGTTACTTAAACTTCTTAGACTATAAATTATAAAAGTAGGGACAATTATATTATCTAGCACACTGAGTTGTTGGAATAGATGATAAGTAAAATGCTTACCAAATGTATGTCATGTGGTAAGCAACTAATCAATGCTACCTTTCAATATTATAAGAAAATGTCTACCAAGAAATCCAAGTAGTCCAAGAAATTGGACTACTATAAAAAATTTAAAAATTAAGAAAAAAATGTCACCACAGGATTTTTAGCAGGTACAGAATTATATAAAACTATACAGAATATACATTTTAAAAATAAAGTTAAATAACTTTTACATCTCACAGAAAAGCACCCCCTCAATATATTAAAAGCAATTATATGAAAGTATATGTATTATTTGTGCTTTTATATTTCTTTACACCTTCTCTCCTTATACAATGGGCATGTATTTCATTTTTTTTTGAGTAATTGGGGAATCAAAATTTAAAGTATGAAATATTATTAAAAATTTCAAACATATAAAAAAGCAACCAGATTTAATGAATGTTAGCATTTTGTCATGTTTGATTTTTTTTTTTTTTTTTTGTCTTGTCATTAAGATCCAATGTCATGTTTGATTTTAATATAGTATGTGAATCCTTTCACATACGTGTCCATATTTCTTCTGTTTTTAAGCTTTATTTATGATATATTGTTATGTATAATTCTTAAGGTTTTCCCCTATGTTAATTTTTTTTTTTTTTTTTGAGACAGAGTCTCACTCTGTTGCCCTGGCTAGAGTGCCATGGCATCAGCCTAGCACATAGCAACCTCAATCTCCTGGGCTCACGTGTTCCTTCTGCCTCAGCCTCCTGAGTAGCTGGGACTACAGGTATGCGCCACCATGCCCGGCTAATTTTTTCTATACATTTTTAGTTGACCAATTAATTTCTTTCTATTTTTAGTAAAGAGGGTGTCACTCTTGCTCAGGCTGGTTTCGAACTCCTGACCTTGAGTGATCCGTCCACCTCGGCCTCCTAGAGTGCTAGGATTACAGGTATGAGCCACCGTACCCAGCCCCCTATGTTAATTTTTAAAATTCTCAAATTCTAATATTGGCATAAAAATCAGGATAGAAAAAGGTTTAGATCAGGGAGTTGGTAAACTTTCTTCAAGGACCAGATAATAAAGGTTTGGGGTTTGTAAGACATATAGTCTCTTTCATTGGTGTTGTGGTAAGAAAGCAGCAGAATAATCTGTAAATGAATAATAAGCACATCTATGTTCCAATAAAACTTTATTTGTATAAAACAGATGGTTGGCCCAAAGGCTATAGTTTGTTGACCCCTGATTTAGATGAGAGTTTTCAGTTATTAAGTTCTGTTACTGATGAAATGAACTAGTTAAGATTAGATCAATTACAATTATACTAAGTCACTCACATTTTGTTCACAAAGAAGTTTCAGATCATCTCTCTGAGGGGAACTCCCTACACCCCACTGTGTCTCTAAGTCATCAATCTGGTTTGGTGGATGGTGCATTACTGGACGGACATCACCAGCAGCGGTTGGGTCTACCGTCAATTCTTTCACCCTATAAATACATAAGTGGTATCTAAAATTAACAAACACCTATGCAGAGGAACAAGAAAATATAAACTATTCAATATAAATGTAATGCAATTAACATACTAAGATTGATGATGTCACCTTTATAAGTCAAATTTATCTGAAATCTGTGGAAACACTAAAGGGATGTTTGGTTGTTTAATTTTAGGTCACTTTATTATTACTTCAAATATAATTATTGTGCACAACAAATAAGAATTAGTGAAGTATGTAGATTCAGTATTTCAACAAAAAATAAGAAACTGTAATGTTAACAATGGCAATTAGATCAATAATGGATCATTGCCAAAACAGAAAATTCAATACATTGGGCAGATTTTTGGTAGTTGCAATGCTCAATTAAAATAGCTACATGTGAAATAATTTTATTTCCAAAATGTATAAAGATCATAAGATTCTAAGTTCTATCATTTAAAAAATGTTTACTCATTATACTTAAATTTACACATCTGGGAAAGAGTACACTTTCTAAGTCAGGATGATCCTTATTTCCTTGTAGACAAGGAAAGTTATAAGATCATACAGAATAAAGTTAAACTCCTCATTTCAAGCAAGACAATTATTTGTCTTTTAATAGTAAATATGCAAAAGTGACATCATCCTTAAAAAATATGAGGGGGAAATAAGAAGCCCGAATTCTAAATCAATATTTTAAAGCAAATAAATTAATAAAGGACATAAGAATGCAGATCATGCAGTACAAATACCACCTGGCAAGTGAAATGATAATGAAAACTAAAATGGCCCAGGACAAAAGAAGTAAATGAAATATTTATACAAAGCACACTTCAAAAGAAACTATTAAAATAAATATCTTATGTATAGAATGAAGTAGACCTGGTAATTGAAGGAGAAAAGTCGTCATACTCATAAGAAGGAGAGAGATCAGGGCGACTGCCACTACCCTGTGAGAAGGGAATGTCTGATGGACTAATTCCAAACTCCTTTACTCTGCAGTACCAAAACAGCAACAAATTAAAAGAAAATGCTCTTGTAAACACAGCAATGCACATTCCAAGTTTTCATTTAGTACTATTTTGTTTAAAAAATGATATAATATTGTGACAATGTATTTAGAATATTATTTCATAAAAATACAATTTAAAGAAGTTTTTAAGAAGTACTGATCCCCTAACTCTATAGTCCTAAATCCTTCCTTTTTGGTGTATTTTCCCCTTCCTCACAATCATTCTTAGAAGTTTAACTAGATCATCACCTAAATTTGAAATGCCCCTTATTTAACTACACAACACAATCTAATTTCCTAATGTGGTCAATACCATGACTATTTTCTTTATTATTAATAGCATCAATGTGACCTCAACATTTTTTGCAGTTTTCAAACAGAACACGAGGGAATTAAGTCCAATGCCTTAAGGCATCCATTGTTTGTAATGAATTAACTTCTTTGCCATGCGTCCACCAGAATGGTAGTAGCTATGAAGCATCCTTGGTCTAACTGAGAAAAATATTCACTCAATTTACTGTGGTTGATGATTCACATGAATCCTCATTGCAGAACAGCCTTTAGCAATGGAATTTCTAAAAAATTACTTTTGTTAATATCTGTAATAATTACATTTACCTAAATTATTACATTTTTTTGAGCCAACCCCGTTTCACAGCAGTAGGTACTATTTATTAGGATTAGTAATTTTTAGGCATTATTTAGTCCTTACAACAATCTTGCGATATTATCTCCCTTTAATTGATGAGAAAAATGGCTCAGAAAAATAAAGTCTCTTACCCAAGGTCATTCAATGAGAATGTGGCATAACTGAAATTAAATCCTAGCCCTGAGTACAAACCCCATGCTATTAAACACTTCAATATACTAACCTTATTCTCTATTTCCCTTATCACTTCTCTCAGGTCAAACTAGATGAAATTCCTTTCTTTATAGATTGAAACAGTCAAAAACCAATGATACAAATATATAATATATAAATCAAACTAACATTTTCTTCTACTTTTAATCATTCTTTAATCTATTGGTAATATCTACTGTCGAAGATTCAATATTGGATTCATCTATGCTTTATCTTTTAAAACAGTCATTTTGAAAAGTTTATTTACCACATATGCTGACAAATCTAAATTTCTAATACTAACTTAACACTTTTCACTCCCAACCCTGCTTCAGAATCTCCTAATTTAGACACCCCATTAGCTCCATCCACACATTTCTCCTCTTTCCAAACCTCTCCTGCCCAACCCAAACTATATACAGGAATCATATTCCTCAAATATGCTGTTAAAAACTCTTAATCACTCTTCTACTCAAGACCTAATCACTTCGATATCTTCTATTACCCTAAGATTGTACTCTGCTTCATGACAGATGCTACTGTCTGTTTCTCATATATATTATACTACTTTTTTTCCCTTGGGACAACCACTCCTTCCACTCTAGAAGTTTTCCCCTCTACTCTCTTCTAAAATACCCTAAATTGTCATATGATTACAGCTGGATTTGTCATCTTAATCACTTAGCTGCAATGTATACTGTTACAAACTATCCCCTAACTCCCATAAAACATTTTCAAAGCATATGATTATGACTAATAAGGAGTTGAAAAAACATGTTTTCATATCTGTCTAACTGAATTTTTAAGACAGAACTGCTCACTAAAGTAGCAACAGGAATAATAATTAATGCACTTAGTATATTCTAGGCACTGTGCTAAATATTTTACACAGATCACCTCTGTTACTCCTCAAAACAATCCTTTAAGATGAACATGGTCATTAATCTCTCCATTCTAAAGATGAGAAACAAGGGCACAGAGAGGTTAAGTAAGTTTCCTGAGGTTCTGCTGCCATTAAGTAGTGAAGCAGGTACCACTTTGTCTTGAGAAGTAACACTCTTCAATCACTATGCTAAGTATTAAAAACAAGAAGTTTAAACACTTCAAAGATAACCAATTTCCTAAAAATATGGAAATTTTAATGTAATAGTACCTATACCACCACCTCAAAATATTGGCCTAAATAATGTGAGGCAAATTTAATATTAAAGAAGAATGAATTCTGCTTGACTATAAAAAAAAGTTATTGATTCTTAAGGTCATAAAACATTGACATGAATTAGCTATCAAGGGAGGATGAAAATCTTTAGTCCTAAAGATTTGGAAACAAAAGTGAGACAATTATTTATCCCAAATGGTTAGTCATGTTGCAAATGAGTTATGTTACACGATAATAGGTTAAAACATTTTACTTGACCTAAAGGAACTAGAGGAATAGCCAGACATAGCATTTTCACAATATTTGGGGTGGGGGGATCCTTTGCAGCCAGAAGTCTTAAGACACTGAGAGGTTCTGTTTGTTTTAATTCTACATGGAAAGATTCTACTACACTAAGCTTTTCCTCACCTCTCCAATGAGCAATTTTGAAATAAGAAGCATTTTAAATTAGTTATAAAAATCCCACATACCAAAAATGTTAATGACAAAGATCAATTGAAAGTAACACAACAAAGATTTACAGCCAGGAGCTCATAATTCAAACTTCAAAAGAGATTAAATTTTAAAAATACAATAGCTGTATATTTATAAATGTAGTTCTATTACATTTTTAAAGAAGCTACTGTATTTTAATACCTTTTTACAAAAGGTCAATAGGTTTATACTTTCCAACAGGGTTTACTACTATGTAAAAAAATCTCTTCAGTTGAAACAAAAGCAGCATGATACAACAGCACAAAGGGTTTGAACCATTTATGTAAAGTTCAAATATAGCTAACTGTGTTGCTCAGGGATACATTCATAGATATTAAAACTATTTTTAAAAAGAAAAATGAGAAAATTATTCCACAGAAGTTGGGACAATGGTTATATAAGGGTAGAGATCAGTGGATTTAAGAATGTTATTCAGGATTTGTGATCAGGGAAAAGCACGCTGGGAACCTTTTGAGGGGCTGACAATGGTCTATTTCCCCATCTGGTGATAGGAGTTTTTGGTTTGTAAGTATTCATTATTCAGTTATGTTTTGGGTACTTTTCTATATGCATATGTATTTCACATTTTAACAAAGGATTAAAAATAAGATTTCCATAATGATTAAAACAAAGAAAAAAGACAAACACTTTTTTCCAGCAAACTTAAGAGAATCTCTACATAGAAACAGATTCCAAAGAGGAATTTTACCTCCAGGTTAAAATCAGAAATGTAACATGTGATAACAGAAATTTAAAACTATATAAGCATCAATTCAAAACAAGAGCAGAGGGGAAGAAATCTATGGAACAAATATAAATATGCCCATCATAACTTAAAGTTCCAGGGGCATTTTGTGACTCTAAGGAATAAACTGCTTTAATAGCCTATAATGCATTTTGTCCTTCGTGTGTAAAACCCATTTGTCTGCTGATGTTTATAACACTATTAACATGAGTAACAAAATGTAACCAACAGAGAGGACCAGAAAGAACAGTGCTGTAACTTCTTATTCAAACCCTAGATTCCCACACATAGCATTTAATATTACCAGGAATATTTTTCAGGATAGTGAAACAACTTAAGAAATAGATGTCCCTTAATATTCATTTACTTTAGAGTCTTAATATAATAAGAAAAATTTGCATTCTTTCCAAATTATACAACACATTTTCTACTTATTTTTAGAACTTGACAAAATGATTCTAAATATCATCTTAGAGAATAACATGCAAAAAAATTTTTTAAAAATTGAAAGAACAATGTAGCAAGATTTGCCTTATCAGAAATTAAATTATACTATATACTGCTCTACTACTACCCTCAAATTTCAAAATAAAAAACTCTCATACCTATTTGCATATCTTAATGTATTAAGAGTATTTTCACAGGATGCCATTCCTGGAGAGATTGTGGCAATCTATAGGGGGAAAATGCAAAGGTAAAGAAAATGTTATAAATGATCAAGACAATAATATTGACATAAAGTTCACTGAGGTCAAATTTTACTGTGGTTATTTAAAAATAAAGATTTATTAATGATATCTCAACTCCAAGATAAGTTGCTATCTTATACCCATAATCAGATAATAATTATAAAGCCCAGTTAAAAGATAAACAACTCTGAAGGCACAAGAAAATGATCCAAATCTAGTAGAAAATGGAGGAGCTTAGAAGGGAGTAGTAGTACTGAGTGACTGCTCCCACACACCTTTTTTTTTAAAATAGCTTTTTGCCAGAGAGCAAGCTCTGCTGCTGTCACACAGGTTAACTAAAACTTGATTAGAAGCTTATAATCTTGGCCAGTTGCAGTGGCTCATTCCTATAATGCTAGCACTTTGGGAGGCCGAAGCAGGAGGACTGCTTCAACCCAGGAGATTGAGGTTACAATGAGCTATGATCAACTACACTCCACTTCAGCCTGGGTGGCAGAGTGAGACCCTCTCTCTAAAAAATAAAAAATAAATAAAGAAAGAAGACACTTGCAGTCTCACTGGTTAAGCAACTAAAGGACATAGTTTCGAAGTTGGGATCGCAGCAGCTGGAAAAGTGAAGTCTGTCTCAGAAAGGAGAAAAGCACAGAGGAGGAAACCCTAATTTTACATATAAACTGCACAAATCTCTGGCGACTGCTGAGTTAGGCATACACAAAGCAAGCTACAAGCAACATAGCTAAGTCTAAAATAATTAAACAGATTTCAATTCCAGTTGCTTTCCACAACAGGGGAAACAAGAGTTTATAACAAGTTAACTTCTGCTTAAACAACAAAACCCAATAATATTCAGAACATAAAAAAAGCCAGCTTCTCTACAAAGTATTCATTTATAATACATATGATATAAACCCAAATTACTAGACATATGAAGATATAGAAAAGTATGACCTACATGCAAGAAAAAAGAAATCAAGGGACTAGCCCTAAGAAGACCCAGATGTTGGAATTAGTAGAAAGAACTATAATTGCAATATAATCCTCTCTATCAGACTGCCAGGGATCACATTTTAAATATCACTGTATCTCTCACAATAAAAGGATTCAAATGACTGTCATTAACATATATTATAAATTTTCAACAAATATTATATAGTTATTCCTTGAGGATTAAAATAAAACAAATAAAGCAACACACAAATGCAAACTTACCATGCAGGTACGAGAGTTTTCACCTATGAATGAATCTCTTAACACCTGAGTGAGTTTACTTGCTCGGAAAGGAGTATGAGGTTTATTTCTTCCTAAGGCTCTGATGCACTCCTGAAAATTAAGAAGACAAGTCTCACAAATTAAGTTTTCTCATAAAGAGTAATCTTAATTTACATATTTTAAAAGATTTTTTACTCTAATATTTAAAGTCTGATCAGCTCTGAAAATTCTACTAACAGTTTTGTAGCATAGTATAGATCAGGTGTCCTCAAACTACAGCCCACGGGCCACATGCAGGTGTTCTTGCCCGTTTGTTTTTTTACTTCAAAATAAGATTTGTGCAGTGTGCATAGGAATTTGTTCATAGTTTTTTTTTAACTACAGTCTGGACCTCCAACGGTCTGAGGGACAGTTAACTGGCGCCCTGGTTTAAAAGTTTGAGGACCTCTGGGATAGATATTCCAGTAAGTGCTTATTCAAGAAAATGAAAAATGACAACTAAACCTACTTTATTATTCCAAAAGATACTTCTGCACTAGTGTTTAAACACTATGACTACTGTTTAAAAGTGACAGGCAGTAGGATAACTGTCAAAAGTTAAATTTTTAAAGTGGTACTCCAAAAAAAACCCAGATACTTTATTATAGTCTTTATCTTTGCTTTTCTACTAAAGGAAGAGATATAATAACCTGGCCTAACTTTCTGAAAGTCATTCCATGTTTTTCTGAGAAACTATTTCTTAGTTCGATTCTGTGGTTCTTGCCCTCATACAAGAAAAAAAAATGACTGATTTAGGCCCCTTGGAATTTATCTAGGTACCCTCAGAATTGGCCTGCAAACTCACATATCCCATAATCCATCTAAAAAGAATGAATAATGTGTGCTGTATGAAAGGAGAATTTCTCCACTTCTGTTCAACATAGTGCTGGAAGTCTTGGCTACAGCAATCAGACAGGAAAATGGAATTAAAGGTATCCAAATGGGGCAGAAGAGATCAAACTTTCACTGTTTGCTGATGATATGATATTATATCTAGAAAACCCCAAAGATTCAACCAAGAAACTCCTGGAACTGATCAATGAATTTAGTAAAGTCTCAGGATACAAAATCAATACACAGAAATCAGAAGCATTCATATACGCCAACAACAATCTAATTGAGAACCAAATCAAAGACTCAATTCCTTTCACAATAGCAACAAAGAAATTAAAGTACCTAGGAATATACTTAACCAAGGAGGTAAAAGGCCTCTACAGAGAGAACTATGAAACACTGAGGAAGGAAATAGCAGAGGATATAAACAGATGGAAATCCATACCATGCTCATGGAACGCCAGACTCAACATCATCAAAATGTCCATACTACCCAAACTGATCTACAGATTCAATGCAATACCTATTAAAATCTCATCAGCATTCTTCACAGATATAGAAAAAGTAATTTTACGCTTCGTATGGAATCAAAGAAGACCCCGAATATCAAAAGCAATTCTAGGCAACAAAAACAAAATGGGAGGCATTAATATGCCAGATATCAAACTATACTACAAAGCTATAGTAATTAAATCAATATGGTATTGGCACAAAAATAGGAATATTGACCAGTGGGACAGATGTGAGAATCCTGATATAAAACCATCCTCATATAGCCATCTAATCTTTGACAAAGCAGACAAAAACATACGCTGGGGAAAAGAATCCCTTTTCAATAAATAAATGGTGCTGGGAAAACTGGATAGCCTCTGATGCTGAATGAACTGTGAAAAAAAAAAAAAAAAACTGGATAGCCACCTGTAGAAGGCTAAAACAGGACCCACACCTTTTAACTCTCACAAAAATCAACTCACGCTGGATAACAGACTTAAATCTAAGGTATAAAACTATTAGAATTCTAGAGGAAAAAGTTGGAAACACTCTCCTAGACATTGGCCTAGGCAAAGAGTATATGAAGAAGTCCCCAAAGGCAATCACAGCAGCAACAAAAATAAATAAATGGGACATGATCAAACTGAAAAGCTTCTGCACAGCCAAAGAAATAGTCATGAAAGTAAACAGACAACCTACAGAATGGGAGAAAATTTTTGCATCCTATGCATCTGATAAGGGACTGATAACTAGAATATACTTAGAACTCACGAAAATTAGGAAGAAAAAATCAAATAACCCTATTAAAAAGAGGGCAAAGGACTTGAACAGAAACTTTTCTAAAGAAGACAGAAGAATGGCTAACAAACATATGAAAAAATGCTCAACCTCTCTAATCATCAGGGAAATGCAAATCAAAACCACAATGAGGCCGGGCGTGGTGGCTCACGCCTGTAATCCTAGCACTTTGGGAGGCCGAGGCGGGGCGGATTGCTCAAGGTCAGGAGTTCGAAACCAGCCTGAGCGAGACTCCGTCTCTACCAAAAATAGAAATAAATTAATTGACCAACTAAAAAAATATATATACAAAAAATTAGCCGGGCATGGTGGCGCATGCCTGTAGTCCCAGCTACTTGGGAGGCTGAGGCAGTAGGATCGCTGAGCCCCGGAGATTGAGGTTGCTATGAGCCAGGCTGACGCCACGGCACTCACTCTAGCCTGGGCAACAAAGTGAGACTCTGTCTCAAAAAAAAAAAAAAAAACCACAATGAGATATCACTTAACTCCAGTGAGAATGGACTTTATCAAAAAGTCTCCGAACAATAAATGCTGGAGTGGATGTGGAGAGAGAGGAACACTCCTACACTGCTGGTGGGACTGCAAACTAGTTCAACCTCTGTGGAAAGCAATATGGAGATACCTTAAAGCGATACAACTGAATCTACCATTTGATCCAGCAATCCCATTGCTGGGCATCTACCCAAAAGATCCAATGACACTCTACAAAAAAGACACCTGCACTCGAATGTTTATAGCAGCACAATTCATAATTGCAAGGCTGTGGAAACAGCCCAAGTGCCCATCAATCCAAGAATGGATTAATAAAATGTGGTATATGTATACCATGGAGTACTATTCAGCTCTAAGAAACAATGGTGATATAGCACATCTTATATTTTCCTGGTTAGAGCTGGAACCCATACTATTAAGTGAAGTTTCCCAAGAATGGAAAAACAAGCACCACATATACTCACCAACAAATTGGTATAACTGAACCTAAGTGGTCACATAGGTACTACAGTAATAGGGTATTGGGCAGGTGGGAGGGGGAAGGGGGGCGGGTATATACATATATAATGAGTGAGTTGTCCACCATCTGGGGGATGGTCATGCTGGAGACTCAGACTTGTGGGGTTGGGGGGGGGGAAATGGGCATTTATTGAAACCTTAATATCTGTACCCCCATAATATGCCGAAATAATAAAAAAAAATGAATAATGTATGCAAGGAAAAATTTGGGGTACAATAAAATCTATAACTGCCACATCATAAACATCTAAATTTTGAAAACCTCTCTATTTATTAGGTAAAACAAGTACTGTTTTGCAACTGAGTAAAGAAAATTAAAGTCAAAAGTAAAAGACCTTTCATGATTAAATAAATATATTTTATTTACCTTGAGTGCTAAAAGGCTTTTATTAATTTCAGCACCTTCAAGCCTAGTTTGCCTGTCTGCACTGGAAGTATCAGCTCCTCTTTCATTTCCAGCCAAATCGATGAGAGAAAATTTGCCATGTAGTTTTCCTTTTCTTCTAAGAATAATCTGAAACACTGCATGGCTTCGAGATGAATGGGCATTTGCAGATGTTTGACCAGATGTTCTACAATGTGTAAAGATATCTTGATACATAAAAACTTCAAGTTACATGTTCAAAACCACAGTATTTTCATTAAAAACAACTATTTAGCCAGTTTTCATCATTTAAATGGAGATGAGATACTTTCAGTTGATGACACTTAAATGTAACCAGATTTATATAATTTAATTTGGTATATTTCTAATATATTTGCAGTATAGTTTCAATATAATAGAAGTCACTCAAATTTACAAGTAACAACAGTTTTTATGAGCAATGACTTTTACTTCCAAGGTGTATTGAATGATATCCTCACTTTGTTTTTATGCTATACCTGAAGTATCTAAAACTGAAGTTTCTTTTCTTAATTAAAATGAGTTTTACCTGCAACTGTTGCCTATGTCAATGAGTTTTAGTACATCTTCAACACATTTGACCTCCCGTTCCTGTAATCCCACCACTTGAACCTGCTGTTTTCCATCTTCTAGAACTCTTAGTTTGGTTTTCCTATTTAGCAAGTCAAACACCTATGAGAAACCATATTCAAATCAGAAAACTATAGAAAAAAGTATCAGTTCTATAAAAATGAGCCAGGGTTTGAAAATATTTCAGAGATTAAAATAATAATTATTATTAGAATGATAGTAATGCTCAATATTGACTCTGGAAAGTTTCAAAGGACATTTAAAAAAATCTTACAACATAAGCTCTAACATAAAAATCCCACATATACATAAAAATATGTGGTGGTGAAGGTTGCACAATAATATGAATGTACTTAATGCCACTGAACTTATAGTTAACATGTCAAAATTTATATTATGTATATTTTACCACAATTTTAAAAAATAAAAATTAAAAAAAAAAAAAAATTAAAAACAAGTTCCCACTTACCTTTCCACTATAAATTTCAAAAAAGGTTGCATATACTTGAAGTTCCAGCTTCTTATAGTTTGGCTTCTTTAGCATTAAAAAGACATCTCGAGCTACCAAGAATTTCATATACATAAAATTAGATGTAACAAATATTATTATTTTTTTTTTTTTTGAGACAGAGTCTCACTTTGTTGTCCAGGCTAGAGTGAGTGCCGTGGCGTCAGCCTAGCTCACAGCAACCTCAAACTCCTGGGCTCAAGCGATCCTCCTGCCTCAGCCTCCCAAGTAGCTGGGACTACAGGCATGTGCCACCATGCCCGGCTAATTTTATATATATATATCAGTTGGCCAATTAATTTCTTTCTATTTATAGTAGAGACGGGGTCTCGCTCTTGCTCAGGCTGGTTTTGAACTCCTGACCTTGAGCAATCCGCCCGCCTCGGCCTCCCAGAGTGCTAGGATTACAGGCGTGAGCCACAGCGCCCGGCCTAACAAATATTATTTTTAAAAAGCAACTCAAATTTTCTATTTTTAGAAGAATCAGCTAATCATTACCTAGTATAATAAAATCAACAATAAAAATGAACACCTAAAGTGAATTGAATTTTATAGGAAAATAGTAATAGAAGCTACTCTCCTTCCATATTCCATAAAAGGATGTTATTACTTCTCCTTACAAATAGCATGAAACCATAGATGGTCAAAATAAGGTTATTCTCATACCGTATCAAACAGCTTTTTACAATTCAGCTGTGCAACAATACTAACCTCCAACAACGTGCTACAGTCCACCTACACAAACAAAACAAGATTTCTGCCCCCCAAAACTCAATCTTACAGTTCATTTCAAGCCATCTAATAACCTATAACTGTCGTAATATACAGTAGCTAAAGCATTACAGTTGCTGAACAATACTGTCAAACCTTATTTCAAAGTGACCTGAATAATATTTAAGAATATTCCAAATTAAATGTGAAAAGGAATGTTACCTGCTAATGCATAAATTCCTTTAGAACAATCTTGGTTCTTTCCTGAAAAGTCACCACCCATAGTCTGTATTTTAAAAAGAAGATGAAGAACAGACATTATTCAGGAATAATTCTCAAGGATTTAAGTCTCAGAATTAAGTTATAAGGAAAAGAAAGTATAACTTCATACCAGGATGTAACTTCAATTACTTACATGAGTTTTTCCACTTCCAGTCTGCCCATAAGCAAAGCATGTAGCCATTCCCCTTTCAAATATAGTTTCCACTAGTGGTCTAGCAGTAAACCTTAAAAAGAAAATGCATCGGTCAGAATGTTTTGCCAATATTTAAATATCAAAAGTAATACCAAGTAATACAAAGTATTTTATTAATAAATGAATCTTATAACAAGATTTTAAGCAAATCTTTGCCAAAAGTTTTAAATAACCATATCCTAGAATTACTTAAAGCATAACTTCAATCAATAATTCCATAATAAATAATGACATAATAAGGCATACATAATGAAAACAAACAAGAACTATCAATTACAATTTCAAAAGAAATAGAATTTAAAAAGTTGTAATCTCAATAGAAAAAGAGAAAAAAATTGCAAAAAATTATTTTCAGACTGTCTAAATAAATGGAAAAATGATAATTACTTTGAATGTAGACAAGTAATTTACACCTAAGGGAAAAGAATAAAAATTGTGCTTATAAGACATTAAATTCTGAGTTGATAGCCTTGCTTCAGGAAAAGGATGCCTAGATATTATGGCTTGGATTACTTTTTAGACATATTGATATAACCCATAGCTAGAGTTAAAATAAAAAGGTGAGAAGGGATAAGAAACGCTTCTTCACTGAGCAGAGTGAAGTACTGAAAAGTATACTAAGTATTAAAAAGTACAATAAAAAAGCAAATCTATAAGTGGAATACTTTATACAACTCTTTTTTTTTTTTTTTTAAGGCAAAACTGAAGAAGGCACAGAATAAAAACAGCAGAAGAAATTTGTGGTCAAACAGAAGCAGAAATGAATCTATAGACCAGGCGTGGTGGTTCACGCCAGTAAACCCCAGCACTTGAGGCCAGGAGTTAGAGAATAGTCTGGGCAATATCAGGAGGCCTGGTCTCTACAAAAAAGAAGGAAAATTCTCCAGATGTGGTGGTGTGTGCCTGTAGTCCCAGCTACTCGGAAGGCTGAGGCAAGAGGATAATCTGAGCTCAGGAGGTCAAGGCTCCAGTGAGTTATGATTGTGCCACTGCACTCCTGTACTCTGGGCAACAGAGTCTCTTAACCTAGTCTCTTAACATTAATAATAATTGGGTGCTTGGCCAATTTACAATTATAATTTCCTTTTAAACACATTCTTCACAATATCTCTATCTAGCATTCATGTGTTTTTTAACTTTATCCTTTTTCTTTTACAGCTGAACTTCCAGTTTACTGGCTAAAGACAAATGAAGTTGGTCTCAACAGTATTTCATTTGTAACACTTGTAATTCGTAGGAGTCTTAACTGTAATTTTCTCTTTTCCAGTCATTTTTATAAAATTAAAGGGCAACAAAACATAGTATTCAGGTAATTACAAAAGACAGGCAATATAAACTAAAATAGCAATTCTGCTAAAACTATCTGTTATAATTATTAGAAATGAATGTTTGAAAACTGATGAAAACTTAAGTTTGGTACAAAGATTTGGGATATCAATGTACAATACATGTAAATTTGAATTGTTTATGAAATGAATATATAAACATATAAGAAACTCATGTACTAAAACTATCTCCAAGCCTAAAGATGATAAAATCAGGCAAATGCAAGTAGATTTACAGAACTTTTTCATATTCAGTGGTGGTACATGCTAAATAAAGATTTAGACAAATTTATGATTGACAACAACAGGTATTTTATTTTATTTTATTTTTTTGAGACACAGTCTCACTTTGTTGCCCAGGCTAGAGTGAGTGCCGTGGCGTCAGCCTAGCTCACAGCAACCTCAAACTCCTGGGCTCCAGCAATCCTGCTGCCTCAGCCTCCCAAGTAGCTGGGACTACAGGCATGTGCCACCATGCCCGGCTAATTTTTTCTCTCTATATATATTAGTTGGCCAATTAATTTCTTTCTATTTATAGTAGAGACATAGTCTTGCTCTTGTTCAGGCTGGTTTCGAACTCCTGACCTTGAGCAATCCACCTGCCTCGGCCTCCCAGAGTGCTAGGATTACAGGCATGAGCCACCGCACCCGGCCAACAACAGGTATTTTAGAAGTCCTCTTCTCATCACATTCCATTCCTAGAGGTTAACATTTTCTAGAAATTTCTTATCTACATATACAGTTTGCGTGTGATACATATATTAGCAAGTAGCAACGAAAACTATGATTTTAGAGAACAAGTGTTCATTCATCATAACATGTATGACATTTTCTTTGTCTAAGCTCCGAATGAAAAAATGTATATAGCACCTCTGGAGAAATATTATAAGATCAATGTAAGTTTCAGAGTGGTGAACAAAATGGCATTAGAACAAAATTCTGACTTAAAAAGAATTTACCTACCTGTAAACCATTTCATTAGGAGCTGAGTCATCAAAGGCATAATCAAAACGAAATGTTTGGTTTTCTAGGTACCTTGTTAAATCTACTTTTTGTTTTGGTTCATGTACCATCACAACATCTTTACTAGGAATTGTGATTACATCAAGATCTTTCATTTGAGTTTCTAAAAGAATAAATGAAAATCAATGCCCAGTAATTCTCACAGCATTCAAATTAATGTGCAAAAATTATTTCAAGTAGTAAGAATTTATATAAAAGTAGCAAGTTCTGTAAATATGAAGATAATATCCCATAAACATGCCACTCAATAAGAAAATATTTCAAGAACAAAGTAAAAAAAAAAATAAAGATTTCTGTGAAGCAAGAACCAGGAATGGCAATAATTCATATAGCAATAACAAACCAACAAGTCTAACCATAGAAATCTGCATAATGGGTACATACAAATGAAAGGAAATGATTTACATTTTTCCATACTGATTTGATTTGTGCTATTAAAATACATTACAAATAAGATAAAGTCAACCTTTTATTAGAGCTCATTAAGCAGCATACCTTTTTTATTGAGTGGTCGTTTTCTTACACAAACACATATCCTATGTTCATCAATCTGAAAATAAAAAATATTTTATTTCTGTCATTATAAGTGTTATGTAAAACACTGTAAAGTTAACTGTGTAATATTTCCTCCAGGGGCTTCAGAAATTTACATATAACATAAATATAATAGGTAAGCTTTAAAAACAAATTAGCTTTACACAAATTTTAATGGTTGTCAGATAAAATTACTTCCAAAATTCTCAATGTAATAGAAACTTGCTTATTTTGTTATTTGGTGGACTGTCATCTTACAAAATAAATTCGTAAAGGGTACTATTTTTAGTAGCATTAAGTTCATGTTAAGAAGCTGCCTTATACACTTCAAGATGTGCTGTACCCAGCAAAGTAAAAATTTCTACTCTACCAAGTGGCATTTTTTTCAGGTTGATCATAGGGAAAGTTGTTGGCAAAGATAACTATAAGCAATAAACAGTATTCTCTGGAGATTATTGAACAAAATGATTTAAACAATTTAATTTGCTAATTCTAATATATAAGTATTTTTGCATAAAACTTATATTCCCAATACATGTCTCTGTTTAATAATAATTATAAAGCAGGAATTAACAGAGTATGGCCTGTGGGCCTAATTTAGCCTACTACTTCCTTCTGTAAAGGTTTATTGAAACACACTAATTAAAACAAATGTCATACCCATTAGTTTATGTATCATCTATGGTTGCTTTTACAATACAATGGCAGAGTTTAATAGTTGTGACAAAGTAAAAAATATTTACTTTCAGGCTTCTTTCAGAAAAAGTTTGCCAATTCCTGTCCTAAAACATGAGCCTAGATTTAGTAGGTGAAACACATGGAGGAGTAGCAAGGCCTAAAGTATATGGGCTACAAATATCATGAACAATTCTACTGAATTCTGTATAATACATCTGACCAACACAAATGTATCTTTTGTAGCTAACACATTTTTTATTTCCTAGGTCAGGTGGATTATTTTTATAAGTACCAGTTACTTAAAAAGTATTCCCTATCTAGTAAGTTCTCATTCTTTAACAGGAAAGGAGTAAAAAAGCAGAATATTTTTTTCCAGTACTAGATTTCTAGTCCACTGTAGCCCTCAACAACCATCACTTACTGTTAAAAGACAGAATAAAATGTATTTAAAAATAAAAAATTACTAATAGTAAACTGGAATGACGGTGGGATCTATAGTCCAAGCCAAAGAGGAAAATAAACTTGGAACTGAGATCAAAGTATAACTGACAGTCAGGAAGGAAACTGTGTCTTCTGCTGTCACCCCCTGAACTCTTGCTCTGCCCTTCCAAAGACAAGGAAGCTTTGCTTTGAAAAGGACATCTCATATATCAAATTATGGGAAATGAGCATAAATGTGGATTATTTCTTGATTTTCTTCTTAAAACATGGGGAATGAGCACCAATTAGGAGAGGAAAAACAACATATAGCTACTGTGTTTCCCCAAAAATAAGACAGGGTCTTATATTTATTTTTCCTCAAGAAGACACCCTAGGGCTTATTTTCAGAGAATGTGTTATTTTTTTTAAGTATGGTACAACAATCTACATTTATTCAAATATAGTTAAGTCGTCTTCTTCTGGAACATTATCATAACTCTCCAAACCCCAAATTCCATCCTGAATTTCTTGTGACTCTATTTCCTTTAGAACCATTGGCCCCGATCTCTCATGTCGAGCCAATAGAGCTCTCATGGGGCAGATGAGAAAGACTGCTGGTCGGGTCTTCTTTATTGCTCCACCACAAAATGCACAGGTTGTGCAGATAGGCTGCGTAGCCACGCCCATCACTAGGTCTTATTTTCAGGGTAGGGCTCATATTGCGTAAATGCTTAAAAATCCTGCTAGGGCTTATTTTATGGGTAGGTCTTATTTTCGGGAAAACACAGCAAATGCAATATGAATTTAGTGAGTATCAAACATGTTTTTATTTAAAGCATAAAAAGTTCCAGAGTAATGGTTTACAAAGAATCTTACAGGATCTGCTGTTGTTAATGGTCTATAATCCAAACTTCCTCTGAAGTCTCTGATCATACACATAATTTCATAATTTGGATTTGTAGCATCAACATCCTATTAGAAGACAGAGAGAATTCACCATTTATTCTAATTGCAATAATGTTGTACTTGTTGCATTTATAGTTATATACGATTTGAAAATTAAAATAGATTGAGTCATCTGTCATAACCAAGCACAAACTCAAACTGAAGATGATATAGTTTCAGAGTTTAGGTTTAATATGTTCAGAATCACCTCCATATTAAAAACAATTCTCTTAGTCTGCATGTACTCTGTTAACTCCAAATTAAAGCCACTCTTTACCTATTTCAAAAATCTATATTAAACATACACCTTAATTATCTTAGAAAATGGAGCAAAAGAGAAATAGTGCTAATTTTCACCACTGGCAAAGAACTCTAGAAAAGTTGAAATTCTAGAAAAATTCATTTAATCAGATTTTTCTTCTAATTTCTTAATCCAATGTTTTAGCAAAGTATTAATAGAAATATGGATTTATCCTCATTTCCTATTTTTTTGTTGACTCTCTTAAAAAAAACTAAGGTATGATAAAACAGCTCCAAATTGTAGAGGACATAGAATTTAAAGGAGCCAAGACAATTTTTAAAAATTTTAAAGTTCATGTTAGTGAATGCTGACTGCAATTTACTTTTTTGCTTCAAAACTGAGAAAATTCGGATTAAGATACAAATAGTAATAGTTAATAGCCTCTCCTAGCCATGAACAATAAATAATTGAACATTTTAAGAAATCAGATTTTTTTATGTATCGTATTCAGATTTCTTTTGAATGTAATTAAATTACAAAACTGTTACTAAAACTTACTTTCAATTAACCTAGGAAATAACACCAACTATGTCAACTGAAAAGCAGAATGTGAAATAAGAATTAAGAGATCACAAAGATGTTTAAGTATTATGAAGTACCCATAGAAAACACCAGGTGGCATCTGTGCTAAATATCAGTAGATAACCTATTTTGTGTACTATTTATTTTATTTTTTTATTTTTTATTTTTTGTCAGAAATGGACTACGAAATTTACTATTTATTTTAAAACCCAATTAGCCATACTCAGGTCTCTTTCAGATAAAAGCTGATTTATTCAGGTTGAATATTATACTGGGTCTACATTTTCACAACACAACATCTGAACTGGTAATTTAACATGATTAAGGGTATTTGGACATACTATTAAATAAATAATACTGATGATTTACTATAGTAAACAAGTTCTGAGAATATAATAGATATCAGTACACTCGGGGAGTTGTACGTACAATAACACAATTTCTAATATGTGAAGACCTGTAGGGGGATAAAAGACCAATCCTCTATGCAATTTTCCCATTGCTATTAAATAGTTTTGTTACCATTTTAAAATAAAAAGCCTATTATTCTTGAACCTTATACTGTAAACATTATAATTTTGTAACACAATGGCTTATTATTCATAATGGAACAAACTCTGAGGCTAACTCTGAGGCTAACATATACTAAGACATGAAAAGTAAATGCAACAAAAATCTGTTATGGTAATTTATTTTCACAGAAGTCTGTATTATTCCTCAATGTCAATTTAAGGAATTCATGAAGTTCTTGAAATGAATTGCTCAACTATTTTTTCACAAGTCAATCACTTTGATCGATACAGTCTAATCCTTGGTTTGTGCATAAAGAAAATATATGTTTGTTACAAACCTGGGCTCTTTTTTCTCTAAGTTCTTGCTGTTGCAGTCTCCTTTTTTCCCGTTTTTCTTGCAATTTTTCTACTTCTTTCACACAATTAGATTTTCTACGAGCTGAAAGAAAAAGATGAGCTGTAGTATGTATAGGTTTCTTTGTTAGAGTACTGTACTTACACTCAAAAATTCTACATATGATTTCACCACATACACACAAAAAAGGTACACAGTGACAAAGCATGCCTATAACATCTACATGAGCTCTACTTATGAGCTTCTTTATCAAAACTAGGAACAGGACAATAAACAAATGAGAGTCCAGAAAAATGACTCAAACATATTGATACATGTCATCTCTTGGTTTAGATCACAGATCTTTAAACTGAAAGGATCAAGAAGCACAAGACTGTCTTCTGAAACATCTGACATATTGTTATGTGCCCAGAATTTCAAACTCAAAGCAATTGAAAAAATTTCACACAAAAAAATTTTTGATCCAAAATATACATTTAAAAACCCAATTAAGAGACTAAACTAATTATTAAAAAAAGTAAATTTTCCACAGTGGTAAAAAGAAATCTGCAATCAAGTTTGCAATGAAATTGTTACCATTTGGAGACTTATAAGAATGACCAAGAGAGAATACATGTATGCCCAAAAATGACTATATCCTTGATACATAATTTACATACAAGGGGGTCCAAATTCCTTTTTTGCAGCTTGAACTGGAGATATATCTGAAACACTACCATTCTGTTGTGCCGAGGAAGACTGTTCAGGAAGCTGACTAGGCCGTGCACGTGCAGAACCCACCACTGTAAGTAAAAAAATTTTAAATTCAGAACAGAAAATCACTAAAAGCTAACTTTGGTAAAATGAAGAGATATCTCAAAAAAACTGTTACTTAAAAGTTACATCAGTAAATTGCCAAGTTTTCTATTTATACATACCATATTTCATTTATACACATATAAATCAATTCTGTTCAATGAACAGACATAAGCCAGAAGAGGTTTTCAATGTAATATGTGCAGACTTAGTTTCAAAAATGTAATTTTAACTACAAAACTCAACCTGAATAATTTACATAAAATCAAAGCCAAGCTTGATTTTTAATAATCATTTAAAAATATATATGTGAACCCCTCCATGTCTTAAGATTTCAGACTGCATTCTCGTTTTTAAAAATTCACATTATACAGAAAGTAAAAGTTTCTGTACAGAAGGTAAAACTTTAAAGTTCTTCAACCCTCATTATATTCCAAATCCCACTCTTTGCAAATATGCTAATCTTCAGCAGAGAATTTCCCAGTGTGGATATTATAAAGGTGAAAAAAGGATATGAAATTAAATATAAACTCTTATAAAGAAATATAAATTTTAACAAGATTCAAAGGATAGTGTTTAAACTGAAGGACTTTCCCTCTACTTCTAATCTCTCCTCTAATACTTCTGTCTGTCCTGCTCCACCACCCCACAGAGAAAAACATGACTATCACAAAGGACAATTTTGAACTGCTGAATAGTAGAAAAGAAATTAATTATGTTTTTCATTTTGTGACTGAAAATAAATGAAGGGAGACCTTCAGGTAACTACACAATTTATGCACCTGTGCAACTTTTCTTTAGCTGACTCCAAAGCTAACCATGATCCTTTTTGGTAACCCAATAGCCAGAAAATCATGATAAATGTGATGATTAAGTTTACCTTTGTGAATCAACCAATTAACTGACTCCTGCCCCATTCCTTCCTTTCTCATAATACTCTCCTCCAATCTGCAAATTATTGAATAAATTAGATGAATAAAATATGCATATGTCATGGAGTTTCATATTCATCATATATATTTTTAAAATCATTTTTTTGATATTATTGATACTGTGTTCGGAAATCAAGAAGATACCATCTTAAAATTAGCCATGTAATGTTTTAAATGAATAACGTCATCAAGAGTAGTACTTACTTCTGATTAACCTTTTCAGGGACATAGTAAAAAGTCAACAGGCAAAATTAAGTGATAAGTTTTTTTTTACCTCTATTATCTCTTGGAGGAGGATCATTCTTAATTGAAGCCACAGTCCGTCGATTCTATAAAAGGAAAAACATTTATTATATTTTCTTTCTTTATTCCTCATATAATATAATCTCAGCTTTTTTAAACAAAAGCAGACATGCACAACATACAATACATACAAAATACATACAATATAAAACTAAATGAAGAAAAACTATTATCTTCTAATGACTTATTACTAATGCTATCAATATTCAAAATTCCCTTATATGAGGTATTTTCTCTTCCTACTCTCTCTAAAAATATTCAGCAGTTAACACAAGCCAAGTACTGCTCTAAGGACTTTCTTTACAAACCTATGTGGCTATTATTATTGCTATTCCCATTTCACAGATGAGAAAACTGAAGCAGAGAATTTAAGCAGCTTCACTATGATTTGTGTTTTTAATCACCATGCTATCCTGCCAAAAACATGTAATAAATGGATATCAGGGGATAAATCATAAAATGTTAGTTCTAGAGAGCTTGGAATCCCTGGTTAAACTATCAGAATACTATGAAATGTTTATCAGCAGTAATCCTAAAAGGGTTTTATTAGAGTTTTAAGACAGCAAACTTTTGGTCGTATTATTCATTTACTCAGATTTAATTTTATTCACCTCAAAAAAAGATATCAAATAATGTAGTTTTTCTCCAACCATGGCTGCACATTCAAATCAGATGGGTACTATTAAAAGGACATCGATGCTAAGGCCTCCTGAGATAAAACAAAATTAAATCTCTGAGAGTGGAGCTCAGAAATCAGTATTTTATAAAATTCTCCAGGAATTTTTGTATAGCAAAGGTTGTTACTGATATACCAATAATAAACTTAATATGAAGATTTTCCACAGTTCTGAAGCCAAATATGAAGAAGAATCCATTTATAAGTGGTAATAATGACATTTAAGCAGTGACCCTCAATATGATTAAATGTATGAATTGAAAATCTGCTTTATATTCATATGCACTGCTTACATAACAGACTGTTTTGTTGGTATCATTAAGCTTCTATCATACTGTATGTGGATGCTTATTATGTCTTTCCTACAAGATAATCAAATTCTTACAGGTTGAAAGCCATGTCACTCATCTTTGTATTTCAGTAGCACAGTACCTGGCACCATGTGAAAAAAAATAAAAAATCAATAAATGCTTCCTCAACTGAACACAAAGAATTACAGATTCAACAACTTTGTGGTAGTATCTGGTTTAAATGGAGCTGTACTTTTTTTTCTGGAGACAGGGTCTTACTCTGCTGCCCAAGCTGTTGCCATGTAGTGCTATTATCTTAGCTCACTGCAAGCTCAAACTCCTGGGCTCAAGGGATCCTCCCATCCCAGCTACATCTCCCAAGTATCTGGGACTATAGGCCCATACCACCACATCTGGCTAATGTTTCTTATTTTTTGTAGAGACAAGGTCTTGCTATGTTTCTCAGGCTTGTCTCCAACTCCTGGGCTCAAGTGATTCACCCACCACAGCCTCCCAACGTGCTAGGGTTAAAAGCGTTAGCCACTGCACCCGGCCAGAGTTGTATTTTGATACAAATGTTTAATAGTGAAGGGTTTCGAGGGAAAAGAAGAGGAATTATTTTTAAAAACAGTAAAAATAATGTGATTTTAACTTCTGTAAAGATAAAATTGCTAAGGAAGATACAGCATGGTTTTAAGGTTTATCTTCACAGATAACAGAAGTAAATTACATGCTGTCATTTCAAATCTTTCTTTAATAAATATCAACAGCAGAATTTTCATTTCACTGACTGCCAGAGTTGGTATTCATAGATAAACAGCTATTATTCCTTTGTCAAAGTCATAAGTATTCACCAACAAACACTAACAAGCAAATGGTTTTGACTCATATCTCCTAAAAAGCTACTACTCTCAGGAAAAATCCTAATTAGGCAAGTAATTTCTAGGTTCTTTTCTAATGACTGTCGTAATTGTGAATTAGACAACCTCAATCCTTAAAAGTATTGTGTGTACATATGGATGTGGATAGCAGAAAGAATGAAAGTTTTTTTAAAAAGCAAATTAATCTCAATACTTAAAGCATTCCCTCAATATCCTAACAAGTTCAAACCAGAACATACACACCTAACACACACACACCCTGCTGTGAATTTTCATCACTGACCTTTACAATTTTGTTGACTTTGGCTGAGGATGCTGGAGGTGGAGGTGTTTCTGGACTGGGTTCAATGTCTTCATCAGGTACAAGATCAGGGTTAAGTGAAAAGATGCTCTCCAGGTCAATCTGTTTATAACAAAAACATTTATTTTGAGACTGCATTTTGACAATTAACCTTTTATTTTTCTAATAAATTGACATAAAGTAAATAACAGCTAAATGATTTCAGCCTAAAGGCAGTGCTTGCAAACTAAATTATACAGAATTATAATACATATTTAAAGAATCTCTCTTAAAACAGCATTTTATCATGTTGACTAGATGAATTGCAAAGCAACACAGTGGCCAATAGAACCACATAATTAACTTATAGCAAGTTTCAAATTTTATGAGCTGGGTTAAAAGAATAGTATATTTTCATCTAATAATTAACAAGTTTGACACATGCAATCACATAAGATATATAGGTGGAATCTACCTTCTTTTGAAAAGTTTTAAACATTTGAAAAATTTTCAAGTATTGATAAAGAATACATGTACTATATAAAACTATATTCTTTTTGAGACAGAGTCTCACTCTATTCCAGGAGTCCTCAAACTTTTTAAACAGGGGGCCAGTTCACTGTCCCTCAGACCGCTGGAAGGATGGACTATAGTTTAAAAAAACTATGAACAAATTCCTATGCACACTGCACATACCTTATTTTGAAATAAAAAAACAAACAGGCAAAAACACCCGCATGTGGCCCACATGCCATAGTTTGAGGACACCTGCTCTATTCCCTGGGCTATAGTGCCATGGCATCAGCCTAGCTCACAGCAATTTAAAATTCAACAGCAACTTTAAATTCCCGGGCTCAAGTGATCCTCCTGCCTCAGCCTCCCGAATAGCAGGGACTTCAGGTGTGCACCACCAAACCTGGCTAAATTTTTCTATTTTTAGTAGAGACAGGGTCTTGCTCTTGCTCATGCTGGCCTTGAACTCCTGACCTCAATATAAAACTATATTCTTTTCTGTTTTGTTTCACATTCAGCATCTTGATTGCAGGACTAGTAATAAAATTTAAACCAATGGTCATACCTCTTTGCCTTTTGTATCTCCATTTTCTATCCATTCAACAGTTACACTTTCATTATCTTCATTTAAAGATGTTACCATTGCTTGATGTATTCGGCCTAAGTGGGAATAAAATACACATTTTTAAAATACTATGAATTGTGGCATTCCTATACAGTCAAATATAATTTTAAAACTTGTAATCTTTTTTCTTTAAATGACACTGCCTCTCCTTACAAGAGATGTACACAGAGTCTCAGGATTAGAGAATGAATTTTATCCATGGGTCCACAAATCAATTTGCTACTTGTCAAGTCCAGGAACTCAAGAAATTAGATTGAGGCTGAAAGTTTACTTTCAGTATTTATGATAAATTGTCATATAGTGATATGGAATGCTTGAAATTTTATACTGTTAAATAGGTCTGATCATTATAAAAATTCCTTACTATGAGCCAAAAAAGGCTACAAAGATGAAAATTCATAAAGCAATTTTTAATACTATACTGACATAAAACACTTTTTACTTAAAAATCACTTTTATTGAATATTGTGCAAATTGATACAATTAATTTAAAATTGAGAAATCTGAGTCCAAGAAGGTTGGGAAATGCTAATTTAAAATGGCTTCTTCTATATGTTACCTATTTAGATCTATTCTATTCCTTACTTTCCCTGACTACTCCAGACTTATCATCTATAGAGAGAAGATATTAATGTATTAAACCTGCTTTCCCCTATTAATAGACTGTGGATCATATATATCTGTTAAATAACTACAGATCTAAATAATTATGTGTAATTATTATATAATACTCCATTATGTTTATAATAATTTATCTAATACCTATTGATGGTCACTTAGGATATGTGCAATTTTTTACTATTATAAACACTGCAATGAATACTATCGTATATTTGTCACTATCCACTTGTCAGATTATTTCCTTAGGACAAATTTCTAGAAGCAGACAAACAGAATATTTATTAAAAAAACTTTTTTTTAACTTGTTTCATCTGTTTTCATCTTACCTATCCTTTCGATTATCAGTCTAGTAAGAACAGAAACTACGTTATATAACTGCATCTTTAATATTACCTAAAAAAGTGCTGAACATATGGAATTTTCAAATGTAGTTCTTAAACGAAATCCTTGGGGCATCTATAATTTTACTTTAGGGTAATTTATAGTTATTTAAACATCTAAAAACAGATATACAGTACATAAAACAATGTTAGTATAAGGCATACAACAATAACCTTAAATAAAATATGGGCACTGTAATAATTTGAAAGTGTTATTATGTATGAAATTACTATGAATAGAGATGATTACCTCATAGGTATATTTGTTGCTATTAAATGGAACAGCGTAGATTAAAATGAGCCAGTATATAAAAAAGCCCACCTCTTATGTATGGGCTCAAATAAAAATTTGCAGAAGTTATAAATGAATATAATCTTGTAAAAAAAATCCAATGTCGAGGATGTAAATACTCTCAAATGATATACTGATGCTGCTTTGTTTAAAAACTAAAATATAAACTAGTGATCTTTCCATGAGAATATGTATAGATTTACCTATCAATTTTAACCACCACATACCATTCCATAAAAGGAATGTATCACAATTTAACTTTACTAAGAATAATTTTAATTGTTTCCAACTGTTTGCCATTAAAAGATGCTGCACTGAATATATAAACATAGGTATGAATGTTTCCATAAATGAAATTTCTAGAAGCAGAATTAATGGGTCAAGGAAATTGAAATTTTGATAGCTATTTCCAAATTACCCTCCATTTACATTCCCACCAATAGTGAGACCTATTCCCCCACATCCTCATCAACACTGAGCATTATTAATCTAAAATTGTATCAATCTAATGTATCAGATCTTTCTTTAAGCTGCTATTTTTTAAGCATGAATATGTCAGATACTGGCTCATTTTAATCTACGCTGTTCCATTTGAGAGCAACAAATATACCTATGAGGTAATCATCTCCATTTTAAAGATGAGAAAACTGAAGCTCAAGATCACACAGTTTATAAGTAGCATGGATCTGAACCTTGGTCAGACTGTAAAAGCACTCACTATTAATTACTATGTTTCTCTACTGCCTTGAATTTTAAGTAGATGATGTTTATATGGCTTAAAGTCCAGCATTCCTGTAAAAACTGATAAACTGGAGCGAATATTCTCAACACGCATTGTGCACCAGACATTCCTAGGGAATTTTTACAAAATAAATGACAATGCCTGCTCCCAGATAATAAGTCTATTCTTACCAAATTCACTGCTATCACCCTGGTACAAGCTACCAATGCCTTGTCCTTAGATTACTGTGATATTCTCACAACTAGTTTCCCTGCTTCCAACCTATCTGCCCTTCTGTCAATTCTCCAGAGCAGCCAAAATATTCCCAGTAGAAACTAAGTCAGATACTACTCCTTTGCTCAAAATCTTCCAATGGCTCCAATCTCATAAAGAGTAAAAGCCAAGGTCCTTTCAATGGCCTTTTAGTGACCTCTAGCAAAGCCCTACTTGACCTGACCCCTCATTACCTGTGGCCTCATTCATCCTTTACTAGAGTGGCAACTTTCCCTTTCAAGGGACTGATTCCTATCTCACACAGTACCACCTCCAACCCCCCTAATCCCCAAAAGATGGGTCAAGGACTTAAATGCGAAAGACAAATGTGAAAGCAAGTGAGTAAACAATGGTACCATTTACTGAGATAAGTGGACATTGGAGGAGAAACGTGTTAGGGTGGAGGAAACTGATCAGCTAGAAAATACCGGGAGGATTCAAAATGGAGAGGCTTAAAGAGTGGAAATTAGGTAACCCTTACTTCAATTTGATTTAGAGAGAAATTAGGTAAATAACCACTAGAAATGGTATATGTCATTTGGGTCCTCTTGGCAGCAGATGTGACAGCTAGGTGTGCAAGAGGTTTATTGTGAAAGATAAAAGAGGGAGGAAAGATGGTTGCCAAGGGCATGGAAAACTTTCAGACTATGATGCAGATCTGAAACCTATGAAGGAAATGGGGATATGAAAGAAGAACTGAGCAGACCTTGATGCAGATCTGACAAATTCTTGGCCAACCCAGCAGGGAGCTTCAGAGCAAGACTGCCTATTAGAGGAGTCCTAGACTGGGCCAAAATGGACATGCCCTATTATCCATGGTATACTCTGTCACCGGCTGGGCGTTTCACAGGAAATTCAAGGCCTCAGCCAAAAAGCTAAGAATCCAGAAGGTACTATCAGCTAGAGGCTATGAGCTGACTCTACTCCCTGAAACTTTCTTTCTTAGTGGGATATCCAAGCAGTGTATTTACATGGTTGTAACAGGATTTGAAAAAGAAAATGAGTTTAATTGGTAGTGGAAATGAAGAGTGGATCCCAGAGAGGCTAAGTAGCCCTGCTAAGGTAAACATAGTCACCGTCACAAACTGGAATGGAGGAGCTATCACTGCTGCATCAAACCACACATCAATCACCATCTCCACATTAGTGAGGCTGAAACCCAGCAGCCACCCTTGTCCCCACGGGCCATGGAGCCTCAGAACAGTAATATGAACCATTGGGGACAAGAAGATTATCACAACAAAGGTTTTAGAGAAAATGAAAGGGTTTAATAAAGACACTGATATGGTTTTATCAACAGGAAAAAAGGAAATATTTGAACCCAAGGAAGATTATTTGAATACCAGATGATCATAAAGAAAAACCCTCAACAGGAAATGGAGAAGCTGTGGTTGAGGTTGTCGAAGAAATGAGTACAGAGATGGGTCTCCATGCAATTACCAACAGAGTTATAGAACAATAATGAGAATGCAGAAAGCATGTGCATGTTCCAAAAGGCAAGACCAACACTTTTCCTACTGTTGGGCATCTACTTAGTACTCCAACTTTTCTGGGCAAGCAATAGTGACTTAATCCATCATAACTAGGTATGCAAAAAAAGGTAGACCTGTGGGGCAAAATATTTATCAGGGCTATAGTTCACAATCCCACAGGGACCTTAATCTCCAAAGAGCCTAGAGTAATTAGCAATGAGAGGATAAAGAAAATCAAGGAGAGACTACCCAGTATTAGCAGTCTCCTCATTGGAACACTGGAACCTCCATGACTTCAATTCCCAACGTAGACATCGCGAAAGCCTTAAACCACAAGTAAGCAGAATCAAAAGCATCTGATCCACAAGCTAAGACTAAACTCTAGAGGTTGAGAAGGGCAGGACTGAGAAATATGTTGGCATATCTCTATCATAATACAGTTTACTCATCCAACAAGAAGAAATGAATATGAAATTCCTACAGTAAAAAATGAATAAATGAAGTCTTAAGCATTTGCTTTTTGCCAATTTATCAAATAACTAGAAACATCTGCAGTACCCAATGCAGCATGGGGCTTTTATTTGTATTAAAAGATGTCTATAAAAAAAGAAATCCTAACTTTTCCCAATATACCTTTAAATTTATTTATTTATTTATTTACTTATTTATTTATTTATTTTTGAGACAGAGTCTCACGTTGTTGTCCTGGCTAGAATGCCATGGCATTAGCTTAGCTCACAGCAGTTTCAAACTCTTGGGCTCAAGCAATCCTGCTGCCTCAGCCTCCTGAGTAACTGGGACTACAGGCACATGCTACCATGCCCGGCTAATTTTTTCTATATATTTTTAGTTGGCTAATTAATTTCTTTCTATTTTTAGTAGAGATGGGATCTCACTCTTGCTCAGGCGGGTTTCGAACTCCTGACCTTGAGCGATCCTCCCACCTCGGCCTCCCAGAGTGCTAGGATTACAGGCGTGAGCCACCACACCCGGCCTGCCTTTAAATTTTTAAAAATTGTTTCAATTGAGATGCTCAAGTGCCTCTTTTTTAATTGTAATAAAAATTTACAATCTAATTTTTTCAGGAATCAAATAGCAAGCACCTGTTAAAGATGTTAAATAAGGCTGGGCACAGTGGCTCACGCCTGTAATCCTAGCACTCTGGGAGGCTGAGGAGGGCGGATTGCTCGAGGTCAGGAGTTCAAAACCAGCCTGAGCAAGAGCGAGACCCCGGTCTCTACTATAAATAGAAAGAAATTAATTGGCCAACTAATATATATAGAAAAAACTAGCTGGGCATGTTGGCACATGCCTGTAGTCCCAGCTACCAGGAGGCTGAGGCAGCAGGATTGCTTGAGCCCAGGAGTTTGAGGTTGCTGTGACTAGCCTAGGCAACAAAGCGAGACTGTCTCAAAAAAAAAAAAAAAAAAAAAAAAAAAAAAGCTGTTAAACAAAATAAGAAGAGAAACAGATACAGGAAAGATTTTTCAAAGTAAAATCATGATATAGTGACAACATATAGGCATAACAAGAAAGTTTCAAGCCTGGATGACTGGGAGAATGACAGTACTAGGGAGAGAACAATGACATACTCTATCCTAAGGCTCAGTAGTTAATAGCAATCATGCACACATGGGTGTTAATAATATTAATCAGGACTGGAAGTATCTTCCCCAGAACCTGTGACAATTTTCTCACGTGGCTCTCCAAATACCATCACACTTCTCTGGGCCATCTGAGAAAATTCCTGTATTCCACCTTCACTAACTTATTGCTCTTTGCCTTTCTTTGATTTTCCATTTACTTTATTGTGAATTATATCACATATAATTTTATATTATACATTTAATTCTACATTAAAAAAAATAGAGCAAGCATCTCTGTATCCACCACCAGCCAGGTTAAGACAACAACACTTCTGAAACCCCACATGTTCTCCCTAACTGAATCTCTCCCTCTTTCCTCTTTTGTCCTCCCAAGAATTAATCCTTACCCTGACACTTAAGATAATCATACTCTGGCTTTTCTTTATAGCTTTACCACCTATAAATGTAAAACACACATATAAAAAAATCTAAACAGTTTGCCTATTTTCAAACTATATATAAATGGATTAACACTACTTTTAGACATTTCTTTTGCTCAACATTTTTTGGATTCATTTATGTTGTATGTAAGTGTTGTATATATAAAATGTACATAACTCATTTTTACTACTATATAGTATTTCATTATGTGAATATGCTAAAATTTATTTATCGATTCTACTGTTGGTGGACGATGAGTTGTTTTCTGTTTCTGCTATCAGGAACAATGATGCTATGGGCATTATTATATATGTATATTTCTCCAGGAAATATATATATAGTAGAGAAGAAATATAGAATAAGAGTATACACATATGAAACTTTTCTAATTAGTGCCATGATGTTTACTATCTATAGTGGCTGTACCTGCAATGATTTGTAATCCAACTAGCACTTACTTCACATCCACAATACTTAATATTTGTCAGTTTTATTATATCATATTGTGGTTCTAATTTCTGATTTAATGAGGTTGTGTCTATTTTGTGCTTGTTGGCTATTTAGGTCTTTTGAGTTTCTTTTTCTTGCTACTTTGCTATAGAAATTCTCTATATATTCTTATTAACCTTTTGTTACATATATTGCAAATATTTTCTCCAAAGTTGGGGCTTTTCATTTTCTTTACAGTATCTTTTGATGAATTTTAGTTCTTAATTTTAATGTAGTTAAATATACATTTTTCCATTATGGCTCTTTGTGTGTGTGTGTGTGTGTGTGTGTGAGTGTGTTATAAAATTCTTCCTTGGACTGAGATCATTAAGACAGTTTCCTACATTTTCTTCTAAAGTTTTACAAAGCCTTTCACATTCAGAACATTAATCTATTAGCATTTTGATATTTGTGTAGAATAACACAATTTCCCTTTTTTCCCCCCTAAGTAAAACAAATTATTCCAGTACCCGAAAAGCCCTTTCTTCCCCTACCTATCTAAAATACTACCTGTCATATCTCAGACATACACAAAGAAGTCCATTTCTTTACCCCTGAACCAAAATGACACTGTTTTAATTACCATTAAAGCTTTGCTTATTAATGTCTTGCCATAAGGTAGAATAAGCCCTTCTGCCTTACTGCTCTTTAAGAGTTTCTCTGGGCTAGGGTCATTCATGTCTGTAATCCTAGCACTCTGGGAGGCCGAGGCGGGAGAATCGCTCAAAGTCAGGAGTTTGAGACCTCAGCAAGAGTGAGACCCCCATCTCTACTAAAAAATAAAAAGAAATTATCTGGACAACTAAAAATATATAGAAAAAATTATCTGGACATGGTGGCACATGCCTGTAGTTCCAGCTACTCAGGAGGCTGAGGCAGCAGGATTGCTTTTGAGCCCAGGAGTTTGAAGTTGCTGTGAGTTAGGCTGACACCACGGCACTCTAGTCTACAGAGTACAGAGTGAGATTCTGTCTCCAAAAACAAACAAACAAACAAACAAACAAAGAGTTTCTCTGATCTTCTTGCCTTTTTGCATATTTGTATAAATTTTAGAATCAGTTTGTCAAGTTCCAAAAATCAACTAAACTAACAAAAACAAAACACTACCTACTGGGATTCTGAGTGGAATTACATTGAATATTTTGTTATGGATTTTTACATCATTGATCAAGAGTGATACTGCCCAGTAATTTTCCTTTCTTGTACCAACTTTATTAATTTTTGACATCATGGTTATGCTAGCCTCTTAAAATGATTCTTTATGGCAGAGTTCTTCCTTTCCATTCTCTGGAATGTGTAAAATTAGAATCATTTGAACCTTGACTGTTTGGTAGGCACTGGTTAAAACCATTTTGGTTTGGGGTATTATTTGTGGGAGGATTTAATTTCCTTAATTATAGAATTATTGTAGTTTTCTATTCTTGACTGTTTTGATATTATATTTTTCTAGGAGTTTTATATACATTTTCACATTTTTGGTAAAGTTGTTTTATAATATCTTTTTAATGCCTGTGACATCTGTAATGATGCCCATTTTTTTTATTCCCCATTTTTAAACTACTTAATCTCTCTTAATCTCACCTGAGATTTGTCCATTTTATTTTCTCCAAGAATAAACACCTGGTTTTGTTGAGCCTTTCCTTTTATTATGAGTTATTAAATACTTAATTTCTGTTCTCAACATTATTATTTATTTCATTCAACTTACTCTGGGCATATATTACAAGTGTTTTCCCTTAAATTCTTAAGACAAATGCTTAACTCATTCATCCTTATCCTTTCTTTTTTCCTCATAAGCAATTAAGCCTGCACATTTCTCTCCAAGAACTGCTTCAGCAGCATCTTACAAGTTTTTATATGTAGTATTTTTGTTATTATTCAGTTCCCCCTATTTTTCTAATTTTTTGTATGATTCTTTAACTCATGAGTTATGTAGAAGTGTTTTTGAAATTCCAAGCATACGGAGTTTCCTAGGTATCCTGTTAATGATTTCTAAAGGTTTAGACACTTGACCAATCAGAACAAAGCCACGAATAACTGATAGACTTTCCCAGTGTACAGTGGCTGAAAATCCCTGTATTTCTACCTTAATTGCACTGGACTGCCTTCCCCTAGTGGAAAATTTCCTAAAAATCTAGCTCCAAGGAACAAATCAGCAGCATTTTTTAAAATCAGCATCTTTATTTAAACAGGAGCCATGAAGTCCATGTCTTCAAACAGTAAACCTGGTTCTGATCCTTTCTTGTTGTTAAGTCTCTTTCTCTCCCATAATCCTACAGGAGCCAAACTTTTGCCATCCTTGCCTACTTCAGTCACCACCCCTCCCTTAGAATTTTTGGTCTATTTCTGCTTCATGATCTGATTGGGTTTTCAGCTCAACTATGCTTTTTTCGTTTTCTCTTAGGTATCTGGGACAAAAGGATGCCACTACATGAACTTTATTTTGACCAGAAGTCCCAATCCATTTTTAAGTCGTGTCATATTCATAGAAAATGGGGGTCAGATCTGAAAATTGTTTGATTATAGAAAAATCAATGTTATTTAAATTATAATAATTATAGTTTTAAAAATTCTATATATTTTTTCAATTATTATGGGTACATAATAGTTATATATCTTTATAGGATACATGTGATGTTTTGAAACATGCATACAATGTGAATTAATCAAATCAGGGTAATTGGGGTATCCATCACTTCGGTCATTTAGCATTTCTTTGTGTCAGGGAACATTTGATTCTACTCTTTCAGTTATTTTAAAGTATACCCTAACTTATTGTTGCTTAAAATCACTTTGTTATACTATCAAATATTGTTCATTCTATCTACCTACCTACCTATATTTTTGCACCCGTTTACCATCTCCACTTTATCCTTCCCTCCCCACTTCCCTTTCTAGTCTCTGGTAACTGTCATTCTACTCTCTTATCTCCATGAGATTCATTGAAAAACTCTATACTTTTTTAGGACTTAACATCTAGGAACATATTTGAAAGTTTTATTTCGACCCACTTGTAAACATAAATTAGTGTACAAAATATCACCTGTTGAGAATGAAGTAGAAAAATACTCAGTTTGGGAAAACAGGCAAACACTGCAGACTATCTCTCCAATAATTATTTTCCCAATAGAACATCTCTTGGTTTCTTCCCAAGATTTCTCCCAAACTTCATAAAATGTACTTATCTCTCAATGTAAGATTTTTTGGCCCATGTTTATATAAGATTTATATTTATATGTGCCAAAATTCAATTAGAATTTTATTGTACTTTATTTTCTTAAGAGATGGTGTGCATGTTCTATTGCCCAGGCTAGAGTTTAGTGGTGCAATCATGGCTTATTGTAGCTTTGAACACCTGAGCTCAAGCAATCCTCCTGCCTCTGCATTCCAAGTAGCAAGGACTATAGGCACATGCCACCATGCTTAATTTTAAATTTTGAACAAATTTTAAAAATTTGTTGTAGAGATGGGATCTTGCCACGTTGCCCAGGCTGGTCTCAAACAATGTTCCTGTTTCAGTCTCAGAAAGCCCGGGGATTATAGGCATAAGCCACCCGTGCCTGGCTCCATTAGCATTTTGACAAGTGTGCAAGTTTTGAGTGACAGTTCAAATATAATTGCTAGACTGTCAGAATCACATATAGATTTTTAAAAATCATGCCAAGTATCAAAGTGACACAAAATATAGGCATAGGATGATGCTTTAATCATACTCAGTATAAGCCATTTACTAACATAGTTTGTCCTGAATGTATGTCCAGTCTCTCATATTTATTTAGCCCTATTTAGCTTTTTGTTGAATGTCCCAAAATATTTAATAAATATTAAAGAAAACACTGGGAATGAGCAAAAAGCAATTATAATGGAAGGAAAGAGTTTACTACATATAAATCTTATTTAGCATGATGGTATTCTACTAATATATAGGTGACTCAGAGTGCCAGTTATATTTCTGAATTTAGTGAGAGTGTTCAGGTTGATGATGAATACATTGCACTTTTTTCCCATTTAAAATAAAGGCAAATAGGCTCCCGGTCAGCCCATTTTCACATGTAACATCTAATTTTTAGGAAAAATTTACTGACCTTAGATGGGATATGACTATGTATTGCTTAAAAACAAGATCCTCACAGGTTTCTGCTACTGCAAATAAGATTTTCAAATATATTAAACACAGTAATTCTCAGAGGAAAAATAGTCTATACTTAACCATTCAACCTAAAAAAATGATAATTTCATATGGTTCAACCTAATAGGAAAGGAAATTTAACCCCAAATTTAGATGTCAAGATAACCTATAAAAATATAATCTGCTAAATCAAATATAAATATCTAATAAAATATTAGCTTTATTTTAAAGCCATTTTATGTTTAGTTCATTCTAAGAAATATCTTACATCATTTAAAGCTCAATTTTTTTGTAATGGTCCAATTAAATGGAAAATAGTTCAGATATCAACTTTTTTTTTTTTTTTTGAGACAGAGTCTCGCTTTGTTGTCCAGGCTAGAGTGAGTGCCATGGCGTCAGCCTAGCTCACAGCAACCTCAAACTCCTGGGCTCAAGCAATCCTTCTGCCTCAGCCTCCCAAGTAGCTGGGACTACAGGCATGCGCCACTATGCTCGGCTAATTTTTTCTATATATTAGTTGGCCAATTAATTTCTTTCTATTTATAGTAGAGACGGGGTCTTTCTTGCTCTTGCTCAGGCTGGTTTTGAACTCCTGACCTTGAGCAATCCGCCCGCCTCAGCCTCCCAGAGTGCTAGGATTACAGGCATGAGCCGCCACGCCCGGCCTCGACTTTTTAATATTTATCTGTTGGTAAATATTAAGACAAATTGGTTTTTTTTTTTTTTTTTTTTTTTTGAGACAGGATCTTGCTCTGTTAGGCTAGAGTACACTGGCATCATCATAGTTCACACTGCAACCTCAAACTCCTGTGCTCAAGCGATACTCTTGCCTCAGCCTCCTGAGTAGCCGAGACTACAGGCATGTACCACCACACTCAGCTTTTTTCATTTTTTCTAGAGAGTGGTCTCTCTATTGCCTAGGCTTGGTCCTGGCCTCAAGCAATCCTCCCACCTTGGCCTCCCAAAGTGCTAAGATTATAGACATTAGCCACCTCAGCCGACCATCAATGGTTTTTCAAAAAGAAAAAAAACACAAATGACTGAACAGAACATACACCTAAATTCAAGCCCCAGTGAACAAAGTAACAAATACTATGACTTTCATATTTTGGGACTTTCTAATCTTTAAAATTAAGTTGGTTACTTAAGATTGGTATTAGTGCTGTTTAATTTGCCATAAAAGCCCACATATTTATTGAGCTATCAAAAACAAGTTTCACATGTTGACAATTGCCTTTTGGTCTCTGAAAACAGGATCCTATTATATGTTTTCTAGTTCACAGCTGAATTCACAGCAGCTGTGAGGCTAAGAAATGCCAGCAACCAATTAAGCTGGCATAAACCTTGTCTAGCATATAAAGTATAATTTGGTTGCAAATGTAGGAGACAAGAACCAAAATAAATCTGCCAAGAATACTAATAAAATTTCATTACAAGTATTTAAAAGTCAGAATATTTAAAGTCTAACAAATATATGTATTTTATTAAAAGGATGTATGGTAGAATATTAGAAAAAATATGAAAAAGCAACAATCAATTCTTTTCAGACCCAAGCAGTTTTTAAAAAGGTTGCAGCTGTTTCTGACATACCTAGGATTACAAACTGTTTTATTTTTTCCTATTTCTAATTACTCTAATCATAGGGTTGAGTATACACATGAGCATACATATGACAAGTCTTCCCCAAAAGTGAACATTATTTTTATCAGTTCCCTTTGAGATGTTTCATCCTTTTAAGATATTAGGACCTTAATAAAAATTCTGAAACCTAAATATGTAAGAACACAACTAAAATAATTAGTAAAAATAAAACTTGATTTATAAGATTGTTTATAATGGCAATTTTCAAACCCTTTGAAGTTGTTAAAATCCATTATTATTTAAGTATGATAAACTTTATGACAAAAATCAATGCTTTATAAAATATTAAAATATAATTTTAAAAATTTTACATATACTTTGAAAAAACTAGCATCACTGGTGATTCATGTGTATATAGCTCTGTAATTAAATCTAACAGAAATGGATGAAGGTCTCAAGATTAAGGTCTCCATAGAATCCAGAGATGAATTTCTGTTATCTGGTAGCCTGGCAGATGTGAACATATCTAGAGAGAATAAAACCCCCCAAAGTTGACTGCCACTGCTTGGGAATGGAAAGTTGGTACTAGATTGTCCAGGATCTTGCATGCCCAGCGAATGCATTCATCTGCAAGAGCTTAGATTCATGGCCTCGAAGTTAAGTATAGCCCAGATCTTGCTTAGAATTCACTGTATGTCTTTAGAAAGTAATTTAAGTGCCTCAACCCTTGGATTTTTTAATCTAAAAAGTGAGATATTTTGTATGATGACTGTGAAAAAAAATTTTTTAATTTATTAGCTTGCATGCCAATAAATTAAAATATATAGTTCTCTAATGTATCCTTGAAAAAGCTTCTAGCAAACCCCTCAATTTTCAATCAGAATACCACAGCATAATTTGAAAAGATCTTTTTTATAGACTTAAAAAATATGTTAATAAAATCTAGTTATCTCCTTCTGATTCTCTCAAGTAGGGACTAAGAAGGAAAACATGCGTAAATATCTATCTCAGAAGAACAAAGAAGTAAATATTACTCTGAGTTATAAAAATCACACATCAGACCAAGTACCTGGCAGAACAGTGTTGTTTCCAGAGGGTGAGTAAAGCACATATGCTTACTCAGAGTAGTTGGTAAACAGATACCTGAAAGAAGCACTTTCTTCCAAGTCAGTCTCTACCAGAAGAGAATCCTGATAAATTATCTTAGAACACACTGACCTAAAAACTTTTGCCACTTCCTATCATGTGACTGACAAAATCCTGTCTTAACTCGTTACCCATTTTTCTTAAATAATTAAATATATAAAATATTGATTCCAATCAATTATAGATTTAGTTACTAGAACCAAGCACCAGTGTAGAACGCAAATTCAAAGACTTGAGTGCATCTTTTCAAATTGAGGCATAGCAAAACATGTTATGTTAATTAGCTTTTGTTGTCACAGAGGTTTGTTTTAAGGTTGGTTGGTCTTTTAAAACATACAATTTCTTTAACTTATTAAAAGAATTCTAAAAGGATGTTCCTTCAAGAATATGAAAATGATCCACTTCTTTAAATAAGTTTATAATATAATGATCTACTATCACAAATCAATAAAATTAGAAAAAGTTGAGAAAACAGATTGTCAAATGCTGCTTTAAGAGACTAAACATAATAAGGATGCTACAAAAAAAAACATTATTTAGAAAAATGGAAGACATTGCTAACTACACAGTAATATTCATACATTTTATCTTAGTTTTGCCAACTACCTCAAAGCAGTTTATAATTTATTATTTATACTCTAACAGTAAATTACAACCAACTGTTCCTAGATGCCACTGACCAGGAAACAAGGACAGAAAGAAAATCTGGTGATATGTCAGAGATCATACAGCAGATCTGTATCAGATTCAGTAGAAGTCAAACTCTCAAACTCTGATATTAAGGTTTTGTTGGCTAATCTAAGCACTGATGAAAAGAATCTTTAATAAGGACTATGTAAATATTACACCTTTTTCAGTAGCTTTGGTAGAACAAGGAACCATTAGAGAAGGACATAAATAATGCCTCAGCTGACACTGGTAACAGTGCTGTTGCTGTTTAGTAAATCCCTGGGGACTATGACTTTGCCCAACATAGAGACCTTTCTGTTTTGGTTTATCACACTTAAGATGTTACTGTTTATAACTCAGTTTAAAAGTTCAAATATTTCCCTTCTTAGACTTTAAACACAAAGCTGGAATTTTGACACTAGGAGACAAAAAAGGGAATGATACAGCTGAGATTTTCATGAAGAAAATAAAACTTAAAAAGGAGGCAAACTTTATTCATATTGCATACAAATGACAAATTTTCAAATTCTTACCTCATCTGTCTATTGAAAAGGAGTGTGAAAATTAATACTGCTCAGTTCCTCTGGGGTGCCTGGGAAACTTCAGATCTGTTGAGGTTTTTTTTTTTTCTTTTTGTGGTACTTGAGAACCACACTGTACACTCACAATTAAGGTAGTTACCATTTAGAATGGACCGTAGTGCAGTTTTTTAGAAAACTTCCATTCTGATTTTGCATAAGAATAATAAGAAATATATCATAATGGAGCTATTATACTATTAAGAAGTATTAAATCACTGTAGTTTCCTGATATTATTCAGTATATCGGGAAGGCAGGATTAATAAACTTTTAAAAACTACTTGCAAAGAGAACATAAAAACCAAAATTCTAAAATCATGATGCAATATGATTCTAGCTGAAATAGTGGGGGAAAAAAAACCCATAGCACTAGAAAAAATACTTCATGAAGTTTAGGAGCTAAATAAGTTTACTAACTAAATAAAGTTCAACATATATCCTTAATTAAAAGGCTAGTTTTCATATATATATTCTCTTGGGTGACCGGATATCCAAAATGTATTTTTATTCATTTGTTAAAGAATAAAAGATTTGTTATCTAGAATACAATAGACTTTTACAGTAATGTTGTTGAAATAATATGTTGCTGATAGTCCAAAATTTTGAAAAACTGCCTTTCACAGATGTTCCACTGAATATAGTGAGCAATGCTGTCTAATCACTCCCTGGCTTAAATTCTTATTTACTCAAAAGGGAATTCCATACCAATACAGCAGTGCTAATCTGTGAACTTTTCATAGCTACATGTAGATATCATCTTCTTTTATGCTTATATATATCCTAACAAGAGACAGGGATCTTATGGGATGTTTTCAACAGTCAGTGTAATGTCACTACTTCCCCCAGGAATCTGTTATCACAACCTCTGCTCCACTGTATCTAACGAAGCCTCTAAAATTTCTACTTTCAGTGCCTGGCCAATTTGGGTTAGAACAGGTGATCACTTCTTAAGCCCTTTTACCACTCGGGTGAAATGTGAAATAGCAAATCTTGTATGGCTAGAGCAAAAGTTCCACAAAGAGCCGAGTCACTGAAGCTAAGCGTGGAGAGAAAGGCTGAAGTCAGATTTTGAGTTTGGTTTTATATGTGTTAAGTCTGAGATATCTATATCCAGTGGAGAAATGAGGTAGACTGTCTGATATACTGGAGATGGTCCAAGCTGAAGATAAAAGCTTAGGCACTGTGAACATATAGATCGCACATTCTCAGCAGGGGTGATACTGCCCTCAAAGTAGTGAAAATTGGCTTTTTAGGAGAGATCATATTATTAATATGATGGTTTATGGCACCTGCCAAAGAGCCACAAGAGATAAACAGATGCACAGTAATTTCACTGGGAGGGGGTCATTAGGGTAAAAAATGTCAAAAGGCCCTGTGGGTAGAGCAATAATAAAAAAAGGTTTGCAAAATGCTGATACAGATAGTATTTAAAGGCAATCAAAGTGGATGTGACCACCAAGAGAGTGAAGGTAGAAGTCCTAGTGTTCAAAGTACTGTAAAGTGAGATAATGAGATACCAGCAGAAGAGATCAAGAAGCTGCCAGAGAAAAAGTAAAATCAAGAAAATAGTCATAGATGCCAAGTTAACTTTGGGAAAAAACATTCTCTCAGACAAGACCATAGGAGGTTTTTTTGCATAAGGAAAAAAACACAAATAAACAAACATTCTACAGGCACAGCCTGAACTTCATAATCCAAGCTAGCAAATCTCAAGTGTGATGTACACTGTGTGGACAAGGGTATAAAGAAATAGGCATTTTTTGCAAATAAGGAGATAATTCACACTCTATGGAAAACAAATTAGCAAAGTCTATCAAAATTCCAAATACACAATTCTCTGACCCACTGATTCTGCTTCTAGGACTTTTTCCTACAGATATATTCATGTATGTGTAAAATGAAAGAAGTTCAAGATTATTCAATACTCCAGTATTGGCGGGAGTATTGGAGTATAGTTACAGATTAGGCACAAACATAAATGTCATCAGTAGAAGACTGGTTAAATAAATTGTGGTGTATTTAATCACTAATAAAATGCAGTATAAGAAAGAATGAGATATTTATGTATTCAAAGGTATTCCAAGATAACATTATTAAGTGAAAATAAAATTCAGAAGCACTAGTGCATACAAAAATACACCATCTGTAGGGAAAAAGTGCATATTTACACATATTTATACCATACCTAGTTATACATATACAAACACATTTTCTTGAAAATGAAAAACATCTCTGCACAAATACACAAGAAGCTGTAACATTGTTTCTTGTGAGGAGAACTGGTACTGCATTGCTATTCAAAACATGTAATTAAAGAGAAAATTAAAACTATACATCAAAAGCAATGTCACACACCTTGTCATGTCACACTCTTGATGCCTGGAGGATGAACAACACAAATCAATATTTTTAGAATGTCAAAACTTGAACAGAGAAGTGAAAAAGTAGCACAGCTAGTTCATTTAATCATGGATCATCAAATAGGTAATTTATAAAGTATGTAGAGGCTGTGTGCTAGGTGGCAGGGATATAGTGGAACTTGAGTCTAACTGGACACAATTAAACAGATAATACAATCCTATGAGTGCTTAGAGTAAATAGAGGGAACTTGAAGTACCTAAAGCAGGGGATACATCCTTGGCTAGGAAACAAGGAAGGATGGAATGCTTAACAAAGGCAAGAAGGAGAAGCAGCAGTTAGCTAGGTAGCTAGGTTAGGTAGAAGTGGAGTGCTCTGAGAAAGTTTAGCTTGCCTGGAGTATAATGTGCCTCAAATAGGAAGCAAGAATGAGACTGAAGAGGCAGGTTAGATTGTTCAGGGTTCACAGTAAACCATGGTAAAGCTGGGTTTTCTGCAAGGGGCAACAGAAGTAGATAAAATTTTTAAAGTTTTAAGCAGGTGACCAGGGAGTCAAACTTATGTTTGAAAGGTTACTCTGAAACAGTGATTAACCAAAGGTGGAGAGACCTATTAGTCATTTGTCACAACAGCACAGGCAAGACACAATGCTAGCCTGACCAAAATTATACTGGTAGAATGGAAAAAAGTGTGTGAAGAGGTACTTCAGCACTTAAATAAAGAGACCCTGATGATAGGAAAGGAGGTTAAGAGAGAACAAGGAGTCAAAGAAGATGTCCAGGTTTCTGATTTGGGTAATAAGGTGGGATGAAAGTGATGAGAGATACTGAAGTACATTTGGGGGAGTGATGGATTCAATTCTGGATATAATGAATTTGAATGCTTATGAGACATCCAAGTGGAGATATGCAGTAATCTATTAGATATACAAAAAAATACATGTCTGTAGCCGACCTGGACTGAAGAGAAGTTATTTAGTTTACCCAGAGAGAGAATACTATGCGAGAAGTACTGCAGGGTTAGGATCAAACCCTGAGGAACACCAACACTTAGACAATGGAGAGAAAAAGAAGCACCTATAAAGAATAAAAATGAAAAGTCTGAGAGATAGGAAGAAAACAAGAAATTTTACTTACTTTTTTTCTCACTAGATCCAGGGATAGACTGGAATCTACTTACTTTTAATTAAGGAATTGCTCTTAATAGAAACCCAACAGAGCATGTAAGGTTAAAAGCAACATATCACTCTTAAAACTGCAACCCAAAGAGCATATAAAGAAAATATCTACTATGTATTAGGGCCATGTTATGGTCAACTTTCAATATCAGCTATAATTTAAAAAAAAACAAACAACAAAATGCAACTGACATAATCCCCAAATAATTTCAAACAGTAGGCTTATAAAAATAAAGATCACTAAATCTGGACAGGCCCCTGAATCAATCTATTACATCAGCAGATCTTAGCAAGTTGCTGTAGTTTAACTGTTATATTTTCCCAACAATATCTCTGCTCATCTAATAAGAAACATCCTTTCATATGACAGCATTTGTTCCTGGCTGTACCTCTGAAAGTCCTAGGAGCAAGAAGGACCTAAACATAGCAATGGTAGAGATACTGGAGAAGACCAGAATTTCTTTTTCAAAAGAAATTACAGAGCCACAGAGCACTTGTATTGAGTGCAATAGCTATTTAGTATTTTGTTGTAACTGACATAGTAATCTTTCCTAGGAAAAAGTCCTTTATTCCTTCAAAGTCATCAGATGAAGGGACATATGATGGTCATACAGCAAATACTAGTTAGATTAATAAAAAACACCTGAACGCAAATTGTACCTTAGAAAGGAAAGAACTCCAAAAGGAATTAGAGTGTAGTGGACTTTGGAGGCAATCTATGTTCTGATCTCAGATTTGCTACTTACTTCATATACGAACTTAGACAAGTCAATTTCCTCATTATAACAATAAAAGCAAGTTTTGACCAACAGTAGTATTTCATCGAAGAGGAGTCTGGTTAAATCCCAAGATTTACCTCACTAATTAGGGCCTCTAATTTGTTCTCATTTCCTAAAAATCTTATAAGTAAATCATTATATCCACTTATCTTTAGCAGTCCATAGTAAATTACATACTTAAAAATACTACCCCCCAAAAAAGTACAATACTGTCTGTACCCTCAACTCACTTTTCATGACATGAAATTCAATAATTAGATTTTCACATGGATCTTAAGGCAGGAACTTCCTATTGTTCAACCCTTGTTTAAATTCAACAGCTCATTTTCAGGTTGCCAGATACACTACTTGGACATTTGTCATGACATTTCCATGGGCTGAAGTAAAAAAAATTGGACTAAGGTTGCCATGCATATCTGAATCCACTATAGCTCATTTAAAATTTTTTCATGTTAGCACACCCTAAATCTCTCACACTGACCGACAATTGACAAAAATGAACGGTAAAAACTTCATCTGAATTGCACACCTGTGGTTGATTCTCATTCTTAAAATAGTATAAATTCTTGTCATTAATTGTTCCCTTATTTAAAGAGTAGCTTTGACTTTTAACACCTAAAGTTTGCATACTCTCCCCCTCACCTATTTTAGGTTCACAGCAAAACTGAGTAGAAGGTATAGAGATTTCCCATATGCCCCCTTTCTCCACATACATACAATCTCCTCACTATCAACATCCTGCACCAGGTAAACTTGTTATAATAGATGAACCTACACTGACACATCATTATCACCCATAGTCCCTAGTTACATTAGGGTTCACTCTTGTTGTACCATCTATACGTTTTGACAAATGAATTATGACATGTATCCACCATTAGAGTATCACACAGAATAATTTCACACTGCCCTAAAAATCCTCCATGCTCTGCCTATGCATCCCTCGAGTACCTCTTTTTAAGTCCTAAACTGCAAATAGCAGTTAAGAGATTCTGAACACTGAAATGGCATTAAGAATCTTGAGGATGAAAAAGGGAAGGCAAATGCCAGGACAGAAAAAAATAGGCCAAAAATAAGAGCAAAGGAAAGGTGAAAGGTAAAAAAAAAAAAAAAGAGCAGCTGCATTTCAAGAATTGAAACATTTTATCCCTTAAAGAGTTGAAGCCAAATTCTTTATGTACTCTATTTTTCCTTCCTATTCTGATCCAGGAATTTCAAGAGGGTCTTGGCTAATACACTATAGCTCAGTCTTAGGTTATAAAGAATTCCTTTGCCTTCTTAAATAAATTCCTGCTGCATGTGAACATTTACTGGAAGTGATCTATACCTTAAATGTACTTACTTTTAGGATATTAATGGCAAAAGCTACAATGCTTTGATATTACATTGTACACAGGCTTTACAGACTCATATTTATGAATACGATTAGCCTGATTAAACAGAACTGAAGAGATTTTATAACCTGTGCTTAGACTTTCCAAATGTTCAGTCTATTCAACTCACATGCCCTTTATTCAGCACAAGTGATATATTGCTATATAACATCAATTCTTTTTGTAGTGTGTATTTTGCATCTCATCTGTTCCTTCATCATTGCTCACCTTCCTAGACTGATGCAATCTTATCCACCCTACCTCTCATTTTCAGTACTACTCTCCTTCTATCACTAATCATTCGTTCTTATTACTGCTCTTAGGAGATTAAGTTCTATCGTACTTTCCAAGTGTCCTAGAAACTAATTCCAATATCCTTACCTAAACTCTGTTTCCAAGTCTTTAATAGAGTGGCCCAGATTACCCCTCCTTCTTTCCCTTCCTCTGCCATTTTTAAATGCCCTTTACCTGACAGTTCTGTTTCAAGCTCAGGGACTTCTAGCATGTTGTCACACATGCCTGGAATGCATTCCCCCCAGGGCAATCTACTGGTCATCTTCCTCCACCATTTAAACTTCACACTTCATGAAGTCTTGCTAGATCACTGTTAGGCGATGCTACTTTTACTAAAATAATGGATCACAACCCTGGCTGCATGCTGGAATCACCAGTGTGTGAGATGTCTTAAAATAAAATGTTGATGCCAGGGTTCCACACCAGACAGAATCTCTAGGCAAAGGACCCAGATACAGGTAGTGGTGGGTTGTTTTTGTTTGGTTTTCCAAAGTCCTACAGGTGATTCTAATGAGCAGCTAGGAGGGTCATGAACCATTACAGATTGAGCAGCTCTAATCTAAAAATCCAAAATTCCCAAATCTGAAACTTTCTGAGTGCCAACATGATGCCACAAGTGGAAAATTCCACAACTGATGTCACATGACAGGTCACGGTCAAAACACAGGCATACAACAAACAATTTATATACTCTACCACTGTTTGTTGTTGCTGTTGTTTAAGAGCTGTTACAGGTAATCTGGTGAGGCTACTGTGTTGGCTTAGTTATCTTTACATTATTTTTTCACTTTATGCTATGTCATATTTTTTACTATTAACTATTATGTATGGATAAGTGTAAGAAAATGGCTGCATAGTGGTAGTATATGAATTCGCAGTTAGTAACAATGGTGACTCCAAACCACCACAGACTGTCCACAGTGGTGACAGTAGGTGGCTGAGAGAGCAACACCATTGAACAGTTTCTGATGGCCCAATGTACACAAACTTTGTTTCATGCACAAAATTATTTACAAATTGTATAAAATTTTCTTCAGGCTATGTTACAAAGTGACATATATATGAATTTCATATTTAGGCTTGGGTCCCATCCCCAAGATATCTTATTATGTATATGCAAATATCCCAAAATAAAAAACACTCTGAAATCCAAAACACTTCTGGTCCCAAGAATTTCAGATAAGGGATACTCAATCTGTACAAACCCTACTAATCTAGAAACAAAACTCCCACTACATTTATCCAACATAGACTCTAAATATTCACATATGCCACACCCCTAAAATACACTTAACCACATAGCCTTGACCAACACATATAAATACATGAAATGGCCCTCTGTAAGGCATAAACAATTTTCAGAATAGTTTATACACTCTGAGTATTAGGATCTGTAAAATGGGGAAAATACTATCTACCTTACAGCGCCTTCATGAAAATCAAACAAGATACTGTATATTATATATTCAGCAAAGCATATGGCAAAGCACAAAGAGTACAAATGTTAAATCCCTTTAGGTATCAAGAGTAATACCTGGACTTTTTAAGAAAGAAAAAGAATTCAAGCACCTACATGGGGGTGAGGCTAAGCAGAGAGCTGCTTGCCAAAAGTTATGATCAAAAGAGTCATTCTTAGCACAGTGAAGACACCCAGAAACTTTTACCATAAATATGTCCCCTCCTGATCCTGTCTTTCTTGTAGGTGAAAATTGGTTAAAATTAATGCCAAAACCAACAAAAACCTGGAGAAAAAGTCTTCAAAAGTAAATATAAGATAGCCCAGGGAAGCACCTGATTCTTCTAGTCCCTGACCCATAAAGTTATTGAGGAGGTTATTCCTAAAGTACACATAACCTCTGTTTTCATGTTCTGCTTATTTGGTCTCTGTTTACAAGCACCCCAACCCAGAATATCTAGAGAAGCCTGCTGACAGGGGCAGATCTGCCAAAAACTTAAAATTGAATAAATCTTATGCTTTTTAATATCAAAATAGTGTTTAAAAATTAAAAAGTTATAACTCAAATGGGTACTAGAGGATAGAAAACAAGCCAATAATGACAATGCCAATTTCATACAACTGAGAGGGCTATCAGGACTGATAGCGTTGTATTAAGAATAATTCTGAGGCTGAATATGGGTTTATTAGGACAGCATGTTTTATATATATATATATAAATTGTTTGTTGTATGCCTGTGTTCATTCATTATAATGAATATTGGTTCTGGTGAAAGGAAGTGAGAGGGACAGCATGACATGTATTTTCCATCCAGAAGAACCGTAACTTCAAGAGTCTAACTAAAAGGCCAAATCCTAAAAAGGAAAGTGATAATGATATACACACAAAAAATGGCATACTTCTATCAGTACTAATCACACTATTGATGAATCATTTATTTACTTATTTATGAAGGAAGGATTTTTGCTTTATTCTTTTTGTGTATCTCCAACACCTATCAGAATGTCTAACATACAGTAGGCTGTTAATATTAAGTATATTAATGAAATCTGCAATAAGAAAACAGAAATAGAAGATCACATTATTTTGATATGTCATAATCATTTAAGGTCTATACTCTAAAATATTCCATATCCTAATAACCACCTGAACTGCAAGCTTTACTGTAGAGGGTAATGACAAAAACAGGTGAAAAAAGATGAGAAAGCCCCAGTCAAGGGCTAGATTTAGATGCATGACTTTTTTTTTTTTTTTTTTGAGACAGAGTCTTGCTTTGTTGCCCAGGCTAGAGTGAGTGCCGTGGCGTCAGCCTAGCTCACAGCAACCTCACACTCCTGGGCTCAAGCGATCCTCCTGCCTCAGCCTCCCGAGTAGCTGGGACTACAGGCATGCGCCACCATGCCCGGCTAATTTTTTGTATATATTTTTAGTTGGCCAATTAATTTCTTTCCATTTATAGTAGAGAGTCTCGCTCTTGCTCAGGCTGGTTTCGAACTCCTGAACTCGAGCAATCCGCCCGCCTCGGCCTCCCAGAGAGCTAGGACTACAGGCGTGAGCCACCACGCCCGGCCAGATGCATGACTTTTAAAAAAGACACTTCCACCCTTATATTACTTTTGGGAGATAGTTTGATATGGTAAAGCTCTAATGTCTATTTTTACTTAGGTACTATAATACTATTAATATTACTTTAGCTAAAAAAGCTAGAAGGCAATCTAACCTATATTTGCTTCATAACTGAATCAGAAGAGTGAAAATTAGTTATATCTAGGGCTTAAAAAGTGTATCTATTCTTAAGCTAAGAATCATAATCTCAAAACACACACACACCTTTAAAAAGTATTAATATTTTAGGTTACAGAACCGAAGTGTTAAAATCAAAGTGGGTGGCTGAATCCAAGAATTAAACTTTGCAAAAGATTCGTGTAATATTAATGACAAGTACACTTGTCACTAGAAAGAACAGGTCTGGATGATCTCTCAAGGAATCCTGTTTTGGATTTTCCACACTCACACCCCTTTCTCTTTTTAAGCAGACAACAGATTTAAATTGGCTCTTTGCTATAATCTCTGGCATTTTTTTTATTATGACATATAAAACAAATTGACACACAGCCTTTCAGCAGAGTTCAAAAATCTTTGTCAAAAGAATTAAGTGGCTAGGCAGTGAACATAGATTCCTGGCTTTCTGCGGTACTTCTGGAAGCAACAAGTCAGTCTTTTAAAGTTTAGATTGCTCAATCTTGATCTTTATTGTTAAAACAACAGAATTCAATTTGATCTAACCAATTTGGCAAATTTGACCTACATTATCAATTGTAGGTGTAGTCCATAGAAATAATTTTACTATGGGGTGTACATGTCTCAAAAAAAAAAAAATTAAAGTGTACAAAGCAACTTCAATACCATCACCAGCAAACACTTGCAAGCACTTAGAGGTAGGAGTGAAGGTATTAGGGTTGGCCCTGGGTATGTCCCTTATTACTCGTGTGATCTTGGCAAAAAATCCAACCTCAGATTCTTTACCTATAAAATGATAAATATGCCATCTCATACTCTGCTTACCTCATAGGGTTCCTGTGAGGATACAATTAGATAATATGTTTGGAAGCACTTGGAAAACTGTGAAGGCCTAACAGATGCACATATGGAACTATTACTGTCCTAGTCACCATGCAAAAGGGAATTATTAATCTGCAAATTCCCTCATTCCACCCCATCCCCGTAATCAGTCACATAATTATACCTAAAGAACAACTACATTACTATATGGTTCATTTTTATTACCTAAACTTATGCAGTTTATTCTTCAGAAGCCTATATAATAGCATGTAAAAATAAATTAGCAGAAGAATAAATGTGGCAAAACATGTAAAGAATTAGGTCAGGGGTCCTCAAACTTTTTAAACAGTTCACTGTCCCTCAGACCATTAGAGAGTGCACACTGTGGGCCCTGGACAAGTCAGCTGCTAAGCAGGACAGGCAGCTGTGGCAAAAACACCCAGAGGGCCAGATAAATGTGCTAGGCAGCCCGAGTGTGGCCCACAGGCCATAGTTTGAGGACTCCTGAGTTAGGTCATTTAAAATCCTTTCTAATAGGCCGGGCGCGGTGGCTCATGCCTGTAATCCTAGCACTTTGGGAGGCCGAGGCGGGCGGATTGCTCAAGGTCAGGAGTTCGAAACCAGCCTGAGCGAGACCCCATCTCTACCAAAAATAGAAATAAATTAATTGACCAACTAAAAAATATATATACAAAAAATTAGCTGGGCATGGTGGCACATGCCTGTAGTCCCAGCTACTCAGGAGGCTGAGGCAGTAGGATCACTGAGCCCCGGAGACTGAGGTTGCTGTGAGCCAGGCTGACGCCATGGCACTCACTCTAGCCTGGGCAACAAAGTGAGACTCTGTCTCAAAAAAAAAAAAAAATCCTTTCTAAAGATTACCTGCCCTAAACTCCAAAAATTCCTGATGGGTCCTTTGAAATATTCTCTTTCCTCTGGATTTCAGATGCTTAATCAAGGCATATTTTTCACCAATGTTTTTAAGAAACAAGAATATCTTCCTCCCACAACTTTAGGTTTTGTGAACTTGTAGTAACCTTACCATATTACTTTTTACCAGGGATCATTCCAATCATGCTCTGTAACACTGCTCTCTAGTGCCTTTGCCATAAGTGAGAAACAATTTCCTATATCTTGATCAGGCTGTAGAAAGCTAGATATGGTTCCAAAATAACAGAATTTTTCCTTTACTGTCATAGTTCTTGATAGACAGTCTGGTTTCTATGCTGAGCAAGACAGGTTCCTGGCTGCCACTGACAAGCTATATGAATCTAGATAAATCACTTATGATGACTTGGGACTCAGTTTCCACATTTATAAAAATGACAACTAGTGGAAATATTCTAAAATTCTCTTCAGATCACATATATCAATCTTGTGACTAACAGATACCAAGTAACAATACTACCAACAAAGAACAATTTGGAAGCTGCAGCTTCAAATATTCAACATTTCTCATCTCTCCCCCAGTCTCCAAAGGGAAGTCACAGCTAAGTAGAACTTAGTAGATAATAAGTACTACTAATAAGTACACAGCTAAGTAGAACTAAGTAGATAATAGTACAGCTTGGGGGAAAAAAAACTATCAATAAAAAAAACTAGCTACAGAATAGTAAGACTATAGTTTTCTAGAGTCACTGAGTTCTAAAAAGGAATCAAATCAGAAAGAAAATAGAAAGACACATACAAGAAAATATACATGACTGTCGATTTTCATAAACCAGTCCAACTGCATACTAGGTTATCTCCTATAGCAGAGAACAAACTCAGGAGTCCAAGCCTAACCCCTACCACTTATAAGGGTAGAATACCAGAAAAGTCAAATTAGCTTTAGCAGATCACTCAGTTTCAATCAACTCTGGAGATCCTGAACTAAGAGGCCAGTGGGAAATAGAAGGCCAGCCATACAGAATGACTATAGATGGAAGAGTTTCACTTCCTGGTAAGAGTTCATCTAAAATGTCTGAAAACCAAAAATCCAATAATGTATGATTCACTCAAAAACAATATGCAAGAACTCTGCTAGGCACCTGGAGGTGGGGGGGAGGGGATGATACACAGATGAATTCAGAGAACTTAAGAGTTTATTAGTGTTTTAATCCTGTAACACATTAGCTTTGGTTGAAGTGCGTGCAGGTAGCATGACATCCCTCCATTGCATACTTCACACCACCCCTTCCCCAGTGCAGTTTAAAAATATAACATTTAATGTTGGACTTTGTTCTGGTATCAGAAAAAAAAATAAAAAAATAAAAACATAACATTTAAGAGTTATGTACCCAAACATCAATACATTGATACTTAAATACCCTGTCTCATAAATGATAAAGAGTGACTTAGGAATTTAGAGACTGACTGGCCATCTGGTTTTGGTAATCAGCAAAGACTTATTAGGATTAGTCTTTTAGCAGGGTCTTGAAAGATTAGGAATAAGCCCATTTTAGTTTACTTATTTGCCCTTGGAATATGTGCATTAATATATGAGCATCACCGACAGAAAAAGCATGGTTTGAAATAGAGACAAGGATCACAATTAGCATATACAGAAAAACATCAAGTCACCAGTTAATAAACAGTCTGAAGCAGCCCTTTATCACTCATGTCATTTCTACTGCCTCAGATATTACATTAGTGTTCATCCAACTACAAAGTTTATTTTTGTTATAATAACCACTAGTGTTTTTATTCAATACAGATCTGCTATTTAAGTGGGAGGAAGCAAAGAAGCTTCTTTAAAATGAAAAACGGAAAGCTTGAGGGGAGTCTCCCAGACATCAATTTCTACTGTGAAACACCACCATCCAATGCAAATGATCATTCCGTTAAAGTTCTTTACTTATCTTTTGCCTTCCACAACTTCCATCATGTATCTGAGGCAAATAACACCACATTGTAATGATTTCTATAATTTCTTATGGGCAAACTGCTTTTGAAACATGGTTATAGGTTACTAGCACTTATGTAAGGACACAAAGCTCTTGTATGTCTGGGAATTTCTGGTATAGGCCGAAGGTGAAGGTTGAAAGAGTTCCATATCCTAGAAAACTGAAAAGAACCAAAACTGCTTCAATATGTTTAAGTAAAAGATGCTAGCTTGGTAAAAATTAAAATGTATAAAGCTCTAGAATTTCATATACTGTTTTTTTCTAATAATATTTCACAGTTAATACCTATAATTACAGTTAAAGGATTATAATAACGTAAAGAACCTACAGGTTTTATTGCACCCCAAATTTTTTTTTTTTTTTGAGACAGAGTCTCGCTTTGTTGCCCAGGCTAGAGTGAGTGCCGTGGCGTCAGCCTAGCTCACAGCAACCTCAAACTCCTGGGCTCAAGTGATCCTTCTGCCTCAGCCTCCCGGGTAGCTGGGACTACAGGCATGTGCCACCATGCCCGGCTAATTTTTTATATATATATCAGTTGGCCAATTAATTTCTTTCTATTTATAGTAGAGACGGGGTCTCGCTCTTGCTCAGGCTGGTTTTGAACTCCTGACCTTAAGCAATCCGCCCGCCTCGGCCTCCCAAGAGCTAGGATTACAGGCGTGAGCCACAGCGCCTGGCCTGCACCCCAAATTTTTTAAAATAAATTTGATTGTGTATATTTGAGGTTTACAACATAACATAGCAGGCTATATATAAATAGTAAAATGGTAACTAGAGTAAAGCAGATTAACACAGCTATTATTTCACATAATTATTTTTACTGTAAGAACTGTTAAAATCTACTTATTTAACAAAAATTCCAAATACGATTTTATTAACTTTAATCCTCATGTATCTCCAAACCTGTTCATCCTATATATCCGCTATTTTGTCCTTTGACCTACATCTACTCCATTCCACACACCTGCGGTAACTACTGTTTCATTCTTTCTGTGTATTTGAGATCCTTTTAAAGCATATCCTACATGTAAGTGAATTCATACAATATTTTTCTTTCTGAGTCTGGCTTATTTTACTCAGCGTAATTTCCTCTAGGTCTATCCATGTTGTGATAAATGTCAAGATCTCCTTTTTTACGGCTGAATAATACTGCATAGTATATATGCCACGTTTTCTTTAGCTGTTTGTCCCTTACTGGACATTTAGGTTGTTTCCATATCTTGGCTATTGTGAGTAATGCTGCGATGAACATGGGACTGCAGATATCTTTACAAGACAGTGATTTTATCTCCTTGGGTATATACCCAGAAGAGGGGTTGCTATGCACTCAAAATTTTTAATATGCAAATCCTACTTTTGTCATAAGTAGGATTTTGTCATTGTCATACAATGAACCCACATTCACCTAATCAAGACACGACATTAACAGCCCTCTTTCAAGAAAACAATTTGAAGAGAAAATATAAAAGAAATCCCAACCCAAGAAGACATCTTTTCCACTAGTGTTACTGGTAACTTCCAAAGCTCTAAGTGGTATAATTTATCTTTTCATATACAGGACAATGATGCTTCCAGTTGTTACCATAAATTACCTTAAATACAATCAAGGAAAAAAAAATCATTAGTTATGTAGGGTCTTCCAGTATATCATATAGATAACATGAAAGCCAATCTAGCCTCACATAACTTGGCCAAACTTGGTAGAAACCAAGAGTGCACAGAAATGATAGCAATGTTACTACTAACTACGCCAAAAGGTAAAAAATAAATAAATAAATAAAAGGAATGGGTATAACAGTGATGGAATCAAGAACACTGCACAACTCTATATACATATCACTAGTTCTTTCACTATTAGAATTGAAAGAAAATAAATTTTACTTATCTCCCTCCGTGCATTTTCTTTTACAATATATTTTCAAGCCAGGCTGGCGTATCTCCCTCCACACCCCAAGCTAGTGACATAAAACATTTTCCCCAAGAGAAACATACAGAAAGATACATAAGCCAAAGGCTCCTTTTTTTAAAAAAATGAAGCATGTGTCTTCACCTCGCCTTACACTTTTCTCAGTTACCTCTCCCGAGGGTGTGAAAATATCAACATCCGGTCGCCCACCCCCACTCTCAGTAGTGCCTCGCATTGACTATGTTCATCCTCTCTCCTTCCCCTTACGGTCTCGGCACCTTGGAGAAGCTTATCGAATATTTCTACCCATTGCTCCCCCGCCCTTATTCATGGCTAAGCGCGACATTCTCTACATCCTCCCAAGGAAGGGACTGGCAAAAGGGAAAGAAGCATGCTAGAGGACGAAAGCCGGCGAGGCCTGACAACCAGACAGCAGTTTTAAGCAAAGGGATTGGCCCTTTCCCCCACCTCGGCCCCTGACCGGTAGTCAATTCTCTCAACATTGAAATCACTGGTCTTCACACTCCCTCACCCTATACCCGTTAGAGATGAGGCTGGTAAAATGAAAACGCTGGGGCGAAGCGCGAGGCAGGGTCATCCCTAACGAAGCCCGCTCCTTCCCGGGCCGGGGTCCCCGGGGAGATGGAGATCGCGGGAGGAGCTAGGGCCCCCCGCCCCGGAACCGTCCACCGCGCCCGCCCCTAGCCCCCAGGGACGCGGCCCGCGACACCGGGCCCCCTTCCCCACCCGGCCTCTTCCGCGGCCTGGCCCCCGGCGCTGCGGCGGCGCCCAGGCGGACCCCACGCCGGCCACACTCGCACACACCACACACAAAAGCGCCGCGGCCGCCGCCTTCCCGCCCCCACAGCCCGGCGAAGCAATCAATGAGGCGGCCGGCGCCCGCGTCCTCCCGGCGCACATCCGAACGCGGGGCCGGCGGCGTGGCTCACCATCGCTCCGCTTGATCTCCACGTAAATCCCAATCTGGATCTTGCCGAAGTTGGCCGTTGCCATCACCTCATCTGGAGCAGCGGCAGCGGGCCGGGGGAGGGGGACGGGAGGGCGGAAAAGGCGGGGAGGGGGCGGGGTAGGTGTGGGAGGGGGAGCGGTTGCCCGCGGCCGCGCCGGCCCGGGAGTCAGCGTGAACGCGAGCGGGGCCGCGAAAAGCAGCGGCGGGGAAGCAGGCGGAGGCCGCGGGCCTGCAGGCCGGCAGGAGGAGGCGCAAGCCGGGGCGTCGGGGTGAAGCGAGGGCCGGGGCCGTGAGGCGGCGCGGGGGAGAGTGGGAGGGCCCGAGCCGCCAGCCGGGGAGGCGACGCTGGGGAGGCGGGGCGCCGCGCGCCTGCGCAGAGCGCGCCGCCGCCGTCTCTTCCTCCTCCTCAGCTGGCCTCAGCCCGCTGCCTCGCGGCGCCCCGCCCTGCTCGGCGGCGGGGCGGGCGGCGGCCGCGGCTGGGCCGGCTGAGGCGGCGGAGTGCGCGAGGCCCGGCCCCTAACGAGCCGGCGTAGCGTTTGATTTCAGCGCGCGGCCTAGAAGACGCGGGAAGCGGCGCGCCGTTGCCGCCTTGTCTTCTGGCTTCTTTGAATTGGAGCTGTTGCTGCAACGGGTCAGGGCCAACTAGTTCCAGGGCTTTCCGAGTGGAACGCGGGGCCGAGGATGTGAATTTAGGGACCCTCCATTGGCAGTACAGGTTCGGTGTTTTCATCTGAAGATGTCACCCCAGTTTCCACTTGGAGGTGACTGGCCCAAGTAACCCTGCCAAAGCACACCTGGTTCAGGTTTCCCATCCAGTTAGGGAGGAAAGGAAGAAACACCTGTGAGGTGTCACCCTAAGTCGGAATAAAGATCTGCTTCTTTATGGCTTTGGCTGATAGCTCGCTCACCACTCAAAAAGGAGCTCTGCGGTGGAGCAGCCTTAATTGTTCGGTTTATGAGTTATCAGACGCTGGTGTCCTGTTTATGCTGTAGGGTTCAAGACTCACTTGCCGTGGCATCTAAAGCCAACAGCTATGACTCAAGGACAGAGGGCAGACCCAAAAGGTTGACTAAGGAATGTGCCTTTTCTGCAGTCACTTGACTAGTCTGACCACATCAGCAGTGTGGAGAGAGAGAGGCTCCATCCTGGCAGAGCAGGAAGGCCATGTGGACAGGGACCATGGAAGCTCTTTACAGCGCTATGTAAAGATCTCCAAACGTGACTTGCTTGTAATATTGGGACTTGATATAGAGGAAACAATTTTCGCACCTTATTTTCCCTAGTCATTGTTAATGTACCTGTAATAATAACTATAAACATACTGTTTTAAAATTCAAAAATTGGAAACTGGATATATGTGTGTGTAAGCGCCTATGTGCATATGTCTGCATGCCTGGAGTTTTAAACCTAATATGAAGTAATCAAGTCAAGTAGATCCTAAAAAAATTAAAAGACTGGCTCCATCTGTAACTTGAACATACTGAAGGTATACCTGTCAAAAGAACAAATCTCTTAAACCCATTCTAAAGTAAGCATAATTTTTATGAAAAAAACACTGACTAGACAATGTAGAAAATAACTTCTTTTACATTCCAGAAATGACAGCACACTTGAGAGCCTCTGTTTCAAAATGAAATTTGACCAAATCAGAGTTCAGTTTTTATTTTTTCTACAATTTCAAGAGTTTTATCTGAACTCTGAGCTCCTGTCTGGAATTCATTTTCTGACGTCTTTGTGACTGAGGTATAAAGCATTTATTTATTTGCTTACAAATCCTTTAAAGAATGCAAAGAAATCAAACCATACAGCTATTAAATTTAAAATTACTTCGTAAAATACTATGTTTTATCATGGTTGCTAACACATGCTTTGCACTTTGTGGGTTATATAATTAAGAAGTCTTAACCTTTAATCCATATACAAAGGTATCTTAAAAACATGTACATCATCTTGCTCCATAAAAATATGTGAGACATGACACTTAACAAACACAAAATCTTTTTTTATAAGCCATACCCAATAGGCTTATGTTTTTTGGTACACTCCCTCATATATATTTACCAAGATTTGCATTACGGGTTTTGTATGCAAGTGGCCCTGTGGGTTATATAATTAAGTCTTAACCTTTAATCTGTATACAAAGGTATCTTAAAAAAATGTACATCATCTTGCTCCATAAAAATACGTAAGACATGACACTTGACAAACACAAAATCTTTTATAAGCCATATCCAATAGGCTTATATTTTTTGGTACACCCCAGCATATATATTTACCAAGACTTGCTTTATGGGTTTTGTATGCAACTGGCCTTATGAAGAGCAGCCACAAATACATGCAATGTGGATATGTTTCCATCAACAACCAGGATCAAAGATTCTAACTCTGGCTCAGGCATTAGCAAGATGTACAACCTTAACTAGAACTACTGCTACTAACCTCCTGAACTAATAACTACTAATAACTAAATAAGATCTATAACCCCACTAAGAACTGCTGTTCTAGTTAGAGTTATCTAGTAGGCATTCACACATTTGTTCAATGAGTTGACTTCTAAAACTGGTCAGTATCTCAGTTATCTCTTTGCTCAACCTGGCATAATAACTTCCATACTGTCAATCACAGAAAGTTTCTATGAGGACAAATGAAATAAAATGTGACAGTGCTTTGATATTTGTAACTATGATACAAGTTAGGAAAGCAAAGTAACACCATTCTATAAAAAATAGCCCAGTACTCTACTGTTATCCTCAAATCATTAATTAGAATGTATGTCCAATGACATAAAATTCAACACACATTATCAATTTGTCTATGGCCCTCACCTCCTCACATTAAAAGAATAACAACAGCTTTATAGGTCTGTATTCTTTTATCCACTCTAGTCCTTTCATTCTACCCTTAACTGACAGAATAATCTTGCTCAAGGATTATTTCCATCAGGTCACACCCTATTAAGATTGGTTGCTATTGACCTAGCAATTCTGAGTTGCTAAACCTTTTCCAAAAATCATAGTTATCGTAATCCAACCAAGCCAATTTCCTTATTATACCTAGATTAAAAAAAAATTGTCTGGGCCTGGCCAGGTGACTCATGCCTGTAATCCCAGCACTTTGGGAGGTCGAAGTGGGAGGATTGCTTGATGCCAGGAGTTTCAAGACCAGCCTGGGCAAGAGTAAGACCCCATCTCTACAAAAAAATAGAAAAATGAGCCAGGCATGGTGGCGCATGTCTGTAATCCCAGCTACCCAGGAGGCTGAGGCAGGAGGATTGCTTGAGCCCAGGAGGAGTTTGAGGTTCCAATGAGCTATGATCATGCCACTACACACTACCCCGGGCGACAAAGTGAGACTCTGTCTCAAAAAAAAAAAATGTCTCTGCTTTGGTTTATTAGTACATAAACTTTTAAGGGATCACCCCAGGGAAAAAATTGTTAGGTTAGTGAGTTAGGTGAGTTAGGTGAGGTGAGGTTAGTGAGTGAGTGAGGTTTGAGGCCAAAGATTGCACTTACTTTAACCAGTTACCTGCTCCTTTGTGGACGAACAGTGACACAGTTTAGTTCCACTTCTAGCCCAGATTATATTACATACTTGTCTGTAGCTTATTACTTGAAGCTCTTCCATTCCATTTTTGCATCTATTCTGAATTACTTCCACAGAGTTTGTGGATCTGGGATTAAGTGGAGAAAATCAAGCGGGTAGAGTTGGTAGAGACTTTCTTTGTCTTTATTGTAATCTTTCTGCCCTGGACATTTTTGGCGAATCAGTGATTCCCGTTAATTTACTCTGATTATAGTTCTAATTAAACTTGTATAATCTCACTGTAATTTATTTTAGTCCTTAAACACATGCATTAAAAACATTTAGGAGATACCAATCCTAATTGTATCCTCATTGTAAAATATCCCCTCTTTTCCATTGGATTCTTCTCCACTGGCTACAAACATGTTCAAGCTCCCTTCTCTAAGGAAAAAAAATCTATTTCTTGATCTTCCTCTTCCTATTTAAATTCCATTATTTCTCGTTTTTTTCTACTTTTTCTCACCTCCAAATTCTCAAATGAGTGCTGTGAATACCCACTGCCTGATTCCTCATCATTTATTCATTTCCTAACCCTTAAATCTGGATTCAATCCTCCACTGAATTGTACTTTTAAAACTCAGCAATCACCTTTTAATTACCACATGCAGTGGACACCCTACCATCTTTATGTGTTGAATTTTTTGCAGAATAGAGAATCTAGTCTCTCCCCAGTGATACCTGGCTCATTCATGAGTTTATTTTCACTGCTTTTGCACACCTTCTCCTGGTGACTGGAATGGTTTGCCCTTCTCTTTTCTTCTCTGCCTATCTTAACTGGCATGGTGCAGCTGAGGTCTCCATTCTTTATGGAACTTGCTCTACCGAATCCAGTCTATAATGATTATCCTATCTAGGTGATTCTTGCTCAGCTGTGATCATCAGAATCACCTAAGAAAGTTTTTACAACAAATACAGAGGCACAAACTCAACCCTAGGCCTACTAGAATAGAGTCTCTTAGAGTAGGGCTTAAGGTAATCTATTAAAAAAAAAAAAACTCTTCGGAAAATTCTGAGGTATATGTACAACTGGTTGAGAACTATTAATTTTCCCTCAATTGTCATAATTTAATATTTTCTTTACATTTGCCACTTAGGACTGAGCAATTAAATAAACACTGATTATTTTTCTACTCTATTATGCTTGTTTCACTTATACATCTTGATAGTGCATTGGATTGTATGGTAAACCTTTGATAGAGAGTTAATGTACAAACTCTTATAAGGCCCACGTTGGACTTAGATCTGTATAGAAATATCAAATAATATGATGTCATATTTAATTATTGTCTCCTAGGAGATGTTCCAAGCCTATTACTTATTAATGTAATGTTTGCTTTAATTTTAATTTATGTTACTAATTTCTCTCAAATACAGGAAGTATAGTGATTTCCCCTTATACCAGATTTTCAGTCATTTGATGAGTATGAACTCGAAGTAACAGGAAGTTGTCTTTTCACTATTTGTAGTAAATGTATCCAAACTAAAAACAATTTATATATCCTTATAATAGTTCTTATTAGTTCAAGAATTTAATAAACTATGCTGTAGAGTTGTCATAGAACACCAGTGATATAAAACAAAATGATTGATGATATGCTACACGTACTCATTTGTTAAAATTTTGTTATTTTTAGAGACAGGGTCTTGCTCTGTTGCCCAGGCTGGAGTTGGATGGAGAGCAGTGGGATGATCATAGATAGCTCACTGCAGCCTCCAACTCCTGGACTCAAGCGATCCTCCCACCTCAGCTTCTCAACTTCATTATTTTAAAAAACTATGACCAGTGTTAGTTTTCTGCTGAATGTATTCAGTTCCAAGTCAAGCCCAACTAGAGAAAATGAGTTTCAGTGATTTATTTCTTGTTGTTAAAAGATAGCACTTGATTTTTTTTGTTATGAATTTGAGCCACTTTATAGAAAAAAAAGTTTCCAATAAATATTAAACCTCAAAATAAACTGTATTTTCCTAATCTGTGAAAATGCACATACTTAAATTTTTATGGCTGTTTGAATTCCTTGTTTAAATTTAAAATGTTTATTATTTTCAATGGAGCACAAGTAGCACAGAATCAATACATTTTATAACAGTGTAAATATATTAAAAACATTGTAGATTTGGTTGACTTCATTTGTGAGTGTGTTCTATAATATTTTATTTTCAAAAACCTAAAACATGCAAATTATTAATTCCTATTAAATCTGGGTTTTGCACACATGATTGTTATCATGTTTATTTTTGTTTTTCTGATATCGTCTTTAAAACTCTTCAGTGTAAATTAAAATAGAAAACATTTAAAACAAATATATTAATGAGTTATTATAAAGCAACGTCCCTGTGACCACCACCCATTCCAAGAAATTGAACTTTGCCAGCCAGGCCAGAAGCCCCTCCAGTTGCCCCAACCCTGTGGTAATGCTCTCCCTCCTTTTAAAATTATCAATTTACCTAACTTTTGTAATCATAACTTTTCTTTCTTTCTAACTTTGTCTCTCAAATGAACATCTCCAAGCATTTAAGTTTAGTCTGGTCCCTTTTTTAAAACATCCACTTAAATCTATAGATTTCTCCTCTATCCATTTTTCCTTATAATTTTTTCTTCTCTTGAAGAATCTAGGATATTTGACTTCTAGAGTTCTCTTTTCTCTCTTTTTTTTCTTTTAAAATAATTAATTGACAAATAAAAATTGTATATATTCAAGGGATACACCATAATGACTTGATATATGTACATGTTGTTTATGTTTGTCAAGTTAATTAATACATCAATCACCACCCACTCTGTGTATTATTAGATCCCCAGAATGTGTTCATTTTAAAACTAAAAGTTTGTACCCTTTGATCGTCTCCTCATTTCTTGACTTCATTTCTTATTTCAGTGTGTTTTATAATCCACACACATAATTTTAATAGCCATATAATATTCCATGCATTTCTAAATCATTTTTGCTTACACATTCACCATATCCTTAGGTTGTCTTCAATTTTTTACTGAAATAAAATCCCCATTATGAATATCTTTGCAAAACTTTTTTTCATGTGGACACATTCCACTAGGTGAAAATACGAAGTCAAAGACTACGAAAGTGATCCTTTAGAAATATAGAAGAGATAATATCATTTCCTTCTTAAAACCAACCACTGCCTTCTTAGAATCAAATCTAAATTCTTTACAGAATTGTACATGATCCAACTATGGCTTCCTCTCTAGGCTCAGCTGGTAGTGGTCTTCTGCTTACTCTCTGCTAAGCACTCCCCCAGATCATTGCTACTCTTACTCAACTTTTCATATGACCGATTCATCTTTCAGATCTCAGTCAAAAATCACTCCTGAAAAAAGCCTTTCCTTACCCCTCACCTCACCACACTTGACTCCCCACCTCATCACCCTGTTGTCTTGACCTGCTTTGCTCACTTATTTCCATTTTGACTGTCTCCTCCTCTACTCTAAGCTCCTTGAGGGTAGGAACCTTGCCTACTATTCTTCATTATATCTTTGGCACACAGAACAATACCTGGAACACTGATGGTCAGCAAATATTTGTTGACTAAATGAAGGAAAACTTTGATAATTTGTTATATAGATAGCCAGATGTGTAGCCTTAGATTTGATAGTCTTTTTTACTCCTGAATGAGCTAAATTGGTGATGTTATTCCTTCACTTATATGACTCAATCAATATTTAATGTTTCAGTGTTCAAACCTCAAAAATCTCTAGTAGATATAGATTATTACATATATATTAAACATTTATAAGAATTTTAAAAATACAAAGGAGTATAAAGAAAAATGAAAGGGAAAGCCCTCCTTACCCTCCAAGTTCCACTCCCTGGAAGTAGCCACTGTTAAGTATCATATTAATCCAGTAATTCTCAAACTTCTTGGGCACAAGAGTCATGTGGGTTGATTGTTATGCAGATTCTTGGGTCCTGTCACAAGAGATTATGATTCAATAGATCTGGTTTGAAGACTAGGAATATGTATTTTTAATGTTCACTCTAATGGTTTTGATACAAATGGTCAGGTGATGATTAGAAAAATATATTTTTTAATTTCATTAAATATATTTATATAACTTTACTTGTATAATTTATATCTTAAAGAAATCATACTGTGTATACCTTTCTGAAGCTTTCTTTAAAAATATATTTGACCCTCTTTTCATGCTAGTGATCATAGATATATCTCTGTTTTAATATCTGCCTATTATGTGCGGATAATAGGGAAATGTGTAAGTAAACAAACACAGATGGATATTTGGGTTGTTTCCATTTCATCTTCTGCTCTTATCAACAATGTTGAATATTTTTGTACAGATGTGTAAATGTTTTTTAGAATAACTTCCTACAAGTGGAGTTTCTGAGCCAAAAGATAAGCACATTTACAATTTTGGTGAATTTGAGGGCTTTTTTATGTGGTTTTCATGTTATTTTGATGTTTTTGATGTTACACCTCAGTTATGTTTCATACAGTATTTGAACTAAGCATAATATTGCATCATCATTTTTTGTCTTTATTATTTTTAATAACTTTATTATTTATTTATTTGAGTTGGGGGTCTTACTCTGTTGCCCAGGCCAGAGTACAGTGGTGTGATCATAACTCACTGCAGCCTTGAACTCCTGGGCTCAAGGGATCCTCTCCTCTCAGTCTCCTGAGTAGCTGGGACTACAGGCATAAGGCACCAAGCCTGGCCATTTTTTATTCTTAATCCACGCCCTGATATACCCTCTCTCATTCCTGTGGCTTACTGGATGTCTAACCAAATTCTTCATTTTTGTTGTTTTGTTGCTGAGACAGGGTCTTGCTCTGTTGCCCAGGCTAGAGTATAGTGGCATCATTATAACTCGCTGAAACCTTATGCTCTTAGGCTCAAGCAATCCTCCAGCCTCAGCCTCTTGAGTGCTGGGACTATGGGCATGCACCACCATTCTCATCAAATTCTTGGCTTTGACATAAAGCCTTGTTTTGACTTCAAGCTTGTATACAAACCTTGCCTCAGGACTTGCTCCAAACAAAGGCTTGCTCTAAATTCAAAACCCAATTTTCTGTTATTTACCAGGGCTAGCTGTTTCCATGCCTGCCTTGTACAATACTCATCAACTCTGTAAATCCACGCCCTAGCCCAGGTCCCCATGATGCAATTCTACCCACATCTTTGTTGCCTACCCTAACACATGTGGAACAAACAACATATAATTAAACGCTAATTGTGTGGTACAAGCTCTAAGTAGACAATAGAAGAAAGTCAATGAGAACTAGAGCAGTCAGGAAAGACTTCCTGTTGTTAAATTCTTTTAATGCTTTTTATGTTTTGTTTATGAGAAGTGAAGAAGTTCAATTTAAAAAGGGAGCAAGGGTCAAGAACCCAGCAAGATGGAAGTCAAAAATGCAAGACCCTATTTCAAAAAAATCAAAAACAACAATATTAACAAAAGAATTTGATTTCTGGTTAGAGATCCAGAAATCCACAGGAATGAGAGAGTGTATGGTAGGTGTGACTTCAGCTAGGCCCTGAAAGATGACTAGGATCTAAATAGGTAGACAGCAGAAAAGAAAGCAAACAAAGCAAGAAAAACCAGATGCAAGACATTTTTACATGTCCACTTTGATGTGGCCATTTTGATGCTAAGCTGGGACAGCCCGGTTAAAATGTAAAAATCATCATTTCTTTTTAAATTAGAGTCATGTGCAACCAGACATTCATGGCCTGTATTCCATCCCTAATATGGAAAGTTCACTCCAAATATGGTGAACTTCCATTTTCTACTTTAGTTACTTTTATATTTCTTGGCCTTTAAGTTAGTATGAATTGTCATAATCAATATTTTTTCTCCAAAGTGGGCCAGTTTGCAGGAGGAAGATTGAAGAGACGTATCTGATGAGAAATGTACAGATTGAAAGTAACTGGAAAAATAGGATATAATGGCAGGACTTGAAAGCCCTGCAGAGATGTCTACCCTTGATAGGGGCATAAGTGGCTTTGAGAACAGGGATGCCATGAAGTCACAGAGCAGCAGTATGATATGATGGATGGAACACAGGCTTTGAAGTGTGACTGGCCTGGTTTCCAGAACCAGTTTTGCTGCTTCTTATGTGTGTGTCCTTTGGCCAGTTACTGACTTTTCTGAGTCTCAATTTCCTCATCTATAAAATGGGGATAATACCTATGTCATAGAGTTTTTGTAATAATTAAATAAAATGACACAAGAGCTCTAAAGCCCTTGGCACAAAGTAGACCCTTGATAAATAGTTGCTATAATTATCTAAGTAATATTAGTATAGAAACATAATATTTTGCCAAAGAGATTGGAAGGAGGAGAGTTTTGCAACAGGACAGTCAGCAAGGAGACTCATGAGAAATCCAGCCATGAAATTACTCAAGTTTGAGTTAGTGGGATGGCAGGGAATAATAGCAAGGACCAACAGACTTGAGAGATGTTAAAAATGGAAACTGATTGCATATGAAACATAGAGGATAAAGGAGAATGATCTTTGCAGTCGTTTGATTCTTAAAAATTGAGAAGATTTTCATTTTTAGATTTTGGAATTTTTTGGATGCAATTACACAAAGTAGAAAGTAGTCTATATCAGCATTACTATAAAATGTAGTTTGAGAAGCAGGAACCCAGCAAAATGGAAGAGTGGATAGATAACTGATATTAGAGAAAGTTATTAAACATACAATTTCAGATGACAGGATTTTGCTGGAAACTATTGCTCTAGTTTACTAACATCAAGTGGTAGTAACATGAAAATCTTACAACTACATTTAATACTTGTAAGAAGAAATTATCTACCAGTAACAAAAGTTAAATAAAATATTTTTGCCTAAAACCTCTTTCAGAGTTCAAATTCATAGAAAACAAAGCAAAAAGAAAATTATTTGAAGCCGTATTTCACTTTGTATTTTATCCTGGTAGAAAGCTCAAGTCAGCCACTTTGGATTTAGCAAGATGGTGAACATTTGTTGTAGCCTTCTCCATAATCCCTTCTCTCTTCCTAGCAGTATCTCGAATTTCTGAATCATATGGCTTGGGTAGAACTGACCTTTCCTCCAAAGGCAGGCCCTGATTAGTCAATCAGCGAACCCAGTGATTGGTTCATAGGTGGAAACATGCCCCACTCCAGGCCAATAAGGTGCAGAGTCTTCACTCTCAGGTTGGTTTAAGTTGGGAAAGCAAACTCTCTCTTTTCTGCTAGCAAATGGATCCGGAAGGAAGCAGCCCCAAAGTTGTTGGCAACCATCTATGACCATGAGAAGAGGGCCTAGTGAAGATGAAGTCTACACTGGAGAAGCAGAGCCAAAAAAACTGGGCAACTGTCCTAATTCTTGAGCTTCTGGGCTGAAAAAAGCTATCTAAAGTCAGACCTATCTTTACATTTCCTGCAATATTATTCTAAAATTCACCTCAATATTTCAACTAGTTTAAGCTGAATTTTCTGCCTCCTGCAACCCCCAAATCTCAACTAATGCAAGTGCCAAGATGTTTGTGGATAAAAGTGTCATCCTGAGCTTTGCAGGACATTGTCATTGTCATGTGTCATGCACAATAAATGGATCTCAGATTAGTGTTTGAATTTGTCTGTGTTTTGGCAGAGTTTATGGCAGAAGCTGAAGTCACTGAGGTGAAAATTTCCATAGTAATATAGAATTTCTAGTAGAATTTAAGATTGTTTTATTAGTATATATGAGTCAGCTTCTAGCGATATTTTCTGAAATCTGTCAAGCTTCATTTTACTATTAGGAGAGTACTAGAAAAGATGGAGCTAAAGCTATAAAGCAGCTTGAGTGAGTGATTTCACTTTATTTTCTAACCTCTTAATGAGAAGTATTTGTGTTACATTTAAAGATATAAAAAAACTTATATTAAGTTTCCATTTTGAAATCAACTCGCTCAGTTTTTTATAATATTCCAATTATAATCTGAAGACATAAGATGCTATTTGAATATTTTAGAACTACATTTTTGTTGTCTATAAAAAATAATTGGTTTGAGTTATACTCACTCATAATATCATGTCTTGAATTAGAATGATATAATGACATTTACATAACCTTTAGTAACTTTGAGGACAAATGGTGAAAAAAAGAACTTGCTGGGGAGAGGAAAGCCCCCTGAGAATTCAGAGCTATGAAAATAAATTCTCAGGCCATCTCCATGGGTGCTCCGTTGATCTAGTTCATGTTTTTCTTGGAATGCTGACTTCAAAGGAAACTTCCTGAAACCTCAGAAATACTGACCTCTTTCAGAAGCTGGTAATATGAAGCAAAACAAAGTTTCCAACAACTCAGTTGCAATGAATGGTACTTGAGAACAGATAGTTCCTGTTAGAAGTAACTGTACCCTATAACGTAAGCCAGGAAGCTGGCCTGGATCACCACACTTGAGAATTTCAGGTTTGCTTTTTCTAAATTTCCAATTTTAGGGGAAATCACTCTTTTCAATGGACACCTCATTAGAACAGAAATCATAGGACTTTGAAATAAGGCATCTTAATACTTAGAGGTGTGTGCGTGTGTGTGTACAAAATGTTTACGAATCTAGATTATAAAAGTGATTTAGAGGCCGGGCGCGGTGGCTCACGCCTGTAATCCTAGCACTCTGGGAGGCCGAGGCGGGCGGATTGCTCGAGGTTGGGAGTTCGAAACCATCCTGAGCGAGACCCCGTCTCTACTAAAAATAGAAAGAAATTAATTGACCAACTAAAAATATATATACAAAAAATTAGCCGGGCATGGTGGCACATGCCTGTAGTCCCAGCTACTTGGGAGGCTGAGGCAGGAGGATCGTTTGAGCCCAGGAGTTTGAGGTTGCTGTGAGCTAGGCTGACGCCACGGCACTCACTCTAGCCTGGGCAACAAAAGTGAGACTCTGTCTCAAAAAATAAAATAAAATAAAATAAAAATAAAAATAAAAATAAAAGTGATTTAGAGCACTCCATAAAAACATCTGACCAACCTTTTGTTATTGGATAACACAGAATATAAAATAGTGAATATGCTGCCAAAAGATTCCTTCCAAACGGTTTTTGGAATTGAAGACCCTGGTAAGTGAATATCTGCGAAATTCTCAGAGAATTATTCACGTATTCATTCATTCAAGAAATATTTACCGAATGCAAATGCCTGCTCTGTGCTGGTCATCACTGTAGGCGTATGGGATGTATCAATGCACAAAACAAAGACTCCTGTCCTTGTGGGCCTTATGTCCTGCTGGGGGAGAAAGCAAGTAAATCAAAGCATCGTAAATAAGTAACATGGTCTATGTTATAGACCATATTAAAGAGGGTTAGGTTTATGGGAAAAAAAGAAAAAAGAACAGGGTGAAGAAGATCTAGACTGTTGGTGGGGCAGCTAATCTACAGTATTCAATAAGGCAGTCAGGGTAAGGCTCATTGAGAATGGGAGTTTTGAACAAAGACCAGAAAGACATGAAGAAGCCGAGCTCTCTGACTATCTGGGAACTGGGCATTGCAGCCTGAGGGAGCAAAGGCCTGTCTGGCTAGTTTGAAGACCAGCAGGGGCAGGCAGAGAGAAGAGTCAAGCAATCCTAATGATAGCCATAGCCACCCCACGGGAAGCTGAAGCTGCAAAGGCCTCTCAGAACTGTCCTGAGTTAGGCCAAAATGGCCTGGCCTTTATACTCTCACATTGATCTCTCATTAGATATGGGCCACCCCAGAATGTGTGTGACCTTGAGCAAGATGGCTCTCTGCAGCTAAAGGGGAAGAGAGCTCAGGGATGTCTATTGACATCATTCCCAGCAGCCTTTATTGAAGGGAGAGCTGGGGGGGGTACATCTCAGTGTCAGTCCCTGTGGCCTCCCCATTTCCACGTTTACCTGTGGTCTCAGATGGCTACTCTAACTCCAGCATCCACGTTCCAATCAGCTGGAGGAAGAGAAAGAAAGAAAGAAAGAAAAGGAACTATCCTGGTAGTTGCATTCACTACTTTTGCTCACAGTCTGTTGCCAGAATCTAATCACATTGCCATACCTAACTTCAAGGAAAGCTAGCTCACATAGTCTTTATTCTTGGTGGCTTGGGACCAGCGAACAAACAAAAAGGATACTGAAGCACAGCTAGCAGTCTATGTTGTTATTATACTCCCCAGAGGTGTAGGGAAGAGAATCCACTGGAAAGAGTAAATGAAATGCAGTCCTTTAGCTCATTCAGGATGTTGTGCTTTGGGGCAATGGGACATTAAAAAGCAGCAAAGAAACAATACTCTCCTGAAAGGATCACAGAAAAGGAGACTTTGGGAAAGAAGGGTGACAGCAATTGTACAGATGGAGGTTGAGACTGAAAAATTGGAGACTAATGTGATCAGATTTGTATCCATAAGCTGGTGGGGCTTGGGATCCGTCAGGTGGCATTTATGCAGCATAACTCACTGTAGACCTGCTTTCTACTCCAACTCCCCTATTGGCTCAACTCTTCTGATTTGTTGTTAGTCTTCTTTACTCGCTCTTCTTCCCCTTCCTTGACCCTTTAATGTTGGTATACTCCTGGGTCATGTCCTTAGTCATTTTCTGTTCTCACAAGGCATTCCTTCCCCTTTTTGGGTCATATAAATCTTTGAAAATATCGTGACCTTCAAACACAGAAAAATGTCTATCTGAACATCACCTATTTATTGACCAGAACGAACTTGACAGGGTATAAACATGGAAGAGTTTATTTTTCTCCCATCTCAGTCCTCAACTATGCTATCTATATCAGCTTTTCCTTGCTTGGTAGGTCCTTCATGATGTGTCAAGCAGATCCCACAGCTTGCTCTACCCTTTTAGTTATCAAAAAAGCCAGTAGAGTTCAATTATGACTCTAATCATGTCTCCACTTTTCCACCATCTGAGCCTTGACTCGTGGTCTGAGCACTTTGAGAGTCAGTGCTTTCACTTTTCCGCCCCTCCCTCTTCTGGTTCACTGGGCTGAAGGTCACTGGAAGGGAAGGCAGTAATTGCCTTATGTTCTGGCCTCCCTTTGGCTCTGTCTGGTCCTGTCCTTTGTGGCTGGGCTCTGCCAAGTGGATGGCCTCTGTCTTAGAGTGAAGTTTTCTCTGGCACTTCTCAGAGTCACCTTGGCCTCTCTGGTGCTAAGGACCTCTTTCACCCTCCAGACCCAGCACCCTCTCTGGAAGGATATCACCTCTTTTAGAGGGTGGCTGCCTAGACAGCCTTACAGCTTCTACTTTTTCCTCTGTCCTCCAGGTTCCTTCAATATTCTATTTTCTTCACACAGTTCCTCATACTCACAAGATTTGTATCTACAGGTAGGCAGATCTCAAAGGAAGAAGAAAAAAATGGATTAAGCCATACATACCTCAATTCTTTCCTCCAGATTCACTTATCAGGTGCCTCTCTGTTCTGTGGAAGGTAGCGAATGAGGAGAAAAAAGGAGAATGGAAGTGTTACTCTAATGGAGGTCCCACAGCATGGAAACATCAGGTGTAGAGAAAAATTGTTCCTGACTAACATTCTGTGTGTAACTATTGATATCTACTGTACATCTCCACTTCAATGTCATACAAGCATATTGAACTTAAAAGCTAGCATACTGGACTCACCATTTTAAAAATATGTTCCAACCTCAGAATCTGTGTTTCTGTTTGTATTTTCTATTTTATCACCTACCTAATTACTCAAGGAAAAATTTGTAGAATCACCTTCAATCCTTTTTGACCTTCCAACATCCCAAGCACCAGGATATTTATTAATACCTCCTAAATTTTACTTCCCTCCATAATCTTGTTGCTATTTCTACTGCCTTTTTTTTTTTTTTTGAGACAAAGTCTCACTTTGTTGCCCAGGCTAGAGTGAGTGCGTGGCGTCAGCCTAGCTCACAGCAACCTCAAACTCCTGGGCTCAAGCAATCCTCCTGCCTCAGCCTCCTGAGTAGCTGGGACTACAGGCATGTGCCACCATGCCCAGCTAAATATATATATATATATATATATATATATATATATATATATATATATATCAGTTGGCCAATTAATTTCTTTCTATTTATAGTAGAGACAGGGTCTTGCTCTTGCTCAGGCTGGTTTTGAACTCCTGACCTCAAGCAATTCGCCTGCCTTGGCCTCCCAGAGTGCTAGGATTACAGGCGTGAGCCACCGCAACCAGCCCCATTTTTCCATATTACATCTAGAGAAATCTTTTTTTTTTTTTACATTTTCTTTATTTTATTTTATTTTTTTTAAGACAAAGTCTCACTCTCTTGCCTGGGCTAGAGTGCCATGGTGTCAGCCTAGCTCACAGCAACCTCAAACTCCTGGGCTCAAGCAATCTTCCTGCCTTAGCCTCCCGGGTAGCTGGGACTACAGGCACATGCCACAACGCCCGGCTAATTTTTAGTAGAGACGGGGTCTCGCTCTTGTTCAGGTTGGTCTCGAACTCCTGAGCTCAAGCACTCCTCCCACCTCAGCCTCCTAGAGTGCTAGCAGAGGAATCTTTTGAAAGTTCAGATCTCATCAAGTGATACTCCTGCTTAAAACCATCAGTGGCTCCCCATTGTACTATGATGTTTATCAAAGTATGGTCCTTAGATCACCTTTGACCAGAATCATTTGGGTGATGTATTAAAAACACAAATCTCTAGGCCCTATCACAGACTTCATGAATCAGAATCACTGGGGATGAGACCCTGAAGTCTGTATTTTAACTTGTATTTTCAGAAAGGAATTTTCATACACAAAATATTTTTGTGAATACTTAATTATAAGATAAAAGTCTAAACTCCTTTTTGGGTATACAAGGCCCAGTACTTTTTGTGAATACTTAATTATAAGATAAAAGGTATTTGGGTATACAAGGTATTTGGCTTCTATGACTTCTTTAATTTTTCATCCTACCAATTTGTATTTTAGGAAAAACATGTTCCAAATGAATCATTTCATACTTCTTTGTCTCTGAATGTGCTGGTTCCTTAGTGTGGCATTTTTCTCCCCCAACTCTCTTCCATCTGATGAAAGCTTATTCTTCAAATCCTTATTAGAATTTCATATATATGAAAGGACAGATGGGCAAGAACAGTTGGAAACTCATGTTCATTCTTATTGGCTCTGGCCTTTGTGATAAGGATATTCTGTAGAAACAAGGGCTCTTTAGCACAAAGATGAACACACACACCTGGACAGGAGTTGGAGGAGCTGAAGGCAGACCCAGGGGAATATAGAGTAATTGTAGGTCCTGCTGCTGCTTCACACCAACAAAATGACACAGCAGATCAGCAACAATGGAGGTGTGAACTACAAAATGGCTACTGCTTCCCTACCGCCCTCCAAATTTCTCAGGAATCTTCCTTGTGACCCACTCTAACCAAAAGGATAAGCGAAAGTGAATTCTAGGAAACGTTGTTCCACCTGGCCAAGTTGACACTTTCAAAGCTATCACACATGGAATACCTAATTTAGGGTGGTCTGAGCTCATTGGTGAGATGACATTTGCACAGTGACTAAAGTGAGGGATTGGGCCAAGAGAAAAAATGAGAGTTAACCAGGATATACAAAGGCCTCGAGGCAATAAAATCAGGATGGAGGACTCTGGAGAAGGATCAAATACTTATCCCAAAGAAAGGGCAAGATCTCGCAGAGTCTCAGGAGCAGCTGGAACCAAGGACAACACCACCATCATGGCTTTCTCTCTGCCCTTCTGTTTCTCTTTGTGTCAACTCATTCTCCTACACTTTAGACTGGCTTTCTCCATCTGGTAGAAACATGGTCACTGAAAGCATTTGCTTTACTTCTTATAAGTTCAGCCATCAGAGAGAAACTATCTTTATGTTCTCTGTGATAGTCCATCAAAAAATTGGGGGGAAATTACTCGTTACCCTAACTTGGGTTAGTTGCCCATTCTTGGACAGATTATGCAGTACCAAAGGATGGGGTGTGGAATTAATTATCTATTCCTGCATAACAAATTTCTCCCCCAAACTCAGCAGTTTTAGACAATAAACATTTATTATATCATATGGTTTTTGTGCAAAATGAATTTAGGAACAGCTTATCTGGGTGATTCTGTCTTGGTGGGGTTAAGGGTCTCATATAAAGTTGCAGTCCAGATGTCAGCTGGAGTTGCAGTAATATGAAGGCTTAAGTAGACTGGAGGATCCATTTCCAAGGGTACTCACTTACAAGCCTGGTAAGTTAATGATGGTTGTGGGCAGGAGGCCTCAGTTCCATGACACGTGGCCATTTCCATAAGGATGCTTGAGTGTTCTCATGACATGGCATGGCTTCCCCCAGAGTGAGTGACCCAAAGAAGCAAAGTGGAAACAGAATTTTCTGTGACCTAGATATGGAAGTCATACTTCAATTTTTCCTTAATATCCTGATAGTTACATAGGGCAGCCCCATTTAGTGTGGGAGGGACTACACAAGTATGTGAATAACAGGAGGGTGAGAATCTCTGAGGGTTAGTTGAGGTGCTGGATACCAAGGCACTGTTATTTGCACAGCTTGCAGTAATTTCATAGTCCTTGTGGGCAATGTGGAGGTGGAATATAAGATCATGTGAGAACATTCATTACTCTTGGGTGAAGAAAAGAGGCAAAGCTATAAGGATAGAGAAGGTAAAGGAGAAATTTCTACAAAAATTGGATTAAGAGTGCTGGGGAAAAATAGGTGTCTGTTATTAGCCAGAGTGTTAATAAGTCCCTTGTTCATACCTTGACTACACCTCTCTGATAGCCCTTGGCACACTATCTCTTCATTATTCACTTACAAATATTTCTCTTCCACTAGATTATGAGATCTCTTCTTTCATCTTTCAGTTTACATCACCACGTACATTGTCTAGCACAAAGTAGATGATCAAAAATGTGAACTGAACTGAACTAAGTAGACTAAGGCCTTAGAGGATATGAGCAAAATTCTTAAATAATTAAAGATACGGTTAACACAAAATTAACATCAAATCTCAGATTAGAAGGCATTTTTTGACACTTGAAAGGCATGCCTTTTCGATGAAATGAGTTAAAAGCTTATGAAATTTGTGTCTTCAAGACATAGGACAGGGTAAACATATAAATAATTTATATGTGAAATATTAGGAAAAAATTTATTGAATAAATGAATATTAGTTAGGACTTTTATTTTCTGGTGTGAGGAACAGAAGCCCAACTCAAAGTAGCTTAAAATAGAAAGGGAGGATTTATTGGAAAATTACTAGAGTAATTAATGCAATCCAAGAGACACAAGAACCTCAGAAACAGAACAACCAACTGGAGCACAGAAGGAAATCCAAAAATTCTTCTCCTTCTGACCCTTCTCTCTGCCTCTCTCTCCACATCTGCTTTACCTTCTCAATGCAGATGTGGAGAGAGAGGCAGAGAGAAGGGTTAGAAGAAGGGTCAGCTTTCTTGTTTGCAGTTCACGTGTAGCAGGAACAGTTTCCAAGTTAGCAGCTATAGTCTAGGCACCTAGAGAGAAATCCGTTCCAGTTTCAAATTCCTGATGAAGGGACCAATAGACCGGTTTAAGGTCAGGTGCCCACCCTCAGACGGATTCACCATGACCTGGGGCAGTGTAACATTATGGGAGCATCACAAATCCTGCTGCAACCCTAGAGATTAGGCAATGGGATGAGGCAATTCCTGAAAAATAGTTGCTGGGTAAACAAAACAGTAGGTATGTGTTCATTGAAGGTTTAGGTAAGCGAAGGGATGACACAGTCATAACAAAACATGAAAGTTGTTCAAGGTCCAACAACAGTCTCCGGAGTGTGACACAGGAAATCACAAGGTATTCTTAGTGTCACTGTAAGAAATGATTAGTTAGAGTCTCCGTCTGGGACAGGGTAGCATTTCCTGTGTTCTAATCATTTTGTTACAACATCATCCTGGTGAGGGTGAAAGCACTGTCTTCATTGCTACATCTAATTAAAAGGGTTTAATTAAGATTTTAATTTCCTTTGCTGACGTGTTAGGGAAGGCTTCAGAAGAGATAAACTATGGATTATAGCTTCAACTACATTATTTAGCTATAAAGGGGGTTTCAGATGGCTTTATAACACCTACCTCCTTCTAAGATCTTGGTGACAACAGTAGGGGATTTGCTAATAACTGTCTTCAGCATCTGGGAGTTTAATGCCATGTTTAAACCCAAATGTTTTTCAATGCTACCTACTCTTTTGTTTCATGTACTTTGGCGAAAAAGAAAATTCTCTCTAAAAGGTATAATGACTGCCATTACAAAAGTTGTTTTTAAGGTAAAATAGAAAACAAAAAACTATTGAGTATGGAAGTGTGTTGAAGAATATGTCCCTGACCTAGTTTTTTAAAGGAAGAGAAATTCTGATCAGAATGAAATTATCTCTGTAAATGTAACTGTTAAGTGAATGGCTTCTGATCCTTGGGAGTATTGTTTTATGTGTGTGGGGGGAGGAGGATAGAGAAGAATGAAGACTATTAGATACTCTCTTCAAAGCCTCCAAATCCAAACATTGCAGTTTATTGTTTTTAATATACTGTATCACTTTATAGATAGGACCACCAAAGTCAGCGTTAGAATCAGGGAAACATGATATCACAGCATCAGTGTTCTCTGCCCTTTTGTGTCTTTGTGTGGGTTAAGGAAGGAGAAAACATATAACAATCTCCTCCATTCCTGTTGGATCGGCTTGTTCATTTTTCTCCCTGGGCTTCCATGTTTTCTGGCTACAGGTCTTTTCACATTTCTGGGACTAAGATTTATGCCATTAGCTCTTTCCATCAAGGTCTAGCCTTCATCTGCAGTCTTGTCATTCATTCCTTTGGTTTCTACTTTGAGATTCAAATTTTGATATAATACTCTTTGCAACCAACCTCATCAATGCCAACATATACTGCCCATTACAATTATGATTCTATTTCCTGTAAATAATCAATGGTAAACTCATAAAGGTGAGTTCTGTGAATTTTGGCAGATTTTAATTTCTTTCTATCTTCTCATTCTTGCCTATATTTTATTAATAAAATGTCATACATTTTGTAAAGCCTGTGTGTTCTTTCCAATTGTGAATATAATTTTTGAAAAATGATAGACAAAATAAACGTGCTCTAAGCTTCTAGGTAATTACTCCATACAGTGTCTGTAGTTTAGATGAGAAAAATTATAAAGCTTTTGTCAGTCATACAGAGAGGAGATAGCCCAAAGGGAGGTAGAACCATTAAAATTTCATAAGACTCTATATAAAAGAGCGGGAGACAGACTCCCAAACAAAACTTGAATTCACTTGTTTGGACCTGCCCAGTATTAGTCATTTGTCAGTTTGATTATATAGTAATCAGAAGCTGAGCATTAAGAAATTACATAGTGCTAAAAAATCCTTCAGATGGATTTGTCCCTAAATTTATGGCTTTTGTTGTGTCATTATTTTTGTAGCACTTTTGTTGTGGGTTAAATTAATACTTTACTGTATTCTATGTTTCCTTTTTAAAATCTCTTCCTCTAAGTTCCTCTGAAACACTTTTTGAGTTAGAAGTGCATAGAACAAAGTAAGTAAGTTCTAAAAAATATTTGTTAAATGAATGAATATAAAAGGTCAGAATAATAGATTCTTTGACCTAAGAGTCTTAACTTTTTTTGTGTCTGTATCCCTTTGGTAGTCTAATGAAGCCTATGAACTTCTCTCAGAATAATGTGGGGGTTTTTTGTTTGTTTGTTTTTTGAAACAGGATCTCACTCTGGGGTCTGGAGTGCAGTGGTGTCATCATAGCTCACTGCAACCTCAAACTCCTGGGCTCAAGTGGTCCTCCTGCCTCAGCCTCCTGAGTAACTGGGGACTCAGGTGCAATACATGAGTCCCAGCTAAATTTTTTTTTCATTTTTTGTAGAGATGAGGTCTCGCTATTGCCCGGGCTGGTCTCAAACTCTTGGCCTCAAGTGATCCTCCTGCCTTGGCCTCCCAAAGTGCTAGGATTACAGGCGTGAGGTACTGTGCCCAGCCATAAGAATGTTTTTAAGAATAAAATAAAATACATAAGATTACAAAGGAAATGAAATATATTGAAAAAATAGTTATCATATTAGTTTTGAAAATGAAGATATAGTAATACATGGACTTTTTTTCAACCCATTAAATAAAATTGATCCAATGTCATGTCCAAAAACTATTGTAATTTTGAAGTAGTGATGCACATAATGATATTTTGAGATATCTGCAACAATTGTAATGTGATATGTAAATATCTCAAATTTCCACTGTTGACAATGTCTGTGCTAAGATTGCTGTCTCTTGATATTGCCAGCATGTGTTCCATAACCTTGGGCCCATGTCCTGCTTACCTGAGTCCTAAAGCAGCTCTACTTATACCCAGAGCCTCTCAAAGTCTCCCACAAAAGTTGACCCTTTAGAATTTTGCTCTTCACTTTTCATCTCCTGCAAGCAACTTTTAAAAGATCACCTATTCCCACCCTCTCTGGAGGAACAAGTGATACTTCAGATAAATCAAGGGATATTTATTCATCACCCCTACTTCACCTCCAAGTCAACAAAATCTTAAAGATACAATTCTAATTTTGCTTTTCACCCTGTGTCGTTTCAATTACTTAGATAACACCTTATTTATTTGGGATTCATTCCATTTACTCTGATTTTGGAATTTGTATTCATCTTTTCTCGTGCTTATTGATGTCATAGCTCAGAAGTTGTGCTGTCAGATATACATCAGCTGTCACCCAGCTAGTTGGAAGGATGGTTCCAGAACTCATCGGACAGCCACCTACATCTTTATGTCAAATGTAGAAGGGTCAGTAGGTTGCAACTACGTTTTAGGTTGGAGCTCATGAAAAACTCTTTTCTTTAATACTTGACCCAATAGCATTTTCCAATAAAAGTTTAATCTGAAAAATAGAGCTCTTTGAAATGGATCAATATAACAAAGAAAATGCACATTCTACAGACGAGGGGTTGGGAAATATCATATCAAGTCAAAATTGTTACATCCACATTCTTAGTAAGAGTCTTTGCAGATTTGATGATATGAGGCAGAGATTCTATAAGAAATTGACCTTGATAGAAGCTTGCCATGCAAAAGGCATCAAAAAAAGGCCCAGGGGCAAAGCATATTCATTATTTGACTCCTGGTGACCTTAATTATTCACAAGATGATGAAATCCAAATGTACAATTTCAGGTTCAAGATAAGATAAATGCTCTATTATAATAGATGTTTGCGACACTATGAATATGTTGGCTAGAAGTGCAAGAAAGAAGTCAGATCCAGCTGTGATTTATCAATAATTGGCAAGAAGAGAATTTCTCCCCCTTTTTTGCTTAACAACATTTTAATAATCAATAAGGCATTTGTTCAATAAATATTTGCTGGATGAATAAATGGATGTCATGGATATCATGATATTTCTCAGTCTGTACTTCCCCTCACTGTTACAGGATAGTGGGGCAAAAGTGTTTCGTGAAGGGACTTTTTCACTACACTAACCATGTTAGGGAATCTAATACTATTCATAGGTTAGATTTTTCAAGGTATTTTCTGCCAAAAGGGTAATCTATAATGGAGAATCAGTGCCATTCCTTTTGGGCTCAACTCTTAAATTAACATCCTTAAAACAAAAAAATAAATGTCTTTGCTCGGTGGGATTATTGATAAATTTAAAGATTAACATGTCACACTTACCAGTGACATTTACCCAAGTGAAAAACACTAGTTGTACAATACACATAATAATACTCCACGAGAGCATAGCTTTGCCTTAAAATATTACTTTAAAATGCTTTGAATTGGAAAATCTGATTTCTGTATCCCATTTTCATTGATCAGTGCCTATGCTGGTAAATTCTCATATCCTTTGCTTATATGCATTATCTCCTGCTTTGATTTAGGGGGAAAAGATATTTTTCTGTATATATTGTTTTCCTAGAAGATTGCTTTTGTTATTATAAGGCGTTGGTCAGGACACTGAAGAAGCAGGTAAAGTTCTTTCAGAGAGTAAAGTCAGGGCACATTAGGAGGTATTATAAGTAAGTAACTGCTCTGACTAAGCCTTCACAGATGCTTGCTTTCATTGGCTTCTATTTTGGGTTCACACTATCAGCAGGAACCAGAAGTGCGATTCTCTCTTGACCCTCAATTTTAGCAGTAAATGTACACTGAAAAAGCATATGCATGAAGGAAATAGGATTAGAAAATACCAGTGGTAGCAATGTAATCAACATGCTCAACTAAAGATATTGGTATTTTAAAATATCCTTGAGTCTTTTATTTTAATACTATAATAAAATTGCACTCTCAAACTTTTTTTTTTTGGTTTAGAAAAGATACAAATGGTAGTCTATGTTGTACAGGCATTCCTTAGGACTTAACATAAAACTCTGTATGAGAAATTATACACAGTAAGCCAAGTGACTTGCCTACTAGTCAAGTTTTTTAAAAATGAGATGAATTATGTTTCTCCTCCTTGGATAGAAGCAAATTAAACTTTGCTATTAAACATGATGGTTATCTTTATTCATGAAAACATACCTGTTTTTGATATTTTATTTTTATCATCACCTAAATTTATATTTAAGATGAGAATATTTTCTTACATGATAATTTATTTTTATAAGTCTCAGAACATCAACAATCTTTGTAACAATAAAAGTAAAGAAGTATTTTTTAATTCTCTTACGTAAACATTTTTTAATGGATTGAAATGCCTTTGGATTTACTTTTTCTTGAGTTTATTTGAAGGTAATATGAACACTTAAGCACTACAGAAAGTTGTAAATATGTTCACATTTAGAGTTCTGATCAAAAGAAAGAAACTTCTGAAAAAGGTTATAGTATTTTAAATTTCCTTACGGAGAAGAAAAATTGTATGTATTTCAAATTTATGTTAATCAGCCATTACAAAAGCCTTGTGAAGCTAAATGTCTTGTGAATCTACCTATTTATCTATCTACTTGTCATCCAGCAAACTTTTGATATACTGACAGGCTCTTTTCCTATTTGGTACATCAGCAATTCAAACTCATGCTTATATTTAAGCTACCCAGAGTGCCAACTCAAGGGTCAATGTACTATCATTTTGGCTTAATGTACAAGGTGAAATTGAGGGGTTCAAGGCAGGGATAGCAGAGTTTCAGGGGAGTCAACATGCTCAGGTGATTAACTCCATAAAAATAGATTCTGGGCAGCTATCACACTAGGTTAAAATTATGTGTTTATAAAATTATATACCACAATTGTCATGAATCTTTTTGGCTCTCCAATATAAAAATATACTCAGGAATCAGGAGACTAATGTTAATAGTACAGCAGAAAGAGTATGGACTTTGGAGTCAGAAAAACCTGGATTTGAACCCCAGGTCTGTCCCTGTCTCATGGTAAATTACTTAATGTTTGCGAGCTTCTGTTTCTACATCTTTAAAATAGAGATGGTATCATCTTTTGTAAATTAAGTAAGAAAACATATGTAAAATGCTTATTTAGTACATCAGGTACACTAGGGATATTAATATTTTAAAGATCTGAATTAGATTAGAACAACTTTAGATGCACTCTAATAAAGCAAAAAGTGCTTTATGTACATTATCACAATCATTAAAACAAACATAATTTTCTATAAGAAATACAATTGGGTCTATTACAATTAAGCTGTGGTTTCTTAGCAACTTAAACTTTCTCCTTTAATAATAATATAATATAAATAAAAGCAGTAATTTTATAATGATAATAACAGACGTTTACTGAATTTTGTTATATGCACCATCTTATTCAATCCTTATAACAATCCTGTGAGGCAAGTACTATTATTATCCCCATTTCAGGAAGGTTCAGTAACTTGCCCAAGGTCATACAATTAGTAAGTGGCAAGGTTGGGACTTGAACTCAGTTCTATGTGACTTCAAGTTGTGCAACTGAACTAAAGTGTGGCAATAGAAATAGAGAGGAGGTGATGAATGAAGAGATGTTAAGAACTACAGTGGATTAGCTTCCTGGCTCTTTGCACAAGCGCCTAAGGGAGAGAGTGAAGTCAAGGCAAGTAAATATGTCACTAGTGCTGCCTTTCTGGGTAGAACAAGTAACTTGTAAGTAACAAAAGCCCTTATGAGTTAGCTTAAGCCCCCCCAAAAGAGTTTAAGACTCTAGGGGTGACCCACAGAACCCCAAGCCAGGAATGCAGCTACTGTAGGAACACAGGAAGTATTTTCTCTCTCTTCTCTGAACATCAGTTTCATTTGTCTCTGTGAAGACAGGCTTCCTTGGCACCCAACCCACATGGAACAATTCGCGGCTGGCCCCCAGCTCCCAAATTTGCATATTTTAGGTTAGCCCATAGAGAAGCATTCTCTCTCTTCCTCTCTTAATTCTAAATTCCCAGTGCAGAGAATCAAGCTGACCCAGTCAGAGTCAGGTGCCCCAGGTCCAAGCAACTGTAGCCAGGGATGCGGCGTTATAGAATGCAAACTTGGCCTCTGGGAAACAATCCAAGGGTAGGGAGCAATCCCTAGAGAAGAGGGTCTGGGTAGGCAACCCTAAGTGTGGTCATTCGCCAAGAGGAAATGCCCAGAGTTCTAGGCTGTTGTGGTATCAAGGAGGCTGTGAACTAGGGCCTTCATCTATAATATGTTTATCCTACTTATGGGGACAAGTTTGGGGGTATTAATGCTAAGTTGGAAATAGTTTCATATTTCAAGACTTTTTATTATCCTTTGGTATAGAGCCCAGTGTCTGTTCCTGAGTATCAATAGTATCAATTCTTCATGTCATCACAAGACAGATACTACCCATCATGCATTTCATCATCTTAAATCTCACTTTCCTCTAGAAAGTTCTGAGTTCAGGGTAATGGGGTGCTGTGGGGGTAATGGGGTGTTCTAGCCAACCATCAGTTTTTTGGGAAAACTTGATCAATGTGGAAGCTGTAAAAACTTGGCATTCTATAGTTGTAAGATTTTTTTTTTTTTTTACATTTTAAGGGTTGTAACTTAAACTTACCTCTAAGAAGTTTTGTTTATTTTAGGAAAAGTCCCTCTATGAAGCAAATTAAATTATTTCTCACTGTTCTTGGAAAAAAATTTAAGGCAGAGGAGTAATTCAGGAACAGATACATTTTAACATAGCAGTTCTATTTAGTAAAATAAACTGGATACATCTTTTATGAAACCTATGTGTCCACCACTAACATTTTCCTTAGAAATGGGATTTAGGCCTCCTCTCTGACCCTCTTCCAGTCTACCTCTCTTCATAGGGTGAGGAGTCTGCAGAGCCATGGGGGTGTTGCTTACTTGGAGCCTATTTTCCCACTTCTTGATCACATTCTGGGTAGTAAGAACCCTGAATTTTCTGCCTAAACATCCCTGAGCCTGCTGTGAGGGTCTGGCCAGGCCTCTTTACTGAGTCTTATTCCTTGAGAACACTCCAAGGTCCAGGCGTATATGGACAGAGCTTAAATGAGCAACTTGGATTGGTCATAGGTGAGGCCCCTTAGAGCCTGAAATGAAGCTGGTTACAAGAAGAAGAAGGGTGGGCCAAGGCCCTCCTGCCCAGGCACTGCAAATATTATGGATAGGGCTGTCCTCAAACCTTAGTATATAGAAGAATTACTAGAAAGGCTTGTTTACAGTATGGATTGCCTGGGCCCTGCCACCAGAGACTTTCATACAATGAGGTCCAGCACAGCATACAAAAATCAGTATTTTAATAAGTCCTCCAGTGACTACAGGTTGGAAAATACTTCTTTTGAAATTCTTATTTTCTTCAGTTTGAATTTTGAAGCCCAGTGCTTATTTATTTTATTCTTCTTCTTGTGGAGGTGGCTTGCGTGTGTGTGTGCGCGCGCGCGTGCGCATGCACGCTTGTCCAAGAATTTTCCCTCAAGATACCTGCCCTCCAAAATTGTAGGATTGACATTTCAATTTTGTTGGTGGAGAACCCTGGAGGAGTCTTGGTGTGGCACAGCTTAGTGTGGATAGCACTGACGTCGTGGTGTTTAGAATGAAGTATGTGAATCGTGGGAAACGTGCTGAGGGTGAACAATGATGGTTCTCTTGTCTTTTGGCCGTGGCATGATTAACAGCGTTGCCTTGAAGAGAATGGATCATCTAGGGCAGTGGTCTCCAACATTTTTTGGCACCAAGGACTGTTTTCATGGAAGACAATTTTTCTAAGGACCTGAGAGCAGGGTGAGGGTTTCAGGATGATTCAAGTGCATTACATTTATTGTGCACTTTATTTCTATTATTATTACATTTAATATATAATGAAATAATTATACAACTGACTATAGGTTGGGGCTTGGGAGGTAGGTCTCTGGCTCTGTTTTATTTTTTGAATTTGACAGTTTGTATAGGAATCTAAGTTGTGGAACTATTTGGATTATTCTTGGAGGGAGATGTGAGCTGGACCCCAACAAGGGAAACAGGCTGTATTCTTGAGGTTGGACCATTACGATCTCTAGTTCCTGCTTCCAACGGGAGGTATAAAAATTTGCTTGGTGTTTCTCCCACTCCTTCTACCTCAACTTGGGGAATTAGGTAGAGGCAAGGAGTAAATTGGTCTCCTCTTTTTCTGAGGCCAGAGTGGTGGCAGGGGAGGCCTCATCAGAGCCCAGAGGAGTGTCAGTCTCAGGAGGTCATTATCACTGCAGTGGCAGCGTGGTGGGAAGACTAACAGGCCTAATACAGAGATGTGCTCCTGAGCACTTTTGAGACAGTAGCTGGGAAACTTCGAGGTAGCTGGGGACACTTTGAAGAGAGCAAGTTTCTAGCAGTTAAGCTGAAGTGGCTTATGCCTTTGTAAATTGGCTTGACCTTATCTGCTAGTTACAGGCTGGGAACAGGGACTTTTGGGTCGCATGCATGGTCTTGTTGACTATTTCTTGGCATTTTTATGCTCTGACCACATCCTGATGGGGAAAATACTTTACGCTGGTTCCATGTGGAACTGTGAACAGAAAAATTTAGTTCTGTACTTCCTGGAGACATAGCCTGACACCACAGTAACATGTCTGGTCATGAAAAAGAAGTGCTCCAATTATGTACTTCACTATGGGAAAAATTGTGTATAGAAATTCATTCCCCCTAGAGGTAGGGATGCTACAGAAAGCTTAGGAAGATTTTAGGACTGTCAGAAGAAGGAAAATGTAACCATAAAATAATGGTTGATGAGAATGATAAAAATGAAAGTGGGAAAACTGAAGCCTGAGTAATAGGTTCAAGATTTCATTATTACCCAGGGCTTAATGAAACCATTTACAGTTAATGAAAAGGGAATTAAACTGAGGACCTTGTAAACCCCCAATATTTTAAGGGGTGGGGTATTTTGGGAAAGTCACAGGATTGCAAGAAATGGAAACGCATGTGGTTATTTACGCTGGAAAGGCATAGATTTAGGAAGTGCAGGAGATACGGGGATAACATCTGACCATAAAGGAGCCCACACAACGTTTGCTGGCTTATTCCTGGAAGAGGCACCCGAGCTCTATGCCCTGGTGGCAAGTAACCAGGTTATGGTCTTAAAGTGGTAACTTTGTTCCCTTTGTTTAGGTAAATAAATGTATAACCCCAAGAAGATATAGAGATAATAAACTGATAAACCAAAAACCTATATTTAATATTCTTATGTTAAATTTAAGAACAAGTTTAGTAACTAGGCTTGTAATCAAGGCATTTTTGTATATTCTGTTTGTATTTTAGGCTTTAGAGGATTTGAGTTATTTAAATGTCAAGATTTGGTTTATTGGATTTATAAAATTGCTTAAGAGAGAAATTTTGTTTGTTTCTTTATACTGACATATCAGGTGATTTAATTTGGGAGTCTAAGAAAATCTGATTAATTTTAAATGCATAAATAGCGAAATGTATAAATAGCTAAATATTTACAAGAGCTTAAGTTGTCAAGTGTAAGATATTTGACATTAATCAAAGAAGTACAAGTGATTGTTATTATTTGATATAAAATTATTAAAAAATAGATTTTAAAGTTATATTTTAATAAATTGCACATTAATCAAAGTATAAATAATTGTAAATATGCTTTTCTGTACACAAAAGCCCCAGTGCAAATCCTGGCTCTATTACTCCTCCCTTGTGGCTTTGAGCAGATGTCTCAATTTCTCTGCTTCTCTTTCTTCTTGTATTAATAATATGGAGATAACAGTAGTACTATCTTATAGGGTTATTATGAAACTTAAATGAGATAATATAAGTAAAGCACTTAGAACAGTGTTTGGCATATAGTAGATGCTCAATAAATGAATATTATACTACTGTGAATTCTTAAATTAAAAACCCTCAGTTTACAATAAATAAATATAGTAGCGCACATCTCTGCTGGGGCACTAGAAGTTCCGGTTAGGGGACCCAGAAATGGAGGTTCCACAAATGGCTCTGGTGTACAGCACTTGATATTAATACCTCATCTGATTCCTTTTCTCAGCAGTTAACTGGTTCTTGAAACTCAACATATTATTAAAATTTTTTTAACTTGATTTGTTTAAAATCTATTAATCATGCCACATTAACCCAGCATTTTAAATAACAAACTTCTTTTTTTTTTGAGACAGAGTCTCGCTTTGTTGCCCAGGATACAGTGAGTGCCGTGGCGTTAGTGTAGCTCACAGCAACCTCAAACTCCTGGGCTCAAGCAATCCTGCTGCCTCAGCCTCCCGAGTAGCTGGGACTACAGGCATGCACCACTGTGCCCGGCTAATTTTTTCTATATATATTAGTTGGCCAATTAATTTGTTTCTATTTATAGTAGAGACAGGGGTCTCGCTCTTGCTCAGGTTGGTTTCGAACTCCTGACCTAGAGCAATCCGCCTGCTTTGGCCTCCCAGAGTGCTAGGATTACAGGCGTGAGCCACCGCGCCCAGCCATAACAAACTTCTTAAAAGAAAAGCACACATGTATGGCTCTGCATGGGCATCTGCACATGGTGGTGACAGGATTTCCCACAAGCAAACGTGCAAAACATGTGAACGAAAATATACTTGGCTTCGCAGGTAGAGATGCGGATTGCTGCTGTGCTCATTGTGCTTCCTATAGTCAGTTGTATGGAGAAGCCAACTATGGAAACTGATGGTGTTTGTGCCAAAGCTGAATTCTGTTTTGATTTAATAAGAGGCCTGGGCAAGGTGTACTCATGGCTCATCCTCTTTCTATATAAGAGAAATAGAGGGAGTGAGCAGAGGGGAACTTAAGCAATAAAGAATCACATCCTACGTTCTGCCCACATCAGAAAAATTTTGTCTGCTACCAAACAGTGGAACTACATGGGAGGAAGGAGACAGTTCATTATCAAATAGTAAATAGCAAGTTAAACTTTCTGTTTGTGTCATGGTGACTACAAGCACCCCAACTTAGGCTGAAATCTTATTAAGCCCGAAGAAGGTGGGAATGTAGTCAGCATAAATCCATGGTTAAAGGACCCATGGAATTCTGGAATCACCAACTCTGTTCATTGTTTCTTCTTAAATAGTAGCTCATCTGTTACTACAAAAACATTGAATTATATGACACCCGTTACAAGTCCCCTACCTCCCTCTAATACTTCTTCTCAACAAGACCCATGTGACACTGCTTTTCATAAAGACTCCCAGGAAAGAGATTTTATGACTTCTCTTGTTAGTGCTTTCATAGCTGTCAGCCCACGTTGCCAGGGAATCTTTCCTTGTGTCTCTTAGGAAACCCCCTCCAAATTAATGAGTAACTAAATCTTGCTCCCGAGTGGGAGGGAAAGAGAATGGAATATGACTCTGCCAAACCAAAGGTGAATGGAGCCTCACTTTGTTATTTGACATCTGAGCCTCCAGAAGTGATGAGGCAACTTCTGCAGGTGAATCACAGACTGGAAGGAGATACGATTGATTCCTGGCCTATCCTGTTTGAGTTTGGAAGAATGATATGGAACCGTGCCAGAGACTGCTACTGTAAGACACAACAGAACCTCAGCTCGCTTCTGAAAGCGTTAGGAATTTGGAGACAGTCCTGTACATGGTATTTATCATTTAAAAATATCTCGTAAGTAAAGAGATTTTAAGGCATATTCCATTATTTTTAAAGATATACATATGTCTTTATATACTCATATGTATATTCGATTTTTAATGACCACTTTAAAATTCTAACATGTGGTTCAAAATAGAATGGTTTATTAAAAAGTCAGGTTGCTGAGTGAGGTGGGGACAATGGGACTGATTTCCAGATGGAAGCTACTCAATGAAAATAAAAGGCCATAAATGAATAGAGCTTGGATATCAAGTTAAATTCACATTAGATGACTCCTGGTAACTTGGTTAGTGGCAAAGAAGTGTTAAGCAGCTCTTTAAACACTGGAGAGAAGGTATAATAGAATTATTGCAGTTTCTAAGCTGTGGCTTGGGAATGATGGAATGGGCCGGACCAGGAAAATTTGGGATCAGAAATCTATGCTAGTAAACCCTAGAACAAGGCTGAGATATTGGGGATTTGAGCTACATTAGTCCAAGCAAGATGTGGGATGGAAAAAGATAGGCAAGATTCAACTATCATTAGCATAGCTCCAATTCAAGCCCCAAATGCAGTTCTTTGTCCTACTTGAAGCAGCAAAGACAACAGCCAAAATTTCTAAGTGGCAGAAAATCAGTGTAGATTCAGACAAGCAGGAGCAGGGCTGCCACTGGTTTTAAGTTGCTTCCGGGCTCCTTGCCTAGTCTCAAGGGCTGGCACGTGCAAAGGAAAAATTTTGTAAAAGTTTGTAATGAATATTTTGTAAATAAAGGTACATTTAGCTACAATTTCCTATTTTCCCTATGTATGGTGACTTTTGGTGACTTTTGGGACACCCTGTATTATAAAATATATGTCTGTTCTACCCCAAGTTTTGTTCCTATCCACTATCCCTGTTCCTATCCACTAAGTTCTGCTTCCTCAAAATATTACCTGTGTTTCTTATCTTCTTTGTGCATATGGATATGTGTAAGTATATATCCTTTTCATCTCACATAAAAGCTAGCATCTTTTATCTACTGCTCAACATCTTGCATCTTTCTTTTAATGACATATCTTGGAGATATTTCTATATTAGTAGAGTATATAGAGAGCTATTTATTCTTTTTAATGCCTGCATAGCATTCCATTGTGTGGATAGGACTAATTTTTTAGAAACAAGATCCTATCTTGAGGCTAGGCTGAAATTTACATTCCACTTATATTATAAGTAATAAAAATTATAATAAAGTTGTACCATGCCAGGCTTACTATTACACAACCTATCTTTTTGCCCCATCAATATATTGCAGACATTCTTCCACATTAACATGCACAGAGCTTCTTTTTAATCACAACCTTCACATTCTATAATATGAATGTGCCATAATTCATCCAGTCATTCTTCTTTTATGAACACCTAGGTTTTCCCCAGTGTTTTGCTTTCATCCACAATGCTGTATGACATCTTCCTTCAATTCCCTCTGGCAGTGTTCATTTTCCAGACTCCCTTCAGGTAGACAGGGCCTGTGCTCAAGTCCATAAAGGAATGTGGGTCAAAGTGATGTTTGTCATTTCTGGACCTGTCCATAGAAAGAAGTCTCCCACACCATCTTCCATACATTGTCTCTCTCCCCACCTTCCAACTTAACAGGAGCCATTCCAAGGATGTAGAGAAAGGTGGAGTCACAAGACAAATCTCTGAATGACTTTGTGAGCAGAGGCCACCTGCTGACTTGCATTGGTGATACGAGCACAGAACACAAATTTATTGTATTGAGCCACTGAGATTTTTGAGATTATTTTTATTTCAATTAGACTGCTCTAAACACTATACATCCATAAACTTCTACAAGTAATTTTGTAGGGTGGAGTCTAAGGATTGGAATCACTGGGCCTAAATGGCCTAAAAATTTTAAATTTGACACTTCTAATCAATTTGTTCTTCAAAAAGTATAGTTCACCTTATGCTCCCTCCAACAGTACATGCAAGTGGTTGAAGAGAATGAAAATATCTTTTACATTTATTTTATAAACAGGTTTGTAAACACTTGTTTATAAAATAGGGGTTTTAAAAATTAAAAATAGTGATTAAAGTGAAATCTGAAAAAATAAAGCTGTTGAATTGCAATGGCATTAAAAGTTTAAATTGTAATTATAAAAATATAAAAATTGCTACTGTCTAGAAGACTGTTGATTTCCAGTGTTGGTCGGGGTGAGAGGGTATCTTTGTTTTGTTAAAATCTCTCTACATGATTCTGATGCCAGGTCTGGAAATCACTAGCTTGATGTATTGGGGATTCCAAGTGGTTAAATGCTGTAGGTTTAATGGTGTTCCTCAGAAAATGTCCTGGAGTCCATAAATACCAATGGAAGAATCTTTTCTCCATGGAAAATGTCATGGAGTCCATCTATACCAATAGACTCTACCTGAAAGTTGTACTTCTACTCTTCTGGCCTCTAGCAGGCTTTGGAACTCATCCAATCATCTGATACAAACAGGACAGGAAAGCAGTAGCAGAGAGCCCTCAGAGGCACTAAGAATTACAGGGTTGAGTAAATATACTGAGAAGTAACTCCAAGGTAACAGCTCACTGGCAGCCGACATTTTGCAGAAATTTCCTGGTAAAAAGCAGAGTTTCCTTAGAAATCAATTGGTGAGGACTTTGTCTGAATTTGCTCAAATTCAGATTAAAAAATAAAAAACCAAAAATTAGGAATTGAGTATTCTCTCCAACTAACATTGGCCACTATAATTCAACCAAGTAATCATTTCTGCAGAGTTAAAAATGAATCATCAGAAACTATTTAATTCTCTTTAAGGAAACTATTCTCTTTAAGGAAAAGAGACCAGAGCAGATACCATTCCTTATCCAACATCTGCCAAAAGAATTTATTTAATCCTGGTGAGAAAACACTAGAAGTTAAAATTGGAATCCTAACAGACATTTTTTGTTACAATTGACTATATTACAAACTGTATATGGGTCTTATTTCTTAGCGTGGGCTGAATTCTCAAATAATCCTACAGTATCTTTAATAAAATTTCAAGTTAAATCTTGTACACATGATCGTAGAGAGCAGAGTCACAAGTAATCCTAACTGACAACTACAGGTGTGATTTTAGTGCCCAGAGTTGGCATTCTAGATCAACTTATATAGCTTCCAGAAGGCTGTCTTTATAAGACATGCTCCTGTCTGAGGGCATTATATTTTCCATACGCTGTTAGCTTTGGGGAAGTCTGATGGCAGTGTTAACTGCAATGGTAGGTACATCGAAATTCAATGATGTGAAATTAATTTATCACTGGTGGGTTCTGGGATGTCCAGAAAGAGTTGTATTGTAGAGGAAAAATTCAGGGCAATCTGATCGTTTAAGAACAATCCAAAAGGCTGATTTGACATTAAGCTATCTACCTAGGGTTCCTTAGTCTTCTGGGCTAACAACAGTATTAATTCAGAGGCTGTGGAAGAGGGTCATTGGACAGCCCCAGTCATAAATGTTAGAGGACTACAGAGACAGGAGTCTTGCTGGGATATGCATAGTGTCTTCTTATTCATTTCTTTTTGTATTGATTCATTCAACAAATAGTTACATGGAATACCTCCTATGTGCTGGTTATTGTGCTATGGAGGATACAGTGCTGAACAAGGCAAACTTGGTCTTTGCTTTCATGAAACTTACTGTTTGATAGGTTTGTCAAGGAATGATGATCAAATTATTTAATGGCTGGAATGGAATCTGGGCAGTGACTGTCAGAACAAACAGCAGACATTATGCCATACTTATGTGTACAACTAAGTATCAGCTGTGAGCTCTGCTATATTTATCAATCTGTTTTATTATAAATAAAAGTTTATTTTTCTATAAATATTGGTGTGGTATTTTCTGGAAGACTGGGAGAAAAACAGTGTTTTAATCTTTAATCCTAAAGTATTAATAGCTGGGTATAACTGTATAGACACTGTAGAAGATAAACATGCATTCTGCTTCCTATTTTATTATAAAACTATGATTCCTGCAGGTCATCTACCTTATTCCACACTGCTGTGTGCTTCGTGAAGCCAGTCATGGCAATTCCGTGTCCATTGCTACTGATTGGTTTATGAATGGCTATGTGATTCAGTCGTGGCTGCTGAGACTTGAAAAGACACAGTTTAGGAGGCTTCTGAGATAGGTTTCCTTGCTTTAAAAGGAAACATGAGGAGCACAGCTGTAATTATTTATATATGGCAGTCATCTTGCAGCCATGAGGAAGTCAGCCTGAAGAAAAAGTCTACATGTGGAGGATGGCAGAGCATAAAACTGGGAAGTACCTGCATTCTTAATCAGTTGCAGAGTCATTGACTACAGTGGCCCTGGAGCTGCCTGTCTGGGGGCTTCTTATTATGTGAGATAATACGTTTCTATTGTTTCATGCAGTCCAGCCAAACTTTCTGATACTTGTAATTACTTTCTCCAGAAGAGTCACCTGACGGCAGTAAATGCATGGTTCTAGGAAGGAAATAAAGGTTTAAAACCTATTACAGAATTGTAAGCAGTAGTTTACTAGGGACAATTTTTAAGGAGTTTCCTTAACTTTGGGGCATTCTGAAGACAACTATGTGTGTGTATTATGGTATATTCATGATTTTAAGGCTAATGGAGAGATCTTTGCACTTTTGCTTTATCAATGCATGTAAATGCATGTAAATGAATTACAAACATGTAAATGCATGTTGTTTGTTTGTTTGTTTGTTTAGAGACAGGGCCTCACTCTGTTGCCCAGGCTGGAATGTAGTGGAACAAATCAGCCCCACAAAGTGCAGGCATTATAGGCGAGAGCCACTGTGCCTGGCCAGTAAAATAAATGAGTGTTTTACAGCCACTATGGTTATAACTTCTTAGGAAAGGACACCAGATGAAGGAATGAAGATTGCTAACACTTTATGAGTGCTTACTAGGCCTTGGGCACATGCTAAGTGCTTTACGGACCTTATTTTAATTGTTCATCATAACAACCCCATGAAATAAGTAACTAGTATCTTTTTCCTCATTTTACCAAAAAAGATATTATGGTTGACAGTTTAAATAACTTGCCCAAAGTCACAAGTAAGTAATAAAAACAGACCTGGGTCCACATCTGTGTGACCCCAAACTCCACACACTTAAGCCTTGTGCTGGGCATACAGCCACTTCCCAAGTCTTCTTCGGTGGTTTTCCCTCGCTGACCCAGCGACAATGTCTGGAGGTTCCCTGTTAGTTATGCAAATAGCAAAGCTGGTTACACAATAAAGGAGAGAAGGCCAATTCTGGCACTAATTTTAGGGCAAACCACAGATGTCTTTGATGTTTTCATTGTACATGAGAACAGAGCCAGCCATCCGACAGCTGCTGGCAGCCCTGATCAAATATGCAGAATATTAAGGCAGCTTTATCTCAGCGCCTAATTACAGCTGGCACAGGGAAATTTATTTTGCAAAGGAGGAGATGTCAAATCGTATGAATGCAATATATAACCAAATATGATTGCCTCATTCTGTTTTCTCAAGGCTGTCCAATTACAGAGTACTTTTTTGAAAAGTGTTATTAATTGATAGTCCTCTCAACCTAGGTAACCAAAACTTTGTTTTACGTATTATTGGAACAGCTCAACTGCTTTATTGCCTTATACTTCAATTTATTGTCTTTTTCTTCAGATGTAAAATACATGCAGCACTGAATTCCAAAAGCAAATGTAATTACAACATTCTTGTCTATTCTAGTTTTTTACACCCATATAACCAATGTGATAGGACCATAATTTAATGTCTTTTTAGCATTGAAATTTGTTTCATATTTGTGATTGCAGAGAAGTGGCTTTATAATGCTAGTATAGGAGCAAAGAACTAACAGCTGGCTACTTTAACAACCAGTAATCATAGCTGGATTGGGCTCTGCCATTTCAACCTCATGCAGTTTATAGTGTTTGGGGTTGTAGCTGCAAGCTGCATGAGGTTGAATAAGATTCACTGCCCAGATCACCTTCAGGGAAGGACTTGCTGCCCAGCCAGCGGAGGGCACTCCAGCTGATGCTCCTTCAGGACCTGCCTCAGCTATAAAGATCCACCTCCTAGTGTCACACCCTTATAGGGGCAGTCCACATCCAGTGACTGAGCAAAGCAGCGGTACAGAGGCCCAGACATTTCAGCCTGGCATGGCACATTCTGAGGGACCATTCTTGTTCTAGAACTCTCCCTCTGTTTGCTCTACCTCTTAGTGTTGGTCTCTCATAAACATCTTAGAGCCCGGATTCTGTCTCGGCATTTCATGGCACCTGCTTCTAGAAAACCCAACCTGTGACACCATATTTAGTGAATTACTTATAAAGTCGTTCTACTTTTCCTGGGGAATGATCTTTCAGCCATCACTTGACAGTAGAATACATGCTGAATTAAGGTCCAGTGATGACTGCCAGTACTAACCTGCCATATTAAAAACTATCAATTAATTATATACCAGAAACTTAATTTTTTTCTCTGAAATGCATTGCTAAAACCATAGTTGTTGTTGTTTTTTTTAATCATGCTATGTTGACCAGCCTGGCCTCCATCTCCTGGCTCAAGTGATCCTCCTGCCTCAGCCTCCCACAGTGCTGGAATTACAGGTATGAGCCACCATGCCCGGCCCTTATCCTCTCTTCAACTCGCTTGTACTCATTCTTAAAAACTCAGCTAATGAGACCAACTTTGAAAAGGTCTTCCTAGAGCCCCCTCTTCCCTGGAACCTAAGGATATATCTGTTAAGGCATTCATCATACTGTGAAGGGACTTGTTCTCTCAAACTGATCTGCAGAGCTCCTTGAGAGGACCTCGAGATGTTCTATTGGAGTTTGCACCAAGATACACAGTCTAGTGCCTATCAGATACAGGCTTCATAGTGTGTTTGTGAATGTAGTCATATAACAATGTAATTACTTTTCAATGAACCACTGTAATAGTAGATTACCAAAATGCACATGCACATATTGATGTTTTGCTATGTATTAATAGAACCTTTGCAAACATCTTTTGGAAAAGGTTTTTATCAGTACTGTATATCACACACACCCACATACATTAATAACATCTACATTGGCTTTTACTTTAAAAAGTTACATATATAACAAAATTATTTATATATGAATCATATATGAAAATACTTTCATATAATTTTATAACATATATTTTTATTATGTATGTAAAAGAAAAGCCAGTGTAGATACTGCTATGAGGACTTCTGAGTTGGTGTAGTGCTTTTCATGGAGTAGCTGACACACAGTTTCTGCCTCTTCAAACTGATCGTCAACATATGGGTAAATAACAATCTGCTGACTTTGAAAAATTAGTTATAATCCATTTTATATAATGCATGCAAAGCACAGCAGGCAATGGCCCGTAATTGAAGGATTAGTTTTGGGCCTCAGGGTGGTTTTTAAAATTCACAGGCTGATAGAATGTTACACCCCATATGGACCCAGAATATTCTCATCAGGGAGTTTCCAGCACTCTCTTTCCTCCTACAGAATGCCACGTGTTCCGTGCACAGGAGAGAACTTCCTCCATCCATCAGTACAGCAGCTGGAGATCTTCCCTGGTGATAAGGTAGGCAGGAGGCTGAAAGGCGCCTTACACGAATTTCAATCTGGCCTGAATAGATTTGTTAAACCACTTAGGTCATTTCTAATTTTTCTGCTATCCAAGGCACACTGCAGCTTTATCTTGTCTCATGCCTGAACCTTGCATCCTGCTGAAATTGCTCTAAGCGCACTGCTCCTTTCAGGTTTTGGTGGCTTGTCAGTGTGGAATGAGAATCTGCTCTGTGACTGTTATCTTCTACATTTCTTCCCTGTGTTTTTCTCTCTTTACTCCCACCTGTCTGCCTTGATTATGAGATATGCCAAGAGATATGCCATCTCTTGCATACGATGCGAATGTCTGCACCTGCTTTTTGTCTCTAGTTACTGCTGTTCTCTCCTCTTTGTCTTGTTCTTGTGGGACCCTTTGTGAATCTCTCTAGAGGGACCTTTACAACCCCAGCTCCCACTGGTCTCATCCTAACCAGCCCAGGCTGGCTGGGAAGTGGGAGAGAAGGAACTCTGGCTGCCCTAATCTACACCGTGCTCTCTGCTCCTGGGCAGGGGTGCGGGTGTTTTTTATAAACTATTCCCATGAGTATGAAATGCTTGAACAAAGCAAGTGATTTGGCAAGCCTGAAGTCACACAATGGGGCTCATAGCAACTGGCTTCTACTAGCAACACGAGGATTAGAAACACTTCCTGGCCAAGCAGCTTTGAATCAGCTAGATGTGGGGGAGCAATGAGTCTGGGTTCACTTTGCTGGGGGTGATACAGCTTTAGAGTATTTGTTAATAGTGAAACCCTTTGTTTAAGAGGCAAAGTAAACATACATACATATACATACATAAGGTTTCTAGGTTACTTATTGGGCTGTATGCTGTTATTAGTACGAATGTTTGAGTTTGCAAGTAAAAGCTTATAAATCACCTCTCAGATATATTTGCAAAATGAAGTTAAAACATGATTTAAAGAACCAAAAATAGCAGATATCTGCAATGATTTACAGCTGAATCAGGAACACATTTGATTTTTTAAACATGAATAACTGGCTAAAATTTAAATTAATTTGCTTTCCCTAGAAACCAAGAGCTAAACAGTGGAAAGAAATGGCGTGAGTTACCCTGGGTATTTGTGAGGGGTGGAGGAGGGGACCAGAATGGGAGTGACATTTCTTGAAGAAACTACACAAAATGGGCCACGCTCACGTGGACTGTGTGACTTCATTTAGTTAGAGAAGGAGAAGTAAGCAACCCGCTGATCTCAAATGTCTTTCCCAGGAGAAATGATCTCTTTTCTTGGAATGGCTGTAGCACTGAAAGTCTATTCCACCCTTTGGCACTTATCTTAATCTATCCTGTAATATTATCTCTTTTAGAAATGTTTTTATCTCTGCATTATAACAATTATCTTTTTATGTGTCTGACTTACCTAGGATGTCTGTTCATTCCAGGTGGCCTGGGACAGTTCTAACTTAAACTTATTGCTATGGTTTAATTATTAATAGTGCCCCCTTGCACTTTCAAAAATGTCCTGGTTTGGATGATCAATTATAAGGTTACTTCAGCCTTACCCAACTAAACTGAAAGCTCCTATATTTGTGAAGATCCTAGCAAGAGACAAAACACTCTGCTGGGATTTTGAAGAGACTTTAATGAAGGGACTATTTACAGAAGTGTGGGCAGAGTTAAGGCCACTAAAAAAGGCTGTTGAGGGGCCAGGCCTGAAAGGGCAAAGGGAGGAAATGTTATGGAAGCCCAGATGAGAGGCGGTGCCTTAGAAGAGGGACCACCCGAGAAAAGCCATGGTTTTGGAAGGACTCAAACACTGCAGAACTGGCTTAGCAAGGGAGGAAATTTCCTACCACTCTGTCTTTCCACCTACTGCTCACCTATCTGTGCCTTCTATTGGCTGAACCCCAGGGCAAGCCAGAAGGCAGAGGAGCCCTGGCGATAAAGCTGGAAGGTGTTAGTTTCCTTGGGCAAAAGATCAGGGAAAGGCAGAGAATGAATGGAGGGGGCCAGGGCACCGTGGGTCCTAGGGGAGGGGAGTCTTCACGTCAATTAAAAAATATACCTCTCAGCCACAGAAAGCAGTGGTGAAATAACACCTCTTGTATTATCCTGGGTGGAGCTGGAGCCCATTCTCCTAAGTGAAGTATCACAGGAATGGAAAAACAAGCACCACGTGTACTCGCCATTAAATTGGTATTAACTGATCAACACTCATGTGCACATATAGTAGTAACATTCATCAGGTATTAGGCAGGTGGGGGTGGGTGGGTAAATTCACACCTAATGGATATGGTGCATGATGTCAGGGGGATGGGCACACTTGTAGCTCTGACTTGGGCAGTGCTAAGGCAATACATATAACCTAATGTTTGTATTCTGAAATTAAGTGTTATGTGTGAGGATGTACATGCAAAACACTGCAGGAAAGGCTCTGATTGGCAAGACCTGGTAGCTATTTAAGTAATATGGTCTTTATAGTGGGGAACAAGAAATAAACATAAGAAAGTTAAACTACAACACTGAAGGTAAATCACAGTTAGGTACAATAATATAGAAGAGTTGCTTAGCAGTATGTGGTGATTGTCAGATTAATGGTATAGACACTAGATTTTAAAGGAATTCAAAGGATGAGAGATCACAATGGGCTGGAGGAATTTGAACAAGGATTTATGCAAGAGGAGGGGTTTTCGGTGGGGCTTACATGGGCAAGAAGGAGAGGTAGGCCTTCCTTGGAGGAATGGCATCAACAAGAGCAGAGGTGTCAGCCTGAAACACATCTTCTCCCAGGAAAAGTTCTGGGGTCCCTTCTGAGATTTTATTTTATTTTATTTTATTTTATTTATTTATTTATTTATTTTGAGACAGAGTCTCACTTTGTTGCCCAGGCTAGAGTTGAGTGCCGTGGCGTCAGCCTAGCTCACAGCAACCTCAAACTCCTGGGCTCAAGCAATCCTGCTGCCTCAGCCTCTTGAGTAGCTGGGACTACAGGCATGCGCCACCATGCCCGGCTCACTTTTTCTATATATATATTAGTTGCCTAATTAATTTCTTTCTATTTATAGTAGAGACGGGGGTCTCGCTCTTGCTCAGGCTGGTTTCGAACTCCTGACCTCGAGCAATCCGCCCGCCTCGGCCTCCCAGAGTGCTAGCCCTTCTGAGAGTTTAAATAATTTCAAAAACATCCCAGGCAAGTAATTATGGAAGGGTCTAAAGGGAGTTAAGCGGATTGTAAGAGGCATAAGTTGTGAGTGGCCATTGACTCATTCCTTCAGTATACATTTATTGAGCACTTGGTATGGATCAGGCGCTGTTCTGAGAGCTGCTGATGCCAAGTAATATAAGACATTGTTCTTTCCGTTGAGGAATGGGAATAGAAAAGATAGCCAAGGAAGCAAGTAAGTATTTTGTCCTGTGACTGTAGAGGTATGCAAGACCTTATACAAGCATACAGGAGATCATCTGAATGAGACTGAGAGGGTGGGGTGATTAGGGAAGACTTCCTGGAGGAGGTGACACAATCTGAGTTCTGCAGTGTGAGCAGGGGGTTTACAATGGTGTTTTCTTTACTTATGTCCATCCTGATGCATTCTAAAAAGGGAAAACGGTTGGTTTAAGAAACACGTAGAGCAGAATAAAAAGAACATTAGGTAAAACATGGAGTGAGCTTATTTGCCCTTATCATACGATGTTGCATTTGATCTCAAAACAGCTTTCTAAGGGTTATTTTCATTTCCTAGATGAGGAAGCCGAGACTCAGTGGTAAGGTACCTTGCCCGGAGCACATAGTCTTGAGAGGTAGTGGCAGCAAAACAGAACCAGGCTGGTTTGATCCAGGGTTTGTGAGTGTTCAGCCGTTTGCCCTGGTACAAGAGGTGCGCTTCTGGTTTCCCTCCCCTGCGTGGCCTGAAGGTGCTTCACAGTATGGTAAAGGATAGGCGTGCGTTTTGAAGGACTGAAGAGTGAGTCAGGGAAGGGAACTGAGAATGGCATTCCAGGCAGAAGAGTCAGTGTGTTCAAAGCAAGAGGGCTGTGAGGGAGCTCGGCGTGTTGGAAGGATAGTAATTAGCTCATTATGATTGGGGATGTTGAGGACTGGTGAGAGACGGGGCTGAAGCCAAATCTGAAGGGCTGTGTATATCCCTTCACCCGAAGGGGTGAAAGCTATAGCAAGAGTTTCAGCAGCGAGTGCCATGACGAGCGGAGAATATTAGAAGCATCATTGAGGCAGCAATGTGAGCAGGTCTGGCTTAGCACAAGCCTGGAGGCAGGAAGGCCAGTTAGGGGGCTACAAGGTAGTAGAACTTGGAAGGAGGGCACTAGAATCTGGGAACTGTTTTGGAGAAACATAGATAGAGGTGGGCACCTGGACGGGGCAGGGAGATAAAGATGATGAATTCTCACGTGCAGCCAGCTAAGTGATCATTGATGAAGCAGGGATGCTGGGGAAGAACCAGCTTGGGGTTTGGGGGATGGAGAGTTCAGATGATGATGGCCATGGGTAACTAAGGAAGAAAATGAGCTTAGCTTTTTAACCCGCCTGTTCTGTTTAGTTGCTAAATTTATTGTGGCTTTAGAAAAAATATGGCAGCCCCAGAGAAAATATTGGTTGTCAATAAAAGTTAAATGTATTTATTTTAATAAGGTGTATTGTTTTTATTGCAAAAGTGATATACATGCAGACAATTTAGAAATTACAGACAAGCCAAAAAAAATTGCTGTTACCCAAACACAATCTTGCAGTGACTTATATTATTTTGGTGCATATATTTTCAGATTTTTTTCTAAGCACATATATGTATATCTATATTTTTCCTAAGAACTTGAATAATGCTCTAATAATTAAATGTATCATGCATATCTTTCACTAACATTAATAATTCTATGAGAGCATTTTGGAGACTGCATGGTATTCTACTTATGAATGCGTTGTATGGGACTAAACTATGTTCCTATTGTGGACATTTAGATTCTAATTTTTACTATTATAAACAACACTGCAATAAAGTAATTAAAATGTAAATTCACTAATTAACTTTTTTTTTTTTTTTTGAGATAGGGTTTCAGTCTGTCACCCAGGCTAGAGTGCAGTGGCTGCAACTTCAAATTCCTGGGCTCAAGCAATCCTCCTGCCTCAGTCTCCAAGTGTGCACCTGGCTAATTTTTTTTTAATGAATTAATCTTTGACTTTTTCATAGTGCAAAGTAGATTATGAAATCAAGTTTGGGCATGGTTTGTTTTTATAAAATGGTTGTACAAAGAACAGTTCTTTTTAACGTGCTCTGAAAATAAATACATGATGTTCTCTTTAATTCTCAGGTATGAGAACAAACTGATTTGAATGTATATTGGAAGAAAATAATTATAAAGGAAATTGGTGTGGCTATTAAAAAAAGAAGTATGAGTCACTATTTTCAGTGAGGACAGAAACCACCTTTCCTAATGGGAATTCTTAATTTTAATGACTTTTTCAATGACTCCCCAAGAAGCATAAAATATATCAGCTCTTCAAAATGATCTAGGAATTGATCAATCTAGTAAATAATTGCAATTGTAGTTAAATTCAACTTCCTTTTGATTATGTACAATGAATCATTTGCATACATCTTTAAATTTTTTTCCCTAATTTAGAAGCAACCTTTGGGGATGGAAAACATATTGTAGACAGTTTATTTTTGATTGATAATTGCCCTCTTCCTCAGAGTTCTTACTAAATACACTCTGTGCAAGGTGTTTACTCTCTCTGCCCTTCTCAAGCTTCTAATAGTCAGACGTCTGAAATTCCTCTTTCCCAGTGAAGATGCTGTGGAAGAAGTGACAAGATTTTTCTAGCTTGTCTGGACAAGGTTAGACCCTTGATACCAGCAGAAAAGGGATATAGGATGTTAGTGATGCAGGCGTGGTCTCTGCCTAGACAATAGAATACATGGATTCCTCCAAGGTGTTTGGAACAGCTGTGAACTCTTAAGACATCTTGGTTGGATGGACATTTCAACAAATCAACACTTTTTCTATTTCTAAAAGAAAATAAATAGAACATACAACCTAACCTCATACACAATTTTAAAATATGGTGGAATAAGTATAACCTAAAGAAAATAATTTATAATAAACATACATTATAATCAGACACTTTGACTTAAGCATTCATTATGAATGTGACAATGTGACAACTACAAAAGCAGACTGATACTAGCATGTTGTATTAATGACTCAAATACCACACATGGTATCACCACTGTTGATAATGTCATTTTCCAAAATGATAAACTACTCTAGCTTAAGATGTGAGTGAGACAATGCTCACTTTTTCTTGGGTTTATATGGGGTAGTTGCATTTCTAGAAAATTCAGTGCATTTAAGACCACTCGAAAATACTTTGTGTTTTATGTGTAAAGTTATGTTCTATGCTCAGATCATTGTAAACAGGGTTTTCATCTCCTTAAATGACATTCAAACCTCATCTCTGATATGAGACAGCTCTTTGCATGACTGTCCCACATGTTATTGGACTTCTCTAATGCCAGCACCATGGCCAGTTTTAACCCATTCATTGTTAGCCAAAAATACCCACAAACTTATAAAACGTCCTTTTAGGAAGATATAATCCCCCTGTCCTCACCCCAATCACTACGTTAGCAGATCCTGACCTTTTTCTTTTTTATCTGGAAGGATTTGCCTCTGAGGTAGAGAAAATTAGGTCAATCTGAGTCATCTCCTGATTTTTAAAAATGTATTTAAAAATTGTGCTAAAATTTGCATAATAAAATTTACCATTTTAACCATTTTTAAGTGTACAGTTCAGTGGCATTAAATATTCCCCTTGTAGTGCAACCAATACCACCATCCGTCTCCAGAACAGTTTCTCCTGCCGTTATTTTGTGGAAATCATGTACAGTAGTTGGTTTCATTTCTTGTTTTCTTAGGTCTTCTCAGTAGCACCTGTCTCAGGCGTTGATCTGTTTCTTGATTTATTTATTTATTTTTTGAGACAGAGTCTCACTCTGTTGCCTGGGCTAGAGTGCCATGGCGTCAGCCTATCTCACAGCAACCTCAAACTCCTGGGCTCAAGTGATCCTCCTGCCTCAGCCTCCCGAGTAGCTGGGACTACAGGGATGCGCCACCATGCTCGGCTAATTTTTTCTATATATTTTTAGTTGGCCAATTTTCTTTCTATTTTGTAGTGGAGACTGGGTCTCGCTCTTGCTCAGGCTGGTTTTGAACTCGTGACCTTGAGCAATCCTCCCGCCTCGGTCTCCCAGAGTGCTAGGATTACAGGTGTGAGCCACCGCGCCCAGCCTGTTTCTTGATTCTGATCAGGCCAGGTTTGTGACTCAACTTTTTGTTTCTGGCCGTGTCCGCCATGCTCTGACCTCTGCCTGTGCTGACCACACCTCTGCGCCCAGCCATGTGGCGCCCACACACACACACCCACCACCACTCTGGCAGGCTCCGGCCCCCCCTAGACCCCAGCTCTTTGTTTGCATGACTGACCTGCTTGTTATTGGACATCTGCTCTCTGCTGTGTCCAGGCCCGAGGAACCCTATGACTCCTCATCACTCTCCATTCCCGAAAATTCACTTTTCCCTGGGCACATCATTTCATTTTCATTTGGTCGTTTTAGACCTTCTCATAATCAACCTTACAATCCTGTTTGTCTCCACCTGCCTATCTGAAATCGTATGTTGTTAGGCTGTGTATTTGTTGGAAGAGGCAACATGGCAGGGTGGGAAGAGCGTTAGACCTGGAATCAGAGGATGGTGAGTATAACACCAGTTCTGTCCTGAACTATTAATAGCGGGATGACCAAGGGCAAGAGTCATCGCTGCTCACGGGCTTGATTTCCTCATCTGAAAAATGAGAGGGCTGATCACTAGATAATCTCCAGCTTTAAATATATGAGTTTACAAATTAATTTCTATAAAAGATAATATCTGCCTACCTCACAGTCTCTTCATAAGCATCAAATGCAAGTAAAAATCATAAAAGTATAAGGTATTGTTATATAGACCTTCCTGTAATAAAAGATGCTTAATACATGCTTTTTAATGACAAAGTATACATGGAGACACACTATTAATTGATATTTTAAAAATGTGAGCCTGGATAACACAATCTACAAACAAACCCATGTATGGTTTTCTTTATTTAGTAGGAATCTGGTTCTTAATAAATGTTTGTTAAATGAACGTGTGTGTTCCAGGAAAGTTATGCAAAACCTTGATTTTTGGGTATTGAGGAGATAGTAGCTCTCAGATATTTAGTGCTTAACTAAGCTTGGATGTCCACATAGAAGTCCTGGAGCATCAGCACATGCGTGAGGCTGATTTATGCCTGTGGTTAGGAGAACACAGCTTGTTTTTAGTGGCGTTTAGGAACACTACCCTAAAAGTCAGCTGGGCAGTATTATTTTTCTATGAAAAGAGAGGCTACTACCCAAAAGGAGCTTTGATAAGAGACTTGAGGAGTCAGATATTATCTATCAGATGCTTTGTTTCCATTTACAGAGTCTCTGAAATATTTGAGGCTGGTTTTCCTAAGTCGTGGTCCCAGCCAGTGCTGTGCTGAGCCATATTGCAAAATGAAGGATGTGCATACTATACTATACAACTGGATACATGGTTTTATGTATTTTTAAAAATGGTTATTGGCTTTAATAGGCCAGGTACAGTGGTTGACACCTGTATTCCTAACACTTTAGAAGGCTGGGGGGGGTGGGTAGGGAAGGGGATGGCTTGAGGCCAGGAGTTCAAGACCAGCCTGAGCAAAATAGCAAGACTCCATCTCTACAAAAAGTAAAAAAAAATTTTAGCTGGGCATGATGACACATGCTTGTATTCACAGCTACTTTGGAAACTGAGGCAGGAAGGTCCCTTGAGCCCGGGAGTTTGAGGTTGCAGTGAGCTATGATGAGGCCACTGCACTCTGGCCCAGGAAACAACCTTGTCTCCAAAAAAAAAAAAAAAAAAAAAATTGTTACTGGATTTAACAAAAATATTATTGATGAGTTTGCTTCCATTAAAGCTAGGAAAATAAATTTATAATAAATTTGTTTTGGGCATAAGTAAAATATTTAATCTTAAAATAATGTGATTTTTAATACGCCCACTTTTCAATTTTTTCAATATTTTTAAACTAATGTACTGAAAAACTTATATGTGTTTGAGGTATTACTATTACATAGCACTTACCATAATTAACCACTAAAAAAACATGTGGGTAGGGTTGTACTTTTTCCCTTTGCCTTAGGCTCCAGTAGGGCTTAACATGGCACTATCAGTTCTAGTTTTTATGTAAAATGTTATTTTGTTAATCATGGATCTTTTTGAATTAATTTAGATTTTTTAAAAATATTGTATCAAAATATTGTTTATCTTGATAACTGAGTTTTTGTGGCCCCTTACTTTTTGTGCCTGAGGGGAGTGTTTCACTTGCCTGGCCCAGGTCCCTCCATCCCGGTGAACTATAATGGGAAAACTGCTGTGGGATTGAAAGCTGTGCTCACTCTACTAGGGGAAACATTCAAGTCCAGTTAATTTCCGCACAGTCCAAGTGAGCCCAACATGTCTGGGTGTGGGGGGGGGTGGTGGGTGGGACATGAGCTTTAGGGTTAGACAGATTTAGAATCATATCCTGCCTTGCCTCTTTAGCAGTTTGAGTAATTAACCAATTTGAGCCTGTTTTCTTATTTCTAAAAGGGATCATTTTTAGTGAGAGTTTCATGACATAACTTATGGAAAGCATTGTTAACTTCTCTTCTTCCCTATTTTAAAGATAGTAAATTGACTCACAAACATTGAATTTTCCAAAGACATAGTCTCAGAAGTGCCAGTGTCAAGATTTAGACCCAGGTGTGGTAAGTGTAAGTCCTGAGCTCTTTTCACTAAATTGCACTAATTAATTCTAGCTGTGGCAGGGCTGCATCTCTCTAGGGACATAATTCCTAGTTGTACTGCCTAAGAGAACTTGGATTATCAGCTCTGGAGCAGAAGTGGAAAGTGCAGCCCTTTGATCCCACCAAAATATAGACATCACAGATATTAGTTCCATCTCCTCTTTCTGACTCTACAAATGTTTATTAGCATGAGATGGGATTCCCAAAAGATTTGGAGGGAGGCAAGGAACTTGAATAATGTATTTTTCAATATATAAGACAATTACAAATTGTGTATGTTTATTAATTGTATATATTTTGGTAAATTTCTAAATGATGATTTAGAGTTTTCTCTAATTTTACAGGTTGATTCTGTAGGATAAATTGAAATTTGCTTAGTGATGGCTGAAAGTTTTCCATCTCTTCTAGAGGTGATTAGCTGTGCTTACAGTAAAACTGTGTATGTATATATTTGGGACATCCTTATAATAAAAACTATAATAAGCAACCTAGATGTCCAACAATAAAAGAATGTTTATATGAATCATGGATAGCATAGGATATTACACTGTCATTAAAAATGGCATTTCCAGTATGGAAAAAAAAGCTCACAATAAAATATAAAACAAAACCCCTGGGACATAAAACTATATAATGTGAATTTAACTTTGTAAAATTACCAATATGTATTTACATAAGTAGAGAAAATAAGTAAAGATGTTGAAATGCTAACAGTAATTAGGGGTGGGATTATAGGTGATTTTAAAATTTTAAACATTCTTTCATAGATTTTTCTAAAATATCTGTAATGAACAAATACTAATTTTCTATAGTTAAAATATTTTAAAATGTATTTTTAATGGTAGACTTTAGACCTGCCCAATTTTATTTTGGAGCAAATAAATTTAATGATTATAACATTCTCAATATATTTTTAAACAGTCATACTAACTTTAAGTAAATGAAATTTTACTTTCACTTAATTTTTTTTTAAGAGACAGGGTCTCACTATGTTGCCTAGGCTGGAGTGCAGTGGTTATTCACTGGCACGATCATAGTGTACTGCAGCCTTCAACTCCTGGCCTCAAGTGATCCTCCTGCCTCAGCCTCCCAAGTAGCTTGGGACTACAGGGGCACCACGGCAGCCAGCTTAAGTAAAGGAAATTTTGAGTCACTTTTGTCCCCCATTTAGCCATAGTTCATAATGTTAAAAAAGAACTTTGTTTCTGGTGCCAAAATGATACCACTGTTTTTACTGAGTTGTTCTTATCTGCTTTCACCTGAGGAATATAAAAGAAGTTAGAAGCAAAATATATATAATGGAATGCTGTACATAGGGAGAAAAATTGGTGGCACATACCCTGTAAGGAAGAAAAATAATATCTCTCTCATTTGCAGCAGCAGCAAATTGAAGAAAAGCATTGGTTTGTTTCCCAGCCATGATATTAAAGAAGACCTTTTATATATAACCAGCATGTATTCCTTTCCTGATCTTTTTTATAACACCCACCTTCTTGTGAGCTTTTCCCACTCATTCTGCTGAGGTGTCTGTATCTTTCTTTATCCTCTTACGTTATCCTATCTCCTTGTCACTGGCAGGGAAGCAGATGTGGGCACAGCTGTTGCATGTCACCTGGGAATGGCTTTTCCCATCTGTGTGGCTACCACAGGAACAGTCATGTTCTTACAGAACTCCTGTCCCCATCTCGGTTGTTTGGTCCAGCGGGTGGGGATGCCACGAAGACTGCGTCAAGGACTTCTGATCTTTTCCTCTGGTGGAGGAAGCTTTAGATGCAAACATTGGAAGCTGTTGTTGTTGGTTGTTGTAGGTTGAATTGTGTTCCCCCCAAAAAGACATGTTGCAGTCCTAACTCCTGTACCTCAGAAGGTAACTTTATTTGGAAATAGGGTCTTCACAGATGTGATCAAGTTACAATGAGGTCCTTAGGGTGGGCCCTAATCAACATGGCTAGTGTCCTTGTAAAAGGGGGAAACCTGGATGCAGAGACAGACGTGCACAGAAGGAAGATCATGTGAAGACTCACAGGGAGAAGATGGTAGCATGGCTGGAGTGCTGCATCTGCAAGCCAAGGAGCCCCAAGGATTGCTGCAGACACCAGAGCAAGAAGAGGCCAGGAAGGATTCTCCCCGAAAATCGTCAGAGAGAGCATGGCTCTGCTCACACCTTGGTTTGGACTTCTGGCCTCCAGAATTGCAAGACAATAAGTTTTTGTTGTTTTAAGCCACACAGTTTTTTGTATGTTATTACAGCAGCCCTAGAAAATAATACGGTAGTGTTTCCCGTGATGTGGAGGGAACTAGTCAGAGTGTGCAGTTTTTTTGCAAAGGAGAATTGCAGAAGAGCCACAGTGAGTTTTGGTTTTGAGTCTTTTCTGAGACTTACCTGTGTGGCTGTCCTTTCTGTGTACTGGTTACTCTCAATCCTTCCTTAGATTCCATGATCTAATCATGAGTTTTTGAGGAGATGGATGTCTATGTTAAATGAGTTGGATTACTGGCACTTGCAATGAGAGAGTAACTAATGAAAAATTCTGAGCGTCCAAGCAGCCCAGTAGTGTGACATGTTCTAACACAGATGACATCAGACTTCTTTAGGTGTTGCACTTCCTCAAAGTCAAAGTTCTCCTTTTCTGACACTATGACACACTGATATATTTAATTCCCTCACATAACACATGAAAAAATGTACTTGCAGAAAATATGACTTTGTTATGTGGATGCAAGGCAGGTCTCACACGTCTGAACTTTTTATTTATTTATTTGTTCATTTACATTGTCTTCTTTCAATCATAGCTGCCAAAACTTAAGAAGAAAAATTTATAGGAGAAATAAAGTTTAGTTCAATGATTGAATACTCACCATTGAGCTAGGTGCTAGATTATAACTGTGAACAAAACTAAGTCCCTGTCTTCAAGGAGTTTATGATCTAGCAGGGTAAAGAAAGAAGTAAATAGGGCCAGGCGCAGTGGTGTGAGCCCGTAGTCCCAGCCACTCGGGAGGCAGAGGGGGAAAGATGGCTTCAGGCTGGTAGTTTGGGGCTGTGGTGCTCTATAGACTCGCCTATGAACAGCCGCTGCACTCCAGCCTGGGCAACATAGTGAGACCCTGTGTCTAAGAAAACAAAACCAAAACCCAACCAAAACAAAACAGGGAACTGAAATACAGTGACCTGGTCATGGTAACTAGATTATAGAGTGTAAGTGATGAAATTATAATGATAAACTGGGGATAGATCAAGAAATACCTTTTAACCACATAAAAGAGTTTCATTTTAACACTGAGGGCAGTGGGAGTAGGTTTTGAGCAGGCAAGTAAGAAAGATCAGATTGAGTCTTTGAAAGCTCTAGAGCATTAGAAGATGCTTAGAATTTGAGTTAGGAAGCCGGTGGCGTATCATGGGTTTGTGCTGGTGGTGGCAATAGAGATGGAGAGGAGAGGAGTGATCCAAGAGAAATTAAGAAGTTGGTGGAACTTGGTCGTGCGTGGTTGTGAGGGAGAGAAAGTCAAAGGTGACATTCAGGTGTCTGGCTTGGGATGCAGTGCTGTTCACTGAGGCAGCAGATACAAGAAGGGGGACATTTTGGGAAAGAGGGGGAGATGGACAGGTCTTTGCTGCATGTGAAGGGCCTGCAGGACGAGCAGTGGAGACGTCCACCAGGGATACATAGCCTTGGTGCTCAGTACAGGGGTCTGGAGATTCGAGAGTTGACTGAACGTAGTTAATGATGAAACTGTGGGTGAGATTGCTCTGGGGGAATGGATGAGATTACCGAAATATTTTCTTACATATTATGTAAGATAATCAAAGAATGAGGACACATCTCTGGGAAATGCCAACATTTAAAAGACCATTCTTGGTGGCCATTCCAAATACTGGTCTCTGGAACTGAACCCTAAGACGCAGGTCCTCATGGAGGGTGGTGTCCCTCCTGGATTGTCACATACCCGGTGAATGAAGCATGTATTGCAACAACAACAGAAAATTTACAAATGAGAAAACAAAATTTTTCAGTGCCTCACCACCCTAAATTCTGGCTCCATCCCCATTTGTTTCCTCATATCTGGCTGAGTTTCTCTGAGGAGCTCATCGTGATCAATGCTGAGTCATTCCTGGGGCAGCCCAGGACTCACCTTTGGCTTTTGTTTCAGTCCAAAGGTGAGAGTTAGTGTCATGCTTGAGGCAAACCCGTGCTGAGACTTGTTTGTAGGGCCACTGACATTTTAGGTTGAGGGAGAGCCCTAGAGACTCCTGATTGAGGGTTCAAAGTATATGAGATCAATTGTAGAACAGATATTAATATTTCATATCCTCGTGAGCATCCTGAAGACTTCTTATTTCAGGCCCCCTCAGACTGTTATTTCCTGGGCTTGTTTTTAAAAGCAGGACCCAGACTTTTTTTTGAGAAAGGACAGAATTAAAATCCAGCAGGTAGTTGTTGTGCTGCATAAATAAATTCCTCCTCAGAAACTAAAGTAACCCTTTTCCTCAGGGAGTAAGGCACTACTTATAATTACTGTTGTTCAGTCTTCGTGGCACCATGACTTTCTTGCAGGGAAAAATTAGTAGCTGTTGTCTAAATATCCATGATATACATTAATTTTTACTGCTAAATCACAATGTTTTGGGATAGCCAAGTAAATGTTTCTTGATGTGTGATTTTCCTAAAGCAAACATAAAAATGCTATAATGTTGAATTGAAGATTAAAGTATGCGGTTAAACTAGCAAAGACAGCAAACACTAAGCAAATATTGTCATCCAATAATCAGCTGAAACTATTTTCTCCTTATTTTGTGTCCCCACCCCCATTTATTATAGTTCTAGGATTCCAAATTCTCCTATGTGTTACCATGTTGGGGGCCTCATTTGATCAAGAATAGCATTTTTTTTTAAAAACATACTTTTCCTCTGAGCGATATAGGCAGCCCGTATTTTCTCCTGATCTATTAATCAGACACTACTTTATACAGACAAATAAGCAAATGCTCTTATTTATTTATTTGGCCTCATTTTATCAGATTTTGATGGGATCCTTTTAACAAATAGCTGATGTAACTCAGTTAGCTTTGCCTTCCTGAACATGTAGAAATGTCATTTCCGAGGCCAACAGGCTTCTGGCCACTGTGTGCTTTCAAAAAACTAAGTCACAACACACACAGTGACAATGTTTATTCCCATTGGAATAATGCAATAATTAAAGATTGTATTCCTCAGAAGGGATATTTGGTCATATAACCAACAATATCATTAAAAAAAAAAGATATGACAGCATAAGTTTCTAAACTAGTACACACACAAAAAAAATAGTAAAACCATTTTCTAGCCTCTGTAAAATGGGGCTGTTGTATTGTTACTTTGATTTCACCAGGGACCCTAATGATTGATAAAATGTACTCATAGTACATGAAAATGTAACTCCACTGGGGTGTAAATTTGCTTTAAAACTAATATACTGGTGGTAATAAGCATTAAGCATTTAACTAACAACAATTTTGCTTCTTTCTCAGAATTTAGAAAAGCTTTTTGGTAGCATTTTAGAAGGCTCAGATTTCTTTAAAACATCTGTCTAGGGAAATTTGAACTAATTTCTCTTTTATTTCCCTCTTGTAAAAATTCCCATTAGCAAGCAAATGCATTCAAAACCATTCCATTGATCTTATAACTGTGCTCTATAACAATATCCTTGAGCTTTTCCTTTTTGTCCTATGGGCTGAAAGCGCTGCAGTGGGGTGTTTGAATGGCAATTATGGGGGGGGGGCAGACTGGGAAACGAGGGACACCCAAGCTCAGAGGGGGACCCTGTGTCTGTCTTTCTAGTAGCACAGCAAACAGGGAAAAGGGTTTGGTTTCATCCTTTTTGTTTTCTGACCCTGTTTCCAGGAAGACATTGTAAAAACTGAAGACTGCCAGGGAATTATTTAAAAATATAATGAAAGTTGAAGAATGATTCTAAAGTGCTAGTCTCATGGCAAAAATCACAGTTTGGCACTCTTCTCCAAAAATTAAACAATTCCCACAAAGCAAACCACTCACCCAAAATTCAGTCACACCCTATCCTTCCATTTCTCCCAGCACCTTCTGGTCTTATCAGTTCAATGTCATGTTGAGGACATAAAGTCCCAGTCACAAATATGGGCAGGGGACTGGCTTAGTGTCCCTGATACATCTCTGCTGAGACTGTCTTTCTGTACGGACCTTTTATCAAGTCATAGGAGAGTTTAACTTTCTTTCCTCATTACTTCTCCTACTGGCTTGTCTATTTTGCTGGTATCTCCTAACCCAGTCCTGGAGAGAAATTTGACCTTTATAATAACTACAATATATCAAGTACTTAAGATGTGCCAGGCACAATGATAAGAATGTGATATGCATTATTGCATTTCATCTCCAGGTGAGTTAGAAATTCTTAGTCTCATTTTACAATTAAGGAAATTAAATCACAGCAAGATCGCACAGCAAGATTGTCCCGGGTCGCGCAGCAAGTAAGCGTGAGGCTGAGATTCTAACTCAAGTCTGTCGCATGGAAAGCCCAGGCTCATAACCACCGTGTGGTATGATCTTCCTGTCTGGATGTTGTACTTATCTGGGTATCTTTGCGTTCTCATGGGGGCACCTCTGGCTTCTAAGATGTCTCTCCCTCCTATGGCAACTTGTGCTTGGGACCTAGCCTAATATTCTTCTCTGCGTTCAAACTTAACACTCACACAACCAATTTTATCGCATGCCTCTTTGTGCAAGAGAGCCCACTTTGAAACTAGAGTTGTCTAGGGAAACAAAAGCCTCCTTAGAAACAGTGTTCTAATCTGGATTGCTATGGAAGAAACTTAAAAAACCCTGTTCCTTCCACTTCTATTCTTGGAGGATGGGTTTTTGGCTTCTAGCTGGTTCAGAAATTCTTCATCCTCATTTAGATCCTCTAAGGGAGTGGCTCATTCCAGCGTAGCCCAGCCTCATTCTGCCCATAGCAGGCTTCCTGCCTGGCCCTGCTGCCCCGCAAGGCCAGCACCAAGAGTGGACAGCTGCGGGGCCCACTCTGTGTGGGGGCGTGTGCCCCCAGGCAGGACAAACTCTCATCCCCCTGAAAAACCTGATGGCTGCCTTCTGGCTTTAGTCACTTTCTTTAGCTAAATCTCTTTGGTGTGAGTAAGACATTCCGTGCCCTAAAATTGTGAATGGTTTTGAAAAGTGACCTCAACTATTAGGTTCCAAACATCTCAGCTTCCACATTCACTTACAGTTACATGCAGCAAAGAAGTCTTTCTTATTGTCTGTTTTTCCATCCTTCTATGTGCAAACACTATTCGTATTCAAAGTGGCTTACATTTCAAGTATCTTTGTTAGGGATGTTGATCCTTGAATACATAGCTAGTGAGTGGGAGGGGCGCAAGAGAAGGCAGATTCACAGCTTGCTTTTCTTCAGACTTGTGTCAGACTCTGTTCTCTGTTCTGATTCTCTTTTCAGACACCCATTTCTCCTTGTTTCCTAGTTTACAATAGTGTTACCTTAGAATTTAGAGCTAACCCCTAACTGCTCCTTGGGTAAGAGTACTTTCAATACCTGATGGATGATAACAGGACCCAACATTGAGTTGTAGGGGAATCGTGGACACAGGATGTGGACAAATATATTTATTGCTGCCATGTGGAGAGTACATCATAATCACGTAGGGCTGGGTGGGAAAGCCACTGATATGAGGCCATTTCCCTGTGGCTCTTCCATAATCACATCAGGGCCGCTGTACTTCCACCATTAGTTGTTTCCTTTTTTTAAAGTCAGTTTTTCCCACGCTGGTGTTCAAGGAAATGTAAGCTTACCCTGAAAAATGCATGATGCTCAAATAAATTTGGGAAATGTTGGGTTAAACTAAGCTAAGTAGATTTTTTTTTAGCTGCAGGCTGCCCAGAGCCTGTAATGTGTGAATGTGCATTATAACTGTTCACAAAGGGATCCATCACGTGCAGCATTTCCTAGTTATTTGACCACAGACCCTCTTATTTTCATAGCTAGCCTATTAATAGCTCCTAGAACAGAGTTCCAACAAGCATTGTGTGGTGGACACTGAAGGTCTCTGTCAAAAGCTTTGAAAGTTCTTGTCAAAAGTACATGCATTACCTAGGAGAGGGAGTGGAATTGACCATCCTTATCCAAGAATAAGTTGGCTGAAATTAGCTGGCTAATTTCACTTGGCAAGGCCTAAGGAACAGTTTTCTCTGTCTTGAGTTTGAATCCCTGTCCTGTCATTACTGGGTGACATACAGCTTATTTTTGACCTGATCGGTCCTCTTTCTTCCCTATAACTTATCATCTCCACCTGCCAGGCTATGGTGGGCATCTGAGACATGTTTGTGAGGCCCCAGCCACAGCCCCCACCACCCCCCACATCCCCACAGCAAAACACCGTAAGAAGCTTTTGTCTATTTCAGACGACGTTCTCTGGCTTAAAAGGAGGAAAGACTTTCCTTCTTACCCTAACTGAACTTAATCCTGAACTTAATCCTGAAATCTTCTCATAGCTTTTTCACCTCTGAAACATGTGACCTTAATCAAACATATAACTGCTAAACATTGGGCAAGGAGAGAGTGGGATGGCAGAGAATTACAAGGAGACATGCTGAAGGACAGCTTGTATTAAAATTTCCTGGGCAATTTTAAAGAGGTAGTAGTTTTGTGAAGGTAGAATCTTGGTCCCGTGGCTCGGATGTGGTAGAAATCTTTTCAGTTGGCTGGTGGCTGAAGTCCCACCCTTCCCTCCATGGTGACCAGCTTCGAAGGCTTGAAGACAGGGAATTACGATGTACTTTGGGGCTCTACTCAGCTGACTTCCGAATGAACTTTCAAAATGAAGTTCTTAAAGATCACTTGGGTGTTATGCCTTATGTTTATCCAGCTCTTTAGAGTTTGTAAAGTACTTTTGCATACCTTATCCAAACTGATTAAAAAAATATTTTATTTTTAGAACACTTTTAGGTTTACAGGAAAATTGACCAGAGAGTACAGAGGGTTCCCATATACCCATCCTCTCTCCTCCCTACAGTTTCTCCTGTTATTAACGTGTCCCATTACTGAGATATATTTGTTACAATTGATGAATCAATATTGATATTTTATTATGAAATAAAATCCCATAGTTGACATTAGGGTTCACTGTTTGTGTTGTACAGTTCTGTGGCTTTGATAGACGTAAAATGTCATGTATCTGCCCTTATGGCCTCATACTGAATAGTGTCACTGTCCTAAACATCCCCTGGGCTCCACCTATTCATCCCTGAACCCCTACCTTTTTTTTTTGTCTCTATAGTTTGCCTTTTCCAGAATGTCACGTAGTTAGCTAAATTAACTTTAATCTTCCCTTATCATAGAGGAAATAAATTCAGTGAGCTAAAATGACTTATCTGAGGTCCAATAAACTGAAGGTGCCCGAGCCTGGGCCAGGACTAGCTGAGAACATGAACAACTGCTGGCCTCAGAAGAGGGTTAATTACTGAGGACATAGACTGTTTGCTTACAGGAGCCCTCTCAGCCCAGGCACTTTAATTTCTTAGTAGCCAGAAGGAGGAAGGACAGCACATCTTCAAAGGAAACTAGATGTATGATATTGGTTGGATGAGACTCAGAGGTGACTTCAGAGATGATGGGTTTAGTGCCCCGTAATTAAGGAGGAAGGCCTGTCCCTGCTGGTCTGACTCAGAGGTCTTACTGAGTCATTCTATTTGTCCTCTCTGCTGCTATTTATGGGCTTCCCAGTTGCTGATATTTGTCGGTTAAATGCTCACATAACCCATCTTGCCTAAAGCAGTATCGCTTGTGGGGTGTTGAGAACAAACAGGGTGACAGGTGTTGTGGGAGAGTCATTTTTAAGACTATTTAGTAGCTGATTCTTTTTTTAAAACTCTCTATGCTTAAAATATAAGTATTCTGAAAGAAAATACAAGCAAGGATTCTTTTTGCTGAGAGCTGCAGAATGCTAGGACTTCCCGGGAGTGCTGGCTTTCCCGGGACAGGCGCAGGTCCACAGTTGTGAAAATTGTTGCTGAGAACAGCTTGGGAAAGGAAGGGATGAGAAGCAGAGACAATGAGATAAAAAGGTGGAAATGTAGTCACCTAAGCAACTTAAATTCTGTTTGTCATTAGAGACAAGAGCCAACACCCTCATAAACAATAGTAGTCTGAGGGCAGGTCTTAGAGGCATTGCTTACTCAGAAGGAGTGATTGAAGAAAGATAAATGAAGGGGTTATTTACAGAGGTGTGGGCAGGCTTAGGGGAATATCCTAGAGCTGGCAGCTGCAGGGAGCCATTACCACCCTCAGGCTTCCTGAGGTTGGGGAAGGAGGCAGTGAACCCAGAGAGAACTGTCGTTAACCAGAGGCTACCTGACTTAACTAACTGGGTCCTTTGGTAGAAGAAAGCAACCACACCGCCAATCCACAGGGAGAGAGCTGGGGAATAGATCATACACCCTCTCTTTTCTCTCTATGCTTATCTCCTGCTGATGCCCCCACTGGCCAGACTCCCAAATGAGTCAGAGATGCGTGAACCCATGTGCTGCAGTCCACGAAGGTCATCCTCCCGGGCCACTGGGTCAGCAGGGCAGGCAAGGATGGGAAGTGGCTCTGGAGGGCCACACAACCAAACACCTTCAGTCTGCAAAGGAGAGGATCACCGTACAGTCTAAGGTTAGCATGGGAAGATTTTGTTAAAATCTGCTTTCATAAGTCTTTCTTAATATAACATTAAAGGCATTGTTAATTAAATAATTAAAAATTAAGCCGAAATATTTTAAGTCTGCAGTTTCAACTTCACACATCCCTTGGTCCCTGAAAATTCTTTTTGTGCCTTTTTGGAAGGGTGTGCTTCTCCCCAAACCCCTGTTGAAAATCACTCCTAAGAGGAAAGACAAGGGTTGATTGTGTTGAGGTTGAGTGTATGTGGAAAGCTTAGTTAAAAAGCCACTGAATAGTTGAAATAATAAAGAGAGGGTCCCAGTTTGCACCTAGATATAATATATTACTATTTTCCCAGTTTGCACCTAGATTTAGCTTAAGTTTATCCATTAATTCATTCAATAAACATGTACTGTGCTAGTGCTTTGTGATTGTCATAGCATCTACAATCATCTATCTTTTCTAATAACCTATAATAATAATAATAAATTTAAGAAGTGTCTATATAATATGTCACTTTCTCCCTTGGCGCCGTGTCACCATCGGCAGGACTAATGGTAGGTGGTGAAGAATAGTTGCTCTGTGGAGGTGACATTTGAATAAACATCTAAAAGAAGGGAGGAAGGAGCCAGCCATGAAGATGCAGGGAAGGGCTGAGGGCATAGCTTGCTCAAAGGCCCTGAACAAAGGGTTAAAGCAGGTTTGTGTGCAGAACAGCAAAGGAGCAGGCCTAGAGGTGCTGGGAGAGCCCATCTAAGTGGCAGCCAGAGGCTGGTTCACAAAGGGTCTGTTAGGCCACAGTAAAAAAGTTGGATTTTATTCCAAGGATAAAGGGTAGTAATTAGAAGGTTCTGTGCAGGCAAGTGAGATGACAGCATTTATCTTTTTAAAAGATCACTTTCACTGCCACAGGGAGAATTGATTCCAGGGAAATGGAAGCCAAGAGACTGGTTAGCAGTCTACTGCAGTGGCCTAGCCAAGGGATGACAGGAGTCAATAGAGGTGCTGAAAAGTGGTTGTGCATGGACACACTTTATATGGATACTCATACTCTCTTTTTAATCAAGGATGATTTTGTTTTCTAAACGAAGATTTTCTGTTATGGAGGGAGTTCAGGGAATTTACACCAGTTAAAAAGAGTTTAATTGCTGTTGTCTAATTTAGTGTGTCTCAAATTCACTCAAGAGACTTATTAAAAAGACAGATTTCCCAATCTCTTATTTGGAAGATTCTGAGTTCCCAAGGCCTAGGCATCTGCATTTTGGAAATTAGGCAGGGAATTACCATTTAAGTATTTAGTAGCACCACCTAGTGGTAGCTATTTGAAATTGCAGATGTAACAAATTTAAAGTACAGTACTTTGAATTCTCCATATGTATTTGTTATATGCAAAGTAACAGTCCTTCATGTCTATAATAGCCTAGTTAAATAGAACTAGTTTTAGGGGAATAGCCAAGTAGGGTGAAAACTATTTCTCCAGTGATTATCTGAAGAGAACTCTCAGAAGTATTAAGATAAAAATAATTGAAGCTTTGTAAGTAGTAATTAATTGGTTACTACTTGTCAGAAAGCAGTAATAACCTTGAACTCATAGCCCAGCTAATTATTAAAGTGCCATAACATTATATTAATTGCAACTGTGGTGGTAAAATAGAAAGATAATACCCTCCAAAAATCATGAAAAGCCAACACTAACTTAGGCAGTTGAGTTTACACCAGCTATGGAAGAATTGCAGTACGATCCCCAGGGGTGTGTATTTCTTTTAACCATTGCTATAACTAGGCTAGAGTTAGTTTTTGTTTAGAATTTTATTAGTTTGTCATTTTGGGTTGGAAATTTCTCCTCTATAGGCCCCAACTCAGACTAGCCCACAATGCCACCACCATCTCTGTCTTTGCTTGATGGCTTGGATGCTTTCTTCTCCTGGACTTTCCAGAGAGTAGAACAGGGCACATCTCAGTGGGTGAGAGCCCCAGGCATGCAAGGAGGAAATATTCCAAAGGGGAATCAATACGGGGCCATTGTTTCTACACTCAGGTCAGCTGGAAGAATGTTCCAGCTTCATGGTATATTTGTTGGTTTACTTGCTTCTGTTTGTCATTCTCAGATTCTCCATGAACACTCAGCTGCATTTCTTTTTTCTTTTTTTTCTTTTTTTTTTTTTTTTTTTTTGAGACAGAGTCTCAGTCTTTTGCCTGGGCTAATGTGCTGTGGCATCAGCTTAGCTCACAGAAACCTCAAACTCCTGGGCTCAAGCAATCCTTCTGCCTCAGCCTCCCAAGTAGCTGGGACTACAGGCATGTGCCACCATGCCTGGCTAATTTTTTCTATATATTTTTAGTTTGCCAATTAATTTCTTTCTATTTATAGTAGAGACAGGGTCTTGCTCTTGCTCAGGCTGGTTTAGAACTCCTGACCTTGAGCGATCCTCCCGCCTCGGACTCCCAGAGTGCTAGGATTACAGGCATGAGCCACTGCGCCCGGCTTCAGCTGCATTTCTAACCTCCATGTTTTCTCCCTCTCAAAACAGGCATATATATAAATATACATATGTAATATAAATATATATATTTTAGAGATGGGGTCTTGCTCTATCACCCAGGCTGGGGTGCAGTGGTGTGATCATAGCTCAGGGCAGCCTCAAACTCCTGTGCTCAAGCAATCCTCCTGACAGGCTCATATTTCAAACAGAAGATTATCTAGTACAAAGTTCTTACATGCTAGATGAGGAAGCTGAGGTGTGAGTAGAATGACTGCCCTAAGGTTACATAAAGGAGTGGCTGAGGACTGCTCACGGTGGCCCAATAGTGGTCACGGGACCATGTACTTTCTGTGACCATCTAGCTCCTCGACATCTACTTGTCCTTGCCATCCTCCACCCCCACAATCACCCCTCTCCACCCACAAACACCCCCCACCTTCACACACGTGCACACACACACACACACACACACACACACACACACCACCCGCCCCCCTTCAGTTTGTTTTCTTCTTTTTGCAGATCCCCTTCCCCTTTCCCATCTAGGCAAGCTGGCCAAAATATGAAAAATTAGGCAAATCAAAACTTAAAAAAAAAAATCCCTTATTTCAGAACAAACCCAAACGAAACCTCAGCTGTCCAAGCTTCAACTAAATTATGCAGTGTTTCCTCCTGTTACCTCATCTTGATTTATTTTTGTGGGTTAAGCCTTTGATGGGAACAAAAAGGCTTATTTGTTACAACCCAAAGGAGAAAGAACTTGAAGGAGGAAATAGAAAACAAAGGGAAAGGTGAGCCGAAAGATCGAATAACTAATGAAGGGAATGCGAAATACAAATCTGAACATGCCCACATGTGTTTTTCCATTTAGAAACAAACCTGAGAAGCAAGTGGTGTGTTTTTCTGCTTTTGCCAACTTGCCCTCGCTCAGCAGTGCCCCTGAAGCAAGCGTTCGCCTGCCCTCTAGTGGGCCTGGAAGCGCGCACGAGACGGCGGCGCCCCGTGCAGAGCTTTGGTTGTCCAGGGACAGACGCTGGGAAAACTCACTGTTGGAAAGATTGCTTCGGCTGCTTTCCAGCAAATACAGTAGGTGGAGACACACACTGAAAAACTGGAACAGAGTCAACCTTGTTTTCATTTGGCTCTTAGAAGATTGCCGAGCGCCCCGAGTTATTGAAACTAAGTTGGATAATTATTTGTAATGCTTCATATTTCCTGCTCGTTTTGAATTGTGGAAGAATGTTAAGACATGGAGATTTTAAGCACACACAGCTTCTAAATCCGTTGGCGTTTAGGCCGGGTGTGGTGGCTCACACCTGTAATCCTAGCACTCTGAAAGGCCGAGGCGGGCGGATTGCTCAAGGTCAGGAGTTTGAAACCAGCCTGAGCAAGAGCGAGACCCCCGTCTCTACTATAAATAGAAAGAAATTAGCTGGACAACTAAAAATATATAGAAAAAATTAGCCGAGCATGGTGGCACATGCCTGTAGTCCCAGCTACTCTGGAGGCTGAGGCAGAAGGATTGCTTGAGCCCAGGAGATTGAGGTTGCTGTGAGCTAGGTTGACGCCACAGCACTCTAGCCTGGGCAACAAAGTGAGACTCTGCCTCAAAAAAAAAAAAAAAAAAAATCTGTTGGCCTTTCATACCATTTATTTATAGTAAGTATCCTCTGTGTGCAGAGATTTAGGGGGTGAGGTGGGGGTGCAAAGGTTAGTGAGACACAGATCCTGTCCTTAAAACTTAGCCTCTGATTGAGAGATAAGATGTATTTGAACATAATTACAACATATAGCAGGGGTATATCAAAGAGAAAGTTAAAATATATATATATATATATTCATACACACACAGAGCAACTATGCTAGGTATGTCCATATCTTATGTAATATTTATTTCAACAATACCTTTTTACATAAGAGGGAAGGGAGGTCCAGAAAGATTAAGTAACTTGCCCTAGTTCAAATAACAAAGAAATGGAAAAATTGGAATCTGAATTCAGATTTTCTGATTCCACCTTTATTTCAATTAACTTCAACAGATCTTTATTGGGAGCATACCATGTTCCAGGCACTGTTACTTGCTGGAGGTGCAAAGATGGAAAATGCTGTTACTGGCCTCAGCATTATAGTCTTGTAGGGGACTGGGCTATGAGGAAGTAATTAAACTATATCATGACATATGCAGTAATGGAAGTATGTACACATTCCTTGTGATCAAAGTAGCAACAACAGTTCTTTGTACATAAGTTGTCACGTGACCTTGTTAAGTGACCATGCTTGAACTGATAAGAACCTGTAACTTGGCAAAAGGTCACCGTCATTAGTTTTACCCACGAGCTCTGGGGTGGCCTCATATCAGAATTCTGCCCAATAGGGGAGGTGACTCAATGACCCAACCAATGATAGGCAGTTTCCAGTATGAGAAACTCAGACAACTACAGAGCCAGAGTAGAATTAGAAAGAAATAGAAGTGGAGGTAACAGTTGAACCTGCAAGAAGCAGAAGCAAAAATAGAAGCAGAGAGAATTAGAAAAAGAGAGGAGCGAAGTTTTCAGTGTGGCCCAGTCATAGGAGTAAGGGGCCAAAGGTCCCTCTTCTCCAGGGAAAGCTGTTGTTACTTCATTAAAGACATTCTAGGGCCCCATAGCTGGGCTGTGTAGCTGCTTAGCCTGATGCTTGTGCTTCCTTATTGCCTTAAGTATCTCTGCAATCACCTGCACCACCGGAGGTCACCCAAGACTGTCTCTGATCCTTGCAACAAAAAGAGTGTCACTCCGGCAGCACTGAGTATTGCAGAGGAGAGACTGAGGCTGGAAGGGTGGACTCAGCAAAGGCTCTAACAGGAGGGGATGCCCAAGCAGAGTTTTGAGGTACAACTAGGAGTGTGCCAGGAAGACAAAGGTGTGGAAGGTGCTCCAATAATTCTGTATCCATTTCAGTAGCAAACATGACCTGTGGCAAAGCTTTAATTTCCAGAATCTTCTTCCAATGTAATGACACCACAAATTCTCTCTTCACGAACACTGGCTTTGGGAGACGGAGCATGGAGAGGGGAATTTTCTCTTTTATGGAGGCTCTACGTTGGGAAGCTTGGCGGCTCTGACCATCTGGTATGGCTTTAAACATTGGCATGTTCCTCTCAACTAGGGTATCTATATCTTTAGGAGGATGCAGTATTGGGCCAAGGGACTGTGCAAAACTATAGGATACATATAATACTTCTTTATGGCGTGCCATTATTACAGATGATGTGATGGGAGACAAATTTTAAATTTTTACAATCTTGAAAGGTGTTATCATATATGCAACATAAGCCTGCTTTTCCATGTTGGTTTTTTTTTTTCCCCAATCACTTGCATGAAATCCGGGGACCCCTATGATTCCAGTATGCAATCACAATCAAAGAAACACAGACTTTTCCTCCTAATGGTTACTAAAATGTTATTTCCATATAAAAATCAACTTTGATCTAGTATGAATTGGTAAGCAAAATTTGCATTTGTTTCAGAGATAAAGCAAAAGGCTTCAGAGAAACTTCTGCTCCAATTTATGGCCTCCAGATTGACTGGATTTGCTTTCCTTGGCTCTGAAGTTAGTGTCAGGGAAAAGTTGGAGAAGCAGTCACTTCTTAGGCTCTTGTTTCAACTTTCTTACACTGTCTAAATTCTATCCACTAAAAATTTAAGTTGAAAAATTGAATTGTGGTAAAAAACATATATAAAATTTACCACCTTAACCATTTTTTAAGTGTAAATTCAGTAATGTTAAGAATATTCACTTTGTTGTGCAACAGATCTCTAGAAATCTGTCATCTTGCAAAACTGAAACTCTATACCCATTAAACAATAACTCCTCATTTTCTCCTCCCCCACCCCCTGGCAACCACTTTCTGTTTCTATGAATTTGACTATTTTAAGTATTTCATATAAGTGGAATCATACAACATTTATCTTTTTAGGACTGGCTTATTTCACTGAGCATAATGTCCTCAATATTGCATGTTATAGCATGTAACAGGATTTCCTCTCTTATTAAGGCTGAATAAATAGTCCATTGTATGTATATACTACATTTTGTTTATTCATTCATCTGTTAATGAACATTTGGGTTACTTCCACCTCTTGGCTATTGTGAATAGCACTGGTATGAACATGGGTGTACAAATATCTCTTCAAGATACTGCTTTCGATTCTTTTTTGGATAATATATACAGAAGTGGGATTGCTGAATTATATGGTAATTCTAGTTTTAATTTTTTGAGGAACCTCCATACTGTTTTTCCATAATGGCTGTGCCATTTTACATTCCCACCAACAATGCTCAAGGGTTCCAATTTCTTCATATCCTTGCCAACACTTATTATTTTCTGTTTTTTTTTTTCTTTTTTGATAGCAGCCATCATAAGTGGTGTGAGGTGACATTTAGGTTGATTTTTAAAGTATAAATCCCCATTGAGTGGTTAGGGAATCTCTGAACTTGCATGCCTTATAATAAACTTTGATTTTTAGCAACCAGCTGAGATAATTCACTAAGTACATGTTATTTTGATGTAAGCAAGTTGTTAGGACCCTAGAAAGAGATCCTAGATCTCCTATAACTTGATAAAGTATTAAAATTGGAAGCCCCAAGAGTGGGGGCTGCTTGAGAAATCCCATGTAGGATGTTTCCCTCTCAGTTATTCTGGCCCTGAGGACATTTTTATTGAATGAAAAAAAACAAAACAAAACCATTTTCATCAGAATTATTCCAACATTGCTGAGAATATCATTAAGAAATTATTTTGAGAATGTGACTCTATTTAATTAATTTAATTCTTTGATCAAATTTCTTACTGTGCTGTTAAATAATTTTCAGTATTTTTATTTGACTAAAATAATTTAGATTTTATTTAATGATCACATTTTGTGTCCAAGTTAAATTTTGCTCCAACTTTAGCTCTGGCAATTTTGAGATTTCTTTTGTGGTCACTTTCTGCCAAGTCTAATTTTCCTGGACCAGGTTTTGCAGGTGTAATTTTTGACAAGAAGATTTGATTCTTTTGTCAATTTCCAAAGTCAATAGCAAATTTTTCTGTGTGCTGTTTTTGCTTTTGTCAGTTTTATTTTGTGTTATTTCTATAGTGCAATTTTAAAAGTGCTCATTTTTGTAGTTTTGAGAATTACCCAACACAATGAGATTCTTCAGTCAGTATTTTGTCACCATCAAAGTTAATATATATAATTTCAGCTACTACAAGTTTGATTCAATGTAGATTATTTCTACTACATCTAATTTTTTTTCCGGTGAATAGTTCAAAAAGTACAAGATCATAACATCTCATTTTCATTCAAAGCTGTTCTGATTTAAAAAATTAAAAAGTAGCATCAACCCGTCCTCATTGAGGCATTGGTTTCATTGGTAAATCCTTGGCCTAGAAGTGAGAAGTTCTGGGTGTTTGTTCTGTCACTTAACATCCCTGTGTTTATAGTCTAACAGTTCTCATCTAAAAGTGAAATTATTTAAATATAAAATTTCTAAATTCCCTTCCAACTCTGGTAGTCCATGATTTAAATGCCTTCTGTAGGTTGATCCTTTGATCATTGTGTTACTTATTTGATCCACTTCCCTCTGCCATCAACCAGTGCCTCCTGACAACCAGCCCACCTGCCTGTGCTCGCTCACACCTGGGCAGGTGCCTCTGACCTCCCCTACACAGATCTGCATTTTGTTCCCAGCCAGCCTTGGCTCTTGATCTGCTCCAGGGTGGACGCTGGTTCCTAGGATTTCTGAGCCCAATCCACATCCTAACATATTGAGCATGCCAGCTGGGGCTCAGAGTAGCCTTCGTTAACTCAGAGCTCCTTCTGAAGCTACGAGGTTATCAGTGGCTGTGCTGAGCTCTGTTTTCCTTATACCCACTCCTCAGATAGTTAAACTTCTCTCACCTCTTCTTACCAAACCAAACTGGGTCTGCTCATCCAGTGCACTAAAGCCAGACACTGAGGCCAAGAGCTGCAGCTGGAGAAAGAGGCTTTATTATTGCAGGGTGCCATGCAAGGAGTATGGGCAGCTAATACTTAAAATATGAACTCTCCAATGCTTACAAGCCAGGGCTCTGTTTTTGTTTTTTTTTTTTAACTTAAAGAGATCAAGTCTTATTCTGTCACCCAGGTTGGGATGCAGTGGCACAATCATAGCTCACTGTAGCCTCAAACTCCTGGGCTCAAGTGATCCTCCTACCTCAGCCTCCCGAGTAGCTAGGACTAAAGATGGGCACCACCATGCCCAATTAATTTTTAATTTTGTTGTTGTTGTTGAGACAGGTCTCATTATTTTGCCCAGGCTGGTCTATATATCCTGGCCTCAAGTGATCCTTCCACCTCAGCCTCCCAAAGTGCTGGGATTACAGGTGTGAGCACCTTCAACAGGCACCTCACCAAGTCAGAGTTTTTAAAGGCAAGGGTACATTTCAGGCAGGCAAAATTGCAAATCAACACATGGAAGTTATACATTGGCCTGGCCACAAAAGGTGGGTATCCTGAAGTGGGGGAGGGGCATAGGTGGACTCAGAGATTCTGGGGTTAGCAGAAAGGAATGTTAAAATGGATGTGACAGGCCCCTCTAGGGGAAACTCAGAACAAACAATGGCGGTCAGAGTGCTATTCCACTGTTTCCCACTTAGCTGCATTTTCTATCCATGGGGGTTTCTGAAAAATATTCAGGAATATAAGTTAAGATGCTATCTTTTAGTTTCCATAGGGATCCAAAACACCTTGTGACTCTGGGTCACTTGGAGGGCCATTGTTCTCATCAGGTTGCCCCTTTACTTTTCAAGGCTAGCCCAGTATCTGGAACTTTCCCTGAAGAGACTCAAGATTTCTCTTTATTTGCTGGGGGCGAAGGGGGGGGCGGGGGGGGGTGCCCTGGCAGGCTCCTAAGAGGGATCCCTGCTGTATCTTGTTCTCTTTGTGAGTCAGGCATGGAAGGAGAATCTTGGGATTATGTGGGTGTGGTTTAGGGCAGGCCACTCCAGGGGTGGGAGAGGTAGGATGGAGCCCAAGGCCATCCTAGGCAGGAAGAGATCCTAGCAGAAAACTTTAGGGGGCCATTCACATTGGAATAATTCAAAGAGGGTTTAGTAAAAAGACTATTTACAAAGGTGTGGGCAGCGTGTGAGGAATCCATAACAAGGACTGTAAGACAGTCCTTCAGGACAACTATTATGTATCCATAATAATTAAACTTAAAGAAGAAGAGACAGTTCTTCAGGGACTGAACCAGAGGCATCAATACCACAGCCTCCTCTTCCTTTTCCCTCCCTCTTATCTCCTATCAAGGATCCCTAATTGGTAGAACCCAACTCGAGGTCAGAGGGCAAGGGAGTCCATTGATGAAACTCCTACGGTTCGGTGTCCCCAGGCAGAAAGTAGGATGGGAAGGGTGGAGAGTGACTCTAGGGGTAGGACAGAAGATAACAGGCGTGCAGGCTGCTCCCCTTACCCATTCACATGTGTCCCAGTAAAATCAGGTTAAGAGGAGCATTCAGAGCAGACTTGAAGGGCAGGGGACTGACATATCAGCTTCACTTAGGGTGAGGATGAGTTAAATGCATATGACCTTTGTTAATGCCAGCAGATGTCACTGTATAAGCCACCTCTTGCCCTGCCAGCCACTTTCTGAGCTGTGCCCTTGACCCTGCAGTGGTTCTGGGCTGGGTTGATTAGCTCTCTTTGCTCGTCCCTGGGAAGCCTCTGAGGAGATGGCTGCAGTGAGCATTTGGGGAGGGTAGGATCAAAGCCCTTGGCTATTTGGGTGGGGTGGGGGAGTTCTAAGAATAGAAGAAGGGGTGCTTATGCCCCGTTAGGGCATTACATTGGGATCAGGTTTATAGAGCATGGAATGTGCTTTCCACAGAATGACGCCAACCTCACTGCCTGAGATGCACTGTACAGACTGCCGGAGCTGCAGTGGGGGCCGTAAGGGAGGGAGATAGTGGGCACACTCTCCCTTCAGAATCCTGCAGTACAGAGTTTTTGCCATAGAACACCACTTTAAACATCTGCTTTAAACATCATTGCAAATGATCAGCTTTCACCTTAGTTCAATTTGTAGACAAGGAGAAAGAGGAGAGAGAGAGAGAGAGAGAGAGAGAGAGAGAGAGAGAGAGAGAGAGAGAGAGAGAGAGAGAGAGAGAGAGAGTCTGATTGTCCAACTCACTTGCCTATGGGTGAGGTGGTCCTGATGCTCACCCTCTGATTCAGTCAACAATTCATACTGGTGGGTGGGTGAATAGGGAGGGGTGTCCCATGGGCAGCAGGAGCCAAGTAAGAACTTGAAAGCAAGAACTTAGAAGCATTTCTATTACAATCATGCTCTGCTTCTTGTCAGTGGCATAATATGTATTTAACACATTGTTTTGGGAATATCAAAATATAATTCAATATAAGCCAGTGGCAAATAATATTTCTTTCATTACATTCATTGGGCAATTCCTGAAGGAAGGGAGTGAGTTGGTCTATAGAGGGAAGAGAGATCAGAAAGCTGCATGAAGGAAATGACCCCATCTCATTTACTTTAAGGTGATGTTGCATCCACCTTGATCAGAATCATGGCTTCTATGAATTCATGGAAGAAAGAGGGAGGTGAAAAGTAAAGAGAGAATAGGGCCAGGCATGGTGGCTCATGCCTGTAATCCTAGCACTTTGGGAGGCTGAGGCAGGAAGATTACTTGAGGTCAGGAGTTCAAGACCAGCCTGAGCAAGAGTGAGACCCGTCTCTACAAAAAATAGAAAAATTAGCCAGGCATGGTGGGGCATGCCTGTAGACCCAGCTACTTGGGAGGCTGAGGCAGGAGGATCGTTTGAGCCCAAGAGTTGGAGGTTGCAGTGAGCTAGGCTGACGCCATTGCACTCTAGCCCAGATGGTAGAGCAAGACTCTGTCTCAAAGGAAAAAGAGAGAGAGAGAGAGAGAGAGAGAGAGAGAGAATGAGAATGGAGGGAAGAGAAATATAACCAATAAAAGTAAGCTCTTCTAGAAAGAATTTTATCGTCAAGTAATTCTCCAAGGGAACAGAGTCTTCTGAGAAATATGAAACATAATTTTTCTCCTTTCTGTTTTTTTCTATTCCCCATGAAAAAACCTGTTAATTTTGTATTAAAAACAAAACATATTTCTTTTTCTTGAGTACTCTATAATTGTATAGGAATGTGTATCATTTCCTCCCCATAATTTTGAGAAATTTTTGAAGACAATGACATATTCTGACTCTTTAAGAACAAAACAATTCAATTTTAAAATCACAGAGTGACAGCAATCAAAGTTCTGAAGTGATGCAGTTCGCCTCAACACTTGTTCAAAATGTCATTAGAAAACCAACATATAGCAGGTTGTTATGGCAACTGGAATACCAGAGTTTATAACATCACTGTAATTAATGTTATCCAAACGTTATTAATCTTTCAACATCACTCACATCCTCTGAAGGAACGGCGGTTCTGGTTCTCCTAGGATTTTTCAATCGTGTAATCCATTGCGGCTTTTCTTCACATTTTATTTTTAAATAGATCTTCCTCTGACTTTGCTTTAGTAAAATTAGTTATTGTTTCTACTTTACTCATTCTATTTTGGCTGCTATTTGTTTTTTGATAAAACCTGAAGTAAAATGAAAAAAGGGATTATAGCTAAAAAACAAAATAAAGTCTAAAGATGGAAAGATTTATATATTCAAATGTGGAGAACCTGAGACAAATGTTGAAATGTTTTGTATATAAGTTTGTAGTATGAACTCACACTTGCATAACACTTTATAATTTTTAAAGTACTTTTATATATATTATTAACATAATATTATTTAACATAATAACCCTGAGAAGACAAGTAATATTTTTTGAGTGCCTACTATGTAATGTGTAATGTGAACTGTATACATTAATTTTTTAGTCCTTACAACAACTTGCAAGATAGATGTTGTGGTTTAAAAATATGCCTCCATGACTCAACAACAACGACAAAACAACAACAAAATAACCCAATTAAAAAATGGGCAAAGAACTTGAATAGACATTTCTCCAAAGATGATGCACAGATGGCAAACAAGCACATGGAAAGATGCTTACTATCACTAATCATAGAGAAATGCAAATCAAAACCACAGTGAAATATCACTTCACATCAATTTAATGGCCACTATTAAAAAGCAGAAAATAATATGTGTTGGCAAGGATGTGGAGACTTAGAACCATTGTGCACTGTTGGTGGGAATTAAAATTGTACAGCCATTATGGATAAACAGTATTGAGGTTCCTTAAAAAAATTAAAACTAGAATTACCATATAATCCAGCAATTTCACTTCTGAGTATACATCCACAATGGAATTGAGAGCACTATCTTGAAGAGATATTTGTACACCCATGTTCATAGCAGTACTATTCATAATAGCCAAGAGGTAGTTACGATCCAAATGTTCATTAACATATAAATGGATAAATACAGTGTGGTATATACATACAATGGAGTATTATTCAGCCTTAAAAAGGAAGAAAATCCTTTCACATGATACAACATGGATGAATCTATAGGACATTATGTTAAGTGAAATAAGCCAGTCACAAAAATATGCATGCTGTATGATTCCACTTATATAAGGTACTTAGAGTTGTCAAATTCATAGAAACAGAAAGTAGAATGGTAGTTACCAGAGACTGGATGGGGGGAAATGGGGATTTTTAAAATGGATACAGAATTTCAGTTTTGCAAGATGGCAATGTCCTGGAAATCTATTGTACAGCAGTGTGGATATACTTAGCACTACTGAACTGTACACTTAAGAATAGTTAAGGTGGTAAATTTTTTTTTTCTTTTCCCATTTTACAGATGAAAAGTAAATATTATGTTATGTGTTTTTTTGCCACAGTTTAAAAAAATGCCTCCATATTGACTCTCTTTCCTTTAAAAGGTATAGCCAATTCATCTCCCTCCCCTTGAATGTGGATTTGGCTTAGTCATTTACTTCTCATTACTCCTGTGGCAGAAATGAAAAGACATGCTGTCCAATACTAGATCATGAAAGATATTGCTGCTTCTGGCTTATTCTCTTTTTGCTTTTTTTGTGGGGGAGAAGTGGATCCTCCAGCCCCAGTCAAGCCTTCAGATGACTGTAGTCCTAGTTTGTATCTTGATTGCAACCTCATGAAACATCCAGAGCTGGAAACCACCCACCTAAACTGACCCAGAGAAACTGAGTATAATAAATGTTTATTGTTGTTTTAAGCTACTAAGTTTTGGAGTAATTCATCACATAGCAATAAATCACTACTGCAATAAATATTTTCCCTTCACCTGAAGCAATGAAGGTCTCTGGTGTGTTAGGAGGGCTTCTGATGCTCTTCTGTTGACTTGTGGTTTTGATGATGTATCTGTAGTCTGTCCTGAACATTGGCCCAGGTCAGAATTACACAAGTGCCTTCTGTGACTTATCTGCAGTCCCAGCCTTATGAACTATATCTGGGAACCGGATGTCCTGTAACCAAAGGGCTGCTGGATTTCTTTGAGTCCCTTTATCCTCTCTCTTCTTGTGGCATCAAGGAATATGAATCTCCATGGGGCATTCTCACTGAAAGTTCAATCACATGTGACCCAGTGAGTTTAGATATCGGCAGTCATATCTCAGTATTATGCTATATTCAAAGAAAGTTTTCATTCACCTTTGTGAAGAATGTGAAAGGGCATAATAGTAATACATCTGGGAAATATCCAAAAGGCCAAGAAGAAAGGAAAACCCAACATCATCTCCATTGGAAAACGTGGGGATCCATCCAGGAATGTCATTTGAGAATAGTTTTCCCCAGTCAGACTATAAAAATTTTATCTTTCCCTCTTAAGGGTAGGGATTAAGCTATAAATTCTAGAAGGTGAGGCAAGTTCACAAACCTTGGTATTCTGGCTGCCTGAGGATTCTATTGCTTCTTAGAAGTTAGAAAATGCCTGTGGATATAATCTTTAATTGTTTTAAAATATTCTTTTTAAATGAACGAGCTTGCTTTACTGCTCGTATTTATGAACTCTTTGGGTGGGAAAAAGGAACTTCCCCAGACTTAAGAATTTATAGTGAAGGTATTTTTAAAAGAATTAAGTTTTGCATATCTTAAAAAAGAAAAGGAAATTTGAGCTGTCAGAATTTTAGTTTATTTACTAGGGTCACATATCAACAATAAAAGGGCCTAAACCTATAAATCTAGATTATTATTGTTGTTGTTATTTGCTCCTGAAACCCATGCCTCCTAAAAAAAACAAAACAAACAAACAAACAAAAAAACCCCATGCTTACTTTCTACAACCCTGGGGAATTACTACTGTCATTCTAGGGACAAAGAAGCTGATTCTGGGAGAGGTTAAGTAACTTGTCCATGGTTATGCTGCTGGTTAGGACCAGAATGCAGGTCAGAAGTCTTAATCTAATACTCTTTTATGTGACATCATGTTGCTTTCCTGTTTAGATAATGTATTTTGTGATGCTCTTGAGATATAAATTTTGAATAAGGTAATCATGTAGAAAACATCCCAGCTTTAAGGAAATATGTCAGATACATAAAATTAATATCAGATTCTTGGGTTTTTAGTTGAGGATCTCAAATTTTATTTTATTTTATTTTTTGAGACAGAGTCTTGCGCTGTCACCTAGGCTAAAGTGCCATGGGGTCAACCTAGCTCACAGCAACTTCCATCATGTGAGCTCAAGTGATCCTCCTGTCTCAGTCTCCCGAGCAGCTAAGACTACGGGCATGCACCACCATGCCTTGCTAATTTTCTTTTCTATTTTTAGTAGAGATGGGGTCTCACTCAGGGCTCAGGGATCAGGTCTCAGGCTGGTCTCAAACTCCTGACCTCAAGTGATCCTCCTACCTTGGACTCCCAGAGTGCTAGGATTACAGCCATGAGCCACCTCACCCAGCTGAGGATCTCAAATTTTAAATGAGATGGAACTTTAAAAACTTTTTCTTTGGTCAGGTGTGGTAGCACATGCCTGGCCAAAGAGACAGGAAGATTGCTTGAGGTCAGGAGTTGGAGACCAGCCTGAGCAAGAGCAAGACCCCATCTCTACTAAAAATGGAAAAATTAGCCGGGCATGGTGGCATACATCGACAGTTCCAGCTACTTGGGAGGCTGAGGCAGGAGGATCACTGGAGCTCAGGAGTTGGAGGTTGCAGTAGGCTATGATGACACCACTACACTCTGGCTTTGGGTGACAGAGCCAGACTCTGTCTCAAAACAAACAAACAAACAAACAAACAAACAAACAAACAAACCCACAACTTTTTCTTCATTAAATTATTAAACAATTGAAAAAGTAACTATTTGTTAGAGCAAAGATACAAAATAATGCCTCATTTTTGTTTACCATGCTACATTTGCTGAGCACTTTCACATTCAACCGTCCATGCAGCCTCTGCCCTATAGCCACTCAGTCATTCTGTATTGGTTGTCAATGAAACATAGTCACTTCTCCAAAGTCAGCAACAACATTTTTCAGCTAACGTGCTAAAGGTGACTGGAAAGATAATTGAGAGGTAAACAGGGGAGTTCTACTCCAGGTCCTTGGCAGGCAAACTGCAAAACAGATGGCTTCCCTTGGTTCCCCTCCAACCTCTTAGCATCCCTCTCTCCTGGGTCTCACAGGAACCAGGGCTATCTTGTCATCCTGGAGTAGGCCTGCCACACTTAAGCTCTTGCTCTAAAATGATTCTCCTCCTCTCCAATCAAAATTCTCTTTTCATTACTCTGAAAGTAGGTAATCGTACATTTTCTTTCTCTTTTTAAGGAAAAGTGTAGTTCATTTCCAGCTGATGAAGGAAAGAAAGGTCCTTTCTTTTTCAACAGAAGAATGCCAGCTAAAAAATACAGAAGAAAAGAGTGAATTATAAAATATCCATTTTGCACATCCTAACGATAAATTGGATACTAAAACCATCAAGTGAAAGGTTGTTGGGGAACAATATAGTCTCAAAGTGTCAAAGTAACACCCCACAGATTACTTGCTAATTACAAAGGGAAAACCACACCTTTACAGTGGAGATATATAACTGTCACTACTTTAATCAAGAAATCAAGATAGTGGGAAACCAATATCATATGTCCTTGATGTGATGTAATATGAGGTGCACAGTGTCACTCATGAAGTATTCTTGTTAAAACACATTTCACCTGACTGTAATACAATCTTTAGATCTAACTTCCAGTTTACAAGAAATTTAGGGGACAGAAAGCCAATTAAACAACATCAAGAAGAAACATCAGACAAATCTAGAATGTGACTCAATCAGTAAAACAACTGACTTAATCTATTCTAAAGATCAATGTGATTAAAATAAAAATTGGGAAGAACTTCTCTATATTTAAAGATAGTAAAAGGACTTAACAATTAAATATAACCTCAATTAGATCCTGGTTAAAAACAAACCCCACAAAACTATAGAAAATTATCTTTGGCACAATTGAAGAAATCTGAATATAGACTGGGAATAGCCATTATCAGGGAATTATCATTAATTTTATTACATGTGTGTATAACTATCAATTTATTGCCTCAGCTCCAGTTCACACTTCAGTCCTGCTTTGCAGTAATGTACTGGGCTCTTCAAGCATTTCTCCTTTACGGTAAGCGCGGGGTGAAACTTGGTCAATGGAGGACACAGGAAGGATATTGCAGGAGAAAGGGGGCTTTTCTTCCTGGTTTCAGAGTGCTGTGTTCTGCTATTTTTTGTTCCAGCTGTCCCATTAGTCAATGGAGCTGTGTGTCTGGGCACATGTAGTGGTGCACTGTGTTAGCTGCATGCAGATCTTGGTGACCTTGCAGCCCTATTCCAGACCTGGTGACCTTCTTGGTGTGACTCCCAAAATGTACACTGTGTGCTCCAACCTGGTGCCTATGAGGCCATTCTGACTGTCTCTGCATACCTGCCTTCCAGCCTTGGCTCTCAGAGGGTTGTTTCTTGCTTGCCTGGTGTATAGTAGATGTGACCTGGGAAACCTAGTGGACTTTTCCACCATCCATTGGCTACAACCTTCTCCATTGCAGTCTGAACCCAGTGCTGTTTGAACTCCTTTTCCAAGTTGGTCCTTCTTTGAGTACTCTCTCTCAGCTCTAGTTCTAGTGTACTCATTAGAGTTCTCTTTACAACTTTATAGTTACTCTCCTATTGTATCTTAATACTTCCTCTTTTAAGTAACTGTGTGGTTTCTGTCTCCTGATTGGACCCAGACAGGTATGGTATGATGCTGGTATTGTGCTCATCTAGGAGAAGGTTCTTATTTTTAGGAGATTAATGCTGAAGTATTCCACAGTAAAGGATCATGTTGTCTGCAACTTATTGCAAATTGCTCAGTCATATATATGTATATATATTGATCTATCTATATGCATACACACATATGTGTATGTATTATATGAATTAGGCAAACATGGTGACATACGTGTGTCTCTAGTATCCATTCTTCCAACTTTTCTGTATAATTAAAATTTTTCATAATTAAATGTTGGGAAGATTAAAAGGGAAAATCTCCTTTCTTCAGTATCTTTGCTTATGTGAAGACAGAGAGATTCAGATTATCTTAGTGAAACAATACACTCCTGGTGGGAGTAGTTGGAAGATTTAGCCCAGTTTCTTAACCCTGGCTGTGCACCAGAACATCCTGGGACATTTTTATTAAATAAAATGGCAGATACTAAAGACTCACACAAAATTTTGTGAATCACAGTCTCTAGGATCTCGTTATTTCAAGGGGAACTAGAATCCCAAAGGATAAGCTGTTGATCATTAGGGTAAGTGTGGAGTACATAGCTAAATTTTGGGGGGACATTTTGCAAATTACATTTGTTCCCAAATATTCTGATGTGCTTTCTTAAGGGGGTGCACCAGAGTTTGAGGAAAGGTTGTAGTTAGGAGAAGATACTCCCTGTGCAGCTGACATGTCCCCTTGCTCAAATCCCCTGATCCAAATGGATCTCTGATTGGTAGCATTTGTGGCTGAGAATTTGAGCAGAACTGCTCACGGCATGTTCTGCTAGCTGTCCCATCCTATTCTGTCCCCAGCAGCCAGTGGCCCAGGGTGAGTCAGTCCCAATCTTGTTTCGAAGCAAAGCTGTAGAGGGAAGCTGACTTAGTCCGGTGTAGTCCCACTGATCAGGAAGGTAGAGACTGGCACTCTCTGTCAAATGGATACTTCTCACGTCCACCTTGCATCAGTCCAACCTTTTCCACTATCAAATTTACAAATATTTCAACATCTTCCTTCCTCATTCACTCATTCATGCATTCATATATCCATTCAATATTAAAGGGGGCATCTTGAATTGTTTTATCAGTTTTATAGCATTGCTGTTAATGGTTGATAATTGTTTCCTTCTTTAGAGGCAGCTGAGAGGTAAGACTAGATGGGTGTTTACATCCTCCTGGGTGGCTGACGACTGACTGGTGAGGGGTCAGAAGCTCGGCTCCCTTGCCTCTGGGGTGACAATCTAGACCTTTACTCAGGATTAGGTGAGGCTGGGCCTTGGCTGCTTCCACTTCCTTGCAAATCATTCGCACACTTACCCTTGCCTTGGGGTCTGCTTTAGAAAACTCGACCTAAGGTAAATATTTACTTTCATTTATGACAAATATTTACAGAGTATCTGCTAAGTGCCAAGCCCCATTCTAGGTCCTGAGGATACATCCCCTGTCCTCAAAGAGCTTTCATTCTAGGAAGATGAGGAGGGATAGACAAACAAATGACACATGCATGGCTCTGATAATAAATGCCATGATGAAATATAAAGCAGGGTGTGGGGGATAGAGTGATGGCAGAGACATTGCTGTTTGAAATAGGGTGCTCATGGAAGGCTTTGAAAAGGAGGTGTTTGAGCAGGACTCCCAAATGGAGTGAGGGAGCGAGGAATTCAGATATTTGGGGCAGGGACAGTGCTAGGAACAGGAGCAGGTTATGAAAGCTCCTGAGGCAGGAGCGTGTCTGGTGTGTTTGAGAGGTAGCTGGGAGGCCAGTACAGCTACAGCAGAGTGCAGAGGGGAGAGTGATGGGAGATGGGGTCCCAGGGGGAGTGGGGGAGGCACTGCTGCCAAGTTCTGCATCGTCTTCTAGTTCACTGCAGTGACTTTGGCTGTTACTCTGAATGGGATGGGAAGCAGCTGGAGGGTTTGAGCAGAGAAGTAGGGCAATTTGATTTTCATTTTAAAAGAGTCATTTTGAATAGCCTGTTAGGGACAGGAAGGAAACAGGGCAATGAGTTAGAAAGGTGCTGGGCAACAATCTAGTGAGAACTAAGTGACTTTAGGACCTGGTGGTAGTTCCTGCATGGAGAGAAGTGGTCACATTCTGCATATGTGTCTTAAAGGGAGATCCAAGGGCTGGAGGAGTGTGGTGAAAGAAACAGATGTCAATTTTGACAGTAGTGCTTTTGTCCTGAGCAACTGGAAGAATGGTCCATTTGCTGAAAAATGTAAAATGTGTGAAGTTGAGGGACAAATTGATTTGTGTCCTTTATCCCTATGATTTAAACCCATAATTTTATTTTAAAAAGTTAGCCTGCAAAAGATAATGCACAGATCTAAAGGTAGACAACATAAAGAAAAATATTTACTTGATTACATAAACATCTTAAATTTCTATATATGGGAGAAAACTTTTAAGATAAATGAAAACTTCAAAAAGTATTTTAAACCCACTTGGCAAAAGATTTATATCCTTATTATACAAAGAAATATTACAAATCAATGCAAAGGAAATACATTTTTTAAAAGAGACATATGTACATGGAAAAAGACAAACTTTACTTATGATCAAATGAATACAAAATAAAAATGGGATTTTTTTTTACCTATGAAGATTTAAAAAATTGATTATATATGGATTGATGAAATTTTAGAGAAATGAAATATTAAAAAATTTATGATTGAAAATGTACATTTTTGCAGCAAGGAGAAAATGTGTCAATATTCATACTTTTTTGACCCATTTATTTCACTTCTAGGAATTTAAGGGAAAAATCTATGATATGCCAAAAAAATGATGGTACATTCAAAGAATGGAATTTTAGGTAGTCATAAAAATCATAATTTGTAACAAAACACAATCAAAATATTATGATCAGAGTATGATCTATATATTAATAGGAAAAGATGTAGAAAATAGTTAAAACGTTAACAGCAGTAAGATGAGGTTGGAGTACTAAGGATATTTTTGTTTGTTTCTTTGAACTTTTTTGTATTTTCATCACTTTTATTTATATTAAACATTTTTTTCTTTAATCAGAAAAAGTTCTTTAATAAATGTTAGAAAAAATTCTTCCCCTTTATTAAAATGAATTTAATAAATTCCTTTTCTATATCACTCCCTTATCTCTTTTTCCATATCCATCTCAAACCCCTTAACTATCCTGGAGTTGAGGGTCTGACTCTACTGGTATCTTTCATTCATTTTTTTTTTTTTTTTTTTTAAAGATATAGGGTCTTACTCTGTCATCCAGGATGGAGTACAGTGGTATGATCATAGCTCATTGCAGCCTTGAACTCCTGGGCTCAAGGGATCCTCTTGCTTCAACCTACAGGATAGTTGGGACTACAGTCATATGCCACGGCACTCAGCTAATTTTATTATGTTTTGCAGAGACAGGATCTATGGGGCTATGTTGCCCAAGCTGGTCTTGAACACCTAGGCTCAGTGATCCTCCAGCCTTAGCCTCCCAAAATGCTGGGATTATAGGTGTGAACCACTGCTTCTAGCCTCTTTCACTAAATTTTATGGAAAGCCTTTGCTACTGTCAACCAACTGTGTGATAGCTTCAACCCTTCCACACACTCTTTTGATTCCTGGTGTGGAGGACATTTCTTTACATTTTGGCCAGTGTCCACTGTAGAAACTAAAAAGGATGGATGGCACTTTTCCAGCCTCCCTTGGATCCAGGGTATGGGTGCATGTTGCAGTTTCCACCAACCAGGCTTGGCACCAGAAGCTAGGTGTAGAGACTACAAGGAATCCATTTTGGTGGAACTAGCATTGGAAGCAGTGAATCTAGTTTCCAGAGGCTGCAGCAGTGGTTCCAGGGGAGGGTGATTGTCCTTGGGGATTGTTCTGGTGGTGTCCAAGGTGGTTTCAGCAGTGGTGTCTGGCATGTGTGGAACTGGCAGTGAGAGCCAAGTAAAATGTCTAACAGTTGAGGCACTGATGTCTTCCCAGGATTAATTCTGAGCAGTGAGATTGAGAATATTGTTTAAGGCCATGTGGCTTCCAAGTCAGGCTGTCCAATCCTGCTGAAGATTATGTGAGCTACCAATTACCTTTTAATTAAATTCTTTTTCTATATAAGTTGGCCAGAGTTGATTAATGTGTACTCCAATTAATTAAAAACTCTGAGGGACACACTTGGTTCCCATTTTTTTTTGATATCACCTCTCTCAGAATCTCATCATTTTAGCTCATTTCCTTTCCTCCTCCAGTGGTGGAGGAGAGATTATTTTTTCTGCTATACTGAGACCACTGTCCCTTTATCACAATTCTTTACCAACATCTCTTTTGACCCAAACAGCATCCACTTAAGCTTATCACTACTGTCAGCTGATTTCCAGAATCACTTTTGTATCTAGCCACTTGCTTTTATTCTCTAAAACCTTTATGTTCACGTTGGTGACACACTGTACTTTTCTCAACTTCAATGACCTTTGTTGGGAACTGATTTTGAGTGAATTAAAAAGAAAGTGAGATGTAAAAGGCAGGTCCAAATCTTTCTCTGAAACTTAATGAGTCTGTCTATAGGCTAACACTCACCATTAACGTTAACATTCTAACTCAAACCAGAGGAGTTAAACTAGAGAAAAAATGGTTTGAAGGGGAATTTAGAAACCAGAGCAGCAATAGTAAGATGGGTAGGTTGGCATTTAGACCCTGAGTTCATAATCAAGGTCTAAGCGAGATATGGTTAATACAGTGGTCCCCAAACTTTTTGGCTGCAAAGACTGGTTTCATAGGAGACAATTTTTCCATGGGAGTGGGGGATGGAGGGTGGGTGCAGAGGTGGCACTCAGGTGGTGGAGTGGCTGTAAATACAGATGATGCTTTACTCCCTCGCCACTCACCTCCTGCTGTGTGGCCTCGTTCCTAAGTTTCACAGAAGATAATTTTTCCATGGATGGGGGTAGGGGGGTAAAGTGGGTAGAGGGTCAGGGAGGTGGTGGGGTGGTAGGTGATGGTGGGGGAAGCAGGGGGCAGGTGTTGCTCACGTGGTGATGTGAGGCAGTTCCTAACAGGCCATGGACCGGGCTGTGGCCTGGGGATTGGGGACCACAGTGTTAATATGTGCGACAGCACTACTATAAACGTGGAATAGGCTCATTCTATTGACAAACAATAAAGACATAGCACTTGTTATTTTGTTATTGTCTGAAATTTTAAACCATAAAGTCCCTTAGAAATCCTCAAATGAAGCTGTATGTTTTTTGGGGCTAGAGGCCAGGAGAACAAATTTCAAGAACATACTGTCTTGCAGCAAAGGAGAGAAGCTCAGGTGGAAAATCTGCTGGGGTAGATGGAGAACTAGCCTCATGTTTAAGAACCGTTTGCATACACATTTGACATCACAACTCTTTCCCTCCTGCCAACCACGTATCTTTCCTCCTTGGACTTTTCATTGTTCAGATCTGTTCCAGCCCCAGGGAATCAAACTTGGAGCTTCCTTTCTTCTCCCACAGCACAATTTTCTTATCTTCCATTGATTTCTTTATTTTCTATAAATCCAGATTATATTTCCTGATCTTTTTATTTATTTTGACAATGACTTTGAGTCTCTTGATTCTTCTCTTTCTCTAATGCCCTGATGTTCACTTGCTTCCCCTACCAAAACTTGTCTGGATGATTCATTGTTTTGGAGCTACTTTAAATCTAAAGTTTTCTATCTTTTGGTCACCCAGGCTGAACCTGAGCCTTGAGGTATTCCTATTGTCTACTTTTGGTTAATATTGCTACACCAATAATAGTTGTTAGAAAACATACTGTGTCCATTTTATCTGTTTGGCTCTTCTCTTTCAGACTTTTCTTCTAGGCATATATTAAATACAAACATGCACATGTAGCATTTTTTTTTTTTCCTTGAGACAGTCTCACTTTGTTGTTGAGGTTTGAGGGCAGTAGTGTGATTGTAGCCCATTACAACCTCAAACTCCTGGGCTAAAGGGATCCTCCTGCCTCAGCCTCCCGAGTAGCTGGGACTATAGGTGTGCACCGCCATGACTGACCAATTTTTTAAATTTTTTGATAGAGATGGGGTCATGCTGGGAACTCCTGACCTCAAGCAATTCTCCCACCTTGGCCTCCAAAAGTGCTAGGATTATAGGCATGAGCCACTGCGCCCAGCCAAAAGTGAGATCATACTATATGTATTATTTTTTTCCTTAAGAGTATCTCCTGGGCATCTTTCTATGTCATTACATGCATACTACTTTATTCTTTCTTGAACAGCTGCATGGTATTTCATTGTATGATTATATATACTTTAATTTATTTTTCCAATTTACTATTTAGGTTGCTTCTAATTTTTTGCTACTCCAAGCAATGCTGCAATAAATAACCTGTGCATATATCTTTTTGCACCTGTGTTTTTCTGTAGAATAATTTCCCAGTAGTGGAACTAGTAGTTTAAAGGATCTGTGCATTTTAAATGCTGATAGATATTGCTAAATTGCTCTCCAAAAAAGTTATAGCAATTTACACTGTTACCATATTTATATGAGAGTGTGGCTCTGCTCTAAGTTAATGCTAACCTTACCTGGTCTCTCAAGACACCTTGGGATTCCTAGTATATGTTTTTTATAGGTTCTCTATTTTACTGCCTAAAATACTGCTAGGCCCTTTGTAGTCCTAAGACTCCTAATTTAATCCTGCCCTCTTGATCTCAAGAAATGATCTCACCTTCTCTAGCCATCTTCAACGTGATGATCTTTCATCCTCTTACTTGTTGCTTCATGATCTCGAGATTGCTGCCACAGCTCCACACATTATATTTGCATTCAGGAAAAAGACAGAAGGGTGGTGCAAGCTGCATCTATTCCTTTTTTCATCAGGAAAGTAAAGCCTTCTTAGAAGATCCCCAGTAAACTTCCTATTACATCTTTTTGGCCATAACTGGGTCCCATGGCCATTTCTAGCTGCAAAAGGAGATTGGGATATTCAGTATCTGGCAAAGTGGAACAAAACAGTCACAAATATGTGTAACAATGTTGATTTATGCTGCTACCCCAAATAAAATAAAAGTTCTATTAGTATGGAAAAAAGGAAGAATAGATATTGAGCAGTAACTCACAGTATCTGCCAACAATGTATATTTGCTTACTACATATTTGTAGAATGCCAAGTCTAAGAATAGGGTTAGCAACCTGCCACCACACTCTCTAATGAATGGGAACCACTGATATATGAAGTAGCTATTCAAAGTCACAATTTGTTTCTAAGTTACAAATTCTGGATATCTTCATCTAGAATTGTACTTGTGTCCTGATGGGGGCCACAGAGTACACATATCATGGTTGAATGAAATTTTTTTCTCATTTGGATTCAAATTGAATTTGTCATCTCTGAGGGACAGATGTTATGCATCAAACAAGTGACAGATTGTAGCTTTAATTTAAACAGTAAGTAAGATTTAGTTTATAATATGCTTGTATTTATTGGAGAAGAAAATCCAATGATGTCACCCAAGTACTTTCTGGATCAGAGTGAAAAAAATTTTTTTAAATGATAAAGAAAGCAGAAGACAGCCAGATACTAACATGCCCCATGAGAGAATGGTGAGGGTAGTAGTGATAGGTGTCTGCTGATTTGGATTGGAATGAACTGCACCAGTGACAATGACAGGATTAAGGTAGGGAAGGCAGCTGTGAATAAAGTTGAAAGAAGAAAACAGTCATGATAAGTGGGGGGACAAGGACAAAGCAAGGTGGTTTGCGGCACAGGTAGAGAGCAGCGCTCACACTCCCCTAGCCCTTCGCCACAAGTAGAATCTGGTTGGTTGGTCTCTCTGTAACTCGGTTGAGTCCTGGGTCAGATGAACAGGTGGTCACATTTGAGTTTGAATGTTAAGTCATGAAGAAGCATCATAACACCTACAGTTGCAGCCTCTCACTTTAAGCAGCCATGTCCTTTGGTTTCTTCTTTTCTTTCTTTTTTTGGGGTGAAAACTGATCCAGTAAAGTGCATGAAATGCTTTAACCCTAAATGTACATTTGGTGAATTTTTAGATCTGCATACATCTTTGCGAACCACTGCTCAGATTAAGGCATAGAACATTCCTTCGAGTACTAGACTCACAAAGAAGTTCAGCAGGACTAAGGTCTGCTAATCAATGGGTTTAAAGAGTATGTATAACACTTTTACCACCATCATAGGGGTTTGGCGGTTGAAGTGAATAAATGAGATGGATGAGGTGATGATTAATTGGAGTGACAATTAGCTTCTAAATTTTTGCTATTATAAAAATAGTAAATGAAAAGCATTGTAACTCAAGTTATTTTTCCCATTTTAGGGTATTTCCTTAGGATAGATTTCAAGAGGTAGACTTAGCAGATAAAAAAAGTAAAATTATTTTTAAACCTTTTAACATACATTGCCAAATTTGTTTACCAAAAAGTAATGGTGGCTGCCATGGGACTGTTCCATTCAGTACTCCAATCACAAGAGCGTAACTGACCAAGGGTCTACTCAAGTGCTTCCCACGCCTGCTCTTGGATGGTGCCTTAATGTGGTGGGGATACTAATGCAGGCCTGTTCCTGAGACGACTTCTCTGATGGCTGCTGTTGACTGGAGGGCTCCCCGGGCCTTGCAGGACCTTCCTGAGGCTGCCAGGCAGTTTGTTAAGTGTACACCCAACCTCCACTCCCTTCACTTGAGGTCAGCCTTCCTCAGCTCCCTCTCCATTTTTCTCTCATGCAGACATGCCCCCTTATAGAATTCCTGCATGTTTAATCCAGTCTTAGCATCTGCTTCTCTAAAGACCCAGACAAACACAGTTATATTTGCTTCTCCTTATTCCTGCAAGTGGTCTACGAGACGGAGTGTTTTATTTCATCTCTGTCAGCATCTGATAGTTTTAAATTTTCGCTACTTTGCAAAATGAAGAGAAGGATCCTCCTTTGATTTGCATTTTTAAATAGTGAAGTTTTACATTTTTGTCTCATGCTCTTCAGCCATTTGGATATTCTTATCAGTGAATTGTCCTTGTGGAAACACAGCACTCACTGTGAAAAAGGCACCTTTTGGTAGATGTGGTAGCCACCGGCTTCTCCTCATTGTAGTTGCCTGGAAGTGCAACCAGTTGCTACACTCTAGAGGACTGACACATGACTGTGGCATGACATCTAGGCTGAGTGACACTGAAATGATCTAGTCAGTTCCTCTTTGTGAAGTATAAAGAGCTAACTGTGTGTTCCCACACATGGTCCTGTGGGAAGTAGAGAAGATCAGTGTTTATAGAAAGAATACCTACTATGAGCTAGTACCTTCGTTTTCATTTAATCTCATATAGTAAGTATGACTTTCAATAATGTACTGATAAGGAAAATTATGTTCAGAGATTTGTCCCAGTTGCAATTATGAACAAAGAGCAGGCAAACTTAAGTTGTAGTTGCTCATATCCTTTAGTTAAGCTAAACTTCTGAGGCACCTCTGACCTTAAGCATTTTGCATCATGCCTGTTTTTTTTTACATTCTGCATTGTATTGCACAGCTATTTGCTTGCCTAGATTATAAATTCAGATCCCACTCAGTAAACAATCAGTAATGAATGATGTTGATGATGACTTAGCTTGATTTTCTAGAATTTGAGTCACCCTGAAGAATTGACTATAGCTTTCTCAGACACCCAAGCTCTTCTTAAAAGTGGAGATGTTCAGCATTCATCTATCAAACCTGTCTAAAGATATCTCTTCAAATGAAATTTAAAAACAACTCCCTCCAAAGAAACAACCAACCAATGAGCAAGAAAGCAAAAACAAACCCCTGAAAATCCTATACAAAAGATGTCCATTTAAAAAAAAGTAAAATATTACACTGTTTGACTCCTAAATCAAAGGATTTTGAGGACAAAGGAATCAAGTTCTTCTTTGTAAAACCTCAATCTTAGTTCAGGGTCATGAAAAGATCTTACTACTTGGCCTTGAGTCTTCCCAATTTGGATATCTAAATGTTCCAAGTCCCTATTCCCCACCTATTCCTCACTGGTATTGTGTGATGAGTTAATAAGGAGAAAATATTACTGCATTCTCAGTTTTCACATCTCTAATAAAGGCCATATTTTAAAGAAAGCAGTTATGGAACTTTGCACATAATCTAGGTTTAAAGGCAAATTAAATACATAAAAAACTAAGCCAGACAGCAGAGTTTAGTTACCTGAGAAACAACTACTAAATTTATCTCTTCAGTCAGGAACATAAGATAAATACTTCAAAAAACTCACTATGCTTTTGCTTTCAATTTTGCTTTAGGCTTTATTAAATAACACCTTCAGCAAGAAATGTACATGTATAAATTTAAAGCCATCCTGATCAGAATGCGCTATAATAACTTGACTATGTAAAAAATTTGTCTTTTTGCCACTGGATGAAGCTTATCTCTCTGTCAGTTTCAGTAAAGTGATTTAGGTTGCAAGGCATTGCTATTTCACTCTATCTTGGGCACAGGTTATCCAAGTCAGGGATGGTAGAGACTACAGGCTAACGCAGCCTGAAGATGTATGCAGCCTATATAGGGCCCTTCTATACAAAGGAGTCAGCAACAGCTTCCCCTAACTAGGCGACAGGGGGCCAGTGGATTGCTATGCTTCACCATCACTGCTTCTCAAAATTTCTTTTGCGTCTCTTCCCCTTTGCCTTCGTTGGTGCGTTGTTGCCGAGATGAGATAATTCTCTCTTTGCTTTTCTCTTATCCTGCTCAACAACCTGCCTAAACCATTACCTCAGGTCTACTCTCCTCTGTGCTATCCTCAGTTTCTATCTCTTTTCTTTGGGAGTTCCAAACCTCTCTGGTTCTCACTGTCGCAGCTTCTGTAATGAAATGCTGAGGATAAGGATAAACGAAATCTGATGTCCTTTTGAAACTGGATGGATCTTACTTTCTCCTCCATATATAAAAAAGTTGTGTATCATTTATGTTGTTAATGTGACTCTGTGATCGTTTAAGTTAGCAAAGAGTGAAAGGAGGTATAAAAAGTTGTGGATCCCAGAGGTCCCTCCCTCTGCTGCTGGACCAGGTCCTGTGTTCAGTATTTGACCAAGTTCCTTCTCTTCAAATCACATTGGTCGTATTTTCCTCTTTGAGGATTTTCCAAAAGCAAAAGCAATCATCTCAATCACTTGTCATTCAAACAGGATGAGATCTGAGGATAGTCGTTACAAGAGTTATGCCAGCTGGGCCGAGCAAATGTAGCTGGCATGATGCACAAGCATGATGTGTGATTGTGATCATGACACAACTTATTTTCTGTCTCTTACTGTTTCTTTAAGTGGGAATAATCTTTCCCTAATCTTGGTTAAAGCTACCCAACCCATGATTTTTCTATTCACTCTTTTTTTTTTTTTTTTTTTTTGAGACAGAGTCTCGCTTTGTTGCCCAGGCTAGAGTGAGTGCCGTGGCGTCAGCCTAGCTCACAGCAACCTCAAACTCCTGGGCTCAAGGGATCCTCCTGCCTCAGCCTCCCAAGTAGCTGGGACTACAGGCATGTGCCACCATGCCCGGCTAGTTTTTTCTATATATATTATTTGGCCAATTAATTTCTTTCTATTTATAGTAGAGACGGGGTCTCACTCTTGCTCAGGCTGGTCTCGAACTCCTGACCTCGAGCAATCCGCCCGCCTCGGCCTCCCAGAGTGCTAGGATTACAGGCGTGAGCCACCGCGCCCAGTCCTATTCACTCTTAAGTAATACATGATCTTAGAGTTACTTCAAGTTATAACCAGAAATTTGCTTTACAACTGTCATGTCCAGGTTAGTGTTATCAAAACTCTATGCCTATCTGTTTTTTTTTTCTCCCTTCTTTCTCAGATATGCCTGTTTCTTCCTGGGAGTCCTCAATGGAGAAGCGGGTTGGTCCTTCAGCAACCCCCACCCGCAGGTCTTGGTCCCTACTTTGTGCACTGCGGAGTGAAAGCTCAAGGAGGATGGGAAGACTTGGGCATAGCAAAGTTCTTGGCTAGGTGGCTCCTGGTTCTCTGGGCCCAGGGGGTAGCTGAAGCTGGCTTCTCTGTGTAGGGCTGACAGATGATCACTGCTAACTCTTTTCTCTCCTTTGTGGGCTTCTCAGAGATACCTGCTGGGCAGCTCTCTCTTCCAATTCTCTTTACCCAGGAAGAAGCATCTTTCTTTTGAGTGATTTCCTGTGACTCTTTCTCCTAATCTCTGGACATGATGTGCTAAGTCTCCAGTCTCATTCTGAGGTCTCTTCACCCCTCCGGGTGGCCCTATTGGACAAGAAATCTATACCGGCTCTTCTCTACCTGCCTATATCTGGTCTATGGGTAACAGTCATTCATCCAAAGCCAAGACAAACTCTGGGAGGTCAGGCTCATCCTATCACCAAAGGCCTTTCCAGGGACCACCTCTGAAGCAGTGGTTAGTCCTTCTTCCACCCTCTCAATTTCCCTGGGGAATGGGACCAGGTGCCAGGCTCCAGTCTATAATGCACTTGTTTTATCAAAGCAAGGCACCAGGCCAAGTCAGAGAACATCTATCAGAGCTCTCTGAGAGGTTCCCTTAAAGCCTTTCTCACTTTGCCTGGGATGGAGGGTAGAACCTCTCACCTCTCCTCTGAAGGGGGAGCTCAGACTCACAGCAAGATAACTTGTCTCTTCAAAGAAATCTTTTTACCAAACTCTCTTCAATCTCTTTCTCTGTTCTCCTACTATATCTGTGATATCATTTATTAGTCTCATATTAGGAGTTTTCTAGAGAAATATATATATGTATATATATATATATATACAGAGAGAGAGAGTGAGTGAGACAGTAAGGGAGATGTTGGTCAAAGGGTACAAACTTTCAAGTACAAGATGAATAAGTTCTAGAGATCTAATGTATAGTATGGTAACTATGTTAATAATATAATGTATTCTTGAAATTTGCTAAGAGAATGTATCATAAGTGTTCTCACCACACACACACACACACACACACACACACACACACACACACACACACACAATGTTAACTGTGTCAGGTGACAGATATGTTAATTGGCTTGATTATAGAAATCATTAAAGTACTAAAGGTACACCTATATCAAAATGCCATATTGTACACCTTAAATATACACAATTTTTCGTCAATCATACCTCAATAATGCTAGAAAAAAAACTCCAAAATCTCTCTCTAAAAAAAAGAACAGCTAAAAAACCAACTGACAAAAAATCTGGAAGGAGGCAAATGGTCCCCACTGTGGTTATTCTGCCCTGGAACCCTGTTTCACCATCTCTCATTTATCCTCATCCATCTCAGTCCTGCCTTCAACAGAGACTGGAAATTGCTTACTTGAGTTTTCCTCAGTGACCACCAGCCATAGTTTGGGCCTGGCAAAGACACTGTCTTACCTCCCTGTAAGGACGTGAGGACATGAGGAAGGGGAGCCTCAGGTCCTACTGCAGGGAGATGAACTGGGTTTTCTGCTTTTATATGGGAAGCTGGAATACATTTTTTCCTTCAAAATTTTATTATAAATGGTGCTCAGGTTCTAACTCATTTGTTGTTAGCATAGAATCTTATTTCAGGTACATTCTGGTTGAGTGGGATTGTGTAGGCTAGTCTGAAGTTCTAACTACCTTGATATTATTTTGGGAAAAAGTATTTGGAATTCCAAACAGTTGGCTCATAACTACATATGTGCACACACTTGCAGCTGGGGTGGCCTGTATTTATTTAGTCTGTCTTTAGTCTATAAATGTGGCAGAGTACAAAACATAAGAAAGCAGTAAACTATAGGAAAAGTAGGAAAGTAGGAAACTATAGGAAAAAATGAAGTGCAAGCACTGAGACGATTCTTAGCAGCAATTTGATGTGCCAGTGAATTTCTACCTGTTTAAGCTGGAAGCTCTTTGTTGAAGCAAAATCTGTCATAGATCCAGTGATGTAAAACAGATAAAAAGTGATGGGTGTTGGAGCCTGGTGTACTCAGTCCACTTCACCTACACGATTGCCACTGAGGAGAGCTCCATGGAATTGCTGGGTCTATAGGACACAGTTTGAAACCACTGTGATACATTTCCTGCCTTGGGCTGCTAAGTAAATTCAACAATCATGCTCAAACTGAGGTGCAAGAATACCTGAACATTATGGGAGTACAGTGGGCACCGTCCAGAAACAGTAATGTTTTCAACATATCGTAACTAATCAGTGAATTCTTGCTAAATCAGATGCCATAGTTGTGGTCCTTGGCTTCTTTGCTATCAGATTCATTTATTGCTCTTCCCTTCTCTGTTTCCTTATTCAGGAGGCTGATCCCTGCAGGCTGTATTTTCCCGTGTTCTTGATGAGTTTGACCAATCGGAGGCCAAGGCAGGAGATCATAGAGTGGGAGGGAAAGGGAAGGTATTTCCCCTCCTCACCATCTCACCTGTAACCCTGCCATAAACCTTCCCACACAGGCCCCCATTCCCACTCCCCCTCCCCGCCCAGGATGGGATGATCTTTCTGACAGGGACCATGTCTCCTCTGGGGCTCCAACTCCCCTAGAACAAGCTGCCATGGCTCTATCCTCTACTAATATAGCAAGTACCCAAATCTAACAAACATTTAGGGGAGAAAATCTTAAAGCTGACAATATTCTGCCCCTTCACTTAAGATTTTTCCCCCAGGGAACTGGGTGGGGAGAAATGCCATTTTTTAAATTTTTAGTAGTAGAATACCCATCTTCCAAAGAAGCAGAGGTTAAAAATCAGGGCATCGTTGAAATAAATTTAACATTTTGACTTTGAGCGCCTTTGAATAAAACAAGACTGTGTTGGTAATCATTTCAGTTGGAATGGGGGCTGTTTTGAACTCCTGCCTTTAGCAGCAGCGGTTTGGAGAGGAGGCCCAGCAATGGGTGATCCCACAGCACTGCTACAGCTTAGCTCCACCATCCGGCACTTCCTTACCCAGGAAACATGCCTGTGGAGTTCCTGAAGTGCTGACAGCCTTAGGATATTCTACCTTTCCTTTATCCCTAGTTTATTTATAGGATCCATATTTTTGATTTTTCGATTCAAATTTGGATCAACTTTGATCTCCTGATTCTGGAAAGAGTGGAGACTGAAATGCCAACCCATTTAGCTAAATGTCTCAAGATGCTGAGAGCTTCTAGAGGGAAGGTAGGAAGGGGCAAACAAGAACAAAGGAAAGGGAACAATCACAGCCACTAGATGAGGATAGACTGATTGTTTTCCTCCTTCATAGAGTCCTTATTCTGAATGTCATTTGTGAAGCTGACTGGAAAGGCCACATGCTAGTTGCCTTGATTGTAGATGGACATTGCGGCATCAATAAAATGTTCTAACATTCTGTGGAATAGAATCTCTTTGTCTTCTTTTAAGTTAACTCAGGACCTCAAAGGCTCACAGGTACTGAGCAGGCAATCCTGGCCTTGGTAATCAGATGTTCTATAAATATTCAGAAAACCTACTCTTGGGGCTAGACATTATCTTATCCATATTTTAACTGGTGAGAATTAGAGGAAAAATTATCATAATTTTGGTGAGAAGGGCTGTATCTAAACAGCTGGTATTGATTGTGTCAGCCCAGTGTTGCCCTAATTTAGATACTGAACCTTTCCGTTTGTGGCCCAGTCCCTCAACCAAGGAGAGCCAAGGTTGGGGCTAAGCCAGGCAGCTTCTCTCTGCCATTACCAGCACATGGACTCTGGAATGACCCTGTGAACCTTAGCATGAGGCATGCCCACCTAGTTGCAGCCTCTGTGCTCATCCCTCCCATCCGTCCCTGGGCCTGGCTAGGATTCTGCTCTGGTTCCTTATTGTTACCTCAATTCTCTGTTGAAACCAGAGTCCTGCCCTGAGATCAGCTTTTTGTCCAGGGCTGGATTTACAAACCCTTGCCTGCTCTTTCTCCCTTTAACCCTGAGGTACTATTTCACCCAGACAAACACCTCTCCTGCTCATTCCCAAAGTAAGATGCTGCTATACACCTAGTAATCAGGGTACGCCATTGTCCTGAAAATGCTAGGGCCAAATTCCAACTCACAAATAAGATTATGTGGGTATCAGTTCTCCCTTGACTGTTGTAATGTGGACTGCTGGTCACTCTTCTGGGGACACATCCTATAACCAGATTAGTTCCCTCCCAGCCCCGGTCTTAGTCAATTGTCTCTGCCTTCCAGAATGAGATTAAGTTTCCAGCATAGATTCCCAGGCTAGTGCCACTCCATTCTTGACAGCCAAGTCTTGGTCTCCTGCTAGTGAGAAGATGTAATGTGTATTTTTCCTAAATGGAAATACCTTTATTTGTTCTGATGAGACTAGATTATTGTAAAGACAGAGAATGTGGAAGTTCTCTCTACCACAAGTCACCCTTCTGATTAGTAATGTTAACAGTTTATATTGCTATAATTCTCTCAGAGATTTTTAATGGAAGTATAAATGTAAACACACATTCAAACTCCTACATTCAAAACAGAAATTGGATTATACTTTTCTGTAACCTGCTTTTCATTGTAACTTTACAATTTATTGTTGGACATCATCCTGCCCTCATTTTAAATCTGAACTCTCTTTGGTTCAACTTCAGAGTGGTATATGATTAAAGTAGGAAAAAATAATTCTTCCTCTTTTTATAGTCTATGGGGGGTATATTTTTAAAATTATTAATAGTGATAGGTTCTACAGAAATAGATGTTTTTTACTGAGACCATCAAAACCCTCAGTGGTTTAATGATTCTGCTGATTAGTGGAAAACACATGAAGGCATGTCAACCTGTCAAGCAAAAGAAAGTGCTCTCTTTCCCTAATGTAAATGGATTACATAAAGGCCTGATCTCCCACTGCATCAAGTTATGGTGTTTCATGTTCTAAAGACCAGGTAGGTATGACTTCGCACAGTTCTTGTAGAATGTTGAATTTTTAAGATGAAGAACCAAATTTTAAAACTGTCATAAATCTGAGTCTGGCTTTCAGAAGGCAAGAATCCTATTTTTAGTGTGTCTGGATTGCAGTCTTTCCCTTTGGTAGTTGATGATGACTGCACAGTAAGAATGAAAAATGAAACTTCTGGAGATTGGATAGCTAAGGAGATTGAAAATAACACCCAGACAGTGGAGCCTTTGGGTCACTAATTTGAATTCAGCTCAGATCAGTGATGACTACAAATTGTTCTGTCTGATGGCAGTGAGGCTTGCAGAAAACGCATTCTTCATCCTTATCTATGTTAATTATGCTTGTATGCTTGTCAGGAGCCAGGTTTGATGGTATAGATTGTAATCCCCTAGAGGGCAGGGACCTGTATCTGCATAATGCACTTTTTATACCCTCACTTAGATGAGGGTTGATTAGATGATCTTGATTAGGGAGATAAAGAAGTGTTCTTTCTGGGGTGTGAAATTGGGACTATCAAGCATTCCTGTGAAATATGAGAGTAACATCCCTTCCAGTTTGTTGTGGGTGGCCTTGGAACTAGTTTAGTCCCATACATAATGACAAATAGTCTCCTTTTCCAGTCCTGTCAGCAAACACTACAGCTCCCCCTGAAATGAAAAGACAGACAAGCTCCACATTTCTTTTCTTTTTTCCTGATTTGCACATGTCTGTTGGAGTCCAGCTACATACCCACCTTTTCCATTGTTTTCCTTGATCACTTTAACCCATTTTGACTGCAACATGTGATGAATTTCATTTATTTTGCTTGTGTTCAATGTTGTCCTCTGCTGATATTTGTCTTTTTGTGAATGTGTTCTGTCTCCTCACATAGAAGCAATCCTTTTGAGGTTCAGGACCATGTTTTACATCTTCTTGTAGCCTCCCCACCTATTAATACAATGTTTGCAACAGTTGGTGCTAATATCTATGGATAGATATCTATGGATTTTGTTAATAATATTGTTGAACAATTGAATAAAAGTCTTAATTAAAAGTTTGCATAGTCTTTTATGTTAACTGTTATTATGTGAGTTATGTTTCTTTTCCGACTGTTTTAATACCATGTTACTAGTGCCATGGACGCAGTGCCCCTGGTGGTCACCGCATAAATCTGGAGACCTATTCACACAGATGATGGCTACCAGCAGGTGCCTCTAATGGCGCAGGAAAATGGAGGTCAAGGAATCATAGTGCTAGTGATCACAAATAAAATGTTAGTAACTACAATGAGCTAGGCAGGGAAGACTCCCAACACAATTGTTTTTGGACCAAAACCAAATATGACAGGGACAATATTTTTCAGCAAGTGTGTGTTTCCACTTCCTCCACCCTGTTTTGCCCATCACAAAGGGATTTTTTCCCCCTGGAAAGCTCAGTTTGTTTCCATCCTCAGCCCTCTACACAGAGTTTGACTTTTGTCAACTCAGCTCTTGGATTTTTGAGATGCAGAATCAGGAGACTGTATTGAGATGAGCAGGATTAGAGAGCAGAGAGGACAAGGGAAGGACAAACAATCCAGAGTCCTGATTGCTGGGCTTGGTGGGGAGGTTGACAGAGTCAGAGCTCTAGAGTAGTGTAGGCATAGAGAGGTTTTAGAGGGGAGCAGACAGGGGTTCCCAAAGTACTGCAGAAAGTAGGGGTTGGACTCCATCTAACGCTAGTGTGTCAAGATAGGCTAGTTCTGCTGCTTGCAAGTAGCAAGCAATCCTTAAATCTGTGTGGTTTAACACAACAAAAATTCATTTCTTGCTCAAAGTCTGCTGTAGGTCCTGGTGCAGGTGTCCTCCATGTAGTGACTTGATGGCCCCAGCTGCTTTGATCTCATGACTCTACTGTCATTAAGAATGGCAGGGGAGGAGAGGGCATGGAGACCTCACAATCATTCCCTCAAGCTTTCACTAGGAAAAGACTTGCATGCAGCCCACTGCCTATACCTTGCCTCATGGCCTCCTGACTGCAGGGGCCTGGGAAGCATAGGCTTCCCTGAGTCTGGAAGGCAGGAGCTGTGGATAGGTGAGTTCTGCTAATATCACTGGCCACAGGCTCAGTAGAGGTACTCAGAAAGACTGGAATGGCTTTTACTTTTGTGGGGTTGGGCAGTGTCTCTTACAGGTGACACTCTCTGAGCCTTGGCCACAAAGGGACCTGAAATATATGTGGCTCATACAGAGAAAGGGAAAAAGGCAACTGTATGTAATAAACCTTCCTTAGGTGTTTCTGCAAAACACAATTTTAAATTTTTTTCAAGTCCACTTAGAGCATTATATCTTGTTAAGTATTATAAAAGCTTTTCAATTTTTTGCTTCCTTGCTCTTTCTCTCTCTCTCTTTTCCTTCAGTGAGAAAATACTCACAAATGCTGTTATTCCCATGACTTATTCAGAGGAAGTTTTAAATTTGGTTTTATTTCCTTTGCTTCCTTGATATTCACTTTATTAGGCATCTTAAGATGGAGAAAAGGTTACAAATTCCCTTTAGTATCATTAAAAAGAAGCCTGTCGAGGATGACATAAATGTGACGGTCATTCATGATTCCTTTGAGCTTTATGACTCTTCCAAGAAAATAAAAAGTCTATATTGCAAATCCATAGGAGAAACGAAGCTGGCAGGATGTGCCTAATGTGATTTCTTAGCAACTGTATTTCATTCAGTAGAGGACAAAAGAATATAGAAGTACCCACATTTTTTTTTGAAAAATAGGATAAATTATGAAGCAATTTTAGATCTTTCTACAGTTTTCTCAATAGGAACAACTATATTTTAGGAGAGATCATGTGATTATTTGTGTCTTGACAACATTTCAACAGTTTCAACAGGTGGCACATATCATTAACAACAACAAAGAAACCACAACTCCTGGTTGGGGTAAATAAGAGTGAGAGAAAGCACAATTGAATACTTCAGTACGCAATTACATTTTCTGCATAATTAGTCATAAATTGAGCATTCAAACATAGATGCATGCGTAATTAATTATGACTTATTTAAAAGCACTCAGGTTGTGACACTTTGTTCTTCATTTCCTCCTGCAAATCAAATTACTGAAGTTTTCACTTTATTTCAAAATAATTTTCCCTGCATTATTTTCAAAAACTTCTACTGAGATGTAGGGTTGATTGCAATATAAAAAATTGATGCAGTGAGATAGGTACCAGTCAGGGAAGAGTAGGTAGGGATGGTATATGAATGCATAAGATTGCAGAGGGTTAGCAGAACTCATTTTGAAGGCAGACGGTGAGGCTAGGGCTGGCTGGGCTAAGATTTTTCATGGTGTTTTTTGATTGGGTTGTCTCATCCAAGGAAAGATGCCACATCAAGAGAAATAATACAAATAAAGTATAATGATTTCGTGATTAATGATCTGGATATGAGGCTAAATTGCCATCTTTTAAAACATGCTCAGTTGAAGTATTCTGTCAACTAATGAATATTTTATTCTTAGCAGATTTAGATGGTGTTAATTCCAGATTGCATCTGTTTTGTAACAGAGTCCACTCATTGTTTGAGGAAAATTGAATTATATTGCCTGGACACGTGTGTTGTCCACATTATGGCCTCTTTGTTCGAATGCTATGTGATGACACCTCAATAACTATGTCTATTGCAAGGGCTTCTAATTGTTGCCACTCCCTTTTCTGGCATGAACAGTCATGAAAGCTGAGCAATTTATCCCTGATAGGCTTCTCTGTATATAGACTCCAAGCCAGTGCTCTATAACTGTTCCCAATAATTATCCCTAATAGTGTGGACATTAATATCTCTGGAAGTCTGGGGCCATATCTCAGCCTTGTCCCTTCAGAAAATGGGAAAATTCTTTATTTTTTATATCAGAAATTTATGTGAATTCTTTATTCTGTATTTATGTCTGTTTTAACATAAAAAATGTAAATCATAAACTGTGGGAAAATATTCAAAAATGATTTCTACCTAACTCATTGGCTTAGTGTCTTTCATAATGAGTCTCTCACCAGGGGAGAACCCAGATGAGTGGTAAAGATCTAGTACAGTACATCAGTTTTGGTGTCTGAGCAATTTCCCTTAATATTTCAAGAACATGAATGCATAAATCCAGGGTTTGTATATGTGTATATGTACAGACTTTTCAGTTTTATGAGCTATGTCAATGCTGTCAAAGAGGAAGTTCAGGGCATTTTCATGCAACTGTTGGTAAAATTTAAATAAGGTATCTTCTCACTAAGAGCTGGTCAAGTCAATCCTGAATGTATCTGCCCTATTTTTATCAGCTCATTGAACATAGTGAGAAGATTGAGAACCAGATACTTTGGATCAAGGCATGCTTGATGAACACAATGTCTACTGTTCCAGTCAGATTGTGCAATGGTTTTGATGCATTTTACTGCTTCAACAGTATCGTTCATCACAGATTTCATGTTTTTTTGCACGTGTCCATGCATTCCTCTCCAGTCAGTATCAGATTCAGTTTAAAAAGTCTCGTTATCTAGTTGGAAGCTTATTCATTGGATAGAATGATATGAACATCATTAAACATTTTAGAAATCAGCATGGGATTTTTTTCATTATAAGTATAGGAAATAAATAACAATTACAGGGCCAATTCATTCATTTCTACACATTCTTTGAACTGTAAAAAGGTAAAAAGAACTGTGTTAACCATAATTCCACAGTTGGTTACTTATCTAAATGTGTGTTTTTACCCCAGGCTCCTGCAACCATTTCTTTAGTATTGCATTTTCCTATGATGTGCTTAACTGGAATAGAAGCAAACATGTCCACCCCTACTTTGGCTCCAGAGAGAACTTTCTAAATGATTCTGTTTTGTTTCCACCTTGGTTGGGGGCAAGTTTTTCCTTTTATTTTCCACTGTACCCTGTGTGGTTATGGAGGACTTACAGATACCCAGGATTCTTGGATGATTATCATCAATTACCGGGTCAGCTTGCCTACAGGATTCCCCACCGTCTCTTCAGTCTGCAGGCACAAAGTCCTTTTTATCCTGCCCACTTTGAGGGCTTCTGGGAATCTTCCTGCTCTTCCAATTTAAATTTATCCTTTGCACACTGATCTCCCTCCCATCCTTCCCCTTCTTCCATCCAGTCTTTAAATGGAAAGGGCTTATGGCTTTTTTTAGTCTCATTCTCAGGCACCATCTCTGAGTTTTGTTTCTCCTTCTGTTTTGTCTAGAAGAGAGAAAAAAAAAATGGCCTTGAGTATTGTTGAAACAGTGGAGTGAAATATAGAACCTATATACACAGATTAAGATTCCAAGATATAATCCTGCCACAAGCCAAGTTTGTCAGATTTTCTCCTTTTAATTTTAAGGTGACCTTGAAGGAAGCCTCAAGCAATTCTTTGTTTAAAAATGCTTTCTTCTTTCTTTATTCAGCCATCCTTTTCTTCATCTGTAGCCTCTTTCAATACACTGGGACTTGGCTGAACCAAGTTTGGAAACCTCTGGAAGCAGGTCTTCAGGCCTCTTGGGGCTTTGAAAAACTGGTCCTTCGTTTTTTCTTTGGGGCAGGAAGAATGTTGCTCTTTCTCTCAGTTTTCTGGAAAGAAATGGCTATGTAGCTGCTCCATATGTGACAGTGTCCCAATTTCACTGGACTTAGTCTGAAATTACAGGCCATTTCTCTGAATCAGAGGCTCTATATTGCAAAGGACTTTTAATATTGCTAATGGGGAAGAAGCTTTTACAGGAGAAGAAAGACAGAAGGAAGGCTTCTGAGGCATAGTCAGCCAAGGAGTACTGGCCCCAAAACTGCCCTCATGCCTCCTGATGGGATATAGCTCAGCCCTGGGCCTTGGCACCTCCAAAGCTAGGACCATGGATGTCTGGATGCAGACAACAGCGAACTGGCACCAAGGTTTTTATTTAATACTAAGAGTCCTTCACACCCTGTTGATTCAAATCAAAGGGATCCACATCAGTTTTCACATCTCACTGATTATTTTGTATATGGCACTGTGTGTTCATTTAGGCTCAAAATTGCATCCATATATTTTCTGCTTTCCATGATCTCTTTTGCTTCATTTGCTTTTCTGAAATACTTCCAATTATTTGGGCGCCCAATTGTTCGTGAAGTGGTCACTCAGTTTGTGCCGAAAAGGCAATTTTAGAAAAAATGATTTGTCATCATCATCATCATCATCATCATGTTATATGTTGATTTCAAAAAGACCTGACCATTTAAGCCCATTGAGATATTAAATGATTTCCCTTTTTCAAACTTTGAAATAATCCTTCTTTAAAATCTTTTAGTCATTTTTATTTTTTGGTTAAAGAGGTCTTAGCTGATGAGTTGCAACAAGAGAGCTTTATATCTGATCAGCCTATACCTGGGGAGCATGAATGGAGCAATTACACCCAGGGATAACTAAACCGTTAGTTCATAGACTAAGCGATTTGATTCAACTGGCATAGTAAGTACTCTTTGTTGATAGTGGTATCAATCAGAATTGAGAAAGTCATTCTGGGGTTAGAGTCTGGAGACAAACCTTTTTCAGCCTCCTCTTATAGTCAGTCTTCTGACATCCTGCATTTCCTTACATAGCAAACAGAGATACCTGAAAATAACCTGCATTCTTTTATTGTCTTAGAGGAAACTGGTCAGATTCACCCAAGTTGATATATCGGATTCATTTTATTCTGTTATTTGTCAAATCAATTGATGTTGGACATGAGGGGAGGACCCAAGTGATAGCAATGCCCTCAAAATGTCTAGGAAAGCTTAGATCTGGCAGTGCTCAGGGCCACTGCTAGTATATAGGGTGCCTTTGTGCAAATTGCAAAAAAATCCTACTTTTCTTGGCAGATGAATTACAAAAGACACCCCTTCTTCAGAGTGAATGAAGCCATTCCTATGGGTGGGCTGGATTTCAGCCTCTTAAATTCTCTACATCAGGTATTTTGATGCACTCTTGAGGGGTGCCCTGTCAATGCTCCTGGCATGAGTGTTACAAGAATCCCCAAATGCCACAAGCAGATAGGAGGCTGGAAGCCAGATAGATTCAAAGGAAGGGAGAAGGGAGTAATGACAAACTCTTCCTGGTAATGGTACTGGGTGCTGACAGAGTGGGAGAAGGTTGAAACTGGAAGAGTGTTATGAACGATGACAATGGGAATAGACAATGGGGTAGAAATATTTGAAAATGTCTTAATTTTAGTAGACATATTTTAGAATATCCACCTAGGTTACTCATAATTTGCCTTTCTTTGGGAAAATTTACTTTGTGTAACAAATCACTGCAAACATTCAAGCCTTGAAATAACAAATTTATTATCTCTTAGTTGTTTTGAGCCAGGAATCCAGGCTTGGCTTAGCTGGGCATCACCGGCTCAAGGATTCTCATATAGTTGTGGTTGAGTTGTTGGCTGGGGCTGTGGTCTCATCTGAAGGCTCAGCTGGGGTGTGTGTGTGGAGGGTGGAGAACTACTGCCAAGCTCATTCACGTGTTTATTGGCAAGCCTTGATCCCTTATGACATGGGCCTTTTTACGTGGCTATTTTGCGACAAGGTGCAGGGTAACCCCAGAACAAATGATTCGAGAGAATGCAAGTGTCTCAGATGAATGCCACAGTATTTTTATAATCTAATCTTAAGAGTAACACCCCACCACTGATTTCTATTTTATTCATTAGAAGGGAGTCCCTAAGTCCAGCCAAGGACACGCAAGGTTATAAAAACTAGAAAGCAGGAGCCATCTTAGAGTCTGCCTACCACAGGCTCTTGGTAGCCATGTTTATTTTGCTTCCTGTTGACTCACTGATTGGAACAAGAGTAGAAAAAATTCTCTCTCCTGGGTACTTGAGGGAAACATGGACAGAGTTAGCCAGTCTCTACATACGTCTAGTCCTGAACTATAAAACTTTTGGAGATGAAGTTTCTATCTTTCGCCCTCCCTGTTGCCTGGGGAGACAGAAAGCTAATCTTTGGAGGGAATCAGGTGGGTGAACATAGTGAAGGAGAGATAAGACATGGACTAAGAGTGCTCTCTGGCTCCCCACCTGCCTTTCTGCCTTTGGCTTTCATGAGACATCTCTGTAGCCTTTTTATAAATACTTTTCTGACTCCCCTATTCTCAGCATAGCTCATGTTGGTTCAGATAATTGCATACTGAGTCCTTCTCTGCCATCTTAAATAGAATATAATAAACAGAATGATTTTTTCAACATTATGGACATTAATTCCACGAATATTTAGTGAATGCATACTTTGTACAAAGCGCTGTCCTAGACAATGGGAAAACAGTGGTAAACAAGATGGGCGAGATCCTTGCTCCTTGCATCCTACTGTCTAGCTTAATTATTCTTAAACTCTTATGTAATTACTGAGAACTTTAAGATTTATTAAGTTACACAGGACAATTTATTTACCCCTATATCAAATAATTGCATTCTTTTGTGCTTTTTATAGACTGAGTTTCCTTATTCTATGTTTTACTTGTGGTATCTGTTAGTTTTTTTTGTGTGTGTATGTGCATTTTTTTATTGTGAACTTAGGAAACAATCAACATTGTTAGAATTGTGTATAAAGTAAGAATAAATAGTTTGTAGATGTAGGTCTAAAGAGTTTTTTTATGAGAGTTGTCTACATACCTTAGTTTATATGTTTTGGTGATGCTTAGGAGCTTTTTTGCCTACTTCCTGGTTTTTATCCATGTCTTACGTGAGATTTCTGGAGACATTCCATTGTATGCTGCCTTTAAAGAAGTCACAGTGAGAGATTATGAACTTATTTCAGTGATTTGTCAAGGCTCAAGACATTTGGAAGGTATATAATCACTGAGCAGTTTCAAGCTGGCTAGTATTACACCTAATGAACAGGAAATTGAATTCCTGTTCATCAAATATTCACTTTCTTCCTTTTCTCCCTTGGGATGAAATATACTTCTTTGCTTCATTGACTTTTGGTTTGGCCAGGTGATTTGGTCAATGGAATCTGAGTGGATGCAAGCAAAGGATGTAAATGTGCACATGAGACCAAGCTTGTCCTCTTGCATACTTGTGATTGCACAGAAAAAGCATGTCTCAGATACTCACTGCCCCTTTAACCTGGATCTCAAATGAAACATGTGGAGCAGACATAAACCCAACTTAACACTGGAGCCAAGTCACTCAACTCTCAGCCTCAAGCAGAGCCATCCCAGCTGACCTATGATCCACAAGTGAGTAAAATACATGCTTGTTGCCATAAGCCACTGAGTTTTGGAGTAGTTTGTTGTACATTATTGTAGCAATAGCTAATACACTGAATTTAGAAGGGCAAAATAATAGACTATTGTGGTAGATAAAACAATAGCTCCCCCAAAGATGTCCATGCTCTAATCTATGAACCTGTGAATATGTTATCTTACATGGCAAAAATAACTTTGTAGATGTGATTAAGTTAAGGATCTTGAGCTGGGGAGATTATCCTGGATTATCAGGGTGAACACATATAATAATAAGGATCCTTATATGAGGGAGGCAGGAGGCCAGAATAAGAGAAGGAGATGTGACAATAGAAGCAGAGGTCAGAGTGATGTAGCCATGAGCCAAGGAATGTGGACAGCATCTAGATGCTATAGAAGGAGAGATTCTAGAAGGAAAGAAGTTTTGCTGACATCTTGATTTTAGCCTTATAAGATTATTTCAGACTTTTGACCTCTAGGACTGTAAGATAATAAATTTGCATTGTTTAAGCCACTAAATTGTGGTAATTTTTTATAGCAGCAATAGGAAACTAATACAAGTATATTAAGATTATATGAATAATTACAATTTCTCTTCCTGCTACAGGAAAATATTTATATTTAGAATAATATATTATAAAATCATTCTATTAATGTATTTAGAAAGTATTCTTTCCTGAAGTCCATCACCTCTATGTATTTCTATTAACTTTTCATTTAATATGATTGAAAAAAATCAAGATTGTAGCATTATTTCTTAAGTAGATTGTGAAATATCATCCCAAGAGAAAAACCATGTAAAATATAAATCCTTTTAAATTTGTATTAACAGGATATGGATGAGGGTGGGGTAAAGCTTGTTCAAGTTAATGAAATATTAAAATTATAAAATATTTTATAAGAAATACGCATGTATCACCTTTAAGTAATATCAGTAATTAAAATTACATTAATAAATATCTAGTAGAGGTACCTAAGTCTCAATGCTTTAAAGATATACCTGCCTATACCTGTAGAGATTTGGGTCCAGAAAGGACAAGAGGGTTTAGGAGTTGGGGAATCTGTATTTTTTTTTAATTTTGAAATACCATCTATTATTTATAATTTTCAAATATGCATTAAAGTATAGAACAGTTTCTCATCTTTGGGAGATTACAGAGTTTTACCTAGATTTAACAATAATTACTATTTTGCTATATTGACTTTATGTATTTAAAACATTTTTTATCCTAAGAAATTTCAAACATAAAACTGTCCCATCGCCATTTTAACAATCACTAACTCATCCAAGTTTGTTTCACCAGTACTATCTCTCACTCTCTTTACCTCCAGGGATTATTTAAAAGCAAACTCAGAAATAGATTTTTAAACAAATATTTCAGCATGCATTGATAAAGGAGTCTTTTAAAAAACATAAGCATGCTGATAGCATCACACCTAATAAAACTAACAATAATTTTTTAATATGTTCATAGAACCAGTTCAGGTTTTGTATGCTCTGTATTTTTAATAAACTCCACAGGAGATTTCCTGCTCTCCCATGGTTGTAAATCACTGCCTTAAGCACTATCTTAACGTGATATTATGGAGGTACAAGGGAAGTATTCGGAGGTTTGAAGATAACTCAAACTTAGATTTTCCTTTGAACTGTTTCATACATGCATATTGAATGCTCATTAACATTTAATTGATCAATTACTAATTAAATGCTTACCATATCTTATAGTAGGGTAAAGAAAAGGTGAGAGGCACGGTTTCTAACCTTCAGGATATTCCAAGGTGAAACAAAGCAAAGAGAATTGAACAGGAAGAGGGCATAGTTTGAGACGGGCAGGTGACCATAGGAGCACCTTGGGTGGGGCCAGGAGTCAAAACATACACAATTGCCAAAGGTGGGCAGCAGCTGTGCATCCTGGATAGGTAAGTCCAGCTAGTAGGATCCAGAAACCAGGTCAAAGCCAGGTGGGGTGGGTTAGGAATTCAGCCTGTAAGGAGGCAGGGTTGAGAAATTCCAGTGGAGAAACTAGAAACATGACAAAAGCTAGCTAGCAAGGAGCTGTGGTTCTGGCACCGTGCCCTACCCAAAGCAGTCTGAGCTCTTGGCATTGTGCGCACATTCACACTAAATAAAGATATAGTGCGTATAGGCATTACCTCTACTAGATGTACATCTCCTGCCAAGGTATGAAGTGATCTCAGAGTGGGCCGGAAGTGGGATCCCCACAGGATCTCTTACTGTAGGTAGCATTGTGGGGCTGAGGTTTCTTCATTACCAGAATCAATCGCAGGTACACCTCCTGTTGAGGTATTTCTGACCAGCTAACCGGATGATTCTGCTCCTTCTGGGAGTGGAGAGGCACAGAAGCTGCCTCAGCGGAGAGCACCTCCCTCAGGCCCCGCCCCTTATGAGTGAGAAGTGCACCCTGGGAAAAGGGGGCGGGGCTTCCCTTGCGTGGGCTCAGTTTCCGGACAGTAGCTCCTGGCTACTCAGCTAAGGTCGCGGGGGTCACTGGGAGAGACAGGATCAGAACCCAGGAACTCCAATTCCAAGACCTCGTGGGACCGCAGTCCGTTCCGTCCTAAATATAAAATTGAGGTAATTACCGATCAAACGTGCCCCTGAGATGAATAATGAAAAGCTAATAATTGTTTTCTTTCCCTTTTAAAGAAACACACCATACTCAGACGCCCATTTACAGATATTTTCAGTTAAAATGTCACATAATATTTGTTATATCAGCAGGAGAATGGAAATTGAGTTGGCAGTGAAGCATTGCAGTGACAACTGTTACCTTGGAAACTGTAGTAAGCAATCATAATTACAATTAGCAAGACTCCCACAAAGTATACATAAATATTCTCGTGCCAGAGACAAGTGCCACGTACACCAGACAGCAGAGTAAACCGTGAGACCCGCTTTTCTTTTTCTTTGACATGTCCTTGTAGATAGTAAAGTTCTGTTAAGAGATATTGCAGCTTCTTTGAATTTAGGTGAATGCATTTCCTTATGTGCTGGTTTTGAGGCTTATAACATAATGGCATCTGACATATAGTGGATTACATGGAAGCTTCAACTGACCCTTAGTTGAAGTACAACCAGCCTTGAATGGGCTTTTAAACAAAGCCTGATCTCAGAAGAAAATAAGGCACTTGTAAATAATAAATGGTACTGTGGCACAATTGCAAGGGTGCTCTAGGGAAATGTATTGCAACACAGAAAAAATGGTTCAAACATGCGATTTAATCACTCACTGCTACTTGACTTTAGTTTCTTCTTTATTACCATGAAAATGTTCCCTTTGATTCAAACTTCACTGTCAAATTGAAAGAAGTCAAAGGAAGAGTGAGTGATAGATTTATTCTCACTTGGACACACCAGGAGTGTCCCGGCCTCTGTGAATTCTTTCATGAACAGAGGAGAAAAGGCAGTTAGGTCAAGAGTGTGTGCAAGTCCGTATTTCTGTACACTTGTGGGAACAAAGATCTGAAGGTAAATATATCTTCATAGCTGAACCATTGTTATTTTATTTTTATTTTTTTAGCGTATGCCTCTTCTGAAGAGCCATTGTTATTTTCAGGGCCACAGGGCATGCCAAAAACTCTATTCTCCTGCACACAGTAGTGTTCTGTTCAGCTTGTCTGAGCATGTTGGCTGCCTGGGCTTTCCAGATAAACACGTGTTGTGAGCAGCAACAAGGGGAAGAAACGTTGACACGAGGCCTTTGAGAGCAGAGATCTATCTTGACCTGAGCTGGAAAGAAGTCTGCTAAAATGAGTAAAAGAAAGTGACCTTGGCATAGACACTGAAATCATTGGAAGAACTCGTATTTCAGGCAGTGACATCTGTTTGGAGAATATGGGGTGGGGTGATGGTGGAAACAAGGATGGTGGACAGTGGCAAACTGCCCTCCCCTCTCTAGGTACAGCTGAGTCCTGCACGTGTCTCTCCCCGGGAGCCCTGTACTCTTAGCAACAGAGGCTAGGTTGTATGGCCTTCCCTCCTCTGCACTGTGGGTTATGAACTCACACCTGCTGCATGGAGGATTCTGCTCTTGAGAAGGGGTAGTATCTGCTGGAACAAAAGGCAGCCATGATAATTCCCCTGCCTCACACACAATTCAATCCAAGGTAGGCAAAGAAACTTCTTTTGGTTAAAATGAGAACTTTGTCTGTTACTTTTGCTGCAATTGGAAATATAATTGCTTTATTTGAAGTCTGACACCATGCTTAGTTCTCTAGGAGAGACAAAAGAATTAAAAAGAAAAACACAAACTTTCTGATCTAGTTGGAGAAAAGAGATTAGGATACTTAAACAATTAGTAAAGCATATGGTACTGAGACTGGTGTCAAGTGTGGAAATGTTGAGCCCCATGAAATACAGCAAAGGGGAGATGGATGAGGACTGAGATTGCTGGGAGGCTTCAAGTAGGTGGCACGTGGGAAGGCCTTGCACATTGTTGGGTCTCGTAGAGACATTCGGTTCTCCTGTGTGTGAAGTGGGAAGGAGGGCAGGGCTGTGCAGCGCCAGGAGGAAGCGCATCCAGCTAGAGACCCATGGAGACTGGAGTGGCGCTTGTGGCTGCCATCACTTTAAGAGTTTCCTGAGAATGGCCCCAAAGGATATCTCTATACCTTGCCTACTCTCCAAAGCTCTACCTCCTGTTGGAGATCTCCAGCTAGATGACTTGTCATCTCCACTCTGAGTCTGACTTCAGCAAGCTGCTCCTCTCAACAGCTCTTCTGTCTTGACTTCCCTATTATCTTCCTTTCCCTTCCATCTCCTTCTCCCCGCCCACATCCTCTTTATTAACACAAGAATACAGTGGTTAACTATAGAGTCTACAAATATAATAGTATATTACCATGACCAGTCCTTAAATAATGGTCCCAAGATTATGTAAGATACTGAATCATCTGGAAAATAACACTAGACCGCCAATAATTGAGGATATACTACATCCCTAGTGTTTTGTTACTTTTCAAACTTAATGTTTCTTAAAGAAATACATGAATATGGTAAAAAAAATTTTCGATAAAAAAACAATCTTTCAACCATCCTTGACTGCCAATAATTGAGGATCTACTACATCCCTCGTGTTTTGTTACTTTTCAAACTTAGTGTTTCTTAAAGAAATACATGCATGTGGTAAAAAAAAAATTATGATAAAAAAACAACAATCTTTCAACCCTCCTTTCTCTATCCCAGTTCTACTCTCCAGCAGCAACCTTTTTTATGTTTGGCTTTCTCGTGATTACATTCATGCCTCTAAATAATGTACTTCCATTTTTGATTTTTTAAAAAAACTTTAGACAATATCTGTTGACTCTCAGTCATGAAAGGTGACTTAACTCACTTATATGATACCCTACCTTTCCACCCTTGCAGTATTTGATCTTTACATTGTTATTTTTGAGTTATTACATAATGTTGTGATATTAGGCACCATATTTATCTCTCTCTATTTCTTATTTATCCTCTTTATCGCATATCTCTATACCACTCCTTCCCTGCTAACTCCGCTTCATCTCAGCCTTGTCTTAACTTTTGCATTGTCAAGATGGTTAACATTCAGGATCTTTTGTTATAAATTTGAAAACCAAAATCAGCATTTACATTATGATAACTACATGAATATTGTTCACTGCAAAGCCAAGTTGTACGTTAGGGTTGCATTGTCTTTCTTATGAGCCTAATGAAATGTCCTCTGGTCCACCCAAGATATAATTGTTGTAGCTTTAAGATCAAAAGGTTTCTCTTCCCTTACTTGGCTAACAGTTGCTTAAAGTCATAGATGCTTCAGGATCGAAACACAAATTTCTCAAACATCTTTTAATTGCTGTTTCTGTTGCCATTTCTCCCTCAGTTTTAATGGACTTATGTTGCTCATTCATATTTAAAAGTAAAGGATTAAGTAGTTGATATAGATTTGCTTTGCCCTATGGAAGAATGTCTTCTGCTTAATCACTGTGTACAGACAGGTTGGGTGTACATCACTGGCAGGCTTAGCTCTGAAGTGAACAGGCTGGGACCCCCTTCCTCAGGTCAGAATGAGGAAGATGTTTCTGGGCAAACATCCAATGCAAAGTCTTGACTTCGTCCAATCAATAGTTTGTTCAATTTCCTTAAACAGAAGCCCTCTGGAATTTTTGTTGGGATATTTTGTTGATAAATTCTGCACTGCCTGTTGCAAGGGGGGAGACAGAGGGGGGATAGCACTCTCTAATGCCATGTTTTGGGCATAGGCATTCAAAGAACCCTCCCAATAGCTCAATATTTCAACATTCCCCTCTGTCTTAAATGCTTGCTCTAAGCTTGGAGCCTTGCAGGGGCTACTAGGGGCTGATCAGATTCTACCTTCTCTGTAACGCTTTCTATCAGATGTTTTGGACTGTGGTTCCATATCTCTGTTTCATTTATCAGTAGGATCCTATACTTTCTATCTTCCAGAAATTTGTTGAAATTCTCATCCATCAATGCAATAGAGTAAACGTTTGTGTCCCCCATCAAATTTCAAATGTTGAAATCCTAACCCCCAAGGTGATGATATTAGGAGGTGGAGCCTTTGGGAGGTATGTAGGTCAGGGGGGTGGAACCCTCTTGAATGGGATTAGTGTCCTTATAAAAGAGATGCCAGAGAGTGCTCTGGCTGTTTTTCTGTCATGTAAAAATACAATGGGAAGTAAGTAATCTGCAACCCAGAAAACCGTTATCAGAACCCCATTATGCTGGGACCCTGATCTCAGACTTCTAGCTTCCAGAACTGTGATAAATAAACTTCTGTTGTCTAGAAGTCACTATGGTACTTTGTTATAGCAGCCTAACTGACTAAGACAAGCAATTCACCACTTTCCTGTTCTATTCTGGTGTTTGGAAAATGGTAAGGTATGTAATTTACCCTCTTGAACAAGAAAAGTCATACTTCTGTTCATTTTTGAACACTACCTTTAACTCTACATCTAAAACATTTAATTTTTGTATTAGTTTTATACTTCTGCTATAACAAATTATCTTAAAGTTAGTGGCTTTAAACAATGCAAATTTATTCTCTGTTTTGGAGGCCAAAAGTCAGAAATGAGTCTTACCAGTTAAAATCAAGGGCTGGTTTCTTCTAGAGGCTCCAGGAGAGAGCTTGCCTCTTCCAGTTTCTGGTGGCTGCTGGCATTTCTTAGCTCATGGTCACATCATTTGAACCTCTTGCTTCTGCCTCACATTTCCTACTCCCTCGTTCATGGTCAGACTCTCCCTCTGTGTTCATTTTATAAGGAGTATTGTGATTACATTTAGGGTCTACCTGGATACTCCAGGACAATCTCCCTTCTCAAGAATCCTTAACTTAATCACATCTGTGAGGTCCCTTTTGCCACAGGGTAGGTAACATTAACAGGTTCTAGGGATAAGGACCTGGATATCCTTGGGGACCATTTTTCAGCCTGCCACACTCTTCCTTAGTTGTCCCCTTTCTGTTACCACAGACATCCAATCAGTAATGAAGTCCTAGGGAGTGGTAAATCTAGTGGCTCTCAACCCTGATGCATGTTAGAATCACCTGAAGACCTTCAATAGCTACCATAGGTCTTGGATCCATTTTGAAGCTAAGAGAATTAGAATTTCTGGAAAGTTAGATCCAGGTATTATTATTTTTTAAAACTTTGTTTTGATAAAATTTCAATCTCACAGAAAAGTTGCAAGAAAAGTACAAATAACTCATACAGACTCCTGATTTACCAATTGTTTGTATTTTGCACCATTTACTCTATCATTCTGTCTTATTCTATTTTTTTTCCTGAACCCTTTGATAGTAAGTCTTTCAACCCTAAATGTTCTCTAGTATGTACTTCCTAAGAATAAGAACATTCACTTTCATAACCATGGTACCATTACCAAAATCAGGAATTTAACATGGATACAACATAGTTTGCTTTCCCACCAGGGATATATGTGATGTCAGAATTGTAATCTCTGCTTTTTCATTGTTTCCATTTGCCTGGAAAATCTTTGCCTATTCCTTTATTTTTAGTCTTTCTAAATTACTTTGCATTAAGTGAATTTCTGGTATAAAGCATATAGTTGAATCTTATTTATGAGCCAAATATTAATAGAAAATCTTTTAGCAAGTGAATTGTCTGTACATACTTATTGACAAAGCTGATGTGTCAGTCTTAACTTTGCCATATTATTTTGTTATTATTTTATGTTTATGTTACTTTTGCTGTTTTTCTACATAATTTGTTTCCTTTCATTTTAGATTTTTAAGTTATTTTAGTATTTAGCATTATTTATATTTTTACTTTAGAGGCTATCTTTGTACACCTTTTAAAAATGCCCTTAGTCACACCCATTAGGCTGGCTACTATTAAAAAAGAAAAAACAACCAGAAAATAACAAGTGTTGGTGAGAATATGGAGAAATTGCAACCCTTGTGCATTGTTGAGATTGTTAAGTGGTGAAACTGCTATGGAAAACAGTATAGTGGTTCCTCAAAACATTGAATATAGAACTACCATATCACCCAGCAATCGCAATTCTGGGTATATATTCAGAAAATTTGAAAGGAGTGTCTCAAAGACATATTTGGACATTCATGTTCATAGCAGCCCTATTTATTACAATAGCCAAAAAGTGAAAGCAACCCAAATGTCCATTGATGGTTGAATGGATAAACAAAATGTGGTACATGTATGTATACATACACACACACACACACACACACACACACACACATATATACACATACATACACAATGGAATATTCTATAGCCTTAAAAAGAAATGAAATTCTGCCATATGCTACAACATGATGAACCTTGAGGGCACTATGTTAAATGAAGTAAACCAGTTAAAAAAGACAAATACTATTTGATTCCACCTATGTGAGGTATCTAAAGTAGTCAAATCCATAGATATAAAAAGTAGAGGCCAGGCACAGTGGCTCATGCTTATAATCCTAGCACTTTAGTAGGCCCAGGTGGGAGGATTGCTTCAGGCCTGGAGTTTGAGGTCGCAGTGAGCTATGGTGACACCACTGCACTCTAGCGTGGGTGACAGAGAGAGACCCTGTCTCAAAAAAAAAAAAAAAAAAAAAAGTACAATGGTAGTTACCAGAGGCTGGTGGAGGGAGCAAAGAAAGGTTGCTGTTTAATGGATATAGAATTTCAATTCTGCAAGGTACAAAGGTAATGGAAATTTGTTTTACATCAATGTGAATATACTTAACACTACTTAACTGAACACTTAAAAATAGTTAAGGTGGTAAATTTTAGGATATGTGTTTTTAACCACAATAAAAATGCCATCTGTCCTGTGTTTTTTATTTAACTTTTTTATCAGTTTCCTTTTAGTATCCTTTGATTCCAATCTATTGTGTATGTAGTAGTCAATGAGCTTATGCATTAGCAGTTTTAAAATATTTCCATGTGTTTCCATTATGCAGTTAGAGCTGAGAATCATGGAGTAGCTTCCCTATACATCCCTTCCCTGCTAGTCTCATACCACAATTCCATTCCAGCTTTCAGCACTCCTCACATATTGTAAATTCCCCTATCTGGCTTTTCTCAGACTATTTATTCAGTCCTCTCTAAATACTCTACCCAGAGTAATCTTCAGAAGTTCCACTTTGTGTCACTTTCTCCACTCTTAAAAAGTCACCAATGGTTCTTTTCTATTGCTTCAAACTCAGAGTAGGTGAATCGATTTGAGTCCCAGCTGGGCCACTTACAAGTTATATGACCTTTGTTAAGCAGTTTAAGGGACTAACACGTTGCAGGATCATAGCAGTTGTTCAATAAACACCCTTCCATCCTTCTTTCATCAAATTCTGGTGTCCCATCCTTTTGGTCTGCCCACCCCCTCCCTATACCCACCTTCTCACAGCCATCTTGAGGTATTAAAACCAAACTTGTCTTTTATTTTTATTTATTTTTATTTATTTATTTTTTTTTTGAGACAGAGTCTCACTTTTGTTGCCCTGGCTAGAGTGAGTGCCGTGGCGTCAGCGTAGCTCACAGCAACCTCAAACTCCTGGGCTCAAGCAATCCTGCTGCCTCAGCCTCCCAAGTAGCTGGGACTACAGGCATGCGCCACAATGCCCGGCTAATTTTTTGTATATATATTTTTAGTTGGTCAATTAATTTCTTTCTATTTTTAGTAGAGACGGGGTCTCGCTCAGGATGGTTTCGAACTCCCAACCTCGAGCAATCCGCCCGCCTCGGCCTCCCAGAGTGCTAGGATTACAGGCGTGAGCCACTGCGCCCGGCCCAAACTTGTCTTTTAAGACCACATTCAAGAGCCACCTCTTGCCTAAACACTTCAGCCAGAAATGACCTTGCTTTTCTCTGAGCCCCTGTGATACTAATATGTGGAACTTTTAGTGACTGTGTACTTGTGCTCTTTCTGTTTACAGAAGTGTGAATAAAATTAATTAAATGGGAACAGATACCCAGAACAGGTGAGGGTGGGAGCACACCCCCCCCACACACATACACACACAGAGAAACAATGGAATACTCTCCAACCTTAAAAAGAAATAAAATTGTAGCTGTTATATGCTACAACATGATAGCTCACTCTATCCAAGAATTGAGGAATCACATCATTTGCTTTGAAAACACATAGCCTTGCTTCCACACTTATATAGTTCCAAATCACCCTTCCCCTTTGTATTGTTTGGCAAGTTGCATGTTTCATAAATCTATTACAGTGAAAGCTCTTTGAGGGCAGGGATTATGTTTTAAGCATCTCTGTATTTGATATATTCTTGGAAAGCAATAAATATTTCTTCTGTAAAAGGATCTATCTATCTAATAATAGCTGACACTTAGATTCAATGCTTATTATCCACCTAGTCCTGCTCTAAGTGCTTTACATTAAATCCTCACAGTGACATATGAAGTAGATCCTATTATTAGCTTCGTTTTACTACTATTAGTATCTAGAATGGAGGTTCAGAGAAGTGAAGTTACTTGCCCAAATTTGCAAAGCAAGTTTGTGACAGAGGCAGGCTGGGGTATGAATTTGAATAGTGTGTCTTCAGAATTCATGCTGTCTTACCTTCTACTGCCTCTCGTTGATGGACTTAATTATATACCTGCAAATTATAATTGTTCATATTTTGTTACCAGATGTTGACTATATTAATATTTTCCATTTCACTGAATTTTTAAGCAAATGAATGTCAATGGGGCCCTCAGTGTTGACCCAGTGGACTCAAGTGCCCTTTGGGGTCAGCACTTCTGCATTTTGAAGTCAGCCCTGCCACCTACCTGATGTATGGTCTTGAACAAGTCACTTAACCTTTCCTGTTTCTCATCTCCACCTTCTATCGTTAGGCATTTACATAGGACTTGTTGCCATAGTAATAGAAAATAATACTGACCTGTCTCTCAGGAGTGAGTGTCATGGGGATTAACTAATTTACAGCCGTGAAGAGCTTTCAACATATGAACTGCTAAACAACAGTGAGATCGTAAAGAGAATTTAAAACACCATCAGCTTGTACAGGATGCCCATCATTATATGTTTAACTATTAGTATTACTACTCATAATAAACTTTTATGAGGTACTTTAGGTGGTTGAAGTGTTTTTATGAGAGCTAATTAGTTGTTCTAACCAGTTGTATGAGGTAGGTCAGTATTTTTAACATCCCTGTTTTGAAAATCACATTAAATCAGTGCATGCATCATTAAAAAAATCTTAAACTTCTTGATATTTGGAAGCGTTTTGTGAGTGAAGATTCTCATACAGTTATCACACCTAACACAAAGCTCCAGTGGTAGGGCAATGGGAGAGTGAAGTCTGATTTTGGTTCTTAACATACAACACTACAAGGACTTTTTGTTTTTAGTTGTTTTGATATTTATACACTATGTGGCCATTCTTGTGCTAAGTTCTCCTGTGTATTGGTCGGTCATTTAGAAAAATCGGCCCACTTTGGATATTCCAAACAGAAGTTTAATACAAGAAATTGGCTACACATATTTTGGCTACACAAGCAAATGGAAGGATTAGGTTCTGGGAGAGTAATTAAAAAGAAGAGGTTATACCCAGAAATTAGTTCCTTCAGGAATTGGTCTCACTTCCAGGGATGGGAAAAGGAAGAAGTCAAGTTGCCAGAGTCCAGGAGCACCACTTGCTGCTAGGCTGGAAGCATGGAGAGAAGCCCACAGAAGGAGCTAGAACCCCAGAAGGGAGGCAACCACCTCGAGAAGTGCTGCCAGGGCAAGAAAGAAGGATATCTCCCCTGCTCCACTCTTGATCTTGCAAGCACGACTAATAGCAAGTTAGAGTTGATTGAGCCTTGGAAATATGGGCTGTAGGTTTCTAGTCCCAGGTTTGCACAGCAGAATGGAGCAGTGTGGATGCGAGGATGAGAGACAGCAGATAACTGGCCCCTCTTATACGTTCACTGATTCTTTTTCCCTGGAGGCTGAGGGAGGTTCAGAGACTCACTCTAAGACCTTTACACCAAGAAGTAGTAGGCCTGCTAATTGTGCTCAGGTATGCTAACACCAAGTGTAATTTGTGTTCCAGACACCATACTTATCTTTCTTAGCCTTAAGGTGCTCACTTTTCCAATGGGGCTCCAGGTGCGAGTAGTAAGAATGTTCCTCTCTACCTACCTTCAAGGGTGGCATGAGGATCAAATTAAATCATGTACATAAAAGCATTTGGTTGTTGCTAATGCAATCCACAAATGCAAGTTCGTACTGTTACTTGTAAATAATTTTTACAAAGTTTTATAAAAATATTTATAAGGACAAATCCAGGATTAAGATGAGATTTTCTTCCCTTAGAATAAAGTTGGAGCTCCTTATATTAAGACTGTGGCTGAAAACTTGAGTGTGTGTGTGGGTCATCTTTCAGCTGGTAGTTGCTGTTCTTGTTGCATTCACGTGGGGCCTCACAGAACAGGTTAGAGCATTACTGTGGCTTCTAATTTATCCTGATAGGCTTTAGAAAGCATTGTCAGGTTTCAATCATATAAACTTAACTTTTATAAATATCTATATTTATTTCAAAATATTAAGAGGGTACCAGTGTTTTTGTTACACGGATGAATTGTATAATGCTGAAGTCAGGGCTTTTAGTGTGTCCCTCACCAGGATAGTGTACATTGTACCTGCTAGGTAAGTTTTTAATCCCTTATCCTCCTCCTACCCTCCCCTCTTCTCTCCAATGCTTTATATACCATATTATGACCACAGGTACTCATAGTTTAACTCCCACTTACTAATGAGAACATATGGTATAAACCTTACTTTCAAATAAGAATTTGTTACATTATTATTAATAATCTCAGTGTACAGAAGGGAAAACTGAGATATAACACATACCCATTAACTAGTTGGCTAGAAACAAATAACAGGCATCCAGTGTCCTGACTTCCATTCTATAAGTAGACATAGTGGTATATTGGAAGTAATATTCCTGGCTGGGTAAACTGAGGCAAGTCATTAACCTCTCTGACCCTCATATTTTCATTAGTAAAATAGGACTACTTGCATCACCTGAAGCATGTAAATTTGAGGACCAATTGTGACAATGTGTGTTAAAATGTTTGGTAAAATGTAAAGTGATCTACCAAGGTTGAGCACTAGCACTAAGTTACGTTGATGCTTCCTGGACTGTATAAAAACATGGCCTCTGCAAACGTTGAGAAATCCTTATGAGGAGACAAGACTCTTCAGCATCCTATCATCAGTCATTCCCAATGTCAGGAGCTGAACTTAGTGTTTGTGCCCAGCCTTCCCCATCAGAGACAATGAAATCACTCTTGTGGCCTATTGTTTTCCCAAGTAACAGCCTCATCATTTGTATTGCTCTGAGAAGGGCTATGTTGGAATCACTCACCCCAAACCCCTGCTTCTCATCAATCTCCTTTCAGCTGCAGAACCCCATGGAGGGAGACAATATCCAAATTGTTTTCGATTCAATAACTCACCCCAGTCAACAGCAAACACAATGACAGCAAATCTAAACCAGAGACACTGGGTGTTAAGTGACGCATGCATTGGCAGGTTAGCAGCCATTTGCAGGGATCTGTGTGCCTCTTTGACCTATTTGTTTAAGATGCTGGGCTATAATCGTCATTTCTAGGAGATTTTTCTTTTCTTGGAAGTGACCCAATATTTTTCTCCTCTGTTGGCTAGAGACTGTGATCCTCCCTTTGATTGAGCTGGCTTGGCAGGGACTCAGGCGCTGCTATCACTTCCTTCCCATCTGGCCCCAGAAACTGAGGCAACTCAGGGTCAGAGGCACATTTTTGATGAGGTCAGACTGAGTATCCCTCCTTTTGGACAGCGCTCAGAGTCCAGAGTCCATTCTCCTGCCCAGACTGATATCCTGGCCAGCAGCTGATCTGGATACATTTCATTCTGCCTACTGGTCCTAATGTGAACTGGAAGAGCGACCCACAGAATGATGATATGTTCCTGGTTTCCTGGGCATCCCCTTTCATATCAATGAACATTACGCAGGAGTGCTTTAGTATACAACAGTGATTGAGTATGCATGCGTATCTACCAGAGCAAGTGATGAACAATCATGGCCCCCCAAAATAATAATTGTATCCTCAATAATCATGGCCTGGGAAGGAGCTATAGGGGAGACCAGTCTGACTTCACCTTCTCAATGCCACAACTCCAAAAACAATGTGTGGGTAAATAACACAAGTCTCCAAAATTAGTGTGCTTACCAAAAGGCAACTATACCCAAAGGAAGCATTTCTGTTTGAATTTAATTGATTTAAAATTAGTGTTCCTTTCTTTTGATGGCTCCATTATTGTTTACTGGGAAAACATTTGCAGCAAAACACATATTGCATGTGTACCTGGGCATTGATAGTCTCATTGGCAAATACTCTCCACCACAGTGCCTGGATACATATTTGCCTCAGAGACCTGAACCACTCTGAAGGAACTGTTCAGGTCTCCCAAGGAAAGGCTATCTTTTCTTGACAAGAATGATGCTGATTTTATAAATCACCTTTCAGAACAGTCCTTGGCCTCAGAAGCTGTTGAACTTGTGGAAAACAGCAGAAAATATTGTTAGTAGAGTGCTACTGTTGAGCTGTATTGTTGGTTCTTCCTTCCTTTCCTTGATTTTTGGGACGAGGGTGGGAAAGGATCATGAGAGAAGGCAAAGTGGACTGGTTGGTTAACAAAGACTCTGCCTAGAAACAGATTTTTATTATCGTTGTAATCTCTTTGCTGCTTTCTCATCTGAAAGAAGGAAAAGATTCCTTAGGGAATTTGTATGTGGCAGAGGAGTCTAAGAAGTGGGTGATAGATGTACATCATCACTTTAGATAAAGGTTCTAATTTACCTTACAGCTTCTGTTCCTCCCACAGTTTAAACACAAACTTATATACACACATGTATATGTATAGACATTCTTTTTACAAATGTGATCCTTCTTCATTGTGGAAAATAAAAGTAAACAGAAAGAAAAAAATAAATGTCAACCTTAATCATACTACCCAGAGGTAATTTCTTCTATCTATGACTTCTGAGGTAATATTTTAGTAAAAATTGGGTCACATGGGCTATATTTTTTATAATTTTTTATTTTTCATTCACTTAACTATATTAAATATGTTTTCATGTTCCACATTCTACATTTTTATATTAATATCTTTGTAGAATGTTATCATGTGATGTACCATCCCCTGTTGTTAAACATTTAGAGTTGCAGTCCCCAACCCTGGGGCCGTGGACTGGTACCAGGTTGTGGCCTGCTGGATCTGGGCTGCACAGCAGGAGGTAAGCAGTGGGCAGGAGAGCGAAGCATCATCTGTATTTGCAGCCACTCCCAATCGCTCATCACCACATACACTCTGCCTCCTGTCAGAGCAGCCGCAGCATTAGATTCTCATGGGAAAACATGGATCCTTTTTAACCTTATGGGAAAAATCGGTTGAGGGATGGACCATTCAAAAACTATGCAACACTAACAAGAACAGCAACAAAACATAATTGATACCTGTTATGTAATAAACTAACTATGTCTCTCCAAAATTCTTCTGTTGAAACCCGAACCTCCAATGTGACTGTATTTGGAGATAGGGATAATTAAACTTAAATGATACCATGAGGGTGGGGTCGTAGGCCTTAATCCAGTAGGACTCGTGTCTTTATAAAAAGAGGAAGAAACACCCAAGAGCTCATTCTCTTCACACTGGCATAGAGAAAAAGCCATGTGAGGACACAGAGAGAAGGTGGCTGTCTTCAAGCCAGGAGGAGAGGCCTTACCAGACATCAAATCTGCTGTCACCTTGATCTTGGACTTCCAGCCTCCAGAACTGTAAGAAAATAGATTTCTGTTGTTTAAACCACCCAACCTGTGGTATTTTGTTACGGCAGCCTGAGTTGATGGTACCTTTGGAGATTCTTGGCAAAGCTTAGGAATTCAGCATATCCAGAAGCTGCAGCCAGGGATATTAAAAAAGCACAAAAACAATAGAGTGGAAATGCTGATTTGGGGGCACTGAAGTGCTGTAGATGGAAGAGGAGCTCTGGACTAGTGGGGCTGCTATGAAGGTGGGCATAGTAGGAAATGCATCCTGCCACAAGCTGAGAGCCATGCAGGTACTTATCTTTATTTATTTCTAACAGAGCTAAAAAGGCTCCTATCTGTACAGCAGCTGAGCTGAGGGCTTTTTCTTTTCATTCCTCCTGATATCCTGGCTCCCTTTGTCTAAGAAAAACCATGTATAAACTAATATGACTTCCATATTTTTTTTAGACATAATTCCCCTATATACCCATCAAACATAAGTTAATTGGTATTTTAAAAACCTGTGTTATAGCAGAGCTGATTGTAACCCACTCTGTGATCTCAGTTTACTCAACTGTAATTTAAGGAGGTTATAATAGAGGGATGAGTTTTTAAATTGGTGCATTGAATATTACATAGGCTATATCCTCCCCTCTCCTGGTGGTGGAGGGGGACTGTGAGGCTGGGGCCCGCTGTGGTATAAATCTTCTGGTCCTCCTCCTCCCATGCTTTAACAGAATGGCTCTGGTTTTACTTGTCATATATGATTTTATTTGGAGAAAAGGTCTGTTATGGATTAAATGTTTGGGTCCCTTCCAAATTTATGTGTTGAAGTCCTAACCCTGCATGTGATGATATTTGGAGGTAGGGCTTTTGGGAGATACAAGATTATGAGAGTGGAGCCCTCATGAATAGGATCAGTGCCCATATGAAAGGGACCTCAGAGAGCTCCCTCACTCTCTTTCTGCCACTTAAGGATACGAGAAGATGGCAGTCTGCAACCTGGAAGGGGCCATCACCAGAACCCGACCATATTGGTACCTTGATCTGGGACTTCCAGGCTCCAGAACTGTAAGAAATAAATTCTGTTGTTTATAAGTCACCCAGTATATGGTACATTGTTATAGCAGCCTGAATAAGCTAAGACATGGTCCTTCATCTTAAAAGGTTTGAAAACCTTAGGACAGGATAATATTAAACTCCCTTCCAATTGTAATTCTGTGATCTCTAAAATCGGCTTATTACCTGTGTGGACTCTGCATACGTTATTATACTCTTTAACATACATATTCTTATCTATTCTACACATTCACTCCATGAAATAATAAGGATATGTGTCATCAGTCCCATTTCATATACTTGGAAACATTACATGACTTCCCATAGTCACACACAACTAGATACAACTAGGACTTAAACTTGGGTCAAGCAACATCAGTTTCCTGCTACTATGAGAGGGAGCTTAGAATTTCATTTTTAGAACCCATAAGGAAAGTAAGAAAAAGAATAGTAATCCTAATATTTAAAACCTGGCCATGCCCAGTGGTTCATGCCTGTAATTCCAGCATTTTGGGAGGCCGAGGCAGTAGGATTGCTTGAGGCTGGGAGTTTGTGACCAGCCTGGGCAACATGGTAAGACCCTGTTTCTGCAAAAGACTAAAAAAATTTAGCCGCGTGGGTGGTGAGCACCTGTAGTCCAGCTACTTAGGAGGCAGAGGCAGGAGGATCTCTTGAGCCCAGGAGTTTGAGGTTGCTGTGAGCTATGATGACATCACTGTACTCCAGCCTGGGCAACCAAGCAAGACTGTCTCAAAAAAAAAAAAAAAAAAAAAAGAAAAAGAAAACAAACAAAAACACCCACTTAATTAAAAAGTATAGTAAGTTACGTGAGTTTTTATTTTTTAAAAAGCTGATTCTATAAGTCTGTTTTTCTGTTTACTTGGCATCGTGTTTCTCTTTATAATAGTTATATCTCTTGGATATAAGGTCTAAAATGCCCCATTACTAAGGAGTCTAGTGAGCTTGAATAGAAGGCTATCATTTTAGGAAATACTGACAAAAACAAAACTCTGTTGGTTAGCATACACTAGTTACAAGCAAGGAATCTAAGGAAAAAGTTCTTTTGAGCTTTGAACTTGAAAATGTACACTTAGAACTGGCAAACATTATCTCTTCCCAGAATGCTGATCACCTTCCCTTTTTCTGGTCTTTGTTTGCTCTTCATATCCAGTAATAACTTATATTAATACTTTTCTCTCTTCAGTTCCATCATCTTTTGTTTCATGAAATACAAATTTTGTGTGTTGTCAAAGAGTCCACTTAACTACACTCCTTTTAATAGACTCGTCTTCAGTTTCTCCCTTCACCTCACATGTATTGACTGGAAAAGCCATGTCCTCTACCATAGCCTTCTGATTTGGATTTCAGTCAGTTTATTGCTAAAAAGATGTTGATCTTTGACCTATAACCTCATGTTATATTGCTGTCTGAATGTGGTTCTTAGGTGTTACTTACTTATTTTTGGATATAATGTAACTGTGCTTCAGGGCCCCTAGCATACTCAGCTGTAGAAAGGACCACTGTTCTTTATTCAATCTCTGTTAAGTAGACAAGATGGCCCATTGAAACAGCAGTTTCTGTCTCTTTCTGTGTCCCCTTCTGTCCTTTTCTTTGTCTTCTGTTCGTCTTTCTGTTTCTTTCACCTGTTCAGTAATTACATTCCCCATCCTGGCTTCAAGGAATATCAGAGAAGAAACCAGAAGCCAGCTCTGATTTGGCATTTATCTGGAAAATATGGTAGATAGCATAGTATCTGTCCCAGAGATGGACATATGTTTTTCCTTTCTAGGATTTGGGATAAGGAATAATCAAAGAAGGCATTTCTCCATTAAGCTGAGAAAGCAGTAGCCTGGAGCCAAATATGTCTTCTGGTTTTATGGATGCACAAACCCGCAAAAGCTTAATGAAAAGGAACTTGAAAGGAGAAGAAGATTATCACATTGCTTTTAGGTTCCCTGCTTGATTACTTTTAGGTACTGAATACATGTGCCAATTTGTGAGATTGATTTAATGGTTTCCCTTTATGACATTGTTAATCATAACAATTACAATAACTTAACACTTGTGTAGTGCTTTCAGTTTTTAAAGCATTTTTATATCCATTATCTTATTAGATCTTTGCAGCAAACTTGGAAAGATATGCTTGCCAAAGAATGGTCCTTTTGCTGGGAAGGTCATCTTCTTTGAGCATGCAGCTTCGAGAAGGAGGACATGAGGAAGGTTGAGAGAAGAAGGGGACACCAAGCCAGCCAGGTCAGCTGAATCCACAGGTGCTGTGCAGATGGCATCCTGCCTCTGCCCATCCATATCCTGAGTGGGAGTATTCAGCCTTGACTTAATTTAGAAAAGCATCACTTTAGTTCCACTGAATCACTTTGCTGAACGAAGGGTCACTTCCAACAAGCCAGTTCTGGATCTGGCACATTTATGACCCATAGGTGACAACAGTGGGAGCTTCTCTAAACCCACCAAGATTGTTCTTTGTGTAGTTTTTATTATTAATTGTAAGTACTTCATCAGCAAGTATTCTAGCTCTGTTAGATTTTAGCTGATGATTTAGAGCTCAGTTCTTCCAGAATCCTACAGATGAGGCTGTTGGTGATTGAAGCAGCTTCATTGTTTTTCTTTCTTGCATCCAGGGCTAATGTAGCCCTGAATGTCTAGTTGACATTTGATTATTAGCAGGGAATTCCAAAACTCTGCTTAATCCCCATCCCCATATGTACAACAGTACAGTACGCCCCCTTCTTATACAGCCCTATGACATGGGGCAAATACTGTAATTTCTTATTTGTAGATAAGAAAACTATGTTAAGAGGTTGCATAAGTTGTTAACCACTTTAGCTATGTTTCAAGATCACTAGGAGTCAATGCAAAAAGCATATTCCTTATTGGACCTTCTTCCTGGTCCGTAACCCTCTTCTCTACGAACAGCCACTCCATGGGTAGGGGTGAATCCTGGTAGCCATGCTATGGCACATGACTTTGCCTTATCATGGCTGTTTAGAAAACAGGTGAATGTAAGTAGGTAGAGCAAATGGTGTCTCCTGGCAATTAGGAATTGGAATGAATAGATTACTCAGTTTAATGGGTTACTTGAAATTAGGATAAACTCTGGGGCTGTGGCCACCATGTCTGGCTATATAAACATTAAACAGAGACTAGAGAGAAGAGACAAAAGTGGGGACAAAGCAAGCAGAGAGAGAGAAACTATGTGGTGCTAGAGGATGGGAGTGCGGTAGGAAGCTAGAGCAGCTGCCTGGTTTCTTCTCTGTTTTTTAGTTCCTGGCTTCAGATACACAAACGGACCAGCCCCTGTGTAATCCCTGCCCTTCCGTTCTATGAAGCACTCCAGGATTCGTTCTGATAAATGCCTGTTTTTACTCAAGTTATGTTCAAGGTAGTTTTTGATTCTCGTCATTCAAAGAGCTTTAACTTGGAAATTCTGGAAATGACCTTTAATTATTTGCACCAAGCATTTGCACCATGGGCTATGCAGAGGAAATAGCCTGCTCACTCAGCTGCAAATGTCCCCAAGAGTCCCTGTCCTGCCTACCCGTGTGGTCAGGAGATGGCCTTCTTCTGCCGTGCCTGGTTGCATCCTGAAGCTTCCTGTGAGAAGGGCAGCTCCAGCTGGGTACTGGGATACTTTATCCTCCTGACACCCATCTCATTAATACCTCGTGCTGCCGCATGCCCACTTCCTTTTTCCTTTGTAGTTGTTCTGTCACTCATTGTTTGCTAATGACTAGTTGGCAGGCGGAGAGAAGAGAAGTGGCAGCCAGCCTGGCCTTCAGACTGGAAAGAAGTATGTTTTCTAGAGAATGAAAACACTATTTGGGAGGAATCACGTTCCAGCACTGAATATTTCTTTCAAAGTCCTGCTGGGCTCCTTCTGTCTCCAAGTGCCTGTGCTTTCCTTTGTCACTTCCTCCCACCTCCTACCCAGATGGAGACTGGCAGGGCCACCTTATTTGGGTACAGGGCTCCTCAAAGGCAGGTGTAGGCTCTGGGGAGACTCTAATATGATCTCTGGGAAGCAAAATATTAGAGCAGTTATAATCATAGGAAAATAATAGGCTGCTATTTTGAAACCTTTGACAACCTCTCAGTTTTTCTCGAGAAAGCCAGTAATTAGTGAGAAATACTGGGTTCTCTCTGATATCCAGTCAAAAGAAGTCTCCTAAGCCTGTAGAATAAATTTATTGTTGTCTTGGATTTAGTATTTGTTCCAGGGAGGAACTCCAGACACTGTTTCTCCCATTGCCCTCCTTCTTACCTGGGGAATGGTCCATCCACCTCCCTACCCCAGAGCTCCTAAAAGCCAAGCAGCTGGGACCAGCCCTCTGAGGCCAGACCTTACCCTGACCGTAGGGAGAATGATGTTGCAAACTTTGATGATAATGCTGACTATTCATTTAATATTCACCATATACAAAACAGTCTTCAAACACCCGGTCAAAAAACTGCTCTGGTCTGCATGGTTCTCTAAATGCTTCTCAGCCAGAAGAGGGCGTTGCATCCTGATTTTTTTTTTTTTTCCTTTTTAAACTAAGCAGAAAGCCCTAGAAGAAGAGCAAATGATTTTTAGATCCGTAGTTTTCTATGCATAAATAGCAACACAATAACAAAAAGTTCATCTGTTGAAGACAAATAATCCAAAGAAATATTTGTAAATGCAGACCAGGCAGCTGGCATATAACACTGCTAAGGGTACTAGGGTCCAATGGCTTTTGGTGACCATATTTCTTATGCTGCTTGCTCAGGTTCGAAATGAAGTGACAAAAATGCAGCAAGGGCCTCTTGCTAGTGAGGAAAAGTGGGTAATATATTTGTTTGTACTATGGGATTGCAGTTCTACTAGAAGGAACACTTGACATTTTGATGAGTGCCTCCAGGGAGAAAAGGTACTAACTTCAGAACTTAGTTTTAATTATACTAAGGAGATTACATTATTCAAAAGCATCCCACTGGTAAGGTGCAACATTTCCTGAAACAGTTTAGTGGAAAATGCCACATTAATCAGTTCAATATTTCACTCAGAAGGCTTAATGATGGGAGAAGTTTAAAGTACTGTAGCACAATAACACAGAAAGAAAGAAAAGAAAGAATGTTCACTTAGAGGGAATAGTTGTTAGTCCCTCTTGTGTCTTTCCCCATTAAATCTGGCTGGCTGCACTAGCAACCCAGTAGGGATCCACATGTGGGACTCCATCATTCCTGAAATAGAAGGACCCCGGAAAGGCAACAAACACAAGGTGAGAGAAGTATGTTATGTTCAAGCCACGTCCTCTGCCCAGCTGTTCTCATCCACCCAGCAGTTTACCTCTGCGCCTCTCTTAATTGGCCCAGGTTGGTGGTTTATAGCTGCGCTCTTCCTCCCCATCCAGACGGACAAAAGATTCTCGTAAACGTGTGGTACCTGAAATTAAAGGGATTTGGGCAAAATGTGATTCCTAAGCAGCCAGTATTCCTTCCGTTCTTTCCCTCAACTCATATTCTAATTACTATTTCCAGTCTAGACAATTTGAACAAGAATCTGTCCTGAAAGCCAGAAAGGTTGGTGCTTACCATAATAGGGTGTCACCTGAAAGGTGGTGGCCAACACACATGAGCATATTGAGATGCTGAAAGACCAAGTGTCAATGAAGATTGGAAATTCAATCCAGATCTTAGTGTTTATAAACATACAAACCAGCCTTATGGTTAGTCAAATTAGAGAAACAATTAAAAAACAACTAATCAAGATCCATTGTCCACATGGGGCAGTATTCCAGCAACTTGTTGCAAGCAACTGTGGAGCCATAGTGGACTCATGGCTGAAGCCAGTGAGGGCTGCCAGTTAGGGGTAAGAAACAATCACTATTTATGTATGTTCGTTAAATTTTTTTAATCCAATTATTAGTTAATTTGTTTTTTGGCCTCACCACAATGAAGCTGAAGTGCCTTGAATTAAAAACAAGAAATCAAGACTAAAATAGCATAGCTAAATTGTCTAGAATGTACACCATGTGACATTTCCCTGCCTTGTTTTCTTTTCTCTGTTTCTTAGTAAATGTTATAACAGATTTTTACTACATGTGTGCACTGGGTTTCCTCCTGCTTTGTGCATCAGAATCACCTTTGTTTTTACCTTTGAAGCTCTCTATTTCTTCCTTGACACTTTTCTTCCTCCTACAAGACGCTGTGTTTCTTTCTCCAACGGAGGTTCCTTGTGTTGCTTTACTCATGATTTCCTTCTACATATATCCTTTTGGGCAGCTTTCTCCATAGAAGGAATCTAACCTTAGTGGTCTCTGAAATGCTAGCTTACTTTTTCTAATACAGGAATTTCCAACCTTTTTGGAGTAGTATTAACCCATTCTTGCCCTATTCTTATTTTGCTTCTGAGACCCTATCAAAGTGATTTAATGTACATTTATTGAAAAAATTGTAGGAATCTGAGTTTTGTTTTAAGATGTGTACAACAGCCCATGAGATTTTAGTAATAGCTCAGGGTAACCAATAAGTATGATTTCACTATTGAAATTATTATAATATTTCAATATCATGATGTCCAAGCTAATACATAACATATATACCTGCCACAGATTTAAACAGGAGTGTTCTGTCTCCTAGTCAGGGGCTTCTGCCACTGTCTTGATGATCTTGGAAAGTCATAGTTGTATGTGGCTATTTTATGTTGTTTTGTTTACTATCACACAAAGTCCTTTGTAGGGTTTTGGACTAATCCTTTGAATTAAATTGAATGACTTTGATTAGCTCCTCGTTTGTTCTTTCTTGTAAGCCCTGGGGCCCTGGTCCTGACACAGTAGCAGGGATGCTGAAACCCATGGAGTTATCATCTATTTTCTTGTCTTGATTGTTGTTTTCTAGTTTTTGGATTCTAGGTGCTGTTTCACTTTTCAAATGTGGTTGACTTCAGCTTTGTATTTTTACAGAATGGGTTTTCTAAGCATCATAACCAGACCCTAGTTAACAAAAGGGGTGGAAGTGGGGAACACAGTGTTATAAGAAAATTAGAAAACAGAATTCTACATGTTGAATCACCTAGAAATTGCTAGATATAGAGTAGCAGGCTGTAGCCAAACTGACTTGAAATATTGAACGTTCATTAGCTATAACAAAAAGATTCAATTATACTGCACACATCGGCATAAAGTCTTTGTGGTTTTAAAATAGTAGACTTTTCATTTGACGCAGATTCTCATGGGAGAAGGTAGTATAGGACTCCTCACCCATCCATACTCTATGCAGGAGGGGGCCTGATTTTACTTCTGTAATTGTCCCTCTCAAGTCCCTGTTCCTCAATTACCTTTTATGAATTTATGAATTGATGCCGGCTTTGACATGAATGGTGCTGGCTGCTGGCCTGACCTCCCCCTGTGCTAACAGTCTCTTCTCTTATTATTTTTTCATTGCTTATGATGTGGTTTCACTATCACCATGATAATAATTTACTGAGGCTTGTTATCTACCTCTTATTGGGCAGTACCCATCTTTTCTTAAAAATTGAAGCTAGGAGAGCTCTGGCCTTCCAAAGATTTTTTTTCCGTAACTTTGGGCTTCAAAAATTTCTACTCCTCTCACGCTATGTGGATTAACCCTATCTGGTTCCATCTGTTGTCCTTCTATCACTTCTTTAACATTGCAACTTATTCTATTGTTTGGTTTCTGTAGAGCCATGCATATACCTGTTGCAAATACTCTTATCCTAGCCAGGAATAACTATTTTTTTTTTTTTTTACATGATTCACTTATGTAAATAAAAAATATTTGAAGTTGCATTTCTTTTTATAAACTTTATGAATTTAAAATTCAGAAAATGCTTTTTTTTGTATTGCAATGCCACTGAATGGTTACATTACCTTTTTTGCTAAAATTTCAGGAATTACAAAATTAGCAAGCACGGTGCCTCTTTTTCTTAACCTCATTGTTCTTAAGAATCAACTGAGAACATTTTAAAACTTAGTTGCTTGAGCCAGACCCATGGAGAGTCTCATTCAAATTTTTCTAGGCCTTAACCAACCTTTTAGAATAACTCTGAAAACCAATGCAGAGAAATATGAGGCTGACAGTGCTGAGGTTTGAACACATATCAGTACTGAGCAACTTGGAACTGGTTTATTTTGTCTATCTTTGCTGATCTTCGAAGCTTTAATTTGCAAATGTGGTTTGCCTTATGATATATCTTAATATAGTATTCTCCAAAGCATTAACTTAAATAATTTATTTAAAATAAGAAAAATGTCATCTTTAAAACAAAGAAATATTCATCAATGCCCTTTCTTTGAAATGTAAAGTTCTTATCAGTCGCTTATTTCTTTTTGACAGCAATCCTAACAACAGTTTCATTTTATTTAGGAAGTGGTTCTTCTCAATTTGGAGCATCTATTAAAATTAAAAAAACACATTATGATCCAGCAATTGCATTACACTGCGGGTGTGGTGACCGGGCAGAACTACGTGCCACTCCTCCTAGACACCTGGGTCCCACTGGCTGATTCCTGCCCCCATCCCAGTCCTTCTCACTTTTCTAGACCAAGCTAACAGCCCTTCACAATTGCCAGCTTGGTAGCCTAAGCAGTTTTGCTCTGGCTGACCTGTTGGGAGTGTGGCCCTGAGCTGTCTGTAGTATGTACGGGTTAGGCTTAGCTGAGTTTGGCCCTCTGGGGCCAGGAGTGGGGATTTCAGAAAATAAACTTCAGGTCACATCTCAAAGATAGTGCTGTTGCTCTTATTGATGTAGGTGCCACATATGAGTTCCTGCAGAAAGCTAACAGAAAGGAGAGACTGGCTCTATAAAATTTTGGTCTTCTATTTAATTCTCATTATATTCCACTGCTGGATTTCCCAATATAATGGCCAATTTTTATGGAGTGCTCACTATGTGCCAGACACTCTAAGTATTTTACATGTGTTATCTCAACTAATTCTTGCAGCAACCTATGACATAGGTGCAATTATCACCCTCATTTTACCAGTCAGGAAACTGAGGCACAGAAAAATTATTTTGCTCAAAGTCATACAAATAAGTGTCAAAGCCAGGATTTGAATCCAAGAGCTCATTTCTCTGCTCCCTCCTCCTGTATAGACCAAACCTGTCCTTTCCTAGCCATCCCCAATACTTTAAAGTCAGAAAGTTTGAAGACAAAAATGAAACGCCACTTAAGAATGCATGGTTCCTTCCATTAGGAGAGAAAAATCTTAGAATTTAAGGTTAATAAGATAATGATTTAAAATATAAGACTTTGATGGAAGCAATCTATAAAAAATATATCCAAGAACATCTATTTTCTTGAATTTTAAGTTCTTAAACTTCTGTGTTTGATAATATTTTCTTGGTGTTCCACCTCTCAAAATTTGCAAGCATAATTTATTATATATAAGAGAGGTAGTGTTGCTTAGTAGTAAAAACATGGACTTGAGCCAGATTCCCTAAATTCAAATCTCGGCTTTAGCACTCATTAGCTGTGTGATGTTAGGCAAGTTACTTAACTTGTCTGTGCCTCAGTTTCTTCATCTGTAAGAGTAGTACCTATCTCTTTGGGTTTGTTATAACAATTAAATGAGTTTTATAGTTAAACACTTAGAATAGTGTCTGGCACATGGTAAGTACTATAAAAATATTTCTTAAATAATTAAGAAAATTAAAAGTAAGGTTCAGCACAACCAAACTGTATGGAATCTATCTAACCCATTGATTTTTTTTTTTTTTTAAGGGAGAGAAAAGAGTAAAGAAACCCATATTTGTTGAGCTTTTCTTCTGGCAGCTAGCAATAGCTAGTACCAAATAAATACAGCCTTTAGAATTTCTAGGTAAGTAAAAACCTCCTTCTAATTCAAGCAGATGACCATGATTCTCAAGAAATAGATTCTGTGTCCACAGAGAGCTGGGCTTAATAACAAATGGGAAACAGGCCCCAAAGACAGCATGCTCTCAGCAAGGTTTGTGGGCTTCTGGGGCTTGGGGCTTGAGGGCTTTGGAATTTGATGCTTGCTCAGAGTTGTTAATGTGGCTATTAGCCTTGAGACTTTTCTGCTTTCATACCACACACATCCATGTTTTCTTATTTCCTTCTCTTCATTTCCTCCAAATTTCATACTGTAGACCTTACCCCGTGTTTCTGTTGTGTTTCACATTCTTAGAGTTGGCATTATGGTTTTAGTGTCTTTAGGGCATTAAAATCTATATTTCACTGTAACAAACAGGAGCAAATCTTAAGATTTCTAGCTGGAATTCTTTTCAGCCTTTCCCCTATTGATATTTGCAGTTTCATTTTGCTCTAATTGTCCCCGGTGGTGCAAATAGGCAGGGACTCAGCCTTCGCTGATGGATGCTGAGCCGCCACTACCTTTTTCTGCCTAGAAAACAGAATGGATCCTGGGGGCAAAGATTAGCACTTTTTAACACTGGACAGAGTTGGGAGAAAATTATAATGCCTCCATTTTACCTTTCTCTATTGATTATTGCTATCATTATTGCTTCTGCTTTTGTTAGAAAGGGGCTCCTTGAGAGGGAAGAGAGAGCAGTGGCCACATGAAAACAGTGAAGCCATGTACAGGTAGCTTGCAAAACCCTTTGGGATCACTCAAGCTGAAAAGAAGTTGTAAAATGTAAAACAGCATCATTAATAATAATACTTTTATGATTGTAAATAGCAGCAAGTAAAATTGAGTTGCTTGGTGCTCCAGGCTTTACACCGGACTTCCCTAAACAGTGAGGCTGTGGTACCCTTACTTTCCTTTCTCTTTATTGCTCATCTCGTATTCTATAACACGTTCCTCTGCAATTGCCATAAGCAAATCATTTAACCCATAGGAATAATCCTGGGAAGGTGATGTCAGTGCAAACATATCTGTGGCTGTAAAGATCAGCCATGCACAAACACCCAAAGGAAAGGACTTACAAATATGAAGTGCTATATCAATAGCAACTGCTGCAACTAATTGATAATAACAGTATATGTGCACAGCCCAAAGCATGCAGGGAGCTGCATTTCAGAGAGCTAGGCAAAAGGAATCGAGCCAGGAGCAACTGGAGAGCTGGAGTTCCAAGCCCTGTCTACACAGCAGGACCCACGCATAAAGCACCAATTGTGTCGCCCATGTGGTATTGTGATAAGTACTAGTGAGAGTGTTGACAGGTGGTTTATCGTCCTGGACATGGTTAGGTGCCAAAAACAGGTTTATCATCACTTGGTAAGATTATTTAGTATGATAATTAAATTATGAGGAAAGATATGGAAAAAGCAGGTCCCTGAGATAATTGTTGCAGAGCATTAGGTATAGACAGTTCTCCCTCACCTTCATGTCCATTGAAGGCTGCCTTAGTAAAATCCAATGCCCTCTAAAATCCAATGGAGCGAAGCAGAAACCTTTGGGATGCTGAGAAGGGAGGAAATGTGGTTTAGTAGTTCATGGCTAGGTCTAAATTCTTGCCTCATCATTTACTAGTTAGTAATCTGGAGAAAGTTAAGATACTTTCTTGTGCCTCAGCTTCCCTTCTGTAAAATACCTATCTCATAATTATATGTGAAAATTAAATGAATAATATATGTAAAAATCTAGAAAAGTGTTTGGCATTTAGAAACATTCACTAAATATCACCTATGTCTTATGCCCATGTGAGATATTCTGAGAGATGTTTTGAAGGGCCTAAAATGCACACACTTGCTTTACCAGCTTAGAGATAAGAAATAAAACATCTCTTTTTAGGATTCCAGTTAAATGTCTTCAGCCACCTCACCCATCAGAATGTCTGGCTTCCTCCTGTGATCATCTTTAGGAGCCCTGGTGTTCTATGGATCTATCTTTGCTGCTAGAGCCAGAGCTCAGATATCCTCCTAGGGTGAGAGCATGCTGTAACTGCCACTGGAAATTTGCTTCTGCTTGGGTTCATGGGTACCCAAATGGCAGACACAGTAAAACCTGAGAAGTCAAACCTTGACTTGTCATTCCTGAGATGTCAGTGTGGCAGTGCCTGAGAGTGGCTGAAGCTCAGTGGCTTAAGTTCCAGTGTAGTCCCTCTCTCAGGTTAGTTCTTCAAGGTTAGAGGAAAGATACTTTTCCATCTCTTATTCATGACTGGCCAGAGGAATTTTACATCATTTGAGCCAGGAGTGCAACTTGACATGTTTTTTATTTTATTTATTTATTTTTGAGACAGAGTCTTGCTCTGTTGCCTGGGCTAGAGTGCCGTGGTGTCAGCCTAGCTAACAGCAACCTCGAACTCCTGGGCTCAAGCAATCCTTCTGCCTCAGCTTCCTGAGTAGCTGGGACTACAGGCATGCGCCACCATGCCTGGCTAATTTTTTCTATATATTTTTAGTTTGCCAATTAATTTCTTTCTATTTTTAGTAGAGACAGGGTCTCGTTCTTGCTTGGGCTGATCTCAAACTCCTGAGCTCAGGCAATCCTCCTGCCTCGGCCTCCAGAGTGCTAGAATTACAGGTGTGAGCCACCACACCCGGCCTTGACAGGTTTTTAAAAGTTCATCCACACAGTCACCTCCCCAGAGCACAATATAAAGTTCAGAACCACTATTCCTTTGACCACCTGGCTTTACAGCAATGGCTCCTGACTCAGTCTCTTTCTGTTCTCCACAGTGACTTTACTTCAGTAGTCTCATTGTCTTTGTCACAGACTGTTGATGAGGGATACCCTGACAGGTCTTAATACCTTTGAATCTCCTGGAGAAAAGTTAGGGGTCTCATCCTGCTATGGTTGAAATGTTTATGTCTTCCCCAAAAATTCATATGTTGAAATCCTAACTTGTGAGTTGATAGTGTTAGGAGGTTAGACCTTTTGGAGGGTGATTAGGTCATAAGAATGGAGTCCTCATGAATGGTCTTAGTGCCCTTAAAAGCAGGCCCCAGAGAGCTGCCTCGGAGGAATGGGCCCCTCACCAGACACTGAATCTGCTGTTGTCTTGATCTTGGACTTCCCAGTCTCCAGAACTGTGAGAAATAAATTTCTATTGTTTATAAGCCACCCAGTCTAGGTATTTTATTTTAGCAGTCCAAAAGGATTAAGACTCATCCCTTTGCTTTAAGAAAGCCCATAGTCTCATATAAATTTGCCTACTTTTCCCTATCTCTGAATGTCAACAGTTTCTTTATCAGGAAAAAGTAAAATTCTATCTTACCAGACACTCTGTTTTCATTCTTATTTTAAAGACTGCTTTGCTTTATAATTGTTTTTGTGGATTATTGGTAGTGAAGGAATGTTCTGAGAGCTGTCAACAAAGTGTCAATTAGAATGATTGAATAGCACGTATCATTTCCTTGTGACCTTTATTTGATTGTGCATTTGAACAACTCTACTTTCGCAAGAGAAGGTAAAGAGGAAAAATATTTTTCAGGAAGTGGAAACATTTTTATGTACTATAAATATTGATTGAACACAACTACAGTATTTTGAGTCTATTTAAAGATAATTAGGATATTTTGCATGTTTCTTGGTATAAGAAAATTCACATAGAGAAATAGACATGATTCAATCTTTCTTAGATAGTTCATTTTTTTTACAACATCCCAAAGTCATTTAAGTCATGTCTGAGTGTTTCAGTTAGTTATTGCTGCATAATGAACCACTCTAAAATTTAGTGCCTTTAAACAGTTATTTTCTTAGGTTATTAAGTATGAAATATCTGATTTCCTTAAGTACTAAGTTTGACAGTTGATATCTCTGACATTTCACTTTGATACTTCTTTTTTTACTTTTATTGTGAAGGTGCATCCTTATTCTTTCAAATGTATGGTTTGGCTTGTGATTATATTCCAATATTTTGTTAGAGCAATTTTTGTGAAATTATGGAAAAGTAAAAAATTTGTGTTAATTTTGAATGAGTTCCATTGTGCAACAAATGCAGTGCAGACAGCTCAAAATATCAATTAAGAGTTTGAGAAGGATATGGCTAACAAATGAACAGTATATCAATGGTTTGAGAAGTTCCATTCTGGTGATTTTAATCTTGAAAATGAGCCATGTGGGTGACTTGAGACCAACATGGATGCCGAAGAGCTGAAAGTTATAGTGGAATCAGATCCATCTCAACCTATGTGTTAGCAGCAGGGTTTGACGTTATTATTTCAGCAATATTGGACCATTTGAAACAAGTTGGCAAGGTAAAGAAGGTGGATAGATGAGTTCTGCATGAATCAAACAAGTATCAGAAGAGAAATCGTCTTGAAGCTTGCCTTTCTTTGCTCTCGCAACCTAAAAGTGAACCATTTCTACACAGTATTGTTACATGTGATGAAAAATGGACTCTTTTTGACAATTGCAAGCGTTTGGCACAATGGTTGGATAAAGATGAAGTGCTGAAACACATTCAAAAACCAAATATTCATCATGAAAAGCTAATGGTGTCTGTTTGGTGGTCCAGCATTATCTACTATAGCTTTATCCACTACAGTGTATTATCCACTACAGCTTTGTGAAACCTGGTCAATTGATTACAGTGAAACCTGGTCAATTGATTACAGTGGATGTCTGCTGCAACCAATTGGATGAAATGATGAGGATGCTTTTGCTTAAGCAGCTGAGATTGGTCAACAGGGACAGACCAATCTTCTTGCAAGACAATGGTCGACCATAGTCGCACAGTAACGGTACTCAAACTATAGAGGCTGGACTTGGAAACTGCCTGTCATCCACCATATTTATCAGACCTTGCACCAACTGACTACTACTTCTTCCTGGCTTTGAACCACCTCCTGCAAGGAAAAATATTCAATTCTCAACAAGCTGTGGAAAACACCTTTTGAGCTTTCACTGCCACTCGCTCTCCAGGCTTCTTTGCTGCTAGCATAAACAAGCTACCATTAAGATGGCAAAAACTGTGTTGATAGTTAGGCACATATTTTGATTAACTGTACTGCTTCTTGTTTGAGATATAATAAACTAAACTTCTGATTTAAAATCGAACATTTCATAGTCAATGACCTAAGAGTAAATTTCATGACTGTTTGGAATGACTACACTCAGTTGGGAGGTTCTTCTGCTGCATGATGTCAGCTTGGGTTGCTGTCACCTGGGAGCTCAACTGGGCTGCAGAGTTTAAGATCCTTACTCACATGACTTGCAATTGGTGCTGGCAGTAGGCTGGGTGCTCAGCCGGGGCTGCCCACCAGAATGCCTTGATTCTCTTCCTTGTGGCCTCCCCACAATGCTTGGGCTTCTCACAGAATGGCACCTGGGTTCCAACAGGGAGTGTTCTAAGAGAAAAGCCCCAAATGTACAAGTGCTTACTAAGTCTTTGCTTGAATCCTGCTTGTTTAATGTCCTATTGGCCAAAGCCATTCACATGGTCAAGTCCAGAATGTGGGTGGGAACTGCATAAGGATATGAATACTGGAGGCTTTGTTCATTGAGCTCACCAAAGTCACAGTCAACCATTCCCAGAAACTTTTAATTCCAAGAGAGCGGAATTAGAATTTTGAAGGGATCTCAGAGACTTTACAGCCCAGCTTCTTTGTTTTACCAGCAAAGAGACACAGACTCAAAGGAACTAACTTACTTTCCCAAACCAGCAACTCAAACCTGGGTGGTTCATTGTGAAAGCTATTTGGAGCCATGCTCTGTGCAGGCACCATCCCTATCTTGGGGAGGTGCAGCCTCTGCCCTCACTTACCCAGTCTAGAGGGTAAACCTGCAGTTTCGACCTCCTAGTGTCCAAGGCTGCATTCTACCCACAGTCCTGAACTGCCTTCCCATTGTTAATTAAGTGTGTAATGACTATATTAAAGTTAGGTTTAGGTTCTAATTTATGACACAATAGTTATATTTTAATGTACACTTTATGGTACATTGGAGTCCCTCAGTAATCAATGTGCCTTCTTCTAATCCTGCCTGGTTTATAATACTTGGAGAAAATTTTATTATTTTAAACAATTATAAGGATTTATGGTTACTTGAATCCTTGCTTTTGTGAAATATTTTTGTTCATGTCTACTATTTACTTGAAGCCAAGTCCTTTGTCAGGAATATAACCTCTAATTATAACATTGTTCCTATGGGAAAATGTAATTTGCTTTTCAGTGATCCTCTTTATGACATAGTCTCCAGGAATGTGCTGTTCTGCATTAAAAAGCAAGTAGAGACTACTTCCTCTGGAACTTCTTGCCAACTGCCTGGCACGGTAGGACCAGCATATATAAAGTAGCTGTACTCTTTTTGTTGACACATGAAATCTGAGTTAGGGAATAATGACAGATTCCCCTGAGGTCATGTGGGGTATGGATAATGAAGCAAAATAGGAGATGGGAAGGTTCTACAATGCTGTCCACAGTCATCCTGCCAGTCATCAAGTCCTACGTACCGATGAGTGTGTCTCACTTTGGTTCTTCCTTCCCAGGAATGACATAGTGGTCGATGCAATGAGAGGGCGCACAGGTGTGCTGCACAACAACGACACGGCAGGTATGGGGTGATCCTGAAGAGCTTCTTGGTGGAAGTGATGTTCCAGCTGGCACCTGAGGGTTGAGGAGGAGAGTTAGCAGGGAAAGAAGTGCCCAGGATCTTCCAGGAAGAGGAAACAGATTATGCAAAGGGCTGGACGAGAGAATGAACATTAAGGAATGGAAATAAGCTTTTTTCCCCTCCCAAAAAAGGAATATGCTTTCGAATGTACATTGAAACCTCAGTCTGTAGAAAAACAGAAAATCTGCAGGCAGCTTTGAAATACGGCTTCTTGTACACTCTAGCTTTTGGCCATGGAGAGGTACACAGAGGCCAGTTCATGTCCTGTCTAGAGTACCTGGTTACAGTTCCCCTGCTCCAAACTTCAAACCCTGGATCAGGACCCCTGAGCCACTCTGGACCACCAAGCTTTTGTGCTCTTTTTCCCTCTCAATTATTGTACCACAGGTGTCTTCCTTATTTTCAGCTAACATTAATAGTGTGTCCTATGTATGTGACAGTCACTGTTCTAAGAATTATAGTACAAAGGAAATTAACACATTTATTCCTTACAACAAGTTTAATTGGGTAGGTATTATTATTATCCCCATTTTACAGATGAGGAAACTGAGGCATAGAGTGATTAAGTAACTTGCCCAACGTCACATGGTTAGTCAATGACAGAGCCAGTATTCAGACCCAGAAGGTGTTATGTCAAAGCCTGTGCTTTTAATCATTGTGTTATTCTGCCCCGCATTGTACTTATGTGTGGACCCTATTTCTAGTTGTCTTTTTCTGTGGGTGTGCCTTCTGTTTGCTTTGCTTATAACCTCCTTTAGGCATCATGATATTGACATATTTCCACAGCACCAAGATTTGTGCCTTACATCAAATAGGAACTCAATGGATATTTGCTGGATGATAAAATGTCAAAATCCAAAATAGAGATCATTATATATCATATGATTCTTTGAATGTGTTTTGGGCTTACTAAAAGATCCCCTGTTGTCTCTCATGAACCTAGTAATAACAGTTTACAAAAATGCTCGAATATGATTCGATTCTCAGGACACCCCTGTGATGTGGATGGAGCAGATATTGTGCCTATTTTATAGCTGGGGAAACTGAGACATACACAAAGAAATTGACTTGCCTTCATCACGTGCAATGGTGGGTTGAACTCAGGGCCCCGAGGCTCCTGACTTCTCGTCCTATAATGTTCCACTTCAGATTTTCCCAAGTCTTGCTCAATCTAACCCAGGCCATGGTCTGGCTCTGGCTTTATTCAGTGACATCTTCATCCATTGTTGAAAATCAAGTGGTGGGCAAAAGGTAAATGCCAGAAAATATAGGAAATCATTTTAGAGAAAGGAAAAAAAAGACATGGGAAAGTCCGTAATAGGGCAGTTTCCAGAATGTAAATCAGAGATTTTTTTAATCTTAGAAAGAAAAGGGAAAAAGAGGAAATATTTGTTCTAACTGCAGTGAAAATTCAAATCAAAGCCAGAATTTGAGGTGACAGCCCTTGTTTGGAAACTCCTTTTGTTTATAATGTAGGTTTTTCTCCCCTTTATGAAGCAGATGCTTATACAAGCATTACTAGTGTTGTCAATAACACTGTAACATTTGCCTTCAATCCCTTTGTTGCTCAGGGAACATGTTGGGTTTCGGCACATTTAGCTTTGCCATTTACTTCACAAATTGCAGCTGTGTAGTGCTACAACTAAGTCGATTTTACTGAGAATAAAAATTGAAGAAAAAAATTCTCCTAACAACCTTTCCAATAATCACAGGCTTGAAGTATTTTGGGTTATGTGTGTGTGTGTGTGCATGTACGTGTGTGTGTGTGTGTTTTCCGAATAACTTGGTTTCAGTACAGTGATGCTTCAATAAGAATCTTCCTGCAAGTTTAATTCAAAAGGGAAGGCTTTGTTGTTATTAAACACAATGGCAGTTTGTACATCTCCACATCATTATGTTGCTTCTCATTATGGTAATTCATTTGCTTCTGCTTTGTATGGATATCAAATAAAAATCACTCTTGCTCCTGGCAAGTGATTGCCATTATGGAGACACTCTGGGAGCGCAGCTAAGCGGTGCTTGGTGTCATAGCAAACACAATTAGCAAAGTGGCATCCAGAGTGGCTGTATGGAGTTGCCCTGTGGTGAGTCTGTGTGTTTTCTATTTAGCAGGGCTGTAGGTTACTAGGCTCTGCCGTGTGCCTTCTCTGTGTTCATCTTTGTAGCATTTTCTATTCAAGTGGAGCAGCTTTGTGTGAATTTTATTTTTTCTTTTTCTGTGACGGGCTCTTCCTCAGCACAGGCTCTAGGGTCCTACAGACCCAGGCTCTCGGGCCTCCCTGCTGCTCCGTGTCAGAGTCGTCAGCCACTTGGAGGCGGGGGGAAGCCCTTTTCCTTTCTGTTCCCACCTTTGAGATTTCCTTAAAAATTAAAAAAAAATCATCTTATTATTTTGTTACTTAAATTTTTTTTATTATACATTTTTAGCTTCTCTATTCCTTGGGATTTTATTTCACTTTCTACAGTAGCCTGGGCCCCTCCCTTTTTTCCTATCTCACCCCTGTGAGGTTGTGGTGGCGTGGGACTGGCCCTCCCCTGCCTCTGCTGGCTCCCTTGCTGTCTTCACTAGTGGTTGGCTGCAGGAATGGGGTAGCTCACAGCCACCGTGCTGTGCTGTTTGTGTTTTGCGTGAAGGCCTTACACTAAAGGAGTCAGCAAAGGCTAAAATTCCCCTCACGATCTGCTCCCCAACCCGTGTGCCCTGGCATGTGTCTGGTAGAAAGTGTGCCTCATTCACCCAATAAAGAGTATTTTTTAAATTGGTTCAGCCATGCATAAAAAAGCAAAGTGCCTTTTTCTAGTTTGCTCTGGAATGGCTAGATGAGGTCCTACCACTGCTGCTGTGACGCAGGGACCTGGCCTAGGAATACACAAGAGGGGCCTGTGTCCACCAGCCTCGTCTCCTCCAGAACCTTTCCCAGGGCTCTCAGACCCACATGGCTCAAACTGTGGCAGAGGCATAGAATGGCTCTTTCTAGAAGGGCCTTGCATAATAGATCTCCCCAAACCACCCAGCGCAGTGTGGGAGGAAGGGAGGATGTAACTCAGTCTGTCTCAAGGACTCATAGATGGCCTCTGGACACTCTCTGTCCCTTAACTGTCCCTTCCTTCTATATAGTTTCCTATTTGGAATTTTCTAGGACAGTGCTCCCAGCCCCTTCTGGGCAATTTGAGACCCTCCACACAGGAGGAGAACTTTCAGGTCTATCCCCTCAGACACCTCTCATGTTTTGCACAATCAAGAGCCTCAGGCTTTGGTTGGATGCAAGTGGCATCTCTTCTTTGTTTGGTTACTCTCAGTTGCTCAGGGTTGAGGTGTTGGTTCCTGTCCTCTGCATTGAGAGTGCTCCGGTTGCAGTTTAGTTTTCCTGTGAGCAAGAGCTTCCTCACTAGTTTTCCTAAGAATCCAGCCCTACTCGCCAAGCCTAGCATTGATTTTTCTGATGTCCATAAAGGTTAGTCTTATATGAAGAAAGCATATATTTCTTGTTAGCATGACTTTGACCTTTTTCATTTCAAAACCAAACCCCTGGCATTATTGTGCTAAGGAAGATTTGATATTTTCACAGGTCACCATACTATCTCTAAATGGCTTTTTCCTTCCCATCCAATGGTACCAGTTCTGAATATATTATTTATTATTTCAAATCTTCCCTTACCTCCAACAGAAGGGCAATGTACACAAGTTTATCCAGTCATACTGGCATTGACTTTGTTTTTGACCCTAGTATGTAAATGAAAATGAAAAGCTGGACCAGTATAGGAGGGAGCCTGTTTATCCTCGACATTCCCGTCTTCATTGATAGGAAAATCTTTGAACACAGTGTGCATTTTCAAGGGAGAGGAGGTGGCCGTGGAAGCCCTGTGGGTGACAGGCTCTGAGTGCAGAGGGCACAGGAGTCCTCATAGGACCCTGGCCCCTTCCCCTTCCCATCCTAATCCTCCCCATTTCTTTCCCTTTCCTTTCCTTCCTCTCTTGTTTCCCTCCCCATCCTGCTCCTAGTCTCTCCTTCTTTCCCTTCTCTCTTCCCCAAGTATCACCAGAACTTCCCAGAAGCCAAGTGAAGCTGGATGTAGAGCTTTCGAGATGGTCCTTGACTGTTCTATGGCAGCAACTGGGAAGGGTAGGATGGACAAGAGGAAACCTCCAGCAGGCGGAGGTTGTCTGTGTTCCTTAGCATCCGACCTGGGATGGGCCAGCCCTCGTGTGAAAGGAGTGCAGACAGGCTGAGCACGGGATGGGGCCTGCCCTACTGCGGTCATGCTGGCACTGATGCTGGGGCAGGGCACGTTGTTCTTCCTCGCCCACCTTTCCCCCTTCCCATCTAACCACTCCTTAAACCCTCTGGATTATATAATACCTCCTAAATCATCACTTCGCTCTCTGTGTCTTTAATTCTTAAAAATAATTCTGCTGTATTAATTTGGGTTCCCCAGGAAAGCAGAACTGAGTGAAGGACTTGAATGAAAGTATAGTTGCCAGAAACAGCATGGGAGAAGGGGAAGTGAGAGAGGGAAAGATGAAAAACTAATATAAGTGCATATTATTGGGGTTGCCTGGTGGGCAACGGAACACAACCCTTCTCTCTCTGAGAAGCATATAGCATGCCTCCTACAACTGTCCATTTGCAGGATGGGTGCTTGACGCATTTATCTACCATCTCCTGTCCTCTGCTGGAAGATCATCTGCAGAGATGTTAAATCAAAGCTCACATGGCTCTGGCTCCAGACACACTGGAGAAATCCTGAGCAGAAAGAATAGAGACTTGAGCACGCTGAGGTGGGATGTGGCCAGAGTGAAGTGAGTCTGAGCTTCAGAGGAAACTGACCACCACAGTAGGGACTGTCCTCCACAGTGGGGACTACCCACCATAGTGAGGACAGTCCACCACAGGGGGGACTGTGCACCATAGGACAGACTGCGCATCACAGTGGGGACTTCACATCACAGTGGGGACTGCACATCACAGCTACCGACTGCCCATCCCAGCAGGGATTGTGCACCACAGCTAGTACTGCTGGCCACAGCAGGGACTGTCCACTAGAGCAGGGACTGTGTACCACAGTGGGATCTGAGCACTACAGGGAGGACTGCCCACCACAGCAGGGACTGCCTAGCACAGCAGGGACTATGGACCAAGGGGGGACTGCCCAGCGTAGCAGGGACTGCCCACCACAGCAGGGACCATGGACAACAGTGAGGACTGCCCACCACAGCAGGGACTGCCCACCACAGCAGGGACCATGGACAACAGTAGGGACTGTCCACCATACCAGGGACTGCCTACCACAGCAGGGACCATGGACAACAGTGGGGACTGCCCACCCACCATACCAGGGACTGCCTAACACAGCAGGGACCATGGACCACAGTGGGGACTGCCCAGCACAGCAGGGACTGCCCAGCACAGCAGGGAGTGTGGCCCACATTGGGGACTGCCCAGCACAGCAGGAACTGCCCACCACAGCAGGGACCATGGACAACAGTGGGGACTGCCCACCATACCAGGGACTGCCTACCACAGCAGGGACCATAGACAATAGTGGGGACTGCCCAGCACAGCAGGGACTGCCCAGCACAGCAGGGAGTGTGGCCCACATTGGGAACTGCCCAGCACAGCAGGAACTGCCCACCACAGCAGGGACCATGGACAACAGTGGGGACTGCCCACCATACCAGGGACTGCCTACCACAGCAGGGACCATAGACAACAGTGGGGACTGCCCAGCACAGCAGGGATTGCCCAGCGCAGCAGGGAGTGTGGCCCACAGTGGGGACTGCCCACCACAGTGTATACTGTGTACCACACTGAGGAATGCCAACCACATGGGAACTGAGTATTACTGGAGGGATTTTTTACCACAGGGACAGTGTACACCACAGTTTGGACTATGCACCAGAGCAGGACACTGCACCCAAGCAGGTATGGAGCACTATAGTGAGACTGACCACCAGAGTGGGGACTGTACAGAACAAAGGTGACTGGGCACCACAGTGAAGACTGAGCAGCAGAGTGGACACTGCTCATCTTAGTGGGGACTTCCTAAGACTTCGTGGACTATACATGACAGCAGGTATTTTTCACCACTGTGAAGACTGATTATCAGAGAGGGCACTGGTCATCACAGCAGAAACTGTCCACCATAGCATGGAATGTGCACAACATGGGGATTGCGGACCACAGTGCGGACTGCCTACCATGTGGCGGACTGTCCACTACAGCAGGGACCATGTACCAGAGCAGGAACTGTGCATCAATATGAGGACTGTCCACCATAGGGGGACTGTGCACCACAGGAGTGGCTGTACATCACAGCAGACTGCAGATCGCAGCGGGACTGCGCACCACAGCAGTCCACCCTGCTGAAGTGGACAGTGCCTGCTGTGTCCAGGAGTTCCCGCTGTGATGCACAGTCCCTGCTGTGGAGGGCAGTCCCTCCTGCAGTGGACAGTCCCAGCTGTGGTTTCTGTCCCTCACTGTGGTGGGCCTTATCTGCTGTGGTGCATTGTGTCTCCTTTGGTGGGCAGTCCCCACTTGGTTCACAGCCTTTGCCATGGGGGGCAGTCCCCACTGTGGTGGGCAGTCCATCTGTGGTGCACATCATGGTGAGGACTATGGACACAGTGGGGACTGCACACCACAGTGGGGATTGCTCACCACTGTGGGGAATGCCCACCTCATGGAGACTGCAAAACATAGCAGGGACTGTCCAACAGAGCTGAGAATGTTCACCATGTTGGGTAATGACCACAACATGGGGACTGTGTGCCACAGTGGGACTGCTCACCGCATAGGTACTGTGAAGCAGTGGAGACTGTACCCACAGTATGGAATCCCCACCACAGGGTTGACCACCCATGTTAGTGAAGACTGTTGACCACAGTGGGGACTGTCCACCATACTGAGGACTGTGTAGCACAAAGGTGACTGGGCACCACAGTGGTGACTGGGCACCCCAGTGAGGACAGAGCAGCTAAGTGGACACTGTCCATCATAGTGAGCACTGCCCAAGACAACGTGGACTGTACATGAAATCAGGTATTATTTACCACTATGAAGACTGATTGTCACGCATGGTGCTGGTCATTACAGCAGAAACTGTCCGCTATAGCAGGGAATGCCCACCACTTGGGGATGGCGGACCACAGTAGGCACTGCTGACCATGGGGTGGACTGTCCTCCGCAGCAGGGACCATATACCAGAGCAGGAACTGTGCACCAATGTGAGGACTGTCCACCATGGGGGGACTGTGCACCACAGGAGCGACTGTACATCACAGTGGACTTCAAATCACAGTGGGACTGCGCACCACAGCAGTCCACCCTGCTGAAGTGGACAGTGCCTGCTCTGTCCAGGAGTTCCCGCTGTGATGCGCAGTCCCTGCTATGGAGGGCAGTCCTTCCTGTGGTGAACAGTTCCCGCTGTGGTGTCTGTCACTGTGGTGGGCCTTATCTGCTGTGGTGCATCGTGTCTCCTTTGATGGGCAGTCCCCACTTGTTTCACAGGCTCTGCTGTGATGGGCAGTCCAGCTGTGGTGCACATCACGGTGGAGACTATCAAATACAGTTTGGACTGCATACCACAGTGGGGAATGCTCACCACTACGGGGAATGCCCACCATATGAGGGCTGCAAAACAGCAGGGACTGTCCAACACAGCTGGGAATGTTCACCATGGTAATGACCACTACATGGGGCTGTGCATCACAGTGGGGACTGTGCACACAGAGGAACTGCTCACCACATGGAGATTGTGAAGCACAGTGGAGACTGCACCCATAGCATGGAATGACCACCACAGGGGTGACCACCCACTATAGCAAAGACTGTTGACCATAGTGGGAATGCACACCACAGTGGGGACTTTCTATAATAGCGAGGACTGGGCAGCACAAAGGTGACTCATCACCTCAGTGGTGACTGGGCACCACAGTGAAGACTGAGCAGCAGAGTGGACACTGCCCATCATAGTGGGGACTGCCCAAGACATCATGGGCTGCACATGACAGCAGATATTATTCATCACTATGAAGACTGATTGTCACAGATGGTGCTTTTCATCACAGCAGAAATTGTCCACCATAGTGGGGAATGCCCACCACTTGGGGATGACGGACCACAGTGGGGACTGCCTACCATAGGGCAGACTGTCCATCACAGCAGGGACCATGTCCCAGAGCAAGAACTGTCCAACAGAGTGAGGACTGTCCATTACAGGGGGATTGTGCACCACAGGGGACTGTGCACAGGGGACTGTGCATCACAGCGGCCTGAATATCACAGTGGTGACTGACCACCATAGTAGTCCACTCTGCTGAAGTGGACAGTCCCTGCTGTGGTTAAGAGTCCCCGCTGTCCAATCAGACAGGAAAATGGAATCAAAGGTATCCAAATAGGGGCAGAAGAGATCAAACTTTCACTGTTTGCTGATGATATGATATTGTATCTAGAAAACCCCAAAGATTCAACCAAGAAACTCCTGGAACTGATCAATGAATTTAGTAAAGTCTCAGGATACAAAATCAATACACAGAAATCAGAGGCATTCATATACGCCAACAACAATCTAATTGAGAACCAAATCAAAGACTCAATTCCCTTCACAATAGCAACAAAGAAATTAAAGTACCTAGGAATATACTTAACCAAGGACGTAAAAGACCTCTACAGGGAGAACTATGAAACACTGAGGAAGGAAATAGCAGAGGATGTAAACAGATGGAAATCCATACCATGCTCGTGGATCGGTAGACTCAATATCATCAAAATGTCTATACTACCCAAACTGATCTACAGATTCAATGCAATACCTATTAAAATCCCATCAGCATTCTTCACAGATATAGAAAAAATAATTTTATGCTTCGTATGGAACCAAAGAAGACCCCGAATATCAAGAGCAATTCTAGGCAACAAAAACAAAATGGGAGGCATTAATATGCCAGATATCAAACTATACTACAAAGCTGTAGTAATTAAATCAATATGGTATTGGCACAAAAATAGGAATATTGACCAGTGGAACAGATTTGAGAATCCTGATATAAAACCATCCTCATATAGCCATCTAATCTTTGACAAAGCAGACAAAAACATACGCTGGGGAAAAGAATCCCTTTTCAATAAATGGTGCTGGGAAAACTGGATAGCCACCTGTAGAAGGCTAAAACAGGACCCACACCTTTCACCTCTCACAAAAACCAACTCACGCTGGATAACAGACTTAAACCTAAGGTATGAAAGTATTAGAACTCTAGAGGAAAAAGTTGGAAACACTCTCCTAGACATCGGCCTGGGCAAAGAGTTTATGAAGAAGTCCCCAAAGGCAATCACAGCAGCAACAAAAATAAATAAATGGGACATGATCAAACTACAAAGCTTCTGCACAGCCAAAGAAATAGTCATGAAAGTAAACAGACAACCTACAGAATGGGAGAAAATTTTTGCATCCTATGCATCTGATAAGGGACTGATAACTAGAATATACTTAGAACTCACGAAAATCAGGAAGAAAAAATCAAATAACCCCATTAAAAAGTGGGCAAATTTTCTAAAGAAGACAGAAGAATGGCCAACAAACATATGAAAAAATGCTCAACATCTCTAATCATCAGGGAAATGCAAATCAAAACCACAATGAGATATCACTAACCCCAGTGAGAATGGCCTTTATCAAAAAATCTCCAAACAATAAATGCTGGCGTGGTTGCGGAGAGAGAGGAACACTCCTACACTGCTGGTGGGACTGCAAACTAGTTCAACCTCTGTGGAAAGCAATATGGAGATATCTTAAAGCGATACAAGTGATTCTACCATTTGATCCAGCAATCCCATTGCTGGGCATCTACCCAAAAGATCCAATGCACTCTACAAAAAAGACACCTGCACTCGAATGTTTATAGCAGCACAATTCATAATTGCAAGGCTGTGGAAACAGCCCAAGTGTCCTTCAATCCAAGAATGGATTAATAAAATGTGGTATATGTATACCATGGAGTACTATTCAGCTCTAAGAAACAATGGTGACATAGCACATCTTATATTTTCCTGGTTAGAGCTGGAACCCATACTATTAAGTGAAGTTTCCCAAGAATGGAAAAACAAGCACCACATATACTCACCAGCAAATTGGTATTAACTGAACAGCACCTAAGTGGTCACATAGGTACTACAGTAATAGGGTATTGGGCAGGTGGAAGGGGGGAGGGGGCGGGTATATACATACATAATGAGTGAGATGTGCACCATCTGGGGGATGGTCATGATGGAGACTCAGACTTGTGGGGGGAGGGGGGAAATGGGCATTTATTGAAACCTTAAAATCTGTACCCCCATAATATGCTGAAAAAAAAAAGTCCCCGCTGTCATGCATAGTCCCTACTTTGGAGAGCAGTCCCTTCTGTGGTGGACAGTCCCAGGTGTGGTTTGCATCTCCCACTGTGGTGTGTAGTCCCTGCTGTGGTGCATTGTGTCTGTGTTTGTGGACAGTCCCCACTTGGTTCACAGCCTCTGCTGTGGTGGGCCATCCCTACCGTGGTGAGCAGTCCATCTGTGGTGCATATCACAGTGAGGACTGTGGACAAATAGTGGGGACTGCATACAACAGTGGGAAATGCTCAGCACAGCAGGGAATGCCCACCACATGGGGACTGCAAAACATAGCAGAGACTCCAAAACAGCTGGGAATGTTCACTGTGTTGGGTAATGGCCAGTACATGGGGACTGTGTATGACTTGGGACTTCTAACCACATGGGGACTGTGAAGCACAGTGGAGACCACACCTACAGCATGGAATCCCCACCACAGGGGTGACCATCCACTACAGGGAAGACTGCTGACCTTAGTGGGGACTGTCCACCGTACTGAGGACTGTGTAGCACAAAGGTCACTGGGCACCACAGTCAAGACTGACCATCATAGTGGAGACTGCCCATTGTAGTGGGGACTGCCCAAGACAATGCAGACTGCACATGACAGCAGGTATTTTTCACTACTGTGAAGACTGATTGTCACAGATGGCGCTGGTCATTACAGCAGAAACTGTCCACCATAGTGTGGAATGTGCACAACATGGGGATTGTGGACCACAGTGGGGACTGCCTACCATGTGGTGGACTGTCCACTACAGCAGGGACCATGTACCAGAGCAGGAACTGTGCATCAATATGAGGACTGTCCACCATAGGGGGACTGTGCACCGCAGGAGCGACTGTACATCACAGCAGACTGCAGATCACAGAGGGACTGCCCACCACAGCAGTCCACCCTGCTGAAATGGACAGTGCCTGCTGTGTCCGGGAGTCCCCGCTGTGATGCACAGTCCCTGCTGTGGAGGGCAGTTCTTCCTGCAGTGGACAGTCCCAGCTGTGGTTTCTGTCCCTCACTGTGGTGGGCCTTATCTTCTGTGGTGCATTGTGTCTCCTTTGGTGGGCAGTCCCCACTTGGTTCACAGCCTCTCCTGTGGTGAGCAGTGCCCACTATAGTGGGCAGTCAATCTGTGGTGCACATCATGGTGAGGACTATGGACACAGTGGGGACTGCACACCACAATGGGGATTGCTCACCACTGTGGGGAATGCCCACCTCATGGAGACTGCAAAACATAGCAGGGACTGTCCAACAGAGCTGAGAATGTTCACCAAGTTGGGTAATGACCACAACATGGGGACTGTGTACCATATCAGGGACGGTGCACCACTGCAGGACTGCTCACCACATGGGAACTGTAAAGCACTGGCAGACTGCACCTATGATGTGGAATGCCAACCACAGGGTTGACCAACCAGTACAGCAAAGACTGTCGACCACAGTGGGGACTGTCCACCATGTCGAGGACTGTGCAACACAAAGGTGACTGGGCACCACATTGGTGACTGGGCACCACAGTGAAAACTAGTGGACATTGTCCAAGACAGCCTGGACTGCACATCACAGCAGATATTGTTCACCAGTGTGAAGACTGATTGTCACAGATGGCACTTATCATCACAGCAGAAACTGTCGGCCACAGTGAAGACAGATGATCACAGTGGCATATATGCACTATAGTCAGGCGTATGCACCATAACAGTGACTGCCAACTAAAGTGGGGAGTGCATAACACAATCGGAACTGCCTCTCTTCGTAGGGGCTGCATACCACTGAGGGGCCTGTCCATCATAGCAGGGACTGTGCACTATTGTGGGAAATGCCAAATTTCCTGCTACTGTGGGAAATACCCACTGTTGGGGTTACTGCCCATCACCTGAGGACTGTGCATCCCAGCAGGAATAGTGTACCACAGTGGGAACTGCCCACAACAGCAGGCATGCCAAACACAGCAGGGACTGTGTATAGTAACGGGACTGCCTACCAAAGTGTACAGTGTTCACCTCTGTGGGAACTGCCCACACAACACAGTGTGTCATAGCAGGCACTGGCCTCCATAGTGGAGACTACGGACCAAATCAGGGACTGTCCATCACAGTGCAGACTGCTCAACAAAGCAGTAAGTGAGGACTAGCATGAATCTGCGGGGCCTTGGTGCACATCAATAGTTGACAGCCTAGTGACTTTGCTCATCAGACCAGTTTAGTTCCTCCAGTAGGATCATAACTCTGGGGCTGGATTTCCGCATCCAGTCAGCTGCCAACAGTGGAGTCTGTGGTCAGGGAAAAAAAAGTCCTGGCAAGAGGCCACAATAGGCTCCTCAAGTAACCACTCCCATCAGCAGCAGCCTCCCAACTGTGGTAGAAGAACCCTGAACAAAATATTAGCAGCTCCCCCTAGTGGAACATCAAGGGACCATAGAAGTGCACACATTAAGGCTGGTAGACAGCAGCTGTGATCTACCTTGCTCCTAAATAGCATCTACTGGAACAGAGCCTAAACAGGGTGGTTACTTTCCAAACAAAACCTGAAAGGTAGGAAGTAATGACTGATCCAGATGAGAAGGACTCAGCAAAAGAACTCTGGAAGTATGAAGAATCAAACGGAAAGCACACCCCCAAAGAAGAACACTAGCTCTCTAGCAATGGACATTAACCAAATTCAGGACACTAAAATGACAGAAGAAGAATTTTGAACATGGATTGTAAGAAAACTCAATGGTATGCAGGAAAAAATGGATAACCAACACAAAGAAACCACAAAAAATATCCAGGATCTGGACAAAAAATTCACTAAAGAAATTGAAATATTAAAATCAAACCAAACTTCTGGAAACGAAGAATTTATTCAAGGAACTACAAAACACAGAGGAAAGCCTCAAGAACAGGGTAGATCAAACAGAAGAATCTCAGGGATTGAAGATAACGCCTTTCAATTAAATAAGTCAGTCACAGAGATAGAGCAGAGAAATAAGAGAAAAGAACAAAACTTACAAGAAATGTGGGATTATGTGAAGAAGCCTGATATGAGAGTTATGAGCATCCATGAGGGTGAAGAAGAAAATACACAAGGGTTAGATAAGCTATTTGAAAACATAATAGAGGAAAATTTCCCAGGCATTACTAAAATCTAGATATCTGGGTTCAAGAAGCTCAGAGGACCCCTGGGAGATTCATTGCAAACAGGAAGACACCACGACATGCAGTCATCAGACTGACCAAAATATCCACTAAAGAGGCCCTCCTATGAGGTGTAAGGCAAAAGAAGCAAGTAACATACAAAGGAAAGCCCACCCGAATAACTCCAGACTTCTCAACTGAAACCTTACAAGCAAGAAGAGACAGGGCTCCATTCTCACTCTTCTCAAACAGAATAATGCCCAGCCTACAATCTTGTACCCTGCAAAACTAAGCTTTGTATATGAAGGAGAAATGAAGACATTCTCAGATAAGCAAAGACTGAGGGAATTCACCAAAACAAGACCACCCCTCCAAGAAGTACTCAAAACAGTGTTACACACGGATCAGGACAATAATCACTCATGAATGTAAAATGACTCAAAATCTAAAGGTCAAAGGCTAGATACCACAAAGGCTCAAGAGAGAAAACAAAAGCAACAGAGTTCAGAATGAACAGAAATTTGCCCCACCTATCAGTTCTCTCAATAAATGTGAATGGCCTGAACTGCCCACTAAAGAGACATAGGCTGGCTGAATGCATAAATACACACAAGCCAAGTATCTTCTGTCTTCAGGAAACACATCTAACCTTCAAGGTTGTATTCAGACTCAAAGTGAAGGGGCAGAAACAATATCTTAAGCAAATGGAAGCCAAAAGAAGGCTGGCATGGTGGTTTTGATTTCAGATAACTTAGTCTTTAAATCAACAAAAGTAATGAAAGACAATGAGGGTCACTATATAATGGTGATGGGTATAGTTCAACAAGAAGACATAATAATTCTAAATTTGTATGCATCCAACTTAGGTGCACCCAGATTCATAAAGCAAAGTCTACTTGATCTAAACAAAGTGATAAACAGCAACACTATAGTAGCTGGAAACTTCAACACCCCTCTGACAAAACAGGACAAATCATCCAAACAGACAATTAACAAAGAAATAATGGACTTAAACAGAACTCTAGAAAAAAAAGGGAAATGGACCTGACTGACAATTACAGAAAATTCTACCCCAAAACCACTGAATATACGTTTTTCTCATCAGCTCATGGGACATTCTCTAAGATTGACCATATCTTAGGTCACAAAGCATGTCTCCAAAAATTTAAAAAAATAGAAATTATACCATGCAGCTTCTCAGATTGTCACACTGCAATGAAATTAGAAATCAACCCTAATAGAAACGCTCATCTCTACACAAAGTTGTGGAAATTAAACAATATTCTGCTGAATGATTATTTCATAAATGAGGAAATCAAGATGGAAATCAAAAGATTCTCTGAACTAAATGACAAAGGAGACACTAGTTATCAAAATCTGTGGGACACAGCTAAAACAGTTCTGACAGGAAAGTTTATTTCCATAAATGCCTATATCCAAAAGACAAAAAGATCACAAATAGATAATCTAATGAATCATCTCAAAGAACTAGAAAAGGATGAACAGTACAACCCCAAACCCAGCAGAAGAAGTGAAATTAATAAGATCAAATCAGAACTAAATGAAATTGACAGCAAAATCTATACAGAAGATCAATAAAACAAAAAGTTGGTTCTTTGAAAAAATAAACAAAATTGACACACCTTTGGCTAGACTAACAAAAAGCAGAAAAGAAAGAACTCTAATAAGCTCCATCAGGAATGAAAAAGGAGAAATTACAACTGATGCCACAGAGATACAAAATATCATCTATAAATACTATAAAAGCCTTTATGCACATAAACTGAAAAATGTGGAGAAAATGGGCAAATTCTTAGAAACACACAGACTCCCTAGGCTCCACCAGGAAGAAATAGAATTCCTGAACACACCAATATCAAGTACTGAAATTGAAACAGCAATAAAAAACCTTCCTAAAAAGAAAAGTCCCAGACCAGATGGTTTCACACCCGAATTACCAAACCTACAAAGAAAAACTGGTGTCTATCCTGCAGAAATTATTCCACAACATTGGAAGGAAGGAATCATTTCCAACACACTTTATGAAGCCAACATAACCCTGATACCAAAACCAGGAAAGGACGCAACAAAAAAAGAAAACTATAGACTAGTATCCCTTATGAATATAGGTGCACAAATTCTCAAAATCCTAGCAAACCGAATTCAGGTGCTTATCAAAAAATAATCCATCACTACCAAGTGGGCTTCATCCCAGAGATGCAGGGACAGTTCAACATACGCAACTCTATAAATGTAATTCACCACAAAAATAGAAGCAAAAACAAAGATCATATGATCCTTTCAAAAGATGCAGAAAAAGCATTCAACAAAATTCAACACCCTTTTATGATAAGAATGCTTAATAAAATAGACATAGATGGGGCTTACCTAAAAATGATTCAAGCCATATATGACAAACCCACAGCCAACATCATACTGAATGGGGAAAAATTGAAAGCATTCCTGCTTAGAACTGGAACCAGACAAGGTTGCCCTCTCTCACCAGTCCTATTCAACTTATTCCTTGAAGTCATAGCCCACTAGAGCGGGACTGCACACCACAGGATGGATTGCCCACCACAGTGGGGACTGCCTACTACAGAGGGGACTGTGTACCACAGCAGGGACTCTTTACCACAGCAGGGATTGCTCAGCACTGTGAGGAATGCCCACCACATGGGGACTGCATACCATTGTGGGGACCATCCACCACAGTAAAGACAGCCCACCAAAGTGGTAAGCACATACCAAAGTGGAGAGTGTGCACCGTAGCGGGGACAGCCCATCATAGTGGGACTGCACATAATAGCAGGGGCTGTCCAGAACAGTGCGGACAGCATACCCAGCAGGGAGTTCACACCACAGCTGGACTGCATACCACAGCATGGACTGTCCATCCTGGTGGGGACTGTCCACCACAGTGGGAAATGTGCACCAGAGTGGGGACTGTCCACCAGAGTGGGGACAGCTTACCACATGGGAGTGTATTCCAGAGTGGTGCTGGGTACCACAGCAGGGAGTGCATACCACAGCCAGGAATGCCCACCACATGTGACTGAGAACCATAGCGGAGACTGTCCTCCAGGGCTGGGACTGTCCACCACAGCAGGTAATTCCTACCGCATGGGGACTGCATACCACACTGGGGGCTGTCAAACTCAGTAGGGACTGTGTGCGATTACAGGGACCTTCTACTACAGTGAGGACTGCTCTCCCCATTGGGGACTGTTGTACCACAGCAAGGGCTGCCCACCACAGTGGGCACTGCCCACTTCAGCTGTGGCTAGAATTGGAAATTGGTCAAAGGAATGCAGCATGGACAACCAACAAAGGAAAAACATTGAGTCTGAAGGGTTTTCCTCAACTCTGGCCTAAAATACATCCTCTCTAACCAGGAGATAATGAAGAAAGTATGTGGTTTCTTACTGTTTTGCTCTCTGTCTCCCTTTGTGCTTTTCTCATCTTTTCCTAATCAAATCCTTACTGTTTTTAAAATCATGGTTGGTTTCTATTTTCAGTATCAAAATTAAAAAGTACTTAAGGAATAAAATATTACAAAACAAACTTTACAATGTAACTGTACATTTTACTTTCTTCCATCTAAGTACTAACCAGGCCCGACCCTTCTTAGCTTCCAAGATCAGAAGAGATTGGGTATGTGGGTATGGCCATAGACTGTACATTTTACTTTCTATGAGCCTACTTTCTGTACTATTTATTGTAGAAAAAGAAAGAAAACAAAGCAACAAGAGTCGGAGTTGACTGTTCAGAAAAGAGTCAATTCAGAAACATTTAAATGCAGTTACCATGTAATGAGAAAAGTTGAGGATCGCTTGTGGGACAGGAGGCAGACATGGGGGATGCTCAGCTGGCTGAGAACTGCAGGATAGGTAAGGAACTGCAGGTAAGATGAAGTAAGCCCCAAACCTCCTCTGAATCGCAGATCTTGCTGTTTGAGTCTAACTCCTTTCGTGAGGCCAAAGGAAACTTACCACATGGATGTTTAGGAGAGGATAAGGGGCTCAGGTGGACAGCTGTGCTTGGTTGACTGGAGGAGATAAAGAACATTTTGTTTAGTCAGAAAGAAGGGGGTAAAGGAAGATAATTAAAGATAATTTTTCCTCTTCAGATCATACAGTTCTTGATAGCATGCAGTTCTTCACCCCACTGTTTAGCCCTTTCCATGTCAGAGGCAGGGATCCCCGACCCTGTGCAGAAGGAAGTATCTAGCAGGTGATGCTGAACACCCATCCTCCTTAGAGGCCCCATGCTGCCGAGAGCTCTGGGGTACCGATTCAGGGCAGAGGCTATTTCTTTTTTGGTTATTTTGAAACACGTCTTGTAAATTATAAAAATGAGCATAAATCTCTATAAAGCAGTCTTCTGAAAAAGAATATTTAGCAGAACTTTAAATTTTCATGTGCATGGAGACAGTCACCTATCACACCCCGCCGTTTCTCTCTATGCCCACTCTGTGCCTCTAATCTTCATTCATTTCACAGCTACCACGCTACTTCAGGCCAGCACCAGCTCCTCCCCGAATCACTGCGGATAGTCTTTCTACCTTGCGTATATTTCTCACATGTTTCTTACAGAGGTCTTTCTAAGAAGAATCTTGGATCATGGTACATTTGTGATAGTTAATTTTATGTGTCAGGCTGGGCGTGGTGGCTCACACCTGTAATCCTAGCATTCTGGGAGGCCGAGGTGGGCGGATTGCTCAAGGTCAGGAGTTCGAAAACAGCCTGAGCAAGAGCAAGACCCCGTCTCTACTATAAATAGAAAGAAATTAATTGGCCAACTAATATATATAGAAAAAATTAGCCGGGCATGGTGGCACATGCCTGTAGTCCCAGCTACTCGGGAGGCTGAGGCAGGAAGATTGCTTGAGCCCAGGAGTTTGAGGTTGCTGTGAGCTAGGCTGATGCCATGGCACTCACTCTAGCCTGGGCAACAAAGCAAGACTCTGTCTCAAAAAAAAAAAAAAAAAAAAAATTATGTGTCAACTTGATTGGATCATGGGATGCTCAGATATCTGGCTAAACATTTTTGGGTGAGTCTGTGAGGGTGTTTCTGGGAGAGATTAGCATTGGATTTGATTGTATACAGTGGACTGCACTCCCCAGTGTGATTAGGCTTTATAAAATCCCTTGAGGGGCCCCACTAGCACAAAAAAGTGGAGAAAGAGAGACTTCCTGACTGCTTGAGCAAAACACTGGTGTCCTGGCCTTGGTGTTCTTGGTTCTATGGCCTTTATACTCAGACTGGAATCTCCACACCACCACCGTTCAGGTTCTCAGGGATTTGCACTATGCCCTGAGTTTCTCTGGAGAGCCCCAACTAACACAACGTCCTTGCTTAAAGTCCTTCAAGCTCTCATGGTTGTTCTTAAGAAGAATTACAAACTCCTTAGCATGAAATAAAATTCTTAAGACCATGAAGGCAGGAAAAATGTCTCACTTCCTACCCTATGTCTTCAATTCTAGCACACTATTAAATAATAGGCCTCAGGAAATATTTATTTTTTTAGTAGCTGTCACATCTTCAGCTCTCTAGGGTGGCTCCCTCACATGAAGTGACTGAAACATACAGGCCATTTACATCTGGAAAACATAATTTCTGTGACCATTGTGACAGAGTGAGAGAGAGCTGGAGGGTTGCACAGGGACTTTTCACTGTCTCTGCTAAGAAGACCACACAGCCCATTGACCAGAATTGGACAGATGGTCTGACCTAACTGGAAGGGAATCTGGGAAATGCTGTCTTCTTGTGTGCCCAGGAATAGGAAATGGAACTTGGGCAACTGTCTAGCATTGTATCTGCCACAGAGTTAATGAAGAGTGAAAACCCAGACTTTGGGAAATGCACTGTCTGCATTAAAATAGTCCTGTCGATGCCATGGAGGTCAAATTTTGACCTGTGAGTGGGTATGAATGATTCCCCTAAAGGTCCTGACTATTCCTGCTCTCAGTCACACTTGGGGAAGAAAGGTGTGTCTTGAATTTAGGGGAAGAAACTTTTATTTTTACTATCTGGGCGGGAAGATTAAGAGCCCATCACTATGGGTTACAGTGGTCTGGAGAGTCTCATGAATGGTGGTGGAAAGAAGATTACAAGGTGAGTCAATGACATCAACGTGGAGTCACCAGAGAGCAACACAGGGACTCTGAAGTTGGCTTTAGGGTTTGTGAGCTCTAGGAGTGACAACAGCAATGAAAGTGTAGCTCATTCTTAGCATTGAGTTCTGTTAATGCCGAACCTTCACTATATCTTTGGCCAACACCACTGACTGGTCTTGATTGTGCCTTTAGGGCAGTTGGAGAGAGAAGAGAGTCCACACTTGGATCTAATCTGCACAACCCAGAGGAATAAGCTCTGAGCTGGCACAATGAAGCATGATAGTCCTGATATTCCAGGGATTGGAGGCCAGAGTGGTAAAAGGGGCAAGTGAGCACTAGGACTGATTTGTAAAACAGGCAAAACATGTCAAAAGAGTTCCAGAAACTCCTTGGGTTGAGGAAGACCTACAGAAGGTTTTGACTTCCTTTCATTGTGGGCATTTGGGAACCTAAAGTTACTATGGTTAGGATATGAAAAGAGATATGACCTTATTTTGTAACTTAGTTGGTGAAGTGGGACATTTAAGTTACAAATATGAATGTTTGAAGCACATTCACAGCATGTGCTGACATATATCAGCCCTGACTTTTCTCTTCTGATAATAGAAATTACACTTAGCAAAAGAGATAGAAAAGCACTTTGCAAGAAAAGTTAAATAATGTTATTCATCATGGTTAATGATAAATAGTAACCACAACAATAACGACGACAGCAAGCTTTCCACGACAGTAACAAACACTGCAAACATATTTGTTCTTGATATTTTCTGTACGCCCACTTCTCTTATTTTAATATTTGTTTTGCTTTTAAAATTATCTAACTCATTTTAGTGTCAACTTTAGTTGCTGCATTCATCAACTTGGAATGCCCGTAGCCTTGGACAAAAGTGTCATTCAATATGTTTGATATATTCAGTTCTGCATCAGTAATCTATTTGCAAAATTGTCCAATTTGAAAGTGACACATTTGATTCACTTGACTTTCCTTTTTCTAGCACAGTAAAATTTGAAGGAATTCAAGAGGTGCTGGGCACTAGTCATCAAGGAGAAAGGACAATAAAGGGATGTGTAAAGTACTCAGGAGAAAATTGTTGTGTGTCATTAGTAGTTGAACTGAATGAAGAGCCCTGTGAAGTTGAAGTTCCCCAAACAAAAGGCAATGACATATGGAGGGGAATGGATTCTTTTTAAGTTTTTGAAATCTTTTAGTTGATTTAGATTTTTTTCAACATTTTAATATAATTTATTCTAGTTATTTAAGTAGAAAATTTAAAAGTATAGCTATATAAAAATACAGGAAAAAAAAACTGCCCATAATTCTGCCACCAGAGTGAACTATTATTCATATTTGGTATATTCCCTTCCATTCATTTTGCAGTGTGTATATAAATTATTATTGCTATTATTTTTCTAATAAAAAGGAAATAAAATGGAAATTTTATTTTTATTTTACATAAAATTTTATTTTATTTTACATAAAATGGAAATCCTATGTTAAGAAGCCAGGTTGAACCCCCTTTGTAAATTTGTGAGCTAAGTTTTGCTGCACATTCATAGCATCTCTCTAGTCTAATGCATTACCAGACATAAGGAGATCCTATCCTAGCATTAAAGAGCTTACCATGATCTTAGGAAAGAGTTGAGGCAGATAAATGTTCAACTTATGATAAATCACAGAGTGCTTATTGAGAAATTATGATGGGACCAGTCCTATGTCAGCTGGCAGAGCCATGGATGTACAGGTGTCAATACCTGGAGCCTGCCTTGAAAGCCTCACAGTCTGGCGGAAGACAAGGGTGTGACTTACACGCCACACCACTGTCACACACAACTAGTGCCTTAGGAGCTCAGACGAGGGAACAACCATCCCAGGTGGAGGCCATAAGGAACATTTGACTGGAGTGGTGATTTTCAAGCTGGATCATTACAGGGTGGGAGGGATCTGGAAGGCAAGCAGTGAGGTGGCAGAGTGCCTCAGCCAAAGGCCCCAGCAGCACCACACGAGCTGTGGCCCATGAGGCCGCAGGGTGAGCAGGCTGTGGGGGTTGGGGGAGAACATGGAAAAGCAGGTTCAGCTGGAGGAACCTGAGAGCAGCGTGTCTCCTGCATTGTCCATTCCTAAATTACGATTTAATTTTGAACTTGCAGTATTTTTTTTCTCTATCTCTTTTTTGCCTCCAAAATTGTTTCTTTCTTTTGAAATTTTATTTAAAAATATTAAGGGGGTACAAATGTTTTTGTCACATGGATCACTTTTGTAATGCTTGAGTGAGGGCTGTAAGTGTGCCCATCACCTGAATAGTGTTCATTATACCCATTAGGTAGTTCAAAATTGTTTTCATTCATATATTTATTTGTAAAATTTGTTAATTTATTTTCTAAATTGACAAATAAAAATTGTATATATTTATGGTTATAGCATGATAGTTTGAAATCTGTATACATTGCGGAATGATTAAATTGAGATAATTAACATTTTTTGTGAGAAGAACACTTAAAATCAACTCTCAGTGATTTTCAAGTATACAACATATTGTTATTAACTATAGCCACCATACTGTACAATAGATCTCTTGAACTTTTTCTTCCCATCTAACTGAAATTTTGTGTCATTTGAACATCTCTCAACTTGACCCCCCCCACCTCAACTAGGTCCAGAAAACCACCATTCTATTCTCTGCTTCTGTAAGTTTAATTTTTTAAAATTCCATATATAATTGAGATCACTTTTTATATAAGTGAGATATCTTTTCCTATATAAGTTATTCCAATAAAAGGAACACCTAGTAATAATCAAAGTTCAGAAACCATTTTTTAGGTGAGCCATAAGAGTTCATGTGAACATATAACTGGAAGTCTTGTAGAGCAGTAATTTAGGGCATAGATGTTAGATTCTGCTACCATCCGGCTGTGTGACTTTGGTTAAGTTATGTAATATCTTCGAGCCTCAGTTTCCTAATGTGCACAGAGGAAAAATGATTCCTACTGCATGGGGTTATTGTGAGGATTAAATAAGATAAGTATGTAATATAATTTCTCACATAAGAAAAGTGCTTAACTGATTATAGAAACTGCTATTATAGGCAGAGGATAAATGAGGTGACTTCCTCACAGCTTGCTAGCTACTGGATTACTTAAGAATTAGAACTGGCTGGAAAGTGTGGCACTTTGGCTGTGTTACAAATTCTGCTAGATCAGTGTTTTAAAATGGTCGTTGGGCCAATGTCAACACAAGCGTGGTCTTAAGCTCTCAATAAGTAAGCATTAAGCCCTTGAACATAAACACCCTGAATCCATAACCCATTAGTTGGTCAAGGAAGTTCAGCTACCTTCAAAGCATTTTTATCTTTTAGCAAGAGAAGGTTTTATTTTGCAACTTCAGTCTTAAAGTAAGAAGACATTTTGAGGTTATCTTCTGATGAGAATGTACAACATTTGTTTATGTTGCAGATAAAAGTAAGACAAAAGATGTGCCTATTAAGTATTAGTGAGCTATTTGGAAATTTAGAAGCTCGACCAGTTTACCACTCCACCAATGCAGTGGTGGACTGCAGAATTTTGAATATTTTTCTCTTTGCCTTGACACAACCTGTATCACTACTTCATCCCACTCAAAAATCTGGCTAATTCCTGTTTATCCCTCAGGTGGGCTTCTCTGGTACCCCAAACCTTGGTTTGGAGGCCTCGCTTATGTGTATTCAGAACATTTTATTCTTTAGTTAATGTTATCCTTTTCATATTTGTGAAGGCTAAATAGTGGGAATGTGGCTGAACAGTGTAAACTGTTTATACATTTATACTATAAACATTTAGTATAAAAGTGCTTTTAGCTATAAAAAGGATTCTTCTCTCCCCAAAGTCCCATGTGCCTCTCAGTTTTTAGTAAAATGTAACTTCCTCAGCTCGAAAATAGGTAAGATCAAAATGTTCCAGGCGGTTTCATCAAGCCGTATTCCCACTCCTTCAGAAGTCAGCCTTTGAGTCCAACAGCAGGATAGGTTCCAGATGGTCTGTATAATTTGAGTAAATCATGCATGTCACATAAAGAAACCTAAAAAGTATATTTGAAAATTTGTTTTATGGATTTTACCTAGAAACCCTTTGGCCAGACCAAGGCTGACAACTTGAATCTCTCTCACTCTACTGCCATTACATGACTGTCACCACCTACTGCCATGAGAGTAGCAGGGCTATTTCCAGGGTGCTGTGGGTCTGTGAGTTCCACGAAGGCAAGGGCCATACCTGGCTCTTTCATATCCTCTGAGCCCAGTACAGTGCTTTATATAAGGCACATAGTAGGTGATCTAAAAATTTGTTGAGTGAAAGAATGAAGGATTCATCAGTTAGGGCCTGGATGATCCTTTACACCTGAGCTCAAATTATTAGAAATTGGGAGCTGGCTTCCTCTTCTTTAGGGTTAGGGAAGGCTCAGACTTGGGGATGTTATAACTGCTCAAATATCTCTCCAGGGATGGGAGGATATTTGTCTGTTCTGCCCAGAAGAGTGAGCCAAAAATCTTCTAAGGCTGCAGAGAAAAAAAGCAAAATAAAACAATACTTCTTTCCATATCAGAACTACACTTGGGTTAAGATCTTCTGAATTGTGTATAAAATGTCTTTTTCCCCCCCAGGGAAAGAGTGCTTGATTTTAATCAGACTCTCAAAGTTGTTTCTGACCCCTAAGTGGATAAGAATCATTGCTCCAAAGGCTTTCTTAAAATGGGTCAGAGGAATCCCTTTTATATTGTCACCAGGTAAAAGGCACTGTAGATGCCACCATGGGACATTTCCTTTCCCTTTATGCCTCAGTGCCATTTCTGTACTGCTGATGTTGTTTTTGCCAAAGGGAAGTCTGGTGGATATAAATCGCCTTTCTTCTTCATTTACCACTAGTGATCGATTGCTTGCTTCCTTGCCCTGCCCCATCTATGCCCTTCCGTCAACTTGCCTACCCAAAATTGGGAGTTAGGATTCTGGTTTGAAACACAGAAGCTTTGCACTTTCACAACCTGCTTAGCTTTTTAAGGCTTGGTTTCTTCACATCTAAATGTAATGTTCCTCACCTCTTGGTATAATGTTCTTAGTTCAGAATGTAGTTCATGCATTCATTCATTCATTCATTCACTCAGTGAATATTTATGGAGGGCTCATTATGTACTAGGTATTGATCTAGTGGGACACAGGACAGACAGGTCTCTGTTTCCATGGATCAAAGATTCCAGGGGAAGGAGTCAGACAATGAACAGATAGAAAAATAGGTTATAGTATCAGATCTGATGTGTGGTATGTATAGAATTCAAATAGAAATAATGCTATAGAAAGTGTTCAGATTGGATTGTCACAGAATGCCCCTCTGAGGGGGTAACATTTAGGATCTGAAGTCAGGACAGAGGAGGAACCTAGTGCCATACCCTGAACCAAGGATGGGCTCGATGTGTCAGAGGAATGCTCATGGGATCCCACAGGTGGACAGGTGTAACTTTGAAAGTCATGGTAAGGAGTCTGGAATGGGTTTTAAGTACAGAGGGATGCCTTTAAAAGTGCCCTAAGCAGGGGAGGGATGTGTTCCAAACTACTTTGTAAGAGTTCATTCTAGCTGTTGTGTGGAGAATGAGTTGTAAAGAGCCAAGAGTGAAAGCAGGGAAGCTAGTTACGAGGTCCCTGTAGTCCAAGCATACACAATGGGGGCTTTGACTAAGGTGCAGGGATGGAGAGAAGCGAGTGACTGGATGTGTGTGTGCAAAGCATCTGTCTCGTGCCGGTGCACAGTAAGCGTTCAATGAACTCTAGTGGTTCTTATCATCATCATTATTACTATTTGCTTGGTAAAATGAAACTGGACCAACTAATGGGTCAACAGTGGTTTCAAGAATATTACTCAGTTTAGAGCAAACTAGGTAGGATGAGCCAACTATTATTTGTATGCAGACATTTAATTATTGTTATTTTTCAAGCAGTGTCTTGGAGGCAGTATTTTCGACACTTTTTCTCTTTGCATTTTGAGGAGAAATCTATCATTTACTTCTTTCAGGACACACTGTTTAGTCATTTTGTAGAGAAAGAATGCTGATTATCTTCAAATGACAGATGTGAAACAGTGAATTCTAAGTTGTGTGGAAGAGGTAATATATTGCGTTGCTCTGGAATTTATTATGAGCAAGGTGTTGGAAAATATTAGGGAGTTAATACCCAGGAAGAAAGCAAAACTAAAAAAATGATACAGAGAGATTAATATATTTATGGATATTTGTCATGCATTTTGATGCCAGAAAAGCCGAATGAAGAAGTAATGTTCTGAAAGCAACTCAAAATTACCCAAGACCACTAAGCTCTGAGTCAGAGAAATATGAAGACTAGTGACAGTCATACATACATAGCTGCTATGGAGTTATTTAAAGTTACAGAGAGAGACAGAGAGAGACAGACAGAGCTGTCCTTTTTCTTTTTTTCCTCGTTTTCAGAAGTCTTTGGCTCTACACTTTAACAAATGCACATATCTTTTCAGTCTCCCCTTATCAAGCTAGCTCGTATTTACAAGCTAAATTATTCTGAGACACAGAAGTCTTAAATGAAAGACAGACATCATTGCAATCCTTTAAGGTCATGCTGATCTCTTCAAATGTTAGAATTCACTGGAGTAACGTTGGCTTTTAAGCTAAGTGACCCCATCACTTTAGAGTAATCCCTGTAATGAGTAAAAATATAGCAACACATTCTAAGAAAACACTAGGTTCTAAATGATTATATTCTACTAGGCCAGAGAGAGTTTGTTTTCAAAATGTGGAAACCAATATTTTCCAAGCAGTGTGGCTTCCAGCTATACCGACACAGTTATTCAAGTTTACTGAGTACCCACAGTGGGACAATAATTTTGGCAGTGAATTTTTGCTACCTTGAAAATTCCTCTTTTTAGTCTCTCTCCCCCCTCCTCCTTCTATTTTTGAAAATTCTGATGATACAAAGAAAAGTGTCTGCCTATACATAGTTGGATCATTAGAGGTACACCTTTTAAATCAATAAAAGAAAATAATCTAAAATACCACTAAAAAACACCATTCCCCAAAGTACATTCTGTGGATCACTAATTCTTCAAGGCACTACTTGAAAGAGATTCCAGACATGCTGACTATTGTATTCCCCTCTCAGATGTGCTTCAGCCCCACATTAAGCCCATTCTGCCACCACGTCTTCAAGGTCATGGCCAGCCACAATCTCATAAAAACAAAATAAGAAAATTAGCAGAACCGGCTGCAGTACCTACAGTTGCAAGCTTGACCTTAGGCTATAATCGGTATTTATTATCTTCCTTTTCCATCTATTCTAGATTTCTAGGCTCATGGCCATCACTGTGCTGCTTTAGATTGGTGGCCTGATGGAATAATCCAGATCTTTGTCTCTTCAGGTCTGACTCCCTGGTTACCATGCCCTTGTTAGGCAACGATTGCTGTAATTTCCCATTGACCATTATCCTCCGGAATCGAAGCACCTCGTAACACCTCAGTAAATTTCCTGAGTTCCAGGCTTCCTCCTCCTTGTGCTGGTTAGGTAGCCAAACCCTTGCTCCACATGATAATCAAGAAAGATTTCTCCCACCAGTACAGCAAGTTCTTTTGGTTGCTGGTCCTCAGGCATGAAGAGCCGAGAATGACTAGGTGGCAGTTGTGGCTTTAGGTTCAGTGGAACCCTTACCATGTTCCCTGGTGGAAAGGTAGCCCCACTGGGAACCGGGACTTCTCGTACAGCAGAATCTAAGTTGTAGGATGGAGAAACACAAATATTAAATGAATTACTGGGAGTAATAGTGTGAATAGCCAATTTTACTTCCCTCTCCTCATCCCCTGGACCTGTGTGTTTTAGCTACTAGGAATGCAGGATCATACAGCAACAGTTGCTTCAGTGCTCCTGAGGGGCCCCCCAGCCTGGAGGGTTTTGTCTCTGAACTGATGTCTTATCTGAATTCTATCAGATCTGCTGCTTTGGAGCGAGGTTTGTTTATGGTAGAATACATGGATCTTGTGGTCACGTACCCTTCCCACTGACACACATCCTTTGCTGCAAACTGTGTTCTTTCATCAAAGGCAATGGAATGGAGGTAAATCAGGAATTCTAGAAGCCCTCTGACAGTATGTAGGGAAAGCAAACATAGATAGCACAGGTTTTATTTCTGCTAACGACAAATCTCTGCCCCCTTCAGAATGGAACGTTTCAAGACATTGAGAGTGGCACTAACCTCTGTAATTCAACCCAAGGTGTGGGGTTGCTTCTAATTTACTGTTTTGGTTTTGAGGACAATTTCAGGGGCTGCCTTTTAGCCTTTCTTACCATAATTACTCTTATTCCACAAGTCATGGAGCCAAAGTGAGGTTCTGCCAGCTGCTAAGTATATCTATACTAATTATGCCCTCAGGATCCTAGGGAAGTAGCTGTGGGTTGGGTCCACTGACTCATGGACCTAGTATAAAATTGGCTTAGGTTAGGACTCCATTTACTACCTGACCTCCAAGAGTCCCCACTCTAGCCCCAGACTCTGCATTCATCAGCCCTGTGTTCATCACTCCTTAAACTGAAACGTTTTTGTAATGTTCAATCAATCTGATAAATGCCCCCTTGGTAGGTCCTCTTGGAGGAAGGACCTGAGTAGTATTTATTGTATATACTTGTCATGGTTCTCCAGGGTCTCTCCTCAAAGAGACCTTGCCTAATCTTCACCTGATGGAATCTGGGTCTTAGAAATGATTCATGATTGGTACCTGGGTAAGGGACTATGGTTTGACATTGTGACAGTTGACAAGGGGTTCTCTTTGCCTGGTCTGGATTTTTTTTTCTGGTTACACAACTCGATTATCACCTTAGTTAGCTACCCATCTATTTTGCCTTTAGGAACACATGGTCTACTAGTTATTGCCTTAGGTTCTTGTGGGTCAAGACACCCTGGTTTCTGCTCTGGCTGTGTTACCTGTTGCTGTAATATATCTACCTTGTCCCTGGCCATTATATTTTGCTCATCAACCTCTGCTGCTGTCATCCTCACTGACACCAGGGAGTCTAGTCCATAGAAGCGTCCTTTGCTATCAACATTGAGCTACAGAGGACAACCACCACTAAGTTCTCAAAGATGCCAGTGTCTCCATCACCAGCAGGGCCATCGTATGACTTTTGTGGGACCTAAACATTTTTGCCTTCATGCCCCCCTTCCTACATATAAAAATAATTAAAATTATTTTGCAACTATGTCGATATAAAGATGAATACAACCTTTGACCCTCGAAGCTTATTTTTTTTTCTTCCGATTTTAAAAATAATTAAAACCTTTTCGAACCTACTGTATAAGGCAGCCCTGCTCACTGGTGCACCCTGATGGGCTTAGTGACGAGAGTGTCCTCTGGACCCTCCTAGTGAATATAATCAGGTGGCAAATTCTCTCATTGCCCCTACTACATCTATTCTAACATCCTTACCTCACTGAGCCTTCTCATAACTTCCTCAATACTCTGAAAAAACAGTTTTGGCATTTCCATTTACTTGTAGGCCACAGCATATCTAAGCTTCACGGAGGCAACTCAGTGGTGTGTGGAGGTCAGAGGCATATTAAGGGTGCTCCCATGTCTGTAACCTCCCCCCAGGAAGTTTTATATACAGACCCTTGTCCCCCTCTTCCCTGTCCCTCCCCAACAATCTTCAGCCCCTCTCACACATGTTCCCTGGCTCCAGGTGGCCATGCAATCCTCTTGATGGGTAAGCTGCTTCCTCCCAGAGGAGAAATTGTGTTTCTCTTCTGGGCTGATGTGACCAGTCATTGGTCAAGAAGCAATGAGGGGAAGGCCAGGGACTCATCTTAAGACAGACAAGCACAATTTTGCAAAGCACCCATCTCAGGAGAGGATCTGCATATTTTCCAGGTAATGTGCTCTTGCTCTCCTCTAGAAAGGGACAGAGATGCTTGGGGGTACGGGAATCTGGGAAGAAGGGCCCATGCTTTTCATGTCCAATGTCCCCACCCAATGTCTCAGATTCCCACTTCTGTCTTAGGAACCTGACATTAGCATAGGAGACCTGTCAATGCTGCTCCCATATGATTAAAGCATGGGCCTGATTTTAGCTTAGTGAGCCCTTTGGTTGCAGGAGATGAACTCTTAAAGTGCTGCCATGGAGGCCTTCTGGCTTTCACAACATCCCCTAAGTTGGTAACTGGCTTCTCAAATATGTCATTGTCTTTCTTTAAGTCTTGTCAGGCATGTGACAAAGACCAGCTAACTCCACAGTCCACCGCCTCCACGCCATTGAAGTGTAGGGCCTCGGCCTCACCAGTTGCTTCCCTTCCACCTGGCCCTTATCCCAGTGCACAACAGCTGAGGCTCTTTGTAACTGGGATGTTACACTAGGCTACAGCTTATTTCTACCCACTTACCACCAGCATTGGGTCCTGCAGCCCTATGCCTAGGAGTGCTCCAGTTCAAGAATTCCATTCTCAAAAGTCTGTTCTCTGGGGCCACTCCCAGTAACAATTTATTCTGTATTCCCTCAGAAGCGGAGCCTGAGACAGAACTTGAGTTTAGGTAATTTATTTGAGGGGTAATCCCAGAAGCAAAGGTGAACAAATGGGGAGAAGGAAACAAGAGGAGGAAAAGCCAGTCTTAGGGTGCAGGTCTGGAGGTCAGTACTGTAAATAATGGGATTAGACTGCACCAGGACCCCTGAGAAGCGCAGGGAATCTCCATAGAACTGCGGGTCTGCAGACAGGAGGCTGCGCTCCCATCTCTCACTGACCGTGGGTCACCTCTGGGGCTTTACCTCCCGCACACGGGCATATGTAAGGACTAAGAAGTTCCTCTCAGTGTTGGGGAAAGCCCTGAGGCAGAAAGTAAGAAGCCACCTAGCTTGTTTTTGAGACAAGACGCTGAGATGAGCCCACATGGAGCTGTCTGCTACAACCACAGCTGGAACCAGAGACGTGGGTCGCCAAAATTGCCTCCTACAGCAAGAATGTCAGAGCGGAATGTCAGGTGGAAGCAATATCACTGGTCACAACCTTGTACTGCTGTATGTGTCTTGGTGTGCCTGAAGTACCTGTCCCTGGATTTCTTGTTCATTGAGACAAGTCCTTTATTTATTTAAGCCACCACACCTGGCTAATTTTTAAATGTTTTTAACAGAAAGGGGTCTTGCTACTTTGCCCAGGCTGGTCTTGAACTCCTGGTCTCAAGCGATCCTCCTGTTTTTCACCCTCTTCATTAAGGTTTTGACTATGACTATGTCATTACTATTATTTTTCATATTTATTTATTTTTTTTAGAGGCAGGGTCTTACTCTTTTGCCCAGGCTGGAGTGCAGGGGTGTGACCATCGCTTACTGCAGCCTCGAACTCCTGGGTTCAAGAAATTCTTCCCCCTCAGCCTCCCAAGTAGCTAGGACTACAAGCACATGCCACCACACCTGGATAATTTTTAAATTTTTTTACAGACAGGGGGGGTCTCACTACATTGCCTAGGCTGGTCTTGAACTTCTGGCCTCAAGTGATCTTTCTGTCTTAGCCTCATAAGGTGCTAGGCTTACAGGAATGAGCCACTATGTCCAGCTGCCATTACTTTTAAACATGAAACATTTATAATTTACTCTTTGAGAGAGTTGATATTTACTATAATATAAAAGAGATGAGTATCATAGAATATGACATGAGTAATGTGTAAGATTAGGGTTGGGCTACTTGAGATCAATTAGGAATATGAAGTAATTGGGGAACTTCATTATTTGCAGGCTGTGGGGTGGGATAAAAGGGGAAAGGGAGAGAAGAGGGGAGATTTGTAAGAGGCTTCCAATCTGAAAATGCTGTAGAATGGTTTTCCCCATAAAAAAGGGTAGAGAGAGGAATTTTAGATAGAATGTAATATTTTTTAATTTAATAAGACATGTTATGAATGCAAAGAAAATTGAGGTAACCAACCTCTTTAAGATGAGACTAAACATTGCTTAAGTTTTAGAGATTTATGTAGAGATGTAAAATGTAGAGATTTATTCAGACCTGGTATGAAATAGGTAGTTTTGATGAATTGTTTTCAATTTCCAATTTTTTAGATGTCTAAGATTATCTGAAATTATAATCATGGTCATTATTTTCATAGTAAGTTCAGAGAGCACCATTTCTTTTTGTTGTTACTTGAAAATATATTTCTCTACATGCCTGAGTGTGCAACAGATTCTTTATAGAGGGGCAGGTGTGGGTATTTATTTACTGCAAGATGCCAGGGAAAGAAGTGGGTGAAGTTAAGGTTGAGATCACTGCTAGTCAATCGGCATCCTTCCCCTAGAAGAGCAAGTTTGAGGTGAAAGAGGGAAAGGTGGTTGGGCCTCATGTTTGAATTCCTCCCTGTCTGATCATTCTGGATATTGTTATTGGGTGGCTTTCTGCTTAATTGATCAGCTTGTTTATTGTTAATTACTACTGAATGCCCATGAGTGTTAAGCTTTTAAATTTTATGGGAAAACATTTACATTACACAATGGGTTTCTGTCCCTAACACTCAGTCTCCAATGATAAGACAAGTGCATTTATGTAATTCTGTATTTTTAAAGAAGGTTGTTTTTACATAAAGTCATTCTAGGACATCCAAGATCTGATGAGCATACGATAAGGAATTTGTTTTGTTGTTGCCTGGTGGAACTAATTAAATACATGGACAGACAAACAAGTCAAATCAAGATGCTCCTCTAATTCATCCAAGAAACCTCCAGAGAATGATATATGTCTCTATTGATATCTTAATTGTTATAAATCACTCTGGCTTTTCCAGATCTAGATAAATAATAATCTGTAATAATATATAGTTTTTAATGTATTATTCCTATACTGGTGACCCAGAATTTATTTTTTTCTATTGGGGAAGGAATTCATACTCACATATCTAAAAATACTGAAAAACAATATGAAGTAGATCCATTCTTTAGCCATAAAAATAAAGAAATAATAAAGAAATACTGAGACAACGTGGCACTAGAGGTTTAGCCTGTATAAGTCAAGATGCCCACTGTATGGCCTCACAGAGAGACTGATCTGGGCAGGTACATACACATTCTTTTTCATATGGGAAGGGAAATGGGAGCTGATGTAAAGATATAAAAGACCACCTAGGTAGTTCCTTCCTGCATTCAGTTTTGGAGGATTGGTTGGGTAAAAAAATGTTCTCTAAATCAGTAAGCTCCAGGATTCAGTGTGAACATGGTGAAGTCCTTAAAATAGAAGGTGAGGCTACACTTACGGAGATGCTGTAGTGGAATTTTTGCTGGCTAACCTACTTCAAAGCACCTATTTAACTTCTCTGTGCCCCAGTTTCCTTATCTGTAAAATGGGGACAGTAATAGGAACCTTCCTCATGGATGGCCATAAGAAGTAAATGAATTAATACCTGTAAAGAATTTAGAATATCACCTGGCTCATAATAAGCACACACAGTAAGTGTTAGCTGCTACCATCTTCACCATCCTCACCATCCCCATCCTCATCATTACCATCATCATCTTCATCTCAGGTCATTGGAAGCTTAGGATAATGTTCAATTGCTAAAAGCTGTTATTTTATATTTTTTCTAACTGTTTTGACAAAATCCTACCAATCTGATTTTTTCTTCCTCTGATTTGAATCTATCACCATGATTTGTCTTTTATGAGAAGACTTTCCTAACTTTAGTATAAATGGTAAGCTTATGGACATACATTCCTTCCTATCAGACATTTGAACAAACCTCCTCAAATTTCCCGCCTCCCTCCTCTGCAGCAGGGCAGAGGGCTAAGAAGCAGGTGACCTTGTCTAGATTGTCCAGTCACAGCCACTCCTTTACCTGTGGCTCTTTGGAAAGGACAGGCTGTGCCTGGTCTCTTGTGCTGATTTCCCCGTCGTGATTCTTCCCTCTTCTCCCTCACCCAACATCAGTACCAGCTGGTGATTTTCAGAGCGAAAGCAGCCTCTCTTTGTGCTCCAGGCATCAACTAGATCCCCCTCCCATATGTTTATACCCCTTAAAATTTCCCCTTTCCTAAATCACCTATTTAGCGCATAGCATTTTTCAGAACTAGTCTAATCTTTCCACGGTGACACTCTCAGATCCAGAGTGGGCAGGTCAAGATTTATTTGTTTTCAAATACTTTCGTTCCCCCCATGACTTGGAAATCCTTCCAAAATTACTGATAAGTCTTATTTTTATTAAGTGCAAATAACCATGGAGTCAAATTTAAAGTTTCATAGATGCCTAACCTGTAATAGAAGAAAAAGGCAAATTTTTTAAAACTATCTTTAACTCAGTTAATTTTTCCTTGACTACCCCTCAAGTTCTATAGGATGATAAGGTTTCATTCAAGTCAGCAAACTGACTTATTGGGTAGTTTTCGTGACGATTCCCAAAAACATTCTTCAGGAAATTTGTCATAACCATTACCTTCTTTTCATCGGTAACAACGAGTGGCTACTTGGCCTCCTGAGTCCACTGTTTTGTAATGTATGTACATACACAAATGTAGCTTTAAAAATATACTATGTTTTTCAGAGGCCTCAAACAAGGGAATGAACAAGGGCATGTGCCTACATATTGAGAAGGATCCTGCTTTGTGTATGTTTAAAAGAGAGCTGATAGAGTAGTTTTAGTTCCTTCTTCTCCTTGATTAAATCTTGATTAGAATCAGTGCTGCAGTTGTAGAATGGGAAGCAGTCTTCTCCTTCCTTTCCCTGCTAGAGGTAACACCACTTGATTGCTTGAGACAGTTAAAGGTGCTTTGGTAGTAAAAGGACAGCAAGATTAATGGGCAGTCATTTCCATAGTAACAGCAAAGCACTCTGGGAAACAGAGCCACTCGGGAGCCGGAGCTATACATGCCAGGATTTTGGCTCCCATGGCAACAGCAGAGTGTGGGGTGGAGAAGAACACGCTAGGAACTTAGCAAAGGTCCATTTAGTGAAGACAATGTATAATCAGAGTTGTCAATCTATTTTAAAATTTGAAGTTAAAATAAATCAAATTTGAGACCATGAGCTGATGCAAAACATTTAAAATATACTGTACGTCCACTGAAAATTTCTGAAGCATAAGCACAAATAGTTTAAGAACTATCCAATTGTGACAACTTGTTAGTTAAAAAAAATCCAATTACCAAGATTTTTGTCCCAGAGTAGTTGCAGAAAATTACACAATTAGAGCAATTTTTCTCAGCTGCTCTACTACAGAAAACGAAAGTAATTATACAAAAATAGTGTAAAATACTTTTCACAACTGCAAGTTAGGGTTTTGCTTTCTTTGGAAGAAATTCTGTTTTTCTCTTAGATAACCTTCTCAACAAAAAGTTGAAGAAAGCCAGCAGTGAAAAGAGAAAGCCATAGCTAAAAGAAGAATCAAGCACAAAGCAAAAGGTGAGTAAAATACTAAATGACTCGAGAGAAGCTGAAAAGAATTCAGAAAGACCTAAGAACTCAGCATTCCCAGCATTCCAATTACAACGGGTAAAAGAAGTTTGACACAAAATCGTATTCCTCTTGCTTTTATTAACATTGGAGTTAGAGTTTTTGAAGGTCTCCTTTGTCCTGCATGAATTTGTAATGTATTCAGGGAGCTCAGTGTCCACTTAGGAATAGACGTTCTTTTCTACCCAGGCCTTTCAAGTCGGGTCTATGCAGCCAATGAAACAGAAGTTTGGAAATTATCTGTGGACTTGAGTATAGGTTAATTACTAATCAAATCTATTCAGGTTAGTCTATGTTTGTATCCATCACTACTATTAATAAGTAGAGCACTTATTACCAGAAGTATTTACTGAGATGTTACTGAATGTGCACTATGAATTTGGAAAACAGACATTAGTAATTTAACCTAGTTCCTGATGTGGGTTGCCTATATTCTATCTACACTTTGTGCCCAGTAGGATTTGGATGCCAAAATGTCATGTAGCCATGTGAAGGATCTAGCCACAGTGTCTCAGAGAAGAGTGATGCTTATTTGTTAAACATCATCACAACCTTTGTATCCTACATCTTGAAAAGAAGGTTTATTATAAGAAACTTCTATGGGATTGCCTGCTGGGCACCAGCAACCATAATGTGGGAACTGTCCTCCTCCCCTACCATCCTCACAGTTGGCGTTATTGTGCTTTTATCCTAATTCCCTGCTTATAGTTGATTGATTTAAGAGTGGGCACCTAAGTCAGGCTTTGCTAGTAACTAAAGTTGCAAAACTCTGGAGTTATTAGTGATCTCAATTCTTGTTCATATGGATAAAACTTCAAGAGAAAAGAATGAAGACACCAGAGAAAAGTGGAGACAGGAGATAGAGACTTGATTTACATGATGTTCAACCCTCAGTCTAGTTGTTTCTGAAGCCCAGCAGAATCTGCATTTCCTATGGCTTCCTTGTATCATCCTGTTAAGTTCTTCCCTCCCTGTTCTTTTGTTCATGTTAGCTCAAGCTGGGTTTCTACCTTTTGCAACTCAGAGTCCTAATGTAACATCCTTTTCCCAAAGCCTCTAAAAAACATGATAAAAAGAAGAAAGTGGAACAACCACTTAGACAGAAAGCACACTGTAGGAAATAAAGCAGGGACATAAAAAGTAATTGCAAAATTTTGCTTTCCTTGTAATTCAATGATTTGTGAGGAAGGAAAGAGGGCTTAGAAGTCACTACAACCAGGATATCATCAGAAGAAACAAGACTGTGAAAATGCACTAAAAATGAGAAGATGGAATCTTTCTAACTACATGTAGAGGGTGGCAAGAATCTGAGCTAAAATCCTAATTTAGGCTGTTTGTTCTGTGTTGCCTATGGTAGAATGTGTAGGGTAGGCTCTTTCAGATAGCAAGGAACATTGACCCACTTAGGCAACTAGTCCAACATCCAGATAATAGGATTTCTTAAAAAGAGGAATGGAGAAAATGAAGAGGAAGCTGATTCAGGATAATTCCTCTGGACTGAAGGACTTGAATTTCCTGATAAAATGGTCTCACTGAGAGCTCAGCACAATAGATGAAAATAGATCTTCACCAAAACATATAACTGGGAAATTCAGAACACTGAGGACAAGGAGAGAATCTTAAATGCTTCTAGAGAGGAGGAAAAGAAACAGGTCATGTACAAAGTAGCAGGAATAAGAATTTCTTCTGATGTTTCAATTAGCAACCTTTTTGGGATAATGCCTTCAAAATTATTTCCAATTGAGAATTCTATATCCAGCCCAACTACCAATCACATAGAAGTATAGAATAAATACATTTCAAGTATGTAAGATCTTGAAAAATGTTATTCCCAAACATATTTCCAAGGAAACTATTGAGGAAGGTGTGCCACTAAAAAGGGAAGTAAACCAAGAAAGAGGAATACACAGGGGAAAGCAAATAGGAAGGCCAAGGGATCTGTAGGACTATAAGGGATCCCAGGGTGACATCGGTGCACATCTAGAGGGCCTCTAGTCCACAATGAAGTGGGTAATATGTCCCATTACTGAACATTATGTCTGTGAGAATCAACATGTTGTTGGGTATAGCAGTAACTCATCCTTCTATATTGCTGCATAGTATGCCAGTGCATGAATATATCCCATTTGTCTATCCAGTTTATTGCTACTGAATTGCTCAGTTTGTTTCTAGCTTTTGGCTCTGATGAGTACTGATACTCTGAACACTTCTGGGAATGTGTTGTGGTACAACTATATAATTTATTAATCTGATCATAAGAATCTATAGTAAACATATTTAATGGTGAAATATTGAAAGCTTTTCCTCTGAGATCAGAAAGGAGATAATGATGTGTGATCTCATCATTTCTTTTCAACATTTTACTAGAGATTCTAGTCAATGCAATTGCCTAGAAGAAGTTATAAAAGGTATAAGGATTAAAAAGGAAGCAATGAAATGGTCACTATTTATAGACTATACAATTTGTATATAGAAAATAAAAAGTTACAGATAAACTATTACAATTAATAAGTGAATTTATTAAGATTAATATAAAAAGTCATTGATATTTATGCTGACAAATAACCATTTTAATTAAAAATTAACTATTCAATTTATCATAAAATAAAAATATCAAACAATTAGAAATTAGTCAAATAAAATATACATAAGACTGCTACATATACAAAAATAACTGTAAAACATACTAAGCTAAATTAAATAAGACTTCAGTAAATCAGGGATATACCATGTTTCTGCAATTCAATATTATTAAGATGTGAGTTCTCACTATATTGGTTTATAGATTCAGTACAATCCCTATCTAAATCCCAGAAGGTGTAGTTTGAGGAACTTGAACAGCTGATTCTAAATTTTGTATGAAAACTCAAAGGATTAAGAATAGCAAAGACATACTTGAGAAAGAAAAAGTTGAAGGACATATACTACCAGATTTCAAGGCATGTTAATAAACTATAGTAAGTAAGACAGAGTGGTAATGGCACAAGAATGGTCAAATAGATCTGTGGAAGAGAATAGAGTCCAGAAATAGACCCACACATATATGGTCACTTGATTAAGGCAAAGGTTCCACTGCAATTTAGCAGGAAAAAAGAATGTATTTGCAATGAAAGGTGTTGAGAAAATAGGATGTTTATATGCAGAAAAAAATGAAAATGAACCCCTACCTCACACTATGTACAAAATTAATTTGAGGCAGATCATGATTTGAAAGTGAAAGCTAAAACAAACTTTTAAAAGAAAACATAAGAGAAAATCTTCAGAGTTTCAGGGATTAGATAAAGATTTTCTTAGGACAAAATGCAGTAATGAAAGAAAAAGTTGACAAATTGCGCTTCATTAAAATTAAGAACTTCATTGCAAGGATGGAAAAACAAACAAAACATGTACTCACCATTAAATTAATACTAATCAACCAACACTTATGTGCACATATGGAAGTAACATTCATCAGGGGGATCAGGCAGGTGGGAGGGGGAAGGAGGAGATGGGTAAAGTCACACCTCATGGGTGTGGTGTGTGCTGTCTGGGGTATGGGCACCCTTGTAGCTTTGACTCAGGTCATGGAAAGGCAATTTATATGATCAAAGCATTTGTACCCCTGTAGTATTCTAAAATTTTAAAAAATAATAAAATAAAATTAAAAACTTCTGTTCATCAAAAGATATCATTGAGAATATGAACATGTAAAGCAAAGAGTAGGAGAAGACAATCATAGATACAACAAAGGACTTATTTCTAAAATATAAAAAGAACTCCTAAAATAAAAGAGGAAAAGGCAGATATTCCAATAGGAAAATGGAAAAAGACTTGAACAGGCACTTCTATAAGGAGATACTTTAATGGCTAATGACCAGATGAAAAAAGTATTTTACATCATTATATGTTAAAAAGGTGTTTAGCATAATTACAAATTAAAACTATGAGACCACTACACATTTCATCAAAAGTACTGAAACAAAGCAAAATAAAGCAAGCAAAACAAGCAAACAAACAAACAAAAATCAATGACAGTTCTAATTATTGGTAAGGCTGTAAGGCAACTCGAAATTTTATATACTGCTAGTGGGAGTGTATACTGATACAAATACTTGGAAACCTATTGGAAACATCTAATAAAGCTGAATATATTCATATCCAGTGGCCCAGAAATGTCACATATAGGAATAAACTCAACAAAAATATGTATATATGCACACCAAAGTACTTTGAATTAAATTAAACCAGTTGAGGATTTGTTTTTATCCATTAAATGGGTAATCAATCCATAGATCTAATCAACAATTTTCATCTCCTGGAGTGTTGACTATACTGTGTTACACAAATATTCAGCTCAGGAATATACTTTTCAGCTACAAAGTACAAATTCCACTTCAGTCATATTTTTGGTTGAGAATGCCAAAAGAGTGGGAATATGTGTCTGGGTTGGTTTTTGCCAAAAGCATATTTTACTATAGGTCTAATAGCTAGAATCTAACTCAGAATCAGCATCAAAAAGAAGTGTAAAGGCATAGATTGATCAGAGGAAATGACCTTGGATGTTGACTAAAAGAAATTTACTTTAAAAATTTACTCTTATGGTGATGATACTAAATGACCATGTGACTTTGAGTCAAATGCAACAAGAAATCACCAAGGGTTTGAGGATTCTGGCCAATTAATATTTTTTTTTTAGTGGTTTAAGATTATTTATTATTATCTTTCACATTTCTGTGGGTTAACTGGCTCAACTGGGTGGTTCTTGCTTGGGGTCTCTCACATTATTGCGGTCAGACAGCAGCTGGTATTGGTGTCATCTGAAGGCTCAACTGTGTTGGACACCCACATGGTCACTCACATGGCGGGCTGTTGGCGCTGTTGGCTGTTGGGCAGAAGTGTCCTCTGGCCAAATAAATTAAAGCTCTCTTTTGGTGAATGATTTGATTATGAGAGCAGCTGAACTAAAAAATATAAGGATAAAAGATAATGAAAAATAATAGACTATAGAAAGGCTCTATTACTGACCAATGAGGTTTCCTTAGAGATTGAGAACCTTTTCCTGTCTCTTTGAAAAAAGGTTGGCAGAAGCATTCTAAAAAGGGACAGAGGAATTAATGTCATTTTACCCAGCATGCTTTCTCTTCTTTTAATTTCCCTTAACGTATATTTGCATGGCTCTTTTTTGCTTCCTTGAGGGTATATTCATATTCTGAAATTTTATGTTTATCTTGCCTTTCTTATTCAAATAATATTCTGCCTCAATTTGAATATTTGACAGGGATATGAAGAGGACAGAGTTTACCCACTGCATTTAATGCCTAGTTCTTCTTTCTCCTTCCAACTTTTGTACATTTTTTTCTTTCAGAAAAAGATTTAATATATTTACTCATTGAAGGGCAAAATTTGCTTCTGATAATGCTTTATGTATGCATCACATAATTGCATTTAGTTACTAATAAAAAAAGGACACAACTAAGGTGGCTTCAGCACATAAGGGTTTATTTTTCTCACATAAGGAGAGGTCTGGAAGCCAATAGTTGATGGCTTTGGTACAGTGGCTCGGGGTCTCTTATTATCTTGACCTTTCCCTTATGGGTCTAAGATGATTATTCCTGCTCCTACTTTTACACCTGTGTTCCACGAAGGAGAAAGCAGGAAGGTTGAAAGGAAGGAGGTCAGCCAAGTCAGCCCATCTTGAAGAGTTTTTCCAGAAGCCCTTCCTAAGGATTCCTGCTACATGTGTCCGAACTGTGACACATGACATCCATGGCTATAAAGGAGACTAGTTTTCTGGTCTTTTAGCAAGGCACAGTGCCATCCAGAATAAAATTGGGGCTTTCTTAGTATGAAGGTAGGGAAGAATGGACTTTGGCTAGCAATCAGCTGTTCCTGCCACATATATTTTCTTATTGGTTGTCTACTAGGGAATCAAGCTTAAAGTCAAATGCATGAATCTCTAGCTATAGAATTTTAGGCAGGGAGTAGGAAGCATTGTTTGTGGGTGGTGTTTTTAGTGGGATCCTAAATTCTCATGATGTGGACAAGAGCTTATTCTATTTCTTCTTAAGGCCGGTCCCCATAGAGGTATGATTTAGAATGACTGTGTAACTTGAAATCTTTTATCATTGATTATTACTTTATAATAGATTGTGCTGCTTTACCTCTATGGTTGAGAGATGGCTGGAGGAGGTAGAGGAAAGAGTGCTAAGGGAAGTGAAGGAGTGACTCTTTGTGACTCCAATTACTGCTTCATAGACTGGATGAGGCAAACATAGGTGGTGGCACAGGTGGGCCACTCTTAGCAAAGGTAGCATCAAAAATAGAAGGGAGAAAAATCTTGGTACTGAAAGAATCATTAAACTGGATCTAAAAAGATACCAGTGAATTTCCTATAAACTGTTACTTTCCAGAAGACTATGGTTGTGCCACTGGTATGGTTCCAAGGAATACAGGGACTAGTACAGGAAGTGCTGTCCTCTCTAGGTACTTTTGGTACTCACCAGGAGAACTCTTATATTTCCAAAGATGAGCCCTGGCTACTGTATGACACAGTCTAGGTGGGCTGCAACTCCATAACTTTAGGAACTATGGTTCCACAGAGTGCTTCTCCAGGGCTAAATGTGTCTCTTCGCCATCACTGTGGATGGTGCCACGCTGCCACCTGGACACCACTGGAGCTGGAACTCTCCAAGTCTGTGAACATGGATCATACCTGCTGTGCCTCAAGGCTGGAGATTCTTATTGTTCTATTTGCAAATTGAGAAGGGAAAGGCTTCCTACCTGTTATGTTCAGTTGTAGGCAGTCCCACATCAAGCCTTCTTGACCCTCTGGCCCCTCTCAAAAAATTACAGAGAGTAATATAATTATTTAAACTTATTCACATAGCCCCTTTCGTGTCGGTGTAAATCTAAGCCTCTAGGTGGACTATGTCTAGGTGAGTTCCAGTATCAGCCATTGTACTTGTTGGAAGGACCACTCACCATCGGCAATCAGGAACTATTGCTGGCTCTAACTTTTCTCTTCCTCCCTTGTAGTAAATTCTCTCAGGATTTCCTTTTTTATCTGATCTCCATTGAAGCAACCCAACATGTCTGTGTATAAATCTGATTCGCATGGTGATCTGGGGTTGATTTTTTCTTTTCAGTGGAGGCTCATTAGAAACTCTATAAATCAGGAGATCTACATAAATGGGTATGCCCATGATATGGTTTGGATGTTTGTCTCCTCCAAATCTCGTGTTGAAATTTGATCCCCAGTGTTGAATGTGGGGCCTGGTGGGGGGTGTTTGGGGCATGGGAGTGGATCTCTCATGAATGGCTTGGTGCCCTCCCCACAGTAATGAGTGAGTTCTCACTCTATTAGTTCACAGGAGATCTGGTTGTTTAAAAGAGCTTGGTACCACCCCTCCCTCTCTCCCCTCCTCTCGCTGTGTGACACACTTGTTTCCCTTCACCTTCTGCTGTGACTGGAAGCTCCCTGAAGCCCTCACCAGAAGCAGACGCTGGTGCCATGCTTCTTGTACAGTCTGCAGAACCAAGAGCCAAATAAACCTCTTCTCTTTATAAATTAGTCAGCCTCAGGTATTTCCTTTTAGTGACACAAACAAACTGAGACAGCCCATTATACTGAAAACTTAAAAAACACTAAAAGCCTAAAAGTACATCATTTTACTTCAGAATTGTCTTAACCCATTCAGGCTGCTATAACAAAATACCTTAGATTTGGTCATTATAAACAACAAATATTTATTTCTCACAGTTCTAGAGGCTGGATAATCTAAGATCGAGGCACTAGCAGATTTGGTGTCTGGTGAGGGCTCACTTTCTGCTTCATAGATGGCACCTTCGTGCTGTGTCCTCATTTGCAGAAGGGGTGAACAAGCCCTCCCAGGCCTCTTTTATTAGGCACTAATCCCATTCATGAGGGCTCACTCTCATGACCTCGCCACCCCCAGAGTTTCCATTTAATACCATCACATTGGGGATTAGGATTTCAACGTATAAATATTAGGGGAGGACACAAACATTCAGACCATAGCAAGAACATGCCATGTTTTCAATAATATTTAACCTTTGACTAATTGAGTTCTGGCCACCAAACATATACCATTAGTAGGACGAAGCCCAGGAAAGAAATAATCTACCTTGGTTACTCACAGTGGGTATGTGTATCAGTAATGGTAGAAAAATCCACGTAATCTCACCTGTTGCCCACCAATGATTCTGAATAATTTGAAGAATGAAAAATAGGAGAGGCAGATATAGAACCAAAATATTACCTCTATTACTGATAGAAATGAGATGGGAGGGTGCAATTTTATGCCTATAGACAAGACTTATAGGAAGACTTACGTATCCAGTGACTACCCCGCTGGGCGGGGGTGGGCCAGGAGGAGGAAGAGCATTGCCAAGGGAAGCATGGCTGGTTTTCCTTCCAAAGGTATCAAATCATTCTACCTCATTGGGGGGAGTGTAAGTGAAGGCCTGTGAACAGCCAGGTATGCCTTTAGGGAAGCCCCTGTGGCACTGGGAGTGGGCAATGGCTTCTCCTTCTAACACTCGCCTGCTGCTTTAAAGGTGATGGGGCAGCTCTTATACTATCCCACAACCAGTTGTGTATTCACGTGTTTGCTTTTCCTACCTTATTTGCGGTTTCCTAGATTTTCTTCCCACCTTGAGGCCTGAGAACTCCATTCTCATGCTCCCTTCACGATCATGAAGTGCTCAGTTGTCATAAGTGTGGCTTTGATGCCAGTAGACACCATCTTCCCCTCAAAATATTTTCTCCCTCTGTGACTCTGAGAAAACCTCCCATTCAGAAGCAAGCTCCATGGTGGGGGACGTAGTGAAGTGGATCAGCGAGAAGCTGCAGGGGCCCCAAGGAACTGTACTCCACTTCAAAGGCCATTTGCCCACCGAGCCGAGCCCTCCTTTCACTCCTGGCCTTGCGTCTAAAGATTATGCTCCATAGAATATTCTGAAGTGGCTACTGAAGAATCTTGTGAAGTCAAGACACAAAGAGCCATTCTGTTCTCAGAAATGCCTACATTTATACTACTGAGAGTCTCGCACTTGTGTATGATATCTCCTGCTCTCTATCCTGCTGACTTCAATCTGGCGGGACTGCCACATGTCTTTGTACTCTGCACCGCACATGTGCATATGGTGCCTGCTAAATATAAATGCTGTTTGGCAGGATCCTTTTTTCTCTTCCTTTGTTTCTGAAAATGTAGTGAAGAAAATGTGTAATGTGTGCCCGCTCCAAAATGAGAGAGACTTTCAGGAAGTGGAATTATCTTGACAACAAGCCACACATTTTACATATTATTTCAGCGTGTGGCAGTAGTGGTGGCAGTGACTGTCTGCTGCTTTGTCTGGTCAAACTGGGAATGCTGATCTGGTTTGTAGCCTCTCTTCAACGGAGGTCAGGCAAATCCCTGCACTACTGAACCATCTGCCTGGTTTTCAGGTCCTGCCCTCCCATCCTCCACCCAGGTACTAGTCAGGTTAGGCCAGTTTATGCTGCTGTAACAAACAACTCAAAGCTCTCAGAGGCATAACACAATATATCTGTATTTCCTGTTCATAGTACGTGTTCACTGTCAGTTGGCGCGCCGCTCATTATAGTCGCCCGGGACCAGGCAGATGGAGGCGTCATCCTGATGTATGTGTCCACCACCACTGCAGCCATGGGGCAGGGATGTGACGAGCCACCTTCTGGCTATGAGACTTTGCCCTGGAAGTGGCACACATTACTTCTGCTCTCTCTTTATTAAACAAAGTGAGTCCCACTCTATGCCTAACATCAGAGAAGAACAGGGAAGTATGATCTCTCCATGTATCTGAAAGCCAGAGAGCTAGACGGATTTTGCTACTGGCATTAATGACATCCACGTCTCCTGCCAGAAGTAAGATGAGCGGGCAATCACTCTGCTATTGTCGGGGTGCCCAGGTACTTTCTAGGTGCACAAATGGTGCTGTTGAGGGAAGAGCAAGACATCACAGGTTAAAGCTATTCTATAAAGGCATCTCATAGAGTAGCACTGTCTTGAAACAGTGCTTAGACTTTTCAAGAAGTATCATAGCATAAAGAAACTTGGATCAAGGGCAGTAAGGTGAGGGACACAGAAGCACACAGATGCAGGCTCCACTGTGAGTCTCTGGAGCTGTGCCAAGGTCACACACAGCATCACGTCGGAATGGAGCAAATGTAGAAGTCAGTGGAATGGGGCTTGAGCCTTTCAGGAGCTGCCCTGCTGCCTGCTCTCTCTGCCAGGCTTCCCAGCGTCCCCGTGGGCTCTGCTCCTGCCAGGCGAGCCTGCTCTGACTTCTTTTGCTGGTGGCAGGACTTCAACAAAGCTGTGATTGCAGGGAGTGTGGTTTGTTAGATCTTAAGGACTGGAAGAAGTCCCAGAGCCACTTAGCAGGTGAAGAATCATGACTGTGTCTGAGCCAACTTCAGGGGCCTCACATCTCTGGACTGATTGCATCGAGCGCAGGAAAAGCCCGAAGGAGAAGTTCCGATCCGGAGGGCAGTTGAGGGGGCTTTGCCTGGTCGCACTCATCACAGCTGGCAGGGGCCGCGGGAGGAGAGGCAGCCAGCATGTGGCTTCTCATCACCTGCCCAGACAGATGACCCCGCCTCCGTAGGGGAGAGCGACAGAGAAGAGCAGCGGGGCTCTCTGGGGCAACCGAGGAGAGGCGACAAGACTAATTCGACTGTCCACGGCCGCTCAGCACAACGTGAAACTCAGCAGCTTTGAGCAGGATTCTGCTAATGAATGTGGAACCGAGGGACTGGCGGCTCCCTTTCCTCTGGTATTAACATTTTTTACTTTATTTTAATGAGGGAAATGAGATTCTTCTCAGTTTCCTATCACCAAACCCGGTTTGGGAGGACATGACATTTAACAACAGTGCTTTGAAAAATATTAAGCATTAAACAAATACAAGGAATTGTTGCTATTATTATCCTGATGAAGCACACACGCAGCTTGGGATCAGCCTTAATATTGAGGGGGTATTTAAGGGATTAGGAAGGACTCTGTGACTATTGGGGAGTGACTCAGGATGGCCTTCATAGAAGGGGCCAACTAATCTGGCCATATTAAATCCATTTTTAGAAGCTAAATACCCAAACTCTGAGTCAATAAACCACCACACAGACATAGATCATAAAACTTGATCATCTCCCATCAGATGCAACAATCTCATAAATTATAAAATATATCAAGCGATTAATTCTAATTTGAGGCCATAACTTGATTAGCTTCTGGGTAGAAGGAGGAAATGGCTTTGGGTAGGAGCATTGGTCCCAAATTTCTTAATATATATTATAGATGTGGCCAAAGTGAAGTGGGGGGAGGAGCTGCATGGTGGACTCGGGGCTGCATCCAAATAATGCAGGAGAAAATGGTCCATTTTCTTTAAGTCAGATGTACTTTAAGTCAGATCCCGAAGGCTTTGAGAAACCACATTTAATCCTTACTAACCTGGGTGAATTAGGGATTAAGGTCAGTATGAACTAGTGAACTTTTGAATTACAGATTGTTTTGAAAGACATGTATTTGTGTCATTTTTCAAGTATGGAGAAATGCAAAAGTAATGGATAGGAGAGTGGGGTCAAATACAGGTCCATCCAGGCCTGCTTAACTATCCTAATTATCATTTACATGCAGATGATTAGTATCATTTAGAGTAACCTCACAATTCATTCTTTAAAACAGGTCTCTTATTTGCCTTTTATTTTAAAAAGCTTAATACAGGGAGCATGCCCTTTTTTATTGTCCAGAAGAAAATCTCAGCCACGTTAAGGAGGAGGTATCCCAAACTGCTGATGTGCTTGTACAGATAGGAGATTTCAGAAGCCGAAACACCTGTCCCCACAGTCCCACTGCTCTCGCTGCCCCACATGCAGCAGGTGGAGGCTGCAACGGCCTTTTGAGGACTTCAAAGCCATCCGCTATTCTGGATAATAAAGTCAGTTACTGATTTGCTTAAAAATAGCCTACAGTTTATCTAAATCCTTTCTATATATTGTTTCCTCACCTCCTAAGTCAGCCAGGGCAGTTCCTAGGCCACATGATAAAGCACATAAGGTCCTCACTGGAATCCTTTAGCCCGTCCTTGCGGCATTTTAGTTGCTTTGCTTGGCCCTTCAGTTTCCTCCATCTTCTCTCTGCTTTCTCTCGAGTGAGTACACAGACTTTAAGCCAACCAGGGGAAAGGCTCACGAGCGTTTTATTCATCTCTGAATTGTCCTTCGGAGTACCTGGGACATAGTAATGCCTTAGTACATGATTGCTGAAAGAGCAAATCAATGCATCCATTAGCTCTTAGGACTGATAAACAAATTCCCAGTAAGCAGCAAATACTGATAGATTAATGTGTTGGGCATTTTAATGGGGAATAATCCTTATACCCATGGGAATGAGTTCTGTTTTGGACATTAAATACTGGAACAGGCAGGTAAATACTTTTACTCTGGGTAAGTGATTGTTGACTCGGCCACCTGGCTATAAGCTTTCTTTAAAAAATAATAGCAACAGCAACTACTACTACCAGTTCTTAAGCACCTGGTATGTGTCAGATATGTAATGAACTAACACTTTATTTTATGTGATCATCACAGTAACAACTTAAAGTAGTAATTCTCTCTCTCTCTCTCTCTTTTTTTTTTTTTTTAGTAATTTTTTTTAAAGACATTGATCACCCAGGCTGGTATCCAGTGGTATGATCATAGCTCACTGCAACCTCCAACTCCTAAGCTTAAATAATCCTCCCAAGTAGCTAGGACTACAGGAGTGCACCACCACACCTGACTAATTTTTTGTAGAAATGAGGGTCTTGCTATATTGCCCAGGCTGATCTCAAACTCCTAGCCTCAAGCAATCCTACTGTGTTGGCCTCCCAAGGTGCTGGGATTACAGGCATGAGCCACTATGTCCAACCTATCTTTCTTTTATAAACAGAGAAATTGATGCTAAGTAAAGTCAAGTACTTGCCGAAGGTCACACAGTGCGTAAATGGGGGTTTTTAAAGAATCAAGTTCTGATTCCAAATCAGTGTTCTTTCCACATTACTACTCTGCCTGTAGTTTCCACCACTGGAATTTACTAAATGCTGTTCTATTGAGCATGCCTTTAACGTGTTCCATCTGAGATCCCACATGGAATCCCAAATATTATGATTTCATGATAATCATTATCATCAACTTCCATCTATTATCAGCAAGACACTAAATTCTTCTAAAACAAACAGGTGTTCATATAAACTTCATAACCCACCAAGGACCTGGAAATCTGGGTTCCATGTAATTTCTTCCTTCTTTGTAAATGCTTTGCATTAAATGTGTATTACTTTTCAAATAGATACATTTGGAAGTCAGAAACAAATTTCTTTTCAGGCTATGTTCAGATGATGTGGTTACTGCAGACATATACCATGGTCCTTGCTATCAAAGTGTCTGCAGTTCACTTGGGGACACAGCATTTATGTTTATAAATAAATAGTAATGTAAAGGCATTTCTGACACACTCGAATTAGGCATGCAAACAATAAACACCACCAGTGTTCAGAGGAAGGAGAGCTCAATGGACCAGAGCAGCTGGATAAGGTTTTACAGTGGAAATGCCACCCAAGCAGGCTCTGTGAGAGGGGAAGCCTTTCTAGGGTCCAAGGCCCTTCACCCTCTGAAGTTTTGCTGAAAACTCAGCTGACAAAAGGCACATTAATAGGATAAAAGCCATACAAATTTATCAATAGGCATGGAGGGATAATCACTCCCACCACAAAATAGGGTACAGATAGTTGTATATCCTTAGGAGAAAGGGAGATGGGAAGTGTGAATGATTTTAGAGGGATAGGAAATGATTTTTAGGGGAATTCAATGTGCTTAAAGAACACACAATGGGCTTGAAGAATGGCCTGGGACAAAGTCTGCTGGGCCCATAGAGCAAACAGTGGTCTGTGACAAAAGTCTGTCTAGGTGTGTTGACAGACTTCAGTTCTTCCTGCAGTATGAGTTCAGTGAACTCAAGGGAGAGATCAGAGGTAATTTTTTTCTTCTTTGGCAGGTCTGGACTTTAGGCAAATAAGGAAACTTCAGAGAGTAACTTCATCCTGTGCTTTGGGAGAGACAGAGGATTGAGAGACAGGAGTGGGGGAAAGAGAGGCTGCTTCAGTTCAGCATGTCAAAGCATCATATTTTGGGGTATTGGATTCTGAGCCCCAATATCTTGAATAAATGTAGAGTAGTAATGATAAGCATTCAGGTGTGACAGAGGACAGTGAATAGCCCTCTTCCCAATATCCACATTCACTGTTCTTATACTTCCTACTTAATTTGGCTACAGGCCTGGAAACAAAGGACTCTCATATGATGATCCTTTGTGCCTAAAGTTGCTTTTGATGTTAAACTTGTAAACCTTTATATGTTTGATTTATAAAAAGGAGATAGCATTTTCTCAGTCTGTGAAACTCACAATTATAGGGGATTGGGGGTTTAATCCTATGGTTATCTGAATCAGAGGACTGGATAGAATTTTCACTAATAATAAGTTACTAATAAATTAATATAAAGATAGTCAGAATGTAGCATTATACTTTATGATCAATTTTCTAGCTATCTAATCATCTGGAATATTCACCAAATTGTTAGCATTTTTTTTTTTAAAGAATTGCCTTTATTTTCCACTTTGCTGTCTTTATAGGGGCCATCCCTTGAATGAATGCATTATAGTGGACCCAGCAGGGTTTTTCTTTTCTCTGTTTTAAATGAAATACCTTCTATTGGACCAGATAATGCAAGATACAGTGGTGTTTTGTTACTGATAATAGAAAAGTTTTTCTGGGGGTTCCAGGACCTATTATTTGAGTTCAGCATTTCTGAATGTTTGCTCTGTGAAACATTAATCTCATGACATACTTCATAGTAAATAGGTTCCATGCTTAATTAAGTTTGAGAAATGTCCTTCACTTGGAAATCTGCAAAGCCCAGTAGCTTGTATATGGGCCCTGGTGAGTTCTGCTGCAGAGAAACCTTTTAAAACTTTGTTTAATTCAGTGTTTCCTAAAGTTATTTGGTCACAAGCAATCCCTATGCCCTCTCCCACTTTTTCCCCCCAGAAGACACCTATTATATTCAAGAGTCAGTCAAGAAGATGGAAACCACACTAGCTGTTTTAATAGAGAACATGTAATATACGGAATTGGTTAGCAGGTGTTACAGTACGGAAAAAACATGAAAGAGAACCCTGATGTACTCAGAGATAATAACTGCAGGGAGGAAAACATTTGGGGTTATGAAAAGCTTTGAGGAGGGGCCCTGCAGAGTTGGGGCTACATCTTTGCAGAGGGGGCCTCAGCCAACTGTTGCTTTAGTCCGGGACCATGAAGGCAAAGCTGCCTGGCCTCTGTCTACACCTCAGGAGCTCAGAGAAGGGGGCAGCAGGGAGCTGGGGGTTCAGATCACTGAGCCAGTGGCTCTGCCCAACTGTTGCCAGTGCCAGAGTAGGGTGTGATAAAACTGGTTCTGGAAGTGTGGGAAGAAGCTAAAAATGGAAAACAACTGCTACTGGGACCAGCCTCTGCTGCCCAGGGTGAAGGGTCACAGATAAATCCTCCCTGACAGGAACAGCCAGTGGGCAAACAGGAATGAGCAAGTCCCTTCTCCTTCCTCCAGCCTTCTGATTTCTCTCTAGCAACGCTTATTGGCAGGACATAGCATGGAGCTTGGACAAAGGAGAAATGTGGCTTGCAGAATCTCTGACTCAGTGTGGAAATGTAGATGTGGAGCTCAAAATCAATAATTAATTACAATAGCAATTGTACAGGTAACTAAAAATAGCAATAGAGATGATAATATATATTATATATAATAGTGTATATAGCTTGATTATTGTCATAGCTATTCCTTTAGCTACTCAGCATCCACATGCACCCTTCTTTGCATATTCCACCACCCTAGAGCAACAGTAACAACTCTATGCTTTTGCCTAACTAGATGCAAATATCCTTCCTGTGAGTAAAGAGGTTCCCATTCTCTCTCTCAGAAGGGCTGCCACAAATTCCCTTGTATCATTTCCAGGGAATGTTAACTATTCCTCAAATCAGTCACAGACCCACCTGAATGTTTTGTAACTAATGACTAAATTACAAAATTACCCACCACCAAAAATATTTATATAACATAATAAAGGGAAAGAAGTGGAAAAATAAATTTTGTTCAGAAACATATATAAATTTGTTAGAAATGCTATATTTTTAACTGCAACTGTTTAGCTTTCCTTAGGGTTGACTTAGACATCAAGCTTCTAGATCTTATCAGAGCCCAGTTATTCCTAAGATGGAGTAAAGTGGACAGTTGCCAATGCATCAGTGAATTTAAGCTGCGTAGATAACCAGTACACAAAGTTTATTTAGGCCACACATCTTTTGTCCCAGTCTCATCACAGTTGTTTCACGTGGATTAAACACACTTCATATCTAGTATTTGCCAGAACACCTCACAGGGGTAAGCTTTCTCATTGGTGATTGGTCCTGAGCTCTAAGCTAGAGATTTCCACTGGGAGCATTATTGACATGTAAACTCCTAGCAATAGACTTTGCAAAATGGAGGCTGTTGCTCTCTTGCTAAAGGACTCTAGTGAATGACCTGATGTGTCAATCTGAGAGCTGTAATGTAAAGTTTCAAACATTGGCTGCAGCAGCAGCTTTCTAAAGAAGTGTGACCTTCCCCAAGTACCCGCTAGGTTTGCAAAGCATTCTAACTTTCTTTGGGGTAATAACAGACACCTCCATTTGTTTAGCGGGAGGGCCAGCAACCAAGGGAGTAAGGAGAAAAGGTATAATGAGATCACAGAACTTGGTTTCAGCTATAACTAGTAGCACTCTACTCCCTGTAGAGAGTAATTTGCATCTTAATGCACCTCACCTGGGAGTGTGGTGCTGCCTTTTAAAACAGATCTCAGAGATTGTACCATTATTGTGCCACCTTCCTCTGCACACACTGGATAAGTGCTCTCTGCACTGGCAGTTTCAAGTGTCACATACCTGGGCTTTAGGACCCGGAGAGTGACTCTGGAGACAGATGCAGTAAAGTTTTAGCTACAGTCAGGTTATCTCATCGATCATCTGAATTTTCTGTTGGGGGCTCCAGGTTCTAAAGGGACAGTGGTTTTTAGCCCTTTCAGAAAAGAGTGAAGTGTGGAGGGCAAAACAAACAAACGAAAATTAGTGTGATGGAGTCTCTAAAACAAGCACTTTATCCAAAAGCTTGTCTGAGTATTGTAAATCCAGGTAACATAAAATGAAGTTTTAGGAATGGAGGCAAGAGGTAGAGGTCCTCCAACACAAAGATCATAGAGAGCTTGGATCTTGATGTGTTTTTCCACCCCCTGGCTCCCTGACTGGTTCAGAACTTTTGGATCTGGATTTTTTATTCCATTTGCCTGGCTTGGGAAGTCCTGGTCTGAGTTTAGAGGCCTCCTGTCTGAGGGAACTCTCTCCCTCCACTGTAGCCTCAGGTCAGCTGGTCTTCCCTAGCTTAGGCCAACACCCTCTGAGGACCCAACTGGAATGACACCTGCTTAGGACAGCTCATTGCCATGGGGTGGTGTGTCCAGTCTGAAGGAATCTTCCTCCTAACTCTCTGCTTAAGTCTACAGAGTTGTGTGGATGCGGGCTTACTGAGCAGATACTGTATCATGTATTTTAGCCTTGAGTCCCAGGATTCTATTTCTATCGCTTTAGACCCTCATCCCAGGAATGTATGGGTCAGTTCTAACAACCTTTGTTCAAAATCTAGGATGGAAATAAAATAGAGTTTGGGATGGAGTGTTAAGTTCTACTACCAGGGGGACAAGCTAGCCAGGGTAGAATGGGCAGAGCTTCTCAGTGGCTGAGCAGTCTAGAATAATTAGAACAATTTGGATGGCACTCCTGCTCTATCATGCCCTCAGAGGCCTCGCCCACAATGGAATCCATTCATCAACTCTGGTCCAAATTCCAGGGCATTACCTGAACCTCAGCAACCGCCAGCCTCTCACCACAGTCCATGGTTGGTGGCCGGGTGGGCCTTGGTGTGGTTGTTCGAGCACCTGGAGTTGGGCAGAAGTTCTGTGTTACGCGTTCCTTTCAACTCTTCCACCACAGATTGTCCATCACGAGTTCTTATCAACCATTGAGCTACTTTCTTGGGCACCATGACAAAACATTTTTGGTTCTCTCTTATACCTTTTTTGTGTGCTTGGACATTTCAGACTGGCTGCATAAAATTGGCAAGAGAATGGGTAAGTTGCCTCTTTTGAAATTGTGGTTGCTCACTTCAAGAATTATTTTGGACTTTATTCTTTAATTGTAAGTCCCTTTGGAGGTGACCAGTACTTTGGCATGTTTCATGAAAGAAACTTACTTAAAGAAATGGTATACTCGCCTATTCATTCATTAAGCCAATGAATCTCTGTTCTTCTCTGCTCTTTTCTTTTCTTCATGGCTGTTGAATGAACAATGGACTGAGTGTCCTGTGTGCCTGGCCCTGTGCTGGGCTGAAATACAGTGATGAACAGGATACATAAAAACTGCCATGCATAGTGGTGAGTTATATGAGCAAAATCTGCATGGCGAGGTGACTGCCTGGGATGGCACAGCTTCTGATCAGGTGACAGAAAAGTCACTTCTGGGGCCTGAGGTGGGTTCTGGAGCATGAGAAGGAGCCAGCTGTGTGATGGCCAGAGAGACAAATGCTTCCACCAGAGGGGGGACGGATGCGGAAGCTGGAGGCAGAAAGCAGGCTCCTCCCAGCCGACAGGCTCCACCGCGCTCCTATGAAAAGCTCTTTCTTCTACAAGCCCATGTGAGGGAACGGGCGAGAGAAGGCCGGGAACTATCCTCTGGTCACCTGCAAATGCCTGCAGATGTAATTGGCAGTTCTTACTGATCTATGTGCTTTAAGTGCTCTATATACAGGCTGGGGACTGGGTGATTTTCTTGAAATTTCCCCCCATAGTCAAATTTTTCAAGAACTAAAAATAACAAATTGGCAATCTACCCACACGTGTTCCTTTGTAGCATCCAAGGACACCACCACAGCATGATGGATGATATTATGGGCTGTCTCAGTTCTTTGATGCGTTGCATTATAAAAGTGAAGCAAGTTTCATCTTGGTGAAATGCTTAGCGAAGGGAGCAGTATTTCCAGTCTGACTATCCAGTTACGTTTTTGTTCTTGTTTTTCGGTTCTATTTATTTCCTTCCTGCACAGGTAAGTACAAACAACATACCCTCTTAGACAGAACAAAGACCTCTGTTGGCGTTTTGCTGCCTAAAAGAGGGAGGGTTGGAGAGAAAGTGGTGCTGACAGCCATTTCCTCAGTCTTGGCTCACAGGATAGTATGAGGAATGGGTGTTTATGGGATGTTACGTGGCCGATGGAAAGAGATGGGGCGCTTGTCCTGCAATAGCCAACATCCCCTTGGCTCCCACCGCCGCCCCACGAGGCCTCAAAGACGGGTCAATGCAGGTTTTTTATAATCAAGAGGTGTTAAGCCCAAAACTGATACGGTCCCCTGAAGAGCTAGAATGGATCACCTGGTAGCCTTTTACTTGCTTCTCATTGCGTTTTATCTCTGTTTAGTCAGATACAAGACTATACTGTTTCTGCTCTATTGTCTAAGGCTGGAGGCAGGATTCTGTGGCTTAGGACGCTAGAGTTAGGCTGAGCAGTCTCCTTGGTGCTTTCTTCCCAGGCCCAAACCCAAACCTTTGTAGGTTTTACTCTGTTGGTGAGAAAGATCCATGCAGTAGGGAGGGAGAAAGAGCATTTCTATTTCAGGGCCCAATGGAGGGCTAGTCCAGTTCTCTCAGCTGACAAGCCTCTTCCAGGTGGACAGCTCCCCAGGCGGTGGAGCTGGTCCCTCTCACCGTCTCAGCAGACTCGCATCCACTCCGATGTAAATGCAGTTGGAGCTTCGGTGCCCCTTGAGTTGCTCGAGCCCCTTCTATAAAATAAATATTCACTTTCATATCTAATTTTGAATTTGAAATTTCATATTCTTTTTCTTAAAAAGCACTCCCCGAATTATGTAAGATTTAGGTGTCACAGAGCTGGGGCCTGCTCCTGCCTGTCCACATAGCTGCTATTAATGCACAAAGTCCCTGAAGCCCAGTTATTGGAAGACACATGGGCACCTGGAGAAAGAGCGAGCTGTGGGGACAAAATGAAAACGCCTGTAATGCCAGGACCAGGAGTCCAGGCAATTTTACTGCAGGGTCCTTTAAAAAGTATAATGTAGGGAAGGATGAATATTTGCAATAATAGTATAAAGAGCCTCTGTATCCTTCATCCAGATTCCCCATTGTAACATTCGACACATCTGCCTTATTCATTCTCTCTTTTTACACACACACACACACACACACACACACACATGCACACACACAGGGTTCTTTTTTTTCTCTCCTCAACCACTTGAGAGTGGGTAGCAGACAAAATGATCCATTACCCCTAAACACTTCAGTGTGTATTTATTAAACAAAAGACATATTGTAATAAAGCCACAATGTATGCATCAAAGTCATGAGATTAACATTTTTATATTAACATATAATTCAGAGATCCCATTATAATTTTACCCTTTTTAAAAATTTGTATAAATTTAAGGATTACAAGTGTAGTTTTGTTGCATGGATATATTACATAGTGGTGAAGCCGGGGCTTTTCATATATTTTACTCATTTTTATAATAATATTCTTTACAGGTTGAAAATCCAAACTAAAATCTCATGTTCCACTTAGTTGTCATTTCTTTTAGTTTATTTCAACTTAAGACAGTTCTTAAGTTTTTCCTTGCCCTTCAAGGCCTTGATATTTTTGAAGTATCTGAGCCAGTTACTTTGTAGAATGTCCCTAAATTTGGGTTTATCTGATGTTTCCTCAGGATTAGATTAGCATAATGAGTTTTTTCCAGGAATACCACAGAAGTGACAGGATACACATGAGTTGATTTGTTCTGTTGCTGGTGACATTAACGTTTTTCCATTTGGATAAGATACTATCTGCTAGTTCATTTGCAGGAAAAGTAATTAATAAGGGTTTTGTAAGATGCTTTGAGACTATGTAAATATCCTGTTCCTCATCAAATTTTCACTCACATGTTTAAGCATTCACTGATGATTCTTGTCCAAATTGATTATTACTATATTGGTTAACAAATAGCAATTTTATAATTCCATTATTTCTTCTACATTTATTAGTTGTCTATCTACTATAAGGTAGACTTTTTTCTTTGCCCCATTTGCTTAGGTATGTACTTATTTATTTATATTTGATGGATCCATGGATTCCAATTTTATTCAATGTATTATCAATACTATCATTATTTAACACTCAATTTGTTCCAGATTTGGCCAGTGGGAGCCCCTTCAGTTTGACTCCTATATCCTTTTAACATGTCCTTATCATTCTTTGAAAACGTCCTTACATTCTGGCACATGGTGTTCTAGGCTTATTTTGTATTTTTCTTGTCCCAGTCCTGGAATCAACCATTCTTCCAAGGACCCCTGGTTCTTTTTTGTGAATGATGATATTTATTATAAAAAACGAGGTCTGTGTGCTAGCTGTGCTCACTGCAACTGAAGTGTTGCTTTTGGGCCCTCTCAACAGACAGAGAGCTAGAAAATAGGTGTATGTGTGCATTCACACTCGCATGTCTATAGTTATTTCTATAGTTTTCTATCTCTGCATATTACAATCATTAGTTCATACAGATACCTCCAATTGCAATCTGATATCACATGGCTTATTCTGGCCTTCACCCTTTCCATATTTGAAGACAGTGAGAATCCTGTCTCCTATTATCCTCAATATGCTTATTCAGTCCCTTGTGTGTGATCAGTCTCCAGATCACATGTGCCATCTCCTCGGCCTTGTGCTGCTGACTCACGTCTGTCTACACCAGCTGAGAATTGCCACTCCCACCACCCATGTATTGAGAGTCCCCCCACTCCAACCCCAGGGAGATTTCACTGGCCCAGCATGTGACTCGCACCAGACCCCTCAGGCTGAAAGTTCTCCCCAAGCCCTGGTTGTGTGCAGGCCAGGAGTTCCCATTAGCTCCACCGGCGGGTCCACCAAGGATTGAGATTTCTCCTGTCTGCCTACCCGCTACCTGTGCTAGTTGAGAGTTCCCTGTGGTCTTGGTTGCTAACTGCTCACGAGTAAGCCCTCAGCCCCAGCAGTGTGCCAACTCATGCTGCTTGGGCACTGGACAGAGGTTTATCACTGAAACTGATCACTGAGTAAGGGGAATCTGCCCAAGACATTGTTAAGGAATTGTTTGTTGATCAGGGAAAGGAAATCCAACAGATTATTGATTGAAGGTAATTATGACAGAGAAATGCAATCATTTTATGCTTAAATCTTGAATCCAGGGTAATCAATCACTCTTTTCCCTTCTGCCTGAGGCAGTGTCTCCATTGTGGCTATTTCTCCTCTATGACTAACTTTTCTGTGACAGACTTGTCGTGGCTCTAGATGTTTCTAGGTCCCAGTAATACCACTTCTCCCTTTGTCTGACAAGCCCCAAGAGTGCTAGTGGCTTCCTATCACTGTTCCTGATTTCTGCATTTCTTCCTTTTTGGTTCTCGGTTCCTCTTATCACCCATGCAACCAATCCCCTGAGTTAAATACCCTCTGCTTTAAACACCTAGAGTGTTTGATGTTTTCCTAACTTGACCCTGAAAATGGCCCAACAAGTTGACTCTACTTAACACACTTGAGCCTGGAGCTGTTGTAACCAGCTTTCTCCCATTTTGAGAAAGTCTGAGAATAAAATGAACACAGAGACATAAAAATGGAGCCAAAAGATAAAGTTGATCTTGGTGACTTTGAATAAGTTCTTGATCAGCTGTCACCTGAGGCCAGGATCACCCTTGAACTTTTCAGTTACTTAGTCCAAATTGTTATATGTGTTTGGGTATCTTTCCTGTGAAATTAATCAAAATGATACATCGTTAACTCTTTGATACATGAAGGTGACTTAGGTTCCATTTGAAAGTCACATTTCCCAACAGGACACATCTCATTGGTGTGATTTACTTATTTGTATTCTTAAAAGAGGTGACTTTCTTACAGCCTCTACCTTTTATTGATCCTTCTGTCTTATGGTGTGTGATTCCCCTTTTCTTTTCTGAGCTGCCACATTCTGACAGGGTCTCATATATCCACTACATCAGTGGAAGGGACAAAATAAAAAATTTATGTCATCCCCATGACAGACCTGAAAAACTAGCCTCTCATTTAAATATTGCAAAAAATTGAGTTATATGCTACATAAGTGACAGGAGAATGGGGCTCTTAATCTATGTGAAAGGAAATTGGATTCAAGTTGTTTTATCTCTTGCAGATGTTCAACATTATTTTTGTCAGCTAGTAGTTAAGTTGAAGAGAGACATCTTTCTCAGAATAGAAACATGAAATAATAATGTCCTCCAGCATCATCTCATCATGTTAAGCCATGAGATGGATGATATCCTGATGTGAAAAGATGCAAATGATACTGAGTTTTGAAGTATTTGTTGGGAGTAGAAGAGAGTCTGAAGTTTTGTTCTACAATATACTGCTTCTGCTTGAAAAAGGTAAAGAATCCAAAGACTCTCTGTTAACAAAAATATATAGGATTCTAGGCCACAATTTCCTAAGAGATTTATTTTGGACACGAATCCAGTAAGATTTGGGTTTAAAATGTCCCCGCAGAAAGTTGGCACTAGCATAGGTTAGATCCCAATGTCCTTGGAGGCTGCAGCTCAGGGTTGTAGCTTAGACTTGCTCTGATCTTACACACGACAGGAAGGATGTGAGGCTTCCTAAGGTGAGCTGGTCGTGGGTGTGCTGAGACTTCTGGCCATCTCATCCTCTTCAGTAAGTGTGTGGCTTGCTGGCGTCTCTCACCTGATGTGCTCTATTTATCACACTCTGTGGCTCTTAGGTGTCTTACCTGAATCGTTACATTCCTTCTATCTGCAAATTCAGCCCTAGCCTGCATTAATCCAGACAAGTCGGGGAGCTGTCTTAGTAGCCTCAGACCCCTGGCATCTGTGATTAGATGGGCTGCTTGAGATATGCTGGCTTGTCGGCTGGAGGGACATCCAGAGCACGCCTGAGCTCTGTGACAATGGCTTCACCCTGAGGAGTGGGGAAGTGCTGTCTCAGTTTTCCCATCTGGCATTGTACTGCATAAACTGGGACTGGAAACTCAGGAATCCTAGTCCACGTGGCCAGGGCCCTGGTGCGTAAGGGGAAAGTGGTGGGTTCTGCTCCCTCTAGCAGCCTCCAGAGATGTTTCCAGAAGACCGGACCTGGGTCTGGGTTGGTTTCCCCAGGCTCAGGCCTTGCCCAACCTGCCCTCGCTGCCCTGCTTTCCCATCCCCCTGCGTGTTGTGCGTCAGCATGCTTCACTCGCGCTCCATGACAGGTCCGGCGTGTGCCTCAGGACTTGGGATCCTCCCTGGACTACACGCAAATGTTAGAACATAACCCATGAATGCATTAGTCCATTTTCAGCCCAACTCCTATGCATCATTAACACTTTTTTTTTTTTTAAGAGACAGGGTCTCACTCTGTCGCCCAGGCTGGAGTACAGTGGCACTAACTGCAGCCTCCAACTCCTGGGCTCAAGCGATCCTCCTACCTTAGCTTCCCAAGTGGCTGGGACCACAGGCACGTGTCACCACGCCCAGCTAAGTTTCTTATTTTTTGTAGAGACAGTGTCTCACCATGTTGCCCAGGCTGGCCTCAAACTCCTGGCCTCAAGTGATCCTCCCTCATCAGCTTCCCAAAGTGCTGGGATTACAGGCATGAGCCCATTAACACATTTTAAAATGTTACTATAGCTTTATTTGGAATGTTATATTACAAATGGCATTTTTGATAATAAGTTCACTTATATTAGGTAAAGATCCTGTGATAAAAACTTTTTGTTCATTATTTAATTCAAACCTACAACAACCGTGAGAGGAAGGTATTAATTTCATCAGTGTTCAGATGAGGAAAGAGTCTCTACAAGGTTGATGTCCCTCAGATCACATAGAATTCAGATTCTGATCCATGACTGTTTGGTGTTAACGTTTGTGCTTTTAACCATGATATTGTCCTGACTCACTTATATACCGGACTTGTGATTTATAACTTATTTTAACAATTCATAGTTTGGAGGCAATTTCAGTGTTGGTTAAAATTAATGTGATTGGTTTCTACCTTATTTATAGGAAGAAATGGGGTCAGAAGTAGGAATAGGAAACAAAAAGTTACTCTGTTTAAATGTTATTGTACAGAGGCATTTATAAAGACCCAAAATACAACATGAGTATTGCATGTGTTCTAAGGCATGTGCATGTGTGCCCGCACTCTCCTCATATCATTACACACCCATACACTATTCTGAGGGTTTATATGCTGAACACTTTATGTAAATTATCTTCTGTCTTAGATCAGCTTTCCCAGAAAGCTGAGCAGGACCCGAGGCAAAGAATAAAGTACTGATAATTTATTTGGAAGGCACAAACCCACGGCAGCAAAAGTAAAGAAAATGTGAGGCAAGGGAAGATGTGAAAGAATGCAGTTACAGCACTTACTGCTCTGTCATAAACACAGACCGTGGCACTTTGTAGATGTGTTGCAAGACTATGTGGGGCTTTTCTAGAAGGTCTCTGTAGAGAAACCATGCCTCAGAGTAGTTGATTAGAGAGCAAAAAGTTGGGCAATTTATTTTCTCGTATTCCTTCTATGTCCTTTTCTCTTCTGGGTCAAAGTTTGTTTGACTGAGGGTTAATTCCTGCCAGAATGTGAATTTCCAGGCCCTGTGGTATTGCATTTCATTCAAATCTGGAACATCTGTGGTTGATGTATCTACTTACCATGCACAGAAACCCTGACAGGTAAGTTCCATTTCTTCCTTTACAACTGAGGAAACAGATTAATTTGCCCAAGATCTCATAGCAATGAACAGCTAAACCAGTTTGAATTTGAATCAGGTTGCTTTCAAATTCGATGCACTAATGTGCTACCTAGATTCTTAAGCATATTATAATCTTACAATTTTTCTGTAATTTTTTACATAATTGAGATAATGATGCAAATACTATAGCTTATTATTGCTCTTGTCATTGATTAATATATCAAAAGTATTTTCCTTTGTCAATATAAACTTTTATAACTTTATAGAAAGTACCTGGACACAGTATTCCATATTAATACTTTGGAAGCAGCAGGTCTATGATCCATTCTCTCCCTTTCCCGAGGAAGGAGCGTGTTCCTAGGTAAGAAAGATGGCAAGTAAACCTAATCTTGTAAAGACATGAGTGACAGACCTCCTAATAAACCATATGGTTTTTGCTAGCAGGAGAGTCCTTGTCCATGGAATGCTTTTAGCAGAATGTACTTTGGTGTGAAGGATTTCTTAGGTAAACAAACCTGGAATCTAAGGGTTTATGGGACATGGCTCTCTGGACAATGTCATGTAAATTATGTAAATATCTGATTATAAAATGGAGATGTTTCAAATGTTTCCTGAACTAAGCAGCAGCTCCTGGGTAAGTAAAGCGGCTGATATTGTTCTTAGAGACCACATCTATTGCTCAGGCCAGAGTTCCTTGGATACAGGAAGAAAAAGACCCAGGGAGTACCACTCGGGGTCCTAGACCTTTCCCTTCTGGACTTGTGCTTCTTCATGCATCCTTGAAATTGTCAGTAAAGCCTGGCACGGAGTAAGATGTCTGATGTGTGTGAGTCCTATTTGACAATCTGATCTTTGTTGTGTCTTGTGCTATCTCAGCTCATTGTCATTTCCTCATTGATGACATTTTAATGGTATAATAACATTTTGTAACTTTAAATACAACTGTGATACGCAGCTCTGACAATATTATTGTCTGTTTTATGTCATTTTTTTTGGGAATTATCCTAAGAGAAGGACCTGCTATTCTATACTTTTTAATAGCCATAACAGGGAAACTTCTGCAAGAACCTACTGCCCTACCTCCTGTTCTTGCTACTGTAAGGAGAAAGAGAGGGATCAAGAGAAAAAGAGGAAAAAAAGGAGAAAGTAGTGGAAACAGAAGGAAAAGTCCTTTTATCATCACTGTCACCAGACTTTTCTGCAAGCCTAGGTTCCTTATTCATTCTCTTGGGTCGTCGTTCCCTTTCGCACCCATCTGCTTGAAACCCCATTCTTGCTCTGGACCCCTTGGAAGCCCAACCAAGCTTTTCTTCCCTGCTTCTTCCTACAACCAGTAACTCCTGTGCCAGCTGCTGGGGATACCTCTAACAGCTTGCTGTTCCAGTAGGGAGATATATTCTTGGCATCTCCAATTGGAATGGTGATTTTGTAACACAGGATTCTTAACTCGGGGTTCATGGAGAGAATTCAGAGGGGAGGGTCAGGGAATTTGAAGAGGAAAAATTACATCTCTATATCCATTAATCTCTAACCAAAATTTATCATTTCTTTCAATTATAAACATAAGCAAAAAAAAAAAAAAGAATCACAGTAGTATTAGCAGTACCTGTAACTTTGTTACCAATAGAAATCAATTATTTTCATATATATTACAATTGTTGCAAATATCTTGAAAAATCATTTATACTCATTGCTACTTAGAAATTATGATAGTTATTAAATCTGCTGCCAGATTGATTTAACATGTTAATGTGTAAATGTGTTATTTAACGTGTTACTATAGAAGCATATCTATAACTCCATCACAAATCTGTTTTTAAAAATATTTTGATAACTGTACTTCAAAAAATTGATTTTCTTATTATCTTATTATGTTTATTTTATTGATTTAAATGCGTTATTTTGAGAAAGGGTTCATGGCTTCACCAATTTGCCAAAAGTGTCCATGGAACACGAAGGGTCAGGGACTCCTAGAAGTAGAATGCAGTCCCCTCACTAGCTCACATTCCCGATATGTTAAATAGCCATTTGAGAGCCCCTGGCTCCTGCCTTCCAGTCATAACATAACATAACAGTGTCTCTAGGTGTGTGGTGTTCGGGCAAGCACTGACAGAGGCTGGAGGTAGTTGTAAACAACGTTCCCAAGGACAGAGGAATGAATCACATCTTGGTGAATCTGAGGTTTGTGGAGGGAGTAACATTTGAGCTGGGCTCAGTGCAGCCTGAAGGAGCAGAGGAGGTGGACCGTGCCGCTCACCCCTCTACATGAGAAGTCCGTGGGCACTGCAGCAAGCTCCGTCCGCTCCTGTGAAAAATACCTGATCGAAGCAAGTTGCACTGGCTATGCGCTTCCTTTACTAAAGACTGAGAAAGGGCTTCTCTGCTAAGGTGTTTTTCCTATCCCTTAATCAGGAAGGTAGCTTGTTCCTGTATCTATTCACTTTTTTTCCTGTGGGAGAGGAAAATATATATATATTCTGATATAATGGGAACTCTTGCTTAGGGATCAATTCTTACCTTTTCTCTGGTTATTGATAAATTGAAGCGTTGGACATGATGATCTTCATCTCTGTCCACTTTGTCTTCTAGGAATTTTTGAATGTTGCATGGAAAATGCCATTCAATAAATCAAATGTTTCATTTCCAGTGAGAAAGTTACAATGTCTCCTTCCTGCTCCCCAATTCCAATGTATCTAGGAGAAATGGAAGAGAGAAACAATACAGAAAAAATAAACCTGACTGATAACAGTGTGTGTGTGTGTATACATATGTATACATATATAGTATTAGGTTTGACAACATCGCCCAAAATGAAATGGAAAAAAGCAGAGACATAAAAAGATTATAGACAAAGTACTGGATATGGAAGAAAAACAAAGGAGATCCAACATAAACTAATTGACATTTCTGAAAAAGAGAACTGAACAGATGGAACAGAAATGATTTCAATAATATAAATGACAACAGTTTCTTGCAATAAAAACCTGAATCAGCACACTGAAGGGTAACAGCATGATCCAGTAAAGACTGACAGAACACAATCAACACCAAGCCATATCCTGAAAAAGTTACTGAATACAAGATAGAGAAAGATTTATGTGGGCATGAAGAAAAGAAATTAAATCACAAATAAGAGGAAAATCTGGCTGACTTCAGACTTCTTCATAGCAATGTTCAATGCCAAAAGATGGTGAAGGAATGCCAACAAAGTTTTAAAGAAAACAAAATGTTACCAAATAATTTATTAACCATGCAAGTTCAAGTCTAAAGGCAACAGATAATCTCAATAATGCAAGTACTTAGGCACTACAGTGCATAGAAGCCCTTGGGAAAAATAGATCCAATGCATCAAGGGATGATTCAGAATAAATATAGCCAGTTTATTGAATGGGTTGAATTTGAAATATCCAAGGATAAAATCTTTCTTCATTTTCTCCAACACTGTCTTCAAACTGTCCTAGCTAAATCTTTCTTTCTTGCTCTTTTGACAATATCTCGGTCTGATCCCATTAGATTTCCCATAGTTTCAAGTATTCAAAATCCAGTGAAGCTTCTGTTATCTCATATTCAATTTAATTCTCATTTTCTTTCCTTTTATGCCAAGGTTGCACATCCATTGCAAGTTTCTTTCTTCTTCCTTCCCTTATCTCCCTTCCCTTGTGCCTTCTTTTTTCTGAGTCTCTGTCTCCTTTGGTGTATTGTGGTGAGAAGGAGATATGGAGGAAATGGGACAAATATCACTGAGGTGGTCCCTTTGGGTGTTTTTTAGGTTGCTGTCTCCCCTGATTCACTCTGTGTGACTGAGGTCTACATGCTGGCATTCTCAAGATGTGTACACATGAGTTCTTTGGGAGAAGCTTTCAAAGACCTCCTCCTGCCCAGACAACCAAGTGATGCTCTGGTGAGACCTTTTCTGACTTCGGCTCAGCTCCCGTCTCTAGTGGTCTACTGCACAGCCTCTCACTGTGGAATCCCCTTGCTTGGCAGGCTGTCCCTGTAGACAGGGTACTACTGAGATGGCTCAAACTGGCTACTCTGTGGGCACTTGACCTCCAGGAAACTCATGAGTCTTGTGACTTAAATTTCTGCAGTATGGGTGGCTCCACCACCACCTGCACTCTCTGCCTTGCTTTCTTTTTTCCAGATCTCTTTTTCTCAGTTAGACCCAGGGCAGAAGATCAGCAAGTATTCCACAGAAGTAGATGCTCAAAAGGGAAGGAGAAGTTTCAGATTTGTTTCAGATTGTTTCAGATTTTGTCAGGTACTACAAATCTCTACCTATGATTTTTGCATCATCCCCACATTTGCTGTGTGTGTGTGTGTGTGTGTGTGTGTGTGTGTCTGTGAGTGAGTGTCGAGAAGGCAGAGCACAGCACATTCTTCCTAGCTAACCCCACAACCTTGAGTTCTTGATGTCTTCTGCATATGTAGGTTGGGGTGTGAGATCATAGTAGCGCTGGACCTACCATCTCTCTGGTCAGTTCTGGGGGCATATCTGGGGTTCCTTAGTACAGTACTTCCCCTTAGCACATGAGAGCACTTTGTGCCTATGCACAGTCTGGAGGCTTTAACTCTGAGACAGCAGGAGAAATCTCGTTGAACATCAACTTCACAAACTCGGGAATGAATGGAGAAGCAGTGACAAAGGACATGAAGTGAACCTGAATTTATTTGAATAGTTACTAATTATTGGAATTAGAATTAGAGAACAAAATGTAAAGATGTGAAATCTTGAAAACAAAAATGATGGCTAACCAATATCAGAGGTTGGAGGGAAGAAATATGGAAGGAATCAAAAGTGTCAATTTTTTTATCTTTCATGACAAGGAGTCAACAGATAATTATCCAAAAATTGAACTGTGTGTTTAAGAATTATAATTTCAGTCTATCAGTGTCGTTTTCCCCCCTTAATTCTATATTTTTAAATGTTAGGGGAGTGATTGTTAACTAGAGCCAATTTTGTCTCACCTTCCCCAGGGGACATTTTGCCACTTCTGGAGACATTTAGGTTGTCACATTGAGGGAGGAGGATGGTTGTGCTGGTGTCTTGTGGGCAGAGGCCAGAGATGCAGCTAAGAATCCTGCGAAGGGATTAACAACCAACCAAAGCAGTATGAAATGTACTTTATTTTATTTATTTATTTATTTTGAGACAGAGTCTCACTTTGTTGCCCAGGCTAGAGTGAGTGCCGTGGTGTCAGCCTAGCTCACAGCAACCTCAAACTCCTGGGCTCAAGCGATCCTCCTGCCTCAGCCTCCCGAGTAGCTGGGACTACAGGCATGTGCCACCATGGCTGGCTAATTTTTTCTATGTATATTAGTTGGCCAATTAATTTGTTTCTATTTATAGTAGAGACGGGGGTCTCGCTCTTGCTCAGACTGGTTTCGAACTCCTGACTCGAGCAATCTGCCCACCTCGGCCTCCCAGAGTACTAGGATTACAGGCGTGAGCCACCTCGCCTGGACTGAAAAGTACTTTAGAGTGAAAACACCTGAACAACCAGTAGCCACAGAAACAGCACCTAAACTTAAGGGGAGTCTCTTGAAAATACAGCTGCCTTTGACCTCTCTCTGAGGTATAGTAGTTTCCTGTTTATGAGAAGACTTAGCCTTGGCACTGGAATTGCAAACTCAGCTGGCCTTTAGCATCAAAGAGCCAAACAGAACCTTCCATATTTTCCCATGGAAGCCCAACCTCTCCCCCTTTTTTGTTAAGTTGATATATAAACCTTTACCTCTGGCTATTCAGGGACTTATTCACTACTGAGTGCTCCTGTGTGCATGTATAAATAAACTTAAAATTTCTGCTGTTAATCTATCTATTGTCACTTAATTTGCAGGCTTCTGAATATCCAACCCCGAAGTGGGTAGAGGAAAAGTTTTCCTCCCAACACCTACGATGCACAGGAAAGCCCACTATAAAACAAAAGGCATGTTTTAAATGTTCAAATAATTTGTTGGAGAGAAAAACTTTCTGAAGTTTAACAATTTATCATTATTACTACAGGGTTTTTTGTTGTTAAAATGAAGTAAAATAAAACTGAACACTTAAAATATATAGCTCTTATACTATGATCCTGGTTTTGTAGAATTATCCCTATTTCTTCTATGTACATACAGAGATGTTCAGAATGGTGTTCACAGAATGAAAAATGATGGATATTTCTTGATAGTTGGATTTGGAGTGATTTTTTCCTCATTTCTTCATTTTTCCCCTGATCATTTAAAGTTTATTTTTTTATAATGATGAATATAACATTTACAAAAGCAATGAATTTGCTCCTTTTCCCAGAGGAAAAGCAAGAGCACCAATGACAAAACCTATCCAGTGAATTTTCACTTGGCTCAGGAGGAAATTCCAACTTACCTCCTCTATCCCTTGTCCAGATGAAAATAAAAACGATAGCAAATATCAGTAACTGAGGCCAACAATATATGTGTCCACGTGGTTAAAGAATGTCCTGGGGACTGCTAGCAATTACCTTTCTGTGCTGACAGGGGCAGGTCAGTCCAATTTCAGCCTCTTTATCCTTGTTCTCCTCCATTTTCGAGAGTGAAAACACACACCAAACTGTCAGGTCAGCAGTCTGAAATGTCGGTTCTTGGTGTGCTCTGGGCTGAAGAATGACCACTCACACCAAGAGCAAGGTAAGCAGGAAATGAGGTTTATTGAGGAAAGAAAGATAAGATTATAGTGCAAGAGCAAGATATATTTGCTTCAGACAATGAACAGATCCCTTGTGGTAACAAAAAGGCCTTGGTTATGGTCTGGGGTGTTGCTTTTTTGGGTCTGGACGGGGCCCTCCTCATGGTTCATACCTCACCCTCAAACCACTTTGATGGACATTGGGAGTTATATGACCTTTGTCTTATTATGCATACAGATCTCCCAGAAGCTTCTCTGAAAGCCCATTTTGGGGGTGAACCACAATGTAGATTTAAGCCTTAGGTTGTCCTAGGTCGCCTTCCAGACCACATTGTACCTGTGCTGCGTGGCCCCTGGGCTAGAGAACCCTCTGCATTCTTTTGCAGTTGGCACACTAAGTTCTGCTTGGCAGATTGGTAGGGTGTTTCCTCCTTCCCCACCCCATGTGGCAATTGCTCAGGGCACCCACTTTTGTCCCCAGGAGGGCTGGAGTCCCTTACTGTCTGCCTAACAAAAAGATAATGTCTCTGAATATTCTTTAATAGAACTTTTCTTCCCCAGTAATGCACCATTCAGGTGAGGGTGCGTTTGTGTCCAGGGAATTGTCTCATTTTCTGCTTCATTTTGCCGGTTCTGATCTGTCCTTTGCACAAGCGACAGAGACACACAGTGGATGGGAGGGAGGGACGAGGCCTTTCTCTCACAGTTGCTGCCTTGTTTTAAACAAAGCTCTTTCATCTCTGCATCTCTGAATTGCACAAAAATTGCAAAAATTATATTATGTCTAAAAAATTTCCTTGAATAATTTTCACCTAGTGCATGAAACAATGGCTCCTTTTCATTTTTAAAAGCACTAAAAAAAAAAAAATAAGTAAATCTCCTTTCTTTATGGGCACCAAAGCGGAGCATATGCGCTCTGTTTGGAGAATGCAAATGCCTCAAGCTGCAGCATTTCTTTCACCAGCTCTCAGCAAGTGGCCATTTAGGCTTAATTGCTCCTCACAGCATAGTCCAATTAAGAACGGGCATCAGCCGGGTTAGGGCTATTTGTTAATCCATAAAAGGTATGGGAGACAGTACTTGTTTTGCCTGCGGTTTTTATTCACATGTTTGGGTGAAAATCTAAACAGCTGGAACTCCCGGCAAGCAATATGTGTGTGTATTTAATCTATGGGTTATGGGCAAGACAAGCGTATGAATGTATTTCACAAAAACCAAACTTTTCCTTCCAATGCAAAGGAGAAGTTTGTCAAGATATTGCTGAAACCTACCGAGGCAGTGTGATGTTTGAAACTGTGGTGGGGAGGGGTGGGGGCAGAGAAGAAAACCTCTGAACCCAGAGTGTTTTTTGCAATATGAAGATGGTTGAGTTTCTGGAAGAGCAATTTTCTTATTAAAGTATGTGAAATTCTATCAGAACATATCATTGTGGGGTTTTTTTGGTTTTTTTTTTTTGTTAGCATTTTTAAAATAGAGGTTTGATTATTTCTGTGAATTTACTTTCTGTACATCATTTTGATAACAGGGAGAATGTCATTCTACACTGGGAACAGAATAAACTGACAAGAAGTGGGGAGTGGGTGTGTAGCTGTGCCTCTTGTGATATTATAAGAATAGGCAAACATAGGAAGAAAAATATATATTATGTAGCTGATAGATATTTTCAGCTAACTCAAAGGTTTCTAAGCTTCCTTCTGCGGGAGAAAGAATCTGGTAAGCACTAGCCATGCTAAGGGGCTGCACTTACAAGTTTCTTACAAGTAAGAAACCCCTTGCAAGGACAAGTAATAGGTTTCTTACAAGTCTGGAGAATTTGCTTTTCAGAGAAGGTAAAAAATACACCTGAGTGACCTACCTGTTCAGGCTATCCTTGAAATCCCTACAAGATAAGTTGTCTAGAAAAGTGAGACTCAGGCCAGGCGAGGTGGCTCACGCCTATAATCCTAGCACTCTGGGAGGCCGAGGCAGGCAGATTGCTCAAGGTCAGGAGTTCAAAACCAGCCTGAGCAAGAGTGAGACTCGTCTCTACTATAAATAAAAAGGAATTAATTGGCCAACTAATATATATAGAAAAAATTAGCCGGGCATGGTGGCGCATGCCTGTACTCCCAGCTACTCTGGAGGCTGAGGCAGGAAGATTGCTTGAGCCCAGGAGTTTGAGGTTGCTGTGAGCTAGGCTGACGCCACAGCACTCACTCTAGCCTGGGCAACAGAGTGAGACTCTGTCTCAAAAAATGAAAGAAAGAAAGAAAGAAAGAAAGAAAGAAAGAAAGAAGAAGGAAGGAAGGAAGGAAGGAAGGAAGGAAGGAAGGAAGGAAGGAAGGAAGGAAGGAAGGAAGGAAGGAAGGAAGGAAGGAAAGAAAGAAAAGTGAGACTCAAGTAGCTGTGGGAATTTGGGAAGATAGGAAGTGTGAACTAAAATAAAATCTTAAGCCCCCCCCCCAGCTGACTGAATGGACCCCCTCTTGGCCAAGGGGACTCCACAAATACCCTAAAACTGAGTTGCTGCCCATGGGAAGGGAGGTCAGACATGCTTGGGCATGCCCACTTTCCTTCTTGGAGATGTCCTTTGTAACTCATTAAAAGGCCTAAGGCTATACAAGATAAAGTTTAAACCACACTTGCAGGTCCTCAATTTACTTAACAGATCAGTTGAGTCTTGGTATATGTACAGTGTCTTGTCTCAGATTAGCAGACTTCTTTATCTTAACTTAAAACATTCCAAACCTTTAGACAAAGCCTCCTTCTTTAACGGATTACAAATCAAAAAGTCTTTAAACCCACCTGTATTTAACCTGTAATGCCTGGCTTCAAGATGTCCTGCCTTTTTTGGTCAAACCAATGTACACCTTCTGTGTATTGAGTTAAGACTTTATGTGTAATTCTTCTCTCCCTAAAATGTATAAAACCAAACTGCAACCCAACCATGTCTAGACCACTTGCTCAAGGCTTCTTGGGCGTGGCTCTGGGCCATGGTCATTCATACTTGGCTCAGAATAAACCTCTTTAAATTATTTTACAAAGTTTGGATTCTTTTCTTTTGACGGAAGAAAGGACATTTGACACCCTTGGCAACAAAGAATTTTATTCATGACCATAGATACCTTTGCCTTCCCAGAGCAGAGTGAGATTCGATGTCAAATGTCTTCCCTGATTTACAGGTTTCTTGGGCTTTGAGAACAGGCAGAGAACCATGGATCCATTTCCTTACTTCTTCTTCCCCAATTTCTCCCTTTCCTAACTAACCCCCAATTCCCTGGGGGATTCTGTTCCATTCATAACATGTCTGCCTTTCTTGACCTTCCCTATTTATTCACAAGAGCAGGAAAGCCTGAGTGATTATGTATATATTTGGGCTATTCCATAGTCCCTTCACCCAACTTAGCGAGGCCTAGAGATTTTCTTGTTCCTTGGCTAAATGAAAGCCTTCCCTCCTGAACTCCCCACCTCGATCTTGGTTTTACCCCGTTGTCAATTGTTAAGCAACACAACTCTGATGAGCGAAATCTTTGCTGATTTCAGGACTATGCGTACCATCAAATTAATGACCCTTTTCCAGAAAATGCAGGCACCCACCTACCTCTGCATCCTTGCTGGCTGCTGGCTTCAGGTAATATTTACCCAGCTCATTGAAATGTCACACTTAGGACTGAGCCCTAGAAATTATTATTGTGCTTGTGTTATATTGTAAAGATAAAGGTCAGATCAGAGCTCAGATTTATTCACACCTGGGATGCATTTCTGAGAGTTAGTAGAAAAATAAACTATTGGGTTTTTCAGTTAAAAGTACTCACAAGTGAAAGTGAGTTTTTTTTTTTATTTTAGCATATTATGGGGGTACAAGTGTTAAGATTACTTATATTGCCCATGGCCCCCTTCCCCCTCGAGTAAGAGCTTCAAGCATGTCCATCCCCCAAATGTTGCACATCTTTCTCATTGTGGTAGGAAATAACCCTAGAACCAGTGGTTCTTGGAGTAAATAAAAGTAAAGGAGAGACTGGCTCACCTAAGGTCTAGAAATGTCAGGTTTTAGTTTGAAACTGTCGGTTTCTTAGTACGCTCATGGCCAAAGAGTGACTAGATGCACCAAAGTTAGGCAAGCACAAAAGTGAGGTTTATTGAGGAGAGAAAGATAGGATTATAGGACAAGAACAAGATAGAGGTTTACAGAGCATGGTACATACGCTACAGATGATGACTGGACCCACTGTTGCAGCAGGATGAGCAAAAGAAAAGGCAAAAAGAGCTTGGCTATGGTTTGCGTTTTATTTTATAGTGTCTGGATAGGGACCTCCCTTGTGGTTCAGAGGTCACCATGGAACCACTTTGATTGGACAGTTGGGAGTAAGATGACCTGAGCCTTAATTACGCATGTGGGTTCTAGGTCACTTTCCGGACTTTATGGTAACCATGTGGCTTGGCCTGTGGGCTAGAGAGTCCTCTGCATTCTTTTGCAGCTGGCATGCCCTGTTCTGATTGGCAGATTTGTAGGGTATTCCCTCCTCCCCCAGGTATGGAGAATTAGGGTGGGGCAGGACCAATATGGGGGCAACAACATCCACGTTCGTCCCTAGGAGACCTGGAATCCATCACTATCTACCTAATAGAAATACAGCCTCCAACTTTCTGCACATTTCCTGGCAGTCCTTTAAAAATAACTGGACAAAGTAAGAAGTCAGGGCCAAGTTCAGGAAGACTAGGAACTACAGAGAATTGCTCGACCATAGTGCCTGAGCAGGTGATCCCCTCCTTGGCAGGAGCAGGATGGCCCTCTGGTTCCCATGGAAAGTTGGTTGGTGGCTGGAAAGTCCATGATTTGAGCAGAGCACCTTTGTGCACAGGTAGTCACAAAGCACATGGCTTTTTATCTTGAACTGCAGATTTCCAAAAGCAGAATTGCTAAGCGGTCCTAGACCCCGCTAGCCCTACAGCCGAGGAGGCAGCTCAGTGAGGAGGGAGTGATAAATGATGACATTAAGCACTGGAGGTAGTCCTCCAGCGCGCACTGAGAGTCAGTGCTGGGCAGCGTGGAAGGCGCATTGCTGGCGTCTTTGCTGCACCAGCTCTTTGAATAAATCACAGGCTGAGCATTGTTAGCTGTCAGGGCAACAGCTCTTGCCAGCACTTAATAAAAAGTCCCAGACCATCTACATCAAATGATTTCTCTTCCATAAAATTTGGCTTTTGAGCTTTGAAAGAATCTACCAGGCTCACCCCCATTTTTCTCGCTCACTTATAACCCTTCCAAGGATTATCTCCACATAGGGAATGATGTTTGAAGGGTTTAGTCTTGCAAACTATTTGAACAAGAATTGTAGGATCATCTTTTACTTGCCTCTCCTTATTTCTGTGATTCTTCCTTCTCCTTCTTCTCTTCTTCTTCCTCCTCCTCCATCTCCTCCTTCTGCATTTCCCAATTGAATCTCAGTTCCTTTATTTAACATTCTCCTTGCTCTGTGTTTTCTTTCAGTGTTTTATTCTTTATTGACTCATTCATAATGATTGCCACTACAAACTCTAAGTGCTTACTAGTGGTTGATACTGTTCTGGACATAGCAAGGAAAGGGGAGTTTGTATTTGATATTATTTGAGGCATTTGCTAATCTTTGTCATTTTCATAGAAAGAAAAAAAACATGATCGTGTTTTCAAAACCCTGCAAATAACACACAATAAATGCATATTTAGGTCTACCTCATTATTATACCCATAAGAGAACGTTACCTTATTCACTTTCATATTTATTTTAATATTTCTTGCTTATCTTTCCCAATATTTACAGAAAAAAATTGGAGAAAAATATCTACCTGTCTTTAAGTCCCCACATCACTTTTTCTTTTGTTCAAGATTTTTTTTATATTAAAAAAAAACAAACATTAGTTTTGAAAATAATAATTGCTGTTGCTAATAGGTTTTTCAAAATGGAGCATTTTATACTTTAGGGGAAACAGAGTCAAGTAATAGGAAGCATAAACAGCTGGCCACTGGCAGGAATAAGGCGTAGAGGAGCTGAACTTGACTCTCTTCTTTCTCTCACTGTAGCTATTTCCTTCCTCACTTCTTCTATGTGCTTCCTATTATCCCCTAGGTTGAGTGTTTTTTTGTAAAATCATCAAAGAGTTTGCCATTTTTTTTAAGAGACATGAACAGTGAGTTAGAGCTACAGCAGTATCATCTTCCTTTACCCTGGACCATGAGGTTTAGTTTCAAACCAGAAACTAGACAATAAGAACCACTAAATGTAAGTCATTTACACATCATCTTTTATTTATTCATTCAACAAACATTTCTTGGAGAGCTACATTTCCAGGCACTGTTCTAGGCACTTGGGCTATATGAGTAAGCAACACAAACCAACATCCTTGCTCTTGTGAGTCTTGGATTCTAGTGGGACAGACAAATAATTAATACTAAATTGAATAAGTGAGTCAATTATCCAGCTTATTAGAAAATAAGTGCTATGGAAAGCAAGAAGAACAGAAAAATCTAGGGGATCCGATATATGGGGAGGTGTTGTAATTTTAAAATAGGTGTCGCAAGGTTGGCCTCATTGAGTACATGACATTGGACAAAGGCTTCCTCCTTATCTAGGTCTCTCAAATGCTCACAAAAATATCAAGAGGGCTGGGCTACAACCAGCTTTGCCATGCATGGTCTTCACATAATGTGGAAGGAGCCCCTGTTCTGTCAAATGAACTTGTAAGAGAAAAGTCTGTAGTTTTTATCTATTTCCTCCTGTTGTAGAGAGAATATCAATGTGCAGAGAAGAGTTATGCAGGTAAAGACAGATTAAAGACTACTGTGAATGGGCATGCTCTCTGTTTCTTAGTGTGACTTAGATACGACTCTTTTGGTTGATGCCTCATTTCTGGGCCACTAGGTGGTATCCATATAAAACTCTAGTTTTAAGTTAGAGATGCCTCTGCAAAAATATGTTGCAGGGTTTCTTTAAAGAGTTTTTGTTCAATCCACTTGAGATTTGTGAGTGTTTGGGTCTGTGTGTGTGCAACTGCATGTCTATGAATAGAATTGGACTTTTCTTATTAGTAAAAGATTCTATGTGTAAAGAATTGTACAGCTTTTATTTTATATAGATAATAATTTAGAATCATTGCCTTATTAATGTATTCAGTTATGTTAATAATTAAAGTTTGTAATTTTCCAAACTGTGAAGCAACGATTCTGTGACATGTATTTTTTTGTGTGCTATCTAGAGGAAGTCTGGTAAAATTGTTTGGTTGTTCATAGCATTTCTAATAGAGACTGACTATTTAATTCCCTTCTTTGAGGGAACTTGGAGTCTGATAAGTAATACGTCAGAAATGATTATGGAAAAGCAAACCATGACTGTGTCCCAAAAGAATAAGTATATCTTTGGGAAATGAAAAGAATCTCCTGAATTTTCATCCTGTCACATGTTAAATTGAGAGCCATTTAGATGAAATCACACCATCACACCCTATGCAGTGCCCAAGTTTGATGTTTTAAAACAGATTGTTCCCTGCTTTCTCCTGCATATGGAGGGAAGAGCAGCTGTTGTTTTTTAAGAAACTTTTTGTGGGGTTTGGCTTGGGGGGCTTGGGGTGGGGTTTCTGTAGAATTTGGAATGGACCATTGGTAACTTTTTTAGAATATTAATACATCTTCTAGGGATCAGGCTGTGGGACAGAAGCATCTATTAGAAGAACTATAGAGCCATACTTTTGCTGAAATGGAGCAGAGCATGGCATGGGGGTGGTGAGCATGGAAGGTGACCTAGGGCTAAAAGATTTGAGCTCATTGCAAATTATCCAGGCATTAAATATGAAGGAGAAGTCATGAGAAGCTGCAAAGAGGAGAAGCAGAAACTGTGTAGGTCCAATTCTTTCCCCGTAACACAACTTTTGCCGTCTGAAACAAACACTGCATTTACTGAGTTTTTGTCTGTGTTTTACTGGTTGGCCCACAAGCCCATCTCAGCCCACGCCTTGGGTTCTGAGCTCTGATTTGGAATTCCTTCTCTTGGTCCCTCTCTCTCTCACTCACCACGTGGCTCCATGCAGGCATTTAACTCACTAGTTCTCTCCTCATCTGCAAAGTGAAGATAATGCTATTTACCTTTAACAAGAGAGTGTGGGAGAGTTCTGTGCATTTTAGGGGAAAGGGATTAACTAACACCCTAATTCCAGTCTTTTTGTAGCACATGTAAAGAAGAAGAAAAGACGTTAGAAGATTGTGTCATTTACAAAGAAAAGTTTAAAAGCTATGGGTTGAAATACAAGTATGACACGTTCTTTATGTTTGCTGCTTTCATCTGAGGCATAGCTTTTGTACGCTAAAGAAAACTTTTCATTAAAATCATTAAAGGGCCAGAAACAATGTCAAAAACTTCTTTTTCTGATGACTATGTTATCTTCAATGATAAAAGCTTAGAGGAAGTTCTGGATCGCAACATACTATTTTTGGCCCGAATGAAAATTGGTATAAAGTTTTTACTCCGGCTTTCTAAATTTAACAGTCTGGGTTCTTAGTGAGGCATGTATGTAATAAAGGACTTGGCAATGATGAAAACGGCAAATTTTTTATTTATGTATTTTCTTTCTTACGGTATTGTTTCTTTGGGCAGGGCTGAGATGGTCTGGTTGGCCTCAACCTTTTTTTTTTTTTTTTAAAGAAATTTATGTATTGTGGTCAATGTAGATTATTTAAGGGCTGGTACCCAAGGAAATAGATTATTCAGCCCTTTGTTCCTCTGTTATACCTGACTCCTTAATGTTAGAGAGATGTTGCTGCTTACTATTAACTTAACCACAGGTGGGACAGAGATAATGGAAGAAAAGCAAGCCACGACTTCCCGTATTGGTACATGTTAGTGATGAGGGGCAGGCTCTTCCATGAGAGAGGAGTGGAGATTGTGTTGAATAATGGGAGTTCTGTGAATTTTCTCTGAAATAGGTTTCCTCACAGGCCTCTGGTCACTGGGATCTCTGCGTCTCTAGGGCCTCAGAGAGTCATATTTGTGTGGCAGCCCATCTTACGAGTCCTCCTGACTCCCACCTCCCAGTATTTGTGCTCCGTGTACCCTCTTCCTCTCCACAGATTTCATTTTAACCAAGAAAATACTGCAAAAGTGATGGATGTGACTTTCATGATTATGTTTCAAAGACAATGACTTTCAGACAGGCAGAATAACACTCTTGTCCTTTCATCTTGCATGATTTGATGAAGCTGCCATTTTAGGTAGGAACTGAATGTGGTCTCTGGCCACCAGCTAAATAGGAACCGAGACCCTCAGTCCAATAACCTGTGAGGAACGGAATCCAGCCAACAAACACATGAACTTGGAAGTGGATCCTTCCCTAGTGGAGCCAAGATCTTGACTGCTGCCTATGAGAAGACCTGAAGCAGAGGACCCAGGTAAGCCACACCCAGATTCCTAACCCACAGAAACTGGGATAATAAGTGTGTACTATTTTGTTTGCTAAGATTTGAGGTAATTTCTTAGGCATCAATAGATAGTTAATAGATAACTAACACAGTCTGGTACTATACTTTGAAACTATTCTGATCACTTTTGTCAGAAAAATAAACGAGTTGATAAGCTCATTCTCCCTAAGGTTGCTTGGGAACCCATATGGAACTCCTGTTGGAGTACAATACCCCCAGAGAGGAGGCAATGCCAACACAATAGAGTGCGTGAATAATGGCAGAATTTTAGCATTTGAAGCAATAGTGCAGAAAATGTTCTTTTTGAGAATGGAGAAGCTTTGTTTTTTTCCCTCAAAATGATAACATATGTGCAGTATTCCCCCTTTATCCATGGGGGACATGTTCCAAGACCCCCAGTGGATGCCTGAAACTGCAGATAGTACCAAGCCCTTTGTATACTATGTTTTTTCCTATACATACATATCCATGAGAAAGTTTAATTTATAAAGTAGGCACAGCAAGAGATTAGCAACAGCTAATAAAATAGAACAATTATAATAATATACTGTAATACAAGTTATGTGAATATGATCATTCTCAAAATATCTTATTGTACTATGCTCGCCCTTCTTGTGATGATGAGAGATGATAAAATGACCACCTGGCGAGATGAAGTGAGGTGAATGATGTAGCCATTGTGGTGTAGGGTCTACTATTGACCTTCTGACCATATGTCAGAAGGAGGATCACTTGCTTTGGGTAGTCCTGGACCACAGAGCCACGATGATGTTGATGCATGGATGTCAGGAGCAGATGATGTAGATGACTAATGGATGGGCAGTGTCTATAGCGTGGATCTGCTGGACAAAGAGATGATTCATGTCCTAGGCAGGACAGAGCAGCATGGCCTGAGAGTTCATTACGCTACTTAGAATAGTAGGCAATTAAAAATGGTATGAATTGTGTATTTTTTGAATTTTCCATTTAATATTTCAGACTGCTGTTGACTTAGGTAACTGAAGCCATGGAAAGTGAACTGCCTATACAGGGGCACTAGGGTAATCACCTCTAGTGAGTACATATGAGTCCTGCTGTGCTATCTTGCATCTATCTTACAACCTAGTTATATTTTGATTATGTTATAAAAGTAGGATTGGGAAAAAGGGACATGATCCCAAGGCATCTTTCTGGAGGGAAGAAAAGAGACCATGATGAGCTTAAAAAGTAATTATTCTTGGGTAGGGAAGGACTTGTCATGAGAGGATCCACTGGTAAATGAGCAGTTGCTAATCACTATGGTCTCACTGTGGTCTCTCTCTGTGGGATTCCATATTTACTTAACCATTTATCTGTTGATAGATACTTAGATAATTTCTAATCTTTTTCCTCTTATAAAAAATTCTGCAATGAATACTCTTATAAATACATCATTTTGCACATATGTGAACATATCTGTTGGATAGATTGCTGGAGTCAATGTGCTGGACCAAAGGGTATGTGCATGTATTCTTTTGACAGATTCTGCCAAATTATGCTCTTTAGAAGTTGCACCAATTTATACTCCAACCAATAATCTATGGGAATGCCTATTTTTCACACTCTCGCCAATATTGTATGTCATTAAGTTATTTGGTCTTTACCTGACTGATAAATGAAAAATTATCTCAGTGTAGAAAAATTATATTTTTCCTATTATAAGGATTTTTTATATGTTTAAAAACCATATATTTTTTCTTCTGTAACTTGATTATTCATATTTGTTGCCCATTTATCTATTCAATGGTTAAGTTTTACCTATTAATTTGTAGGAATTCTTCACATATTAGAAAAATTACCTGTGGCCTGAAGATAGTTTTTCTAGTTTGTTGCTTGTCATTTTATTTTGCTTGTTGTATTTTGTGTCATGCAAAATTTTAAAAATTTTAATGGAATTAATGCTCTTTTCATTTAGACATCTGGATTTTTTCATGCCTCTAAATGCTTACTGCATGAAGAGATGACAAAAAATTCTCCCATATTTTCTCCTAGTACTTTTACAATTTCATTTTTTTTAACATTTAAGTATTTCTTCCATCTGGAATATATCCTTAATTGTGAGGTGTAGATCCAATTTTATTTTATATTTCCAGATGTCTGCTCAGGTGTCCCAACATTGTTTATTGAACAATCCATCTTTTCCCCAAAGAGTTGAAATGCCACCTTAATCAAATCCTAGATTTATATTTGGGTATATTTCTAGACTTTCTATTCTGTTCCATTGATTTGTATGTCTGTTAAAGTTCTTTTATTTTTGTGGCTTTGTAACCTATTTAATGAATCTAATAATTAAAAATAGTTTCCTGACTATTCTTAATTGTTTACTTTTCTATTTGAACCTCAGCACCACCTTGTCTAGCTTGTAAAAAACCATCCTATTGGTAATTTTACAGAGACTGCATTTTATTTATAAGGTGCCTTAGGGAGAATTGACATCATTATGATGTAGAATCGTGCTTTCCAAGAACATGGTTTGTCTTTTTATTTTTCAAGTTTTCTTTTATGCCCCTCAAGAGCACATGAAGTATTTTTATACAAATTGTACACATTTCTTGTTTGTTTTTGTTCCAATGGGGTGTTTTCTTCTTTTATTTTTTCTAACTGATATTCTTTGTACATATAAAGGCTATATATTTCTCTACATTAGTTTTGTGCCTCTTGACATTTTCAGTTTTTTCAAATAACTTTTCCCTTGCTTATCTTGAATTTTCAGGTAGATAATCATATACTTGTAATAATGATACTTTTTCCTCTTCTTTTTCACTTTTTATATATTTAAGCCTTTTCTCTTGTCTAACTGTGTTCGCCAGTCCCTTCAAATAATGTAAATCAATAGTTATAATGGTGGACAAGACTCTATTCCTGCCATTGGGAATGGAAATCCTTGGATTTCCCATTAAGGATAACACTGGCTTTTGGATTAACAGTGAACATGTATTTATCCCATTTTGTTAATCACTTTTAAAAATCAAGACTGGATGTTGAAAGTTATTCCATGTTTTATTTCAGCATCTATACATATAAGCAATTTTTTCTCCCTAGATTTATTAATGTGGCACATTATATTATGAATACTAATATTTGTGGTATGCTGAATAATATTTCCCAAAGACATCCACATCCTAATCCTGAAAAGCATGTTACTTTATGTGGGACTTTGCATACATGATCGAGTAAGGATCTAAATTTGGGTGGATTATCTTGTGGTAATGGGAGGGTCCTACATGTAATTACAAGTGTTCTTATAAAAGAGAGGCAGAGGAAGATTCAGAGGAAGAAGAAGAAGGCAATTAAGCACTTATGCAAGATGCTATGCTGCTGGCCTTGAAGATGAAGGAATGGGTCCTGAGCCAAGGAATGCAAGGAATTTCATTTGTTCTAGAAGCTGAAAAAAGCAAAGGCTCTGGCAGGAGGGTAGCCCTGCTAACACATTGATTCTAGGCCCGTGAAACTGATTTCAGACTTCTGGCCTCCCAAACTATAAAAGAAAATTTGTGTGTTGTTTTAAGCTACCATATTTATGGTTGTTTGTGATGCCACCATAGAAAACTAAAACAATATGGATAATTTAATTATTGAACCTACCTTTATATTCCTAGAATAAACCCTATTTATGACTTTTTTCTTTTAATGTGCAGCTGAATTTTGCATTGAGAATTGAAAATGTTAGCCTATGCTATTTAAATAAATTATCCATGCCTATTAAATACTGGGTCCTTATGACAGGGATCATTATTTTGCAGTTGTGAGTATAGTTTTTGAAACTAGAAAGTCAATTCTACCACATACTAGCTGTATCTTTTAGTCTGTAAAGATTAAAAATCTTTTAATCTCTCTGTGCCTCAGTTTCCTAATCTGTAAAATGAAATGATAATACAATCTTCCTTATTGAGTTGCTATGGGAATTAAGAAAATACCTATAAAGAAGTCAGAACAGTACAAGGTATATAATAAATACTATAGAAGTGTGTGCTATCATTACTGTTTTGGTGTGATTTTGACATGATGCTTAGATATCACTGCAGTCCTGGTGGCAGAACACATTCCTCTTAGGAAACTCACATTCGTATGTATATCAACCACACAGTATGACCTACAGGGTCCTCCCTTTTCCTACTCCCGTAGAAGGAGGGATCTGGCTTGGACTCTTTGCCTCCATGCAGCTGGATTCTGGAGGAGCTTGGCTGAGACTGAATGTCCACGATGGCCTCTTCTCTTTATGTGGCCCCTCACTCCTCAGCAGTCTAGCCCGAGCTTTTGTGTAGCATGGTCGCTGGCTCCCAAGACAGCAAAAGCAGGAGCAACCAGGCTTCTTAAGAACTAAGCCTGGGTCTGAAACAGGGTCACTTCTAAAGCATTCTATTGGTGAGAGCAAGTCGTAAGGCCAGCTCCTATTCAAGGGGAGGGAGAATATTAGTAGTTTCCACCTCTGACAGGAGGTGCTTACAGATATGGGAGGAATTACCGATGGCAATATTGGAGACTATAACACAGAGGCTCATCCCAGAGTGTTTAGCTTACAGCATCCTTTTGAGAGATAACAATCATCTTAGTCTATTCCTGCTGCTATAACAAAATACCTTAGGCTGGGTAATCTATAACACCAGACATTTACTTCTTACAGTTTTCGAGGCTAGATGTCCAAGATCAAGGCACCAGCAGAGCTGGTGAGGGCCTGTTCCACATAGACACCTCCTTGTATGTGTCCTCATGTAGTAGAAGGGCAAAAGGAGCAATCGAGCTTCCTTAAGCCCTTTTATAAGGGCACTAATCCTATTGATGAGGACAGAGCCCCCATGGGCTTAATCACCTCCTAATGGACCCACCTCTTAATACTATTGCATTGGGGATTAAGTTTCAACATATGTTTTTTGGGGATTCATACACATTCAGGCTATAGTATCAGAAACATGGCTGAAGCCCAGGCATCTTCCACAGGGTCTACTCTACCCAGCGGGAAACTCATGTATCCTTGCCATGCTGGGTTATGGGGGTGCAGTCATTTATCCTCTGGCCTTTTTATTTTCTACCCCCGGCAGCTTGGGGCCTTCTACAGCCCTGGATGTTTCAGGTAGAGTTGATTAACAGTCCCAAGGTAGAGGGGCCAAGCCTGGACTCTTGGATGGTCTGAGTGATTTTCTTTGGGTTTCTCTCCTTCCCATGGCTTTTTTGGGGGCATCACCCATTTCTTGCCCCTCCCCCATCGAGGATAAATCCAGGCAGTCACCACCCAAGACACACTAACTAAAGCTTGGGGATGTGTGTCACACTATGTAACATTTATCTACCCAAGTCCCTTAACTCACTCAAGCAGAATTCCAAAATGTGAGAGCTGGAATTCACCTTAGACATAGTCTAGTTCAGTAATTTCCAACTTTCTTCTCTGACCCTGAGAAATTGCATTGTCCTCCTCTCCCAGCGAGAAAGCAACAGCACAGGAGGGGAGGGGATGGAGCCAGTGGGCTTCCCGCTGCTCCCACTGCTCTTCAAGCACTCTGCTTTTATGGGTTTGAATTGAGCTTCCATGCAGATTTTGTTTAAACAAGAGCTCCTCTAAAACCAGTTTGACAACAAGGCCTGGAGAGGTTAGGTCACATGAGTACATGCCTGCAGGGGCGAGGAGGTGCATGGAATGACGCTGACCAGACTTCTGCATGCTTTAGGGGTTGGAAGGAATGAGAAGCTGAGTTCTGTGGGGGTGACAGCCTTGAAAGGTGCACATGAAGTCAGGTGGAGAGGAACGAAACCACCTTCTAGGAGGATGGAACCAGGAAACTGCACAATCTTTTTTGATCACTAGAGTATGTGCATATTTTCTTCTTTTCCCACACCTAGTGCTCAACTTTGTCTCTAAATTTTGGGCAAGTATTTAAAGGGTCTAGATTCAAAGAGGCATCAAATATTTCTCCTGCTCACAGCACGCCTATGACTCTGTGTCGCTGGTGCCTTCAGGAACTTGGGCAGCCAGGGATTGAGGCAGAGTGAGGGATCAAGTCTGCAGACCCCTGTCCCAGCATCCTTTTCTTACTGTGAAATGCCTTCTCCTTCCTAAAGAAACCAGCAAGATGATGCTTATTGATATACAGAGGACGTACACCAGGAACGTGTCTGCACACTACCTCATTTTCTTTATTCAAATAAATCAAGAATATAGTTTCCTTCTCTTCAGCTGTTATGAGACTTGCTGATATGGTGTGTATGACCCTTTGGATAAAGGCATAATGTAAAACAAAATTGTATTAATAAGATATTACTAATATTAATCAATATGAAATGCAATAGTGTTCTGGGGTGAGAAAGTCAGGAAAGAACACTATGAAATCCTCTGGGATCTGCAAGACCAGACACTTTCCAATGCTTCTTTCTAAATACTCAGCCTAGAAACAGTCCCCAAAAGTGCAGTAAAACATGCAACTCTAATGTTTGTGTTAGGTTGAAATTATAGCTTGGAAAATTCTAGCACTCTTTTCAATCATGAAAACAGTGAGGGATGTTAAATTTCATGTAATTATCCAGTCAGAATAGAAGCCATATCACATTCTGTGATCTATGTGATAACTGCTTAAAAAGGTCGGGGTTCTTACATTCCTACTGTATAGACCGTATTCTAATTGAACTTCCTACTGTGTCTGACAGATGGGAAATAGCTCATTTGACCCTGAATGTTCAATCTTTGGTGCACATAACCTAATGACATGGGATTATTACTTTTGTATTTTATACAGACCTGTAATAAAGACCCCAGTTCCAAAGCTAGCAATCATAAAACTTTGTTGTTATGTTTTTCCATTTGGCTGTAAGAAGCTCATACTTTTGGAATTCTCTCATTAAACCAAGAGAACATTGTTATACTATTTTCATTTTGCAAAGTGAGGCACTGAGTTACACAAGAGTTAAGGAAATTTTCTGAGTTCACAAAAGCCATGGGTAAAACTGGGAACCAAGCCAGTCCTCCTGATTTGTTGGGCTTTCACAATCTTTCAAAAAGTATAGAACCCTTTCAAAGTTCTGACCCCACAGAGCTCCAGGGCCACATACTTTCTCTATGTGGCATTTTTTTCTTGTCTATTGGTTGGAAATTGTAAGAAACAGCCAATGCCAATTTGCACCATAGGGTGAAAATTATTTTCCAGGGGGAAAACCAATAAAATCACTGAAACCAAAAGCAAAGGCAAAGCCAAACTAAGCCAAACAAAGCACCACATGGTCACTGAGCCATATGTAAATATTAGATTAAAAAATATGCTCTGAAGACCTAAAGAAATAGCATAGCCTCATGAAAATGTCCAGTCTCCCACCCAATAACCATTCACAATAAGAAACATAAAATCCTATCCCATCCTGGAAGATGTTAAAAATCTCAAGAAAAAGAGATTTGGCCATGTTCTTTGTTGTTTCTTCCACTCTTTGATTTCTAGTTCTCTTCCTCTTCCTCTGGTCACTCCCCTTTGGGCTCCTTCACATTCATTTTTCTCCTCTGCCGATCCTTTATATTCTGCTAGCCCATGAAGTTATGTCCTAGTTCTTCTTATTCCACTTCCACTCTCTCCCTGCATGATTTTATTCCCTGTTTGAGTTACCATAAATGTGTCAAAGTCAATATCACCAGACTAGGCTTTGTGCCTTAACATCTCCATGTGGCTGTACCTTTGGCCCCACAAATCCGACATGTCTCAAGCTGAACATATCATTTTCTTCATTCCTCACCTCCTCTGCCTATGCTCCATGCCTACTCAAGACTTTTATTACCTGTCAAAGTTAAGGGCATTAGCATCCATTAGGTTTAATTAGCCAAAAACTGTGACCAACCTTAACTCTTTCCTCTCCATCTTTTGCCACTTTGCAAAGTCCTGCAAGTTGTATCTCCTACATGTCTCTTGCATATGCCCACCTGAATTCATCTCCACTGATACCACTGTAGTCTAAGCCACTGGTCTTGCACTTTGCCTGCTCCAGCCATCCTTATACACCCAATGGACACCCACTGCCTCTCACCCAAGGGTACCAGAGAACAGTATAGAAAAGGATGAACATTCAGGAGATATAAGTTCTGGTCTTGGCTCTGCCACTTTTTTTACATGTGAGCGTGGATAGGGCATATGACCTTCCAAGGATCTAATTGTCTTCTTTGTTGCTATGGGAATAAATAGCAATTTGTTTTCTAGAAGTTGGGGGCTCAGTCAGCTGAACTCTGGAAAACTCTGTTGGTTTTAAGATCATGATTCTGTGCAAGACCTCCAATAGACTGAATCATTGAAATAACAACCAGCCACACATTGATCAAATCCAAATAGTGTGCAAAACCAGTGATGGTGGTATTTTGAGACTGACATTTTTCATGCTTTTGGGCCACTAAGCACCTTTTCAACATTCTATGTTTTGGAGTTTCCCATCTTAGGATTCCTATAACTCAAAATAGATGGGACAATCTCAATTTCTTAGCCTTCAGTGGAGCCAGGAAACACTTATGGTAACTCAAACCTGGCAAGAAACACACCTTTTCTGACATTTAAATTTGCAATAAGGGAACTCTAAGAAAGAGAGGCCATTCTGGCAAGAGGAGCAGAAAGCCATTCATCTTTCAGAAGCAGCATTGGCCGTAGTCTACCGTGAGCATTGCCACAGCTCAGCTCAGCGTTTGAGCTGAGAGCCTGGGCCAGCAGCAGCAGCTGCAATGGGAAGGTCCCTACTGGGGTGGTCTGATGGTTTGATTTCAGTATCATTTATGGTTTTGTAGCCTCCAAGCTTGGTTCTCTGAACTTCCTCAGATTACGTAGGCAACTCGATATTCTTTAATAAATAATGCCTTTGTTTAAACAAGCTATGGTGCCTCTTATTTGCAGCCACAAATTATGTGCCTTGTCCCTTAAATCTCTGTTGGAACATCATCTTCTCTGGCAAGTCCTCCTTGACCCTCAGATTACATTAAATCTCCTTGCTGTATGCTCTTAGGATAGACAGACTATGCACTGTGTCACCTCCTACACTGTGAGCTCTCTGAGGGAGGGCGTGTGTCTGCCTTGTTCCTTCCTTCCAAGCAGCTGGAATATTGTATAGCACATGGTCACCACTCAATAAATGTTGCCTTCAATCAAATTATTGACATCTAAATGACTCATGCCATAGCTGACACCAGTTTTCTTCTTTACTTTTTTCTCATTAGAAACAAAAATTAGCTGCTCAGAGTCTTCAATGTTTTGTTTGAAAAAAGATGAAAAGGTAAGCTGGACCAATGTGGAGATTATTGGACCTTTTGTTAGGCCTGATTCATTACTAAGAGTTCTTCAATTCTCGAAGTTGCTTGATTTCTTTGAAATGTCTACTTTTAAAGACAGAGAGAGGACTTTTGGTTGAAGGTAATGGATGTGCTCCACTCATCTCTTTTAAGGCTCCACTAAAATAGCAATAAAAAGCAACAAAAACAAATAAATGAGACTTGATTACATTAGAAAAATCTCCTGCACAGCCAAGGAAATAATCAATAGGGCGATAGACAACCTACAGAATGGGAGAAAATATTTGCATACTATACATCCAATAAAGGGCTGATAATCAGAATCTACAAAAAACTCAAGTGATTCAGCAAGAAAACATCAAAAAATGCCATTAAAAAGTGGACAAAAGACATGCACAGAAGCTTCTAAAAAGAAGACAGACTAATGGGCAATAAGCATATGATAAAATGCTGAACATCTCTAATCATCAGGGAAATGCAAATCAAAACTACAATGAGATACCACCTAACTCCAGTGAGAATGGCTTTTATCAAAAAGTCCCCAAACAATAGATGCTGGTGTGGATGCAGAGAGAAAAGAACACTTATACACTGTTGGTGGGACTGCAAACTAGAACAACCTCTATGGAAAGTAGTATGGAGATCTGCAAAGAACTAAAAGTACACCTACCATTTCACCAGCAATCCTATTACTGGGTATTTACCTAAAGGAAAAAGAGACATTTTATCAAAAAGACAGTTGTACCCGAATGTTTATAGCAGAGTGATTCACAATTGCAAAGATGTGGAAACAACCCAGTGTCCATCAATCCATGAGTGGATTAATAGAATTAATTAATTCTATTAATTAATTAATATGTAGACCAGGGAGTACTACATAGCCATAAGAAATGGTGAACTAATACCTTTTGTAACAACCTGGATGGAATTGGAGACCATCATTCTAAGTGAAGTATCACAGGAATGGAAGAACAAACATCACATTGAAATTGAAACTTACAGATCAACACTCATGCGCACATATGATAGTAAAATTCAGCAGAAACCAAGCAGGTAGGAGTTGGGAGGAGGGGATGGGTAAATGCAAACCTAACAGGTACAATGTGCACTATAAGGATGATGGGCACACTTATAACTTTGACTCAAACTGTACAAAAGCAATTCATGTAACCAAAACATTTGTACCCTCCATAATATTCTGAAATAAATTTTTAAAAAACCAAAGTAAATGAATAAATAAACTAAAGCATACAAACCCTCAAGGACAAAGAGAAAGGGAGCATGGGCCCCTGACATACAGAGTTGGGGGCCAGGTATGGCAGGGCAAGGGACGGCTGAGCGGGAAATGCATGCAGGGTCACAGTGGGCTCTGGCCGGAGACAGACATCCTCCCTCCTCACAGTATGGCGGGGGCAGGCTCAGTGGAGAGGCGACTGTAGCGTAGACAGCGGTGTGCTGGTGAATGTATTATAACCGATTCCTCAAGGAAGACTCGATGTGTAGCATTTACTGCTTTGTGTGCTGGAAGTACAGCAACCATGGCCAATTTTGAGTTACCAACACGGTATCACTGAGTGAGGGACTAGGAGGAAATGTGAACAATTGGCTCTTATGGGCTGGTAAGACCCGGCTCCAGAACATCACCAGGGGCAGGGCCAAAAGTAGGGAGACAGGGTCAAACTTAGTGTCTAGAGAAGACATTCCTCGCAACCTCTCCCCAGTGCATACAACACATAGCACAACCGGTGCTCTTTGTCTCTCCATCTGACACCTGGCTGGGAAAGCAAAGTGGTCTCAGGAGTGGAGCCACAAGCCTCTAGGAGTGAATGAAGAGCCCCAGAAAGGAACTATTTAGAAATACTTATGAAGGCTTTTTATTTTAGTACTTTTGTATGTATGTGTGTATGTTTATATAAAATTTTAAATTGCTTTGAAACGGCTATTGACTATTTAAAGCAAAAATAAATAAGATCCTTTGTGGGAGTTTAAGGTAAAATCTAAGAAAGGGCACCAGGGGAGAAAAAAACCCTGCATAGCAGGACAATACTGTTTGGAGGGTGAGTTTGATGACTTAAATATACATATTGTAAATTCTAGATCAACCACTAAAAAATAAAATCAGAAAAAGATATGTATTAATATAAGAGTGACTAGAGGAGTTGTAATGGACACTGAAATATAATAAATTCACCTTTAAAAAGGCTAGGAAAGAAAAAGTAGAGAAGCAAAGAACAAATGGAATGAATATAAAACAAATATCAAGATAAAATACTTTAACCCCATCATTCAATAATTAAACCAAATGTAAATGAATTGGACACTCCAAGTAAAATTTTTAAAAATTAAAAATCCAATGCCTTAGTTGCACTAGCTACATTTCAAGTGGTTACTAGCTGCCTGTGGTGAGTGGATACCACACCAGACAGCACAGATATAAAAATTTCCATAATCACAGAAAATTCTATTGGACAGCTCTTGTCTAAAGAGCAACTAACTCAAAATGAACTAGCAGGGTGGAACACTCCAAGATTAGGATTCAGTAATGAGAATGTAGATGCCATTGAATTGCTGAGAAGGTAGATGCAAGTGAACAACTAAAGCTATTAGAATTTTCAGGAAGAACAAAGAGCTGATCAGGAAAGTAGATGCAGTGGTAGCATACTTGATTCTGTAGTGAACAATAGATACATGGGCAAATTGGGAAAATGGGAGAGGGGAGAGGTGGTGACTGACCATCTACTGTAACAAGAAATTAATAGATCATAGCTAACCTTGATGAAAGTAATATTAACATATACATATTTTGGAATGTGAAGTTTGGGAAAGGAGTTCCCAAGTTGAAGGAGTTTTCCCTTTAGGGAGAGTATGGGAAATGTGATAAAATAGGACAGAGGATTGCTATTTGTTGTAAGCCTTTTGGAGGTATTTGATTTTTAAAAATATATGTATATACTAGCTGGGTAAGATAAAATAATTGTATAAACAGTCCAGACAGAATCCAATGGTTATTCTATCCCTTTAGTATTTGGTCATGACATTCAAATAGTTAATGGGACCATTGATAATTTATGGAGCTTCTATATTATAATGAAATGTTTAACGCACTATAAAATATATTATAAATAAATACAGTAAAATATATAAAAATGTTAATATATAAAATGTATTGTAAAGAATGAAGAGACACCTTCTGGAGGTACAAAGGAGGATTTATCTGTAGACAATGCACATAGGGTCTTATGTGTATTGAGAGAAAAGAAGCAGAAAGAGGTAGCATGTGGCCCAGGAAGCCAGGGCAGGAAACTGAGCAGGTGGCAGAATCGTGCTTTATCCAGGGTGTACATTCTCCTGCCACAGCGTGGCTAGATCCTAAAGGTTCAGCCCCGAAAAGACAGGTCTGCCCTCAGGAGAGAATGAACCAAGAGTCAGAGACTCTGAACTCCAGGAACTGTGCAGCAGGAGAAATGGTCTATTCCTATTTACACAAGGAGTTGCTGAGGAAAACAAATAAATAAACAAAAAACCAACTCTGGCTAAGAGTCAGACAGATGTAACTGGGAGGGCCAGTTTTCTGCCACTTTAGGGCTTGTGATAGGAAGCAAGTACTACCTACAACGATTCTCGATATCTTTAGTTGAGGGTACACTTATGAATAGTAGAATTTTATGGCAACAAATCAAAGAGATTAAAGACTCAAAATGAAATTGAAAAAGTTGGTAATAATTAAAATGTAGTCATTACTATATGGCAATGTTTCTTAAGGTCCATAAGGCACCCAGAGTTTTTTCTTGGTACCCAAAGTTTTGTACCCTTAATTTGAAAGTATTTTCCTGAGCAGAATGTCACTCTCTGAGTAGAAGTGCCCTGATGATTATATATCTCTCTCTATCCACAGAGCCACGCGTTTGCATATTTCAGGACATCATCTTCCCTGTGATGCTGACTTGCCTTTCCGCTTTCCCTCCTACCTAGTCCAAGTGCAGCAAAATTGTTCCCAATTCTACATCTTGCATCACAACCCACTCAGCAAAACGCTCCATCAGGCAGTTAACTGTCTGAGTTGTCTGCTCAGATGGTGACTTGAAGCAAAAGGCAATTTTATACACGGACCCAGAGTTGGCAGAGCACCAGGAAGATTTAAGCCTCACAGACACGACATAGCGCTCTGGTTGGGAACCACCGGCTTAACTTCTCTGGCAAATGTCATCCCTGACCCCGGAACAGAGCATGTATAGAATGTTCTTCACGGCGCTGTTCTCTACAGTCCCTGTGGGGGAAGGATTCCGAGTCCTGTTTTATTGAAGAGGAAACTGCCATTGAGAGAGGTTAAGCCAATTGTTCCAGTTGATGGGAGCAGGACAAAGAAGATATTTTCCCTTCCCACATCCCTGTTCCGCCTTCCTCCCTTGTCCACATTCACATCCTCCTCCTCCATTGGTCATCTGGAAATGTCTGAGGCAGTCCTGTTTCAAAGGAGGGTGGGAGAGCTCCCCTGGCGTTGCAGTCTTCTGGAGCTAACTTCCGCAACAGCTAGGTAATGGGAAACAATATTACTGAGAAAAAAAAAAAATAACAAAAAAAATATACTGGAGATTCTGAAAGGTGAAAGTTAGTGACTGAGTGATATAGGTGAAAACTTCAAGTGGCAAGTTGCTGTGGCATCCTCAAAGTTATCTCTTTTTTTGTAGTATTCTATATGAAGATACTTGAAAGCCTTTGAAAATTATTAATAGACGGTTTATTCTCTTTCTTGTCTGAGGGCATTAGCATCCATCCACTCAGTGATCTAAATCCTGCATTTGGGAATTGCTGTGGACTCTCCTCTCTTATTTTATTCTTATCTCTCCTTTGTCCCCTTGTTTATTCTCACCCAGTGCCATTAACCTGGATTCCGAAGTAGCTCGTAAATCTTTCCATCCTGCTGTGGCTGAGTGTGGCTTTTGGATCAGACCACCTGGGTTGAAACCCGGCTCTGCCTCTTGGTGTCTGAGTCCTCCAACAGTGTCTGGGACAGGCCTGTCACCCATCAGCACAGACTACTGTCAGGTGTAAACTGCGGCTACATGTGTATATTCTCCCAATACACAACAAATAGCCACTTGCATCAGTTTGCAGGTTTTCTTTTCTAGTAAGGCTAAACATTTTCTTCTTGTTTAGTTACCTTGTTTACTTCTTCCTCTCTGTTCACATCCTTTGCTCATTTTCTTTTCTTTTTTTTAAGTCAGTGTCTTGCTCAGTCACCCATGCTGGAGTGCAGTGGTGTGGATCATAGCTCACTGCAGCCTTGACCTCTTGGGTTCAAGTGATTCTACTGCCTCAGCCTTCGGAGTATCTGGGACTACAGGTATGCTCCACTGTGCCTAGATCATTTTTTAAAATTTTTTTGTAGAGACAAGAGTCTCGCTATGTTTTACTATTTTGCCCAGGCTGGGTTTGAACTCCTGGCCTCAAATGATCTTCCTGCCTCAGCCTCCCAAATTCCTGCGATTACACCATGTCTGTCTGTCTTTGCCCATTTTCAAAACTTGGAAGATTAGTGTTTTTTATATTTTATTTAATACTATCTATGTTCATATTTCAAGTTTCTCTTTAGAAGCAATTTATTTTATTTCTTTTTATATGTCAAGTTATTTTTAGAAGCAATAAAACATGAGCAAAAATCTTGAAATACCACTGCCACAGCATTAAATATCACCCCTGGGTGGAGTTTCTCTAGAAATTATTTGCATAAGGTGAATAAACCTTGTCTTTAAGATTTAATGCTGAATCATATTATCATGAATGGGGATTATTATTGTTTTTACATAAAACTGAAGATGACCAAAGGACAGGAGTGTAGAAAGAAAAGTAGAAAAAAAATCTTATTAATAGCTAGTCTCATTCCCCTTGTCCTTTTTCCTCTATTCGGATCCTGTTATTCCCAGAGAATGCCAAGTTCTATGTAATGTTTCTTTTACACATGGTTATTTATTGGTAGTAGAATACAACTGATACTTCATTATTATTGTCACTTGAACGATATCACCTAGTATATGCATCTACTTTTATATTATATTAGTGGGGAAGGGAAATTTCATGGACGTCCCTCTGTTATATTATTTAATTACATGAGAAAATTATTCAGGGACAGAGAATATCCTTTGGTTTATTGTAAAATATTTTTTTAACTGTTTGTAGTCTCTTCTGCCTGTTTTAAATAGAAGGCTACAAAGTTGTACTTTCTTCCTATTCAAGTCCATTTCTTTAGGGTAAATGAAAATTCTAGTAAATTAAACATCGGGCACCTGGATGTACTCCTGGTTCTTCGCTCTGACTTTTCTCCTGTGGCATATCAGTTGCTCGTCAGGATGGGAGACCTTTGCTCCTCAAATGTGGGTCTGTGTGTTTTAGTTGAGTTCCTGTCTGTCCTCGTAGGTTAAAGCTAATCTGCATCACTTTCTATTTTCAGCCACCAACTATATCTGTAGCTGCAGTGACATTTTTACACAAGGAAAGATGTATGCTGCCCATCTGTCACATAAGGACATAATGCAGCTAAACCATCTACCCTGTCTCTTACTACATGCTGAGTGAGGAAAACACAAAGGGCTGGGTTTGGTTTCTCCTTGGAGAATCAGTGACAAGAGATACTGATTTGTATGTTATGCTGCGAAGAAAATGAGCACTAGGTGAGCCACGGTCCATGGATAGCAGAAGCACTTCTGCAAGGGGATGCGGTTCTGGGCTTGCAATGCCTTTAGTCTCTGTTTTGAAAGTATGAGCTCACAAATTTGTCCCTGTTTTATGCCTGACTCAGTGAACCAGGAGACTTTCCTGGGCCAATGGGCAGTGTGGTGGAGGTGGGCCCAGGGGGTCTGGACAAGGGCGCTGAACTTGTCACAACTGGGCACCCTAGGCAAATCTCTTCACTTTATCAACATTGGTTTACTCACCTCTGAAGAGACAGAAGTGGGCTTCATAGCCGTTTCTCACATTCTAATACTACTTGCTGTTGACTTAGGCTGCCCTGAACACCAAAGTGACGAGCCCATTGACTCACTATAGGCTGGAATGTGGCTGTTGGGTCTAGGCTGTAGGGACGTGTTAATGGGGACGGAGAGGGTTGGAATGAAGAGACTTTAGAAGCCAGAGACAAACCTGACCAACCTCACATCTTGGCCTAAGGCTCCTGTGGGCCTGAGAAGCTGTGTCAGGAGTGAACATCCCTTCAGTGTGACACTGCTCAGGGCTGTGTCTTCTTCTCTCACTCTGCACATGCTCTGCCTGGGCGGTTTTATCCACTTGCTTTCTGTGTGCTGTGTCTCCTGCGATGCTTTTCTTGGAAGCCAACACCTGTGTATCTGGGCGTCTCCAGTTGGATGGCTGTAGTTCCTCACACCCGCCAGTACCTCTCCCCTTCCCTCCCACACTGTGGCTCCTTCTCTTGCAGTCCTCCTCTCAGTAGGTAACGCTTTGCCCACAGCATTGATGAAGTAAAAACTGAGGTGTCCTGCTTGCCTTCTCCCTCCCTCGCCTCTGACCACCAAGCAAACCCTCCTAAGCCCCGGTCACTTCAAACTCTTCAGTGTCACTCATGTTGAGACAAGGCCAAACTCCATAGCAGACCAGGCCTCCCCTGCACTTCCAGCTCCCATCTTTTTTTTTTTTTTGAGACAGAGTCTCACTTTGTTACCCAGGCTAGAGTGAGTGCCATGGCGGCAGCCTAGCTCACAGCAACCTTAGACTCCTAGGCTCAAGCGATCCTTCTGCCTCAGCCTCCCGAGTAGCTGGGACTACAAGCATGCGCCACCATGCCCGGCTAATTTTTTCTGTATGTATTAGTTGGCCAATTAATTTTCTTTCTATTTATAGTAGAGACGGGGTCTCGCTCTTGTTCAGGCTGGTTTTGAACTCCTGACCTCGAGCAATCCACCCGCCTCCCAGAGTGCTAGGATTACAGGCGTGAGCCACTGCGCACGGCCCAGCTCCATCTTTTGCTGCTCCTCTCTCACACTTTCCAATAGAGCCCTGGTGAGCTCCTTCCAGTTCTAACCACGTCATTTCTGTTTCTGGGTATTGTGTATGCCCTTGATTCTGCTCGACATGCCTCCCAACCACCCTCTCCATAACCTGGTGTTCCTAGACAACTCATTCAAGAGCAGTGGTTCCCAGCCGGGGCAGATACTGGCCCCCAGAGGACACTTGGCCATGTCTGGAGACATTCTGGGTGGTCACACTGGGTGGGGTGCTACTGGCATCTAGTGGGTGCCAGGCCAGGGATCTGCTGAACATCCTATGATGCTCCTCACACAAAAGTCCCCTATAACTAAGAATTATCTGTCCCCAAATATCCTTAGTGTCAAGATTGATAAACCCTGGTCTAGATTACATCTTCTTTAGGAAGCCTGTCCTGACCTCCCCATTCCCCTCCCATGTGGTCACATATCCCTCTCCTTAGACTTTTCTTCACCCTTCCCTGTTGCACCAATATTTTCTGTTCACTTGTCTGTCTCCTCTTCAAGAATGTAAGCTTCTGGAAGTCAGGCACTGTTTCTCGTCTCCCTTGTAATTCCCAGTTCCCAGCACAGTTTTTGGTACTAGTGGGCATGCAATACATATTTGTAAAGGAGTGAAAATGAATACACAAAAGTCACTATATAAGGAGGATCTCACATGCCCCATTTTCCCCAGAAAGCATATTGTTTGCGATAATATACCACTCTAATCTCCACCCCTGTAGCACCCCTAGGGAAAGCACTCTGTCTCAGAGTCCTCTCATGTATGTGGGCCACAGCAAACTGCCAGCCTGCCAGGGGAAATAAATATTTGAATAGTTATTTTGTTTTCTAGTGGCTTCTCTTGCCAATGATACTCCAGTCGTGGAAATATCATTAGCCACAATGTGATGTATGCTGCAGGATTATTATCAGTGTTAATTATTATTATTGTTATTTATAGTTCTATGACTTGATTTTTTCCATTAAATAATACTTGAAGCAGTTTGTGACATGACTTTCCTTTATAGTTGAAAATGCCACATAATGCAAGTTAAGGCAACTCAAGCCAATATGTTTCATTGCCCAGCACCATAATCTATTAAGCCTGAGATATTTTCAGGGAATTGCTTTAAATCCTTTGGTGGTTTAAAGTAGCTTCAGAGGGATTAGTGGCTTAGAGGTAATTGTTATTGCTAATATTTTATTTGAAATGTCCTGCTCGGCAAAGGTAATGTGACATTTTGCTCACTGGAAATGCTGTCTTTCTAGAAAAAGGTATGATCCAAAAGGCCAGTGCCCAGGGGAGGAGGGGAAGAGAGCATGTGAGACAAAGGACAAGTGCCTGACAGAGGTGACCAGCACAAGTTAGCTGATGTTCATGTGGGCATTGGGGAGATGGAGTTTTAATTTTATGTGAATTGTGAGATTGATCTAGACAGTTAATCACTTCTAAAGAGAAATTTGAGTTTTACTTTTTAAAAGAAAAATAAGTAAGAAGAATGAAACCCACTGAGGTACTTCTTTGCAGGAGCATCCTCTTACGGAGACAGTAAATGTTGAAGCTCCTCAGGGCCTGACTCTGACCCCAGGCCAGTGCATCTCAAATATAGAATGCTTGAGAAATCGCTTGGCAGCACTTATTAAAAAACAAAAATTCCTTAAGCTCTGCTTCCACCAACTCTGATTCTGGAGTCCTGAGATGTTCCCAGAAATCTGCATTTAAACCAGAGAGCTCCAGGGGATCCAGATTCAAGTATTTCTTAAGCCTGGAGAAATACCAAACTAACCAATTTCTTTCTTGCCCATGATATCATGTTTGTCAAGTTTCCATCTATGGCACAAGTGCATCTAAGTTTTTGAGCTATCTATGAAAATGGAAAGAAAAATTATTGATTATCTCAAAGATATTTCGAGCCTGTCCAATCCCAAACATTGTTTTCTGGCAGTGTTTCCTACCTCAGTAACAGCACCAACACCCATGTGGTTCTCCAACACAAAAGCACAGATGTCGCCTCCCTTTCTCTCTCTCCATTGCTCCATCACTGCCATCTTGCCGGCCCCAGCTCCCATTGTTGCCTAGCATTTCTTGTCTGGAGCACAGCAAAAGCTCACTAACTAGTCTCTGCATTCATGCTTCAATGAGCCAGATGGACCTCTGCAAAATGTATGCTCCCATGCTGTACCACTTCCTGCAAAGACTCTTCAATGACTTCTCATTGCCTTTAGGGTTAGGACTCAAATCCTTTCTTTGGCTCATAAAGCCCTACTTGGTAACCACCTGACCACTACTGCAGTCTTGTCTCACATGACTTTCTGTCTGGCTCTCTGTACTGTAGCCACACCGTTCTTTCTTTAGTTCCTCAAAAATGCCACACTCGCCCCTGGCAAAGTGTGGTCTTTTGCCTCAAGCCACTCTTTTTCTTTCATTTTTCTCTTCTTTCCTCAGCCTAGAGAACATCTCTATTTTCTTCAGATGACAAGCCCAATTCTGCCTTTCTGATCTCCTAACCTAACTCAGGTTCCCATATGATACACCTGCATGCTTTCTATAATGATACATTTAGTTTTATGAGTATTTGACTAAAGCCTGTCTATTCCTAGTCCACAAAGTCCTTTTTGCCAACTATTGTAGCCCTAGAGTCTCTCACATGCTTGGCTCATGAAGACACTGAATAAGTGTTTCTTGAATGAATGGCTGTTGAATGATTGAATGTATGTTGTGTGAAACGTAGTGTTTTTTATAATTTTTAAATTTTATTAAATTTATTTTTTTTATTTTAGAATATTACAGGGGTGCAAATGTTTTGGCTATGTGGATGGCTTTTGTGCTGCTTGAGACAAAGTTGTAAGTGTGCCCAACATCCAAATAGTGTGCATTGTACCCATTAGGTATGATTTCATCCGTGCCCTCCTCCTTCCTCAATCACCTGCTTGATTTCCATTGAGTTTTACTTCCATCTGTGCACATGAGTGCTGTTTGGTTAGTTCCAATTTAATAATGAGTACATGTGATGTTTGTTTTTCATTTTTGTGATACTTCACTAAGGATAATTGTTTCCAGTTCCATCCAGATTGTTATGAAAAGAATTAATTCATTTTTTTATGGTTGAGTAGAACTCCATGGTATACATATATGACAATTTATTAATCCACTCTTGAATTGATGGACACTTGGGTTGATTTCATGTCTTTGTGATTATGAATTGTGCTGCTATAAATATTCAAGTGTAAGTGTCTTTTTGATAAAATGTCTTTTTTTTCCTTTGAGTAAATACCCAGTAGTGGGATTTCTGGATCAAATGGTAATTCTACTTTTAGCTGTTTGAGGTATCTTCATACTATTTTCCATAGAGTTTGTACTAGTTTGCATTCTAACCAATAGTGTATAAGTGCTCTTTTCTGTCCGTATCCACATCAGCATCTGTTGTTTTGGGACTTTTTGATAAAAGCCATTCTCACTGGAGTTAGGTGATATCTCACTCTGGCTTTGATTTGCATTTCCATGATGATTAGTAACATTGAGCATTTTTCCATATGTTTATAGGGCATGAGTCTGTCTTCTTTTAAAAAACTTCTGTTCATATTTTTGCCCACTTTTTGATGGGGTTGTTTGATTCTTTCTTGCTGATTTGTTTGATTTTCTTTGTAGATTCTGGTTATCAGCCCTTTATCGGACTTATAGCATATGAATATTTTCTCTCATTCTGTAGGTTGTCTATTCCCTCTGTTGATTGTTTTCTTGACTATGCAGAAACTTTTTAATTTAATTAAGTCCCATTTATTTATTTTTGTTATTGTGATTGCCATTGGGGTATTTTTCATAATTTTTTTGCCTAGGTTGTCACCTAGAAGAGTTTTTCCAACATTTTCTTCTAGAATTCTAATGGTTTTATGTCTTAGGTTTAAGTCTGTTATCCATTCTGAATGAATTTTAGTGAGTAGTGAGAGGTATATATCCTGTTTCTATCTTCTACAAGTGGTCATCCAATTTTCCCAGCACCATTTATTGAATTGGGATTCTTTTATCCAGTGTATATTGTTGTCTGCTTTGTCAAAGATCAGATGGCAATATGTGGATAGTTTTATATTTGGATTTTCTGTTATGTTCCATTGGTCTATGTCTCTATTTTTGCACCAGTACCATGATGTTTTGGTTACTATAGTCTTGCAGTATAGCTTAAAGTCTAGTAAGGTGTTGCTTTCAGATTTGTTCCTTTTGCTTAAGGTTGCTTTGGCTATTTGGAGTCTTTTCAGGTTTCAAGTGAAGAGTAGAATTATTTTTTCTAGATTTGTGAAAAATGATGTTGATATTTTGATGAGGATTGCATTGAATCTGTAAATCACTTTGGGTAGGATGAACATTTTAACAATGTTGATTCTGCCAATCCAAGAGCATGCAATGTATTTCCATTTGTTTACATCATCTGCAATTTCATTCCTCAGTGATTCATAGTTCTTTTTATAGAGATCCTTCACCTCCTTGGTTAAATATATCCCTAGCTGTTTTTGTAGCTATTGTGAAAGATATTGCATCTTCAATTTGATTCTCAGCTTGACTGTTGTTGGTGTATAGAAATTGTACTGATTTGTGTACATTAATTTTGTAACTTGAGACTTTGCTAAATTTACTTATCAATTCCAGGAGTTTCTTGGTGGAATCTCTGGGATTTTCTAGGTATAAGATCATATCATCAGCAAAGAGCAATATTTTGACCTCCTCTTTTCCTATTTGGATACCCCCAATTTGTTTATCTTGCCTGATTGCTCTGGCTAGGACTTCCAGCACTATGTTGAGTGAAAGTGGTGATGAATTTTGTCAAACATTTTTCTGCACCTATTGAGATGATCATATGATCTTCGTTTTTGCTTCTGTTTAGGTGGTGTTTCACATTTATGGATTTATGAATGCTGAACCATCCTTGTATCCCTGGATGAAGCCCACTTGGTTTGGTGTATTTTTTTTTTTTTTTTTTGATGTGGTGCTGAATTTGGTTTGCTAGAATTTTTTTGAGAATTTTTGCATCTATATTCATAAAGAATATTGATCTACAGTTTTCTTTTTATGTTGTATCCTTTCTTGGCTTTTGAATTAAGGTGATACTGGCTTCATAGAATGAGTTGGGGAGGATTCCTTCCTTCTTGATGTTATAAAATAATTTCTCCAGTATGGGTATCAATTTTTTGTAGGTCTGATAAAATTTGTCTGTGAAACCATCTAGTCCAGGACTTATTTTTGTTAGAAGATTTTTTGTTGCTGCTTCAATTTTGTTGCTCATTATTGGTCTTTTGAGAAATTCTATTTCTTCCTGATTGAACCTTAGACAGTTATGTGTTTCCAGGAACTTGTTCATTTCCTCAGCATTTTGGAGTTTATGTGTGTAGAGATTTTTATAGTATAGATGATGTTTTGTATTTGTATGGTAGTTGTAATATCCCCTTTTTAATTTCTCATTGAGTTTGAGTCCTTTCTTTTTTATTTATGATTAATCTTATAATTGGTCTATCAATTTTGTTTATCTTTTCAAAGAACCAACTTTTTTTTGATCTTTTGTAATATTTTTTCAATTTCTTTTAGTTCTGTTTTGACCTTAGTTATTTGTTTTCTTCTGGTTGGTTTGGGTTTGGTTTGCTCTTCCTTTTCTAGTCTCTTGAGATGATTTATTGGATTGTTGATTTGTGATCTTTATGTCTTTTTGATGTAGGCATTTAAGACTACAAATTTTCCATTCAGGATTGCTTTTGCTGAATCCCTTAGATTTTGATAACTTGTGTCCCCTTTGTCATTTAGTTCAAGGAATCTTTTGATCTCCACCTTAATTTCCTCCTTGACCCAATAATCATTCAGCAATAAGTTGTCTAAGTTCCATGACTTTATATGGGATTGAGTGTTTCTGTTGAAGTCAATTTCTAATTTTACTCCACTATTGTCAGAGAAGATACATGGTATGATTTATATTTTCTCAAATTTGCTGAGAAATGTTTTGTGGCCTAACATATGATCAGTCTTAGAGAATGTTCCATGTGCTGATGAGAATGTATATTTGGTAATTTGGTGGTAGAATGTTCTGTAAATGTCTGTTAGGCCCATTTGCTCTAGAGTCCCATTTAAGTCCAATGTTTCTTTTTTTATTTTCTGTTTGGAGGAGCTGTCCAGTTCTGTCAGTGGGGTGTTGAAGTTCCCAGATATTATTATGCTGTTGTTTATCACTTTGTTTAGACCTAGCATGCTGTTGTTTATTACTTTGTTTAGCTCTAGTAGAGTTTGCTTTATTAAACTGGTCACACCTGTGTTAGGTGCAAAATTTTTGGAATTATCCTGTCTTCTTGTTGAATGTTCTCTTTACCATTATATAATGACCATCTTGTCTTTCTTTACCATTGTTGATTTAAAATCTATGTTGTCTGATATGAGAATGGCTACACCTGCTTTCTTTTGATTTCCTTTGCATGGAATATTTTTTCCATCTTTTCACCTTGAGTCTGAATGAGTCTTTGTGGGTTAGATGTGTTTCCTGGAGGCAGCAGATACTTGGCTTTTATTTTTTTAAATCCATTTAGCCAACCTATGTCTCTTGAGTGGGAAATTTAAGCCGTTCACATTTATTGAAAGAACTGATAAGTGGGGGTGGATTCCTATTCATCCTGTTCAGTAGAACCTTATTGCATTGTTTTACTTCTTGAGCTGTTATTATGTATGATCTCTGAGCTTTAGCTTTTGGGTGATTTTACACTGGTGGGTGTCTATTGTGCTGTTCAATGTATAATGGAGATCTGAGTACTTCCTGCAGGGCTGGGCTGGTCTTACCAAATTCCCTCAGTGTTTGTTTGTCTGAAAAGATCTTTATTTCATCCTCATATAAGAAACTTAATTTTTCACATACAAAATTTTAGATTGGCCATTATTCTGTTTAAGAAGACTGAGAATGAGGCTGTAATCCCTCCTGCTTTGTAAGGTCTGAGTTAGGAAGTCTGCAGTTAGCCTTATGGTTTTTCCTCTGTAAGTTACCTAATGTTTTCACCTTATGGCTTGGAGGAGTTCCTCCTTCAGAGTAACTTTGGAAGTCTGAGTACTATGTGTCATGGTGATTGCCTCTTTATGATTAATCTCCCAGGAGTTTGTTGAGCTTCTTGTAATTGAATATCTAAATTTCTAGCAAGACCAGGGAAGTTTTTCTCAATTATTCCCTGAAATAGGTTTTTCAAACCTTGCGTGTTTCTTCTTCACACACAGAGATGCCTATGATTCTTATGTTTGTTCTCTTTACATAATCCCATATTTCTTACAGACTTTGTTCTTTCCTCTTGTTTCTTTGTTCTTTATCTTTGACTGACTTGTTTAATTTGAAGGTGTTGTCTTCAAGCTCTGAGATTCTTTCTTCTTTCTAGTCTAGTCTATTCTTAAAACTTTACACTGTGTTTTGTATTTCCTTGAATAAATTTTTCACTTAACTTTATTTTTTATTTCAATAACTTTATTTTTCAAATAAAGTTATATTTGATTTTTTTTTAATATTTGATTTTTTTCAATTTCTTTAGTGAATTTTTCTTTCATTTCCTGTGTTGTTCTTGTGGTTTCTGTGTGTTGGGTTTCCATTTTCTCTTGTATTTCATTGAACTTCCTTATAATCCAAATTTGGAATTCTTTATCTGTCATTTTGAAATTTTTGTTTGACTGGTATCCATTGGTAAAGAGTTGTTTCCTTTTGAGGATGACTTTTCACTCTGATTTTTTATACTTCTGGAGTTCTTTCACTGACTTCTCACCTGGCCTCTCAATGTAGTCCTGTGGGTACTGGGTGGGACTTGTGGGACTATCTCCAGGTCCCCAAAGATCAATCTCTGACCATGACAGAGAGAAGAGTACTGGTCCTCAGTTGCCCAGTTGGATGCTCAAGCAGTATTGATGATCCTTTCAGGTTGCCTCTATTTTGCTGTCGTCACCTTTTCCCAGCAATGCAAGTTGTGCTGGTCCCCCAGCTTAATCTCCAACATGGAGGGTGGTACTTGTGAGTACAAATCAGCCATGCCATGTTTGCTTGAGTTGGAAGATGCTATCATGTGCTTTAGAGTTACTCTCCCACTCATTGGTTGATGTTTATATGAAAAAGCCAGCTGCTGAGATGTTCTTTTGTGCTTCTGGCAGACTCTGGTTCCCCAGCTGGAGTACTTGAGTGCTTCAAGCTTTAGGAGAGACCTTGTAGCTCCCAGGGGGTTGTTTGATCTCCAACACCACTGAAGTAGGTGGAGGAGCAAGGCAGTTCATGGGTGGTTTGCAGGAGCCTGAAAGGCTATGCAAAGCCTCAGTGGGGCTCAGAAAAATGCTTTTCTGGCCACCAGGTGGAGCCACTGGTATGAGGGTCAGGGGTGCCCCATTCAGGCTGCCCCAAGTCGTGGAACTTGCTAATTCACCACCTTATTCTGTATTTGCCACTGTGCCTGAGCACGCGGAGGGTGGAAAAACCTTTCGTATACTTAATGTCCTGCTGTTCATGGAAGGCACTTATGAGGGGGAGTGGAATCCCACCCTTGCCCTTTCACTGGGCTCGGAGCCTGTCTGGGTTTGATTCTTCCCAACATCTTCTTCTCTTTATCTTCTTATTTTCCAGCTTTGCAATTTTCTCCATGGGGTCCCCAGCCATCTCTGACAGCTCTCTGTGGTCCACACCTGAGCTGTGACTCTTCTCCCTTCTCCTCTGTCCAATATCCTGCTTCCCTGCCAGGGTGGTCCAACAAGTGGTGTCTCTAGTTGGCCATTTTAGGAATCTCCCCTGAAACATAGTATTACAAGAACAACTTCATTTGGACTTCTTCAGACAGAGAAATCAGAGTAGTCTGAGCAGAGATAAACACTGACAATGTCAAGCGAATTGGGTTGGTTAGGTCATTAAATAGATATTTAAGGCTGATAGGACAACATAATTATAACTTTTAAGCACATCCATTAAATGTACACAAACTTTGTACCCAGGTATGTAATTTTAAGCTTGAGTTGATTTCTCAGTGACAGATGGATGGGACATTTTAAAAATAATAGTGATCCTGATAAAGAAATTCTTAGATTTCACTAAGCATTAAGAATATTCAGAATAATGAATGCCCTTTGGTTTATTATTTAGAATATGGTGTTGGATGCCATTTCACTGGGCCATTTCTCTCAAAATAATATAAATCCAGTTTAGGTTAAGCTCTCTAGGGGGCTTAGTGGCTCACCTAAAGAATCCTTTGCCCCAACCTTCGCACTTGCTCTGAAGAGTAAGATCAGCCCCAGAAGTCTTGAAGCTGTTGGAATCCACTGGATTCCATATAGCTGAATATATCTGTTAGATGGATTGACACTTTAGGTCAGACAGACTTTGTTAGTGGTGCCTACCATTTACTAGTTACAACTCTATCTCGATGGTGTTTCCCTCAAGAAGGCCACAGAGTTTTTCACATGGAAATCACAAACTCAAGAGATGGAAGAAGGAGACAGATACAAAAGACCATCATAGTAAAGATTAGAAGGGAAAGAGGTCCTTAGAAATAATGAGTTGAGAGGATGGCAAAGATACAGATCATGTTTATAAAATAAAAAATACATATGCTGTTATTCCAGCTATAGATTGTGCTCAAACACTGGAATCACTTTGAATCCCTATTTCTGATACTGCAGAACTCAACCCCAAAGGAGAAAACAACTCTTTCATTATTGTTGCTCCATAGAGAAGAAATCTTAACCTGCAAGTGTCTGGAGACTCCTGGTTTCTGGTTGCTGTCTAGCATTACCTGAAGGAACTGCCCTAGCTTCAAAACTCCAAAAAACAGGATCTGACATGTTTGGTTGTATGTTTGCTTTGTGCCTGGCACCTTGCTAGACACTTTTATATAGATTTGAGATTGCAGACTGGCAAAACAGAGAGTTTATATGATGGAACACTATTCTCTGGGGAATCTGACCAGTCCAGGAGAAAAGAGAGACTGGCTTAAGGGCTCACCAAAAAATACACTGCCAGAGCAGCCTGCACATGAGAACTCCACCCTGTATGCCTTGTACCTCCAAATAGCTATTTTTCTCCTCCACTTTTAGATATAAGGACAGATAAGAAGCATAAGACATTTGAGGACTATCTATAATATGAATGACAGAGGCCAAAATCACAACAGAAAAGAAACTTGTAGAAAACTGAGACCATGCATAGATTTGAAAATCTGAAAAAAATATCAAATCTCTTCACATAAATAAAAGAAGATATTGTATCTATAAAACAAGAATAACATGGTATTAAAAAGAAAAATCAGAGAACAAAAAAATGTTCTTAGAAATAAAAAACATGATAGCAGAAATAAAAAACTTAATAGAAGGTAAAGAGATAAAATTAGGTCTCCAAAAAGTATTTTAAAAATCTAAGAAAGATTAGAGAGAAATTATAAGAAAATTGGGGATCATTTCAGGATGCCTACGTCAAAATAACAGGAATTCTAGAAAGAAAGAACAAGTGAAACAAAGGGGAAGTTATTTTTTAAATTTCAGAAAATTTCCAAGAATTGAAGGACATAATTTTCCAGATCAAAAGAACACATCCCTTGCCCAGCACAAGACCCACAATAAAGCATATTCTTACAAAATTTCAGAACACTGAGGACAAAAGAATAGATAAAAAGCTTTCAAGAGAGGAAAACAACTTGTTTCTAAAAGATTAATCATCAGATTGGCATCAGATTTCTCAATGGTCATTCTGGAAAACCAGCAGAAAATGGAGAAATACCTTCAACACTCTGAGAGGAAATGATTTCAAGCCTAAAATCATAAATCCAAGCAAACCATTGATCAAGGATGAAGGTAGAATAAAGACATTTTTGGATGCACAAGGCCTCAATTTTCCTTATATGCATCAAATTATCTAAGAAGTCACTAGAGTAGGCATAACACTAAAATGGGGGAGTAAATTAAGCAAGAAGGAGAAGATCAACATAAAGGAGAGGTGAGGGAAATCTGCACATTGGCCATGGGGGACAGTTCCAGGGAAAACCATTCTCCAGGAGGATAACAATTCAGGGCTGGAGCAGGGCAGAAGGTGCTGGAAGAGATGTTTCCAAGAAGAGGAAATTGATGGACTATCTACTATGTTTGAACATTCTAGGTGGAGATTTAGACTCCTGGGGAGAGTTTGGGGTTGATTTAGTGGTAAGTATATAAAAAATTGATCAAGTGCATACACACACACACACACACACACACACACACACACACGGATAGTTATTAAATTCCTCGAGGTTACAAAGTTATGCAAAAAAAGAAATCAAGGCTCAGAAGTTTTATAGTTATAAAAATATAAATGTTAAAACTGTTTCAACTAAAATTATGGCAAAGCTCTACAGCACTGATGGCTGGGCTGGGGCATGGAAAAGACACCAAAGAAAGTGTGAGAGACAGAGGAAGTGAATAGATAATGTCTAAAATGGAAAATTAAGAAGAAATTGTTAATGGGGATGAAAAATATTGGAAGAGCAATCATAATGATTGTCTTAGAGAAACATGTGGCTTTAAAGTGTGTGTGTGTGTGTGTTTCATGAAAAGTGAGAGCTAAATTAAAATATAAGGACAATGTTTCAGAAAGCAAATCAGTAAGAAAGTGAAAGCATTTGTTTAATGAGGAAGTGATGCTTATTCCAAAGAGGTCAAGGCTGAGTAGGTGTGTACCCGGCTGGATCGCTCTTTCTCTGTGAAGCACCTGGTTAGACAATTCTCCACAGGATCATTTCTAAATCATCTTTGTAAGTGGGTGGTTTAATAATTCTACAGTCTTAATCATGGCAGAGGCGCTTCATCACCAGGAAATGGATGTCTAGAGCTTTCACGATAAGAAAGTAATGGATATGCTCATTGCTCAGGACCTCCTTCCTCCATCTACCATGAAATAGCACTCAAAGCCAGACATGTTAAATTCTTTGCAGATTTTTAAAAAAGGGATACTAGGCCTCTGTATTGCATTGCAGAGTTGCCTTTGGCAAATATTGTCCTCTCAGCGATTCATCACTTTGCTCCCCAAGCCCTGGACTCAGGTGGGAAGCAAATTGAGCCATTTGTAAACTCCATTAATTACAGACATACAAGAACTATCTTCTCTTACTCTCCTTTCTCCATAAGGCAAAGTGTGATTTGTTCTTTTTCCTATGACCTACACAATGTAATCTTCCTAAGTAATATTAACATCTGGAATACACAGTCCCTCAAATGATCGTTGACTTGTTGCTTACCTATTCCAAGCACCAGATAGTAATAACTTCCTGAGGTCCCTCTAGAGCAGGTGTCCTCAAACTACAGCCCACGGGCCACATGTGCCCTGCCGAGGACATTTATCTGGCCCGCCGGGTGATTTTGCCGCCGCTGCCTGTCCAGCTTAACAGCCGACTTGCCCCAGGCCCACAGTGCGCATGTGTGGAATGTGTGCCGCACTCTCCAACGGCCCTCCGACGGTCTAAGGGACAGTGAACTGGCCCCCTGTTTAAAAAGTTTGAGGACCCCTGCTCTAGAGACTCGAAGAGGACACACTAAAAGCATAGAAAACTACTCTATTCTTGAGATTCTGAAAGAGCAATTTTTTAAAGACTGGAGGATTCTTGAGTGTTTTTGCCACACGGATTTGTGGGTGTACTGAACTATTGCCATTGTCTTTAACTGCCTGGTCCTATATGCTTTACTTGACCACATTTCTGTGGGAGGCATTCCCTCAAATACCTGTGTACATGATAGGAAAATAAACTGCAGTGACCAAGATGTGCCACAAACTAGCTGATAGAAGGGGATGTCCTTTGCCTTTTATTCTACCTTTCCCTTTAGTCTAGGTTCCAGTTCTACTCACGTTCCATGTACTCCAGGCCAATGAAAAGAAACAAAAGCAATGAGAAGAGCTGACCATAGGTAAAATGGTCAAGTGTGGCCCTTGGCCCTCTGACTTCCATTATCTGTATCTTTTAGGTTCTTTAATGGTCATATGGCTGTACAGTGGCTGAAGCCATTACAATCTGGTTTAGGAGAATTGGCAGAACCCAAAGGCCTGTTATCAGGAGACAGGCTTCTCAGACTTGGATTAGGACCTCTGGCTTTGGCTATAGATCCTTAGAATTGACTGGGAGCAAAAAGACAGAAGCCTACTAAATTTAAAAGAGCCATATTGCCAGAGAAATCCCAAACCTGGCTCACAACAGCTGGTGATTGCTCTTATATCTTCTGTGGGGTCCAGAAATGGAGCCAATAAGAAATAAGCTGCTACAGTGATATAACTTCCACAGTGGGTGTTCTCTCTCATGCCTACCTTCAATGTGGCCATGGAAGAGGAGGGTCAAGGGAGCTCCTCTTAGCATATGTGGGGCATAAAGACTGACTTCAATGCCCAAGCAGGAAGTCCTTGCAGATTTGATATGTACTAGGAACTGGTGATCACTGGTATTGTTTTCTAAAATATTTTTCCTCCAGAATGTGAGTTTTTATTGCTGTAATTCTTCTCCTTCTCCACCACTTTATATTGCATGTGTTGAGGATGAACAATGCATCATTCAGCCCACATGGAGCTGCACCTGGATGGATGGGGAATTGATGGCACATGATGCAGAGGTGTGGGACATGGGCACTGAATGTAGTACCTGAATTTGATTGTGGATTGCCTTCTTTTGGGGAAGGAGTGACAGTGTTTCAGCTATGCAGAAGCACTTTAGAAAATGCTTGCATGAGAAGAACTGTATTTATGCATATTGGACAGCAAAGGTGTAGCATGGCAGGCATTGTGAGGGTTCCCCAACGATTATTCTATCCCTTCACCATTATGAGCAGGGTTGTGATTTGCATGAAATGTCCCTCTCCTTTAGCTTCAGAGAAGGGCCCTGATTAATCTAAACTAATAAAGATAATCCTGTCCCTTTTGCCACAATGATTATTCCAGAGATAGCTTGAACCAAATATATATATAAACCAAATATATATATATATATATATATATATATATATATATATATATTATGCGGATGCCTATAATTTTAGTTGCAACAGATAGAAATTGTGTTACCATGAGGAGTAGATAAATTCAGTCATCTTTTTCATCCATGTTCAGAACTCAAATCCTCTGGCAGGAATATCTGCTTGGTGATGGTGAAATTCGCCATCCTGGACTCTGGCTACCCAGGGTCAGGAAAGGCAGGACCTGGCCTCCTTAGATTCTGAGTGGGAGGCGGGCAGCATCTCTTACCATCTACCAACCCACCACACAATACCAGGGAGGCAACTCTACAAAAGGGAATCTGGATGGCATTAGGAAGGGGGAATGAATTTTGAAAGACCAATAAATGACACATCCACAACCAGGCCTCTTTCTTCTCAACTCCAGACATCTATATAACTAACAATTAACAAAGCCTTAAAAAGTGCTAGCTGATAAAAGCTTAAAGAATTAACCTTAAAAGTGTACAACAAACATATATTAAGCATGAATAATAACCCAACGACCCCCTTTTAAGGTGAGAAATCTGAGCAATCTGAATCTTGTATAGATAAAAATCATTTTTCCAGTGTCACTCAACTAATAAATGGAGAAGCTGGAATTCAAACTCAGCTCTGCTTGACTCCAAATTCATCGCCATGCTATGAAACTGGGGAAGTCCAAGATGGAAGTGGGAAAAATGTCACTGACCTGATGCTTTTAGGGGAAATATTACCACATTAAGTAGCACACGGTTATTGTGAGGGCCTGCATAAGAAATTTAGACTAAACCTGGAGGAACTAAGTCTAGTTGCCACAGATCATGTGACACATAGAATAGATGGGGGAAAAGGCTAACCAGTTTATTCAAGACTGAAGAGAAGGAAGGTATCTCTAGCACTTTCCATGCAAAGAATCAGGAGAGTGTGGGCAGGGAACTTTCAAGTTTGCTACAATGACGTGAACCAAGAAGTGATCGAACTGTCAATATTCTTCAGGTTCAAGTCTTTAACCACTGGACAGTTTGTGGGATGTGTGGAAACAGAAGGCGTGTAGAGCCCTGTGTTCCTTAGTGTACACATAGGACCTACCAAAAGGGTTTCTACATCATCAATTTATCAATTTAAAAAGCATGTAACTAGACACATAGATACATTTCTGGCTGCATGGACCACTATTTGAGAGTGCCTTTCCCCACACCTTTCTTATTTACCTTCCCTTGAGATTAGATCTACCAATAGCAAATATCTGTACAAGTTCTCTCTATTTTATTAGATGTTATTGAAACCAGCAATACTTTCAGGATTCCAAACAATAAATTTATACAGTGGGTTTTTAGGCTTTGGGATTGTTGGAGCACATATTTTGGGGGGGCATTATCACCATATAGCAGTGACCTATGACTGCTGGCATGTTTGCCTGTGAAGTTCCTCTGTCTGACATTTCTAAAAATCTCATTTAGTTTGTTTATGATACTGCGATGAGGAAACTGAGACACAGGGACATAATATCTGTTATTCACTTTCATAGCACCCTTACATTTCTTCCTAACACTTATTGTAATCATCACTAGATAAATATGTGCATAATTAAGTGTCTGTCTCCCATTAGAGTGTAAATTCTACGAGTGCAGAGTCTGTGTCTGTATAATACATGCTGTGTTTCCATCATTGAGCCTAGCGTCTGAATCTGGAAATGTCAATGATTATTGGTTACATCAATGAATGAACAAAGGGAAAGAGGTGACCTGCTCAAGGACACACAGAATCGATAACTGAAAGGAAGTAGAGGGGTGGTTGTGAAAGGAACTAAGAATTAAAGTCCTAAGTTAAATGCAGCCTTTTTCTCTAAATGGAAATGAGACCATTCTTTTGAGTCAAATATCATTTTATTTTGTAAAACAGACTATGGTTTGACTTGGAATGCTAGAGGTAAGTTTATAAATAGAATTTTATGACTTGATAAAATAGTTCTATACTGAATGCTGGGTCTGGTTGGAATGAGTATTGATTACAACATGGACCAGAAAAGTTATTGTCAAAAACATCATTTTGTTCCAAAAGTTTGTACACATCAATGTTTATAATGACATTATTCCTTACAGCCAAAAGGTAGAAACAACTCCGATGTCTAATTGGCTGATGAATGGATAGACAAAATGTGATATGTCTACACGATGGAATACTACTCAAAATGAGTGAAGATTGATGAACCTTGAAGATAGTAGACTAAGTAGAAAGCCAGATGCAAAAGCCCACATAGTGTATGAGTCCATTCACATGAAATGTCCAGAATAGGCAAATCCATAGAAGTGAAAGCAGATTATTAGTTGCCAGGTGCTTGGGGGAAAGGAGGACTGGAGAGTGACTGCCTAATGGGGTCTATGGGGTTTCTTTTTGGAGTGATGAAAATCTTTTAGAATTAGTGGCGATAGTTGCACAGCATTGTGAATGTACTAAAAGCTGCTGAATTAATTGTACACTTTAAATGATTGAAATGGTGAATTTTATATGATTTTTACCTCAATTAAAAATATTAAATGGCAAACCCTCAAAAAAGTATATATTTGCTGTACAATGCTATTTGGAGGAGGAGAAAATGGAAACTACTTTTAAAACATAGATTTTTAATATATTTAAAACATAGACTTAAGTGAACAATTGGCTATTCAATTTAGACTGTCTTCATTAATAAGCATAATGGCAAATGGCAGTATCTATTATTAAACAAACAGTGGTGTCCACTCAGTCTTTCTGGGTTAGGATTGCAACTTGACTGCTAAATGTGTTACCTTTGGCAAATTAGCTGGCCTCTCTGTATCTCAGTTTTCCTATCTGAAAAATGAGTATTATAATAATAATGCCTACCTCTACTGAGATAGTGTGTGCCGGTGTTTCTCAACTCTCAGCTGCACATTAGGATGCTTGCTGCCTTTGTTTGTTTGGTTAGCTGAGTTCCTAGGTCATTTTAATGTAGAAACAGGATTGAAAAACATGGGTATATGAGAAGCATGTTAGTTCCATGCCCAGCACATGGTCAATGAAATAAATGATAATTTTATAATGTTTAAGGACTTAGTCAACACCTATAATATGTCATTTTATAAGATTAAATTATGTCTGTTATAGCATAAAAAGGAATGTGGGAGGTTGGGGGAAAAGTATATATTTCTGCAGAAATTTATATTTTGTTCTAAAGGAGCATTATACCTTGTATAGTCAATTGGTAGATTCTTTTATTTTAGTAGAAGCTCTCTGCTGTTTGTTTAATGGAATATCCCTATGTGACTAATTTACCTCCCATTATTGAAATATCCTTATTTTATTAGCAGTTTGTATATTTTCAAGAACCATTCTGCTTTTGGTGTGAAGGCATCATTTAAAAAAAAATAGGGATAACACTGTTTAAAAACATGAACACACCAAACTTCACTTCCATAATTATGTGCATATAAAATACAGTATCCCTGGTTCAAATACATTCATTCAATTGTGTTGCTAAAATGAAATCTGGGCAACTGGGAGACTTTGGCTTCTCACTGGGGGTCCGTTTCCTCACTGATTAAACAAAGGGATCGAACCAAGTGATCTGTAAGTTTCCTGTATCTCCAACATCCTGTGAGCCAGTGAGCACGCACTGGACTTTGTGCTCTTAGGTTTGATGACAGGTTGCTTTGTCATCCCGGCAGCCTGCGGACGTCAGGAGCTCTCCTGGTCATGGGGCTGCGCGGTAACTTTCTCTGCCACGAGGTCCCTGAAGCGAACATCTGCCCACGGGATCTTATTTTTTTCTGATGTAGTGTTCTGGTTCTGATGTCCTTCCTTTCTCCTTGTTTAGCTTTTATTTTTATGTCCCTTTGCCAGCTAAGGATAAACCAGCAGTTCTCATTGGGCCTGGCAATCCCCCCAGGGGACAGTATGCAAAATTTGTGGGGCTTTTTGACCTTCTAGTACAGTCAAACCTGACTATTAACATGTGGAAAGACACGTTTTTTTAAATCATAAATTACTCTAAAAATTTTTCTTTATATAAGGTGTATGCCATTATATATACTTTAAATTATATAGATGGGTCAGTTACATGTCTATGAATTTCACTTCGGAATAGTACAGGGGCGTCATGAAATATCTGTTATGAGAAGAGTCTCGTGTGGTCCAGGAGCACTATCACAGACATACCCTGCGGCCTGCCCCATTGCAGTGTGGGGGGGGGGGGGAGAATGCTTTGCATCTGCAAGCAACGCTCTGCCAGGCACCGTGCTTTGCTCTGCGCAGCCAGCTAGCTCACGCCATGCGTGCGTCAGCCATCTACGGTGGCTGGTATTATTCTTCTCCTTTTCACAGAGGAAGATACTGAGGCTCAGGGAGGTTTATGAATCTCATTCATTCATCACATAGTTTAATGCCTGCAATGTGCATTATAGGCATTTGGGATAGAGCTGGGAACAAAAACAGACATAATTTGTATCCTCGAGGAGCTTGTATGTTAGTAAAGGAAAGCTAATGAAGCAAACCCATAAATAAATAAGATAATGTCAGGTGGTGACAGACTTCCTGAAGACAGCCGAGTGAAGTGACGTAATAAAACTTGCCCAAAGTCCCATAGCCAGTGAAGAGAGGAGGTTCTGTTTGGACATTGACGACATTTTTGCGGTGCTACTGCAGTATTACCACGCTGCAGGGTCATCACTTCTTTTAAGGCTGTCTAGCAAGATGCCAGAATGTGTGCACAAAAAATTCAGGAGAAAGAGCTGTTCCAAGCAACTATTACTGGAGTTTTTCTTTTTGCATTCCTGTCAGATGAAGATTTTTTTCTTTCTGCCCACATGACACTGGTAGTCACAACAGTTCCTGGTTCTGTATTATGCAGTATTTGGGTATGTAAATATGCTAACATTTATTAGAATGCATTTCTGAGTAAATAATGTTAAATGCTTTTCTGATTTCTTAAGTGTGATTTTCAGAAACATCCTCAGTTTTTTCCCCTGTGGCAATGTATCTGTTATACCCAACTTCTGATAAATGTATCCACTTTATGAAATTAGAAAAAATGTGTGCTGAAAACAGTCATAGATATTGTTAAAAATGAAATAGCAGGGGTTTGGGGCCAGGTACTTGGAAGGGTGATTACAGTGATTCTGTAGAAAAATGTTAAAGAAATCATAAAAAGCAAACAGCAGTTAAAAAAAGCAGGGTGGTGGTGGTGGTTACGAGCCTAAAATCTAGTCTGTGGAAACCTATGGGCAGAACTTTTTGATACTAAAGTACTTGGAAAGTTATGTTCTGCCTTCCAGAAAAAAAATCAGGGTTAGAAAATCTAGTGATTGCTACTATTAGATAAAGATTCGAAAGACCCAAGTTCTTTATATGTCTTAAAACCTTGTTCAAGTTATGTATTTTTTAGTACACATAATGATTAGTAAATGTTACATTTTATTGTTTTATTCATGATTTCTACTCTCCAGAAAAAAGCAGAATGGTATGGAAGGGAGAGTGTCTCTCCAGGTCCTGGTCATTGATGCCAACGATGTCACCCCCTGGGCCTCACAGCCACAGACCCAGTAGTGCTTTTGATGCTGTGACTATTTTCCTAGGAGAAAACAACCTTCAAGAAGGATGGACAAGCTTTGTAAACCTCCATTTGTAAGATAATGATATCGATCATATCTCCACTTACGCATCATGCAGAGCTCGTGTAAACTCTTACATAAAACTCGTTTATTGACAATATGTTAAATACCTAGTCCTCTCTTTCATTCATTCTTCAGTTTTTACATGATGTTCTTCAAGATCCCCTAAAAAAAGATCCCCCCAAAATAAATAACCTCGCGTTTCCTATTTAAAGTGTCTACAGGAAATAAAAGGTGATTTTTTTTACATATGTATATTTCATGGAATTTTCCCTACTCTTATTCTCGACCGTCTTTTATCTTTATAGATGCTCAATATTTTGACAAAAGCCAATCTAACATTTCTACATTTAAGCATATTGCTTTAAAGGCACACTTTTCCCTAATAGTAATTAGCAGTCTTACAATGAACAGCACGGTTAATTTCTCAAGCAGCATAACTTGAATTGATTTCATAAATTTGAGGGTTAATTTTAAATTGTTTTTGTAATAATTTTTTAGTATTCACCACCAAATCTGCACTGGTCAGATTAGACTCTGGGGAATTCAGTATCTGTCTTGTACACTGAGTTCATCGTTTGCAACTATACTGGCCAACTTGTAAATTTATCTGCAGTATGCCTAGATGGTTATGGAGCAGAAGCAGCTACTCTCTGGGGGCCCATGTCTCTTCTCCACCAATCGGAATGCAGCTTGTGATTCATTAGGTTTGTTGGCTAGATTATTTAACTTAATTCAATATAAATTATTTAATTCCTAAAGCCTTCCTGGTATTCAGTATGAATGCAACAATTATTCCTGGACACAATCATCGAAATAACACCACACAGTTTTATCAAGCCCCAAGATAGTCATTAAATCCCAGCTATCCACTGCTTTACATAAACTACTCATGCTGAGTTTTTGAGGGTATAATGTTACTGAAATTGTTTGGATTCAATAAGGGACTATATGTTATTGTATATTTAATGAGAGAACTTCCCAGTTACATAGCAATGTGAGAAATCATAAAATATTTCTAGGTAGCAACTTTGCCCTTGTTTTGATAGCTTCCTTTCTTTTGTTATCTATTCTTATGCATGGGGGAAAAATGGTTAGATTTTTTTCCAAATGTAAGGCTACTGCTGAGAAGTATTCCTTTAGGCTAATCATCTCTTGACATCATTTCTAGCTGGTCAGTGGGTGGTAGGAGAAGCATATATGGCCAGTATATTTTCCCTCTTCAATGTAATTTATATGACATGTGTCCCCAGAGTGTCCTTTGTCTTAGTCTGGTTCCCTGGGAATAGATGGGAAGGCAGAGAATTGTGTGCTTCCTGTAGGGACTTGGGGAAGTTGGGATTGGTAGAGGGAGAAGCTCAAATGTGATGTGATTGCAACTGAGGCTCAGCCAATCCCACAGGCACTCAGGAACTGGGATGGCCTGTTCACAGGTGTCCTGAACTGAGACAAGAGGGTTGGGTCTTTGTATCCTTGCATCAACCAGTCATTGGCTATGGGCTGGTCTCTAGGAGGCAGTATAACCCTGAGCCAAAGGCAATTTCCAGCAAGCGGACAGCATTCAATATTCCCAGCAGCTGGAGAAATGAGTAGCTCATTGCTAAGGGGAAACCTTGGAGCGCCACCTCTCCATGATCCTCATTTCAAGGAATGCCTGAGTGGGGAATACTCACAGAGACTAGGTCTGGAGGAGCAGCATTATTTCTTTTGCACTGAGACTTGTTCCTTTCCCCTTAACAAAACTCACCTTAAATCTGTAAAAATGTGCAGTATTGCCCCTTCTTTCCCTTCTCTCCCTCCTTTGTCCTAAACAAGGCCAGGAAGGCAATAAGGTAGACTCCAGAGAATTTCAGCCCTGGAGAATATCAAACTGTGTAGTGCAATTCCTGGGAGACCAAGGTGGAAATGTAGGAGGTGGAGTTACCAAGGTCTGCTAAGAGACTCGTGAGTAAAAGGGCACTTGAAAAAGGAAAGAAGGGAAAGAGCCAGAAAGAAGATGTTTAGTGTAAGACAGGTCATAGGTCACAAGCTGCATTTCATTCCTTTTTGCCCATTACTCCTCACTGAAGCAAGCAAGGGCACTGGTGTACTCACACTGGCATTTCTCTAGCTAGCCACACTTAACCTGCCTCTCCAAACTTAGACAAGGCTCCTTACAGCTCTCAGGTAGAGGCTAAAGATAGTTTTTGTTATCAGGATCTTCCCTCCCTGCCCAATCCCTCCACAGCTCACACCTGTTCTACTGTTTGCTTTGTGGTGATCCTTCTTTCATTCATTTACTCATGGTCATTAATCTCTTCACTCATTTACTGAACTCCTACTATGTGCCAGTTCTATTTTGGATATCCTGATTCTTAAGTGATTGCCTGGAACTTTTGGCACTTGTTTTGCTTCCCTGCTGGTTCTTGTCTCTTCACCTGACTCCTGACTCAGCTGGCCCTGATCTCTGCTCTCCACGTAGATGTTAGATTTGTTCTGTCCTCTCGTTTCTGATCAGAAACCCCTGGTCTTTGCTTGACAAGCCTGGCCAGATGTCTTCATCTCCAGATAAGACCTGGCCAGTGGTTTCTAGAACTGCTTTGGCTTTCAAGTTTTGTTTTTTTTTGAGACAGAGTCTCGCTTTGTTGCCCGGGCTAGAGTGAGTGCCGTGGCGTCAGCCTAGCTCACAGCAACCTCAAACTCCTGGGCTGGAGTAATCCTTCTGCCTCAGCCTCCCAAGTAGCTGGGACTACAGGCATGCGCCACCATGCCCGGCTAATTTTATATATATATATCAGTTGGCCAATTAATTTCTTTCTATTTATAGTAGAGACGGGGTCTCGCTCAGGCTGGTTTTGAACTCCTGACCTCGAGCAATCCGCCCGCCTCGGCCTCCCAAGAGCTAGGATTACAGGCGTGAGGGCTTTCAAGTTTTGACCCATCTCCTCTTATAGACTCTCCCCTGGCACCTATGAGCCACTGCCACTCGAGGTGAGCAAAAGGTAAAAGTATCTGTAGATAAGAATGGCTACGGCAAATGATGAATGAAAAAGCCAGAGTGTGGAGGCTTAGGACAATACTTAGGAATGTGAAAAGTGGAAAACATAAAACAAGGCTAGCAGTTTGTCATTTATAACAAGTGTCCAACAATGTTGAAGTTTTATTTTGAGACTTGATTCAATGCAAGTTCCTTATTTCAAAGGGTATAAGTCAACAGGTTGCGTATACATGTTATGAAATTTAATATCTATTTAGTCTGCCTTGATGCCAACACAAAGGATGGTTGTGTAACCACGTCTGCTTCAGTGTGTTTCACTCATTGGCTCCTTTCACCCCACAACAGCCCTATCAGGAAGTCACTGTTATGTTCAACTTACAGAGAAGAAAACAGAGGGACAAATAATAACTTGCCCTCTACCACCTGGAAATGCATCTCTAAAGCCTGTGCCCTTAACCATTGTTCTCCCACTTGGCTAGAAATGTGCAAGCAAAGATAATGGCAAAACCAAATTATAAATGACCATTGTGTTTTGAATGCCTTCCTGCCACTCCCTCATGCTATAGATGCTTGCTTCCGTAATCTCTGCTCTGTGTATTCGAGCCACTGGGCCTCACTGGTGCTAATGCACTTGCTGTGCAGCTTGAACCGTGGAATCTGCTTTTCTGTCTCAACTTCTTTATTGACTTTCCATATATATTTTATTTTCACTTGAAGATGTATCTGAAGTCCCTTGACTGTCCATATTAGTTTGTTCCCCTTGCCATGGTTTGTTTTTCATTTAAATTTCATAACAGTGTTATTTGAGTTAGTAAAGGTAGAAATTTTATGAGAGACTTAATATTAAAATTAAGTTGCATTGCAAGGTATTATGGGTAAAATTGGAAGAAGGGCATTTAAAAATCTCTACTGAGTCTCTCTAACTGAGTCTATTTGAGGCTAATGCAATAGCCCGTGCTTTATTTATGATGATATATTCTGACGTATAAAATGCTGTTTGTAAATAGTTTAATAAAAGGCTATTGCTCCAAATTCCAAATTAGCAGTGAAGGTGATTTCTATTAGAGAAGACATTTGTGGAGGATTTTGTTCTTGATGCTTAATAAAGTGAGTTCTCAATTCAATACGTACTGCTGACTTGTATCACAGCTCTGGGGACCTGCTGTTCTATGCAAAGAATAAAAACATATCTCTGCTCATTGTTTATTTACTACATTTTGGGGTACATATGGCAAAATCATTTTCCTTACAGTTCCCAGTTCAGCTTTTTCTCTTGATTATGTGTTAAAAATCTGTGCATAAGGTTCCTCAGTATCTCAGTTTAACCATGTGAATCTCCTCTTTTATTAAATGACATTTCTAGTATTTTAATGAGGGTCTGACATTTTCACATGTTACAATTTTGTTTTATTTTTATATTCATTGAAGTGACTTTCATGCTGCTTTTGTGTGCTGCTGATTTACAATTTCTAAAGGTGCTTGGAGACACCTTTTCAGAAAAAAGAAGTACATCAGGAAATCATTCAAGATTCTCAGTGTCGGTGTTCAGCGGAGTGTATTTTTGAATAAAGGACTTGCAAAGCTTTAAGTATAGGGATTTTGTTCTGAGCAACATTACTAGATTATTTTGTAATAGCGAAAGCCTCTAAAATAAAATAAAATAAAATAAAATAAAATAAAATAAAATAAAATAAAATAAAATAAAAAAGTAAATGTTTATCATTTAGACCAGGACTTGCAAACTCAAACACGTAGAGGGCTTAGCAAGTGACATAAGTCACAGAAGCGGGCCCAGAGGCCTGTGAAGGGCTGTGGCAGGTGGGCCTGTCCAAAGAGGACAGCTGTGCATTTGCCCTTTTTGACGGACTATGAGGGAATGTCCAGTATCATATGATTAATATTCCAAGGAAATATGAAAATTTGGATGTTTAAGTGAAATATTCTGTCTTTAAACTTTGGTTACTTCTGGTCTAACATTGCAATAGGACATAGGGTAGGTAGTATGTTCCTATAGGTACAATAGGTTCCTATAGGTTCCAATAGGTAGCATGTTCCCAGTGAATGGCTGATGCTTCCAAATAGTCAAGAAGGAAAGGGATGGTTGGAGATCATCTTTCACATGATTCAGAAAAGCAGAACCTCATCCCAGGAATCTTCAACTGCCTACTAAGGACAGAGCATCGTGTGGCACCATTCTAAGGTAGTATAAGTGAATAAGCTGTGCCCTCATTTTTTAAAGAACCCACAGTCTAGAGGCAGTTTTAAGACATGACACACGTAACTAAAATGTAGAGTGAAGTCAGGTAAATTCCAAAAGGGATATTCAAATGAAATTCAAAGGAGGGAGAAGTCACATCTGGTTGGTGAGACAAGGGATGGATTCATGACATTAAGATGAACCTTGACAATGCATATAGGATTGTCATAGATGTGGGCATGAGGACATTCCAGGTAGAGGAAACAGAAGAGCTGAATTTGAAGGTAGGAAAACACAGGTGGGTGAGCATGCTCAGAAAGCAGGAACTAGACAGAGGCAGGACAGCTGTTGGCGGGAAGGCAAGAAAGGGAGGCCGAGTGTACATTATGGATGACGACGAGTGCTGGACAGAGGAGTTTACGCAATAATCTTGGTAGACAAAGGCAAGCCATTGGTGCTTTCTGACTTGGCAAGTATCATGCCTAATAGTTTCTAAAGATAAAATGTTAAAGAACAAGATGGCAAAACAGGAAAGAGAGGGCTCTTTGTCATCTACTCAGAGTCTGATTTTAATCTCAATTTTGGTTGAATATTTTGTCCTCTTGATTGTAGCTTACTTTTTCATTCCAGGTAAAACATTCAGAAGCATCTGGCCCTGAGAGATGGAGTCCACATCCAGGTGACTACACGTATGGTTCTTCAGCGGGGGTGTCAGTCTGGCTTGTTCAATTTTGATGGTCTTCTTGCAGCAGAATTGAAGGTTCCCAAGGACCTTCTTCTGGCTATTAGAAGTATATTCCAGGCAGAGGAAACAGTAAGTTGCAAATACCTCTAGGTGGGAGCATGCCTAACTGGAACATCTTGAATGAGGTTGAATTGGGGGTGGAGGGTGGTCAGAGTCACCAGATGAGATCACCCAGGTGATGGCCACCAGCTCATAAGGGACATTGTGAGTACAGAGTTTGGCTTTTCTGTTAGTAAGAGGGGAAGCCAATGGAGGGTCTGGGACTAGAGAGTGATGTGGGGAATTTTGGACTGAATTGAATTGATTTAATTTTCTTATCCTGTCTTATTTTCCATCTCCTGCCATTTTTGTACTGTTTTTTAAAGATTTTCTCAACTTTGGTTTCCAAACCACCTATGGATTTTTAATTTCTACCATAACATTTTTAATTTCCTAAAACTCTTTCATATTTTCAGGCTTTGGGGTATTCTGTTTTATTTCATGGATATGCTATCTTTTTGCCCAAAAGATATTAATTGCATCTTTTGTGAACTTTCCTTTTCTGCCCACCTTGACTTTCTCATGAAAAGAAAGTGGTTGTTTTAGGTTCTGTCTTTCACATCAGAAGCTTTCCTCAAATAGCAAAGGTCCTTGGGTATCTGTGCACATTCAAAAATGTGGGACTAAAAAGGTGGTCAGAAGTCCTGGCTGTGAATGTGGTGCTCACAAAGAGGTGGCATTTACAGGATGACAGGGTGGATATCCAGGTACTTGTTGGAGGCATCAAACTGCTAGCAAATGTACATCTTTTCTCTAGGGCTGAGCAGTTTCTCTAGCAAAGAGAAATCATCTAATTTCATGCATGGGTGAAAGAGGAGGAAATGGAGAAGCTGTGTGTAAACCTGGAGTTCAGATTTCTGATGTCCTAGTGGAGAGAGGGGGCTGGGGACCTCAGGGCAGAGTTCGTACTTCAGTTATACTGATTTCAAAAGATGCTTCTTTTTGTTACACCTCCCACTTCCCAGGGCTTATCAGAGAACCCCCAGGGAGGTTTATTTGTGTCCATCTTCTGGTAAACTGCTACGTCCTTCATGTCCCTAAAGAAGATTCAGATGTACTTTATTGAGGAGAGAAGATGTCACAATTGTAGTTGTCTCAAAATTCCTTTGTGGTGCTCTCCCTGAAGTGGAGGCCTAATGTCACTGCAGAGATGCCCTGTCTGCTCTGCATCTGTGCAGGCTCACAGTGTTTGGTGTCCGTCCTCAGTGCCTGAGTCCTTCATGCTGTCCCCGTGGCCTCTGTGGCAGGTCTCTGGTGACTTGCCCAGGGCTTGGAAGCTCCTTCCTCTCATCAGGCTCAAGATGAGCTGGAGGCCCTAACCAAACTTAGTCCCAAATATTTGATCTGAAATGAAATGTTAAATGAGGACCCAATCTGTAGTCTAGAAACTTATGCTAATAGTATTAATTTCCTTGTTTTATTCCCATACTATAGTAATATCCTACCATTAGAGGTAGCTGGGTGATAGATAGCACTTCACTGTACTATTTTTTAGAGTCTTGTGAGTCTATAATAAGTCAAAATAAAATTTACTACAATCTTACAAAGGAAGGTGTTGTACCACTCAAAGAGGACTTGCATGGGAGGTGGACAAGAACTCCTTTGTGACTTGTAGCTGACCACTCACATCCAGCCTATAATAGGAGTTGGAGAAAACAGGGAAGAAGTTAAGAGCTAGAAATCAGGGAAAGAATTTCAGTAGAGAGATTGGTGATGTGAGTTTGCACATCACCTATGTTCCCCTTTCTAGGGAATCCGGCTCCACAGACCATCCAGGTGGTTCTTGTCAAACAGAGTGTCATTTTGTCTAAAGACAAATTCCAATTTCCACCCTCAAATCCAGCTTAGAACCCTTCAGATGTCTGTTTCCAGCATCAACAATTTGAAATCCAATCTCCACCAGGGGCCCCAGTACATAAGATTGTGGAAGAACCTAATTCAGTGAAGTCTTGGTCAGCTGCTGCTATAACAAAATATTGTAGATGAGTGGCTTAAACAACATCTATTTTCACAGTTACGGCAGCTGGAAAGTCCAGCATAAAAGTGCCAGCAGATTTGGTTCCTAGTGAGGGCTCTCTTCCTGCTTGCAGACGGCCACCTTCTCACTGTGTGTGTGTGTGTGTGTGTGTGTGCACGCGTGTGTGCGCACGTGTGGAGAGGACATGAGTGCACTTGGGGTCTCTTCTTCTTTTTATAAGGGCACTAATCTCATCACCCTCATCACCTCCTCTAAACCTGATTACCTCCCAAAGACCCCATCTCCAAATACTATCGCGTGGAGGTTAGAGATTCAATATTTGAATTTTGGGAGGACACAAGAGTTCAGCTCATAACAAACGAACATGTGAAGAATGCAAGAATTTGCTCCTTTTTCTAAAGCTATCTCAACACTAAGTTATTTAGGATGGTACTCATAATACCATAGAGCAAGCTTCATGTTTTTGAGGAATATCTCCAACAGTTTTAATGTACCTGAGATTAAAGTGATTTTAATTGCATGATGAGAGTCTGTGGCAGCCATGACAAGAGATAGAGGAAACAATTACTTTGTGTTTCCTTCTATAATAAAACGTACAAAGTCCTTTAGTCAGTCACAACTTTACGCCTAGTTTCTAGCACAGAATCTGGCTTGTAGATAGGTGCTCGAAAAATGCTGGTAGAATAAATGAAGACTGGTACTCGATTGGTGTTCCCTCCATATTCTCATCAAATCGCCCATATATGCTGAACCCTGGCCAGCCTTGTCATCAACCCCCACTTTTCTGCCACAGCACACACCTTGGACTTTCGGACTTTGAGAGCGAAAAGTGAGAGATTATATGGAGGGATGAAAGAAGCAGAAACAGGATTTCTCCATAATCATTTGAACATAGCGCAGACTCACATCTTACTGGAAGTTAGGTTTAAAGGCAGAATGCAAAGCAATGTGTCATGTAGCACACATCACCCTTGAAAATTCTTTAGGAAGGTACCGTATCGTGTACATATTAATATAAAACACAGCCAATTTTTCTTCCAGCTTTGGGACAGCCCACTTCTTTCTTCTATATTAGTTGAAGTTGGCTTGAATGTAGGGGTTATATTGTATGAAAAGGATATTTTTAAACGCTAAGATTAACTTGATGTAGTGATACACTGTCACTATGAAAAGCACCCCAGGACCCAGACTACCTGCTGGATGGCAACTTTCTACTTTCCCTCTCAGTCCCACATTAAGATGCATGACCACTGAGTAGAATAGTGGAAGGAAATCTCATTCTCTCTCTGTCTCTCCTTCCCTTCCACCCTCCTTCCAATTTTCTTGTTTGGCCCAGCATGTGTCGTTGATTTCCCTCAAGTTAAAAATGCACACATAATGAAATTTCTAGAAGTAAGAGAGGCAAATTGTATCTGGCAAAAGCACAGCAATTTTGTAGCTTGTGCTGACCAGAGTAGGACTCACACCATGGGCGATGCTGGCAAGGACGTGGTGAAGGTGCAGTGTGTGGATCCAGTGTGGGTCAGGACTCCACCATGGCCACTCTGACTGGAGACGGGACAACTGGCATTCAACTGCAGGAAACAGAGTTATGTCTTCCTATTTTGATTTCAGGGGGTTTCAAGGAATCTGGGCATCACCACGTACCAAGGTGGGACATGTGTTTGGCATAGCGAAAGGAATTTGGTTTGGGGAGAAAGAAAAACAAGGGTGGAATCCTAGCTTCACATCTCCTGGCGGTAAGATCTTTGGCAAAGTGCTTGACCAATTATTAAGTAGATAATAATACATTATAGGAATACAGTGAGGATTAAATGAGAACATGTATGTAAGGCATTTAGCTCAGAGTTTGGGACATGCTAAGCACCTAAGACATGGTAGTTTTCTTGTTGCCTCCAAATAGGGGAACATGCCTCTTTCAAGAAGTATGAGTGGAGGGGGGAGTATAATTAAAAAAGAAAAAAACCAACACAAAACCAAACAAACAGAAAGTCACCCTGGCTAAACCACTTGGACACCATGCAATCAGATGAGACTACAGGACTGGCTAAGACAAGGAGGCTGGTAGAGAGCATCAGCCCGTGGTCAAGGGCCCTGGCTCCTGGCTCTGGGTGTGCCTTGGCCAAGGCCTCTCTCTTCTCTGTTTGCTTAACAGTAAAATAGGACCTGGACCATCTCTAAGGTGCCTTCCAGCTCTGAGACGATGACACCCTGTTGCGTCTCTCCTCAAAAACTCTCAGTAGCTCTCTAATGCCTTCCAAATTTATACCCATCTTTTTGGCTAGTTTTAAAGGTTCAATGCAAAATAGCTACAGCTTCCCTTTGCAGCTTTTTTTTCCTACTCTCAAGTTGGAAAACCCAACACTACAGCAAATTGTCTCGTCCTTGTCCGTTTCCAGCACTATGACCTCTTTTCCTTTGCTCTTACTGTTTCCTCTTTGTGCAGTCTCTGTCCCTCTTCATCTGTGAAGGTCTTCCCACCCTTCATGGCATGCCACGCGACGCGTTTCCGGGAAGCCCTTTGTTTCCTCCAGGCGTCCGAGCTGTAGGTGTCAGCTGGCAATGGGGGACCACGGGGCAGCGGGGCACAGAGGCCTCCTGTCACTTTGCAATCACACAGCTGACCATTCCTGGCAGTTCTGCCATCGCAGCGGCCAAGCGGGTGTCATCTCTGCAGGGAAATGTGTGGACTTGGCTGGTAATTGAGGGAAAGACCCTTTAAACGATGCTTTTGTAGAGCTCTGAAGGAAAAGTGCTGCTATTCACAGTCAGGTTCTGGAAACAGTGAGGCGTAGATGACATTTCTTTTAAGCAATATGCAAAGTTTCCCCCGGAGAAAAGAGATTAGAAGACAACATTAATTATTCTCAAGACTGTGAGTCCTGATTTTCACTAATTGCTTAAATTTGCCACCTGCCTAATCTGACGGGTGACATTCCACTGGTAGGAATCCAGGCCTGCCGAGAGAAAAATTTTTGCTTCCGAAAGGGCCTGCTGGACTTCGCCAATGTTCCAATGAAGAAGGCAGAGAGAGAACTCAAGGGCTCCAATAGGAAGTCTGAGTCTAGGACCCTCAGCCACCATTTCTCACCAGCAGGGAGGAGAATTCAGGAAGTCCACCCTACCATCTACCATCGCAGTCAGGAGCTCGGACTCTGTAGCCACACTCTCTGGGTTCAAATCCCAATTTCCACGCTCCCACGCTGGCCTCGTGACTGCCAGCAAGCAGGTCACCTAACTTCTCACTGCCTCAGTGCTCTGGCTGCATTTGAAGCCTGCTCTGTGAAAGACCAATTCTGCAGCTGCTCCCTCTGCCTGAGCCTCCAGCGCACGTCCTCAGTCACCCCGATATGCAGGGCTGGACCAGCCCTACAGAAACCTGCTCCAGAGCTGCGTTTGTCTCCCATGTTGTTGCTCTCAGAGTTTTCAGCAGGCCCCTATCCTAGATGACCTCCGGGGATCCTCTGTGGCCTCACAACTTTTTGGGTGAAATGTGAGGCAGCTACAATACACTGCAGCATCCTCCCACCCCCACCCCTGCTAGTCTATATTGTGATAACTTGTTTTTTCATTCATTCAACTGGTATTCATTAAGTGTCTCCAGGATACAGTGGGCTGGTCACCTTAACAAATGTCTGAAACCTGAGGCAGTGCAAATGTAACCACTCCAAAGCATACATAACACACAGTTCTCTCAACTTACATTTATTAAGTCTGAGACAAACCTGGGTTTGCTCTTAGCCAGCCTGTCGACTGTAGTCTCAGCTATAGTGTATGACGAGCAGTCAAAGGGGGAAACTCAGCCGGGCGCTGTGGCTCACGCCTGTAATCCTAGCTCTTGGGAGGCCGAGGCGGGCGGATTGCTCAAGGTCAGGAGTTCAAAACCAGCCTGAGCAAGAGCGAGACCCCGTCTCTACTATAAATAGAAAGAAATTAATTGGCCAACTGATATATATATATATAAAAAAAAAATTAGCCGGGCATGGTGGCGCATGCCTGTAGTCCCAGCTACTCGGGAGGCTGAGGCAGAAGGATCACTCGAGCCCAGGAGTTTGAGGTTGCTGTGAGCTAGGCTGATGCCACGGCACTCACTCTAGCCTGGACAACAAAGCGAGACTCTGTCTCAAAAAAAAAAAAAAAAAAAAGGGGGAAACTCGGGGAGAATTTAGAAAGGGCAGCTAATCCAGAGTTAAGGCTCATGGAAGGAGTGATCTCTGCAGAAGCCTGAAAGACATGGAAAATGAATAGGAGTTCACAATCCTAAGAGAGGGGGGCAGGGTGAGGGAGGGCGGGAATGTTCCAGACAGAAGGGTGGCACCAAAAAGTCTGGATGAAAGAGGCAGCACAGCCCAGCTTGGGTAACTGAAATAATGACTTCTGGATAGAGGAGTAGGTCTGCGGAGGAGTTTGAACTTGAACTTCAGGACGAAGGATGGCTGTTGAGGTAGTGGGTGAGTTTCAAGATGATATTTGGGTTTTAGAAAGACTGCTCTGGTCACAGCAGGGGGATGAATAGAGGAGACCCAGAGTGGAGGCAGCGGTCAGCCCTGCCCCCTCAAGGCCACACTGGTGCTGGGTGACTGAAAGGAGAGCTTGGGAGGCACTGTCAGACCTGACTTCTACAGTCAGTGTCGTAAATGACTGGTCGTGACTTTGCGCAATTTGGCTTTCAGTTCTCTCTTCTATAAAATGGAGATTTCTAAAGTCATAGAACTCTATTCTGTGTCAATTTTAAGCCCTCATTATATGAGCTGCTTTTTTTTGTTTGTTTGTTTTTTGGCATTTTTAATTTTCTCTCTCAGTCTCTCTCAGTTTGCTAGAATAGCCATAAAAAAAATACCACAGACTGGGTGACTTAAACAACAAAGTTTTATTTTCTCAATGTTCTTGAGGCTGGAAGCCTGAGATCAAGGCGTCTGCAGTGTTGGTTTCTCCTGAGACTTCTCTCTTTGGCTTGCGGATGGCCGCCTCTGGCTGTGTCCACACCAGTGTGCATGCGTCCCTCCTGTCCCATGTGTGACCTAATCTCCTTTTCTTATCAGGGTGCCACTGAGACTGGATTGCCCTAAAAACTTCATTTTAGTTTAATCACTGATTCGAAGGCCCTGTCTCCAAATCCAGTCACATGGTGAGGCACTGGGGGTTAGGGCTTCAAAATATGAGTTTGAGGAAGACACCATTCAGCCCCTAACCTTCTCTCTTTCATTTTTATACCTGCTTTGATGTTAAAACATGCTGAAACTAGAAACATCTGGGCTTGTTTGGAGGCACAAACTTGCCTAAGTTTTGCTTCTCTTTTCTGTGCCTTTTCCGAGTTTGAGCCTCATTATCTCACTTACTGATGGTGATTATTTTGGCCACGCATTTGTGGGAAAAACCAGAGCTAGCTTTTCTTCTGCACTAGCTATTTTTCCTATAGTAAAAGAATGTCTGAATTCTGTGCTCTGCGATATTAAGCCTTGTTCCTTCCTTTGTTTAGTTCTAGGCTTTACACCCGACTGAGATTGTTACTTCCTGGCTAAGCTTGTTTTCTTTCACATTGCCTTGGCTGCGCAGAACAACTTCCATTGGATCTATATCCTCTGCTTCCTCTCCTCCTTCAAAATTGTTGCTAAAACCCGCTAGGATCTGCAAAAGCTCATTGCATTAATGTTCTCCCAATGTTTCTTGTCATCAGCCAAACTGGACTTGCTCACACATTTCAATTGCAGTCTCTTTAAGGCCAGGATTTTATTTCATTTTCTTGCTTTTGTCCACTGTGTTTTAGCGGCTCAAGAGGGCTACACATCCCTGGCACCCCATGAATAAATAAAATCACACACTGTAGTAATGACAATAGGGCATGCTCTCCTCTACCTGCCTACGGAGTGAACTGCTCTTTTTGACTATTTTGCAAAATCATAACAACTCACTGGAGGATTCTTCCCACCTACCTGATTCCGAGCCCAGTGAATTATAAACATATTTTATTTAACAAATTCATTTTTATTACTACAGTCAGCTCCTATCAAAATAGTTAAGGTTCTGTTTGCAGGTTTATAACTCGGCCATAAAATTTTGCTTCAGGCAGATACTTTGGTCTAATGATTCTTGGCACAAAATGTCATTATTAGAATCTTTCTCTTTTAACACCAAAGAGAGTCAAAAAAATACTTTGACTTGAAAAACCCCCAACTTTTCAAACTCTACTAGTTTGTATTAAAGAAATGCTCCTCTTCTACCCTAACAAAAAGGAAATGCCAAACCTCAGCCATCAAGATTTGTAAAAGCAAAATAGTTTCAAACTTTCTTTTCCTATTTCTCAGTGGGATTGCTATTGGCATTTGCAGGGAGTGGGGGACAATTTTCTTTTCCCAAAGCAGAGCATGTATTTCTCATTCCTGGTTTGCCCTGCACCTGCCACCTGCCTTGCCCCTCACCCCCGTAAACTGGGCAGGCTTCACACTTTGTGCCTTCTCTGTTTCACTCATTTTCCCCAAAGACTGCGGCCTCCTGACTTGTTGCAACTTTAATGAAGTGCTAGGGTAGGTTGACTTTGGTTACCTGGTTAGGTCATTGGTAAAATGATGAAATTGGAGAGATCTATCCTCAGGAATTTCCAGTATTCCCTTTTTCTCACCTTTTCCCTTTTCTGCAGGCTTCCCTACAATTTGCAACTATCCAGTTGCCCTTTAGATGCCCAAGTCACTCCTAGCAGTTTGCTGGCTGAGACTTGCTCTTTCTCCTGCATCCATCAAAATGTATCTGCCTTTCACCTATGCTCTCGGGGCCCTATTTTCTGGCCAGCATGGTAGTTATTACATCAAGCAAACCTTGATAATGGCTCAATTTTTCATACCTCTTAGCAGAAGAGATAGTCCAGTGATGGAACAATTGGCTTAGCATACCCTCATGTTACTGTTTTAGTTGCTGTCTCTCCAGGTGGTGAGGAGAGATCTGGGGGAGGGGCTGGTGTGGGTTGGGTGATGAAGAGAAGGCACTGGTGGGTTGGGATAGTTGCTATTGGAGAAGTTCTTCACTACGTTAACAACTGATGCTGCCTTGAGGTGCTGCTCTAAATCCTGAGGCTTTTGCATTTGAACAGGAGTCTCCAGGGTTCTTGTTCTTGAGGTCTCCTTCTAAAACAAAGAATATAATTTTAGCTATGATGCCATGGTAGTGAAGAGTGACTTTTGACCTGTAAAATGTTTAAGTTTGTATAGAGTCAAAGTTATATACTTTATTATTTTTCCTACATTGGGAGTCCCTGCTTAATCAGTCAAATACTCATGTATATTTTCTTTTTAATGATACCGTGAATGACATTTAATCTGGTGCTTGGTGTGATGTGAGGATTGAATTTGATTTTTCTTTAAATAGCCAATGTTCACAACACCATTGTTGAAACATTTACTTTTTCTGACCTTAGTTTTAGGGCTTAGCTAATACAAGCCCTTTCCTTTGTGGCGTTTTGCACCAGCCCACACAGTTCCCATTGTTGTGGCTTCATTAACAGATTTGATATTGGATGAAACAGAGTCTTCCATTTTCAAATTTTCTCAGCTATTTTTCTGAATAAACTTTCCGTGCAGTTTCATCAAATTCCCTTTCTCCTATAGACCTTCACCCACCAATCTATTGTAATAAAAATTGCATAAATGTATCAATTAAAGAGGAGATAATTGACATTTTTGCTCTATTCGGTCTTTCCACTTAGAAAGATTTTATACAGTATTTATGTTAAAATGTTTGTTTAGCAACCTTAACACTTGTACCCCCATAATACGCTAAAATAAAAAAAAATGTTTGTTTCTATTTCTCAGTGAACTTTTATAGTTTTCTTGATGTAGGTCCTATATATTTCTTTCTGGGTAATTGATATGTAGCTGTATTTTCCTTTTCTTTTTGTGGTTGCTTTTGTTACTCATATAATTGTCCCCTTGGCACCAGCTAACTGGCTATAGCGAGGGTGGTGCGTGTCGGGATCCTTGGTGGATCCTAGTGTCACCTGGTGTCCTGTGCGCTGGCCGATGCTGCCAGGTCTCTCCAGATGCTCTTTGGACCACCTGCCCCCAGCCATGGCTTCGGACAGGAGTCCTCACAGCCCGAAACTGACTAGGGCACTTAAACACGCATTTTGGCACCATGTTGAACTTGCTTCTGGTGAACAGAGCTTAAGAAGAAATAAAAAGAATTGCCTATTTTGACTAAAAATGACTTTGTCTTAAATACTCACAATGGGACCCATCTTTGGAGGAGAAGTTCTCGTTAACACTCCCAAAAGGCCTGCGAAGGCATGTTCAATAATGGTTTCTTTTAAATGCCAGTTATTTACTAAAAGGGAGAGAAGCTGTAGAGGGCTTAAGAGATGTCTTTTCTTTTGAAATCTATGGCTTCTTTAAAGTTCAGGGAGAAATGTGCAGCTGCCTGTGCCTTACCTGCATCCTTAATCTAAACAACCAACGGACCTGCTCCAGAAGAAATTCAATTTCCCCCTGAAGGGGAATAAGTGAAGAGAGGCTCACTCGAAGTCGGATATGGATTGCCTTGACAAGCTCTGCAAGAGGGAGCGAAGCCAGGCAGGGACTGAAGTAGCCTTAGCAAGCAGCAGTCGGTGCCCAGCTAATTGTGTTAGCTTTACCCAAGGTGCAACGAGGAAAGAAAGCGTGGCTACGGGAGATGTGGCTTTAAAAGACTCGAGATTGTGCATCATGGTAATTCTGCCATTGCATAAGTAATCCCAGAACTCAAATATAAAGATTTAATATCTACTATTCACTTTTTTCAGCTGACTGGGGGAGGAGGTAGGTGAGGTCCATTACATTTTTGTTGCCAATTAAAACTGTATTTCTCTTCTTTGGGTTAAAAAATTGTGGAACAAGGAGATTTCCAAATCATTGGCAAACATATCAAAGATTAAGCACACCAGCGGCTGCAGGTTTTTACCAATGCACTTTCATTTCGGCCACTCTGAGCTAGGAGATTGTCAAAGTGCCCCAGATGCTGGCATATTAGGATGCTGGTTGACAGCTACACACATGTTGCTTTGACGCAGGGCATTAGATGAGGTCACTCTAATGATCTTGGACCTTAACCCAGGTACATTGTGAGGCAGCGTTAAGTAACTGGGGACAAAGAATTGTAGCATTTGATACATCTGTTCTTTTATTTGTTTTATTTCTGCCCCTGACAAGGCTGTAGCTCTCCATAACAAGCAGTCGCATTTACTTTTTGGCTAAGACAATTGGTCCCTGACCAATGGCATCCACATCTCCTGGGAACTTGTTAGAAATGCCAATTATCAGCCTTGTCTCAGATCTACTGAATCTGAAATTCTGGATGTGGGGCAATCTGTGTTTTAAAAACCCTCCAGATGTTTGTGATGTATTCAAGTTTGAGAATCACTGGCTCAGGAAATTGCTTCACCTGTTGCTTTGACATCCACTTGCTTTTGGTCTCTGTTGCCTTGCAAGGTAGCCATCATTTTCCTTCTTGTCTAGCCCCTCTGAACTGATGCCACCTTGACATGGTCAACCTGCCTTTCCCCACAGACTTTCTTGGAAGACTCTAGGACCAATCTTTTCAGATACACAGGTGGAAACACATAAAGACATCTCTGTCTGATGTCTGACCCTCATGTCAGCCTGGCCCTCAGAACCTAAGTCCTTTCCCACTTCATCGAGACCACCATCCAAGTCTGCAAAACTGACCAAGTTAGCATTGGCCACTATAAAAGCATGGTGATTTATGACACAGACAACATAGCATGGAATCAAGCAGACCATATTCATATCCTGGCTTTACCATTTACTAAGTAGGTGAACTTGAGAAGCAACTAGTAGATAATAATGTTTACCTCCAAGTATTATTGTGAGGAGTAAATGAAGCAATCTATCAGAACCATGGCACACATTTTTAATATTATGCAAGGGAAAAAGGCAAGTTGTGATATTGTCCCTTCATTCCTCAGAGTTCCTGCCTAGAGTGGCTGGAACTCTGAGCCAGTCACCTCCAGCCAGGCAGCCGTATGCACTTACCAATGTGCTATGAAAATATTACCAATTTCTATGGAACCCATGATGTGAAAATGATGTGAACCACAATTTTATGTAAGCACGTGTACAGCTTGTGGCACCCAATAGAGCCTCAGTAGATGATGGTAGTTGTTTTATCTCTGACTGTGGCTTAGGGCTACCATGAAGCGTAGTAACGCTCTGAAGACCTTATTGGTCTCTAAGGAAAACCCAGAACCTGGCTTTAACTCTGCCAAAGGAAAGAAGGAACCCAGAAGGGCTCGTAACCTCAGCTATTCCACAAACTTGAGGTCAGTGTCAAAGGCCAGATTCATTACCATGCTATTGCCACCCACAACTGTGGTTCCCTTCACCTTGGCTTGGTGGTTCCTAAGGGAGCAAGAGTTTCTAAAACAAACAGACCTCTTCCTTCTTCACCACTGTAGTGGCGTGTCCTGGCCTAGGCAAGTTTTTCCAGTATTGCTTGTAGATACTGAATCTGTAATGGTCTAGACCAGTCCTATCTAGTAGAAATATATGTATAGTCCTTATAAGTTGTATAACTTTTTATTCCTAAACTATCCATTTATTGGGATTTCCGGAACAAGTAAAGACAAGGCACATGATCAGTAGGAAGAGCCCCATTTTGGAAACTGATTCTCTTTAGCTTAAAAATTTCCTCTCCAATAATGACTGGCAGAATACTTATCTTATGATGTTAATTTCTTATTTACATTCACAACTAAAATAAATAGGATCATGGATCTAATGCCAAAGGGAGAAAACATTATAACTCCTTTGGAATGTGCGTGGTGATCAGGAGATAGAAGTAAATGATGCTAGGAAGTGGATGGTTTTGTCTCATTTTATAGACCAAAAAACACTGGCTTAGTGTTTTAAGTAACTGGTTTAAGATCACACAGCTAATAAAGAGCAAGACTATGATTTAAACCTGGTGCTCTGTAAGTTGGTTTTATCCAACTCTAATGCATGTCTTCAACCTCTCTTCTGAGCTGCCTACCCAGAGATTAAGTGGAAGTGTATGAACAGGAGGTTGTATTGAGGAGTCAAACTGGGAGCTGGTATTCCAGTCAAAGGGAATGGCTTAAAGACATGGGTAACATGCAGGTAAAGAATGTGGGGGACGTAGTTGTATCCCTAGGTGGGGTGTCTGGGCCAGGACATACAGAAAATAGTTGGGATTAGGGAGGGGAGCATATCCCACTTAAGCTATTGAAGCCCATGATTAGGGGTTTTATTAAATTTTTATTAAATTATAAAGGGATTTAAAAATAATATAGTAATCTCTTAAATAAATTTATGTTTCAGGCTATGGCCTTACTTTTAAAATTCTTATAGGCAGAATATTAAATAAATAGAAGATATAAATATTAGCTTTATTTCATTTTGCTCTTTTCACTCATGTATGCAATGGTATAGATTAGATGTCAGAGATCACTAGGCAAGAAAGGGAGACCGATGAAGAAAGCAATAACTTTGGGGATGCCCCTGCCAACCTTCCTAGTTTATCTGAGTTAAATAAGTGGAGAATAAAAATATACACAGTAATGTGATTAAGTAATAATAATTAATACATCCAGGGAATCATCTGTACTAGGGTCCCCATCATGATCTGCAGCTGAAACAAGAGTCTGAGCAACTGTCTTGGGAGGAGCAAGGCAGGGCCTGGCTGCTGGAGCAGAACAGGTGAATAAAGGGCCACTCCAGTTCAACAGGTTAACCATGAGCTCATGGGACTGCCCCACGCAAACATGGCACTCTGATCATCCTTGCTCTTGGTCTGGAAGTCTTCGAGCAGAGGCAAGATACCAGCTGAAAGCTTCCAAAGACAGTGAACGCGAAATCAGAGAAGGACCTTTGCCACCACTGGCTCACCAAAATGAGCGTCGGTTCTCCTGAAAGCTGAATTTTCTGCTAAGCAGGAGACACAGCCTCAGATGGAATTTGCCCGCCTTGTTTTAATGCTTCTGATTTAAGCTGTGACGCTTTTCCATGCCTTGCACCTGTGTGTCCCAGCAGAAGGGAGTGCCATGGCTATCTGGGGACAGAGGTGTTGAGATGTCATTTAGAAAGGAAGCCCTGGCTTCAGGAGTGAAGCAAACAGGAAGGCACAGGATGCGAGCAGCTGAATGACCTGGAGGTTGAGCAGGAACATGTTGGGGGAGCAGTCCAGACTTAGTTTCCTCTGAGCCCTGCGGTACTGCTGGTGAGCTTCGTGCTGCTGTTCCCCTGACTGGGCTCCTCTGATGGAGCATTACTGTGCCTCCAAGGTGACAATGTTGGGAAAAGTCATACTGTTAGGGACACCGGGAGTAGTAGATGCTACTGGTGCTCTGCTCGTATCGCCTTGGCACTCACTGCTCCCTTACATGCCAACGGCTTTCTCTTACCAGCTCCTGCAACTCTCTGCATGAGATTCGCAGGTTGGGAGCTTGCTCAGCCCATGCACACCACGCAGTTTCACACTGGACTTTGCCGTGTTTTGCGTGACTGACTCTCCCTTTATCACAAGTGTATTGACTATCTGTTAGAGAGTAAAAGAATGCCCAAAAGTCAGTGCCAGGATGTTAGGATTTGAGAAGAGATTTCGGTTCTCCATTGAGTCCCATGAAGCTCTCCAAGAGACAGCAGAACTTCAGGGGTGGGGTCGCCTTTATACAGTGGCTCTGGACAATGACAAAAATAGCTGTCATTGAGTAAGGACCTGCCCTGTGCCCACTTGCTAGGCACATTTACCTAACTTACTTCATTTAATCTTTACAAAATCCTGCAAAGCGGCCATTAGTGGCCCATTTGACAGATGGAGAAACTGAGAGTCAGGAAGTTGCTCAAGTATATGTATTAGTTAAGTGGCTGACATTCAAACACAGGTAACAAAATCAATAATTCTAAAGAGTATAAACTGTACTATAAAAATCTCCCAGAACAATTTCAAGGTAATTTCTCTGTGTATAAATCTATGGAATCAAACAAAATTCTGAAGCAAAAATAATGTAGAATTAGTGAAGGCTTAAAAAGAAAAAGCCAACTATGGCCTAGCAGAAAATAAGCTCTCTCACTGCACAGCAAGTGTTTAAGGACAAAGGCTAGAGCAGGCTATGCCGGACGGTGGCAGGTGTCGTGTAGAAGAGAAAGCAGAGCAGGGCCGAGGGCGTGTCCTGGCAGGTGGGAGGAAGGCAATTTTACACGGGTTGTCCAGGAAGGCCTCAATAAGAGGGTGACACTGGAGAAAAGCCCTGTGGAAGGAGGTGAGGGAGGTAGCCATGTAGATATTTGGGGAGGAGTACCTAGGCAGGACAACAGCAAGAGCAAAGGCCCTGGGGGCAGGACTGTGCCAGGCAGATTTCAGGAATAGTCAGGGACAGAATGGCTGGAATGGAGCCATCTAAGTGGAGAACCATAGGAGGTGATGTCAGAGAGGTAGTGTTGGGCCAGATTGTGTTGGGCACTGTTGTTTTTGTGGAGAACCTACATCCTTCTCTGGAAAGTTTTCTGGACATTTGCAATTCATTTGATACTCCTGTCCCAGGCATATCAGGATGTCATGAAGTAGACCGAGGAAACCACTGCCCTGGCCACACTTGACAACCAAACAAGCACGCTGGTTTTAGTGCTAGAGTCTATCTTGGCTTGGGTCCTCCAGGACCAGACTGTGGTTCAGGGATTTGAGTGCAAGTGATTAACTGGGGAGGTGAGGAGGACACCACAGGGGACTGGGGAAGGGAGGAGAGAAGGGAAGGCAGCCAGTGAAGGGTGCATTGCCAATCCGGTTACCACCAGGGCAATGGAAACCTAATCCTGCGAGCCAATGTAGGATGCTTGCCTCAGAGTTATACCTCTTAAGGAGTGAGGAAGTTGGGGGTATTTATGTACCGATCCCTGCTAGTTGGGGGAGAGCTGTTTCTGCAGGGGGAAGGGTGGGGAGTGTGTGTGATTCATGCCCCAGAATTTCCAGTCTGCTGCATGGGTGGACAGATGGCTCCAGTGCCAGGGTTCCAGGGTGCCAGGGAGCACCCTCAGACAAAGAGATGTCAGTGCTGGCAGTTGAAAGTCAGCTGGTTTCACACCCTAAATTGGAAAGGGTAGGCTGTAGGCAGACAACAACAGAGTTGCTAGCCTCTCTCTAGTGCTTTTGAATCTTATCTCTTTGGCACTTAACTAAGGCAGGAGAGACTCGAAGCTGCCCCATTCTCTACAAACACAAGAGAACTTTGGTTGGAGTTCTCAGAGGCAGTAAGCAAAAACTTGAGATGAACATATAGATCACCCACATCCACCTCTGTTTTTGGCAAAAAGATAACTAATCTATAAAACACACTTTAGTTTCAAACACCAGGTTTTTAAAAGGGAAGAGAAAGAACATTTATTGCTAATTGCTATTGTCAGGGTGAGCTTTATTTCTTGGCAAATAGCACAGGGAGCTTTTGCAAAGATGCTCATCAATATCATCTGTGATTCATGGAAACCTAGTTTGACAGATGAGCAACCCTGCTATTCATACTGTCAGGGATACAGACTACAAGGATTGGTGGGGGGAGCATTTCTTCCTACTGTGAACTCTACCCTGCTCACCTCAGTCTAGGATGTCCCCTTTGTAATGAGATATTCACTGTAGCACAGAAAGAAGAGTGACTGATAAATATTCCCTTCTCCAGCATACCACATGTGCCAAACATTGTGCCCAGGGGGGATTATATGCCCCACCACTGGGAGAGCTGAACAGACTTTGCAAAACCGGGTTCCCATGTGTGCAAACCGATTGCTGATATTCTGATAACTTGGGATGGTTTTGCATGGCCAGTGTGCCAAGAATGGCTTTCACATTTTTAAATGGTTAGAAAAAAAATTGAAAGAAGAGTAATAATTCAGGACATCTAAAAATTATACGATATTCAAAATTCAGTGTCCTTACATGAAGTTTTATTAGAATCCAGCCCTCATGTCATTGTTTACATTCTTTCTAAGGCTCCACAAGGGCAGAGTTGAGTAGTTAATGGCAGAGACCACATGGACTACAAAGCCCCAAACACTTACTCTATGACCCTTTATAGAACAGTCTGCTGACCCTTGCAATGAAGAATGATTTTGTTGAGGATCTGCTCTCCCTGGCTAAATATCTGGCACCGAGAATAAGACACCAAACAACCCATCGGTTAGATAAATCCACTCCCGATTTGCTGGCATGCAACTTAACACAGAGCAGATCTTGGCCTTGAAACAGACCCACCCTTGTGACTTATTTGGAAGGGTTTCCCACTTGTCCTGAACCCTGTGGTCCTTAAGCTAAGATGCTTCTCCTGAATTGAAGAGAAGCGGAGGGAGGAGAGGGCTAAACAGACAGGCTGACGGCAGTTTCCAGGACTTACCGTACTCATGTCACCCCATATTCCTGCTTCTTCTGAAGCTATGACATTGAATTTGTGAGATTATTGGAATTCAGCTTTTTACCAGTCTTACAACTCATCACTCAATAATGTAAATCTTGTAAATGAAATCAAAAGTCTGGTGAATTAGGATATCCTAGAAATTTGCAGAGCTGAGTAGGAGGCCCTGTTGGCAGGAGTGAGCACGTAGGTACTGAGGTCAGATCCCTAAATTAAATTCCAGCTCAGCTATTTACTAGCTGTGCAACAGTGGATGTATTAATTAGGCCCTCTGTTCTTTACTTTCCCTATTTATAAAATGAAAACAGCAAGAGTATCTTCCTCATAGGGACTCTCTGGGGAGTTAGTAATATGTGCCCCACAGCAGCCTAGCATGATGCCTGGCATGTAGAAATGGCTCAGAGGATATTAGTCATCGCTAGTGTTTCAAACTGGAATTTAGGAACTTTTAGAGATGGCATATTGAGGTATCTTTGTGCAAATCATATTTATGATGAAGAACTTCACCAGCACTTCCTGACTCACCCGAATGACATTTATGTGATCTCAAAAGCCACATGTCCCTCCTCCGTATGCCTCACACTTGCTCCAATCATATCTCAATAGTACGTGCATGGATTTGACCTGGTAAAATGACATATTCCTCTTAGGAGTTGCAGCTTTTAGGACCAGAGCTAATTTTAGTCATGTCACATACCCAGATTCTGACACCAAATTTGAATGTAACAAACATTGGCTGAATTGAAATTGACTTGATAATATATTGTTACGAGTCACTTCCAACATAATTGATCAACATATTGCACAGATATAACAACAACATTTAAATTGTACAAATACTTATTGAGCATCTACTATGTACCAAATACTACAATAATGTCTGAATATAAGGATGAATAAAGCACAGGCCTTGAACTCAAGGGACTCACTGTCTCATGAGCAGTCAGAAGAACACAGGAAATATCGGTAGATCAGTTCACACCTCAGGCTCTGGCCTGGCCAGACTGTGGAAGACTATAGATGTGAGGATGTAAGGTGTTGGTTAAGTTAGAAGGGCCATCTCGAAAAAGTAGGCTTTTCACAACCCATTCGAATCAAGTCCAAGAACTGTTATAACAATATGTCACCCAATATCCAAGGAACTTGATCATTCACAAATCAGTAAGCCCTGGGTTCCTGGAGCTGTGGTTCTCTCCACAGGTCAGGGCAGGGTGTCTTGGAGCTGGGTGGCATTTGCAGGGGTTCTCAGCCTGAAGCATGGGTGCCAGGTGGGAGTTGGCCCTGGATCCTTTCTCAATAACCAATAAGTCTAGTTTTTGTAGTATTTATCTCAAGGCCGATCCCTGCTGTCTTCACCCTGGTGTCAGAGTGGTGTTGCTGGGTTGGTGGTTTGGGTGCCGTGTGGCCTCATCACAGAGCTCTCCAGAAGACAGCACAAGTGTCCAGTGGTCCACACAGCCAGGAGTCCTCCTCAAGGCAGTATAACATTTGAACAGCCTGTCTGCAGGAAGCTATTAATTGTACTAATCTCAACATACTCTAACAATTGCCTCAATTTGCTTAATGACTAGAAATCTAAGTTGTAAGAAGACAAGGTGAGGAGGAGAGAAAAGAAGGCAAGCTTGCACAATTGCTTAAACACAACAGTTTATCTTCAAATCAGTTAAAAAAATCTGGTATTCTAAGCTATGTGTAGAAGCCGTATTGACAAAAATAATGGTAAAATGTGGAGAAGATCAAGCTAAAGTTTCCTCCACAAGAAATTACTATTCGTGTGTGTGTGTGTGTGTGTGTGTGTAATATGTGTAATCAACAGTGTTATTGATCAGAACACTGAGGAAAAGCCAGCATCTCTTGAAGCAACATTTATCATTTATAGCAGAGTAAGCACATGCTTCTCAAAGACAAAGATAAAGGTGCGTACAGGGCCTGTGGAATTTCTAAGGACTGGGCTTCTGTTTTGAGATGTGCAGACCACATTGTCTGAAGCTCCAGGTGCCCAGCTCTAAGCCCAAGTCCTGGGTACCATCATGAGATGCACGCATGGACCATCAACTGCCAGGTGTCTGCAGTAATGTGCATGAGACTGTAAGAGCAGAAGAGGCAGGAGGAATTATGGAGAACCCCCAACAGCAACTAAGACAAATCCAGGCAAAACAGTGTCTACAATGAATTTAATGAACAACAATTTACTTAAAATGACATTGAATATTTAGGGAGACATTTCCTGTTCTACAGATGCTATCAAAGTATAAACATAATGCAAGAATAATACTTAAGGGACTCAAAACATCACACAAATTGCTTGATGAAAAGTGGCAAAATAGTCTGTTGTTATTGTCTGATGCTTGGCGGAGTTCTTCTTTTGTTGAATATTAGAATAAAGTGACATCAGTTTGTCACTTAGCAAATGGTCCTGTACTTTCTAAACCGTCCAGCAGATGGTCTAGGTGATAAAGTGCAGCCCCCGTGTGAGCATGTTTTGCAGGCAGCCTCTACCCCACAGTCCTGCAATCATTTACTTCCTCTCAGCCAGGCGACCTCACCATGCTGTCATTCCTCAGTGTCTCACACCCCAGGTCACATGCATCACAGTCAAGTCACACAGTTAGGAGGTTAAATTACCCACCTTCTTAATGTCAGCTCCTTCAATGGCTTTTCCATCCCATTCTTCATCTGCCCCTTGCTCTCTACAAGGTTAGTCCCTCAATGTTGCTGCACTAAATTAAATCCAGGTCCCAGATTTTTGCAACAAAATTCGAGCTTTGTTCTGCAGAGCATATCTCCCCTCTTTATCTCTAATCCTTATATATAAAATTTGAGGAGCAGGCAGAACTAAGAACCCCTAGTTGCCCCAAAAAGTCAAAAGAAAGGGCTTGTGAACAGATGTGTGTTTATACATGGCCAGAACTCCCAAGATTCTGCTGGTAAGACCGTGGGCTGCCTCCCTCCCTATGCAGGATGGAAACACAGGGCTTCAAGCAGATGACAGTGTTTACGATTGCTTGGAAAAGGCCCTGCATCTTTGGTATACAATTTCAAACAGTTGATCTCTTCTAAAATGTAGACTTTTTTGATATTTTTGTATATTGCTACATTATTTTTATTAATCTACTAACTGTAGTTTTTCCCCCCATGGTTAATCCACAAACTAGTTAATCCTGAATATGAACCCCAAGAGTTGACCACACTACAAAGAAGAGAGAAGGTGTCATTCACCTGAGGAAGGGAAGAAATTGTGACTCCAAAGATGAGGCTGTGAGACCTGTGGAAATTCTACTCACTTTTTATAGACATGGACATCCCCCTTACTAATTTATTTCTCATTGTTAATGGAGGAAGTGCTTTCTTGGCCTTCTCATGGAATATGGTTGGGGTGGGTACATTCCCAGCCCCTAAGTGTTTGAGTTCAGCCTTCACATCATGCTAGGGCAGCCCTGGCATCTCAATATTGCCAACTCTACGGCACTATTGACCCCACAGTTCAGTTAACCAACCAAGTAAAGTGTTAGAGCAGCTTTCAGACATACAACTTACATAACAAATCTGGAATCTTTACCAAATTTGGCCATATCAGTGATTTCAGCCTGTTCTAGTACTATATTTTACCCTCCCGGTCAACCATCATTATAATTCATGCCTACACATATTTTTCATACATTCTCATGTATGATTGCAAATTCTGGCAATTACTTTGGTGTAAACTATTTCTTCCTAGATCATAGTGTGTGCCTCTCCCCCCCTGGATCATGCTGAAGTTTGACCTTAGTTATGAGTTCAATGTCAACAGAGGGTGGCTGTGTTGGGTCTTGAAGGAGAATGAGTACCCCTTTCAGAACATCTTCTCAAGTGGCATTAGCCCATGGTTTTGAGCAAAGAAAGGCTAGTCTTCACAAACCCCAGAGGAAAAGCTACTTGCACTGTTAAGGGAAGCTGAAGAGACTTGGTGGCTTGGGATTGTCAGTTTCATCAGAGTCTAACCAGACGTCCCTATTCCAAGTTTTGAGTCCCATCTTTTTCATTAGGTGCCCTGACTTTCACATGAGATACTTGGTGAGACTGTGAACTCAACTATTGTTATAATCCAGTAACTTGAGCAACTAAATTTTGTGTTTGATGTTCAGCACTATCAGTCCCGTGCCTACAAGGATTATGTCATGAAGGCTTTCTAGTTTTCAGATTGTGACTTGAGCTGGGAGTTAAAGAATCTGAGCTTGTTGTTTTCTTTCTGTGAGTGTTTAAGCACACTTAAAAATCCATCCCACACCAAGGCTGTTGTCATCTTACTGCTGTCATGGTCAAACGCAGCAGACTCTCGGGCTCCCGAGGCCCTGGCTTTAGCTGACGCTCCATCCCAATCAACCCAGGTGTTGACTTCACTAATTAAGATTCCACTGCATGCCACATTTTACTAGCATCCCAGTTCCCGTGGCAAGAAGCTCAGTACTGCATTCAAGCCCCCAGACATGACCAAATGAATTCCAAAATTCCACCTTTTCAGGTCTATCTGTTGGGACTACTCCTGGAACAAATTTCACACCTATCAGAGTCCAATCAGAGGACAGAAAACATGCCGTAATTTGGATTGTGAACTTTCAATATAAAGAATTATCAATTGGGGATTGGAATAATAAGGGATTGGTTAGTAAGAAGTAAAAAGAATGCCAAGGAACACAAAAATTACATATGGTGCAGCCACTATGCCTAGAGTTGAGAGTACGTCAGGAAGAGACACCACTTTCCCATAAAGCTGATAACAAGGTCTCATTGATGAGGGTGCAGCTAAGGTTCCCTGGATAATAAAGAAGTTCACTGAGGTACCCTGCCTTGGAAATCATGGCAAAGACTCTCTAGAGGGTTCTGGTGTAAGCCCACCAAGGGCAGGTGCCTAGACCACATCATTCATTAGGAAATCATCTCTTAAGTGCCTGGAGAAGCCTTTGATAGGACAGTGCCAGCACTCCACTACCAACAGTCCACTCTGAAGCTAGCCGGGAGAGGCAGTGGAAGAAATCTGCCCAGAGGAAGGTGGTGTGTGCTGATAACCAGTATGTGCTGCTAACTATGGCATGCTCTAGGAGCTGAGGGCTGCTGAAGCTATATGCTGCAAGGGCTAGGTGCTACAGAAACTGCATGCTATAGGAACTGGATGCTGTTAAAAAAATGTACGCTGCATGACTCTGAGAAAGAAAGACACCAGAACCAGGAAGAGAAACTCTTTTCTGATCCAAAGTTCTTCCAAGGCCCTCTATTGAGAAAGATACGTTGTATTGCCTAGCGAGGGAGAAATATTGATAGGGTCCAGCTCCATTATTGTAAAGCAGGTAATGAGGGTAAATTTGGATCTGAGAGGTAATACACTGATAACTGCTACCCAGGCACACAAGGCCAGCAGGCAATGATATTAACAAATGAATGACCCCCATAAAAGATGTTGTCAGGAGGATGTGGGAGTCTGGATAGGGAAAATAGCTCAATATAAGGACTTCTCTCCTCCTCCACCTCTACCTCCTCTTTCTCCTCCTCCTTCTCTCGGTGATGGTAGTTGGTTCTGGCATAGTATAAAACTGAGGCTAGACTTCTCTATTGACCCAGATACTCTTGGTTGAGTCTTTTCCCACCAGACTGTGGTGCTTCTCTGGTTTGTGCAGGTATCTGGGCCAGCAAGGGTATCACTGTCTAAGGAATGAGTGTTTTGTGCAGGCCCCATCATCAAAACAACACACCATGTGGCAAAGGGAAGCGGTGGCTTCATAAGCCTAGCCAGGCTTTCAAATTCTCCCTGTTCTTCATTTGGAAACTGTCTGACTCTCCTCTAGATTAGTAATTCCCTGGGGTAATTCACAAAGGGGTAGTCTGCAAAAGAGATATACAAGCTTCTTTCTCAAAGTGGAGTGGGATCTTCCCCAGTTAGAGTAAGTCACATAGATTGTACAAGGGAAGAACTCAGTTGTGGCAGCCCTTCTTGCATGGCCTGCAGCGACATCAGAAACAGCTCCCATTCACAGCTCTTTGCCACTTACCTGAGGCAGATCTGTTTCTCAAATCTATCACATCAGACAACAGCCCTGATGTCTCCCAAATCAATATGAAGATGTTTGTTGAACCATATCTGTATGGTCAAAATCATGCTTCATTACCCTGAAGCCGATGATCAGGAAACAAGATTTACCAGATAGAGGAAAACAGTATCCCAGTAGCAACAGGTGGTTTTCTAGGAAGACATTGAGTGTTTGGGTTTAGCCTCATTTAATAGGGTGAGCAATTAAAGGGGAGGAGGGGGTGGGGGCTTATATTGTTACAGATCTATCATGTAGGCATTTGGATAGTTTCTTTATATACTTTATCTTATAAGGTCTTCACTTACATTAATACCATTATGCTGCTCTTATTAAAGATCAAAGAAATACTATATTTTTAGAGGTTATATGACTCAAGGTCATATATCTAGGAAAAAGCAAAACCATTGGACCAGATTTGCCTGATTCCAAAGGTGATACTGCTTGTACAACACCCTGAGAAACCATTACTATGGAGCAAAGCAAAGGGGAGCCTAAAAGCAGGTGATAGGAGTAGGTATAGACAGCCAAAGTGTTGTAATAAATGCACCCTCAAATATGTAAAGGCTCAAACACAATAGATATTCACAACTCATATCTCAGATCAAGGTGGGACCTCTTCATCAGCTAAAGCTTTCCCACGTGTGTTGATTTAGGGACAAGGCTCTTTCCATCTACGGCTGTTCTACCCTCCAAGGTCTTGTCATTGTCTTCATCCAGCCAGTGGAAGAAGAGAGAACAGAGAAAGTACTCCTGTTTCACAAAACTTTGGCCAGGAAAAGACACATGGCATCTTTGCACATGTACTATTAGGGAGAACAAGTTACATGACCACAACTGAGATATAAGTGCTGAGAAATAGTGTCCTCAGACAGACAGCCACCTTCTACTTACAGCTGCATCTTACAGAAGGGAAGCATACTTTTTGAACAGCTCAATCTCTGTTACAGGAGGCAGGTAAAAAGGCATGCATGCTGTCACTGCTGCAGTGCTTGAACTTGTTTCTAGTGTTTAGAAACAAGACCACAGGTTGGGAGAGGGGACTGATGAGGCTGAGCTCTGGTCTTAGTCTCAGCAAAGCAAGGGCACATGTATATATATACTTAAACACACACACATGGAGAAAGAAAATCTAGGAGGAAGGTATTTTAATATCAGTATATATGTAAATTTTATGTCATTTCCAAAACTTTATTTTATTATATGATATTTTTTAGTATATGTGCTGCTAAAGCAAGCACATATGATATGGTATTTTTTATTTTAAATTTTAAATTGGGTGGGGAAGAAGGGCATGAAATAAAGAAACTATATACTATTTAGAGTACTTAAAAACTCTAAAAACTTCTAAGTCTGTTCCTGATGGTGGGTTGTCAAGAGAGAGCCAACCATAAAGACCAAGACAGGGGCCTGGTTCCTGAAGTAGGGGTATGAGGTGGGACCTTGGTCTCAGGAAGAGGACAGAGGTCAAGCCACAGGCAAGGCTCAGGGTTAAAGCCTGAGAATTAGCAGCAAGATGGATTTGTGTGCCACCAGGCTCTGTGTGTCCTACCTGGACTTCCCATATCTGCTGAGAAGAGACCAGCTTGTGTCACAGCCTGAGATGGGATAGTCTTTCTTAAAGGAGTGGTCAGGAGACTTCAGCTCAGAGTAGGAGATGTGGAACCTGGTTCCGGGCAGGGCAGCAGATCCCAGGAATACTCTTTCAATGATTAAAAGACAAACTAATGTGTGGGCCAATGAAGGAAGTGTGGTGTAGACTTGAGGAGGGGAAAGCCTGGTTGTCAGTTATTAGTTTTTACTGTTACTTTTGATATACACTTTACCTTTCTAGGGCACAATTAGCCCCAAATTATTAATGGCAGTAAAGCACTGTTTTCTTTGTTGAAGACCAATTTCTCTACTCAACCTACAAAGAAGACCTGATGCCTATACTGCAGAATTTATTCCACAATACCAGGAAGGAAGGAATCCTCCTCAAAACATTTTACAAAGCCAACATCACCATTACAAAGCTAGGAGAGGACTAAACAAAAAGAGAAAACTACAGACTAATATCCCTTATGAATATAGATGCAAAAATTCTCAATAAAATCCTAGCAAATCAGATTCAGCTGCTCATCAAAAAAATAATCCACCACAACCAAGTGGGCTTCATCCCAGAGATGCAGGGATAGCTCAACATATGCAAATCTATAAATGTGATTCACAACATAAATAGAAGTAAAAACAAAGACCATATGATTTTCTCTATAGACACAGAAAAAGCATTTGACAAAATTTGGCTCCCTTTTATGATAAGAACACTTAACAAAATAAAGATAGATAGGACTTACCTAAAACGATGAAAGCCATATACAATAAACTCACAGCTAACATCATACTAAATGGGGAAAATTTGAAGGCACTCCTGCTTAGAACTGGAACCAGACTAGGTTGCCCACTATCACCACTTCTATTTAGCATAATGCTATAAGTCCTAGCCAGAGCAATCAGACAAGAGAAGGAAATCAAAGGCATCCAAATGGGGGCAGAAGAGGTCAAACTATTGCTCTTTGCTGACTATATGATCTTATATCTAGAAAACCCCAAAGACTCTGCCAAGAGACTACTGGAATTGATAAATAAATTCAGGAAAGTCTCAGGTTGCAAAATCAATGTACACAAATAAGTAGCATTCATATGCAGCAGCAATAGTCTATCTGAGAACCAAATCAAATACTCAATACCTTTCATAATGGCAACAAAGAAAATAAAATACCTAGGAATATATTTAACTAAGGAGGTGAAAGATCTACACCTTTTGTAGGAGGAACTACAAAACCCTGAGGAAGGAAATAGCAAAGATATAAACAAATGGAAAATCATACCATGCTCATGGATCGGCAGAATCAACATTGTTAAAATGTCTATACTACCCAAAGTGATTTACAGATTCAATGCAATCCCCACTAAAATATCAACATCATTTTTCACTGATCTAGAAAAAATAGTTCTACACTTCATATGGAACTAGAGTAGACCCCAAATAGAAAATGCAACCTTATGGACTAGGAACAAATCAAGAGGCATCACTTCACCAGACTTCAAGCTATACTACAAGTCTATAGTAACCAAAATAACATGTCACTGGCACAAGAACAAAGACATAGACCTATGAATCAAAACAGAGAACCCAGATATGAAGCCATCCTCATATTACTACCAGATCTTTGACAAAGTAGACAAAACATACACTGGCAAAAAGAATCCCTATTTAATAAATGATGCTGGAAAAATTGAGTAGCCATACATAGAAGACTGAAACAGGATCTGTACCTCTCATCTCTCACAAAAATCAACTCACAATGGATAATGGACTTAAACTTAAGGCAGGAAACCATAAGAATTCTAGAAGAAAACATTGGAAAAACTCTCATGGACATTGGCCTACTCAAAGAATTTATGATGAAGAAAAAGCAATCACAGCAACAAAAATAAATAAAGAAATGAGTCCTGATCAAATTAAAAAGCTTCTGCACAGCCAAGGAAACTACCTTTAGAGCGAATAAACAATCTTCGGGATGGGAGAAAATATTTGCATGCTATGCATCTGATAAAGGGCTGATAACTAGAATCTATATAAAACTCAGGAAAATCATCAAGAAAAAAAAAATCAAACATCCCCATTAAAAAGTGGGCAAAGGGCTGGGAGTGGTGGCTCATGCCTGTAATCCTAGCACTCTGGGAGGCTGAGGTGGGAGGATCACTCAAGGTCAGGAGTTTGAAACCAGCCTGAGCAAGAGCGAGACCCCATCTCTATTATAAATAGAAATAAATTAATCGGCCAACAAAAGTATATAGAAAAAATTAGCCAGGCATGGTGGCACATGCCTGTAATCCCAGCTACTAGGGAGGCCAAGGCAGAAGGATTGCTTGAGCCCAGGAGTTTGAGGTTACTGTGAGCTAGGCTGACGCCATGGCGCTCCAACCAGGGCAACAGAGTGAGACTCTGTCTCAAAAAAAAAAAAAAAAAAAAAAAAAGTGGGCAAAGGACATGAACAGAAATTTTTCCAAAGAAGATGAACTAATGGCCAACAAACATATGAAAAATTTCTCAACATCTCTACTCATCAGGGAAATGCAAATCAAAACCACAATGAGATATCATTTAATTCCAGTGAGGATGACTTTTATCAAAAAGTCCCCAAACAACAAATGTTGGTGTGGATGTGGAGGAATAGGAATACTCATATGCTACTGGTGGGACTGTAAACTAGTATAACCTTTATGGAAAGTAGTATGGAGATACTTCAAAGAACTAAAAGTAGAACTACTATTTGATTCAGCAATCCCACTACTGGGCATCTACCCAAAGGAAAATGAGACATTCTATAATAAAGATATCAGCACTGGAGTGTTTATAGCAGCACAATTCACAATTGCAAAGATATGAAAATAGCTGAAGTGCCCATCAATACATCAGTGGATTAATAAAATGTGGTATATGTATACCATGGAATACTATTCAGCCATAAAAAATGGTGAACTACCTATTGTATTATTCTGGATAGAGCTGGAGCCCATTCTGCTAAGTGAAGTATCACAAGAATGGAAAAACAAACACTACGTGTACTCACCATTAAATTAGTACTAATTGTTCAACACTAATGTGTACATATGGGAAGTAACATTCATAGGGTGTTGGGAAGGTGAGAGAAAGGAGGAGGAATGGGTAAAATCACACCTAATGGATGTGGTGTGTACTGTCTGGGGAATGGACATATGCTTGTAGCTCTGATTTGGGTGGTGCAAAGGCAATTTATGTAACCAAAGCGTTTGTACCCCCATAGTACTCTGAAATTAAAAATAAAATAAAATTAAATTAAGACCGATTTCTCTGTGCCTGTTGGCCACTGCCCTTCTACATTGTAATTAAAGGTGAAATAGCTCATGTGGTAGGAATGATGGAAAAAGGATATTTGGGTAAAGAAAAAAATGAGAAAAAGGAATTTCTTCTAGAGTAAGAATATTCCCACCAGTTCTGAGCCACAGGGTCATTCTCTCATGTTGCAGTGTGGTTAGCTTCACCTTTAGATCGAGCTGAAGGAGTGGCTTCTGGCTGGCCAGCAATGAGACCACAGTGCCCCTGGGAGGTCTGGACACCTCCAGTTTTCTTAGTATGGGATGGACATCCTTTAGGGCGGCCAGAGCTTCACCCATGGGGGTAGCCCCAAACCCATTGCGTTGTGCAATCTCTTTGCTTAGCTTTTTTTCCCACAGGCTGCACACCCCTGGAAGCTGTGCAATGGGAATGTGAGCTGGCTGTGCAGTCAGAATTCTGCCACTTTAGAAAAATGTATACACAATTTAGGGATGGCTGCCCAGGATCCAGTGTATTGTATCATACCATGCATGTGCTGCATTGCTTCAGGACCATAAATTTAATTCCAAACTTGACAGTTGTGCCACAGCCTATAAAATATTTACATTGTTTTTTAAAATATATATTATGTACTGTACAATCTATAAAATATTTATATGTGGACATTTTTCTGAAAATACTGTATTCTATATATTATTTCAATATCCCTGCATACTGGACTGAGCATCAGGAGATCTGGGTTCTGGTTCTGGCTTTTGACTACAAGGCTATGTGAGCTTGGGCAAGTCCATTCACTTCTCTGATTTTTTCATGTGTAAAATCAGGAAACTGGGGCATGGACTCCCCAAGATCCCTTTCAGCTGTACCTCTAGGCAGGTACAAGATAGGCAGTCCTCCACCTGTAGCAAACCCTGAGCACTCTGCCAAAGATATGCTTGTTTCAGCTCAGGACATTAGGGAGCACCCTGCCAGGTGGAAGAAGTGCATCCTGGTGCAGAGAGGAGCCAGACCTCTAACATAGCAGCAAGAAAAGGAAGTTAGGAATATAAACAGTCTTAGAGGCAAACAATGGCTAAGAATGTGGGCTTTGGAGAAGGGCCTTTCTGGAGGTGAGCCCAGCTTTGCTGCTCAGTATTTTGTGACGTTGGGCAATTTGGTTAAATTTCTGAACTTTGGAGTCCTTATATGCAAACTGAGGAGATTAATATTAATACTAAGTACCCCCTGGTGTTGTTCTGAGGATTCATTACATTAGAAATGTAATGTGCATTTTTCATTCGATATAGCATATAAGGGCTCAGTAAACATTAACTATTATTTTTAGTATTGATTTATCAAAAAGTCATTTATCTAGAGACTGTAAATCTCTTTCAAATATCTCCTCAAAGATGCTTATCAAATTCTCCCCAAAGAAACCCTTCTGGTTTCCCACATGTATAAAAATGTGTCCCCTTACCTGGTAATTTGTTGCCATGCAAAAATAGATCATAATTATAGAGAAAAAGGTAAGAATTTTGTGAAGTAGACTGTTAGCCCATACCATTTGAATATATAATGTTATCATTAGCCTCTATGTTAACTTGTTTAATTGTAAGCTTTAGGAAGATTTGAACCACATAGTAGATGAGGATATCTTTTAATGTTCAGCTATCATGTTCTGATTTGTCTGGGACAGTTTTTCTTTGTGCTGTGGTCTCTGAGTTATTATTTAAAGTGTACCTTTTTACCCACAGAAGTGTCCTGGTTTAGACAGACAATGTTTCCTCTATTTAAGTTAATTAAATGTTGAATTGATGGATATCTCTACAAAAAAACTATTTGGGAATACTGTTTTCCTGAAGAAGTCAAATTAAACATCATACATCATTTCAACTTCAGTCATTTTCCAGGGTGTCTAATTCTTGTCCATATGTTGTGTGGTTGATAAGGGACTTGAATCTGTCAAAGATGGTTATTGTAGAAGTTCCACAGGAAGGCTGGGAAGGTGGTGGACTAGAAGCAGCCCATGCACACACCACTCTCAAGGAAAGGATCAAAAGTTGCAGGGAGATGCCTACCTACAAATGGCTCTTCTCAGCAAAACATTGTTAAGCCCCAGAGAATTGATGTGGGACATTTGGAGTGAAAGAGAAGGTGACAGGGTGATTCATTTGGCAAGATCCAAGGGATTCATGGGAAGTCATCCTGGGGGAAGGGCAGGAGGATGGAGCCCTGGAGCACCACCACGCTCACCCCTCAGGTACCATGGCCCAAGTTGTGAGGGGGATCCTTCCACAACCACAACTCTCTGGACTAATCAGGGAGCTGTCCAGAGTCTGTGCAGAGACATTACACCAGAGAGTCAAAGCAACAGGGATCTGGTGGCTGCTAATCCCGGGTTTCTGCAGCTGACACCATCCCGAGTTATCAAGTACGTGGCACCAGGTCTACATGGGCCTCAGCTTTGTAGCATAGCCTTTGTATCACCCCTGCCTGGCTGGGGAGGGAGTGGGCAGAGTGGATGCTCCCCAGGCCCAAGGCTCTGCTCTTGTGACTTCAGAGATCCCACTGGGCCTATGACACCATCCCCGAGATTCCAGCCTGGACTCCAAGATCCCACCCTCGAAAGTCTCCATCCCTGCTGCTGGGCCAGCAAAAGTGTGCCAAGGTTCAATGCTCTCTTTGCAGGGAAGCCCCAGTGTTGAGCTGACATTACACCTGGACCTGGTTTGAGCAAATGTTCACAGCCTGGAGACCCACAACCACTGCCTAGATAGCCTTACCCAGTTGCCACTGTCACTTCTATGGGATTGCTCTGCCTGGGGAGAGCAATCCCACACAATGCCAGCCTCCATGGAGAGAGTCTCACCCAGCCCCCAACTCAAACTTCTAACAATGATCTGGGGAACAACCCACTACCCCACACAAAGATCAACCACCACCAGCGTTAACTGTGGCAATCACAGGGGAACAGGACAAAACAGAACAGCTGCACTATAGACTCTCAGTGCACCCACCCCTCCCCTGCCAGGTCACTGTTCCAGAGTAGGACATAAAAGTGCCATGTGGGGACTACTCCTCCTTCTAAATAAAGAGAAGAGTTCCAAGCAAAGGAGAACAGGTGTCCTGCAAACCTATTAGCCTGGGCTGAGAAAAGAGAATTTGGAGAAAAAGAAACCAGCAGAAGAACCCTGGCATCATGAAAAAACAAAACAGTTTGACATCCCCAAGGGATCACAGTGGAGCTACAGCAGTGGACTCCAACCAAAAGGAAGTTGTCAAAATGACAGAAATGGAATTCAGGATATGGATGGCAAGTAAGATGAATGGAATTGAAGAGAAAGTTGAAAACCAATAAAAAGAAGCCAAAAAAATTTCAGAAAATAAATTAAAAAAATGAAAAAGTCACAAAGAGTTAGACAACATAAGAAAGGATATAATAAAACATAAATAAATGAAAGAATCATTTTGGGAATTTCAAAACACAGCAGAAAGATTCAACAACAGACCAGAAGAAAGAATCTCGGAGCTTGAAGACAAGGCTCTCAAGCTAACCCAATCATCCAAAGAGGCAGAAATGAAAATAAGAAAGACTGAGCAATCACTTAGAGAAATATGGAACATGTGAAGCAAACTAATATACAAATTGTAGGTATCCTTGAGGTAGAAGAAGAAGGAGCAAAAAGCATGGAAAATCTATTCAAGGGAATTATTGATGAAAAACATTCATCAATAAATTATTGATGAAAAACTTCCTGAGTATCACTAGAGATTCAGACATAGAGATATAAGATGGTCATCAAACATCAGGATGACTCATTGCAAATAGCACATCTCTAAGACACATAGTAATCAACTAGGCCAAAGTCAGAATAAAAGAGAAAATTCTACAAGCAGCAAAATGAAAGCAACAAATAATTTCCAAATGAAAATGCATCAAGCTACCTGCAGACTTCTCAGCAGAGACCTGATAAGCCAGAAGGTATTGGGGCCCTATCTTCAGTCTTAAGTAGAACAACTTCCAGCCTAGAATTTTGTATCCTGCAAAACTAAAGTTCATAATTGATGGAGAAATAAAGACTTTTCCAGACAAGCAAACACTGAGGGAATTTGTCACGACCAGACCTGTCCTACAGGAAATACTTAGAACTGCATTATACATGGATTGGCACCATAGATACTCACCAGTGTGAAATCACCCAAAAGCTAAAGCTCATAGCTCATAAAAAACAATAGCACAAGAGGGAAAACAAAGCAATAAGGCACTATCCAACATGATGAACCGAACAGCATCCCACATATCAATTCTGTCACTCAATGTTAACAGTCTGAATGTTCCACTCAAAGGAAATAGACTGGATGAATGGATGAAGAAACACAACTGAAATATCTACCGTGCACTTAAACTAGAAAACATAGAGAAAATGGAAATTCACAACTTCCCAAGACTCAATCAGGAATATATAGGACTCCTGACCATACCAATAATGAGCAATGAGATTGAAACAGTAATAAACAAACTCCCAACAAAAGAAAAGCCCCAGACCAGATGGATTCATAGCTGAATTCTACCAGACTACAAAGAAGAGCTGGTACACATCCTAAAGAAATTATTTCATAACATTGAGAAGGAAGGAATCCTCCTCAACTCATTCTATAAAACTAATATCACCTTGATACTAACGCCAGTAAAGGACACAACAAAAAAAGAAAACTACAGATCAATCCCTTATGAAGATAGATGTGAAAAGTCTCAACAAAATACTAGCAAATCAAATTCCACAGCCCATCAAAAAAAAAAAAATAATAATTCACCATGATCAGGTGAGGTTCATCCCAAGGATGCAAGGATAGTTCAACATACGCAAATCAATAAATGTGATTCACCACATAAAAAGAAGCAAAAGCAAAGATCATATGATCTTTTCCTTAGATGCATAAAAAGCATTTGACAAAATCCAGTGACCTTTCATGAAGTCCCATGGGAATAGATGGTACAAGTATGTCCCCAAGTCTTAAAGTCAAACTGGATCTGTAACTTGAGGAAAAGGATTATGAAAACCCTTGATAATATTATTGAGATCCCGACTCTGTTTCTTCATTCAACTGTCCCCATTGTGCTAAGCAATAGGGGATACAACAATGGGAACAAGATAAACATAGCTTGTTTTTGCTTTCATGGGGCTCACATTTTACTGAAGGATGCAAAAGAAATAAGTTTTTTTTTTTTTTTTGTTTTTGTTTTTTAAATTTTTTTTTTTTGAGACAGAGTCTCACTTTGTTGCCCAGGCTAGAGTGAGTGCCGTGGCATCAGCCTAGCTCACAGCAACCTCACACTCCTGGGCTCAGCAATCCTTCTGCCTCAGCCTCCCAAGTAGCTGGGACTACAGGCATGTGCCACCATGCCCGGCTAATTTTTTGTATATATATATTTTTAGTTGACCAATTAATTTCTTTCTATTTTTGGTAGAGACGGGGTCTCGCTCAGGCTGGTTTCGAACTCCTGACCTTGAGCAATCCGCCCGTCTCGGCCTCCCAAAGTGCTAGGATTACAGGCGTGAGCCACCGCGCCCGGCCTAAGAAATAAGTTTTATCAGAAACTTTTTCAATAGAAAAAAGTATTTAAAAATTATGACAAGTTTAATAAAAGGAAAAGGAAAGAGCTAAGGTAGAAGATAATGGAAGTACATGAGGGGAAACTATCTTCAGATAGGTCATTGGAGAAAGCCTCTTGAGGAATGTATTAAAACTTAAGGGGGAAGTGCTACAGGTAGGAAGAACTACTGCATGTGAAGAGGTCCCTGAATCAGGAAATGGTTGAGTGCCTTTTGGAAACTAAGAGAAGATCAGTGTGGCTGGAAATCACTAAGAGGAGAGCCTGGCATGAGATGAGGCCTGGGAGATGGGCACAGACCAGACCAGGCAGCACCCACTTGTTTGTGGTCAAGAAAGTAGGTTTGCTCCACATGATATAGAAAGCCATTAAGGAGCCTTAGGCCTGAAATGACAGGATCCAATTATGTTTGATGTTGTTCTGATTTCTGTTATAATTTACTGTCCCGTTGTGTGGAGGGTGACTTGAGGTGAGTGGCACGTAGAGAGATCAGGTGAGTGCAAGCAGGCAGATTCTGACACGTTTTCCAGGTTGACTTGATAGGACCTGCCGAGGGAAGTGGAGAATCAAAAATGACCCAATGGTTTTGGCTCCGTGTGCTAAGTGAGGGAATATATACGGGAGATATGTGGAAGTGGAAAGACAGGTTTGGGAACCAGAAATCAAAGTTTCTATTTTGAAAATGTTAAAATTGAGAAATTTCTGAGATATTCCAGTGATGAACATTAACTAGGCAGTTGGGTATGTAAATATGAATCTCTGAGAAGTGTGAACTGAAGTTATAAATTTGGCACTCATTAGTATATCCATGGAATTAAACATTGGGAATGATGAGATCACCTAGGAGAAGACTATGGACAGAAAAAGAAGGGAAGGAAGGAATGAGGGGTGGTGAGGGGGGTGGGTAGGGCTGAGCCCTGAGGAATATCGACATGTGAAACTGAGAAGGGAAGTGGAGAAAACAGAGGACAAAAGGGGAAAAGCCATCAAGGCGAAGACAGCTGAGAGAGAGGGACATGAGAAAGGCCAAGAGAAAAAGAGTGTTCCAGGAAGGAAGAAGTGGGCAAACTGGGTGAGCAGCCCAATGAGATGAGGACAGAGAAGTGTCCACTAGATTTGGTCACATGGACGGAGGTGGTTGGGGCCCCGATGAGAGCAGCTCAGTCATTGTCTTTGGTATTTGAAAGTGGTATGTCGGAATGGATCAATCTGCATAGATTTGCTTGTAGTCACAAAGATTAAAAATTCAAGTGAATGACCTTGAATGACCCGTGTGTTTGCTCACACTGGCCTCAGCCCTGAAGCTTACTGGGACTTAGCAACAGGCCGTGGTGGGGGGTGTTTGGGAAGGCAGCCCTGGGATAGAGGGCAGTGCATTCCTTTGTGTGTCACAGTTTACATGGTGCAGCTGGAGAACTCACAGTGAAAGTCCAGAAATGCTTGTGGATTGACTTGTAAATAAAGGATGCATTGCAGGTTCAAACTCCTTTTTCAGTCACTTTGTGAGAGGCAATGTGAAGTGTGAAGGACAAAGTCTCATAAAAGCCCAATGTGGGTTTCTCTCAAACATAATCGTTAAGTGCTTTAATCCTCTCTATTACTCTGTGGAGCAAGCAAGGGTGTTGCAGTACCATCATCCCAGTTTTAGAGATCCAGAAACTCAGGTTGAGAGGCTAAGTTGGCCAGGACCACACAGCCAGTGGGTGGCAGAGCCAGGAGCTCCCAGGGTGGCCTGAGTCCCAGGCTCATGTCATCCCACTCTTCCCCTGGGAAGAAACTTGGGATTCGAGATGCAGAGCAATGGCCTGAGGAAAGGCCATTCTCTTTGTGTTTTTATTCTATTTTCAGTTCTTTCTCCCTTTCCTCGGGTAAATGTTCATTTCTTCCATTTCCTTTTTTGGCCATTCCTTAGGCAGGGGCTGGAGAGCCCAAGAGGACTCAGGGCCCACCCTCTACCCACTTCTTTTGCCTTTTCATTCTGTGAATGGCTCGCTGTTGAAGGGTAAGAGGAAAATAGCAAAGGTAAATGGAGGACTTCTTAGATTGGAGGGAGGGAGGGAGGGACTGCACACAGGCAAGGCCATTATGCAACAGACCACGAGGGCTGTGCACGTATGATTTAATTTTCAACTGGAGTCGTGATATCACATTCATCTGGGGGGGCTGAAAAAAACCTTTTTGTTGATGCTTTTGAATGGTTAGAATCAGGTGGTCATACACAGTGTGGTCATTATTCCAAAAGACGAAGCCTAAACAGGCACATAAACGGTTCACACAGTCTTCTGAGCCTCACTTAGGGACCAGGGAGCCCTGAGCCAAGCCAGATGGGCAGGGGTCCCCAGCGTTGCTGGCAGCTTCACCGTGGGAGTTCTGGTGCGCAAACCCCTGGGACAGCGGGATTTCAGAGGCTCAGTGGACAGAAGAGGGCTGAGAGGATTGCTAGAGTCTGTCCCAGATGGATCGTTTAAGTGTCTCCCTCCCAGAGCAGAACGTTCTGTGCCCCCCTTGGCCAGCCGCTCTCATGCTTCGAAGCTGCATGCTTCCAGTGGCCACAATAAGAAAGGGATGGCTTTATAAAAATGCCTCACACTAGTACTTTAATTAAAAGAAAATCCTTCTATGTTCTGTAGCATTTAAAAGCTTCATTGTAATAAATGTTTGCGGAAATAAAGCTTTCCTTTGTGTGCCTTTGCAAGACAGGGAAAACTGGCCACGTTTCCACGGCAGTGTGGGAGGTTGAAGAGAGAGGGCCTCTTGAATGCACTATGCAAATTTATGAAAACAACATGCAAATCAGTATAGTTTCAGTGATTCAAAACAAACAAACAAACAAATGACAGGAAAGAAAGTGGTTCCTGTGTCTCTCGGAGGATTCCTGATTCTACTCACAGGGATGTCCAGGTGTGTGTGTGTGTGTGTGTGTGTGTGTGTGTGTGCGTGCATGTGCATGTGTTTGGAGGGTGACAGGAGAAGATGTAGGGAAGCAATGAGACCTGAATACGCCAAGGAAATGTTGCTATTTTCTGTGACCCAAGAACTCCTTCCCTTCTCAGGAATAATAATTATTGTCAGAGTAAAATGGCGTTCTATGTGCAGTGAGTTGTGCAGAAGGGTGTTTTGAAGTATAGCAAAGACACAAGGGACTGGAAGAGACAGGAGGAGTCCCCTTAAATGCTGGACATGGGGCCCCTGCTCAAGCCTCGCTTTGGGGGATCCAGCTTTGGTTCTCTCTCTTCCTGGGGACAGGAATCTGCAGGGCCAGCTGCAATGCCCCTCCAGCGTTTGCATCTCCCTTCTGGTTCATACTCTGAGCACTCCAAAGAATCCAAAAGTTCCAGCATTGAATCTGGCCGGCCAGGTTGCTAGGAAGGCGTGCTTGTCAAGGGAGGAGGACAGACTGTATTCCACAGTTTACCAGCTCGACTTGAGATGCTTAGATGGCTAGCCCTAGAGTATGTGAGCCTCCTCTGGCACTCCAGCCCCTGAATCCCTGTTATTAGAAGCGGGCCTGGCCAGGGGACATTTTCTAGTCCTGGGCCAGCCTCTAGTGGCTATTTCATCCTGGACAAATTTGTTTCTTCTCTGGACGTTAGAGCCCTCATTGCTTACTCAGCACCAGGGTGAGGTTGGACTGGATGAGTATCCAGAGCTTTGGAAGATAAACATCTCTGAGAAAGGTAGGACATTTAAAAATACTCTCCCGATATCAAAAGGAGGGTACACATTGCCTTTTCCATGCGGGTTGTGTATCATGGTTTCTGAGTTGGAATGGGAGTCAATGGTTTATGCATCTGTTACATTCTTCAAAAATGCATTAATCTTGGAATGTGAGACTTGCACACAATTGTAAGGTGTTGTACTATTAAATTAATCTCATTTAATTGTGCCTTCTTAAGAGTTACAGCCTTCTGAACTTAGTATGTGAGTTTATGCAAATAACATGCAAATATGAATTCAAGTGCTTTAAATAACCCACCCATACAGGACTAGAAAACCATAACCTGAGTTATAGGTAGCACCACAACTAGAATTCACTTTAGAGTGATCAACATTTATCTAATAATTGTACACTGAAACCATTAAACAATGAATTCTTGCAAGTCCTCTTCATTCGGGACAAACAGGTGCCCTGCCAGGCCAGTGTGTGGTGAATTTTGTGGGAAACTCCTCCAGCAGTTACACTGAACCTGTATTTCTATCTCCTACTCCCAGGTCAGTTTCCCTTGCATCTTCCCCCATCAATGTCCCTCCTCAGGGATAATTAGCTGCCATGTCTGGCAGTCAAACAGGAGCCTACCAAAATGGGGGCATGATAAAGCCATGGTTTGCTTTCCTGCAATTTTGCAGATAAGCAGCCCAAATATCCTGGCATACCTCTGAGCCCTATATTTTAATATATCTGAAGCCAAAAGTTGCACACTCCAGGCTGATGAGGATTGCCTGGCCATTTGTTCACCGCCATCTTTTACAGCATGGGGAAACAGCCTTCATTTACTCTCCCTGTGTTTCCCGGGCAGGAAAGTCGCAGCCGCAGAACATGGCCCAGGGAGCCTGGTGATGCTCCTTGTGTCCGACTCCCTCTAAAGCTCCCACAGACTGAAGTTCTACAGCCTCGAGAAGCACTGCCCAGTGAAAATGTACTTCAAGCCACAAATATAATTTTAGATTTTCTAGTGGCTATATTAAAAAAGTAAAAAGAAACAGGTTTAACTTTTTACATAATACACTTTGATTTACCCAAGATATCCAAAATATTACCATTTTCATTTGGAATCCACATGAAAATTATTAATGAGATAGTCTACAGTCTCCCTGCCACCACCCTGCAAACTAAGCCTTCAAAATCTGGTGTTTATTTTACACTCTTGCACACATTTGGGACTATCGACATTTGAAGTGCAGGCACAAGTGGCTAGTGGCTATCAGATTGGACAGCCTTCAGCTTCCGTGACAGTTTGCTTACTGTGACAGGAGGCTGGAGATGGGAGGTGCAGAGAAGCCTCATTCTCAAAAGCATGCACTGCCTGTGTGTGCATACTGTTTATCTTTGCAGTGATATGAATAACCATCCCATCCTGTATGCCTACTTATGTAATTAATTAGCATTTATATAGCAGTTTATGTTTGCAGAGTGCTTTATTGATACAGTTGCCAGTTTATTTATCTACTCTCATGTTATACTTTCATGTGTGCCTACCTGTGCTAATTACTGCTATAATTATTGAAGTTATTTAAGAACACAACTCATAGTTACCTTCAAGAACACCAACCACCATTTTAATAGCAACTATAAATTCCATCTTCCTTCTCCAAGTTCTGTCTACTTCACAAAGAGATTTTATGCCTCCACCCAATTTTCTCCAAGTTCTTGGTCTGCCTCAGAGTGAAAAATGCATTTAAAAGCAATCTGGTTATTGTCTTTTCCCCTTTGTCAGCTTAAATTTCACATGAATGAGATAGAAGTTTAATGGCATATCTTCCAGTAACAATAGCCTCGAAATACACAGCATTTCAACATGAAAAGGATAATTACAAGTAATGACCACCATCATCAAATAATGCTATCTCTAATATCGCATGTCATTTCCTACTCCTAGTCCCCAACTTCTTTCATGACAAACAGCAGGCAGGCAGAGGGCAGGGCCCTGGGCTCTCAGGTTGCACAGTGCCCTTTTGGTCTATGTCCCCTGCTTTCTGAGGCTGGATACAGTCTGAGCCTTTTGGGAGGCAGAATGGAGAGATGGGGGAGCTTGAATAAGCAGTCCTGAGGTTCAGGAAACATGGAATTGTGATGCAGCTGGGAGATTTGAAAGAGCATTCCACCTTGGCCATTCCCCTCTGCATCCCCTCCCTGCCTCCCCCCAAATCAATGAGGGGGAAAAATTACATTGCTCCAATTCATTCCGTGGTTCTGCTGCTCGCGGTGATTGGAAATGCCAGCGAGGGGAATGATATACATCATGTGATGAAAGGAGAGTACAAAAATATTCACCAACAGCTATGAAATGCAGCTGCCTCCACAGCAAAACCAGGCGGCTCTTGAACAGAACACAACAACACCACCCTAGAGACTCAACACCAACTCCCGCTCCAAAGCAATTTTGTGAGCCCAATATTGGGGATTAGAGACGAACATGAGAGATCTTACGCCACAAATCATTGCACACCCAACGCTTCTGCTACCTACTCTTGTCTCCCCTGGGGGAAATCATTAAGCCTCTTTCTGTCTCTCTTTAAAATGGGAGCTAAATTAGTAACTTACCACAAAGGAGTGTTTTCTTAATTACTTGCGTACAAATTGCTTGACATTATTGAATGAAAGGTATCAAGAAGAATGCAAGCTATTACTGTGATTATTTTTGTTCTAATATAAAGCAGCAGGCCAGAGCCTTTTCCGTCTCTGGATTATGTTTCAGTTCAGTGATACTTCAGGGATTGGTTTCCTAAGGCTCCGACCATTAGCACAAGCTGCATTTCAAAGGCGAATGGGGGAGACCAACCTCCTGAGGCCCAGGCGTGGCACGTGTGCAGGCGCAATTGGAAGGAAAGGGCAGATTTGGGAGAAAGCATGGGTGGTGGCCTCGTCCCGGGTGGCCACGACGTAAAATTATCCACCTCTTATGACCCACTGCTTATCCTTTCCCTGTTGAGTGGGCCTTGCAGGCTTGGTTGTGAGGGTGAGCCTTCGGCGGGGGCCCAGCCTGATTATTGCCAGAGTTGCATCCTAACACCCGCTTGCCGAGGCGTCAGGTATGATCACAGGCTTCATGAATAAACGTGGATGGACACGCCACGGCCTTGCCAGGAAAGATGAGAGACAAGCTTTCCTCTGTGTTACCTCTAAGGGAACGTGGAAGAAGGGACAAATACAAGAACTGGCATTTCCTTGAAATCCTACCAGAGCCAGGGGCTTGCCCCTCTGCTGCCAGTCCTACCCCAGGGCCAACACCACAGTGAGCACCACTCGTCAAAGGGGGATGGTCCTGCCAGGAGCCATCTGTGAGTCAAAGCAGTCTACCAAGGGAATTTGAACTAATCGTGCTTGACCCTGATTTGCTATTGCATCTTTGAATCACACTGTCATTGTGTCTTCATTAGGAACACTGGGTAAAGAGAAAGTGACACAATATGGTAATTATGCTGGGAAATTGGGTGGCATTAGAATAAGGCCTTGGAATACTTTCTATGGAATTCTTTTGATCAAAACATTTGCTCTGTTGGAGATAATATTAATACTAAAGGAGGCCTTTGACTAATTAGACAAGTTCATAGTCCAATGGGATGGTAAGGAAGAGGAAGTCTGTTACTTGGTGGATCTCTCTGTTATACATAGAGTTATTTATTCACTTTGCTAAAAAATCTTCCTTATAAATCCCGGTATATTATTTTTGCTATTTATGTCTTAATGATATTGTCAGGAGAATGTTTAAACCCCATTTAGCTTCTGACTCTCTGTGTAGAAAAACTATTTCTCCTCCCATATGCAATTTTCTGTTCATTCATTAATTGTACTGCTGCTTTCCTAAATTTATTTATGGCCTTCTAAATATGTATCTTAATTTACACATCGAGTCCCACGGGGAACCTATAAAATGTAAAATCTTATATAATAGCAGAAGCAGCCACAAATATTTTAATATCCAGGGCTGCTTCTGAATCCTAATTTTGCAGATGGCGTGAAGTTCATTTTATAGCAGCCATTGAGAACTAATAAATGCCATCTGCATCACTCAGCAGTGTCAATGATCCACCGGATTTTGTGCCCAGGGATGCTGTGGAAGCAGAGTGGCTCCGGCCCTTCCCCGACCGGCCTCCAGCTGCAGGCCCCAGAGCTGCCTTGCCCTGTCAGCCGCCACAATTCTGTTCAGGTCGGCACCGAGCGGGCTTTTGAACTTCTAATCCGCCAGTGGAGAGATACTCTCCAGAGGGTAATTGCTGCACAGAGCATTCGGGGAGGGAGGTGGGCTGGCCCCTCCCCTGCTTATTGCATCTGCACTCCTCAAATGCTAGAGAGGAGCAGAGTGGAGCAGCAGGGAGTGGCAGTGAGGCTGCGGCCACCAGGCTTGGTCCGCTGGCTGGGAGGTCACGCATTCCTTATTTTAGGCTTTCTTGTTTTCCATTTTGGTAAGTCCTCTCCTTAAGAAAAACAAAAGCTCCTATGATGAGAGAACGGTAAGGGAGCCAGAAATAGATTTAATGACTTTATTACTTATATTTCCATGCTTTATTTTGCGAAATAGTTATCTAAGCCCCCCAGTATGTTCTAGACACCGTGTAAGATATATCTATACTATAGCTATATCTATAGCTAGTTATATATATATAATTTATATATAGCTACATAAACATATTTAGATATAAGTTATGGAAGGATTCCCAAATGATCCCTGCCCTTAAGGGATTTAATATCTAATAATGTCTAGAAGGGGATATTGCACTATTTGCAAGTGTACACAGTAGGAAGTAGTAAGTGCTCTAAGAGAGCGAAGGAGGGGAGAGAGAAAGAATTTTTCCAGTCTCCAAGAGGATGGGGAAGAAGGTATGAATCCAGAGAGAGCTTATGGGGGAGATGCCAATGGGACCAGATGTCATGGGCAGAAGGTGGTCAGCTGGCCTTATAGAGTCCTTAGAAGTCAATTAATGTTAATCAAAGTAGAGGTCAACTCCCTCTCCTTTTTCTCTGTTCCTCATGGAACTTGTTGCTGTCTTGCAAAATCTCCTTCGCTTTTCCCCTTTAAGCCTGTCTTTGCTGTTTCCTTGAACTGGATTTCATCTGGATGCAAATTCAAAAGGAGCAATAGGGTAATCTGCTTTTAGGTGTCCCGGGAGATGGTTTGCTGAAGGCTGGGCAGAGCAGCACATCTAGTCAGCTTGATGAGATGTGTTAGTTCAGAGAAGTCTGAGAAGTCCCAGAGCAGCTTGGACACGGAGGAGCAAGTAAATGGTCCAATCAAGTTTTGTCTTGAGATTCATCGAAGTCACCTGGGTAGAAGTTACAGGGAGAGAAAGCCTGCATGCAGAGCTCTTTGCTGCGAGGTGTCCCTGGCCTTAAATTGTCTCAGTCTCTTAAAGATGAAAAGTTGTACCCAGAGATCATAATTTTTCCATTTGCGAAGTTGTCTTATACCCAAAAGCTAATTCAATTGACATTCAAAAAGATTTAATCTTTCTGTTGGCCTGCTTGCCCACCTTCCCTCCCTCCCTCCCTCCCTCCCTCCCTCCCTCCCTCCCTCCCTCCCTCCCTCCCTCCCTCCCTCCCTCCCTCCCTTCCTTCCTTCCTTCCTTCCTTCCTTCCTTCCTTCCTTCCTTCCTTCCTTCCTTCCTTCCTTCCTTCCCTCCCTCCTCTCTTGAATTTGGCTTTACACAAAAAGACATGAAATAAATGAATCAAGGTAGAAAAAACACCATGCTGCTGCTCTTGACGGGAAAGAGGGAATCTTCTCCAAAGTCACCAGCATAACTTTCATCCCAGATAGGGTCTCCCCACAGCAAAGGAGGCCCCGATTCCACAGGAGTACATCAGAGAATACCCCGGATTGTGGTGTGGAGGAACCACCAAGCCTGGGCAAGCCACCTGTAGGTGCAGCTAGGATGAAAATCCAGAAAGGGATGGGGAAATAGCAGTCAGTAATATTCTCGACCATCCTCTTATGGTTAGCTGCAAAATGCTGAACATTTCCTTCTTCCTAAAGCAAGTAGAAAAAAGTGGTGTCTAAACCAACTCATCTAAGTGTGCTTCACTGCACTTCACATGGCAAATAAGATCATGTCCTTGCTGGTGTATTGTCAGCTGACACAGCCCTGGCAACTCAGGCATTGTGCATCCTTGGTATTATGGATTTGGTAGGAAGAGTCCAGAACAAGGATCAGGGGACCCATTGGCCAGGTGGCCCAGGCTAAGTAGGATGGGGTTCTGACATGAGACTGGATTGACAATCCAGAGGGCCTACCTGGGGGCAGAGGGGCTATTCATGAATAATTGGCCCTGGGGCCTGTGTTTTTTATTGTATCATAATATATATCTATATATCTATGTATAACATAGAGAGTAAATAAAATATAGAGATTAAGTATAAAGTCTATAAAATTGCATATGAGCAATATAATCTTATATATTTTAATTTTTGAGGGAGCTTGCATTCTTGAATTAGCCTGAATTAAACCCATATATTACATAACTTGACTGCAATATCATATTTTTAGGAAAGAGTGAAGATTAGAGCCAATGTGTGTGGGACCCTCTGCCATTAATAGAACAAATCTTAGCCTAGCACACAGCCTGGCATGTGTAGTCAACAAATAATAGCTCTTTTTCCTCTTTTTATGGAAGTTCAGTAGCCAAGAGGGTGGGCCATTGTTCTCTACAGAATCTGTATTTAAGTGTCAAGACTTCAGCCCTGCACGACTGGCAGGAGGAAGACAGAGCATCCCAGTTTCCTGCCAAGGGAGGGCTCAGTATGGACTCAGATTACAGGGGTACTAATGACTAAGATGAGGAGCTGTCAAAACTCAGGAGAAGGCCCCCAGCTGGAAGCCTGTTCCTGGTGCAGTTCCCTGTGGTAGGCAGGGGTAGAAGGTGGGCAGCCAGGTATCTGGAGCGTGTCAGACATCCAGAGATCCTTGGGAACATTGCATCACCTTGGGCTGCTCTGCAGAGGAAGGCCACACTGGAGGCCAATATTGGAAGGCAGAAACCATGGCTGGTCCCAGGTCCCAGGCCTGGGATGAGGGGCCTTAATTCTCAGCCCATCTGGAAGATTCTGGGGCACAGAAGAGAGCTGTGGAGGAACAAAGGCACCAGAAGTCCAGACATGACCTGGAAGCACATAATCTCTACAGCTCCCCACTGATATGTTGTTGTTGGCATCATTATTCATGGAGAAATATGGAGCATTGGGCTTTTCAATGCACTTAACTCAGGAGAGAGAATATTCCAAAGGATTGCAGTGCTGCAACAATGAGCTGGGGTGGTTTATGTGAAAGAACACATTAGAAACAACTGATATCTGTACTCCAGAATGAAAAAGACAGGGCTGGTGAAAGGCATTTATTTCTGCCTGGAGGCTGAGCTGTATACTCAGATATAACCTTATTCAGACCAAACTGTCAGTAGAGGAACAATCTACTTTTTTTTTTAATGGTAGCAAATTTTACTGTATTTAAAATAATCATCCCAGATAAGTGAAGAGTTGATAAATGAGCTCAATCTGCATATCACCTTGTAAGAGCAGAGCTGTGTATAATTACAGGATTGCTCTGGGGACTGTTGCTTTAGTCTGCTGAGTGGAAAAGGCAATGCTTTGTGAAATGGCAAGCCAGGGCTCTCGCGGTTAAGCAAAAGGGGGAATTTCATTTCACCCATTACTCCCTTTGCTTTGTCACTGGGGCTGCCAGAGAAACTCCCAAAAGAGAAACACAGCATTCTTGACTCTAATTGAATGAATCCAGTCATTACTTTTTGAGATGCTGCAGGACTTTCTTTTAATATGTGTACACACACAAAGTTGCTATAAAGGAGCTACTGATATAGTCATATTTAAGAGATGCAGGGGCAGATTATTCAAAACCCACTGAAAAGATAGAAATCATAATGAGAAGGAGAGTGAATGTAAGTGGAACTAAAATCCCAAAGAAAGGTGAAAGCAGCCAGAGAAAGAGTCTGTCTGTCATCCACCATCATTAGCTATGCATTTCCCCTTCTTGTGCTCAGTTCTTCCATGAAATAAATTATTTTCTCAGCTTCTGCCTTTCTTTGTCCTTCCTTAGGCTTTCTCTTTTGGCCTATTGGATTTCTCTTTTGAAACTGCCTTCCCAATGGAAGAATGTCGAAGGCCCTGAGATACATCCTTATTTCACATTGAGAGCCAAGTCCAAGGGCTTCAAACTCAAATCTTTTGGGGGAACCATAAAATGAGAGGTAGGAAAAACATTATAGAACTAAGGCTCTTTCTTTCATTCTGGAATGGGCTTCATTGTGACATCCACACCTTCTCATGCCTCAGCTTTCCCATTTTAATGTGAACCTGTTCATTTTATATTAAAATTGGATTATGCTCTTTGCTCAAAAGTTTATGAAATGTTTGTGATATAATTTCATAAATTCCAAAGTGCCATACAGCTGTGGTCAAATCTCCTATACTAAAGTTCTTTGGAAACTGGTGGTTCAGGAAAGCAGTTGCTTGGTGACCTTCTGGGAGTTATTTAGAAGGTCCCATGTCAACCCCAGAAAACACTGCTTTCAAAATTGTATCACATCAAATAACACTTACCATGGGGTCTTTCTGCTTGGTCTTCTCTTTCAATACTTGTAGTAGACACTTACTTGTCTCCTCAAACTTATTCTTTCCTTCTTTTTTAGTAATGGACTCCCCTTGAATTTTAGCAGGGCCCATGGTTTTCCATTAAAAAAGACTGCATTTTATAGGTTACCCACTGCTCAATTTTAACCAATGGAAGTAAACAGATATCTCATATCTTACTTTTATGGCTGAGGTGCAAATGTGAAGGCAAGAGCTAAGGTGGCCATTCTGGACCAAAAGAATAACCATTAGATGAGCTTTGCTCAATATGGAAGAAAAGAAGATGGAGTTCTGTGGTAAAGACTGTTGGGCCAGGAGTCAGATTATCTAGAAGGTTCTAGTTATTTTGCTCACTGACAAGGCGTATGACTTTGAGAAAGTCATGCAATTTCTCAAGGCTTAGAGCAAGTCACATACTTTCTTAAGCCTCTGGTATCCTCACATACTGAATGGGGGCAATAGGAAGTACTCTAACTATCTCACTGGTTATGGGGACTCAGGGATATCATTTATGTAGGAGCTATTTGAAAAGCATGAATCATTTTAAAACTGCAATAGGTTATAGCTGACATAATTAGAGGCAAAATAAACTTTATCCTATTGAGTCAAAGCAGATGTTTTGATGAAGATATCTCATAGAAGAAGCTTCTCAACTCAGTCTCCTAGAGCCTTGCCTATCCAAGAGCAATAGTATCAGCAGAGAAATAATTTGTGTCCAAGACCCTAAACTTGCCCAAATTATTAGTGACCTTCTCTGAGGATCCTGTACTTCTCCTTGCAAAGGGAGTTTCTATTGTCACCAGCAAGAGATGGATTTCATATTTTGACAAATTTGATGAAGAAAATTATTCTGCCAGGCAGCAGACAGATGCTATACCACTATGTGACAAGTTGATTGTCATGGTGGATGTCTGTGTAGCTGTGTTTATGAAGTTGAAATTGAAGACCCTTAATATTGTAAAGCTTGATGTCAGTTGTATGTGATTCTGCTCACAGAACGCAGTCTAATTTCATTTCAGAATGATTTCACCCACCCTTCACATACCCAACAAGATGCATACACCTCTGATGCTTGCAGAGACTTTTGAGCATGGCATCCAAAAGGTGACACATTACCTGGCCTTCTGCATATATCTGAATGCAAAATTGAGCATCACCCAATTTTGATCCATTCTTTTTATCAGTGCCATGGAAACACCATAGGGTAGCTTTTGAACCATTCTTCAAGACTCACTGTAAAAGTTCTGGAGCAAAAAGGCTTTGGAAAGGATTTTTGCATGAATCATAACAAGCCCAGGCAAAACTTCTTAAAATGGGCCATTCCAATGACAAACAAAAATCATTGCTGAAGTCTGATCATATTGTATCTGTTAGTTATCTTGTTCCTAAATAATTAATATATCATATGGCATTTATATGGGTTTTTCCACAAAGTAACCCCATTGAGAGTTAGGATAAGAATGAGACCTGGCAAAAAACTTTTGCCAGAGGATAAAAGGAAAGAGAAACCAAAGTAATATCACAGTTGTCATATACCAGTGCCATAGCCTCAAAACTAGGCATAGACTTGCAGAATCTTAGACTCTAATATGGACGATGTTTCCCTGAAATTTGGCACAGCAACAAGATTGCTGAAATACCTCATTACTTTAGTTGGACATATGCTGGAAGTGTCATTCTGCTAAAAGCAGAGCATCTGGTAAATTGTTGACTTGTTGATAATTTCATAGTCTAGAAGTTAGAGGAAGCAATGGGGAAAATGTCTACTTGATTTCAAATTCTGACCAACAAAGAAGAACTGGCTAGTGATGTGAAAATGATAGACAATTTGGAAGAAATTGATCACATTATCTTGAAATTGGTGATAGCAAAGGAAGATTTATAGCCTGGCATGTCAGGGACATATTAATAAATTTTTCAAAGAAGATTTGTATAAACTTAAGTAAAATACATGGTCTAACAGTAGATGTATTATGGGGTATCTACCTCAACAATGGCCCATTTTTTCTAGGAACTTTGTCTATTAAGGACCCATCAATGACTGTGTCCATCAATGACTTAAGACCAGCCTAGGCCACTATGTTTGCACCTCACAATCTCAATCAGGGATGACTTCTTACTCAGAGCCGGCCAATGACTGGAGTGGCTAACTGGAGACTCTTAGTTGGTGCATCCTAGAGACAAAAGGTCGTAGAGAGTTAGAGGTGGATCCTATCACATAGCAAGCCAGAGTCAATCCCTGTTGATTGAGCTGAGACTAAGACTAAGCTGGGGAAGTTTATTTGTAAGGAGAAAAATGGAACAGAGGGCAGATGGCAGGGAGGTGTAGAAATAGCGGGGAGTTAGAATGCAAGGCTTCACCGAAATGAAATCTTTGTATGCTTTGTTTATTGATATGGTGTCAATAAACATGTATGGATAAGGGCCAGAGAGGGAGAGAGATATCTCAGGATCAGTTACTAACTCTTACATTCCAAGTTTCAGGTCCTATGAGGTCCACTGGGCTTTGCTTTATGCCCATAGGTGTCTGCAATTGTCAGATGAGATCTATCAATAACTGACTTATCTTTTTGGGTTGGTTTGTTTTTGTTTTTTAATTTGAACTGATTACAGTATTTGTCTGTTGTAACCAAAGAGTATTGAATCTTGCCTAGACGTGGCCAGAGACTCTAAAAGAGAATACACAGTACAGATTTTCACTTTAAGGCCTCTCATCTGAATTGCAGCTAAGCAAATGCTCCTTGCCTACAGCTCTCCATCGTTCTGTCTGATGGCCAGTGCCTTAGGAAGACTTCTTCCAATAGGGAATCATTTTTAGTCTGCTAAGCAAGATATTCTTGGAAGCCAGTAGCCTAATCATGGCTACTTTACATAACTTTTTCACATGCCCCTTAGGCATTCATATGATATCATTCTCCCAAGTCTTTGATCAGACACTGTGTTTACTGAACTTGTTTTTTAAGCTTTGCTCCATCTCAGATGGAACAATTCAGAAAACCACAATTTCCCCACTACGAGGCTTCAAAGTCCAAATGAGTCAGCCTGACTGTTAGTGACACCAGAGCTGGGCAACCCAAAATCTCTGGTTCCAGAGCACAAAGGGGTAGACTATTTCATGTATCACTGAAGATTTCACATCCTTTCCTGGAATGTAGTAAAAGGGGAAGAAAATGTAATTACACTATTCTAATCTTTTCAGCAAACTCTTAGATCATGTGATTTGGTGATGCCAAGTTTTGGATGATTCTTCAATGTGAAAAATGTGAAAGTAACTGACTCTTTTCCCATTATGGTTTCTTACTACAGGCTGAAGATTTCTACTCATTTAGAAAATAAAGACTTGGAAATGGGCCTCAGTTTCCATATCTGTAAAATGGGAATGTCAGCCTAGTTAATGGTCCCTAAGTTTCCTTCATTTCTGATTATGTTACACCATGTATTGCAATCAAATAAGATTAAATAGCAACTAGAAAATGGAGGGTATAGTCCCAGTGGGTACGGTCTACCTGGGTCTGTTAAAATTAGAACCAGATGGATTTAATTCATTTGGGAAGAAAACAACCTGGTGATCAGAGAAACAAAAGTTTTCTTCATTGGATTTTTTCAAGAGGATGAAGAAGCAAAAAACTGTAATGTCTAAATCTGGTCTGACAGGTTCAGAGATTTTGAAGCTGAACCCTATTACGGGTCTCCGTCAAGCTACACTGGGAAAGCCAATGGGGAAAGAATCAACCTAGAGATCTGCGATTCCTGCTCAGGTTCTTTTTCCCTTTCCCAGTGAGAACTCCGACCTCTTCAGAAACAACCTGGTGAGTGTGTGGAGCAGTTCTCAGTTCTTTTGATTGGTCCAGCTCTGTGTTTTATCACAACATTGCACAGCTACTATCTTAAAAGGAATCTATCTCTTTATGGGAATATACAGCTGTTGCTGTCACCATATGATTCATTTTCCTTTCAAAAGCCCTGTTTTCTCTACAGTTTACAGAAACTGACATTAGAAGAAATAGTGACAGCTTGACCTCTCAGTTGTCTAAACACAAGAAAATCAAGTCTGTCTTCTCTGTCCTTTTTCTCTGTCTCCCTCCCTTATTTCCTACCGTCCTTCCTCTTCACGTGCTTTTTCATCAGCTTATATGGCCCAATACTCCCTGTATTCTTCTTCAAGATAAAGTCAATCCCTTGGGAAAGCATTTTAAGGGGAGAAATTGGACAAGCAGGGAATTTAAAAATTAAGGCTGTTTACCAAGTGGAAGTAAAATGAAGTAGGCTGCCATACTCTGATACACCCAGTCCCCATAAGGTGAGAAAGCATAGCAACTAAACACAAATATCTGAGAGTGTTTAGTAGGTTGCTCTTGGTATTGATTCAATGGAAGAAGGCACATGAACGTTTATTAGTTGGAAAATCCTACAGGCAACTCGCACTCCCACCAGAACACCGTAGACATGACAGCCAAACCTTGACACCAACTCTCCTCCAACCCAGCTCTTTCCAAATGCATCCATTGCACCTGGTTGAGGCCCAGAAGCTCTGGGTACCAAAGGAACCAATGCCATGGCAAGGGTGGCCAGCCTGGATCCAAACCCTGGAGACGACTTCGCCCTGCACACTTGTGACCGACATCCTGGGCCACTGGATGGCACTGTGGATCCATGCAAATGTGTATTGAAAGGCATTTATCTTTCTTTTAAAAAGGCTCTTTAGCCTTGACAGGTAATTTGGCACATTTTGAGTTGAAATGTGCCAAATGATTTGGCAAATATTTCATTTACCTCTGAAAATAGGCACACCTGCTGTTCTGGCCTGCAGGGAGATGGAGGAGGGTAGCTTTTCCCAACATTGTTACTAATTTCAGAAGCAAAACAAGATTTGGGTCAAAGACACATAGGCCAACCCCATTTCAAGTGTGGTGCCATGTTTTAAAGAAATGAAAAAGTTTAGTGTTTCTTATAAACTAACCTCTTCAGTCTAAAGGGAGCATCTTTTATGTCATGGGTGCTGTCCACCCTGCCAGTGGCTGGCTCATCTGGCTCGTGACCTGAAGGAATGGGATTTGGTGCAAGAGCCATGTCCTCTGCTGGCCCTCCAACCAAGAGCATCCAGGAAAATTTGTTTCTAAACTTTTCTGTTCTAAAGAATCCTCTGCCCAATATTCAGTGTGTTTAATAACAAGAAAAGCCGAGCAATGTGAAAATGTCTCCTAAGGATTATCTGAGCTGCCTTTTGGCCATCATGAAACCACTGCTTTGCCTTACATGATGGTGACATTCCCATTCCCATGGGAGAGCCCAGATGGCAGACCCAGGCCTCACTGAGACAGACTGCATGTCAGGCCGAGATCCTGGTGCACTTGCTTTGACTCTACCACCCATATAATTTGCTACTCAACAAAAGCATAGTGGGGTGCAGAGAAGTAAAAAATGGTGCTATTATTGATGTATCTTTGAATCTGATCAATTTTTTTAAGTGGTAATACATCTGCAAACCCAATTACTATAGCCAACATATCTAAATGACTTGGGACCACTTCCCAAGTGGCCAAAACACATACTGAGAACAGGTTGGGAATAGGTGGATTAGACAGGAGAGATTCAAAGTTCTTCTTTTTCAGTTGTTTTGTCACCTATTGACTAGTAAAACACACATCTCATTGTGTCAAATCCATTCTTCTTTTGAAATATATTAAGGGAGCATGATATTAGGGAATGACTCTAGTTTTGAATTCTGAGACTTGGCTTCTGGTCCCAGGTTTACCAATATGAGCTATGTGACGTTAGATGAATTGTTAACCCTGTAACTTGTTTTCCTACCTGAGCCTAAGGAAGGCAATTCAGATGAGCTCCCATGGCTACAAAATATTGGAATTTAGTTTAGGCAGGCTCAACAAATTTTATATAATCTTAGCATATTTTAGGGTGATATGTAGCAATAGCAAAATAGTAGTGTGCATTTGTTCAAATAAAATCTAAACTATTTCCCAATTTCCTTGAACACAATAAATACCAGTGTCATGAGAAAAAGAAACTCTTGCAGTAGTAAGATATTAATATTTTATGAAAAACAATGTATATCTGTCTAATGATGTATATTTGCTTTCTGCATTTAGCTTATGAGTTTCAGTGAAGATAGCTCATAAATTGTTGTTTTGGTCTGTAGATGACTGTTTTTTCACCATTCTTCTGTATCATGGCACTACAGTTTCTTTCCAGGAGTGACCAGATGAAGAACATCATGGAGGTTGATAAGAGAGGTTTCTCTGGATTGACGAGGCAAAAGCCCAGTTGGAGGAGGCTGAGGAAGAGCGAGTGATGAGGACGAGTGGTGAGGTGGTGGCCAGTGCTGACTGCTATTATGAGGAGTTTGTTATAAAAGGACAAAGGAAAGGGTTGTAGGTGGTACACGGAATCTATGCAGGTCATTCTTTTCTTTTTAAGATAGGAGGGCAGACATTCCAAGCTTCATTACATACAGGAGGAAAACATTTACTCACACACATATCTGGAGTTACGGCTGAAAGATTGAGATCTGGTTGTAAATCCTGAACTCACCTAATCGAGGTCAGGGTTGTCTGCTGCAGTCACTGTCCTATCCCTGAAGCCGAGTTGTCAGGGTTTTCAGCGAGCTGATGGAGAAGGGCCCAGGACTGCGCCTTTTCCTGCAGAGTTAGCAGGCCTTTATTTAACAGACCATTTCAGAACCGGGAGATCGTATCATCCAATCCCCTCGTTAAACTGATCGAGGAATCGAGGCTCAGATAAATTAGGTCATGAGATTTGCTCTCAGAACAGTTTTGGGTAAGGATTAAAGAAAATGGCTTTGAGGTCAGAAATACCTGACTCTGAGTCCCAACTCTGCCACGGCTTATTGGCCATGTGACCTTGGAGCAAGTCATTTTCAGTTTTCTCATCAGGTAAATGAGGGAGTGTGTGGCATTTCACAAAGGAAGCATCCAGAAGGGACCTTTTCTTCTAGGGTTGTTGTGAAAATAAATTGAGATAAGACAAGTAAAGTTCTTAGTCCAACACTGAGTATGTGGTCATGATAAACATTAATAAATATCAGTTAATCTTATTATTGCCATCTACGTGAGCATTTGCATGCATGGAAATGATACAATATAAACTTGCATGTATAAGACTTTTTAAAAAAAATATTATGGGGCTATATAGAAATAGGATGTAATAAATACTAAAGAAGGCACACAGGCCACATTGTTTAGTCTAAGCCTTGCTAAAGTGTATGACCAGTCATAGTTACTCCATTCAAAGATTGTTATTCACATCTGACTCAAGTCTAGGCCCCCTTCAAAGTGCCTGTTTGGCTTGCTGGTGTGGACTCAGTATCTCCTAAGTAAAAACTTCAGAGCTGCCTCCCTACTGTCTGGTTGTTGTCTACCTCTTTTTTCTCTCTCTATTTTCCCCCTGGCTTTCCCTTCTGAAGCCATCCTTGAGTTTAAGTAAAGCTGGTTGTGGTTGAGGGCTGCCAGGTGGCTGACGGGAACTATAGCCAATCCTCTTTCAACAGCTTCAGAGTTGGCTTGTAGAACAAATAAAAGAGATGTGAATACAAGGCAGAAAAAGAAGGGGAAGCAATATAGGAAACCAGCCCTCCTCAACCCTCCCCAGTTCCTGGATGTGTGCTGTGAAGACCTGCCAAGCCGCTCTCCGATTCTGTCAGAGATGTAAGGTGGGCGCCTACCTTTGTTGACACCCTTAAGCCCAGGTGCTAGGAGGTTATCAGAGATTCTGTTTGTAATAATCAAGGTAGCTTAGAATGTTTGTTCTCTCTCTCAGGGATAATTTTTTTTTTTTTTTAAACAAATTCCCAACCACCACTTTGCTTAACCTCATTTCCTACGTTGGTTTTCTTCCCGCTGGAGATGAGCAACACTGGCCTGAATTAAAATCCGTGTAACAGCGCAAGTTAATTGGAGTCTGAAGGGATCAGGACACTTGGAAGCTCAGCTTGATAAATCCCACAGGGCTTGGAAATGAGTCTTATGGGAACTAAAAAAATCTGTTTCCATTGCCCTAGGGATCTACTTACCAACTTTTTATAGTAATCTCTGGACTATAACTGAGTGCTTAGTTTTAAATAAATAATATGTTTATGTCTCTACTTTATCTATACTCTTGAAAGAGTGGTTGAAATGCAAGAGAAATTTTATAATCTTTATAGCTACTGACATAAGCTGTAATACAGTAGGAAAAAAGTAAGAAGGTTGGGTTTATTCTCCCCCTTGCTGCAGCTGACATATATTTATGTCTTTCTTTTCCTCAGTTAAACACATCAAAGAAGTGTCATACTATCTATTAGCCTTGCTCTAATGCACCCGCCTTATATATTTTTTTTTTACCTGTTCTAAGACATACTTTCCTGGAAAAAAATGTGCTTTACTGCTAAAGAGAAAGTCTTCCAAGCTTCAAGCAGTAAGAAATTTGATAAGGAACTTATTGGAGACTATCACAACATGAATAGGAACTACCAGGCTGGGATTCTGGGTAATGAGAAATAGAACTGTTAACCTTTAGTCTATCAGTTGAATTTTGGCTCAGAATATAATGACACAAAGTCATTACCCCCTGAAGGTCCATGGTCTTTGGGGAAATGAGTATATAGTGGTTTCGGCTCTGTCCGTAACAGCCCAGAGTCTTCATCAGACTGGCTGCCATTACAATTAAAGTTAATTGTCACTAGTGCAGCCACGAACAGGGATTGAATGAGATGGGAGAGTGAACTACTTTGCCTGTACTGCTAAAGGTAGTCCCTGAGCAGCTAAGGACTGTTCTTCTCCCAGGCTGATGAAAAACCTATTTTGGAAATTTAGAGAAAAACGAATGGAAGGCATGAAAATGCCTATTCATATGTTTAGTCACAAAGTCTTGCTTTTCACACAGAATAATGTTTTAATAGCAAGAGCCATTTCAAATTATGTTTGATGAAAGTCCCATCTGTGTTCAGACCATAAAAGAGGGAATGGTAAATCAGCTACTCCACTTCCAGCGAGAATCAAGTATCTCCTTTGAAGGGTACCATTGAGTGTGAGTTCTTTCAGATGATAAATTTATCCTAACAGTTGCTTATTCAGGCCCTGAGAAGTCAATGCTGGCTCTTCAGAAGAGCCTCCACTGGAGACTGCGTTAAAATTGACTTTAGTTGGACATTTTAGAGACATGGTTTGCTCATTTCCTTGTTTACTATAGGTTGTATTTAAGCCTCAAATAGCAACAATGGTGTTGTTTTAGAATAAAAGGGGCAATTAAATATAAATAGTAGATAGAAATGACCCTAGCCTCTCTTCTTCACATATTTATAAAAGCTGTTTCCTTTTCTTTAACCTTATCCTTCAAAACACCATGAGGGATCGTGGACAACTTCTCTTCCGATTGATGTTTCCAAATTGGTGACATGCAATTACCTTCTCCATATTCACACTGCTGAATAAGCTGGATTTTTAAATTATACACTTGTTGTTGGTTGAAATGGATGTTAAGTGTCTTGAGAGTTGATTTTAAGATGTTTAATTATTTGCTTTTCTGACAGGCAAAACTAGCCTTACTGGAAAATTCTTAAGAAAGATTACTGCTCTGCTAACCATTTTCTGATCTTTGGAACCATTCCCTGACTGTACCCCATGTTCTTGTTCCAGTGTTATTGGGTAAAGTCTAACCAATGGGAAATTCTGGCTATGTTCACAATCCAAGAACCAAAGACTTAGAGTTTGAAAGTAGCCAGGTAATGGGGCTGGGGTGGGTGGGATTCTGTGATGTGGTAACATGCTTGGTGATCTCATTAATTTTTAGGTTATTTGTAAGATAGCCTAATATTATTGGGTAAATTACAATATCTTCTGATACAAAGGCTTGAGAAATAGCAGAAATTGAGTCATTCAGGTTTTTGTTTGTTTGTTTTGAAATTGGCCAGTCGTGAAAAGTGAAATCATCACTTGGAGAACTATAGCTTATAGCTCATGGCTATAAGTGACATGAGCTCTCATGCCCTACCCTCAGCATGTCCAGCCTGTTGGACAGGGCAACTAGCTGGAACTTAAGGAAAAAGTGGTGATGTCAATAAGGAAAGTCATGCTAATCCCAAGTACATTAGTCCTACAGAGACAGAGTCAATAGGATTTTTACATATGGAGAATATGGAGGCCAAGAAGTCCCATGATATGTCATCTGCAAGTTGGAGAACCAGGGAAGCTGGTGGTGTAATTCAGTTTGAATCTGAAAACCTGAGAACAAAGGGGAGAGAGAACACTGGTATAGGTCCTAGGGTGCTGAGGCCCAAGAACCAGAAACTCCAATGTCCAAGGGCAGGAGAAGATGGAAGGCCCAGCTCAAGAAGAGAGGAAGAGAGAGAGAGAGAGAGAGAATTTGCCCTTTCTCCACATTTTTGTTCTGTTGGCTCCCACATTGGTGAGGGTAGATCTTCTTTACTCAGTCTATTGATTCAAATGCTAATCTCTTCCAGAAACATCTTTACAGACACACCCAGAAATAGAGTTTTACTAGCCATCTGGGTATCCCTTAGCCCAGGCAAGTTGACACATACAATTAACCATCACACTAACATATTCAAACAGATACACAGGAGTGAGTAATAAGTTCAGCAGGCAAGGCTTAAATTTGGAAGTTATAAAGATATGAGAAATAGAGAAACCATAAATCTTGGTCAAATGTATCCATGAAGAACATAGAAAGGAAGATCAGATGGCTAACAGTGGAGCCCCCAGGCTCAGCAGCATTTTAGGGAGAGGGAAAGGATGAAGGAAGGCAACTGAGAAGGAGCTGCCACAAGGAGGGCAAAGTATTAAAAGAGTGTAGTGTCCTAAAGCAAAAGAAACAGAGTTTCAAGCAGGAGGAAGTGGCCTATAGTGTCAATTCTGCACAGAAGTAAGATGAGAGTGAAAACGTGTCCAGTAGCTATGTCAATATTGAGCCATTAGTGACTTTAGGGTCAGGAGAGCATTTTCTGTGGCATCGTGGGGCAGAACCCACACTGCAAAGGGTTAGAAATTAGTGGGAGGAAAGGAAGTTTGCCTGTGAGGGTAAATAAGAAATAGAGAGGTAATTGGAGTGGTATTTGAGATAAAAAAAAATCCTATTCTTTATTTATGTTTTAAAGAACTGGGAGGCCTGTGATTGTGTTTGTGCTAAGGGGTTCAACTTGTGTAGCAGGAGAGGATGTTGAATGTACAGGGAGGAGTCAGGGACGGAAGGTGGTGAGCCTGTGAGCAGATGGACGGAGGGCCCCGAGGCAAGGAGGAACACCGGCCCCGGTGCCTGTTCTGTGGGAAAAAAGAGGAGATGGGTACCGGTTTAGACACATTTGTAGGAGAGGGTAGAAGAGGGAGAGTTCTGTGATGACATTTTTTTTTTTTTTCTGCAAAGAGAAGTTATGGCTCTCTGCAGAGAAGAAGAGAGAAACCTGGAAAGGAAGAAGGTTTCAAAAGGGGTCAAAATCTGCAATAGCCACCAAACGGAATGAGAGAGGGAACTTACTAGGTAGCTGGAGGTACCAGCTTTACTTGAATAATGTCTGTGGCTGAAGAAGCTAATTTGATTGGAGCTACTGAGGCCCATTAACTGTACTTTGTTTCCCAGGCAGGGACTGTAGCTCCAACTCATATCCCAAATGTGTGCTGTTGAACAAAGGAGGGAAGCAGATGAGAGACTATGGAAGGCTCTAGAGCATTTGGGAGGGAGAAGCAGCAGGTAAGGGATGGAATATAGCTCAAGATGGTATTCAATATGCATATCTCCTCCTGGCAAATCATTAATTTCTTCTTGTATTTGAAACACAGCATCACTACACTTTGACTTTCTGTCAAAATAAGAACTGGTCCCATAATTTAACAAGGCAAAATTATCGCATTACCCCAAATTGTGTAGTTTTACCATGATTTTGCATGCCATCCCCACCAATCCCATGTAAAAAATCACTTTTACCACTTTGATTTGGGTGACCAAATAAACTTGGTTATTCTATGATTCCTCAAAGTGACTTAGCCACTTGGTAATTATAGTATTGAGAGGGTATTTTTACACATCATGCTAAATTTAAATCTTTGTTAAAATTTCTGTGTATTTTCAACTGTCAGTTTTTTTTAAAAAATGTAATTTGGATGGAGGGATTTCTATTTGGTTCAATTGGGAGAAAGAGTGACTCATGATGAAAACTTCTCTTTCTCTCTAAAGGCCTTTGTTACTCGGCTAACGCTATTCACATACGCCCTTTGCATGTTCTCTTTAAAATTTATGGGAGGTCAAAGAATCTTTAGAAACAAAGACAAATAAAACTATTTTGCTATTTTCTCCTCTTTGTGCAGTCTTTGTACCAGAAACACATTCACACCGATACTGGATAAAGTTTTCTAACTGTTTAAGTTCTCATTCTCAAGATAAAGTAGGGAAAGTGGCATCGAACTAATCCATTCTTGAAAACATCTTAACATTATAAGCAGAACAAAGTGGTACAAAATGTATTCAGCCTCACGGATTTCTCTAGATTGTAACCAGAATAGAAAATGGCAGAATGTATTAATTCCTAAGATAAAATTATAATGAGAACAGAAAATGGTGCGAGATGAATTAATGTAGTGGCAGGCTTCTGTCTGCAGAGCAGGGTGCTCTCTAAATACCACATTGCAGCACTTTGTAGTCAGCCTCTCTCTTGTAATCTATATTTTAAAGATGCTCTAAAGATAAAGCTAGACCTCATTCTCCTCTCCCACAGCACTGCCACAGCGCTCTGGACACAGAATAGCCCCAGGGAAGTGGCGAATGGACTTACCTTGCAGGAACAAAGGCGATTTGAGTTAGATAGTGGGAAGATTTTTATTACAGGGAGCTTATACTGACGTGCTTCCTTCACTAGCAGATCACCTTTAGTCTGGCACTCCAAGGAAAACTTCGGTGAAGCGGTAGTGGCTATGAGAGAATTTGCTCTTTGCAAAATAAACTTCACCTTTTGCAATGTGTAAAGAATTACTTTTGTTTTCTGTCATTGCTGCTTATAGGTCAAAGCTTTACACAGGGGTGATCACATTTTTTTTCTGGGGTGATTTTCAAATGGAGATTGCCCCAAATATGTGTCTGAAGCCAGATAATGTTTTACTGTATCTTTTAGTCCTATTATACTTATTCACAGACCCAGTGTGAATTTGGGGAGAGAGTTAGTAAATGCAGTAATGTACCTGCAGTGTCATTCAGATGCATATTTTTAGAAGCTTTGTACTGTTCAATGCAGGCAAATGTGTCCCAATAATAAGCAACTGAGACTCACAGCTTCAAACACTTCAAAGGTGATTGTGACTCCAGAAGCCACAGTGGAAAACCTCGAATGGCTATACTAGAACTTTGAAATGTTTAATAATGCTTGTCCCATGTAGCTTTGTGTCCTCCAAAACCTGATCTGATTGCAAATTTTTAATCAGGAAATCTGGTCTTTGAGTCAGAACGGCTTTGCCTATTTGATTGGCAGCAATGCTGCTCTTGTGAATTTTCATGATGCAGGAAATTTGGGTCCAAATTTTCCCTCTCTGCATTAATACTGTTGCACAGGGCATGGCTAGGTTATACAAATAATGAATTAGAGTTTTTAATAACATGGGAGTAAGGCATTAGCTATACTTTCTTACCATGGCTGGTTATGACATCAAGACAAAAGCTGTTAACTCTGTGCTAACAGGCAAGAGTGAATTGTGAATTACCAGAATGTGTTAGCCTCAAGTGATGTTGTGACCCAGGCTTAAGCACTTTTTATCTTCTCTTTTCACAAATTATCTGCTAAGACAGTTCTGACATAACTTGTTTAAGTAAATCGGGTGGTGACTTGTGGCTGTACTTTTCCAGGGACAAATTCTTGTCCCCCCATCCTCTCCCCAAACAGGCATCTTCATCTTAGAAGTACCTTGGAAATGATGTAGTTCATTTCTTTGCAGCCCTCTGACCTGTCTCTAAAGATTCCACCAATGTTTGAATAAAAGGGAGAGAGATTTTGAGAATTAAAACCCAAGCTTGCTTTATTGCTTTACAATTTGAGAAATCAAAACCTTTAAGCAAATAGTGCTTTTGAACTTGCACTTTGGAAACCCTAGTGAATCAAGCAGCCTCTCTTTCTGGAGAAATTTAACCTAAAACATAATCTCCTCACTGTTTGTATGGCCAGTACATGTAACATTTGCATTTTCTTTTTAAACTATAATAAGGAGAATTAAAACCCTATGATTAAGCATTTAACATAAAATTAAAGGGCCATGGTTATTCATTAGGAAAGTACTATGTACCTCCAATTCAATCAGATTTCAAATAGACTTTCTTTCTATACATAATTGCATGTCATGGATTTGGCATTTCTGTCTATCTTCTTTTGTCTTTCAGGCGGCAGGGTTTATAATATTTTATTCATACCTGCAGCATTTTAGGGGTGGGAGAACAAATTTTGGCAAGTTTAGCATGGGCTGGGCTTTTGATTCCCCACAGGAATTCCAATTCTCCTTGTCTCCCCTGGATGTCTTTAGGCTGAACAGAAATGGCATGAGAAATAAATTTACCTGCCTGCCTGAAGCTTACATTCTAGAAGGGAAGGCACACACAAGCTTTTGTACTATTATATCTTTATATATGATAAAAGAGCTATGATAATCTAACAGGAAATGTTCACTATTTGGAAAAACAGAGTTTAATGTAGATTCTAATTTTCTGCTATTTTCCATGCTCCATCCCCAAAAAGCATTTATAATAAAAACAGAGCAAACAGAAGGTGAATATGACCTTTTCTCTGTACAGGAAACCATTGTCTACATTTGAAAACAAGAGCAAAATAATATATATAATATTAGCAAAGAAAATAAATTTGAATAATATTTAAAAATCTAATTTAATAAATAAAACTAAGAGATAGGCAAGAAATAAGCAAAAACATTTGTCACAATAATTAAAAAGGTCCACACTGTAAAGCATTCACACAAATCAACATGCGAACAAGACACCCCCAAATAAATAGGCAAAGGGAACAGACAAATTACAAAAGAGGGAACTTCAAGATACTAAGTGAAAAAAGCATTTAACCTTACCAATGTGCAAATAAATACAAAGTGAGGCCATAATTAAGTTACTGCTCATAGCAAAGATTATACAATAACAGAGGCAGTACTTGGTGATGGCAATGCCAAAATGAGATGGGCACGTCACATCCTGTTGATGAGAGCAGCTGCTGGTGTGGCCTTTCTGGATATCTATTGACATGTATCAAGAGCCTTAAAGATATGTCCATTGTGTTCACAGTAAATTGCTAGGTGAAAATAGCAAATAAAACAGTTTTTTATGTTATGATCCCATTGTCCCTTCTTAAAAGAAAGAAATGAAGGATTGATGGAAGGAAGAAAGAAAGAAGGAAGGAAAGAATTGTATATGTATGCACAGACAAATAGTGGTGATTTTGTTTTCTTCTTTAAATGTCAGAGAGCTTTGTTTATTTGTTTTTGTAAGGAGTCTGCTTTGCAATCAGAAAAAAATACAAATTTATCTCTATAAAGAGGAGGAAACTTGAAAAAAAAAGGCTCATATCCTTTGACCCACTAGTTCCCCATTTAGAAAATCATCCAAAGGAAAAGACAAAAATGTAGACAAAGATTTATATACAAATATATGGTTAAAAATGAAAACAACACCAGGAGACTGTTTAAATAAATTCTAGAACATCCAAAAGAGAGACTACTGTGCAGCTGTTATAAATTATATGTCAGAAGAATTTTCAATGACATGGTAAAATACATCTGACAAATTTTAAGCAAACAGAATAAAACTAAACAGGATACAAAGCTGTGTAAGAAGAATGCTCCTAACCTCAAAAAAAAAAATGTGAAAAAGTCCAGGAAAAATATGCCAAAATGCTAATGGTGGTTGCCCCAGATAGATTAATTATGGAGAGCTTTTGTTTTCTTCTTTGTCTTTTGTTAAGCTTGAGAAGAAACAATTTCTATGTACTGCTTTTATAAGTGTTGGGGGGAGGGAAGACACTCTACTCCCCAAATAAAGTTCGTTCCACTGTACCGGAATACAACAGTTTTCTTCAATAAAGAGCTTTACTGATTTGCCTTAAACCAGAAATGATGAAGCACCAGACAAGGGCCGTAAAATCTGCATGCCATTAAGAAAATGAAATTTCTACCAATCAGCAGCAGGCATCAGTATCCTCTACCTGCTTTACCCAATGACACACCAAACAGCTAACGTCCATTATTTAGAATGACATACTGTGCAACTGAATGCAAGCAGCCAATAGTCCATACTCACGGGGGCATCGTTTCTAGAAACACAGCCTCCAGAAGGTTTTTATGCTTTCCATAAATGGTATGCTGAGTCTCAGCAGCGAGGATCGGTGGCATCGCCACGTGCGGTACCTTGGACGGCTGCATCGCTGGGTGCCTTGAGTAATCGCTAGGTAAACATCCGAGCGCCGATTGCAAAAAGATACTCCTGTGGGTAGTAAAAAATGTTCTCTGTTTGCAAGTCGAGGCTTACCCCTGTGTTTTGGAGATACCTGAATTGGTTTGGCTCTTTTCCAGTTACAATCTGTTCGTAATCACCCAGGGTCTGTAACATCAAGCAGTGTTATGAGGGAATTAATTCTTTCGATGTGACAGTTGTTAGTGTAATTCATGTCCTTGTTTTTAATTGCTGGATCAAATTACTTTGTAGATTATTTCATATTTCATCCCAAGAGAAAGGACTAGAAAAAATGCACAGTGCCTGTGGTGACTTATTTGTTTAGTCTACCCAGAAAAAAAAAAAAAAAAGCAGAATTAAAAAGATTGGCTTTCTAAACAAAATAGCTCTTCTCTATCCTTAGAGTATATTTTGGATGATTTTAGATGGAAAGTTAGCCTGAGTACATTCTTTTTGTTTAAACACTCTAGGAACTAAGTTTATTTTTATAACGATTCTGCCAAAATAATGGCCATAAAGGTCACAAAGCAATATTTCCTAATAAATACCTTGGAAAGGATTTACAATTCAATGCTCTTTCGTTAAAAGAAGCACCTTGAAGATAAGAAATTAATGAGATTTAGAATAATTTATTAAGGAACACCTAATAAACTCTCATGAGATTCAAATGTCAAGATGTTAAAAAAAACACACACACACAAAAGAAATTTAGCAAATGCAAATTGTATTTGGGGGAAAAAAAGACAAAGAATATTTGAAAAATCTTATAAATGTTTATTTTTGCAGCACTGAAATTTAATCTTTATATTTGAATACATACTCAGTAGACATTTTATCCATTTTTGAGTCATAGCCACTGAATCCCTTTCATCCTAATGTTTGGAATCGCAGAAAGCACCAGTAACTATTTCTTAGGTGTGTTATAAGGTGAGATTGCAGGCTGACAGGGAGGAAAAAGCCTAGATAAGACAAGCTCACAGAACTGAAAAGCTATAGGGAAAATTCATTGTTCTATTTATTTCCACTTTGTGATGAGTCGAGTTGAGAGCAAAATGTATTTATAACAATGGGACACTTGAAATGAACTGTTGCTATAACTGTCCAAGGCCAGCCAACATTCATATTGCCTCATAAATAGTCATCTTATAAAGTAGACCTGAGTGATAAACTAAAGAGGAATTATAGATCACTGATCACTTAAAAGCAAGCAGCAGGGAAATTGATAAATACTGCCTGCTGCCTGGCAAATAAAAAACAGTCATCATTAGAGAAGGAGCTGGAACTTGCTGATTGCTGGGAAATTATGGCAATAGACAAATGAACAGACCTACTCACTTAGGGCAAAGGTACCTTGTAGTTCAGGTAACAAACTACTGTGGACATGGAAAGGTCCTTGAAATAGGAGCTGAACCTGCTACCCTGAAAACAGAAGCCGTATATATAGACACAGTGTTGAAAAGCCGGCAGCCCCGAATCAGTGTTCTCAGCCAGAGTGCTGAATGTATTATCGTCACTGTCATCTTTGAAAAGGGAAAAGAGATGTCCATAAAAATAAATGTCTTTTCCACCATTGGTACTATCAAATGATTACACAGAATTCCTGTGGCCACTTATATCGCATTATAAACCCAGCCCATTCTAGTCTATCATAGGAAACCAAGATGGTTATGTTGGTTTAAAAATTGCTTCTACGGTTCTCTATTTTAAATACATTGTTTGTTTGCCTCTATGTTGATCAAAAGAAGCAAATTACCTGTTATAGTCTGAGTTGATTGATGGTTGTGGGTTTTCTAGCTGCACTTGGGCCCCTACCAAGCAAGTCTCCATTGTTGAACTCCAGGATTTGCATCTAAGTCAAACATGGGATTGCAAGCACCCCATGTGGCGGCGGCAGTGGGGGGATGCCACATCAGCTCTGGGGGCACACTGACTTCATTCTGATTGGCACAGAGAACCAGTTGAAGACTTAAGGGCTGCTCATGTGTGATCATAACTTACCTGTATGCAATGAATTTACAAGGCTACCTGGTACTCTCAGAACACCCCTGGGCAGTATGTGTTACTATCCCCCTTTACAAAAGGAGATCGGGGCTCGGAGAGATTTGGGACCTGCCTGCAGTACCAGAGGTGGAGTCTCAGTGTTACCAGTTAGCAGTTCGGGTTTTCTGGTTCTAGCTTCCAATATGCTTTCCCCACTTTTAGCTGTTGTTGAAACTTTACTCCCCCTACCCACGGTTCAGTTCTAATATAGACCTGTAGAAGAGAGTCAAGAGCAGGCATGTGACTTTATGGAAGTCTTTAACCCAGACATCTGTGGTTCAAATACACAAGAGGAGACCCTACAAACTGGGCCCTGGCTCTGCACTTCCTTCCCCTCACAGCCTGCTCCATGGTATTAGTCACGCGGCCCTGCCTCTGCACAGGTGCTGGGAAACGTTGGGGAGTGCATGGAATATTTGGTGAATGTTGCCGTCTCTGTTACTCATGGATTGGCTCATTTAATACACAGCTAATAAAGTCTGAGCCCTCACTCCGCAGGCCATTGGAATTTTATTCTACTGCGTTCTCCCTGCCAAGTAATTTCTGGGAATCCCTCAGTCATGCTCACATGTTTCAGCTACCTCTCCTGGAGATCCCTTGTCGTCTCCACCAGTCATCCTTTCTCCAGATGGCTTCTTGAGACCCAGCAGGTCGGTCAGCTCTTGCCAGCCCATACTTGACTTCTCTGCATTGGCTGTCTCCACTCTATCCCGCTTTATTCCAGCACAACACATACATTTCCTTTAACCTTAAAGAGCACATGTGAGGCCAGACAGCAGTATCTAATGAGATTCTTTGGACAGCTTGGGGATACCCGAAGGGAATTACAACACGGAAGGGGAAATCTTTGATGTTTGTTCTCCCCCTGCTTTCAGATCTTGCCCTTCACTAAGTGATTTCCTTCTGGCTCTCACCCTTCTCTTGAGCTCCTTGGCCTGCTGTGCCATTTACAGTGGCTGGCCCGTAGTGGCAGTGCCTTTCCCCGTACCCCTACTCGTGGGGACAGATGTGTTCCTGGCACTCAAGAGAAGATAGCTATCTCTCTCAGCTTTACAGCTGTTTTCTTCGGGCAAACTGCTCTCACCCACAGTGTGTGGTCTGGCCCGAAATGCTCAGACAGGGCAATCACAGTTTGACAGTAGATTTCCCAAGGTCTAGATTATACCACCTGAAATAACACCACATGTGGGTTTTCAATCCAGGGTAGACATTGTCACTTCCCATCTGGTTTCTTTTAGATCCCTACCCCCAGCTTCAGAAGGGACCTCCTTGTTCAAGCTCTCATCATCTGGTTTCTGCTCCTCATTTCTGATGAGTAATTTTAAGATGGGCCCCGTGTGCATGCGCATACATACACACATACATCCCAAGAACAAAGAGTAATACACATAAAATTATGTTAAAAAAGTCAAATTAAGGAAAAAATATGTTTAAGGGCACAGTCTTACTAAATATATGCCAATTTGCTTTTACAAGCAGAATGTTTAACATGTCAGTTGGAGGCATTTGCATCTAGGTTAATAGGTGACAGACTTCTTCCAAAATGATGTGTGCACATTTGCTTTACTTTTGAGTCAAAAAAGGATCCTTTCTATTATTTTCCTAAAACAAAGGAAGTCTTTACCAGAGATAAATTAATATCTTTACCAACATAGATACACAATTTCTTATAGGTTTTAAAGTACACCTCACTAGTTTTAAAATGAATGTCTGTCCTTTCAGAGATCTTGTTGCATTTGGGACTGGTACCTAGGAGAAAGGATGGGATGGAAATATATTTGATTATTATATTATGCGGAATGTTTATGGTTACAAACAGATGTTTATGGTTAAAGGTTTAAGAAAAAGAGAAAGAAATTTTCAGTCATGTAACTCTGAAGTCTAAAGCAGCATAGTCCAGTAGACATATAATGTGAGCCACATATGTAATTTAAAATTTTCTAGTAGCTACATTAAATATGTAAAAAAAAATCCTAAAAAAGCCAGGTGCAATTAATTTTAATAATAATACATTTATTTAACGCAATATACTCCAAATATATTAAAATTGAATTAATATACTTATATCCTGTATAAATATAAACTATATTGAAATATATGAAGTACTTAATAGCCACTGCCTACTAAGCCAGTGGCTGGCAGCCTGGAGCGTGCAGGCCTGGAGGCGTGACTACACACTGAGATTCCAGTAAAGCCTGGGGATCCGTTTCTCTCCCCTGGTTTCTCTGTGCTTCTCTCTTGGCTCCTTTCTCTTTACGGTGGCAAAATGGCAGCTCCAAGCTACCTCTTGACAGGCCCAGATCCCACAGCCAAGGGAGCTTCTCTCTCTTCAACAACGGGAACAAAAGTCCTGAACCAGTTGGTCTTATGCCTAGTCCCGAAGAAATTCCTGGAGTGAGGAGTGTAGAATGAAGGCCCACTTCAAATGACTCCTCCTGAATCGAGTCCCATCTAACCACTTGTGCTGAGAATAAGGACAGGGCAAATTCTCAGAGGAAAATCAGGTGCTCTTATTAGAAGAGTGGTGCTGAAGCTGCGGAATGCAGAGGGTTCCCAAAGCCAGTGTTGATGGGCTTCCAGGGATCTGTGGAAGGAGGAGGAGACCAGCAGAGCCCGGAAGAACTTTCCTGTGCAGGGATGAGTGGAAGAGGGGGAGGAGACAGCAGAGAGGTGAGCAAAGGAGCTGTGAGAATGACCAAAGCAAAACGGGGTCGCCATTAGCCTACAGAACTACAATCAGAAATTGTGGCAAGAAGTCAAAGGCCTTTAAGATGACCAAGAGTCAAGCAAGGTAAGTGCCAGGGAGCTTTTCATAGATTGAATGAAACCTGGGCCTTTACTGGCTATGGCAATGGCAGCTTTGGTGGAGTGAAGGGCAGAAGGTAGATGGCAATGGCAGGAGGGGACGCCCAGTGGGAGGTACAGAAATGGAGTCAGACAGGTGAAAACCCTTTCAAGGATTTGGGTGCAAAAAGGAAGAGAAATCTAAGATGGCAGCTTGAGAAGGTTGTCATGTTGAGAAAGGGTTTATTAAGTACATTATATATAATTTATTTAAGCATAAATATTTTATTATAAACTGGGATAATATGCAGTATAGTGTAGAATTGTATCTAAATTCTAGTTTAGTGACTGACTACACTACCTTTAGCAAGTTTCTGGCTTCCCTGCCTTGGTTTTCTCATTTGTGAAACGGAAGGATAATTATGCTGATTTCACAGGTATGTTAGAAGAATTAAATGAGATAATGAATGACTCTAAAAGTATTCAGTAAATGTCATTATTATTGTTATCCTTCATCCCTAGTCACTGTTGAATGAACTATATGGTTTCATGTGCTTTTGTGTTTTGCTTAAGATGTTTTCTCCCTTCTACGATCAGCCTGGTGGACTCCTGCTCATGTTGCAAGATCTGAGCAAAAGTGGCTTTCTCCCTCTCTCTGCGGTTTGCTGTCCCCTGTGCCCTCCAGTGCTCTTCCCACCCACGAAACAGGCCTTTTCCATCCTGGTTCTCCACTGCCCTGGAGTCTACTTCTGCCTGCAGGTCAGCATGGCCTCTCTCTCTCCTGTCGGTCCATGCTGGTCCCCACTGGAAAGGCCACTTCCTTGGATGAAGCAGGATGCCCTATCCCTGATAGCTCAAGCCTTTCTGTCTATAATTCTAGAAATTCGGTCTTGGAATAAATAGTTCCCTTTTAAACTATGCAGAGTTCCTCATTTGCATTTCTTTTCTAGTTTTTTTTTCTGTTCCTATTGGTGACTGCACAATTATTTTGCAACACTAAAAAACTGGAGCATGTGTTGCCTTCAGATGACGAAGGTATTCTGCTGATGCCTCAGGCAAAATGCTTCCTCCAAAGTGCCACCGACTGAACCCTTGCTCCTACAAAACTCTAGCCACGGTACAAGATGTGGAGTGGAGTTTTATGGACAGAAAACAAAGTTGCATTTCTCTCTTCCAGATTACTCAAAGTTTCCCTCCTCTGGGGTGGTTTCTTGTAATCCAGTCTGAGTCCTTTCCTAGTCTCCCGCCTCCACCTGGCTTCTGCAGCTGGAGTTAAACCAGATTTGCTCGCTGCCTTCTTAGGCTTTTGTTACTTAACTCGTGCCATCTTGTCTGTGACGGTGACTTGTCTGCGTCAGAGGTCTAACAGGCTCAAGGAAGATTTTTACTTTGTATTCTGGGTAGTGCCTTTGTGTTTTCCTTCTTTCAACACATTCTGTTTTTTAAAAAACCCGTTTAAACTACAAGAATAAAAGTCTGCTATGTTTATAAGTTCTGATTGTCTCTATTCATCCTGCCACTTGGGACAAACCTAGGTGTGCATTTTTTTCCTGAGTTCCTGTTCCCAGAAGCTGCAGTGTAGATGTGCAGATGGGGGCAGAGGGTTAAATCTTGGCAATTCACAATTGTCACCTTCGAATGACTACAGCTCTTCAGTGACTTGCTTGGTAGCTGCAGGTTGCAAAAAAGAAGTTCAATAGAGGATGGATTTTAGATGTTACCATTGTTGATTATTTCAAAATACTGCCATTAAGAGATCATTGCTTAGAAACTGTTGAGAGAAATGGATACATGGATCACTGGACAATCAGCTAGATAGACAGATTGATAGACAGAAAAAAGTTTGGACACATAAAACAGGTTATATTTGTGAGACTAAATATTTTGCTATTTAGATGTGTTTATCTGCTGATAAGTTGTGTTTATCTGCTGATAAGTTCTTCTTTATAGTCTAGAAACCCAGAAGATTCAGGAAGACTCCTTGCTGCTGATGAGACCGTATCCAGAATGCACAGCCCAGCGTCTGGAACGTAGCAGAAGCACAATAAATGTTCCTCAAGGGAACGAGTGCTCCATTTGGCCTGCTCAAGTCAGAGCCAGCCCCCCTGTGCTCTGCCCTTGTCAACAGACTCTCCCAGCCGTGGCCACGAACCAGAGCAGACTGATGGATTTCACCCAAAGTTGTTAAGTTGTTAATCCGTTAACAATTGGCTGTAAAAGTATGCGCATGGAAACAAACGGGAAACTAAAAACCAGATTTGCAGTTGCAGTGTAAAGATATAATTGCCATGCGTTAGCAAAAAGAAAGGCCCCTCACAGATTGCAAATGTTATTTTAATACATAAGGAAATTGTACTGGGTTTAATGAATTTGCTTTGACCATCAGCAAAATGGAATTTCAGATTTGAAGCACTAAATTTGCTTTTTTGTTACTGCTGCTACTCAGTTTTTTTTTTTTTTCCATTCAACCATTTGAGAAAAATGGGCTTCTGTCAAATTGATCAGGAGTTGTGCCACTTACTAGGTATGTGACCTTGGGTAATTCACTTAACTCTCTGAGTCTCAATTTCCTCATTTGTAAAATGGATGCAAAAATCTATATTTGTTGGATGATTGGATAAGATGATGTATACAGAACATCTAGCAGAGTGCCAGGAACACAGAATATGTACTTAATAAACAGCAGGATCTGCTGCCGCAGCTGCTGGTATTGCTGGGTATTGGGTGGGCTTAAGCTTCTGTATTAGGGTTTCCCAGAGAAATGAAACCAATAGAGAGAGAGTGTGTGTGGTGGGGGGGGAGAGGAGAGACAGAGAGGGAGAGAAAGAGAGAGAGGGAAAGAGGGACAGAAGGAGAGAAAGAGAGAGGGAGAGAGAAAGAGAGATTTATTTATTTTAAGGAATTGGCTTATACAATTATGGAGACTGATAAGTCCAAAATCTGCAGGGTGGGTCAGCAGGCTGGAGATCCGGGGACAGACCAATGTTGCAGTTCAAGTCTGAAGGCCATCTGCTGCATAATTCACTCTCTTTAAGGGGAGGTCAGTCTTTTTGTTCTCTGCAGAACTTCAGTTGACTGGATGAGGCGCACCCACATTATGGAAGGCAATCTGCATTACTGGAAAGTCCACTGATTTAAATGTTAATCTTATCCAAAATTATCCTCAACAGAAACATCCAGAATAATGTTTGACCTCATATCTAGGCACCACGGCCCAGCCAAGTTGACACATAAAATTAACCATTACACCCCCATTTTCTTTATTGTCCAACACTGTATCAGACGACAGTGGCCTCTTGACAGGTCTCTTTGTTTCCACTTGTTTCCTTCCAATGCATCTATTAGCAGTAGCAAGAATAATCATAAAACAATACCTGGATTCTTCTTCTCTCACGCTTAAATCCTTTAATGACCTCTCATTGCACGTAGAATGAATGGCAGTTTTGTTGTTTCTTTTAATCGGAGTTTATAAGCTGGCCTGCCTTGACCTCACCAGTGTTACTCAAGATAATGCTAAATCCTGCTGCAGATCAAACCTGAAATCTCAGTGGCTGAATACAAGAGAGGTTTCTATCTTACTCACACTGGTAGGTGGCTTCTGACTTGGCTCCCAAAGATTCCTGTCTTCCAGTATTCATGTCCTTGTGTAATTTCTTCACTTTGAATGCAGACTGGATCAAGTGACTTGCTTCTAACAAATAGAATATGTAAAGGTGATGGGATGTCATTCCCATGGTTACATCACCAAAGGCTTTGGCTTCTATCTTGCTAGGCTTCTAAATGTGCTTCTCCTGATAAAGCAAGCTGGAAGGGCCTATGTGGAAAGGAGCTAAGGTCAGACCCAGGCCAAACATTAGCAAGGAACTGAGGCTCAAAGTCTAACAGCCCTTGAGGAACTGAATCCTGTCAACAACCACAGGATTGGTCTTGAAAACAGATTCTTCCCTAGTCGAGACTTTAGATAAGACCACAGCCTCAGACAAATCCTTGATTTAAGGCTTAAGAGATCCTCAAGGATGGGATTATCCTTGATGAAACTGCAGCCCTTTTTTCTAAGAGAAATATCACAAGAATGGAAAAACAAGCACCACATGTACTCACAATTAAATTGGTACTAATCGATCAAAACTTATGTGCACATATGGAAGTAACATTCATCGGGTGTCAGGCAGGTGGGAGGGAGGAGGAGGGGATGGGTAAACTCACACCTTATGGGTGTGGTGCCTACTGTCTGGGGGATGGGCATGCTTGTAGCTCTGACTCAGGTGGTGCAAAGACAATTCATGTGACCAAAGCATTTGTATCCCATAGTATTTTGAAATAAAAACAATAAAAATAAAAATATTTTAATAGAAAAAGAAAAAGAATGGAATTGAGCTATGCAATGCTCAGATTCCTGACTCACAGAAACTGTGAGATAGTGAATGTATGTTGTTTTAAGCCACTAAGTTTTGGGGTAATCTGTTACACAACAACAGATAACTGATGCACTCACATAATCAATTGACAGCAGGGGACAGGGGCTCTGCTCCATGCAGTCATTTAGGAACCGAGCCTGGGATGATGGAAATTCTATTGTTTTTATGAAATGACCTCAATGTCTCAATATCTAGCCCATAGGAAGAGAACAATAGACACTAGAGGATTGAGTGTGAGGATGAATCTGGCCTAAAAAAGACATATATTATCCTTTGGTCCCAACTGAGTCATGTGATCTCACTTCTCTGGGTGGTCTGGGAAATGTAGTCCTTGGCTGGGCAACCAGTTCCCAGCCACAAATCAGCACGATGATGGACAGAGAGTGGGTCTCAGGCCTGTCCCTGAAAGTGATAAACTCTGCCCTCCCCTGAGAGTCTCTGCTCTTCCTTTTGCATGAAAAGTCTTTGCTCTTCCTTCCTTGCATGTTTGCAGGCCAAACATTAGCAAGGCACTGCTTGTCTCACATGGTCAGCTCCTTCTCATCTTATAAATCTTGGTTTAAATGTCATTTCTTTTCTTTGGGCAGGATTTCCTGACGACTCTACATAGTATGGGCTCCACCCCTCAATATTTTTAATCCTAGCCCTTTATTTGTTTCCATTGTAATACTTTCCACACATCATGGTTAACAAATAAGATCAGTTCACTTGTTTGTTTGTTTTTTAGTTATTTTTATTTATTTATTTATTTAGAGATGATGTCTTACTCTGTCACCCAAGCTGGAGTGCAGTGGCATAATCACAGCTCACTGCAGCCTCAAACTCCTGGGCTCAAGTGATCCTCCTGCCTCAGCCTCCTGAGTAGCTGGGACTACAGGTGTGCACCATCATGCCCAGTTTCCTATGGTCCTTGAAGAACCGCTCTGTAGGAGGGAACCCTCTCTGCATGGGTTTACACTCTCAGCTCTTTATGTCTGAGCTTCCCACAGCAGCCCTTACAGAGAGCAATGAGATGAAGAAAGGAAGTGGCTCTCTCTGTGTGCCACCAGAATAAACTCCAGTAACTTTGGAGTGGTGAAAGGGTGGGGTCAATTGTTAGCCATTGTCTTTTCCCCTTATGCAGAGGTGTTTGGAGTCTTTGCAGACGGCAGGGAAGTCAGCAAAATTTGCTCAGTCCTAAAACATCTAGGGATGGGATGGAGAAATGCTACACCATTCCAGGACATAATAGGAGTGAAGGCCATGGTGGCTTCTTCAGTGCTGACCCTGGTGAGTTGATCCCCCCCCATCCTGACCATACAAAGATTGCCACCATACAAGGCAAGTGACACAAGACACAAAATTGACTTCCCGAAAATCTTGGGACCCTATAGGTTTATCTTTTCCATAGAAAAATCTTCAATCTCTAAAGAAGAGATCCTATTTAAACTTTCCTCTTGAAGTGTACACCTTCTGGAGAGATCTATGCCATATCCTCTCCTTGTTAAATAAAACATCTTGGAGGATGCTTGGCAGAATCCCGGTTTGAGAACATCTTTTTGGAAGCTGGTATTGTGACTTAAAGTTAAAGGAAAGAAACAGTGCTTCTCCAACTTCAGCTCCAGGAAAGCATTTGTCTTCATCACCCTCATCCCGACAAACAGTTTGTGCTTAGGAAAGACAGATGTGTCCTGCAGGTCTTGCCACCCTCCGGTGATGAAGCCGGCAGTGCATCATACCTGGCTTGTGAACAAACAGAGAGGAGCAGCTTCCATTTCACAAATACATTCATTCACTCTGAGGATTTTTTTCCCTCTAGCTGAGGGAGCAAAATGCCCATTACAGTGTATTCTCCGTGTCCCCAGGCTTTAATATATCTTGGAGCAGCTCTCCTCAGCATTCCACATTATAAAATCAATCTCTATTTAAGTAAGAGGGGGATATTTATTTCTTAATTTTTTAATAATGTATTTTGTGATTTGTTATAGCTTCAGTGTTGTATTATTTATTTATTGTGCCTATAGGGTGCACTGCCACTTGGTAATAGAAGAGCTATGGAAACTTGAGACCTAAGCAGAAATGAGTTCAATAATATTGCTACACGCTAGGACTTTATCCAAAATTAACAAAAGAACAAAAGTGCAAGGCAATGATAACCCATATGACAGCATTTGGGGAGTGTTTGTGAAAGTAATGGTGATGGAGATTTTAAAACTACGGCAGGCAAGGGGAAGTGACAAATGGATGGGCTCTTTTAAAATTCAGAACCATTTCATAAGTCTCATAAAACTGGATTTGCTGTGTTCTTGGGGTGTGTGCGTGTGTGTGTTTATTTAATATTTTACTAAGGAAAAAGCTGTTCAAGGACCTGATAGAACTTAAATGTATTTTTCCCCATCTTATTGCAAATAGTGTAGGCAAGAATGCCGATGGGTGTGGCTTGGGATGGAGATGCCTTCGTTTTGACCCAAGTCCTGCTGACAATTTGCTGAAAAGAAGGCAGATGCTTAAATGACATAAAGGACGTGGTTTGGTTTGTTTGTTCTTATCATTTATTAAACAGCATTAAATGCGGTCCTTACACTCATTTTTTTGTCTCCCAAAGTCAAAGTAATAGGAAGAAACCACAGTTGAAAATTTCCTAATATACGTACACATGATGTCATAAAAATTGGAGATGTTTAGATAAAAATCAGGGCTAGATTGACATGTTTAACCCAAAAGCTCTCTACACCTGTAAGACATTACTCAAGCCCTGTTACCAGTGATATGATACTAATTAGCGCCCTCCCATAATTTTGAATTCTTTAACTCTCTCATTAATCCTGATGTGCATTTCAGGAAAATGAATTTATGCTGATGACACCGTTTGCCATGAAGCAATAAATAAAGGCAGTGAAGGACACTCGCCCTTGGTGGAAACATGCCATCTTAGTCAGTCAGGCAGCCAGCCAGTCTGTCAACAGCATTTATTGAGTGTCTAATGAGAGAAGGTGCCATGAGACAGAGAGGAGACATGGGCTCCGGCCTTGAGGGGCAGCCAGGACAATGATGGAGGCAGAGAAAAGGCAGGAAACTTGTCTACAGAATGCTGGCGAAGCAGCATCTCAGCAAAGGTGACCTGGAGGGTGGGGCACGTCTTGCCTGTGAGCTCCTCCTGCATGGCAGCCCACGCGAAGGCCCTTTTTATCAGCAAGCTCGTTGGACACTCAAGCCACCCTGTGAGGGAAGTGCTGTTAACGCCTTCAAGTCTCAGCCTGGAAGCTGTAGAATGAACTCCATTGGGTGGTCAGGGCAGGGCAAAGCCAGTGTCAGTGCGGCTCCTTCCACCACGCCAGAGGTCAGAGGTCACTGAGCACTGGCAAAGGTGGGAGGTGACGGGAAAGAGGGATGCTTCGGCCACAGCCGTTGAGACTCTGTCCCCCTTTTGGGTCCATTAAGAAAATGTAAGGTCCCAAATGAAGGGAAAAGCTATGAAATTTTCATCACAGGATTTGGCTAAGGAGACTACAAAAAAATCACAATATACACAGCTGGCTTTAGCACACGTTCAGTTCCATCGTATTTGTGGGATTTGTGCTGGTGCAGGCAAATGTACAGCTGGACACCTGTGTAATCTAGCAACTTCTCCATAGCATGGCAGGGCAGAGAAGGTGTGTGGCAGTGCAGCTCTGCTCCCCGAATGGGCTGCAAATCTTTATCTGCCCCCCACGTGTCCTGGGGACTGACCCAACACAGAGAGGGTGGAGCAAATTCACTCCCCGATGTCCTGTTGTGGAGAAGGGTCTTCCCATATACTGTCACCAGCCCCAGCCTTGTGCCCCTTGGAGACAACAGCACCGAAGGAATATCAATTGGCCTTTGTGAATATATAAGAGCCATCGAGACTTTAGTTGTAGCAATATGAAGCTGTAGAAACTGGTTGAAATCACAGAAAGCCTTCATCAATAAGCTGGCATCTTAACAAAAGCACAAATGAAAAGTTTGATTTTTCTCTTTCTCTTTCTTCTGTTAAAGTGATTGATTTGGAGGAGGTAGGGCTGGGGCAGAATGACTGTGTTCTATCAGACAGACTCAGCCTCAGGAAGCCGAGTCACAGCGCACACATGTGCGAGAGGCAGAGGCGGCAGAAGATGGGTGCGATAGAGCCACGTTTGCCTACTGGAGGACTTGAATATGAGATGTACTTACTTTTGTATTTCCAAATAACCTCCTTCCAAATGGCAGGGAATAGGCTTTAATTTCAGTATGATTAGGCCATTCATTCCCTTAACAAACACCTGTGGATCATCTCTCAGAGGTCAAATAGCACTGGGGATTTAGAAAAGACTGTCTCACCCTGTTCTCAGGGAGCTCCACCTATGGGGAGGAACACGCATAAATAAGTATGTAGAGCACGGTGTGTTACCTGCGTTGAACAGAAGTGTGTACACGATACCGTGGCTGCCACATTCTTGGCAAACATGTTTACTGTGACTCTAGGATGTAGCTTCAGGCAGATCTTATAAGACAAGGTGAATGACTTCTTGGCTTGGAGGCCTGTGTATAAAGTTCCATCCAGTTTACAAGTGTAAGTTCTCGTGCCCTGGTAGGTGGTGGAGACTTGGGGGCTCCGTGGTTGGTGCAGGTTAACGTGTGGAAGTGGGCGGGGGAGGCTCGGGGGTGCTCAAGAGCTGAGTGTCCGTTTCCCCCATCCCCACTGCATGTCTTCCAGCTGTAAGTGGAGAAACTCTTCTGATTTCACAGGGATGCATAAACAGAGAGTGGCCTGACTGAACTTGAATGCTGGGAGCTGCCGTGGCCCCAGTAGGAAGGGAAGGAAAGGCACCCATCGAGTTGCGAGAGGCCAAATAGGCAGGGAACGGGTGGGCATAGAGTACAATACTCTCCTAAACATTAGGGGGTGACGTGAATTTTGATCGGCCTAATCGTAATCTTAACAGATTGAGAAATTTGGGTCATTAAAATAGCCTTATGAATAAAACCTAAACTTATTAGTTTGAAGTAAAAAAAAAAAAGTAGAACCCGAATCAAATCAAACCAGATTAAAAAAAAAAAAAAACAGAGTCACTAGAGGCAATAATAAGCAAAATGAAAAAAGACAAGATGTAGCAGAGGGTCTTACATTTGTTTTTGTTGTTTTCTTTTTTATAATGGAAAATCTCAAACATAATAAGAAGTAGAGGGCCGAGTGTAATAAATACTCATGTACTCATCACCCAGCTTCAATAATTTCATTAGCTCATGCCCTCACTCGTTTCATTTATACACCTGCAGCCGCCCAGGGATGGAGATGGTAATTTTGAATGTGAAATCAGGCATACCCAGGAAGGAGAGTGGTGAGCAAGGAGGAATCTGTGCCAATTGTGAGCATGTGCCAGGTGGCACCAAGGGAAGTGGTGGCATCTGTGTCCCTGTGCTTGTTTGTCCCTTTGCCTACATCCAAGCTTTTTGTTTCTCTCCAGTGCTTGGAGTTAGAGATTCCAGGAAGTAGGGTACAAGTGCTTAGGGTGTTTTCTGCTCTAATAAAGGACAATTCTGAAAAGAAGAGGGGAGAAAGAGAGAGAGAATGGTAGGATGGGAGAAGGAAGGCAGGACTTAGGAGTAGGGCACAGTGATAAGCCTCAAGCGGTCAACCCAGCCCTTGGGAGGTGGGCAGAACCCACCACACTCCCCAGCCCTCCCTCTACCTTCATTCCCTCCACGCTCCAGGTGCACAGGCCGAAGCACTGTCAGCGCCCCAGGAACCCACGGTCTGTCTTGACTCCAAGTTTCCTCAAATGCTATCACCAGCCTCAAGTGCCACCTGCTCCTTCCAGCCTGCCAATGTGTCCTTCAGTCTCAGCTATTATACCATGAGGTCCCTCAGCCCCAGGTCTGGGCGGCTGGGTGGAGGGCCCTTCCCAGGTCCTCACCAGCTTCCTGCACTTGGCCCCACTGGAGCCCTTTCACCATTGCTGTGTAACTCCCTGCACAATCACTTGTCTTCCCTCAAATCAGAGGATCCTCTGATTAGGGGATTCAGTAAGACTGGAGCTGTGATTGCTTGGGTAGTTGTATCCCCAGTGTATACCAAGTGCCCCGCATGTAGTAGATGCTAAATATAATTTTTAATGAGTATGTAATAAATAAGCTGACAACAGAATTTGTAGACTATGCGGCCATGTATATCCAAGAATGGGGGAATGATCCAGGGAAGCCTTTGTAGGAATCAGACAAAAAGGTGACTCTTTTTAGGGAGCAACCCCACCTCCAAATAGAGCACACTGTGTATGTGCTGAATTTCAGTTTTCACTAGCCCTTTCAGTTAGGTGTCCTTGTACAGTGAACAACCTGCTCAACTGTATCCAGCAGACCTAGAATTTTCTTTACACCACTAATTTTCAACTCCGGCCACATGTTTTTTTTTTTAAAAAAACAAAACCTGAGCATCGTTTTGAAAATATTCCTGTCTGAGCCCTAATGTCAGAGATTTAGATTTAATTGGTTTTGGAGCATTGTTTTATTTTAAAGCCCCTCAGGTTGCAGCCTGACTTGAGAACTACAGCTTTAGATTTATTGCCATGACTATCTCAAAATAGCTGTGCGTTTGTATCACATAGCCATGTTGATGGGGTTTGTATCACATAGCCATGTTGATGGGGTTCACATTCCAGCTGAAAAGTTAATGCCAACACCAATCATGAGAACTTCTAGATTTACTACTAGGAGCCCTTGCCTTTATCACTCACCCCTAGATGTCCAGGCATGCCCCCCTGACCTGCCCAGCATCAAGGAGGGAGCTAAGAGGTAGCTGCACAACTACCCTATAAGTGCAACTCAGGATTATGGGAACAGGAACTCTAAAGTAAAGTCCTTACCCAGCCCACACCTGGCTGTGTGACCTTGGAAAAGTTACTTAACAATTCTCTGCTTCAGTTACCTTGGCTATAAAATTAACTAATGGTATGGGCCTACTTGCCAGATATGTCATAAGATTTAACGAGCAAATAATTGTAAAGTGCTCCATAAATATAAACTGTTGTGCAATTGCTAAATGGCTCCATTGTTTAAAATTCCATAGAAATCTATGTGTTCTTTTGGACTTCTAAAATCACTATTTGATTTATGCATACAAGACAGCATTTGCCTAAAAACCTTTTCTTATATGAGTATTCACTTTGATTTATTCTTTTTCACTCTGCCAGCACACAGCCTGACATATGTATAAAGGATTTGCAAGAAAAATCACTTAATGCATAGCATCGCCTTTGTTGTGACTGTCTTCTCATGAACTGTTATAGTTGTCACTTATTCTCAGAATTGTTTGTCTCGTTTTTGTTCAGGCTTATAAATACTCACCTTGGACATGGTTTATAGACAGCGTAGGGAAAACAAATACATATGCTGGCATAGTCAACTTAGATTTATTCTTACTTAAGAAAAAAAGGGCTTAAAGGTTTAATGTGTGCTTGATAAGCTATAATTCAGCTGGGAAGACGCAAGCAGTTTATATTTACTCTCCTGGGTAGGCTCGACATTTATGGTTTCAACCTTTCTCAGTACCTCTTCAGTAGGTTATGTCTTTCCCAGAAGAACTGATCTCAAAGCACAACTTCCAAGAATGCTATTCCCAGAGGAATAGGGACTTTTCGCCAACTATCTACCGTGGAGGAGTGGAACACAAAGGACTCGAGAATTTGAGTGTTTGTGAAAGGACTTTGAGTGGCTTGGCTGCTGATGCTCTTGAGGCCACTCACAGCGTTAGCCCCTTAAAAAATTTGCAAAGTAGGAAGTTTGCCGTTGGTGCCCTAAATCTCTTGAAAGCAACCTCTAGTCCTAGAACATTACCTTTTCTATTCCAAAAGAAAGCTGTTCATATCACTGAGCAGAGGTCAACACTCTAAAGGAGCTAAGGTCTTGGGTCTGCTCTTTGGAGAAGGCCTGGAGAGACTGGAGTTACAACAGGAGGTCACCTTTCATCACCCTTCGCCAGAGCTGCAGGACTCAGATTTTGCCTCACACTCTGAGGCTTTGAACACGTCATTTCATTTTTACGAGCCTCAGTTTCCCAATCTGTAAAATGAAGATACAAATACCCAATAGGATTACTATGGGGGACAACTGACATCACCTGTATGAGTTGTCTAGCATAATCTCAAGCACACAGAAGAGATGCTTCAAAGGTTTGCTGAATCTGAATTATAAAATATCCAGGATCTCAATCCACAGAAAAGAGCTACATTAAAAATGAGAGACAGGGTAGTATATGGTAATAGAAAAACAACAGGCTTTGGTTTCAGAACTGTATACCTGTTCCTGCCACCAACTAGGTGAGTGACTTTGGGTAAGTCACTTAACCTCTTCCACCCATCATTTGCTGAGCTAGAAATTGAGAATAATGTTGTCCACCTCCTGGGGTTACTTGAAGGATTGAGTAAGGTAACATAAGTGAATTCCTGGGGAAATTGAAGGGTTTGAGAGTCAACAGCAATGGTTTGCAAAATATAATTTTTAGGCAACAATGCTTCCATAGTCTTTCAATCAGTGATGGATTAAAGAGTTTTTAAAAAGTAATGTTATCATTAGAGAACAAAAGGTAACTATTAACCATACACTGAAGTCTGTTACTACCTAGTATTCTTCGGTCATAATATACGGAGATAAAATATCTTATACAAGGCTGGTGTTTCTCTGAGCTACAATATTACAGAGCAGCACTGATTAAGGCCTCCGAGCAACTTGCAAGATTTTCCTCTCATAGCGTGTTAATAGGTTAAGTTTCCTTCATGATTATTAATTTCATATAACTTCACGGAATGATTACATATTTATGTATTATTTATTATGCAAATCTAGCATTATACATTATTTAAAGCCATATTAATAGTATGTATTATTTATGATGGAGCTGTATTAATACATATTATTTCAAGCAGCTTTAGCTAGGGCCTTTTTGTTTCCCCTGTGAATCACACATGGTCATTGGAAGTTACTATTCCACTCAAGAATCAATGCAGCTCTCCTTCTGGGGACATTGCCATCAGGTTTCCTATCATTATGACTTCTGCGTAGCCATGACTCTAATATCAAGAGGCACAGCCTATAGGGCTCTCTGACTGCCTATGATCATGGCTCCATAATGCCACTCCTTTTGAAGATTGTTAAGTAGGTAACATGCCATTGGGATTCTCTCTTCTCCGGTGGCAAACTTCATCTCCAGAACATCATCTTTCCTATTCTAGAAGAAGGCAACCAGGCCGCACGCAGTGGCTCACGCCTGTAATCCTAGCACTCTGGGAGGCCGAGGCGGGTGGATTGCTCGAGGTCAGGAGTTCGAAACCAGCCTGAGCAAGAGTGAGACCCGGTCTCTACTATAAATAGAAAGAAATTAATTGGCCAACTAATATATATAGAAAAAATTAGCCGGGCATGGTGGCACATGCCTGTAGTCCCAGCTACTCGGGAGGCTGAGGCAGCAGGATTGCTTGAGCCCAGGAGTGTGAGGTTGCTGTGAGCTAGGCTGACACCACGGCACTCACTCTAGCCTGGGCAATAAAGTGAGACTCTGTCTCAAAAACAAACAAACAAAAAAAAGAAGGCAACCAGATAATCTGAGAAACTGAGCCATGGCAAAAGTAGGTATCAGAATGTATTTGGCTTCAAGCCACAGAAAAACTGAAAAACAGTGGCTTAAATATTGGGATTGTGTATTATCTCTCATAACAGAAAGTCCACAGGTAGGTGAGCCCAGGGATGGTTCTGTGGTTCAATGTGGGTGTCGGCCTCTCTAGAATTCTCCAGTCCTTACTTTTTGTGTTTGACAGTATTACTCTAGATTGTTGCCACATAGATATAACCAATTGACACACATCCAAACATCAAGTCTTCTTTGAAAGGTCCAACAAAAGAAGGAAAGAGGGTAGGAAAAAAGGCTTTGTTTTATCTTCAGCTCCATGTTTTCTCTGGGAGAAAATTTTTTCCAGAAATTCCTCAGCAGACAGGATCACATGCCCATACCTTGACCAAATCAATAACAAACAGTAATAAAACTGCCTTTTTTTTTCTTCATGGCATAGAATAAACTATTGCATTTCCTGAGACTGGGAATCTTCAAATTCAAACAAAAATGAAGCTCTGTTAGTAAAAATAAAGGGATAATACCTATTAGGTGGGTAGCCATAAATATGTCAGGAGGTGCCAGGAATTTAGTTGATCATTCTTTATATATAATTTTTTTTTAAATAAACTTTTAGATTTTAAAGAGAACCTAGGCAGAATTTCAAATTGCTGCCAAGATGGTATAACAGGATGGGTTTACTTTCCCTTCTGATAAAAGCTGAAAACTCAGAAGAAATACATGGAACAATAGTATTCAGGACATTGGACACCAGGAAATTAAAGATGGTAATTGCCAAGAGACAAAACACAAATGAGATAAGACCTAGAAGAATAGTAGAGGAAAAATTGACTATGTTAAGTAGAGACATGGAAGATGTAAAGAAGACCCAAATGGAACTTCTAAAATGTCTGAGTTGAAAAATACACTGCATGAAGTTAATACTACATTGGAATCTCTGGAGGAGTGAGGGAAATATAGAGCAAATATTTGAACAAATAATGGCCAAAAAATTTCCAAATTTGGTGAACACTATAAATCCACAGATAGAAGAAGCTCAACAAACCCCAAGCACAAAATATATATAAAAACATAAAGAAAAGTACTCCAAGGCACACCATAATAAAATTTCTTAAAACTAGTGATAAAGAAAGAAATTTAAAGGCAGATAGAGAAAAAAGACATGTACAGAGGAATGAAGATAGGCATGACAGCAGGTTTCTCTCTAGAAACAATGCAGGGCAGAAGACAATGGCGTAACATTTAAAATGCATTGAAAGAAAAAACATTTGACAACTTTAAACCTGGAATTCATAACCTAGCCAAAATAGCTTTCAAAAATGATAGCAAAATAAAGAACTTTTCAGATATATTAAAGCTGAATTAGTTCATCACCAGCAGACCTGCATTATAAGAAATTTTAAAAAGTTCTTAAGGCAAAAACAAGGGTCAAGATAGCAGACTAGAAGCAGCCTCCACGTGCTACTCTCAAGGAGAGGATTGAAAGTTGCAGATGGATGCCTACCTATGGATGGATATTCTTGAAAAGAGAATTGTGAATCATCAAAGAAGCGATGGGGTACATTCGGAAGGAAGGAAAAGGTGACAGGGCAATCCATTGAGCAAAACTGGAAGGTACCTGGGGAGGCATGTTAAGGGGGAGAAGGACAGGAGGAGAGAATCCTGGGGCTCCACGTTCCACCTGCAGGCACTGTAGTCTGAGCTGTGAGGCACCACCCACCTTCCCACCAATACCACAGACCTCCAGACAGATCAGGGAGCTGCTTAGGGTCGTCTGTATAGCAGCCATGCACTGGAAAGCAGGCATAGCAAGGACCTGGTCACTTCCATTCCCAGGTTGCTGTAGCTGATGCCATTCTGAACTCTCAGGTCCAGAGTGCCAGGTCTACACAGGGCTCCATCTGAAAGAGTATTCAAGTTGTGCAATGGTAGGACTGTATGGGATGCTCTGATATGCCTCTGAGATCCCCTTTCAGGGTCAAGGTATTTATTTTTCTAGTTGCAAAGTGTTAGTTGGTTGTTGACAACTCATACCCAAATCCCTCCCCAACAAATTTCCTTCTGCTTAAGGGACCTGTCTTACCCAAGTTAACACCACTGCCTGGCATATATCTAATAATTAGTTAATGAGTTGGAGCCCCATTCTTTTTTGTCAACTTGTTCAAATATGAAGGGCTACCTTAGCTCCAGCATTATTGTAGGTTTGTCTGAGACCTCTGTTGCAACTGCATCACAGTTCAACCCTCACCCTGCATAGGTGTTAATACCAAGAGCACTTCCTGATTAACCTTTTACATGCAAATTGAAGAGACTCTAAGTCTGTTTTCTAGGGAATCCAATATATGACACCCACCATACTCACATCATCACATACACAGGAAAAAATACAGGGGCTGGTAAGAGGTATTCTTTTTTTTTTTTTTTTTTTTTGAGACAGTGTCACACTTTATGACTCAAACAGATGTGCAGTGGTGCAATTAGCTCACTGCCCAGCTAATTTTTTAACTTTTTGTAGAGACAAGGTCTTGCTATGTTGCCCAGACTGATCTCAAACTCCTGGTCTCAACTGATTCTCCAGCCTTGGCTTCCCAAAGTGCTGGAATTACAGGCATGAGCCACAGCACCCAGCCAAAAAGGAACTTCTAATGCAGAATTTTAAAGCAATAGATGAGCTTGAGACAGAGATAACTTGAATTGTCTTTTAGGCTACTACTTCCACATATTTAAAAGGCTAGCCCTTGTCCCAATAGAAATGTACAAGTGGGTATCATATCTTGAAAATGGATGGAAAGGTTTCTAGATTTTCCTATAGTATTGGCACAACCCCAGAGCAAAATGCCTTCAACAAATGAGAGCCCAAACCTCTTTGATAACAAAGCCTTAAGGCCTTGGAGAAAAAAGATAAAAAGGAGACATCTTTAATTCAGTTTTAAAAAATTCATCTAGATGGGTCTTCTAAGATGTTTCCAAAGAAAGTATTTTAAACTTAATTCCCCAATGAATGGATAAACATATCTCCCCAATACCAAAATCTTGGGGGAATCTCTGATGCTCCTTCCACCATTGACACAGACCACTGTCACCTCTTGCTTGACTTTCCTGTGACAAAGCGTCCGAAATCCAGATGACCCAGGATGATCTAGACAACTGTCTGGGGAAGGAAAAGCTGCATGGAATGCCAATTCTCTCGTCCAACTTTCCATTATTCTCCACTTATTTATTCTACATGTGTATTATCCAGTTCCCTTTGTACCCTGGGTTTCTAGTCATTTAAAACATTCTTTTTAAACTTTTAATTTAGATTTACAGGAAAGTTACAAAGATAGAACAGAGTGTTCCTGTATACTCTTCACCCAGCTTTCCCTAATGTTAACATCTTACATAACCACGGTACACTTGTCAAAACTAAGAAATTAACGTTGGTAAAATACTATTAACTAAAGCCCAGACTTTATTTGGATTTCCCCAGTTTTTCCACTAATGTTATTTTTCTGTTCCAGGATCCAGTCCAGGATACTACATTATATTTGGTCGTCATCTTTCCTTAGCATTCTCCAGTCTGTGACAGTTCCTCATTCTTTTCTTGCTTTTCATGACCTTCCAGTTTAAAGATTACTCACCAGCAGTGATTTTGCAGAACGTCCCTCCATTTGTGTTTGGCTGAAGTTCTCTCATGGTGAGAGTGGGGTTATGGGGTGTGGGAAGAATACCATGACGTGATGGGGCCTGCTCATCACATCATATCAGAAGCTGTGCGGCGTCGACACGACTTGGTACTGCTGGTGTGAACCGGATTTCTCCAGTCCCCGCTCATTTTCCTTTCCTTACTTAATGTTTTAGAAGCAAGTTGCTAAGTCCGGCGGCCCACATTCAGAGGGAGGGGAGCTAAGCTACACCACCTAGAAGGCAGTATCTAAATTTATTCTTTGGAATTCTTTGATAAGATTTGTTTCTTCTCCTCCATTTATTTATTCAATTTTTTATATCAATATGAACTTATGGATATTTATTTTATTCTTTATATTGTAATCCTCTCGAGGAGCTTATTTTGTTGCTTTAGACACTGGGAGGTCTTTCAGACTGGCTCCTGTGTCTTTTAAACGCAAGTTCCATTTTTTTAACACTTCCTTAATTTCTGGCAAAGATGCCCCAGGCTAATCTAGTATTTTCTTTTCCCAGGCCATAAGGTCAGCCATTTCTCCAAGGAGCCTCAGTTTCTTTTTTTTTATTAGAGAATGGTTGTTTAAAACCAAGAACTGGGTGCTAGACGTGCTTGTTTCCACTGCTTCTGGGCTCTCCCAGTAGTCACAGCGATGACAGCTGTGTGTGTATACTCACCCCCCTCCCCTACCCCCACACACATCACTGCGTTCTGCATCTAGCTATCTGTGTAGATATATTTAAGTAAACATAAGTTCATATGACATCTCTGACTCAAATCCATTACCCCAGGGTTCATTCTAGTCATCCTCCTTACTTATTTGTAACTTCTTTCTCTGACTGTGAGCAACTGACTCCCATTATCTAGAATTTATTTACTTAGTTGTTTAATCATAGCATACATGTAGTTTCAGAATTGCTAATTTACATTCCTATGAGAAACAAATTTTATCAACTAAAATTCTGTATTTATATGCAGACTTTTTTGTCTTTAGTCTTACAGTATCCAGTCAAAACGGTGTTTTCCACAGTTATTTAGGTCAGCTCCTTTCATCTCACTCTCTTCAGTGAGGTTAGGCCACACATTTACTGTAGACCTAGACTTACTTGTCATAGTCTGCATTCCATCCTGAGATTCCCTAACATCCTGGCCAGTTTTTAAAGATATACATGAAGTTCACTCTTTGAAGAGTATAATTTTTTAGGTTTTGACAAATGCATAGAGTGATGTATCCATTACCTCAGTACCATACAGAACAATTGCATCACCCTAAAAAAATGTCCCCATGTGGCACCTTTGTAATCAACCACTACTTCCTCTCTCAATCCTGGAAATCACTGGTCTGTTTTCCTTATCTATAGTCACCTTTTCCAAAATATCACATAAATGAAATTATACAATATGTAGACTTTCAGGTCTAGTTTTTTTTTTTTTTTTTTGGTAGTGAAATGCATATAAGATTCACCCATGTTGTTGCATAAATCAATAGATAATTCCTTCTTATTGCTGACTAGTGTTCTATCATATGACTGCAGCACAGATTATTTATCCATTCAGCTATTGAAGGACTTCTTAATTGTTTCCAGATTTTTTTTTTTTTTTTTTTTTTTTTGAGATAGAGTCTCACTCTGTTGCCCAGGCTAGAGTGAGTGCCATGGCATCAGCCTAGCTCACAGCAACCTCAAACTCCTGGGCTCAAGCGATCCTCCTGCCTCAGCCTCTCGTGTAGCCGGGACTACAGGCATGAGCCACCATGCCCGGCTAATTTTTTCTATATATATCTTAGTTGGCCAAATAATTTCTTTCTATTTATAGTAGAGATGGGGTCTCACTCTTGCTCAGGCTGGTTTCGAACTCCTGACCTTGAGCAATCCACCCGCCTCAGCCTCCCAGAGAGCTAGGATTACAGGCGTGAGCCCCCGAGCCTGGCTATGTTTCCAGATTTTTATCAGTTAAAATTTCTATAAACATAATGTACAGGTTTTTGTGGTGTAGTGGTGTTACTGAGTTGCATGATAAGTATATTATTAACTTTATAAAAAACTACCAAACTGTCTTCCAAGGTGGCTGTACCATTTTTCATTCCTACCAGCAGTGGACGAGAAAGTTTCAGTTTCTCTACGACCTCATCAGCGTTTGGTATTATTAGTTTCCTTTTCTTAAAGCTTTTCTAATAAATGTTCAATGTCATTTCATAGTGGTTTTAAGTTGCATTTCACTAATGATTTAGCAATTTTTAAAGTTGTTTTCTACTTGATTTTTAAAACTTTATTAACATCAGTCTTGAGGGAAATAAACTTAGATGAAAGGAAAAGGTATAGATAGTATCAGGTTGCAGTACAGAGAACTAAAGAGAGTCTTGTGAGAGGTAATACACAAGTACAAAGAATGCTATACCTATAATTGGAAGACTTGAATCTGAATCCTGAATCCACCACTGTGTGGTCTTAAAGTGTCACTGAACTTCAGGACTTTAGTTTAGCCATAAGTAAAATAGAAGTAAGTTGTAACACTTGGACTAATGTATGGGGACATTATTTGAAAATTGCCTAGTGTAGGGAGGTAGAATCTGCCTCTCTAGTCTCTCTCTTTCCCTAGACATGTAACATTTGGGTGTGTTCTATATTCCTCTACTTTTGTTCTTACCCACTGCCCTCAGACTGGCCCTGGTTCTCCAAGGTGCCACCTTCCCACACCCATTGCCTCATTAGTCTTTTCCTAATCAGCACCTCATTCATCATCATTTGGCTTTTCTCTGGGCAGACGCAGGTGGGAGAGGGAAGAGCCATGAATGTCCATAGCAAGTGCGATCTACATTGTGAACAGAGCATAATAATTCAACCCCTAGGAGCTCCAGCTCTGCCACTAAATGCCTGCAAGTCATTTAATCTTTCTAATCTTGGTTGCTTCATAGATAAAAGGGGAATACTCAAGACATGGCTCAAAGGAATACATGGGTAACTGATGTTCCCAGACATAATTAGGGTGTGGGTTGGTGGTTTTCCAAGGCCTGGAAGCTCCCCCTTCAGGACCACAGCTTTCAGTGCCCACTTCTGCCAGAGCATCCTTGTTATTTCCTGGAGTCTGGGAAGCATCTCATATATATATGCTCAAGGCCAGTCCCCCCTTGTTTTCCACTCACATGTCCCCTGACATCCACTGCCTCTGTGAGAACGCTGCTTCCTGACCAGGCTAAGGATTGCTTCCCTGGACTGCTAAAGCCACCAAAACCTTGAGGTACCAAAAAATGTGACGATTCCTCCACCTCTGGCTGTGATGCCATATTCCATGAATAAATGAGCCAACGGCATGCCATCCTTTACATGCTATTTGGAAAGTCATTTGGATCCCAAGGAGCATTGCATAGGTCCCAGTCCCAGACCCTAAGAAAAGTATTTCTTTTAGCAACTTCTATGTCCTCCATCAGTAGCTCAAAGGCTTGTTTTTGGGCCTGGGCTGGGGACAGGTCCCAGCTTGTCTAACATCCTATGTCCCTTGCCCTGGCTCCCAGAGAACTTGATACCAGAGACATCCTCCTGATGAGCTCCTTATCTTGCAAAACCAGGGAGATAGTCTCAAGAGTAGGGCAATGGGGGTGAGGTTTTCCCAGAACCACCCACAATTTCAGTTGAAGCTTGACTCACAGCAGAGACCATCCCACAAAAATCCAATGATGTAAAAGCATTCTATAAACCTTACAGTGCTATAGTATTATTCATATTACCATTATCTTTTCATCCATGCTTCCATGCGAGCTACCTCCACGAATCTAGAACGCATCACCGTGGAATTGGGGTAATGGGACTTGCAAGTCCTGTCCAGAAGCCTAAAATCACACGCCACAGATACCCCTTCCTCAGCATTCTTTCCTGCTAACGCTGGCCCTGCCACCTCCTCGGTCTCGTTAAGCAACAACTTTATGTTTCTGAACACACAAAGCGATTCCTGCTAGAGGCAACGTTTATCTAGCGGATCAGATGCAACCAGCCAGACACAGAGCCCAGCAGCAGCCAGAAGTCTTTTCAAACTGTTTGAAAATGTGCTTTGAAAAAATTGAAGGCAAGCGAGGTAGAAGAACTGGCCTCCCTCTCCTTCCCAAGCCCTGGGGGAGCCCTGTGATGGCTCACTCTCAGGAAGCACAGAGTGCGGCTGGCAGCCGTGCCCGCAGTTTACACGGTGTCGAGGAGGCACTGGCTAATATTGATTTCTGAAACAGACGCAGGAACTAATGACAAGAATTGCGTGATGGAGGGTCTTACGGTGGCTGCTGGCAGGAAGGGAGGACAGAGGCAAAGCATTTGCCAAAATATTCTTCCTCTACCCCAACCATAGTCTCTGGCTTCAGATCTCCTGGTGAGCACATTACCTAACCCAGAGGCTGATTGGAGAGCTGGAGATTCAACCAAGGGCTGGAGGTACAGGCGGCTGCTGCAAAGGCTCAGCTTTAGCTGCTCCGAGCTCCTCTTTGGTGTTTATGGTCTTTATGGAAAGGACCTGTGTGGAACCATCCATTTGGGCTTGTCTGATAGGTAGGAGAGGAGGAAGAACAGGTGGTACGGTTCCTCTTTAAAATGCAAAGCAAACAAGGAGCAAACACAAGTCACTCTTCTCTCCACTGCTAACGACGAAGACCTTTAAAAGACCATCTCCAGTCCCTGCAGGCTGCTACGGCCCTGATCCACTTACCCCACTTAAGAAACTGCACTCTATCTCCTCTCCTGCTTCTCGACTCATTTAAAGCAGGTGAATGTGTCACTGGCTCCACCCCACTCCCAGCCATTCTTTGGAGAGAATGGAGAAAAAGCTGTTAGCATCCTTTAAAAAAAGTTTCACAGGGTATTATCCGATATCTCCCTACACCCATCATGGCAATGGTTGCACTAGGTTGTTACCTAGTGAAGATGTTTCCCCAAATCATGCAGGCAGTATCCCTTTGAAAGACATTAATGTGTATGGATGGATTTCGAAACTTTAAACATCAGACAAATAATGCAGCATATTTAAATGGTCTCACTATTTGATGGCAGAATGACTCAGGCCTCAATCAAAAAACAGTCAAATAGAAATATCCAGATAGACCTGAAAGGAGTGGTGGAAGAAATCTGACTGCTAATCATCCCCAAGTCAACTCCTACTCCTTCTGGAGCAAAAAGAGAGACTGAAGCTCTCACAGTACTGAGTGAAAAACAAAAAAAAAAGTTCTGGAAACAAAATGAGCATGAGTCAGAGCAGAGCAGTCTGGACGACCGGGCTGGCCGGGCACATTCCCCCGCTGACTCCATCAACAGCAGGAGAGAGAGGAAGCTGTCCATGGGGCTCTGGTGACAGGCGTGGGTGGGCAAGAGCAACGGACTGGACAAGCAGGAAGTAGAGTCGTGGCAGACACAGGAGAGACAGGACCTGGGCATATACTTGGGCGCTGAGAGTTTGAAGCAGGGGACGGCCTGAGGTCGAGTGGGCAGCCCAGCACGGCGGCACAGGTACCGCAGTTAGGAGCTAGACAGTAAGCAGAGTTAGAGACAACACTGTATCGTCACACACATGCACACGCTGTGAGCCCCTAGAGGGCAGGAATGTCTCTTCCTCCCTCTGTGTTCCCAGCACCTATGACAGTGCCAGACAATGACAGGCACTCAGTAAGTGCTCTTGATATTGAAAATGAGCAGGGAGTTAAGTCAAATGGGCAGCAGGGCCCGGAAAGACACAGATGAAGGCGTCAGGTCGGGCACGATGGTCGGTCACTCTGAGCTGGCTTTGGGGATAAGCCAATAATCAGAGGGAACAGAAGTGTTGCACGCAGCTACAGGATTAGAAATCCTATCAGCCAGTCCGGGCAGCTGAGATGAGGCTCTGGCATTAAGGGCTCTCGGCATTGAATCCGTATTTTAGCACAAAGCACGATAGCATAGCGTTTGAGTGCAGGGTTGTCCTTCCTTTCACCAGTCTTGTGCTGGTGCCTCTGCCTGCTGCTCACTAACGGTGACACTGTGGGCCACTTACTCCTTTTCTCAATGCTCAATTTCCTCATCTATAAAATTAGAATAGTACTTAGCACAAAGGGTTGTTGTGAGCCGTGAGAACTAAGTGAGTTCTTATGTAGCAAGTGTCTAGAACAGTGCCTAGAATGTAGTATGTGCCCAGCAAACATCAGCTATTTCTATAATTATCCTTCTAATCCATCTAGAAAGTTTCTGTGCATTTTGTGCTGGGGTAGATAGAACGAGTCCCAGGTCCTGGTTGATTCAGGGCTCTGTTGGGAATGTGAGTTCACCCACTCCCCAGTGTCTGCCCTTCACTGTGGCTTTGTTTTCTCATATGGACCTTTGTAGCAGCCTCCTTCCTGGGCTGATTCCCTGCTGTTAGTCTTACTCAGCCAGACGTGATGATTCTAAAGTAAAAATCTAGCAGACTGTTTCACTTGCCTCCCTGATATCCTTCATGATTTCCCTTTGCCCTCAAGATCTGTTGTATTTCCTTACCTAAAAAGAACAGGAGAACTCCTTGGATAAGTAGCTGACTCTGGGCCTGGAGCTGATGAACCTGGAGCATCATGTAACACCAGAAAGTAAGAAAATGCAAAAGGAAAAAAAAGCCCATAATGATGAGGAATGTCAAAGGGATACAAGGCACCAATTTGAAAGAGAGCCCGATGACCAAAGCTGGAACTATTCGAACCACAAAATAAATAAAGTAGTATTAGATTAGAACTCAAAATATAAAATAAATATGCATGAGTTCATACTGATATAAGTGAATGATTGAATAAATAAATAAATGGAGAAAAAGAGACAAATCTCCCATGTAGAAGAATTCCAAAGAAATTATGTACCTTATTTCACCCTTAATGGTGGTGGTGGGGGGGCATGACTTCCCTCTCCTTAAGTGTGGGCCATGCCTGGTGAATTCCTTCCAAAGTTACAGTGTGGTAACTTGACAGTGAGGTAATCTGATGCACACTACCTCAGCCAGGTAATCAAGGTCAACATTAACAGTGTAACTGATAAGTGGTAAGGTACTAAGTCCACGGTGCGTACCTTTGACATAGTGTGATGAGAACAGCACTTTGCCTCTGGGGTCTTCTTCCCCAAAACTCATAATGCCCGTCTAATCCTGGGAAAACATCAGACAAGCCCATATGGAGGGACATCCCACAAAACACCTGACTAGGACGCTTCAAAACTCTCAAGGTCAACACAAACAAGAAAAGCCTGAGAAACTGTCACAGCCCAGAGGATCCTAAAGAGAAATGACAACTAAATGCAACGTGGTATCCTGGAACAAAAAAAGTACCTTAGGTAAAAACTCAGGGCATCTGAATAAACCAACCAATAAAACTTTGGTTAATAATAATACCTTCATATGGGTCCATAAATTGTGACTAATGTCCCACACTAATATATGATGTTAATACCAGGGGAAACTGCATGTGGGATTGTATATAGGGACTCTCTGTACAGTTTTCACAATTTTTCTGCAAATCTCAAACTGTTCTAAAAATTAAAGTTTGTTAAAATGAAAAAAGGAAAGGAGAGAATTAAAAGATGAACTTCACTAGCACTCGGGGAGGCCAAGGTGGGCAGATCGCTCAAGGTCAGGAGTTCGAAATCAGCCTGAGCAAGAGTGAGACCCCATCTCTACTAAAAATAGAAAGAAATTAACTGGCCAACTAAAAATATACATAGAAAAAATTAGCCAGACATGCTAGGGTCTACAGGTGCATGCCTGTAGTCCCACCTACTTGGGAGGCTGAGGCAGAAGGATCTATTGAGCCCAGGAGTTGGAGGTTGCTGTGAGCTAGGCTGATACCATGGTACTCTAGCCCGGGCAACAGAGTGAGACTCTGTCTCAAAAAAAAAAAAAATACAAACTTCATACCTGTTGCAGAATTCGGGTAGGCCCAGCCACCATTAGACTAAGTCCATTCTCAAACTGGCAACATCTCCCCTACCCATAGGTACACTCTGACTCTGAGTTCCTCAGAAAGATGTTAGAAGTGATAGTTCTACTGCCCTCATTTAGACCACAGACAGCACCCATATTCGTCGCCCCATCCGATATGGGCAGCAGGGCACAGAATTGATGGACAACATGGGCTCTGGAATGAGGCAGACGGCATCTTCTATGGACTCAGGCAAATTCCCAAACCTCTCTGAACCAGCTTCCTCATTTATAAGATGATAAAATACTAATACTTACCATGTAGAGTTGTTGAGATAATATAATGAGATAATGTATAAAAAGCATTTAATACAGTGCCTGGCAGATAATGATTAAGGAATATCAGGGTCCATCTCACTCCTCTCAGACCTCGTCTGTAGAGCCTCATGTGCAGACTCTGCATGCAGGAAAAACAGAAATAGTGTCTGCTTTCTCGAAGTTTCTTGTCAAAACCAAGGTGGACAGACACGGTGGTAATTGGAGTATACGTCAGGCAGTGAATTGCCTAAGTGACTGCGCCAGAGTCTGTTGAGGAGCCCAAGCTGCAGTTTGTTATGGAACTGCTTTCCGAGGCTGTGGTTTGGGAGGGAAGCCGCGCTGAGACTTAACAATTTACCCCGAGGCAACCCGCTTGGCCGTTCTCTGACTGGCTCGATTGCCACAGGATCAGGAAGCTCCGTGTTTAATATGTTCCAACCAGTTTCCATCCTACACAGTGATTACAATCAGATCCAAACGAGTTTGAGCAGAATTTGCCAATAAAATGTCATGAAACTGCAGAGCCAATTTCTTATTACTTCAATAAATCTAAACACACAAATCCACAGTTTTACAAACGACCAATCATGTTTTTGTAATTTTAACACAAACGGCAATCGAGTGTGTCTGGTGTGATGTGTCCTCACCATTCCATAGGACTTCCTGCAGATTGAGCAATTCTCTTCCCCCTACTGGTGCTTAACAGGGCTCTCCTCTGGGATCATTTGGCTATTTGACCAGGTAGAGATGTCAGTGCCAGTCATTGCTGACGTCTTTTCTTGGAGGACCAGCAGAGCAACTCCCTGTCTGTCTCCACCCTGCTGGACAGTTTCGTGGCAGAGCAGAGCAGCTCAGGAACGTCAGGTATTGAAGTGGAGTTTCCAGCCACTGCAGGGCCACCCCCCCCGCCCCGCCCACTTAAGGCCTGTGCTCCTGCTCCCTCGAACCCGCCTCTCCGAAGGGCACAGGATGGAAGCCTCCCTGTGGGTCATCAGCAAAGGCCAAGCCATCTTGCAGGATGCTGTGCAATCCTGCTTCCTTCTAGAATTTTGGCACATTCTAATTTCTTTATAATTAAACGTTACTGGCATGTTCGGTAGGCACACTAGTTACAATACAACATTGAGCAGCCTCTGTGCATTCATTGTGAGTTTGCTGTGTCTAGCATCAACGTGGGAACTGTAGATTATCCTTAGAAGTGGGTCATTTACACTAAATTTTCTTTTAGCGTTATCTTTCCTGTTTTAGGTGCCTTGTAATTTTCATAATAATTTCAACATTTTACATTTTAAGGTTCTCTTTCTTTCTCTTTCATTTTATTTCTTTCACATTATATAGCTAGTTCTGTGTTCATGTAGGGGAAGTAAAGTAATGAATTAAACAGCTATCTGATAAATTTAATTAGAGCACACTATAACAATTTGGGTCCTCCTGGCTACATGAGAGTTTCCAATATGAATTTACTGTTCAGTCCACTCCATTATAAATAGTTTGCTAAGTTCTATTCTCAGTCCTCAGGGAAAAGGTAATAAATGTTTGTTGAGCACCTACTATGTGCTAGTCACTCTGTTAGGTGCTTTACAGGCATCATTTTATTTCAAGTAGGGATTAGCTACAGTCATCACAAATTTGCAATTTCTTTGGTTTTCAGGCAGTTTAATCTCACAATTCCCCAAATACCCCTACAATAATGCACATGAACAAAATATCTGATTGGTGCATTAATACAGGACCTCTGTGAGAGCAGTATCCTCCTGCTGAATCTAGCATTTTTGTATGCTAGCTACTCAGTAAATGTTGTTGAATATATAATAATCTCAATTTTAAATCTTTATATTAACTCATCTCTATTTATACACAATCATATAAAGGAATCTTATGAAAAAAGGTGAGTTCATTCTAAACATTGTTCAAAATGTGTGCAAGCATTTTGGAATAATCTCTGCCATTTAGATCTGTCTTTGTCCAATATTGGGATGTCTTGATAACAAAATAAGAATTAAAACAATGTTATTTAGAGGATCAGGTGGCAGGTCAACTCACCTTAAATACTCTTGTGGTTTGAGAAACTCCAACTGCAAATGAAGATGATATATTAGCAAAGGCCCTGCCTGCATAAAAATGCATAGTCAACTCAGACTCCACACCTCCCCTTGATTATGCACGATAGGCTCAGGTGTCATATTACGTCACAGGTATGGACGTAATGAAGCATTCAGTCATTCAACCAAAATGGATTTATTGAAAACCCATTATTGGTCTACCTGTAGGGTGTGATTTCGGGAACACAAAGGATGAATAAGACAGGCCCCCCTCTCTTCTTAGAGGGATAAGACTAGCACAGTTGAAATAAACATAAAAGAACAAAGTAAGACCCAATTCAATTTAACAAAAATTTTGCTTTATCTATGTATGAAAGAAAACCATTAGAAGCTTAATTCAGCAAATACTTTTGAGCACTATGTGCAGTACTTATGTAGGGCCATCCTGTTCATCTTGAAACCTGAGCCTATGAAATACTCAGCAGTTAGCAGTTAAACAATAAATTATGAATAAATGACTGATTGAATGAATGAATTTTACTATATGGAAAAAGCTTACAAGGGAAGTAAATTGGTAGGTGATATATATATATAATATATGTATATTATATATATAATACTGGTTAGAAAATGATCCAAGGCACAATGCTATGAAAAAGAGAAGATACTACAAATTAAAATTAGGAATATGGGTTCAGAGACAGCCAAAACAATTTGAGTGAACTGCAGGGGACTGGCGAGAAGGTGAGGCTGTAGAGGTAGGCTTTGACCAACAGTGGAAGCTTTCTTAGACAACAGTGCCATAGTGGGATTTTTAAAAACAGAGTGACCTGACCAAGCTATCTGATACTGAGAATAAACTGGAAAGTTGTGCCAAGCAGACTAGAATGAGAAGATTAGTTAAAGGGAATCTATTACAATTGTATTAGACAATAGGAAATAAAAGCTTGAACCAGGAGGGACAGTGGGATGGGAAAAGAAATAATTTTTCAAATAAGTAACATAAGTAAACTCTTAAAGCTTTGCCTACTGAGTGTATATGGCTTAGAATATATCTAAATTTTAGGCTGAGAAGGTGGTTTCTTTAAAAGTAGTATGTGTAATTGAAGAGAGGGAGGAGGAGGAGATGAATTCTTGTATTTTGCATTAAAGATTCTAAGTTTATAGCTGTTCAGTGAAGCAAGATTTCACTCTGAGCTGGAGAAACCAGGGATGGTGAAGATTTGGGGCATGAGGTAAGCTGGACAGAAACACAAGATTATTAGTGCTCAGATAGTGAAGAACAACAGACAAGTTAATCATGCTCTATTTACATATCTATTATTAAAGCAATGATTTAATCTGAGACCATTTGCATTCATTAAAGAAATTATTTAGCTGGTATGTCTATACAATGACAAACACTGCAATATTTTGTAATAACCTGATAAATTACAAGTTTTTTAAAAATCTAGTATTAATAGTTTGAGATGCTGTAGTAACAGCTTCAGCATTTGGCTTGTTTTTCATATTAAAGTTCTCAATCTCCATCCAAGCAAGAAAGAATATTAAGTGCCATCAATTTAGCCAGGATCCCATATGGAGATGACAAATTATACAAAGATATGTATTTGGGAAAATGCTATTTTCCAGTCAAATTTTTGTTTGAGGCTGGGTATCAGGAAAATTAAGATCTCTTTCAAAACAAAAAGATACAAAAAATCATTTTGTTCATTTTGGAAATGATTTACAGAACTTCTAAATTATTTCTAGTGAGGAGAGGAATCTTTGTGAAGCAAATGAATGAAAGAAAAATAAAATAAAAAAGCAGTGAATCCTCTCCGCTTCCTTCTGACATTGAGAATGGTCAATTCTGGAAAAAAATTATAGCTACTTTCTACCAGCAAAATCAGCTTCCATAAATATTATCACTGAGGTTGGTAGTAACATGTCATGGCTGATTTTAAGATTGTATTTTGTTTAATGTTATAGATCAAATGTTGCTATTTTGGTCACAGATCACTTGAGGATCTGATGAAAGCTATATACACTGTCTTCAGGAAAATGCACAACTTCAAATAAATAAAGAATGTTGCATAAATGGTTTCAGGTTAACATGCTCCACGGTAAGAACCCATTCCACTCCTAAACGTAGCAATACGGATGAAGCATTTATTGGCAATGGCTAGATGAATGTAAATATGGTTCTTAAGAATATGTCAATCCAATGTTATTTGGTCCTTGGTGTTAAGTTTGATATTATCATGATATCATTCCCCTAGTCCTACATGTTCTTTAAAGAAATTTGTGTTCTTCATAAAAGTTATTTGTAGGCCTGAGCCAGGAGATAAATCTCGAATGGTTCATTGCAGGACCTAACTCAATTCACCTGGGGTTAAATGTCTAGCAGGTGTAGCACCTGACCCGAACACTGTGGCTTCCAAAGCGTGCTGAGATGCCCAAGGTGGGAATGCAAACTCACGGGGGCACTGCAAAATGTCAAACATAGCAACATGACACCATGAGAATGCCCAAAGTAGTTCACAGGTTCACATTAGATCGCACTGCCTCCTTTTCAGAGACATTATATCCTTGTAAAGCTGGGTTCTGACATTTGCTGATAAAAACAAAGTACTGCATGAAAATCAATGTGGAGCAAGAAGTGACAGTGGTGGCTTCTGATCTGATCCCAAGGTTTGAGAAGCTGTACAATGCCCAACGAGCACAAATAACCCATTAATAATTGTGGTTATTTAAGAATGAAATAAATATATTAATTTCCCTTCAATTTGTTGGTTTTTCCCCCCAAAAGCCTACTGAATTGTTAGGACATAAATAGTTATTGTTTTCTGAGCCTATTTATTAAATGGAATATCAGGTATTTCTTTGGGTCTATGGGCACAATGAAAAAATTGCTAACATGTTAAAGGAATCAGGAATGAAAAATGTTTGAGAATGACTGTCTTGGAGGGGAACTATCTTGACTAAGCCCCAGACTCTGCCTTCCAATTGCTTAGAGAGACATATATACTGCTAACTACAGTAAACAATAAACTAGGATATTTACCATAACAGAAATATAGACAAAATTCAAAGAGCTAGGAAATCTCAGGTGCCGTTCTGTTTGAAGCAGAAAGGAGAGAGTTGAAGTACCATTAAAATTTAGCCTTAAAAAAAAGTAAGATTCTAGTAAGTGGGAAAGAGAGGAAGAGCATTGCCCTGTAAGGGAGCAGCATGCACGATGGCGTACAGGCATGGAATAAACATTTTGTTTGAGTTATAGGAAGAAGGCCGGTTGGCAGGAAGAAGGAAAGGCAAGGAGTGGCAAGAGATGACCATGTTGGAAAAGCTACAACTTTTTACCATGAACAATGGAAAGACATTGATAGCTTAGATAAGGAAGTTATATGATCAGAATTGCACCTTAGAAAGTTAATTATTACAGTGACAAGAAAGATGAGCTGGAGATTGGAAGTGAGGGAGAGAGAGGTATTGAAGATAACTGTAGTTTCTAGCTTCAATAGGACCTCTTTGTTGCACGAACTATGTATTACTAATCTTTATGTTGATAGCATCTAGCACAAGCCTGGTAACTGGAGGCACCGAATAAATTTTGAATTTGAGGTATCTGGGGGGAAGAGAAATAGCTCATGGTAACTATGGAGAAATAAATATCCTACAGCACAGGATAAAGGCCAAACTTGTGGTGCCAATCTGGGAGTCAGCCATCTAGAAATAAAGAAACCAACAAAATAAAATTTCACAAGACAGCAAATATAGACTAAAAAGAAAAGAAGCCCATGTGCCTAGGGAACAGATTCCAGGGAACACCCACCACTGGGAACGGAGGATGAGCTGCCAGCAGAAGGCTTGGAGAAGACGGAGGGGACCTGGAGTGAGAGCCCGAGGAGAGCTCCTGCAGGGGGCGGGCTTCCGGGATGGAGGTGGTGGTCTATGATGCCACAGGTCAGAGGGAACCCTGCAGGGAAGCTACCCACGTGGTGACCTTCATGACTTTGGAGGGGACAATTTCAGTAGGTTTGAGAGGCAGATGCCAGATTGCTGTGGAGGCACCAGAGAGGCTCTCCTGGAGAAATTTGACGGTACAATGGGTCTGGAGTGAGAGCTTTAGGCAAAAAGAAGTTTGAGGGAAGATGGTTTTAAGGTAGGAATACCTGAAGGGAGAATGCAATCCAGAGGAATAGAACACAAATAGGTCCATATATAGGGAGAGGAAGCCATCATTCAAGTTCCAAGAAGAGAGAAGGGCAGGTGATTAAAAACGCCATGAGTTCCTTTTACCTACCATCCCTTGCCCTTTCCCCCATCCCCCTCAGGCAGAGCCTGAGCAGGCTGAGGAGGGAGGGTGTTGGAGGGTGTCGGGGGGGTCAGGGTCCCTCACTGCAAGGAGGCGAGGAGGGGGCCCTTCGGGAGCAAAGGCAGGCTGAGGGATTAGCTGTCTGCGTGGGTCAGGTTCTAGCAGGAGCAGGAGGGTGTAGCCATGAGGCGTGGGAGACTGCTCACAATCAGGAGGATTGATCAAAGAAGTACATATACCAAGAATAAGCAGAGCTGGATTGCTCACTGTTGGAGAAAGACTTTACAAATATGCAATGGGAGAAAATTAGAATGAACCCTGTGGTTTTGGGTGGTTGGAATTGAAGATACAACTATGAAGACATGGAGTGCAATATATATAAAAGCATATACATAAACAGACATAGGTATAAGTGTAGGTGTATATATAACATAATTTCACACACAAGTTCCTCAGCTCCGTCTGTTGAGGGGGTGAAAAGGTCTGGGAACAGCAACACTTCACTAGTGTGATAAAGACATCTAGCACAAGGTCAGCTTTTAAATAGCATCTTTACCAAAAGAAACCAGGAGGAATGGCTGATTCCAGGGCTGTGGACAGGGAAAGATAAGATGAAACCAGCATCTGCTGTGCCAGAAAGCAGGAAAGTGCTTATGGGGGACATGTCACAGTGACACAGAAGCCAGCCTGAAGTGGCTTCCTCTGGCAAAAGTGGTGACAAGTTGAGATCAATGTAATGGTAATAAGCGATTATACCCATTCTGCACAGCCAAAGAAACTGTCAAGAGAGCAAACAAACAACCCACAGAATGGGAGAAAATTTTCGCAAACTACACATCCAATAAAGGGATAATAACTAGAATCTATTTAGAACTCAGGAAAATCAGCAAGAAAAAATCAAACAACCCTATCAAAAAATGGGCAAAGGACATGAACAGAAACTTCTCAAAAGAAGACAGAAGAATGGCCAACAAGCAAATGAAAAAATGCTCAACATCTCTAATCACCAGGGAAGTGCAATTCAAAACCACGATGAGATATATCACTTAACTCCAGTGAGAATGGCCTTTATCAAAAAGTCCCCAAACAATAAATGTCAGCGTGGATGCGGAGAGATAGAAACACTCCTACACTGCTGGTGGGACTGCAAACTAGTTCTACCTCTGTGGAAAGCAATATGGAGATATCTTAAAGCGATACAGGTAGACCTACCATTTGATCCAGCAAACTGGGCATCTACCCAAAAGATCAAAAATCACTTTATGAAAAAGACACCTGCATTCGAATGTTTATAGTAGCACAATTCACAATTGCAAAGTTGTGGAAACAACCCGAGTGCCCATCAATTCATGAGTGGATTAATAAAATGTGGCATATGTATACCATAGAGTACTATTCAGTTTTAAGAAACAATGGTGATATAGCACCTCTTGTATTTTCCTGGATAGAGCTGGAACCCATTCTACTAAGTGAAGTCTCCCAAGAATGGAAAAATAAGCACCACATGTACTCACCAGCAAATTGATATTAATGGATCAACACCTCAGTGGACATATGGAATAACATTTATCGGGTGTCAGGCAAGTGGGAGGGGGGCGGAGGGGATGGGTATATACAAACACAATGAGTGAGATGTGCAACGTGTGGGGGATAGTCACGCTTGAGGCTCTGACTCGAGGGGGGAGGGGGACATGGGCAATATATGTAACCCTAACACTTGTACCCCCATAATACGCTAAAATTAAAAAAAGGAAAAAAAATTTAAAAATATTAAAAAACCAAATACATAGATAAATATTAAATAAATTAATTAATAGAAAGTTTGATGAGGAAGAGGATGTTTATGTAGTTTGGCGGTACCTCCCCACAGACTGCTTATTAACTACAAAGGAGCAAAGAGAACCTGCCCAACACCACTTTAATTAAACAATCCAAGTGACTACCACAAGTGACAGGTCAGACTGAGATCCCATGCCGACTGACAGGCTGCGAGCAGAACACAGCCTTAGTTCTGCGATATTCCTACTAAACATGTTTAACTGGAATCTAATCGGGAAACATCAGGCAAATGTGAATTGAGGGACATTCTGCAAAATAATCTGCCTGTGATCTTCAAACATGTCAAAGCCTTCAAACATGTCATGAAAGTTAGGGGAAGACTAAGGAACTGCTCCAGACGGAAGAGGACTAAAGAGACAACGGCAGTAACTATAACACGTGCATCCAAACTGGACCGTTTGCTGTAAAGGCCATCGTTGAGACAGCTGACTAAATGTGAGTGGAGTCTGAGGATTAGACGGAACAACGAATCAATGCAGATTTCCTAATTTTGATGGCTGAATCCTGTTTATCTGAAGAAAGTCCTTGTTTGTGGAAATACACATTCAAGTTGAGGGGTGATATGATGAGGATATGTTTGACAACTTACTTTCAAAGGGTTCAGGGAAAAAGTACTTGGTTGCGTATTTACAACTTTTCTGTATGTTTGAGATTGTTTCAGAATTGTAAAAAGTGTTTATAACTTTAAAAAAATAATACTTAGGGCTTTTGCCCTCTGCCATTGCCATGATGAGCTTCTCCCTAGCTAGCTACAACCCGCTCAGCCTGGGCCCTGGAATGAACACACACAGGGCAGACACGAGGCCAGCCAGCCCCCAGGATCTAAACCCAGCCATATCTGCAGCTTGAAACACAGCTGTGCAGCCAACCCCAGCCAGGAGTAGCAGAGTCACAGGTCACCCACAAGTGCAAATTGGATCTTGAATGAAGTGCCACAATACTGAAAATGGTTGGAGCAACTTTTAGACAAGATGGAACATCATAGTGTAGAACTGGATCACCAAGCGAACTGTAGCCTCTTCTGTGATCAGCAAACCATTGGTTCTATAATCAGGAAGCTGACAGATTCAGAAAACTGATAGACCCACGATACTGTCTTGCTGCTACAGCCACCCTCAGAACCATGCAGCACCTACAATGATGGCACCAGCAGAATGGAGGTGACCCAGCGTCTGGGCATTAGGTCTCTGTCACTGCTGCAGAAAACCAACCCCCTCCACAGCCCTGCCTAACAACAGAAACAGTGGAAACAGCAAAACCACAGCCACTCCTCCAATCCCACCTGTCAAATTTCATGGAAGTGCATATAATTGGCTAGACCTAAATTACCTTCTTGCCATTCTCTACAATGGAATCTTGGAAATGTAGTTTTTAGCTTTCAAACCTCAGTATTAAAGGAAGGCATGCTAGAAGAGGGATGGAATAGATCTTGAGCATCAGACCATCATATTCATCAGAGAGAGGGAGGGAGGGAAGAAAAGAGGGAGGAGGGAGAAAAGAAAGAAAATAATATATTGTATTTTATTTAGACAATGGAATACTACATAGTAATGAAATTGAATGAACTAAAGCTAAGAAAATCAACCTGTGTAAATCTGAATATAATAATGTACAAAAAGAAGTCATAAAATAATATTTTAATACCATTAGGATAAGATTAAAAACACTACAAAACAACAATTATGTTCCTTTTTTAAAGGAAACACAAATGTACACCAATATTCTATAAGCATCCATTGGAATGATAAATTACATTTATCTTTTTGGAGGGAGGGACATAGGAGAATGAGTTTGAGGAGAGTACCAGAGTGTCAACGTTATCTGTTGCTACATAACAGATCATCCCAAACCTAGTGGCTTTAAAGCCATAGCTATGTATTTGCTGCTGATTTTGTGGGTTGACAACTGGGCAGGGCTCAGTTGGGATGACTCATCTGCTCCACATGGTGTCAGCTGTGCTCATGCATGGGTCTTGGGCCAGTTGGTTTTTCAGCAGGAGCTCGCTGTGCCTAGATGTCCTCACTCTCAGGTCTGGCCCTCATCTTTGATACCTGCACTTGTCCCTCTCTCCATGAACTCTCTCATCCTCAAGGAGGCCAGACTGGGCCTGTTTACAAAGTGGCAGCATTCCAAGAGGGTTAGAGAGGAAGCTGTGAGGCTTCTCTCTGAAGGCCAAGGCCTAGAAGTCATATAATGTCATTCTACAACATCTTGTTCAAACCAGTTATGGAGCTAGCCCAGAGTCAAGAGATGGAGAAATAAACTCTTGATGAGAAGAGCTGAAAAGAATTTGCAACCACATTTGGTGTACCACATAGGAGCTCCCACTGGGTATATATTACTTAAGCAAATCTAGCAACAGCTGTATGATTTGATAACACTGGGTAACAGATACTGTTGCTCGCTACATTATTTCCTATGTCTGTTCTTTACATTTGAAATATGACTGTATATTCATTTAATGCTCCTTGAAGCCCCAGTACTGTTCAGGTTCTTGCCTTTTTGGAACCTGATTATTCAGCTGTCTTTTCAGTTCTAGAATGTAGTCCACAGGCTTCCAAAGAATTAGCTTTACAATTTTAAAAAACTATATTTGGAGAAGAGTTTTCTTTGCATAATAGGAGTTCATGGCAGAGCGTGTGTATTTTAGGCATCTGTTTGTTGCCACTGGTTTCTATGGAGGCCAAAGAGACTCTTCAGCTAAACTCTGCCCATAATTAAGATTCAGAGATGTACAGATAGAGGGTGAACTGGGGTAGCCCTGGTGGGAGCCAGATCATAGAGTGGAGGGTGCTGCTCCTCCCCTTTGATGAAGATGGACCCTAAGGGAGAAGAGAGCACTGGCACAGCACAGCAGCCTCAACAGCAGGGCCTGGTTGTGAAGTGAGTCACAGTTCATGACACCACATGGCAGCTCATATTGAAAATGATCCCAAGACAGCCTGTGCATCAAGAAGAGAAGAACCATTGAAAGGGCTACTTTGCTTAGGACGCTAATGCTTTGGGGCTCAAGCAATCATGCTTGGGAACCCCCAAACTGATGAGAATGTAGGAGTGTTTATTTTTCTCAATTTGTACGAGATACAATGAAGCCCTGACCCCAAAGCATATTTATGCTTGCCCAGTACTATCAAGACAGAGTGGGGGGCAATTCCTCTTGCAAATAACATTGGAGGCGATATCCACATGAGAGAATCCCACAGCCCTCAGAGTGGCCTCTCTGTGGAAATAGGGGGCTGTTCAGACTCGGGGATTGACCAGGTATCAGACCAATTTGCATACACACATAGACACAGGGAATTTTGGAATTCCCAGAAATGTTTTAGTAGTAGGACTCTACGAAAAGCATCTTCCTCTAGTCAAGGAAATGGGGGCCTTGGATCCATTGAGATGGGAGTTTTAATCAACTTAAGAGACACTAATTCTCAATAGCTTTAGACACTAATGTTGCATTTGTATTTTCTTAGCATTAATGCAACTGACATTTAGCATCTCTTTAATTACAAGATGTTTATGGCGTCTATATAGAACTCATTTCAGATTCTGAAGCCTCAGGACACTGAAAACATGTTTAGAATGTGCTTTCTTTAAGTACTGAATTTAGTTAGACTATTTCAAAGTGCAGACTACCCCTCCACCAGTGTTGAGTATTTGTATAGCTGTTTCTTTTATTACTCAGTGATTATGATGATGATGGTGATGACCACAGCTGCTTCAGTGGATCTGATGTTCTTTCCTCTTCTTTGTTTTATCAACTCACAATGATTCTCAAATTCTTCTATTTTTGATCAGCTTTATTAAGGTATAATTTACATATAATAAGATTTGGTAATGTTAAATGTGCAGTTTGATGGATTTTTGACAAGTGCATAAAGTAGTGTAGCCACCACTACAATCATGATACAGACATTTACATCATCACAAAATGTTTTCTTGTTCCCTTTGCCCTGGCAACCCCTGATCTGCTTTCTATCATTATATCTTAGCCTTTTCTAGAATTCATATAAATGGGATCATACAGGAAGTACTCTTTTGTGTATGGCTTTTTCATTTAGCATAATGCTTTCGAGATTCATCCATATCTTTGAGTGTCTCAGTAGTTCATTCCTTATATCGTTGAGTATTTCATTGTATGGATATACCACAATTCGTGTATTCATTCAGTCACTGAAAGACATTTGAGTTGTTTCCAGTTTTTGACAATTATTAATAGAGCTGCTATATATATTTGTGTACAGGTTTTTGTGTCAACATAGTTCTTGCTTCTCTAGAGTAGTACAGGTTGGGCATCTGAAATCCAAATATCTGAAATCTAAACTGCTCCAAAATCTGAAACTTTTTGAGTGCTGACATGACACCACAAGTGGAAAATTCCACACCTGACCTCATGAGATGGATCACAGTCAAAACGCAAGTCCATGAAACACAATTTATACAGTGTCCGCAGGTATAAAAGACTGTCCTAGCCCCCCTCATCTGTGATATCTTTTCCATGCACACTCAGATTCCCCCATGCAAGCACGCCCACAAAGGGTAGTAAAACGGCACAGGTGCAGGCTAGATGCACCTATGGCAAGTTCCCATGATGTCCCACATGGGGCTAAGACCTAAATGTATCACTCACTGAGCTGTTTTAATTATTCTTGGCTCTGTAGTGTAAAGATATTGTTGAAAATGTCAAAAATGCCATGCCTGTAGACCCCCCTATGGCTAACAGTGGTAAGAAAAAGAGGACACATTTCTATTTATCTATCGCACAGAGTCAAGCTGTTGGAGAAACTGGACAGTGGTATTAATATAAGGTGTTGTAGTGACCACCACGTGTGACCTGAAGAAACAGAGGGATAAACTGTTCAAGTTCTATGCTGAAAGAAGTAAACAAAAAATATATTAAAAAAACACCGAATAAAGCTAAATATGAAGATCCTGATCATGTATTGAAAGAGTAGATACGTCAGTATTGCAGTGAACACAGGCCACTTACTGGCATGCTGATCGTGAAACAAGCAAAGGCTTATCACAATGAACTGAAAATTGAAGAGAACTGTGAATATTTAACAAGCTGGTTGTAGAAATGTAAGAAAGACACGGCATTACATTTTTAAAGGTTTGTGGTGATAAAACATCTGCTGATCACGAAGCAGTGGAGAAATTCATTGATGAGTTTGCCAAGGTCATTGCTGATGAAATTCTAATGCCAGAACAAGTCTGTAATGCTGATGAAACATCACTGTTTTGCTGTTATTGCCCCAGAAAGACACTGGCTACAGCTGATGAGACGGCCCCCACAGGAATTAAGAATGCCAAGGACAGCACGGCGGTCCTGGGACGTGCTAATGCAGCAGGCATGCGTACGTGTAAACCTGCTGCGATGGCCAAAAGCTTGCGTCCTCACCATTCTCAAGGAGTGAATTTCTTACCAATCCACTATAATGCTAACAAGAAGGCATGGATCACCAGGGATGTTTTTTTCAGTTTAGTTTCACAAACATTTTGTACCAGTGGCTCATGTGTGCCGTGGGAAAGCTGAGCTAGATGATGCCACAAGAATTTGTCATTCCTTGACAACTGTTCTGCTCATCCTCCAGCTGGAAATTCTCATTAAAAATAGTGTTTATGCCATGCACTTTCCCTCCAATGTGACATTACTCATTCAGCCATGTGACCAGGTTATCCCTAGGATCAATGAGGAGTCCAATATAAAGACACGTTCTTGAACAGCATGCTAGCAGCAGTGAACAGAAGTGTGGAAGGTTTTCAAAAGGAGTTTAGCATGGAGGATGCTGTATGTGCTATTGCCAATGCTTGGAACACAGCGACAAGAGACACAGTTGTGCAAGCCTGGCACAACCTCCAGCCTGTGTTTATGTCAGTGGTGATGACGAACAAGGTGGCGACTTTGAAGGATTCCATATGTTAAGTGAGAAAAAATGATGTCTGACCTCCTTACATAGGCAAAAAAAAAATAACTTCAGAGTCCATAAGTAAGCTGGAAAAATTGAATATCAAAGAAGTTGTTAACATGGACAGTGAAGCTCTAATTGTTCATTCATTGACCAGTGATGAAAGAGCCAAAATGGTTCTGAATCAAGGTGATTGTGGTAATAGTGATAATAAAGATGGCATTGCTAACATTGCAAAAAAAAGTGCCTATAAACAACCTGGTGAAAATGTGTGATGGGCCTATTGAAGGAGGAGAGCAGTGTGCATTCCCAACAGAACAAGAAAGCATTTCAGGCCGGGCGCTGTGGCTCACGCCTGTAATCCTAGCTCTTGGGAGGCCGAGGCGGGCGGATTGCTCAAGGTCAGGAGTTCAAAACCAGCCTGAGCAAGAGCGAGACCCCGTCTCTACTATAAATAGAAAGAAATTAATTGGCCAACTGATATATATATAAAAAATTAGCCGGGCATGGTGGCGCATGCCTGTAGTCCCAGCTACTAGGGAGGCTGAGGCAGAAGGATCACTCGAGCCCAGGAGTTTGAGGTTGCTGTGAGCTAGGCTGACGCCACGGCACTCACTCTAGCCTGGGCAACAAAGCGAGACTCTGTCTCAAAAAAAAAAAAAAAAAAAAAGAAAGCATTTCAGTTCATAAAGTCAAAGAGAGACTTCAAAGACAAAATCTGTTGTTAGTGAGGCAGATGACCCTAGAGGAAATATTTTAAAAATCCATCCAGCAGAACACCTTCCCATCCCTGGAGGACCAACTTCCTGGTCCCTCAACTGGTTCTGATGTTTCTTCTCACATAAAAATATAAAATACAGTGTGAAGTTACCTTTTAATCCAAACGCAGCATCATAGTAGAGACTAAAAGCCTGCCACTGTTTGCTGCTGCTGTTGTTTAAGAGCTGATGCAGGCATTCTGGTGATGCTACTGTGCTGCTTAGTTACCCTGCATGCATTATTTTTTCACTGTCTTAATGGTATGTCATCTTTTTTAGTGTTAAGTACTTATATGTGAATGAATATATAAAATGATTGCTTATCAGTGGCATATAAATTGAGAGTCAGGAATGGTGGTGACACCAAACAACCACAGAACGTCCACTTAGGTGGCTGAGATAGTGATGCCTTTGCTCTTTCTGGACTTTGTGTCATGCACAAAATTATTTAAAATATCATATAAAATTACCTTTAGGCTATGTGCATACAGTGTATATGAAACACAAGTGAATTTTGTGTTTGGACCTGGGTCTCATCCCTAAGATACCTCATTATGCATATGCAAATATTAGACATATGAAAAAATTCAAAATCTGAAACACTTCTGGTCCCAAGTATTTTGGATAAGGGGTACTCAACCTGTACACAGGAGTGGAGTAGCTGGTCATAGGAAAGTATATGTTTGTTTGGAAGAAACTACCAAACTTTTTCATTTTGCATTTCCATCTGCACTGTATGGGTTGCTAAGTATAATCCTAATAAATAGTATTTCGGGGAAATCATGAAAGGAAGTGGAAGAAGGAGCAGACAGAGAGAAATGCAACAGAACCTGGTCTGGAAACAAACTAAGCCACTCTAACTGGGAGAACTGCAGAGTTTAGGTACTTGAAGCAAAAGTGAAAAGGAAAAAATCTGGTGATAAGCAATTATCACTTAAAAATAGAAGTGAATATTTGTTGAAACAAAAAGAATTTTAGACTGTGAGAATGGTCTGTGGCAGTGAGAGTTGAAAGAAAAATAAACAAGCCTTATTCAATAAACATGCCAACAATTAGGAGAAAAAGAATTGATGACTAAAGAGAGAAAAGTGTTCAATACAGGACGTTATCCCCTTGTTTTTTTGTATAACTGCAGTGTGCTTTTGTTATTGAGAAGTGATTTATGTTCTTAATGTTAAAGAACTAATAATATGTATCTACGCCATATATTAACATGAGGGCATATAGCACAGTGCAGGTTTCTTAAACCTTAATGTGTGTAGGGTTCACCTGTGGATCTTGTCAAATGCAGGCTCCGGGAGAGGAAAGTATTGCTGGGTTGTAGATGTGGCGTCATACCTCATGGGTTCATATCCTGCCTCAAACACTTACAGCTGTGTAAACCAGGGCACATTTCTTAGCCTCTCTGTCTCAATTTTCTCATCTGTAAAATGGGGATGCTAGCAGAATACAGGTGCTCCCAGCAGTGGTGTGAGGATTACATATGTCAAGCACTTAGACCAGTGCCAGGCACATAGTAGGTACTACATTATATTCCTTTAGTTTCCAGTAAGTTCCAACATCCAAGGCCGTCCTATGTCTAACAGCTTTAAACTGAATTGACTGAGTCCTGCAGTCTTTCACTTCCTCCCAGGTCCTGAGCTATACTTCTGTTGGCAGCCACTGGTTCTGCTAGTGGTGCTAATTAAGGGAGCCAGTTCAGAGCCACTAGACTGAGACTGCCTTGGAAAAAGAAAACCCACTGAAAGTATGTCAAAGAGAGAGAGATTAACCATTTGATATGCTTCACCTGATGGAAGTGTCACAGGTTCAGCCCCATGGGGTGACAATAGATATTTCTACATGCAGGAGTAGTGCTGGGAAGGTGCTCAGATAGTGCATTTGAAAGAATTTCCAGTCTAACCCAAGGGCCCCCTTGACAGCTTAGAGAGCTGCACCAATGTGCCCTTCTCTCCACAAGAACCCGACAGTGCCTGAGCCACACCAGCCGGTGAATAGACTGTCTAGTGTTGTTTGCTTCCTGTCCCTTTAATCTGCCCGCAGCGCCCCTGTAGACGTCCTAATTGGTCCTCTGGATGCAGCCCTCTTTGGCCCGTCAGCTCAGCTCTGTGTACACGGCCCACTTTCATCTCCCTGCTTGCTTGGCATATTGCTCTATTCTCACAGTTTTCTGATGTTAAAAGCAGCTTGTAGAGCTTGGATGATCCTCATACCATTTCTGCCTCCCTGTTAGTAACTGTACTAGAAAAACAGCTGTTAATCTCAATTAGGTTTTGATTGCTAATTAGCAGCTACCTATCAGGATCAAGCAGCCCTCTTCCTGGGCCCTTCAGCTATTTCTCATGCAACTGGTACACTTGGTTTCCATGAGAACCGTTTAGCTAGATGTCTCCTCAACCCCAACTGCCTGCCTCTTCGGTGGCTTTGATACTCTCTCTCCGGTACGCTCTGAGGTTCTCGTCCACTTTCCTGCTTTCTGGTTTTCTTCATGTCATTGTCCAGCCAGAATTTCCAGTGAAAGCTCTTCTGTGTCTACTGCCCTCACAAGTGTGTCGTGGGAAGGGCATTCGGTGATTAATAAGTCCACTCGTTGAAGTCAGGTTTAGAACCTATGCTTTAAAAATCAATCCTTATAAAATATGTGTGCTCTCGCCTGAGTCCTGTTCACCTATACCAGGAGTTGGCAAGCTGCGTCACGAGGGCCAGATCTGGCCTGCTGCTGACGTTTGTAAATAAAGCTTCTTTGGAACGTAGCGCACAGCATCCACGCTGTCTGTGGCGTGGCTTCCATCACGCTGTCTGTGGCGTGGCTCCCATCACGCTGTCTGTGGCGTGGCTCCCATCACGCTGTCTGTGGCGTGGCTCCCATCACGCCACAACAGCAGAGAGGTTGCATTAGAGACCGCGTGGTCCACAAAGCCTAAAGCCTTTACTGCCTGGGCCTTTACAGAAAAAGGTTGCTGATTCCTGACTTGTATCTTTGGTTTCCCAAGTGCAGTTTCCTAGAACAGCAGCAGCAGCCGCATCACTTGGGAACTAAAATATTAGAAACTAAAATTCTCAAGCCTAGACCTACTGAATCAGAAACTCTGAGGGCAGAGTCTAGCAATCTGGATTTTTAAAAAATTTATTTCACAATATTTCATTGACAAAGATGGTATATATTAATACGTTAAAGGTGTTCAGCGTGAGGATTTGATATGCACATATATTGTGTAATCATAATAATCAAATTGATTAACACATCTCTCATCACCCATGCAATATATTAGATACCTAGAACTTGATCATCTTATAATCTTTTACATAATTTCTAAGAATCTTGTTTATTCCATAGTAATGTTCTGTATTTTATGTATACAGTACTCTCACAACTGTTTTCCAAGGATGTTAAGCTCTTTAACATTTTTTCTAGGAGCTCTGTTTCCTCACAAGTTAACTCTGGTTGGCCTTTAGAGATTTCCTCAAACGTTTGGCTCTTAGTCTTCTGTTCATTTTTGATTTGAGAGTCTACTGTAGACTCAAGTTTGGCAAACTGTGGTCCGTGGCTAAATGTAGCCCATCTGCCACTTGTTTTTGTAAATAAAGTTTTATTGAAAAACAGCTACACCTATTCTGCTACACATTGTCTATGGCTGCTTTTCTATGGCTGCTTTTGTGCTGTAGTGGTAGAATTGAGTAGTTGCAACAGATAATTGAACTGCAAAGCCAAAAGTGTTTATTCTCTGACTCTTCAATTAACATGTTTACTTATGTGTTGGTGAATATGAACTCTGAATACAGGTGAGGGAAGTGGCAAAATGGGGAAAGATGACAAAGTGGATATTTTAAGCTCTGAATGAGCAGACTCAGTTTCCACCTGATGAGTGTAATGTGTCTGCTTCCTCAGCCCCAGGCACATGCCTGTTTCCTCAGCCCCAGGAAGCTCCCGGAGTCCCTTGTCGGAACTACAACTTCAGGGAGCCATACTGTGTGTAAATCATTCTGGGGAGGAAACCTTCTTCTCTTTTTCTCCTCTCTCTCATAGCATTGAGAAGGTAGGAGATTCTCTGCTGCCTTTCCCTCCAGCCTCAACCACTCATGTTAGGAGCTTTCCCTACACAGAAAGGGTGTTTGTATTTTTATTTATTTTATTTATTCCTGGGACTTTATTCTGGCAGTGAATGCCCTGGCTAACCCCTGCTCAGTGTCAAGAGCAGTGGAGAGAAGGTCTATTGGCTCAGCTGCTCGAAATCTCGACCTTTATGTAATTACCCTGCTGAGTATCCTAGAACCTTCTCAGCATCTCTATTTGACTACGAGCATGGTGCTTCCTTAGGACAAATTTCTCAAACTTTATGTGCATCAGAATCACCTGGCAGGCTTGTTGAAATCCAGATCGGTGGATCCCACTCCTGGAATTTCAGATTCAGTAAGTCTGGAGTGAGATTGATGCCGCTGCTTCTGGTTCAGGGACCACTATTCAGGTACCCCTGTTTCAGGGTTTTATTGTAAAGAACAGTTCTCACCTGGGAAGTACCTTCTTTCCCTCTCTTTTTGCTTTGAGCTATAGTTTTTTTCCACTTTCCATCTTTCTGGACTTCATCAATTTCTGGTACTGATGGCACTTACTTTGTTTTCTGGCAGATTTTATTATTTCAAACAATTTTCTATCACTGCCATAGGCATTGGGAACAACAGGGGGGACAGACGCATATATTTCATCTTCTATTGTGATCTAATCTCCCTTTGTGATTTCTTGCCATTCATTTATGGTTAAAGAGGACTTTTTATTCTATATTTACCTCTAGTATTTAATGGATTAAATGTCACCCATTGCAATTTATTTTTGAGTGATAATTTCCAAGTTTGTTTTTCCAAATAGTTAAGCAGTTGTTCCAGCACCATTTATTCAATAATCATTGTTTTTTTTTTCATGATTTGCAATGCCACCTTAATGTATACTAAGTTTGCATCTATTTTGGAGTCCATTTCTGGGCTATTAAATCCATTACATCAATCTGTCTGCCAATTTTTTTGTCAGTAGCACACTGCTTTAATTATTGAAGTTATTTAATCTGTAGAGTAAGTTCTCTTTCATTAGTCTTTACTTTCAATATATTTGTGGCTATTTTTGCCCCTTATGTTTAAAATCACTTTGTCATACTCTCTTCTCCCTATCTTGGATTTTTAAGGATTTCATAAATCTATTAAGCATTTTGTAAAAGATTGTATCACTTTTCCAATACAAAAACATTATATCAATTTATTCAAGACTCCTTTTATATAATCTCAAACATTTATAGTGTTCTGCAAATAGGTCACATACTTTCTAGATATTTTTTTATTGAAATTATGAAATGGGACTTTATTTTTCATTCCAGTTTTTTTAAAATTTTTATAAATTTAAGGGGTACACATGCAATTTTGTGATGTACTTATTATTGATTATTGCATAGTGGTAAAGTCTAGGTTTTTAGTATATCCATCATCATTATAGTTTCTTATTCTCATTTTGATAGAGATTTGGGGGCGGAGTACAGGGAACATTTGCAAGAAGCCTTTTTTTTGTATTATAATAAGAGACTTTGATGTGAATTGGGAATTTTGGCTCATGAAAGTGGGTTTTATTTTGGATTTCCACATGTTTGAATTAATGCAAAGCATGGTGGTTCTTGACTTAAAACCTATAATAATATGCTTGCATTATGCTGAATTTTTACAATAAAACAAAAAGAATGTTAAAAATCTAATAATAACAGAAAGGTAATTCATAGTTAAGTTGCCCGTCAGTAGCTAGGGACAATAGAGTGCCGCCAGCATACAATTAAGCAAATATCCTCCTTTGCCTTGCAGCCAAGGCCAGTTCACTCAGTGCCTAGGTATTGCCAGAATATGTCAGCGTCTTAACAATCTTCTTTAATTTAGTTGATGTTTCCAAATGATCTTTCCAATTTTGGGTGATGTTTTTGCATATTGCCTTTAGTTCACAAAACAATGTATTCTTCAAGTAATAAAATCTTATTCTGGTACTATAACTCAGTCAGGCATGCTCTGAATATGTGCTCACATGAAAATGCTGCTTCATAATACTGGGGGATTTATAAAACTTAAAGAAAAAACTATCTTGGAAGAGAAGCTTACTTAAAAAGTTAAACAACTGTAAGTACCAGAGAGAGACAGAGACAGAGAGAGAAACAAAACCCCAAAGCTTAAAGTATTCATCAAATCTAAAGTATTTCATCAAGTCTAAGACACTACCAATTATAAGACATGCCATTATTTTGTGTATCCTAAGAAGACACAGGATTCTCCCAGATAAACTATATCATGCTGTAGATTGTAGGATTTAGCCAAGTTTTAGAGATTTTAAAATTAGGGGGGAAATGTGCTCCTTAGAATCAATGATATATGTTGGAAAGCTTCAGATTGTAATCAGCAGGAACTTGCCTCAGAACTGACTTACCTGGAAGCCGATAGGAAGGTCTGACTTCAGGAAGGGGCTTATCCAGATGTTGATATTGTCATTAAGGATCCACTCTCCCTTCACAGATCAACTTCATCCCAAGGCTGGTTTCCCTTGCAGGTAAAATACAGATGCCAGCAGCAAATGGACTACTGAGTTCTGTGTTCACAATGAGTTAAAGGTAAAGGATCATTTTCAAACAATCAAAAAGAAATTTTCCAGATGTCCCTAGCAAACTTCCCATTATGTTCTCAACAGTTCAACTCCAAACTGAGTCACTTTTACATCCTTGAACTACCGTCTAGAATCGTGTCGCCCAGTATGGTAGTGACTTGCTGTTGTGCTTGCCTGCAGAGGCAGGTGGAGCCCCGCCCCAAATTTGGTTCAGGTGTTGAGACTGATGAGGACACATGCACACCAAGTAAGTATGAAAAGTTTCACTACTTAGGTAACTGAGGTCTCGGGAGAGCAGGGCCGGCTTCTCGAGCAGGCCCAATATGGCTTGAGAAAGCAGGGAAAGGAGGCTGCTCTGGCTTTTTGTTGTAGCTGGGGTGGGCATGGTACGAGAATTCCTGGGCGTGGGCAGGGTTTGTGTGGCTTGTATCTCCCATCGGTGCCAAAGGAGGGAGCACCCGGGTTTTCTTATCAGCTTGCCCACACATGGGGCACAAGGGGAAGAGAGAGGGGTGAAGCTTCAAAGTTGCCAACAGTGAAGCATCAAAAAAAAAAAAAATGGAGTGATTCATTACACTTGCCAAAGGGGGTTGCTTACATTTAAATTAATTAAAATTAAATAAAAAGTTTTTTAAATTCTATTCCTCAGTAACACCGGACACATTTCAAGTACCCAGCAGCCACAGTTGGCAGACTTACAGAACATTCCCACCGTCTCAGAAAGTACCACTGGACCATGCTGGTCTAGAGCGGGGTTAGCAAACTACAGGCCCCCACGGACCGAATTCCACCCATTGTCTGTTTTTTCGTAGCCTGCTAACTAGAGTAGGTTTTTAACTTTTTAAATGGTTGAAAAAAATCAAAAGAAAAATGATACTTCATGATGCGAAAATTCTATGAAATTCAAATGTTAGTGTCCACAAAGTTTTATTGGAACCCAGCCATACGCATTCATTTACATATTCTCTGTGCTGCTTTCACTCTACAATGGCGTAAGTAGCTGTGACAGAGATTGTATGATCACAAAGCCTAAAATATTTACAGTCTGCATCTTTACAAAAAGAGTTTGCTGATCCCCTGTCTTCAGGAACAGGGTGGCCCGTTCTTCTGGAATGTACTGGGGGATTAGGTTCCCAGAGTCTCATCAGGTGTGTGGAGGCTTCAGGGATACCTGAAGAAACTCAGATATCTGTTAGGAAGAAGAGAACAGAGTGAGTTGCTGGCCAGGTCCCCAGCAATGCCCAGTATACCCAACAGGAAAGGCAGAGTCACATTTAACCTCTGAATGGAACTGAGCTGACAGGCGCCAAAGAGATCTCTCTGCTCACGGAACAGATGCCATTTCTTGCTATAGTATTACTACCTCTCCACACTCGTACGCAATACTTTGATCCTATTTTATGCCCATGATTTCACTCCAGATCCATGCTTTCTCAGTCCTGAAATAGAAATCTTATACTCACCTATCTTATGTCATCCTTAAGTCTGGCGTGCACAAGATACAAAATGTCAAACCAATTCTTTGTGCCACAACCTTCACCTTCGCTTCCTCTCCCTCGCCGTCTCTCCCTCTCCTCATCCCTCTCCCTTTCTCTCGTCTCCCTCCCCACCCTCCCACCATTTGCCTCCTGTTTTTCTGTCAGATACTTACGTTTCTTACTTCAAAAGTCTCCTGCCTAATTAACTTTGGTAGTTTCAAAAAGGAATACCCAGTAAAAATGTGGGAGTTTTTTTCACATTAGAAATTATTGATCTTTTAATCTGTAGAAATTTAATCATTACCCATTCATGAATTAACTTCCCCCTCCCTCAGAACAGGACACACATTCTAGAATATGCGCTAGAGCAGATTCAGTTCAGGTTATGAGAACAAGTTATTAAAATATCTTTTTTTACAAAAAGACTATTTTATAGAGCAGTTTCAGGTTGACAGCAAAACTGAGCTGCGGTACAGAGATTTCCCATACTCTCCCCCACCCCACACATGCACGTCCCCTTTTATTATTAACATCCCCCACCAGAATGGTACATCCGTTACAGTCAACGAGCCTCCATTGACACATCTTTACCACCCAGAGTCCATAATTTATCTTAGGGCTCACTCAGGACATTCTGTGGGTTTGGACAAATGTATAAAGACATGTATCCACAATTATAGTAACATACCGAGTAGTTCCACTGTCCTAAAAATCCTCTGTACTCCACCTGTTTACCCCTTTTCTCCCCTAACCCCTGGCAGCCACTGATATTTTTACTGTCTCCATTGTTTTGCCTTTCCCAGAATGTCATATAGTTGGAATCAGTATGCAGCCTTTTCATATTGGCTTCTTTCACTTAGTAATACGCACTTAAGTTTCCTCCTGTCTTTTCATGACTTGATAGCTCATAAGAAGTGCCAAACGATATTCCCTTGTCTGGATGTACCACAATTTATTCATCCATTCACCTACTGAAGGACATCTGGGTTGCTCCCAAGTTTTAGAATTATGAATAAAGCCACTATAAACATAGGTGTGCAAGTTTTTGTGTGGACTTAAGTTTTCAGTTCATTTGGGTAAATACCTAGAAACATGGTTGCCAGACTATATGGTAAGAATATGGCTAGTTTTGTAAGAAACTGCCAAACTGTATTCCAAAGTGGCTGCACAATTTTCCATTCCTGCCAGCAATGAATGAGAGTTCCTGTTGCTCCACATCCTCACCAACATTTGGTGCTATCATTGTCCCAGATTTTGGCCATGCTACTAGATGTGTAGTGGTATCTTATTATGTTTTAATATGCATTTCCCTGATGGCATTTGGTATTGAGCATCTTTTCATATACTTGTTTGCCATCTATATATCTTCTTTAGTGAGTGATCTGTTTAGATTTTATGTCTACCTTTGAATTGGGTTGTTCTTTTTTTTGTATATTTCAGATAACAGTCCTTTATCCACCTATATCTTTTGCAAATATTTTCTTGAGTGTATGGCCTGCTTTTTCATTCTCTTGACAATGTCTTTCCCAGAACAGAAAATTTTAATATTCGTGAAGTTCAGTATACCAATTATTTCTTCGATAGATTGTGTCTATAATGTTGCATCTGAAAAATCATTGTGAGTATGCACAGTGGCTCATGCCTGTAATCCCAGCACTTTGGGAGTTTGAGGTGGGAGGGTAACTTGAGACCAGGAGGTTGAGACCAGCCTGGGCAACATAGTGAGACCCTGTCTCTACAAAATATAAATTGGACAGGCATGGTGGCACACACCTATAGTCCTAGCTACTCAGAAGGCTCAGGCAAGAGGATTGCTTGAGCCCAGAAGTTTAAGGCTGCAGTGAGCTGTGATCGTGCCACTGCACTCCAGCCAGGGTGATAGAGTGAGACCCTGTCTCTAATAAATAAATAGTCATCACCAAACCCACAAGTGCTTCTCAGTCTCTGTCCTCCTCCCTCTCTTTCCCCTACTTCCCCAACTTTAGTGAGAGGGGATTGTGCAGGCGGCTGGCATTGGTTGGGTATTTCCCTTCTCTCAAGTCCATTAGACTGATAAAATCCCTCATATTAAACTCTGGTTGAATAGATTCCCCTGAAGAACAGAATATTCTGGCATATTTTCAAAGGGCTCCTTCACCACCACCCCCACCCCATCCCCCCCTGGAAGCATAGGACATTTTTCTCTGATATTAACTGTGAGAACCTGGTAGATAGAGCTCCAGGAGGTAAGACTTACAGAAGTGTGGGGGCCCCTGATTACTTGCTTTCTCTGGAGACATTACCTCTCAGACTTGCCCACACTTAGCCTCCAGCAACTTGTCAATTAAAGTTTGGGTTTTCCTATCCTGGCACTTGCTCCTAAAAAGTTTTCCTCCATACATTGTGGATTCTCTGTATTTGCCTGTCTTTCCAGTTTCGGGGCAGTCATTTGACCTCACTTCTCTTACAAATCTAAGTCTTGTTGATTTTTCGGTTCATTCTCAGCTTTTTAAATGTTGTTAGGATGGAGTGGTGTCTTCCAAGCTCCTTACATGCCAAACTAGAATCCCGAAGCCTTATTTTCTCATCTGTTTAGGAATCCCGAAGCCTTATTTTCTCATCTGTTTAGGATACCATGGTTGTGGATACATAGGGTATAATGTAAATGAACTATATTGGAGAAATTCTTTACAAAAGGATCTCTTATCTAGAGAAGTTGAGCTAAGTTTGACTTTTAAATGCCTTCACCTTTTAAAAAAAATTTCTATTAGTGGTTTATAAAGTGGAATTTCACTGCCAATTCAGAAAGCTAAGTGAGCAATGAGCTCAAATGAAAAGCATTGGCCCTGCTTTGTAAATGCTTTCGTATCACACACGTCCTTCCACTGCTTGCCAATGAATAATGTTTTCAGATATTAAGAAAAGTCTATTGAGAAACAGGAGGGGTTAAAGTAACGAAAACAGAAGATGAATATCAGGTGAATATCAGCTTTGGAATGAATATCAGATGAATATCAGCTTTGGAAAAGCTATTGTGGTATTGATGTTGTAGAAGCTTGGGGAAAAGCCCATGTGTTCCTCTGATCACTAATTGGTTTTGAATGGAACAAATTGTGTATTTTAAAATCTGTGTTGCCCCCAAAGCTATTATCTTCTTAAAAACAAAAGAGAAAATTATCTTTTTTGAAAGCATTAATAGCTTTTGGCAGAGATGGATTTGTTTTTCTAAAGCACACAGCCCTACTGAACAGCTCACCACCTCACCCTCTGCTACCCAGGGTGGGGAATTCGCAGGTGCTTCTGTGGGAAATGCTGATGTGCATCATTGGAGGGAGAAAGGCTGCCAAGTCCCAGAGGAACGTGCGGTAGGAACCAAATGGGACTGAATTTCAGGAGAGGGAGAACATGGAGGAGAAAAGCAGGAGCATGCTGATGTCTGTTCAACTTTCCTTCCTGCTTCTCAGGGTGTATGAGGTGTAATCCTCAGGTGAGTAATATGACAGTAAAAGGCATGTCAAGGAAGTTGTTCCCACAATGCATTCTAGTCATGCTGGGGACACACAGCCACATCTGCTCACCATGATGCCCTCTGAGGCCAGGACGGGGGAACCTTCCCCTGAGGCTGCCTCTATTTCTGCATCCTTAATCAGAAGCCATGACCTCCCACTTATTTCAAAGTTCTCAGCCTCCTTAACAGAATAGCAACAGAAGTCAGGTCAGGATTTTTTCCTCTCTTTTCTATCTAAATGGATTTTATTGGAGGGCAGAAGCCAAGGAGAAGTGGCTTGAGATGCTAAGTATCATCTGAGTATAAAATGTTAATACTCTCCTTACCTCTCACACATCTGATTCCCTAGTTTGAACATGCTTTTTTTCTGTGTATCCTTTGAAGCTCTTTGAAGACAAAGAAGCCCTCTATCCTTTGCCCAGAAAAGTTCCACATGCAAAGAGGTCCTTTCAAGTGAGCTTTTAATCACACCAGAAACAAGTTTGCCCTGTGGTTTCCTGCATGTGGCTGGCATACTGCAGTCCACGTTATTCTCAAATTGAAGATGTTATTTTCCACTACCTGAAGATTATGAGTCTAGATACCTCAGAATAGAAGGGCTGTGCTGATAACCATATTAAAATCATAAAAATACCATTATGTTTTTCAAGGTAGAGTCGGGTTGAGCTAATCAGAATTGGTTTGCAAGATTCCATTTGTTTCTGTGTTTAAAATAGTGTCAGGTTGACAAGTCTTTTGTTCCCACACTATCATATTGGCTTCTATTCTAATCTGTGTGATACCTGGAAAATACAGATAAGCTAAATGAGGTTTAATCAATTCTGACTCTTCTGATCTGACTGATACTTTTGCATGGATTTTGATTAATCAGAAATGTATAGAATATTCATGCTCCATCCCATAGTTATGACAGGTGCAGATTTTGCTTTTCATATGTTCGGAATGATGCCACAATTCAAAGTGTCCATTTCATCTGACATACTACTAATTGAATGATTTCTTTTTTGAAATAACAGAATAGCCTGCTGGCTTCATACTTTTAAAATAGGAAAGGTGGTTTGGAAAAGCTTCTGTGAAGTGTTATCAATGCTAAATAAATTTGTAATGATATAATTCATATCCTCCCTCAATGTAAGAAAGTTTCTGAAGGTTTTATTGACTTGATAAGGAGAATGGTGGAAGAATATACAAAATGAACTCTATAGCAAATGTCAAAAGATTCAAATCAACATGGAAGGAGGCGTCACTTTACCTTCAAGGAGAGTACTATTTTTCTGTTCTCCATTAGGACCTTTAATTCAAAATATTCAAAATCCCTGGAAATGCTGCCAAAAGAAAGATAGACACATGGAAGGACAGAATGGGATCCAGTCTCAAATGCAGGTCAGATTTATGGTTGTCTCATCAAAAGCAAACAGAGACTTTTCCTGTTCCATCGGGAGACGCACAACGCTGGCAAGAGCATCACTGTCAGCCTTATGAAAACAACAACAGCAGCGACACACACACACAAACAGAAAATACACACTTTTATTTACCTATCAGAGAGCTAAGGAATGACAGGTGCCTGCAGAAAGAGATAAGGTGAGAACATTTCCTTACCTGGGACAGATGAGCCTGGACACTGGCAAGAAGAACTTAGCTAAAATTATTAACAAATTGGTAAAGACTGCACACAGATTAGCAACGGTTGTGTGTCAGTAATGTAGAGAATGCAGAGTCCCTGGAGCCATAGTTATAAGGGGGTTTTTACCCACCACTGTGCTCTTTTCCACAAACCTCACTGTGTACTCACACACACAAAAATGATGGTGAGAGTCTTAAGAAAGCATCCTTTGAGGGGTATGCACTCAGGAGGTGAATGGCAGGGTGTGGGAAAGGGAGGATCCCCTTCTTCCTGATAGCTTTTCCCTACCTCCCCTATGGAATGAAAGTCTTATACTGCAGGAAGAAGGGAGCAAACACTGTCACCCTTAGGCACTGGTGAAAACCCACTGAGGCTTGGAAATAAAATAGAAAAAATAAACCTAAACTTGAGGGAGGGGCAGGAGCATTGAGAAAGAAGTGAAAACCTGTGAGATTCAGGGACACCGTGACTGCCTAAGTGTGATGCATTGTCTGAACAACAGGGAATAATATCCCTGTCACCATCACCAGGCTCATGAGTATCAAGGAATAATGGAATTCTGCTGGGAGTATTAGAAGAGTGTGGAAAGAGACCTTCTCAAAGGTACAGCAAAAAGGGATGACCTCATGTTAAGGGTGAGAGAGACACTGAGGAAAAACCCTGTGTTGATCCAGCCCATCCTAAGCACAAGTTATCGCTAGAGGAATTTGAAGTCTATGGTGCACTATGGGTAGCCATAATAACAATAAACTCTAAACACAGCTCAACTCCTCACTAGATTGATTCAAAATCATACATAAAAGACCTAGTGTAGAAATGGTAAACCCATTTCCAGACATAAAACTATTTATCTCACCCTCTACTGTCCTTCACAAGATGTTCAGCTTTCAGCAAGAAATTATGAGGCAAGTGAAAAAGCAGCACACTGCAAAGAGAAAAAGCAAACAATAGAACCAGACTCAAATGTGACACAGATGTTGGAACTTTCATTAAAATAACTATCATTAATATGTTAAAGGCTCTAATATGAAAGAAGGACAATATGCAAGACCAGATGGGTAATTTTAGCAAAGGAGTGGACACTATAAACCAGGGGTCCTCAAACTTTTTAAACAGGGGATCAGTTCACTGTCTCTCAGACCATTGGAGAGTGCGCACTGTGGGCCCGGGACGAGTCGGCTGCTAAGCAGGACAGGCAGCCGCAGCAAAAACACCCAGAGGGCCAGATAAATGTGCTAGGTGGCCTGCTTGTGGCCTGTGGGCCATAGTTTGAGGATGCCTGCTATAAACAAAAGTCACACAGAAATGCTTAAGATGATAAAAACCACAGTAATAGACATAACACATGCTATTAATAAGCTCATCGGTAGAATCAACACAACTGAGGAAAGATCAGGGAACTTGAAGATACGTCCATAGAAATTACCAGAACTGAAACACAAAGAGTAAAACTACTAGGGAAAAAACAAAAAGAACAGAGCATCTATAGCTGTAGAAAAATATCAAATGGTTTAGTGTATGTATACTTAGAATCTCAGAAAGAGAAGAGAGAAGAGAAGAAATATAGCTGAAAAAATTCCACAATTAATAACGAGTATTAATATCAAATCACAAATGTAAGAAATTTGGAAAAGACCACACAAGACAAATACCACATACACACCTAACTATGTCATATCCAAACTGCTCAAAACCAAATGGGGGAGGGAGGGAAGAAAAGAAAATCTTAAAGGCAGCTTAGAGAGAGAAAAAAATTATATAGAGAAAAACAAAGATAAGAATTACAACAGACTTCTTATCAGACACCATACAAACCAAAAGATATTGGAGTGACAAAAAATGAAAAACAAACAAACAAACAAAAAAAAACTGTCAGGCTGGGCGCAGTGGCTCATGCCTATAATCCTAGCACTCTGGGAGGCCGAGGCGGGCAGATTGCTCAAGGTCAGGAAACCAGCCTGAGCAAGAGTGAGACCTGGTCTCTACTATAAATAGAAAGAAATTAATTGGCCAACTAATATATATAGAAAAAATTAGGCGGGCATGGTGGCACATGCCTGTAGTCCCAGCTACTTGGGAGGCTGAGGCAGGAGGATTGCTTGAGCCCAGGAGTTTGAGGTTGCTGTGAGCTAGGCTGATGCCACGGCACTCACTCTAGCATGGACAACAAAGTGAGACTCTGTCTCAAAAAAAAATAAAATAAATAAATAAACCTGTCAACCCATATTTCTACACCTAGAAAAATGTCTTTAAAAAATTAAAGAAAAATAAAGATATTGTTAGACAAACAGAAACATAGTATTTATTGCCAGCATATCTACCCTGCAGGAAGTGTTTCCAAAGGTTTTCAGGCAGAAGGAATATGATATCACACAAAAACTTGGATCTACATAAAATTAAGAGCTATGGCATGGAATGAACTTACGTTTTCTTACTTTTGAGCCTTCTGAAAGATAACAGAGTGTAGAACTTGCCACAGGGTGGGCCCCCTGCAAATACTAGTCCCCCACAAGTGTGTGCCTAACAGATTCCTTTCTATTCTTCTTTTCCTCCAAGTCTGTGCAACCCTACTTTGCTACCAAGTTCTCACTCAACTCACAGGTAAATCAAAACAGCTCTTAAAACACCATTTTCCTCAGTTGGCTGTTGCTTGTGTTCAATTTTCCCCTTTCTTTTGGGACCCCTTTGTGTCAGTCTTTGGCTGATCAGTGTTCATTTCACGTCCTGATTTGGTATAAACTGCAGTTTTCATAAACGCAGAGAGAGATTCACTCCTTCTTCCAAATTAATGATGAAGGCGTTAAATAAGACCAACCCGACAGCCATCTCTGTGCCTCCCTACAATCAGATACTTTGCAATTTATCAATAACCTTTCTTTGTGATCGTGTAGCTAATTTTGCAAATAAAATTTCCTGAGACATATCAAATCTTTACCAACGTAAGATATATTACATCTCTCGCATTTCCCCTTCATCTATTCATAACTCTGTCAAAAAAAGCTATTGTGCAGGAATGATTTGTTTCTTTGAAACCTAAGCCACTTATTGTTCCTGATATCATCACTCTTCTACTACTCTGAGATGTGTATGTATATGTATGTATTAATACATACATTATTATGGCTGGAACTGCTGTTTACAGGGCAATTATTGGCAATAGCTTTCTTTCTTTTTTTTCCTCTTCCTCATTTTGAAGCTCATTGGTACATTTGTCTGGTAATTTTCCTGATCCCATACCAAGTGCTCAGCCTGATTTTCGATGATTACTGTGTGAATCTTATCAAACTCAAGGGGCCCATCCTTTGGGTCTCGAGCTACATCCGGAGTACAGGCCAATGTCAAGGAATCCCTGCCTTCCTACAATGTCAGGGAAAAGCACTTCCCAGGCACCAAAGGGAAGCATAAGAATCCTAGGTTCTGCCATTAGTGGAGATATATTGTTTTCAGGGAGTTCTTGTGGAGATAGTGTTTTTAGAAAATGAAAAGAGTTACAGAGATCAATTAAGAATAGAAGTCCTTCCTCATTTACACATAGCCTAAAATGAATTGGGAAATGTCTCCATCTTAACCTCTCAGAACATTTTACATGTTTGGCATCTTGTCTTTTAAAGAAAGGAGGTTGACATTTATTGAAAGCCTATCCTAGGCCAGTCCACCCAACCCCTAATGTATGTTTTATTATCCCCATTTTATAGATGGCATTATAGAAACTGTGGTTATATAGTTTTGCCTGAGGGCCACTTGGGCTAGGAGGAGAGCAGGGGCTTGTATCCAGTCTGTGTAACTTCAGAGACCTGTCTTTTTCCACGACCCACGCTGATTTATCTTTTGCAGAAAATTGTTCTGTGACTACTCTGACTCCAGTTTCCTTCCTTGTAAAATGGAGGGGTTGGAACAGCTTCATTGCTAAGATCTCTGCTTCTTGTAACACTCTGAGAATTGAAGAATTCGAATGCAGGGCAAGAGAAGACTCGAATGTCTTTCCCATAGGTATATATTAATCAAAACATAGAAAAAAATAGAGACAGATTGATGAGAGGTAGGACATACTGGCCCCAAGTAAATGTGAGTGATGTTTATCCAAATCCAGAACACTAAATGACTAGAGACAATTCTGCAGTTTTAGGATCCATGAGGAACTAAAGTCCCTATGTAAGTTGCCTCAGACAGCCCAACAAAAAAAGAGAAAATGCCTTGATTTAAATTTTATGGCTTCTAAACTGCTGACTTCAACCCTTGAGTTGCAGTACTCCACCAGGCAATCCAAAAGAGACTTCCACAGAATTTTTGAATGGAAGGCCCATCCTTTCAAAGAATATGATTCTGTTTATGTATATTGCCAGAAACCCTCATCACTTAATGAATTTAAATTACCAGTGTGATCTTTTCTATTTTACAATACTTCCCCCCTTCCATTGTACATAGGAGCCAAGATGCCTTTTCACATAATTTAGTACATTTGATAGGGAGAAAAGTGATCTATATATTTATGAGAGGTTCTATTACTTATATGGTTGACTACATTCTCAATGTTCTTCTTCCTCCCTCCTTCCCTCCCTTGCTTGCTTCCTTCTTTCCTTCTTTCCTCCCTCCCTTCCTTTTAGTCTCCTCCTTTTTGGAGGTGGGGAACAAGGGTTTGCTTTTAGGAGCTTCTGTGTTCCAATTTGTGGCTTCTACAAACAGTATTTTTAAAGGCTTTAATAGGCACAAAAATAAAAATTCTCTACCTTTCCATGAATTGAAGTTAGCCTAAGTCTTTTGATACTCTCTGATGGACCAAGTACCTTAAGCAACTATCCCTTTCTTGGCAGCTTGAATACAATTAAATCTTGTAAGATAGATCCCTGTGAATTTTTCACTGCTAGGTAAGGAATGGAGAAATGTGGGCTAGCTAGTAACAACTCAAGACCAAAGTACTCCTTCAATCATATTGTAAAATATACGTATTTAAAAAATTGAGATTCATGTAATTTTCTGACTTGATTGAACTAGAAACTCTCAGCAAGAGCTTGATTTCCAGCCCATTATCCAGACCAAATAGGTTTGGATGAGCTTCTGTTAAGTATGCAATTCTGAAGCTCTCTGAATCCTGCTCATCAACAGTAAAGGCATGTTGCAGATGACAAGTGGAGGAGCTTTTGTGTCCTCTAATTTCCACTGTCTGAGCCATCAGCAAGCAGGGGCACAGCATCCTAATACAGAGCGCCAGCACGTGCCCTTTCCCAGATTGGCGACTTGGCTACTTTCCTTTGGCTACTTCTCTGTGGTAGGAACATAAAGGGCTGGCAAACCTAGAGTTACAAATGCCACTGCCTAATATCAGCAGGGCGCAGAGTGGTAAGTTGTTAAGCTGCTCGGAGCCCTGGTTTTCCTGTCTTTAAAATGAGAGTAATACCTACTGTTCAGGTGTGGTCAAAATAGAGGGAATATATATGCACATATATAAAATGTCATGCAAAATGCTTAGTGTAGGAAACACAATAAAGTGCTCATGGCATCTGGTGGTTGTTGGTGTTGTTTAAGGAATGCAACAAACACATACTGAGGGCTTGCTTCATGCCCATTCCTTGCAAAGCTCTGAGATGACAGACATTCGGGCTCCTGTCCAGGCAGAGCCTGGATGGACCCCTCCCCCAGCCCATGTTCTGCCCAGAGCCCCCCAACCATTTGCCAGGCCTGCTAGGCCTCCGTGGAGTGCCATGAGGGCTGGAGTGCTTCCCGTCTATCCCGCTTACCAGTCCTGTGAATCATATAATTGCAGGCATGGAAGAAACCTTTGCCAACAAAATGGAAGAGGAGTTTTAACTTCTTTTTTCTCCAATTCCTGAATGTAGATGATCATAAAAACTGAGATACATCCTTTCCCCTCACCCTCGCAGCTCAGGCCTAATGGTGATTTGTTCATTATGAATACAATATTCAAGGTATCAGTGCTCAATTTGAACATATCTTAAAATTGTAGCTATGATGCCGTTTTGATGAAAAGGTGCTAGGAAGCTGCAGCTTTATGGCATGTGCCAGCAGTTTACATATGTGTGTTTGTTCATGTGTGTGTGTGTATGTGGTATAAGTCATGCCTGCTCTTTTAGAAAAATTGTAACATTGAGAGATAATCAAAATAATAAAAGTGTAAATGACTCAAAATCCTACTGTGTAGAGTTCATTTAATTTTTAAGCTTCTAGACCCTTTTGATCATCTATATATGTGCATCTAAATTAAAAATGTAGCTATCCTGTAACAAAATCGGGCCATCTTTTACATACTAATTTTATCACATTCAGTAATATTGTAACTCTCTTTACATATCTATATGTATATACATTTACATCCTCATTCCAAATGACTATAAATGCCATAATTTATTTAATCAGTTTCCTATTATCAAACATTTGCATGTTTTAATTTAATTTTTTACTCACAAATGTGACCTAAATGTCTTAGGTATTATTAGCCAATGAGTACAGATATATTAATAGCAACATTAGTTCACCAAATTTAATATCTTTAAGGGCCCAAATCCCATCATTTTCAAAGTCTTTCTCCTTACGTATTCCCAAGAATCCTCAGGAATGCTGACATGTATCCTGGGATCATTCCTGGCTATTGCTTGCGTCTCTGGCCTGTGGAACAGGACAATGTGTCCCCAAGACCGACAGTTCCGTAGGGATATGCTTTGGTCTGGCACTTTGCTCCTGTTGTTCCAACTCAGCACCATGTTCTTAAAATCTGCTATTGCAAATTTTGGTACAACCCAAGTACCATTAATGCACTTCAAAATAGACGATCTTTATTGCTGCTCCCACCCCTGTGAAGTGAGAAGGAAAATATGTCTTCACTATGCTCAGCTAGGGTCCTAGAGCAAGGTCCCCTGGAGTCCAGAGTGTCCCGTGTTGAACGACACGCTTTATGAATTCTTCACATAACTACTTTCTCTGAGTGCCCACCCAACTTCTCCCTAGTAAAGGGTAGAAGGACCAGTTTGCTGGGACTTTACTGGTTTAAATACCAAAAGTCCCACGTTCCAGGAAACTCCTCATTTCTAGGCAAGTCTGAGTAACTGGCCACCTTACTAGAGTAGAGGGGTTGGCTCAAGTGCTGGTATCAGCCAATATTTTGTGTTTAGAGCCACCGTTTCCTTCTAATAATGAGATCTGTTGCTAATCCAGAGACTTGCTTTCTCCTTTTATGATGAAATTCACTTTAGGATTCCCTCTATCCGGTTTCCACGGGGCCCACAGTCACCAGATATGCCTATATATGCCTCGACCTTAAAGAAAGACAGGGTTTCAAGTGTTTTATCCTCAAGAGGCTCTTCAGCTCCTCAATCAGCCTTGTATTCAGCCACTTAGACTAGTGGAGGATAGTGCATTTTAGGCAGGAGAGATATTGCCTGACCCCACTCAGTAGAAACTCTGGAATCTCATGGCTGTCCCATAAACAACACCATGATGACTATCCCTGTACTTAGAACTCTATGTGTGAGTCTGATTCTGTCTTTGGGATAAATTCCCCAACTGTCATTGCTTTTGGGGTTTTCATACATATTGCCAGTTTCCCTTTAGGAAGTCTATGCCAATTTGCTCTTTTGGATTTATTTTTTTTAAGCCATGCAAACCTATGAAAAGAAGCTCTGCCCTGTTTCTAGGAGGATAGAGTATGTTCCCTGCCAGAAAGGCCTTGCCAGAGGGGAGAGGGAGAGGATAGACTAGAAGAGCTGGGGAGGAACAGTTCCAGAGTTGTCTGAAAGGACATGAAGGTTTGATAAGCCCCTTATACTCAGTGCATTGTGGTTTTTACACAGCACCTTCTCCTAAAATATCCATGCAGTCCATCTGAGCACAGCGTTTCCTCTTTCACTCGGCTCCACATTTCTGCAGGCTGCTGCAGGCAGACCCCAGACAGGGAATCTTCTCTTGGAAGGAAAATAGAAGCCAGGAAAATTCCACTGTGACTTGCCCTCTTTTCTAGTTTGATTCCCATGGTATCTGTGGCTATTGCTCCCAGGAAATAAAAATGATAAGAAACCCAGACACAGGTCACCATTAGCAAAATGATGCAATTGTTAGTTGGAGGGAAGCCCAAGGTGCGGCTTCTGATCTTCCAGAATCAGGCAGACGAAGTGGAGCCTGGGAGCATGGGGCATAGCAAGTGATTTTACCCCACACGGTATATTCAACACGCTATCAGGTATGAAACACACAGGGAGATGTATATACAAAGGGCATGCCCACCTCTATGCTGTTTCAAATCCAAGTAAAGAAAATGTAGAGCATTTAAAATGAAGAGAATGCCATGCTTATGTGAATGCTTTGTAATTCTCATGCAAAAGTTCCTGGAAATGATCTGCTCTTCACTGGGCATATGGGGAGCAAACCAGCATTACCATTAGACCTGCTTTGTGTGCCAAGAGCACTTAATAGACACCCATTTGCGTAATTAACCATCCACACTAACACAAATAAAACCCAAACCCCTCAACACTCCTGCAGAGTCCTGAGCAGGAGGACAGTCCTGATCTTAGTCCTAGCTGACCAAAGTTTTCCAACTGAGAATAGGCTCCCACTGGCTCATCCAAGGCATTTTCCTGAGCTGCCTGGACTCGAGTTAGAACAAGAGGCAAGACATCACTGTATTGGAGGTCATGGCTGAGATAATGCTTTCATTTGGGTGTTTAACTCCCCTATGCCTCACAGAGCAAAGACATTTTTCAGGACACATAGGAAAGGTGGTTTCTAGTCCCAGTATATCTAACCGTAAGCAAGTTGCTTCTCCTTTCTGGGAATCAATTTCCTAGCTTTGAAAATTAGGAGTTTGAACTATATATTGTCTCCCAAGTTCTTTCCTCCTCAAATATCATCAGCAAAATAGCTCATTCCAAATATATAACCTGTATCTCGCTTGTGTTTTAGAAGAGTTCAGTTGTTTTTATTTCAGAGTATTATAGGGATACAAATGTTTTTGGTTACATGGATCACTTTTGTAATGTTTGAGTCAGAATTAAAAGTGTGCTCTTCACCAAGATAATGTTCATTGTAATCATGAGGTAGGTTTTTGCCCATTCCTCCTTCTCTCCTTCCCGCTGCTTGATTTCCTTTGAGATTTACTTCCCTCTATGCCCATCAGTTAGTTCCACTTTAATAGTGAGTACATGTGGTGTTCATTTTTCCATTCTTAAGATACTTCCCTTAGGATAATGGCTGAAGTTCCATCCAAATTTCTACAAAAGGCATTAAATCATACTTCTTCATGGCTGAGTAGTATCCCATGGTATACACATAGCATATTGTGTTAAGCCCATGAATTGATGGGCATTTGGGTTGATTCCACTTCTTTGCAATTGTGAATTGTTCTGCAATAAACATTCAAGTGCAGGTATCTTTTTGATAAAATGACTTCTTTTCTTTTGGGTAAATACTCACTAGTGGGATTTCTGTATCAAATGGTAGGTCTACTTTTAGTTCTTTGAAGAATCTCCATACTGTTTTCCATGGAGGTTATACTAATTTGCAGTCCCACCAACAGTATATATATGTTCCTTTCTCTCTGCATCCACACCAGCATATATTGTTTTTGGACTTTTTAATGAAAGCCAGTCTAACTAGGGTAAGGTGATATTTCATTGTGGTTATGATTTGCATTTCCCTGATAATTAGTGATGTGGAGCATTTTTTCATACATTTATTAGTCATTTGTGTATCTTATTTTGAGAAGCTTCTGTTCATGCCTTTCACTCACTTTTTAATGGGGTTGTTTGATTTTCTTCTCACTAATTTTCTTAAGTTCTTTGTAGATTCTGGTCATTAGTTCTTTATCGGGTGTATAGCATGCAAATTTTTTCTCCCATTCTGCAAGTTGTCTATTTTCTCTCGATTATTTTCTTGGCTGTGCAGAAACTTTTTAATCAAGTCCATTTATTTATTTTTGTTGTTGCTATGATTGCCATTGGAGTCATCTTCATAAACTCTTTGTATAAGCCAATAGCTAAAGAGTTTTTACAACATTTTCTTCTAGAATTCTTATGGTTTCTTGCCTTACATTTAAGTCCTTTAACCATATCGAATTAATTTTTGTGAATGGTAAGAGATAAGGATTCTGTTTTATTCTTCTGCATGTGGCTATCCAATCTTTCCAGCACCATTTATTGAATAGGGATTCTTTTCCCCAGTGTATATTGTTGTCTGCTGTTTGCTTTGTGGCTGTATGTAGATGGTTTTATATCTGGGTTTTCTGTTCTATTCCATTGGTCTATGTATCTATTTTTGTACCAATAACATGCTGTTTTGGTTACTATAGCCTTGTAGTATAATTTGAAGTCTGGTGGGTGCAGAGATTCAATTGATGATTTTAAACTGAACCTTTACTGATATGCTTCATGTGGAAAGAGGAAAAATTCAGTCTAAAACCAACAATTGAATTTCTGTAGCCACTATGTGGAAAGTCACATGCTGATGGGCAATTCTTTGCCTTTCATTGCTTCACTATTATGGCCTGGTTGGCCTTGGGCAATGGTAGGTTTCTATGACTCCTGGGCATGTACAAACCATCCCTTACAATTGCAACAACAAAAACAAAGTGAAGTTTTGCTGTTTTGATGCCATTCTTGGGTTTCATTGGCTTCTTGGAAGGCATATTACATGACTGTTCACTGCATTCACTGTTACAGTACTCCTTCCATGTTTCATGCTTTTCTGAAGTACTGTTATGCTTTTGTCTAGAGTGTAGATTCCAGATTGACTGCCAATTACTCCATCCTTACTCCAAGCTCCAATTAATGAACATTTGAATAAACACTTTCATATTTATTATAACATTGTCAAATGGTTTCCAACATTGATGTTGAGAAGTCAGCAGTCAATCTAATTGTGCTTCCTGTGGCAGTAACCTGTCTTTTCTTGTTGTCTTGTTGTTTCTTGTTCCTATTGCTTATTTTATCATGCTTTTAGTGATTTTTTTTATTATCATTTCATATTCTCTGAAACTTGATTTATAATAATTATTTGAAGATTTCATTCATTAGAGAGAGGACTTATCTATGTGGAATTACTTTTAACCATATTTTTCATTTGGAGTTTTCAGGACATTGAGATAGTATAAATTTGGGTCTAAATTCCCAAAGCAAAGGCTCATGCAGGCAAATGTCCTTCTGTGGGGCAAGTTCTCCCACTGAGGGTGTATCCCATTAAGGGTGATGTATTATTCAGAGCCCCAGGCTTTGTCTCTAATATCCCTTGGATACAGCTCTAGGCCACTGGGATAATCCTTGTGCTTAGAAAAATGTTAGCTGTACCAGTTTTAAAATATGTCTACACTTTCTCCAGTACTTCTCCCTTTAAAAAGGGGAAACTAATTCCCCACCCTTTGAGTATGGGCTGGACTTAGTGACTTGCTTCTAATGAATAGAAGATTGTAGAAGTGATGGTGTATGACTTTCAAAACTAGGCAATAAAAGACATTATGTCCTCTTCCTTGCTCTCCTTGGATAATTCACCTCAGGGGAAGCCAACTACCACACTGTCAGGACACTCAATTAGCCCTAGGGAGGAATACACATGGCATGGACCTGAGACCTCCTTCCAAAAGTCATGTGAGTAAACCATCTTGGAAGCACATCTTCCAGCCCCAGTCAAGCTTTCAGAAGACTATAGCCCTGGTCAATATCTTGATCACAACCTATGTGTCAAAGCCACCCAGCTAAGCATCTCCCAAATTTATGTCCCATGGAAATTATGAGATAATAATGTTTATCATTTTAATACACTAAGTTTTAGGGTAATTTGTTACTCAGCACTAGGTTATCTCCCAGAATTCTGCTTTTGCATCATTTCTGGCCTCCAATTATTTACTTTATTGCAATAATGGTCATGATTTTTAAAAAGTACGTATTATATTTTATCTAGCATTTTGGGGAATCCTTTATTGGGTTCCACACTTCTATCCTCCCATGTTTCTGAAAACAGAAGCCCTTGCATTTGTTACCAAATTCTCTTATCAAATCTAAAGCTGGTGAAGCAAGTTCATGATGTTGGTAACCTCATGATGTTGGTAAAGAGCAGGTTCACAAAGGCTAAGTATCTTCCTCAAGGTCATACTGCCAGCAAGAAATGGAGCTGATATCTTAACCCCACAAAGTCCATGCTCATTTTAAAATCACAAGATGCTTTCTATGGATAGAATTGAAAACACTGTTGTCATCCATTCTAAATGTTCATCCATTGGGAAGGGGTGGTTAGAAAAGGAATAGGTGGGGAGAAATAGAGACAGGAGCTAAAGGCCCTACTATCAGTGTGTTAAGGCTGCAGAGAGATTCCTGTGAACCTTGAGTAAACCCCCTGACTATTCTTTGGAAAAATCATTTGGCCCCATGGCTGTCTCTTCTTCTATTTCCCAAGGTGTTCTCCAGGGACCCACTGTAAAGTGCAGTGGAGCACTCTGTCTCCTTCTGCGTGTCTTCTCTTGGAAGACTGGGCTGCTCCAAGGGCTCCCATTCATGATCATTCCCAGACAACTCCCACTCTCCCTGCAGCCCTGCCTCTCCATCCTGCCCAGGCTCATCTGTCATTGTTGGCTGGAAGGTTGCATAACCAAATGGTGAATCCATAGTATCACATACCCAGTAGGTAAGTAGCTTAACTTCCCTAAGCCTCAGATCTCATCTACAAAATGAGAGCAATAGTGCTTATGTTGTGCATACGTTGCATATATTAGATGCTATAATGTATGTAAAACCCAGTGCTTTACACATAGTAAAACCTGGATCAATGGTAGTTATCTAGAAAGTTTAACAAATTTAGTTGATGTTGCCTGGTGCATAGCATTTTTATGTATTTTCCAGGTTTTACATTTCATTGTAATGCAAATATAATTTCAGTGAAAGCAACAGGATGAGAGTATGCAAAGCCTTTCCTATGACCTCTACTAACGCTGAGATTTAACATCATTAAGAGGACTATTTGGACCATTTAAGGCTACATATTTGTAGATGGGATTTTAAGAGTGAAAGCCCATTTGTAACCCTAAGGTGTTTCAACAACCCTGCAATTTGATCTCAGATTCCCCCCAGCACTGTCTCACCCCCTCCAGCCTCAAGTCCTCTGAGGTCGGAGTCCTACTCCCAGGACCACCTGTCAGTTGCAGTAATGGCTGGGGCTTTGTGAGGCTCTCAGCTGTAACTTGATCTCCGCAAGTGTTCGAGGGATGCTGCAGCTGCCACAAAATTTGTAAGTTTTACAGTGTTGTGCTGTGGCTGGGGCTCTGGAAAGTTTCCATTCATTCATTTACTCATTCACCAAAATGTGTTGAGTACTTGCGAAGGGCCAGGCCCGGTGCTAACCAAGCCCTGGGAATAGAAAGGGAGCAGAATGGAGCCTCTGTCTTCAGGGAGCTCACGGATTAGCGGCAGGCATGGACAGACAAAGACATATTATGACACAGATTCGTGCTTGGTACAAGAATAGAAACAGACACACACGGGAGACAGTGATTGACCATTAGGGTGGTGGGGGGAGCTTGGGTTCCCACAGGCGCGATACTGAGTGGGCTATTAAGTGTTTGTCACGGCTGTCCCACCAGCTCCTATGTAATCACACCTGCCTTCCTGCCTTCGTTCTTCCTAGCTTGCTGCCCCAAATCCTTTTCTAGCTTCTGTTATTGTCAAATAAGGTCCCAGTGCACTTTCAAGTCTGCACTAAATCCTGCCGTTTCTTCTCCTGTCTTCCCCCTCATTCCCACATCTCCAGTCTGAGCCACAATGGCTTCACACCTGGACTCCTGCCTCCCAATTACTTTCCCCTCCTCCTCCAGCCTGGGGACCCCCTCTCCTCTGTTGGACACACACCATCGAGAGCCATCTTCCTTCAGTGTCACTTGGATCACATCTCTCTCCTCTTTGCACTCCCGTAAAGGCTCCCAGTCATCTCCCAAATCATATTAAAACTCCTCTAGTCTCAGGCCTCCCGGCCCTCCACCAGCTAGCACCGCTTTAGCTAACTGCTGGGGCTGGCTCGCTCCGCTCGGGTGCTCCTCTGCACCTACGCCGCCGTCCTGCGCGTGGCTAACTGAGGTCACGGTGTGTCCGCGCACACTTGCAGGGTGTGTGTGTGTGTGTGTGTGTGTGTGTGTTTGCAGGGGAGGCATGAAAGAGAGGGAAGCCAGCCACTCTCTCTTGACAGGCATTCCAGTATAGGGGAAAGTTATGAAACATGAGCACCAAAGGGAGAGATGAAAGGAAAACACAGGAGAGGGTGGTGTGGCCCAGTGTCAAAGGGGAGGAGCTGCAACGTGCTCTGCTGCTAGTCCTGGGCAGGTGAGACGGCACAGGAGCCCCACAGGCAGCTCTGCTAGCTCTCCTACACTGCCTCCCTGCCTTCCTCCTGTGTTGCTTGTCTTGTCTTTCCTTGGGGTGATCTCTCAGGCCCCTCAGACCTGTAAATTGAATCATGTCATTCCTATCCTTAAAACTCCTCTGCATTCCTCTCGGGGTGGAATATAGCTCTACCTTTTTCCATAGGCTGTGGCCTGACTCTGCCTCCTTCTCCAAGAGCATCTCATGCCACTGTCCTCCTCACTCACTCACTGTGCTCTGGACACTGTCCTTCCTGTCTCCGGAATACTCCTTTGCATGTGCTGTCCCCTCCACCTGGTATCTGCTTGGTCACATCCCTTGTCTGGCTGACCCTTTTCATTGTTCAGGTCTCAGCTTCCGTTCGCCTTTCCTGACCACCTTCACTGTAATTCTCGTGACAGCAGTGCTCTGTCCATTTCTCTCATAGTACGAGTCACTGTTGGTGAATCAACATGTAAGCGTTTGTTTTCTCATGGACTGGCCACCCCTACTAGTAGGCTGCAAGCTCTGTGAGGTAGGAAACCGTGTGTCTTGTTCACAGATCTGTTCCTATCAGGTGCCTGGCACACAGCAAGAGCTCAGCAAGTACTTGCTGGACGTCTAGGACCTTGCTCCCTCAGCGTGATCTGTCCAAGCACAGGTGCCCGTGATTGGCCTAAGTTTTGGTCTTCCAAGAAGCTTCACTCTAAAATGCTTATGTACCCAATCCACCAAGCCACCAGCTTCTGCCTTTCAATATCTGTTCAAGCTTCTTCTACTTCTGAGACAATTTTCCAAAATTACCTTTCCTGAGTCTAGTTTCAGATTTGCAAACTAAAATGTCTGTGGAGGCCAGGCAAGTAACTGAGTGAGGCAGTCCCCATGTAGGGCAAGAGGGAGTGCCAAGGACCATGGTTGCCTGCGGAGCTTGTGTTCCACACAAAGGCGACAGTCCCTGCACAGCTCCAGTGGGTTGTTAGCATGCAAGAAAAGCAAGTTCTGGACTAGTAGATTGTCCAAGTTTTCAAAGGAAGCCAAAAATAAGAATTTTTATATGAAACATCCATATTTTTAAAACATGCTAGGGGCATATTTCTGCAACCTCTGTCAGGCAAAGGCCAACTTCTGCTCTATTGTTTCAAGGGAGTTGCTTGACCCTTGAGTTCCTGCGTGGTGGGCACACTTGCATTCCCAAGTGTTGTGCTGTGCCCTGGAGCCAGTGCCAGGCTTCAAGCTTCCCGAGGGCAGGAATAGGATGTATTTGCCTACTTCACAGTCCCTCCAAAGCACACATTCCCCTTGTCAACACTGCTTCTCGGGAAGGTAGCAGCTGGCTTTGCTGTCCTGTGGACAGAGCCTGGGCTGTGACACTCAGAAGCAGCACAACACTTCCCACAAGGCTCGTATGTTTTGTTTGTTCTGCCTTCATCCCTCGCTCAGTGTGAGAATTACAGACTCTCCACTTTACCCAATCTCCTTCTGCCTTAATGCCTTTGTTGAAAAGTAGCCCCCCATCCTTTGTTCTAAATTCCATTCTCTTCTGTGCTACGACGATAACGTTAACTTTGTAATTGTGCATAAGTCAGCAAACTAGAGCGATGCCTTATTCGTTCGGCATCGTCAGGAAATGAGGTGTTCCACATAATTAAATTGTCCAGATAACTAGAACTGAACAACATTTTAAAGATCAACATTTTAAAAAGAGTAAATGGAAACATCCCAAAATGTATTATACACTCTCTTCTTGTCTTCTTAATTTTATAATTATGTTTTATCATTTTTTCCCCCAGAATAGAAACAAAAGGGTAGAGAGTGATTGTTCAGCCTTCCTCCCACCCCGGCGCCCAGCCCCCACGTCCCCGTCCCTACCAGGAGCTACCAGTCCCACCATCACGAGGTTACAGGGCCTTCACCCTTCCTGTGACAGTCTGTGTGTACACAGGCACACAGGCAGCAGGCTATGATGCTCTGCTGCACCTCATTTTTCTTAAAGCTTACCTCTTGATCATTACTCTTCATCAATACAGGAAGAGCTGCCTCATCCTATACAATAGCAGCGTCGGTCCCATTGTATAGGTGCAGCATTATTTAACTAAGTAGTCCCCTGTTGAAGAGCATCTAGTTGTTTCCAATCCTTTGCTATTATAAAAAATGCTGCAGTTTTCATCTCTGTGCCTACTCCATTTTGCCCTTGTTCAAGTATATCTGTAGGTTAAATTTCCAGAAGAGAATCACTGGCTCTGAGAAAGGATATGTGCATTTGTCATTGGGATACCCATTGTCACATCACCTTTCACAGTTTACATCAATGTTTTCTTCTTGCCATCCCTGTATGAGAGGACTTGTGTCCCCATCCCTTCATCAACACAATATATAACCTGACTTTTCTTTTAATTTTTTGTTCATCAGTGAATAAAGGATATTAGTGCATTTAATTTTTTAAAATATATTTTCATTCTACAATGTGGCTTTCATAAAGTGTCCTTCTCTGTCTCTCTAATATATTTTGGCTTGAATTTTACTTTACTTTACTTTTACATTAAGATTGTAATACCCACTTTCTTATTGTCTCCATTTTTCTTACAAATCTTTGTCCATCCCTCCTTTTCTTTAATTAATAGACTATTTTTTTAGAGCAATTTCTGGTTTAGAGAAAGATTGAGCAAAAAATACAGACAGTTCCCATAGACCTGCTTTCCAACCTCTGCAAAGTTTCCCTTATTATTAACACCTCGCATTAGCATGATATGTTTCTTGTAATTGATAAACCAATGTTGATATGTTATTATTAACTACATCAGGGTTCACTCTTGGTGTTGTACAAATTTGCACAAATGTGTGATGACGTGCATCCCCCGTCATAGTGTCATTCTGAGTATCCTCACTGCCCTAAGACTCCCCTGTGCTCCACCTATCCACTCCTCCCTGGCACCCTCCCCCTAACCCTTGGCAACTACTGATCTTTTACTGTCTCCATAGTTTTGCCCTTTTCAGAATGTCATACAGTTAGAATCATACAGAATGGAGCCTTTTAAAACGGGCTTCTTTCACTTAAAAATATGCATTTAAGTAACCTTAACTCTTGTACCCCAATAATACGCTAAAAAAATTCTAAAAAATAAAATAATTATCTTAAAAAAAATATATGCATTTAAGGTTCCTCCATGCCTTTTCACGGCTTAATAGCTCATTTCTTTTTAGCACCGAATAATATTCTATTGTATGGATATACCACAATTGTTTATCCAGTTACCTATTAAAGCACATCTTGGTTGCTTCCAATTTGGGGCAATTATGAATAAAGCTGCTATAAACATTCATGTGTAGGTTTTTATGTGGACATAAGTTTTCAACTCATTTGGATAAAAATCTCGGAGAATGTTTGCTGGATCATATGGTAAGGCTATGTTTAGCTTTGTAAGAAACTTGCCAAACTGTTTTCCAAAGTGGCTGTACCATTTTGAATTCCTAACAGCACTGAGTGAGAGTTCCTGTAGCTTCACATCCTTGCCAGCATTTAGTGCTGTCAGTGCTTTGGACTTCAGTCCTTCTGATAGAGGTGCAGCGATATCCCATTGTCATCATATGCCAATTTGCATTCAGCCAATGACATGAGCATCATTTCATATGTTTGTTTACCATCTGCCTATCTTCTCTGGTGAGGTGTCTTCAGATCTTTCGCCTACCTTTGAATTGGATTGTTCATTTTTTTATTGTTTTAAGAGTTATTTGTACATTTTGAATACAAGTCCTTCATCTGATATTTGTTTTGCAAATATTTTCTTGCAGTTTGTGGTTTGTCTTTATCTCATTTACTTTTAATTTGCAGCTCTCTTATTGTGAGAGAGGTTGAGTATCTTTTCATATTTTAAGGGCCATGTATATTTCTCTTCCTGTGAAATCTGTAGTCACAACCTTTTGTCCTTTCATGTTAATGGCTTAAATAAACCTAACAAAATTTATCCGTTATTTGAGAATTGAGTTATTGGTGTGAACATTGATTGCTACACTGTACTGTGATTGTCCAAACTGCTTTGCTGTCTTGGAGCTCTTGTATCTATTTTTCCATAGTTTCCTCTTCTCTTCCTAGGGTTAGGATAGGCACCATCACTTCTTACTTCTCTTAAATGTCTGTCCTGCAAAACTCCTGCCCCCTCTTATAATTTGCTGCCACTGATAATAAGAGCTTCTGACACTAAAACAATAAAACTTGTTATATAGCCTGGGAAGACCAATTCATGAGTCAAGTTCATAGGCCACAGCACATACACTTACTTTATATAACTATTTTGGCCATTTAGGAACCTTTATCATTTCCTGTTTCTTGGCCTTTTCCAGAATATTCAGAGTTGTCCAGCAAAAAATTCTTACATCTAGAATTGTCTTCTAGGATAGTTGAGGGTAAATTACAGGCTGGAAGCCCTAGTTACAAGTGGGGCCCATGAGCCCACGTGTGACTATAAATATAAATATAATTGCATTGAATAAAGGGAAATTTGCTCCCTCGCCCTAAAATACAATATGAACTTATACTTCTGGAAAACTTAAACAAATGATCTTTCAGTGGTATTTTCATGTGGAAGCTCAGCACAATCCCTGGGCTTGCGATGCATGAACCTTCCTGTACGACGTTATAGCTGAAGTTTCCGGAGCATTCCCCGGGAAGGGGATCTGCTGCCCTGGTAGCCCAGCTGCATCCCATAGATGGCAGTAAACACACTTTTTAGCACTTTTCTTCATCTTCATTGGAATCAGGCTCCTTCAGGGAAAGAAAATGAATGCAGAAACTGTGGAGTAATAATTAGCAAACAGACTCTAGTCATTTGAAAAATTGGCAAGAAGCCTTATTAAAGGAGGTAATAACAGTCATATTTTGCACTTCTAATAGGGCCTTTTATCTGTAGGCCGCCAAGAGCCTGTCTGAGTCATGTAAAAAAAAAAAAGCAAAAAAAGAAAACCCTGAGCTGGGTCAGAAGTCGAGAAACACGGGCTCTGTTTGTCATTCTGTGCAGCTCTCTCATTTCAAAGTGAAGGTAGAGTGTCTCTGCCGAATTTAAATACAAAGAAATTTATGCAGGTTAGAAAAGAAAAGGCCAGCAATACACTGTGAGATAAACATACATTGCCAGGTTAACACGGAAAACATGCTTTTCTCAAAGCTGTTTTCCTGTACAAATAACAATAGAGCTTTAAGTACTTTACCTCCTGTAAATACACGGATGGCATTATTATTCACAGTCGCTAGACAAATCGAGAAAGCATCATACGTCCTCTTCCGTGTATCAGGGCACAATTATCAGCTCATCCTTGTATTTATCCCTATGAGGCTGGAATGCATACTGCTGCAGATGGATATCGGCCCTGTGAACTCAGTATCATTCATTCTTTATCTCTGGCAGTGGTAGTAGCGGAAGAAAATGATTCCTAACATGTGTACACAGCAAACGCCTTAAATCTACAAGATATGGCTGTCCTCCTTGTCCCGCATTAAACCTGCATCTTCAATTTTCCACAGAAACTCCAGATCTACTGAAATCTTGGAACATTAAAATTCTCCTTCATTGTTGTCAAGATTTAGTAACTTGACAACCAGAAGACAGACACCCTGGCTGTTCGGGGGAACGCAGGCTTGGAAATAAGAGCAGCTTTTCGTGATGCATGAAAATTTGCTTGGGGCTTGGTAGGATGAATATTTTATAATAACCATTGTTTCTTTGGCTGTGTGACTTTTACCTTAGGTAAGTTAAGGAACCTACCTGAGCATCAACTTCCTCATTGTAATAATTCCTACCTCACGAAAGTTGGTTTAAGAATTAAGTGAAATCAGGAATGTAAAAGCATTTAGCATAACACCTATTACTCAGTAGGCATTCAGTAACTATCTGTCATGGAAAAATATAAACGTGTGCATGCAAACATATATATATGAGAGAGAGAAAGATCTAATTTGGGCTCCCTTGTGCCTCAGAAATTTAGGTAAACTTGTTCAAATCTCCAAATTCTGAACCCACTACTCATCCTGACATTTCCTACAAATTCGTGTCCTGATTTCTTCCAATTTTTCTAAATCCAAGAGTCTCAGGTTAACTTGGTGTCCAGCTGGCTAATACAGAGACTTTAACTCCTTAGCCATTTCCACACACGAAGAAAATCCCAGTCTCTTGCAAGAATATTGCAAATCTGGTAACTTGATTGAACACTTGCGTTTGACGAGAGACCAGGTCTTGCACCTCACAGCCTTGCAGCATTTTGCCAGCTCCCCTTGGCTCCCACCGTCTTCCAAAAGCGCAGGCTGGCAGTGTAGAGCTCACCAAGCACGCAGCCCCGTCCCTGTGTGGCCGGGTCTGTCCCCACCCTCCTCAACCACTTCTCAGGTGGAGAGCAGCTTGGTCTGTTCAGCTGCATTGTTCCAGCCTCCCTGGAATTTTGGAAAATACAATTTTCTCCCTCTTATTACATTATGATTACTAATTCCCTGTAAAACTCAGTAGTCAACATTCTCACAGATAATAACATTTCCTTTATTCTGCAGAATGATCTATTCTTATTTGTTTATATGTGAACAGACAGATAAACACAGTAGCATTAGCTATTTCATACCCTAAGAGGCATTTCTACAAAACAAGCCATTCTCTTAAGGATTACCTAGAGGTCTTTTTATTTTTTTTTAAGAATTTTAATCACTTTGTATATAATTTTTTTCTGTTCATTGCATTCCTCTTTGTCTGATTTATTTTTTCTACCCAGAACACAAGTTCATCTTCTCTTGGTGGCCCACAGTAATGGGTATATAATCGTAATGATTCTCTGGCCTCTGGGGTATCAATTGGGGTACACAGGGCTATCTTTCCCTGAACTAAATCACCCTAGACTCTTATGTGTCTGCTTGTTGCTTCTTTCTACTCTTTTGTCTCCTTGCCTCTCTTTGCTGTCATCACCATGGACTGTCTCCAGTTGTCTCCCTTTCCTCTGCAGTTACCATTTGCAGCTTCCAGTCTACTGATTGATGAACATGAGATGAGCATTAGGGGGGTTTCAAAGTCAAAACCACCAGTGCAGACTAGCTCATAAGAAGGCTACCATGAGCAAAGTGTATGAACTTTGATACATAGACTTTCTTCTATGCACTTTTAGCTGCTCAGTGTTTTTTTTTGCTGAGCTCTCCTGGCTCCTGACTGTTTTAGATCATTTAAGTTCAAGAAAAAGTGATCTGAGGAGGGTGATGTTGCTATATTATTTTCCCATTGTTCTCATTTTAAAACTCCAGCTGATGACATCCGAGAGTGAGGTCCTGCAGGTTAGCGTGGTCACTGTGTACAGGGAGCATCTGCTCTGACTGGTCAGGGCTCTGGTCAAACTGGTTGTAAACAAATTTTGAATGTCACCCTGGGGCGTCCCATCCAAAGACTTAAGGAAGGTTACATATATTGAAAATCTTAGATCAAAGTATTTCCTATGACATTAAAAACAATCACTTCAAAGGGAATAGTCTGTACAATCACAAGGCCAGACAATTTTAGGTGATCAATTTTATTCCCATTTCCACGCTGTCATAGTTCACTCTAAGAAAAAATCGACTTCATTTCCCTTTCTCCATCCACTCCCTTCTTCTATCTATCTTGTTTTCCTCTGTCCCTTATTTCTTTTCTCTGTACATACCACTTATTCTCTCTTTCACTAATGGCAGGGAACAAAAAAATGGTACGAAACCAAAATGCTTTACACTCAGGATGAGACAAGCTATTAATCAATACCAACAGCAAGGAATTTTTTCTTTTCTAACTTTGAGAGTAACTATGCTAATTTTACAAAAGCTTAATATCTTGAAAGATTTTCTCAGTGTGAACATATTTCTCCTGAGTTTCACATTATTAACACTTGAAAATTAAGCCCTTGCTGTAGTTTGGGAAACATTTGTGATTCCTTTCTCACAATGCACGAGCTCTCAGCAGCAGGGATGTCTACAAACGGCTGTGTCCATGACAGTCATTCACATACTCTCCGGCCACTGAGCTCAGGTTAGGGGAGGTAGCCAGTGGAGGAGCTCTGAGTCCATGCCAGGTGTGTATCATGCCTGAAAAGATCTTTCCTTGCAAGTCATACATGTGCATGTCTGTGCTTTGCTTTTAGGCATGGTGCCAGAGAGTAGTAAGAGCCTGACTGCCTAAGTGAGAATTCTGACATCAGCAAAGCTACTTAACCTTGCTGTGCCTCAATTGTTTTCATCTCTAAAAAAGTAGTAATAATAGTGTTTGCCTCATGGGGTTGTTTTGAAGTTAATGGAATTGATACATGTGAAGTCCTTAGAACAAAGCCTGAAACACGGTATCACAATGTCAGTGTTTCTTATTACTGTTTTCAGAGTGTGGACGGAAGTCCTCAAGACCAAGACAGCATGGCCTGTCGTGTGGACCTGAAGCGCTTGAGTTCCAGAGTCAATCCCAGGTGGATCCGGGCACCTGCCTTCTCACATACTAGCCCTATGACCCTAACAGCTCTAAGCTTCAGTCCCCTTACCTGGAAAAAGGGGCTGATTATAATGGCTTCTATACAGGGCGGTTATGAGGTTGACATACATGTAAAGAACCCACGAGATGCCAGGCTCAAAAACGTTGGCCACGGAGATGTTGAGGAAGAGAGAATGTCAACAATGTCATGGCCTCGCTGCAGAAAATTTTTAAAAGCAATTTTTATATCTTCCTTTAGAAAGCGAGGGAGCCAGCCAAAACTATTCTTGGGGCACAGTTTACAAAGTTCTTTCTGTGCTTAGCTGGGGGACAGGGAGGAGAGCAATGGAAACCAAAATAAGCCGTGGGAGGGCTTCTGCCAAATCTTGCAGGTGCCCGAGTTCAGACACCTCCAGAAAGGATTCCTGGGCTTAGCCTGCTCACTGACCTGTAGCAGAACCCCCATACAGGGAGGTAATGACAAGGGACAAGGTTCAGCCTGGAAGAAACCAGGATTCTCTTTTGTGGGTTCTCTTTCAATTCCCAAGCCCATTTTCCTGAACGCAGGCAAGGGACAGTGACTGAGACGATTGAGCTTATTTTCTGCCACTCCATTCATTCTGGGGCCTCCTCCCACCTTTCCTCTTGGAAGACCCCTGCCTTTCTTTCAAGGCTGAGTTCAAATGTCACACTAGAAAGCCAGTCCTCTACAGCCGTACATGTGTGCTATGGATATAGGTGGTGTGGAGAGGGACCTCGAAATTTGGGGAATAGCTAGGACAGCTATTTTTGGATAGCTGAGATTTATATTTGCCGAAAATAAGCCAGGGGAATTTTATATGTGTTATGATTTGTAGTTCTCCTAAGTGCCTAGATGGAACGGGATGACATTGAATAAACAATTATAAGTTTTATACAAATTCAAAGGTCTGTATGAAGCAATGAAACTTTTCTTCTGGCCCGTTTGGTTGTAAAGCTCCAGTGACAGACAGCTTAAGCTTGTGACTGTCTTCCTCCCCAAATGGACGGGTGCTCCTTGAGGGTAGAGACCCTCATTTAGCTGTGACCCTTGCCTGTCACAGAAGTCATCCAACAGTGAAGTGGGGACAAAGCTATGCCCTGGGTCCAAAGCCATCTCTGTAGTTGTCACCCATCATCCGAGTGCAGCCCTTTTAGGACATGGAAATCACATCTACTACTTTTCATGGATTTTTCACACCTGCAGACAACTGCAAACTTATCTCACCACCCACCCTCACTTTCTCCCAAATCTCTCCCTGTCCTCGGTCCATACTGTTTCTCCTACACCATCGCTTTCTGGTGGTCTCCCCCAACCCCTTTCTAGTTCATCAAAACTCCTATTAAAATGCTGCTCACGGAGTCAAAGTCATCCTCCCCTCGTCAGCTGCTGCCTGCTGCCTCCTCCTCCTCTCTGCACTAATTGAACTCCCCGTCATCCACAACGGCCACTCCGGGCTCCTTGGCTGCGCCGCCTCCATCACCTCCCCCATCCACTGCCCATCAGGCACTAAGGCCTATTGATCGTTCCAACTAAATATTGAACAACTATAGCAGGTATTCAGACAGTAGATGGTGGAGGAATATAAATGAATAAAATTCATCACTTTATATTCATTCCTGCTACTTCTGCCTTGAGCAAGGGTTTTGTTTTGCTTTGCTTTTATTTTTAAGAAGTTGAAATGTACAGAAAAGTTGAAAGCAATTGTGATGAACACTGCTATACTCTTTCCCTAGATTTATCAAGTGTAAACATTTTGCCTCAATTGCTTCCTCTCTTCCTTTCCTCTCTCTCACCTTAACACACGCACACACACACATACACGCTTTTAAAAATGTGCTGCAAACCATTTGAAAGTCACTTGCAGACATTGTGACATATCATCTTTAAATACTACAGCACACATTGCCTAAGAACTATGAAATTCTCCTTAGAGAACAAATTATTTCCCACAAATACTTTAGAGTGAGAGCTTATAAACTCAGGTTTATGGATGGGCTTTAGGGAATGCATAAAATCCATGAAATTATTCGCAAAATTTTGACGGTATGAGCAGCTTTCTGGTGTGTGCAGGGGAATCCACAGCCTTCATCAGAGTCTCAAACCCTCCAAACTGACGTGGACCCCACCTCTAGGCTGTTACCCTTTAAGCCAAGTGGGTAGCAGTATGATTAGCTGTGAGTTTTCAGCTACCTTAGACCAATGATAAAATTATTCAATGGCTTCCTGTGAACTGCACCAGCAAGTTAATGTTTCTTAGCATGACACACAGAGAGCCTTTGTGATCATGACTCCAGCTACATTTCCAGTCTGGTCTTCTGTAAGCCCTGCCCCTGCCCAAGGTAACTGGCCTCAGGTCCCCACTTGGGTCAAGTTTTTAGCTTCACCCCAGCCCACTCCTACTTCCTACCCATTTTCTCTTTTGGCAAACTTACAATTTCCTTTCACGACCCAACTTGGTTGCCCCCTCCTGTGGGAAGCCCCCCCCAACCCTCTCCCCAGCTATGTTTCTGTCTATAATTTGCACATTATTATAATACTTATCAAATTTTACAATGCTTATTTGTTTACATAGCTTCCTCTCAACATATGAATAACTAGACGCATGACAAAAATATCCTACAGCTCTGGTCTAATCACCTGGACCCTTAATCCTTCCACCTGCTCTGTTTTCTGGATCTGATTTGCATCTGATTCCAGGAGTCTCACCTGGTCTCAGATCCCTGGTTTTGCCTTCATCAAAGGGCTTTGTGTCTCCCCTTGTGTGGTGCTGTTAGCTTCTCTAATTTTGGCAGTTTACCCTGCGCATAGCTCTACTGTCCTCCCTTGACTGTCCAAATTCAACCACTTGAATAGACAGCCCTATATCCGTACATGACAAAGATCCAACAAGATTCAGAGGGTCACAGAGACACCAGGAAATAAATGGATGTCTGTCCAGGCACTGGGATACCAGGATAAGTATGAAATGAGATCAGTTCCAAGGCCCTGTAGAAAAAGTACTAATCCATGTTGCAGGGGTTGCTGCTACTCAGAATAGACTGTGATGCTATGGTGGGCTGAACTATATTAGCTGGCACTGGGAGAGGTGACAAGTACCCTGGCAGTGCCCCTGCACTAGGAGGGGAGCAGAGAGCACATGCTCAAGTCTATTTCCTTTGATTTTTCCAGGGTCACTCCATCCTGCCTTTCCAACATTGGTACTAACGCTTCTAATCTAGAAATCAGATCCTGACTTGCAAGATGGCAAGCAGCTGGCCTTGTGGCTTTAGCCCAGGTCTGCAGCACAGGTAGAGACATGCATTGTATTACCCCGACACAGATTACGGTCAAGTGAGAAAGGGCAGTTGGCTGGAGTCGCTATTCTGTTGTGGGTCTGTTTGCTTGCAGGAAGGGTTGCCAAATAGAGGATTTGCAGGGGAAACTGGGGATTCAGAAAAGAGGGGTTGGAGCATCCTGCTGAGCCTCCTGTTCCCCAGGGGTATCTCCTCCAGAAGACTCGGGCCTGTTCTGAGATGCTCAAAGGCTGCTAAGCCGTCTGCTAATGTCAAGGCCGACCTTGGCTGGCAGCGCCCTTCTCCCGCTTCCCTGGTGAGTTGGTCCCTATGGGATGTTAGCCCATCTGCTTTCAGAAATGTGCCTGTCCCCAGCCCGTTTCCCCCCATGGCTGTCTCCCGTCTTCCCCAGCAGGAGCGCCTGGGCCATGGTGAGCAATGTTTTTGTACAGATTCAATCCCCTGTGCTCCAATCGGAATGCATTACCAGGCAGGGCGCGTCAGCGCAGCGATTTGGCTTCGACAATAAATCTCCTTGCTTTCATGAGTTTAAATCAGACTTTAAAACATCGCCCTTAATGTTCTTTTAATGCAGTTTTCTTCTGAATGAGTTCCCTTTAGGTCCAGTCCTTGTCATTAATACACTCTCTTGGCAAACGAAGGAGGGCTTCTTCGAGGAAAACCCTGCCAGTTTAGGAAACCAGTTGAATTGCCTTGGTGATGCCAGGAGCCTCTTTTGCATTTTACAAGGACACTTGAGAAAACAAAACTCTCTGACTGTAAATTTAATTTTCTCTTGACAGCCTCAGTGTCTCTGCAGCCCCAGAAGTTATCCATTCCTACTTTCTTCTGTAATTAAAAATCAAGGGGGGAAATGTACAGGATTAACAAGTTCTAATTTTCATTGATGAGCTCTAAGAGCTTATCAATAATGGGATCAGAAAAGCCGCTTCGCCTAAGCTCTATTTTTCTAGGGCGTCTGATTTTGATGGAGGATCTCACTCGTGCTGTAAAATGTGGCTTTCCAAGGAGCCCCATAGCTAAAGTTGGGAGGAAGGGGCTGGGCAGGCCAACCAAGTTTCTAGCAGGAGCGAACAGAAGAGCAGCCCGGCCTTGCAGCTTTTACAGACTCAGCATCCAGGCTTAGAAAGCTGATTATAGGAAAAGATTGAAAAGGCTGTCGTTCACACACATGTTCCTTTCCTATGGATGGCTTCTGCAGGAGAACCACTTGCATGTATCTGCTTAGGAGGAAGAAAGATATTGCCAATTAAAAGAATATTGGTAGTAATTCAGCCATATATTTTCAGACCATACTTTATCAGGGGATGGGGGCATCTATCCTATTTATTACCCACAGGGATGTAGCGAGCATGGGTTTCTCTGCGAGACACTGAGTTGGTCGATAGCATCTGGGCTGTGTCATTTCAAAAGCTGTGACAAACAGGCTCCCAGCAAACGTTGACAGGTATGTGACAGGAATGAGCTGTTTAATTAACATGCACAGGTTCCATAAAACTCCCAATCAGGTACAGAGATGATTCAAGATAGAACATTTTTGTTTTTTTTTTTAAAGATGGGGCAAGTGAAGTGTAGATACCACGAAGCAGGAGCCTTAGCACTTGACCTTGAACTTCTGTAGTGCAGAGGCCTCTGCCGTGTTCAACTGGGGTTGGGTTTATGAATTTCAGGCAGAAATTGGGTGATTTGGTTCCAAAGCTTTCTTGCTCAGAGCTGGAAAGTTCAGGATATCTCCAGAGACCCAAAAATGCACAGGATAGCAGAAAAAGCCAGCAGCTGGGGATTCTGTCAAAATGATACAAATTTGGCTCCTGCCACAAAGAGCTTCTTAAACCAAGTCTTGAGAATCACAGATGACTGATTTGCTGATTTCCAAGAGAGAGGTCACCTTTTCTGGGTAGCCTGTCAGCCTTCCAACCAAGCATGCCTCCTTCCCACAACAAGAACAGGCTCCACTGCTGCAAAGTCTGGCTGCTGAGGACACTCTCACCTATAGGATATTAGAGGCAGTAAAACCTAGTAGATGTGATATTATCTGGATAGGCTAAGAGCGTAGACACTAGCCAAATGGTTGGGTTTGAATACTAGGGCCACCTCTTATGAGCTGTGTGAACTGGGCAAGTTAATTAACCTCTCTGAGCCTCAGTATTCTTTTCTGTAAAATAAAGGTGATTTTAATCCCATCTCATAGGGTTACTATGAGACTTCAATGAGTGAATACATTTAAGGCATATAGAACAGTGTCCATCATGTAGGAAGCACTCAGTAAGTGTTAGCAACTTAAGTATTATGCCCTTTATACAGTGATTGCCAAAGGCAGAATCTCTAGCCCTCTCTAGTTCTGTGGTTTTAAACAGCCAGTTTCGACCTAGTTCACTGGGTTGAAAAGGTGGGGTAGTTGTGGTGGTATACAAGGTGATATTTGTGTGCTACATGGATAAGTACTTTAATTTAAATAACTGTGCATTTATTATATATTAGGGGAAAAGATCAAGTACATTATTTCCTGGAAATTATTGATCATATTGAAGATAAAGCTTTTAAAAAGTGGATATATATCAGAACACATACTATGCAATATGGGCAAATTATGACACGAGCTGAATCTTAAAGGATCAATGAGGGTAGGGGAGGCCCTCCTGGGAAAGGGGATGGCTGTGCAAAGGCCCAGGGATAATGTGGCATGATAGCAGGGAAGAGGGACAAGGCTGGAGATGGGCAATCAGAATGCAGGGCCTTCTACACCATGGCAATGAACTTGACCGTGTTCCCCGGGGGGAGGGGGATCGGAAGTGTTGGTGGATGCTGTTGCCTGTCAAGAGATGATGAGGACATTCACAGCGGTCATAGAGAGAATGAGACATGCAGGTGCAGTCAAGAAATCTTTGGAAGGTGAAAGAGGACGCTCAGCATCCTAGCTGGGGATCCAATAGATGCTGTGTCCACAGCCGAGACGGAGAGTGCAGGGGGTTGGAGTGATGGAGATGACTCTAAGTGAGGATGGGGAAAATAGTCGAGCTTGGCACTGTCGGGCTTGAGGTCTCTAAGGAGAGATCTTTAGACATAGATCTGGGCCTGGGCCTGGCTCAAAGTGGGTGGGAGGTGAGCAAGTGCAGACAGCGCGTGCTGGCTGTACTTCCAAGAGGCTCAGATGGGATGGGGAGGAGAGAACAAAGGACAGCTCTGGGTCAAGGATCGGAGAACCTTGAGCACATTTTCTCTGCTGAAAATGAGGGAACAGAGAAGGGGAGGTTTGAAGGCCAGTGCTGCCTCTGAGACCCAGGGCTGACCTCCCTGGAGTCCTGTATGTGATCATGTGCATCTTCATGCATTTACATGCTGTGCCTCTCTCTGCATGTCCCTGTCCTCTAGCCCACCATGGCTGGCCTGCCACTCCTTCCTTCCTTCCTTCCTTCCTTCCTTCCTTCCTTCCTTCCTTCCTTCCTTCCTTCCTTCCTTCCTTCCTTCCTTTCTTCCTTCCTTCCTCTCTTCCTCCATCAAATATTTATTAAGCAGCTATTATATGTTCCAGGAGCAAACAGATAAACCTAAACAGACGATCATGGAGTATCCATTCTAGTAAAGGGAAGCAGACTATCAACACAACGAAAGGCACAACGCACAGTGTGTGAGATGGGAAACCTGCCCTGGGTAAGAGAGAAATCTGGAAGGAAGGCAGGGAGCGTCCTGTTGGGTGAGGGGTGGCCATCAGCAACAGTCAGGAGGTCAGGCACGAAGGCAGCTTTTGGATAGAGGTCTGAAGGAGACAAGAGTGAGTGGTGTAAATACCAGGGTGAAACGTGCTCTCGGTAGGGGAGCCAGGAGGGAAAATGACTGACTCAGCAGAGGGCCCTGCTGTCCAAGGAAGGGCACAGAAAACATCCAGAGTGGCCCTGAAGCATCAGCACGTGACCTCAAGAGGATTCTCCTGGCAGCACAAGGTGGAGTTAATAGCTCGTTGTCTTTGTGGCCACAATATTGGCACTTAACCTGGATTACTACACAACTTTAAATGAGTGACCATTTCATTGCCAATTTCTTTCCCCTTTGTCTCCTCACTCTTTTGCTCCAGTCTGTCCCAACTCACGGTGCCATCTTCCTCTAAACTCAGGGAATGCGACACTCTCTGCCCTGCTTTGGTATTGACACTCCGCACTGCTCTCTGGATTTTCAGTCTGGGAGCCAGATTCAGAAGCAGTGAGGGGCCTGTGGGGGAAGGTAGGAGCAAGGTTCAGGCTAAATCCCAGCAGGTGGAAAAGCCAAATTCCAGTAGAGAAAAATGGTATGTGGTCTCAGTCCTGAATCTGGAGATCCTCCTGGAACTGTGGCTCTGTCCTGTGGGAACAGCCACGCAGGGAACAATTAGTGGTGGTTCTAAGATCAAATGTTTGCAAGGTCAACTCATAAAAGGCCTGACAGCAGGGCTACTTGGGTGACCAAGAAGATGACTTACACACCAGCATGTTAGAGCTGATCCAGCAGCAGATACCTGCAACTCTCAAGTTCAGAGGCAGGAAATGCAGTCACCAGCATGCCTGGGACTCGGACAGGACTTGCTTGCAGATTAATTGGATCAGTCTTAACTCAGTGATGAGCCAGAGAATTGTCAGCTTGAGATCCTTTGATCCTCTGCCTAGGGGCAAGATAGGTTCCCAAGTCCAGGCTGGGACCAACCCTAATTATGGAAATAAATGGCTCCAGCTTTGAAACTTTAGGGGTGGCCACAACCCAGAACCCTGTTAACTTTTAGAAACATATGAACAATGTAATTGCCTGGACACAATTATTCACCACTTCCTGCAACTACATCCTTGCCATGGCCTCTTCACGCATGGGAAAATGTCCCAGCCTCTTGACTTTGGGTTTGGCCATGCGATTTGCTTTGGCCAGCAATAAATGGGTAAAAGTCATAGTGTGTCAGTTCTCAGCCTAGGTTGTACAAGGCCTTGCACGTGCCTTTCCACCTGCCCTTCTGAGCTTTTGTCATCACCATAAGAAGGACATTGGCTAGTCCACTGGTCCCGGAAGGAAAATGGGAACATGAGGACCAGAGCCGCCCAGAGCCAGCCCGTCTGGACCAGCCCCGCCCCAGCTGGCCTGCAGGTACAGGAGCAACAGTGAATGATGACTGTTTTAAGATGTGAAGACAAAAACCAAACAACTTTTGACCTGCCTCAAGGTGCCGAGGATAGTGCTTGTCCTCAAAAACCTCAAGATCGATTTGCTAGCTTCCTTTGAGAGACTCGCTGGAAATCAACTGGATGTCCGGGTTCCCTGTGACAAGCAGAAATGCAGACGCTCCCATGTAGGTGACAGAAAGTAAAAAGCCACAAGTCAGTTTCCTTAGACAACAGGGGCAATGGCTGAGCTTGCTGCTGTGTGTCTGCCAGTTGCATCATCACGATATCTGAGAGAGAACACTGAAGGTCTACAGTAGTTTGGGACTCGTGAAAAATAATTCATTATGCATAATGGTGATGTTGGCAGTGCATGCCAAATGGTTAAATCTAATGTAGCATACAGTTTCATTAAGGCACAACAAAATTAATCTATCCCTTCCCACCAGGAGGTTTAAACAAAAGCAATGGGGAAGGAGCTGCATGTAAAAAGCAGCAATTCATTAATGAAATGAAGACATGGAAAATAATTAGGCTTATAACAAGAGATTAGAGAACTAAATTAACCCTTCTGTTTACTTTGCACAGAATGCAAAGAAGAACTTTGGCAAATGTTAAGTTATTATGGAAATGTCACCTCAAAAGATTAGCCTGGTGGCCTCTCATGAAAGGAGTGACCTGGGCTGGTCCCCAGTCTAATAACTTCGCTTGATGACAGTTGAAGCCATATCTGCGAGGCATTTCTGTGTGGGGTCTGGAGGCATGAAAGGAAGCAGGTCCAGCCATGGAGCTGCAAATGAAACAGTTAATTAAAAAACAAAGTCGGGTTTTGATGTTGACATGTTGTATGCTAACTTGGGTAATTAATAATATTGAAACGAAGGGGCTAATCTAAATCAATGGAAGGCTGAAGCTTTCCTCTGCCTGATTAGTAATGATAAGCCAACGGGGACAATTGAGCTTCTTTTCTTAATAACTCCCAAGTCTTCATCTGCATGGGGGATTGGTGGAAACAAGGGCCTGGCCACTTGATGGGGATGAAATGCAGCTCGGGAAAAAACAGCCTGGGAAATGGGATGTGCACTTTCTAGGAGGCACCTCCCCAACCTGACTCCCACCCCACTGCCACTCCTAGCCAAAAAGCACAAGGCTTTGGGACTCAACTGGTTTCCTGCATCTTGGCTCCCTAATTTAAGGGCTGCAGTCCAGATTTGGGGCCTTGGGTTTCCCCAGATAGGTCAAACTTTTTCATGTGCTGTTGGAAGAAGTCTAGACTCCTCATAGGTTAGACTCTATACATCTAGACTCTGTGTGTCACTGTCACTGAGGCTGGGGACAAGCAGAGGGTTGGGAAGTGAATGGCCATGGTAAGGGTCCATACCTACCCTTCGATGGGGAGAGACGGCCTGAGGGGGTCATGCCCAAGGGAGAGTGGCAGCAGGAAATGGCCCAACCTGTGGACCCATGTGGGATCTCCTCCATGGAGGTAGAAAACAGTGCCCCTCCCCCTCCCCCTTGAGATCCTACCTATGGTGGCAGCTCCAAGTGCCTTGTCCAAAGCCATAGATGCTCTCGTTTCATATAGCAGTGACACTGTTTCTCTTTCTAGCTTGCCTTATGCTGGTGGGACACGTGGCCATTCGTTCATTCCACACAATGAACTGAGAATCGGAAGGTTGTGTGAGATACCGTGAGAATCAAAATTAACATTTCTTTAGCACCTAGTTTGTGACGGGTGTTTCCCTCACATTATCTTGTTTCATCATCTAATATAAAAGGTATTCTGTCTTATTCTATAGATCAGTAAACTGGAGCAAAAGCACATTAAGGAATTAGCTTGAAATTGTTTTAAAGATGACTATGACTTTTGAAAGTTTTACAGACATACAAATCATCTTCTATGGCACCTCTCAAAATATGTGGAGAGCAAAACAGGTAAAATTATGGTGAAGGAAGGAGGAAAGACCGGAAAGCAAGTTTTTTCAGAGACAGCTGCTGTTACCACTCCAAGCTCTTCGTCTAGGGCTGAGTCTGGAGCGTGTGACACTATGTACTCCCTCTGCACTCCGTCCCTGCGCCTTACTTGAAGTGGGGAGGTACGCAAGGTGGGAGAGAAAGGAAGGTGAGAACATGGTCAGACACATTCAGGGCAACTGGAAGAAATCTCAGTGGCCTGGCATCCATAATTTCCAAACTAAAATGTAGGGCAATTGCTTCAGTGTAATTACAAGTGTCTTTGAGGAAGAATATTGGAAATTCTAGAATTCTGTAGACTTAACACTATCCTATTTGAGCAATTCAGAGATTGCTGGGGCCCCTCCTTCATCCTGTGGGTCCCCATTAATCCAGAAAAGCCACCACTAACCACCATAGCAGCATTGCGTCTTTCCACATACAGCCTTCCTGGCCCACATTTGCCCAAGCCAGAGAGAAAGGAGAGCAAGTGTAAGAAGGAAAAGAGACCCTGTATTTCCTGATTGGAGTTCCTGATGCTCCATCCTGTTCTTCAGCTTCTACCTGGGCTACTTTTCCATTCATTCATTTGTTCATTCAGCACATCTCTGGGTCCTGCCCCATACCAGACATCTTGCTGAGCACTTCTTTCATGGTGTCTTATTTCACCATCACAATAACTTGCCAGGACAGCACTGTTATCTCTGCTTTAAAAAGGAGCCAACTGAGGCACAGAGAAGCTGAATGGTCTCCCCAGTACCCAGCTCAGGTGCTGGGACCAGCCTGTAAGCCCAGGGCTCCCCAGACCCCTCCACGACATCCTTCTGCCTCCTGGCCCCATATTTATAGCCATCATTTTTGTTAGAAATTTGCCATCCTTAAACCTAAGAGAGAAGGCATTTCTCCCCATTATCTGTATATTCAAATTGAGGTCCCAGGGTCATTCTAGAATAAATGAGAACTTAGAACCCCTTAGACTGTAGCAATTTCCATTAATCATTAGAGATCTACTTTGCCTGCTGAGCCACATAGCAATTTCCAATGCTAAGCAGAACAGTCCTCCCAAGAGATGTTGTGTCCTTGTGATACTACAAACAAATAAAGCCACCTGCAAAACTTTGCAGACCTGTGAAGAGATGGCATCCAGAGTGTGGCTTACACATATCAAATGTTTAATGAAGATTTGATGTGAATGAACGAGTGAATGCATGAACAAATGAATGGCTATGCAGGGTCCCTGAGGCTTCTCTGATCTTCTCAGATCATTGTTATTGATACAAACCCACGTGGGAGGCGGAGAGCCACCCCAGGCCAGGCATGTCAGCACCGCCGTGCGTGGGTGCTGAGCACACAGTTCTTCGTGAAAATGCTTCTTTATATTCCTGGCGAGCATTCGTCTCAGATTCCCCACAAAGGTTGGTGGAATTTGTTTTTAGGATTACCTGACATGCATTAAAAGCAATTGACTTCAGAGCAAATACTAAAGAGTCACTTTGTTCACTGTCATTGATTTAACGGGGATCAAAAAGAAAATCGGATGTGAGTCTATCATTTTTAAAGAATTTTGTTTGTTTGTTTTATTTATTGAAGGTGATGAAATCTCCATGACCCACTTCTTGGCCAATTAAATTAAATAAAGGTGAGAGGTGCTACGTAGCTGGTGATGTGCTAGTGTTCAGACCCTTGAGGAAACGTGGTTTGTATGGAGTTTTCCATTTCATTCATAAATAAATGTGGATCCTTCGTGCCTAAATGATGTAGAGGTGGTCAAGGCCCTAAGAAAAGTTTAAGGATTTCTCTTTTGCAAATCCTTTTCCTGTAATCTGCCTCTTCTCCCCACCCTCCATATTTTACTCTAATCTTCTGGCTGCTTAAACCAAAAGAAGCGTATAGTCAACCACGTTCAGAGGCTATCTTCTTTTTACCACCTAGTGGATTTGGTGTTCTGAGTCATGACGTCTCTCGGATCATTTTGTTCCTGTCTCTGAAGACATCTCTGCTTGTCTCTGCCCTTCAGCACTAGCTGCTTTCGATTCCAGCAGTGGCTTTGAACAGCACTCTGACACAGTGTCACGGACACTTGAGAACTCCCCAACCCTGACCAAGACACTTCAAACATCCTCACTTCTATTAGTGGCTCTCAAGCAAATCCTTCAGTCCAAACCTGTGGCAATTTTCAGTTTCAGTTCTAGCCTGGGCATAGGTGGAGTTCCAGCTAAGAAAGATTTCTCTTTACTCTTCAGAAAGGGAGGGAAGAGAGTTGCCTAGGAGATGTGATTGGAGAGGTTCCAGGGAAGAAATACTCTTCCACCACATCTGAAGTTCGTTCTTTTGGGGTGCCCATGTTAAATCGCAGACACTTTGGGGTGCTGGCATACTGAGTTTGGTGTTAGATTAATTTTGTCATTTGATTTCCAAATAAGACCTCTGAATAGGTTGGACAAAAGGAAAAAGAATCTAAACTGGCTATGAAAGTCATCTCAAAAGGTGAGTTTGAAGAGAGTTTTGAGCAATGAAAGTATCACTTAGTGTGGGGACTCCAAGGTAACTATTTCAAAGGATAACACTTACTCGAAGTGGAAGTTTGGATATATTTTTTAAAAAGATAGATAGGAGTTTTTAATATCTTTAATGCAACTTTTTGTGAGGTTATACTTTCAAAAACATTTGACTTTTAAGCTCAACTTATAAATGTTACTTTATTTCAAAATCAAGCAAATTTTAGAATTTACTTTGAAGGGGGCCTTTGACTAATTTTTATCTGATTTACAAGTTAATCATTAAATTCCTTTAAACATCTTAAACTGAGTATACGAGTTTCATATGTTCAATTTTCTTTTTAAATATATCCTTTGAGTAGTAGACTCATTTTTCTAAAAAGGTTTGAGGTTAAAATCACAAGTCAACTCATTTTAAATTGGAATTGTAATGCTGACTTATTATTCTAATAGGCCAAATGCTGTTCATCATCACAAGTTTCCCCAAATATTAAATATGCACATATTACTTCTAAATACCCAAATGTTAATATTATGACATTGATTTTTCTTAAAATGCATATACTTAAGTCAAAATCTTCCCAGGATTTGAAGATGCGTATTCACTAAGGAAAAAATTATACCATTCCAAAAAATTTTTCAGTAACTTTCATAAGCAGTTTTTAGGGATACATTTTTAGCAAAATTGGATTTCTTAGTGATTAAAGAGGCCATGGTGGCCGGGCGCTGTGGCTCACGCCTGTAATCCTAGCTCTTGGGAGGCCGAGGCGGGCGGATTGCTCAAGGTCAGGAGTTCAAAACCAGCCTGAGCAAGAGCCAGACCCCGTCTCTACTATAAATAGAAAGAAATTAATTGGCCAACTGATATATATATATAAAAAAAAAATTAGCCGGGCATGGTGGCGCATGCCTGTAGTCCCAGCTACTCGGGAGGCTGAGGCAGAAGGATCACTCGAGCCCAGGAGTTTGAGGTTGCTGTGAGCTAGGCTGATGCCACGGCACTCACTCTAGCCTGTGCAACAAAGCGAGACTCTGTCTCAAAAAAAAAAAAAATAAATAAAAAAAAAATAAAGAGGCCATGGACCAGGACACCAACTGAATTTGTGCCTATGACTCTGATGAGACAAAGTCCCTCTCAAGTTTATATATAGTTGCTATATCAATACTTGCCAAATGTTTGAATGATATCATTACCTAATATTTGAGTCAGAGAATCTCTAATCCCTACAAACTGCTTTGCCTCCTGCTCGGATTCAACTTCACTCTTTACTACTTCGTTCTATAATTATTTTTCCAATTTCTTTATGTTAGAGCCATAAGTCAAAAAGATATTTAAATAACATATAATTGACTTTCTTATTCTTTTGTCTAATTCTGTGGTTACCTTCTTAATAAGGTCATGCCAATGACAAAATCAGCTGCAATATTTTATTGTTATACCCCATCAATGCAGATGAATGTTGACCTTCAGAGTACCACCCTAGGAAATTCTGTGCAAGTGACTGAGCTGTCTCCACTCCCAATGGAGCGCATCTCCCAAAACTCACTCTGCTCACATGTGAAGCTATTGCGTCCTTACACTATTGCTGCAACGGCTAAGACTGTTATTTCTGATACTCAGAAAGCACCTCCATGTGAATGTTGCCAGGAAAGTTACTTAGTTCCCGTGAGAACGTTGCTCAGTTCCCCGCTAAGCTAGACACATCATCATACATGGTCACGGAGGACAACTGGCCTCCTCACAGCCTTGGTCCCTTTGTGTGCTCCCCATCTTGCTCCATACCCCAAAACAAGCCAATATGAAGTGGGCTGTCTGGAGAGCTGGTAATTCCCCATGGTTGTTCCTGGAGGTATTAAAACAATGCCTTCATGACACTGGGTGGGGATCGAAGAGAGAAAATTCAATTGCAAAAACAATTCAATGACTTCGCTACACCCTTCTTATGCTTAAAGGCCCCATCCCACATCATATCAAACATATTAAAATAAGTCCACATGTCGCACTAAAGATATTATTTTTGCTATAAAAATTGGATTAATTTTGTGTTTTGAAACGATTTTATTTACATCAAATATTTATAGTCATTTACAATCTACAGTCACTTTTTTCCATATCCACTTATCCCAGTGCCCAGCTGGCTCCTGTCTGCATTGATTCATAATGCCACCTTTGTTAAATGCCAGCTTCACATACATACAAGAGTCCATTTCTCCTCTGCAACATTTGTCTGCTTCTCTGTGCCCATGAGAATACCACCGCCCCACCTGCCACCCATAGCCTTTCTTCTGCAAAATTGTCTTAGTTATTTACTATTCCATAGACCAGCTTACTAACCACCACCAAAAAAAATCCTATTTGTATTTCAATCAAAATGGCATTTAATCTATAATTTGGAGAGGACAGGCATCATTTCTATCCTTCAATGATTATCTCTACAAAAAATCTGGCATATCTTTTGTTAGATTTGTTCCTAGGTGCCTGGTGGCTTTTGTTGCATTTTAAATTGGTATTTATTTTAAATTGACATATTCTAGTTTGTCACAGGTATATATAAATGCTATTGATTTGGGTATATTGATCTTACTGAGCCCTTATCAATTTTAATAGTGTACACAGTAGACAGTACCAGGTCTCCCCAGACATAGAAGAAACCACACCTCCCAGGTGCCCTGCAGCCGGAGAACATGTGACCAGGTGTGGCCAATGAAATGGGAGTTGAAATGATGCCACCACAAATAGGCTGAGCCAGTGGAAATCTGCATAAATTTTTGGTCTCTCCCTTCTTCTGCTGAGACAGATGTGGATGCCCAGTGTTGAGGTGGCAGAGCCTGAGTCGGTGAATGACCAAGTGGCTCGAAACCTCAACAGACTGGCTGTTGCGGTAAGTCACTGACACCTCAGGGTTTATTGTTTCCTCCGTGTAACTCAGCCTCTACTGACGGACAGTTTGCCTTTTGATTCCCTTGGATTTTTGCATGTGGACCATTGTAGCAGCTGTGAAGAGCAACAGTTCTGTTTCTTCCTTTCCAGTGCTTAGGTAATTAAAATTGTATGAATATCAAACTTAACAATTAATGAAGTTCACACAATGTTACATTTTGTAGATCTTTAATTAAACATTTATTAATTATGATTTGCAGTTTTCCTTTGTGTTCTTTCAGGTCTTGGATATTTGTGTAGGCTCTTAAAAAGCTGGTAGGCCCCAGGCCCTATGTATGTAAGAGTACCCAAGGGTTAACAAGGCCCCAGTTAGGCTGGTTGTCATTTTTACAATTCTACCAGTCTAGAAGGAATGGGATCACGTAACACGGGCACAGAGAGCCCTGGCTTAGGTGAGTCAATGGGGCTTAGACCAAAACCAACAAAAGCACTGTGCATATCCCAGCCGATTGGTGTTGGAACGTCTCCCTCTTCCCAGTCCATCCTTTCCTTTAGGAGGAGATTCAGAGTTATTCACTCTCTCCTTCTCTTAACTGCTAGAAGTTACTAAAGGCCCTGAATGTCTTATTATTATCATTTTAACACTGTAGGTATGGTTTAGTTAAAAAAAATCCCAAATAATAAAACCTGACCTTATCAAAGAATATATGAATTGGAGGATGGTAATTTGCTTTACAAAGGGTTCCTTGCTCCACAAAATGAATTCAACTTTGGTGCCCCTAAAATAGCCAGTTCCCTTGGTGCATGTTAAATATAATTCAATTTACAAAAATTTCGATTTGCATATAACCTTTTCAGTAGCACATCCATTGTGCAAAGCAATGTACACTTGTAATTGGCTGCAAATTGCCAGGAGACCACCCTTGTACATATTGTTCTTAGATGTGCAATTTTTTCTTAATCTCCATGGGATAGAAGAGCAGAGTGGCTAACGTTCCAGTTGCTCATCCGATCCCAGTGGCTATGCTGACAAAGGACATTTGTGGATTATTTTGGGGCAATATATTGTATGTACAAATTAATGTTGTGTATTTAGAAACAGGAAATGAGGAGCGGTCAGGTGGACTGAACAAGCATTGCCTGGCTGAGTTCATGACAACCGGCTATGTTGGAGAAGCTCTCTGTATCTTGGTGGCCTGACAGGCATCAGGAGAAAGTGAAATGAAGCAAAGGACAAGTTATGATCATGGTGTGGATATCATGTTTTCCCTATGAGGCAGCGAACCTGCAGGAGCATCGTCCCAGGAAAATAATAGAACTAACACAGTGACGTGAGCCGTGTGGATAAGGGGAGTGCCACAGCTGATCCAGCCAGCTACCCCGGGGGCTTTCTCTCTGCGTAGTGTATTCTGGTCACAGGAGTGTAGCCAAGGTACTTAGCAAGGCAAGCATGGCATTTCCTCATGTGTCTACGTAAAAAGCAGAAATGGCACCTTTTTATGGCAAATTGAGTTAAAGCAGATTATTGCTGATGATGCCAAGTCACATCTAAACCCCTTTTCAACCTGAATATTAAAAACCCTGCCTGGCACATCACACTCTCTTTTCAGAAATGATCCTTTCCTCACGCATTGCCACTGCCTCCCTTCCCGAGTCTGATGCCAGAGCCTTTCCCTTCTGATTAGAAAGTTCCCTGTGGGATTTATTCCCGGTGCTAACCGCTCTCCCTCCCCAGGCTGGCCTGCAGGGTGTGCCAGACACCCCCTCCTGGAGACCTGGGGCTCTTCAGCAGGCTTCTGGGAGATGCACTGAAAAGCTGAATCGACTTCTATCTAGACCTAGTCTTTTGGGTAAGTTTGTGTTTCGTTGCCGTTTTTTGCTGGTGGGAATGACTCCATAGCCCCCCATTCAGCTGAGCAGCCTCTCACCCTGCAAGGTCTCTCCCCAGAAGGCAAAGCTTGGCTCTTTCTCGTTCTGGGGTGGGTGATATAAATGGACTACCATAAACTCCTTGGGTGCAGATAAGACGCATACATCAATTAAAAAGTAACAAACAAAAATACTGTGTTGTTTCTTAGAAGCCCCACTTGGAGGTAGCTGATTAAACCCTTTATCACAGCCCTCCAAAAGAGAATTTCCTATGTGGTCAAAATTTCTCTTTGCTGCAGCGGGGTGGGGTCTGCCACCTGCGGTGTGCAGATTGTGTGCTGCACAAGTCCAGGGCACGCCGTTAGCACAGGCCACCTCAACAGTGCCGCTGTGGCCAGAGTCAGGCAGGCCACACGCAGCTTGGACTGTTGTACCCTGTAGCACTGGCCCTGGGAAGACTAGAGCTGATGTATGGGCCTGAACTGGAGGAAAAGAGATAGATCTGGGTGTAGACCCACCTGGGTTCATATACTCACTTGGCCATTTACAATCTGTGCCATCCTGGACAATCTACATAGCCTCTAACTAACTGCCCCAGCACAGCAATGTCCAACTCACAGACAGCGAAGATTAAATAAGAGGGTGAGGTGGCAGCACCTGGCCCATTGTCCTAACGTGAGGTTCCCTCCCTGAGAGTGTTACTGGGAGCTGGGCCTATTCAATAGCCAGGCAGGACAGTTCAGCTTTTGTCCCTTCTTCACCTGCTTTGGGCCTGGAAGCAACGGGCAGAATGAGAAACTAGCAAAGGACCAGGGCCATGGCTTTGTGACCCCCACAGGGTCTGAGTATGAGGTGGCCAAATGTGCTGAACCCACTGGCATGGCCAGGCAACCTGAGCCTCTTTCTATAAAGTTGTTTCCCTGTATATTTTCTATTGACATCAAAGAAAAATCAGCTGATGAGGGGAGATGGCGATGGGCCCGGACACCAGGTGAGTGGAAGGGAGGCTGAGGTGGGAGAGGGGTGTGTTATCCTCCATTTCCAGCAGTGGGGGAAGATTGGCTGGGAATGGACGAACAAGGTATGAGGATGTGAAGTCTCTATTCTACATACGTGGCATTTTCTGTGCCGCTTTCCCTTGTTTGTTTTGTTTCCAGCATTGCGTCCAGTGGGGCCTGCAAGAGGGAAGGGGGCCTTTGAAAGGGGCGGCCCTGTGCCGTGGGGCAGCAGTGGCCAGGTCAAAGCCCTCCCCACAGGTTTTGGAAACTGGAAGGTCAGAGTTTGGCTCCTGGTGGCCTCCCCATAAGAATCTAGACTCCACAATCTTCTGGGTCAAATCTGGGGCATTTTGTTGGGGTGAAGAGGCCTGCTCCCTTCTGCCCACCCAGACTTGATAGCCACAAGGGACGTGTTAGCCTCCAGAGGTCTCCTCCAGCTGGCTCTACCCCGGAGGGAGATGGGATGGAGCCAAGGAGCTGGAAGGGAGTCCTCCGCTTTGCCTGTGGGAGGGAGTGGACTTGGGCCCCCTTTCCTTTCAGGTTCCCTTAAGGTCCTTGAGCCTGAGATCATGACTAGTCACTCAGTGATTGCACCCCACAAGGAAGGACACCTCCCACGGCCCAGCCCTCAGCCAAGCTGGAGTCACCAGCACTCGTGTCTTTTTTCCTTGAGAAAGTCACGGCTGTCAGTCCTGACCATGGAATGAACGTAAGACCAAGGGACTTTAGAGGTTGCCCAAAGCAGCTTCTCACCTCATCCAGCTCCCTCCTCTCTACCTCTTAGCTACGCCAAATTGCTTCTACTGTCCTAGTGTTAATACGTTCTTAGAGCTCAAGAATGTATTGAATGTATTGGTCCCCCCTTCCCCTCTGTCCAGACAGAGTAGGAATGGTGTGAGCCGTGGACCTCTGCTAAGAGGAGGGTCCACTCAGCCAGGGAATGACACCTCCCTGAGCCTGTTTTCTTAAGTAAGAGATTTGAAAAAGATCACTGTCCCACCTGTTTCTCCTTATTGAGCAGTGCAGGTCAGACATGGACATGAAAGCACTTTGCAAACCATAATACGCGGCACAGGTGAGAGTGTTATTCTCCTTGGTGCTAAGATGAGGCTGAAATGAGGCTGCCCGGGGCCTCATCCTACTTTCTATGGTAAAGGCACCAAACCAGCAGCCCTTGGACTTCTAGGTAAGTTGTATTTATACAGTGTTTTAACATCTCTAAAAGTCAAAATTTGTTGTCAAAGTTTTAGATTTAAAAAAAATGGATTTCTAGCTTCCCTTTAACAATGAGGAGACCTGGCAATACTGGTGACAGTGGCCACCTTGGGCTGTAGCAGCTGCCCCCAGTCACGTGGTCACTAGTTCAGCACAACCCAAGTGTCTCATACCTCATCAGTCTGTCACCTTGCCTGCCTAGCCCTTGTGGGCACCTGAGTTTGCAACCATTGGCCTAAAATGAGGCCTACTAAGGATTTCCCTGAGAAAGTGACCTGTCATTTCTCACTTTATTTTTACTGTGTCCCTCCCCCACCGACCTCCCCGCCCATGGACAGGAGATTGGCCTTTTCTGAAGCAAGTGAGGCAGGATGACCAGGGCTAAGAGGAGCAGCACCAAGGACCTCGTCAGAGGGCACAAGGAAAGCTTGTGGGATTCCTGGGCTTCAACAGCTGTTCCAAGAAGAGTAGATGCTTTTCCCAAGTGGCATCTATTCAAATGTTAAGAGTGGTGTGCTGGTTAGCCATGACTATGTAATCAACCACCTCAAAGCTCAGAGACTTAAAATCATTTGTTAATTTGTCTGACAGTTCCATGGCTCAGCTGAGCTGATCCACTTAGGCTGTCGCATCCTGTCGTGCTGAGATGGCAGCTGGAGTTGGAGACCTCCAAAGGCTCAGCTGGGCTGAAGGTCCAGGATGGCTCCTCCCCAAGGCTGGCAGCTCATGCTGGCTGTCCCCTGGGAGCTCAGCAGGGCCTATCAGCTGGACCACCTCTGTGTGACATCTCCTGGTGGCCTGGGCTTTTCACTATGTGGCCATTTGGGTTCCCAGGAGGATGTCCCAAGAGTGAGTGTTCCAAGGGACCCAGGAATAAGACACAGGGCTTCTTATGCACAAGCCTCAGAAGTCACACAGCATCATTTGTGCCATATTTCACGGGTCAACAGCAAGTCACAGAACCTGGCAGAGTAAAGGAAAAGGGGAGTCCACACAGCGCGAGTGACAGGAGACAGGACTCCACGAGGAGGCCGTCTTTGAAAGTAACCATCCAGGCAGCGTTGGTGAGGTTGGTCCTTGTATCACGGCTTTCATGTGCTGTTGTTTTTTTTTTTAGAACAACTCATCTCCTCTCCCTTCAGCTTTCCCCAAGGTAAGATATTAATGAGATCGTATCTGAACTCTCTGACAAAATAATGCCTCCTTATGAGGCATACTATTATTACTAGCCTGCCTGATCGCTCCCACCTGGAGCCCTCAGAACACAGGATGGAAACGATATCTCAACAACAAACAAAACTTCATTAAACCCATTGAAATAACACAGACATTCGGATTTAGTACAGATCAAATCCTATTACCAACAAACTGCATCAAATTGGCCTCCAAAAGTCTGTAGAGCCAGATGTTTCCCAAGCCCTACTTCCTTCAAGCAAACGCCCAATGTAAGCAACGTGAAGGACTACTAAAGCATAGGAACATCCCTCGAGATTTATTAGGATGTGGTTTGACCCATTTTCTTTTAGTAACAGGTTCAGGCATCTTAAAATCAGGAAGAACTCTTGCAGGATTCATGAGTGTGAGCTGGCTGAGAAATGAGTCTCATTTAAATTGTAGAAAATGCATCTTTATGCTGTTATCAGGCCCCCCCTTCCAGGCCCTGGGGGTATCCACTAGATTCTCTGGTCGGTAGTTGGTGAGCTCAGGGCGCAAAAGCTTGTCTGGCAGCTGGGAGCCCCACTCAAACCCAGAACCTTCCCCAGGACGAGAGTAAACTCAAAATAAAGGGAAGGGCTTCAGACCACGTGGACTAGGGTGGCGGTGGAGGCGACGGCGTTGTGCAGCACTGAGACATTCCCCCAAGGTGAGCCTCTGCTTTTTTCTTCCTGGATACACACATTTCATAGTTCTTCCCTGCTTATTTCTGCAGTAAGGGAAGGCATTAGGGTCAGACAAGCACACAAAAGCCATCCAGGAACAGGACTGCGCCTGCAGACGGCAGCAGCTCTCCCAGTGCAGACGCTCCCGAAGGGCGCCCCAGGCCCGCCCTCCTCCGCTGTCTCCTCTCCCCATTCCCAGTTCTCACGTCAGGCGGTATCTTTCCTTCCCCACTAAAGGTCAAAACATCCTACACACTCAGCTGTGCCCCGCAGACCTCACTTCCTTCCCTTTGGCCAGGGCACACATGGCTAAGGGATCGGGATGCACTTGGACAGGACCTGGCTGGAAGGCCATCTGCCTTCTCACGTGGCATCCAGAAATATGGCCAGTTTAAACTTGGAGATCCCCACACTCTAAGCCAGGGGCTGTTCTTTAAAGCCATCTTTGTGTTAGTCTCTTTTCCAAATTCATCCACTGCAGCCCCTATGCCTTTTTTCCATTAAAGAATGCATCTCCTACCCTCCTCCTTAGTCCACTGCCAATTCACCTCATCCACACTACCCACAGTCAGGTAACTGACTGTTTTGTTTTGTCTCACAGTTAGACCCTGTATTTACTACATTATTTATGTTTGGTTTTCCTCTACTTTTGTCTTTAATGCAGCAAGCATGGGCTGGGAAACTGCTGCAGTGTGTGAGATTCTGCTGGATCCCAGGGATAGAGAGATGCCCTACAAATTGCTGCAGAGGTGGGGATAGTCCTCACCCAAGCTAGGCATGGCCCTCAGTCTTTAGGCCTCTCCTGTGTGTTTGTCTTGCCCTTCCCAGTGGATTATCAGCACCTGAAAGACAAGAATCAGGTCGGTATTTCCATTTGTACCTCTCCCTCCACCTCAGCCAACACAAGGCTCTGCCCACAGTGAACATTCAGAGTTCATGCATGGAGAGCTGAAGGTCCTGGGCTCCACCCTCAGCCTAGACACTGACCTTAATTGCAATGACCACTCAGAGTGCCGGATGTGGTCTAAGAAGCTCCTAGGGAAATTGGTCCTTAACTTCCACAGTATGTCACACAGTGGGCGTTCCAGCCAGTTGTGAGGGCCATGCAAGAAATTTATTTCTAATACCTTAAGTACATTCTTAAAGGATAAATTTTATTTTTACAAGTTGGGCAGATTCAAGATAGTCCTACTATCTTGTAACTACTTTCTTTCTCACTGGCCTCGGAATATTGCATGGTGTTGGTGTCAGCATCCTGAGGAGTGGTGGCATTCTTTCTAGCTGGCCAGAGTCAGCAGAGAGCAACCACTCATGATGGCAGTTAGTCTCCGGCAACTGTCAATTATCGTAGAGAGTAACTGTCCTTAAATTCTTTATTTTTTTTTAAATCAAAACCTGCATTTTCCTTGGGAGTGCATCAGGCTGTGAACTCCACGTTTAGGTGTGTTTGGGAAAGAAAGGGTTGAGAATCGTTCCTTTAAGATGACCAGGGGAGAACAATTGTAGTGCCTCGCTGTAAATTCCCAAATTCCTTCTTCAAGGAGGTGGAAATCTGGCAGGTCTTTGCAGAACTCGCCCGAGGGATTTTTTTGCCTACCCCAAATGTGACAGAGGCTCTGTGTGCTAGCCTCAGGGGCCAGTGGAAAGCTTGCCTTTTAAAATTGTCATTTTATTGATCATGATGTATGCCAGAATTGCCTCTTCAGCTTTATGTATTTAATTGCTTGCCTTTTTCTCCCGTCTTTGCGTCTCTGGGTGATTGGATCACCAAGGGTGCAACTTCAAATAATTCTAATAAAGAAATGAGTGTGTTACGCTGTTGATGAGGTGACTCTCTTTATTAGACCAGCGCCAAAATGAAAATGACTCTTAAGGGATGCTGTGCGTGGAAGCGGAGCTCATGTCTTCACTGGCGTCGGGAGCATGAGCCGAGAGAGCTCAGGACGCACGCGCTCAGCAAAGTAAGGAAGGCCTGTGGGTTGTAGGCATGCGCATGTGCACCAGTGTGCTTGCGCATGCGCGCACATCCATCCGGGAACTTCTCCCCCAGAGACAGGAGCAACAAGGCTGCCTGCCTTTATCTGGAGTAATGGGGGCCAGTTCCAGGATGGGAAGCATAATTCAAAACAAAGGTCATCTGCTTTCCGTGTTCCATACCAAGGAGCTGTGGTATTTGCAGAAAACTTTCTTCCCTCCTTTTCCTTCTGTAGTCTCTGCAGGCTGTGGAGGTGCCACATCTTTACTGTACCTTGGGCAGCGGCAAGTGGAGAAAAGTAGAGATGAGGCCCTATCCAGGGGTAACCACTCGAATGACCTCCCTCCACGTTCTGCCCACTGAACACCTCCCCTGAGCTGAGTCTCAGGAATGAGGCAGCTGCAGGTCAGCTGGTTCAGACAGAACTGAGTGAAGCTGCTTGTTGTCCAAAGGCAGGATCCCAGGTTGGAGAAAACTAAGTCAAGCATCAGGTTTCATAACCAGAAGACACATTTCTTTTTAATTCCTACCTCATTCTGCAAGAAATATTTTTTTGAAAAGCCAATTCTGAAACATGACCAACTCTGAAAAACCATTTATAATATCCTTGCTACATAATTAAAATGAACAAACTTATACCTTTTACTTCTTTAAAATAACATTCTGCGTGTTAATTATCTCAGCAACACCCTAAGGCATATAATTTTATTTTCATTTAATAGTTAAGGAAGTCAAGACTCAGAGAAGCTAAGTGACTTTCCCAAACTCACAAAGCAGTGAGAGCAAAGCCAGGACTGGAATCTCCCTCTTCTGACTTCAAGGTCAGTTCTTTCCAAAACATTTTTTTTCTTTAATTCTTTTCTCATCCGAGGCTTATTTCTCTCTTTTAATTTTTCCATGAATCCGTGCATCACTCTAATGTTATAAAGTCACTTTTTCCCCTGTTAGACATGGCTTCAGAGACGTATTTTCTTGGATGGTTTTTTTGGAAATTATCTCATTACATTGTGGTTGCAGTACATGTGTCCACACATGGTGCCCTCTGAGTATTTTGATGGCTTGGGCTGTGAGAGCAGTTGAAGGGACCTGGAGGAGACAGGACTTCTCCTTGTGCCGTGAGGACTCCGGGTCTCTGTCCCACTGACTCAGCTTCTCAGCATGGCGCTTGCTCTGGGATTTTTCCCTGTCCAAGTAGGTACCATTAGGTATCTGGTATGCTTGGTATTCCCCATGTATGATCTTTCATCCTCACAAGAACCCCATAAGATACAGATGATGACAATGATGGTGATGATGATGATGATTTTCACGTATTAGAAAACTGCAGTTCTAAGCAGAGCTGAAATTTAACTTGACTCCCAAACTCACACTTCTTTCTTTATACTCTTTCTTCCTTTGTGTTTTTATATTATTTGGTATAAGAGAGCAAAAAGTTTCTCCATGACTAAAAATATAGGCACCACTATATCAGCACCCATGGGATTGTCCTCAGAGCCACACCATGGAGCCTGGAGCCTAAGGCTCAGAAGTGGTGAGTCAGCCTAAGGGAGATGAGAACCGAGCACCCCAGATTCTGGTTCCAACACTCCTGCTGGGCACTGGCTGCCTGCGTGACTCTGAGCAGGTGGCTTCGCCTCTCTGGACCTCTATTGCTCACCTGTGTACCTGGGAGTTAGAGGCGTCCCTCCCTGAAGTCTCGTTCTGCTCTCAGATTCCTATCCTGAGATTCCCACAGCACACCTACTGGGACATGTTCTTTTTCAGAACAGTCCTGCCACCCGGAATCTCTGGAAGCCATGAGAGTCAATTCCTCATAACAGCGACGATGAGCGCTCCCACTTCCCCAAAGCATATGGCGCCGTGGAGGCCTGCCAGGGGCTCGGGGAATGGAAGTGAGGAGTGAATGAGCATCAGCAGCCAGCGTGATGGGCTTGTTTTTGTTGTTCTCGTTACCCAGCACCTACAGTGGGGACAGGAGACCGTCCCTTTACCGAGGATTCCAAGGATGTGGCCTCTGCCTTCCTGGAGTGGATTGTTTCCGTCTTGTCTTTGCCACACCGCCCCGTCTCTACCATAGCGTCCTGCCCAGTCTGCTTGGGGCATTTCTGTTTCTCAGTGTCGTTCTGTATTTAGTGTACTAATAAGAAAAAAAATTGAGGCTTTAAATAGAGAAAAAGTAAGTCCCAGTGTCTCATGTTTGCCTGTTATTGAGGGGAGGGTCAAGTGAAGATCTATTTCGTACGTGCAAGAGAAGTGTCAAGTGAAGCGGGAGGAAAGGAGGAAAGACATTTTATTTCAATTTTAATTGGCTTCTCTGTTCTTTCTCAGTTCTCAACTCTGACCCAGTTTCACCTTTTGCTATAAAGCTCCAGACCTTGATGGAATGGGGGGCGGTAACAGCAGGGGGTGAGGGAAGAAGGGAATATAGCAAATTAAACATATTTCATGAGCTATCACTTGGTATAAAATTCACCGGAATGCTAATATTCAAGACTGAAGCCAGACTTTTATTTTTTAAAATGCAGGGTTTTGTTTGTTTGTTTTTGGTGTTGTTGTGTTTGCCCTTTGCAGGGTCATGATTAAGACTTTATTTTTCTCTGTTGGTCACAAAACCCTATGCCCCTCAAAGGCACTCACAGAAATTGTTGTTTCACTGTGGACCCCAGGCTGGAGGGAGGCCAAGCACAGCCCCATCAGTGAGCTGGCGGGAGTGCAGGGATGCGGCTGGGGGTCTGCCGCCTGCATTCTCTGTCCTTTCTGCCCCAGGGAGGGCCAGGGCCCATTGCAGAGTTTGCCAAAGTTGCACAAGGACTTGGAGCAGCAGCCTGTCCTGTAGAAACCCCTTCCCAGGGCTTCCTTGGGCATCAGGGGAGGGCAATAAGGTAGGTGGACAAAAAGTTGATCTGTGATGACAGCCCCTAGAGGTGTGAAATTATTAACTAAATTTATTAACAATGCAAGTTGCAGAAAGTCCTGCTGGTTACCAACAAGGACCAGCTAGGTTTCTTGTGGGAATGTCTTGGACCTGCCATAGGGAGCTGGCATTGGGAGAAAGGAGCAGACACCTGGCTCAGGGGCTGATGCCAGTCATGTGGGACTCCAACGCCTTCTCTTGCAGTGGCTATGTTGAATGTGGGGTGTTGATGCAAGTCATGTAACAAAAAGCTGCTATATGGTGGTGAGGGAGGAGTGCAAGTACCATATCTCCACTCTGTAACAGTGACTGACCACGGAGTGTGCACCAGCCTACAGACCAGCAGGACAGACAGTGTGACACCCAAGTAGGGACCCTCGGAGCACTATGCCTGTGTGTCCATAAGCCCCCAAATCACCGAAGTGGAAAATAAAAAAGATCAAAGCAACTGACCACATTGGCCTGATGGGTCAAAAATTGTTTTGCTTCCTTTTTATTTCCTTAACAGATGTTTGATCACTGAATGAATGAATCTGCTCTCTGTTCCCTTTTGGTTTGACGTGGCTGGAAATGTCTGGAGGCGAATCCTGGGGTGAGTATCTATTCTAGACAATTGTCTGTATTGGGGCAGCTGAGGACTATGGAGACAGAAAAATGAAGAAGAAATAGATGTGACCAGAAGTGGGGCAAGGTAAGAATCCTTGCAGGCCAGTGACTAAGGGAACAGGACAAAACTGAAATAGTAGCAGAGAATTTCTAAGCTTTGTGACTTCTGGAAAGGAACGTATGCCACAGTCTCAGGTGTCTTACAAAAATATTTTGAAGTTCTTATGACTTGCATAGAATATTTAATAAATGCATACTTTTAATACTACTATGCACCATTTTAAGTTGAAATGGGTTTATGGGGGTTTAATAGGATAGTCACTTTGAGTGGGTGGGGTAGAGGAGCGTGCTAAAGATAACGATTTATCTGAGCTCTGAGAAAGACCCCTGGGAAAGGTACTTTACTGTGTAGGATTAATCATCCTCTAAAATCTCAAGTTCATTTACATATATTTCTGAGAGACACTGAACCACATTCTCTCCTCACAAGCTCCATTTGTTCAGTTTGCTGACACCAGAGTCTACGAGGCTATTGTCATGATGGTACTTTTAAAGCCCATTCTGGTTGGGTGGAACATCCTTTGATATTTTCTTATACCTACTTTTCGCAGAATGTGTACAACGAAGAAAATTCATTTCCTTCGTGTCGAGAAAAGTTAATGATCATTTTCCATTATATTAAAATATTACCCATTGTTATGACTTCGGTTTAATGTTCCTGCAGAAATCTCCACATTTTGCAGAGTTCAGCAATGCCAAGGCTGAGGCACTCGCGTGTTATTTCAGAGTTTCTCTTTAAAAATGGGTTGTTTCAGATGAGTTATGACAAAAAAAAAAAAAAAAGGCAAATCACACCATTTCAGGGGAATTAGTAGGTAATTATATATTTTTAAAAATCTCTTTTAGCATGAAAATCCAAATTTTTAACAATGTTGTCTCCAGAATATAATTATAAATGCCACATTGAATCTCTGAACCAGAAATAAGAGACTTCCTTTAAGATATAATAAATACTTTAAGTCTCGGGACAATGTTTATCTTTCAGGAAAGATGAAAAGTAGAATTACAGGCTATTACTATATTGTAATTCCTTGAGTAGCTTCATTTGTTGCATTTTGTTTTAATTTCTATCCTCCTCCGAAGGTTCGGCGTTGTGTCCAAAGAGGACGAGGCATGCTCGGGACTTAGAGTGAAAAAGCAGAGCGGGCTCAGAAGGTTCCCAGTCTCCACAAGTCAGGAGATGTTGTTTCTCCCAGTATTTTGGCAGACGTAAGACCACCAGAACCAGAATTTTAGCAACGTGAAGGAGACTGTAGCAGGAATAAAGGCAAAGGAAAAAGAAGGTGGAATTTTAAGGTAGAGTGAGATACTTTGGGGGAGAAGGGAGGATAGCCTGGAATTCATTCGAACAGCTCAAAGGAGGCAAATCCATTACCAATTCTGTTCCCATCTGTACTGGTTCACTAGGGCGGCCTTAGCAAAACCCCACAGACTGGGGCTCAGATAACAGAAATGTTTCCTCACAGTTCTGGAGGCTGGACGTGCAAGGTGAAGGCACTAGCAGGGCTGGTCTCCTCCATGGTCTCTCCTGTGGGTTGCAGAGGGCTGCCCTCTTGTCTCCTCTCCTCATAGTCATCCCTCCATGTGCCTGTGCCCTGGCATCTCTCCTTCTTAAAAGGACACCTGTCATATTAGATTAGGGCCCAACCTAATGGCCTCAGTTTACCTTAATCACCCTTTTGAGGACCTGATATCCAAATACAATCAAGTAGAGTCGCTTGAATTAGTGCCCACCCATTAGACCTCACTGGACCTTAATCACCTCTTTAAAGACACTGTCTGCAAATACAGTCACATTCTGAGGTCCTGGGGGTTGGGGCTGCAACACGTGAATTTTGGAAGGACATAATCCAGCCCGCCACACCTTCCAAACATTATTTTTTAAAATGTGAGAACCAGATGATGTATCTGTGGTGGACAGATGTCAACTGTCTCCAAAGCCTTAAATATAAGGGGGTGAAAGTTAGCTCCTTTGGAATATTTGTGGCACTGAAAATTGTAAGGGTCAAATTTCATTTTGATTGAGCCATTTTTTAAAATTTTGTAATGAAAATTTCAGATATGCACAAAGTAGAGAGGATAGTACAATAAGTTTCCCATGTTCATCCACCAGATTCAACAGTTGTCATGATTTTGATCCTCCTGCTTAATGCATCATCCTCTCCTTTCTTCTCCTTTTTTCTTTTTCTCTTTGTGAAGTGTTTTAAAGTAATTCTTGAGTATTGGGTCATTTTACCCTGCATCTCTTAAATGTAGGTATTTAAGTAGGCATGTCTTATGATGCCATTGTCATGCCTCACCACTGACAGTCATTTCTTGCTCTCACTTTACTCCCAATTCAAATTTGTCTATTTTGTCTCATCTCATCTCATCTCATCTCTCTCTATATATATATTTTTAAAAAAATAATTATGTGAAACGAGATCCAAACAAGGTTATTATTACATTTTCATTTGGTTGCTCATAGACCACTTATTTTGGAAAACAGCATTTCTTTCCTGAGACTGCATCATTCAGGACATCCTATGAGGTTATTTAATTTTACTTGGAAATGGTCCTAAATACCAGGAATAAGCTCTCCCTCTGGGCCTGGGTAGAATTGCTTATCCTGTAATGCCTTGATGGATGCTGTGTATTTATGTGGAGAGTGGTCAGCCTTACTAAATAAAAAAATATGCTTTCTTTTTGTTTAAATAATACCTGAGTTTCTATGAGTAGTCATTATATTAGACTCTCTAAAATGTCATTTTATTTTAGAAAGCATTTCTCATACAAAACACAAAAGTAACAGGCATCTTTAGATATTCCAGTTGCTTTAAGGTCACCCACACATAACCTGGATTTCACCACCTTTGGGATAACAAGATAAACTGGGTTCAAAGCCGATTCCACCACCCATGAAAATCCAAAGTTCTCGCTGCGGTTCCTGCAACTGTCCAGGGCTCACCTCCTTATGGGCTGCTCCCCTCTGGTGCTGCAGTCCTGGGTGCTGTCTCTGCTTCACCCACATCCACTAGACCCAAAACTCAGCTCCTTCCAGGGTTTCCACAAGCCTCCACTCATACCCAGCATTTTGTGAGCTTTGGGAGACAGAGCCACGGAGAGGGGCTCACCTCACACGGGCACAGCCTTTCCCCCCTACTGGTCTCCCTCTCACCCTCACCCACCCACTTCCCTCACTCTCTTTTCTTTTCTTGCTCTTCCTCTTATGAGAGTGACAACTTCTTCCCCTTAGTTCATGCAGAGCAGTTTAATAATAACTTTTCTAGCTTGAATGTACTCTTGGGTCCTACCCTCCACCCAAAATGACTTGCTAAAGTATGTCTTCACTGGAAAATATTCAGGGCTCTCTTTAAGAGGAATTGTGGTGAATGCTATTTTCATTATAAGTATGTAACAGTCAGCCCCGATTTCTGACCCAGTCCCCCTGTTGATCCTGCACATTCATAATAGTGAGCTGGGGACGTCTTCCTGAATTCCTGCATCTCACAGGAACACTGCTTGCCTGGTGCAGCCACAGCTATTCAGAAAAGAGCAGCAGGGTTATGCAAAGTGATGCCACCCACACGCAAAGGCTTTTTTTATTTCATTGAAATACAACACTCCCCGGGTGCAAAAGCTTAGCACTTTTCCCATACACCACTCTCATCACCCACAAGGTAAACCTATGGCTGAAGTCAGATTATTTAAACCCACCTCTTTCTGATGCCCAAGTTTTCTCAACTCACAGTATTTCTGCAGCCAAGGAATTCTCACTTGCCACAGAGAAAAAAAAAATTCTCTGAATATTTGTGTCTCATCCAATTCAGCAAATCACAAAGGATAAATGGGCACACTCTCTTTGAACTTGGCTTCAGGAGTATGTCCATCAATCCAAGCAATCCCAGCTGCCAGAGACCGTAGAATCCATCAACCTGGGACCCGATTCCAGCCTGGCATCTGGAGTCTGCTTACAATTCTTTTTTTTCCCCCGCGTGCGAAGGGATGGTCGAGGCTCTTTTTGTTTTCCTTCCTTAATGTCCTTCTGTCACTTTCCTTAGCCCCCAATCCTTTTGAACTTGCACACCCTTCCCTAGGACTCAAATACCAGATGGCATCCCATTATTAGAAGAAAGCTCTCCAAACGAGTGAGGTATTGACTCTGAGTGTGAGTGCACTCGAGCTATGCAACATTTTCAACTCCTCCAAGCTGCCTAAAGTGCAGAAATATACCTCGTGGATCAGATACATGCACACAATGATTCCTGAGAGATGCCAACATTCTCATCAGAAGCCACAGGGGCACAAGCTCCTGATGCTCAGTCCTTGGAATAAAAGAACCGTAACATCTTAATTTTTCCCTTTCTGTGCTACTGACTCAGCCATTTTTGTTACATTTCAGAACTTCTTGTCAAGAAAATACATCTCCTCTTTGACCAAGCATTCCCCTGGGTCCATTTGCAAAAGGATATTCTGATGGGTACAATATTTGAATACCACCGCATTTCCATTATACCTGCCTCATTATCTTACAGGAACCTGTCTGTCCTTTGTTTGGAAATGTGTTTATTGTGAAGCCTGGTAAATCTCAGGTGAAAATAGTAGATTTATGAGCTGTCCTCCAGTGCCTGTCTGCTTCCTCCTAAGGCCACAACCCCAGAAGATTAGTCACTGAAACGTGTTTTGGTGTCAACTCTGAAACTCTGCTTTTTAAGAACGTTTCATAATGAAACCTTGGAAATAGCACGGGGAGGTTTCGCTCCTGACATACCCCAGAAGGTCACATGCTCCAATTCAGCTTAAAGGGACACTAATCATATTCAGCGTGTGAGTAGAGAGGCTTACAGTTGGAGATGACACCATCATTTGCATAGGATGTAAAAATGAAGGACCATTAATTTTATAGCATTAATTGAAGAGCAGAAGTGTTAGACCTCTATAATTATCTTCAGTGAATACATTTCAAAGACGTCTTCACAAATGAGGCTCGTGTGTGAATGTGCAGGGTATCCATACAAAGAGCAAAGTGAAGGCTCCACTTTGTCCCCCTTCAAGATGCACAGATTAGCGAATCATTAAGTTAAAAGCTTAACTCTAATCTGAATTGCTTCCTCTGTGTGAAAACAAGCTGTGTGTGGATTCTGGGCTCCTGGGAAGATGTTCTGCCCACAAGGAGGACACCCAGACTGCAGACCACATTTCACCCCTGCAGCTCTGGAGATGGGCAAGGTCCCCATATGTCCTCCCACCACCCATGCTCTTGTCGATAGGATCCCCACCAGGACCTGGCATCCCTACTGGTCCTGGTTTTATCCTTCGAGAATATCCTTCCTATAGTCCCATATATTGTTCCCTTAGGTCAAACTCTCAGCTGTAGAACCAAATAGGTAATCACGCTGCAATGTTAGTCATCTTAGTGTTTTGTAGCCCAAGGTTAGCGTAGAAGGTAGCATTTCTGGAGATTAAAACTGAAAATCATAGAAATTGTTGCAGTGATTTACTAGTTTTGTAGCTAAAAACAAAACAAAGTGAAATAAAGGGTATGAATGTGGGGTAGGTTTTTGTTTTTTGTGTTTTTTTGGATGAGGAAGAAACAACTGGAAGAAGTAGCCTGCTCCTTGAACCTGGATAACACGACGCCAGCGTCAGAAGCAGCAGTCACAGCCATGATGGCCCATCTTTATTTCTGCCTCAGTGATGAAGGGTGGATGGAATAGGGCACTGAGAACAGAGGGACAGGGTGAAAAGTTGGTGCAGCCCCAGGTTTAAGAGCTACTTGGGAGTTTTGATAATTATTCTGACATGCAAGACTCATCACTTTAAAAAATATGAGCCTCCTCTGAACCTTAGAGTCACAGAATCTCCCTGGTGTATAATTTAGGGTTCCTAGGGGGAAGGTTGGGAGCCACCAGTGTAAATCAAGTAAGGCATTAGCTAATGAGGCAACACGATGCACACACTCAGTCTAAATGCCCCTGTCTCCAGGGGCCCTGCAGGAGCAACAATGCCTGTGGGAATTTCAGGTACCACCATACACAGATGGAGGGCAGACTTGGGGGCGTAGAGGCCTTTTAAGAAATCTTCTGCTAGGGAACATCATCTAACTTTTTGCAAGGCTTCTTTAGGTCTAAGGAGCTTACCCTGGATGATGAAGTCTTCCTCTAAATTCCTATATACCTCACAGCTCAATTTGTTCTTCATTTCATGCTTCATTTATTTAGTTTGGTACTAGACTTTTTTCTTTCTACTACTTTCTTGAGATAGATTTCATATGCAATAAACTTTACATATTTAAAGCGTACGATCTGATGTGTTTGGACATATATATGTACACACACACACACACACACATTTGTGAAACCACTATACCAAGCATTTCTATCACCTCCCAAAATTTTCTTGAGTCCCTTTGTAATTCTTCCCTCCCTCATCCTTGTCCCCTGCAATGCTGATCTGTTTTCTGTCACTGTGGGTCAGTGTGCATTTCCTGGAATTTTTGTGTAAATGGAAACATTTAATAGGTACCCCTCTTTGTTAGCCTTCTTTCCTTCAGCTGCCCTGTATTCCTTGGCACTCTGCTAGGGATATTTCCCCTCCAACGCTAGAATGGCCTCATGTGCCGAAATGATCTGTGATGTGACAAGATATGTATGTTGCAATAAAGCAAACTTCGGGTTTTATATATATAACTTTTTTCTGAGACATTCAAGGAACTGTGTAATAGGAGGCCCCACTTATTGGTTAGAAAAGGAATATGATTTTATTTTTTGGAAGACGCACTAATTCTTGTAGTTTTTTTCTCATTCTGTGATTGAAATTCCAATACCTTAAGGGAGCTTTCTTCAAAACAGTCCAGGCACCCTGGTGTGGAACATCCTGATTTCATCTTATTACTTCAGTGAAGAGGCACATTGGCTCTTTGTGTGGAATGTAAACTGAGGTGATACACCTGTGAGTGAGAATGATTTACTTCGTGCTTGTTTTTCTAACAGCCCATTGAAGGAACAGGAAATACCAAGTGGAAGGTATCCGACTAGGTGACGTCTAAGGCCCTCCATCGTCTGTGACTCCATCTCAGAGGCTGAACACCTCACCCAAAGGTCACTACGGGAAGCCACACTACGCTCAAGTCTGCTTAGGTGTTGCAGGTAAGATTCCTTCAGTTGTAAGTGTCAGAAACTTAACAAAAAGTAACAGAAGTCAAAACCAAAAACAAAAAAACCTGAGAAATTTGGTGGCTCACACAGTTGAAATTCCTAGGGTGGGCTGGATTGAATCCAGGGGCTTAAACACATCAGCACTCACACTCCCTGTGTCTCTCAGCTCCGACTTTCCCTGTGTTGATTTTATCCCAAGGCAGTTCTCTTTGCGTGGCGACCCCCAGCATTTCCAGGCAAACATTCTAGGAGTTTCTCAATTCAGTATCCCAACCAAAGACTGAGTTTTAGTGCACCGACTTGGGCTGAGTGACCATTCCCAAAGCAGGCGAGGGAATACGCCAGTGGGTCAGTGCTGTGCTGGGCACTCACCCATGGTGGGGCTGGGAGGGAAGATGTTCCCACCAAGCACGTGACCAACATGAGGAGAATTCCTGGTGAAGTAGAAATACTGTTACCAAAAGAAACAGGGATAGATGCTGAGCACATGACAAAAGGTACCCACTAGAGTTGTTTTCTTACTGCATTGTATAAAATTCACATGGCTCCTTTCTGAAAATGTGGGGTGTCCTTGAGCACACCATTGTCTCTATCTGCTCTTTCATTCTTCTATTAAGTATGGACCTGTGCACAACATCAAAAAACACATTGGCCAGGTGCAGTGGCTCACATCTGAAATTCCAGCACTCTGGGAGGCCAAGGAGGGAGGGTCTCTTGAGGCCAGAAGTTCAAGACCAGCCTGGCCAACATAGCAAGACCTCGTCTTTATGAAAAACAAAGAAACTTAGCCGGGCATGGTGGCATACACCTGTGATCATAGCTACTTGGGAGGCTGAGGCAGGAGGATCACCTGAGCCCAGGAGTTTGAGGCTGCAGTGAGCTATGATCACACCCACCGCACTGCAGCCTGCATAATGGAGTAAGACTCTGTCTCAACAACAACAACAACAACAAAAAACAATTATAAGCAAGTTTATTTTATACTTCCAAGATTGGGAAACTGATATCTTACTCAAGGATGTCAAAGATCCTAGTAAAAGTGAGATAACTTTAGGAATCACAGTAGGAATTTGGGTATCAGTGTCTGGGGCACTTGATTTCCTCAGGACTCACTTGCTTCCCATGTGCAATGGGAATAAATAATTCTTTCCTTTCCATGCATGGGGGTCAGTTTCCATCAGATTCTCTCTGGAAGTCTCACCTTTCTCAGATTCTGTTCATGATTTCATATGTACTGGCAAGTTGATATAACAGATTACTTGAAAGTAAACAATCTCACTGTGATTAAAAGTGAGAGATAACCACATGTGGAGTGGACATTATTCATTCTTTGAACATCTTCATATATCATTGCACTTTCCCACCTGTGACCCCTGCCATTCCCTAAATTGAAGCTGGAAATTTTGTTCCTCAACTTTTCTTACAAGCTAGGGCACAGTGATAGGACCAGGACCTAAAAATCAAACATACCTTTGTGAGATTTAAGTTTAGAAGAGAGTGACATGAAGAAATGTTGAACAACCTCTACACGGGGGAGAGTGGTGGAGAGGTGCTCATCTTTCAGAAGAAGGTGGCAAAGGTTTTAGCAGAGATGTCCTATGCCCAGTGGCAGCCAGGTGAGCTACAGTCCTGCACTAGCAACTGGAACAGGATGGTCTGGAGCAGGCTTGTGGTGTCATTTCAAAGTTGTTTATGGTTCCATACCCTCTATATCTAATCTTCTGGCTCTCTGTGAACTGCTAAATGTGGTTAATGTATTATACACCTGCACATCTTAGCTAAGATAGGCTCTGTCGTTTACAACTAAGAACCCCTTGACCAATGCAAAATTGATCTCAGGAGTGGTTTCAGGCCACAAACACATAAAGAAATGGGCATTTAGTATTGGTTTTCTAGTCTTTTGGGTAAGAAGGCAGTGAAAAACCCAGGTGGCATTAGAGAATGGATACAATAGAGTATTTAAATATTCTCCTGTGGTTACCTGTGAAAGCAAGCCTTGGGGGATACAGTGGCACAAGGAATTTAAACAATATGAATGACATGAATAATTCAAGGGTTACTTCTAACTGTCCTGGAAAGCTTGGATTTTCTGCTCAGGGCATGGTCAGATGACACAGAGGACCCTCTTATGCTAGACTATCCCTTTATATAGCCAAAGCCTAAGTTTGATCCTGATGGAGTTGCCAAATTACAGTGTCAGTGGAAATCATAGCCTTATCAAGTCTCTTATGTCAGAGTTAGCACCGTAATAGAGAAGAAAGAGACCTTGAGAATTTAAATTGAGGACATATAAGAAGCTTCCAGTGATTCAGAGCACCCTGGATTCTCATTGGTTCTAGCACCTAGTCCATCACCAAGAAGCAGCTGAACTTGCAGAATGATGAAAATAACCATGGAAGTCTCAGTTGTGGTGCCTGCTGGGAGACACCACCTCACAAGTTTGTGGTGCTGTGTGTAGGATGTGGTACATTCTCTGAACCATGATAAACTTATGGTACCATTTGCCTTTCTATAATCAAAGTGCATAAGATTCAGAATCAAAGGGTGCAAACAGGAGGGACATGTCTCAATATTACATCTAACGGCCATCTTGCAAAAGTTGCTTTCAAGCCCTGCAATTCTGGGCTCAGGCCAACTTAAAGATCTTAGTGCCCAAGGGGAGAACAGTTCCACCAAGAACGTGGAATGTTTCCACTGAATTAGAAAACAGGACTCTTCCTTGTGAAGAGGAGGCTATTTTGGCCTCTTCATGCCACTAGATTATCAAGCACTAAAGGGGTTTTCGGCATTGACTGGGGCAGTTGATTCTGGTTAACAAGGCAAAACGGTGTAGTTTATGCCATTTTGTACAGGGAATATTTCTAGAACCCAGGAGACCCTTCTGAGCACCTGCGTGTAGTGTCGTGCCCAGTGGCGAGACTCAATGGAAGACTCCAGCAACCACACACAAGAAGGACCGTGAAAAGGGATTTTCCTCCACAGATGAGGGTTGTGAGACTTACCTTATCAGGTAAAGAGCCCTAACCTTTACTCTAACCCGACTGGTGGGCTCTGAAGGCAAAAGGAGCATGGCATGAGTGTGGAGGAAAGATGTCATAAAAACCATCCAAATACACACGAGCACTTGCAGAAATGACAGCACAGACACCGACTTTGCTTCATCGTCATGTATATATACTAATTATCCTTTTATTCTCCCTCTCTCTTTTTCTGCTTCCCTCCCATTTTATGGGGTGGTAATTAACTACATTTTAGTGTCTGGATTACAGAACACGGAGATGGGATTGTGACTGAACTGCAGCAGGTGAACATCCCCTGGGGACCTGACCCCGGAGCTCAGTGTGGAAACTGCCCTCTTTCAAGGACAGAGTGTCCTTGAAAGTCATACAGGAATCTTTCAGTTGTACAGGAATAATTGCATGATGTTTGGTGGAAGCCCTTTTTGTCCTTGTTTGTGATTGTAGCTGTCGTTTAGAATTTTAGTGTGGAAGAAGGTTTCTAAGGCCACTGGACAGCCAAAAGGTAGATGTAGTGGGCATATTTTATCTTGTGGGTCACCATTTACCTTTTGAACATCCCTTCAATGTTTAAGGCAGAGGTTAGACACCTGCTTTCCCAGCTTCCTGCATAGCAAGAGACGAGCCATGTGACTAGATATGCCCCATGAGGTTTCATTTTGAAAGAGAATGTCATGAAGAAGGTGATGCCATGAAGAGTACACTCTGTCAAGGGGGCAGAGACCCACCCAGCTCTCAGAGGCAGCAGAGCCAGAGGTCCTGGCTATGGTCTCTCAGGCCATGTTGGTGGAGGATCTATGACATCTGCCCCGTGCAGTGGTTTGCAGTGTAGCCCGGGGACTGCTCCTGTCTGCAAACCCTCCTGGCTTGATCCTTGAGCCTCCTAGAAATTCCTTGAGCTTCCACAGATTCTTTCCCCAAAACTCCCTTTCCTGCTTAACTGGCTAGGTTTGTTGTTTGCAACTAGGGACCCTCACTGGTATCTAGAGAAGCTTTCTCTGCCAGTCCTAAAACGCACAAAAAAGGGAATCTTCTTTATCTGCAGATGTTGGCATATCCCAGTTGTCCCTGGCTCAAAACCCTGAATGCACATCAGGTAAAGGAAAGTGGTTCAACTTAAACAATCCTTTACACAAAGGGACGTTAGCGCAGCTGCGGTTTGCCTAGAAAACGTAAGAGTGGCCCATAAAGGGAAAGCCCATCTGTTTGGGGACACTAAATCTGCTCTAGTCCACAGGATATCACACACCCAAAGCAGGGACTCTAACTGCGAAGCCTAATTCTATAGACAAATTGTATTTGCCCCTTATGGCAGCCTAGTGGGATGCATCGTTGTGTGCAGGGGACTGTTGATTGGATTAGTTGGTGGCTGTTACACGTTAACAGGTTTGCAATGTAGTTTTACTAAATCTAAGTTTCATATTGGCATTGAAGGAAAATTCTCAACAGCTTATCCCAAAAGAACACAGAATGTATTTTCATTGCAAAACTCAAGGAAAGTCCTTTCAAGGGACCTCAAGATTTGTAGCCAAGAAGAATATGTCATAAACCAGAATGCTAAGCATGTCTAGTTAAGTTGTCACCTGTCAGGCATTCGTGACAATTGTGATATGCACGTTAAAAATAAGGAATGTATAGGTGTTAGTTAAGTTGTCCAGTCCTCAAAACTCATGTCTTCCTGGTTTACTGAACTAAAAATGTTGAGAATTACCAAAAGAATAGTTTGCTCCCTGACTATTCTCGTGCACAAACTATCTTCCCTTTACAGCCCATTTTAATACAAGTGCCCGACATCCCCCTGCTTTGCTGATACCATATGGTGTTGATGTAGGTTTATTTAGGCTCTGTGTTATCTGGGGAACTGAAAATTGACTGGGGAGTTAGGCAGGCTCTTATCTCCTGCTGGCTTCTTTGCTTGCTTATACTGCACTTTAAATAAATCACTCAACCTCTGAGCCTCTGTTTTCCCATTTGGAGAATGGGATCAGTGATGTCTACTTTGCAAGCTCTTGGGAAGCTGAGAATGACAAGGTTCTGTTGTTTCCAGTGACGTGAGGAGCTACTGAATGCAAATACAGTTTGTGAGAAGGTAGCAACTGCCTGCAAAAGAAAGATACCAGCTATCCCTAGACTCATTATTCAGGGAGCTGAAAAGCAGGTGCCTCCCTTTTTTACATTTCCCCCCAGAGAATTTCCTGTTATTTCCCTGGTATTAATTGATGGTGGGCACCCACATTCTGGATTCTCAAAGGGAAAAAGTACTTCTACTCTTGCCATTGCTTATTTTCTTTTTTATTTGTTTTGTTTGTTTGCTCGGGAGAGGAAAGAAGGGAACGTGGCTTTTGAGGTTAATTGTGTGGATTCCTGAGTGCACGCGTGGGATGGTCAAGCTAAGCTCTGCTTGCTTTTCTTTCTGCAGAGCTTTCCTTGCAGGAGAGGTTTTCAGCAAGAGGTGGAGAACACACATCCTAGTCAGCTCTCCATCCATGATGCCATCCATAGTAGTTAAGGTGACACTAAATTTCTGTAACAAAGAGACCCAAACTTACCGTGACCCACTGAGAAAGCTCTTTATCTCTCAGGTAACAGTCCTAATGGGAGCCAGGGTGGCAGCCAGCTCTTCTCCAGTCATTTCAAGATCTGGATTTCTTCCACCTTTATGTTCTGTCATCCCACGTGCAATTTACTCAATGCACACAGTGAAATACCACTTGCGTTGGTGTGAGCTATGGGACACTTCACTAGGTTGGCGTTTTTGGCTGGAGCCTCCCACTGAAGAACACCTGGTGCATAACAACCATCCCGCACTCCTGTAAACAGAGCTCGGCCACTTTTTGTCAGTTTTCCAACTCACATTGACGGCAACAGTGAGGCCATACTGCAAAAATACTCAACTCTGACAGGTCTACACTAATGGGAATGTTTCATCACTTCTTGAGATTCCTGTCTGTTTTGATGGGAGTAGAAACAGCTCCCAAGTTGTTGCAGTGATTTTGGCTTCCCTTATGGAGTGGGGCCTTGGGCAGCTGTCCCTGAAGACCCATCTCTGTCCACTGTTGATTGCTATCAACCCAGCTCCTCCGAGGCCTGACGATGAGTGCAGGCTGCCTGCCATGAGGGGCCCTGGGCTGGGGGCACTCAGACCAGTGTAGGCTGAGCACAGCTCATGGTGACAAGGGCCCTCAAGAGGGGGCATGCAGACAGGCAGAAGCACAGAGGAGGGGTAAAGTTGCCCAGGGAGAGGGGAGGTCCCGTCTGACTACAAGGTAGCCAGATAAAGAAAGACTGGGGCTAGAGGGAAGAGTGTCAGACAGAGAGAGAGAGAGAAACATTCACAGAGCAGGGAGGGAAAGTACAGCAGATCCCAAAAGTAACTCTTGGAATGACGGCAGTGAAAACGACCGTGAGAGCAGGTGACGAGAACTGAGCTAGAGAAACAAGCAAGGACCAGTCCCTAATGAGCCCTGATTTGCCATCTAAGGGGATTGGATCTCATCCCGACGACGGCAGTGGGAAACCGCCAGCAACATCTTTAAAGGGTTTATTATGAACTGACTGGTGTGGTGGAAAGATCACTCTCAGCCACGAGGAAGGGATGTTCCTAAATGTGTGGTCTCAGGTGCGCCAGCATCAGATCCACCTGGGGCGCCAATTAACATTGTGGAGTCTTGGTCCCTGTGTCACCTCTGCTGAATCAGAATCCTGAGAGGTGGACCCCACGAGCCTGTATTCACGCATAAGATGTCCTCAAAGCGATTCTGATGCCTACTAGATACCTGAATGTCAGTGGTGGCAATTATTTTAGGGCTGAGAGCCAAATAGGGGAACAGCCAGTCCTAGGGACACAGAAGGAGCCTAATGTGGTGGCAGATGCTGACGGGGAGCGTGGAGAAGCTGTAGTCCTTGGCATGGGAATTAGGGATTCTGACTCTTTGAGAAAACTTTGATCCTGAGAAACCACTGCTGTGAGGCCTTCCCCACAGAGGCAAACGCAGCAAAGTCTGGCAGAAGAAGATAAGGAATAGCTGTCCCTCTGCAGAATGGGCCACAGACACCCAAGGAGCCGGTTCACAGATGTGGATGTGACGGGACACAGGCTGTAAAAATAGATGACACTCCAGGCCAGGACAGGTTGCATCTGGGAGCATTGATTGGTGGGTTCCAGCAATGGGCTGCACCTTCTGGCATGTTTTATTTGTTTGTCTTTTAACTAAGTCAACTCAATATTCATCCTATGGCTTAGAACGTTGACACTGACAAGGACAGAGACGTTTTGACTGGTGCGTCTGCAGTCTGCCTGCACCAAAGAAAGGTCAAAACACTCCTCTCGGCTGGCCGGGCTTGGAATCAGTAAGCAGCGTCTGTAGGATTTGAAGGCATCACACATTCAGACCGCTGAAGCCTGAACGAGAGGAGTCACAGGAGCCTTTGTGATTCTCTCCTGCAGCTGAAATCACCATCACCTGCATTTCTGCAGCAACCATTGTTTTCGTTTTTCTGTATTTCCCCCGTGGGTAGGTTATTTTAGCATACATGTTGTAATTTTCCTTGGCTGGGAACCCAAAGCCAGTGGGGGGCAGACCCAGGAATAGAACCTCACCTTCTCACCCCCAGCCTACCACTCCAAAACTGCCCAGCTGCCTCGTACCGCGAGTGACCTTTTCCTGAAAAAGACCAGAGACAGCAGGGAGGCTTTCCAGAATATCGTTCCGCCCTGTAGGCAATATTCACCACACTCAGAACCTGGTTTGAACTAAGAAAATTCTACTGGGTTCTGCATTAGTCAGGGCAATGGTAGTTGTTATAAATAAATAAACCCTCAAATTGCAGTGACTTGACACAATGGAAGTTTCTTTCTTCCCCATATAACAGTTGAGTGCAGGTGCTCTTGGTTGGCAGTTGATGGGGTGGGGGAAGGGCTCTGCTTCAGGCAGCCATTTCAGGATCCAGGATGACAGAGCCTTGGCTGCCTTCAGCCCTTGGCTCCCAAGGTCACTCTGGGCAGTCCCCAGTCCACAAAAGGGGAAACGTGGAGGATGGAGCATGGAAGTGTTGAAGTCCAGGCCTAGAAGTGGTACACATCCCTTCTAGAATACCCCACTGTAAGGAAAACAGTTCCACGGCCACACCAAAATATAATAAAAGGGACATTGGAAAATATAGGTGAAACAAGTTATGGTGAGCAAAGAAGAAATTCCTAGCAATCTGTGGACCAAGACGGGGAGCTTCCTGGAATAGGTGTGGCAAAAGCTATTGGGAATGCTGGCAAGGGTCTCTTTTCATCTCCTTACCTGACATTCCTAATTTATTTATGCACTCTCTATCCCACGAGCATCTATTAAGCTCTTACTGTGTATCAGATATTGGGCTAAGTGCTTTGAGAGGCTATGAGGCATATGAGACTTGGTCTCTACACTCAAGGAAGTCACAGAACAATGGGAGTGACAGACAAAAACAACCCCAAACAATGAAGTCCGTGCTGTGATAGAGAAGTGTATAAAGAATTACACAAGCGTACAGCAAGAAGGTTCATCTAGGTGAGACTTCAAAGATAATTAAAGAGCTTTCCAGAACAAAAAGGAAGGAAAGAGTAATTTCAGGTAGGGAATAGCACTGGCAAAAGCATAGAGGTATGAAAGAGCCGGGAATATCTAGAAAATGGAATCTCGTGTGCGTGATGGGTAAAGCATAGGGTGAGGAGAGAGACACAGGAGTGACACAGACAGAGAGATGGGTTAGTACTAGGTGAGAAAAGACCCTGTAAGCCTGCAATGTATTTTTTTGCATTTACCCTTAAGCCAATGATTCTCCCTTTCACCAATTATACACTATTTCCCTCCTTGTTTTTCTTAGATACCTGGTTCACATTTTTGTTTCATGTATGTATCGTGCCCTGTCTCTGAGTATTCTGGAATAAGGCTGATGGTATGGCTGGATTCCAGGACTTACATTATGCCATCAGGACTCAGTTTCCCTCCATCTCCAGGTTGTGCCCTCAGCTGTGTTTGCTGAGTTAGCACCTCAGCCTTTGCATGGTGGCCCCATGGCAGCAGCTCGCCTGACCCCTGCATTCTCTGTTTCACATTCAGCAGAAAGTTCTAGCAAAGTTCTCTGTGAGTCACTGGCTTCAGGGCAGTCATATCCCCATTCCTGAATTAATATTTTATCTTTATGTTAGCCCAGCCTCAGACTTCACTTCTGAGCTTGGAGTAGTGGGAGGATGGGGCTCGGAGGGAAACCAAGATACAGTTGCCAGATGGTGGGTGAACAGCTGCTTAGGCAAGAAAACAGGTCCCCTGCCCAGAACTCCACTGGACGGCCTCTCCAGCCAAACTGGCCTACTGCCGGGGCCCAAAATATGCTCTAGGCTTCTCTAACCCATCTACCTTTTAATAAACCACTTCTCTTTTTGAGTTCTTCCCAGTTCTCTCACCTGGTCCAAATCCTACCCATCTTTAAAAGTTAAGGGGAAAATAATCTCAAATCCACTTTCTTAGTGAAGACTAATGGGTTCACTGCTTCGGGCAAACAATTATAACACTTCTTATTCACACAACTTTTTAGGAAACAAATGTTCTTTATCTCCTACAGCTTGCTAACTTTTAATGACTCTTAAGTTTTCCTGTCCAGTTTGACCCTAAATTGCTTTAGGGAAACCACAATAGGCATTTTTATTTTCTCTTGATACTTAATTTATATTTCACTTGATTTACATATTTATATCCCACCTTGTTCTAAAGTGAATTTGAGATAGCTTTCTAACCTGATAAAGAGCATCTACAAAAAAGATACAACTAGCATCATATTGAACGGTGAAGAGTTGAATGCTTTCCCCCAATACATAGTAAGAGTGTCTACTTACACTACTGCTATTAAAAATTGTACGCAAACTCCTAGGTAGTTCAATGCATCAAGAAAAAGAAAAAAGAGGCATACAGATTAGAAAGGAAGAAATAAAACTATCTTTAGTGCAGATAACATGATTATTTATGTGGAAATTCCCAGGGAATCTAGAGGGAAACTCCTGAAACTAATAAATGGTATTGAAACTATGGGAGATAATATAAAAAAATTAAAAATATAAAAGAACCTTGAAATGTTCACAACCTTACACCTTATTCAAAAAAATGACTCAAAACAGATCATAGATATAAATGTAAAATATAAAAAAGAAGTTAGAAAATATAGGATAAAACTTCCTATATTTTTCTTTGTTACAAACTTTCTTATATTATGAACTATACTTAGGCAAAAAGTTCTTAAGACATCTCACCAAAAAAATAATCAATAAAACTAAAAATTAATAAATTTCATGAAAATTAAAAACTTTTGTTCTGCAGAGCCACCATTGAGAGAATGAAAAGACAAGCTACAGATTGGATGAAAATATTTGCAAATCACAAATCTGACACTGGACTTGTATCTAGAATATACAAATAATTCTCAAAATTCAACAGTAAGAAAGCAAGCAATTAAAAAGTCAGCAAAGACTTGAGCAGACACTTCACTTTTGAGGGGAATGCGAATTATTATAAAACCATGACATACCATAGCGTGTCTATGAGAATGGCTCAAAAATAAAATACAATACCAAGTGCTCATGAGGGTAAGGAGCAACTGGGATCTCTTATACATTGCTAGTGGGAATAAAAAACATTGCAGCCACTTTGGAAAACTGTTTGGCAGTTTTTCAAATAAAGGTAAACATATATTTATTATATGTGCCAGTGATCCCACTCCAAATGCACTTCCACAAGGTGAATAAACAGAGGTGCATTCTTACAAAGAAATAAAAGAAACAGATGCATCTCAAAGACATGTCAAGTGAAAATCTCTGAAGGTTACATACTGCATGACTCCATGTATATGATATTCTTAATCAGACAAAACAGCCGTGATGGAGAACATACCAGTGGTTGCCATTGGTTTTGGTGAGGGGACTGGTGTGACAGAAAGCATAGGGGACTTTGATGGGGGTCATGGACCTGCTCCGCATCCTGATTGTGGTTGTGGTGGTTACATAAATTTACACGTGGGTTAAAATTCATGGAACTGTACACCAAAAAAAGAGACAAATTTATAATATGCTAATTTTTTCAAAAACATTTTCTTAAAAGGGTGGGATGGAAAAAATTATGCCTAGACACTTATCTATTTTTAAAGACTGAAACACCAGAGAACATGAAGTAAAAAGGAGACCTGGGAATTCTACTAGTGAAATGAATCTTGCCTGTGAGCTTTGATGTCTCCAGAGTGTGACCGGGAAGGGGCCCTGCAACCAGGACCGGGCTGTTGTCTCTGCCCGGAGCCTCCCCCAGCCAGGACCATTGCGTGCCGAAACAGCAGCTGCTGCAGCGAAGGAAGCGCATTTGTGTGCTCACAGCTCAATGTAGCTCCTAACGATTTCTTGAGTTGGAAGTCAGTGGGATAGACTGACCTTCATCCCGTGACAACACGACACATCTCGGCCATCACTGGTGAACCAGGTAACTACCCTCACCTTGCCCCAACCTTTGTACACCTGGAAATGCTTTCATAAGTGCTGCTGCTTTCAAAGGTCGAAGCACCTGTGTGAAAGCTAGGCTAGGTATTATTATCTTCATTTCATGAGTAAACAGACTGAGAGGTTAAGTGACTTGGCCAAGATCGAGCAGCAGAGGAAACTCCACAAGTCGGGACCCGGCTTCCAGCTTATACAACTCTCGCAAAGGCCAGCTCCAAAAAATTATTCGTGAAAGGATGGTGAAAGGGGCTACCGTTCTTGAAGTAATGGTGATCGATGGGGAGGTAATTCTTTAAAGAATGGTTATTTTAAGGCTCTAAGTCGGACTTTTTCAAAACATCCCCTTAGCTAGGCATCGACATAGAAATCTCTGCGAGAATCATCTCAAGCTGTGAGCTCATGAAACCACTCCTCTAAAAATGCTGGTGAAATGCCTGGTGTCTCCGAAGATGGTAAAATAATGGTGAAATAACACTTAAAATAATGATTTTCTCAACACTGGTGCTAGCTACTCCTCAAAAACCCCAGGTGACCGTGCCTAGGCATAGATCTGTCTGCCAGAACCATTTCTCCTTCCAAGCTGAGTCATCAAGCCAGTCTGAATCAAACCACCAAACCAGTCTTCATCCACACATTCATTCATCCACCAAAAAAATATTTCTTGAGTGCCTACTATATGACAAGGTGTGTAGTCTACAATTGCTTAAAGTCCATCCAAAAGAAAAAAACACATGTATATATCTTCAAGACAAGGTATGAAATGGCAAAGGCCACATGTGTGGTCAGAGCAGTAAGAGCTGCCGTAGGAAAGCTAGTCTTTAAGTGATCAGGGCAGATTTCATGGAAGAACTTGGCTTTGATCTGAGTATTTAAAGTAGGAGAGAATTTTGAAAAGTTGAGATTGAGAGAGAGAGAGACAGAGTCTGTGTAGCAGCCAAGCCTCCCAAATAGCTCCCAGTGATCTTTGCTCCTTGGTACTCTTGACTTATATAGTCTCTTCCCAGATTGAATCAGGAAGATTCGATGGAGAGCACAGCATATAACAGAGGTGACAGAGTGGGACTTTTTAGGCTAGATCACAAAGGATCTATGACTTAACCTTATCTTTTGAATCATTTGTTCTGGGAGGAGTCAGCCACCGTGGCATGAAGTCACTCAAGCAGCCCTGCAGAGAGGCCAACGTGGAGAGGAGCTGAGACATCTTGCCAACAGCCAGCACCAACTTGCTATCCATGGGAGTGAGCCACGATGGGAGCAGATCCTCAAGCCCCAAATAAGTTTCCAGATGTCGGCAAACCTCAGCAGATATCTCAGTGCAACTCCATGAGAAACCTCAAGCCAAATCCACCCAGCTAAGCTGCTCCCCAAATTCCTGACCCTCAGAAACTATGAGAGATATTTAAAAAATATTGCTGTGTTAAGCCACTGAGTTTTTGGAGTGATTCTTTTTTACACACCATTTGCTAGTAATAAAATATGTGCGTCAACTTGCAGAAGAAAGCAAGCAAAAGGCATGTTTGAAAGACAGTCCTTGTAGGCCAGGAAGGTAGAAGTTCCAGCAAGCTGGGCATAGGGTAGAAAAGACCTGAACAAAGGCAATGGCAGGAAGATTGAGAAGAAGAGACAGAAGGAAAAGGTGTCATGAAGAAAGAATTCCCCAGTCACTTCAGGGGATCTACACCTGAACGATCAACAATTCTGCCAATGCTATTAGCAGAAATATCTTAGGGAACATGGAGTGAGCTGTTCTTTTAAACCTTAGTGTTCATGCTATATGACAAACATTGGCTCGTCATTCCCCGTACCCATTGGCCTTCTTCCCAAACACAGTGCTAGATCACATTTTTCAGCTTTCCTTACAATCCAGTGTGGCTGTGTGTCTGCCTTCTGGAACACAAGCAGCAGTGGCATACAGCACTTCCAGGCCTTGCCGGTGAAACTTCCTGCGTGATCCTTCATCCTCTCTCTTTACCTTGTGCTGAGTCCATGCAGAGGATGGGAAGCCCTAGAGGATGGTAGATCAATAGGGTAAAAGATCATGGGTCCCCAAATTACCACACAGAACGCCACCTGCCAAATACCTGCATTCAACAATTTTGTGAACCAGAAATAAATTTCTATTAGGTGAAAAAATAAATAAGCTATTAGGACATTATAAAGTGAGTATATGGAAAAATAGGATGGAGCAAAGAGTGAGCCCAGGACACACACACACACAAACACACTCACACCCCTTAAAGTCCTGGGTGGACTTTGTTAGAGATGCTTGTTAAAAATGAGACACGACATTATGATCTGAGCTTCCTAGTGGCCAATGCAAAAAAGGAAACATGATCAGCGACATGATTCACAGAGACCTCAAGATTTTAAAAGAGAGGAAAGAAAAAAGTTGCTCAGGAAACGTATGACTACTTCCAATACTGAAATCAATCACAAGTTCTCCCACTGAGTCTTCATAAGAAAGACATTGCATAATGTCATGAACAATGTCTTCAACAATATTTCAGCAGCCAGTAGAACAAGTTTCATCAACTCCGTTTCTTATTATGTCCTTCAGTGAAGGATAAATAAGTGATAAAAATGGCATGATAAAATCCAGTAAAAATCAATTCTATGGGGAAAGAACAAAATGTAGTGGTTGAGTTAATCAGTTATCTGTTGATCTGGTTGTACCTGATAATATATATGAATAAATTGTGAATCTCTTGAATAACCCCCCCTCAATATCAATAGCTATTTGGTAAATATATTTGATCAATTGATTCACTAGCAGTTATGTGTATGGTTTTGAGGATGGGAAAAGGGAAGCAGGAGAAGGAGGCCCAAATACCCTAGTGTGGCTGCCCTGCGACCCTCGCATCACTTACCAAATCCATCCGGCTACTTGTGATGGCCAGGGTGTGTCAGTATCTCACGCGTTTTGCTGTATCTTCTCTCAGCGAGTTTTCCTAGGGCCATGTCATTAGAAACACTGACTGGAGAATAAGAAAGGAAGAATAATAGAGTGTATGTACAGTTGTAAAAAGCCATTATGATATGATTCAAAGCCAGTAAATACCACTCCAGCTTATCATGCAAATCACTATTAGTATTTTTATTTGAACTACAACTGTGTCTTGTTATTTGACACAGACTGCTTTTGAGAAAGACCTAACATCTGCCCACAGTTGGATTCCTTTCCAAGCATTCCTTGGAGGAAGAGGAAAAGGATAATTTAATGCTTGCAGTTAAAACCTTGAAAAGGACCCATTGTAAGGAGGAAAAGTTGAAGGGGGTGAATTAAGAAACATGCAAAACAATTTCTGCTCGTCCTTGTAAAGCAGATCCGGAGATTTGTCTTTAAAGTAGAAGCTTCAAAATTGGCTTTTTGCAAAATAGAATGGTTAGCTATACCTTACTGGGAAATCAAGACTCTTTTGCAGGACAGGGATGATTTGAGAATGGTTGGCTGGGGAAGTGAGGATGGAAGGAATGTGGCAATGTAGGACAGCTCCGAGCCCAGAGACCTGAGGGACTGATTTAGTAACTGTGGTCAGTGAACATTGTCAGTCCTTTCATTTAAAGAAAACTAGAGAAAAACTGATCTTTGGTGGTGGTAGAGGTTTCTGCAACAGGGGAAAGTAGTATCATGGCAGTAGTTTGTTAAGTCTTTGGATTTGGGGTGTGGCGATGGGAGGAAGTCTGGAATTAAATGCGTTTAAAATACGAGTTGCACACCATGTCTAGTGATAGTCATTTAGATTCCCCTAGAGTCGGGCAAACTAGCTGTGAATCTGACAACAAGATGGATAAATTATTATCCTGACAACTTCAAATCTGGAAAGAGCCGGAGAACTATTCCAGCGGTAATGACAGAAACAGGTCAGGCTCAGATTGAGCCAGAGTTAAGTAACAAATATTTCTAGTATTTTATGCAAAGCACCATTCAACCATTCTTCTTTCAGTTCAGTGAAGCTTAGAAACAATAAGAAACAATATTTATATGACTTCGCAGGAATTCAGGAAAGCCTCAAGGATGCCAATATCAGTAGACCCAGTGGGTGAAGATGGATTTATGTTAGTATTCTTTTAAGTGCTGCTATAATCTTAAACTTCAGGTTCTGCCTTCAGAGTGACATAAACCTAATAACCCTTCCCAGCCTTGGAAATATTTCTTCTGCTCCAATCTCCAAGATGACTACTTCTGCTTCAATCTTCCGAACTACTCTGTCCACTTTTAAAGCAATACGTCATGCTTCCTTGCACCATAGATATGGCAGAGACCTCAGTTGCCTACTCAACATAAAATTTATCCTTTTTCCTTGTAAACAACCCCCAAACTTGTTTGGCAAGACATCCTCTTCTACCTGGGCATATGCTTCCCTGGACAAGTCATGGTGAGCTTGTCCCTCTTGCCAGTCCTTGCTTAGGAAGAAGCTTATGGTACCACTCTATGCACCAAGATGTGAGGAGGAATTTATTGGGATGATTCTAGTACAGGTTTCCCAGGTTTGAAAAAGAAATGCTCCAGGAAAAATAGTCATTCTGCTTCTGAACATTGTCATGGCTCTGCGTGCTTGAAACTGGGATAAAAATCTTGTATCCACAGAGGATACTAGTCAAGGAAAAGCCAACTTAGTAATAACAGCAGAGTAGAGAGATTGAAAGAACCAACCTCGTTGGTGACATAAAGACCACTGAATCAGCCAAACTGGAGCTTTCCACTGTAGGACTTATTGATTTCTTACTACTTAAGCAATTTTGACTACAAGTTTTCTACTACTTGGAGCTGAAAGGATGACAACTGCTAAAAATATACATTTTGCACTTTTACTCCTTATTACATTTCATAGTAAACATATTTGTGATTACCCACAGTACCTGCTAAATACCAGGTGTCAGTGAATGGTGGTTTCCTAAAGAGATAAATGCATGGATGGATAGATAAATGTGCTACTAAATGTGCATCTAAATACTAGCTGCATTCTCTCATCAGTAAATTGCATCACCATCCACCCAGAAATCTCTTCTAGATACTTCCCTATTGCTCCCTCCCTATAGCAATCCCTATCTGTAAGGTTTGTTCATTTTGCCCTCTAGACTCATTTCAAATCCACTTCTTTCCATCTCCATCAGCATTCTATTTCAAGCTGCTGTCATCGCTTAACTGCATGAGTACAGTAACCTTCTAACTAGCTTCCCGGGCTTTCTTCAATCTGTTCCCTACACAGCAGTCAAAGGGAATCTTTTCAAAATGCTAAATTTTCTGTCTCCTCCACCTCCATCTTTGATTAAAGGGGTAAAGAAGATAATTCCAAAATTTGTGAGATGCCCATAAGGCCTGCATGGTCTGTGCCTTCTATCCCTTTAGGCTACCGCTTGCCCTTGATGCTCTATCAAAACGGGCCTTTTATGTGTCTTGCTTTGCACCTGCTGCTCTACATGGCTGCCAGGGTCTCCCCACTGGCAGCCCTCTACAATCACATACGCTGTGTGTTCCATCTTCCATTTTTCAGCTTAGTTTTGCCTTTCCCAAGAAATCCTTTCTTCAATCCCCTGAGTAGCTGACTTGCCCTTTTGTGTAGTTTGTACCTCTCAGTCATAGCTGAGATGACCCTCCAAACTGGGACACTTTTAAGAGTAAATGGGAGAGCCATTAATAATTACACTGGGACGATTGGTATAAACTGAGATTGTCCTGGGCTATGAGAACATTCTCTCATCCTATTCTTTTTTTGTTCATTAGTACATTCATTTAAAGCCTTCCCCACATCTCCACAAGGGCAGGGACCACGTCCTTCTTTTTTGCTCACCATCACATTCCTCAGCCCAAGCACAGCGCCAGATTCAATAAGAGATGCTCAATAAATATTTGTTGGAGGGATATAGGAAAAAATGAATATGATAACTCAATTCACATTTTCCTTTTCTATTATTTCCTATTGTTCTCCTTAGACTAGTATTGATGTAATGTTAGTATTCTTTTAAGTGCTGCTGTAATCTTAAACTATGTTCTTGCTTCTCATTTTTTAATATCTGGTAATTTGGCACAGAACTGTTGTATTGCTGACTCACTCAGTCAACAAGTATCTGCTGAACATCTAAGATATGCTAAGCATGATTCTGGGGATTCAAGGGACACAACAGCAAGCAAGACACAGTTTCTGTCCTCAAGAGACTCACAGGCCTATGAGGGGGATACATAAAGTCCACTGGGATTCTAGACCAACTGCCACTTTGTGAATGCCTAATCAGTCAGGGCCTGTCCTGGTCATACAGAGATAATTTAAATTTTTTTCATTGCCTTCTCTGTTATTTCAGTTCCAAGGTCAGTGTTCCTGTGATTTCCATTTCTTACTAAAACCTAGCTCCAGGAAACATTCAGCTACTTTGCAGTGATTTCAGATTCTGGCAATATGCTAAAAATGATATTAATGCATATCAACTTGCAAGAAATAAATGGAAATCTCAAGGTGCCGGAAATTAAGAGCTATAAGCTTAGGATCTGATCCTGAAGCTTCCCCATGGGTGGTTATCAAATTCAGTAATAGCTTGTAGTTTGGGTTTTAACATACAATCAGGCCAGGATATGAGGCTGTAGGTCCTATAAGACACTGAATGGGAACCTATTACCCCTTCATGAAGCCAAAATGCTCAAAACAACATAGCCTCAGTAATTAGGGGCAAAGGAAAAAAAAAGATCTGTTCACTTTAACAGGGAGATGATGAAATTTGGTGTTCTGGGGTGGAGAAAAGGAAAAAAAATTATTCCTAGGCCACTGCCTCATGCTGTGTTGAAGTTACAATATATATTCCTATAGTGGTTTAGGAACTGTGAAGATGAGAAATTTACATAAAAATTAATCCTGGGACAGTGATATCACTGGAGTACCCAGCAGAAGTGAATATAGAAAATCACTATGAAGTGACACTTCCACAGTCTAAGCCACCACACAGGATTTTCATAGTAAGGTTTCTACTGAAGATGGACTTATAATCCAGGATACAGGCAAAAAAAAAAAAAAAAAAAAACCCAGAAGGATAGAAACCCAGTAATCTATAATAATAGGACTATTATCTGAAAAAGATGATGTCTTGAGTAGAATCTCCTGGAAACAGATTCTGAGATGGAGATTTGCATGGAGGAGGTTTATTGGAGAGTGCCCTAAGAAAAACACCTGAAGGCTGTGAAAGAAGTGGGATTAGCCAGGAGGAGACACGGTGATGCAGTTGCAACATAGGCCTCAGCTGCTCCCACAGGGATCTGGGGAGCGGGGATGGCCCTTATTTATTCCAAATCAAGACAGTTAGACTGGGCCTTTATACCCCGACGTCGGCTGGTCATTGGATACAGGATGCCCCTGGGAAGAGGCCATAAGCTTGGGAAAGGTAGCCCCCTTTGGCCAAAGACAATTTCCGGAGGGACCCAGAAGTGGGCCCTCAGCAGCCAATGCACACAGCAGCAGGGAAATGAGCACCTCCGTCCTGAAAGGGGGTTCGAGGGGAGACACTGAGCAGCATGGAATAGCATCCACTATAGTCCGTCTACTTGAACCGCTCAGATCTATTTACATTTACATGTTGTAGTGAATTGGTCCCATCTGGGAAGAGCATCCTCAGGTTTCTGGTTGGTCTCAGTTCCTGAAGAATCTTATGTAAGGAGTCAGTGGAGAAAGTTAGCAGTCCCCACTGCCACAACTGCAGTTGATTCTAGAACAACAGGGGTTTGAACTATGTGGGTTCAATTACATACAGATTTTCTTCCACCTCTGCCACTCCTGGGACAGCAAGACCAACCTCCGCCTTTTCCTCCTCCTCCTCAGCCTACTCAATGTGAAGACAATGAGGATAAAGACCTTTATGATGATCCACTTCCATGCAATGAATAGTAAATATATTTCTTTTCCTTATGACTATCTTAATAATATTTTCTTTTTTCTAGCTTACTTTATTATAAAAATATAGTATATAAAACATATAACATACAAGATATGTGTCAGTCAACTGTTATCAGTAAGGCTTCTGGTCAACCATAGGCTGTTGCAAGTTAAGTTTTGGGGAAGTCAAAAGTTATACATAGATTTTCAACTGCTCAGGGGGTCAGTGCCCTTGACTCATGCATTATTCAAGGGTCAACTGTAGTTTCATGAGCTCAACTAGTTTTATCATGTCCTACTTCTATTACCTATTCTAGATTCTCTTTACTCTTAGCAAGTACCTCTCATGGATTTAGTAGCTTATGGAAACTCTGAGGATCTAAGCCTCTGATCACAATGCCCTTTTGGGGCTGCATCTACTGCACTTATCCATTAACCATCCAAATCAGGCAGCAGAGTATCAAGAGATTCCTCAATGGTTCATTTACGTGTAAAACACTTTATTCCTTTCTTCATTATGTAACAGCAGCTGTACCAGCTGCATCTCCTCCAGATGATCAGTGTAAATTACCCCTATAAGGACGGTGTACTTTTCCCTTGACTGCTGGTCTCCTGAGGTGAGGACCCTAAGAGACCTGATGGCAGCCATACAGTTTAAAGTAAAGTGGGACTCTTATCATATCCCCGAGTGGTACATTCACTCTCTGGGAATCAGAACTTGCACCACAGAGCTTAAAGTCGCAAGTATGAGAAACACAAATTCCACAAGTGGGTCACTGAAAGTGATAGTAAGATAAAGAGGCAGAAAATAGAAAAGAGTAGTTAAGAAACATGGTGGATAAAATGTGAAGGTCCAATACACATATAATGTGTAATAAATATAACTCAGACACTTCAGTGTGTTCATGTGGGGTGGGAAGCAAGTAAACTGAAAATATGGCAGGCTAAAGCGTAAAATAAGATGGTAGAAATAAAACCCAATGTATACAATCACAATAAATATAAATGGACTAAACTCAATATTCAGTAGGCAGAGATGCTCAGGTCGGGTTTTTTAAAATCTCGTTATATAAAACAGGCATATTTGAAACATAATGGCACAGATGATTGAAAATTTAGGGATGAGAAAAATTTATTAGACAAATTATCATAAAAGGAAAGCCACTGTGGCTATATTTATCAAACAAATTAATCTTTATGGATAAAACAGTCTTTATGGATAATTAGTCTTTATGGATAAAACCATCATCAAGAAATTTTACCAGGAAGATGTATAGTTTTGAATATATATGTACTTAACAGCATAGACTAAAAAATGTATAAAGAAATTCAGGGGTTGGTGGCATCCTATCTAAAATGCTACTTCTGTGAGTTTTGCAATTTCACAAGGCTTATTACCTCACCAAAAAAAAAAAAAAAGATTAAATTTTAGAGTGATTGTTGGATCAATGTAATCTTTATTCAGAAGCAAGGTTAATTTATAAATACACTCTGGAAAGTGATTAAATAGATCCTTTTTATCTCGTTAAGTTTGTTTGCCAAGTACAGCTGTGTTTATGAAGCTGAATTTGTGCTTACTGATTCTAGGAAGTAAATTCAGTAAATGAATTGTAGAATTGAACTGAACTTTCATAAAGAAATATAAAACCCCATTAAAAAGTGGGCAAAGGACGTGAACAGAAACTTTTCAAAAGAAGATAGACCAGTGGCCAAGAAACATGAAAAAATGCTCAACATCTCTAATCATCAGGGAAATGCAAATCAAAACCACAATGAGATATCACCTAACTCCAGTGAGAATAGCTTTTATGCAAAAGTCCCCAAACAATAAATGTTGGTGTGGATGTGGAGAGATAGGAACACTCACTCATACACCACTGGTGAGCTAGTACAACCTCTATGGAAAGTAGTATGGAAATACCTCAAAGATCTAAAAGTAGAACTACCATTTGATTAAGCAATCCCACTACTGGGTATCTACCCAAAGGAAAAAAAGATATTCTATACAAAGGACATCTGCACTAGAATATTTATAGTAGCACAATTCACAATTGCAAAGATGTAGAAACAACCCAAGTGCCCATCAATACATGAGTGGATTAATAAAACGTGGTATATGCATACCATGGAGTACTACTCAGCCATAAAAAGTGATGAACTACTTCTTATATTAATAGGATGGAGCTGGAGCCCATTCTTCTAAGTGAAGTATCAAAAGAATGGAAAAACAAGCACCACATGTACTCACCATTAAATTGATACTAATTTATCAACACTAATGTGCACATATGGGAAGTAACATTCATAGGGTGTCAGGCAATTGGGAGGGGGAAGGAAGCAATGGGTAAATCCACACCTAATAGATGAGGTGCACACTGTGTGGGGGATGGGCATGCCTGTTGGGTGGTACAATGGCAATTTATATGACCAAAGCATTTGTACCCCAATAATACTCTGAATTTTTTTTAAAAAAAAGAAGAAAAAAAACATAAAAAGAAATGTAAAACCTGAGCCAGCTGTCAAAGATTCATGAACCATGGTAGATTTTCCAGGTGAGTTTCTTATAAAACTGAAGACAGTTTTGAGAACTTTGGATTGGCTGACAGCTCTATAATAGAGCAAAATCCTGCAACTAGAGAGGATTTTTTAAATGTTAGTTGTTTGGTCTTTTTCTGTGTGTGCTTGGCTGAAAAAATTTTCTTTAATTAAAATAAATCTCAGTGGCATGACTTATATAATCATAGTCTCAATAAAATAATGTTCTCCCCATGGACTCAAATTCTAAGAGACCACATATCTCTGGTTTTCAATATCTATTCACCAATCAGACAATCTCTCCTGGCTCACATGCAGGTTCTTTCTCTTCCCGTCTCCCACATTCCTGATTGTCCTTTCTAAATGAATAAATTAATCAGGGCCTAAATCAAGCAGGATTTTGTAACTGGTAACACTGTGACAGGAGGGGAGAAGAAGGTGGGGGAGGGGAGAGAGAGAGAGAGAGAGAGAAAACACGAGCACTGAGGCTTTTTGCAGGGGGAATGGACCTTGGGAAGGGGGTGATAGATATGCTCTTGATGGCCTCGCTAAAGGGGAGATTTGGCTGCTAAATTTGACCTTGCTCCCAAGTAATTGATGAGACGTAACATTATCATCAGAGTGATGGTAATGAGCTATAGATGCAGACTCTCCGCCTGTGGAGACTGCAGACAAAATAGACTTTAAGGCAAAACGCATTACTCAGGCTAAAAAGACTCATTACATAAATTCTTGTTAGGAAAGCTTTGGTGAGGTTGTTTGATTATGGCAAGCTCAGTTCTTCCACATCTGAAGAGCAGAAAAATTCAATGGAAAAGAAAAAGGGGTCCTAACCTGGACTTGGTGGTGGCGCCTGTGCCTTAGCTTTCCTTGCTCTTGTCCTCACGAGGAGCTGAATCTCACCAGTCCCTGAGAATCAGGTTCAACATCAAGTTCATTATTAGGCTGCGCCCTAGTTACACTTTTGGTGCTGCTTCTTTGACACTTGAAAATGCCAAATATTCCTCTAGTTGTGGTTTTAGAATAAATTATCTTCTGCATATCTGCTTTCTTTACACTCTTTCTTGAAGATTTTCCTTTGAAAAAGATTTTTTGTGCTTTTATTCACACTGATCTCACTAGACATTTTATGGTTAAAGCATCTCATCTCGGATCTATAGTTTGTCTTGTTAAATGAGATTTCAGTTACACACATTTGAAAAGCTCTGTCTCTGGATTTGGGTTTACCCTTGCAAACGTTCTCGCTGAATGTGGAAACAATTCCTCATTGCTTCTCTCTGTCTCTCTGTCTGGCAGCAGCCTTTCTACTGGTGTCTACATTTTATTGATTTATGGTAATAGATAACCAGCCCCTTCTGTCATTTACAGGTTGACCTGCCTAGTTGAGGATTTTCTAAAACTGGCACTAAAGGTTTAAGCACAGACAACCTTGTAAATTCAAAGGCTGGTTCCACTGAGTTAAAATTCTATAACTCCCAGGTGCTGGAACTTGGCACTAATGGAAATTTAAACTAACAGCTTAGTGCTTGATGTCTCACACTGTGAACGGTCGCCACAAATCTAGGTTTGTGAACCTCAGTTTGTGACATCTCTCTTTTTAGACCAGTGGTCTTCAAATTCTGGGTTGCATTAGAATGATGCAGCCTGCTGCTTATAAATACAGACTCTGGGTCCCACCGCTAAAGACTGATTCAGGAGTTCCAGGGGCAGGGCCTTGTGATCCACATGTTGAAAAGCTCGGTGGGTGATTCTAACACAGATCATACTGCAGCCTCCATGAAAGAGGCTGAGGAAGAGAAAAGAAGCTCCTGACATCCAGCTGGACCGTGGCGTTGATAGATGCTGGCCTGGCACTGACATCCAGGCCCTGGCGAACATTGACAATTTCACAGAACGTCAACATCAGACAAGGCCACTCTGACCATGATGAATCAAGACAAAAACAAGACCACTTGTAATCTTGTTGGAACTCAGACAAAAACAGGAACAATGTCCAAAGCACAAAATACCAAACATCCCCCTCTCCCAGCTGATATGAGTGACTGATGCTACTTAACTAATTACAGATCTATCCTTGGCCTATTCTGGTCTCCCTATAGATAAGATTTTTTGAGATACACAATCATAGAATTATCCCTGCTTCCTCACAGCATTCAATCCAGAGCAAAGCCCTGTTTCCTCAACCCTTCCTGGAATCCCTGAACACAAGCCCATTTCCTCAAAGTCTCTTCTAACACTCTCTTGCTGAGACACCCCCTGTAGTTCCCCATGGTTTTCTTCCTCCCTCATTGCAACAAGTGATACACCAAACCAGTTCAACTACAGGTGTGCTCCTGGTGGCCTTTGGCCAGAGGACATTGACAGGGCTCACTAGGTAGACCAATGCCTCCACCTTCCTCTATGCCCAAGGTGTGCTGACCATTCATGGCTACCAAGCCACCCACAGACCTTATGGTATTCCTGGGCGTTTCTGTGCCCTGCTGTAGAAGCATACAGATATTTGCTGTATGGTCACAATCCACCCAGGACAGTACACACCCCCGGGGGTGCCTGAGTGAATTTGCAGAGGGCCTGGAGGAACCTGGAGGAGCAAGAGCAGGGAGAGGTCCAGGGCTGGCTGCCCAATGGGAGTCGTGGCCTTCAGAAGAGGAGTGCAGCCACTGCGGCCAGCAGGGCAGTGCCGGGGGAACAAACACCCGACTTCACTCTTCTCCCTCCCCCTCGTCCCCTGCCCAGCCGTCTGTGGAAGACAGCTGAAGCCAGAGGCTGTAGGACTGGACTTTCCCCCGCCAGAGGCGGGCGTGGCCACCCTTCACAGTTTCCAGTTCTTCACCTCCCGCAGTTCCCCAGCGAGGGATCCAGACCTCTGCCTCATACAAACGCCCCCTGGTGACCACCTCCCTCCGGGACGGCTAGACGCGGCCCACTTAACTGGCCCCACTGAGCCCCACCCCAGCATGGACTGTGCGCTGTGCCTCGGTGACCCCGTCTCAGTCCCGCGTGCCTCCACCGGACCCGTGCCTGTGCCAGACCCACCCGTTAGAGCCCCTCGTGGGAAAACTGCTTGCGTAACACCCTGGACCCCAGTAAAGGCTTTGGCCATGAGTTTTCCCCCTCACCCGCTTGCTCCCCACCGCCTAGTGGAGCACTCTTGTCCCAGACGGCTGCCACCTTCCCTTTGGCTCTGAGAGTGTGTGGCGCTCTTCTCTCTGGGAACTGCAAGTGATAAAGACGCGTCTGTTATTTCGTGTGTTTTGCTGTGCAGCCTCCTCTGTGTCCCACCCAACTGACACTCATGAACATAGCTTCTCTCCAGGTCAGGGCTGTCCTACAGAGTGGCCATCTTGGTCTGAATAAAACTGGACACAGACCACACAAGAGCCACACGGGCGTCCGCCAGTAGAAACAAGTTCCTGCGAGAGGGACGCCCGGTCAGGGGTGGACACGTGGGCATTAGGCCGACTGCCAGGATAGAGAAGCCTCCTGCAAAAGGCACACGGCAAACGTCCTCAGCCACCACCCCTGCAGCCCTGGCAGGGCAGGGCAGGGCAGGGCTAGCGTTCATAGCCACTCTCCAGAGACAGACCTCAAGATCCTATTAGAAAGAAATACAACAGAGGGCAGGAAAGCCCGCCATGCAGCCCACATGGTCGCCCTCCGGATATACAGAGCAGGCTGGAAGCCGAGGGGCAGATACAGAATAGGCCGTGCACTTACAAAGAGTCCCTATTGTTTAATCATAAACCTGCCTATATCACCTGCAGTGTAGATATGTAATGTGTAGATCAACACAAGCACAGAGACAAAGTTCTTATTCCTATGAAAACTAAGTTGAATGCTTTAAAAAGACTGAAAACAACAACAATAATAATAGTAAACACATGTTTGTGCTGATTACATGCCAGGTACTGTTCCAAGTGCTTCACATCTGTTGTGTTGGTTTCCTATTGCTGTTGTAACAAATTGTAACAAATTCAGTGGTTTAAAAAAACCCACAAATTATTCTCTTACTGTTCCAGAGGTCAAAAGTCCAAAATGGGTCTCATAGCACTAAAATTAAGGTGTCAGCTGGGCTGCGTTCCTTCAAGAGGCTGTAGGGGAGAATCCATTCCTTGCCTTTTCCAGCGTGCAGGGGCTACCCACACCCCATGGCTCATGGCCCCTGCCAGACATTGCATCACTCCAGCCTTTGCTTCCACCAGCACACCCCGCTCTGACCGACTGCCCTGCTTCCCTCCTTCACTTATAAATACCCTTGTATTAATAATTACACCTGAATAATCCGTTACAATCTCCCGTCTCAAAAGGAGAGAAAACTTAATCCCATCTGCAAAGTCTCTTTGCCAGATAAGGTGACATATTCACAGGGTCCAGGGACTAGGATGTGTATTTCCTAAAAACAAGGACACCCCCCTATAGAACCACAATATAACCATCAGAATTAGAAAATTCACGTTGGTACATTACTGCTGTCTAATCCACAGCCCCCCTTCAAGCTTTAAAAGTTGTTCCATATTGTCATTTATTCAAAAGAATTCTGGTTCTGAATCATAGATTGCAATTAGCTGCCATGTCTCTTTAGCCCTCTTCAATCTGGAACTCAATCTTTTCTTGACTTTCAAGACCTTGACAATTTTGAAGACTGCCGGACAGTTGTTTTGTAGAATATTCCTCTATTTGAATTTGCCTCTTTCCTCATTCTTTTATTCCTATATCATAGAAGCGAAGTGATGCCATGTTCCTTTCAATACAGTTCATCAGGTATTGCATTTTTTTTGTCCCACTACCAATGATGTTCACCCAGAGCACTTGATTAGGGTGGAATCAGAGTGACTTTCCTGTAAAGCTCTTTTTTTCTTCATAATTAACAATTAATTTGTGAAGCGGTATTTTGAAACTATGTACATGCCTTGTTCCTCACCAAACTTTCCATCCATTCTTTTTTTTGGGGGGGTGGGGGGAGGGACAGAGTCTTACTTTGTTGTCCAGGCTAGAGTGAGTGCTGTGGCGTCAGCCTAGCTCACAGTAACCTCAAACTCTTGGGATCCAGCAATCCTGCTGCCTCAGCCTCCCAAGTAGCTGGGACTACAGGCATGCACCACCATGCCTGGCTAAGTTTTTCTGTATATATTAGTTGGCCAATTAATTTCTTTCTATTTATAGTAGAGACAGGGTCTCGCTCTTGCTCAGGCTGGTTTCAAACTCCTGACCTTGGGCAATCCGCCCGCCTCGGCCTCCCAGAGTGCTAGAATTACAGGCGTGAGCCACCGCGCCCGGCCTCCATCCATTCTTTATAATCTCTGTAAGGATTTTATTCATAGGTTATAATCTATTAATATAATTATCTTGATGCTTAAATCAACACCAATTTTGCCAGTAGCATCCCTCTTAAACTGGCTTGACATAGTCCCATCATGTTTTGTGTATCTCCTTGCTCCTTGCACAGCAAGATGCTCCAGGTCCATCTTGTGCTTTTCCTGCCCCAGCCCTGGAGTCAGCCACCTCCCCAGGGAGTGTCAGCTTCTTCTTGTGGGGAATGGCATTGGAAAGAAAGATCTGGGCACTAGGTCTACCCATCACTGTTGGATCTTACAGTAAACAAAGTTAAGGAATGTAACATATATATTAGCAGTCCCCAACCTTTTTGGCACCAGGGACCGGTTTCAGGAAAGACAATTTTTCACAGACTGGTGTGGTAGGATGGTTTGGGGATGATTTAAGCACATTCCATTTATTGTGCAGTCAAACCTCTCTGCTAATGATGATCTGTATTTGCAGCGCTCCCCAGCGCTAGCATCACCACCTCAGCTCCACCTCAGATCATCAGGCATTAGATTCTCATTAGGAGCACGCAACCTAGATCTCTCGCATGTGCATTTTACAGCAGGGTTTGTGTTTCTATGAGAGTCTAATGCTGCTCTGGTCTGACAGGAGGCAGAGCTTATGCAGTGATGTGAGAGGTGGGGAGCAGCTGTAAATACAGAGGAAGCTTCACTCGCTTGCCCACCACCCTCTTCTGCTGAGCAGCCCAGTTCCTAACAGACCACGGACTGGAACCGGTCAACAGCCCAGGGGTTGGGGACCGCAGGTACATGTTTATTTCTATATCTATATCTATCTGTTTATATTGAAACTTATGAGTTATATTGATATTTCCAATTCCAAACCAATATCACAAAGTTCATTCTCGTTTTCTCTTCTTCCATATTGAGGGAGGGGGCAGTATTTTGCCTGTCATGCATATTAACTCAATTCTTACAATATCTTTTTGACTTATATTTTTAAAAATTATCAGCCTGATGCTCCATCATCTCCCAAAAATATAGTGCATATTTCAAATGGTTCAGGGGGAAAAAAGTTATTTGTACTCTACTTGCAACTTCTCTGTAAGTTTTTGATTGTTTCAAAGTTTTAACAAGTTTATGTTTTTATTTTTATTTTATTTTTTTATTTTTATTTTTTTTTTTTTGAGACAGAGTCTTGCTTTGTTGCCTAGGCTAGAGTGAGTGCCGTGGTGTCAGCCTAGCTCACAGCAACCTCAAACTCCTGGGCTCAAGCGATCCTTCTGTCTCAGCCTCCCAAGTAGCTGGGACTACAGGCATGAGCCACCATGCCCGGCTAATTTTTTCTATATATATTAGTTGGCCAATTAGTTTCTTTCTATTTATAGTAGAGACGGGGTCTCGCTCTTGCTCAGGCTGGTTTCGAACTCCCGACCTCGAGCGATCCACCCACCTCGGCCTCCCAGAGAGCTAGGATTACAGGCGTGAGCCACCGCGCCCGGCCTAACAAGTTTATGTTTTTAAAAAGAACCTCTTGGATCAATAGACTATGAGACACAATAGTGTTCCTGGTAATCTGGATGAGATAAAGGCATTAATCTTTTTCAAAATTGGGAGGAAGGAGAGAGAAAGAGAACGGGAGAAACAAAATTTTAATCTACGAAGGGTTGAGGCTGAGAAAGGTGATGCATGTTGCCTTGTCTCTGACTGTTCTAGCAGTTCAGAGTTGAAATCCACTCAGGCCTAGGGTCCACTTAGAAGCTGGAGGATCCTGATCAGCTAATCAGCCATCTCAGTTGGGAAAAAGTCCCTCAATATGGCAGAAAATACTAGCCTAAAACCAACAATTGGATGAACTTCGTAAGACTTCTTCAGACCCCTCAGTGAGAGAAAAACAGGAGAGAATTGTGATGACTCACCAGAATCTTAGAGATTCTCTGGGCCAAGATCCTTACTTTGCAGGCAAAGAAACCCAAACACAAAGTGGTTAAGGATTTGGAGAAGGTTTCGCAGCTAGTGGGTGTCAGAACTCGGTAAGCGCTCACCTTCCCATACACATCGTCCATGGCATACAAGGACTGACTTGTCTGCTCACTGACTTGCATGTAGCAATGGACTTTCTCAAGTTCTCAAGTTCACAGTGTAAATCCTCTTTGTCCCAGGGGATTAGGGCTAGGAGTTGTTTGCTTTGTTAATAAAGTCAAAGTGGGGAAATCATAAAAGGTGGTATATAATTTACCTTAGACATTTTATTTGATAGATAGTTTTTGGGAGGGACTTGATTTCCTGATTCGAGCTCTGTGCTGTCTTTCCTGTGTGAGCCTTAGTCATGAAGCATCATCTCCTATTTCCATTTTCTGTTCTTTTAAAGAGAAGTTAGAACTTAAAATATTTGTCCAGCAATTTGAGAGCAGAACCATTCTGTAGGTTAATACTTTTTTCTCTCACTCTTTTAGAGTTGTCTCATCTACGTTTTATTAGATATGTGACTTGGACAAGCTATTTAAGCTCTCTCTGCCTCAGTTGCCCTTTTTGCAACATGAGATAGTCCAGGCTCATCTAGTATTTTCTCTGCTCCAATCCAGGATTCGGCCATTTCCCCCCAAGAATCCTGGCTCCTTTTAACTGAGAATGGTATTAGAAATCAAGATCTAGGTTCTAGGTATATTTGCATTATTAGGTCGTTGCTGTTCCTAGGCCCTCATAGCAGCTAGAGCTAAGCAAGATATGCTACATATTCATTTATTTCTATGTCTATTTAAATATATTGAAAATATGAGTCACACTGATGTTTCTAATTCCAAACCAACATGACAAAGTTTTTGTTCTAGTTTTCTCCCATTTCATATTTGTAGCTCCCTTCTCCAACCATGGATTATTTAATATTTGGCTTGCATTATCCTCAATAAACTTACTTATTTGATCCGATACTGCTGTATATAACCAATCTGTTTCTACCACTATCCCCTCGCTGTGTGGACTCTGTTGCCCCATGCCCAGCCACCTATCTGCATGGACAACTTCTAAACCCTAAGTGGGCTCTGACACCCCATGCTAGGCTACCCGCACACGACAATGCTGACTCACCATGCCACATGGTTCTGCCCTGCATGGACAGTTCCTCACTCCGTTTGGGCTCTAAGTCCCCACGCTGGGCCAATACCCTGCATGTACACATGCATTGCCTTGCCCCGGCTCTGAGACCCCATGTTAAGCAGCCCTGCCACACATGGTTCAGTCCACTCAGGCTCTGACACCCACTCTGTGTCACTGTGGCTGTCCCCCTTCTTTTGGAGCAGATGTCAACCATGCTCTCCGTTGCCCAAAGACGTAGGAATCAATTGTTCAGGAAGAAAAGGTGGTGAAGAGAGGAAGAGCTCCTTTTATTGTTTTTAATACCTTCTCTGACACAATGAAGACAGTCAGTAGGGTAAAGCAACAGAAGGGAATATTTGCAATTCTACAGGACATTTTGGTGCCTCACATCCATAACCTGTAGTATGTAAGGAAAGTTTCCAGATTTATTTATTCCCCAAAGTATGTTGTCAACAAAAGACACTATTTCTTCACTTAAAGTACCCCCAGTATTCAAACATTCAATTGCTGTTTTTACCAAGATCACCAATTGATAGATACTGTCATTTATTTTTTCATTTCATCCCTTCATTATCGCAAAGCCCTTACCTACTCCATCTCGTGGTGTTTAGCTCTTTATGTATTTTTGATAGACTCTTGAAGGGCTGGTGCACTTTGCTATGCTACAATCAGTGTGGGCTCAGAAGTCAGATTTGCTTTCAAATCACTCTAACAGCTGTGTAAATTTGAGCAAATTAACTTTCAGATGCCTCAGTTTCTTTAATTGTAAAATGCATGGCAATATATACCCTGATTTGTTATAAGAATTAAAAATATGTAGTATATATAGTGTGCGTATATGTATAGAAGAGTGTGTAAATTACATATAGCATATGTAGTGAGTATATAAGTATATATGTGTGTAAATATGTGTATATATGTATGCCATGTAGTAAAGCATTCTCTGTCTATTCCTATCACTCCTACCTCCTTGGCAAATCTCCATGTGTGATTGTGTGTGTCCATCTGTCTGCCTCTCTGTTCATTCTTCTTTTCTTTGAGATCTGAGACCATGTGAAAGTTTCAGGCATGTAAAAACTGATCAATAATAACAGTTCTAAGAATAAGGAAATTGGCCTAATTTCCCATTGAACTTTAAAATAAATTTATCACCTGCTTTTCTCTGAAGTCTTTGACTCGATGACCATTACCTGGACTTCCCTGAAGAATTTGAAATCTTCATAGTTTCAGAACTGCTCTCAGGTCTTTAGCATTATCCCAATAATATTCTCATTATAGCCAATGCAAGGGAAGGCAGGCACATCATTTCTGTAAATCCGCCTCTTTCTGTACTCAATTCACCAAGAGTACATCCTGCCACCTACTCATGTGAAAGTTCTCCTGTGTCCTAGCTTGCTTGCTTCACTCTTTTAACCACTCACTGTCGAGCTATAGGGATTCCCTCCAAGTTTCAAAGACCATTGTAAGTGAAGTAGAACTGGAAAACCCGAAAAGAATGTATTGGACCATTCTGTCCCAGTTAGTTGGAGCAATCTGTATTTGTTGCCATATAATAATATCCTGTGAAATCCTGCATTACATTCTTGTCTTTGAACCATTTCTGTAGAAACAATGCTCTTTCCTTGGCTATTTTATTGTAATTTTACAGTGTAAAACCCTTCCTCTGATTACACTGAAGCCTTGTGCTGCGTGAAATACAGTGTCTCTCGCCTAATGCAATGGAAATTATCCTTGCCCCACGACACCAGAGTACAATGGGAAACTGCACTTCTGTAATCATCAGAGTACAGACCATATAAGAGGAGCATAGAATGGTTTCCTTTTTAGAGGGTTTAATTAAAATCATTACTTAAAAATAAGCATCATGACAACATGCGATCGGGCTATTTCTAAACTGTGGAACACCTATGAGAATTCAGGGATCCATGAGAAAAGTGCCTCTTGGTTCAGACATGTTATGTTTGCTGGATTCAAAAATTTAAAGAAATCTATTAAGCCTCTGGTAATGGCTGCACTGATTATTTTATAGTTGCCTAAAAATGAGAGTCATATCAAAATAATTTAATATTTTATAATATTTTAGAGGGTCATTATAAGACATTCACTTTTACTCAGTAAGGATTAAATAACCAAGTCTATGTTTTTTATTGCTGATTTCTACGATTAAAGCAAGTACATATAAGCTGAGCTGATTGCAATATAAAGAATTATTCTCTTGGGTCCTACTTGTATTCATTCTCTTTCTACATTTAAAAAACCCATTCATCAATGACTCTGCAATGGCATCAGGACTTAGCATGCGCATATTATCATCTCATATTCCATTGCAGTCTTCCAAAATCACGCGTGTGCATGTGGGTGTGTATATATCCACCCATGCTCACACACACACACACACACACACACATATATATATACATGCAAGCACTTATAATGGCATCCAAACATATTTACCCATAATTACATTCCAGGCACTTTATCGAACACAGATATTTTTGCATTCATTTGTGGAAACTGCAAAGAATTCATGCTAATGTTTGGAGTCTTAAAGCAAACTGTAATCTTATAAACAGCGAGGTGAACCTCAGAGGCAGTAGTCTTTTGATATGCAGCATAAGTGAAATGCTGCATAATGTAAAATGATGGTGCTATTAATCCTACGGCACTGGTGGTGCCCAGCCCCCCCTCTGCTATTGATACCAACACCATTGTCTCTGGGCTTTAAACTTCATCAGTATGCAAACGGAGTGTCACTATGATGGGTGGTAACTTGGTTGGATGCACTTTCTACATTTCTGGCAAATGAGTATAATTATTTTCAGAGCTGCGGGCAACTCATGCATGTTTTATCCCCCATCTGGACCGGCACGGTACACAATAGTGATAAAAGATGATTTTCCCCCTTGGATGTTCACAGGCCATCATCGACACAGTCCTGATGAAATGGCCATGTATCCCCTAGCAGTTCTATATCTGCCACAGCTTGACAACAAAATTATTTCCCCATAGTACTAAAACACTTCAAATATTCAAGCCCTCTGTGCATATATTTGTGTTTTGAAGCATTCAGCGTTAACATAATGTGGTAATTTATAAACTGACAAATTAACTATGCAGAAATCACAGAGAGGCCTTATGAGGTCTGCAAAGCAGCAGAAAAGAAAGCAGAAGCTTTTTGCGCTCTGTAATAATAATAATCCTATCAACTGTCGCAGATTGCCCGGCCTCCCATTGTTAGCGCCGCTCGCTGGCTCGGAAGCCTGCTCGCTGGAGGTGACTCCGCCTGGGACGCCCCAGACAACGCGGGCTGGGAGGCTGGGCTCGGCCGCCCCTCCGGGTCTGGGGCTGATCCGGAAAGGGGCACCGAGGAAAATCCCCAGGTTGCCCATATCGATCCCCAGAGAGGCAGAAATGGATGTGAGGAATGGAATTTGGGGAACGCGAGATTCGCCTTCAAGACAGGAAGTGAATTCGGGACTGGCAAAATCTGGAACGGCGACACTGAGATTGTGCGTGTGAGAAGAGGATCAGCCTTCTTTGTTTCGCGGCAACAAAACCAAGCCAACGATTAAAATCCATCATCCTGCGAGCCCGCTCTCGCTCCCGCAGACGCTGGCGCGCCTTGCAGCCCCGCGACCGATCCTCAGACCGCTGCAAGGAGGCAGCACTCGTCAGAGGACGCGGAAGAGCGCATTTTCACTTTTATTGTATTAGCTTCATTCTCTTTCAGAGGAATTAAAGACTGATTTTGCTAGACCACGGGGAGAGTCTGTGTATCTTCTGCTGCCCCCATCTGTTTAACATGTAGATTCTTAGAAGGCAGAATTCAATTTTAGAGGCAAGAAAGTATTTACAAATTCTTTGTAAAAATACAGAACATTCCTTGTAACATGCCAAGCCAGCCTTGCTTCCTTCCTCCTCTGCACCCTGTTCCCCGCTCCCCTCCCCCAGCCACCCCACCCACCCACACAGGCATGCTTGCTTTCCTACAGACTCACACATGCATGCTAAACACACACACACACGCACACACACACTCCGTCCTTTAAATGGTATGTACCATGCTATGAGGCCTACCAAACATCAGACACTCTTTATCAGCAGTTGTGCCAGGGTCTCCATGGCAACAGTATAATAGATTTGCCCTTATTCAATCCCAGAGGCCACATTGAAGCGCAATGCAAAATTTGCTGGGGCCTGAATTCCTTTCAAGCCATGGCTCATGTGTCAGGAAACAAGTCAATGCACAGACAGCACCGCACATAAAGATGGAAAGGAACCTTTTCTCTCCACTGCTGTTTGCTCACAGTGACATTCAGAAGCCCAGACCCTTCTAGATCTCATTTCTGTCTCGTTTTCTAGTTATTAATTCACTTCTTTGGGTGGAGAGGCAAGTGGGGGAGGGGAGCGCCATGCTTTGCAATAATAAACCACCAATGAAAGTGCAAAGCAAGCTGCATGAAAACGAAGCATGCATCTCAGCCTCCAAGGTTATATAGGATTCAATATGGCTGAAGCCCAACCACAGCTGCAGACTAAATTCCTGGGTTTGATGCACCTCAGTGTTGAGCACCGCTGAGCAGCCCGGCCAACCTCCTGGACCCAAACTGGAGTGGTATTTTGTGATACCCGAAGAAATCATCCCCAGGGAAGGGGAGACAGAGAAATGGATGCATGCCCTCATCCTAAAGCCAATCTCAGCAGGCAGGAGGAATTCCCGGGAGCTCACACCTGAAATACACTGTGGCTAAAACAAGCACAGCTTAAAAGTTAAACAATCATTTGTTTCAGGTTTATTTTAATCATTAGCTTTGGGACTTCCAAGATGATTACTTTGTGGGTTAATTATTTTCTGTGCTGTGGCTTTCCAAACCTAATTGCTCAACTTCATTATTGTACATAGTGATCCATAGCCGGTTCCTAAAATTACCTGTCCAAATATTTTCCCTTTTGATTATCACTGAGAATTTGCTATTTTTCTCCCTGAGTTGGAACTTTGCATAAATGACTTGGTTGGGAAATGCTTGTGTGATTCTGAAGATTAAACTAGAGCTATCACCAGGCAGTGATAGAACTCAATTGGCAACACTATTAGGATTTAAAAGAAGACTCTTACAGGGCTTTGCCCACCTGAAGCCTGATTAACTTCAAGCCAGTGATTCTCATACTTTAAGGTGCACAAAAGTCTCCTGGAGTATGGTTAAAACACAATTTCTTGAACCCCATCCCCAGAGATTCTGATTGGGTAGGTCAGGGCCGGGGCCTCAGGGATTTGCTTTTCTAATGGGCTCGCAGTGATCCCAATGCTACCGGTCCAAGGACCACATTTTGAGAATCACTGCTTTAGGCCAGTCTCCATGAGTAAAAGTTATCAACCTCAGACTGAAAGTTTATTTCGACTGTTTACCATAACTTCAACTTCAATGTTCTTCTTCAAGGGCATTACTTGTCATCCTAATATAATTAGCACCCCCTCCAGCCTATCAGACCCACAATCTCCAGTCGCCCCTGGGACATAGAGAGGATGGAAGCCATGGAGAAGGAAAAGTGTCCAGGGATCAGTATGTATCCTCAGGACTAGCACCATGCCTGCCATGTATTATTAATAGAACTTGATCAATATTTTTTGTATGAATACATGAGTGGGTAAATATGATAGACTCTCAAGTCTTCTATACTTTAGGAAATAGATCTTACTTCAGGAATATAGGTATTCCATGTTTTATTTATATTGAAATATAGTCGAATGTCTTATATTTGGTTTCATTAAGTGGTATATGAATTTTTAAGGTGGGGAGTAGGAGAGTAAATAATACTTTAAATTCTTCCAGGAAGCTGGAACCATAGAATGAGTCACTGTAGAAAGCAAAATCCCTTTATAATTAAAAATATAACTCTCTAATTTATCTATTTTTGCAAGTTTGGGATTTCTTCAAGTGGAAAACACCACATTTTCATTTTAAGAATCACCAACTTTACTTTTTAGTGAACAAAATGAAACTGTGCATTTGTGCCTGCTGTTTAAAACCTGAAATCTTAAAAATCAGAATCTACTTCTTTTTCATTTCTTGTTCCTGCTGATTTAACCCTGAAATCTGGGTCATTTTGACAGATAGATAATGTCTCAACAACAACAAAACTTGAGCCGGTGTCACAGAACGCTAACTTAGGATGATTCTGTTCATGTTGACCGGAGTGTGGTCACCTGTGCTATGTAAGCCATGCTCTAGAAAGTGACCACTGGAGGCTGGCAGGGGAAATGGGACACTGTGGATTACTGCGATCTGCCAAATTACTGCATCTAAGGTAAATTCATGATAGGTAACTGGTGGTGTTTTTACTGCATTTACAGTATGTCTTCAGTTCTGAGATTTTTCTCCCCAGAACAAGGCCAAGGGCACCAGGGTGGGTAGTCTCCTTGATGCAGACCCCAAATGGGCCCGCTCCACCCTTCCAGCCAGAGAGGTACCTTGGAGACAGGAGAAGAGCTGATCTCTCTTACCCCCCACCCCACCCTCTTTAAAATAAATCCAAATAGACTGTATTATCGAATTTTTAAACTAGATCTCTGAAACGGTGGTACTTGCTGCTCTATTCTACTAGAGAACGGAGATCCCAAGATTATGCAGCCAGTCAGTGGCAGGAGATGGGAGGCGAGCCCAGGGCCTAGACGTGGACAGAAGGGCCACTTGCTGCCCTAGGCTGCTTTGCCTTCCCAGGAAGAGTGGCCTGTCACATGACTGGAGTAGGAGATGTCCCCCTCCCAGACTCACCACCCTGCTGCAGGCTACCTAAATCAGAGAATGAATGCAGAACGCTATCAACAACTTTCAATTCAACAAATATTTACTGAGCACCTGCTATGTGCCTGGCGCTACACTGTGCTCTGACAGCACCAGAGTGAATGTGACATAGCATTTTATTACGAGGTGGTTACAACCAGGGACATCTACCTTTCACCACTTTCCAATAGCTGTCTCCTCCTAAATGCTTTGCAAACTGGGGTGTGTCCCTTTGTGTCTGGAGCCACAGATGAAACTGGTTGTCACTTCCTGAAGTTTCTGTTTTCCTTGATTATAATTACTCTATTTCCTTGATTTTATGACATAGATTTTTCTTGTTCACATTTTAAGCTTTGGGTATCTGAGATGGATTCCTCTCATACTCAAAGTATGCACTAAACAGGTGATTGTTCTCTTTCTTTTTTTTCTGTTATAGATTGAGCTGCATCTTAGAATAAAATCCTACAATTGAGGGACAAAAAGGATTAAAAATCTTATCTATAACGTTAAATATTTAGACTACTGCGCAATATTTCAGTTTGAGGTAATTTTTAAAAGATAAACGAGTACAAGACTTCAAAGAAGTCTGTCCCTTGTGAAGGGTCCCTCCTGGCTCACCTGAGAGCCCCTGAATCTGCACTTTTAGCTTTTCTGCGTATGAGGGAAGCCAAGATGCCCTGGTTTAAGCTTATGTAGTGGTTTTAAATGCCAAAGTGAGGATGATAAAGTGTCTGAAGAAAGAGCATGATGCTGAGTGTTCCAGTCAGAATCTGGACTTGAAAACAAAGAGGCGCAAATACTTCTAGCTGCACAGATCCATTTTGATTTTATAAACATCCTAGAAGAATTCCATTTGCACTGGACTATTTTAACCGCTGCTGAGCTCCTGGCTGTTTTAATCCCCAGCGAAAGCTGGGCTATCATTTCCTGCCACATTGTTGTGTTTTTTCCGCCCTGCCCTTTGCCTCAATTCTTTGTGACCAGCACAAAGTTTGGACCCTGCCTCTTCTTGCTGTCCTGCCTGGCCACCTGTCCACCCTGTGGCCAGCTGTAAGGACCAGCCGAGCGTGCCTCTCTTGCCAAGTGGAGCCGACACTCTGTGGACCATTGTTTCCTGGGGCCACACTGCTGTCCCCACCGCTGCCCCTTCAGGACACTCATCAACAGCTGTGAGAGGATTCCCATCCCAGCCCCTATGAAAGGAAGGCCTGGAAACCCTTCTCGGAGCATCAGTTCATAGGTCACCGCAACTAGCCAAACAATGCACGTTTATTCAATGTGCTCCAATTCATTTTCCTCTGCTCCTCCCCCACCGTTACCCTTGAGAGAAAACTAATTTGCAGAAAAATAGCCCCTGCCAGCTAACTTCTTCTCCTAAATGCATGCTGACCCCGAACTCTTGTCTCAGTGGGTCCTGATTCTCACAGTCAATGCACAAGAGTTCTTTCTGAAAAGCAGCCTTCTCCCTTAAAAACCTCCTCCAGCCCACCCCAGCCCACCCCCCCACCCCCCACCCCCAGTATCTCAGTCTGGAAGATGCTTTCTTTTCTTTCTATTCTTTGCTTCTCTCTTTAACATGTGTGCTGAAATTGGCACTTTCTCTTTGCAGTGCACTCCCTTCCTAGTCCTAATGCAGCAACGGGGAAATGTGCGCAATTTTTCCAGTCCGTGCACTCGGCGAGCCCACGGGTGATGGATGGAACGAGCGCGCTCTGCCTTACACATCGCGATTTAGGGGAGCGCCAGTGCGCCGGCGATGCATGGCGTTATCCCAGCGCCCGGCGCAGGCGAGGAGGCCAGGCCGCCTCCACCGCCGTCTGAGTAAATAATGGGGCTAATGGCATTTGGCACAAATGAGGCTCCTATAGAACACGTCGGGCTTGTTTATCTCGGTCTGATTTCTCTTTGTCAGGAAGCCTTCTCCCTCTGTCCTCTCCCGAGCGTCACCGCTGGCCTGCGCGGCTTATCTGGGGGAGGAGCGAAGGTCTCCGGGAGTTCAGGATTTTGTAACTAATATTGAACGGCGGGGAGAACGGATGCCAAGGTCAGGTTAAGAATAAAGAAAATTGATCTGGAGGTCAGGGTCACTCTGTGAAAGGCCTTGGATGCTGCCAAAATATTTTCATTATCATTGTTTTGTTGTGGAAAAGATGAAGCCCAGTGGAAGCAGTGGGAGAGAGGAGGTCTTAGAGAAAACTAGGGGAATCAGAATTCTACCTGTGATTTCCTGAGTTTGTGTTTCCCTAGTTTCTTTGCCTGAGGTTTGCTTCCTCTGTTAAAGTGTGTGGATGGACAGATATTGACGATGAAGCCTTTTCCCAAGGAACCAGACAGCTCTGGGCTTAGACTGAACTGAACTCTCTCTCTCTCCACCCCCCACCTCCTCTCTTCTCTCTCCCTCCCTCCACTCGCCCTGGTAGACAGTATGGAGGGCCCCAGGTCACTCCTGGGCACAAAGGTGGGCACCTGAGCAATGGCTACACCTGGGGGAGGAGGGACCGCCCTACCAATTGCCAGTCAGGACTCAGCACACCAACTGCAAAAGAATGCAAAGGATTCCCTAGCCCGGGGGCCAAGCAACGCAGGCTCAATAGGGTCTGGTAGGTGACTTAGAACAACCTAAGGGTAATCATCATGTCATTAGCTTAACTCTACATTGTGGTTGACCCCCCCCCCAAGTGGGCTTTCAGAGAGGCTCATGGGAGATCTGCATGTGCAATAAGACTCAAGTCTTATTGCACATGTCCATCAAAGTGGTCCAATCCTGACATTTGGACCATGAGGAGGGCCTAGCCTATGCAATGTAAAACAGGACCCCAGACCATAATCGGGGCCCTTCTGTTACAACAGGGGGTCCATTTGTTGTCTGTGGGGAATGTATCTTACTTTACTCAATAAACTTCATCTTGTGCTTGCCTTACTTTGGTGTGTCTGGTCATTCTTCTGCCAAGAACAAGGAACAGACAACTATGGCTGGACATCTCCTCTCTCCCGATTCTCTCTCTCACCCTCTCTCTTTTCTCCTCCTCCCCCTCTCCCTCCCTCTCTCTCTCTCTGCCACTCTCCCCTCTCTCTTCCCCTCTCTCTCCCTCTCTCTCTGTCTCTCTCCTTCTCTCTCTCCCCCTCTCCCTCTCCCTCTGTCTCTTTCCTTGCAGAGAAGCTGGAGCTGAGTTGGGCCAGTCCTACTTGCAGCAGTAAGCTATTTCATGCATCACCGTGAGTCTGCTTCCCACCCATGCCTACAGCATATCTACAACACAAGGCTGTATATTTTAACAAAATCCTGTTATTATTGGAGCTCTGACCCGATTTTGTTTCTATATTCTGAAGCAGAAAAGACTCCAGTGGCATGAAATTAGCAACACATTCTGCTAGTGTGTTAATTGTGTGAGAGTTTTTGGCAGGAGAATCTCCTAACACAACACAGAATTTATTTTTTATTTAAATTTAGTAGCAATTTCATATTGTGTTTAAGGAGAGGCACCATGGCTTAAACCACTTGGGATTTACTGTACGTTCAGGAAAAGAAAAAAAATCTGCCTAATGCAGTGGTGCAGAAAGAATTATGTAATTTTTTTTTTTTTTTTTTTTTTTACTTAGCAGGGAAGCTGCTAGTGTTGGTTTCTGATTTCTTATGAGAAAGTGGCATTCCCAGGCAGTGGTTTGGGACGTCCTTGGGCACCAATTCAGCATCTAAATGCAGTTGTGTCTGGCCAATAGTGGATTCCCTGCTTTGATAAAAACAAATACACATGAAAAAAATAAAATCAAAATTTTCCATGTCGGGGGCTGTTTTTCTCTATTGTATAGCCCGTCTGAATCTCCCAAAGACTAAAGGTGACATTGCATAGACGTAGTTGTCCCCATAAACGTGTTGGTGGAGGAGCAATTTCCAAAAAGGGAAAGGATGGGCAGACAAGCCAACAGATATGTCCTACAGAAGAGGATGGTCTCCTGCCCTTATCTTAAGGGTAGGAGGCAGCTCTGAAGAAAGAAAAAGGTGAAATATCATTTACTGCATTCTACTGCCTACCAGCCGTTGCATTGGCAGGTGTATGTCATCGCATTCATTCCTATGACTGTACACTAGCTCTGTGATTCTCTGCTCACCCCAAATCAGCAGCACCCCTCTGTTCCTGGCCTCCCCCCTCACCCACTTCCCACCACTCAGTTCTTGTCTGGGAGGCTCCTTGCTTGGGGGTTAGCGAAAGGGGGGCGGGGGAGGGTCTGCTGGCTACTCCCCCGCCTTCCTCTGTGGCCCCGCCCAGCAGTGGGGAGCAGGATGGACAAGGGCTCTTCCTCCCCCAGCGTCTCTACTGTACTAAGCCTTTCTCTAGAGTAATTAGCCATGGCCTGAATTCGATTCCTATGGTATAGTAGAAAGACACAGAACAGGACACAAGTCCCAGCTCTCCCCCTTGGTGCCCTGGGAAGAGTATTTACCCCCCAGGCCTGGGTTTCTGCATCTGTGACAGAGACAAGTGCACTTTGCACAGGGCATAGACTGAGTGATGGATGTAGAGCTCTCCCCCGGGGCTGGCCTGTGGCCCTGTTAGGTCTCTTTGCTTCCTGACCCACTGTCATGGCCGTCACATCTATTGAACCCGCATTATGGGCTAAGCTACGTGTGAACAGAGATGTCCTGGAGGTCCCACGAAGTACATATAACACCTCATTGAATACTCACATAACCTCGAAGGGGAGGCATTTCCATCCTCCTACAGTAGGAGAGCTGAGGCTTAGGCAAGAGAAACAAGCCTGTGAAGAGCAGGGCTAGGATTTTACCTTGATTTGTCTGATTCCAAAGACTCTTCTTTTAACTCAGTGCTTCTCAACCCTGGCTATCTGGGGAGCTTTTAAAACATTGATACCAAGATCTCTACTCCAGACCAACTGAATGGAGGTGGCGTTGAATATCTGTAGCCTTGAAAAGTTACAGGAGGAATCTAGGCTGATGCTCAGAATGTGATGAAGCCACTGTCTTCATTATGTTCCACTGCCCACTCCACCTACCACCACCTACCCCGGCTACCACCGCCCACGCCCACATGCTAGGGCTCCTTAACTAAGGGAGGAATGTTGAAGACCGACTGCCCAATGGTAATCATGCCAGTATTTGCCACTGATGAACGGTCTACTGTGGGCAGGGCACTTGGGGCATTCATGCAATGATGAAATGTAATCAATTTTCCTGGTTCAAAGAACTTGTATGAATAACTGAGTGCCTGGTACATACAAGCTCTCAGTCAGTAGCATCTGTAATATCATCATCATCATCTCTTGAATCCTCACAGCAGCCCCTGGTCTCCCTAACATTCCTGGAGTCTGTCCACTTCTCACAGTCCTGCCACTACCCTGCCACTCACCTCGACACCTGTCCTCTCCCACCTGGACAGCTGCCACAGGCTTTTAACAACTCCCCACATCCAACTGCATCCTCCCCTAATCTGTTTTCCACAAAACAAGCTGGGGTGAGCTTTTTAAAACATAAATATTTAACCTCCTCTGGCTGTAAAATGTGCTGTCAGGGCCACTGTGCAGGGTGGGTAGGTTGAGCCCTTCATAAAAGCACCTAGTGCAGGGGCATTTTTGATGCCAAAATCCTCAGCCTGCTCTGCTGGCCAAGCCCTGAGCCTGGGAGCCTGCCTGGGCCCTGGGGATGGGTGTCCCTGGGGATGGGGTGTCCCTGGGGATGGGGTGTCCCTGGGGACGGGGTGTCCCTGGGGATGGGGTGTCCACTTGTACTTCCTGGGTACGGAGTGTGTACATATGGTTTGGTTAGGGGAAGGAAGCCTGTTGCTTTTCTAATTCACACAAAGGTTTAGAACAGCAACTGCCCTGAAATTGAACCTACCTCCCTGAGTTATTGTGCTAGATAAATGTAAAAGTTTTAATAAAATGGAGGCTCCCTCTGGGAGTGGAAATTTGAACCCAGGCTGTCAGCCTCCCAAGCTCCTGTACTAGCTCCTGCTGTTTCCCCTGTGAGTGCAAAGAAGTGACGCTGTCAGGGAGATCCCGCAGTTAGAAATTCTCTGGGCAGCCAACCAGGGGAAGCTCCATGAGGTAGAGGCAAGAGGTTCAGTCCCTCCCATGGAGGCCACCAATAGGCCAGCAAAAGCCATCAGCTTGTCCTCCTGGCCCAGTTCATCTAGTTAAGCCCCCAATTCCTTTGACCTTCAACAACAACAAAAAAAGTGTGATAAAAGTTTGGTGAAGAAATCTTTCTTAGGAGAGAAGGATTTAGGTGACATGGGAAATGGTTATGTTTGGCATCTGACCTCCACTTTAAGTAGATTCATTCCAGCCTACCTCCTTGAGAGATGAGCCAGAGATAAGGGCAAATGTGATTTTATTATGATAATCTATCATTATTCTTCCTATCAGATCATTGCCTTGGCTGGCTCTCAGGTTGAATACTTGGCACAGCATTTTGGAACTGGAAGGTCCCTTACAAATAATCTAGTCCAAATGTTGGCATCCAAAAGCCCCTTTAAGGATGGAGGTCTTCATGTGAACCTTTGATATTTCTGAGCTTATACATGTGTTAAATTGGCACAGACTCACCAAAACATCGTATTTCTTTGTCTTTGACTAGAACTTTAGTAACTCAATATGTTAAAACTTTGGACATCTCATGCTAAGTTCTGGCTAGCAGTTATATGTCTTTCATTAACAAAAATGAAAATGAAATTATCATGACCCAAAATCACACTTAGAATTCATGGCAGATTCCTGATTCCCAGACCAGGGTTTTTTCCCACCTGTCATTTTTTTTGACATTTAAGTCAATGATGAATTATTTTGATAATTAGTTTCAAATCACTCAGCTTGAATTTCAATGCAATACATTTTTTAGAAGAAAAGTATAGCCACTGTAAATTTTAAACTAGTTCACTTGCTATCAATAGAAATAAATACTATAGAAACAAAGCTTTGTGATTGAATTCCAGCTAACCATGGTTGCTTACCAGGGCTCTTAAAGCAAGGCCTCTTCACTCTTTGTTAAAAAAAAAAAAAAGAGGGTGGAGTAGACAAGGAAATGTTTGAGAGGTATTAAAGGAATATTGGCACCAAATTGAGGCTCTCTTTAGACTTATTCAGAATATGGAAAGGCAATAAAAATGGGAATGCTTTTCTCAAAAAAAAAAAGTATCTCCTGTCCCTGCTGCTTTCAACTCGTGGGAGAAATAACCATGTTACAGAGGCTATAAAAGAAGCCGGAAATAGAGCCTCTGCCCCAAACACTATCTTCCCATTTCTGGTTTGGCGAAACACTCACTCCCTCCTTCCTCTCAGCTGGACCATCTCTACTTCTTCTTCTCTATGCTTTTGGATCCTTTTATCCTCTTTGCTCCCCACCTCCAGGGCCCTGCCTCTGCTCTGCTGGTCCTGAGCCCCGGGCAGCACAGCTGGGTTGAGAGAGGGCTTGGGATCTAGGAGACAGAGTGGTGGGGCAAGGAGGCGGGTGGTGGTGGTGGTGCACAGAGCCCACTCCTCCTAACCAGGTCTGATGCTCACACTCAGTAATCCACTCTTGTTTGGCCCATTAGTTCTCCTTCCCATTTCCATCGCGCCATAAGTGTGCAAGGGAGCCGGATGGCTAAAGCCTGCACCCTGCTAACGCCCTTCACCCCTTCCCCTCAACCCTCCTTCACATCCTCCCTGTTCCTCCATCATGAACAGGATGCTGCAGTCTTATCCTTCATAGCTTCTCCTCTGTCCTGCCTTCCTCCATCCACATTCATAAGTCACAACACATTTTGTCATCTATCCTGTTCGCCACCCTACAAGGCTGAAATTTGGAAATTTAATCATCCAAAGTCAAACAGAGTGAGGTGATCCATACCAGGCTCCCTTGTTACTCGAATCCCCTCCTTTAGTTCCTTCTGCTTCCACAGTTCCTTTGTTTATGCTGCGAAGCCCTGATTATCTAACACTCCTGTATCCAGAAGCTCTGTTATCTGAAATGAGGTTGTGTTACTAGATGTGTTTTATTTACTTTGAAAACTGTCTGGCTTACCTGAACCCCTGCTTATCCGATTTAATTCAATGTTTACCTAGATTCTTCAGATCAGCAGGGCCTTGGGGATCACTAATCCATTTTCTTATTATTTAACCTCTGCTGCAGAACAACTCCAATTTCAGCCTTACTTTCTATGGTGGAAATGCATGCCACGTTATCTAAGTCCTACAGTTGGTCCACTGTCTTTGTTCCTGACTCCTTTTCAAAACCCACATTTAAAGAAATAATAATTGGACTTTTTAAGCCTCCTATGGTATCCTGAGGCAGCACAGCCAAAGGGGAAGGATGTTGTCAAGTATATAGGGAACTGTGTTCTTGACTTAATTCTCTGGTTGACTATGTGACTTAAAAGAAGTCCTCTAAACTCCCTATATACCTGTTTCTCAGTCAGCCAAGTGGGGATAATAGACTTTCTTATTACCTGATGTTACTTGATGTAGGGGATACAGCTATAGAAAAGTTTTGAGGGGAACATCCTTTTTATAATTAATCTAGACAGAGAGTCATACATAATTAAGTAATAATTAATCTAGAGAGTCCTTAACAATTCTTTTTATAATATTGCACATTTGTCAAAGAATAAGACAGAGAGGTGCTAAAGGAAAATGCACCAAACTGAGATTTTTCTCTAGATAATACAGAAATGCCGATTCCTAGCAAATGAGCATCTTCACTCTGCTTGAACACTTCCCATAATAGAAAGATCACTACCTCTTTTTCAAGTTTCATTACTGGACTCTCAGTGAGATATTTCTTCTTTGCATAAAATAAGGTAAAAAGTATCCCTTTGTGAACATTTCACCTGCTTGTCCTACAGCTATTCAATTTACTAACTATTTGCAAAGGCCTGTGTCAATCATCTGGGGTTACAAAGATAAATTCAGCTTGGTTTCTGCATGCAAGATCTTTGCAAATAGTAGGACACCTAAGACATGTTCTACAAATGAAAGGTCAGATGTAGCACTGGATTTGTTTCAAGGTACCTCCACTGCTGGCTAACATGGAGTAATAGGGACCAGACTTACCTTCCTTCCTGGAACAACTGAAATAGTGAACAAAATATATAAAACAATAGTTTTCAAGGCACCAAATATCAGGCAACAATAAAACAGTGATTCCCAAAAGATAGGAAACAGACAATTGCCCCTCCAAAATAGGCCTTGCAAAAACTTACTGCCTCAAGAGAGTTTTCAGCCCCCCATGCTGCAATCCAGGCAGGCACAGGAGTCCAGTGGATGCCCTGAGAAAAGATAGAAATCAGATCCTGGAGACCAAGACAGCTAGAGTTTGCAGGACAAAGAACTGAAGAGGAGAGAACTGCACAGAGAAAGAACATCAGAGATCTACAGAGGGTTCCCCTCGATTATTCAGCAGAGTACTAATCAGTGAATGCATGTGAGAATACTGTCCAATGAGGAAAATATCACCTCCCCAAATTAGAAAGAACAAGATCATGCATAGCGCCTGTTTCCACCAGCTAGACCAAAAAACTTCATAATTTGTGGGACATTGGGTAGAGTGCTCAGAAGGCTCTTTCCTCAGTAATGAAAAATAATTCAGACTAGACTAAAATAGCTCCAGGTTTCACCTAACAAATCCTAAAAACAAGACCCAAAAGGAGCAAACTGTTTATAAGCAACTTAACTGTATCCCAAAACAAAGCTCAAGAACATTTATGGGAATACAAAAGTGGCCAGTACCCATAAAGTAAAATTCACAAAGAATGGCATCTAGTAAAAAATTACCAGGTATGCAAGAAAGTAGGAAAATAAGACAAATACTGAGGAGAAAAATCAACCCAAACCAACCCAGAACTGACAGATATTAGAAATAACAGACAAGGACATTCAAACAATTCCTTTAGCCATATTACATGTGGTCAACTAGTGAAGTACAGACATAAGACCCAAATTGAACTTCTAGTGATGAAAACTACAATTTCTATCATAAAAATTTTGTTGGGTGGAATTAGTGGCAAATGGGGCTTTGCAAAAACAAAAAATTTAAGAAACTTTAAGACATAGCAGTAGACACTATCCCCAACTAAACACAGAGAGAAAAAGAAATGAAAACAAAGAAAACAGAGACTCACTGACTTGTGGAACAATTTCAAGGGCCCCAATGTTCATGTAAATGATGTTTAAAAGGAGAGTAGATGAGTAGACGGGGGAAACGGGGAAAGACCCAAGCACAGGAGCCATAAATAAAACCAAAACAAGGAAAACCATAAACAAATTACTCAATACCAGTGTAAAGAGAAAAATCTAAAAAATGGCCATATAAAAAAAGATGCATTATGTACAGTGGAGCAAAAAACAAAATGCAGAAGTTCCTCATCAGAAGCAACGCAAGTGAGATGACAGTGGAGCAGCACCTTTAAAGATGAAAAACTGTCAACCTTGAATTCTATATCCAGTGAGTAGATCTTTCAGAAATGCAGGCAAAATAAAGACTTTGCAGTCATACAGCAGAAGAAAAGAATTTGTCACCAGCAGATCCACACTACAAAAAACGTTACAGAAATTCTTCAGGCAGAAGGAAGATGACACCAGATGGAAATCTGAATCCACACAAGGAATAAAGAGCATGGAAATGGTTGTAACATAGGCAAATATGTAAGCTTTTTCCTTATTATTTAAATTTCTTTAAAAGGTAACTGACTATTTAAACAAAAATAATAATAGAATATAGTTTATAATATATGTAAAGAAAAAGGTATGCCAAAAATAGCACAAAGCCTTGGAGGATTATGGAACTGCTGCCATTTTGTGTTGTTGTTGTTGTTGATGTTGTTGTTGTTTTTCCCTCTGTACATAATGTGAGGATAATGAATATAATTTATTATATGGTTCTTAAGTGATATGTGAAGTACAGTATAATAAAACAAAGAGTTTTACCTAACAAGACAATAAAAGAGATCAAATGAAATCATAAAAAGTACTCTATGTAGGAGAGGAAATGGCGAACAAATAATAGATGAGAAAAATGGAAAACAAATAGCAAGATGATAGACTTAAATCTGACCATATCCATAATCACATTAGGTGGTCTAAGTACCACAATTAATAGGCAGAGATTGGCAGAGTGAATAAATATATAAGACTCAACTATATGCTGCCTAAAATAAACCCACTTTCAGGGACAATTGACATCTTAATAATGTTTAGTTTTCCAACCCATAAACACAATGTATCTCTTCATTTATTTAGGTTTTTAAAATTTCTCCCAGCAATGCTTTGTAATTTTGTCAGATTTATCCCTGAGTTTTTTACATTTCTGATGTTATTATAAGTGACATTGTATTTTAAATTTTAATCTCTAAGTCTTTGTTACTGGTATATAAAAATACAATTGATTCTTTATATTGACCTTGTATCTGCAACATATCCAACCTCATTTATTATTTCTAATAGTTTTATTGTAGATTCCATAGGATTTTCAACACAGATGATTAGCAAATAAAGATAGTTTACTTTTTCCTTTCAACTTTGAATACCTTTGTTTATTTTGCTTGTCTTACTGAACTAACTAGGACTTTAATACAATGTTAAATAGAAAGGGTTATCTTTGTCTTGTTCTTGATCTAAGAGGAAAAACATTCAGCTTTTTATTATTAAATATCTTGTTAGATGAATTTTACCCCAGGAACAATACAAGATTTTTTTTTAGTCTAATCCCTTCTACCAATGAGAACACACTTGTTTACCTATTCTGTGCCATGCACTGGTGACATAGCAATGAACCAAACAGATAAAAATTCTTGCCCTTCATGGAGTTTACTTAAATTCTAGAGAGGCAGGCAGACAATAAACAAGATATATTAGTAAAATATAGGATGTGTTAGATGGTGAAAAGTGCTAATGGAAGGGAGGAGATGAAGTATCACAGGGCTGCATGAAATGTTGGAGATTGTGGCGTGGAAGGGCTGATGAACATGTCACTGAGTTCTTTCTTTGTCCTGACTGTTCATTCTGTCCCTCTTTCCCCATGACTACTACTTCAGTTCAGGTTCTTATCATTTTTCATGTGTACTATTAATATTACAATAGCTTCCTACCTGTTCTCCTTGTCCTCAGGTTTGTCTTGATCCAATTCTCTTTCTATACTCCTACCAGAGTAGTCCTTTGGTGGAGCCCCACTTCTTACAGAATAAAATCCAAATTTCCTTGGAGGTCATAAAGGTCCTTTCTTGAGCTTTCTCTTAGCTTTCTAGCCTCATTATTTTCATTTTTGCTTCCTACAGCCCAGTCTCACAGAAATCACTTGATGTTTCCTAAATTTGTTCCACTCACTCATGCCTCTGAGTTTTTGCCTAGACTGTTCCCTATTCCTAGATTTCATTTTCCTCATGATATGCACCTAATAGATCATTAACTTTTAAAATTATTTAAGTGTCACTATAAGCCTTACCTCTACAGAGAATGTCCCTGACCCTTTCAGGAAGAGCTGGGTACTCTCTCTTCTGGTTCCTGGGCAATCTGGGCATATAGAAATTATGATGTTGATTTCCAATATTGAATGGTAATGGTCTATTTGCTTGTATGTTAGTCCTACTGGACTGTGCATATCTTGAAACAGAAACTGGTCTATGCATTTTTGTTTCTCTAGAATTGTTCCTGAAACATAGAGATGATCAATAAATTTTTGTTGAAAGGATAGATAGATGTATAGAAGAAATGAAATATCCATTCAGTATCCTGGATATCTGGCTTGTTGTGGCTCTCTGAATAACTGCTAAATGCACTACCATGCACACTGTTAATATAGTTGGATCTGTTGTGTGCAGTGTCTAGTTGGACAATGACCTTCCTTCATCTGGGCACTTTTTAAAATTAATTCAGAACAAACTTTATTAAATCCTTTGGCAAAAGTGCCACACTTTGAGCTTATATCAAGTTTGTGATTAACCAAGACTGTCAAGTCTTTTTTCACTAATGTAAACCCAAGTCCGTCCCACCCAATCCATACTGACCAGTCCCTCCCTGCATACCCAATAAAAACTCTTATCCCTGCTCACTCAGCTCATCTTCTGTCCTAATGTACCACCCTTAGAGACATTTTAAAAGAGATTTTTTCTTTTATTACATTAGACTTGTTGCCATTTAAAAGTGTAGTAGTAGCCACTAAGATATTTGTAGCAGATTGTTTAAATGGTGAAATTCAAGACTGCTGCAGAGGAAATTTGAAGATGCTACACGGGAAGTCTCATGCCGTACCCAACTTCTGCCCTATGGGAGCCATTTCAGCTTAGACCTGATCTGAAGGTACTCTTCTCAACAAGAGTAGCTGATTTTCAAATCTTGTTTTAATCATTAGTATGCTGAAAACACAGAACAAAGAGGTACCATACAGATGCAGTTGATCATACCGTAGAACACTCAATTTAAAGCAAGAAAGAACAAATCTGATGCCAGATACCAATACAGGGAAGCCATTCCCAAGATTTTAAGTGATTAATGAAATACATTTAGCATAGGAGGCAGTAACTTCCTTTAAATATAATTTTAAAATATAATACCTAAAGTCAACTCTTTAATAACATCTTAAGCAAAAATTGAAAATACACAAATGGGGTGGAGGGTTTCATTCAGGATGTAAGAACTATTTATTCAGGATGTGCCATTAATGGGGAGATATTGTTGGTGTTCATGGGGAAGAAAGCTGGAACACCAGAACATCACTCAAATTCCAACACCCATCACACCCAGACTCTCCAGTTTATGGAGGGCTGGAATGTGACCTTGTCATCGTCTGTTCTTCTTTTGGCTCCTCCTTCTTAACGCTTCCATGGCTCCCAGCCTCTGGCCCATCACTTTCTCCACAGTTACCTCTCAACATCCTTCCTTCTCAACATCTCTAACACTCAAACTCCCCAAGACAGAAGCTCTTTAGTCTGGAACATCCATGTTACGCAGAGCTTCCAACCAAGCCATTTCTGAGGATGCTGGCCAACCTTCTGGGGGCCAGGAACAATTCCTTGTCTAAGCTCAGATACTGGGTATGAAACATGGAACCTCTAAATTCTCTACAAAGAAACACTTCAGCTGCTTATTTAGAAGGGAATTCTTAAAATAGCATACCCTGTACTTGGGACTAATTTACTATGTGCCAAGGGCTTCAAAAACATATTCTCATGTAGTTTTAGCCACATGATGTCCAAGTGCAAAGTCAACTGAAGGTTTCATTGGGCTTGAAGTTCAAAATGGCTCACTCACATGGCTGGCAGTTGAGGCTGCTGTCAGCTGCAAGCTCAGCTGGGGTTCTCACAGTACGGAGGGCTCAGGGTAGTCACACCTCTAACAAGGTGGCTTGTCTTCCACCAAGCAGACATTCCAAAGGGCAGGAAGTAGAAGTGCCAGGCCAGTTACGGACAGCTACACCCAGAATTAGCATTATATCACTTCTACCCTGCTTTTTTGATCAAAGTAGTCACAGGGCTGAGCCTATTTAGGAGAACAGAGAAACAGACTCTATCTTGTGATGGGAGGGTGATAAGTACACATTTCACATGGGCTGTGAGATATTGTTGCAGTCGTCTTTGCAAAATATGATTTATCACAGACAGGTTCATGTCAACTAACCATTCGTTTATCAAGCTTGCTTGGTAACGTTCTAAGACATTAGATTCTGCAGCTGTAGGATACACCGTGTTGAAAATCAGGGCTAGACTTTAATTTTAAGGGTGGCAGGGCTGCAAAGACTACTGAATACACATCCTCAACGGATCTTTTTTGTCAAAGTCAAAACTTCTGATAAAGAAGGAATAGGATTCTGAGACCTGCAATGGGGACTTAAGGGCAAACAAGCCTGAAAAAAATGAACACCCAGACTTTCGAACCCTCTGGACTCAAATAAAAAACTATCGTCCCCTTTTTAGAGTTAAACAGACTCCTCTTATATGCAGCAGAGGCCTCATCTGGGACAGGTGCTTCATAAGACAATGCTTGTCCTCTTCAAGATCTGACCTTGCCCTCTTCTTGTGATCAATAACTAGAGTCAGATCTCAGGACAGTCTGATCCAGGAAGTATAACGGTTGTTCCTTGTATTCCAAAAGACTGTCAAGACCTAGCAAATGGACAGTAGCAGAAACCAGGAAAACACTCATGGAAGTATACCTTGAGAGGGTTAGACACGGGAGGCCTCAATATAAAGATGAGTGGGAGAATTAGTTGATTTATGGAGGACTTCCTCCCTAACTCAGAATTTAACATCTTGGCAAAAACATATAGATTCAGTGCTGACACACAACAGTGATGACTACTTGAAGCCTGAACACAGTGGACCATAGTGAATAAGGTAGAGTTGCTAGAATAACCTTGGTGGAGTACCGAGGAGGAGTCAAAGGGAATGGAGATGTTAGAGTGAATTTATCAGTGAGATAAGATAACTCTTCATCTCTCTATATTCCCCGTGGAAGTCCCAGAGGGCATTCCTTTGACTAAAGCAATGAGAAATGCACTGACAAAGAGAGCATGGTATCTTTTGAGAAGCTCCAGTGGCAGCTGACCCTGTGGACTGGGGTTGGTGGTATGGGGTGCTACCATGGGCTGGGCTCCTTGGCATCATCAGGATGATAGGATACTGGAATGACAAAGGCCAGGTGTCAAATCTTAAGTGACCACAGCAAGGTATATGTGACTATTATAATGGGCAACAAGGTTGGACAATGCCTTGGCCCTCAGGCATCTGTGGCTATGGCTAAAAGACCAGGGTGTTCCCAGAAGTGGGACAGATGGACAGCTAACCAGAGTGGCACTTGACCCATAGAACTGGAAAAAATGAAAGCTGGCACAAGTACATCTCAAAGTGGATCCACTGGGTCCTTGGACCCAACCTGTTGTTATTTTCCCCCTCCATTCTCCAAGGGCATAATTTGGATGAGTAAACAAAGCATCTGGCAGAATCCCATTGGTTCCCTGGCCTATTGAGTAAGAGCTATTAGGGTAGGAAGGGCCAAGTGGAAGCCTCTGAAACTATGTAACCCCAACTCCACCTGGAGAGTATGCCCAAGTCAACATGAACAGGATTGATGCCGCCACTACCAAAGATTCAAAGCATACAGGGACGATGGTCTCCAGCATATCCCTATATAATTCACCTATATGGCCCTTGAAAAAATAAACTGACAGATCACAGTGGATGATAGTGGACTACTATAAACTTAACCAAGTGGTATTTTCAGTCTCAACTGCTGAGCCAGATGTGATATCTTTACTAAAACAGATCAACATAGCCTCTGGCACTCTGTATGTTGCAATTGATCTGGTGAATGTGTTCTTTTCAACCCCTCATCAATAAACAGAATCAAAAGCAGGTCTTTAAGTGAGAAGGACATCAGTACATATTGGTAATCTTGCCTAAGGCAACATGAAGCCTCTTGTGCAATGTCACAAAATAGTCCATAGGGATCTTAATTGTCTTAATATTCCATAGGCATATGGAATGTGTAGGAACACTATCTTGATGACATCACACAAGTTTAACCTAGTAAATAGAAGTAACAACTTGTGTATCTGAGGGTAAAAATGCAACCCCACAAAGATTCCCCAACCTGCCCCACCAGTGACATTTTTAGGAGTCCAGGGATCTGGGGCATGCTGGTGCAAAATCTTTGAGGTGTTAGATCTTGTACCTTATTCTAGTTTTCTATTGTTACATTAAAAAAACCACAAAACTTAATGACATAAGTTTTTATTTCACTCATGGATTCTGTGGGTCATAAATTTAGATAGAACACAGAAGAAATGTTTTGTCTCTACCCTTTGATTTCTGCCAGCTTTTGTAAACCTGGGTCTATGATAGAATTCAGCCCTAATTCCCTAAAACATTCATTTGTATGGAATGAACTAATTTCTCTCCTATGTGTCTAGCATGGTATTAGTGATGTACTATACTTGGGAGGACTGAGAAAATAGTCATTCAACCCATTTTCCATCTTCTGTGGCTCAGATGAAGAACTCCAGTTGGGAAAGGCTGGCTAGAACCTAAGTTGGGAAAACTCGAATGGTTGAGAGTGACACAGACTGGACTGGAACCTTCTGGAGTCACCCTCACTTATATTTCTAATGCCTGCACTGGTTCACTTGAAGGCCAGGCTCAGGGAGGACCATCAACTGGAGTATCAACACACAGCACCTCCACATGGCTTAGACTATTCACAATGCAGCAGCTTTGGGGTAGTGGGAAGAGCACGGGTCTCGCTGGAAAAGGGAGAAACTATGTGGCCTTTTATGATCCAGCCTCAGAAGTCATCAGTATATCCTATTAGTTGAAGCAGTAAAAAGGTTAGCCATATTCTAGAGAATAGGACCTGCACCCCATCTCTTAATGGAATGAGAATCAAAGAATTTTGAAGGGTTTTAAAACCACCAAAATCTTTAGAAATCAAAGACAGCATATACCACACTTGGGAATATTGCTCTGACCTAGACCCATGTATGGATGACTTGGATGGCTGCCAGTTGTGAGTGTCACAGTCATATCTGCAGCAGATTCAGGCTGAGACACAAGTGGCCCTGTCATGCTAGATGACCAGCAGAGTTCATGGCGCTACTTATTGCAAATAAAGATATTGTGTGTACAGAGTCTCTGTGAAGTCCAATAAGGAGGGCTGCAGCACAGGTCCTGTGGCTCTGGAGCTCAGCCTTCATTCTGCAGCAGAAAAGTCTATTCCATTTGAGAACTAGCTCCCCCACCTACCCCCCGCCCAGGCTCTGATAAAGATGAATCCTGTGACCTTGGAACATCAAGTGATCATACAGCCAGAGCCACCTGTGTTGAGCCAGCTGTTTTCAGATCCACAGTGTCAGTCACAATGGTGGGCAGGTGCAGCAATAATCTATCAGTCACATAATGAAAATGGGCCAGAAGAGATCCAGAGGGCACAAGTAAATTCCATCTGTCCCAGATTTCTGTGTTATCTACCTCCCTTGCTCAGTTCACACCTAAGGCCTTATAGTTCTCTACAACCAGCCAATGAGGAAAAAACTTGCACTTGGTTCATGGATGGATAGCCTGGACAAGTGGGCAGTAGTGAAAGAGGGATGCCACCAGACCACATCCCATTTCAGGGATGGCCCTGAAGGACAGTGAAGGCCGCTCCTCCCAGTGGGCAGAGCCATGAACCATGTACTTGCTCATTCTCTTTGCAGGGAGGGAGAAGTGGTCTGAGTTAAGGGCCTGGGCCCATTGGCAGTGCCGAATGGCTTGCTGGTTGGGTCAGAAGCCTCAAAGAAGCAAACTTGCAAAGGAAGTTTGGAGAAAACCACAAAGATAGACCTATGGGACTGGACACATAGCACGGGGATCTCTGTCTCACATCAAGGCCCACCAGAAAACCTCCCCTGCAAGTGCAGCACTGAATGACAAGGTGACAGGTTGTCCCAAGGATACCAGCCAGCCTCTCTCCCTAGCCACTCCAGGACATGCATGACAGAGGGGACATGAGGCAGGGATAGAGGCTCTGCAGGGCCCCAACACCGTGAGTACCATCTCACCAAGTCCAGTCTAGCAACTGCTGTACTGAGTGAATGTCTGATTGTTACCAGAGAGACTGACGTGGAACACTCCATGTGGCACACATCCCTGAAGGAGACCAGCCAGTCTTTTGTTGATAGATTTTTACATTACATATCTTCTGCCCTGGAGGAATCAGTAATTCATCTTTATCAGAATGGACACTTATCTGGACATGAGTTTGCCTGCCCCAATACCTGTGCTAGCATCACCATCAACTTAACCATCCTGACATACTTGCACAGATGTTTGAGGTGTTAACACTCCAAGGTCAACTCTTAACCCATTGGTGCCAGGAGCCAGAAGCCAGGAAATGGCTCCTCTCTTCTGTTCCTTGAAAGGACAGTCCTGAGATATGGTTTCTACAGTTCCTCCGAGGTCCAAGCAGGATGGGGGCCCACTTGACCATAATAGGGACCAGCTCAGTTTCCCATTCTTGGTACCTGTACTGTATTTCCCAAAATAAACCTCCCGCATTCATGCTCTTTTCTCAGGCTCTGCTTGCTGGGAGAACCCAGGCTAAGATTCTGTCCCATCCATGCTTATTCACAAAACAGGCTTCTTCTGCAAAGTGAGAGGTCCAGGTGTTATAGTTCAAAAATCTCCACTCATATTGGCACCAAGGTGTGTGTTTGTTTGGGTAGAAGAGTTTGGAGAACACAGAATAATCGGGGGGTTCCTGCCTAGGGACTGTGGAGGCTTTGGTAGGATTCTGTTCGTGGCTATGACACTCGTCGCACTGGTCTTCAGGTAGGCTGTGCAGGTGGCGCACTGCCCAAGGGGGCTTGGCTGAGGAGTGGGGGCTTCATTCACCAAGCAGAGCAGCCTGGCACAAGCTTCACCTGCAGAGGAAGATGTGCCTGTTCCTAATTTATACAAGGGACTGTCAGCTCAGTAAGCCATGCACCTGAGAGGCACTTCCACCCAAGAAGGGCACGTTTTCTAATCACCAGAAAATCCTCCTCTGGGCTAGCGAAGTCCAGCATCCACCTACACTCCCATCTCTGCTACTCACCTCTTGATGGCCCCACATTTGGTTCAAAGCTAAGAGCATTTTCTTGATTAATTAAAGACTCAGAACACAGATCCGGTCTAGAACTACTAAGTAAACCACACTTTTTTTTTTTTAATTGGAAGGAACTTTAGAAATTATCTAAGGCTAGACCAAGCTCTCTATTTAACAGATGAGGAGACTGAGTCCAGAACCACTTCTGCATTGCCTCCTGCTCTCCTCAGGCCGGATGCCAGGTGCCAGCCAGGGCACTGCTCAGGAGCGGCCCAGCTCTGTTCCCATAGAGAACTGCTATCATTGAGTAAATGACCCCTTTCCTGAAAGAAACTTTATGATGATGAGTGAAATGAGAAAATGAAGCACCAACTGACATGGTACACACTTAGATTATACACTTTCACTTGTGCATGGTGTTTTTGGAGGAGTTTCTGTTTTTTATGACACTAGGCAATCTCTTGGCTTTGGTTACCAGGCTCCTGTGAAATTGAGGCCATCTTGTTGCATTCATGTTATTTCAATGTACATTGAGTACCAGGTCAAAAAGGAAAAAGGAATGAAAGAAGAAGAGACTGGTTGAATGGCCATTTGATTGTTGTGTTTTCAACAAGCCCTGGACACTACACTGGGGCCTTTGGACTCACTGGTGACACAGCTTTCAGCGTGTTCTGTTGTAGTTGGTAATTGATCATATTTCACTTTAAAATGAAAGATGAGACTGACAAAAATCTTGTTAGAAAGCCCCTGGCTAAGAGGAAGCCAAGAAAGAGATACAGGTAAGCTAGTTTCCCAGAAATAAAATAAAGAGCACGAGGGATCGAGATGCGGCCCAGGCTTAAAGAGTTCTTGAATTCTCATCTGAGCTCTGTCACTTACCTTGACGTTCTGTGCTGACTTTTCCTCATTATCTTGCCCAGGTGGCTGTTCCCAACCCTATATAGGTTAGTAGATTAAATAACAATGACAACATGCTTGAGCGTGCCCCACTCCCCTCTGTGGCCCGAGCAGGTGGCTGAGCCCGAGTGCGTCCCTGCCATGCCTCCTTTCAGAGCACACTGTGCGGTCTAAGGACCCACTTGGCCGCTCGGGACCTGAAAGTCTCGCCACTCCGGTCTCCATTCTGTCTGATCTCAAGGAACATGAGCTAGAAGCAGCCGCACACCTGCCCCGGCCTGCCGCCGACCACTGCCGGCCCCTGCACTTCTCCTGCCAGGAGAGGGCAGGCAGCGAGCCTGGAGGAAGTGAGGTTTGAAGAACAGACGGGATTTCCACACACCGTCATCAGGCCATGGGGAGGGTCTTCCAAAATGTGCGGGACCCGTTTCGCATTGTGGGCGGGTAGAGAGGGCGATCCCAGCCCCCTGCTTGAAAGTAGCAGGGAGGGAACCGTGGGGGCAGGGGAGGGCCCTTTTGTGCAACACTGGACAGTGGTTCAGAGACGGTGCCCAGGAGCCCCATTTCCTGGTTAGAGTCCCAGCTATGCTGCTTATCAACTCTGTGAATTGAAGAAAGTATCTTAATGTCTCTGTGCCTCAGTTTCCTCATGTGGGAACTGGGGACAATAATAAGTAACATTTATTGACAGTTTGCTATGTGCCACACCCACCTCAGAACACTTTACTCATATTTATCCATTTAATCTTCACAACCACCCCATGAGGTAGACACTACTCTTGCCTCCATTTTACAGATGAGAAAACTGAGTCTCTTAGCCACTCAGTAGAGTGGTGGACAACGTCCCTTTCTTCATAGGGCTGTTGTGAGAATTAAATAAGTTAATCATATTGAGTGCTTAGAGCAAGCCATGCATGCACCCCACTCCCCAGTAAGTGCTCATTAGATGTGCACAGCCACTATCACCCAGGACCTTGAAGTGGGAGAGGGCATGGAGCAGAGATGGGACAGCAGGAAGCAAGAGTCAGATCTGAGATAACAGGGTCTTCTTTTGCCTGGCAGTCCCCTCTTTCCACCAAGCAGCAGGGATGATATTATTGGGGTCCAAAGGTGCACAATTTTATCTCTGTATAAAATCCTACAGATAAATTCTATGCTCAGTTGGGGCTAGATGATCTGTAATCCCATCTCCATGCGTTTGAAGCTCTGAGCACAGGCAAAAAACTCAAATCACTCAGCCCACAGTGCCCCAACAGTCTCCTTCATTGTGTTTTGGTTCCTGACTGAGAGACAGCCCTTCCCCACAGCCCCGCTGTGCCGCCAGACGCCGGCCTCCCTGGCTCACTCACAGTCCCTTGTCCGCGGGCTGCCAGGGGACCTGGCCTATGGGAGGCCCTGGCGGGAACAAGAAGGCAGGAGGAAAGAGGCCGGGCTGTGTCTCCCCTGCCTCGCTGGTGTCTGACCATGGCTGAGACGCTTCACTACTGCAGCTCCCGTGGGGGCCAAGGGGTGGAGGTCCTGCACAGCCCCTGTCCCCCGGGGTTGGTGACTCTGCTTCCTCCTTTTGTCCCTTTGGCCCTGGGAGTGATCATGGCCCCACTCTGTGGCTGCTGTCAGGTGCCCCTTGCTTGCTCCCTGCTGCTTTCCCCAGCACCACAAGCCACGCCTCAACTCACTTCCTCACGGGCCATCTGGGTGACATGGGTCCCGGCCAGGCCCAGGCTGGTGCCCAACATTCAGGGCACCATTTTCCCCCGGAGGCCCAGAGGCAGAGCTGCACCCTGTCCATTCATTATTATTATAAAAGTCACTCTGCTTGAAAATGCCCAATAGTTCATTTTTCATGTTTATAAACACTAAAATTAGAGGTAATAGATGAGCGTGAAAAACAAAACAAGTATCACATATATTCTCAGCACACACTGTTTTTACCATGTGCATTTTTTCTTATCACAAAAAGATCACAATGCATCCACTATTGTTTACTAGCTTAAATATATCATGAAAAATTTTCTTCATTAATAGATATACTCTGACATCAACGAATTTATTTACTAGTATCTCTAAGTCATAATTCTTAATGGTAGTGTTCTATCTAGGTCTGTACCATAGTTCAATCAGTCCTCTGTTAACAGACATTCAGGTAGGTTCCAATTTTTCTTTGTTATAAATACTGCTTCAATAAACATCCTTGTACAATATAAAATACTTGAAAATACAACACAATCAACTCAGTCTTCCTAAAGCAAAAGCCGCACAGGTGCAGTGGCAGCATGGCCACCCCCACCTCAAAAGATAATGGCTTCTGCCTTTCCTGCCTCCCACTGATGCTGTGAGGGTCAACTGAGAACATGTATACGGAAGTTCTTTACAAACTGTGACGTGTACGGGGCGGCTATTCTAGTGTGATCTTATTCTTCCACAACAACCCCGCAAGGCAAGCACAGTGGATGTATCCTCAAGGCACATTGTACTGACAATTTTGCCAGACTTCAAGAATGGAAGTCTTACTTTTAGGCTTTTATATATTTATTTCTCTTTAGCACAACAAAGAATTGTGTGTAAGAAAAGCCACCTTCCTGTACGAGAGTAAACGACCAGCTGGCAGTGCACTCTCTCTGTCCTGGTGCCTGCTAACTCATCGTGTCCCCTCGAGAGGACTGAGAGGACCCCTGCAATCAAGTGAAGGAATTCGAGTCATCCAAAAGGTCCTCGTGGCTCTGAAGTCCCTCCTGTAGTATTGGTTACCCCAACTCCTACAGCTGATTAGTCATAATGACTCCTTTCTGTTCCTTTCCTAATAGTCTCTTCTGAAAAGCACTTTAGATAACTCGGCTTGATTAAAAAAAAAATTGAGCAGTAGTTTAGACTTTTTTAAATGGGAACTTTTATGTCAAGTATAGAAGCTACACTGACATCTCACATGAAAACTACCCCATCACTCAGAAAGAGGCTCTCCATTTTGGATGGATTCTTGATTTACTTTCTGTGAATCTAAGTTCATGGATTTTTCTCTGCTCTTGCTAAGGCAATACTATTAAAATGTCAGAACACAGTTTCCTGGAGCAACAGTCTTACATAGTTTTCAATTCTTAATGAGAGGCATCAGACAAGTTTTTAAAATCTGACTTGAGTCATGCTTAATGCTATTTCTTAACTAGTATGAAAAGAAAAGGGTGCTGTGTGTTAAAGTGGCTCTATTCTACCAAGGTGAATGGTGTTCTGGGGCATGATATTCTACCTGCTCGCTTGTTTTCTATTTGGCTTTTCCACAAAAACTCAATAAAGGGGATATAAGCCTACTTTATAGTGTCAAAAAAAGTTTTTACTTTAAATCCCCATGAATTAAGAAAAGGCATAAAGCCTCCTCTCCTCTCCGACTCGTTTCCCAACTACTTGATATTTTTCTCTCTTCTGGGAAGGAGAGCAAGGTGGGGCAGGGCATGGCGTCTATGTGCCAAATGCAACTTTCCTTAATAGCACGGGAGGACCAGGGCTTGTTTTCCGAGAGTCAAGGAAACACCTGCTACCTAGTGAGACGAGTCTGATCCAGGGGTATTGACAAGGAGAGGTGTGCAGGTCTTGCACAAAGATACTGAAATTGCTTTTGTTTCCTTCCTTCCTAATTTTGTCTCTGTAGATGTCTTGCTGTTTCCATGGGTTTATTCATTTCCATCACACCACCACCACCCATCATTTTACAGTGGTGTATTCAACCAAAGAAAATGAGTAAGAAAAACAACTATGATAGTAAAAAAAACAATAAAACCAGATCCAAAATTGCCATATGTGAGGCCCATGGGAGTCCCTGATTAATTTTCATTTTCATTGTTTAGTTCTGAGTGTGGCCTGTTTCGGTAAATGTAAGAATAAGTATGTCATAGACTTGATTTCCTTGTAGCTTTAAAAAAAAAAAATGAACCATCTCGAGTCTCTTTCTTACCATGATGGATTCCTGGAAGGCAAGAACTGTAACTCTATGAGCAAGTGGTCCCAATACCACAGTGGCAGAACTTTGTCACATAGCAATTCCCAAAATGGGAATTTTGGTAGATTTTAGAAAGCAGCCAGCTAACCTTAAAAGCATCATGTTTGGAGGCAAAATTGTGCATTCTTGTTTGTCTCTCTTATCCTTTCTTGGATTCATATTCTCCTACACATTTTGGGTGCTTGAAACACTGACCTGAAAAAAATAATCAATTAGCAAATAGTTATGGGGATAGGACACTCAAGGAGTCTAGTTGAAAAAAAAATTACCTGCATGATAATTGTACAACAAGTACTTGTAGAAATGCAAAAGTGGGCCTGGCATGGTGGCTCAGATCTGTAATCCTAGCACTTTGGGAGGCTGAGGTGGGAGGATCACTTGAAGCCAGGAGTTTGAGACCAGCCTGAGCAGCATAGTAAGACCCCATCTCTATAAAAATAGAAAAATTAGCCAAGCACCTGTAGTCCCAGCTAATTGTGAAGGTGGTTTGAGCCCAAGAGTTCAAGGGTGCAGTGAGCTATGATCACACTACTGCACTCCAGCCTGGGTGATGGAGCAAGACCTCGTCTCAAAAAAAAAAAAAAAGAAAAATCATTTCAGAAGTGGAGAAATCACTATATTTTGGGAAAAAATCAGGAAAGGCCAACTATAGGAGCAGAACTGTGAGCTGAGCCTTAGATAGGTAGGAAGGCTGGATGTGACTCAGAAGGTGGACAGTAGGAGGGAAGATGTGGCTTTTGAGGGGTACAAGTTGACAGAGGTAAGGAGGTAAGTTTGAACACGTATGTTCAGGAGACGGCAAGTCTGACTACAAAGGTGTTTTCATGGAGAGGCAGTGGCACCTAAGAGGGACATGTCATTAGTATAAGCTAGTTCATTGAAAGAAAGCCTAGGGGATTTGGACTTCATCCTGCAGGCAACAGAAAGTCACTGGACATTTTTGGGCAAGAGAGAAGCAAGGAGAGAAATGTCTTTAAATACGACTGTGACAAAAATGGTGTCAGGAGGCTCCTGTGCAGTCCAGCTGTGAGGCCATGAGGCCTGGGAGAGAGTGGGAGGGGACCTGACCCCTTCCAAGGAGGCTGGACAGAAGTCTGGAGGATGTTCAGGGTCCCCTCATCCCTTCAGGAAACACCTCTCAGATAAAGCTTTTTCACTTTCTCTGAAAATCTTCCAATTCTATACCCCTACTTGGCCCTTGACAGTCTGATAAACTATGCTGTGCTAAGATGTTAAGGGTAGGTTATGACTTAAAGTAGGTGCAAGATAACAGAAAATTGCAGAGTGATGAGACAAATTAAGCAGAGGGCACCCCGTGAGAGATAACGCCTCACCGAGTGCCTTCAAAACATGTCTAGCAACACACAGTGTTTAATAGTAAGAAACAAAAAAATTGGGGTGTGTGTAGGGATGGAGAATTATATAAGATTCTATTTACTCAGCATTTTTCTTCAAGTTGTGGCATTTGGGTTGTGGCTGATTGCTATGACACCAAGAGAAAGCAAGTTAGTTTGGATTGTCTCATTTTTCTGCTTTCCAAATTACATAGATTGCTCAAGGTCTTTGCCCTCCCCACATCTGGACTTCAGGAATGAGTCATCTAAGGAGGCACCCCCAAACAGAAGTTTCTGCTCTCTGCAGTTGCTCTAATGGGTACTCTCTACATGGAGTGCCTGTTAGACAAATTGGCAAAGAAAACAGAAGTTTCTAAAGCAATCATGCAAATTTTTACAGGCTTAGGGTCTCAAAGAAATTGAGCCCAGCCAAAAGGACCACCGGCATCTGCCAGGGAGAAGAACCTTGCCTCTAAGAACGTTCTCTCCAGCCTTCCATGTTTCCTTCCATGACAGGCATCCGTGGGGTGACAATTAGGTGTGGTGGGTGGGCCTTTCTGTGGGCTGGCAGCCTATTTTAACTTCCAACTGTGGGAGTGAGCTTTAACTCTGTGCTAAAATTAGGGGAATCCAGCAACTCCTGTGGTTATTTCAATCAGTTCCCACTTATTGAGTAGCAGCGGCACAGTTAAGTAATAACACGGTAACCTTGCCAAGGCATAAATGAAACGCGGAGTGTTGCCCAGTTGGATCTGAAATCGCTTTAGTGATCTAAGTGGAGAGCCAAACCGACAAAAGGGCTGCTGGCCCCTCTGGGGGTGGAGGGGCTGGGGACACGGAATAGAATCCCTGGAGCGGCTCCTCTGATGCCGGGGGGAGGTGTGAGGACGCAGGCACGGATTGCCTGGCAATCTAAATTTCGCTGAAGAAATGCCAAGAGCCGCAGTGGTCTGGAAGGCTTGGTTCGATCTCCCCCCTCAGAGAGGGCACAGGGCTCTGCCAGCGGATGCTGCCATCAGAGCCAGGGCACCCGACGAGATCTTGGCCCCTGGTGCTTGAGTTCGCGCCGTGGTAATGGATATAATAATGATCTAGATGAGCAGCATCCATGCCACACTGTGGAGAACGTTGTTCTGGCTGGCTCTACCTCGAGAGGGCGATTTTCTCTAGCTGAGACAGACGGAGGCCTAGATGCCAGCTCCCAGGTCAGACAGGCAGCCGAGGTCGAGAGAAGATGAAGAGGAGGAGGAGGTCAGACGCAGAAGACTTGAAGAAAGGCTCCGTGCGGGATGCTTGGAGCAAGGCCCACATATGCCCACTGGGTTAGGGTTAGAGTTGTGGGGAGAGACCTGTGGTGGCAGAGGTCATTGGTAACCACAGATTGATGACTCAAGGTTTTGGATCACGTAATTCACCTTCCCCACTCTTCCAGCTGTGTTGGCTGTTACCCTCTGAATGGGTAAGCTGACCCAAGTTCAAGTCCAGCCCACACTCCAGGGACAGAGTTCACACAAGGGCAGGAATGCCAGGAGGCAGGGTCATGGGTGGCCATCTCAGAAGGCCTCCTACCACATTCGCCATGCTCATTTAGCTTATCCAAGAAGGCTGGAGAGACAGAATGCACAGCAGAAAAGAAAGAAAAAGGAAATCCACCTATTGCACTGCATGTCTGACAGTGGCTGCCAAACCTGGCTGCACTCAGAATTGATTACCTAGGAGCTTTGAAAATAGAATGATACCTGGACTCCACCTTAGATATTCTAATTTAATTGGTCTCAGGTGGGTCCCGGGCATCAGTATTTCTAAATCTCCCTGTGTAATTCCAGTGAGCAGCGAGCTTGGCAAACACGGACTTAGTCTTTCTAGCAAAGGTTAGGTAACGAAGGAGACTGCAGCTTTGACTGAACGAAAGCCTGGGCGTAAACTCTGAGGGTTTTCCAGGTGGAAAGGCGTGTTAAAGGTCGCCGGGTGGACGCCTCTCCCGGCCTAGCTGAGCGCTGACTCACCTCCATAACATCCGCGACAAGGACAGGTGCCTCGACCCCCGAGCCCCCTCCCGCCCCCACACACACACGCGAGGCCAGGCCGCTCACGGAGGGACCCGAGGGCCGCTCAAAGGTTACCTTATGTTGAACTGATTTCAATGATCTCTTCTATTCTTGTTCCTACCCTTTGAGTCTTAGTAGAAAGGCACAAAGAAAATTCCACATAAAGATGTTTAAAAAAAAAAATCTAAGCACCAGCTGTGTTCCTGGATTGAAGGTTTGGCTCTGTTATACCTTCAAACAGGAGGACGCCTGCTGAAGCCAGAGGGACAGGTCTCAGCAGCCGGGAAGCTCATCTCCGTTCTCCACCCCCAGAAACCTGCCTGCCTACACTTTCCCCTCCTAACGGTCCTTCCCATGCTACTTTGACTTTTTTGTTCCAACAGTCACCTCTATCTTAAAATCGGGGCCTTACAAAAAAAGTAGCTTTCGTGTCATTAATTAATGTTTTCATTCAACAAATATTTATTAGAGGCCTGTTCTGTCCCAGGCAGTGCAGTGGCAGGTTCCAGAGAATGTACTGGTGGAGCAAAGACAGCCACCGCTCCCTCCTCACGGGAGCCTTAACTAAATAATCACACAAACACATGTCGAGTCACAGCTGTGCCCTGCGGCGTGCAGGACACGCAGCTGGTGATTTGAGGGCACGTCATGGGGCCTGACTTTGCCTGGTGTCAGCAAAGCCTTCCCCTGAAGAGCTGGGGCTTGGGCTGAGAAGGAAGGGCTGGGGCAGGGTGAGCCACAGGGGCTGGGGGAGGCCGGAGCGAGGTCCGGGCAAAGGCCCTGGGCTGGGAGGGAACTCGCGTGTAGGAGAGGTTGCGAGAAGAGCTGTTTGGCTGAGGCCCACTGCAAGGGAGAGTGGCCTGAGGAAGGGGTAGCGGCCATGGTAAAGCACATTACAACCCCAAGAACAATAGGAAAGCCACAGAAATGGTTACCAGGCAGAGGGAAGTGTAGAGATGTTAGAAATAGCCTTCAGGCCCCGCCATGCTGTGGGTGGGGTCAGGCCTCGGACACTACTCAGGTCCCTGCGTCGTCACTCTTGCTGACCATGGAGAGGGGCACCCGCTGTCCCTTCTCTGCCACCTTCCGCTGGCCCTTCCCACTGCCCTGGGTCCCCAACAAGAGCCAGGTGATACATAACTGTGACATCTGGGTTTTGTACACTGCACTCAGAACGAAGTTTCCTGGTTTGGGGAAGCATTGTTCAGAAAAAACTTGCAAGCAGCTAGATTTTCTTCCTTTAAAATGTGATGCATGTAAACAAGATTTCTGTAAAGATCATTTAACACGTGCTTCACACAGATGTCCTTTGCATTTGAGGAGGGTGTGCAGGTCCTGGTGTGCCCACTTTGTAATAGCCCCACCCCTGTAAAAAAAAGAAAAGGAGTGATATCAGATGCAGTGGTTGGCTATCACACTGATAGAGACTATAAATATCATCCTGGGAAGAATAAAAAGATTTTTTACATACTGGTGCTCAAAAGAGGGGTGAAAGGAAAAAGAAAAAGGAGATGCTGCAGGTGGCCTGTGACCAGTGCTGTGACAATTTCTGTACCCAGCATAGACATCCTCTGGACCACAGCTGCAGGCATGGGTGAGAAGGGACTCTCAGCTGTGACTGAGCTGGCTTAGAACACATGGTAACTTAAGTCGAACCAGCACAACCTCCAGGGTGGGGAACGGAACATCCTGGAGCGTGGCTCCATACTGAGTTGTGGATCTTAAATCTTTGCTGTTAGAGTTGGGGTGAATGTAATAAAATTAAATTCTAAATTTAAAAAAAAAGAAGAAGAAAGAAATTTCCTTCAAATAAGGTACCTCCCCACCAGCAATTCATGCCCTTACTCTGCATTTGGGTTTTAGAACATGGAAAGCTCCTCTTAAAAACTGGAACATTCTTTTTAAATATCCAAAGGCTTCTAATATTTATTCATTCATTTATTCATTCTACAACTATTCTTGGGCACCCACTATGGACACCACTGCCTCTCGGGCAGGGCTCCAGTGGAACGTACACGCAGGTTAGAGAGACAGACGCAGGACAACAGCCACGTCGCCAGGGGCCCCTAGAGCTCTGCACACCCCCAGCGCCCCCCACGCCCAGCCATCCTCAAACAGACACGGGTATGTGCGACACTGTGACTCACAGGGGGAGACGATGGTGAACAAAGTCTCTGCTCTCACCAGGCTCACGGCCTAGAAAAGAGAGCCAGGTAACACGTAACAGGTAAACATATGCACAAACCAGGTAGCTATAAACGCTATGAAGCTAAAACAGGAAAGAGGGGTGCAGAAAGATGAAGGGCTCGAAATATTCAAGGAAGGGTTCTGATTAAGTGGCCTTGGCACAGCGAGGAGGCTAGGAAGCCACGCGGAGGAACAGCATTCCAGGGGATGGAAGAGCAAGTGAGCAGCGAGGAAGACTGTCCTTTGGGAGCAGAGGGTTATGACGTCAGAGACGTGGGCAGGAACCAGGCCACGACCACGTAGCGCCCTGCCGGTCACGGTGAGGAGCTTGGGTTCCGCGCTGTCACGGGAAGCCTGCATCTGTAATAAAGCCGGGCACAAGGTGGCTAAGTGCTGAGAGAAAATAAATCCGCTTAAGGGGCTGCAGAGAGGCTGGAAGGCTCTTTAAAACAAACAGGCAGAGACGCTCTCTCAGAGGAAGTGACTTCAGGCCTGAGTCCTGAACTCTCTGAAGCAGTAACCACGCAGATTTCTGGGCAAGGCCAGTTCCAGGCAAGAAAATAGCACTAGAGTGGGAAGAGGCATGGCATGTCCTGGAAAGGGCAGTACGCTCGGAGTGGCCAGAGCCTGCAGGGAGGAAGGCGTGGGAGGAAGCCAGCCCCAGAAGCTGGCAGGGCCAGGCCCAGGCCCCGGGAGGGAGGCCATGGTGCAGTGCTCGGCTTCTGTTCTAAATGCACTGGGAGGACTTGGGAGGAGCGTGCATGGAGAAATGGCACGGTTTCTGTTCTGGTGGGACTGCCACTGCCCCGACTGCTGTGTGGAGAACAGACAGTAGTGGGGAAGAAGTGGAAGCAGAGAGACCAGACAGGAGGCTGGTGGAGTCGCTGGGCCAAAGACAGCGATGGCTTGGAGGGAGGTGGCAACAGTGATGAGGCTGGGGACCTGTTTTGAGAGCAGAACTGGCAGCACTCACTGGTGAATTGGGTAGAAGGGTGGGAGAAACAGAGAAACCAAGGCCGGCTTCTGTTTCAGGTACTGTAGCTTGCTTGTTTGCTGAGGGAACTGGCTGAAAACCCAGTGGGCTGTGATGGTTCTTCGAGACTAAGAAGAGTGTGGAGCAAAGCCACAGCCCCGGGCAGGGCCTGGGTGAGGCGCTGCAGCCTGGGGGTGGCGAGGCTGGGAGGGAAACAGGAGGGCGCTGTGCGGCGGTGGACCCTGAGCAGGGAGAGGAAGGGAAGGCCTGGCCCTAAGGAGCACGGGGCTGGGAGGACTCTGAGGGAAGGCGTCACAGGTGTGCTCCATAGATTATTATTTTTTAATCATGATACAGTAAAATTGACTTTGTGTCTCTCTGTGTGTGTATAGGTCTATGGATAGACCTCATATAGATACATAAAACCATTACCACAACCAGGATACAGAGCAAGTCCATTGCACAGAAATTCCCTCGGGGTTTTCCTTTGATCTATTCTCTATTACTATATTTTTACCTTTTGGGGACTGCCATAAAAATTGAATCATATAGGGTAAATCTTTTGAGACTAGATTCTTTCACTCAGAATGCCTTTTTTTTTTTTTTTTAAACAGGGTATTACTCTGTTGCCCAGACTGGAATGCAGGGTGTGATCATAGCTCACTGCAGCCTCGAACTCCTGGGCTCAAGCGATCCTTTCACTTCGGCCTCCTGAGTAACTGGAACCATGGGCACATACCCCAGCCAGCTAATTTTTCTATTTTTTGTAGAGACAGAGTCTTGCTAAGTTGCACAAGCTGGTCTGGAACTCCTGGCCTCAAGTAGTCCTCCCACTTCGGCCACCCAAAGTGCTGGGATTACAGGCATGGGCCACCATGCCTGGCCCAGAATTCTTACAAATGCTTCGGAGTTTCAACCAAGTTGTTGCTTTTCATTGTTAACTAAATATTCCAATGTATGGATGCACCACAGTTTGTTTATCCACTCACCCATTGAAGATACATTTGGGTTATTTCCAGGTTTGGGCAATTATGAAGAAAGCTGCTAAAAATGTTCATGTATAGGCTTTTATAAGAAATTAAGTTTCCATTTCTCTAGGGTAAACACCCAGGAGTGGGATTGCTGGGTCATATGGTAAGTGTATGTTTAGCCTTATAAGAAACTGCCAAACTGTTTTCCAAGGTGGTTGCTCCATTTTGCATTCCCACCTGCAGTGTATGACAGTTTCATTCGCTTGGCATCTTCTCTGGCACTTTGTCTTCTCAGCATTTTTCTTTGATTTCAGCCATTCTATTAGGTGCGTGTAGTATCCAATTGTGGTTGTAACTTGCATTTCCTTTGTGACCAATGCAAGCATCTATTTATGTGCTTAACTACTATGATTATGTCCTCATTGGTGATGTGTTCAAAACTTTTGCCCAATTTTTAATGGGTTATTTATTTTCTCCCTATTAAGTTTTGAAAGATCTTTATGTATTCTGGATACAAGTCCTTGGTCAGATAGGTAGTTTGAAAATATATTTTCCCAGTATGTGTATTGACTTTTCATCCTCCTAGTAGTGTCTTTCATAGAGCAAAATTTTTAATTTTGACAAATCCATTTGTCAAATTCTTTTAATGCATCTTGCCTTTGGTGCCATGTCTAAAAACTCTTTGTAACAACAGATTATAAGTATTTTTTCCTGGGTTTTCTTCTAAAAGTTTTATAGTTTTACATATCATATTTAAATCTAAGATCCATTTTGGGTTAATTTTTGTATAAGGTGTGAGGTTTAGGTCAGGGTTCATTTTTTTTGCATATAGATTTTCAATTGTTTTAATACCTTTGTTGACAAGATTATCTTTTCTCCATTGAACTGTTTCGTACTTTTATCAAAAATGAATTGACCATATGTTTTGGGGTCTATTTTTAGAGTCTGTTCTTTTCAATCTATGTGACTGTCCTATTCTCAATACCATACTGTCTTGATCACTAGCTTTATATTATGTCTTATTGTTGGGTAGTATGATTCCTCCAACCTCATTCTGTTTCAAAATATTATTCTAATTGCTTTGCTTTTCCACATAAGTTTTTTATGTCTTCACTTTTTATTTATTTTAATGTTTATAACAGATTTATTATCTTTATGTGATAAGAACACAACATGAGATCTGCCATCTTAAGTTTTTAAGTGCACAATACATTATTATTAACTGTAGGCACAATATTGTATAGTAGATCTCTAGAACTTATTTGTCTTGCTGAAACTTTATACTCATTGACAAGCAACCCCCTATTTACCCCTCCACTGAGCCCCTGGAAACCACCATTCTGCTCTCTGTATGAGATTGACTATTGTAGATACCACATATTTTAGATGCCTCATATAAACGGAATCATGCAGGATTTGGCCTTCTGTGACTGGTTTCTTTCACTTGGTTAATGTCCTCCAGGTTCATCCATGTTGTCACATATGACAGGATTTTCTTCTTCTTTAAGGCTGAATAATATTTCATTGTCTACAAATACCACATTTTCTTTATTTGTTCATCCGTTGACACTTAGGTTGATTCCATATCTTGGCTATTATGAATAATGCTGCAATAAACATAAGAGTATAGATATCTCTGTATGTGTTCTTTGGAGACATGTGGATTTAAGACCTTTGCCCATTTTTTTATTTGGGTTATTTTGTCTTGTTTTTTGTTTTTGTTTTTTGGGAGTTTTTAAAAATATTTAGTTGCAGAAGTTCTTTATATATTTTAGATATTAACCTCTTATCGGATATATGATTTACAAATATTTTCTCCCTTTTTGTTGATTGTTTCCCTTGCTGTGCAGAATGTTTTTAGTTGGATGTAGAACCACTTGTCTGTTTTTGTTTTCATCATGTATTTGACATCATATCCAAAAATCATTACCAAAACCAATGTCACGAAGTTTTTCCCCTATGTTTGTCTCTAGGAGTTTTACAGTTTCAGTTCTTATGTTTAGGATTTAATCCATCTTGAGTTGATTTTTATGTATGCTATAAGACAAGGATATAATTTCATCCTTTTGCATGTATATATCCAGTTTTTTCAATACATTAAAAGGACCATACACCATAGCCAAGTGGAATTTATCCCTGAGATGCAAGGATGGTTCAACATATGCAAATCAATTAATGTGATATACCACATTAACAGAATGCAGGATAAAAAATCACATGATCATTTCAATAGATGCAGAAAAAGTACTTGACAAAATTAAATAGCATTTCATCATTTAAAACCCCCAACAAACTAGAAATAGTTTAACTCAACATAACAAAGGCCATATATGAAAAGCACACAGCTAACCCCATACTCAATGGTGTAAACCTGAAACTAAAAGCTTTCCCTCTAAAATTAGGCAATGATGCCAGTCTCAACATAGTACTGAAAATACTAGCCAAAGCTTAAGCAAGAAAAAGAAATGAAAGGCATCCAAATCAGAAAGAAAGAAGTAAAATTATCTCTGTTTGCAGTCAACATGATCTTGTATGTAAAAAATCGTAAAGACTCCACACAAAAAAATTGTTAGAACTGATAAGTAAATTCTGTAGTTGCAGATACAAAATCAACATACAAAAATCAGTTGCATTTCTATACATTAATAATGAACTATCCAAAAAGGAAATTAAGAATAATTCCATATACAATAATATAAAAAAAGAATAAAATACTTAAGAATACTCTGAACCAAGGAGGTGAAAGACTTGTACACTGAAAACTATAAAGCACTGATGAAAAAAATTAATGATGCAAATAAATATGAAAACACCCCACATTCATAAACTGGAAGATCTAATATTGTTAAGATGTCCATACTTCCAAAGTGGCCTACAGATTCAGTGTGATCCTCATCAAAATCCCAAATGAAATTTTTTTGCAGAAATAGAAAAAACAGTTTTAAAATTCATATGAACCCAGAAAAGACCCAAAATAGCCAAATCGATCTCAAGAAAGAAGTACAAAGCTGGAGACATCACACTTCCTAATTTCAAAATATATTATAAAGCTATGGTAATTAATTAAAACAGTGTAGTACTGGCATAAAAACAGCCATATAGGTCAATGGAACAGAAGAGAGAGCCCAGAAATAGACCCATGAGTATACAGTCTACTGATCTTCAACAAGAGTGCCAAGAATACACAATGAAGAAAGGATAACCCCCATATAAATTTTAGAATTAGCAGGTTTATATCTACAAAAATTCCTGCTGGGATTTTGACTGGAATTGTGTTAAATCTGTAAGTCAATTTGAGATTGATTGACCTCTTTACAAACTTGAGTTTTTCAATTCATGAACAGGGTATGTCCATCCATTTAGTTAGATCTTTTTGATTGCTTTTATCACCATTTTATAGTTTTTAGTAAATAGATCCTGGGCATATTTTGTTATAGTCATAGCTAAGTGTCTCATTTTTTAAAGTTATTATAAATGAATTTTTAAATTATTTTCCAATTATATATTAAATTGTAATATTATGTGTAATAATTATTATTTAATTGTAATATTACCTTGTATCCTACAATCTTAATAAACTCTACTATTGCTTCTAGAAGGTTTTTTTGTAAATTCCTTTGAATTGTCTTCATAGACATGTATGTCATGTGTGAACAGACATTTTTATTTCTTCCTTTCCAATCTATTATACATGACTTATATCTTTTTTTTTTTTTTTGTCTTTTTGTGTTTGGTTGAACTCCCAGCACAATATTGAGTAGAAGTGGTGAGCATGGAGATTATTGTCCTGTTCCCTATCTTAAAAACAAACTATACAATCTTTTACCACTAAGTATGATGTTAGCTATAAGATTTTTTTATAGATGCTATTTATTAGTTTGAAGAATTCCCCTTCAATCTCTAATTTGCTAAGAGTTTTTGTTGTAAACAGACGTTGAATTTGTCACATGCTTTTTCTGCAGCAAATGAAATACCTGTGTGATTTAGGTTCTTCAAACTGTTTATATAGCTGATTACATTTGGTCATGGTATGATAATTCTCCTTATATATTGCTGGATTTGACTCACTAATTCGCTTTGTTGAATTTGTTGTTTCCATGTTAATGAGGGATATTTATAGCTTCATTGTGTTGTATTTGTTTGTATTATCTTTTTTTGTATGCATCTTTATAAGATGCAGATGCAAGTAAAGCAGTGTTAGAGGAAAATTTATAGCATTAAATACTTACTTAAAACATTTAATAATGCTATAAAAGAAGGAAAAATTCAAATCAACAATGGAGGCTTCCATCTTAAGAAACTAGAAAAAGAAGAGAAAAATAAACCCAAAGCAAGCAGAATTTTTTTTAAAAAAAAAGTTCATTAAGAACAAGAACAAAAATTAGTGAAACAAAACAGGATCTGTTTGATACCAAGTTAATGCTGGACTTATAAGATCAGTTGGGAATGTTCCATACTCTTCCATTTTCTGGGAGAAAGTGCATAGAGTTGATCTAATTTCTCTTTGAATGTTGGGGAGAATTAACCAGTGTAATCATCTGAATTCTGGAGATTTTTTTCAGTAGAATTTTTTAATTTTTAATTTTTATTATTATGAGTAGATGTGATGTTTTGATATAAGCATACAATGTGTATTTTTCTGCATAATTTTAGGTATAAATCGAATCTCTTAAATAATTATGGAACTATTTAGGTTATCTATTTCATCTTGAGAGTTTTGGTAGTTTGGACTTTTCAAGGAATCAGTACAGTTCTTCTCAGTTTGAATTTATGTGCATAGAGTTGCTTGTAGTATTCCCTGATGCTTTTTTTTTTATTGTCTGTGAGATCTATAGCAGTATTTTTTCTTTCATTCTTGGTATCAGTAATAGTGTTCTCTCTCTCCTCTCTCTCTCTCTCTCTCTCTCTCTCTCTCTCTCTCTCTCTCTCTCTCTCTCTCCCCTCTCTCTCCTCCCAACCCTCCCTTACTAGAGGCCCATTAGTTTTAATGATCTTTGCAAAGAACCAACTTTTGGGTTTTTTTTCCCCCTATTATTTTTCTGTTTTTGATTTCATTAACTCTGCTCTTCATGTCTTCCTTTTTTCCCATTGCTGCCATTAAGAGACTGCCTGGGGACTGGCGCATAAGGGAACAGAGACAATAAAAAAGAAATAATGGGTTTTTGTACTATTCCCGAGTGTTAGGAGTTTCCTTTCCCACCCCTTGAACAAGCTTCTCCTGGAGCTTTCTCTGCTCCCTGGTGCCCACTTCTGGCGTCCAGACCACACTGTGTTTAGTGGTACTCCAAACTCGGGTCTTTTTCACCAATTTGCTTGCTACTATTTACTTTCTGGAGGCCTCATACATTTGTGCAGGTTTATAGTTGCAGTCGATCATAGTAACCAGGTGGAGTTTCTTTCATCTGACCCAGAACTGAAACTTTCCCCCACATTCTTTGAGCCAATTCAGAGAAGGGTATGGGACCTCATATATAGGACCAGCTTGTTTCCCACCACCACTGCTGCCCCGTCTCCATGGGCTCATCTTCCACCTGCACTACCTCTACCACCAGAACATCTCCATGAGTCCCACAGGGGTCCTCTGCAGTAGGGTTAAGACAACTTTGAAGATTGGCACATCCGACACTAGACAGATCCCAGACAGCTAAGAAGTCTCCTCTCCACGCTGCCCCCTGCCCTATCTTCAGAGATCAATTTCTGCTACATGAGAATGAGTAGTTTGTTCCAAAGGGGATACTTGGAGAATTCAGTCTCGGGGCATTGTGTTCAATGTGGTCCTGAAGGCCTTTGGTTGGTACCATGAAATTCTCTTCCAGGCCAGACTGACAGTTCATGAGATGACAAGGTTTTTCCTAAAGGAAAAGCAAGCGTGCTCATGGCTCGTGCAGATTCCCGACAGTCTTTTCTGATGCTAGGTGAATTTGTTCCAAGTTTCCAGTGCTCTGCTAAGAATGCAGGGTCAACCAGAGCTGGGCATCCACATGATCCTCATAAAGGGGAGTGCCAATTCTCCCGGTACAGTTAGAGAGGAAAGACCCAGTTGCAACAATGCCCTTGCCGGCTTTATGGAGAGGGCAAATAGAGAGGAAGCCTGACACTAGATGTGAAACCCATCCTTTCCCTACATGCCTGCCTGAACCAAAGAAGCCTTGTATTACTATACAAGAGCCTGTCTTTTTAATATATTTTAAAATTAAAGTCAACATGGAAATGGGCGGGTGGCTCAAATTGAATGGGCATTGTGCACCAGGCTAGTTATCTCCCTGTTTGTTACACAATAAAAGAGGATCAGATAAACACAGGCATAACCTCTGCCTCCATTGATAATGTAAATCATCCCTTGTATCATTTGTCTTTCCTTCGGGCTGGATACAAAAGGCACAGAAATGAACAATTCATGCCTAAACATAGGAGAGCTTGAAAGCTAGTGTATGTCAGATGTTTATTCTAGGTCATCATTACGGGGTTGAGTGGATTTGCTTATAAACACAGCCTATTCTGTCAGTGGGGAGTGGGAGAGACAGTTTGTTTTGTTTTGTTTTGTTTTCTCCAGCGTGGAGACAGCTCTTTTAAAGACACATGGCAACTTTTCTGCCATGCACAGTAAGTTATATAGATAATTCTTTTCACAGGATATGAAATGTTGTTCCCTGAGCAGTGCAAAGTATAATGTGCTATAGAAACAATGCTTTTTTCTCTCCACTGTGTGCAAATGCCATTTTTCATTACCCTCTGAGTGGAAGCCTGCAAGAGATGGAGATGAGAGCAGGGCTCCCCTCCCGCCGATGGTCAGGACTTCCTGACGCTCAGCGGAGACCTCGGGGAGAGCCTGAGGAGGCCTCCCCCAGCCGCTGCCCCCACCGCCAAGTCTGAAGCACCAAGCCCGAGAAGGATGTCACGTCTTTTCACGTTATCCATTTCCACTGCCCTCGTTCTCTGCCCAGGGTTTTGTGGGTGGTGGTTGCTGTTTTTCCCACCCAGTCCAACCAAAGGCAGCTAAAGAAAAAGTGCCAAGACAAACAGAACGAGTGCCTTGGGGACCCGGTAATGGGTACAGCGCGTGAGTGTGGTAATCATTCTTTTGATTTGTGCTCAGATATGTTTTCTATTTGCTTTCGCACAGAATGCACATTTCCCCCTGGATTGCAAATAATCTGAACCAGGGTAAAACCATTACAAAGTGGCCTTCAAACATCACGTCTGTATTGGAACTGAATGACTGATCAGACATTTAAATATGGAGCCTGGGAATTCAGGTAAATTGCACTGATACGGTTTTTTTTTCAAAACGTGCTCAGAGTTATTTAAATAATCTTTGCTTTCTTAGGTCTCTCTCTCTCTCTCTCTCTCTCTCTCTCTCTCTCATTATTCACCTACTTTTTAAAAAAGAATTTTGCATTTTTCCCTCTTAGTTTTGTTCTTATTTCAATGATTTGGTTTTATTCAAAAAACCAAAAATAAATATTTTTGCATCATTCCTAACAAACAGAGCACAGAGGGATGATGAGATGGAATTCTTGGCATCCCTAGGGTACCCGAGTAATCTCTGCCCTTTTTCTAGGCCATAAGAGTTGAGATAATCTACATCTTCTCACCTTGTCCTCAGTGTCTCCTGACCAGCCTCTTTGAAGTGGATCACAGGAAAAGAGAAAATACACATAGAATGAGTGCCTCAGCGACTCCCCACTCAGATGGGAGGGGAAAGGCTGGGCTGGGAAAGAGAAGAACGTGCCCACTGTGCTCTGGGTGAGCCTCTTGTCAGGCGGGGGGAGGGGGGACAGCAGTTGGGCGAAGGAGCCCTATTGTGGGGTTGGCTCTAAGTCCCAGGTTAACGTCAAGTGCTGGTTTTTCTTTTAGTTACTCAAGGATCAAAGGGAAATTATTCAATAAAAAGGAACTTAAAGGGGACTTCTGTGCCCACATAAACTTTAATCAAAAACACTTGCTCAAATGCAGCTTCCTTGGCCTGTCTCTCCTGTCCTTATTCTTACACATTTGTGATTAAAATAAGGTTTTCTCCATCACAATTCAGCATTCCCTTTTCCTCTCAGCTGACCAGACTTTTACAAGAGTGGCAGGCCCGTTGGTTGCTAAGGAACTGAAGACTATGTCACAATTCAGCATTCCGATGAAGAAGAGTAAATACTTCTCAACAGATTGGGTATTAAGCAGAAATGAGCTGTGTGTGTGTGTGTGTGTGTGTGTGTGTGTGTGTGTGTGTGTGTGTGTGTGTGCATGTGTGGTGTTACAACTGACAGCCGGGGAGGAAGAGAAAGCACAAGTGCATTCCTGTTTGAAATGCTGATTATCAGCCACCTCTTCTAGAAAATCTACTCCTCATGCCCCTCAATTGCCTCTTACTTGTAAGAATACCCTCATGCGTTTGAACTTTTCACTCCACCTTGCTTTGCTCCCCTCTCTGCAGATCCGTGTTTCTTCACACTGCCGTGTCATGGATTTATCACACTATGACCTCAGTCACATCCTCCTTTAAAAGGAGTCAGGCACAAACTTCACAAAGTCTCTAACATTCTAGGTGTTCAGCAAGGAGGCTGGAACATGAAATTCCTCCCACTTGGAGCACACCCACGTCGATGTTTCTCTAAAATCTATTTATCTTAGTCACGACCTATGAACATGAATAGAATGTGGGGAATGTTCCTTGTATCAGAGAAAAGTTAGAGTTTATACAGTTGTAATTTCTAGGGAGGAGTGCAATAACTTCACTATTTTTTTTTAACAGAATTCTTTAAGAGGCAGAACATTTGAAATGTGTCCTTTCTTTTTCTTTTGCACGATTATAAAAGTCTCTGCGTCTCAGTTTGGTTCTCCTGCTATCAGGTGGCTGATTTTGTGATTGTGAGATTAAGCAAAATGGGAAGATCTGCCAGCAGATGATTTCACAAATGAATGGTACACATACAAGAATAGGTGAAGTACTCACCATGAATAAAAGAATGATTGGGTATAGGCAGAAAAGGAAACAGTGATCCTTGGAGAATTGAAGATAAGAGCTTAATTACTTACATAGAAAAATTCTGGAAGGTCTGATCTGAATTTGACTGAAGGGAAGTAAACTTCAGTGGTCAAATCCTTGGGTGTTAGGCCAACATTTTGCTCTTGTCTGTTTCTACCGCAGTGCAGGGCGATTCTGAGGAATACATGTTTACTCTGCCTAATTGAGGAGTTGAGGAGGTTGGACGTTCATGAGGTTTCTGAACACTGGAAAGAAGAATGGTGTGTGTGAAAGGGAAACCAAAGGGTACTTAGAAATGAAAATGAAAAAAAAAATGTCCTGATAACATGGGAAAGTTCATTTTAGTGGGCTGGTAGAAGTCCAAACAAAATAGGTTTTAGAAAGAGGTGAAGTGGTTAAAAGACATTCACTCATCTGAGCTAGAACAAAACTATAAATGTAGAGTTTGACCCTGACCTCCCATAAATAATACAGGCATGTGTTGACAAGCAAACGAACTCACAGTATGTCACTTGACTCTGCCCATTATTTATACCCCTTGGGAATCTCTTTCAGTGCTCCTCGGGGTTTTTCCTCAACCACCCCCAAAAGTTTGAAGTCTACGCACAATCTAAGAATAAAATGTAGAAAGTACCTCAATCTAAATGCCTAATTGAATCTAAATACCTAATTGAAAATGTGTAATTGAACAGACAAACCTTTGAATACTACCAATATAAATTTGGCTTAAAGCGATTAGGGCTCTTGTCTTAGCCTCAAGTAAAAAGCATTTGGGAATTCAGCATATATTCTTTCCATCCAGGGCTCTGCCAAGGTGTAGAGGGACAAAAAAAAAAAAAAAAGCAAGAATGGGCTCTGCCTTTGGGGAGTTAGGACAGGACAATACACCAAAGAGGCATGCAGGATTGCATAAGCAAAGCATTTTAAGAGTTGCTTTGGCCAAACATGCTACAGAAGAGATAAGTCATCAGAGAAGTCCTCTCAGAAAGGGAGATTCTTGTCCTGATCACCAAAGGAAATAGAGACAGAGAAGAAGGAAGAAGGTTTCCTTGGTACAAGGGAAGGCAAGGAGGCTGGGATACCCCTGAGATGACTAGGAATATTCTGGTTATCTGTTGGTGTCTAACAAACTACCTCAAAACTTAATGATTTAAAACAAATATTTTATTTTGCTCACAATTTTTGTGTCTCAGTAATTCAGGAAGGGCTCAGCTGGCTGATTCATCTCTGACCTACATGGCATCAGCTGGGACTGGGGTCCATTTCCAAGATGGCTTAGAAGTTTGGTGGAACTCATAAGTTTGGTGCTTGGAATCTGCGGTCTGTTTGTCTGTTTGTCTCTCTCTCTATATATATATATATATATATACATATATATACACACACACATATAGATTCTTATATTCTATATATATTTTCTATATATATATATAGATTCTTCCCTGCCATGTCTTGGACTTCTCACAGCATGGCAGCCTCAGGATACAGGGATTTCTTACAAGGCAGTTTATTTTTCCAAGACAGTATCCTGAGAGGCACAGGAAGAAGTTGCACGGTTTCCTATGACCTAACCTGGAAAGACTCAAACATCACGTCTACCACGTTCTAGTGTTCAAGCAGGTCATGAAGCCCAGCCTACAGTCAAGAGAATGGCAATTAGACTCCATCTCTCAATGGGAAAAACAGCAAACAATATGTTGCCAACTTTAATCAACCTCAGGGAACAATGAACACAGCAGAATAGCTAAGGAAACGGTCAGTGCCAGAGAGCAGGGGCGAGCATCAGAGGATGAGTGGGGGGGGCTTTGAAGGTGAAGTTGACAGACTTGGACCCATAAAGAGCAGTATGTCTTTCTCCGGGCAAAGTCTCTCTTGTGGAACTGCACTCAGATGACAGAGACCACCATGATCTCCTGGAGTCTCCAGGCATTGGACTAGGAAAATGAAGGAGACTGAAATTCACCATCTGAATTTCTCTAACAGGAGATGCTGGTCTAGGCACATTTGGTGCTGAAGAATAGAAACTCATCCAAGCCAGCTTAAGAAAAACAAGGACCTGTTCCAAAGCACCGCAGACGAGCATAAGAGCATCCGAGGACAAGGGTAGGGGAGCTGGGTCACAGGAAGTCTGACAAGTCTGACACTGCAAACCCCAGAGCCAGGGTTACTTTCGGTTCCTGGCAGGGACTGAGGCCTCTCATCTCTTTGCCAGCTTTGATCTCTTGCTGGTCTCCACAGATAAGCTTTCCCACTGACTCATCAGAGCACACGTGATCGAAAATGGCTGCCCCAGGCCCACGTGGCCTTTGATTCCAAGCACCCAATGTTGTCTGATTACAGATTGGGTGTCTCTTAACTTGAATTCGTGAGAGGAAGCATCTAGTTCGATTAGCCCAGTCTATGCACTGGTTCCCCTTGAGCGAAATGCCCACTTTTGGTACATTCAGCAATGGCTTCCAAGCAGGCTTGGATGTTTAAAGACAGGTAACACGAAAGCATCGTCACCCAGCTCCCCTCCCACCATCAGTGAGAGCATATAGCTGGGGAGCAGTTCAAGACAGAAGGTGTAGGATGGCTAAACGACAAGAAGAATGACCAGGTGGAAAACATGCCAGCCTGGGGTTGGGGACTGGGGTGAGGACGGAACAGGCTGGTCCCTGAGCCACTCTCCACATTCCAAATTCCTTCCCTGATGGAGTCAGACCCATTCCCTGCTGGACTTGTCCTGGCAGCCTGGATGTTCAGAGCAGTAAAGCAATGGACATAATGGCCTGTGTCAAAGAAAATCCTTTCTTGTCTGGCTCTCACAGAGAATGTTAACACTCACAGTAGCATTTGGAGGTCTTGGCCCTCTCTTTCTACGTCATTCTCCAGCATGCATGTCTACACCCAAGTCATAAGGGAAAGATTGATGACATAAGTGGAAATGCTTTAATAATTTCAACGAAAATTGTTCATTTAAAAAAAAATGAGTAAGAAAACAAACCCCTGTTGGAGAGAAGTATTAATTGCACTTCATACCATCATAGAAAAATGTGAATCAGTATTTTCCTTTTTCCTAATTAGCAGACATGAATCAGGATAAGTTTTAAATTGATGAGAGTTCTTTCAATGCCAGAAAAAGATATTGACCTTCTTGTGGTAAAGGTAAGTATGAAGTACATTAAAATCACCATTTTTGCAGTAATCAAGTTTGCGTCTACAGTAACTTTGGACTATGACACTCCTTCAGAAATGCTGTCTGCTCAAAATTCTCCAAACAGCAGCACTGAATGGAATTCTGCTGGGGTAGAAGAATCGTGGCCAGGCAGTCAAAATCAATTTGTTCCTGTGATTGACATCAGGGCCTGTGTGTCAGCCAAGCTCTCTCACGCCATCTGTGCTCTGATTATGATCAATAGGTATTTGTGATATGCCCGGGAAATGTGCTGTTTGATTACTTGTACATGGGAGAGGAAACGAAAGAAAGCCTCAACCTGGAGCCTCCTTATGTGGATGTAGAAGCTGGTTGACGAATCATTAGAATATAGAGTTTGCACTGATAAACTTTTGAACTTTCATTGAACTTGTAGATTAAGAATAGGCAGTTTTTCCAGGAGGAAAATTCACCAGACAACCAACAATTTTTCTTTCACATATTTAAGCGAGATGTTCGATCTGGTAAGGAAATAATAGTAATTTATGTCTTTGATAATTGAGAAGGATTATAGTTCTATACACAGAAAAAGCAACCATCACCCGGGCCCTGTGAGTCACAAAGCCATTAAAGAGAAGCTTCCAGCTTAAAAGCAGATGAAACCTCCAGATTTGGAGGGTGGTGTTCTCCAAGAGCGAGTTAAGACAGGGGAGAGAAATCCCCATGTACTTGAAAAATTAGGGCCCCCTCTCGGCCTTCCTTCCAAACAACCATAATGACACTTTTCAGATTCAGCCCAATAACCCATACTAAAAGAAAATCACACGTGCACAGAACCATTTCTCTTCGTGCACACGGATCCTTTGCATACACTGCCATGTCCACACATTACAAACCGACCTTCAGTGGGAGCAATGAAGCTGCTTTCTTCAATCTACAGAGACCCATCATTCTCAGAACACCCTTGCCCTGTAATCTGTAGGAACAGCCTGGAGCAGATTAAAGGTTAAGAAGGAAGATTGTTGACCAGCTGGAAACCTGTGTTTGGTACATTCAACTAACTTCAAGAAATTATTTTACTGATGAAATAGCATCAACTGAGATCAGGTTCCTGAGAGATGGGAATTATTAATTTTGCTGCCGTGACACTGAACAGCTTGTATTAAAAATACACACTGGCTTGTGGCTCTTTGGCCTGATTGGTACAATGCAGCAGAGATTTCAACTAAATGCTGACCACTCTGCAGTTCAGTTGCCCTTATTCATGATAAATCCTATCCCTTTCCTACCAAGATCTCTTCATTACAATGCTTTTGCTTCCCTAGAATTCAATGTGCATCAATCCTACCATTATTTTTAAGCATGTACCTGGCTAGATCCTCAAAATGAGAGAACACAATCTTTTTTCAATTGGAATGGAGACTTGTGCAAGTTTTCTCAAGTAATGCGGATTAGAACATGTTATAAGAAAGAACCTATGACCTGGTAGAGGAAAGTCATCATAAACTTGGACAGGTCTAGGAATCCCTTATTGTCTCCATTTCTCTCTTCCTCTCATGGCAGCTCTACCTCAGCTTCATGTTTGTGCTTACCAATTTGGCTTACTCATAGTTTCTGTTTCCTCATAACTGTAGTTTGCACATGACCTCTCATGACCTTGACTCTATCTCCCAGTGTTGAGTTTTAGCAATCACTGCTAACTGCCTTATTTGAATTCTAAAATGGAAGGAGAGAATTTTATTGTCCCCACTCACATTGCACATGGTCACATTCTTGGTTACAGGCCAGCCACTAGATGAACTGCTCTAGTGTTGACTACCCCACCATGGACCCATCCCTATGGCCAAATGGACCAAGTCAAGGGGTAGAATTACAGCTGCCCCTCCATCAGGAACAGTTTGATTCATAGAGGGCTTGGAGGCATCCTGAAGATGAGTCTGCCTGGTGCTGGGATAATGGGGTAAGTTACTGTGGAAGAGATGACATTTGAGATGAACATAAAAACGATCCCACGTATGGGCAGGCAAAGATGGAGCAAAAGTAGAAGTAACAGCACAGGCAAAAGCCAGAAATAGGAAGTATAGGGGGTATATCTGTGAGTATTTTGGTCTGGCTAGAGCAATACCTCCCAAATTTTCTGTGCATGTGGATCACTTGGGGATCTTGCTAAAATGCAGAGTCCTATTCAATGGATGTGAGGCAGGGCTGAGACTCTGCATCTCTGACAAATTCCCAGGAGAGGCTGATGTGCTGGTGGTACACTCTTTGGGCAGCAGGGCTGGAACAAAGAGCATGTCAAGGCTGTGAATACCAGGCTAAGAAAGTGGTACTTACTCCACCTCGGTGAGTAATAAGGAGCCTTGAAGGATTTGGGAGAAGGATGATATAATCAGAGTAGTGGTAAAGGACAATTGGTTTGGCAATGCTTTGTGGGATAAATCAGAAGAGAATTGGAGGATCAGCTATTTAGCAATTGTAAAGGCCAGGAAAGAGGTAATAGGACTAAATCAGAGAGCAATTGCAGTGGAGGGGAAAAGAAGGGCTATATGAGATGAGATATGTGGCCAATTGAGCATGCCCTTCCTACTGTCCTCCCCAGTCTTGTCTTAGTTGACAAGAGAAGCAGCTTCCCCAAGCATCATCTGGTGTCATCTTTGTATGTCCTTTCTAGGGTGTCTACTTTTCATTTCAAATCACATCTAAAGATACATCCTCTCTTTTACCTCTAACCCTTAATTTCATTCGCTCTGCCTAACTGCATTTTCTATTGTGTGCAACTTGCTGCATGATTTAACTATATTATAACCGTGTAACTATGTTATTTAGCCATTACTTCATTGTGTACCAGTAACCAAATTCAGTAACTATATTCGTTCTGCTGAGGAGTTTTGTGGGAAGCATGTCTGAAGGGCACTAGGCAATGAAGTAAAGTCTATTACTGCCTTATCACCACCAGGAAAATGATCTGTTTGTTTGCAGTTCACTGAAGTACATAGCTAAAGAAATTGAAAGAGAGCTTGGGGAGCGTCTGAGTGAAGTCCAGATATGGAGATGGATGGATACTCTAAATACTATGCTGTGGTTTGAGATCCAAAAAAATGGCTATGACAATATGCAGCAGAGAGGTTTCCAAATCACCTTACGGACAGGGAAAGACAGACCCTATATTGGAATTCAGAGCCTCTGTTATTACCTGGCTTATACAGTTCCTACTATACATTTAAAGCCAAATAAAAGATAAGCTTGGTGTTAAATACAAACCCCAACTGAAATTTTCTTAAGGCTAAAGGCATCGTAATATGCTGAGATTGTGGATATAAATGGAGAAATCTGTGCTTACCTATAGGATTATTCATGCCATTTTGGGCTTGAACTCTACATGTTAAACTTTGGTTTTATAAGGCCCCTGTGCATTAAATAATTTAAATCCAATGAAAGAAAAGAAAAGAAAGAAAGAAGGAAGGAAGGAAGGAAGGAAGGAAGGAAGGAAGGAAGGAAGGAAGGAAGGAAGAAAGAAAGAAAGAAAGAAAGAAAGAAAGAAAGAAAGAAAGAAAGAAAGAAAGAAAGAAAGAAAGAAAGAAGAAAGAAAGAAAGAAAGAGAGAGACTATCCATCCCTGGGGATTAGAGCTATTTTGATTGCACAAGAACATAATCGGAGTCAGAAACACAATGGAGGAAATATTCCCAAAGGAAATCAAGATTAAGATACACACTTTGGCCTCTTCCTACAAGCACCAACCTCCCAGGCCCACAGGTCATTTTGCTTGACAACGTCACATCGATTCACATTTCACAGTGTACTCTTAACTTCAGAATCTTAATGTGCTGGTTGGAATTAACTATATCTTTGGAGAAGAGTCTGATCTTGACCATGTTCTTCTTTGGAGAGACTTCCTGGTTGGTTGGAGGCATTGGCAAGATGCCTTGTTATTCTGGTAAATGGAAACCCAGGAAGAAATAAATTATACACACACACACACACACACACACACACACACACACACACACACACATACAAATACATTATACATATGTGTGTGTATAAAACTGAAAGTGTGGCATGTCCTTGCAGGACACTGGGAAACCATGCTTTGAAGAGAACATGGATTTAGGAAGAGGGTTCCATGTTCGATAAGAAATGAGGGAGTGAGACTTCCTGTATTCAGTGAAGGCAATAATAATGGGTCCAATCCCTGTCCCCAATATAAGACATAAAGTGTAGTTCAGGCCACTAGGAAGCTGTAGGGAAGACAGAGAAAAGGCTTCAGGAGAGTGGTGTGAACCTGTGTGAGTCAGTGGGCAGGGAAAGGAACTGAGATACTGCCAAGCCCACGTCCCATCCTTGGCTTCACTCCATGTTGGGGCACAGGATTCTAGTCATATTTCTGAGTGTCCTGATGGGACAAGGTGTTCAGACCTCCTGTAGGAGGCTGAGCCCCACCTGGTACTTCCATGCCAAGATTGCATCCTCTCCTCCTCTGCAATGTCACCCTCCCGGCCAATTATCATCAATCCAACATCACCCACAAACACCCTCTGCCCTCACAAGGGACAGGAAGGCTGAGATTCAGGGGCCCAAGTATAGATGCAAATTAGAGTATTTTTAATGTCTTGAAAATGATAGTGAAAACCCCTTGAGGACAAAAGTTATATTTAATCTGCAAATATGTCTTGAGAAGAATCTCTGGAAAAAATGACTCTAAAATAATAATAATAATGATAAAGACACATGCGTTTTAGTGGAGTAGAAATTAGGGGCGGCATTATGAAGAGCCGTGGGGGTCTAGGAGTAACCTTCACACAATAGATGGTGCTGAGCTGGTGGAGAGAAGATTTGGAGACAACATTCCCAACATGCCAGCGGAAGAGTCCATGTGGAAGAGGGTCGGCAGAGAAGGTCCCTCAGCAGGGGGACAGGACAGCACCAGAATGGCCGAGCTGGACATGCTTCACTGCAGAGGCAGCCCTTTTCCCCAGAAGCCAGCGTGGGCCAGAACCTGGCTGCCAAACAGGTCTCTCAAGATCCTTACCCCTCTAGAGACCAAAAGGTCAAGTGCAGAGGCGCTGAGGGTAGATGTGGAAGATGCTGTGGACCAGATTGCTCAACCTCCACCCCAAACTTCTCCAGGGAACCATCCTATATTGTAGACACTGGAAAATGAAAAACGATTAAGTCACTTTCTCTTCTTCCTTTGCAAGTAGGGTCCCAGGTGGGATTGGGTTCCGCCAACTCCTGCACTTGCAGGAGATACCAGTTTGGAGCCCGGGTAGGGGGCTGGGAGGCACAGCATAAGGTCTTTACTTTTTTGCTAGCCTGGATCATGGAGGGGCATGAGGCTCTGCTGGGGACAGCTGGGGATGCAGTTTTCCTCGGTCACATCAGATGGAGTCATTCTGGGAGCTGGAGTTGTTTCTGGAAGCTCCATCTAGAGCCTGCTTGTCCAGCCCTACAATTGCTTGTAGACCAATTAATACTTGATTATTAATGCCCTGTTTCAATGAGCTGGAGTGATTTCTGTCTGAATCAACACAGGCAGTGGCCGGCCTCAAATATCTGACACTCAAAATTGATCATTTTTTTAACACCCATCCTCTATGTGACAAAATTATTTTCAGCGATAATCATGGAATAATCATTAATTATTATTACTCTCATGACTCAGTCATTAACTTTAAAACAATCATTTAAACAGAATAAATTTCAATTTTCCAGCCATTATTCAAATTCAGTCAAATATTTCATGTATGAATTAAAATTTGCATTCACTAAATTTTAAACAGAAATTAAAATTCCAAGTGGTCACGTAGAATGATGGAATTGAATTAACTCAGGTTTCGTGTCTTAGCTTTGCAATCACTGTGCTATCATCCTTTATCAATTGTTTAAACGCAGGCACACCCCGTACCGTGGAGTCTGGAGACACAAACTGTGCCTGAAGCCAGCTTGAACCTTCTTGAATTGTTCTTTCTCACTGGAAATTTCTCCTAATTAACTTTCACATCGAATATGTTTATCAAAGAATAAATAATTATATATGCTAATGTGAAGCATATGTGTATATGTACACATACATGTGTGTGAGCACGTGCGCACGCGCACACACACACACACACGTGTGAATTATATAAATAAAATTCAACAGTCACCACAGCAACTGTTTAGAACCTAGACCAACAAAAGATTTGGGGGGAGGATTATTTTATCACTGACATTGTTTGGAATTGCTGGCCTGGGGATAATAAAAAGCAGACTGACTTACAGTCAATTTTATTATTGGTTTTAAATTCTCTGCAGACAATGCAGCCCGCGCTGTGTGCCCCTGAGGATGCGCCGCTGTCCCGGCCCTGGGTGGTGGCCCAGTGTGGCAGGTGCCCCTGAGCCCAGGGCTGAGGGCTCCAGAGGGGCCCGGCCTGAGGGACGAGGGAGGGAGCCAGAGACCCCAGCGCCCACCCCACCCCCAGGGACCTCCGCACACTGGGAGACTCCCCAGATCCTCAAATACTGCTGAGGCATAAAGTCCCCTCTCAGATCGCCTTCGGTGACGAGAAACCGACAGCCCGAGACTGCTGAAGCCCTTGGTGCCCGGGTCTCAGCAGTGAAGTGACTCACCACCCCGTGTGATGGAAACGTGCCCTTCAGCACAATTAAAAATCATTTCATGTCCCGAGCCCTTGCGGGCACACACAGATAGACAAATCCATAGATGTTAACCCTACCCGAGCCAAAATTCCACTCTAACCTAGACCCGGAAATCCCCTGCTTCACCCGGCAGATGAGCAGCGCCCGGGCGTCTGCAGGGGACAGAAGCCAGGGAGCGGAGGATCTAGGCAGCGCACACAGCCGGCGCAGGGCGGCGACCCAGGGCGCCGTCTTTAATGAGAAGGGCTTCTCGCTCTTCCCCTCCGAGTGGTGGCCGCCCTGAGAGACAGCTAAAGTTCTCTGAGGGCAGAGACCAAGCTTACAGCCGGTGTCCCCCAAGGCCCCCAGCAGTACAACTCTGATGAAAGGCTAATTTCCTCATTCCAGGGAGAGTGGAGCTTCTCTTTTCTCCTCTGGATGAGGGGCCTTTAACATGAAGGTGCAGACTCACAGGAGATGGCTAAAAACACAAGCCGATTTTAATGCAAGCTCCCGAGACCGCATGGGCATCCTGTGGTGAATATCTTCCTAGACAAAAAGGAAAGCAGCTACTCACCACCTCAAGAGGGAGGGTGCTGAGCGCGAGTGGACAGCATGCAGGTGGGCAGCACCCAATGCCCAGGGACCCTCAGGAGGCTGTGACCTTTCTCCTCCAGGCAGTGGTGGGCCAGATGTCCATCGGCAGGTCCCAAGACTTGGCCCCAGCAGTAAGGGCTGCATGCCAGCCAGCCTTCTTGCCTGGCACTGCCCAGGACTGTCACTGGCACCCATCCCCCAGGACCAGTGGGTGCTCTCCTGCTCTCCTACACCGAGCAGCCAGGCAGGAGGGGCAGGGCAGTCTGGCCACGTGGCTCATGCCTTGGTGTCTGGGAACAGGCAGGCGTACCTTTCAACTATAGCATTGGCACCAAAACTCAAATTGCTGTATCACGGTCAAATAGTGTCAGCCAGCCTTATATCTAAGGCCTGCCTGCAAGCCTTAATTACTCCAGGAACAGCCTGGTGGCCAGACAAAGAAAGGCCAGTTACAAAGGCCTCTTTGTTGAAAGGGCCTTTGTCCCAGAAAGGGGATTGCTCCGGGCACCCCTCTCCGGCCACCAGCCCAGCTCAGGGAAGTAATGCAAGCCCAGCTACCCCTCCGGTGTTTCAGGGGACCTGTGCTCGAGTCCCAGCTGGCTCAGGTTTCCAGGCTGTGTGATCCCGAGCAAGTCACACATCCTTCCCAAGCCCGGTGTCCTGACCTGGGAAATGGAGATCATGGATGTAAATTTCACCCTCTGTTCCCCAGGCCCCCAGGGCTGCTGGAGGCGCTGAGCACCCCTCCTCCAGCACAGCCGGGTAGTGTGTACCCCTACTCTGGCAGGCAGAGTTCAGTGTGCCTTTAACTGTGGTCCCACCCCCTGCTGTCCCACATACAACAAACACTCACATAAGAAGAGAAGGTGCGGGTTTTGTAGTGGCTCTTTCTCCTCTTTCTTACCCAGGATCCCAACAACCTCCCAGTCTGGGGCGAGAGGCAGAAGCTCACTTCCCCTAGGAAAGCCGAGAAGGATGGCTGTTGCCTCCCCGCACTCCCTAGCAAAAGCAGCGGGTGCCCCAGGCTCTGCCAAGCCAAGCTCCCCCTGCACTGGGGAGCTCAAGGTCGTGAGACTGGGGAGGATGGAGAGTCCTCCCTGGAGTGTCAGTGGAACGAACACGGAGAGTCGAGAGTCAAGGCAGCGAGTTGGGGATGCGGGCAGGGTCCTGGCGGGCTGTGCTGGGCGTGGGTCTGTGCTGCACTTTCCTTCACAACCCTCGTTCCTGCTGCTTTTCTGAGCTTGCATCTCCAGCCTTCTGTCTACTCCGTAAGCCACTGCATAGCCTTGCAATAAACTTCCTTTCAGCTTAAGTTAACCAGATTTGAGGTCTGTTGTCTGTAATCAAGAGTCCTGCCTGATAGTGTGAAAGATATAGCCAGGGAGGAAACTACCCAAATACAAAATTGGTTTAAATCTTACTACATAAATGTATTTAGCACAGCATTATTTAAAACTGGGGGATGGGTGTATACAAACACAATGAGTGAGATGTGCAACATTTGGGGGATGGTCATGCTTGAGGCCCTGACTTGAAGGGGGAGCAAGGGCAATATACGTAACCTTAATATTTGTACCCCCATAATACGCTAAAATAAAAATAATAATAAAACTGTGACAATGGGAAACAGAGCACAGACTGGACAGTGGTGGAATGGTTAAATGAACTCCAATGGTTTGGGGAAAGTAAGCAATCATCAGAATAATGGGTATGAACATAATTCAGGTACCAGGGAAGTGAAACCAGGATAAGAATTGTATGTACTGGAGTCTTGACCCTCCCCTGCCAAGAACAGAAGCTCCCTCAGCTAGAATTTGTATCTGTCTTGTTCAGGGTCCTGTCCCCGGCAACTGGCAAGATTAGGTACTCAACAAATACTTGTGGAATGAATGAATGAATGAATGCATGCATGCACTATTTGTACAGGGGAGTTGTATGGAGAAGCGCCTTTAAATGCTATTAGTGCCCATTACAGGTTAGTCAGAATTCTTAAAGCTGTTGCTTTCTTTTCTTTATTTCCAGCATTTTGCATCATGTGGTTTTATTCATTCTCCTAAGGGGAAAAATGTTTTTCTTACCCTAAACAACTGGTAGGGGACCCAATTCCCCCTAATATTTCTGTCCCCTCTCCAGAGGCCTAAGTTGCAACCATGCAGGGCAATAGGGGCAAGGAACGTTTGCTTCCCCTGCCAAGTGGAAATGCTCCGCTGAAGCAATCCGTTCAGGAGCCTGGCTCTGCTACCCGAGTAAACACTGCCTTCCTGTGGGCAGCCAGCACCAAGTGACCTTCACAGCCCCTTGGCTGGAGGCTTGGAGCAGGAGAGTCTGTCTGGTGCAATAAAGTATCACAAGGTGCCCAGGCCAAGCCAGAGGCTTTCCTGCCCTCCCCTGTCCCCCTCCGGTTGTCATCTCTCCCACTTCCTCACCCAGGCTTTGTCACCAGGCCATGTACACCCAGGGTCTAAACAATGGCAACTTCAATAGCCAGCAGGAGTTCAAAGGGGTCGACAGTCCCATCAGATTGGCATTCAGCTGAGGCTGCCACCAGCTTAGCAAGTGGGAACCCGTCCCACCTCTGAGTGACTAAGCAGGGAAGTGGAGGAGTCAGCACTCTGCAGGAGTCTGGAGGTCGGCTGCAGGCTGGACCTGGACTCTTGCAGCAGGAAAGGAAGGAGGATATTTCCTCCAGGTGAGCTGTGAGGAAATGAAATCTGCTGCAGATTGCTGGGCAGGGCCAGCCGTGGACACCTGCCAAGCCCACGGTCTTGAAACCACCACTGGCTTGGACACACTGTGAATGACAGTTCTCTCATGTCTCTCTCTCTCTCTCTCTCTCTCTCTCTCTTTCTCTCTCATACAAATGCACACATTTTCATCATGTATAAAATGAGTAAAATCATGGAAAGGTAAACTGAATGCAGAGAAGACACACACATGAAAGCACACATCTGCAAAGGCTTTGGTTCACTAACTTCATGCCCTTTTCTCTTGAGCAGCTGCCACTTCCTCTTCTCATAGCAAAACATGCTCCATCCTGGTTTGATTCAACCCAAGACCACAAGCCGCAGGCACCAGGGCACATCTTGCAGGCACTTTTATACGCTTTTTATAAATGGTATAGCCCCAGTGTTTAGCGGGTGGCCCATAGAGCAGTACTGGCTGGGAGGCAGCCCCACTCAGAGTTCTGGGTCCCAGCTCTGTGCGATCCTTCCTCCAAACTACTGAGGTGCCTGCATCAGCCAGGGGACACCCCTTTATTAGAACTCTGTGTTCCAGCTCTGTGGGGCCCTTCCTCTGAGCATCTAGGTTCCAATAACCCCAGCCTCTTTTCTTTGTGTCTTTAGCCCTTGGTGGGGCAGCTGCTTCCTGCAGTTACCACCACTGAGATATACCTCAGGGTTCCTTTTTTGCCTTTCAGTCTGCTAATAGCAGCTTAATTCATTCCCTTTATTGAATTCTTTCTGTTAAAATAACTATGGTGATCAACGCTTTACCTAAATAATGTTTACCTGATCAAAAGACTTTCTGGAGTAGTACTAACAGTTTTGGTTTCCTTGGTTAGTTTTACTGTGTTCACTTTGAATAAAAATTCATTGAATTTTTTTCAGTTATGCTTTAATTTTATAATCATTAAAAAAAAAGCTATGGTGTTTTTCTGATTGTACTTTCACTGATATAGGAGAAAAGATAGTAGGAAAAAGCATGTCAAGTTGAACCTGCTGGTAAAGACAAGTTTCCGGGTGATGGAGTGGCCCATCCTCGTCACCTGGGGCACAGAGAAGAGCTTTTCATCTGTCATGTTCAAATGATACTCCTCAAGGAACAGTGTTCAAGACCTAATTGGAAGTTACCACCCACCGAGCTGTCCAAGTTATTGACCATTTCTTACGTAGATTCTGAGGGGATTTAGATACAGCTGAACAGTACAGGAACATATGCCCTTTAAATAGCCAGGGATTCCAGAAGAAAAGAAAGAAATTCTGAAGACAGCAGGCCTAAGTAAGGAAAAGAAGACCCAACTGGGGAAGAGGATGCTGTAGAACAGAAATACAGAAGGAATTAAGCAACCTAACTCTTCCTAAAGACCAAAGAGAGGCCACTATGCTCTAAGTCAAGAGGGGGAGGGCCATTAAAATCACAGGTGGTTGCAATAACCTCACGTACATTCAGCACTGAATTTCCAATCCCTGTCTCCTTACTTTGGGAGCAATTAGTCTCGGGTGAAAAATTGCACTTGCAGCTAATTGCACCTGCAATTACCTACTTCCGGGTGCAATTAGCCACTTGAACCTAATTCTGAGTGTGCAAGTGTTTAATTGCGTATGTGAGGAGGTGATTCCAGACACAGTTAGTTGTGCCCTCAGTCTTTGCACCTGCAACTAATTGTGACTAATAAAACAAGTCTTCATACAAGTCAGGTTGAAGGCGCATATGGTGACCCTGTTTGGGGAACCAAGAATTGGATTGGTTGGGGTAATAGAGGTACAAGTTTATTAACGGGAACAAAGGGACAAATTATTAGAAATTGTCACTCTTTGGATTTATGGCTACATTATCTGCATCCCTTTCCTGCGGTCATGCTCCTCCTGGACTATGAAATATAAAGTCAGCTGATTAAAGGCAGGCATCCTGCCGTGGCTGACGCAGATATTTGCGAAAATTGAACAGAGTAACGTCTGCTGACATTGAGGAACAGGTGCAGGTCAGAAGTACATTCCAGCCAATTCTCTGATATTTGGGTTAAATCTGATGAGCTTGTTGGAAATACTTGGCAACAGCTATTTATTGAACTCCTACCATGTACTAAGTCATACAGTGAATCCGGAGACTAATAGACATGGCTCTTGCCTTCAATTTCATGTCAGTCTCACAAATAATTATTGAGTACCTACTATCTGTTTGGCATGTCCAAGTGCTCATGAGCTTATTGGGAAAATCCGTTTATTCTGTCTTTCTACAAATACCTGCTTATCAAGCCCTCTTGGAGCCCACATACAAGTGGGGAAGACAGGTGTTAAATAACTATTTAAACAATCAGTGTTTTCACAGGAGGTCCTGTGAAAGTGCATGACTAAGATCTGCTGGGCTGAGCGTTTAGGTTAGGGTGCTCCAAAGAATTCATGTTTGAGCTGAGATTCAAAAAATGACTAGGGCTTACCTAGAAAAGGGGGCGGAGAGAGGGCTCCAGTCAGAGGGAATGAAAACGCCAAGGCTCTGAGGCAGAAAGGAACTTGCCAGCATTGAGAATGGAAGGAAGACCAGTGTGTCTGGAGCAGGGGAAAGGGGAGAGGGGTGAAGTTTATGTGAGGAATAGCAGGAGGTTCTTCAAAGTTCCCAAAGATGTGCCCCGTGAGAGAACAGATGATGGTCCTCCTCCGGGACGAAGGGCATTGCGTGACCTCTCAGCAACAGCCAAGAGGGAATCTTGATGTGAGACATACTTTGTGCTCTCCCTCTAATCTCACCAATACCAACCTGGACTCTGCAAGAGCCAGCAAAGAGATGAGGCAGAGGTAGAGTAAACTCGCAGACCAGCCCCTCCTTCCCACCTGCACAGCCCTGAGCTTCCGCCTAAGCCGGTAACTTTGATTTGGAGGTGAGAGTAAAGTTTTACATGAAACTAGACCAGACCTTTGCACTTGTAAAACACAAAATCTCATTCTCAAAACGGGGACTATTGTAATAGTTGGAAGTAACCCAGAAAGCTATGGACATGCATGACATGTCTCTAAAGGATGGGAAATGGGGCCTGCCTGAGCACATTTGAGGGCCGAGTGGGGGCACCCTGGCCTCTCTGTGGTAGCCTCCACCGAGTCAGCAGGTTCAGCGGCCAGTGATGCACAGGAATGGTGCGTGTGGCCCCCACAGCTGAGGGCCGACAAGGCAGGGAAGTTCCACAAAGACAAGACGGACCCATAAGACTCGGATAGAGAGGGGGACCCGGCATTGCAGGAGGAGAACGGGGATGAGTCCATTCTCTGTTGGAGGGGAAGCCTCAGGAAGTCTGCCCTGGCTACAGTGGAAGTTCTGAGGCGTGAGAAGTAGGGTTGGGTGGAACGTGGGCTGAAGCCAGATGGAAGGAGCCTGGAATGCCGGGAAATAGGAGTTAGGAGTCTCTGGCATCAAAGCCCGCCTTTCCTCCAGACTCCAAACAAGCAGAAAATGATTTGGTTTGAACTTAAAGCGAGGGGTTCATCTAGATGAACTGCCTTCCTTGGCCCTGCCTTTCTCCTCTGTGTGTTGTCTAGTGGGATGGTGACAAGTCTCCACAGTAAGGACCTTCCCTCCCCGTCCAGCTCTCTCCCCAGCACTCTGGGCCAAGGCCTCGCATGCGCAACGTGTGTCTTTAAGGTTTGGGGAGAGCGGTGGAATCCTCTAACGTGTCCATCCACCTCCAGCCCCAGTGCTCCTGCCTTCTCACCTCCCTCCCTCCTACACTCTCCCCTGGCCCCCTTGGCCTTAGTCGTTTCCTTGCAGCGTAGCACTCACAGCTGCCCGGAGGTGGGGGAAGAAGACCCACGCCTTTGTCCCCCCCACCCCCCAGCGTGCTACGGCACACCTCTCGCCCTGGCTGTTCCCCCTTCTGGAATGCTCTTCCTCCAGGTGTTCATTCCTGGCTTCTCCTCAGCTGACATGACCCCTTCTAAGAGAGTTGCTGCCACCACCTGCCCACAACAACTCACCCTCACAATACTCTACTGCCTTCAGGGCAGTAAATTATTCACGCAATTACCTCATCTGTTTATTGTTTTTCTCCTTGTGGGATGTCATCTCCACCAGAACAAGGACTAGGTTTTCTATGTTGCTGTTCCTTTAGTGCCAGAACATGCCCACTCCTGCTCAATAAATAAGTGCTGGCCAGGCACAGTGGCTCACGCCTGTAATCCTAGCATTTTAGGAGGCTGAGGCAGGAGGATCACTTGAGCCCAGGAGTTGGATGGAGGTTGCAGTGAGCTACGATGACACCACTGGACTCTAGCCTGGGTGAGAAAGTGAGACTCTGTCTCCAATAAATAAATAAAGAAAGAAGAATTGAATGGAGGCTGAGGCAGAAGGATCGCTTGAGGTCAGCAGTTCAAGACCAGCCTCAGCAAGAGCAAGACCCTTTCTCTACTAAAAATAGAAAGAAATTATCCAGGCAACTAAAAAATAGAAAAAATTAGCCGGGCATGGTGATGCATGCCTGTAGTCCCAGCTACTCGGGAAGCTGAGGCAGGAGGATCGCTTGAGCCCAGGAGTTTGAGGTTGCTGTGAGCTGGGCTGATGCCACAGCACTCTTGCCCAGGCAACAGAGCGAGACTCTGTCTCAAAATAAATAAATAAATACATGAATATATAAGTGTTTAATAAATGAATGAATGAATATAAATATTCCCACCTCCAGGTCATCCAGTCTCACTCCCTTTACAGATGAGGAAATCAACACTTTTCCTGGAAAAAGAGGAAACAGAAAAGCAGCAAAGGCAACTCTACCATGCCAGCTGCTTCTGGAGTGCTGAACTTGGATGTGATTTATTCAAATGAAAACTCTTGGGGAATTGTTTCAGAGGAATCCATAAAACAAATGTCATTTTTACCTAGAGAATTCACCCAACCTTCCAACCAATTTCAAATATAGTTCTTTAATGCAGATTTGACAAATTTGAAATCTCTTACACACAGCCATTTATCATCTAATGTGTGCCTGCCCTGCACCACGGTTTAAGTTATAGCTTTTTAATGGGGTAAAACATTTCTATAAAATCATCAAAATACCTTAAACCAAAACTGCCTATAAGAAATTGATGAGTTTCAAGCATTGATTCAACCCCTGCAAACATCAACCTTGCCATTGGCAGCACGGGCACTTCTAATAAAAGCAGCTAAGGAGGTATAATGAATATCTAATGAACCGTTCTGTATGTCTATGTTGCTTCTCGAATTGGAAATAAATCAATGAGCCTTACAAAATGCATATTTTAGTGAAATGTTCATAAACAACAATCTTGTTTTTCTCTCATGACTCGAGTGTCATTCTTTTTTATAACACAACTTAAGATTTAATAATTTATTATATGTACACAAAACCCAGAGCTTAAAGGGGGAGGACAACCAAGTCCATGTTTGATTTTTAAAGTGTCCTTGTGTGTAGAAGCTATGTGGGTCATAAAAGTAAACCAAAGTGTCCACAGTCTAGTAGCAAACATAAGGCATGGGAATAGTAACTAGTAAACCAAGTCATAGAAACTTCCATGAAGACGATTTCAGGAGAAGGCCTAGATCAGGTGGCCAAGGTCTACCTGAAGATAAGCAGACCATGTTGACCCTACGTTGCAGTCGCCTGGGGGAACACTGGACTGGAACAAGCTCCTGCAGTGTGTTCACCTAGGGACCTCCTCCTGCCAAAGCGTGGGCTGTGCCGTCCCACCCCCTTCCCCTGCTGGACATGGGACACCAGGTAAGTTGCTTCCTCCCCTGTTGGCCCAAACCCTGTGACCCAAAGCTTCCTCCATATCTCAGCAACTTCCCTTCCAGAGGCCAAATAAAACCATCCCTTTCCCGGCTCACAAAAAATTCCAGTCACTGCAGCGTACAGCGACAGACGGCCAAAGAGCATCTCACCAGCCCAGCCCATAGCCAAAAATAACGGCCACTTGGGTTAGCACGGACTGGAGATTTTTTTTTTCCTTGTTTGTTGAGACTTTGTTCTGAGTTATTTTTTGTTTTGGTTTTGGATTTTGTTTTGTCCTTTACAAGTACACGAAGCGACTGAAGAAGTTGCTACATCCACTTCCCACGTTAGGTTCGTAGGTTCAGTTCCAGTCGTGGTGGGTCAGGACCAGGGAGGTCTTCACCTCTGAAACCTGCCCAGTTGTCCACTCCAAAGGAGAGTCTGGTAAGTGCGTCTCCTCCCCACTCTGCCCAGCAGTGCCTTGTGCACGGCCAAGGTCACGCCGGGATCCGGCCACCAGGCTGCGTGTGCTTCCTCTGCAGTCTGGCTGGAGCACGGCTCCCCGGGGCTGGGTGGGGACGTTTCCAGGCCAGTACCCATGATGCACCTGGGCCACAGACAGGCCTGGGCCCTGAGCTGTCAGTTCAGTGCCCTCCTCACGCACTAAAACGACTTAAATTATTGATTTATTTCTTTAAAAATACACAGTGTTGAACAACAACCAAGCCCACTTTTGATCTGCTCTGTGACACACAAGGCTCTTGTCAACCAGGTTTGTTGCAGGCCAACAGACACTCTTGTTCAATCTTACCTAGCCGGTGACATTAAATTGAAGCGTGCTGAAGAGACGTAGGCTGGAAAGATGATGGTCTTCTCCATGCCCTGTTTCCAAATGCAATGAATAATAAACAACTTGGCAAAACTAGAAGCTTCAATTGTTGGAACATCTTTGTACTTTTGTTCTTCAAAGGCAGAATGTTTTCTGGCATTACGTTTCTACCTGAGGAAAAAAATATTCCCTCAATTTCTATATGTGCAAGCATATTGCGAAGATATATCTCATTTCTTGTCGTGCTGTATGCTGTCCCCGGACCAATAAATAATTTATGTATTTAACGCATTTATCAGCTCTCCCATATATATGTGTGTGGACATATGTATATATAATCTCCTATGTGCTAGTTTCAAAGATGTCATCTATATTCACAGAAAGCAAGCAACCTCTTGGGTGTTTCTCCACCACGAAATTAACTTTGCATCCTATCCATCAAATGAGTGAAAAGTGATAACAGGTCCCTGTTCTTTACAGAAAACTAAGTGCTAGTCTACACCAGAGAAGGAGTTATACTAAGAATTTCACACGGCATGTTGTCTAAAATTGCTCTCCTCCCTTATTTTTTGTTTTTTCAAGGAAGGTCTTTATTACTCCAGGGCCACTTAGATTGTAGAGGGAATACAGCTCCTAAATTTCAACTTGTTCTATTTAAGTTGCTTTTCCTTTGCTTCCCCCTTGGAGTATTTATCATGCTTGTCATTAAGAACTGCTTCTGAGCACCTAGCAGTGCCAAGCCTGGTACCAGGTGCATGTGTTTGGCAGTCCTCACCTCCACTGCTGTCCGTGGGCTCCAATTTGGATTCACCCGCGGTCATCACTCACACTCTAGTGGCAGCAGCATCCAGCTACCAACATAACGGCAAGCAGCAAACATGAACACTGGCAGCAGCTGCCATGGGGCGGAGTCACGTGGCTGCACCCGACTCATGCTTCCCTCTCTATGCCCACTACCTCTCTCCACCCATCACCCCCATTTGGGAGGCTTTTGTGCTTCATCGATGCCATGAAAAAATCACCAGAATGACAGACTCTTAGAGGAAGACATCTCAAAAATAATCTAGTCCAGCCTGCTCATTTTCAAGAACAGGAAATGGAGGACCAGAGGGGTTAAGTTCCTTGGCCAAGCTCAGGCAGGTGGTTGTTGGCAGATCAGAGACTGGAATTAAGCATTTAAATCTGCTTCCAATGCTCTTCCCATGATGCCAGTGGCTTCCCAACACTTGTTAGTACAATCCACAGCATGAAGTCAGGTTTCCATCATGACTCACACATATGTACACATACATTGTAACTAACACACACGTTTCACAAAACAATACTAACTATGTGACACACTTTGATATCTTCTATTGTGTATTCATGTTTAAATATTCTAGAGATGGCTTAACAGCAGGTATACTAAAATTGGAACAATACAGAGAGGATTAGCATGGCCCCTGCACAAGGATAACATGCAAATTTTTCCATATTTTTTGTACATTTACCAAATGTTACTTTTCTTTCCAGAGATAACATTTATAGGTATACAGTCCTATAGTTTGCATTTTTTTTTCCTAATTAGATATATCTCCTGAATGTCAGGGAAGGTGGGGGTTGAATTGGACACAGCATAGGGTTCCTTCCAGGTCTAACCGGTCAGGCTCCTGATGAAGAATGATCTTACTGTCCAATCTGTCCTCAGCTCTGAAAGGCAGAATGATCTAGCAGAGGGAACACTGGACTTGGAGTCAAGGCCCAGCATCTAGTCTTGGCTCTACCAACTACCAAATGTGTAACTTTGGGCAAGTTTCCTCTGGGTTCCGTTGTCTCATCTGCAAGATCAAGCTGTTGCTAACTGACAAGCGTTCTGAGAAGTAAATGAAGTGATGTAAATTAAAGCAATAAAAAGCTCTATGCACAAGACTTGTCCTGGAATAGCAATGATCTTAAATTCTCACATTTAAGAGAAATGTGGTATCTAAAGATGTTTCTGGATTCTCATCAAAACACCTGCATAATGTATTATGGATAAATTTGGTAGAATAAAGAAAAACTACACCCTGAAACTGGCTCATTTATAAATGCTTTTGCAGGTGTTTGAAGAGGAGGGGTTGACCCTAAATCTTGAAGATGTTCAGCCTTGAAAAGGTAGAAGTCATCGTGACCAAAGATGATGCCCTGACCCTGAAAGAAGAAAGGTGATGAGCCTCAAATGGAAAAATGTATTCAAGAAAGGTTGCTACTAGGGAGTTCAAAGAGGAAGAGCAGAACATTTGGCAAACATTTCAGATGGAACAGCCATTCTGAATGCTGGTGGGAGAAGTGAGGCCGAGTGCATGGAAAGAAGGAATTCCAGAGGCCCACAGTGTTGTCCTAGCCGCTTTTGAAGGAGGCAACTTCCCAGGAGGTGGCCAGGCTTGGTTTCAGTGTATTCCAGCTTTGGACTCACTAAATCCAATTCATAAAGATCAAAAGCTGAAATAGAAATTATTTTTTTAAAACACTGAAAATGTCTTCCATGACCTAGCCAAGAGTGAAAGTCAGGAGGATCCTCGACAGCTGAGAACATTGCGCAAAGCCAGGAGTCAGTTGTGCGGCCAAGCCCGGAGATTCTGTGGCCGGGGTGGGGAAAGGCGTCCCTGGCACGGCTCAGGTAGCCAGGGCGGTGGCGGCCGCCGCTGCGGCATAAAGCGGCGCAGAAGCCGTCAGGCAGCAGGGGCAGGGTGCACGGAGGGGGCCTGCTCCAGCTCCCCACATCGCACGTCACCGCTAGCCACGAACTGTGGCAGGAAGCTCCAAGTCGTGTTTCTCAACAATAATCTCAGAGAAATTACTTGGAAAAATAGACTACAGAAAAGGTTAAGGGTTTCAGTTACGGGTTACATTTGACAAAGTATACGATGGTTTATGGTCGTCCTTGTCTATGCCTACGGATAACTTATTTTGTGTTTTCAATTGAGAAGACCTTTGTATATTCCTTTAATAATAATAATAATATATATATATTTTAAAGCTAGCTGTGCTGACAAAATCGACTCCACAAGGCCTCTAAGCAGAGCGTCTGGAGATGGCAGGCGCAGGGGCGCAGGGGTGCAGTGGCCTCACCTGCAGACCTCCATGGCAGCCGCCTGCCCGTCCCCCTTCTCCCACGGGCTCCCACCAGCCTACTCTGGTCTTCTCCTTCCACAACTACTCCCGCTGCATCCCTCATTCCAAGAGTCTTTCCAGTGCCTTCCAGAACCCCCTCAACCTTGGGGGGAAGAGCGGGACATTCCTTTCTCTTCCTGTTTCCGCTGGGGCGCGGCTCTCCCAGGACTCTGCACACAGCACCCCACTTCTTTGCGGAGGGGGCCCGTCCTCCCGTTCTCCAGGGCTTGGAAAGGGACGATCTGTATCCTCCTTGCCCCTCGGAGAGACCGTCACTCTTCTACCTTCACATAGATCCCTCCTTCTCTCCTTCATGCCGCCTGGTTGCCCACGGTCACCCCAGGCCTCCTGCTCAGTCTTGGTGGCTGATCATCTTTTCTGTCCTAGATCTTGGCACGTGCCCAGGTGTTTTAATATCCATCTGTGTGGACAGCGCATCCAGCAGCTTCCCGGCCACGCTCCTTCGTCCCTCCCTCCCCCGGTTACTTCCATGCCTCACTTTGCAGTCACCTGGAGTTGTCCCACCTGAGATATTCTCAACCTTCATCCTCCTCTCAGATCACAACCTCCTCTCCTGAGATTATTGTTCCCTTAGATCCGTTAAGCCTGACTTTCAATATTCTGGAGCCCATCCGGCCCCCATTCTTTCCATTTCCCCCCACCCCTTTCTCTCCACTGCCTGGTGGTTTTATTCCCTTTCCCTTCCAGCCTGGACTCTAGAGCCCAGCACTTCAGCCCACTTTTGACACTGCCCTAAACCAACAGTCTACGACTCTGGTTCATAATGCACATCCACCAATGAAGCAGGAAAAATCACTGAACATGTAGCCTCCACATGTCTTTATTTTTTTATAAATTGTATACATTTTACTATTGACATTTCCCTCATTTTAAAACATATCACAAAAATGGAAAGACATAAATGACAAAACTTTAAAATGCCAATATAATAAGTGCTTTGGTATTCTCTACCCATTCCCATGGAATCACCTTATAGAGCCGCTGGTGCAGTGCACACCCCAGTTTGGGAACCACAGACCTAAACCCTGTTACTCTCTTCTCCCTCCACCACATCACCCTGCAACGCCATCCCCGAGCCCATCTAGCCATGAGCATCCGATTCTCTGCCAGGTGGTTGAAGGGTGCTGGAGGACCCGCTCCTTCCCAGGTGACCTCTCTGGACTTACCCTTTCAGCTCAAGGCAATGTCACTGTTAGCCCTCAAGGGACAACAGTCAAGCAGATCTGCAAGAAAACTCTGATCTTCATCTATCACCAGCACCAAGCTCAGTGCCTGGCACTTGCCTATGACCACGAATGCTCCTGCACTGAATTGTGCACACACGTGGTGTCTGCCTTGCTCTGGCTGTGTGGTTATACAGGCACAAAGAATGCAGTGGAGAAAGCCCCAGTAGGTCAGGGCACCCCAGCTAGGGCACTGAGTGCTGAGCTGTGCGAGGGTTCCTAGCCCTCACGGCACCACCACTGTCTGCCCATTGCGACCCAAGCAACAGACCTGCCTTTGGCAGCCAGATGCTCCACAGTTAGGCTGAGTGTGCCTGGGGCAGCTTAAGTAAGGCCACATTGGTACCTTGACTCTTCTAGGGAGTGGCTATGGAGATGGGAATAGGGCCCTCTTCTCTTTATCCAAACGCTGGCAGCAGCCCTGGCTCAGGCATAGCTGTACTCCAGTTGCCTTCAGACTCCCCCCCTCAGAAGGACTCGGCTATCAGAGGGAACAGGTGAGCAGGAGAGTGACAAATCTGAGGCCATCCAGCCTCAGGTGGACACAGCAGGGACCAGGATCTAAGTGGGGCTGCCAGAGTGAGCACTAGGGAGAGGTGCTTGTGACCCCACTTCCCTCTCTGGCCACGGAGGACACCCATGACACACACACAGTGGCCCCTGGAGACGCATCCCAGGGTAAGCAGGGTTTGTAGAAGGACACAGGACAGCTATGGCACTTTCTCGGGGGTAAAGATGATTCAGACAAAATTCCCTCACCTCGTATAGCTCTTTCCTCTTCTCTTTGTCCCCTTCCTCCTCCAGTGCTTCCTAAGGACTGCTCCACAGACTGCCCTCTGCATCAGAGTCACCCAAGTCCTGTTATAAACGCAGATTCCTGGGCCTCCTCTCAGATGGATTGAGTTACCAGCTCAATCTGGAACCAGGGAATCTGCGTTTAAACATTCTTTTACCCACTAAAGTTTGACACCACTGAAAAAGTCTCTTCTCCATTCTTCCCAACGGCGCATCCCTAATCCCTCTCGCCACCATTTCCCTCCACCCCCTCGCGCCTCAGGCCACCGTGGTGAATGAAGCCAGTGGGGACTCAAATGGAAGGTCCTAGACAGAAATAAGACTTCCTGGGCTTTCCCCTTCCCGTGCTGACTACGAGCTTGTCCCCTACTGCGCTTTTACTTTAACTTACGACAGACATCCCCTCACTCGGCTTCATTTCATTGGGCCGACTTGCCCAAGATGAATAGAGTTGCCTGGAGAAAACTGTGTGAATCAGGTAGCTGAGATCTGGCCTACTGCTGATCTATTTGGGGCCAAAGCCACCACCCACTAATAGATCTCTCCTAATAGACTTGCAAAGATGGAGATCTTAATCAATGCTAAACAAGAGTTATAAATCATAAAGACGTTGGCCATCTACTCACCTCCCAGGGCTGGGAGTGAATGAGACGACCATGACCACGAAGCGCTCTGCACCCGGGAAGATTCTCTGAGCCGTTCTTCTGCTCACAGGATTTCCACAGCACCAGTCCCCATGCAGCTTTGACAGGTGAGCTATTTTAGTGTGAGAACAAGTAGAGTTATTGTTATCTCTGCTCTGAATCAAGGATAAAGAGAAAAGGCGAGAGAGAGAAGCAGGGTGTAGAGAGAAGAAATGGGGATGAGATGAGGAAGAACAGGGAGGACTTCAGACCCCAAAAGGAAAGGAGCCCCCCCGTGCTGGTCCCTGGAAGGAGGTCGCCAGCCAGCCGGTCCGTGGATGAAAATCGCCACCTGACTCCTCAGCAGCCGCAGTCCCAGGGTCTGGAGGGCCGTGATAGGTATCAAGCGACTTTGCCCACAGGGCAGTGTCGTCTGTCCAGGGTGTCTGCTCCCTGCTCATGACCTCGGAGCTACCGCCCCTTTCCGACAGCCCCCCCCCAACCACGGACCCAAAGGAAGCCTGAATAGCAAAGCTGCCTCATCAGTAGATACATCTCTACTGTCCTTACCGGATTACCTAGGACCTTAACGAGGGTGCTATTTTAGCAAGAAACTGAAAATGAGAAGAGAATCAGCCCTCAGAACACGCTGAGTGCCTATTTTAACCCTCAGCCCTGGGGAGGCCGGCACTGCACACAGGATTTAAAGCGGTATGCATATTTATTTGCAACCAGAGGGCCCTGAGCCACAGCTTCCTGCATTCTGCTTTGTCAGCATCAAAAGATTTGCAGCCATAGGCACGTTGAGCTCCCTCTGGGGCTCTCCTCCTCGGAGTCTGACTAAAACGAGAAATTTACCCCAGCACTTAATGAACAGACTTCCTTCAGCTCCCATCTCTGACTCACCCTCCAGCAGCTCCCAGACAAGTCCACTAACAAGCCGGCCTTGCCACTAGGTGTGCTCGGCACCGGGACCTGACCACCAGAGGGAGCCAGAGAGCAGTGAGGGCCCAACCGCCCCCCAAATGAGCTCCAGCCCAGAACCGCCCAGGCTGGCAAGCATTTGCCAATGCTCCCCAACATCTCACCTTCGTTGCACAGTTCTTGGTAAACTCTTATTTTCGTCTTTATCAAGTTTGGATGGAAAACAAAACAATTAATTTAAAAAGCAGCACACAAGAACCTAAACATTATTTATGTCTCTAATTATCTCATTCTAGTGGGTATTTTAGTCCCTGTCTGGTCAGGACATTAATTATCTTCATAACTACAGCAAAAGTTAAATAATAAGCACCCAAGGCTACAGCACTACTGTAATGTGCAAGCTTAAATGAACTTATAAATTTTATTAATGGATGCTTTATACAACTCCATATATTATAAATCAAACAAGAAACCTATTTCTATCTTTTAAGGGTACGGTGAAAAAGCTTTAATATTATTGAGGATAATTTTTATTAAGTTTAAAACTCCCTTTTTTTCAGTAATGAGACTGTTATGAGGATAATTTAATCTAGTTTGTCATGAGGCACCCCGGCTTGTTAAATAAGTTAATAAATGACTGTGCATTAATCAAAGTGACAAAGCTATGAAGAGCTGGGATGGGAGACAATTCTGGTGATAGTATTAATTAGTATTTAATTAGAAACTTAGGGCCCATAAATAAAAAAAAATCATGGTAGAGACATTTATGCAAATTGCTTAGAGCCTGCAGTGGAGTTAGCTTTGCTTTAAAGAAACATGATTTTTTTTCCTAGCATACTGTACACAGCAGCTCTGTGGCCACATCACGTGGCTTAAACGAGCTCTCCTTTTGTTTCCAATTTGTTCCAATTACAGGCCTGTAAATTCAAATCATTCTTTTGACTGTCTTGATTGAAATGTAGAGTTTCCACAATATCTGCTGGGAGTTCTTTTATATATTTTTTTTCTTTTAATAAAAAGGGAGAAATGTTTTAAAGACATAAAGAAAGAGCTGCAGATTCTTTTTCTGCTCTTTTAATTAAGATGTGCGCCACCATTTTCTAAGGACAATCCTGGATTCCATTTGGTACACAAACAATGCCTCTTTTTGAATCCTGGTGTGCTGTAACTAGGTTTTGTTATGTGATATTATATGGAAGCCCGCATAGACTCAACTGTCATCATTTTTATGATAATCATAGCATTTTTCCCTTTTCTCTCAATACCATACTCCGATAAACGGGCAATTTTTGATGGGCCCCCCCAAAAAATAATAACCATTTGGTTCTGAACGTCACTGCTTTCCTAAGGTACGTTTCCTCCCTCCCCTTTTCAGACTTTATTATTTGTTGCATTTATTCAAGAAAGGTTATCCACAGTAAAACTGCTTTTTCTATTCAACAGTCTATCTCTGTCATGGTTCATTTATGTGTGAGCATGACGGACTGAAGCCTGTATTATCCACGGCTGACAAGTGTCAGGCCGACAGTTCAATCAGCCCTTCCTTGAGATGGTGCCCAGGGCCCCGTGTTTGAAGTAGGACAATAAAGCAGGCAACACAATCAGGGCAAACTGATCCAATCCCTGCATGTAAAGGGGATTCTGCCTAATAACACAGTGCAGGGTTTTTTCCCTCTCCAAACACATTAGTCCTTAAACAGTGACTTGGCCCTTAAGAAAATCTGTGACTGACATGAAAATGCTGAAGTTTTAACGTGGTTGGTTTATCCATAACCTCATGGGGCTGCTTCTTTGTGCAGACTGGTTTTGTCAAAGTCAGAAAAATAATGTATTCAGTGTCTGATCATTTTTAGGGGGTTATTTGAATGGGATTTTAAGTCAGACATCCTGGTGTTGACACAGGGATCATTTTCTTGTCCTTTTGTTTTACATTTGTGGAACAGATCATTTGCATCGGCTAATAAAATTAAATCTCTGGAATGCATACAAAAGCAAGCTCCCTTCAGCAACACTCCTGGATTCCCCGCACCCGCCAAGTAAGCAGACTTGCTGGATGTGTTTCTTTATATTAGGTCTCTCTAGAACACAGGCTGTAATGCAAACACGTCTTCAAAATTAGTGCTCCTTCGGCCTGGGTAATACCTGGACTCAAATGTATATTAAAGCATTTCACTACAAATCCTGACAATCAGCAGCAGAGCCAAAGTCGATAAAATGCTAATAACCTGCAGTCCACTCCTTGGAGGGACGGGGATACAATTGCCAGGCTCTTTTGCAGCCTTCAAACCATTGCCTGTGAAAACTCCAGCAAGGGAAGGTTGCTCACCTCTTTAGCAGGGGCTAGAACACTAAATGCCAAAGGATCTCTTAAAGCATCATAAAACTTTCAAACCTGAAGGCTCCACAGAGAACGTCAAATCCAACCTCATACTTTATGGGTGAGGCTCAGAGTCATTTTGTGACTCCCAAGGTCAAAGAGCTTGTACTTGGCAGTGGAAGGGCAAAGGTAACAACAACGAAGTCCTCTGAATTTCGCTTCTCTTTCTCTGGCTGTGCTAGCAGGGCCAAGTTAGTGTAGAAGGGTCTCATGGAAAACAAAATCCAGAGCACAGAATGTGAGGAGTGATGCCAGGAGCTACCACACATGACTATGTCAATTCCCTTCTTGGACAGTTCGGGAATTTCTAAGCAATATATTCTCCGAGTGCTGGTTCTTCTCCGTCTACACTGCCCTGGCCCTACCCACCCATTACCCACATTCTCTGCCCCTCCTTGGCCCTGCAGACCACATCATTTGGACTCCCTTGGCCTCCAGCTTGGATTTGAGACCCGGGGGGGAGGGTACTGATGGTCAACCAGGGGTGGGAGGAGAAAGGCCAGGCTGTGTCCTCCTTCCTCAGCCGCTGCCTTGACTCCCTGTCCCTGCAGAGGCTGCGTCCCTCCAGCACTCCTGCTCCCATGAGGAGCCCTCCTCTGCTGCACCCACAGTCCTGGGTCCCCGCCCCTCAGTTTCCTCTCTGTTCCTTTACACTCTTAGGAGCTAGTCTGAGGTGCCTCCCATCTCTCATTTGCCCACCTGACCCTGCCTGCACTTCTGAATGTAGTCCCTTCTATAAAGTTCCCAGCAAAACCATCTCAGGGGAATTCCATTTCCCACTGGAACCCTGATTAATGCATTGAGTTACTTAGGTTCCTAACCGGTCTTCCTATTTCTAGTCCACGAGTTCTTGACTTATTTGGAATCCCATAGAGAATATGATGAATGATATAGGCTCTCTCCCCAGGAAAAAAATCACTTATACACATATGCACAAAGTTTTGCAGATAATTGTAGAGTGTTCACAGGCTCTTAAAGGCTATCTACAAATTCTCTAGGGTGTCTGCAAAGCCCCCAACATCTCTGCTAAATGCACCTTCCTAAAACACCTATTTGTTCCATTCGATCATTTCACTGTGTTACTCAGTAGCCTCCAGTGGTGCCCTACCAACTTCCAGAAAGCACGAAGCCCAGACCCCTCAGTACGGCATTTCAGGCTGAATCTGCCCGGGTGCTATTAACAAAAGAGCTAGAGATAGGGAAGTAAATACAGGGAAGTTGTTGGGAAGGTGGAGAAAGAAGTGAACAAGCAGTCCGAGGATTAGCATGAGCAGAGAGCCGGTACCTAGGGCTGGAGGGACGAAGGGAAAAGGTGATGTCACCAGAGCACAGGAGCCAGGACTCCCTGGGGAAGCCAAAATCACAGCAGGGGCCTCTAAGCAGGAGCTTAGAAAAAGGCAAGAAAAAGGCCTAGCCATGCTGGTGATGCGTCCAGGAAGGGACACCTGGGCTTCTCTTGCTGCTCTCCAATCTCCGCAGACCACGCTACTCAGACTGGGACCTGCAAGGGTACTCGGAGGTGAGGGGCAGGGGCAAAGTGATAATGGACCAAAATCAAACAGGCCAGGGAGTCCCATAGAAGCCCCCCACGACCTGGCCTCCCCTGTCCATGGAGCCATGACAGAACCTGGGCTGTCCCTGGAAGGCTCGTTTCTTCTCATGTATGTCGTGCACCGACCACGTGCCAGCCACTAGTTCCCAGAGAAAAGCTCCAGAATTTGGCCCAAGAGTTGCAGATAAATATTCAAGACTGAGGTTGGTGAATTGCTCAGGCAAAAGATGGTGAGGGTACTATTCAGCTCTAAGAAACAATGGTGATACAGCACATCTTATATTTTCCTGGTTAGAGCTGGAACCCATACTACTAAGTGAAGTATCCCAAGAATGGAAAAACAAGCACCAGATATATTCTCCAGCAAACTGGTATTAACTGAGTAGCACCTAAGTGGACACATAGGTACTACAGTAATAGGGTATTGGGCAGGTGGGAGGGGGGAGGGGGGCGGGTATATACATACATAATGAGTGAGACATGCACCATCTGGGGGATGGTCATGATGGAGACTCAGACTTTTGGGGGGGAATGGGCATTTATTGAAACCTTAAAATCTGTACCCCCATAATATGCCGAAATAAAAAAAAAAAAACTAAAAAAAAAAAAAAAAAAGATGGTGAGGGCGGCTAATCAGAGTGAGAGACCACAGAGGCTTGGGCAGGCTGGTGGGGCCGCAATATCTCAAGAGGGACAAAGTCAGGAGTTTACTACTGGGATAGGCAGGGAGAAAAGATTTGACGGATTAATCAGAGACTTTGGAAAACGTGATTGATAGATTTGGAAGAAACCAAAGAAACCCTGGGCTGTCAACTCCAGTCTTAAAGGTGCCAGATGTACTAAGAGCAGCGGTTGTACCGTGGAATGCCCTGGGGAGCCTTAAAAAACAGTGATGCCTGGATCCCACCCACTAATGTGCTGGAGCCAGTTCTCAGCAGCTCACAAAGACAGTTGTCAAATATTCTGGAACTTTCAGTCCATTTTTAAACAGAGCCATTATTAAAAATCAGATTACATAAGCTTATAATTAGTCTTAGTAAAAATAAAGGTAATAAGTGCCCAAAATTTATTACTTTATAATAATTTCACTACTGTGCTTTTGAGGTTGCTTATTGCATCTGAGTGGTTTATTACATCTCCTAATAAGGGTGTGTTGTGCGTCTCTTCCCGATTCCATGGTCTGCACCATCCCATTGATAGCCTGTGGAATATTACACCGCAGGAATTAGCAAACACTATAAATCAGGGCTTGATTTGTTGTGCTGCTCATTGTCTAGATCAGGGGTCAGCAAACTACAGCACACAGGCCAAAGCTAGACTGCAGTCTGTTTTTGTGTGTCCCACAAATGTTTTTAAAGGATTGTAAAAAAAAAAAAAAAAAAAAAGAAGGAGGAGGAAGAGACCATTGTGGTCCACAAAGCATAAAATATTTACTATCCAGCCCTTTATGGAAACACTTTGCCAACCCCCGGTCTAGACTTAAGAAAGTAATGGAGTAAACGTTAATAATGCAAATTAAACTTAAAGCTTGTCACGTCTGTAACCGTTACATTGTGAATAGCACAGAAAGTGGAGGAAATATTCTTCTAGGATTGAAAACTATTAACTGGTCAGCAAAGAAATCTGTCATGTCGTTAACGAACAAGCAAAGTTCCAACAGAAATCATTGCTTCGCTCTCGTCTTATTTGTCCATGTAAACAAAAATAACAACCAACATTCACGTTGGAACTACACTCATGGGTCAATGAGTGAACTTGGACAGTAGCCAAGCATCCGTTTGTAGTTTGATTTTGTCAAATCGTGGCTGAATTGCAGCCATAGGTCAACTACAGACCCAAGAGTTCAGCAGAAATCCAGGAAAGCATTATCTGAAAATCAGTTGGCTGAAGAAGGTTCTGTAATAGCAAGTACTGTGCACCTACTGTCATTTGCAAGTTGTATACTACACATCCTTGATATCAGTAAAATTATAATAAATTTATGTACGTAGATACATGAATATTGTTTTCTTTTCCAGAGAGCCTGTTATTAAACTCATATCAGCACACGCTTACCACACCCCTAGATTCTGATTTAAATTGGTCTGGGGTGTGACCTTGGCCTCAGGGTTCTTACAACTTTCCCCAAGTTATTCCAGAGTGTAGCCAAGGTTGAGAATCTCTGGCTCAGGAGAAAGGGCAAAATGCAGGGAGCAGAATCCCCTAAAGATTTTGTTCTCTTTGGTCAGAAAGGTGACTGGAGCCCGACCAAGACAGCACTTGGAGTTGAGGGTGGGGGAGGATGGGGCTCCCCCAGAACTGGACACACCTCGCTGGGGTGATCCTTTTCCAGCTCGCTGGGACAGAATTTTCCGGGAGCAGTGTTCTCACAATCTTGAAGGCATGCAGCTGTTCTTTCCTCTCCCAAAGTCACTCCCAGCAAGGACCCCTTTTCCTCCTCTGTGTCCTACCTGCACTGCACCCATCCCTCCCATTGCAGCTTGGATCTCGCCTCCTCTATCAGCCTCCCCTCCTGATAGACACAGGCACAGACACACACACACGCGTGGCCCACTCCAGTTCCCACTTACCCCTTGCCAACAAACCCTATTTATCAGGACGGTCCTCGGTCCTCTCCCCTGCCATATACCATTTCCAGGCCTCCCTTGCAGCCAGGTGTGGCCAATGGGACACAGTTTTGGCTAATGAGACCTGAGCCAAAATCCGACGGGGGTTTGGGGCAGCGCTTGCGCTTTCCTGACGGAAGTGTCAGATGCAGCTGGTGCACACCCCGCCCACTTCTCTGCAGCAGTCATTTCCAGGGCAGGAGGCAAGCAGCCAATATGCAAAGGATGGAAGTGTAGAAAAACAAAAGGGGCTCACGCTTCGATGCCATCACTGAGCCACAACACCAGCCCCAGACTTCTCGCCTTTGGAAGTCTCATTCTGTGAGAAAAATAAATCCCTAATTGCTCAAGCCACTCCTGGTTGGATATTCTGTGGTTGCAACCAGATGCAAGCCGAATAGAAATGCCAGCCCCACAGTCCCAGAGTGACAGCCCCTTCTATCACTCTATACTCCTGCAGATTTGTCCTGTACCACCTACAAGCACAATCTCCAAAATATGAATGGGTTATGCCCCAGATATGTAATCAAAAATCATTTGTTTGGAAGGTAGATGCACTTTCCCTGTAAGAAAGCAATTCTAGAAAATCCAGAGCAAAGGTTTGTAGTGGTATGCCAACTCTTGGAATAATCAAGAGAATGAAAACAAAGATTCAGGCAGACGTAGGCTACCATAGCTTTGTAAAAAAGGTCTCTAACAGTGACTTATAAATAGAAAAGATAGTGAAAATGATTCTAAAAGATCTGACTTTTGCCCATGACTTGTTTTTGAGGCAGTAGGAATGTGTATAGGTACAGCATGAACTGAGTGGGTTCTTGTGCTCGGATCAGACACAAAGGGTTTAGGGCATGCAAGGGCCACATCTTAGAAGTGCCTGAGGAAGGAGTCAGTGACAGCTGTACACTGAGTTTAAGGGACCACATTGGTAATAACTATTACATACAGAGTTGCATTCTATTTTTGTATCACATTAATGGATATATTATTGGTAATTGTCCTTAATAGAATCACAGAAATGAGAGATGGAAATGCTATACGGTATGATGGAACGCTGTTCTCTTACCATTGATCATTATAATAAGCCTGCTCAGTCATTACTTACAAACCATACTACAACTTTGCCAATGAGGCGGACCAGAATGAGGAGATAAACAAAATTGGTTTTCTTGCTAAATGCAAAGCCTAAGTTTTAAGATATTTTGCTGAAGTTTTAAACTGATTGTCAATTAGTCAATGAGCTATGGCAGGCAGTGTATTTCTGGGTAATTAGTGTGTGTCTTATGGGGGTTATTTGGCATGAGGCTGAGGGCAAAGTAATTTGTATCTCCCAGGAAGTGCAATAATTGCCTCAACCCGAACTGCTTGGAAAATGTATTAATTCTATTAGGAAAAATGTATGTTACTTTTTTATGATATCCTGTATATTCATGAAATATACTCATAAACTATGAATTATTGATTTGGGGGGCTTTACCACATGAGTATGGCATCACTGATGACCAAGAAAAAGGGTGGGGAGTTGTTTGTGCGGTTGGAGAACTCATGCGTTGCCAGAAAAGATGCATGTTGGGTTTTGAAATTCATCTTATTAGGAGACCACCAGATCCTAGCAGGCAGAAGAGGTAGTGTTGAGAAAAGCGAAGTCGAAACTAATGCCATTTGCTTAATATTAGCTTTTTGGGGAGCCAGCAGGCCACCCATGTGGGGCTCGCTGTGCAGTCTGTGAGAGAAGACCTGTGAGGGCTGAGGCCAGGGAGATCGTAGGCTTGACCGTGGTGCTTTGGGGCACTTGCTTCCCCAGCCCTGTTCAGGAGGTGCGGGACATGACAGTTATTCATCCATTCATTCATTCAACAAATGTTTACAAATCAATGCTCAGTGTGCTGGTTATCTCTTGTGATGTAGCAAATTACTCCAATTTCGCCACTTATAACAGTGCATATTCACTATCTCCCAGCTTCTGTGTGTCAGAAATCACACCAGGCTTGGCTGGGTCCTCTGTCTCACAGTGTCTCACAAGGCTGCGATCACGAGTCAGCCCAGAGTCTGTGCTCCCCATCTTGAAGGCTCATCCGGGGAAGGGTCCGCTTCCAAGCCCCCAGTTTATTAAAGGCTACTGGACCGAGGGTCTGACTTCTTTGATAGCTGTGGACCAGAGCTCACCCCTGGTTCCTTGACAAATGGGTCTCTCCAATATGGAAACTTGCTTCGTCAACATGTGCATGCCAAGAATGCAATAGAGTCTGCTAGCGAGGCAGAGGTCACGATCTTTTGAGACTTAATTGCAGAAGTGGCATCCCGTCACCTCTGCAGGCTATTGATGCAAAGCAAATCACTGATTCGGATGGCATGAAGGAGCGGGGGCTGCACACACGCATGAAATCTCCAGGCCCGTCGTGAAGCCTGCCCACCACAGCCAGCCTCCGCCACCAAGGCTTCCCAGCCTACCAGAGGCTCTGGGGGCTGAAAGAGAATAACAAGAGAGACCTAATTTAGCCTGGGTGAGTAGGGGAGGCCTCTCTGAGCAGGTGACATTTAATTTGAAGACTCAATAATAAAGAAAAGTTAGTTAGGTACAGAGCTGGGGAAGAGCATGACGTGTTTGGAGCAAGATCTGAGTGGCAGGGACGAGTGCACAAAGGGCAAGGTGGGACAAGGTGAGGTTGGGGAGGTAGGCAGGGGCTGGATCGTGCCAGGTTGCAGGTCAGGATGAGAAGTTTCAATTTTATTCTGAGTGCAAGTGGGAAGCCACGGGAGGATTTTAAGTACAGAGTGACATGTTCCAATTTACATTTTTAAAAGATCACCCTTGCTGCTGCACAGAGAATGGATTGGAAGCAGAGAGAGCAGGTAGGAGCCTCTCCTGGCAAGAGGAGGAGATAACCTGGAGTAGGAGGGTAGCAGGGGACGGGGAGAGGAGGATGCAGGTGGGAAATGTTTTGGAGTTTAAAAGCAACATCCTCGGAGAGAACGCGTGTCCATCAGGTTACCAATTTCCTTCACTCTCTCCTCTTTGTCCATTTTTTAAGGGAAATAAAGAGAAAGACAAAGAAAGAGTCGTGTGACTATGATGAAAAGAGAAAGATGTGGAGAGACTAAGACGGCCAGGGATGAGAAGACAGGGCCCAGCGTGAGGATGATGGAAGATGGCGAGGGAAGAACAGGGACGCGTTGCTGCCCCCCCCCACCACCACCGCTGGATCTACTTGGCACGCTGCAGAACTTTTCCATGCTTCTGTTTCCTCTTCTGTAAAAATATCCGCCTTTCAGGATTATTATAAGGATTAAATTAAATAACAACCTCATCCAGATCCTGGTGATTTTCTACACCGCTCCTTGACTCGCTTTGCTCAGATCCCTACTTAGTTGCCACAACCTCCCTGCCTGCTCGAGCCCAAATAGCGCAGCCCACCTCCCCCCTTCCCTAACCCCGCGCCCCACTTGGGTCTGCCTGCTTGACTGTGTTCACCCTTCATCCTCAGGGCTAGGAGAGTCCCCAGCACACGCAGCGGGTGCTGGGGACTGGGCGCTGAGCAGGGCAGGGCGCAGGCGCTGACAAGGGCACCCCGGGCAGGGGCTCCAGCGTTGCCAGGTGCACCAGGGACAGCGCAGAGAAACCTGCTAGGGAGTGGAGTGAGCAGCAGCGACCATGTCGCTGAGAATGACCTTACAATGTACAGCTTTGCCCCTGCAGGTTTTAATCCTCCTAGCCGGTCTCTGAGTTAGGTAATGCTCCCATTTACAGATGAGTCAATTGAAGGAGACGGGAATTAATAAACCTCTCCAAAGTCCAGAAACAACAGACACTGGAAAGGAAGTCAGAGCCTTGACTTACTACGAATTTACTGCAATTGGGCAAAAGCAGGAGTGTCCTTGTGACTCACCACTAGCTACACACCTCTGTCCACTGCAATCCTACACCCAGTCCTCTGGTGTCTCCCGCCCTCTTCCCCACGTCTCCATCCCCTGCTCTCCGAGGCAGCTGATACACAGACGCTGTGCATGTGACACACCCAGGCCACGCCCAGCGGGGCGGCAGCGAGCCAAGCAGCCGATTACGTGTGTGCCCGTCGCTTCCCCACGCCCCAGAGTGTCTTCCTTCTTTCAGAAGAATTCACTCATATCTCACTGCATTTCTTAGTTCAGTTTAACCCTACCATAGACTTCTGGCCTGGAAACTCTTTATTATTTATAAAAATAAAGAAATGACATGCCTTCACTTTGGCTCACACGCATTGGTCACATGAGTACTTTGCATCCACTTGGTGTCAAGCGCCGTGCTAGGAACTGGGACACGGTCAACCAGATAGACACAGTCCCTCCTCAGGGAGGTCACACCTAGAAGGAAAAGCAGACTTTAGGCACGAATCACTGTTTAGTTAAGATTGTGATTGGCTATAAAGAATCTGTTCAGGGTGACATGAGAGCTTGAAAGGAGAAACCTCCTGCATGAATGAGCTTGTTGTGGGGGTCAGGAGGGCCCCCTGAGGAAGGGTCATTTACAGGGGTCTGAAACCCAACTAGAGTTAGTCAGACAGGAAAGTAGAACATCCTGGGCACAGAGAGCAATGTACACAAGAGCCCTGAGATTTGAAAGAACTTCTAGAAACCACAAAAGCAAAAGCAAAAAAAGCCTAACAAACAGTAAGCATGAAGAAGTCTGCATGAGATGGAGCCAGGAGGGGCCTCCCCTACCTCACCTGCTTCTCCTTCTTCTCCAGGAAGAGCAAGAACGACAAGGCCATAACCTCAGTCTCACTCAAGGGCTTTAGCAGAAACATCACTGGCACTAATTTGCACCTAGAAAGATGTGTCATTACCTCTCGGCAGCATCTTGATAATGTCTTATCTTGGGAAAGTGTATAGCTTTCGTCTTCTTCCTGATACAGAACGGCCTTGTGCTAACCAGCCATTTGTGTCCACTCAGCAGTGGCGGATTTGCAAAGTTGGCTTAGTGGATGGGATCTGGCCACGTCTCCCTCCCAGGGAAACGTACCTTTTGCTCACAGCAGTGGGCTCTGCAGCGGTGTGCTTCCAGAAGCCTCCACGGGCAGTTGCTCTTCTTCCTCAGTTCCTCCAGGTTGGTGGTTCTCAGCGGGGACATTGTGGAAGCTGGCGGGGACAGTTTTGGTTGTTCCCAGGATTGGAAAGCACCACTGCATTTACTGGGCAGGAGCAGAGCTGTGGACACTCTGCAATGTGTGAAACAGGTGGTCACAACAAAGAACCACCCAGTGTCCCACATGACTCTGAAGTCCCACCAGATATGGATGTAGGTGAAAAACCTATTTGTGGCTTTCCGAGACTAGAGCCTGAGTTTTGCACATAAACACAAAATATTTTTTGCACAGTTCAATATACACTGAATTATTCAATAATGAAACCATGGTGGAAATGGAGGGAAGATTTACCTTGATTGCTTTAAATTTTTCCCCAGGGTTAGTCACCATTTCCAAAAGTCATATCACGGTGTTCGAGTCACCAATGGGGCACACCTGTATAAATCTGCCTTTGAGACTGTCACATGCGTGGTGAGTATGTATATATGCCATATTTCAAAATGCCAACTCTACAGAAAGTGTTGTCTATATTCGGTTAAATGTTTTACTTTTCTTAAACCCAAATGTGTTCTCTGTAAGAAGAGGAAAGTGCACGTGCTCCTTTGGGAGCCTCAGTCCCTGCCACTAGAGGACTGGTCACACACCAGCGGCATTGTGTAGCCCGGGACCTTGTTGGAAGGAAACATCTCAGGCTCTACACAGATCCACTGAATCCGAATCTGCATTTTAATCAGATCTCCAGGTAATTCGTATGCACATAAAACACCTCTTCTAGGTTCCACTGGCCTGAGCATTGAAAAAATACATTCTTTTATTACACTTTCCTTTTATTTCTCCTCTTTATTACAGTTAGGACATTACATTAATTTTTCTAATTATATGTAAAGGTGGATTATACTATCAATGAATCTCACCTCAAAAAAGTGGTGGGAGTCACCAAACGTATGTTAATGAAAGAGAGTGTTGGCTCTGACGGGGTTGAGCACGCTGCTCCAGGACCCCAGGAATCCAGTGGAACTTGGGGGCCTCCAAACAAGAATAGAACTTCGGAGTCAAATTTCCCTGGACTTTGCCATTTATAAACTCTAACGACTCCTACATCTGTATCTCCAGCTACAAAACGACGTGCCTCCTCTCAGTGCGCTCTGGACACAACCCTGCTTTCTAAATAAACACCGGCCACGTCACACAGGAAACCTTGCTGTTCCTACAGGGCCAGGCCACGCCCAGTTACTTGTTCTAGAAACGTCTGTCGATTCCTTTGCGCATGGGATGCAACGTCACAGGGCTATGAGCAGTAAGAAGGCAGAGTCTGCCTCTGTGGAGCTTAGGACAGTCTAGAGCAGAGCTAGGAGGCTCACAGACATGGGGATAAAGAGAAAGTGTTAAGTGCCCTGACAGAGGTACGAATAACACAAGACCCCGTGAGAGTGTGAGAGAGGCAGAGATCACTCACAGACTATGGGAAGGTCGCTGAAAGCCAGTGGAGCCTTCCACAGTCGCCCGGAAACCCAGTTTCCCTCAGCAGCCCCTGCTCCGTCCCCCCTATGCAGCCAGGTAAGCCTTGTCTATTTTTCTCAGAGCTGGTTCGATACATCTGCCCTCTCAACCTCATGAGTTGCCCTTGTTTCCTTCTTCTCAAAGTGAAATAATTCACAAGGCAGGAACTCCTTCTAATTCCCACCATTGTCTCCCCACCCCTCCTACCCACCCCCACCCCCACCTGTGGCTGCGCCAGGACTGTCCCCACCCCTAGCTAAGGCTTCTCTGCGTACACCCTGCTTCCTCCACACCTCTCCGCTCCGCCGGTCATTCTCTCCCTCCCCTACAAGGCCAGCATCGCCCTTTCTACGGGGTCCTCCCTGTTGACTCTAGAACACTCTTCATTGTCTTCCAGTGTCATTTTTAACCACCACTCAGGCCGCCTTCCAGCCAAACTGCTGACCTCTCCTCTCCCTCACGACCAGACTCTTTTAACAACACAGCACTGAGTCGAGTCTGCTCTCTAGCTCCTCTACTCAGGTCCCACACGTTCTTCAACCCTCTGCAACCAGCTTCTGACCCCATCATGCCACAGAAACCCCTCTCACCCACGTCCAAAACTAAACTAATTCGTCCTCTCCTCCCTACCTGATCTTCATCCCTTGACCTCCATGCAGCGGATGCCCCCCTGTTTACCTCTTTGCCACGACTAGAAACAGGGGCATCATCCTTGACTCTTCCCGCATCTCCATACCAAATCAGTCACCCTGGAGTCCATGCCTTGCACTATAGCCAGAGTCACTCACGTGCCAACACCATTACCTCACCACGCTGCGTAAAACCCACCCATGGCCTCCTCGGTATGCTCAGGATAAAGTCCAACCCCAGGGCACTTCTTCCAGTGCTTCACTTCCTTCTCATGCATCCTCCAACCCCAGACTAGCTGGATCTTTCTAAGGTATCAATCTGGTCAAGTGGCCCTGCCCACACACTTCCAGAAGCTCTCATGTGTCCCCCATTGCCAATAGAGCCAAACCGAACATCTTAACGTATAAGAGTCTGTTAGTAAAAACACGGAGCGCTCAGAATGGCTGGAGCGTTGCTCAGAAGGTCTGTGGCTCGATGTCCTTCAGGGAGGGAACGGGATGAGCTGAGAGGTGCACGGAGCCAGGACAGGGAGGGCCTTGATGGCCAAAATAAGGGGTTTGAGCTCGTCCCGGGAGCAGTGGAGAACACAGTTTCACAAGGGTTCAAGAAGGTGAGAGATTTTGTATAGCAGCCACCTTGGCTGCCCCACACCTGGGTTTCAGCCTGGGCTGCGGTGGGCCTGAACTCAGTGTGAATGCAGCCGTCCCTGAGAGCGTCCAACGGCAGGCATGACCCACCTCAGCTTGCACCATGCGCATTTCCGCCTTCCGCCTCTGCGCATCCTCCAGGACAAAAAGAGTCACAAACTGTGTAAAAATACTCTGAAGAACTGTGTGTGTGCACATGCATGTGAACACACATGTGCGCGCGCGCACACACACACACACGATTCCCAACAGCTACAGGGTAAGGGATGAGGGAGAGGCGAGGCTGAGTTCAACTGTTCAAGCCTGGATGACTGGAAAGACCCAGGTTCTGCTGACAGGAGCAAGGACAGAGGCAGCTTGGGGTGTTGGGGTGAGAAAATCGACTGGCACAAAAAACAGAGGCAGGGAACCAGGTCACAGGAGCAGAAGTGGAAGTAGCTCAGGAAGTTCAACCTGCAGGGGAGAAAACTTGGGGAGCACACAGAGCTCTCTTCAAACACAGGAATGTCTGTCAGGAAGGAGCATCCAGAAAGGGAGGGGTGAAGGATTGCGAGCGAAGGCAGAAAGCACACGAGGTGGCTGTGGCTTAGTCTGTGAAAGCACCTTGCGATCTCCGCTCTGACTATGAGGGACACAGCACCCCGTCCCAGGGCTCCTCACACGGCTTGTTCAGGAGGCCACAGGGCAGCCTCCAAATACCAGAGGGAGGTTGAGTTGGGAGAGGTCATGTCCAGCTCTGAGGGTCTGGAGTTCTGTTCTGCACCCTCCACTGCCTCCTCTCATCCTGCCGCTCCTCTCTTCACATTTGTGGTGAAGAGCACAGCCTTCACCACAGCCTCAGCTGGCCCTGCCCCAGGAGCAATCCTGGGCAAGTCAAGGAAAGAGAAGGAGCTTGCCCTGAGGCCCCACACACTGCCCTCCCCAGAGATCTTCCCTCCCCAGTGGCCCCTTCCACCCAGGCACCCAGCACGGTCCTCAAGCCCGCCCTTCACACCCCATCCTCACACCCCATCTGGGCCTGCCCCCAGCACTGCACACCCAGGCTCACTAGCGCCTCCAAAACATGTCTGTCTGGGTGTCCTGCTCTCTGGGGTGAGACACTCTGATAAACAGAGCTGTGCTCTTGACTGGAAAAGAAGTGACTCCATTTGCACACAATAAGATAGAACAACGAGACAGGCGCAAGTGGTCAGGTGGAGCTCTCAGAGCCCCTCGACCACAAATACACACACCAACCTATTCTCCTGGGACCCCCTCGTACCCTGAACTCTGTGTGGATATTTTCTGACAGTGGTTGCAGGAAAGGGCAAAGACTGCTTATGCAACATGCCCTTTGTTGTCCTTTTCTGGACAAAGGGGGGTCTTTGACTCAAAACATTTGTTTAGGAGAACAATACACACACACACACACACACACAGAGAGAGAGATAGAGGCAGGGGAAAGAGAGATCAATTTGTTTTAAAATCAAATTGGCAAATTCATGATCCAGTCTTCCAGGGAGGAAAAAGTGTCTTTGAACAAGTTCTAAGGAAAGAGAAATTATTTCTGGTCCTACATTAAATAAATATATTTTTTAACACCTACAGTGATCTAGGCACAAAAGGGGACAAAAAAAGAATTTCAAACACATCCCTTGTCCTTAGAATTGCATTGTGAAGAAGAGACACACAGGAAGCCAAGCGGCAGGAGAAGGTGAGGGTCATGTGTCTGGACAAACCCAGTGGCCTTTAACCCCAGGGTGCCTAAGAATCCTTGGGGTGCAGAGTCATTAAAAAGGGGGAATCATTAAAAGTACAGATTCCTGGGCTCTGCTCAGTAGATCAAATTCACTAGGTCTCTGGTGAGTTCCAGAAATCCACATTTTAAATATACTTTTAAATAATTCCAATACAGGTGGTCCACAGACCACCTCTGACAAGCCCTGATCTAACCAGCAGTCCTCTGTAGATGTCCAGAGGGAGAAGGAAGCCCACTGGGCAGGCCCTGGAAGAGAGCTGTTTTTGTGTTTAGACATTGAAAAGCTGACAAGGAATCCTTTGCATTCCTCCTCTGCACAACTGAGCATTTTGAAGGGGAGCCAATACCTTGCCATTATCTGGAGAATGTGCAATTGGCAGCAGGAATGAAAAGGGATGCACGCAGCTGAATCCAGGACTGACGAAACCAGTTTATCTGAACCTGATTCCAGGGCATTTTGATGCTGAAAGGTGGTGTTAGGACTCACTGAAGCTTCACTTCTATTGTTTTTCTTTTCCTGGGTGGCTCTGCCAAAGACCTTATAGATATCATTATTTTCAGATTACTGTTATTACACACATTCCTCTTAAATCAAATACTACTTTGTTTTTATCTCCATAGAGCGAGACCAAATCTCAGTTGTTTTCTTATCTTTATATGTAAAACAATCCCAGTAGTTCATTCTCAGATGGGAAGAAAAATTAGCTAAACCCTTGGGCAGAGATGCCCAGCCTGAAGGCTGACTTAACAGTTACCACATCACCAAGGGGACAGGGCGGAGCCCAGATCCCTGTGCATGTGCCAGACGCTGGGCTCAAACTGCATCATGAGCAAATAAAGTTGGATATGAAGAAAAGAGTTTCTGCAATTTAGCAAGAATGAGTGATTGACGAGTAACACTGTCCAGAAACCGACAGATTGTCAAACCCGCCTGCTACCTCTGGGTCACTTCAGCCATGGAATTTCTGGCCCAGTGAAAGCAAAGTCATTGCTTTCTCCCTCGATGGATTTCTCTACAGAGAGTGCAGGACACAAGGGAGAAATACCTGCAAGCTTTCTGAAAGCCATGGGGAGGCTGTGGGATTTTGTGTGCTGGGAATGCCTCAGACTCCATTTCTCTCTGCAAGGCAGCTCTAGTTGTACGTATTTACCGAATTGTTTAGGCTCTTGGGGCAAAGGGAGAGGGAGGAGACACTTTAATGAGTGAATTACAAGCTGAAAGTCAAAGGATTTGTTATGGCAAGTGATATTTTATTCAGTACAGAAGCTGCCCTGCTGACTTGGGACCTGGCCTTAGGAGGCTGAGTCAAGGGAAGACACCTGTCTGATTTGCTTTGGCCTAGAACTTGGGCTTGTCTCAGGCCAGCTGGCTCCACATGGGCCTTGGGAATAGGGTGGCCAGATAAAACACAGGGTGCCCAATTAAACTCGAATGTCTTTAAAAAGAAAAAAATATTTTTCAATGTAAGCTCATCCCATAGAATGTTTAGGATACTCATATGCTAAAAAAAGGTATTCATTGTTTTTCTGAAATTCAAATTTAACTGAGCATCATGTAGTTTTATTTACAAAATCAGGCAACCCTATACTGTCGTGGTATGTAAGTAAGCACCACACTTCCCTTCGTTCTTCCCCAGCATCCAAACCCTGCCAGGGCCTCTCAGAGTGGCTGAGTCAAGGGAAAACACCTGCCTGATTTGCTGAGTGGGGTTTTTATCCATTTGGGATGTCCTGAGAGCTGGCATTAGTCATGAAGGAGGGGACCCTGCAAGGTGGAGACCTCCAGGCCAGTTGTTTCTGCTTCCACCCTGCCCAGAACAGCATAGATGAAAGCAAATACCTAAAGGCCCTCTACAGGGTGGAGCCGGCCTGACACAGGAATTATTATACAAGGCCAGACGCAAAGACTACCCTCTGCTTTGTGGCTAAGGGATCCCAAAGCACAGGCCACTGCTAGCCTGACTGTACTTGCTACTGTACTTCTTAAAGATTGTGAGTTCCAGTTTTTCTGAGGTGCCCATCTTCTCAAGAGACATTTCTGAGCTTCCACTCCTGAGCCTCAGCCTCAAGCCCCTAGACCCAGCAGCCATCCACGGAGCGCTGCATATGGACACTCGGGGGTTTCCTTCAGACACTCCCCACCCCCAGCCTCAGTGCTACACTTCTGTATACATCAGCTTCCTGTGGTGCCAGGTGCTCTCGAATAGCACCCTGCTCAATCTCCTTCTCTTGCCTGGTACAACCTTGGTAAGCTGACCCCAGATCTGGGCTGCTTGCCCTGGGCACCAGTTGGCTACGTGTCAGGGCATTACTGCTGGGATTTGCTCTGGACTCTGAAATATGCCACCGCAGCCAGCCTAACTCCCCAGATCCCGCCAGCCTGCTCTGCCTGGAGACAAGATGAGACACTAGGACTATTCAGTGTCTGTCCATGCCTTCTCCTGGGAGCATGAATTCTACACTCTGTCACACATTGTAGGAATAATGCCTCCCTCTTTACCCCAAAAAGTCCCTTAGGCAAGTTCAACCCCATGTGCCAGTAGTTCAGAATTATGCAACCATGCTCTGTTTACTTGACCACCCCTTGGCCCCGGGTGGCCAGGGGTGTGATGGTGTGGAAGCCCAGGAAGACATTTCAGACTTGGCAATCTTCAGTCTCCTCTTCTTGCAGTCCCCCTCCAGCTCTGAGGGCACCCCCTTCTCTAGACACATCATCCTCAACTATATTAGGGATCCCTGGGGCAGGTGCACTAAGGTTTGATAGAAAGATGAGGTAATGTCACATTTTCTACCTTATTAACCTGGAAAAGCTTAAGCCTACCAAGTTTGGGGAGCCCGAAGCATATTCTAAACAGACAGCATCTCCTTCCTGACCCACTTCTCCTACCGAATCGTGGGAACCTGTCCGTCTTAGCGGCCACACTTAGCGGCTGGTATTTCTCAGTGTTATCTTCTAGGGCTGAAGCTGCAGTTTTCCTGATTTGACCCTTGCATATTATTTAATTGTTTATCTTGACATACAGGTTTGTCCCAGAGGGGGATGCTTAAGAAGCGTCCTGGCATCCCTGGCTATAGAGAGAAATGCAGCTACACTTACCTTGGCCTCCCTCCTGCCAGACTCCTCCCAATTATTCTGCAGGCTGCTCTGCCCCGAGGGCAGTTTGCAGCTCCAGGGGACTGGAATTGGCTTAAAAAAATTCCTTCCTCTCTGTGCCCCATGTGAGGGGGCATTGTGTGCTCTCTAAATAATAAGCCTGGCTTTGTGTGACCTAACTGGGCAGGGCCCTTTGAGAGATTTTTCAGTTGCAGAGAGAGCAGTCAGCTGCACCCTAGGAAACCAAGAAGTTTCCAGACCAAGGAGGGAAGTCAGTGACAGCAAGACATTTTTTTTTCCCCTTAAGTTGTATTGTGAACTAATTCCTCTCTCCCCCTCTCACTAGTGTTTAGAGTAATTAGGTTAAAGTGCAACAGAAGAATCCAAAGGATCTAACAAATCATCACATTTAATCAGATGCACCCTACCCCACCCATCACCACCAAAACAAAAAGCAATCAACAGATCACTTTAGGGCACTTCTATGTGCAAGGTGTTGTCACTGATCAAGGTAGTTATTTCTTACATTTGCTGTCAGGATGCAGCACTAGCTAGAAGCTAAACAGAGAGACGTAGAAGACACAGGCCTTAGCCTCTGGCTGACAACCCATTAAGAAGAGACTGGAGTTTTAACTGCTTCCACTGTGCTAGGAATTCACATGCATGAACTCATTCAACACCTCCATAACTCTGAGGGGAAGACAGTAGCTCTCCATTTCACAGACGTGGAAACTGAAATCCAAAGAGTGTGTATATAATAAGAGGTAGAATGATGCCTTCCCTCCTTCAAAGATCCCAAAGCCTGTGACTATGTCACCTCAAAATGGCAAAAGAGGCCTAACAGAGATGATTAAGGATCTTGAGACAGGTGGATCATCCCAGATTATCTTAGAGGGCTCAATGTAATCATAAGGGTCTTTATAAGAGGTAGAAAGGAAGGTCAGAGTCACAGTGATAGAGACGACAATGGAAACAGAGATTGGAGTGATGTGTGGCCAAGAGCCAAGGGATGCAGGAAGCCTCTAGACACTGGGAGAGAAACAGATTCTCCCCTGGAACCTCCTGAATATGCCCACCCTGATGACCCACTTTGGATTTCCAGAACTTTAAGGTAATTGTCTTAGTCCATTTTCTGCTGCTGTAACAGAATGCCACAGACTGGGTAACTTACAAAGCACAGAAGCATATTTGGCTTGTGGTTCTGGAGGCAGGGAAGTCCCAGATCAAGGGGCTGCATCTTGTGAGGGCATCTTGTGATGGCAGAAGGTACCACATGGTGAGAGAACAAGTAAGAATGAGAGAGAGGGGATGAGGGCCAGAACTTCATCCTTTTGTCTGGAGTCCACTCCCCTGATAACTAGCCTACTCCTATGATAACAGCATTAATATATTTGTGAGGGCAGAGCTCTCATGACCTAATCACTTTTTAAAGGTGCCACCTCTCAACACTGTTATAATGGCCACCAAATTTCAACATGAGATTTGGAGGGGACATTAAACCATAGTAGTAATAAATGTATGTTATTTTCAGCCACTAAGTTCATGGTAATTTATTGCAGCAATAATAGAAAACTAATATAGTGTGCCCCAAGTACATTCCACAGTAGAGTTAGGTGGTCATACAAGATTACTACAAAGTGGTAGAGCCAGGCAGGGCTGCCATACATCTAACTGGCCCCTGGAGTTCTGCAAGGCAAGGGCCCTAGAGCAGGAGTCAAATCAAGTCAGTGTGACCTTGTAGACTGTGTCCTTTCTTTTTTGCTAATCTACTTCTTAAAGACAAATTTGGGGGCTAAAATGAGTAAAATACCAGAAGAGAAAAATTCTATAACATGATGTTTAATGAATACGCAAGGAATTCAGGAAATGAATGGGTTCCAGAAAAGAGTTACTGGTGCATGCTAAAGTGATCGGGGAAGACCTGGTAGAGGTGGCACAGCTTACCCTGGGCCCCACAGCATGGATGGATTGGAGGTGCCACTAGAGGTGAACAGAAGGTCTCACAGATGAGGCAGTGACCTGATAGAAGAACTGCCCCAGAAACAGAACAGACAAACCAAACTTCCCATCCTACATCCCTTCCTTCTACTCTCACCCCATTCTCTGCCTGTGGGTTCCATTGAATCTTCCAACCAAAGTCTTGGCAAAGGCCTTGGACAACGTCCTGTGGTCTGTCTTGCCTTACGAATGTCAAATCTTGACCCAAACAGGCATAGTTTGTCTTTCTTGCCCACAGTTGCCCAGCAGATCAATCCTCCCAGGCCATTGCTCCCAGGAATCAGGAACAAAGTGTTCTCAGTTATTTAAGGGCAATAAGCATACACTTTGCCTGTAGGTGGCCAGTTAGATTCAGCATATCCAGATGAGGGATGTTTGGATTAGAATTCCAGACTTCAACCTCAGGGTGACAATTTCATAAAACACGGGACATAAGATCAGAGATATATTTTAAACTACCTTTACTTTATAATTAAGTAAATTATAAGAGAGGTGACATATGATAAAAATGACCCTAGAGCAGAAGACCCAACCTCTCCATTCCCGTGTTCTGCTGTCACCTGCAACATAACATTGAGCAAACTCTGATACATCATCTGTGAAATGAGAAATTTGACTTAAAATTCTCACAACCAGTTAAGATACTTTGGGTCATAGGCAACAGAAACTCTGCTGCAAACTGGTTTAAATATCACGAAAATGTATTCTCCTGGAGAACAGAAAGTTGAGCGGCAGGGCAGCTTAGGGGTTGATTAATTTGGTGGTTCAACAATGTCATCAAGAACCTGGATTCTTTCTATCTTTCCCTCTGCTCTTGCCACCTGAGTATCAGCGTCAGCCTCATGCTGGGAGTAAGGTGGCTGCTGTGATTCTAGCATCACATTCAGGCATGGAGCATCTGGAGGAAAAGGAGAGAGAATTCCCACCCCCAGGCCCCAGAAGACATCCCCTCACATGGCCACAATTGAGTGACATGTGCCCATTTCTGAACCAATCACTGCAAAGAAGACCCCTTAAGAGGTGGTATTTCAGCCTCTCCTGGAGACTAACAACTGAACAAAATCATACTGGATAGAAAATTTACAGTGACCTCTATTCTTTCAAAGGTCCCTTCCAGCTCTAAAAATTCCATAAATTAAAAGACTTCTGTTTGCCTGGTATGGTTTAAGCCCCCAATCTACACACCTACATAGAACCCCTGCGAGACAGGGGTACAGCAGCCATCGAGAGACTTTCGTGGAGCGTTTGGTCCAGGGGAGCCTGCCCACACGTCGCCATGGCGGTCAGTCACATTGCTCCAGCCCTTGCAACAAGTCATCTCTAACGTGATCCTGGATACGGCCCTGTAGTGTTGGTTGTGTAAACAAATAAGAGAAAATGGTTGCTATTAATTTATGCAAATTACATTTGAAAAACTAACCAACCAGCATCCCTGCTCTCTACCCTCAAACAATCTTAAAAAAACTGTATGGAATTGAACAGTGACAAACAGAGTGGTAGATGGGGCGTTACATTTTCTTAGAAGTAAATTCAAATTGGCTACTAGAGTTTTTGACTTCACATTGACCATTGGCAGACTGTGTCTTTTTAAACTCATTTCCAGAGCACTTGAATGAGGAATGACATTTTTTTCCCCTAGTGTAGACCTGGTCCCTGGAGTTATTTCCTCCAGCTACAATGACTTTTCTAAGGAAAAGAGAAAATAGAGATGGATGGATGTTTGATGGAAAATTTTACACTTCTCGTTAGTCTTTTTTTGTGGGGCTCAGTGTGTTTGCTCAAGTCCAATTACCTGTGTCTTTCTTCTCTGGCTAGATTAGTAACTATTCAATTCAACCAAAGCATAGAACACTGTCACTAAAATGATTGTTCTTCTCCCAGCAGGATACTTAGGTTTTGACTGAGTAATCAAACTCTGTAAGAAATTTCTCCAAGATATTTATTATACCAAGTAATGGGAACAGGAGGTATGTTTTGTTATATAATACATTATAACTAGCTAGAAGAATAGAACAACAACAAAAAAAAAAAACACAAAAAACTCTTCCCTTAAACATGAAAGTCACACTACCCATCTTCCTTAGCACACGTGGTGATAGATGAATGTGCCCCACCTCGCAACAGTTTTGCCAGACGACCAAGAGAATAAGAAGCATGCAAAGCAATAAGTGTATCTGAATGAAAGAATAAAGCATTTTTAAAGTTCTAATTTTTCTACCTAATCATTGCTGCCAGTTGTTGAACTATGGGTGGGGAAGGCATTCTGTCCTTGTCATGAGGCTTGGATTTGCCATGCAACACTGAAGTGAATTCTATCAGACCTGCAGTGACACTTAAAATCTCTCTTTCCCACCATGCAGCTTCTAAGCAGCCCCACTCGCAGATGCTACACTGCCTCACAGGAGGTCCTTTTCCATGTTCTGTGCTCGGTGGTGCTGCCAATAAGCCATGAAATGGCCAAACGAGGAAAAAAAACAAAGACCCAGGATCATATAAGCTGAATAACTAGTATTAATACTTGAAAAATGGTGGGCCCAAAAGTGACCACATGAGAATAGGCCAGATTTGTTCAATTTCTTTCAGATTCTCATTTCAGGGCCTGGCTTTGTCCTACCTCACAGGCTATCTCATTGAAATAGAAGAGCACATTAATTTGGTGGAGACTTCTTATTTCATGCCCGTAAAATCACATATAGCATTGATTTTTTTTTAAACAACATCTTTCACCTTTCTGCTTGAGGTCTCTCCTTGGGTGGAAGGCCTCTTTAAGGTCCTTTGCTTTCCATTCTCCTAGGATCTATGCTCTGAGCCTTGATGCATTAGTCACAGTTCCAAGGTGGGGATAGGTCAGATAACTTTACAATCAAAACTCAAACCTAAACAGATGGCTCCTTTATTCCAAGAAAATGCAAGGGCTTGTAGGGCTCCTGTGGTAATGGGATTCGACCTGAACATTAAGGGATGCCAGAGTCAGCAGCAGGAATTCAGGTCTGGGAGCCAGGCACTGCGGGCTTCCTGCTCCATTTCAACCAGGCCAAGTGACTGCAGGGTCTTCCAGCCCAGCGATTACCCCGGATGTGCTAAAAAGACAAATGCCTGAGAAAACCATAGACAGGCTGACCACATTCTCCAAGTGTATCCCTTGAACTACCACGTACATCAGTTCACCTGAGGACTTGTTAAAAATGCAGGTTCCTGGACCCCATCCCTGGCACTCTGAATCAGCCCTGGATTCTACCTATGCAAGAGGCTCACAGGGGAACTTTTATGCTCACTGAAGTATGAAGATCACTTCTAGGCTCTTGGTACTCCAAATGTGGTCCTGACATGAGTGGCATCGGCAGCACCTGGGAGCGTGTTGGAAATGAAGACCCTCAGGCCCCACCCAGACCTGTGGAATCAGAACTTGCATTTTAACAAGATCCCTAGACAATTCCTCAAAGGTTGAGAAACATGTAGCTAATATCGTTTGGCCTCATAATCTAGTTCTAACCACCTGGGAAGAGAGATGCAGCTAGGAAGATCAATGCAAAAAGGGGCTTCTTCTCAATCCTAACCTACATATTAGGATCACTAGAAGCTTTTTTACAATACCGACATCAAGACCCCACTACAGGCCAATTTAATCCAACCTCCCGATTAAGAGCTCCACGTCAATGCCAACATGCGGCCAGAGTTGAGAACCACTGTCTTCTTGAAGCAAAATTCAGAATCAAAGCTTAGAGCCCTAGATACTGACCATCTCCCCTAAAAAAGCAGCCAGGCATTTGCCTATTTAACAAGGGATTCTTAAAATATTTGCCCTTTCCCAGGAAGAGGCAGCATCAGCCTTCTGAATGGCTACTCATTGTCCACGCTTCATAGAAATATGCTGGGCCTCCCCTGCCCGGGAGCTCAAAAGCAGCGTTCCCATTCCCTTTGTTGACCAGCGCCTGGCTCTGGGCATCCTCGGGATGGGAAATGGCTCTTTCTGAGGCAGCATTTCTCTTTGGTTTTTCTGCCCCCGGGATTTGTGATTCTGGACAAGGCATATGCCTTCTCACCATGTCATTTTCCTCATTTGCAGAAGGAAAACACAGTGTCCATTGATTCCTTTGGTTAAGCTGACTGCTGCCCCTGGCTCCTGGCCAGTGACTATTTCTCTTTGCAGCAGCCCTCAACTGGGGCCGAGCCAGGAGGGCCATGGCTGCCCACTCGGAGCACAAGCCCCGAAGGCTCTGTCCTGTGAGCGCTCCAAATGCGGGCATGTTCAGCTGACTCACTTCAACGCAGGGAGGTCCATCAGAAAGCCTTGGAGCAAGTTTGAGAACGCAAATACCACTGGGTTCCTGTGAAATGTGTTAGTTCAGCTTATGTCCAGGCTCCAGTAGATCAAGGCTGTAGGAATAGAAGCCCTTCTTTTCACAGGAAACCCTCCTAATTGGTCTGATGAACTCTCTGAAACTCAAACTAAACTAGAGCCCAGGGACTTACCACTTTAGTGCCTGTAATCATTGATAAAGTCCGAATTACCTTTTGTTGTCTTCATGTCACATGCTGTTGCAGTCATCCTTGCTAACGTCTCTCCACCTGCCCACAAATAATATTGAGTGCTTGCTGTGTGCCAAAGCATTTCACGGTCAGAGTATCACTCTGTCCTCCCCATTTGGGGAGTTAGGTACTATCATTACTCCCATTTCACAGAGGCAAAACCAAAAATAAGTTAAATAAACTTGCCCCAGGTTCCACAGAGGAAAAGTGGCAGAAACTGGCTTCGTGCAGATTTTTGTCACTCTGCTGTATGTGGCTACAAATGGGTCTTGTTCCTAATGTTTTCCAAACTCTCTCCTCAAGTCTCGGTGCTTCCTAGGGGCAGGGTCTCCTGCACCAACCCCCACTCTGGCTCTGCTTGTTTAGGAACTGGCTATAGCGGACAGCAGAGTTGAACAGATTCAGAACCAACTGCGAGGGCAGAGGAGTGGGGCAGAGAGTAAATTTAGATTCCTGTTTCATACCAGATACCCAAAAAATGTCACATGAATTAAAAATGTAAATGAAACAATGGAAATACTAGAAGAAAATACAGGTGAATAGTTAGAAAATCCTGAGGTAGCAAAGGATATTACAGAATGTCCCCAAGGACAGAAGCCACAAATTAAACTAAGAATTTTGACTGCACAAGATTTTAAAATGTAAATTTAAATGTAAAAAGAAGTCGGCAAAAGGGAAATAATTGCAAAACATGTAACAAGGGATTAATAGATTTATTTGCTGGGGACAGTGACTCACACCTATAATCCGGTCACTTTGGGAAGCTAAGAGGGGAGAATTGCTTGAGGCCAGGAGTTTGACACCAGCCTGAGCAACAGCAAGACCCAGTCTCTACAAAAATAGAACATTTAGCAGGACATGGTGGCATGTACCTGTAGTCCCTGCTACTTGGGAGGCTGGGGCAGGAGGATCTGTTAAGCTCAGGAGTTTGAGGTTGCTGTGAGCTAGGTTGACACCATGGCACTCTAGCCTGGGTGACAGAGAGAGAGAGACCCTGTGTCAAAAAAAAAAAAAAAAAAGAAGAAGAATTAATAGATTGAATACATAAAATATTTTTACGAGCCAGTAAGAAGTAAGAAAAAGATTAATACTCCAATTTAAAAATAGACAAAGGGAAGAGGAGGGGAAAAAAAGACTAATATTCACAATGGATGAGGATGGAATTCTGGCAACAGACTTTTGCATTCTCTGCAGGTGGGAGTATGAATTGACACAACCTTTCTAAAGGTCAAGTTGACAAAATGTAGTGAAACTTTTTAAAAATGCAGAACAGTTGGCCCAATCGTTTTGAGGAATGGATCTTAAGGAAATAATTAAGAAGGTACACAGCGACCCAGCAGGAGGATGACCCTGGAATGGTGTGGACAGAAGTGAAAAAAAAAAAAAAAAACTGGCAACACCCTAAAAGCCCAGTAAGGGAATAGTTGAAAATATCACACGACATCCCTGCAATGAAAATACTGTATAATCATTAAGGAGAGAGTCTATTTATTAAACTATATTCATTGGAAAGATGCTCACATGGAAAGATATTCACAATACATTGTTTAGGAAAAGAAAAAAACAGTTATCCCACAGAATAACTGAGTTAGTACTCAGGATATCCAAGAAAGGTTTGTCTCCAGACAATGAGAGTACTTTATTTGGTTTTTATTTTCTTCCTTTGGTATGTTTGCATTTTTCATTAATTCTACAATAAATATGTACAGCTTGTAACGAGAAAGAAAAACACAATAGAAGTTGTAAAAGAGGAAACCTCACAGAGCCCCAGTTCTAGTCCCTGGGTGGCCAAGAGAGGGAGGGTCTGGACTTAATCACAGCAGGAACCCTCCCAAGAGGACGGCTGTGACCAGCCTGGGAACTAGTCTTGCCCAGTGTCCCCAGGGAGGCCTGCCCTTCTTTAAAACCAATCCAGGAATCAGCCCCAAATGTCCCCGCCATTCTGGACGGAGGTCTGGGCCAGGACCAGGTCCATGCCCTGCAGAAGGTACCCAGGAACTGGAGGAGTGGAAAGGGGCAGCCTGCGCCTGCGCCATAGGCCGGCAAGACCCCCCAAGTCCAGTCTTGGCCTCTCTCTCCACCACATGTGGGTAGCCATTTTCCAGAGACATGTTGTTCTCCTTTTCATCTGCCTGAAAACACCCTTTGACTCTCTGGCCCTTGGTTAAGATTAACCAGTGACGCAAGGTGGCTACCTCTCTGCAAATGCCGGTGGATCCCCCAGCCTATTGGCTTCTGCCTCTCAGTTTCCCTCCACCATCCAGGAACAAGCCTGACCACTCCTCAAATTGTCCCTAGGAGGCTCGAAAACAGATGTGCCAGCCAAGAGCCAGAGGGGCAGCGCCGTGGCTGCAGGGCGCAGGCAGGGCGCAGGCGAGCGGATTGCTGGGAGCCCATTTATATCCAGCGACTGGATCCCCGGGCGGGGGTCCCCGGCTGGAATCTGGAAGGTGCACCCCCGGGCCTCCTGCTTGCGGGGATCCCTGTTCTCCCACTTCTCATCTCAGGAACCCGGGGTGCCCCCAAGCCACTTGGACGTTGGTCAGGGGTCTCTGGGGCGCGGCCGTCCGGGAACCCCAGTTATCGCCGGCCCAGGATCCCCGACATCCTCGCTTAGGGAAGCCGCGCTCCGTGGAGCCCTGGGCTCTCCCGGCTCTGCCTCAGCCGAGGCAGCGTCAGAGAGGTGAGGACGCCCCGGCCCCGCCAGCCTGGGCTGCCCCGGCCCCGCCCCGCCCGCAGACACGAGGGCACCTCCTTGCACCCCTCCCCTCTCCTCGGCCAACCTAGGGGTCTGGGGCAAAGCGCAGCCACCACCACTGGCCCCCGGATCCCGCCGCCTCCTCGGGCGGGGCTTCTGCTCCAGGGCTCGCCGAGCCCCGGACTTTCGGGGACCGGCCGCCGGGGGTCCGCCAGGGGCGCTGCGGGGCCGAGGTCGCTGTGTCAGGTGACCTCTGCGCTTCCGCGGCCCCCACCCACCGCGGGACAGGAGATCGCCTTGGAGCACAGCGCCGCCCCCGCCCTCATGACCCCGGGGGGCAGGGAATGGGACACAGGGGACCCGACACAAGGCCTGCTGGGTGCGCCTGGAGAAACTGACCCGGGCCTGGGGCAGGAGGCGAAGACCCGCAATCCGGCCACCTCCGAGCTGCGGAGCTCACGAAAGGCTAGAACTACTTTACTAAAAGAGAAAATTTTAAGGGGAAATTTGAGACAGTTATAACAGCAACATCATCTCAGACAACTGCAGAAAAAAAAAAAAAGTTGTGAATCGGGTTTTCGCGCAGGGACTCCGATTTTGCTATAAGCGCTTAATTAAAAATAAAATATATTGATGCGGTAGGCAAGTCGCGTTCCTGGGAAGGTAAAAATACAGTGGACTCCCCCACACCCCAGATGCTCCACCTGCCTGCTGTAATTACAGGGCTTCAGAGAGGAGGGGAAAAAACACGACAGAGAGAAATCTGCTTGCATATTTTTCTTCTATTGTGCTGGGCTCATTTGAATTATAATGTGTTGCAGGCCAGAGTAGGAAATTTTGTGCGTTGAATAATGAATCCCCCTGGAGCCCAGGGTACCTGTACTTCTCTTCAGTGTCCACTGAGAATAACGTGTTCGACATTCAAGTGACAACACTGGAAAGGATTTCAAAGCCCTGGAGCCCCAGAACGCTGTACACCCCGACGGCTCTCCTGCCTGCCCTCTCTTTGGCTTCCAAATGCAGCAAGCTCTTTCTTTGCTTAAAATGTGTTCATCTTTCACACGGGTCCTGGATATACCACAGAAATACAGTACAGATCGGCAGGCTCTTGCTTCTGAAGCTGAGCTAGTGCTGCCACGCACAAAGCTTCAAAGCTGCTGAGGTCCAGGATACTATCCAGGTATTTTTTAAATGGATAAACTGGGAACAGAGAGGCTCAGTATCTCGTCCCAAGCCAAAACAGGCTTTTCTGGTCAATGATCGGTCCACTGGCTCAGGCTGGCTTTTCATAAGAAAAGGTAATAAACATTTAGTAATTTAATAAGACAAACACCATATAAGTCACAGTGCTATGCAAACCTTTGGGACACCCATGGTTCTGAATATCTATTTGGTAGAGGTTTTATGTTAAGGGGTAAATGCAGAAAAAAATCTGAAAATCCCAGTAAGATAAGGAAACAAAAGCTGTACAAAATGATGGAGGCAAGTGATCTCTCATGCCTACACTTCCAAACAAGTTTTTGTTTGTCTGTTTTTGATTTTTAGTTGAGCATTCTTTCTGGTTTAAAATAGATTCGGAAACCTTTTTACAAACAAGTTGCTTTTGGACAAATGTATTAAGGTATAATCACATAATGCCATAGAACCATTAAAAGAAAGTTCTTTACTGATATAGAAGGATTTCCAAGATACATTGCTAAGTAAAAAAGCAAATATACTACTATTTGTATAGGGTGAAAAAATAAAGAAACATGTGTTTACATATCTGTTTGTATAGCCATAGACTACCTCTGGGTGCCTATTGCCTTTGGAGAAGAGATTGTAGGAGAACAGATTTCCCCCCCCTTTATCTGAATCCTTTGTTGTTCTTAAACAATGTAAATGATTGTTTGTTTAAAAAAATAAATTAAATGTAATAAATATTAAATTCTTCCATGGATGGATGGAGAGAGGGGTGGATGGGTACTTGTTAATCTTGGTTTTGACAGGTAATTGTAGTCATCACGTCCTCATCTTTTCATCACGTCTGTTAACCACTTGCCAAAGGAAGCTGGTATGAAGTTTCGCCTCTACCTGCCCTCCGCTTGAACATAGGCACAAATAGGCAGGGAAATGACCCAAAAATGGGATATAGAAAGAAATGAAAAGCAGCAGCAAGGCAAGGTTTAATCAGCAAGTGAACAAAGACAGCTGACTACACTCATTTACTTTCTGAGCTAGGGACATTTCCTTTGTGTCCTGAGAACTATTTCAGGACTTTTTCTAAGTTTCTACTTATTAACATTCTAAGAGTTCTGAGCTGAAAAGAAGAGAACCCCAAGGCCTGGGAAAGGCAAGAACTCTGCCAGACCTTTTGGGTCTGGCTGAACCATTTTGAAATAGCTCTTCGGAGTGTGCTGTGCCACTTCCAGCAGCCACGAAGAGCAGGGAAACTGAGAGTGTCACCTAAATGATCTGAGTTATTCTCCCCAAGAGCTCCCAGTCCTGCTGTTCCGATGCTCAATCCTGCAAAACAGCTAATACTCAAGCTGTCCAGAGAGTGAGCCCAAAGGGCCCAGCTGGGCCCCGATGGGAGACCATCCTCCCTAAAGATAGCATATGACCATCCTCCCCAAAGACAGTATGTGACCCCCCTCTGGGATCAAGCCCGCCTACCCAAACAACAAAACACAAACACAAAAATCCACTTCTCCTTTCACCTGCTCTCCGAGTCCCTCTAACAGAGCCCAAACCTTTCCCCTCTCAGAGCAGTGTTTCTCCACCTCAGCACTATTGGCATCTTGCACCAGATAATTCTTTGTCATCGGGGGGCCATGTTGTGCACCATGGGGTGTTCAGCTGCAATCCTGGCCTAGCCTCTGACTACTAAGTGCCAGTAGCACCCTTCCCCGAGTTGTCACAACCTAAAACGTCTCCAGACATTGCCAAATGTTCCCTGGGGAGGGGGCCAAATCATTCACAGTTGTGAACCATTTAATTAGAGGCTAAAATCCAATACTTCTGAGAGACGTAATGACTTTCTTGCTTAATAAAATGCTGAAACATAAATAATATTTATTTAAAAATAATTACCAGACAAATAAAATGCAAATAAGAAGGCAAAACTATGGAAAGGGAAGAGGCACAAAGCACACATATGCAGGCCATTTGGGATGTACGAATTTGCTGGGAGTTAGAGATATGGTGGGATTTGGGTGCCATTAAGATGTCATGCTGGATACGATCCATTTACCCCATCTGCTCCTCCAAATCCTCTCTCCACCCCTGTCCACCTGCTCTGTGTCTCAGGAAGTCGACCCTCCTGGGCTGTATTGACAGGCTGCACCATCATGCTTTTTGGCTTTGCTTGAGTTTGGCCAATGGGAAGAACTGGCGCATGGGATGTGGGAGGAGGATGAGGTTGATTACTCCAGATGCCCCCTGGCCAGATCATGGTTGGTTCCCTCTTCCACCAACCATAGCTCCTGTGGGTCGGGCATCTCCCAGGCATGCAGGAACTGCTTCCTCCCTTGGCCCTCAGGCCTAGAAATGGCACGGGTTCCCTGCTGTTGCTAGCACCAGGATATTACATTGTCCCACACCGGTTTCCCTAAATTTTGCCTACACTTTTATGAATCATCCCTTTATCAAAACCTCCTCCAATTATTCAGTTTGAACCATCTGTTTCCTGCTCAACAATGACCAATATAGGTGATACAGAAAATCATTCAAGGAGAAGGTTGCCAGTCTGGGACAGGATTTAGAAATTCTTGGATCCTTTGACCAAACACCAAATAGGTTGCAATGCCTTGAACCAAGCAGGTTGCGGTATCTCTTCTCTCTCTGCTTCTCCTCCAGTTTCCAAAGCCAGGCCTGAGATCTCCCACTCACTATTTGCAATATGAGAAAGTATTTGCCCTTCTACCAAGAGTAGATGTTGTCCAAGCCACATTTGGCCTCCTCCAAACATATCAGGGACTTAAAACAGGCATCCAAGAGAGAGAAAAGATAAAAAGGCCTTCCCATAAGAGACCACGCTCTATCTCCTTTATCACTTAAGTTACAATAATGGAAGCAGAAAATATTGATATGTTCTCCCCTTTGAACATGCACTATCTGGAAAACCAGGGCAAATGAGTATCCTCTAAATTAGCACAAAATTTCTTCTTTAGTCATAGAGTTTCTATGTTAATATGTTAATTCCAACATATCTAGAAGGAGAAGTGGGAGCCCTCTTCACTGGCCCCCAGGGCTGTCTGGGATAGCCAAGGGGAGATCTGCTGTTCTAGGCCTCAGCTGCCAGGGGGTGGGAAGGAACAGAGCTCCTGTATGGTGCTCACCCACGAGTACCCAACGATGAGGACGGCAGGTGTGGCAAGGATGGGCCCAGGGAGCCAGCCCGGCGTCTGGCAGCGGTGCCTGTGGGCCAGGCCAGGACAACAACCTCGATTGTCCCTCTCAACAGTAGCCTTGCTGATCCCAGAGAAAAGAAAGGCATGGGGCCATTTGGACCAAGCCTCTGCAGGAAGAATGCTGCCCTTTCTCTGCAGCTCTGATCCCAGAGTCATGGAATCAACAGCTCAGAAGCTGGCAGCCCCCTCGGAGGCCTGGGCAGCCTCCCCCATGGTCACACGGCCCAAGACACTCTGTTCTTTGTGACAGCTGCTTGGCGGGGTGGGCTGAGGACCTCTGCAGACAAAGATGCTTCAGGTGCCCCCAAACCCCCTGGAAATTGATGAACAATTTCCTTATCTGCGCCCCCAGCACGCCCCACTCACCTGGCCCCTGGGCCTCCCCCCAGCCTGGTGCTGGACTGCTACTCACAGTAGAAACACAGGCAGCATCAGACTCGGGGAGCACGAGGGCAGCACAAACACCTCAGGGGCTTTTGCCTCATGCAGCTAACGTCAGAGATGTTTTATGAAAACAAGATTGGAGGTCACATTGCTTCTTGGATAAAAGGAACTTTGCTTCAAAGAAATTTACTTAGTAAACAGAGCTAGGAAACTTGCCAGGACATCCCTAGGCACAGCTCGCCACCTTCGAGGCCCCAGCGTTTCCAGAGTTGCTCACACTGCATCAGGCACCCAGAGGCCTGGTCGCTGAACCTCTGGGGCCCTCAGTTTCCCCCCCGTGAGAACACGAAGCTTGGCCTAAATGAACCCCAAAGCTATTTCCAGTTCTATGCTCCATTCATATTTAGGAACATCCTGTCTCTTGGCACCTACTACGGAGAAGTCAGCCAAGAAGAAAAGGGGGAGGCCGCATAACCCTGGAGCCAGACTGCCCAGGTTTGAATCCCAGATCCTTAACTTACCACCTGGGCCACATTGGGCAGGTTATTTAATCTCTCTGTGCCTCAGTTTCCCCATGTGAAAAGTGGGAATAACTTTAGTACCTGTTTCATAGGGTTTTCATGAGGGTTAAATAAAATAACATAGGGGAAGCATTTAGAGCAAACCTAGCATGGAGTGGGCACACTTAGCACTTGCAATTTTCATGACTCTTTTCACTTTCATAGAATGCCATCTGAGTCTTTTCCTGTCACTAGCTCAGCCTTGCTAAAAGCAGTTTGGCAAACAGGTTCTCACAGGGCAGGGAGTGGTATTTTTCCGGAGGAATTGAAAATAATGCCAACCGTGTTCCCTTCTGCGCTAGCATTCTCCCGTGCTGGGAAGGAGAGTTGGCAGGGGGTCTGTGGCTCCTCACAAAATCAGGCAGGACTGTTTCTCCCAGCGCAGAGACAGAAACGCAACACAGAGAAGGGCCTCCCCAGGGCCTCCGTGCAAGCCGAGGCCAGGGCCTCCGCCAAGCCCTGAGCCTGCGGCAGACGCCTCCACCCACCCACTGCGCCCCTCGACCTCCCCTCGGGTCCCAGGTCTGTGCTGACGGTACTCGCTGCCAGGGAGACGTCTCGTCCCATTTCATGAGACCCAGAGGCCACAGCCACAGCAGCCACAGTGCAGGGCAGCGACTGCAGCCGGGTGGAAGCTGAGGAATCACTGTCCTGAGAACCAGGAGAACAACCGCAGAGGGAAGGGCAAGTTCGGAGTCTGCCATGGTTAACTCCCAGGCAGCAGAGGGTGAGAAGGGACCGTGACCTTGGAATCCCAGCCCATGCAGGGCCTAAGAGTCCCTTCTAGTTAGCCAGTGGGTAGCCACCCCATTCACAAATACAGAGTATTTCAGCTAGGCGCTGGCTATGGCCACTTCCCCTCTCTACACCCCTCCACCATCCCTATCCCGCCCTCTATGCCCCCCCTCCCCACACTTTGTAGAAAGTGCCTTCAAGTTCCCTTGTCCTCTGGCTTCCAGTGGGTTTGGCCAATAGGAGGCAGGACCGTGAGAATGGAGGGGAAAAGGAAAGTGAAGTCAGTGACTTATTTCCCCCAAAAAGTCTCTTATTCAGCCCCCTGGGGTCTAGGAGCCAGGGAAGCCTCCTCTGTGACTAGCCCTGGTGTTTGTCCTTAACCTGGCCCACGCCTCTGCCAGGAGCCCTAGCCCCCCTCAGCCCCCGCCGGAGCCCGCAACTGCTTCCTGTGGGGACCCCAAGGTAGGCCAAGAGCTGGGCTCAGGGCTCATCATCCATCAGCTTGGCCTGCTTTTTTTCCTTTTCATACTTGTACCACAAAAGAGTACACATAGATGGAAGATGTGAAGCTAGGACCCACGTTAGACATATAGAAAAGTATCAATACCTTTGAAACATGCTGTTTTAAGACCACCTCCCCGTCCCCAGAGACACACACACGTGGGTGCACACGCATGTCCATACACGGGCACAACTCACCATAGCAAAAGGCTTGGAGAAAAAAATAATCACCTTCCTTTTCTACTTGTCAGGCCAGGGTTGGCATCTCAGCTGGCCCAAGACGCTGTATCCTGGGAGTGCCACGGACCCTGAGAGCCACACAAAGCCAGACCCTCGATGGGCAGAATGCTGGGGAGAGGGAAGGCTGGAGGAATTCTGATCGTCCCCTCTGCTTCCTAATGGGGAACTAGGACAGAATGTCACACACCCAGGGCTTTGGGGCCGCTTCCCTTCCTTCCTGCTGCGATAATCATTACTATATGCAGCCCAGCAATTTGGCGCCTCAGCAACCAGACTCCTGGTAGGTGCCCGGGCTTGACCATTATAGGGGGATATTATGATCATGATTACAGGATGACTGAGCCATCCAGCAAAGTGACCGGTAATTTGCAATCTAATGGCCATTCAGTGGTGGGTAATATTATGGACCTTACCCTGCAATTGTAAAACAACCAGCCCCTCTCTAATGTAGCAGTTTTCCCATCAAAAGCCCAGCCTTTGCTTTTGATTTCTGCTAATCAGTAGCTGTGCCAGCTCTGGCTTTAGATTTGGAAAAGCTAAACAAGGGAGCATGAAATGATACACTCCTCTTTAGAGCCCCTGAATGGGAAGTTTAGGCAGCTCTGTCAAGTGGAGGGGAAAAAAAAAAAACAAGTGCGAGAAGCATCTGGAAGGCAATTTCATTTCTTAAAAGAGCAACCGCAAAAGCTTTGCAGAATGTAGCAAGTGTTGCCTGGGAATCTGGGAGACCAACAAAGCCAGGCATAACACACACAGACAGGTGTGTGCACAGTTCCAATCAAGCGTCTGCCATAGCCCACGCCCACTTGGGTACACGCATGCACACATATGCACGTGTGTGCACACATATGCACAGAAGAATACAATTTCCTCCAACGCAGGGCTGCCTGCTGGCAGGCTCCCAGGTTAGGCATTGAGGATCTCTCCTGTGTTCTGTCCACAATTCTGCTCATGGGCATGGCTCAGTTCCATCTGTCCTAGGGTCAGTGGGCACTGTCAGGAGAGAAGACAGTCTGAGTAGAAGCTCAGGTCACACTTGGGTCACAGTCCACGGGGACATCTCAATTTTATGCCATTCCTCAGAAACTGCCAGGCACCCATGAGTTCAAATCCATCACTAATGACCAGCTTGACCTTGAGTGGTAAGCTTAGCCACGCTGGCACAGCGGAGCAAAAAGAATCCGTGATTAACTTACTGCACAGTTAATGGCTTCGTTTTTCTGAACCTCAGTTTCCTCAACTGTTAAACAGGGATGATAATACCTTCCCTGTCTGTGAACCAAATGACCTCTCTTCTGTGCAGGTGTTTTAAAAAATATAACAAGACTACAGAGACTAGAAGCATTGAGTACTGGCCAACGGGGGGAGTTGACTACACATTCTACTCAACTCCAGCCTAAGCCTCAAGCCCTTGCACTTATCCTGGCTCTTATGGAGAATGTCCCAGTCAGTGGTTTGTCAAATGTCACCTGCATTCCATGGTGACAGGACTGGCCCTCCAGCTATTCATCGCCCCTATTGTACATCACCCCCCAGCCACCACCACCAGGGGAATATAAGGAAGAAGGAAAGGAGAAGAGAGAAGAGTAACAGAACTTGGTCATCTCAGCCTCTGACCATGATATCAGAGCTAGAGAGTAGTGGCCTCTCAGCACACATGGTAGGGTCTTGTCTCTCCCATTACTGGCTTCTTCCCTGGGCAGAAAGGACAACTTGACATGTCCCTCACTGTTGCAAGACATGGTGGGATTCTCAACAAAGCAAAACTTCATGAGCATAGAATCGATATCCTTCATTCTAAACCCTGCACCAGGTTGCTCCCACAGCAAGGAGTTGGAAGGAGCAGGCTGTTGACCGGTGGTAACAGCTTCCATTGGTACTTGGTGGTAGGACTTAGAAATGAAGGTGCCTTCCAATTCTGGTTACAAACTATCCACATGGTCAGAAAAGAAAGGGAGGAAGAAGGGAATCATGACATGTAATCCTTCCCCCAGCCCTGAAGCTCAGCTCCAGCCTGGTCCTGCCCATTCTTCTCTGACCTGCTCCACTGGAGTGTCTCCTTCAGGGGCATGAGGCCATTGAACATTTACCCCAATGGGATGGGGACGTGGGAACAAGAGTCCAGAAGGTAGATGGATCAGGCCACGAGAAACAATGGACAAGATGTGATCACTGTCCTTCGTGACCTCACTGGAGTCTGGATTTGGGGTGTCCATCAGCAATAAATTCACAGGAGGGGTTGCAGTGGAGCTGGAAGTTAAAAGGGGAGATTATTGGCAAATAGCTACAGAAAAGGAGAATGACTGAGAAAAAAATCAGATTGATCACACTATCAAGAAAACAGATAACACTGGAAATCATGGCGAACATTGGATTCACTTCTCCAAATCCATTTCACCACAGATGATTAATCAAAGCCAATCAAGTAATCCCAGTAGATATGCGACTCAACCAGAGCCCAAGAGACAAGGGAGGAAACTTCCTTGCTTATAAGGGAAAGCACAGAAAGGAGCAGTCTCTTTTCTTCCTTTGGCGATCATCACATCCACTGTGATGCCTGGAACAGATGCAACCCTCTCGCTACCAGCCAGATGATGACATTGATATCCAAGATGGCAGCAGGGAGAAGCACAAAGAACATGGGTCCGTGGTGATGCCATTACTCTGAGGAACAGCCAAGCCTGAATCTATCCTACCTGGATCTTCAAGTTATGTAAGATAATATAAATGCTTTGTTTGAGCCAGTCTCAATGGGTTTTCTACTAAGTGCAGCTTAGAGCACCTTAATAGAGATAAGAACCCAAGATGGGGGAAACTGGAACATTAAGGCCAGAGTGGACCCACAGCCACACTCAGCACTGATCTGCTGGGAGCTGCTTCCAACCCACCCCTATAAACCCAGGTCAGCCCCGGCACAGCCTGAGCCAGCCGAGTGTACAGGTGTGGAGTTTCCAGCCTCAGCTGCCAGAGAGTCGAGAGGGCAAAGAGCCAGCCCATTATAAAAGCCCTTTCAAGGGCTTCTGGAACACAAATGTCCAGGCCAGTTGTGCACTTTGCCTTGCTTCTAGGAGCCTCCCCTGAGCCTCTGTGTCATCCAGACCCCACAGCTGCCAAGCGCAGAGGCCAACCCCAAATGGGGACAGTGCTCCATGGAGCCCCTCTCAAGACGCTATATCCCCTGAACAGCTGGGGCTTTGGGGCATCTGTCCCCTGTGGAAAGCCCCCATTCCAGGGCAGTGGAAATGCACATCTCACGGCAGCATCTCTCGGACCGTGTTCCGGGCGCACTGGGGATGGTGAAAAGGTCCCGTTGCGCATGTCTCTGGCAGGAGCCAGTGTTTCTGACTCCGTTTAAGCACTGAGTGCCTACGCTCTGTGGCGACACTCTTCCAAAGACACGGGCGGTGCAGGGAACGTCAGTGTTGACTTATCTACCCTTCAGAGGTGCGCAGGATACCAAGAGTAGAAAATCTCAAAAAGTACAACTCTCAGTTTTACAGGGGACTAAATAGAGGTCTAGAAAGGGAGAGAGGTGCACAGGGTGCCCTGCAATCAGCGACTGATTGTCCTTTCTTTCTTCTGCTGATACCGCCACGGCGGGGTGTCCAGAACGATGTGGGTACTGCCTCCGCATCAGTAGTGCCTCTCCGCAGAGCCCTCGGGGATAAAGCTCCTCCTTCATCTAATAATTTTATTTTTTAAGTCCTACGTCGGGAGCAGCAGCATGGGTGCATCGCGCTGCTCAGTGGCCAACAGGACCTGCTGCGAAGGCCGCTTCACACTTCCCGATTCAAGGGAGAGGAAGGGGCTGCGGCCAGCGGGGGTAGAGGCCAAGCCGCGTGCAGGTCGTGCGGCCAGTGCAGTGGGCACAGAGCCAGCCAGGGCGTCCTGGGCTGTGGCAGCCACACCTCCCCCAGGACAGGCTCTAGGAGCAGCCAGAGTCTCAGAGTTGACCCCATTCTGTCGGCTGGCTGCCCAGGAGGGGACGCCTGGGCCACGGCCGTGCTCACATCGTGCCGTGCTGGGCCAGCCTCCCAGAAGCCAGGGAAGCTGCAGCCCACCTTGCTCCAAGACAGGGGCCACAAGACCTAGCACCGTGGATCCCCAAGCTGGCTGCATGTTAGAATCGCTTGAGGGAATTTGGCCCTGGGTCACCGCTTCTTCACCGCTCTCCCAGCCAGACCACTGCAGTGGGACTGTCTTGGTGGGGCCCAGGCTTCTGGACTCCTCAGAGCAGCCCCAGCGATTCTAACCTGCAGCCGTGGGGTATGAATCCAGGGCTGGACAGTGTGGAGTGTGCACCCCCGTCAGTGGCATCCTAGGCAGAGTAGAAGGGACTCTTTCTACTTGTGGTGAAATGTCTCCTGGTCAAGAGGACCTGGGTATGGGCTAGATATGGCGTCATGTAGGCCTGCAGTGAATCTGCTAAATGCAGGTAAGAGTTGGCTCTGGCATGAGCACACTCCTCTGGGGGCGAGGGGCACCGTACAGAGTGGGACCACAGCTCACCATGGGATCTCCTACCTCCTGCTCCACGAGATCAGGAGCAATGTGGGCATTTGAAGTTCTTTATCCAGCGTGGTGTCACAGGACAGCAGGGAGAGGGGTCCCCATTCTCACCTTCTCCCTGGCTTCCTGGAGGAGCTGAGATTTTAGAACTGGAGGAAATCTTAGAAAAGGGGTCAGTGGCCCCAGTGCAGGACTCGGGAGCAGGATGAACTGGCTGCTTAAGTGTCAGAGACTTATGAAATCCAGGATTCCAAGCCAATCTCCAGTGATTCTGTTTCAGAAAGTCCAGGAAGCTGCGTGTGGAAGCTCTGTATGTGCTGTGGTAAGACACGGAGAAAGCAAGGCGTGGTCCAAGGCTGACGTCTTTACCTCTGTCCCCCTCCTGCCTCTTCGGTCACCTCATCCCTCTCCCTCACCCCTCACATCCAATAGAAGGCTCTCAGTCTGGTGGACTGCCTCTCACAAATGTCCCTAAATGCATGCCCTTCCATGCCCACTGTGCCAGCTCTGTGTGGACCCTGCCACAGCTTCCCAGTTGCTCGCTCGCTGCCTCCAGCCTGGCCCCTCCAGCCTGGCCCCTCCATCCTGGCCCTCCAGCCTGGCCCCTCCAGCCTGGCCCCTCCAGCCTGGCCCCTCCAGCCTGGCGTGTCCTTACACGCAGACGCGGTGGATCTCCTCCCTTCCACCATTACATCCCTGCAACCACTCGCCGTCGCCGGTGCCTTACCAGGGTATCCAGAGTCATTCCCCACCATGCTTGACTTCTCGCGCCTCCTCCCCTGCAGCATCCCGTCCTCCCACCATACAATGTGCAATTCTTAAAATGCACCATGTTTCCTCCCTTACCTCCCTCCCCACACCCCTGCGCCTGGCCACAGTCACACACTATTTAGCAAAGGTGTCGCCTCCTTCGCGACTTTTCCTCGACTCCCCTCCTCAAGCCCAAGTGTTCTCCTGCCGTCCGTCCCCTGCCTCCCCCAGCGGCAGGCTTCTTGCCACGCTGCACTCGCATGGCACTTCCGGTGCACCTTCCTTTCTGGGAGAGGAGGGCCTTGACCTGTTTCGCCCCTAGATCTCCAGAGCCCAGCACCGTCCCGAAGCAGATACCGAATAAAATATTTGCCTGGTGAACAAACAACAGCACTCACCACAATGTGTCAAAAACTATCTGAGCTCATCGATGGTAAACTCTGTGTGCCAGGTGCTGAAGACACAAAGGCGAATTGGACAGTGTCTGGAACGCAGGGAACACTAGAAGAAAAAGATGCCAAATGAGAGGACGGGAAGACTCTCCTCCTCTTATTGTCCACTGGACCAGCCCACGTTCCAACCATTGCTGATGCAATGCAGAACGTCCCACAGCAGTGACTCAAAGCTAACGAAATAGGTTGGGGAACACTGCTGAGATCATCGTGGAGGTCAAAGAACTTCATTGGTAATCTAATTTGCCATCAGAGAAACATAAACCACTTTGAAAGTTAATTCATTTTTTTTCAAGGTATGAGGAGTACACCCTAAGGAAAATGTGATTTGGAGAGGAATATTAGGTAATTTATGTGTCATTTATTAGTGTTGAGGACCAGCATTCCTCTAAACATATGTAGATTCCACGAAAGAATATAAGCGTCCTCTTCTTTGTCTTTATTGCACTAATCACAATTTGCAAAAGCTTATTTAGCTGATTGTTTGTTAAATATCTAACTCTGTCACTAACCTTTAAAGCTATGGTAAGGGCAAGAATAATGTCTATTTTATATCCCCAGCACCCAGCACAGTGTTCTAACACTTAGTAGGTGTTCAATAAATACTGGTTGTCTGAATGAATGAATGAGCACACAAGGAAGACAGCACGGGAGCTCATTCATCATTGGAAAGCTACTACTGAGCATTAGATAGAAAAAAGCCATCATGAAAACACTTTGAAAGACAAGGAAAACGAGCAGCGGGATAAGTCAAGGTCACTAAGGAATCAGATTTTAAAAGAAAGAGAGAGACAACTAAAAATACAGAAGCACGAAGAGACACGCTATAATAGACCATTGACTGATAAATTCAGAGCGCCGTCACACCACCGAGCTGTGCATAAAATCCTGCTTGCCTAAACCGCGTTAGCGAGTTCATGCATTGTTTGTGTTTTGCTCAGATGACAACACCACGGCTGCCCCGTCAGCCTCCATGCTCGCCTGTCCCAATCAACTGCCGACTGTAATTAGGGAGTGCTGGGGAGAGGACGTTGGAGACAAATCAGCTTGCATATTTTTTCTTCCATTGTGGTTGGCTCATTTGAATGATAATGTATTGCAGCCGGGTGTCACACTGACTACACTGAATAATGAGGTGGCTCCGGACGTCCAGCACCTGAGCGGCCAGCGGTTAGTGGCCAGGGACAAAACAGGAGCAACATCTTTGGGCGATAAAAGGCTGATCTCAACGTGGCAGGAGACAGATGCTGGGAAATACCCCATCATAGGCGCCATCCGGAGCTTCCATCATTGGAAGCTTCATTTGTTTTATTCATAGTCATTTTTCCAGCTGAGAGACCTTGAAGGCATCTGGCCAGCGGCATCCTGAGGTGATAAAACGCTGGGGTAGGTCCAAAAGAGGCTCAGAATCCCCATCCCTGGGGAGGCTGAACACCCACGGAGCCTGCTCCCTGGGTTCCAGGAAGCAGGGATAAATTCGGTTCAACTCAGGGGACAAAACCAGATGACAGCTGAGGGCCCTGCCAGCCTGGAGATTTTCAAATATCACTTTATTTTTAACAGGGAGATCCCTTGAGAGACACCCACATGTGCAGACACGGGGCTCTGGACACCTGAGGGCAGGTACCGGAAGCCGCATGGTAGGTCTCTGGATCCAGCCTGCCTGGGTCTGAAGCCTGCTCTGCCACTTCCCAGCTGCAGGACAGTTGTGTTCCTCAGTTTCCCCATCGGTAAAATAGAAAGATGATAATAGCACTCCCCTCATACACAAGGTTGCTGTAAGGCTTAATTGTGAACAGCAGTGTAAAGCACTTAAAACAGTGCCATATACATATTCAATGCCCAATTAGTATTAGCTATTATCAGTATTGCTCTGTGCACGTGCTAGGAGACACTTGACTTCCAGGTGACAAAGCATGACATAATGAGTCTAAGGGCTTAGCTCAGCAATCATGCAGCTGGGTGACCTTGGGCAAGTGACTTAACTTCCTGAGCCTCTGTTTCCTCATCTGATAAATGGGAATCCCTCATAGTAACTACTTCATAGCGTTGCTGTGACGGATTAATCAAACAATACATGCTCTCAACAGTATCTGGCACATAGTATGTACTCAATAAACATTGGGTAAGAATAATCATGCTAGTATTATGCTGCTATTATTGTGATTACAAACCACCGTCAGCAGTTTGATCTTTAGACAGTAGGCAATGGGCTGTCACTAGATGTCACTTGAGGAGTTTATCTCTCTGTGTCATGTGCTGGAAATCTCACTCCGGCAGCAAGTTAGAAAGGGGACTAGACAGTGTAGCTCTAGAAAGTGAAACCAGATCAGCCAGAAGCTTCTGCAATGGTCAAAATCCTCAAAGCAAGGGATGGTAATCGCAAAATCATCCTTAAAAATTCTTGAAATAACCAGGACCAAAGCACTTGCAGTTAACTTATTTTATTTCGGTTTGTTTTCCTGCTATGCCATCCCTTTCCCTGGGGTTCTAGTGGACAAGGTCTAGTTTACTTGGGAAGAGTGACAAGGTAAATGTCTCTTTCTCTCTTGCACACAGCTCACTCCAGTACCTATTGTTTAATTTGTCTCCGCTTAAATGTGTGGCTCAACGCTATTAACAATATATCACACGGAGACTTCCTACAGCCTTTCTGGAACAAGACATGGTATTGATACACAGATAAATCATGGCAGTGATTTGGGGTTGGGGAGTAGGGGAGGGAGTGGCAAGAGGCAAAGACGCTTTGAACCTGTACCTAGACACCTGCCCTAATGGGCGCTGTGGGTACCAACCCCGTAAGTCCCCTGGGCCCAGAGTCTCAGAAACCTCTGCAGCTGCTTCCCTGCCCCCATCTTTGGTGCCTGCCCCCACCCCATTTCCATCCAGCCGACCATCATCTCCAAGTGCTCGTTCACACGGGAAGTTTGGGCACATCCCATTCGCTCCCCGCTGCCTGCCGCCCCGCCCCCCAGCGACAGGACACACCTTCTCCATCCATCCCGGGCTTGTCGGCTGAGCCAACGCGAGTGGCAAAGCGTGCCGGCCCGGAGCCCGCACGGTGCTCATCATCCTGTCACCAGGACAAAGGGAAGGAATCCCATTATGTTACCTTCCACATGCAAGAGACAGCGACAATTCTCCCTGTAAACTCTGCACTGACACTGTGATGATGTGTCCCAAGCGCTCCTCATCAGTATGGAAGGGGAGAGACTGCGGAAGTTCCTCAGCCTGAAAGATGCCATTCAGCTGGAACTGTGCTCTCCTGTTGTTATTGAAATGACCTGGCTGGGAGCAGCCACCACTCTGCACCCATCACATCAAACATAAATGTCTGTGTGGCATTTTCTCTCTTTTCAAAGTACTCGCATGTTGTTCATTTCCTCTTGGTGTGCGCCGGAAGTCAAGAGTAGGTAAATTCAGCCACCACACCTTCACCTGTATTTACCCTTTGCCTTCTCTGTATTTTCTCCCTGCCAAACTTTAAAGAGGGAAAGGGTTTTTATTTCTCCAGGACGTGCTTTACTTTTTCTAGTTTGGAAGAGGGTGGAGACGTTTTTATTTTTATAACTTCTTCTTGCCAACAACAGAGATGGGCTTGAGTTTCTAAAGTGTGGTCAACACCATCCAAGTATAAATGTGTTCTTAGTTTAAAACCTATTTGCTCTTTCCCTACAAATTATTTATTAATTCCAAAGGAGTATTAGGTACCTGGCAGTGAAGAAGAAACGTGGCAGTCGCCACTTAAACCACGTGGTCAAACTTCACATCATCAGGACTGGGACACACTGACATCACGTGCTTCCTGATTCGATGCACTGAGGACAGAGCACCACGCCTGTGATGTTCCTGCCAAACATGTGTGACCTGAAGCAAATCATGAGGAAACACAAGACAAACAAAATTGAAGGACTTCTATAAAATAATGTCTCTATTCTTCAGAAATGTCAATGTTGCAAAAAAAAAAAAATTGAGGAACTAGATTAAAGGAGACTAACCAGGACTATATGACAGATTGTAGTCTTGTGTACATGTTAAATTTCAAGACTGTGATGATCGAATGGTGGTTTTATAAGAAAATGTCCTTGTTCTTAGGAGATGCATGCTAAACCATTTGGGAGGAAATGTCGTGATGTCTGCAACTTATTCTCAAATGATCTAGCAAATAATAATAAAAATGTGTATATGTTTGTATAAGGATGCATACAGAAAGAGAGGGAGAAAACAAATGTGGCAAAACATTTGAGAGTTGGTGGGTCCACCTGAAGGATCGATGGGGGTCTGTTGCACAATTCTTGCAACTTTTCTGCAAAAATAGCTGCAGATGTGGTTCTCTCTGCCTTTCCAACAACCAAATCCTGGACTCCCTGACTTTCTCTATTCATCCGCAGACACACCAACTGCCTCTTCTGTCAGCTCATCTCCATGGGAGAGTAGCAGACAAATGCCCAGGAGGACATTGGGCACGGTCAGCATGCAGACCCTGTCCCCGGGTCTATCCAAGAACCCAGGGCCGGGGTGGGTCTGAGATCCTCTGGGCAGCCTTTGGAGCCCACTCAAAGAAAGACAGGGTCCCAGGGTTGGGCTCATGGCTCAAAGAGCTCCTTTCAGAATTTTCTTTTTCTTTTATTGCCTTCCCATAGAAGATTATAGATAGCTGAAGTTTGTGAGTTGGATTACTTCCATCCATAAAATAAGGACTATAAAATCTTTTCACCCTAATCAGAAAAAAGCATCTTTTTGTCCCACTGTATTCATCAATATGTCATATTTAACAGTTACAATTATTGACAGGTATATAAAACATTTCATGACAGAGAAAATAGCTTCCTATAAAGTGTTTATTCTTTTTTATTGATAATAAGTTGGCTTCCCTAGCCCTACCAAGAGAATACAGACCACTAACAAGAGATCAAATCCATTTATATGACTTCCTACAATCACTCGTTTTACTCTGGGGCTCTGGTCTAGGCCCTGTCTTTTAAATTTCAGCATCAGTGGGAGCCTGGAGCCCCAAAGCAGGGTTATATTACTTCTGTAATGAGGAAAGTATAATTCTAATAGCATCATTTACTACACTCTTTCATTTTTCTTCTTCAAGACAGACTGTGCTACTGTGTGCCTATGACTTGAATCTTTAAAATAGAAAGATTTCGACTGCAGAGGAATATAAATCAACAGATCTGTCTGCATTCAGTGCCAGGTGGGGGCCGTGCATAATAATAACAATGATGCATTACTAATAACTATAAATATAATTCCTACTTTTATTTAAATGCCTACTCTGTGCAGGGCATTTTACCAAGGCCACGATTTACAGTTGTGCCCTGCACAAAAGTGTCTGGCTGGGTGGGCACATGGGGACTGAAGTTCACTTGCCAAACCCTTTGTCCTTGCACAGGCTGTGCTCCCCCAAAGCCAGGGGTGCCTTTCTGTAATGTATTACGCCACGTGCTAGTAGGTGCCCTGCTTAGGTATATGCTATTTCTGACCCCTAGGACACTGATGCATTTCACTAATAAGGAACCCCAAGTTTTCCTGACTCAAAGCTTACGTGCTTTCTCTCATGCACAGATAGAATTATTTTTTTAATTCTAAGGGAAGATCAATCAGAAATGGAATTGATTCTATTGGAATTGATGCTTGCATTTCACCAATACTTATTTAATCTATATATTGATATATGTATTGATCTATCTATTGATCTACTAGTAGTAACAGTTCATTTCCCAGATTCTTACTCACCTGCTCTGTACAAGATGTCTCTCAGCATAGTCTGTGGACGTTGAAACCCACTGTGGTCTTTAGGAGCTTACATTCTCAAGAGAAAGACGAGATGACTGGGCAAATAATTACAACTCTAAAGAAGATGGAGTTCAACAGAGGGAAAAATCTCAGCTCTGTGAAGCTCAAATTGAGTGAAGCCTTGAAGGATGAGAAAACTGTACATACAGAGACCGTGCTATGGGACGAATTCCAGCTGAAGGTGAAGAAGTTCCCCCGTGAGATAGAATGGACCCTCCCTCCTCCCTGCTCTGGCCTCAGCTTCCTCACTTCCTTAACACTGGTTCGGCTGGACCCTTTCCGTCTGCCTTTTCCTCCCCACCGGGCTCCATGGCCCCTCTCATTGCTCCGACACAACACCCTGCAACACTCTCGGCTTTGATGAGCCACCGGCCCCGTTCTCTGCCTCCACACCGGCCACTCTGAGGTCTGCGAGAGAAGAGGGCCACAGGGGTGCCGATGGTTTCCCCAGCTCTGTGTCCACCCTGCTCCGGCCCCTCAGCTGTGCCCCAGGTCCGTGGGAGCTCTCTTCCCATCCCTTATAACTGCTGAGCCCAGACGGTGGCTCCTCGAACTTCGTGTCCTTGGCACCTAACGAGAAGCCGGTGCGTAGCAGCTGCTCCATGCATGATAACGGAAGCATTACATACCCACATATAAAAATTGTATCAGTAGTTTTCATATGTAACTACAAGCCGGGCATTATTCTAAGCACAGTTCTGCTGCACATTATCTTAGCTCATCCTCTCAACAGTCATTCAAGACAAGTACTAAGGTGATCTCCACTCTTACCAAGGGAGAAACTGAGGTAAAGAAACTAAGCAATTCACCCCAGTTCACACTGCTAGAAAAATGCAGAGCCTAAATTCTACCCCCAGTATCTTAACCATCACTCAGTAGGACCTCTCCACATGGTAACATGCATAAGGAATGTTTTATAGACGAGCAATTAGTAAAAGAAAGGAGCTAACATTTGAATGCCTACTCTACACCGGTACCTCTAATACGTCCTCTAACTGAATTCTTACACTGCCTCCGGACCGCATACCTACTTGATATGATTGTGCAATAACTCCACTAATGTGACTGATATGCTCAGGGAAGTTAAGCAATTTGGCCAAGGTCACACAGCAAGTAAATGGTGGTCCTGATTGAATCCGGAGCTTTCTAATAACGAAACTCTCTTTCCAGCACAGGATTCAGTGCTCCCTGGCAGACACTGGGGGCTCAGCACCCTCTGGGGATATGTGGGCTGAGCCCAGCACTTTGGGAGGGTGGAAAATTCTCTCAATTTCTGCAACGTAATCAGCTCCTTTCAAAGTTCCTTTCACAGGAGCTTGAAAGGAGAAGAAAGCTGGCCTAATGCTTCCCCTTTTCACAGTTAACGGGCTTGGTTTTGTTTTGCCTTGTTTTGCTTTGCTTTTTGTGCCTCTAATTCTTATTGCTTTAAATACTAAAGTGTGTACTAGACCTCACTGGGTTTTTAACATAAACTTCTGGTTCTAAACTCAGGCAGTGGCTTCTCTGCCTCTAGGAGGCGTTATTTTGCCTACATAATGGTGCAGTCATCATGCTCAAGACCAGGGGTCCTCAAACTTTTTAAACAAGGGGCCAGTTCACTGTCCCTCAGACCGTTGGAGGGCTGTTGGAGAGTGCGGCGCACATTCCACACATGCGCACTGTGGGCCTGGGTTGAGTTGGCTGCTAAGCAGGACAGGCAGCGGCAAAAACACCCGGAGGGCCAGATAAATGTCCTCGGCGGGCCGCATGTGGCCCACGGGCTGCAGTTTGATGACCCCTGCTCAAGACACTGGGGGGACGGGTGATCACAATGCTCCCCCTTCCCAGATACCATCTGAGAAAGAAGGAGAGCAGAAGGGTGAAGCAGCCTCCTTAAGGGCTCCAACTTGAAAGAGATTAAATGTTTACAAGGCAGAGACAGTTCAAAATGAGCAGACAGAGCAACCATTGACAGGCACAATATGTTTTTTCCGTGCTGCCCAGAGGAGTGGGATGGGGTGGGAGAGAGGGTCTTAGGCTCACAAAGACATCGGTCTGATCCTCAAAAATAAAGAAGCCACATTTTCTTTTCTAGGCGTTGGGGAAGGGGCAGCCAGCATCCCCCAAGCCTCTGCCTTGGTTCAGGCTTACCAGGGCAGGGTGCGCTTGCCCAGGTGTGGACTTGGCCTCCCAACGTCCGCAAACACTCTCACTCGGGCTCTTGTGCCTTCTCCACCCCATTCAGACGGGCACTCCACCCCCTGGATCGTGAGACCCAGCTCTGCTGAGACTTGGCCGAAATCCTCTGCTCCAGGAAGTGAATAGTTTTCCTCATTCCCACGAAGTAAAAATGTCATGAGAAATGCAGGGGTTGCGCTTGCCCAGGCGGGCCGAGTGCTGACATTCACAAGTCATGTCCGGCGCAAGAGGGAGCTCCCCGTGGCCAGGGGGACCTGGCTTGGGTGGATGCAAGTCTGCAGGCTGGGGAGGGAATGGGCGGGCTCCCCTGTGCTGAGCAGTTGCAAACAGGCGGGCAGCAGTTAGGGACTGCGGTGCCTCTCAGCCCTGGCAAGCATCAGATACACCTGGGGGCATCGCAGAAACACAGACACCTGGGCCCCGACCTCAGCGATTCTGATTCAGCAGTTCTGGGGCTGGGCCCATGAATTTGCATTTCTAGTGAATGCCCAGGGTTGCTGCTGCTGGTACATGGTCCACACTTTCAGGAGCACAGCTTTACTGCTACACTCTGTCCCTCAGCCTAGAGCTACAGGAACCAGGAGGAGATTAAAACATTACAAACGCCTGCCTTGTCTGGTTGCACAGTTTGTGCACTGCCCAAAGGTGCCTGGATGAGAGGCTGAGAAGGATGCAATTGAGTTCATGCTCTACTAGCCAAGCTGTGTGCTCTGCCAAGAGGCAGTGTTGGCCTGGATAAAAGGGAGCTTGTGTGTCCTGAGAGGCTGCCTTTTTCTAATCCATCCACCCAAAGGCAGTACCTTTTCCTAATTTACACAAAAGCACACATAGGCAGTGATGGCCTCAAATAAATGCCGCTTCCTCACCAGTACACATAACAGGACATCCAATGCCATACCTACTCTAAGATCCCTGGAAAAGTCAAAGGTCACAGAAGATTCCGGTGTTCGGGAGATAGGGGGAGAGGGGATGGCATGCCAGTCTCAGTTCTCGCCTCACTTTGAAGCTCTCAGTCACAGGAGGGACAAGCCATTTCCGCAGCCTTAAGGATAGTCAAGGCATGTGGTTCTGTCACTTCCTGCACTTCCTCAGACCACTAGGCAAGGAATTGTTGCCCCAGACAGACTGTTCTATAGCTAAACTGTCTCAGCTTCCAGTAGCTACCACTTACGATCGATCGCCATTGGCTAATGCGCCCCTTCCTGTCCACCCAGCCCCTCCCCTGCTGCCGCAGTGGGTGGGCCTCCCGGCTGCACCTCCCCTCTAGTCTAGGACGTCAACTGGACAGACTTGTGAGCCGTGTGCCAACCAAGAGTCTGCCATGTGAGTCCCCAAGCCTCCTGATGCCAGCTGCGTGTGTCACTGTGATCAAATAATTTAATTAACTATCCTGTAAACCGGTAAAATACAAAACAAGAGAGAACTTTCTGTTTCCATGAAAATTAAGTCAATTGCTTTGGAAAAGCTCAATGAAGGCAAGTTTCCAAAAAAGATTACTATCAAATGAGATAGCAATGGAGGAGACAAATGTAAAAGATTAAGGAGGGGCATGTGAACATCTAGGAGACCTTGGGACTCAGATTGTTCACCAGGCGTGTTAAGTTCTCCATCTAGAGACACTGAGGCTAGAGATTGTAGGCAGGGCACTATGGGACTGGGCCACATGAGAGGGATCGGGGGGGGGGCAGTCTGGAGTCAGCAGAGCCCACACCTAAAACACAAGGCTTGGCCCCAAATCGAAAGGGTGAGGAACAAAAGTGCATGCATAAGTTTTAAGTAAAAATGCATTTAAGTTAAGAGAGGTAGCAGAGAAAGGGTTGGGAACAGCTAAATCAGGGTGCCCAGGTCGCTCTGCCCCTTTCCAGCTGAGTGACATTGGATAAATAACTGCTCGAAGCCTGGAGATCCTGGCCTGTAAATGGGGAGAAGGCCTTGTGGGAGGAGAAGCACGAATGCATGGATATGGAAGATTCTCGGCTGTGTGCACAAGCCGGGTCCACGCGCCTGCTCCTGGGGACTGCGGCGCTCTGTTTCTTTGTGAGGAACCACCCCTCCCTGCCCTCAGCCTAGGACCTCTGCAGAGCACCTGGCTCAGGATGGGCGGCCCTGGCACACGCCCTGCTGCCACCGGGACTGCTTCAAGGGTCTGCACAGTTGGGGACGATAGGACGCAGTTCTCTCCAGGACTCTGAGCCGTCAGGGAGTTGGCGCTCTGCTTTCTCCCCTGGGTAGGACGTCGTGATGATGTGAGCCCCCACCTGCCTGGAGGGACCTCTGGGAACACTGGAGGATAGAGGCAAGCCAGATGAGAGCCCGGCGTGGGGGGCGGGGAGGGGATATCTGAAGCCTGAATTGAGCCAATCCTGAAGCCAGACTCTCTAGTGCATGAGCTAAGAAATTCCTTTTTTACCTTGAGACAGTTTAATTTGGGAGTTTTAGTTTATTTTTCCCAGAAGCAGACCCTAAGGCAAAAGCTCCACTGCAAGCAGTTTATTTGGGAGACGATCCCAGGAAATGTAGGAGGCGGAAGCGTGGGGGAGTGGGCTGGGGACGCAAGGAAGCCAGGAAAGCCTCATTGTCGCAACAGTGCCGCTGGGTCAGCTGGCCCACAGCCCCCAGAGGAGCTCGGGGAAGCAGAGGAGAACACACCTCCTCGAGCTGTCGCACCTGAGGAGCATGGGAACAGGGTATTTACCCACCAGGCCCCACCTGTCATTGGCTGAGGGCTGCTCCGGGGCAGGGATGAAGGGCATTACCTCCCCAGCACTTCTGGCCTGACCCAAGCACAGGCAGAGTGGTCCTTGACTTCCAGAAAAGGCTCTCAAAGAGTTGCAGGAGCTGGCAGCTAGCAGCTGAGTTGGTAGCCACAGAATAATAGGCCAGGAGGGTACATGGGCATGGCAGCATCTGCTATAGCGGGCTTCTCTGTCGCTTGCAACTGAAAGACCTCAAGGCGCTTCGCTCCATGCCTGGGATGCAGTAGGCACTCAAAACTTGCTGTCATCATCTATATTAGTACTATTGCTACTGACCGGCAATCGGCAGTTATGACCCAGGCTGTTATATAATTACAGGCATTCGCTTTTTAACCTAAAAACTCTTCAGGTAGAGATAAAGAAGTGGTGTCTCACAAAGAGTCCCTCCCCAGCTTCCTGGGCACTCGGACCCACCACAGATCCGGGTTCAGGACACTCCAGCCATTGGCGAGGCCCTTCCTGTGGCAGAAGCCCTGAGCCAACCAGAGCAATCGGTCCCTTCCAGGGTTGCTTGTCGCTGGGCTCCCTAAGCAAGCACAGAGGAGACATGGAGGAGCCGGTTGAGGAAGGGGTTGGTTATAAAGGTTGAGAAGATGAGTACAAAAAAAGCCTTTTTGTCCTTTTTTCTTCATCCAATCTTGGTTGCCATTCCTGCTCTTCTTCTTAAAGCCTGGATGGAGAAACGGATAGAATGTTGAAGACGATGACTCATTAATAATTAATTGGTTAGAATAAACACAGTTAAATATTTTAAGGATTTGGCCTGAGAAGTTTTGCTACAGTACTCCAAAGATCTGTCAGGATCATGCCCAGTTGATCTGTTTGGGTCTTGGGCTGGGGCTGGGGCTGGGCGCCAGAGCGGCTGCCTGGGTTTGGGCGGGGCCCACGCACTCCCAGGCTGGCGGGAGAGGCTACCCTCCTCCTGTGTTCCATGGCTCCTGAGTCCCCAGGTGGCATGTTCCAGGCACTTTTGTAAGCACTCTAATGCTCTGTGAGGTAGGATTATTATTATCCCCATTTTACAGACGAAGAAACTGATGACAAACAGGCAGATGATTAGTGAATTATAAAGCCAAGATTTGAACCCAAGCATTCTGTTCCAGAGGCCACTAGGCTGTATGGACTATCATGGACTATCATGCTTTGAACACACAGTTCACACAAGCCTTCTCCACCCCACCAGGAGACTGGAGATGTCTTCCCGAGGTCCTGCTCTCCCTGCTGCCAGTAGTGAGTCTGGCTGACCTGCTGCTTTGGCATTCTTTATGTTTGAAGTGTCCTTCAAGGGGCCACCATTCTCCTGCAGTTTTCTCCTGCAAGCCCCACCTAAGTAAGGCAGGGTCTAGATTAGCCTAATGAGCTGTGTATGCTGTAGAAAAGCGGTAAGTCCCATATTTGAAGAATCAAGACAAAACTTTTTAAGGGAGGTTAGGGAGGAAGGAGGACGTTAGCAGGGACTCTCAAAGTAACAGGGAAGACCATGGCATTGAGTGCTCATAGAATCAGCCAGACATAAATTCAAAGGGCAGCTCTACTCAATAACATTGGGAAAGTGTCCTATTCTTTCAAAGCCTCAGTTTTTTTCTCAGCTGTAAATTGCAAACACGAGTGCCTATTTGGCAGGGGTGTTGCAAGATTTGAGTGAAAGAGCCCAGGCAAGAGTGGCGCTAAGCACAGGGCATGGCATACAGTGGGCTTCCAATAAGTGCTCTATTCCCTTTGTCTTTCTTGGCATAGCAAAGAAACGGGGCATGCAGAAGGTTAATTGTCCTCCCATTCCAGGAAGAGTAGAAATGGTTTTGCTGATGTCATGGGAAGAAAAGCCTCACTGGGAATGGACGGCGTCTGGGGAAGAAAGCCCAGCTCAGCATCTCTACGTCGTGTGTGGATGACCGGGCCCAGGCTTCCTGCGAGCCGCGGCTGCGAAGCGACCTACGGCAGTTGCTGACTTGGCCAGGGGAGGAGGGAAGGAGAACAGATCCTCTGCTCACATCCCCACATCCTCAGTCCACACGCTCACCTCCTGGGACTCCAGCTTTGGACTGGACATGAACCCTGCAGTTTGTGAGTTTGTTTGCTTTGGGCAAATAATGACTTCCTGTTTCTTAGAAGACAGAGCAAAGCTTCCCAAGCTTCTCTGCCAGGCAGCAGCTCTTACCAAACAACAGGAATGCGCGTGGGGTAAACAGAACGGAGACATCAGGATGGGGCCCGCCCACCGAGCGGCCTGAGAAGTAGAGCTGGGCTTTGAGAAACAGACCGGGTGTTTCAGCTTCCCCAACCTCCCAAGTTTTAATGGAATCCCAAGAGCGGTGGTTGGACTCCAAGGCCTTGCCCACACACACTGCATCTGCGCTGTGAGATTCTCGCTGGCCCTCCAGGAGTTGGCACAACAATTCCTCTGCCTCCCAGACCACTTGGCAGCTCTTCCTACCCACCGGGCAGTCTGAAGCCCTCTCTGTCCAAAAAGCATGCCAATCTCATTTCCATCTCCGAGCCTCATAAATTGTCCCATTTGCCTTCCCATTCTTCTCATATGTTCAGCTCGCACCTCACTTCCTACTGGAAGTCCTCTGGGATTGTTCCTCTGAGCTTCCTGTTCACAGCCCTTAGCACCCAGTACTGTTCACTAAAGTTAGTCTCATTTCCACAGCCCCAAATTGTAAATTGTCTGAGTGCAAGGGTTTAAAAAATAGCCAATAGATGCGAAGACCTTTACAAGTTTGACTTCATTTAAACCTTCACAACCCTTGTGAGGTAGGCACGCTCAGTGTCCCCATCGTACAAACAAGGCAGAGGCGAGGCCTCAGGAAACATAAACAGCACTCCCAAGATCAGAGTTAGGTGGTGGCAGAGTCGGGCGATGACCGGGCTCTGATTCTAGCACCTATTCTCATGAGCACTGCCAGGTGGTGCCTTCGAGAGCAATGTCTGTTAAATGATTGGTTGACTAGACGGGTGGTTCTCAAAGGGGGGCTCCTGACCAACAGCATCTGGAAACTTGTTAGAAATGCAAATTCTTGAGCCCCACCCTAGCCTTACTGAATCAGAAACCCCAGTGGTGGGGCCCACCTCTTTTAAAAGATGTGTTTTTAAAAGCCTTGCAGATTTGCAGACTGACTTTTCTGATGTTTGCTGGTATTTGAGACCAGAGCTTGCAAACTTTTTTCTTTAAGGGGTAGATAGTAAAAATTTTGTATCCTGCAGGTCAAGAGGTAAAATTGAGGCGAAAATGTAGGTACTTACAAAATAATACAGAAAACAAATTTCCACAAATGTTTTTTTGATAAAATTCAAAATATGATAATAATCATTGAGTGTGATTTTTCTTTTACAATACAGGCCTTAATAATGAGAAGAATGTAATTCATTTGCGGGGGCGGCGGGGGGGGGGGGGATGTAACATTTTGCTAAATTGGGCTTCAGAGTCAGTGTGTCCTGTGATCAAGTCAATTGCAAATGTTCCTTTGTGGAAACCTTCCTTCACTCCCCGTGCGCAGCAGGCAGCGGGGCAGATTTAGCCTGCAGGCTGTCATAAGCGACCCCGACTAGACCATCCCAGCTCAATCAATAACGCTGGGTACACTTGGGTCAATTCTTGTCTTAACTGAGCAGTCACTACAAACAACCAGTTTGGTGATTCCACACCTCCAAGCTCCCCACCCCTAGAACAGTTGCTCAACCGAATTGACAGATTTGACCAGGCGCTGTGGCATCCCGTGGCTCACGGCGAGGCTGTGCTAAGTCAGGCAGTCCTTGCCTTACATAGCTCTCGACAGGGAGAACAGCTGGTCCAGCCAGGTGGCTGAGCAGCTGCGAGAAGCCTCAGCCCTACTCCCGCCACCACCTGTGGCTTGCGTCCCTTCCTCATCTGGCCCCTCCCGGACTTCCCTGGGGCCAGCCCCATGGGGCTAGCCTCTCTCCTGCTCCAAGGGAAGTGGGGGTCTGGAGAAGACAGAAACTGACCTTCCCCTCCCCCACTTTTATCCTTGGTCCGGCCTTTTCAGCACCTGTCTGAACTCGTAGCTGGATGGGAGACTACAGGGAGCCGACAAAGAGAAGAAGTAGCAAGAAGCTCACAGCTTTTACAGGTCCCTTTAAAAAGGGCAGGTAGAAGTAATAGATGCACTGGGGTTGACTTTTGTCCCCTATAACAACATATTCAAGTTCTAACCCCCGGTGCCTTATTTAAAAATAGGGTCTTTGCAGATGTAATCAACTGAAGATGAGGTCGTGCTAGACTAGGGTGGGTCCTAATGCAATGTGTGGTGTCCTTTTAAAGGGAGGGAATTTGGACACAAAGATACACAGAGACACAGGAAGAACACCACGTGGATGGAGACAGATATTAGAGTGACGTGTCTACACGCCAAGGAATCGAAGGTTGCCAGATACTGTCGGGATTGAGGAGAGCAGCATGGGACAGATTCTCCCTCTGCGCTTCCAGAAGGAACCAAGCCTGCCTGCCCCTTGATTTTGGACTCCCAGCCTCCAGGACTGTGAGAATAAATTTCTGTTGCTTTAAAGTTGCCCAGTGTGTGGTACGCTGTCACGGTAGCCCTAGGAAGCTAATGCAACTGATAATAAGGGAACGGTAAAATACTGCAAGAGATATCAGAAAAATGAATGAAGAAAAATCATTATGCTTTCAAAATTCCTTAGCATTTGAGGCTGGGCTTATGACATAAAGTTAAGGAAAAGAAGCAGATTTCAAAATTAATTCTGCAATTTTAAAAATTAAATTTTTAATTAATTACATAAAAAATTTACAGTATATATTTATACATACATCGATACATAAACAGAAGATTAGATGAAAATGAAATATACTATTGAAACCTTATAATCTGTACCCCCATAATATGCCAAAATAAAAAAAAAAAGAAAATGTAATATGGTATTTGCATTATTTATGTCTGGGTGGGGACTAAGGTGAACATGGATTCTTAAAATCAGAGAAAAAAGGTAATTTAAAATTTTTTTTAATTAAGTAAAGTAATAATAGATGTTTACCCTGAACAGAAAACGAAAAAGCATGAAAGCAAAAAGATAATAGTCTAGAATCAGAGCAGTTGTGAAGCGGGGCTCCCATCAGCCTGAAGACTGGATTGCAGAGAGGCAGCTGGCAAGCTCCTATGAGAGCAGCTAAAATAAAACCAGACATCAAGACCACTTCTCAGCACATGTTGCACATTAGAGTCACCTGGGGAGGGTTGTTTTTTTTTTTAATAAATCAATGCCCAGGTCAACTGAATAACCCAGGAAAGGCCACCTAGGATTGTATGGAATTTAAATATTATTTCCATCAGTCTTTGTTTTGAGAAAATTCTGCATGAAAAACCCTGAGTTTGGCCTTAGCAGTGAGGTGAGGTGACACTATTTATAACAGGTACCATTTGCTATGTGGCTGGCACTATTCTAAATTATTTACATGGATTCTCTCCCTTAAACATCATAATAACGTCAGAGTTGCCACGATTCTGCCCATTTTAGAGATTAGGGAGCTGAGACCCAGAGGTGTTAACCGTCATGGCCAGGGCAACACAGTTTGCGAGTGGCAGGTGGGAAGTCTAACGCTTCACCACCACTCTGGGTTCCAACTTTAAAGCTTTAAAGCTTAGGACATGAGCGTGCAAGTTGGAAATGTCAAACGAGGTGGCAGCTGCTCAAATCCAGAATGATGCCTGGAGCCCTGCCTCCTCCGGGCTTTCCACAGCACGGTCAGGGTATGACAAAGCACCTCCTTTGGTGTGTGCGATTGATTCAAACATTCAAAATCAGTCGGTTTCCTGGGCAAGCTCCACACTTTCAGAAATGAAGACGCAGGACTTCTACCCTTAAAGATCTTCGCTAAGCTGCGCAGAATTCCCTGTTGATGGTGAACCAGCAGAGAAAGTTCTCTGTGATCTCAGGACCAGGGACTGCAGGGCTTCTCCTGGGAGACGTGCCCATGTCCCCCATGTGGACAGGAACTCTGGCGGCGTCACTTCACGCCTGGCTTCCACTTCCGTTTCCTGCCTGTGTTGCCCCGCTATCTGCATTTCCTCATCCATGTGTTGCTGATTCTCTTCTGCCTTTCCGTACTGTAGCTACCATTATACATCACTTAAATCAGTGACCTCAAAACTCGACTGCACTTAAAATCGCCTGAGGAGCTTTAAAAAGCCCGGATGTCCAGGCTGCACCCCAGACCACGGGCAGCAGGGCCTCAGCGTGGCATTGACCCTTTAAGCTTCCTCAGGGGCCGAGGAGCAGCTAAGTGTTTTCAAAATTCTTCCTGGAAAAATAGGGGGCAATAAATAAGTAATAATATAGCCCTAGGCCATATCAAGTTTCAAACAGCCAACTTACAATCATTACAAGCACAAATCATATATTTTAAGTGTTCTCCCTGCCCTTTGACCCTGAAGCATTTGTGTTAACAGGGACGGCCACAGAATTCTGCCTCGTCCAATTGACTGCTTCTCTTTGAGTCGAGCCAAGCCACGTGCCTCTTCCCATTCAGAAACCCCCTCCCCAACGTTTTCCAACGTCTGTGCCTCCACCAGCGACTGGAAGACAGCAAACCCAAACCACAGCAAGCCGCTCTCCTGTAATTTGCTGAGACGTCAGCCTAAAAATGAGACTAAATATCGCCCTTTTTCAGTTGTTTAAATGAACTGTGAAACAAACCAAAGTTGTGGTTTTGTTTTCCAGAAACAGTTTAGTTTAATGCAGAAGCAAAGACAATATACTATTTAATTCCTCAAGAAAAAAAATTCTCCAATAGAACTAACAGTGTATCCCTTTGAATCACACACACATACACACACACACACACACACACAGATAAAATGGGGAGGGGTGGAGCAAAGCCAAGTATAAGAATGACTAGTCTTTGAAAAGCACAGCAGAGGAGCCCCTGAAAACTGAAGCATAAACTAAGCATAAATGCATAGTCAGGGCAACACCTTAGTGCATAACTTTTCATAAATATTAATCCGCCCTCTCCCTTCCTCTAAAACCCTCGCCATCCTTCATGCCCTTGGCCTCCTCTCCTGTTCAATTCTGGCACATTCTTCTCAAGAAGTAAAGCTTAAGCCCAACTCACTGGGGACCATTCACCTTGAGGTAAGGATTTGTTGGTCATCAACTCTGTTCCCTTCTCTGCTCTGCAAGCCACAAAGAAGCCAAGTAAAGTGACATTTAGTCATGCAGACAGCATGTGTGCCTGTGACAGCTGGAGACGCCGAGACGCAGAGACGTGGAGCCAGGGGCCCCATCCTCCGGGCTCCCACGGTCTCGCTGGGGAGCACACCTAGCGTAGCTAAAAGAGTCACGGGCGGCATTAAGTCCTGTAGCAACATGGTTGAGCACCTTCGAGGCCCCAAGCTTACTGGGCTAGACAGTCTGTGCCGCAGGAAGTCCCGAGGCCCGTGTAAAGCCAGGCTGGCGCCACGGGAGGGTACAGGTGAGCTGGGCGGTGGCGGAGGCACTGCCACACCCAGCTCTCTCTCCAACTCGTCCTTGTCTTCTGCTCCCTTGTTCCGCTCCAGCTCCTGGCGTCGTCCTCCAGTTCCTCAAGCAAGCCAGGCTCTCTGTAGACTCATAGCCCCTGCCCTGCGATTCCTTCGCCCTGGAGGACCTTCCTCCAATCTTTGTGGCTGTGACTTTTTCACAATGTCATGTCTCAGCTCAGGTGTGTTATCAGATCATCCGCTGCTACCCACTCAGAGGAGAGCCACTCTCGTCATTTCCTGTGTCTGTTGCTTATTGGTTTTTTCCTTCACATTGCCACAGTTTTAGCTGACTGTATGCATTTGTCCTGTTCGTTGGATTTATGTCTGCCTCCCTCCTTGAAATACCTGCTCCATAGAACCATGCCCATCTTGTTCCCTGTGTCTCAGCACCTGGGGCAGTACCTGACACACAGTTGATGTTCTTTAAATATTTGTTGATTGAATGAATGAATGAGGTGATACAAATCTGAATACAACCACGGGTGATATCAAACATTTAAACAGTGCACGTGCCATATATGGTTCTAGATGCATTAAATTAACTCACTAACACTTGAGATGAATCTTGAAAGACGAATAGAAGCGGTTAGGAAGAGATAGGAGGTGAGGGTGTTCTGGGCAGACATAGCAGCGCGTGCAAAGGCCTGGAGGTGTGAAAACCCCGGCACACCCAGGAGCTGATGACAGGCAGGTGGGAAGGGTGGGGGAGTGGGGTAGCAGAAGTGGTCAGAGACAAGCTGGAGGGGAAAATTCAGAAGCAATAAGAAGCTTTAGGAAGGAAAGATGTGATTTCATCCTGATGCCAAAGTAGAATCACTGAGGAAAGGTTTGGAGATTCCTCTGAAATTTCATAGCAACCAGTGCTGACAGTTCACCTGCCAGCCCAGGGGACCTGGTTACCTTTGTGTGTTTACAGGAACATTTCTCCATTCCAAGTCCCACTCCAGCAAAGCTGTACACAACTATCGTGATAGTTGACTTTATGTGTCAACTTGACTGGGCTGCGGGGTGCCCAGACACTCGGCCAGGTGTTATTCTGGGTGTGTCTGACTGAGGGCACTTCTACAGGAGCACTTTTGAATCTGTAGACCAAATAAAGCAGATTGCCCTCCTCAGTGTGGGTGGGCCTCACCCAATCAGTTGAGGACCTGAATAGAACTAAAAGGCTGACCCTCCTGTAGGTAATGGAGAATTTTTCCTGCCCTCAGACTCCAGCTGAAACGTCAGCTCTCCTGGGTCTCTTTGCTTGCCACTGCACCCTGCAGATCTGGGGACTCGCCAGCTTCCAAGATCATGTGAGCTGATTCCTTATGATATATCTCTGTCTCCATCAACATGCATCCTGTTGGTTCTGTTTCTCTGGAGAACCCTGATGAATACAGCCATTCCTCAAACCTTGGCATTGGGGTGATGGGGTGAAGGCAGAGGGAGAAGGAAGGAGCAGCTGGGAGTGGGAGACAAGAGTGGGGAAGACAGGGCCAAGCAGCCAGAGGCCACCCGCCTCACCCCTGGCCACTCCACTCCTGCAGTCAGTGGACAGATACAGGGCCCAAACGCACTGCCCAAGAGATTCTAAATGGCATCCCCTGTCCCCACACTATCAAGCGCTGGAATCTGGCCACTGACCAGGGCACCAACAGGAAGCACCCCTGCCTGGGTTTCTTAGCAGCACCTGTAGATACCCGTCCTCCGCACCCCGACCCCTTCTCAAGGACAAGGCTTCTGGAAAGAGGAGTTTCCAGGCATCCATCACCTTTTTCTTCTGTTCTGCGCCCTTATCCATTGCCTCAAGCATGTGGGAAGTGGCTGGCACTGGAGGGTCCCACAAGGCGTGGAGACAGAGAGGGTGTTCCCTGAAGGGGCAGCCCAGACCTGGTCTTACCACTGACCTAGCCGTGGACCCTGAGGCAAGTCTCTCTCTCTGCCTCTGAGGCTCTGTTTCCTATTCACTGTGATGCAGTGTCCCCTGAGGTCCCCGTGGGTCTGACATTTAAGGAGTCAGGACCTAGGCTCCACATCAGGTGGCTGGCTCAGGATCCAGGGTCAGTACAATGCTAACAAAGGCTTCCAGGATCCACAGACGGGCTGCTCCTTGTTTGTATCTGGGACCTAGAGTGGCAGTCCCTCTTGTTCATAGGAGGGGACCTATTTGTCTTGAGCAGGGCCATGCGAGATCACTGCAACAAGAAAAGATAGCCAGGAAAGGGACCAGCACATCTGGAGGATTCTAGCCACTCTGAGTGACCTGAAGTCATGATGCTTAGTGCACAGAGCAGGGGCTTAAATCCATACATGTGATTTTTATTAAAATACCAGATTTAGAGTCAGCGAGCCTGTGCTTCAATTCAATTCAGTTCTGACACTTGCTTACTAAATCACTTCAAGCAAGTTAATTCTGTGCAAAATATGTCAAATGAGGCTCATAACTCCTACTGTAGTAGATTGAGGATGGCCCCCAGTTCTCTGCTACCCCTGCCACTGAGAGGGGAAGTGTATTTTCCTCCCCTCAAATCTGAGCCAGCCTTGGTGACCTGACTGACCAATAGAATACAAAGGAGGTGACCCTCGTGATCTGCCGTGGATAGAGCATATGGAGCCTTGAACTTGAGTCGTGGTCTCTTGGAACACGCACTCTCGGACGCCCCCCCCCCAGGACCCAGGCGCCATGTTCCGAGAAGCCAAGCCACATGGAGGGGCCACCTGCCGTCGTTCTGGGCAACCAGCCCCGCTGAGCTCCCAACCAACAGCCAGCGTCGCCCGCCAGCCGTGCACATGTGCCATTCTGAGTGTACAGGCATTAAGTTTGGAGGAGTTTGTTACACAGAAATATGTCATTGGAACATCTCACTTGCAGAGCAAGTGACTACTATGTAAGATTAATTGTTAAGATGATACAGAAGCACCCTGTAAGCCATAACGTGCTCTACAAACATAAGGGTCATCGTCAATATCGTGAGTCCCTGCCCTGTCCTTCCCATCCTGTCCCAAAGATCACCTGTGGGCCCTTGTTCCAGCCCATGGCAATTTCCCCTGTGCCTTAACTCTCAGATGTTCCAGGTGACCTTCTAAGAGAGGTCAAGATTGCAGAGAGTTCCCCCAGGAGTCCCTGGGGCTGCTTATCTGAGAATCCTGATCTACATGCCTGCACTCTCATCCCGACATCTGCTCACAGCTGTCCTGTCAAACCCTGGGTTTCCCAACATCCAAAGACAGCTGGACACAGGGATACAAGCTCCCCTGGCCACTTGTGCCCTCAGAATGAGATACTCTAAACTGTCCCTGAAGCTAATGTTCTCCAGCCAGAGTCTATGCATGTTTCTCCTATGGACAAGTATTTATTATCATGGTGAATCACGGAGTCCTACATTCAAACAGAGGGTCACAGTGACAGTACAGTGGATATATGACCATAATTAGTTTGCTATGATTTCTTCTCTGATGACCTTAATAAACCCACTGCTAGAGAACTGTGGGACTAATTCTTCAACACAGTTTGTTCACTGACACAGATTCTTTGTCCTGAACCATCTTCAGCAGAGGTCTTTATCTTTTTCAGTGCTCCCTATATGGCATCAAGCATTGAAAAACTGTTGCCAGTAGACATTTCCTTTAAATCCATTCAACTGTTGAAATTTTCTGATCATCTAGAGTAGAAGTAAATGAAGGGATCTTTTTATCTAGAATCCAGTTCTTTGGATATATAATTAACAATTCTTTCTGGATTTTCCACTGGGTTAGTGCTTGAAATTGGGTCACTCTTGTCACCTGTCCCTCCATTTCCTCAACCCATCAGTGCAGACAGAGGACAAAGGGTCACCCAAGCTGCCTCACAAACCTGATGGCATCAACCCCCACCTCTTCATGCTCTGCAGTACGCAACACCTGTGGCATTATTTGTCTCACGTAATCTTTTTGCTGGTGGAGGGTCTTGCCTTGATATTGATAACTGCTGACTGATCAGAGTGGTGGTTGCTGAAGGTTAGGGTAGCTGTGGCAATTTCTTAAAATAAGACAACAATTAAGTTTGCTGCATCAATTGACTCTTGATTTCTTTTTTGTTAATTTCAGGAAATTATGAGAGTATAAGTATTTTGGTTATATTTTATATCTTTGCTTCTCCCTAGCAAGGATTAGAGGCATGCCCTTCCCCTCTATAATGCTCACTGTGTCCTTTAGTTGTGAATTTACCTCCCCCCCCCCCGCCCTCTAATCCCTGGAGAATATTACTACCATGTGAGCACCATAGTGTTAGTCAGCACCAACTTGATGGCGAGTACATGTGGATTTCTCTGTAGCATGTAATGCTGTTTGATAACATTTGCCCTAAAGTAGAACTTCTTTTGAAATTGGAGTCAATCCTTTCAAATCCTGTCACCACTTCATCAATTCAGTTTATGTAATATTTTAATTCTTTTGTTGTCACCTCAACATTGTTCACAACATCCTCACCAGGAGTAGAGTCCATCTCAAGAGACCACTTTCTTTGCTCAGCCATAAGATGCAACTCCTCATCTGTTCAAGTTTTATCATGAGATAGTAGCAGTTCAGTCCCATATTTAGGCTCCACTGCTAATTCTAGTCCTCTTGCTCTTGCCACCACACCTGCAGTTACTTCTTCCACTGAAGTCTTGAACCCCTTAATGTCATCCATGAGAGTTGAATTCAACTTCTTCCAAACTCTTGTTAATATTGATATTTTGACCTCCTCCTGCATTATTAATGGCATACAGAATCCTTTTGAGAAGGTTTTCAATGTACTTTTCACAGATCCTTCAGAGGAATCACTACCTATGCCAACTATAGCCTTATGGAATGTATTTCCTAAATAATAAGACCTGAGAATCAAAAGTACTTTTTGATCCATGGGCTGCAGAATGAATGTTGTAGGCATACGAAAAAATATTAATATCCTTGTATTTTTCCATAAGAGCTCTTGGGTAACCAGGTAAATTGTCAATGAGCAGTAATATTTTGAAAGGAATCTTTTTTTCTATGTAGTAGGTCTCAACGATAGGCTTAAAATATTTAGTAAACCATGCTGTAAACAGATGTGCTGTCATTAAGGCTTTGCTGTTCCATTTATAGAGCACAGGTAGAATAGATTTAGCATAATTCTAAAGCATCCTAGGATATTCAGAATGGCAAATGAGTATTGGCTTCAACATAAAGTTATCAGCTACATTCACCCTTAATAAGAGAGTCAGCCTGTTCTTTGAAGCTCTGAAACTAGGCACTGCCTTCTACCCCTCAGCTGTGAAAGTCTTAGTTGGCATCTTCTGTGAATAGAAAGCTGTTTTGTCTGTATTGAAAATCTGTTGTTTAGTATAGCCATCTTCATCAATTATCTTACTATACTTCTGGATAACTTGCTTCTATTTCTATATCAGCACTTGCTGCTTTACCTTGCACTTCTGTGTTATGGAGATGGCTTCTTTCCTTAAACCTCATGAACCAACCTCTGCTAGCAGCTGGCTTTTCTTTTGTAGCTTCCTCACCTCTCTCAACCTTCATAGAATTGAAGAGAGTTAGGGCCTTGCTCTGGATTTGGCCTTGACTTAAAGCCTTTTCCTTAAGGAATGCTGTGGTTGCTTTGATCTTCTATCCAGATCACTAAAACTTTCTCCATAACAACACTAAGACTGCTTTGCTTTCTTATCATTAGAAGTGCAGTAGCACTTCTAATTTCCTTCAAGAACTTTTCCTTTGCATTCACAACTTGGCTAACTGTTTGATGCACGAGGCCTACCTGCCAGCCTATGGCTTCTTATGTGCCTTCCTCACTAAGCTTAATCATTTCTAGTTTTTGATTTAAAATGAGAGATATGCAACTCTCCTTTTCACTTGAACACTTAGAGGCCACTGTAGGGTTATTAATTGGCCTAATTTCAATATTATTATGTCTCAGGGAATAGGAAGGCCTGAGGAAAGTGAGAGAGATGGGAGAATGGCTGGTCAGTGGAGCAGTCAGAATACACACATTTATCAATTAAGTTTGCCATCTTATATAGGCTAGGTTTGTGGTGCCCCAAAACAATTACGGTAGTAACAATAAAGATCATTGATCACAGATCATCGTAACAGATATAATGATAATGAAAAATGCTTGAAATGTTGTGAGAATTACCAAAATGTGAGGCCGAGACACAAAATGGGCACATGCTTTTGGAAGAATGGTGCTGATAGACTTGCTGGATGTAGGGTTGCCACAAAACTTTAATTTGTTAAAAAACAAAACAAAACAAAAAAAAAACAGTATCTGCAAAAGTATGGTAATGCAAAGCACAATAAAATGCCGTTTTTTCTCCTGTGGCCCTTCTGATACTTCTTGTTCAACAAACAAATGCCCGCATTGAATTCCCCCTGTTTGATATACATAGAGTGGTTTTGATTTTCTTTACTAGACCTTGCTGCTACTCAGCAATCTAAGCATCTACAGAAGACAGTTTTTATTGCCTACTCATTATCCTTTCTCCCTATCTTTCTTGTAAATGGAATTCCAATTTTGATCAGATCGGCAAGTTTTCCAGATAAATACTTACTTTTCCAGTAACCTTTACAGCCAGGGGTGACCATGTGATGGTTTTGGCCAATGAAATATAAGAAGTTTTGGGGATTTCAGGAAAGATTTTTGCTGTCCTGCTAAAATTAAACAGACAGAACTAGTGCCACCACTTCCACCCTCTTCCCTGTCTTAAGTGTAGAAGTGATGTTTGGATGCAGTAGCTGTCTCACATCTACGAGTCACAAGACCTAAGGAAAAAAGGCAATACTCTAGGGATGATGTAATGGTAAGATAGATGGAGTCTGAGTCCAGGATGGCATTGTTGAGCAGCTAAACCAACCCAGCAACCACCTTAGCCCTAGGGTCCCTGCTTCAGTCCCACTGTGCGACAAACCTGTGTCCCGAAGCTGTCCTTTTAAGTTCTAGCTCTTTTCAATAACTTCTGCCTTCATTTGACTCCATAGGAACATTGGAAAGTGGCCTCCAGCTCCTGCTTAGCTCAGTTGGCATGGGTACTCATGTAGGGCTTCTTCAAAGAGGGAGAAAGGGGCAGTTTCAGAAAATGAATAAAGGAGTATTCCCACAAACAGGGGAGTCAGTGAGAGAGTGTGTCTGGGCAGAAATCTGACAGGAGCAGCCCGTACAGTATTTGACCTCCCTGTTCTCATTTTGAGTTGCCCTTTATAAAGGCTCACCACACCATTCTCATTAGAGTCTCTGAGATAAGATGGAGTAGGTCAGAGGCAGATTATTTGAGTCATGGCCAATAATACAACATCACAAATCCTTTCCTCTCACCCTACTTCTTTCCTTTTCTTTTTTTTGCCAAAATTGGCTTTGGAGCCCCATTTTCCCAGAGCGGCGAGCTGGTGATCCCTGCTGACCATGGTTTCTCTTGGCAGCAGGTCTAGTTTGATCAGTACCCAGTATTGCTGAGTCTCTCCCTGGGAGACGCCCGCCGCCTGACCATGCTTTAATTAAGTGGACATCTCATTCCCGCAGAGGTTGTGCAGCTGCTGTGTTTTGCTAGTATCCTGAAGCCAAATTAGAATTTTAAAAATCCTTCACGTTTATTTGCTGAGTTCCTTGATCTCTTGCGGGAATTGCACCCCTCGTCCATCCCCCTTTCGCCTCCCGCCAGCCATGGTTCTTTAGGAAAGGTGGCGAAAGGTCACGGGGGAGGGGCGGCCCCCATGAACCGGTGGCTGGTCACTGGCACGCGCCTTGTTAATGAGTGCCCTATTTGTGAAGAAAGGGAGGAAATGAGGAGAAACCTCATTTCTCTCCTTCGATTTGTTTTTTAATCAAATCAAATTCTTAATTACATTTGGCTGAAATGAAATTATGCCTCTGAAGAGCTTCCAGATGGAACTAGGAAAGTGACTTCAGCTGAACTCCGCAGCCATTGTGGTCAGCATGAAATGTTTTCTCCCAGAGGGGCTGCCAGCCCAGGGCTTTTACTCTGAGGGACAAAGGGTACTTCTTCACCCTCTCTCCCCCTAAATGTTGCTTAGAGACTTCTTTCCTGCGTGGGCAAGGGGACTTCTAAGCTTAGGGGTTCCCTAACAAGTCAGCTGGATAGGGACCCCACAAGGCTGTTCTGTGAAGACCTTGTGGGATTTGTCACCAGAAAGGCCAAGTTCAAGTGCTGGCCTCACCAGCCCCATCATCCTAGGCACTGCATAACCTCTCTGACCCTCATGTCCCTCAATAGATTTCTCTCACCTCCTAGGATTATTGAGAAGATTAAATCATATGGTTTGTGCCTAGCATTTATTTCTTCTTCTTTCCTTGTTTTCCATCTATTTTTCTCAGAAGCTACCCATTAATACAATTGAAATAAAGCCTAAGATGCTGCTTTATTTAAAGAATCTTTGTGTTATGATCCACTGTTTCAGGATTTTGTGAAACAGGCCGGCAAACATAATGTTGGTTCCCTTGAAGAGATTGAGCTCTTCATCTTAACCCGGCCCCTGCACAAGTCTTGAAGTTCTGCTCCCCTCAGAGGGGTTTATGCCGCTTGTGTATTCTCTCTCCTCTCTCCAGAAGGCCTGTTCCATACCACCTCTAGAAGTTATTTCGATAAAGCAAACACAATTCCATCCAAAGGGAGTCAACTGAGAGTGTAGCCTTTGGGTGCCCAGGAAGGATGCTCAGGAATTCCTCTTTGCTGCATCTTGAGCCCACAGGGCAGGTAGAGGGGAGGGAAGGCAGGAAGAGAGCAGATCTGGTCATTCCGGGGAGAGGAAACTCATATTTTAACCATTGGATTTCTGGGATGTGACAAATTAACTACCTAATCCAAAACTGAAGATATGACTCCCAGCCATATGACCAAGTGTGCCCAACACCCAGTGCAGACCCAAGCACACAGGGAAGATGGCAGACACCTGTCACAGAAACCTTCAGAGCAGGGCAGCAAATGTGCTGGCACCCAAATTGGCCATTCTGTTACCATGAGCACATGTAGATTTCCCAGAGAGGACTTGTATTGGAATAAGCTTTTAGGACAGCTCCTTTTATATTTTCATCAGGAGCTTATGCCAAACCACCCTAAAGTGGCTCATCTGTTTCTCCCTCAGCCCAGGAGTTATTGCCAGGAGGAACCAAAGTCAGAGGCTGCTCCATTTTCTTAGGAAAAAGAAGACAGATTCTACTCTTTTCATTTTTCACCATCTTCTTTGCTCCCTGTCTCTCAATTGAACTGAAACATTATGAAACGTTATGCTTCTAAATAAAACATTATGAAAAGTCCTCCTGAGATACCACTGTACGCGGAGCATAGATACATTGGGGTCTACTATTAATTTTTGGGTTTAATTCACTGACTTATTAAAAACAGTACATATGTATGAGTTCTCGAGCTTCAAAAATTCCAAAATGGTTTTCAGAGTTGCAGCAGGTACTACAGAATGGCTTGCCTGATACCCAATCTCAACTACATTCTTCCTTACCTTTCTCTAACATAGAAGCCAAAAAGCTACATGCACCTGGTCCCTGAATCACTTTAGGATGGTGGGAAAGTGATACGCATTCAGCAGAAACTATACTTCAAGAACCAATACAACCATTCTGTTTTTTCCTGTCAGTACAATATTCAATAAATTACATGAAATATTTAACACTATTACAAAATGGGCTTTATGTTAGATGATCTTGCCCAACTGTAGGCTAATGTAAGTGTTCTGAGCATGTTTAAGGGAGGCTGGGCTAAATTGTGATGTTTGGTAGGTTATGTGTATTCAATGCATTTCCAACTTACAATATTTTCAGTTTACAATGGTTTTGTTGTTATGCGACCCCATTGTAAGTGGAGGGGCATCTGCGCTCAGTTTTCCTAGCCACCTTCCCACCAGGAATGGCCATGCTCTGGTCAGTGGAAGCCACAGGGAAGCACTTCTTTCCAAATAAAAAGAGAAAGCCTCCCAAAGACAAGGCCCTGGCCTTCCCCTTCTTCCTGCCTGGAAACAGTCTTGCAGACAGGAAGCTCGAAGCCACAACGCTAAGTGACTAAGTGATGGGACAGGAAGATGCAAAGAAACCGACAGAGGCAGAGCAGCTGTCCCAACCCCACCCTGCATCCATCCCCCAGACTTCTTGTTATTTGAAGAAAATGGAGCCCAACTCAGTAGTTTAAGTCTCTTATAGTTAGATTTTTCTGTTATTTGTAACAGAACTTATTCCTAAATTACACAAGGATGATCCCACAGAGATACCGAAGATTCAGCATATTTCTTTCCTTCTGACACTAAAGAATCACAGATTAAAGTGATGAAAGCGTTCGTGTTTGTTTTGGTGGTACGGGGGAAGGAGCAAAGAGGAAAGGTTCAAAATCCCCTAAGATGTCGAGAACTGGGGTTAATGCAGTTGGTATTGTGTTGCTTGAGTTACAGACTTCCTATTCCTTTGTATGGAGGGATTTTTCAAAATTTGATATTTAGAAGGCTGGATGAGACTCAAGTCTCCTGACACAAAAACATGAATGGTTTCACTTCTCAAACATTTCAGTTGAATGTTTGCCAAAGTTTTTATCTCGGGGAAACTATTTGCTGAGTTTCTAATATTATGTAAAATACTGAAGCAAGACTTCCCCCAGGGGATTATATTACTATTTAGTTTTATATTTCTTCTGATGCCTCCAATAAATCATGAACTTCTTCAGAGATGTCAGAGGGCAGCCTGTCTCTTCGACTGCAAATGACAAGCCATGAATAATGCACACAGGTCTCTGCAGAGAGGCTCCCGAACCCTACAGCCCAGCCCGTTGTTGCCTTTGGGCTCTGGCTTGCTATGGGGCAATCTGCTTCGGTGGAGCCGGGTTTCTGACTGGTGCTGGGTGAGCTCTGGGCCAGCTACTCGCTCTGAGTCCCTGGGGTCAAGCGTGCCACCAGGGAATCTGGAGTGTCAAGAAGTGGCTGCAACTCACAAAAGAATAACACTAGGAAACTCCAGAGAAGACAGCCAGTGTGTTCTAATCTTTTCAACTAGACTGAAGGGCAATCTTGGTTCCCTACAATTCCTAAAGTATTGCCTGGACCTCAGTGATGGCCTGATAAATATTTATTGTATGGAAGGATGGATAGATGGGTGGGTGGGTGAATGGATACATGGATGGAAGGATAGATGGGCTTACATAGAAAAACTAGCAGGAATAGGACAACCAGTATATAAAACCATACAGGCTGGACGTGGTGGCTCACGCCTGTAATCCTAGCTCTCTGGGAGGCCAAGGCGGGCAGATTGCTCAAGGTCAGGAGTTCAAAACCAGCCTGAGCAAGAGCGAGACCCTGTCTCTACTATATATAGAAAGAAATTAATTGGCTAACTAATATATATAGAAAAAATTAGCCGGGGATGGTGGCACATGCCTGTAGTCCCAGCTACTCGGGAGGCTGAGGCAGGAGGATTGCTTGAGCCCAGGAGATTGAGGTTGCTGTGAGCTAGGCTGACGCCACACCACTCACTCTAGCCTAGGCAACAAAGCAAGACTCTGTCTCAAAATAAAATAAAATAAAATAAAATAAAAATAAAACCATACAGAGTAGAGACAGCAGTGAATAAAAGTGTGTTTACCAAACAGTGGTTCAGAAGAAATTTCATGAACATGGCAAATGGAGAAGAGAGCAAGTATAGCATTACCTTATCTCATAAAAAGAAAGCTTAAGGAGACTCCTCACTTTAAGGTAGGGCAGGTACAATATCATCTCCAGTGTTCCTTATCCTAATAAATATTTTCATCATCCCTTCTCCCTTCTTATTTTTTATTGGATTCTCAAAGGAAGAGTATATACTTACCACCAACACAGAATGTTACAACCTGGCTTTCCCCTTAGCCAGCCTGGGGAGTCTGCTTTCAAATATCTCATTTATGGCCTCAAAGTGCAATACCCAATATCCTTGTCTAAGTCACCTTATTTCCTGAGTTTTGACTCTTCTGGCCGCTCCATAAATTCCCCTGTGTTCTCCTTTCTTGATTTCTACATCTCTGCACCCTGTCCTTATTCTGTCTTCTTTTTCATGTCTCCTGCCTCCTCCAGACCCTGCTCCTTCCCAGCCAATAAGTGTTTGTCACATGCTGCCTTCACCCTCTTCTCTTCTCGAGCTACACTCACCAGGTGATCTCATTCACACCTATGGCTTTGAGCACCCTGTTTTGGTAAATGACCTCCATGTGATGTCTTTGACCCCAAAGTCTAGACTGAATATCTTTATCCACCCATTAATTAATTTATTAGTCAAGCATTTATAGTGACCTTGTCATGCATGATGTTGCTGAAAATTAAGACTACCAAGAAAATATGACTTTGTTTAAGGAAATCAAAGTTTAGAGAAAAGACATATGGAAAATGACAATAATGCAGGATAACAATTGTCACCATAGAGGTGTGCCTCCTGAGAGACCTCCAGGGGACAGCTGGGTCGGGGGTGGCCCAGTGGGTGTGATGGCGAAGGCCATCCTCGGCAGAGAGAAGGATAGGAGCGTGAAGACTCCAGAGACCACGTATTGGTCAACTAACATTTATGAGTTTTCTGTCAGGTGCCAAGCACTATGCTAATGTTTTCACAAAATAATCTTATCTCACATTTACTCAGTGATTGTTAAATACCAAGCACTTTTCTAAGTGTTTATTATATGATATCTTATTTAATCTGCATAGATCCCTAAAAGAGAAATGTTATTACCCTCATTTTACAGATGAAGAAACTAAAACCCATCTGTAAAGTGAGCTCGGTGACTTGGTTAAGGCTCACAACTAATAAGTGGCATGACCAGGGGCTTAGTTCTGATGTTTTAGCTCCATGAAACAGAAACTCTTCAAGTGAGGGAAGGAGAGAGAAAGCAGCTGCCTTGGTCTGATGATTCTCAAGGCCCTAGTTCCGGGTCCTCACGAGACTTACTGTAGTTCTTCCCTTTGAGTTCTAGAAGATATCCCAGCCACTTTATAATAAATCTGCCCTTACTTAAGTTCGCTTGAAGAGGTGATTCTCAGTGCAAGAAGCCTGAACTGTGCACAGTCCTCACAATGTGTCTTTTACAGTTCACCTTCCAACCCAGGTGTTCTGAGTTCAAGTCATGCTTTTTCTCTATCCCACACTGCCTTACCTCAAGCTAGACATATCCAAAGTCAAGGTGTATCCATTTAAACAAGTACCACTTATTTTCCTATTTAAATTAATGACTTAACATCAGCTCCCGCTTGTCATTTAACATTTCAAAGTTAACCTCCCTTTCCTTAAAACCCAAATCAAAACTCCTCTGAACAAAGAGCCTCTCACTGACCCTAGGGTCTTTCCATCAGTTAAAAAAATGCCCACCCTATTCCAAGAGCAAACATCTCTCCAATCTTGCCACAAATCAATCTGTAATCTAGTATGCATTTTAAGAAAGATACAAGGCAGACTTAGAAACAGGCACTTGACGAACACAGGAAAGAAAATCCCCGTTGGCATGAAATAGTTGGGACTTGATCTGGATTTGGTGCATGGAAAGAACTAGAGTGGCAGAGGCAGTTCCAGGCAGAGAGACTAGATTGAGACCCTGAGGTGGGGAGGAAGGTCTGTCTGGGAGCAGAGTCGCATGGTAGGAGTGTGGGTGGCTGTGCATGGGTGGAAGATGAGCTCAAATAGCCAGCCAGGCCAGCCTGGGGTGGGCTGCCCATGATTTTGCACCATTCTCTGGCCATGAAGGGACTTTGTCAGAGCTGAACTTGGTGGAGATGACTCCTCTGGAAGCTGTGTGGCCTTTGAATGGAGTGGCAGGGCTGTGAATGTGTACGTGCGTGTGTTGTGTGTGTGCGTACACGCTGGGGGAGAGGTAGGGTTGTAAGTGATGAAACTGTTGGCAAAGAGAAAATACAGAAACTACTGCAAGGTCATGAGACCTAGGGCTAAGGGAAGTAGCGGGGAGAATTAAAAGCAAGCAGTTGCCTCAAGAGACTTTGACCAAATAAAGGGTAAATATCATTTCTACAGGTGCAATCCCTTAGGGAGGGAGGTTAAAGAGAAAGTGCTGTTGGACCCAGAATTCTGATGTTCAACAGATGAGTCAAGAAGCACCATTCACAGATGCAGCCCCACACTGCATCTTCCCCACCCCGTCTCTAACTCCGGCACAGACACTGTGTAGACACTGCAGCCCATTCAGAGTTGGCCGTGACGATTCAGGGCAAATCCCACATCAGGAGATGCCTTGGAGATCCATCGTGAGCTCTTTCAAACTAATTCAAGAAACTTGATCAGACATTTCTGCTTGCCCTCTACCTTTGTAAATTTAGTTTGAAATTATAAGTTAAAAATTTAAAATAGGAAATATCTTATATGAAAGTCCAAAAATATGAAAAATTATTCAGTAAATATTTCACTCTCACCGTGTCCCATATCTGTCCAGCTGCTGCCTGGCCCCTCACATGTAATCACTTTTACTATGAACATTTACGGAGTTTCTCATCCTTTCTGTAACCCTGATCAGTTACCTCTTCATTTTACTGAAGTCTCTTAAAGTCATGGCGCTCCTTCCATTCCCTCTGCTACCTCTCTCAAACCCAAAGCCTCATGTCTCTGTATTGTCACTTTGCCACCATTCTCCTCCCTTCACCCTCAACCCTCCCAACATGCATGTGCACACACACACACACACACACGTGCACACTCACAGCCCTTTCACCCCATTCAAAGACCACACAGCTTCCAGCATCACCTCCACCAAGGGCGGCTCTGACAAAGTCCCCCGACGGCCGGAGAATTCTGCAAAAGCGTGGGCAGCCACCCCAGGCTGGCCCGGCTGGCTATTTGAGCTCAGTCCACATGTGCACACCCACCCACACTCCTGCCACGTGACTCTGCCACTCCTGGACAGGGTCCCAATCTCGTCCCTCTGCCTGAAATCGCCTCTACCTTGCCTGTGCTCCCCATCTACCAAATCCAGATCAAATTCCAACTCCTTCATGCCAATAGGAATTTTCTTTTCTCTGTTCTTCAAGCACTCTTTTCAAAGTCTGCCTTGCGTATTTCCTATAAAGTCCACTAGCCTTCAGGTCCTTACATTAAATGCATGTGCTGTGATTGGACCCCATCTTGTTTCTCCTGATTAAGCATCTACTTAGCATCTTACATAGTAAGCATGGGAGACAGAAACTGCTAGCTGTTCCCTAACTTCCAATCTGTGCTTCTCTCTTCCGGTACCAGAAGGGCTGCCTTCTAGCTGCACACATGGCCACCTGGTAAAGGTCACGTTTCCTGCCTCCCCTGTGTTAGCTCTGGCCCTGGGTGTAAGTTCACCAATGGGAAGTGAATCAAACCCGCGTCAGCTTCCAGGTTTTTCCTTTAAAAGGAAGCGTGGTCTCTCTTCCTCATCCTCCTTTCCCCTGGCTGGAATGCAGATGTGCAGGCCAGCGTGTCAGTGGCGGCGGAGGTGAGCAAAGCACACCAGTCACAGGAGAGAGCAAAGACAGAAAGACCATCCCAGCTTGCGCAGGGCGCCTTCCTAGCTCCCTGAGCCGCTTATGCACAGGTGGGCACACGAGAGAAATACCTGTCCACTGTGGTTAAGCCACTGTTCTTTCAAGTGCACCTTAGAACAGCTGCATTTATATTCTAACTGATATGTTGGGCTGAATACGTGTTTGCTGAATTAAATGCATGGATGCTACATCCAAGCTTGTACAGGAAATAAGAAAATTATGGGGATCTTCCGCCATGTCTTTAGATTTAAGGTTCAAGCAATTGTACCTTGCAGAACCCATCCCACGATGTCCCTGTCAAACAGAACCCTCATCAGAAACGGAACTAACCCTGTACGTACTTCATTATTAAATGCACTTGTGCCAGGATCAAACAGACTCTAGTTGTGGCAGCAATTAGCTTCCTTGGTTGGGTCGGCTGAGTATGGTGATTCTCTTTACCTGGGAGGCTTTGCCACATGGGGGAAAGGAAATAAGAACTAGACATTTACCAGAACGCTGTGACCAAGTGTGGCTGCTTCATCAGGGCCCAGCAAGTGTCTTTTCAAAAACTCTCCCAAAACCCAGTGTCCTTTGACTTTCTTCTGTGTTTGATCTTCTGATTTTCCAAAGTGGCAGGAGCTCCAAGGAGTCAGAGCATCACAGTGACGAAGACCCCATCTATTAATCCAGCCACTGTTCAGCCGCCCCCACCTTGGAACTGATCCTCTGAGATGCTCACAAATGAGCAGGCAATGCCCTGGCTGCTCCTGGGCATGGGACAAGGCCCCAAGAGATGGTATGTGCTGCATCATTTAGCGGGGGCACCCACATCTCCCTGAACTGTCACCTCCCCTGCCCACTGGGCTTGCATCACGCTTTTTACAGGAACTGTGCGCCACATGTCGAGTGAAATAGGAGATACAGGAAATGAGCCAGATGCCCGGGCCGGAGGGAGGGCTCACTGTTAACCAGAAGGGGACGGACAGCACAAGCGCAGCCACGTGCATTCCCAGCCCTGGCAGGCTACGCAGAGGAAGGCTGTGCCACCCATTCTAGAGACAGTTCAGGGGTTGGATTCTGGACAGCTAACCTTTTTTTTTTTCCCTAAGCAAGAACAATTGGAAATACAAAGTAGTTTCCTCTCTCTTCCTCTACATGTATGATGCACATGCACATGTGCACATGGCTGTTTCAAACATGGCTGTGGGCCAAACAGTGTGGGGGTTCTGTAGACATTTAAGAGACAAAGTGAGCTCTCAGTACACAGCCCAGCTCTGGACAGAAGTCCAAACGTGAGGTCCAGTAAGTGCCCTGACTCAGCAGCTCTAACCACACGCCCAGCCCACTTGTGGCATTTAACATTGGGATGACAGGATCTCCAGGGAGTCTCAGCATCCAGCTGTGGGGGTTGCCCACATAACTTCATCCTCTACCTCCTCCTCAAACCTGAATCGCTGACCCCTGAGTCCAGACCCTCCTACTCTGAAAAAAATTGCCAAACTCTTTTGTGCTTGCTTTATTCTTTTCATTGCTCTTTAGTCTCCCTTTCCCCCCAAAACCATGCCCATGCATGGTCCTAGCTCCTCCAAGGGCACTGGAAGCCTCCTGGAAGGGACTCAGCTTCTACGCCTTGGCTGTCCCCACACGGTGCTTTGTGACGCTAAGTAGTCGATCAGCAGGTCTGGAAGGATGCCTTTTCTCCATACTTTACGAGACAAGTGACATAGTCAAGTCACACCCACTGTCAAACCCAGAGGCCCTTGCTAGGTTTGGGCTGCCTGTCCTTGGGTGTGAGAGAAAAGCACACTGAGGTCTCCTCGCTGTGGCCCAAGGCAAACTGTCCCCTCTCTTCTCTCCATATCTTCTAGCTTCTGGGACAAAGCCAGTAAACAACTTGGCCAGTAGAACTGACTTGTAACAATCAGAAGGGAAATTAAATGATATAAACTATAGTACTTGTTGGTGACAGTTCAAACACAGCTAAACTGTCCTCATCAACAGGTGACGGGTGAGTCGGAAGAGACTGCACCAGCCCCACTGTCTCTCCTTGGGAGGCTGTGAGACACCCCAAGGCCCACCTGGAGTATCTCCAGAGCTCAAGGCCACGTTCCCTAGGGGCCCCATGGGGACAGGGACTTCTTCCTACAGGGAAAAAAACTGGCTCTACACAAAATGGCTTCTTTCCATAGCTGGAGGAGGACTGGGCAGCTTCCACCTGTTGACATCAGGACAACACTGACCTTTTGACTTTTCTCAGAGGACCCAAACACCTCAGGACCTGCAGCCCTGGGGCTAGCATGTGTGTGAGAGCTGGCCCCCTCTCCTCACCTGGGCTCAGCTCTGCGCAGGGAGCGGCAGGGAGACCCAGGTGCATTTCCGTCCTCTCCCTCTGCTTGCCCCCTCCCCCAGTGCTGCGGCTCCCACAGCTCCTCAGACAAGCCAGGCCTGTCCGTGGCCTCTGCCCTGTGCCGCCTGCCTGGCTGCTCTCCTCGCAGGGGTCCCCATCCAGCTGTGCTTGCACTCGCCCTCTTCGGCAGCTCTTTCCTGCAACTGTGGGCTGCGTCCGGCTCTCCACTGCTCTCATCGCTGCTGATGTGCCGTCCCTTTCCTCACTCGTGGTGCCCATTGCCCCCTTTGCCCTCTAGAATGTGAGTCCCATGAGGACTGTTTGGTTCTCTGCCGCATCCTCAGCACCTAGAACATGCCAGGTAAATAGTAGACGCTCAAATGCACTAAAAAAAAATTATTAAGTAAATGAAGGAATTGCTATCATTACTGTTGTTAAGCACGTGGGGTACGAGTCCCCCTTGGCATGAGCAGGGGCAATAATCCCCCAGGAGCAGCCCCCAGAGGTGCAGGACCCATGCTGTGGGTTTGCCGGGGCTGCCCTAACAAATGACCACAGACCGGGGGACTTAGCAGTAGCAACGTCTTGTCTCACAGTCCTGGAGGCTGGAAGCCCGAGATCAAGGTGTCAGCAGTGTGTGTACTTTCTGAGGAGAGTGAGAGAAACTGTGCCCTGCCTCTTGTCTAGTTTCTCCTGACTTGCTGGCGATCTTTGCTGTCCCTCGGCTTACAGAAGCATCTCCCCAATCCCTGCCATTAGCTTCACTATCTGGCATTATTCCCGTGTGTGTGTGTGTGTGTGTGTGTGTGTGCCCCAATTTTCCCTTTTCATAGAGACACTAGTCATATTGGATTAGGGCCTGTCCTAATAACCTCATCTTAACATCTGCAATGACCCTATTTCCAAATAAGGTCACATCCTTTGGGGTTATGGGGGGCTGGGGGAGGGGAGACACAATTCAAGCCATAATACTTCCATCTTGTCTAGAGACAGGAAGGTTGCCTTTTGGGCAATGTCTTGTCTTCACAGCCCTCTCACTGCTTCTCAAGGGAAGGAGCATGGACATCAGATGGAGTTGGCGGAAGACCAGCCTAATGCCTATGTCTACCTTCCCAGGCCTTCCCCTTGCAGGACCACTGTCTGGGCAGTGTAGGCCTCCTGGTCCTCTACTCCAGCAGTCTCCAACCTTTTTGGCATCAGGTGACAGTTTCATGGAAGACAACTTTTCCACAAACTGGGGTTGAGCAGGAGAGGCAGAGCTCAGGTGGTGATGCGAGGGATGGGGAGTGGCTGTAAATACAGATGAAGCTTCACTTGCTCACCTGTCGCTCACCTCCTGCTGTGCAGCCTGGTTCCTAACAGGCCACAGACCAGTACCAGTCTGTGGCCTGCAGGATGGGGATGGCAGCTCTACTCCCTGCAGTCCAGAGAAAGGCCACCTGCCCACCCAGCACCCTGTGGTCCCCTGATTGTGCAGCCCCTGGACTGGATCCATATTGATTCCTCAGCAAAGACGACTCGAGTCCCTTCTGTCTAACTACTGCCCTTCACTGGGGAGAGCATGTCAGCGTCCCAGTATAAATTTTGCTCAAATAGCACTCCTTAGTGAGAGCATCAATGCTGAAAACCCAGACTGAGGGGATAAGCACAAATGAATCCCTCCGGCAAGTGCGGGCTCGTGGAAGATGAGCTGAAACTGCGGCTGGGGACAGGCCGGGAGGAATTTCCTGAGAGCCTGGGGCAGGTAAAGCTGCCAGTACCTAACTAGGGCACCAGGCATCCGGTTCCTGATACAAATGCTTTGAGAAACAGAAACGATAAGATTTATCTTGAGCAGCAACCAGTATATCCTCTGCAAACAGCGCACAGATCTTTGAGACTCGGTGGGATTTATTAGAGTTGCCTGTGAGCATCACACACATGCGATCCTGGTGTGGGTGTCCCACCATGAGCCCCCATTCCTGGTGTTCTATAACCTGCAGTAAGTCACTGGGGCAGTCCCTCCTGGAGCCTCACCCAGGTTTTAACCAGCGTGCATTTGCCCCCAGAAAGGGCACTAAAGAACACTGGGAATGCTGTCATTTTACAACCCGTGGCATTTTGATTTTACTGGAACTAAAACTGGAATTTCTGAAACCCAGTGGTGTAAGCCTGTGTGTGTGACCTCAGTAAAGCCTGAACCCCCGTTTCCTAGTGCTGACTACAAAATCATTCTTCCTTCACTGCTGGTTGCAGGGATGAGATAACCCTGTGCCCTGCACATAGTAGGTACGTGCTAAATGCAGACAGTCTCAGTTGAAGAAGAAAAAGCTTCCAGGAACGTTCAGGAACATGCTAGCAGCCACATAGACGGGGCTGAGGGTGGGGGTTGTTTTCACACCCCCTTCCCCGTTCCTGTGGTGCTGGCTGCAGCCCAAGGCGAGAGCCCAGGAAGAGTTGGGGGTCTCAGCACAATGCAAGTCTGTGGCACCTTTTCTCCTGCCCAGATTTAAATTAAAGTACAAAATTTGCATTCAGTCCCCTCAGGGCCTGGCTTGGTGACCAAAGTCTCGGGTTTGAAATACTTCTGCTCCAGGGAACTGCAGGTTCCAGCCCCTGAGGGATTTCTGCTAGGCCTGGCATCGCTGGGAGACTCGTCATTTGAATAAGTGCAGGTTAGGGAAGGCAGCCCTCTGCAGGAGGCTCTGGAAAGGAGAGGTGGAGGCTGGTGGGAGGGTGTGGAAGGTCAGAGCTTTCTCAGGGTGTTCCCCGTGTCCTTGCCAGATGTCACATGTGCTCGTAAAACTTTAGGGGGACCAGAGAAAGCTCAGAATATCTGCATGCCGGGCCTAGCTCCCTCCTCGTCTTTCCTGCGAATCCCCCAGCATCTGCTTCCTTCCCACCCCCCTCTGCCGCCCTTCCAGCGGAGCTTCTGAAGAATAGGCGAGCTTCTGCCGAAACCCTTTCCAGCCTGGAGATCGGCCTTGCTCTCTCCCGGCCACAGCCTGTGGGTGGGTTAGTCTAGCTCAGCGGTGACAGCTGTGGACCGCAGAATCAGCTGGCTGGTGTGTAAATCTTGGCTTTCCCAGTCCTGCCTGTGTGGCCTGGGGCATCTCCTACAGCCCACACCAAAAAGTAGGCTGGATTCTGCATTTCCGAAAACATCCCAATTATCGACTCTAAGGCATCACTGCCACAGTCCCCAGCTGCCCTGAGCTCGGGGACTCATAGGACAAAGGGGTCTCCAAGCAAGCTCCCCAGTAGCCTTCTAATTGCCCAGGCTGGGGGAGCACGAAGCACCGGGGTGGCAGAGGCTCTGTGACACCTGAGCTGCACACTCACAAGCCACTTCCATTATACTCCCCAAACTTCCACAGTCACGGCAGGCTGAGAATTTCCATGGCTTTGTAGGGACCATCACTCTCAGGGCTCTGACATGCATGGGGGAGTATAGAGGGCTATGGAAAGAAGGCAAGAGGCGGAGCAAGAGACAGACCCTGTCCCAAGTTGGATTCCCCAAGAAGGACAGAGAGTAATGTGCAGAGTGTTAATTAGGGCAGACACATGGGACCGATGCCTGTAGAAGGGACAGGCAGGTGGGCAGAGGGGAAGTTGGGCTGTGACATGATCTCAACAGAGGCCTCAGCTGACCACACAGGAGGTCCCATAGCTGGAGTGGCCCTACAGAGTTGTCCCAAGTTGGGGAGGGAAGCCAGGCCTCCCACCTCCCATGCGGATCAGTCACTGGATGTGCCCTGCCCTGGGAAGAGGGCCTGGCTCTGGGTGGCTCTCTCAGCGAGGCAGAGCCCAGAGGCAGCGCAGCCGGCCAAGGGCTCACGTCCTGCAGCACGCCCGCACCTGGCAGTCTACGCCTTGGGTCCTGAAGAGAGCTACCTACAGACAGCACATCCCAGTGCCCACCACCTCCACGCCAGGACTGCCTCCTCCTGGGAGAGCAGACACCTCACTCACACTGGGGGAGCCAAGGGGCTTTAACCATTACTACAGTTAAGAGAGGGAATTTCATCTTGGCCAGGGGTGCTCCCAGGCCTGACCTGCTGAATTCTACGACTATGCCCCAGTCACCCAATGCCTTGACAAACAGCAAGAAGATTTCAAATCGTAGATTCCTAGAGTCAGAAAGAAATGGGGAGATCATCTTATCAAATTCTCACCCAAGGGGAAGATGCCCACGGCATTCCCAGCCTCTGCCTGAGCCTCTTCATGCCTAAGCAGGGGTGGGGGTGGGGTGGGGGGGGTAGGGGGCTCCTTCTACCACAGGCCTGACACCACTATTTATCAAACCTCTTGGGAAAGATCACACTTGTAACCCACAAAAGAAATCCCTCAGTCATAGGTCATCCTTCAGCCGTTAGAGGACAGATATTCTGTTTCTTTCCATGGGCACCAACCAGTGCCTCCTGAGCCCTTGTTCATTCATTTGACAAGCACCACCTTTGTGCCTGCCTGCCAAGCCCTTTCATGTACATTGAGTCATTCAGTCTTCATAAGAGTCTTCACAAGGATGATGCGGTCAGCATTGTTGTCCTTGGTTCTTGCCCTGGGAAATTATTAAAGTTTCGAGGAACAGGGGGACATTGAGTTGGCTCTGGAAGCATGAATAGGAAGTCTCCTATCCCAGAAGAAATGGCATTCCCGGCTGGGGGTAGGACTTACAAAGACCTGGAGCATCGAGAGCTTAGCATGTTTGGGGAAAGCTCTGGATATGGCCGGAGCAGTGGTTCTCAACTGGGGACAGTTGCTCCCTAGGGGACATTGGGCAATGTCTAGAGACATTTTTGTCATAACTTTGAACCTGCTGGCCTCTAGTTGGTGTAGGCCAGTGATGCTGCTCAACAACCCACAGTTCACAGGACAGACCCCACAAAAAAACTTACCTAAGCCAAAAATGTCAGTAGTGCCAAGGGTGAAAATGCTGGGCTAGAGCATCAGGGAGGGCAGGCATTGTGAACGGGTAAACTGGAACTGGATTCTGAAGGGCCAAACTCAGAGGCTTTGTATCTCCCCAGTGCTTGCAGGATTCAGAGCCTAGATTTGCTGAGACCACGGAAGAATGATTTGGAGTAAGCTGAGTCTGAGATCTGGGCAATCACCTAGGAGGCCATTCATCCTTTCACTCATTTATTAAACACGTAATGAGCATCTATTGCACACCAGCCTCTGTGCTAGTTCCTGGGACGTAATGATGAGTAAAAAAGCCCCAGTCCCCGCCCTTGTGGGTTTTACAGTCTAAGTGAGGAGGAGAGACACTATTTGAATAAGCCCACAAATGTGTCGCCACATACTGGCAGGTGCGATGAGGCTACAGTAAGGACTGATCAAGGACGGTTCCAAAGAGAATGAGAGTTTGCAGCCACTGTCAGAAAGATAAAGAGTCCAGGCAAGAGGTAAGAGTCTTTATGGGCAAAAACAAAGAGAGGATGGGCCAACTCAAGATAAATGCTGAGGCAGAGTCCATGGGACTTTGTAGACTTGCTGTCACGGTGAGTGAAGAGAAACCAGGGCCTGCCTGGTTCTGGTCCCAGGCACTGCATTGAGGGATGGCCATATCAGGTCGGAATGGTGGGGGAAGAAGAAACTGGGTCAGAGTGACACCATTGACCTGTAATAGACAACTTTCCAGCACATGGGGGTTCCTGGCAGCCTTTGGGACCTGTGACACATGGAAGTGATTCAGTGACAAGCCATTTGTCAGAGCTGCCTTCTCCCACTCCCATTTATTTCATTTTAACCTTGTTGCTTCTGGAAGAGCCCCTGAAGATGAAGCCAAACTCCATTTTACACGTGAAGCCCCTGAGGCCAGAAGGGGGGGCACCCCCAAGGTCCCCCAGGCAATTAGTGGTTCAGCCAAACCCCAGCCCTGAACAATGAGAGCAAAGGCAGAGCCCTGCCCTCCACACCCACATTTCTCATCCCCCAAACCGAGGTGCCCTGACCAGTTCTCTGGCCAAGGCAGCTTGGGCTCAATTGACTCAGAAGCATTTCAGCCTCACGTTGTCTCTTCTCAGCAGTGAGGTCATAACAAGAGAATGCGGGGCTTGCAGGGAGGCCGAGGTCCCCCCAGGAAGCAAATACAAGCTCTGGACAAGGCCCGGGAATTCCACCCGGGAGAGGGCGCGGAAGCCTCCAGGTCAGCGCACTGCCCCGCGGCTCGGCCAGCGCCTGGGATGCAGGGTCTCCTTGGACACTCCTCGTCTAACCAGCTGGTGAACAGGACTCTTCCTGTGGCTGGGTGCTGCCTGAAGCCCCCAAACTGAGAACTCTAGGTGAGTCCCAAACTGAGAACTCAAACCCAGCATCCAGAGCGAGGCGTTGGACCAGCTAGCGAATAGCCTTCTCCTACCCTGGCGGAGGCGCTGACGGGCAGGGCTGCAGAACCGGCGGGAGTCGCAGGTCCGGAGCGTGAGGAAGCGGTAGGAGGGACTTCCTCCGAGGGGTGGGCTGGGTGGGAACCGGCTCCTGGGCATGGGAGACGGAGGAGGGGTCGTCAAGGAAACGCTCTCGAGGACAGCCTGGTTGTGCCTCCTGGCCTGTGGTGAGGTGGTGCCTGCTTCTGGGTGGGCCCTAAGAAGCCCTCGGCCAGCCTGGGGGAGGAGGGGGCGGGAAGGGGCCTCCAGCAGAGGGATGGGCTTGCGGAGCCCGCGGGCGAGGCATTGCCCACGCGAGTCCCTGCATGTGGGAGAGCTCAGGAAGGAGCGCGTCTCCAAAGAACCCACAGAAGCACCCACATTTGGGCATCCCTGCGGGCCCTGACCCCAGATTACAGCCTCATCATCTGGATTCTGTGCACTTGGCCCCCTTTGCCCTCAAGCTGGCCCCCAAAAGGGCCAAAAGAACAGCGATGAGGTGAGTGAGAGAGAAGGTGGGACAAGGAAGAGAGACCTTCCCACTGCAGGCCTCCGAGATCAGGATCGTGCTGTACTCACACACATGCATGTGTGTGTGCATATGTGTGTACATACGTGTGTATGTGTGTACATATGCATGTACACGTGTGTGCGCATGTGTATTGTGAGTATGAGTGTGTATGTGTGTGGGGGTGTTTGTGTGTGAGTGCATGTGTGTGCACCTGTGCAGTTGTGAGCGTCAGGCAGGGTTGAAGATTTGAAATATGAGTGAGTAGAGCTTTGATTAAGATGTACTAGATTTTTAATATTTTTGGAAAATTAATCCATTTTGGATGATGAAACTGAGCTCCAGTGGAAAAGCCCTGTGACCCTCAGAGACGTGCACGGAAGACTCAGGCCGCAGCACCTCCACAAGCGCAGCTCAGACAATAACCTGAGCACATCCGTGCAAAGCAGCCTGTGTCTGGGCTGCTCACACCCCAGCTGGGCGCTGCACCTGGAGCGAAGAAAGGCCGGCCAGCGTCAGGAGGGACAAGCCCAGTCCTGGGCACATTGTGGCCTCTCTGGGGACCGGGGAGCCTGCCCAGAAACCATGTCACTGTGCTTTCGGAGATCAGGATGAGGAGCCAGGGCTGTGCTTGCCAGAAAGAAAATTCCAGGCCTCAGAACCAAGCCCAAAGCCCCGAGAGGGTCTGTGACTGCGGCCCAGCCCACTGGGCTCACTCCTGGCCGGGAAGTTCGCCTCCTCCCTCCTTCCACTCGGAGCAGTGGAAATGGCCTTGCCTCCCCCAGTGCCGAGGAGAACATGCCGGAGAACATGCCGGCTGCAGCCTCTGCAGGCATTTCCTTCCCAGGAAGCTGCTGTGGTCACAGAGGAACCCCTCACCTAAGCACCGTCCTGCTGGGTGCTGTGACAACAATGCCTGGGGCCACTTGTGTACTAACAAAGCAGGAACTGGCCCCGCTTAGTGCCCAGGGAAGGGACGGGCAGGGATGGAGAGTTTAAACCTATAAACACCTATTTTGTTATTGTGAAATAGTAAATAATTAATTTAATTGAAGCCATATAGATGGGAGAAGGAAAGTGGCCCTACTTAGATTATCTACAGCCTCAAACTTCTCATTAATTTATTCCTAGTGTCCCATTCCAAATCCAAATTCTAAGCCAAAGGCCCCAGCACCCTCCTTGTCCCCCAGATCATAAAGGGCGGACGCGGAGGCGGACGGCTTCACACTCAGTCAATAGGCCCTGGCGATTCCTTGCTCCCACAGTGACTTTAGCACTTGTATTTTGTTGAAAGAGAGACAGGGAACGAAGAGAAAAAAATGCATGTGTATGGTTAAAACCTCAGCTCCTGATTTTGAATTCAGTCAGCCCACTTACGATTCAAGAATAGTAGCATGCTCAGTGATGTAAGAGCTAGAAATACAGATAATAATAAGCACCCCATAGGATTGCCGTGGAGACAGATACGAGGGTGACCCAGTTGAGCGGAGTGTAGAGTCGAGTCAGGCGGAAACAGGCCTGTGTCTAAAACTTCTTGAAACCTCACACACCAGCCTCAAAAGGCCACTGTGAAAGATCAGTTATAAACTTCCCGGTGCGGTGCCTGGCGTTCCTCGGCCTTGGTGAATAGTAGGAAATGTGAGGCGTTTGGCACTGTGCTGGGCACAGCCGCAGGTCCCAGGGACGGCAGCAGTCAGGTGGCAGGATGGGGGTGGGAAGAGAACTGGAAGGCTCCCTGTGGGAGAAGCCGGGGAAGACCCGCTGGACAGGCAGGTGGCTCAGTCTGGCAATTTTGGCTTCAGATCTCACAACGGAGGCAGTTTTCTGTCCTGGCTGGAAGCTTTCAGTGGGGACAAGCCCACCCCCAGGTGCCTTCAGGGGGAGCAAGGTGCTCCATCTCGGGAGCCTGGCTGGAGGAGGGAGTCTGAGGTCAGGGAGGAGGGCACGTCTCGATACACATATTTACAAATATAAGAGGGGACTAAACCCCGAACCACGATCGGCCACATTTGCCCTCACCTGGCGGCGGCGGCTGCGCTCCCCAGCCCATTCGCAAGGTCCGGAATTCTGCAGGACCCACGGGAACGCAGTGGCTCGGAGGAGTTCACCACCCAACTCTTCTCCTGTCTCAGTCCGAAGCTTCTATTGAGCTCTGAGATTCGATAATAAAGAAAGAGGCCACTGCTTACATCCTGAGTCTTTTGTGCATACTGTTCCTGCCCCAGTGGGTTGCAGGTTTTCTGCAGAGAAAAAAGACAGCCACTTCTATTGAGCCTCTTTGTGGTCCCCAGCTTTTCCTCAACCTTCTTGATGACAAGGTTCTCTCCCTCCAGTCGCGCACCTTCATCTCGGGAGGCAGAGTGGAGAGGTTTCCATATCAAGGCGAGGGGACCTGGTCAGGGGCTATAGGTGGGGCGGTGGGCTGGGCTGGGGCTGAGAACTAGGGAGGATATCTTTCTAACAAAAGGTGGCTCTCACCAGGCCTTAAACAGTCTGCGATGAGAGGAAAATGGTGCGTGATTCTTCAGGTGGACTTAAGATGATAACCCGGAGGTAGCAAAGCTCACTCAGAGCCCAGCTAAATAAGCGGGGTGGGGGAGGGCAGAAAATGGAGCAACCCAGGAAAATGGTTAAAGAAAAAAGTGGTACAAACCTGAGGCTCTTAAATATGTATCAAAACTTGGGTTAAAAATAATTTGTTAATTAGTTCATGTAAGTTCATGGTATAAAATTCTAAAGATAAAAATGAAAAGCCTCTCTTTTATCCCTGTATCCTAACCAAGCAGATCCCCTACCTAGATGAACAATTTTTTATTTCTTCTCCTTGTTGACCATTTCTTGTATATTCTTTGAGAGATAATCTGTGCATCTATAAGCATATATATTACATATAGATTATATATATTATTTGTATATGTAGAATCTTCCCCACTCCCTAAATGAAAGTAAGCTGCATGTATTGTTCAGACTTGCTTCTTCTCTATTTAGCAACACATCTTGGAAACTGTTCAACAGCTCTAATTATTTATATTTAAATCTATTTACCTCCTTTAAAAGTATCCTTTGACCTCCAGCTCTAAATATTTGGAAATCAGTGTATTTGCCTTCTTTTTCCCTTTCAGAACCTCACATCCTGCTCAAACACATTATTTCTGCATTGCAACGGCATATGACACTTGTGCTCTGTATTGCACCCATCATGCCCACAAGTGTTTTCTTAATGATTCTCAGTCCTGCCCTTGAATGAATTAAATTGCTCACCACCTCTCCCTTTGCCAAAGTTTCTCCACTGATCTCTTGGTTGACCAAAATTTGCTTTCTTCAAAAAGCAGCTCTATCAACAGAGCTACTGGTCTTGTCTCCTGCTTTTGTACTTAATCAGCATGCTTTCTGGGAAGAAAATTCTTGGATTCCTTACCTTCTTTTCATGATTTGGAAAAGTATGTAATATTGCTACAGAAAGGTTTAATCTCAACCTGATGTTTTTTTTCCTATATAGGCAACTTTTCCTCTTTGCAAAGATGCTCCCAGGATTCTTTCCTTATCTTTGAATTCTAGTTACTTTACTGTGATTTGATGCTTAGTGTGGCAATTTTTCTTGGAACCTGATATGTCTTCATGGTATAAATTCAAGTCTTCTTTTATTCCTGTCAATATTTTTGGGTCAGATCTTTGAGTATCCTCTGCTTCGTTCTTTTCTATAGGATGCTATTTGTAGATCTCATTGGACTGACATCCTTATCCATTATTTTCACATTACTCTTGTCAAACTCTTCTTCACTTTCAATTCATTTCATCTGCTTTTCAATCCTTTCCTTCGTGTGCTCCTTGTGTTTTCAGCTGCATTTATTCCCTTCTGTGCCTATTCCAATGTGGCTTCAGCTCTCTGTGTCTTCTCCCTGGGCTCTCGTAGCGCCTTAGCAGTGCAGCGTGGTTAAAAGAGAGAGCTCTGAAGTCAGGGTTACAGGGATATAACCCCGGTTGATTATTTGACTTTTGGTACTTCGTCTTTAAAATGAATAAGATGAGAGCACCTACCTAAAGTGCTGTTGTAAGGATGGATAAGTTAATACGTAAAAGCACTTTGAACCATGATGGGCACATTTTAAGGTCTGTTTGTGAATTAACAAAAGGAGATCATAATAATAATAGCTTATTCTTCCCCGAGCTTTCATATTTCTGCTTGGAGTTCCTGGATTGATGTGTAATATTTTTTGAATTCATTCATTTTTTTAGTGGAATTGTGATTTTCATCTACTTGATGGCCACATTTTTCTTGATGGCCACATTTTTTTTTCATTTGTTTTTCTTACTCCTTTTCTTGTGTTTTTCTTGTGACATGTTTGTATAGATCATATACTAATTCTTTCTTGATTTATCTTTCAATGAGGCTGGTTCTCCCTGGACCAGCCTTTTGCAGGACATTCCTAGGGGACAGGCCAACCTGGGCTTCAGACCAACGGAAATTCTCTGCATACTCGTAGAGTTGTGCATGTGAGTGAGTTATCTTATCCTCTGCAGAAATCAACAGTTTCAAGGCTGTGTATCATGTGACGTCTCTCTTCCCCATCCTCTCCAGCAAATTGCCTCTTCAAACATGATTTATATGTGCTCCTCATGTGACCTCATATCTCTGCCCCTTGCTGGTATCAAACAGGGGCCAGAGAAGATCCTACCACCTGCTGAAAAGTACCCGATTGCCACCGATTCCAACAAAAGAGGGGTGGTCGTGCCCTTTGGGATATGGAATATGATGATAGAGGATGAGTTTCTGTTTCTTGGTTTTCTTTTTACTTCTGGTAGGTTGTGGCTTTCGGGGCTTATGAGAGGAGAAGGAGGAGCCCTAGCAACGCCTTTGTCTTCAATAGCATTTACGAGACGTCCAGACCCCGTAACACAACCACACGGGGACAGGGAGGCTTCCAAGGACTACGGAGTGACTGAAGGGCTTGTGTCATTGGGAAAGCGACCTGCCCTGTACAGCAAAGCCCACCTCACCATGGTTTTAATAATCATAGATCTAGACCCTGCCCTGGGTGAAATAAAGCATTTCTACCATGTCACACAATCTCCTTCCTGGGCTTATGTGCTTCACAACCATTATTACGACCTCTGCCTTAGTGCTAACTGCAGAATCAAGACGAGCCAGGTACTTTGTTTCAGTTGATTTATTGTTGAAAGGTTACATTCACTCCCTGACTAACAGACACGGAGCCTTGCTCCCCTCAGATTTACCAGAACCAGAAGCACTACCTGACTGGGTAAAAGTCGGATGGGGATATTTTTAAATGTCTCCTTAATTAAAAAATATTATCTCCTTAAATAAAAAATATTAAAAAAAAAAAAAAAGCAGCAGCGTCTGAGGGCTTGTCTCATTCGCTCTTTGCTGCACTCGAGCAGGTCAGGCAGGGACTCCTGAGTCACAAGTCAGTGAGGCAGAAAGTCATTTGTTACCTGGAATGAGAACATTGGTTGGAAATGCCTTGGAAATGCAGATGGTCCCTGACGTAGGATGGTTTGACTTAGGATTTTTTGACTTTGCGATGGCGTGAAAGCAATACGCATTCAATAGAAACTGAATTTGGGGTGCCTGTACGACCATCCTGTTTTTCACTTTCAGTTCAGGATTCAATGAATTCCATGAGGTATTCAACACTTTAATGTAAAATGGGCTTTGTGTGAGATGATTTTGCCCAACCAGAGGCTAATATAGGTGTTCTGAGCGTGTTTAAGGTAGGCTAAGCTAAGCTATGATATTCGTTAAGTGTATTCAATGCATTTTCGATTTATGATATTTTCAATTTAGAATTAATTTTATTCTAATAAAATATTTATTTTATTTAATTTTATTTAATATTTATTAAATATTAATAATAAAATAATAAATTTAAAATAATACAATTAATAATTTATTGGGACATAGCCCCATCATACATCTAGGAAGCCATCCTATAGGAAGCCACTTTCTCTACCGAGGTTCCTGTGCATAGAAGACCAAGTCCCACCAGGAAGGCCCCAGGGGGACAAACCACTGCTCAAAGACACTGACTTTATAAAGCGTATGGTGGGACTTCAGGGCTGTCAGACAAACTGCTCAGAGACAGAGGCACATGAGAAGGTCATCGAGCCAGAGAGAAACTCACCGCCCCAGTTCAATTCCACGTGAACCATTGGCAGGGTACTCATGAAAACCCAGGGGACCTGAAGGGCAAAGAGACCTTGACTGGGAATTCTCTACCCCACAGTTTAAAGAAATGTGTTTCACACATCATCTTCGGTTCTGAGTCCCCCCAATCTCCTAGAGTGACAGCAATCAAAATTGATTTGGGGATTTCATCCACAAATTAGATTTACCGGTTCTTAATATGGAAGCTCGGCTTTGTCTTGCTGCCAGTGAGGGGACCTGAGGGTTTGAAGCGTAGCATGTAAAGGACAGAAAGGCATTTGATCAGCAGGCGCAAGCGAACGGCTTAAAAGTAGATGCAGGTGCAGCTCTGGGAGCCACGTGACCTGTCAGGACCAGCACGACTCTAGGAAGACTCATTCTTGCAAGGTTACTGCCTAATGTCCTCCAGGATCACTGTTCTCTTTAGGTGCTGTGTCTATGGGCTAATGCTTCTTGCCATAGGGAGCCATTCTTGTGTAAAGTTGCGTTGCAAGAGAGTTTTTTCACTGATTATTTTTGGTCTCTACTCGTGGTTTTCACTAGGAGGAAGCTCTGCCAGCATCTAGCCTATAGGTGTTCTCTCAGCACACGTGGCATCTCTGTGCAGCACACCCTCCGCCATGGCGGCACACGGTCCCCCTGGGTGTTGGGTGGAATCCCAGAGAGAGAAGCGCTCCTGTGCAGAACTGCTGGCAGAGAAGGCGGCAGGGTTTGACACAGGGGGCTGCGATCTAGCTTTGCCCAGAACCCACCCTCAAACCTACTTTTCCAGTCCATCTTGTTGCATTATCGACCCTTTATGTAATCCTTGGGAATGCTGGATGTGAGGGCAAAATAAAAATGATCTTTAAAACCATGCTGCTGGTACAGAGTCCTGGGTTCCCCACTAAGAGTCAAAAATCTCGGGTCTGAGTTGGGAACCAGGAATTAGCCTGTCTCGCTGCCCCTCAGCTGGTTCTGATCCATGAAGTCCACGGACCAGGCTCCAACAAACACTGCTAGCCTAGATGATCCAAATATTAAGTAGATTAAGAAAATAATAACGGGTTTGTACTCTCCTTCTACTATTGGCTACTAACCACTGGCCAGAGAGCAGATGTGAGGACAGAATCTGGATTAGTCAACTTGGACCCAGAGGTGGGAAATGAGGATGGGCCCTGGACTGCACTGCCAGGTCTAGTACGCTTCTATTTCATTTCAAACACACACGTGGACAGACAGACATGCACAAAATTAGGTCTCCTTGACGCTAGTGAGAATGCAATTGATCATGTTATGTCTTTCTATTGAGCAAAAATGTCTAAGCTGAGAGAGTTGTTCAAGAGTTCCATCCACCCTGCGTCACTCATTTTTAAATTCATTTTGACAACTTTTCTTGAGGGTCAGAACTATGCCTTATATTTCTTTGGATCCTCGACCGTGCTAAGAGCATAGTACGTGCTGAAAAACACAATAATTAGTTCCACAAGAAGCAGGAGAGCCTGATCACTTATGAGTGTGATGTGGAGCCAGTTTCCTGAGTTTGAATCTGCCACTTATTTTCTCTGTGACTTTGGACCACCTTTATGAGTCTCAGTTTCTTCCTTGGTAAAATGAGGAGGATAATAACATGTGCCTCATAGGATCTTGTGAGGAACAAATGAGTTAATCCATATAAAATATGGTACACAGTGTGAAATGTGGTTGCCATGATGATGATGATGATGGTTATTAGGGTGGTAACAAAAACCATATTGTAGGACCAAAGTGTGGTTCCTGCTCCCTCATGTCCTTTCCATGTCTGTGGATTCTAAAACAGAAGCAGTGTTCATACCACCATTCTGAAGGATATTTCATCTCTTCTACATTTTGTATTACTTAAAGGAACATACTTGCAAGGCAGCAGCCCATTTAAATACCACCCATGGAGGAAACGCAAAATTCCTCTATACCAGCCTCTGTTTGAAGGGCCCACATCCTTCAAGTTAGAATTTATCAGTGGAGCCAAAGGATTTTTTTTTCTGAATGTTAATACACACAGTGAAATAAAGCAATTTCTTTCAAAAAGCAACATTTTTTGCCCTTCTTCATGCTTCTACCTTCTACCTTGAGTAGTAAGGTGTTTCCAGTTTGGCTCTGAGAGTGAAGTGGAGAGAGGCGGTTTGCTTCCTGTCCCGCTTAAGACCTGGGTTCTCTGTCCAGGAGCGAGTCGCCTCCTCATAGCCCAGATTTTTACACAGAGGGGTCTAGTGTCTAAGACAGAGTCACCAGGCATGTGAATATGGATCACCAAAACACACTTCGAGTTTTACAGCATATGTGGACATTTAGGAAGTCACGTTTCTCAGTTTGCTACTCTTTCAACTTTTCTGTATTTTTGAAAATTTCAGAATAAGAAGGTAGAAAAAGGAAAAAAGAAAAGAAAATTTAAAAAACGACAGCAGGGAGGAATAGGGATTACTGCTTTCTTATCTAACGTTAAGCCACCAACATTCTCTAAAATGTAGAGAAGATAAAATTCTTGCCAAGTGACAGCACAGGGTAGGCGAAGTTCAAAATATTCCTAAGGCAGTTATATTTGCAAGGCTGCCCATCAGCGGGCTATTATTGTTCCTGGCACAGAAGACACAAAATGATGATTACGCAGCTGAAAATAAATCTCCTCCCTGTAATCCCACATCCCAACAAATACGGGTGCCCTGCTTGGCCATGTCTGACCCTCCTGTTTATGTCCGGGGCCAAGCCATGATGGGGTCTTCTTCCGAATTTTCCAAACTAGAACTCAGAGAAGACAGTCTTCTGGCAGAGAAACTGTGAGTTGTGAGGATCAGAAGCTTGTTTTCTACCCATGGAGAAACTATTTTAAGAGAATAAAGTCAACATGCAGAGAACAAAGATAAGAAGAGCTCAGAGGACTGAGTGCTGGAACGAGCTCCCAGTGAGAGGTCAGGAAGATGAAGGAGGACTGGCAAAGGTTTATGTCCCACTGACAATTCAATCAGGGAAATGAACATTTTCGGGACTATTTTGGACCAAATTTTCTTTATTCATTCCCTGTCTCATGGTTATATATAACACTGTAAAATCAAAGACTTCTGATGTTTATATCCAGCCCTGAGCTTTCTCCTGAACTCACTCCTACTGGACAGCTCCACTTGGGTGTCTTACAGGCATCTCAAATTTAACATGTGCAAAACTGAACTCCTGGTCTTCCTCCAAATACACTTGCTCCCAGAATCTTCTCCATTTCAGTTAATGGGAAGTTCTTTCCAATTGCTCAAGTTTAAAATGCTAAGGTCATTTTTGATGCCTCTCTTTCTCACATGCTAAATCTAATATCAGAAAATGGCTCAACTTTCCAGATATGCAGACTCTAGCCACTATCCCCACTGACCTCGCCAGGCCAAGAGCCATCATTTTTTTTTTTTTTTGCCTAGATTATTCTAATAACCTTTTAGTTCATCTCTCTGCTTCTCTCTTGCTGTTCTAACCACACAGCAGCCAGCCATTGGCTTCGCATCTCACTTATAAGTCAGATCATATGATGCCTCTCTCTGCTTTGGAGCCTTCAAAAACAGAAAAATCCTTACTATGACCTACAAACCCCAATGGAGATGCAACTTGCCCTTCCCACTTTGTAGCCCTACCTTCTCTCCCTCTCTGCCCACCTCACCATTGTCCACCCCAATCCGTAACCACAGTGCCTTTGCTGATGGTTCTCAGGTGAGGCTAGCACATTCCCACACTTCCACTTCGGGATCTTAGCACTTGCTGCTCCTTCAGCCTTAAACACACACCTGCCACTCCCTTACTCCCTTTAGGTGTCTATTCACATTTCAGTACATCAGAGGTCTCCCTTGACCATTCTACCTAAAATTTCATCCCTTTCCCCTGCTTTTCCCTGTAACACGTATCAGTAGGTAATACATTTTATGTCTCCCTCCTACTAGAATTATGTGCTCCATGAGAATAGGCATTTTGCTTTATTCATTACTTGTCCTCTTAATGCCTGGAAACATGCTCACCAGTTGGTAGGTGCATAGAAAACGTTTGCTGAATGAACCGTTCAGAATCCTTCCAATACATTTCCTCTTACGCCCAAGCTAGATTGGTCTACAAACTGGTATAAAACAATTCATTGTAAATTTTACTTCAGTCACACACTTTTCAAAAATGTATCAGATTACCTAAATGTTTTTTCTTATATTTTCCTGTCTGCTCACTGACCATTTGTTTATTCCTAAACCAGCTGCAATTTAACAACTTTTTTAGCAATTTAGAAAAACCTGAGCTCTCCTTTGCTACTATATTGTACTATAATATTGTGACTATAGTGACTTCAGTTAATTTTTATTCAACTGACTTATTAATATTTGAAAGTCATGAAACATTCATTTTCCCCATGAAACTATAGCCCCTATTCTCAAATGAAATCACAAATCAAGAGCAGAGAAATGAAAAGAATTCCAGTCCAGGCTCCAATTAGGAACAAATTCTCTTGCCTTTGAATTATCTAAGCTTGTCACTTCTATTTCTTCTTTCTGCTACTCCAATTTTAACAACCTCAGGACTTTTTCTAGCACCAGCTCATTGGAAGGGAAGAAAACATGTATACATCAAATCCATTTGTCTGCTTGACCACAGTCATGACAAAGGAGTGGCAGGTATGGTGGTTCTGGAATGTTGGTGGAAAATGGGGGTGGAGGAAGTCACCTGAGTTCATTTGTCTGTCATCCTTGGTCTTCATCTCCATCTCTATTCTAAAGGCCCATGGTAACTGTAAGATCTCTCTGCAAAAATAGCCAATGAACACAGAAGAGTTTCCAGCAGGGGACATCTCAAAGTCCTGGCTATTAGAAGTCACCTTTCTTCTTCCTTTGAGGCCACTTCTCCTGACTTTTTAGCATTCTACTTCATTATGAAATGCCCCAGTGTTTTAGTGGACCCACATAAAATTGTATTTGTCCCCAGGCAATATCAACTTTAAAAAAACTATGAATAATCTTACAAAAAAGAACCAACCATCATACCATTTCATAATTTTTATTTTTATTTCTACTTGGCATTAATGGGATTTTAAATGTCACCATGGACTCATTTATTTTAACTTCCACCTATTGACTTAACCTCTCGACATTTGGAATTCACTGTTAAGACTGGATGTCAAAGAAAAACTTAAAATATTTCAAGAGAGCCAAGCATTCTGAAAATTGTAGCTTTAAAAAAGTATTTATCAATCCCACTTCTGAGTATATATTCACAAGAACTGAAAGCAGGTCTCAAAGAGGTATTTCCACATCCATATTCACAGCAGCATTATTCATAATAGCCAAGAAGTGGAAGCTGCCCACTGATGGATGAATAAACAAAATGTAGTATATACATACAATGAAAAACTGTGCAGCCCTAAAAAGGAAGGAAATCCTATCATATGCTACAGCATGGATGAACCTGGAGGACACTAGGCTAAGTGAAATGAGCATCACAAAAAGACAAATACTGTGATTCCACTTGCATGAGATAGCTAAAGTAAATTCATAGAAAGTAGAGTGGTGTGGTTACCAGGGGCTGAAGGAAGGGGAGAAAGGGCACTCATTTAATGGGGATAAAAGAGTTCAGTTTTGCAAGATAAGAGAATTCTGGAGATCTGTTTTACCACAATGTATTATAAATATACTTAACATTAGTGAACTATACACCTAAAAAGTTAATTATATGATTTTTTTAACACACATACACACAAATAATTTGTATCATATTGCATATAGCTCTTTGATGGAGATGGGGTAGTACACATGCTTATATTGTATATGTAGCATTTATCTCTTATAATGTATTTTCTTTTTAAACCACACACAAAAATAAAACCCCGCACAAACTCAGCTTTTATTAAATATTTCAAGTCCTGAGCATCCTAAATTATAGTTTATTGGTTAGGGAGGAATGACCATGTGTACAGACTGGAAACAAATAGGCTATTCTGTCTCCTATTTTATCTTTGTGGTTATCTAGTTTATTCCTGTCTTCTCCATTAAGCAGACAGTAAGCCCCAAGGTCTGATTTTGTTCACCATTATATTTCCAGGGCCTAGCACAGTGCCTGGAAAATAGCTTATAAATATTTCCTGGATGAATGAATAGAGTACTAAACACTTCAAGATGCAGGAACAGCCAGGACCCTGATCACCAAACTCAACTGTAACAAGAGATATATCATAAAGGAGGCAGAATCAACTTTCAAAAAACTAATTTTAATCAAAACAAAAATTGTTGATCATTAACAAGTTTATAAAACAGTGATTTAGTTACATAAATAAATTGATATCAGTGTATCAAATCTTAATTACTTTCAACTTCATGAGCATGTTTACATGGGTGATGAAGTACAACCTTTTTTTTTTCTTTTTACCTATTATAATAAATAAAATGGAGCGCATGAAATAGTTCTTCTAAACAAAAATACCTACAAACATACCTCTAGCATGTTCTCTAATGAAGGGAACAAGAGACACTGGACAACTTTTGCACCAAAACATAAAAATTGCTTTAAAAAGCACAAGGTTACAGAACCATCAGCTAAAGTAAAGACACTATACTGTAACCAAAGTTGGTATTTAATAATATAATGAACAGTTTGGTAGTTAGATCTCCAGTTTGGTTATTTTAAAGCATTAAGACAAGGCAAGATAGAAGGCTGCTTTTGTTTTGAGTAATTCTAGAGAAAATAAAATATATTAAAAAAAAAAGAAAGAAAACTGAAAAGTAGAACAGTCATACCTACACAACTTTCTGTCCTGCACAAAGTCAAAATACCTATGCAGAATAGATATATAATATATATAATGTTATTTGTGCACAAAGGTTAGCTTATTATTAGCTCACTGCAAAGGCGTAATGTATCATATGTCAATTGTTTTGGAAAACATTTTGCGTTTTGTGTCAAAAGGATATTTCTTTTAAGTTTCCTAGGCTAGGAGGCACGAACCCCAATTCCGGCATATTGTATATTCTTAATGCTAAGGCTTGCTGCTCTGGCTGTGTATTTTGTTGTCCCTCTTTATTCTAGTGCCTGTTACAAGCATGTGTGGTGTAGTGGTTGTTGTTGGTGTGTGTGTCTGTGTGTATACATATATATATGTATACATAAATTGTATAAATATATATACATATATAATTTCTCCCAATAGATCTCAGTCCAACCATGCAATCCAAAAGGTGGCTCTGCATAGATGCCCAGCATGAAGTTCACCGCCTGAGCCAACCCTGAAGCAAGGCGCACTTTTAGTCCTTCTGATAGGTTTTCTCTCAGTTTTTTTTGTTTTTGTTTAAAACCAAGCTACTGCAGCTTCAAGTATTTTGCATTACATAGAATATTTTTTTATAAATTAGTTAATGTTATATTTTCAATATTCAGACATATACTATAATATATATACAGTACAATAAATGCTCTCATTCTTTTTTTTAATTTTTTTGGATAAATCCCTGAGAATGTATGTTGACAGTCGCTAAGTTTCCACATGCACAAGCATCGTGTGCCATGCTTCTGGACGAACAGCACTGCAAAGCCACATGGGTCAGCCTTTTACTATTAGTATTTCATTGTGTTGGTTTGTTTAAATATGCTGAAAATGTAAAGATGAGTTACAAAGGAGTAAAGCTGAATCCATTCGAGGTACTTATCACAGGATGGAGGTGTTTTGTTTGGTTTTTAAAGCCATTTCAATTATTTTTTTTTTGAGGCTGTGAACGTATACAGAAAACAGGAGAGCTATGTGGACTTTTGCCACTTGACAACATATACTCAGTGTAAACCAAACCTTTTTAACCTCTCTCTCATACAAAACCAAACAAACAAACAAAAAAAAGAATTAAAAAAAAAAAGGAAAAAAGAGAAAGGGAAAAAATTAAAAACAGACAAACTTTCACAACATGACAACTTAGTCTGCAAACGCAATATAACTATACACATATAATACCGGTGTGGCTCTGTTCTTTAAGTTAAAAAGGGTACAAAGGCAGGCTCAAGTAAAAACAAACCATCCCTCCCACCCCACCCCCCACCCCCATTCATACAAGTTCTATCAACCAAACCTCTCCCGAACCAACATCATCAGTTTCTTTTTGCCTTTGTAGATTTGTTTCAGGTTGTCGATGAACTGTGTAAACTGAATGTGTCCATCATGCGCCATTAAGAAGGTCTCTCGGGCCTTGCTGAGGAACTCTATGAACTCACTATAGTGCCGAGGACTGATGTGTGTGAGCCGTGAGTGTGTCGTGTTGATGTAGGCCCCGATCGTGGCATCCAAGAGTTGCCTCAAAGGCGCTTTGTCCAGTGACATGAGCTTACCAGAGTTCCTCCTTCCATGAAGTCCCACCATGCCAGGGGTGGTCAGAGTGCACCTGCGCAAAATGTCTGACAGTACCGTTGCGCACTTGACGCTCTTGACCACCAGAGGTATTATAGCTGCAAGCTCGTTTTTACCAAGGGAGTGGCTAAGCGCACAGGCCCACAAAACGTCATTAATGGCAGGGTGTGTGTCCTGATTATAGCTCAGGTTGAGATGGGTCATGGCCAAGGTGGCCAGCTTGTAGGCCCTCATGGGGTACCCGCGGTGCTCCATGTACCGCGCTATTGTAAAGAGCTGCGTGTAGCTCATGCCGGTTGTAGCAGCGTCAAGGACGATTTGGTATGCCGTCTCAAAAGCTATGTGATCCTTTTCACAAAGGGTTAGCGCAGAGAGGGCACAATTCTGTGGATCCTTCATGGCACACTGCAATGCGAGTGTCCGGGCACTGCTGGCCAGCTTTTCCTGCTGGTGGCAGTCCAGGTGGAGGCGGACAATGGTGCTGTTGGACATCACGGTGGTTGCAACTATACTTGTGGCCTCGGTGGGAGTGAAGAGGGTAAACCAGCTCTGCATGATGCTGTCCAGGGCATAAACACCTGCAAGGGACACAAATAGGCCATATTATTGACCAGGAAGCCGGCCAAGGCTCTTGCCTTATTTCCAATTTTATCATCACTGCTTACATTTGTTAACCATAAGCTAGGCCAGAAAATCCTGTAAGGTAATGTACCTGGGAGCAACCTTTTGGAATAAGGTCATTATGGATTATTATTCATTGAGATGCCTGAAAGGAATATGAACTTCCTAGAATAAAGAACTAATCCTCTCAATGGCTGGTATTTGCACTGTGCTGCTTGCCATTTCAGACAACGGCTTTTTTCAAATGAGCTCTAGGTTCACTGGGGCCTCCTGTCAGAATATGGGGCAAAAAAACTGCAACACTCACCAAAACAGGGACTTTACATGGTGTGTATGTTTGTATGTAAGTTTAAAGTACCCATAATACAAAATTTTAAGACACATAGAGAAGCAGGAAAATGTGACCCACAATCAAGACAAAAAAGTTAATAGAAGCAGATCTACAGATGACTCAGATATTGGAAATGGCTGATCAAGTCTTTAAAATAATCATTTTAAGTACACAGACCCAAAATGCCTCACTTGTAGGAAACTCTTCAAAGTGAGTGATTTGAAGAGAAAGTACTAAATCTCAGAGAGAAATCAGGTATACATCTTGGTGCAGGAGTAGAAGAGTTGTATGGCAGTTCTTCAATTAGTGTTATCTTTGTATTGCTTCATCAAAGTATGACTTTAATACTCTAAACATAATGTTTATATTAAGACCAAGTTCATTTTTTCCAAAACAATAAACCATTACCCATGAATAAAAGTAAAATAATAAGAAGAATGATTTTACAGTATCTGCTGTGTCAGTATCTAAATACTGAGATGGCAGTGTCTTCTCAGCAAGAGGTGTGTATCCTTTTCTGATGCAAATAGGAAGAAAGAAAGACAGTTTAACCAACATTTATTTTAAACAGCCACCATTTGTTTCTGTTGGCATTCTTGCTGGGACTGTACAGTTTTCTTTAGTATTGACCTATAGCTGCACAGGAGAAATACTTGGCTGAAGAGCCTCACAAATTGCAGCTTATGGGGAACTAGAGGATCTTCTTATGGCCAGCTGCAATTTCTCACACATCTGAAAGCTCACCTAAATCACAACTAGTGGACATCATTTCCTTGCTAGATACCACGATGTATGCCCTCGGACGAGGAAGAAAAAACTCAGAGACATGAGGTAACTTTATATGAACTAGATGACAAGTGTTTAACTCACTGATTTATTCCATTTTAAATAAGAGGTTGGAGCTCCACAAATGTGACAGTTTGGAAGATGAACAATGCAAGTGTATATAACTCAAGGTTAGGGTGGGGAAGAAGGAAGCCCCTATAGATTGCTAAAAGGAGGAGCCTTGGAGATGTGAAGGTAAGAGAGTGAAAATGTTCTAGTATCTGTAAATGAAGTTAAACCCTACCATGAGGTACCTGAGCAAGCTTCTCCAGAGTTTACCTACCAACTTCAGTAGCACACGTTACCAGCCACCTCACCATCTCCCGCCGTCGCCAATTTAAGGTTGACAATGTCATGCGCATAACCTGTAAAGGCAGGATAACAAAATGTTTTGGAAAATTGTCTTAAGTCAATAGAAAAAAAAACCCAATTCATCCCAATGTACGAACTACGAGGCAAACTCTTTACTACTAGGAGGATGAAAAGCATTATTTAGAGTAAAACTCTACATATAAATTTGGATTTGTCTATGGCTTTGCTAGGTGGCCTTGCCACAGCCTGGATGGCAAGAGTCCTAACTCCTGGGCCCACTGCCCAGCTGTGGCACCCTAGGCAAGTCATTCAATTTATTTTCTCAGTCAGAAGGCTGGACTCAAGCATGAAACACAGTCCGTGTCTTCTCTTCCTCCCCAGCTTTAACATTTCCTAGTTCAATTTCCAAGGCTCCTATGATTTTATCCAACCAGGAATTCTCAGCAGGCAAAGTATTTTAAAATAAGCATTTTAATTATTCCTTCAATCTCTGGTAGATCTTTTCTGGTAACTGTGAAGATAACCCCAGGTCTATGGAAAAAATCATCTTTGGCATCATTAGTGATCTGATTTTGTTTTTTACTTTCTAATAAGAAGTCCTAAAAGAAACTTACCTACTTCATCCTACTTTCCCTGTTCCTTAAGATTCAAAACATCTAGGGACAAGATACTCCAAAAGCCTTAGAAAGGCCCTGTGGAATTCCTTTTTAGGTTCTAGAAAGAATGACGGTAGGACTAAGCTCTTACCAATCTGCCATTTATCCAGAATTCCAAATAACAGAAAGCTCATATTCTGCATCATATTTAAGATGAGGCAAAGGATAACAGAAGTAAGCCAAACAACAAAAATTTATCTTTAAAAAGAAACTTCTAAACTGTCATCATATAGCTTAAAAGCAACCTCCTTCCTACACTTTCTGCTTATACAATACTGTATGTCACAGTGATAGGTACAGTTTCCTGTGGTCCAATTCTTTAAACTTTATTAATCACTGTGAGGGAGAATCCATAACTGAAAAAACAGATTAATCATCTAACCATGGCATTCTATTCCCCACATTTTAGGTATTCAAGATATGACAATTTCTTTCGCTGCTTTTTAATGGGGAAAAAAAGCAAATGTTAATAGGGACTCCATGAGAAAAGTAGAAACAAACTTTTTAGTTCCTGGTTTATACGGTCATCTGTTCAGAGATTATAAGGAAGCAAACACCTATCTGCATGACTAACTCAAAATGTTCTTGGCATCATGTCCTGCTGAAATCTGAAACTGGATTCTGGCCCCATCACCGTTCCTTTAGTTAATTTTCTCAGAGTTATAAAAAGGAGTTAGAACTGCCCATCTATTATGAAAATGCAAACATCAATAAAAATTTATACTTCCTCTAAAAATTTAACCCTAACAATTGAATCTTTATTATACATGCCAGCTTTATTTAAGTCTCTTGCTAGCAATAATTTTTTTCCATTCATTCAAGGGAGAAACAGTGCTGTTAAGCCTGTAATTCAGAAAATGATTTTTTGATTGAAAGACACAAATAAGGCAGGTCCCTCCCCTCACACAGCAGTCTGGTTCAGCAAGGAGCAACCATGGCTCTAAAACACAGTGCTCTCCTGAAGTCTGACAGCTGTGCACTCCAGAGTCATTCACCTGCACTAAAAAAATCCAAACAAACAGAAACAACCCTAAAAGGCAACTTCATCTAGCAGCCTTTGATGCCTCTGGGAAGACGACCAGTCATGTACCTGCAGGCCCAGCTCCAGAGACACTTTCAAAAGAGTGATGTCTGGCAAACTGTCCATGAGAGTTGCTATTTTAAATGCATCTTGGGCAAGCTTGAAGATGTGTGATGAGGAGTGAATGTTTTTCTGGATGGATTCTAATACTGTTTCCAGCCTCCGAACATCGCCTGTAATGAACAAGGAAAAACCAAACCAAATCAAATCAAAGCAACACAAATAAACAAAAAACCATACAACCACATACCCAAAACACACACACACACAGAAAGAGGAGAAAAAGGAAACAAAACCAAATGTAAAGCACAAGTTAATTTACTTAACATGTTCACAGGTGGCACGGATGTTACAACTAAGGGTCCCATAGTTACTGCAATGTCTGTGCATCTTGGCCTCGGAAAAAAGATACACCGAGACACATTCTAATGACTAAAAGCACACATAAACCAGAACCAATGTAAGATAGCAAATAGCTCTCCTAGTTCTTACTTATGCATTTTTGGTAAATACTTCAGGAAGAAAAACATGTAACTGAATTTTTTAATCTACTGCTGAATCTCAACCATTTACATTTTCTTGTTATGGTAACTCATCTAAACTCTGCTGGCAGCAAATTCAATGATGCAGTCAGTGAGGAAAATGCCAGGCTCAAATTGGTAGCACCTGCTTTGCCTCATAAGCTAACATCTAAAGAAAAGGATCCCTTACAACCTGACATTAACATCACTATTGAGAATTTGATAGAAAACATGACCCTTTAAAAAAAAAAAGCAAACTAACAAAACAATTATGAGGCCTCAGGACAATACAGTACCTTTGGCTGCAGTCAGCATGGTGGATGCCAGCTCACACTGCTGGGATTCAATGTGGCTTAGAGTGAACCAACGAGGGTAGCGGTTGGGAACAACTGACGCAATGTGGTGTGGGCGAGTGAGGTCTCCCGATGGAGCAGTAGATTCCAATACTAGTAACCTGCCATAAGAAGACAAGGAACGTGGCCCCTGGTTATTACCTGTCCACCGACTTGGCCACAGGATTGGCCAGCAGAAGCCAGAGGACTGGGTACATGCTGGGAAAAATTGTTCAGGCCCCAGATTCAGAAAGAGCTGGTACGACTACACTCAGCTTTCTGGATGCCAAACATCCAGATGCTTGGATTATTAATTTGCATATTAATAATAAATTGCTCATCACCCAAACCTAAGAGATTTCCTTTCTTTAGCATCATTCAGAAAATTGCAATATTCAGGGAAATCAAAATATGCAGCAATGAAGAACTTTGAAACACAAATCTTGATGCCTATCTATCATTTCTGAATCTTATTCATTCATTAAAAAATAAAAATCAACAGAAACTCACAGTGAAATGGATGTTTAAGACTGAGATTACACAGGAAGAAATAGATAGTTGAGATAAATAAGCTTAACCTATTAAAAAATAAGAGGTGAAAGTAAAACAAAAATGACCTCCTTTTCCATATATTCATACTTTCTGCAGAATTAGTTCCTTGTGACTCCAAAAATTTGAAGTTAAGAGTATGTCGGAGAAGATGAATGCAACTGATTCAAGCATCTGTCCTTTGACAGTTTTGCATAAATTCAGTGTGATTTCTCATTTTAATCAATTTATTTTTGATTAAGAATACGTTGACAATAAACAATTCTCAAAAGCAAAGTACATGCTTAGTGATCTCTTCTAAATATAAGTACCAAAGATATTTGAGGCTACAACTGAAATAATTCCTATACAATTATCAAAACACTGGCCTTTGTTCAAATACACCAATGTTAGGGACTATGGAAAGAGCTGGGGACCAAGAGGTGTTATTAGTTAGCAGGGTCACGAAGTGGTGCTGGCCTCAAGGCCCTACACAGTAGAGTAGTTATTACTCTGGTAAGCCAAGTGACTCACCATCTTTCCTTTTATCTAGGAATAAAGACACATTAAGCACTAGAGAGAGTAGCGAGGTAGGCAATTAAGTAGTAGGAATATTGGCAGGTTTGCTATTTAGCTTTTCTTTTTATAAGACAGAGTCTTGCTCTGCTGCCCAAGTTAGAGTACAGTGGCGTCAGCCTAACTCACAGCAACCTCAACCTCCTGGGCTCAAGCAATCCTCCTGCCTCAGCTTCCCCAGTAGGTGAGACTACAGGCATGTGCTGCCATACCCAGTTAATTTTTTCTATTTTTAGTAGAGACAGGGGCTTATTCTTGCTCAGACTGGTCCCCATCTCCTGACCTCAAGTGATCCTCCCATCTCGGCCCCCCAGAATTCTAGGATTACAGGCTTGAGCCAACTGTTCCCAGCCTGCTATTTAGCTTTTTTAAAAACTCAGAATGTCCCCGTATTCATAGGCAGATCTTGCCAGAGAGACTACAGAGGAAACTAGTTAACATCCTGGGAAGATGAGAAATGACTGCTGAGATGCCCTTCCTTAGCCTCCCCCTTCCAGAAGGACTAAGAAGCAAGCAAGCTATACCTCTTCTCCTTTCTGTTCCCCTGGCTGCCTTGAAATGCTCTGGTAGGTCACATGACCTCCATCCCATGGCAGGCCTTTGGCTGGGTTAGTGGTAGCAGGTAGAAGAGAAAGGTGGAAAACAGTTCCCCTGTATCCTGCTAGTATTCCACATGAAGAAACTGTCTTGGCAGCAACCAAGGATGAATATAAATGAGTTTCTGAGCAAGTCTTTCTACTTGGCACATATCTTTACATAAGCCAGAACCACACAGAAACCTTATGCTATTTTACCCTTAAACTTTACCAGTGGTAGTAGCAATAGCATCTGGTGGCATCATAACATTAACATCTTTCCTTTTAAAACAAGAGTAGAATTCCTAGGATTTGAATAAGTATAGAGCTGAGCATATGTCTTCATAAAGACAACTTCCATGTTAGCTTCTAAAAATGGGAATAGGAATCTACTTATTATAAAACTGTGCTCTAAAATACAAACCAAGTGGTATAATGCAATTTGGCGGGGAACTTAGTTATTGATTTATTTTTTTGTATTTTAAAAAAGACAAAAGAATATTTATCAGGATTCTCTAATAGGTTAATAAGATTTTATGTTGCCAAGGAAAGCACATCAAATTAAAGAATGCCAGCCTTAAAACACACAGACACACAAGTGTACACACAGACACACAGACCACGCCCCTTATCACTGCATAAAAAAGAGGCTTCTTGATACGTAGCTATGTGCAATACTTTCAACACAGAGTAACTTTGGGGACATTGGTACTATATAAGCAAGGATTTGTTTTTGAGTCTACTACACTGATTGCCGACAGAATCTTTGATGAAAAGGTTCTTATTGGGCCAAACTATTCTTCAGCACACTCAGCTTTTATGTCTATACATGGCTTGTCTTCAGGTAATAATGAGGGTGTCAACCTGTAGTTTCCATTAGAAACATAGAAGTGTTTAATTAATTTTTAAAAAATAAAAAAGGAAGAAGAGAAAAAGCTGATGTTTTAAGAAAGGTGGATGTTCCTTTTAGGTCCTTAAAGTTTAAGGACCTAAGTTTAAATACAAAGAGTATTGAAAAATATAATCTTGAACTCATTAAAAAATACTTGCCTTGAATAAATTCATGATAAAAGTATTTGGTGAGTTAACTTTAAAAAGGGATATGCAAATAAAAAGGTGAGTTGCAGAGAACATATTCCAATTATTATTACTGCAAAGGAGGACCAATATTCGATGGAAGCAGTCAGAACTGAGGCAAGCAGATTCTAGAGGCGCCCAAATAGCGGGTCCTTCGACACTAGCCCATCTTTACTCGGCCCCCAGTTGATCACGAGTGTGTCTTGCTGGTACAGTGAGTGGCCTTCCTGCACTCTTGATGGAATGTGGGATTACAGCAGGTGTGAAGGTCTCCCTCAATTATTATATTCAGTCAAGTACATTTATTATTTACCAGCTTCAAAAATCTGATTTTTTCAAAACAATTAATTATTTAGGAAGGTTTCAACTGTGGCTGTCTCATGATTAAACTTGGCCTAAAATTGTGCTCTATCCCCAAATTCTAGCTTCAAGAAAAAGTAGGAAAAAGTAACAAATGAGCACGTGTTTGACAGCAGTCAAGGATACAATTCTTCCCTTACTTTACAACAAAGCAAAACAAACAAGCAAACAAATCACCTCCACAACAATCCAGGAAGCGTAAATAATTTCTTTAGATTTTCTGCTGCCTACAAGAAACATGAATGAATGAGAAATCAGTCGACAGCCATGCTTTCCAATGGGGAATTTGGATTGCCTCTGCCTGGCTGGGCTGTGAGTACTTACCGCATTGCTCTCAGTGCAATTTTGTATGCCAATTCAGCATCATGAGGTAGGAGAGAGGTGAAGAGATACTTGGCAAATGTGTGCATTGGAACACTCTCCCGATGGATGACTTCGCCCAAACCACTATATGGTCCGGCTGTGGGAAAGAGCATACACATGACATGTTACTAAAAAATGAACTTACACTTCTTCTAAATTATACTTAAACATCCTCATGTAAAGTTATAACATCTATAAGCTAATCTTCTATAGGGTACAGTATCCAATACAGACTACACTTCGTGAACAATCCCCCAACTGCCCCACAGCAAAAATGAAACCCGCAGAACTAAGAGGCACAGCTTGTTCACAAGTGCCTTAGAGAAAGGAACCCTTCTGAAGCATAAAACCCTACTGAATTTGGAAACATCCTCTCTCAATGTGTGACATCTGAGCATCCAGATTTGCAAATGTACAAATGAGTCCGCAGTTTAACTGTGGAACCCGCCCCTGGACCCAACCGGCCAAAGGGGAAAAGGTGTGGGAGGATGCTCCACCACAGCTCTCGATACAAAGCCTTCACACATTGTTGCTTCTGATAAACAGAAACAGATATTCATTTCCAGAAAGTGACCGTTACCAAAAAGAATAGTTACCACCATTTGATACTCACCACAGGCAAAAGAAAAAAATTAAAGTAACTGGAAATCTACTACTCTGGGCTCCAGAAGGCCAATTTTAAAAGCAAAATTACATGTAAACTGTCAAAATTCACTTCTCAGTAAATTCTGACAGGCATGGTGGCAGATCTGACTTCCCCTGTGTGCTCCCTGAGAGCTGCTCTGAGAAGGGCAACACAGACTTTTAAAAATAAATTCTGAAAGGAAACCACAGTGGTTAGTTCAACCACTTTGCACTTAGGTACTCTGAGGTTTAGTTACTGTAAAGTGTTTAATAAATTAGTTTCCATGTCACCTTTGGGTAACATCTGTTTTACGATTTCTAGAATTATGAACCATGACACACTGCTGCTCAGAGAACATACTATATTTGTTTTCCATGAAAAGAAAATCAGTCTGGTGAAGACTTTAGAATACAAGAAATGCAGTTCAGAAGAAATGCTAAGAGGAGTTACTGAACTGGGCGACGGGTAGGAGCAAGATCCATTCTAGACTATGTTAATGGAGGTTATTTTTAAAAATCCAATTGGGCTTTTGGTTAGTATTTTTGAATTATTCCAGTACTTTAAAAACCACATAAATGATTTATTTTTTACCTAGACAAATTAAAATTCAACCTAAATTTCTAATTTTATCATATCCATTAATCCTTTTCTTTTCTTTAAGACATTTTAAAATGTTTTAGTGATTTAATATTCTTCAAAAGTTGATATGGCATTATACTTGCACTTTTAGTTCATATAGAACATCTACATTATTGATGTTACTAAATACGTGTGCGTTCCCACATTTCACATTGAAGCCCTAAACCCTAATGTGACTAAGCTGGAGATAGGACCTTTTTGAAAGTAATGAAAGTTAAATGAGGTCATAAGGGTGGGAATCCTGATCCAACAGGATTAGCATCCTTATAAGAAGAGATACTGGAGAGCTTGCTCTCTCTGTGTCATGTGAGAACACAGAAAAGGTGGCTGTCTTCAAGCCAGGAAGAGGGCCCTCACCAGAAGCCAAATGGCCAGCACCATGATCTTGAACTTCCCAGCCTCCAGAATTGTGAGAAATAAATTTCTGTTGTATAAGCCACTCAGTCTATGGTATTTTGTTATGGCAGCCCAAGTGGACTAAGACACTAACTCTATTTTACTTAAGGACTAATTATAGCAAATCTGTAGATTATCCATATATTCATTTCTTCTCCATTTCCTTTCAATGTTTCTTTTTAAACAATCAAGTTATCTTTTTGTACTATTCATGGAAAGCCAGGATACATAATCAACACTTTGTTATGTTACCTTCCAACAAGCAAAACATTCAGTCAGATATCATAGAATTATTTGTGGATTAATAATTAGGGTAATCTTTGAACTCCAGTGTACCAAATAATGAAAAACTGACATTTGCACTAAGTTTCCCCAGAGGTGAGTTTCCAACATACCAACTGATCCATCTAGTATTGTGGCCAGGAAAGATTAATACACAGCAAAAAATAATGGGTTACTGCTTTCTTCTTTTCAGATATCTGGGCCTGCTAGCTAATTTGCCCCTGAAATTGTCAAAGAGTATAAATACATGAAGAACTTAGTGCCTGAGTATGGTTAACTCAGTCACTGAGCTCGTATCTTCTGGAGTTTATAGAAATGGTCCCTTAGCCCCCTCACCTTGGACTGCTTCCTGTCCTGCACCTACCCACTCTTTGTGGGCTTCTTTGCAGGGATGGGAAAGGAGAGCAGGCAGAGGTGAGTCAACAGTGCTTTTTCGCTAACACAGTTTTCATAAAAATATTTGAGGGGATGGATAGACTAATCAGAGACTACGACAAAGTTCAAAAATAAACATGAGTAATGAACATGGAGACATATTTAGAAAGGTAAATGATAGATACCATACACTGTCAGCTTTGAAAACCACACAACCTCTTCCTAAATTTCAGTATAATGGAAATCAAAAGTCAGTTAGCAAAGCCAGTGACAGGCATTAAAGAAATGGTTGTGGCCAATGAAATTACTTATATATAAAAAAATTATGCAGAAGGAAACTATGGGAAAAAATAGTAATTAAATAATGAGGATCACTCTTGAAATTTGCTAAGATGGAATTTTTATCTTTAGGAGAAAAACAAACAACTTCTGGATGGTGTTTCAAAAAATTGATATTAGGAATTTTTACCAAAATTAAGGATACTATTAAGAAGGTTTACACCGTAAGAACATTTTCCCTTTAAAATGCATTTCTGAAACATACAAATGTATAATGTATTTGAAGAAAATATTTTCTTTCAAATAGATCTTTTGCTTTGGACAAACAAGAGGTTTTGAAATGCTATTTTCTCTAAATCCCTTCCCTCTATGTAGCAGTTCTGAATATGAGATAAAGATACGATACTTTATGAACCTTTCAATCATAAAGAATCCCATGACAACACATATGTATTTCAGAGATAGAAGCAATTTCATCAATTAGATATCACCTAAATTTCAACAAAAGATTAGACTACTATACTATTTATATTTAGCCTTTTTGAGAAAAAAAAAATCTGAAAAATAGTGCTAGCCAAAATTTGTCAGGCCCTTTAAATCCTGAGCTTATTAAAAGAAGAAAATTAGACTTTGCCTTACAGATCCTATAAAACTTTTTACTTGGTGAATCTATGCCTAATGAATGATCTGAAATAACTGGTCAGCACAGAGGAAATTCACTCCTGCAGCCTTTAGTCCTTTGTTAGTGTGTGTATACGACATATTCAAAACCCAGACATCATGTAACAGCCAATTAACTTGGAAGAATGCCAACCAATTTCTATTTTATTATTTAATTGATCAAGCAAACAGGAACATGGCCAACAGTAATAACTCACTATCAAAATTACATTTATCTCAGGAACAATACAGCCTAAATAAAACTGGTTCTTTTTGGCCGGTCTTGGTGGCTCATGCCTATAATGCTAGCACTCTGGGAGGCTGAGGCAGGAGGATCGCTCAAGGTCAGGAGTTCAAGCCCGGCCTGAGCCAGAGCGAGACCTCGTCTCTACCAAAAATAGAAAAATTTAGCTGGGCATGGTGATGCATGCCTGTAGTTCAGCTACTCAGGAGGCTAAGGCAGAAGGATGGCTTGAGCCCAGGAGTTTGAGGTTGCTGTGAGCTAGGCTGACGCCATGGCCCTCTAGCTCAGGCAACAGAGTGAGACTCTGCCTCAAAAACATAAACAAAACTGGTCCTTTTCAAAGCTTTGTGGCATTAAATGAGGCTGATTTCTAACAAGCTATCCTATATAACCACCTAAATCAAATGATACAAATCTAAACATCCGTACTTTTTTATTCAGTGACACTACTTTTTAGACAGTGAACATGTCTTTGACACTCCATGACCATAACAATCAGGATAACTACCATATTAAATGAATTCAGACAGTACTCGAAATAAGAAAGATTAGCACCTAAATCAAATTGGCTAAATAAGTGGAAAACTTCTTTGTCAAGCTACCTTCTAATAGGAAGACTGCTTGCTTGCGAAAAATTTTCACCAGTGTGTCATCCAATTCAATTTCCTGAAGCTTAGAAATGAGCTGCTCCTCATTCCGGCAAACTTTCTCTTGTGTGTATAGCCCATCAGGCATGATACGCTGCTGTCCAAGCCCTATCAGGGCTACTTCCACAGCCAGCGTTAAATAGGATTCCCCTTCTTCTAAGAATTTGTGTGCAGGTAAATGCTGGTATTCCAGAGACTTGCACTGTCCCATATTCTCTGTAAAATACCACAAAAGAGATCAAAGTTCAGAAACTACTTCTGTAGGAGCTATGATAGGTACAAATATTTATTCTACTCAGCGCTAGTAAATGAATTATTGACTTAATGCTGAGAAAGCCAGAAAACAATGATTTTTTTAGGCTAAAGTACATAGCTTTCTAATATCTTTTTAAAAATGACTATGATTAATTGAATATGTATGTTTGGGAGCTAGGATATTACATATATTTTTCTCCCATTGAAAATGAATCACCAAGGAAAACTGTAAATCTAGGAGGACATAATACCAAGAATATTTATTTAAGAGAAAATAATTTTAATTACACCATAGTAAAATTACAAGACAACTGTAATGGCTAATAATTTTTTTGAATCCTGGTATTTAGAAAGTTTTCATAATTTTATTACAATGTTGAAATTTATAATGAAAACAGTAGGGAACACAATATACATAACAAGATTTCAAGGTTCTTTTTGTTATCTAAGAGTCATCAGTTATTACAAAAGGAGTGATTCTTTGAGTATTCTCTTGTCTCTATTAAGGTGCTTTTATTAGAAATTATAACTAACTTCAACCATCAAACTCCCAAGGAAAGTGAATTCAGACTCATACCTTTCACTCTCCTGACAGCGTTTGGGTCACCCATAATCTATTAAGGCAACCACTACAGGGGAAATTATGAAACGGGCAAGATAATTAACTATCTGAGCTTACCCAGCCATGGAAGCAACAAAGGGACAATCCTTACCCCCTTCCTTAGCTCCACCCACTGCTCTTGGACAGTCAGTCTTTTGAGGGATGATTCTTAAGTCTTAAGGGGCCAAAGAAAAATCTCAAAACACAGCTTTAAAGGAATGTATGGTAAAACAGTTTTAAATGGCATTTAAAATAGACTAAAAAATTTAATTGACATGTCACTTTCAATGCAAAGACAAATTTAAAAAGCACCTAAACTAAATTTCCTAGTACCAATGCTATGATCACATCCCTATTTTATATCTTTATGCTAGAAAATAATCATAATGCAGGTAAATTCTTATATGCAGAATCACTGTTAGAAGAGAGTAAATATTTCTAAGGTTCTTGACACATGCTGCCAACTGTCAACTCTAAGATTTTTCCCAGTTTGTTAGCAGCCTGCCTGAAATGTGTGGGGTGCCCATTTCCTTGCTCTCTTGCTAACCACAAGTACTGTTAACTACATGGATACATAAACCATACTGTAAGGAAAAACAAAATCTAATGCCATTCAGCATTTAGGGAAAAAAAGCACATGAGATAAATGTCAATGGCTTTACCTGTAAAATCTGAGAGCCCAGAGAAGTTCTCATCATCAATGCGGCAGGCTTCCATAAGGCTACTGAAGAGAGTGCCCACAGGGTCCAGGGGATGTCCGACCCAGCCCTCCAGATTGGTGATCGAGGTTATACTTTTATGGGGTAGCTCTGTGTAAGAAAACGGAATTGAGGGATGGGGAGTAGAAGGAAGATGAAAGGAGAGAGGTGGGGAGAAGAGAGGCTTTACCATTTAGTAGCAGCATCTTGACTAATTAGTAGTGAATTCAGTAGGAAATTCCCTTTTAATTAAGGAACCAATCAACAAGTACCATCCCCAACTTATGGACTATTATGAATTCTAAAGGTTCATTTGTAAATCAATATAAATGGTACTAATTCCCAGGATAAGTTTCAAGCATCTATTTAATTCTCGTGTCCGGGGTACTGAGTTACTAACTCAATATTACTACTTATAATTTCTAATCATGTATGGGGAAAAATAAATTCCAAATTTTCTTCTGGGAAGCTAGGGAAAACTCCCCCAACTTCCCTAGGAGGGGCATTAAGAGGACTAAGAAGTCCCACTGGAATTATCAATTGGTAATTCTACAACTATATTAGAAAGATGGGCAGGCACAGAAGCGCATGCCTATAATCCTAGCACTCTGGAGGCTGAGGCAGGAGGATCACTTGAGCCCAGGAGTTTCAGGTTGCAGCAAGTTATGATGATGCCACTGCACTCTAGCCAGGGCCACAGAACTAGATGCTGCTTCAAAAAAAAAAAAAAAAAGAAAAGAAAAAGAAAAGAAATGAAGATATCTCTTGAAGTCAGTGTTCACTGGGTCTTCTAAATTGAGGATTTGAGGACAGCTGTAGCCTAGATTAGACTTACACTCCCATATGCATATCACCAAGTTATCCCCTTATTGTCTTTTGAAAGTCTTTCTTACTGTGGATTCGTAAACCATATGAGAGAGAGTACCTTTGCCACAAAGGGGAACAATAGCAGAAGATAACATAATTTAGATGAAACATATTCTTTTAATTTTCTTCACAGAATGTTAGCCCTTTCAAGTTAAATTATGGAATGCTGAGAAAAAAGCTACAAATATTTTAAGACATATTCCATTGTTGTAAATAATGCAATATTCTGCATTTAAGTGTTCACTAAAGTAATAAATAATAGTAGCTCCTTCTTTACTTAAAGGAAAATACAATAAAATCTATACACAGTATATAATTTACAAGAAAAAAATTGGCTTGAAAATAGCTGTAGAGCCATTTCATGAACCCAAAATTCCTTCAGAAGTCTTCTGATTTTGAACTATCAACTATTAGTATATAAAAATAAAAAATAGTTTGGCACAATGTATTAAAATTTAATTCCAGTCACGCCTAGATTCCTTGGAAAGGTCCTTCCCTACTTTGGTTTCTGTCACTGGCTTTCATTAACATAACCAGTATTGAAAAAAAAAATCAGCATTACACTTGGGAACAATCAAATATATATGTTCAATTAAAAAATATGGATGTGGTTAAGGGAAATGTGCTCATACAAACAAATCAGTAGAGTTAAGTGGTGGAAATTGAGGAAATGGAATAAATAAATAAACAAATAAATAAGGAGTATAGTTTTTTCAGAAGCAAGAAGCTAACACATCATGCCAAACAGTACTGAAAATGTACAAGATATTGCATTTACTAATCTTGGTCTATAACAGGTTAATTGTTATGGCACTTTGGACTTGAAACAGCTATGAAAAGCCTATTCTTTAAATATAGACAAATAATAACAAGAAAAGTAGGGAAAGATACAGATATAAATATGTAGTCCTTGTAATACTTAAGAATGGTCTGAAATAAAAGTTTTCATTGCTTGCAGAATAAAAAAGAAATAACTCTAAGAATGGCCTAGAGGCAATTATACACTTAATATATATTCTAACTAAATGAACTCATATTTTTATCCTCCCCCTTTCAAGATATTCCAACCCTTTTACTAAACAGATTTTTAAAACCATTATTTCTTGATGTGATTTAAAATTTATGGTAATGTTTTTTAAAAATCAGATGATCATCATGAACTAGATCTCTTTCTGCAGTGTAATAAGTGCTACACTGTCTGAATATTATCCTTTATACTATTCAGAAGTAAATGCCTTTGTTCATAGATTGTGTGTATATTGGGGGAAGGATTTCAGAAAAATTTTGCAAAGAACCTAGCAATACAGCATGCAAACACCAGTGACAATGTGAAGAACTGGACAAAGTAAGGATTATATTACATGCCAATACCATCTGAGCTCCTCCCTTTCTTTGGTTTAAATTGTAACTCTGTAATTTTCTTTCACCATATAAATAATAGTGTTAGTTAACAATCATAATACTTTCCATATAGAGGACATTAAAAATTACAACAAACACTTGTTCCAACCTCCAGCCTGTTTCAACAACTTTTAATAATGCTTAGCTGTACTCTAGTATGTGTATAATCACCCAAGGATTAAAAGCAAAAACATAACCAAAAAAAGAAAAAAGAAAAAACCACAAAAAAAACCAAATGAAAATCCCCTTAACTGAAACTATTCCTCTTAATAAAAAATAGAATCAGAGTGAAAACAAAACAAACTTGCCAAAGAAACATAAAAATAAAATTTATACTTACAGAAGGAACAAGAAGTACATGGATTAATCGGAAAAAGCGTAAACAATTTTTTATCTGATCAGGGTCTTATGCATGTAATAACAACCCTTTCAATTGTACTATTACTTAGTGATGCTTATTCAAAATTTGAAAGATTAATAAACTGGGATAAAGAGAAGACAAATGTGTTCTTACTTGACAGCTCATCAAAGGTCATTTTACAGAACTTGAAAAATCCAAGAGTTCTGTCTGGTCACTTTAAATAAATAACATGTCCTTATGTACAAATTATTACAGCTAAAAAGTTTTAGAGTGCATACACATTGTGCCAGGCCTTGTTTTAAGTGCTTTACAGAAATTAACTGGTTTAATCTTCTCAACAACTCTTAAGAGATAGGCCCTCTACTAAGCTTCATTCTATAAGAGAACTCTAAATCACAGAGAGATCAAGTCATTGCCTAAGGTCACACAGCTGGGACCTATTGCTGGGACTCGGGCATGGACAATTGACCCCCACCCTCAGTCTTTATGGTTAGAATTCAAATGCACTTCACAAAACAAGATATTTGGCTAACATGAATTTTAAATAATCTAGACACACTAAATAGTTATTAAAACATTAAAAATTCTCCTCCTTAAAAAGTTAACTAACCTAGGAGTTTTTAAGATAAATCTTTTCTTATAACATTCAACTAAGAAACAAAATGCCTAAAATTTCTCCCATATCAGCTCTTAAATATTTTTAATGAGTGGTGAGTAAAGCCATCTCTGTCTCTAGTTTTAAAAGCCATCTCTCCCAGAAGAACACAAAACTCAGTGATGTCGTCACCAAGAATCCCATCCCAATGGAAACAAACTCCTTCACATTCACCTTTTTTTTGAGTTCGGAACATTTCCAACTGTTTCTGTTGCTGTCGCCTTAACGTATTAACAATAGCTATTGCAAGTCTCAGTGCTTCTCTGGGGTACCCATGAGAACGTAATGCGTCCACTCTCGCACAGGCTGTAGGAACATGTTCTAAAACAGAAAGTCGGGGGGTAAAGTTGCCACTGTCAGATATATCTATAAAAACGGATTTAATAGTAAGATGTTTCTCCCAAAATACTATTAAAAAGGCACGAGAAACCATTTCTGAACTTGGATTTGAATGAAAAACTCAGCTCCTATTGCCAAGCATTCATCCATCTCCCATTGAATCCCAGGATTCTCCACCTCCCACTCCAATAATGCTATAGAAACTAAACAAAGAAGTAAGTCATGGAAATGTCTTTCCGGTTTGGCCACTTACCATGCCAGAGGGGCCACCCGCGGGAGTCAAAGAGGGAGTTTTCAGTGTCGTCATGGTAACAGTAGTTGGTGTATAGGTCACTGCTGATAATGTGCTGCAAGTGGCTATCCTGCCAGTGGAGATCACATGCCTCGATGGCTCGGGTGAACACTGTCCGATGTGGCCTGTTCGATGAATCTGTTTTTTCCACAATTCAGAAAGCCGTGTCAGCTATTATTCACATGTAAATAAATCAGTCATACCATTCTGTGGCCAGATGTTCATGAACACACCCACACACATTGTCCTGCACCCCTAAACAGAAGGGTGAATACTCTCACATCCTAAGTACTAGAAGGCAAGTCAGCCCAAAGAGCCACCATTCACTCACTTTTTTTTTTATCAAACACAAACATTCTGCAGCCATTAAAGCTAAGGTTAAAGGCATCCTGCAAAAAGAATCTTCAAGTCTAGTTTCCATGCCAAATACACTGAAAGGAGGCACAAAAATCACATGAAAACTCACTGCTCCCCACTTCTGAGGTGCCGTGTGGGTGGGCTGCCCCGAGGGGATCAACAGCTCTCACAAACACTATGCAAGAGATGCGACACCAGCCATGGAACCTTTCAGGAATATGCAGTCAGCCTTTAAAGATATGCATAAGGGTTGTGCTTTTGGTTGTATTTTTTAACTATATTGTGCGGTTTTGCACAATTAAAACTATTATGCTTCTTGGGATATAATGATTAAATGCCACTATATATCCCAAAGGGCATAAAGGCATATATTTAACATTTCACAAAGCCACACAACATAGCTACAAAACAAACCAGCGCACTTACCTTGCCCCTACAGGCTGCCTCCTGACTCCTGGGCAGGTTCCATGGCTGGTGTGATGTCCCCAGCATAGTGTATGCCGGGGCATCACAAAAGAGCAGAGGCATACACTCCGAAGAGGGTTCAAGTTTCAGGACCTGACGGAGAAAAAAAATGTTTGGGGAATAAAGGATATTCTTACCCCAACTCCTGGGCTTATTCAATTCCTAAGGATGATATGCTTCACATTCTACCTGCAATCCCACCCTTGGGTCCCTACTCCAAACTTACCTTCACAAACCATAGTAAGGCTCAACTGGAAATCAGGGTAACAAACTATTTTTATTTATGTGTACCTAGCTCAAGTCTAACCCTTCACTGTTATGAGAATTAAATGAGAAGCAAACTCTGGAGCTTCCTTCGTTGGTAAGGTTTCATCTTCCTGTCACTGGACCTTTGGCTGAGCACAAACACAAGGGAAAATACAAAAATCAAAGAACAACTGAATTGAGAAGAAGAGACTGGAGAATTCATTTAGTCCAACTCCTTTATTCTGCTGATGGAACTGAAAAGCGAGAGAAGGAAAGTGACTTGCCAAGGTCACACAACCAGGCAGTGGCAGTCGGGATCAAAACACAGATATCCTTACTGCACACTCAGCTAATTCAGCTGCTCAGAAAGACTTTGGGAAGGTCTTTAACAGAGAGACATTACTTCAGTTTGTTTGCACATCAACTTCCATATCTGTATCTGAATGGCAGACATATCAAAATGCTTAGATGATACATAATTTGAGAGGTAAAATTAATGATGCATCTGTTATGGCCCCTGCCCAGACTGCATGCTAACAGCAGACAGATGTATAAACTGCAAATGGGAAGGGTGAGCCTACAATTTAAAGGGCCTTTTGAACCTATTAGAGCTTTATGTTGAGCTGAATAAATATACCCATATCTAGAAACAAACTGGTTCCAAGACCTCTCATAGTCAATTGATCAAATGTACCAAAATCCAAGTATAACCTAAGTATTTTAAAGTGGCTTTGTCATTTCATTTATTTTGTTTCACTCAAATCATAGAAACAAAATTTAAAACTAAAATGAGACTTTGAAAGAGCAACTTATATTGTCATGTATGTATTAATGAGCTAACTTCTGCCTGATGACCTGTGGCACCAATAATAAAAGCAAGTTGTAGAATATGATTTCATTTTCACAAAATAAAAACCTGAGCTTCCCATATGTGTATATGTGACTATACAAGTAAAGAGAAATGTAGGGGACACACACCAGGCTTTTAACATTGTTAGTTCTAGGAGACCAATAAAACCAATGATAACAAAAAAGGCTAAATACTCACAAAATGATATTTAAATGAAAACATAGGATATAAAGTCCTATAATTACATGGAAAACACAAAAATTGAGTATGCATCTAGACAATGACTAAAAAGATAAACAAAAATATGGTTTGACTAGGTATCAAAATTATGGTTGGTTAATTTTTTATCTTGGATGTCTTTGGTTATTCAATTTTGTAGTGAGATTGAAAAAAGCAAAATAGATTATCTTGACTAAAGTTCTAAAATGATAAATACACAAATTAGTAAGACTTGTTAAATAATGTATGTGTAATATTAACACATGCTGACTAAAAAACACTTGGGAAATTCAGAAAAGTATAAAAGGAGAGAAAGTCTTAGTTCTTTTATCAAAAACGAATAAAATTTAAAAATTGGCTATCATTCTGGTATATTCCAAAAAAACAAAATTACTTTTTCAAAGAGTATAGATTCTAATATTGTTGTTATTCATTAATTCTAACAAATTATCTCAGCAGAGGCAGGGCCTGATAAGCCCTTCATATTCACTCTAATGCGTAAACACATGGATTCTGTCCACAGTCCTTACCATGTGCACAGTCAGTCCAGTTGCAGTGGCATGGCTGCTGGAATCTGCTGGCCACTGCAGGCTCCCCTGCTGAGTAGAGGCAATGCAGGTGTAAGCACCAGATCCCCTTTGTAGGGATGTCTCATCTAACAGCCCCTCAGAAGGATGTGGGGGTATTCTGCTAAAAGCAGGTACCTATAGGCATAACAATTATAAATATTGCTAGGTCCTGATTTTGTACTACCTGGGCCAAACCATAAGTGAAATGAACTATTTAATCTAGAGGCTGGACCACTTCTCACTCTCTTTCTAATGCCACAGAATATTCATGTTTAACCAATAGTAACATAATAAATGGAATTTAAAAAGTAAAGTGTAAAACGTTAGTATGGCAGTCCCAAAAAGCAGGAGGGAGTGAAATGAAGAGAAACCTCTAAGCATAAGTAGAAGGGAATAAAAGTTATTGCCTATGTAGATGTAGGCATACCCTTTCCTAGCAATGGAAGAGAATAAATGTTGAACAGCTAAACTTAATTCTGAGCGAGGACGTTGGTACTTTAAGACAGAAGTCTGCCAACCTCCTTATCTTTGCAGCAAATTAATAAACTTCTTTTTCCTTCTCATAAAAAACAAAAAAATTCTGAGCATCTGGAAAAAAACTAAGGGTATGAGGGGTACATTTATTTTCTTTGAAGCTACTAAATAAAATCATCATAGGCAACAAAGATATGATAGATTTCAAATACTGAATTCTCAACGCAAGTATCTCTAGATAAAGTAGAGCCTGACAATCATCTTTCATAAGTCCTAACAGTTCTTTTTGATTTGAAAAGTCTCTAGAGAGTAATATATATCATTTTCTTTCTTTGTAGAGACTGAAAACACTATGCTAACATCATAGTCAAACTCAGCACACTGTCCAGCTCTTTCTAGTAGTACCAACTCCTATGTGGCCGGCACATAGAGAATGATGGTCTTGATTCTAGATCTATCTGACATTATTTAATTCTCATGTTGTTTCTATCATGACTTTAAATTAGTCTTTCAAATTTTCTCCAAAAAAACCAGTCACAAAATCATGTAAAAATAATGACATGAATTAGTGAATAAAATTTTTATTTGCAAAAGTTAACTATTTAAAAAATTGGTTTTAAGAAGGAGGAAAAAATTATGCAGTGGATAGAGCAGAAATGGAGCCAAAGAAGGGTTTTTAAAAAGATGTGAGGGACTTGAGCTGAATAAATGGATCCAATAGAGAGGAAAAGCTAAAAAAACAGGATAGAAATGAGAGACAGAGGTTCTTTTGGAAATATCTGGGAGCATTTCTTAGTAGTCCCAAAGCTCAGAGGGCACTACTAGCCTACTACTAGTGGGGACAAGTATGCTAGCCAACCCTTCAAAATGAAGAATTTTCCCAGTCCAAATGCCAACAGCATTCCATGCCCATCAGTTGAATCATAGTTTCCTTGCCACATTTTAAAACCAAAAATTTTTAACTGATTAGATTATACAGAAGCTCAAATATGAATTGACCAACATAGATAAAATCACATAGTTCCTTAAGTCTCTCAATACTTTCTTTTACAAAGTACTGTATTTACCCACTCTACTCCATGATTTTTAAATTAATAAAGAAAATTCAAACTGAATCACTAATAGGCTATTTTTAACACATACTAATATATATAAGTATTATATCCATCTGTATTCTGAGGATATTTTTTAGAAGTGTACAAATATCTCAGGTAAAGTTAAAACACACACACATACACACACACACACACTCTCTCAAAGTCAAATATATTAAATCCTTGAGTTACAGTAAGTTCTTATATGGGTAAAATCATTTTCCCAGATATATTGTAAGAAACCATTATAAACATATATGCACAACTAAGCAGACACAAATTGAGCAGAACATTACTGTGGACTCACCTTGGTTGGCATTTGCACCCTGAGGCAGAGCGTTGGTTAAGTTGGGTAATTCGCTGCCATGATTTCCATCTTCCCATGGACAGACATCAACACTGTTCCACTTTTTCAGCTGTTTTAGCCAACTGGCTTTCTGCTCCAACTTGCAGTGGGGGTTTAAAACTATACACATCCACAGAGCACCTAATTTAACAAGTGAGAGATAAGTAAGTTTTTAAAAATCATAAAAACATCCAATTCTAGTGGCTAATGACAAATTTTAAACCACTTCAAAATGGAGCCAATTTTCTTTAATGCAAGCCATAAATCTCATATAGAGTTCAATAGGAGAAGTGCAAAAACCCGAAGTTTGAACCAAAGATCCAAATACTGTTACCACATAAAGATGAAATATATTTCAAAAATGCTAATTGTAATCACCTTCCTACAAAAAAAGCCAAAAATATATACAACCCTATGGTCCAGTTTACAAAAAGATTTACAAACAGATTCTATGAATAGATGCTACAATATATCACTCCAAATGATGCTGCACAAAAATTAAATTTACTTTCCAAGATTACTTTTTACAATAAAATCATAAAGGAATATAATAGACACAAAGAAACAAATTCTAATCTATAAGAATTTCAAAATTTACTGTATCTATCAGTATACACATCTATGTGTCAATGAAGTGTGAAGAGTTTTGGGCAAAAAAAGCCAATAACACAGATCTTTTAAAAATAAAATTCACTTAAACATTCGTCTCTAAATGATTTAATCAGGAATTGATCTTTACATGAATAAAATTACCAAATTTATGTCTTTATATGAATAACATCACTAAATAGTAATCAAAATTTCAGTAGTTTTTCAAAGGAAAAGCAATAATGAATTTAGAAGAAAGGCATAACTTATAATTGAATTAAGGTACATAAATTTATTATTCCTTTCTACATTCTTCAAAGAGTTATTAGCAAATTCAAGCAAGTATCTCACATATTTTAAAAGTCCAGGTTTTACTTTACTAATTTCAAAACAAGACAGATTCCAGTACTCTAAAGCCATTCACAACACTTTTTCTTTGAAAAGGTACATGTGCATGCCTGTGTGCGTTTTAATCAGTTATTTTAGCAAGTGAATAATAAAGGTAAAAATCATCACTGTTTATCTGTCAAAAAGAGATCTTTATATTCTTCCTTGCTGAAAATTAGCAAGTTTCTTCAATTAGAACATCTGTTATTAAAAATATCAAATAAGTTTTACCAACAGGAAACAAAAATGGCCACAACCTTTCTAAGTCACAGATATTTACAATCAAAAAGGGTTGGCTAAGCCCAACCAAGAAACCAAGCCCCAAATATATCATAATCAAATTGCTGAAAAGCAAAGATGAAGGGGGAAAAATCTTAAAAACAGAGAAAAACAAAATACTATATATAGGTGAACAGTGACTCAAATTCAGATTTCTCATCAGAAATCACATAGTACAGAATAAAATAGGGAAAATATCTTCAAAGTGTTAAAAGAAACTCAAATATCAATCAGAATTCTAAATATAGAGAAAATATCATTTAGGAATGATGATGATGTATAAACATTCTCAGATCAAGGAAAACTTACAGTATTTGTTGTCAAGAGACATGTTCTAGAAGAAATGGTAAATTCTTCAGGCTAAAGAGAAATAATACCACAGGGAAACTTGGAACTTTAGGAATAAAGGAGCAATAAAAATAAAAAATATTTGAATAAATATACTATTTTGCCCTTTTAAGTACTTGAAAAACAACTTTTTCAAGTTTAAAAAAAGATACTTTTTCGAGTATCTTTTTAAAGATACCTTTAAAAAGGTACCTTTACTATAATACTGATATCACTAGGAAAAAAAACAGGAGAGACAAACAAAATAGACAATAGAAGTTAAATTAAGTAGAAATTAAATTAAAATAAAATACTAAAAAAATTCAAATAATCCAAAACAAGCAAGAGAGAGGGAACAAAGGAACAGAAACACAGGGGATAAACAGAAAACAAATGATTAAATGCCAGACCTAAATTCAAGAACCACATTGCTAATTATATCAAATATAAATGGCCTAAACATACCAATTAAAAGAGATGGTCAAAATCAGATTGAAAAAAAAGGCTCAACTCTACATTGTGTTTAAGAAATGCACTATAAATATAACAATACGGATTAAATATAAAAGGATGAAAAAAGATACACCATGAAAACACTATCAAAATAAAGCTGGAGTAGCTATATTAGTATCAAAGCAGACTTCAGAACAAGGAATGCTACACAAGGGATAAAAAGTGTGACATTACATAATGATAAAAGGGTCAGTTTTCCAAAAAAGCATAGCTCTAAATGAGTATGCTGTACCTAACAACACTTCAAAATACATGCAGCAAAACTGACAGAATTCAAAGGAGAAACAGACAAACCCACAATTATATTTGGATACTTCAATACTGCTCGCTCAATAACTGATTGAAGGAGCAGACAGAAAATTCACAAATAACCTGAATAACATTGCTAGGGTTCGAATGTGTCCCCCAAAGTCCATGTGTTAAAAATTTAATCCACAAGGCGACAATGTTGAGAGGTAGGACCTTTAAAGGGTGAATTAGGTCATGAGGGCTCTGCCCTCATGAATGGATTAATGCCATTGTGGCCAGAGTGGGTTAGTTATCTCAGGAGTGAGTTCCTGATAAACCTATTATTGTGGCCCCCTCCCTCCCCTCCCTCCCTCCCTCCCTCCCTCCCTCCCTCCCTCCCTCCCTCCCTCCCTCCCTCCCTCCCTCCTTCTTCTTCTTCTTTCTCTCTCTCTCTCTCTCTCTCATGTTTTTCTTGTCCTTCCACTTTGTGCCATGGAATGATGCAGCAAAAAGGCCCTTGCCAGATACAGGCCCCTCAATTTTGGACTTCCCAGCCTCCTGAACTGTAAGAAACAAATCTCTCCTCTCTATAAATTACCCAGTCTCAGGTATTCTGTTATAGCACCACAAAAAGGGCTAAGACAAACACTGTTAACCAACTAAACCTAACTGACATTTATAGAACATTTCACCTAACATTAGCAGAAAAGACAAACAAAAACCTACTATTATAAAATGCACAAAGATCATTTACTAAGATAGTCCATACTCTGTGCCATAACACAAACTTTGACAAATTTTAAAAACAAATTATACAAAGTATATTCTCTGACATAAAAGAATTAACCCAGAAATCAGTAATAGGAAGATATTTGGAAAATTCCCAAATATCTGCATATTAAACAACATCACTTCTAAAGAACTCATGAGGCAAAGAGGAAGTCAAACACAAGAGAAATCAGAATATATTTTATACTGAATAAAAATAAAAATAAAATATCAGAATTTGTGGTATATGGCTAAAAAGTGCTTAGAGGAAAATTTATATTATTAAATGCTTATATTAGAAAAGAAAAGATTCAAATCAATAATCTAAACATCCACCTTAAGAAGACAGAAAAAGAACAAGAAACTAAAGCCAAAGAAAGCAAAAGAAATAGATCAGACATCCATGAGATTGAAAACAGGCAAGAAAAAATATCAACAAAACCAAAAGCTGGTTCTTTAAAAATATCAATAAAATCAATAAAGTTATATATAGCCAGGCTGACTGAAAAAAAAGGGAAGATGCAAACAACCAGATCAGGAATAAAAAGAAGGCACATCATTAAATATTCTAGCGGTATTAAAAGGCTCATTAGGGAATATTATGAACAATTTTATGCCCATAAATTCTACCACGTAGATGAAGTGGAAAAATTCCTTGAAAGTCACAAAATATCAAAGCTCACTCAAGAAATAATAACTTGAATAGTTATAAATTTATTAAAGAAATTAAATTTTCAGTTAAAAACCTCTAACAATACAGGTCCAGATGTTTCCCTGGAAAAGTCTACCAAACATTTAAGAAAGAAATAATACCAATTCTACACAAATATCTTCTAGAAAACAGAAGAGAAGGGAATGGTTCTCACCTTATTTTATGAGGCCAACATTATTTCCCTGATACTAAAACCAAACAAAAACATTACAAGTAAGTATACTACAGATCAACATCTCTCATGAACAGAGAAGTAAAATGCCTCAACAAAATATTAGCAAATCTAATTAAGCAATATCAAAAAAAGGACAATACACTACAACAACATACAGTTTATCCCAGGAATGCAAGGCTGGTTCAAAAATCAATCAGTGTACTTCACCATATTAATTGGCTAATAAAGAAAAACGATATGATCATCTCAACAGATACAAAAAAAGCATTTGACAAAATTCAAGATCTCTTCATGATAAATAAAGCTCTCAGCAAACTAGGCATAGAAGAGAACTTAATCTGATAAAGGGCAACTGCAAAAAAAAAAAAACCTCTACAGTAAACATAATGATAAAAGACTGAATACTTTTCCTCTAAAATCAAAACAAAGCAAAGATGTCTGTTCTTACCACTTCTATTCAGCATCACACTGGAAGTTCTAGCCAGGCCAATAAATCAAGAAAGGGAGGTTAAAGACATAGATTAGAAAGGATAAGATTACAAAGTTTCTATTCACACACAACTAACCTATGAAAAGCTCCTAGAACTAATAAGTAAGTTTAGCAAGGTCATACATACAAGGTAAAATGCAAAAGAACCCTCAAAACAAACAAACAAAACAAAACCTGTAGCTCTATATGTTAAATATAAACAATTGGAAATCAAAACTTACCCAAAAGATTTTGGTATCAAAAGCACCAAAAAATACGAAATATTTAGCTTATAATTCTAACAAAATATGTGCAGTCTTTATGTTAAAAACTACAAAACACCAATAAAAGAAGTCAAAGACGATCTTAAAAAGTGGCAAGTTACTATGGTTCATGGATTGGAAAATTCAATATTGTTAAGGTGTCAATTTTCCCAAAACTGATCTATAAATTCAACACAATCTCACTCAAACCATAGTAGGTGTTTGTATATGTATATAGATAAGAATAAAAGTAGAATAGCCAAAACCATTTTAAAGAAGGGCAAAGTTGGAAAAAGGATAAAGTTGGAACCATAGTACCTGAATTCAAGACTCTATGTGCACATAAGGAAGTAACATTCACCGAGTGTTTGGCAGGTGGGAGGGGATGGGTAAATTCAGACCTAATGAGTGTGGCGTGCACGTTCTGGAGGATGGTCATGCTTGTAGCTCTGACTCAGATGATGCGAAGGCAATACATATAACCAAAGTGGTTGCACCCCCATAATATTCTGAAATGAAAACTTTTAAAAAGTACTACATGCAAAAGTCTTAAGATTATAACTTTAATGTTGAATATTAAATATTTCTTAAATATAGATAATTAAGTTCCATTTGGTAAAGAGATCAAAAAGCCATATTTTGTCATTTATGATATCAAGTGTAATGGTCTTGTATTATCTATAACTGCTATGTTTCCTACAATGAGGGTTAGAGTTTTCTGGGTTTCTTAAACTACATAAAGCCTATGAAGAGCTGAAGTGTGATTATACTGGCTCTGCAAATATTGGGAAGAGTTATGAGTTTGCCATTAGTGTAAGAAAAGCTTCAAAATATATATGCAAATTTGGCAAATTGAGTTGGTTTTCCTCATGGTCCTATGAATAAAAGAGACATTTTAACAAAGCATAGATTCATAGGGAAAAAAGAGACTTCCTATAAAGTTACAGTAATCAAAACAGTAACTATTGGTGAAAAGGTAGACAGTGGAACTGAATAGAGATTTAAGAAATAGACCTACAGAAATACAGTCAATTCAAGGTTCAAAGTCAATTCAATGGAGAAAAGGTTAAGTCTTTTCAACAACTGGTGCTGGAATAATTTAGATGTCTATGTGAAAAAAATGAACCTAAATCCATACCACACACCTTATTAAAAAACTGACTCAAAATAAACTATGGTTTTAAACTTGTTATATTTAAAATTTAAAACCATAAAACGGCTAGAAAAAAATATAGGAGAAATCTTTGTGACCTTAGGATAGGCAAAGGTAATGTTCGATACAATACCAAAAACATAATCCAATAAAGATAAAATTGACAAATTGGGCTTCATCAAAATTAAAACTTTTTGCTATACAAAAGACAGAAAATGAAAAGACAAGTCACAGCTGGGAAAAATATTTGGGAATCATACATTTGACAAAAAGCATGCATCCTTCCACATAGATTTATTGCTTTTTCTAAAAAAAACCTTATACCAAGAATCTGTAAAGCCTTCTCAAAATTCACTAAGGAAATGAATAACCCAATAGAAGTGCCCCCCCCACCAAAAAAAAAGAGTTATCAAGCCATTGAAAAGACATGGAGGAAACTTTAATGCCTATTACTAAATGAAAGAATCCAATCTGAAAAGGCTACATACCGTATGGATCCAACTACATGACATTCCGGAAAAGGCAAAGCTATGGAGATAGTAAAAAGATCAGTGGTTGCCAGGGATTAGGGGGCAGGAAGGGATGAATAGGCAGAGCATAAAGGATTTTTAGGACAGTGAAACTCTCTGTTTGATACTGTAACAGTGGTTACATGCATGTCATTATACATTTGTCCAAACACATCAAATGAACGCCACCAAGAAGTAACTGCTAATGTAAACTATGGACTTTTGGTGATAATGATATGTCAATGTAGGTTCATAATTTGTAACACATGTATCACTCTGGTGAAGAATGTTGATAATTAGGGAGGCTATGAGTGGGGGCAGAGAACATATGGGAAATTTCTGCTTAACTTTTGTGAACCTAAAACAGTTCTAAAAAATAAAGTCTGTTTTTTTAGAAAAGGGCAAAAAATTTAGAACAGACACTTTACCAAAGAAGATATACAGATGGCAAATTATAAACAAAAACATACTTGACATCATCATCAGGAAAATGCAAATTAAAACCACAATGAGATGCCACTATATACCTATTATGATGGCTACAATTAGAAAAAAGTTTCCACATGACAACAACTACTGACAAGGATGTGGAGCAACTAGAATGCTCATAAATTGCTTCTGGGGGTGTAATATGGTAAAACCACTCTGGAAAACAGTTTAGCAGTTTTTCATGAAGTTAAATGTATATCTACCATATGATCCAGCAATCCCACTCTTAAGAATTTGCCCAAGAGAAATAAAAATTTATGTTCACACAAAAATTTGTGCATGGTTTCACATGGATCAATACCTAAGTGGACATACAGGAATAACATTTATCTGGTCTCAGGCAGATGGAGCGGGGAGGAGGGAATGAGTATATACACACAAAATGTGTTCGATGCACACCATCTGGGGGATGGACATGCTTGAAGCTCTGACTGGAGGGAGGGGGGCGCAAGGCAACATATGTAACCTAAACATTTGTACCCCCATAATATGTTGAAATTAAAAAAAGTGTGTATAAGAATTTTTCTAGTAGCTTTCTTTATAAATGCAAAAGACAGAAAACAATCTGAAAATGTCCTTTAACAACTGATGCACATTCATATAATACCTCTCAGCAATAACAACAAAACCCACTGATAAACACATAACATCTCGCTGGGCGCGGTGGCTCACGCCTGTAATCCTAGCACTTTGGGAGGCCGAGGCGGGCGGATTGCTCGAGGTCAGGAGTTCGAAACCAGCCTGAGCAAGACCCCGTCTCAAAAATAGAAAGAAATTAATTGGCCAACTAAAAATATATATACAAAAAATTAGCCGGGCATGGTGGCGCATGCCTGTAGTCCCAGCTACTTGGGAGGCTGAGGCAGAAGGACTGCTGAGCCCAGGAGATTGAGGTTGCTGTGAGCTAGGCTGACGCCACGGCACTCACTCTAGCCTGGGCAACAAAGTGAGACTCTGTCTCAAAAAAAACAAAAAAAAAAAAACAAAAACAAAAACAAAACCACATAACATCTCATGTGCATTATTCATGAGAAAGAAGACAGAATCAAAAGGGTGTGTATATACACACATACACACACACTTTATTATTCAATTTACATCATATTTTGGAAGAGGTAAAACTAAAGGGACTGAGAACAGATCTGTTGTTGCTAGGGATAGGAAGTAGGGACAGCATGAGGGAATTTGGAAGAGATGATAGAACCTTCTGTATCTTAATTATGGTGGTGGTTACATGACTATATGCATTTGTCCAAACTCAATACTGTAAACAAAAATTGTAGTGTATGTATTTTGTAATAAGTATTTAAAGTGTGCATTTTGTAGCACAGTAAGAACTGTACAACCCTAAAAATTAAATAATATTATTACTATTAATAGTCAATATTTATTGGGTGCCCACTGCATGGCTAGGCACTATGTTTAGGGCTTTGCCATCATTTCTCATTAACTCATTACTATTTCCATTTTAAAGATGAGTGTCTTAGTCCATTCAGGCTGCTATAACAAAAATATCATAAACCTGGTAGCTTGTAACAGCAAACATCTATTCCCCACAGTTCTGGAGGCTAGGAAGTCTAAGATCAAAGTGTCTGGTGAGAGCATGATCCTCACGGATGGTGCCTTCTTACTGTGTCCTCACGTGGTGAAAGGGGTGAACAAGCTCCCTCAGGCCTCTTCAGGGCACTAATCACATTCAAAAGGGCTCTGCTCTCATGATATAATCACATCCCAAACGCCCTACCTCCTAATGCCATCACCTGGCAGATTAGGATTCCAACCTATGAATCTGGCGGGGACAAACATTCAGACCATAGCAATGAGGAAACAACTCAGAGACGTTGAGGTCCTTAAAAGCAAGGTCCTCCTAAATATTCTTGGCAACTTTAAACAATGGCTTCCATGACTTTGAGGGGAAAAAAAAAGTCCACAAAACTCATCTTAGATTTGCATGCTTACATTTCTCTAATTAGAAAATTTCCATTTTGCAGAATGAGAAAATTTTTAAAAAGCCTTTATTAATTTGCCTGTAACATTCTTTTATTGCTCACCTCCCTAAAGAGAGGTTTCATCCTGAAAGGATGTTCTTAATGTTAGATTCAAGTTCAGAGCTATAATAGATATGGTCTTTTATCTTAACAGTCATCACTACAAAAGCTGTAATTAGCCTTAATAACCAAGTTAACCAAATTGAGTAAGTCATTCTCCAAATTTTATTAATTCTGAGTCCCACTTTGGGCATTTATCTCCTTCCCCTTCAACATGCCTGAAACATTTGTAGCTTTAAAAATACAGCTCTTTGATGATTAAACACTTCATTCTGCTGTCCTTCTGAAATATTAACCCTGTTAAGGACTCAGCCAAAAACAGGACAAGAGCTCAGTGAGAAATCAGCATTTTCAGCACTTAGCAGAGGACCTGCCCCCTAGTAAGGAACTACTGGTTCTTTTATAAAGGATGTTTAATTATTTGCTATGAATTATAATGAAAACAAATTCAATACTTTAAAATTGCTTTCCTAGCTGCAATGCCTCAAAGTATATAAATAAAGGCAATTATTAAGTCACTGGTGTGTGCATCATTCAGTTTCTGAACTATCCATGGCACATATGAGCTCTAGCTTTTCTCCATCACCCCGCTTTTACTTTCCAACACTCCACCTAATTCACATTCAGTGATTTTAGCAAAAAGACACACTTTAACATATGAGGCGAAGTAAACCAAAAGAAGGAAAGTAACCCCTCCAGGGAAGGAAAACAAAAGCATTTTTCACACAAGGTAAATGGTTCCAATCCACTTAGTGGGCTTAAACCTACTCACATCCTATCATCCTATACCTGACTAAATAGTTAGAGAATGTGGGCAGAATCTTGTTGAGGCAGAACACAAATCATCATGAAAGCCTTTTGGTTACTTCTGCATTCCACCAATAGCAAAACAAGAATCTATACTCTCAGCAAAGGTGAGTAACAAGAATTAACTGTATTCCCCATAGGCCAATCTTTTCCACCCAACATTTAGATGTACAAATTATCACTACCATTTTGTCCCATCTCATATTTTCATTGTTTTACATTTCCAACTAGAAGATTTTTTTTTAAATCAACAAGCTCTGATCTATAAAGGGCAAGATATAGATTACCGGCCATAAGACCCTGGGCGAGCACACTAAGTCTCTCTGTGATGACAGTTCCCTCATTTAAACAGTGGGGACCATAATTTCTTCCTACCTCATAGGGCTGTTTAGAACTATGTGTTTGTGCTAAACCAGCTCCAAAAGGTCCACTCCCGCAAACCACTGTGATGGAAGACTTCGATGTTGAGGAAATTGTGATGCGAAGGTGAAAATAGAATTGGAGTACTCAGACTGCACGAGATTCTCTGAACACCATGATAGTATTAAATTTTTATATTTAATAAAATAAAACAATTAAGATAGCATATTAAATAAACAAAAAACCAGTGACATTAAATACTTCTCTAAACTAGTAATAATGAGTTCTTGCATTATACAATTATAATCACACTTGCCATCCAGAAACACTGCAGTCTCTCCTTTTCCCTCAGTTTCAACAAGAGGCTTTTAAATGTGTTTTCTTTTACTGTAGACATTATTCTCTGTAGCCTCCCAGGCCCCTACCCTGGGCCCACAGGCTAAGAGTCATGTAGAGGTCGGTCTAAGATGCTTTGGGTAATTACATCCTTACCTGCTTTCACCAGAAGGTATTTCTCAAACTCATCCCCAACTCAAAAGGGTTATTTAACATTTTCTCTGTTCATGGTAACTTCATGCCAAAGGATGAAGTACTTAAAGCCTGAAATGACTATTCCTTCAGCCTCCCTCTCCCTTGGCCACCTCTCCCCTTGGTATCTTTTTAAAACACTTCTAGTCTACCATACACTCTGCCTCCCTTTTTAGTTTCAATGCCCAGGTTCCATTTTCTTCTATAGAAACTCAAAATTAACAGTTATCAGAACTTATTATTATGAGGGGAAAAACCCAGAAGTCAAACCAGGTGAAATCTGGAACAAGAATTTGAAGATGAGGAAGAATTACTGTAAAAAATTTATAAAAAATGAAGATGAATAATATTCTAGGATGGTGTTATACTATTTCTATAGATTCAATTTTGACAAACATGCAACTTAGTCCAATCAGAGGGATAAGATGAACTAAAACAGATAGAACTTCAGTTTTATACATCATTATATTTTATATTTCTGGGGACATCTGACATTTAGAGAATAACCATTAGAAGCATGAAGTACTATCAGAATCATATCTATTGTTCTGGCTATTTATTAAAAACTACCTTAAAACTTAGTGGCTTTAATACAACAATATGTCATTACATCTCACAATGCTGTAGGCCAGAAATTCCCTCCTCACCACCCCCCCCCGACTTTTGCCCTGCCCCAACATGGCCTCTCCACATGGACAGCATGGTCTTTCTCACAGCATAGCAGCCTCAGGACAGCTAGACTTCTTACACAGAAACTCAGGGCTCCAAGATTGATCATTTCAAGAGATAGGAAGTAGATGCTGCCAGTTGCTTAAGGCTTGGGCCTAGAACCTGGCCCAGCAGTATCCTCTGCCATTTTCTGCTGATCAAGCATTTATAAAAATCACCCAGATTCAAGAGTAGGGTACATAGACTTCACATCTCAATGAGAGAGTAGCAAAGAACCTGTAGCCATCTTTAATCTATCACAATTACCAAGAAAGATTATAAATCTGCTAGATTACAAAATAGAAACTAAATTATTTGCCAATGAGTATGAGAATGTTGTTAGTTAAAATAATAAAGTTCAAGTAGACTATTCAACATATGAGAAGAGCTGTAAGTTGAGCAAAAAAAAAAAAAAGTCATTACGAAAACTTAATAGTATAAAAGGTATCCCAACACACATAGCAATATTAAGTGCTGGTTTGTATGCTAATTTTTATCCCTTCAAGGAAAATCCTAACAATATCAGGTAACACATGTTAGATTTCTAATTAGATTCTACATGTAAAGTTTTTAAATGTGTCTTTAGGGTACAAAGATTGCTCCATCTAATTCAGCAAACATATTTCTAAAAGTGAATGGCATCTACATTTACCCACCTGACAATAATTGCTGCTATGTATTGAATATTTACCTCACACTAACCTTGTGCTAAATATTTTACATACATTATCATCACATTTCACAAAAAAAACCCCACTTTATAGATAAGGAAACTGAGGTTTAGAGAGAAGTAAAAAGGTAGTGATGCTACTAAAAAAGGGAGCCAGGGCCTATGTTAATATTCTTAAATATGATGGTATTTAGCCTTCCATCTAGCTATGTAGTCAGAAAGTTCTTCTGTAAGTTAGGATTTGTATGAACAACTATGTATATATGAATGCTAAGATTAATGATTTTAGTCTTTTGACAGAGTCATCAAGACATTCCTCATATTTCAGAAATATAATACAAATAGTATATTTTCTAAAATTATGAAGTATCCTCAAAGGTATAGCTAATAAACCCTGTACTTTATTTAAACCTGTGTTCTTATGTACTTAGAACATGTCTCTCCAATGTGTAAGAAAGCACATCCAACAAAAACTTATGCAGGTCCATCTAAAAAGAGCCTAATTAAACAAAAGAAAATCGCATTTTTCAGGACTGACAGGCATAGCAAATAAGTAATTTCACTGTAGATTAAAACAGCAGATAAATAATCAAAAGCTCAACTTATGATTCAAGATTGATTATTCAAGTCAGAAGAAATCTGTTTTCTCTGAAAACATTATGATTAGGTCTGTTAGAGTCAAGTCCGTGTCAGCATTTCTGGAATAATGCACATGTATGTGGCTGAATATGCTCTCTGCCCGCTGGGCTGTATTGCTGGATAGAGCATTGTGTTTGTGACTGAATATAACACTATCTATTGTTATCCCCCACAGTCAATAAAACTTGTTTTTCAGGTTCCTTCTCCTTCATGATTTTTTGTTAACATCAAATCCATTCAGCAATTAAAACAAAAGCTCCACATTTTTGTGGGGTTTTTTTGAAAAATGAATTGATTCATTAAAATAAAATCTACACAACTTTCTATAAAAGATGCACTTGGAATTTTTAATAAATGTTGCCCTTCTCACACTTCGCAGGAAGATAACTACATTTATAATGCTACTGGAGAGAGCACTGGGCAGGGACAGTGCAGAGCAGAGGAGGGCAACCAACACTACCTTCTTTAAAGGTGAATAAGAAAGGTCAGTGGCTCCTTTTCCTCTCTCAAATTCGGAAAAATGAAAGTTATCATAAATGCTAGTTCTTATGAAATAGTAGCAGACAAAGTGAAACAATGCACTTTTGGTATTCCCTGGCTTCAGCAGTTATAAAACAATTCATAATACTTATAATATTTATTTTTGTTCTCAGAGGCTATTATAAGAGTTTAGAATTTCACGCATGATCCAATTAACTAATTATACTTATTTAGAGGCCATGAAATGCCTAATTGCAGTCACAAATAGGAGATCACTGGCATAATTAGTTGTGCTAGCAAAACTATAGTCACAAAATTTCTTGGGTCAAACTACACTAAAACTGCAACCCTAATTACAGTATTGTTCTCAGTACAATGCAGTGTTAATACATCAGTCACCGCTATGTTTGGAAAGTAAGTAAGTAATGTAAAAATATTCTGCTTTAAATTTGATAATGCTAGTTTCTAATTCACAAAAACATTTCTGGGAAAATTTCGAAATAAAACCTCAGGAATACTGTAACGACACAGTTTTTGAGATTGCTCAGGTCAATCAGGGCTAAACTCTCAGCTAACTGGTACATAATTGGTTATCATTTAACCAGGCTCTGAGAAAATTCTAAAGTAAAATACCCATCTTCTTGTTGTCAAGAAAGAAAATAAACCAGGGATTCTCAATGAACTGGTACTCTGGGTATGTTCCTTCTCCTAAACCTGTGGCCCTTTATCTGATATACAGTCTTCCCAAGCATTTGATATGTCACTGCTGTCAGTCAACATGCAAGGCTCATCCAAAACAGCAGGATCTCATTAGGAGCAAGCTCCTCCACCCCTCAACCACTCTTCTCCTTCTCAAGGAAGGGAGGAAGGGAAAGAAAGAAAAAAATTAGAGAGGAGAAGAGGAAAAGGGACAATGGCAGATGGTTTATTTTGAGATACAAATGGGGCAGTCAACGGGTGGTAAGGTGAGGGAATGTGAATTGTGGGAACCTGCAAGGACATTTTCCATTTGGTCTGCACTGGCTGCTTAATTAAGCCTTCTTCATAAACAGTCCCACGGTTTGTTCAACAGTCCTGGCTCCAAAACTATATAAATCTCTTTCTGAAAAGGTTCAACTGACACACAGTAGTGATTTATAATAGTGGCTCATTCATTTTAATACATAAAATGTATTAGTTCTATGGTCAAAATTTTCTGAAACATATCCTACATTATATAACGTCATTTCTATAGTTGTCTTATGCTGTCTTGGGTTGCTTTTTATTTTTTCTATTTCCTGACCAGACTTGAAGTTCCCCAATGGCAGTGCCTACCTCAGGGCACTATAAACAGTAGGTTCCTGTAAACTTATCTACTATTGAGGTAAGGCACTCAACTGTCTACCATCCATATTTACGTATATGTGCTTTCCTGAGCAGTTTATACAATGACCCTCCTTTCATTTGCCATGGAGAACCAATTTAGGACAAAAGATAATCAAGAGCCTACTAAAAAATAACAAATTTACCAATGGTTATTATTATAGAGTACTGATGGTCAGGTAAACATATTAACACTATACTTGTATTAGAATCCCAAGAAAACAGGTTTGCAATATTCTGTAAGATTAGAACTAAAATTGTATTCATAAAAACAATTCCTTAATGCACTGACTTTTCTGTGGAGTTCAGAAAGAACCTATGATGGGTGTTGGGTTTCTTGGAGAACAGAATGTTTCATTTTGCTCTAATTCATTCTATTACTGAATTAAACTTTGATGTATTGGTCTTGACAAGTGCTTCATGCTGATTGTATTGTGTATGATAGTATAATCACTCCCCATGCATTTCCCACTGGCTGGCTGATTAATGCAATAGATTACCTGCAGCATTGATGGCAAGGGGGAATCATTGCCCTTCTGTACTCTAAACTGTTTGCATTTCAGTCTGCGTGTGTGTGTGTTCATGTGCACACAGGTATGAACATCGTACACACGGGCAGAGAAGGCTGGATAAAGAAGTGTAGGAAAAGACAAAATTGAAGACTCAGTGAAGACTGATGCCTTTTAAGCATTGTTCTTAGTACACCGAAAATATTTACTATTTAATGCTTCCAAACAGGGTCAAGCATAATACTTCAATTATTCATTCACAAATACTTACTGAGCATCAACTATATGCCAGCCACATTTTTTGCCTTACAAGAAAAATAACTTTAAAATTTGTTACTTTCAGTACTCTAAGTAGTGGAAGGGAAGGGAAAAGGGACAGTGTGTGAAATTATCAAATGGGCACTAATACAAAGATAAAAAGAGTACTAAAAAAATGGCTATGAAATTAGTTTAAATGTCCCAATAAAGATAGCAACTGACAATTAAAGACTATTAAATACAGTGAGTGGTTTAATGGTTTCAAAACAAACAAACCTCTTGGATTACTTGGTCTACATAGGACCCTAATGTTTAGCAAAGAACATCTTCTAACGTATGATCAATCTTGTTTTGGTGAACAGGCTGTTGGATATAGTAATCTCATCTTGAAATGGCAGGGAGAAGGCGAGATATACTTTTGTGCTCTTGGTAGCATTTTGAAAGCATTCTTCCTAGCAGGATTTTCTCTCAGTTCCAAGCCTGTATTTGACCCAAGTGCCTTTGTTTGGAAGTCTTGCATCCAACTCTTAGCCCTTGCTCATCCACAGGGTAAGATTGGCTTCCAATCTAATTCCTGCCTTATGAATGCTTCTCTCTCTCTTCTCCAGGTTTGCTGAAGCCAATTTTGAAATTTACTAATGTCCCCTAGAATGAAAGGGGCCAGGATCATGACCTAGAGTCAACAAGTTCCAGCTGGTCATAGCTCAAAATCACAGAGATTTGGCTATTTCAAAGGTTATCTTTGTAGCAAAAAAGCACAGAAAGTTGAGTGAGTTAGCCACATTTCAGACAACTACTATCACTACCCCTGGCTATTCTGTCACCAGATCAAAGCCTGAGAAAATAGCCCTAAAACCAGTTATTAACTCAGTCGAGAAAGTTAATATCAGAGGCATTGGCATTTCACTATACAGAGTCCTATTCTTATTTCAATTTTGGAATTTTAAAATAAAACAATGTTATGCAATTTTCAGGCAAGTTTTAGCAGCCTCACAAAAATTCACTTGCTGCAAATCACCAGCTTTCCTTCCCCTAAAGTATTTAAGAAAATATTATTTATATACATAAAAAAGTCATTCTTTGTTATATCTCTAGCGAGAGTGGCTATTTAAAAGCCTATTGAAGATAGTGATTATCAAGCATGTATTTTTAATATCAGAATCCTTTGTTCCAGAAAAATCTTAATGAGAAGCCTGATATTAGACATGGTGAAAGTCACACTGCTCTAAGTGAGAAGGATCTCTCCTCCTTCCCCTCTGCCCCAGGGCTTCTGCAGGCCAGTGCCTGAACACCTTGGGCTCTCCTCCCCCTCATGAGCCTACCTCAGCTTGAATTAGCTGTGGCAACATTTGTAAAGCACCTTGCTTGGTGCTGGCACACATGGACAGCAGCCTGAGGAGTTGCTCCAGTCCTCCCTTAGCTTCCACTTCTTTCATTCTAGCTCCTGGCATCCCTGATTCCCGGTGAAGCCCCTGGGAATCCCAGATGGCCTAAAATGAGGCTTCTCTGACCTCGTTAATTTTTGTAAGCTGCCACTTCAGGGTAAGAAATGGTGAAAGAAAATTTTCCCCAGCTTGTCTTTCTTTATTTTCACTCTCCCTCTCTCCCTCCACCCTACCACGATAGTACTCTCTAGATCCACAGTTTAGCAAGGAGACTTTTTCAGCCAGATTTCCCTTTGGTGGATATTTCTTGAAGGCAAGTGCAATTAGTACTAGCTCTTAAGAATTTGGAAAAGTAGGAAAAGAACTTTTCTAAAAATTTTGTGAGGAAGAAAAGAACACATCTACCAATGCTATGACATTCCTATTAGCCACTAATGTGAGAGGAGTATCTACTGCCAATGGACTCATGTTATAAATAGAAAGATAACAAAAAAGTCTGTAACTAGAACCCAATGCTTGGTACAAATAATACTACCAGCACACTACATACATAATACAGTAACACTAAAGTGTACTACAATGAACCATAGGCATTTAACTCCTAATCAAATCTCCATGGTCTATATTTAGAATAGAGTTTTATAAAAACACACAATAGGGTGATCTTCAAGTATTGTTACAAATTATCTTGTTCTAAACCTAAATAATTTAGAAATGAATGCCATTAAAACTTTCCAGTTGGTTAGATAAAAGGATCAAGTGAACCATAAAGACCTCTTTTAATCCTAAGAATCTACAATTTCCTATTAATGCATATTTTAAATTTTTTTCTCTTTATTTCCACTCTTCCCCATACAGGGTATATTGAATGGATAATTAAACCCCAGCAGCTGTAGTCAAGAGAAGGATGGTTTCTAGTAATACACAGGAAGTATTTACCATAGGTTTACTCACTGTACAGAAATATGCATTCTCTATTTTGGTTAACTTCTGATCCAAACTAGAAATTACTGTGCCTACTTAAAGAAGCAGAGAATAAACCCCTCTTCCCACCCCCATAGCAGGGCAGAGCTCAGAGGCTTATAACCCAAGAATACAGAGCTCTTAGTTATTTTTTTTTTAATTTCAGAATATTATGGGGGTACAAACAGTTTGGTCACATAAATTGCCGTTGTAAGAGACAGAAAGCAGTAGGACCGCACAGAGAAAGAAACCAGGCCCCAGTAATGAGGATCCAGAAGCAGACGGGCCTCCTGAGAACAGTGCTGGAGGGAAGTAAAGCCTCCTGAGCAATACAATTGACAAAGCCTCTGTATTTAGAGGGAGCTATGAACAGTTCGGGCAGAAGCAGATATTGAGACTGGAGTACACAACTGCATTACAGAACAGGACAGCTCATGTGTAAGAGGGGTCTGCAGAGCCTACAGACTGCATGAGATAAATAAGTGTTGGCAACTGTGTTGTCATTATTAGGGCCTGGTACAGGCCAGGGCAAAGACAGTGAGCTGAGGGTCTTTACCAGCTCCTTATCAAGGGGACTAGAAAAGGGGATCAAAACTTTATTGTAACCCATGTAAAGCATGTAATATCTGTATTTATGATAAGCTTAAGTTTATGATATAATACAATTTCTCAATCAATAGCATGTATTTGTCTACTCTACATCAATGTATTTGTTTTCTCAAGAAATCTGAAGTTAGTGAATCCCTGTAAACACGGGTGCAGATGGGTGACTAGACTAGGTAAGCTCAGCTGACTACTGCAATAAGGATTGTGAGACCATGGGTAGGCAGACCAGGCTAGGCAGCTTTTACAGGTTTTACTGGTACCTACAGGAGCTTCACTTTGCCCCTGTACTGCTCTGAGTAGAGAGACAGCCTGGCAAAGAGATACTTAACAACTTCTTAAAATAAGGTGAGGAAGTTCTTTGGTTTGGTGGTTAAATTTTTGAAGTCACTGACACCTGAGATCAAACTCCTGCTCTGCTACTGTGACCTGAGGCAAGTTATCAAGAGTCCTTAAGCCTCAGTTTTCTAGGCTGTAAAATTAGGGCTAATAAGTATACCTATCTCACAGGGTTGTTTTAGGGATTAAAATAACACATGCATTAAGTGCTTAGCATAGTGCCTGACAAATAAATGTTGGCAACTGTGTTATCATTAGTAGCGAGACCAAAACTGGAAATAAAACAAGGCACAAATCTAGGTCCTATGATGCTGATCTGCTGCCTCCCTCTCCTCCCCTTTTAAGTAACAATAAAGAACAGCAAGGTTGAGTTGCAAATCTTAAAGACAACATTTTTGATAATGAATTTGACTGTTCTAACTTATCCTTTAGAATCTTATTTCTGTGTACAAAGACCCAAACACTCTCCTAAAATTACTAAGAGTTTCATTTTGAATGTGTGACTTAAGCATTATCGGGTCTCCTAATGTTTGCATCTCTCTACTTCCTCCTTACTACCAGTACCATCACCAACACTAAAATCAAATAAGTAATACATCTGTTTCTCTGGACATAGCAAGTGCTTAGTACATACTGATAGGCCACAATAAGACTTCTGGAAAGAAGATGAACGATACGGCACCAACAGTGGGGCATAGTGGTAGAGCTGCATTCTGTCTGTGCCCAGGAAGACAAGTTGGTAGATAACAAGCAATCTCTGATATGTGGTTCATTAGGATTACATGCCATACTCACTGCTATCTGGAAGTTTCCACGTCTGTACTGACATCTTTTTGCTGCAAGAGAGCTCTGGGAATTGCTGTTTTCTCCACAGCACTAGCAAAGAGGTACTAATACAGCAAACTACTTTGGTATGCTTTCTAGTTCTCAAAAAGAAGTTACTCCTTCCATTCATCAATCACCATCAGCTTTAAAATGTGGCAAGCTTCAGTTAGTTTGAATTTACCACAGAAACTAAGTAAGGAGCTCAAAACAGTGGGGAGAGTTATTAAGCCTATTGTTTTCAGAGATGTAAGATGGCATTCCCCAGAAATTTCTCCACAATTGCCTTAATCCTTTAGAATCTTATTTCTGTGTACAAAGACCCAAAGGCTGTCCTATATTACTGAGAGTTTCATTTTGATTGTGTGACTTAAGCATATGCTTTCCTTCTTATTCAAGAATAATGTGGGTGGGTACAGAAGAATCACTACTTGTGACTGGGATGGGAGATGGGACAGCATCTGGGTCCATGGAAATGGACTCAGGTAATTTTGAGCATTTTGCAATAAATGTGGTCCCAATGGGTGGGCTGAATTCCCTACTGCTGAACATAGATTCACCCTAATTCCAAGTGCCCTGAATCTATATATCACTCAATCTAGCAACCTACCAAGGAACGTCACAGCTGTTGCTTGATAATAAGTGATCTACCTTACAATAAAATGCAAACTAGAAGGAAAGATCTAACTCTGGCTATTTCTGTTCACACAGAGTTAGGTCTCCAGATAGGAAGCTGTGAAAAGAACTCTGAGAGATACCACCTTGTTCTTGTGAACTGAGTAAGCAGAACTCAGTGCAGCAGGGCCCTTGCAGTAGCAGCCCATCCTCTCCTTAAGAAACAGGATTTATATACTAGAAAGCATAGCACATGACTCAGCTCAGAGAGAAAATGTTTAAAATTTGGGGGAAAACATTATGTAATACTTGAAAATGAAAATTTAAGAATCTTTCCCTGTGATAAAACTGTAATTAAATGTTACTTAACTGTTTCCTCTAATGACATCTATTTTAATTAGGTTTTAATAGACTGGCACCCACAACCTATAGTTTTATGAAGCAAAGTAAAATTACAGTCTAGGAAGACATTTAAGGAAAGAGACCCATCAACACAGATGAGAGGTTACAATATGATCCTCTTATCCCTAAAGACCCCCACAGTAACTAAGTGTGCTGAACAGACAGCCATTAGGGCTAACAGTAGGTGTGCTCGCCACCAATCAGCACTGGGTTGTTCTTTGAAATCCAAGGGTTATTTCTGTGATCTGCTCTCCAGAAAATTTGCATGTCACTGAATAAAGGAAGCAACTGAAGAGGTGTATGTTCTATAGCTTCTACTAAATATGCAGCCTCTATCAAAAGTGCAACCTCTACCATTGCAAGGGGACTTTCTGTTATAAGATTTTAATACACACTTTTTCTCATAGCTGATTATGGTACATTATTCATGTTGAGAACACTGCCTTATGTTGGGAAAATGAACATCATGTAAAGAAAGTAAAATTAATATTTGAAAAACTGACTCATGTGCAAGATAAATGTTCTGCAAATGAGATGCACTAAACAGGATCTTAATAGTATGCATCTGTATCTATTTCATACTACATTATGAAAATCAGGGAGTAAATCACAAAAATTAACTCAGACCAAATGAATATCATAGGCACTTATATTATAAAAGAAGAACTGAGAATAATCAGTCCCTTTGTTAGCTGGAGACTTGGGGGGGGGGGCACGATTGGGCCTGTTGCTACCACAAATAAGTTCGCATACATTTACTTGAAAGAGAGAAAAAGTTAAAATGAGTACCTTATTTTTAAAACTAATTTTGAAACGTCAACACTGTTAAATTTTCATAAAGCACATGTAATCAGAAAATTGTAAATCTTAGGGAGGGGGATATCTGGTCCTGTGAAAGAGATTTTGTAATCTTCTGGCCAACAATCTGATGGATCCAAATCCCTTTGCCAAGAAGCAGAGTTACTTGGCTAAGATACTCTCACTTGTACACTTTCATCAGATTAAGGCTTTCATGCCAGAACCTTTTTTTTACTGGTGTATTGGCCACTGCCAGAAATGGACCCATCGAATCCACTGGTGCTAAGGAGTTAAGCATCTGAGATTTAATTTAACAGTTTCAGCTTTATTAAGCTGTCACAGAGCGGCCCCACTTTGATAACAGTAGCTGCTCCAATTATGGCTTGGTTTAGGGTTGACAAGTATAATGATTCATTCGTGGCACATGAGAAGCAATAAAAGGTTGTTTTGCATTACAGCTTTAAAAATGTGGGCACTTTTTTCATTTAATTTGTCACTTAGCTTTTGCTAAGAGGACATTTAAATTGCAGTAAAAGGCAAATGGGGCTTTTAGTTTAAATGTAATCCCCATATTTAAATGATCTGTAATGGCGCAGTGTTGGAGTGGGAACACTATTGTCTCACAGTGGGTCCTGATGGTGACATGTGACATTTGTATTCAGGTCCTGTATTATCCATGTGGCTAAAGGGCTTCCAATTTCATTTCACAGCCAGAAGCCTGCAGAAAACACCAATTAACTTGCAGATCCCATTTGCCGACAAAACTCAGCCTCTTCTCAATGTCTGGCATCTGGCAGTGCTCAGCATTTAATTCCAAAGCAGAGCCTTGAAGCAATGTGAGCCCTATGTAAGGGCACAAAGTCAAATTCCCCCATTTTATTAAGAAGCAAAAGCCTTTCCTTTTGTAATCCAGAAGCAAGGTTTAGTTAATTTTTTGGTGAATGAATATTAAGATGTGATAGTTACTGTTACTTCTACAAGAGATTCTTCACAGAACTTAGAGCCCATTAAAATGGCAAGTGATCTCTGCTTACCATCAGAGTACATAGAAGAATTTCTAGCAGTCTTGTAATGGGGCACCGGGGAGATGAACTAAAATCAAAGAACTTGTATAAAGCCTGGCCCTTAATTAGAAAATAGTCCATCAGAGGGTAAAACTAGAATCAGCTGGTGGAAACTTCCACCTCATGAGAATTTATACTTTTGATTGAGGGTTAAGGTACATAATTTTGAAAACCAACTTGGAAAAGTAAAATGTGACTATGAATTAAATGTGAACACTGCAAATTTTATTTGACTGTATTACTCATGCTTTTTTGGTAACCAAAAAATTTAGTTGGTGTTTTCTTCCTAACCAGTTATTTGTAATTCTAAGTTTCTCTAAGTACCAAAGCTCTTTAAGTTTTACTCATTTAATATTAATCCAATACTTTTTCCTTAAATAATCCCCTTCATTACAGTTTTTTAATGCTAGTCATTTTTACTTTTATAAACCAGCTAGTCAATTCAACATGCATTAATACTACAGAGTTATAAAATGGAAGAGGGTTTACTTGAAAAAGTAAACAATTCAGTATTCTATAAAAATATTAGTTTAAAACATGCATTACACTGTGTTCTCTAACCATCACATTGTGCCCCCAAGTATCATTCCAATACATTGAAACTATCTACTGTAGTCATAGGACTGATTTAAATTTTGATTGAGGAAAAAGGCCACTACCATTATTTCAGGAGTGCTAAGGAAGTACCAAGATTAAGTTATTACAATATACTTAAGATAAAATGCCAGGGAAAAGGGTTAACAATATCTAAGAGTAGTCAAGTAGCAGACATATACAAAAAAAATCAAGAGTTTCTGTCCACAGCCAAGTTTTTGAATGCACATCCTACTAACAGGAAAAAAGAAACATGTCAAATTCTTTACCAACTTGCTTCATCATAACCCTAGATCACACAATGTCATCTTGTGGAACTCTCCTAACCTCCTAGCTTAAGTTTCTTTATCTATGAAGCAGTTGATCTCAAATGTCCCTTTCAATTATGATCATGTGGTATCTTCACAGAAAAAAGTTTCTCTTGGTCTGGACTAGACCTGAGATCAGTCAACATGATGTGGTCCATCATTAGCCAAGAAAAATTTCACTGAGACTAGGATCGTCTAGTAAATATAACCAGAATTTTCCTCTCCTAAAATTAATACAGGCACTGATATAATGTTTGTCAAAAATTTCATTTGTCCCTTATAGATTTCTTAATAGAAAGATAAGATAGCAAATACATCATTTATTACTTCACTAGTAATGAGCACTGGGTAACAAGATTCATCCCAACAAAAGTCCCAGTATTCTTTCAGGGAACATAACTAGTAGACTTCTCATTTTTCAACTACCTGTTATATTTATATCTTTAACTAGCAAGGATTTAGGAAGCAGTAATATTAGAGTTTGCTTTTCCATTCTGAAGACCAACAGTTCATCTAAATCTATAGCAGCCAAAAATAATATAAATAGCCAAACTACTTTTGATAATTCCAGTGTGGGGAGAAGGAGAAGGCAGATTCCAGATTTTAGCTGAATTGATTACAATATTAATCTACAAAGCAGATATTTTAGAATAATACAGCTTTTTTCTCTGAATATTTAAATGTGTATTCCTGTGCTTAACTTCCTCAAGATCAGGCAATTCACCCAGAACCCTGCCAAGGCTGTTTTCTGTTAATGCCAGCCCAAATCCTCATTCTTCCTGTTCTTCTAACCAGTGTATATTGACTACAAGTTCCATGTATGCGCAGCTCTCTCTCCAGCAATACAACAACCATGTTTAAAACATTCAACTATCATGTTTATCCATACACAACTGAATGGCAATTTGTCAGGAAACATACTTACCCAGCTCATCCCAGAGCTGCCTATATTTGTCAGTCATTGCAGTGCCTTGTTGCCTCCAAAGTGACAGGCGAGGGTCAGCCATGAACTGCTCTGTTATCAAGGTCAACATGCGAGCCCCATTGGAATCCCTCATCTTCAACATTTCCCGCACCTAATGGGGATAACAGACCTTTAGAAAAATGTTCAAAACAAAAAACCAAAAACAACCCACACAACACAAGAGACTTTTCTCTATTTCTTCCTGGGAAATGGAGGTTAAGCCTTCATACCAGCCCTCTTAGGTAAACAAAAGTATGTAGGTAAAAATCACTTAAATAGCAATTTAATCAAAGAAATTACCATTCATTATTTCAAATTATGTTTTAATATCCATATAAGGAAAAGATGTTTCTCTAACTTCTCAATTCCAAAATAATTTTTGGATGGGTCTCATATATCTGATTAAGGTGATTAAATCTCGTTTCATATGTCCAGTACAAACATTTTTCTCGAGGTCTTCTTCAAAGTATCTCTCTTATCTAAACCAAGTACACTTTGTGATTCCAGATTATGCTCCAACAAAGTAGGCATTCATGCTTTGACAAACCACTGAAGCGAAATCTGGCACTGGAAACAGGTATCTGAACCTAACTAGTTTAACAAAACAGGTTTTAGCAAGGTGCTCCTGCTTCCTTGCATAAGATGAGATGCCATAACTTTGCTAGCCTAAAGAAATACAATACCAAAACAAACACAGCAAATAGTTTGGCACCTTCCTGACTCTCTAACTGATTGTACTTATCACCACAGAACTAGAGCCTGAGCAGAGTTCACTGAGAACACTTTAGGGATCTTCTAAATAGATCTGATAATGATAGCATCTGTTCTTCAGTTTTTTAAAAAAACAGTTTTATTGAGACATAATTCATACACCATACAATTCACCAATTCAAACTGTAGAATTCAATAGTTTTTAGTATATTCACAGAGTTGTGCAAGTCCTTCAGTTTTTAAGATAAATTAGTAATTTTAGTAAGTTGTTTCTCACTGAAATTTTTTTTACATGAAGAGCAGCAATATACTTCTATTCACTCAGATGGCAAAGTTTTTGCAATGGTAAGAGGAAATGGGCAGGGCTATAAGTTCAAGAACTCTCTTCCTTTATATGAGTGATCCATGAAGCAGAATAACCACTTACCTAATAAGTTAACTTGGCCCCTCATGCTGAAACCTCAAGTTCTACCCATTATTTTTGTGCTATATTTCCCAAATAAAAGAAAGAAAGGAAATACAAGTCTCTGTGTTTCCTAAGTCTCTCTGTAGGAAACCCTAAATGAAACCATCCATTCCAAAGGTGTGTGCTACTGTGTATTCAACAAATGAGAATCCCAGCTGAACAACAGTTGTCCATGTAGGAAATTACCAGAGCAAGGTCATAAGCAGTAAAAGGGGAAGGGGGGAGGCTTTTCTCAGGAGTTTCTCTATATGAAGGACAAATAAAGGAGAAAATGGCAGATCTTTAATAAAGCAGCCCAAATGGAGGAGGTCAAGAGATCCTGTCTCAGGCCTTTCCTCTGAAGAGCAATGGTACTCCCTCACCTGCTTTAGAATTTGAGCCTTATAAAGAACTCAAAAGTACTTGTACCCTGAATCACAAAACTTGTGCTTCCAGAAGGATTATTTCAGTAATCTTACAAAGAAGTATATTCCCAATATCGAAGCACTAAAAAGTCACGAACAGGTGAAGACTAGGAGGAAGAAGAGGAGTTGCCATTTATTGGATATCATTGGGTTTTGCATTTATACTTACCATTTCATCTTCACTAAAACTATGTAATGTAGGCCAGATTATAAACTTCATTTTATGAATTATAAAACCAAGCCTCACAGAAGCAAAGTAACTTACCCAAAGGACAAAGGGAATCGCTGGGATCAGAACCCAGATCTTCTTTAACTCCAAAATTTATGCTATTTTTAAAATCAGATGTTGCTATTACTTTATATGGCAAATAGTGTGTACATAATATGCAGGGCAAAAATAACAACTTCAGACCACTTTAATACTACATCTTTCACATGGCTTCTCCTAGGCCACAGTATACTCCTTGCTGAAATGAGAATACTGAAATACTTCCTATGTATCTAAATATACCAAACCTTTTACTAGTATATCAATGAATTTGATTTAATATTTATTTAACTGATAGATTTCTAACCTATTGCTCAGCACCAGCAATGAAAATAAATGCTTTATTACTAAGCATATAACCTAGAACTCTATATTAAGTATATCTCTACCCTAACGGTAATTAATTTTCAGACTGTTGATTCTGAGGCATTACAGGAGTTTGAAGTGCTTGTGAATTACCAAAGAATTATTAAATCATGTATGAAGTAGTTTCAGAGTTAAATGTATTTTATTGTAATCTAATTATTAGAAAATTGGTAGTGTACATATGATATAAGGGATAAATCTTTATTAACAGGGTATTGACTAATCAGAATATACTATTTCCTAGTTATACTCGATAACAGAGTTTACTCCAATTCTTCTGAACTAGAAAAATCGTTTAATTATTTTTAATATTAAAGAAGCTATTTAACAAACGTATCAATTAACACAGTTATACATTCCCTTTAAACCATTTTAATACATTATCTATAATGATGGCTATATGTCTAATGAAAATAAATATATTGATTTAATATTATTTAAAAAGTATTTTATCCATTATTTAGAAATGTGTTTACGGAAGTCAAAAAGTTCTGTATAAAGCAACAGACATAGTTTCTGTTCACAAGGAATTTATGACCAAAATGATTTTAATTCTTGGGCCATCAATTTTTGGTGATGAAACTGAATGGCAGATACCAATATTTAACACTATTATCACAGCAACTTTCATAGATATGTTATTATTAGCTAATTTCATAAAAGATAAGGAAACTGACAAATAATTTGCTAAGGTTCATACATTTAGAAACATCTAGTACTTAGACTTATGCTGAGAACTGTCTGACTCTAAAACCCATGTTTCTGAAAATAACTTGAAGATACAATGACATTATTAACCTAAATATACAAAGCACATTTTAATTATATTTAAAGATATGTTATTACTTGGGAAAATTAACAAGAAAAATAAAAAACTTAAAAAGATGGCATTTTAAATAACATTAAGCATTTTATTTGTTTTTACTATTGAAAGAGCTTTTGCAAAATTGTATAAATTATCACTATTTCATTAATAGGACCTGAGAGACAAAAGTCTTGTCTAAGGTTATCTAAGCAAATAAAAGCTTGCATTACACCCTAAAAGTTTCTATTGGTCCATCAACTTAGACCCTGTTCTTTAATTTTTTTTTTTAAAAAGTCTTTATGCTATTGTAAACATGGTCATATATAGATCGTTCCTATATGTGTATATATTTGGAATATTTCTTTAAAAATAAACAGTCATACCTTTGCAAAGAGTAAATTAAGCTGCTTCCCTGATCCGTGGTACCCGCCCTGGGAAAGGAACAGTTTAACCTGTTCTTGAACCTGCTCTTCATCTAAGTGCCAGCAGTTTTCATCATCTATACTAGCACCTGCTGTTGGATCAGGAGCACCTAGAAATAGAAAGAAAAAAAATAACACATATGCTAGATAAAAACTCTGTGCTAAAAGGATTCCGAAGTAAGATTGAAAATAATTATGATTCTCTAATTTTGCCTACTTTTTAATCCAATCTCAATTTCAGTTATACATACAAATATATGACTGAAAATAAAAACAGGAATCACTCTTTTATTTCCAGGACCTTGCTAATTTGTGCTAAGCCAAATGCAGATTATTTCAGAACTGAGATGTTTCCATTTTTTTAGGATCAGAGACTCTATCTTTGGAGATGAGTTTACCGGTTCTCTAAAGAATTAAAAAGTCACAAATGTTTCATTGTAAATATGTGATGTTTATAAAGCTCTACTGTGTAGGACATGCTAGAAAAATGTCTTTCAAAGACATTAGAAAAATGTGAAACAAGTAAACTTAGCAGAATATTTCTCTTTTTATATGTTAATTCAAGAAGTTTTCACCATTATGTTCTGCTGTATAAACTACATGCTGACATAAGTCTTTAGTTGCAGAAAACCAAAGATTAAAAAGGGAAATCAAGCCTCATGGGAACAGGCAGTGCAGCTGTTGTACTAAACCAGGTTGTAGTATCACCTTGCCAAACTGCATAAATATTTTATTGCTGAAGTACACACAAAAGGTAACAGCTATATAATAAGCACTATGTGTATAGTCTACCTTAGAAATTCAAAAATTACACAGATATTTAGGCAGGTAAAAATTACATTTTATTATTCATAAAATAAAATAAAATGGTATTTTTTAAGTCTAAGATCCATAAGTAATACAAAACATTTTAAATCTAAAAACCATTCATCCCTAGTGTTTTATCTCCTTATCAACCCTTAAAAATACATTTGCAGATGGAGGTTTGTATTTTGTTTTCTTGTCTTCTAATGATAAATGCAGATGCCATTAACCAAGGAAATAATCACTAGCATCTGCTTAGAACAAGGATCTACTAGTCCCTACTATTAATAGTTCCTAGAAGGCAGGTCTATGAACATCCCTGGAACAGTGTATGTTCATTCATTCTTTCATTCATTTAGCCAGTCAGCATATTTACTGAGTGCCTGAAATGGTGCCCGCCTCTCTGCCAGACTTGGGGATAGAATGGTGTACAAAATAGACAAGAGTTCCTGGTCTCACCGAATTTACAATCTAATTCAGAGGCTTTCAAACTTTTCTGACCAAGACCCACAAAAAGAAATACATTTTATATCATGCCTAATAAACTTATGTGTCTGGGTGTTTATATGATTATAGATACCTATTTATCTGAGCAAAAGTTTGATGAAAAAAATCCTTACTATAAGTGAAGAAGTCTGATATTTTCTATTCTATTTCATTTTCTAAAAAGGGCTTGCCACAATTTTATAAACTGATTTCATAACGTATAATGGGTTGCAACCCACTATTTGAAAAACACTGTTTTTCCTGCTCTATTTCTTTAAAAAAAAAAGAAAGAAAAGAAAAACACTGTTTTAAGTGATCCAGATAAAATATCGATCTAATAATCATAGACATAAATGTCTAATAATAAGTGGTAATAATTACCCAAAGGAAGAAGACAGGATGCTGGAAGACTCTCTAGCAGAGAGCTCTGAGTTGGCCTTGGATTGCTGGGGTAAGCATACCTTGAGGAAATGGCACCAAGCCAAGATCTGCCTTAAGTAGATTAGAAGTTAATTAGAAGCTAACTAAAGGCAGGGAAAGGAGGGAACAGGCGTGCATGAGAAATGAAGAAAAGAACTTGGACAGAGGATGTAGGAAGGCAGAAAGAAACATGATGCATTAAGGAGAAAAAAAGGCAGTCCACGTGATCAAGAGTAGAGAATGAGGGGAAGCACAATAAAAGACAATCCTGGAAAAAAGCAGCAGGGCCAGACTCTGAGGGCTTTGGCTTTTGGTGAGGAGCTTAGATTTTTCCCTAAGAGTAATGAATGGGAATTCATGACAAGGTTATCCAAAGCTGAAGAATGGGCTACTCTAGATAGTAAAAAAATATAAAAGGTATTTTCTCCTGATGTGCATCAATTTCAACATTCCTACTGTAAGAATATTATGCAGCCATAAAAATGAAGGTAGAGATTTTTCTACATACTACAATGGAAAGATGTCCAGGATACATTGTTGACTAAAAAAATCTAGAGGAAAAGTACATATAATCTACCACCTTTCAGGTAAATAATTAGGTTTTAAAAAGAGCTACCTGTATCTTCTTGCATATGCATGAAATAGCTTAGAAGGACATTTAAAATGAGTACAGGCAACCTAGTTACATGGGTGAAGGAGATGCTTCCTTGAATACTTTTTATACTTTAAAAATTTTAGAACTATGTAAATATATATTTATGTATCTAAAAACATCGCTTTATCTGAAATGTGAAGGATGGGTTGGGGAACAAAAATACATAGTAATAGTATGCTATTTTGATGGTCTGCACACAAGATCCTGATGATAGCTTAAAATATGGCAGTGGGAGCAAAAATGGAGAATCAGACAGGATTTTAGGCAAAACACAAGACTTGGTGAAGAAATGAATATGTGAAGTATGGGAGATCAGAAGTGGAAAGAGACACGGGTTTCTGGATTAAACAACTAGACAGAACACTGGACAACTCACTGACACACAGACCACCAGAGAAAGACCGGGTTTGAGAATGGGAGGGCAGTGTGGTCACGAGTTAAGGTTTAGACACGGTGAATTTGAAGTACGTTTGAGATAGCAGAAAAGAGGAGAGAGGATTTCAAGCAGGGAGCTGGACAAACTATGGGAGGCAGTCCTGGTTAAGAAGAGTATCTAGGACCAGGTCCTAAGGAAGGCCAACATTTAAAGGCTGGGTAAGGGAATGAGTAAGGATGGCAGAGGGAATGAGTGGTCTCTTAGGAAGCATTAAAGACCAGCTCTTTCAGAAGTAAGGAAGAAAAAGTTGTTCGAAGCAGGGACTGGACAACTGGTAGATGTTTAACTCCATGAGAGCAAGAATTTTATTTGCCTTGCTTACCATGGCTTCCTAACTCATAGCCACTATCAGGTAATCAAGTACTGGGAGGAAGTGGGGGAAAGAGGGAGGGAAAATGGCATATATATGTTTCCTCCCCTGGGAATGGATTCTTCTCACACAGGATGATGATGATTTTTCTCCTCACAATGTCACCTGGAGGCAAGTACAGATCATGATTCCCATTCTACAGGAGGAGAAATAGGTTCCAAGTGGCTGTGACTCATCCACAGCCACACTGCTACATCCAGTCTCCTGATTTTCTTCCCTGCCAATGAACAGATCCCAGAACCTTGGAGCTAAAGTTGAGCCCAGAGGTCACCAAGACAGGGGTTGTCAACCCTAAAGCAAAGATAAATTTAAGGAAGCGTACTAGTATGTTTACAGGCATTTGTTAGCATGTTTCTCTTTTACAGGAAGCTTTAAGGACACACAATGCTGTGAAGAGTTAACTATCAGGTCTATACCTGTATCCCACAGAAATTCAGAGCTCCTAATCTGGCCCATCTCTTTAATTCTAGGGAATCTCATGAGTGCATGACACACACACACAAATACTGCTACACAAAGACAGCTATAGATTCTTCACCTGAATGTATCAAGAGACTTTCCAAACAACCAAACTACAGGATCCAGACATAGTATTTTTAAGTTCTTCCCAATATCTTCTTGGAGATCTGACACATCCATCCTTATCCTCTTCTTAAGGAAAACTCCAGAATAGCTACTAATCATTCATTTCCACTGTTCTCCTGATAAACTGAGCTAAATAAATCCAATTTCTATCCTCATGGTGGTTATTTCCCTCAATTTTTGTGATTTTTAAAGTTGTTGTCTGTTGGGTGCTGAGGGCCAAAGTCCACAAGGAGTCTTGCCCAGAACTGCTCATATGGGGGCTGACTCCTATGACATGGCTGGAGACACTCAGCTGCTTGGGTCACAGCACGTGAGACTTTAGGTTTAGGTTTGCCACAAAAATAGCTAAATATTAAATTATTTAATTAGAATGTCAGTTGGGCATCCTACTTAAAAGTAGATCTGAATATAAAGTGGAGAAAATCCCAGTCTTGTCCTATGGCCTAAATTGGCAGAGTGGTCTACATGCATATATCCTCTGAAAACTTCAGGATATACTCGGGTTTTTTATGCTAAGAGGGAGAAGTGATATAAAGAAGAATCCAGAAATCACTCTTTACTTGAATTATATAATGTATTTTTTTCCCTCAAAATCTGGTAAATTTTAAAAACACTATCATTTTTGTAAAAAAATTATGATAGATTTTGAAACTGCTGTAATGGACCATCTAATTTATATACATACAGATTTTGGTTCTTACCCAAGTGCTGTTAGAAATGTCTAATAGCAAATGGATACATAAATGAATTGTGTTTTCTCAAGTTTTTAAGAAAATTAAGTGCTATAGTTTGTGTATCTGTCCCCTCCAAAACTCATGTTGAAACTTAATCCCCAATACGGTAGTACTGAGAGGTAGGGCCATTAAGAGGTGACTGGATCATGAAGGCTCTGCCCTCATGAAAGGATTAATCCATTCATGGATTAATGTATTAATGACTTAATAGTCTAATCAGTTACCATGGGAAGGAAGTGGCATCTTGAAGAGAAAGAGAGCCCTGAGTTAAGCCTGAGGCTGTCACCAGATGCAGCCCCTCAACACTGGACTTCTCAGCCTCCATCACTGTTAAGAAATAAATTCCTTTTCTTTATAAATTAACAAGTTTCAGGTGTTCTATTATAAGTAACAATAAACAGACTAATACATTAAGGTTTTGGTTTTTATTTTTTATTTTTAGGTAAGCTAGTATTAGAATGAACTTACTCTTGAGAGTATTGGAGAAAGGAGGAAGGCACTGGAGAAGAAAATGTCTCAAAGTTTACACATTAGTTGAGAGGATGTATAGAGCTCTTAATCCTGAATTAGAAACTTAGTTCTAGGCACCATTTGGAAAAACTATGCATCCTCTAGCAAATCACTTAAGCTCCTTAGCTCACCATTTCCTCAACTCTAAAATTCTATAATGTAGAAATAAAAAATTAACAGAGGAAAAAAATAAGAAATCTGCTCATGTAATATAGAAAACTTCCTAACTTAGTATTAAGAATGCAAGCAAAGATAACTAGCAGATAAATAAAACATAAATTTACTCTATATACAACTCAACATTCTAGGAATAAGACATATACACTATACACTGCAGACCAGGAAATTAAATGTCTATAACGATAATACTCACCGAAGTGAAAATTCATGTATTTAACTTTAATGCTAAGATTTAACTATTTAAATCCTAATGTCTTGATTACATGCATTATACAGTATTGCCTAAGCCTTATATAAAATGTAAGATTTGTAAAATTTATTTCTGCTTATTAATGGCTGTCTAAAATCAAAGGCAAACCTCTCAGCATTTAGCTTTGGGAAGGCAATGCAGAAAGAAACATAATTCATGGATTTATGCATTTTCTATTAGATATTCCCCAAGTTGGGCAGGAACCAGAATCTGTATGTAAGTAAATTAAATGGTCCATTAAAATGTTTTAAAGCCTATCATGTTTTTTACCCTTATTTATATTTATAATTATAAATGCTATAATATTTACAACTATATAATTAATCTTTGTGGGCATTTTATTACAGAGGCTTAATTTTTCAAAGTTGCAAGCCTTCAGGGAAAGTGAAATTATTTCTTGAAAAAAGGCAAAAGTTTGTCCCTCATTCCCAGATATGGATGTACAAGTTTGATTTACCCTCCTACCTTGATAATATAATAGCACATGGGGAAAGTGGAGGAGAACTCATGGACATGAAGAGCCACTAAATAAGTCTCTGGCTTCCTCTGTCTACTCTTAATCTGGTTCTAATTTAGTTTTGATTTATCCCAGCATCAAAACTCTCTTACCCCAGTAGCTCTAAAAATTAAGAGCATATTAAAGTTCCTAGAACTGGGCATGCTGGCATGTGCTTATAGTCCTAGCCACTCTGGAGGCTGCAGTGGGAGGATCACTTGAGCCCAAGAATTTGAGTCCTGCCTGGGCAACATAGCAAGACCCCAGACCTTTAAAAAGAAAATTCCAGGGCCCGGCGCGGTGGCTCACACCTGTAATCCTAGCACTCTGGGAGTCCGAGGTGGGGGGGTCGTTTGAGCTTAGGAGTTCGAGACCAGCAAGAGCGAGACCCCATCTCTCTCTCAAAAAAAAAAAAAAAAAAAAAAAAAAAGGAAATTCCTGAGGCATACTGTGAAAGACACCACTTCAGACCCATTGAATCAGAATCTTTTCCTGGTATAAAAAATGGAAGGGAGAATTGGTATTTGGAGAGACCGTTAAAGCATGGTGGCCCATTCTGGATCTTAATGAAAAGTAGTCACAATCCTGAGGTATCTGACAGACAGCTCTCCAGTGTATTAAGTGAAGCATATTTAAGACATACTGAATGAGATATCTATCTCATGCCATGGATACAGCCACTTCTAAGCATTAGATAACACCAAATTACTCTGCAAATTTTAAACGAGCTATGAAGACATCTTCACAATTGGCTTATGCTATGTCTGGTAGATGGAGCTACCCACAGCTTTGGGTTCTAATGGGGTGCTTAATGCTTTCTCTTTTCTTACTCTGCTGGAAAACAAATTCAAAACAAGAAAACAGTGAAAGGCTCTAGTTGACATAGTTAACATTTTCATCTTAACCATGACCTAACTGCAGTAACACTGTTGTCCAAATAATGCTTCTAACCATTTATATTTATGTAGCAGTGCCTCTTTTTGTTAAAATTAAATTGTCGAATTCAGTCTATTTAGGCATAATGCAGGCAGCAGATGTCTACACTGCAGAGGTGATTAATTCAGCCTCTTTCGGGGGACTTACAGAAGAATGCCATCTCCTACAATTTTAGTGTTTGCTGTTAAAGCTGGGAAACATTAACTTGGTGGCTTACAAAGGCATTGGTTCACCTGTCTTACAAGCTGTAAGCAAAATCCTGACATCAACTATTGGCACTGAGAGGGAAAAGGAAAGACAGCAAACTTTAGTAATTCAGACTTAAAAAAAAAAGTCTTTCTTTAGAGCAAAAAGAATTGGAAGCCTGCTGAAAAATAATGTGCACTGAATAAACACACACTTTAGAAATGCTTTGAATTTTAACCTTAACTAATTTCTCATTTCAAAGTAGTGACTAACTAATGCCTTCATTTCAATTTATAATCTTGTTATAGCTGAAACAGCCAGATCCTTCATCACCTTCTGTCCTCTATGGCCAGTCCATGTCATTCTACTGCCATGATACAGTATAGTGTCCTCTCAGAGAGCTGTTAGAAAACAACCTGTTTTCCTTATGGTGTGGGCTAATGACAGAGGAAGCCCTGGCATACCCCAGGTTCTGCACCCCCAACAAACCACCTTCCTTTCAGCTAAATGCCAAGGAAGTAAATAAGCAACGCTGTCATCGGCATATAACTCAGGGAACTCAAATAGACCTGTCAGGGTTTATGGCCCCTCCTCTATTACTTTCCTCTCTTCTGACTTTATTACTCATCTCTTACTATCATTTAATTTACTTGAAGAGTTCAATAGTATACTTATTCATGTACAGAAATAATGATGTATTTTATATGGATAAAAAGCAACAAAGTATTTGTATATTCTTCAATGCTTATTAAAAAGTGCAGAGTATAAACACAGAGTGCATAACAGGTAAGTCACTTTCCATCACTAATCTAATAAATGTATTAATGATTACTTGTTATACAAATATAAATATTAAATGCAAAGTTCTCAGAAAATCTTGTTTTTCCATAATTCAACTTTTTAGATTTATTAAAAGATAATTACCATGTTTGTAGGCTTTAAGAACAGTTTGCTATTATTTTTAAAGACTTTAAAAACTGTCATTTTCCTCATCTATTCACCATTGCCCTTGAAGACTCACAGCAACTGCCACATCACAATGATGGTGGTAATAGCAAGTTGTATTTACTACTTTAACCATACTGATCTTCAGAAATAGGCACTTTTTATTGTCCACATTTTACAATTAAGGAAACTGAGGCCTGAGGAGATTCAATTACTTGCCTGGGGTAACAAAGCTAGGAAGCAAAGGGCCAGTGTTCTAACGAGCTGTCAAATTTCAAAGCTGGAACTCTTAAATACCCTGAAGAGTCCCACACTGGGAGGTATGAGATGCCCATGTGTGGGGGAGACAGGAATAATAAGTTCATGTGGCCAACATGGAGAGACTCAGGGGTCAGTTAAAAGACAGGGATGGGTGAAGAAACTGCACACAGTTGCCAGTAATCCTTTGTAAATTATGATAGTTGGGATGGTGTCACAGACGACAGTGTGAGGGAAGACAAAATTTGGAGGTGAAGACAGGATGAAGGTTATTGGGCTAAAAGTAATCTGGCTATCTCCCCATTACCCTAGCAAATTCCTTATGGGCTACAGATTTGTGACTTTTTCCAAATTAAGAGATTAAAATATTTCTTTCGCCCAAGTAAAATGTAAAAATTTTTCATGTGACAAAAATAATATCATATATACATGATCATAGATTTCCTCAATTTTTTTCACAAAACATACTTAAATCATATTATGAAAACATCAAGTTTTGATTATAACTTAAGGGTTAAACTAGTAACTTTGGAAGGGAAATTTGGCAGCAATGACAAAACCCAAATTGCACATACCATTTGTTCTGGCATTTCCACTACTAATAACCTATTATTCAAAAATATTTGCAGAAATTCACACAGAAACATACTACTGCAACTTTAATGCTCTCCTATAGAATGCATTTGCTAATTATACTGACCACCAGGAGATTATACCTTTGTTTCACCAACTGTTAGCACCAGAATGTTCTACGTTAGAAATTATGTGCTTTTAATAATCAAATTATCTCCCTAGGATACTTGCAAAAACGGGTTGCTAATGCAAGCTAAATTACAATGAACACAACCATCCACAGGGAAATAAAAGGAAGAGAGATCTGACATGAGGCATCCATGAGATAATTCCAACTGTCACTTCCTGGTAGACATGGAACACGTATGTGTTCATGTCCTTAAAGAATAAATCTCCAAGTCTGTATTAAGAACAAAATAGAATGAAAAATGATAGTGTTACTTTTTGTTTAAAAATATGAGTGCTTATTACGTCATAAGTATTGTGCTCAGGGAGGCTATCAAGATACACAGGCCATAGTTTCAGCCCTGATGGAGCCTACAATCAAATGAAAATTAGGAGCTATGCAATGAAGATGGGACTGCTGAGTAGATTTGCTTATTTATTTGCAAATATCTAAGAGAACCTGAACAGACTGATATTACATAAGTTGGCTGTAATACAAAGGCAGTCAGAGGCTAAGAAAAGCAGGACAGGTAAGTATGAATGGAATTCCTGGTCATGGTTTTATAAGAACCATGGGCAAACAAATGGAAATGGAAGAACACCACAGACATGCACACCTGAGTAAAACTGCAAGGAGGTACAGTATGGTGCAGTATGGTGCAGACTCCTAGGTGTCTCCTATGTTTCTATGCATATATCACCAGCAAGGACACAGACTCAGAAGTGGAGGAGATCTCAGATGTTCATATGTTAACCCTCATCTGACATGTGAATAAATCCCCTCTGCATTTGGCTGACTGACATGGAATCTCTGAGCACATGACAGGGAAGTGAGGGATGAGTCCAGCCTACTTTGGAGATTGGCTCAGGCCCCGGGAGTAAAAGGATCACTGAAATGATCCCCCCCACCCTTTTCCTCTGTGCTAGCTTGGGGCCAATGCCATAGTTTCCCTTCAGTCTGTCCTTCTTTCTTATAGTCTGCCCATAGGGAGATCAGATCAGTAAAAGAACAAGAACAAGAGAGAAAATAGAGGAGGAGGAAATAAGTGCCAGAAAATCAGGGGAAAGCAAGCTGACCTCCAACTCTAACATTACCCATCCCTCAACTGGTTCCTGCTCTCTTCTTAACTGTGAGTACTTGTAGATACCCAATATGAGGGAAGCTCCTTCATCTTTTTTTATTACACATGTATACATCTTATTAAAATTCTCCAACACTGTTAGAGAAGATTATGAGTATTTTAAATATGAGAAAAAATAATTCCCATCCAAAGTCACAGAGATAAAATGCAGTGGAGACAACACTGGCCTTCAGACCTCCAGATTTAAAGTTCAATGTTCAGTCCCTACACCACAATTTACCAATCTACAATACATCTCCTTTAACAGGAAACATAAATGACAAGAAAAGGTCAAGTTGATTAACTAAGAGAGTGAGGTTAGTACTTGAGAAATCAATAAATCTCTAGATAAGTACTTAGCAAAGATACCAGCTACTTTTTGTAAGACTATGGAAGCTTTTATTAGAATATAAAACTAAGAGCAAACAATTTTGCTTAAAAAATACAGAGCTACAACTGGCAATCTCCTTAGTGGGCCATTAACATGAACTATCTTACAATCACTTTTAGCATGCAGTGGTTAATTTTATAACCTAATTAAAATTATGTGGAAAATTTTATGAAAACACATAGAAATATAAAAGGTCTACTGACAAGGACTAAACTATTATGATGACTAAGTCTATATTCTATTCTGTGACCTTGGGTAGGTCACTAACCCATTATGCTTAGTTTCTTCATCTACAAACTATTGCAATTACACATTTGCAATATCTAGCTTACAAAGAAATTGTGAGTGACAATGTGCATGCAAGAGACTTGAAAAAGCTTTCAATTCCTCAGGTCAAAATTCTTAAAAAATAAAATATTTCAAGATAATAAGGAAAAGCAACCAACAGAATTTTAAGAAACATTAGGATAAGTTCACAAGGAAAAGGAGAAAAACCTGCTGTTATCAACATATTCTGTATTTACTTAGAAATATTATATCTTGCTTCCAAGAAGGATTTCGGTAAGCTAAATCTCACCTTATGATACCAACTAATCAAGTCTAAATCATATCTTAACCCCATTTATCTAGTAAGGTGAAAGTGATGCGCTTCCTTAGAGAAAAATTAAACCCTCCCAATATTTATGTTCAAGACATTTTTCTCAACAAAAAAATTATACCCGCAAAACCATATAAGAAAGTACTGCATTAGAATGGATATAAAAAGAGAGAATGCCTTGGGTACAGATGTTTGGAGGCAGGTGGGACCGGGTAGTCAAAGAACTGCAAAACATTTTTAATCCCACCCCCTACTAAGTCATTAATCTAACAGTTAAAATAAAACCCACCAGGGAGCAGATTTCCCATTTCATCACTTAAGGTCATGGCCTGCTTCCTACCTCTTCTTTTTTACCACTTGTCAAACTAGAACGGAAGGCAGGAAGGCAGCTCATGTAATTGGCCCATTTCCAGGCTGGAAGCAAATCTGATGATAAATTAAGTGACGAGAAAGCTGGTGGGATAAACTGCTCAAGTTCACTGCTCTCATACACAAGCTATTTGAAAATCACATTGAGTCTACAGCTAATTTGTATTCTGTCCTTGATAGTCCCTTAGATATCTTTTCTTTTTTAATTTTAGAAATTATAAAAGAAATGTCATATGAACACATTTTCACATACAACTTTAGTGTACATTGTTTCATCAGTCCCACATTTCAACAGAGAAATAGATTTAAAATCTTTTAATAAGGAACTTTTAGGGCTGCTATTTCAAAAAAAGCAAGACAAATCCAGAATAAGCAACTAATTATTGATATAGACCTTTGGTCAAACTAAAACTCAGAGAACAAAGTAACCCTAATGGATTACGTGACCTGGGGAGAGAGGGGAGCAGGGAAGGAAAAAAATTCAATGCATAAAAGTTTGAAGAAATGGTATACCCCATTCTTCTGCCTCCACTGAACAATTTCATAAACCACAGATCGGCTCCTGAGAAATCTCTGGGATGATTGTTAGCTGGGCTGAATCTTCACAAGGCAGCAAGATTCGAGACAGATGATTTGACAGAGCAGAAGCCTACTTGAAAAGCCCTTGAATACATGTGCTTTTGGTGGGTTGAAGGTACTTCTGTGGCAGAATTGTTTATACTCCTGTTATTTAACATTGGCAGACTCTACCAAATCAAATGCTTTATATACCTTATGATAGCTACTTTAATAAAGCTAAGCCTGATATGGGAGCACTAGAAGAAATATAACTACATGGATTTTCCTCTGACATAAAAACCATCTTAAAAGAATCTCAAAGCACCAGGAGACTTGTAAAAGAATGTTCACAGCAGCTCTATACAAGAAAAGCCCATCAACAATGGAATGGACAAATAAAGAGTGGTATTCTCACACCGTGAATACTCCAGTGCTGTGCTGTCTCATGTGGTAGCCACTAGCCACGTGTGGCTGGCTAGTGAGCACTTGAAGTATGGCTACAGTCTAATTTGAGATGAGTTGGAAAGTGTGAAACTGACACTGGAGTTCAGACTTCATATGAAGAAAAAGTTAAATATATCAACATTGTTGCTGAATAATAATTTATAAATTTGTGAGATCTATTAATATGAATATGTTAAATCAATATTTTGGATATACTAAGTTAAAGAAAACATACTCCCAAATTACTTTTACTTGTTTCTTTTTACTTTTTGAAATGTGGCTATTAAAAAATGATCTCAAACTGCTTTCTTTAAACATATTTATTTGCTGTATCAGCTATTGACTTTGAAGAAAACATAAAAGAATCGGGTTGAATGACTTGTCCTATATCCCAAATCAATATAACTAAAGAAATGTAACGATGTTAGGTCCCTGATTTGCATGGAAAAGACAGCATTACTTTCTTCAACATATTCTTTTTTTTTTTTTTTTTGAGACAGAGTCTTGCTTTGTTGTCCAGGCTAGAGTGAGTGCCGTGGCGTCAGTCTAGCTCACAGCAACCTCAAACTCCTGGGCTCAAGCGATCCTACTGCCTCAGCCTCCCGAGTAGCTGGGACTACAGGCATGTGCCACCATGCCCGGCTAATTTTTTTTATATATATATCAGTTGGCCAATTAATTTCTTTCTATTTATAGTAGAGACGGGGTCTTGCTCTTGCTCAGGCTGGTTTTGAACTCCTGACCTTGAGCAATCCGTCCGCCTCGGCCTCCCAGAGAGCTAGGATTACAGGCGTGAGCCACCGCGCCCGGCCTAACATATTCTTATATATTTAAAAAATTATGTCCAAATCTTTTAAAAGCACCAACAACCTATATTTTGGCAATATTATTTATCCTATATTAATATACTATATGCAATAAGTGGTATACTATATGAAATAAGTGGTGGGTATATTTCTAAAAAGTTATACATATATTCTTGTGAATTGACATATTTTCCATATATAAAATAAACACTTTATAAATGTATTTATAAATAAATGAGATCACATGTTCAATATATAAAAATTTTAAAAGAAAGATTTTTTTTGTGATTTCTTATATAAAATATTATACCTGAAACTCTCTCTAAATAAGTTGTATTATTTTTCTAAAAATAATTTATTTTCTTAACATAAGCCAACCTGTCAGAAAATTTCCTGGAAAATAAATATTGAAAGAAAATGGAAAAATTCTGACTATGCACCAGTTTACTGACAAGGGTGAATTAAATGACTCAATCACCGATTTACAAGCAAATTGTGATGCAAAAAAGAAATAAACCAAGCAAACCAGGGACATATTTCCAAAAAGAGTGACACCTCCTCAAGTGTTTTGCATAACCAATATCTAGCATTCAATGTAACATTATTAACTGTAAAGGAAGTATAAGAGCCATGCTTTAACATGAGTGATTTTTCTGAGCACTAAAGGCTTGCCACCTAACATGAAACACTTCAAAAGAAATGTTTTAGTATACAAAGCTAAATAAAATCTCTTTCAACTACCTAAGAGCAATGCTGATGACCTATTTCACATTTAATTCATTTGTAGAAGAATTGAATTTATAAATGAAAAAGCATGCAGAGAAGAAATTTATAGAGTCAATGTCTATACTCACCATGAACTTGGTTGATTTCGGAATTTTGGGAAAGAATTTCATCTGCTAATTTTTGAGCAGTTGGCAAAACTTCTGTGTGGTGCACTGTGATCAAATACTGTACAAACTTTTGTAGTTGGTCTCTATTCATTTGAAAGAGAGTCTCTGAAATGGGAAGATGCAGTTTGACCTGATCTGGCTTGCGGATGCGGTATAAAGACAATGCCACAACGTGGGCACAATAAAATATGTCCTTGTTTCCACAGCTGCAGGTCACTGAGGTAATCTTGCAACGATCAAAGCTGATGGCCACGTTGCAAACAGTTTCTGGCTCCGATTGTATTGCAGGTTCTGTCACTGTGCCACTCAAGTGGAAACCTATGTGAAAGAAAGGGAGTGTTAGCTTCTGCATTTACATACTATGAAATACTCCAATTCTTTGAAATGTGTGGGACTTGACAGAAGCAAGAAAAAAAAATATGACAGCTTTCATTTTCAAATAAAAACATTCAGGCCACCCCCTCCTTCCCCTTACAGGTAAAAACAAATGGTATTTAACAGACATGCTATAGTATTTTATGCAACCATATGAAAACATGCATTGTAGTATACCACCATCATACCTACAGGAAGTTGTTAGATCACAGCACTAAGAAGCCATCATTACTCCACTCTGAATCTATTTTGGTATATAAGACAAAAATCTGCTAGGTCAGCAGGATCACTGGTTTTCTTGTTTTTATTTTTTAAAGTAGAGTAAGCTAGCTTAAGCTTTCTTCTCACAAAAGCCCTTTTCCTTCCCTCTACCGCTATTCCAGGGAGTCACCAGCTGGCTCCAACAATGCTGCAACTCTGAGGGAGTCCCTTTCACAAACTTTGATCAGAGAAATTTTTAAATTTCATAATCCTGTCTCTCTCTCTCTCTCTCTCTCTCTCTCTCTCTCACACATACACACACACACACGATACAAAATCACCAAGAGGGAAAGGGCCTAAGAGGCCTCATATCTTAAACTTAGGCCCACACAGGAATCCTCTACAAGCTCCATGACCAATGGCCATTTGGCTGCTGCTTATAATGGTCCAGACATGAGACCCTCACCCCTCTTGGACAGCCATCCTCCCTTCAACAGCACTATCTACATCTGATAGCTGAAAACCATAAGTCTCACAACTGAAAACTGCCTCACACCACCACTGCCCACCAGACAGTCCTGGCCTGCTTGGCCAGAGGACAAATCCTCCACTTTCCTTTTCCCTGAATGCATGGGAAGGTTATCCTGAATTGTTGGGGAAGGAGGTGCATCCATTCAGTTGCACCCACTCTCTCTGAAAGCCACATTCAGTGGCCAAGGATAAGCTTGAAGCTATGGGAAAGGGATCCAACCTACAGGACTCAATTTTACCAGGATTTCAGGTGCCTGCTAGAAACTTGAATTCTACAATGAAGCCCTGGGCTCTCAACCTTCCACTACTTACCCTACTTTAGCAAAATTCAGAGAGCTGGCCACTGTTTCTCCCAGTTCCCCTTCATTCTCAAAGACAAGAATCTTTACCACGTGGGGAAATCTGGGAGAGGTGGTACACATGGAGCTGCAGAGATGAAACTTGAGAGTGACAGACAATGCCAAGAATCCACACATAGGACATCCAAACGCCACTTACTGTCTTCCCCCCACAGAGCTACCCAGGCCAGAGAGTCAGAAGAAACACTACTTGCAAGAAATCTTTCAGAGTAATGTAATTCATAGTCTGTAACACTTAGTGGAATTAGAAAAGTGTTGTAATAATTTTTACCAAATGAATCAATTAAAAAAGAGCATTCCCTTAAAACAAGTTACTATTATTGCTTATGATAAGAAATTTTGAGAACTGTCATAGAATAACCTTTGATTTTCTTCCACAAATACTATCCCTGTTTCAGGATGGATATTCCAGTCTCTTTTATCTCTTTTAATCAAGAACTTTTTCTGAAAAACCACAATTAAAGAAAGAATACATAGTAAATATATTCTTAAAATTTTTCAACATCTCTTTTCCCATGAAGAAAAAGTCATGTGAAAAAGTAAACACCCCAGCAAATCTCAGAAGTGAAGAATAAGAGCAGTCTTGCCTAACAGGGGCATTATAAAGTTACAACAATTAAAAATCCATGGGACAAGCACAGATTAAGACAAAGAAATATCAGTGGATCATAAGAAAGAGTCCAGAAAGTTCCCAGGTACATTCTGTACATTTAGTTCAAGGCAAACTCTGTTTTCCACCTGTCACATATATGCTTACACAGGGAAACCAGTTATCACAATAGGAAAATAGTTATCACAAACTGTTTAAATCGATTTCTTCCCACTTAACACTATCATAGCTCTCCTTGCCTGCCAAGTCAACATATGTATATGTCTCCCCACAAAAGTGACATTGCAGAATTCTTCAAATCGCAGGCAAAGCCAAGACAATTGAGGATCCAAAAGAGTTACACTAGTTAATATTTAAAGAGTCAAAAGGAGATAACATGATAGGTGCTTCGAAAGAGACTAATTTAGCTATCAAAGCAGAGGCCCTTATGAAAACTCATGAAGCCCTTAAATAGTTTTTGCAAAAATGACCTCTTTCTTTATGTGAGTTATACGGTACAGGCCAGAAAAAAGTAAAGTATATTAAATCCTGACATCATACAATTATGCTGGGGGAAAATTCCACACACTCTCCAATTTTGTTACTGAATATTTACTATTCTTGTAAAGGTTTTTAAAAAAGCAAACTATAAAATATTGGGACCTCCAAAAGAAATTATTCCAAGAGATATGACACAAATAAACACATATATGTCATCTAGAATAACACTTCATTAATCTGATATCAGCAAAGATTAAGGTGTTTTGTGAATGTTCATTTTTCAAGTAACTCTAGATTACCTTTCAAGTACCCACACTCCTTTACAAATTCCAACCATTTTTGACAGAAATACTTCTTAACATTGTAAATGCTACCCTGCCACCCTAATTAGCTGATCATTTAGGGGGTTACCAAGTGAGTGGGGAAGGAGGCCCTATAACAGACAACTGCAAGTAGCAGTGTTTTTAAAGTAAGCTCTTTTTGTTACTATTTTTCGTGACCAGCTATCAAGATGACTCCTACCCTACATACTGCTAGCCTTTTTTGTAGAAAATTTTTTGCCCTCAGGTCAGCTGCACCTTCAATTGGCTAGCTTTGGGGCAGCTATTTAATACTCAGAGGCCTATTTGTTTTGGGAGAAACGGGTTTCCCATACTTTTAGGTGAGAATGCTACAGGTGAGTGACTTTACCTTAAATACAGGAAAATTACATACACACATAATAGGCAGCTGGTATACTGCTTTCTAAGACTAAGCAATACTGAGTCACTAGGAAGGAACCACGCTTTACTTCAGGATTGTGAACCCTCCAATATCACAAACCTTCTTTGAAATTCTACCAACTCACTCTCTGTAGGTCCTAAATCATACCAAAGAAACCCTACAGGAAAAGCAAGGAGAGTATTCCTCCTGCAACAATCCCAAGAAGGTTGTAAGACATCACCTCCCACTCTGACCACTACCTGCCCTAAACCCCAGCATGTCTTATTTCTTAGGTTTTGTTTCAAAACAAAACAATGTGCCTGAGAAGGGATTTTGCCTTTCTGGAGTTCTGACAAATTATGATGACCAGTTATTTTAGTACTGCAAATGTAGACTCTTCCTCTGGGGGAGTTAGCAGTTCTATGTAACAGAAGTGAGCACACAAAAAGGGACAATCCTGCATTCAAAGGTAAAACATAGACAATCAACTGCAGAAGTAAAAGTAAAGAAATTATAAAACCTTTTCTTAAAAATACATATTTATTTCACTTTACAAAATACAAACTTCACAGGGCAGTCAAATTGTTTTATCATCATGCTGTCACAAGAACCCAATAAATTGTTAGTATCCACATTCTCAATCTGCAGAACTGAAGACTGAGAAACACAAACCAAGGCATAGCATCATATAGTCCTTGGGAATAAACTTTGGTTTGGATCAGGTTCTGCCACTTAAATGCTGTGTGCCTTGCACATGTTAAATATTTAACCTCTCTGAGTTTTACTTTATTTGTGTGCAAAATGTGGCTAGAAATACCTCCTAGGGTTGTTTTGGGAATTAAAATGAAATAACATATGCAAAGCACCTGGCACCTAGTAAAAGTGCTCATTAAATTTTATTGCCCTTTCCTTCCCTTCTCAGCTGGAGAAACAGGGGAGGGATATCAAACACATTCCCTTCCATCCATAATGCTTTCTTTTTCTAAGCTACTGGAATCTTGAAGGGAAGAGGTCTAACTCAATGTAGTGGTGTGGAAAATAAGAGGGATCGCTGAGAATGTTTGAGGTGAGTAGGGCGACACGAGAAGAATCACAGCTATTGGATGGCAAAAACAAAAAACGTCAGAGTCACTTACACCTTTGCTTAACCCACCTGTCTTTCCCCATTTTCCTATTCTGCCAACTTACAAATAGTTAATTTTGTGAAAGAATGTTACTTCCACACACATAGACACTAAAATATTAGAAGAGAGGTGTGTGTTTTTTGGTAACCATATATAGTTCTAAAATGTTATAATGCAATGATTCTCAAAGTGTGGGCCTGGAACTCCAACCCCCCAGGTCCTCAAGTCCCTTTCAGAGAGTCTACAAGATGAAATTTTGTTTCATAATTCTATCTGGACATTACTGACCCTTTAAAAATCTCTTTCATGAGTGTACAGTTAGTTTTCCAGAGGCTACATGATGTGTGACGTTGTAACAAATTTGAACACGGAGACAAATAGGAAAAGCCAGCTATCTTCCATTAAGATAGACATTAAAGGAAATTTGCAAAGATGTAAAATAATGTTACTCTTTTCACTAACATATTTTTTTTTGTTTTGGGGACTACATTTGTTCATAAAACTATGTTATTTACAATAGCATGAATTTATTACTGTTATTTAATAAACATTTTAACTTTTTCTCATTTTTAATTTCACATATAGTAAATATCAATCAATATATTTGCCTATAATCCTCATAAGCAAAAGCACTATGGGCTCCTCCATTATTAAGAATGAGACCAGAAAGCTGAAGAACTGCTATTGTACACACTGCCAAGACACAGAAGAAATATCTTCCCTTCTCTAAATTGTCTTTGATGTGGCATTATTTACAAGTGGATTTATAGCAGGTCAATAGTTAATAAGACTCAGTAGATAAACACTATAGAGGCAAATTTCTCACAATTGAACATATATTTAAATCATCTACATTAATCTCACATTAACAAAGATTAAGATTTCAAGGAAGTAAATATTTAATTCTTCACTGATATTCTAAAATAAGCTTTCCTTGAATAGTTATTTTTCATATCTTAGGTTAAGTTTTAGTTGCATTTTAAAGGAAACAAGGACACTCATACTATCAGACTGGAAAGAAAACTTTAAAATACACAAAAAGTTTCTAAAGATTGCCCATTTTGTACATATATGTACATGTACTCACTTAACTGAAAAATGGTTATAAACTCATAGCATTAGAAAATTTCTAAGCTAAAATAAACTGGCAGACATGAAATAAACATGCACAGTAAAAACCATTGCTTTCATGGCACATTCTTTTCAGAAAAATACGCGCCCTGTGCATGAGGCACTCAAGTAACATATTCTTTGTTGAAAAGGAATTTAACAGAAGCACTGGTGTAGTGCTTACACAAATACATCTTTCACCCTTTTCCTAAATAAAAAGAACCCTCGGGGAAATTAAAGGCAAAAACCAAGGCAATGTAATGTTATGGCTGAAAGGGTGGCAAGGCCTGTGAGAGGTTTTTCTGTAATTTTTTTAAAGCCAAGTCTAAAAATGCAAAAGTGTTAACATTTTAACATTCTCATGACAATGTATTCATTGGTTAACTAAACCCACTACCTTGGCTAAATGTATAGTAAACTGATACTTGATTATTTGGCCCTAGTAAAATAGATGAGTTAATCATTGCCCAAAAAACCTAACTTTTACCTTTCCTAACTCTGAGAGTTACTACACACAATTCAACATCCCACACTGCAATAATGAATGTTAAAAACAAAAAGTTTTAATTCAAATCATACACAATTTTAGATCAGCAGTACAGACAGTATGAGGGCCCAAGATGGAGGCAATAAATGCAATTCAAAAACCAACTTGTCTAAAATATAATATTCCTTCTTTAACTACATAATTTTCTCAAAGGGAAATCCTAAATTAAAGAGACTGCATCCTGTGAGCTGGCTAATTAAATCTTCTAGCCCTAATTTCTAATACTAAGCTTAAATAGCTTATAGAAAGGACATTAGATTTTGTCAGCAATCACTTAATGAAGCGGTTTCCATCTTTTGGAAAAATTATTTTTTAAAGGAAAAGCTTTATTTTAAGTCCACCTTAAAAAAGTCTATTTGTAATAGAATCAGTCCCACACTTCATTAATATTTGAGAGAAAGACAATGGCAAATTAATGCAAAGGCCAGACTGTAAACCACAGCACACCATATAAACAACATAAAAATTTACGGAGCATACATTGGATGGGCCCAACCAAGAGTTCCCAGCGGCATGCTGTTCATTGTCAGGTTTGTTTTCTAGTTAATGTAGATTCTTACACTATTCCATACAAGGATCCATATGATCAGAATACCTGTGTTAGATATAAGTGGTATTAGTGCCACAGACAGATAATTTAATATTATCTTTTAAAATAGGACACTTATCTACTAATTTGACTATCTGCAATGGGTACCTAGTTGTAGCACTAGTTTAAGGGGAAAGTGTTGGATTAAAAAAAAATCATCACCCATAATATGCCAAAATAAAAAAAAAAAAAAAAAAAAAAAGGAGAGAGGAAAAAAAAAAAAAATCATCACTCCATGTCATCCCAAATCCTGAAGTACAATATATAAGGGTTCCCCATCACCACCACCATTACCGTCGGGTAACTTTCTAGAATGTGTTTGTATTTTAACGTGCATATTTGACGGAAACAATCATTGCCCAAGCCTGAGATTCTGGGTGGGGTGTTGGGGGAGGTGAGGAAGATAAATTTTTCTTATTTTTTTTTTTAAGTCAGCGATCCCTAGAATGCATAATAAAAAAAGAATTGAGTTCTTTTCACTCCACAAAATGCTTAGGAATATAAACTATTCACCCCCATCTTTTAAATTTAAGCTGCTTTCTCTGATGCCAACCATTTCTAATATAAGCAAAGCAGCTCTGGCCTTCTACCCTTCTTAAAGTTGGAGAACAGCCCGGCAAGCCCTTCAGCAGCCTGCAGGACCCCACTGCCCCCACCCCAGTCCAGTGCTCCTTCCTTTCCGACCCCCACTCCAGCCTTTCACTTGGGCCCCCAACTTCTGAAGTGTAGATGAAGTTTATTAAAGCCCTTTGGTACCCAAACATCAACTCTTAGCACCTCTGCACACCTTTGTCTTGCCTCCCAGGACCCACGTCTAAATGAGGAAGAGACAGAAGATCCTTTTACCTATTTATTTCCTGTTGTTGCTCACAGCAAAACAACCTTTAGAAATGCTTGGTTGTTTGCTTTAAGAGCAGTGGTAAGGGGAAACTGGAGACTAATTCTGTTTATCAGTGCCAAGAGGTAAAAAGAGTAAGGGGAGAATGCAGGCCTCAGTAGCCAAATCTTCCACCCACACCTAGGAGCCTGAACCCTCTCCCTAAAACAAGCCCACACATTTTAGCCCCAACTATTCCTAATGCCTTGTCCCATGCCCAGGCTCTAAACAACTTAGTTCTCACAACCACCCTACAAAGTAAGCATCCTATTCCTTTACAGGTGAAGAAACTTAGGTTCTCTAGGAGAGGCAGTGGTGGAACACATTCTGCAGTAAGTAGGACCCTGAAGGACTGGAAAGAACACAGAGTTTTTGCAATTCAAACAATAAACTTGCACAAATAAAACCTTTCCACACTAACACATAAATGATTTAAAAGGACAAGGAGAGGCAAACTAATAGATCCAGACATTTAAGTACAACACTGCTAGGGTTTAGGATCCTTAGAGGCAGGGCAGTCTTTCATCTCTGTAGCCCAAGGATCCAGCACAGCTCTTAGAATAAGCCAGGCCCTTGAAAGTATATGGAACTCATGGGGTTCCCCACCAAGCAATGCCCACCTTGCATTGTAAGAGTCACAAATAACTAAATGCTTTGGCCCTAAGCCCAGGACACTTTAGACTATTTCTAAGAGTCCACTCCTCTCCTACACTCCGAGTTAAGGTGGAAGCTCAGAGATAGCAGAGGTCTGTGGCATCACAATCACACAGGCCCATTTTGGAGGAGGTACTCAAGAAGAATTTGTTAAAATGAAAGAACACACAAACACTCTTGATATGTGGACCACATAGATCAGTGGTTCTCAAACTGGAATATACATCAGGATCACCTGGAGGGCTTATGATAACACAGATTGCTGGGCCCCCCAAGTCTAGAGTTTCTGTTTCATCCCAGGTTGATGCTGATACTGGGAAACCAGGGACCAAAGTTTGAGAACCAATGACCTAGATAATTAGAATTTCAGCCTAAACAGGGCCTTTCTAGTCCAAATATATCTAAGTAATCACACTAAATGGAATAAAGAATATATAACTTATAATATAAGAAATATAAACAATTTCTAGCTTATTATGTAACCTAAATGTTCCCATTCTAAAAAGTCACATAGGGGATATAAAACTGGTCTGAGCATTACAAAAATAAAAATTGTTACTATCTTAATTGTTAATACTTATAGCTATACCATCCTATTTTAAGTAAAACCTTCATTTAAAAACTAAATTAAAATATAAGGATGTTTAAATGGTTAATCAGAGAGTATTTACTCTTGCAAAGAGATTGTTTTACAGCATTCCAGGGATTCCTCATAATTGATGGTTTTGTATTAGAAACAATTCAATTAATGAAAAAAAAATATGGCAACTATTTTACTAACACATTTTTTGCCTGAAGCAAATTGTACCCTATATAAGAAAGTCAGAGGCAATAGGATGCAGGATAGCACAAGGTGGGAAAGGATTTTAGACAGAATTAGAACCTTCTAAAATAAGATCAATCTTCCTTCAAGCTCCATCGCCATCTCAGTTAAATGACTTTAGGCAAGTAACTAAGCCTTAGACTCGATTTTTTTTCATCTATAAAAGGGATAATAATACCTACCTTGCAGGGCCACTGCAAGGACAAGAGCCGACTTACATAAACTACCACAATTCCTTTTATGGAAAACCTGCTGCCATCATCATTGTAATAGAAATGGCACATGCTCTGGGAATCTTGGCATTTTCAACATGTACACTAAAACCCTAGCCTGTTAGTGTGAGTGCACATGCTGTTGGAAATGCCAAGCTCTCAAGAGCATGCTGGCATTCTATTACAATAATGGGCAAGGGTTAGAATATACTAACCTATATTCTAATATAGTCATACTTCCAAATTAATAGAACTATTATCATTTTTTCTTTTGTTCCTATTTTACATAGCACATTTTTAAAATGTGATTTGATTCCAAACAGGAGAAAAAAGAAGGTGATTTAGAAGACTTAATTTTGCCTCAAAATAACTTTTAGTTTCAATAAGTAAAAGAAATGTTTCACTCTTCCCCTTGAAGATCTCTCTACTAAAATATAAAACATCCCTTTTATCCCTAATATTTACCTTCCATGTAAAGTATGTAAAATTATTTTTATAGCTTAAGTCCGTCTCGTCACTGAGCTAATTGAAAGTTGGATACAACAGTAAGGAGACGTGCAATTCTGTTGTGGGGAAAAAAAGTGACCACAGTTTTTCGTTTTTAGTAATTTATGGCCTGACAAGCAAAGTGAAGTCAGAGCTCCTGCTCTCCTCAAAGAATCCCAAGGAACACTAGCTTCTGCCAGGACTGTAAATTATTGCGATTTCCCTTGCTGTGGAGATCCAGCTGAGAAGAAACTTCTCTCTGGTTGGGGTGTATGTCCTTTAAGAACAGTGAGGTAGGTGTATTTATACCTTAGCTAAATCATACACTTTTTTTCTTAAATACATTAGTGATAAAAGAGAGCAAAGAGGTCATCTGTTCAAAATGTGGATAAAACTTCCTAAGTCATTCCCACCTGTATCTTAGACCACTGTAATTATAGGTTATTTTTTATTTTCCTTGTTTTAGTTGGTATGGGGAAGTGTTTTTTCCTGAAATTTCTACAATGAACACATATTACTTATGAGGAAAAACAGTGCTTTCACTGACATTGAAAAATGTGCTCCAAGTCTTCCTAAGTAAATAATTTGAAATATAAATGATTTCCAGCACATGTTCTGGGAGTCTAGTAATAACCACATGCCTAGCACAAACACTGATGGTCATCAGTGCAGCTTTACCTGACTGATGGGCCCAGCCTGCTACAGAAACAGGACACTCCAAGGCTCTCCTTAACCACTGGATGTTCAGCCCACCTTATGGTTTAGCCACAGTCTTCAGAGAAAAATGGACTACACAACTCAAGGACAAGGCACAGAGAGACCAGGCTCTTGATGCTAATTTCAGCCAATATCTAATTTTAGCCCCAGGGGCAAATTACTTAATATCTATTTCTTGTTCCCTCTTCTTTTCTCATTTATTAAATAAGGGAAAGAGACATTAGATGATTTCTAAAATATTATGGAAGTAAGCGGCAGTAATGGAGAGCCACTCATGACAAAACAGGGGTTGTAGCTGGCATACTCACTCATTTGGCAACAAGACTTTTGACCTGCCCTGGCTACTGCAGGCTTGAATCAATGGTCATCTTAAATGACCTGGCAGCTTTGGCTCAGAAAAGGAAAGAGAAAAAGAATATATATTGCTATAACTGTAATCATAGCTATGTCACTGGCATTTGGGAGAAATTTTTTAAAGCTTTGAAATTCAATATGAAAGCAAGTAAACATTTAGTTTTTACCTAAATAATTTTTACCCATCTGCCTAAAACTGGGATGCTTATGGCATTATTTCTTTTTGTTGTATTCTACATAGCTGGTAAAACTTCCAGCTGTATAAAAAAATTTCAGATTACATAAATATAGGTAAGGTTTAGCTATGCAAAACATATAAAATACAGAATAAATAATATAGAAACTTAAAAGAAAGCCCTTTTAAAAATGGAATAAAACCAGTGGATCATCTTGTCTGCCTCTACACCTAAAAGGATGTATTCTTTCTCACATTATTCATTATACACTATGAACATGAGTGGCCATACCAATCAACAACCACTTCTCTAATCCCCTACTTGGTAACAGGAAATGTACAAGTCTCCAGGGAAGCATCCATGAATAACACAGGGTTCCAGTTCTGAGAACTCACCAGATTATTCAACAATTTGAGTTAAGAAGTCAGATTGGAATTGGATCCAGAAATAAATAAGAAGTGATAGTACCTAATACAATGTAAATTTTTAAAAATAGGAAGAGAAACAGAGTATAGATCCCCATTTCCCAAACTGTTTTATGTATGTTAACACAAGGGGAGGAGTTCCCAAGGTCATATAAATTTGGATTAAGTTGCATCTAGCACCACCCTTTTAAAGATTCAGAAAGCACATGAGAATGGTAACTGCTCTAAGAACTCACACAGTAATAGGACTCCTACTAAACTCTGTTTACTAGAACTTTAAAGAAGAATGGTAGTAAAAGGTCTCTAGGAGTTCACCTGGACATGAGGGAATTACAGGTTGGAGATGCCTCATCATCAATATCCCCCATACATTGTGAAAGAACAAATTATTTATTGGTAAAGTCAATCATCTTACAATGCAATACAAAAGAAAGTACACCAGTGCTGTTGTTATTTACACCACAACTACAGTCAAAAGTTCATATGGCATACTCTGTACTACAAAAATCTATTAATATTTGATTAAACAAAATACCACACACTCTTTATCCATATGGTTGATGTAAGTGTTTACAATATTTTATATCCAAATCCTTGAAACTTGAGTGGCAACGTTTAAGTATCTCTTGGTGGGAGGACCTCAGAGAGTCTAACGTTGCAAATGCTGCATTAGAGTCTATTTTATAATACAATGAGAGAGATGGATCCATGGCCCTATGAAAAAAGAACCGTTAACATCTTGTGGCACTTAGAACAGTGCCTAGCATATGATAGACACTCAATATTTATTGAGTAATCTAATAAATGAATTAAAAAGTAAAATTTTTATTAATAAGAGGTTAAATGAAATCTGAAATACTATAGCAGATTGCTCTATTGTGGGAAGTTGCAAGATACCTAGCAAGTATATGTGAAGGAGTAGGTACTGAGAATTAAACTCTAATTGTAGATAATATCCCTAATTAAAAGTGTGACTTTTTCAAAATTAAACAAAAATACAACTAATACTGTTATGCTACTATACACAAATAAGAATTTGTTTTTATTTATTCTGAAAGCAAAGTATTTATAAAGTAAATGATGTATTTCATTTTATTCTACAAGAGTATTTATTGGATATTGGTGATAATAATATTATAGAAAAAAATCAGAAAAATTCAGCTATTGGCCTAGATAACCACAATTTTCCTTTCAATATCAAATAATTGTCAAAGTTATTTGTGAATACTAATGATCTTATGTTGCTAAAGTTCTGAATTTAAAAAAATTTACCATAGATAACAGAATCCCTGTGCCAAATTTTTGACTACTGTTCTTTTTTAAAAAGAAATGTAAACCCAAATGGCTTCAAATGTGAAAGAGTGCTAATTAATAGCAATTATGTACATAGTGTCTTAGGTTTCAGAATCAAAATATGTGTCTGAGGAATGGCAGTATAAATGGAATGAGAACTGACCTGGGAAAGAGACTTGAGTTTTAATCCCAGCTCTGCTACTAATAATTAGCTGTTTAACCTTGAGTCTTTGGCCTCATTTTCGTACCTGCAAAAGGCAGCTAAATGACTAGATCAGTGGTCCCTTACCTTCTTTTTGGGGGAGAGGTGGTAATCATAGATCCCTGGAGAATCTGAAAAAGGGCAATAGATACGCACAAATATGCACAAAATTATGCAAAGTATTTCAGAGTTTAGGATCTCTGTTATCTACTCATTTATTTAGGTTAAGGGCATCCTTACAAATCTCCCCACAGACCCTAAAACTCTAAAATTTCTTGATTCTAAATAAGTCAAAAGCAGCCAAAATATATATAGTCACATTTAAAATGCAAGGTGAAAACCTAGACTTTTGCCTCAAATTATTTTTTTTTGGTTTATAATAAACTTTTGAAGACATTCTTTAAAATTAATTTTATTGTATTTAAAAAATGTATCTTCAGTATATTCCCAAGTCATTTAGAGGCAACTGGAATACTTATTCTAGTATCCATATACTTGGAGGCAAATATACTTACCCAAATTCAAAGGGACTATATTATCCATTCTTAAGAATAGGAGACTTAGGCCAGGCGTGATGGCTCATGCCTGTAATCCTATCACCCTGGGAGGCCGAGGCGGGTGAACTGCTCAAGGTCAGGAGTTCGAAACCAGTCTGAGCAAGAGTGAGCCCCCATCTCTACTATAAATAGAGAGAAATTAATTTGCCAACTAAAATATATATAGAAAAAATTAGCCAGGCATGGTGGCGTGTGCCTGTAGTCCCAGCCACTTGGGAGGCTGAGGCAGGAGGATCGCTTGAGCCCAGGAGTTTGAGATTGCTGTGAGCTAGGCTGACGCCACGGCACTCACTCTAGCCTGGGCAACAAAGTGAGACCCTGTCTCAAAAAGAAAAAAAAAGAATAGGGGACTTAAATATAGCCCACATAATATGGGGCATCAAATGATAAAAGAAGAATAATTCTATAGCAGGTTTTCAATGAGAAGTAAAGAGGGAAAAATGAGAAATAACTGAAAGAATATTTACGACCCAATGATTGATTACTACCCTATTTCATCATAAAACTAAAAAAACATTTTAAATACAGATAAAAATACAGTACTTCAACAACGTAAGATATCAGTCAAAAGATATGTGAGCCACTTCTTTAATCAATCACAATTTTAATGTTCATAAAAGCTGCTTTATTTGCCTAAACTATAAACATATTGAATATATGGTCAGGGAAACTCCATAGTTAAAAACAAAAACAAAACAAAACAAACACTGCCTCAGAACTGAACTATGTGGCTAGTTTTCAGGCTCTGGAATTATGAGGAAAGGCAAATGGCCATACATTTATAAATCAAACACATTAGCTCAACAAATGTTTCATAATAGTTCAAACTAATTCCTCTGGCAGAATATGAACTCTGTTACTTTGAGATTGAAATAAATTTGCTGCTTCTTTCCGAGGTAGAAAAGGAGTCATATTGTAAAGGACTAATCTCCAACAGAAATTTATTTCCCTGCTTCATAAACCTATTATATAAATGCTGAGATTGTACAATATGATAGAAGAAGAGCAAAGAAACAATAAATGACAGATAACAGCAGTATCTTACTGGTCTGTTTCTTCTCTTCCATTTCTCTCTCCTCCTCCTAACATTTGTTCTTTCAAATTCTTTCCACACATACAACCTCTACTGAACACTTTTGTACCTTGCCTCTTTCCCTTATCCTTCACTCCACTATCAAAGTTACCTTTATATCCACCTGCATAGCAGGAAGACACCCATTTGAAAAGGCTAAGAGAATCTGTTCTTGTAGGAGCTGTATTCCCCAGTAACTCCAAACTCTACCTGGCCCAATTCTAAACTAGGCTTTCACAGCCTAGTTCAGGCTGCAGTTACTCTAAGAATAAAGTTTTTTTTTCCTATGGGGGGCAGTTCTGCAGATCTACTAGGAAGACAAGCCTAAGTTTACAAATTTTTTTTTACATATCAAAATTCAGCATTTTGTTAAACAAGAAAGTAAAACAAAAATCTAGCCAGACTACAGAAATATTAGCCTTAAAATATTTTCTAAGAAACTAGGGAATCCCACTTTGTTCCCTTTGATGATTCTCCTGAAACAAATTCTGATTTTTCTAAAGAAGTATGTAAAAATTATATAGATATTCTTTTTGAGAAGCCCTCTGATACATAAAATCTTTCTGTGAAATTTAATTCTCCTGGTGGAACAATGACAGCCTTACTAATGATATAATTTTTAATGGAGAAAATCCAAAATGAAAGGTTGATACCTTAAGGGAAGACTAAACTAGCATAATCACATTAAATGAGGATCCAATTTTCAGGATCATGACTTTACTAACCAGTAGTAGTACCATATGCACAGAAACTTTGGTTCTTAATAATTCTGAAGAATAAAAGGTTCAGCCTGAATAACTAAGGGATGGTTTATCCTTAAAACCAGCACTTCCATTTTACCAGGCTGAAGAAAGTCTTTTGAAAGTGTATCAACACTTTCCTAGCTTCCTAAATAATACTGGGGGGGGGGGGGGATCTAACTTAACACTTGCTTATGACTCAAAGTTATCATTATGAACAAATTTCCCGTACCATGTCTTCCCAGTAATGCCCTCACAGCCTCACTCAGCTGGCTTACTTTCTACAGAGCTCTGCACTTCCCTGCTGGCCAAGGGCCTTGTCTCTTCTGGCTTACTCTCTCCTTCCTTGCAGAAGTCACTTGCCCCTTCTCATTGCTGACATTTTGCTTAATAGATGCATTCCCTCTGGTTCTTCTAAAATGCTGGTTTTAAATCTTCTAGTTGTTCAGAAACTAGATAACCTTAGTTTTTAGAGCTGTGTATACATAAGAGTAAATGAGGTCTGAGTAGGTCTGAGATTTTCTCCTGAGTTAAGGCTTAAGTTTTTAGTGTTGGGATACTGGTGAATTTAGCTCAGCAGCTCCACAGGCCCTTCCTTTGTCTTTGTTTCATCGTTCTCAATTGTATCCCACGTAGAAAATAAAATAATCATTTGAGTAAAATAATTATTGTTTTTCAAGTTTCTTACGAAAGTCCCAAGAACCTGAAAAGGTAAATTCTAACGTTCCTTTTCGTTACTAGAAAACTATGATGTGGTACATGTCTTTAATCACTACTGGCTATGTTAACAAGAAAGAAAACTAATTTTCTTACCTGTCACCATATGAATCTCACTTTTCTTTCAGGAAGAAAAAAATGGCTTTGAGGATGAACTATTTAAGTGTAACATATGAAAGTTATACTTTTTCCCCCAAGACAAATACCTATTTAAAAAACAAACATGCCCAGGTCTCAGTTTCTAAAAACCATTCCCCAATAAAAGGAACCAAGGCTCCTCGGAGAAATGGCTGATTCTAAGGCTGGAACAAAGAAAATATAAAATGAGCCTGGAAAGTCTGATAGTGCCAGAAAGGAAGTGCTTAAAATTTCTTAGGGAACTGTCCCAACCTGCAAGAGCCCCTGATGGCCAGGCTGCAACTCTTTGAGTAACAAAATAAATGACAGTATTACATTGACTCAAAGAATACAATAATTATCCATGGGTCTATATTGATATAAAGTATTAAATAAATAAATAAATGGAGAAGGGATATATCTTCCTTAAAGAAGAATTCCAATTAATAAATGTAGAAGGAATGAGGGAAATAAAAATCATCATCAGAACGCCACAGTAGGCCAAGTGCTGTGGCTCCTGCCTGTAATCGTAGCACTTCGGAAGGCCACGGCGGAAGGTTGCTTGAGGCCAGGAGTTTGAGACCAGCCTGAGCAGGAGCAAGACTCTGTCTCTACAAAAACTAGAAAAAGGTGCAGTTGCATGCCTATAGTCCCAATTACTCCTAAGGCTGAGGTGGGAGGATGATTTGAACCTGGGAGTTTGAGGTTGTAGTGAGCTATGGTGATGCCACTGCACTCTAGCTCAGGCAACAGAGTGAGACCTTGTCTCAAAAAAAAACACAAAAGACAAAATAGAATACCATAGTAATAACTGCTGCAAAGAAGATACACTGATAAATGATAAAAGGTAAAATTGGTGTGAAGCTTTAAAGAAAACAATATTTACATAGCCTCAAAGTATCTCCCTTCCAAATATTTATTAATACCTGTGGTGATTTTAGCATATAGTCACAAATTCTTAAATACTCCTCTCTCCTATATGTGGGGGCTTAATCCCATCCCCTGAGTGTGGGTTGGATTTGGTGACTCCCTTCTAATTCAAAAAGCATGGATGTTCTTGAAAAATGCTAAGAGAGTGGATGTAAAGTGTTCTCACCACAAAAATGGTAACTGTGTGAGGTTATACATATGTTAATTAGCTAATATAGTAATTCCATCATGTATATATACTTCAAATATCATGTACATGGTAAAATACATATAATTTTATCTGTCAATTTAAAAAATAAACTTAAGAAAAAAGAAAAAGCATAGAAAACAAAAACAGTAACTTTACAGTGGAAAAACCTGGCAGATATCACCTTACATAAGCAAGGTTAGCATAGCCGGTAAGTCATATTGCTATCATATACCCCCCTGACATGATACAATGAGAAGTACATGACATCATTTCTGTGGTATTCTTGCCAAAAAAAAAAAAAAAAAAAAAATACACAAGACCAATGGAACAGAATAGAGAACCCAGAAATAAAACCATATAGCTATAACCAAGTGATTTTCAACAAAGCAGACAAAAACGTTTATACACTGGAGAAAGGGTACCCTATTCAATAAATGGTGCTAGGAAAATTGGATAGCCACATGCGGAAGAATCAAACAGGATCTCTATCTCTTGCCATATACAAAAATTAACTCAAGATGGATTAAAAACTTAAATGTAAGACCTGAAACCATAAAAATTCTGGAAGAAACTATAGGAAAAACTCTTTTAGACTTTGGCCTAGGCAAATAATTTATGACTAAGACCCTAAAGGCAAAAACAAAAATAAATAAATGAGACTTAATTAAATTAAAAGGTTTCTGCAGAGTAAGGGAAATAATGGAATAAGTAGACAACCTACAGAATGAGAGAAGTTATTCGCAAACTATACATCCAACAAACGACTAATATCCCAAATCTACAAAGAACTCAAACAAATCAACAAGGAAAAAAAACGATTAAAAAGGGAGCAAAAAACATGAACCTAGTTTTTCAAAACAAGATATACAAATGGCCAGCAGACATGAAAAAATGCTCAATATCACTAATCAGAGAAATGCATATTAAAACCACAATGAGATACCACCTTACCTCTATCAGAATGGCCATTATTTTAAAAAATCAAAAAATAGATGTCAGCATGGATATGGTGAAACAGGAGCATTTATACACTGTTGGTGGGACTGTAAATTAGTACAACCACCATGGAAAGCAGTATGGAGATTTTGTAATTATTTTAAAATAAAAAGTTTAAAAAAAGACAACCTGATATGGGTACTTAGTTGTGGCAAAAAGGTCACAAATATCTAAGCCACAAAGATCCACTGGGCCACTTAAGGTATACTCCTAATATTTTCATTTAATGATTAAGATGATTTTTAATAATCATAATAAAAAGCTGACAACTTTTATTACAAAATTGTAGACTAAATAAATTGTAATATATTCACACGGTAGAATACTATACAGCTATGAATATGAATAAACTATGAACACATCCATTTTGATGAATCTCAAAATATAATATTTTAAAGGGGAAAAACTGGAAAAAAACAACAAGTTACAGTATATAATGGAAGAGGCAGGGCCTTAAGTAGTAAATTATTTTCTTTAAAAAAAAACAAGAAAATGAACATAAACTCAGGATAATCTCTGCAGGGGGGTAGGAAATGGAAAATGAAGGTATCTGAAAGGGGCACAAAAAGGGCTCAGAAGGTATCAGGAATGTTATATTTTTCAGGTGAATACAGGGTACAGAAGTGTTCTTTGTATCATTTTGCTTTATAATCTACACACATATGATATTGTTTTGTATATATTATATTTTTTAATTATTAAAAGAAGGGAAGAGGCTCACTTTTTAACATATAGCACACATCCTGCCAAATAAATGTAATTCATTAGGCACTACAATTTTTTCCATCTCTATAAATTCCAAACTAAAAAGTTTACATTCATCTTTCTTGAATAAATCTACAATAGAAAACAGCCATTTCTAAAAACCACTACAGAAAGTGTGACACATCCACTCAGAGTCTACAGTATAAAGCAAGCTTAACTAATTAATGAAGACTAATGTCAAATTGGGAAATCTGCCTTTTCCCTTTAAATAAAAGAGCCATTTCCCTATCTTTATTGTCATCCTTGAATGAAGTAAAGTATTGTTCCTCCACACACACACAAAAAAGAATTGTGAGTTTCTGTACGCTGGGAAAGATAACAAGAGAAACCCATCTGAGCTGCCTCACATAATTCTGAATATCCTGGCTTCCCTTATAACCAGACCAAAGTTAACTCAGCACTCCAAGTAAAATGTCTTAAGATTTTACAGCATTTTATGCACCTCACTTCTCAAAAGCCTTCAAAAGTTATTCATAAAAAGCCTTCAAAATTTAAGATTAAATATTAGGATTTTTCTTTTCCATTAAGATTTCTAGAGTTACTACAAAGGTTAGTTATCACATTTGGGTATAAAAATTCAATATTAAAATTCAAGGTAAGAGGGTGTTTAACTTTTTAAATATCTCAATGATCAATAATAATAAAACGAGTAGGTTTGCCTGGTCTTTGGCTTTGGCCACTAAAGTGGTCTTTGGCTTAACACCACACCTCTAAGTATAGTATTTCCAAGAAAGCTGATTGGCCAAAATCGATCATTATGACAAGGCTGAGCTATAAGATATCAAAAGTATGCTTATAAAGTGCTAATTTGGGTTAGCATTAAACATTTTTTAAATTTAAGTTAACTCACTCTAGGTTTCCTATATCCTTGCTCATTGAGAAATACTTCATTCTGCAAGAAAATAATCATTTACCTGACGATTTCTAGTCAAATTCTGATTTCAAAGAAAAAAAACCTCAATCACCAGAGGATACAAAAGTATCCAAGGTAAAGCTTACAGCTGTATTTCCGTTTATGGGGGGAATTCATACTGCATTGTGAAATTCTCCTTCTGAAAAACTATAAAATTGGGAAATAAAGGCTACTGGAGAAATAAATACATAAAAACAAATAAATAAATAAAATAAAATAAAAACAACTTTTAAAAGTTTTTTTTATTACTTCCTATAGGTCTCTTTAAATATGAGTATTTAAACAAACTTTTAAATAATGTATTTAAATAGGATAACTATTTAAAGCACAACTTGGATTTAAAAAAAACAAATAATCTAGTTATTCTGTCAATCTAAATTACTCTGATATTTGTACCCTGACTTCCTGAATCTAACTAAAACATTCCTGCCATGATGCCAGCTTCCTAGTCAGGCTTTCTGAAAGGTCTAAGGAAGCTCAAGTTCCCCTGGCTGAACAGGAGCCAAAACACAAACCACTGCCTCTTCTGTACAGTTGTAAGCAGGATAAATCACTCATAAATCAAAGCAGTCTTTATTGATCACAATGACAACAACCACACTAGCCAAGAAGTCAGCCACTTTTCAGGAGTCAGGACATACTTTTAAGGTAACAGAAGATTCAAACTGTAGACCCTGGAAACAGACTTCTTGGAACCATATTATCTTTAAATAAATAAACCTCAATTGAATAACATAAAATTACAGATCGCCCTAAGAAATAAACTTGACTACTCAAGTGTTCCCAAAATGACCATGGCAAATGTTCCTAGGGTTCCTCTTCCCTGTGCTCATTTATTTCTCCCTTGAGTGCAGACTTATCCTTGCCCTAAGCTTTACCTTCATAAATCATTTTGCTTAGTTCACAAGGTTAGGGTAGTATTTGCTGTGTATATTGCTTACTAATTTGGAGTCCTGTAAATATTTCGTAACAACAATAATCAACTGATTATGTAGATAAAGCATTCACAGTTCAGAGAAGTGTAATCATAAGATCACCACCAGGAAGTGATTTTTAAAAAACACCCCCAGTGGCCTATCCTATCAGAAGGCTTTATTATTAACAACCCACTGTGGGGAAAATGGGGCAATGTGGCAATTCAGTGGAGTGTATACTTTTTAGCAGCCCTTATTTGGTGTAGCAATTTTTTTAAATAAATCACACAAAAGAGAAATCATTTAAAGCAAGAGTTCATGAGTCTCTGGAATGTACTCCCATTTGGTCCTAGCCCTTCCCTTTCCCAGCAGAATGGGAAGGCTGATGAGTCACTATTAAACCACCCACAGACATCATTTTTTCACTGCCTTCAGCAATACCCATTTCATGTACGGGGCAAAGAAGAATTTGAACAAATCACCATTCTTCCTCCCACCTTCCCAGCTACTACCAGATTCTTGGAGGGGAAAAATGAGTGGGAAAGATAATCTTAAAAAGGGGAGAAACAAAGGCAGACAAGGGGATGAGGATGTCCAAAGACTAAAGAGGCTCCCTCACTGCTATTATACTCACAGTTTCTAAAAGGAAGCTGTTCTTTCATTTCACTGAGGTACTGTGTTTGGCATGGTCATTCCAAACTGTGCAGCACCTCAACTCAACTCTATGCGTCTTTCTGATTAAGCTGGCAGTGAGGTGACTGATTATTCATACTTCCAGTCAACCTTCCTTTATATAGCTACTGCATGATCACACCTGGAGATCAATCGGGAACAGGTGTTTCACTGCGACTGCCTTCCCATCTGCTTCACCCTGTTCCTGTCCTAAAGTACTAACACTTAAAAAGGAAAAGAGTATGAAAGGAATGGAGTGGGTCCCCTACAGAGCTTTTTACAGTCAGCATTATGGTACACTGTCAATCCCACCTATGGTGGGCATGTGACTTCTGAAACTATGACAACAAAATCCCAGTAGAACCAAGCTACTAAACACATTTTGAGGTGTAGACAGACATAATTTTACCAGAGGAGAATTGTACCATAGTACATATAGCCCTATTCAAACCTTGGCTGTTAACAATCAAATAGAAAAGTACTGCCAGGCACAGTGGCATATGCCTTTAGTCCCAGCTACTTGGGAGGCTGAGGGAGGAGGATCACAAGAGCCCAGAAGTTGAGGCCAGGGTGGGCAACAAGATGAGACTTCGTCTCTAAAAAAATTAAATTAAATTAATAAAAAATAAAAAAGTTTTAAAAATCGGGAAATCTAAAGAAGTAAAATTTAAAAATCAAATTGCTATGAAGTTATATAACCTAATGAAGAATTCTTGATTACACACTTTCAGAATCTTAAATATGAAGGCCAATGTGTAACCTGTTTAAGCAAAAAATTGGGCCTAGAACTCAAACAGAAATAAATGATTTTCTCTCATTAAACTCAACTTGAGAGAACTAGAATAAGAAACCAATGTGACTATAAAGTAGTAGGCATATCCTACTGGTGTCAGTGCTATTTTCTAAATCACTGCTATCCTGCATCATTATGATGAATCAAGGACCATACAAAACATTTACCAGCAGTCAACATTCTTAACTGTAAATGCCAAATTGGAATCTTACAGGATGGCCAAAGGACATGAAAGGAGGAAAGGAGATGATCTATTTACAAAGACTACCAGTGTGATACTGTTATCATTTTGTGAGGTATCCCAACATGTTCCCCTTCTCAAGTACATAATGTCAAAATATTCTGTATATACCCATTACTCTCTTTTCCCACTGGTACTGTGATTCTCTCAGATTACTCTAATATCAGTCAAGGACAGTCTCAATTTCCATTCCCAACTATTGACTTATCCTTACTCTTCATTCCTAAAACATGCTTATTTCTGACTTACACATCTTTACACAAATAAATCTTCCCACCATGCTCTCACATATTTTGTGGTTCAATGCTTTTATTTTACTATCTCTAAGTGCATCAGATTAGGACCAGTAGGTCTCAGGTTGCAAATCCCCTGAATAATTTCTTTAAGAATGCCTAGCAACACCACTAGGTGTTCTGTTTCCCCAAACAGAAAAGTTTTATGTTCAAATACACTATCTCATTTCCTGGAACTCTATGGGATTTAGTAAAATAAAAATTAATTTCTCTAAATTAAGAGCCAAGCACCATGTTAGGTGTTTTTACATTTAAACGTTTTACAACTCAACAAAACACATATTATTTTCCCCCTTTTTGCAGACAGGGAGAAGAAGAAAACTCAGAAGGTCTAGGATGTAAATGTGCTACTAAGTAGCAGTTCATCTGACTGCTACATCATGTTGCCTCTAACTCAAAAAGATTAAGTTTTCCAAATCATAACTGCAGTACATGTAAGAAGACTGACCTGTGACATATTCAAACCCTGGGCATACAAAACCTGTGAGTCTTACGCACACGAAAAAGCCTGGGCCTAGGCAGTCAGAAAACCTGTTCCTTGTACATCACATTCTCCCCATCCAGCCCCACACTGCAGATGGGCTGTGTGACCTTGGACAAGTCATTTAACAAATTAGGCCTTAGTTTCCTAAATATAAAAATGTAAGAGGCAGACTAGATCATTTCTAAGGTAATGTCTGTCACTATTTTATTTCTCTGATAGTAATATTCAAAAGTATAGATTTAATTTTTTTTTACAGTTGTAGGGGGAGGGTTGAAAATCACTAACCTATAAAAAATCAAGGACTAAGTTTATTAAGCTCCTCCTTAGATACCCCTAAACAGATGATTTGTATTTAAGCATTTAATAAGTAGCTCTGAGGGATGAAAGATGAACTCACTTGAGTCTCACCATGAAGCTATCCCTCACCTCCAGGAGGGCCCCAAGTTGACTCTATTACCAAACTCTGGCTGAGAGAAATAATGTTATGAGTAATGTGTATTTTAATAATTAAAAAAAAAAAAGGAAAGGCTATCAACTTCAAGCTTGACCTCACTGTCGTGACATTTTAACTTTTATACACCATATAACTTCATGTAGATTATCTGTAATCTAGATGAATATAAACCCATTAGCTCATGCAATTTCCTCTGCCAAATATGCCCCTTGTGCTAAGTCCCTAGTCACCTGTATGATCTCTTTCAAACCCATTCCTCAACACAGTAAAAGGCCACTATTACCTAGAACCTCACCAGTCCCCTACACGCAAAAATTTATTCTCTCTTTTGTGCACCAAAGTACTTTCTGCAGATTGTTATTATGTGCCTTAGCACACAACACTATGGTGAACTGTCTGTCTGCCTGCCTGTTCCATTGGACTGTAAGCTATTTTATTTATCTTTGTGTCCCCAGTACCTAGCAGGACCAGGCACATGGCTGGCACGCATTAAATGTTCACTGAATTGAACTGAATAAAACAGAAAATTTCCCATTCACTCAACCAACATAGCTTTGGGCCTGAACTCCCCAAACATTCATGCTCGATATGTTTTAGATGGCAAGAGAAAACTCCAAGTACCCAGTAAATTCAGTTCTCAGACAGACTAGTGGGGAAAGGTATTTAAAAAGCAGTTTTTTAAAATCCTTCATATTTGTTATGAATTTGAAAGCCAAGAAAAAGTCCCTGGCATCCTTAATGCTCTGCTAATTATTCTAATATTCATGACATTCTTTTTCCTGTCTGTGAAAGTAAGAGAGGTTGATTATGTGAAATATCCACTACCTCCTATTATCTGTTCTCCTACTATGTGAAGAGTTAGTACTTTACCACCTTAGGTTCAACAGTATCTTTTTTTTTCTTTGTTACACCAATGAAAAGCACCTAAGAGACTGCCATTTTTCTATTTCGCACAAAATCCGAAAAAAGATCTGGGCCTTATGCCAAAGAGTTGTCAATTTTTCAAACAAGATTACCCTACCAAATCAGTCATCTTTCTTCTTCCATTAGGAAAGAGATTAAAATAGAATTACACTTCAAAATGTGAGCTCAACATTTTAAAACCACTAAGCTCTTTGTATACTTAATATACTGTAGCTTTTTTTCCTCACCTTTTCTTCCTAGCATTAAACAAAACTGTGGCATAATTTCCAGTCTCAGAGATCTTTCCCATATTCCCATATTTCCTGATTTGTCAAAGACTATTCCAATTACCACAGTAAACTACTAACTCATGACTTGGCATTTCAAGCATATTTCTGGCAATCTAGAATAGATAGAAAGGACACTTGAGCTACATGTTAGTTACATATAACTATTCCCACCACATTCTCATAAGAAAACCAAATTCTATGAGAAAAAATACATGACTTTAAAAATCACCAATGTGAAAAGCCCTTCAAAAGTCTTTTTAAATTGGAACAATCACTTAGAAAAATAGCTTGTCTTTATCTAGTAAAGTTAAAGCTACATATATTCTCTATGACCCAACTATTTCTAGGTGTATGACCCTAGTTTGTGTATGCATATATCAAGATACATGATTGAGAGCACTTGGCATCATTGTTAATCATAGCCCATAACTGGAAGCAACTCTAATGTCCATCAACAGTAGAATGGATAAACAAAGTATGGCAACGATATAAAATAGGCAATATATAGTAATGAGGATACCACAAGCAACAACACAGATGAAGCACAAAATGTTGAATAAAAGCAGCAAACATAAAAATACATAAAGTATAATCCCATTACTATCTGTTCAACTGTGGACATATGTTTTATGTACTGTTCTACATGTATTTTATATTTCACATTAAAAAAGCAGTCTTTTAGCTTAAAAACTCTATCTCTATACATAAAATCTCTCAGTTAAAGCATTTATAAGTCTGTCATTCCACCAGACTACAAACTGCTTGAGGGTAAAGATTGATTTTATTCATTTTTGGCTCCCAGAAAGTCATGGCACACAGATGTTCAACATCTACTGACTGGATACAGGGGATGAATGAATTATGGACACAGGGAAATCTCAAATAGCAAGGGATTCTCCATGAGGTAGAAGAGTAAGTCACTTGCCTTTTCCAATATAAATGCAGAAATCAGTTTTTAAAAGTCAGCCCCAAATTTCAAACACCTCAAGACATTATCAAATGCCTTTTTCTAATAAATTACTCCAATTTGGGAATAGGATAGTTTTAGTATGCATTTTCTCAAAAGTGCAAGATATTCCTGAGCTCAGTTCAATTGCCAAATTCTGCTTTTCCCTTCTGCAATACAGCTGCCAGACTCCTGGTTGTCTAACTGTATTAATAATTCCTTAATTTAAATACAAAAACACATTCACAACCCTCTTTATGAATTTACCCCCAAGAGTTATAAAATGTTTCTCCATTAAAAAGCACATCTCAGCACATCCTGCTGTTCTTGGAGTTGGAATGCTTTCCTCCTTTCAGTCCTCCATCAGTCTCCTATGGACCATAGGACTGAAATTAGCTATTCATTACATGTGAAGGAGCGCTGGCTGGAGCGGAGCCCTGCAGAGAAATAGTGCTATTTTACATGTCAATTTCAGAACCAAAGCATCTGCTACCTTACTAATATGTATATTTAATGTCTCTGCATAACATACAGAATTATATGCTGTTCATTGCCTGTTTGTTCTGGTATTACATACTCTTACGTAGCATTATTCTAAATTATTCTCTTTGAAAAACACAGGACTTTTTCTTAGGTCTCTTCCCTGGTATGGTCTATAACAGAAGGGACAAATGAACAGCATACAGAATACTGAAGAACAACAACAAAAAAAAAATTACAAATCAGAGTCAGATAACCAAATACGACAAGTTTCTTGATCTGCAATTTACTTTGTATTCTACATTCCTTACTCTTATATATAGTTTTACATTAAGTTGCCATGAGGTAGGGGAATAAAAGCAGAAGAAATGTAAAATTTTCAAGAGCTGCTGGTAAATCCAGAATGCTGGAATTGTTCTTTTTCTGGAAAATCTGTATACTTATATTAAATGTCATATTTCTAGCATATCTATCTTTAATCAGAAAATCATTCCACATTAAAGATGTCATTTTTCTATCAATTGTGACATGACACTGAATAAGCTTTTAAATGGGGTAAGGGTAGTTGAACAGGATATATGAGGAAAATAACAATATATAAAGCTAGCTTTAAGTTACAGTCCTGATAGCATAAATTATACTTGCTTTTGTTCATTAACCTTCATACTCAACAGGAAACTGAGAATGTTCAATATTTAATAACCACCCTGGATGCCAATATTATATTAGTTAAGCCAAAGTGATACTACACTTACATAAAGAATTAATACATATGTCAAGAGAATTAAAAGTGCCATACTGGCACAATAATCTGGATTGCTTCACTACAGTTAGTATTGCTGTAGTTAATGACTTGTTCAGATAAATAAGATTACTCTAGCTTTATAAATCATCCATATTTTTAGTGAACATTCTCTTATATTAATAGATCTAAGAGGCGACTGGTGGATTTTGTTTTTATATGTAGTCTGAAGCTAGACATTGGCTTGTTGGTGTGATGTAGATCAGTTGCCACCTCCGGTGACCATAGTGAATGACTGGCATTGGACCACTGAATTGTGCTCATAAGTTCCAAAACGTGAGTCCTCAAAATTCAGTTATCAACTTTTAAAAGGTTAATCTATTTTCCTCTCAGATACAGAAGTTTATAGTTCAGTAAAATTTAAGTTCCAAGTTTAGATTCCAAGAAAACAAATCCACAAATGTACATTCATCACCACCCAACCCACAATACGTTTTACAAGCTCCCAAGCAATCCTTTGGCTGCTCACACAAACTTGGTGCCTCCACTTCCCCCTCCCTTATGCTATATCTTTTTTATTTAGTTTTAGTGGCACTTTATGCCAGCTAATGTCATTGAGAATGTGTGCCCTTTCAAGCAGATGCTCATACTCTTGGCTGGCAGAGGTGGCAAGGGCAAGATCGAAGAGTGGCTCTAGGTCAACAGGCAAAACACATGTTAAATGAAGGGCAGTAGAAATGACTGCAAGCTGATAGAAATAAAATCATCAAGAATATTTCAGACTGAAAATCATTATAACCTGGAAAGGCAGACCAGTTACACTGTTTTTATATTGAGATACAGAATTAGCTCTATTTCTGAGAAGCAAGATCAAAGTACCTCTACTTTCTGATACTTTGTCACAGCTGCAATTTTATATTTGTTTTATATTTAACATTTATCTTTCCAATAGAAGATACGCTTCAGAGGATAATGGTCACCCATTTGTCCTAGCACAATGCCTAATATTGAGTAATGATGACTCAATAAATATTTGTTGTGAAAACTGTGAGCATGAATGCTAGAAATAAGTAATCTGAGAGTTGTTAGGAACTATCATACAAACCCCTGGAAGTAGACAGAACGTATCATCAGGCCAGAAAAGTTGGTAGTGATTACAGCTTCCATGAATAACCTAGTTCATAGTCTAATGTGCAGGATATAGAAGATTTATATATTTAATGAATAGTATGGCACCTACCTAGCAAAGATCTTAAGAAATAAACTATCACACATCTAGGAGGAGAAACTAAGTTAAACTAGAGAAAATATTCTCCAACAATTTCAATGTGTAACATTTAAGACTAAGATTACTACTACTGTACTGTTTAGTTAAAGCACAGGTCCTCTGATGTACAAGTTGCTACCAACATCTCATTTGGTGATGATTAATAATTAAAGTTTTTAAAATATCATAATTGCTCATCTTAGATATCCATTCTTGACTAGAGATCAGAAAATAATTTTTAACTGGTAATATCCCACCTTTAATCAGATTTCAAAAACTAAAAAAATAAAACTAAGTTCTTTGTCATCTAAAACAACTACCAAACACCAACCTTAGAAAATATAATAAATCAGCTTCTTATTTAATCAACAATGATTTTAAAATGTAATCCTTAACAGTTGTTTAAAATATGCATAACTAGGTTTAGAATAGTTATCCTGATTTAAAGCAAAAGCACATCTGTTTATGAGTAAATAAATATAGTCTGACAGCAATTTGGAACATCTATCAGAAGGAATCAACTGCAAACTTAATAAGCATTATTTGTATTCCACATAATATTCTATTTGTTCTTTCTAGCCACTGCAGTAATAAAACACACTCAAACTCATTTAGTGTGTACTAAATTCAAAGTACCTAGGCAAAACACTGAAAATTCTATTTGGATGGTTCCCAGCCCATATAGCCCAACTTTTTAAAGTATTACTACCATCTGGTTACTAGTCTGTGTTTATCAAAACAGTAGCTGTGCACACATTTCTGTAACAGCTGTGGTCAAAAACTTTAAATCAATCCATTTGGCTAAATGAAAATTCTTCAAGGGAAAAACAAATAAAATATTTTGAATATATACTTAAAATAAATTCTATTACTGGCTTTAATATTCTCCAAAGACAAAAATAGTAAGATTTTAAGTGGTATTTGAGACATCTTTGTATTTTCAACCATTTATCAAATGACAGAAGGTCCACAGAAGTCAAGTGAATTGCCCAAGGTCAATTCATCTAGCTAAGAGCTAGATTCTGTACAGAACTTAGGTACTGTATCTCTTAGTTACCAGTACAAGGGTCTTTTCACAAAACCATCTGAATACCGGGGTCCTGGGAGTTAAATTGTGTCGAGAGATTTAATAAATGCAAGTTAAAAGTATTTTAGGAGAATATCCAATTTTCAGCTCATCATAAATTATAAAACTTGACCTGTATTTGTTTCAAAACTGTGGTAAAGAGCTTTTAAAGCATCCTGTAAAAGTTATAAGAATTTTAATATTATAAATATCTTCCCTTTGTTTCTTACATCCTGACCCCAACCCCTCCCATAAAAACTAAGTCTAGAAACCAATCTTATTTCTGTGGTCAAGGGGCAAAGCTATTACATACTTTAGATGCAAAGTTAATTTCTTAGCTTCGACACAGATTTTATATATATATAAATACATAAAATCTCCACGTACTATACCTAAATGCCACATAACAAGCTTTCATGTAAATAAAGTCTTTTTCTAATTAGAAACTATCAAACTTTCAAAAAATCCTTTTCCTCCTAAGAAACAATCTAATCCCCTAATATAAATTAATGTAGAAATTTTCTATGCCTTGCTTAGAGGGGGAATGAAAGGTGGTAAGCCAAATGTACTCTAAATAAATCTTTTGTTGTTATAGTATTAGAAATTTCTCTAATAAAACTTAAGAAAAACAAATTTTCAAGAGTTAATGTGAAATATGTTAAGTGTATTTGTGTCAATGAGCCATTATCCTTGCTTAGACAAAAATGAATTCAGCTTCCTTCTTCCTTCCCTTTTGGTGATTCCTAAGAAGAAAAAGTAAAATAAAGTAACAACCCATCAAAACAAAGCATGTATTGCACCCTTCTATGTGGAGTACTAAACTTCAAGGGAATATAAATGAACATTAAATTATTTGAGGATACGGGTATGGAGGGGTAGTTTATATTTACAGGTAGATTTTGTTTTGTTGGCTTCCTGATTCCTGGTAATTTATTTTAGAACATAAGAATCCAATGAAAAACCAAAATTCAAAACTTTTATCTACTTACTTAACATTACTCCCAGGAAAAGAAAAATCAATGTCAGTAGACAATCCAGAACAAATTGGGGATAAGTTAACATCATAATTATTGAGGCACCATTATCTCATAGGTGCCTCACAGTAGCCTTGTCCAGAGTTGTTAGTGGAGCAGGACAAGCAGTATTATTCCCATCTGACATAAAGAAATTCATGGAGATTATGATGATGCATCTGGCCCCAAGGGTAGCAAGCCAGCTGTGAAGCTGTGATGAAAACCCAAACCTTTTGGTGCTCAATCCAGTAGTCATTCCACAACGCTGCCTCAGTTCCTTTCACCAGTTTCAATTAATATGCAAGAATAATAATACAAAGCTATGAACAATGCTTCACTCTGCTCACTTACTGGTTTTGGTCTTCCTTTCTCTCTTCCTGGTAAACACTCTATGAACTCGTGGCTTAGCTTAAAAGCTGAATCCTATAGTTCATTTTGCACAGGTGGTCAGGATTCCATTTAACCACTTGTGCATACACAATTCTTTCTAAATTCAAACCTAGCACAGGCCGAAATTTAATTTAATGTTTTAGAAAAGAGGGAAGCAAAATTGTTTTGAAATTCTCTGTGAAAAGCAGCCTGTTGTATTAGAACAAACAGCAGCTTGTTCCTATCAGTCCTTTGTTTGACAAGTCTGGGCTGGCTAGAAAGGTCATTTATGCCTCAAAGCATCAAATTAACATTTGAAGACATGAATTTTAAAAATGGCTATTTGCTTCTATTCTGTGAATGGCTAACGTAGTTCACAAAAACAGAAAGGAGAAAAACCCTCTTAGTCCAGTCCCAAAAAGACCAAAAAACAATAACAAAAACAGAAGAAAGAAAACCTAAAATTCTCCTTAGGCAAACTGAGTGTTGATTTTTATGTCCATGTTAACACATGCTGACTGTGTCTTAATTGAGCCTCATTCTTTAACAGAAGAATTAGGAGGGAAGCCGAAGTAGTCAAACTTTTAACCGTACAGGAAGAAAATAAAAAACATGATTAAATTACCCTAAGATAACTTTCTGGCACATCATGAAGACCATTACATAAGTGTCGTTCCTTTCATTTATAACCCTTCTGCCCAACACCAGTAATGACTGTATAGAATAAACTATTTAGTATAGTCTTCATTCAAATAGAACATTTTTTTCCTTAAGTTCCTATTTATTTTCCCAGCAAAACATTCTGATATATCTGAAGTATGAGCCATCATTACTAACTTAGACCTTCAACTATATATAAATAAAGATCAGAAAATATTTTGGTGTTATTGGAATGATCAAGGTATCTGAAGTCTTCATGCATTTTCATTATAGATCATTTCTACATATGTGTGCTGGGAAAATCAGTTGGTCCCTCAGTGTATGAGGGGATTGGTTCCAGGATTCTGCATACACTAAAATCCATGCATTCAGCCTTCTGGACCTGCACATACAAAGTGGGCCCTTCGAAACACAAAGGTTTTGCATCCCACCAATATTGTATTTTCATTTCGTGTTTGGTTGGGAAAAATCCTGGCATGGGACCTGTGCAGTTCAAAGCCCATGTTGAGTGATTTGTGGTATAGGGTCAACTATACCACAAACAGTGTCCATAATGCAAAATATAAGACTTAATATACAATTTAACATAATAGGAAATAAAATAAGAACCTTACTAATTTCCCAAAATATTCCAGAAAATTTTGGAAATATGAGGAAAATTATAAAACACCACTATCAACAATAACAAATAAACTCCAAAATGCAAAATTATTTTTATATAATTACCTTCTCTAGAAATGTTCTGTAATGTCAAGAAGTTAATAAAAATCACATCTCAATAGTGCTATTTCCTCAAGCCACTTCCCTCCTCTCTTCTCACTGTTTAACCCTTTGCAATCTGGCTTCTACTTCAAACATCCTATGGTCAGGGTTATAAATGCAAAGCACAAAGGTCTCCTTTCAGGCTTCATCCTCCTTGACCCCTCTACAGCATCTGACATTACACCATAAAACCCTCTGACTAGCCTTCTGTAACACTGCACTGCCATGATTCTCCACTGACCTTTCAGAACATCTCCTCTCAGTACTTTTCACTCATCATTCATGTATCTAAATGAAAATGAAGCCTGAATTCCCTCTATGCAGAGCTACCTCACTGCACAAATCCTGGGGACACCATTCATACAAAAAACAACATGACTGGTACCCACTGTAACTGACCAATGGAGTGGCCCTGTCCTTGGACTGTCCTCAGGCCTAACCACAAGTAAGGCTTCCTCTTCCTGGACAACAGCTTTCATCCCCACATCTTCTGCCACAACACACACGTATGCACATACACGCATGCTAGGCTGGCTCTAAAATATGCATCTTCATCCATATTTCCTTCTGATCACCAGTCCTTCCTGACCAAATGTTTGCTGGCTATCTCCATTTGGATCATCCATATTTACATCCACTAGGACCTCACACTTGACATGTACACAGCTAAATTTATCTCCTGCCAAAACATGTACCATTTCTACACCATGTCCTACCTTTTGGCCACAGCGGACCTTGCCAAGGCCTTCCCCTAAATTTCCTCTTATCTACTGCCTCTTTGTCATTATCAGTGCCTTTCTCTACCAGGCTTCACCTCTCGCTTTAAATAGATGGGTTCTCTGCCCCCACCATCTTGCCCCTCCAATCTAGCAGTGCCACTAAAACACAGGTAGGAGCACAATATTTCCCTATGCTAAAACCAATGTGATATGTTCTGCCACAATTGGGACTATATTCTGTAGGAAAATTTAAGGCCTTACGATTCTGACCTCATCTCTCTTCCAATTTCCTTCCTTTTTATATTTTCTACCTCAAACTCCACCCTACATTCCCAGCCCCATTTAATGTATGTTGTCACCGTCTATAATAAATCCAGATAACTCAAAGCTTCCTTGATTGAATCCCCCCATGCAACGTTTGGGAGACGGACACACTTGAAACTTTTACTCAAGGGGGAAGGGGGAATGGGCAATATATGTTACCTTAATACTTCTACCCCCAAATATACTAAAATTTAAAAAAAAATTCCCCCATAAAGAATTATTATAAATGGTCATGTGCAACAGGTCAACTCTGATTAATGTATATTATTAATTAACCATATCTAAGTGTATAAATTTCCAATCAAAAACAGTGCTAATTAGTTCAACTATTTATTTCTAGACAGTTTTTGAAAAAATAAATTTTAACACAAAAACACGATAAGCATTTCACCTGATTAAGGCACGAAGCACATCATCATTTTCTCGGTAACAAACCCTACCCCCTTTAGGGGAGAATAGTGCTCCATGCAAACTAGGCACTTAATAAATGTCTTAGAATCTGAACCTCAAATGAGTAGCAACATTTTCTGTCCCTCCTACACACAAACAGAGGTTTTATTTTTAACTGAGGTTTTCCTGCCACTTCAAAACATGAAATAATAAAGATGTAATAGACCCAAGAAATTGAAGTAAATTTTTCTCTAAATCACTAAAAATCTGTTTTATAACAGTGGCAATCAGCTTATGTTAATCATTCAGTGTTTCCTTTTTCGCCTCCTTATGACTAAGAGTAACACTGTCAGTCAAGGTGATGGGCATAGGCCACAGTCATTAAATAGCACAAAGCTACCCAGAAAACAAATACATAAAAGACCATCAGTGAGAACAAGTAAGGAAAAAAGAGAAAAAATTTAAACAAAAGACTAAAAGCTAGAGCAAGGGAAGTTGTTATAAAGATATTTAATGAAACATGACTAGGTTCTCTATTCCTTCAAATGTTTCTGGCATTCCTATAATTTTTTTAAATAAAATAGCTTAAGAGAACAACCAAAATGGCCTTTAAAAGTCAGGAAAATTACTAGAACACCGACTTCAGCTAAGAGAACCAAACCAGGCCAAGAGATTTAGTTCACAGTATTATTCATGTCTACTGTGTCTTACTTTTCTATCTGCAAAAAAGATGTGACATTCCTTAACACTTGAGTCAAAACAAATGTCATTCTTGCTACAAACTAAAAGATTAAGAAAGTTCTGTATAAAATAATTAGAGCTTCCTTAGGTGCTGTCCACTATAGACATAAAATCCTTTGTGGTTCCCTCCACAGCCAGTGTTGAAATCTAGAAGGCTCATACCTAATCTGTCCGGGAGCCATCACCAAGGTATGCAGGAACTAAGAAAGCCATCTTCAGTAGCTGGGAAAGGGATTCTCAACATGGAAGAGGTGGTATGCACAATAAAATTCCATATTTATGGACTGGGACAAAAAAAATCATGTTAGATATAAGAAATTTGACAATTTAAGATGTTATTAAAAATAGTTGGCCGGGCGCTGTGGCTCACGCCTGTAATCCTAGCTCTTGGGAGGCCGAGGCGGGCGGATTGCTCAAGGTCAGGAGTTCAAAACCAGCCTGAGCAAGAGCGAGACCCCGTCTCTACTATAAATAGAAAGAAATTAATTGGCCAACTGATATATATATAAAAAAATTAGCCGGGCATGGTGGCACATGCCTGTAGTCCCAGCTACCCGGGAGGCTGAGGCAGAAGGATCACTCAAGCCCAGGAGATTGAGGTTGCTGTGAGCTAGGTTGACGCCACGGCACTCACTCTAGCCTGGACAACAAAGTGAGACTCTGTCTCAAAAAAAAAAAAAAAAATAGTTGTTTGATTACTATCAAAAATAACCTACATGATAGAGAATAGTTGGCCCTCCACATCCATGGATTCAACCAACCATAAACTGAAATTACCGGGGGGGGCAAAAACATTCCATAAAATTCCAAAATGTAAAATTTGAATTTGCCTCACACCAAGTACTACATTGAATCTACTTGATTGAAGTGATATGTAAGCATTATATTAGGTATTATAAATAATCTAGAGATTATTTAACGTATACAGGAGGTTATGTATAGGTCATATGCAAATACTATGCCACTTTATATACAGGGCTTAAGCATCCAAGGATTTTGGTATCTACGGCAGGTCCTGGAACCAACGAATGCCTCATGAATACTGAGGGATGAATGCGCATATAAACACCAAAAACTTTTTAAATATAGACAGTTTAATCATTTTGCAACCATTGTAGTAAAGATTAGTTCAGCATGAATCATCAATAGACGTCAAGTATAGGGGGAAATTCTGAGGAACAGCAAGATATTTTCAGATTTTAAAGTATTTCCCCATAGACTGCTTATTATTCCCAAGAGAAAAAATAGTATCTATGTAATGAAGAAGTTGGAAAACATTTTGACTGAGAGATGATCACAATACTACTAATAAGGGGCATTTGATACCGTGAGAAGGACACATTACTTATATAGTATTTGGGCAGGGAATGCATAATCCAATCATGAGAAAAAACATCGGCAAAACCACAAAAAAGGAATTTTCTATTAGAAAACGGTGGGAACTCTATTCTTTAAAATGTCAATTGTCATGAAAGGTAAAGTCTGTGGAAATATTCCAGAGTAAAAGAGGCTAAAGAGATACTGAGAACGAAATGCAATACCTGATCTAGACTGGATCCTGTTACTGAAAAAGGAAAACAATTCCTATAAAGAATAGTATTGGGTCAATTGACAAAGCTGTAATATGGACAGTAGATTAGTTAGAAGTTTTTATCAATGTAGTATTTACTGAAGATGACAGATGTACTGTCTCTGCTGTGATTTTGAAGAAAATATCCCTATAAAAACTCACTCTCAAATAGTTCAGAAAAAAATATATTTCTTGTGTATGTAAATGTGTTTGAGTGTATGTGTGTGTAGAAAAAGTTATCAAATAATAAAGAAAATGGGGTAAAATATGAGTAAGTTATTAGATGTAATAAGTTTACAGGTATTCCTTGTATTAGTATTCTCCCAAGTTCTGAAAATTTGAAATTATTACCAAACAAAAATTTTTAAATATAGATTTATATGCATTATACCAATATTTTGCTACTTAATTTGGTAAATATAGTATTTGCATTTGAATAGCATTATGAAAATAAAACTTCATTATAATATCCTCTTACAACCTTACAAATCATGCAATGGCCTGAATTGCCTCACTGTGTCAGAGAAGTGTTAACTATATCATAGGTTTAAAAAGAAGCCTCCAGATTTCCATAACTGAGTATAAAAGAGCAGATCCTGCTGCTATAAGGCATAACCGTATAATGACCAAACAGGAGGAAAGAAGAGCTCTCCTGCTCACATCAGCCCCCCGTTATCTGCTCATTTCTTACTAGACAGAATGGAAAGTTCAAACTCCCTGGCTTGGCATACAATCTAGGGAGCTTACCTCTTCAGATTTATCTGCTAGCATCACCACATACACACCCTCAACATTCCAGTCATGCTTTTATAAACCTGGTATCTTTGCACATTCTGCTCCTTCGGCCTACAGTGTCCTTCTCTAATGGCCTTCTCTTTCTGGTGAGCCCTTCCTTATGCTTCCTGATTAAGCTTCAATGGCACTGCCTCTCTGAAGCATTTTCTGACTCCCCCGACAAAAGTTAGACCCTCTGCTCCCAAAGAATTGAGTACCTATTTCCAGGTTGTATGGGAATTTTTCTCTTTACATGAATTTCTCCAAGACTAGAACATGAGGTTTCTCAGAGCATGGATTATGGTCTAAAACTAGTGTCTTTCAAGCACAGTGCTTCATATAAACACTAAATTAACTTCTCTAATTGGCACAGGGTCAACAATAAACAACAGCTAACTCCAGGAAATTTATTTTGTGTCAGATACCAGAGTAAGTGCTTTCCAAATACCAATGCATTTCTCACACCAATCCTAACAGATAGAGGTGCCACTGCCCTATTTCACCAATGCTATGCATATGCACCTTTTTCTCCATTTTAACCTCTCTGAAACTAGGATGTATCTTATATTTAGTGATGTATTATAGTTAAATGGACAATATCTTTTTATTTCTTAGTGGTATATAAAGCAATAGTGTATCTTACAATCAATGGTCTTAATTTGATAAAATACAGTATTATTCCCTCACATTTACAGATAAAGAAACCAAGGCACAAAAGAGAGTTTGATTAACTTGTTGAAGGTTACACAGGAGGACCAAGATTCAATCCTAGGCAGACAGTCTCCAGAACCTACTCTTAAACTACTTGATATAGTATCTCTCCAATAAGAGATGGAGCATGGATGGATAGACTTTTGGCACCAGAGCTGGGACATTACAAAAATGAAGCTTGCTCTTTGAGATTTACAAGATCTTAGGAAACAGTTTGGATAAAGGCCATGATTAGAAAGAGACAGTGAACTAAAATGGACCTTGAAGTAGCTGAGGAAAAAGCCAAGCTCCTCTGCTGTCTCTAGGCAAGGCTCAGGTCTGAGTCATGACTTCATCTCTCTCTCTCATCTCAGGAGACATTTTCTATATATTTTCTCCCTTACTTTTGCCCTTAAGTTCCCAATAAATACAATCATAATTCTCTTGGAGCTAGGAATTATATAAAAAAAAAAAAATGACCTAATCAAGCCCTGTGCCTTATATCTTAATCCCTGTAACATCATTTCTGGTAAGCAGTTATCTAGCCTTAGCTCAAATACTTAAGTAGTTCCTTTTATTTTTAGAAAGATGGAAAAAGATACTCCTTATATGAAAATCCATCTCCTAACTTCTACTCTTATGTCTGCCCCCAGAGCCTACATGGCAAATTTTAATTCCTCTTCCTCACCGTAGTTATTGTCCTTCTTCAAGAACTGTACTCTTGAGAAACTGTAACCCATAGGCACCCTGCCTGCTTCAAAAACTGGCCATCAACCGAGATGATGGCAGCAAAGAGAATTGGCAGTAACAAAGTCTTATATAACCAAAGGGCTAAGGAAACAGAGAAGTGGGGCTGCCCATATAAGGGGGAGGAGGTAAGTAAAGATTCATAGAAGAGGGAGCTTTTCAGTAATAAAATGTGCGACAGTGCAAAATTCAGTATTATACTAGGGGGAAAGTTCTAATGAAAATTAAAAGCTGAACTATTAAACATATGAAATCTTTTTGGTTTCCAACATTCTTGCTTTCATTTTATGATTCTGGGCAGAAGGCTCATTGGCTTGTACAATTTGTGCAGTGCTAAATGCACAGATAACCATCCTACTGACAGTGGAATGCAGTGTTGGAATAAACAAAGTGAAACTTACCATCTGGGTGGTACCATCTGATTTGTAGCAATGTCACTTGCTGAAAAATTCTATGCATATTCTTTACTAACAAAACGTTGCCTCAGTCATTTCCTTTCCCTTCAGCTAAGGTAAGAAACAAGCACAAATGCAATCTCTGTAACTGCTTCCTAATAATCAGTGACCAAATCACATTGTTTCAATGTTCAACTCCCCACATACTCCCCAGTAACCAAATCACATTGTTCCAATGCTCAACCTCCCACATACTCCCCCCATCCCCAACTCCCCACATACTCCCCAGTAACCAAATCACATTGTTCCAATGCTCAACTTCCCACATACTCCCCATCCCCACTACCCAGCAGCCTCTACTCCACAGCAACTTAGCAGTGTATAATATGGATAATGCCTAACGCCATTCCCCAACTCATTGTGAAGGCAGAAAACTGCTATGTATTTTGGTAAAAATACTAAAAGCTTCTGTATGGAGAACATTTTAAAACCTAATTATAAGCGATCTTTCTTCCCATCTGATGTTAAATCAGTCACCTACTGGTCTAGGAGCAAGTGAAATATCTACAATACTGTTAAAACTTTCAGATACATTGTAAGAAGCTGGGGGTACTGGTAACATTTTGTAAGTCTTTAATATGGTCCATAACTTAATCCTATACTGTCATTAGACAATTTGCTGATCTCTAAAACATGTGTTAGCTTATTCATATGGTAATTTTCTAGTTCTTTACCGATTAGTTCAGTGTGATGCCTTCTAAGCAAAGATGAAAGAGTTTGAAGATTACTATGGCAAATTAAAATTTTTGGTGTTCCTACGTAACCATAAAAAATATTTGAATAGACTTTACAGTTTACAAAGCACTTTCCAGTATATATGACATTCACAACAATCTTGTGAGATATGATACTCATTTTAGAAGTGAAGAAACTAAAGTTCGAAGATGTCAAATGGTTAGCCCAAGTCCATGTTGCTTATAAGGGGCAAAGGCGGATATCAACTTAGATCTTTTGATTGCAATTTCTAGGATTTTTCTATTGATAAAACCATGGCTACTTCCAACCCAGTGCACACCTAACTCTAGCCTTGATCAAACCCATTATCTGTTGCATATCCCCTTTTGTAATGAATGCAACCAAAGGGCAATAGCCACATACTATCATACTGAAGAGCAAACCCCTCAGAAGAGATAAGCCTTTTGGAGAGGCTCGCATCATGCAGACAAACCAAGATATTTTAGACCAGCACTGTCTGGTAGAACTTTCTACAATGACAGAAATATTCTATGCCTGAGCTGTTCAATATATTAGCTACTAACCACATTCAACTACTGAGTGTGTGAAATGCATAACTGAGGAACTGAATGTTTAATGTTATTCAGTTTTAATTAATAGTCCACATTCAGAGCACCTAACTGGACTGGACTGGACCGGACCCATATGAATGCTTCTTTGGGAACCTGGACCTATTTGTACTAAAAAAAAATCCACTTTGAAACTAAACTTGAATGATTTTAGTTGGCATAGTTGAGTAATTTTAGTTTAGTAATCTTCTAAACCCCTTCAATGTAGATAATATATATTGAAACAAAACCCTCTAGCAGACATAGGCAGTAACTCCTTGTGAACCGTGAGTCCATTTCATTTCTGCAACATAGGCAGATGCTAACAAAGATATGTACTATCTCTTTGTCTTTTTGTCTGTCCTTCTTGTTTATTCTCTTCACACCTGTCCACTTTCCTCCTTTCTTCCATATGGGCTTTGTGGTTTTTCTAGTTTTACCAATTTATTTGTGTCCATCTGTCTTTTCAATTCTGTCTCACAATCCAATGGTGGTAGCTGGCAAGGCAGCTGGCTAGTGCTAGTGGACTATGTGAAGAAAAAGAAGTGGGCAGTAGGGGGCAAAGCTAAACTAAATCACACATAGAGGAATGGACCTACAGGTGATCAAACTCTTGATTCATCTCATTGGCATGAGGTCCTAATCACCTGGCTAAAAGGCCTACCTGCTGGCCACTCATCACTTCTGAGAGAATCAAAAAACAGGATGTTATCACACCCCCAGGAGGAGACCAGAGGTGTATAAGCTCTAATAGGTATATAATCAGCTAGGAGGAAGATCAAAAGCAGCATGGTATCAGAAGCTGTGGCTCCTGGAAATTACTGCTGAAGTATTTGAAATTCTTTTTTAAAATTTTCAAGAAGTCTCATAGTTTCCAAGGGGGGAAAAGATGAAGCTATATGAAGAGAAATTTCACTAGTAAGGAAAGTGCAAGGGTTACTAGAGTTGCCTCATCTTAAGAAGGCCTCAGTGAGTTATCAACAGGTAAAATATCAATGTGCCCCCTCCTTTGTCTTCACATAGTCCACTAGCCCTAGCCAGCTGCCATGCCAGCCATCACCACTGGATCGCAAGACAGAATTAGAAAGACGGATGGACACAAATAAGTTGGTACAACCAAACCCTTCTGTCTCCTTCCTCTGTTCCTTCCCAAAATTTGGATTAACTGAGCAAAAAAGGAATTCCTTTTGTTCTACAAGCTCATGTGCAGAAAGAGTACTTCCATCTAGCCCTTTTTGTCTCTAGTGATTCTTAGGATCTGCATACTTCTCTAACCAACCCACATGTAAGAAATGTAGATGTAGATTATGATCTGTGCTTTTGGTTTTATAGTAAAATCAGACTGCTGGTATTCTGAGCCCTGATAAGCTTATCTTGAATAACTTAAGCTCCCATTACATTTGGCTGGTAAATTTTTTATGAAGTCTTTTGCCCTTAAAGTTCTCAGTTGTTTAAAACAAACCAAAAAAAAAGTTTTAAAGCCCTAACTATTCCTTCTGGGGTAGAATGCAGTATATGTATGTATAACTGACTCAGGCTCATCCAGTAGCAGATACCAAAAGATGCCTTATGGGTGACTAGTGATGCTATCTTCTAACTGTGAGCTTTGTGAACTGTAGAGAAATAGGGCCCAGAACCTTTCTATGGCCAATCACAGTTCTCATCTCATATCCATCTCAACACACAAACATATTCTTACATAGGAATCAGTAAGCTTTCCTATCCTAAATATTCTTGTACCATACATCAAAATAACCTCTTCATAACATATCAAGTACCTCTATATTACTTTATGGCCTCCATCTTATACATTTCCTATCCTAAATGAACAAGCAAAAGCCTACTTCAGCTCCACCACTTTACTCCAAAAAGCCTGCAGAAACACAGAACTACTGGTTCTGTGTTGCAGCCACAGAGAACAGTAATTAGGAGCACCAGCTTTGTGGCAGATCAAACCTGGGTTCAGATCCCAACTCTACCATTAATAACTGTGTATCTTCAAGTAATAACCTTTCTGCAACATAGTTTCCTCATCTATAAAGAGAAGATTCAAATGCCATCTATTTCACAGCCTTGATGTGAGGATTAGGTTTAAACAAAATAATGCAGATTAAGGGGTTAGATAGTGCAAGGCACATATTATTTAACATTGTTGTAGTTTATATTACTTAGGTCACTTCTGTGTCCCTTCCTAGAGGTGTTTGGTCTGTTAACCTATGTGCCATGTTCCTATCTTCAAGAAATCTTATCTTGGACTAAACTCCACATTTATAATCCAATCTAATCTATATAATCAGGTATTCAGCTACTTAGAGAAAAGTACCAAGTGAAGCATTATTTGTTGTTTCACAGTCACAAACTTATTAAGTGGCTCTATCAAAAATGTGTAACTGGTTTTAAGGAGAATCACATGAGAATATCTGGACGTATTAGTACCAGAAAAACAAATCAAGGGCAGGCACTATGAATACATAGATGGCATCATCTGGAGGTATGAAAACTAACATTATAAAACACCAGCTTTTCAACCATCTATCTCATAGAGAAATGTATTAATGTTGGAACAGTGTCCTGACTTAACAATGTCCTGATTTTAGCTTGTGTTAACAAAAATATAGCTGTACACTATTTTAATTTTTATGTACTACTCAACTCATAAATATCTATTTTTAATTTCTACTTCATTATTTTATTGTATTATGCCTTTTTTTAAGCCACCTAAAAGTCCCTTAGGGGAAAAGAATCTAAAAAATGAGCAAAGAAATGCTTAAAAATCAATTAATCAAAAGAGTTACTAGATGCTCATCCAATGAAACATAGGCAATTTTATTTGATTTGCCTCCCAATCATATTTATTCAGCATAGCATGGTACTCTCATGCTGAGTTCCTCAGTTTGAGGGTTTGTTTGTTGGGCTTATAACTATTATAAGATATTTCCCCTTCCACAGAGGAGACACAAGTCTCTGGCTATAAAGTAATTCAGTCTAACTTAAAATCCTATCTTCAAATTTAAAAAATATAACTAATTCGATAGGGCAAAAGAAAAAGGATTTCAGCCATGCTATCTACCTGACTTCTTTGTTGAATAGCTCAAACTTAGGTTCAAAACCAAACTTCTGATTTGTCATACCCCAAAACTGTTCCTTTCCCCACAATTCCCCCTCCATAAACAGTCACCACACCTGATGTCACAATAGAAACTTGGAAATCACCTTGGATTCTTTTCTCTTTTTTCCCTACCTCATCCAATCTCATCACTAAGCTAATATTGAACTATTGCAGCCACATTTTTACTAAACACCTTGCTTCAACTCTGGCCCTTGCCAATGTATTCTCCACACAGCAGCCACTACACTTAAAAGAAAAGTCAATTCCTTACCTCTTTACCATGCTCTAGAATCACCTCACAGGACTCCTTGTCCCTGTCCATTTCTCCTACCCAATCTGGTACTACTATACCCTCATCTTCCTCTGCTCTACCACTTATACAGGGTTCCTTTCAGTTCTTTGAATACATCAAGTCCTTCCCCCACTCAGGAGCTTCCTTCACATACACTTAACATCTTTCATTGCATTAGACTGCAAGCTCCACAAAGAAAGAGAATATGTACCCAGCAACAGACATAAAATCTGGCACACAGTAGCTTCACATAGGCATTTTTTTAAAAATCTGACAAAAGAATGAATGAATGAGAATAGAAAACAAATTTAGATGACAAACACCTTCAACAATAAAATGGAAAACAATACAAGAAACCAGCCCCAATGAGAGAAAATTCACAATGAAACATTTTAAATTAATATTCAAGATGGACACTCCTAAGAAAACAGATTCTTCAGCAGGGCTCTTAGGAACCAATACAGAGAATTACAGAAGAGTTTCAAAAACTGAGCACAATGTGCTTCTTTTCTGGTTTTGACAATTTGTTTTCACTGCTGAACTTTCTCTCTTCAATTCCATCTCAATAGAAGCCAAGAAGGAGGCCATAAAAGGAATATGCAAATAGTTCAAACACTAAACAGAACTAAAGATACAAATGTGCTGCCAGCTTTCCCAAATATCATAAACACTAAATGCCTTCACATTACTAATTCCTGATATACAAGGAAATATGAAGAAAAGACTCTAAATTCAAGCCCTAAAATATACTAAAACTACAACAGCCTGAGCTGTCAGCCTTCAAGGGACCAAAATAAGGATGCTTGTTCTCCTCCCACCCCATTTCCCAATAAATAAGATGCCAGATCCAAAGTATTACAGTTGCAATTCTAACTTACCCAACAGTTCTTATTCTTGCATACAAATGAGCTCAATTTTCTCCTGTGAGGTTTTTCTCTTTTCGTCACAAGGTCTCAGCATAGGGGTCAGTCTCAATTTCCAATGTCATTGGAAGTAATGATAAGGTATCTACTTGTTTTTGTCCAAAATTTCAAACCATCTAATAGAAATTATAGATTTACTAGGGATTACTAATAAGGCTAACAAATATCAATTTCTCATTTCTTGTGCACTGAAATTAAATCAACTCAATGTGGTTATACTGGTTATTTGAGGCTGTTCAGCATGGGCAGCCATACTATGTATGGTTAATTTTCTAAAAGTTGAACATATAATAATTACAAATGAAAACATATTCTATGATCTAAATGTTATGTTCCCTATAAAATTCATATGTTGAAATCCTCACCTCCAAGGTGATGGCATTAGGAGGTGGGGCCTTTGAGAGATAATTAGGTCATAGGGGTGGAACACTCATGAATGGGATTAGTACCCTTATAAAAGAAGCCCAATAGAAACCTTTCACCCCTTCCATCCACAAGTGAGGACACAGCAAGAATGTGTCATCCATGAGCCAGGAAATGGGCCCTCACCAGATGCAGAATCTCCTATCACCTTGATCTCTCCAGAACTGTGAGAAATAAATTTTGATTTTTTATAAGCTATTCAGTTAAAAGTATTTTTGTTACAGCAGCCTGAATGGATTAAGACAACATAGATAATATCTTTCAAAACGTGTTAACCAGACAAAAGTAATGTTCTTATCAAAGATACAGTTGAAACTCCCTGAAATATATTAATACTATAGTTTTTGGGCAGCAAAACTACATGGTATCTTTGGGCAAAAGCTTCTAATTAGGAGGTTCTTTTTTTTACTAACATCAAGACTGATGGACAGCAATTTTTGCCATCTTTTATAACCCCAAATCTGCTCACCTTAGTTGGTATTACATACGGTTTAAAAAACTAGGTCATACTTTCCTCCAACAAAGTCCAAACACAGACTCATCCAACAAGGCATAAGTATTCAATCCATATTTTGAGGAGACTGTATCTTAGAGGAACTGATAACTACTTTTACAAACACAAGAAAGAAGGAAACCTTAATTCTAAACACACACTCAAAGCACACAACACTCCACTTTTAGTGCACAGGGCCTCTGAGAAAGGACTTCACAACAGTGGTGCTGGAGTGCTTCAGACAAGCAGGAAGATGGTCAGCATCTACATCAAATTTTCATTTGTTCTGATCTATTCCTAGCATGACAAACCATAGTGTATTATTAATCAGAATACTCTTACATTTTGATAATAGCCTTTTTTTCTTTTGCTGTAAGTCTTATTATAGGGGAACTAATTAAAAGCATTTTCCTCTGGAGAAACCAAGACACAGCAAGATTAAGGGTAGACAAAGTCTTATAACTGGTGACTAGGCAAACTAAACAGAATTCATACCTCATTCTTAATTCAGTGTTTAATCTACCAAATATTCCTGTTGGATATTCCACATGTTAAATGAAATGATCTTAATATTTGAGCTCAATGTAACAGAATATTTTACAACTCCTTATGCTCTTAGTATTATTCTACATGAAGTATATTATTATCAAAAGATTTCTAACTGAAAAATACAAGTCCTTAAAGTCTAATCTGATGCTTTAAAAAGAAAACACACCAATTATTATGATACTATTCACAAACTCAGAACACTGTGCAATTGTCATTTTAGAGGTGAGCACTCAAGCATTTGGGCAAGGACAAGTAAGTGGTCTCTTGCCAAAGAAAGTCCTGGGTTTTCGTTGTTTTGTTTCTTTCTGGTCCATAGGCTGACTTCACCTTAGCTGGGCTGCTCCACATAGGTGAAATCATAGTAACTGTGAATGTCAACAACATCTAAGGAAATGATCAAGATGATCTAGAAGAAGCTCCATAAGAAGGACAAATAAGCATAAGGCTTCCTCTCACAAAATGCAAAAGCATCCTGTATCAACAATCGCAATACCACTTTTATACATGTGGGGTTCCTGAAAGTTACTCAAAGCCAGTCAATTAAATTAACTACACCAGATAACTTCAGAAGCCACAGTAAGAGTCTTCCTTTAATGACCTGGTCAAGTAACAAACTTTTTCATGAAGATAACAGCTCCTTTTAGATCCTTGTCTATGAACTTGCACTGCACACCATGCTTACCTTCCACACCTCTCTTGGACCCACATATCCCCCTCCACAAAAAGCTAATAAACTTGCATTCCTGACTCTGACTCACATTAACTATGAACCAGAAGACTAACAAAACTGTTAGAGATATGACTAAGCAAAATGATCTAATTAATAAATAGTTGAGAAAAGTAAATGTTTTTAAAAGTAAAATTAATCATCATGAAAACAGGATATGGTGGAGAAAAGGGAATATAGATAGTTCTAAATATGATCCTTGCAAGATGTTGCCAAGAAAAAGCCCACATTTCTCTTTAAAGGCTGAAAAATCAACAGCAATAACCCAAAGCTATCATGCCCCAACAAGGTTTTAACAGGGGTGTATTCAATTTTGGCCATTTTCTCCATAATTTTTCTTCTTTTTGGCCTTTTGTTTTACAAAATTGTACTTGAGAGTTTTTACCGTTTATTCCTAGTACCGATTCTGAAATGAAAATGGGATGTAGTTAAGAAAAGTTGAGAACCTCCGTATACAGCAAAAATCATCTCACTGGCCCCTTCACTGTTAAAAATCACCAAATTTTTTGCTGTTTCTCCCCTACATTCTGAAACAAAAACAAAAAAAGGCCCTTGAAATTTGACATTTGATGTTATAATTATTTAACTTTATGCTTATACTTACTAAACAATCCAGAGCCCTATCTTTCGAAAACGAAAATAACAAACTTCCCCCTTAAAACAAAGAGAATCTATAATCAGAATTCAGTAGTATTCATGAAGAAAACGCCAACTCCGCGTGCCCCGCCTCTGCCCGCTCTGTCACACACACACACCCTCCCGCCCCGCGCTGTCAATCACGCGCAGGCCCCGCCCATCCCGCCCCCGCGCTGTCAGTCCCCGGCTCTGGCCCGCGGCTGAACCGGCGGTGCTGACGTCAGCTGGCGACCGCGGCCGCATTCCTAAACAGTTCAGACAAACCCACTGGTGGGAAGCTTCGAAAGCCCTCAGCTGTAGTGAGGAAAGCAAAGACTTGGCTGGCAGCCAGACTCCTGAGCTCAGCATTTTGTAATGCACTTCCTTTTTATTTAACAGCTTGCATAATGCCCTTAACCCTTCCTTTACCTGCATCACACCTTTAACCCCTTCTTTTCCTGGTCGAACTTCAAAGCAAACCTCGGAACTCGGTCTCCCATGGGGTTTTAATATATTCCTCACCAATTTACAACAGACTGCTTTTTAATACTGCTGAAGAGGCAATTTAATTAAGCACATATGTTCCCCCTAAACTGCCCACTTTTTCAAACAAGGAAGCTAAAACATTTTATTAAAACAATATAGTTTAATGTTCATTTTTAAGACACTTCTTTCATAATTTATCATTTTGAAATTATTTTTTAGAGATAATACCTTCAAGTGGTCCAAACCAAGAGTATACAGTGGCAAAATCTCCCTCCAACTCGGTCCCTCAGTTGCCCAGTTCTCACTCCATCATAAACTAATGTCATTTATTTCCCTTGTGTTCACGCAGAATTATTTTAGTTATATATAAGGAAATATAATATGTAAGACAGTTTTTCCCTTTTTTACACAAATGCTAAACACTATATATTCTGTTCTGTACTTTGCTTCCTTATTCTTTTTTAGAACTACATAGAATTCCACCACAATTTACCAGTCTCCTATATGTGAGCATTTAGGTGATTTCCAATCTTTTTGCTGTTACAAATTATGCTGCCCGGAAAATCATATATGACTGTATCTCTAGAATAAATTCCTAGATGAGAAACTGCTAGGTCAAAGTAAACGCATACATTTGTAATTTTAAGAGGTATCAGCAAACTGCCCTCCACTGACGTTGTATCTTTTCCCTCCTACCCGTGCAAAAGGATTGACTATTTCCCTTTTGCAACTCAGGCTGTCCCTGAAGTAGAGGCTCTCTCCCAAGCTTTTTTATTTTTGGAAAACAGATCTGTGAAAAATGGTATCTCAGTGTAATTTTAATTTACATTTCCCATATCATGAATAAAGTTGAGCATCTTTTTATACATTTAGGATCCATTTTTATTTCTCTGTGAATGTTAAATCTTACCCGTTTGCTCATTTTTCTATTTTTTCATCATTTTCTTACCACTTTATAGGAGCTTTATATGCTTTTAGAAAAATAGCCTTTGTGATAAGACTTTGAAGGATCTTTTTATATATTAAGAAAATTAGCCCTTTTGTCTGTGATATGATTTGCAAAACAATCTTCCAGTTTAGTAAATTAGTTTGCTTCTGGTGATTTCTGCTATACAAAAATTTAGGGATTTTTATATAGCTTATCAATCCATTCTTTCATGGCTTTTGGTTATTGTATCTATAGATTGTCCTTCCCTCCAGGCAGTTTATAAATTTTATTCCATGGTTTCTTCCAATATTTTTATGTTTGAAAGCTTTACATTTCAATATTTGGAGTCTGTACCTTATTTTTTCCTGCATAGATACTCACTAGTCCCAACACTGACTGAATAACCTACCTTTCCCTCACTAATTTGAAATGTTACTTTTATAATATTTAATAACTTCTCTGATGTAAAAGTGGAAGTAGAGCTCAGAGGCTTTTTATGCTGTGTTTATATTACTGATACTTTTAAAATCTAGTAGAAAGTAGACAACAAGATCCAGTTTCAATAAATAAGACTGGACTTCAGGAACTGTGTTTGGTATTTTTAACCAAACTAAATTCTTTTTAAGATTTGTCGGATATATTGAAGCATACTATAATTGGACTACATTTAAAGACTGTAGGTTTTTGAAAATAAATGTCCACTTAGAAAAACATTACTTCTGACCAATTATGGAAGGTACTTTTAGTCTTCATAAAGACTTTAGATAATTACCAGAAACATTTAAAATATTTACAACACTGTTAAAACAAAATTTTTATCCTGATTATAAACAACTTTGCTTTTTAATATATTCTTTTTTTTAAAAAATGAGTGAGAAATGAGGATGAACTAGTCCTTTCAACTAATTTTTACCCTTCTTTCAATACCTGTTAGGAATTACTACACCAGGTTCCTCTAAGTTTTACATTTATGTAAACCATCATATTGATACACAAAAGCATATATTATATTAAATATGCGATACACAAAAGCATGTATTATATTAAATATGCAAATGTTTTCAGCTTTAAGTAGATGTTAACAGACAGTGATATGCAACATTAATCAGTTGTAGAAAACAGCAAAACACACTGTTTTGAACAGGACCTCCAAAGGTTAGGCAGGTGGTCCCCTAAAGGGACAGAAAATCACACAAACCTTCAGACATAAGGTTCCAAGTACTTGTGTGTTAATGGGGAAGAGGAGGACTGGTGGGAGGAAGAATTCTTCTAAAGCAGGGAGAAGCCTCAAACGCTGAGATGCAGAAGACCCTAATGTAGCTCAGGCTGTCCCTTGAATGTCCAGGCTATCATTTATTTCACAGTAGTCCCAAGTCCCAGACCTCACAGGACCACTGTATGTCAGGAGAAAGCCTCTAAAAATATTTTCCTTGTGTGATACGAACACTTTGCACATGTGTATTTTTTAAAGTTCTAAAACATAACTCAAAAGACTTTAATCTTCTAAATAAGATATAGTGCAATTATATTTATAAAGTTACTATTTTAAACTCTGAGCCCACTTCCCTATAGAAACTATGACACATAGAATAAAAGTCCAAACAGAAATGACTTTAAAGCTCTTGATACCCTGCCTCTAATCTACTTTTCTACTCTTGTATTTCAGAGCCCACACTTTGGCCCCATGGGAGTGAGGCCTGCTGTTTCTCAAACATGCCTGTTGACTTTGCTCACATTTTCCTATCCTCCCAACAACAGAATATCCTCCCAACAACAGAAAATACCAATCTCTAAACTCGGATCTTCTCCCATCTTTTAAAGGCTCAGCTCAAATGCTACCTCCTCCTTAGTTTCTTCTTCCTTGGAAGAGTCAGCCCCTCATAAACTCCATTAGCCTCTCCATGATGATAATGATGATGGTGGTCAAGAATGTGAAGAAGAAATGTCATCAAAATACTACTTGAGCCAGGTGACATGCCATGCACCTGTAGTCCCAGCTACTTTAGAGGCTGAGGTGTGAGGAGAATCACTTTAATCCAGGAGTTTGAGTCTAGCCTGGGCAACATAGCGAGACCCCTGTCTCTTTAAAAAAAATAAAAGTTTAGGAGTCATCTATTAATACAGAGATGAAAGAAACTAATGAAATATTGTACTCCACTATTTGGACCATTATGAACAAGAAAATTACAGATCCTATTTATAAAAAACTCAGATATCCCATTTATGTAAACCAAGTATAAATTTTTTACTAATCCCACCTTTTGGGGTGGGGGGTTATCAGCTTACTCATTACAGCTTTCATCAACAAAATTCTTTTTTAAAAAGAGATGGGGTCTCACTCTGTCACCCAGGCTGGAGTGGAGTAGCACAATCACAGCTCACTGCAACCTCAAACTCCTGGGCTCGAGTGATTCTCCTGCCTTAGCCTCCAGAGTAGCTGGGACTGCAGGCATGTGCCACTACACCTGGCTAATTTTTTAAAAAATTTTTTTTGTAGAGACAGGAGTCTCACTCTTGCACAAGGTGGTCTTGACCTCCTGGCTTCAAGCAATTCTATGGCCTCAGTATCCCAAAGTGCTAAAATCACAGGTGTGAGCCACTGTGCCCTGCCTCCATCAACAAATTAAAAGAAATATAGAAGAGGATAAAAGTGAATATACCTTAAAAATGATATTATAGAAACTGACCCCCACAACAGGATGATTATAGGTAAGTTGAACTGCTCTCTCCTAGAAACTCCTGCTATCAGTTCAGGGAGCCCTCATACCTGTGGTCCTATCTGTCATGTTGTCAGGCCTACCATTTCAGCTTCTGGTATGGACTCCTGTGATTTAGGGCCACAAACTCCAAAGGTTAGGAGGAGACACATATCCCACAGTTTTCAAATCTAATTGACCATCAAAATCACCTGAATAGCTCAAGGAATATATAGACTCTCAGGGCTCAAGCTCCAGACTTCCTGAAGTATAATAGCTGAAGGGAGAGCCCAGGGATCTATTTTGTAAAAAAAACAGCAAAAAAACTCCCTAGGTGATCAAGATGTTTGGGAATAAATAGTTTGGAAAATGAGAATATGGGACAGAGCCATGAAGGGACAAAGAAGGCTAACCGAGGTGGTGAGAAGCCCTCTCCTCTCTTGGATTTACCTTCTCTCTCCCAGATCTCTCCTCCAAAAAAGAAGAGGCAGCTACTGGAAGAAAAGAACAGCAGCAACAAGAGCTATAGGTATAGTGGTTATAGGAGTTTTCTCTTGGAAGCCCATTTGCCCTCCTCTACCATAAGGTCTGCTGCCCACCAATAAATCTGAACCAGAGAGAGTAAAACAGGTATAATGGGAGTTCCCTTCATGGGGTGGTAGCCATGACTTAGAGGAGCTGGAGACAATATGAACTTCAGGAGGGTGATGTCAGCCTTTTCAGGTTTTCCATCTGCCTCATTTTATGCCATTCTTTGCCTAAAGATTGGAAAGTAAAATTTAACCATTGGGAGCAAGAAAAAAATGTAATCATTTTAAGAATTCAACTGATAAATGAGAAAATGAGGAAGAAAAGTTTCCGTGTGGTATAAAAAATACTTTTTTAAACCTCCCAGGATGGCTCTTTAACAAAGACCTCAAGAAGCCACCCACTTCATCTCTGTACAGACAAGACAATAGTCAACTATCCAGGAAAAGATTTAAAAATATACTACAGGAGTTGAATTTTCACATAATTTAATTTCCTCACTGTCAAAACTATCATTTATTAGCAAGAAGCACACAAGATAGGAAACTAAGATGAGAGCATTAAAAATTGCTTCCTTTTGTGACAAAAATTTACACTGGCCAAAAAAAGTTTTCAACTCCCATGCAAGCAGTCTTAGCATGCACTATTTTATACGACTCTAGAATCTTGTTTACATGCGTGTTTTCCCTTCTATTCAAAAGACTCTCTTTTCTTTTCCAAGTGTACTTTCTAAGTCTGAAGACAAAGTGTTCCTTTTCTCTGGCTCCTTCCCTGGCCTCCATGTGATGAAGCACCCATGCGAAAATAAAGGAGCTATAGGGCTCATAGTGGTCTTACTTGTTAGTCTGTGAAAGACTGAAGCTGCCAGCTGCATATGGATTAGAATTTTCCTGTTTACAATGGCACCCTGCTCTATATCAAGAGGAATGGGACTGACCACAGGTCACATGGCTTAGAAACCCTAGGCCATTTTTTACATTTTTGTTTTATTGTTCTAAACAACATGGCTTTAACTACTCAAAAGGAGTTCTGAACTCTAAAAACTCTTGATTTCAAGTAATATAAAAACGGTAGCCCAGGGAATAATTACTCAAGCTTAAATGACTGCCCTGATTGGAGGATTTTTTTGATAAATCCTGCTAACAGTTTCAAGACTAGTCTTCAAGGACTAGAAAGATATCAAAGACGTGTCCTCAATTAAGTCTGAAATCTTTGTTTCTTCTAAATCAAATATATGAACTTGGCAAGTAAGATCATTTATAAATAGTACATTATTCCTGGTGCAATGCACAACTACTCTTTTAATTTTATCATGGGGTCCCAAGTTACATACATGCACTTACCCCACATTACCTAAGCATACAACATAAGAGCAGGGATTTTTGTTTCATTTGTTCATTTCTGTATCTCATGGGCCTACCTCACAGTATCTGTGAAAACCATTATTGATCAATGAATGCCCAATTAAAGTACATAAAAAAGAAATTAATTTCTTTCATTTAGATATAAGGCTCATCTATACATATATTGAAATACAAATTAGATATTATACCCCACAATGCAAATTCTAAATCTTCCAACAGGGACAAAGTAATAGACATTGTGGGAATAACAACTTTGAATTTCCTAAGTGGGGTACAACTGGATACTTAACCTTTATGGTGCAAAACCTTATGTGTTTAACAAAATTGAAGCCCATTAGTTTCAATTTCCACATATAGTCCTTGAGGACTGTAATCTAGAAACCATACAGTATCTTGTTCTCCAAAGAAAGTCATTATAAATACCTTCATTTGGAGTTTCTGACTTAGTATTTCCTATATTTTTCTTACTGGAAAAAAAAATAGAATCACTAGAATCTATGTTGCAAAAGTTTTAATGTAAGCCTATACTTCAAGGAATAAAGGTTTTATATAGATTGGCAGACAAATCTAATTAAAGTAAAATTCTAAATATAATGAATGATATAGTGGCAAAATTCCATTGAAGTTTTTTAAAGATTTATTGTAACTAAAAATTACATTAAAATTTCAAGCATTTATGGATATATCTTCAAAATCGTTCTTACCAGTGAATCTTCCTTTCCTAAAATGTACTTACAATGCTTATAGTCATCTTTTCTAATCCTCACAAATAAGGTCCTTTAATTCTACAGAGCTTGTGCTCTATTACTGCTTGATACTTTACACTAAAGGACATTCCAAACACAGAAATATCTACTGTTACCACAACTCACAATGTATGTATTCCATAAAGGACATTTTAAGAGTGACAAAATGATAGGAAATCGTTTCTTGAGTTTTGTCCCATATTTAAAGAACTCTAGAATATGTTTTCCAATCTTTCCTTTTACCCTGGGGGCTGGGGTGAAGAAAAAGGAGAAAAACGGATGTTTTCTTATATACTTAAGTATGGCTATATACTTAAGCATACAGATATGTACGTATGGGGGGGTAGGGGAAATGGGGGAAAAACAAAAGAAGTGTCAGCAAGGAGAGAGGACATTGTTATTGCTGATTCATAAAATGCTTGGCTTAATGGGACATTTAGGCAGTGATAATATTTTGAAAACATTTATGCTAAAGCTTCTCTTATAACACATCAAACTAAGAAAAGGTCATATAAACTGACGCAAGTAATGAAATTCTATTACAAAGTACAAGTTACAAAATACAAATGCAGATGTGGCTTACTCTACATAAATATCTCCACGTCAAATTCTACCACCTCTCTGCAGACAGATCAATAGAACTTCTGTAGTATTTTGGATATAATCATTATCCCATTACACACTTTAACCAATGTTTTCTACTAGCTATTTGTCATGTAAATTTCTTTCATATTTTCAACCTATCTCCTTAGTACCTATACATCCTTTCTTTTCTAAAAGGTAATTTCTCAACATATAGCATCCCTCAAAATATCTAGAATAAGATTTCAGGATGTTTCGCCTTATGAATTGCATTTTAAACTTTCAAGCCCCATAGAATATATTTAAACTGTCTCAAGTTAGTCTTTTGAAAAACCTTGGCATGTACTTGTAGTGATACCACTGGAAAAAGACTGGACACCTTAATTTAAGAGATTTCATCCTTCTGCTGGTCTACTAGCCCCACCCCCTACTCAGCACTCAAGTATTAGGTACTCCAGAAGTCAGGAAATCCTGGGGAGACTGTGAATGCAAATTTTAAAAAGGTGGGGGGTGGCTGGCAATATTAGTAGAGCCCACTAAAGCAAAAGCTAACTAACTAGGAACATAATTTGGGGGGGGGGGGGGGAAGCTAGCACCAGTAATCCAAATGTATACAAAAATAAAACAAACAGAATTTTCAACATAAATTGGATAAACTAATGAGAAAACAAATTATTTTGAGTTCTAGGGCTCAAACCAAGGCAAATTATATCCAACCATTATTAAAAATACATTGTGAATAGAAGTCTGGACCACTGTCATGATTCCCCACCAGTCAAATGTAAAGACAAGAGAAAGAACCCAGCAGTCTGCCACTACTTGACTCGACTCCAGTTGACTTTGCCCCGGTCAACATGTTCATCAACCACGTGGGATGGACTCAGAGGCACAATCAGCGAGAATGAGATGACAACACCTGAGGGAATCACTAATACCCTGAGCAGCTGGAAAGTTCAGAAAGATTCATCAGGCCAGAACAAGGAACAGATATTTTAAAATCTACAAAAAAGCACACAAAACATAAAGCACTGCTCAGGCACTAAAAACATAAGCTGCTCCTCTACTTCACCTAAGGTCTTGCTTATGAGCAATTCATGTGAAAGAAAACATCAGTGATGTTATAGACAGATTCTGTCTACAAAACAAACCAACAAAAATCAACTTGGGCTGTACTAATGAAATTATAGTTTTTAAACCATCCTTGCATGCCCTGTGCTGGTTACACCCTATCTGTATGCTTTTCTAAGGACCATATTTTAAAAGTAGCAATGAAAAACTGAACATTTCACAATGCCAGCATGATTGTGAAGAGTCTCAAATCATATCAAAGAGGGAGGGTAACACTAGGTGTGGTTCCTCACGCCTGTAACATCAGCACCTTGGGAGGCCAAGGCAAGAGGATCACTTGAGGCCAGGAGTTTGAGAACAGACTGGGCAACATAGTGAGACACCGTCTCTACAAAAACTTAAAAAAAAATCAGCCAGGCACAGTGGCACACACCTGTAGTTCTGGCTTCTGGGGAGGCTGAGGCAGGAGGACTGCTTGAGCCCAGGAATTTTAAGCTGCAGTGAACTATGATGATGCCACTGCACTCTAGCATGGGCAACAAAGCAAGACCCTATCTCTAAAAAAATAAAAAATAAGATGGAGAGTAGACAGAGCTTTGGTAGCACAACCTAGAAAAGGATCAACATAACTCTTGTTCACTATCTGAAGATTGGCCACATAAAAGATGGAATAGATGGATTGGGACTGTAAGAGGGCAAGGAATCCATACAACATGAAAAGCTACCAAATTTTAAATTGCTCAAAACTACCTTAAAAATGAAGGGTTCCCCATATTGACAGTGGAAGTCAAGCAAAGGCAGAATGAAATAGCCAAATGGGAATGCAATGGCAATCTGCCAAGGATGCTTCAAAGAGTATCTATGCTCTTCTGGAAGGTTTGCACAAAGCTACTTCCAATCCTCTGATTCCGTAACTCTGGAGATCATCTGTAGCCCCTGAGTTTATCAGTAAGAGAACTGAAGCCAGACCTGGGAACTGCCTCATTCATATATCAAAATCATAAAATAACAAAACCAGAACAAGAAGCCAGTTTTATGGGCTCCTAGAACTGTGCTCTTTATTCTGTTCCATCTTGTCACTCCAAGTATCAGAAAACATTGATCGGGTCACCCACAGACAAGGCATTCTCAGCTCTGAAAAAGTTTGTTCAGACTTTGAAAAACCAATCACCTTGTTTAGGACAAGAGATTTTTGTGTTTTTCATTTCTTTCTGTAATGTTCAAAGTTACTCACTCCAAGAAACACTTAATGTGCACTGATACTGTACAAGTATCCCCACTAAGAACTCAGCTCTGAGGGCTTTGTGCCCAAAAGACCCAGGTCCCGCAGGCCCACCAAGAGGAATGCCTCACTGTGCTCAAACCTTTCACCCAACTCAGTGTTGATAAATTTAAAGTCAAAAGAGGATCTTATTTTTCCCCTTAGAAAGACAGATGGAATCTGCACTGGCAAAAAAAAAAAGAGTGGATTTCAGTGCGTAAGAGAAACTAGAATGCCAATGTCAGTAATTTTCTCAACCCAGTCACAAGTAAGAATTTAATCCATAATCAGACATACTCAGTGTTTTCAATCAAAATACATTTTCATATAATAGGCTTTGATTGTCTTTTTAGAAAACCACACACAACTTGCTCTCCTGCCCACTGAACTACCACTCAGCCATAAACTCAAGGTCATCCTTCCTACTCTCACTAACAAGCACTCTAATGACACCAGTCCACAAATTCAGTTTGCTCCCTAACTCAAAATTATTCTCAGAATTGAAATCACACAATGCTTGCTTTAATCCTAAAAATCACAATTATAATGAACCTCTGCTGGGGCTGAGCAAGTAGACAATAGTGTGCTAATAAGCACTTTATAAGCATGTTGGTAAGGTAAATATTACCCCCATATTACAGATGAAGAAAACAAGGCTCCAAGAGATTAATAAGTTACTTGCCCAAGGTCAAGAGCTAATACATGTTGGAACCAAGACTGAAATGCAGAACTCCAGGCCCCAAGATCTTAACCATCCTACCGCACTGCCTGCCTGACTGTTCAAGGAGAGTGGTGCTGTAAGCCTCCAAGCAACAACTGGAACCACAACAAGGAAGGGAGGCCCAAGTTCACTAAAGAGTTGCACAGGTACCAGATGCCAAGAGGTACTATTCTCTGAGATACTGCTGAGATGCTGTTTTGTAACCAAAGACTTAAAATGGCAGTAGGTAGGACTAAGTGTAGACATGAAAATGATATTCTTTTGTTTTGAGGGTAAACTGGAAAGCCTCTAATAGTTATGTTAATAATGGTTAAATTTTATTTCTTTATGTTTGCTAGGCTCAAACTCCTCTTCTCCCTCTCCATGTGGAGTAAGTGGACTTTGACAGCTCATTTTCTACACTTGGAGTTAGTAAACTAAACCAGCAACAAGGACCCCATCCCCTTCAGAAGTCACTTACACAGCTTGGTTGTCACTGATGGGCTGCACGTGCCACAGTCCCTGGAGGACCCCACCCTGGGGCTGATGATTCACAGCACATGCAGACCAACAAAAACAAACTGCCATTTTTCTCCTGAAATGAGGATTTATAATTATGACTGCCACCCTCGTGGGGCACTTCACTGACTCACCAATGTAACACTCAGGTAGATTTGGTTAAGATCAAATTTGTCAGTAGTAAATCCAATGTATTTAAATTTTAGAAAATGCATTTTGATTGTTGTTCTATACAAAAACATTTTTATAAGATGTTTAAGATATATATAGTATTACACATAACTGGGATGGTTCTTTTGGTTTTTCTTTTGGCGGCGAGTGCATTCTGAACTAATGTAATGGATTTTAGACTGAATCTAAGTCAACATCCAAAGCTGAATAACCTGATCACTTTGTACAAACTCAGGCAAGTACTAACAATAAGGCACAAGTCAGAAGACCTGGGTTTTATTCTAGGTCTGCTCTTACTATTGACTACTGGGGCAATCATGGATAAGTCATTAACTCTCTGAGAACCAGTTCCCTAACCTGTAAACTGGTAATAGTCATTTAAAACTCTACAAGAGCAAGCAAATTTATGGGTATTATGTTTATAATACTCCTAAGAGATTATCTTCAGTTCAACAATTCAATAAGGAATATATGGAAAATATTAGAAGGGTAACTCATTTAACCCCTCTTTCTTGTCCTTCAAATCTGTTGTTTCCTGAATATTTTTATTCAGCAACAAGTAAAAATTTTAACCAAATATTTAATTTTAAAATGTTTAGTTAATTTATAAATGTAGATTTTCCCCTTTGTTCTTTAAACTATTTCAACCAGGCCAATCTGATTAAAGTTAAAATATTGTGCTGTGCCACTAAAAAAAAAACCTGCCACCAACACTGCCATCTTACATTTGTTCAGCATTTTTCAAGCTAAACAAAATGTTTACTCACATCCAAATGAAAGCATCCAATTCTCACAACAAACATATACAGTCAGGAGGGTTATGTCTTGTTGGGATAATGAGGAATGTTTTTGCAAATGAGGAATATGAAGATGATGAATATAAGTAATATATCCAAAGCACACAGCTAGAAGTGGTGGATGTGTAAGTGGAAGCCAAGCTTACCTTGTCCACCCTGCCTAAGATAATGCCTGCCTCCAAACACCAGCCAGGACCTTCTGATCTCGGTACATACACAGACTTGTAAAGAAATACAAACTTTCCAGATTGTTTAGTTTTCAAGCAATATACTGACTTAGCCTTAAACCAATACCTCCCCCTCAAAAAAAAAAAAAAAAAAAGAATATGTAGAGCTTAATCACATATTCAAACAGCCCACTGACCTCCCCCACTTAATAAGGAAATTTTCTTTACCTGAATAATTTTGTACAGAAATAAGTTCTCTGAGAACACATTAATATCAGATTACTAATGTTGTCCATAGCCTATTGTGTCTTACTTATAAAACTTTGCTTAAAAGGTAGAGTGAATAAAATGTCTTAATTTATAAATTAGAAATTCTAAATCTTAATCTCTCCTGATACATCAAAAAGAAGCACATTTTTTTTTAAACAAGTGTTTTTCAATTGTTGAAATCCATTTTGTTTTAAACTCAGGTTTTAAAAAAATCAATTAAGTATTTACTGAGCTATCACCATGTGTCTAGCCCTGTGCTCATTTAATCAATTAAACCATTGATTTTTATCTTAACTCTGATATTGCTTAACTCAGTATTCAAAGATGACACCCTGACAGATCCATATCTGTGTGCAGGTATGAATGGGGAAAAAAAAATCAATACACAGCAAAAAGCCTTTTTTGCACCACACAAAGACTGCTCTTACTCTTTACATAGCTGCTGTCTGTCCTGTCTTGGGCTATCAGGCAAGATTGTGCACGGACAGGACACATTGTGACCCTCCATACACCTGTATACCTTCACCAGGTGAGATTTCTGCAGAAGAGTCTTTTCGGCACTGAAGAGTTATACAATCTGTCTGAAATGGTGTCCCCTTTATTAAAGGATTCTTTCTCCTCACCTTCTGGGCCATGATCACATTGCTGAGGAGATGAGTTGCATTTTAAATTTACTCCCTCTGGTACTAATGCTTAGCACATCCCCTAACTTATAAATATAGGATTTTATCACTCCCTGAATTGAGCACAATGGGCTTTCATTTGCTCATCATGACTGTGTCCATAAATCAAAGTACAGAGCTAATTAAAGTCTTGTAATGGCACCCTCCTGTCCCCAGAGGATCAAGTCCAACACCTCATCCCAGCACACAAGGTCTACTATGGTCTGGCCTGCCTCTACCATCTCTTCTCCTCACCACTGTCCTCCAACACTCAGTGCCAGCCATGCAAGCTGTGCAGAATATGAATTGGAAGAAGGGGATCACTGTTTCACACCTCCACACTTTTACACAAAATTTACTTGATGCCTAGAATGTCTTTCCATGCCCCCTCCTCTGGCCAACCACCTCCCCCGCCCCACCCAGTAGGATTTGCTTGACCAAGTCCTCCAACTTGCCACTACTGAATCCAAGTGTCCCCTTCTCTTTTGGAAGCTTTCACAGATCTCCAGGGAGAAATGATAACTCCCCCCTCATACACATCACTCAGAGGGTATAGAATGTACTGTTAATCAGGCTATATGCCTTGAAGCCATCTTACTTTCCACCCAGTAATCCCCAAGAAGATGGGGAAGGGATTTGTGTCAGCTTTGCATTCCCAGGACTTACCCAGTGCTGGCACACATCAAATAGTCAATAATGGGGAAAGGACCAATATTGCTCAGCAGCCCGGGGAACTCTTTCCATATTCAGTACCCAAGCAGTCAAGACGTGGCTAACTCCTCATTCTTTGCCTTGGAGAAGACACTGAGTGGCCTGGCAGCCCAGAGAGCAGCCCCAGTAACAAGGGCACACTCTCCCAAAAATGAGCACTACAAGTGGGACATGCCAGCCAGGGAAAGAATGAGGAGGCAGACACTGCACCAGCACTTCATGGGGTGAAAGCACCTCAACCTGAAGGAGGGAATTTCTTTAAATTATAAAAAGCTTTTCTTTTATCTCAATTTATATGGCCTTGTCTCCTACATTCACCAGTAAATTGCTGCTTTGTAAGAGAAATAATTTAATATAACAGAGCTTCAACATAAAATAATATCCCCCAAACTAAAAAAAAATGTCCTTATCTATGCAAAATTCAACCAGCCAACAACTTTCCTATTCGGTCCCTGTATCACTGGAACACTCCGGACTGTGACTTGGGGACTGCTTGCTTTTATTTTATACATCCTATAGTAAGGCTGGTTATCTTATTTCCAAGCTCTCTGCAAATTAAAAACAGCATATTTGAGAAAAGAGATAAGGCAGATGAAAAAAAGCCTATAAAAAAAATCAGACCCAAGAACTCCAAAGTCCAGAAAGCTGAACCACTTTGGCCATAGGATCTGGATGCATCATACAAATCTAAAAGGTCACAATTTAGATGCTTAAAAAGGCAAATCAACAACCCTCTGGAAATGTCTCACCTATACAAAATTACACATTTCTCAATATGTATAAAGTATAATGTTAAAGTATAGTTAAAGTATAATGACATTTAAAATAAAATTATATAAGCAATTCCACTTCTAGAAATTTGCTCCCAAAAAGAAATGGGTAAGATGAATAAGCCTATATGCTCAGTGTAGAATTGTTCACAATAGTGAAAAACTAAATACCTATTAAAATGGCACTGAGCAACAGATTATATGTATGAAATGGAACACAACTCAGCCATTTTAGAAGATGATGTTCATTAGCACAGGAAGATGGCCACAACAGTCTTGAGTGAAAAAATGAAAGCTGGTAAACAGCATGTAAAGTTCTAAAACTTCAGTCACATTACATCATGAGACTGTCACACATATGTATGCTCTGGTATGTGCATATGGGCATACATGCATGCTTATTACCAAACTGTTAACAGTGATGTTTGCTTCTTCACAATTTTTTATATTGTCTGAACTCCCTACAGAAACATAACATTTTCATATAATCAGTAAAAATTATTTTTGAAAAATATACTCCAGCACAGGCACATTCACCTCAAAGATCATTTTACGGGGCAAAAGATACAGGAGAAAAAGGCAAGCAGATGCACATATATAGCCAATCTGGATGCATCTACCATGTTTTGCTTACCATCTATCTGCTACAATAAAGAAATCAGCAGAAAGCTATAGACTCATAACTACCAATTCATCGACACTACTAGAAAACACAACTTTGAAAGTTAGGTTATTGATACATAAATATATCTTATATATTGCTCCAATTACCCTATCAAATTCAAATAGTTTCTTAGCTCTACCTGGAAAAACTACTTCATCAAATGTTCAATGTTAAAACACACAAGCATGTCAATCTATAAGGAAAACATAATCTTGAAGGAAAATATATGCAAAATGAAGGTAGACTTATAAAAAGCCCACTGGATGGCAAAGGGGACCTTGGCTCAAGATGTTTTGAAAATACTATTTTTGAGATTGCTACCCAACTGACAATGCCCATTCATAACATTTTTATCATTTGTGGGCTCTCCAAAGCAAGAGGCAAATTCAGGAGGGCACTGGGGGAAAACAGCACAAGGAAATAAGAACCTACATTTTCACTAGAAAAAAAAAATTTGGAAAACTACTATGTTGTCATAAGCTCAAATTTAATATTGGGAGAATAAAGTATCTGATATAAAAAATTATGATTTGGGCACAATGATAGTCATACTATTTCTGAATTCTAGTAATTTTCTCCCTTATAAAAGGCACAAGAGGATAAAAAATATGTTAATTTGAGTAAACTTCTTAGTTAAAATAAATAATCCAGAGGGGGCAAAAAAGAACTTTTAAAAACAAATACAGGAAAGCAGTGGTCTCCAACATTTTTGGCACCAGGGACCGGTTTCATGGAAAATAATTTTTCTACAGAATCGGGGCTGTAAATGCAGATGAAGCTTCACTTGCTTGCTGGCCACTCACCTCCTGCTGTGTGGCCTCTTTCCTAACAGGCCACAGACCGGTACCAGTCTGAGGCCTGGGGTTTGGGGACTACAGTGGTAAAACACTCTGAAACGTCACACTTTCATTATAGCAGACTAGCCACCCTTAAATACTTCTAGTGAGATGGGATGTACGCAAAAATGCATCTGCAGGTCTTTTAAGTCACAAAGAATAAAGAAACACTGATCTAGAATGAGTGGGGGAAAAAAAAAAACAGGTTAAAGGCAGTCTTTCTGATGACTAAAGAACTGAGTTCGGAATTTCACAACTTTGTCAAATTTCACAATTATTCCTACGTCTATGTAAACAGTATGGATTTCCATTTTAAGGTTTCCCAGCAGCAAAATGCCCAAAGCAACAATTCCAACTCAAAGCCTCTCAGTCACTACACAGCAAAGTGGTTAAGAACACACAGTGTGCTCAAATGCCAGCTCTGCCATTTACCGGTGGTGTGACTGTGGGCAAGTTACTTAACATCTGTGCTTCGGTTTCCTTATCCATCTCACTGGTTGTCAGAGGTTTTAAATAAATTAATATGTGTAATGTCTTTATTTAGAACAGTACGTGGTACCTGCTATAGTAGTAATGACTATTTTCAAGGTTTCTTCAAGAAGTTATGCCTATTGAGAAAAGTTTTTAAATACAAACTCTTCCATCTTTCAAAGAGAAAAAGGAAAAGATGGTTTTGTGGGGTTTTTGTTTTGTTTTTCAAAATGTAGCTTTGACAGGCCATTAACTCAAACTAATATTAAATACATTTTTGCAGTGTTCCACATGTTAAGTGCCTTGGCCTCACAGTTCTAGGCTGTTAGAAGCACCCAATTCATTAAAAAAGCAGCACTTTTTTTACACAAGTGTTATTTTTTCCTTTTTTCTCTATCTCTTACATTTAAAATATCCCATCATTTTTTCTAGTGCTGGGATGTTAATTAAAATAACTGTAAGTTTCTCTAGCATGAGACATGGAAGAGAACATGGAATGGACACAAATCTGGTTTTCATACAACATATGTAAATATGCCATTGGGTTGAGGCAGCAGATTTACTGTATCTTATTACTGATATTATCCATTTGCTGATTTGGGGAAAGTGTAGGTTTCTTCCAAAAGCAGATGGTCAATCTACTGTAAAGAGCTGTTTTCAGACATAAGCAACTACCAGCAGAAAAGTAAACTCTCAATAATCAGAACAAGCCCTTTTGAACTCTATGTAGTGTTCATTATCAATATCATAAATAACACAATAAAAGGCAGCAAATGCTACCTTGAAAAGAGTCTTAGCAACTAAAGATAAAGAAACCTGCCGCCCATAATTGAGTGAGTTCCATAGAGGGCATTTGGCAGGAGCACGTGGATAAAGAGCCTCAAAAATAAAATGAGAACCAGTAAAGTTCTTTGAGAAAAAAATTGTTCAAAGGTATGAAAAACATCTTTAAAACCCACACAAAGGGATTTTTAAAACAGGAAAATCTATTAACCCACAAGTTGTTGGATTATTTTTCTTAAGTACACACATGTTTTGGAAACTTCAGAATCTCAAAATATATTCCTGATTAGCAACACTCAAGTTTCCAGCTGCCTTTACATTTGTTCACTTTGTCAAAGCCCTAATTCTACCAAAGTTCTTTGTCCTACACAAATGCCAGCTCAGCTCACCTTACTGGAAAGGCTCTTCTGGTTTTGTCAGCTGTGCCTACAATAAGCAGCTGGGAAGTATGGAAAAACCATTAACTACAGACTGAAAAAGAGTGGAGACACAGAGTTTCACCATTTGTTGCAGAAGAGGTTATAAAAAATGTAAATCAAAAAAATGAAATTAAAAAGACTATTCATTGCCCCACACCTGCTCAGAAAGGCTTTACAATCAACAACCCATATAAAATAGCCACAGCTCAACTAAAGGAAGTATTAATCCTTGTTTAAACAGAGACAAAAAAAACTGCCACAAAGGCAAAGGCAAAGGCAAATCACTCAGAAGCAGGAAGAGAAATGTTCACTGATGCACTGGGGATAAACCAAAGGTCTCGCTGAGGTCTACAGTCCCCTGATGTAGTACGCGAAATAAATGGCATAACCAGGGCAGATAGCCATCAATTTGGAATGTAGGCAAGAGAGCTTTTCACAACTTCAAAGCATAAAAATGTGTTCCTAATTAGCATATAATGTATAAAAGCCAAATGCAGACTAGGCCTCAAATACTTCCCATCTTTAGCAACGTTCAACTGCTGGGCAACAGTGCCACTGATCCCATTATCTCCCATGCCTATCCATGCCCCCCGCTCTACACCTGTGGCTATATAGGGAAGGTTCTTCCCTGAGCCTGAACAAGAACCCCCAGTGATGAGTCCCACATCCAAAGCTGGCCATAAATCAAACCTGACCAGGCACCAAGAGTCTAGGGTATTTAACTCTACTCAAAAGACAGAGAGCCAGGTAGCTGCTCTGTAAAACGCAGGCAAGTTGGCATGATCACCATGGCTAGCTGGATTATGCACAACCCTCTGCCCCTGGGACACAGAAGGTAAGGGGAGTTTCCCAAAAGAACTGAGTTTCAGGTGGATTTTCAATGGAGAAGTCAACTAAACTACTCTGCCTGATCATTTGAGACAATATGTGCTGTATAGAATATGTGCATTCCATTATAAAACAATGAGGGAGAAAAGAGCCATTAATTAACATCAATAAAATGCCTATGCAGGGGCCTACATACTAGACATAAATTATTTCAATTAATGCAACTGAAGCCCAGAGGAATTAAATAACTAGCCCCAGGTCACAATGGTAGTAAGAGTTAGAACCAGAATCCAAACCCAGACCTGACTAACTACAAATTAAGTGTTCTATCAAATCTCTTATCTTTCATTATTTTTTTTCCATCATCACCCTGCCCTGAAATAGGTAACTTTCAACTATGAGTATCTATAAAGGTGGTTTAAAACTCAAGAGGGAGCTTAGCATTTTCCTGATAACCCAGGAGTACACACCGTGTTGGGAGGACTCCTTTAAACACTAAAATGTTTCTCTTTTTACACTTTTAATGAAAATCTTTTTCAAAATATTTAAATACCTTCTTGAATAGAATATACCCCACACTATTAATCAGTAAATGTGTGTCCTACGGACATGGTGTTCTACCATTTGGTATGAGAGAATGCACTGCACCATGCAGATAAAAGAGGTCGCACAAACCATTTAGTCAAATCCCAGGACTGCAGGAGTTTCCTCCTAAAATTCATCCAAGTTATAGGGACAAAAATATGAAAATAAAGCCATTTACATATGACTCAATGAATCTAGAATTTATTTAAGCAGTTTTTGGGACACAAAGTTTCCAATAGCCCATCTAAATTCAAAGTCACTCTGACTGGTACTTGAGTTTCGTCCCAGCAAACAGAAATAATGCCTTGCTATAGCCAAATTGGTAACCTGTCAATCTTAACATTTCCTCTTTTGGGGGGCAAGGGGAGAATGAAGAGAGGGTCTCACTCTTGTTGCCCAGGCTGGAGTACAGTAGCCTCATCATAACTCGAACTCCTGGGCTCAAGTGATCCTCCCACCTCAGCCTGCTGAGTAGCTGGGAATACAGACATACACCACCAGGACCAGCTAATTTCTGTATTTTTGTAGAGACAGGGTCTCATTCTTGCTCAGGCTGGTCTTGAACTCCTGGCTTCAAGAGCTACTCCTGCCTTGGCCTCCCTCAGTGCTAGGATTACAGGTATGAGCCACTGCTCTCAGCCTAATCTTAATATTTTCTAAACCCTATAATCTCATAAATGCAAATTCAACTGTACAATATGAAAATAACTGCTCATAAGGTTTTATGAGAGTGGTGGTTTGTATTACCCTTTGTATAGCCCCAGACTCATGGGGCTATACTTTTCACTACCATGCTTGTTCTAAAAACTTTTATTCCATTTCGAAGACTTCTTATCAATAAAGGTCAGAGATCCTCTGTTTTAGCAAAGGGAACAATGCTTTTCTTGGAAGATTTTTCTAAATGTCAGTAAAGTAGCAGTTTTTCTCAAAATATTTACTGACTTCAGCATTTTTTTCATTTTTTGAAATAAGATGTTCTATTACTTAAACCAATCCCAAAAAGAACTAGCAAATGTAAGAAAACATTCATATACATCAATAGGTAGCAGATTAAATAATAAATGTTAAAATAATATTATTATTCATCAACCTATTCAGGTCTTCACTGACTCAAAATAAGATCAAGATTTCAATTACAACTACAGCCAGCTGCTGAAGTGAAGAAAAAGCCAGCCAGTCACAGGGTTCTCCAGTTCTATCACCTGCCTCTCATTATCCTCCTACCTCCAGGCTGTCCAGATCCTTAACCCAAAGGGGAGGGAGCTGCTTGTCAGCTGCCTAGTCTCTTTGTTGACTGTACAAAGTTGTTTTAGCACTATGCCTGAAACTTAAATGGAAAAATCCTACATAGAAGCAAAACACAGGGCGTCTGAAAATTCAAAAAACATAGGATAAACATTTTTAAACAGTATTTAAATTATATTTTCAGGTGGGGCGCGGTGACTCATGCCTGTAATCCTAGCACTCTGGGAGGTCATGGGAGGAGGATCATTTGAGGTCAGGGAGTTCAAGACCAGCCTGAGCAAGAAGAAGACCCCCAGTCTCTATTAAAATAGAAAAAATGAGCAGGGTGTGGTGGCACACACCTGTAATCCCAGCTACTTAGGAGGCTGAGGCAGGAGGATCACTTGAGCCCAGAAGTTTGAGGTTGCAGTGTGCTATGGTGCCACCACTGCACTGTCTCAAAAAAAAAAAAAAAAAAAAAGGAAAAAAAGAAAAAGGTAAAAGGTAAAAGAAAGAAATCGGAAGAATTTCACCTAGAAAGGTGTTTGGAGGTTAAAGAAAACTATACTGAGCACGTTATGTAAAGGTAAAACAAACTAACATACCGTTTAAAACTAAGCTTACCCAAAGACTTTGTGGACACCCTGTATCTTAATCCATTACAAATGAGTTCCTTGTATTTCCTACCTACCTCCCGTGCACCCCAAATGCCACATTTATTCTTTCTGTACATAAGGTATCATGGCTTTACTGCCATAAGGTAGCACTTTTAGAAACTGAATAAAGTATTTAAAGAAAGAGAATTGTTGACACCATTAGAGTCTCATTAATTTTACTACTGATTGCTATGTAACTCTAGGTGGGTACCTGATCATAAATAGAATGCATCTGTTAAGATTACAAATGTTGATGGGAGTGCCAAGGCAAGGGGCAGTAGAGTACTCAATTTCTGTGAGAAAATATCAAAGAAAAGATGAGGTAGAAAGGATTATCTCCCTCCACTCCAAGATATTAAAGACGTGTATTCTGGCTATTTTTATCACCCAATGACAGACAGCTGTGTATGGAGAGAGACAGTGCGTGAGAGAGCACGCAGGACCAGCCACCACCAGTCACACTTGTCTACCAGATGAACACGATGCTACTTAGTCTTGGTCGCATTCATCTGGAAAGGACCAGCTTTTGGCCTGCATTCCAGTTCTCATTTTTCTCCTGTATCAGTATCACTCTACTGTCTATCCCTCAACAAAGAACAAAAAGTTTAGCAGGTGGACCTTTACTAGTATAACACATGTTAGTTACAACCAACTTCATCTGTTATATCAAAAAAGAAAACCACATTCCACTTCCACATGAAAAGCCCTAGTAAATTTTACGTTTGTTTTGAATGGATTGTATTACATGTATCCACACAGTCAACTACTACATAATGCACTATGATGGGGGGATCTATTCACTCCACACTGCATGAATACCTCAATTACTAACGGGGAAAACAGCCCTTCTTGTGGCATTCAAAAGGTTGGCTATATGGAGTTTCAGCTAAACAACAGAGAAAAAAATATATCATTCTCATGATCAAAGAGGTAATATACTGTACTTTAGTTCTCTACAGCGAAGTGGCTACATGCCACAGACTAAAACCAAAAAAAAAAAAAAAGGAGCAGCAAAAAACTACAGACAACTGCTCACCACTGAGGCATTTATGTACCTTTCTTCATACTTTAAGCTAAAGTCATGACATGCATCATAATGTTAGTTACTTTGAGCTTCATCCAGGACAGATGTACTTTGCTTTAAGTAAATTCAATATAGTCATAAACAAAAAAAAAGGAGATGAGTTTTACTTTAAAAAAGAATTTGCAATGGTATTCTTTAAAAATAAATCCTAGAATGATTCATTCTACAAATATATTTATTACATACTATAAGGAACAGTAAGTGTTTACGCACATTTACTGTTGATGAGTTTATGCTCGCTGTAACAATTCTAAACCAGGGGTTGGTGATCACTGGCACAAAAACCAAAGACAGTGGAAGTCATCACCGAAGAAGACTTAATGGCCAGTGCACAGGAGTATAATCTCCTTTGGCTCCAGTCAACATTTTCCATTAAACAAATGTTTCTTGAGTGCCTACTATATGCCAAACAACCTAGCTGGATCAGCACTTCCTGCACCTCCACCTCCTGACCTGACACACAGAGAGGACTCTCAGTCTGTAAATGAATGCTGACCACCATGATACCTTATGTACAATATGCTTAAGCATAAGATTTTGAAGTTGTAAGAACTCTGAATGAGTATTACATTACTAGTATTTTTAAAAACTAGATTTAAGTCTAGTGAGAAAACCAATCTACAGATGTTAATTGATAGGAAAACTTCCTGGGGCTCTACTACTGCAAGAGTATTTACTACTGACTGTCTAAATTTTGAGAAGAATTTAAAGCTATACAAAATCTAGTACAAAAATAAACAGAACAAAATAGTTCCAAGGCTATTCAAAGTCATAAAGAATATGCAAAGCCATTTTCTCATCTTAAATATCACACAAACAAGCTTAACATTTTGCTTACTGTCTATCAGATATAACTTGGCATTTGCATTGCTAATAGTCCTTTTTCAAAGTGTGCTCACACTTCCAGTTCCTTTTGAATGGCAATAACTGATCTCTTACCTACCCTAGGACTTGGACATTCTAATAATGTCAAGCTGCAGATAAGCATACTTTCATGTTCAGTTTATCAGCAGAGTACGAATTGTTTTGGAGAGAGGTGTTTCTTTTCTTGGGAAGGCATTGTACAGGAAAGTTCATACTGCTTTGTTCTAGTTTTCACTTGATAATCTATAAAAGTTGAGTCCAAATATAATTTATCCCTCATGAAAGACATATCTCACAAGACAAAAACCAATGGAAATGAAAAATCCCTAAAAGAGTTGTTTTCTGATACGCACTAGAAAAAAGGGACTTCACTTCTTTGTGGTATTAAATTCTTTGTCTTCATACAGTTATCAACTCAAAACTAGTCATCGAAGAACCCTTTGGAAAAATGAAACTGTAAAAGGCAATGGATTACTCAACCACAAGTAAATCCCTACAATTTTAAGATGACAGTATACTTCTGTGCAGTCGTTTAGATGATAAAGATTTAAAGGAAAAGAGAGGCAATAAAACACACTTCACAAATCCAAAAGATCGCTCCCTGGATAAAAAAAAGACTTCCCTTCACGTTTAGCCTTAAAATTGCAGTAAGAAATAAAAACATTTCTGAATTAATAAACTGAAGACACAGACTTGATGTTAACTTCTAAACTATTCTTTATTTATGTTTTTATTTAATTTTTATTATGGCTTAAACCTGGGAAAGTATGAATGGGTATCTTTGTCTCCTGTCTGTCTTCAAGGCAACTTAAAGTTATCATTTTCTTGTGAATCCTTCCAAAATTATCACATGCATAATATAAGTAACATATAACTGTTGTATATTTATTTTCTCCTTTCTACTCAAATGACAGCATAACACACACTATTCTACACCTTTTTTTTCATTTAATAAATATCTACATATCATTCCATATCAATAGTTTCCTCACTCTTTTTTATAACTGCATAGTATTCCATTTTGGATGGACAATATTTAACCAGTGTTCTATAATGAACATTTAGGTTGTTTCCAATGTTTTGCTACTATAAACAATGTTTCAATAAATTCTGAGTATACTTCATTTCAATTTAGCACAAGATAAATTTCTGGATGTGGAATTGTTAGGTCAAATAGGTCTGTCCATTTATAATTCTGATGGATCCTGTCAAGTTATCCTCCATAAAGACTGTCCCTATTTACATTCTCACCAGCAATGTATGAGTACCTATCTCTTCACTCAGGCTAACAACTTCTCAAATTTTTATTTTATTTTTATCAATGTGATGATGAGTTTTTTTTTTAAAAATGACATCTGCCATAGTTTTAATTTTCATTTCTCTTATAAATCAAGTATGCACCTTACCCTCTCATGGTATAGAGCCATTTAAATATCATTTTTGTCAAAACTCCATATATATCCTTTGTTCCATTTTTCTAGTGAATTGTTGGTCTTTTATGTATTGATTTGTAGAAATTTTTCATACATTAAGGAAATTTGCCCATTATCTTTGGTTAGTTGTAAATGTTTGTTCGACTTGTGTTTTGACTTTCCTTGTGGTAGCTTTTGATATGCAAAATTTTTATTTTTTATGTACTCTAATTTATGAATCTTTTTATTTTATTACTTCAGGATTTTATGTCAAAAAACCTCCTTCATTCTAAATTATAAAAAAGTCTCCCTTACTTAGTTCTATTTCTTTTATGACTTTGCTTTTTAAATTCAAAGTCTGATCCACTTAAAATTCATTCCAGTAGAGGTATAAATTATAGACCCAACTTAATTTTTCTCCAGATGGCTACCCAGTTATCCCGACACCATTTAATGAATAAATTTCATCACTAATTTCAGATGCCACTTTTATCATATCGTAGGTGTTTGGGGGTATCTTTCTAGTCTTCATATTTTATTTCATTGATATAGATCCATGCATGTGCCTTCATCACACAGTTTTAATTATTATAGCTTAATTATCTTTTAATATCTTATAGAGTTGGTCCCACTCTCATTACTCTTCTTTTTATAATGTTCCTATTATTATATGCTTGTTTCTATATTAATTTTAGCATTAGTTTGTCAAGTCAAAACAAATCCTGTTGGCATTTTCACTGTAGCTACTTCCGATTTACAGACAACATTAGGGAGCCTTTAAGAAACAGCCCTAATACCTGGCAATTTTGTTTTACCAAGTACAAATAACGTGATTTGTGGCTTAACAAGAATATTCATATTTCATGTTAGCATGTCTCCAATCACAAGACGATGGTCTTCCTCACAGGTAACAGCAGTGTTTGGCATTAACCTCTCTCCTGCAGGCAGAAAGGCATTAACCTCCTCCTGCATTAAGAAATGTATGAATGTCAAGAGTAATGTTAAAATAGGGTATTCCCTGAGTTTATCCGTACATTAAATACAAACAGAAAACAATTCTATGGTCACCATACGCTTTCTTAAAATGGAAGCTTAAAACATAGGCATAAAGAACTGAAAAAGACCTCAACAGATGATCCAGACAGGTTCTAAGCAACCTTTTCTTCTGAATATATCACGCCTATCATAATGGTTTATTTTATGGACTGCTTCCTAATTTTCCATTCAAAGGGCACTCCAAATTGGAAAATCATGTCCATTCTACTCCAACATTCCTACAGAATTACTACCACATGCATAGTATCTTTTATCATCATATAGATGGAAGCAAAAGGAATGAAAGATGGGAGCCAACAGTAAATAGTATTTTATATTAAATTTTACAGTTTACAAACACTTTAACAAAAACTATCTCATTTGATACATATGCATAAACTGAGCTACCTAATTATGAATACATAAAAGTGATAATTTTTATAAGCAATATTTTAAAACTTTAATTTGTACTACGTTCTATCATTTTAATGCTAAAAATCTTAGATATCAAAACAGAAACATGTTCTCTGTTAAAGGGTGGGTGGGGTGAGCAAGATATGAGATTAAAAAATTTGGCGGGGCCAGATCACGAGGGCCTTGTAGGCAACAGTAAAAATATTAGATAGATTTTGGCCTTACAAATGGTGAAAAATCAGTAAGAAATTTCAAGGAAAGAACATGATCGTAACTGACTTTTAAAGATAATGTGAATACACTGTGAAGATGGGTTTAGTTGTAGGGTGGCATGGGTAAATATATACAGAAAGAAAGAGTTATTGGAATGAACTAGACATGATTGCTGGACATAGGGTAGTAGCAGTAATGATGAAAAGGATTCATTTAAGAGATACAGAGGAGGTAGAGATAATAAAACACTCATAACTTTCTGGCTTGAAAAACTCAGTGGATGGTGGTGCCATTTGCAGAATAGGAAAAGGCAGGTATGGAAGGAAAATAGGTACCTCCAAGGCACAAGTGTGACAAAGAAGTAAAGATGTCCTGTAAACCAGTGGTCCCCAGCCTTTCTGGCACCAGAGACTAGTTTCATGGAAGACAAAGGAAGATAATTTTTCCACAGACTGGAGCAAGGTTCGGGGAGATGGTTGCAGGATGATTTAAGTACATTACATTTATTGTAAACTTCATTTCTGTTATTATTACATTATGATATATAATGGAATAATTATACAACTCATCATAATGCAGAATCAGTAGGAGCCCTGAGCTTGTTTTCCTGCAACTAGACAGTCCCATCTGGGGGCGATAAGAGACAGTGACTGTAAGTACAGATGAAGCTCCACTCTCTGGCTGCTCACCTCCTGCTGTGCGGCCCAGTTCCTAACTAACAGGGCATGGACCAGTATCATCCGTGGCCCAGGGGTTGAGGACCACAGCTGCAAATAGCTGGACTACAGGAGTCTGGAGTTCAGGAGAAGTAAACACTTGAACCTGGTGCATGGTGTTTTGAGAGTAGATAAGAGTTAAGAAAAGGGCCCAGGAAAGTGGGTAGAAGAGGGTGGCCTCACTAAGATGATGAATTCCCAGAGAGGTAAGAGAAAAACCAGGAAAGCTTGGATTTATTAAAGACAAGTAAAGACTTACAGGAGAGAGTGGCCAGCTACGCTGAGTGCTACTGAGCTGTCAAATAAGATGAAGAGAAGGAAGAGCCCACTGAATTTAGCAGCACTGGTGCCTTTAGCAAGTCCAGCAGAGTGATGGGGGCACAGACCAAAGTGCAGGGTGTTGAAGAGTGAAGTGAGAGGTGAAGAAATTTGGACATGAAAAAGAAAAAGAAAATAGGGAACTGAGAGAAAGAAAGAGGAAGAAAGGCTCAGTGTCAAAGGAGGGCTTTTTTTTCAAGACAGAAGAGATTTCTATACGTTTAAATGCCCTTTATGTATGACAGTAGAAAGGGTAAAGAATAATTCCTTCCTTTCAATAATGCCCTAAAGTTAATATAGGAAACAAATTGGAATGCTGCTCATTTCTGTATTATGATAGTGAAAAACCTCAGCCATTCATAAATGGAATTTGTTAACCCCAAAAGACAATTAATAAATCAACAAAAAAAAAAAAACACTCCTTCTGCAGACATAAAAGAGTTCATAAGGGAGATCTGCTTACTTTTAAATCTTAAGGGAACTTTTAGAACATTCACATCAAAGTGGAAAAGTGGAATTTAAAGTTCACATGCGTAACGTTCAATCAGTAATCTGTAAATTCTAAAATATGTTCTCTCAAAATAATCAGGTGAGAGAGAATAATCTGTGAATCTAATAAGTCAACTTGCTCTGATTCTTCCACAGATTAAAGGTTTTACAGATGCTTTGAAAGGAAAGAAAACTGATGACTACATGAATGGTTTGGTTATTTATACCCCTGGAGGCTCATACATAGCACACCTAATGGTTTTGCCTTGAGGCAAAAGATTTAACAGATTGCCCTCCTAATTGCTCCCTGGACATGTTGTACACAAGCCCGTGTGATCCTGAGGTACAGATTCCTATATAAAACTCACTTTAAAAAAAAAAAAATCAACGATAAATATCCCACCAACTACTTCTGAACAAATAAAACTGTTTACGATGCCCAAAACCTAACAAATCGCCATGCCAAGCACTAGCTAAAATACCTAATAAATTCTGACCTGCTTCTCTTTAAAATAAAACCAATTTAGGTAAAGACATTAACAAATTATTTAAACAACATCATTACCTAATAACTTCTAAACATTTAGTTGTACTACAAAAATCCAAGTGCCAATTTTAGAATTTCAAAAGTGAGAAATACATTCCTGAGGAATGTCTATCTTCATAATAAGCACAGACAGTTGGGAAAGTCAACAATTTTAAGAGTTTAAAATATAAAATAAAATCTAGGTAGAATAAGGCAATAAAAGAATTTTCTAAACTTCAAGAAATATAGAACTAAGGATTAGACATCTGGGTACGTAAGGAAACTTTTCCAAATTTAGAAAGAAATCACAGTGGAAAACAATTTTGAATTCATAAAAATAAAAAATCTTCTACTCCTCTGTCCCCAGGAATGCCCACATTCCCCACCCCTGGAGGCTGAGCCAAGATGCAGCCCTGGCAGTCTGTCTGCAGGGCTCATGCTGTCCACCACTGCAGCCCTCTACTACCTTTACCAAGAGATGAAGAGAAGGATAGGAATAAAGCTCATGAAACAGAAAATGCAAAAAATAAGCAAACATGGGAAAATAATTAACTTCATGAATAACCTTAAATTTTCACATTAAAACAGTAAGTAACTTGTTTTTCACTGTTAAATTGACAAAAATATAAAACTATCATAATAACTAGTGCTGGTAATTGGTGTGTGAAACTGGTAGGCAATTTGGCAATATACATAAAGAGCCATAAAAAAAAACCCAACACACCTTTTGGCCCACTACTTCCTCTTTTAAGGGTAAAAAAATGTAAAACATGGACAGAGTAAAGGGCAGTGCTTACTGCACATGCACAAAAATGCTCATCTGAGCTTTATGCATAAAATGAAAACTTGGAAACAACCTAAATGCCAAAACAAGACATTGGGCAAATAAAATATGATAAATCAACTGGTACAATCATTAAAAATAATTATAGAATGAATATAACATGGCAATGCTTCACATATAGTATCAAACCAAAAATAGTTAAATAGAAAAATGTACAGATGATAAAAACCCTTTTTTAATGCACAGGAAAATACAATAAATAAAAACACTAAAATACTATGGTTGGTTAACACAATAGTACAGAATGATTTTTTCCCACTATCTTGCAAACGTTTCATAATGTGGTTTCATTACTTCCATAATTTTAACACAGCTTTTAAAAATGGGGGGGGGGCGGGTTCATGGAGGATTTGAAAATTTAAAATATAAGAACATAAATTTCAGTGTTCTTTGAAACTTATTTCCAAAAATGAAACATAATAGTGCAAAAAAGATGTCTCATATAATTCATTCTATATGATCCAAGTTCCACTGTACAGAGGATGCAAAATAAAAAACGGTTGTGAGCTCATTTAGGGCCTTAAAAGTTATCCCAGAAGTTATCTATTTAATTGTAAATGCAACTGAAAATCCATTTGAGTTTTAAGTTGGAATTTTCCATACTCTGATTTATGCTATAGCCTTTATTTCCTAACTTGCTTTTTGGTAAAATCTGGCATCCTAAATGCTCAGCAAACTCTTTGCTAGAAAAATAAAAATCATTTACACCATCTGACTCTTGATCAATGTGAAAAACTAACATCATTAGATAAAAAATCATTTTTAATAATATTCCAAATCTTAACGCCTCCCCTACTAGATTGACAGTTCCTGAAGGAAGGCAGGGATACATCTTATTTAGCTTGATGGTTAGTTCTAGCACAAGCATATAAGCCTGAGGAGATATACAAGAGGAAAAACAAATGTCCCACAAGTCATGATAGTCACAAACCACCACTCAAGTAAGCAGACATACATAGCGCTGTCCAAGTCTAAAGCTCGGTAAGATATTTAAATATTTAAGAGAACAGGTGGGCTACACCAAACTAAAAAAGGCCAGCCAAGCCCCCGGGTCACTGGGGAATACTCAATTCTAGCCAACCATAAAGTATACATTTATTACAATGGATTTTGAAGATTTGGTCTTTTGTTTATTATATAAAATGGTGATTAACACAGAATGATTATTTATTGGGACATATCAAAAGAATGTACTCAAGTTTGATCCAATGGTCAAATTACATAGTTGATTCTACAACAGTAGCTTGGCTTTCACTTACTTAAAATCAAAGATCATTTTGATTAAATTTAATATTATATGAGATAAATTCTCCAATAGCGGACAAGGCATTTAGTTCACCAGGGCTGCTGCATTTGCTATGAAAGGCACTGGGTCTTTAGGTCTTATAACAATACAAGAGGAAGAAGCTTATAATCTATATGCAGTACCCAACAGAGTGAAGTACATCACTAAAAGCACCAATGAACATTTGTATAAAACACACAGCTTAAAAAGGGCATCACATATAAAATATTATTTGAAAACTATTAATGTTTCTGGACCTTTCTTTATAGCTTTTAACATGCTTGCTTCGCACACTCTATGCAACTTCACATTCAAACAAGCCTTTTTAATTAAGCAAGGCAGGTATATCACGCCATCATAGATGTGTTAAGCTAAGGTGATTTGCAAAACTTCATACAGCTGCTAAATGTCAAAGCATAAACTAGACTTTGGGGTGAAAGACACTAACATTTGCCTCTCCTCCCCATGCCGGATCTCCCATTAGAGAGCAGACCAACTTGCATCTTGCCCAGGCAACATGATCTAAGGGAAATCATTTGATGACATACCAGAGTTATGTCCTTTCTTGATATCTGGCCAGAAGTTAAGAGCTGTTTCATCTACTAACACACATAATAAGAAACTCAAAGTTTTTTACCCAAAAGGCAAACTGATAATTTAAAAAGTCAGTCTCCAACTGAGCCAAAGCCCAGGGTCTAGAAAAAAAAATTTATTTAAAAGTTCAGGACTAACATCTTGAAGAACAAAGGTATATTTTTCAGGGGTTTTTCCCATTTTGTCTACTGTTTATATCAAGCAAGACAACATCTCAACTACCTAAAATGATTATGCCAATTATCCTAACTTATTTTAATAAATGATGACCGCTTTTAAGCATCAATACTTTGAAAATATTTCAACTGAGTAAAATGTTTCTAGAATTTAAAATATCTTTTTTTTAACCCCTGCAAGATTACAGTCATTTTTTAAAACTCTCTTATCTTTTTAAATATAGAAAATTACTGGTGTGTCTACTATGAATCACTATTAATTTTATTTTATATAAAATGTAGTAGCTAACATGTTCTGAGTTTTTACCATGTTCTTGGCACTGGGCTATTTATATACAAAATCTCCCTGAATCCTCACAGCAATCCTATGGTGTAAGTACAAATAACTTTTAAATCTATTTCACAAACATGGAAACAGAGGCACTAAGTATTAGTTAACAAATCAGAAGGTTGCAGAACTGGGATCTGAAGCTAGAAAGTCTAACCAGTACACTACATCAGTGGTCCCCAACCCTTTTGGTATCAGGGACCAGTTTCACAGAACACAATTTCTCAATGGGGGTAAGGCAGGGAGTGCAGAGCTAAGGCAGTGATACAAGCAGTGGGGAGCAGCTGTAAATACAGATGAAACTTCGCTTGCTCACCCAGCCAGGTTCCTACGTTTCAAGACAATTTTTCCGTGGGGCAGGTGGTGGCAGTGGCGGTGATGTTTCCTAACAGGGCCGCAGTGGGTTGGGGACTGCAGCACTACATGGCCTCCATGCCCTTGAGATAATGGGAAAAGCACAGACTCTAGAATCTGACTACCTGGGTTCAAATCCTAGCGCCTGTGCTGACGAATCTTGGGGAAACTAAAGAAAATGCGTCTCATTTTTCTCAACAACAAAAGGCATATAAGAGCTGGCATAAGAGTTTCTGCATCATGGAATTGTTATGAGGGGAAAAGGTGATGCTTAGAAAACAGTCACTGGCTCATGCTAAGGGCTCAAAAATTTCTGTCAGCAATAAGAGAGCAATTCCTCAGGGGACAGTGAGGTGTTTGGGGCTATAGTCCCACACCAAATGGCCTCAAACTGTTCTTGTTGAGTTCTCAGATTTTTTTTTGTTAGTTTTATTTTCTCATGCTATCATTTAATCAAGCTGGCACTTTGGCTGCTGATATGCCTGTACATCGGCACAGGCACATACCCTTCTCCTCTTCCCTCTTCTATGCTTTTTTCCAAACACACTGTAAACTAGAAAGCTAAACAGTTAAGACTTTCTAAAACAATTTCTAAGTAAGAATATTCAGGATCTGAGGGAAGATTCTAGGTCTCCCTAATGAGTTAAGTGAAAAACTTTAGTGTGTGGATATTTTAACATATAGTTTTGGCTTTCCAGAGTTCTTTTTTGCTTATTCAGCTTCTCTGCAGGGTTTGAAGAGTGTTAAGGATACCATACACTTAACCTATACATAACTTGGCCTTGCTGGAGCACACTAAACTGTGGCATGGACACTATCCCTGACAAATCAAAGACAAAGGGAGGGAAAGGGGCTGCAGGCTGGCATACCGGATTGCTTAAACGAGCCATAAAAGCATAAGCAGCCTTCTCTTCCTAATAAGGGTTAAAAGAGGTTAAAAACAACAATACATTTATTCAAATCTTAAAATCTGTACCCCCATAATATGCCGAAATTAAAAAAAAAAAAACAATACAAGATAGGTTTTGGATTTTGAGGTGCTGGTCAGAAAAGGAACTATATTGGCGCATGTCCTCATTTTAGACATGTTTGCCAAACTTACTGCCAAAAAACAGGTTTGACAGAACAACTAACTTTTCTGCACGCTATGCCAGCCCAGTGCTATTTACATACACTCTCTAATAAGTCGGCAAAGGGAACTGACCTCACCTTTCAGTGATGAGACCATTAGACAAATGTAAGTACTGAAAACCACTAAGTGTTAGAAGAGAACATGATCACACTGTTTACTGTGAGACAAAGACAGTCTTCACTGGATTAAAATAAAAGCACACAAGGGAGGGTGAAATGGATCATACAAAATGTATCTGAGATGCTTCAAAAATAAAAGCTGTCAAATCTGAAACAAAGTTTAGAACGTTCCACTCTTATTAGAGTAACTATATCAAGCACTATATTTCTGTTAAACCACTGTATCAGCCATTCCCAAATATTTTTCAAAATTTAGCAAGTCATCCATTCCCTATCCAAGAAGCCAGTCTATAAACTCTATATTATATATAGGAGCAAATTCATGTTTATAACCTCTATATCCTCCTTACTTCCTATCTTTATGACCATGATATTCCATATTGGAACTTTTTAAAATAATCAAGTTCACTGATAGAACTGATTAAATGCATCACATTCTAAAAAGCTATGAACCATGTAAGGCCAGGGGTTAGCAAATTTTTTTTATAAAGAACCAGATGGTAAATATTGTAGGCCTTGCAGGCCATAAAGTCTCTATATCAACCACTCAACTCTGCCATTAGACAATGAAAACTATCACAGACCATATGTAAACTGCTATGGTTTGAATGTTTTTGTCCCTCCAAAATTCATATGTTGAAACCTAATCACCAATGTGATAGTGTTAGAAGGTGGAACCTTTGGAAGGTGATTAGGTCATGTGGGCAAAGCCCTCAAGAATGAGATTAGTGCCCTTATACAAGAGGCACAAGAGAGACTTCTGATTGTTTCCACCATATGAGGAAACACAGCAAGAAGGTGCCATCTATGAATCAGGAATATGGCCCTTACCAGACACTGAATATGCCAGCACCTTGAACTTGGTCTTTCCAGCCTCCACAACTGCGAGAAATAAATGTCCATTGTTTATAAACCACCTAGTTTATGGTATTTTATTATGGCAGCCTGAAACTAACACATAAACTGATGAGCATGTATGTGTTATAATAAAACTTTATTTATGGACTCTGAAATCTGAATTTCATATAATTTTCATGTCACAAAACATGTTTTTATTAGTATAAATTTATGAGGTACAAGTGTAATTTTGTTACACATATATATAGTGGTGAAGTTAGGGCTTTTAGGGTATCCATCACTTGAATAACATACATTGTGTCCATTAAGTAATTTCTCATCATCCACCCACCTCCCACCCATGCCCACCCTTCCTTGTCTCCATTATCATTCCACTCTCTACCTCCATGGGTATTTATTTAGCTCACGCTTATAAGTGAGAATAGACCATATTTTTATTTTTCTGTCTGAGTTGTTTCACTTAAGATTAACAGGCTCCAATTCCATCCAAGTTGCTGCAAAAGAAATGATTCATTCTTTTTATGATTAAATAATACTACATCATGTATATATAATACATTTTCTTTATCTAATACCTATTGATGGATACTTAGGTTGATTCCATATCTTTACTATTGTGAATAGTACTGCAATAAACATACAAGCATAGATACCTTTTCAATATGATGATTTATTTTCCTTTGGGCAGATACCCAGTAGCTGGATTGCTGAATTAAATGGTAGTTCTAGTTTTAGTTCTATGAAAAATCTCCATACTGGTTTTCACAGTAGTTGTACTAATTTATATTCTCACCAACAGGGTATAAGCATTCCCTTTTCTCTGCATCCTTGCAAACATCTGTTATGTTTTGTCTTTTCATTAATAGCAACTCTGATTGGTATAAGATGATATCTCATTGTGGTTTTAATTTACACTTCTCTGATGATTAGTGATATTGAGTATAGGCTTGTTGGCTATTTATACATCTTCTTTTGAAAAATGTCTATTTGTGTCCCTTGCATGCTTTTTAATGGGATTATTTGGGGGTTTTTGTGAAGATCCTTGTAAATTCTAGGTATCAGTCCCCTGTCAGATCCATAGCTTGCAAATATTTTCTCCCATTCAATAAGTTGTCTGTTTACCCTGTTATTTCTTTTGCCATGCAGAGCTTTTTAGTTTAATTAAATCCCATTTGTCTATTTTTGGTTTTGTTACCTATGCTTTTGAGGTCTTCATCATGAATTCTTTGCCTAGATCAATGTCCAGAAGAGCTTTCCCTAGGTTTTCTTCTAGCATTCTTAGTTTTAGGTCTTACATTTAAGTCTTTAATCCATCTTGAGTTGATTTTTGTATATGATAAGAGATGAGATTCTGGTTTCATTCTGCATATGGCTATCTAATTTCCCAGCACCATTTATTGAAAAGTGTATCCTTTCCCCAGTGTATGTTCTTATCAACTATGCCAAAGATCAGTTGGCTGTAAATACACGGGTTTATTTCTGAGTTCTCTATTCTGTTTTATGTGTCTATTTTCACACCAGTACCATACTGTTTTGGTTACTATAGCCGTGTTGTATAATTTGATGTCAGCTAATGTGATGCCTCCAGCTTTGTTCTTTTTGCTTACAATTACTTTGGGTATTTGGGCTCTTTTCTGGTTCCATATAAAGACTTTTTTCTAATTCTGTGAAAAATTATATTGGTATTTTTATTTAGTATTGATATTTTTATTTGCTATAAGCAGTATGGTCATCTTAATGATATTTATTTCTCTTTATTTCTCTTTTATTTATGTTTTTCCATTTGTTTGCATCATCTATAATTTCTTTCATCCACATCTTTTGTTTTGTGGTTTTTCTTGTTCACCTTCTTGGTTAAGTATTTTCCTAGGTATTTTTTGCAGCTATTAAAAATGGGATTACCTCCTTGATTTTGGTTTTCAGGGAGATCATTATTGGTGTACAGAAACACTACTGATTTTTGTACATTGATTTTGTATCCTGAAGCTTTACTGAATTCATTTATCAAATCTAAGAGTTTTTTGGTGAAGTCTTTAGTGTTTTTCTAGATATAAGATCATACCATCAGAGAACAGGGATAATTTGACTTCCTCTTTTCCAATTTGGATTTCTTTTCTTTCTCATGCTTGACTGCTCTGGCTAGGACTCCCAGGAGTGGTGAAAGTGGGCACTGATGTCTTGTTCCAGTTCTTAGAAGGAATGCTTTCAACTTTTCCCTATTCCAATGATGTTGGCTGTAGGTATGTCATATATGGTACTCATATTAGCACACTATTTTTAGGTCCATCTTTGGATATCTTGTGTCTCTCCCTAACCCCCACAAGTCAACTAACCCTTAAGTCACTATGCCAATTGGAAATTTCTATAATGTGATAAAAGCTATTTCCTGAAGCTTCATTAGAATAAATAATGTGTTGGGTCTAAAATAAATATGAGAACACTATAGGATCAGAGGAGGCTGTTAAGAACATGGGATCAGTCAACCTTCTATGAACTCAGTAGAAGTGTACAAGGTAAGTACCTATAAAATCTTTTAGGCAGTTGTTACTATAGAGATATTCAAAATTAGTTCCATGTGTGAATGCATGAGAAAGTATTCTTACCAATTCTGTATAACAAACAATTCTGAATAACACAACCAAAAGGTTGCTCTAATTTCATGGTCACTTTCTCCAGGAGTTGATGTGATCATTCTTATATGGAATAGCATTTTAAATTGGTGCTGTTAACCTGTACTGAACCTTTTCCATTTAGTTGGCCTCAGTGGGCTCTGATCAACCACCTTCCCTGTGTACAGTGCCTCTTGTAGGTGGGGAGAGGAGGACACAGTCACAAATAGAGAAAGGAAGTTTCCTCATTATGGCAACTTTGTTCGAAAGCAGGTGTCAAAGATCTGAACAGGTGGTAAAGAAAACACAGCTCTTCATTTTGAACCTCAGGGGGATTAAAGAGACAACTGAAGCCAGACTAACCCCAGGCATCTGAAAATCAGTGGTTCATCCAGAACACACATACTTTGTCTTGGCATATTAAAACATCTTAAGTCAGCATTTGGAAGGGAAAAAATACATGGGCTGAGCATTTGTTTTGGACCTAGGAATACTGATTGGTTTCATTTTTAAACTAGTCAAAATTATCAGTAATTCCATTTATCCAGATCTTACTCAGACAGGGAAAAAGCAAAACATGCTAGTGGTTGAATTATCAGTGACCTAGATAAGATACAGTCCAAGAAATGCTGGCTTTCTGATATAGAGAAAAACAAGAAATTATTTCATACCTTCTTTCATTTTATAATTATTTATTGCACGCTAAATATTTATCATCTCCAAATATGTGAGCAGGCTCCCCACAACCTAAGATATCTCTAAAACATCTCCAGTGGCTCAAGAACAGTGGTTTTAAACAGTGGGTCATGATCGGGACAGATCCATCCTGTGGGTCACAGAGAGCATTTTTAATTAAAATGAAAGAGAATATTAATGGAAACAAAACAGTATTAAGTATGGCATGTTTTAAAGATAAAGTCTTGCCTTATGAAACTTGTTTCTGTTATTTATAGTAATGTATGTGTGTACTAGGTTATGATGTGAAGTTTCTTACTTTAGAGGAGGGTGGCTGTCTAAAAATGGTTTGAAATGCCTGCTGGACCAAAGTAGACATAAAAGATAAGTAAGCAATCAGGCGAGCAGTCAGACTTGGAAATAAAAATTGCAGAGTCATCACTTAATGGCACTGAAAGCTTTGGGATGGCTGGCATCATTTAGAAAAGGCCATCAAGTTGGAGAAAAGAACCCAAGCCTCAAACCCTGCAGACACCAAAGTGTAGATAGAGGACAGATACCCAAAGAACCACTAAATCCAAATGAAAGTGTGGGCAAAGAAGTAGGAGGAAAACCAAGGCCAGTAAAATGAAAAGTTAAAAAGGAGGCATATCCCTTTCAATTTTCCATTTTTGAAAAATAAGGAAGGGTTGGAGAATGTTTATGAGGTAAAGATGGTTAAAAAGAATCTACAGAGCCTGGAAATTTCCTTTGCTGATACATATGTAGGAATATTGCTTGGTATTTTATGGTGAGTACAATACACCAAAAGAGGATGTGGGTGTCCATTTAAACCATCTATTTGCATGTTTGAAGAGGTGGGAGAATAACATAACGGTTAATTTTAGTGTTGTCTGTTGGCTTTCCAAAGGTATCAAACCACATCACAGTGAATCTTGTCCTTAAAATATATTTTCCACTATCCTCTTGCAAATCTGACACTAAGTCTCCTGCAAGGAAAGGAGAATTTTTAATAACCTGGAAGCAAATGCTCTCAACAGAAGTATAATGGAATAACAGGGCTGTCCTTTGTTTAGACTAGAGTTGTTCCAAAGCTATTATCCTGAGCCCCTGTCAATAAAAGCCACAGCTTCTAAAATGTTCTGGGCAGCACCGTCATTTGGAGGTAATGGGGCTCCCTTGAAATGTATATGAAGATCTATCATCATGACTATTTTAAATGTCTTTGCTTTGGTTCGTAACTTCTTACAAATAGCATGTTAGTACTGTCCATCTTAATAAAACAGGACATTTCCTAAAGTGGAATGGTAACTTCCTTTTTCAATATTTACTTAGAAAAGAAGCAACTACCACTGGGGACCATCAGTATGTTATAGAATCAGGATGATGGTACTAGAATAGGCCTTAAAAGTTATCCTGCCAGCTTCCCTCACTTAACAGGCAAGAAATTAGAGGCTTTTCCTAAGTGGTCCAGAGTAAACCACCTGGCCGTCACAGCTCGTCAGATGAGAGTTTCAACCCCAGTTCTATCACTTGTTTATTACACAAAGTTTCTTCATCCAACCTCAGGATTGGTGTGAAGCACACAGCAGTGCTGGCACATGGCAGATACTCAAAAGTGAGTCCCTCTCCTTCAGTCCCATTCTCTTTTCCTCCTTGCCCAGGGCAGAGCCCAAACAGGGACCCTACTCCTCTGTGACTTTACCACACACAAAAAAAGGAAAAGGCCACAAGAATATATACATACTTGATGTTTTTATTGGTCCTGATTTAAACATAAAATTCACATTAAGTAGCTTCTTGTAACACATCTAATCCAAACTCAATCCAAGAGAGGGCAATAGTTTAAGGGATGGGAAGAGAGACAAGAAAACCAAGGAGCCTCAGTGAGATACGGGGAAAATGAAGCAAGTCCAGCATCACAGAGGTCAAAGCTAGAATTCCATATAAATGAGTATGGGTATCAAAAGCCAGGAAAATATCAAGGGGAAATAGAAACAAATAATCCATTGTATTGGCTATAAAATCAGTGATGATCGTGGAGAGGTTCCAGAGGTGAGGGTGAGAAACTAAAGCCAGTAACAACAGAAATAAAAATAAGTGATAGATAAGCAAAATCAATGGAACAGTCACTCACGTGAAGTGTTCAGCAATAAGGAGACAAATCAAATGATGACCATGTGTAGAGACAAGATCAAAGAATAGGAGCTGAAAACACAGCCTGAAACCAGACTGCCTAGATTCATACCTCAACTCTGCCAAGTAGTACCTGTGTAACCTCAGAAGAATTACTTACCTTCTCTGTGCCTCAGTTTCCACATCTGCAAAGAAAGCTTAAAAATAGTATCCTTAATGCCAGTTATTTTTCTGTTGGTTCTCATCTCTTCCCTGTATTACAAAGGGCTGGAAGTCTATAACCTACATTTTCCAAACTGGCTTCCAGATGGATTCTGCCCATGGGACATACTGGCAGGAGACTGCAAGGTAAGAGAAAGAAAATGTCTATTTTGTTTCCTGTTTCTAGTGATACCTCCAACAGCAGCAAAAGAACTGCAGGCTCCAGCATCATCAGTGGTGGTTTCAAAGCAGCAGAACCAATGAATATCTCCAGCAAACCTGTAGAGCATGCAGTTTATATAACTACTATTTGATAACATCCCTTTCTCCTTTTTGCTCCTTCAATACTCACCAACACCCACACATACACCCATATCTTTTTGCCTTTCTGTTCCAAATTTACTGTGCCAACACACACCTTTTTCTTTTTGTTCCTTCAGCCCTTTCAACATCACTATAACAAACTCCCTGCATTAAATCCTTCTCTGCTCAAAACAACTAGTGGGTTTTTTTGTTGTTTTTTTCATTTTCCTGACCAGACTCTAACTGAGAACACCTACTTCTTATAGTTGTTTTGAGAATAAAATGAGTTTAAAAAGTAAAGAACTTTTAGATCATTGCCTGGTACCTACCAAGCACTTTATAAATATTAACAGTTGTTGATCTGCAAGCATCTTTAAAAAACACATGTCCAAAATCAAGCCCCTTGTCCCCTACACAGACTCTAACTCTGAAAATGGTCTCTTCAGCCTTTCCTTCACCCAGGCTCCAAATCTGAGTTACTATTCATCACATTGATGAGCAAAATCTGTGGGTTCTCTCTTCAGCGAGTCCTCCTGTCTCCATTCACCGGGGTATAAAACCTTTATTATCTCTTAACTAGCCTAGATTAACACCTTCCCCTCCCCAGGATCCTTCTGCTTGCAGGCTCCATCCAGTTCATTCTAGAATGCCCTGGGAGGATTTATTGGAGGTTGGGGGGATCTGATCATAATATTCCCTGAGTAAAAACTACCAGTGGTGCCCAAGGTCATGAGCCCATTTGTCCACATAAAGACTTTCCTGAAGTTAATCCCTCCCTTTCTTAACAATAGCTCTCACTATACTGCTTCCTATTTGCATCCTCAAATCTTACACCCCAACCACTTCAGAAATCTAACCTCTCCTAGTCTCTCCTAGCATTCAGCAAATTACTATTCTAATGTGTCACCATATGTATTATAGGTTCCAAGTATTGAGCTCCTAATGGGACTGAGATTCATTACCCAATAAATGTCCTCCATACACCAGAACTTCCCAATATGAGAGATGAAAGGTGCAAGATACTGACACCTCAGCTCTTGGGCCAGCCAGGTGGGGCTGCCAGCCCTCAAGGCCAGTGGTGTCTATCTACCTGCCTGCTAGCAGCTTATCTACAGTTAGAAATCACCACCTTCAAAGCCTGTAATCCTAGCACTCTGGGAGGCCGAGGCGGGAGGATCATTTGAGTTCAGGAGTTTGAAACCAGCCTGAGCAAGAGCGAGACTTCATCTCTACTAAAAAAATAGAAAGAAATTAGCTGGACAACTAAAAATATATATATATAAAATTAGCCAGGCATGGTGGTGCATGCCTGTAGTCCCAGCTAATTGGAAGGCTGAGGCAGGAGGATTGCTTGAGCCCAAGAGTTTGAGGTTACTGTGAGCGAGGCTGATGCCATAGCAATCTAGCCTGGGCAACAGAGTGAGACTCAGTCTCAAAAAAAAAAAAAAAAGAAAAAGAAAAAGAAAAGAAATCACCTCCTACTCCAGTGTATACAAATTATTATTCTCTGTGTGCTATGAGGTAAGATACTAGAAAACACTGCTCTATAGCAAGGGTCCCCAACCTACGGTGAGTTGTATAATTATTTCATTATATATTACAATGTAATAATAATAGAAATAAAGTGCACAATAAATGTAATGCACTTGAATCATCCCAAAACCACCCCACTTCCCCAGTCCATGGAAAAATTGTCTCCCATGAAAATGGTCCCTGGTGCCAAAAAGATTGGGGACTGCTGCTCTATAACATCTATGTCAGCACCTTACACACAAAACAATAGCTCTCTCCATCAGAGCTCAAGAAATAGGACTCCTTCTCCATTTCCAAGTTTTTACTGGCAGCATTCCCTTATATAAACACTTACAAGTAAAATGAAATCTATACCAGTTCCTCACCTATCTCCAATTTTTTTCTTAACTTTTGGAATGTGAATACAAGAAAGTTAATAAATGAAAGCACAGATCTTTTAAATATAAGAATATCTATTCCAGACTTATTTGCATTTGTCAATATTAGATTTTATTTGGGGCCATTAAACACATAATTGGATTACAAGACAGTCAACTGGAAATCAGAACACAGTCCCCTCTCAAGAGGGAAAATTGTGGTTAGCTTCTTAGGTTTCTGCTTCTTATAGTTTAAAACAAGACTATTTCAAATAATAGCAGTTAAATATTTGTGTCAAGGAAAAAACAGACTAATTTAAAAGAATGAGGGAAATGCATGATTTTTTACAGATTTTAAGGGGATCTTCAAGACCCTTTTCAAGGGCTTAAAAAGTTAAAGACAGTATTTCTAACTTTGGAAATCTACAAGCTCCATTGTCCTTGTTATGGGCTTATCATTATAATTATTCTTCTATCAGCCTTGATATAATTACAATTGAAACAAAAAAGGGAAAAGGAAAACACTAGAAAATTGAAGGTGGGGAAGGAAATACCAGCAGCAAAGAGAATATATAAAATGGTAGAACTTGGGTTTAAGCAATGACTGAAAGGAGGAATGTGATTAGGATGTTTCAGAGTTGTCAGAAATTGAGGCAGAAAGTTTCCTATATCTGCCAGAAGATGGCGCTAACAACCAAAGACAGCTTGGTAACAGCTCAACTAAGAGGATTAAAATAGGTCCCAGAATGGACAGGAAATAGTCTCTCAAATGTAGAAGGTAATGTTTCTCAAATTCACAGATGTTTGTCCCTGAAAATATTTCCCTGGCCAACAGTAAAATGACAAAAGGACAGTTTAGCTTTCCTAAAGCTAAATTTATACCATTAAGAAGACTGTCTTCTACTCTAAGATTATTTTATAATATTAGCATGCCCTTTAAGTTTTTTAATTATATTAGAAATATCGTTTTGTCCTAAAGTGCAATTATTAGATGAGCCAGTTTGGGGCCTGTCTGTCCACAGATCTACTCTTTGAGAGCTCTTTATCTCAGGAGAGCTGCTCACTGCCAGACATTTCTCAGGCTCTTAGATCAGTTGGCTTATCTCTGGGTTCAGCCTATGAGAGACACTGGTAGAAAAGTGGCAGGTGGGAAGGAAGAAGCTAGGATTTTCTCTTCCTACTTTTCTACTTCAGGCAGTGTTCCCCACAATGGCTGCAATTCTTCCATGGCTCCAGCTTCCACTTCCCCCTGCCAGGAGGTCCCAATCTCCTCATATAAACCCTGGCCCCTAAACTCCCATACCCCTACCCCTAGCGGATGTATTATCTTCCTTCTGCTGTTAATCTTTAGGTTGCCTTACAATTCTATCTTGCTGTCTAAGCTCCTCCATCACCTGCATAACCACCCCCTGCACTGAATTCCTGGCTTAAAAACTTAATGAGTGGCTTCTCTTTTCCTGGGTGGAACTGGACCAGTATCTTAGGCTACGTGCATCAGAATCACCTGGAGGGCTTATTAAACCCCAGATGTTTGTCCCCATCTCCAGAGCTTACCAGTCAGTGTATCTGTGGTGGAGTCCAGGAATGTGTGTTTTTAACAAATTCCCAGGTGATGATGATGCTAATGAACCAGAGACCATATTTTGAAAAATACTATGAAAGATAAAACAAACAATTGGCCATCTTATGTTGGTATGCTGGTCTGTTACCCCTACTTTTTTTTACTGGATAGTAAAGTCAAAAAAACATTTTGAAACTCAAGAAAACTCCACTCTTCAGTCTTCATACAAAAAATTAAACCTTTAAGACAGCTTCCTTATATTACTATAGAAACTAATTACGTTTTAAGGATTCAGTTTTAAAAGCACCACATCTCAATTCTGGCCTGCCACATTTCAAATGCTCAAAAGTCACATGTGGCTACCACATAAAACAGCAAAACTATATATGAATAGAAATTTGCCAGTCTCTTTAATGAACATATTAATACCTAGCATAGTGGTAGCGTCTTATTATGCTTTTTTCACAAATTGCGAATTATATTATTTAGAGAATTTAAAGTTTTAAATCAGGGGTCCTTAAACTTTTTAAACAGGGGGCCAAGTTCATTGTCCCTCAGACCTTTGGAAGGCTGTTGGAGAGTGCGGTGCACATTCCACACATGCGCACTGTGGACCCAGGACCAGTCGGCTGCTAAGCAGGACAGGCAGTGGTGGCAAAAACACCAGGCAGGCCGGGATAAATGTCCTCCGTGGGCCGCATGTGGCCCACAGGCCATAGTTTGAGGACCCCTGCAATATTTGTACTGTTCTCAGACTAAGCTACAAAATAAGTTAACATTTTGGCTTCTGCCACCTAATATTGTATTTCTTTTAAAAGGTCTCTCAAAAGAACCCCATTGTAAACAAATAAGCTATCATAACTGCTATTTTACTTGTGTCCCAAAGGCAGAGGATATCTCAACTTGACTTTCTCCAGCCCAGAGGAAAACTTAGCAGCCACTATAGACTTCCAGTGGTACCTAGACTAAGGGATCCTCATCTTCTGGGATTGTGAACTAGGACCTAATCATAAATACAAACTAAATCCTCAAGCTTAAGTATCTGGTGCTTTGACAGGGGAAACTGATATAACCTGATCACTTTACATAATTCAATAGCAGCACAGTTAACTCACTTAATAGGGCTTATAAAATTGTGATAAACAAATATCAGTCACATTTTAAATGGATTAAAATATCCTTTAATGCTGAATTAAAAGTAGAAAGGACAAATCAACTTGAGGTACTACCTGTGATTCTTCTCAATTTGTAAAATGAGACCAGACAGGCTATAAAATTAAAAATCTAAGTGGATTCCAAAAGAGTTTTTACTTTCAATAGAAAATCAAAGTACAGCATGTATTACCTTAATTAACACAAGTGATGATCAAAATAGAGTCTAAGAATGGAGTATATAACAAGTCACTGAATACAAACTATTAATATAAATCACAAGCATGGTGCTCTAAGAAACTCCCTAAACTCTCCTTAATATTTGAAATCCAGAGTATGATACTAGCTTACTCTAGAATCCAGTGGTGTATGAATTTCATTTAGGCTCTAAAGAAATGCAGGGGGCTTAAAATGGTACTTCTAATACCAAACAACCTCTGAGCCCTTCAAAAATAATGGACTGTTCATTCACTTATCAGAAAGTGAATTTTCTTTTGCACATAAAACTCTTGCCATAAGCATAAATGCACCTGTGTGTATGTGCAAGAGTAGTGAGATAATTACATACCTTTGGGGCTTAAATACATCTGGTGTCACATCACACCTTTGCCATACAGTGATTTCATTTTGAACCATTCACTCTGGAGAGTAATTACTCATCCCATAATTTGGTCATAAAATGCAGAGCTTACTCAGTATTTCAACAATTGTATAGCATAGTTGGATTTTTATATGGTACTTTTATAATTCAGATAATCAAAACATATACCTTAATAAGTTAAAGTGCTAAAATTATGACAAGTTATACAGACTTCCTAAGCTTTTAACTTGTGAGCAGTCTACACAGAAAACCGCAAATGCTGCAGACAGACCCAGCTTTAGAATACAAGTTGAACTTGTAAGTAGTTCATTCATTTGAGGAGGGGTATGGTGGCAGCAGGAATGTGGTCACAAGACACAGAAGCATCCAAAAGACCCAGGATATTGCCTGGAAAGACACATCTAATATTCCCTCACCTGTAAACAGAAGAGTTTCCTAAAAGCAAATGTGGGAAAGAAAATTTTAAGGCTTGCTCTAAGAGTTAGACAGGTCTTCAGGCTATAATTTGTTAGAAAGACACCATCCACAGCACTTTAGCAATCTGCCGAATCTCTCCATCAATCAGGCTGCTAACACAATCCATGAGCACTCAAAGCTCAGTCTTCCAGTAACAGAGCTGTGTGCTTCCACTGCCTCACACAGCTTCTTCTATACTAAACTTCTCTTGGCAGTATCTTCCTACATACATTGCCCCCAAGTCTTCCACAAAAATCAAGGGATCAATGAAAGAGACAATAGTAATTGTTCTAAGCCAAACTATTAATGTCACTAAATGCTTTAATTGAAGCTATTTTTTGAAAATCCAGCAAAGAAAAATCATCCTCAACTGAGTGTATTATCAGCTCCAAAACTCAAGAGGGTACTACTTCACGGATGAGTCATATATCCATTTCTACTATCAAGGAGAATAAAATAAAACAGCACATGCAGAAGTAGTGGAACACTGTTCAAAAGTCAGGGAGCTGAATTTGAGTAGTGTCACAGACCAAGGAGTTCTCTGAATAAGGTTTTCCATATGTACCTACGAGAAGATAAGTTGCCTCTAGCAATGCTTGTTCAAGAAGGTGGTATGATGAAAAGATCCCACTTGAGAGATGGAGGCCTGGGTGACAAGGTCTCCCACAGACTGGCGGGGTGTTCCTGAACAGTGACTTAGCATCTCATGTCTGTTTCCTCAGCCATGGAATGGGAAGAAGTCCTTCTTCTCAAAGTTATTACCAGGACTAGAGGCACAGAACTGGTACTCAAAACATGGTAGATACTATGAGCTATAACTACATAAAATAGCAAATGAATACAAGTTTCAAATTAGAGCTGATCCCAATCCTCAACCAAAACAAGATACCGAAAAAACTTTGTTTTTCCAAGACCACTTTAATGGGATACAAATAAGTTTATGTGGCAGATACCTGATAAAAATTTTTTATATGCATCATTCTAGCCTGCTACTTTTCAGTTTGATTAACTTGAGTAAGAAAAGACTAAAATAACAAAAAAAGACTGAAAAAGAAAAGCTCGAGCAGAGGCAAGAACACACAGAATAACTGACAGGAAAAAAAATGTTCAGACAGCTTTGCTATGGTCCACAGTGACGCTGCACATGAGCTCTGTCCAAAGCCAGTGCCGTGCCCTCCATGCCCAAACACAGCTGCTCAACCCAGAGAACTGACAAAAAGAGGAAAGAGAACTGACCTATGCATGTGGGCAAAAGAGAGTCTCCTGTTCTAACTATACACCTATCATCCTCTTGCGACCTTTGGCTGCAAACATAGAGCTGGTTTTTCCCCGTAACATGTGCCAAACTGAATTTCTCAGTCCCTGTCATACAAACCCACACCCCAAGAGAAATGACCCTGATAAAGTACTTACTGTAAACAAAATAGCAGAGTTTCTCATACTCTTCTAAGAAAAGTCCAACTACAGAGATAAATGGAAGTGTACCTTGGGGGAATCTGGGAGTGGCCCAACGTGGCCGCAAACACAAAATAAGGCTGTATTTTTCAAACTGGCAAATTCTTTCTGCGATAGATGTGGGGCAAGAGATACATGGAACCACTTAATACAGGCAATGCCTCCTCCTGTAGAGCATGAAAATATTCCCAAAGTAAAACACCAATTCCTTCATCCATTTATCCAACAAACTTTTATTGGCAACTACATGTGAATGGTTGTACTAGGGGCCATGAATACAAACACATGTACATGTACATATATACACACATATGTACTACAGTATCTGCCCTCATGGAGCTTACAATCTAATGGGGAACACAATTAAAAAAGAATCGCACAGGAAACTATAATTACAAAGGAGAGAATTTTATGCTAGGGTATTTCTCTGAGCCAAGATGACAATTAGGAAAAGAACCAGGCATAGAAGAGCATTCCAGGCAGAAAAAAGAACATGGGCAAAGGCAGGTGGCCAGCCAGCTAGGACGCAGCTGCAGGGCAAGGGAAAACACTGCAGGAGGCAGATGAGGGTCGGGGCAGGACCATGCTGGGCCTCCTACACTCATGAATGACTTTAGTTCTCTGAGCAAAGGGAAGCCACCAAAGGGCGGCACAGGGCAGGTACAGACAACATCATCCTAGCTGCAATATAGATTCTAAGAGCTGATACCTGCCTGTCTAAAGTTTACAAGCTGATCAACACTCTTATGCATACATAAAGTCCATTCTTACACACAGATGTGTTCACACACATAAAGAGCATATAAGATTTTTTTTTAAATAGCTCTATAGTACAAATTAGAAGTGCAGAAAGGCCATTAATAGGTCAGAAAAGGGAAAACTGCATGATGTGGTAGCTAATCCAGAGTAAACTTCACTAAACACATTAAACTTTGGATAGCTAGAAAAAAAATGTGGAGTAGGTAGTCCAGGTCGTATCACCACAGCTTTCCAAGGCAAGGACTTATGAAAACACCCAAAAAAAAAGAATCGAAAAAGCAAACAATGAAGATTTGAGTTCATAGGTAAGCTCTTCAAAATTTCATTTGAAACCATTGTTATGAATATTTTATTTTTAAATCTTTAAATTAGGAGAGAAAAGTTATCCAACTCTTTTCATTTACTGATGCAAGTCTCTAAAAGAAGATAATGTAGATCTCAGTGCAATCATATGACTTAAGGAATTGAGAAACATAAATCTGAAACTGAAAGTTTTATATCTCCTTCCATCTTCCACTTGTCATGGTACAAATTCAGGGAAGCCTAGAAACTAAACTCCAAGAGACTAGGTTAATCCACTGTCCATTCTGTAAGAACTGTTCATTCTATTCATGAATGCCATAGAATTGATTTTAGCCATCTGCTTTTCCATTTTCAGGAGAACTGTAGAATTCTAAGTGAAAAAAAAATTTATCCATCATCGGGGTCAAAAATAAGAGAGACATTAAGGCATAAGGCATAGCACACCTTTTTGAGTAATATATGCTCTGTTTAGTTACACTAGATCAGGCAATAATTATAATCATAATAAACTATTAACAAAAATAAATCTGTGGAGAGTGAAATTAGTGTTTAATGGTAATGAGACAGATTTTTTTAAAACAATGTTTCCCTTCTCTAATTACAAAATCAATGTATGATGATTGCAGGGTTTTTGGAAAATACAAAAAACTAGAAGAAAATACTAAAAAATGGAGGAAATTAGGTAAAACTAGAAGACTGCATAACAATAACATACTTTCCTTTTGTATAACTATTTCGAATTCAAATACTTTCATGTATTCCCATGTGAGCCTCTTAGCAGCCTCATGATAGAGGTAATTATTCCCATTTTATAGGGACTCTAAGTTCAGAGCCAATATGTAACCTGTCTAGGGACAAACAAGTACTGAGGCAAGACCCAGCAAAGAGTACTCTATTCTTTGGCTCAGGCACTTTCCCCAAGCTCATGACCATGTGACACATTCACATAAGTGGCTAACTAACTGCAAGTACCTAAAATGAGCAGTACTTATGAACATCAATCTAAGAAAATATGGAAACAGAATTGTATTATTAATACAAACACAGGCTAAAACAATACTTCATATGAGAATATGAAAATTTTACATATCTTTGAATTGTCAAAAAAGGGGCATGGGGCAGAATACATCAAACCTCCATGGAGATTGAGAATCTCTTAACTGCTTCTTTTTGGTCTGAATAAGAACCCAAACAGAAATCATGTATTACCTATTGGAAAGAGACAGAGGGGAGCCCACTCACAAAGATCAGAGATAAAGCAATGGTCTCCTTTCAGTCCCAAACTCCTCCTGCCTCTCTTCCTCTCTCCCTACACACACAAGCACACACACAGCATAATTTTAAACCCATTTATTTTTTGCCCCCTTCTAGGAAACAAGATATATGACTATGGTAACTATAGACTTGTTATCATCCAAACTGGAACACTTCTAAGAGTTAAAGAGGTGACTGTCCAGGGAAAGAGGCATAAACCAAGACTGACTGGACACACAGGAACTAGTGATCACCCATTATCTGGATAACCCATATCTCTCAGGATCCAAGCATTGGGAATACACCTCCACTGTAAATTATTGTTAAAAATACTGCTTGAATGTACCCCATTTTATGCAAAACTAAAACTCAAGCAAATTCAATCTCAAGGGAAAATCATCGGCATGTTGTAAACCAGCTTAATAAACTACTCCTAATAACCAATGTCCCTTCATAGTGTTTAAAATCTTGTGGGACATTTCAAAGTTACATGTGCTTTCCCAAAACTAAACTAAATTTAGTTTTACCAATTTGTTTAAAAAGTGAAATATCAAATAAAAGGAAAAAGCAATCTCTTAATCCCACAAAGTTATTTATAATTCAAAGTTATTTTTCTTGAGTAACCAAAAGTACTGTTCCACACAGGAATACCCGAATTATTTCAGGAATCATCTAATAAATAAATTGCTTTCATAATAGCTTTTGGGCTGATGTTATTGTTAACAAGTTAACAAATTCAAAAAGTCACCTCAAATGAGAAAAAAAAAGAAACCTTACACGGTTATAGAAATACGCTGATGATAAAACCTAAAACCAAGCTTCTTATCCAGTGGTCTTATTCTATTCACCTTCTTAAAAGGCTAAGTCACAGCAATTCGGATTCAGAAAATTGAACAAAAATTAAAAATTGAAACTTTTTTTCAACTAAGAGAATATCATACAGACATCCACAGGACTGGGCTATCATCTAAGACCATCATTCATTCATGTGATATTTCGATGTCTACTATGCATACAATGTACCAGCACTATTAATATAGTAGTTGGCTGTTTTGGATTTAAAATTTGCCAGTATTTTTTTTTCCCAACTAGCAAATTCATCTTTCACTCCAAAAAGGAACCTTATATTTAAATGCTCTGTAATTCTCACCCTTCCCCCCAAAAAGACTAGAAATATCTGCTAAACAATGGGAAACTCAAAACAATGACTATATAACAGTGTATGACAGAAAATATTTATACATTTATTTAACACTTTATATTCTGAGTCAATTTGACTAGCCAACTGATGCTCCCTCTATCAAAGATGCTTAGAAATCTGCAATTCTACTAAGGATTTGTTTTGATATTTTCGATTACTTGAAAGAAACAGTCCCTTATTTCCTCCAATTTTTACATTCCACAGTTGTATTCTCAAGTTTGAAAATAACCATGAGTCAGGCCACGGTCAGTCTCTATAACAATCCCATAGGAATTTCAGAAGGTCTACCTGCTTTCACTGGAGAGAAAGACACTGCCCCTCAATCTAACAATAAAATCAGATTATCTAATTCCATCTGGTCTACTATTAATGATTTTTTTAACGGTATGAATCTAAGACACAGAATCTTCTAGATTTAATAAATAAGGCTTCCTGAAAGAGTCAGGTTCAAAGCTCAATTCTAAGAAAAGGCAAATCAAAAAGGAGGAAAAAATTAATTGTTCCACAATTGTAAAGGACAAAAATGGAAAACAGCAACTCAAGAAGTAAATTTTTAAAACCAGCCACTTAGAAATGTGATAGTCAATACATCCCTAAAATGACCAAAGATAAACTGTCATATACTGAACTTTTCAGATTACATTCTGAATTGTAATGTCTCCTATCTTTAAAATATAAACAGAGAAAAGAAGTAAAAAACAAGATTTTATGCAACATTAAATAAGCAGTCCAATGATCTATAAACTCCTGAAGGTAGGAGGAGAGATCTCTCTGCATCTGAACATAGCTACTTAAATTTTTTGTGCTTTTCTTAACTTAAAGACCACCACCAAGACCCCAACACACACACACACACACACACACACACACACACACTGTTTAAAAAAAATACAAACCACAATCTTATTTGTCAAAAAATAAATTTCATTGAAAAGTTAAAGAACTAAGTTTAATGATTTATCAAAATCAAAAAACAAGCCACTAAGCTATGAGCTACTAAAACAAATTCAGTCCTAATTACATTTTGAATAAACTCATCATCGTCACTAGCTCTTATACCACCAACAGTTTACTAACACATCTAAAATTATTCAAAACTATGAAAATAAAATGTTTAATAACAATAAACAGTGAAAAATCTTGAATGAATCTTAAATTTATAGAAACAAGAATTTTTTATTGCTTCTTAGCCTTTTGGCTAAGATCAAGTGTAGAAATAAGAATTCTTTTTAAAAATCCATCTATTTTAAAATAAAAATGTTTTGCTACAAATTGTTAAAATGACTAGAGTTTAAGTTCCCCCCACCCCCCACTATATCAGTCCTTCTTGAAAGCAAAATGCAATATCATCCAGGCCTTTGGAATTTCCTGCTATTTATGAAACAGCTTAAACCTTTTTAATAAGTTGGTAAGAGAGATCCATGAAAAAACTACAAAGAAACCGCTCTGACAAGTTCTAATAAGGAATGTCATTTGAGAATTTTTCTTATAACAGCACTAGTCAAACTACCTACTGGGCTTTGGTTTTAATCAAGCTGGTTAAACTAGAGCTGACATCACATATATAACTCACCTAAATATAAATTACATTAAGGGTCCATAAGATAGTCACTTAACCTACTACCATCTAGTAGATTACAATGTTCTATGGATCATATTAAATTATGCATATACACATATCTATAGAGATACTTAGATCAAACAACACTCTATCTCCAAGCCACTTCTGAAATATCTATCATAACCTCCAACTGCAGAAAGACACTATATGGTATACTTACTCTACTATGGTATAGTTCAATGTACTTGATAGTCTATCCCTGAGATAACCTAGTTATATCTCCTAATAGTTTTTTGTTTTCACCCTAAAAGAAATGATATATTGGATCAACATCAGCAAACTGCCCAACTTGCTCTTATTCAAAATGTTTTAAGATGTAAAAATGCGAGTATATTCTAAAACACCGCCTGCTATAGACTATTAGACTAGCAATTTGCCTTTCACTAAATCTCTCAACGTAAGCTCTCTTATTTTCACAAAAATGAATCCAGTAGATTTCATCCAGTAACTGCCTTAAAGACAAAGTGAAGAAGAAATCAATTTGATTCCATTCCTAGTTATTTTGGCCAATTATTCTGTGCTACCCTTAAGAAGGGTGACAGATCAATGCACTAGCTCAATGTTATTCTGCCATCCAATAGATCTAAGTCCATTACACCAGCCATCCCCAACGTTTTTGGCACCAAGGACGGACCAGTCTCATGGAAGACAATTTTTCCATGGACCAGTGTAGGGGTGGTTTGGGGATGATTCAAACACATTACATTTATTGTGCAGTCAAACCTCTCTGCTAATGATAATCTGTGTTTGTAGCCGCTCCCCAGTAGTAGCATCACTGCCTCAGCTCCACCTCATATCATCAAGCTTTACAGTCTCATAAGGAGCATGCAACCTAGATCAGTAGGATTTGGGCTCCTGTCAGAATTTAATGCCATTGATCTGACAGGAGGCGGAGCTTATGCATGATGCAAGCAATGTGGAGCGGCTGTAAATACAGAAGCAGCTTTGGTTGCTCACCTCCTGCTGTGCGGCTGGTTCCTAACAGGCCATAGACCATAGACTGGTACTGGTCCACAGACCCCAAGGGGTTGGGGACTCCAGCATGACACCACTACTCATTGAATAAGTGAATAATCACCACTGCTTGTATTCATATTCAGGGTAATCCAAAGTACACTATAAATCATCCCCTAACATACCGTCAGCTTTTCTATATACCATTATAGAAAGAACGTAAATATTATTTCTCTTACCAAAGTCGCTTCCAAAGACACAATTTCCTACCGTGACATTTTTACATCTTTCCAAAATTATTCAAGAACAAATATATTTTTCATTTTGAGGGATACAAATAATCAAATAAGTTTTTAAATTCACACATGCATCCAAAAGTTTAAAACTCAATTTGCAAATACAATCTGCATAATATTGGCTCTAGAACATGCAGAATCAGACTCAGATACTGGTATTTCAACCAAAACCTAGCTGTTTCCTACAATAGTTAAGTTTTTAAAAACGGATTACTAGAGCATCAATCAAATCTAAACATACATAAATGTGTTAGCAAACAGAGCACTGACAACTGTAGAAAAAACAGTATGTATTTTTTAAAATGTCTGATGGCACCTATAATTATATAAACCAATTCAGACTCCACCAATTTCAACAGCAATGGTAATTTGAAAGATGCCTGAGGCATAGTAAATAAATCAGGCAAATTTCACACCTCTTGGTGCCACAACAAAACCAAAAGTATTGAGATGGATATGTGTCTGACCTGATAGAGCAATTATTAAATCTTTCTCCTGTCTGAAATAAACTACATGTTTCTAGTGTTTTCATTTATGATGACTACTTTTAATGATCAATCTTTTCTAAAAGACATGCACATCCTATTTCAAAAAAGTATAGGTAAAAAGAGTCGCATAGCACAGAGTATGTCTGAAACTTAGTTCAGTTTGATAACTGAAAAGTTAAGTTTTTGACATTTGCCAGCAGTCCCACAACATGCTGGCCCTGTGCCATCATGGCCTGGTGCCAGCCTGATGTAGGGCCAGGCTAAAAATAGCAGCTAAGCAGCAGCTGGAACACATAGGGCCTTCTGACCTCAGCTTTATTTCCCTAAATCAAGGGGGGTCAGAGGAAGGTGGAGACAACTGCAGGGAATGAAGAAAATGGAATATACTCTTGGGAGGTATTTCTTACCTCTTCAAATTTGTCATTTTTTCTACCACACCCTTGTACTCCTCACTTCCCTTTCCCTATTCCCAAAAGAAAGGAAAGGAGAGAACAAGAGAGGAAAGGCAGTAAGGGAAGGAAGGGAAGAAAGGAAAGGAAGAAAGAAAGAAACTGAAGCTCTGAGGTAGGCTGGGTTCAGAGCCTTCCCCCACCTCCCATCCCCAAGTCTCCCTTGACACTACACAAAGCAGCCATTGGTCATTTCAGTCCTCAGCTTTACCACTGTCTAGAGAAAGTATAAACCACAATCTTGAAAAGACTGGCCAGGTTAGCTGAGGTCTAGCAGACAAAAATTACACAAGTGATATTTGGAGGAAGTAGGGAGAGCTGTGAGATGGCATGGGCAATGTAAGTAACCTTAACACTTGTACTCCCATAATATGCTAAAATAAAAAAAGAAGAATACAAAATCCTAAGTGCTAAGGAAACTTGAAGAACACTAAAAAACCAAATCCTAAAGGAATATGGCTAACATATTGAAAAGTTTGCTCATATAAAACCATGAGATTATAAATTTCTGGTACTTGAGTTTTAGGATCTTATTTTATGACAAGTATTTATAAAAATCATGACCACCTTCTTCATAGAAATGAGTTACTAGAAAAATGCAGTAGCAGGAATAAAGTTTCAACATGACCAAATATAGTGCTGCCTTCATACTCTGCAGGCCTTTACCAAGAAAGACCAACAGCAACACTAGAAGAGGCTCCAGGTATGCCCTTTACCTAAATTATAGAATACCTATACAATACTTCATTCATAAAAATGCTGATCACTGCCAGCAAACATTTAACAGGCACAACTTGGCACATACAAAATTCAAAATTATGCTGATGTAATTAAATAAGAGAATTTAAAACTTGCTTCTATGGACTCATTCTACACGCTATCTTTTTACACATATTTTCTATATAATATCTTCCAACGTTAGAGATTTGACACCAATTAACAATGAAAAAATGTTTTAAGTAAACAGTGAAATAAGGTAGCTAGTCACCTGAATTTTAAGCACATTAATTCACTAAATGAGCTTTATCTGATCAGCTTTTATTTGGTTAGAAACAGTTTAAATGTACTGACAGGTTCTACTGCATCCTTCCAATTAACACCAGGGTTCAGCAATTGCACAGATGAAATTATCTCTTTCAAAGATTGTCAAATCTCTTCACCAGCAACAAAAAATAATAATACAATTTTTAACTGTAACATTTAAAAAGGGCCTTAACATGAAATATATAATTTCCTAAATATGCTTCAAGAACATACCTTTGCTGCATATATACCATTAGATCTAACCTACAAGTTATTTCTCTTTCAAAACATAACATCTTGTGGTAGACAATCAAAATCACCCAACACAATCATTCTTCAAAGCTGTAATTCACTCACAAAAGACATTTTTAAAATGTAGTGTTTTTAAAGTAAAATTTTAAAATATATTATTTAAAAATCAGAGCTATGATTACAATTTAAAATTTAGGCCAATGTGAAAGTCACTCTATAAACCTAAAGATAAACCTTCCTGAATAGATAATGATGATGTATCAGGGGCAGTATTGCTTACAGAATAAGAGCACCAGCCAAAGAAGCTGAGTCTGGCTGTTATTTACCTGCCTGTGTGACCTTGGGAAAAGTTATCTGTACTTTTTTCTGTGTTTCAGTTTCCTCATCTATAAAATAAGAATAGTGCTTATCCCCTCCTAGGGCTATTGTTAAAAAATATAAAGTGGGTAGAGAGAACAGTATATGGCACATGGTTAAGTGCTATGAAAATGCTAGCTCTTGTTATTAATATTACTATTATTAAATGCTATAGTACAATTACTAGTACTATTACTCACCATAAATTGTAACCAGGTGGTTTAGTGAAGAACTGCCCCAAATCACATAAAAACATCTTTAAAGGTTAGAAAGGGTAGTACAGTTTGGAGGCCACATCAATTACATGAAAGAAGTATGTACATGTATAGGTATATTCCAAAAGATTATGCAAATACTACCGGCAATAAGGGAAGAGGCACATTAACAAAAACAGTGAATTACATACAAAAACAAGTCAAATATAGATAATACTAGACAGGTTTTCACATACACACTAAATTCTGAGCACACTTCTGTTGTTCTGCATAAGCACTTTAAACTTTCAGTAATTATTACATGAGTATATGTGTACAATCACATACAGTAGATATTCACTTAGAAACATATAATGAAACCAATTTTACTATAGGCTGATTGATATAAATAAGAGTTAAGTTCCTATAGCCTATTTCTGGTCACAAAATCATGACCAAACTTCTAAATAAAGACCCAACACACTTCTAATATTAAACATTGAAATAAATGTAAGCTATACATACACTTAAGAAAGATTAATAAAAACAAGTAAGATAATTATTCCAGCTCAAGGCCGTAAGTGACCAGAGCCTATCCCAGCAGCCCAGGGCACAAAGCGGGCACCAACCCTGGTCAGAACGCCAGTCCAGCACAAGATGCCCACACAACCCCACACTCGCTCAGACTGAGACAATGCAGACACACCAATTCATCTAACAGGCGCATCTTTGGGATGTGGGAGGAAACCACAGCACCCAGAGAAAACCCATATGGACACGGGGAGAACATGCAAACTCCACACAGACAGGGGCCCCAACCAGGAATCAAGTTTTTTTTCTCACTAACGTTATAATGAAAGAACACTATCCAGGACCTCTTGAATATTCACCCAGCTGTAATACAGTTTTGTACAGTTAGCAATCATAACTAATTTTTCCTGAACTTTCACCTCATAACATTACTGCAATTTCCAAATGCCTACAAATGTTTTACACTAGCAAGTACTTGCCATGCTAGTACCATTGCTGAACTGAAGCCATTAGAATGTAGCCTGAAACTAAAATGCTATCTAAAAACACTTTCATAACATTCAATAAAATGTTAGCCAAATAACCTCTCCAACAGTCTAATTTACATTCAAGAATATGCTTGTTCTGATTTCTTAGACTACCAAACATTCCCAGCAAACTAAGAGACAGCCTAAACAGTGGAAAAATAGATTCAACACTGAGCTTTGACATTTACTATGCCACGCTAGACAATTTACTCAATGTGCTTGGGCCTCCATTTTCTCATCAGCAAAATGGGAAAAACTGGAATTAATGTTATCTTTTCATCTCTAAAAATCTCTATAGCTCTACAAGTATATAATACCTATAATGCAACAGTTATTTTCAAAAACAGCTTCTCATCTTTCAGCATATTTTGAGAAGAAATGGAACAGTGCATCCATACACAAAGGTCACTGAAATATGCTTCAGATAATGATATTCAAATTATACCCGCTTTAATATTCTCTTTTTCTGCTCACTTATGAACATATTATATGTATATAAATAAGCTGACACAAAACCAGTTACCACTTAAGAATTCTACAGCTATAAAACATTTAGCATACCCTTAACAAGTTTATTTAACTTCAGCTGAAAGTCAATCTTTCATTAAATTGAAAGTTCAAAATGATAAGCAATTCTGCACTGCATTCTCTCTAAAGCTTGCTTTAGCTACCTTTTCTAGTTGAAAAAATTTAAAGAAGCATCATATTTTTAAAGAACTAAAAACCATGTATTAAAGCATATTCTTAGAGGAACACGGCATTGAAAACAAAAACTGAAGACACCCAGGTTTTTTAAACAAATATAAATCTAACCAACACCAAACAAATATAAATCTAACCAACATATTTTTGAGAATGTGGGTAGGGATTTAAACACAAAAGACTTTTTATATGAGACAAAACTAGGTAACTCTTTCCCCGTAAATTATCATTTAATACTGATGTCTCAGAAGGAGATGCATTTAAAAAAGGAGGTAACAGTTCATGTTTTCAAATTTACAGTAATCTTCAAACATTTACATGTCAAAAAATCAATACACTAAGAAAACTAAATTAGACTTTTTATTGTGCAAAAGCACCATTTTTAAAGTACACCATGGTAATCTGAAGGGTAATTAAAAATGGTTTTGTGGGCTTCATGTAGTTTATAACCTTTTAAAATATACATACCGATAATCTGCTTTCATTTCTAGGATGTTTGTGCTCTTAAATACAATAGTTTAAGTCAACAGCAATTTGAGTTTAATGACTGCCCCTACAAAAATTTCTAACACTAAATGAGTTTGTTTTATCATATGTACACATATGCATCTTAAAATAAAGGCACCAAATTCCTTTTGCCTCACTGAAGAAAATTTACACTCTAACACAAAAATATAAAACATGTAAGCACATGGAAATAGTACAAACCCAATCTTGTGATTTTGTAAAGGGGCAGCTCTTTTAAAAGAAAGCATGTCATTCCTCCACTGCCATACTGTTCCCTAAACGTTGGTATTAGCTAAAATTACACATTCTTAATTAACCACTTAGGGGGAACCTTGCCCACAGCCGGCACTCAGTCTGCACGATAGTTTGTGCTGTGCATTGACGACAAACCCATTTTGCTCTTATGTGATGAGGAAAGCTTTAAAGCACTGAAAGCTTGCTTTACTTTACAGGCAGCTTTACTTATAATGTAAATCAGAAAAGGTAACATATACATATATGTTTTCATTACGTTATTTTTAAATGTTCACAATTTTATTTTGATAAATGAAAAATTAGAAAAGTCACATCACGGCTGTCCGCTAAAGTCGCTATTCATCTGTGGCTGTCAACTACAGTCGACACTGGTCCCAAAGTGGTTAAACCCTTAATGTAAGTGTGAGCAGAAGAGAGATGCTGGCTTTCATCTTTCCATATGAAACATTTAGAGTTAGAACTGAGATAGTAACTGATTATCCATTGTGAAAAGAGGCTGAGAATAAACATCTTAAAACTTAGCGAGGACAAGGAAGTACGTAAGGCCAATGACTTGAGCCAGGCACAGTGGCTCACACCTATAATCCCAGGACTTTGGGAGGTCAAAGTGGGCAGATCACTTGAGGCCTGGAGTTCCAAACCAGCCGGGGCAATATAGCAAGATCCCATCCCTACAAAAAAAAAAAAAATTAGCCAGGCATGGTGGTGCGTACCTATAGTCCCAGCTACTTAGGAGAACAATGGGAAGATCGCTTAAGCCCAGGAGTTCAAGGCTGCAGTGAGATATGATTGTATCACTGCACTCCAGCCTGGGCAACAGAGCAAGACCCTATTTCTAAAACAAAATTAAAATAAAAAATAATAATGATTTGAATTATTCAATCAATTGCAGTAATTCTTCTCTAAAGGACACACTCCACAGGCATCCACAGGTTTGCAAAATGTTACATCTGCAAAATGAATGAAATTCAACACAGAGGGGGAAAAAAAACAATGGGGATGGCCTTTTAATCCAAGGATATACTCATAATACAACTGTGCAAGAAGAAATTAAAGACTAAAGAAAGAGTAGAAATGTTTGCTTAATCTAAATCAGCAGTTCCACCTTCCATTGTTGTTATAATCTTTGGACTACGAAAAAATATTTTGTCTCCTGAACACTTTGAATTTCCTCACTGGATCATTACCAATGATCAGAGAACCAAATAACAACAAATTCTAAGTACTCCTCAGCTAAAACTGAAAATTTAACTTTGCTCAGAACAATGCTGAGGACATCTGAGATACTGAAATACTTTCAAAAATAAATTATAACCAAATCAAACATCTCAACTCACACAAAAGAATTAAAAATTACATATATGGCTGGTTTCAAAATTTCTTTTGTGTATTTTCATCAATCAAAAGGCAGAAAAAGTGTAAGATTTTATACACCATTTTTCTATATTACTTTAACTTTGAAAATGCATTCAATGAAATGAATGCACCATCAATAAACAAGAATCCAATTCTGAAAGTGCATTTAGAATCACATCTTTATAGAGTAATCTCTGCACTGTAAAGAAAAATCAAAATACTCAAAAGAATAATAAATTATATGACTGAAATTTATATTCATCTTAATTCTAATAATGATACCCTTTTACTGCCTTGCCATCCCCTAAAAAACACAAAATTTTAAGTTATGAATCTGAAAAGAGTGTAAGAATATATTTACCAAAGTGTTAATAGAATTCAGGCAATATTCTTTTCTCCCAAAAATAGCAAAAAAAGAGAAAGACAACTGTTAAAACTTATCTCCTTCCTTCAGAAAGGACATGCCTGCTCACCCACTCAAGCACACACAAACACATACCTGCAAACACAACAAAACAAAAAACATAAATTAAAAACTCAAGGATAATTTTTTTAAGTTTCTTTATTACAAAAATATATGCTTTTAGTTTCAAAAATAATCCAACCATAAGATAGGTATAAAATGTTAAGAAAAATCCACCATAAGATAGGCATAAGGTAAAAAGTAAAATTCCCCCCAAAAAAACCTTGACCATTCATTCACTTGACTCCCCTTCTCCAAAGATAGCCACTATTCAATGGTTGTTTCTGTTGCATTACAAACATTTTTATGCATCTACATACAAGCCTATTTTTCTTTGTTTTAAACACAAATTGTGGCATACTAAATGTAGTTTTTGACTTTTTAAATAAAGTATTCTGGTCAGTATATATAAAATCTAATTCATTTTTCATAGCTGCGTAGTATTCTGTTGGGTATTTCTTAACCGTTTCCTTCTGATAGAAATTTAGGTTGATTCCAGCTTTCATTCTTGCAAACCATACTGCAATGAGCATCACAAGAGAAAACATCTTTATGGACTAATATCAATATTGTCTATAGAATAAATTCCTAGAAATGACAAAAAAAAATTGTGCCAAGCAGCAAGGTAGGTGGCATCCTTTTCTCCTAACTCTGCAAACAATTCTATTATCCTTTTAGTTTTCAGCAATGTGATTGCATAAACGTTATCTCATCTTTACTTGCTTCTCTTTATATGAGTGAAGATGAATATGTTTATTAAGCATTTGCATTTCTTTGTTTCTAAAATGTGCTGCCCATTTTCCTATTAGGTTATTCATATCTTTTCTTATCTATTTTTAGGATTTTCTACCAGCCTTTGGTCAAATGTGATGTAAATATTTGTCCCAGTTAGCTACTTAACTTGGTTTATAATGTTTTTGCCCTACAGATTTTTTTTTCTTCTTGAGACAAGGTCTCACTCTGCTGCCCAGGCTATCGGACTAGAGCGCAGTGGTGTCATAATAGCTCACTGCAACCTTGAACTCTACAGCTCAAATGATCCTCCTGCCTCACTCTCCAGAATAGAGGGGACTTACCGGCACACACCACCACCCCTACTAATTGTTTTTTTATTTTTTGTAGAGACAGAGTTTCCTATGCTGGTCTCGAACTACCGGCCTCAAGCGATCTTCCTGTCTTGGCTTCCCAAAGTACCAGGATTACAGGCATGAGCCACTGCACCTTGCCAGAAATTTGTAGATTTTCCAATTAAATGTATCTGTATTTTCCCTTATAGTTTGAGTTTCAGGTCATACTAGGGAAGCTCTTTCCCAGGCCAAAAATTTAGGAAAAAATTTTTATTTAACTTCTAAATCATTAGTTAAATGATGTCAGTACTATTAATACTTATATATTAGCACCTTCAGAGACAGCTCCCTTCCAATATCTTACTTAACAAAAATAAGCTAACTATACTTTCTCTAAAATTTTCCTATAATCAACTGATGGGTATCTCTATACCAATTAAATACCGCTTACATCTACTATACCAAAGATTTAATTTTTTTCTTTAAATTTCTTCTTAAAAATCTAGGAGCTGAAAAATAGTAACTACCAAGTAGGTTTAATTTCTGGCAAGCCCCAACTCTATGTCCCTCAATAGATAATCTTCAATAGCATAAATGTAAATAAAAAGTCCAAAAACTAGATTTTCCCTGTTGTAGCTATAATTTAGTCATCTCTACAAAAGTCAATAAATACTTCCTATATAAACAAACTTGTAATTTTGCAATACCAGAAAATTGCTTTATGGTGCTCTCAACACAATATTCTGTTCTTTTCCATTTCAGGTTCTGAAGCAAAAATAAAAAAGAGTTCTACCTCAAATCAGAATTATAAAATAAGCCTCCTGAGTTAGTGAGTTAGTATACCAATTCAATCCACCACTTAAAGCTAAATTAGATAGTTAATCTAGCCATCCTCTCTCTGTTCCCCATAAAGGGGGCAAAAAACCCTTGATCATAAGTTTTCTATCTCACAGTACCAGCTGCCAGGCGTTTAACAGCCTTCCATCTCTAAGCTGACTGGCACAAGTAATGTCACTTGGAAATTAAGGCAAGTGGCAGAACTTAGAAGGGGAAAAAAGAGTATTTTCCACAATTTATATAGAACTTGTTTATCATGTATGTGTTTCCAAAGTGGGGGTCAACTCTTCAAACTACACTAGAAGCATCATACCACTTCACATCAACCAATGCCAGTTTCATTCAGTGGCCTCCTTCCCCTTTGGGAAACTATTCAAAAAGTTACTATTTTCTTTTACAACTACTCACCCAGGCCTCTTCCACTGATGAAAGCAGGCAAAGCCCACGCTGTGTGTCTGTCTCCTAGAGAAGATTGCATCTTTTATTTATCGCCCCTTGGCTTTATTTTCACAGTGAATTCCTGGCTTAAATGCAATCAGCCAAGAAACCCTCCCTATGTGCTCTCCTGTCATTCCTCATTGCTTGCAAGCAGAGTCAAGCACAGGGGAAGGGGGGAAAAAACCCTCCACACTGCCAGCCAAGCCATAAAAATTCGCAGACTCCAGTTTGTTATACTGAGAAACCATAGATGTGCTTCAATCCGTTTCAACCGGCATGAAACACACACACAAAAAAAGGTATAACTTGAAAGAATGTTAATTAGATTTTTTAAGGTGGAAAAAAGGATAGATGGATAGCCTCAAAAGCTAAACCTAAACCCCCTCTAGACATAAGGAAGGGTGCCCAGCATAGAAAAGGCAAAACTGGGGCTGCCTTTGCAAATAAATGACCATGCAGAAAATCACGTTTGCAGATTGCATTAGAATTCAAATTAACCAGACAGGATTAAAACAAATCTTAATTCTCTCTTGGGGCCCCTATCCAGACCCTCACCCCACTCCCAAAGAAGAGAAGGATAAAAGGAACTGACTACAGAAAGAGAGAAAAGATTAAGTTAAAAATCAAAGAGACAGAGATGCTTCCAAATCTGTCCCCATTCATTCGGTACCAGGTTCACCACACTACAATTTCAAGTAGACTACATATGGGAGGGGGTTAGAAAATACACCATTTGCAACCAGGAGAAAAACATGGGGAGTTTCACTATAGCATTGTTCTTTTCAGTCCGGCTCAAACATCCCCATCGCTATGGCTGAAAAAGATATCTCGACAGAAAGGGGGAAAAAAAAATGGGGGGGGAGGGACAGGGGACGCTTTTAAACTAAGCTATTTTAGAAAACTCTCATGGTCTGTCAAAGAAAGGAGGGTTGTTCAGCTTTAAATCACAAGTCCGTCTCTCTCGCCTTTGTCAAATATCTTCTACTTTACAAGCCCTGAAAAGAAATAAAGAGACTCTTTTGTTTGGTTTCCCCTTTTCGGAGGACGACAGAAAACGGAAAGGGGCACAAATAAACCCGAAAATGAGAACAAAGTGCTGGGTCGCGCCGGCCGGGCGGCTGCGCCGGGAACCGGGAGCGGCCGCCGGCCCCTCCGCCTCGCGCTCCCGCAGCCCGGCAGCGAGCGGCGCGTCGCTAACTGCTCGCCGCGCTCGCCCGCGCCCCGCGCCCTGCCCGCCCCGCGCCGACAAAACTCAGGCGGCGGGCGCCCGGGCTCGCCGCGGCCCCACAGGGGCGTCTGGCGCCGGACCCACAGAAAAGGGAAGCGCGAGCGGCTCCTTCTCGGGCTCGCGCCCTTTAATTAGGGGGCGTCCTCGGGGCGAGGTCCCTCCGGAGAAGGGGTCCTGCCTGCCGCCACCTCTCTCCAGCGCTGCTCCGAGACCCGGGAGGCGCGGGGGGAAAGACATTTAAACCTGGGGCGGCCGGCGGAGCTCGCCCGGGCCAGACGCCACAGCGACCCCGGAGCGCCGCAGCCGCTCGCCCGTCGGAGCCCTGAGAGCAGCAGCCGCCGAGTGGCGTTAAATGTATTCCCCTCCCCTCGAATCGCGGGGACGGGGCGGGTGGGGGCAGAGAGAAAGAGGCGCAAGCGACAGACAGGGGGAGCGGGGGGCGAGCGCAGAGCGGCCCGGCCCGGCTCGCCCGGCCGGCATTGTCTGTGCGGCCCGCGCCCCCTCCCCCGCCCCGCACGGCCCAGCCACACACACCCTCGCGGGAGCCCGGCCGTCCGCCCGCGCCTTTGTCCACGTCCACCCTCCGAAGAGGCGAGCAGCCCTCCAGGACGTGCTCCCTGGGAGGAGGGCGGGCGGCGGGGAGCGGGCCGGGGGCGCCGGCCCCGCGGAGGGGCGCGTCCTGCTGATTCATTTCCCACTCGCGCTGGCCCGTCCGGGGAGACGGGGGGCGGGGAGGGACGTGAGGAAATGGGCGCTCCGCTCGGGCGGACGGTCCGAGCCGGCGAGGACACCAGGCGGGGTGTGGGCGCGCGCCGGGACAGGGGCTGCCCGCAGGGGAGGAGCGCCCCCCCACAGGACTGACGGACGGACAGACGGCCCGCAGCTGCCCCGTGACTCACCGACTTGCAGGACGTTGTCTACGCAGCCGCTCTCCAGCAGCGCGATGCCCCGGCGGAAGGGCAGCCGCGTCTCATCGCCGCCGTCCGCCGCCCCGGCGGCCCCCACCGACGGGGCCCCGGCCCCCGCGGCGGCGGCGGCGGCGGCGGCAGCGGCGGCGGCGGCCGAGGTGGCGGCCGGGGAAGACGAGGAGCCGCCGCCGCCCGCGCCGCCCGCGCCGCCGCCCGCGCCGCCGGGGCCGCCGCTGTCGTCGCCGGGGCCGCCCGCGGCGCCGCCGCCGGTGTTGAAGGACGAGTACATGCAGATCTCCCGCTCGCTGCGGGGGAAGGACCAGTAGACTATGCGGCGCTGCACCGGCTCCGGGATGCGCTCGAAGCGCTCCTCCACGCGCTGGAACGGCCACTTCTCCGCCACCCTGCGCGCCGCGATGTCCAGCAGAGACTCGGGGCTCTGGGTCTTGCCCGGCGGCAGCAGCCCCAGCGCCGCGCCGCCCCCGCACGCCGCCGCCACCGCGCCGCCCGTCCGCGGGCCGGGCCGACAGGCAGAGCTGTAGCCGCCACCCGCGCCGCCGCCGCCGCCGCTGCTGCCCCCGCCGCCGCCGCCGCCGCCCGGCCGGCAGCAGAGCCGTTTCGCGGGAGGAGGCTGCTGTCCGCGCTCCGCCATGACCGCGCCGCTTCTAACCCGACAGCGGAAGTGCCGGGACCCTATAAACGGCACAAGGAAGCGCGACACGCACACGCCGCGGCGACGCCACGCTGCCATCTAGGGCCCGCCGCTCCTTGTACGGGCACAAGAGGTGGGGCCTCCTCCGTGACGTAGAGGCTGGGGCGGGGCTCCGATGGGGGGAACCTAGGGCCGGGGGCGGAGCCTATGCAAATCGCTGGGCTGAAACATAAATAGAGCACTCGGCGGACACGGGGGTGGCGGGGGCGGGAGGGTTGCGTGCCCGGTGGGTTGTGAGAATGTCAGGCTGCTGTGACGCGGGGGGCGGGGCTCAGGCGGGGTTCCCGCGGGAGGGGGCAGGCTGTGGGCCCTGGCCTAAGGTGAGTGGGTCTCTGCGCCCCCTGCCTGCTCAACTTCCCCTCCAGTTCCCTGCCTCCCTTTGAAGTCCGAGTGAGGACGCGCCTCGTGGGTCGCCGCGGGGAGAGGGGGAGACGAGGGTGTGCTAAGGGGAGGGGTCCGAGCTAAGTGGGGGGCGGGGCCCGCGGGCCTTGCCCCACCTCCCGTCAGCCTGCCCTCCCGGGGAAAAGCCTCTGAGCGGAGGAGGCGCTTTCAAAACAAAGAAATGCGGCATGGAGCCCGGGGGACGCGGGTGGAGAGGAAGGCGGAGGAGGTGCGGCCGAGGCCGCCCGGCTGCCCGCTTCCCCTCCAGCCAGTCGGGGGAACTCCCCCGCCACCAGCTGAGGCTGCGGCGCCGGGGAAGGGGGAGGAGGGCTGCGTCCGGCGGCTGTTTTCCACTTCACTTTTGCAGACGCGGGTGGAGAAGAAGAGCGCGCACTCCGCTGCCCCGCGTGGCTGCCGCGCACCCAGCCGCTCGCCCCGCGTCTGCTCAGTCCTGGCGGCCGGGCTGCGGGCCGAGCCAGCCAGGTGCCGGAAAACGCGCGGAGCGCTAGGAGCCTGCCCCGCAGCCGCGCGACCTGCGGCCGTCCCGCCCTTGCGCTCCCTCAGCCCCTCGGGCCAGGAAACCAGCCCAGTGTTCGGAGTCCGGAGCCTGCACCGCCCCTGCCGCCCCCGCGGCCGCACCGCCGAGACCCAGCCCCAGGCCCGCGGTTCTCCCACTCGGGGCGGAACGCACACCGGGCTGTGGATATAGCAAACACACCTTTGTGAGTACACACGCCGCGGGGGCGAGCGCAAACCCCACGGGCGCGCGCACACCGCCGCGCCGAGAGCGGACGGCGCGCCAGGCGGTGGACGGCTGTGCGAGCGCGCAGGTGCGCCCTTGGGGCTCGGGCGACTCGGGCTCCGGCCGCGCGGAGTCGGGGCGCTCGGGACTCGCGCCGCCGCTCTGCAGCCCAGGCGGCGCCCGGACGGCCGGTGCTCCCGGCAGGGCAGCGCGGCGGGGAGCGAGCGGAGAGCGCAGCTCGCTGGGGCGCGGGCGCCGGCCAAGGCGGACGAGCGATCCGGGTCTGAACCGGGAGCCCTGCGGACATTGTTCTTCGCGCTCCACAGAGCCGGGGCAAGTCCGCTTCCAAACCGCAGACTTAATTACCACGTCAGAAACACCCCTGCTCCGTGCCCGCCTCCTGCTTTTACTGTGAACGGTGTTACTGATACTGTCCTATTGTTGAAGATAAACTATGTCTCCTTTGACACTTTCGCATCTTTTAAGGTTTTTGGCTGCTACCCGCCCGCCTGCCTCGATGCCTGGATTTAAAGGGATAGAGTCCTTCGGCATTTTAAAGAGAATTGCCCGCTCAGGGCCGAGGCCCTGGAGACCTAGAGCTCCAAGTCGGGCTTTAACAGCCCCAGGCTGCAGGTCCCTGGGGTTGGGACGCAGGCCGACTTTCCATAGCTGCCTTACTTGTTAGGAAAATTTTGGTGATATTACGTTTTTGTACATTGGTCCAGTATTTTTCTGGGCACCTCCTCAATGCCTAGGAAAAGGCCTGGGCAGAAAACTGGAAGATCTTTATGGGCAAATAGAAGGGGACGTCTCTTTCCTTCAGTTGGTTCGTTTCTGGACCTCTTAAAAAATAAAAATAATTTTAAATTTTTAAAACATAGGTGGTAAGAAAAAGTTGAAAGTAAAATAAATTTGGACTCTATTCTGTCCTCAAAAACAGTCATAATAGGCTGGGCTCGGTGGTGCATGCCTGTAATCCTAGCACTTTGGGAGGCCGAGGCGAGCGGATTGCTGGAGGTCAGGAGTTCAAAACCAGCCTGAGCAAGAGGGAGACCCGGTCTCTACTATAAAAATAGAAAGAAATTAATTGGCCAACTAATATATATAGAAAAGGTTAGCCGGGCATGGTGGCGCATGCCTGTAGTCCCAGCTACTCGGGAGGCTGAGGCAGCAGGATGGCTTGAGCCCAGGATTTTGAGGTTGCTGTGAGCTAGGCTGACGCCATGGCACTCACTCTAGCCTGGGCAACAAAGCGAGTCTCTGTCTCAAAAAAAAAAAAAAACAGTCATAATAGGATTTAGGCTTGTATAATGTGTAGATTAGCAAGCATTTTCATGTACATACATACAGAATCACTGAACTAGAACGTTAAAGATGACAAAACTAGTGACCCCAGACAGGCTAGGTGACTCATTCAGGGTCATACAGGGTGTTAATGGAAGAGGTTAATGCACGCACAGGAAAACAGACACCTTTGGAGATGCCTAACTTAGAGATTTGGAAAGTATAATGAACCAGAGAGACTGGATTTAAGTCATCATCCTTTCCTGGAGGGATCTAGTTCAACTCTAAAGAGAAATCAAGAGCCACCAGTCTGGTCTAACTTGCCCTCCCTGCAGTCAGTGACATTGTGATCACTCTCTCCCTCTTGGACTGTACCCCTCCCTAGGTTTCCCTTATAGTCTGCCACCCCCTCCACTCTTGACTCCTCTTTCACTGCCTCATCTATGAGCTGCTTTTCCTTCAAACTGTCTAATGTTTATCCTGCCCTACATACAGCCTATCATGGTCCTCCTCTCCGTTTTTGATGACCCACCACCCCTTGGAGAGTTTCCACCATTTGACCTGCAACAGTTTCCCAAAGCACTGTCTCCCTTTCAACTCACTTATTTCTTCCTGGTGGCCATCACCATCAGGATGCCCATGGTCACCTCAAACCAAAAGTACCACCTCTTACAGAATCCAGATTGTCTTCCTCACCCTGTATTTTTATTACTGTTGCCACCTGTTCCTAGGCCCCAAGCTTTTTCCTTTGTCTCTGCCTTTTGCCTGCAACTCCTACAGTTTACTTGCTGTGTTGTCTATCCCAGCCCCTCTATAGCTGCTCACAGTCAATTATTCCTCCTCTTCACTCAGCAAGAGCCACCTCAGTGGTGTGTCTGTGTAGCCTTTCCTCCTCCACATCATCCTCCACCCAGCTGCTGTGCTTCCTAAAGTACATTTCTGATGGTGTCACCCTCCTGCTCAAGTCCCTTTAAATGGCTTTCTGCTGCCTACTGGAAAAAGTCCAAATTCAGATCTGATCTTGACCAAACCCAACTTTCCAGCCTTATCCCACTAACAGCCAACAGAACTTCTCCCAGTCCCCCAACAGAAATTCTGGTATGTCCCAACAGGACTTCTCTGCTTCACGCATTTGTTCAAGATGTTCCTGCTGCCTGAAATGTCTCTCTCTTCCTTTGCAACTTGTCAAATTCCTACCCTTCCTTCAAGAATTTGCTCAAATGCCACTTCCTCTGGGAAAATCCACCTGTATGTGTGATCTCTCTCTCCTCAAGCCCATCTAACACTTTGTATCTTTCTTGTGACATTTATACCATTCTGCCTAGCATCACAGTTAGGTTTACATTTGCCTGAGCCATTGTCCTCTCTCTCCCCTGGTTAGAAATTCTATGACGGTTGGGTTTATGCCTCATCCATCTCTGTAGTCCCCGAGTGCCCAGCTCTATACTGCAAGGCTTCTCCCCAGAGCTTAGTTACACCCATGAGCCAAGGGAGAAGTGAGTGATGATATGTCATCTTTGGCTGGTGCTAGTGCCACCTCTCATTTTGGGGGTATTTATGGTGTTTTTTTTCCTGGTGTGCACAGAAATCATTACCAAATTACTTATAACTGCCTTTTTCCAGCAGGCCTCTACCCCAGGGACCAAATCAAGGGTAGAGCCCTCTCCAAATGTTTACCATTAGGCAATGATAGGAAATCAAAGTACAGAAAGTCTACAGCTTCCCATATGCAGTGACTCATCATATCACAGAACACCACACCACATCAGCCACTGTGGCCAGGAGCTGGGCTCCCTGGCCAGCTTCATAAACAGCACTCCCAGTAGCTAAACAGATGCACTCAAGGAAGAGAAGACTCCCCAGCTACTCCCAAGCACCATTTCCAGCACCCAGTCCATTGCAGTCAAATGCTTAGATAGGTGGATGGACAAATAAAAGGCTAAGGAGTTTATTTGAGAAAGGTAGTGGGGTCCTAGCCACTGATCTATCATAGCCACTCCACCCTCCTTTAATTTAAAAATGAAAAATTTGAGCACAGCACAATGGCATATGTCTGTATTCCCAGCTACTTGGGAGGCTGAGGTAAGAGGATCACTTGAGCCCAGGAGTTTGAGACCAGCCTGGGTAACATTGCCAGACCCTGTCTCTAAAAAAAAACAATAAAAATAAAAATTTTGAATTAAAATCGATAGAGGTTTATCAAATTCCTAGAGCAGTAGTTTTCAAAGAGAGACCCCTAGAGTGTCCCAGAGCAAAATGCACACAACTTTGGAACTGAGAACCAGAAATTAACACATGTAGCAAGTACCCCACATGTGTCTTCTTTACACTAAAGTTTGACAATTACCCTTTGGTGACAAGAACTTCACACGGTCCCAGTTCTTAGGAGGAAGCCTGCAGAAAGAGAAAAATGACATTGCCTCATTATTATTGCTAGTCATCTCAGCCAATTAAGACAATGATTTGCCATTAGTAGGAAGATTCCAAGACATGAAAATTGAATTAGCTCTAAGGAACTTGAAATCATTTGAAGATGGAAGTAAAGTTATGCTCATTTCCATTCTTTTTTTCATACTGGGGATACTTAAAATATTATAACCAACACCAATTGTGTTTCAGGAAGTATTACTTAAATTATTTAGAGGGGAATAAAAGCCAAAAACAGTAAAGTTAACCTATGAACCAGGAGTTATTCTTCCCTCCGGTGGAATGACAAAGAATTCTATCCTGTATGGCTAAAAGGGGTGAAGAATGAGGTATTCAAGATGACACTTTGTCAGTGAGAAATGTTCAGTAACAGAGGAAAGTGCCAAAGGAGTCAGTCATTTCCACCAAATAGATTCTTGGGCAGAAGAAGAGGTGGGCAGAGAATGATCAATCCAAAAATGATCAATTGGAAACAGTCGCTTCATCTTTGAAGAGCAGAAAAATTGGGTCCATTTTAACTTTGTTAAATCTTGGAGAATTAAGCCACTGATATCTTACTGTTAATGTTTTTAAAAAAGTGGATATAGACACAGTGCTAGGTCCTTTACAAACAGTAACTCATTTGATGCCCGAGCCCCCTGAGAACAGTGTATTCTTTAAAGGCTTAGATAGAAGCCTTTAAAGTTACAGTCTGGCATTTTGAAAAATAAATCATCACATCTCAACACATACCAAAAACCAGGTTGACAATTTGCTTACAAATAAATTTGTTTCAAATTTTGTAATTTGGACAAAAATTCTACTCTCAAGAGGTAAAAGGTATTTGCTTTTATTAAAATTAGCATAAATACAGTCTGTGTACAATTTTAGTATTGGGAAAAGTAACCAGACTGTTATCATTCCACTATTTACTCCAATCCAAAGTACAGTGGTGAAGGTCTTATGAAATGAAAACATCTCCAGACTGGAATGTTTATCAGGCCTCAGAACAGGCTTAGAATCTAGTGATAGCCAAAAGAAATAGGAAATGCAGCATTTAATTATAACTTCTAGTATTTCCTTTTGTTTTAATAACTAACCTTTTATGAGATATTTTGTTAAGATTGCCACAAGATAGACAAAAGCGTACCATTTAATTGGATAATGTAAAGATATTTACTTCAGTATTTATTTACCTATGTCAACTAGAGAGGGAAAGCTCCCATTTTAAAACACCAAAAAAAGTGGTCCTATAGAAGAAAAATTTAGAAAATTTATGATTGCCTCAAAATTTCATCAATCTACCAGTTCAGTCTTTTACAGATATCTCCAATGTGTGAGGTAGTACAAGAAAAACACATTTAAGACATTAAATAACTATAGTATGAACATGTTCTCTCAGTAATCAAAAGATGCTTTAACATGTATGAAGGATGTTACTTTCAGAAAATAACACCATTCCAAAAGTCATCTTGTAAGCATATAGCATGAGCATTTTCCAAAGTGATCCAACAATATTTCATTCATTCTCATCCCTACGTGGAGGCAGTAGAGATGTAAAATTTAGACAACCAGGTGACTTTAGGGGGCAACTTACGCCTAAAGACTATGTGCATTTAAGAGACAAACATGAAAATTAAAGTTTAAAATGTGATAGCTAAACTTTAAATGGATTTATTAAGTGCATTTTATCACCCACAATATTTTTAAATATTCAAGAACTCACTCCCCGTCAAGAATAGCATCATGACAATATAGATGCGAAAAGTGTCACTTCCTATGACTTTGTTCAAACCCGAATTAGATAACTTGTGAAAATGAAGAGGTTTCAGCAAAATCTGTATATCAGACATTTTTTCAATGTGAAATTTGTATTAACTAACACTCCTACAAAACTATACCATAGTAAAACTATAGTTATGCAGAACCTTTGTGAAAGCCACCCAGAATGGACATGTTTCCCAAAGAGCTGAAGACACACTTTTTAAGTATAATACAAAAACTATTTTTAAAAGACTAAACTCTGCAAGGCATGGTAGTTCACTCCTGAAATCCCAACACTTTAGGAGGCTGAGGTGGGAGGATTACTTGAGGCCAGGAGTTCGAGATCATCAGGGCAAGATAGCAAGACCTTTTCTCTACAAAAACTGAAAAAAATTAGACAGGCTTGGTGGCATGCACTTGTAGTCCCAGCCACTGGGGAGGCTGAGGGGGGGAGGATCTCTGGAGCCTAGGAGTGAGCTATAATATAACCATGCCCCATGCCACTGCATTCCAGCCTGGGTGACAGAGCAAGACTCTGTTTCTTGGAGAAAAAAAAAAAAAAAAAAAAAAGGCTTAATTCATTATAAACACAATGATGCCCTTAAGATCTACTAAGGTATGCAAGGTTGTTTGTTCATAACTAAAAGCCCTGGTTGATTGATTGATTTCCTTCTTTCCTTCCTTATATTTTTTATTTAGTTTTCAGTGTTTATGTCCTTTTTTCTAGATTTTTTGGGTCTCCTTTACAGTTGTGCTGTCTCCTGTTACTTCTGATTATTGTCAGATAACTACCCATAATGTCCCTCCTCTCTTTCTGATTTGTTGCTGTGCCTCTGCTATGGCCTGATAATCCAGAGAACCTGCTTGTTACAATTATGTGTAAAATCACATCAACCAAGTATTTAATGAGGATCTCCCCTCTGGTTAAAATATGTACCATCTTTGTCACATTCATTTTGGTTTCTTGCAGACTTCCTGGATCCCAGCTAGGTCCCAGATAATGGGGAGATTATTAGGTGGCCAAACTCTAGCTTCTGAGGGGTTAATATATGATGGCAATTGAAATTCATGATGATGACTTTCATGAGGTGCCTGCTGAATCATAACACATAAAATAATATTTATTGAATATGACTTAGGTTTAAAGCGTTTCATGAAATTATAACCATTGGAACTTGGGTTCCCCCTGGAATCTATGGCAATGTTCTCACAGATTTCAGATGAACCAGAAGCTGCTGTTCCCATATCATACACAAGACCTGTCTGCCATGCATTCCTGGTGTAGGGAGGGTCAGAGACCAAATCCCTAACAAGCAAGACTCAAGACGGTGCACTAGGAATGAACTGGCCCCTGCTCACCTCTCCACTGGCCTTGTCCCAAGTTCAGTCTCTTCACTCCCTGGGGCTCTGCCAACACAGGCTATTCAGCCTGCTTTCAGTTCCTTGAACATTCACTTCCTCCAGAGGGCCTTTGCCCAAGAGTTCCCACTGCCTGGAATGCTCTCCTTCCCCAGGCCCTGCAACCACTGCCTGGTTTCCTCCTACTCAGCTTAATCACACTTCCTTAGGAAAGCCTGGCTGCCCTGACAGGTCAGTTCTGCCTATTACACACTCTAGTTGTTGCATGTGCTTTTCCTAGGAGCTCTTTACTGAGTTGTAATTGTTCATTTTAGTTGTATGGAGGACAGATTACCTAGAAAATAGTAGGTGCTCAATAAATATTTGTTCACTCCACTGAATGGGGGTAGCAAGGGTGCTTCAGCCAGACTGGCCTCTTCATTGTGTTAGTTAGCATCAAGGTGTGCCAGGAGAGCAATTTCTAACAGCTTACATTCACTCAATTGCTGCCAAGGCCCATGGGTCTTTCCTTTCCTTTCCAGAAAAGAATAAAATCTACTCGATGAACATTCAGCAGCATGGTGTGAAGCTATTACTGCTACATTCTGGAAATCATTGCATTATTCCAAGCAAAGAAATAAGAAAATCTTCCCAAACAAATGTCAAAAACTTTACCACACTGTCATACATGCTGCCTGTAACATTTGTCTTTGTTAATTTTTTTTTTCCTGGCTTTCGTCTCAAGTGTCTCTCAAATTTTGGCAATTTCAAGTCTTCTAGTTACCATAGAAATAGGAAACAATGATCTTTTAGAGATGGAGAGGGGGAAGATATCCACTGTATTATGGTTCTAGAGTTTTCTTCCTTTGATGGTATTTGCGAATTGAGAGAATGTGGATTTGGAAGTAGTGCTTCTTTGTCATCAACAAATATTTATTTTTGTGCCTATAATGTGCCAGGTGCTGCTCTCTTCCAGGAATGTCTCCACCACTAAACTGCTATATTAAAGATAAACATGCTCTCCCAGATGTGGACTCTCAGGTTTATTCTTAGGTGAAGTTCAAGTTGTTGAGCATGAACTATTACCTCTAAGAGAGAATCTTTGCCTTTCCCCTCTAGGCATCCTCACAACACTTCAGATACTTTATAGAGCTCTTTGGACACACTGGAAATTTGAGTTACAAAGAACCATAGTACATACATCGTCAATTTTTTTAATTCTCTACTTCACAGGTAGATAAAAATTTCTTAATTTCCAAAGCACGAAATAAACATTTGATGTTACTTTCTGTTGTTGTTCTGTAGTCTTAATAGTTGCTCATATCCACAGAAAACTTGACTATAATAACCAAAAGTTTTGGAAATCTGGAAAAGGAAGAAAATAGTTTACTTATCTCCTTAATAGTCCAATGTTCACAATATTACATCTTCTCAAAATGCCTTAATTTCTTTCAGACTGTGAACCTAGAACCTACATACCTGTATATGACTATTTAAGACTTGGTTTTTAACACATTATATAATACACTGCATTGTAATATTCCACATCCCATGCCGCCAGAAAGTTTCCAAGTTCCCTGCAGGATAGATATGGAAGATTCTAAAAACAACTCCAAGTTTGTTACTGTGTGGAAGTTCAGCCTGCTCGCCTCTCCCTCTCCATTTAAGAGTTCCTCCTCCTGTAGAAGCATCCACTTGATGGATTAGTCCCCACTGCAACCCACCCTCCTCGCTCGGTATTCCTTTTCTTGCCTATAAGTCTGGCCTTCGGAATAGCCAGTGGAGACCTCTGTATGAAAAGTATGTTTGAGCAAGGCCAAATTTCCAGACTAAAATATTCCCCCCAATTTACAATTCAACCATTAGAGACTTAGTTCTTTTGCACCTTCATAAGCCCCCTTTGAAAAATATCAACATCCCCTTAGGGCTTAGACTTGAGTCATTAACAGTATGCTCCCAAGGGATTGCTTAAACTGACCCAGTGCCAAACCCTGGTGGAGAATTAAATGCAGTACAGGCCCTGGAGGGTGGCGCCAGTATATGGGAGGTGCTGGTCGGGAGGAAAGGGGAGCCATTGGAACTTCACTAATTCCACCTGGGACTTCACACTCTTCAATTCACGGACTGTCCTGGAGGGTCCCTTTTCCCTTCCCCCTCGCCCCAGTTCCACGTTTGCTCCTCCTGCCTAAGTTTACCTGCGTGTGGGATTGTGTGTGCACACTACGCCTGCATGTGCGAACGTCTGCATCTGTATCCCCAAGCCTGTCTTTGTTCTGACACGGGCTAGTCTAGCAGTGGTAACCATAAAAAATTAATTCAGATTACTTGTTGGATGATTTAGATATTTTCAGCTTCATTAACAGCTAATCACTGCACAATGGATTACTCAACCAGGGTTTGAAATATGCCTTGAAGGTGGCTAGACTAACTGGAATGATCAAGTCAGGGGACTTCAGGAGGGTATGGTACACACACAGCTATTATGTCCTTTGTGGGAACATGCATTTGCCTATGAACTGTCTGTGCATGTTTTTGGCAGGTGCCCTTTCTTATTCTCCATTCCCTGCTCCACCCCAGCCTCTGCCAGGTCTGCCTTCAGATCCCTCAATCATGAAGCCTCCCAGAGAGGGGTAAGGGCTCCTTTCGGTGTAACAGCACCCTGGGAGGAGTGTCCCCAGTGTGCCTGCAGGTGTGGCAGGCCAGCCAACTGTACCCCAACAGGGTTCAGCTGGGAGGTGAAAGATGTGTAGCAAGAAGTCTTGGAAAGGCGCCACTGGGGACATAGCCAGGTATCTTGCCGCCCTCAGAACATGCTCCTCTTGCCATGCCCTGAGGAACAAATTAGAACCAGTGACAGAAGTAGGACCCTGGAGCCAAAGTCTTACGTGAACTCTCTCCAACCACTGAAAATACTTTGGTGGATATGGGGGTCTGGTTGGAGCTCCCCCTCCCACTCCCGCCATTGACCCCCAGCTCCAACACTGGCTTTGACCAACAAAAGTCAGTTTAGCCAAAGTAGCAGCAGATTGAGGCGGTGCACTGGGCATGAGCCTCGATGTCTACATCCAGGTTCTGTTTTTGCAGGTCTGACACAAACTACTAACTCCTCTGGCCACACAAAGTGCTCTGTGAGTAGGACTAGTCCTGTTTGCTCTTGACGGGGACCATTTTCAAGGGCTGGTTGGATTTGTGAAGGGTTTTCTCTTAACATTTATCAATGACCATTGTCAGGTGTTGCTAGGGTTGCAGGAGAAAAGTTTCACTTGATTGGCTAAGTAACTGTATTCCTTAACCAATCCAAATGCTCTGCCTGGGGGAGGGGGGGCTTAACAAGATAGAACAATATCAAGCACAGGCAGACGCATTCCGTGTACTAATAAGGCGTCTGGAAAGATGGAATTATAGTGTGCAGGAATCTCATGTCCCTCTATAGCTCCAGCCATGGCATGGTTGCTGTTCAAAATGTTACAGCATAAGTTAAAGTCATTCCCACTGATCAGAGGATATCACGATTTCAAAACAGGGGAGTAGCAATTGTAAGGAGGAAGTAAAACTCCTTGCTCATTGTGTTTTACAGCCTTCCTTAGTAAAACTGCTGAATTGTAATTTAAAATATTCCACCCTTTCAAATAAATTAAGTGCAGCCCTTAAAAACAGGAAATGAGAAAGGCACACACACATATTGTCAACTGAACATTTACAGTCCTTGTGCCACAAAGTAAAGTTGAAAATCAGAGAACAGTCTTATGAATTCATTTTAGAACAATGACAACAAGGGTCACCACCAAGGGAAGTGTTATGCCTCTGGCAGTGCACTCTTGGGCTGAAACCCTGAATGCTAATTAGGAAACAAATGAAAGACAAACATAAGCTTGAAGGGAAATTTGGATCTTGCAATCATAGGTGCTCAGAGATTCAGATAAACCTTATGCTACTCAGGAAAGTAAGAGCTACGGTAGCAATGGCTGAACCCTCCCTTCAGAAAACAAAATTGCCATTACGCCAGATGTTCCTGCTGAACTCTCGCAATATATCAAAGCAAACACAATTATCTTGCTTTAAAAAATAAGTCAAGCTTATATATAGTACTGATTTCCCATTCACTTATCAATATCATCACCAAATTTCAGCATTTTTATTGACAGTTTTTATTCAGTCACAAGAAAAGTTTCTTTAGTCTTCCTCGCCATGCATCTCCCTCTGCTCTCAGACCTGCACCTTAGAAAGATGGAGCTGCCACTCAAGAATACTAGTGCAAAGGAGGAAAGGACGTAGGAATAGAGGGTAGAATGGTGAAAGGAAGAGAGGATAGAAGGGATGGTGGGAAGGAAGGAAGAAAGGAAGGAGGAAGGAATGAAGGATCGGTGCGTGTGTTCTGACGTGCCATCCCCTATTGTCTATTTCCTCCATCCAACCCAGACCCTTCTGCCTATGAAGGACCCGACAGTCAAGCTCAGGAGCTTGAGCTTAGTTTCCGGCTGAAATGGTTTTTCGGGGTTCTGCATTTTACCTTCATGTACATTTTGATGTAGCTCAAAATGAGAGAAAAAGGATAAAAAATTTCAAGACTGAATTTTGGATAGTTTCCCTTCCCGCCTTCATTGGTATAAAGCAGTATATTTCATGAACAGAAAATGATTTTTGAACAGGGCTGGCAACAGGTCTGCCCTAAGAGTTGCACAGAAAGTAGAGCTTCACAGTCCTCCCCCACCAAAGTTGGGTACCCACTTAATGCTACCCACGATGCAGGCCAGTAACACCTGTCCCAATTAGACTTTGCCCTACATTCTCCAGTGACTTAATGGAGAAATTATAATAGCAGGAATTACTATTCCAAAGGGGAAAAAACTTGGAGAGTCTGTTTGGTTACTTCTTTGGTTGCATGTGATGCTAAATGCAGATATTTGTGCTGTTGGCAACAACTTAGGAAGTGATTTAACCCACTTGCATAGCCAGGCATAATGTGTCATATGGCCCTGTGACTTAAACCTCATTCATTTCTCCCTTATGATTACTTCCATCATTTTTTTGTATTAATTACTTAGGACACATCTTTATTTCAGGGGCCCTGAAGTCTTACTTGATATTTCTAACTCAAAATCTAGGCTTTTCTCATCCTGGCCTTATCTGCTGTCTACAGAAACAGATCTGGGAGGCCAGAAAATTTACCATGAACCTTTAATCTTCCCACACAAGAAATTGGCCCTGGAGTGATTGGTTATGAAACTCATCATTATCCTAGTTCCTTTCCCAGCCTGGAAGGCACACCCACATAGTGAGTATTCTCTAGGGTTCAAGCTATCCACGGCTTTGCGAATTGGTACTCTCTCTCTCTCCATATTTCATATTTCAAGGTAACTTCTAATGAGAATCATAGAGTTCATTTTTATTAGGTCATTAAATATGAAATGTCTGGTTTCAAATCAAAAGTTTAGTTTATTATATCTCAGACAAGACCAATTAAATAAAGTATGCACCTAAAGTATCCACACAGTGTTACCACCATAGGTGTAGCTTGTTTATGCCGGCAGCAAAGAAGCCTGGAGAGCCAGTGGTGATGAAATTGCAACAGGCGTTTTCCACAGTTTGTTGAGAATTGAATATTTTTCCTTGCAAGAAGTGGTCCAAAGCCTGGAAGAAGTGCAGGTCAGTTGGTACAAGTTCTGGTGAAGATGGTAGATGACAGAGAGTTTCCAACTTCAGCTTCTGTGCTTTGAGTAGTGTGTTTTGTTTGTTTGTTTCTTGAAATTTTGGTCTTGCAAGAGGATTTCCCTGTCTCTATTGATCAATCTTGGCTGCTTCATTGCAAGTATCCTCATCATTTCACCAAACTGGTTGCAGTAGACATCCTCTCTAATCAATTGACCAGGTTTCATGAAGATTTAGTGGATAATACCAGCACTGGGCCACCAAACAGACACCATTAACTTTTTTTGATGAATATTCAGTTTGGGGCTGTGTTTTGGCACTTCACCTTTATCCAACCATTGTGCCAAATGCTTGTGATTGTCAAAGGAATGCATTTTTTCATCACACATAACAAAATGGCGTGGAAATGATTCATCTTTATGTCATGACAGCATAGAAGGGCAAACTTCAAAACAATTTCTCTTCTAATGCTAGTTTAATTCATGTGCTTCTTTACCTTGCTGATTTATTTCAAATGGTCCAATATTGTTGGAATAGTAATGTCAAACCTTGCAGCTAATTCATGCATAGGTTGATATGGATTCGCTTCCACTATTTCCACTTTCAGCTCATCATTATACACCTTGGTCTCAGGTCACCACGTGGCTCATTTTCAAGATTAAAATCACCAGAATGGAACTTCTCAAACCATCAACATATTGTGCGTTCATTAGCCACATCCTCCCCAAATACTTCGCTGATATTTCAAGCTGTCTACACAGCATTGATTCCATGATGGAATTCATATCGATGGTTTCACAAAAATTGCTCTTAAAGAAGTTTCAAAGATTTGAAATTTTCAAAGATTTCAAAAATGTTCAAAAGTTTCACAAGGCCAAAACCATGTTTGAAAGAATCAGGATGTACCTTCGCAATAAAAATAAACCAAGAAGTGTCAAAGTGCAAATGTTAGAGGTATCAACAGTCAAATTTAGTACTTAAGGAAATCAGATATTTCATACTTAAGGACCTAAAACTTTATAAAAGTCTACTAGATCAACAAAACCCAAAAACATAACCTCTAATTTCAACCTGCAACCAAACAGCAAAATTCACCCATTTAAGTTGTAACCTCTTTCTTTCCCTGAATCACAGTCTCTAATAAAGGGGGGAGGGAGTGTTTGAAGATAAAAAGTAGGAAAGTGAAGAAGTAAAAGGCCCGAGATGCACAAGTAAAGAAACAGGTGCAGAATATTGATGATCACTGGGAGAAGATGGAATCAGAGTGGCATAGACTCAAGGGAGTTTGCGTGAAAGTTTGAAAGACCACATTCAGCCCGCACCCTCAAGAAAGCGTCTAAGGGAAAGTAGGCCAAAACAACAATGAAGTTAGAGTGAAAAAGATGTGAGTTTAGTTTTCAAAATGTCATGTCTGTATTGAGTGTCCCTTTGGTTCAAACAAGAAACAAAGGGAAAACTCAAACAGCTTCACTGACAAGCAGAGCAGTTGGCAAAGGGTCTGGGGTAAAATCTTGGGAAAGGCTTCAATGTGCACCCTAAAAACAGGTCAGAAGAATCGCAACATCCTTTCAGTTGACCTCTATATTCCCAAGTTCTGCTTTTCTCATAGCAGACTGTTACCATGTTTAATCAGGTCTTGATTTTGCCCCACGCCATCCTGACACCTGGGTCTTTCTGTGGATTTCCTTCTTTTAATTTTTTAAAGCCTTTCTGGGGGAGTCTGTTTTTTATTTGTTCATGCCACACATTAAATAACCTACTTATTGCTAGGTGCCATAGCTCACACCTATAATTCTAGCACTTTCGGAGGCCAAGGTGGGAGGATCCCTGGAGACCAGCACTGTGAGACCAGCCTGGGCCCCAGTGAGACCTGTCCCTTATCTCTACCAAAAATTTAAAAAACTAGCGCATGGGCACTTCTCATCCCTGGAGATAAGCAGCCAGAGGGAAGGACTGACACACGGGACACGCACTTCCCACCTCTCACAAAGGCCAGCTCCAAAAAATTATTCCTGAATGGATGGTGAAAGGGGCCACCTTTATTGAAGTAATGGTGACCGATGGGGAGATCATTCTTTGCAGAATGGTTATTTTAAAGGCTCTAGGGCCGACTTCTTCGAAACAGCCCCCTAGCTAGGCCTGGACATAGAAGGTCCAGGTGTGGTGGCACACACCTGTAGTCCCAGCTACTTGGGAGGTTGAAGCAAGAAGATGGCTAAAGCCCAGGAGTTTGCAGTTACAGTGATCATGCCACTGCGCTCCAGCCTGGGCAACTGAGTGGGACCCCCATCTCTAAAAAATATATAAAAACATTAAAATCCCCACTTATTATTCTCATAAACATAAAGGCTGACTTAATTCCATACTAAGGCATGACCAGGTGTTTTTTTTATCTATAGTGACTCTTTCCAGCCATCAAAACAGAAGTCTTCTTATTATAGAACAAACTGAAAAGGGAGGTACAGGCTTAACTTCTTTCTTTGGGGTGCTCAGCCTCCCAAATAACGGGGACCACAGATGCATGCTAATTTTTCTATTTTTTGTAGAGACAGTGTCTTGTTCTTGCTCAGGCTGGTCTCAAACTCCTGATCTCAAGTGATCCTCCTGCCTCAGCCTCCCAGAGAGTCAGGATTACAGGCGTGAACCACCGTTCCTGGCCTGAATGCTCTAATTTTTAATGTTATATTAGCAGATTATAAATATAGAAGATGAAGGCAGGGATTGGAAGGATCTCACATATCTGACTTCTTTTTCTTTACCAATCTAGTCTTTCATATCTTTTTATTTTAGTAGACAAAAGAAGCTAGGAAATGGTTATTAGAGAAGAAGGGTGAGGGAAAAACCCATGACCTTAAAAAACAACAACAAAAAACCCTCCTACTGTAAAATATTGAATATCAAGAGCAGGCATGCACTCCGGACTTGTAGAATCAAGAAATTAATGAAAACACCAAGACTGCATCCTCAGGACCACTGAGGAATGATAATTACAGACAGTATTTCTGGAGCAGACACATAACCCTGATTCCCAGGATAGCCCCTAAAGCGCTATAATAGTATGCTATTTGTGGAAGGTTTTTCCACCTTTAATAACAGAGAAATAATGTTAGAAGAAAAGAAATCCCTTATTTAGCCACTGGGGTGCCATTATTGAGCCCCAGCTGAAGGCCCCCTTAAAAGCATCCATATGGTAAAAGAACATGTTTCTCCACAAAATCAAAACTGAGTACATCTGAGACTTTTGAGCATCTTTTTTCTCGGATCTTAAAATGGATTTGTGCATATTTGTGAAAAAAATTTTATGATGTGCTATCTTCCAAAGTGAATGGTTATTTATAATTCATAAAAGACCTGAGCACAGGAAAAATTTTCCCTTTTATTAGCCCTGTAAAGTTAGACCAGCTGATCTTTTAGTACACATTACAGACATCAAATTCTCCGTATGGTTGAAGTTTCTCTCTTCCGCCTAAATTGCAAAGAGGCTCTGCTACTGAATCTGTTGTTCAAAAGCTGGTGGGGTCCAAATCTCTTTTGATTAAATGTTAAATAAACAAAACATCACTCTCAGAGCCGGTCTCTAAAGACACAGAAGGGAAAATACTTGGAATGCTAAACATACTTTTTAAATCTTGCACAGGCTTTGTAAAATACAACAGCATATTTTTCAAACGGATTTTCTTTTCTCTTTCCAGCATCGAAACAGTCATCACACACAGTTGCCGCATCACTTCCTTCCAGCTGCTGCTGGCTACTTGTGAGTCAGAGTCCTGATACCACGAGCAGCAGTGACTTGGGTTGAGGAGTATGGGCGCCAGGACTTGGACGAGGGACAGGAGTCCTGCTGCCAAAGGCTCCCAGGCAGCTGCACCTGCACCTCCCCCGCCAGTCATGATATCACAGAGAGCTATTTCCTTCCAAGAAGCCAGCTTTCTTAGCTCACCCTGCCAGGATCACAACCATCCTGTTGACTGGTGTGCCATGTACCCACATAAGAGAGTCACACAGAATTTTTGGAGATCTATGTCAAATCTGAAAATAGCACGTTTTTCCTTTCTTTGAAGTTCTCTGCTCTCTAATATTCCAGATGAGCCTTGTAAGCTCCATTATAGAACTATCTAAAGTTAGACACTCTTTCTGTATCCTGACTTTTAAATGCCTTAACTTAAAATATAGATTGCTAGGCTGGGCGCGGTGGCTCACGCCTGTAATCCTAGCACTCTGGGAGGCGGAGGCGGGCAGATTGCTCGAGGTCAGGAGTTCGAAACCAGCCTGAGCAAGGGTGAGACCCCGTCTCTACTATAAATAGAAAGAAATTAATTGGCCAACTAATATATAGGGAAAAAGTTAGCCTGGCATGGTGGCGCATGCCTGTATTCCCAGCTACTCGGGAGGCTGAGGCAGAAGGATCGCTTGAGCCCAGGATTTTGAGGTTGCTGTGAGCTAGGCTGACGCCACGGCACTCACTCTAGCCTGGGCAACAAAGTGAGACTCTGTCTCAAAAAAAAAATATATATATATATAGATTGCTAGTTGCCAAAATGCTAACTCACTTAGAGAACAGGATCCCTGGCCAGAAAGAACTGCCACATTTTCTATTCTACATCCTACCCCTGCCCTGCAACTGCCCACAGTCAATGATTCTCAACCAGTTCTAAAGTTCCTGCTGAACTGGGTGATTACTTGATCATATAGCCTGGTCAAAGTAGAGTTGAAACCAATACTGAACTTCCTTGCTTCTGAGACTGGAGAAGTCCCGTCAACATTGGTTGGCAAAGGGATTGAGAGTGAAGATGCAGTTATGGAGGCTACCATTTGATGGGCAAACCACACCGAAGGCTCTCCTTAGGAAGAAAGACTGGTTTTTTGACAATTCAGTCTTCTGTTTTTCTACTGACTCGTTGTTAGGCTTTTAGCTGCTAGAGAAGGGTGTAAATGCAGGGACAAGGGATGGAACGTTAAGTGCTTTTTGAGCAAGTTTTGCATCATCTTGTGCTGCCTGCCCCCAGCCTCTTGGTGATCTGCCAGAGGCCCTGCGTGGTACCAACAGTGGGAATAGAGAAGGCAACATTTACTCAGAGGGCCCTGACAACATCATCCTTAAGTCATCCGTCCACTCCTAAGTGGTTTGCATTTTACAAGATCCAGTGAGTGAGAGAGAGGCTCCACCAGCTGTACTAGGCAACTTTTCCCTTTCCACCCTCATGCTCCTTCAACATATCTAGGCACTGTTTGGAAAAAATTAGATGGATATCAAAACCAAATATGCCCCGGGCAACACAGTGAGACTCTGCCTCAAAAAAAAAAATATGCGATATGTTGTTATATTAATTTTAGTTTAACACATCCAGAATTAATTTTCCTGTCACAAGAATGAAATCTTTCAAGTCCTTCCTCTTCATCATCGACCACTCAAAACATGAAATCAGGGCCGGGCGCGGTGGCTCACGCCTGTAATCCTAGCTCTTGGGAGGCCGAGGCGGGCGGATTGCTCAAGGTCAGGAGTTCAAAACCAGCCTGAGCAAGAGCAAGACCCCGTCTCTACTATAAATAGAAAGAAATTAATTGGCCAACTAATACATATAGAAAAAATTAGCCGGGCATGGTGGCGCATGCCTGTAGTCCCAGCTACTCGGGAGGCTGAGGCAGAAGGATCACTCGAGCCCAGGAGTTTGAGGTTGCTGTGAGCTAGGCTGACGCCACGGCACTCACTCTAGCCTGGACAACAAACCGAGACTCTGTCTCAAAAAAAAAAAAAAAAAAAAAAACAAAAAACATGAAATCATGACATAGCACAAATGTTAATCAAGTATCTGTGGCAGGCGTCCTCAAACTACGGCCCGCGGGCCACATGCGGGTGTTTTTGCCTGTTTGTTTTTTTACTTCAAAATAAAATATGTGCCGTGTGCATAGGAATTTGTTCATACTGTTTTTTAAACTACAGTCTGGCCCTCCAACGGTCTGAGGGCCAGTGAACTGGCCGCCTGTTTAAAAAGTTAGAGGACCCCTGATCTCTGGTGTGTCACATCCATCCATCCATCCATACTATAAATATTCCAAGTACTTGGTGTGTGCCAGGCCAAGTGGAGACACAGAGATGCGATGTGTGATCCTTGCCCGTCAGGAGCTTTACATGCAGACAATGCGCTCATCTGTGTCTCCCACGCCTTCATTGAACACCGCTAACTTTCTGCTATTACCACCCTGGGGCGAGAAAGCAGGGGATACAACTTTGCCACAGACAGCGCCTCTAGGTCCCTGAACCTGGGCTACTTCATTTTTTTTTTTTTTTTTTTTTTTTTGCTTGCCACCCACCCTGTCCACAGAAACTTGATGCACAGACAAGAGAAAAACTAATGTTTACTGCAGTGAGAGAACATTTCAGGACACGGCTCAGCTAAAACACAGAATAATGTCAAATATTCACTTTGTAATTTTAAAATGGAAACAGCCACTTTCAAGGATAGTATATTTGATTTTCTCTTCTCCTTTCTCCTCCCTCAAAACTAGGCCTTTGGGGTTACCCTGTCCTACCCTTCAGTTCAATCACCTTCTTGGTCTCCAGAGAAAAGCCATGAGGTTCTTTCTTTGGAAAGGGGGGACATACCCTAAGTGTAGCTTCCTTATCCAGCATCCAGTGAGCTGTGTCCTTTGGAACAATGTTGTGTTTGGGGTGAAGGTGGTAGAGGGTGGAATTGAATTGGGAAGAAATCTGGGCTGGGGACAGGATGCCAGGAAGGCACCCAAGATTTCCCTTTGTGCTGCATCCAGCCAAGCCTCTGACTAACACTAGGGTTTGTTTATGGCATTTCATAAATAGGCCAGGCAGCTCCCATGGCCAATAAATACTTCTTGAATAAGTTTCCATTCTCCAGGACACAGCCAGAGCTTCCCTTGCCTCTGCAGCTTACCAAGGCTGGGTTACAGGTGTGCAAATACTTACAGGTGGGTCAAGATAGAGATCCTCCCAGCCCCAGGCTGTGGGCCAGGGCCTGAGGTGCTAAAGCAGCACCCGTAAAGCTCCTCCTTTTATCAGCTGGGCTGATAAGAGAAGACTGAAGACAGCCCTCAGTTTGCCCAGGGGCTAGAAATTCTAGTCTGCCATCCATCCTAGTCCGTTGTCAGCCCTTGGTGTAGAGTCTGGCTCCAGTCAGGGAGTTTCACCCTTTTCCTCAAGACCTTCTTCCTCAACCTTCCATTCCTTCTTGTCCTGCAGAAAGGTGAACACTTCTGCTCTGTGCTGTAGCCATCACTCTAGGTACAATTAGGCTTCTTCATTCTGGCTCCCCTTAGGTTTAACAGAAATATAATACCAGACAGTTAGGTAATTTTAAATTTCCCAGTAGCCATATTTTTAAGTTAAAAAAAATTAGGGGTCTTTTGCATCCACATTTATTTATTAATTTAAACAGCTTCATTGAGATATAATTCACATGCTACACGATTCACGCGTTTGAAGTGTATAATTTAGTATATTCAAGAGTTGTACAACCAGCACCAGGATCAATTTTAGAACATTTTTATCACCCCATAAAGAAACCCCATACCATTAGCACTCACTTTCCAATTTCCTCCAAACCACACCTGCACCCCACCTCCCCCACCCCTAGGCAACCACTAATCTACCTTCTGTCTCTATGCATTTGCCTATTGGCCATTTTGGATAAATGGAATCATCTAACGGGAGGCCTTTTGTGTCTGGCTTCTTTCATTTAGCATAATGTTTTCAAAGTTCATCTATGTTATAGCATTCATTTTAATATTTTATTTAGCCCAATCTAGTCAAAATACTATCATTTCAACATGTAGTCAAAATAAAAAATGATTAATAATAGATTTTCCTTTTTTTTAATATCACAGCTTTGAATTTTGGTGTCTATTTTACACTTAGAGCACATCTCAACCAGACCAGCCACCTTTCAAGTGCTCAGTAGCCACACGTGACGAGTGGCTACTGTATTGGACATCATAGCCCTAGCCAGAGTTTTTTCCTTTAAAAACAACCACAACCCTCTCCACTCACTGCCGTACTCCTGAGCTCTCCATCAGCACCAACACCATGATTCGCAAGTGGCTTGAGGATTTTAAGGCAGTCACTATGTAGTGCTGCTAAATTCCCCCTTCTCTTCCCTCATAGAAGGCCCTGAGCTCCTACTTCTGCCTTGGCCATTGCAACTGAGATGAAAGCCCCTAAGCAGGTGGCTGGAGCTCACCCTATCAGCTCCCTTTGCTTACCCAGTGGCCATGGTTGGGTGATGCATCTTGCTAAAGTGAAACTTTCTGCTTCCCTTTGTGAGAACACTCTAGAAAAACATAACAAAAGAAGCTTTTCTCTTACTTTCAAAAAACAAGTCTGTCATTTCTTAATTTTCTCCCAGGTCCATTTTCCACCCATTGTTTTGCTAATAGTAGCTCTAAGCACACAAATAAAGCTCACCGGGTCAGGGTAGATTCAGTGCTACAAGCTTCCTCACAGCTTCAGCCTGCTCCTGTCAGGCATTTCCCTGGGAAAATGGACATTTAATCGGCGCAAGTGTGCATCTTATTAGCCTGGCTCATCAGCCGTCACCTCTGCCTGGGCTTGGGAGAATACAGAAACCTGGGGTGCAGGGGTTTCAGTGAGAAGCAGCAGCATTTTCATGAACAAAGTACGGAATTTAGCTCAATACGGCTTCGTCTGCGCGGTAACGTGGAAGTTATTTCTAAACATTTGTGACTCTTCAGCTTGGCACATGGAAATGTTTGTGAAATTACCTTCTTGAATGAAAAACTTGCAAAATTGGGGATTATTTAGTCTGTGAAATGGAAGGCTGAGGGCGAGTTTAATAGAGATGTAAGAATAGCAATATTAGTATCTTTCCTCTTTCTCCTCAGAGCAGGAAGGGGAAAAAATGCTAAAATGGCTGGAGAAGGAATTTGGGGTTGGTTTTAGGGAGAGCTTCCTGGTAATAACATTGAAGTACTGGAGGACCTCACAGAAGGAGCTTTAGGGTTTTTAAATCAGCATTCATTTCACCAACATTTACTGAGCACCTTCTGGAAACTTCCTAGTTTGCCTCGAATTCTGTCCCACTGGTCAGTTGGGAAGATTTTGCCCAAATGCTTTCCTAACTTAAAGTATTGCTATCTCTTTTTTAAACTTAACTTTTCTTTTTATTCTCAGCCACTTATGAAGGTACACTGGGCCCACAGTCCTGAAGCCTGTCCCCCCCAAAAATATCTCTAAAAATTAAGAATTATTCTAACAGAAAATTTGACCCATTACACAGTGGAAAGTTCTCTTGATCAAACAGCCATTCCTAAAGCAATGGCATTCTGGGAAAAGTGACAGCAATGGTAGTCACCTCACAGTTTAGGGACTTCCTATGAACCTGTTTATATTACTGGGTCCTTTTATTCCACTAAAACTTTCTTTTCTATAGAAAATGGCAGCACCATTGCCATTCTAGGATTCCTTGTGTTAGGATTCCCTCAGCCATCAACTGCTTGGCTGTCTGTGCAGAGCAGTCAAAATACCCAGAGCCACAGGAAATGTCATGAAGTTTTACCACATTCGGTGACACCCTATTTGATGAGTTGCAGAGCACCAAGCTTTCTTGTGAGCACTTGACGAAGAATCACTAACACATTGACCTCCACTTGGAGAAGTTTTCCCATTGTAATTAATCTTTCTTCCTGTTAGGCACATTCATGAGATGGAGGTTCCTAACCTCTCTTGGGGATCCACGTCTAATTCCACATAAGTCTGAAATTTCTCCAGTTGTTTACATGGCAATCTTGTGTGATCCAGGCAACTCTACTACTGTTGTCATTTTAAGACCTTTTGAAAGGGCTTAATAGTCCCTTTTTTTTTTCTTTTCCTCTTGCTTATTTCCAAATGGAAAGAATTCTTATGAGGTAATAGGGTGGTGGGGAGGGAGGCAGTTGCTGCAGCTCCTGCTGGTTATCCCATGTTGTGCCTGAGCGGGTTATTTGCATCTGGTCTCTATTTGTTAACATCAATGGGCTATGTTTGCATAACTACATCGAATTATGAAAGGACTTCCATTTTGAATGGTTAACACACACACAAACAACCAAGCTCTAAGATACCAGCCTTAGGAAACCTGTGCTGGAGAAAAAAAAAAAGATTCCCTTAAAGTTCATCACAAAGCCATTCTGGTTTCAATTTCCCCTGCTCCTTTTGAAATAAGATCCAGTATCCCCAGCCCTCCACCTAGAGAGAAGGAGCTAGGACTTGGCAGGAAGTGGTGTGGCAGACCACCCACGAACAGGGCTGTCTGATGTGGACGAGAAAAATTAAACGAAAATCTAAAAATGATGTCAAATAGCTGACTCAGGCTCCCGTTTCTCTGCAGTGGAGTTCCCCGGGATGAAGTGTTCAGCTACCCAGCTAGAAAGGGCTGGGCCATGCTGCTTTCTAGTTCACACCTCGGCCTTCAAGTGGTGCACATATAACCGACCCTTTGGAAAGAGTTCCAGTGCTTCCAAGTTCTTGAGAAACGTTCCTATTCTCTAACTCCTCAGGCTGTTTCCACCGGCACACTTGTCTCTTGCTTTTACTCACACACACTGTCTTATCACTACCTGCTGTGTTTTGTCCCTTCCACTAAACTGTGAAGTTCCTAAGGCCAAAGAACAGGCAGGGGAGTTGCTCAACCCACCTCTCTGCTGTGCTTTCGTTACTTGTTTTATCATCACTCTGGATCCAAGTTCTGTCTTTTAGATTGTAAGATGTGGGAGGGGCAGGACCTCTGTCATCGAAAAGTGCAAGTGACTCCCTGCCACAGCCAGTTTCACTGTAGAGTGAGCAAGCAACCGCACCTGGGGGGTGTGACTTGGGGGGTTTTGGAAACATCCTCCCATCTTCACCTTCTGAAATTCCACCAAATGACACTTTTTCCACTATGGCTTTGATCCTTCTTAAACTAGGAATCCCTCTGGGCTCAGTAATATGATAAGTTATCTAAGGCTTAGGGTAGATAAAGGAAAGACACTGAGCCTAGTAAAAGGAGGCGGAAGGGAATGCTTGAATGTCAATTGGCCCCAATCACTCCAAAATCTTTTCAACAATGTGTGATGGTGTTGATATGAAGAGTCACTCTCCATGGGAAATCCCAGCAGACTCCTGTGTGTTGACCAGAATGTGAACAAGGATGGGTGACATCTGCAGAGACTTACCATGTGCTGGACAGTACTATGGCTACTTAACAATCAGCATAGATCCCACAACTCCTTGTTATTACCCCAATTTTATAGATGAGAAAATTGAGGCACAGAGGGTCCAAAAATCACACAGACAGAAGGCAACAGACTCAGGAAAAGAGTAAGAATTACTGGCACTTCTAAATAATGAAGCTCACCTTCCCTCACCCTTCCCCATATTCACCCCATGATGTTCCTTCTCCTCCCGCCCTGACGAGACCTACCTTAGATAACCCCAGTGAATCCTAAATGTGGGCAGCACACTGGCAGCTAACAAAGCAGAAGCAGCAGGCATATACGAGCCTTTCTACAGAAAAGAATTTCCAAGAAATGGCAACAAATATGCTGTCATTGACAACACTTTAAAATATGTTAATTGTGATCCAGTACTTTAAAAGTATCCAGGGATTTCTCTAAATTGCAATAAACCCGTTGGGGTGGTTTTTTTCTCTCCACACTATTGACTAAACAGAGATTATAACCATGGCAATCTTTTACATCACTCGACACACATGTGGAGCCCGGCCTTCCCGGCGGGGAGGGGCTTCTGCCCCGTGTGTGTGCGGTATGTGCTGGTTATACGACGGCTATCAACAAACCCACACAAGACTCAGCCAACAACTTTTCCTCAAAGAGGATGAGTTGAAAAATTCGCCTTGTGGACCGGATTAGGAAAGATAGACTCGTTATTTAATCTTTATGTTGGAAAAATTAAAAAAGCATTGGCTCCCTAGAATCAAGGTGATTGCCCAATAATTAGGAGGACAACAAGCTAAAGAAAAAAAGCAGGGCAAGAGGTGGGAGGGCATCATACCTTGTTCCCATGGGTGCTCAATGCATGTGTGTCGGGTTTCCTCAAAGGCAATGGTATGACATTGGAGATGCTTTGAGAACACGGGGCAAGCATGACTGAGAGGTGACTCCGGGCTCCCACGCCCCTGCCTGCCTCAGACAGGGAACTCCAAACCCTGCATGCAAAGGGGGCAGGGCTGCAACAAGGTGTGGCAAAGCTAAGCGGCCCTATCCTTAGGGGCGGAGGCCTGCTGATATTTGCCTACCAGAGCTGCACCGCTCCAGGGTTCCCCTAGGTCCTTCCTGGGAATGGCTCCTTCCCAGCCAGCGCTGGAAGTCAGCGGCAGACGTCAGCAGCAGGATTTTACATGTGGTGTGACTTTAAAATCTTTTAATGATCTTCCTCTAATTCATATAACACAAATAGCTCTTTAAAGGAAAACTCATAAACCTTTAAACATTGTCTTTGTAATTTGGGGGCTTTGGGTTGGTTAATGTCTATAATCAACAATGCAGAGAATTTACCAAATTTATCCTTTCCTTTCATTATTATCACTAGGGGCCACATTTTAAGTTCTTGTACACAGGTAGTGTAGGTTCAATTTGTTGAGATTTTTGGAGGCTTATAACTACCAATAATAAAGCATTGATAAGTATTAGGTCATTAAATATGAAATGTCCGATTTCAAATCAAAAGTTTAGTTTGTTATATCTCAAAAAAAAAAAAAGCAGGCCAATTGATCAAAGTGTGTGCCTAAACTATTGACACAGTTTTGCCATCTTAATGGTAGCTGTTTATGCCAGCAGCGAAGACGCCTGGAGAGTGAGTGGTGATGAAATTGTGAAAGGCGTTTCCCACAGCTTGCTGAGAATTGAATATCTTTCTTTGCAAGAAGTGATCCAAAGCCTGGAAGAAGTGCTAGTCAGTTGGTTCGAGGTCTGGTGAATACAGTGGATGACAGAGAGTTTCCAAGTCCAGCGTCTATAGTTTGAGCTATAGACGTTGTTTTTTGCTGTGGTCTTGCAAGAGGATTGGCCTGTCTCTATTGCCCAATCTCAGCTTCTTCATCACAAGCATCCTCATCATTTTGTCTAACTGGTTGCAGTAGACATCCACCGTAATGTATTGACCAGGTTTCATAAAGCTGTGGTAGATAATACCACATTAGCTTTTTTGATGAATATTCGGTTTCAGACTGTGTTTTGGCACTTCATCTTTATCCAACCATTGTGCCAAACACTTGCAATTGTCAAAAAGAATCCATTTTTCATCACATGTAACAATACAGTGCAGAAATAGTTCGCCTTTATGTCGTGACAGCAAAGACAGGCTAGCTTCAAGATAATTTCTCTTCTGACACTCGTTTAATTCACGTGGTACCCATCTATCCAGATTCTTTACCTTGCCAGTTTGTTTCAAATGGTCCAATATTGTTGGACTAGTAACGTCAAACTTTGCTGCTTATTCATGTGTAGGTTGAGATGGATTCGCTTCCATTACAGCTTTCAGCTCCACTTTGGTCTCAGGTTGCCCACATGGCTCATTTTCAAGATTAAAATCGCCAGAATGGAACTTCTCAAACCATAGAGGTACTCTGCATTCATTAGCCACATCCTTCCCAAACACCTCATTGATATTTTGAGCTGTCTACACTGCATTAGTTCCATGACAGAACTCATATTAAAAAATAGCTGAATTTTTGTGTTGCCCATGGTTTCACAAAAATTGCTTTAAAAAATTTTTTTGAAAGAGAATCGGAAGCCAAAATATGCATTTGAAAGAATGAGGATGTACCTTCACAATAAAACAAAAAAAGAAGTATCAAAGTGAAATGTCAGAGATATCAACTATCAAATAGTTCTTAAGGAAAATCGGACATTCCATAGTTAATAACCTAATATTACCCTTTACTCTTGTGCTTGTAAAATACAAGTAGTATATTTTTCACTTTGAAAGAAATTTTTCACTTTCCTGACAGCCTTGGCTTGCAGCCATAGCCAGTGGTACAAAAAGTATTGATAACTCCTCAGGTTGCGCATTCTCTACTTTCTCTCCGGCATGGTTAAAATTAGAGAAACAGCAAGGATCCTACCCAGCCCCAATATGTCTGCAGTTTACAAAAGTTAGAGGGGTTCTTTTTAATTCTGGAAGGAAAAGGGATTTTGTTTTTAGAATAACTGAACCCACACTTGATAATAAGCACACTTTTTAATTCTCTCAGATATCCACTTTCAATTTCCCCCTTCTTAAAGAACTGCTGGTAACCCTAAACTGATGGAGTGAGGGAAATCTATAATAATTGCTCGTGCCTACTCTGGGGAACTTTTGAATGTCTTATGAGGTCTTACTGTTAGGTCTGTGTTGGAATGTCAGCTTCTTTCTTCAGATTATTTAACTTGTAATTTATTGCTTTTTTAAAGCACTGTGTTTAGGTACTGAGTCCTTATCAACTTATTCCTAGGGGAGGCTCTGTGTCCCTCCAATACAGTTATCGCTGAGTGATACTGCAGCTCTTGGTATCTCTGACCTGGGCACTCGGGTTTACAATCGTACTCCCTTGGGGAGAGCAGCACGCTCTCTCAGGACTGTGGCAAAGGTGTTTTAAGAGCCCTGTCTAATGAGAACAATTTCTTCTCACTTAGAGTTTGCATCTAAACAATCCTTTGTTGCAAGAATTATGAATAAGATCATTAACTAGCCCTTGCTTGTTACCCAAGGTATTGCTATTTGAACACTTTGTGTTCAATATCACCTTAAATATGCAAGTATCCAGGGCCTTGAGGAAACTCTAGCATACTCAAGGTAGTATAGATGAGGTGGGAGGGCCACCCAGGTCATTTGGACTCAAGTTCAGAGGGGCCCCAGACTAAATTAACATCATCAAACCATTGGCTCTCACAGTACTTGCAAGAGAAAGGCCAGATCCAGGAGTAAAGGGCATCAAAATGTGTAAGCTTTTTGGTGCTTTTGGAGGCTCTCGGCCAGCCCATATGTCTGTTGATGCACCAATACATTGCCAATTCCTACAGCCGTAACCGGATAGAATTTTGTTATATCAGCAGTTGTCAGTCAACAAACCTCTCTCTTGTTGGTAAGGTACGTCAAAGGCCATGACAATACCTAGGATGACTGTGAAATGTTCCAACAGTAAAAAGAAGCATCTGCCACCCATGTTGCTGGCCTATTGGTAAGACACTGGCTTTCAGGAGAACTGCCCTCTACACTTGGAAGCAGAGGCAGGGCGCACAGGAGAGGCCCTGGGAGGCTGGGAGTATGCTCAGGCAAACGTGAAACTCAAGCCCTGAAAGCTAAGCCCCAAATCCAAATATGCTGTTACGCAGAGCGTCCACAGATTGGCTGGCGTTCGATTATCGTATGAGGTTACTTGTTGGCATGTGCTGAGTAATTCCCTGGCATGCCCGTGGCTCGTCAGTGGCATTCCTTCTTGAGTCACCACTGGACCAAGAGCCCGGCTCAGGGAGGAGGGCCCAGCGCAGTCCAAGAGGCTATCCTTTTAGATGCAACCTGAAGTCCCCCATCCTGATTTGCTGATGTCACCCCACGTGCTTTCCATCTTCGAAGATGAGCTGGAAGGCACTGCCAGTGAGTGTCTGAAGGGCTTGAGGAAACATCCTGGGGGTTGTGCCTAACTGTTGAAGTGATGAATATTTGTCTGTCATCAGCTGGACGAGCAGAGTTAAAACCCCTGCCAGAACTCTGGAGGCCTGGGGAGACGGCATCTCTCACGGGAGCAGCGTTAGGCCAATTACAACGCTCAGCATTTTCCCAACACTCTAGGTTCAGAGCTCTTTGCAATCAGTTTGTTTCTTTAGCTGGGTTTCTTAAACACACACCACCCCTTGTGGAGCTCTCTGGGCCTCCACCCAAAAAGCTAAAGGATATAAAGAGGAAGAAGAAAAGACTCTGTCCAAAGAGAGAAATGAAGCCAAACGTTTCAGTGCTTCATTATTCTCCAAAAGCCTGTCAATACTACAAAGGGGGGAAACTAGGAACAGCCAAAATGTACAGCAACAGAAGGCTGTCTGCATACCTCACGGAAAAACAAGCAATCATTAAAACCGTGCTATAGATTATAAGGAATTTAATGACATGGAAACATATAAACAAGGTATTGTTAAGTGAAGAAAGTTGCAAAACAATATGGATAATATGGTTATATTTTGTGAATATATACGTATATTTTCATGTGACACACACATGTATAGAAAAAAGACTGAAAGGATATCACTTAAAATACGAATATCAGTATTTCTAGGTTGAAGTAGATTATAAGTGACTTTTCTTTTTTCTTCCAAATATCTATAATGAACAGGCTTTATTTTGTTTACATCTTTATTATTATTCTGATTATCAAATAAAACATGCTCACAGAATAAGCTTCAAACAATATAGAAATGTACAGTCTTGGCCGGGCGCAGTGGCTCACGCCTGTAATCCTAGCTCTCTGGGAGGCCGAGGCGGGCGGATTGCTCGAGGTCGGGAGTTCGAAACCAGCCTGAGCAAGAGCGAGACCCCGTCTCTACTATAAATAGAAAGAAACTAATTGGCCAACTAATATATATAGAAAAAATTAGCCGGGCATGGTGGCTCATGCCTGTAAGTCCCAGCTACTTGGGAGGCTGAGACAGAAGGATCGCTTGAGCCCAGGAGTTTGAGGTTGCTGTGAGCTAGGCTGACGCCACGGCACTCACTCTAGCCTAGGCAACAAAAAAAAAAAAAACAAAAAAAAAAAAAAAAAAGAAATGTACAGTCTAAAGTAAAATTTCTCTTAATCTTGCACAAGATACAGTCCCTACACATACACATCTATATTTTTAAAAGTACTATGGAATGTTTATATATTAGAATTACACACAGTTCTTCAATTTGCCCTTTTTTTTTTTTCCACTTCAAGTATCTGGGATATCTTCCCAGGTGCATGTGGGTGATTTTGTTTCATTTTCCTCTTAAGTCAGTCACCTAGGTGTCTGGAGGCCAGCAGGGGTGGGAAGGTCTCTGGCCTTCGAGCTGCAGGGGAGTGAATGCGCGCTGGAGTCACAGAGGATCAGAGCTGAAAGGGACATCAAATGGGGCTTAAATTAACCCACTCCCTAAATGACGGATAAATGAGGGTTCAGAGATCAGACTCTAAGTCTTCTAACTCTCTGTCCAATATTATTTTTCTATCCCACACTGCATACAGTACAAAATAGATATTAGTAAGTGCTTCTCAAAGAGCTTTCATCTCTCTAACTTTTTGTTTCTGCTGTAGCAGAACCGAGGGAGGTTACTCCCCCATTTTACAGATGATACTAACTAACACTGTCTGGGCACCCTGTGCCAGGTTCTAAGCTGAGCTATTCGCCTGCATGACCTCTCACATTCTCACATGAACTCTCTGAGGCTAGTACTATCATGCCCATTTTCCAGAAAGGAACAATTAAGGCTCAGAGAGTTTGAGTAACTTGCCAAAGATCCCCACAGCTGAGGCATGACGGGCCCAAGGCTTGCACCTGTGTCTAGCCCCGGAGTTCTCACTTCCAAACACTATACTTTCTTTCTTGCAGGCCATACACTCTTCACATGAAACAAAATTTAATTACTCTTTCCCTTTCCCCTTTGTTGATATACAGTCATTCTCAAACAAAGTAAAACAGGAATGACATTTGAAAATGCAGTTTGGTGTCAGGCAGGGTTCAGGGGCCTCACTGGGTGTTCAGGACTCCGTGCCAAAGGCTGGGGTAAAAACAAAGCAAAACAAAGCAGCAAGTCCAACCACAGCTATTCTCACAGTTGGCAGAGGAGTCACCTGGCACTTCTCCTCCAGGGCTTCAGCGTGTCCCGTACAAGGCGGCAAACTGCTTGCTCCCCAGATATTTTTATTTCTTATGTAATTGTGCACTCCTTTCAACTCGGCCAACACGTTAGCACTTGTAGGTAAAGCTGATATTTTTTTCAGTCAGACACACAATACACGCTGAGTCATGTGTAAAAGGTCTGTACAATGTTGTTATTGTGAGCAGAGCCCTGAGGGCCTCGTCTTACAATCCTCACGTGTGTGTCGCCCTCGTGGAGGAGGGGCCTGCCTGGTGCCGCAGGTGAGGCCATCTGCACACGACAGCAGGAGGCCTGGGCGTGGGGTGAGCTGTCCCCTCGCCCACCCGGTACTGACCTTCCGTAAGCCAGTGCTTTGGGACTCACCCCAACATTTGTAGGATGGCCTCTTTATCACTTGTTCACCTGCTCCTGCCCCTTCTTTCCTCTGGCCGGGCCACCTCCCCTCTCCCCAGGGTTCTGGGAAGTCTCTCTGCCTTATCTGGTTTCTGGTTCACTTTCAGCCTTTGAGTCCTGGAAAGCTGCACTGTCTCCAGGATTGCTCCACACAGCCTAGAGCCTTTGCCCTTCCCTTTCCTCCACCCTCCCCAGAGCCTCTTCCCTGCTCCTCCCTTGTCCCAGGTGCGTCATTTCCCCTCCTTTCTCTGCTCTCCAGACTCTCTTTGTCACCATTATATCCATTGTCAACAGACAGGCTGCAGGCGCCATCCCGAATGGGGAGGCTCCGCGCACTGAAATGACCCAACACATCGACTCAGGGCCCGCTGCCCTGCTACTGGCCAACTAGGTAACCTTGAGGGAGTCACTTGGCCTCTCTACACTTCATGTTCTTCTCAAGTCAAATGGGGATAATGAAATCCCCACACATTACAATTGTCACGAGCCCTATATTAAGACCAATATCTCCAGGGTTTGGGCTCCAGACCTATATAGGCCTTACAGGGTGGGTGATTTTAACCAAGATTCTGTACTTCTCTCTGTGTCCTCACTTACAAAACAAGAATGACAATAATGGGGCCTACGCTTTTAGTGTATCGTGAAGATTCAATTAGTGAAGAAACATAAAAGTGTCTGTAATAAAGCCTGACACTCAGGAGCCTTCCCCAAAAGTTGTCCACCCTGACGTTTGTCCATGATGTCAGTTTCCTAGCATGGTGCTTGTCTGGAGGCATTCAAGGGGTGGAAGTTACCCATTTGCTAGAAACCTTGGTTCCTCTTGCTTTTCACCCCTCTGGGGCACTTCTGGGAAGGCCAACCTGACCGTTCCACCCAGGGTCAGTTTTCATAAGTGCCCCACCCTGCACCCAGTGCCAATCTAGCTATGGAGCAGTCTGGCCCAGGAACATACGATTAGAAAACTGAAACAAGAAGGGAATAACATGGCAGGTTTCTCTTACAGTTTACTGTGCTTTTGTCCTGCTTTTGCCGGGAGAACAATTACGTCTTCCTTAGTAGCTATGCAAAACAACTTTTGCAAATCATGTCACATTTAATTTCTCTTCTTAAAGGAAATAGTGTATACAGAGTGCTTTGAGCAGGGGTTTGGGCTACATTAATTGTTTTTGGTTGTTTATTCTTGTGAGTCTATTCTAGCCACATTACTGAAAACAGACAAAGAAAAGAAAAAAAAAATCCTTTCTTTAAGTCCACCACCTATGGTCATTTTGTACTCTCGTATTTTAATGTACTAAGAGAACTCACATTTTAAATAATTCTACTGAGAATCATTTCAGAAAGTGAAGATGCTTTCATATATCGTTAGGCTCTTCGACATTGCCAGAAAAGGACGTGCCTGGATTCTCTTTGGTACTACGAGGAAGCCTAGCGTGTCCTCTCCCCGCGTGATCTCCGGGCCATCAGCATCCCTTAGAAGATACATCGAACAGGAGCGTCCTCAGCATTTATATTTTCCAAGAGAGAAAGTGTTGGGATTCATTTACCATCAACCAACTCAAAGGGTAAAATAGTTTGTGACCCAGATCACTCAGAAATGCTTGAGTTCACTTTTTTCAGAGGCGAGCCGTGGTTGTGGGGTATTACTGATACATATATTAGAGTGAAGGCTTATAGATCCCTTTTTTGTAAAACTAACAGCCCCCTTGGTCCAGCTTCTGTGGGAACTCAGCTTCACACAGTGGGTTCATTTTGAGTGTGGTATATCAGGGTGTCTCTTCCGCTTAATGGAGCCTTGATATTCTGTGCATTCGCTGCCCCTTTCCTATCCACACTAAAATATCTTCACATAAAGGCACTGGAAGATTTTATTTCAGACGAAGAAAATATGAATATGACTAAGAAAAGCTTTCAATTAAAAAAAATTTAAATTCCTTGCAATATAATGTCCTAAAGGGCAAGAGAACTCTACAACAGCAATAAAAATGTCGGACTTAACAAGCCACATTTTTCATGGCACTTTAGCATTTGCAAACCTTTTTCTAACAATCATTAAGTATTTATTTGTTCATTTACTTATTCTTTCATTACCAGGTCCACATTACAACTTTTGTGGGTCCTTGCCACTTTTGCTTTCTTAAGCCCTTCCCTCTATTAAGGAAAAAAAATTAAAATAGTTTAATAGTTTTCTAGGGGTCCTAAAAATTTCATATTTTTCTGATGTGAGGAAAAATTAAAACATTTTTTTCCTACTCTAATGGTTTATTTTCTTTTTCTTCTGATTTTAAGAGAAGTTAAAACATTTTCTCTGGCCACTAACAAGTATTGTGGGCTCTGAGCACTGTCCATACTGTACCTCTTGGAGGGGCCAGGCCTGCTCGCTACTCTGTGCCAGGCCTGGGCTGGGGTTAGAAACACGAAGATGAACAGACGGAGCCCCGGCCCAAAGGAACCCAGCAGCCTCGGGGAAATATGTCTGCAAACAAGCCATTTTGGTGGCCTGCAATCAGGTCTGTGACTGAGGTCCAGCTGTCACCAGTCCTGCAAGAGCGTGGAGGGGCCAGCTCCTAATTGCACGGAGAGTGAGAGGAGGGTTTTGTGAAGGAAGCGTTACTGGCATGGCTCTTTAAGCTAGCTTTTTCTAGCAATTTTGTGTTTGAGGCTTTACTTTCAAATTTTAGAATTTCTTGAGGAACTGAGAAGTGAACACTGGCCCAAAGAAGTGAATTTCAGAGAACTGAGAAACTTACTATGAATCTCAGTATATGAGTATACATGATTCTATATTCTAGTCAACATTCCATGCTACAACATACCATGACCTTGATGTCCTTCGACAGTGTCAAGCCGAGCAGGCCCTCTCTGGTTGAGAGTGAGGGTGGGAAGTTCAGGACATCGGGCTGGGTCCAGAGGAAGATCATATGTTCAATGGGGCACAAAAACGTTTTCCTCCTAAATATAGTAAAGCCCACAGCCAAGGCTGAACATAATTCTTCCCAGTGCTAAAGAGCAACCAAATGAACAAGGTGATGATAATGTTTAGCCTCATTTACAGGAAAAAAATATAGACATTGGATCAAAATCTGGCAATACAATTAGTTGCAAGATGTTCGAGATACACCAACCTGCCAAGCTACAGTGGTTGGTATCTGTTAGTCTCAGGACAGTAACAGCAAACACTTAGAATGTCCTAGGGACCATTCTAAGAGCTCTAGATGTGTTTTTAATCCTCATCACAGTCCTACTATATGATCATTATTATTATTGTCCCGATTTTTAAAATGAGGAAACACTGACCTGGAGACTTTGAAAACCCACAGAGTGGAACGGGGAGCCCACTCACCCCTTGCATGAGCAACCCAGTGTTTCTAGAAATTAACGTGGTAGAACGAATGTATTGATCTCCAGACATATTTCACAGACTCCTCCGACAGTCCTATGGGGCCCAGCAGCTCATTATTAGTAGCACTGGCAGTGTTGCCAGATAAAATCCAGGATGCCCAGTTAACTTGGAACTTCAGACAAACAACAGGTTTTTTTGGGGGGGGGGGACAGGGTCTCACTATGAGCCCAAGACAGAGTGCTGTGTGCGATCATAGCTCACTGCAGCATCATACTCCTGGGCTCAAGTCATCCTTCTTCCTTGGCCTCCCAAAGTGCTGAAACAGCAGGCGTGAACCACAGAGCCTGGCTCAAATAATTTTTTAATATAAGTATGTCCCAACTATTGCATGGCACATACAAAGAGTAAAAAATTCCTTGTCATTTATCCAAAATTCAAAGTTAACTGGGGGCTTAGTACTTATACGTGCTGAGTGTGACAACCCTAAGGAGTTTCCAACTGCAGAATACATCCCAGTTCGGGGTGTCCTTCCCTGGTTCCCTGGCTCCCTTGTCCCTCAACCAGCTCCCTGGGATCACATGCAGAAGGAAGAACTCACAGGTAAGTCTTTGTGTCAGCCCCAGCTTTCTGGGAACCTGGACTATCACCCAACTGGACAAGGATTTTTCTAGGCAGACAAGATAGCCCTACTGTTCATAGCCTTCCTGGCCGGCAGGCCATGCTGCCTTCAGGATATCACCAAATTACAGGTAAGGAGGCTGAGGTTCAGGGAAATCCACTCTGCTGCTCCCGCCCCACCAGTGCCTTACTATGAGAGTTCTCCAGGCTGTTCTAGGGAGACATCCAAGCATTATTAGAATGGGTATTAATTGGCTTAGGCAGTCATGGATTCATTTAATAATGACCTCCATTTGTCGAAACAAACTCTCTCAGCCTTGCAGTCAAAGGGAAGCTGTGACATCTGCACTGAGAGACTCCGTCTCAAAGCAGCTGTAACATCCAGTAGTTCCTGTTTTATGCTAGCCGGAATGGTCAAACTTAAAACATGAAGTTTTTAACCTCAGCTCTTTGCAATAAATCCAGCAGTTCGTTATTATTTTCATATATATAACTAAATATAATGCTTTCACTTCAAAAGTGATGACTGATCACAAAAAGATAAGTTCAGGAAGTCTTGAAATGACAATTGCCTTTAACCTGTATCAGAAACATGGTTTCTTTTCTATTGAATTTCCTTATAGCTTAGTCTCCTAAAAAGCTGAAATAATATTAATACAAACTATCGGTTGGGATAGTTAGAGAAAAATAGCAAACATTAGAGAAAGCCGTGCCAAAGCACTTGCACCCACTGGGTTTACACAGGAATGAAACCTCCTTCCAAACTTTCAAAAATGAAGCCAAACCTTATTTAGGCTGCAAATAAGCCTAAAATGAGAAAGAAACTCATTTGCTTCTAAAAAATGGGGAAGGCCATACTTATCTACAAGGTGTTTTCTTCCATGTAAATTGTATGAAACAGAATCTCTTTTGTGTTCCCTTTGTCTGCTGGAATCTTCATTATGAGGAAAGGAAGTTACAAGGAAAGAACCATCTTGTGGAGGCAAGATAATCTCTCTCCACGGTGTTGCTGGATTCACTCCTGGAATCAGCCACCTCTGTAGCTACCTCCAATGAGGTTTTTCTCACAGCAGCCCATGGAAGCAGATGGATTAGATGGCTGGCTCTGGTTACCTGTGGCTGCCGGCCCAGTCCCCTGGGTATTCCAAGGCCCCACCTTCCACCTGGCCCGTAACCTTTGACCCTGGCCCTGTGGCCCACAGGGGTGTGGGGAAGTGGGGCGGGTGGTGTATAGGTATCAGGCTGCCTGGGCCCAGACCACGAATGAAAGAGTTGGTTGTTTTCATTCCTCATGCTCTCTTGTGAGGTCCTGGGAGCTGCAGAACTGGTATTTCTCCAAATCCTGGGAGCTCACGTGGCTGTGTAGACAAGCTGACCTGTCAGTTGTACACGTGTAAGTGTGCTGCCAGGAGTCGGCAGCTTGCCTTTCAGTCCCAGCTCTGCCACCGACTCACCCGGGGACTTCAGCAGGCCCCTTTGCCTCTTTGGAGCCTCGGTTGTCTCATCTATGAAATGGACAGATGGATCCCTGTAAGTGCTTGGGAATGGGGTGGGGAGTGGGGTTTGGGGTAGGGGTTGCTATGTAGGCAGAATCCTGTCACCTCTATAATCCTCCTGACCACCACCCCAAAGCCAATGAAAACAATTCTACTTTTATTAAATACCTGTCTTGTATTTTGTATCTTCACTTAAGATTTTCTTCGAAGAAAAGTTTCTGTTGGCTTCCAAAAACCACTGGACTAGGATATCTGTAAGTGACCTTTGAAATTTATTATTTTATAATTCCATGATTCCAAAAGAAAACCTCAGACTTAGCCTTTTAAAGGATCATGTGCTATTTGGGAGGGTGAGAAAATGTAATGACATGTTGCTGATACTGAAGATTCTCATAGGCAATGCCCCCTGCCCTGGGGACATCTAAAGTTTCCAGAGTCCTAGCCCCCTCTTTTGGAACACCTGATAAAGGCTCACATGTTAATTATTTAGCCAATGGTGCTAACTGGAACATAGTTATATGATGAAACTGCCTGGAAAACATTTCCGCATGTAACATAAGGCTCTTGCAATTTAAACATATTTCTTCTTCTTTCATATCAGCAGTTATTTTATGGATTTGGGCTTAAACGGCTTAGCAACACAGGGCACTGAATTTGTGAATTATTCATGTAATCTACATTTCCTGGCTGCTGTGGATAATTGACAGGTGTCATGTCACCTTTTACAAACGTCCTGCAATTATAGACCATATATCAGTGTTTGACTTCGAAGTAATGCTCCCTTTCTAAGCCAGTTTCATATTTTATTTACAGGTTGGTGGCGTTTTTGACTTGGCTGTCTATTTCTTTCACTTTTGATTCCAAGCCTTTTGCTCCACTTAATATAACCAGGAACATTTAAATAATAAGATTCTCTCTCAGTTTGCTAAAGGCAGTCATTCATTGCTACCGTGTTTTATTCATTCAGCCATTATGCTAGTCAGTCTCTTGATTTAAGAAACCTAGGATAAAATGCAACTGTAAGGAAACCATGATATAAATTTGTTTTTATGACTTGTTTTGTTCACAGGGAAAAAAATTAAAAGCAAATCTTCCCAGGGTCTGACACAAAGTGTAAACTGTGGGGAAAGTTGGCTAGTTAGAGAATATGACTGACTTAATAGGAACAATGGACTATTTCAAATCTCCACCAGAGCTGGGAGGTTTCTAGCATTAGAAATAAAGTCATGGTGAGTTCTATTTCAGCCTAGTGAGAAAATCAAGTAAAAAACCAAACCTGCAATTGATGAAGACTAATGAGAGAATGTAGCCATACGTTAAACATTTAGAGCAAAATGGAACCTTTGAAATCCTCTAGTCCTGCAGTCCCCAGTCCCCAGGGCTGCAGCCTGGAACAGGTCCGCGGCCTGTCAGGAAATGGGCCATGCATCACCACCTGAGCTCTGCACCACACACCCCTGACCCCTCATCCATGGAAAAATTGTCTTCTATGAAACCGGCTCCTGATACCAAAAAGGTTGGGGACCGCTGCTCTAGTCTACCTTTCCACTTTAGCTAACGGGAAACTGAGGCATGCAAAGGCTTATCCCCCATCCCCACCCTAGTTAGTGGAGTCGCTGAAAGCCAGGTTCAGCTGGTTCCCACTGTGGCACTGTCACTGCTCTGCTCTGCCCTGGAGCGTTCTTGTCACCTCCAGTACCTCTCCTACCAGGAGCAGTCACTGCGCCTAGGGGGAATCCCCCCTTCCTGCTCTCAGATGTGAGATACTGTGGAATTATCTCGCACCTACTCTTGGGGTGAGCAAGATTGACTTAGTCCGTCTCTAATCCATTTTCCCAGATGGAATGGCCACATGACTGAAGTCGGACCAGCGAGAGGAGAGGCAGTGACTCACAGCACTTGTATGGGAGCTGGAAGAGATTTTTCTGTCCCACTAGATTGAGTGGTGTGAGGGTGTGAGGTCTGGAGCTGCTACAGGTTATTTTGCTACCCACATAGTAAGAGGCCAGAGCTCCAGGGAGTGGGTGGGGAAAATGGATCAGATGGTGCCTGAGGGTGAAGCCTGGCAACGCAAACCAACTGGGCAGGGAGAGCAAAGCTGGGTTAAACAGGCGTATCAGTTATCTTCTAAACCAGGACGATTTTGAGAATCAAACAGGGCAGGACAAATGCTAAACCAGACAGGACGCCGGAGCAGTAGGCATAAACAGAACAGAACTGTTCTGGGCGAACAGAGACATACGGCTGTCCTGCTCTACAACACACTGTCTGACCTGCTGGATTAAGCCTGGACTCTGGATTAAGCTGGCACTCCCTCTGGCCTTCATAGTCTAGGTGACAATGACCTCGCTTCACTATGGAAGCCAATGTGAGTCAGGAGTTTTGTAACTTGCACATAGAGTTTTGACTTACACAGATATGGCCGGGCAGGGTGGCTCACACCTGTATGTAACCTTAGCATAGGTTGGGAGGCCGAGGTGGGAGGATCACTTGAGGCCAGGAGTTTGAGACCAACCTGGGTAATAGCAAGATCCCATCTCTACAAAGAGTTAAAAAATTAGCTGGGTGTGGTGGCATGTCCTGTAGTCCCAGCTACACAAGAGGCTGAGGTAGGAGGATCACTTGGTCCCAAGAGTTTGAGATTGCTGTGAGCTATGATGACAATACTGTGCTCTAGCCAGGATGACAGAGCAAGACTGTGTCTCGGAAAAAAAAGAAATACTTGCACAAATATGCTGCTTCCTAAGTGTAGTACTTTCTAAAATCTGTCCTACATCATATCCTAAGCTTGCAATTAAAGTTGATCATTATATATTTTAACTTTAATTCAAATGAAAACTTTATATTTAACATTTTATTTCAATTAATAGACACTATCATTTGTAGAACCTTTACAATTCACAGAGAACTTCCAAGTTAATTGTCTTATTTACACCAATAACCCTGTGAAATAGATACCATTTAAGATTCAGAGAAGTTAAAAAATTGATCCAGGCAGATATGCATTGGTGGCTCTGTGGTTGGGGGATGGGCAGGAAGACTCACAACACTCATTTTTATTGTTTGCCCATTTCTGTGGTGTAACTATTCCCAGAATGAATGATTTCAAGGTACCAAACTGGCATCACTGAATGCAGAGTTGGGAAAAGATGCTGCTCTCACGCACCGGCTCCAGCACCCCACTGCATGGGACATTCATCCAAGACCCCCATTTGAGGGTGTTTAGTGTAAGGTATCAGTTTTAAATCTTGCTCCCTTAACAATTGCAGATGTGCCCCAGGGCCAGTGGTGCTAGAGGACTTCAAAAGAGATTTCAGCAGAGCAGAATGGCAATGACCACATTGGTCAGACTTTGTGTCTCCCCAGCCTACCTTCTCTGATGCCCACCCTTGGCAGGAAGTGCATCGGGGCTGTAGCATTTGCTGGGCTCTCTACTTGAGCGTGGCTCCTTCCCTGTGCCCCACTTCTGCTCTGCTCTATTCATCCCACAGCGGGTTTAGGTGACTTGTCCAGGCCCTCTGCTCTGTCTCCAGTGCCACCCTTCGGAATAGGACGAGGGGCAGTAATAGAGAAAGGGGCAGTCTCCCTTTACCCAGAGGAGAAGCCAAGGCCTTGGAGTGCTTCTCTGCAGGACTACAGCTGGCTGTCTTTGCTGTTCTCTGATCACCACTGTCAGAGCTGGGCTCCCCACAGAGAGGGGGACACTTAGAAAGCCCACTCACATTCATTATCTCATTTGAAGGTATTGACTGGATTGTGTGCTAAATGCTTTGCCTCAGCAGACAGAGCTTGGAGAACAGTTGAGTCATGTGAAAACCCTGGTGGCGGCAACCTAATTTGCAGTCCTGGGGCTTAGGGGAAATTAGCCAGTCTTAATAGGGCTTGCCTTACAAACTCAAGCCTACCGCTTGTGAGCAAATGCCACAGCAGCCTTAATTGTCAAAAATCATGGAGCCGTTGAATGGCATAATAAAAGCAATTTTGCATCTTTGACATCCAGAATATGTAAAAATTGAGAATGAGAAGGTCTTCTAGTTATAATTCAACTCAAATCTTTATAGACTACTTCTTAACTGTGACTGCTCTTTCCTCCTGTGAGTTAGGAAGGCGGGGAGTGATGGCGACACCACAGGATTAATAACAGCTAATTCTACCATGGTCAGTGCTCGCTTGTCCACTCTCAGAAGGTTAATGAAAAAAAATCATTCAGGTTTTATTTTGGAGTGGGTTTTTATACTTATGCTTGAATGTGAAAAATGTCAGAGCATCTGAGCATTCCCTTAGAACGACTTAATGAAGCAGGTTTATGAAGAATTGGGAAGCTGCCCTCTCTGCAGTCTGCTCTTCTGCAATGCAGTTCCTGGTGAATAAGGAAGGGTTCTTTGCCAGGATTATGGAAAGGCGTGTGCCCTCTCTAGCTTTTCCTACAGAAGAAGTGATGGTGGCTGGGCTTTATATTGCTTTTCCACATGCAAAGAAAATAGAATTGAAGTGAATCAACCAAAACACTGTTTTGTATGAAGATGAATATGCTCGTGCAAGATGTGTAGAATCTAAAGTCACAGCAAAGGCTGTGGTCCCTGTCCCATTTCAAAGCTTGTGACCTGGCTGAGGCTGATCTGCTAAACAGCAGGAAGCAATCTGTTGCAGCTGATAATGAAGAGGTAAGCGGTATGGATGGCTGAGGCTGTAAAAGTTCAGACAAATGAGATAGCAGCCAGGGCTGGGAAGTCAGAAAAGAATTCGGGAAGGAGGGGGGACTTAAGCTGGGCCTTGAAAGGTGCACAGGAAAAGGAGGACGTTCAGCTAAGTAGAATGAGAGCATCAAGGGACACAAGAGGCGTGAGCACCCAGGTGTTTCTATGCATGAGTGCCATGTAGCAGCTAGAGTTTGCCCACAGAAAGTAAGTGAGATGTTAACAAAGCAAGCTCCTCAGCACAGTGGGTCTTGACTGCTCATAAAGCTAAGAATAAGCCAATCCTGCCATGAAAGAGAATGTGGCCAATCCAGCCACCATTAACCAGGAATTAAGCATAGTCAACATGTTTCAGACTGTGACTCAGAATTAAATTTCTTGGAACATCAGTATCTACACATATGCAGAGACAAAAGTCCTTCTGATATTCTCAGCTGATGACCAGTGGCTTATGCACAACTGATGTGATGTGCTGTATAGTCAATGCTGTGATTAAGATGACCACAAAAGAAACTAAACATTGATACATTCATGAATTATATAAAATTATGGACTCTATGTAGCAGGTATTCTAGGCCCAAAGAACACAAAAGTAATGAAAACACAGGAGCATTACATATTTCTAGGGGTTTAAATGTCTGTATATTTCTAAAAGCTTGAGAAAAGTCTGATAAATGAACGACAGTGGCTAACAGGGTGACCTGAGACATGTCACTGTGGCAGAACCCCCACAGGATCTGCATTTTCTTCAAGCTGATCACCAGGCTTCCGTTGTAGGAGATGGAATGGCCAAAAGTTCTGGCTCTGTCTAGCACACTGTCGGTTTGACCCTGTGCCAAGTTTAAAGGTCAGCTTCCTCATGGGTAGAACTGGGCTGATATTCCCTGCCCTTTCTTCCCAGACAAATCAGCCTCCAGTCTAAGACATTGACTCTAGAGAAGGAAGCCACTTGCACAAGCATTGCACTGAATGGAACAAAAGAGGAATGTCTCAGGGAGAAGCCAAAAGCGAGGTATTCTACCCAAAGCAAGAAGAAAAAGGGGAAAACTCAGTATGTGCAAATATGAGGCAATGGGGCCTCTGGCCACATGAGTTCTACTGTTTATAAGAAAATCAAATAAGCCATTGAAGAAAGTTTAGGGAATCTCCTTCCATAAATATTTAGGAATGTTTAATCCAGTATTTATTTGGAGACAAGTATATGGGAATAATTATCTCTTTCTGATGGTTTGTACAGACAATAATTTTTAAATCTTATTGGAAAAAGGGGAAAAAAGCCCAAAGTAATCAAGTAAAAACTTTGTAATTAATTGAGTGAAAACAGGAAGAAAAGAAAATTACTTGACACATGTTGAGATTCTTGGCTACAAACAACAAAGACTCTGTCAGTTCACCTTGGGAAGATGAGAGATTAACAAGAAGAATTTGTGGACTGGGAGCAGATTCAGAAGCCTCCAGAAACAGCAGCAGTTCTGGGTCTGGCTGTTCTCCCATCTCTGTCTGGTGGGCTGCCCTGACTCTCCTCCTCTCCCTTCTGATCAGTTTCTTGGCTTCCTCATGACTTCTGTTTCCTCATAGCCAGCTTGCATGTGGCATTACAGTCTGTTGGTCCCCTTGATGAGCAAGACCTTTCAGTTTCAGCTCACCCCTAATAACTAGCACATTCTTGTTGCACTTCTCAGTAGAGTGAATCTGGCCCAGTTCACCTGTTGGGGCCAAGGTACATTATAGACCATTGTCAGGTCAATGCAATGGTTGGCCTGAGGTCGGGTGCCTGCCACTGGTCCAATTACCAAAGCAAAAAAGGGGTGGGGGGAAAAAGTGTGTTCAAGGCATTTCTTATCAGAAAGGGCTGAGGCATGGGCAGGCTCTGACTTCTGCCTCTATTAAATTGTAATGACAACTTTTTTTTAGAACCTGCAAAAGGGCTCTTAAACTGCAGCTTGAGAGCATGTTTTATTATTTTATTCATTCAATCATTCATTCTGACCCATCTCCTATCACAAAAGATTTGAGGTGACTTACAAATCTATATACAATATATAAGGATCATATAGTTGAAAAATTTAGACAAATGAAAACAAAGAATAGAAGGCTAAAAAACAAAAACCCAGGGGCAAAATTAGCATGACGTATTATACAACAATCGACACCAGAAAACTGCCAGATGAGTGTTATGGTCTGAATGTTTGTGTCCCTCCCCAAATTCATATATTGAAACCTAATCCTCAATAAAATAGTATTAAAAGGGGGGCTCTTTAGGTGGTGATTATGTCGTAAGGGCAAAGTCCTCATGAATGGGGTTAGCGCCTTCAAAAAAAGAGGCCTGAGGGAGCTTGTTCGTCCCTTCCACCGTGTGAAGATGCAGCAAGAAGGCGCCATCTTTGAGCAGAGAGCAAGCCCCCACCAGACACTGAATCTGCTGGTGCCTTGATCTTGGACTTCTCAGCTTCTAGAACTGCAAGCAATAAATTTCTGTTGTTTATAAATTACCCAGTCTACGGTATCTTGTTATAGCAGTGGGATGGGACTAAGACAGTGGGCCTTGAATTTGTTTCTAAATCTGAGACCTGCCAAACTTAATAGCAAGTGGCTACGTACAAGAGAAAAGTCCTGGCAGAAAATGTCATTTATAGTAGAACAGGTTACTAGCCTACCCTGTGGAAGCCTGTCCCTCCAAGAGACAGATTCTTTTCTTTCTGTGTTGATTTGTGGGCTGCCTTGATGGGGAAGGAGACTCTAAATTATGTCTCAAGGCTTCTTCTGGTCCCGATTTCATAACAGTGGTTGAGATTTCATTGACTGGGCCAGAAAACAAATCATTAAGAAGGCAAGATTTTATGTAGCTAAAACCAACCTCCAACACAACTTCATGCCATTGAAGCCTTAGCCCCAGCCCCCTCCAGAATTGGAGACATAGTTTGAAAGCTGAAAAGGCAGATCATAAATTTCTCATTTCTTTTTTATTGTGCATTGTAAGCCAACGAGTGCATAGGAAGACTGGCTCAGTGATTTTTCTGCTCTCCAGTTTTTTGCCTGTAGCATTTCTGAGATTCTCAGATCTTCTGAGGTTCTTTATTTACTACTTTTTTGCTTCCTTTTGACGATAGAGCAGCAAAAAGTTCTAGAAAGCTTGGTCCTGGTGCATGACGATGGGAGACCTCTACCCTGGCGTACCAGGCATGCCGTGCTACACAAGATGCACTGTGAGAGCTCCGGGAAGTGAAATGGAATGTTCCCTCTCAGACTAGAACTGGGAATCCTTCTACTATATTTAAAAGGACAGCTGTCGTTTAATATTCATTGAGCAGCCACTATGTTCTAAGTGCCATATGAACTATATACATGATGTGACATTTGAAAAGAGGAGACTCATTCGTACAGGAACCGGTTACTGCTGACACTCGATTTGATGGCAGTGGGGTAAGGGGTTGAAGGGATTCTTGGTGCTTTAACTTTTGCTAACTGAGAAAAATGCTATGTGGATTGCCGAGATGGTGATCCTGAAAAACCATTTACAATATTCAATTAACAATAATTAAGGCACTCAGTGGGAAGCTCCTCACTGACTTGCTAAATAGCAAAAATTGGTCCTTGGCATTCCCAGTGGATGAGAGAAAAGATAATAAGTACCCCAAATGTAAAGACAATCAAAATGAAACCAATTATGATCAAATTATATTAGGCAAATAGAAGCACAAGTTGAATCAGGAATATTTAAGTTTTTGACAAGAAATATTAAAAAGAGATATAATAACATTTTAGCCATTAATTGATCATCTAATTTAGTTTAGTTCTAGGAAGGGAGATAGTTTATAAACCTGTAAATTTTACATATGTTGATAAGGGACCAAAGTCTCTTATAACAACTTCATATTTTTAGGAGCTAGCAAAGGCTGATTTTCTGTTAATATAGTTAATAATGAACCACAATTGATTCTATTACCAACAGTCTTATTAAAAAGACAGCTAGTCATTTAGTCCATCTTTTCAGGATCACATACAAAATATTAATGCTAATTTGATTTAGTATATTGAACTTTAGTAATTTTAAACTATCCTCCACCGACTAATTTTCTATAGCATTAAAAAAGATTTTTTAATTTACTTCTTTATAGTTTTTTTCCCACCTACTCTCTTACTGTCCTTCACTTCTCCATCAATTTTCCCTTCTCCATATATCTGAAATTGTACAATCAATTCTAAACTTATAACGATCTCCCAATATCCAATTAAGGTATAAGTCAAGAGTTGCCTGTACCTGTTTGTAATGCAGTAAATCTACTGCATGGAAGACTTGTTAGATTTCATCTAATCCAACCTGCCCATTAGAACATGAATATGTGTATATCCATTTTTTTCAAATTCACTAATATTTAAGTCTAAAGATGTAACCCAGGCTGATTTCTGGCAAGGAAAAAAAAACAGTTAGTGCCTTCATGATTACAGTATTCATGCAAGCATCAGTACAATTTCCCTTTTAAATCCTCTGGCCTATTCTGTATGCCCAAATCTCTGTTAGCTCCATCAAGTCTTTGCTTTTTAAAATTTTATAAATATATTTGAATAAAACCCTCATATTTATTATCAGAAAGCTAAGCTCAATCTATCCTTTCATATGAAAACAGCTCTGGAATGGCATAAATCATAGCTATCCTGCAGATGTAAACATACGTGTGTATATGTGTATATATATAGAAATATGTAAACATGTGTATATATAAAAATACATTTTTCAAAAAAAATGATCATACCCTTGCCAATTTAATGGCTACATAATAGTATGGATATAGTTTACCTCGTTTGATTAATCCTCTATTGTTTAAGATTTAGGCTCTTTCCAGTTTGCTTGTATATACATCTTTACATACTCACCTGTTCCCTGTTTCTGCAGGTTATATGTTTAAGTCTCTCTCTATATAATACATATATATTTTATATAATAAAACTCGCAATTCATTATATATTATTATATAAAATATATATTATACATATAAAATTTATATATTATATATAATTTATATATTATATATAATATATATAAAATTTGCCCTCCAGAAAGATGGTATCATCTTTGCATTGCCGTGGGCAGTGTAAGAAGTATCAAATAACCATCCAGGACACTCTGGTTTTCCCTTGTCTGACAAATGAAAAAAGGTATCTAGCTGCCATTTGTATTCTTTGATATTAGTAAGGTTGAAAATGCTTTCAACTCTTAAATAGTTATTTCTTTGTCCACTTTATTAATAGTTATTTTCTTTGTCCACTTTGTCCACTATAGTAAGAATATTAACCTTTTATTGGTTACATCTGCAGTATCTACAAATGTTTTTGCCTTCTATATTTGTCTTTTAAATTTGTTTTTTTTTTCTGGCTATTGTACATGTTTGTTTTTATTTTTATGTTTATTATTTTATTTTTTTTAGAGACCAGGTTGCACTCTATTACTCAGGCTGGAGTGCAGTGGCCTTATCATAGCTCACTGCAGCCTCAAATTCCTGGGCTCATGCAATCCTCCAGCATTAGTCTCCTGAGTAGCTGGGACTACAGGTGTGCACCACCATTGCCTGCTAACTTTTTAAAAATTTTTTGTAGAGATGAGGTCTTGCTATGTTGCCCAGGCTGGTCTCAAATTCCTGGCCTCAAGTATTCCTTCCACCTCAGCCTCCCAAGGTGGTGGGATTACAAGCATGAGCCACCATGCCTGGCTGTATGCTCGTTTAAAAAAAATAAATATAAGAATGAGTTTTGACAAATTAAAAACAAATCCAAGTGGAAGACTGAGGGGTATTTTGTCAATTTTTAAAAAATTGTTTTTTAAATGGCTGTAATTTGCATTATGGAATTGGGAATATAGCAGCTCTCTCTGCAGTTCTTCATTGAAAAGCACTAAGCTAGGCATTGCGGGGATACCGCCTTCAGATCTATGAAAAAGAAACAAACAAAACAACTACACAAAGCAGAATATGAGTGAACATCAGAGGACAGGACAGTTGGAGATTTGGAGCTTGGAGTTTGAAAAAAAAAAACAGTTGCTGAGTGGGACTAGCAGGCAGATGTCATTCATTGGTAAGCCAGTCGGTTTGCTTCACTGGTGTGACTGGTTTAGCTTGGGGACTAGATGAATGTGCCACCTTCAATCACATCCCGAGACTCCTTTAGGGTACACATCTACTCAAATCCAGTAATGGACTCGGGTTCGGAGTAGAGGACTGCCTTGGTCCTACTAATCCTGGCCATCAAGATATTTTCTTCACTCAAGTAAAAGCAATGGCCTGAGCTAACATAACTTTACTAGGGAGGACGTCTGCCGACCTCTAAGATTTCCATCAAAATCGTAGTTTGCCAAGGTGTAAGCTGACCGCATCCCTTACAGGCGTGTGGACCCGCCAGCTGGCAAGCCCCGGCCACCACTCTTCCCAGGCAATCAGCCAACAGCCCAGCACTCTGAGCAAGATTCATTCCCGTTGCAACATCCATTTTACCTTTTTGTTTTTTTTTGAGGTGTTAGCCACATTCTGTTAATTGGGACCTTTTGCAAAGTCTTTCAGGCATTTTGAAGTGCTCGTCCTCCCATCAATTTTGAGTGAAAATGTACGGCTCTGTCACGTGTGTATCAGCCAGAAATCTGTAAAAAGACTGAAGTGGGTTCTTTCTTCTTTACCTAACTCAGTGTAGCAGAAATGAGGCAGGGGAACTGTCAGTCATTTCTAAGGATGACAATTTTCACTGCTTGACAATCCGAAATAGAAAATTCCAGCCATTTGATGATACGCCAGTGTTCAGCTCACGCCCCCGCCCCCCACCATACAAGAAGTGTTGAACAGCAGAGTTTAGGGGCCTTTGCTTAGGCATGATAATTTAGGGAAATAGTTAGCTCATCAAAATTGGCCGGGTGCCCTGTTTTCATATTATCCAGACAGAAGTCACTGAACCACAACTTTGCTGCTTAGAAACAGGCACCAAAAGGGAGGGGGTGGGGGAAGTATGAATAGTTAGTCGGTTAGCCGTATTCAATCATGAAGTGTACTTTACACTCAAGTATAAACTGATACATGTTAAATTATGCCTGAAGAAATGTCTGGCATAGTGCTCAGGAGATCTGGTGACTGAGCTCTGCTCTTCCTCAGCCAGGTAACTTTTAAAAAGACCCCAAGACTCCCTGACCCAAAGGTTCTTCACAAGGGAAAAAGAGAGTCCAGGCAGACAACTGCTAGGTTCTAAAGCTTTATGTTTTGAGGACTGGACTGGACTGGACTGAAGAACTACACTGACCATTCCTAGGTTGAGGTACACCTTACTTTTAAAAAGCCCTTCTTCAAAACTGTAAACATATGGCCAGGCACAGTGGCTCATGCCTGTAATTCTAGTATTTTCGGAGGCCTTGCGTTCTAGACCACCCTGGGAGACTTCTGTCTCTACAAAGAAAAAAAAAAGAAAGAAAAGAAAAGAAAACTGTAAACTCGCAATTCATTAAGCACTTACTAATGTTAGGCAACATACTTAGTTCAGTGAGAAGTTCACATTCTCAAAATAGGTGGATAGTCAGGGAGCAAATACCCACCCGATGAGGTAACAGAGAGTGGAGTCATGTGGAGTCTGGAAAGCTGAATGTGGCCCTTCCCAGCTCCGTGGTTCTACGACACCAGCTCCAGGGACCTGGTCGGAGGCTGCAAACTGGGTTTCGTGGAGGAACTGGCAATTGGCGAGAACCTTGAGTGAAAGGCAAGATTTCCAGAGACAGAGATGAAATGGAGGAAATTCTAGGCAGAGAGAACAGAATAAATTACAGATGCAAACACAGAAAGTTCAGACATCTAAAGAATTTCTGAACCCAAACACCTAGCCACAACAAATCTGATTTGTTTGCAATCCAGGTTAGAGCATTAATTTATCTAGTCCATACACATTCCTGTGATACCCACTCTGTACAACACACCATGCTTGGTGATACAGAACATCCAGCAGTGACTCTGGACAGTCCAATATAGGTTTCAACTTGGTATTTAAAATTTTAAGTAATAAAATAAATGTATGCACATTTTGTACAAAATATGGAAGTCAAAGAAGATGACAAAGAACTAAATTAAAAATCACCTACCTTGTTTAAGCTTAAGGACTTTGAAGGTAACGCCTCACCCAGCACAGACTCAAAGATATAAATCTGGATGAATACAGAAGCAATCACGGATTAGCTCAAAGCAACATTTAAATTGATCTTTCCAGTGAAAAGGCATTAGAAACAGCAATCTAAAGAACACCTGTTTAGATGCACCAGCATCAACAATTAAGTTCTTCAGGGAATGAGTTTTCAGCAGCCTTCACTCCAGTAAGAGGCAATAGAGCTCAGCATTTTTATTACTGTAATCAAGAACATATAAGGGGACCAGAGGAAAATATTTACACCCACCTCTTAATCCTGAAGAGGAGAGAACTCCCTTTAAGTCACTCACCTAATTAGCATGGGCTGGGGCTGGGGGTGGAGAGACTGCAGGATTCTCTGCTTCACACTGTTCCCCTTTAAGAAATCTGGGATCTAGGCTTCCCAGTAAAAGAAAAAAAATTCACACTCAACCATGTGACCCAAGAAGCAGCAGGTGGTGAATCTGATTGGTACAGACGTGGAAGCAGCAAGTTTGGTGCCTGCATATGGTCTCTAGTCTAGGGTGGCTAGTACTACCCATGCTGGGTCACTCTGAAGCCACTAAGGTTGGCACTGCATGACTCCGGGGAACATCATGCACAAAGACAGAGATGGGAGTGTCAAGTGGGAAAGCTTGGTTTTCCAATCCTTGCTGCCCCCTTCCTAGGTGTCTTCCTAATTATAGTAATAACAGCAGCTAACATTCATTGAGCACTTACTATATGCCAGATGCTGTGCATTTTATGTGCAAAAATCTCATTGATTCTTTGCAACCACTCCATGACCTAGGTAATATTAATATCCCCATTTTATAGACAGTAGGGAGATTACAATAAATGTATTATCCCAGCTAACAACACGGGGAAGACAGGTGTAAACCAGGTCTGACTCAGGCAAGCAGAGCATGTGGTCACCCTCCTGATAAGGGCACTCAGGTGCAGAGTGCTAGGTTGCACAAGACCAAGGAAGTGTCTGAGCCAGGATTCTTTGCAGAGTCAGCCACAGAATGTTTCCATTGAACAGTTTTTTGTCTTCATGCCAGGCCTTTCTGAGTGTCCGTGTCTTTTCCTGTAAAATGTGGTAATGAAATCTATTTCACATAATTGTTAAGATTAAACCAGGGCAAAGTATCTAGTCTGAGGGGAGGAGTTCAAAGTGTGGTCACTCGGTAGACCCCAGTTCCTTTTCCCTAGCTCCACCGTGTGTGAGCTTAGCAAACGCCTTGACTTCTTTGGCCTTTAGTCGCCTCATTCATGCAAGGATGGGGTTGGATTAAGGAGAAAACATCCCTTTCAACTCTGGCACTCTTTCTTCTCTGGTTCCTCTGGAGTTCATCTATGTTCACGAATATATATGTAGCAGGAGGAGGAATACCCCTCTCCTCTGCCTTTAGTTCAGAGAAATGGGCGCTCTATTTATGCCTACTTGCATTTTCAGTGCTTCTAGAGATTGACATGAGGATGTGGGAAGACGCTCTCCTTCCATTCCCTTCTGCTAGTGCTGGAGCCCCCCATGTGGGCCTCTCCTCAATCAGGGGCAGAAATACCAGGCGTGAGCTGATGATCTGGGCTAGGAATTCCTTTTGGATTTGGCTGGGTGGAGTTTTTTCCCTACAGCTTCTCTCCTATCATCATCTTGTCTTTCTTGGGATCACAAAATGTCTGTACAAAACAAAAACAAAACAAACAACAACAACAACAAAAACAAGCCATAAACTGCTTTCAGAAGTCCTACTATAATGCCCATGTAAGGACCATTTTACCTAAAAGCAAACATTGGAATTGAATTGAGAATTAAACACCTTTGTGAATCAAAGGCAGTGAGAAGTGAAACAAGCACACAGGCTCATGGATGGTTCTTTGCAACTGTTACAAATCCTCAGGGCACCGTGGCCTCCAGAACAGGCAAGGACACCTGGCATGCATTTTTCTTCCCTCCCTTCTCCCTTCCTTATCTCAAAGGATAACATGGGGCACCTACTGTGTTATATATCAGGAACATGCTAACCTCTGAGGATTGCAATAAACCCCCAATAGGCCGGGCCCCTGCCTTCACGGGTTCCACCCCAGAGGTGAGAGAGATGCTAATCTAGGAAGCACACAAACGTCAGATGACGCCCCCAGGAGCCATGAAGGAGAAGGACAAACTGGGTGCCACAGAGAGCTCTGAGCGGGGGTGGGGGGAGGCTGGGCAAGGTCTCCCTGAGGAAGTGATGCGGCTCCGACCAGACGGGAAGGATTACACGGTTCTGGGCAGAGCAGAGGAAGCAGCTTGTGGAGGGAAGCTGGGCGAGTTTGAAGAACTGAAAGAGGCCGGGGCTCTGGAGCCCTGGGAACAGGGCAGAGGGAGCTGGCCCAGACGGCGCCACGCCTTGAGGCCTTTGTGAGGACTGGGGCTGTTCCTAAAAGTCAAGGTCAACTTTTACTAGTGTTTTCTGTGGGAAGGTGTTATGATCAGAGTTTATTTGAAAATGATCACTTCAGAAAAATGGCTCAAATGAGGCAAGGAAGGGAGCGAGGAAACAATAAGAACTGACAGTAGCTAATGTGCATGGAGCATGTGGCCGTGGACCGAGCACTACTCTGGGAGCCTTATACGCCTTTTCTCCTTTGCTCTTACACAGCCCTGCAGGCCGGGGCTATGATCCCCGCCTTTTCGCCAAAGAGACAACTGAGACATAAAATAACGTGAGCAGCAATAATAGTCAGCTCGTAAGTGCTAGGGCCAGGCTGTGAGGCTGGTGATCCCAGAGCCCACTGTGTCATCGCCACATCCCAGGGCTCCTTTCGGACCTGGGCCGGGCAGCCCGTCCCCAAGGTGGTGGCCGTGGACGGAATCCAGAAGCTATTAAATGGGAAGAACCATTTAAGAGGCTCAGCCCGGAGGTGGGTCTGTGCATGTGCCAGGTCGGTGGGGAGTGTGCTCAGGCGGCCAGAGCACTTGGGAGGGGCCAGGGTTGGGGTCAAGAGCATATCCAAGGTCGTGGACACCTCTGGACAGCTCTGGAGCGGAGGAAGAAGCAGCAGCTTTCATAACCCTGCGTGGGCACTCGTGTTTTCTTGCTTTCTTCTACAGGAGATTCCATGGGATCTAGTAAGAACAGATCACTTTAGTTCTCTTCTTTTAAAAACCAGACCTAAGCCAGTTCTGTTCCTGCTTTATTTATTTATTCAATTTGATGTTTAATTCTTTTAGTTTCTAAGAGTTTTACTTTCACCCTGACTGCATTCCTAAAAATTCTGTCTGAAGCTTGCTCGCATTCACAGGCTCATTGATCCCCCCCCCCAGTGTTAATCTGAGCAAATTGTCATGTTTTGTAGCTCCCGAACACTTCCTCTTCCAACTGACATTCTTAATTCTAACACTGTTCAGCCTTGACCCTTGGCATGTATATATCATTTAATTTCAACACAGTGCTTTAGTTGTCTACATGTTAAAATTTTTAAAGCAATACAAACTATATTTTTTCTACAGCTGCTACTAACATACATTTTTTAACACCCAGTTACTACATTCTTGCTTCAAGATAATTTTTTGGAAAACTTGCTAAAGAACAATCTTTTCACAGATTTCTAGTCCAAACTACTGGACCACAAAGACCTATTTGGCATAGCTGACACATTTGCATGCATACACACACACAATTTTAAAAAGGAAGGCGAAGGCATGCACTATTGCAAACATGTTTTAAATTTTAAACTATATCACCAGAGGGAGCGCTCTAGCAAATTAGTCAGAATGATGGTTCTAATGCTGCCTGCCGAGTGGCTGGGCTGTCTCCCCTAACGATCCCACAAAGGATCCCTCTCTGTTTCTTTGTTAAAATGGTTAAAATGCGCCGTGGCATGGGGCGCGGCTGCGCGTTCATCAGTTCACGAGATGATTATTTGGCATTTACTACGTGCCGGAGACTGTGGCAGGGGCACAGGGATGTTCCAGAAGGGCACGAGTGCCATCTTACATTTCAGTCTCGCGGAGGAATGGGAACCACAGGAGCTATTGGTTACAGGGCAATGGTAGTTGCCATAGAGGAAGCACAGGCCATAGGGGAGGCATCTCACCTGGGGTGTGGGGCTCCAGCCAGAGTTTCTGCAGGAAGAGAGGTTTAAGCTGAGACCTGAAGGATGAGTAGACGTTATCCAGGAGAAAAGAAGAAGAAAAGAGATTTCCAGGCAGAGGGAGCGGCATATTCAAGGACTCAGAGGTGAGCAAGGACAGAGGGTGCTGCTACAAAACTAAAGGAATTTCAGGAGGGTGGATCTCAGAACGCAAAGGATGGTTGGTGAGTAAGAACGGGTCAGGCAGGGGCGTGTAACCATGTTAAGGAATTTGAATTTATCCTAAGGGTAGTGGGGAGCCATTGAAAGGATCAAAGCAGGAAGTGTGGAGAATCGATTGAGGAGGGAAAGCTGGAGGCAGGGGGATCAGTGAGGAAGTTGCTGTAATGACACAGAGGAAATGGTGGCCAGAACTGGGGTAGTAGCTGAGGGGGAGATTCCAAAGAGAGCTGGAAGGTTGTCGCAGGGGGCAAGGGAAGGGGAGAAGAGAGGATACCTCCCGAGTCTCTGGCACAGTGAACTAGGTGGAAGATGGAGCCATTCCCTGAGAGAGAGAACGCTGGGGGCAGACAGATTTTGACATGCTGAAGTTGAGGTGCCTGTGGGGCACCCACAGTAGATGACCAATGTATGATTAGTTAGTTAATAGTTGGTTAGTTGAGGAATCTGGATAAAAAATACAGACATGATAACTGAAGCTAGCTAAAGGAGTGGAAGAAAGTACTGAAGAGGGGTTGTAGGTGCCCAAGAAGAGGTTTCCAGTGATGTTAGCAACATGGGTGTCACCGTGATTTGGAAGGGGCAAGGTGGGGCGGTGGCGTCAGAAGCCAGGCTGCAGAACGAGGACAGGAGCAAGTCGTAGGCTATGTAAATATCACTTTCAAGGAGTTTAACAGGAAAGGGAAAAAAGGGTCAGGGGACAGCTGCTTGGGTACCTGGCTTAGGAACTGGGGGGCTCTGGTGAATCTGAATATCAGTGACAAAAATCCAGGAGGCAGGGACGGGCTGAGAGTTCCTCCAAGAGAGGTCCTACTGGGAGAAGAGGGTGGGTGTGGCACCCAAGACGAAGATGTTTTCACTGATGTTTTTATTTTCCAGGTTAGTGGAAGGCTAGTTAATCTATTAAGGGGCGGTGGGGAGTGCACAGAGTTTGCAGGATAAGAGAGTAGCGTAGAATGGAGAAAGTTTATCTTAAAAAAAAAAAACCAGTATATTTTTAATTAAAGAAGAAATATACACCCACGGGCTTTTAAAAAAATCCAAAAAAGTATGCAATGAAATGTAAGGCTATGCTCCACCCCAGTGGCCCAGCCCCAAAGCACCCCTCCCTGGAGGCCACCAGTGTCCTGTTTCTTGCATCTTCTTTCAGAGATATTCTATGCTGTGCTCTCACCCTCGCTTTTTCACCTAACATTGTGTCTTGGAGATGGTGCTACATTTGCACAAATAAGTCTACGCCATTATGAACCACACTCTCTTTAACCAGTTATTTGCACATACTGCTTGGCTCACAGGGAAGAATGTATGTGTGGGAAAAACATGTAGCCTTGGAGTTGCCCCTAAAGAGGTGGTATCAATTTACATTGTGTTATAGTCCTCCCAATCACAGACAATGTAATGTATGAGTAAATATTTTTATTTTAGCCAATCCAATAGGTGGAAAATGAAATCTTGTTTTATTTTGCGTTTTTAAAATTGTGGGTAAGAGAATGTTTTCAACATTTAATAGCCAATTTGGTCTCTTTTTTTGGTGAACTTACTGTTCATATTCTTGTTCACTTTTCTCTCTCCTATTGATTTTGAAGAACGGAGAAGCTTCCAGTGGACTTTGTGGGAAGGGGGAAAGGATGGAGAGGGCTGGGCCTCCAGGGCACACCCAGGCTCCCCCATTTCTGCAGAGGAGCTGAAGGAGCACCCTGTAGGTGCTCCCGGGATTGCACAGAACTTAGTTGAATTGGTATTTGCAGCCCTGGCCTGTGATTTCTCTCTCCAAGAGGTTTGCAGTTCCCTGGGGCCACTGCGGACAGACAGGCCTGCAGCACAGAGTGGGAGGGAAGGAAACCCTCGCTCTCCACCTTCCCACTGTGGGCCTGTGCGTGGGTGAGAAGCCGGCGGAGGAGCAGGAGGCTGGATAAAAACAGTTCCTGGAAGTGGGTGAAGCACCCTGCGTTCCTGCGTCAGCCTTAGACCCGGACACCTGATCGTGCCGGGAAAGGGGTTTCGGGGTCTCCTTGCTGGGTCTTGGTGTTCACTTGCGGACACCAGACACCCCACTTGCTCTGAATGGCGTGGCCCTCCAGACCTGGAGTGACCAACACACCGCTGGTCTGCTGCACTTGGTGGCTCTGGATGCAGCTCTTTTCTTTTCTTTCTTCTCTCTCTTTTTTTTGACAAATATGCGGCCATATGTGTTTTATTTATTCATTTTATTTCAAAAGATTAAGGGTGTACCAATGTTTTTGTTACACAGAGCACTTTTGTAATGCTTGAGTCAGGGCGGTAAGCGTGCCCATCACGCAAATCGTGTTCACCGTACCTGTTAGGTAGGTTTTTGCTCCTCCCCTTCACCCCTCGCCCCTGCTTGAATTCCAATGACTTTTACTTTTCTCTGTGCACACGTGCGCCCATTGGTCAGTTCTAACTTATCAGAGAGCACACGTAGTGCTGGCTTTTCTGTTCTTGAGGTACTTCCCTCAGGAGAATGTGCACTAAGCTCTTGATGACCACGTGCCCCGCAGCTGGGCACCTTTGCCCACAGACTGTCACCACCGAGACCCGCCCTGCCAGCTGGTCTCCTGGTCCACACAGAGTCCGGGGCTGAGGGACCGAGGGCAGGAGGGTTAAGAGACGAAGGATGCCGGGCAGGGCTGGGCGTCCTCATCCTCAGCAGGGAGATGGCTCCCACCTGGTGCATTCCCCGCAGAGGAGCCTCAGGGCCTAGAAGGTATGAGGGGCTACGTTGTGCCCTAAACTCCTCAATGGGAAACCCAGAAAGTTCCTTTTCTCAGGGTAGAACTTGGAGTTTCTGTTACACATGAAACCTCAAAGAGCTGCAAGCTGTTTTGTAAACCACCTTATTCATAACGTACAAATCACACAGTTAAAAATGACTTAAGAAACCAAAGGACAGAAATACATTTCAAGCATTTGTTAGCACATGTGACAGGCCAGGTGCGGAACTAAAAGACTTTACACGTGTTTGGCCCTTACGGCAACCCTGTAAGGTAGTGACCACTATTATCCCCATTTTACAGATGACAGAAGTGAGGCTTAGGGCAACTGGGTACCTTTCCCTAACTCACAGGGATCGTGAGCGGCAGGGCAGGTATTTGTATTAGCACTGTCTGAGGCTGAAGTGTGTGCACAGGATGCTATATCGTCGCTCTGTGCACACTCAGGATTCCAGCCTGTCAATGTCGCTGTGGCCAAAGAAGCCTCTAGAGGCTTCTCAGTACTTTGCAGATTCCTCTTTTCCTGAAAAGGGGCCTGCATGGGGGTCCTGCCCCAGGATACCTACACCTATCGCAGGTTATCAAGACAGCCCCACTTGCATCACTCAACAGGGCCTTTGCCTGCGTGCAGCTGAGCCTCTCTCTGGTCTAGTGATCAGATGAAGGACTTCTGATGCGTAGATGATTGCTTAAATTACTAAAATCATGATTGAAAGGGGCATTAACATTACAACTCCTAATATTCAAATGCATTGGGCAGTCTAGCATTTTCCAGCTACATTTTCATAACCATCGCTTTTAGATTCTACTTCTTTCATTAAAAATAAATTCTTGCCCCCACCTCCTACTCAATGCCTTCATTTGTGACTGAAGGTTCAAGCTTGGAATCTGGTACCCCTGGGAGGTACAGGTGTTGGGGTGCAGGCCCAAAACTCAAATTCAGAGGGGCAGGTTATTTTATTTTTCAAGCCTCTAAATGGCTGAAGGTGCTAAATATGTCACTGCTGAAAAGGAAATGGAATACAAAGAAAAAACACACCCACTAACTCACTATTTAAAAGGACAAACATTCAAAAACTGTGGACAGTGGAAAGTTGTTTTTTTTTTAACCTTTTACTTCATAAAGGTTATTAATGAGAGGTCTAATTGAAATTTTCTTTCTCGAAATTTAAAGTTTCACCTTTCATTGTTCAGGTCAATGCTGACATTAAAGTACTACCTTTCTTTACAACATACATTGTTACCTGGGACATTTACAGAGTGAACCATGTGGAAATGAGAACGTATTCCTACAGGTAAAAATTACTGTGGTCTGTTAACTACTCAAAAAAAATCAGCAATTTTGTAAGATTGTTCTGTATCTGTCTTCCCTTTGTCTTTAGAACTCAACTTTTAGAAAAGTCCTTCAAAATTTCTCACTACAAGTAGTACATGGCTTCTCAAATACTAAAAACGCCCAAATGGTACTTTGGTTTTCAATGCTCTCCATCCACTGTAAGTTCCTAAACTATGTCTTGGAGTGGGGAGTGGGGGGGGGGGGGTCGGGAAGAAATGAATGAGGAATAAAGAATGAAGCTTTTCTTTCACAAGCAGTGGAGCTGCCCCCAGTCATAATTTTCAGTTCCTAATAAAGAAAAGTGCAGCAATTGAAATGGCCCAAAATTACTTGTTGTTGAAAAACTAGCTTTTTTTTTTTTTTTTTTTGGCATAGTTGGAAATTCAGAGGGTCATACTACTTTATAGAGGACACTAAAAGAGGCCTAACCTTCCAGGTTGACATTGAGGGGCATGACTCAAGCCACCCCTCAGTCCCTCTTTGAACAAGACAATGGTGACTGTCCACATGGGGTTCCTATGTTTGAGGAATATTCTTCCTAAAGCCTGCTTTGTTTTGGTTTTGTATTCTTAGGAGGGTGATGTATTGAGGATAACTAGAAAGGGGAAAGGGAGAAAAATATATATTTCCAAGTCGAAGACAATTTGTGGCATAATATCTCAATGAATGTGAATTGAATTTCACTGGCATCTGCACCCACAGTCATGGCAACTAAAAAAGGTCACTTCAAGAGGAAAATGCCAATTTCTGGAGTGCCTGGATTACAGAGACCAGTGGCAGCTCCCCGGAAGTTCCAAGAGTTGCCCTCTCAGCTCTCTTCTCTCCCCCACCTTTCCCCACCCCTGTTCTCACTCTCAGCCTGTTGTGATGTGGTATTAGGAAACCCATGTCTGAGGGACATGTTCTCCCCAAGAAAGGCATTATGTTGTTTGTTTGGAGACAGGCTCAGGGATGAATCCTGGCTCTCCCATCTGCAAGCTGTGTGATACAGTCCAATTACTTAACCTCTCTGGGTTGCAGGGTGCTCACCTGTGAAATAAGGACAATCTAACCCGCTGTGTGGATTTTTTAGAGTAACTGAGGAAGTACATTCATAAATGCAAGCTTCTGGGTTCTAGTTTTCCCCACTGTCCAGCTGTGTGATCTCATGCAAGTAACTAACTTATATTTGGTTTATATATGAGCTTCCTCATCTGTAAAAACAATACCTATCTCATATGGTCAGGGATAATAATATTCACCTCATTTAGTCTTTAAAAGACTTGCAAGTTTCTGGCACATCGTAGTAAATGCTTAATAAATCTAGCTATTATTATTATTAAATAACATATGTGTAAAGTACCCAAGACTTGGCTGAGAAGGTATGTTTTATAAATGTTTACACGTACTAGTTTGAAAGCTGTAACTGGTTATATTTTGACAAATCTTCAACTATTCAAGCTAAAAACACAGACACACATATCTATAATTTTTGAATGTTTTATTGAAGCAAAACATACATACAGCAAAGTGCAGACATCTTATGTTAAATTTAATTACATTGAACCCTGTTTTTAGGCGATTTAAAAAAGCTAGATGCTTTCTCTGCTGAGTCCATCAATTGGAAGAAAGGAGATTAATTTACCTAATTAAAAGATAGTTTTATTTAGAGAGAAAAAAATCCTACATTAAATATACACAGTTTTTACCAACAAACAGCAGGGCATTTTATTCATGTAATTATCCCATCTTTATTCATGTCCTGAAGATTTCTTGCCATCATCAGGACATTGGCAGTCATTGTAAAGCAGAGGTGACACTTTGATAAAAGTGCCTTGGAGTTTCACCTCTTTAGCACCCCTGATTTGGAATCTTAATTTTTCTTTCCTTGATTATATCTTATAAGAAGTTCAACAGCTTCTTTTGAAAGAGCTTGACAGACAGATATTTTGTATAAACGTCTGTTTTGGAAGCACCAACATCTCCTGGCTTTGAACAGCCTTTTTTCTGAAAGCTTTGGCTGAATTCACCCCTTAAGAGCAAATGACAATTCCTCTGAGCAGCTCCTCTACCTAGCGACAGACATGTTTATTTTGACAATGATTGCAAAGCTCATTTCTGATTTCCAAACCATTCAAACGTGAAAAAGCAGGTGTCTTAGAATTGAGGGAACACTATTTTAATAATTTGTAACTTACCTTTCACTAAAAGCAATAAAGGTTGTTTCTGTGCAAAAGAACTGGACTTTATCATCATGATTCTCTCTTTGGCTTCACGTTTTGGGAGCTAAGCTGTAGCAGGGGCTAGAGACTCAAAATGAAGAGTCTTGAGTATTTTTCCAAAGCAAATAGCCTTTCATGATAACTTATCTTTCATATTAATAGAGATCATTTCGAAGTGCCTCTTCTGTTCTAGGTACTGTGCTATGCACATTATCTCTTTTAGTAATTACAAAAAAATTCTATAAACTTGGTAGCGTTATTTATTTTTACAGATAAAAAAATTCTCTGGGGCTCAGAGAAATAATTGTTCCAGCTAACTCATGTATGTGGAAGATCTTGAACTTGAACCCAAGCCTGTCAGATTCCAACGCTTAGACTCTTTCAACAACAAACAGTAACTTTCTTTAGTTGTTCCATTTTAAGTGTATTTAGTGTGCTCAAAACACAAAGAACAACCACACAGATCTGTTGTGGGTGGAGTATGTCACACACACGTAGCAATTCATTATGGAATTTCCTTTCACTGAAGCTGTGTAAAGCATAAAAACCTCACAGGCGTAGACTATTGGAGGGAAGGTTGGATGGAATTAATAGAAAGTATGAATTTTAAACTCATTTTGTATAAAATAGATTTTCCTAATACCTTATGGATTTCAGAATGGATTCCCACCATTCTCTCATTTCATGCTCATCACAATCCCTTGAACCAGCCAGAGTTGGTATTATCAACCAAATTTTACAGGTAAGAAAAATAAGGGCTGCAAAAGTTAAGTGCCTTGCCTATGGTCACAGCGCTATTCAGTACTAACCCCATACCTTCCTACTCTGCAGGGTGACCTAACAAATTCCTTCTGAATTACCAGATAATTATTGGATAAGAATCATATGTATTCTTATATTAATTATTCATATATAAGGGATTGCCTGAAGTGCTCAAAGATGTATTTCAAACATTCTCCTTGTAAGCTCATTTACATCATTCTTCTGCACTACTTAGCAAGACAGGGTTTGCTAAATGGAAGGAAAATTTCTGCCCAGATCCCAATCAAGTTATTATAAATTCCAAATTAATAGGGTCTAAATAAATAAGAGCTTATTATGGAGCTAAAAGCTGATAATGTTATTTGTTTCTGATATCTTTTTTCATTTGCTTCAGCCCCAATTTGAGCATTTTATCTGCTGCATTTTTTTTTCTCTGTTTCCTCATTAGAGAAACAGGGCAAGAGAGGCATACAAGGAAAAAAATTACTCGTATGTGAATAAAATTAATAACCTGAAATTATAGAAAGGGGCAGAGAGGCATCTTTTGGGTAATTTATCATAATGTTTAGTAACAGCAATTTGCAGTAATGAAATAACTAATCTTTACTTCTCCTGGGTATGTGTTGTATTTATCGGTTTATGCTTTACTTACATTTTTTTTATTACTCCATTTGTTAAATTATTTAAACTTACAAGGCAACCTCTAACTTATTAATGGTAAAGCAGGCTTCTCAAATGGGAGTCATGCAAATAATTATTTCATTTTTTATCTGTGTTTTTAAGGGACCCAGATATCTTTGTCGATTACCCTGGGATTTATAGGGACTAAAAAGCTTGAGATCACTCACTACCTGGGACAGGTAACCGGGCTCTAATTCTAAAGACTGTGAGGGCTTACCTCTATAAAATAAACTTCATATAAAAATCATCTGGGCGGAAATTTGGTTTTCCTTGTGCTGGGTTTCCTTAGGCTTTTAAAAGAGTCCTGAGGGACCGAGATGAGTGAGAGACAGGGGGATGGCATGAAAGGCCCAGTGCTCTTAGAGATACTTCTTCCATGATTAAAAAATAATGAATTTTTTGTTTGCCAGGTGCAAGGAATAAACACTCTTGGATTCTCTCTGTTCTGTCGTTTTCCCTCTAATCTGCAAACACACACAAGGGCTCCTCTGTTCCTTCCCTCAATCACATTTCTCATTCAGACGTCCTTCCTGTTTGGGGTTCTATTTCTTAACTTCCATTTGGTTTTTCCCTTTCCTGTATGGGCTTCTAAGTTTGTTTGTTTTCAGGTTTCTTGCATTTTTCTATTTTTGAATTGTTTCTTTCTGCAGGACAATATCTGTGTCTCATTCCCTTTTCATTCTCCTCCCTGTCTATTGTGTACCTGGTTTTATTCATCATCTTTGCTTCTATTTACTTCCCCCCTCCAGGCTCTATTTCTTTATCTCGAGTCCCTGATTTCCTCTCCTTGATTCTCCTGTTCCCATCTCCGTGCCCTTTGACCAAACATCCTCTCCCCACCCTGCTTAAAGCAACTGAAGCAACACTCCCAAGTAGAATGGAATAGGGAGAAGAGACCAGAAAGAATAGAGAGATGGCAGAGGGAACCTGGGAAGGGCACTTAGTCACGTTAACGACTTCCCCATCCTCTGCTCTCTCCTCCTCTGTCTGCGTGTGTCCTAGCCAGGGACCGAGGCAGCACAAAGGAATAAAGCAGAGGAAATAAAGGTGAGGGCTTGGGGCACTGTGACTGCCAAGCCGTTCTTTAAATACTCCCCCATCAGCATTTGTCTCCGGAACTCTACGGAACAGGGCTGTGTTTAGAGCACAGAGCAACTCAGCTCAGCTTGCACCCAAGCTGGGACCCAGACTCTCTTGACTCTGAAACTGCAGGGAAGTGTAGCCAGAACGTTTCCACTTGACCCTAAATCACTCTCCAGCTACCTGTGGCGGGTGCTAATGCTGCCGCCCAGAATAAACAGCTTACCTCTCAGGACTTGACTCTGACCCAGCCTCACCCTTGGCATTTTTTATTTTTAAACTATTTCCAGATATGTTTATAAATAAACCACATGTTTGAGAACCACCTTGCTGCCACTCTGATTGTCCTGCAGAGGAAAAATCCGTGACAGCTAACACTGTGGAAATTTTGCTTCTCTCTCACCCTTCAGGGGGAAAAAAAGGGGAAAAAAAGCATAATAAGTATTTAAAAGCCAGATGAACAAGAAGCTCTCAGAAAAACAATTTTACCGGCCCAGTCATAGTAAGATGACCAAGTGTGCAAACAACTTGACCTTTCTCACCTTCCCTCCTTGTGCCTGGGGTGGCTTCTGAGGCATCTCCAAGCCTCCGTCTGGGGGCAGTGGGGACCGAGGAGCGAATTCCTCTCGCTTGGACTGCTGCTGAGGACGATGATGACATAGCTGACTCCATTTTTCCTTTTCCAGGCAGGTGTCAGGTTGTTGATTTTGAAACTGAGTCCCAGGGAAAACACTCAACTGTTCAACCGCTTCAAAACAACAACAAACCTGCACTTTTTTTTTTACATGTTTTTAATTGACAAAAGAAGTCCCTTTTTGGGAGGTGAGATAAATGGGAAATTATCCCAAATTTGGAACATTGTTTTCCAGCATCCTCTGTGATGCCTGTCCCTGCCCCTCTCTAGCCTGCTCTTTAGACAAAAGGGAGCAGAGCTGGGTCTTAGGAGTTGCTGAAGGAATGACAACAAAGGCTGCCACGGCCTGAGCCCTTTGTCTAACCCCGCACAGACTGAGGGTGGGTCTGAGCGAAGGCTGAACCCCCAGGCAGCCTTGGGGCCTCAGGATCTGCCCACTCAGGGTTACTGTCATGTGGGGACTTCTTGGTGCAGGGGGGATCTTTTTAGCAACATCTGCAGATTTTTGTTTTTATTTCCTGGCATCCTGGAGATAACAAAAGGATGAGCTAAGAGCCGACTCCATATAATAGAATCATTACACACACACACACACACACAGAGTTAGGAATAAATTATATTCTCACAAATATACACACAAAAATTATGTATGGGGGTTCTAGTTTTAGTGCTTATTTTTCCTAAATAAGTTAAAAAGAAATAAAAAGAAACAAGAAACGAAAATAAAAAACAAGAACAAAAAAATATCCATGGCCAGGTGAGGGCCAGTTACTGGTATTCTTGAGTTTTTCAGGTTCTGTTGTTTGTGACGCCTCTCTCCTTGATTCCTACCTCCAAGGGTTGGTGTTAGAAAAGTCACCGCCTAGTCTCTGGGCTCAGGGCTCTCATCCCCTTTGAAAAGCTGTGTCACCGTCTTTGTTTCTATTTGGTAACAGGCTGGGCTTGAGCGGCTCCGCACACAGTGTTAGCTCCCGTACAGAGCCAAGCGATGGTCCAGCTTAGGACGCTGCCCTCCTCGCCAGAAAAAAACATCATGTTCTCCATGATAGAGAAGCTCTGAACTCCTGTTACTTCTTCTTTTTTCTTTTTTTTAGAGGGGGGGCAGGGGGGGCGGGGGGGTGTGTCTCACTATGTTGCCCAAGCTGGACTCGAACTCCTGGGCTCAAGGATCCTCTCTCCTCAGCCTCCTGAGTCGCTGGGACTACAGGCTCACACCACCTTGCTAGGCTGATTTGTACTTTACACTGAGTTTCTGTTTTCTAAGTTCTCCTTCAGCACTAGACACAGCTGAGCTGCCTTTTTTTTTTTTGTAATTGTAATAGTGGCTCTCACCAGTAACAAAATCTTATCCTCATTATTCAAAGGGGGAGGGGAGGGAGGGTAGTGCAAAATATATCCATAGGGATAATATTGGTTGCCCAATAGCCATTCACACCTGTTATTGTACTGTCATGATGCAAGCCTTAAAGTGACATTTAAGTGTTTTTGATATCCTGAGATGAAAAGTAATTGAAAAGAGTAATTGTTGGGATTGGGCTGTCATAGCATTTTCTTAATAATATCAGAGCATATTAGGGTTAATGAACATCTTGGGTTCTCCTAATTTTCCAGGCAATATTCATAACGAACCCATGATACAAGCCTTCCCCTCCAGGCTTACGCATTGGTTAATCATCCTTCATTTCCACGGCACACCTCCTGCCCCTACCAGATTCTCATAGCAGCCTCCCAAGTTAGAGAAACAGACATGATCAAATGAGAGAAACAGGGAGGCTCAAAGGGGGGGGTACATTGCAGGGGGTCTCTGGGAGCGCCCTGGCCTGGGTCTCCAGCCCATGGTTCCTTTCATTTCGGCTGGCTGCCAGCTCCTAGTACAAATCCATGGTGCACTAAAAGATGTTGATTTCACTTACAGGTTAGGCTAGTTTTCAGTGTCTTGTTTGAACATTCTGTTTTTGATTTTTATTTTCCAGTTTTTCTAGTTGGGTAAGACTCAGGTAGATGAGTTGGATCCTAGGAGAGATTTCTCACCTATCCCACTCTGACTACAAAGGCTTCCCTGCAGATGGGATTTAAAAGGGAAATCAGGAGAGTAAGCTTAGAAGCCCCAGGTGAGCTATGGAGCCAAACCCTTGTTTTTGCATGGAGCAGACAGGAGCATGTCATGCAGACCCGAGTGGGAGGGCTGGATAGTCTTTCTTTTTTCACTTTTTCTCTGAGGCGGAAAAATTTATGTTTTCCTTGCTGTACAAAATGAAACAGTACAGAGAAAGTGAAGTTTTCTGCAATCTTAACATTTTTCCACCACTGTCTAGGGGCTGCCACATTGATGGTTCAGATATATCCTTCCAGGCTTTTTTTTTTCTTTTTTTTCTGAGACAATCTTGCTCTGTCAGCCAGGCTAGAGTGCCCTGGCATCAGGCTAGCTCACAGCAACGTCAAACTCCTGGGCTCAAGTGATCCTCCTACCTCAGCCTCCCAAGTAGCTGGAACTATAGGCATGTGCCACCATGCCTGGCTCATTTTTTCTATTTTTAGTAGAGATGGGATTTGCTCAGGCTGGTCTCAAACTCCTGACCTCAAGCAAACCTCCCATCTTGGCCTCCCAGAGTCCTAGGATTACAGGTGTGAGCCACCACACCTGGCCCCTAGTTCTCTATTAATGAACATTAGATTTAAAATTTTGTGCTAGAACTCCAAACTGCTGAAATAAACATCCTTTTATATACATCTCTGTATACAGGATAAAACATTGCTCATTCCTTCATACTCTTACCAGCCTTGGGGATAGCATTTTATTTATTTAACTTTTTATAAAAACTTTTGCTGATTTGACAAATAATACCTAGTTGTAATTTTCATTTATTTGATGACTAAGGAATTTATTTTATATGATTTGTTGCCCTGAATTACCTGTTACCTTTTTAAAATTTTTTAACAGGTTTTCCTTTACATATTTATTTATTCCCAGAGCCTGCCCTTCATCTCATTTTGGCTTTCCACACTGATCCAATGGCAGCATTCCTGGGGAGAGCTAAGTTCTAATCAGGAAGAGAAGGGACAAAGCAAAATGATAAAATGCAGATTTTATCTTTCGCCTGGGCATCTGCTGGAATGTTTATCTTTTTGTTATTATTTTATAAGAGAAGGATTGAAATCTTGTGTGAAAGCATGCATATAAAATTCCAGTGATGCATCTAAGATTAAAAAAAAACAATTCTTTTTTATGTTTTCATAATTCTCTAATAAACTCAATAGAGATAAGCTAAAGTTTACTTTTGTTTAAGCAAATTTTTCTAGTGCAGTGTAAATCATGTAAAGACTTGAAAAAAGAAAGAAACACGCAAGAGAAAAGAACAGCTTGTTTTCCAGTGTCCCTTGCCCTCTGAGAACACTTTTAGGGAGATGGTGAATATGCTAAGGACATAATTCATATATATTTAACACACATTCCTCATTAGCAACTCTTCCTTATCCTATCTTAAGATACGCATAAGTGAAAGTGATAAAAATTGTATCTTTTAACTATTCTAAATGACAGACTTTCATTCATTCTGACTGATTCCTCCTCTGTCCAAATTACTGAAATTTTCTTATAATACTTAAAAACAAGCCCATTTACAGAGCCAGTGACATCATGATGATCCAAACTGCATTCATTTTCTCCCTCACACATTTTCCTATTAGATGAGTGGCTTCCTTGTTTAAATATGGAATTCACTGATCATAAAATGGATTTCATCCAGATAGAAAATGTGAAAAAATGAACTCATGGGAAATGACCCTTGAAATTCACACCACCCTCAAGGCTTGAAAGGGTTTTCTATTTCATCAACTTTAGATGAGCCATAATAATAAAATGTGAAGAGCCATACAAAGATGAGAAATTCAGGAGTCACATACTTCATAGCTCTTCCCAAGTCTTGTTTTTCTTAACCTAACTCATTCTCAGCAGTTACAGCCAGCCCAGTTGGCCTCTCCCTGGGAACTGCACCCCTCTGTTGAGCTAAGGGTTCCTTCTCTGTGTTTCCAGAACACTCCGCCCTGCCTCCCCTTATCATTCACTATACAATTTTGAAATTATATGGGATGTGTCTTCTCCCCAACTTGATTGCTAGGCCCAAAGGTCAAGAGCCACGTGTCATTCACCTTTGTGTACCTACTAGCGCTCACAACACCTGGCTCTTAGCAGTTACTTATTTTGTGTGCTACTGTTAATATTTGAACCATATGGAGAAAGATTTGGTCCCCATTTTTGCTCACCTGTGGCAAACCCAGCTGATTGCCAGCTCACAGCCATCACGGCTCCTGTCCCGTTTATCCTTGCTGGTGATCCAGGCTTGATTTTGTTTGAAGGTCCTGAGCTCAGGAAATGACTCCCCTTGCCAGGCTGGGGTGGGGACGTGAAGGGTGATTAGACCAGGCAGTCTTGGCAGGCTCATTCCCTGGCCTGTGGCCCGATCCTAGCCAATGAGGCCTGGGAGAAGCCATCTGGGAGCTGTGGGGAAGGCTTCTCTTAGAGTACAGAAAGACTCATTCGAGGAGATCCCCCTTTCCACTGGGCATTACTGTATTGCATGGGATGTTGGGGACTGTTGCAGATATCTTGCAATGAGAGGTGGGACATCCCCAAATCTGCTAAAGACTGCAGAGAGATCCTTGATGGTCTGCTTGGTCTGGAGCCACCTGCCTGCAGACTTTCATTTTGAGAGATAATTCACCCCTGATTGGATCGTAACAGTACATCATTACAATTAATAAAGAAGGAAGACACCATAGGGGATTCAGGAGTCTTCTTTTGGGGGGAATGGAGTCAAACTGGAAAGTCAAAAGGAATCAGAGGTTTTATCTTATGGTAGGCAAGCCTATGAATGACCTTGGTTGCCATTTTCAAGTTCTTGGAGAGTTTTATGGACGGGATGTCAAACAATTATTCTCCGTGACTTCTATTCTTTTTTTTTTTTTTTTTTTTTTGAGACACACTCTCACTCTGTTGCCTGGGCTAGAGTGCTGTGTCATCAGCCTAGCTCACAGCAATCTCAAACTCCTGGGCTCAAGCGATCCTTCTGCCTCAGCCTCCCAAGTAGCTGGGACTACAGGCATGAGCTACCATGCCTGGCTAATTTTTTCTACATATTTTTAGTTGGCCAATTAATTTATTTCTATTTTTAGTAGAGACAGGGTCTTACTCTTGCTCAGGCTGGTTTGAAACTCCTGACCTTGAGCTATCCGCCCACCTCGGCCTCCCAGAGTGCTAGGATGACAGGCGTGAGCCACCGGGCCCGGCCTCTCCGTGACTTCTGAAGACCTAAGTCAAAGGGGAGATGGAATTAAAACAGGGGAGACTCTGGCTGGATTTAAGGGAGAACTTACCTGTAAGAATGATAAACACTGACATGGGCTACTAAGGCAAGAGTGTGTCTGTTTGGAAAAGGACAAGAATGGGCAAGTAGAGTCTTTGAGAAGTTTATTATTTATCTACTTAAAGGCAATGAGAATAACCAAAGACTACTTGAAGTTCACCATTTTATGCTGATCTGGAGAAGAGAAGCTACTGAAATTTAGATGAGGAATCAGCTACAGACTTGCAAAAGGATTCACAGGGCGACAAGTTTGATCTGACTAAGCTGGAAATACCTGTTTTAGCTCTAACAGGACAAAATGTCAACCCAACATCCAGGTTATAATTTACGTTGAACACACACTACTTTATCAGAGCTTTGTGATTAGTCACATGCCCAGAACAAGGACATTACATGAGAAATGTAGCCTCAGGAAAAGTGGCTGATTATTTCCGGGGTGCTTATTAGTAAGGCTGATCCTAATCTGAATCCACTTTTTCATGGAAGAATGTAAAAATGAGTCCTGGATCTGGCCAGCCCTGCTGACCACGTCAAAACTCTAAAATACACACACCATGCCAGTGCCCAGGCAGCCTGCAGGACAGCCACTCTGCTGGGCCACCTGGTCCTGAGACCAAGGCCTGGGTTGAAGGAACTACTCAAACAAATGGTATGCACATTGATTTACTAGCTGTGAAAGTATGGCGCTTGATCATAATTAGCCTGAGACAATAACTACCTCTCCCCTTACAACCAATTTTATATAAAAGCTATTATTAGCAAGACTTTCGAATTAACCCCAGAAGCTAATGTAAATACAATAAAGGCATATTAAAATCTACTTGAAAAAGTCCATTCTTTTCATTTGATTATGTGCACACCACTTCATTTTACTGAGATTGCCACTGGGGCATTTCTTTTCCTTCTAAAATTTGTAGGACAAATCTTAAATTGCAGATTCCACATATTCCGAAACGCGACATTCTTGCACAAATCAACAAGTCTTCTGGATTGCGCTTCTATCCAGGCTTTTACTAACAGCATGAGCTGACACAGACAGGGCAGTGGGTACCAGCTCCTTCCAGCCCCTTCCAGCCTGTTCCAGCTCCTCTACCCTTTCATCTTGCTTTTGAGAATCCCCTCACACAGCAGAGGGGCACGGGCCCTGCCCTCATGGCACTGGGAGCCCAGGAGCGCCTCTGGGTTTGGAAAGGCCTCCCCACATCAGAGGAGCCTCTGGGGCCTTCGAGGAGCTGGGTCTGGGGCCGCTGTTGTCCAGCCGATCCCTCCACACCCAGCTTCCATCTGCTCCAAGGCTTGCAGTGCACAGAGGGAAGTCCGCAAATTTAGCTGGTGCCAGCTAGGCTATGTTGTTTGGGGCCTCAGCCCATGAGGTCAAAGCCTGGAACAGCCCCGTAGCAGGATGCTGGTACCTCACGTCTCAGCTTGGAAGTCGCCCAGACCTGGGAACAAATGCTTTCTGCCACCTAATACCAGTGCGTCTTTGGGAAAGGTATTTCATCCCTCAGAGCCATAGCTTCCTATAAAATGGGGGCAAAAATAACTACTTTTCAGTGTCGTTGTAAGAATTAAATAACAGGCCGGGTGCAGTGGCTCACACCTGTAGTCCTAGCACTCTGGGAGGCCGTGGCAGGAGGATTGCTTGAGCTAAGGAGTTCAAGACCGCCCTGGGCAACATAGCAAGACCTTGTCTCTAAAAAAATGAACAAATTAGACAGGCATGGTGGCATGCGCCTATAGTCCCAGCTACTTGGAAGGCTGAGGCAGGAGGATCACTTGAGCCCAGGAGTCTGAGCTTACAGTGAGCTGTGATAATGCCACTGCATTCTAGCCACCCCCCACCAAAAAAAATAAAATAACAGACATAAAAAGGGCATTTATGTATTATTCAGTATCATTATAGAGAAGCAAATACCTCTTTTGTAGCAATAAGGGACTTCTAAATACCTGCATTTAGAACATAGCAATAGAGAGCATCTGCCGCCTGCATCCTAGTCATTTCCTTTAAAAGCACCTAGAACCTAGCAGAAAGCTGCCCAGCTAAAGGCCTTCATCCTGGGACGCACCGAAGAAAGACTACCTTTTCCTACAGCGATGGAGCCTAAACAACATTGCATGTCGCGCATGCCTCCCTGGACACTGGGAAGGTTAATGAGATAACATCTAGACGGAAAGTGCTGAGTGTGCTAAATATTACCAGGTTGCAATTACCCAGATGCTGGAGCAAGCTCTCCTTCTTTGTCCCGTTTGCTCAAGTGCACGTGGCTCTGAAAGGGAAGGTACAGCAGGTAAGGTGTAATTTAGGCAAGTCAAACACACCCTATTTCCAGGCATGTCTCGGCTTTTCAGCAATATTGGGAGCCCCAGAAAGGGAAGGGACTTCACACGTCTCCTGTGCTGCAGTTCAACTGGGTATGCCTCTGGGTTTAGAGCGATAACCTAGTACATTTCTGCAGAGTGTCCGAGAGGCCGCTGACTACACAGCCGTGGGGGACTCGCTCACCGGCGGCATGACCTGGGGAGAACCGCAACATCTCGCTGAGCCTCGGTTTTCTTACCGAGAAAACGGAGATAATAATCCCTACGTGTTTCACAGTTCTGAGGCTGCGAAGCAAAAGTGCTTTGAAAATTGTCATGCATATTAATGTGAACTATTAGATGCCACTTTCTTTTCTTACCGATGTTAAGAAATAAAAGTCTCTGACTCTACTCCACCATAAAGTAATATGCTATCAACTATGTTATATTGCAAAGTCTAGTTGAATTTCCACAAGGCTGAATTGTGGATTAGGAACACTGAGAAAAGATGGTACTGTTATTGGTTCTATTTTTAAGGACCAGCTTATCCACGGCTCAGCGCTTGCAGTTTGGATCCACCAAGCTGTGCTATTATATAGAAAAAGTGATTAGCTTTTATTTATGTAGCACTTGGAATTTTTAAAAACACTTCCACATGTATTAAACCATGATGCCATTAAGTCTATCTCTAGGTCTCTGTCTCTTCCAGATCACTCTTTTGGGATGTCTGCTTTTCTCCTTGCGGTCTTCAAGCACACAGGCCCCTGGAAGAGGCAGAAGCCCGGGAGTTCAAGGAGCCGGGCATGACCCCGCGAGCTTTGCTGGACGTGGCCTGGGCGGTAGCAGTCACTGAGGAAATGAAGACAGCTCTGAAGCACCCAGCCGGTTGGATGGACCAGACACAAACGGCCCTGTTCACAGGGAGACAGTGCCGTTCACCACCCGCGGCCACCGCGGCGGCTCCCACGTTCCCAGAGCCTCTGCTGCGGCTCGCTGACAAGCCAGCCCCTCAATAATCTTATTGTATGTTTTCAAAATAATTCTCAGTAATGCCCCAAGAATGTCTGAACTTCTGTGTGAACTCGCTAGTTTGCATATTTTTCAGCTTATTAGCAGGAGCTCCGATAGGCAAGGCCCATGACCTTGCTTTTCCACGGACCTCTCTGCCAGGGAGCAAGGCCGCCTCTCCTGCTGGTGAACTCGGGGTGCCCTCCCTTCTTGTTCCGATGCTCCCTCACCCCGGTCCCAGCCTCTTTCTTCCCTTGCCCTCCTCATAGCCAACATTAAGAAAGAAATAGCTTTGCTTCTCTTATAGGTTAACTCATTAGAGAATGCCACAGATGCTGGTTCTGAATGCTCATGAAGCAAGATTCTGGAAAAAGAAGGGGAGCGTGGAGATAGTGCTGCCTTTGGTGACCCGTTTACCCCAACGCCAGCGCCACCGGGAAGGGAGCGCTGGGCTTCTGATTTCAGGATGACTGCACACGACCCCAGTTCTAATACAGCTTGTCATTCATAAATCCCTGAGCCATCACAGGCCCAGCCAGATGTGATGTGGCCTGCCCTAATCCTTCCATGGGGATGCAAGGGAGGGTGGAAGTTAAGCTTTAATTAAAAGCGAGATCTGATACTAGAAAATTTACAGCTTTAAAAATATTTTGAATGGGCTTGAGAGTGTATCCAAGTGTATGGATACATGGATTCAAAAGACACAGTTATTTTATTTTGCTAGATGCAGCTAATTATATAGAATAATAAAGAAGATAAATTATCAAACTTCATAGCTATAGGGCAAGGTGCCTTCCAATACCTCCACCCAGGATTCAGCTATATGTAGCATGATATATTTTGATCACATATACTAATTCCTCTCTGTGGATTTCCAGTTACATATGAAATGACCTCAGAGTCCAGGTCTTGCAATAAGGACAAGGGTAAATAAAATTTTTAAATAATTCCAACTTTTTGCCTAAGCTATACAGTCACTTATATATTTACTCATTTTTATTTTTCAAGAAAGCTTCCTTGGTTACTAATGAAGTTGAGTCTTTTCTGTGAAACTCCTATTAAATCTATGTAAGATCTTATAAACTCTCTAAGTATCTTAGCTTCCCTTTCAGACTTTACATCTTTTTGTCCCTGTGTTCTACCTTATGAATAATTTCTTCCAGTTTTTTTCTTGACTGTGCCTAATCTGTTTAACCATTAGAGTTTTTATTTCAATAATAGCATTTATCTATATAAATTCTATTTATTTTGCATGTTTGCAAGATCATTACTTTTAATTCCTTTTTCTTATATAATTTGTATCCCCTCTATTGTTATTTTTTGCCAATTAATCACACTTATTTTATAAATGACTGAAAATTATAATATCTAATGCCATTTTGGTTTTGATCCTTCTATTTGGTTTCTTGGCTATCCCCCATTCTTGATTGCTTGTGTGTTTTCTTAGTTTTGACTTTGGTGTTTAATTGTGGGAATTTTTTGAGGCCTGATTTGAAGGTAGGTTCCTCCAGAGAAGATTGTGTTTGTTTTCGCCATATACCTGGGAGCAACTAAAACTTGAAACCAGCTTAAAATAAACTTTTGGCTTGAGGTTTTTTGGTCCTCACAGATAGGATAAATTTTGACCCACAAAAACCCTTGTGTGGGTTTGCTGTGGTTATGAATTTTCAGGGGAGACTTTTTCTTCCCTTGCACTCAGCACAATAGTTAAGATAACCAAGTTTCCTTGCTGTCTCTTACTGTGGGGTGGGCTTATGTCTAGATCCCCCTTACACTGAAGGTGCTTCTCTTGGGGGTCCTCTCTCTACGTGGGGGTATCCTGCTAGACTTCACCCTGGTTGGGCCCTAGGCTTGGTCTCCTGTCCCCTACACCCTATGCTGCTATCAAAACCTAAGATCCATGCCCACATGGGTCTGTAGATACCTCCATTGAGAAGGCTGAATCAGAACACTCTTAATTTCCAGGGTTCCTGCTTTCACTTTATTTGCCTCTGAATATTTTTTACTCTCCTATCAGCTGAATGATGCATTTAAAAATAATTTTTAACTGTGATAGTTTATTTAGTATTTTTAATCATTTAGAGTGGAAGAGTGTTTAGAGTATCTAATTTGCTGTACTGAAGCAAACAGGAGTCCTATTATATTACTTATTGTATTTTACTGAATGTTTTAAGTATTTCATATTTAAAAGAGCAATAATTCTAAGAAAAACTTCTGGAAGGAACTAGACCCCTCCCCCCCAAAATAAGGTTAAGTTAGGATAACGAGATTATTGATGAATATTCCTTACCTCCAGTTTTCTGTGCTATACATGGAAAAAATGTAACATTGGTAACTAAATGCGTCTTTAAAATCACATCTTAAATAACAGTTCATTTCCACAAACTGAATTGCCAGGTGATTCTTATTTCAACCAAGCACATTTAGAGAGGAAGTAAACCCTCCCCCTGCAAAAGACCCAAGAAGTAGGCAACACTGAGTAGTAAAACAACTACCCAACTTTAAAATACATAAAATAATCTTATCTAGAATTTGGCCTGGAAGAGCTGGATACATATTTTCCTCTTAAGAAAACAGTAAACGATGTTTCCATTAAAAACAACCTAGGAAAATTAAACTTTAATATTTGCTCATTAAACAACATAATTCTTTAAAATTTCTCTTTGAATCTTTTAAATATTTAAAAATGGCTTTTGAGTGTTTTGTAAGTAATTCAAGTTCATGTCGCATTGAGTATAGCATCTCAGCCTGCTGAATATTTGTGGATTAGCAAACTTGATGGTGTCCAGTCCTGTCAACAGCGGCCAGCAAAACCACACAGTGAGTGCTTTGTGGTACTTGTTCCTACGACTCCTGACCTTTTCACTATTTTACATTCACCAATAAGAGATTATCAAACTTTCAAATTATTGCCTAAATGGTAGAAGAATGGTATATCACCGTGGTTCTTTGGTTACTGCCTTGCCCTTTTTAACAGTAGCATAATACTTCATTGCATGACAGTAAACAAATCCGTTTATATTTAAGTGATTTCTCTGCTGATGGTGTTTTAGGTTCTTTCTAGCTTTTTGTTATTATAAACAATACTGCAATGCTCTTTGGTACATACATTTTTACACAATTGAATTTGATATTTTGCTACACATTGCCAGACTGCCTTAAGCAAAGGCCACTCCCATGCACTCACTCGTCTATGATACTCCATAGTCTAACTATGGTAAGGCATAATTTCTTACATTACGGAAAACTTCTAAGTAATAAATATCTAAATTTCTAGATTAAATTTCTAAAACTATTTTAGTTTACATTTTAAATTTTATTACTTATAAATTAAAATCTTACTGCCAATTCTTATCTATAAATATATCTTGCTTTTAGGAAAAAAATATGTAAATACAAAAGCACAAACTTACAAAACAAATAAGCTAGGGAGTAACTATTTGCATTACAAAGTTATTATTTGCTTTACAAAATGGTATCAATTTAAATTGAAAGCACCTTGAGAATATTTGGAATAGGACCAGATTTGCAAAATTCCATTTACACATAACTTTTCCAGAAACATCAAGCACACAGAGTGAGGTATCTCTAGCTGAACAAGATTTTTATGGATCTGAGGAGGTCAATTTAATCTGCTGCTGCTTTTTTGAGAGGCAAATTGTTCACACATGTAAGGAATCCATGAAGAATTAACACAACCGTACATACATTGTAGTTATGTGAGATTTTTCCTCTAAAAACTCTTGGTTGGTTTTTTTATTATTATTATTCTTATCAAAGCCTGTGCTTCAAAAGCAGAAAGCAGATCCTTTCCCTTCCCTTGCTTTCCAGGCTTCCTTGGGCATGCCAGCCAGCAGAGTGGCATATGGCATATAACATGCATAGTCAACCTCCCACCAGCATATTTGCAGAAGCAACAGTACATATTGAACGAAACCACACCTCATGTAAAAGACTTGTAATCATCCTTTACTTTTTGGTGTAGGAGAATGGTGGTAGGTGGGGGGTGGAGGAGAGAGATCTGATTGTTGGCGAGACAGCTGAAGGGAATGGAAATACAGCATTAGGGAGGGGAGGGTGGCCTTCTTATTCATTGGCTCTAATTCCCTTGCCAGACACATGAAATGACAATGCTGTAGGGCTTAGAAAAATTGGGGCAACTCTGGGGCAGTGGGCGGCCGAGAATGTATTAATGACAGCCTGCTTAGGCCTTTGAGTGGCAGATAAAGCACACAGACACACACTCGCCACATTTAACCAGCCCCAGTCCTGTGTAACAGAGAATTTTGCAGTCTTTTGTCCCAATCACTCATCTTTTTAAAGTTTGATTCCAAACAATGCAGTGTACCATTTTAAAAATACTTTTGTTTTTATAAGAAGGGTCCAACATAGGAGCTTGAGGGGGGAGTTGGGCATTTTTCCAGCACATTCGGGAACCCCCGCCTGCACTCTGACCATAATTAGCATGTTGCCTGTACAATGCAGGCGTGGGAGGAAGAAGGCAGGCAGGAGGCCGGGCCTGCCTGGCACTTCCCTTTTTCCTTTCCTCACTCCCCTCTCTTCCCCAGTCAGGCTGTCCCTGCTCTGGGCGGCTCCAAGGTGGCCACTGGCACCCCTAGAGGACGACAGGGGGTGCTGCACCCGGGGTTCTGTTGGGCATTTTAGAGTTTATGGTCTCTGGACTAGCAAAGGATTGACCCATTTTATTTTAAGAGGTCAATGGGAAATTAAAGTAATTAAGTGGGAAAAGACTGGCCTGGGCATCAGGAGACCTGGGTTTACTTTCAGCTGGGCTGTTATTAATACTTAGTCATGCGACCTCGGGCAGGAACCTAATCCCTCAGGACCCACGTTTTTTCAGCTGAAAAATGAGGGTTGAACCAAGCGATCTAGAAAGTAAAACTGAGCCAACTGATCGATTTTGTGTGGATGCGGATACATGGGCGGCTGTGTGTGTGTGGAGGAGGAAAAACGAAGCCCAAGGAAAAATGCATAACAGCAGCCACAGTGTAAAGGCCCAGAAGTGAAAGTGGGCAGCTGGAATGAAGAGAAGGTCAAAGGAGAGAAAGTTCTTTCCCATTGGCATCGTGGAGCAAATTACCCCAAAACCTAGTGGAGTAAACCCAAAGCCAACTTGTTAAATTTTCAAACAAATGATCTTGTGGGTCATAAATTCATAAAGGGCTCGGCTGCTGCCTTGTCTGATGGGGTTTTTCATGAGGTTGCAGTCGGATGTCATCAGAGACTGCACGTCCAAGATGGCCCGTCCACACGGCCGGCAGAGGATGCTGGCGGTGGCTGGGAACTCACCTGGGTGGTGACCAGAAGGTCTTTCCCAACGTGACTTTCTCAGGCGACGTGGACTTCTTAGGTGCTGCCCGGCCTCCCCTGGAGCAAGTGTCCCAAGAGAGCAAAGCAGAAGCAGTATGGCCTTTTCTGACCCAGTCTCAGAAGTCACACAGTGACACTTCCACCATACTGTATTGTCACCAGCCCTTCCTGATTCAAGTGAGGAGATTGGGGCCCTGGATGGGAGGATATTAAAGAATGTTGGGGCCATGTTTTAAAAGTACTACAGGTACTTTGATTTCATATTTTCATTTTTTATTTTATTTATCTATTTATTTTGAGACATGGTCTCTCAACTCTGTCGCCCTGGATAGAGTGCAGTGGCGTCATCATAGCTCACTGCAGCCTTGAACTCCTGGGCTCCAGCAACTCTCCTGCCTCAGCTTCCTGAGGAGCTGGGACTACAGGCACATGCTGCTGCACTAAACTGTCTATATTTTGTAGAGAGGAGGGAGGTCTCGCTCTTGCTCAGGCTGGTCTTGAACTCCGGGCCTCAAGTGATCCTCCCGCATCGGGCTTCCAAGGTGCTAGGATTATAGGTGTGAGCCCACGTGCTCAGCTAGTATTTTTGAAATAAAGTCTTGATAATTTGTATAATTTAATCAGCTTTCTAAGAAAAGAGGCTTCCTGAATAATCTGGTTTACTGAGTCCTTATGAAGCAAATGTACTTAAAGAATCACTACACTTTTCAAGTAAATTATAGGGCTCCAAATTTGAGATAACTTTAACCTCCACAGCTGTCTGATGTGAATAGAGTTAGCTACATAACTCCTCAGTGCAGGGAAAAGGTAAAGAGTTGTTTTATTAAAAATCAAATAGCCAGACTATTATTTCTAGGCTGGTTTGGATGCTTCAGAAATAGGCCTCTGCTCCTGGGACTCTGATGGGTCACTGTGAACATGGGGCCATAATGGCACATGATATGGGGGTAAGGGACAACAACGCCACAGGAGTGCCTTAGAGCAAGCTATCACAGAGGGAGAATGCTCCAGAATTCATCTTAAGTAAAATGTATGCTACCTAGACCTGAACTGTTCTGACGCTGGTGGCTGATAGCAAGCACACTTCATGCCTCTTCCTTGGCTCTAATTTCAATGATTTTCTCTTCTCATCTTGTGCAGCCGCCATCGGACTGATTTTAGTTCCTGGGGATTAGGCAGCTCCTGAAGGTTGTTATCAATTCCCTTCAGTGGAGCGTGTCTTCAAACACCTTCCTGGATAATTACCATGGCCCAGTGATTGGGGAATCACCACAGAGTGATTTTAAACACACACACACACACACACACACACACACACACGCTTCTCCAGTATGTTTCTTTGTGTTTGTTTTGTTTTGTTTGTGCATTTTCAAAGCCCAGTGGTTCATGAGAGACAGTAGAAGGACAAAATAAGAAGACATATGGTAGTGCTTAAATCATTCCCCAAAAGGGAAAGTGTCCAATATGAAATTATTCAGCCTTTCTACTATTCTGGGGTGGGGAGAAAGCATTTCAACCAAGAAAATAATAGGGTACCCACAATGCCCAGAGGAGAACTGAATTATATTATCAACTTCCAAATACAGTCAGCAATATTTCACCAGAAAAGCTGCTTTGCAAAAATTAAACCTCTAATGTTTACATTGGGAAATACCTTCAGTCCTTCTCTGCCATCTCCCCGAGTGTCCCCCAGCTCTGGCTCACAAGTGCACACACACACGTATACACACACGTGTATACACACACGTATATATATACACACACACACATCTCTTAAACTTCCTAGGATCCTCCTTGTTTGGTCTCCTCTGTTCTCCTAACATGTACACAGGTAAATCTGTAGTGAGGTGTCCAGAGAGTCTTCAAAAGGGAAAACTACACAAAGTAGAATTTTGTCTCTTATTTTGCAGAATGTTCTAAGAACCTATAGATTCATCTGATATAAGCCATGGGAAGTGGCACCCAAAAGGAAATCAAATTAATTAGACAATTTCTTGAGATCCCTTTTCATTCAAACTGATAACTAGAGGAGGGAGGTGGGGGCTTAGTTTGTGCAACTCTACTTCAATCCTTTCCACCCAGACGTAGGCATGTTACATAAAGGTTTTATGAAAAGAGATGAACTTTGGGAAATATTTTTCAACTTTAATTTTAAAAATAGGTGGTGCACCCACATGGTGCAACACTGACATAGCATAAACATGTCTGTGCCTTGGAGTCTGTCCCCATCTGCCCCCTCTCCAGGTAGGTGAGAGCACTGTTAGCTTCTTGTGCAGCCTCCTGGTGTTTATGCTGATCCAAGCAAACACAAACATCTCCATGTTTTCCTCCCTTCCTTGCTGTTTCTGAGAAAGCATTGAGGAGAAAAGGAACTCGCCTTGTCTGTCCTAGCGGTAGGAATATGTGAGTAGAGAAAGCGTAATGGGCTATCAGCAGCTCCTAAGACTGGCAATGATTTCTCAGTAATTTAGATTCCCAGAGTCATTTTCTTTGAGTTTGGTTCTTTGGCTAACCCTGTTCTCCAGGCTTTGTAATTCTTTAAACTTCCAAAATCTTTGTTGTCTGCACAAGGAGAGTTTTAGATAATTCACAGTGCTCATCTTTTTTGCCTAGCAACAATGTAAACGCCGACATTAAGAGAAGAACAAAAAGCACAGTGAATGGCAAGTGTGGTGCAGAGTTCCCCTTAAGAGGCGTTGCCCTCGCCCCAGGTCTCAGCATTAAGCTGTTGGTTCTTGGGGGGGGGGGTGCCTGTCATGGCCTAAGGCAAGAACATCTATTCCACCCATAAGCTTTTCTTTATCTTACATATACCTAGGCAAAGAGAAAAAGAAGGCCTTAGAAACATCTTATTTTTCTGACACTTTGGAGTCTCAAATAGAACAATTCTGTAGATTTCAAAAAACTGCAGGAATGTGTATGCAGCTAGATAATTGATGCTGGGCATTGTGTGGGACTGTGCCAGACCCCCAAAACAATTACATAATTTTAAACTCATATTTTGGAAATGAATTGGCAGCACAGTCAGCAACCTGTCTTTCAAACAAGTTGAAACAAAATAACGATATAATTTGTTGTCATTTTTTGTTTAGTGTTCTATGCCAGATGAATAAAAAAGATAAACTAAATTGTGACTGACATATAGAATAAATTATTGCATAGGTGCATATTATAACAATTGCTTTACATCGTAGATGCTTCCTAAAGTCATATGATGTGTGAGTTTGTTAACATCAAATAAAATTTGATTAGATATTTAAAGAAATCTTTAAGATAATTCATTTATTTTAACATTTTGTTTTAACTAGTGTTTTATTGAAAAAAATATTATGTGCATTGCAAGATATTTTAACAAGACAGAAAATGTCTGGTAAAAATAATCTTCCACTGCATCCCAGGTTGCCGGGCCTGTTCCCCAGAGACAACTAATATACCACTTTCTTATGTTTCCCACAGAAATATTCTGCATGTTGAAATAGGTCAGAATCTCCACCTTAAAAACCCCACAAGAGCACGTGTTAATAGTAAACCCATTCTTCCCGTGGCCTTAGTCAATTTCAGCACCTGCCTACCTCTTTCACTCCACCTCTCCTGGTGCTGCTCAATGTCCCATTCCAAGGAAGGGTCACAGGTTATTCAGACAAGCCCTTACTGTGTAAAGACTCCTCTATGAAGTGAATAAAAACCCTTGTAGAGTGAAATACAATCACCTTCTCATCATCTCTTCATAAATTGATTTTGTCATACACCAAGTGGCGTCAGCTCTCCTTGAGCCACCCGGGCCTCAGGGACCTCCAGCCCCTTCCCTGGGCTCAAGGAAGCACCGCACTGCACTGGGGCTCCCCCTGCCTGCAGCAGAGCCTGGAAACCGTCCGGGCAGTGGGCTGGGGCCATCATGGGGTTGCCCTCGTTTGTTCCCCTCTGGGAGATCGCAGGCCTGCCTTGCACTGCCTGATGTCCACAGTCTGAGAACCATTCTTTCACACATCAGGCTCGGTTCTTCATTTGTTTCAGGCAGGAAGATAAATCCAGTCCCTGTACTCCATCTCAGCCAGAAGCAGAAGTATCATACTTTTTAAACACCAAAGTGTTTCCTAAACTCGGATGTGTACAATCATCTGAGAAATTCATTAAGAATAAAGATTCCTGGGCTCTCGCCCAGCAATTCTGATTTGGCAGGGCTGCCTGGGAATCTGTATCTTTAACCGGAGCTGCGAGCCGTGTTGACACAGCCCTGCCACGACCAGACCTGTTGTTTGAGAACCGCTGGCTTAAAGGATGACTGTGTTTATTTGTCAGCTCTCCTCAAGTGATACCACCATATGGACACTTTGTTTTTCAGACGAACAAAATAAAAATAAATAGTGAGCTGGATTTCTTGCCAGACTCGAATTATTGAGTTTTTAGAAGCACACTACCACCTCCGATAAGTGTTTAAGGAGGCCAGAGTTTGGTTCTAAGGGACAGCTCTGTGCGGCATGTGACACCGCAGATGCAAAGAGCTCGAAGGCAGGTTGGGACTCGAGTTGGAAGGGGCACATTTACTTGTCTGCACAGAGAAGGCACACATCCCAGCCGCTTCAGCTTAGTTAAACTCATTTTGGAAAATATTTTTGGCTCGTGTGGTTTTATGCTTTTAGAGTTCCATTTTTAAGCACTGGGTTCATCCAAACCCACTGAAGCTGAGCTGAAGCATCCAAGGAAGATGCTGAGTTTCACACAGATCTCTGCTGAGTCTGTAAAAATTTCTCAGATTTGTCCAAACTGCTTTGTTGAGAAACCAAAACAAAAATCACTAATCCCAGTGGGGTTTGTAGGGACCTGTGGTTTTGATCCAAAATTATGGCAAAAGCAGTGGTCAGTCATGTGACTTACAAGCCTAAAGGTTTCATTATGAAACCTGAAAGAAACCCACAAGCTTAGTCTTAAAATATACTCCCAAGAGACAAACCAGGAAAAAAAAATCATTTTAGTTTTGGCCTGGAAGCACACACTAAGGAAAGATGTCCAAACCAAATGTTGTCAGGGCTCACTACATTTTCAATCCAAAGCCGATTTTATTCCATTGGGGTGACATTGTTTATTAACACTGTCTGAGGCAATCAGATTGCCTAGAAAAGTTCAGGACAGCTGGAGGCCCTCTCTTGTTTATGCTATGAACAGAACCAGCCTGCTGGCCAATAAAATGAGTACCAACAACATACAGTATGAGATTTTTGTTTTATTCCATCCTCCTTTCCCTAGGATATATAGACAACACATTATGAAAAGAAGTATATTTTCTATTCTTTAATATAAAATTTTACTCCTTAAGTATGAGATCCCTTTACAACAATGACTCCTAAACTGTAGCATACATGACTATAACCTGGAGAATTTATATGACATCTGCATATTCTTGTTGTTTATCACTATGTAACCACTACCTTAAAATTTAGGGGCTTAAAACAACCACCATTTTATTGCATTCCATGATTTTGTGAGTCAGGAATTCTGGCAGGGCTCAGCTGAGTGATTCTTCTGCTCCATGTGATTGACTGGGGACACCTATTGGTATCCAGCTGATGAGTGGTCTTATCTGGAGGATCCAAGATAATTTTACCTACATGCCAGGAAAATTGGAGGCAACTATAGACCTGGTTCATCTATGCTTTTCTCCATCTTCACATGGTCTTAGGGTCTCTTTGCATTGCTCTGGTGGCTCAGGGCTTCTAGAGACAAAGGTGAGGCCTGGAACTGGCATAGAATCACTCTATTGGTCAGAGAAGCCACAGGCCAGTTTCAAGGGGCAGAGAAAGAGATACTACCTCTCAATGGAAAAAAAGTCAAAGAATTTGTGGCCATCTTTTGTCCACCACAATGCAAATACCACAGTTCTAGTCACGGAAATTTTGATTTACTGGTGTGTAGTGTATTTTATTTATCTATCTTTATATGTAAAAAGCTATGGGCTACATATGCAATTTTGTTACATGCATAGATTGTGTAGTGGTTGAGTAAGTGCTTTTAGGGTGTTCATCACTCAAATAAGATCTGCATTTTAAAAAGTACCCTATGAGATTCTGGTGCAAGGGGTCCTTACAACCCACTTTGAAAAATACCACTTTATAAAATGTGATGGAAAATGGGCTTATAATCAATCTACCCATGAATCAATTAACAAAAATTGACTGGTCACATGACACCTGCCCAGACTCATGTTAGGTGTTGTGGAATGTAAAGAAAGGACCCCTGCCCTTACGGCACTCACGCTTCACTGGCGCCAGGTGCCTGAATGCCAGAACCATCTCGTAGGAGAGAGTTGGGTGGGAGCAGAGGGGCAGTACATAGTGAGCTCATGTAGCCAAGGTGGCTGAGGCAAGCACCCGCAGCTGAGCCATAGAAATCAGATCAAAAAGTGTGTTGGAATGAGTAGGTGGCCAGAATGAATTATGAGGGAAAAGGGAACTGAACGCTACAAAGGTTCCAGCCAGAAGTCAGGGCTGGTAGCAGAGCAAGGGAGAGGAGGCATGATAGCTCCCAGTCACAGTTTTAAAGTACGATCTTTTCTCCCAGGCTTTTGACAGGATCTCCTAGTGTCTTATCAGCTCAGGCCGACATAACAACATACCATACACTGGGTGGCTTAAACAACAGACATTTATTTTCTTGCAGATCTAGAGGCTGGAATGTCTAAGATCAAGGTGTTAGCAGGGTAGGTGTCTGCTGAGGATTCTTGCAGATGGCCTCTTTCTTGCTGTGTCTTCACGTGGCCCTTCCTTGGTTCATGCTCACATGTACGTGCACACACACACACACACACACAGAGAAAAAGAGACTCTTCTTATTATAACTCCTCTAATCCCATCATGGGGGCCTACTGGCATGACCTTATCTAACTCTAGTTACCTCCCAAAGGCCCCATCTCCAAATAGCATCACAATGGCCTTAGGACTTCAACATACAGATTTGGGGGGAAGCACAAAAACAGTCCTTAACACCTAGTCTCTCTTACTCCTCCACAGTCCTGGCTTTCTTTTCAGTCCTACTGCCAGTGTTGCTCATGTCCTGGTGCACCATGCAGCTCTGCTCTGGTAACAATGTGGACCTTCAGGGCATCCCCATCTCCCTTCCTCTTAAACTCAACTTCTGACCCATCCTGCTTCTAGCTGTATTGACCCAATAGTCTCTGGAGCCCACCCAAAAAGCAGGGGAAGGCACAGGTTGGGAAGATCTTAGGAGCTGGGTAAAGCTATGAAGGATGTTGTTGAGAGTCTGAGCAAATTGCTGAAAACAATACCAAAATGATCACCTGTAATCTAGAAAGATACATGGCACAAGAGGTAACAGTGGTATGAATTCTATGGTCGCTGACCTGAAGAATGGGGTAGGGAGTGAGTACGGGAGCACAAGGAAGGTCCAAGAGGCCATCTGCAAATAGGGCATGTGTAGCATGCCCAGTGGGTTGGGCCTGGCTGCTGTTCAAAGATGTGTTGCTGGGATGGACAGATGCACCCCACCCCTGGACAACGATCCCTTCTTGTCCAGATCAGAGGTTGCTGTCAGTACTTAGCCTTCAAGTTTTGAAGCCCAGAGTCAAGACTGAAAGCCAGGACCAGCAGCACTTGAGGATGGTGTCAGCAACCAGGCAGGAGCCTAGGCACAAACAATCGGAAGTTCAGAGCTAAGCCATGAGCCAGGAATCAGCCCAGCGAGGAGCCAGAGGGCAGGCTGAGAGCAGCGGAGCACCTACAGCCCCCACCGAGCAGGGTAACCAATGGGTCAGAGGATGCTCTCCAGACAGACAGCAACCAGGAAGACACAGATATCCATGAGCAAGGCTGGGAAGACAGGCAAGGAACACAGGCCAAGATCACCGCCCTTCTGCCGGAAGGGGAATGGGAAGCTGGCAGAGAATAAGATCAAGAAGGACAAGCATCTCAAAGGGTCTCATTACCAGCAAGAGAGACTCTTGCGTACTTCCTGTTGGCACAAGAAGCAATCTCAAATCATCCCAAGGCTTCTGGGTCCGTCCTAGGGACAGGATGGGAAGGGAATACTCTGCCCCTGTGCCGGACAGATGCAGGCCCCTCTGGGCGGATGCGGCCCTGGCTTGGCAAGCAGTAGATGACTCTATGAGAAGAAAAGAGCCCCACCTCCAGGCAGATGCAGGATGCGACCCCAACCCCCAGGCTTGGGGAACAGAGCTGCAGTCTGGGTTCAGCCCCCTTGGCCCTCAGCAGAGCCTCTGTGCAGTGCACGTGGTGGCCCCGGGGTGAAGGCAGGAACGAGGGCTGATTTGAGTCCTGAAAATTTGCACATACTGACCAGATCTTACCGTTTTGACAATAAGTCATGAAAAGTTTGAGTTTTCCTGAGTTCTCTGGCACTTTCTCAGACATAGGGGTTGTAAATGAGTCATCACCAGAGGGGGATGAAATATTAATGTTGGGCTGATTCGGAAAACAAGGGCAAGCAGGCGAGCACAGCAGGCCTGGTGCGTCAGCGTCATGACGTCACCACAGCCTGTCCAGTAAGCGGCCACTTTATGCAGAGGATGAGCTGGGAAAAGCTACTGCAAGGTGCTGCTGCCAAAAATGCTGTTCCAGTTGGATAGCTAGCCATGTTCCACGCCCTGGCAGTGGGAGAACAAAAACTTCTGCTGTGCTCCTTTTAAGATCAGAAAAATACCACTTTACAACGGAGCTACTTCTCAAGATTTCAGGACACTTTGGTTACAAGGCAATGGTATCCACAGTCTTGCCACCTCAGCTCCCTTCTCCAGGGAGGTCGTTGCACCTGACCAGCGCGCTTTTGTTTTGCCATTCAGAGTAGCCCTTAAACTGCCTCTACATCCTAATCTGTCATCTGCTCATTTCCTTATCTGTCGACACCAGCCTTCCCAGTGAGTGTGCTGGTTCTTGCAAGAGGCTCTTGACCTGATTTCTGTCTCAGTTAGGTCTGTTTCGGTAGGCTTGGCCAGTTAGGGCTTTCTTATGCTAATCTTTTATTCAGTATTTCCTGAATGCTTGAGATGTGCCAGGCACTACGCTAGGGGAATGCAGAGATGATTATGACATGGTCCCCAGCCACCCTCCAGGGGTTTGCAGTACGGTAGGAGAGAAGGTAGTGGACAATGGCTGCACACCCAGCACCCTCTTCCTCCTTCCTCTTCCTAATAGAATCCTAACACTGTACTGGAATCTTCTTCTCTCCTACAAAGGAGTCACCGCTGACACACACACACACACACACACACACACACACACACACACACACAGAGCCTGCTTTGGGGGAGGGGTCCGGAGACTATTTGGTTGATAAAGCCAAGTTGGAGAGGAAAGCGCCCAATGTCACTGGGTGCCCTGTGTGCTCCTGGACCTGAGCTGTGTGCTGTGCTGTGGACTGAACAGAAAGCCTGTGTGTAGTTGTCGTTCGTTCATTTTCACTGCTATAAAATATATTGAATGAATATACTATAATTTATTTATATTCCTGAACTCATTTATTCATTTAGTCAATGGACATTGAGTTCCTTCTAGCTTCTTAAAATTGTGTTTCTTTGAAGGGGGTTGTTTGATTTTTGTTATCATCGACAAGGATGCTATGAACATTGCCAGACGGGTCTCCTGGTACACATGGGAACGTTCACATTTAGAGGATGACACCAAATGGTCTTCCCCCTGATGGTACAATTGCCATTTCCACCAGCAGCGTGTAAGTGTTCCATTTGCTCCATGTCTTCAGTCACACTTCATTTTATGACATTTCCAAATTTATTTAAAAATCTAGTGATTTACATTGCAAATTTGAATTTGACTTTTTCTGATTACTGATGAGATTAAGCATATTATCATGAATATTGGTCATTTGTGTTTCTGCTTCTGTGAAAGTTTGTTCAAGCCTTCTGCCCATTTTCATTTTGGGATATTTATAATTTTTCTTATTGACTTTTAGGGGTTTGTTATATATTCTGGATAATAATCATTTGCTAGTTATTTTTGTTTCAAATATCTTCTTCCATTTTGTGATATATATTTTCACTTTCTTTATAATGTCTCTTAATGAACAAATGTTTCTCATTTTTATGTAGACAGATGTATCAGTATTTTCTTTATGGTTAGCACTTTTTTGGTCTTTTTTAGTAAGTCCTTCTCTACCCTAAAGTTGTAAAGATATTATCTATTTTTTGCTTAAAGTGTTAAAGTTTTTTAACATTTAAGTACAAATTTAAGTTTAATTCACTTGGAATTAACTATATATACAATGTGAGATAAAGATCCAATTCACTTTTTACCCATGTGGATACCAATTGTCCAAGGACAATTTATTGAATATCCTTCCTTTCTCTCATGACTGCAATGCTATCTCTGTCATATATTAAGTTTCCATATTCATAGGTGTTTCTGGGTTTTCTACTTTGTCCTGGTGTAGACAAAATAGTACTGAACCAATTTTTAGTCCTGAACCAATATCAGCTTGTTTTAGTTATCATAACTTTATGAAAAAGTATTGATATCACGAAGGGCAAATTTCCCCCACCTTATTTTTCTTTAAGAATGCATAGTTATCCTTAGTCTGTGCTTAGCAATATACCTTAGGATTCAATTTGTCAAGTTATTTGAAAAACTATGTTGGGATTTGCAGTGAATCTATAGATCAATTTGAGGAGAGTGGATATCTTCATAATATTGAGTTTTCCTATCCATTAAAACAATGTATCTCCATTTATTTATATCTTTTTAATGTTTTCACTCATTCAAAATTCAACTGCTATGTGTCAGACACTACTCCAAGGGACAAAATGCCTGCCCTCGTGGAGCATACATTCTGGTAGAGAGAAGACAATATATAAAATAAATTACATAAAATAATGAATAGGTAAAGTAAAGAAGCAAAAAATAAAGAAGTGAAAGGTCTGAAGGCAGCAAGGAAAACAGCCCTGTACCTCTAGCGAGGGCCATCTCCAGCGGAGGGGCAGCACGTTTAGGCAGGTGCATTCCGGACTGCTCAGAGCACTGCAAGGTTCCCGGGATGGCTGGAGTAGAGACAACAAAGACAGAGAAGTTGCAGGAGGTGAGGCCACGGATGAGGCAGGGACCCACTGACACAGGTCAGAGGAAGTCCCTGCTGAGCTTAGGAGGGATGTGGTCCGACTGTGGGTGGTAGGACTGTCCTAATTGCTGTGTGAGGATCAATGAAGAGGAGCATGGTAGGAAACAGGGAGGCTTTCTATGAGGCTCCTACAATACCCAGATAAGATTGGTGGTTTGGGCCAGAACAGTAGCAATGGGATGGTGAGAAGTGGCCAGTGAAAAGAAGCACCATCTTGGTCTGTTTTGTGTTCTTAAAAAGGAATACCTGATGCTGACTAATTTATACAGAAAAGAAGGCTTACTGGGCTCACTATTACAATGGCTGGAAAGTTCAAGATGGGGCATCTGCATCTGGTTAGAGCGTCAGGCTGCTTCCACTCATGGTGGAGGGTGGAGAGCCAGTGTGGGCAGAGATCATATGGTGAGAGCAGAAGCAAGAGAGGGAACAGGGAGCTGCCAGGCACTTTAAAAAAAGCCAATTCTGTGGGAACTAACGGAGTAAGAACTCACTCACCCCTAAGAGAGGGCATTAATCTGTTCCTGATCTACCCCCATGAATGAAACCTCCCATTAGATTCCACCTCCAACATTGGGGATCAAATTTCAACATGAAGTTTGGAGGAGACAAACATCTAAACCACAGAAAGTACCAAGAGGATTTGCTGACAGACCAGATGTGAAGTGTGGAGAGAAGGCAAAGGCTGATCAGTCCAAGAGACATGTCTGAGCAACAGGAAGGACATGGCCATTTACTGAGATGGGAAGAATGGGGGAAGAACAGGTTGAAGGGAGAACACACAGAGGCCTGTTGATAAAGCACATACAAGTCTACCTGGGTAGAGACCAGGGTGGAGAAAGGTGGAGAATAGATCTGAAGAGAAAGAGAAGTTACTCGGAGCAAGTGGGTAAGATGGCATTTACAGCCACGAGACTGGACGAGGTGACTAGAGAATGCATGTAGACAGGAAAGATCTTGAAGAGGTCCAGGACCGAACTCTGGAACATTCCAGTCCCTAGAGGTTGGTTAGAGAAAGAAAGAGGAATCAGCAAAGGAGACTGAGAAGAAGCAACTAGAAAGGAAGTCCAGGAAAGTGTGAAGTCAAGTGAAGAAATCGTTTCAAGCAGAGAGTGTTAACCCTGCCACATACTGTCCAGAGATTCAGGAAGATGAGGCCTAAAGACTGAGCATGAGACATAGCAAAGCGGCCATCACTGTTGGTCTTGGCGAGAGCAGTGGTAGTAGGAGGGAGACCTCACTGAAGTGGGTCTGAGAGAGGAATTAAAGAATTGAGAATAGACAACTCTTTCAAGGAATTTTGCTATAAATTATAAAATCATCTGTAAAGAGATTGAGGGAAATGAGTGGTCACTGAAAGGAAAAGTGGATCAAGACAGGTTTCATTGTTGTTTTGAAAGATGAGAGGAAATAGCAGCATGTTTGTATACGAATAGAAACAAACCCAGTATAAAGGGGAAAATGGATGATGCAGAAGAGAGGTGAATTGCTGGGAAATGCCCTGGAATAAGCCAGAAGGGATGGGGCCTAGTGTACAATGAGAAGTCTTGGGTTTAGTTGACAGCTTGAGGAGGTCGTCTCCAAAAACAGGAGGGATGGTGGGGTGTGTGGGCACATATGCTAGCAGGTGAGCAGATATGGTGGCTGGTTTGTGGGGGTTCTCTTTTGATTGCTTCCATTTTCTCGGTGCAACAAAAAGCAAGGTCATCAGCTGATGGAATCTGGGAGAAGCTGGTGTTTTGAGGAGAGAGGAAAGAATATGCAGCAGTCAACTGATTCAGTAATCCTCAAACTTTTTTGCTTCCATGCCTCCTAAAATACTTTTGAAAAATGATTTCTCCTCATATATTTTTAAGTGACATCTAAAATTTTTCATTATAAATTTAAATCATTGCAAAGGATGCCATTTCATTTCTATAACTAGTTGGGAAGAGAAAGAGTTTTGTTCAAGCAAAGTTATAGAATTTTTGAAGCTCTTCTGAGTTATCAAAAATCACAAAGATTTCGATCAAAAGCTATTTTTACAAATATTTTATACCTATTATAAAAATATTTTTAGTGATTCTATCAGCTGACAACTCAATTAGTCCTTGTTCAGTTTAATTAAAAGCAAAAAAAATTGGAAGCTGAGCTGCAGTAGTATATATTCCCCAATAATGAGTCATTAATTTTCTCAACACATACATCAATATTCCAAATTGCTTCTGTATCCAGTTTCTTATGCACTGGGACCATGCACCATTCTAAAATTCATAACAAACAAGATGCATGCTTTTTTCCTTTTTTCGTAAAGAAGAGAAAGGCAATTGTGAAAGGAGACTCCTGAATTCCAGACATTCTAAGGCAAATTAATTTGGGGAAAGCGAAGTGACTCCCTTAAAAATATCCTTGCCAATTTCTCAGGAAGTATTCATGTACTTATTTTTTTAAAAAAATTGTGGTAAAATATACATGACATAAATTTTAACATATTCACCATTTTTAAGTGTACAGTTCAGTGGCATTAAGTACATTTACACTGTTGTGCTACCATCACTACTATGCATCTCCAGAACTTTTTCACCATCCCAAACTGAAACTCTGTACCCATTAAACTACAACTCACCATTTCCCCATCCCACGGCCACAAGCAACTGCCCTTCTACTTTTTGTCTCTGAATTTGACCCTTCTAGGTACCTCATAGAAATGAAATCCTAGTATTTGTCTTTTGTGACTGGCTTATTTCATTCAGCATAATGTCCTCAAGGTTCTTCATGCTAAAGCATGTATCAAAATTTCACTCCTTTTTAAAGCTGAATAATACGCCAGTGTATTTGTGTATTCATTTACCTGATGACGGACATTTGGGTTGTTTCCACTTTTTCGCAATCATGAATAATGCTGCTATGAACATGGGTGTACAAATATTTACTCAAGTTCCTGCTTTCAGTTCTTTTGGGTATATACCCAGAAGTGAAATTTCTGGATCATATGGTGGTTCTATGTTCATGTGTCCATTTTGAAGACACTGGTTTAGGAGAATGGGAGCAAGAATGGACCAAAGGAATAGAGTATAATTGCAGGTATTATTAGGGCTCAGTTGAGATTAGCAATCCTGAATTTAAAGTGAAACCAGTCGGCACATTTGTGTTATTTCATTCCAGCCACATTTAGTTGCACAGGTGCAGGCATAGGTTAGAGGAAGTGTTGGACATAACCCTGAATTCGGTTCAGTCTGACCAGCATGTTAAAGCAATTAAATTGCAAAGGAGTTAAGCACATGTATATAATTTGAGTGTTTATGATTATTGACCATGAAAATATAAGCTAGGTAAGGACTTGAAACACATTTTATAAATTTTTCCATCTGGCCTGGCACATCCTTTGTTAATTTCTAGGTTCTTTGTAAATAAAAATCTTTTAAAATATGTTTTCCAACTGTTGCCAGAGTTCATAAAATTGGTTTTTATATATCAGTCATATCCAACCAGCCTGGAAATCTCTTTTAAACCCCAATACCTTATATATTGGGGTTCTCTTGTAGGTAGGTCATATCTTCCATAAATACTATCAGTCATGTTTCTTTTTAATTCTGAAGTTTTTCTTTCTTTTTTATGCTGTGCTGTGTTGGCTAGTAATCTAGTATAATGTTGAATAGATAACAGAAGTGGTGATAGATGATAACTATTATCTCAGGACTGATTTTAAATGGATGCTTCTAACATTTTATCATTAATAAAAATGTTTACTCTAAGGTTGTGGTAGGCACTCTATCAAGTTAAGGAAGTTCCTAAGAGTTGGCTAAGAGGTTTTTTGTTTTTTGTTTTGTTTTTACCATGATTAAATACTGAAGCTTTTCAAATGCCTTTTCTGTATCTACTGAGATGATCATATGGTTTTTCTCTAATAATTAGTCAATAGGTGGGTTATGCACATGGAATTTTTAATATCCAATGACATCCATTTCTTAGATAATCCCAACTTGGTCATGATGTAATATACTTTTTATATGACTAGAGTTTTTTAATAGTCACAATATAAGGAAATAGGGTTTATAATACCCATTTTACAGATAGGAAATTGAGACTTAGAGAGATATGGAATATACATAAGGTTTATATCCAGCAGAAGAGGGATTTAAACCCTGATCTGTCTGATTCTAAACTTAAGCTCTTTCCAGCAACTATTCTCTTTATGTGTCTCAAATGCCCAGGGCAGTGCTCCACTCACAGTATCCGTTCAAGAATTTGTGTTGAATGAAATAGTGAACAGATGCTTCAGACCTTATGAATTCTTTAAATGTTCCTTAGCTGGGAGGGAAAAAGACTTTCCCCATCAAATTAGTTCATCTTATATATTGGTCACAAAATGATGTTAAATGTATTAAAATTAGACAGAAGAAAAGTCTATAAAAGTGGACCTAATGGATAATTCTAGTGGTTCTTTATTGCTAAAGTTCTTGAAATTCTCCATCACATTGGAATGAATTTTTAAAAGGCCAGTGGGAGGCAGAAAATAACGAATTAAAGAGAGAGTCACTTAAAATGTACAGAGTCAATATTTTTACTAATGTGTTCATACCCAGGACCAAAGAAAAATCAACACCATCAATGCTCAAGTCTTCGTCAGAGCTTCTTCATCTCTTCAGTTTAAAAAGTGGGATTTCCTGATCAGAAATGTTATAGACAGATTGGGAATAAGCTTCTCCAATCAGAGAAAGAAAAAGTGCATGCAAAGGCACATCTGAGCTTGGTGACAGGGGGAAAGCCAGGTCCCCAAGGCTCTGGGGGCAGGGGGAGATCCCCCTGCCATCCTGCAAGACCCTGGGCTGGGCCTCTGGGACATAAACAAGGGCAGGAGACTCTCTACGTAAAACTTTTGCCAAAATAGGATGAAGGAGTCAACTGTTATAGCCAAAATAATATTTCACTGCTAATAGAAAAACAGGCAGAAAAAAACTACCTTGTCACCTCTTCTGGGAAAAGCAAAAATAAAGTTGTATTTCAGCCTTAATTTTCCACCTTGTGGGCAAAAATAAAAGGAAAATTACTTCTGGGCAATACTGCACATATTATACAATAATGAGCCATCTTAGGCAGTTGAGCAAGAAGCAGAACAACAAATGTTCTCTCCAGAAAAGAATAATACAGTAATGTTGTTTCCAGAAGTAAACCTTAAAAAGAAATCAAAAGAGAGATAATGAGGTACACTATCACAGGCCATCTAAGAATGCCACACTTAGCACTGTTAAAGGGACACTTTGAGGCTTGGGTACAAGCTGGAAGGCTGGCACTTGGGGGCTGATCTGTTCCACACATGGCTTTCTCCCTGGCCCTTGGCCCTCTCTACCTGCAGCACCAGTCACAAGTCATTTCATGTCAGCTTTCTCCCCTCTTTCTTTCACTGTTGCTTCATTGAACAATCCAATAAACTATTCTATGAATCCAGCTATTACGATGGACCCAAATACCACCAAAGAAATCGGCTTTCAAGACTGGCTTCTAATTGCAGATGTGGTCCCTCTGTGTTTCTGTGCTGGCAAAATTCTTAAGGTAACCCTCAAGATCCCTCCCCACTGGTATACATACCCTGCACAATCCCCTCCACTTGAGTGTGCGAGGAACTTGTGAATATAATGGGATATCATTCCCATCATTATGTTATGCTATATGGGAAAAGGGATTGACAGATGAAATTAAGATTCCTAATTAGTTGGCTTTGAGCTAATCAAAAGACAGATTATGCTAGGTGGGTCTGACCTAACCAGGAAGCCCTTACAAGAGGTCAGAGAGATTTGAAGTGAGAGAGATTTCTTCTGGTGATGTTGAAGAAGTAAACAACCACATTGTGAACTGTTTATATTATAGAGAAGGACATGTGGCAGGAACCCAAGGGCAGCCTCTAGGAACTGAGAGTAGTCCCCCAGCCAACAGCCACCAAGAAGTGGGACTTCACTCCCACAGCCACAAGGAACAGAATTCTGCTAACAAACCAGTGAGACTGGAAGAGGAACCAAAGCCTGAGATTGGGCTGCAGCTCTGGCTGACGCCTTGATTTCAGCCTGGTAAGACCCTGAGCAGAACACCCAGCTAACCCATAACCAGACTTCTGATCCAGGGAAACTGTTAGATAATAAACACATGTCATTGGAAGCCAGTAAGTTTGTGGTATATTTCAATGCAGCAATAGAAAACTAACAAATCTATCTTGAGCCTTAAACTTTGATGAAACTATCCCTAATCTGAGGTTTTGAGGTATAGTGAAGATCTATTAGGTAACGTGGGAGTAGAAGCTAAAGGGCTTCTTTGTAAGTTAGAAAAAGGTATCCTTTTTGTTTTGGTTGAGGGCACATGGTAGCCATTCATGCTGTTCATCAAGTATTCCCAGCTCTTCCCAACTGCAGTCACATGACAGCCCTGTACAGTAGTCCCCCCTCATCTGCAGTTTCACTTACTGTGGTTACAGTTACCTGCAGCCAAAAAGTATTAAATGGAAAATTCCAGAAATAAACAATTTATAAGTTTTTAATTGTGTGCCATTCTGAGTAGTGTGATAAAATCTTGTGCCATCCTGCTCCGTTCTGCCTGAGATGTGAGTCATCTCTTTGTCCAGCATATCCACACTGTATACCCTGCCCATTAGTCACTTAGTAGCCATATTGGTTATTAGATGAAAAAAAAAAAAAGCCATAGGGTTAGGTACCAAGACCCCTAAGATCCACTGGGGGTCTTGGAATGTATCCCTTGCAGATAAGGGGGGGACTACAGTAGTGTCTGTCTCCCTTGGTGTAATCCCCATAGGATGGATCATGTGTATCACATTGGTTAGTGAGGTGGGAACATAGGGGAAGGGTATCACTTCTGGGCCAGGACATTTGAATAACACAAGACTCTCTGGAGCTCTTTTTCCCTCTGCTATGGTGCACAGCAATGTTCCTGGGTCCTAGAGTGAAGACACATGGGGTGGATTCTATTCTCTGACCCATGATGGGCCTGTAGAGTGAGTGAAAAATATATCTGTGTTATTTTAAGACATTATAGTTTTATAGTTGTTTGTTACTGCAGCATAACTTAGCCCATACTGACCTAAATGGGAAGTTACTAAACTACACAGCCCAAAAGGACAGCCAGAGACACAGAAAAGAGAAGATAAGACAGGAGGGCATACAACATCTTTCATGTTTTCAAATGTGTAGGTTATTTCTCCTCCTCACTGTAAAAAACAAACAAACAAACAAAAACCCAACAAACAAAAACCTCAAATAAGTGCAAGCAGAAAAGAAACACTTTTGAATGTCAACCTTTACTCATCTATGTCAAAAGGCAAGGAGATCACAGGAGCGCTAATGACTGAGAAGGCCAGAACCAGCAGAGTGTTTGGCTCTTTTATTTCCTCTCCAGGCAAGAGTGGAGAAGATCTTCTTGGACAATTCTTCTTAGGACAACTGCCATCATCAGTCTGGGGTTTCCATGCTCCCTTAATTGCAAGAGCCTAGAAGGCAGCGTCTTCATATCCTGCTGAGCAAAATTGCCAAAGATAATGCACAGTAAGTATGTCTACCCAGCAGAAACAAACACACACCACAAACAGACCAAAGGTCTGAAAGCGAAAAAAATTCTATCATGGGGAGAAATAACAGATGAGCAGCAAAACCTTGTTTTTAAAAGGGAGAGAAGCAGCATTGGATTAATAGGAAGATGTGTGTTAAATGATTAGTTTTAAGGTCCTTTTGAAACCAGTTCAGATGGGTTCTGTGGCAGACACTAAACTTAGATCTTAAAGATAGAAGTTCTGGTAAAATGTTCTTTGGGAAATTAACAGAAATTCCATTCTAGCAGGTTTGGATTTTGAAGATAAAAATACCACTGGCTCTGTGAATAGTGGGATACTTAAAGCAGACATGTATAAATTAAGCTAACCTTATGTATATCTTCTCAAAGTGTTATTCTGTTCAGACTATATCAATAATGTTCAGCCAAGGAAATGGATTGAGGATTGAAAGAGATCTCCTGACTCTAGCACCTAGAAACTCTTGACCAATTATAATAGAACTGACTAGATTCTGCTTCTCAGAGAGTTATCTTTGATCAAAAAAATACATCACCAAGAACTAGAGCTAGACACTATCATTTGTGGGATATCTTTCAATTTGAATATATTAACTATATCTACATAGTAAGAGGAAATAGAATTCTGCAGCAACAAGTTGGTAATTTGGGCCATAAGCTTGTATTTACAATGAAAACATAAAGTAATTGTGACAAAATAGGTTGTTAAATTGAATCACCTAAGGTAATTGCTTCAATTCCCTCACCCCACCTTTTTCTATAGATGTGTAGTCATAGCCTTTGGGAATGACAAGGATATTGTGGATGCCTGAATGTTGTTCCAGGGGGACACACTCCTAGTGATAGTCCAAAAACTATTCTAGCTGCAAAATACTTGCCTACCAGTCATATGCTCTTCTCACTCCAATGCTAGGTGATATGACCAGCATATGGCTACTGTAGGCAAGCTGGTTACTGTATTTTTCAAGTTCTATCTATATCTCTCTGGACCTGGGTGATTAAGCCATCTGGGTGAAGAGAGCAAAGTACAGCAGTCTTTAAAGGAGTGTCATTCTGCTCTCACACAGGCAGTATTCACAACAGAGAGAGGTGACAATTTAGGGTACATTTAATTGTAACTAACGGCATCAGATTTAACAAACGAATGAGGTTGTCACCAAACAGATACTAAAAGAGGCCTATGATGACCTTTTACCTTTCATGCACCACCCCAAATTATAAAGAGGTGACACAAAAGAGATAGTTTAGGTCTTTTGAAAGAATTAGTTCCTTTCTAAAACCAGTTATCCCTCCTCCCCTGGTTTCTCAGCTTTTCTTCTAAATAGCAATGCTGATGCTTTATTAGTTAATCAATAAGACATGATACAGAGTATGGTTATCATAAAATAATCATACCCTGGAGCATTTTGAGGCATGAGCCACTTGCCTCTAATCAGATTGGGTTGAGATTACCTTTGGATAACCACACTCCTGGGAACTGTCTCATTTCTATTATGAGTACATTTTATAATAGGGAAAAATGTACATTTCTGCAGGGGGAAAATGAAGTTGGCAGTGTATACCTAGCAATCATTTCAGTCGAGCCGAGAAACATTCCTCTTTTTGAACAAAGTCAAACTAGGCTTCGTCTATTCAAGCAATGTCAGAGAAAAGAGGCACCTCACGTGCAGTGTGGGAGATGCAATACAATGGAAACTGTATTTTACTTTGGCATTGCAAGCTTCAAATTATATGCAAACATTCAAAAAGGGCATTCGAAACTTGGCATGCATGTTTATAAATGGCACATTTTGAATCTGGAGTGGGTTTAGGTGTCTGGGTTACAATAACAGATGATCTCCCATGTAAAAATGGAACAAAGCCTTTCTTTAACTTCCTACAGAGAAAGACATTCATTTCTGCTTCAATTATAATCCTAGGCACACTGGAGATTCTGTTAAGAGCAATTTCCGTCTATTCCTCCTTATCCTGACCAGCCAAAAATTTTAATCAAATTACACATATTGGAAAGTTAAAGGGAGAAAAGCCCAGTGAGCCATGAAATACACTTTATAACAGTGTGCATAGCACTTACCCTATTGGTTTGAACTTTAGAATGATGAAAAAATCCATTTAAAATGTTAGATGAGCACACTGCAGCTGCAGAGATGATTACGAACTCTTAGAGCTGTAGCTTTAAATCCTATTTTTCTACACATAGTATTTATATCCAGGAAGTTTTAACATGGAATAAATGATAAAGCAAAAAAATGGCAAAAATACTTATGTTAATTGCTCTGTGATGGAAGTAAATATTTATAACTAATAATGAAAGTCAGGAACAAGAAAGCCAGACAATATTGTTGCCATACTGATAGAACCAGACATCTAATATTCTTTGTGCTAGTCTTGTTAGCTACATAGCTCTCACAATAAACCCAGATTATTTCAGGTTGATCTTTTGAAAGAAAGGAGGTGGGACAGAATGAAGAGAAACCGTCTCATTTATGGATTTGTCACATTAGAATTAAATTTAGCTTCTATATGGCAACACTGAATTTGCCCAATGATACCCCTTTTCAATGCTGGTTATTTCAGGAGCCTCAGAATGTCTGTCTTGGGTCCAACAATTGCTTAATCCTTCCTACTATTTCATTTCCTCAGAATTCTACTTGATCTCCGCAAAACATCTAGGGCAGCTGGGCTCCTGGCTTGAAAGAAATGAGGCCTGGCCAGAAAGAAACCAAGCAAGGATTTGTACTAATCATAACAAATTCAATTCACAGAACAAGATAGAAGAGTCCATTTTTAATTCAGAGCGCAGAAAGGCTTCCTACCTCAGGTTTCCCCAAGTTGGTAGATTACTCATGTTTTCTACTAAAAGTCTCATTTTGTCTTGCCCAGAAGGGTCCAAAGATGGGCCAAATACAAACTGGGGCAGCGCATACCTCCCAGAATGAAAGTCAGCCGAGGGCTGCATAGGTGGAGCTAGAATGAAAAGGACCTGAGAAAGCACATTCTCTTCTCGAAGCATGTGAGACTCCCAGCCTGACCCTGCCCTGGACTGGGATGGGACTTCTCAGAGGCCTTCTCCTACTATTTTAACATCTCCTGCCCCATTAGTCCCTTACATCCTCCACTCTGACCCCCACCCCTCCAGATAGCTCTCTCTAAAGTCACTGCATAAAGGAGCGAGCTTCACCAACGTTCTGCATTGCTACTACGTTGGGCTCTGTTAATTACATTGTTCTTGCAATTCCCTCCTACTTGTGTGACAGTTCACCATTAGTTTCTCTCCTACATTCTGCTAATCTCTCTCTACTTTGCTAGGTTCTCTTTCTTCCCTAAATAGTAAAACATCTGCCCAAGACCAAAAGTGTCTTTGGCCATTTGTTTTCCTTTCTGGGTAATGTACCCTCTGTCATAGCATCAACTATGTCCAATCCCCAAGTCCAGTTTTGACTTTTCACCTATTACTGCCTTATTGGCTTCCACTAACACTCAAAACTAACAAAAACTGAGCTGATACATTGTGGTGTGCAGAATTTTAAGATGGCTCAGTGAGATTCCTGACCCTGGCATCCATACCTTTGTGTGATCCTCTCCCCTTGAGTGTGGGTAGAACCTGTGACTTGCTTCTAATCCGCAGATTATGGCAAAAGTGAAGGGATTTAGCAGCTGTAATTAGGGTCCCTTAATCAGTTGGCTTTGAATCTATCAAAAGGGAGACCATCCTAGATGGGCCTGACCTAGTCAGGTGAGATCTTTAAAACTGGGTACAGGCCTTGCCTAAAACAAAGGACTTGAAATAAGAAAGACACGCTCCTGTTGACCTTGAAGTAGCAAATGGCAGTGTTGTGCACTGCTTATGGAAAAGACAGCCTCTAGGCTGAGGGCCTTGTTCCTATAATCACAAGGAACTTAATTCTCCCAACAATCTGAATGAGCTTAGATGAGGACCCCAAGCTCCAGTTGAGATCAACCCTGAGCAACACCTTAATTGCAGCCTGTGGGACCCTGAGCAGAGGACCCAGCTAAGCTGTGCCTGGACTCTGGACCCACAGAAATTGTCTATTTTGCTAATTCAATAGGTTGTGGTGATTTGTTTTGTAGCACTAGTAAACTTACCCTTCCAACTGCTTTATTATTGTCCTCTTGGACTCAAAGCTTTAAAGTTATCTGTGACTCTCCTTTCATCACACACCAAGATTTGGCACTTATTCTTAGCCAATATCTACTAAATTCAACTATATTCCTCTATTTTATTCAAACCCCTCATTATTCAGCAAACATTTGCCAGACACTATGTCTAGCTCTGGGTATGCAATGACGAACAAGACAGGTAGGGTTCCGCGAATAAAGTTTAGTGGATAAAATGAACACTGAACATATGATTGCAAAGTGCCTTGAGAATGTTCTGCAGGGGACTCTAACCTAGTCTGGCTGGGGAAGGAGGCAAGGCAGGCCTTACGACTAGAAGCTTGAATTATTGCACCAGGCCTCTCATTCTTATGGGCAGTTACACACAGAATTGCTGGGCTCATCTTTCTTAAAGATATTTTCCTACTCGAAGAAATTGTCCTGTGTTTGAGGACTTTCAATGGCTTCCTATTACCTCACAGATATAATAAACAAAATGTCAGTGATGTAGCAAATGTCGATTGTGCCTCATCTGGCAAAGGCCCAGAGAGGTTTAGAGACTTGAATGAAGCCACACACATCATAGAAACAATACTGAATCTTTGTGAGCCAACTCTGAATTGAATCCTCTTTTCACATTATTGCTACCTCTTTGATATTTAAAAAAATATTTTAATTGTTGTGGACATACGACAGTTGTACATATTTATGGGATACATGTGATGTTTTGATACAGGGATATAATGTGTAATGATCAAATCAAGGTAATTGGAATATCCATCACCTCAAGCATTTATCATCTCTTTGTGTCAGGAACTTTCCAATTCCACTCTTTTAGTTATTTTTAAATATACAATAAATTATTGTTAATAATAATTAATATTATAGTTGCCCTTTGTGCTACTGAACACTAGATATTATTCCTTCTAACTGCATTTTTGCACCCAATAACAATCCCCTCTTTATACCCCGCTCCCCACCACCCTTCCCAGTCTCTGGCAACAATCATTCTACTCTCTATCTCCATAAGTTCAATATTTTTTTTCATTTTTAGCTCCTACATATGAAACATGTAATATTTCTTTTTTCTTTTTGTGCCTGGCTGATATCGTAATGTGTTTGTAAAAAAATTTTCTAATCATGAGAAATCATGACAAACGTCATAGATAAATCAGGTAAAGTTCCAAAAGGAAAAGCACTTAACCCATTTTTGTCATCTCAGAAACATTTTGATTAGTCTACATGCATAAAACTAATATATTAATAAGATCAACATTAGGTTAATATGCATGGCCTCATATGCCTGACTATAAAATGAGGGTCACATTTACATTTATATATAAATTATAATAACTTTGAAACCCCTACCTGCCCAAGAGGAATACAGCAGTAATGGGTACCTCTTGGTGCTCCACCCAGCTCTATGCACGCCCTATTAAAGTTGGGATTTTCATAAGGCAAGGCTTCCTTTTCATCCCAAAAATTGCCTTTAGGTGACCCCACAACACTTGGGGGCAAACATCAGCCAATGACTGGCTGACACTTGGAGTACAAAAACCAATTCTGTGATGCAATCCACCCTCCAGAACTCTTCTGTGGGGTCTGATTGAAGCTAACCTCCAGCTGAGACCTTGTTCTTAGGTAGCTTTCTTCCTTTTCCTTATTCTGCTTTCCTCATGCCCTTCTCCTAAGAACAGTTCTTAAATCAATTGCTTGAGCAAGGTTTCCCATCTCAGGCTCTGTTCTTAAGGAACCTACCCCCAAACATAAACTAACCCAGAGTATCCCTCCACCTGTTTCCGCAAGCACCAAAGGAGCCTCAGCCATGCCTGCTAGCCAATCCTTTGCCTTTCCCATTAGGATGTCCTTACCACTTCCCAGGAATCTGGTTGAATGAACTCCACTGTGGTTTCTGCTAAAGGCTCGGGCTCTGAGACCAATAATGCCCATGCTAAGGATGCTGCTTTTTGGGGGTTCCTCAAACTGCCAGTCCTTAAGATGCCAAGCTGACTTGACTTCCATGCAGAGTTAGAAGAATGGCCTCCTCCTTTCACTTTCTGGACACATGGACATGTAGGCCCCACAGCAGGTCTGCTTGTGTCCAAAGTGTCAGGAGGTCTGCTTTCTGGCCTTTATTTCTCTAATCCTGAGGGATTTTGAGCCCATTTCTAGGGGCAGGGGACAAGCTGACATCATCCTTTTAAAATCTGCTTATAGCCTATGCCCTCAACCAAGCACATCTCTCCTGTCCCAGCTAAAACACAAAAGCCCTGTGGTATGCACGAGTGGATGGGGAGGAAGTGTTATCTACACCAGCATCTTTTGGCACCCAGTTCAGACAGCCAAAAATTTTTTTTAATTTGGTTTTTATTTTAAGCCTGTATCACGGAAACCTCCTTCCTGAAACTATTTTGGATAGAGAACTTCTGTAAAGAAGAACAGATACAACCTGTTTTTGAGAAACTCTCATTTCATGAAAGTTATTAAAATGTGCTTAGAGACACATGAAAGAAACTTTCAAAATGTAATTCTTCTAAATCTTATAAAGTTTATTTGGTTTTAAAAAAGGAACTTTTAGAATGAAATCCAAAGATTTTTTTCCCATTTCTCTTTCATGGAGATTTAAAGTTTATGGTGGCATTTTCTCTGATATTTAATTATAATAACTTTCAAGTATATAGCAAAGTTGGAAGGATTTTATAGTAAACATCAGTATACCTATTATCTAGATTCTGCCATTAACATTTTACTGTACTTGCTTTATCATGTATGTATACATCTAGCCATTCATCCATCTATCCATCAATTATGGCACTTTAATTATTTTTTAAAGACACCTCATACTTTGATTTAGATTGTTAAAATCCCATATTTGGAAGTCTAAGTGAAAATAAATTCTACTGGATATTATCTCTTCAGTAATAAAAAATACTAGAGGCATAATCTGTTACGGTCTTAAGAAGCTGTACTTGACAGAGTGGCCTGGCAGGGAGATCATAAATTACCTTTAAAAACACTACTTCTGGGTGAATATTGTTTTAAACAAAGAGTAAAGGAGTCATGAATTAAATCACATGGAAAGTTGAACAGAATGCCAAGTAAAGGTCTAAGTACTAATTCTCTAAAGCCCTGGTCTGCTCAATCATCAATGTGGGAAGCTATTTTTACTTAATCAGTAGGTAAATGTGCCTATTCATTAACACTTGTGTATGAAGTCAGAAACTGAACTTCAGTTACAATATTAATGAGCTAAATAGCATCATTTAAACCTCTCTAACATTTACATTTATGTGATCCAATCATTTGTTACATTAGGAGCAATGTACTCCATTCTGCCCTTTTTGATAGGGCTCCAAGCAAAGAGACACAGGAGTTTGGGCTAGCAGAGAGCAGACATACATTTTTTTTTTTATTCTTGTAGAAGCAAAATTTGATCATGTTGGTACATAAGTAGTTTTATTTCAAATAGAATAACCAGACAGTTAACTCAAAGATTTGACTGATTTATTTATTGCTTAAAATGACTAGTTCCTTGAAAATGGTATAGGAGAATGGCAGTGGTGATGAAAACCAAATCCCTACATAAAAACAGACAGAGTTTGAGGTTGCAATGAGCCATGATGATGCCACTGCGCCTTATCTCCCAAGACCCTGTCTCCATAAAAACAACCCCCCCCAAAAAAAACCAGAGCAAGTAGATAGCTAAACCCAAAAGCCATAGACTACATTTATAACCAAACTTGGTGATAACATAGCACTATGAACCCTAAAATACAAGTGGGTGGAGACAATTCACCAATAGCCATGAGATCTGCCTAGTATCAGCATCTATGCAGGGAGAAGTTGAGAGAAGCTGTAGGGCATATGCCAGATATGAAAATAGATCTCAAAACTGCCCACAGGAATTCATTGAAAACATAGCAGGCCAATTAGAAGATAGCAGCTGAAATTGGCAGGATGTTATCTACTTCAATGGTGGTTGATTGCAAGATGCACAGTAAAATCTGAAGAGGTTAGATTCTATGAACTTTTAAAAATTATCAGGGTTTCCTCACAGGCCAGGGCCTCCATGATAGTAAAATGGCTGATAGTGAATCAAAATTGAAAAGGACATAGACAACAGAGACCACAGAAACAAATGGTTCACACAAAAGAGAAGGAAGCAAAACCAGGAAATTTAGGAGCACAAGCCACCACATTATGTTAATACTATATAAAAACAAGAGGGAGCGGTGTGAAGTTAGGAAAGCTACATGAATCAAACCTCCTTCTAAAAATTAAGAAAAAGCAATCTCACATAAAAGTAAGCAACACAGAAGTACTGAAGTCAAATCCCATATGAAGTTATTATTTTAAAAAACAGAAAAAGGAGCAGAATAACATCCCTAGAGTCAATGAGGGAATATCAGAAGACATGTCCATAAAACGGATAAAAACTTGTTACTATTTTCAAAATTATCTAAAAGATATTAAGAAAATAAGACATAACAGAATGACATAAATGAAAATTAGAAAAATGAGATGATGGAACTCAACAAAGATTTAGAAATTAATGGGAACAATCATTTCAGAAAGAAAACCTAAAATAGAAGGAGCATGAGAATGAATAAAAAGAAAATAAAGTGTCTTAGGAAAGAAAATGAAAGGGGAAGGTTTATTTTAATAAAAAGAGATAAAAAGCATCTAAGAAAAAGTGACAAATTATTTTTTGTTATCTACTCCCCCTTCCCCACCCTGGCCCCCAGATACAGGGTCTCTCTCTGTCGCCCACACTGGAGTACTGTGGGCAGTCATAGCTTACTGCACCCTCAAATTCCTAGGCTCAAGCAATTCTCCCACCTCAGCCCCCTGAGTAGCCGGGACTACAGACATGCACGACTGTGCTGGGTAATTTGGGGTGTTTTGTAGAGACAAGGTCTTGCTATGTTCCCCAGGCTGGTCTATAGCTCTTGCCTCTCGCCTTGGACTCCCAAAGTGCTGGGATTACAGATGTGAGACATCACACCTAGCCTAAAAAAGTGACGAATATTGGAAACAGTTAAAGATCCAATGTATGGGTAGTAGAAATTCTTCATGAAGAAAAACAAAAGCAACATAACACTAAAAACTATAATTAAAAATTTTTTTCCTAAAATTAATAAATATTTGAAACTACATTTAAAACTTAGTGGTCTTTACATAAAAAGAAAAAAATTCTTTGGGGATCTAGTCCAAAAGAAAAGGAAAATTAGATTACAATTAATTATTTTGACAGTAATGCTTTATGGCAGTAGAAAATGGAGTAACATATTTAACACACTCAAGAAAAGAAAATATTAGTAAAGATTTACATCTAGTAAGTAGAAAGGGCACAAACTTTTATCAATACATGAGAACTCAAGGAATGTTGTTCCCATGAGTGCTTCTTCTGGAATCTATTAGAGAACAAGCTTCAGACAACAAAAATCACTCAGAGATTTTATGTAAGGGCTGATGGTGAGCATTAATTATGTAATTACTTGTAGATGTAAGACTAAATAAGGGTTAAGATGTAACAGTTATATGCTTTGACAATGTAGATATATTACAAGCATAAATATGGGAGAGTAGAAAAAAGGAGAGCATATGCAAAAAAACCAATTTGAACTGCTTTTGGTAATTATAATTGCTGGTGGTAATATTAATATTGTTATTCTGAGACTGTTGCATGTGCAATTGGGATAAAACAAATGAATTATAAGATATTCTGATTCTGTCATTCCTTGTGTCTTTGAGAATCAAGATTCATGGTGTAGAAGGAAGGAGATACAGATATAGAAGAGGTTAAATAAAACCCCATATAGTCATGAAGTTACATTAAACCTATCAGTATGTATTCAAGGGATATTTTGTCTTTAAATTAATGTACCTTTTTTTCTAGCTCCCTTAGAAAGCCTAGAAACAATGATCAATCCCCCAGATTATGGACTTGAAATATTTTCTACTAAAGCAAACTAGAGCTTCTTAGAGAAATGACTGAATGACAAGAAATATGTAAGATGAACCTTAAATATTTAAGTCATACCAGAGAGTACAGAAGCTAACAACAATCCTTAGGATCATATCTAAAGGACTCTGGAGGCAACTTAGAGGCTCCCATTGGCCAAAAATGGGACATTTTGAGCTTTAACAAGGATAAGAATTGCAATGGATTGAAACCTATCAAATGTATATAAATAAATCTATTTGTTTATAATGATATTTTAAAAAACTATCTCCTTTAGAGGACAAGGACCCAATTCATTATCTTGAAAATCAATAAATTAATGAAAATCAAGCATTTTATCTTGCCTTTCCTATAGGAATTGTACTACTGAGTTACCGAATAGATTAAAAAAGCATCTATTTTAAAATTATTCCAACTAATAAATAAAAATGAAATGACTGAAGTGGAATTTCACCATTTTTCAAACTCACCAATTATTAATAATATACCTACACAATGATGACATTATAAAAAAAAGAGACAAGACAACAACCTGCAATCTTACTAAAGGGGTGTAAATTGAGTGTGATCCAGTGTCTGGACCTAATCTTCAGGAAATGCAGAAGGCAGAAGAACATGTTGAACTGCACCATGAACAAAAACTAGACTGTTGGAAACACCACAAAATCGCAGTTTCTTTCACGGATAAATTGGGAAGAAATTAAAAGACATATTAAAAGCGAAAGGATAGAGTCTGAGGATGAACACCTGGGTGATAACATCATAAGGAAACATAAGAGGTTACTCGAAACGTCAGGGAGTGATTAAGTTTGGAGGGAGATATGAGGTATGATAGGATTAGGGGCTTCTGGGTCTATTTCTGGACCTGGGTGATAACTACATGGAAATTTGCCTTATAATAATCCCCTAAACCATGCGACAAGAGGAGACAAGGCAAGATGCATTGAGATGAGGCAATATGAGACAAGAGTGAGGCTGAGGTTGAGATTGAGAAGAGTTTGAGATGAAGACAAGGTGAGGATAAGGGTGACAAGGCATGACAGGCCAATATTGATATGCTACTTTAGCAAATGGAGAAGTGGGATTGAGCATGTAGATGATGATGATGATGATGATGATGACGACAACGATTAGCATATGTTGAGCATTTACTATGCATCAGACACCATGCTCAGCACTTTGTATTATCTCATTTAATCCTCATAACAGCCCTATGAGCTGAATATTACACTCATTTCACAGATTTAAAAACTCAGCTTGTTAATTTACCCCAAAACACATATAAAGTAAGTAGTGAAATTCAGATTTTCTCTCAGTGCTAGCTGACTATATTTTTAAATTGTAAATATTAGATGTATTTCAAAATTTTAATTTCAATCTCCTTTTGTGCATCTCTTTTAAATAGGAATAATCCTTATAAAATAAAATCCTGTTTATTTCACTTCTTATTTAACAATTTTCACTTTTTTCATTCCTTTAACAAATATTTATGGAGTACCTACCATGTGCCAGCACTATCCTCACTGAAAAAGACAGGTGAAGTCTTTGCTTTCATGGAGTTTAAATTTTAGTTGAGCGGAAATAGTAACAAGAAGAATGTCAGATAGGATAAGTGCTATGTAGATAAGTAATATAGGTGACACGACAGAAAGACTGGGTGACTATTTTAGTTTGTATGTTCAGGGAAGGCCTCTTTGAGTGGGTGCACTTTAGCTGAGATCTTAATTATAAGGAGCAAGCCATTCAAAAATATGGGGAAAGAATCTTCCAGGCAGCTGTTAGCCCTAAGTTTGGCAAGGCTGAGAAACAGGCAGCCAGTGGGCAGGAGCACAGCGGGCAAGGAGAATCATAGTGCTTGGTCAGGTGGGTGAGGAGTTTAGACATCAATGTAAAGGAGAGTTTTAGCAGGTGAGTGCCCAACCTTCATTTAGTAACTCTGGATGCTTTGTAGGAAGAATGAAGTGTTAGGAGGCAAGAGAGCAAGAGCCCAGATAGGAAACTATCCCAGTGTCAGGTGAGAGCTGATGGCTTGGGCTGGGCAGTAGTAATCGAGATGGAGAGAAGGGGATGACATGGATCATAGGATGCATCTGTGAGACTTGCTGATATGGGGATGAGGGAAATACAGGAATAAAGGCTAACTCCTAAATTTGGGTTTGAACACTGAAAGGAAGATGATCCACCCTGCAGACTGGAGATAGAGAAGGTTTCAGGTGGTACTGCTGGTGGTGATGATGGAGAAACAAGGAATCTACTTTGTCCATGTGCAGTTTGAGACACATCTAAGATTCTATCAGGGCATCTGTCACGAAGACCATTAGATAGACTTGTCTGGAGCTCAAGGAAGAGGTTAGGGCTAGATGTGGGAGTCAAAGAGATGCTATTTACATCTATGGGGCAGAATGAGGTCCCCTGTGAGTGACTGGATTTTTTAAAAAAGCAGCAGCTCCAGGACAGAACCATGGGGGAATGTTAGCATTGGGATGTGAAGCAGAGAAGTCAGCAAAAAAGGCTACCAGGTGCTTGGTAAGTGTGGTGTCAGGAGCTGGGGACCCCTTTAAATCATCTTAACTCCAACTTTTACTCCAGCCACTGCTGCAAAGACATGTCCCATGAAACCTTCAACATCTTTGTGCAGGTGCAACCAGACAGTGCCTGCCTCAGGTAGAAACCAGGTACCTCCCCCTTCCTGTCCTGGGCTTCTTTGACTTGAGCAGTAGGAATCTTCAGAAATCTACAAACACTTATGCATGATCTAGGACTGGGAAAATAACACTTGTGGGGCCACCCCTGAGCTTTGGGGGATGATATCCAATAGATACATGCTTCTCCTTTTAACTCCCAGGCAGATAATAGTTCTAAGGCACATTTTATAAGACTCTTCAGGATCTCATGAATCAAGCACCTGTTGCACCAGTCCCCTCCTTGTATTGGCTTTGTCTCCTCTGTGATCTCTCACTTTAGCTCCTTGGAATCTTTTCCCAAATAAACCATCTACACGTAGGTCTTTTTCTCAGGCTGTACTTTGGAGAGAGCCAGTATTTCAAGGAGAGAGGACTCAATTGTTTGAATGCTGCCAAGGTCCAAGGGTCCATGGGATGTGGCTCAATAGGGTTGCTGAGAACCCTGATAAGAGCAGTTTCAGTGAAGTGATGGGGGTAGAAGTTCACTCTGAGGAGGTTGAGAGAATAGGGGATGAGGAAATGAAAACAGCAAACTGTACACTCTCAAGGGTCCAATCCTGTGGACCCTTGACCTCTTAGTTACTTTCTCCTTTTTGAAATATATCACATTTGCCAGTGAGTAGGGAGAAGAGAAATGAGCCAATAGCTGGGCTGGTAAGTAGGGTCAAGGAAAGGTGTTTTAAAGCCAGGAGAGAGGCAGAGATGATGAGCATGTACAGCAGAGAAGAAGAAACTCACATAAGAGGGAGAGGGGAAAATCAAGAACGAGAGGGGCAGGACCGTAAGCCTGAGTGGGGGGGTTGGCCCTTGGCCAGAACAGGGACCCTCCATTCGTAGAGGCACAGGGAAGGCAGAGTACAGACAGGTATAGATGTGGGTAGCTGTGGAGGTGTAGATGGTGGGAAAGTAATGGAATTCCTGTCTAGTTGCTTTTATTTTCTCAGTGAATTGTATAATTAGGTCAAAAGCTGAGGGAGGGTAGTCAGGGGTGTAGCAGTGTGAGAAAACAAGAGAAGTGAAATAATTTTGGAAACTAAGAACATGAACATACTAAGCAAGAGATATCTGAGCTGTACTGAGGGCCCATTTATTTATTTCAATGGAGAGACTGCTAACTAATTTCTATCCCATTTTGGGAGCAGGGGACTTTTACATCCAGGTACTATTTATTTCTAGAAACTCATTGTTACCAACATGAAGGAGTTGGAAAGATAGGAAGCTAGCCTCTCAGATCAAAAGCAAGGTGGCAGTGAAGACCAGAGGAAGGAGGACTGCTCAAAGGGACATGGTCCAAGGGGGAGCATTTAATTTGGGTCATGTAATTAGCTTGATGTTGTGAATATATATCAAAACACTCCTGCTGCAAATGCACAGATGATTTTTCAGAAATAGTACACTTTAGAATACATATTTCCCCCAAATATACTATTTGGGGGAATTATACTATTTCCCCTAGCAGCCGTTCAGAAAAATAAAAGTTGTATGAATTCATTACAGTGGTAGAGGTGAGACTTATTAAATAATTGTAGGCTCCCCAAACCATGAGCCTAAGTGGAGAAGTTTCTAAGTACCACACTGAGCAGTGACATCATTGTTTCCCTAGTTACCAAAAGTGGAGGCAGAAATGAATAAGCTAGACATAAATGCACTATCTAATGGGGTGGGAGTGTTATTACTTTTTATGGCCATGAGATCTGTAATCCCTATAACTCAAAATGTGGTCACTCACAACATGTAACTAAAAAATGTTATGGGGCCTGTCAACTCACTGCTTATGGCACTGGCAAAATATGTTTTATATTTGTTTACTTTGGTAGGGGTTGAATGTAGCTGGTTCTTTGGCCATACCTAAAATCCTGAATTAGGGTTTTGTATATATGTCAACACAAAAATATACACGTTTTGTATTTTACAAACAAGTATCTAGTAAATATCAGAAAATTTTTAAATATGTACATGCTTATTTATATAATACACATGGTTCATTCCTTTTAGTTAAATAATAGCTACTCATGAAGATACTTTGAAAACCTAAAACAATCCTGTTCCTACTGTGAGATGAAACTCAACTTCACTTTTCCTTTGTGCTTACTGTAATACATAGCCATCAAACAATCTTTTTTTCCCCCTAAGGTAATTGTCTTTGACAATCATCTTAATTACTTTTTGGAGCAACCCTACTAGGTAAGCTCAAATGATTATTTTCATTTTAGAGCTGGCAAAACTAAAAATTATAAAGTGTCAATGTTCTATGCAAACTCAGCTTTTATTTTTACTCTATGAATAAATAATTTTGTTTCAGATTGGATGTAAGATCAGTAGCCAAAGAAGATGGACTCTGAACAGTCCTTCATCCTCACATCTAAGATCTGGGGAGTTCTATTTGAGTGCCAAGCTTGGTATACATTAACTAAAAGATAAAGCACACTATGGCTAACAGACACAGTGCCAAAAATTCAGCTTAGGTAATTACTCATTATGCCTGAACAAAAAGATATTTTTTACCAGAATTATAGAACAGGATTTTTTGGCAAGAATTCTCATTTTTCACAGTGTTTAACAATATTATATCATTTGGACAATACTTCTTCTAATCTTTGGTTTACCTAATAAGTTTTCAATTATTTTTATGGAGCTTTTACTTTTAATCAGTATAACCTCTTACCTGTTCTTCCAGTTTATGATTCCCAAATAAAAGTTTAACTTCTTTTCAGAGTTTTAGGATTATACACTATAACCATTAATCTTATAGAAATCCACGCAGATGAACAGCACATACTTTTTTCAGCTTTTTAAAAAGAAAATTTAAAGTAGGCACAGCATGCCTTTGCCATGTGAAAAATGCCAAAGAAATTGGCTGAAAACCAAACCAATTTGTGAAATAATCAATCGATAGGGTAAGTTTTAGGCAAAGTATTTTCGACATTAATTTCCATTATTTTCTATGTTTTTTTATTTTTAGTTAGTTCTGATAATACCTTTAAAATTTATTTTTAATTATTTTTACTAAATTTTTAGATTTCATAAAGAGTTTAGAGAGTCAAACAGCTTCAATAACCTTGTTACAAACATCAACTTCATTTCTCTCTCAACCCACCACCATAATTCCAGGCAACCATTTTTAATCCATGGTAGTAGATTCTCCTGTTTACCTTCTTAGTTCTAAATAATATGATTGTTTTGTGACTGGACTTTTTCATTTTAGGCATTATCTGTTGATTTCCTGCTACAGAAAATGAGGATTTAGTTATATTTTACTTCCTGTTCCTCCATAAAAATACACACTTTTAATCTCCAAATTTGGCTCTATGACAATTTCGGTTAGGTCACTATTCAGTACTCACATTATTTAAATGCTATCCCCACCTGTGCCACATAATATACTATGATTATATTTCCTTTCCTACATAATTTTTTTCTTTTCTATTGAAACTGAGGTACACAGATTTTGATTAATTATAATTCATGACACATATTTATCATTGGCCTTTTATTTAGTTAATTAGCTGTTTTTAATAATGTAATTAGCTCTCTTGATCCGACACCTAAAATGAAAGCTAGAGACTTGAAAATAACTTACATCTAACCATCTTCTCTCCACACACAACCTATCCATCTTCCTGCCTCCCTTTACCTGAACTAACCATAGTCTTGAACCTTGTTTTTATCATGTCCTTACTTTCCTTTTCATATAACATTATTCAATCTATATGTGTTCCTACATATAGTGATATAGAGAGTAAGTAGATAAAAATTTTGTTTTCCAGGTTCACTTTAATGGCAAACTTTGTAATTAGGACCAACCCTTTTGCTGAGAACAAGTTGAAAAACAAGGTAAAATATTTTTTAAAAATCTGTTTGAAATTATTGAAGAGATAAAAAAGTAATAAAGAATTGCCAGCTCAGAAGAAAGAAGTGAGGTGAGCTAGGAATTTGGGGTAAATTCCCCTTAGTCACCTGCTGATTCTGGAAAAGGTGAGAAAGAGGTGAGAAGGCTTCTGACAAACTGGTAAGACCAAGAGGACAAAATTGGGTTCAGTTCCCCCCAGGGAGGAGCATAGGATATCTCCTAGGTTTTAGACTTAGATCATTAAAAGATAAATCCTAGGGATAAAGAGTAAACTAGAAATACACTAGGCCTCACAGAGATTGAAGACCACCTGAAATTTTCTCAATCCTGTAAGAGATTAAGGTGATCCAATATTGCCAATGCTCTTAGCAGTCTACTGGAAATAAACTAAAATATTTGCTGGAGTAAGGTGAATTCATCTTAGACCAAAAAGTATCTCTACAAGGTTTCGTATGAAATGCCTGGCATTCAATCAGAAATAACTAAGTATATGACAACATGATGAAAAAACAAGAGAAACAACAGAAAATACAGAATCAAGATAATGGAGATGTAGACTTTAAAATAATTATGCTTAATATGTTCAAAGAAAAGACAAGATGAAGAATTTCGGTAAAGAACTGAAAGCTACAAGAAAGAATAGAAAAAAATTAAAACTTAAAAACAATAACATTAAAACTCCAAGGAATAGGTTTAATAACAGATTAAACCCAGTTAAAAAAATAATTAGTGAACTGAAAGATATATCTGATAAAAACATCCTAAATGAAGCAAGGTAGAGAAAAGAATAAAAACATATTTTCTCTTTCTTCTAGCTTTTTTTTTTTTCCGTAAGAAAAATAGAGGACACAGAAGGAGAAGGAAAGCTATGCAGAGGTAATATTTGAAGAGATAATGATTTAAATATTTCTAAAAATAATTAAATATACAAAGCCACAGATTCAAGACACATTACAAATCACAAGCAAAACAATACGCATCCACACTCCCCTAGACACATCATGGTATAACTTTTAATAAATGCCAAGGACAAAGAGAAAAAAAGAAAAACAAAAAAGACAGTTTGCTTTCAAAGAAACATCCAGCAGAAGAGCAGCAATGGAAGCTGGGAGACAGTGAAACATTTCTAAAGTGCAAAAAGAAAATAAATACCAACCTAGAATTCTAGCCCCAGCAAAAATAATGCTAAATAATGCTTTTAAAATGCCAAACATAAATTTTCATATGAAAACTTAAAGAATTAAAGGATGTTCCAAGCAGAAGGAAAATTATTCCAGATAGATATTCAGAAACGCAGAGCAAAAAACAGATAAACATGTGGGTAAATCAACTCAATGTTAATTGCAGAAAACAGTAGAAATGTTTTATGGGGTTAGAATATGGAGAAAATTAAAATACATGACAAATGATAAATAAGTAAGGGTGTGATAACTGGAATTTAAGTGTTCTAAGGAATTTGGGTTGTCCAGGAAGAGATAAAAATACTAATTTATACTAGCCTTTATACATAAGCAAGCATGCAAGTTATAATCTCTAGAGTCTAGGATAACTACAACAAGAAAAGTGAAAGAACATACAATAAAAAAGGATTTTTAAAAATTCATTTTGTTTTATATAATATTTTGGCTTTCCTTTTTTAACTTATGATAAAATTGCTAAGATTTACCCATCTTGATTTCCTGAGTGTGTTTGGGTCTCGGTCATATTAGAGCTTTCCTTGCCCTTTTGGCATTCCCCCGCTGTTTTGCTCAAACCAAAAGTTATCCACCAGAAAGCTGATTTGAAACTGTGCATAAGATGTAACTTGTTGACTATAGTCTTCATTCTGGGGCAATCTAGCTGGGTCCATTCCTTGGGGGATTTCACGAGGATTATTTGTTTGACTGCTATAAAATATCATAGTTTAGGCCGGGCGCGGTGGCTCACGCCTGTAATCCTAGCACTCTGGGAGGCCGAGGCGGGCGGATTGCTCAAGGTCGGGAGTTCGAAACCAGCCTGAGCGAGACCCCGTCTCTACTAAAAAAATAGAAAGAAATTAATTGACCAACTAAAAGTATATATACAAAAAATTAGCCGGGCATGGTGGTGCATGCCTATAGTCCCAGCTACTCGGGAGGCTGAGGCAGGAGGATCGCTTGAGCCCAGGAGTTTGAGGTTGCTGTGAGCTAGGCTGACGCCACGGCACTCACTCTAGCCTGGGCAACAAAAAGTGAGACTCTGTCTCAAAAAAAAAAAAAAAAAAAAAATCATAGTTTACTTAATCCACTCTCCCACTGATGGGCAATTTTGGGGTTGTTTCCTGGTTTTTGATGAACAGTGTTATAATGAATTATCTTGTGCATGTCTCTTATTATATATAAAACTATCTCTTCCCACATAGAAGATTGTTGAGTCTCAGAGTGTGTTTTTCTTCAACTTTGGACAGTAATGTCAACATGTTATAAATTTTTAAATCCCACAGCAATAAGTAAAAGATTTTATGAATCTATATCTTATCCAAAATTTGGATTATTGGTCTTTCAAATTTTTACCAATAAAAATTGCTATATTGTTGTAGTCTTGATTTGTATTTTCCTAATCACTAGTAATATCTAATAACTCTATATGTTTATTGGCTGTATGTAAATTTCCTCTTCTGTGAAATACTTCTGCGCATCTCTTGCCTGTGTATTGAGTTGTTTGTGTTCTTACTGGTTTCTAGAAGTTCATCATATATTCTCGATATTGTCATTTACATGTATTGTAAATATCTCTCCTTTAAGATTCTATATATTAATAATTTGCCTTTCACTTGCTTTAAGTATCTTTTGATAAGTAAAAGTTATTAATTTTAGTAAACTCTGGACTTTTTAGTTTTCTTTAAAGTTAATCATGATCTTTATGTAAGATTTGCTCACTTTTTAATGGATTTGTTGCTAATTTAATGCAAATCCTTCCCAAAGTGTACAAATTTCCTCTTGACATATTTTAATTAGGTGTTTGATCAATTTCATTTTCCTGAAAAAATCCTTCCTGGAACCTTCTGACCTGTTCCAAATCAGACATGTTCTCTCGGCACTGCTTCACCTTGAGGTCTCCCTTCTCTGTCCTGGAGATTCTTCTTCTGTTTCTTGGGTTCTGGGTCTTCCTCTTTCTTGTCTTACTTCTTTGTTTTGGTGGAGCACACTCTTCTGTAGCTTCCTGAGATAGGGTGCAAGGGAGAAAGATTTTTAGAGACCTTCTGTCTGCCGTCACACTTTTGGAAAGGCACTGGATTGGAATTGGAAATCATTTTCCTTCAGAAATTTGAAGGTGTTATTTTATTGTCTTACAATACAGCTTCTACTGTTATATTTTGAGGAATTTGGTGTTATTTTGATTCTTGATCCTGTTTTGAAACTCATTTTCCCACCTCTCTGGAGATCATAGGATTTGCTTTGTCTCTAAAGCTTTGAAAGGTGATAAGATGATATAGTGTGGGTCTATTTTAGACCATTATGCTGGGCAAGCATGACTTTCAGTTCTAAGAAATCTTAATTTTTATAATTTCCTCCCTTCCATTATTTAGGCATCAAATCTTCTGAATTGGTCTTCTAATTGTCTTCTCTTCTACTTTCCACATCTTTTGAGTTTTTCTATTTTACTTTCTGGGATATTTCCTAAATTCTACCTTCTATATCTACCTCCTACTTTGTCTAACTCCCCTTTATACTTGCTATCATAATTTCCAAAAACTTTTTCTTTGTTCTCTGAATTGTTTTTTAACATAGGATCCTGTGCTTCTTTTATGAAAATAACTTCTGTTTCTGAACATACTAATGATGGTTTGCATCTCCCTGAACCATCTTGATTTCCTGAGTGTGTTTCATTCTCAGTCATATCAGAGCTTTCCTTGCCCTCCTGGTATTCCCCCACTATTTTGCTCAAACTAAAAGTTGTCCACTAGAAAGCTGATTAGAAACTCTGTGCATATACATGTAACTTGTTGACTATAGTCTTCATTCTGGGGCAATCTAGCTGGGCCCATTCCTTGGGGGATTCCCAAGGTCAAGATCTTAGTTCAATTCCTTGGAAACTAAGGGTCTTCGTTCTTTCTCTCCCCTACAGAAGATTTCTATTTTTCTGCCAGGAGCATGTTGATTTGTCAGCCAGCAGTCTGGGAGCTGAGAGGGTCAGAGGCAGTTGCTGTGCAAAGTGGGAAAGGGATAAAAGAATAATTGCTTCATTAACACACTGTCATTGAAGCCTTAACCTCATCTTCACCCTCACTTTACAAAGATACTTGGGTCTTGGGGGATTTTGTAATGTAAATTGAGTTTCTGTTCAGCTTTCCTCAACTGCCAGTTTAGGATTCTGCTTTCTCCAGTCTGCGAAGTCAGTACCTATATGCTTTCCAGTCTCTAACATTTTGAGACTGTTGTCTTTTCTCCTGTTTTCCCTTTCATTTTACATTGTACCTTTAACTGAAAATTCACTTAAGCTTTTTAAAGGATTGTCAGATCAATTCAACAAGCATATATTGAGCACCTATTATGTGCCAGGTTCACAGATTCATCACATTAGTGGATGTGTGGACTTTGGGCTATTACTAAATGCTGATCTGGAACGATAGATGTTTCTCAAGTTTCCATTGTTTTCCTTGTAAGCACTGGGCTACTTTCTCCAGCTTGGATGTCCTTTGTTTATTCTTGTCTCTAAGGTACTATTAATTCCTTTTCTCATCTTCTATCAACTGGAATGTAACCTATTTCTGAGTCTGTCTTCTTTCTACATAAAAATGCCTCCTTTACCAATCTGCAGTAAATAGAAGGAACTTTAAATGCCATCCAGTAACTAAAATTATTGCCAACTTGTATTCAAGCTAAAAAGGAACCATCCTCCCCACTACAATTGGGCAGTGCCATGATTCTTCCTGTGTCATAGACCTGGCCACAGTGATTCAGAGCTATTATAATTAATCACTAAATACATTAAAATGATTCTTACTAGCACCTACTGTATAGCAAGCACCTTACTAGGAGTTTTCATATGTGTCAGACAGTATTGCTTTCTGGATTCCAGCTCTACCATTTATTAGCTATGTGACCTTGGATGAATTATTTCTTCGTGCTTTGTTTCATCATTTGTAAAATGAATAAAATAATGGCACCTACCTCAAATGACAGCTTTCTCTTCTAGAAAATGAACATAATAATAGTATGTCCACCAAAAGACCATTTTGAAGATTATTTGCCTTAATATACATCAAGTCCTTAGTGTAGCACCTGGTGCATGGTAGGCATCATGTATTATCTACCTTCATTACTATTACATTATTATTTTTATCCTTATCCCACTTAAGATGAAGACACAGAAGTTCAAAAAAGTTAATTTATCCAGGGCTTTACAGTTAGTCAACAGCAGAGCTGGAATGCAAACTCAGGCAATTCTGATAACACCTTTTTCAGGGTGTCAGGATACCACATGTCCGTTTAAAAATGTGGTTTTTAAAGTCTTATTGATTAAACATTTATTATTTGTCAACTATGTATGGATAACATGGAGTCCAGATTGAGTGAAACAGACTCAATTGGCAGGGACAACTTCACCAGCAGATGAGAAGGGCAAGTGGGACAGGAGTCTATGTATGCACTGTGGCAGTCTGGCTCATGCTGTCTGCTGGGGTGGGGTGAAGAGGGCACCCTGGTGGGGGTGTGGGGCAGGAGGTAGCTCCTGCAGTCCTGGCAGGGTTTCAGAACCCAAGGGAGGTGAACATGGCACTTGTGTGGGAAAAGAACAGCAGTGGCAAAGGAAGATTGGTTACATAGAGACACTGATCACATAAAAAAAATTCAAGAAAGATAGAAATATTGCTCATTGGCAGAGTAGAGAGTTACAAATGCAGAAAAAAATGAAAGCTAAAATAGACTTTGTGGTGTTGGATTGGAATTGAGGGTATTGGTATCAGCTATGTATCTGTTAAAGAAATAGACATTATAGTTTATAACCTCCCCACAAAGAAAACTTCAAGCCCGATGACTCTGGGGCAAATTCTCTCAAACATTTAATGAAGAGATAAACAATTCTACTCAAACTCTTCCAAGAAATAGAGGAAGAAATACTTCTCAGCTCAGGTTATGAGGCCAACATTACCATGGTACCAAAAATCAAGCAAAGATATTACAACAAAAGAAAAACTACAAACCAATATCACTCACGAACATAGATACAATTCTAAACAAAATTTTAACATATTAAATATAACAATATGTTAAAAGGATAGTGCATCAAGTAGGGGTCAAGTAGGGGTCTATGCCAGAAATGTAGGGTAGGTTTAACATTAGAAAAATCAATCAATAGAATTCACCATGCTAACATATCAAAAGAGAAAAACGTGACCATCTCAATACATGCAGAAAAGACATTTGACAAAGTCCAGCTGAGCTTCTGCTCCACCCTGTCCAGGGCAACTTCTGTTGAGAACTATCATTTTAGAGGGAAGAACACAGTTAACTGTGTTCTTGAGGACATTCAAAGCTGAGACTCCACAGCCATTCTTTGTTACATGCTGTTCAAGTATATATTCTAAATAACTTTTGATTATCTTTTACCTAAATTCATAAGGCTATCATTTAACTCAGTGTTTCCCAACTCTGTTCCCTGAAACACTAGCATTCCTTGAAATATAAGGCCCTTCTTGGAATCTCAAGATGGACATTAACATATTGAAGGTTCTAACTCCAGGGAAGAAACCATATCTAAGATCTTTTTCTTTCATGTGAATTTCAACCATTGCTATCTTATCAGTGTGAACTTGTGTCTATACTTGCTGCCAAAGTGTTTTATTTTGACCACCCATCCATTCTTACTTATATATTATATAATATGTATAGGAGCTTATAAAAATAACACAGCTAGAGCAGTCCTGGACTCTCACCTGCTGCTAGTATACAATAATTTTTAAACACCACTTTTATCGCAACACTCCTTTGCCTGTGTAACTTCCCACCCATGCCAACTGTATACCCCCATGAAGGAAACTGACAACTTTTCTTATTAAAACTGAAGAATTGAAAAAATATCTTTTAAATTCATAAAAGAATCTAAAAGATTTACAACCAGATTAGGAAAAACAGTAAGTTGTCAAGAAAATATTTAAAAATCACAGAAGAGATCAGTCAAAAAAGATACTTTCAGTTGTTCTATAAAAGCACTTTACAGGGGCTGCTGTCCATATACCAAGAGAAAGCCATGTGGTGAAAATGAAATTTCTACTGGTATTTGCTAACAGTGTTTCTTTTTATAAGCATGGAAAATATATTAAAGAGAACTGTGTCCTACGAGAGGTGAATCTATAAAGAAGCTGTGCATCAGGTCATAAACCTACCACAGAAAAACAAAATAAAAAGGAAAACCCAGTAGACCATTTTCATTTTGTGTCCAGGGCATTAGTGACTTATTCTTTGTGCAAAGCACTGCACATCTGGGAAGTGAATAGTTTAAATAAAGTAGTAATATATTTAAGAACACCTTTTGAAAGTTACAATCCCCAAGGAAGATAAACCATAAGAACCTTTTCATTGCAAAAAAGAATTCAAACACATTTGTTATAACAAAGGAGCAAAATGAATCGTGGTGTGGGTTATATGCTGACTTCACAGAAAACAGTGTTCCCTCCCAGCCTGATCCTGCATAAGTAATTTTTCAATTAAAGCACCTTTTTTCCTCAGGACTTGAAATAGTTCTTGGATGAGTTGTAAAGTACTCATGTTAGCTGCATCAGTCCAGTGGTCATTTAGTGTAAACAGGAACACGACTTTAGCTAAGCCAGAATTGTGTAGCGAACATGATTCTGATTCTTCCTGTGAAGCCTTAGAATAAAGCCCATAAAAACAGGAAGATAACTGAAATCAATTTACCATAATCTGCCTTACCTGGCAAAATCACGCCAAGCCCTAAAATATAAATGCTTTGAAGTAGAGGTCCATCAGAGTGATAAACTTCCATCTTAGTACATTATCTACTTTGTCCTCATGTCCAAAAGGCAAACAAAAGGCCCAAGTTATAGCTTTAAATGGTCTTATAAATACACTAATATCACCTGTACTTAGGACATGTATAAAGGAATGGTGTATTAGGGGAGATTGTGGGGAAAACAGAGCATTACACTGATTCATCAAAACTATTAATTTCTTTGTTTCAGGAAAGAGCCTTTCAAAACAGAAATAGTTTTAAGGTAAACTGATCTAACCCAATTCTCTTTTTAGAATAAAGGAAAAGGTAAAGTTCTGAAAATCTGGGAAAATACATACTCATTTGTACCTTTAATTTTATTCCAAAGTATATTTATCTAGGGAATGGAAATTTGGGACTCAACATCTTACTAGAATTGCCATGGTCACTGTGAAATACATAAAATAAATGTAAGATACAGTTCCTTCCCTGCCCTTTAAGGACTTTTTATTCTCTTAATTTTGGAATTCTAGAAATAATACCAGAGATGGTTTAAAACTAAAATACATTTCATTTTCTTGTGTCCTTGTTGAGTTTTACTATCAGGGTAATGCTGGCCTCATAAAGTGAGTTTGGAAGTATTCCTTTCTTTTCCATTTTTGGGAAGAGCTTGAGTAGAAATGATATTAGTTCTTTAAAAGTATGGTAGAATTCAGTAGGGAAGCCATCAAGTCCTGGGCTCTTCTTTGATGGGAGACTTTTTATTATGGTTTCAATCTTGCTACTCATTGTGTGTGTCTTTATGGGTGAAATGGGTTTTTTTTGTAGGCAGCACATAGGTAGGTCTTGTTTATCCATTCAGCACTCCATGCTTTTTAGTAGGAGAATTGAGTCCACTTACATTCAGTGTTATTAATAAGTAAGGCCTTACTATTGCCATTTTGTTGCTTGTTTTCTAGATGTTTTGTAACTCCTGTCTTCCTTTCTTCATTCTTTACTGTATTCCTTTGTGGTTAAGTGATTTTCTCTGGTAGTATGTTTTAATTTGTTGCCTTTTATTTTTAGTGCATCTATTATAGGTTTTTGCATTGTGGGTACCATAAGGCTTACAAAACAAGTTATTTTTTTTTTAAATGACAACTTAGATCACAAAGAATAGAAACAAAGAAAAATGAAAAAAAAATCTACAGTTTAACTCTATACCTCCCACATTTTCACTTCATGTTGCCTCAGTTTGCATATTTTTATATTGCCTATATATTAACAGGTTGCTGCAGGTATTGTTTTTGACACATTTTTCTCTTGGTTTTACACTAGAGTTATGAATGGATTGCACATAATTACAATATTAGAGTATTACAGGTTGTCCCTGTACTTAATTTTACCAGTGGGTATTATACCTCCAGATATTGTCTTTTGGCACATTGTTTTTTTCTTTCAGATTGAAGAATTCACTTTAGCATTTCCTGCAAGATGGGTCTGGTGGTAGTGAATCCTCTCGGGTTTAGTTTGTCTGGGAATGACTGAAGGACAACTTTACTGGATACAGTACTGTTGGATGGCAGTTTCTTTCTTTCAACACTTTGAAAATATTTTCCCACTCCATTCTGGCCTGTATGGTTTCCATTGAGAATTCTGTTGCCAGATGAATTGGAGTTTCTTTATATATTATTTGCATCTTTTCTCTTGCTGCTTTTAGGATCCTCTCTCTGTGCTTGGCTTTTGAGAGTTTGGTGATTACATGTCTTGGGGTAGTCTTGCTTGCTTCTATACCACCATTTTGGAACTGCAAGTATTTGAATTTTCTTTTCTTTATGAACTATATTTGTAGATCTTCATAGTAAGCAAAGGTACAATACTGGATACTCATTTTTTATTTACATGGATGAAAATGGCCATCTCTGTGTCCAGACAGCACCCACCACCTTAGAATAACCAAAGAACAGTTGTTTTTCTCATTGGATTACTGGCTCACTAAATTTTCATTTAGACAAAGGCAGTTTCTTTGACCTCTGTTATAGCATTACTTTTTATTAACAGGACTATGTCCAACAGAAATGCAAGCCCATGTACACCAAGAAATAGCATAAGAATATTCATAGCAACATTATCTATGGTAGATGCAAACTGCTGACATCTGAATGTCCAACATAGTAGAATGGGTAAGTTGTCATCATTTGTGCAAAGAATACTACTACACAGCAATGAAAATGAATAAACTACATCTACATCCAACAACATAGATAACAGTGAAAGAAGCAAGAAAAAAGAATACACAAAGTATAATTCTATTTATATAAAGTTCCAAGACATACAACCTAAACTGTACAGATGTATATGGTACATACAGATGTACACTCAAGTGTGAAACTGTAACTAAAAACAAGGAAATGATTACTTTAAGAATAATATTAGAACTTACTCAGGAAATAGGGGATGAGTCTGGGGAGAGGGTTGTGACTGAGAAAAGACCCACAAAATTAAGTCTTCTGACATGCTGGTCAAAAAATCTTTTCTTTTTCTTTTAAACATAGGTGGCAGTTACAAGGGGTATTTATTCTTACAGTTTGTAAACTGTACATGTCACATGTTATCACTTTCTTTTTAGTATGTTATATTTCACAGTAAAACACACTAAAAAACTCCAAGAGTTACTATGCTAAATACATACATACATTCATGTGTGCATAACACACATACACTAAATCTAACTGGCTTCAAGGAAAAAAACCCAGTGATTCTATATTAGACTTCTTTTGTTCTCCTCTTTTGCTGAGCACACATTAGGTGCTCAAACATACTTAAAAATTAAAGAGCTAAGGGTTTAGAAGTGCATCAAAATGTACTATTCTGGGTAGTGAGTGTTATTTGACAGTTCAAAGACCTGTGGACTTTTTTGGCTGATGGTGGAATTGCATGTATGTATTCCTATTCTCTCTTTTGTCTATTGATATAACTCACTGACAGAACTAGCAGAAGCAGTACTTGAGAAAAACGGGCACCTTCCTGTCCTTATCGATGTGATACAGAAGCAGTTCTACTTTGATCTTATAGCTAATGGCCTGTCCCTAAGTTTCCTGCTTCCACCAGTACTGTCGATTCTAATCTTAGAAAAATCTGCTTCTTTAAAAAAAAACAAACAAACAAAACCAAAAAACAACAAACCTGAATGAACCCAGCCATGTCCACCTGTCTGCCTATAATATATCTGACTTAAGTCTAAATCAACCTACTTTTCTCCATGCTCCTGAATTAGCTGGGTAATAAGTTATTGTGTTCCCAAGTTATCTCCCTTTCATCTGCCCTGGATGGAACCTATAACAACATCTAATTAGTAGCGATATGATATCCTTAAAGCCTCTTTCAGCAATGACCCCAATAAAAATCTTGGTTAACGAATAATATCAAGCTCTGACATATTACACCAGAAAGAAACTGGTCAACCAACTGCTCACCTCTTTATTCCAGAATGGATTTTCTAAAGGAGCACAGAAAATCTGTATGGCAACTTTATTCTTCCCTCTGTGATCAATGTTATTTTATAGCTCCTCAATAGGCCAAAATCAATTTAATATTTAAGAATACTTCAATATGATCTGTGCTCTTAGAAAGTTAAATTTTATTTTTCAAAATCAATACAATCTAGTAATGTTCTGGTGCAAACAATGTAGAGGGTAATACAGTTTACTTTCGATCATTCAAAAGTTTATCCACAACATAGCTTATTCAAGCAAATCTTGATCTAAAATTTGGCAAAGTAACCAACAATACTGCTTAGGTTGTCATATGTGGTCAACAGTCTGGGTCCACTTAATTTAATATCCAGAATTAAGGCCTTATGGGCAAAATAATTATCTCTTTATCCTGGCAAAGAAAAACGGTGAAAAAAAATGAGCATCTCTTTTTAGGCTGGTGCTTTATTTCATGAGTTATACTCTCCTTCATCTTCCTTTCTATCTTCCTTCCTTCCTCCCTCCTCCCTCTCTCTTTTTTTTCCAATTCCCCCTCTCCCAATTTCTAAAATATTTGCTATCATGTTTTTTTGTGTTTTTTTTGAAGAGCTTTGGTCTCTATATCTTGTCCAGGCTAGATCTGAACTCCTAAACTCAGCCTCCTGAGTAGCTGGAATTACAGACATGCACCATTGTGCCAGCTTTTCTTTGTTGTTTTTTAATAAGGTGAATAGAAATGACAAAGGGAAAGGGTAAAAGACAGAGGTACAGAACAATCTTATTATAAAGTTACATTATTCTACCTAAGTGATATCTACCTATTAGTTGGCTCAAAAATACTATGAGTCATAGGATATTTCCCCATGTATAACTATATATGAATGTGATATGACACAGTAAATACAGACCATAACTGGTAACGCTTTTCCTCAACATCACTGTTATAAATGAGAAATAGTGAAATAGTTTCAGTGAAATAGTTTCCCCAAATATTCACATTCAAATACAAATTAAAAGTCTCATTTTATACTCAAATTATGTTGGGATTAGTTGTTATTTGGGTTATGTATACCATGGTTGTTCTCATCTATGATGAAATGAAAACTGACATATAATGTGTAACTTTTTCTATGGAGCAGAAAACAAATGTGTTCTAGGACAAAATGTAAACTTCCTGTATTAAAAAAGCACTTTAACAAAAGAGAGATAAAAATAATACCATCTCACATTGGTAATTGGAATTCAAACCCAAGCCCCCTGATTCTACCTATGTCTGGTGTGCTTTCAACACATCACAGCTGTCCTTAGTTTCCTTGATGACTTATCCAAAATCTTCATATTAAACTAATGATTTCAGTGAGTAACTGCAACATCTCCAGGTTTTTGTTTATGAGACAAACATGCATTCTCATTTGTTTTTACCCAACCCAGTACTGTTCGTTATTTTACCAAGCTATTCAATAAGTACTTAAGGACTAAAAGCTGAGTTTTAAAAAACATGAATTTTCCAACCAAACTTTTTTCTTGAAGGTTTTCTCTGACAAATATTATTAGGAATTGGATTATAGCTATATACCTTCTTTTCCTACTCCTTCGTGGTAGTGACAGAAGAGAGACAGATAATCAAAGCAAGAAGAGGATTCTAGAACTTGCATAAATTTGTATAGATGATTTTAATTGAACACTAGACCAGAAATTAAGTATAAATGGTTTCTAAATCAAATATGGTTTAAAATTAATTATATACTTCCAATAAGAAACCTACCTATTAATTCATTAATGTCAAGATTACACCTACTCAGATAATTGCAACTAGTTAGCAGCTTCAATTGCAATTTTATTTCCTTTCTCTCTCATGATAGCAACATCATTATTTTATTGGGTTATACTATTAGTTTTTAAATTTTGTAAGCCCATATGTTGATTATTTGTATAATGCTAGAGTTCTGAGTTCTGACAAAGGCTATCAACCATGTAAACTTACCATTTATGGTAAACAACTGTAATATGTAAAATTATGCTTCCCTCAGTTTTTGGACAGCCAATAGTTGCTTAAATAAATAATGTGTTGTGTATACACAGAAACTGAAATTTTAAACACTCACCTTTGCATCAAACTGTGTTTTTTCAAACAAGGCAATGGACACATGTAGTACCCCCCGTGTTAGATATTTTAAAGTTGTACTTCACTAACTCAAAGAAGAAATTCTAAAGCAATCATCCAAAGCATGAAAAAAAAAAAAGTCAACTTGACAAACCAGAGCTTCATAAAACTAACTGCATTAAGAAGCTCTCAGTGTTTGAAAATGGAATAGAAAAATCTTAGATATAAAACTTTTGCTATCAGGAAAAAATATAACAATAACTTAAAAAAAATTTTAGTCACCTACTTTACATCCATCTGTGGTCCTTGACACATTAACAGTTGCCTTTCAGTGATGGAATTCCCTCATTCACTGACCCTGCTTAGGTTCGGAGCCCCAGAGGGCTCTACTAATCAGGTGGGTGAAGGTGCTAGAGAAGCCATATAGCAGAAAGCACCCCACCAAGGGCAGGGCCAGGCAGTTGAGGAGAACAACCGTGCTGTGTTCTCTTGCAGCCATTAAGTACTAGTGCTGTCTAGATCAGTGGAATCACCTGGGCAGTTAAAGCACTCCTGATGCCTGTGTCCCGCCCCGGGAAACGGTGGTTTAATTGGTCTGCGGTATGCCCTGGGTTCTCACAGTGTAAAGAGATCTCCAGTTTAAAGAGATGATTCTAATGTGCAGCCAAGTTTGGGAACAACTGGTTTATATTCTTTTACATTTTTGACAAATTAGGTTTGTGTCAATTTTAGCATGCTTCCTGTATCAGTTTCATGCCATCCTGGGAAATCTAGGGAAGAAGTTGTTCTGGAATATTCCCATAATTGTAAATCCATGGAGGTAAACTCAGATTCAAAAGCAAAACTATAACATAATTGAATTATTTATCATTGTCAAAAGGACAATAAAAGTAGGAAGAATAAAGGCATGAATAAGCTGAATTTTATAAAACATTTCTTCACGACAAGAATTACTAGTGTGTGGATTTTTATTTTCAAACCCAAGCCCTAGGAATTTTCTTCTGTTTGCCATACTGAAACCAGACATAGGAATTAGAGAAGAGCAGTGGCTACAATAGTCTGGGTTTAAGTAATGATCTGGATTTGTATGACCTAGTCCAGCCTTCCACCTTATCGGATGGAGCAGGGGCAGCTGTTAGAATGAGGAATAAGGAAATTACATACGAATAAACCTGTGGAGATACTAAGTTCATTAATGGTCTTGTTGGCAGGAATCAAAGGACTTAGAGGCAGCCAAGCTGAATTACAGGTTTGATTTACTTAAGAGATACAAGCTATGTGGACATCAGCACTTTTTATACCAGCCTCAAGGCAAGCTTGATGTCGATACCTCATAATCCTTCCTTTCACAGTAAGACTCAGCTGTATTTCCCTGTGGCTTCTCCACTGCTGTGGGGGTATAGGAGATGTCTAGACTACAGAAGAAAGAAAATAGTTTTAGAAGTTCAAAAGTGTCAGTTTATCATAAGAAAATAATGGGAATACTAGATATCTTTGCTCCTTAAAAAAAAAAAAAGTAAAGCATATATTTCCATGTCAGGATTCACAATAAGAACATTATGATATACGGGCTAACCTGTCTTAAAGAGACTGAAGTTCTGAGCTGAATGTACTGTTCCTTTGAAACTGAAACGATGACCAGATCATAATCAGGTATGTCACCATACAAACCCTTCCCACTTCATGACACAACGTAATCTGATGTCAGTTCAAAATTTCACCAATAGTTGGGCAAACCAAGGCATTACCCGCTCATGCTGAATGAAGGTGCCGAAGAGTGTGGTGTGAGTGAACTGTAGCCAACGGACACAAATAAATAGTGAAAAGCAGCATAAATGGTTCAATTTCAAAGGCTTCTTTGGTTTATTGAAACAGAATTTGTTCTAAAAGTCAATACAGCTAATTCAAGATCTTCCCAGTCTAATTGAAAGCCAACTGCAAATCACCAAAACACATGGAAACAAAATAGAGTCTATGTTTGTGATTATTTCCCAATACATCAAATCATCCACGAAGATGTGCTCTTTTGGCAAGGGACATGGCAATTTGGTTTTCACTGCAAGTGCCAACTGCAACCAGTTGTTTATTCTGAGGCTTAAACTTAACAGGTCTGAAACTGAACTGCTCATTTCCCTCTGTTTTCTGCCTTTACCCCCCAACCCCCAATACTGGCTGCCAAAGTTATACTCTGCCACCCACATCACCACCACGCCAGAACCTGAGAGCTGTCACAGGCTCCTCTCTGTGTGTTCCAGTGCCCACCTCCACGTCCTAGCCATCGTACATCCCGACTAGCAAATTAACCTGCCCTTGCTCTTCATTTCTTCTGCCACCACCATGAGTCATGTCCTCATCTTTCAGGCCAAGGCTATTGCAATTGCATCCTAATCTGTCTCTGAAAGCCTAATTTTGTGTTCTTTCAACACTCCCCCTATCCTCTGCAGTTTTTCCTGCCCTATTATTCATATATGAACATACCATAGCCCTGCTTATTGCCTAACAACTGTGTGCCCTTACTCTTGCTACTCCTTTGCCTGAAATGTCTCCATCCCCATGTTCTTGCTGACTAGCTTTTACACTTACTTTGGTCCAACATTTTCTCTATCAAACCTTGTCTGACTTTATCAGGTTGAGTTAGGTGTTTACTCTTCTGTACTTTTTTTTTTTTAAAGGCTAGCCAAGTGAAGCAGTGGGAGTGGAGGATTTTGTGCTTCTTACATTACCTGCACATACTCTATTAAAGCATTTGCCACATTGTTGTACGTTTTTTTTAAATGCTGGTTTTCTCTCCTTACCTATGAATGGTGAGCTCCATATCCTGCTCAATTACCCCAGCACTCAGAAAGTGCTTAATAAATTGATTTGTGTTAAATCAGTGATTCTTCATCTACCTACTAAAATTACTTGGGGAACTTTTAAAAATACTGAGGCTTGGATCCTACCCTAAACCAATTCAAATTGATTTACAGTCAGGGTTGAAAACCACTTTGCAAAATCATTTATCTGGAAAGAGTAGTTAAAGCTATGTAAAAAAAAAAAAAAAAAAAAAAAAAGGAAGTTTGAGGGTCTTTTGAGTTACAGAAAAACTCTGACTTCCAGAGTTGTTGTTGTTGTTTTTTTTTAAAGGACACTGTGTTAGTTATCTAAAACTGAGTAACAAGTTACCCCAAAATTTAGCAGCTTGAAACAACCAACACTTATCTCAAGGTGTCTCCTGGTCAGGAATCTGGGCACAGCATAACTGGGTCGGGATGTCTCACAAGATTGCATCCATGGTGTCAACTAAGGCCGCTGTCACTTCAAGGCTTGACAGCAAGAAGAGAGCTTGCAGCCAAGCTCACGCACGTGGTTATTGGCAAGATTCAGTTCGTCACTGACTTTTGGCCAGATGCCTTTCATTAGGGTAGCTCACAGTATGGCAACTGGCTTCCATGAAAGTGAGCATGTGAGAGAATGAGTAAAATGGAAGCCGAGTTAATTCTGGAACCTAATCTTGAAAGTGACATCCCATCACTTTTGCCATATTCTAGTCATCAAAAGCATGTTATTAGCTCTAGCCCAAACTCAATGGGAGGGGATAATACAAGGGTACAAGTACTAGGAAGTCAGTGTTATTGGGAATCATCTTAGAAGCTGTATACCACAGACATTTAATGACATTTGGCTTAAAAACTAACCTACCCTAAAGGAATCCCAACTGGACCGTCTTAACATTAGGAGTATGCACATCAATGGTTTCCTTGTTAAACTGATGCAATATGCTTTGGTAGAGTTGAACTAAACATAAACTAACAGATGTACCTACTAATATAAATTTATATTTTTGTTTAACTATAGATGCATTAATTTAAGGCCATTTAGACAAGGTAATATCAAGGCAGGTCAGCTTGTAGAACTCCATCCTTCAAATGGCCTCATAAATTAGGTCAATATGCTTTTCAAAGATTAAAAGTACTCCTTCTTTTCCCTAACATTTTCCAGGTTATACAAGTTCAAAGAAAATAGGCCAGACACTTTAAAAACTCAACACAAAATCTAGTTTTAGTAAAGATCAGGTAATAGTAAATCTAAAAGTAAAATACCAAGTAAAACATACAAGTTAATATACTGATATTAAGCTGATGAAAGTAATTAATTTTAAGTTTCCCTTTCATTTTAGAGGGTAAAGTCAATGTATTGAACAGCATTGAATGTTAATAACCATAATTTAAGCCTCCCTCAAAGGTTCTAGTAATACAAAAGGATCCATTCATCTTTGGATTGCTTACCATTTAATGCTGAGAATGCAAGTTAAAACTGATTAATGGTATTTAGCAAACCTACACAAACTACTAAAAGTGAAAACAAACCCTTAAGAAGGCACAAATGACTTGGACCCTCAAAGCCTGATGTTGACAGCACATTTATACAAAATCCCAAACTCTGAATTATAACCTAACCAAATGCCACCTCCTAAAAATCAATTTGGTTTTGGTGTAGAGAAAGGACTAGCCTTCCAAAGTATTGCTTTTAATAGCATCTTTTTCCTTGAATCATTTCCTACATATTTGATAAAAAATATTTGTAGCTTGCAAAACCTGATATAATTTTTAACAGAATATGATCATAATGCAAGGTTATAAAAAGATGTAACTGAGAATTGTACTTTAAATACCTGATGCATGGGCAGAAATGACTTATGAACAATCTATTGTAGTTTGCTTTTTAAAAGATTAAACAGCACTATTGGGGAAAATCTGCCCTTTCTTTCAGCTGAGATGGCAATTCTTAGTGACACTATTATAATCACTTAAGATCTGGCAGTTAAAGCCACGATCAGCTACTATTACCTGACATAAACAATTCCATGTCAACCACTGTTAGTTACAGTAGATGTGAGGATTAAAGCTAGTAACCTAAAGACTGTTGAATCCCTATAGTCCTTTAACGAGTCTCTGAGCCATCCAGTTCTCATGGCATTGGCAAAGTTATTTGGGGCTTAAGTTTGAATTTATTAACCTTACTTAAAAGACGGCACTTCAGCCAAACTGAAAGACGACTGAAAACAGACAGGTCACCAAAAATCCAGTAAGCTTTCTTTTCACAGTAGTATGAGTTAGTGATTGTAAAATTACTTTCTTTGTATTCTAGTCTTGAGCAAATGAATAAATAAATATATCGAGGATAATGGCAGCCAGGTTTATTTCTGTTGAGGGAGTTAGAAAAATGGAAAAGGAGAGACTAGAAAGTAGTGCTAGACTGGAATTGAAGACATCACTATAAATCCACGGTTAATATAGAGATAGATACCTGTGTATGTAACTGTCTGCTGAGAGGGACCACAAGCAATGACACACCAGTAGCAATGAGCAAACCTGGCACTCAGACCTTGGTTCCTGAATACCATTCTCCATGGAAAGGAAGCAAGGCTTCTTGGAGAATGGCTGATTCCAGGGCTGGGGAGGGAAAGGTACAAGATGAGCCTGGAACATTTTGTTGTACCAAAAAGTAAGAAAGGGCTCAAAAATGATGAGGATATAAGTAAAGGACATTGACATTTTGGAGCTCCCATTAGTCAAATCTGGGAGAATAAGAACATCAAAATAAATAATGATAGTAACTTTCATAAGGCCTATTGACTAAGAATCCATTAGTCTATTCTAAGTAAATGAAAAAATAAGTGAGGGAGAAGGGAAATGTCTTTCACAGAACGTCAACTAGTAAATATTGATGAAATGACGTGGTTAGAAAATCATTTACTCACTCAGCAACTGAGAGGATGGGCAGGTTTAAATGTCCTATTGTCAAGCCTTCAATTTCTAGAAGGACCAGTGACATGCCAAGAGCTGTTTCTTAATGGGGATACAATTCTCTGCTGTAGATGGTATCACCTTGCTCCAGAATCCCAGGGGCCTGTGATGTGATTCTTTCACTAGACTTGCCATAAATTCCATATTGCATCTTTTCCCATCACTGACACCCTAGGGTCTGCTGGGTCATATGATCCAAGCATGAGGGCCACTTGCACTGAAGCCCAGAACAGTTACAGAGCCCTTTCCTGCTCTGGCCCCATTCAAAGCTAGCACCCTTCTATGTCACTTGATATATGAGCTGGAGCATTACTCCTCATTGTAGAATGTGTTGCCTCCACAACTGAAAGGGGCCTAGCAAGTTCTGTATTTCATTATTGGTGATAGAGGCTGCAAGTACAACAATTCATCTTTTACTTTGGAGTGGATATTCTGATACTGCCCTGAGAATGGACTTTTAAAAACTTCACTGAAGTAGCTGGTTCCTGAATCTTCACAGTATTTATCTCCCATCCTCTGGCATGCACATACCTTACCAAGGCCTTCAGCATACTAGTCATCTCTTGCTCATCTTGTCCAATCAGTATGATGTTGTCAATAAAATGGATCGGTGTGGTATTCTGAGGGATACTGAGATGGTCCAGATTTCTTCATATTTTGACTGAGGTTATGAGAGTCAACACAGCCTGAGGCAAAACTCAGTCTGAATGAATATTTTTGTCTGTTCTACACAAAGTTGAACTTTTTTGGATCCTCTTTTTCAATTGGAATGGAATAAAATGCATTTGCCAAATCAATGATTGCATGCCATGTACCTGCCTTTTGATCTGCTCTAGCAGAGTCCAGCACAGCAGCTGAAGTCAGAGTTACCACTTGGTTAAGTCAGCAGTAGTCTATAGTCACGCCCAGGATCCATTTAGCTTCTTTAGGAACCAGCCTGGCAAATTAAAGATACAGGACTGGGACCACCACCACTCCTCCATACTTCAGGTCTTAAATGGTGGCACTGGTCTCCATCATACATCATATTCTCCCAGGATACAACAGTGTGTCTGTTTTACTATTTTGGCAGGAGTGTAGGAGGCAGTTTCAGAGTGTTTCATTTGGCTCTCCCCACTATGACAGATCTTAATCCACAGACCCAAACTCCCTTAAAAAATCCAATCCCAGAGGTACTCCCCTGGTTCTTGCTAGTACATGCCAGCATGTCCCAGTTGGATTATGCTGAGATTTAACCCTATTTATTGGCTTGGCACCAGGGAAAGACTGTGTAGGGCAGATGAGGGAGGAGGGAGAAAGGACTCTTGCCTTATGGCAACAGGTGTTGGCATCTTCCAGCATAGCAGACAGGCTAATTAGAACAGAGGACCCAGAGTGCATTGCAGGGGCAGCCATCCAGACGACCCTGTCTCACATTCAGGATCCTAGGTTTCTCTACCTTCACAGTAACAGACCTGCCTGGGCTAAATCAATGCTCAAATGTCTGCGGAGCTCTGTGACTCTTAATAATTAGCTCTTGGGCCTGCAGTTCAACTGAATCTATCCTTCCACTACAGGTGCTAAAGGCCTCTTTATAAGTTACCGCAGAACATCTCACATTTAGCTATTAACTGTTTGTTGACAGTTGTTTCTCATTTTCTGCCTGCAGTGTTTCAATACAAGTTAGCAGTAACCAGCCAACTCTACTGTCTTCATAGGTATTATTTTCAAATACCTGTACCATTACACCTACCACAGTACTTCCCTCCACTGGGACATTGTCCCAGGTCAACACTGGTGAAAATTAAGTAATTAAGCTGAAATCTTATGCCAAGGACTATGAGTGGCCCCCATTACCAACCAGGGTGGCATCTTCTTGGTCTGCCAGGTAATGGATGGGTCTGTCCCAATTTTACCACCCCAGAAGCAGATGCCAAGGTGGGGTTAAAAGTGTAAGATTTTTATTAGCAGAAACATCTTTGAGAGAAGGTGGGGAAGTAGCTGGGAAACAATGGGTGGACTATCACACTACCATGCAAGTGTTACCCCAAGTGTAAGAGCAAGGTAAATAGGTTGGGTAGACGTGTCCCAGACCGTCAGGTAGCCTAAGGAAGGCTTGGCAAAGCAAGGGGGAGTCCTTGAGCCTAAGCTGGTTATTAGGAGTCTTATGTCTCCTAGAAACAGGCTTGACTTAGTATCTCTGTCACGCTCAGTCACTAATCTGTGAGAGAAGCAAGGTCTTGGCATGGTGATGAATTTCAGAGCACAGCAACTGGGGCTTTTGGTCAATTAAGTTCCCTGTAGCTAGAGATCTGTTAGGTACATTCTCATAGTAGCATGATCCTAGCAAGAGGCAGAGCTGGGATTCAAACCAGGTGGTTCTGTTCCAGAGTCTACACTCTCAACCATAGCACTAGAAGGCATTTCTTAGAACTGCAGAGGTTTGAAATAGATGATCCTCTATCATGTAGAAGATTTATAAGGAGGTTGAGCCAGATTGGTAAGAATCATTAGGCTTCTCTAAGGAATTTGTATTTACAGATAATAATGTAGGGGGTAAAGGGAGGGGCACAACACAGATTAATGTACATGAATATATCCCATATGCATTGTATACACACATAAATAGTCTATAGATCCATATGTAGGTGCTTTAGTTTCTTGTGATATAAAAGGGTTTAGCAGATTTGAAAACAGATGCTAACACAAAGAGATTCCTGGATTGTATATAAGACACGCCACCCTGCATATATGGGAAAATGGTCAGAAAGTGCTGACAAAGCATTTCTGCATTTAAGGGTATAAAACTATACGGGGGAAAAAAAGGACCCAAATTTATTTTCCATCACTGTTTATAAAATCTTACTGTGGTATAAGGCAATCAAAAATTCATTTAATTTTTACTATTTTAAAAATTTAAAATTTATTATTATATTATACTATTATAATATACTATTATATAAAATTTACTATTTAAAAATTATCTTCTACCATTTTTATGCAAAAGCACTCTTTCCATTTAGGCTATGTGTTAAATATGTATTTACAGGCTAAACGAGGAACTTTAACCACTATTTATAACATTAATTCCATGAGAATCTGTGTAAGCTCCCAACAATCAACTTATAAATGAATTCTACGGAATACATCCTTTTTATTATAAAAAGGAAGCTACATATTTACTCATAAATTAGTGTTACAAAAAACAGGTATTATCAATACTATTTTATGAATATAAAGAAATATTAAATGTTTTTCTTGGTCCACATAAGATCAAATATGAACCTAGAACTAGAGATTAAATCAGATTCTTATATACTCATATTAACTATATAACTCCACAACTACAGTATAGTCCAATCATGGAATATTAAAACCTAGAGATAAAAGAATCTCAAGAGAACACTGGTACAACTTTATGTCTGAAGGTAGGTTATTACTATCATCTGCTTATTTCAGAGAGTAGAAAATTAGTTGATCACATCTCTAATCATCAGGGAAATGCAAATGAAAACCACAGTGAGATATCACTTATCTCCACTGAGAATGGCCTTTGTCAAAAAGTCCCAAAACAATAAATGTTGGCATGGATGTGGAGAGACAGGAACACTCCTACACTGCTGGTGGGACTGCAAACTCGTACAACCTCTGTGGAAAGTAATATGGAGATACCTTAAAGAGATACAAGTAGATCTACCATTTGATCCAGCAATCCCATTACTGGGCATCTACCCAAAAGAACAAAAGACATTCTATAAAAAAGACATCTGCATTCGAATGTTTATAGCAGCACAATTCACAATTGCAAAGATGTGGAAACAACCCAAGTGCCCATCAATACATGAGTGGATTAATAAAATGTGGTATATGTATACCATGGAGTACTACTCAGCTATAAGAAACAATGGTAATCTAGCACCTCTTGTATTTTCCTGGATAGAGCTGGAACCCATTCTACTAAGTGAAGTATCTCAAGAATGAAAAAATAAGCACCACATGTATTCACCAGCAAATTGGTTTCACTGATTAATACCTAAGTGGACATAGAAGAATAACATTTATCAGGTGTTGGGCAGATGGGAGGGGGGAGGAGGGGATGGGTATATACATACATTGTGAGTGTGATGTGCACCATCTGGGGGATGGACACGCTTGAAGCTCTGACTTGGGGAGGGGGAGAAGGGGGGGGGGAGAAGGCAACACACATAACCTAAACATTTGTACCTCCATAATATGAACCATAATATGCTGAAATAAAAAAAGAAAAGAAAATTAGTTCATAAGGGCAAATCTAAAAATTTAGGAAAACTACAAATTCAAAGCCTCCAGGAACTCAATATACTCACCACTGTGACTTATTACTTCAAGAGGATATATATGAATCAGAATGAAGTTTTTGAATTTCAGACAGTTTCACTCCCTGACTTTAAGGCAGGAAACCTAAAAACATAAACTGTGAATTCAGCAAAAGCAATTTAAGAATTTGGGACCAGGATGTCTTTAACTGAGGGACCAGGATATGTCTGTGATGATTTAGGAATCTATATTTATAGCCTGGCACCAGTAAATTTTTGTTCACTTTTTAAACTAGATTCCAAACATACACATTACATTTTGAGGGCTACTAAAGACACAAACTAGTTTTTAGAATTAGACTTTGGGATGCAATTCTAAATAATTTTCTATGTTCCATAGTTCTGAATGGAACTAATGTTTCTTAATGATTATAAGATTTAAAAGTAAACATAAAAATTAGGAACATTGAAAGAACTTTACCACCCAATAACTACTTGTTACTTATCAGGGGTCTCTATAAAGTTCTGAGATCCAAACACTATCTACAAGCAACGTTTATCTCATCTTATTTCACAAAGGATTTAAAGATTTGTTACTGTATGAAAACATACAATAATGATACAGGATATGTGTTCTAGGAAAAATATATTTTAAAAAAATGCAAGTATACAGGTTAGGATGAATATTAAACATGAATTTCAGATTTGGCTCTTGAGCTTCCTGACAGTCAAATCAAAGAGAGACAACACTCAAGATCAAAAAGTGACTTCCAAGACTTTTCTTAGAATCACATTCTAAAATATCTTACATGGGACTTTATATACAGCACTGAATAACCCAGAGGACAATGAATGTCCCTGCCAACGTCATATAGCAAAATGCAATTAAAAAATGTTACATGGTTACTTCAAATAGCTTGCTTAGGTGAAAGCAGAAGGCTCAAATTAAAATGCTACTTGGTGAAGGTGATGGTGCTAGCAGATGCTTTTGCAATACAAAATTTTACACTGAAGGCTTCTTACACATGGACTAGTTTTCCCAAAGGGAAAGTCTTAACTCAATGGCTAGGAGAAACCAGCACTGAAATAAAAGGTTACTTGACAAAAAGGCCTAATATTTGAACCTCTACATTCAGCAAGAAAGCTTAGGGTCTCTCACAACTTTAACAGAACTGTAACCTAAGGCTTCAGAGGGATTTCCTAGACATTTTACTCCTCCAAAACAGTGGATTCTTACCATAGAAGATTAGTTTGCAGCATGGGCATGTATAGGGCATTCTGGAGATTAAGCATTGTAAATGTAAACAGTTTTAGTGTTAAAAAAGCAGACACCCAATTCTCAGTATTATGTGAACAAAATTCTATAAACTATCCAAAACAGCAATATATAATCACCTGTATTGACTGTGCTCAAAAAACACATTGAATTGGTTCTAAAATATATGGAAATGGCTATGTGCAGCAAGGAATAATCAAGAAAAGCACCTGCTATCTAATCTTAAGTATTTCTCCTACAGTCTATATTTTGAATCATAAGGCTGGAAAATATCTACACAGGGCATCTAGTCTACATAGATCGTTATCCCATTTTCAAAGATCTCTATTTAGATCTCTACTCTAGTTTGTTCTTATCTTAAATCTTAGCACCTACAGTCTAGGACTAATTTATCTTATCAATGGAAACAATGAATCACTACTTTCCTTTTACATACTTGGCAATCATTAAGCAACTAGTCTTCTTTAGTCTATCTTAACAAGATAACCAAAATTATTTTAACTTTTCCCCAAATTTTCATTTATTAATCCCTATACCTCTTTATACTGGGGCATCTCTTATCACTTTGAAAACATACTCCAACAGTTTAGTACTTTATTATGAGCTTCACAAATACCCAGGATTTAAATTATTTCATGAATTGTTTAAACATGGTTTTATTTATAAGTACCAATGTTATATCTTGAAATCAATTATTTAAAACAATGTTCTAGGTCAGGCATGCTGGCTCACACTTATAATCACAGCACTTTGGAAGGCCAAGGCAGGAGGACTGCTTGAGTTCAGGAGTTTGAGACTAGCTAGGGCAACATAGGGAGACCCTATCTCTACAAAAAATAAAAAAAGCCAACATTAGCCAGGTATGGTGGGTGCATGCCTGTAGTCCTAGCTACTTGTGAGAGTGATGCGGGAGGGTTGCTTGAGCCCAGGAGTTCGAGGATGCAGTAAGCCATGATCATACCACTGCACTTCAGCCTGAGTGACAGAGTGAGACCCTGTCTCAAACAAACAAAAACAAACAACAAAAAACCCCAAGAAAAATCCCAATGTTCTAGATACTGGGGTAAATAATCTCATATAGCTTACATTTTGGTGGGGAAAACAGATAATAAACCAGTAAACAAGTAAGATCTCAGACTGAGAGAAGGGTGAGTTATGAAAAAAAATAAAAGTGATATGGGTGGAGAGGACTTTTTTGACAGGTAGCACTTGATTTGAAACCTAAGAGGAAGGAGCAATCTTGTAAAGATGTGAACAGAATGTTCCAAGCAATTTTTGGCTAAAGAAGGTTTAATGAGTTATTCTGCTATATATTTACGTGCATTCCTTCTGAATTATATAACCTAGCACTGCTTCCTACTGAATCTTCTCGTTCTTATTTTAAAGACTAATTCTATCCTTTAAGTGCTTTTCAATGCCTCCTTAATTGGTGTTATTTCTCAAGTTTAAGAAGTATGTTTTCTAATTTAAACAAGCATTTTTCCTAATGTTAGCTAATAATATTTAGTTTAGGAGGTGTTTCTGCCAAATAACATTTAATAGTGGTTTAAAAAAAATACTTGAAAAAAATTTGTTTTACTGGTAAGACCTCAATAAGTTTTCTAGAAAATAATTTGGTGATCCTTTGTAGATAAAACAGGCCGAAAGGAAACTGATAAGAGTATGACCCATTCATACCAACCACAAGATGAACCATTGACAGGCTCCTCTAATACCAGTGCAAGAACTCAATAGTAAGAGGCTGATAGGTCACGTATGTAGGATAAAGAAGCAAATCAATTGGTAAGGTTGGAGAAAAACCTTCCCCAGCACACTAGCTCTTTGAAATATGCTGCCACCACCTGGGCAATAGGCAATTTTGAAGTAAAGGGAGATATCAGTTATTATTAGTTAACAATTATAGTATCACAAAACATACTTTCATATTATGAAATCAGCATTTTTTTGTCAAGTCTTTGGACATTAAAAAAGAGCAAGGATTTTGGACAGATGTATTTAAAATCCTGCTCTACTTTTAATGTTTCTGGTTCCTTATCTGTAAAACGGGTATATGAATACAATCCTATGGGGTTGTTTAGTCTCAGGATAAGTGACAGTAGATGCAAAGCACTTTGTCCATATTAAGTACTTAATAAATAGCTTTTAAAAAATTATTATTCTTTAGTATGATCCTTCAAATATCTACCATTAAAATCTGATGGCTTTTAAAAATCACACAAATGTGCCCATTAAGACATATATTTGCATTGTGTTTCAATGGAAGGAAAAAAAAATCTCACAAAATAAAACTTAGAGAAGCCAATTCCATCAAAGGCAAATATGTGAAGAATTATTGCAGGGAAATAACCACATTTGCAGCTGAGAGAGCTCTCAAAATCTTTTAGCCAAGACTAACTTATTATTAAATTATATTAGCTTATAATAATATTATCTGAATCTTATCCAGGTTTTATTCATCACAATTTTGACACGGGTTAGAATGAAATGTAACTTTGTACCAATCATGGGAAAAAGACTTTTCAGTCAAAAAAATGACATAAGACTGCAAGGGCTTCCCTTTTCAAGAGGAAAAAAACCTTAGAATCTTATCAGGCTCCATTTACAAAATGTAATTGCAATAGAGTACGCTAGTGCTGATCAGGCTGGTGGTATAACATGCTACAGGAATTAATCTTAATAAAAAGGCTGACCCTACTTAATACGGTAAGGTTTGCTTAATTTGGTTAAAGTTAAATGAATAATAAAATCTTATTTCTTAAGAGTAAATAAAACAGACATTATTTCCTTGTTATTCTAAACTAGTATTCTGACAGACATTTGAGAGAGAATAAAAACCTAATTAAGGATAAGATCTTTTCAAATAAAGAACTATAACGAAACTGGCAGTGATTTTCTACTAAATATCTTACTATGCTATTTATGAAGCACAAGTCAGAAAAATGACGAAATCCAGTCCAATTTACAGATCTTAAAGCTGAAAGGGCACTAGAGAACTGGCATGCTTTGAGGAAACAGGCTCTGAATGATTCATCAGATACTTATCAGTACAAAAGCTGTGACTCTCAACACACAAGCTAAGACTCCTCCCTACAGCAAATAGTCCAAAGTATCTGACCGAATTTTGACACCACCCTTCCTTAAGGCAATGCAAATTGCAGTAAGGAACTCAGCTGTGGCAACTCCTATGCTATTCCTGGGCTTGCAGCCTGCCCTGTAACTATAAGCTAGATCAGCAAAACTAGATTGTAAAGACATAGTCTAGGCTTCCTCCTTATATGCCCGCCCCTGTGCTTTTAACCAGGGATGCAAGAGAGCAACTACTGGCAGGTAGTAATTGGGAAAACTATCTGTGATTAAAAAACAACACACACACATCGGCATCTGGAGTGAGGGATGTTAATAAATTCTGACCCCATTCTAGAGTCACAATTTGGGCCAATTTTAAAAAGTCAGTTAACTCTAGCAAGTAAAGTGCACAAAATCCAGTGACTGAGTCTGCTTTTTCTGCCTACAAGTACAGGCTAGGTTTGAGTAGCATAGGCTCTGAAACTACCATCCAGGTTTTAAAATAAAAATAAGAAAACAAGTGCCGGTAATACAACATACCAACATTAACATATGCCCAAGGAACAATATTTTAGATTGTCAGATTATCTGCCAAAAGCCTGTTCCCTGGTAAATAATAGTTATTGTTGTTATACCTAAACTCGTTATACATGTCGCAGCTTGCTTCTCAAAGAGAACATTCTATAGTCTTTCGAGAATTAAAAACCTGCTTTATTTGGCACACAACAGAGAAGAGGTCTTGCAACATTTGCCAGAGGTAGTCAAACAGAGTTTGACTAGTTCTGTGCAAGCAATCACAAAATTTGGTCACCAACCAAACCAGAGCTAATCTTTCAGTTCCTGTAAATTAGAAGACAACATTAACTCACCATTTCTGCTTGTTGACTTTTGCATCCCTTTATTTGAGTATTGAAAGAACAAGTACTTCTATGGGAACTCTATGCCCTGACAGTTTAATTATTTATCAAGTTTACTTTGGGCAAGTACTGATCATTCTTTTGTGAAATGAGTTAGGTTCTTAAGTTAAAAACAAACAACAACAAAAAATCCTTTTTCACACAGCATGGTTACATTTCTCCTTAGTAACAAGGTTCAGTGACTCCGTCAGGGCCCAGCTGCTTGTCACCTTTACGTGAGGATTTAACTATTGTCCAGCCAGAAGAGAGAGGCATGCGGTGGGATGGGAACCATGAAGAACTCGCAGGATCCTTCAAGGGTCGTTGGGCGACCCTCACCTTGACTTTGGGCGGTTTGTCAGGACCATCTCCTTTCTTGCCACCACTCTTTGGTGTTAGTCGACCTCACCCACCCAGGGCCAACTGTCCGGCTTCAGGAGGGAGGGGTGCTGCTTCCCGACCGACCCCGGGGATGAAGGCAGAAGACCCCAATAGTTTCGGACCTGCTCCTAGGAGCCTGAGGCCGCCCCACGCCTCCTCGCCCACCCCTTCGTTGCCCGAAAGTGGACGGCCTCGGGCTCTGGCCTGGAAGAGAGCCCGGGGCCGCCGCCCGGCCCGCGCGGCCTCACCTGCCGCTCCCTGGAAATCTCGACGCTGCCCCACCCCCACCCTGGGGCGTCCTCGAAGTCGAGGCCCCTGAACCCACACAACAATGGCGCAGCCGGAAACTGCCCCCTCGACTTCCTCACGCCGGGCTGGAGGCTAGGGCCGGCCTGTGGGCGGGACGTGAAGACCGCGGCTTCCGCCTTCCTGCTTCCGGCCTGGCGGTGAGTTGGGAGTGGGTCTGAGTCCCTGGCGCGACGTACGGGAGGCTAGCGGCAGCAGCCGGGGTGGTTTTGTCCCTGTGCCTAGACCAGGCGGCCGCGGCGCAAGGTGTGGCGGTGCCGACCCCATTTTCCCTGGAAACTTTGGCTCTGCGGAGGGGCCCGCGCTTGCCAAGGCCGAGGGGCAGGGCGAACACGGTTCCCGTGGGCCAGCGGCCGTGTTGGGGTAAGGAAGGAAGAGTGAGCAAGGGGGGAAAACATAAAGAAGAGGAAGACAAAGGAGAAAGTGCCGATGGCCGTAAAGTGCCAGCAGTTGCAGCTTCAGGCACCACGGAGGTCTGGTCGGGAGATCGAGTCCGGTCGACCCCCTTTGGGCGGAGGATTAGTATTTATAACTGGAACCGTGGCAGGCGTGGACCTTTGGGTCCGAAGTTGAGGTGTGGGAAGTTGCGTGGCCCGTGGCCGATAAATCTTTGTGTTAATGGCTAAAACTTTGCCATAAATCAGGTTCTTGATTCCCTCTCTACTGCAAAGTTCTTTTGCTTTTCTCTGAAACTTGCATAGTTTATTCATTACTGAGGTGGAGATGCTGAAGAGCGATCAGTCTCAGTAGAACCTAGTTCTGACTGTGTGGGCTAGGGCGTATGAAGATGGGGACTAGGATATTTAACGTTTTAGGCATTTTCATGTGTCTTCAGTTGCAAGTAGAGACATGACTTTAGTTGATAATATGAAGAAGCCGTAGAAAGACATCAAAACAGTGGCAGTTTTCTTGAAGTGTTGGGATTGGAAATGATTGTTTTAGCCAAAAACGTTGTCTCCTGATTTTTTTTTATATAAAGGACACGAATTGTATAATAGGTAAAATTTGTAAAGAGCAAGGCCAGGTGTTCGATTTTGTAAGAATGTACCTAATTTAATGAATGAATAGCAACATTTTATAAAAAGTTCAAGATTAGGAATGGACATGTTGCATAACATCAGTGAGCCAATTGGTCTTTAATTTTGTATTTTTTATTTATTTTTTTAGATACAGAGTTTTGGTGTGTCACCAGCCTGGGGTCCAGTGGCCCAGATCATAGTTCATTGTAGCCTCAAACTCCTGGGGTCAAGTGATCCTTCTCAGCCTCCCCAGTAGCTACGACTACAGGCATGCTCCATCCAGCATGCTTGGCTAATGAAAAAAAATTTTTGTAGAGATATTGAGGGGCAGTGGGTCTCACTATGTTGCCCAGGCTGGTCTGGAACTCCTGGGCTCAAACGATCCACTCGCCTTGGCCTCCCAAAGTGCTAGGATTACAAGCATGAGCCACCATGCCCGGCCTCCAACTTGTCTTTTATATGCCAACAAATTTAAAAATAATTTTATTATTGAAATAAATTAGTAAAATACTTGATTTCCAGTAATTAGGATTTTCTTACAGAAGATCAACAATTATGTTAAACTTAAATTAAGAAGAAATAGATATAAATGCCTATAATTGACAGGTTAATTTTACATGCCATATAGGATGCATATATACAATATAGAGATTTTTCAATTAAAGTTTTAGGATATTATCCTGTAAGTTGTGACTAAAGTTTTTTTTCTTTTATCCTTTCCAACTCACCCACAGTATAGAATTTAAACCTTTTCTCAGAAGTGCATGGTAGAACTCAAGACGACAGACAATCAAGGGTGATCTAGAATTGTGATTGACTCATTAATAATACCAGGACAAAGTTAAGAGATCACAACTCAAACGTAAGGTAAATGATAAATGATTTTTTTAATGGCAGCTGAAATTGTAAGTAGCTGTATGTACACTGATTCCCTATCCAAGTATTCTAATATTTTACTTTGAGTAGAGGTTGACACAACCTGAAAGGTAGAAAATCCTCTGGGGCAAAATAGAAAATGTCACTCAAGTACACACCATCATTTGCTAGATGTCCGGCCTTCCCTTACACTCAGAAAGGAACAAAATGCATGGCACCTGTTATGACTACTTTTCTTATTTATTAAATTATGTTTATTCCAACAGCAGTCATCAAAGTTGAAGGAGCATAAAACAGCACATTACTTTTTTTTAAACACCAAATTTGATGGTTTGTACTTTTGTTAATTAGTACTTAGTAGTACTAAGGATATGTGAAAAAATGACAAACAAGATTCAGCTATTTCCTGAATGAGTGTGGAAAATTCAAGATTCTTATAAAAGTCTGCTGCTGAAGTTTGTTGAATATTCATAGGATGCATGTGAGAATGTATAGTCCTTGTGACAGAGTCATGTGGTTTTTACTTTGATCTTCTATAACTTTATCTCTTTTAAGTGTCATTACTCTGGTTGTCTTAGTTGAATTATTTTTTCCTAACTGGAGATATTAGTACTTATTAAAATAATACTAATTAGTACTTTTTAACAAAACAAGCAAATGAATGATAATGGAATTCTGAATTAACTGGGTGTATGATGAAACTTTTTCAAAATTTGATTAACCACATAGTCTTTCTCCTGTTTATTTCTTCTGTACTCCTCCCCTAGTTTTCCTAAGACTGCTACGAAGATGTTTGATATTAAGGCTTGGGCTGAGTATGTTGTGGAGTGGGCTGCAAAGGACCCATATGGCTTCCTTACAACAGTTATTTTGGCCCTAACTCCACTGTTCCTAGCAAGTGCTGTACTGTCTTGGAAGTTGGCCAAGATGATTGAGGCCAGGGAGAAGGAGCAAAAGAAGAAACAAAAACGTCAAGAAAATATTGCAAAAGCTAAACGACTAAAAAAGGATTGAAGGAATAAACAGGCTCTCCAACCAGAGGAAAATCATTTGAAAAATTATGTAGCTTTGAAAGGACTCACTAAGGTTTCTTTTTTGTATTTCTTGACAGTATTATTTAGTAAAGGAAATTTGACCAAATGGAAGAATCATGCTAATTCTGACCTCAATACTGTAGTTACTTTTAAGCTTGGGTATAGAAATTTTTGTTGGTATCTATTGACAGTTATTATAAATTGGCTTTTACTATGGTACAAATTCTTTATAACTGACTTAGTCATTTGCCATTTGGCAGTTTACATGCTGAAATGAAAACATCCTGTGGAGGAAAATGACTTTAGATTATGAACTTTTCAAATAAGCTATTTAAAATGGGGTCCTTTACTGGACAAAGGAAATTAAGAATGTAAAAGCCAGAAATGAACTCGCTGAGGTGAAAAGTATGGTTTGGCTTAAAAGAGATACAGTATATTAATCACATCTTTTATCATTATTGCTTATTTCTTAGAATCATTTTTGGCTTTCTCAAAGCAAAATAATATTTAATCAATGAGTATTTCTATTTTCTGCATTTTTCTGATATTAGCTGTTGAGACAACTGGTTAATTAGCAAGACATTCTGCATTTTTTAAATCTAATTTTATAAAGAATTCTCTTATCTTGACTATGTATAATACCACCTACTGGATATAACAGTTTTTGTACTTAGTGAGCACAGCCATTTTCTTATAGATGACTTGAGAAAAGTAATACTATGATTTATAGCTTGCAATAAAAATGCCAAACACTGTAGTACCTTGGAACCAGTTTGTTCTTGTGTTAAGTAGAACTGTGTAATACTTAAAATGTCTACAATTTGCTTATTATATATACACTTTTGTTTTTTATTCCATTCTTTGTTTTAACTTATATGGTAGTGATGTTCAATATTTTTTGGTCAAACAGGTTCAAAGGGAAAATTAAAATTTCACATTTCTTTTGAAGAACTCTTAAAGAGTAACAGTAAGGAAAGGCTTAAAATTTGGAAACATTTTGTTGGGCATAGTAATTTGGTGAAGAGGATAAAATTATGTCAATGAGAATGTGCTATGTTTCTGTCAAGTAATATAACTGGAACTTTTCACTATTAAACATGACGTTTATAAATGCATGATCCAATAATTTTATTCACTCAGTATTTAATAGCTTAATGTTTTCTGCACTTCTGATAATGAATATTAAATTATAAAAATTGTCCAACAGCTCTAATTTAAAAATGAAACTAGATATTGAAATAAATTTCATACTTTTTTGTAAAGAGGTCTTGAGTTTTTGGTTTTCTTTTTGGAGAGGGTAACAATTTAAGTTAGATATGTTAGGCAAGTTAGCATTTCAGTTATAGCTAAGCATACTTGTAAAAGTTTAGGATAGTGTTTCTCAAATTTGAGAACCTAAGGACCCCTGAGAATAAAACACAATGCTATTATTTTATTTGTCAGTTCCTACTTGGTGCCAGTGTGAGCAACATGTTGCAACTGTAGGCACTGAAATAATTCGGTGCTTAGTTATGAGTTGGTTATTCAGGTGACTTAGGATATAACTGTTTATATTATCCTTGAAATTAAAACTTAAAAAAAAAATGCTTGTATAGAACTACTAGCCCCAATGAGTCCTAGAGCCCAGTTTAAGAAAAACTAGGTTAAGGTGTATCTAAAATATGTTTGGTTGGTTTTCTGCAATCAAGCTGTTAATAGATAGAATTTATATATAAATATGTTTTACTTATGGTCACATTTTAGAATAAAAGTATTGAAGCAAAGGATATAGTCATAATTCTCAGTTATGTATTAAAGCTATGGTTTCATTGATTCTCTTGCAGCAATTTAAAGGTATTTAACTAAAAGTCTGTTTTCTATAATTTCTGTTAAAATCTTAACACCTGCCAATTTTGTATTTGACATATGCTATTTTTGATTTCTTCAGTTTTTCCCAACATTTATAGAGCCTTTTTATACATGTGAGATCGAAGTTTTATTATATTTGTGTCTGTGTATGTGTGTGTGTGGGGGGGGGCAAAAGGAGTATAAAATAAAGAATATTGTGAGAGTTTGGAAATCTTCAGAAAAATCCATCTTCTCTCAGTGTAACAAATAGTACTATTGTTCAAAGAATCCCATTTACTTTTAGACTATTTCTTTAAAAATCGCCTATTATGTTGTTTCTTGTGTTCTAAGAACTAAATACAATCAATTACCTTTTCATAGTTGGCTTTGGGGGAAAAAGAACCTGTCCTCAGGCTGCTTATAATAAACATTTTATCAAAAATAAATAAATAGAGGTTTATGTGTCAGAATTTGAGCCCTTGTGTCCATGTGATAAACTTCAGCATGGTATGACTATATCAGATGTATAAGGAAATTTTTTACTTTTATTTCTTTATAATAAACTTGAAATAAGCTTGGAAAGTTGTAAGCTGGAAACCTAATGTTGAAATAGATTAGAATTAACAGCACCTCACTCCTTTCTTTTATTACACAAGGCAGGGGACACTTTACATTTTATATGGTTCTAAGTTGGAGGAAATTTGATCCTGTGTAGGAATGATTGCTTTTATGTTGGCAACTGGTTATATTGTGTTATTAAGTATCAAACATCTGATTTTCTTAAGTACTAAGTTTGACAGTTGATACTGCTGACATTTCACTTTAACACTTCTTGTTTTATTTTTATTGTGAAAGGTACATCCTCATTCTTTCAAACACAGTTTAGCTTGTGATTATCTTTCAATTTTTTTAGAGCAATTTTTGTGAAACCATGGATAAGTCAAAAATTCATGTTATTTTTGAATATGAGGTCCATCATGAAACCAATGAATGTAGTGCAGACAGCTTGAAATTATCAATGAAGCGTTTGGGAAGGAGCAGCTAATGAACACATAGTCCATCAATGGTTTGAGAAGTTCTGTCCATTCTGATGATTTTAATCTTGAAAATGAGCTGCATGGGCAACCTAAGACCAAGGTGCATAATGATGAGCTGAAAGCTGTAGTGGAAATGAATCCATCTCAACCAATGCTTGAATTAGCAGCAAGGTTTGACATTACTATTACAACAACATTGGACAAATTGGCAAGGTAAAGAAGCTGGATAGATGGGTATCGCATGAATTAAATGAGTGTCAGCAGAGAAATCATTTCAAAGCTTGCCTTTCTTTGCTGTCATGACGTAAAGACAAACCATTTCTATACCGTATTGTTACATGTGATGAAAAATGGATTCCTTTTTGATAATCACAAGCGTTTGGCACAATGGTTGGATGAAGATGAAGTGCCAAAACACAGTCCAAAACTGAATATTCATCCAAAAAAGCTAATTGTGTCTGTTTGGTGGTCCAGCACTGGTATTATCCACTACAACTCTGTGAAACCTGGTCAGTCAATTACAGTGGATGTCCGCTGCAACCCGTTGGATGAAATGATGAGGATGCCTGTGATTCAGCAGCTGAAACTGGTCAGTAGAGACAGGCCAATCCTCTTGCAAAGACAATGCTCAACCACATGTAGCACAAACGACACAGCTCAAACTACAGAGGCTGGATTAGAAACTCTGTCATCTACCATATATTCACCAGACCTTGCACCAACTTACTACCACTCCTTCCAGGCTTTGGATCACTTCTTGTAAGGAAGAATATTCACTTCTGAACAAGCTGTGGAAAAAAACTTTTCTGATTTAATCGTCACTCATTCTGTAGGCTTCTTTATTGCTGGCATGAACAAGCTAACAAGATGGCACAACTGTGTTGACAGTTTAGGTGCATACTTTCATTAATTGTATGTACTGCTTCTTATTTGAGCTATGATAAACTAAACTTTTGATTTGAAATTGGACATTTCATATTTAATGACCTAACAATATCACTGATTTACTTCATATCTGGAATAAATATTCAAGGACAAATTCTGCATTTCTCAAACGTATTAAAAAGGGATTCCATGGTCAAATACCAAAAGTTTGGGGAACAAGTACAACTTGGACAAATTTCTGCATGATTTCTTGGAGTCTTTTAATTTAACTACCATGGATTCTCCTTCACACCTTCCTCCCCACTAACGCCCAGAGAACATAAGCACGGTTTGAGAAAGCCTAGTTTAAATAAGCTCAGGTTACACTTTAAATAGTGTAGTTAATGAGCTAGCATAAAAAAAAAAAAATCAACATAATGGTATTGATTCAAAGTTAAATAAATGACAGCTAGAAAGCTTTATAAAAGTGAGAATGGAAAAAGATTATTTCTTCCAGTTTTTTTGGTTTTTAACTTCAGATGTATAAGGTACAACTAATAGGTTAGATTTATATATATATATTGTTTTTTTGGTTTTTTTTTTTTTTTTTTGAGACAGTCTCGCTTTGTTGCCCAGGCTAGAGTAAGTGCCATGGCATCAGCCTAGCTCACAGCAACCTCAAACTCCTGGGCTCAAGCAATCCTACTGCCTCAGCCTCCCGAGTAGCTGGGACTACAGGCATGTGCCACCATGCCCAGCTAATTTTTTTCTATATATATTAGTTGGCCAATTAATTTCTATTTATAGTAGAGACAGGGTCTCGCTCAGGCTGGTTTCGAACCCCTGACCTCGAGCAATCTGCCTGCCTTGGCATCCCAGCGTGCTAGGATTACAGGCGTGAGCCACCGTGCCCAGCCAGATTTATATTATTAAACCCAATAGCCAACAGCATTTTCTGCACTTCAGCAGTTTGTGTAATGTTAAGCCATTACTGTGAAAACCAAACATACACTATGCATGTACAGCAGAGGCACAGAAAGGAAGGAATTACTTCTAAGAAAGTGTTTAAAGCATATATAATATTCTTTAATTTTGTTAACTTAAACATTTTTACTTTTGAAATTAAGTATTTTTGGCATAGGTTTAAAGTCTGTCTTGATGAAGAAAGACACTTTTCATAATAAAGAACTTGCAAATGTATAAAGTATAAATAATATGAAAAATATGGTAGATAAGCTAATATTTTTATTTAATATTTTAATTGTGCTTATATTATGTGCCTGGCCTTAAAGCCAAGTATTTTTTAAAAGGTTGTTTGAAAGGCAAATCCTAATTAGGCTAAGATTATAGGTCAATTTTTATGTAGGATAATTTAACTCTGTTCCAACAACTAACAGTGCAATCAGTCATCCTAAACATGTTAGCCTAGAGGAAACAAGAGTGGATGGATTATTACAAACTTCATTCCCACATCTCAAAAATCACCTTAAAAGTACATGCTCTACTACTAATGGTGGGCCAATATCATCATCTTAAACATTTTCCTACAAGGATTCTTAGCTAAGATTTTTTTGCTGCTTGTGTGAAACACGTATTTCAAAATGAAAACCATAAAAATTAAAATTTAGGTAAATTTCTGCCATATTTCAAGATATTTATAAACAATATATGGCAAACATTTGCAAAAGATGTATATAGAATGCAATTAATAAGCTAACAGGAATTTGGCAGTAGAAAAACTAGCATGTTAAAACAATTTTTCCTTTAATCTAGAACTTAAGAACATCTTAATCTTAATTCACAATCCAGTTATACTATAAATTATATCCCCTTTTATATTACCCAGTGGATAGTTCCTTTTTTGCCTTTATGGTAAATGTAATATTACTTTGTAACAATGTAGTAAGGCAAAATATTTAACTTGATATTAGCAGGGCTGCTAGAATGTTGGTATTATCACCTAGCGGCTTCTTGTCATTCAGTAAGTATGTTGTGGGGATTTTGTCATTTGATTACTTGTTTTAGTCTAAATGCTTTATAAAGTAGTTGTATTTTTCTGCAGCATATTTCTTAGTTAAAATTTTTACCTGCTACTAAGTAAAAATGTTAACCTTTGTATTTTCAGGAATTCATTGTTAACACTTAACCAAGGATTTCTGTACATTATTCAGAGCATAAAAATTAGGGTCATTGAGTCAATAAATATTTATTGAAAACCTATTACATGCCAAACACTGTGCGAAAGGCTCTATAACAACAAAAACTTGGTTGTGCACTCCAGATAATGCATGATCCTTTAAAAATACTTTTGTATGTAATCAGAGTTTAAACATGTACATTGTCATCTATCTACATATTTCTTCAGTATACAAACCATTGGACTCCCAACTCTCCATGGAACTGATTTCACCTTTTTGAAAGCCTCATTTATTTTCTATTTTTTTCAAAGTAATTTTCGATCTCCTGGAACTCCAGTTATTGCAACTTTTCTTTAATGTCCTTTCAGACTTTTGTGATAGATTACCTACTTCTATTGGTCCTAATTCCTCTCTTCAGACTCCAATCACAATCCCACCATAAGCTAGCTTTGGTCTCACATTCTAATCAGGTCTTTATGGTTTATTTTTCATTTATCAACTAAATTTTCATTGCCTCCACATGTTTTATCCAAATTCATGTTTTTGATTAATACTTTAGTATCTTATAGGCTACCTCTCCAGAAATAATAAATCTTTTCATTCTTTTTCTAATTTAGCACTTGAGAGAACTCACTATTTACTCTTATTTCTACCAAATTATACCTGTGGGTGCTTCCTACATGATAAGGATCTGAAATGTACTCACTCACAGCTATATGACACTTCTTAAGGGAGTAACCCAAGGAAGGAAAAAGAAATCTAAGCAAATTCATAAACAGTGATGACTAAATCAAATGCAGGATTTAAGTATAAAAGAGTTTAGGCTTCTACAGATCATAATCTCACATTTTTTATGCATACTAAAAATGAACTCTTAAGCTTAATGGAATAGAGAAATATTATACATTTGGAAAATACAAAATAATTAACTTTTTACTACTTTTATTTGTTAAAGTAGTCACATTCATATAAATGAAAAGATTTTACCATAATGCATTCACTGATTGTGGCTCTTGCCATCTTGTGGCATCCAGGATCCTGGCTGAAAGGTTTTACCAGTGCTAGTGGGAGCCACCGAGGGTTCTTCCTTTCCGAAGTAGGGAGCAGAGGCATGCCCTTTGATCTGAGTTTGAACTGGTGGAGCCAAGAGTTCCTCGTTGGTCTCTTTACTAAGGAGTTTTTCATTTTCATAAAAATGTTTGCTTTTTATTTTCATTTCTTCTCTATATTTTTCATTCTTTAGTATTTCCTGCATGTATATATAAATAGCAGATATTATTAAAATTCTAGTTAAAAAAATCAAAATACAGAGTTTTTATGAATATAAAATTAAAACATTATATACAGAGATATACACATATAAATACATATATACATGCTTGCTTTGCACTTAATATATAGATATGTGTAGGATAAGTTTGAAAAATCTGTATGATGATTTATATACCAGTACTATATGAATTAAACAGCTCTGTCCTGATTTCATGTCTCAATATTTTGAAAGACATGAAGCACCACAAAATAGTAATGTTTACTACCCCAAAAGTAAAACAAACTATTTAATGTGAAATGTTACACAAGAGCTTAAGAGTCACTCTACCAAAGATTTTCTAAGCTTAACACCTATTTTCTGCCTTAAAACTCATCATCAGTGACTGTACTTTTCCACTGAAGAGGAGGAGGTGGTACTCCTACCATTTTTGGGGGGGGGGGCTGAGGGAATTAAAATGTGAACACTAAGGCCATCATCTATAGTGTTAGAATCAAGCCCCATCTATTTCCCTATCTCCTATAGAATGGTATGGCAGGGAAAAGGAGGACAGGGCAAGAATCAGAGTTCAGCATGCCCTAGACACCAGTTCCAGAGAGGCACTTTGCTATTGGAAATACTTTCTGAAATTAGTGCAAACAATTTGTGCAATGTAGTTCTTTAGATTTCTATCAAGGAGGATCTATACCAAAAATTACAATGAATCTGTTTTATTACTATACTTCATTGAATTTAAGAAGCATCATTATTATGTAGCAATATAAAAGAAAGGCAAACTCCTTCACAAACATCCTGATTTCAGAGATGTCAAAATTTGAAAAGATGTGCATCTTAAAAAACATGAAATATAGTAATTACATCTTTTATCTTTATTGATTCTTGCTTCCTCTTTTCTTCTGTCTTAACAATGATTACTTCTAAATGGGTGAATTTTTTAAATGTTCTTTCTGCTTATCTGTATTATTTTTCTTTAAGAACACAGATGTCCCTTGTAATATGAAATTAAAATGTTAATGTAACTAATATCTGTCAACATTGACAAAAAAAGTTCAAGTTATTTTTAAATTTCAACACTTTAAAAAATGACATTTGAAGGGCAACATCTAGGCATCTAAATGTATGATATAACCTTTCGGTTCCTAAAGTGAATTACAAGTAATATTGTATAGTCCTTTAAAAAGGCAAGCACCGATGTAACATTTAAAATAATAGTTTGTATTTAAAGGAGAAAAAAGTTTTTGTGGTTTATAGTGTTATACTTTTAGTTTTAGATGTGAAGAAAGGCCCATCTAATGAAACTTCCCCCTCAAAGCAAATATATGTGGGAAAGAACAATATCTATAAATATTCTTGTAATTTTCATAACACAGAACAATTCCCCATGAGTAGTTTAATAACCATGGTGACTATGAGTTCTCGGGCAGTTGCTACAAATGAGAGTGAGAGTAGAGGAATCAGGCTTTGCCTTTTCTACATCCTATATATAGAATTCTTAGGTGAGTTGATCATACATCAGAGGAAATCTCTCAGTATCATACTGGAAATAATGGATGTAGACAAAAATATGAAAGCATATCTCCATGCTCTCTTCAAGTTCTGTGTCTTCATGGAAGCTTGTTCTTTGGAGGAGAATGAAAGGTTCAGGACCAGGTTAAACCTGCACTAGTAACCAACCTTAAGTAGCAAGAGTATCCTCAGTAGTTAGTATGAAGCTTGGTTGGTTTTGGTATAAAAGGATCAGTCACATCACCTGAAGCTGTGCCCATATCTAATTTACCTCACCTCTACTATTGCAGTCTTATAGCTGGTATATGCATATGCCTTCTTATTAAAAGGAAATGGGAAAATCTCTTCTGTTTTCTTTATTCCTTCCTTCACATAATTTCTCTTTATGCATCGTTACTCTTCCAAGTTAGTCTCTTTCTTTCTTTTTTTTTTTTTGAGACAGAGTCTCACTTTGTTGCCCAGGCTAGAGTGAGTGCCATGGCGTCAGCCTAGCTCACAGCAACCTCAAACTCCTGGGCTCAAGCGATCCTTCTGCCTCAGCCTCCCGAGTAGCTGGGACTACAGGCATGCGCCACCATGCCCGGCTAATTTTTTCTATATATATTTGTTGGCCAATTAATTTCTTTCCATTTATAGTAGAGACGGGGTCTTGCTCTTGCTCAGGCTGGTTTCGAACTCCTGACCTCGAGCAATCCGCCCGCCTCGGCCTCCCAGAGAGCTAGGATTACAGGCGTGAGCCACCTCACCCGGCCTCTTTCTTATAACAGCTATGTAGGCAAATTTTTCCTAGAAAAAAGTTTCTTTTTTTTTTTTTAGCATTGCTACCTGGCAGACCCCTGCAAACAGCTTCCAGGAAAACTAAACGGAACATAAATCACTTATGAAAGGAAATGTAGTTTTGTAAATATTTGGAATTGACAAAATGAAAGTAGTTAGGTAGAGAATATAGGAATTGTAGACTTTAAAAGACAAATAGAAATCATCTCTCAAGAAATTCTATTTTGGAGAGGAAGCTATATAAAGCAAGTATTTTTCCTTACCATTCCTTGGAACAATATCACCTTAAATCTCTATATGTTTACCAATTAACAGTATGTTCCACTGTTTGTGTAAGGTTAAACCTAGACCATGGGGTCTTTCCTCACATAAATATTTGTATTTTTTTTTAATTATCATTGTACCTATTGCTTTTCTTCCCATCAATAAATATTTTTCTTCAACATTTAAAAAAAGATGACTGTATGGTATTTTATCACTTGTATTGTACCATGATTTACTTAACTACCCCTACTGTTGCTTCTGTATGAGACCAAGAAGGCCACTAAACTTCTTTTAATCTCAGTTTCTTTATATGAAAGGGGGGATAAAGTTAACTCATAACAGTATTATGTTTCCTCACATAGCTATATGTACTACATGGTGATTATGCTTTTTATAAAACAATGATGCCAAATGGAATCTTCTTTCATTTTATTCCTTTTAAGCAATCTCTAGAGTTCTCTTAAAGTTTGACAGGTCTATGTACAATACAGATTTTTCCACATTTTAATGCATACCAAACATTACTATTGATTTAAAAGTGTGAATCTTGTTTATACATGATGGTGTATGTATAAATATTTGCATCTCAAATACTCATATACTCATATGTTTACCCTTCACACTATTAGGTCTTCTGACAGTTTCTCAATAGTGGTTATGAACATGGGCTCCGATGCCACAATACCTGCATACAAATCCCAGTTTTGCTATTTACTATATGTGTGACCCTGTGAATATTATTTAAGCTCCTTGCATCTCAGTCTCTTCATGTGTGAAATACAGATAACAATACTGTCTTATTCAATGGACTGTTGTAAGGATTGGGAAAGAACTGGTTGCTAGGCAATGATAATACAACAGAGGAAGGTATAGGTAGATTTAAAAATACTGATTGTTTATTCTATCCCATTAAAAACACATACCAAATGTCTACCCATCCCTCTGAGATGGGTAGAGGGGTTACTAAGATGTAATCTACCAGTTTCAGGCTAAGATAGAGGAACTGGTACCAGACTAGTCCTCCTGCCATAAAACAACTAGAAAACAGGACAAAAATATATTAAACTTTTCAGATACTGGACAACAGGCAGTGTAGTACTATGATCCTTGAGAAGAAGAGAAACAAATGAGACAAACCCTGTATCACCTCAGATTTATTCTTGGACACACATTATAGGCTGCTGCATGGAATAGAGGTACTCCAGCAGGGTATGGCAGTCTTACTAAGCTGAAGAGTTAGAGATAGTTCTTTAGGGAGGCTGAGGAATCTGGGACACATTGAGCAGACTACCAGAATACACAGAGAAAGAGAAATTTGCATAGAAATCTGCATAAAGGTCCACGTGAGTGTTCAACTGAATATTAAGTTGTACATGTGTAGGGTATGACTCCACAAAGCCAAGAAGGACAACTTATCATTAAAGAATTGGGGAGGTTGGGGGGCTGTAGGCTGAACAACTGCTGGAACTTGCACTGGACTAGGAAACATTTATTTTCGGCCAGAAAGACACTGAACACTGGGACATTCAGTGTAAAGACTCTAGAAGAGTCACTCTTTAGGCATAAATCTAAACTGGCATGTGAATACAGTTTATTCCAGACCTGTGCTGTACAACACAGTAGCCAATAGACCACATTACTTAAATTTAAATAAGTTAAAAATTTAGTTTCTTAATTTCACTAGCCATTTTTCAATTATTTAACAGCCAAGTATTTAGTGGCCACAATAGTGGAAAGTGTAGATATAAAACATTTCCATCGGCTGGACATGGTGGCTCACAGCTATAATCCTAGCAGCTACTCTGGGAGGCCGAGGTGGGCGGATTGCTTGAGGTCAGGAGTTTGAGACCAGCCTGAGCAAGAGCAAGACCCTCTTTCTACAAAACATAGAAAAATTAGCCAGACACGGTGGTAGGTACCTACAGTCCTAGCTACGCAGGAGGCTGACATAGGAGGATTGCTTGAGCCCAGAAGTTGGTGCTTGCAGTGACCTATGATGACACCATTGTACTCTAGCCTAAGTGACAGAGCAAGACTCTGTCTCAACAACAACAACAACAACAACAACAACAAAACCATTTCCATCATTGTAGGAATTCCAATTGGACTGCACTACTCTAGATATACTCTAACAAAACTTAAGCCTCCAAAAGTTTGGGCTGATTCATATATCAATTAATGGTCATCCAGAAAAAACTCAACATTTTCTAAAGGAAGACAATAAAAGCCAGACAGTACACAACATAATACTTCAATATTCATCATGTAATCAAGAGAAGGGAAGAGGAAAGTGCAATTCAGAACCAGTCAACAAAAGCAGACCCAGACATGATAGAAATCGTGAAATTAACAGATAAGGACTTCTATCACAGCTACTATAAGAATGTCCAAAGATTTAAAGACAAAATGAACATAAAGAAATAAAACTAATGTACATAAATTAGGAGCATTTCTATACACCAACAATGACCAAGCTGAGAAACAAGTCAAGCACTCAATCCATTTACAATAGGTATATAAAAAATTTAAATACCTAGGAATAAATTTAACCAAAAAAGTAAAAGATCTCTACAAGAAGAACTACCAACCATTGATGAAAGAAATCTTAGATGACACAAACAAATGGAAAAATATCCCATGCTCATGGATTGTAAGAATCAGTATTGTTAAAATGACTATACTACCCAATGCAATCTACAGATTCAATGTAATTCCTATCAAAATACCAATGTCATTTTTTCACAGAATGAGAAAAACAATTCTAAAATCCATATAGAATCAATAAAGAGCCCAAATAGCCAAAGCAATCTTAAGCAAAATGAACAAAACTGGAGGTATCATATTACCTGACTTCAAATTATACTATTAATACAATATTCTTAATATACTGTTAATATATTAATTATTAACATATTAACCAAAATAACATGGCACTGGCACAAAAAGTAGGCACACAGATCAATGGAACAGAATAGGAAACCCCAAAATAAAAACATACATCAACTGATCTTTGACAAAGCAGACAAAAATACACACTGGGGAAAGGATACACTATTCAATAAATGGTGCTGGGAAAACTGTATACCTATATACAGAAGAATGAAACTAGATGCCTGTCTCTCACCATCTACAAAAATTAACTCAAGATGGATTAAAGATTTAAATGTAAGACCTGAAACAATAAAAATCCTTGAAGAAAAACCTAGGAAAAACTCTTTTAGACATTGGCCCAGGCAAAGATTTATGACTAAGACCTCAAAAGCAAATGCAATAAAAACAAACATAGACAAATCAGACTTAACTAAATGCTCTTGCATAGCAAAAGAAATAATCAAAACAGTAAATAACCTACAGAATGGAACAAAATATTCACAAACTTTGCATCTGACAAAGCACTAATATGCAGAATCTACAAGGAACTCAACTCAGCAAAAAATAAAATAAAATAAAATAAACACCACCATTAAAAAGTAGTCAAATGACATGAAAAGGCATTTTCCAAAAGAAATATACAAATGGCCAACAAACATATTTTAAAAACGCTCAACCTCACTTATCCCCAGAATGAGAAGCCATTATACTCCAATTAGGATGGCCATTATTAAAATGTTAAAAAACAATAGATGTTGGTGTGGATGCAGTGAAAGGGAACACTTACACACTGCTTGCAGGAATGTAAATTAGTACAGCCTCTTTGGAGATTAGTACGGAGATTTCTCAAAGGAACTAAAAGTAGATCTATTATTTGATCCTGCAATCAATCCCACTACTGATTATCTACCCAGAGGAAAAGAAATCATTGTATCAAAAAGATACCTGTACTCACGTGTTTATTGCAACACAACTGACAATCGCAAAGACAGGAAACCAACCTAAGTGCCCATCGACTGATGAGTGGACAAAGAAGATGTGGTGTATGTATACCATGGAATACTACTCAGAGATAAGAAAGAATGAAATGTCTTTTGCAGCAACTTGGATGGAACTGAAGGCCATTATCCTAAGTGAAGTAACTCAGGAACAGAAAACATAAATGTTGCATGTTCTCCCTTATAAGTGGGAGCTAAACCATGGCTACACAAGGGCACACAAAGTGGTATAATGGACATTGGAGACTCACAAGGGGATAGGGTGGAACGGGATGTGTGATAAAAAATTACCTATGGAGTGCAATGTACACTACTTGGGTGGTGGGTACATCAAAAGCCCAGACTTTACTGCTATACAACATACACATGTAATGGAATATGATTTGTACTCCTTCAATCTATTTAAAAAAAATATTTTTTTTAATGAAGACAGAAATGGAAACTATTTAAAAAGAACCAAATGGGACTCCTAGAGGTAAAAAATTAAAAGTTTAATGGAATGCTTAACAGTACATTAGATACTGCAGAAGAACACCGAATCTGAAAATAAGAGAAAATAACACAAACTGAAGCCAGAGAGATTTTTTAAAAAATCTTAACAAATGAACAGAATCTCAGTAAGTTGGACAATATTAAGTGGTCTAACACACATGTAATTGGAGTAATAGAGGGAAAAGAAAAAATAATAACTAAAAATATTCCAAACAGATAAAAATATAAATCCACATATCCAAGAAGCTCAACAACCCCAAGCAGGATAACCACAAAATCAAAGCACATCAAAATCAAATTATGAAAATGTAATGATAAAGAAATAATCTTAAAACCAGCCACAGAAAAAAGACACATTTATATGAGACAAAGATAAAAAATAACACTAAGTTCTCATCAGAAACAATGTAAGCTGTAAGACAATTGAATGTGACTTTAAAGGGCTGAAAGAAAAGAAAATCTGCCAACTTAGAATCCTATACCAGTGAAAATATCTTTCAAAAATGAGGCGTAATAATATTTTTTGACAAACAAAAGCTGAATTTGTCACAAGCAAACATCTACTACAAGAAACATTAAATATTTTAGCTGATGGAAAAAAATGATACAAGATGGAAACTTGAATCTGCACAATGTAATGAACAGCATTGGAAATAAGCAAAATTAAAGACTTCATTGCAGAGAAAATGCCAGAATTTTGGACACTCTGCTAGATACTGGATGCCCGGGACCTCTACATCCACCCACTCCAAGTTCCCTGATCACACAAGGAGTATCATCATACTGTCCATTGAAACTACTGCTATGGGTTTTGAGGCTTGTCATGTCTGTACTCCTACCTACAGGACTTCTCAAGCTTTGTAAACCCAGTTCAGGAGAAGCACAGCCTGAAAGGCAAGAAGCCTGTTGTTACCACACGTAGCCTTCAAATTAATAGCATTCTACCTCATTACCTCCCTACTCCCATTAACCAAGGACCTCTGCTTATCAACCCTTCCTTGTGTTACACCATTGTCCTGGCTCCCCTGACTTGGGATTTAGAGCAGTATGCCAACAATGGCCCTTTTTGTCATCTGAAACAGAGCCTCATGGGGTTGGCAAACAGAAAGTCATGCATGATGTCAACTCCACTCTGCGAGGGTCACTTGAAGAGTCCCCTAGAGTGAAATACTGAAAGATATCATTCTCCACCAATTTCAGGGAAAAAGAGACAGAAACCATACTGACAACAGAGAAAGCATTAGCTTTATCAAAATATAATGTCAAAACTTTCCCTCAATGTATTATTTATGAATGACAAGTGTTCTGTGACAATCTCTCTCATTTCAATAGGCAGTTGGAGCAAATTATTTAGGCTTGAGTTATTTCCAGAGTGCCTAGCTATTAGGAAAACAACTTCAGCAGTTGTGAGAAGTATTACAGGTTGAGTATCCCTTATCAGAAATGCTTGGGACCAGAGGTGTTTTAAATGGTTATTTACTGTGTACTCTTCATTAATTCAGTGATGTGGACTCAAGCCCCCAAAAGGTTGTAGCTCAAGTCCTTTCCAAGGCTGTTACTATGCTAAAAGCCCTGCTGAACAGCACTTTCGGTAGCTGTACTATTGTTATATTCAATGTTGTAAATTGCTATGTGTGGTAATGTCAAAAGGGTTTTAAAGTTTGTTTTTTTTTTAAAAAAACAACAAGGATTAAATATGCAATCTATTAACATGCTGACTTAGAGCTCATTCATAGACATTAGGTGTGATATAATCAGTATAATTATCCCACTCCAATCATAAAGTCCCTCCTAGCATGCATGAGTTTTCCACAATGGTGAGGAATTCAGCTCTAACACAGTTATAGCTGAGGGAGATATGAGATAACTGATGTAAATATTTGAACTATAAAGAAGAGGTAAAACAAATGGCAAGAATAGGACTAGAAGTCTCTACAATGATGCATTGGGAAAGATAAAGGAAAGCAAGGCAATGTAAGCCTGGGCTTTGGAAAAGTACTGTAATATCTGAGAGAAGGGAGATAACTAACAAGGGATCTCTGATGAAGTTATTATGACTGGAAGAAAGTTTAGATTATTTGAGGAGTATTGGTGAAAGAGAAGGGCCGAGAAATATCTGAGAGAGTTCAAAGCATTACCCCAAAAGTTTTCTATCTCAGGTATGCAAGTCATTCTGTTTCTCTGGGGCCATATTTGAATCAGAGGTGTGGGAGTGAATGATTCTGAGTCCATACAATTAAATGGAATTGAATATTTAGATGTATATGTAGGGATACAGATAAAAACATTTTAGGAATATTATTTATAATTATACATATACCCAAAGGTAAATACAAATTATAAATTGTCCATTTTTACTAATTTAAGATATATAAAATGTCACTAGTATTTTTTTAATTTTGTGTGTGATGTGTGTATAAATAAAAATGAATTCCTTGTTTCATGATATCATTCAAGATCTCAATTTCCTAACACAATTTTTCTCCTTAAAACACTCAAACTATCTTTAGTTGGGGATGGGCATGCTTGTAACTCTGGCTATGCAAAGGGAATATATGTAACCAAAATGTTTGTACCCCCATAATATTCTGAAATTTAAAAAAAGAAAAAAAAATTGAAAAAAACTCCACTCAACCTAGCCAACTGAGAATTCTTCTATCAAGGAATGTTTCAGTAATACTTTATATATACACATATATGATGGTGATGGTGAGAAATTCATGTTAAATATAAAACTCTATATAGACTTCAAAATTATTTGAATAATTTTTATATTGATAGACATGGAAATAGAATAGAGCTAATGCTTGGCCCTTTATTAGGGAATTATAAGATTTGCTTTAAAAGTGCTATGAATCCAGCTAGAAAAAAAGGCAGGTTGAATACATACATATACATATATATACACCACAAACACACATACATATATATGTATATATATCATACCCCATTTCTTTAATGTTCTGGGTCCATGCTTCTCTGAAGTTTAGTACTTATAAATGGTTTCCATTTAGCTTCAAGTACTTGTGAATTCCAAGCATATCATATGTAACTATATTCAAACTTAAGTTCAAAACACATGCCAAGACAAAATCTAAATATAGTCTGAAATAAATTCAACAGTGCTTCATTGTTAGAAAGTTTACCATATTCAAGAGCAAGACTCAAGAGTCAGTCTTAAGCTCATGTCACTGGGTTCTTAAGTCTTCTATGGGAACAGAACCATGGTTTATTTTATAAAGTTCAAGTTATATTACATATGAAAAATAGAAATCTGAATTTATAAAAAGTTATCATGTAAAATTATAAATTAGCAGTACATTTGTGGCAAAAGCTTAAGGTAAATATATCTTTACTATCTATTGGAGCTGAAATCTACTTTTCAAAGTACACATAAGATAAAGACATATTAATAATAAAAATTGTTTTAGAGAAACAGAGCAACTTTTTAAAATATTTAAATTACTAAATACATTCTCCCAAATCCATACATTCTTACCAGGCATATACTATATATAGGATAAGTTTGACCTTGACAGTTCTGTTAATTTCTTTCTGTATTTTAAACTACACATACTAATGAATAATTTTTATCTTAATGAATATTAAAAACTTTAAAGTATGAGTACATTCCCTTTGAGTCAATTAAAATTTTTTCTTCAAGAATACAAAGAGTTTTAGTAAATAGATTATAAATGAAATTTGGCATGAAGTGTGTTTCAGGCTCCCATACCAGTAACATTTGTTTACTGTAAGATGGTTACACCCAGAAAGTAGCCTCCCAGAATATACCATACAGCACCCTCACCCTCAACATAATTATAACGGGAATTTGGTGTGTCAGAAATGTTCTGAGCTGAATATTCTTTTCACAATGTCAATTTTGTACCATGCTGAGAAATAATTCAGGCCTAGCAAATGCTACAGTGATGTCTAAGCTTGAAAATGTTGCCAAATTATTTAATTAAACTACATTTTCTAGTTCTACCAGTTGAACTGCCAGGATGAAATAGTAAGTTATTAGATCACCCTTTTTCAGTCTATGTACAAAGAAAGAAAGGAGGTGCATAGGTCACCAAAAGGTATTCGGTATTCAGACCCAAGGCAACACCTGCTAGATTAGTAATCAAAAATAAATTTAATATTGCGTGGATAGGAGTAGAAACCAAAAGGGTAAATAAATGACAGAGCTTAGGTTAGCATGATAGTGCTGGGTTGCTAAGAAATCTATTAGAATGAAAAAACAGCCAAGCGAGTTTGCTTTAGCAGAAGCTGCTCTTGCTATGTATTCTTGCCAATCACTACTGTGTCTCTGCCAAATCAATGTCACATTTAATTTATTCACATTCAAATCTATTGCAAACATCCTTTGATCAATTACAATAATGAAAACGTACATTGAGTTTTGTTGTTTTGACATGCTTTCTTGAACTTTCCGTTGCGTTTCTTTCTCAACATGTATAAATGCAAGAAGTTGATATCAATGGTTCTTGTTATTTGAGGGGAAAATTGTAAGATTTGTTTATATTTTTTGCTGGCTAAGAAATTTTGGCATTGAGTTTTCTTTCTTTGAACTTGGGCTAGATTAATTATTAAATCTCAAAATGTCACTAAAATGAACTAATCACAGAGCTCAAGTCATTAATAGTTTTGCAGGTGGTATTTCCTTTAATAAAATAAATGAACTTTCATATATATGTAAAAAAAAGGGACCTCTGAGCATAAAGACACATTATTTAATTGAAAAAGAAATTTAGCAGTTAAACATTAATAAAAAATAATTAGAGTCACTTAACTTCAGTTCCTATTTAATTGAACTACCCTGGTGGGAAACAAAGAAAACCCTGCTCCCTTGTGTGAGAAAGGAAAAGACCATAATCCCTGGGAGAAACAGTAATGTCACGTCCCCATGGCTTTCCAATGGTAGCCTCGGAGAGAAGAAAAGAAAGAGCCCCAGAGGAAAGAGGAGGCTCCATCTGTGAATGATTGCTATCATCCATTGAGCTGTTATGTGCCAGCTGCTGGAGGGAGAAAAGAGTTATTTTCTCCTAGGCTGAGAGAGAAAAGAGTTGGGCAAGAAAAGATGAGATATAAAGAAGATGCAGCTCAGGCTTTATAGACCATGTCTTAGGGAAGCAAAAATGCAGCCAGAAGTTACACTCCCCAGGACCTGATACAGGGAGAATAGGAGCTGTGGCCCTGAAACATGACCTCATTCATTCATATGTCTTTTCATTCTTTCATTCATTCAATAAATATATACTGAGCACCTACAATTCTAGGGATACAAAGATCAAAATCTGGTGCTTATTCTTAATGGCACTTCCTTGGGGGGCAGAGAGGAGGACAGGCAAAGGAGGTAGCTTGTAAGGCAGACTTACCCAGGAGCCAAGATAGGAAAGAGCTGCTTATGTGCCAATTGCCAATTATATGGTTAATGCTATGGCTCCTTTCCTACTTTCCCATTCATTCACTCATTGGTTCATTCATACATTGAAAGTCCACTAAGCACCAAAGATAGAGTTAAAAGACACAACTTTTATCCTGTGCTCAAAGAACTCACAATCTAGAGAAGAGAGATAGGTTAAAAGTAACTAAAGTACAAAATGATAAGTTCTGTGATAATATTAAGCAACGAATGTTATGAAAATGTAGAAGAAAAGCTGGTGTAGCAATTATTATCCACAAAGTGGGCACTGGGGGTGAGGGTGGGGATTAGAGAAGATGATGCTGAGTCTTAAACAAACAATAGGAATTAACCAGAGAACTGAGAAGAGAGTGGGCATTCTAGAGGAGGTAAGCACATGTTCAGAGGTATGGAGGAGTAAGGCAGCACAGCAAATTCAGGACACTGAACAAGTGGTTCATATGGTATGTAAGAATCAGAACATGCTGAATCTTATAATGCTGTGCTAGGATATTTAGATTTTATCTTGAAAGCAATGGTGAAACATTTTGGACTTAGAAGAGCAGGATTTTTAGATAAAATACAGGATGCTCAGTTAAATTTGAATTTCAGATAAACAATAATTTTTCAGTATTATGTCCTAAATATTGTCTGAGACATACCTACACTTACAATTATTCATTGTTTATCTGAAATTCAAATCTAACTGGGTACACTGTATTTTTATTTGCTAAATTTCTGGCAATCACAACCAGGAGACTTACATGTTTATACTGTATTTTTAAAAAGATGACTGGCAACTGTAAAAATTGGATTGGAGGAAGGTAAGATTGTAACAGAGAAATCAGATAAGATGCTGCAGAAATGCAAGTGAGAAAATAATTAGGGCAGGAACCAAGGCAATGGTAGTGAGACAAAGAGAAAAAGACAGATTGTTACGCTATTCGATAGGAGAAAGGTTTTGGTCACCAAGTATGTGCAGGCAAAGGAGATCAGGACAATCCCAGTTTCTAATGAGTGATGACAGATAATGCCATTAACCATGGTTGGAAATATAGAAAAAGAAAAAGAGTTCTGTTTTAAACATACCAAATTTGAGATTTCTGTAAAATATCCAAATATCTTGTATCAAACTGTTAGCTCCTTCTTAGCCAAACATCCAAACACTGAAGTGCTTCAGCACTCAATTCTAGGCTCTCTTACTATACAGTCTCCAACTTACAGTGATTCATCCAACTTAAGATTTTTCAACTTTATGATGGTGCAAAAGCAACAAGTATTCAGCAGAAACCATATTTTGATGTTTGATCTTTTCCCAGGCTAGCGATATGCCACACAATAGTCTTTCACGATGCTCAGTAGTGGCATTGAACCACAGCTTCCAGTCAGCCACACGACATAAACCACCAATACCCTACTGTGTTACCAGAGATTTTGCCCAACCATAGGCTGATGTAAGTGCTCTAAGTGTAAGGTAGGCTGGGCTAAGCTATGATGTTTGGTAGGTTAGGTGTATTAAATGCATTTTTGACTATGATATTTCAACTTACAATAGGCTTATCAAGATGTATTTCCATTTTGAGAGGAGGAGCATCTGTACTCTGTCCCAGAGTAATTATTTCTAATCCTATGAGTTTAAATACATATGCTGAAGAGCTCAAAGTCATACTTTCAGGCCTGAGTGCTCCCTAAGCTCCAAGATCATATATCCAACTATCTAATTGATTAGACTTAGATATCTAACAGGCATTTTAAATTAAGTATGCTCAAAGACCACTGAGGCTCAGAGGGCTAACTTAGGGTTACACGATTAGCCTACACTTGAAACAGGTTTCTGACTCCACTATATTCTCTTTCTATTACTCATTACTGCCTTGCACAGTTCTCAGCAAGCCATACTAATGGCTCAGCATACAGCTGGGCTCAGTACATCAGTATAGTGCCACCTGACTACAGTGTTCCCCTGACTCCTAGCAGCTTTGCCTGGTTTCAACTGGGCCTTGTCTCCGTTTCCTCATATTCTAATATACAGACAGGTTCTAAAGCAAAGCCTCATATCTTGAACATAAAGAGGGGCCTTCTAGCTAACTGGCTGCCCCAAAAAGTTAATTACCATACTCTCAAAGTAGTCACTATGACATATCAAATGCATACCAGTGGGCAGAATCTAGGGAGGAGGAGGTTGCTACTGGGATGTCCCCATGGTGGGAAGAAGCACTTCAGCCAAGCATTGGCTAAATCAGTCTCCCTTATACAACTGTGTACATTCACTAAAACTATTCCTATTTCCCCTTACCTCCTACACATCTACCTAGCCCTAAATTTTATCAATTCTTCCTCCAAAATGTATCTTGAATTGTGCATTTCTTTCCATTCATTGCCAACAGCATCTCTTGCCTGGACTATAATTGTCTCCTAATGGAACAGTCTACTTGGTCGTCTATGATTTCATGTCCACATAGCAAGCAGAGTAACCTTTCATGGCAATTCCCACTAACAACCACTTAGTGGGTCCTTGGAACAAAGCCCAAACTTGCCTGTGGCAGATATGGAGATACTCTGATGACATCCTTCTTTACAGAAGGCCTTGCTTCCCAGCTGTAGTGAGTGCTGTGAGCAGACAGCCTGCAGCTGTCAACAACTTTAGCATGTGCCTCAGCTGCAGAGAGCTGCCTCTCTAGTGGTTTCCCAAGGCAGCCCACATCTGGTGTCTGAGTTAGGCAGGCAGGGGTATAAAGACCTGGCCATTTCAACCAGATGTAGGGAGACTCGGATGGGCAATACCTGCTCCAGAGCTTCCCACTGAGGTGGCTAAAGCTTTGTTGGGCCTGCAACACAGTTCAACTTTGTCCTCTGTCCACTCTTATTTCTTTCCTCTTCCTTTCGAAGGATACCTAATGAATATCTTCTACCCCAACTCTATTTCAATGTCTTGCTCCTGTGAAACCCAACCCTGACAAGGCTCCAGGTGACCTGATTGCTGTCTACCTCTCCAATCTCATTTCATGTCACTTTCCCCTTTGCTTATCACACTCCACCCTCACTGGCTTCTTCTCTGTTCTTTAAACATACTGCACTTCACTTGGGTCCTTTCTGCTCTCTGTCTGAAAGGCTTTTTCTTTTAGTTCTTCACATGGCTAGCCGAACCTCATGCTAAAGGAAAGATCAATAACTTAAAGAAAACTACCCAGGCTAATCTATCAAAAGTGACATTCCTAATCAGACACTAGTACAACATTCAGTTTACTGTATAGTAGTTACTATAATATCTCATAATCTTTATTTCTGATATATTTGTTTACATGGCTTTTTATAAAGAATATGAACTCTAAGGGCCATGAATATGTACAGCTCACTGTAACATCCCCAGTAGCAAGCTTAATTAGCACATAATGTAGGTGTTGAAAAAATAACTGTTGAATGAATTAATAAAAGACCCTAGGATCTAGCCCAAAAGAGAGGACAGGGCTGGAAATCTGGAATTATATATGGTGGCTGAAGCCATGCCCAAGGATGAGGTTGTCCAGAGAAAAGGTGAAGAACAAGAAGAGCCAAAGGACAAGGATAGATCCTTCCACTGGGCCACCAACATTTAAAAGGGAAAAGAAAAACATGAACCAACAATAGATTGAGAAAGAATAGTCTAAAAAGTGAGAGAATGATCAGAAAAGCATTGGTAAGAGTAGCAAATATTGATGCCTCACCCCTAATCTCTCAGCTTACTACTCGGTAGCTTTCTGAACAATTTAGATGCAGCTGGTTTCTTCCTTCAAACATCTGTATTTTTTGGTCTGAGGTCATTCCTTGCTATGGGAGCATATTCACCTCCCACAATGGGCAGGATGAAAATACCAGGGAATTAACACTTCCCAGAAGTGAGCCTCAGCAAGGAATTGGTGGATAAATACCTCAGCTTCCTTGCTCCTAAGGGGAACAACTCTGTGATGTGTTCTACACAGTTTCTCCAAGGGTTCCCAGCAAAACTGAGCCCCAGTTGCCCACAGCGTTTAACTAGCTTATTAACCAACCTTCACTGACCTTCCTTCTTTCACTTTCTTACTTTTCCACTCTGATGCTTTTAGGTATGGCCTTGCAAATAAACTACTTGTATCCAAATTCTTGTCTCTTTATTTTCCCTCCTAGTTCGGAGGGAAAATAAAACTAAGACAACAAAGAAGCTACAAGGTGAAGGAAATTCAAAAAGGGAAGTGGTTAACTCTATGAAATGCAGATGGAGTTAGAACTGACCACTGGATTTAGCAACAAAGGTTGGTGACCTTGGAAGAGCAGTTTGAAGGAGGTGATAGAGTCAGATGCAGACTGCAGTGGGTGAGAAGAAGTAAATGGAAGGTGAGGAGGTGAGGAACATTTCCCAAATAGTCTTCCATAGACTATACTAGCTTCTCAGGAAATCAGAATGTGTTCAACATACCAAAAAGTTGTATGGACAAATCAAATTGGGAAACAGACTTTCCATTACAAGAGTCTCAATTTTTCCCTCTCTCTTTTTGAAAACCTACCCCAAAATAAAAGGAATACCAAGACTAGAAACTCAAAGCCCCTTTTTTTGATAAATAAGGTACGTGTCATCTATAATAGCAAATCACAACATAAAAAGGTGGAAAAAATAGATTAGCAAATAATTTATCAGAGTAGAAGAACAAACCTAAATGTTTACAATGAGGGACACTGATGAGAAAAAAGCAATCCACTCTAGAGAACAACAGAAAAGCACAGAAAGCAGAAATTCCAAAAGGTGGGAGGGAGTTACAAAGGACTAAAAGCTGGAAGATTTGAAAGTCTTTGTAAGTAAATATCCAGCAGTTAAATATCCAACTCAGCAGTTAAATATTTCCATTTCTCCATTCCCATGGGAGACAACAGATATATATTCTCTGAAGAAACTGATCTAGAGAGGCTTAGATGTAGGGACATAAGACACAGAGGAGGCTAGGTTGAAGTGCCACACCATAAATGGAGGTGGTGGAAGATAGCTAAGTAAAAATGTGCACTCTGAACAGTGAGACTCTCAAACTCCTATGTCCAATTAGTTTGAGAAGGCCAGCAGCTAAAAATATATAATCCACCCCAATCCCTACTGATTTACTTATAAGAATCATGAAGTCTGTAGAATTTCTCATGTTCTGATTTTGGCTTATTATATCCTTTGTAGTATCATTTAACATGTTTATCTCCATATTTCAGGTAAACTGGGATAGACCTAGAGCAGTGCTTTTCAAACTTTAGCATGCTTCAGAATCATCTGGAAGCTTGTTAAAACACAGATTGATGGGCTCTACTTCCAGAGTTTCTGGTTCAATAATTGGGATGAGGCCCCCAAATTTGCATTTCTAACAAGTTACTAGGTAATTCTGATGCTTCTGTTCCAGAGATCACACAAGAGAACCATCAGTCTAGAACAAGGTTCAGAAAAATATGAACCAAACCAGGCCCACCTCTTGTTTTTGTAAATAAAGTTTTACATGACACAACCATGCTCATTCAATTATATACGATTTTTGTCCAATTTCATGCTACAATAGCAGAGTTCAGTAGCTGTGACAGAGACCACATGGACTGCAAAGATGAAAATACTAACTAGCCTTTTAGAAAAATGTTTGCTGACCTCTAATCTAGAAGGTTGAGATTTTTTGGCATGATATCTTCAGCTGTATCATATCAGGAGAAACAAAGTCTGGATGACCCAGTCTGAGTGGTGGTTTCAGTCCAATATATCCATTACAAAGTACCCCATATTGACCTTGTCCTAATGGTTTTAGTACCCACTGATGATCACTACCTTATTATTTCACTAGGGGTTACAAAATGTCATTTTTCTAATCTTATTGTTATTCTTAAATTTATTACCTGGCATTATTATATAAATAAGAATTCTCTGGTATTAAATGATCAATACTTAAGTGCACATATAGTAGTAACATTCATTGGGTGTTGGGCAGATGGGAGGGGGGATGAGGGGATGGGTACACACACACTTGATGTGTGTGGTGTGCAGTGTCTGGATGGACACCCTTGACTCTGGTGGGGCAAAGGCAATATATGTAACCTAAACAATTGTACCCTCATAATATGCTGAAATTAACCACCTCCCCAAATCCCTCACCAACTATTTGGTTACTGAAATAGTCTGTACTGTAAAAGCAGGATAAATGCTTGAAATTTTTCTCCTTGTCAATATTCAAAATAATAAATTCATACTCTAGCAACTTTCAAAGGTGACCAATTAATACCTTCTAATATCATGAACTTATATTTTTAAATATTTGATGTGTATAAATATATTTTTATATATTTGATCCATTGCCTTAATTAGTATTTTTATTTTTGATGTTCAAACTTGACCCATCTTCAGCCAATGGGAGCCCTTCCAGCTGGCTCCTGTATTCTTTTGCCATAATTCTCTTGGGTTCTTTGCTTTCTGGTGTGAAAGATGTCCTAGACTCCTCTTGAACTCTCCTGCCTCAGATTTGGAATCATCCATTTCTCCAAGGAATCCTGGACTAGACTGCCATTGCTGCAAGGCCTTTCAAGTGGACAGAGCTAGGATATATGTATTTTAAAAAATCATTAGTTAATAATGATGTTTCCAATTCAAATTTAATATTGCAGATTTTTATTTAACTTTTTTATGTTATATTGATCCCTAAGAATATAAATATTATTTTATATATATGTAAAATATAAGTGCCAATATTACTGCTAACAATGTTACTAAATATAGTTAAGGATTTCTGTGTGATTGTTTTTGTCCTTAGAATAAACTCACCAAAGACACAATGTCTTAAAGTCATTCAAAATAATTTTCAGTGTGATTATGTTATCTATTTGATATACAAGTAGGTTCATTTGTTTCAGGTCTTTTCAATTTTGGGAGTAGCTAGAAACAGGGTAGAATAAAAAAAAACAAATTTGGGGGAGATGAATGTATCTTTAAATTATGTAAAACATCTATATGGTTCCAAAGTCAAAATTATACAAGATCTGATCAAAAAAGTCTAGCTTCTATCCTTGCTCTTCCTCCCTGTTCCTTTCCTTCAACTGTCATTTTTATTAAATTTCTGTTTTTTCTTCCATTGTGTCTTTTTTCAAAATAAGCAAATATGTATATATATCTCTATCTCCTGCCACCCTTACATAAAAGGTACTATCAACTGTATTTAGTTTTTTCACTTGACAATACAACAGGAAGATCATTTTATAGCAAACATATATCTTCATCATGCCTTTTCAGCCTCATGGGACTCTGCTTGATAGCAGATAGACATTTGGGTTATTTCTGGTATTTTATTAATACTATGACAAATTTACTACTATTATTACAAATAGCCCTGAGATTACACCAAAATGTATATTTTTGCCAAATAATTTTGAGTAGATTACAATTAGAAGTTGGAGTGCTAAGGAAAAAGTGAATGTATATACATTTTGCTGGCTATACAGAAATGTGTTTTTGCCTACCCTTTCTAACTGTCTGCTCCCCATATTCTGTGCCTAGAACAATGTCTAGCATATAATAGGGGCTGAATGAGTGACTTTGGCTCTATGTGCACTTTACTCACTCCTGATTGAGCAGATTAACTTTGTATGTTGCAATTGCATTATAAATCCAAATCTAAATTTGAATGGCAATTCAGAAGATAAATCATATTTCATCATTAATAAAATAAATTCCAATTCTAAATGGCTTAAAGCTCTTCTCTTCATAATGTTGAAAAAGACTTAGGATCCTGAAAATTGAGAAAAATATTTATACTCTTGGGAATTTATACTAGTTTTAAAAATTAATGTGGTAGAGATGACTCGGTTTATTACTTTTGAAAATTAAGTAAAAATATTATTTCTCACTTTTATGTGTGTGTACACTTCACCTATCAATCAGCAAATATTAACATTTGGCTTAAAATATATCACCACCAAATACAAAATTCCTAATTTAAAAAGAGGTTAAGGTAAGCAAGTTTAGTAGTCAACTAACTATTATATTTTAGACCCAGAACACTTTTTTCAAAGAAATAGTATTATAATGATAGTTATATTCTCTGCCTACTACACATTAAGCAATTTACCCACAGTGTAGCATATCTGCAATAACAAATACAAACGTGATAAATCACAATACATCATCCATGGTGCCTGTGACTTAGGTTGCTGGCATCTCAGAGGGACCACTAGAGGTGTTTCCAAAAAGAGGGTGGGGTACTGTCGGAAGGCATATGGGTAAGCGACCTTCAGTCACTCAGGACCCTATTACCCCTCTCCCCCCCACCCTTCCAAAGGCAGGCCAACAATTTCTCTTCCTATTATGGGATTGGAGAAGGTAGAAATAAAAGGGCATAGGTGGGACAGTGGTAGAGGTTGGGAGAAGGTGACTAGTGTGGCCAACTAGAAGTGCAGTAGTCAGATAAACAACCACCATACAGCAGCAATAATAATACCATCCACTCAAGGCAATGTGAACAGCACTGACTGGCAGTTGGGGCTACTGGTAGCAACTATACTGGGAGGGGAGCAGAATTCCTAGAAGAGCAGCAGCTGATGAAACCAACTGAAATGATACTGTGGGAAGGAGAGAAAGAAAGGTACAAGGAAGAAACCACAGTAACCTCCCTTCTCCTAAGAGAAACCGAAAAGACTAGAATATTAATTGGAGTTGTAGAGTGAGTGTTAATGGTCAGGCAGTCAGGTGTAAGTGTAAGCAGGTATCACTGGGAGCCCAGGAACTAGGCTTCTTTTAGGTTTGGTGCTAGGAGAAAAAGAGAGGCTCAGTGATGTTCCAGCAGTGAGGGAGACAGGAAGATGAAGACAAGGTAAGGTGAGAATTCTTATGGGAGTTGAGGGAGGGAAGCAAAAAGGTCACTGAGAAATAAGAACAAAGGAGAAGGGGAATGAAGGGCAAAGAAGGATCCCATCAAGAGATCCAGGCTAGAACCTTTTTTCTCTTATTGACACAATCATTTGATATTATTGAGTACCTATTCTGAGCCAGGAACTGTTCTAGATCCTAGAGATATAGCAGGGACCAAGACAGAGTCTCTGTTTTCATGAGACTTAGATTCCAGTAGGAAGAGACAAATTATAAACAGACAAATAACACAGCTAGTGAATATAAGCAAACAGATGACTGCCTGTTTTTGACATATCCTTCTCATTTAATCAACCTGCCCTTTTGGGTTAGCTAAGAAACTTGAAATAGTGTGGAGTAAGTATTTGCAAAGGAGTAAATAGAACTTTTTAATGCTCCTTCAGAATGTTCTTTTCTTTTTTCTTTCTCAAAATATAAATCACTTTTCTTTTTTCTACGAAAGTAATACATCTTAAAACAAATATTAAAGTTTAAACAACCAGAAATCTACAAAATTAAAAATGTAAATCTCTCATAATTTCATATTTACTGTTAAAATGTCTGGAGTGTATCATTATAGACTTTCCCCTATATATATATATATATTTACAATATACATATCTCATTTACAAATGTGTATTTGTAATTATAAATACGTACTATGCATACTGTTCTGTAAAATGCTTCTCACTTAATATTTCAGACATCTTTTTGTGTCAATATATAGATGTATATTATCCTTTTTAATGGCTGCATAGTAGCTAGTATTCCATTGTACAGAGGAATATAGTTTATTTACTCGATCCCCTATAGATAGATGTTCAGAATACTTCATATTTTACAATACTACAAAGAGCATTCTTACATAAAAGTTTTACACGTTTGACATTCATTCCTTAGGATACATTCAAAATTGCTCTCTCAAGAATTAACATTAACTTACACCTTACCAATGGTGAATGAGAATACCCATTTTCCCACAACTTTGTCAATATAAAAAAAAAAGTCCTTGTCTGTTCTGTACTTAAAAACTTTCTCCCTCAGCCTTTGGCTTATCTTTTAACTGTGTCTAGAATTTTAACTATAGAAAAGTAGAAACTTCTTATGTTGTCAAATTTGTCAATCTTTTCATTATAGTATTTGGCTTTGGTGTCATGCTACTCACTCTTTATCTTATGTGTTCTTTATTATCCTTCAGTTCACAGCCTAAATATCAGCTCCACAGAGCAGCTTTCCTGAACATCCCACCTAAAGGTTGTCCCTGTTACTCTTTCTTAGAATCTTTGCTTTTTCCTTCAGACTTCTTTTCGCATTTGCAATCACCCATTTTTGGTATTGTTACATGTGTCTCTTTCCCACCAGAGTATAAACTTCATAATGCTCCCCAGGTCATCTGTGGATTTTCCTCTACACCCACATCATCCAACACAGAATAGGTATTCATAAGTTATTTGTTGAACAAATTTTAGTTTCTTTCTTTCTGGGGCCTATTGCTAGTTTTCCGTTGAACAATGTTCCTTTTAAGAGATCAACCGAATAGTAAAGGCAATTGAACGAACCTTTCACTGAAAAGTAATTTAGAGAGAGGGAAGGTAAATCTCACTCACTCTTTCTCCAAAAGAAACGCATCAGGCCAGGCTTTGATGGACCTAGACTAGTCAGAAAATCTTGAGTTGGGCTTGACTGAAGACTGTAATACAGCAAGTGAGTCAGGCAACATATATATGGTCTTTGAGGACATTCTTCTGGTCCAATAACTTGTAATGTTGCTCTCATGATAACTGAGAGTGCATCTTAAATCCTATCTCCCAAAAATTTTGACTTGTTAGTTCAGTTTTGAAAATGAAGATATGCCATACAGCAAATTGAAGATAAAAGGAGGAGTCTTGTGATGCCAGAGCACCTAAAAAGTTAGGAACTTGTAACTTAGTTTCTATTGATACCCTCTATGATGGTAATTAATCACTTACTTTAGGGAAAGTGATATTTATTTCAGGTATTTAGTACAAGCTTCAGCAGCAGTAATAGTCAATTCCTTGAATAGTCCTTGAGTGAGCTAATAAGGCTACAAACTAAAGGATATTTTTGCCACTTCCTAAGTAAAAGAGTACATTTCAAAGATATCAGGGTTGGCTCCTTTTCATTTTGGCAATAAGAATTTGTGTGATACTCAGGTTAGATGGATACTTTTTTAGAACAATTCTTGAAAATGTTTCCTGCCTTTTATACTAAGGTATTTTTTTTAACTGTGGCAGGAATTAGGAAAGCTCTCATCTGGAAATTTACCTCAAGAATACCTATAGTATTAGAATTAGAAAGTATTTTTAACATGCTTAGATTGAATAAAAGATGAATTTTACTTCCATAATGTAGGTGCACAGTATTTACATTCTACTATTATTATTTACTCATATTTTTGCTTCTTAAATTGAGAGGCAATTGTGACATTTTCTTATGCCAATCTGTGCAATGTATTAATCTTTCCCAAATGTGTCACTGGACTTATTATATACAAATATTTTGCCAATATACAAATGAATTTTATTAATAAATATTATTCTAATGTGACAATATGCCATGACTTTTAAATCACAATGCAATGTAAATTTATTGATAAAAATACCCATTAAAAAGTGGATCTCATTCTATAGAAAATCATATTAGTGAGATTATTTTCAACAAACAGGAAATGAAATGTTTTTATGATAAACTGCCATGTAACCTGGTGATCATCAATAATGCAATTAGGGGGGGAAATGGGCATTTATTGAAACCTTAAAATCTGTACCCCCATAATATGCCAAAATAAAAAAAAATAAAAAAATAATGCAATTAGTTTAACTTTGTGGGGAGACAATTACTGAAACCTATGCTTATTACTCCTCACTAAAATAAACCTTTTTCTCTGTGTTCAGAAGAGAGACTGTCAAAACAGATAATTATAGAAAAGCCAATAACAGTTTGAAAGACAGGACCTGTCACAAAAACGTTATTTTCCTCTTTAACATTTTACCTTATATCAAATTGTGCAACTCTGAAAACATTTAATTTTATTACTGCCTATCAAGAACTTTATACATTAAAGATGAAAAGCAATCAAGTTTTAACCCAAGTGTTTTCCATACTTTGAGAACAAATGAAAGAAAAACACATGATTTGTTTTTAAAAAAGAAATTAAGCAAATACCTAAATTTTCGGCATTTATTTTAAGCAAAAGGCACTTCCACCGCTTCTCTCAGAAATGTATTGTGGCTCTTTTGGTATAACCAAATTGCTAAGCTAATGATATTATTAGATGCATATGAGTTGGGGCACACTTAGTGCAGAACACATTGACCTGTATTAGTATTTTATACTGTATTACTATTTTAATAACCCAATAAGTAGGTTATTAATTATCCTCATAGTCAGGCTTTAAAGTTATCTAAGATTACTTAGGTGATGAAAATCAGAAGAACTGGCCCATAACAAATGAAAGTAGTTATTTCTAAATGTTAAATATATAAGACTGTCATAGTTAGCATCCAATCAGCAACAGGTTTATCTTCCATTTTGGGAGAAGAGTCTAATTATATTAAATTGAAGATCTAGGTGTCTCTAGATCTTTAATTAATCAAACCTTTGCCTTGTCAATATAGACAGTTTAAAATGTAGATTTTATTCTATTTTAAATTTCCTTGTGGGATCATCTCATCTAGTTAAATATTAAGGCCAACTTAAGGTGGGCTTTGAATCTAATGGACCTGAAAAAATTTATTCCTTTTAAAATGAGAAATACAGGCACATAGCATCAAATTTGAATGATGAAAAAGACTTAAAAGTTAAAAAGTAACTTTCCCCCTCACACATGCCCAGCTATCTACTTCTCCTTCCCTAGTCAGTCACTGTATTCTTTTAAAGATGCTACTGGAACCACGATTTCAAATTTTCTTTGTCATGATAAAACACGATGAAGTAGATCCAGATTTTAACACGCGAGAATCTTAGTTAATGATTAGTCCACTCGCCAAATATAGACATTGTATTGCCAAATATAGGGCATAAGAATAGAGATGACAATATTCAGTGATGGAAATTAAAAAACATCAGAAAGTTTAGGGTGGAAATGGTAATAATCATAGTTCAAAATATATGCCAACAAAAGACTGCCTATAATATTCTAATATTGTGGCCAGGTATTTAAGATCTGATTCTACTTACCAAAAAAGAGGAGAAATTAAAATTTTCTATTAAAAAATGTACATTTTCTAATAGAACACACTGTGATGAATGGAAAAGTTATAATCTATGCTGTGCCTACAGCAGCCACTAGCCACATGGCTACTGAGCATGTCAATGTGATAGGGGGACTCAGGACTTAAAATTTTAAGTAACTTAAATTGTAATAGCCATATATACAATACAGTGGCTACTCTAACTGATAACACAGGACTACATTGTTTAAATGTAGTCAAAGATGGGAAATATTAGTAATTATTAATAGAAATTTTAGGATGAAATATTTATAAGTTATAAAAAAAAGTTAGAAACATCATAAGAGAGTATTATGTTCAAAACAGAAATCCTTCCATAATCTGATATTTGAATAAAAATCTTTAGACACTGAAAACAATACTCATTCAAAAGTGCAGGTATAGAAAAATAAGTATATAAAGAATAGTGGAAGAAAGGAAATAGTAAACATTTATATAAACAGTCATGTTAGAATTGAGACAGAAAAAGTGTTAATTTTCTAATAACAAAAGCACAATAGCACTTTACAAATATTGTGGAACTGAAATGAGGTGGATATTATAGTGGCTTCTTCCTTATTATGTCCTTTGCACCATGTCAGTCACTTCTTCTGGGAAGAAGAAACCATTGAGCTAGTATTCTTAATTTCCTTTTTCAAATGTAAATATTTCTCTAATTAAAGAGAAATGTTCCCTTTATGTAGCATAAAATACATAAAAGTATAAAGAAGAAAATAAAAATCAACCCACCACCCAAGTAACCATTAAAATTTTGTATTTGTTTACCTCTGGTTTTTTTCCCTACATTACACATATTCCTTTAACTTGAAAAATGCTTTAAAAAACAACATAGTCAACCAGGTGCAGTGGCTCATGCCTATAGTCCTAGCACTCTGGGAGGCCAAAGCAGGAGGATTGCTTGAGGTCAGGAGTTCAAGATCAGTCTGGGCAAGAATGAGACCATCTCTACTAAAAGAGAAAAAATTTGCTGGGCATGGTGACACATGTCTATAGTACCAGCTAGTAGGAAGGCTGAGGCAGGAGGATCACTTGAGCTCGAGTTTGAGGTTGCTGAGAGCTAGGCTAACGTCACTGCAGTCTAGCCAAGGCAACACAGTAAGACTGTCTTCAAAAAAAAAAAAAAAAATAGATCATATAGTTTATTTTATAATTTTCTTCCTTTTAAAATTCATTCTTATACATTGTATTTACAAAGATCATACACATAAACATGGCATTAACCTGGAACCAGGCTAAGCCAACAGACTAATGAGATTTACATTTACACCTTCATTGTTAATTGTAATAACTTGTTAGAACTAAGGTCTCCAGGGGTTAATTAGCCAGCAACATTTATCAATAAGTGATAATGTACTTACATTTTACAAGTATGTGCAAATTTACAAGTCTTTCATTTCCCAATAAGAATGTGAACTCCAGAAAATTTTTCTTATATTGATAGTTGTATTAATCCTACCTAAGAAATAATTGTCTTGGAAAATAGAGGTATAACTACAGCACCAATTAATGTGCTAATTGTTATTTCCTGTTTAAAGAAATTCCAAATTATACAGTATGCTAATAACTAAAAGAAAATAGAATAAAAGACGGATTCAAATTATCATGGCCAAAGGCTAGTAGCTAAAAGATAAAACACATTTTATTTTGTTTACTGGGTCACACATATACCTTCCTGGCCAAGAATTTAAAGACTCAAAATTCCTGACCATTCAAAGCCCACTGGCTTTTAAAGAAAGAAATATAATTCAAAACTATCATTTGTGATAGTTTTATGTGTCAGCTTGGCTAGCTTATAGTACACAGGTATTCAATTAAACACTTACTTGGAAAAAAAATCACTACACTCCTGCATGAAGTAAGCTTCAGGTGTACTTGCAGACCAAGCCAACTGTTTCCGAAAAATTAACCTCAAGGTCTCTCAAGCGCCTGGGCGAGTACTGAAAGACTCCCCAGAACTTTATTCCACTGAGGTGATTTTCAACTTTCAAGCATATCTGATACACATATGTACACACACACCCTCACTTTCAGTGATATTCCTAAGGAACATGTCATTGTGTGCCAGCAGAACCAATGTACACTAAGGTTACAAAATGAGTTGGTCTGTTGAATTTAATTACAGCCACGTGTTGCATAATGATGTTTTGGTCAACTACAAACAGCATATATGATGGTGGTCCCAGTTTACCTATTCTAGGTTTGGATATGTTTAGAAACACAAATACGTACCAGTGTGTTACATTTGCCTATAATATTCAGTGCGGTAACATACTGTACAGGTTTGTAGCCTAGAAGTAATAGGCTATACCATATACCAGACTGAGTACATAGTAAGCTAAATATCTAGGTTTATGTAAGTATACTCTATGATGTTTGCATAATGACAAAACTGTCTACTGATGCATTTCTTAGAACATAACCCCATCGTTAAACAATGCATGACTGTACTTGGTTCTAACCATTTACAATTTGAGCTCATGTCTCTTAAAGACAACAGTTTTGGTTGTGATATGGCCAATGTTAAACAAGTTATCCCAGGGAAGAGGAGCAAGATACTAGAGAGTGTGAAGCAAGGAAGGAAGGAAAGCCAAAACAAAGGTGTGCTCTAGAGTTGGTCTCTATGCTGGGTGCTGGGACCCAACCCCTGCTTGAACCTTCTGAAGAGCTGAATATGCCTGAATTGTCTGAATATGTTTAAATTGTTCACCCAAGAGACGGAAAGGATGCTTTCATCCATTGGCTCTTGTTATCAAGGGTCACCTGGTTTGTTAACCCTTTCACACTCCCCACAGACATCTCATGCCACAGTGAAAACAATACACCCAGCAGAGCTGTAGTGAGGTTACACCAATGAGCAGCTGGTTGCTGGAGCAAGGTTGGTTTAAGGATAGGACAAGAAGATGTAAGGTAGAGCACAAGAGGCATGTAACACAGAGCTGTTACATGTTTGTCTCTTTTTCCATTGGGATTGAGAATTTAAAATCATCTTGAACTACAGAAAAAGTAGTTATATTTTCAAAAATTCAAATACATTACATTGTAAAAAATTCAAATATATTAAATTGTTTTTAATGTTACAGTGAGAAAACAGAGGCACCTCTTAGGCCATACAAATGGGAAAGCAAAAACATAGAAAATTTCATAGTAATTTCTGCAAATATTCAAGATACCACAGCATTATTTTTGAACATAGATTAATCTTTTCTAAAAGATAGTTTAACACATTAACTGCTATGTGAGTTATATTTAACTCACACTAGTTTTAAGCCCAGGGCCTCATTAAGCATATGTAACTCACACGTCTCTTCACCTTGGGAGCTGCATGAATTATTTATCAAGTTGTATATAACTCATGCACAGAAAACAATAAAAAACAAACAAACAAATGTTTCATTAAATTAGAAAGATCATTTTGTCTTCAAAGTTTTTATTCTATTTTTGTAATAATAAACACCGTGGCCATAAGGAAAAACATTTTTTTTTCTCTTGTGGCAGTCAATGTATTAAATGAGTGTAGAGTTTAGAATTATTTCTTTATAACTTCACATCACATCAGGATTCTTACAACTTTAAATAATAAGTAGAAATGATAGTAAAATAACAGCACCTATCACTTATTGAATGCTTATTTTAAGCTATGTATGCCTAAGCACTTTATATATACCAGTCCACTAGACAAAAAATTACCCTCAAGATTAGTAATTTTTCAAACTTTCTGGACTATGACCTTTAGTGAGTGTATTAGTCATGGTTCTCTACAGAGAGTGAGTGATTTTAAGGAATTGGCTCCCATGATTACAGAGGCTGGCAAGTCCAAGTTCAAATTTGCAGGGCAGGTTGGTAGGCTGGAGAAGACCCAGAAAAGATCTGATATTGCTGCTCAAGCCAGCAAGCAGTCTGCGGGCAGAATTCCCTCTTCCTTGAGGGATGTCAGTATTTTTTAAGGTCTTTAGCTGATTGGATGAGGCCCACCCACATAACAGAGAGTAATCTGCTTTACTCAAAGTCCACTGATTTAAATGTTAATTTCATCTTTAAAAACTTTCACAGCATAATCTAAACTAGTATTTGACCAAATAACTGGATACCATGGTTTAGCTACGTTGACACATAAAATTAACTAACACAGTGAGAAATAGATTATACACTGCAACTTGATAAACACATGTGCATGTGTTTCTGAAATAAGAGTTTCAGAAAATAATAAGTACTTTTAATAAGCTTTTGTATGCAGATATTATCTCATCCATGTTTGCTTCTACTTCACTAAGAAGAAAAAAATATTAATACTTGTAGCCCACCAACTTGATTTCACAGCCCACTAATGTATTATTATAGATTTTAAAACCCTGTTCTAGATGACCCATCCATTTATTCACATTTTAGAATACTGGTAAAGAAATGTATCACAGTGACAACAAAATGTGATATTTGAGAAGAAAATTAGGTATATTTGAACACACGAAACACAACAAATGTGTATATCAGAAAAATAAATAAAATCCTAATTCTTTATCACTATAGGAACAATATACACTTAGCAAATGAGTATAGTATTTTATCATTAAATAGTATGATAAATATTTGAAAATAAAATTATGCATGCCTGAAGATATAATAAAATCAGAGGCAATCAACAGTGGCTTGGTATCCTCTAGGGCTGCAGTCCCCTACCCCCAGTATCAGTCCATGGCTCATTAGGAACCCGGTCACACAGCAAGAGGTGAGTGGTGAGCGAACCAGTGAAGCTTCATCTGTATTTACAGCTGCTCCTCATCACTGACCAAGCTCTGCCTCCTGTCAGATCAGCAGCAGCATTAGATTCCCATAGGAGCACAAACCCTACTGTAAACTGCACATGTGAGGGATCTAGGTTGCATGCTCCTTATGAGAACCTAATGCCTGATGATCTGAGGTGGAGCTGAGGCAGTGAACCTAGTGCTGGGGAGTGGCTGCAAATACGATTATCATTAGCAGAGAGGTTTGACTGTACAGAGACTATAATAAATCAATTGCTTGCAGATTCATATCAAAACCCTATCAGTGAGTGGCAAGTGACTAAGCTGCATCTGGTGGCAGGCTTTACAGTGGCAAGTGAGGAATTTTATAGCTGCATCTGGTGGCAGGCTTTATAGAGGCAAGTGAATTGATATACTTCAATTGTACAGCTGCATCTGATGGCAGGCTTTAAGTCAGAATCCCACACTTATTTTGGTCTGCACATGGCCCTCCCGTTATTTTATTTACCACTTCCACCCATGCTTCTTTCCCACACTGCACAATTGTCTCAGTCACAGTTTTGTTAAGCCCACAAGCTAACCCTAGAAAAACTGAGTAAAAAACAAGCGTCGCCGGAGAGCTTCTTTGGAAAGGGGGAAAGACCCAATGCTGAGACACCAGAAGACTCTAAGACTGCCAACAAAATGAAAGCTGAGTTTAAAAGAAAATACCAAGAGTGCTACTTAAATTATGAGTTCATTGCAACAGGTGATTCACATTCTCTAAGGCCGCTTCATACAGTTTGTGGTGACTAGCTATCCAATGAAGCCATGAAATATTCAAAGCTGCTTTGCCACACAGACAGCAAGTACCCTGCATTAAAAGACAGCCTTTGGGCCGGGCACAGTGGCTCATGCCTGTAATCCTAGCACTCTGCAAGGCCGAAGCGTGAGGATCGCTTAAGGTCAGGAGTTCGAGACCAGCCTGAGCAAGAATAAGACCCTGTCTCTACTAAAAATAGAAAAAAAATTAGCCAGTCAACTAAAAATAGAAACAAAAAATTAGCCGGGTGTGGTGGCTCCCGCCCGTAGTCTCAGCTACTTGGGAGGCTGAGGCAGGAGGATCACTTGAGTCCAGGAGTTTGAGGTTGCTGTGAGCGAGGCTGACGCCATGGCACTCACTCTAGCTGGGGCAATGAAGCAATGTTTTTGTTCTGTCTCAAAAACAAAACAAAACAAAACAAAACAAAAAGGACAGCCTTTGGAAGTTTTCAAAAGAAAAAAAATGAACACAAAGAACAGAAGCGATTATTAAAGGCCACCACTTCATCAACTGTGTCTGCACTGACAGCATCATTCTTAGTGGCTAACCACATTGCTTTACCATTGGTGAAGAGTTGATCCTGTCTGCTGCTAAGGACATTTGCCGTGAACTTTTAGGAGAGGTTGCAGTTCAAAAGGTGGCATGTGTTCCTCTTTTGGCTAGCATCATAACTAGACGAATTGACCAATAGCAGAGGATATTGAGGCACAATTGTTAGAGAGGATTACTGAGTCACCGTGGTATGCAATCCAGGTTGATGAGTCTACTGATGTTGATAAGGCAACAATGCTTGTTTTTGTGCAATATATTTTTCAGGAGGATGTGCATGAGGATATATTATGTGTGCTTGTGTTGCCAACCAACACAACAGCTGCAGAACTATTCAAGTCTTTGAATGATTACATATCAGGAAAACTGAACTGGTCACTTTGTGTTGGTATATGGATAGACAGCTTTCTGGTTTCACTACTCAAGTGAAGGAGGTTACTTCTTAATGTGAGTCTATGCACTATAACATCCATAGAGAAATGCTGGCTAGCCAAAAAATGTCACCTGAACTAAACACTTTGCAAGATATTAAAACAACTACACTGAAGTACATGCCCTTAACTCATGTCCATTTGCACAACTCTATGAGGAGACAGAAGCAGAGCATACACATTTTCTCTTATAAACAAAAGTGAAATGGTTTTCTAAAGGTAGATCACTGGCCAGAGTTTTTGAGTTTACAAGAGCCACTCCAGAGATTTCTTTTAGAAAAACAGTCACTACTGGCAGCACATTTCAGTGACAAAGAATAGGTAGGCAAAACGTGCTTACTTGTGTGACATATTTAACCTGCTCAACGAACTTATTCTGTCACTGCAGGGGAGAACGACAACTATGTTTAAGTCGGCAGATAAAGTGGCTGCATTCAAAACCAAACTGGAATTATAGAGATGATGAGTGAATAATGATTTTTGAACAATGGGATTTTTGACATGTTTCAATCATTAGCAGAAATTTTGAAAGAGACTGAGCTAGGGCCTTCTTTCTTCCAGCTGGTGGATGATCACCTATCTCAGCTTTCAAAAGAGTTTGAGCATTACTTCCCAAACACAAAATACCCCCAAAATGGGAAGGAATGGATCTGCACCCCACTTGTGAATAAGCCAGGTAAATTGACTTTGTCCATGCTAGAAGAGGATACACTGGTTGAGACTATAAGTCACAGTGGCCTTAAAAGTATGTCTGAGACAACTTCAAATCTCCATACATTCTGGATTAAGGTCAAGGTAGAATATTTTTTTGAGATTGCCACAAAAGCACTGAAAAGGCTGCTTCCATTTCCAACATCCCATCTTTGTGAAGAAGGGTTTTCTGCAGTAACAGCAACCAAATTGAAATTACAGAGCAGAATGGACATAATCAACAAACTTCAGGTGCCACTGTCTCCCATCAACCCTAGATGGGACTGTCTAGTTGCAGAAAAACAAGCTCAGGGCTCCCACTGATTTTGCATGATGGTGAGTTGTATAATTACTTCATTATATATTTCAATTTAATAGTAATAGAAACAAAGTATACAATAAATGTAATGCACTTGAATCATCCTGAAACCATCCCCCCCCGACCCCTAGTCCATGGAAAAACTGTCTTCCATGAAACCTGTCCCTGGGTCCCAAAAAGGTTGGGGACTGATGCTATAGGGTATATCACCAATACAATCAACACAATTTTCTTAAATATATTTGATAAAAGTGATCAGCAATTTACTTAAAATTTAGATTGTGTAAAATAATTACTTCTCCCACATAGAGAGGATATGAGAAAAAAATAAATTGTTTTGGTGAGATAACTGAGAAAAAGTGTGGATTAAAAAAACCTCCTAACCTCATTTTAACTCCTTTAACCTTTTCCACTCTGGATCTAAGCCCAGTTTTAAAACCTAAATGGAACTTGTCTTAGTGACTGATGATATGACTCAGAAGGTTAACTGTTCAGAACTAATTCTGTATACTTTTTAATATGCACCTAGTAAGTTTCGATGAATCTTAAAAGAACCTGAGCAGGAGTATGTCTAAAAATAATGAATAATAGCACCTTACTTATATACAACTTTTTTAAAAAACCCTTTTTATTCTGCTCTTTAAAAGTCAGATAAAGGTCAAAATAGAGGGAAAAATGTGCTAAGAATAAACTAAACTCAAGTTCAGACCTCTACTTTGTAGATAAGTATATAAGAAGCAAACCTTTTAGACTGAGAAAAGTGGGATCCTTGAAATCTGAGATACTGCTTCTTAGGAAGACCTACCTAATACCAACATTTTGAAATCAAAAAGATTTATAACATAAACTAGCACATTTCTTGCATAATTAATTAATACCTACAATGAGAAAGGCAGAATAGTTTATTGATTAATAGTACAGATTCTGAGGAGCTCAAAACATTCAAATGATTCATTTTCATTTTTTACATTGTTCTACAAAAGCACAGGCCTGTATGCTTATTACAGGTGGCTCATGCCTGTAACCCCAGAGCTTTGGGAGGCTGAGACCAGAGGGTCACTTGAGCCTAGGAGTTGGAGACCAGCCTGGGCAACATAGTGAGACCCCACCTCTAAAAAAAATTTAAAAATTAGCTGGGCATGGTGGCATGTTCCTAGCTACTTGGGAGTCTGAGGCAGGAGGATTGCTTGAGCCTCAGAATTGTAGGTTACAGTAAGCTATGATCATGCTCCAAGGCACTCCAGCCTTGATGACACAGTGAGACACTAAATCAGAAAGAAAGAAAAGAAAAAATGAGGAAGCATGGTAAATTTTATATTTTCTTAGTTTTAGTTTTCACAGAGCTAGAAGTCACTACCAAAGAAGATACATAGAGAAAAGGAATCTCAAAGTGTTATGCTATTATGTTTATTATGATAGTTAAGTGAAAACAGCAAAATACAAAAGAGTAAGAATACCACAAATACAACTATGTACCAATGTATGTATGCATGGGTAAATTAACGTGTCAAAATAAAAAGTTGTGCAGTCAGCCACAGGATTTGGGGTAATTTATTACTTCTATAAAAATTTTAAAAACATATTATTATATTCATTTTTTAATAAAACAAAGGGAAAAAATTAAGTAACGTCATAGTATCAGCTAAGCCAGAGTCCCAAAAGTGCTCAACAGCTACACTGGCAGGTGTGCACCACAGAGCCTCAGGTACTTCTGGGTGCAGACTCTACCTCTTTGCCTGATGAAAGGCAGGCACAAATGAAGGAGTTAGGCATGAGGGGAGTCAAATGACTGGCATTAAGCTCTGCTCAACAGGGACCTTCCATTGTGGATGGTGGTAAACCCATTCAACCACATCTTTTCCTTTGGGGAGGCAGAAATGCCAGTAGGTAAATAAAGAATAGGAAGCTGCTCAAACTCAGAATATATCCTTTCTAGCCTTGGAAGCCAAAGATCTCAGAATAAGTCTATCACTGAAAACATAATGCTCCTGTGTAAATGTGTAATAAATCCAATTTCTGAAGGTAGTATGTGAATGTTTTTTTTCCTTGCAACTTTAAAGTATCAGAGTAGTTCATTTTCACAGAGAAAAAAATGATACTAAAAACTGAATCTAAATATTATGCAACAGTGTTATGTTTAATGAGTCTAGGATAGGTTGGTATATACAAAATAAGTCTACAAAGAAATTATGTTAGCTATTGAGCACATACTGATGCTTGATGATAAGTAATCGAATGAATAATTAAAATATATAAACATTAGGCTTTTAAAAGGACTCCTAAGAACTAAGACACACTGATTTGCTTTTATGGATATTGCTATGGTAAGTGCCTTTGGTATTTTCAAATTTCAAGTATCTTATTTTTTAGTCCATTCTGAATATCTTGTTTTTCTGCTGGGGCCCAACAAGGTCTCTTAAAACATAAGATTACAAGGTTTCATTGTATTCTTTTTAAATAAAATATTTCATGTGTAAAAATAAATATAGCTAATAATATATACCTATGTAACCACCATCCAACTTAAGAAATAAAACACTACAAATATGACCAAAGACGTCTGTGACTCACCCCCAACATTCTCCTTCTGCAGAGATAACTGCCTCAAACTTCCTTGTCTATCATTTTCATGTATGTTTTAATGCTTTTACTACATCTCTATACATCCATAAACAATAGTAGCAGTGGTTTTCTCAATTTTTTACACACTTATTTTCTAATACTTCTGAAAAACTATGTACCACCTTGCACATTTCAGTTGATGCTTAAATAATGACAAAGAATGCATCTTCTGGCTTATTGTGTATTGAATAAATGCTTTAAATATGTTTTTGTCAGAGCCTTGGAGCTGCAGTTTAGTTTATTCAATTTATGGAAAATATAACCATATAACTTAATTGGCAAAGCTAGTCCTCATTGTCAAACTCAATCAGACAAATCTGACTTACTCTCTGTCAGAAAAAGCCTGACTTAATTTTAAAATTCAAATAAACGTGTTATTATGCATCCCCATGACAACTTTCTCACTTGTAAATTTTAATTTTAAGATAGATAAATGGCTAGCTAGCTAGCTAGGTAGACAGAGAAACTATAAGGCATGGAACTTTGCCATGAGTTTGTTGTCTGGATGAAATAATGTATTGCCCCCTTCAATTATTATTATTATTATTTTTTTTTTTTGAGACAGAGTCTCGCTTTGTTGTCCAGGCTAGAGTGAGTGACATGGCGTCAGCCTAGCCAGCAACCTCAAACTCCTGGGCTCCAGCGATCCTTCTGCCTCAGCCTCCCGAGTAGCTGGGACTACAGGCATGCGCCACCATGCCCGGCTAATTTTTTTTTTATATATATATATCAGTTGGTCAATTAATTTCTTTCTATTTATAGTAGAGATGGGGTCTCGCTCTTGCTCAGGCTGGTTTTGAACTCCTGACCTTGAGCAATCCGCCTGCCTCGGCCTCCCAAGAGCTAGGATTACAGGCGTGAGCCACCGCCTGGCCCCTTCAATTATTTTTATTAAAGCTTTCTTTGCTTTGCTCTCAAGGGAGTCTCCCTCAGGACAGGTTCAGTCTCCAGTAGTCCCTTTGTTTGGTGTCCTGGAGACTTTTAAACCCCAAGGCAAAGCAACATAGTAAGATTTAGTTTGGACAAGGGGTAAGCTTTTCTTTTGAAAAGTGGGAGACAGACAATTTTGAAAGAAGTCAGAAAGGAGAACTGGCAGACCAGAAGGAGTTCTCAGGCAGATCATTTTTAGGAAAGATTACATATGAAAAGAGAGAATATGAAAATTCATTTCTTTAAAACTATTCATACCTGTATATCCCATAGGAAGTCTTTGTATACTCAGTGGTATAGGCACTCTAATTTGAAAACAACTGATCAGTAAGTAGCAGAACTGGCAAAATAGGATCCACGTGCCCACTGTTTTTATAAATAAAGTTTTACTGGACACAACTACATTTACTCATTTACATACTGTCTATAACTATTTCCACACTACACTGGCAGAATTAAGTAGTTTTGACAGAGACTGTTTGGCTCATAAAGTCTAAAATATTTATTATATGGTGTTCTGCTGAACCAGTTTGCTACCCCTCATCTATAGCATTGTGTATATGGTTTTAAAAAATTCTTCTTTTTAAAAATCAAAGCGGTATGTTCACATAGTTTGTAGGATCACATCATTCTAAAAGGGGCTTGCTATGAAAAATACTTTCCCTTTCTCAAAAGCAACTACTTTATATTCTTTCAGCTGATGTTTTTGGTCATAATAAAGGTCAATCCAAAAAGACACAAAGGGTCTGATAATTATAAAGCAGGCTATGCCCTGAAATACTTCATAATATCTAAATAACATTCTTATATTATTACTTCTTTATTTTCCACTTTTAAGCATTATGTATCACCTTCTCATTTTTGAAAATGAAGATTTACTTCATCCTTCTTGTCCCCTAATATTCTCAATATAGTTATAGATCAATATTCATTATGAGAAAACACTGTCAACAAGTGAGTTATGTAATAGGATTATTTTTCCTTTTCTTACTCGTTTTGTTTTTCTTGGAGTTAACAACTGAATTTTGTTTACTTTCCATGTACTTATCTACAATTCAACCCCATTTGATATGTTCAGATGTATTAGGTTCTTTAGCCACAAACTTGCCCTCTTATAGGAACAGTTAGATTTGTTGGCGGGGGTCACCTTACAAAATAGGTGGGCCCTTGATCTCCTAACTAAAGCAGAAGGGGGCACCTGCTTGTTCTTAAAAGAACAGTGCTGCTTCTATGTTAACAGGTCAGGACAGGTTCAGGACAACATCAGTGCCATCCTAGAGTCCACCTCCAATCTCCAGACACAAGGCGAGATCTCTAGGCCCTGGTGGATGTCCTTAATAATTCCCTCGGTCACTCTATTACTCTACATTCAGGGAGTTCTTATATCGGACCGATCCTTATAAACTTTCTACCTAAATTTATTTCATCCTGTCTAGAGGCCATCAGGCTACAAATGGTCCTAAGTTCTCCACCAGCCCTGGTATCTACCTCTTCCTCATACCTACAACTACAACATCCTCCCCAGAACATATACCAAAGGCCCCTGGAGAGACCCGCAAAAATCCTTTAAGAGGCCACCCTAATAGGGATCAACATCCTTACTCAGCACAAAGCAGCCAGATGAGTTGACGCCCCTACCCAATGATATGGGCCTCTAGAACAGAGAGTGAGGAATGTTAGGTAGATAGTGAGGGTCTCCTAGGGATGAAAGTGGGTGCTGTTGTTTCCATCTTGGTCCTGCCCAAACCTAATTGTCCATACCTGGGGGAGGAAGGAATACCCTACGAATCTGCCAATAAGAACTTGGCACACCAGCTGCAAAAATATGCAGAAGACTCTCTGGCCCACAGGCCAAGCAGCATAGGTACCATAAAGTCCAGAATGTGACCTAGAACCCACATGCACAGTAAGACTCAGGTCATGCAGCTCCCCAACTGTCCAATTAAAGTGGTTCTATGGTGACGTTTGAACCACAGGGAGGTCCCTATCCGGACACTATAAAACAAGAAGCAAGCCTTAACCAGTCCCTTTTTGCGTCCTTTCTTTTGCTCTCCTTTTGCTAGGACTGTAGGTCTGGTCGTCATCTGTGGTGTATGTACCATGCTCTGTAAACCTATATCTTGCTCTTGCCCTATAATTCTATCTTGCTCTACTCAATAAACCTCATTTTTGTGTTTGCCCAGCTTCAGCATGTCTGGTCATTCTTTGGCCATGGGCGGGTCAAAAACATTTCAGACTAAAACCTAACAGAAACTCCTAAATGAGAAACACAGCATTATAAACATATACTACTTGAATATTTTCCACGTGTATTCTTACCTCCATTGTAGGTGGAGTCTTTCTTGTTCTTCTAATCCATGCTAGAAAGTAGAATAATATTTAAGTGTCAGTTTTCCATAATTAGCACAAACATTTTAATTATTCATGCAAAAACAAATATTTTTTGAGCACTTATTCCATATGACTTTACATATTGGAGATAGAGCAGGGAATCAAACAGATGAAGTCCCTTCTCTACTGGAGCATATATAATAATGAATGGCTTATAGAAAATAAATACACAAACATATATCTGATGACGATTTGTGTTATGTAAGTGCAGAGAAGATAAAAGGGGACAGTTTCATATTTTTAAAATATGAAAGTTGTCTGTCTGAATTCAACTTAGTGTATTTATGGCATACAGACCAAACCTAAACACTGTAAACTTCAAGGCAGTATCAAACTTATATTATTCTGGAAATTTGAATTAGTTATTATTCAATTTATAAAAGGAAGGGACTTAGACAAGTTTTCATTTACAGATATTTGTCTTTTGATCTGCTTCTGCTTATGGTAAGTATCATCAGGCCTTCGCTCTAACACTTGGGAGACAAGCTGCAGAGGTAGAGCACACATTTGTTAAGTGCCTATTGGGCACTGGGCACTGTGCTAGGTGCTTTATAGCCATGGGAAGGGAGTGAGCAGCTGCCTCTGGGGAAGTTATCAGAACCACACAGAGGACAGTAATCTAATGCTTATGAGAGCAGGTTCCAAAGTCAGATTTTCTGGGTTCAAATCATCAAATTCATCACTTACTTGCTGTGCCACTTGGAGCAAGTTATTTAATTTTCTAAGCATCAGCCTTATCATCTACAAAATGGAAATTATAAAAGAATCTACACTTTGGGGTTGTTGTGAAAATTATATGACATAATATATCTAAATGCTTAGCTCAGAGTCTGGCATAAAATAAGAATATATGTCTAAATTATTACTATTATTATCACTATTATTTAATAAATCTATATTTTTTTATAAAAGACTCAAAAAACAAAGATAAATAATATCTGTTTAGCCTAAGAGGATATATAGGAGATTGTGAGAAAATATATTGTAGGGAATATGGTCTTTAAAAAGTTGGCCAGGCATGGTGGCTTGCGCCTGTAATCCTAGCACTGTGGGAGGCCGAGGCGGAATGATTGCTCGAGCTCAGGAGTTCAAGACCAGCCTGAGCAAGAGTGAGACCCCATCTCTACTATAAATAGAAAAAAATTAGCCAAACAACTAAAAATAGAAAAAATTATCCTGGCACGATGGCATGTGCCTATAGTCCCAGCTAACTGGGAGGCTGAGGCAGGAGGATCATTTGAGCCCAGGAGTTTTGAGGTTGTGAGCTAGGCTGATGCCACAGCACTCAAACTCAGCCAAGAGAGTGAGACTCTGTCTCAAAAAAAAAAAGAAAAAAGTAGAAAACCACTGTTTTACCACTTTACTTGATTCAATCTTGGCATACAAAATTGTGAGGTGTCCTTATTTTATAGGGAAATGAGATAACTTTCCTCAGTTTATACATTAAGTGGTAATGGTGGGACTTGAATTCATATCCAACCCTGTATCTCTGGCTCTAAAAACCATCAATGCTCATTAAGCAGTCTCTCACTTTAGTGAGCAACATGTAAAGAACACTAAAGTAGGAAGAGGAATAGGTATAACCCTAGCTACATGTCTGAAAATAAGAATTATTGATCCTATTTTATAAATTGGGAAACTGAGGACCAGAGAAATTAAGCAACTTGCCTACAGCCATATAATTAGTAAGTAGCAGCCTGGGAATCAAACCCTATTTGAATTGGCTTTAAAGTCTGAGCTCTATTCATTTACCAGCCACTCTCTTCTGAGCAGCTCTGTCAGCCTGCCTACTACCATCCAAGTACAGATAGTTTCACAATTTACCGTGTTTCCCTGAAAATAAGACAGGGTCTTATATTTATTTTTCCTCAAGAAGCCACCCTACGGCTTATTTTCAGGGGATGTGTTATTTTCCCCTCAAAGCCTCAGCTTGCAGCATGCACAGGATGGTCAGGACCTGACAGGGGGAGCTGACCTTGTTGGTGTGGCTGCCCGCACCTTTCTGGTCACCTCAGGATAGCTGTCACGATGGGGCAGATGAGAAGGGCTGCTCCTCTTCTTTACCGCTCCACTATGAAATGCATGGGTTGTGCAGATATGCTGCGTAGCCACGCCCATCACTAGGTCTTATTTTTGGGGTAGGGCTTATATTGCGCAAATGCTTAGAAATCCTGCTAGGGCTTATTTTATGGGTAGGTCTTATTTTCGGGGGAAACACGGTACGACGGTTTGACTTACAATTTTTCGACTTTATGATGGTGCACAACCATTCTGTTTTTCACTTTCAGTATGGTATTCAATAAATTACATAAAGTATTCAACACTTTATTAGAAAGTAGGCTTTGTGTTAGACGATTTTGCCCAATTGTAGGCTAATGTAAGTGTTCTGACTGCATTTAAAGTAGGCTAGGCTAAACTATGATGTTCAGCAGGCTGGGTGTATGAAACACATTTTCAACTTACGATATTTTCGATTTACAATGAGTTTACCAGGACATAACCTCATCATATGTTGAGGATCATCTGTAATAGCACCAGAATCTGTCCTCAAAAGACCCCGCAATGAATGATTGTGGGAGCAGAAACGGCAACATTCAACTGTGGGTCTGGGATTAGTCATACCCCCTATTCTGTTCTCTCTTGCACTGATCCTACACACTATCTCCTATATAATTCCAGTGTTCTGTACTCTCTACTCCTGTTTCTGGATTTATGCTCCTGTTTTTCCTTTCTGTATTCTCTTTCTCATTAGCTTCTACTCCTACTTGGCCTATTTCTAGTGAAAACTTGCACAGATTTTATATCTCTTGTTAGGCTGTAAGGTTGTGAAGGGCAGGAAGCATCCACGGAGATTTATTTTCCTACTACCTAAACACCTCAAAAGGGTAGGTACTTAATACAATTTTTGAATGAATGCTTCTACAGTAAAAATAGTAGTCATAATAGGATTTTCAACTGTATTAGAAAATCAAGCTCAGCAATACCAAAATTGTTCTGTGCAGTCAAGGAAATAAGCGAGTTATAGAATTTTTCAATTGCCTCTTTATGATCAAAAGTTACTTATCTATATTTATGGGGTTTTTTTTGTTTTTGTTTTTTTGAGACAGAGTCTTACTCTGTTGCCCAGGCTAGAGGGAGTGCTATGGCATCAGCCTAGCTCACAGCAACCTCAAACTCCTAGGCTCAAGCAATCCTCCTGCCTCAGCCTCCCGAGTAGCTGGGACTGCAGGCATGTGCCACCATGCCCGGCTAATTTTTTCTATATATTTTTTGTTATCCAATTAATTTCTTTCTATTTTTAGTAGAGATGGGGTCTCGCTATTGCTCAGGCTAGTCTCGAAATCCTGACCTTGAGCGAACCGCCTGCCTTGGCCTCCCAGAGTGCTAGGATTACAGGTGTGAGTCAATGCAACCAGCCTATATTTATAGGTTTTTTTTCTAGAAAAGAAGCTTCTTTGAAAAGAACTCAACTTGAGTTATATCTATTAAAGGTTTTAAGCAATATATCTGCAGTTTTAATTAAGATCAGAAAGTTAATTTAGAAAAATCAACTGCTAGGGCAAGTGTCAGCAAACTATAGTCTATAAGCCAAATTGTGCTCACTATTTTCTACATTTTGAAATGGTCTAAAACATTTTAAAAAACAATATTTCATGATGTATAAAAATTATGTAGAATTCAAAATTTCAGTGTCTATTAATAAGGTTTTATTGGAACACAACCACACACATTTGTTTTCATATCATCTATGGTTGCTTTTGTGCTACAACAGCAGAGTTGAGTAGTTGTAACAGACCAAGTAGCCCATAAAGCCTAAAATATTTACAATTTGGCCCTTTAAAAAAAAAGTCTGCCAACTTCTGTGCCAGGTCTACCATTAAGTATAATCCCTTCAGTGACAACTGTACATCTTGGTACAAAAACACCTGCATGCTACCTAAAATAAAAATCATTATTAATTATACTATTTTTTACTAATGATTTCCATGTATTCCAAAGTCTATGAACACATGCCAGTGGGCATTCAATCATCCTGAAAAAGTGTAATGGCATAATGCACAATTATAACCATGAAAAAAAACACCTCAAAGTAACAATTTGTGTTACTTCTGAGTCTAACAGAACTCAGATACTAAACGTATTAAATACCACCTAGTCTAGTCACTATCATGTGTCACTATTCTCTAAGGAGATATGAGGGCTTCCTTTAATTTATTTTAAATGACCATTCAAAGGATCTTTGTTTTATATACCTATGTAAATGTAACTGCTGAAGTAAGTTTATTTATTTACAATTGTACAATGAGATATTTGAAATGTCATGTGGAGATGATGATTGATGCTACCTGTTATGTATCTAGTAAAGGTTACAGCTGGAAATGCTCAATGTGATTACTCATTTATATAATCATACCCACTTTCCCAACTACTACATGCAACAAAGGAAACATCCTAGTGAAGTCTGGCAAAGGTTACGAGGAAGATGGAATAGAAGAAAGTATTGATATCAAGTCATTTCTTCTTTTTAACCTCAAAATAATCTGAAACTGAACCTCTATCCCATTATATAATGATTTTGCCACTGCTAATGATACCTGCATGGTGGATTCCATATCATTCTTCATTAAAATGTAACCATTGTTTTAAGAGAATTTAGCAAGATAACTGGACAGTTTATACCTTAAGATCCTAACATTCTTTCATCAGCAAGGCCTTTTCCGAACATTATTTAAAACTGCAAAACCCTCCCCAACACTCTCTATGCCCTTTACCGGCTTTATTTTCTGTGGCCATTAACATACTATATAGTTATTTATCTGGTTTATTGAGTTTCTCCCACCTATTCTCCCACCTGCAAATGTAAGGTCCATGAATGCAGAGGTCCTCAATAGATGCCTACCAAATAAATGAATAAAAAGGACACACTGTTTAATCCATGTTATGGGACAATATGCAACTTGTGGGTACCTGTACTCTGCTACTAATAATTGACAAATGTAATATTCATCTGAACTGGAAAATACTTTAGGTTCATTTGACGTTGACACCATTTAAATGTTTTTTTCTGTCTGCTTCTCTGTACATAGCGTTTTTTGTTTGTGTCTGTGTTTATTTATATTTTACTTTACCTTTTCAGGAAGTAGTTCTTATTTTTTACATTTAATTGATGTATACCACTGTAAAAATATTTTTTGTTTCAGTGTTTGGTTGATACATTTGCTTTAATGCATATGCCCCATGGGATAGTTATGCTAAATTACTAGATCAGGACAGTCATAAAAAGCATTAAAACTTCATTCTAATCTTCTGAAAGTCTCAAATGCTGAAAAATGAGTCATTACCTATTTGTTTATTTATAACTTAATTTATTTCCATAAACGTTAAATTCTATACTATTATTGAAAAAAATGATAAAAAAGGCTAATTATAAGAAGGTGATTGCATTATTTGAAAATTGCAAATGTAGCTTATAACATTAGGAAGTCTGTTAAAATAAGAAAGCTCAATTACCTCTCCTAGAAGCTGCCAATTTATATTCTGTTACTTGTTCAAAAAAACCTCTGGTATCTATCTTTTTTATGCTTTCTCATAGTTCTAGTATTTTCATAGCTAATAAGCAGAAATGGAAAAGATATTTTTTCTGAAATGATGTTTATACTCACATGCTGGCATAAAAGTAATAATGCCTATTGCTACCACATGTAAGGTAGCATGCTATGCCTACCAGCAAGCAATAGGTCTATTGCTTATTCATGTATGTAGCTGTATAACCCAGGTCATTTATCTTTATCTCCTTAAATTTTGCATCTCAGGGGCTTTGCTTGCCTCACCCTAGTTCCAGCTCTGTTAAGCTTAATAGTTCTTTTTTGCTATACATGCATTCCCTTACTAAAATTTGGCACCTTCACAACTTTCAAGGAAATGGAATGTTTAAAATTTCAAGGATTCAGACTGTAAAACTTTTTGTAAAGACAAACAGCATATAATTATATATGCTTGTATTGATTTTGTATATCATTAAACAATTTGCTTCCCAGAAGATTCTAATAAAAGCAGAAACTTACCTTCCCATTCCGTTGGAATATCCCCTACTTCATAGTCTACTTCTTTTTTATTTGCTGCTTCTATAATTCTTTTCTCTCGAATAGTTTGTCCTATGAAACAAAAGTGATTAAAACATTTTAAATGAACCTATAATATAGCAGTTACTACAAGTAATATCTTCTCTTGATTTTACACATACCCTCATATGGTAAAACAATTAAATTCACAAGAGAAAGAATATATTCCATTTAGAATTAGGTATGCTAGTAAACGCAATTTCTAAACCACTGTAAAAAATTTTTAATTTTCTACCATAGTATGAAAAATTTAATGGCAGACTAAATCTAGATTCAGTATACACAAAAAGAGCAACCACTAATCCTGTAGGGCACTAATGGGTAATAAAAATATTTTAATCATTAACAGAGTGTTCAACTCCTTCAACTCTTAAATATATATATATATACATATATACATATATATATATATATATATATATATATAAACCAGAGGTGCCAATGGCTGCTGCAACTGCCCAAGAAAATTGACATTTTGGGGCTTTACTAAGCATGTAATGGACCACAGGACTCAGCAGCCACCCTTGCCCCATAGTACACTGACAAACCCAAGGGACTCAAGCTATGAGTTCGATTCTGTAGCCCATCTGAATCACTACCTCTCAATTTAAAAGAAGAGGGACAAAAACAGGTGAGCTTCAGGTATGGTGCTTTAGGTGAGAGATTATTACCTGGAGTGCCATGGTAGTAAAGTAGAAACATGAAAGCAGAGAGAACAGTAAAGAAAATGGTGGAGAGAGGTCAAGAATAAGATGAGAATGCCTAATGCTTACATTTCTCAAAAATAAAAAGTTGATTAATATATATTTTAAGTTTATATAGAAGGCATAAAACAATTTATTTTTTTTCTGCTTTCAGAAAGTCTTAATGATATCCACTTCTGTGAAGAATGCCATTGCGATTTTGATAGAGATTTCAATGAATCTATATATAACTTTGGGTAGTAAGGATATTTTAACAGTATTAATTCTTCTGGCCCATGAACAAGAGATATCTTTTCACTTATTTGTATCTTCTTCATTTCTTTCATTAATGTTTTATAGTTTTTAGTATACAGATCTTTCACCTCCTTGGTTAAACTTCTTCCTAATTTGTTTTTTTATGCTATTGTAAACGGGATTATTTTCTTGATTTTTGTCAGGTCATTATATGTATATTAAAATGTTACTAATTTTATATGTTGATTGATATCCTGTAATTTTAGTGAATTCATTTATTAGTTCTAACAGGTTTTGTGTGTGTGAGTGTGTATGTGTAATCCTTGGAGGTTTTTTTACATACATAATCATTTTTCTGAAAATTAGAGACAATTTTACTTCTTTCTGATCTGGATACCTTTTATTTCTTTTTCTTGTCTGACTGCTCTTGCTAGTACTTTCAGTACTATGTTAAATAGAAGTGGTGAGAGTGAGCATACTTATTTTGTACTATATCTTAGTGGGAAAGTTTTCAATTTTTCCCATTGATTATAATGTTAACTGTGGGTTTTTCATAATGGCCTTTTTTATGTTGAGGAACTTTATTTCTATAACTAACCTGTGGAGAATTTTTATCAAGAAAGAGTATCAGATTTTGTCAAATGCCATTTGTGCATCAATTGAGGTGATTATATGGTTTTCATTTTCCATTTTGTTAATGTGATGTATCACATTGATTTGTGTATGTTAAACCAGACTTGTGTACCAACAATAAATCCCACTTGCTAATAATGTATCTTCTTTTTGATGTGTTGTTGAATTTGCTTTGCTGATGTTTTATTGAAGATTTGTGCATCAATGTTAATCAGAGAAATTGGCCTGCAGTTTTCTTTTCTTGTGATGTATTTGTCTGGCGTAGCTTTCAAGGTAATGCTGACCTCAAAAAAATGTGTTTGAAAGTATTCCCTCTAGCTCTATTTTTCAGAAGACTTTAAGAAGTATAAGTATTAATTCTTATTTGAATGTGTGGTAGAATTCAGTTATAAAGACTCTGATACTGAGCTTCTATTTGTTGGGAGGTTATGTATTACTTCTTCATTCTCTTTATTTGTTATTGGTCTGTTTTCTATTTCTTTATGACTCAATATTGGTAAGGTGGTATTTTTCTAGTAATTTATGCATTTCTTCTAGGTTATCCAATTTGTTGGCATATAACTTTTCCTAATAGTCCTGTATGATCCTTTCGTATGATTTTATTTTTGAGGCTGAGTCTCACTATGTTGCCCAAGCTGGTCTTGAACTCCTGGGGTCAAGCAATCATCCTACCAGTCTCCCAAGTAGTTGGGATTAAAGGCACATGCCACTGCACCAGGCAGATTCTTTTTATTTCTGAGGCATATGTTGTAATTTCTTAACTTTTATTTTTGATTTATTTATTTGAGTTTTGTCCCCTTTTTTCTTAGACTGGCTAAGGGTTTTTCAATTTTTGTTTATTTTTTCAAAAGCCAACTCTTACTTTTATTGATTCTTTTAATGGTTTTTCTGTTCTGGTTTTTATTATTTCCTCCCTTCTGCTTATTTTGGATTTAGTTTGTTCTTCTTTTTCTAGTTCCTTGAGGGATGTTAGACTCTTTCTTTGGAATCTTTCTTCTATTTTAACGTAAGCATTTAATGCTATAAACTTCCTTCTTAAGAATGCTTTTGCTGCATCTGACAGGTTTTGGTGTGTTGTGTTTCCATTGTCATTTGTTTTAAGATGTTTCTGAATTTCCCTTTTGATTTCTTCTTTGACTCACTGGTCATTCAGGAGCATATTGTTTAATTTCCACATATTTGTGAATTTTTGAAGATTCCTCCTATTACTGATTTCTGTTTTCATATCACTGTGGTCTGAAACATTACTAAGTATAAATTCAATCTTCTTAAATTTGTTAACACTTGTTTTGTGGCCTAACACATGGTCTATCCTGGAGAATGTTCCATGTATGCTGGAAAAACAATGTGAATTCTGCTGCTGTTGGATGGAAAGTTCTGTATACGTCTGTTAGGCCCATTTGGTCAAAAGTGCAATTCAAGTCCAGTATTTCCTTATTAATTTAGTCTGATTGGCCTATTGATTGTTGATAGTGGGGTACTGAAGTCCCTTACTATTACTGTATTGCTATCTATTTCTCCCTTCATGTCCTTTAGTATTTTCTTTATATACTTAGGTGCTCCAATGTTGGGTGCATATATAGTTACAATGGTTATGTTCTCTTGATGATTGACCATTTATCATAAAATAATAACCTTCTTTGCCACTTTGGCAGTTTTTTGACTTGAAGATTATTTTATCAGATTTAAGTACAGCCACCTTTGCTGTCTGTTGGTTACCATTTGCATGGAATATCTTACTTCATCTTTCACTTTCAGATTATGTGTGTCCTTAAAGCTCCTGTGAGTTTCTTATAGGCAGCATATAGTTAGGTCTTGTTTTGTTTTGTTTTTTTAAATCCATTCAGCCACTCTGTCTTTAGATTGGAGAACTTAATCCATTCACATTCAAGGTTATTAGTGATATATGGATTTACTATTGCCATTTTATTTGTTTTCTAGTTGTTTTGTAACTCCTTTGTTTCTCTCTTTGTCTACTTTTGTGATTGGATAATTTTCTGTAGTGCTAAGCTTTATTCCTTTCTCTTTATTATTCATATATTTGTGGTCGTTTTTTTGTCTTGTGGTTATCATGAGGCTTACATAACACATCTTATAATCTACCGCTTTAAGCTAATAACAACTCAACTTCTATCAAGTACAAAGCTCTGGAGCCCTCAATTTGTTTCTGATGTTACAATTTATATATTTTTACATTGCGTATTCCTTAACAGATTATTGTAGCTTTAGTTATTTCTGACTGGTTTGATTTTTAACCTTCATACTAGATATATGTATGATTTACATGCCATCACTACAGTATTGGAGTATTCTAGATTTGACTACATATTTACCTCTACTAGTGAATTTTATACTTTTATAGTAATTATTGTCCTTTCATTTCTGTTTGAAGAACTCCCTTAAATGTGTCTTATAAGACAGGACTAGAGGTAATGCATTCCCTCAGCTTTGGCTTGTCTATGAAAGATTTTGTTTCTCCTTCATTTCTGAAGGACATCTTTGTTAGGTATAGTATTTTTGGCTGATAGCTTCTTTCTTTTAGTATTCAAATGTATCATCCCAAATCTGTACTACCTTGCAAAGTTTCTGCTAAGAAATCTGCTGATAGTCTAATGAGGATTCCCTGATATGCGACTTGATGCTTTTCTATAGCTGCTTTTAAAATTCTCTTTGTGCCTAATGTTTAGAGGCTTAAGAAAAATAAAAAATAAAAAAAATAAAAAAATAAAAAAAATAAAATTCTCTTTGTCTTTGACTAATTTGCCTTGAAGAAAATCTCTCTGAGTTGAATATGTTTGTGGATCTTTGAGTATCATGGATCTGGATGTCCACATCTCTCCTAAGACTTGGGAAGTTTTCAGAAATTATTTCATTGTACAAGCTTTTTGTCCCCTTCTCTGTCTCTTCTCCTTCAAAAACTCCCACAATGGGAACATCTGTTTGCTTAATAGTATCCCATAAGACCACAAGCCATCTTCACTCTTTTTCATTCTTTTTTTCCCCTATCACTGTGTAATTTCAAAAGACCTATCTTCAGGTTCACAGGTTCTTTCTTCTGCTTAATCCAGTCTTTTGTTAAAACTCTTAACTGTATTTTTTATTTCATTGACTGAATTATTCCACTCCAAAATTTGTTTGGTTCTTTTTTATGATATCTATCTCTTCACTGAATTTCTCATTCAGATCATGAATTGTTTCCCTGATTTCACTAAATTACCTATTGTCTTATATTACATTGAGTTTCCTTAAGATTATTATTTTGAATTCCTTTTAGGCAATTCATCAATTTCTGTTTCTTTGGCATCTGTTATTAGAGAATTACTGCATTCCTTTGAAAATCCTCATTATTCCTTGCTTTTTCATGCTTCTGTTTCCCTACATTGAGTTTGGTTCCTGAGCTTAAGGTCTTGCAAAACTACGGTATCACCTGGGACCTGAGGTACAGGTTCACTCTCATGAGTGGATGTAGTTCTCCTACTAAGCTGGAATTTATTGCTCTCAGGCAAACCTCAGCAGATAAGTTTTCAAAGTTTTTAAGACTGCCAACTAGTTCAATGGATGATCTAAAATCTTATTAGCTTCCCCATATTTACAAGTTTTCTACAATGAATGTCAGTTTGTTTTATGATAAAAAATATCTGAAATTATATCAAAATGCTTAATAATTCTGAAATGTTTCATATAATATGGTTTAGCCTTCAGGCTCCAAAAGCTGAAAAGAGTTAAATTTTTTTTTTTTTTTTTGAGACAGAGTCTCACTTTGTTGCCCAGGCTAGAGTGAGTGCTGTGGCGTCAGCCTAGCTCAAAGCAACCTCAAACTCCGGGGCTCAAGCAATCCTTCTGTCTCAGCCTCCCAAGTAGCTGGGACTACAGGCATGTGCCACCATGCCTAGCTAATTTTTTCTACATGTATATTAGTTGGCCAATTAATTTCTTTCTATTTATAGTAGAGACGGGGTCTCGCTCTTGCTCAGGCTGGTTTTGAACTCCTGACCTTGAGCAATCCGCCCGCCTCGGCCTCCCAAAGTGCTAGGATTACAGGCGTGAGCCACCACGCCCAGCCTTGAAAAGAGTTAAATTATACCCAGAAAGATAGCAGAAAAATTCTAAGCAACCTATTTCCTGTATTAGTGAAAATGTTTTGTGGCAAGTTTATGGCATACCAATATTCTTCTGTTTAAACTGGACTTCCTTAATTTTTTAAAAAGCCATAAATAAAATTTGTAAAATTTAAGTGTGAAAGTACATAAGAAGAATGTCACAATTTAAGAAAAAAAGATGAACCTATTGCAAATTTGTGTTTGTGTTTTCCACATGGACAATGACCTCTCTTACTGCTAATTTTAAAAAGTTTCCATAATATTATTATATTCAACCATAAATGTAAAGTTTGAAAAACATCTGCAATTCAACCAGTAAATATACATTGAATAGTCTATTGTAAGATAGGAAGATTTACAATAAAAAGTTCAACAGCTTCTCAATTGTATTCCTAAATCAAGCATGTAAGTCTTAGAAATGTTAGTATTTTACTTCACTTACTTCCTTTCCACTACTGTGGAAATCATAAATTGAAAACACTGTTTTTAAAAATATGGAGATGAAATTTGAATATTAGATTTAAAAATCATTTATTTTTCAAATTGCAAGGAATTTTTGATCCCCTGAAAAAGTACAATTGTCAATACACCTTACCTCCCCTCTAAAAGGTAACATTAAAAAGAAAAATCCAAATGACAAATTCATGACTAGTCCGTGTAGTAATGTGTTCACTCTGAAGAACTGAAAGTAGCAGCCATTTTAGGTTTTGATGGATGTGTAGGAATCAATTTTTGGAAGTACTTCATTCACCTAATACAGTCTATACTTCTTTGTAAAGCTAAATTATTTGCAATCTATAAAGTATATTTATAATTAAGAATTTGTATATTTACAAAATAGCACAAAGCACATTAAGTGATTCTGCTATGAATATATGATGTAAGTTAACACGTCTTAAAGACACACAAAAAAGGGAAGAAAAAAGTATGGAATAATTTTTTTTTAGCCAAATTAAACAGGCTTTAAGATTTATCATACAAAAATTCCACATTTTAAAAAGACCATTTTACAATATGAGGAAATTTATGAACATGGTTGAAAATCTTGATTTTGTAGTGAGTGACATTCACTGACTAAAGCAAGAGAATTCCAATCTGGCACACCGTAATATAAAAAGGAACAATATAAAAGGAATAATATTTTCTCCTTTCAAAATTAGCAAACACTTATAGTGTGTTATAAATCAATATAAGCAAGTATTTGATTTTTCACTTTGAAAGTCTAACTTGAATATTTAGAGCTTTCAATATAGAGGTAAAAAGGAAATGGAAGGAATTAATTCAAAATGGTAGCAAATATGACTAGAATTAAAGAATTATAAAATTATTGTGGCATTTATAAAGCTTGGGTCTAGCCCAAACTTTATTTTTAGATTTGAAATGTAACAGATATGGCTGATTAATGATTTATTTCTAGACCCAAATAGTTTCATAGAAATCAAACACTTGGGCATTTATCACAGACCTTAAAAGAGTCAAGGAAGGCACTGTTATCTACTGTTACTAATTCATAGAATATATGATAGCTTTAGATAAGAATAACTTAATAAAAATATAGTATATTTTGTGGTACATTAGTCTTAATTTTTAAAAAATTATGTTTATTTATGAATCCATGAAATTAACTAATACCCTTCATTAATCTAATTTAGTTAACCACCAGGCACTACTTATTGTTAATAAATAGAAATAGGCCGGGCGTGGTGGCTCACGCCTGTAATCCTAGCACTTTGGGAGGCCGAGGCGGGTGGATTGCTCAAGGTCAGGAGTTCAAAACCAGCCTGAGCGAGCCCCTGTCTCTACCAAAAAAAAAATAGAAATAAATTAATTGACCAACTAAAAATATATATACAAAAAAAAAAAAATTAGCCGGGCATGGTGGCGCATGCCTGTAGTCCCAGCTACTCGGGAGGCTGAGGCAGTAGGATCGCTGAGCCCCAGAGATTGAGGTTGCTGTGAGCCAGGCTGACGCCACGGCACTCACTCCAGCCTGGGCAACAAAGTGAGACTCTGTCTCAAAAAATTAAATAAATAAATAAATAAATAAATAAATAGAAATATATTCTGATATAGGAGATCATATAATCATGTAATGAAATGTGATAGTCATCAGCTTAATAGGAAATATACTAGTATTTGTGAACCAAGTCCCTGAGCACAAAAATTGGGTTCAGTTGGTAAGAGGCTGGGGTACCAATAATTTTCAAACTTGTGTCTTTAAAAATATCTTCAATAGAGGTTCAATTTATACAAGTGTTCAAGAAGAGCTTCTCTGGTTGAGGGCACGGTCCAGAGTACCACCCACCTTTTCTCCCCTCTCCTTCTATGGAAGCGCCTCCTCACGCTCCTAGGATTTCAAGGAGTCCTGTGAAAATCACTGATTCAGACCCAGTTGTACTTTTGAAATTCCAAAATCCATCCATTAACATATACTGATTCTCTAAACAAAATCAATATCTTGTGAATTGCAGAAAGACCATCATATATTTGCTCTTTTCCTACACTATCCCTCATGTAGTCAAACAATCTGTCACAAATTCCTGAGTAATGTAGGATTTTTCCTGCATTTCTGTACTCCAAGGAGACATAAAGCCTACTTCAGGTGTGGATATATGATTTAAGGCTGGAACTTGACTTAAGGCTTGCTTCCAGTGTTTAGAAAGGATGAGATCAGTGAGAAAGTATTTTCTGACTTTGGGGCAAGAAGTCCTTAGGATGAGACAAAGAAATGTGAATGGCAAGAAGGAAAAATAACCCTTCAATTCACTTGCCCTCCAGGAAGCAGGCCTTCACTGGAGAGGCATCCTCAATACTTCCTTGAGTCCTTCAGACCAGGAGGCTCTGCTCCTGTGAATGGGAAGTGATTGGGCTACTCTGAGGCCAATCACAGGCACTGAAAGGAAAGACAGGAAAGGAAATTCCAGGAAGAACAATTTATATGTGGCAACAAATTATTTTATTATTAAAATTTCTCTATTACAAAACTTGACCCTGGCTAATAACTAATAAAATTAGATGACATAAATATTACTTTTGTTTTCCAATCAGTTCACCGGTATAAAGATAAACTAGTAAGTTGTGATTCCATCAAAAGGCAGGCTGTAAGAGCATGACAAGGAAAGGTTGGCCCCATTTTGCTGTGAAAGCTTCAAAAAAGACCATCATCCTGCTATTTTTCTCTACTTAATCCTTATTTTTGATTGATGGTCAAAAAGACAAAGATTACAGTCACAAATGATAAGATCTGTAACATGATAATACTACTTTAAGATGTAAGGCTCCAAAATTAAAGTGCATATAAAAATGGAGCCTGCCTCTACTCAGGGTATACTGGTAATGTATACCAGGATATTTACTCACAAAAGAAATAACTGGACATTAAAAATTCTTTATTCTTAGTAGTGAATTATAAAGCTTAACATTTTTTCTTTATTTCTTGCTATTAATACTTCCTTATAAGCTTTCATGGTCCAGAGATCATGTAATTTAGTCTAATTACAATGTATCAATAATAGCAATGTATCAATAATATTATGTCATTATAGCTTATTAATGCTATCTGACCCATTTAGATGAGCAAATTATATTAATTGAGCAAGAATTATGTGTATGGTACTATTAGATACTTTATTTTTATTTTCGTGTTTAATTCTCACAATTTTCATTTTTTATATTAATGATTGAGGAGACTAAAGCTCAAAGAAAAATTTATGGACAAGAAAAGGTGTGTTTTTAATTACGTTTAATTCTTAAATCGAAATTTAAGAAAACATACTAGTATAATCGCTTTCTATGCTACAAAACCTCATCTACATATAGTAATGTTTACACTGCCTCCTTTTTACAACTCATTTTATTTATTTATTTTTTTATTCTTTTTTTATTTATTTTATTTTATTTTAGTGTATTATGGGGGTACAAGTGTTAAGGTTACATATATTGCCCATGCTCCCCTCCCCCCTCGAGTAAGAGCTTCAAGCGTGTCCATCCCCCAAATGTCGCACATCTTACTTGTTGTGGTAGTTGTATATACCCATCCCCTCCTCCCCCCTTCCACCTCCCCAACACCCGATAAATATTATTCCTATATTTCCACTTAGGTGTTGATCTGTTAATACCAATTTGCTAGTGAGTACATGTGGTACTTGTTTTTCCATTCTTGAGACACTTCACTTAGTAGAATGAGTTCCAGCTCTATCCAGGAAAATACAAGAGGTGCTACATCACCTTTGTTTCTTAAAGCCGAGTAGTACTCCATGGTATACATATACCATATTTTATTAATCCACTCATGAATTGATGGGCACTTGGGTTGTTTCCACAGCTTTGCAATTGTGAATTGTGCTGCTATAAACATTCGAGTGCAGGTGTCTTTTTCATAAAGTGACTTTTGATGTTTTGGGTAGATGCCCAGTAGTGGAATTGCTGGATCAAATGGTAAATCTACTTGTATCGATTTGAGGTATCTTACAAATCATTTTAAAACCACTTTCCACATCCTCCTTTTGCTTTGTGCCACAGAGCAACCTAACTATTCTGTGACAATAGCACCGCCTATTGGCTGGAAAAGGGATCAGAATAATCCAAAATCATTATGTTTCTTTACCCTAATGAAAGATTAATGTATTAATATAATTTGGACTCTTTTTCTTCTATCTTTTATTATTACAGCTGAGTCACACCTACCTGAAAAAATTTTTCTCATATATATAAATCTCATTTTTCCCCCTTCTTATGTCCTTTTAAAAACCTGGAGAATTGGTGCCTGGAGAATACCTCCATTTGACTGCCAATCAATATGTTTGCTAATGTGCAGCAATTAAGATGAATTGTGGATTAAAGGAGGTTTGTGAATTATTCTGGAAACCAAACTACACTTTATAACACAATTTCTATGGAAAAATGTGTTGAATTTAAACAAGCTACTAACATGGAACTTTTTGAATTCAACTAATTTATAAGTTGGGAACTTGCCATATTATTAAAACATATAAAAGCATTAAATCTTCCACTGTGATATCCAAGGTAAATAAAATAGAATACTGAAACAAAGCAACACTGTATATATTTTCCCCCCTCTTCAGAGGTAATATACATCTGCCTTGTCCTGTAGAATTGGGATCTTACACTATGGAGTAAAATACCCAAATATTTGTTGAAAATAATGAGGAGGTTCATAGCTATTTTGCAATGACTCCTTAAGTTTATATCAACGACACAGGGAAGAACAGCTCTCATTATTTTAACTTTTATCTCTGTGATGAAAACTACCAGGATTATATCTATAACTCTAACCACTCAATTAGCTCCAGTCATGAACTTTTGTTTAAAGCAATGCTCTACTTGGATGTCTTTATATTCTGTTACACAGAATTCTATATCTTCCTTTAATATTGTCCTCAGCATCTAGTCCCTGAAGTTGTCCTATGTTTATGAGTAAGACCTATAAGTTCATATCTGTGGGATTTTGCATTGAAGCAAAGGAAATATGTAACATACTCCAAGTCAACTGGTCAATATGAAATCATTTTTGTCACTGGCACCAATTAAGTAGCAAGGGGGTTTTATTCTTTGGCCTTTGACCTATTATCTCAATTCTAGAAACTGCTTCTGAATTATCAATTAGAGTCTGATTTCTTATAAGCAGAGAAAGACTGCCACTGTCCCATTAATACCATAACCATAAGAGCTCTCTCACCTGACTAATATATCCTACTCCTTGACACTGATTCCATGATCTACTGAGATTTGCCTTTGGCCTAATGCTGACATCATTTGTCCAATTGTAGAGCCTTTCCTCACTGTTAGCTATTCCTGCCTTGCAAATCACCTGCCCAGGACTATTGTATTGGCTTCCTGGGACTTGGAAACCTATGGTCTTACCTGCTTAATCAGTGGTTATGACATCCACATCTCCCAGGCCCCAATTGAAAGGCTTTTTCCTTTCAAACTTTTCAAATACCTTGATAGGACTATTATTTTACTCATTTCCTATTTGAAAACTTCAGTTGTTTTTATAATGTGAATATACTTTACACTACTGAATAATACCCTTGAAAATGATTAGGATGGTAAATTTTGTTATGTGATTTTTACCACAAATAAAAATTTAAAAAAATTTTAGAACTTTTTCCTGTTAATCTCCTCAATAATGCAAACATTCAACAAAATATATTTTCTTTCAATGTTTCCCTTTTATATTTATGCCAACACTCTCATCCAGGTCCCTTTTGTTTCATACCTATTATTGATTTTAGAAACCTAACCATATTATATTTTGATGTTTATTATTTATTATTCAGAAATCCTTTCTTCAGAGAACTACTCCATCTGCTTTGTCCATAGGGTTTGTGTTGGACTATCACCCCTCCACCTATAGGTAAGAATGTAAACCAAGTTTGGCCATAGTATCCCATCCTTTTAGCCACAAAAACTATTTCAGAGATGGGTACAAGACCCCTGCTGGGCCAAGCACAATTTTCCTAGAACTTTTGCTGGTGCTTTCAGGAAGATACTTTCTCAACTTCTATGATCATGAGCCATAAAGACTACACAGACCTTGAACTACTGGGCCATCTATCTTACTATGTGGAGAAAATTTACATATGAAAGAAACTAATTCAGACTCATGTCTTGAAGAAGGAACATATCCTGATGCTATTGAGCTCTTGAATCTAGCTCAATATCTGTTCAGTTATATTTTCTAAAATACTGTATTAATTAGGGTTGGCTATACTGCAGTTACAAATAGACTCTAAAAACTAAGTAGCTTAAACAATTAGAAATGTATTTCTTTCTTATGCAACAGTGCTGAGTGGATGTTCAGGTAGGCCATGAAGCTTCTTCCACATAGTCCTTTGAGGATCCGGGCTAGTGGCTATTCAGTCATCTTCAACACATGACTTCTAAGGTTTCCACGAGCAATGCCATTTCATTTAGCCAGAAAAATAAAAGAGCACTGAGGAACACATTATAGATATTTTTATGGAGCAGGCCAAGGAAGTGACTCGTATCACTTCCACTCACAATGCACTAAAGAAAAATCAGTCATATAGCCACACCTAATTAAAAAGTGAGCTGGTAAAGTAGTTTAATTGTGTGTTCATGAAAGAGACAGATTTTGGTAGAAAGCTAGTGGTCTCTAGCACAAGTACATTCCTGGATAAAGCCAAATCAACAAAGAAGCTGAAAACCAGACCATATCAATGGCTTCAAAAAAAACTATTTTTATTGAATTAAAAATCTGGTTGGATACCATTACTCATAATTCAGCCCCATTATAAGAAATAGTCTAGAAAAAAACTTATCAAATTAATCAAAGGATGTTATAAAAGACACCTGTTTATTACATTACATAGTATCTACATATAAAAACCATGGGAGAAAGTCACATCAGATATCAATACTAAGGATGGTAGAAAATAACAAATATCATTTTTTTCTAATAGGATTAAGAAAGATTAACAACAACACTGACCCAGTATCATTGAGGGTATAGGAAACTTAACAAGTTCTTATACTGTTTGGATTACAAACAGTATGAGTTCTATGGCTAAGTGTTTCCTTTTCTGAACTGACTACCAAGAAGCTTAGAGATATGGCCACAAGTTATCTCCAGTGAGGTAACTATATGAGATTTTGCACTTTAGTACTTGATTTTAAAAAATACATAAAACATATATTCTTTTTAGAATGAGAGAAAAATGAGGATAGTTTTATTTTCAGAAAACAAAAAATAGTTATACTCCTCTAAATAGTTGTTTAGATAACTGATCTCACAGCCATTGTGAAGTTCTGACCTGAAGGTTTTCTCTTTTTGAGTTGGTTGCTACAAAGCCCAGAGTGCTTTTGGGTCCACTCTTACAAAATGGTAAGTTAATCAGAGTTTACATTATGAGAATTCATATCTAGCTCCACTTTTCCCCCGCCCTGATTTTACATTCCCCCTTTCACTACAATATTATGCCTCTATCTTTGATTCTTCAAACTCATATCCCTTACGGAAGAAGGAAGAGAATGATCTTGTAACAGTTTTATTGTATCACAAATCTATCACATTCCCTACACAAAACTCAAAATTCTATGTATATTTTTTTTATACAGCAAAAATCCAAACTCTTCACCTTACTGTTTGCATATATACTGCATCCCTGGTTCAAACACTGTACTATATATGGGAGAAAGAGAAAGAATGCTCAAGTTGCTCATACTCTGGTTCAACGATCCCAATATTATTTTCCACTACGACTCATATCTGACAACCTAATGGCCTCACATTCCTGCAGGCATACCAAGATGTATGCTATGTACAATTCTCAGCATGATAACAACAACTTTGTCTCTTTGGCTATTATTGATCTGGGACACACTGATGGTCTCAGGGGTCAGACAGTTAAGAACATAGTTTGACTGCAATATAGAGAGATAAGTATAAGAGAAAATGCTGTGTGTTGTGAAATAAGGGACTCAGAATTGAGGAGTAAAGACAAATAGGAAAACTTTCTGTAAGAAATACCTATTAAATAGCAGTTAGGCAGGCAAAGGAGGTAACAGAGATTAGAAGGATGAGTCCAGAAAATGGAAAATTAGGAGGATAATTGGATATTACATGGGAAGGATGATAAGAATATTTTTGGACACTTGAATACATGCTACTTTGTACCATATGTCACCTTTTCTGCGTCACTGGAAAATCAGCTAATCCATATGACAGCATTTTTTAGATAAATGAAGCCAATTCCTTTGAAAAGCAAATATTCTCAGTCTGATCATTTTAATGAAAAGAAATTTTTTTCCTGCCTTAGTAAACTAAACACCCTTATGTACTCATTTTCTCTTTGGATCCCATGCTAACTATAAACAGAACACAATATACTGTACTTTAACATAAATAGGTCTTCTGATGCTTTTGACTTTAAATAATCCTACCACATTACAATAACAGTTATTTCTCATTGCCCATCAGTGTTACTGCTTCTAACTACTATCAGCTCTTTTCCAATCCTTTATGTGTAGAAAATTAGGAAAATAAATTGGCAAAGAAAGGAATATTATTGAGCTTGTTAAAGCTCTCACCTTATATACTACACCAAGTGAGTAGTTCTGGTCTAAGGATAGTTATATTCTATACAACATTCAAAGTGTACTCATTTTTTGACTGATTTTTTTCACATGATCTCAAAGACATGTGAGTGGGTTTTGTTTTGGCCAATTACCAGACAAGTTTTCCTGATTTCTAATAAGTCTTATTTGAGGGCTATCATTTGGGGTACAGTGGAGTAGAAAGGGGTCAGATGACAGTTTTCATATTTAGACTGTAGCTATAATCTCTAAGTAAGATCATATATTCCATCATAATTTTCTCTATGTTAAAGTTTGATTTAAAATATACCACTCCATGGGGGAAGGGGGGCATGGGCAATATACGTAACCTTAACACTTGTACCCCCATAATATTCTAAAATAAAATAAAAAAATAAATAAAATATACCACTCCATTTGGCAACCATTAGGATGGCTACTATCAAGAAAACAAAAAAGAGAAAAAACAGCAAGCGTTGGTGAGGAGAGGATATGAAAAAATTAGAACCTTTGTGCACTGATGGTGGGAATGCAAAAGATGCAGCTGCTAATTTAAACAGTATATGGTGGTTCCTTAAGAAGTTAAAAATAGAATTACTATATGACCCAACGATTCCACTTCTGGATATACTATCAAAAGAACTGAAAGCAGAGTCTCAAAGAGATATTTGTACACCCACTCATGTGCACTCATGTGCATTGCAGCATTATCCACAATGGCCAAAAGATGGAAACAACTCAAGCATCCATTCTCAGGTGAATAGCTGGGTGCAGTATGCTGAGGCAGGAGGATTGCTAAAGTCCAACACCTCTGGGTTGTAGTGTGCTATGTTAATCGGGTGTCCCCACTAAGTTTGGCACCAATACGGTAACCTCCCAGGAGCGGGGGACCACCAGGTTGCCTAAGGAGGGGTGAACCAGCCCAGGTCAGAAACAGCGCAGATCATCCTCAAACGAATAGATAAACAAAAAGGGATTTGTATACATATAATGTCATACTCTTCTGCCTTAAAAAGAAAGGGAAGAGGAGGAGGATCAAGAAGGCAGACGAGAAACACCGCCAGAAAGAGTGTCTCTGCAGAAAAGACAGATTCCAGAAGAAATTAGAAAAAAGAAGCAAGAAGGCGAGCATACAGCAGACGAGGGCTGGAAGGAGGGGTACCTGAGACCCCGGGAGACTCCACGGGAGGAGGCTGCGGAGGAGAACTGGAAGCTGAGACCGCAGGAGCAGCCCGGAGACCAGCGGGAAGGGTAGGTGGATAAATCACCTTTCACCTCCCCGGCATTGGGGACTACTGGTGGGCTCCCCAGGGGGTGGAGAGACCTGCAGACACCAGCCCAGAGATGGCCGCCAGCTAGCGGTGAGCCTGTAGCAGATACGGCACCAGATTCCCAAATCCCTCGGGGCACCTCCACGTGCACAGACCCGAGCTGCGCTGCAGGTGCCATATTGTCTCCTTCTCCCCTCCGCAGACCCTACCCGAGGCTGCCCAGAGAGACAATACAGCCACCAGCCAGAGGCACTTCCAGGAAACGGGACCTTCCCTTTTGGGACCCTACAGTTGACAAAGGGGAACTCAGACTGTGAGCTCCCTATCCGCCCACCCTCCCAGGTGCTGCTGGCACGGTGTTCCCAGGAGAATGGTGCCGACTCAGAGGCTGAGAGACACAGACCCAGCTTGGGCTCCCTGTGGGTGAATTGGGACCGGAAATCCTCTCCCTGGTGGGGATACAGTTTGAACTCTGGGACCCAGAGGTCGGACCTGCAGACCAGATCCCCTGCACCAAGGGCTAGCATTGCCCGGGGAACAGAAGGGATATTTGTGAACAGCCTGCTGAGGTGTGTGCCTTCAGGGGCAGATCAGCATCCTAGAGGGCAACCCTCCCCCCAAAGGGAGGCCGTGCGTCCAGCCCAGGTGGCGTTCCTGCCCAGGGAACCTCCCCGCCAGCATCACAATCTGGGGAGGCCTGGTGGCGTGGGGTCTGACCTCCTGGCAGGGGGCCAAGAGTAGCTGCTGAGTTGGGGAGGGTGGAAAGAAGCCAGGCCCACTCCAGACTGCGGGTCTCAGACAGCCCCACCCCCACACCCAGACTTTCTGGCTGAGCAGGACCATTCCAGCCCCGCCCTGACAGCTTTTCCTGGAAGCAGAGAACAGAACTTTGACCCCTGCTAACGGCATTGGTGGTGCCTGAGGGCAAGCTTTCCCAACCCGGCTCCGCCCAGAACAAGAGCTGATAAAAGGACACAAAAACAACAGCATAGCCTGTTCCTCCAAGCAAGCGCCACCTACTGACAGGGAGGACACCCTGCACACCCTTTTCACAGCACCCACTGACTCATTATATAGGGAGTGGTTGAATCTCACGCACAGACACCACCTAACGGCTCAAAAACTAAACAAGGCGTGTGAATACCCAAACAAAAACCTAAAGGAAAGAAACAACAACTAATCGACATGGGAAGAAATCAGCGAAGGAACTCAGGAAATATGAAGAACTAAACGGAAAACACACCCCCAAAGAGGAGCACCTGCCCCCTAGAAACGGACATCAACCCAAATCAGGCAACCAAAATGACAGAAGAGGAATTTCGTATGTGGATCATAAGAAGACTCACTGACCTGTAACAACAACTCAATAGCCAACACAAAGAAACCACAAAAAGCCTCCAGGACCTAGAAGAAAAGTTCACTAAAGAAATAGACACAATGAAGAAAAGTTTAACCGAACTACTGGAAATGAAGAATCAATTCAGGGAACTACAAAATACAGTGGAAAGTCTCAAGAACAGGGTAGACCAAACAGAAGAAAGAATCTCAGAGATTGAAGATAAAACCCTCCAACTAAATAAAAGCATCACAGAGATAGAGCAGACAAACAAGAGAAAAGAGCAAAGCCTACAAGAGCTGTGGGATTATATGAAGAAACATAATGTGAGGGTCATAGGTTTACCAGAAGGGGAAAAGGACAACACCCAAGGGTTGGACAAGCTATTTGAAGATATGATACAGGAAAATTTCCCAGGCTTTGCTCAAAATCTCGATATACAAGTCCAAGAAGCTCAGAAGACCCCTGGAAGATTGAATGGAAACAGGAAGACGTCACGACATGCAGTCATCAGACTGACCAAAATATCAACTAAAGAGGCCCTTCTAAGAGCTGTAAGACAAAAGAAGCAAGTGACATACAAGGGAAAGCCAATTCGAATAACACCAGACTTCTCTAATGAGACTTTACAAGCAAGGAGAGACTGGGGCCCCATTCTCACTCTTCTGACACAAAACAATGCCCAGCCTAGAATCTTCTTCCCTGCAAAACTAAGCTTCATATATGAAGGCGAAATAAAGACATTCTCAGACAAGCAAAGTCTCAGAGAATTCACCAAGACAAGACCAGCCCTAAAAGAAGTACTCAAAACAGTGTTACGCACGGAACACCATAATAAAAACTCACGAATAAAAAAACAACCAAAACCCAAAGATGAAAGGCCAGATAATACAATGGCTCAAGAGAGAAATCAAAGCAACAACATCCAACCCGACAGAATGAACAGTAATCTACCTTACCCATCACTTCTCTCAAAAAATGTGAATGGCTTAAACTCTCCACTCAAGAGACATAGGCTGTCTGAATGGATAAGAAAATACAGGCCAAGTATATGCTGTCTTCAGGAAACACATCTAACCTGCAAGGATGCATATAGACTAAAAGTAAAAGGGTGGAGACAGGACGGACCAAGATGGTGGACGAAAACACCGCCAGACAGAGTGTCTCTGCAGAAAGACAGATTCCAGCAGAAATTAGAGGAAAGAAGCAAGAAGACGAGCACACAGCGGACGAGGGTCGGAGGGAGGGGTACCTGAGACCCCGGGAGACTCCACGGGAGGCGGCTGCGGAGGAGAACTGGAGATTGAGACCACTGGAGCAGCCCGGAGACCAGCGGCAAGGGTAGGTGGATTTGCTGTTTCCCCTCCCCTGCATTTCGGACTGCTGGTAGGCTCCCCAGCGGGTGGAGAGACCTGCGGACACCAGACCAGAGACTGTCACCGCCAGCCAGCAATGAGCCTATAGCAGACGTGGCACTAGGTTCCCAACTTCCTCTGGGCACCTCCGTGTGCACAGACCCGAGCCGCGCGAGAGGCGCTATATTGCCTCCTCCTCCCCTCCGCAGACCCTACCCGCGGCTGCCCAGAGAGACAATACAGCCACTAGCCGGAAGCACCTCCAGGAAACGGGACCTTCCCTTTTGGGACCCTACAGCTGACTCAGGGGAACTCAGACAGTGAGCTCCCTATCCGCCCACCCTCCCAGGTGCTGCTGGCATGGTGTTCCCAGGAGAACGGTGCCGACTCAGAGACTGAGAGACACAGACCCAGCTTGGGCTCCCTGTGGGAGAATTGGGACCGGAAATCCTCTCCCTGGTGGGGATACAGTTTGAACTCTGGAACCCAGAGGTCGGACCTGCAGACCAGATCCCCTGCACCGAGGGCTAGCATTGCCCGGGGCACAGAAGGGTTATACGTGAACAGCCTACTGATGTGTGTGTGCCTCCAGGGGCGGATCGGCGTCCTAGAGGGCAACCCTCCTCCCAGGAGGAGGCTGTGCGCCCAACCCAAGTGGCATTCCTGTGCAGGGAACTTCCCCGCCGACAGTCCCGGGAGGCCTGGTGGCTTATGGTCTGGCCTGCTGGCAGAGGCCCAGGAGTAGTTGTAAACTTGGGGAGGGTGGAAAGAAGTGAGGCCCGCTCCAGACTGCGGGTCTCAGACAGCCCCACCCCCACACCCAGACTTTCTGGCTGAGCAGGACCATTCCAGCCCCGCCCTGACAACTTTCCCTGGAAGCAGAGAACAGAACTTTGACCCCTGCTAACAGCCTGAGGGCAGGCTTACCCAACCCAGCTCCGCCCAGAACAAGAGCTGATAACAGGACACAAAATCAACAGCATAGCCTGTTCCTCCAAGCAAATGCCACCTACTGACAGGGACGACATCTTGCACAGCCTTTCCACGGCACCCACTGACTCAATATACAGGGAGTGGTCCAATTTCACCCACAGACACCACCTAACGCCTCAGAAACTAAAAAAGGTGTGTGAATACCCAAACAATAACTTAAGGAAAGAAACAACAACTGACTGACGTGGGAAGAAATCAGCGAAAGAACTCAGGAAATATGAAGAACCAAACGGAAAACGCACCCCCAAAGAGGAGCACCAGCCCCCTAGAAATGGACACCAACCAAAATCAGGCAACCAATATGACAGAAGAGGAATTTCGTATGTGGATCATAAGAACACTCACCCAGATGAAACAACAACTCAATAACCAACACAAAGAAACCACAAAAAGCCTCCAGGATATGGTAAAAGAAATAGACACAATGAAGAAAAGTGTAACCGAACTCCTGGAAATGAAGAATCAATTCAAGGAACTACAAAATACAGTGGAAAGTCTCAAGAACAGGGTAGATGAAACAGAAGAAAGAATCTCAGAGCTTGAAGATAACACCCTCCAATTAAATAAATCAGTCATAGAAATAGAGCAGACAAACAAGAGAAAAGAGCAAAGCCTACAAGAGCTGTGGGATTATGTGAAGAAACCTAATGTGAGGGTCATAGGCTTACCAGAAGGGGAAGAAGACAACACTCAAGGGTTGGACAAGCTGTTTGAAGATATAATAGAGGAAAATTTCCCAGGCTTTGCTCAAAATCTCGATATACAAGTTCAAGAAGCTCAGAGGACCCCTGGAAGATTCAATGGAAACAGGAAGACGTCACGACATGCAGTCATCAGATTGACCAAAGTATCAACTAAAGAGGCCCTTCTAAGAGCAGTAAGACAAAAGAAGCAAGTGACATACAAGGGAAAGCCAATTCGAATAACATCAGACTTCTCTAATGAGACTTTACAAGCAAGGAGAGACTGGGGCCCCATTCTCACTCTTTTGAAACAAAACAATGCCCAGCCTAGAATATTATTCCCTACAAAACTAAGCTTCGTATATGAAGGAGAAATAAAAACATTCTCAGACAAGCAAAGGCTCAGAGAATTCACCAAGACAAGACCAGCCCTACAAGAAGTACTTAAAACAGCATTACGCACGGAACATCATAATAACCCACGAATATAAAAACAACCAAAACCCAAAGATATTAAAGGCCAGATATTACAATGGCTCAAGACAGAACTCATAGCAACAACATCCAACCCAACAGAATGATCAGTAATCTACCTTACCTATCAGTTCTCTCAATAAATGTGAATGGCTTAAACTCTCCACACAAGAGACATAGGCTGTCTGAATGGATAAGAAAATACAGGCCAATATATGCTGTCTTCAGGAAACACATCTAACCTGCAAGGATGCATATAGACTAAAAATAAAAGGGTGGATATCAATATTCCAATCAAATAGAAGCCAAAAGAGGGCTGGTGTGGCAGTTCCAATTTCAGACAATTTAGTTTTTAAACCAACAAAAGGAGTGAAAGACAAAGAGGGTCATTATATAATGGTGAAGGGCACAGTTCAACAAGAAGAGATAACAATTTTAAATATATATCCACCCAACTTAGGTGCATACAGATTCATAAAGCAAACCTTACTGGAGCTAAGCAAATGGATTAATAGCAACTCCATAATTGCCGGAGATTTCAACACCCCACTGACGGCATGAGACAGATCCTCCAAACAGAAAATTAATAAAGAAATAATGGACTTAAACAAAACTCTAGAACAATTGGGTCTGACTGACATTTACAGAACATTCTACCCCAAATCCACTGAATATACATTCTTCTCATCAGCTCACGGGACATTCTCTAAGATTGACCATATCCCAGGACACAAAGAAAATCTCAAGAAATTAAAAAAAATAGAAATCATACCATGTACCTTCTCAGATCACAGTGGAATAAAACTAGAAATCAACCCTAACAGAAACTCACATTTCTACACAAAAACATGGAAATTAAACAACCTCCTACTAAATGATTACTTTATAAATGTAGAAATCAAGACGGAAATTAAAAAATTCTATGAAGAAAACGACAACGGAGAGACAAGTTGTCAACTTCTCTGGGACACAGCTAAAGCAGTTCTGAGAGGAAAGTTTATCTCCATAAATGCCTATAACCAAAAGACAAGAAGACCACAAATAGACAATCTAATGAAACGACTCAAAGAGCTGGAAAAAGAAGAGCAGACCAACCCCAAACCCAGCAGAAGAAGTGAAATCAACGAGATCAAATCAGAACTAAACGAAATTGAAAACGGGGAAGCTATTCAGGAGATTAATAAAACAAAAAGTTCGTTCTTTGAAAAAATAAACAAAATTGACACACCATTGGCTATGCTAACGAAAAGCAGAAAAGAGAAATTTCTAATAAGCTCCATCAGGAACAAAAAAGGAGATATCACAACTGATCCCAAAGACATACAAGATACAATTTATGAATACTACAAAAATCTTTATGCACACAAACTGGAAAATGTGGAGGAAATGGACAAATTTCTAGAAACACACAGCCTCCCTAGGCTCAACCAGGAAGAAATAGATTCCCTGAACAGACCAATCTCAACAGCTGAAATAGAAACAGCAATTAAAAATCTCCCTAAAAAGAAAAGTCCCGGTCCAGATGGCCTCACACCTGAATTTTACCACACTTACAAAGAAGAACTAGTACCTATCTTGCAGAAACTATTCCACAACATCCAGAAGAACAGAAACCTCCCCAACACCTTTTATTAAGCGAATATTACTCTGATACCAAAACCAGGAAAGAATCCAACAAAAAAAGAAAACTACAGACCAATATCCCTAATGAATATAGATGCAAAAATTTTCAACAAAATCTTAGCTAATCGAATCCACACACTTATCAAAAAAATAATCCACCACGACCAAGTGGGCTTCATCCCAGGGATGCAGGGATGGTTCAACATACGTAAATCTATAAATGCAATTCACCACATAAATAGAAGCAAAAACAAAGACCACATGATTCTTTCAATAGATGCAGAAAAAGCTTTTGACAAAATTCAACACCCTTTCATGACAGAAACACTTAAGAAAGTAGGCATAGAAGGGACATACCTAAAAATGATACAAGCCATATATGACAGACCCATAGCCAACATCATACTGAATGGGGAAAAATTGAAATCATTCCCACTTAGAAATGGAACCAGACAAGGCTGCCCACTATCTCCACTTCTGTTCAACATAGTGCTGGAAGTCTTGGCTACAGCAATCAGACAGGAAAACGGAATCAAAGGTATCCAAACAGGGGCAGAAGAGATCAAACTTTCACTGTTTGCTGATGATATGATATTGTATCTAGAGAACCCCAAGGATTCATCCAAGAAACTCCTGGAACTGATCAATGAATTTAGTAAAGTCTCAGGATACAAAATCAATACACAGAAATCAGAGGCATTCATATACGCCAACAACAATCTAATTGAGAACCAAATCAAAGACTCAATTCCCTTCACAATAGCAACAAAGAAATTAAAGTACCTAGGAATATACTTAACCAAGGAGGTAAAAGACCTCTACAGGGAGAACTATGAAACACTGAGGAAGGAAATAGCAGAGGATGTTAACAGATGGAAATCCATACCATGCTCGTGGATCGGCAGACTCAGTATCATCAAAATGTCTATACTACCCAAACTGATCTACAGATTCAATGCAATACCTATTAAAATCCCATCAGCATTCTTCACAGATATAGAAAAAATAATTTTACGCTTCGTATGGAACCAAAGAAGACCCCGAATATCAAGAGCAATTCTAGGCAACAAAAACAAAATGGGAGGCATTAATATGCCAGATATCAAACTATACTACAAAGCTGTAGTAATTAAATCAATATGGTATTGGCACAAAAATAGGAATACTGACCAGTGGAACAGATGTGAGAATCCTGATATAAAACCATCCTCATATAGCCATCTAATCTGTGACAAAGCAGACAAAAACATACGCTGGGGAAAAGAATCCCTCTTCAATAAATGGTGCTGGGAAAACTGGATAGCCACCTGTAGAAGGCTAAAACAGGACCCACACCTTTCACCTCTCACAAAAACCAACTCACGCTGGATAACAGACTTAAACCTAAGGTATGAAACTATTAGAACTCTAGAGGAAAAAGTTGGAAACACTCTCTTAGACATCGGCCTGGGCAAAGAGTTTATGAAGAATTCCCCAAAGGCAATCACAGCAGCAACAAAAATAAATAAATGGGACATGATCAAACTAAAAAGCTTCTGCACAGCCAAAGAAATAGTCATGAAAGTAAACAGACAACCTACAGAATGGGAGAAAATTTTTGTATCCTATGCATCCGATAAGGGACTGATAACTAGAATATGCTTAGAACTCATGAAAATCAGCAAGAGAAAATCAAATAACCCCATTAAAAAGTGGGCAAAGGACTTGAACAGAAACTTTTCTAAAGAAGACAGAAGAATGGCCAACAAACATATGAAAAAATGCTCAACATCTCTAATCATCAGGGAAATGCAAATCAAACCCACAATGAGATATCACTTAACCCCAGTGAGAATGGCCTTTATCAAAAAGTCTCCAAACAATAAATGCTGGCATGGTTGCGGAGAGAGAGGAACACTCCTACACTGCTGGTGGGACTGCAAACTAGTTCAACCTCTGTGGAAAGCAATATGGAGATACCTTAAAGCGATACAAGTGAATCTACCATTTGATCCAGCAATCCCATTGCTGGGCATCTACCCAAATGATCCAATGACACTCTACCAAAAAGACACCTGCACTCGAATGTTTATAGCAGCACAATTCATAATTGCAAGGCTGTGGAAACAGCCCAAGTGCCCATCAATCCAAGAATGGATTAATAAAATGTGGTATATGTATACCATGGAGTACTATTCAGCTCTAAGAAACAATGGTGATATAGCACATCTTGTATTTTCCTGGTTAGAGCTGGAACCCATACTATTAAGTGAAGTTTCCCAAGAATGGAAAAACAAGCACCACATATACTCACCAGCAAATTGGTATTAACTGAACAGCACCTAAGTGGTCACATAGGTACTTCAGTAATAGGGTATTGGGCAGGTGGGAGGTTGGCGGGTATATACATATATAATGAGTGAGATGTGCACCATCTGGGGGATGGTCATGCTGGAGATTCAGACTTGTGGGGTGAGGGGGGGAAATGGGCATTTATTGAAACCTTAAAATCTGTATCCCCATAATATGCCGGAAAAAAAAAAAAACTTAAAAAAAAAAAAAAGAAGGAAAATCTGACACGTCGTAACAGTAATGAACTTTCAGTACATTATGCTAAGCAAAATAACCCCGACGAAAAAAGACAACAACTCTATGATTCTACTGATATGAAATACCTAGAGAAGTCCAATCCATAAAGATGCAAGCAGAATGGTGGAGGGAGAAACTGGGAACAAAGAATTGTTGTTTAATGGGTATAGAGTTTTACCTTTATAAGACAAAAAGAGTTCTGGAAATTGGTTGAACAATAATGTAAATATACTTGACACCACTGAACAAAGGACTTAGAAATGGTTAAAACAGTGAATTTTATGTTATGGATATTTTACCACAATTAAATTAAATAAAAGTTACACACACAAACACACACACGCACACGCGCGCGCGTACACCCCAGATTCTATAATATTGTTCTGACAATTCTTCAACTTTTAGTAATTAAAGAGCAGTCTCTCCAAAGGACGTGACAGGACACTTAAAGGGTCTTGAGCTAAAGTACAGGAAATTTAGAAGAAGTTTATTTCTCTATGTACTTCATCTATACCTTGCTCTCCAAGTGAATTACTAATTGTTATGTATAAACAGAGTATATTCTGATTATCTTAGATAGTCAATATTCTATGCTGGACAAACAGAAAGCAATTAATTCTGGTTGACATAAGAATGTTTAAGTTGCATGTTATTGATATCTTTAAACTGTCACCAAATAAGTTTTATATAACAAAATAAGAACCAAAAGGAGCCTTAAGAGATCCTGCTAGAATAGTAATCAAACCATTTCTTAAAGCTCTTAAAAATGAAGGTATGAAAACTTAATTCTGGCCACTCATTCAAAGACATTCATTAGGTTAAAAAATATCTTCATTAAAATGCTGTGGAACTAGATTGAGGTGATAGATGCATAAAGTGTGTTGCACACTTTAAAATGGTTAATTTTATGTTATGCGAATTTTACCTCAATTAAAAAGAATGTACTCATACACATCTGACATTTAAAAATGCTGAGGGCAAGCGCTAAAAGAATGAAGAGCTGTGGCTGGCCATGGCCACAGACACTGCACCAAAATCTCACGTAAGGCTGACAACACAGGAAGAAATAAAATAGTACAGTAACTAGTCCTTTAAATGTGGTGTAGCAAGAAAAATCTGTTATGGCAACAGGGTGACATGAGACTATGTGAGCTGATATACCTCACTACCACCATTACCACTGACTTAAAAACTATATATAAAAGGCAATAAAACTGTGATCCTAGGCTCCTCTGACTTGGCAAAATCTTCAACTTGTCAGGCGTGCAGGATCCACTGAACTCTGGGCATTCAGCTTGGAGCCTTCATAGCAAGTATATCCTTCACATCATTTATTGGCTGTTTTAAAAGTAAACCAAAGTTCAAGTAACTATGGCCAATTCTGAGCAGTTTATTCTTAACTGTCCTTAAACCTGTCCTTAGGGTCTAGCTTAGTTTCAAGGTGATACAGCAAAGCATGTTCTGAGATCTGAAAGCAGTTAGGATAGTCCTAAGTATAGGGTGTAAGGAGAAAGCCTATGAGGCTGAAGAGATAGTGAAATCATATCATGGAAAGCCAAAGTGGGCCAAGACAAAGAGCTTGAACTTTTTCTTTGAGACTATAGGGAGCAACTGACAAGTTTAATACGGCAGGGGGATAACAGGTTCAAAGATGTGTTTTAAAAGAATCACTTGGTCTAGGTCTAGTTTTTATCATTTAAGAAAAGAAAGAAAGAAAAAAGAATCACTTGGGTGGCAATATTACGCACGAATTAGAAGAAATAAGACTGAAAGACTACAACAATATTCTACAATATTCCAGAAAAAGATGTACAAAGTGGAATGGGTTAAACTTTGGGATCAATTGGATATAGTATTTGAGGTGTGGTACTGAGTGCTTTTTTTTAAGAGATGGGGGTCTCCCTCTATTATTCAAGCTAGAGTGCAGTGGCCTGATCATAGCTCACTGCAGCCTCAAACTCCTGGGCTCAATGATTCCCCCACCTCAGCCTTCCAAGTAGCTGCGACTACAGGTGCATACCACTACACCTGGCTAATTTTTTTTGCTTTTTGTAGATATAAGATCTCACTATGTTGCCCAGACTGGTCTTAGACTCTTGGCTTCAGGTGATTCTCCTGCCTCAGCCTCCCAAAGTGCTGAAATTACTGATGTGAGCTACCATACCTAGCCAAATTATTCCTTTCAATCCTCCCTTGAAATTTAGTATTATAAAACCCATTTAATAGATGAAGAAACTGGGGCTTGGACCCAAATTAAACTTGGATAAGATCACATAGTTGGTAGGAAAATCAGAATTTTTTAAAAAATTTCAAAGTATTACAGGGGTAAAAATGTTTTTGGTTACAAGGATTGCTTTTGTAATGCTTGAGTCAGGGTTAAAAGTGTACCCTATACCCAGATAGTGTTCACTGTACCCATTAGTAGGTTTTTGCCCATTCTCTCCTTCCTCCACTCCCCTGATTGATTTCCATTGGGTTATACTTCCCTCTATGCATATGTGTGCTCATCAGTTAATTCCAATTTAATAGTGAGTACATGTGATTTTTGCTTTTACATTCTTTAGATACTTCACTTAGGATAATGGTCTCCAGTTCCATCCATATTGTTGTAAAAGACATTAAGTCATCCTTCTTCATGCCTGAGTAGTACAATCCCACTACTGGATATTTAATCCAAAGGAAAATAAGTCATTTTATCAAAAAGACACCTGCATTTGAATGTTTATTGCAGAACAATTCACAATAGCAAAGATGTGGAATCAACCCAAATGCCCACCAATTCATGGGTAGATTAACAAAATGTGGTATATGTATACCATGGAAATTGGAATTTCAATGCTTTTTAAAAAAATTCGCTAATCCCATGACAGATTATTTAATGCTGATATATATGACTTAAAGCCTGTGCATGTATATTTTCTACTATCTTGGTTGTGTCAACCAATATACAACCAGAATAAATTGCTTTATATAACAAGAATATAAGTTTGGATATACTGAATACCTGAATACCTCCTGTCAACAGAACATTTAACCTTGATGGACGATAAAAATCCATGTTTTATTCTTTCAATAACTTTTTTAATCCCTGATGAGATCCTAAATTACATGGACTAAAAACAACTTTTATCTGATAGTGATTTATTTTTTGTTTTTAAATCTTTCTTAATAAAGAAAACTTTTTGTGCCAAGCAACACTAGGCTCATAAAAAATTACTATATACTCTTATGACCTATTTATAGCACTTTTAATAAAAGGTTACATGAATATATTGACTCAAATAGTATATAATTAGAGGCTATAATCCACAAAGATTTAAAAGTGCCAAATTAAAATTCTTTGTATGTATATAACAAGGAATACAAAACTCTAATATAAATCCATAGTACTTAATTTTAGAAATTACTATATATTGATTTTAAAAATATACCTTGACTCCAACAGAGAGATCACGGGGATAAATAGTTTTATTTTGCATGCTTATGTCAAAGCAACTTGAGACATAACGACAAAGTCTAAAAAAGTGGCCCTCATTGCCAATGTTGTTCTTGCACCACGCCTCTGTCCAAGCACCCATCTTAATTAATTGTGGTCATAACTTTGGTGTTCTTATGGTCTCAAAAATGATATTTACACTGCCTGATTGCCTATAACAATCAGATGAGTAATGTCTAAATCACAGAGAGGAATGACAGTTCTCCACTCAAATGTCTTCAAGAAAAAAAACCACAAAGATTACAGAAAGAACTCTAATTTGGGTGTTAGGATTAAGATCAACTTCGCTGAGACTGGGAAATAAGGTTATTAAGCCCAGGTATAATGGCTTGAAGAGAGTTGCCTGGGAGATAACACAACACTAAACACTCAATGCAAATCATTAAACATTTCCATAACCCCTATCTTAGGCAAACTTACTTATCCAACAAGAATCTTAATTTTGTAACTCTTAATAGTTATTCTTCACTTCATATAAAAACAGAAACCTATATCTTTGAAACAGTTTCAGGTATCCTACCTGATTAAAGAGCAGCCTTATTTTAAACTCAATCTCCTTTAAAAAAATTTAATCTGAGTAGCCACTAACCCCAAGATACAAAAATCATTTGCCAACTAAGTTATTTAGCAAGAAATGATATGAATGTTTATGTTTTTTGCTTGATTTAAAAAAGATAAATGAGAAAACATAACTCTTCAGTGAAAGTCATCTAAAGGTAATTTCAGAGTCTCCAAATTATAAAAGGAAGAAACAGCCAAGGGAATGAATTTTCAAACTCAGTTCCAGTACATATTAGAACTTAAAAGGAATATTGGACCCTGGGTCTTATTCAGAAACATGCTTAAATTTGTGATATGAAAAAGAAATGAATTCATGGCCGGATGTGGTGGCTCACGCCTATAATCCTAGCACTCTGGGAGGCCAAGGAGGGCGGATTGCTTGAGGTCAGGAGTTCGAAACCAGCCTGAGCAAGAGTGAGATCCCGTCTCTACTATAAATAGAAAGAAATTAATTGGCCAACTAATACATATAGAAAAAATTAGCAGGGCATGGTGGCACATGCCTGTAGTCCCAGCGACTCAGGAGGCTGAGGCAGCAGGATTGCTTGAGCCCAGGAGTTTGAGGTTGCTGTGAGATAGGCTGTCACCACGGCACTCACTCTAGCCTGGGCAACAAAGTGAGACTCTGTCTCAAAAAAACAAAAAATGAATTCATTCATCAATACTAAGGCAATTTTGAAGAGAAAAATGTAAAAAGAAACAAGTCTATCTTGATTTTTTTTAGTTCATGTTTAATAAATTGCTTTGGAAGTAAACTTTCTTTGTTCTTTTATTCCACATGGTATAGAGTAAGGACTATAAAATCATTGATAAATGGTTAGAAAAGCTTTCTTTTTACCATAGTGACAGTATATACCCTTACATAAATGCCATTTAAGCTAACTGTAGGCATACACAGCATCACCAAAACACTCCATTTTACTCCTTTTACTTTTCCTGACCTTAATATCTCAGTAGGAAACCATACTGGGATGAGATATTATTCTGGAAATAGTTGGATTGATTCTTTTTTACTTGTGGGCTCTGTGGCAGGTTATAATCCTACCTGACAAAGATAGGATTCTCGCCATAGTTTAAACAACATGAAATATCAGAGAGAAGAGAAGAAAATGGTTGTTACAACACTGAGGTCCAGGGGCAATGTGTACCTAGTGCAAACAACCATGAGTTGGTTCAGAAATTGCTAAGGTCAACCTACACCTAAATACCTTGTAGATCTCTCAAAATAGGTAAGATTACCTTGGAATGCCTTGACACCAACTAAGCTGACAAACAAATGCTACATAAACTTAGATATTTTTACTGCAAAGGCAACTGGTCAAGAGGATGGCCTTCAGCCAGACCACCTGTCTCTGATATTTATCAGCTTATATTTTTTAATATTACTTAACTTCCCTGTGCCCCAGTTTCCCTACCTAAAAAGTAGGAATAATAAGATAAAGTATGATCACAGGATAAAATTAGTTACTATATGTAAAGTGCTAAGATACATGTATTAGCTTTGTATTATTAATTTGTACTAGTGCTCTTTCTAGGGTAGAAGAACAGGACCATCCATTATAAGTCAGATTTTTTTTTTTTTTTTTTTTTTTTTTTTTTTTGAGACAGAGTTTCGCTTTGTTGTCCAGGCTAGAGTGAGTGCCGTGGCGTCAGCCTAGCTCACAGCAACCTCAAACTCCTGGGCTCAAGCGATCCTCCTGCCTCAGCCTCCCGAGTAGCTGGGACTACAGGCATGTGCCACCATGCCCGGCTAATTTTTTTTTTATATATATATATCAGTTGGCCAATTAATTTCTTTCTATTTATAGTAGAGACGGGGTCTCACTCTTGCTCAGGCTGGTTTTGAACTCCTGACCTTGAGCAATCCGCCCGCCTCGGCCTCCCAAGAGCTAGGATTACAGGCGTGAGCCACAGCGCCCGGCCATAAGTCAGATTTTGACCATATAATGTAAGATTATGTTTAAGACCTAGCTATTCTGCTACTGAAAGGAAGGAGTAGGCAAGAGGAAGTCCTGATGCTTTGGAAGTTCAGATTAGCCCTAGTACTCTGTAAAGTAGCCATACTTCTTCCCCCTAGAAAGCTCTAGTGACTTCAGGATCAAAGGAAACTTTCAGAAAAGCTGGCAGAGAGAAAGACCAAAAGGAAAATAAATGTAGAGGGTAGAGGGGAGGGAAACAGATATGATTTGGGGCTAAGAATTTCTGGCAGCACTATTACCATCCCAAGCACTGGAAGTCCCTCCCTTATCTAGGGTGCAATTAGAGTACAAAGCAAGAGTAGAGAAGACCATCATGTAACACACCTTGGACACAAAGCGTGGGGTAAGTATGCATGGGTTATTTTCCAGGCATGCTGGAGGGATGCTCACTTCAATTTGGTCCTATAAATTGGTCAGTCCCAAGTTCATCTTGAATTGTAGTAAATTCTAGTTCCTACACAAAACACATATCCAAATTGTTAACTTTTACTCTTTTCCAGATGTGTTGTCAATATCAAAGCCCTTCCAAAGAGCTGTTATGATAGATAAGAAATATACAGAGCAAAATGGATATTGTAGAGTATGGTTAAATAATAACATGATAATAACAGACACATATAACCTAGCCAGATTAAATCATGAAGAAATAGAAAATCTGAACAAACCAGTAATAAGGAGACTGAATCACTAATAACAAGTCTCCACAATCAAAGAAAAGCTCAGGAACTGATGGCTTCACTGCTGAATTCTACTAAACACTTAAAGAAGAATTAATACCAATCCTTCTCAAACTCTTTCAAAAAAATTAAGAGAAGGGAAAACTTCCAAACTCATTTTACAAGGCTAGCATTACCCTGACACCAAAGCCAGATAAGGATACTCCAAGAAGAGAGAACTATAAGCCAGTAGATGCAAAAATCCTCAACAAAATACTAGCAAACTGAATTCAACATTACATTATCATTCATCATGATCAAGTGGGATTTACCTCTGGGATGCAAGGATGATGTGACACACACAAATCAATAAATGTAATATACCATTTTAACAGAATAAAGGCCAAAAACCATATGATCATCTCAGTAGATGCAGAGAAAGCATTTGACATAATTCATATTCATGATAAAAACTCTCAACATATTAGGTATAGAAGAAATGGGCCCCAATACAATAAATAGGACAAACCCATAGCTAACATACTCAATGGTGAAAAGTTAAAAGTTTTCCTTTAAGATTTGGAACAAGAGGCCGGGCGCGGTGGCTCACGCCTGTAATCCTAGCTCTCTGGGAGGCCGAGGCGGGCGGATTGCTCGAGGTCGGGAGTTCAAAACCAGCCTGAGCAAGAGCGAGACCCCGTCTCTACTATAAATAGAAAGAAACTAATTGGCCAACTAATATATATAGAAAAAATTAGCCGGGCATGGTGGCGCATGCCTGTAGTCCCAGCTACTTGGGAGGCTGAGACAGAAGGATCGCTTGAGCCCAGGAGTCTGAGGTTGCTGTGAGCTAGGCTGACGCCACGGCACTCACTCTAGCCTAGGCAACAAAGTGAGACTCTGTCTCAAAAAAAAAAAAAAAAAAAAAGAAATTAATTGGCCAACTAATAAATAAATATATATATATAAAAATAAATAATTAACCGGGCATGGTGGCACATGCCTGTAGTCCCAGCTACTTGGGAGGCTGAGGCAGAAGGATTACTTGAGCCCAGGAGTTTGAGGTTGCTGTGAGCTAGGCTGACGCCACGGCACTCACTCTAGCCTGGGCAACAAGTGAGACTCTGTCTCATAAAAAATAAAACATAAAAAAGATTTGGAACAAGAATGCCCACTCACTCTGATCAATTCTATTCAATGTAATACTGCAAGTTCTAGCAAGAGCAATTAGACAAGAAAAATAAATAAAAGCATCAAAATCAGAAAGGAAGAGATTAAATTATCTGTTTGCAGACAGTAAGATCTTGTATCTAAAAAATACTAAAGACTCCACAAAAAAACTGTTATAACTAATAAACAAGTTCAGTGAAGTTGTAAAATACAAAAGCAATGTATAAAAATCAGCAGCATTTCTACACACTAACAATGAACAAAATTCAAAAAAAATCAAGAAAACAATCCCATTTATAATAGCTATCAATAAATATACTTAGGAATAAATTTAATCAAGGAAGTGAAAGACCTGTACACTAAAACTATAAAACACCGATGAAAACAATTTAAAGATACAAATAAATGGAAAGATATCCTATGTTCATGGAATGGAAGAATTAAATTAATATTGTTAAAATGTCCATACTATTTAAAGCGATCTACAGAGTCAATACAATCCCTTTCAAAATTCTATTGACATTTTTCACAAAAATAGGGGAAAAAAATCTTAAAATTTATATGAAACCACAAAAGACCCCAATACCAAAGCAATGTTGAACAAAAAAAACAAAGCTGGGAGCATCACACTATCTGATTTGAATATTTACAAAGGCTATAGTAATCAAAACAGCAAGGTTTAGTACTGGCATAAAAAAAGACACAAAGACCAGTGGAATAGAATAAGAAGCACTAAAATAAATCCACACATTATAGTAAATTGATTTTCAACAAAGGTGCTGTATTAGTCTGTTTTGTGCTGCTATAAAGAGATGCCTGAGGCTGGGTAATTACTATAAAGCAAAGAGGTTTATTTGCCTTACAGTTCTGCAGACTGCACAAGAAGCATGGTGCTAGCATCTGCCTCTGGTGAGGGCTTCAGGGAGCTTCCAATCAAGGCAGAAGGCCAAAGGGAAGTAGGTGTGTCACATGTTGAAAGAAGGAGCAAAGAAAGAGAGGAGGTGGTGCTAGACTCCTTTAAACAACTAGCTCTCCTATGAACTAATAAAGTGAGAACACACTCAATATTGCTGGGAGGGAACCAAGCCATTCATGAGGGATACCCCTCATGACTAAAAAAGCTCCCACCAGGCCCCACATTCAACACTGGGGATCAAATTTCAATATGAGATTGGGAGGGGCCAAACATCCAAACCATATAGGATGCCAAGAACACACAATGGGGAAAGGATACTCTTCAATAAATGGTGCTGGGAAAACTGGCTATCCACATACAAAAGAATGAAATTAGACCCTCATCTCACATCACATACAAAAATCCAGCTCAAAATGGAATAAAGACTTAAATATAAGACCCGAAACTAAAAATCCTAGAAGAAAACAGAGAGAAAAAGCTTCCTGACCTTGTCAATAATATCTTGGATATGATACCAAAAACACAGGAAACAAAAGCAAAAACAAACAAGTGTGATTATATCAAACTAAAAAGCTTCTGCACAGAAAAAAACAAAAACAAACAAAAAACCAAAAAAACTCCACAAAAACAGAGTGAAGATCCAACCTATAGAAGAAAATATTTGTAAGCCATACATCTGATAAGGGGTTAATATCCAAAACCCATAAAGAACTCAAAAAAGTTAATAGTAAGAAAACAAAACAATACTGATTAAAAATAAGCAAACGACATAAATAGTCATTTCTCAAAAGAAGACTTACAAATGACCAAGAGGTATATGAAAAAATGTTGAACATCACTGATCATCAGGGAAATGCAAATTAAAACCAAAATGAGATATTACCTCACACCTGTTAGAATGGCTAGTATCAAAAAGACAAAGGATAGCAAGTGTAGTTGATGATGTAGAGAAAAAGGAACTCTTGCACATGGTTGGAAAACATTATGGAGGCTCCTCAAAAAATTAGAAATAGAACTTCCATGTGATTCAGTAGTCCCCCTGTTGGGTATGTATCCAAAGGACAGAAAATCAGTATGCCAAAGAAATACCTGCACTCCCATGTTTATTGCAGCACTATTCACAACAGCCAAGATATGGAAACAACTCAAGTGTTCATTAACGGATGTTGAATAAAGACAATGTGATATATATATACACAACGAAATACTATTCAGCTTTTAAAAGGAAGGAAATCCTGTTATTTGCACAACGTGGATGAACTTGGAGGACATTATATTAAGTGAAATAGGCCAGGAACAGAAAGACAAATACTGCAAGATCTCACTTACACATCAAGTATAAAAAAGACGAAATCATAGAAACAAAAGAGTAAAATGGTGATTACCAGAGGTTGAGGCAAGGGAGGAGCTGAGGGGTTTTGGGAGATGTTGGTCAAAGGGCACAAAGTTTTAGTTAGACAGAAGGAATAAATTCAAGGGATCCATTGTACATCATGGTAACTACAGCTAATCAGTTTAGTTTATATTAGGGTTCATTCTTGGTGATGTTCATTCTATGGGTCTAGGAAAATTTATGATGACACCATTACAGTATTATGTAGAGTAATTTCACTGCACTAAGAATCTTCTACATTTGCTTACTCATCCTACCCTACCCCCAACCTTTGGCAACCACTGGTCTTTTTACAGTCATCACAGTTTTACCTTTTCCAGAGTATCATATAGGTGGTATCATAAGGTATGTACCTTCTTTCATTTAGTTATATGCATTTAAGCTTTCCCCATGTCTTTTCATGGCTTGATAGCTCATTTATTTTTAGTGCTGAATAATATTCCATTGTTTGGATGAATGTAACCATTTTTAAAACTGGTTTCTGTTTACTGTTTTCTTAAAACAAAATTTACCAGGACAGTTTGAAAAATATAACTCTATCTAAATTTTGACTAATATATTCACATGGTTCAAACATAAAGCATAAAATAGTATTTAATTTTAAAAAATTCCCTCATGCAGTACCATCTGCTAAGTTCCCGTCCCTGTATAAACACAACTGGTAATCCCTCTTTATTAGTTTTTTTTATCCTTTCTCAGATTATTTTTCATGCTAAGACAATATAAATGTGTGTGCATATATATATATACATATACCATACATGTGTACAATTTCTCCCCTTTTGTTTTTCCATAAATATTTTAATAGTTTATAAACTGTTCTGTACTTTTCCTTCTTAACTAGTAATATATGATGATTTTTTTATATTAGGACATAAAGTATATCTTCATCATTTTATAGCTGTATCTGTTGTGTTAATATACCATAATTTATGCAACGGGTCCTCTAATAATGAACACTTGCATTTAGGATAAAATTAAATTACAATTATGGAATTATTTGTTTATAAAGAATCAACAAATTCTGAACAAAAGTTAAATAAGTTAAATAATCTCCCATAGCTAAAACAGTGCTATCAGATTTACTATGCTAATTCAGGTGTTTAGAATAATAGTTCTAAGTCTAAAAGTAAAAATATATTTCTAAAAAAAAAAATCCATAATATTAGTGACAAATCTACTTGGATTTTTATTTTGACTTTATTAAATATTTTGAATAATGTTACCCATATGATTTACTCACATGATATGTCAGGGAAATTGTCAGGCTTCAAGAAGCCTACCTGATTTGCCCATGACTGCCACAGGGATTTTGATTTTGATTCATGGCATGTGAAGGCATTATTGGAAAGCAGAAAGAAAATAATTATTAAGTGGCCCTTAAAATCTTCACTTTTCTCTAGGACACATGGTGAACAAATGTCTGGGGAAAATGTCATCTACTAAGTAAAAACAATAATTCTTTTTTCCTTATTAGAAGATAATTTGAGCATCTGCCCATGGACATATAAAAATTTAACCATTACAAGTGATGTTTATTCGCCTGATTGGATAAACTAAATTCTGGTTATAATTTATAATTCGTTACTTTATGTAACTAAAAGAGTAACACATTTAACTCTGCCAACTTTTAAACTTGACGTTCTTTTATTCTGGTAATGATCTATTTTCTGTAATGAGTTACACAACTAATATTTCTTACCTACAATCTAAGACTAAGTCTCTCCTAGTCTCTAGAAAAATTTAATACAAACACTAGGAATCTTTGTATATTAAAATGCATGAAAAATACTGGGACAGGTGAAAATAACCTACATCTACCTCAAGTAGTAATTAGCGCTTCTATATTTCAACTTGTGGATAAGAATTATTCAAAGCAACATTTTAAAACTATTTCCACTTAAAAAAAGATAAAAATTATACTAGTAAATGGAGAATATGACTACTCTGAGACAAGAATATTACTTAGTGGTAATTTTTCATATCTTAGAAATTTAGGCTATAATCCAATCCTTTAAGATTTAAAAAATTTAAATTTTTATGTATCAGCTTTTCATAAAATACCATTAAGTTACTTTTTTTAGTCTTTTTACTAAAGACAAAAATGTAAAATTTTTTACCAAATTTATAAAGATTAACTAAAATGTGAACCTTTGAAATGATCTGTGCTGTGGACAGAATTTTGGTAAGGCAGTTGTTTATTTTCCACTATGCTCTATAATGTTAAAGCAATATTGTGACAAAATAAATATTCTCTGGAGAATTCAGATCGAAAGACCTTTCTTTAGGGATTCATTTACTTTAAAATACACTCCAGATCTAATCTTTCATATGAATGGGATATAAAATTGATAGCAATAGTTAGCATATCTTTGCTAATTACAGAAACCCAAGCCTGGTAATTATCTATAACTTTTTACATACAGATATCCTTATCGTTATTTATACTCTAGTCTCCTTCAAATATACATACTTAATAAAAACTAACATGTTTGTTTAGGAAGAATATATTTGGGAATCTTAAAAATAAGAATGGCTCTCTTTTTCGTGGCGCCTCGGAGGCAATCAGCTGCTTCACGATGAAGCTGAATATCTCCTTCCCAGCCACTGGCTGCCAGAAACTCATTGAAGTGGACGATGAACGCAAACTTCGCACTTTCTATGAGAAGCGTATGGCCACGGAAGTTGCTGCCGACGCTCTGGGTGAAGAATGGAAGGGTTATGTGGTCCGAATCAGTGGTGGGAACGACAAGCAAGGTTTCCCCATGAAGTAGGGTGTCTTGACCCATGGCCGTGTTCGCCTGCTACTGAGTAAGGGGCATTCCTGTTACAGACCAAGGAGAACTGGAGAAAGAAAGCGCAAATCTGTTCGTGGTTGTATTGTGGATGCCAACCTGAGTGTTCTCAACTTGGTTATTGTAAAAAAAGGAGAGAAGGATATCCCTGGACTGACTGATACTACAGTACCTTGTCGTCTGGGGCCCAAAAGAGCTAGCAGAATCCGCAAACTCTTCAATCTGTCTAAAGAAGATGATGTTCGCCAGTATGTTGTGAGGAAGCCCTTAAATAAAGAAGGTAAGAAACCTAGGACCAAAGCACCCAAGATTCAGCGACTTGTAACTCCACGTGTCCTGCAACATAAACGCCGGCGTATTGCTCTGAAGAAGCAGCGCACTAAGAAAAATAAGGAAGAGGCTGCAGAATATGCTAAACTTTTGGCTAAGAGAATGAAGGAGGCCAAAGAAAAGCGCCAGGAACAGATTGCCAAGAGACGTAGGCTGTCCTCTCTGAGAGCATCTACTTCTAAGTCTGAGTCGAGCCAAAAATAAGATTTTTTGAGTTAAATAATAAATAAGACCATATCCTAAAAAAAAAAAAAAAATAAGAATGTTTCTGTATCCAATACATTAAAAAATAAAAAAATAAAAATAAGAATGCCCCCACAGTTAGATGATAATAAATATTTGGCTGATACTGAATTATGTGCCTACTGTACAGAATGAGTATGACATGCTTCTGCTCTTGAGAACTTCACAGCTTAGTGAATGGGACAAATTTGTAAAAAAATAAGCAGGAAAATAGAAGTTGATGGGAGATGTTTAGGAATACTAACTGTATTGGTTTCCTAGGGTTGCCATAACAAAGAACCACAAATTGGGTGGCTTAAAACAACAGAAATTTATTGTCTTAGTTATGGAGGCTAGAAGTCCTAAATGAAAGTATAGGCAGAGGCCTCTGAAGGCTCTAGGAAAGAATTCTTTCTTGCCCCTTCTAGCAGCCCCTAGCTTTCCTTGGCTTGCAGCTGCTTCACTCCAATCTCTGCCTCCATCTTCACACGGCCTGTTTCTTGTGTATGTCTCTGTGTGTCCCCTTCTCTTCTTATAAGGACACTAGTCACTGAATTTAGGGCCCACTCTAATCTAGTATGATCCTCATCTTAATTATATACACAAAACGCCTATTTCTAAATAAGGTCACAGTCTGAGGTTTCAAATGGACATGAATTTTGGGAGGACATTATTCAACCCACTCCATGGAGGAAAAAGAACAAAAAATACTTGTCAGATTGTGTAAACTTCAAGTGTTCTACAACTTACCAACTTCTTAAAAGTTCTTAAAATATTAGGAGTTTTACAAATATTCATTTTAACAATGGGATTTGAAGTGATTTAACAGAATATTCTTGAAGTCTCAAAGAGTAATTATATTTTGATCCATATTAATGGCTATTCAAAATTTAGTCTGTAAAGTACAGATGACAGTTGTATCCATTCTTGCATGCCCAACATACTTCATCAGAATTAAGGGCAAGGTTTGTTTTCTTTCTGATGAGACATCCATGAAATGTTGTGGTTTTTACTAAGTATAATTATTCCTTCTTTTCAGAAAGAATAGAAGTATAGCCATAATCATTACAACAAAAGACCGGCTTTCCCATTACCTGAGGGATTCTTAAAAGCACTAGAGGTCCCCCCAAATCACAATGTGGCAATGATCTAAGTTAACTGGCAAGACAGAGAAAAAATATACATTATATCTTCAATTATACCATTTATGAAATTGCATTTTTATGGTAAAAAATGATAAAATTATTGACTAAGATTTAGTTTAAAATTTGGGCTTAATTACTATTTTCTATTATAAAAGGCAGAAATATTCTTTGAGTTTTGGGATTTAAAAAAAAAAGATATATGTCATAGCATTCATGGTTTTCAATTCTTTTTGATAAGAAACATTATCCATTTATGTGTACTTTATAAAATGTCTGATAGATGATCTACCTTCTTCAAAAACATGATTCTTTAGAAAATGAATTCTATAATATGCTTGCTACAAATATGGTCTCTTCCCATCTCTTTTTTAACAGTAGCTTAAATAATGCAAGTACAAATGCCACTTCCTTAAATATCTGATGGGTCCTCAGCTCTCTGGCATGTGGTAGCTTGGTAGCTTTGTCCCCAAACCTTTTTTTCTTTCTTTCTTTTTTTTTGGCCTGTCAGCTGTGAGAAACAGTTTTCTACCAATTACTGTCACAATATGAATAAATTCAAAACTGAAAATGTAAGCACTGAATATTTTCAGTAAATTTATCCCCAAACTACATTAAAATAAAAATTTACCATTTAAACAAGGAATTTAGCATGTAATAAGGAAGAAGCATCACATCGTACTTTGTCTTCTATAAATAAAAATACAATGTAAGAAGATAAACCAACAAGCATTCATGCAAAAAAAAAAAAATGGGCAAATGACAGCAAGCATATAAAATGAAATGAAAAAGAAAAGTTATAACTGCAAAGAGAGCATCAATTAAGAAATATGACTTAAAACATTATGCAGTTACTGGGTTTTTCCCCTTTTTTGGATGATTATATTTTGAAAAATATTTGTTTAGCCTTTACCTCTTCATCCAGCACCAATTAGTTTCTTTTAGTGTGTGGCTCTAAATAAACAATAAGCAAGCATCTGGTTTCTAACATGATTTTGGTTTAAAAGGTATTAAGAAACATGCTATAAAAATTAGCAATGTCTTTAGGTTATCACTCCTAATAATACCCCAAATAAACAAGATACAGTTGGCTCTTACTCTAAACTGGTCTGTGCTAAAACTTTTTTGGGGAGCAGGGGGTAATAAAAGTTACATGCTTATAGATATGACCAATAAATACACAGTTTGAGTTGGCTACGTATATACAATCCCCATGGTCTGATCCTTGTCTGGCCAAGACACTGCTTCTCTAGTCTCTGAATCACAATCAGTTTTGACACCAGGGTGACAATGCACAATTATTTTCAAAACACGTCCTTTTAAACATACTTTCAGAATAGGCATTATATTACCTTTTGAGTATTCTCAATCTTCTCAAATGTCATTTTTAACATATTTTATTCTTGATGGTCTACGTACATTATAGATTGCAGTTTAACAAACTCCCACAGAAGCTTTGGGCCTGAAAGTCATAGTTTGTGTTATCACTAACCTCTACCTCTCTCTAAATCTCCCTCCCCTCCTTATCACCCATATTCAATCAACTACCAAGTCATGCTGTCATTTCTTTCCCAATGTCCCTTACAAGCCTGCATATTTTACAGTTCAGCTACCACTCTTCACTTCAGACGAGCACCATGTGCCAGTATGAATACAATAACAATTGCATACTAAATGATCACCTGTACCACAATCCATCTGGTCAGAACAATCTCCCTAAAATGCCCCTTTAATTATGTCATAACTTTCAGAACTATTTCAGGTTTCCCATTTTCTGTAGAACCATTTCCCAAAATATGTTTTATAGAGTACCAGAGTTTCACAAAATTTTAACATGTTTCAGTTTTTAAAAGGGAGGAGGGGGAAAGGGGTAGATTCTCTTGCCAAGTGTGGATTAACAGAAAAAGTCGTTCTTTACAGCAAGATTTTTCAGAGCTTTTGATACGCTAAATACACATTACATATATCCAAAGGTGGGAAAGTATGCATTTCACAAATTTATTTCATCACAGAACCCTTTTTACAACATGGTACCTTGGAACTCTCCCAGAACATTAGAACAGTTTTTAAAAAGCATAAACTCGGACTTTGCTCTTTATGACTCTCTTAAGTCCGACCTCAAACTATTTCTAAACTTATCTCTTACTAACTTCTATATGAATTTCCACCTTCAACTAGACTCTACATTCACTGTACTGAGCCAGTTATATGCATGTATGACTCTGTCCACATTCCTATCTACAAAAACTCTTGTCAACCTTTCATAGCCAAGTTCAAGTTCTGTTTCCTCCACAAAGCCTTCCTTAACAATTCAAGTGCACATTAATCTCTTCCTCTTCTGAATTACACCACTTATACTTCCATCTAATACTCCATGTGACACTCAATCACTGATCTAAACATAAATCTTCTAGAGATCTAACTTTGAATTTAGTTTTTGTTGGTATCTCTTCTCACACACTAGATAGTAAGACCCCTGAAAGAAAAGGCATACCTTTTGCATATGTCCTATAGCATTTACAGCTTTGCAGTTAATGGGGCTGCAAAAATATCTGCCAAATAGATGGGAAAAAATGTTTAGGATAGTTTGCTATTTGCTTCTCCAGTTCCAGTCCCCACCTTTCTGCTCTCTGTCCCAGAAAGCTGACCTATATAAATTACATCAACAGGTTCCCTTGCCCTCTGGCTCCCAGTGGGATTTAGCTAATAGGGAATACCTTCAGGAAACTGAAGAGGAGAATGAGGTCAGAGAATTTATTTTGCTGGCTTCCTCCCTGCAAGGTCAAATGGGCTGTTTCCTTTGGTCCAAGGTCATAACTCTGTCTCCATGTCCCAGAAACCATTTTTTCCCCTAACCCTTTCAACACTGGAAATAGTAAAGACAACCTTCTAGTATTGCACTTGTTTTTTATACCCTGTAGTTTCCCTCCTAGACCCAGCCCACACATTCACATAGTCCCTTTATTAAACTCTCCTAAAATTACCTAATTTGAACGTGTTGTTTCTTGCCTAAATCCTAACTGATACAGATGGTAGATATAAACTGCTTAGCTGTTTAAAAAAAAAAAAATAGCTATTAGTCTCATAATACTAAGAATAGGCAATGAATTTGTTTTGAGAATCTAAAGCGAAATACAAGCTATAGTCTACAATGAGTGTTGGATTATGATCTACTTGGTGGAAGAAACCATGATTTATTCATCTCTGTATTCATTCCTGTGCCTAGAGTCCCAAGCAAACTGTTTGCAATAAACATTCACCTAACTGGATTTAATAGTCTATGGCAGAGGCAGTGGTCACCAAATATGCACAAGCTCCTCTACATTTTCCAGCCTCCTCTGCAGTTAGATGGTCAAGTGACTGGGCTCTGGACAGTGGAAAATGAGTAGAAGTGATATATGCCTCTTCCAGGCCTGCCCAACATCATTCCAAGTGAGCCATCAACTCTCTTCTTCCCTTGTCACTGTTGAAAACTTTTTCCAAATTTGTCAACACAAGATAAATGAGTATTAGCTGATTCAGAAAATAAACATTTATGTTAAGCCACTGAGTTTTGCGGTTTATTTATTATTTAACTAACACAGAGTCCAAGTATCCTCCATTTATAACAACTTCATATCTTAAATAATACAACTGATTTTACTTTTTCTTTAGATACTAGAGCTTATTAAAATTTTTGCTATGACAAGATAGAGTGAAGACTAATCATATGTTTTAGGTTATACAATGAAGGAAAATATATGCCTCAACAATCATTTATTATTGACAAATAGGGAACAAAACTAAAAACATTTTTTATTTGTTTAGCATTAAGTAAGCCTGAGAATAAGATAACTACAAAAAAGAGGTGATGATGATCTGAGCAAGGAGTTCTACCTCCAGACTGAGACCCCAGGTACAGGCCCATATATTGTTCTTTTTTGGTGTAGCCAGAGAAGAAGAGAAGAGCTTCTGTGGTTGAAAATACAAGATACAAAGAATGGTGTTTGCAGAAATTTGGGATATTTTAGATTTACTAGGTATTTCTTTAATGCTTTAATCCCCTCTTGCCTATGTTTGTTTTATACTGCGTTTAAAAATCTTTTACCTCAAAAAAATAAGAGAAAAATAAAGGAATAGATTTGTCTTGTTCTTTGTCATCTGTTAAAAATACACTATATTCTCAAGCAGTGGGTTAAGCTTTTAAAATTTTTAGGCTCCAAATGTTTTAATCCCTCATGGATATTTAGTACTCATATTTAGAAAATGGAATATTACCAAAGGAGAATGTATTTGTTATCTATATATATTTACCTACCTAAAATGTACACATACTTGAATTTACACATAAAAACAGCCATTTTGCATTGAGAGTTTTAAAACTCTCATCTCTTTTTGAGATTTAGTTCTTACTCGTATTACTGATTTGAGCAACTGTCCTTGACTTCGTGTTCCTTTCATAGTCTGAAATGCTGTTTTGTTGAATTTTGCTTTTAAATGCCTTACAACTATTACAATGTATCAAAAATATATGGTGTATGTTTAATTGTTATATGAGAACACATCAGGCTCCTTTATCCTGCTGCCATCACATTTCTTATGGCTATGGCTCAGACATGTAGTGTACTTAAAATGCAGTCATGTACCACATAAGAACATTTCGGTCAATGATAAACTGCATATATGATGATGGTCCCAAAAGATTATAATATCCAATTTTTACTGTACCTTTTTTCCTATGATAAGGCATGTTTACATACACAATACTTACCATTGTGTACAATGCCTACAGTATTCAGCATAGTAACATGATGTACAAGTTTGTAGACTAGAAGCAATAGACTGTACCATATAGCCTATGTGTGGAGTAGACTATATAACATCTAGGTTTGCATAAGTATACTCTATGATGTTCATGCAATGATGAAACTGCCTGACAATACATGTCTCAGAATGTATCACCATCGTTAAGTGACACATGAATATACTAGTTAGTCAGATCACTCCCTTTAGTTGATTTTCTATCTCCTCATCAGGATCATTTACAGGTATATTTCAAGTAATCTATTTTTTTAAAGATTTTTTCCATTCCTCTTGAAACAAACACTAACCTATTTTTTTCTACAGAACTTTCTTAAGGCCCCTCTTATGTCTAGGCTAGACTATACATATAACTCCCTAGAGCACTACCTTCCTTGGCTATAATAAACTCTAAATTATATACCGATTCCTCTCAAATTTCTACTTTACCGATCAGTTTTCTGCTGGATGATCAGAATTAGGCCACAAGTATAAGATGTCTTAACTCTCCTCTGACATCATAAATGAGAACTTCAGCTATGTACGGATTTATCAAGTGAAACAATAAGTGTGGTATATATTTATTTATGTATATTTTTTACCTATAGAGTTAAATATAAAAGCATCCCTTCTTTGTCTAATTTCTCCATAGTCCTTTTTTTATAAGTTATAACTACTTCTTAAGTGGTCTTCTTTAGTGTAGCTTTGGTTTATCCCTTTTTGACTCTTAAAAATATATTTGAACCAAAACACTTTCCAAGAAAGAAATAATTCTAAAGAGAGTTGAAAATTATCATAGCCAGAACAACATAAATTTCTGCTGAACAAAGACTAAAATAAATGTATTTGTATGTATAAGTATTTTCAATACTTACCATATAAGAAAAGTATCCTAAGTATTATAGTTCTAGATTGATTAATTACAGGTCAATTAAATGAAAATATAAATAATTATATGATAAAAATTAAAACTACACCACAAAATAGGTATCTCATGGAATAAAACAGATTTATAGAATGAGGGATGATATATAATAAAGCCCTACTTGAAATGATGACTTTAATAACTATCATATTACTATACTAAATTATGTATTAGCATATACAGACAACATTAAAAAATTCTTCATTACTGTCTTCACATAATATAATAATTAAGGCCCCAAAATACTGTATGTAAGCTGAACTTCTTAAGTTATCTAAGTGAAAACATAACAGTTATTTGATGGTTGCTGAGAGGTAAAGAACTTGCCACCCACATCAATAACTTTCTGGTGAACTGAAGTAGTTAATAAGCATGATGGATGTATCAAGAGGTCTATACAAAACTAAGCTTAAAAGAGTAGTCAAAGGAACTACCCAGAAGAGATGATGGGGATATGGTAGGACAGTCAGGAAAAGGAGATAAGGAAATAGACAGGTGATACACCTAAGGTAAGGAAGGAACGATGATAATTAATGAAGAAACGGGTGTTTGGCAGAAATAGGATCAGGAAATATTAATGTCATTTAAAATGAAAAATTATATTATTTATAAAAACTGCTTGGCCTTCTGCTACAAGAGTCCTTATTAGTTATCTGGGGAATTAGAAGAAATCTTCAAATATGCTTACAAACAATTTTTTAAAAAAGGGAAGAAGAAAGCAAGAGGAAAACAAATACTAAAATAAGTATCATATAGCATCTCTTGTGAATTTAGACTTATTGGACTTTTAATAAAATAAGACTGAAAATGCTTCACATTTTTAAAATGCTAAGAAAGAAAATGGCTAAGGCAAAAAAACTAATTGGAAAACAAAATCACTAGTTTTACACAAAGAAGATCTCAATTAAAGAGTTGATACCTTAAAAAGAAAAGTGGTCCATACTAAATAGTAAGATTCAATAAAAGGATCCAAGAGCTGAGGTCTGTTGTTGACAGCAGAGCTTGGAAGGGTTTTATTCCAAGTCTCAGTTTCTGAACCAAACCATGAATCTCTAACAAATGGTAGAAGAGCAGTATATACTCTGATCACATCAAATGGTAAGAATGAAAACTAGGGAATGAGAAAATAGGCATGGAAAGGTAAAGCAGAATTCGATGTTTGTATAATGCAATTCCAGACCTAGTTTAAAGAGCTGATATGGTTCCCTCCTTGTCATGCCCATGCTGCCTATACTCTCAAAAAACTACTAATATATCAGTCAGAGTGCCTGGTATTAACCAATATGCTATTCCTATCTATCAAAGACAGTATGACATATCCCGTAAGATTCCTATAGATATGTTACATTACTAAAACCAGTTCCGAAGACCCTCACATACACCCTACAGGAAAAACTTGAACTACCAACTGGCTCTCCATACTTGTGAAAACTGAATAATCTTTGAGACCCACCATTGAAAGGTATGATCTCTGTTAATCAGGGCTCAATCAGGATCACATTTTGCCTTTTCTCTAGAGTCCATCTGCTAATGCAGACTATTTCCATGGTCACTCAGGCTCTTACTGGGTCACCATAGCTCCCAGTTTTCATGAAGAATAAAGGCAAAAGCCAAAATACACTGATTTTAGCTATAAACATACCCTTCTAGAATAGGTGACTGTGAAAAGACTGGGTTAGCTGATGGGCAAAGGGACATATCAACATTAAGATTCTAAAATGAAGAGACTGGTTGAGACTAGGGATATATATTGTTTATACTTTAAATTGAAAGTGGGAATATACTTTTATCTGGTTATAACAAACAGCTTGACACATGACAAACAACTTTCCCCCTGCCTGACCTCTGTTCACTGGTGCATATCACATACTGGGGTAAAGATACTTGCAGCACAGAATGCTCTAAGTGTCAACGATATTACTTCAAAAAATTTCAGAGCACAGACCTAGAATATGCATATGATTTCAGAGCCAGAAAAAAAAATGCAGAGTAGCTGGCAACAATCTGACAAATATAATAACTGTGTCCTGATCATAGTAATGTGCAACTTAAATGCTTAAACCCCAAAGAGAAACAGTGTCAAAAAAGAATACATTTGACCTTTCAGGCAACAACTTTAAAATGTAATGAACTCTTGCTTTTCTACTTTGACCATGAGAATTCAATGGTACAAATAATCCAATATGCCTGGCAATCAAAAAATCTCATATATTTGGCTTTTATTTTTATTTTATTTTCAAAGATTTTATTTTTTTAGAGAAGTTTCAGGTTCATAGCCAAACTGAGAGGGATGTTCACAGATTTCCATGTATCACTTGCCCCTACCTGACTACGCACAGCTTTCCCCATTATCAACATTCTCCACCAGATACATGTTTTTGAAAGCAAGTGTTTACCCAAACTCTTCTCCTACCTTGTGCCAGACTTGTATTATTTAGGTGTTGGGGATCAGAGTGGACAAAAACATATACTTAAACATGTAATTAAAATACAACATGGTAAGATTGCTGAAAAGTGGTCTGTATAGTTCTATAAGGGCACAGAGTTCCCTAAGACTGCAAAGGGTATATGCCTAGATACAGGTGGGTTAAAAAGAGAGATAATACACAAAACATAAAACAAAGTCACCTAGTGCTGGTAAGGCTGTGGGGAAAAGGCTATTCACTTGCACTGCTGGTGAGAATGTGAACTGCTAGGGTCTTTCTGGAAAATATTCTGGTAATATTTATTAATAAAAATTGCACATATCATTTGCCATAGCAATGTCACTTCTGAGAATTATCTTACAGAAGTAAAAGCATGAGTAGGAAAAGGATATTTGTACAGGATGTTTACAGAGCATTTTTAGTAGAGGAAAAAAATGTAAGTAACTAAAATGTCCACAAATGTATTAATCAAAGGTTATATAAACCACAGTATATCAGTACAATGGAAACATATGCAGCCACTAAAAGAATACTCAATAGTAAATCACAGAGATTGCATAATCTCTGTGATTTACTATTGAGTAAGAAACACAAGTGACAAGGAAAGTAAATGGGACGATTACATTTTTGTAAAAAATAAACAATATTCCCTTCAAAAACTCTTATTTGTATTTGTATATGAATATATAAATTATATGAGCATTGGAGCTGTAAAAGCATAATTTCAGACCACTAATGTTGAATGTGACAAGAGGATGGAGATAAGTAGAAAACACATATTCACACACCAAAATTGGGAGGGTGAGGGTAGGGAAATGATGCTATAAAGTAAAAGGAAAATATGTAGAAGCCTATAATATTACTCACTCTCTGCCTTCATTTAGGTTTCTTTTCAAATGAAAAGAATGCCACATCCTGAGAAGAATCCTCTGGAAATTCCTAGCTAGTTGCCACACTCCTTATTCTGTCATATTCTAAGCCCTTACCTTCCTTTACAGTTTTTCATATTTCTACTTGACCTTATATTATAAATTCACTTATTAGTGAATTATTATTATTATCTTATTATTATTATCTGCCTCCACTTATTATTATCTGCCTCTTCTACTAAAAGGCAAACTGCACGAAGGTAAGAAGACTTTGGGTTGTTTACTATTGTATCCTCAAAACCTAAATAGTCTGGTATATAGATATCAGTCAATAAAGATATTAATTTGATTGGGTGATGAAACTGACAGAAACTTAAAGAAAAGAGTGACTTTTAATAAGCAGTAAATTAAATTAGGTAAGCTCATATATTCTGGGATGTTGAAAACAGCAAATCCTGAAGTGAGGTGGGTAGGCAAGGAGGGAGAAGAAGAAAGAGATGTAAATCCAAATTGAATCAATAACCCAAAATGTGTATGCCTGGGTAATGCTACAAAAGAAAAGCACAAATGAGAAAATAGTTTTTCAAATACTTGTAAACTTCATATGTATATGTGGACAGAGTGGTATTTTTCTCATAAAATAGTTTTGCTTTGGCTTATAAACTAGAATACAAGAAGTAAAAATATATTTAACTGGCAGATTGTGATATTAACACACAGAGAGTAAAACAATAGGAAGTTGATGTAGAAAAAAACAAGCATTCATAGACACCTAGCAGAATAAGCATTCTTGTCATTTAACCTAATTATGATTATTTAACACTGAAAGCAAATTCTGAAATTAAAAAAAAGTCCATGTGTATATTTTAAACACAGGCATCAGAAATGTATACTGTTCTTCTCAAATTAGAATAGTTTATAAATTAGATGTTCTCAAATTACATATAACAAAACACTTGGAATCAGTTTTATGTTCTCATAACTCTTAAGTATGTTACAAAATAAAGACTAACAATTACATATATGTTTTCTGGGTAATAGTCTCACTTTTTACACTAAACTATATAATGTTAAATATAATTTTTCTCAGTAAGGATGCCATTTCTACATATAGTTTTGCAAATTCTAATTTTCAAATAAAGCTATCTGAGGGCATCCTGTTATGGGTAGAGCACACATTATCCACAGAGACAAAGAACTCTGTAGGAACAATGAATACATTCTTGAGTTTTAATTCATATAATCTATGAATATTTTTAAATCATGTAAAATATGAAATCTCTATAAAATAAGCATTTACCAAAAGAAATAACTTTGTCCATTTTGCTTAAAAAATACTTTAAAATGAAAATGAAATAATTTCCTTGAAAAGGCAACTTGTTATCTGTGATTATTTGGATTTTCAAAAATATTTTTAAAAGTATTTTAAAATGATGAGTCGGTATTCTCAAAAATGTGAATTGTAGGCTACTTGCAAGAATGTGACAGGATTATTTCAATCCCATAAAAAAACAAGGTTGCATTGTTTTCCTATAATATTCATCTTCTATCTTAAAAAGCTCTTATGAAAATAACCTATATAAATATAGGTTCTATTAGAACCTTCTTTAACTTAGAGCAATCCTATTTCTCCTGTTTAAATACTAAAGATAAATAAACTGACTTTTAGGTACATATTTGATGTTGTACAGATGACTAAACACATATTTAGATATCAAATGTAGACATATTTAGTTAAAATCAATTAAACTGAGAAGTCCTTTCCTTCCGGCTGTCCATATTTTTCTTTAATCCTGGTCAGTGTAAACCCTTATTACCAGTAATTTGTGACTATAACACTGAGGAAAAAATGCTAGCCTCACGATTTTTGTCATTTCTCCCCCCTCTTCCCCTGCAGGCTGCTACTGTTGATGGCCTTTATGGAAATATAAATTCAATCAGCAGCTGCAAATTTCATGAGACGTCCATCTTCATGCTGAATTTCTAACTGAGTGTCAAAACAATCTGTGGATTTCTCCCTGATGAAACACACATTGAATTGTAAATTTCTGCAATTTCCTCATGTTTGAATTTCAGCTGCAGCAAAATAGTGCTAGCCTAGATACACTGCCTATCAGGCTGAAACAAGTAATTTTCTCTTCTTATGCCTTCATGCCATTTAAAGAGTTAACTTTTTTAAAACGCCATGATACAAAACATCTACCCACAAATGAACAATTAAACTTTCCATACTATTATGAGAAATGAGGATATAAAAACCATTAATATATTTGATATGCTTTCAAAAGAAATTTTTTTTCCCTAGAGACTTACTGTGTCTATTTGATCTTTCTTATTGATTGACTGGTTGGTTGGTTGATTGATTATTGTATTTGGTGGTGAATGATGCAATGCGCTCTGATAAAATTAACATTTTCTATATGCAATGTCAAGACAGGACATAAATGAAAAGCAGTAACAAAATAATGACCACTAACCTCAAGTTTAATGAGATATATGTTCATCAAATATTGCCAAGAGTAAAAATATAAAAACAAAGAATTAAAACAGCTAGATTAGGCATTCTTCTTAATACATACTTACAACTGAGTTAATTTTTCACCAAAGAATCATTTTCAGTGAAATAGCTAAATAGAATTACTTTTAAATAACACATTATTATGAACCCATATTGTTTTACAACTAAATAAGCAAAAATGTTATGTGTTTTAAAAAGATATCTTAAGAAACTCATTAAGTGACTCGCATTGCCAGACAGCAACTTGTTTTTATAAACATCTTTCATTAATGTTGCTAACAAAATAATTCACAGTCTATTTAAAACTTCAACAAGACACTGGAGTAAGCAAACCTTATGGATGGTCTACAAAATAAGTAATGAAATGACAATTATTCATTCACTCAATAAACATTTATTGAGTATCTCCTATGTGCCAGGTAATGTTTACCAGGCGATAAGGATACAGAGATGTGCAGAATACAGTCCTTTACCTCAGAGGACGTAGCCTAGCTAAGAGACAAAAAGAAAAATTTATTAAAACATAAGGAAAGAAGCGTTATAAGCTAGTATGTCAAAGGAGGACAAATTTAGGGGAACACCGAAGAGAAGGACAGCTTATTACAATGAGCAGTAATGGAAGCTTTCAGAAAGAGCCGTAATTTCTAAGGACACATAGGAATTAGCCAGGAGAGAAGCAGAAGGGAGAGGCTTTCCAGGCAGAGGGGAGAATATAATTAAACACACGGATGCATGAAATAGCAGAGTGTCTTCAGAATATTGTTAGTCTAATAACTGGAGATGGAGAACAGGCTGATACATAGTGTTGTAGAATAAGGTAGGCTGGAATATTTAAATATTTATTTAAAAATTTATTTTTTAAATAATAAAGTGTTTATTTTAACATTATCCAGAAGGCAGTGGGGAAGGATTTTAAGCAGAGGTGTAACAACAAGGATATAAGGATATCTCTCAACAGGATATAAGTTATAGTATAGTGATTAAGAATACAGAGTTTAGATTTCAGTTTCTTGAGCAAAAAAAAAAAAAAAAAGAATACAGAGTTGTTGTGCCAGACTCAGTTCCAATACATCTCTGCCATGTGCTAGCTATGTGATTTTGGTCAAGTTCCTTTCTCTGTGTCTCAATTATCTCATCAGTAAAACAGTGATAATACTATATACTGCAAGACTAGTATGAGAATTAATTGTCTCAATTATTTTAAGCTATTATACTATTGTTGCTATTATTATCATTTTACAATTCGGTAGGGTCTATAGGTCTGTCTTGAACATAAAAGAGTCCTAAAAAATAATCTTATTAAAATCATCTAGAACACTCTTTGGCACAAACATTCCACTTATTTTCACTTAGAAAACATTCACTAAATAATTATTATGTAAGACATGAAAAAAAAAGTTTTAAAAAACCCACTGGAGGAAGAATAAAAGTTAAAATAGTCTCAAAACATATTTTTAAAAAGATATTAATATAGAGAATCAACCAACATCCTTAAAATAAAACCACATAATAGTCAATCAATTTTCAACAATGTTAAAAAAAAACGGAGGGGGTGGAGCAAGATGGCGGATGAATAACACCGCCAGACACAGTGTCTCTGCAGAAAAGACAGATTCTAGCAGAAATTAGAGGAAAGAAGCAAGAAGACGAGCATACAGCTGACAAGGGCCAGAAGGAGGGGTACCTGAGACCCCAGGAGACTCCACGGGAGGAGGCTGCGGAGGAGAACTGGAGCCTGAGACCACCGGAGCAGCCCGGAGACCAGCAGCAAGGGTAGGTGGATTTGCTGTTTCCCCTTCCCTGCATTTGGGACTACTGGTGGGCTCCCTAGCGGGTGGAGAGACCTGCAGACACCAGCCCAGAGACCGCCACCGCCAGCCAGGGGTGAGCCTGTAGCAAACGTGGCACCAGGTTCCCAACTTCCTCTGGGCACCGCCGTCTGAACAGACCCGAGCCGCGCAGCAGGCACCATATTGCCTCCGCCTCCCCTCTGCCAACCCTACCCGCGGCTGCCCAGAGAGACAATACAGCCACCACCCAGAGGCAACTCCAGGGAACGGGACCTTCCCATTTGACACCCTACAGCTGACTCAGGGGAACTCAGACTGTGAGCTCCCTACCCGCCTGCCCTCCCAGGTGTTGCTGGCACAGTGTTCCCAGGAGAACGGTGCCGACTCAGAGGCTGACAGACATAGACCCAGCTTGGGCTTCCTGTGGGTGAATTGGGACCGGAACTCCTCTCCCTGGTGGGGATACAGTTTGAAATCTGGGACCCAGAGCTCAGACCTGCAGACCAGATCCCCTGCACCGAGGGCTAGCATTGCCCAGGGCACAGAAGGGTTATACGTGAACAGCCTACTGAGGTGTGTGCGCCTTCAGGGGCGGATCACCGTCCTAGAGGGCAACTCTCCTCCCAGGAGAAGGCCGTGCGCCCAACCCAGGTGGCATTCCTATACAGGGAACCTCCCCGTCGACATCACAGTCCCGGGAGGCCTGGTGGCTTGTGGTCTGGCCTGCTGGCAGAGGCCCAGGATTAGCTGTGGAGTTGGGGAGGGTGGAAAGAAGCCAGGCCCGCTCCAGACTGCGGATCTCAGACAGCCCCACCCCCACACCCAGACTTTCTGGCTGAGCAGGACCATTCCAGCCCCGCCCTGACAGCTTTTCCTGGAAGCAGAGAACAGAACTTTGACCTCTGCTAATGGCCTGAGGGCAGGCTTACCCAACCCAGCTCCGCCCAGAACAAGAGCTGATAACAGGACACAAAATCAACAGCATAGCCTGTTCCTCCAAGCAAACGCCACCTACTGACAGGGATGGCATCTTGCACAGCCTTTCCACGGCACCCACTGACTCAATATACAGGGAGTGGTCCAATTTCACCCACAGACACCACCTAACGCCTCAGAAACTAAACAAGGTGTGTGAACACCAAAACAATAACTTAAGGAAAGAAACAACAACTGATCGACATGGGAAGAAATCAGTGAAAGAACTCAGGAAATATGAAGAACCAAACGGAAAACACACCCCCAAAGAGGAGCACCAGCCCCCTAGAAACGGACACCAACCAAAATGAGGCAACCAATATGACAGAAGAGGAATTTCGTATGTGGATCATAAGAACACTCACCCAGATGAAACAACAACTCAATAACCAACACAAAGAAACCACAAAAAGCCTCCAGGATATGGAAAAAGAAATAGACACAATGAAGAAAAGTGTAACCGAACTCCTGGAAATGAAGAATCAATTCAAGGAACTACAAAATACAGTGGAAAGTCTCAAGAACAGGGTAGATGAAACAGAAGAAAGAATCTCAGAGTTTGAAGATACCACCCTCCAATTAAATAAATCAGTCACAGAAATAGAGCAGAGAAACAAGAGAAAAGAGCAAAGCCTACAAGAGCTGTGGGATTATGTGAAGAAACCTAATGTGAGGGTCATAGGCTTACCAGAGGGGAAGAAGACAACACAAAAGGGTTGGACAAGCTGTTTGAAGATATAATAGAGGAAAATTTCCCAGGCCTTGCTCAAAATCTTGATATACAAGATCAAGAAGCTCAGAGGACCCCTGGGAGATTCAATGCAAACAGGAAGACGTCACAACATGCAGTCATCAGACTGACCAAAGTATCAACTAAAGAGGCCCTTCTAAGAGCAGTAAGACAAAAGAAGCAAGTAACATACAAGGGAAAGCCAATTCGAATAACATCAGACTTCTCTAATGAGACTTTACAAGCAAGGAGAGACTGGGTCCCCATTCTCACTCTTTTGAAACAAAACAATGCCCAGCCTAGAATATTATTCCCTGTAAAACTAAGCTTCGTATATGAAGGAGAAATAAAAACATTCTCAGACAAGCAAAGGCTCAGAGAATTCACCAAGACAAGACCAGCCCTACAAGAAGTACTTAAAACAGCGTTACGCATGGAACATCATAATAATAACCCACGAATATAAAAACAACCAAAACCCAAAGATATTAAAGGCCAGATATTACAATGGCTCAAGACAGAAATCATAGCAACAACATCCAACCCAACAGAATGAACAGTAATCTACCTTACCTATCAGTTCTCTCAATAAATGTGAATGGCTTAAACTCTCCACTCAAGAGACATAGGCTGGCTGAATGGATAAGAAAATACAGGCCAAGTATATGCTGTCTTCAGGAAACACATCTAACCTGCAAGGATGCATATAGATTAAAAATAAAAGGGTGGATATCAATATTCCAAGCAAATAGAAGCCAAAAGAAGGCTGGTGTGGCAGTTCTAATTTCAGACGATTTAGTTTTTAAACCAACAAAAGTACCGAAAGACAAAGAGGGTCATTATATAATGGTGAAGGGCACAGTCCAACAAGAAGAGATAACAATTTTAAATATATATGCACCCAACTTAGGTGCACACAGATTCATAAAGCAAACCTTACTGGAGCTAAGCAAATGGATTAATAGCAACTCCATAATTGCCGGAGACTTCAACACCCCACTGACGGCACGAGACAGATCCTCCAAACAGAAAATTAATAAAGAAATAATGGACTTAAACAAAACCCTAGAACAATTGGGTCTGACTGACATTTACAGAACATTCTACCCTAAATCCACTGAATATACGTTCTTCTCATCAGCTCACGGGACATTTTCTAAGACTGACCATATCCTAGGACACAAAGAAAATCTCAAGAAATTAAAAAAAATAGAAATCATACCATGTACCTTCTCAGATCACAGTGGAATAAAACTAGAAATCAACCCTAACAGAAACTCACATTTCTACACAAAAACATGGAAATTAAACAACCTTCCTACTAAATGATTACTTTATAAATGTAGAAATCAAGGCGGAAATAAAAAAATTCTATGAAGAAAACGACAACGGAGGAACAAGTTATCAACTCCTCTGGGACACAGCTAAAGCAGTTCTGAGAGGAAAGTTTATCTCCATAAATGCCTATAACCAAAAGACAAGAAGATCACAAATAGACAATCTAATGAAACGACTCAAAGAGCTGGAAAAAGAAGAGCAGACCAACCCCAAACCCAGCAGAAGAAGTGAAATCAACAAGATCAAATCAGAACTAAACGAAATTCAAAACGGGGAAGCTATTCAGGAGATTAATAAAACAAAAAGTTCGTTCTTTGAAAAAATAAACAAAATTGACACACCATTGGCTAAGCTAACGAAAAGCAGAAAAGAGAAATCTCTAATAAGCTCCATCAGGAACAAAAAAGGAGATATCACAACTGATCCCAAAGAGATACAAGATACAATTTATGAATACTACAAAAATCTTTATGCACACAAACTGGAAAATGTGGAGGAAATGGACAAATTTCTAGAAACACACAGCCTCTCTAGGCTCAACCAGGAAGAGATAGATTCCCTGAACAGACCAATCTCAACAGCTGAAATAGAAACAGCAATTAAAAATCTCCCTAAAAAGAAAAGTCCCGGTCCAGATGGCGTCACACCTGAATTTTACCATACTTACAAAGAAGAACTAGTACCTATCTTGCAGAAACTATTCCACAACATCGAGAAGAACGGAAACCTCCCCGACACCTTTTATGAAGCGAATATTACTCTGATACCAAAACCAGGAAAGGATGCAACAAAAAAAGAAAACTACAGACCAATATCCCTAATGAATATAGATGCAAAAATTTTCAACAAAATCTTAGCTAACCGAATCCAGACACTTATCAAAAAAATAATCCACCACGACCAAGTGGGCTTCATCCCAGGGATGCAGGGATGGTTCAACATACGTAAATCTATAAATGCAATTCACCACATAAACAGAAGCAAAAACAAAGATCACATGATCCTTTCAATAGATGCAGAAAAAGCTTTTGACAAAATTCAACACCCTTTCATGATACGAACACTTAAGAAAATAGGCATAGAAGGGACATACCTAAAAATGATACAAGCCATATATGACAGACCCATAGCCAACATCATACTGAATGGGGAAAGATTGAAATCATTCCCACTTAGAACTGGAACCAGACAAGGCTGGAACCAGACAAGGCCCACTATCTCCACTTCTGTTCAACATAGTGCTGGAAGTCTTGGCTACAGCAATCAGACAAGAAAATGGAATCAAAGGTATCCAAATAGGGGCAGAAGAGATCAAACTTTCACTGTTTGCTGATGATATGATATTGTATCTAGAAAACCCCAAGGATTCATCCAAGAAACTCCTGGAACTGATCAATGAATTTAGTAAAGTCTCAGGATACAAAATCAATACACAGAAATCAGAGGCATTCATATACGCCAACAACAATCTAATTGAGAACCAAATCAAAGACTCAATTCCCTTCACAATAGCAACAAAGAAATTAAAGTACCTAGGAATATATTAACCAAAGAGGTAAAAGACCTCTACAGGGAGAACTATGAAACACTGAGGAAGGAAATAGCAGAGGATGTAAACAGATGGAAATCCATACCATGCTCGTGGATCGGCAGACTCAATATCATCAAAATGTCTATACTACCCAAACTGATCTACAGATTCAATGCAATACCTATTAAAATCCCATCAGCATTCTTCACAGATATAGAAAAAATAATTTTACGCTTCGTATGGAACCAAAGAAGACCCCGAATATCAAGAGCAATTCTAGGCAACAAAAACAAAATGGGAGGCATTAATATGCCAGATATCAAACTATACTACAAAGCTGTAGTAATTAAAACAATATGGTATTGGCACAAAAACAGGAATATTGACCAGTGGAACAGATGTGAGAATCCTGATATAAAACCATCCTCATATAGCCATCTCATCTTTGACAAAGCAGACAAAAACATACGCTGGGGAAAAGAATCCCTCTTCAATAAATGGTGCTGGGAAAACTGGATAGCCACCTGTAGAAGGCTAAAACAGGACCCACACCTTTCACCTCTCACAAAAACCAACTCACGCTGGATAACAGACTTAAACCTAAGATATGAAACTATTAGAACTCTAGAGGAAAAAGTTGGAAACACTCTCCTAGACATCAGCCTGGGCAAAGAGTTTATGAAGAAGTCCCCAAAGGCAATCACAGCAGCAACAAAAATAAATAAATGGGACATGATCAAACTAAAAAGCTTCTGCACAGCCAAAGAAATAGTCATGAAAGTAAACAGACAGCCTACAGAATGGGAGAAAATTTTTGCATCCTATGCATCCGATAAGGGACTGATAACTAGAATATACTTAGAACTCACGAAAATTAGGAAGAAAAAATCAAATAACCCCATTAAAAAGTGGGCAAAGGACTTGAACAGAAATTTTTCTAAAGAAGACAGAAGAATGGCCAATAAACATATGAAGAAATGCTCAACATCTCTAATCATCAGGGAAATGCAAATCAAACCCACAATGAGATATCACTTAACCCCAGTGAGAATGGCCTTTATCAAAAAATCTCCAAACAATAAATGCTGGCGTGGTTGCGGAGAGAGAGGAACACTCCTACACTGCTGGTGGGACTGCAAACTAGTTCAACCTCTGTGGAAAGCAATATGGAGATACCTTAAAGCGATACACGTGAATCTACCATTTGATCCAGCAATCCCATTGCTGGGCATCTACCCAAATGATCCAGTGACACTCTACAAAAAAGACACCTGCACTCGAATGTTTATAGCAGCACAATTCATAATTGCAAGGCTGTGGAAACAGCCCAAGTGCCCATCAATCAAAGAATGGATTAATAAAATGTGGTATATGTCCACCATGGAGTACTATTCAGCTCTAAGAAACAATGGTGATATAGCACACCTTATATTTTCCTGGTTAGAGCTGGAACCCATACTACTAAGTGAAGTATCCCAAGAATGGAAAAACAAGCACCAGATATATTCTCCAGCAAACTGGTATTAACTGAGTAGCACCTAAGTAGACACATAGGTGCTACAGTAATAGGGTATTGGGCAGGTGGGAGGGGGGAGGGGGCGGGTATATACATACATAGTGAGTGAGATGTGCACCATCTGGGGGATGGTCATGATGGAGACTCAGACTTTTGGGGGGAGGGGGGGAATGGGCATTTATTGAAACCTTAAAATCTGTACCCCCATAATATGCCAAAATAAAAAAAAAAAACAAAAACAAAAACAAAAACAAAAAAAAAAAAAGAAGCAAAAACAAAGACCACATGATTCTTTCAATAGATGCAGAAAAAGCTTTTGACAAAATTCAACACCCTTTCATGATACGAACACTTAAGAAAATAGGCATAGAAGGGACATACCTAAAAATGATACAAGCCATATATGACAGACCCATAGCCAACATCATACTGAATGGGGAAAAATTGAAATCATTCCCACTTAGAAATGGAACCAGACAAGGCTGCCCACTATCTCCACTTCTGTTCAACATAGTGCTGGAAGTCTTGGCTACAGCAATCAGACAGGAAAACGGAATCAAAGGTATCCAAACAGGGGCAGAAGAGATCAAACTTTCACTGTTTGCTGATGATATGATATTGTATCTAGAAAACCCCAAGGATTCATCCAAGAAACTCCTGGAACTGATCAATGAATTTAGTAAAGTCTCAGGATACAAAATCAATACACAGAAATCAGAGGCATTCATATACGCCAACAACAATCTAATTGAGAACCAAATCAAAGACTCAATTCCCTTCACAATAGCAACAAAGAAATTAAAGTACCTAGGAATATACTTAACCAAGGAGGTAAAAGACCTCTACAGGGAGAACTATGAAACACTAAGGAAGGAAATAGCAGAGGATGTTAACAGATGGAAATCCATACCATGCTCGTGGATCGGCAGACTCAGTATCATCAAAATGTCTATACTACCCAAACTGATCTACAGATTCAATGCAATACCTATTAAAATCCCATCAGCATTCTTCACAGATATAGAAAAAATAATCTTACGCTTCATATGGAACCAAAGAAGACCCTGAATATCAAGAGCAATTCTAGGCAACAAAAACAAAATGGGAGGCATTAATATGCCAGATATCAAACTATACTACAAAGCTGTAGTAATTAAATCAATATGGTATTGGCACAAAAATAGGAATACTGACCAGTGGAACAGATGTGAGAATCCTGATATAAAACCATCCTCATATAGCCATCTAATCTGTGATAAAGCAGACAAAAACATACGCTGGGGAAAAGAATCCCTCTTCAATAAATGGTGCTGGGAAAACTGGATAGCCACCTGTAGAAGGCTAAAACAGGACCCACACCTTTCACCTCTCACAAAAACCAACTCACGCTGGATAACAGACTTAAACCTAAGGTATGAAACTATTAGAACTCTAGAGGAAAAAGTTGGAAACACTCTCCTAGACATCAGCCTGGGCAAAGAGTTTATGAAGAAGTCCCCAAAGGCAATCACAGCAGCAACAAAAATAAATAAATGGGACATGATCAAACTAAAAAGCTTCTGCACAGCCAAAGAAATAGTCATGAAAGTAAACAGACAACCTACAGAATGGGAGAAAATTTTTGCATCCTATGCATCCGATAAGGGACTGATAACTAGAATATACTTAGAACTCACGAAAATCAGCAAGAAAAAATCAAATAACCCCATTAAAAAGTGGGCAAAGGACTTGAACAGAAACTTTTCTAAAGAAGACAGAAGAATGGCCAACAAACATATGAAGAAATGCTCAACATCTCTAATCATCAGGGAAATGCAAATCAAACCCACAATGAGATATCACTTAACCCCAGTGAGAATGGCCTTTATCAAAAAATCTCCAAACAATAAATGCTGGCGTGGTTGCGGAGAGAGAGGAACACTCCTACACTGCTGGTGGGACTGCAAACTAGTTCAACCTCTGTGGAAAGCAACATGGAGATGCCTTAAAGCGATACAAGTGAATCTACCATTTGATCCAGCAATCCCATTGCTGGGCATCTACCCAAAAGATCCAGTGACACTCTACCAAAAAGACACCTGTACTCGAATGTTTATAGCAGCACAATTCATAATTGCAAGGCTGTGGAAACAGCCCAAGTGCCCATCAATCCAAGAATGGATTAATAAAATGTGGTATATGTATACCATGGAGTACTATTCAGCTCTAAGAAACAATGGTGTTATAGCATATCTTATATTTTCCTGGTTAGAGCTGGAACCCATACTACTAAGTGAAGTATCCCAAGAATGGAAAAACAAGCACCAGATATATTCTCCAGCAAACTGGTATTAACTGAGTAGCACCTAAGTGGACACATAGGTCCTACAGTAATAGGGTATTGGGCAGGTGGGAGGGGGGAGGTTGGCGGGTATATACATATATAATGAGAGAGATGTGCACCATCTGTGGGATGATCATGATGGAGACTCAGACTTTTGGGGGGAGGGGCGAAATGGGCATTTATTGAAACCTTAAAATCTGTACCCCCATAATATGCCGAAATAAAAAAAAAATACGGAAAATTCTTATAACATGGTAGTCCAAGATGATAAGTAGGGGTTTCCTTCCTGCACCAAACATACAGAAATGGTGAGTAAGATACTTTCAAAATAATACACTGCTGCAAAAAAAATATGCAAGTGCTCTAAACAAACAAGTTAAATTCAGAATGCTAAGCTTAAGCTGAGACTGTGGCAATCCACAGGGTTTCAGACTTAGGCCCTAAGTGCCAAGAGTTTGTAAGTGTACCTTTAAATCCCTTGCTATAGAGAAAACATAGCTATAGCTGACATGAGGTCAGGGACCAAGTCTTGAGCATCAACATAAAGCTCACAGCATCAAAGAGCTGTGCTACTCATCAAAAGGAAACTTGAAAAACCCTGGCCTATCAACTCTGACAAAAAGCAAAGAAGCCAGTCATTAGTTAGAGGCCTTCAAATGAGAGGGAGGGAAATCATCAGCAAAATTAAAAATTCTTGAGTATCCAATGTATGTGAAGGCTTTAAATTTACAAAATCACATGGTATGAACATCATAAATTTTAAAATAATATAAAATCTGACTGGACATTTGAAATTTTTAAGGATCCAAAAGACATTTACTGGAATATAAAACAATTCTGAAGCTATACATACCTAACAACACAGCCCCAACATATAAAGCAAAAATGGACAAAATTTTAGGTTGGAATACACTAACACTGAATCAAATTGGGAGATATTAATATGCATTTCTTATAATCTACTAAAGAAAAAATATCAGTATAGATATGGATGATTTAGAAAGATAAGTTTTATTGTATAAATATGATCTTGCAGAGAACTATACATCCACAACTACTTTCCTTTTAACCACATATGAATCCTAATGAAAACTGACCATATACTAGGCTACCAATGATTATGCCACTTAAGCTTGGGCAAAAGAGTGAGACCCAGTCTCAAAAAAAACCAAAACAAGCAAACAAAAAACCAATACCAATACTATAGACATAACACCACGTGTTACTTTTTCTCCATTACTTTCTTAAATACAATCAACAAAACAATAAACAAAGCCCTGATTTGTAGAATTTGCCAATTTCTGTGGTGTAAATATTCTACCATGGCCAAGTTCAAGCTACTAACATGATGTCACTGAATGTGAAGTTAGAAAGAGATATATAGTAGCCCACCATTGTATATTATTTTTACCATATAGATATGATAGGCATAAATAACACCAATATTAATAGTAAAATATAGTAAGCTAATTAGGAAGTAATGAGTTTGGTATTACCTTTGTTTATAATATAACATTTAATTGTAAGTTCATATAATTCCATTTTCTTCTTGTCTTTTTTTCTTTTTTAGAGATGGGGTCTCCCTGTGTTGCTCTGGGAATCCTCTGGATTCAAACTCCTGGGCTCAAGGAATCCTCCCCCTTCACCTCAGCCCCCATGTGGCTGGGACTACAGATGCACACCACTGTGCCTAGCTGATTCAATTTTTCATAATGTCTGTTTACAAAATTTCTGAAAATTTAACAATCAACTCATAAGCTGGTGCAAGCTGGTTCCAGTATATCCTTGAAAAACCCATACTATTGCCTTTTCTGAAATTTGACATCAAATCACACATTCATTTTAGTATAAAAAATTCTGAAAAGTTATCTGATTTAGCAAAAGTCAATTAACAAAAAGTTACCACTCTGCTCCAAAAAGCCCAAATCAATAATCTATTTATTTACATATTAGTCTAAAGTTTCCACAAAGATTTTTTATTTAGATTATATATTAAAACAGAAAGGATTCCCATGCTTAATTCTGATTCTGAGGTATTTATTTTGCCCTAATACATACTGTTAAGATAACATCAGTATGAATTTGTGTTATTCCAAAATAATCTTACTAGGACATAATCAATTTTTATGAAATCTACTATCTGTTATAGGCTGCTTCATACCTACTATCCCTACCTCATTAGAGTAGAAATAAAGTATCAAAAGCAAAAAGCAGAGAAAGGAATATACTTATGCTATGAGGCAAATACTGAGTTCCTAAACTAAAAAAGAGGGAGAAATAGGAGAAAGTGAGTACAATAAGGGACTTGAGTATCTGTGGATTTTGGTATCCTTGGGGTTCCTGGAACCAATCCCCTGTGGATACCAACGGATGGCTACCTTCTTTGGGATAGTCCTGACTTTATCAAGAGTAGCCAGGCACCAAGAGCCAGACAACCCAGATATATCAAGGGTGTAGTGAGAGGTCTAGGCTACACAGGCACAAGCAACCTACCAATCCTTTAGAGAACATCAGCTAAAAGCCAATGATACTCCTTACAAGTACTCACCCCTAAACTCAAACTCCCTTATTATAATCAAAACTCATAAGCTAGGCTCATATCTAAAACTATAAGCTTCAACCACTTTAGGTGACATACAGATGACCAAAAAACAAAGTAGTGTTTTATTTGGGATTCTCAGGCTTTGGGGAGAAAACTATTCAAGAGACTCTTATCATGGTAGTAGAGGAAACCACAGTAATTGTCCAAGCATTTATCTCCACCTTAAGAAATATACTATGCCAAGACAGAATATTTACTGTGGTAGAATGCAAAATTATTAAAAAAAAAAAAAAAGCTTCAAATTTCCTACTGACAATTATCCTATAGTTTTCCTACCACAATTATTATATTTGCTATCTGCTTTCATGACACTTGACTGCCACCAGAAATGCCATTGTTATAATTTCAATATGCATACAATCATAGCAATCATCTAACAGGACTTATTTAAAATTACCCCTATTTCTCCTGATTTATAGTTGTCATATGACTTCAGCCCTTTGTTTCTCCAACTTACATATAGCACCCCACTCCTTACCTCTGCTGCCTTTTGTCTTTAAGAGTGCCTTATCAAATCCCAAAGGTGACTCACTTTACCTCTATTATGAATGTTTTCTTTAAAAAAATCTGTTGGTCATGCACTTAATTAGAATATAATCCATAATTATTATTGTTGTTGTTGTTTAAACAACAATTTCCCTTTAGTTTTAAAAAATTTTTAAAATATGAGCTTGGGAATTCATAGCCTTGACTGATATTCTGACATGTAGAATTTTCTGTACACTAATGAGGAAAGATTTCTGACTACTGGAGAAGGCACAGAAATATTTAAACAGCCGGGCATAGTGGCTCATGCCTGTAATCCTAGCACTCCGGCAGGCTGAGGCAGGAGAATCACCTGAGCTCAGGAGTTTGAGACCAACCTGAGTAAAGGTGAGACCTGTCTCTACTAAAAATGGAAAAATCAGCCAGGCGTCATGGCACAGCCTGTAGCATCAGCTACTTGGGAGGCTCAGGCAGAAGGATCACTTAAGCCCAGGAGCTGTGGTTGCTGTGAGCTATAATGATGCCACTGTACTCTACCCAGGACAACAGAGCAAGATTCTGCCTAAAAAAAAAAAGAAGAAGAAGAAGAAATATTTAAACAATCATTATGTTTCCATGACTGTCCTCTCAATTATGAACTAAAAAAAAATCTTAAGCCCCCAAGCTGACTGAATGGATCCCCTCTTGGCCAAAGGGACCTCAGAAATGCCCTAAAGCTAAATTGCTGACCATGAGAAGGGAGGTCAAACATGCCTCCTTCTGCCCACTTCCCTACTTGGAGACATCCTTTGTAACTCATTAACAGGCCTAAAGCAAAGCTTAAACCACACCTGCAGGTCATCAATTTACTTAAAAGATCACTTGAGTCTCGATATATGTCAGGTATACATCTGGTGGCTTGTCTCTGATAACAAACTTCTTTATCTTAAAACATTCCAAGCCTTTAGACAAAACTTCTTTCTTTGGCCAATTACAAATCAAAGGATCTTTAAACTCACCTATAACGTGTAATGCCCCACCTCAAGATGTCCTGTCTTTTTGGGCAGGACATCAATACACCTTCCATGCATTGACTTATGACTTTACATGTAATTCCTGTCTCCTTGAAATGCATAAAACTAAACTATAACTCAACCACAGTGAGACCACTTGCTCAAGGCTTCCCGGGTGTGACTCTCAGCTCGTCACACATATTCGGCTCAGAATAAACCTCTTTAAATTATTTTATGAAGTTTGGATTCTTTTCTGTTAACATAAATATAGAAATACAAGAAATTGGGCAGTCAGCGGGACCGGAACAAAGGAGGTGAATGCTGAACGGGGGCCTTTGCCCTGGAAACTGCCAAAGATTTGGCCAGCTTGGGGCGGGACAGAGAGAGTAGGACCCTCTACTGGACAGACATGAGACAGAGGGACAGGGATGCAGTGGGGGCGGCTGGTGGCTTGTTGATACAGCCCACCAAACCAGCATCTGTCAATCCCCGAGCAGTCTGCCCCCAGCACTGGCTCTCCGTGGGTGGGCTGCTGCCATTTTTGGGGTCCACAGCTCAGAGGTGTGTGGCATGCTATGGTTTTAGGCAGCACCCTTCCCCCAGCCCAGGGGCAGCAGGCTCTGCCCCAGTAGATGGGGAGAAGCTAGAAGAGCCACTTTCTCTGTGCAGCTGGAGTGAATCCGCAGGACTTTGGTGCTAAAAAGTAGTCTGCAATATGTTGATTCAGCTAGCCGGGCTGATGTCGGTGGGTGAAGCTTGAGCATGTCGCCCAACACTGGTGCTCTGGAAGGGAGGACACCGTCTGTGGGATCCCAAGACACTGGGGCACGTGGAAATCTTGGGCAACACCTCTCCCCCAGCCCAGGGACTATCACGATGGAGTGGCAGGCTCCACCCTTGGAGGCAGGTAAAAGGGAGAAAAGCCGTTTCTCTGTGTGATTAGCATAATCTGCAAGGCCTTGGTTCTAAGCAATAGTGGGCAGCCTGTGAGTCCATCCATCGCCAGACGGGTTTAGATCATCTGATAAGAACATAACTTCAGGGCTCGCTCTCCGTGTCCAGGTGTCTGCCAGATCTGGGGTTTGTGGACTAGGAAGGAAAATCCTGGCCAGGGTCCTCAGCAATTGTATCAACTGACCCCTCCCATGAGGAGCAGCATCCCAAGTGTGGCAAAAGAGCCCTGAAAAACATATTATTGGCTCCCCCTAGCAGCAGATCAAGCAACCATACAAGCACACACACTCAGGCTTGCAGGCACCAGTTGCGATCTACCTAACCCTTACCCTCACCTAAAGGGGAAACAGGGTCTAAGTAACCCTTGGGAGTGGCAAGACCCTTCCCAAAGATTAGGGCATTTTTTTAACCCTATTTGGGGGCCCAGACCCTAATACAGAGCCATCAAATTATCTAGATAACTGGCTCATCCACACAAACTACAATCAACAACAGAGAGGGTAACCCCACAGCTAAACAAAGTGACTTCCATCTCAAGCTATTAAAGAGCAATGGAGTCATACACACAAGAGTAATCCACCACCTGGGAGCTTAAGCTGGGGCACCAAACTCACTAATCCCCACTGGCAAGAGGTGAAGATAACAGGTAAGATGCAACTTGCTAAAATACCCCTAAGGCAATAAAGGAATAATGTGCCTCTTCCCAGCACTGTCAAGGAACGTTCCTTTGGGGACTTGAAGATAAACCAGTCCTAGCCATAAACCAGTCATAAACCCGTCCTAGCACTCCAAGTTCTCGACCAAGTAGCCTGATGAGAAAGAATCAGCGAAAGAACACAGGAAACATGAAAGATCAGACAGAAAATTCACCCCCAAAAGAAATCATTAGACCCTCAACAACAGATACCAATTTAAACAAAATGATTAAAATGATGGAGGAAGAATTCTGAATATGGATTATAAGAAAACTCAATGGAATTGAAGAGAAAATAGAAAACACAAAGAAGTCACAAGAACAATACAGGAAATGAATGAAAAATTCTCTAAAGAAATTGACATATTACAAAATAACCAAACAAATACTGGAAATGAAAGAAGCATTTAAAGAACTACAAAACACAATGGAAAGCCTTAAGAATAGAATGGTCACGCAGAGGAAAGAATCTCAGAGGTTGAAGATAATGCTTATGTGCTAAACAAATCAGATGAAGAAAATGAACACAGAAGCAAGACACAAGAACAAAATATACAAGAAATGTGGGATTACGTAAAGAAACCAAATATAAGAATTATGTGTGTCCCAGAGAGAGAAGAAGAAAATACACAAGGGCTGGAAAATCTATTTCTTGTAATACTGGAGGAAAATATGCCTGGCCAGAAATCTAGATATCCAGATATAAGAAGTATGGAGAGTTCACCAAGAAATAAATGGAGACCTACCACTCGATCTGGCAATCCCACTACGAGGCATCTACCCAAAGGAAAAAAAGTAATTTTATCAAAAATATGCCTGTACTTAAATGTTTATTGCAGCACAATTCACAATTGCAAAGATGTGGAATCAACCTATGAGTGGATTAAGAAAATGTGGCATGTATATACACACACAAAAACACACACACAAACACACACACACCCACCATGGAGTACTACTCAGCCATAATCCTGGAGACCATTACCCTAAGGTGAAGTATCTCAAGAATGGAAAAACAAACACCACACATAGTCTCTAGTAATTGGAAGCTAGTCGATGGGCACACATGAACACAAAGAGATGTAAAAGTAATTGAAAATCAACAAAGTAGGAGAGGAGTGAAGGGAAGGGCTAAAAATTTACATATGGGGTACAATGAACACTATTTGGGTGATGGGCCCACTAAAAGCCTCAACTTAAGCATTATAAAAGGTATCCACGTAGGAGGCCAAGGCAGGCGAATCATTTGAGCTCAGGAGTTTGAGACCAGCCTGAGCAAGAGAGATCCTGTCCCTACTAAAAAAACAGAAAGAAATTAGCTGGACAACTAAAAAATATATAGAAAAAATTAGCCAGGCATGGTGGTGCATGCCTGTAGCCCCAGCTACTCAGGAAGGCTGAAGTAGTAGGATTGCTTGAGCCCAGAAGTTTGAGGTTGCTGTGATCTAGGCTGATGCCATGGCACTCTGGCCTGGGCAAGACAGTGAGACTCTGTCTCAAAAAAAAGGTATTCGTGTAACAAAAACATTTGTACCCCTTAATATTTTCATTTCAAATTTAAAAAGAAGCATAATCAACATCATATGAATAACAATGAACTAAAATCCTGGCTTTATACAGAATCTTCAAACATTCAGGCAGATGTCCAATAGAAAAGAATAACTAGTTAGAAATAAGTCCATTAACTTTAATATAATTCAAGTATACAAGGCACAGAGCACTAATATATCAACAAAGGGAAAATCTTAAAATACCTCATTTTAAGAGAGTTGAAAAAATTATTATAAAGGGAAAAATTTCTTTTTATGTACCTTTGAACAAAAGACATTAAACAAAATTAAAATCCGAAAGAAACTACTGTTCTTCCATAAATTAAATGTTTGAAAAAAATTTAATTAAGCTTGAGAGTTTCAAATGAACAAAATTGCACTAACTTATTTTTATACATCAGCTGTTTCCTAGGGGTGATTAAATAAAAAAAGCTACTCTGCAAATTTTAATAATTTTCTCAACTTCTGTTTGAATGTTTGCAACATTAACAACCATTTTTACTTATTTATGTGGCTTAATAATTCCCCAATATGAAGATGTTTTTCTATTCCAAGATAACCAAACTGTTGGAGAGTTTTCTAACTGAAATTGCTCTGTCATGCTATTTACACAATTGCTACTTAGAGAGTTGAAGCAAAATACAAATTTGATTAAAACATATTATTGTTATAATTTCCAAAACATTTAACTGGAAAAGTCAAAGTGAGTGAGATCATAGGTAAAATTATTAAGAAATAAATGTGACTTAGTTTGACTATTTTTTCAGTTATTTTGCCCCATTTCTTTGTAAAATGTTTCCTATTATATTTTTTGAAAGCTAAGATACTCATTCTACTCTGAAAAGACTAAAAAGTCTATTAAATAAAAATACTAAATTAAAATTGTTTAAAATGCAATCAAAATGATTTTTCAAAGTAGAAAAATATAAATCCAGATGTATCCTACAATATAGGTCTATTCAACATACAATAATAATATATATTATTATTCATATCTATATTTAGTAGTGAAGTCCCCATACTGAACAGAATTTTAGAAATTATAAGCAGTCTTAATTGTACACCAGTAGAAAATCATAAGTACTAGACTGAAAAAAGAAAAAATATCTGAGAATAAATTTTAACTGAATTTACACATGCATATTAACTTAATTTCAGCTCATTTGCCGAGAATCAGATTAAGCAAATGATTTAGATAATAGCCATATATACAATATCTCTGTTGGGAAGGAACAACAAAATTCATTTTAGTGATGTAGGACATGTTGAGAGTTTGAGAGTTTTGCAGAATTATCTGAATGGAATTATCAAGTGAGCAGTTGGATACACTGGTCTGAAGCTCAAGAGAGACGTCTGAGTAGAAGGTAAGGTTAGGAAATCATCATCATGTATAGTAAGTAACTAAAGCCATAGGAGTAGGTAAGCTGAAGAAAGAATTCTGGGGCAACACAAAGAAATAAGAGCTAGCAGATAACAAGGAATAGTTTCAGAAATCTGAAAGAGAATAGTCAGGATGATAAGATGGGAACAAGGAAGAAGTAGTGTGATCGAAGTTTTAGAGAAGTTAAAGTGAAAAGTATTCACTGAATTTGGCAACAAGATACCAACAGTAATCTTACTAAAAGCAATTTGAGTAGATTAATGAAGCTAGAAGCAAAATTACTGGGGTAGGTAAGAAAGTTGAGATTAGAGGCATGGAGTCTTTGTTCATTAAAAAAATAAAATACTGACTTAATAATAAAATACGTACTTAATGTGCCATGCATTGAATTAGGATGTTTTGAGATGCCAGGCACTGTGGGGATACTGATGAGCAAGATAGCCCTCACAGTATTTTTATAATCTGCTAGGCAAGACCAATCATAACTACATCAGTTATTTTAACTGTATGTAACAGAAATCTTACTTAGTTTAAACCAAAAGAAAATGTTGGATAGCTCAAAGAACTGTCGGAAGGCTAAAGAAACAGCTCAGAAGCTATGAAATGAAGAAGGACACAGAGTACAGTGAAGACCTATCTCGTGGCTGCCACTACCAAGCATTAGATGGTACAGTTTGTATCACCAATCTCACTGGCACTAAATAACGGATGATGCCCCAAGCATGAGTACTCTGCTCCCCTTCCCCCCCCAAAAGTCCTACTGAACTATAACCACTGCCAGGAAGAATTCTCTGGTGTCTTCATTTACGGGTATCATTAACTCATGAATTCAAAAGTGGGGCAGATACTTCTCATTGGCTGATTCCAGTTCAGCTGTCCACACCCTGGCTACAAGGGAAGCTGGGGGAGTGAGTATACAGCTCTTCTACTAGTGGAGGTGGGCTCTGTCTCCTAGTAAGACTCATAAGGTACAGCCTTATTTAAACACAGGAAAAGGCTCAGATGAAGAGCAGCTATATCAGAGATTAAAAATACATAATGAAGTAAGTAACACTAGCTTAAACAAGATAGATGTTTATTTTTGTCACATAAAGAAAATATGGAGGACAAGAGTCCAGGGCTCATGTGGTTGTAGATCCATAGTCATAAGGGATATGGGGTTATCTGGCTGCTCTGCTGTCCTTAAAGTGCCATCTCATGACCTAGGATGGCTACTCAAAGACCAGCCAGCACATTCACAATCTAGCCAGGAGAAAGAGGAAGGGGCAAAGAAGAGAATGCCCTTTCCCTTTAATGATACATTACAGAAATCATATTCAACTTATATTTCATTGCCCAAAATTTAATCATAAGGGAAAAAAGGGAATATAGTCATTTGCTATGTGGTAATAAGCCTCGCTAAAAATTAGAGTCCTTATTACTAAAACAGAAGGGATGAATGTATGATAGTTGGCAAGTAGTAGCATCAACCACAACAGGCCCACATGAAAAGCAACCACTAAAATAGGATATGTAATAACAATGAAGAGTAGTGAGGCAAATACAAAAAAGAACTACGAGAACATATAGCATAGGATCCCAATCTGGTCTACAAAGGAAGAAAGGTCAGGTAAAGGAGGAATAGTTAGCTAGATGGAAAGGTTGAAGGCAGAAGGCGAGGAGGAGAAAGGGAAGAAAGTTAGAGCCAAGGGAAACATGTAAAAGCCTAGCATGATACACAGAAAAGAAATTTAAGAGTCTATAGTGGGATGAATGCTAGAAAGCAAGAGGAAGAATGGAATAAGATAATACTTGTCAGGTAGGCAGGGAGCTTATCTTGTGTAATGCCTCTTAAATTCAGCAGCTTGGACTTAATCATAAGGATGGCATCAAGTCACTGAATTAAAAGCAACACAGTGATATAATCAGATTTGAAATTTAGAAAACTCACTAAGACCAGAGTGTGGAGCCTGGATTAGAGGAGAATAAGGTTAGAAGCAGAAAATTAAGTAAGAGGCAGTTGTAGTTTAGGATAAAATGAAGAGGCCTAGTCCAGGGTAGAGGTATAGGGATAGAGAGAAGGATTCACAGCCAGTTAGGAAGTATAATGACAGGCCTGGTGATTGAAGGAAAACTGGGAATAAGTCAGAAAGAAGAGTCAAGTCTGACTCTCAGGTTTCTGACTTGGACCCTTGGGGATGGACATCATTTATTAAGACAGAGAATACTAAAGGAGATGCAGAGTTTTTTTTTGTTTTGTCTTGTTTTTTTGGAGGAAGGGAATAATTAGTTTCAGTTTTAACAGGCTGAGGTCAGATGAGTCTGAGGTCCCATGAAATATTTGATTATAAGCTGTTGTCTTTAAGTGTCCAGAATCAGAAAATGGGGGAATGGATCTAACATGTTTTAGCACAATCAGCACTGAAGCCCTGAGAGTGAATTCTATGGCCTGGAGAAGACGTAGTAAGACTAGTATATATCATGCTGGAGACTCAGACTTGTGGGGGGATGGGGGAAAGGGCATTTATTGAAATCTTAAAATCTGTACCCCCATCATATGCCGAAATAAAAAAAAAAAAAGACTACTATATAGCTGACAACAGAGCTCCAATTAGCCCAGTTACTTAAAAGATGGGAAAAGAAAAACTAGGAGACATTTATCTCACCTCTCTGAGATTTTGTTTTAGTAGGTCTAAGGAAGATCCTAGGAATCTTGAAACTCTTTATCTTAATTAATTTAGTTTAATTCTGATGAAAAGGGTTCAGAGTTTTCTGATTATCATTGTTATAAATCTGTGTGGTCCAATGAATTAGTCTCTAGAGATAATCTGTGGGTGGAGGATGAGGATGGAGAATTCCTTGGTTAAATTAGTTTAGGAGATGTTACATACTACATCCTGCCCAATAAACCCTCATTTTTCCTCTTGGAGATTCCCAGTGCATGATAGCAAATTAAAAGCTCCAGAAGTTCGGCATTTCGTTAGATAACCTAATTAACTCTGTTGAACAAATTATTCCTCAAACTTATTTACCTTCAGAATACTCCTATCTTATAACACCTAAAAATATTCTATGATCTGAACACACTGCTAGAGACTTTTAACAAAACAGAGAATCACTATAAACCATGATAATGATAATAGACATTAATTAGCAGTAAAGACCACAATAAAAGATGTATATGCCCCTAGAAATGATAATGTACAAAGATATAAACAACAGGAATGAAAAAACTCAAATAGACAACACTAACAGAAATAAATAATAAAAGAAGAAAAACTGGTAAGAGAAAAAAGAAAGTCAGTTCATAAAAAGCCTTGGATGCTACAAATGCAACCCCCATCCTTCAAGGCCTTAATCAATTAAATTTTCTCTATAGAGCTTATTATGATCTGCTTCTATGGAAGAGATGCCTCTGTGGAAGAGATAACAGTAAAAGGCAATAAACATGAGCTTTGTAATGAAAAGGATCTATGTTCACACCCTGATTTTGTCACTTACTAGTCAAATTAACCAGCCAATATGTGCCTCAAACAGTTGACAAAAATAGCAACAATACCAACTGCCATTTATTCATCACTTACTATATACCAAGCCCATTACATACCAATTTACTATTCACAATGCTTCAAGATAGGGGAATCATCTTTATTTGTTAGGCAATGAAACTGAAGCTCAGTAAATTTAAGCAATTTTTCTAAGACATTGAGAGGTTGTTTTGAACATCAAGAGGAACAAGGTATGAATGAACTATTCTGAAGGCTATAAAGCTCCATACAAATTTTAGGTGTTATTAAATAAGAATGTGTGTAAATATCTTTGCCATCTGTATACATTGGCTTGTAAATAAAAGTTCCAGTTTCAATTATGGTACTATCTAATTAAAAAATAATGCCAATACTTTTGCACATTCTCCAGACACATCCCCAGGAATGACAGAAAATTAAGTAAAAGTAAATATACAAGTCCTATTGAAGTGAAAGTATATGAGGGTTCTAGGAATTTGACTGGACTATTTTGGGTCAGTGCTATGGGTAATCCACTTTATCTCAACAAAGCTTTAACTTCTTATGTATATGTCTTTAATCTGAAACAGCTCCTTCCATGTCTCTATGACTAGTGGTACTTGATCACTCAGACCACATGTGTTCTTCCTTAGGCATAATATTCACCTGTATAAGTGCTAGTTACCATGCTAGGTGCTAAAGATACAAAAATGAATAAGATATAAAATCTGTCTTTAAGGAGAACTCAGTCTAGTGGGGAAGATACTATCAATATTGACATTATTAACATATTAATTTTATTTTATATTCTTAATTTTCCAGATTAAACAGAAAAACAAATGGTAGAACAGTTTTCACTCCCATTTTGGACACTCAATTTTATAAAACAAACAAGACAAAAAGCTGTTTTTAAAAAATCTACAAGACTAAAAGGAAAATCAAATCAAATTAATCCCCCTGACTTAAAATTTCTCAAAAGCTTCCAAATAAATTTAGAAAAAAATCCAAACATGTTACCATAATCAATGAGCTCTACTTGATTTGGCCTCGGATGACCCTCAATCTCATTTCACATTACTATCATCTTTGCTTGCTAGAGTCCAGCTTCCAGCCTTTTTTCTGTTCTAGGAACAGAAAAACATTCTTGCCTTAGGTCCTTTTCTGATCACTCAATCAAAAGCAAAATCCACTAGAGTTTCTCATATATCTAATACATTTCTTCTTAGCATCTATTACTAACTGATAATATATTGTTTACATTTTTTTATTGTCTGCTTCCATCTTGTAAAATGAGAATGTCATAAGAAAATATATACATTTTGTATCTTGTGCACCAAAGTATCCCAGCACCTAAAATAACACCTGGCACAAGTAGGTGCTCAATAAATATAATATCCATGAATGAATTACAGAATCAATGAGCGGCTGAGCTAGAATATAAATCCAGCTTTGACTGGCTATGAATCCTACAGTCTGTTGACTACATCATATTGTCATGAGGAAAGAGTTAAATCTGACTTATTTCTGTATTCTCTACATCTCCTAGCACATTGCTTTGTGTAAAATATCTTAGCAATATATACTTATTGAATAAAATAATATTTTAGATTTCATACTTTAAATTCTTAGGTACTAGAATAACAAACAAAATTATGTGAGCACCTGTAAGTACAGAACTAATTCACACCATCCTGTCTTTTTAGAATACTTCCCCAATCCCCCTCCCCTCCTTTTTCCAGTTAAAAAATTCCTACTTTGCCTTCAAGAACCACAACTTGTTTTTATTTTTAAGTCTTTCCCAGCACCAAAAGAAACAAATATACAACTTCTGAACTCTCACAGCAATTTTTTTTCCTATCCTTACTATATGACTGATTTTCTCTATAACTCTCTTTCTCTCCTTCTTCTCTTCCTTCCTTCTTCCCTCCATATCCTCTTTTTTTAGGTAAGGAGAGAAGCTTAAAATTTTAGACATATGCATCTACAGTCCTCAGATTACAATAAATTATTATACTATTTTAAATGATGTATGTCTTAAGTGCTACAAAAATTGGTACTGGTGTCAGAGATGTTTATTAAAAGTATAATTTTTCCAAAAAAAAACAAAACCCCAGCTCTCCACAATAATCCTTTTCTGGGGTTCAACATAGCTAAAGTTTCATTATATTGCCACTTATATTAATAATTTACACGGGAGATTGTCACAAAAATTAGTTATTTTATCCTGACCATGCTGCCTAAAGGACATAACCCTTCATTTGACAGATAGGATCTTGTTTTATTCATTGCACCAAAAATTTTCCTAGCTCATAAATAAAAAGGGCTCTTTCTTGTTCATTTAAATTGGAATATTAATAGTAATAAAAAATATTTTTGCCATTTTAGCAACAAAACTTATTTGACACAATATTCATGTTTCTAAGTAAAGAGTTAAAAACTTTAGAGGCAGTATATTCCAAAGGCCTCTTCAGCGAATTTTCTAAAGTACAGAATGATCAATACAAATCAGCCTGTAACTGTACCTTCCAAACGTCAATTGGAGGGAATCTGTGCATTCAATGGAATGCCAAATAGTACTGGCAGACATTTACTCTTATAGAAAGAGATTGCTATGTTTGCATTGTTCTGTTAATAGCATGCTAAGAAGTATGTTTCCTGTAGAGTCACTAATGGACAGAAAAAAATATATAGTAAGGCAGTGAATAGTGGATAGCCATTCATGCTCTATTGGTCTACAGTTACTAGAGAGAAGAAAGAGTAAGTCCTATAATCTTAGGCAGCTATGAAAAAGAATCATCTCTTGTTAAAGCTCAAGAGAATCTGAAGAGGGAATAAAAGAGAAAAAAGTCAGACAGATTATGCTGTCAATTTTAGTTGTCATAATGTGCTTCAGAGATAAAACATTCCTCTGAATGGCAATTGAACAGATGGAAATTTTCATTTTTGGTTAACTGGATAGAAGAATTGGACCAGTACCTAAAATGACATTGAAATGAAGCTCAAACCCCCTCCCACAAGAAAGAAACAGATGCATCACTCCAGATACAAAATAAATTATTGAACAGTGCATATATTATATTGGCATCATTGTATACAACTGTACATCTGCACAATGTTTTAGTCTCCTGGTGAGAGAACAGACATTTCTGAAAGGGAAAATAGGCAACTATTGAAGTGAATCAGATAAGTACACCATTTGGGTAAGAAAAGCCAAAGCAACACTTCACTGAATTTGAAGTTATTCACGCTGGGAGGAAAAAAGAACCACAAATTATACTGATTCCAATGCTCTTGAACTTATACATTGATTTAAATGTCATAGATTTTGGAATATAAAAATCACATTTTCAGGATTTTCATAATCTTAAATCAGAATAAGAAAAAATGACTACTTAAGACCCGAAAGAAGTTAGGGCTGACTACCCTCCTTGCTTGATCTGGCAGAGAAGTGAGTGACATATTAAACTAAAATTACGCTCCTTATCTTAATTTAGGATTAGAAGGGACTCACAAAATAGATAACTAAAAGGAGATCTATTTTGGTGATTTAAAATTAATAAGTGATCATTTGAGTTATAAACTAAGGAAATGGTATTGAGATGAGTTCGACTCTTTGAAATTCCACTTCTACTTTCTGATAATAACTGTCCTGCTTGATCCTTTCCCACTGCTATCCTAGCCAGCTTTTGCATATGGCTGGAGTTGATCCATGCAGGCAGCTTGCACCATCTTACACTTCCACTCAGTCTTCCTATCAATCCTTTCCACTCTCTCCTAATTCATTAATTCTTAGTCCAGCTACAAGGGAAATATGAGGATACTGGTTTTAGAGGGTAGGTAAAACAAGCAAGGCTTATCATTTTGTTTCATTTTTAAGATGTAATCTCAGTTGGCATTGGGCCAGCAACATGCCTGTGTTATATGGTGACCATATAAGAAGGTCTGATGAGGGAAAATAGATGATGCCTGAGATGGCAGATCCTGTGGTTAATATCTAAGACAGAAAGGATCAAAAGGGAAAATGTTTCCTATATAAAAAGATTTTATTGTTAAATAATAGAAAGTCTGACTTCTTTTTAAATCATTCATCACAAGGTAATAAAATATTTCTACTAAATATCTAAAGGTGCAGACTATATTATCAGACATGACTTCCAATGAAACTATACTTAATAAGGACTCTCTATCATGCAGACCGACTGAATTATTTCACACGAGTAGCAGAACAGCACAGATAAGAAAAACATGTTCTGTGTAACCCTACAAAATATTAATGGAGAGCATATAGCATATGGGCACAATGAATCATAAGTCTGTATTATGTTGGCGCACAGTCTTCACAATGGTTTTCCCTTTAGAAATGAAAGTTGCACAGGGAAGTCATTCTTTGCAATCTCCCAATCATTTTTAAACACAGGCAAATGTGAAATAGGGAAGAGCTCATTAAAGATATAGAAAGGCAAATATAACCTTAAAGTATAAGGAGGTTGGGCCCATCTGGACTTATTAGACAGAGAAAAGCCTTGAGGGGAATAGCTGGGGATGTGGGATAGGAAAAATAGTTAGAAGGTAATTGGGAAAGGGGAACTCGAGTTGGCTCCCTCCCTGGGGTATTTCTGCCAAGGAAGGAGAGTAAGAATAGAACCTTCAAGAATAGTATCATATGGTGGCTAGATGCCCAAAGAGAGTCTATTGCTAGAAAAAGGCCAGAGTATAATATGGTAATAATTCACAGAAGAATAAGAGAAAGAAGTGGACCAGAAATCATATTTTATCCCTCTGACTCATTCCAATACTTTCTTCTTTATTTAAACTTACACTGCTCTATGGTTTCCAGTCTCTCTATTAGCAGTATCTCTCATTGTCACTCTGTAATCAGTCTTATATTAATATAAGTGGAGATTTTATTAATAGATAACCTAAAACAAAATATTTCACAAAATAGGCTATATATTCCAGTGGTCACTGGTCATGGGACTGACAAAGCAGGCCGGTGGACCCTCACCAAAGAGCCAGGTAAAATTTCTAGTTATAGGCAAGAAAGCAAGTAGGAATCCCAGGTTTTCTTAAATGAGGGCAGAAAGAGATCAAAAGCACTAAGCTGAAGTAACCGGTATTTTCATTTTAAGTAAGTTTGATTTCAAATTAATTTCACTGTTGTTAGAGATAGACAATTAAGATTCTTATTTTGGTATCTGTATGTTTTCTTACCAAACATAATATCAACATGCCATTTATTGACATTAACATGAAATAAGCTAATTTCTGAATAAAGCGTTTCCTTAACATGGATAATATAGTTTGGAAAGTGTGAAAGATAACCTCTGAACATTTGTACACACAGAAACTAGTAAATCTGATGGGAGGCTGGATTTACCTCTCTACATATAAAGCCTGAAATAGGATAATGAAAAGCTGAAGTGCTATTAATGAAACCATATGTAGCAAATAAATATTAAACATACTCATCTTCCATCAAAAAGGAGCATCAGAAACTAAAGCTCTTTTAATACCATTGTTCATCTTTTTCGCTGGGTACATGATTAATATTAATACATTTTCAATGCTAATAAATTATATACTCTGCTAAGCATTGGTCCTTTAACACTATGAAGATTTTATTCCACTCCTCAGCAATCAATTATAACAATTTTGATTTTTTTCTATCATATTGTCTTCTAACATTTTTATTTTGTCCATCAAAAATCATTATGCAAATTCCAGGCAAAAAAGAAAATTCTCTCAATCTAGAATTCTAAGCATTGTTAACTTTTCTGATTTGTAAAAGGTAAAAATCAAAAACAAACAACATAAACCAAACCACAAAGTAAAATAACAGAACATCTAATTTTTTTGAGAACCTTCTCTAAATATTAATAATTCCAGAATAAGGTACTCTGACTCCATAGCAAACATTTTCCAAAATACATACAGTATTGAAGACTAACATTGACAGCATTATCCCTATATACGAGTATAACTATTCTTTTTTAAAAAATTGAGATGAAAATCACACAGCATGAAATTTATTATTTTAAAGTGTACAATTCAGTAGCATTTAGCATGTTCACAATGTTCAGAACCACCCACTCTATCTGGTTCTAAAACATTTTCATCGTTCTCAAAGAAAACCCCATAACCATTTAAGCAGCCTCTCCTTGTTCCCCCCTCCTCCTAACCGTGGCAATCTGCTATCTGTCTCAATGGATTTACCTATTCTGGATATTTCATATAAATGGAATCATGTAAGATGTGTCTTTTGTGCCTGGCTTCTTATCATAACATGTTCACAGGTTCGTCCATGTTGCAGCTTTTATCAATTGGTACTTCATTCCTTTTTATGGGTTAATAATATTCCACTGTAGGTATATAGCACATTTTCTTTATTCCTTCATCTGTTGATGAATGCTTGAGTTGTTTCTGCCTTTTGGCTACTATGAATAATGCAAGTATGAACATTCATTTTCAACAGGCATTTTTTTTGAGTACTTGTTTCAATTCTTTTGGATTTATACCTAGGAGTGGAATTGCTAATTTTACGTTTAACTTTTTGAGGAACCATCAAACTGTTTACCACAGCAATTGCATCATTTTACATTCCCACCAGTAACATACAAGGGTTCTTATTTCTTTACATCATTGCCATCACTTATCACTATTTTTATTATTATAACCATCATAGTTTGTTGGTCATTTGCATATCTTCTTTGGAGAAATTTCTAGGCAAGTCCATTGGCTATTTTTAAATTGTTATTAGTCTTTTCATCATTGAGTTATAAGAATTCTTTATATATTCTGGAATCTAGACCCTTATTATAGGACTTAACAAATACTTTCTCCCATTTTGTAGGTTGTATTTTCACTTTCTTAGTAATGTCTTTTTATGAACAAAGTTTTTAATTTTTATAAAGTCCAATTTATCTATTATTTTCTTTTTGTGTGTGTGCATTTGGTGTCATATCTAAGAATTCATTGCCAGGTCCAAGGTCATGAAGATTTACCTCTATGTTTTCTTCTAGGAGTTTTATAATTTTAACACCTGTATTGAAGTAATTGATCCATTTTGAATTAATTTTTGTATATGATATAAGGTAGGGGTCTAACTTCATTGTTTTGCAAGTGGATATATAATTGTCTCAACACTACTTGTTGAAGAGACTATTCTTTCCCCCACTGAATGGTCTTGGTATCCTTGTTGCAAATCAACTAGCCAAAGATGTATGGGTTTATTTCTGAACTTTCAGTTCTATTCCATTGGTTTATACTGATCCATTAAACTGTATATTTTTCTAAGTGCTCAAAGTGTAAGTATAAACGAGTTTAGGTAAGAAACACTACTCTGAAATCTTTAGTTTGATCTAAGGTTTCTCACTAGCCTGGTGACATGCTTTCTTAACAGTAACCACATCTGTAACCTGAGTTATACCTTTGGCTGGGATGAAACCCTGAGCTGGCACTGATTTTAAGCATTCTCTTTCTGGAGCCAACATGAAGAAAGATAGAGGGTTCCTTAGATTCCCACAAATTCTTATCCTAAACATATGATACTAAGACAGCCACTACCAAACTCTCTCTTTGTTCAGCTCACCATCACTGGGAGAAGGGTGGTAAAAGAAGAGAAAGGTGACAAAAAGAAGGAATAAGTTTCTATTCTCAGATCTAAACCACTTGTTAGCAATAGCTAATAAGCTTGGGCCAACTGACCAACAAGCCAGTTTACTACCTACCTATAGGCATGTGCAATCATTACTAGTAAACTCACAGCCACTAATATTCAATCCATATAATATAAGCTCTTTTTTTTTTAGATCTCTGTTGTAAGATTTTATTGTAAGTTTTGTGAACACTTGGTGTGTTTGCTGCAAATGACTCATGTTCTATGGATTTGTGAATTGAGAATCCAGTACATGGAAATGGGCAAATAAAAGTGAAGGGGTAAATGTTTTATGTTGGTTCCAAAGATGTTTTCTGAAGGTACTAGCAAGATTAATTTTCAAAATAGTTTTAAAGGAAAGAGGTCATAGGAATTATTTGTTTTTATACCCATATTATAAAAAGTATAGAAAATTTTTGTTTTTACTTTATCCTCAACTAATCATTTGGTAGCTAAAATCATAACTTAGCTAAATGTGATCTACCAAGCCCATAACTTGCCACTGTTCTCAACAACTAAGCACCATTAATGGATTTATTAACAATTCACAATACAATGCCACTAAAAGGTGAACAGAGGGTAACATGTTTTAAAATGTGGTATGATCATGGAAACATCTATTATTTTTACTTTTAGGGGAAAGGAAGTAGCTTCTTTGCTGCCAAAGATACCATTAGCATTAGATGCTGCTTGAAATTTACACATGAAATGTTAGAAGTCTGTTTATTTCCCCACATCTATCAGAGAAACAGAACACTTAAAAGTAGCATAGTAGTCATGTAACCAGAAACTGTTAACCCTTGCAAATATTCTACATCACCAGTATTAGGTACTATAAGAATACTCCCATGTACAAGCCAAAGTCCACAGTGTCATCTCAGGATCTAATAATCCCACTTCCTTATAAGAGACCTAGTGCCCCCTGGACACGAGAGAGGTGCAGAAGGACACAGGGGAGAGATCTTGGTCCTGGACTCAAGTGGCAAGGAAGCCCTCACAGACATATCCAACAGGGTAGTGTGGAGAGGCGCTGAGGAAATGGGATCTATGAGAGCACCCATCCTCCACCCCGGCTGGAGAACAGCCATACTGCATAGGGACGAAGCATTCAGAGTGAATTAGCCTAGCCCCTGGTTCCCATGACAAATGAATGCCCTGGGCGCCCTGGCTGAACAGGAGCAGTGCCCCTCGCCCTACTCATTACAATAGGCAGTGCGGCTTAAGCCAAGAAACTCACAAGTGGCTGCTGCTCCTCAGCAGAAACATACCCCTGGCAGAGGCCCCTGCAGAGAGGCCTACCTCTCTCTCCTTGGGGTCTTGTGGTGGAGCAGGTGTGCATAACTGGGGACCCTCCCTGCCCACCAGCGCCCCAACGAGATATGCACATTAGTGGGTCAGACACACAGAATAAGGGGTGGTACCATGGCTAGTCTCAGGCAGTGAGGAAACTCATGAGAACTATTCTGATCAGGGAATGCTATTGAGTTTCAGGGAGCGAACAGGGAGGGCGCTCACTCCACCCCACAGAAAAATGACGTGCTAGTCAGCAAGGGCAAAAAGAGCCTGGCCTGGGACCGCAATCATGCCCTTCATTGGGAACAGCCTTCCCAGCTTGGAGAGATTGCCCTGAATTTCATGGCAGCAGCTCCCCCTAGTGGCCAGATAAGCAACCTCTGAGCACGGAGGAAGCTTTCCAAAGCCTCTCAGGGTCTCACAATCCAGCTAGGATTTGTCTTGCTCCTCCCGCCACCTCAGGAGGAGTAGAGATCAAGCAACTCCCTGGGAGCTACAGGGTCTCTCCTAAAGCTTGGGGCATTCGTTTGCCCCACCTGGGGAACCAGAGCTTACCATAGGCACAAAAGACTATCTTGTTAGTCAGTTCTTCCACGCAATCTTCAATCAACGACAGGGAGAACAACCCTATAACTAAGCATAGTGCCTCCAACCCAAACAAACAGGGAATGGCTGATTTACACTCACAAGTACTACCCACCATCTCAGAGATTAAGCTGGGGAAACTAACTCATTAGATGTTGTTGGGAAGAGGTGAAGACAGCAAGTCAGAGGTAACCCTAGAGGTTCATCAACCCTACTAGAACACCCCCATAGGCAATTCAGGACCAGAACCCCTTTTCCTGGGACACTTAGGGATAGCTCTTCCAAGACCCACAGATAGGCCTGTAAGCCAGGCTAGCACCCATAGGTCTCAATCAAGAGGCCAAATGACAGGGAACCAGCAAAAGTACTAGAGAAACATGAAAAATCACAGAGAAAGGACACCCCCAAAAGAAAACAATAACTCCTTACCAATGGATATCAACCAAAACAAAAAGATTGAAATGGCAGATAAAGAATTTCAAACATGAATTATAAGGAAACTCAATGAAATACAAGAGAAAATAGAAACCCAACACAAAGAAACCACGAAAACATTGCAGGAAATAAATACTAAAGAAATTGAGCTGAAAGACCTCTATAAGGAGAACTATGAAAGACTGAGGAAGGAAATCATACAGGATGTAAACAAATGGGAAAACATATCATACTCATAGATCAGCAGAATCAACATATTAAAATGTCTATATTATCCAAAGTGATTTACAGATTCAATGCAATCTCCATTAAAACACCAATGTCGGGGGCAACCACAGCAACAGTAAAAATAAATACATGGGACCTGATTAAATTAAAACACTTCTGAAACGCCAAGGAAACAATCAATAAAGCCAACAGACAATCCACAGAATAGGAGAAAATATATGCATGCTATACATACAATAAAGAGCTAATATCCCTTTACAAAGAATTTACAAAGAACTCAAGCAAATCAGTAAGAAAAAAATCAAACAACCCCATTAAAAAGACAGGGGCTAAAGACATGAACAAAAACTTGTAAAAAGAAAATAGAATGGCCAAAAAACATATGAAAAAATGCTCAGTATCTCTAATCATCAGGGAAATGCAAATCAAAACCACAATGAGACACCACTTAACTCCAGTGAGAATGGCTTTTATCAAAAAGTCCCAAAACAGATGCTGGTGTGGATGTGGAGAGATAGGAACACTCATACACTACTGGTGGGACTGCAAACTCGTATAACCTCTATGGAAAGAAGAATGGAGATAACTCAAAGAACCAAAAGTAGACCAACCATTGATCTAGCAATCCCATTACTGGGTATTTACTGAAAGGAAAAAAAGTCATTTTATCAAAAAGACACTTGCACTAGAATGTTTATTGCACCACAATTCACAATTACAAAGATATGTAATCAAGCCAAGTGCCCATCAATATATGAGTGAATTAATAAAATGTGGTATATGTATACCATGGAGTCTTACACAGCCATAAAAAAGATGGTGAACTAATACCTTTTGTAACAACCTGGATGGAACCAGAGATCATTCTTCTAAGTGAAGTATTACAAGAATTGAAAATCAAACACTACATGTACTCACTATTAAATTAGAATTAATCCATCAACACTCACATGTACACATGATATGAAAACTTATGTTTTCAAGCAGGTGGGAGGGAGGAGGAAGGGATGGGTAAATACACACCTAACAGGCATAATGCACACTATCTGGGTGATGGGCACATTTAAAACTTTGACTCAAACTATACAAAAGCAATTCATGTAACCAAAATGTTTATACCCCTGTGATCTTCTGAAATTAAAAAGAAAAGGATGAAAAAGATTTAAATATAGCAGATACGGTGAATTCGTGTATATGTAAAAAGTACTAATGTGACACAAAAGAAAATTTTAATGGTACAAAAGAAGTGTCAATTGGTATATGTTGTGGTACACACTAATAAAAAGTAGCATACTACAAAATCACTTTCAAGATCATTTTTGTTGAACTATACAGGGAAAATACAGCCTGAGTTCTTAGGAGTTTGGGGCTAGACATAATCTCTCCAGATCTCAGTTGTTGCATGTATAAATGAATAAAACTACCCATTAAAAAGGTCCTGCACTGACAATCCATATCTGGGAGGAAATAATAGTGTCTCATAGTTCTTAGGAGTTTGGGGCTAGTCATAATCTCTCCAGATCTCAGTTGTTGCATGTATAAATAAATAAAACTACCCATTAAAAAGGTCCTGCACTGACAAGCCATATCTGGGAGGAAATAATAGTGTCTCAAAGTTACACACACAAACATACAAAGATACAGAAGCTTAAAAATTTTAATGACTCAATGATTTTTCTATCTTTCTTCAAGTTGGTTATATGGTTTCTGAAACATAGCATATTGAAATTAGAAATACTCTAATATAAATTATGCTAGATTTTTAAAAACTTTTGTTTTATGGAGAACTACAAATAGAAAGTCAATGCTCTCATGTGGAAAACTTAAAGATTAAGCCAGGTGTGGCAGCACGTGTCTGTAGTCCCAGCTATGCCTAAGACTGAGCAAGAGGATTGCTTGAGCCCAGGAGGTCAAGACCAGCCTAAGCAACATAGTGAGACCCCATCTTCAACCAAACAAATTTTAAAAATGTACATAAAATTTAAATATCTCACATCTACATTTAATGCAGTCTTGATGGCTCATAATTGTACTTTTGAACTACAATAACAATCTATACCAATCTCCAATGTTTGAAGAAAAGTGTTTTACTTTTTTAAATGCCTATATTTTGATTATGTAGTTATAGTTAATGATTTTGCTCATAAAAGTGCTTAATATTTCATTACAAACTAGATCTTAGTATCTAAAGGAAAATAATTTCTAAAATATAAAAAAGTCTATTAATTAAACACACACACATGAACTTCTAGTAAATACGTGGCACACAGAATATGTTTGATGACTGCTAAAGAGATGAATGAAAGTGGCAAAAGCGGGTCCCAGTTTTGATGGACTGCCCATTTCTCCTCCTTTTAGACCATCTGCCTTCCTAGAGACCACAGAGGCATAGAACAACATATCTGATTCCTTTATGGAAAAAAAAGGCATTGCTAGAAACAGTCACTAAATGTAGGTTCATTTCAAATGCAGAAATGGAGGGCTCAGAAATAACATCTTAAAAAGAAAAATCAAATTTTAGAGGTAAAATGAATAGGAAATATTTTAGGCTTAAAGTGAAACCATCTCAAGGGCTTTTATATCCTCAAAGGGACTTCTTTTCTCTTTATCTTTCTGCTGCTTAAGAGAGAGGGCAGCAGAAGAACTGTAAGAAAGGAAATGAGATTAGGTAAAGCAAAAATCTACCCCTGTAGGGTCCATTTCCTTCAATTTAACAAGCATTACCTAAATATCAACTATATGTTATTCACCATCATAAGTGCTAAGGCTAGAAAGATTACAATATGTGAACTTTAGCTTAGAAGAGTCTGAAGAATTTAAAGAAATAAATGAGTCTGAAGCCATACATAAAATCCCAGAAAAACTTTGACTTTACATTAAGAGAAGCTGAAAAAGCACATACATTTTAATCAAAGTCAATGGTATTTGATATTAAAATTAAACCAAATAATAGAAACTATATGAAAACAAAAACTTTCTTTTTAATAAAGTTTTTTTTTTAAATTAATACTTCGTATCTTCTTTAAAAAGCTCTTTAATGGTGGTTTACAAACTATTAGCATATTTATTTACTTAGAAGCAGATCCCTTTAATAATCCCAAACAAAATATTATAAGAAAACCCAATACACAAAATTAAATCAAAGTTTAGCAGTTCTTTTAAAACAAGTGAAGGCCAGAGCCCAGTTTGCTTGGGTCATCTTCATTCTGCTCATATACCAAGGACTCCAAATTGACAACAACTAACTTAAAAGTATTACATCACTAATTACAACCTAATTCAACAAACTGCTCTTGTCAATATCATCAATTGATTTCCATGTAACTACATCAGTTCTTAATTCTAAGTATTCATCTTATTTGAACTATTAGGAGCTTGTAACAAAGTTATTCCTCCCTCCTTAAAAAATATTATTTAGCTTCCAGGTCACCTGCCTTTCCCAGTTTTCCTCTTAATTCATGGGTTACTCCTTAGTCTTTCTTGCTGATTCCTCCTCATAACCCCAACCACCTAATGCATAAGTACCCAGTGTTCAGTGTTCGGTCATCTCTTTATACTAACTCTAGGTAATATCATCTAGCTCCATGGTTTTAAATACTATCTAATTGTCCAACTCACAAATTTATACCACATCACACTTCTCTCCTAAATTCCAGGCTTGTTTACCTAATTGCCTTCTGAATAGTTCTATTTAGATATCTACTAGAAATCTCAAATACAGCCCAAGACTGAATACCTTATCTTACCCCTCCAATCTTGCCTCTCCTGTAGCCTTACCCATTTCAGCTGATACAATTTTATCCTTGCAATTGCTTATGTAAAAATCCTTAGAATCATCCTTAAATCCTCTCTTTTGCTACCTCCAACTTTAAAATAAGAACAGCAAGCCTAAGTAATGGTGGCCACATAAATTGTAATCTCCCAACACAACATTGGCCAAAAGTAAACTATACAAACATATACAAAAACAAGAACAACAACAAAAAACTACACAAAATCCAGGACCCCAACAGAACTAGAAAACAAACTTCAAATTATCTGCAAATAGAAAAATAAACACAAATCCCAGAGTGATACAGAGACTATAATGCTGTGCCCTCACTGGTGCCAGAACCACCTCACTCCACCCAGGCAGCACCCATCAACACTCTGACAGAGGAAGATCTTCCCGCTCTGAAGCCAGATGTAAAGTCTGGAAGGTAACTCTTCCACCAAATGCACAGATATTAATGTATGGCAGCAAGAGACACGAAAAACCATGGAGGTGTGTCATCACAAAAAGAACACAATATCACTATAGGTGACCTCAAAGAAATGGAGATCTATGAACTGTCAGAAAAAAAGAAAAAAATAATTTCCCTATGGAAAGACAGCAAACAACTAGAAAATGCAGAGCAACAATTCAACTAAAATCAGGAAAACAATAAACAAACAAAATGAGATATTTAAAAGAGAAACTGAAATCATTAAAAAAAACCCCACAAATTCTTGAGGTGAAGAATACAATGAATAAAATGAAAAATACTACAGAGAACATCAACATCAAAACTGATTATGTGGCCGGGCATGGTGGCTCACGCCTGTAATCCTAGCACTCTGGGAGGCCGAGGCGGGTGGATTGCTCGAGGTCAGGAGTTCGAAACCAGCCTGAGCAAGAGCGAGATCCCGTCTCTACTATAAATAGAAAGAAATTAATTGGCCAACTAATATATATAGAAAAAATTAGCCGGACATGGCGGTGCATGCCTGTAGTCCCAGCTACCTTGGAGGCTGAGGCAGGAGAATTGCTTGAGCCCAGGAGTCTGAGGTTGCTGTGAGCCAGGCTGACGCCATGGCACTCACTCTAGCCTGGACAACAAAGCGAGACTCTGTCTCAAAAAAAAAAAAAAAAAAAAAAAAACTGATTATGCAAGCCGGGTGCAGTGGCACATGCCTATAGTCACACCCTACTCGGGAGGCTGAGGTGGGAAGATCACTTGAACCCAAGAGTTCCTGGGCAAATAGCAAGACCCATCTCTTAAAAAAAAAAGGGGGGGAGCAGGCATGGTGGCTCATGCCTGTAATCCTAGCATTCTGGGAGGCCAAAGCGGGTGGATTGGTCAAGGTCAGGAGTTCAAAACCAGCCTGAGCAAGAGTGAGACCCCATCTCTACTAAAAAATAGAAAGAAATTAATTGGCCAACTAAAAATATATAGAAAAAATCAGCCAGGCATGGTGGTGCATGCCTGTAATCCCAGCTACTCAGGAGGCTGAGGAAGGAGGATCGCTTGAGCCCAGGAGTTTGAGGTTGCTGTGAGCTAGGCTGACTCCATGGCATTCTAGCCCAGGCAACAGAGTGAGACTCTGTGCCAAAAAAAAAAACAAAAAAACTGATCTAGCAGAAAATCTGTTAATTAAGATGGGTTATTTGAAAATTATATAGCCAGAGGGAAAAAAAGAAAAAAGAATGAAGAGGAATGAAGAATATTATGGATTTATAGGACAGCACAAAAGAGAGAACCTACACACTACAGGAGTCAAGAAAAGAACAGAGGCTGGTTCCAGTGGCTTATGCCTGTAATCCTGGCACTCTGGGAGGCTGAGGTGGGAGGATCACTTGAAGTCAGGAGTTGAAGAACAACATGAGCAAGAGGGAAACCCTGTCTCTACTAAAAAAATAGAAAAAAAATTAGCTGGACAAAAATAGAAAAATTAACCAGGCATGGTGGTATGCACCTGTAGTCCAAGTGACTCAGGAGGCTGAGGCAGGAGGAATGCTTGAGCCTAGGAGTTTGAGGTTGCTGTGAGCTAGGCTGATGCCATGGCACTCTAGCCTGGGCAACAGAGTGAGATTCTGCGTCCCACCACACACAAAAAGAAAGGAACAGAAAGTTTATTTAAAGAAATAGTAACTTAAAATATCCCAAATCTAGGGAAAGATATAAGTAATCAGGCATAGAAAAGTGAAAGTTCTACAATCAGATTCAATACAAGCAAGACTACATGAAGACACATTATAATCACACTGTCAAAAATCGAAGACAAAAAGAGGATACTGAAGGCAGCAAGAGAAAAAAAGCATATCATAGATAAGGAAATTCCAATAAGGCTATCGGTAGATTTAACAGAAGAAACCTAGGAGGCTTGGAGAGACTGAGGTGACATATTAAGGCCTAAAGGAAAATAACTTGCTACCAAGAATACTTAACCTGCCAAAGCTGCCCTTCAGAAATGAGGGAGAGATAAAGATCTTCCCAGACAAACAAAAGCTAAGAGAGTTCATCATCACTAGACCTGCCTTACAAGAAATGTTAGAGTTTACTCAAATTGAAAGAAAAGGACAGGGGGGAGGGGGGTAAGGGCATTTATTGAAACCTTAAAATCTGTACCCCCATAATATGCCGGAAAAAAAAAAAAGAAGAAGCTGGGACTATAGGCAAGAAAAAAAAAAAAAAGAAAGAAAGAAAAGGACAACTAACTAGTAACATGAAAATATATGAAAGTATAAAATTCACTGATTAAAGTACATAGTCAAATGTAGAATACTCAAATACTGTAATGGTGGTTGGTGTATGAATCAGTTATATCTTTAGTATAAAGGTTAAAAGACAAACTTTTAAAAATAACAGCTACAATAATTTTAAGGGACACACAATATAAAAGATGTAAATTGTGACATCAAAAACAAAAAATGTGAGAGGAGGTGGAATAAAATGTAGTTTTTCAATGCAATCAAAGTTAAATTGTTATCAGCTTAAAATAGTCTGTTATAATCATACAATGTTTTTTGTAAGTATCATGGTAACCACAAAGTAAAATTCTATAGTAGATAGACAAAAGATAAAACGGAATCAAAACATACCACTAAAGAAAATCATCTAATCACAAAGGAAGACAGTAAGAGAGTAATAAAGGAACAAAAGATCTACAAAACAACCAGAAAACAATTAACAAAATGGCAGTAGTAAATCCTTATCAATAATTATCTTGAAAGTAAATTAATTAAATTCCCCAAATGACAAACAGTGGCTAAATATTTTTTAAAAAATGACTCAATTATACACTGCCTACAAGAGACTCATGTGAAGAACAAAAATACATTGAAAATGAAGGGATGAAAAAGATGTTCCATCAAAATGGAAACCAAAAGAGCACTGGTACTGGTACAACTATATTTTTATTACCTTCTCAATGAAGCTATCCTAACTATACCATTTAAAATTTCGACTGACTCCCTATGCCCAGCACTCTTGATCCTCAACTCTGATCTACTTTTTCCTCTTGGCACTTACCACACTGTAACAATTATGTAATTTATTTATTTATCATCATGTCTTTTAAACCATTTGACTCCCTTAGTTGCAATGTAAGCTCAATAAGGGTATAGATTTTTGAGTTTTCTATTCATTAATATAGTATCTCAAATGGCTAGCACTGTGCCAGGCACACAGTAGGTATACAGTAAGTATCAGTCAAATGGATGAACCAGTTTTACTAAACATCTACTACAATCTAGACACTGTCCAAAAGAACACAAAGTCAGGAAACTAGCTACACAAGCAATCACTTTTAATCTAATGGGGGCATAGTACAAAGTACAATGCTTTGAAAATTGTGAATTCTAGATGAGGGATACTAAAGTAGGTAGGTTGACTACATTTTCAAAAGTCTTGCCAGTGAGGGGAAGGCAAGGTATTTTGAGTCCAGGAATTCCTCAGTGACTAAGTATTCATTAACAGAGTAACTGAAGTTGTCAGTACTTGTAAGAAAGTAAGAGTTTCAACATAAATTAAAATACTCACCATGTAACTTACACTATCAGTCCACATTTAAACATCTACTCAATTTTGGAATCCCTATCCACTCTTAAATGCAATCTATTTGTTTATAAGTCAGTCTCTTCAATTTTCTAACATTTATAAGTATAGCTTAAGTTGAACACAAAGTGAAACTGCAAATCTTACGAAAGACAAAGTTTCATGAAGTCTACAAAAGTAATATAAATTCTTAGGAAAATTATTAATTTCTAATCGAGAAGGTGGAAACATTGTTAAGACTGATAACAATTAGAACTTGAAAGGTGATTCAAAGGATAATGAATAGAATATTAATCATCAATTAATAAAAATCTTCAGAAAATTTTATAATACCTTCAACTATTGCAAAAAGACATTTTTGTTAATCCCATTGAAAGAGACAAATGTGAAATGAAGAATGTCACATTATGCTATCATAATTTTGTCAGAAAACCTATGTAAAAAAATCAGTACTTGTTCACCACACAAAAAAAATTCAAGATAATTATGTGAGGGGATAGATGTTAATCAGCTTGATCGTAGTAATAACTTGACAAAGCATACATATATCAATGTATACATCTATTTACAATGTTCAATCACAATGAATACTGTAATTTTAGATAATTTTCATTTGTCAATTAAACTTCAATAAAGCTAGTTGCAATCATATAGTAAATTTTGGTGAGGATTTTGTTTCATTCTTCAACACAAAGGGCTAATCAATCTTCTCCCTCTCTCTCTCATACCACCACCATCATGCATCATCATCACCATCACACTAATTTTTTTTCTAACACTTCATTCTTCAAAAGGTTGCTTTAAGTGGTCCCTTTTGAGTAGCTTCTGTCCTTTCTGAGGGTAAGCAGACAATGTAGAGGAAAAGATAAAAAATACATGAAAAACAGAGATGATTTGTAGAGCAAAGCCTTAGAGAAAAGATAAACCAATGTATGCTTATGTTTTTATTAAACAAAACAGAAAAGAAATAATTTTATCTGATATATTCAGCTGAGGGAGGAAAAGAGCTTAATTAGGATCTCCAGCAAAGAGTGCAATACGTCGGTTGGACCACTAGATGGAGGCAACAGTCACCTTGATAGCAACAAAGTTAAAGCAGAGAAATAGCCTCAAGAGTTAAAATGACAAACTAAATTTTTAAAAAATTAGATACATTTCCAAGTCATTTTATTAAAAAGGAAATTTATTCTAACTATCAAATAGTGAAGTGTGACATGTAGTTCTTAAGATATTATTTCCCCACCAAACCCCATTCAATTGTGAAATCTCAAAAGCAAGCATATCAATTCATTTTTATAACTCTTGCAGAGTAATTTACACTTAGAAAGCATTCAAATAGCACCAGAAAAAAATTACTGAACTGAGTAGTACTATGAAAAGTGAGAGGGATAAAAAAAAAAAAGCAATAGTTTCATCTAATCTATAGTGACGCAGAGAAACTGGGTTCTATGCAAATATGATAATATACAAATTGAGTTTCATCAACAGTGCTCTTGACAAATCAAAATGAGATATATTATTTTTCCTCATTTATTATATTCTTCCACAAATACAGTGAATCATGACAAGTGCTAAGAATAGTATTTAATATATAGTATTTAATAAATGCTAATTACCATTATTTTTATTATTGACATTACTATTGCTATTTTTAATATAAAGCAATTATGAAACCCTAAAAATAAAAGAGGACAAGTAACTCTTTCCCTTATATGAAGATCAGAAAATTTAAAATACAACCTTCAGATAATTTTGAGACAACAATCTATATAAAAGCTTTATAATTATTTTACATTCAACAAAACATTTTAAAGTTCAACTTTTTATAGATATCTCTATAATAAAAGGCATGTTTTAGCTAAAATCATAAAACATTCTAGGATATTCTATCACTTTGATGATTTCCATAGTAATGATTACATTATGTGATCTCTGCCAACTCAATATAGAATGTTACTAGAAAAAAATTATATGTATGATTTTTAAATCTTTTGGTGAGTTCTTCAAAATATAATTGCCAATTACATCATTGTGTATTACGGACCAGGAGTAATCCCTATTGTCATTTTAAAATCTTCATCTTAAAAGTTAACAGTTTATAAAATGGTAGTGCAGGGTTTGTTTGGAGGAAAATAATACATCCGATTATTTTAGAGAAAAGAGTATTCCAAATCAGGTCAAAGAAAAAATTTTTAATCAATAGTCAATCTGTAATTTTTTAAACAATTCTGCCACCTGCTGGAAAAATCTGAAATGTCTTCATTATTCCCAAATGCTCAAGAGTAGATATCACATTCAAAAGAGGTATATATCATGGTCTTCTAAGTACCTAGTAAAAAAAAAAGATACTTTACTTATAATTCTGACCATTTGATTTGTTCTGATTCTTAATAATTACTTGACTACTAATTCATTATAATTTTTAGGATACTTAAAATATTAAACACAAATAGGTTGAAGTAACATAACTTAAAACACTGTCGCTCTACAATTACATATAACAGTAGATGATACAAGTTTTAATATATTCATGCTGAAAGGAAAATATAAGACTGGGTATCTTCACAGAAGTTTGATGCTGGGAATGAAATTGTATTTAGAAGGACATTGTTTAAGCCAAGGCCAAACATGGACCATGCTAGAAGAGTTATAACATCATGAAAAGATACTCTTATTTCTAATGAGAATATTTTAGGTGCTGAAGAATAATGTGGTTAATGTAACATAATAAAAAGAAAAGTACATCTTAATCATCTGTTTTAAGATTTTGTAAAACTACTTAATCATTTCCTGTGGTTTTTTATCTTTTACTTTGCTTTTGTTTTTATAATTCTGGGTCCATAAATATTTTAATTCATTGAACAGCTGCTTGTTCAGCAGCTACGTTATGCCCAGGCACATGTATATGAAGCTCATTTAAGTATTCAGAAATGAAACAATCACCTCATGCCTAAAATGAGGATAATAATCCCTACCTGGTTGTTATAAAGATATGAAATAATCAGAGTTACAACTCAGTGAATAGTAGCTATCATTTAGTTAAGCATTACTAAAAAGATTGGAAGCTCTGGAAGCTGAGAACAAAGTGGATGAAAAAAATGTGTTTCTAATTTGTATTACACATTAAATATGTAAGCTTCAGGTTAAAATATCCAATGATTCATGTTTACCTCCAGTATCTCTCAAAATTCTACTGAATTTATGAAATATATAAGTGGACATATAGCTATGGTAAAAATAGGTAAAGGTACCATCAAAAGGTTAGAAACTAAAGCCAATAGTTCTGAAATACATAAAACAAGTATGTGTTGCTTAGAGCAGTAATCAATAAATATTTGTCACATGAGAAAATTAATGAATTGTACAGAATGAGATGGAAAGCAAACTCAGCAGTGCTGACCGGCCTGTGAATCAGCACAGACAGACAGGCCAGCCTGAAAAGAATCAATATGAGTTTGCCAAAAAAAAAAAATAGTTCTGAGAAAACCCCAGGCTTAGAGCAACAGGACTGACAGCAAAGGGCAAATAATAAGGGTCAAATCCAAGTAATTTGAAAATACCACCAGTGCTCCCACAGGGAGTCCTGGTTATCACCAATGTTCACAACTTGTAAAATGTCACAAAGTAAGGTTTTTAAAAGCCTCAAACAATAGCATGTGCTCAGTGTCTCAATGAGCCTCTTTCCTATTTCTCACAGGTAACTAAAACTTTGACCTGATAATGACATTCTGAAGATTCCCATTTGCAGGGGCTGAAAGTGAAGGCACCCTGAATACTGAGTACAATTTTCCCACAGTAATTCTACCAGAGCTCTTTGGGAAGCTTTGCTGAATTCATTTATCAGATCTGAAACAAGGCAAGAATGCCCACTCATACCACTTCTGTTCAATACTGTAATAAAAGCCCTAGCCAGAGAAATTAGGCAAGAAAAAGAAATAAAAGGCATCCAAATCAGAAAGAAAGAAAGTAAAATTATCTGTTTGCAGATCTTATATGTAGAAAACCCTTCCAAAGCCTCTACAAAATAACCTTAACCAAAGAGGTGAAAAATTTGTACACTGAAAATTATAAAACACTGATGAAAGAAATTAAAATGAAACAAATAAATGGAAAGACATTTGTGTTCATGGACTAGAAGAACTAATATTGTTAAAATGTCCATAATACCCAAAGCAATCTCTGGATTCGATGCAATGTCTATCAAAATTCCAATGACATTTTTTATAGAAATAGAAAAAGCAATCCTAAAATTCATATGGAACCACAAAAAGACCCAAAATAGGCAAAGCAATTTTGAGCAAGAAGAACAAAGCTGGAGGCATCATACCCCCTGATTTCAAAATAAATTACAAAGCCACAGTAATCAAAACAGCATGGTACAAGCATAAAATCAGACATACAGACCAAAGGAAAAGAATACAGAGCCTAGGAATAATCCATGTATGGTCAAGTGGTTTTTGACAAAGATGCCAAAAACACACTATGGAGAGAGGACAGTCTCTTCAATAAATGGTATTGGGAATATTGGCTATCCGCATGCAGAAAAATGAACCCTTTTCTCATACCATATCCAAAAATCAACTCAAAATGAATTAAAAACTTAAATGTAAGACCCAGAAACCATAAAACTCTCAAAAAAAAAAAAAACAGAGGGAAAAGACTTCTTGAGATTGGCTTTAGAAATGATTTCTTAGATATGACACCAAAAGCATAGGCAACAAAGGCAAAAATAGACAAGTGGGATTACATCGAACTAAAAAGTTTCTGCACAGTAAAGGAAGTTATCAGCAAAATGAAAAGGCAACCTAGAAGAAAATATTTGCAAACCATATATCTGATGAAGAATTAATATACAAAATATATAAGTATGACTTAACAGCAAAAACCAAAACAAAACAAATAACCTGATTTTTAAAAAGGCAAAGGAACTGAATAAACATTTCTCCAAAGAAGACAAATGGCCAATAGGTATATGTAAAGGTGCTCAATGTCACAAATCATTAGGGAAATCAGATTAAAACCACAATGAAATTTCACCTTATACATCTTAGGATGGCTATTACAAAAATAAAAATAAAAAAGACAACAAATGTTGGAAATGTAGACAAAAGAGAACTCCTGTACACTGTTGGTGGGAATGTAAACTGGTACAGCCATTATGAAAAACTGTACTAAGTCTTCTCAAAAAATTAAAATATAACTACCAAATGATCCAGTAATCCTACTTATAAGTATATAGCCAAAGGAATTGAAATCAGGATCTCAAAGAGATATCTGTACTCCCATGTTCACTGCAGCATTATTCACAATAGCCAATATTTGAAAGCAACCTAAACATTCATAGATGAATGACTACAGTACATATACACCATAAAATATTCAGCCTTAAAAAAGGAAATCTTGTCATTTTTGACAACATGGATAAATCCAGAGGACATAATACTAAGTAAAATTAGCCAGACACAGAAGAACGAATGCTGCATGATACCACTTATTCAATGAATCTAAAATAGTCAAACTCACAGAGGCAGAGTACAATAATGTTTGCCAGGGCTGGAGGGAGAGGGAAATTAAATGGTATTAGTCAAAGAATACAGTTTCTGTTAAACAAGATGAATAAGTCCTAGAGATCTAATGTACAGCATAGTGCTTAGGGTTAACAACATTGTATTGTATACTTGAAAATTTGATAACAGGATAGATCTTAAGTGTTTTTATCATATACATGCAAACAAAAATAATAATAAAAAGAAAATGGAAGAAAACTTTTGGAGTGATGGATATTTATGGCACAGACTATGGTGACAGTTTCATGGGTACAAACTTATCTACAAACTCAAGTTGTACACATTAAATAAGAACAGCTTTTTGTATATCAATCATACCTCAATAAAGCAGTTTTTTTAAAAAAACAAAACAAAAAAAACTGTTAAAATATAGGAAGTTCTAATAAACTGCTGAATTTGAATAAGGGGTTTATTTCATAATTATTAAGACATGAACAGCTTAAAAAACCACTGCTAACTCTAGTTGCCTAGTGTAAACAATTCACTATGTAAAAAAGGTTATATAGGCTGGGCGTGGTGGCTCACACCTGTAATGATCTCTTTTCTCTCCGTGTCTTATTTTGGGTAATTTTTATTGCTATGTTTCAATCATAAATGTGTAAGGACCTAACAATAGGGACTGAAAACATAGGAAGCAAAAACTGATAGAACTGCAAGGAGAAAAACATAAATGCACAATTATGGTCAGAAACTGTAACATGCTTTTCTTAATAATTGATAGAACAAGTATGTACAAAAGTCAGTATTAACCAGCGTGGGCTAACTAACATTTATAGAACATTCAACTCAAAACAGCAAAATACACATTTTTTCCAAGCACACACAGAACATTTACCAGATCAGACCATACTCTACCCCATAAAACAATTTATAATAAATTTAAAATAACTAAAATCATATGTTCTCTGGGTATAATGTAATTAAGATAGAAAGCAATAAGAAAAGGTATCTTAAAAATCTCTAAGTATTTGTAAATTAAAGAACACACTTCTAAATAACTCATGGATCACAGAAAAAATTTATAAAATATAAAATATTTTATTGAATAAAAATTTTTTAAAGATATAAAATTTATGAAATATGGCCCAAACAGTGCTTATAGGAAATTTATAGCATTGATAATGTATACTAAAAGAGAAGAAACAGGCTTAAATCATGACATCCATGTTACCTTAAGAAACTGTAAAAATAAGAACAAAGCCAAATGAAAGCAGAGGAAAACAGAGATGGAAACAGAAAGCAACAAACTTGAAACAATTGAAAAAAACTTACAAAGAATTATCAGTGAAACACAAAGCTAACTCTGTAAAAAAATTAATAAAATTAACAAACCGCTCATCAGATGGACCAAGAAAAAGAGAACGGCCACAAATTGTCAATTTCAGAAATGAAAGAGAATTTATCACTACAAATCCTACAAAAATTAGATAATGAAGAGATATTATGAACAACTTTCTGACTGTAAATTCAACATGTTAGATTAAAAAGGGCAAACTTCTCAAAAGACACAACCTACCAAAGCTCACTCAAGACAAAATAATCTTGAGTAGTAGTCTTATATCTGTTAAAGTTATTGAATCTGTAGTTAAAAAACCTTCCAACAAAGAAAACTCCAGGACCAGATGGCTTCACAGGCAATTTATAATAAATATTTAAAAAAGAAGTAATACAAATTCTTCACAAAGTCTTCTAGAAAATTCAAGAGAAGGAAATGCAATCTAAATCACTCTTTGAGACCAGCATTACCCTTGTAACAAACCCAGAAAAAGATATTACAAGGAAACTAGAGATCGAGATCCTCAAGGACAAAAAAACCAAAATTCCTCAACAAAATATTAGTATACCAAATCTAGCAATATATGAAAAGGATAATGCATCATGATCAACTGGAATTTATCCCACATGTACAACATTCAAAACATTCAACAATAAATCAAGGCCAAATCAGTTGAAAACTTATGTCCACTCAAAAAACTACACATGAATATCAATAGCACTTTATTCATAATTACCAAAACTTAGAAGCAACCAAGATATCCTTCAATAGGCAAATGGATAAACAAACAGTGGTTCTAACCATACAAAGGAATATTATTTAGCAATAAAAAAAATGAGCTATTATGACACAAAAAGACATGGAGAAAACTTAAATGCATATTACTAAGTGAAAGAAGTTAATCTGAAAAGGTTACATATAGTATGATTCCAACTATATGACATTCTGGAAAAGGCAAAACTATGAAGACAGTAAAAAAAAAAATCAGTAGTCACTAGGGGTTTGGTGGGAAGTAGGAGAGGAGAAAGGGAGAGAACACAAATGCAAGATATTAATAATGGAAGAAACTGCAGTGGGTGTAGGGAGAGGGAATATCTGGGTGGTTTCCACTCAATTTCTCTGTAAACCTAAAACTGCTCTAAGAAATAATATCTATTAGTTTTTAAAAAGTCAATCAATACAATTTACCATATGAGCATCTCAACAGAAGGAAAAAAGGAAAGCGAGCATTTGACAAAATTCAACATCCATTCATGAAAAGAAAAAAACTCTCAGCAAACTAGGAATGGTAGGGAACTTTGTTAACCTTACAAAGGGCATCTAAAAATTTACAGCTAACATCATACATAACAAAGAAAGACCAAATGCTTTCCTCCTAAAATAGGGAACAAGGCAAAGGTATCTACTCTCACCACTCTTATTCAACATTATACTAGAGATCTCATCTAGTGCAAGCAGGCAATAGAAGGAAATAAAAGGCAAATAAGTTAGAAAGGAAAAAAACAAAACTGTCTCTAGCCACAGTTGACAAAATTACCTACAAAGAATGTCCAAATGATCTGCAAAAGGCTTCATGAATTAACAAGTAAAATAAGTTGCAGAATACATGGTCAACAGAAATATCAATTGTATTTCTATATATTAGTAATGAAGAACTGGAAATTAAGATTTTTTTAAAAGCATCATTTATAATAACACCACACAATATAATATACTTCAGAATAAATTTAACAAAACATATGCATGATCGCTATTCTGAAAACTACAAATCATTGATAAAAGAAATCAAAGAATCAAGTAAAAGGTCTCCAAAAATTAATTCAAATTGATCTTGACATTAAATCCCATTGTCTTACATCCTACATTATCCTGTTTGTCTCTCTGGAGTAACAAAAATATCTTGTGAGGCTAGGTAGGTACTGTTAGTTTCATTTTACAGAGTAAGATAGAGCACTCATACTCCTGGGTATATACTCATAGAAAATGAAAACTTATGTTCACAAAAAACCCATATGTGAATTTTTCCTGCAGCTCTATTCATAATCATTAAAAACTGAAAGTAACTCAAATGTCCTTCAGATGGGTAAATGGACAAACTGTAGTGCATCCATAACATGGAATACTAGTCAACAGTAAAAAGGAACTACTGATACCTGAAATGAATCTCAAAGGCATTATGCTGAATGAAAGAAGCCAGTTTCAAAAGGTTACATATGGTATAACTCTATGTGTGTAACACTCTTAAAAAGACAAAACTATAATGACAAGAGAACAAATCAGTGGTTGCTGGGATTAGGAATGGGGAGAGAGTATGACTACAAAGAGTTAGCATGAAGGAGTTATTTTAGGGTAATAAAACTGTTATGTATCCTGCTTTTGGTGGTGGTTACATTAATCTTTTACATATGTTAAAATGTGTGGAAATGCACACCAATTTAACAAGTTAATTTTACTGGTCCAGCACGGTGGCTCATGCCTGAAATACCAGCACTTTGGGAGGCTGAAGTGGGAGAGGTTGCTTGAGCCTAGGAGCTTAAGGTTACAGTGAGCTGTGATCATGCCACTTCATTCCACCCTAGACAACAGTAAGAGCTTGTCTACAGCAAAAAACAAACAAACAAACAAAATGTTTTAAAATTCATTTTACTGGTTTTTAATTTAAAAATAAAATCTAAAAAAACAAATTACTAATAGCAAAAAAAAAAACAAAGGGAATAAAGACGAGATAGCACTACACACCTACTAGAATGGCTAAAAGTAAAAAGACTGACCATACCAAGTGCTGATGAGGATCTGGAACAACTAGAACCCTCGTACACTGCTGGTGGGAACCTAAAATGGTATGGCCACTTTGGCAATTTTTCAAAAAGTTAAACATATACTTATAAGTTGACCCAGTTATTCCATTTCTATATATTTAACCAAAAAAAATGAAAGCATATGCTCAAAGACATATACATAAATCTTCATATTTTCTAATAGCCAAAACTTGAAAAAGAAAAATATATGAACAGATGAATAAACAAATTATAGTATATCCATACAATGGAGTGTTACTCAGCAAAAAAGGGATGAACTACTGGCATACACAAAAACATGAATGAATCTCAAAAGAATTATACTGAATGAAGAACCCAGGGAAAAAAAGAACACATGCTATATGCTTTCATTTATATAGCATTCTAAAAAATGTAAACCAATCTATAGTGCCAGAAATCAGATGAGTGGTTTTTTAGAGACTGGAAATAGAAGCAGCACAAGGCAGGATTAGAAAGGGCATAAGAAAATTTTTGTGGATGATGGATATGCTAATTATTTTGATCGTGTTGATGATTTCACAGACGTATACATGTGTCAAAACTTAACCAATGATACATTTTAAACGTTGGCAATTTTTTGTATGTCAATTATACCTCAATAAAACTCTAAAAAATGCCTTTAAAATTATGTAAGAGAATATTCAAACAAATGAATGCCTGAGGGAAAATATGTAAAAATAAATATACTCACGTTATTGGGGGATAGACATGTTTTTGCTAATTTAAATCTTTAATGATATATTTCCATTGAAATGAATGATATAAAAAATTGATATAAATGTATTTTTAAACGGGCAAAAGGTTTGAATAGATACTTCAAAGATCTATATATGGCAAATAAGTACATGAAAAGACTGTCAATGTCCTCAGTCATCAGGAAAATGCAACTTAAAATCACAATGAGATATCACTATACACCTATAATGATGACCAAAATAAAAACAAAAAATACGCCTGACAATACTAAGTGCTGGTGAGGATGTGAAACAACAGAACTTTAGTGCATTGCTAGCAGGAATAGAAAATGGTAGAGTCACTTTGAAAAACAATTTGATAGCTTCTTATAAAGTTAAACATACATTTACCACAAAACCCAGCATCCCATTCCCTCATGCAGAGGCTTTCCTCACAATCACCAAAAACTAGAAACAACCTAAACGTCTTTTAGCTAGTGAAGAGAGAAAGTGGTAAACTCATACAATGAACTACTACTAAGCACTAAAAAGAACTACTGACACCTGGATGAACCCCAACCACATTATGCTATGTGAAATAAGCCAAACTCAAAAGTCTACATCTAGTACATTTCCAATTATATGATAGTCTAGAAAAGACAAAATTATAGGAACATAAAACACATCAGTGGTTGTCAAGGGGTAGGGATGGGGTGTGGGAATGAATTATTAAGGGGTTGCAGGGAATTCTGGGGGTGATGGAACTATTCTATTATCTGGATTGTGGTGACCATTACACAGCTGTATGCATTTGTCAAACAGCATAAAGCTGTATACCAAAAAGGGTAAATGTTACTGTATGAAAATTGTAGTTCAAATAAAAAACTCGATCTGACATTCTGCATTTTTAATGTTACAACTTATAGAAAAGAAAGATCTTTCTCTCTGCTTGCAATCTGTCAATTATAATAATACTTAACTCACACTAGGTTCTCTGTAGGCTTTCTTTTTTAACACATATTCCTTGCGCTGACAAAGTGTAGAAGTTCATTAGGGAAACCAGTCTAAATACTATTATAAAATAAGTTAAAGAAAAAGGCTAGGCAAACAAATTTGAGTGATAAATCATGGAATACAATTTTATATGTGTGGGAAATGAATAGCACACAATTTTGGAAACGCCTTAGTGTTTCTTAATATTACTGTTATTATTATCTCTAACTTTCAGGTGAGGGTAATGAGATTTGGGGAGGACAATTACTTTGTCCATGATCCCTGAGCTATTACATGTCAGAGCTGAGATTCTAACGCACACCTTCGTTCAAAGTCTGACATCTTCTGCACCGCAGTGATCCAACAACACAGAAGGGGTTATTATGATAGCTACCAGGAGGCTCAATTTCAACCAACAGGAACCCCTCCCAACTCCCCCAACAACCCACTCCACTACTTGGTAGACTCCTTCATAGAAACACCACAATTAGAGCCTGTTTCTTAAATTGAGTTCAACGGGGTCTTGGAATGCACACTTTTGAGAAAAGACACAGGGAGCCTTTTGGGATTTCTTTTTTCACACTTTTGGGAATGGCTGTACCATTTTGTACTTCTGACAAGTTTTGGCTTGAGGAAGGTGACACATGGGGCCAACACCAAAGCCAAGGTGACCGCCAAAAAGGTAAACACCAGGAAATTGGAAAGCCAAGGTGCTTAAGTTACACTTTTTCAATTACCCCACTCAGCTCTGGGTCACAAGCGGCGCACAGGCGCAAGAAAACGCACTTCCCTGTCACTCCCGAGCCTCTTTGGTAAAAGATCTCCGTGAACTTCTCCCCGTCTACTTTGCCTAATGGCCCGAACTAAACCGAGAGGTCCTCCGCCGGCATGACTGGGAGAAAAGGGGTGTGCGCCCAGGCCGTGCTCGCGCAGGCCGCCCCAGGCACACCGGGTCGCAGGCACAGCGAGGACCGGCCGCGACACAAAACAGGCCAAGGAAAGGCGCCCAGAGCCAGGCCCGGCAGGGGTCCGACTCCAGAGTGAAGGGGGGGGCGGCAAACAAACTCGGTATCTCCCCTCCGGTGACACCCAGAGTGTCGCAGGATGCGTTACGTAACGTGACACTCTTAACTTTTCCCTCATTTACTGACCAGGCAACCGCTGCCCTCGCTGTCACCTCACCTCTCCAGTTCTTGTACTCCGGGATATAGTAGTATTTGTTCCCATGCTGGTCTGTGCCCACAAGCTCCTTCACTTCTTTTGACAGCGCTCTCCACAAGGTGCGGAACAAACCCTGAGACCAACCCATACCGTCCGCCAGTCTCCCAGCGCGAGTCGCAAACCGATCCGCCGCAGCCAGAGGAACACTCCAGGCGCCGACTCAGCCCACTGCTCCGAGGAATCCAACCCGCCTCTATCCTCGCGCCCTTCTAGTAAGGGCGCTCTCCATTGGTCGTATGTATCACCGCTTGGCCAATGAGAGACTCTGCTGTTACAGCCCGCCTCTGAGCTCTATCATGGCGGCGTCAGTCACTCAAGACAGTGTGAAGGAACGCGATGTTGGGGTTCTTGTCCGCGCGGCAAGCGGGTTTGGAGGACCCTCTTTGCCTCCGGAGAGCGGAGTCCACACGGAGGTAAAGAAAACCTTACTTTTTTCTCTAACAAGCCTGTTAGAATTTGGACCAGTGTTTGTAAGCCTTGCCCCACACTTTCTCGTCTCACTTTCGTTCCACAAAATTCGTATCTACTCTCTCTTCTGCTGTGTGGCTTGCTAAATAAAGTACAATGCCTTTTATATGCTGTCAACTTGTAGGCGGGTGGGTGCGCCCGAGGGCCCGGGTGAAAGCACTGTAAACATAAATGAGGTTACTTTTTCTTTTCACTGTATTTCTCCTTCATATTAAGTTCCTCAAAGGAATAGCTATCCTCCAAGGATTCGTTCATTCAGTCAGCATACTTAGTGAGTTCCTACTATGTGCCAGGAGGTATGTTAAGGGTAGGACATACGCCAGGAATTGGACAAAGTTCAAAATGACTAGAGCAGAGGATTGGGGTTAGGGACCATTGACAAGAGATGAAGTTGGAGAAGTAGACAGAAGCTACATGTGGAAAAACCTTGTGTGCTGGAGTAAGAGGTAAGAAGATAAGAATAAGGTGACAGCTATTGCATTTTGTTTTCTGCTTGCAGAATGGATTGAAGTTAAGAGCAAGAGAGCCAAGTTAGGTTGAAGTCGCAATTATTAAGGAGAGTTGATGGAAGCCTGGGCCAGGTTTGATGGAGTTGGCAGATATAATGAAGAGAATTGAAGAAGTTTTGAAAATTTCTAAGAAATATAATCAACCAGCCATGGAAATTGGTTGGATAAGTGAATGATGAAAAGGGAGAAATGAATAATGATTCCCTGATAAGTACCTTGATTAGGAAGTTGAATGTTGGTGATATCCTCTGAGATAGGGTTTTCTAAAGGGGAAGTTTTACTTTTAATTTTGCCCGTGTTGATTGTGAGGAACCTATAAAGATATTCACTGGAAGAGTGAAAGACAGAGTTGCACATGTGAGTTCTATGCTCAGGAAAAATTTAGATATCACATTCCAGCATTGTTTGCATTTTCAACATTATGAAATATCTCTGAGAGTTCCTTTAATGTGAAGTTTTTTCCCAATGTCGCTTTCTCCGAGACATCTTCAGCCTTTCATCAGATCCACTTTTCCTCATTTATGTCAACAAGTTTACCCTCAATGATTTCCTCAGTCTGCGTAACTAGAGTTTCTTAAATGGCAGCAGTGTCAACATTCTCACAGTCAGCTATCATTTCTTTAACTCCATTTATGTTCAATTTGAGTTTTACTTTCAGCACTGTTCTTTTCTTTGGCCCACTTTCATTTTGTTTGCCAATTCCCCCTTTTAATTACCTATTTTTATAAAATTTCATCTGGATTTATCTCAGGGGCACAGAGATAACAGACCTACATGCTTTGTAGTCTGTGTGTGAATTGAATAATAGATGCACACTGATCAATCATCTGTAGATTTTGAAAGAAGACGTAAATTAATCACTAATTATGAGCCACTTTTATATGTGTAGTGATTTGTGGACTGAAAAGCTAGTAGCAACGTTTGGTTTTTATGCTATTTCTCAGAGTTAAACCGTGGTAACCAAAATTTTAAACCATGTTGGTTGGGGTTCTGGTATTATTTAATTAAACCGGGATAACTGAAATTCATGCAAAACAGACCATGCAAATAAGTATTTAAGGAGATAGAGTTTTTAAAATTTGGGTTTTATTTTTCTGAGACAGAGTCTCACTCTGTTGCCCGGGCTAGAGTGCCATGGCATCAGCCTAGCTCACAGCAACCTCAAACTCCTGGGCTCAAGCAATCCTACTGTCTCAGCCTCCCAAGTAGCTGGGATTATAGGCATGCGCCACTATGCCCAGCTAATTTTTTCTATATATATTAGTTGGCCAATTAATTTCTTTCTATTTATAGTAGAGACGGGGTCTCACTCTTGCTCAAGGCTGGTTTCAAACTCCTGACCTTGAGCAATCCTCCCGCCTTGGCCTCCCAGAGTGTTAGGATTATAGGTGAGAGCCACCATGCCCGGCCTTAAATTTTTAAATATTTCCCTCTTTAAATCATGTTTTTACTTGACTAAACAACTATACAGTCTCATTTTATTCAAAGGAGATGTCTCCTGTTCTTCTTTGTCAGCAGCTAAGGGCAAAAGCATGAACGCTGATATGCAGTGTTCACAATTAACATCCTTTTTTAATTTTTACAACTTTATTGAGGTATAAGCAACATACAATAAACTGCACATGAAATTAGAATATACAGTTTGATGAGTTTTGACATATATACACTTTTGACACCATCGCCATAATCGAGAGAACATCTGTAACCCTATGTTGTCATGACCCATTGTAATCCCTCCCTCCCTACTCTCTCTGCTTTCCTCTCTTCCTACTCTAAAAAACCACTGATCTGATTTAAGTCACTATAGATTACTTTGCATATTCATAATTTTATATAAATGAAATCATTTCTGGTCTAACTTCACTCAGCATAATTACAGTATTTTGTAATTTCTCCATGTTATTGCATGTATCTTTTTATTGCTGTGGAGTATCCCACTGTGTGGATATACCACAATTTTTTTATCCATTAACTTGTTGATGGACATTCAAGTTGTTTGCAGTTATTTGTTATTACATATAAAGCTACTGTGAAAATTCATGCATGAGTCTTTGTAAAGATATATGCTTTTATTTCTTCTAGGTTAATACCTAGCAGTGGAATGACTAGATTTATGTTTCACTTTTTAAGAAACTGAGTTTTCCAGAAGCATTTTCCATTCTCACCAGCAGCGGATAAAAGTGCCAGTTGCTCCAGATCCTTTATGTCCCCTTTTCTGCTTTCTTTTGAGTTATTTAAACATTATCTAGTATTCCATTATAGTTTATGTATTGTGATTTTGATTATATCAACTTTATACAATGTTTTGGGGATTGCACAGGAATTACAAAATATATACTTAACCTTCCATTGTCTACATAGAATCATTATTTTACTACTTTATTTGGCATATAGAAACTTTATCACCCTTTACCCTCCACGAAATATATTTTTGTCTTATATGTTAATATTTACGTATATTTAAAAACCCCATCAGACAATGTTACAAATTTTTTTAACAACCAAACACATTTTGAGGAAAAGAATATTATATTTACTCAGATATTTACCATTTCTGTTGCTCTTTCTTCATTCCTCATGTCTCAAGTTTCCTTCTTATATCATTTCCCTTTTCCCTGAAAACATTGTATGAATTTTTAACCCGAAAAGGAATCTGAAGCCATTCAAATCATTGTTTCCCAAAGGTAATTTGTCATTTTTCCCTGATTGCTTTGAAGACTTTGTCTTTAGTTTTTATTTATTCATTTATTTATTTATTTTTTGAGACAGAGTCTCACTCCATTGCCTGGGCTAGAGTGCCATGGCATCAGCCTAGCTCATAGCAACCTCAAACTCCTGAGCTCAAGCAATCCTTCTGCCTCAGCCTCCTGAGTAGCTGGGACTACAGGCATGCGCCACCATGCCGGGCTAATTTTTTGATATATTTTTAGTTGGCCAGTTAACTTCTTTCTATTTTTAGTAGAGATGTGGTCTGGCTCTTGCTCAAGGCTGGTTTCAAACTCCTGACCTTGAGCACGCTCTGCCTGTCTATAGTTTTTAGAAGTTTGATTATGTGTCTGGGTGTGGATTTCTTTTGATTTATCCTAGTCAGAGTTCATTCTGCTTCTTGAATTTGTAGATTTGTGTCTTTTCCACAAACTTAGGAAAGTTTTTAGCTATGTTTTCCAATATTTTTTGATACCACACTTTTTCTCCTCTCCTTCTAGAATCCAGTGACATAAATGTTAGTCCTTTTATAATCATTCCTCCAGTCCCTGAGGCTCTGTTCTCTTTCCCCCCAATCTCTTTTCCTCTATGATGTTAGATTATGTAATTTTAATTGATCTGTTTTCAAGTTCACTGACTTTCATCTGTCATCTCCCATCAGCTATTGAGACCACTAAGTTAAAATAATTTTATATTGAAAAATTCTGAAATTTCCATTTGGTTCTTTTTTTTTTTTTTTTTTTTCTTTTTTCGACAGGATTTTGCATGCCGATGGTTCTTATTTATATCTCTGTTTCCTTCCCAAGACTTTCTATTTTAACATTAGTTTCAGGTGTTTTAACGATACTCCACGCAAGCATTTTATAATGGCCACCTTAGAGTCTTTGTCAGATAATCTCAATACCTGTGTCATCTCAGCTTTGACTTCTATTGATTGCCTTTTCCTATGCAAGTTGAAATTTCATGGTTCTTCATATGCAGGGTAATTTTTTGTTTTGTTTTGAGATAGGGTCTTGCTCTGTCACCCAGGCTGGAGTACAGTGGCACTAACATAGCTAGGATTCTAGATGTGAGCCCCTGTGCCCAGTGTACAGAGTGATTTAGGATCACATCCTTGTCATTTTGAATACTCTTAAGAGACTTTGGGTCTTGTTTTAATTCTATGAGGAATGTTTTAACAGACACTTGGCAAGATTAGGTTCACACTGCAAGTTCTTATGTTCTTATATGGACTATGATTTCAATGTCAGTTCACTTTTCAAAGCCTCCTCAGATCTGCCCCAACTGTGTGCCACTCAGTAGTAAGTGTGTGACCTGAGTGGTAGTCTGTTAGTTCAGTTTTCAAAATCCTTTGTATGCTCCTCGGTGTTAGATCCATGCATGCTCCCCTGGAGGGGGCGGGGGTTGGAGTTTATAAACAACTTTATGGAGTAACTTTCCTGAGCTCCTTCCTCTCTGTGATCTCTCAGATACTTCCCAATTCTCTGGGACTCCCTGTTTTGGTCCTCTAGTTACAAACTTTGGGCTCTAGTTACCTGTTCTACCACACACTTCCCTGTTCTGACCCAAATCTGGGCTCAGAAGTAAAAGATAAGTAAGAAGCAATGGAGATTGGCCCTACCCTCTTGGGATCAGAGCTCTGATGACCGCAGAAAACAATTTCTCTCCCTCAGAGTTCTGACTCCTGTAGGTCACTGTTTCCAGCCAGGTGTTTTTGCCGGGGCTGCCTGTCCTACTTAGCAGCCTACTTGTCCCGGGGCCCACAGTGCACATGTGTGGAATGAGCTCCTCACTCTCCAACGGGTCTGACGTACAGTGAACTGGCCCCCTGTTTAAAAAGTTTGAGGACCCCTGCCCTAGGGCTTATTTTCAGGGGATGTGTTATTTTCCCCTCAAAGCCTCAGCTAGCAGCAACGCACAGGATGGCCAGGACCTGACAGAGGGAGCCGACCTTGTTGGTGGGGCTGCCCGCACCTTTCTGGTCACCTCTGGGATAGTAGCTGTCACCATGGGGCAGATGAAAAGGGCTGCTCATCTTCTTTACTGCTCCGGGAGGAATTGCGTGGGTTGTGCAGATATGCTGCATAGCCACACCCATCACTAGGTCTTATTTTTAGGGTAGGGCTTATGTTGCGCAAATGCTTAGAAATCCTGCTAGGGCTTATTTTATGGGTATGTCTTATTTTCCGGGAAACATGGTAAGTCTTTAAGAAACACTTCAGGGAATTAAAAAAACAAATCCTGTCATTTAAGCTTTTGTCCACTAGATGTCCTCAGTTAAGTTTAAGTTACCAGAATTTAACTTTTCATGAAAATTTGTTTCAGTCTCTAAGTATCTTTTTAAAAACTTAATAAAATAAACTCTTTAAATATAGTTTAAGATAATGCTTCAGGTAAAAATTTTTGCGTGTAACTGTTACTATTGTTGATATTTTAAAATTTTATTAATATATAAGGTCTTTAAAAATCTATAAATACCTTTGATGTATGGTGAATATTTAAGCATTATCTATGATTTTTGTATTATATGTAATCTTAGTGAAATAGGAGTTTTTTTATGTTAAATCACTTTCTTGTGAATTTTTTTCTTTCTTTTTCCCCTTTTAATTTTTATATTTTTCTGTAAGAGTTTTGGGACTGGAGTTAAACAAAGACAGAGATGTTGAAAGAATCCATAGCAGTGGAGTTAACACCCTTGACATTGAACCTGTTGAAGGAAGATAGTAAGTTCATTATACTTATACAATCATTTTTCTTTATGTGAGATACAGTAAAATCCTGCATTTTTAGATTATGTAGAAGTTTCAATAGAATTAGTAAAAATCCTAAAATATAGCATTTTTCAATCTGGTATTATTACAAATAAATACAGAACATCAGATCTACAAAATGTTGCCAAGTAAAATATTAATACCAAAGAGAGAAATAAAAAGGTAAGTATACGTTTAATGGAAAATTAAGTACTGATTTTCTTTAAAAAAATTGATGTATATGTAACTTGCTCAAAATACCTGTTAATATTTACCATCTACCATAAGAGCTATAGTGATATCACTGAAAACCAGAGTGGAAAGCAGAATATACAAATCTAGTAAAAAAGCATTTATTTCTAATTTCTAAAACACTATCTGAAGATTACATTGTAACAGGTGCAACTACAGAAGGTACATTTGCATATCACTCTCTGAAGCATAAATTTTCTTATATCTTTGAAATTAATTGCACTCATGTTTAATACCAAGTTTTCTCGTCTATATAAAAACATGAAGCCATATATCTCTTAATGTGTTCACTCTAAATACAGACTAGTAACCTCATGGTTAGATAACGTCATTGTCATCAGATACTTCAAACATAAAGTCAGTTAACTAATGAAATCAAAGGAAAGCTTTTGGAAGCCATTCTAACAAAGTCAAAGCATCTGACAGGATTGTAAATACTATTTAAATTCAGTAAAAAGGTCGACTATAGAAACAATTGTTTTCTATTGATGATACATCTACATTTTGAAGAAAAACAATATCTCACAAAGTTAAAGTATAAAGCAAAAGTGAGGAGTTTGTTGCGGTACACTTGTAACTCACAACTGTGCTCACTTTATCAATCAAAATAAAAGTTGTAGTTGTTAAAATTTGCAAGTATCTATATATACAGTTAGAGTAACTAAACTACAAAAGTTTTGTAACAAAGCTAATGTTGAATATTACAAAAATAAAACTAAGCATGGCATTATTTGCAGTCTTTGCTGCCCATGATCAATTGGATTTTAGAACTGTTTGAGCATTTGAAGAACTACTTTTAAGTTAACCTAGTTGTTCTAGAAACTGGTATTGAATTTATTTTAAAAGAAGGCTATGAAACAGTACATGCTGTTAGTTCATGAAATGTTTATAACTGGTTCACAGCATGATAAGGAGCTTGTACTAGAATGTAAATCAAGTACATCGCTAAGCATGTAGTTTAAAGGAGCCAAGATTTGTTTGTAGTAAGACTTTCTCAATGAAGAAAGATGTTTTTGTTTTTGCCACAAGCTCCTTATCTTGTCGTGGAGAGGCACATTAAATAGCACTGTTCTATATTTAGTTATATTTTGTTCAAAATCAGATGAAAATCTTTTAATCAAACTATTCAGTGAATGTATTGCTGAAAACTTCAATTTGGGGGCGATTCTGGGAAGATAACAATATCAGTGTAGCTTTGAAAGTTCCTCAAATCCCCCATTAAAACATATAAAGAAACTGAAGATGGTAAAATCAAAAACCAGTGTACACTTGTAACAAAACCAGGTCAGTCATGAAGTACCCCCACAAACCCTAAAATATGAATAAAGTGGGAACAAACCACTGATAACTACAAGATCTATATGGTATCAGCATTTATGCCAGGGGAGGCAATAAAAGGTGATGGAGCATCTGATATACCTCATAAGTCCAAAATAATAACAGGTTGTTTGAAATCTTAGCTAGCCAGTTAGACTACAGAAGCTGAAATTAACCAGGTGCAGTGGTGCACACCTATTGTCTCAGCCACTTAGGAGGCTGAGGTAGGAGGACCACTTGAGCCTAGGAGTTCTAGACTAGCCTGGGCAACATAGCAAGACCCCATCTCTTAAAAAAGAAAAAAAGCACCAGTAGCAGCTGAAACCGGGAGAGGATGCCATACTCTATTTGTAGGTAAGTTCAAATGGTCCACAGTAAGACCAGAAGAAGCAGTCTGGGCCCTAATATCCCTCTAAAGAGCCAGCTAGTCAAAGCTCTCCTCCAGGACAGAACCCTACACTGAGGAGGAGCTTCTTGAAATAGAATTCAAACTGAGTAGTACAGAGATGATAGAAACAAAGGAAAAAAATGTCCCAGATAAAATTTGGGAGGTGAACAGACCAGGAAATCTCTGGTAAACTGCCATGTTTTGAACATCTTACCTAAGAAAAAAATTTTTAAGCGAAGAAGATGTTCTAAAAATATAAAATGTTGCTATTATTCTAAATCAAGCTTCCATTATAAAAGTTTAAGAAACTTAATTTACATAAAAATGAGCAAAGCATAGGATTAAGGTCAAAATCCATACAAAACTATTATAAGAACAAAGAAAATAAGAAATAGAATAATGCCACTGTAGACAATGAAGTCATGCCAGAAAGATATCTACAAAACAGCTGAGAACTCAAACCTAATATTTTAAAACTAGCTAAAATTCATTTTATAAAGATACAATCAATGAAAGAATAATGTGTTGGAGTTGGAAAAACTCAGAAAAGAGATGATCAGACTCAAGAAAAAATTAGAAATAAAAATATTCCACAAATGGGACACATAGGTACTACAGTAATAGGGTATTGGGCAGGTGGGAGGGGGGAGGGGGGCGGGTATATACATACATAATGAGTGAGATGTGCACCATCTGGGGGATGGTCATGATGGAGACTCAGACTTTTGGGGGGAGGGAGGGAAATGGGCATTTATTGAAACCTTAAAATCTGTACCCCCATAATATGCCGAAATAAAAAAAAAAAATTAAAAAAAAATATTCCACAAATGAAAACTAAAGCATAAGAAACACAAGCAAATAATTATAAGAGGTTAATGCCTGGGAAATAGAAAGTGGAAAGCAAGAAAATTTTTAAAATCAAAAAGAAATGAAGAGAGGAAAAGGATTCAAAAGGTAATTACATATGTAAAATACAGGCAAAGTTGATCCAGCATACATATAATAGAAGTTTCCAAGGAAGAAAACCAAAGCAAGAGAACCTAATAAATATTTAAACAATAATTCAAGAAAACTTTAATAGAATACATAAGATCTGAAACTCTTTCCCTGCAGCCACCAAGTCATGTGTAGGTGGAGGCTTGGGTGCATTCAAAATTCACCCCTTCACCCCACCGCCATGGCCGAGGCAGGCATTGCTACTGGAGGTGTAATGGACGTTCACACTGCTTTTCAAGAGGTGCTGAAGACTGCCCTAATCCACGGTGGCTTTGTAGGTGGAATTCGCAAAGCTGCCAAAGTTTAGACAGACACCAAGCCCATCTGTGTGTGCTTGCATCCAACTGTGATGAGCCGGTGTATGTCAAGTTGATGGAGGCATTTTGTGCTGAACACGAAATCAACCTAATTAAGGGTGATGACATGAAACTAGGGGAATGAGTAGGCCTTTGTAAAATTGACAGAGAAGGGAAACCCCGTAAGGTGATTGGTTGCAGTTGTGTTAAGGACTATGGCAAAGAATCTTAGGCCAAGGATATCATCGAAGAGTACTTTATTTTTTTATTTTTTTATTTATTTATTTTTGAGACAGAGTCTCACTTTGTTGCCCAGGCTAGAGTGAGTGCCATGGCATCAGCCTAGCTCACAGCAACCTCAAACTCCTGGCTCAAGCAATCCTCCTGCCTCAGCCTCCCAAGTAGCTGGGACTACAGGCATTCGCCACCATGCCCGGCTAATTTTTTGTATATATATATTAGTTGGCCAATTAATTTCTTTCTATTTATAGTAGAGACGGGGTCTCGCTCTAGCTCAGGCTGGTTTCGAACTCCTGACCTCAAGCAATCCACCCGCCTCGGCCTCCCAGAGTGCTAGGATTACAGGCGTGAGCCACCGCGCCCGGCCTGAAGAGTACTTTAAATGCAAGAAGTGGACAAATAAAAACTTTGCCTCATGTTCCTTAAAAAAATAAATAAAAAATAAGATCTGAAACTTTATATAAGGGAAAAAAGTCTTATTATTATCAGACTATGACTTTTGGGAAATGAAGAAATTGAAGTTTTCTCATCTCAGATGCTCAAGAATATAAAATTTGAGCCAAGGATTTTATATCCAGCCAAACTAATTTTCAAGTAGAAAAGAACAGACAGGTTGTCAATAACACAAGAATTCAGGGACTATTGTTCTTATTAGCCCTTCCTTAGGAATCTACTAGAGAATGAAATCAGACAACCAGAAAAACTAGAGAGACAGCAACATAAGGATTGATGGTGAGCAATAATATTAGCAAATAGTAATACTTTATATAGGTATATAAACTCATAGACCTAGGTATTGGTTTGTCTGCTGATATCACATCACAATAAAGAGAGCAGTGAAAAAGATCATTTTAAATTTTAGCACATAAATAGTCACCAGAATCTAGGCTAGAAATTGCAGAACAAATGATCTGGTTTCTGCAACAAATAAATATGAAGAGAGGGAAAAAGTAGAGGAGCAAAAAAGTAAGAACGGGAGAAGGGACTTATAAATTAAAGGTAGAAGACATTAAGTTTTTTTTAAAGCAAATCTGGTATTCATGGATACATTTTTTTGATAGAAAATAAAAATATTTTATTATAATCTATTAATATTCCATTCCATCTCCAATCCCCAGCATTTTTTGATCACTCACTTTCTGCTAGGCCCTGTGAATATGCTAGTCTTTTTTTTTTAATATTTTTTTTAATTCAGCATATTCTGGGGATATAAATGTTTAGGTTACATATATTGCTTTTGCCCCACCCGAGTCAGAGCTTCAAGCATGTCCCTCCCTCAGATGGTGCGCACCATACCCATTAGGTGTGTATATACCTATCACCCCTTTCCCCATGGATACATTCTTGAGTAATGAACCATTACAGAAAAGAAAGACAATGATTACTATAAAAGTCATGATAATGATTACTTTGAGGAGAAAGGGAAGGAGTTACGATCTAGAGCTATTTATATTTTGTATAGTAATGGAATAGAATTTAGAATGTCTAACATTTTGTAAATTTAAATTTGGTGTAACATCCAAAAGAGACATAAAATAGAGAATTCCTTTTTTTTTTTTTGAGATAGGGTCTTACTGTGTTGCCTGGGCTAGAGTGCTGTGGTGTCAGCCTATGGAGTAGCTAGGGCTACAGACATGCACTACCATGCCTGGCTAATTTTTTCTGTTTTTGGTAGAGATGAGGCTCACTCTTGCTCACGCTGGTCTCAAACTTTTGAGCTCAAAGGAACAACTCATCTGGGCCTCCCAGAGTGCTAGTATTACAAGCCTGAGCCACCGCACCCCGCTGAGAATGTTTGAAGAGAGTTTTATCTTGTAAAAAAAAAAAATTGCTGAAGAAAGTTACTCTGAATGGAGTTAAAAAGAAACAGTGAAAATGTTTAATCTGAAATATTTGCACATTTCAATATGAAAAAAGAGAATTAAGACTATCTTCCATTTTGCAGAATTTGCTGTAAACTTACCATGTTTCTCATCACGTATTGTTTTCTAAATTAAACATATAATGGTTTTCAGGGAAGTCAGTTAAAGGTGGCAACACTTTAAATTCAAAGATAATTTCAGGCAATTTTATGGAAAAAAACCAATAAGATCATATTGAAAAGCATTCAAAAAATACAAGTATCAGTCTTAAAGACAGATATAGTTAAGAAACTGATTAAAGTATATGAAGTGCCAAGAATAACATAAGTTATTTTTTAATTAAATTCAATCAGTGTATATAGTTTTAGTGTATATGCTTATATGTTTTTACTTTTTAGAAAATTTTACAAAGCTTTTAAATAGAATAGTTCTATAGGTTCTCAATATAATAGACCAGTTTGGAGTAAATATATAATTGTTTCCAAAAATTATATTGTGTATTTTTCGTACCTTCTTTACCCTCAAAAGTAAGGCTTTGAGTGATCTGGGCCTTGCTGGTCTCTCATGTCTCACCACTCTTTCCCTTCCATACTACCCCAGCAACACATCCTTCTTTCATTTCCTCAAATGGGCTTGAATTGTTACTTCCACACCTATCTGGCTAACTCTGATTCCTCCTTCATATACCAGCTTAAATATTACGATCAGGGAAACCATCCCTGAATCCCCAAACTAGAATAAAAAAATAAGTTATTGTCACAATGATCCCAATTATAACTAACAGTTTATGGGATTATGTATTCTTTTTGTTTTCCTTACTAGTTTGTAAACCCCACGAGGACAGGAATCATGTGTCTGTCTTGTTCATAGTTGTATAAGCAGAGTGCCTAACGTAGGTGCTCAGTTAAAGTTGAACGAACTGAGCGAATACATTCGTAAGAGAGGGAAAGAATCTGACATTTGTTGATCTCCTATTTTTTGCCAGGTACTACAAAAGGAACTTTGTACTTTTAACATCACATCAACTTTGTTATTTAAGTGACAAATGTCCCTTTTCTTTTTTAAACAAGTGTTAGAAGGCTTAAATAGGTAATATAACTTGCCTAGGGTCAGATAGCTAATATCAGTAATAGCTGGTCTAATTTCATTTTCATTTAGAACAGTTATAATTAGGGCATTTAACTTTGTAATATTTTACTTTCTTAAGAAATATATTTTGCCATCTTGTTTCTACCATCCTTTCATTTTAGAATCATGAAGGTAAACTAAATGACCACAGATTGCATTTTTCTATTTTCATTCTTCTATAAATATTAAGAAATTTTAATTAATTAGAGTCAGTGTTAATGATAAATACAGATTACCTCAGTGTTTGTGGCCTTAAGACATTTGGGTATTTGCAAATCAGTTTTCAGAAATTTGTAATAAATAAATGGACTACATAAAATAATAAATTAATGTGAACTTTTTTATTATCAGTATGTTATCAGGTGGTTCAGATGGTGTGATTGTACTTTATGACCTTGAGAACTCCAGCAGACAACGTTATTACACATGTAAGGCAGTGTGTTCCATCGGCAGGTGTGTATTAAAAATGTAATTCATGAATTTGTAAACAGTTGAGTATTTTTTACATCAAATGCAAAACATGAAAATAGCAGTCATATGAATGGCAAAAGCAAATTGGTCAAATGACATATTTACATGGATATCCGTTGATGCTTTCTTGAAAATAATAACTAAAATTCAGGTATAGGTGTCACTTTCCAAAACATTTATATAATACATGACTTCCCCAAAACAACTTTGGTGTTGACTGTCAAAAGGATTTTATTAAAAGACTTTTGATTATATCACTTTTGTTCTGTATCTACATAGCACGTCTCAGTAACTAATAGTTTTTAGTACCACATAGTATAAAATTCATTTAAAAGTTTTTCCATTCATTAGATTTTCAACTGAAATTAATGGAAAAAAAGATTAAGAACTAAATATAATAAATATACTGGTATTCCCTCACCAAACACACACACACATACCCCCCTTTCTTGTCTCTCTGCTTGCTCAAAAATGCCTACCTTAAAAATATATCTCTACTTATCTTGACTTTTCTGACTATTCTTTACTAGCTTACCAATATTGTGAAAATTGTTTTTAAGTTTCTATTAAAATATTTTGTGACATGGTAGTTTTTCATAATGGTTATTTAATTCTTTCTGCTCACCTATATCTGATCTGATAATGAGTAGACCTTTGAGTGAACAGAGAAAATGAATGCTGAGAAAATGCATTCAAGAGGAAAAACTTTGTAAACATTAACATAAACAATCACTCTGTATTGAAGCTGTTCCCAAAGCACTAGAATATATGCTTAAGTCCATAGAATATTTGTGAGGAGATTTACTATTGTTTCTTGGCTCTGGCACTTCACATTGGAAATACAGATTTAGGAAAGTCAGTTAATCTCTCTGAGCTTTAAATTATTTTATCTTAGAGACCATTATAATTGCCATAAGGTTTCTGTGAGAATTAAATGAAATATTATCTTTTAAAAAGCATGTTGAAAACTGTAAAACTGTGTAAATGGAAAGCAATGTAGTTATAAGAAAACTTAGTACAAAACATGATACTGCCTTATATACTCTGACTTTGTAAGAGACTTTGGCCATTTATACTTTCTTTCCACTCTCACCCAAAAAACAAGAAAAGTCCAAATTCTAAAGTATAAGACAGTCAATTAATTCACTTTTATCTTATTTTATCCTAGCTAACATTTTAACATTAATTTATTATATAGCAAAATTGTATTTTTATGTATTCCACATGCTACATAATATATTCCATGAACAACTGTTATCTGTTTTGTTTTCTTGGTTTTTTTATTTTATTATTTTTTTGGTATGTACAACTAAATGTTTAGTGTATCAGTCTTTTGTTTTACTATGACTTTATTCTTGGATTCAAACTCTATCTTAAAAGTGTGACTTTGTTTTTGAAAATGGGCATATAGTAGGCATCTTTCCAAAATGATTGTAATGGCATTTTCTTTTCCATCTGAAGAGTTTACAATCTAATTTTTAAAAATAGCTTCAATAAAACCTGTTATTAAGTTAATGTGACTTTAGACTATTTTCTGATATTTATTGTTAGTATACTTAATTTGTTCTTCATCACTAAAAAGATTCCTTTCCTGTACCAAAATTATTTTTAAAATGTGAATAACAGAACATATATAACAAGAGAATGAAATAATATTTTGTCCTATTTTAAAATTTAAAATATAAATGAGCTTTTATTTGTGGTCACTAAGTTAAAGATTTGTTTTATTTAAAACTAACATCACTGGCTGGGTGTGGTGGTTTATGCTTGTAATCCTAGCACTCTAGAAGGCTGAGGTGGGAGGATTTCTTGAGGTCAGGAGTTTGACACCAGCCTGAGCAAGAGCGAGACCCTGTCTCTATCAAAAAATAGAAAAAATTAGCCAGGTATTGTGGTGCATGCCCTGTAGTCCCAGCTCCTTGGGAGGCTGAGGCAGAAGGATTGCTTGAGCTTGAGGTTGCAGTGAGCTATGATGACGCCACTGCACTCTAGCTGAGGTGAGAGAGTGAGACTGTGTCTCAAAAACAAAACAAAAAAACACTAATTTTACTGGAAAAAATCTCAATAAAACAAAAGGGATCCCACCCCCCAAAATAGGAGGAGTATGAATGCTCATTAACCAAGAAAACGCATGTGTCTATTTCAGTTCACCCGTTTGGCTGTCCCACATCCATATACACCTTTCTTCCCATACCTACACTTAGATTAAAAAATGATCCAGCCTAACCTAGTGCAAGTGTTCACTTACAGCCAAAAAAGTGATCATCCTCTCCCCAAAGAGTAATAATCTTAAGCCTATTTAGTTACCACATCCAGCTCCAGTTCAAGCTAATTTTAATTTTTCCACTAGTTTTATGTGATTCTGTGTCAGTATTATGCAATTTGTGGACTCAATTGTATAGTTAACCTATAAGGAATCAGAACCCATGATTGTCATATCTGCATAGTGTTATAATAGTCTTCTGTTAGCTTTTATTTTATTATGGGAAATATCTAAAAGATACAAAAGAAAAGAGTAGTATAATGAATTGTGTCCTTGTCACTCAGCTTTAAGAACTGTCAGTTATAACCAATCTTGTTTCATCTGTACCCCTCACCTATCTACCCTAAGGATTATGTTGAAGCAAATCTCAGACGATATGTCATTTTATCCATAATTATTTGATTATATCTCTAAAAGATAAAGACTTTTAATAAGCACTACCATAGTACCATTATCTCACATACATAATAATTCCCTGTATTAAGTACCCAGTGTTCAAATTTCCCTCATTGTCTCATAAATATCTCTTAACATCCAGTTTGAATTAGATTCAGTTAGGTGACATATATGCTATGTTGATCACTGGTTCAGAGCATATACTGCATCCTTGAGGACAGCATACTACCCTCACAAAGTGATGTATTATAGCTGATATTATGCCTGAGAGTCTTCAACATGTCATGTTTCTATGGGCAGTGTGTTACATAAGATGTGAATCCCATGGGCCTCCACCAATTGCATTCTTTAGCCACAGAATAAGTTCCTTGATAAGAAGGAACATTATGTGGAATACCATATAGGTGTGTGAGGCATTCAACAATTCTAAGAATGGTAGTGCTAATAAAATGATACTGTTCTATCATTGGATAAGCAAATTTGGAAAAGCAAATCTAAAACCAAAATAGGTATCTCTTCCAGTAAGAATCCCTGCCTCCTCCAAGATGGAAGAAGTCCAGTGTAGCTGGCTGATCCTTCAAGGCTGTGTATAGTACAGAAATAGGTCTGAGGAACCTTAGTAGGAAGTAGGCCTCCACATCACACTGTCATGTCTGGACATTCTCTCTGCCTTTCTTCTGGGCAGCTAGGACAGAGGTATGTGATCTAGGTTTGGCCATTCATATCATCCTACCTGAGACTGCTACTTGTTCTTAATATAGTATCAATTTTGAAACTCCATAAATCAGTTATCTATAAATGTTGGTTCCTGTTTTGTAGAGACCATCCTGATGTTCACAAATACAGTGTGGAGACTGTACAGTGGTATCCTCATGACACTGGCATGTTCACATCAAGCTCATTTGATAAAACTCTAAAAGTATGGGATACAAATACATTACAAGTAAGTATATTAAAACCTTTCCAAAGGGTAGGATGAAGGAGAACTTAATCCTAAACCATTTTAGTGTGATTATTTGCTAAGATATCATATATGTTAGATGTGAAAGCAGTATAGTGGTTAAGAAGAGCTAGACTGCTCGAGTTCATGTCCTAGCTCTGCTGCTGGCTAGCAGTATAACATTGGATAAATGTCCAAACTTTTCTGTATCTCAGTTTCATTATCTGTAAATTGGGATAATGACTGCACCTTATAAAATGTTCTTGAGGGATAAATGAGCTGCTATATGTAAAGTACCTAGTACAGTGCTTAGCATATAGTAAATGCTTAAAAAATGTTACCTATTAATATTATTATTCCTTTTTGAAAACTGTGGTCTAGTGATCTGAGGTAGAAAATTGGATTTATCTCCTATTCATCTAAAAACTTAAAGGGGAAAAGTTAATATTATAGCCTAGTAAAGGTAGGCAGTGGATAATAGTTTTTATGATATACGATCAAATTTAAATTTCTAAGGGCCAGGCGCAATGGCTCACACCTGTAGTCCTACCACTCCGGGAGGCTGAGGTGGGAGGATCACTTGAGGTCAGGAGTTCAAGACCAGCCTGAGCAAGAGTGAGACCCTCCATCTCTACTAAAAATAGAAAAAAATTAGCTAGACAACTAAAAATAGGAAAAAAAAATAGCCAGACATGGTAGTGCGTGCATGTAGTCACAGCTACTTTGGAGGCTGAAGCAGGAGGATCACTGAGCCCAGGAGTTTGAGGTTGCTGTTAGCTAGGCTAACGCCGTGGGCACTGTAGCCCGGGCAACAGAGTGAGACTCTGTCTCAAAAAACATGTTCCAAACTGAACATATCCATTTAGTCATAAAATCTTAGCAATTCTTCCTTCAAACACTTTCATACTTCTCTTTTCTACTTCCCTCACCATCCCTGCACATCTAGGGTACTAAAAACTCCTAACTGGTTTCCCTGTCTTACTTTCCTTCTACATTTTCTGTGGTAAGTTCTATTAGGTCATTAAACATGAAATGTCTGATTTTGAATGAAGAGTTTAGTTTACTATATCTCAAACAAAGAGCAGTACAATTAGTCAAAGTCTGTACCTAAACTATCAACATAGTTTTGCCATCTTAATGGTAGCGTGCTTATGCCAGCGGTGAAGAAGCCTGGAGAGTGAGTAGCAATGAAATCTTGAAAGGTGTTTTCCACTGCTCAGTGAGAATTGAATATTTTTCCTTGCAAGAGTAGTCCAAAGCCTGGAAAAAGTGATAGTCAGTTGGTGCAAGATCTGGTGAATACAGTGGATGACAGGGAGTTTTCCAAGTCCAGCTTCTGTGGTTTGAGCAGCATTGTTTTTTGCGACATGTGTTCTTGCAAGAGCATTGGCCTATCTCTGTTGACCAGTCTTGGCTGCTTAATCGTAAGCATCCTCATCATTTTGTCAAACTGGTTGCAGTAGACATCTCCTGTAATGGATTGACTAGGTTTCATGAAGCTGTTGTGGATAATACCAGTGCTGGACCACCAAACACACCATGAGCTTTTTTGGATTAATATTCAGTTTGGGACTGTGTTTCAGCACTACGTGTTTATCTAACCATTGTGCCGAATGCTTGTGATTGTCAAAACAGAATCCATTTTTCATCACATGTAACAATTATGGTGTAGAAATAGTTCGCCTTTACATCATGACAGCAGAGGAAGGAAAGCTTCAAGGCAATTTCTATTCTGATGCTCATTTAATTCATGTGGTACCCATCTAGCCAGCTTCTTTACCTTGCCCATTTGTTTCAAATGGTCCAATATTATTGGAATAGTAACATCAAACCTTAGTGCTGATTCACAGGTAGGTTGAGATGGATTTGCTTCTGCTCCAGCTTTTGGCTCATCACTATCCACCTTGGTCTCAGGTCACCCACGTGGCTCATTTTCAAGATTAAAATCACCAGAACAGAATTTCCCAAACCATTGATGTATTGTGCATTCATTAGCCACATCCTTCCCAAACACTTTGGTGATATTTTGAGCTATCTGTACTACATTGGTTCTATAACAGAACTCATATGCGAAAATAACACAAATTTTTGGTTTAGTCCATGGTTTCACAAAAGTTGCTGTAAGAAAAATTTGGAAGATAATCACAAGCCAAAATGTGCATTTGAAAGGATGAGGATATACCTTCACAACTGGAAAAAAAAACCAAGAGGCTGGGTGTGGTGGCTCACACCTGTAATCCTAGCACTCTGGGAGGCCAAGGCAAGAAGATTGCTTGAGATCAGGAGTTTGAGACCAGCCTTAGCAAGAGCAAGACCTTGTTGCTACTAAAAGTAGAAAAAAATTAGGCGTGGTGGTACATGCCTATAGTCCCTGCTACTTGTGAGCCTGAGGCAGGAGGATTGCTTGAGCCCAGGAGTTTGATGTTACAGTGAGCTAGGATCATACCATTGTACTCCAGCCTGAGTAACAGAGTGAGATCCTGTCTCTAAAAAAAATAAAATACCTGTCATTGAAAATGAGAATATATTTTAAGGATTAAATGAATGTCATGAACTTCTACTTCTGACAATAATGGAGTATCTTGTAGGCAAACCACCACCTCCATTTAGAAAAGATAGTTAAAACATAAACAATATCTAGTTGACAGTTTTGGAAAGCTGCCAAGGAATCTAAGACTTAAGAGGCAAGATCCTAGCGAGAAGGAAAAGTTTTCAGAAGTGAGTTCAACTTTCCATGCAGCCTCTTTCCCTTTGGGCATTTGCCATTTCTTGATGGAGGGCAAGAGACTAAAAATGCAGGCATTGAATAGCTTTTAAAGGGCAGAGAAACAAGTGGAATTTTAGTCAATTTCACGAAGCTGCAGAGACAGAAAGTGGAGTGTGGGTCTGCCAAGACAGCCAGATATTAAGGGGTCAAGATCACAAAAAGAAGAGAGATGGAGAGCAATCAGCCTAACAACTTGGCATTGGTCTTCCCCTTGAGGCATTTGCTGATCAAGCTATGCAAGACCATAGACTAAGAAAGGAAGCAGAAAACATTTAAAAAACAGAGCAGAATCTTCTCCAGTCACATCATACTAGAGAGAAAATTTGCATTACAGTATTTGATAAGTATATCAAATACTTTGACGGGGCCTAGCAAAAAGCCTAGGATATTACAGCACCTGGAGAGATACACTCTAAGAATGGGTAAAAATAAAAGGGAGATGGAGCCTGTGGTAGGCAGAATAATACCCACTCTCCCTCAAGATGTCTGTGTCCTAATCCCCAGTACCTGTGAATATGTTAGGTTACATGGCAAAGGGCAATCAGCTGTTCACCTGATCTCAAAACAAGGAGATTATCCTTGTGGGTGCAATGTAATCACAGGGGTCTTACAAAATGGAAAAGGGAGGCAGAAGGAAATGTGACTGGAAGAATGATCAGAGAAATATAAAATTGCTGGCTTTGAAGACAGATGCAGGGGACCACCAGCCAAGGAATATGGGAGGTCTTTAGAAGTTGGAAAAAGCAAAGAAATGGATTCTCTACTAGAGCCTGCAGAAAAGAATGCAGCCCTGCCAACACCTTGATTGTAGTCCAGTGAGACCTGTGTGAAACTTTTAACCTACAGAACTATAAGATAATAAATTTATGTTATAAATTACTGTTTGTGGTAATTCCTTACTTTATCAATAGGAAATCATTACAGAGCTCTACAAAGATAGTAAATAAACTTTATGTTAGCTCCCAACATGTCAAGAAACAGCCTAAGAGAAAAAACAAATAGAAATAGATTGACATCTCCATGCCTAGATGCCTTTACTAATAAATTATTCTAAACATTTAAAACAGAAATACCTATCTTAAACACTTCAAGAGAATAAAAGAGGAAAAAAGGAACATTTGTAAACTCATGTTATGAAACTAGCATATCCTTTATTCCAAAACTTACAAGAATGTTATAAGAAAAATTACAGGCCAATGTCTCTTACCACTATAAATACTAAAATCCTAAATGGACTATTAGTAAATAGAGTTTAGCAATACACAAAAAGAACAATGTACCACAAGTGAACAAGATTTATTTTAGAAATCAATGTTGTTTTAACATCTAAAAATCAATATAATTCATCATGTTAATAGAATGAAGGCGAAAAACTGCTTCATTATCTCAATACATATGAAAAATTTTTAAATAAAAGTCAATACCCATTCATGATTTTTAAAATTCTTTATAGATTAGGAATAGAAGAAAAATTTCTTAATTTGATAAGGAGTATCTGTTTGTTTTTTTTAAAAAACATAATATTTGCTGGTAAAAATGTTGAAAGCTTTTCTTTTTAATTATCTCCATTATTCCTTGTGTTCAACATTGTACTGAAAGCTCTAGGCAATGCACTAAGGCAAACAAAGGAATTAAAAGGCATAGGAATTGGAAAGGAAGCATTTAAACCATCATTCACAGAGACAAAGTGAAAAGGTAAGCCATGGAGTGGGATATGATATATCCAACGTACACATATATCTGAAAAAGAACTTAATACAGATTATCTAAATAACCAAAAACATTGAAAGATTGATGACCCTATAGAAAAATATGCAAAGCACTTGAACAGGCACTTTAGAAAAAAGGATATCCAAATGACCAATAAATAAATGAAAAGTATTCAACTTTATTGACTGAGCACCTGGAAATGTTAAATAACTCTGCAATGTATATCCTACAGAATGGTTAAAATTAAGGAGAGAAAGATAACAGTAATAAGTGCATATATTGCTGGTTGGATTATAAATTGAAACAGATACTTAGTATCATTGACTTAGTACCAAATATGTGCATGTCATGTGATCCAGTAATTATTTGCTTGAGTGTATTAATGAATATATATGTGCACAAAGGACATGTACTGGAGTGTTCATAGAAGCACTGATTATTATAAACAAAAACTATAAACAACCAAACCATTCATTAACAGTTTAATGAAGTCTGGCAAATTCTACATTGGAATACTATTTCAACAAAGATAAGGGAAGATTTACTTATTTATGCAACAAAATATATGAATCTTACAAACATAACATTAGACGCAGTAAAGTAGACATATAAGAGTGCCTAATATATGATTCCCTTTATAGGAGGTTCAAAAATAGGCAAAACTAATCCATGGTGATAGAGGTTTATATGGTGATTATCTTTATTGGCAGTGGTTGTAACTGAAAGGGTTCTAGGGGACTTTCTGGGGTGTTTCTGATGTTCAATTTTATAATACAGGTGATGGTTTCATGCATATGTTCACTTTGTGAAAATTCATTGAGCTACACACTTAATAATTTGTGTACTTTTTTCTGTATGTTTGTTATACTACAGTTATAAGTGTGGTTTAAAAATGAATAAGCCATACATTTGAATTTTCATTTCTTAATATTGACTTTTTTAAAATGCTAATAAAAGATATTTTGAATTTAAATTTTCTTTAGAACATAAATGTTTTGTTCACTCAGAATAGTATTCTATGAGTCCATAATTCTATCTGAAGTAAAAGTATGACAGAACATTTTATTAATAAGAACTTTGAAAAGATTCAGCAAGAAATAATTTATTGTGCATCTGCCAGGTGTAAAGAAAATAAGGAAGACACAAAATGCCTTTCTCCCCATTTTGAACCCCATCACTGATTTTTCCTATTAATGTACATATTACATACCTATCATATCTTTACTTCATCTAAGTTTTTCATTAATGTGTTCTTATATTGAACATATGGTATGGTTTAGAGGAATATCTACTCTGGAGTCTTTTCTATTAAACTTTAAGGTGGAGAGCAACTATTCTCTCATTTGGAGTTTTCTTAAAATTTTACATATGGAATATTATTCATAAAATCCTGATGTCAGTATCCAGGAATTGTTTTTTTGTTTGTTTTGTTTTGTTTTGTTTTTTGAAACAGGGTCTTGCTCTGTTGCCCATGATGGAGTGCAGTGGCACAATCATAGCTCACTGCAGTCTCAAACTCCTGGGCTCAAGTGATCCTCCCGCCTTGGCCTCCCAAAGTGCTAAGATTACAGGAATGAGGCACCACATGAATGAACCTTGAAAACATACTAAATGAAAAGCTACAGAAAACAACATAATGTATAATTTCATTTATAGGAAATGTCATGAATCAGCAAATCTATAGAGACAGAAAATTGATTAGTAGTTGCCTACAGCAGAGGGTTGGGAGAAACGGGGAGTGACTACTAGTGGTTATGGGGCTTCTTTTGGGGGAATGAAAATGTTCAAAAATTTATTTGGTGATGTTTGCAGAACTCTGGGGATACACTAAAAGCCATTTAAGCGCACACTTTAAATGGGTGAATTGTGTGGTTTGTGATTTACATTTCAACAAAGCCATTCTTTAAAAAAAAATAAAAAGTACTTCAGGTTCTCTGGCTTAGAAATTGGGTGGATTATACTGTCATTTACTAAGGTACGGAAAGGGGTGAGTGATGAGTTCAATTTTAGATTTGTTACATTTGAGGGATTTACAAGAAATCCAAATGGAGATAATTCAGGATTTGAGCTATACGTATCTGGAATTCAGGAGTGAGGTCTACACTGAAAATACAGATTTGTGCTTCACTGCAGATTGAGTATCCCTAATCTAAAAATCCAAAATCCAAAATGCTTCAAAATACAAAACTTTTTTAGTGCCAGTATAATACTCAAAGGAAATGCTCATTGGAGCATTTTGGATTTCAGATTTCCAGATTTGGGATGCTCAACCAGCAAATATAATGTAAACGTTTCCAAATCTAAAAAAAAAAAAAAATCTGAAACACTTGGTGGTCCCAAACATTTCTGATAAAGGATACTCAACCTGGAATATGTGAGTGGCAGTTGAAGAGAAGAATCCATAGAACAAAACACAGAGGAAGACAAAAATTAATATGATAGGAAAAGGAACAACAAGGCCCACAAAAGACAATGAAAAAGAGTAAGAGGAAAATCAGGAGTATATGATATAATGGAAGCCAGTGAAAGAGATTGTGTTAAGTAATATGTGTTGACTACTACTGACAAATAAGATAAGGAGGTTATCCATGATACTGAAAGAGAAGTATGAATTAAAGTAGTCGAATTAAGGCCAGGCGCGGTGGCTCACGCCTGTAATCCTAGCACTCTGGGAGGCCGAGGCGGGCGGATTGCTCAAGGTCAGGAGTTCAAAACCAGCCTGAGCGAGACCCCGTCTCTACCATAAAAATAGAAAGAAATTAATTGGCCAACTAATATATATAATATAAAAATCAGCCGGGCATGGTGGCTCGTGCCTGTAGTCCCAGCTACTCGGGAGGCTGAGGCAGCAGGATCGCTTGAGCCCAGGAGTTTGAGGTTGCTGTGAGCTAGGCTGACGCCACGGCACTCACTCTAGCCTAGGCAAGAAAGCGAGACTCTGTCTCAAAAAAAAAAAAAAAAAGTAGTCGAATTAAGATTGCAGTAAGTTGAGAAATACATGGGAAATAAGGAATTAAAGATAGTCATTTGGATTTGAACAGAAAAAAAGATTACCTAGGGAAGATGTAGGGTGAAAAGCCTTCTTAGTTTTATGTCTTGGGAAGAGGGGGTTGTTAAGATGAAAGAAACCCAAACTTTCAGAGCTGCTGGGAATGAACCAGTAGGGAGAGAAGTTATGGATACCTGGGACATAATCTAAAGGGTAGATTTCTGACAGTGCTGAAGGGGATCTGAACACAAGTAGGGGAATTAAGCTTTAAGATGAAGAGGGATCATTTTTCCATAATAACAGGAGTAAAGAAGGAAAAAAGGTAAGTGGAAGAAAATGTGTTTGTAGGTTTGTTGATAAGACTTTAAGGGAATTCTAATTGAGTGACTCTTGATTTCTCTTTGAAGTAAAAGATCAGATCACCTGTTGTGACTGAGTGGAGATGTTTATGGAGAGTGGAAAATGTTTGAAATAGCTGCAGAATATTGCAGAGAAGACTAGTGAAATATAGTAGGACTGGCAGTCATTACCAAAAACCCAGATGAAACGAGTGATCTTTCATAGTGACACTAGTCTGCCCTATTCAACTAGGTAGAGCAGGGATTGGACAAGTCTGGGCTGTGGACAAGTCTGACTCATGGCCTGTTTTTGAGAAGTGTTTGAACACAGACATGCTCATTTTCTGTCTATGACTGCTTTGACACTTCAATAGCAAAGATGAGTAGTTGGTCTCAAAAGCCTAAAATATTTACCATCTGACTCTTTACAGAAAAGGTTTGCTAACTCCTGGTGTAGATCAATCTGGGTATAAATGCAGGGAAGGAAGACATTTGGAATCAGCCAGGTTGAGGTCTTGACAAGTGGAAGGATAAGGCAATGGATTTGAAGATACTGGCAGTGAACCTTGGTATTAGTCCTTGGAATCCAAGCTGCAAAGGAAAAGAAGTGGACAAAAGGAACTGATGGGGTTGGGGTTCTGGGGTTTACTTGGACTTCTTGAAAATAGTTGGAAATAAAGGCTGAAAATGATAGAAATTTGTGGTCATAGAATATGGAAATGTATGATTTTAAAAGAGGAGCAATTCTAGGTGGTGTGTCCTGAGTGTAGTAGCTGAGGTATGGAACTGAGAGGTAAGAGTGCTGGCTAGATCTTCTAGGTAGATGCTAAAGCCTCCCAGAGTGGAATGGAGAGGAAGATGGTGAGCCAGATGGTTGTCTTTTCTTAACCACTTTGGTATGGCACTCACCGGCTGCGAAACCTTGCCTGTAGCCGGCACTCATAGTCCACACGATAGTTTGTGCTGTGCATTGATGACAAATCCGTTTTGCTCTTATGTGATGAAGATAGCTTTAAAGCACTGAAAGCTTGTTTTACTTTACAGGCAGCTTTACTTGTAATGTAAATAAGAATAGGTAACATATACATATATGTTTTCATTACATTATTTTTAAATGTTCACAATTTTATTTATTTATTTATTTATTTATTTATTTTTGAGACGGAGTCTCACTTTGTTGTCAGGCTAGAGTGAGTGCCGTGGCATCAGCGTAGCTCACAGCAACCTCAAACTCCTGGGCTCAAGTGATCCTCCTGCCTCAGCCCCCGAGTAGCTGGGACTACAGGCATGCGCCACCATGCCCGGCTAATTTTTTCTATGTATATTAGTTGGCCAATTAATTTCTTTTTTATTTATAGTAGAGACGAGGTCTTGCTCTTGCTCAGGCTGGTTTCGAACTCCTGACCTTGAGCAATCCGCCCGCCTCGGCCTCCCAGAGTGCTAGGATTACAGGCGTGAGCCACCACGCCCGGCCCACAATTTTATTTTGATAAATGAAAATTAGAAAAGTCAAATGATGGCTGTCAGCTAAAGTCGATGCTCAGTTCATCTGTGGCTATCCACTATAGTCGATGCTCGTACCGAAATGGTTAATTTCTGGGATTTATTAGGGGAAAACTATTTTTTCTCACTGAAGGGAGAAGAATGTTATAAACAACATAGGATTTGAAATTATCAAGGTTTTTTGGGGTATTACATTCTTATGTTTAAGTTAAATTGTTAACAGTCAACTTAAAAATTGCTAAAAATATGGGGAAAAGTAAATAGAAAATTTATTGCTTTGTTTTTATAACCAAAACTTACACTTTTTAAATGTCTTTTGGTTATCAGACCGCAGATGTATTTAATTTTGAGGAAACAGTTTATAGTCATCATATGTCTCCAGTCACCACCAAGCACTGTTTGGTAGCAGGTTTGTATGTATTCTTTTGTCTTGTAACATACTGAAAAGTTTCTGCCTTTTTATATCTGATTAGCTTTGATGTAGACATTTTAACCCAGATGAAAATCACAATTCTTTATAGAAGCAAAAACAAGTATATGCTACTATTAATATTTGTTTCAACAGATACATGTAAGTTGACACTTTGTCAGTGGCTAGGATGCAAAGATTAAGTGCATATTTCTGTTCCCAACAGAGTTACTTTCAAACCATCAAAGTTTTAAAGATTTTACATGGATAAAATTTGGCAACGTTTCCAATTCAACACAATAAAATAGGAAATTATTTCCTCCTATTTAAGATTGTGATTCAAATTAAACATCTGTTTACATGAGAGCACCTGCAACAAAACTTTTCATATATAAATAAGAAAAAATGATTTTCTGGTATCATATATCTAGTCCCTGTGAGTCCATTATTTCTGTGACACTGCATGAATCTCTTCACCTCTGGACATAAGTCAGCTGCTCTATCTGTAAAGAGGAGCCAGGTACTGAGTTGTCTTTGAAGTCCACTCAGTATGTGGCCAGAGTTTCTGTGAATCTGTTGCTAGTGATTGGAAGTAAGTCATTAATTTGCAAAAACTAAGCTATTAAAATAAAATGATTTGATGTGATAAAATGGCATAGAACTATGCACATACATTTACCAATGTGAATTTCCTGGTTTTGATATTATACTTTAGTTACCTAATATATAATCATTGAGGGAACCTGGCTGAAGGGTACACAGGCCTCTCTGTAGTAGGTTTACAACTTCTTACAAATACATAATTATTTCTAAATAAAAAATATTATAATAATAGAGTTTCATTACTACTAAAATACAACTACAATTAAAATAATTTTTCCAATTATAAACATTTTAAATGATTTGAAATATATTTTTGGCATGCATTTTCATATTTCTGCATGGATATAGTAAAAATGTTATGATTCTTAATGATAATATTTTATTTCCTTTTGATGATGATTTATAACAAAGTTATCTTAAACCATATTTGTTTTTGTTTTTACAGTTGGTACTAGAGGACCCAAAGTACAACTTTGTGACTTAAAGTCTGGATCCTGTTCTCACATTCTACAGGGTATTTTTTTATTTAGAACAACAACTACTTTGAGTAAACCATTCAATAAAAAAAAACATTACTAACAATGTATTCTTTGTAAGGGACATGACTGATGTATTTTGTGCTAGTTGTTAAAAGTCAACAGGGAAATAAAGATCCTTCTGTGCATTATTCTTATAAAACTGAACTATTGAGGAGACATTTACATGAACAATGGTCGTGGGGCAGCTCAAAGGATATAGAAAATAGAAGGTCTAACTGAAAACTTTGTGTTATTTCTGCATTTTAAAAAATAAACTACTAATGTCTCGGCATTGTTTAATGTTCTGACAAATGAGTAAACATCGTCCTTAATATTTAGGTGCATTTTCAGTAAAAATACATTTTAAAAAGATGTTGAACTAATACTTTGTTTTTGTAAAAGTATATTTATTTTTGCTACTTTATCAGTGTTAGATTGTCTAATTCTAAACAATGAAAAGATGGAATATAAAAATACACATTTTTATTCATCTCTCAGAAACAAATATATTTTAAAAACTTGGTGAGATGGGTAGCATTTTTTACATTATTATTTCTATTATAAACTAGACCAATGAAAATGTCTGATTTGAAGAGTTCAGTTAAGTAAAAGTGAAATAAAATGTTGAAATTATTTACCCTATGAACTTGTCACCTATGCTTTTTAGAAAAAACTTTTATACAAGTGCTTTCTTACAATCATGAATTAAAGTAATTTTTCTGTTATATAACTTTATGAGAAATTAGAAAGCATTTGTATTCTTTAAAATGTTTATCTTGTATGTTTTATTGTAGTGGCTTTTTGGTGTAGCGATAAGTAACTGAGCTTGAATTATATGGATTGACTGGCATAGGCTAACAACTGTATTTAAAAGACTCACTTATTCTGACTATTCATTCTGAAGCAAAACCAGTTCTTTTAAAATAACATACCATGTATTAGAAATACCCCTATAGTCTTCACATTAGCATTTAGACATAGATTATTATAAATGTGAAAAAATGATATTTATTCACTTTTAATATTTCGTCTCGCTTTCTTCAGAATCAGGTAAAATGATTGGCACTTTACCTTTTGATTTTTCAAACATTTTGTAAGACTTTTCATGCAGTTGTATTTGCAGGTCACAGACAAGAAATATTGGCAGTTTCTTGGTCACCACGTTATGATTATATCTTGGCAACTGCAAGGTAAAATTTAACTTATTTGGTTTTGAAGTTAATATTAGTCATTAATAATAAGCATTTTGAAAGACTACATCTATGTAAGGTATATATTTTAGCATAGTTATAGTTATTAGCCCCTTAAAAATGCAATATTGAATTAGAGATTTTAGTTTATATCACCAAAATAAATCTTCCTTCTTTACATCATAGTCTTATTCTAACTATCCATCTTGAAGGTGTTCATCTTTTGGAACAAAGAGAAAACATGAGAATCAATATAATAATGCAGATCTACAAGTACCACTAGCGAGACAACCATGTTGTATCATTTTTGCCCACAAGAGTATATAGCGCTGTGTTAATTTAAAAATAGGGACATTTTTATTCATTTTCTTTAACCTAGAATTATTTTGAATCTAATATAACACATCCATTCACTGATGCAATTTACTAATATTTAATGACTGCCTACCATGTGCTAAGCACATTGTGCTAAGAACACAGAGGCAACCAAGGCTTTAAGAAGCTAACAGTTTAATGAGGAATATTGTCAGAAAAATCGGTGATTATAGGACATCCTGAAAACTGCTTTAATAGAGGTATATCTTTAGTAGATATAGGAAAAGAAAACAGAAGCATTTAACTCAGAGAGGGTCAAAGATTGGGGGGGGTTGTTTGTTTGTTGGAGGGAAGAGTATTGCATATTTATATACTGCGGAGAAAGTACCAGGGGAGAGAAATAGGTGAGAATACGAACAGGAGGGAATGATTAGTACGTCAGGACTTTGAATAGATAGGAGGGGATAGTATCAAAGGTCTAGATTGAGCCCCCGTTCACTTGATTTGACACATGAAGGGCAATGTAAAACTAATTGGAAAGGAGAAATGGTGAAAGTGAGTATAGTTAAGTTTGAAACTTTGTCAAAGAAGCTTAAGAAATGCACACCTAACAGCCTCTATTGGTTTTTAGTGGATTTGATGTTACCGTGTTTCCCCGAAAATAAGACATACCCATAAAATAAGCCCTAGCAGGATTTCTAAGCATTTATGGAATATAAGCCCTACCCCGAAAATAAGACCTGATGATTGGCGTGGCTACGCAGCCTATCTGCACAACCCATGCATTTCATGGTGGAGCGGTAAAGAAGACGAGCAGCCCTTTGCATCTGCTCCATGAGAGCTCTATTGCTCAACATGAGAGATTGGGGCCAATGGTTCTAAAGGAAGTAAGAGTCGCAAGAAATTCAGGATGGAATTTGGGGTTTGGAGAGTTACGATGATGTTCCAGAAGAAGATGACTTAACTATGTTTGAATAAATGTAGATTGTTGTACCATACTTAAAAAAAATAACACATCCCCTGAAAATAAGCCCTAGGGTGTCTTCTTGAGGAAAACTAAATATATGACCCTGTCTTATTTTTGAGGAAACACAGTATCTGTTGAAAATACAGGAATGGGAATACAGATTTTGAGGGACAGTATTAAAGATCTGGAATAACAGATTGAATGAGTACATAGGATTGCTGGGCATTTGTGCTCAGTTGAAGGTGTAGACCACGGCTGAACTAAGCCACAGAAATCAAAGCATTAAATGACACAAATTTAACAATTTTTATTGTTTACCCTAGTGTCTGAAAATTGTTGAAGTCATGGGTATTAGGAAGGAGATAAAATCACAAAAAGGCTTGTGGGAGGAATCAAGGACCTAATGAGGTAGAAGTATAAGTGTCAGAATAAGAAAATTTTAAAACTGAAGGGATATGAAGTAGTAGTCAAAGATTTTTATATAAAGATTTTAATAGAGGAATTATTATAAAAGTGATTCATATTAGTTTTATAAAGTTCTGTTTCTGGATTCTTTTTAACCTGCCAGCCCACCCTCTTTGTCACAGTTTAGTTCCCAGAGAACTTCTGTTAATAATTTACAGAATGTGATGTTGAAATTTATGAATTCCAAAGTACAGCAAGGTCTAGAGTACAGTCGCAAGAAGACTGGCTAGCTAAAGAAGTATGAAAGCGAGACGTTAGATGCTGATTATCCAACCATATTAGGGTGGATTTACATTGTCCATACTTAACTTGGTTTTCCTGATATCAGGAAAGCTAAGAGGCTTTCAATTCTCAAAGTACATCTAGGAATTTGAATCAGTTCCAGAATGGACCTAGTAATCAGCATTAAGAGTTGGTTATGTTCAAATCTAATCTGTTTCCGAAGAAACTTAAATCCTCACATTTATTTCATTGTAGACATTTTCCTCAGCTAGAAAGAAAGAAAAGTAGCCTAAGAATGGAAAATGCTAGCTTTTTGCTGACTATTCCAGTTGGCTTGGTTTGATGTTGACCTGTAAAAAGAATCAAGATTATAGAAAGTAATAAATTCTGTGACCCCTAAATGAAAATTAGGCTTATAAAATGTGATGTAATGCTCTCTCTTATTAAAATGGCATGGATAAACCCAATGGATTAGGATATTATTGAGGTCTTTATAAGGACATGATAGCATCAGTTGAAGTGATTAGAGGCACATAGGTTTGCTGAGCATTTTTTTTAGAAATACCATAGAAGCTGAAATTGACTTGTGATCATAGATTTGCCTTTCTTTTCACTTACTTGAAAGAAAATGGAAATAAATGTCTGATCTCTAATAAATTAAATAGGGTTATTATATATCTGGCAAAGATTGATTTAAGTATAGGAAACCAAATGGAAATATGTTGTCCTCATTATTCATCTCTAGGTTTTTTAATATAAAATAAAAAACCACCCAATTTGTGCCAAATGGATTCTTAAGCAAAGTGAAATTAGTTAACTGCTTGATTGTTTTGATAGAATTTGAATAATAGAAAAGATGTAGTAACAAACTTGCTAGAAACAAGCTACAAGCCTATCTAGTCTTTTGGAAGAAAGATGCTCATGTAATTAAAAACAACAACGCAAAATTTTGTCGTTGTGATCTAAAAAATAAAGCTTACTCCTTTTTCTCCTTTTTTTTTTTTTTTTTTTTTTTTTGCTATTTATTCACTTCCCTTTGTGCTAAAAAGACAAAAGTACAACAACCCAAATGTGAAAATACATTTGCACTAATGTAATGAGACCTCTGTGTGCTGTAATACTGGCAAGGTGGGTGAGGGGTACAGTCAGTATCCTAGCTACATATATCAATTTGAAATTTATTTCTTCTCAGTGCTGACAGTAGAGTAAAATTATGGGATGTGAGGAGAGCATCAGGATGTTTGATTACTCTTGATCAGCATAATGGGAAAAAATCACAAGCTGTTGAATCAGGTAATGAAGAATGTATTAATATAGAAATATGACAGTGTTTTTCTTTACATTGAAAACTTTTAATTGACGCTAAATAATAAATGCATATCAATAAATTGCAAACTTTATCTTTTTGTTAAAAAGATATTCACCAGAAATCACTTTCTAAATTTACACAAACTGGTTATCTTCTTCAAGGTACAAATAAGTGTGGCAGTTTCATTTGCCCCCAAATTTCAAAGGTAGAAACTTTTCGGGATTAATTTGCTTTACTGATTTTGTTTTTCCTCCAATGAGGCCAATTTATACAAATTTAATGTCTTTTAGGAAGCCACAATAAATTACTGAAATAATGATATTTTGTAGCCATTGTATCAGCATAAAATTGTGTTACATGTAAATCAGCTGCAATCCATGTGACAAAGTACTTCAATTGCATTTTTACAATAGAATTTAATTTCTGTGTAGAAATTTTGATTCAGAATAAATTCTGGACCAGAAATATATTAGGATGAACTATATATAATACTTATGATTGTATTAGTAATCCTTTTTAGTTAAATTAATCAAGCTATTAAAAATTTTGCTTTCTGACTGAGCATGGTGGCTCCCACCTATAATCCTAGCACTCTGGGAGGCCATGGCAGGAGAAGCAGTTGAGGTCAGGAGTTTGAGACCAGCCTGAGCAAGAGCGAGACCCTGTCTCTACCAAAAATAGAAAAAATTTGATGGGTATGGTGGCACATGCCTATAGTCCCAGCTACTCAGGAAACTGAGGCAGGAGGACTGCTTCAGCCCGTAAGTTTGAGGTTGCATTGAGCTATAGTGATGCCACTGCACTCTAGCCTGGATGACAGAGCAAGATCCTGTCTCAAAAAAGAAAAAGAACTATGCTTTCTCAAACTTGTTCATTTTGTTTTTGTTTGAGACAAGGTCTCACTCTGTAGCCCAGGCTGGTTTTGAACTCCTGGCCTCAAGTGAACCTCCCACCTTGGTTCTCCCAAAGTGCTGGGGGCTACTATACCCAGCAAACTTGTTCATTTTGAAAATGATATAAATTTTGATTGAGACTGAAACAGTTATTCTTTCCCTGTTAAGGTTTTTCTAATGGAAAACACTAGTATTGTTGATTTTTAATAGTCTATGGAATAATTTTTAGATTCAAAATGGATTAATATTAGAAATTTGGATTATTTTATGTAAGAGAGATGAAAGATATTTAATTGAAAACTTTAATGTTAAACTACACACTTAATTGAATTTGATGGCACAGCTTCACAAGCTGGAAAAAAATTATATTTGGCAGAAATTTTTTCCCTTTGATTTTCTTGTTTTTCTCTGTTTTTATGGTTCTTATTTATGTAGCATATCATATTCAAATTATCTAAAGGATTGATTAATTTTAATCGCCTAGAGTTAGTCCTAGCAACTTGGAAGGCTGTGATGGGAGGATTACTTGGACACATGAGTTTCACGTTGCAGTTAGCTGTGTTGGCGTGAAAGAAAGAGAGGGAGAGAGAGAGAAAGGGAGGGGGGGAAGAATGAAAGGGAGGAAGGAAGGAAGTCAACTTGTATTTTTTAAGTAACTCAAATAGTTGTCCTTTAATATGTTTAAATAATTATATCATCAAACATTAAATGTATGCCAAATACAGGAACAGATAAACTGAATTGTATTTTTTATTGCAGCAAACACTGCTCATAATGGGAAAGTTAATGGCTTATGCTTTACAAGTGATGGGCTTCACCTGCTGACTATTGGCACAGATAATCGAATGCGGCTCTGGAATAGTTCCAATGGAGAAAACACATTAGTAAGAGATTTATAAGTACATTTTTGGATATACATTAAAGAAATGGATCTGTTACATATACTTGATGTTTTCTATAGATTTAACTCCATTTCTTGCCTTCAAATTACAGATCTTTTTTATAATTTTTTCTATTGTGTGAACTAGTAGTTGTTACGACAACACACTCTCACTCCACCCTTTGTCACATTCCCCCCACTTAGTAGAGAATCACTGTTTTACAAAGTCACTGTTCCTAGTGGGAATATGCCACATCTCTCAAGTATGTTGGAAAAGAATAAAAGATTGAGAACTACTGTTATGAAGTTATAAAGCTAAATAGTCAAATTTTATACAAGTGGAGTGTCCATAATCCAAAAATCCAAAATGTTCCAAAATTGAAAACTTGTTGAGCACCAACATGATACTCAAAGGAAATGCTCATTGGAGCTTTTCAGATTTTCAGATTAGAGATGTTCAACCAGTAAGGCAGATACTCCAAAATCTGAAAAAAATTCAAAATCCAAAATACTTATGGTCCTTATCATTTTTGTATTTTTATTTTTTTAATTATAATTTTTCTTCTTTTTTTTTTTTTTTTACCAAGACATCATCTTACCAGGTCCTAACCATTTTGTATAAGGTATACTCAACCTGTACTATATATGAATTGTAAACAAAATCCACAATGAATTTTATAGTATTAACAGTAGAATATGTAGTAATTTAATATTGCTGGAATACATATGTTTTGAAGGTACTAGTTCTTATGTGGCAATTAATTTCCAGTACTTGTTTTTATATATGTTACAGTCCTTACCAGGTGGACCTATGGTTTAGTAACTTTCATAATAAATTACCAAAAGAGTATAATTTGGTTATAATGATAATAGCTAATATTTATTGAGAGCTCATGTGCCAGATACTGTGCTAATAATAATTACCATTTAATGTTAGTGCTGGAACATATATTGTCTTATTTAATCAACCATATCAACACTGTGACAGTAGTTATTGTTAAAATACCCATTTTATACGTGAGGAAAATGAGATATAAAATGATTAAGTAACTTGCCTGAGTTTACATAACTAGAAAGCAACAGAGTTTGACTGTAGATTCCAGTCTTACTATAATAATGATTATACCCAGATCCCTTAACCCTTTGCACTCGCTTGCTTTTTTCTCGATTCCTTGATTCTACTTGGGATTTAATTTTTTAAATACCCCAGATTTTACAAAGTGCAGCAGTAGAATAAAAAACTGGAGTTTCTTTTCATACAAACTTATTTATTTGGATTTTTTTATATTTCAAATTATTGATACATCAAAGAGTAATTTTAATCTCTATAATTTTTGTTAACCATGTTGAGTCACACTCGACATCTGAGTGCAAAGGGTTAAAGCATTTATATAGTATTAATATTAATTATAGTCCTCTCTTTAATCATCTTTCTAGCTAATATTATTCTCATATACTCTAGGTGTCACTTTCATTATTAATACTAATATTAATATAAAGTCAAAATTGTTTTATATCTAGATTACTTTGGAGTTTGCTAATCCCTCATTTTTTTAAAGAGATGCTTATTTGTCATGTCTCAGGATTGAAATTGAAGCATTGGGAAATACAATTTAGAATGTTCCATTCATCATATTATAACATGTTCCTCATCAGGTTGCATCTTCTTTCTTTTCTCATTTTATTCATTTGTTTAGTAAATACTATTGAGCACTTCCCATTTGCCGGGCAGTATTAGACAGTAGTGGGCAAAACATAGAAACATCCTATCCTCATGGAGCTTACATTCCAATGGAGAGGATAAAAGACATCAATCGATCAATACATAGACATATGGATAAATTATATGTAAGACTGGGTGGGTCGGCGCTATAAAGAAAAGCAGAGCAAAGAAAGGAGCATAGGAAGTATTGGGAAGCTGGAATTGCTGTTTTACATAGGGTAGTCAGGGTAGGCCTCACTGAGAAGGTGATATTTGGCCTGAAGGAAATGGAGGAGTAACCCATCAGTTAGTTATTTGGGAAGGAGAGCATTTTAGCCAGAGATAGGAAAAAAGTACAAAGACCCTGAGGTGAGAGCATGCCTGAGATACTCCAGAAATAGCAAGGAGATTCTTGTGTTGGAATTTGTGGAGAGTAACAGAAGATGAGAACAGAAGGAATATGCCAGAACATGTAAGCTTTGTAGTTCTTTGTAAGGATTTTGGCTTTTCTCTGGGTGAGATGGAAAGCCAGTAAAGCCTTCCTATTAGGGAAGTGACAGGATCACTCTAGAAAAGTATCCAGGCATGTGTGCCAAAGCTTAATGTGATAAGTATAAATGGCACTGAATGTATATATAAATCATTAATGTGGTTTTATTCCATTTTTCTCTCCTTGAAGATGATACTTATGTCCTATGGCTTTTTGCTAGTAAACCCATATCTAGAATAGTGTGTTGAAAGTGGATAATACATTTTAAATTGGACTTGATCAAAGTAATTCATACAAAAATGATTATGTTATCCCAGAAATTGACCTACAAAAGATACTTAGGGGAATTTGGGACATCGATCTCAGAAAAGGTAACTCTTAAGGGGAAACACACTCTCTTCAAATTTTAACCCTTTGCACTCACTTGCTTTTTTCTCAATTCCTTTATTCTACTCGGGATTTAATTTTTAAATACCCCAGATTTTACAAAGCATGTCAGTAGAATAAAAAACTGGAGTTTCTTTTCATACAAACTTATTTATTTGAATTTTTTTATATTTCAAATTATTGATACATTTAAAGAGTAATTTTAATCTCTATAATTTTTGCTAACCGTGTCAAATCACACTTGACATCTGAGTGCAAAGGGTTAAAGAGCTATCAGAATAAATTCCAGTCCTGCCATTTGGTAATTTCTTTTTTTTTAATTTGAGACAGATAAAACTGTATACATTTTTCATGTACAACATGATGTTTTGAAACATATATATATATATATATATATACCTTGTAGAGTAGTTAAATTTAGCTAATTAACAAATATATTATCCCACATAGTTATCATTTTTGTGGTAAGAACACTTAACATTCACTCTCTGCATTTTTCAAGAATACAGTGTATTGTACTATAATGACAATGCCATATAACAGATCTCTTGAACTTATTCCTTTTATATAACTGTAATTATATATCCTTTAACTAGCATCTTCCTATATCTCTATTTCCCCTAACCGTCCTAACCTCTGGTAACCACCATTCTATTCACTACTTCTATAAGATCAACTTTTTTAGATTCTGCATAAGAATGAGATCCCGTGTAGTATTTGTCTTTCTGTGTCTGACTTATTTCACTTAACATAATGCCCTCCAGGTTCATCATATGGTTGCAAATAATAGGATTTCCTTATTTTTTATAGCTGAATAGTTTTCCATTGAGTATGTATACCACATTTTCTTCATTCATTCATCTTTTGATGGATGTTTAATTTGGTTCTGTATCTTAGCCATTGTGAATAATGCACAGAGGAACATGAGTGTGCAGCTATCTCTTTGATATATTGATTTACTTTTCTTTGAACAAACACTCAGTAGTGGGATTACTGAATCACATGGTAGTTCTATTTTTAGTTATTTGAGGAACCTCCATACTGTTTTCTATGATGGCTGTACTAATTTTAGTTCCCACCAACAGTATGCAAGCATTCCCTTTTCTCCACATCCTCACCAACAACCAACACTTACTTATCTTTTGTCTCATTGGTACTAGCCATTCTGACAGGTGTGAGGTGATATCTTTATTGTGGTTTTGATTTACATTTCCTTGATGATTATTGATATTGAGCATTTTTTCACACATCTTTTGGCCACTTCTAAGTCTTTTGAGAAATGACTATACAAGTCTTTTGCCCATTTTTTAATTGGTTTGTTTTCTTGCTGTTCAGTTATTTGAGTACCTTATATATTTTGTATATTAACCCCTAATGAGATGTATAGTTTACAAATATTTTCCCCATTCTATAGGTTGTGTCTTCATTCTGATGATTGTTTTCTTAACTATGAAGAAGCATTTTAGTTTGATGTAATCCCATTAGTCTATTTTTGCTTTTGTCATCTATGCTTTTTAGGACATATCCAAAAAATCATTGCCTAGACCAGTGTTATAGAGGTTTTCCTCCAATATTTTGTTCTAGTAGTTTCATAATTTCAGTTCTTAAATGTAAGTCTTTAGTGCATTTGGATCTGATTTTTGTATATGGTAAGAGATAGGATCTAATTTTATTCCTCGACCTTTGGATATCTAGTTTTCCCAGCACCATTATTGAAGAAACTATACTTTCCCCACTGTGTATTCTTGGCATCCTTGTCAAAAATCAATTGACTATAAATCGGTGGATTTATTTCGGGCTCTCTACTCTGTTCTATTGGACTATGTGTCTGTTTTATGCCAGTATCATGCTGTTTTGGTTACTATAGCTTTGTGGTATATTTTCAAGTGAGGTAGTGTGATTCCTCCAGCTTTGCTCTTTTTGCTGAAGATTGCTTTTGCTATTCAGGGTTTTTTGTGATTTCATGTTAACTTTAGGATTTTTTTCTCTATTTCTATGAAGAATGTCATTTGTATTTTAATAGAGATTGCATTGAATCTATATATTGCTTCTAATTGTATGAACATTTTAACTATTCTTTCAATCTATGAACACAGATATCTTTCTGTTTATTTGTGTATTCCTCAGTTTCTTTCATCAATGTTTTATAGTTTTCAGTGTAGAGATCTTTTACCTCTTTGGTTAAATTTATTCCTAAGTATTTTATTTTTCCATAGCCATTGTAAATGGCATTGTTTTCTTGATTTCTTTTTCAGATAGTTTGCTGTTAGTGTGTAGAAATACTATTGATTTTTTTTTTATATATATATCAGTTGGCCAATTAATTTCTTTCGATTTATAGTAGAGACGGGGTCTCGCTCTTGCTCAGGCTGGTTTTGAACTCCTGACCTTGAGCAATCCGCCCGCCTCGGCCTCCCAAGAGCTAGGATTACAGGCGTGAGCCACTGCACCCGGCCTATTGATTTTTATATATTGATTTTGTATCCTGAAGCTTTACTGAATTCATTTACTAGTTCTAACAGTTTTTTGGTGGAGTCTTTAGGGTTTTCTCTATATAAAATTATGTCATCTGGCCAGGCACAGTGGCTCATGCCTGTAATTCTAGCACTTTGGAAGGCCAAGGCAGGCAGATCACTTGAGGCCAGGAGTTTGAGACCAGCCTGAGCAAAAACGAAACCCCGTTTCTACCAAAAGTAGAAAAATTAGCTGGGTGTGGTGGTGTGTGCCTGTAGTCCTAGATACTTGGGAGGCTGAGGCAGGAGGATCACTCCAGCCCAGGAGTTTGAGGTTGCAATGAGCTATGATGATGCCACTATACTCTAACCCAGGGCAAGACCCTGTCTCTAAATAGATAAAAAATAAAATTAAAATAAAAATATAAAAATTATGTCATCTGTAAACAGGGACAATTTAACTTCTTCTTTCCAATTTGGATGCCTTTTATTTCTTTCTCTTGTCTAACTACTCTTGTTGAGACTTCCAGTACTATGTTGAATAGATATGGCAAGAGTGAGCATCCTTGTTGCAGATCTTAAAGGAAAAGCTTACAACTTTTCCTCATTCAGAATGATGTTAGCTGTGGGTTTCTCATATATGGCCTTTATAATGTTTAGGTATATTCCTTCTAACCCTAATTAGTTGAGAGTTTTTTATCATGAAGGAATGTTGAATTATTGAAATTATCATATGGTTTTTGTCCTTCATTTTGTTAATGTGATGTATCACATGTATTCATTTGCCTATGTTGAACAATCCTTGCATCCCTGGAGGGATGATTCCCACTTTATCATAGTGAATGATCCTTTTAATACATTGTTGAACTCAGTTTGCTAATATTTTGTTCAGGATTTTGCATTAATGTTCATCATGGATATTGGCATGTAATTTTCTTATTTTGTTTTCCTTGTGTGATTTTGGTATCAAGGTAATGCTGGCCTTGTAGAATGAGTTTGGGAGTATTCTGTCCTCTTTAATTTCTTGGAAGAGTTTGAGAAGAATTTATATTAGCTCTTCTTTAAATATTTTGTAGAATTCAGCAATAAAGCCATTCAGTTCTGGGCTTTTCTTTGAAGGAAAACTCTTTATTACAGATTCAATCTCCTTACTCATTATTGGTATGCTTAGATTTTCTGTCTTCATAATTCAAACTTAGTAAGTTATATGTGTCCAAGCATTTATCCATTTCTCTAGGTTATCCACTTTGTTGTGTAATTTTGTTCTCTTATAATCCACTGTATTTCTGTGGTATTAGTTGTATAATGTGTCCTTTTTTATCTCTGATTTTCTTAATTTCAGTCTTCTGTCTCTTTTGTGTTTAGTCTAGGTAAAGGTCTGTTGATTTTGTTTATCTTTTCAAAAAGCAACTTTTTTGTTTATGTTTTGTATTGTTTTTCTAGTCTTTATTTGTTTCTGTTCTGATCTTTATTTCCTTCCTTCTACTAAATTTGGGTTTATTTTATTCCTGTTTTTCTAGTTCCTTGAGGTACACACTACTTGTATTCTATGCATTTTTATATTTGGCCTTTATGCTATCCCTGTTTTCTGTATAATTTTCATAATTATGATTTATATAAACCATAGAGGTACTATAACATTATTAGGAATATGCATCTATTCTCAGTTGTTTCTCCTTTTTTTTTTTTCTTTTTTTTAAGACAAGAGTCTTGCTCTGTGGCCCTGGGTAGAGTGCAGTGGCATCATAGCTCACTGCAACCTCAAACTCCTATGCTTAAGTGATCCTCTTGCCTCAGCTTCCTGAGTAGCTGGGACTACAGGCCGCACCATGATGCACAGCTAATTTTTCTATTTTTAGTAGAGATTAGATCTCACCCTTGCTCAGGCTGGTCTTTTTTTTTTTTTTTTTTTTTTTCCGAGACAGAGTCTCACTTTGTCGCCCAGGCTAGAGTGAGTGCCGTGGCATCAGCCTAGCTTACAGCAACCTCAATCTCCTGGGCTCAAGCAATCCAATTGCCTCATGCCTAAGCCTCCCAAGTAGCTGGGACTATAGGCATGCGCCACCATGCCTGGCTAATTTTTTGTATGTATATTTTTAGTTGGTCAATTAATTTCTTTTTAGTAGAGATGAGGTCTCGATCAGCCTGGTTTCAAACTCCTGACCTCGAGCAATCCGCCCACCTCTTTTTGGCCTCCCAGAGTGCTAGGATTACAGGCGTGAGCCACCATGCCTGGCCCATTTCTCATTCTAGATAATGCTGCATTGAATACCTCTGGGCATATAGCTTTTTGCTATTTAATTATTTCCTTAAAGTAAATTCCCAGGAGTAATTACTAGGTCAAGGAGTAAGAATATCTTGGTTGTTCAGTGGGTACAGTTTTGCAATATGAAAAGTGTTCTAGAGATGGATTGTGGTGATGGTTGCACAATAATGTAAATGTACTTAATGTTACTGAACTATACATTTAGAAATGGTTAAGATTTAAAATTTTTTTAAATAAAAAGAATAGAAGGTTATATACCCCCCAAACAAAAGAACATCATTCTTTTGAAAAGAATGGTAGCATAATAAACCATTGGCCTTTTAGAGGAAATAACCAAATTACAGTGCCACCAACATTTTTTACCTCACTTGTACCAATATTGAATGTCTTATATTTCTTAAAATTTCTGCTAAGTGGTCTAAAATGACTCTTCAAGATTGTCTTAATCTGCATATTTATTTCTATTAGGGTTGAAATGTAAATATTTGCCCTTGTGGTTTGTTTTTTTTTTTACTATTTGTATTTCCTTTTATGTGAAATGTACATTCATGTCATTGGCCTTTGTTTCTATTAAGACATTGATCATTTTCCTTAAATTTAAAAGATCTCTTTTTGTAGTATAATATTTGAAGTATTTCTCCTAGTCTTTGTTGTTTTTAATTCAAATTTAAGAAATAACTTTATTATTTTAATCCTACAGGTGAACTATGGAAAAGTTTATAATAACAGTAGAAAAGGATTGAAATTCACTGTCTCCTGTGGCTGCAGTTCAGAATTTGTTTTTGTACCATATGGTAGCACCATTGCTGTTTATACAATTTACTCAGGAGAACAGATAACTATGCTTAAGGGACATTATAAAAGTGTTGACTGCTGTGTATTTCAGTCTAATTTCCAGGTAAGAATGATGCTTAAGGGAATTTAAAATGTTAGGTAGCTAGTTTGCCAGACTAGTTGTATATAAAAGAGTAAATTGTGATTTCATTCTGGGGAGTTATACTTTTTATCCACATTTGAGTTAGGATTTATTCAGTAGAGAATAATACAACCTAGATTTTTAGATGGCATAGGATATATGAGTGAATCAGCATAATACTATGCAACTTGATTGTAATAAATTTTCTTTCTTTTGCATATGGGCTTTATTTATTTAGCAGTTGAAAATCTCTGGTGAATTATCTTGCAAACAAACTTTTGGTTAAAAAATGAAATATAGGTGTTTAATCTCAAAATGTAGTTTGTATATCTTGGTTTATGTGTGGGTGTATCTAAATGTTTGTTTATTTCTTCCTTATTTTCTGTCAATGGCTAACAAAGGTATGCTTTTGAAGTTAATACATACATAATTTCTTAAATACCCATGGCTTTTGTTTGTTTAATATCCTGATCCTTCTTTTTCATGTCACCAGTGGGCAAATTGGCTTTTTTTTTTCAGAGATGTATACACAAATTACCTCATGTGCTCTTTTGAATGAGTCTAATATAGAAAGATAGTTATTTTCCCTGTTTTTTAGGTAAGGAAAATGAAGCTCATGAAAGTTAAATACTGACAGAATGAAAATTATAGATTATTAGAGCATGAAGGAACTTTAACTATCACCTGGTGAAACTCCTATTCATTCATTAATACTGATTACCTAATTTGTGCCTGACACTGTGCTGTACGATATATAGGCCTAATTTTTTAGCCAGTACACACCATTATGGTGATATCTATTAGTAAAATATTCAGTATATCCTACTGGTTGGTAAACAACTGCAACACCAAGCCCCTCAACTGATCTCCAGTCTTAGCCCATTCCCTGGGACCTCTTACATCTTATTTTAGCCTGGCAGCCAAGGGGTACCTCCAGGACCCTGCTCTAACTCTATGGCTAGTATCTCTTCTGATTAAGTAGTATCCTAATGTACCAGTTGTTAAATATTTCATGTGTTTCTTCTGGGAGAAAAACACTAAAGCACCAGAGGTGACATGACTTGCCTCTAATCTGCAAGTAGTTATTAACAAAGCATGATTCTCTGTTCAAAGAAATTCTTAGAATATTGTTCCTCTTTTCTTGTCCACAGTCACTTAGAGACACAGCCAGGATTTTAACTCAGGTATTCTGACTACAAATTATTGCTTCCTACCAAATTGGAGCTTCCTAATAGGTGTGCCTAGAACGGATTAAAATTCTGCCAAGATATTGATTTTTATCAGTCCCCAGAATAACTGAGATAGCCAGAGACCTGGGGCCAGTTGCCTACTAAAAAATACCATTTCTATATGTGCTATGAACTTAGAAACATTTTAATCACTGCACTACATCAGAAAACTCTCAACTTTTATCCCGTTTCACCTGTTCTGATTCTAAAAGGGAAAATAATTATAAATCTTTTTTTCTTATTTTTTTTTCTTTTTTCTTTTCTCTGCAGACACCACTGTGACTTGGGATATAAATCTTAAAAGTAAAAGAAGATAGTACTTTTGCTTCCATTTAGCAGCAGAACATTTTTGCAAATTAAATATTACACAAAAGTCACTATTTGAAAATAAAATATAATAATTCTATCATAAATGTGAAAATCTGACAAAATATATTCAACATCAAAATAAATAATGATAGTAATAGACAACCCATTGACTAAAATAGGAATCCATGCTAGTATAAATAAGTAAATTGGTAAATTAAAAATTTGAGAAGGAATGGGATATTTACATGGTCTCAAAGTATCACCCCATAAAATATTAAATACAAAGATAAAAAGATTGCTTTTACCCTGATGAAGACTGGCATATATCACCTTAATCAAATGATCAAAGTTAACAACCTAGTTATGGGACATCACATCTGTTATATTCCTGGAAAAATTGAATAACCCAAGTTGAATCATGACATGCCAAATTTGAGAGGTAGTCTACAAAATAACTGGTGTGTATCATCAAAATTGTCAAAGTCAAGAAAGCCAAAGAGAGACTGAAGAACTGTTCCAGATTGAAAACTAAAGAGACATGACACAGTATACAGCATGTGATTTTTAACTGGACCCTTTTGTTATAAAGAACTGTACTGAGACAATTGGTGAAACTTGAATGGGGTCTAAGAATTAGATGGTGAATTTTCAGATTTTGTTGGTTACATTGTAATTATATAGGAAAGTATCCTTATTCCTATGAAATATACACTAAATTATTCAAAAGTGATAAGGCTTCATGTTGGCAGCCTAATCTCAGGGAAAAAAAATTCTTTTTTACAACACTTGTAAGTTAAATTTTGAGATTGTTTTATAAGAAAATCTAATTTCCCAAATGAGCCCGTATATCTATTCCAAACACTTCAAGGCTTCTTAATTCAAATCCCTCCAGGTATTCTTTATTAATCATTCAAATTTAAGTGCTGCCTTTTTAAATCTCTATTGAACATCTACAAAACATCCTTTATGTCTTAGAACTTATCATGAATTACCTTGTAAGTTTATCTTACCAAGTTATCTTGGGTATATATCTTGCCTTCTCAGGAAAACTACATTATTCAAGGGCAGTAAACATCTGGGCATATCTTCACATCATCTATAGGTAGTATAACCATGTATTCTAGATTTTATAATACAATCAGTAAAATTTTGTTTTATTTAGGAAATTTAATAATGTATATCTAATATAGTTTAATTTTTTAAAATCTATATTTCTTATAAATAACTTGATAATTTTATTTTCCCTTTACCCAAACCCTGACTTAAATAAAAATTACTAATTTTACCATGCCTTAAATTGTTTTTGAGATATACAATAATAAAAATAAATAATTGCATAGCAGAGCAGGCATAAAAAACTGTTAAACATAATTGTTAGAAACATAAAAATATATTTGTGAGGAAAAAAATCACGTAGTCATTCAGGGTTTTATAACCACTTAACATCTTGCTGCTTTCCCTTTCTCATTTGCACAGTAGTTTGTTATTATTATCATCATCGTTATTATTATTGACTTATTCTTTGATATTGTTTTTTCCCTTGATACTGAGCATTTGGTTTATATCCTCTCTTTTCTCTTGACATTATGAGTATTTTCCCATATCATTAAGTATTCAAAAACAATTTCAATGGCCATGTAATATTCTATCATGTGACTCAACATTAATTTACTGATAATGATTCCTCTATTATTAGACAGTTATTTCTGTTTTTTGTTATAAACATTACAATGATGACATCCTTGAATTTCATGTGTGACTTTGGCATAATTTTTAGAAACATGAACAAAAACTTTTGATATATCCTGAGATTCTATTCTCCAAAAAGATTACACCAATTTATACCCTGTATATGAGAGTATGTATTTCACTGCCCCATAGGAGTGTTTTTAGTAATAGCCAATATTCCTTCAGTTTTGTTAGGGAAGGGAGTGAGTATGGTCCAGCCATGAGCAAACAGCATATCTGTAAAAACACTGGCATACTGTATGTTAGCCCAAGCTTACCCTTATGAAGTAAACTTCTAAACAGCTTGGGTCTTCAGACTCTTCCATTGAATAGCAGCCAGTTAGGCAGTTGGAAGCTAAATAAAACTTTGTGAATTTTTGGCCTATTTTAGTAGAAACTCATATGGCTTCTTCATTGAAGTGTTTATTTAAATTCAGTTATTGACAAAGAAGGATAAACTCTTTATTCCATTTTTTTTCTCTATTATGACATTTGAAATATATAAAAACTATGATTGGTAAAAACCACTTGTATAGGCTGGGTGCAGTGCCTCATACCTGTAATCCTAGCACTTTGGGAGGCTGAGGCAGGAGGATCACTTGAGCTGGAGGTTACAGTGAGCTACAATGATGCCACTGCACTCTACCCAGTGTGACAGAGTGAGACTCTGTCTCAAAAAAAAAATCACTAGCATAATGAGTGGTTTTGTAAAATTTTCACAGTATTAGTTAGCTCTGACATATCCTAATACTATTTTTAAATACAAAACAAAGTTTTACTACATCTTAAACAAAGAAAAGAAAAAAGAACATCTGCCTAGTTTCTTTAGGGAGTAGAAATAGAATTAATCATTTCAAAAACTGATATGTTCATTTCAGTTTGGTACTGATTTTAAATTGATCCACAATCACATTGTTGCTCTCTGTTTTATAGGAACTTTATAGTGGTAGCAGGGACTGCAATATTCTTGCTTGGGTGCCATCTTTATATGAACCAGTTCCTGATGATGATGAGGTAAATATTTGTACAAATTGTCCAGTGACTTCTAAATCATGAGAAATAAAGTTTTATTAATTTATATGAGAGAGACTTTTAAAGTAGTTCTTTCTATTTTTATTATTGTAAAAATAATTTGCCTATTATAACACATTTGCAAAAATCAGAAAAATACCAAAACGTAAAATTTCTTAAGTTGAATTAATCAACATTAACATTCTGATTTATTTCATTGTTTTTTCATATGTATATGGTTTTTTTAACATAGTTAATACCATGGTTGGACATACAACTTTGTATCTTACTTTTCTCATTAACATTGTACAGTAGCCTTTTTCTATGTCATTAATAACTGTGAACATTATTTATAGTGATATAGTATTCTGTCGTTTATATACCACTATTTAAATATTTACCTATTTGGAGACATTTCTGTCGATTATTTTAAACAACATCAAGGTGAATATTTGTTCATAAATTGTTCATATATCTGATTATTTATTTGAATAGATTCCTAGAGGAAGAATTATCTCTTAAATGATCATGTATGACATTTTTAAAGGTCTTTATTCACCTGTCAAATTTTACCAATTTATACTCTTAACAGCAATGACAGTGCCTATCTTAAAGCATGAATTAGTATAAATATGACAGTGTGAATAAAGAGCCTTAAAAATGCAGTGGGTAAACAAAGATGAAGAAGATATAATCCCTGGCCTTAATAGCCTCTGCATTTTTTTTTTTACTTATCAAGCAATGGAAAAATAATCTAAAGGTGTTATCTCTCCCACCAAAGATTATTCTACTAAGCACTGTTAATCATCCTCATTTATCTTAATTTCTAGGATATAAAAAGTTTAATATCTACAAACAATGTTTATATAAATAAGTTTTTAAGTTGGAAATATAAATAATGTAGTTAGAAATACCTCAAAGTATTCTTAACCAAGTCATAGTAAAAACAAAACATCTTAAATGGAGGTCGAAAAAAGTTATTGATCATGCAAGTTTGACATTCAAAAAGCATTTTTCATATACTGTACTTAATTCCTTTAATGAAAATAGGACTATGTCAAAAAAAAAACATAGGAAATAGGATTTTTACAGGGGTAGTTGATGACACCTAGCAGCTACTGACAAAATTTATTTCATACTTAAATTTGCAACTGTTATGGTTTACTACAGGGTAAATCCTGTGAATTATTTTCTTTTGGCTCTAATCCAAAGAGAGAGAGAAAAACCCATGTTGATAAATCTTCAAGCAGCTAGCCAAATGCCATACGAATACTTCCAGATTTTATCTCATGTCTAATTTGGTTTATTATGGCTTGATTAGTTTTAGTGTACAGCTGCTTTTGATGACTAAATATTCTTTTGGATAAAGTCTAATAGGGTCAAATAGATGGGTTTAGCCATTTGTTTTACATTATTATTTAATTATTGTATCCTACTCTTTGAGCATTACTGTATACATTAAATCCAAGTTATAACACTATAGGCCATATTAGGAAGTATAACAATCATTTACCAAATGAAACAATAAAAATATAATAAATGTAAAGTAAATCTATCAAAACTTACACATAAAAAAAGATGTTAGAAGAAAATTAAATTGTTTAATGTATAAAGACAATATGTGACTCCGATGGTTTATTTCATTGTTATGTAGTTATAGTGGTAGTTTTGACTCCTTACCTAAAAGAACTTTGTATATGAAAAATTAAGCAAAACAAGTAGAAAATCAAATAGAGATACACAACAAACAAGTTGGCTCACGCCTATAATCCTAGCATTCTGGGAGGCCAAGGTGGGCAGATTGCTCAAGGTCAGGAGATCGAAACCAGCCTGAGCAAGAGCAAGACCCCGTCTCTACTATAAATAAAAAGAAATTAATTGGCCAACTAATATATATAGAAAAAATTAGCCAGGCATCATGGCGCATGCCTATAGTCCCAGCTACTCAGGAGGCTGAGGCAGCAGGATTGCTTGAGCCCAGGAGTTTGAGGTTGCTGTGAGCTAGGCTGACACCCCGGCACTCACTCTAGCCTGGGCAACAAAGGGAGACTCTGTCTCAAAAAAAACCAAAACAAACAACAAACAAGTTGAGGTTTATATTTAAGTTTTAGAGCTATAGAACTTTATCTTTTGAAATACATTGTTCAGAATCTTTAAGATAGCAGTTATTCTCATATTAATATGAAATGGCACGTGCTAAGTTTATTTCCATAAAACTTCAGTTTGAAAGATTCCTGTCAATGTTGGTATAACATGAATATGATCATGATGCAGATCCCAGTAGAGAAGTCTGTCTGCACAAGATTGTATTCCTCACATGGATGTTTACAATTTGACTCATATTTTAAAGTATTTTTACGAGAAAAAATAACGAAAAGAAAAAATATAAATAAATAAAATAATTTTTAAAAGAGAACCAAAATGACATAAAAGAAAAAAATAAATAGAAGAGTTTTTAACTCAACTATCAAATAAATGACTTGCAGTTTCCCAAGGAGGCAGTATAGCACAGTACAAAACAAAACACACATGCCTATACACACACATACTTAGCTTTTAGCTTTAGATAAACCTGTGTTTGGATTTCAGTTCTACCATTCATTACACTTGTGATCTGGGACAAGCTTATGATATTTCTAAATATCAGAATTGTCAAATCAAAGTTGTTCTTATTTTCTTTTCAAATCTACCCTTAAGATAACAAAGATAATCCCTTATGGGTGTTTCTCCTGATATCCAAAGTTTCTGTTTAAAGAAAGCAAAGTCATTGGATGATAGGAACAAGATTTATGGTCTTTAAGTATAATCCTATTATTAACTGGCAGGCTGTTTTATTATATTCTGAGAAATATGGCTTCCTTTTGCCCCAACTTCTTAAAACTTGGTCATTATCAAGCAGGCCTATCAGTAGCTCCTAATCTCATGTTCTTATGAGAGATCTATCGCGCAGGTTTATTACAGTTTAAATCTGACCTCTTATCAAGAATCTTACTTTATTTTTGACATTCACACAATACATAGCTATTTTACTTACCACTTGTGTAGGTGTATTAATATAATGACTTGCTGACCCAAACAACCCTGTGACTTTCAGGTAATTACTAGTCAAAAATTTGAAAGTTATCGAAATATATCCTAGTAGATGTTAAGTTTCATTTCATTTCTCCTGCCCATTTTTTGGACCTGGACTAGGTCCCCTCTAAACTTACTTTTCTTTAACTCCATAACATTTACAACTATCTGTCAGTAGAACTGGCAACCTGGTGAGATAGAGATGAATAAGCACAGGCTGGTTGTCCACTAGGAGGAGATGTTGTAGAGAAAACTGAAGTAACACTAGATCAGTGGGTCTCAAACAGTAATGTGTACTACATCTATCCACATTGTTACTGCAGCTTTTAACTACCAGTATATTTTATTTGTGATTGTTTTACTAATAAAATATATTTCTAGTTATACTGTAATACCTTTAATTTTGTTTCATTAAAAACAGCAAAATAATTTATATGCAACTATATTACAATTTTCACTTATTTTTGCTTTTATGCTGAGTTTTCAAATGAAATTAAAATGTTTAGTAGGTTACACATTGGGCTTCCATTGTAGAATTAGGGAGCATAAACTTTATGTGGCTTACCCATCCATGGACATGTTTAGTAGATATCTAAGGCAGAATTAAAGGCTTCAAAAGACAGAGTAGGACCCAGCCCCCCAATGATGATGCATCTTTGAATAAATTCTCACTAAATAACCTAACAGTAAATTATAAACTCAAAAAGACAGGAAATTCAGGAAATGTTTGGATGAAATAATAAATGAACAGGCTTCAGTACACTATTATTGCAAATAAAAGTAGACTTCTGCTAGAAATTAGTGAGTAGGTAACTAAGGTTTGATGATAGTTTTATATCTGAACATTTGGGGTATAATGGATATTTGATTGTACACCTAAGTGACAATAGCCAACATTAGGTTTAGTGATGCACTCTGATCTAATTAACAACAATAAAGAATGCCTAAATTAATACAGGCAGTCCCCGGGTTACAGACGACCTGACTTAACGGCATCCCATACTTAAGAACAGTCTCCCAAGGCTCCCCATAAGGATAATTTATAATTAAATTAATAACTCGGGAACTAATTTCTTCCATGTATATAAACAAAACCTGCCTGGCATAAGTGGTTGGCATAGCATCTTTATGCTAGCAGCTAGTCTCATTGTTTATACGGTCACACAGCATCACTTTCATCTTAACTTTTTAGTTCAATTTTGTGAGTTTGTGTTTACCCTTATGACCATGCCTCCAAAAAGAAGTCTGCTGCAAGTCTAGGTGAGCCTGCAGGGAAGAGAAAGGTGATTACAATGGAAACAAAAGTAGAAATAATTAAATGTTCGGAGAAAGACCAGATGCCATCATTCATTGGGAAAGCATTAGGCTTCAGTTGCTCAACTATTGGAACAATTATAAAGGATAAAGTAAGAATAAGGGAACATGTGAAAGGCAGTCCTCCAATGAAAACATCAATTATTACTAAACAGTGTATGGATTAATTATTGAAATGGAAAGGTTATTATTGATTTAGTTAGAAGACCAAAATAAGCGTACTATTCCTATTAGCCTAGCATTGATGCTAGGTGGCATTAGAAGTGTTAAACTTTAATATTCTATTTTGAAATTTCTCCTTTCTCCTATCTAAACTTTTTGTATGAGTTTGTTTTTATTTTTTTTTAATTAAAAGAGCACAATAGTTTCTATATAACTTAACCTCTGTACTGTTATTATAGTATTACACTGTATTATTATTACCACATATGAGCCATTATAGTTTTGTTGTTATTATTACCATATATGTGCTGTTCATCGGGGATCCCAGTTACATACAAATCCAACCTAAAGATGTTTTCAGGAACTTACCTTTCCATAACCCAGGGACCACCTGTATAATTATTCTCCAACTAGCCTAGCTGATACTTGGGAAATTTACTGGGAACACTCACTTTTTCTATTGTTTTCATTGTTTGAATTGTAAGATTCTAAGTCATTATGTTCATCAAAAAGGAAATAAATATATGAGATGTGTAGTAGAGGTTTTTCTTAACAAAAAATATTTCTGTAAGTTGTAAAAGGCAAAACATCTAAGCTAACTTAAGAGTAGTCTTGATGTTAATACATTATTGGAATTTGGATCTAAACAAACTTGTAGCAAATGTAAAAGCTGCAGAATCAGAAGCAGACCTGGCTCATAATTCCCAGATACTTTAAAAATGAGACTATCTTAAAGCCCTTTTAGTCATTTGACAGAGAATAAGAAGGTTCCCATTCAGAAGTTTTCCCAAAAAAGTGAATTTATTTGAAACACCACAAATAAAGGTTCTGTAGTTGCTGATTACCTTTATTCGATGTGCCTCTAAAGTTGTAAGAATACTGTGATATTTGTTGTTGTTTGAAATAACCATCATCTAAATGCGCGTTATCCTTCAGAAAAATCTCTGAGGTAAACCTATGTGCTGATTACAAATATGTTACCACTTCTGACATATTTTTCATGTGTTACTAAACTATTTTACCAACTATTTAAAAATAAGTAAATAAACCTCACTATTTACAACTCATAATTACTTTTTGGACTAAAATGGTATTACTCAGCTTGATGAACACCTTATCCCCATATTTGGTTATTTATAAAAGTCAATTATATCCAACATTGGGTTGCCAACATTAATATTTTAGACTGCTAAGTCAGACTATATATCTGGAATCCAGTCTTAGCCCCATAGATATCAATGTACCACCTTCTCCAAGGTTAATTCCAAAGAGTTGCAGGAATACCCTGAGCAACAGCATCAGGGTATATATATATATATGTGTGTGTATATGTATTTGTGAAGTGACTATTGATACTTTGAACAAAACAGCTTATTTGGATAAAGTCTAGTATGTCTGTTTAAAAGGAAGTTATATTGTAAAAGGAGTATTTCTTACATTATTTTTGTTTTGAAATTAATAATTATGCAGTTTCTTTCAAAATAATGTAATTGCTACTCATCTGGTATATTTCTTAACTATACTGTGAACCTAAAATTATGAAGTAGAAAATAGAATTTTCCTTTTTCTTTTTCTCTTTTTAGACTAAAACCAAATCACAGTTAAATCCAGCCTTTGAAGATGCCTGGAGCAGCAGTGATGAGGAAGGATGATTGTTGACCTTCAGTTCCTTTGTGTCTGTGTTGATGAAACTTTTTTAGTAGGACTATGTGGGCTTTTTTTAAACTGTCCTGTCAATTCTTGACAACTGAATTTGGATCATTTTCCCCCATGTTTTAAAATGAGGTTAATATTTACACAAAATCCTAAAACAGATTTCTATATGGTTTATCAAAACATGTCTCCTTAATCCCACTTGTGGCCTAAGGCAACCCCTGTTGTTACAGTACAAGGACACAAGCCACTGTGCCTCAATTGGGACCTTCAGCAGATTCTATGAACTATAAGATGCTGCAAGATCTGCAGCTGATCAGAGGATCAGCAAGTAGAAGTTATCAGCATTGACTTTCTCATACTGGCTGTACCATTAGCCTGCTCATTTCCACCTTCAAGAATGATTTTACTGAGGATGATTACATCAAAAGTAGTAGTTGGAAAGGTATTGTCAAAATTATTTTATACTTTCTTATTTGTGTATTCACATTATACAATGATTTCATTTAATTGACTGTTGTCTAAATTTATGTTAAATATTTTTGGACTCAGTTTCTTCCACAATCCAAAAAGTGCACCACAGAAGGCTTTTAAGTTGGCAAAAATCCCATGTTTACTTTATTTTAATGTCAGAGCTTGCACTCATGCTTGAACTCCCTTTCTATGAAACTCATTAAGATGTGACCAAATCCTACTTCATTCATGCAAGCAGAAATGTCCTGGCAGGAAATCTGGCTTAAACATAAAATGTTTTCATAAAATTTCTATTTTATTGTCTCCTTTTATGTCAACCCACAAATGATTATCATGAAGCTCATCTTGATATTCCCTTTCTTCCTGATTCTTACCAGCAGGAGACTAGTAATAGAGGTTTTTGTGAGCTTGAATACAAAATATATAGTTATTGAGTTTTTAAATGTATTACAGTTAGGCCTCATATCAGACCTTTCTGGCTAAGTATTTTCCATACACTTTCTTTTACAATTGATTTTTTTCAATTGACAGATAAAGTTGTATGTTTTTACTGTATACAGCATATTGTTTTGAAGCAAATATACATATGGACTGACTATACCTAGCTATTAACATATCATTACTTCACACAGTTATCATTTTTGCAGTGAGAACATTTTACATCCATTCATTTAGCATTTTTCAAGAATACAATATATTAGCTATAGTTACCATGTTGTATGATAGATCTTTTGAACTTATTTCTCCTATTTTACTGAAATTTTGTTTCCTTTGACCAGTGTCTCCCTAGCCACCCTCTAAGCCCCAAGTAACCACCATTCTATTCTCTACATCTATGAAATCAACTTTTTAGATTCCACATATGAGTTAGATCATGTGGTATTTGTCTTTCTGTGCCCATCTTATTTGACTTACCATCATATCCTTCAGGTCCATCCATATTGTTATGAATGACAGGGTTTCCTTTTTATGGCTGTATAGTATTTCATTATGTATAGATACCACATTTTCTTTATCAGTTCATCCATTGATGGACACTTAGGTTGATTCCATTTCTTGGCTATTGTGAATAAGGCTGAAATGAACATGGGAGTGCAGATATCTCTTCAACATACTGATTTCATGTCCTTTGGATATAAGCCCAGTAGTGAGTTTGCTGATTCATATGGTAGTTCTGTTTGTAATTTTTTGAGGAACCTCTATACAGTTTTCCATAATGGCTGAATTAATTTACATTCCTACCAACAGTGTTAGATGGTTCCCTTTTCTCCACATCCTCACCAGCACTTGTTATCTTTTGTCTTATTGATGATAGCCATTCTAACAGATGTGAGGTGATATTTCACTGTGGTTTTAACTTGCATTTACCTGATGATTAGTGCTATTGAGCATTTTTTCATATGCCTGCTGGCCATTTGTATGTCTTCTTTTGAGAGATGTCTATTCAGGTCCTCGGTCCCATTTTTTAATTGTGTTGTTTTCTTGTTATTGAGTTGAGTTCCGTATATATTTTGGCTGTTAATCCCTTGTCAGATCTGTAGTTTGTAAATATTTTCTCCTATTCTGTAGGTTGCCTCTTTACCTGTTAATGGTTTCCTTTGCTGTGCATATGCTTTTTAGGTTGATGTTATTCCATTTCTCTATATTTGCTTTTGTTGCCTGTGCTTTTTTGGTCAGATCCAAAAAACTATTGCCCAGATCAGTTTCATAGAGCTTGTTCCCTATGTTTTCTTCTAGTGGTTTCATAGTTTTGAATAGTTGATTTTCTTAAGCTCAGACCATCCTACTCTCACTTTTTTCCCCTCTGGGGAATGTGTTTGAGCTTTGAGAAGGCTATTAAAATTGGAAATTTTTTTTTTTAATTTTAAGAAAAAGGAAGTGTTCATCCAAACTGCAAATAACTGTTTTGCTTCTTTATAGTTATATAAATATATATGCTTATTGTAAATAATTTGAACAACATAAAAACCCAAAAAAGAAAATAACAGACACCTGGAATCATAATACCATAAGGTAATCACCGGTAACATTTTGGTAGCTTTTCTCCCATGCATCTCTTTATGACACATGTAATTTTGCATAATAGGATGTTTGATATGCTGCTGTTATCATAGAAGCTTCTCTCTTCCCACATTAGCTCCTCGTTCCCATCCCTTACCCCTCCTGCTACAATCCAATTTATTAACCTAGTATGTGTTCTTTCACATAACAATCCTACAATTTATCCTATCTATGTACAATTTATGGGGATGTATTTTTATTTTGCAAAAATGGGATATACACAGTTCTATCTTGACTTTTTTCCAGATACATAAATTCTTCTGTGTCTTCTGTTATAACAAAGTCATTCTTTTTTTAACTGCATAATACTCCATCTTGTGAACATACCCCAATTTTTTTTCAACCAATCTCCTCTTTAGGGTGACATATATAGTACTAAAGATTATGAACTGTGCTTTATTTTCTTGAGGTGGTGTATTTGGGTGGTGCTATTTAGTTATTGAATATCATTTTTTCCTCTGGTAAAAGGAAATTATAGTTTTGCTGGGTATAAGATTGTTAGGTTCTGGTCCTTTGTTTCATTATTCTGTAGCTATCGTGTCCACTTTTTCTAGCTTCTGGTATTGCAAATGAGAATTCCAAAGCCAGTTTGATTTTTGTTCCCCACTGTAGGGAATTCACTCTTTACAGCTGGAAGTTTGTAAACTGTGAGGTTTTTTCTCTCTTTATCCTTACAGTTTCTTAATTTTATGAAGATATCTGATATCTTTTGTTTTTTATCCCATCACTTGGACTTCTTATGAGCTCTTTCACTCTGAAGCCCCAAACCTTTTCTCAGCTCAGGGATATTTTCTTCTAATATTTGTCTAATTGTTGCTTCTCCTTTGTCTTTTTTTACTTATCTTCTTAAGATCATCAATAATTACATGTAAAGTCTACCCTGATCTCTCCTTCAGAGTCTTAATTTGTTCTTCCTGCTTGCTTTTTATGAAATTCTTAGAATATTGTCTGGCATATAGTAGATGCTCAATAAGTACTTGTTTTGTTGTTTCTGCTCTGTACTTTGCAATATTATGCTTGAACTTCAAGGTTATTAATTCAAGCTTGATTAACCATCAGGGGAGACATTTAAATTGTTGTTTTATTCCTCTCCCCATACTATACCCTCATTTTATTTATTTATTTATTTTTTTCAGCATATTATAGGGGTACAAATGTTAAGGTTATGTATATTGCCCTTGCCCCTTGACCCCCTGGAGTCAGAGCTTCAAGCGTGTCCTTCCCCCAATTGGTGGGTATCACACTCATTATGCATGTATATATGTAGACATATATCAGAGAAATATTGGAGGTCTTTAGAGGCTTCCACTTGAAACTTTTTTAAAATTGTAAAATTGTTTATGCAATTAATATTTGTCAAGCCTATTCACAGGGTATATTAATCAACTTTTTATGAATGCAGTGATCACCTATAACTTCTCTCCAATGCTTTCTACATTTGACATATTTTCCTTCCATGCTGTTTTGCCTAGTAATATGTGTGTTTTCAACACTTAAGGTACTTGTACCCTGCCATATTTCAAAGAAACATCTATGCCAGTTGTTTATTTCACTTCAACTTGATTCCAGTTTTAACTAGAACCATTCATGGAATTCCTGTGAAATGCTTAGTTTTTAAAAGTGTATAGAAATAGTAAATGTACCTGTTTTATTGACATAGCCCTAAATCTATGCTTAACCAGAAGCCTAAAAAAATAGCATCACAGTTTGGCTTGACCTCTCTTTTATGCTTGCTACCAAGCCTTTACTTTACAATTGATTAAGGAAACACCTTAATAAAGAAAAAAGTCATCCCTTTAACTGAGCATTCTTTCTGTACAGTTTATGCTAAAAAGCCCTATTTAAACTAGATCTTTAAAAACCTTTAAAGAAAGCTCTGAAAATTAACCCTTAAACTATACCAATTGTAATACCAGACAAAATAACTTCAAAATGAAGATTATTCAGTAAAGGATAGGTATGTAGTTCTATTTCAGAAATATTACTCATTAGCAATACACTAATACTTGGTTTTCCTTTTTTTTTTTTTTTTTTTTTTTTGAGACAGAATCTCACTCTGTCGCCTGGGCTAGAGTGCCAAGGTCTCAGCCTAGCTCACAGCAACCTCCAACTCCTAGGCTCAAGCAATCCTACTGCCTCAGCCTACCAAGTAGCTGGAACTATAAGCTCGCACCACCACATTCAGCTAAGTTTTTCTATTTTTAGTAGAGACAGGGTCTCACTCTTGCTCAGGCTGGTCTCAAACTCTTGGCCTCAAGTGATCCTCCTGCCTGAGCCTCCCAGAGTGCTAGGATTACAGGCATGAGCCACCACGCCCAGCCAATACTTGGTTATTTCTATAAAAATGATATAACTACTGAAGATTAAAAAAGCTAAAGGCATTTCAGTAAATTATCAATTTTTATAGACAAATTGGTAAATTTCCTTTCCTCGAGTCAGAGCTTTCTAGCTCTGACTAGAAAAAGTAATTTTTTAATTTTTTTCTACATTCAGGTAATTGTTTTTCTTTCTGGAGTGCAGTGGTGTGATCCTAGCTAGGTATAACCTCAAACTTCTGGGCTCAAGCAATCTTCCTGCCTCAGCCTCCCAAGTAGCTAGGCCTATAGGCCTATAGATGGATGCCACCATGCCCAGTCAAGGTACTAATTATTGAGCCTGAACTTAAAAACTCTAAAATATCATTAAAGAACTAAACATCAGTTAAACTGTGCTAGAAATGGAATGGCAAAAAAGGCTGGCACACTTGGGATTTTTGTCTTTCAAAAAGTATAGCAGAGAACACTGATTACAGAAAATAATTACTTTGTATTGTGATGAAGGTTCTAGACATCTGAAAGTTAAATTTAGCCCTCAGGTCTATTAGAGTTGGTTCTTGTGTTTTAATTCTGGAAAATATTAAATTCAGGGGACAAATCTAACAAGGTTTAATCATCCATATGGCTTTTCTTCTTTGCAAAGAGTATATGAAGTCCTTCTGTGCTACCTAGAATTACTGTAGTAAACCTTGGTGCTTAAAATTATTACAAGTCATTCATTATAATACAAGTTTATCTATCTTACTGGCTCTGTCAGCAACATCCTTACTTAAATACAGGAGGCATAATTCTTTGCTGCCATCTAGTTTTTTGTTTTCTGTTTTTTTCTTTTTGAATTAGGCAATTACAACTTGAAAACAAGGGGGAATAATGAGACAAACAACTGTATCGTGACCTCTCTTAGTTCTCTGTTTCTCTGTGTGTAGGTTTCTACAAATGACCTATACCCTCTTGACTCCTCATGAAGGTACTCGTAAACTTTGTACTAGTGGATTGATATAGTTTCCCTAGTTCGTGCTTTCCTGAGGCTTGGAAAGAAATGGTGTCACAGTCCTAACCTGATTAGTTATTCTGTCTCTAAAAACACAATTAAGTAAATGTTTAAGACGAAGTTCTTCAAGCTCCTTGTGTTTTTTTGCTTTGTTAGTTTGTTGATGGTTATGGTTACTGCGTAAGATTTTGCAGAACTTCTAGCCAGGTAGCCCTAGGTCTGGCCAGTAATGTTTTTTTGGCAATGGTGGTCATCTCTTTAAGGCTACTAATGATTGGCTCAGGTGACTCGCAGGAGCCACTTCTCTTTTGTTCATTTTATCCTTTGTGGCAACCGCACTAAATTAGGGTTTGTTAATACCTTGTACAAACACCAGCAGGTGCAGGAGAGCTGCTACTCCTGTGTGGCTCAGACACTTAACTCTCCAGCTTCCCTTCACCCGTTGTGATGCCATCATTCACTGTTGTGTGACTTTGTATATTTTCTAAATAAATATGCTATTCAGAGTTTTGCTAAAATATGGAAATAACATTCCTAATAAGTCTTTGAGAATAAGAGTTATAATATTAACTGTTTTTATTGTACTATTGTTTTCTTATATATGTTATATATGCAAAATTCTATCAGAGTTTCAGTAAGTACTATGGAAAGAAGTTATTAAAAAAAAACTCAGTGATGCTCACTTTGGCCATTAAAGAATGGTAAGATTATTTTTTAAATTGTAATGGTTGCATGAAGAAATAAATAATAAACAATGGACTGGAAATCAAAAGACCTAAGTCTTAATTTTACTACCAAGTAAACATGAATTTGGATAATATCTTTTACCTTTTTTTTCACTAGTTAAAAATGAAGGGGACAGAAAACTGGAATAGAAAATTATTAAAGTTCATTTGTGCTCCAAAATCACAAATTGTAATATTTAGAAAGCATTTTAAAATGCTATTCACTTTGTGATGTATATAAATAACTAAAGGTTTATATTCAAGGTTAAAGTTCATTGAAGGTAAGGGTAGAGTGTCATTAAAGTTTCATGAATTGTCTTATACTGAATGAACATTCAGATTCTAATGGAATGAAGATGGAGTTTTGCCTGAACTAAACTTTTAAAGTTTTCATCTGAATTATTATGGAGTCACCACTGATTAGGTGTTTGATTTTGCAAGTTACTTAATCTCCTGAGTTAATTGCTTCATTTGTAGAAGGGGAATAAAATACACTTTACAGAGCTGTAAGAATAAATGAAATAAAGTTCTGAGATATAATAATCACTTAGCTAACAGAACTCTTGTTACTTAAAAATCTCAAGATTATTGGGCTCTGAGCTCTTGTCAAAATTCACCTCCTCCAGGACATGATCTGCTTATTTATTTTGTCTCTCTCCCATCTAGAATATATACTCCATGAAAGCAGAGATTTTGCCTATTTTGTTTATTCCTCTGTCTCTAGCTTCTAGAACACTCACTGGCAAACAGTTGATGCCAAAAATATATTTATTGAAGTAATCGTTGAAAAACGCCATTACCAAGCACTTAACTATGAAACAATAACTCTACTTGTAATTCATGAATGATAATGTTCTTGATTGTTATTTTTATAATTTACTGTATATGAGTTAAGTATTATTAAATATTAGTTGATAAGCTGGATATTACAATAATCTTATAGTTTTTCTTCTCTCAAAATGGCATAGTCCTATTCTCAAGGTTGCTATTGGGCTATAAACGCCTCTCTGAATCTTTCTAGTGGGTTCTGAGGGGCTTATTAATTTTTCCTTGTAGACAGGTTATATTGGGAGACTTGTATTGTAAATCTCAATAGCTAAACAAAAGTAAGGGAACTTTATGAAATCTTGAGTTCAGACTTCTTTATGAGGTCTTTTGTGTTTCTAGTCCATTCCCACCTGGTAATATATATGGCTGGACTGAATCTCTTCATTGCCTTTGACTCTGGGATTTCTTTTCTTTCCCTCCATTATGGAAAAATGACAAATATTTCTGGAAATTTTATATATTTTGGGTCATTTATTATCTTTGTACTCAGGAAAGATAAGATGAGGGCTTACAATATCAAATGCTCACAAAGGGGAGGAGAACATGGTAAATGAATGAACACGTAGGGGTAGAAAGAATCAAATGTAAGAATTATATCCTTTCTTTTTATTGTACTGTGGTATAAGCACATAATATAATAAATACATTATATTAGAGATTAAATGTTTTGATATAAAATCTAAATACCCAATTAAAAATAGATATTTTGATTATATTTTTCTTATAATTGATTTTTTTTTTATCTTAAACCAGACAAATGGGACCATTTTCTTCTGTCCTTTGGGGGAGCATTATTCATTTTATTCAAATAAAAAATATAAAAGTTTTTCACAGATAATGTTTTTTCCAAAACATAGATTCTTTGCTCAATTGTTTTTTGGTACATTGAAAATATCTATCTGACTTACTTACAGAATTCAGTTCAAGGTTAGTTTTCAAAACTACACTTCAGCATGCTGTACTTTCATTTTTGAGCTCTTATCATTATCAATATTAGCTGAGAAAATATAAACTGATTCAAGTTTGTTCATTTTTATAGGTTTTGAAATTAAGTAACTATTTTATAATTCAATTCTTAGATCCATAAGGGGTAATCATCACTTAAATTTCTGGAAAATGGCTTCTGCATATGAAAGTAGGCCAGATTTTTCTTGGCTGAGTTTCCGAAAGACACAATTTGGCTAGAAATTAAATGAATAAAATGATCAATTTGTGTAACTAGTTATGAATACACTTACAAAAAAATAGAGTGTGTATACTATCAGCCAAAGGCACAATCTTTGACTAAATTGTCAGTAATGAGTTCAGCTAACACTTGCTTTAGATAACACAAACCAATTTCTCACAACCATCCAAAATAACTCTTCAGTTTGACACCACATCTGTTGTGAATACAATTCATCAAGTAAAGCAGGGACATGTCTCATGTGGTTCAAATCATGGTAACATATCCATTTCATAGAATGAATTACTACATTCATGACATGTTTTCTTTTTTTCAGTTAAACATGACTCCCATTGAATTATGAAACAAACATGTTGTATGACTTGTGCAAACTGCCACCATGGATTTACATTTTGTAAAACAAGTCCACTGTTAGTACTAACTTGCTAGAGTGCCTCCTGCAGTCCTGTTTATAAGCCCTTCACTCAACACGCAAAAATAATTTCCTGATGTGCTTATCACTGTCAAAATGTTCAAAAGTTATTCAAACACTTAAACCCTTCATATACCACAAGTGACTGTAGCTTATTGGGCAGTATTTTTATGTTTTATATCCATATTCCTATTGGATGAAAAATTGAAAAACCTACAAATAACCTTTTCATGCAACTTTGTATTTTTAAGTCCCTTCACCCCATCTTCATCATGCTAAGAAATACTATTCTTGATAAACTTCTATTTGCAAATACTAGTTTCTGTTCAGGACACAATTTCTGCTGCAATCAACCTTTTTTTATAAACCCATCATTGACACAAGGTTTTCATGCCAAGAATGTTTTTTTCACTTAATATATTTTATACCATTATCACTTATATTTGCATGAAAAAAATCCTTGTTTTCAGCTCATTACGTTTTTCATTAAGTTTGTCATTACATGTATTTGCTATTCTGGTCATACTTCTTACTGTGGTTTGTCTCCTAATAGCTTCTTATGTTATATATACTTAGTATAGTGAACATTAATATAATAATTGTGCAGTATTATTCATGTAAGGATAGTCTCTACTTCCACAAGGACATATGCTCTTCTTCTTTTGAAACACATGGCTGTGCCGGTTTCCTTTTCCCCTTTATAGTGAAAGAAAAACAGTAGTGTGATGTGATGATAAATGGCAGCTCCTTGTCAATGCTAGGGAGATATTAGGTGATGGTAGGAATTGTGATGAAACTGAGAACACATACCCAAGGGCAATGGCTTTTATGAATTAGGATTAGGTTTATCTGAAAACTCAAAACAATATAGCTTAAATAAAATATAAATAAATTTCTTTTGATAAAATCCAGGAAGGCAGTCCTCAGCTGGTATGCTTGTTCCATGATCATCAGAGCCTAGGCTCTTTCTTATTGCTCTTGCACTCTCAGTTTCCTCCTTGTGGTACAAAATGATTGCTCTAGCCATTATATCCACATTGTACCCAACAATAGAGAAAAGGGAAGAAGAAGGTATGCTCCATCCCTTTCGGAACTACTATACCCCTTTCACTGACATCCTATTGGCCAGAGCTCCTGGTCACACTTAACTGTAAAGGAAGCTGGGTCTGCATTCCAGGTGCTCATGTGCTCAGCCAAAAACGGGAGGTTCCATCACTATTCACAAGAAAACATACTGGGGAACAACCAACAGTCTATGATACATGACTACTCAGCTCCAGCTAACTTATGCCATGTGGGAAGGTGGGCCTATTGTGGCTAGAAATGCTAATTATTGAAGAGAAGTGAAAATCCATATTTTTATGTGAAACTATATTTTAGATGTTGACAGGCAATTCAAAACATTTTCATAGGCTGGGCGCAGTGGCTCATGCCTGTAATCCTAGCACTCTGGAAAGCCGAGGCCGGTGGATCACTCAAGGTCAAGAGTTTCAAACCAGCCTGAGCAAGAGCAAGACCCCGTCTCTACTAAAAATAGAAAGAAATTAATTGACCAACTAAAAACATATAGAAAAACTTAGCCGGGCATGGTGGTGCATGCCTGTAGTCCTAGCTACTTGGGAGGCTGAGGCAGAGGGATTGCTTGAGTCCAGGAGTTTGAGGTTGCTGTGAGCTAGGCTGATGCCACAGCACTCACTGTAGCCTGGATGACAAAGCAAGACTCTGTCTCAAAAAAAAATTTTTTTTCATAGCCTAAACAACTCTTGTAAATTCAATAAATCCTGAGATTGGAAGGACTCTTACTCCTTAAGGAACCAGTTTTACCAGCTCAAATTAATCCATTGATTTACTCATTCATAGGTTAAACACCAACTAAGTACTAGTGAATAAAACAGAACAAATCCTTGCCTATGCTCAAACATTTCCATTGAGAGTGGATGTTATTAGCATGCCTTTAAAGTTGTGATTGCAGAGATGGACATGTAATAGGAAGGATTTAGTCTTTTAAAAATGAGAGTATATGGCCTCATATACTATAAAGACAATAAATAAATGTGAAATAAGATATATTATTGAAAAGTGCAAAGGAAGAAAAAAAGGACAGAAAAGTAATGGGAAGTAGGGGAAGGGAATAGCATTACAATTTTAGGTAGGACATCCCAGAAAATCCTCGCTGAAAAAAGTGAATTTTCAGTAATGACCTGAAGGAATTGAGGGACCTACCTATGCAGATCTCTGGGACAAGAACATTCCAGACAAGGGAATATCAAGTGCAAAGGCTCTGAGACAGAAACATAGTGGCATGTCCAAAGATCAGCAAAAAAGCCTAATGGAGAAGGATAATTAGGGAGATAATGGTAAGAAATTATGTCAAGAACAACTTTGGCTGGGCATGGTGGCTCACTCCTGTAATCCTAGCACTCTGGGAGGCCGAGGCAGGTGGATTGCTCAAGGTCAGGAGTTCAAAACCAGCCTGAGCAAGACCAAGACCCCGTCTCTACTATAAATAGAAAGAAATTAATTGGCCAACTAATATATATAAAAAATATTAGCCGGACATGGTGGCTCATGCCTGTTGTCTCAGCTACTTGGGAGGCTGAGATGGTAGGATTGCGTGAGCCCAGGAGTTTGAGGTTGATGTGAGCTAGGCTGATGCCACAGCACTCACTGTAGCGTGGGCAACAAAGTGAGACTCTGTCTCAAAAAAAAAAAAGAAGAAGAAGCCATTGGAAAGTTTTGAGGAGAGAAGCATAATCTGATTTAGGTGTGAACAAGATCACTCTGGTGTCAGTGTGGGGACTGGCTGAAGGGGAGTACTATAGTCTGAATATTTGTGTCCCCCACTAAATCCATAGGTTGAAACCCAATCACCAATGTATTAGGAGGGAGGGCCTTTAGGAGGTGATTAAGTTGTGAGTGCAGAACCCCAGAGAGCTGCCTTGCCCCCTTCTTCTATGTGAGAACACAAGAAGGTGCCATCTATGAACCAAACAGCCAGCCCTCACCAGACACCAAATCTGCCAGCACCTTGATCTTTGACTTCTCAGCTTCCAGAACTGTAAGAAGTAAATCTCTGTTGTTTATAAGCTCCCCAGTTAAGTGTATTTTTTTATAGCAGCCCAATGGGACTAAGTCAGGCAGCAACAAACAGAATCAAAGAAACCAGATAGGAGGCTATTGAAATAATCCAAGTAAGATATGACGGTGGCAGTACTGAGATGGTGGCAGTGAGGTGGTGAGAAGAGGTTTTAGGTACATTTGGAGAGCAGACTTGGCAGAGAGGAAGAGAAGAGTCAAAGATGGCACCTAGGGTTTTGGCCTGAGCAACCAAAAGAATAGTGTTGCCATTAAGTGAGATGAAGAAGACTGCAGGGGAGGGGAAACATCAGAGGTTCTGTTTTGGACATTTAAGTTTGAAATACAAATTATACATCCAAGGTGAGAGGCCCAGTAGGCAACTAGATATACAGGTCTGGAGTTCAAACAGAGACACAGGCTGAAGATACACAATTCGAGAGTCATAACTATACAGATGCCATTTAAGCCTTGTCTTACTCAGATCACCTGAGGAATGAGTATAGATAAGAAAAGAAGACCAAGGACTGAACCTCAGGGCATTCCAACATTTAGAGATTGGGAGATGAGGGGAAAACTACTGAAGGGCCTGAGAAAGAATTTCCAGACAAAGGAGGAGAGCCAGGCAAGCATGGTGTCCCAGAAGTTAAGTGAAGACAGCATGTCAAGAAGACAGTAATCAACTGTGTCACATGATGTTGATGGACCAGCTGAGGACTAAGAAGTGACCGTTGGCTTATGTTCTCAGCAACTACATCAGCTCCTACTCCTGGAAGAGGAAGAGTGAGTTTCTCCAGAAATTTTTTCCCTGCCAGAATCAGTTTGAACTAGGAGTTATGCTCATCTAAAGTATATTCTTTTATTATTCAACAAAAATGTATTATTATTTGCCAAGTACTACTTTAGATTGGCAGGTTTGTTTTTTTTTTTAAGTCAAAAATCCTTTCTTGGTGGCTCACGCCTGTAATCCTAGCACTCTAGGAGGAAGGCGGGAGGATCGCTCAAGGTCAAGAGTTCCAAACCAGCCTGAGCAAGAGCGAGACCCCCATTCTCAACTAAAAATAGAAAGAAATTAGCTGGACAACTAAAAATATACAGAAAAAATTAGCCGGGCATAGTGGCACATGCCTGTAGTCCCAGCTACTCGGGAGGCTGCAGCAGAAGGATTGCTTGAGCCCAGGATTTTGAGGTTGCTGTGAGCTAGGCTGGCGCCTTGGCACTCTAGCCCGGGCAGTGGAGTGAGACTCTGTTTCAAAAAAAAAAGATCCTTTCTCATGGAGCTTTCATTTTAATTAGGGTGCAGAGGAGGACAGAAAATAAACAATATTTAAAAGAAAATTAGTATAGTATATTAGGTGATAAGGGATATGTAGAAAAATAATGCAGGGAAAGGGTATAGAGAATACAAAGAGTTTTTGTTTTAAATAGTGTGCTCAGAAAAGGCCTCTCTGAGGAAAGACCGGAAGGACGTACAAGAGCAAGCCATGTGGGTACCTGGAGAAGAGCATTCCAGGGAACATTCCAGGGTACAAGCACAGAAGTCCCCAGGCAAGAACAAGCTGGCCATGTTCAAGGGATAGCAAGGAAATCTGTGCAGCTGTATCAGAGTATGTGGAAAAGGAGAATATTAGTAAATTAGAATGAGAAGTAATGGGGAGAGGTGGCAAATCACAAAAGGTAATTGAAAAGATTTTTCACTTATTCTCTGAAACCAATGGAAAGCTTGGAAGATGTCAGTGAAAAAGAAGCCAAACTCTGTAAAATAATTTTAAGGGGTTTATTCTGAGCCATATTTGAGGACTATGGCCCAGAGCCAGGCCCAAGAAGATTTGAACAAGTGAACTCACTGTGGTTAGGTTATAGTTTGGTTTTATGCATTTCAGGGAGACAGAAATTACTCGTAAAGTCATAAATCAATACATGGAAGGCATACATTAGTTTGGCCTGAAAAGGTGGGACATCTCAAAGTGGGGCTTACAGGTTATAGGTGGGTTTAAAGACTCTTTGATTTGTAATTGGTTAAAGACATGATGCTTTGTTTAAAGGCTCAAAATGTTTTAAGTTAAGATAAAGAAGTCTGTTAATCAGAGACAAACCACCAGATTTACCCCAAGACTCAAGTGATTTGTTATGTAAATTGAGGACCTGCAGGTTTGTCTTGCATAGCCTTAGGTCTTGTTAATAAGTTACAGAGGATGTCTCCAAGAAGGGAGGGGGCATGATGAGACATGTCTGACCTCCTTTCTCATGACCAGCAACTCAGTTTTAGGGTATCCCCTTGGCCAAGAGGAGGTCTATTCAGTCAGCTGGGTCAGGGGAGCCTTAAGGTTTTATTTTAGTTCACAAGGATTTTGAGCAGAATAACCTGAGATGACTCTGGTCACTCTTTAGATAATAGACTCCAGGGATGGTGGGCACAACAGAAGCAGGGAGGTGGCCAAGAGGCTATTATAATAATTAAGAGGAAGTTAGGAAAACTAGTCCATTAAGGAAGAATGCCAAAGAAGTTGCCAGGTCTTACCTAGCAAATATCAAAGAGAGGCCAGAGGAAGAGCTAACCATTGCCTGCTTTTTTGCAGGGTGAGACTCTGAATCCTTTACTGCGAGCACTATCCTACTACATCTGTTGAGGGAGGATAATTTCAAAGGCTTAATGCAATATAAATTTGTTTATAATTCATATATGATCCTGCTTCTCCAAATGGTAATTTGAGAACTCAGAATCCCTTCCATCTTGTAACTCCACCACATTCAATATATAAGGCTGTTTTCAGGTTGATACAGGAAAAAGTATAAAGGATCTTGCTTGATAAGTGTGAATGAGCCAGGCTTGGAAGTGACAAGCAACACTTTGCCAAATTTCATTGGCCAGAACTCATGTGGCCACACTCAAACTGTAAGGAAGACTGGGAGGTATAATCCAGCTGTGTGCCCAGGAGGAAGAGCAAACATCTAATGAATAGCTGGTTATTGTCTGTTGCATGTGTGAATTGGCTTGCTCTTCATGCCTACCTGTGTCTGTCACCAAAACATTCTGAGTCCCCTTTTTTCAATGCACCGACAGCTAATACATTTACAGATTCTAAGTTATAAAAAGCTGGCTATTTGTGTGCCCACCGTTGTTTTCCCTTACATCCCATAACTCTTCTCTTAAGCTTTTTGAACAAGTCTAATTTTTCCTCATCTAGTCTAGAAGAAAGAAGCTGAAATAAATGAACTGTGACTAAATGACTAACAAACTTTGCTTTTGGGAATACAAATCAAAATTCCTCCACCCTGATTTCCTAGAGTGCTTTATCAGCACAATTTCTTTATCACTTCAAAATAGATAGAAAACTCATTCTGAATGCATTAAAATGGATATATAAAACCAAGAACAACAGAGATGAAAGATGCCTTCTTTTAAATTACATCAATTTGCAGAATCAGCTATTGATGATCTGTGCCAAAGAAAAAGAAACATGAATAATATAAAGCAATTTATAAGTTCTTTACTTCACTTAGGAGTTCAGTCACTAATATGTATATATCCATCTCCACTCAGTCTGATTTTCAGAGCTGGCCTCCACTATTATCTATGCCAAATGATCTGTAAACATTGATTAACTGACTACAGATTACATCCATAGCATAAATCATTTTGAAAATGTACCTTAAACTATAAAATAAAAATATTTCAATAATAATTCAAAACATGCACTTCAAAAAAAGGCTATGTTCTTTGGACAAGTAAAGACAATTTTACTAATAGTCTTGTATGCAACCAAGGTTCACATACATTGTTTAATAAACATATCCCTTGGTGCTTCTTTCTGCTTACTTACCACAATTTTTTTACAGTAAGAGTGTCATCATCTGAATGCTTGTGTCCTCCTATTTTCATATGTTGAAACTTTATCACCAAAGTGATGATAGTAGCAGGTGGGGCCTTTGGTTGGTGATTAGATCACGAGGGTAGAGCCCTCATGAATAGGAGTAGTATTTTTATAAAAAGAGGCCCCAGAAAAATCCTTGAGTACAGCTTTTTTGATGAAATCCAAATTTTACAGAACAAATCAATTAAAAGGATCTGTTCTCTAAAGTTTGGATTTGGTTGAGGGGCCACATTTAAGGATCTGGAGGGCCACATGTGGCCTTGAGGCCACAGGTTCACAGCAAAGAGCTAATTCCCCTAATACATTAAAACCTCCCAGAAATTGATAGGAAAAAAAGCTACAACCTAATATTTAATAGAAAAATAGAGGATAAAAACAATCTACAGAAATGAAACTATAACTGGCTTTTAAACATATGAGACAGATGCTCAATCTTACATTAAGGGAGACAGAAATGGAAATATAGCAACATTCTATATTTCATTTATTAAACTGACAAACATCCCAACATAGGATGACATGCTGTGTTGGGTAGGCTATGAGGGAAATGGCACTTTCATACATTGCTAGCAGGAGGGCAAATTAAAGCAACCCTATATGGAGGACAATTTGGCAATAGCTTACAAACATATTTACCCTGTGAACCAGATGTTCCACTTCTAGCAATTACTTGGGGTGTACAAAGCTATTCATTGTAGTACTGTATGGTACACTGTGTGGAGTTAAGAGCATGACTGCGAGATCCTAATAGCTTGGTTTTAAACCCCAGCTCCACCACTTACTAGCCCTGTGTCCTTGTGTAAATTACTAAATCTCCCTGTGCCTCAGTTCCTTCATCTGTAAAATCAGGGTAATAATTGCATCTACCTCTCTGAGTTGGTGTGAAGATTAAATGAGTTCATTTATGTAAACAGTACTTATGAGAGTACCTGACACTACTATGCATGTGTTAGCCATTGTTACTAACATCAAAAGACTATACACAACCTAAATGTTTATTGATAGGGAAGTAGTTGAATAAATTATGGTAGAGTCATACAATATAGATGTAAAAATGAATAAACAGGTTTTTATGGAAGTATCTCCAAGATATACTGTTTAGTGCAAAAAAGCCAGGTATACAGCCATGCATATAGTATTATGCTATTTGTACAAAAAAGGACAAAGACAAGAAGAGTATGCTTGTGTTGTCTTATATATGCATTAAAAAATCTCTAGAAGAATATCAGAAGGGCATGGATGGGAAAAGAGGTGAGAGAGATTTTTTACTGTATATCATTTTGCTATGGAAGGCATATGACTGCATTACCTGTTTAAAAATAATAATAATTTGTAGGGTTGGGGAAGGTAATTTTAAACAAATGCAGCTGGATTAAAGATATAAATTTAATAAGAAAAAACATAAATTTTAGAAAACAAAAAATGAGTACATTGATGACAGAAAGGAAATATTTCTTATATAAGAGACAAAAAGCACAAAGTATGGGGAAAATATTGATAAATTTAACTCCAATAAAAATTGTTTTAACTTAAGAATAACAAAAGTTCTCATAAAATTAAAATATAAGCCCCATATTGACACTGAAAAACATAACTGACAAAGCACAAATCAATACGAAAAACATAAATATCTCCATGTAAAAATAAGCAAATGGCATAAAAAATCAACTCAAAGATAACACCTCAATAGCTTAAAAAATATGAAAAGATGTTCAGCACCACTAGTAATCCTGAAAATGCATATTAAAATGATAATGAGACTGGGCTTGGTGGCTCATGCCTGTAATACTAGTACTTTGGGAGGCTGAGGTGGGAGTATCACTTGAGGCTAGGAGTTTGAGACTAGCCTGAGCAACATAGTAAGACCCTGTCTCTACAAAAAATAAAAAAATTAGCCAGTTGTGGTGGCATACGCCTATAGTCCCAGTTACATGAGAGGCTGAGGCAAGAGGGTCGCTTGAGCCCAGGAGTTAAAGGTTGCAGTGAGCTATGATGACGCCACTGTATGCCAATGTGGGCAACAGAGTGAGACCCTGTCTCAAAGACACAAAACAAACAAATAAAACCCCAACCAAAAAAACCCAATAGTGAGATACTATATCATGTCCATCAGACTAGCAAAAAATATAAGGTCTGAAAACACAAAATATTGGCAAGAATTTAGGGAAGAGGGAACTATTTTACACTGTGCTGGAGTGTGAGTTAGTACCAATTAGGAATGTAAGTCAATCAGTGTTATGGAATGAATGCTCATGTACCCCCCACCAAAACTCATATCTGAAGGCCTAACAATGTGATGGTATTTAGAGGTGGGGCCTTTGGGAGGTAATTAGGTTTATGAGGTCATAGGAACCTCAAGATGAGATTAGTGCCCTTATAAGCAGAGGTAGGTAGATTTCAGTTTCTTGAGCAAAAAAAAAGAAAAAAAAAAAAACAAAAGAAAAAAAAGAAGAGGTAGAGGGCAATCTCTCTGCCAAGGAAAGGCCAAGTGAGCAAGGGAAGGGGAGGGGAGGGGAGGGAAAGAGAGGGAACAAACTCTGGCTAATTTAAACAGAAAAGGTGATTATTTAAAGAACATTGGGAAGATTACAGAATCTCTATAAGAAGACTGGATAAAAGGCTTAGAAAAGGCAGGAACAAAGGGAGGCTGTGCTAACAAACCAGAGCTAGATTTATGCCATCCCTGCCACTGGCAAACACAACCTCTTTGTGTCACTAGCTTCAACTTCAGAGTCATGGGGGTTGGGGGAGCAGGAAGGGTGTTTGCTTGGCCTGACCTCAGTCACAACTCTGTGTTCGAGCTGCCCAAAGGGCTGGCAAAGTGAGCGTCATGTATTTTCAGCTTTTATAATGGGAGGTGAGCTCTGCTATCCACTAAGTTTTACGAATTGGAACTTCCTCAAATATAGAAAAAGTTCAGGTACAGGGCAGCCAAAAAATGACAAATGTTCACAAAACAAGATGATCTATTCCATGACCAACAATTCCGTTTCTAAGTATAAACCCTAGGAATTTTTCTACATGTGTAAAGAAAATATTTACTACTATATTCATTATCTCCCTAAGGGAAAAACTGGAAATAATCCAATTTTGTTCATTAGCAGGCAAATGGATAAATGATTTGGTCATATAATAGAATACTATACAGTAATTAAACGAATGAACAACTACATGTATCAACATGAATAAATATAAGAAAAGGCTGACTGAAGAATAAAGTTGCAGAATACATACAATATAATACTATTTACAAACAATTTAACCAGATACAAAAGTATATACTGAGTATATATTTATAGTGTATACTGAGATAGATATATATGTAATATAAGTATAAAAACAGGAATAGAAATGATACATAGCTACTTCAGGATAACTTTAAGGGAATTAAAGGGATTAGGGTAGGATGGAGCTTTAGCTGTAACATTTTATATATTTTTTAATATATATTTATTTTTAATTATTCTAGGTATACAATAGTTGTATATCTTCATAGGGTACATAGGACCTTTTGATATTTATTTCTTTAAAAAAAGAATGAGTCAAGTTTAGAAAATATTAATATTTGTCTAGTGGACAATGTCACCATTTTACCCAGATCCCCTTGGATCCCTTACTGACCTCAACAAATCACTTGCACACAACTTTTAGTCTCATATCTGCTTCTAGGCAACTTCCCTAAGATAATCTATCAACACAAACTCCCCTTTCTACGTTCCCATAAACTCTACCTTCCCTCCTGTTACCTATTAGGAATATGCATGTTCAGATCTAAGGCCAAATTCTCTCCCTGTGCACTAAACCCAGGCCCTCTCATCTACTCAAGGACATCACTACAACAGTTGTCCTCTTTCTTTCCAGCACTGTCAGTTTTGCTTTCTCTATGAAATATTTCCAAAACATAAGCATACTATACATATATCTTTAAAAACAACAACTCTCTGAACCTCATTTTCCATTCCTGCCATTACCTCATTCCTTTGCTCCTTTTACCACAAAAATCCCCAAAAGAACTGTCTAAAACTCTATTCTCCAATTTCTCTCTTTCTGCTTACTCTCAAAACTCTCTCCCAGTCAGGTTTTCACCCCTTCCATTCTGCCAAAACTACTCTTGTCAAGGTCAACCAATGACTTCCATATTGCTAAATCGATGGTCAGTTTCTAGTCCTCAGCTAGTGACACATTTGACATAGCCAATCACTTACTCTACCTGATAACATTTTCTTCTCTTCCTGTAATGAGAGTTCAGATCATTGTTTAGAAAATATTCATTCTCCTCACCCTTCCACTATGGGTTGAATCAGTTTCCCTGCCCCCAGTGACCTGGGATTTGGCTATGTCGCATACTCTAGCCAATGGAATATCAGCCAACTTAATGTGAGCAGAGGCCTTTTTAAATGTGCTCATAGGATTTGCATTGGCTTTTGCACCCCCATATAAGAAGATCTTCTCCACAGTGGCTGCTGCCTCTTCAACCTGGGCTCCAGAATGAACAGACAACCTAAAGCAGAGCCACTCAACTGAGCACAGCCTAGGTCATCTGAACTGCAACCAACTTGCAGATGTGTGGGCATGAGAACAAATATATCTCTAAGCTACTGAGCTTTAGAGTGATTTGTCATGCAGCCTTATTGTGGCAAGCAATAATGACTAACACACTTGCCTTTGTTGGACATATCACCCTCCTGATTTTATTCCAGCTTCATTGACTATTCCTCCTCATTTCCCTGGTTATTATCAAATAGTACTGGAGCACCCCAGAACTCAGTTCTCAAATCTCTTCTCTATTCTCATTCTTGATGCTCTCTACCATTCTCATGTCTTTAAGTATCATCTGGAAGCCGGGCACAGTGGCTCACACCTGGAATCTCAGCACTTTGGGAGGTCAGGGCAGGAGGATCACTTGAGCCCAGGAGTTCAAGAGCGGCCTGAGTAACATAGCCAGACCCTGTCTCTACAAAACATAAAATAAAATAAGAAAGGAGACAGGCAGGAGGGATGGTGCATGTCTGTAGTCCTAGCTACTCTGGAGGCTGGGGTGGGAGGATCCCTTGAGCACAGAAGTTCAAGGTTATAATGAACTATGATTGAGTTGCTGCACTCCAGCTTGGGCAACAGAGTGAGACCCTGTCTCTAAAATAAATAAATAAATACTATCAGGAAACTGACTATTCTCATATTTATATGATCAGCCCAGATATCACTCTCTCTTGAACTCCAAACGGGTATAACCAACTGCTACTTGACACTCCCACCTGGATATCTAACAAACATCTAAAATTAAATGGCCCCAAACAACTCCTGACCCATTCCCTCCCAACTTTCTTTCACTCAGTCTTCCTTCTCTTACTAGATGGCAATTCTCTCCTTTCAGTTATCCAAGGCAAACACTTTGGAGTCATTCTTGGCTCTATATCAAATCTTCAGGAAATCCTGTTAATACTGTCTTCGAATATATTTTAAAAGTCTTATCACCGGCCGGGCGAGGTGGCTCAAGCCTGTAATCCTAGCACTCTGGGAGGCCGAGGCGGGCGGATTGCTCGAGGTCAGGAGTTTGAAACCAGCCTGAGCAAGAGCAAGACCCCGTCTCTACTATAAATAGAAAGAAATTAATTGGCCAACTAATATATATATATAGAAAAAATTAGCTGGGCATGGTGGTGCATGCCTGTAGTCCCAGCTACTCGGGAAGCTGAGGCAGAAGGATTGCTTGAGCCCAGGAGTTTGAGGTTGCTGTGAGCTAGGCTGACGCCATGGCACTCACTCTAGCCTGGGCAACAAAGAGAGACTCTGTCTCAAAAAAAAAAAAAAAAAAAATTCTTATCACCTTTCACTACTACCAACCAGGTGCAAGCCACTTTTTTCTCTCATGTGGATTTTGCAAGAGCCTCCTAATCACCTTCTTGCTTCTGTCCTCCCCCTATCCCCTCCCCTTATCTCAAAAGAGCTCCATTCTCAAAAAGGTTGCCAGAATTCTCCTTTTAAGATTTCAGTTGATAATGTCACTCATCTACCCAAACTGCTTCCTTAACTCTTTGACCTCATTTATTACTGTCCTCACTCACTGGTCTATGAACATGAACATCCCAGGCTGAGTCCCCAGGGCCTTTAGCCTTGCTGTCCCCATAGACTGGAATACCACTGCCAGATAGACAAGCTTGCCGCCTCACCTCTTTAAAATTTTGGCTCAAAAGCTTCCTTTCATTGAGGCCTTCCTAACCACTTAAACATTGCAATTCCCCACCTCCGAAAGTTCTTCCCATCCCTTCTTTAGTTTTTCTTCGTAGCACTTATCACAACCTGAACACTACATTTTTTACTTATTTATTACCTGTCATCCCAACTAGAATAAATGTATAGTCCATGAGAACAGGGATTTTGTTGTTTGTTTTGTTGTCTGTTGAATCTTCAGGGCCTGGAATATTTGAGCAGCACTCAAATATTTGTTAAATAAATGAATCTGTTTGACCTTCTGCACATAGAAAATTTTAAATATATATCTATAATAAATGAGTAGATAGTGACAGACTCAAAGGCAAATATTAAGTGCCTCCAATTCCTAAAGGATACACCAAATTTACTAAATGATGTTGTAAAATATGAAAATGAAGTTTATCTAAAAGGAAGGATAAATCTTTAGTTTGACTTCAAGATTCTCTTAAATTTGAACTTTCATGTTTTTTTGTTTTCCTTTTAATGGCTACTAAACGGGCACTCTTAGAAGTTTTTCAGAAGAAAAAATTTAAAAAAATTTTAAAAATAGATTTCAGTTAATGCAAAAATACAAAAGAAGAAAAATTTTAAAAAATTTTAAAAAGTTTTCATGAAAAATTAAAACCTCTTGTTTAATGTAGTAGGGTTAAGCTGTAGAAGGCAAACCCTACATGTAAGGAAAATATGCTTCTGACCAGATTGTTCTTGTTCCTACTAACCCTGCCTTGTTGCCCTCTTTTTTTTAAAAAAAAATCCCGATTCTATGCTGAGAACTCACACACAAACACACAGCCCACACCTGTGAGGTGCGTGGGTCAGGACTGCAACCTCCTAGAAGGCAGCTCAAACACTACCCCTTGGTTTTGCCTTATAAGCAAGTACCTTCCTTCCCTAGACTCCTGTTTTGCTGGGAAAGCTATTAATGTCATGATTCCAAATCTCGTGGTGGTTAAAAAGATAGTTACCAGACACAAGGCCAGGTAAGTTAAAAAAAAACAAAAAACAATTGGGCGCAGGTGCACACGCGAATATTCATCTCCACCCCACTTCTCCATCCAACAGTAGATAAGGAGAAATGAGTTTACTAGACTTTGTTCTTGCAGCAGTTGCTGTTATCAGGGAAAAGAGTTAATTTAGATTATGTACAATCTGCTCTTGGTCGCTGTAAAAGCCCCCACCAGTCACCCCGCCCCCGCCGTTTGCAGCCATTCTCCGGTTTCTCGATCAGCAGGGGACTGAACTGACCCAGATCGGGCTGCTGCTCCCGGGCCGTCGTGGGCTGCCTCCATCTTAGATGTGACTTAGCCCTCCGCACGTCCCTTCGGGAGCAGGGACTCCCTTTTTTCTCCTCCTCCTCCAGCCTTACTCTCAGCCAGGTTTTCCTCATTTCAGATTTTCCTGCAACTCATCGCCTAATGAGTCATGCCTGGCGATGCTTTTCACATTATTTATATTAAGCCTCGAGATGACGGCATCTGTGCTCGGAAAGACGTGCAGCACAAGGACCAGAACCGACACCCAGGGCCGGGGCGGGCGGCGGGGCGCTGGGCGAGGTGAGGCGCCCGGAGCGCCCGCCCCTCGCGGGTACCTGGCCGCGGCGGGCAGGGGGCGGCGCCGCGCCGCGTCACGCGGGCGGGTGGGAGAGCGGGCAGGTGACACCGGCGGCCTCCTCGCCCTTGCAGCTCAGTCGCGGCCGGGACGGCAGGGGCCGCTGTGAGGAGCTCCGCGCCGCGCCGCCACCCCGCTCCGCGCCCCGCGCTCCGGCTCCGCTGCCCGCGCGGTGAGTGCGGGCCCCGGCCGGCGGGCCGGGCCAAACTTTCGCGGCGCGCAGAAGAGGCGGGGGAGGGAGGGGCCGGGGAAGGGCGTCGCGAGCGGCCGGAGGGAGGCAGGGAGGCACCGGGGCGCGGCGCGCGGGCGGCGGGTGCGGGGGGCTCGCGGAGCCCGGCCAGGCCCGCCCCGGGCTGCGGGGAGGCGCTTTGGAAGTTCTGTCCGCACGGCCTGCGCGCGGAGGGCCAAGGCCGCCGTCCGCCGGAGCGCGGGGCCGCCGCGCCACCTGCCCGCCGGGGAGCCCCCGCCGCCGGCATCCCCGAGGGAAGGTCGCGGCCGGCGGGCGCGCGGCGAGCGGAGCCGGGCGGGGGTCCCCGCGGGGCGCCGGGAGGGGCAGAGGTGCTCGCCGGCGGGACCGGCAGAGAGAAGGACCTGCTCGACCTTGGACGCCGAGGTCATTCTCCCAGCGCCGGGACCTGGCTCGCTGGCCATGCCCTCGCATTCCCGAGCCCTTTCGTCCTGTTTCCTTCCTGCCCCTCTGGGCGCCGCGTCCTCGCGGCCGGAGTCGAGTCGGGCGCTGCTCTCGGAGCGGGGCGCTGTCTCCCTCTCGGCTCCGCGAGCCGCATCCCGTCCCGGCGGCTGCTGCTGGCAGCTGAGGAGGGTGATGAGTACAGAGCTGTGGAACAGGTCATACCTGAGATGGAAATGGGGAAGCCTGTTGTGCTGGCGTCTGAAGGATCGTTCATCGGGACCCGGGCCTTCCCTGCAGTCAGTCCGCTGATGCCGACGTACCGGATGCGAGGGAGAGCGCTCTGGGCGCTCCCTGGGGAACTCCGGACGCGAAGGATCCGGTCTTTGCCCCGACCCCGCTCCCAGGGTAGTCGGGCAAACAGGTCCCAAACCGCCTGAAGAATAGTTTCAGCGACCCGAGTCCCTCCCTTACTGGTCTTTTCCCTCTTGCTGCTGCTATATGCTTTCCTTTGGAAAGCATTTTCGCTTCACCCTGTGCTCGCAGGTTATCCTTTATTGATCGCACTCCTCGCTTTTATTGCTTAACTGCTCTGAAAGAATCATCAATACTTTGTGTCTGTCCCAGCCTTCTTACCTCGCACTTGCTTATTAATTCACTTATTTTGTAGCTTCTACTCGTACTACTGATCAGAAATTGGTCTCCCCAAGGTCACCTAGGGCTAAATAAAATTCCCCGCGCCAATGGTAGACATTCATCAATGTTTAGGTGCCAGGCACTGATCTAAGTACTCGTGTTAACTCTCAGTCTTCACAACGATCCAGTGATGTAGGTAATATTATTCTCATTTTAACGAGGAGGGAACTGAAGCACAGAGAGGTTAAGTAACTTGCTCAAGGCCACACCTATGGGAGCAACAGGAGATTCCAGCTCTGGGGCTCAGGCTTCGGTGCTGCCGCTGTTAACCACTGCCCTGTACTACCTCACTTAGGGTTCCTCTCCTCGTCCTTATTCTCCTGAAGTCCTGTGTGCGCAGGACTCATTCAGGCATCATTGACCAGGCTCTAAATCTCAGGTCCCTATTTTCCTTGTGTGTCTTTGTACAGTTTAGGCTCTTAAGAAAAAAAAAGAAAAATAGATTCATAGAACTTTGTTGCTTCCTCCATCAACTGCTACTTATGTGGCTTAAGATTCTGTTGCTTTCTAGGTGTCTTCCTTAGTTTTCGTGTAACATCTCTCTGTGCAAATGATGATACTCCATTTGGACTTGCCCTGCTTTCCCCCAAAGCATCTCTAGGTAATTTCTATCAGGGGCTCCACCGTTATCCTAGTCACCAGCATGCAAAACTCAATAGCCCTGTCTCATGTCATCTCTCTCCCAGTCATGACATGTCAGAAGGTTCAACTTTTACCTGGTTTCTCCTAGCCTTTGTCAGTCTCACCCACTCCCATCTTCTTGTCACTACTCTCCCTCCTCCCTACCCATGAACGCTCATTTATCGTTATCATATGCCGTTTTCTACTGTGGATCATCTTTTGTGTTTGCTTTCCATAAGAAGATTGTAAACAACTTAGGACATTAAATCTTCAGGCCTTACAGCCAATAATTGCTTGAGATTTGTAGAATAATATAAACAATATAAATTCAGGTAGCACAGATGGGATGAGTTTGATGATGGTGGGAATTTTTAAGCGAGGTTTTACAGGATGTTAAGGAGTTTGCATTGGTACCCACAGGGGAGCTGGCAGACATTGTAAAAGAAGGGGATAAAAGCTTATGCTCACTCCATTGCTACAGTCAGGTACCCATTTACGTTTAGAGGTATAATGTAGTATGGCCAAATCAGCAGAGAACCATGAATCCTTATCGTAACAAAACAAGATATGAAACCACAGTAAGTTAAAATAACTAACCCTTTTGATTAAAAAATATACCACATAAAAGTGCATAAAATATAAATTAATAGATTAACACAGTACATATATTTGGCAGTAGAATTACTGTCTTATTCTGATGGTAGATATGATAGTTGGATGAGGCTGCAGTCAGGCCAAATAGGAATCTTTTCATAAAATCTGTGTAAGGTAATGCAGTCCTGGACTAATACTAAGAGGCGTTGCCAAGAAAGAATCGGCTGTGCTTGGGGAGGTTTGAGGTGAGGGAGAAGCCTGGATCGCGGTACCAAAAAGGTGAGATTGGAGAGCCAAGAATAGAGTTCTGACCCACTGAGCATAATTCTACCGCAATGAATATTTTGCCATTTTGCCTCTCTCTTTTTTTTTTCTATGTATATTTTCCTACATCATACTCCATATAGAATTTTGGTATTCTGTGTTTTCCATATAATAGTAAGCATTTTTCATCTTACATAATTTTTAAAACTCTTATTATTTATATTCCAGTAATTATGATGTGATTTACTTAACTAATACTCTATTGTTAGATGGGTATATTAGCAACAAATTCTAAACAACCTAAGTTATAGTAATACTTATCTTTGCAGATATATCATTTTACAAATTAGGGATTGTTTTCTTATAATAGTATTCCAGAAGTGGAATTACTTTGTCAACAAGTATGGTCATTTTTATGGTTCTCAGTGCACATTGTCAGATTTCTAAAAGCAATTTTAAAAGCAGGATCAATGCATTGTATCTACCTTTTCTTCCTATGAAGTAACAGCAATTCAATTCAATATGAACATATTATGAAATACTGTATCAATTTCCTAGGGCTTCTGTAACCAAGTAACCACAACCTGGGTGGCTTAAAACAGCAGAAATTTATTGTTTCATAGTTCTGTAGGCTACAAGTTTAAAATTAGGGTGTCATCAGTGTTGCCTTCTGAAGGCTCTTAGAGAGAATCTGTTCCATGCCTCTCTCCTAGCTTCTAATGACAGCTGCAATCCTTGGCATTCCTTATAGAGGCATCACTCTAATCTCTGCCTCTGTCTTCACATGGTTTCTCCCTGTGTCTTCACATGGCCATCAGCTTATAAAGACACCAGTGATATTGAATTAACGGCCCATGCTGCTCCAGTATGACTTCATCTTAACTGATTACATCTGCAAAGACCCAATTTCTAAATAATGTTACATTCTGATGTATTGGGGTTAGGACTTCAGCATATTTTTTTCAGGGGGGGGGACATAATTCATCCTATAATATGAACTATGCTACACATTAGAATGTACATAAAAGAAATCCCCTGTCCTCAATTTCTAGTCAAGTTGAAGTAGTAGAATTTTTTCTAATTTTAAAAATTGCTTATTTTCCATGATGTGCTACTTGTGCATATCAGTTTAGGGTATGGAAGGATGCTATTTACTAGACAAATAAATTTAGAGTTATTGTAAATATAGTAGCATGTTAAACTGAGGAATAACTTGGAATTTCAATAATACACATCATACAGCATGGAAAGAAGCATACCATAAACAACATTTCTTACATGTATTTCTTGTGACTTATCCAATTTTGACCATTTACAAAGTTATGAAAAGTTGAAAGCTAATGCAAATTGGGCATTTTATGAGATTGGTCTTCTAAAAAAATCAAAGTTTTCATTTTTCCTAATTGATTTAGATATAGTAAAATCACATATTGGCAAGTGAAATTATCCTTTTTGTAAATGACAGAATTAGGCATACCATCTTAAGTATTTCTTAAGAGACTATTATTCAAATTAAGTAAGTGGCTGGGCGCGGTGGCTCATGCCTGTAATACTAGCACTCTGGGAGGCCGAGGTGGGAGGATTGCTTGAGGTCAGGAGTTCAAGACCAGCCTGAGCAAGAGTGAGACCCCAGTCTCTATTTAAAAAATAGAAAAAAAATTAGCCAGGCATGGTGGCTCATGCCTGTAGTCCCAGCCACCCAAGAGGCTAAGGCTGGAGGCTTACATGAGCCCAGCAGTTTGAGGTTGCTGTGATCTAGGCTGATACCATGGCACTCTAGCCTGGGCAATGGAGCAAGACTCTGTCTCAAAAAAATAAAAAATTTAAATAAGTGTCCATGTAACTTACAGGTCTTACAGGTTAAAGACAAATCTTAATCAATATGGACAAGCAGCCACTTAGACCATGAACACGAGTAGCCTGGCTTCTTGTCATCTCTAATATAAGGTAATAGAGCCAAACCTAGACAAAATTTGGGAGTATCAGAAATTGTATACCACACAAACATTTGGGTGCTAGCTTTGTGTCAGGCAAAGTGGCTGGCAAGATGCTAAGACCAGTCCAGGTCTGGGCGGGGTACAGGGAGGTAAACATCACAAAGTTACAGTACAATATGCTAAACTGTGCTGTGTGTGATATACACAGACATGGTGTTGGGAGGCAGAGCAGAGTGAGGCAAACAGAGTCCTCCGAGCTGAAAGAAGGAAGAGTGGGAGTTAGGGCAGCTGCAAAATGGGAGGGAAGGGAAATCAAATTTAGGCAGACATAATGCAGGTGTGATCACACAGAATTGGAAATACTTTACAGAAGAAGGTGTGAGATAAGGTTGCCTAGGCATGCAGGAGCCAGGTTTACTGAGAGCCTTGTTTGACCTACTAAAGATTTTGGGTTTCATCTTGAAGTCAACGGAGCCGTGGGAGACCTATAAGAAAGCGAAGGACCTGTTGAGATTTGTATTTTGAAAGCATCCCTAGCATTTACCACTTTACCTTTCTGAGACCTCACCTCCTCCTATCAAGTCTCTATCTCATTTCTCTATCTGATCTGGAAAGGACAGCTACCTTCATTGTTTACATTAGATATCTTGATTATGCTTAGCTTGCATATGAGTTTTGGAATAGAAAATAAATTTCATGGACATCCTCTGTGCCTCTGTGCTTATAGGATGCTCAAGCCTGCATTTAAGTTTTTAATCTCTTAGTGACAATTACAAGGTAACAAATTTGGTCTCTTTTAGGCATAATAGTTGCAGTGAGGCACTTAGTATGCATTTTCTCATGACTTTTCTGAAGCCAGCAAGGTCTGGCTCTTCATATGCATAGGTACAGAAAGGTGAAAAAAAGAGAAAGAGTCTTCAGGCTACACTGGTGAAAGTATGGAGCCAGGATTTAAACTCAGGTTTAATTACAACATTTAGGCGTTTCCCGTTCTGCATACTAACACTGTGGGTTGATAGTTTAGCCTGTATAAGAGATGCTAGGACACTGATATAGAATAGTTTTGCAAGTGCATGAGGCAACCATATGAATAAACCTGATTTATGCCCCCTTTTTGGGGGCAGTGGTAGAAATGTAAAATTTAGAAAAAGAGAGTTTCACCAGTAGCCCTTAACCTAAATATAGTGCCCCCTGTTCCTTTCTGTTCCAAACTTCTGGGTTTTGTCCTAATAGCACATTTGTGATTTATTTGTTTATTAGAATTAAATGACCTAAGAAGGGCAGAACAAAAGTAAAGGGTGCTTGTTACTTGAAGGTGACTTACTGTAAGTCTGTCCAGAGGCTTGTCTGCCTGTTGTCCTGCCTGTTGTTTTTTTTTTGTTGTTTGTTTGTTTTGTGCCTTTTTAGGCAGACAGTGCTGTCTTTGATCCTGAGGGCCCAAAAGATTTATGTCTCAGAAATCAACCAACCAACCAACCATGTTCACCTGCATTTTAATTCCTCTGCTGCTTGTTCAGTTAGCTCAAAGGCACATACTGGTACCTTCATGCTTCTTCCTCGTCTTTGTAATTCTAACAGGTATGACTTTAACTTGAAGAAAGGAAGAAGGTAGAAATGACCTTCTTAGGAATCCAGAATCTAATTATTGATTATTCATTAGCTTAAGGTGAGTTCCTGAGCAAATGTGTAATGGAATTTTTTAAGTCAAAAAATAGTGAGAACAACTATTTGTTATTCAAAGGAAGAAAAAAATGTGTGGTGAATGTCACATTTAATATTATAGTCAGTATTTTAAAAATAAAATGTGTGTATATAAAATATATATATAAAAATACATATACATGTATATATATACGTGTGTGTATGTATGTGCATATATATAGTTGAACATGCGATTGTCATTTCTAAAGGTAGACAATCCCAGCTGGTTATTGGCAACTTGCATATAGTTCATCCTAATACAAATACAATCCCATCAATGTCAGTTGACCTATGAGCCTATACTCTTTTGTTTCCCAATAAAGCAAACTGGGTTGTGCCCAGGCAGGATGAACACTGGCTTCTAGTAGTCAGTTCCCTTCTCCACCTGCAAGGTTATTGGCTTAACAGCAATTTGTTGTATTTATTGCAAACATCTTTTTTTTTTTAACCAACTGAACATTGTCCCAGATATTGCAAACATCTTGGTGCCAATTATACCAGTTATTGTGATAGATCATTTAGATAAGTGTGTAAACTTATGAAACATAAGTATTATACAAAAGGAAAGAGTATTATTATTTCTGTGAAAGCAATGTTAAGTTCTTTGGAAAGATTCCCTAAAAGTGAGTTGCAAAGAAAGTGGTCAGGAAAACTGTAAAAGATCAGAAATAAAATTGTAAAAACTTGAAAGATAATAACCTGAGCTTTCTTTACAACTTTGTTTAGTTGTTTTGTTTTTGTGGTTTTTTTGTTTGTTTTGGGGACCACTTAGAAAATTAAAACTGGAAACTGTAGAAGATAAGTTCTAGGCATGGTTTATATCAGACAAATATTGGTTAGGACCTCTTCCTCAAGGAAAGTCTTAGAACTACTTTGGAAAATTGGGGAATTTGATGCCTATTTATGTATTTTAAGGTAAAGTAAGTATTTATAAAGGTAAGTAAATACTTTTTTGATTCATCACTATAAACAACTTTTTGATTAACCAGAACTAGTCAAAATTGCTGTTCCTATTAGTCTCACAGTAATAGTTTATGTTATAGTATTGTAAGGAGTCAAAATCTTTGCTTCTGGAGTTACTCTATGTACCTGTGTTAATAAAGACAAAGTGAAACTTTGCCGCTGGGAATGTAATACAGCAGAATACATATTTTTCTTTGTTTAGCATACTATGTATTCAATCAACTCATACTTCTTATTTTAAATTTGGTTTTTAGCATTCTTATAACATTTGAGTTTATTTTAATAATATGAACCCATATGTAGAACTTAGAGCTGGTTCCTACCTGCCTTAAATGACTTACATAAAAATTGAAAGCAAAAATACATAGTATAGCATTAGCTAGAGTCTATTAAACTTGATAAATTTCTTAGTGCTATTAAGCTGATAAGTTTAAGTGGTTAAGGTATAACTTTAGATTCAAATAGTAATTATAGAAGTTTGTAATTCTTTTCTGAAGTATTAACAGGTTAATGAAAAAAGACTGAACTTATAAAATGAGAAAAATAAAAGTATATTTTATAATAATAGCATTTATTAAGCACTGGCTATATATTAATGCCAGCCACTGTGCTAAATTCTATATGTGCCTTATCTCATTTGATCTTTATAAAAGCCCTCCCAAGGTGATATTGTTTCAATTTTCTAAACAAGGAAAGTGATGTCAATAGGAGTTCAGAAATTTGCGCAAGGTCACATTATTAGTAACAACACTGGAAATCAGACCCTGTTCAATATACACTTCAATGCCCATGTACTTACCACTTAGTCATTTTAATCTGAATTTTGGATGTAGGTCTTTTTTTTTTTTAAAGAGACAGGGATCTCGCTTTGTTCACTAGGCTGGTCTCAAACTCCTGGGCTCAAGGGGTCCTCCCGCCTCAGCCTCCTGAATGGCTGGGACTGCAAGTATGTGCCACTGTGCTCCAAGTACCAGCAGTTGGGGAGTGGGGAAGTGAGACAGGGAAATGTTATGAGGAGGCCACTACCACTGTGGGCACCTGGGGCTCAGTCCCATTGGGATGTCCCTGCGAGTTATCCTATCCAAGGGGCTAAGATGTGAAACCTTTGCTGGGACATGAGCATGTAGACTGTTTTTTAAAGACAGTGTTTCTAGCCTCAAAGGACCTTAGAGGTTGTTTAGGCCCACCTGTTTTAATGCTGAGGACACTGAGGCCCAGTGAAGCCAAGTTGATCTGCCTATTTAGGCTATTTAACCTATTTAGCATGTTGGGACCAGAAACAAGTTCTTTCAACCAAAGCCCAGGGGCCTTTGTGACTTATAATCATTTTTCTCTTTGTTAGCCTTAACTCTGAATATGGCTTTACACTGAATTTTTGAAGCTCCTAAATCACCTTGCTCTGTCTTTGTCTACTAGTAACAACATTCATTACTCCTTACAGCGTTACTGGAGAACATGACCGGGCAAGGATTATACATCCTCCGTGTAACAATCAAGTAGGAAAACCAAAGCTCAGGGCATTGCAGTGACGTACCTAGTTCTGAGGCCCACGTGTTATAAAACCTAACCCTGAACCACAACTGAAAGTGTAAAAGAAAAAAATATATTTTAGCAGAGATGATTAAATCATCTAGCCCAAGCCATGGGCTTTCTTTTCATCCAACAGCCCCTATTCTTTGTTTAGGGCTTAGTTCATCCCCTTTAGGTGATTGCCTGAGTATTTTATGGAGGTAGTTTTGTGAGGCTGGATAGGGGTGAGATTAATGGAGAGGCAGTGCCCACTGCTTTGCTGTGCACTCTCTTCAAAATCTGTCAGTCCCCAACCTTTGGTTTTATCATTTCATCAGTAAGCAGAGCAAGGATGGGTTGCTAGCCATCTCCTCACTAAGAGGCAAATATGGTTGTTGCTCAATTCTATTGCAGCCCTGTGTGGTATGTGCTCTTAACTCAATTTTAGAGACCAAAAATCTGAGGCTTCAAGAAATGTAAGTGTTTTTTTTCCCAACGTCATCTGAGTGGGGAGTAGCAGATCTAGGTCTAGAGTGCAGAAATTCTGGTTATACATCCTGCTACTTATTATGTGTGGTCTTACAATCTATTTTTTTATCTTTAGGAAAAAAGTACTGGTTGGGGGAGGCAGATAATATGCTTATGAAGTAGGAAGACTGCAAAGTTTGCATATGATCACACATAATTTACATTCCACTTTTTTTCCAAAAAAGACTTAAAATGCTCACAGTAAATATATTAAGATCCAAGCATAGAAGGGGAAAATCTAGGTGATGGAGTTGTGATTAATGGAACACTAAATTTTAACTGTTAGCTGGGAGCTCATATTAAAAGAGTAACTACAACTCTAATGGTCTATTTCCTTTAAAGCATAATCCATAAGATATTTTTTTTTCCTAGAAGTGAACTGTAAAAGGTATTTATCAAGTAGGCTCTTCTAAAGAGGATCTCGAATCACTTTATGGATAGTATTTGAAATAACAGTTTTGCTGAGGACTCAGAGATTTTTTAATACTAATATTGGTTATTGATAGCTCACTTACTATGGATGGTAATGAAGATAAACTCTTTGAGCATTTCTCCATAGGCTCCAGGGCTAATAAGGTTCTCGTAATGATACAGAATAACAACTCTAGCACTGGGTAGAGCAGAGCTTCTTAAACTTGAGGGTGGTCTGTAGATGGACTTTGGAAGGTCTATAAACTCTCCAAATTATCAAATTTGTGTATGCATGTAATCTCTGGGGAGGTGGCCCCTGGTACCATAGTCTCAAAGTTTAAAAGCTGTTGATTTAGAAAGGCATAAAATAATATATGTAAAATGCTTAATAAAGTTTAACTTTATTTGTCTACATGTAAAAGATTAGCTTTTAGTGCTAATATTAAAATTAGGCAGATCATGCTGACATGAACCAACTGTGTAGACTATCCATGTTACAAGGACACAAGTAGTACAGACACTAGCAAAAAGATAACTCCTATGTCCATGGTAGTTTTCATTTTTGTTGTCCTAATTCTCTAGGAAGAAAGGTTTCTACGTTTTAAATGTTAAGTCAATATTCACTCATTTATGTAATAAACATTAGCTATTTGCTATGTGCTAGACACTGGAGATATAAAAATGTAGAAAACATCTCCCCTCCTCATTTCTTTATCTCATACTCATCTAAATTAGCAGCAATCTTGTCAGCTGTGTCCACAAAATATATCCTGAATCCATCTACTTCAGTAGGCTCCTAATCCTACTGTCTTCCTATAATCAATTCTCTACCAAGCAACTAAATTAATTTTTTAAAACATAAATCAGATTATATCACTGCTTTGCTTAAAAGCCTCTGATGAGAGGTTCAGTTTTACAAATTGAAAAGAGTTCTGGAGGATGGATGGTGGGTGATGGTTGTACAATGGTATGAATGTATTTAATACCACTGAAATGCACATTTAAAAATGGTTAAGATGATATATTTTCTGTTGTGTATTTTACCATAATTAAAAAAATTGAAAAATAGTCATACTACAAAAAAAAAAAAATAACCAACCAAACAAAAAATACTCTGGTTTCCTCTTGCACCTAGAATAAAACCCAGGCTCCTTAACTACAGTCAGAAGACCCTGCATGCCCGTCTCTCTGAGCTGTCCAGCATCACTCTCCTTGTGCTCTGCTTTCTGTTCCTCTGACACGCTAAGTTTGTTCCTCTCACCAGGCCTTTGCCTTTGCTGTTTCTCCTTCAGGACCACTTGGCTCCTACATCCTCTCCAATGTCCTGGATCATTCTGACTACCCATCTACTGTTGCAGCCCTCTGCCCCGGTTACCCTATCACTTCATGTTATATTTTACTTTCTCCGTAACTCTTGCCATTGTTTGTATTATTTATGTTTGTATTTATCTTTATTTACTTGTGCATCTTCCTACAAGAAAGTAAACTTCATGAGAACAGGGATCTTGGTGTATTCCTAGTGTCAAGAAGGGTGCTTGGCACAGAGTAGGTACCAGATATTTGTTGAATTAATAAATAGAGACATGGTGCCTTCCTCAAGCACCTCACAGTCTCTAATATTGAGTCTTGGGAGCCCTGATGCCTGTGAACAAGGACCTCAAGAGCCTCTCTGCTAGGCCTCACATAGAGGATGGGCAACTAATTCTATTCAAAATAAAATGATGTGGGGGAGAAGGAAGAGAGAATGATGTTCAGGGCAAAGAATCTAAAACGTATTAACTATTTCCTCTTATTCAAGGATGAAGAGAAATTTTTCCTCTCTTTTTGTCTCCCTAATTATCTAAATGAAAAACGAGAGAAAACAAAAATATAGCTATATATGAGTAGCCAGACATAAGCCTTGCTCAAGCTACACTTAAAATGAAAATAGTGTAAGATATCATATATCACATTCCCAGAAACGCCCGACTCCTCTGGACTATCTGCTCTTAGAGAGTCCATTATGAGCACTCAGTTGTGCGAGTCAATAAGTCTGCCCTGCCAAAATGAGACCAAAATCTTACCAGCCTTCCCATCATTCCAGAATCATCTTCTGTAGTACATACACCCTTCCCCAATGACAGTCAGAACTCACTCTTTCTATGCTGCTGCTATAAGACAGGTAGTTTTGGGGACAGCTAGGCTCTTGTGCTCATGTTTTCATTGATATTTTTCATGGTAAACATAGAAGAAGATACAGAGATTTATGGTACAAACAGGTTTTCTGTGCTTGATGTGGAAAAATCATCCTTCCATATAATCAGAAAAATCAGATTATTCTCTAACTATAATAATATGTGCTGACTTTAGAAATACAGAAAACTTGTAACAAAAAATAAAAAACCAAAATGTTGTAACAACAATGAAAACAGATATCACCTATAATCCTACCAACCAGAAATAACAATTGCTAACATTTTGATAAATTGCTTTATAGCCCCTTGTAGGCATTTTTAAAAAGGTTGTTGAAGTATTTCTTGAGAAAAAAAATTGTGGAATATATTTATGAAGAGCAAGAACCATCTCCTAATATGCTTTCAAAAAAAACTTTATAACAAGCATTTCAAAATGGAAATTTTATTTCTTCCTTTTAAAAAAACTCTTATTATGGAAATTTCCAATCATTTATAAAAGTAGAATGATGTAATGAACTGATGTACCCATCACTCAGCCTCATGGCTAATCTTATTTCATCTGTAAATATTTCAGTATATCTCTGAAAGATAAGGACTTAAAAAATTACAATATTATCCCACCTATGAAGTTAAAAATAATTTCTTAATGTCATCAAATATTTAATCAACCTGAAAAATTAAAAAAAAAAACCTCCAATCTGGTTATGACTAAAAGGGCAATAGTGAGATAATATGCAGTCTAATTATATAAACAATCACAAGAAAAAATTAAAAACAATAGGAGAAATTTAACTGCTTTTATCTCACATAAATATTAATATATTAAGCTTTCTGTCAGTTTACATTTTAATAACTTTGCTATTTCTTTATTCTCAATGTTTAAAAATGCAGTGTTTACCTATACCTTATGATTTTTTTTTAAAATCTCTTATTGTTTGGTATTATATAGGGAAAAAGTATGAACTGAGTATATGAAAGTCAGCAGTTTGGCATGTTTCCATACGGTCCCATACGATGATACATTTAATACATTTTTTCAAAGCTATAAATGCCTTACCTGAAGTAGAATAAGAATGAAATATTAGGCATATGTTGTGCTAAATTAATAAAGCAGATCAAATCCATTTATTCTTAGATTTTCAGTAGTAGAAATAGTTTTCATTTTCTTAAAGATATATGTTAACTTTTAAAGAAAAAATGCTAGTCCTCAAAGTCTCCGAATAATGTATTCCTATTACAATTTTAAAGTCTATGAAGGTGTAGCACAGAGAATGCAGGGAACAGCAAGAAAGTTTACTTGACTGAAAGACTAGATTATTGGGCATCAGAGTGAGAGGTGAGTAAGGGGTTAAAGAAGTTCAGTTAATGAAGACCAGGATCAGGAATTCCAGCTTGGTTGTGGCTCTAGAACATAAGGCTGGAGGGCTCTGAAAAGAAAAAGGACCTGATCAGACTGCTTTGAGCTGGCTTGTCACACTGCTAGTGGAGAGGGAACTAGGGGTGTAAAACAGGGGAAGTCGACCCCTTGGTCCAGCACAGAGCCTAGGCAGGGTGTGCCTGTATGGATGGAGAGGAGTGAGTAGGGTAGAGGAATTGAAAGATAGGTGAGGAGTCTGGGTGTGCAGGATGGATAGGAGGCCAAGGCTTGGAGCCTGTAACCTGGGTAGATTGTGGTGCCAAAATTAGTCATGGGGAAACTGGGTCAGGGGGCTGTTTGAGATTATGGAAATTCCTTTATTTCTATTCCTTGTTAATCATTGCAGGTTAAGTAAACACATTAAATGCTTATTTATAGAACTAAGGTGTCCTTTTCTGGGCAATTCCTTTATGATGGGGCATTTAAAGGTTTAGAAATTGTTGAGATATGACAAATATCAGACATACTAAAACTCATAATGGTGGATAAAACCAGCCAGAATAACTAGAATTTCTCCTTCCCCCAACTAACCATGGTATTTGAATATTTTGTATAAAGTTATCTAGAATGAAAATGTCTTTCTGTGTTTACCTAGAAAAATATTTGCAAATATTTTCCAAGATCACTTTTATAGGGCAGTCATTGTTTTAATCTTGCATTATCTGCACTTTCTGTCTGTTGATGTTGAGCTTCTGTTTGAAAGGGCCATACACTGAGAGTGTGTGTGTGCATATATATATATATATATATATATATATATGCACACACACATTTTGATGTATTAATATATATTTTATTAGGACACTCTGTCCTGTGACAATGATAGGACCCCCCTCTGTTGTCCAGGCTAGAGTGGGTAATATTGAACTAAACATCATCCAGATAAATAATGGAAGGAAGTATTAGCCTTTCTAAATTGTTTCTGGCATCTTTTCCTTCATATCAAAATTATTTAGCTTAAAAATTCAGTAATGATATTTTTAGCAATACTATATTGCAGATATATTTACAAATATTATGCAGCAAATCAGTTCGTGTACTAGCTTGGGAGCATAACTATACTTTTCCTGGGAAAATGTTTTCTTTAGTTACAATAACCAAATTATAGATTATAAATTTTGTTCTCAATTAGAGATGTCTTTTGCAGACGTGGGATAAATGCAAATCCTGTGTTGTCCAAATATGTGTTCCTTTTTTAATTTGTTAAAGAGGATTGAGATACCTTATAATAATCATTTTAGTAGAACTGAACTGAAGAAAGTGTTATAAGAACAGTCTGCTAACCCAGAGGTCATTGATCATGAAGCTTCAGTACCCAGACTGCTGCTGAAAATGAGTAAGAGAGCAGAGAAATCACCCCCGTGTAGAGGAAACAATGTCCCAGAGTCCTTTGAATAAATCTGTACTCCACCCAGAGGGAGACCCTCTGTTTTTTAATTGCAGTCCACTTAGCGCCGTTTCTAACATTCCAGTGACATCAGTTTTCTCATTTCCCATCCCATAGCAGGTTAGGGACAGCCAATTAGAATGAGTGAGATTTTGTAGAATCAGGAACACTAGTAACAAACAGCAGAAAGTGCAGTGGCTAACAAACTCATAGGAGACAGGAACTCTATTAAAAAGCAGACTCAAGTATTCCAAAATGCCTAGCAATGTGGAACTTGTTATTGTAGGGCAAAGGTCCACAGCCATATACCTGGAGAGTCCCATAGGACATTGCTGTGATACTGTTGTTCTTCATAGTATCCCTGAATCATCCAGAAAAGTTCAGGAATAAGATGATTGAAATCTTTAAAAAATGTTCTACTTTTTAAAAAAATCAGAATCATAGATATATATCTGTGATTATACCTACAGATAAGCACTTCAGTTATCTGAAATACTTCTGTGGAACACTACATTACTAGATGAGGCTGAATCAGTGAGTCACACCCATAAATAGAAAGCAGGATGAATTAATTTAATCTCACTATTGTTACTTTTCTTGCCCACCCTTCTCTTTGAGGACCATTTATTTTTCTTCCCTTAATGGGCTTACCTGTATATTTTATGGATATGTACTACTCTGTGTATGTGTACTATAACACTTTCCCTAGGTTCACGTTTGTAATGGGAAAGACCATTATGATTTTTGTTCTCTACAGTTTTCTTCAATCTACATGCCTGCCCGTCCACTGCTGGGCACCACCCCGTCCCCTGATGGAGCACCATGTCCTAGTCCTGTTCCCACCTGGACTGAACCTGTAACTGCCAATTCTTGTTTATCTCAAAGGCAGGGTATTTAGTGCCAGTCGATTCCCACCCTTCCTCTCATTGTTATAATTCTTGGTTACTGCCTACAAAAGAAATCCCTTGCTGGGTATTATAGCCTTTCTGTTGGCTCCCTTCCTATTAATTATTCTTTCAGCTCTGTCCTTTATTCTTGAAAACTCATGTTCCATTGTATCCTGCTCCTTTATGTCCTCAATCTTACCACTTTCCACAATTGACTGAATCACAGCTCTTTCCCCTGACCTCATGCCTGCAGACTGCTTATGCAGAAGGTTCACTCATTCATTCGCTCAATAAATACTTGAGTGCTGACACACGCCAGGCACTGTCTCCGGTGCCAGAGAGGCAGCAGTGTACAAAACAGAAGAAGGTCCTTGACCCTGAGGAGCTTATATTCTAGAGTGTTATTGGGGGGAAAAGGCCAGACAATGAACAAACATAGAATATTGGTGAAATATATATATGTAAATATATATAATAGTGAAAGTACTATGGAGAAAAATAATGCAGGGTAAGGAGGATAGGGAAGTGCATGTTGGTGGGGTGGTGAGAGTGACCTTTTAGCAGGGATCTGAGGAATTAAAGGAGTGAGCTGCGGCAGATACCTGGAGGAAGAGAATTCCAGTTTGGGGGGGGGGACAGTTTCAAATGCCTTGAGGCAGGAGGATTCTCGGTTTGTTCCAGGAAGGACAAGGGGATCAGTGTGACTGAAGTTAAGTCAAGAAGTGAGAAGGGAGGAAAGATCAGAGTAGTCCCGGCCCAGATAGTGTAAAGCCACATAGCCTACTATAAGAACTTGACTTTTACTGTGAGTGAGGTGGGAAAATATTGGCACACTTTAAGCAAAGAAGTGACATGACTTATTTTTGTTTTGTTTTTAATGTGAAGAGTAGATTGAAGAGGGACAAGGGTAAAGTTAGGGAGACCAGCTAAGAGGCTATTGTAATAAGCCAGATAAACGAGGACAGTGTCTTGGGCCACCAGAAGAGTGAGAGTGGCTGGATTCTAGAATATATTTAGAAGACAGAGTTGTTGACGGATTTGTTGACGGATCTGATATGAGGAGAGAGAGAAACAGAGGCTTTCTCCCGTGTTCATAGGTACTACATGTCTGGGTGGACTGACCAGAATTCCCCCATGTATCTGTTGCCACTTCAAATCAGTTTGTTACTTTTTCACTTCTGTGGGAAAATGAAACAAGTCTCCTGTTTTGCACTTCTTTCTCTTGGGCTCACTCTGCCTTCCTTAGTCCTCTTTGTCCTCTTCCACTTCCGGAAGTCCCCGTGCATTGTGGACTCTGACCTGTCTCTGTCCTCACTCCGGCAATCACCCTGGGAGACTTTAAAATCCTTTCAGATGCCAACGTGTGAGCATCTTAAACTGCCTTGTCTGACAACTGTAATAACCCCACAGCTCTACCGCCAGTCTCTGGGCCTTATCACCTGGAATGTGTCAGGAGATACAATTAGCTCCTCTGTCCCTTCTTCAAGCCACAGCCTCTGGCTGTTCAGTTTTCCTACACCTCCCTCTCTTCACTCTCACAGAGAATGTAGTTTTCCCTCCGTCTCCTGTTCCTTGTCTCACTTCTGTCTTTATCTGGCAAAGCCTAACTTCAAATTCATCCTACAGTTATGCTCGGCGTGGATACCCACGCAGCTGAGCAGTATTGTGGAAAATCAGGTAGAACAGTGAATTGATTAATTCATAGTTTCCAGGCTCCGCTAAATCCTGACCAACATGAAATAATCTTTTCATTAAGTGACTCTCAGCCATGGCTACATAATGAAATCATCTAGGAACTTTAGAAAATCTCAATGGTCAGGCTGCCTAGGCCAATTAAATCTGAAATTTTGGGGTAGGACTCAAGCATCAGTATTTCTTCCTGTTCTGCACGTGATTCCAATGTGCATCCAAGATTGAGAACCATCGCTTTAAACTCATCATTGAACAATTTCCATTTTCCATTTCTGTGAAAGGCTATCCTGTTTTTTCACTGCTCTCTAAAAATCCCCTACCTAACTCCATTTTTCTAAACCCTCAGCAACTGACCTCACCTACTTTACTACAAAAAATTGAAGCTTTTGTTGGTGGATCCCTTTAATTTTTTGCCCCCATTTAGTCAACTATACATTTAATTGGGCCTCAGTTGTGCCAGGCAGTGTGGTTGGCATTGGGCATAGAGTGGTGAATAGGACGATGTAGTTTATGCCTTTCTGGCACCTACAGTCTAGCACTGCATACAGACAGGTCACTAGGCAATTACAGACATGGCAAGTGCTGAGGAAGCACATAGTAAGGGCCCTATTCCAGACTTGGGCCCCAGGGAAGGCTTTAGTCCTGTTATTAACTCACTTATCTCTTCCCTTTCCCCTTCTTGGAGGAGGAGGTGTCACCCTTGCCCCAGTGGAGGGAGAGCACCACCTTGCAGGGCTCCTTTCTGTCCTCTCCCATTTTCTCCTGCAGACCTTCTGTTCCTTCTTTGTTCTGTTACTTCTTCTCACTATAAAAATACTCAAGGTGTTACCTCTGTAAGAATAATAAAGCTTGATTTTTGCATCTCCTTCCTCTTGAAAGAGGCCTGTTCAATGCCTTCTGTTACTCACCTACCTGCATTTGCATTTTGGCTTCTGCTTCATCACTACTTAATTTTCCTCTCCTTACAGTTACAGATTGGCTCAATTCGCTGGAGACCATTCAGTTCTATGACACTGGGCCTTTCTGGTGCATTTGACTCTGTTCCTTGCTGTCTCCTTCAAAATATTTTCCACTTTTGTTTTTGTGATTCTACACGTACTTAGTTCTAGTGAGGTGTTTGTTTTTACCTCTTTCTTTTTTGTTGTCTTTGCAAGATTCCCTCCCATGGCCCACCCTTTAAATCAGTGGTCCCCAACTTTTTGGCACCAGGGACCACTTTCATGAAAGGCAGTTTTTCCACAGATGGTAGTGGAGGCGGGGATGGTTTCAGGATGATTCAAGCACATTACATTTATTGTGAGTCAAACATCTCTGCTAATGATAATCTGCACTTGCAGCCGCTCCTCAGCACTAGCATCACTGCCTCAGCTCTGCATCAGATCATCAGGCATTAGATTTTCTTAAGGAGTCGGCAACCTAGATCCCTCGCATGCGCAGCTGACAGCAGGGTTTGTGCTCCTAGGAGAATGTAATACTGCTGCTGATCTGACCGGACGTGGAGCTTATGTGGTGATGCGAGGGATGGGGAGCGGCTGTAAATACAGATGAAGCTTCACTCTCTTGACCTGCCACTTACCTCCTGCTGTGTGGCCTGATTCCTAATAGGCCACGGACTGATACTGGTCCCAGGCCTGGAGGTCAAGGACCATAGCCTTAAATGATGGAATTCTCCAAAGGTTTGTGGTCCTTAGACCACTAGTTTTCTAATGCATCCATTACTGTGGTTTTAATCACCATCTAGATGTGAAAGCGTCCAAAAGCTGTTATCTTCAGCCTTGACCTTCCCCTAAGTGCTTGCTGAACATCTCCACATGGATGTCCCACAGGCTTGTCACACCGGGATTTACTAATTCCCTGTCTCTTAAACCTGTTCCTTTTCCTGTATTCCTTATCTGGTGATGCCACCTTGCACATAGCCACCCAAAGCAAGCCAGAAACTTTAGTCATGCTACTCAGTCCCTTTTCCTGTCTAATGAATCACCAAGCCCTTCCTGTATTGCCTCATAAATATTTCTTCTTTTTTTTTTTTTTTTTTTGTGACAGAGTCTCGCTTTGTTGCCCAGGCTAGAGTGAGTGCCGTGGCATCAGCCTAGCTCACAGCAACCTCAAACTCCTGGGCTCAAGTGATCCTCCTGCCTCAGCCTCCCGAGTAGCTGGGACTACAGGCATGCGCCACCATGCCCGGCTAATTTTTTCCTGTATATATTAGTTGGCCAATTAATTTCTTTCTATTTATAGTAGAGACAGGGTCTCGCTCTTGCTCAGGTTGGTTTCGAACTCCTGAACTCAAACGATCCGCCCGGCTCGGCCTCCCAGAGAGCTAGGATTACAGGCGTGAGCCACCGCGCCCGGCCTAATATTTCTTGACTTCGTGTCTACTGGGCACTAGACATCACCATGCTATCTCTGCTGTTGTTCAAGCCTTTAATCCCTTCTCATTAGGATGATTGAAATTAAATCATAGTTGGTCTACCTGCCTGTAGACTCACCCCCTCACATTCACCTTTCACACAGCTCACTTGCCTATTGCTAAGGGGCTTCTTCTGGGGTAGGCTTGGGGTTGTCAGTGTCATAGGACTCTGGTGACCTTCTGCATAATATTTCACCTTTGAAAGCTTACTATTGCCTGTATGACATCTCATTTGCACTCCTTTCTCAGTGCATTTACCCATCCTCTTGCTCCAAAGTGCCCAATTCCTGCCATTCACTAGGAAATAGTATAATCTCCTATCTTCCCCAAAGCCTTCTTATCACTCATGTGTTTATTTCTTCACTGATATTTATTGGACATCTGCATCATCCGAGGACGGAAACAACGCTCCTGAAAGAGAGAAGATAAGAACATACTTGAGCATTTTAAAGAAGTGCTTCTCAAACTATCTGTGGGGATGGACCAACTGGGTTTTTTATTTGTTTGCTTTTGCTCTATTGTGGATCAATAAATGGTCCTATTGCACATGATGAATATGCAGGTTGCACCACTTGTAGCTTGCCACACAAATTCAGCAACACCTGAACTGGTTTATGCCTTATTCAACAAGTATCACATATATGAATGAATGTCACAGCAATGTCAAGTTGCTATAAACTTTTTTTTTTTTTTTGAGACAGAGTCTCACTGTGTTGCGTGGGTAGAGTGCAGTGGCATCATCATAGCTCACTGTAATCTCAAACTCCTGGGCTCAGGTGGTCTTCCTGCCTCAGCCTCCTGAGTAGCTGGGACTACAGGTGTGTGCTACTGCACCAGATGATTTTTTCTACTGTTAGTAGTAACGGGGTCTCGCTCTTTCTCAGGCTGGTCTCAAACTCTACTCCTGAGCTGAAGCAATTCTCCCACCTTGGTCTCCTAGAGTGCTAAGATTACAGACGTGAGCCACTGCACCCGGCCTGCTATAAACATTTCTAAATGCTTGTACTTGATTTCTGGACTTAGTTTGTACCACACTAATAATAAACCATCAGCACCAGTCACAGGCTACCTTTGAATAGCCCTGCACTAGACGGTGGGCTAGATGCTGTCATAGAAGAGGAGATAGTTTACATCAGGGACTCAGAAGAGACCGAACAGTTTGCCTGGATGATTAAGCCATAAGGGGAACAGAAAGCCTGTTAGAGGAAGACAGAATCTTAAAAAGTGAGCCATGCTTACTAGCTTGGTAGACAAGGCTTTGTAATCCTGAGGAAAAACTAGAGCTTAGGAAAGGGAAGGTGGACCAGTTTGCACAGCAGGGGCATAATGGAAGGGCATTGCTATAAAGCAGGGATGAAGCTGGAGAGTCAGATGTGGTTGAGGTCATTCATTCAGCGAATTCTTTTTGGGAATCAACCATGTGCCAGATCTGGTCTAGGCACTGGGATTAAAAGCCAAGCAGAGACATTTTCTGCCCTGATAGAAGGTGTGTTCAGGGTAACCAAAGAGTTAGACTTTGTAGTAACTGTAGGAAGTCTTTGAAAGATTTTGAGGTGGAACATGGCATGATTGATTTAATTATTAGGAAGATGACTCCAGTGGCATTGGGACAATGGATGGCTGTTGAGTCAGGAAAGTTGTTGAGAGGTGCTTGTAGTAATCCAGGTAAGAAAGGATAAAAATGTCAGGAAGTAGCAGTCAGGGGTTGGGAGGAGAAAGCGTGGGTAAGGGAAGAAGAAAGGCACTTTTAGCAGAAATATCTATCATTAATGTGGTATAAACCACAGGTCTTGAGGGGTCAATGCAGTTTAAGGATGGCTTGCAATTTCTGACTTGTGATAAGGTTAGTGATCCACTTCATTGGAGGAGTGCATAATAGAAGGGGAAGTGATTAGAGAGATGAGAAGTCAAGAGTCTGAGGATGTCATGCCAGTCAGGCACCTCCTCTGTGCTCCTGTAGTTCTTTGTGCTAACTTCTAGCACAGAGTTATTCAGTGGGTTTATGTGCCTATGAGCTCATTGAGAACATGAACCCATTTTTACATCCCAAACTCTGAGCACAGGGCCTGGTGTGTAGAACAGACTCAACAAATGGTTCTTAATCTCAACAGGAAGATAATGTGTTAGTTTGCTATTGTTGCTGTAACAGATCACGACAAACTGGTGAATTATAGCAACGCAAATTTATTATCTCAGAGTTCTATAGGTCAAAAGACAAGGTTGGCACAGCTGGTTTCTCTGCTCTATATTTCACAGGGCCCAAATCAAGGTGCTGGGCAATTGGGCTCTTATCAGAAGTTCTGGGGGCGGGGAGGGGGCGGGGAATCTGTTCCCAACCCCATTCAAATTGTTGGCAGAAGTCAGTTCCCTGTGGTTGTAGGACTAAGGTCTCTGTTTCTTCGCTGGCTATCAGGTAGAGGCCACCCTTACCTCCTAGGGGCCCCTGTCTAGTCCTTGAATGTGGGCCCCTCCATCCCAGAGCCACAACAGTGCGTCCAACTGTCATGCTTCAGGTATCTCTGCCACCGCCTCCTTCCAGCCAGAGACAGTTCTCTGCTTTTAAGGGCTCATGTGATTACATTGGGTCCACCTGGATAATCCAGGATAATCTCTCTATTTTAAGGTCTCTAATCTTAATTACATCTTTGGAATCTCTTTAGTCATGTAACATAGTCACAGATTCTGGGGATGAGGTCATGAATATATTTGAGGGTTAGGGGAAAAGAATCATTTTGTGTACCACAGTGGTATTAATATCCACCAAGCCATGTAGGCATTATGATCACGTTTTTTGTTTTGTTTTTGAGACAGAGTCTCACTCTCTTGCCCAGGCTAGAGTGCCATGGCGTCAGCCTAGCTCACAGCAACCTCAAACTCCTGGGCTCAAGCAATCCTCCTGCCTCAACCTCCCGAGTAGCTGGAACTACAGGCATGCACCACCATGCCCGGCTGATGTTTTCTATATATTTTTAGTTGGCCAATTAATTTCCTTCTATTGTTTTAGTAGAGACGGGGTCTCGCTCTTGCTCAGGCTGGTTTGGAACTCCTGACCTTGAGTGATCCACCCTCTTCGGCCTCCCAGAGTGCTAGGATTACAAGTGTTAGCCACCACGCCCGGCTGGTTCTTAAACACATATATTCTAGCACCTCTCTTAGTACAGGGAAGCACAAGGAGATTAGACTTGCCCAGCGTCAGATGGAAATGGGAACAGAGGTAGATCACAGCCCTTCAACTTCCACTCTTCCTTCTAGCCATTACTCTATTTGTTCATCATCCATCTGGCTATCCATTTATCCCATCCATTCAACTAGTCATTCATTCAATCATCAATGGTTGAGTACCTGCTTTTTCTTAAGTCTGTGCTAGGTTGGGAAATGAGGAAGAAAGTGAGCTATAAAGATAACACCTAATTTCTGTCAGCTCATTTTCAGTATATTGAGTGAGGTCTATGTAAGATTTTCTTAAATCTATGCTATCTACTTGTTTGGCTTGTGTTGATGTTGTTTTCTTCTCTGCTTAGTGAGTAATCTGTTTTTAGTATGTTGTAACTTCAGGCCCTATACCAAGTGCTCAGTAAATGTGTATACTTGTGATAATTACTGCTTAGTTTACTCCCTTCTATGTGTGGCCACAAAATTTAGGAAGCATTAATACATGTATCTTATGTTTCAATTTTTAACTTTATTGAAGTGACCAGTGTTATCAATTGCTTATTACTTTTTCCAGAGATAGTCTGTGCACATAAAAGGAATTACTTTTCTTGTATCTGGTGTTAATTATGTGTTTCAGCAGTTATTCCATAGCATTATAGCTAAAGGCTACTTTACGCTTTCATTCTTCTTTATAACTTCATTCCTTTTTATGGCACAGTGTTCTATGATACAGATGTGCCAGTTTATTAAAAAGCCTCATATTGGTGGAAATTTGGATTGTTTCCACTTCTTTTGCTATTAAATTATTGTTGTAATAAAAAATCTCATATGTGCACCTTTCACACAAGTATTAAGTGTACACCTAAAATATTTATGTTACAGTAGATATTGCCAAGTCACTCCCCTAGAGGTTGTACCAATTCACATTCCCACCAGCAGTCTATGACAGTACATGTTTCTCCATACCTTGGCCAACAAAGTGTATTATTAAACTTTATGACCTTGCCAATCTGATAAGTAAAAATGGTGTTTCCCTCTAATTTAAATTTGCATCTGAGACATTGTTGAGTAACACTGGGCATCTTTTTGTATATATTTTAGAGCTATTTGTATTTCCTTTTCTATAAACCCTCTGTCCATTTCTCTGATGAGAAATGTTGGTTTTCTTCATTTTAATTTGTTGGAAGCCTTTATGTATGTGAAAGTAGCCTTTTGGGTTATGAGCTTACATAAATTATTCTTTCAGTTTGAATCATCTTTTGACTTTGTATGTTTAGGCTTTTGACTACCCACATGTTTAATTTTAGGTGGTCATATTTAATTAATCTTTACATCTATGACTTTTGTGTTTTGTGTCATCATTGGAAAAGCCTTCCTCATCTCTGTATTAGAAAATAATTATCTCAAGTTTCACCAAATTTTTAAAAATTTTTTATTGTGAAATAATTATAGATTCACAGGAAATTGCAACATTAGTACAGAGAGATCCTGTGTACCTTTCACTCAGTTTCCACCAACCACCAGGTATTTTTATAACTTCACTTTTTATGTTTAAATTTTTGATCCATCTGAAGTGTGTTTTAGTATGAGACTCCAATTTTATTTTTTTTTCCGATTAGTATCCATTGATCCTAACATCATTTATCAATTAATCTATATTTTCCCCAATAATCTAAAATGCATGTATATCCATTATGTGCTAAATTACTGTATATACTTGTTAATGTCTGAAATATTTAAAGTGTCAACTGGAAGAGAAGCTGCCGTGGTGTTGGCAGTATATAGTTTTCAAAGAGCCACAAGTTGAGATAACCAGTGCTGACCTTGTTTCAAAATCCTGTTATAGTATAATTTGGCCTGTTTGTCTAGAATTGACTTTGTGGATGTTGTGGGTTGTGCTGGGTTATAGGTGAATGACATTTATTCTTTGCCCTCCAGAAGTTCACCTTATCTTATTGATCCCAATCTATTAAGGTAAATCCTGTTTTAGACTGTATTGTGCTTAAGGTTGACCGTGTAATTAATCCTCACGAAACTCTTCTAAGGGGCATGTATTATACCGATTTTCTAGGTAATAAATAGACTCAGAGATTAAAGTTGTTCAGATCTCAGGTTGCAGAGCAGGTGCTCAGAGCTCAGACTCAGGTTCTGGTCTTGCGATTACTACTATTATCCCACACCTTCCAGGATGTGCCTCAGGTCTGCCTAAGATGTCTTTCACTCCCTTGACTGCACATAAAAGCTACCATAATGTGTGGGCTATAGCACAACTCCACTGTCCCATCTCTGCTTTAGAAACCTAAAGGCCTCCACCATTTTAAGTTTATTTGTAAAAATACATTGTATGTATTTGAGGTTTACAACACGTCTGTTTTTAGTTCCTACTTTTCAGTGAAGTAAGCCAAGATAGATGACTTCCCCAAGGTTTTTCTGACTTCACTTTGAGTAATGCTAAAAAAATAAATAAAATACTCATCTGCTTATTTAGTTATCTGAATTTAGGGGGCAGATTTAGGTAATCTTAAATTCTTTTTCAACTGTATGATTCTGGATATATGTTTTTATCTTGCCAGTATTTTCCATCATTTTATGTTCCCATATAGGAGAGAGTGAACAGAAGCATTTAAAGAATGACAAGCATTTTCATGTGGGTTATTTAGAGAGAAAATATGCTAGAAATTTCTTAATCCAATTAAAAATCACATTTGTTAGGGGAAATCATGTAGGCTGATTATTGTATAATAGTAGTTTTGACTTCAGTTCATTACATTAGCTTGCTAGTGTATGTTTAAAGACCACCACTTAGAATTCCGTAAGTGCTTTGAATTTAAGTTGATCAGTTCACATACTCTGTAGGATCCTCTTATAGGTTCCTGTTAGCTGCAGGGTAGTGCATGTGAAGCTTTTTGTGGGATAGGGATTTTGGGAGAAGTAAATGGGGCTAGGGCAGTAGGAAGGAGTCTCCAGCCCTGAATTTTCTGTTTACTGGTCAGAATGATCACTATAGCAAGATAAGATCATCCAGAGGACTTTGCCCACACCTCTGGGAAGCTGTGTCTATGTGGAGTCTCTGTGGACGGCCCCTCACACTGGCCAATTTGGGACTTGTGTATGTAAGTCATTTAGTGTGTTTGGTGGGGAAGAGTATGTTCTTAGGGTCCAGTGAGTTAATGCAAGGCCAGTGACATCCAAGAAACTGGTTCATAAACTAGAATTCCAGAAGTCATACACGTAAAATTGGTCGTATACATAGATAAAGCCAAGATTGAGCAAACATGTATGTGGATACTTCTGCTGAGGAGATTTAGGTCCAGATGAGAAGGTGGTTTGGTAAAATTAAGGCAAAAAGAGGTTGACTAATCCTGTTCTCCTCTCTAGAGATGGTTCTGTCTCATAAAACCTTCATTCACAGCACCCTTCTGGGCAGTGCTAGAAAATCCTGGTGAGTACTTCACCAACTGTGTTTGGGAGACTTCGGTCGAGGGAACCTCTGCCTCACAGTTTGCATTCAGTTTTATATCACTTTCCCTAATGTCAACAGAACTGTCACGACCTGCTAAAGCATATTTACCACATAAATTTTCAGTTATTTCTTGTTTCTATAAAGGGTGACACTTAATCCTTATCAGGAGGCTGGCTGTAATAACCTTCAGAAGGTAGATGATTGACACTTCCAGATTTCATCCCAGAATTAGGAGACTCATCCCACCCGGGGGCCTGAACTTTCTATTCCTGAATCTACCTTTATTCTTTTCTGAGACTTTTCTACATGGTGGACAAGGGAGATTAGCAATGTGAACCACAAGCCATCTCAGTTTTAAAGGTCAATCCAATTATTATTAAATAATCAGAGACTGCCGGTATAGATTGTATTAACTTTTTCTTGTTAGATAGTCCCAGGTTACCTTTGGGGTATAGCAGGATAATATATTTTTTTTCACCAGCTTAGCTCCTGCTTATCTTTTGAATGGTCTGCTCAGATGTGACTTTCTCCGGAAGACTTTCTTAACTTTGGCCCTCCGCCCCCACTTTGCTGCTAAAACATCTTAGGCTTATTGCTGTCATAGAGCATATGTTATGTAGTATAACTGTTTGTGAGCTCCAACAAGGTAAGTACTCTGTCTAGTCCACTTTTTAAAAACAACTTTATTGGGATATAATTCACATACTACACAATTCAGCCATTTAAAGTGTATAATTCAGTGACATTTAGTATGATCACAGAGTTATGCAGCCATGACTACAATTAACTTTAGAACATTTTTATCACCCCTACAAGAAACCCAGTACTCATTAGCACTCCCTGCCACCAACCCCCAATCCCCTAGGCCTAGGCAACCACCACTCTACTTTCTGTCTCTATGGATTTGCCTCTATTTGCCTCTATGGATTTGCCAATGTCTTCTGGACATTGCATATAAATAAGAGCATATACAGTCTTTTGTGATTCACTTCTTTTACTTAGCATAGTGTTTTCAAGGTTCATCCATATTATAGTGTGAATCAGTACATTTTCCTTTTTTTATTGTTGAATAATATTTGTTTGGATATACTACATTGTATTTATTGGCTCATTAGTATATGCACATTTGGTTTTTTTTCACTTTTTGACTGTTAATGAATAATGCTGCTATGAACACTCATGTACACGTTTCTGTGTGGGCATATGGTCTCTGTTCTCTTGGTATATACCTAGGAGAGGAATTTCTTGGTCACACAGTAACTCTGTGTTCAACTTTTTGAGGAACTTCCAAACTGTTTTTCATAGTGGCTGTACCATTTTACAATCTCATCAGCAATGATTGCATTTTCTAGTTTCTCCACATCCTCACCAATACTTATTATTGCCTGTCTTTTTAATTATAGGCATCCTAGTGGGTGTGAAGTTGTTGTTTACTTTTGAATTCCCAGGACAGGGCCAGCTGACCACGGTGTTAATAAATGTTGGTTGATTGATTGACCAAATCTGTTTCACCATCTTGTTCTTACCACCTTCCACACTGAGAAGCTGTATGCTATAGTGGATAAGAATAGACTGGAGTCCTGTTGAACATTGAAGACCTCCTGCACAACTTAATAACTGGCTCACACCTGTAATCCCAGCATTTTGGAAGGCTGAGGTGGGAAGATCACTTGAGGCCAGGAATTCAAAACCAAGCTGGGCAACATAGGGAGACCCCATCTCTACAAAAAAATAAATAAAAAATTAGCCAGATGCAGTGGTGTGTACCTGTAGTCCTAGCTACTCAGGAGGCTGAGGTGGAAGGACCTTGAACCCAGGAGTTCAAGGCTGTAGTGAACAATGATTGCAATACTCCAGCCTGGGTGACAGAGTGAAACCCCCATCTCTTAAAAAAATAAAATAACTGTGTGATCTGGAACAAGTTTCTTAACCTCTCTGAGCTTTGGTTTCCTTACTTGTAAAATAAAGATCATGATACCTCTTTCATAGGGTTTCAGTGAGTATTGAATGTGATAATGTGTATGGAACACCAGCACGGTGCCTGACCCAGAGCCTTCAATAAGTGGGCACCATTGTTATTCTCTTGGATGACTTGGGTAGCACTCTCTCTACTCCCTTGCTTCAGGAAGTAGACTCAACAGTTGATTTCAGGAGATGTGCCTAGTTGCACTGCCTGTGGTATGCTGGGTTAGCTCCTTTTATTTCTTCAAGAAAACTCCCTGCAAATCTCCTCACAGGATCTGTTAACACCTCTTCAATTTTTGAGCAATACTCCAAGATGACTACTGAGGCTGGATGAGAAAGCTGATTGGCATCTGTGGTTGTGCTGCTTCCTTGTGAGTTTCTGTGTAAGCTTCAACTGACCCATTTCATAGATTTGGTTGCTTCTAGTAACTTGTTATGAAAATGATATTCTTCTCAGAACCACCAATTTTAAAACTTTGATCAAGATAGCTTTTTATTTATTTATTTATTTTTATTTATTTATTTTTTGAGACAGAGTCTCGCTTTGTTGCCCAGGATACAGTGAGTGCCGTTGGCGTCAGCCTAGCTCACAGCAACCTCAAACTCCTGGGCTCAAGTGATCCTGCTGCCTCAGCCTCCCGAGTAGCTGGGACTACAGGCATGCACCACCATGCCTGGCTAATATTTCTATATATTTTTAGTTGGCCAATTAATTTCTTTATATTTTTTTTAGTAGAGACGGGGTCTCGATCTTGCTCAGGCTGGTTTTGAACTCCTGACCTCGAGCAATCTGCCTGCCTCGGCCTCCCAGAGTGCTAGGATTACAAGGCCTGAGCGACTGCGCCAGGCCTAAGATAGCTTTTTAATGGCAAGATCCCCAGTAGTGAAGATTCCAGGTTGGCACAAGTTGATTTGGGCTACTGAGAAAAGTCTTTCCGACCTTTGTCAGAGCAGTTGCTTACCAAGCTTGTCCTTGTGGCTGCCTTGCTTTTGAACCTCTTGATTAATTTATAAAAGCAGAGGAACTGCTTTCATCTGAGGCACATAGTGGCAAAGTTCCCCTGGCAGGAAGTGTTTGTTTTTACGAACATCATACGTAGTGGTCACAAGGGAGACCTTAGTATTTTGTTTTACTTGTTTGGGCTTTATCATCATTTCAGGATTGTGTCAGTGTTTTTACCTGAGAGCTAAGTGTCTAAGAGAAAGGACTGTGACATTCTTGCCCTTAGGGACCTTCATTATCCAGCCCAATCTACCTGTCCAGTTTGGCTGCTGCTTCTCCTCTTTGCAAATCCTTATATACTACAACCAGACGAGTGGTCTTTTACCAAGTACTCTCTGACGTCTTCCCAGTTCCCTTTTCTGTTAACAGAAAAAATGTGATTGAAATAAAAACAAACAGTTGATGGCTTTTGAGGTTGGTAAGGGAGTGAAGGGGTCAGGTAGGACATCGCTTACTGAAGGGGGGAGTAAAGATTTTAACTTTAGATAGTAGTACAGAGTGGTGAGAAGTACATTTGTATGGGGAGAGTAGAGTCAGAAAATGGAGCTGAGTTGGAACTTGATGTCATTTAGAATAGCGAGTCATTGTACATTCTTGAGAAGGGAAAAAAGTGATGAAAATTGTATTTATTTTAGGACTTTTTTTTCCTGCTAATAAGATTAACCCTAAGCATGGATTTAAGGGATATAAGAGTAGGTAGAAGCAGACAGAGGAATTTGTAACAGCTCACAGATTGGAGGTGAAAGAGCACAAAGAGGATTCCAATGTTTTGGATCAAAAGAAAAGTTAAGCCATTAACACCTGTGGAGGTGCTGGATCAAGAAGCCAATTGGCCAAAGATAGAATCTAGGCAAGATGAGTTCCTTTTGGGATCAGTTAGGTTTCTTTTGACAGTGAAATAGTGAAGATGTTTATTGGTGGTTGGAAATAATGGACCCTGGCATGGGTGAAAGGTTGGGGTTCAGAGTGCAGATCTTGGGGTCATTACTACTGTATTAAGAGTGAGAAGATACAAAGGAAAAGAGAGTACCAAGGATTGTGAGGAGAAAGCCTCCCATGCAGGGGTATTGGAAGAAAAGAACCAGCTAAACAAAACCATGAGGGCTGAATGATGGAAAGGCCTGAGGCCAATCAGAGGAGTGCTATGTTCTGAAAACCAACGTCACAGCTTTGGGAAGGAAGGAGAGGTCAGCAAGGTGGGGCTGCAGGGAATTCAGGGTAGATGAGAACTCAGGAGAAGCTTCTGGGTTTAGCAAGAGGGAGGTCCTTAACCTTGTGTATAACCTTTAACCAAGCAAGACGGTTATCTGAGGAGAGGCACACCTGCCATCAAGCATCCCTTAGGGGTGCTGTGGTCCAGAATCTCCACTGCAGGTGCACAGTAGGTCAGCTCTGCTCAGGAGCAATCCCTTTCCCTTACTGCATTATCTTATGCCCATTCTTTATTTTTTCATGTGAAATCTGGTAGCTTGTCACTATTGTTATTGATTTAACAACATAGGTCACAACCAGTTAGACTTTTGTCTGTCCCATCACATGTTTTCTGATGAAGATAAAATACATGCCAAACAATAAAATTAGTTCTCTGTTGTCAGACTTATTGGCAAGGATCCCTTTGTTACTTTGTGCTCCTTCCTTTCCCCTCAAGATTTTATTTATAGTTCTCATTTTTTTTAAGGACTTAGATTAAGATTGAGACTAGGTGTCTTAGCCTGATTTCTTTTGCTATAAGGGATATAACAGAATACCTATAACAGAATACCTGAGACTGGGTAATTTATAAGAAAAGAAGTTTATTTCTTACAGTTCTGTAGGCTGGGAAGAGCCAGATCAAGAGCCTGCATCAGGGGAGGGCCTTCTTGCTGGTGGGGACTCTCTGTGGAGTCCTGAGGTGGTGCAGGGCATCCCGTGGTGAGGGAGCTCACGAGAGATATAACAGACCCACTCTCCTGATAACTAATCCACTGCCTTGATAGCCCATTAGTCCATTCATCCAAGAATGGGTTAATCCATCCTTAAGGGCAGAGCCCTCATGACCCAGTCACCTCCCAAAAGTCCTGCCTCTCTACACTTCTGCATTAGGGACCAAGTTTCTAACACATGAACTTTCAGAGGACACATTCAACCATAGCACTAGGTAAATAGAGAAGCATTCTCGGTAGGAAATAAAGGAGAGCTAGGGTAAGAGGAAAAGTAGGATGACATTGGTGATTTGAGGAAGAGATTTTATATTATTACTATCCTTTTTTAAAAAATTTTTAATGATTTTTTAACAAGACATGATTACATCATTTAGGAAAAGATATTGGAATATTCATAACATCTAAATGGGAAACATGCAGAATGAAGAAGGATAAATTAATCAGCATATATTAATTGAATATCTATTCCATGAAAAGTGTTGTGATAGATTTTGGGGGAATACAAAATGACTAAAAATAGTTGCTGACCTTAAGGATTTCATCATCAGGTTGTAGACAAATAAAGCACAACTCTATGGAACCAAAATTTTCAAGTGAATAAACTGTGCTAAAAACACACATTAGCTCCTTGAGGAAAATGCTACTATATAGGCCAGAATCTGCAATGAGTGTGGCTGGGAAAGATGCTATTTGAGTTAAAAACAACCCCATTATGCAAATGGTCTTAACATAAGGTGGAATAAAGATAAGCAGGAAAGAAAAGTCCCAAACATCCACTCAAGAGATTGCACATGTAAACTGAAAGTTCTGCTCAATCCATTCCTCTCGCTTGCCATCTCTGGGAGGCAGGGGCCCTTATGGCCCAGCCCTCCTTGCAGAGCCATCAGTGGTTCTGGCATCCCTGTCACACTGCGTGGTCCTCACAGAGGCTCCATTTCTGTCTCTCCGGGACCCATGATTGATTCTGTTGCCTTCACACATTCTCAGCTCTTTGCTCTGCTCTTCTGAGTGCTGCTTCTACTTGAAGTTTGAATTTTATCTAGGGTATGCTTTTGTTCCTTGCCTTAGTCCCTTGCCACTGTCTTTAAGCCATAGCTCAGCCTTCTAAGAACCCTGAGAATGATGTTTGGGTAGAGATACAAGATCAACACATGATTGAGCATGATTCATGTAGGGCTACATTTTAATACAATGATTGATTCTCTGAGATAAAAAATTCTATCAGAAAGGAGTTTGAATAACACTTCTATCATATCTTCAGCTATGTGGTTATCAGACCCTTTGGGAATTTGTTAGGTGATAAATTTCTCTGTAGTAAGCTACTATGAAAAGTTACTTTTAGACTTTAATTAATTTATGCTAAAAATTTTTTCAAGGTTTTTTTTTTTACTGGTTTTCATCAAGGTTTTTTTTTTTTTTTTTTTTTTGAGACAGAGTCTCACTTTGTTGTCCAGGCTAGAGTGAGTGCCGTGGCGTCAGCCTAGCTCACAGCAACCTCAAACTCCTGGGCTCAAGCGATCCTCTTGCCTCAGCCTCCCGAGTAGCTGGGACTACAGGCATGCGCCACCATGCCCGGCTAATTATATATATATATATATATATATCAGTTGGCCAATTAATTTCTTTCTATTTATAGTAGAGACGGGGTCTCGCTCTTGCTCAGGCTGGTTTTGAACTCCTGACCTTGAGCAATCCGCCCGCCTCGGCCTCCCAAGAGCTAGGATTACAGGCGTGAGCCACAGCGCCCGGCCTTTCATCAAGGTTTTTATAATATTTTACTTAAAACATTTTAGACATATGCTGGATATATAATTTGGTCGAATTAGTAACATACTGTAAGCAAAGGATAAAGAAGCATTTTTATGTGTACTTTGACTAATTCAGCAGTCTTTGCAATACTGTATCTTTCGATTTGCTATACAGAGGAAGAACACATCAAATTTCTAGGGAATTTATATTAGCAATAACAAGAAGTGTATTTCTTGTCAACCCTATCTGTAGCAATACTGAATTTTGGTAAAATTTTTTTTTTTTGGGGGGGGCGGGGGGGACAGGACCTCTCTGTTGCCTGGGCTAGATAGAGTGCAGTGGTGTCATCATAGCTCACCGCAACCTCATAACTCCTGGGCTCAAGTGATCCTCCTGTCTAAGCCCCTTGAGTAGTTATGACTACAGGTGCACGTCACCACACTTGGCTAATTTTTCTATTTTTTGTAGGGACTGGGTCTTGCTCAGGCTTGTTTTGAACTCCTGGCTTCAAGCAATCCTCCTGCCTTGGCCTTCCAAAGTGCTAGGATTACAGGTGTGAACCACTGTGCCTGGCCTAATTTTTTGTATTTTTAGCAAGTAAACCTCAAAGTTGAAACTAGACTGGGAAAAAATTCCCATTTTTTTCCCCAAGAGAACTTACAAGTTGTGCCATACTAATGAAATATATCTGGCAGCTTTTTTCAACCTGCAGGGTGCCAGTATGTGATCTGGGCTATATTAGATATGACTGTTATTAGTTCTTAATAATGTCATTCATGTTATTGGGTCTTGGATTGGCTGCAAATTATATGGCAAATGGTGATTTATTTTAACATAGGCTTTGGTCATTTCTTCAAAGTTTAGAGGACTTTAACTTCTTCTCCAGGAGGCAATAGGAAATCTGGGTTGTATAATAGCTTCTTGGAGGTCTGTACTATGCATCTTTCTAAGTTGTTTACAGCACACACATTGAATTATGAATTCTCATAATATCAGTGAGGGGGTTAGTACATGCCACCCCCAAATATGGCACTTTGGCAGCTAAGAAAACAGTAGAAGCAGAAGGCTACTCTCACCTTCCCCTTGCCCTTCTTCCCTGAAGCAGGTTAAAAGATCATTTGAGAAGTGCCCTCCTTATACCCAGATAAAAGGAGCTGAAGACAGAGACACCAAGAAGGACCTGAACAGGCCTTGCTCCAATTTAGCACCATAAGATCATACTCTTTTGTCCTCCAATCATATGTTTCCTTGACTGTCCGCTCTTCATCAAAACTGGCATAAAATATATACAGGGGTCTTCATATCCTTATGAAGGCTCCCATGTCACATAGAACTTACATTAAATAAATTTGTATGATTTTCTCCTGTTAAAAAAAAAAAGGAAACCAGACTGGCAAATGAACCCCAAAGGAAGATAAAGGTTGGTGGCCTTTATGTACATTATATAGGCCCTAGTTTCTCAATTTCTGATCTTTATTCTTGGTATGTCATTATTTATTAGCCTTTCCAACAAAATGTAGTGGAAAAGAGGAAGAGTCCTAATACTTATCAGGAAACAGGTCAGATTAACTACTTTAGTAAAGTAAAGCCAGTAAAGAGAAACACTTAGAATGCCCAGTATGCTAATTTTTACTATCTTGTATACTATTAATATACAGAGTATAGTGTGTGTGTACACATACACACATACACACTGTAACTATACTGTGTCTTCCTTCCAGGTATGAGGATTTGGTTAAATGATCATAATTCAAATGAATAAAATACAACTAATCTTATTCCTAAAGTTTTTTTTATTTTGTATTTGTTTATTTTTTGAGACAGAGTCTCGCTTTGTTGTCCAGGCTAGAGTGAGTGCCGTGGCATCAGCCTAGCTCACAGCAACCTCAAACTCCTGGGCTCAAGCAATCCTGCTGCCTCAGCGTCCCGAGTAGCTGGGACTACAGGTATGTGCCACCATGCCCGGCTAATTTTTTCTATATATTAGTTGGCCAATTAATTTTTTTCTATTTATAATAGAGACGGGGTCTCCCTCTTACTCAGGTTTCCAACTCCTGACTTGGAGTAATCCACCCGCCTCGGCCTCCCAGAGTGCTAGGATTACAGGCGTGAGCTACCCACCATGCCCGGCCCCTAAAGGTTTTTTAACAAAAGGTACAACTGACCTTAATGAAAACACATTCCTCAAGTTTTTGAGAATCAAATCTCATTAAAGAAAATCTTTTGAGAAGATCAAGTACATACAGCCTCTTAATAAAGGGTGAGAGCACAAATAGAATACAATTAACAGAAAGTTGAGAAGTTGACCTTGACATGTCAAGATAAATATGCCTTATTTACTTATGCTTCCAACTTAAATTTGTAAGTGAGAAAAGTGGGCCTTCCTGCTACCCAGTGCAGAAAAAAAAAAAAAAGACAAATAAAAATGTCAACTATGATAATTTCTTTTATTGGTTGGTTGTTTAATACAGTGGATTTTTATTCCTTGACTCATTTCTCCTGGGTCAGTACTTTGCAAAATACAAATTTGCTCAAGACACTCTTACTACCCTTCACACCCTACCCTGTACAAACTTACAGAATTTTAGGTAAGGAGAGACATGTTTACAAATGAAATGCATTATAATGACTACCAAATATAGAGGTACATGCAGAAGTGAGAACCAACATACTTAATGAGTGTGATAACTGATAACTGAGTGATAACTGAGTGCCTAACTAATAGATTGGATGCCAGCCCTGAAAAACTGACCTGGCTGTCCCAGTGCACAAGAGTACAGCATCAGTACTGGTTACATATAATGTGCTGTAGGATGACATAGTTGTATAATTTAATAATTTATTCAGCTGAATAATCATATAGAGATAACAGGCTAATCTGTCATCAGTTTGGATAGAACGATGTTCCTATCATCATGAACTCTCCATAGAAACTCTTTAAACAGAAGTTTAGGTAAGCAGTGGGCTTAGAAGAACTCATATGAAAAGCCTTTAATAAATGGATGAACTCACTGTCTCCCTTCCCCTTCAGTATGGGATTACAATGTCCATGTCCTCACCCATGAATGGGAAATGAAGGTGTGTGTTAAGTATTAATATGTAGCAGGAGAGGATCCCAAGGGTACTGTTCCAGGCTAGGCCAACCTTCTTGTCTAGTTCTTCAGCCCCCAAACATTTTCTTTCATACTATAAGAAATGCTTTATTTTATTTTTTTTTAGGTACCTAAAACACTCAGTGATTTATTTGTGTCGACAAGCATTGTCTTAAAAAATGAAACCAGAGAATCATAGTGCATGTTTCCCTAAGTGTGGTTGAAAGACCACCTAGATGGGACTGCCTGCAAGGGGAGGCTCTGGAAATACACCTTCCAACACGTATCTCAGGAGAATCTAATGCACACATGCAAGTTTCAGAATTAATGATGAAACTATTTTCTTTCCAATAACCAGCCAACATGAGTTGCAATTTAATAAATTGACTTTTTATTTGTTTGTTTGAGGGAGTTAGGCAATTGTGTACTTGGGACATTTTTGGTGAGGTTAAGGTCATGATGGATTGAGGGCAGACTGAGATCCCTGGGTTTAAGATACACCCTAATAAAGTTATCTTGAGGCCCTAGGAAATGCGGCCTCATTCCTTCTGTTGTGCTGATTGATTGTCTCTCCATTTCTCAAAACCAGAACTCTAGCTAAACCTGTACTTACCCACATTGTGGGCTAAGTCAGTGTTTGTGGCTTATCTAGAAAACTATGTGCCTATTGTGCATTTGTGTGAATGAAATACTTTGAATTTCTAAGCAACTGAAATGCAAATGCAGTTTAGAAACCTAGTTGATTATAGGTTGAATGCCTGTATTGAAATAGGGACTTTCTCTTGCCTGTCAGTTTTGCAGTTTGGCCAGGGAACTTCACCTGGGGCTATGGTTTCTTTATTTTCCTGCTTTGTCCTGACTTCCTGTGAATGCAGACTTCTGAAGATACATGGCATACATATCTTGGGCATATACATGTACATACTCAATGCAATTTCAGCTTCTCCTTTACCACCAACTTTTCCTGGTCCTATGAATGTATTCAGGATGTTTTCATTCTTGAAATAAAACTGCCTTTCACTCTACCATCTTCTTTTTCTTTCTAGTCAAGATAATGAATATCTTGACTAGCATGCAACATAGAATGGGAAAGAGCCCAGAAGTCAGTTGGGCTGAGTGTTGGGTCTAAGTCTTTCTTGGAAAATCCTCAGAAATGTAGTCATCACAGCTGGACAAACTCTAGGAGTGCCTCCAGTTCAACCCTTCTTGTAGGATGCATATTATATGTATCTATACTATTTTCAGTGCCTCCTCACCCCTCAAGGAGCTGGATTGGATTTCTACCGCTCTGGAAGTTTACAAATCATTTGCTAGTTTCAGCATTCAGTAGTTCTTTTTCTTTATCCTCTTTCACTCAACACTGGAGAACTAGTTTTCTATCTTAGATTCTTTGACACTACCAATACCAGTTGTTAGCCTTAACATTCTTTCTTTCCTTCATCTTTTGAACATTTTACACTAGAATTTTCAGACATACACAAACGTAGAGACATAAAATTGACATCCAGTTACCATTACCCATCCTCAAATACTGTCAACATTTCGCCAACTTCTTAATATTCTTTTTTAAAGAAAAAACCATTTTGTTCCATTGCTTAAATCCTCTAGAATGAGTATGTAGTATTTTAGGAGAACGAAATGATTTTGTCTTTATGTTGTAGGATTTTATAATATTTACATTCTATTCTATAATCCTAATATTCTTTCTATATTTACATGGGTGCTGCCTACCATCAGTCTTTTTAAAAGAGTTTCTTCATTCCAAAATTATTTCTTTTGATTCATGTCTATAATCACTAGATTTCATCATGTCATCTTTTTTTCAAGAAGGTTAATGGATGAACATCCCCTAAGTTCTTCTGTTTTTGAGAAGATATTTCTGTTGCCCTTATACTTGAATAAGATCTTAGGTATAATAGTCCTGAGTTATGCTTTGTTCCTTATAAAACTTTGTAAGTGTTAATCCAGGTGACGTTGAACTGCTTTAGAGAGGTCTGATATAGCCTAAATTTCTTCTCTCCTAAATATGATTTGCTTTCTTTTCTGTTAGTTTAAAAATTTTTTTAAATTTATATTCAGTAAATTTACTTTTTTGGTATGTATTTTGACTCATGCATAGAATCATGTAGCCAACACCGCAGTTAAGATACAGGCATTTCCATCACCCCTCAAAATTCTCCCGTGCTGCACTTTGTAATCAGAATCTATCCTCTCCATTTACCTCTCTTCAGATTTGGGGATACTTGTAAGAATTCCCACAGCTGTACGGGTGATGCAGAAGACCCTGAGAACTCTGGATCTGTTCTTTCAGGAATAGATTCTGATGATGGAAGCTCCACACTTAACTTGTGAACAGATAAAAATACATTAAAGGGCTGGGCACCGTGGCTCACGCCTGTAATCCTAGCACTCTGGGAGGCCGAGGCGGGCTGATTGCTCAAGGTCAGGAGTTCGAAACCAGCCTGAGCAAGAGCGAGACCCCGTCTCTACTATAAATAGAAAGAAATTAATTGGCCAACTAATATATACAAAAAATTAGCCGGGCATGGTGGCGAATGCCTGTAGTCCCAGCTACTTGGGAGGCTGAGGCAGTAGGATTGCTTGAGCCCAGGAGTTTGAGGTTGCTGTGAGCCAGGCTGATGCCAGGGCACTCACTCTAGCCTGAGCAACAAAGTGAAACTCTGTCTCAAAAAAAAAAAAAAAGTGCATTAAAGATGTCTCTTGGAAATGGGATATGCCCTGTGAGGTGGAATGAATCTTGGCATGGATATTTAATGGCACTTTATAAATGAAAATACAACTCAGTTCTTACTGTTTCCTGTTTCTGTTACATTTTCTTTTTGACCATTTATTTTTCTTTTTGGTGCTCCTACCAGACTTTATTCTGTAGCTTTCTGACTGTGGCTTTTTTTTTTTTTTTTTTTTTTTTTTTTTGTAGAGACTGTATCTCCCTATGGTGCCCAGCATGATCTTGAACACCTGGTCTCAGGCAATCCTTCTGCGTTGGCCTTCTAAAGTGCTGGGACTACTGGCATGAGCCAGTGTGCCCAGTCCTGACTGTTGCTTGTTTATATTTGTCTTGGCTTCTTTTTCTGTTTCCTAAACATGGGTGTTCCCTGAAGTAATTCCCTTTGCCATATCTCCTCCTATATTATTTCTTACATAGATTTGATTCTGCTCCCATGTTAATTACTACCTCTTTTTATAGTTAACTCTGGCCTTAATCCTGAGCTCTGGTTCTAGATTTTTCTTTAAGTTGAGTGAACATTTTCACTTGGTAATTAGTTTGCTAGGGTTGCTGTAAAGTGCTACAAATTGGGTGTTTAAGCAATAGAAATTTATTATCTCACTCTTCTGAAACTGGAAATCTGAAAGCAAGATGTTAGCAGGGTTGGTTTCTTCTGAAGGCTGTGAGGGAAGGATCTCTTCCAGGTCTCTGTCCTTGGTTTGGAGATGGACATCTTCATGTCCACATGGCGTTCTTCCCTCTGTGCGTGTCTGTATCCAAGTTTCCCTTTTTTAAAAACATGGTCTCACTCTGTCATCACACAGGCTGGAGTGCAATGGTGTGATCATAGTTCACTGCAGACTGAAATTTCTGGGCTTGAGGGATCCTTCCACCTCAGCTGTCCAAGTAGCTGGAAATACGGGCACTTGCCACCATATCCTGGCAATTTTATTTTTTTTAATTTTTTTTTAAATTTTTTGCAGAGATAGGGATCTCACTGTGTTGCCCAGGCTGGTTTTGAACTCCTAGTCTCGAGTGATCCTCCCACTGTGGCCTCCCAAAGTGCAGGGATTATAGGCATTAGCTACCATGCCTGGTCCAAATTTCCTTTTTTTGTAAAGACACCAGTCATATAGGATTAGGAACCACCCTAATGACCTCATTTTAATTTGACTGTTTCTGTAAAGACCCTCTGTCTAAATTAGGGTCACATTCTGTCACATTCTGTCATATTCTGAGGTATTGTACTAGGAGTCAGGATTTCAACATAAGGCGCTTTGGGAGGACACAATTCAATCCGTGACACTTGCTTATCTACTCATGCCACAAATATTTTCTGCTACAAACCAGGCATTAGTCTAGGCACTGGGAATACAAAGGTAATGAAATTCAGTTTCTTTCCTCTTGATAAGTAGAAAAGATAAGGATTAATAAACAGGCATTTGTAATCCTATGCTGTAAGTGCTGTCATAGATGACAGATTATTTCAAGGACACCTTAGTGGAGCACCTAATCCTGACTGGCTGCATCAGTGATAACATCTCAGAGGAAGTGATGCTTATTCTGGGTCCTTCCCAGTAGGATGCAATAGTGCATAATTGTTCTCCAAGGAGAACAATTAAACCACACCCTCTGTCACCCAGCCCTGGACCCCACCGCCCAGTTAATCTTTTGGAAGCACCACATTGATTAAGACATTCCCAAGTGGAGAAACCTGTAATGCCTCCTCACTGTCAACAGAACTAAGTCTCAATAAAGTTCTTTAGCCTGTCTGGCTTTTGATTCCTCCACAATGAACCACTGGAATCTACTTTTGCTGCCTTGATCTTTCTATTGTTCCTATCCTTAGTCTTGTACATGTACCAAAATGGACTAACAAACATTCTGGAAATACACCTGGAACTTTTCCATAATTTCACAAAGACAGGATTTTTGTTTTGTTTTCTACTCTGGCATTGGCACCTAAAGCAGTGTTTGGCATATAACCAGTACTTACGAATACTGGTTGAATAAATGAATGAATTTCCCCTGAAGGTCTCTCTGCTTGTGAGGCATACTGCTCCTCTCTCCCAGGTGCACGCAGTTTTGCCTATTGTTATCTTATTCTCAAGTCTCAGCTCATTGTAGGTATCTGAATAGGTATCTTTTACCTGCAATATTGAAAGCTGTTTGAATTCAGGAACTATACTTAAAAAATAATATTCTATCCTGCTCAGCACTTCCTTGTACAATAATAGATGGTCAAAAGTTAACTTCCTGTGTGAAGAGAAGATTAATGAGAGGAATATTTTGCATTCATTTGAAAAAAAAGTAGGGAAGAAGGCTGAAGGAACAGAGCATCTGGTCTGGCCCCCTTGCCTTGCCTTATTTTCCTGAGTTTACAACATTTTAAAAGTCATTCAGTAGATATTTATTGAGCACCTATTTTTATTCAAGGCATTGTACTAGGACTTAGATTACAAATAGGAATTGAACTGCCTTTGAGATACTTATTTCTGACACAGAAATGTTCCCAATTGGTCCCTAAGGTCACTGTCATCTGTACAGTTTTTAGGGTGCTTTTCTCTTGTGAGATTTACTCATCCTGGAATCTAGACTCTTCACACATGTTGAGGGGGCCTGAGAGCATGGCCTTTGTCTTCATCATCCTATTTCCCACTGCCTACCACTGATCTTACACCTGATGATGATTTGAGTAGGTCCTTTATTTACCCTAAAGAGTCTTTGTCTCTTTCCTAAGTTTGCCTTGTCTCTCCAATCATAGAACGCTGAATTGGGAACAGAGACTTGGGAAGAATAGTGATTGCTCTGCTTAGACTGGGAGGCCCTCTGTTATCATAAGAGTCATAATAAGCACAATAAATAGCGCAATGTTTAGCACTGTGCTAACGGTTTTACATGAATTTGTGTTTCCTAGTAGGGCCTATTGCTAATATTGTTAACATTCTAAGATGTCTTCATTTCTGACAGGTTGTCTTGTTAACATGTCGAGGTTGTTAAGTGAATGTCTAAGATTAGGTTTGTCTGCCTCTTGGCTCAAACCAAAGAGTCATGATGATGCTGCAGAGCTTGAGCCAAACAGAAATGTGATTTGAATTAGTCTGGGGGGTCATGCATATGTTATCTTTTCCAGAGGCATCTAAATCTTATTAAATCCCTTTATGAAGGGAAAATGAGGAAGTGAAAATCGAGATCGAATAATGGAATGGTAAGAAATGGAAGGGATGATAAAGGTATTTGCTTTGTGGTCCTGATTGACATGGGCATGACTACTCTTAAATCTGAATTTAAGACAAGCCTGAGTCTATTTATATAGAAAGAGTGTTAATATATACTACTATGTCATTGTTATTGGGGTGTGTGAAATGCCCATTATATTTAAATATGCTGTATATCAGTTAGAATAACATAAGTGCATGGAAATTGTATAACAACAATTACAAGTGTATAATACTTCCAACCCTGTGCTCTCTGTGTTTATAAATTTATAGTGTGTTGTCTGTATCAGAGAGACTATGGCATGAGATAATTCTAAATAGCAGATATATAAAAGTCACTAGAAAGCCTTATGGTGCTATGAAGCATGCTTAACTTATTGGGCATTCTTAACTCATTCACTTATTAATTGTGTTTTATTTGAACAAAAATCAAGATTAGTTTATCCTGAGCACATATCAACAGGAAGGGCAGAGAACACCTGGATTGGCTTAGGTTGTCTGAACTTCAGTTCATATTTGAAATAGTGTTGCAGAGTCATCTCTATTTTTTCTTTTTCTTTTTTTTTTTTTTTTTTTGAGACAGAGTTTCACTTTGTCACCCAGGCTAGAGTGAGAGCTGCGGCGTCAGCCTAGCTCACAGCAACCTTAAACTCCTGGGCTCAAGCAATCCTCCTGCTTCAGCCTCCCGAGAATGCGCCACCATGCCCCGCTAATTTTTTCTATATATATTAGTTGGCCAATTAAGTTCTTTCTATTTATAGTAGAGACGGGGTCTAGCTCTTGCTTAGCTGGTTTCGAACTCCTGACCTCGAGCAATCCACCCGCCTCCCAGACTGCTAGGATTACAGGAGTGAGCCACCACCCGGCCCAAAGTAATAAGAAACAATGGTGATATAGCACATCTTATATTTTCCTGGTTAGAGCTGGAACCCATACTACTAAGTGAAGTATCCCAAGAATGGAAAAACAAGCACCAGATATATTCTCCAGCAAACTGGTATTAACTGAGTAGCACCTAAGTGGACACATAGGTACTATAGTAATAGGGTATCGGGCAGGTGGGAGGGGGGAGGGGGCGGGTATATACATACATAATGAGTGAGATGTGCACCATCTGGGGGATGGTCATGATGGAGACTCAGACTTTTGGGGGGAGGGGGGGAAATGGGCATTTATTGAAACCTTAAAATCTGTACCCCCATAATATGCCAAAATAAAAAAAAAAATCTAAAAAAAAAAAAAAAAAAGATTTAAAAATGGGAGAAAGAGATCCAGAATGTGTAACAAGTAATATACTAAGAGATTCAGAGATGGGGCTGTTAAAACATGTTGGTAAATTCATTATTCTCTTTTTCACCCCTTTTAAGTAAACATCGTTTTACAAGAAAAAAAAAAAAAAAAGCAATATTGTTTCTCAGTACTAACCTCCCTTCTTCCTTGTGGCTGACCACTCTTCCTCCTTATTTCAGAATTCTTCTTTTTCTCTGAGCCATATACTTCTCCATATCACTTGAAGAGTTAGGAGGGGGTAAATACAAAACAGATTAACAAAGAAATCACTGAAGTCCCATTACTTTTTTAGTGCTTGATTTGGATGTTGGCATGTGATGCAATTCTTGGAAGGGACATTTAAGGGCCTTCTGTGAAACATCAAGAAAGGGTTTTGAAGCTCCAAAACACAGACAAAATTCCCTTTTATCACTCTAAATGAATGTGTCTGAGAATGTGATATTTGGAATGGCTGCCACTATCATTTTCTGTAAAAATAACAAAACAGAACTTTACCAACCCAGAAGAACTGCCATATTTTGGGACTTCTTGTTCTGTGAGATAACATGTCCCCTTATGGGGTAAGCCATTTTGAGTTGAGCATTCTGTTACTTGCAGTCAAAAGTATCTTCCCTGATTCTGTAACATTTCCATTGGAAAAAACAGGAAGGTATTTAGTATCCTTATTTGATATTTGTCTCAGTCAGTTTTGTTTGCCTAAATAATAAGGCCTATGTTCTAATTTTCTGTAATTTATTAAGACCTGAGATGTAGTAGTGATTTTCTCTTTTACAGATGCTTGAGAACTTCACACGTGTTTCACCCCTCAAAATAAGAGGATATAAACTATTATATCCTGGCTGTGTGTGCTGACTCAAAGATCTGTTCAAACCCTTGTGAGTTCTTTTGAGTCACCCGATTGATCTTTTCCAGTATTGATTACCCCTCCTGTTCCTACCCTTCTTGACCCAGATGCCTCATCATGTCCAGGTGACCTCCATTCACAGAATCCTTTGTCACATATTTTATGCCTGTTCTTGTATTGTGGGTGTTGTCATGTCTGAGAATGATTTATGAGGCATTAAGAAAAGGTTCCCAAACCTGGCCCATTATCAGAATTTTCCCAAACACGAACTGAATCCAAATCTCTTTCTGGGTGATTCTGATTTTCAACCAGGTCTAAGAACCACTAACATAGGGGATAAAGCAGATGGAAAAATTGTGCTGACCTGAACCCACACCTAAAGGAAATGGTTTCAAACCTCACTTGATGAAGTCAGCTATGTGGGAACATAATTTCCCCCACAGCTTTGTTAAGGTATAATTGACAAATAAAAAATGTACATATTTACAGTATATAATGTGATGTTTTGATATGTATATACATTGTGAAATGATTAAATCAAACTAATGAACATATCCAGACCTCATATACTTACCATTTTTTATATAAGAACATTTAAGATCTACTTTCTTAGTATTTTCAAGTATATAACACATTACTATTAACTGTAGTCAATAGAGAGCCTAAAATCAATCTCTGGAACTTATTCATGTTGTCTAATTGAAACTATGCCCTTTGACCAATATCTCTCCATTTCCCTACTCCCAGCCCCTGGCAAGCACCATTCTACTCTTTGCTTCTATGAGTTCAACTTTTTTAGATTTCATATGTGAGTGAGATCACACTATATTTATATTTGTCTTTCTGTACCTGGTTTATTTCACTTAGCATAATATCTTCCAGATTCATCCCTGTTTTTGTGAATGTCAAGATTCCCTTCTTTTATTTATTTATTTTTTTGGAGACAGAGTCTCGCTTTGTCACCCAGGCTAGAGTGAGTGCTGCGGCATCAGCCTAGCTCACAGAAACCTCAAACTCCTGGGCTCAAGCAATCCTGCTGTCTCAGCCTCCCGAGTAGCTGGGACTACAGGCATGTGCCACCATGGCTGGCTAATTTTTTCTATATATATTAGTTGGCCAGTTAATTTCTTTCTATTTATAGTAGAGACGGGGGTCTCGCTCTTGCTCAGGCTGGTTTCGAACTCCTGACCTCGTGCAATCCACCCTCCTCGGCCTCCCAGAGTGCTAGGATTACAGGCGTGAGCCACCGCGCCCAGCCCCAAGATTCCCTTCTTTTAAAATGCTGAATAGTATTTCATTGTGTATATATGCCACATTTTCTTTAGTCACTTCGACACTTAGGTTGATTCCGTATCTTGGCTACTGTGAGTAATACTGCAATGTACATGGGAGTGCAGATATGTCTTCAATATACTCGTTATATTTCCTTTAGATATATATCCAGAAACGAGATTGTTGGGTCATATGGTAGCTCTATTTTTAATTTTTTGAGGAACCTCCATTTTGTTTTCCATAATAGCTGTACTAATTTACATTCCTACAAACAGTGTACAAGGGTTTCCTTTTCTCCACATTCCTGTCAACAGTTATCTTTGTCTTTTTTGATACTAGCCATTCTAATAGGTACGAAGTGATATCTCACAGTGGTTTTAATTTGCAATTTCCTGGTGATTTGTGATGTTGGACATTTTTTCATTTACCTATTAGCCATTCGTAAGTCGTCATCTTTTTTTTGTTGTTGTTTTGCGTGTTATTTTTATTGTTCTGGGCACATAAAAACGAATCGATACGGCTTGCCCGATTAGCAGGTGTGTTTCATAGAAAATCCATCAGGTGCTGGACTGCAGCCCTTCACAGGCATCTGGGCCAACACTGTGTATCTTTTAAACAGGACATTAATTCATTTAACAAATATTTATCAAGTGTCTACCATTTTTCAGGTACATACTATACTGTAGGTGCTGGTCTTAGTTTTGTTTATTTTTATATATGTGGCCAGCCAGACATTCACATCCCAAAAAAACAATGTAGGTCAAATATAGTCATCAATGGGGCTTTGAGTTCAAGTCTTGGCTCCATCCAAAAAGCCTTGAGGGAATAATTTACCGCATGTGGGCTTTAGTTCCTCTGCTATATAATAAGCTCTAAAGGCCATTACTCTATCTTGTTATCTGTCAGAAAAACCAATGACGGCTCAAGTCACGCATTAGCCAGGCAGAGATGGACCCTCTCTCCATGCTCATTCCCAGCAGGCCTGGGTGTGAGATCTTCTTGTCCTCATCTGACATTCCTCTCACTTATGATGTGACTGTTAGTTATTCATCTTCTACTCTTTTTTGTTTTTATCCCCCCAACCCCCAGTCAGAATTTTAAGCATGTCCATCTCCCAGATGGTGCACATCAGACTCATTATGTATGTATATACTCATCCCCTCCTCCCCCCTCCCATTTGCCCAATGCCCGATAAATGTTATTCCTATATGTGCACTTAGGTGTTGATCCGTTAGTACCAATTTGCTGGTGAGTACATGTGGTGCTTATTTTTCCATTCTTGGGATACTTCGCTCAGTAGAATGGGTTCCAGCTCTATCCAGGAAAATACAAGAGGTGCTATATCACCATTGTTTCTTATAGCTGAGTAGTACTCCATGGTATACATATACCACATTTTATTAATCCACTCATGTATTGATGGGCACTTGGGTTGTTTCCACATCTTTCCAATTGTGAATTGTGCTGCTATAAACATTCGAGTGTAGATGTCTTTTTTATAGAGTGACTTTTGTTCTTTTGGGTAGATGCCCAGTAATGGGATTGCTGGATCAAATGGCAGATCTACTTGTATTGCTTTAAGGTATCTCCATATTGCTTTCCACAGAGGTTGTACTAGTTTGCAGTCCCACCAGCAGTGTAGGAGTGTTCTTATCTCTGCATCCAAGCCAACGTTTATTGTTTGGGGACTTTTTGATAAAGGCCATTCTCAGTGAAGATTAAGTGATACCTCATTGTGGTTTTGATTTGCATTTCCCTGATGATTAGAGATGTAGAGCATTTTTTTCTTATGTTTCTTGGCCATTTTTCTGTCTTCTTTTGAAAAGTTTCTGTTCATGTCCTTTGCCCACTTTTTGATAGGGTTGTTTGATTTTTTTCTTGCTGATTTTCCTGAGTTCTAACTAGATTCTAGTTATGACTGCTTTATTGGATGTGTAGCATGGAAAATTTTCTCCCATTCTGTAGGTTGTCTGTTTACTTTCATGACTGTTTCTTTCGCTGTGCAGAAGCTTTTTAGTTTGATCATGTCCCATTTATTTATTTTTTGTTGTTGCTTTGATTGTGTTTGCCTAGGCCAATGTCTTTAAGAGTTTTTCCAGCATTTTCTTCTATAATTCTAATAGTTTCACCCCTTAGGTTTAAGTCTGTTACCCACCATGAGTTGATTTTTGTGAGAGGTGAAAGGTTTGGATCCTGTTTCAGTCTTCTACATGTGGCTATATAGTTTTCCTAGCACCATTTATTGAATAAGGATTCTTTTCCCCAGTGTATGTTTTTGTCTGCTTTGTCAAAGATTAGATGGCTATATGAGGATGGTTTTATATCTGGGTTCTCAGTTCTGTTCTACTGGTCAATGTCCCTGTTCTTGTGCCAGTAAAAAGCTGTTCTAATTACTATAGCCTTGTAGTATAGTTAGAAGTCTTGTAAATTGTTACCTTCCATTTTGTTTTTATTGCCTATCATTGCTTTTGCTATATGGGGGTCTTCTCTGGTTCCAGATGAAACATAAAATTATTTTTCCGTATCTGTGAAAAATGATGATGGTATTTTCATAGGGATTGCATTGAATGTGCAGATCACTTTGTGTAGTATAGGCATTTTAACAATGTTGATTCTGCCGACCTACGAGCATGGTATGATTTTCCGCCTGTTTGCTATTGTCTTCCTCAGTGTTTCATAGTTGCTATTGTCAAGGGTATTGAGTCTTTGATTTGGTTCTCAGTTTGATTGTTATTGGCATACATGAATGCCTCTGATTTGTATGTATTGATTTTATATCCTGACTTTACTGAATTTATTTATCAATTCCAGAAGTCTCTTGGTTGAATCCATGTTTGTTGTTTTTGCTTTTGTTTTCTTTAGCTCAAGTCCACGGAAGTGGTACCATGTTATTTTGATTACTATAGGCTGATAGTATATTTTGAAATCAGGTAGTATGATGCCTCTATCTTTGTTCTTTTTGCTCCAGTTTGCTTTGGCTACTTGGGATCTTTTGTCGTTCCATATGTATTTTAGCATTGTTTTTCTGTTTCTGTGAAAATTGTCATTGGAATTTTGATAGGGAGTGCATTGTATCTATAGATTGCTTTGGGTAACACAGACATTTTAACAAAATTAATGCTCCCAATTCATTAACACAGGATATCTTTTCATTTATTGGTGTCTTCATTTATTATCATCCATATCTTCTATGTACACATTTTTCACCTCCTTGGTTAAATTTATTGCTAAGTATTTTTTTTTGTAGCTATTGTAAAAGGGATTGCTTTCTTGATTTCTATTTCAGATAGTTTGAATTAGTGTGTTGAAGTGCCACTGATTTATTTTTTTCGTGTCAGGTAATATGATGAGAGGTTTGAGGGAGGCATATCTCATACAACAGAGTGAAAACCCAATCATCTTGGGTTTTATAAACAACAAAAGGTATCTGCTACTGATTATTATATGTTGATTTTGTATTCTTTGACTTTACTAAATTCATTCATTATTTTGAACAGTTTTTTTATTGGAGTCTTTAGAGTTTTCAAGATATAAGAACCTGTAGTCTGCAAACAGAGACAATTTAGCTTCTTCCATCTTGATTTGGATGTCTTTTATTTCCTTCTCTTGCCTAATTGCTCTGGCTAGGTCCTCCAGTACAGTTGACTATTTGTATCTATGGGGGTTTTGTTCTAGAACACTCCTGGGATAGTCTGAAAATGCTTTAGTTTCCTATATAATATAGTAGGCCCTCCATGTTTGTAGGTTCCACATTGGAGATTCAACCAAAATATGCACAGTTGGCCCTCCTTATCCATAGATGCAGAACCCATGGAGATGGAGGACCAAATGTACTATGTTGAATAGAATTGGTGAGCATATAGGAAAAAGGTCATGGAAGCACACAGTGAGTTGGTTGCCACCTATAAGCCAAGAGAAGAGGCCTCAAAATGAGACCTACCTACCTTGATGGCACCTTGATCTTGAACTTCCATCCTCCAGAACTGTAAGAAATTTCTATTGTTTAAACAACAACAATAACAACAAGAAAGAGAGAGAGAAGTGAGAGAGGGCATCCTTGTCTTATTCCTGATCTTAGGGGGAAAGCTTTCAAGTTTTCACTGTTGAGTATGATGTTAGCTTTTTTCATATATAGTGTTTCATATACAGTGTTTAAACACAATTATATGTTGTTAATTTTCAAGTAAGTTTTTTCTAAACCTAATCTGTTGAGTTTTTATTATAAAAGGATGTTGAATTTTGTTAAATTCTCTTTCTGTATTTACTGAGATGATCATGTGGGGTTTTTTGTCTTTCATTCTGTTAATGTGGTGTATCACATTTATTGATTTGCATTTATTGAACCATCCTTGCATCCCAGGGATAAATCCCACCTGATCATAGTGAATGATCCTTTTTATGTGCTATTGAATTTGGCTTGCTAGTATTTTGCTGAGGATTTTTGAATCTATGTTCATCAAGGATATTGGTTTATAGTTTTCTTTTCTTGTAGTGTTCCTGTCTGGCTTTGGTATCCAGGTAATGCCGGCCTTCTGAAATGAGTTTGGAAGTATTCTCTCCTCTTCAATTTTTTGGAAGAGTTTGAGAGGAATCACTATTCTTTAAATTTTGGTAGAATTCAGCAGTGAAACTAGCAGGTCCTGGACTTTTATGGGAGGTTTTTGATTAGTGATTTGATCTTCTTACTCATTATTGGTCTGTTCAGATTTTCAACTTCTTCATGATTCAGTTTTGGTAGGTTATACATTTCTAGGAATTTATCCATTTCTTCTAAGATGTGTTTATAGTTTTTCATAGTAGTTCTTATGATCCTTTGCATTTCTGTGCTATCAATTGTAATGTTTCTGCTTGCATTTCTGATTTTGAGTCTTCTTTCTTTTTTTCTTAGTCTAGCCAAAGATTTGTCAATTTTGTTTAGCTTTCCAAAAATCCAACTCTTAGTTTTATTGATCTTTTTATTGTTTTCCTAGTCTCTGTTTCATTTATTTCTACTCTGACCTATGTTATTTTCTTCCTTCTGATGACTTGGTTCTTCTTTTTCTAGTTACTTGAGGTGTAATGCTAAGTTATTTATTTGAGATCTTTCTTTTTTTCTAAAATAGACATTTTCTTTTTTTTTTTTTATAGATTCTCAGTTTCCTGGGATAAAATAGACATTTTCACTATAAACTTCCCTCTTAGAACTGCTTTTGCTCTGTCCCATAAATTTTGATAAGTTGTATTTCCATTTTGATATTTAAAAATTTTCCTTTTGATTTCTTTTTTGACCCATGTGTTGTCAGGTGCATGTTGCACTTTCCACATATTTGTGAATTTTCCAGTTTTCTTCCTGTTATTGATTTCTAGTTTGATACCATGTGATCAGAAAAGATACTTGAATATGATTTCAGTCTTCTTAAATTTGTTAAGACTTGTTTTGTGTCTCAACATATGATCTGTCCTGGAAAATGTTCTGTGTTCACTTGAACAGAACGTGTATCCTTCTGCTGTTGGTGAGAATGTTCTCTCTTTGTCTATTAGAACTCCCAGTGGTTGCCTAAGGCCCCATTGGCCACCTGTCCCACTCTGCCCAGGCAGTAGGGCCTGACCTCTCCTGTTCTCAGTCCCCATCATCCTACCTGACACCTCCTCAGGGCTCATTGCCCTTCTCTCTGGGATCTGCACTAATTGCTTTCCCTTTGACTCCCCTCTCCCAAGCCTGAAGGATGCTTTTCTGTTGGAGGAGGCATGGAAACCTCTTGTCTATGCCCTGAGTTCTGTATTGCTAAGTACCTTTAAGCTATGGCTTTTGTAACCCAAAAACTAGGATAAAACTTTGTTTCTTTGCCTTCTGTTCTCTTTTATTTCCAAGGCAGCTACACAACCTCACTATTAAATAGAGATAAATGGCAAAAAGCACAAAAGGTGATAAAGGAAATACCAAGGAAAAATATGTTAATATATATATGAAACATCAAAACAAAACAGGCCGGGCGCTGTGGCTCACGCCTGTAATCCTAGCTCTTGGGAGGCCGAGGCGGGCGGATTGCTCAAGGTCAGGAGTTCGAAACCAGCCTGAGCAAGAGCGAGACCCCGTCTCTACTATAAATAGAAAGAAATTAATTGGCCAACTGATATATATATAAAAAATTAGCCGGGCATGGTGGCGCATGCCTGTAGTCCCAGCTACTCGGGAGGCTGAGGCAGAAGGATCGCTTGAGCCCAGGAGTCTGAGGTTGCTGTGAGCTAGGCTGACGCCACGGCACTCACACTAGCCTGGGCAACAAAGCGAGACTCTGTCTCAAAAAAAAAACGAAAAAAAAAAAACAAAACATAAAATCCTTTGTGGTAGGCATAATGGGCAGGTATTTTTGCTTCTGTAATGTGTGTGTGTATATATATAAACTTATGTATTTATTATAGCACACACACATCCATATATAGTAATTAACAAATTTGTCATTTGAAATAATTTTTCACTGAGCCTATTCCACATTCTAGATTCACTTGCTATCCATTTATTTATTTATTTGTTTAATCTTTTTGTATCTTTCTTCTTTTTTCTTCTGATACCATTGGTACACACTTTTCTTTTAAATTTAACAGAGTTTAATTGAGCAAAGAACAGCTTGCAAATCAGACAGTCCCCTGAACCAGAATAGGTTAAGAGAGACTCCTACATCTCCTAGATTCACATGCTTTTTTTTCTCTCTCACTATGTTGCCCAGGTGGAGTGCTGTGGTGTGATCATAGCTTACTGCAACCTCGAACTTCTGGGCTCAAGTGGTCCTCCTGCCTCAGCCTCCTGAGTAGCTGGCACTATAGGCCCATGCCACCATGCCTGGCAGATTTTTCTATTTTTTTGTAGAGATGAGGTCTTGCTATGTTGTTTAAGCTGGTTTCAAACTCCTGGACTCAAGCAATCCTCCTACTTTGGGCTCCCAAAGTGACAGATTTATAGGTGTGAGCCACTTTGCCTAGGCTCACGTGCTTTTAATTGGAGTTTATAAGAGACGATAAAGACAAAAGGGATTTAAACTATTTTGCTGGAATGTATATATCTAAATGAGTGTTTCCTCAAAAATTGTCACCTCAGGCTACTATGAATTTATTCCACCGATATTGCCATAGCCCTAAAGATTTCCGGACTTGTTTTTTGTGGTTTTTTTAAAACTTTTGTTCTCATTTTATAAACCATAATTTGAAAATCTCAGTAGTAAATTACTTTATGATTAAACCCAGCTCCCACCCCACTTGATCCATTTATTGCTAAACTGTATTTAACTTTTGTTTAGTTATGAACTTATTTTTTAGAAGCAGTAGACTAAGATTTTCCCTTCCTTAAAACCATTTAAATGAAATTCTGAAAAGCTCTGAAGTTGATTTTTCTTTTTTGTGTGTTTATTCTTTTTTTTATTTCATTCCTCTTTTCTTTTTGTCTGTTTTTTTTTTTGAAGTTGAATTTTTAAAAAAAACTCAAAAATTGTTTTAACAACAGCATCACTGAAATAAATCTATAATTGCCAAAGTAATTACTCTGAAGCAATCTGTTATTTGGATAAATATGTGTTGATACTTTAAACCAACTGGTTCTTAAGTTGGGAGGATTCTGACCCTCAGGGGACACTTGGCAATTTCTGGAGACATTTTTTGATTGTCTCAACTGAGGAAGGACTTGTTCCTGGCACTAGTGGATAGAAGCCAGAGTTGGTTCTAAATATCCCACAGTGCTCAGAACAGTTGCCCGCAACTAAGAATTATCTGGCCCAAAATGTCAATACTGTTGAAGTTGAGAAATCCTGCTTTAAACAAATTATCACTTTTATAGTCATCTCTCACATTTTAATACATTTAAGAGTTTCTGGTCACTTTCCTCCAGCCTCTGTTGTACTAAATCCTTTGGGAAGGAATAAACGTAAGCACCCAAATCTTTCTCAGTTTGTGACCTCTTTGAGGCCTTTTCTGCTTAAGTGTAGAAGGTGAGAATGGGAGGGAAAAACCAGTTTCAGTGAGAAAACAAATGGAGAGGGGAATACCAGGACATGCATAGATCAATATCTAAGTGGAAGTTCCCCTAGGGATTTTTGAATTCTTACTAATTTATCTTATCTCAGGATTTTTTTCTCCCTAAGACAGTGGGAGCAGAGATTCCATCTGAAGTCTGATTTCCAGAGTCATAACCCAGAGAGAGACTGTGCAATACCTTCACCTGGGGAAGTCTTTTACCACCTTATGGGGTGTGATCCCACTCCCCTATCTCACTCACGCCTGGACTTCTTCCTCCCTTTCTAATCAATCAGGGTTGCCTTTTCCTTTTCACCCTCATGCTGTTCCTGCTCTCTGCCCTTCACAACACCTGCTGCATTTGAAGGCGAGTTTCCCTTATTAATTTTCCGATGAACAATTATAATTTCTGTAGAATAGCTTGATTTCCTTGTCCCCCTGTCCTCCCTTACTCTGTACAAGGGTAAAGTTTCAACCCCCGTCCCCGCCAAATATGAGGCCAGACATAGCTTTCTATATGATGGTTAGCTGTTTTGTTTTTACCCTGCAGTCCCCAGTTCTACCGCAGAGCTCCATCCCCGTGTTGGCCCATTCCTGTAGCTCATCTCAGTTTGTGTGTCCCTGAGCAGCATCTGGACAGTCCTGTTCTTCCAGGTTTGTCCCTGATGTCTGATTCCCAAAGGAGAGATCAGTAGGGAGCCTGGAACCTCCCAAAGATCAAAAGAGAAAGGGAAAAACCATATGGCTCTGTTTAGATTATAGGCATGCCCTAGGAAAGCCGTATGATGATTCCTTACTCCTTTCCCGCAGGGAGAGTGTCCCCAGTGTATTTTGCAGGGTTTGGATAAATCCCTACATTTGAGGGTCTATCTGGCAATGATTGGCCATCATTTTAGATTTCTGTGCTCCTGCCAGGTACTTCTCACCACAGGCAACTCTGAGGTCTCATCAAAGTTGAGAGTGAATTCCTGCAAGATGTTCTCCCAAATGGGTTCTGCCTTCTGAGCACTGTTGAGATAAAGAGCAAAGAGGAAAAAGTGATCAGTTGTCTCAAGTGCACTCTCTGTGCTCTGGTGTTAGATCTTCATTGTGCTAACTTAAGCAGCTCGTGGCTTTGATAGTCTCCAAATAATCTGATGCGTGGGAAGGGCCTTCTACTGTATACATGAAAACAGGCATATTTCTCACCTTTGGACTTGACATCTTTAATCTGGGCCCAAAGAGGCTAACCTGGGCAGACTAAGTTCCTTCTTTACCACGTAACCACTGCACCATGTGATATTGTCAAAATCAAGGGTCAGGATTTGTGGGGCAGTTGCAGGTGCTGGGCAGTGAGGTGCCAGCACCAGTCCCCCATCAATGAGCATCTGTTTAATCGTGCCATACATTCTTCAGGCCTTTGGAGGCAGGCTGAGCTCTGACAGGGAGCCTTCTCTCTCCTCCCTGTCTCTTCCACCCTTAATGAAGGTGTGGTGATTAGTCTACTGCCTTATAGTCTAAAGTAGCCCCAAATTCCAGTCACTACTTAATCATTTCTGGTGATTACCACCTTCTCAATCTCTCCACATCTTTGTTGGTAGACTTTGATCTCTAACAACTACTAAAACTATAGTCAGTTAATGTTATGGTGCAAGCACTTCTCTTTTTAATCTACTTCCTTCTTTTTCACCATCAAGGGCTCCAGGACTTGGCTATTATGCTGTTAATTAGTACTTCTTTTTTTTGTGTGTGTGACAGTGTCTTGCTCTGTCACCCGGGTTAGAGTGCCTTGGTGTCAGCCTAGCTCACAGCAACCTCAAACTCCTGGATTCAAGCGATCCTCCTGCCTTAGCCTCCTGAGTAGCTGGGACTATAGGTGTGCACCACCATGGCTGGCTAATTTTTTTTTCTGTTTTTAGTAGAGATGGAATCTTATTCTTGCTCAGGCTATTCTCAGTCCTCCTGCCTCAACCTCCCAAAGTGCTAGGATTACAGGCATGAGCCACTGGGCTGGCCAGTTAGCACTTCTATAATGTGGTCTTGCAAATAGATAATTTTAGACAATTAAGTCCTCTGAGAGTCCTACCAAAAAAAGGACAAGGAACTCTCTCTTCTGTCCCGTGTTGCTCATTTTGTAAGTGGCCTACATGGCCTTAGCAGCAGGATAAGATATTACCCTGGTTTGGAATTTTCAGTCTATGCTTCATTTCTTGGATAGCATGAGACTGATGAATTAAAGCTCTTGAGCTCTAATACTTCCAGAGCTCTGTGGATGCTACCCCTAAACCCAAATCTTGTTCCTCTACTCAGTCTTGATCTTCCTGTAGGCAGCAATGTATCATCTTGATATTTGGTGCCTGCTTGCTTAGGGCAATGTTGAGCCAGCACTTTGAAGATGCTGGAGTTCAGTCCAGTGAGTCCATCTTTCTCCCAGTGCCTCCCAGGTCTGAGCAAACAATGTCAGTAGTATTGTCCTATTCACTGGTTGCCGCTCTTCCTTGGAGAAATTGCAAGATAATGATCCTATAGTATGCACATATTAAGTAGATTTCTGAACTTCTGGAGTGTAATACCAACTTCTCTAACTTATGCATTGGGAAGTAGATTGGGTGCTTGTCAGAGAACAATCTTAACTCCAAACCATTTGTGACCCATCATTAGTGCCTACTATTCCTCAATCCCTTGATGATATCTTTCCAGTCTTCTGGTAATAGTTTAAGCAATTAATCAACTCTCTGTTCCAGCTCTCTGCTCTTTGAAAAGTAGTCTGGGCATAATTCAGCAATCTGTGACAGTCCCAGAGGGCATGCTTCTTAGAGGAACCAGTGACCTCAATGGCTGTACCTCTTGAGTATCCATCAACTTCTAGTTTCTAAGACTAGTTTCTAATTTCTAAGGCTCTCATACCTACCACCAAAGTGACATCTGTCTTATGACCCAGCCAACGTTCAAAAGCCTCTTTACCTGGCCCTGGCCTCTCCTGAAAGTAATATCAATATTAAATGATAATTTTCTCCAATAATAGAAGGAATAACTTCCCTAGGTAAAGGGTGTTCTGGTGACGTGCTTGCCTTGCAGGCTGACAGGCCATGTTTGGGCTATGGGGCACTTCCACTAAACCCACCAGGTTAGGCCTTCTACCCCAAGGGATGAGGCTATCCTTTTACATGAGGGGGATAAGTTTGTTGATCATTTTTTAGGCTCTTTCTCTTCTATCCAGTTTTCTAGAAGCCATCTTGGATGCAGTAGTCTGCTGAGCTTCATACAGTCCCCACAGGGTAACACTGGTGTCCAATCCGTCACTGTCTCAGCAGTTTGTGTTCAGCCCCAACAAGGTAAAGGGATCAGGTTTTACTGTGGTTCCCATCTCTAAACAAAATAATTATGGTGGGCCTACAGGTATTAAGGACTGTTGGACAGCAGGTTAGCTGCAAGCAACACATCTGTGAGAAAGGAGTCCATACTCCAGAAAGCTGGAGCTAATGGATCCCTCTCATACCCGTATAGTCCTTCATCTCTTGCTTGCTTTGATGACATCTGTTCCTGCCACACCCAGTTTGAGTTCTTCCTCTGACTACCTTCCCCACTTCCTCTATCTCAGTCTTATGTAGTCTTTGGGTTTGGAGAAACCAGCTTTCTTTGTTGCCTGTTAATATTTCTGACCTGTGTTAGATTGTTTCCTTTGAGTCTTTGTGCTTCAGTGAGGGCTGGGGAGGGGAAATGGCCCATGTGGAGCTAGTGAAAGAAAAGAGGAGGAGGAAGTTGCACAGAAAATAGAATAACACTCTGAAATGTAACCCCACCATATGCCTTACAGAATTAGAATCGTTCACTCTGATTCTGAATAACTTAAAGAGCATTATTTCGGCAGTTTAATTATGAGAATAATGGCTTGAGGTTTGGTATATCAGTGGTTAAGGTGAGGCAGAGAAAGTAGCCTTTTTCATGGTCTAAAACACTCATACCAAGGGAAAAATCATATATAATCTGTTAAATATCAACTCTTAAAAGTAGTGGAGTTTTTTCTAGATCTGTTCTATAAACTGTCATTTAAGTATATTACATAATGGATTTGGCCAGGTGTTTTCCAATTAAATTGGCACATCTTATCTCTCTAAATTATAAATGGCTGATTTCGATTGAATGTTCATTCTGTGCCACAAACTTTATAATATTATCTCATCTGGTCCTGAAAACAACTCTGTGAGTTAGTTTGTTTTATCTTGGTAGGTTACGGAGTTCCTGTTTTATAGATTAAGATATTGAGCTGAAATTTTGCCCAGAATCACCCAGCTTTTAAGTGATGGGATTCTTTGTGACCCCAGACGCCCTGCTCATAACCCTACAGCATATCTTTGCTATAGAAATGATCCATTAGAAAAGTAAGAGTCTAGGCTGACTCTGGCAAGGCCAGTCTTGAGTCTGAACTCAGCTTGAGGACACAGGATGTATCAGATCAGAGCCATGCTGAGATGCCTTCCTGGACTTGGAGAGATCCTCGGAATGGACACTTGAAAAATTTAGACAAAATCCCTATTTTGGGTGCATGTATATTTGTGAATGGGTGCTTAAATAAGAATATTCCAGTAAATGTACAGCCAATTTCATTCTTTCTTTTTTTTTTTTTTAGATAGGTAAAATATCCATGAGCCAAAACCCAACAAACAGCATAAGATCGTTCTTCTACCCCCTCAGCTTAATTCCCTGTCTACTTTTTTAGAGTTCCTTTTATGCCAATATGAATAAATGTATATTTATATTCATACTCCTTTTCTGTATATAAGGTAACCATTTTTAAATTCTGTATTTTCCTTTGCTTTTTTCACATGAGATTTACCTTAGGAATCTTTTCATATCAGGACATAAAGAGATTCCTCATTCTAATTTACAATGGCACAATATTTCGTGGGGTTAGATGCATTATCATTTATTAACCAGTTCTCTATTAATAGACATTTGAGTTGTTTCCAGGCTTTTGCTCTTACTAACTGACACAATGAATATACATGATATATGGCATTCTGTATATCTATAAGGTCAGTTTCTAAAAGTAGGATTGCTGGGTTTAAAAATATGCATTTATAATTTTGATCAATAATGCCAAATTTCCTTACTAAGGGTTGTACTAATTTGTACATCTACCAGTAATAAATGAGGACAGAGAGTGTCCCACAGTCCTTCCAACAGAATTAACACATGTTTGGATTTTGGCTCATCTAATTGATTAAAAAATGCTTGGATTTTGGCCCATTTGATAGATAGAAATATTACAGATTTCTATGATTAAAGTTATACTTTTCATATGAAGAGGAGCCTTTTTATATGTTGTCATTCCTTCTCTGTGAACTTTGCCTGTTTTCTTCTTTACTTACAGGTCTTTTATCAATTTCTAAGAACTTTTTATATATTAGAGAGAGTAGCCTTTGTCTGTGATATGAATTGAACATATTTTTTACTGTTTGTCCTTTATGCTTAAATTTGTTTGTCTTCTCTTATGTCTTTTGAATTTTAAGTCACAGTTAGAAAGACCTGTCCCACTCCAAGATTATAAAAATTTTCTCCCATGTTTTCATCCTATGCTTTCATGGTTCTATTTTTCTTAAGTCTTTGATCTCCCTGGAGTTTATCTTAATTTATAACATAATGCTTGGATTGAACCCATTTTTCAGAAGACTATCCAGTTGTACCACACTATTTATTGATTAACAGCTGGTAATTTAGTCCCCACTGACTTGACATGCCACCTTTATTATATACCGTATGTCATATATATTTACTTTATTTTATTTATGTAAATAAAATAGCTTAGAATGCTTTAGGAGAAAGTCTGAATTTTCCTGTGGCAACCCTAAAAGATCTTTTAAATTGTGGTAAAATATACTTATTATTTTTACCATTTAATTTGTATTTTAACTTAAATAGTTACCATTTTAACCATTTTTAAGTTTGAAGCTCAGTGGTATTAAGTACATTTATACCACTTCCACCATGCGAGGACACAGCAAAGAAGTGCCACGTTTGAGAAAGTGGGCCCTCACCAGAACCCAGCCATGCTGGCACTCTGATCTTGGCCCTCCCAACTCCTACAACTGTGAGAAATAAATTTCTGTTGTTTGTAAGCTAAAAAAAGAAAAAGTACATGTACATTGTTGTGCAAGAATCACCACCATTCATCTCTAGAACTTTTTCATCTTCCCACCATATGGCTTTGAATCAAATATACCAGTACTTTTGTGACACACCGTTCATTTGTAAGGTGTACCTTGAGCCGAGAGATATTAAAATATGAGAAAGTATACATCTTAGAATTAGTGAAATACAGTTCTCAATCCCCAAGTGTATTTTGTATATTTCTGGATGTTCTGTTCCTTTGGTTTGTCTCTCTGTGCCAGTGCCACACTGTTTTAATTATTGAAGATTTATAATATCTTTTAATACATAATGAGGCTAGTTTCTCCTCACTGATCTTATTTTTTTAGAAGACTTCTTTGTCCGATTATTTTTGTCTTTCTGCCTAGATAAACTAAGCAGCTTCTCCTTGGCTCTCACAGATCTTTCCTTCCTTCTTTCTATCTCTATTCCATTTGAATTGTAAAAATGCACACATAGAAGACCTTACTAAGCCTGAAGGTGAGCTCTAAGTCTAGGCTCAGTGTACCTTCTCTGAAAGTTTGTGTATCTTCTCAACTTTCTTCTCCTGGGTGTTTACTTTAGCATTGCCATGGTAGGTACAGTCCCTTCCTGGTCTATGTTGTCTCCATAAAAGGGAGATGTCCCCATGAAAGTTCTTAGAATCATTTGCTCCTTTTCTATTTGTACATAGAATGTCATCCTTTTTCAGTGGAGTCAGCAGTGTCCCTAGAAGGACGGCAAGTCTGAAACGCAACTGTGTCGGGGTTTAAAATGATTCACTAATGAGTTTGCCCTCAGTGGAAGTTTGTTGTTTTGCCAGTTATTAAGTTTTTAGAATTTTTAATATGATATTACTATAGCTTGGATAATTTGCATTTATAGACCATGAACTCATTTCTGTTTTGTTTTACTGAAGAACCCATTAAAAGAGCCAGTAAATCCTGTGGAAAATGGCCTTCAGCGATCTTACATCGAGGACTGTGCGTCTTTATGATAATTGGATCAAAGATGCTGGTGAGTAACCAAATTTCCTAATTGAGGCTCATCCTTCTTTTTTATGTCATATTCCCATATTTAATAGGATTTCATTGGAACAGAATGAGAGACGTTGCAACTTAACACTCCCTTATTACTGGTTAATGAAGCGGAAGTGTCAAGGGTTTCATTACAGACATGTACAAAGATGGAGCTACGCAGATGGTCATTATAATGTTTACAGTAGTGAAAACAGTCTAAATATCCAGTGAAGAGAATTGGTTAATAAAATGATGGCGTGTTCCAGCTTAGTAGCCATTAAAAGTGATTTTGGAGAAACAGTGCTCTTTGGCTTGATTCTTCCCTAATGTTCCTAAGGGAAATTACAGTTACTGCCAGCCGCAGCTCTGTCCCTGGAGATTCCTGAATGGAAGAGCTGCAATCCCCAGGAGTGAATCAGAAAGAGCAGGGAGTGATTGCTTGGGACACCCATAAGTGATTCTGGATGCCTACCTTCTCTCCTTGCCCATTAAAAAAAAAATCAATGTTTTAGAAGAGCATTTGATGCCATAGCAAGAAGTTTAAAATATGTTAAATGAGAGCAGGTTATAAAATATCACACATATTTTTTTCATGAGAATTAGCAGTTATCTCTGGGTGGTAGGATTATGGGTAATTTTGATTTACTTATCTATGTTTGTCTATATATATTTTAAATCACAGCAAATGTATATTGCTTTTATAACTACTTAAAATTTTTTAAAGTATAAAAAAGGGAAAATTTTAAAAACAGACAAGGATTCAGAGCATTTTAGAGCTAAGATGGATCTTAGATATCATTGAAGTTAATGCAGCATTTTAGAGTTGAAAAAACTGAGACCCAGAGATGTGACCTACCCAAAGTCATGGTTAGGTGATGGCAGAAAAGACTAGAACCTATGTTTTTGATTATTAGTGTTCTGGTATTTAACATCTGAGTTATTTTAAGTTATTGAGTTATACATACCATCATCACCACTTTAGAGTGGTTCGTCTTATTTTTGTTGTTGTTGTTGTTTTTTAAAGAAGCAGGGTCTCGCTCTCAGACCCTAGAGTGCAGTGGTGTGATCATAGCTCACTGTAGCCTTGAACTCCTGGGCTCAAGTGGTCCTCCGCCCTCAGCCTCCTGAGTATCTGGACTACTACAGGCACAAGCCACCATGTCTGGCTAGATTGGTTCTTACCTATCAACCAGAAATCACATGTCCACTAAATTCAGGAGGAAAAAAACGCCACTTCTTGGTACCTACCACATTTGAAATTATATTAAGATTCCAATTTACAAAGACTTCAGCAAAGTTATACCATTTCATGGTTGGCATCTTTCTCAGTAGACTGCTAAAGACCAGTTTTATTCACTAAAAAAGTTCCCAACAGTTTTGCCCTTGAAAAACGCCAAGCATCTTTGTAAGTATCCCATATAGAGAGAGGCTTCAGTCTGGTAGGGGATGGAGAGTCATTATTTCTTTATTTTCTTCTTATTTTTTTCTTAGTTTATCAACTTATATAATTATACAGGAACATGTAAGTTTCTGAAAGTTTACAGTAGTTCTCATAAATTCACTATTTAATTTAAATGCCAATATTTTAATTGCTTTTCAAAATAGAGGTCCACTTTGCTACCTGAATTCTCATTGTTTGAACTTAGGAACCAAGTAGATTTGGGTACAGTTTTTGAAATAGAGCTGTGTGGAAGAACAGATCCCTTGCCATCGACTCTTACTATTCACTGTCCCAAATGCAAAAATCTAAGAGATTCAGATAATCAATATCCAAACTCAAGAGCCAAACAGATTTAAATGATGATGAATATCTGTATAGTCCTAGAAGTTCAAAATGTTTTAATATGAACCACTTCAGAATTCCACTTCCACTTTAAGCCACAGATCAACTCTTTGCTTTTTATTAGGAATACTTACATTGAAAAGCTGAGTAATACTAAACCAGAAAAAGGAGTGACACAGGGCTGCAGGTGGTTAAACATAATGGAGTGAGGGGAGGCCTGGAAACAGCAGTGCCAACAGTGCAGGGAAGGTGAGGGGAGCTAGGCAGGGAGAAGGCAGGGATTGCCCATCATCTGAAATTATGCCAGTTTGAAGTCTTGGGAAAGAGGAGAGGACATGGGGATGTGGAATGAGAACACCTAGATTTATGATCTGACTCTATTGTAGACTGACTAGGTGATCTTGAACAAATTATTTATCATGTCTGAGTCTCAGTTTCTTTGTTAGTAAAAACATAGGTGAGAATAGTGTCTACCAGCTATCAGATAATATGCATGAAAGTGCTCTGCTATTTGGGTGGTGGTTGTTACAGATGTTAGAGAATTTCATCTTAAAATACTTTTAATATAAAATATCACTTAAAATGTTTTTTCTTCAGTTTCTTTCTTCTTTTTTTTTATTGTCATGGTCTAGACGGGTTAAAATATTTTATATTGAGAGGTACAGCTTTATGAAAATCCTGTCAGTTGTAACAATATTTTCCTTCTATTCAATGTAGTATTTATCTCTGAGAGCCATTAAGAATCATTTAAGGCCATCTTAGTCTGGTTTTACTTTGCTTACTCTGGGATGGTCTGAACCCATGATTAAGGGCCAAGAATTTCAAGTGTATTCTTGGCTTTGGCCCTAATCTTGAGTGGCCCTAGGGAAACTTACTGATATTCATTAGTTTTCTGACTGCTAGAAAAGTGGTGGTCATGCATAGCTACTTCATGTGGAAAATTCCACAGCTACAGAATTTAAAAGTGGTTTAATTAATACTTAGGCTATAAGAGGATTTATTTTGATTCTTAGATGTGAAATGTCAGATTTTGAAATAATGCTATAGCAGCATGTTGAGCTATGGAAAAATGAAAAAAAAGTGTTTAGAACACAACTTTCCTTGTATTTGGATAGAATGATGACTTTTTAGACTTAGTTGTGATCTTTGTTTCCAAGTACATGGAGTATGAGTAAGATTGCTGCCATTCTGAGCCTTTAGTATTTCAAAAAGTACTTAAGGTACATGTTTGCTTTCACTTCCAGCTTCTTCATTTTATTGATGCTTAGAATTTTAAATGATGTACTCTTTGAGCTAGTACATGCTACTTAAGAAGAGAACACTCTCTTATAAGTAGTTGATGGAAAATCTCATTAATATCCTATGTATGTGGCATTCTACTTTCCCTGTACTCTCTTTCTCTGGGATACTTTTAGAAAAGAATTATTATGCTACTGATAAGTAAGAACTTTGGTAATCACTGGGTATAGACTCTCAGACAGCCTGTATTCTCATCTTGAGCTTCCATCTTGGCTCTACTCATGACACTTAAACCAACTTCCGTGCCAGATAGAAGGCACATGAAGCACTCCCTCCCTCATTAGCCTTTCATCTCTGGGGAAAACAGAGAGTACCCCACCCCTGAACCTAATGCATTTGTAGGACAATAGACTGAGTCAGTGTTAACTGTAGATGCCATGGAGCGGTCCTTTCTGCAACCCCCATATCAAGGCATCATCCACACCTGACTTGCTGGCTTCCCATGCCCACCACCTCACCTGGAGGTGGACTCCCTAATCAGAAAGCTGTAACTGTTATTGAGAAACAAGGCAGGAAAATGAACAATAGTCAGAGTCATGAGTGTTATATTAAAGGCTTTGGATTGTATTTGCTCAGTAAGAGAGAACTAATTTAAGCAGAGGAAAAATCTAAGCAGAGCTTTGCTTTTAGAGAGTGACTTTGGCAATTATATGGGAGACAAATGTAGCAGACTGGATCAGGAGGCAGGGAGACCACTGAAAAGACTATTGCAGAGCATCTGGGGAGGGGTGCTGCAGCCCTGAATGTAGCAGAAGGAACCAGTCACACGCCAAACTCCTAGTTCCTAACTATGACAGTTCATCGTGGTCACCTTGGCAGCTTTTAAAAATTATATATTGACAAATTATAATTGAAAATACTTATAGGGCATGAAGTGATGTCGTGATATATGTATACAATGTAAAATGATTACATGAAGCTTATTAACATATCCAACATTTCAAATATTTATTTTTTGTGGTGAAAACATTTGAAATTTACTCATAGCAGTTTTGTAATATTCAATACACTATTATTTACTATAGTCACCATGCTGTGCAATAAATCTTAAAAAACACATTCCTCTTGTTACACTGAAACTTCGTACCCTTTGACCAACATCTCCCTATTCCCTCTGGCCCCTAGCCTCTGGCAACCACCATTCTACTCTTCTTCTATGAATTTGATTATTTTAGACTCCACATGTAAAGGAGAACATGTCTTGGAGAACATGTACCTAGATTATTTCACTTAGCATAATGTCTTCTAGGTTCATCCAATGTTATTGCAAATGACAGGATTTCCTTATTTGCTTTAGGCTAAGTAGTATTCCCTTGTGTACATCTACCACATTTTCTTTATTCCTCCATCACTGGACAGTTAGGTTGATTCCATACCTTGGCTATTGTGAATAACGCTACAGTGTACATGTGAGTACAGCTATGTCTTTAACATACCGATTTCATCTCCTTTGGATATAGATCCAGAAATGGGTTTGTCGAATCACATAGTAATTCTATTTTTAGTCTTTTGTGGAATCTCCATGCAGTTTTCCATAATGGCTATACCAATTTATGTTCCCACCAGCAGTGTGCAAGTGTTCTCTTTTCTCCAGATCCTTGGCAACACTTGCTATCTTTTATCTTTTTGATAATAGCCGTCCTCACAGGTGTGAGGTTATATCTCATTGTGGTTTTAATTTGTATTTCTCTGATAATTAGTAATGTTGAAGAACATTTTTTTCATATATCTGTTGGCCATTTGTAAATCTTCTCTTGAGAAATGTCTATTCGGGCCCTCTGCCTGTTTTTTTTTTTGTTTGTTTGTTTTTGTTTTAATGGATACCTGGGACCCATACCTTAGGATTCTGATTCATTTGGACCAGGGTCATTTTTGCCAATTGACTTTTAAATACTCCGATGATTCTGCTATGCTGACTGAATTGAGATCTGCTGTAATAACAGCAGCAAGTTTACTGAGCACTTAGGCCCAGTGAGTTATTAATAATAATGTTAGTAATGTTAATAACTTATTAACAACATTAATAAGTTATTACACATAATAACTTATTCAGTCCTCTATGAAATACATGCTGTTTTATGCCCAGTTTATAGATGAGGAAATTAAGTACAGAGAAGTTAAGTCAATTTCTCAAGGTCACGTAATGTGCCACTGGGAGAACCAGGATAAGAACACAGGTTATTTGACTCCAGAGTTTTGCTGAAATGGAATTTAAAAATTTTGGTATTTTGTTTTATGATTTGCCTTGAAAATAACATTCATTGAATTAACCAGCTTTTCCCATAATTATTTTTTTGGTTATAGCACATGAAAGTCATACACAGGACTTTAAGAAAAGGTGTGTGCTGAAAATATTAAATTATAGGAAAAAATTATTTATTTTCAAATTATTTTCTTCTGTTTCCTGAGCCAGCCCAGCATGCTTTTCCTGGCTTGTTTTCTTTCTACTGCTAACAGAGGAAGAACAGAGAGATGATGTCATTTGATTTTTCCTCCCTATTGAGTCAATAAAAGAATAAAATACAATATATCTCTAACTCAGGAATTCTTTTACTGACATCTAACCTAGTTTGCAACCATATATGTGATGGCTGTTAATAACAGAGTCATTTGAAATAGCTTATAAAGAAAAAGAAAAAAACAAAAGTCATCTATATTCTTGCCACACAAAGGTGGTGATATTAATATCCTTCCAGAGGTCATCTTTTGATACCGTTTTCATTAGTCCTTATTTCATTAGGAATAAAAACTAGACAGAGTAATATGGTTTATGATGTTCATGTATTTGGAATTTGTATTACCCACTTATATAAGAAATCCATCAAAGTTTGATCGGTTCTAATTCCACCCCTTGGTTCCCAGTTCCATGATAACTTAATATTTATTGAGATTTTTTTTTTGACATACAGACCTGTATCAAGGGTTCCTGTGGCCATTTTAATTGCACATGGCAACCAGACATCCTTGGAAATGTGCCATTGTTAAAAGGAAGGAGGAGAACTAATAGAAACAATAAAAGATTTTGGTGACATATATTTGGATAGCTGATGTCAATGCTTTTCCTGATTTAAAACTGTGACAAATCTTAATATGAGAAAAAAACTTCTAAAATTTTAGAACATTGTCTTTTTAAAAGTGTCTCTCAAGCTGGGCATGGTGGTGCATACCTGTAGACTCAGTTACTCAGGAGGCTGAGGTGGGAGGATCACTTGAGCCCAAGAGTTCAAGGCTGCAGTGAGCTGTGATCATACCTCTGACCCCTAGCCCGGGTGATAGAATGAGACCCTGTCTCTAAATAAACAAAATAAAAAGAATAAAAGTGTCTCTCAGCAAGCGTTTGTTGAATTTCTATTTTGGGCATAATGCTTTACTATTATAAAATCGTTCTTGCTAAGAGCATCAGTGATTTCCATTTGTTAAATCTAGTGACACTTTTCCATCCACATTTTATCTTCTCTTCTTTTAAAAATTATTGTGTATTGACAAATTATAATTGTATATATTCCCAGAGTCCCCATACATAAACAATTTTTTAAAAAACCTAATTGTATATGTTTATGTGGAACAAAGTGATGTTATGATATGTGTGTCACACACACACAAAATGTAAAATGGTTAAATGAAACTAATTAACTTATTTGTCATTTCAATCATTGATACTTTGACTCCTTCTAGAAATTCACTCTTTCTTTGGCTTCAGGATATGTCACTTTTGGAGTTTTCATTCCACTTCTGTAGCCATTCCTTCTGAGTCTTCTGTCCAGTTTTCTCTTCTGTCTTCCTGTGGATGCTGAGTCCTCAAGATTTTGACTGTAGCACCGATTCTCCTCACTATATCCACTTTTCCCAAGACTCTCACTGCTTTTATTGTTCAGCATTTATGTAATAACGACTCCCAAACCTCCATCTCTGGCCCAGATCTCTCTCCTAATTCCAAATTCATATGTCAAGCTGCCTATGAAAGTCTTTGTGGGAATGTTTTACAGGCACCCTAACTGTAAGATGTTCTAAAACAGAAGCCATCTCTTCTTGATCAGTCTTGCTCCTAACCCTGTGTTCCCAGTCTAAGTGATGGTATAGTTATCTAAACAAACAAACGAACAAAAAAACCTGAGTATTTTTTTGACCTCTAACTATCTTTCATTCCCTGTGTTTAACCAACTACAAAATTTTATATTCTTCCTTACTATGTCTCAAAATAATCTGCTCCTATTTATCCTTTCTTATCACTACCTAATCTTTAATGGTTTAATTTATAAACATATTTTAAGCAAATGGCTATATTTCCCAAACTGTGTTCCACAGAGCATTAGTTCCATAAGAACTAATGTTAAATGCCATTCTACAACAACAACAACAAAAGAATTCAGTGTTCCGTGGCCAATTAAGTTTGGAGAATGCTGCATACCACCATTCCTCTCTTGGCAATTCACAAGAAACATGAAGTACTAAGAAATCCTGCAGTGAAGCAACCTGCTTGTTTAACTCAGCATTCCAATAGCCATTTCTCCACTTTTTGTGGAAAGTCTTGAAATATCTTCCTTCCATTGCATTGTTTGGAACATGCTTGTACAGGATATAAGATAAGAAACAAACTCATATTTTTCCTTAGAAGTGTTTTCCTGTCAATAATTGTTGAATATTTTTTCCCTTCCCTCCTTGTTTATGGGGCTTCCATAATCATATGTGAATTCCTAAATGTCCTGGGACCTGTTTTAGAGCTCAGTGGTTTCTTTTTGTTGTTGTTTTTGTTTGTTTTTTGTTTTTGTTTTTGAGACAGACTCTCACTCTGTTTCCCTGAGTAGAGTGCTGTGGCATCAGCCTGGCTCACAGCAACGTCAAACTCCTGGGCTCAAGCAATCCTCCTCATGCCTCAGCCTCCCAAGTAGCTGGGACTACAGGAGCACTCCACAACATCCGAGCTAATTTTTCTGGTTTTAGTAGACACAGGGTCTCCCTCTTGCTCAGTCTGGTCTTGAACTCCTGACCTCAAGCTATCCTCCTGCCTCAGCCCCCCAGAGTGCTAGTATTACGGGCATGAGCCAACATGCCTGGCCTAGAGCTGAATGTTGACTCTTGCTTTTTATTTATTTATTTTTGTTTATTTTGGAGACAGTGGCATCTGTCAGTATTTTTGAGGAAGGCCCATTTGAATGCAGAAAAACAATCATCTTTACTAGCTAAAGCCAGGCACATCCAACTGTCAAATGTAAGCTCTTCAGCGCTAAAATTGAGGCCAAGTGAGCTATCAATTGCAGGGTTCTATTGAAGAAATTCGGTAGAGGGGGGGAGTCAGACTTACAGAGGTATTCAAAGTTCATCAGTAATTGGCCACATCATGAGCAGCTTTAACAAGCAAGAGCTGCACTCCCGCTACCCTTGAGCATTTTGAGGTTAGTCAAGACTCAACTTTGAGTCAGATGCTACTGGAAGCTTATTCATATTTTTTCCCCATAATTCTCTGGCTTGATGTGGCCATTTAGTAAAATTACATCTGAACTACTAGAAATCATTCAAGAATTAATTATATTTCATCTTGAGTTGCAATTTTTAAGTGATCTGACTCCACTGGCCTGGAACTGGCAGTGATCAGGTGAATTTCTGTTTACATGGTTATGAGGCCAATACATTTTTTTTTTTTTGCTCAGAATATTAGATTGATTAGCCCACATTTTGAACACCTAGAACCCACACTTTTGGATACTTGGAAATGCTAAGTCCCTTTCAATTCTATGATTACATGATACAGTGTTTGTGGAAGTGTTTTCTTGGGTTAAGAAAATTAAGAAAAGCTGCAAACACAAACATATTTTTATATATAAAAGAATGTCTGAATGGAAAAACTAAAATGTTAATAGTGGTTATAGATGGATGGTGAATGTTGCTTGACGTCTTGTTGTCCAGATCCACTATGCAGCCTGTGCTGGGCCCTGGAGAATGACCAGTAAAAAATATATCCTTGGGTTTGCTCCCCTGCCCTCTGGTTTCTGGTTGGGTTCAACCAGTCTCCCAGGAGATCGGAGAAAGGGAGGAAGTTGGAGTAGGGGTATCTCACCCTCTATCCCCTTACTTGCCAGATTGTCTTGGGCTACCCAAATCCCTCAACTGATGGTCACAGCTTGTCTTAATCCATTCAGGCTGCTATAACAAGTTGCCATGGACTAGGTGGTTTATAAACAACAGAAATTTATTTCTCACAGTTCTGGAAGCTAGAAGTCTGAGCTCAGGATGCCAGCGTGGTGGTCAGGTTCTGGTGAGAGCCCTCTTCTGGGTTGCAGACTGCTGTCTTCTTACTGTATCCTCACATGGGGAAAAGAGGGCAGGAGAGCTCCCTGGGGTGTTATTTATAAGTACACCAATCCCATGCATGAGGGCTCCACTCTCATGACTTAATCACCTCCCAAAGACCTCACCTCCTAATATTATCACATTCAGGCTTAAAATTTCAACATATGAATTTTGAGGGAGACACAAATATTCAGTGCATAACACAGCTCCCCTCCCAGAAGGCTTCTCTGTGTGACTCTCTCCTTCTGAGTTCTGATGACTACTACCTCCCCCAGCCCTAGGCTTAGGGATAGTGACAGCTTCACTGTTTCTAGCCACAGCATGTGTCACTATTCCTGGTGATTTCTTTTCACCCTTCCTAAAGACACTATTGGTCGTTGCCATAATAGTCCACTGTCAATGTTGGGATCTATGTGCTTGCTTAAAGAAATATTGGTTGCTGTCAGATATCTCTTGGCTAAGTGGGTGTGTACTTACATATTGTTTTTCTCTTAGATCCAAGAGTTGAAGATTGGCTCCTCATGTCCTCACCTCTGCCACAAACCATCATCCTGGGACTCTATGTCTATTTTGTCACTTCTCTGGGACCAAAGCTCATGGAGAATCGAAAGCCCTTTGAACTCAAGAGAGCAATGATAACATACAATTTTTTCATAGTACTCTTTTCTGTGTATATGTGTTATGAGGCAAGTGTCTTCAGTATTCCTAATGGGAGAATTTTGCCTGAGTCTTCCTGTTTATGTCATTATAGTTTTTGTTATGACTATGAGGGTAACCTTTGAGATTTAATGAATTTTAGAAACTGAGCTCACTAGAGCAGGTATTTGTCAAAATATCATTAAGTGATAGGCCAAATAATAAACTCATTAGAAGATCTCAGTAAAATCTACCTCATAGGTAATGAGAAAAATTAACATGTACTCCAGGGACTAGCACATAGTTAGCCTTGATAGATTACTGAATGAATCCATAAATGTTAGTTTTGAGGAAACTCCTACTCAGAAATTAAGTAATATAAAATAACATAGCTGATAAGTGGAGGACTGACATTTGAATCCATATCTATCTGACATCAGAGTTCATCTTGACTCTGTGATGAATGTCATTGTCCTGGTAGGAACCTTTGGTTTCTGCATGCTCTGGTGAGCTATGGGATGGTGGACTGTTTTGGTTTGGTTTATTGGGCTGTGGGAGGAACAGAAAACATAGACCAATAGAAAGCAGTGGGTGAGAGAGCATGTTCCTTAATTGTCATTAAGAAAGGTGGCGATCTTCCGGAACCCAAAAGGATATTCATGCATTCTCTCCCCCTGTGCTACTACTATGCCTGAGCTCCCCTCATGTTTCTTCTTCTCTGGGATTCCTTACTTCTTTTCCCACTCTGGCTTCCTTATCCTCTTTTTTTTTTTTATTTCCTTATAGAATAGCTTGTGCTTAGTCATGACTGGGGTTCACGGGGGCCCAACACAGCCCCTCTGACCTCTCATGACCCCATAGCCTCTCCACATGCTTCCTTCCAACCCAACTCCTGCTGCAGATCCGCCTGATCAGATCACTTCAACTCTACTCCGGCCTTATTTCTCACAGTCCTCCCTAAAGTCTGGACTCACTCTGCTGCTTTCCATTTCTTCTTTATTTCCAAAAGTCACTCATAGGCCACTCTTACCGTCCCTTCTGGAGTATGAGCAACTGAAAGGGAAAGAGTAGTGGAGATGGGAGCAATGAAGATGAAAGTTCTAGGCAAGTTCTCAGAGGTGGGATATGGCATGTTATAGTATAGTATTGAGAATAGACATGGAAGCCAGGAGACCTGGACTAGTTAGTCCTGGTTCTGCTACTAACTAGCTGCCTAATTTTGAGTAAGTTGCTTAACCACTCTGGGCCTCAGGCTTTCTCATTTTATAAAGCCAGCTGGATCTAGATAGAGCCAAGTGTCCTCAGCTCTCTCCATGCTCTGGTGTTCTTCGGTTCTGTGTCTGCTCGTATCCTTAATTGTGATATCCCCAAATATATTTCTCAGTCTTGGAAGGAACCCAAATCATAACCAGTCAGTTTCAGTTCCTGTTTTATCAATTACAATGTAAAACAAGGTTTGAAAATATCTCAATTTGAGAGTTTCTATCTCCCATTTACCACTAATACTTGAGTCACTTATATGCTACTTTCAGAGTTTATTACCTGCCAAACATAAATTACTGCTTTTTCTTGCTAGCCTGGAATACAGACATATATGTAAAAGAGCCCCACTGTTAGAATGTTCTTAAACTTAATATCAGAAAAACATTAGGTTCTAATCTCTGTTTAAACAAAGACTTTTGACACCTGAGCAGCATGTCTTCTGCTGCTAACACACTCAGACATACAATTTATTGTGTGGAGTACAATTTCATTTGGTATACACAGTAATATCTCCACTAGGGATGTTAGTCCAGATAATGAAGAAGGTGAAAGAGAAGCGCATCAGACTAAGGAAACTCAGGTGACTTATTTTATACTGATTGTTTGAATGTGCTAATTACTTGCCACTAGTCAGACACTAACAGTTAATGGTGCAAAGAAAAGAAACAAAGGAGAATGACAACTATTAGACAATGAGACCATTTAAGACCCCACAGAAGGCCAATTCACACAACTTCCGTTCAACACAGAGCTTGTTTGGGGGAAGGGAAGGTGGGGGAATCAGTCATCACAGTTCAAGTAAATAGCTCCTGGACTTAGAGTGTTACTTGTGTTAGTCAGAAATGAGTCTGAGCACAAGAGAATATGAGGACACTCCCTGACAGAGCTGGATTTTGTAAAACAGATTTAGCCATTTCTGTGTCACATTCCCTTGTTCCTTTGGAGAAATCTATTGACTTATTTTTGTGAGGTTTTTTTCACATTGGTGAAATGTACATCTTATACTTTTCTGGTCTTCATTTTCAAGATATCATGACTCACCAAATTAACAGTGTGATTAAATTATCTTATAAATTAAGCAAGGAGCTAATATCAGAAAGGGATGGTGTGTTTTTAAATAGTCTACTAGTTGTCATTCTCCTTTGTTTCTTTTCTTTGTGCCATTAAAATATTATTCTGATAATGCCTCATAAGCCTTTGTTTTTTGAATTTAATTTATTGTTAAGTTGTCATTTTAGCTTTAATGGTAATTAAAAATAGAAATTTAAGGTTTGCCTCAATGGCAGGAAATGATTTAACCATTATACTGAGAAAGAAGACATTCCAGGGAGAATATTGGCATTTGTGAGAATAAGAAGTTGAAGAAGAGCTGATCATATTGTCAGTACCCTAAACTAAGCCAACCATTTAATATATGCATTAATATAAAATTAGAGCCCTTGGTTTTTCATTTTCAGATACTGTTTTAAAAGAAGACCTTCCCACCATCAGACTGAAAGAATGTCAGTATAATTTTTGAATTATAGTTCAGACTTATCAACAATAGGCTTTTTCTTCTCACCACCAGTCGTAGGTCACTTTGTGGGTGTGTTGGAATTAAGGCCTGCCAGATTTCACTCTTACTATTTTTTTTTTTTTTTTTGAGACAGAGTCTCGTTTTGTCACCCGAGGCTAGAGTACCCTGGTGTCAGCCTAGCCCTTAGGTTCAAGCTATCCTCCTGCCTAGCTTCCCAGGTTGCTGGGACTACAGGCACGCACCACCACATCTGGCTAATTTTTTTTTCTCTATTTTTAGTAGAGATGGGGTCTCACTCTTGCTCAGGCTGGTCTTGAACTCCTGAGCTCAAGCTATCCTCCCGCCTCTGTCTTCCAGAATGCTAGGATTACAGGCGTGAGCCACCACAGCTAGCCTATGCTCTCTTATTAGTAACAAGAGGATTCTTCTCTTTTACTTGTGACTCCAAAGCAAAACCAATACCTGAGCCATGGACTAGCACTTCACCTCATACCCATTAGCCAAGGGCAAGGAAAGCCCAGTTGTCGTAGCCACCTGATGAGTACACTGAGGAATTTTGGTTTGCCTATTTATTTATTGACTAATTGGAAAGATTGGACATTGCCAGAAAAGACTGACCCAGAGCCAGGTATTCCCTTTAAGAGTACACAAATATACCCACATATATAGATACACCTAAGATAAATTGCCTGCCAGTATTTGCTGTTTAAGCAAAACACGCCCAGTGTTTTGCTCTTCACTGTATTACAATAATCATTTCCCAAAATGGGCATTTTAGTCAGAACATAGTTTATATAAATAATATATGAGTTTGCAGTTTTGAAAATTCTTGGTATCAGGCTTTGATATCAAGCATGTTTGTAGTTTGTAATTGTTCTAGCTGCTTTTCCTGCACAGTGACTGCTGACTCAGATAGTAACATAATGAAGAAGCACAATCAAAGCTACCTTTGTTGTAGCCATTGAGCAGATGCTTTCCTTCTTTAATATGTACGTCTCTCTTGCAGTTTGTGATGTCTGGCTGGGGTACAGGTTATTCATTTCGATGTGAAATTGTTGACTATTCACGGTCACCCACAGCTTTGCGGGTAAGTTTCTTTTTGGAAAAACTTGTAACTCAAAATCAACATTAAAATTTTTTGGACTCTGTGACATTGGATGTGAATTTAGAATGAGCAAATGACTCAATTATCAGATTATATGTGTCGGGGGAAATCTAAAAATTATAGGAAATGAAGTCAAGTATATAATTTTCTGTAAAATGAAAATTGGTGCTTTTTAAAAATTTCTTGGATTTAAAAAATAAACTAATGTCTAGTTCCTCAAAAAATTACAAAGTAGAATTACTGTTAAGATCCAGCAATTCCACTTTTGGGTATATACCTAAAACAATTGAAAGCAGGGACTCGAAGAGATTTGTATACTCACATTCATAGTAGCATTGTTCACAAAAGCTAGAAGGTGGAAGCAATCAGGTGTCCTTGGATGGAAGAAATGGATTTAAAAATATGGTATATACATAGAATGGAATAATGTTCAACCTTTGAAAGGACAGGAATTCTAGCTCATGCTACAACATGGATGAACCTTGATGACAATTTGCTAAATGGAATAATCCAGTCACAGAAGGAAAAATACTGCATGATTTCCATTTATATGAGGTACCTAGAGTAGTCAAATTTATAGAAACAAATAGTAGAATGGTTGGGGGTGTCAAGGGGAATGGGGAGTTGTTTCATGGGTACAGAGTTTCTGTTTTGCAAGATGAGAAGAGTTCAAGGAATAGAGGGTGGTAATGTTTGCACAGCAATGTGAATGTAATTAACTGAACTGTACTGTGAAAATGATTCAGATGGTAATTTTATATTAGGTACATTTTACCAAAATTGTAAAAACTAAACTTTTCTTCCATGTAAAAAATGAAATAAATTCGTATCTATGTGTGTTTCTGCAGATGGCACGTACCTGCTGGCTTTATTACTTCTCCAAATTTATTGAGCTTTTAGATACTGTGAGTATGTGGTCACCACATTTATAGTAGTAAACGTTTGCTGTTTAAATGGAAAAAATAAACAAAAGTTCAGTTGTCTGATGACTTTGGTTTTCTCTCTTTAGGCAGACCTAATGTTATCTTTTTACATTTTATTATCAGTAATTTTAGAGAATAGATAGGATAAGTTTATTTTTCAGTATTTTGCAAATTCCAAAAGACTTTTATGTATGGCTACCACTTGATTAAGATAAGCATGTAACTGTCACATATAGTGCAAAACTGTGCATCTTTATGTAGATGGATGGCAGTTGTTTTATGAATCAAGTTTAGAAAGCAAAGAACAGAGGACATAAGTTACTCCTGGGGTATCAGTAATTTTGGGAATGCCAAAACTATTTCCAGCTGCCTTTCTGAAGTCTGTGCTTATTGGGCCCTGTTTCTTCATACTTCAGATCCTGGTGAGGATCACTTCTGAACTTGCATGACTGGGTCCCGGGGGAAGCAAGCGCCATGGATGAGTCTGTGATGGGAGGAGAAAGCTATGAGCCTTTGTTTACAGAGTAGCTTAGGAAAGCTGGATACTTATTATATCTTTGTGGAAAGTATATCTTAGTTATTTGGAACCAGTTCTGGCTCTGAGACTGACCAGTGTGTTCTCTCTTTGGAGTATATATCACTACATTTCTTACAGGAAATCTCAACATGCTTCACCTTTTCAGTTGACTAATCATATAATGTTATAATTGGAAGGGGCTTTAGTAAGCATAGAATCCAGAGGATCTCAAATTTTAATTTTAGCATGCATTACAATCCCCTGCAGGGCTTGTTAAAACACAGATGCCTAGACCCCACCCCCATAGTTTCTATTCAATAGGTCTTGAGTGGGGCTCCAGAATTTGCATTTCTAACAAGTTCTCAAAGGGTGCTAGTACTCTTGGTCCATGGACCACACTTAGAGAACCTGTGCGGTTTCAGCCTTCATGATGCAGTAGTATTAATTGCATTAGGGAAAACCAAACCAAACCAAGCCATTTGATGCCAAATGATCTGTAGTAGCGACCAGGCATGGCTATTTTAGAAAAAAACTTCTTGGATATTTAATATACAGCCAGGGTTGAGAAATCATTGATCTAGTCCAGAGCCCTCACTCTGGGTAAAAAAAAAAAAAAAAAAAAAAAAAAAAAATTGAAGCCAAGAAGTTAAGTGACTTACCCAGAGAAATGCTGATACAGTCTGGGACTAGGACCAGATCAATAGTTTATGGCTTTTTCTGTTGCACCACACTGCTTTCCTCCATGTGCATACGTGAATGCATTTTGGCTTTCTTGTCTCTGCTTTGCAGGTTCTCAGTTCTAGCTTCCGTATGAAAACTGTTGCTGCATCTATGTCCCCTAAACTACATTTCTCAAATAGTCTTATTAATACTTTTCTTTGTACAATTCTGTGTATCCCTGTAATTTTTTTTTTCTCTTGGAAGATGGTCCAGAATGTAGTCCTGTATTTAAAAGTCTAAGCACTGAATTTTGCTGTAGAATATTTTTAAAACATCCCTCCGACCAAAACTTCTATCCTTTTGTTTGTAGGATTTCTACAAATCATGGGACATGTTCAGTCTGAATAGTGCCTTCATTCCTCTTCTCATTTTTCCTTTGCAGCTTTGCTGCTTTTTTATCGTATTTCTCAAATTAGCTCTTTGAGTTTTTCCGCTGGCATGTTTTTTTTTTTATTTTACTAATAGCATTCTTTCAATAATTTTAACCCATATTCTTTACTTTATATCTTTGATTTTTCAGATCGTGTAAAATTTCTTTTCACCTTTTTATTGGTTCCTCCCATGACTAGGCATTCTACCTAAATTCTTTCATGCTATTTAATTTTTGAGCTATCCCTTGCAAAATCAGCTGCTTCTATAAGCATTCTATGACTTTCAAAGCAAATTATGATATGAAATAGTTTGTATTTTGCCAATATTTTTGTAATATAGTTTATAAATTACCATATGCTTTTATATGAACTTGATATTCTTTAAATTATTTCAGATCTTTTTCGTTCTGCGTAAGAAAAATAGCCAAGTGACTTTCCTTCATGTCTTCCATCATACGATCATGCCATGGACCTGGTGGTTTGGAGTCAAGTTTGCTGCAGGTAGCCAAGGGAAAATTGGGATCATGTGTTATAAATGATAACATTTGTATATGCTATGAACAAAAATTTTATCCTTAAATGTGATTTATAAGAAACTCAAAAAAATCAAAGAGTCCCTTTGGCTAAACTTCTGACTTTCATTAATTATTATCTGAAACATAAACATAGAATTCTTAATTACATTCTCCCCACTATTTAGATATGCATAACTTTTGGGCACATTCTTCTACACACATATTTTTAGTTGTTTTGCTTGGAATTTATTTGAGTCTTATTAAAGACTATTATTAAATGCCTTTAAATAAAGAAATAAAAAATAAAATAAAACCTTGGCTTTATAGGAGTATAGATATGGTCCCAGGAAGTTAGAATGTTTAGCTCAAGTTCCATGTCTTGTTTGCCTTCACATTTCTAGTAGCTGACACACAGCCCAGCCCCTGACAGCTCTTTAAAGATGCATCAAATTGTGGTTATCCCAACTTCTCAAAGCATCTTACTATATTGAAAGATCCATTGATGCTGTTTTTAAGGTCAAAAATAGTTTAAGTGAAAAGCTTGCCCAACAAGCTCTTTTGTTTGTTTCATTTTATTCTTCTGAACATCTAAAATGGAAGAAAACAGTTCTACTTTACAGAATGTACATAGTAGAAAATAATGTTTTCTTCTTTCTCATATGTTCTATGAATTGGCATTTCTGTTCAGTCTTATGTGTGGAAGTAATTTTATCCTGTCATAACATTTAAATAATGTTATCCCCAAGAACATATTTTTACCTTAGCAAAATTTGGTTGAGGGGTTTATTTATTCTAGTTTCTTAAATTTAAGAAGACTTTAAGTAGGTCTGTACCCCATATTAGGCAATGCTTTAATATTTCTGTCAATAGCTTGCCTGTATTAGGCATTCCGACTCAGCTAGACTAAAAGAAAAGGGAAACCACAATTGAGGAACTCTTATTTGAATTGTAGACTCTCTATTATTTGAGTTGTAGACCCTCTAGGCATGGGAGGAGGGGGGAATGCACATGTCTCAGGATGAAAAGGACACAGATAAGCCAGTGGCAGGAAGGGGATGCCAGAATCCAGAGGAGCCACATGGGCTGTGAATCGTGGGTTAAGGGCTATTCCTACTGTAGCTTACAGGCTTCAGATTTTCCAGTTGTGTAAAGAACCTCCTTGCCCCAAATTGGCATTTATCTGTTGAGGAATTTTTTTTTGAGTAAATGTAGCTGTTTTTCTTATGATGTATGTTCATGTAAAAATTTAACTTACATTAGGATAAGATAGTCTCAGATGTGTTCATTTCTCAAATCAAGAGAAGCTATATCATTTGATTTCCTTACTTTCTATGTTTTTGTTTCCTGTCATATGCATAGAGTCCCCCTCAGTTCTTTCTTTAGTTATATACATTGACACCATATTTGTGTTGATGAGAAATTGGAAATAGCTAAACATTCACTAATAGAGTGGTTATGATTTCTTGTATATGTATAATTGTGAGGTAAAAATAACACTGAGAGGCATTTAGCTCATCTTCTCTGTTAAACAGTGTGATTCCTAAATTATCAGAAATAGATGACTATTCTAATTTTAAAGTATGCTAGAAAAGGTGCTTTCACACCCTTAGAATTTATTTATTCTCATTTCTTCCATGAGACCAGAATACTATATCACAACACTGAAAAATAAATGTAAGTAGGAAAAAAGATTAGAAGGCAATATTCCAGAATATAAACAGAGGTGATTTGGAGATATTGAAACAAAAAGTGATTTCCCTTCCCTTCATTTTCCCTTCCATTTTCTGTATTTTCCAATTTTTCTATATTAAAGAGTTCAATAATGGGAAAAATAAATTTTATTTAAAGCATAGAGTTGAGCATTTTTCTAACTTCTATCTTTGAGTTCATTAATAGTCTAGCTTCCATTTCAAAAACAAGCAATAGTTTTCAATAATGAAAATTTAAACTATGATATACCTCAATTTTTGTATGTTACCATGGTTATGGACATCAATGTGTTCCTTATCCATACCTTAATCCCCTTTCTTCTTCACAAAATGTAAATAGTAGAAAATAATGTTTTCTTCCCTCTCATATTTCCATGAGTTGGCATTTTTGTTCAGTCTTCTGTGTGGAATTCTACTAAACAGTTGTTCAGCATACTTGATACCTATTCAATGACAAGCACAGCAACAAGAGCTATTTCCAGAAATGCGATTTGGCACCAGCTTCCATTCCTGGAATGAAACTGTCCAGTTTAAACTATTTGTAAAAACTTGAGCACAGCTGGTCTTTATTTTATTTTATTTTTTTATTTCGGCATATTATGGGAGTACAGATTTTAAGGTTTCAATAAATGCCCTTTCCCTCCCTCCCCCCACAAGTCTGAGTTTCAGCATGACCATCCCCCAGATGGTGCACATCTCACTCATTATGTATGTATATACCCGCCCCCTCCCCCTCCCCCCTGCCCAATACCCTATTACTGTAGTACCTATGTGTCCACTTAGGTGCTGCTCAGTTAATACCAGTTTGCTGGTGAGTATATGTGGTGCTTGTTTTTCCATTCTTGGGATACTTCACTTAGTAGTATGGGTTCCAGCTCTAACCAGGAAAATATAAGATGTGCTATATCACCATTGTTTCTTAGAGCTGAATAGTACTCCATGGTATACATATACCACATTTTATTAATCCATTCTTGGATTGATGGACACTTGGGCTGTTTCCACAGCCTTGCAATTATGAATTGTGCTGCTATAAACATTCGCGTGCAGGTATCTTTTTTGTAGAGTGTCATTGGATCTTTTGGGTGCTCAACATCTCTAATCATCAGGGAAATACAAATCAAAACTACAATGAGATATCACTTAACTCCAGTGAGAATGGCCTTTATCAAAAAGTCTCCAAACAATAAATGCTGGCGTGGATGTGGAGAGAGAGGAACACTCCTACACTACTGGTGGGAGTGCAAACTAGTTCAACCTCTGTGGAAAGCAATATGGAGATACCTTAAAGTGATACAAGTGAATCTACCATTTGATCCAGCAATCCCATTACTGGGCATCTACTCTACAGCTGGTCTTTAGTATTTAATTTCCTGTTTGCCTGCCATACTCCTTGCTGGGATAATGGCAATCCAACTTTTCTCTTAAATATGATGAAGATATTTCTGTGGCAGGTTTTTATATTAATTATGCATATACCCCCTCCAAGAGATATGGAGAATTGTGATAATTACCTAGGTGATTCATTTATTTTTTCCAAAGCAAAAGAATGAAATGTGATAGCACTAATTGTAATTCATTCTGAGATGTTCATTTTTAGATTCAGTCATAAAGAAAGCAAGCTTAGAATATACTCTACTAGAAAAGCCTCCCAAAGATACAGTAAATAAACTTGGTAAAATAACTTAGAAAATAATCATAACTAGAGAAAATAAATATGTTAATTTTATTTGATAGCTTATTTTGATCAGTAACTGACACTCTTAGCTACGCTAGAGCTTTGTTAAATCCCTGTCTATAGGATCCTCATTTTCAGACATTTAAATGGTGAGAGTGTTGAAATGGAAAATAGACACTGCTCTACCAAATAATGGGAGAGGTGTCTTAGTAGGAAAGGTTCTCATATATTTCCATATCAAGGTGAAATAGATTTCTTGTGTGTATATTATGGTGATGTACAAATGGACTTGAGAGGTATTTGGCGTATTCTGTGTTAAGCAGCTTGACTCCTAAACTATCAGAAATAGACAGTTATTCTATTGTTAAGTTACCCTACAAAGGATGTTTTTATACTACTGTAATTTATTTATTCAAATTTCTTTTGGGAAAGCAGATCAGTCCAAATGCAAATAATAAAAGCTGGAAAGTTGATAATAAGCTTCATTAATTCAGTTCCTCTTAACTTGAAATTTGTGATAATTGAGAGATGAGCTAAAATTTGATTTACTCTAGTTGGAAGGAGACAGTTTATGGAGCACAGTATAGCATAAATGAGGCTTGGAGGGAATGTTAAACTATTTACAAGTAATTATTCAAAACAGGTTATTTTAAAGGAGTTCTTTAGCAGTGGTAGTATCTAGAAGTCTCTAGAGTAGCTGCAATTGTGAACAATTATTAAAAAGTAATTTGTACTGTGTTTTATGACATTTTCCTTAGAAGATTATATTAGAAGTGATATATTTGTATTTTCCTTTTAACTTTCTGTAGTTTATAATATTTATGAATTCAGTCCTTCTTCTACCACAATTAGTCGGAATTTATAAGGTTTTGCTTTATTTCTAGAAACAAAGAATACTGGTATTAAGAAAATAGAATATTTTAGAGAAAAATTTAAATTTCAGGTCAACATTACTAGTTGAGTCAGTTTGTACATAAAGAAAATATAGATTTCGGCCAGGTACGGTGGCTCATGCCTATAATCCTAGCACTTTGGGAGACCAAGACAGGAGGATTGCTTAAGCTCAGGAGTTCAAGACAAGCCTGAGCAACACAGTGAGACTGTGTTTCTACAAAAAATACAAAAATTAGCTGGGCGCGGTGGCACCCACCTGTGGTCTCAGCTACTCGGGAGGCTGAGGCAGGAGGATTGCTTGAGCTCAGGAGTCTGAGGTTGCTGTGAGCTATGATGATGCCACTGTACTCTACATGAGGCAATAGAGTGAGACCCTGTCTCAAAACAACAACAACAACAAAAAAATACAGACTTTTCTAGATTGTTCCTCATAGGAAAAAGACCCTAAGGAAGATTATTTTTGTATTTTTTTCCCCATTATCAACCTGTTAGCCTTTGCCCTGTCCAAGTAGCATAGCTAAAGACAACTGAAATACCCTTTTCTTTGCTTCTGTTCTAAATTTAAGGTGATCAGTAGGAGATGTGATAAAGTTAAAAGAGGAAAATCAAGATGGGAAGGCATAATCAAATGAAAGCAGTAAGCAAGGGTGGTTTAACAGTTAATAGATATTTATTTTGGAAAAACAATAATTATTAAAGCAAATTTGGCATAGCTTACTAGTGAAAGCCAGTGGTTTTACTGCCAAAATTATTTAATGAAAATTATTGATGGTGGGAAAAGTGAATTTGATTTCACACAATGACATGTACAAAATATTCTTAGCATCTTTATTTAAAATAGCCCAAATTAGAAATAATCCTAATGTCTTTCAATAGGAGAATGGATAAATAGTGATGTGTTCACATAGTATAATACTACACAGTAATAAAAAGACAGACTACTAATATATACGCTAATGTGCATGAACGGAAACATTATGTTGAAACAGACACAAAAGAGGATATCCTATGTAATTCCATTTATGTGAAGCTTAAAAACAGGCAAAACTAATAGTTGATGATAGAAGTCAGCATAAAGGTTACCTCGGGCGGGGTATATTCTTCAAAGGGGCACTTGGGAATCTCATGTAGTGTTGGAAATGTTCTATATCTTGATTTTTGTGGTTATATGGGTATATACATCTGTGAAAAAGTATCAAATTGTATACTTAAGATTAATGTAGTTTGTTGGCTGGGCGCAGTGGCTCACGCCTGTAATCCTAACACTCTGGGAGGCTGAGGCGGGCAGATTGCTCAAGGTCAGGAGTTCGAAACCAGCCTGAGCAAGAGTGAGACCCCGTCTCTACTATAAATAGAAAGAAACTAATTGGCCAACTAATATATATATAAAAAAAAAAAATCAGCCAAGCATGGTGGCGCATGCCTGCAGTCCCAGCTACTTGGGAGGTTGAGGCAGTAGGATTGCTTGAGCCAGGAGTTGAGGTTGCTGTGAGCTAGGCTGATGCCATGGCACTCACTCTAGCCTGGGCGACAAAGCAAGACTCTGTCTCAAAAAAAAAAACAAACAAACAAAAAAAATGATTAAATGCACTTTGTGTAATTTATGTTAATATTCACTAAAAATGGAAGTTTACTATTATTTAGCAGCATAACATATGTAAAAAGTAACTCAGCTAAGTTTGCTAAGTAAACCCAAATCATAAGGCCATCTTAAGGTAAATATATAACAAAATAAACAAGGATTTGCTAATTTACTTTATAAGATTTGTATATTTTATGAAATATATTGTCCCTCTCTAATGTTATGACTGTTTAATAGGATTGATATTTTCTTCCTAGTAAAATTTAAGAGATAATTATACTAAAATCTCAGTTCAGACAAAAATGTGTTTCATTTTAGGGAACAATGCCATGTTACAACAATTTTATTTTCCAGGTGGTTTGGGAACATTCCATGCCTTTCTAAATACAGCTGTACATGTAGTCATGTATACTTACTATGGAATATGTGCATTGGGACCTGCCTACCAGAAGTATTTGTGGTGGAAAAAATATTTGACATCATTACAGCTTGTGAGTAATTAATTTTCTTCATAACCAGATATAAAACTAAACTATAGTCACTTGTCTTCATTGTGAATTGAATTAGGATGTCCACTAAATAAAGAACAAAGTTTACAAAACATTAGGGGTGTAGTGTCTGGCCCCTATATGGCATGCCATCATTATTCTTTCTACATTAAATGAACTTTATCAGGAACTTTGTTGAAAATAAAGCATATTTGGTAATGAAGAGTCTCAGACAAATAAACCAGTATGTGTATTTTTATATCATCTTTATATTATTTTATACAATAATAAATATATTTATGATCAAAATAATCCCCAAATTATGTGATCCTCAATAAGCATAATACTAAATTAGAAATTAGAAATTCTGTATTCTAGATCTAAGTGACTTTGAAGAAATGATGAGCCTTCCTATCTCCCTACCTATGTAGTCCTAACATTTATTAGTCTGTCTTCCTCAAATCAATAAAAATTATTGTGAGAATTAAATGTGTAGAGTGTTAGGCCAGTATATATGCATTATGTAATTTGAATACTACTTGTTAATAAACAATGTTTGAAATAGCAAAGGCCTCAGTTTAGACTTAATCATACTTTCATATTATTAATTCTAAAAATATATGGCATTTAATTTTTTTGAAGAATTACTGTGAGTTTGAGATGGTGTTTTGCTTTAAATTTTATTGATTTCTATTAAGAGGAGAATCCTGCCATACTTGTATTTCCACTTTTGCAGTTTGTAGTAACTCAGTATCATATTCTGCTAGTAACATCAAGGAGAAAGTATGGATTTGGGTTTAGATAGTCTGTTGAAGCTTAATTTTTATTAAAATCTATAACTTGCTGAATGAAATTTGTTACATTCATATAATATGTTCTCCCAGGTGAGAGATTGATGTTTTAATTTTGTAAGGCTCCTAAATCAAGATCAGAGTATGTCCTTGCATAGTTACTTATTGTATCTTAAATTGGCAACTCTAAATGCCTAACCATAAAGAAGTGGTGAAATACATTATTGTAATTCATACTTTGGAATACTATGAAGTCGTGAAAATTATTCACCATTGCTTTCTTTCAAAGTAGTTTTTCTTATTGTGTGGGCTCATTGTAGAAAAATCAGAACACCTAATTTAGCAAAGAAAAAGATAAATAAACGTTATTCCATCACCCAGGGATAATCAGTGCTGATATTTTTATTTTGTTCTCATCTGTCTTTTCTCTCGTATGCATATATGTGTATACCTTTGACATGATTTGTATTATCCTGCATATGCAATTTTGTATTAGGCTTTTTTTTTTAACTTAACATACTCTAAAATGTTGTAAAAACTTTTTAACAATGTTGAAAAATACTTATGTGGAAAAAAGGGGTAGGCCGGGCGCGGTGGCTCACGCCTGTAATCCTAGCACTCTGGGAGGCCTAGGCGGGCGGATTGCTCGAGGTCAGGAGTTCAAAACCAGCCTGAGCAAGACCCCGTCTCTACTAAAAATAGAAAGAAATTAATTGGACAATTAAAAATATATATCCAAAATATTAGCCGGGCATGGTGGCACATGCCTGTAGTCCCAGCTACTTGGGAGGCTGAGACAGGAGGATCGCCTGAGCCCAGGAGTTTGAGGTTGCTGTGAGCTAGGCTGACGCCATGGCACTCACTCTAGCCTAGGCAACAAAGTGAGACTCTGTCTCAAAAAAAAAAAATAAAAAAAAATAAAAAAAAAAAGAAAAAAGGGGTAGACATTTGTTATCTCAAAGCTGCCAATTATACAAAAACACACACATGCATAGAACATTGAGGACATTGACATTGCTTTGCCTTTCCAAGGTTTTGTTTGCTCTTCTGTAAAATGAGAGGAATAATTATGGTTACTCTGCAGGGATATCATAAAAGTTCATTAAAGTAATGCAAGGAAAGGTGATGATGATAAGGGTAAAATGATAATAAATCGAACTGTGAAAAAAAATCTTAACCATAGTTATAACTAGACAGATTGTGGATATAGATAATTATCTATTTCTTTATAGAGTTTTACTTTTCTAAAATATCTATAGAACACATGTTGCCTTTTAATCAGGAAAAAATGATAACCAAAAACTCTGAACATTAGCCTAGAAAGTATCCCTCTTAGGACTGTGTAGTTATGTTTTGTTTCACAGAGCCCTTGAGCACTGCTAGGAAGGCCACCAGTGCTCTTTCATTCCTTGTAGATTCTCTGCATCAGTTGGTAGCTAAGACACAGTTTTATCTATGACAGTGGAGGACAAGTGGCAGTTATGAGGGGTCTGGGATGCTTTGGTTCCTACAAAATTAGAGTGGCTCTAATTAAAATATTTTCATTTTCCAAAAATTGAGATACCTGGCCTAAGAACAGGACAAAATATTTGAAATTGAAACTGTCCTGGAAAATTAGGCTACCAGGTAGTGGTCCCAAATGCATTTCATCAGTGTCAAGGACTCAAGTCAGAGATTCCAAAGAAAACCTGATATGTTAGTTTTCTGAGTAGTAGAAGCTCCAGGAAACATTTAAATTGAGCCCCCTGGAATTTTGCAGCTTGGCAGGACTGAATAGTGGTTCCTGACTCCCATCTGGATTTTGGCTCTGTACCACCTATTATCACATCCAGAGAGGCTAGATTTCAACATGAACTTCCCTACCCAACAGTATACTCCATGCACTTGGGGAGTGTTTAAACATAAGTAGGCAAAGAATTGTAACTGTTCATATCTGAACAATTTTTTTTTCACTTTTTCATCTTTTAGGTCCAGTTTATTATTGTCACCATCCACATAGGCCAGTTCTTTTTCATGGAGGATTGCAAGTACCAGTTCCCAGTCTTTCTGTACATCATTATGAGTTATGGGTGCATCTTTCTGCTGCTCTTTCTCCATTTTTGGTACCGTGCTTACACCAAAGGTCAGAGGCTGCCTAAAACTGTGAAAAATGGAAACTACAGAAACAAAGATCACTGAAATACAAGCAAAACATGAATCTATGATTGAGACTGATATCTGTCTTCCTTGACAATCAAGAGATATTTACCTATGCAGTGAATTTTGTATATTTTTCACAACTAAGAGCTTGTATTTTTATGATAAGTTAATTGGAATTTCTGGTATTTGAGAGCCCAAAGCTCCCAGGTAACAGTCTTCTGATAATTAGAGCCTAGAGCAGCCTGAAATTTTTAGCTGCTTTTAAACCTAATCTAAAGGTTTTGTTTAATACATTTTGTTACAGTGAAAGGAAGATATGAAGCAATACTGTACTCTTCAAGGAAGTCTGTTATACATGAAAAATATTAAGTATTTTGAACACAGACAGAGATCCATGCAGTACAATAGATTCTTTCGGCTGGGTCTGGAAACCTCTAACTGTGGGGCTCTGGCTTTGTCATTTGTTGCTAATATTTCAGAAGATACTGTATTTACTCTAAAGTTAAATTCCCATTCTAAAGAGCTAACATAGTGAACATTAAGTGTATTTTTGATAAGTTGTCATTTAAAATCACTAATGATAATTTTTAATGAATCTTTTGAGTTGCCACCACCAGTTTTGATAAGACTTCCTTTTGTTGTGCATAAGACATTTTAGTTGTACACAGTGTTTCAAAGTAATAGTCCTTTCAGTTAGTGATACACTGAACACTAAAGTTCAGTTCATATTTTGAAAACAAGGTGATTTGTTTTGATGGATTCACAAACATTTTGCTCTTACTATTCTATCATTAACTTTGATCTCTGGAAAGAGATGAATTTGTTAATGAAAAAAGTACTGTGTAGTTCGGTGGGAAAAATTTGTTATCTGTTTTATTAATATCATTTTCTCATATTGTCATGGCTTATAGGATTACTTTGGTTAAATATATATTGGTTAGCTCCTTAAATGTTCATGTCATTGGCACACTGCAGGTACCCCCAAATCGTAAATAATTTTAGCCCACTCATTAGACACAATCTCCAGATATGAGTTAGAGTGCCTTGTGAAGCCACTAGAAGCAAATGGTGGCACAGAGAATATCTGGGGAAGATTCCATCATGTAAGCAAGGGCTGTTCTACTTTGAGATAGAGACAGACTACGTAATAGTTATAGATTCTCTAGTGTTATAGATACACTGCATGAAAAAGTATTTTCCAGAATTGTAAATTAATTCATAACTTGGATTTCTTTTATTCAGACCTATAAACCATATAATGAAGGACTGAATTCATTTAGCATAGATTTTGTTTCTTATAAAATTGCTACTTCCTAAAATTCTCTTGTTTTCACATTCTCTTGTCAGAGAACCAAAATTGCTGGTGAATAGAAATATTGTCCAAGAAATAGCAATATTTGGACATTTGTGAATGTTTCCCTATTGCTTTTTTTCTTGTTTTATTTATACTCAAATTTGAAGGACTGCTTATGTTTGTAAGACTTTAAACAATTAGTACTTAAGGCCTCAGTTATTGTGTAGCACACAGGGATACTTACTGTACAACACAACCTAAGTTTTACTCAGTATCATGGCCTTTAATCTTCACACTTACCAGATTCATATATTTGCCTTTAAGTGACCTTTTTTGATTTCACTTGCTTACAGTAGGAGAAGATGAGGGTTGATAAGTGGAAGAAATTTCATATTTTTTAAGTAAAAAATAAAGAACAGGAGAGCATAGCTAAAAGAAACAGTTGTGTTCTAATTTATTTCACTATAAAAGTCTCAGAATTCCTTAAGTGTTTTTCAGTTTTGGATCTTCATATCCAACCTATGCTAAAACGAGAAGATATGGTAGGTGCTGTTATATATACACACACAATTTTCAAAGACATGAGTAGGATAAGGACCAAAAGGAGGCAAAAATAAAAGAGGATAAAACAGGAAAGTTCGATTTATTTCTTATGTACTTTCTGACCTGCATCATACGTCCTCCCTAACCTTCCTGTAGTCTTTAAAATGTTTGCCTTGCCTATGAACTAACATGATAAAACCACATTCTCAATCATACAAGCAGAAGTAGAGAGGTACAGTGTTACAAAAGAAATCATAGCTGGCAGAAATATCCTTGGTATAAACATCAGTAGATGAAAATGAATGTCACTAGATACAGAATTTGTATGGACAATATTTTATTAAAAGGATTCTGTGTGGTCACATAGAGTTTCTATTGGGGTTTCATCTCACTTTTCAGGACTTTATTGCCTAAAGGTTTGCTTACCTGACAAAAAGCCCAGTTACAAAATCTAGTTTATCACACAAAGGAGCTATGAATCCTTGAGGAGCTATATCTGTACTGTAAATAAATACAAATACAGATTTTTAAATATCTATGGAACATTGCCATTTTACAGTCTTAATTCTTATTAAGTAGAATTTTTAATTGTACTATATTCTGAGATAAATTATGAAATTATGAGGTATATTCTTTCAGTTATCCGTTATTTCTGTTAACTTTTTAAAGACTGGAAAACTCTGTGGATGTTGTCAAAGTGTGGGTTTGTTTTTCTCTGTGTATTATAATAAATTTGTGGTACTGCATGTATATGTGTGTGTGTATGTGTATATTTTATTTCAGAATCCAGCTGCATGTGTTTGTATGTGTAGGCCGCTTTTAATTTGAATACTCACCAAATCAGAGTATTTTACATGTGTGTTGTACATGTGCTGCATTCAGAGCCCTGTTGCCTAAGACATAATTGGGACCTCCTGGAGCTTACAGACTGGCAGATGAAATTAAGCTACAGAGCAGCAGATGATAGATGCTGGATGAGTGACAGTCCTGCCATTTGCAAACAGGGAAGGCTCTATGAAGGAATTTGAATTTGAGTTGTGTGTTTAAGATGTACAAAATTTCAAGATGAGTGTTGGGTTAGTGCACAAGGTGTTTTAGATGAAAAGGAATACCAAATTAAAAAAGAATAGTTTTGCCATCCCTACTGAAATAATGGCTCTAGCTAATGATCATCACCAGTTGCTAAAACAATTAGGTGAAAAGTTGACGGGGGAAATTTATAATGAATGATTTATATCGACACAGCCTGAACCCACTTATCAATCTTACTGTCATTCAAAGTGGGACAACCAGATATTGTGCCTCTTAATGTGCCATAATACTATGAGGTATTCTCACCAAAATTTGTTTAAAACTTGAATCTAATCAGTCCTCTCTATTTCTAACTTACCAGTTACTGGAATACAGTGGATAGAGGAAGATGTTAAAAGACTCCAAGAGGATACAATCAGCCAAACCTAGAATGTAGGAAATTCTATAGGATAGATGACCCAGTTTCTTCAATAAATAAATGGCATTTTTAAAAAGGAACAGAGAAGGGAACTTTTATAGATTAAAAAAGACTTAAGATTTATTAACCAAATGTCATTTGGATCCTGATTTGAACAGATTAAATCATAAAAGGGCATTTTTGTAACAATCAGATACAAATAAACATGAACTAAATATTAAAAAATAATAGGAAATTAATGTTGGGTGTGCTTACTGTATTGTAGATATATTCTTAAAGTCCTTGTCTGTGAGAGGTATACACTGAAATATGTATATGTAAAATGATAGATTGTCTGTGTTCAGTTTTAATACACTATAAAATGATAGGTTGTCTGTGTTCATTTTAATACACTCTAGTAAAACAAAAGGGAGGTGCTGATATCTTTTAAAGTTAGGTAACAGGTTTTATTCATAGGATTTTGTTATACTCTTCTCTCTACTTTTGTGCATGTTTGGAATTTTCCAGCTTTTAAAAAGCATTTTTCATATATCCTAATGTTCCATAAGATGTTATTTTAAATTCCAAGTTAGGAATCAAAATGATGGAACTGACATGATTATTCACCAGTGGTCAGTCAGTACTTAAGAGCACTTACTGCATCTAAATGTTGTAAGAAACTTCAAAAAGTCCTGGATATGGGCCCTACCCTTAAGAAGTATACAGTATAGTTAGAAAAGGACAGGCCTACATAAAAATTTAATGAAAACTAAGGCAGCATACATGATGACAAATGAAAAGTTTATTAAAGATTTGCAGTATCTATTTTCCTAATGTTACGTGGTTAGTGTTGCTGAAACAATAAAGAATGTTCATTGAGAGCCGCTGAAGATTTTTGATCAGAGGAGTAATCAGTCTGGTTATGAGAGGCTCTGGAGAAGAGTCCCTTATGTGGAACCCGAGGTTCCCTGTCACCACCATTTAACCGTATTTCCTTTTTGTTGGAAGCAGTCGAGTGTAACAGACTGTGATTGTTGCCTGTTCTAAAGCACCGTACCATGTAGCTAAGTGCTCTGGGGAGGGGTGGGGCCCAGAGGAAGTCTGCATATACTGTGTGCCACAAGGAAAGAATATGTCTTCATATACCCCAAGGGTACCAAATAAGATAGAGTCCAGGTCTGTGTCCTTCTAAAAGACTTTCCCAGGAGCCCACACAGCAACTTCTACCTACATCTCAATGGTCAACACTGCCTTATGGCCACCCTTAGCTGCAAGGGAAGCTGGGAAATACAATTTTCTAGATGGGAACATTGTCATCTCCAATAAATCAGATTCTATTAGTGAGAAAGAAGGTAAGAAATGAAGATTGAGTAGGCAACTGATGTAACCACATTCATTCATGTTTGTAAAGCTTTTTAAGGACTCGATTCTTTTCTTTGTCTTCCATGGAACATTCCCAACACATTATTGTTTTTGGCATTAGGGAAGGAAATGTTTCCTCTGGCTGTCTGGCCACCATTCTGGTATTAAATAGATCAACCAGTTGGAGTTATAGTCCCCGCAGAGCAGAAAAGAAGTGCCCTTCATGCCTGCCTGCTACAGGAGGGGCATGAGACCCCTTCGCCCTCATGACCAACTGAGAACCATCAGAGAGGTAGACAGGAGCTCATCCCTGTGTCCCCATCACCCAATACCAGCCCTTTTATATTCTTATTAGCTACTTCTGTTTTATTTCTGACAATCTTCTGTGTCTATCCTTTGCCCATTTACCATTAAAGTTTTTGTATTTTTTTAACAAGGGCTCTTTTTATAGTTATATAGCAACCTTTTGCTTTTTCATTTTACAACGTAGCATTTTAAAATGTTTTAAAACATTTTTGTTTTTACATTTACTTTTATTTTTTCTGTATCTCTAATTTCCACATAAACAAAATAAACATTTATTTATAGCTTTAAAATAACCACACACCCATTATATATGGATGGCTACTAAAAAAACCAGAAAATAACAAGTGTTTGGGAGGATATGGAGAAATTGGAACCCTTGTGCACTGTAAACTGGTATAGCTGCTATTAGAAACAGTATGGTGGTCCCTCAAAAAATTAAAAATAGAAATACCATTTGATCTGGCAATTTTACTTTTGGGTATATACCCAAAATAATTGAAAGCAGGGTCTTAGGTATTTGCATGTGGTATGCTCCTATTCATGGCAGCATTATTCACAATAGCCAAAAGGTGCAAACCAACCAAATGTTTGTTAACAGATGAATGGATAAACAAAGTGTGCTGTATACATACAATAGAACACTATTCAGCTTTAATAAGGAACAAAATTCTGACACATGCTACAACATAGATAAACCCTTAGGACATTGTGCTAAATGAAATAAGCCATTCACAAAAAGTCAAGTGCTATATGACTCTAATTACACGAGTTCTTTAGCATAAATTCATAAAGACAGTAGAATGATGGTTGTCAGGGGTTGGAGAGAGGATGATGTGGAGAATCATTGTTTAATGAGTACAGAGTCTCAATTTTGCAAGATGAAAAGAATCTGGAGATCAGTTGCACAACGATATGATTGTACTTAACACTACTGAACTGTACACTTATAAGTGGTTAAGATGGTAGCTTTGATGTTACCCCTTCTCCTTTGCATTTACCATGTCTATCAGATTTGATATCAGTTATGCTAGCATTGTAAAAGGAGATGGGAAGCATTTGAATTTTAAACATCTTTAGAACTTATGCTATGCTTTCACATAGCATAAGAATTGTATATAATTTTAAAGAATCACTCAAGTTACTCTCTAGCTTCCTTCTTCCCAGCTATCATTGCTGGAATTCTCCATCTCTTACACATTACCTGCCCCCTACCTTACTATAGACTCCAGTCCCTCCTCAGCATTCTTTTGGTGGTAACTCTTTTTTTTTTTTTAGACAGAGTCTCCCTCTGTCACGCAGGCTAGAGTGCAGTGGCATTATCATATCTCACTGCAACCTCAAACTCCTGGACTCAAATGATCCTCCTGCTTCAGCCTTCCTAGTAGCTGGGACTATAGGAGTGTACCACCACACCCAGTTATTTTTTTTCCTCTTTTTGGTAGAAATGGGGGTCTCACTATGTTAGGAGGGGTGGTCTTGAACTCCTGGCCTCAAGGGATCCTCCCACGTCAGTCTCCTAGAGTGCTAGGATTACAAGCATGAGCCACCATGCCTGGCCTGGTGGTACCCTTAACTGTTACCACTGTTCTCTATTTCAAACCCATTCCCAGTGCTACAATAGACCAGGTTCCTGTGGTGCCACATCTTATGATGGCAAAGGAGCAGATCCTTTTGAGTAGGGGGTGAATGAGGGTAAGCCCTCTGCTCAGACACTTCCCTCCTCTCTCCTCTTACCCGCCCTGTGCCCCTCCCTTCAGAGATCCAAATAAATTTCCAGCTCCTACCCCCTCTCCTTCTCTTACCCTAGAGCCTCTCCACTCTACTTTTGAGAGCTTTTGAAGTCTATTTGTTTCCTGGCTGTGTGTTCCTAAAGTCTCGTTATCAACTTAAATCTCACTTTTTTATTTCCCTACTAGGCATAAAAGAAAAAAGGGGAACAGAGAGTGGGGTCTGGGATGGAGAGTTTAGGAAAGAACCCATTAACTGGATTTCCCATTGTATGTAGAAATCTTTGGAGAGCTGAAAAATGGGTGTGTGTTTAGTGACAGGAAGTGACAGTGACATTTCTCAGCCACCACCCTAGAACATACTACTTGTCAGCAATTTCTGCAAAGAGCCTTCCAGCCGGAATATTGACTTGCACTCTTGACCCAGCCAATCTTTTTGTATTATTCAACATTCATTTTTGAATTTAGATCTGATTATGTCTTTGTCCTGCTTAAGCTTAATGGCTTCCTATTGCACTGAGAATGAAGACTAAAACCCTTAACTTGCCCTCAAGGCCCTATAGAGACAGCTCTGCCCAGCTTCTAGCCACAGCTGCTATATAAAGACCATAGCATTCTTTTGGTTTCTGAAATGTTCCAAGTTTCTCTTTGCCTGTGTCTGGAACCTGCTGGCTTGACTACCTTCCTCTATGCCCCAGCCCACTCCTATCACCTCCCCCCAATATATTCATAAATCCCTTACCCTTGGTCTGGGTAACTTCCACCCACTTTTCAGACATTAGATCTCAGTTCATCTTTTAGGGCAGTCTCTTCTCAACTACCTAGAGTATATCAGAATCCCTGTTATATACCTAGAACTCAATGTGCATATTTTTTGGAACACACTGAATTAAATGTTGGACCACTTGATTCACATTTTTCCTCCCCAGTAAGACTGTAAGCTCTGTGAAGGCCAGGACTGTGGGTGTCTTGCTTAAAATTCTACCCCCTGTGCTTAGCATAACACTGCATAGAGTAAGCATTCAAAAAAATATTTGCTGGATCAATACAGAAATATAAAAGATGTGAGTCTAGTATCACATTGGGTCAGTGTTGAGGTTTAGGGGAGTCAATAATATAATACCTTATTTTTCCCCTGCCTGCATTTGTAATGAATTTAGAGATAGATGCAGGAGCCAGGCAGATAGCAGTAAGAACCTCTCTTTATTACTGAAGAGAAATAAATACAATTTCCTATTAAAAGGAACAGGGGCTCCCTAGAGAAATGTTTAATTCCAGGTCTGGAGCAAACAGTATACAAGATGAGCTTGAAACATCTTGTTCTGGCAGAAATAAAGACACTATTCAAAGATTAATGGGCTATATCAAAAGGACACAAGCACTGGTTTCAAAAAGAAACATGACAGTAATGAATCATAATTCATGAAATAAAGAATTCATGAGTCTATAATGATACTCAAAAAAGTAGGCAGTGGAGAGGAGGGAAGGAAAGTTCTCTTAACTGAAGAATGGCTATTAGAAAATGTAGGTGGAATGGTAGAATTAGAAACCACTATTTGCCACCACCAATGTATTAACTCATACACATGATTATCAAAACCCATTGGGTAAAAGTTTATTGGGGAACAGGATATTTGTATGATCTTGCAATATCACCCCACAGATTACTTATTATATATAAAGGAAAAAAGATACCTTTATAGTAGAGATATCTAGTGGGCACCACCCTACCCAAGTGATTAAATTTAGGGATAAGGGGACAAACTGACACTATGTTCTTCCTGACGGGATGCGGTTGGAAGTATACATCGTCTACATATTCTTACTAAATGTTCAACATGAATCTAATCATAAGGAACCACCATTTATGGGGCATTCTATGATACAAGTAGTGTAGAGTTTTCAAATTGTCAGTTTAGTAAAATGGAGAGACTATTCTAGATCATGGAGAGTAAAGAAACAGAACAACCAAATGCAATATGTGGTCCTTAAAATAGCTATAAAGAAAATGTTGAGGTAAACTGGAAAAATTTAAATATGGTAATTAGGCAATATAATTATATCTTTTGGCTCTCCAAAAACTTAACTACTAATAGCTTTCATATTTTGTATATGTATTATATACTACATTCTTACAATAAAGTAAGCTAGAGAAAAGAAAGTATTAAGAAAATTGTGAGGAAGAGAACATACATTTACTGTTCATTAAGTGGGAGATCATCACAAAGGTCTTCATTCTCATCATCATCTTCATGTAGAGTAGGCTGAAGAGGAAGAGGAGGGTGGATCTTGCTGTCTCAGGGGCGGAAGAGGTGGAAAGAGAAGCAGGAGAGGCAAGCACACTCAGTGTAACTTTTTTTGAAAAATATTAACATATAATTGCACCTGCACGTTTCAAACGTGCTATTTAAGGATCAACTGTATAGCTTCAACAGTAACAAATAAAAAGTAAGTGTGTATCTGTGTGTGGAGAGAGAGAGAGGCGTGGCAAATGGAGCAGAATGTTAACAATTGACGTGAATGTAGGTGGAAAGTATACAGCTGTCATCAGATTATTCTTTGAACTTTTCGGTAGGTTTGAAATTTTTTCAAATAAAAAGTTGAGTAGGTAAATGGTGAGAAGATGGCTGTAGGACTATGACGAAATGTGCCTGCTGATACTTCCTCATACCTAAATTAGACATAATTGCCTTATCATAGTCACTCTTGGACAAGCACAGACTTCCCCTACCTCCTTCTCCCTCTGCCCCTTGCATAAGGCCTGTTCTTAGAAAATTTATGGCTCAGAACAGAATTGGTAGACTTAGCAGGCAGGCAGATCTCACAGAGAATCCAGAAGCATCTGAACCCCGTTTGTCCAGTTTTACCTCCTAAACTCCCTATTTAGAGAAATTACAGGGCCAGAAATATTCCTCTAGGGCAATGGTTCTCAAACTGGATTGCACATTTGAATCACTTGGAGATCCTATGCCACCAACCCCGGAACAATTAAATCACAACCTGTGGAGGTGGAACACAGGCATCAGTAATTTTGAAACTCCTCAGGTGATTCTAATGTGCAGACAAGTTTGAGAATCACTGCACTAAGGAAGTCTCTCCATGTGGAAATGTGATTAAGAGTGGAATTTTTAATTCTTAACATCAGACGAGGAAGAAAAGAAACCCACCCGTGGGTCCCCAAGCTGCAGTAGGATGCAGGCTCAGAAGGAAAAATGCTCCTAGGGGCTCTTAAAACACAGGAGTCCTTATGCCTACAATCTTTCAGCGTCTACTCTGCTGGAGTCTCTACCCTTGGCTACAGGGGCAGCCCCCACCTCCTCCCATTTCCTAGTTGCTGGGCTTGGAGAGGGAGCTACAGATCTCTCCAGTAGGACTCAGGAATGGGAGAAGGTTAACACATTTCAATGTGGCAATGACATTCAATGGCAGCACCACAAAACAGTGAATTTGGAGTATATTAAGTTCAATGAGCTTTTGTTGGGGGTTGGGAATCTTTCTATAATGGATAATATTTCCAGTTTTTATAGAAAATATGTGTTCCAAGTTCAAAGGACTTGTTTACAAATAAATGTTGGGAGTATAATACATTGATGTCTGGACTATTTTCTGTTCCTTTAGTCTATTCATCTGTCTTTATACCAATACCCAACTCTTCTTGATTACTCTAGCTTTGTAAAAAGCCTCGAAATCAGATAGTGTTAGTCCTCCAACTTTGTCCTTCATTTTCAAAGTGGCCCTTCTAGGTCCTTTGCATTTCCTTATGAACTTTAGTATTAGCTTATCATTTTCTACAAAAAGCCTGAAGGGATTTTGACTGAGTTTGCATAGACTTTATAGATCAATTTTTGGAGAAATTACAACTTTGTTACATGAGTCTTCTGATTCCGTGGACATTTTGTATCTCCCCATTTATTTGTGTCTTTAAGTTTCCTCAACAGTGTTTTATAGTTTCAGTGGATAGGTCTTACATATCTTTTATGTCCCCAGATAGAAATATATTGGCTTTTTGATGCTATTGTAACTGGCATTTTTTTTTTTTTTTTTTTGAGACAGAGTCTCGCTTTTGTTGCCCAGGCTAGAGTGAGTGCCGTGGCGTCAGCCTAGCTCACAGCAACCTCAAACTCCTGGGCTCGAGCGATCCTTTTGCCTCAGCCTCCCTGGTAGCTGGGACTACAGGCATGTGCCACCATGCCCGGCTAATTTTTTATATATATATCAGTTGGCCAATTGATTTCTTTCTATTTATAGTAGAGACGGGGTCTCGCTCTTGCTCAGGCTGGTTTTGAACTCCTGACCTTGAGCAATCCGCCCGCCTTGGCCTCCCAAGAGCTAGGATTACAGGCGTGAGCCACAGCGCCCGGCCTGTAACTGGCATTTTAAAAAATTTAATTTTTGATTATTCACTGACAGTATATAGAAGTGCAATTGACTTTTTGAAGTCTTGCAAAGTTTTCTCATCAGTTCTAGTAGCTATTTTGTAGACTTCCTAAGATTTTTTTATATGGACAATCATGTTGTTTGCAAATAAAGACAATTTTTCTTATTTATTCCAATCCAGAAACATTTTCTTTCTTTTTCTTGCTTCACTGCACTGGCTAGGACCTCCAGTCCAATATTGAATAAAAATCCTTGCCCTGTTGCTGATGTTAGGGAGAAAGCATTCAGTCTTTCACCATTAATTATAATGTCACCTGTAGGATTTTCATAGATTCTTATTACTAGGTGGGAGTTTCTGTCTGAACTCTAGTTTATTGAGGTTTTTTTTGTTTGTTTGTTTCTGAAGCAGAGAGGTGAGGGGAATGCCATGACTTCTCTCCTCCTAACTTATTTTATTTCAGAGTATTATAGGGGTACAAACGTTTTGGTTATATAAATTGCTTTTGTATAGTTTGAGTCAAAGTTGTAAGTGTGTCCATCACCCAGATAGTGTGCATTATACCCATTAGGTGTGAATTTACTTATTCCCTTCTCCCCCTTGTTTGCTTTTTAAATCAGAAATGGATATTGAATTTGATCAAATGCTTTGTCTGGTTTTTCTGTTCCTTTATGTTAAAACAATTCTTTTAAATAGAAATTTCAAACATAATAAAACTAGACAGATTGGTAATAATGATCCCTCACATACCTATCATCATTCAGCTTCAACAATTATGAATTCATGGGCAATCTTGTTTTATATGTGCCCCAGCCATGTCCATGGCTCCGTATTACATGTGAGCATATCTTAGACATTATATGATTTTATCATACATACCTCTACATATGTAAAACAATGGTTCTTAGCATGTGGTTTCCCAGACCTGCAACATCACAAACACCTGGAAACCTGTTGAAAATGGAAATTCTTAAGCCCTAAAAAAGTCCTACCAAATCAGAAACTCTGAGTGTAGGGCCCGGTCATCTTGTGTTTTAATAAGTCCTCTAGGTGATTCTGATGCATGCTAGAAATCTAGAATCACTGCCCTAAAAGATTAAGGAATTTTTAAAAAGGTAACTGTAGTACAATTATTATACCTAAGCATTTAAACTATAATTTATGATTATCCTCAAAGAGCTATTCAGTATTCTAATTTCCAATTATCTCACCATTGCTTTTAATTTTTTAAGTTTTTGTTATTTTTAAAGTTCATTGAATCATGACCCAAATATTAATGTTCATACACTGTGTTTAATTGATTTATCTTAAATCTCTTATAGGTTCTCCCTTCAACCTCTATTCACTTCTTTCTTTGTACTTGCAAACACCTGGTCATTTATAGAATTTCCCACGTTCCAGAATTTGCTGATTTCCCCACCCCCAATATTATTGCATCTTCTGCATTTCCCATAAATTGCTAGTTGGATCATATCAATGAGGTATGATCAGGCTTAGGTTCAATTTTGGGGGCAAGAATCTGTAGTAGATGGAGTTTGGTCCTTGTCTCTCTAAAGACTCCTGGTTAACACTTGGTTCTAGCTATTTGCACTACAGCACTGTAGTTACTCCAGGCTTTGCCTCAAACCTCCTCTCTCATCGTACCTCCTCTGTTTCCATCTCCTTGGGCTCTGCACTTTTCCTGGTCCAGTGTGAGGACCCGACTTGATGCTTCTTATGGCCTTTATCTAACAGTCCTTTAGGATGCTACTTCTGGTAACTTCAGCTTCAAGCACAGAACTAGCAAGAACCACTCTCCCTGGGATCCTGCCCAATCCCTCAGGACACTTCCTGGCAAGGCCTGCAGAACCCCAATTCCAGCTCTCAGCTTGCCTATGGGAGGAGGCCAGATAGTAATGGCATTTCTGTGGTCACTCCTCTCGTCTCCCCTCTACTTAAGAAAACTCTGGAGTCAGGCCTTGGCCACTGTTTTTTAAAGAGTCTCCAGGATTCCAGTGTGTAAAGAGGTTTGGGGGCAACTTCATAGTGAACTCTGCACAGCCACTCTTCCTATGAATCCTTCATTGAAAGTAGCATTGAACCACTGCCCTGTCACTTAATTCCAGGAGCAAATCCAGAGACTTTTCAGAGAAAACTAGACAAGAAAATGCAGCCAAATAAATTTGAATGTCTAGAAAATCTCTCTTTAGTTTTAAACGAAAAGGGGAAAATCCACAAATGGAATAATATCTAGTCTGAATGCTGTAAGAGTTTTGTCCATTAAATAAAATTCTTTCATACCTTCCTCCTTCACTTTTCAAAGCTGGTTTTTGGGTTACAGTGTATGTAGATGGACTAAATTCCTGGTAATTTGTGACTACTGAGTACCTATTCTGTCTCTGGTCTGGGGCATTCTTCTGTGCTTTTCTTTTTTCTTATATAGTGAAAGATCTATACCAGTTATCCTCAGAGGATGGAGATTGGAGGTGGCAGGAGAAGGTCTTCTCAGGTGCTTGCTGGTCATGCTTTGTCTTTTGAACTTGAATGACTAGATTCAGAGTCCAGAGTGCTCACCAGTACCCCATGGAACTGCTGCAACAGGGCTGCTCTTCATGGTTTGTTTCTCCATCTGGGTGCCAGTTACAAGGATGTGTGTGGTTTGTGCGAATTCGCTGAACCATATACAGATGATCTGTGTACTTTTCTCTATGTATATTATAATCCAATACAAAGTAAAAAAATTAATCATAATAAATGTACCACTCTGGTAGGAGATGTTGATAATGGGAGAATATATGCATGTGTTTTAAAAAGATGTATATTATTTCTACCACAGAGGCTGTATCGAGATTCAAAATGTTTAGAATGTGATTAAATGATAAGCAAATAATTTGAACTGTCATTAAAACCTTTGAAAATTATAAAAAAGGAAGAAAGAAGAAAGAAAAATCTGTGTCAGGAATATGGAAAAGAAAAATATGAAATATAAAGTAATCATCATCAGTAAGGACAAAAGCATAAAATGATTTTGTTTTTAATATCCAAGCCAGTTTCAGTTGCTTGGCTCTGAAAGAAAATAAAAGCAGCAGTGTTGCAAGGGAATACAATCACCATTGTTTCCTTTGTCAGCCCTTCAAGATAGCCCAATGCATGCAGATACCCTACCCCAGCCCCAGCTCACAGACCTTCCTTGTTCCCCAGCCTCTTTTGCCTCACAATCTCAGTTTCATCCTGGTTCTTGCTTAATGACGCTGACCACTATTCCATTTCTCATTCTGCACTCCTATGTGTGTGTGTGGGGTTCATGAGCTGGGGCTCCTCTACTGTTGCCACCAGGGATAGGAAATTCCCTGGAACTATCATGCTCTGCAGGAAGCAGCCCCTGCCCCAGCACCTTACTACTTACAAGCATCTGGCTGTAAGACCTGGCAGTGTCGCTTTCCAAAAGTTCTGTATATTCCCTAACTTCCCACCCTGATTTTTTTCTTTTTTTTTGTAAACTGAATTTTTTTTCCAGCTATGTAAAGTACATTTGCTATTTCAGGGACCATTTGTGATGAATCTTTTTAAAATGCCAATAATTTGATCCTACTTTTTAGATTTCTCTTAAAACTAAGCTAAGGTGCTCTGGATCAGGCAACTGATCTAGTAATAAGCAATACTACACTATATCATTGGACCATTTGTCAGCTACCCAAAAGTTCAGTAATATGTAATAATTTATAATTCTGCTGAGACAAAAACTCAAATCTTTTGCCTTCAAGGGTGAAATAGAGGAGAAGATATTTGATGGATATCCAGAGCTTTAGCCTCTAGGTATGGAATCAAGAACCAAGAGTGGGCCAAGCTCCTAACAGAGGGATCAGAGCCCCAGGAGAGGCTGAGGGACTGTGGTAAGTGAAGTGCCAAGTGTGGGCAGAAATGTCTAGACACAAGGGTGAAGCAGCAGGACTGAGGGCCAGAGAAACAGGTGAGTCAGGGTAGTAAACCAAAAGCCTGAAATGGGACATTGGAAAGATCCTCTGTTCTTTCTCTATTCTTCCTCCCTCAAACTTCCCCAACTGTTCCCTGACCTCTTCATCTAGTATTTTCAACCATGAGTCATCTCTATTTGTAGGTTTCACTGTCAATCAGATGCTGCATGTCCAAATCCCAACTTCTTTTGGCTCTTCGCATTTATGAGGGATAATTCCAATGACTTGCATGAATTCTCAAATATGAGTGTAAAATATTTTCCCTATAACATGCATAAGTACGAAAAGTAAAGAACAGCAAAGGTGTATTGCACTGAGGATCCAAGGTGGTTGGTAAGGCTCTTTTATAAGCTAGATAAGATTCTCTTACACATTAGCCTCTGAGGTGAGAGTTTTGGGTTTTTGTCTCATCAAGGTTAGAAACCTGTATATGTCATGGGTCTACGGGGCTGCTAGAAAATAGTCAAAATCATAAATAAGCTGTGGAATCTAGGTACTTGTAGGTACCTCTGCACAAGCTACTCTGGTGATTTTTATGCATGGTAAAGTCTGAGACCCCTTCTCCATGTTCCTTCTTGCTTATCTCGACAACTCCTGTTTTGCTGTTGTTAATGGTGCAATCTTTCTGCCAGTCTTCCACATAATGTTTGGAGCCATTTTTTATTTTTTTCCCTCCCTCATCCCTTATAACTAGTCACTCGTTAAATATTGACATTTTTTCCATTCTTGCTATTGCCTTGTGGCAGCTAGAAAAAACATTTGAGAATTTTGTACAGAAAATATATATTAGTTTTCTACTGGTACATAAGAAATTAGAAATTTACTGGATTTTGAACAATACCTATTTATTAGCTCACAGTCTGATAGGTAGAAATTTGGCATGCCGTGGCTGCCTCTCTGCTCAGAGTCTATCAGGTATCAGAAGGCTGAAATCAAGGCATCAGGCTGAGTTCTTTTGTAGAGGCTCTAGGGAAAAATCTGCTTCCAAGCTCATTCAGGTTGGTGGAATTCAGTTCTGACCTACCCTCTATAACCAGCTGGAAAAAACTCTCTCCTTTTAAAGGGCTCATGTGATTAGGTAGGCCCATCTAGATATTTGTCCTATCTCAAGATCAGCTGATTTGGGACCTAATTATATGTGCAAAATTCCTTTCCAGCAGTACCTGGATTAGTGTTTGTTGAATAACTGGAAGGAGACCTGTGTACGTCAGGGGCTGGAAATCTTGGGGGTTGCAATGGTTAACTTTATGAGGCAACTTGACTGGGCCACAGGATGCTCAGATATTTGGTCAAACATAATTCTGGGTGTTTCTGTGAGGGTGATTTTGATGAGTTTAACATTTAATTCGATAGACTGAGTTAAAGCACATTGCCCTCCCTTAGATAGGTGGGCTACATCCAATCAGTTGAAAGGCTGAGTAAAAAGACTGACTCTCCCTTGAATAAGAGAGAATTTCTTGTGCCAGACTGCCTTCAAGCTGGGACACTCATTTTTTCCTACTTTAGACTCTAACTAGAACACTTGCTCTTCCTGGTCTTGAGCCTGCCGGCCTTCAGACTGAAAGTATAGCACTGGTCCTAGTTCTCAGGTCTTTGGACTTGGACTTCAACTACACCAGCAGCTCTTCTGGCTTTCAGCTTGCCAACTATAGATCTTGGGCCTTGTCAGCCTCCATAATTATGTGAACTAGTTCCTTATAATAAGTCTCCATCTCTGTCTCTCTCTAGATATATATCCTAGTGGATATAGGATATATATAGGTGCCGTCTTACAATTCTGCCTACCACACAAGAATCAGAATTCTAAGAGTTTTGTATATATTTCCTCAATTAAGTCTTTCAATAACCCTATGAAGCAGGTACCATTATTATTTTCATTTTACTGATGAGGAAACTGTACTCAGACAAGTTGAGTCTTATTTTCACATAACACTCTATTATTGCTCTTAGAATTTCATGGCTATATTCCTCCCCCTATCTTGGAACTGGTTTTCCTATCTCCAAGGTTTTCCTCCTCTAATTCATCCTATGCTTCTTGTCCAGACCAAAGTTAATTAAAAATTATTTTTCATTATGTCATTTTCCTAGGTGTAAAGAAATGTACTTTGCTATACATGCTATGTGGCATAGCTATGATATGTTAGAAATTGAGCTTGTGCCCAAATAGGAAAATCCATTCAGCTGTATTCCCTGGTATAGGTTTTGTTATGACAACTTGAAATGTAATTGTTTTAAGTGTGAGGTGGCAGGAGGTGGAGGGGCAAATATAACACAAGGCATGGAGTGTGTGTGGATTGTATTTTCCCAAACTCAGAAGGGAAAAGCAAGTATAGATAAAAGAGTAACAGAGGAGCGGGTTCAGAAACAAATTGGATAGATTAAAATGAAAATATAAAAGCTATGATTTTATTGAGTACATTCATCTGAGAAATGGCAATTATGGTCAGAATGAATCACATTGATTTTAAGAAATGAATAACTTTTAGCCAGGTGTGGTGGTGCACACCTGTAGTCCCAACCACTCAGGAGGCTGAGGCAGGAGGATCGCTTGAGCCCAGGAGTTTGAGGCTGCTGTGAGCTATGAACACGCCACTGCACTCCAGCCTGGGTGATAAGAGCAAGACCCTGTCTCTGTGAGGGTGGGGGGAGAAATGAATAACTTTTGAAACTTAGTTTCATTTCCTTATTCATTTCTGCATATTTGTTGAATGCCACTATGTGCCAAGCACTGTAGGAAATTTATTTACTTTTTCCTGCTGGAGTATTACAGCATCTTCCTCACTGGTTTTCCTGCCTCCTCTCTTGCCTTCCACGCCTTCCCCAACCCAGTCCATTATCCAAGTGGCCAGAGTGATGCTTAAAAAATTCTCTTTCAGTCCTTGACATTCTGCCAATCAAAACTTTTAAATATATTTTCAACTAATTAGGAATAAAATCTGAATCCCATGACCCATAATGTGGCCTAGGAGCCCTCCTCCACTCTGTATTCAACTCCATCTCTTCTGCTCCCCCTTTCACTCACTGCAGCCAGCCCTGGCCTCCTTCCCACGTTCCCTGGATGTGAGAAGCGTATGTCTACTTGAAGCTTTCTCGTGGGCTGCTCATTCTCTCGGTTTAGAAGGTTTCCCTTAGCTGCCTCTTCACTCAGATTGTCTGCTCAAGAGTCACTTCATCAAAGATGCCTTCCCTGACCACCTGAACCAAAATAGCATCTCCCTTTCATCATCCTCTCTGCTTTAGTCTTTTACTTTCTTCCTAGCACTTAGTCACTAACTAATATATAATATGTATTCTTATATATTATAGTTGGTTTATTATCCTTTTCTCTACTTAAGATGTCAGCTCTTGAAAGCTGCATTTTATTTAGTACATTATTCCAGTGACTGGAACCATACCTGGCACATAGTAGGTACTCTACTTGCTGAATGAATGAATGAATGTAAATCCTCTATTTCTTTGTTGCATTTATTTATTTTTTGTTTTTTTAAGACAGAGTCTCGCTCTGTCACCCTAGCTAGAGTGCAATAGAGTCATCATAGTTCACTCACTGCAACCTTAAACTTCTGGGCTCAAACGATCCCAGCCTTAGCTGGGATCAGCCTCAGCCTCCTGAGTAGCTGGGACTGCAGGCATGCACAACCACACCTGGCTAATTTTTCCTATATATATATATATTTTTGAGGCAGTCTCACTCTGTTGCCCTGGCTAGAGTGCCATGGCATCAGCCGAGCTCACAGCAACCTCAGACTCCTGGGCTCAAGTGATCCTCCTGTCTCAGCCTCCCGAATAGCTGGGACTACAGGCATGCACCACCATGCCTGGCTAATTTTTTCTATATATTTTTAGTTGTCCAGCTAATTTCTTTCTATTTTTTTTAATGGAGACCGGGTCTCGGTTTTGCCCAGGCTAGTCTCGAACTCCTGACCTCGAGCCATCCTCCCGCCTCGGCCTCCCAAAGTGCTAGGATTACAGGTGTGAGCCACCATGCCCAGACACTTTTTCCTATTTTTAGTGGAGATGGGGTCTCATTCTTGCCAAGGCTGGTCTCGAACTCCTGACCCCGAGCCATCCTCCCGCCTCGGCTCCCAGAGTACTAGGATTACAGATGTGGGCCACTACACCCAGCCATATGGCATTTATTTTTTTAAATGCTGAAATAAAAATATCATTCAACAATTTTAATGAAGTGGTACAGTTTTATATTTTCCATACATCTTTATCCATTCTTCCTCAGCCCTCTCCCAAAGTATATGATACTTCTGATGGTGAATAGTATTAATTCAAGTTCTGAGAAAACATTTCCCAACAGGATGGTGACATTTCAGGTCAATAGCAGTAGAAATCGAGTTACAGATTTAAAAACATTTAAGAATCTCAGCAAACGGACCTTCTTGATGGCATAAATGCTAACAATCAGAGCTGAATGCAGTTGTAGTACAATCTGAAAGGCTAAAATCTAATGTGAGCAATGAGTGACTCCACTTTCAACTGAGGAGTTATTTCAAAATGACCTATCCAACCAGCTGGGATGCCTTTCAGGCAGGGAAAGGACTGATATGGCATTTAGGAACACACTGGGAGTGAAAGCAGTGCTCCAACCACTCCTTAATGTGATTGAGAAACACAACTTCCAAAAAGACAATTAGTTGACAACAACTGCTTGTTGTTCCCACAGCTTGAAATTTCCTAATGTCAGTGACAAGTAAGCAGGTGATGGTGAAACAGCCAGTTCTCACCACTAATATTTACCTTGTGAAGATGTTTGGAGACTGAGTCAAAGTTTCTACAGGATCTCACACGTAAATATGCCAGAGAAGCGTATGCACAGCATTTTATTAAAATTGGTATACTTGGAGTATACAAATAAATTTAATGATTTAATTGAGACATAACTGCGACTTAAACTTTTTTGGGGGGCAGTAATCTGATTAAATATATACTTTATATGCAACCAATCCCCAGTAATACAAAAATAATAACAATAACAAACCAAACCATAATCAGAGGGCTGAAAAAGAACTCAAGTGTATGATTTTTTTGAAACTCATTCCTGGTAAGTGTCTGTCTTAGTCTGTTGTGCATTGCTATAAAGGAAAATCTGAGATTGGGTAATTTATAAAGAAAAGAGGTTAATTTGGCTCAAGGTTTTGCAGGCTGAACAAGAAGCATGTGCTTCTGGTGAGGGCCTTGGGGACCTTCCATTCATGGCCAAAGGCAAAGGGAAGCCAGCATATCACATGGTGAGGGGGGGAAGAGGATGGGAGGAGGTAGCAGACTCTTCTTAACAATCAGGTATTGTGTGAACTAATAGAGTGAGAACTCACTCTTTACAGCCAGGATGGCACCAAGCCTTTCATGAGGGACCCATGACACAAATGCCTCTCCCCAGGCCCCACCTCCAACCTTGGAGATCAAAATTCAACATGAGATTTAGAGGGGACAAATATCCAAACTGTATCAGGGTCATTTGGAAAGACTTAGGAAGTTTTTTATCTTCTCCTTTTCCTTTTCCTGAAATGAGTTTTTTGTAAATAAAAGTATATAATTGTACTTTACATTTGAAAACTATGCTTTTTGATTCCTAAAGGTATTAGTAAAAATCAATCAACCAAGAAACCAAACCAAACCAAACTAAACTCTACACACAGGCTTTGGTGGCAGAAAGTCTAGGTTCAAGTCTAAGTTCTGGTAATTATTGGCTATGGGACCCTAAGCAAGTCACTTAACCTCTCTGAAGCTTGGCTTCCTTAACAGTAAAATGGGGTTCTTCATATTTATATACCCAAATAGTTGTGATCATCAAATGAGATAATGTGAAAAAACTTTGAAAGCTGCTTTCAAATGTAATGATTGTAATTTATTTCTCATGAGAAGTGGATACCTCATTCCAAAAAGGATTTGAGACAGTTTACAATTTATATAATGCCATAGAATAAAGCAGAAAATAAAGGTAGAAAAATAGAATAACTCATTATGACATTCTTTATAGTTGTTAGGAATTGGCCACAAATTTGGCTAATTCTAAGTTCCTACTAGATAAGCCATAGAGATAAATATTCAGTAAAAACAGACACAAGTCTACTGAGAAAAAAATAAATTAGCTTTTTTTGTGCTTATTGGACTGTGGTACTTATGGTGAGAGAGAGAAGATTGTGCCAGGCTCAGGTATGGAAAGCTGCAGGATAAACTATAGAATCTGCCTTGCATTTCAATTTTATTCAAGAATAAGTTAAAACATTTTAACATTAAAACAAAGATATATCATTTATTGAAAAAAATTATTGAGTATCTATTATGATTCAGATACTGATGTAGGATTTGGGATACAGTGGGAAATAAGAGGTCCATGATCTCATAGAGTTATATTCTAGGACAGAGCAAATGGCACTTGGATCAGAGCTAAAATGAAATTCACAGATAATCAACCTACACATAATTAAAAATTAACATCATATTTTTTTATATAAGGAGAAATAAAAGGAATTTATAATAAAGCAATATTAATTTCAAAATATAAATAAATGCCTAAGCATGATTAAGCCAGAAAGATATAATAAATAAGGCAAGTACTTGCATCTATTTGTAAAAATAAACTAATGTCATTTTTTCTCTGTATTTGACATTTTGAAATAAGGGCTAAATAAGTATATTGTATCTGTATGTACATTTCCCATGAATTCAACTGTTACATCTAGATACAGGCTGACGCAGGTATGTGTCTCAAACATCACAAGATGGGGTCCCTTACTGACATGATTTCTGACATGGTGACAACTTTTGGCACAATCCTAAACAAAATAGAGAATGTAACATTCCTGGAAACTTAAGTATGTACTAAAATTGTCCAAAAAATTTTAAAATTTATATGTAAAATGGAGCTAGTTTCTGGGCTTAGATAACTACAATGGGTTTTCACTTACCTGAATGTCCGGTGGAACACTAAAAAGTCATGTAGAACATTGGGTGATTGGTGGTCGTATGGCCTAACTTTGATTAAAGGACATATAGTTAGTTCCTCTGGCCTCTGTCCACAAAATAACCCAGTAAGGGGCCATCCCATATTTTGAAAACCAGAACAAATCCCCACAAATGTCCAAAGTGTTCCCAGAAGGTGAAACTCCTTTATTGGATAATCATTATTGCAGATGTAGAAGATAAAAAATAATTACTAATAATTCTAGATGCAAATAAGTGCTATGAAGAAAATAAAGCAGTGCTGGTATCAGGTGGGGGTGTGAGACTTCTCTACACAGGAAGTTCAGGGAAGACTTTTGTAGGTTGGCAGGGTTAGAACTGAGACCTGAATGGTGAGATGGAGAAGGCTGTGCTAGGGACTGAGGCAGGAACATTCATGGCAGGAAAATGGCAAAAGCTGGAGTGGGAGCAGATTTAGCGTGTTTAAGGAACAGAAAGAAGGCCACTCACTCTGGGAGGCCGAGGCGGGTGGATTGCTTGAGGTCAGGAGTTTGAAACCAGTCTGAGCAAGAGCAAGACCCCATTTCTACCATAAATAGAAAGAAATTAATTGGGCAACTGATATATACAGAAAAAATTAGCCGAGTGTGGTGGTGCATGCCTGTAGTCCCAGCTACTCAGGAGACTGAGGCAGCAGGATTGCTTGAGCCTGGGAGTTTGAGGTTGCTGTGAGCTAGGCTGACACCACGGCACTCACTGTAGCCTGGGCTACAAAGCGAAACTCTGTCTCAAAAAAAAAAAAAAGAAAAAAAAGAAAAGAAAAGAAAGAAAGAAAAGAAAAGAAAGAAGGCCACTGTGACTGGGGCATAGATCAGAAAGGTAGAAGTCATTGGCTTTCTAGGGCACAGAATGGGTGAGAAATTTCAATGTTTGTGTGTATGTGTGATGCTGGAAGACTGATAGATGATCAGCAGTCCAATTTAAATTATTAATACATTCACAAAGACTCTTTATGGCCTTTGATAAGGTAGAGCCTTTGATGATATGCCTTTCTGGTAACAGGAATTATTAATATCTTATCTGCGGCTAATAATGGACTCTTGGGAAAATGCTCAAGAAGCTGGCATGATTTTTTTTAAAAAGATCTTTTTATTCCTGCTATATACTGGGCACTGTATTTAGTACTTTACATGAATCATCTCATGTCCTTACAACAACTCTGGAAGACAATCATCAATATTCCCATTTTACCAGGGAGTAAATGGGAATTAAATGATTAGCCTGAAATCACTCAGCTAGTAAGAAATACCAATCATTATTGAAATCCACATCTATGGAACTTCAAACTTTATGATTGTTACAGATCTGGAAAGCTGCATAATTTAATGGATGACATTTTGTATCATATTACAATTCCACTTCCATGGTTGGTGGTGGTAAGTCCCAGATAGACAATGCTCTAAAATTCCTGTTTTTCCTTCTGTCTCTTGTGTAAGGGACGTAGTATCCCTTGGTATACCTTGCCAAGGACAAGCAGATCTCTTCTACCGACTTCAGAGGTTAAAAAAAAAAAGTTCTGATAAGAGTTTATTGAATATTTTTATTGCTTTATTTGCTTACAAAAGCAACGCATACACATCATCCCAGGAATTTCATGGACGGCTTAATAAAAATCTAAAGCAGCAAATGTGGAAGCGGAGTGGGAGGTGCTATCAGGGTGACATAATGTGGGAGTCAGATCCTTTACTCAGCTTTCTTATGATGTCGTATCTTTCTGGGTAGTCACTGAGTGACCAAATTGGAACTTTGAACTCCAGTGGTAGGTATACAGAGTTATGGGTATAGAGAGTGACCTCCTGTGTCCCTTTGCATAATTAATTGCAAATCGGACCAGCAATTCCCAGGAGGAGAATTCTGAGCAGCAAAAAAGGACTCAGAATCCTACAACAAAGGACTGAAAGTTTCAGTCAGATACAAAACATAGAACTCAAATTGAAGGAGAAAATACTATCAAGAGAACAAAACAAGTTGAATCCGGGCTCTTTTCCAGCTCTTTATTGTTCTTACACGCTATCCACAATCGCTGTGGCCATGTATTTTTATCTAGTTTTTAAATGTCCCTCCACTTGTGCAGGCTGTCAACTCGCTTCATTTCACTACCCACTTCTCCCAATGTCAGCAGCTCCTCCAAGTTCACGGAGCACTTGGTAGGGAGGACAAGGATTCTTCTATGCAGTCACAAGCTGGGTTTCGGTCACTGGATTACACACTTTGATCGACTCTTTTGTGGAGAAAGCGCGTGCGCGCGGGGTGGGCCGCGGGGGAAGTCCGGGAAGGGCGCCAGGCGGCTCAGCCAACGCGCGGACACGCCCGCTCACGGTCTGTCACACCCGCCTACCGTGTGCGAGCGGTGCGGCTACCTTGGGCCACCGACTCCGCCCCCTTTGGCTCCGCGCCCCTAGCGCGCTGGGCCACAGGCGGTCTCCTAGGAGACCCCGGCCCCTCCGCCCCCGTGCAGTTCCGGTCACGTGCCGCCACGCCGTCCAATCAGCGCCCGCAGCCTGCAGGCTCGCGATTCAAACTGCGGAGGCGCCGGCTCGCGGGGATCCGCGCTGGCGCTGCCTCTGCCGCCCCTGCCAGCGGGCCATGGAGCATCGCATCGTGGGGCCCGGGCCGTACCGGGCCACCAAGCTGGTGAGTGGGCGTGCGGAGACCTGGGCGGAGCCGTGGGCGCCCCGAACCCCGGCCTGCCTGCGGACAGCGTACTTGGTTTTTGCTTCTGCGGGGCAGCCCGGGCCGGGTGTGGAGGCGGACTGAGTCAGCTGGGGTCGCCCTTTAATGGACGAGGCTCACAGAAGGGGAACCCGGCCTGGAGCCCAGCCGGTCGGGTGGGCGTAGCTTCGTCCCCGAGATGTTGGCTGGGTTCTCCTCAATAAACGACGCCTCTTCCTTTAAAGCCCTCCAAAACCAGCCGGTCCCCTCGCCCGTTGTCCTCTGGAATCTTATTTCTATTTGTTATAATAATAATATTATGTATTTTTTAGAGATGGAGTCCCGCTATGTTGCCCAGGCTGGCTTCGAACTCTTGGATTCAAACGATCCTCCCACCCCAGCGCCTAGAGTAGATGGGATAACAGGCGTGCGTGGCGCCCGGCTTTTCTTTCTTTCTTTTATTTATCTATTCATTAGTTTTTGGTCCTTAGGAATCTAACGCCTCAAAGTGGGAGAGGGCTACCCCGCCCCTGCAATGCTCACCGTTTGGGGCCATCCAGGCAGGGCGTGTCTCCCGTCCTGAGTGCACTTAAGTGACACTTGACAAGGTGTTCTAAAAGTGCTCAGACCTGGAGTGCATCACCCTGGCCACGGTTCTGGCCCCTGGCGTTTCTCTTTATAATAGCACCTATCTAAATAAGGCTTGGCCCAGATGGATGGTCTGAACTGTTGATGGTCCTGGGTGCTGCCTTTTCTCCTGGAAAGAAAGCTTTGGTATTCAGAGGTGTACTTCTCCTTTATGATCCGGAGCCAGTAATTTTAGTGATTTCTGCCTCAAAGGATTACTAGAGTGGAATGAAGGATAGACCACTTTGAGAATCTGATAAATATTATAGATCCTCTTCACAGAAAAATGTACATGCCGGATACTCATGCAATTTTATATATGATTTCAGGAGACTTGGGGGAGACTGTGACATTGTTTCATTTAGCTTAAAATGACAACTGTTTACTCATGATTCTGTGGGTCAGCAATCTGGGAAGGACTTAGGTCAGTGGTTCTTCTGTTGGGGTCACTTATATGCCACAGTCATCTGGTGACTTAGCTGGGACTGGATGAGGTAATATGGCCACTTGACTTTGTCCTGGCTGTTAGCTGAGCCAAGTGTAGACAGCTTAGCCCAGATACCTTCAGATAGTGGTCTCATGGTTCCAGCCTAGCCTAGCTAAATGAAGGTTTCCACTTGTGACTTTGTTTCAAATCTCATTGGTTAAGGCAAGTCAAACAGCTAAGTTGGATTCCAGAAATTTAACTCCACTTGTTGAAGGACAGAGTGGCAAAGTCACATTATAGAAATGTGTGTGAACAGGATGAGAGGAATTATAGCACTCATCTTTGCCACCAATCTACTATAGACACCCAGAATGATTATTCCTTTAAGAAAAATCCAACACATAAAAATATGAATTTTGGGGGGAGCTAGCTGCTGAGAGGTATGGATGGTGTGGCAGGGAACAAATCGGATTTTTAAAAAATGGTGTTTTCATATCTGCTTCCACTTCACAATTGTCTGAACGTTGGAAACCATCTAGGGTCAGGGCTATTGGTCTAACTTTAGGGATGAGGTAGAGGTTGTACTGTATCAGGGACTTTCAAAAACTTACTCTCTTTTGGGGAGGGAAAGTAAGGCATCTAACTCCTCCCACCAGTTTACTAATCGTTCTTATGCAAGGGAAACATAGGGAAGTGTAACTAGTCCATATTCTTCCTGCCTTAGACTAAAAAATATATAAATTACATCATAATTGAAACTGTTTTAAATCTCATATTCATAGAATTGTATGAGGTGCCTCTTTTCATGGATGCAAAGGGCCCATGTATAGAGAAACTACTGGATTCTGAGTCACATTAAAATATTATCAAAGGAATTTATAAAGGAAAGTGCTCTCTGCTCTCTAGAAGTCTTCAGTCCCCAAGAAATTATATTCAGGCCACATTTAGACTGATCAAGTTAAGCAGAAAAATTATGTGGCTAATTAATGAAAACATCTCAATCTCATCAGAATTTCTGAGGTAATCAATTCAGTTCTTAACTTTATGCTATTTGAGAAATATAATATTAAACTGAGATTTGGAAAATAGAAAACAATAGCCAATTTTTTTTTTTAAAGTGAGGATTCCTGATATCAGTGTTTGCAGCTGACTTTTAAAGGTGCTTTTCCCAATTGTAAAATCTGTAATTGTTTCCCCAGTATAATTCAGTTATACCTTAAACTTATTACCGATAAATCATAAAGTTTGTGGCTGGTCCTCTCTTTACTTATCTGCCCTAGCTGGCCTTTCTTCCCTGCACCTCTAGCATACCATTCCCCCTTGTTTCAACATCAGCCTCATCCTAATCTTTCTTCAGGAAAGGCTTGGGGAAAAAATTTATGGGTATAGAAACACTAGGCCTTTATTTCCTCCTTTCATGGCTCTCTCTACTTTCTCAAAGCATGTACAGCTCCATTTTCTAAAGCACCAGAAGTCTTATTTGAAAATAATATTTTACAATTTAGATAAATTTTTATGGCAAAAATCAAATGACAGACTCAATTTGTGGTGAGTATGGAAGCTAATTAGCCATTTATACATCTTCACTGAAATCACTTTCCTTTTTGTAACTCACATATCTATAGTTCATTAAAGTGAAAAGAATGAGAATTCTTTTTCTAAAAACTGTTTAGATATACTGATCTTTTCTTTGAACTTATTCTAAGTCATCTGTATGGTCTCACTCAACTGGCAAACTTTAAAAGGCATAGCTATCCTTGACTCCAAGAGCTGGAATGGCAAGGTCACACAAGCAAGTATTTGGCAAGTGCAGGTAGATCTAGAATTGGTTGTCACTAAGCTCCCAGATCAATCTTCTTTATATCACCATTACCATAATATTTTTGGTACTAAGAAGGAAGGAAATTGAATAAATGTCCTGGAGAAAAGAGCAAGAAGCACAACACTTAGTGTTATAGCTTATGATTTGCCTCCTGATGTTAAGCAAAAACAGTTGTGTTGTGTGATTCTTTTTCCCTTAAACTAGGGGTCTGAAACTAATAAGTAAAACAAAAGATGTTTTTATTTTTATTCTTTTTTTTTTTTTTGAGACAGAGTGTCACTTTGTTGCCCAGGCTAGAGTGAGTGCCATGGCGTCAGCCTAGCTCACAGCAACCTCAATCTCCTGGGCTCAAGCAATCCTCCTGCCTCAGCCTCCCGAGTAGCTGGGACTACAGGCATGCGCCACCATGCCCGGCTAATTTTTTCTATATATATTAGTTGGCCAATTAATTTCTTTCTATTTTTAGTAGAGACGGGGTCTCGCTCTTGCTCAGGCTGGTTTCAAACTCCTGACCTTGAGCAATCCGCCCGCCTCGGCCTCCCAGAGTGCTAGGATTACAGGCGTGAGCCACCGCGCCGGGCCACAAAAGATGTTTTTAATCACACAAAACTATTTAGTCTTATTTGCTCTAAAGATGATCTCTTCAAATGTTATGGCATGGAAAAAAAAACACATTCTTAAGCTCTTACTCTTTGTTGACATATGATATTTTGGATATTTTCTTTATAAATGTGACTGAGAATGGTATATTGCTAGATTCTTTAAAGATAATTTTTTCTGAGCAGAGTAGCCAAATAATCACTTGATTATATTTGGAAATAAGTGGGAGCAGAGACCAAGGTCCTCACTAGGCTTTGAAAATCTAAAGTGTCTATGTATTAAGTAAATACAATTCATAATGATAAATGCCATTCAAAATCAAACTAAGTAAATTCAAAATTCTATTTATAAATTCTTGTTAAAAAGAGATATAAGCCCTTGATAAGGATGTTTAGCTAGATATTTTCTAATATGTAATGAAAGCCAGCTGTCAATAGAACAGTTAAAAATCCATTTTGAATCCTAATGGATTTTTTTTTTTTTTGAGACAGGGTCTCACTCTGTCACACAGACTAGAGTTCAGTGGCATGATCATAGCTCACTGCAATCTTGACCTGCTGGGCCCAAGTGATCCTCCTGTCTTAGCCTTCCCAGTAGCCTGTAGCATGCACCACCATGCCCCGATACATTTAGTCTGTTGATGTTAAATGCAAAAGCCTCCCAAAGTGCTGGGATTACAAGCATGAGGCCCTGCGCCTGGCCCTAATGAATTTTTTTTTCCTTGTATAGAGGAATGCAATGAGTTGAAAGCTCTTGCAGAAGAGTAAAAGTGTGAGAATTCAAAGCATTTTAAAAAAAGACTACAAGGGGGCCTTGTCCTACCAGAGATTTAAACTTAGCATTAATTGACTATAATCACAACTGTATGGTATTGTGCAGGAATAGACAATAGCTTAATGGGATAGAAACAGAATCAGAATCAAGAAAGGTAATAGGTGAGGTAACTTAGTAGTATTTCAGTTCATTTAGAAAAGCATAGCATAATTGGCTCTCCATAGAAAAAAATAAAGTTAGAGATTCCCTCCCTCTCACAATAAAAAATTCCAACTAAAGATTGAAATATTAAAAAAGAAATCCTCCAAAATATTAAAACATAATTTTGATAAGCATTTTTAATACCTCAGGATGGTGATGGTTAATTAAGAGAGTAAATCCTGAAGCCATAAAGAAAAGAAAGATATATTTACTTCCTTAAAACAACAATCATCATCAACAACAAAACCATTATATAGCCAGAGGCAACAAAGAAATTGGTAGGCCAAGAGAAAATATTCCTACCATATATGAAAAAGGTTTAATATTACATAATTACTCATTCAATACATATTAAATGTATACACTATATATCAGGCATTGTCCTTGTTTGTAAGGATACTGAACTGAACAGAACTGATTAACTTTCCTGACTTCTGTGCATTTAACATTAATAGAGTAAACAGTTATTAACATTGATTTAAAAATAAAAGAGATAATTCAATAGAAAAATGGCAAATCTTAGAAGAATATGACTAAAGGTCAAGATAGGAAAATGCGAACAAAATATAGATATATCATTTCTTTTACATAGATTGGCAGAAATGAAAAAAGTGATAACATCTGCTGGTTGAAGGATAAGGATACATTGTTGGTGGGAATGTGAATTGCTACAACTGATTTAAATATGCTGATACTTTGTAGCTATCTATCAAAAATAAAGCCTTGTTACTGTAGGTTATATGAACAAGGATACACTTATAACATGTTTGTAAAAAAATCAGAGTGGAAACAACTTGAATGCCCATTAGTTAGAAAATGGTGAAGTAATTATGGAACATTCTTAAGAATGGGCTAGATCCACAGGTATTGACACAGAGTGATATCTATGGTATGTTAGGTGCAAAAGCAAGTTATACAATAATGTACATAATATGATCAGTCAGATTTCTTAAAAAGGAGGTAACAACACACAAACATACAGGGCAAAAATTTTGTATGTGCATCTATATGTTTGATAGATGTATGGGATTGGAGAGAGAGATACAGACTTTTTTCTGTATTTAGTTTGTTTCAATGAGCATTATTCTGCAATTAAAAGAACAGAACCCATTCTACTAAGTGAAGTATCTCAAGAATGGAAAAACAAGCACCACATGTACTCACTCACCAGCAAATTGGTATTAATGGATCAACACCTAAGTGGACATATAGGAGTAACATTTATTGGGTGTCGGGAGGGGGGAGGGGGGGAGGAGGGGAGGGGTATATATAACCACAACGAGTAAGATGTGCAACGTTTGGGGGATGGACATGCTTGAAGCTCTTACTTGAGGGGGGAGGGGGGCATGGGCAATATAAGTAACCTTAACACTTGTACCCCCATAATACGCTAAAATAAAAAAATAAATACAAAATAAAATAAAAAAAAGAACAAGGAGAAGACTACTAAACCATCTGGGTCAATTAATAGATATAGTTAGTCATATTTGGAAATATTGAGTCCTAGAGAGCTGTGTCTTCATTATGTTTAGTAATGCATAAGGTGTTATGCATTAAGTAAACTTAGGTGATAATGATTATGATCAATCAACATAAATAAATGAAAATCTTTTGTATAGCCCCCTCCCCATCCTCACCCCACATAATTGATTATGACTTTTTGGTGCAAATATTCTAATGAGAAATGAAAGCTAGGTGTCCACAGAGCATTTTAAAAATCAGTGATTAACAACATGTAAAACTTGTTTAAAAGTATATTAATGTCCGTAGGTACTTGGTATGGTGAAATGCCACTTGAAGTCCATAGAATGGGGATTCTAGATCTTATTCTCAGACTAAGTACCTGGATGACATTTGCCAAGTTGTGTATCCTGCTAGGGTCTTGATTTTGTCCCAAAGATTTTTTTTTCTGGCTATAGGATAGATTGAACTATATAATTTGTTTTAAGAGATTATCCTGGAAATTTTATATATTATCCTTATATTTGAGGAATACTTTATCTTTTACTGAGGACTTTCACAGCCATGATGTCATTTGATCTCACAGTAACCTTGTGAGGTGGGTGGATAGGTAGAGAAGTTAAATTAACATTCATGGACACTATGGGCTCTCTTTCTACTATTCATTATTTTGTTCTAGCCACTTTGCCCTGCTTTTCCTGTTTGTATACATTCTCTCCTTCATCCACTCACTTGGTTTTTTTTCTTCCAATGTCTTTCCTCTTCTCCACATCCAGTTTACCACTGCAACCAGCCAATTCATATTTATCAACTTTCAGGTTAGTAATCAACAGTTGTGGATTGCTAATGAGGGTTTGTTTTGGGGGCTTTTTTTTTTTTTTTGAGACAGGATCTCACTCTGTTGTTCAGACTGGAGTGCAGTGGTGCAATCATAGCTCACTGTGACAGCAAAAGCCTGGGCTCAAACAATCTTCTCAACTTACTGTCCCAAGTAGCTCAGACAACAGGTGCACGCCACCATGCTCGGATAATCGTTTTATTTTTTGTGGAGATGAGGTTTCACTATGTTTCTCAGGTTGGTCTTGAACTCCTGGCCTCAAGCAATCCTTCTACCTCAGTCTCCCAAAGTGCTGGGATTTTAAGCATGAGTCCCCATGCCCAGCCAAGAAATATGTTTTAATATGTGAGCATGTGTATATGTATGTGTGTTTTTGTTTTTAGGTTTTAGAAACTTTTTTTAAATTTTTTTTTTTTTTTCTTTGAGACAGAGTCTCACTTTGTTGCCCAGGCTAGAGTGAGTGCCATGGCGTCAGCCTAGCTCACAGCAACCTCAGTCTCCTGGGCTCAAGCGATCCTTCTGCCTCAGCCTCCCGAGTAGCTGGGACTACAGGCATGTGCCACCATGCCCAGCTAATTTTTTCTAAATATATTAGTTGGCGAATTACTTTCTTTCTATTTAAAGTAGAGACGGGGTCTCGCTCTTGCTCAGGCTGGTTTCAAACTCCTGACCTTGAGCAATCCGCCCGCCTTGGCCTCCCAGAGAGCTAGGATTCTTTTTTTAAATTTTTTTATATTTTTTTAGAGATGGGGTATCCCTATGTTGCCCATGCTGTTTGCAAACTCATAGCCTTAAGTAATCTTCCCATCTCAGCCTCTCAAGTAGCTGGGGTTACAGGAATGAGCCACCAGGCTTGGCTATGTTTAGGTTTTAATTAAGCATAACTTATAGAAAAGTATGCAAATCATAAGTGTACAACTTAATAAATTTTCATAAAGTGAACACCACTTGTAACCAACACTTGGATCAAGAAATATAACATGACCAGCAGCCCAGAAGTCTCCCTGCCTCATCTCAGTCTCTACCTCCTTACAAAGGTAACCACTATCTTGATTTCAAATGCCATGGATTACTTTGACCAGATTTTAAACTTTATGTAAATCAAATCATACAGCATTTACTTTCATATTTAGCCTCTCTATCTCAATATTACATTTCTGAGATTCATCTATGTTATTACATGTAGCAGTAGTTCATTTTCATTGTATTCTAGTGTATGAATATATCATAATTTATTTATCTGTTCTTATGTTGACATTTGGATACATTATGAATAGTGCCACTATGAACAGTGTGTCTTGGGGAATATATACATGCATTTCTGTTGGAAATATACTTAGGAATGGAATTGCTGAGTCCTAAGGTATGCTTATATTTAGCTTTTGTAGATATTGCCAACCTATTTTTCAAAGTGATTGTACCAATTTATATTCCTTCCAGCAGTGCATGATTTTGTAGTTCCTTCACCTTCTCAGCAGTGCTTAGTATTGAGTATCTTCTTTTTGTATTTTTTTTAAAAATTTTATTTTTAAATTGTAAATTGACAAATTACAGTTGTATATATTTATGTGATGTTATGTTTTATGGATACAATGGAATTTACTCAAGCTAATTAACATATGCATCTCTCAAATACTCATTTTTATGGGGAGAACACTTATTTATTACTTAGTGATTTTAGAGAAATTATTGCTTAGAGAAATTTATTACTTAGTGATTTTGTATATACAATACATTATTATTTACTATATTCACTATGCTGTACAATATATCTCAAAAACCCTCTTATTTTTCCTGTCTTGTTGAGGCTTTGTACCATTTTATCATCATCTCCCCTTTTTCCCCACTCCCCTCAACTACCATTCTACTCTCTGCTTCTTTGTGTTCAATTGTTTTGGATTCCACATATAAGTAAGAACACGCAGTATTTGTGCATGGCTTATTTTACTTAGCATAATGTTCTCCAATTCTATCTATCTGGTCACAAATGACATTTCTTTTTTTTTTTTTTTTTTTTTTTTTTTTTTGAGACAGAGTCTCACTTTGTTGCCCAGGCTAGAGTGAGTGCCATGGCGTCAGCCTGGCTCACAGCAACCTCAAACTCCGGGGCTCAGCGATCCTCCTGCCTCAGCCTCCCGAGTAGCTGGGACTACAGGCATGCGCCACCAGGCCCGGCTAATTTTTTGTATATATGTTTTTAGTTGGTCAATTAATTTATTTCTATTTTTGGTAGAGACGGGGTCTCGCTCAGGCTGGTTTCGAACTCCTGATCTTGAGCAATCCGCCCGCCTCGGCCTCCCAAAGTGCTAGGATTACAGGCGTGAGCCACCACGCCCGGCCGACATTTCTTTTTTAAGGCTGAGTAGTATTACATTGAGTATATATACCACATTTTCTTTATTTATCTGTTGATGGACACTTAGATTGATTCCATAACTTAGCTACTGTGAATAGTACTGCAGTGAATATGGGTGTGCAGACATACTTCAACATACTTATTTCAAATCTTTTGGGTAAATACCCAATAGTGAAATGGGTGGATCTGCCTATCTTTTTCATTTTAGCTATTTTGATAGGCATGTTGTGATACTGACTTGTAGAGTTCTGCATTTCACTGATAATTAATGAGGTATAGCATCTTTGCATATGTTATAGGACATTTGGAGATCTTTTTTTTGTGAAGTGTCTATTTAAGTCTTTTTCTATTTTCTATTGGTTTGTCTTATTGATTTGAATTTTTAATTTTGTTTTAGAAAATTCTGGATATATGTTATTCTACTCTATGGCTTGCCTTGTTTCTGTGTGTGTTTTTAAGAAATTTAGAAAAGACTTAAAATCCAGGCCAATTTAATTTGGAACATGACTCATAACAGTGTAAAAGGAAGTCGAAAGATTAATATGGTTAGGAACAAAAAGCTGTTTGAATTTGGCCAGGAGGAAGACATGATTGAGAGTTAGAGCAGAATTAAATTTCATGAGGTTAAGAAGTTGGTTTAAAAAGTAGAGAAAGTTAAAGACCAATTAAGCATTTGTGTATTGAATACCTCGTGTGGGTGGTTTACTGTGTCACATATTTAGGGTGCATGCATGCAGAAACACCATTTCTGACTTTCAAGCACCTGCCGTTGTATACTCAGGAATTGCTAGTATGGATGAGAAGGTTGACCATCAAAGATAGAAGAAAAATGGGACAATAGTTGCTTAGGTGGTTGGGGAGTAGAGAGTATGAAGAGAAACCTGGAAAGAAAGGCATGATCAGAAGGGAAAATAGGAACCAGGATTGGGTAAAAAAGACAGAAAACAAAACCCAAACAAAAAACCCACCGTGAGATCAGAAATATAGTCGAAAGAAAAAGGTAAAATCAGAAAATCTGATTTTAATAGGCATAGAGGTGAGAAATAAAAGATTCAGAGTTTGTGAAGTGATATACTTGTAAGAGAAGAGTGATTATGTGTGTGATTATGATATGACTGAATTTTGAGGACTTTTAGGAGGACTGCTGGGAAGCCTAGATTTCTAAAAAGATGTTGAAGTAATTATGTAGGAAGAAAATTGATATGTGAACATTGTGTTTAATTTAGGATGGCTGATGAAAATGTAATTGTGTGGATTGATTTTTAAAGTAGTATGTTCTGCAGAATTTTTAATTAGTATGTCAAGAAGTAACATAGTGACTGAAGTATAAATCAAGAGGTGTGAATTTGGATGCCTTTAGCTTGATACGCAATATTCTCCTTAGCTTTCTTACATATAAAGGCACTTCTTCCTAATTTGCCAGGTCCTTTTCGTACTAGCTGTTATTGAAATACTACAGTGTGGTAATATTATGAGAGAGAAGTGATTGAAGTATGGTATATACACAAAACAGAATACTATGCAATATAGAGAGATAGATCTACATATATTGACATAGTAGGTACCCAGTGCATATTTTTTAAATGAATGAAGAGAAAAATGTTTAAGATATAATTTAAGTGGGGGAAATAAAGTACAAAGACACTAAATATAATCTGATTCTTTTGAGGCTGGAGAAAAACATATACTTTATCAGTATTAGATATTTATTACCAAGATAGAACTTTTTTAGGCATTACATACTAAGTTATTAAAACAGTAATTTCTCTATTTTCACCTGCAAATATTGTTCCTTACATTATACATAAAAAAACTCCACTTATTTATTTATTTATTTTTGTCTTCCAAAGGCAACATGTGATCATTGTAAACAATTAACATGTTGTGGAAATATGTTACACAGTATAAGTTGCCCATATATTCCTACCTCAAAAGAGATGATCTTTTTTCTTTTAACAGTGTGTTATATATTCTTTTAACTTTGTATATGCATATACTAAAGTAGATATAATCAGATTATGTATATTGTGTTTTACCTTTTTCTCATACTTAATTATATCTATGTCTAGAGCTATTGATATAATTATTTTATGGCTATTCTCTTTAATCAATTTCTATTCAAATTCTAATTTTTCTCTGGTAAAAACAGTATATGAAAAATTCTTATAAATGCTTTTTTTAAATACCCACATTTGTTAAATATAATTTAACATAAATAAATTTCAACTTGTAAATGTTTTTTATCTCATATGTATGCTTCTAACTATATGGTGACTCCTTAAAAGTAGAGTGCCTGAATAAAAAGAGATCAAATCTTAAATAAGCATTTATTAAACACTTACTAGATTTCTTTTCTGGAGCTAGCTTTAAAACAATATGGAGATGAGACTTTTGCTTTTTCTTTAACATTTTTTATTTTCAGAAGAATATAGAAAGAACATGGATTTTAGATTCCAGATTTAGATTTGGATATACAAATTGGTTCTAACACTTATTAGCTATGTAGTTTGGAGTAAATTCCTTCATTTCTGAAAGATGGTTTTATTATGAGGAATATATATATACACACACACACACAAAGCCACATGGGGAGAAAAGTTTATAATATTCTAGTCTAAAAGGAACAAAAAGGATAATCATTTATTCACATGTTTATATCTTATTAGTAGAAGCAAAGACCTTAGGCAAGAGGCTCATGATGGGGATGGGACAATTCTGAGGGGTGCCAGGAACATCCTCGTTAGTGGTGTTTCTGGCATAGGACTGTGGAAAGGCTTTACTTGTTTTTATATAATGAGGGTTCTCCAGCACTGCCAGTTTGTATCTGTAACCTCTTTCCTCTGCTAGCTGCCTGGTGGGATGCTGAATATGTCAATACTATGTCCTTAATGGTTCCAGTATGAACTAAATGAATCCGCTTATTTATTCTGGGCCTTTCTGATTCCTGTTTTCTTGCTCACTGATGTCACTTTATGCACCAATAAGGAGGGAAGAAGCTGAGTTTTCATGAAGTTATTGGAAAGTGACATCTAAGAGAGACATCTGGTTTTTGTCTTCAAGGATGTGTGAGACATGGTAGCTTGTGTGCCCCTTCAGTGATGTCTTAGACTAGAAGGAAACTGGATTTTTTTTTCCTTTTTGCCACCCTCCTCATTTGCTGGCAGAAACTGGAAGTTTTTGAGTACTTATCATGTGCCAACCCCTGTGCGTGGTGCCAGTAAATGGCAGAACTGGGATTTGAACCCAGGTCTAACTCTCTACCTAATGTTTTCCACATTCTGTGAGGGATGATTCTATCCTAGTGAAGTGGTTCAGAGTTTCTTCATTTCGAGGTCAGGAACATTCTGTTGTGAACATTGCCAGCAGTATATTATAGCGAGTCAGAATGTACTCAATCTGACAACAGTGCTTTCTTAAAAGGTTCCTAAATAAAGTGGAAGTAGTGGGGTATGTATTCTGTGGCTTTAACTAAAGTGGGTTGAATCAACATGTGGTATCCTGTTTCTTAGCAGGCTGACTGTACACAACACACACCTCCCATTTTAAGTTCCATGGTTTTTGACTCCCCAACTCTGAAATTTTCTGAGTTTCTGGAGCCATGGTTTTATTTTGTACAAATTTCTATAGAAAAGTATTAACTGCACCAAAGCCACATTTTTGTCAGCAGAGGCTGGACTAAACCCTGGTCAATGGAGACTCCATTAAGGGGTCTTTTCAGTATATTCACTCAGCTCTGACAGTCATACCCACCCAGTTAATAAATATAACAACAGTGATACTATAATATCTAACAGTTATTAAATATTTCTTATGTGACAGGCACTGTGATAGGCTTCATAGATACTATCACACATTATTTCGTCTTGTGTTTGTAACATTCCTATCATGTGGGTGCTGCTTTACAGCTGGATAAAAGTAGGCCTAACTAGCAGTGAGTTGGAGGTTGCCCAGCTGGTCAATAGCAGAGCAGCCTCTGGACCCAGCAATATTTGACTTCAGAGCTTGCACTATACTCTGTCTATTGCTTCCATGTGGTATCTGTGAAGATACCATGCATACTTAAACCTCTGGGTTCTTTCAAAATAGCCTCAGAATCAAGAGATATTTTTAAACTAATATATTATTTGAAGTATCTAGTAGCTATTCTTTCCAACAGCTTTGTTTTGCATGTAAGCAAAAACTGGCTATTTACTTTTAAAAGATTCATCTTTGTGGTCTTGAGCCATTATATTATATTATCTTATGTACCTCTCTTTTCTCCCCATATAGTGCCTTTCACATAATAAATGATCTATAAATATTTGCTGAGTGAAGTAAAGTCATATTATGCCTGGGACTCTGATAAATGAATTATGTATAAAGGGCTTAGTTTTAACCATTTATTATCACATGCTTTTTCATTTATGCAAAAACCCATTAATAGAGCAACTTGACAGCTGTCTCAATCAGTACTTCTTGAATGAATAAATGATGAACTAGACTTGAAAAGTTGCATTTTTAAGACTTTTCTATTAATATATTTTTGTTTTAATTGTGATAAAATTTACATATTATAAAACTATTTTAACCATTTTCAAGCATATAGTTCAGTGGTATTTATTAAGTACATTCACATTGTTGTGCAACCATTGCCACCATTCATTCTTCAAAACTTTTCTTTAGAGTTTGAAGTCTTTCAATAAAAAATTTGCAGGACTCCATTTATTCAAGCAGTTTTTTAAGTGGAAAAATTACATTCATCAGTTTAAATATTTGGGATGTAATAACATTTAAAAAAATCAGTTGAGTACTAAATGTCATGCTCTGTTTTCCCCTAGTGGAATGAAACAGTGGAGCTTTTTCGTGCTAGGATGCCCTTAAGGAAACATCGCTGTCGTTTCAAGAGTTACGAACATTGCTTCACAGCGGCTGAAGCTGTAGATTGGCTACATGAGCTGCTGAGGTGCAGTCAGAACTTTGGCCCTGAAGTGACTCGCAAACAAACGGTCCAGCTGCTAAAAAAATTCTTGAAAAATCACGTTATTGAAGACATCAAGGGAAAGTGGGGTCAGGAAGATTTTGAAGACAACCGTCACTTATACAGGTAACAGCAGCATGTAAAGCCAGGGGTCCTCAAACTATGGCCTGTGGGCCACACGCGACCTGCCGAAGACATTTATCTGGCCCGCCAGGTGTTTTTGTCGCAGCTGTCTGTCCAGCTTAGCGGCTGACTTGTCCGGGCCTGCAGTGCACATGTGTGGAATGTGCACTGCACTCTCCAACGGCCCTCCAATGGTCTGAGGGACAGTGAACCGGCCCCCTGTTTAAAAAGTTTGAGGACCCCTGAAACGAGAGGAATGGGTTGATGAGTGGATCTGGTCCAAGGCTGCTAAAACTTCCTGTTATGAAAGAATTTATCTTGTCCATTGAAATGATGGTATCTATTTGCGATTTGTTGAGTGGATAACTGAATGTGTTGTTAGAGACAATTGTAGTTTTTCTTGGCCGTTTAGAACACCCCAGAATTGTTTTTTCTTGGAATGATTTTTCAATAAGGAAATCTTTTCTTGCCTTTTGCTCACCTGGGAGCACAACTGCAATAACTTAGTACTTCTGGAGAATCCGAAAGAGTGAAACAGTAGCTCTGGGTTCAGCTTTTCTGAGCAAAGAGGATTGGCATAATCAGGGGGTAAGTGGCAGAGTGCATCTGATCTTTAAACAGGTCAAGGCCCATATGAAGAATTGTGCTAGAATTCCCTGATGTCTCAGATTAAGCCTGACAATGCAAGTCTGTTTTTCCCCAAATATGTTCATTCATGTTTCAGTGTTATTTTACGATGTGGACAGTTACTACCAGATAATCTGAGGGAAAATGGTGATCTTTCTCCTTTTGCTTCTCTTCTTCTCACTGCACAATAGGCTGTTTTATTGCAGGAGTGGAGGGCCCTACCTAAGATTTAGGTGTGGGAGAAGATCAAAGAGGAATGAAGTCACACAAATCAAGAAGAAGAATTGTTGTGTAATCTACAGAGCTGTCTACCAAAGTGCTAAGAACCCTGAGGGGAATTAAAAGGAAAAATGGAAAATATGGATCCTTAATATTTGCTTTCTTTTTTTTTTTTTTGAGACAGAGTCTCACTTTGTTGTCCAGGCTAGAGTGAGTGCTGTGGCGTCAGCCTAGCTCACAGCAACCTCAAACTCCTGGACTCAAGCGATCCTCCTGCCTCAGCCTCCCGAGTAGCTGGGACTACAGGCATGCGCCACCATGCCCGGCTAATTTTTTATATATGTATCAGTTGGCCAATTAATTTCTTTCTATTTATAGTAGAGACGGGAGTCTTGCTCTTGCTCAGGCTTGTTTTGAACTCCTGACCTCGAGCAATCCACCCCCCTCGGCCTCCCAGAGAGCTAGGATTACAGGCGTGAGCCACCGCGCCCGGCCAATATTTGCTTTCTTTAAGGAATGTAATTACAGCACATTGAATGAGGGTACCCAATGCTGTTTTTTGTTGCAATGATTTTTCAGTAAGGAATTCTTTTCATGCCTTTTGCTTACCTAGGAGGATGGCTGTAACAATTTAGGACTTCTCATGGAGAATCTGAAAATGTGAAACAATAGTTGAGAAAAGTGGCTTTTAGCAGAGAAAAACTGGCACTCTCATACCTGAACCATTGGTTTGTCTCCCTCTTGGACTATTTGCTGAGAGCAGAGTGAGGGTGGTCACAAGTGCATAAGGTGAAGAACAAATACTGCCGTATATTTAGAATCTAACTTCCTCGTGGATTTTTGCCAGCAGCCTCCAGCATCCAGATATCAAGATTGTCATCTGAGCAATTAGTCATTTTTCCAGTTGGCAGTTATTTCTGGCTTTGATAATCCAACTTTTAATTAGGATCTTGGTGCTCTCAGCCTATTTTGAGACTTGAGTGCTTATTAGCATCAGATAGTGGAAATTGTAGCCCTGGTTTGACATGCCACACTTCACTGGGATTCTTAAGTGATTATTTCTCTTGGGAAACTAATTGCTTGTACCCCATCGAGATTTAGCTAGAACACTTCTGAAAGATTCTCTGGATGAGTAACTTCCAATCTGTTCTATTGTTACTTAAATTGGGTACCTCTCCTTGAGTCCCATGAGACTTTATGGATCCTCAGAAGAGTGAAATTAGAGCATATTCTAGGAGCTGGCCACACAGCACTGACTGTCAAGACATGTTTCACTTCAATATTAAGGCTTAATCATGTATCCCATTAAAAAAAATAAGAGTACACAAGACAGATTAAATTCATTCATTAAATAATGATTTTTTTCCTCCAGTTTCTCTAATAGAATGCTTGTAAGGCATAAATGGAGCAATGTTTTCTTTCATTATTTGCCACCTGAAAGTTCATTGTGGCTTTCCATTTTCCTTGAGTGGAAGTTCTGTAAGTTAGGCACTGACTTTTGCCATTTGCCTAGATTAATCTGGGATGAAATCTATTTAGACATGTAAATCATTTGTTAAGGTGCCTGTGCCTTGAATTGAGAGTGAGCTAATGAGTTGCAGCCAGCTGTTACATACATGTGGGCTTCTATTACTGGTACTCAAGATCATCACATCACCATCATGTGCCGGTGCTCCAAGAAAGAACACTGTGCTGCCACACCTGCTGTATCTCCTACTGCTTTCCATAGGTGACGAGTACTACCAGTTATCATGAAAGCAGAAGAGAGAGAGCATGAGCTAATTTGAAAGCAGATGGAAAATTAATGAGGTGGCAAAATTCAGGGACAAACTTCTAAATATCTAGCTTTGTGGAAGAGGACCCTTCTTAAAAAATTTATTTATTTTAATTTTTTCTTTCATTTTTAGCTGACATGCAATGTACATATTTATGGGGTAGAGAGTGACATATTGATGTATACAATGTGTAATGATCAAGTCAAGTAATTGGGATATCCATTACTTCAAACATGTATCATTTCTTTGTATTGGGAACATTTAAAATCCTCTCTTCTAGCTCTTTGAACATAAACAATATAACTATATTCACCCTATAGTGCTACAGAACACTAGAACTTATTCCTCCTATATAACTATAATTTTGTATTCATTAACCAACCACTTTCTATCTTCCTCTCCCTCTACCTTTCCTCTAATAACCATAATGCTACCCTCTTCTACCCCCTACTTTCATGAGCTCAATTTTTTAAGACCCCTCATATGAGTGAGAACATGGCATTTATCTTTCTATGCCTGAATTACTTCACTTAACATAATGTCATCCAGGTTTATCCATGTTGCTGGGAATGACAGAATTTCATTCTTTTTTGTGAATAGTATTCCATTGTGTATTAATACCACATTTTCTTTATCAGTTCATTTTTTGGTAGACATTTAGGCTGATTCTATATCTTCGCTATTGTGAATAGTGCTACAGTGCAGATATCTTTTTGATATACTGATTTTTTTTCCTTTGGATAAATAACTTAGTATTGGGATTACTGGGTCATATGGTAGTACTATTACTAGTTTTTTGAGAAACCTCCATACTATTTCTCATAATGGCTGTACTAATTTACATTCCTACCAACAGTGTATGTATTTCCTTTTCTCCACATTCTTACTAGCATTTGTTATTTATTTATTTATTTTTTGATAATAGCCACTTTAACTGATGTGAGATTGTTATCTCATTGTGGTTTGGATCTGGATTTCCCTGATGATTAGTGATGTTGAATATCTTTTCATATACTTATTGGTCATTTGTATGTCTTTTCAGATTCTTTGCCCATTTGTTAATCAGATTATTTGCATTTTGCTGTTGAGCTCCTTGTATATTCTGAATGTTAGTCCATTGTCAGATGAATCATTTGCAAATATCTTATTCCATTTTACCGGTTGTCTCTTCACTCTGTTGATTGTTTTCTTGATATAATCCTGTTTGTCTGTGTTGCCTGTGCTTTTGTAGTTTTTGTTGCCTGTGCTTTTGTAGTTTTACCCATAAAATTTTTCCCTAGAACAATGTCCTGAAGCAGTCTCCCTATGGTTTCATCTAGTAGTTTTATAGTTTCGGGTCTTACATTTAGGTCTTTTATTTTTTATTTTTTCTTCTTTTTAGAGATAAGGTCTTGCTCTGTTACCCAGGCTGGAGTACAGTGGCCTAATCATAGCTCACCACAACCTCAAAATCCTGGGTTCAGGCCGGGCGCTGTGGCTCACGCCTGTAATCCTAGCTCTTGGGAGGCCGAGGCGGGCGGATTGCTCAAGGTCAGGAGTTCAAAACCAGCCTGAGCAAGAGCGAGACCCCGTCTCTACTATAAATAGAAAGAAATTAATTGGCCAACTGATATATATATAAAAAATTAGCCGGGCATGGTGGCGCATGCCTGTAGTCCCAGCTACCCGGGAGGCTGAGGCAGCAGGATCACTCGAGCCCAGGAGTCTGAGGTTGCTGTGAGCTAGGCTGACGCCACGGCACTCACTCTAGCCTGGGCAACAAAGTGAGACTCTGTCTCAAAAAAAAAAAAAAAAATCCTGGGTTCAAGCAATCCTCCTGGCTCAGCCTCCCAAGTAGCTAGGACTACAGGTGTATGCCACTATGCCTGGCTAATTTTTTAATTTTCTGTAAAGACAGGGTCTTGCTATGTTGCCCAGGCTGACCTCAAACTCCTGGCCTCAAGTGATTCTCCCGCCTTGGCATCCCAAAGTGCTGGGATTACAGGTGTGAGCTACCATGCATGGCCACATTTAGGTCTTTGATCTATTTTGAATTGATTTTTGTATATGATGAGAGATGGGCATCTAGTTTCATTCTTCTGCATATGAATATCCAATTTTCTCAGAACTATTCATTAACAAGGGTGTCCTTTCCCCAATGTATGTTTTTGACACCTTTGTTGAAAATCTGTTGGCTATAAGTATGTGGATTTATTCCTGGGATCTCTATTCTGTTACATTGCTATCTGTGTATTTTTATACCAATATCATACTGTTTTGGTGACTATTGCTTGGTAGTAGATTTTGAAGTCAGGTAGTTTGATTCCTCCAGCTTTTGTTCTTTTTGCTTGGGATTGCTTTGGCTATTTCATGTCTTTTGTGGTCCCATGAATTTCAGGATTATTTTTCTATTTCTGTGAAGAATATCATTGATATTTTGATAAATTGCTTTGGGTAGTATGGTCATTGTAACAATACTGATTCTTTTAATCAATGAGTGTGGGGTGTTTTTCATTTTTTTGCATCTTTAATTTCTTTCAACAATGTTGTATAGTTTTCATTATAGAGATTTTTCACCTTTTGTTAAATTTATTTCTATGGGGTTTTTTTTGTAGCAATTGTAAATGCAATTGCTTTCTTGATTTCTCCTTTAGCTTGTTTGTAATTGATGTATAGAAACACTGCTGATTTTTTCATGTTGATTTTGTATCCTACAACTTTATTGAATTTGTTTATCAGTTCTGAGTTTTTTGGTAGCATCTTTAGGTTTTTATATATAAAATTTTGCAGTCTGCAAAGAGGGACAATTTGACTTCCTCTTTTCCAATTCAGATGCACTTTATTTCTTTCTCTTGCCTAATTGCTCCAAGCTAGGACTTCCAGGACTACATTGAATAAGAGTGGTGAAAGTGGGCATCCCTGTCTTTTTCAGTTCATAGAGGAAAGGCTTTCAGCTTTTCCCTGTTCAATGTGATGTTTGTTGTGGGTTTAACATATATGGCCTTTATTGTGTTGAGGTATGTTCCTTATCTATCTAATTTGCTGAGAATTTTTATTATAAAGGGATGTTGAATTTTCTCAAATGCCTTTTCTGTATCTATTGAGATGATCATATGGTTTTTGTCTTTCATTCTGTTGATGTGATGTGTCACATTTATTGATTTGTATATGTTGAACCTTCCTTGTATCCCTGGGATAGATCCCACTTGATGATGGTGTATTGTCTTTTCTTATGTACTATTGGATTTTGCTTGCTAGTATTTATTTGAGGATTTTATATCTATTTTCATCAGGGATATTGGCCTGTAGTTTTCTTTTTTTGTTGTATCTCTGCCTGGTTTTGGTATCAGGGTAATGATGACCTTATAGAATGAGTTAGGAAGAATTTTCTCATTTTCAATTTTTTGAAATATTTTGAATGTTTCCAGCCTCTAGAGTATAGTGCACTATCCATTGTGTCATGGAGCCACCTAATTTTTTGAAAATATTTTGAAAAGAATTGATATTAGTTCTTTAAAAGTGTGGTAGAATTTAGTAATAAGGCAATCCAGCCCTGGACTTTTCCTTGTTGGGTGACTTTCATTACTGCTTCAGTCTTGTTACTCATTATTGTTCTGATCAGGTTTTCAGTTTCTTCCTGGTTCAATCTTGGTAGGTTATACATGTCTATAAATTTATCTATTTCCTCAAGCGTTTCCAATTTGTTGGTGTATAGTTGTTCATAATAGTCTCTAATGATCCTTTGGGTTTCTGTGGTCAGTTATGTAATTGTTTCTGATTTTGTGTATTTGGGTCTTCTCTCTTTTTCTTTGTCTAACTAATGGTTTGTTGACCTTCAAAAACCAACTTTTTGTTTTTTTCATCTTTTACATATTTTTTGGTTTCTATCTTATTTAGTCCTGCTCTGATCTTTTTTTCCTTAGACTAACTTTTGGTTTGGTTTGTTTCCTCAGGGAACTTTTCTAGTTCCTTGAGGTTTATAATTAAATTATTTATTTGAAATCTTTCTATTTTTTTTGATATAGGGATTTATTGCTATAAAATTCTGTCTTTGTTCTGCTTTTGCTTTATGCTATAGGCTTTGGTATGTTGTGTTTCTATTTTTGTTTGTTTCAAGGAATTTTTGTTCTCTCTTAATTTATTGAACCATTGATTGTTCAGTGGCATCTTGTTTAATTTCTGTATATTTGTACAGTTTACAAATTTCCTCTTGTTAGCAATTTCTAGTTTGATTCCATTGTGATCGGAGAAGAAACTTGATATGATTTTAATTTTTTAATTTAAAAAATTTGTTGAGATTTGTTTTGTGGCCCAACTCAATCCTGAATACTCAATCCTGGAAAATGTTCCATGTGCTAAAGAAAAGAATATGTATTCTGCAGATGATGGATGAAATGTTCTGCAAATGTCTGTTAGTTTCATTTGTTCCCTAGTGCAGTTTAAGTTTGATATTTCTTCATTGATTTTCTTGATGATGTGTCCAATGTCAAAAGTGAAGTGTTGAAGTCTACAACTATTTGAATTTTATACCTTATGTGTTTTCATGATGGTAGACATTATCTTTTCACTTCCAGATGTAGGACTCACTTAAGCATTTTTTGTAGGGCCAATTTGGTGATGATGAATTCCCTCAGTTTTGCTTCTCCAGGAAAGACTTTATTTCTCTTTCATTTCTGAAGGATAGCTTTGCTGGGGTAGCATTCTTGTTTGGCAGTTTTTTTCCTTTCAGTGCTTTGAATATATCATCCCCCAGGACTGTAGAGTTTTTGCTGAGAAATCCACTGTTATGTATGTGACTTGATGCTTTTTTCTGCTGCTTTTAGAATTTTGTCTTTGACTTTGTCTTTTGATAGTTTGTAGTGTATCTTGGAGAGGACATGTTTGGGTTGAAGCTATTTGGGAAGTTTTAACCTTCATGTATCTGGATGTCTGTTTCTCTCTAAAGACTTAGAGACTTTTCAGGCATTATTTCATTAAATGGTTTTTTTTATGCCTTTCCCATTTCTTCTTCCAGAATGCCTAAAATGTGAATATTTGTTTGGTTAATAGTATCTCATATATCACATAGACTTTCTTCATTATTTTTTCTTTTTTTCTCCCTTTTCTTCTTGTCTGACTAGGTTTTCTAAAAGAACTGTCTTTAAGTTTGGGAAGTCTTTCTTATGCTTGATCTAGTCTATGTTGTTGAAATCTTGAGTGTATTTTTTTACTTCATTCATTGAATTCTTCAGTTCCAGTGTTTGTGTCTTTTTAATGACATATATCTTTTTGTTAATTTCTCATTAAGATCATGAATTGCCTTCCTATTTCTTTGTATTGTCTATCTATATTTTATTGTAGCTTACTGAGTTTCCTTAAGATGATTATTTTGAACTTGTTTTCAGTCCTTTCATAGATTTCCTTTCTTTAGGATCCGTTAGTGATGAGTTATTGTGACCTCTTGGAGGTATCATTTTTCCTTGCTTTTTTATGTTTCTTGTGTCCTAATGTTGATTTCTGCCTATCTGGTCTAACAATTGCATCTTCTAGTTTTATGGATTGGCTTTCATAGGGAAAGACATTTTGCTGTAGATGTATCTACAGTGTTAGTTGGTTAAGATGCTTTGGCTTTGATTTTGGGTGTGTGCAGTAATGTAGTCTCTGTATTATTTCTTTGGTTGTAATCAATGTTAGTGGTGTATACAAGTTCTTCAGTGGCTTTGGCTATAGTTATTATAGGAGGCTGTAATGAGGCTTTTTTGGGGATGTTGGTGCCATGCAGGCTGGTACTTGGATCCTTAGGTGGTACATGAAAGACCCTGGGTGGTGGCAGTGAGCAGGGTGTGATGGGTCCTTAGATCTTTGGGCAGTATCTAGAGGTGCTGGTGTTGTTGAGTAGGGGCCCAGGAGGGCTGGTCTAAGTAAGATGCTTTTATAAGTATTAAGAATGTTGGGCCAAAGAAACAGTCATGAAAGTAAACAGACAACCTACAGAATGGGAGAAAATTTTTGCATCCTACGCATCTGATAAGGGGCTAATAACTAGAATATACTTAGAACTCCCGAAAATCAGCAAGAAAAAAATCAAATAACCCTATTAAAAAGTGGGCAAAGGACTTGAACAGAAACTTTTCTAAAGAAGACAGAAGAATGGCCAACAAACATATGAAAAAATGCTCAGCATCTCTAATCATCAGGGAAATGCAAATCAAAACCACAATGAGATATCATTTAACTCCAGTGAGAATGGCCTTTATCAAAAAGTCTCCAAACAATAAATGCTGGCGTGGATGCGGAGAGAGAGGAACACTCCTACACTGCTGGTGGGACTGCAAACTAGTTCAACCTCTGTGGAAAGCAATATGGAGATACCTTAAAGCGATACACGTGAATCTACCATTTGATCCAGCAATCCCATTACTGGGCATCTACCCAAAAGATCCAATGACACTCTACAAAAAAGACACCTGCACACGAATGTTTATAGCAGCACAATTCATAATTGCAAGGCTGTGGAAACAGCCCAAGTGCCCATCAATCCAAGAATGGATTCATAAAATGTGGTATATGTATACCATGGAGTACTATTCAGCTCTAAGAAACAATGGTGATATAGCACATCTTATATTTTCCTGGTTAGAGCTGGAACCCATACTACTAAGTGAAGTATCCCAAGAATGGAAAAACAAGCACCACATATACTCACCAGCAAACTGGTATTAACTGAGTAGCACCTAAGTGGACACATAGGTACTATAGTAATAGGGTATTGGGCAGGTGGGAGGGGCGAGGGGGGCTAGTATATACATACAGAATGAGTGAGATGTGCACCATCTGAGGGATGGTCATGCTGGAAACTCAGACTTGTGGGGGGAGGAGGGAAAGGGCATGTATTGAAACCTTAAAATCTGTACCCCCATAATATGCCGAAAAAAAAAAAAAAAAGAATGTTGGAGTGAACATCAGAGAGGAATTCTTGCTTGAAATAAAGGAACTAATGTTCTACAGCATCTTTGATGTTCCATCTTTATCACACAATTTGTTTTTTAGCTGATCAACTATAGATGAAAGTGATAGTACCCTAATTTTAAAGGTTAGGAAATTAATAAGACCCAAATTACTAGCTTGTCCAAAGTTACCCAGCTAGTAGTAGAAGAGTCAGGATTTGAACTGAGGTTCCTATCTCTGAAGCCTGTGTTCTTGTGGTATGCCAGGCTGCCTCTATTCTTACAACATGAGGATGACTTAGTTTATTAAATAGATTAGTATGTGGATGAATAAACAGAGCTCCTGTAATGTGTTAAACACTATGTAATACATTTGAAATGATCACCTTCCTTCTTCAAGAAGTTTTTCTCAAATAAAGGAGATAAGGGAAACATAATCAACCTAAAATATATATATAAATATAGTAAAGGAGAGGTAGTTTCCTGGGTGTATGAGTTAGAGAAAGCTACATGTAGCATAAGGGTTCTTATCGTATTTTTTAAAGAGAAGGAAATTACATATTAGAAATTGTATATTGGAGAATTTTATAACAAAGGTAATAAGTAAAGCCCTTATTTTGGAATGTGTCAAAATTATTCTAGATTTAAAAAATGTATGTCATTTTTGTTTTTTGAATGCATTTAAATTTGTTTGCCTTTTTTTTTCTCCAAGAGTTAAATAATTCAGTATGAAAAATAGAAGAGTGAATTTTAGTGTGTAAGAAAGGGAAGCAAGTTCCTAAGATCTGAATATCCATAATAATAAGTGGAGGTGTTGCAAAGGAGTACCCTCTATTTATTAAACTACTTCTTTCCTGTTACCAATACTGATGACTAGAAAGAGTTCTGGATTTGCTGCTGGTGAAGACAATTTTAGATTTCACTGAAGGGTGCTCATTGTTGAACAGATGCTGTTGTCTTTGTCTAACAAAGCTTCGTTACCCTAGATTTCTGATGGAGGAGAACCAGTTATGCTACCTTGTGTTTTTATAGGAAATTTAAGTTTATATGAGAAGCAGTTTCACTTCTATGATCTCATTTGATCTTTATGATCTCATGTGAACTTCATGATAACCCAATTGAGGTGAATAGGGTAGATATTTCATCCTCAGAGTACCAGATACTTTCCCCGTTAAAAAGTCTAAACAAAACACTAAGAATGTTCTAGTTAAATTCCATTCTTATCATTGCATCTGCCCATTGGTGTATGTGAACAAATAATTATATAGTATTAATTAAACCTAATTTAGTGGATTTTTGTAAAAATAAAAATATGTATTATGATTATTCTGGACTATTTAATGAGAAAAGTGGCCTGTTACAGATCTTTACCAGGACAGGGATCCTCTGGTCTGGCACCTATACATGGCCCTAGACTTGCTTTCATTCCTGGTGCTATGTCTGGTGGGTGGTTGTAACTAAGGAGGTGTTCATGGTTTATAGATAGGAATTAATTGGCTCAGGTGGTGGTAGTTGCCATCTGAGACATAGGTACTATTTTCTTTTTATTCTCTTGCTTCCTTATTCCTTTTTTTCTCTCCTTTTTAAAAATTTCTACCTCTTTTTTATGTATATCATTCTTATGTTTCCACTTTTCTTTTTCTCCTCTATTATTTCTCTTTTTCCTCTCTTTTTATTTCCTCTAACTCATACTTTTTTTTCCTTGCCTATTTCCAAAATATTGATTTTAATTTGAGACTAAAGTTTATTATGTAGCTATTGTCAGATTTTTTGAATAATGTTACTTTCACAGTTCTTAATTTACAAAGCAGAGGAGTTATACTACCCAGTTCTAGGTCTTATTATATAAAGACACAGAAGTGAGGCTATGGAATTGGAGGAGGGATACACATACAGATCAGTGGAATAGAATAGAGAGTCAAGAAACAGACATATACAAATATGGTCAATTGATACCTCACAAAGCTGTAAAAGCAATTTAATCGGAAAAAGTCTTTTCTGCAAAAGATGTTGGAAAAATTGAACATCCATCAATTTACGTGCAAAGGAAATGAATCTCAACATAAACCTCATACTTCATATACAATTAATTCAAAGTGGATCATAAATTTAAATGTAAAACTATGAAAACTTTTAGAAATACAGGAGAAAATGGTTATGTCTTGGAATTAGGCAGAGAGTTTTTAGACATGACACCGAAAGCACCAAACATAAAGGAAAAAACATGATAAATTGGATTTCATCAAAATGAAAAAGTTTTACTCTCTAAAGGACACTATTAAGAGGTTGAGAAGTTTGTAAATCATATACATGACAGTGGATTGGTATCAAGAATATATAAAGAACTCATAAATTCAATAATAAGAAAACAACCCACTTAAAAATGAGCAAAAGACTTGAACAGACACGTCACTAAAGACATGTAGTTAGCAGATGAGCACTTGAAAAGATGTTTAACATAGTAAGCATTAGGGAAATACAAATTAAAACCACAGTGAAATGCAGCTATATATCTATTAGAATGGTGAAGATAAAAATACAATATCAAGTGCTAGTGAAGATACAGAACAACCGGAAATCTCATACATTACTGGTGAGAAATGGAAAACAGTTGGACAGTTTTTTAAAAATTTTATTTCATAGTATTACAGGGGTACAAATGTTTGGGTTATATAAATTGCTTTTGTATAGTTTGAGTTAAAGTTATAAGTGTGCCCATCACTCAGATGGTGTGCATTATACCTGTCAGATGTGAATTTCTTCAACCCTACCTCCCCCTCCCACTTACATGATTTCTGATTAGTTTTATTTCCATACGTGCACATAAGTGTTGTTCAATTGGTTCCAATTTAATAGTACATGTGGTGTTTGTTTTTCAATTCTTGTGACACTTCACTTAGAGGAATGGTCTCCAATTCCATCCAGGTTAATACAAGAGTGCAGGCAGTTTGTGGAAGAGATTAGCTACTTCTCCCTGCAAGAAATTGGGTCCCTTAGGTAGAGGTCCTCACAAAGGACAAGAAAATAATAGGAAATAGAGAGAATAATGGAAATAAAAGAATACACAGAAATGAAGGTATAGTTTTATATAAAGAAATTAGCTAACGCAAGGGTACTCAGGGGTCCCCACAACATCCCCGTTGGTTGTGAGGCCAGGAGTGGAGTTTCCCATAGGTTTTTATAACTACAGATATCAGTTATCAGTTGCCAGGGGTAACATGTTTACATAATAACAGGCAGTTCATTTGCTAGGGGTAACAGATTTACATAATAACAGGAAGTTCATTTTGGGTTAAAAGTTTTTCAAAAGGCTTCTAAAAATTCCTTAATCTCTTCTATCTGTGTGAACAAACGGTTACAAAATCTTTCAAGGACTAACTTCTAAGTTCTAAGAGATAGCTATTACTTAACAGAGGGGTAATACAGAGATATAGTGGTTCCATATTTCTTTATCTAGTTTTTGTGGATTGAGACAGATAGTCAGGAGTAAGCAGGAGCTCAGCTCTTTTGCTAATTGCTCTTAGCCATAGGTATCTGTCTCTTGAGCTGAGCACTCATTGTTCTGGCTATCATCCTGTGGTGCCATGAATGCTTGCCTTGTCTTTCAAAAACAGCTGGGCACCACAGGTTTGAGATATCAGAAGCCATTTTGGAATGTATCCACTACAGGTCACCTCTGGAGGTGAGGCAGCCTTTGATATGCAAACTAATGAGTTCACATATTCCTTCAGGGCAAGGCCCTGCAAAACTCCTGAAATCATTTCTGTCTTTAATATAGCAATATTGAGTGATACAATAAAGTAATAATTTTATGAGCCACATCTCAATCATTCCTCAACACAAGAGGTATTAGTTCATCATTTTTTATGGCTAGGTAGTACTCCATGATATACATATACCACATTTTGTTAATCCACTCATGTATTGATGGGCACTTGGGCTGTTTCTACATCTTTACAATTGTGGATTATGCTGCTATAAACATTCCAGTGCAGGTGTCTTTTTTATAAAATGTCCTTTTTCCCTGTGGATAAATACCCAGTAGTGGGATTGCTGGATTAAATGGTTGGTCTACTTCTAGTTCTTTGTGGTATCTCTATACTCCTTTCCATAGAGGGTATATGAAATAATTTCTTCAGTATATATACCACTTCTTCTTTGTAGATCTGGTAAAATTTGGCTGTGAAATCTTCTGGTTTGGGACTTTTTTTGTTGGAAGATTTTTTATAGTTGCTTCAATTTTGTTACTTGCTATTGGTCTATTCAGGAGTTCTATTTCTTCCTCATTGAGCCTAGGGAGATTGTGTGTTTCCAAGAATCTGTCCATTTCTTCAACATTTTCAAGTTTATGTGCATAGAGATTTTTATAGTATTGAGAGATGATAGATATTTTATATTTCTGTGGTATCAGTTGCAATATCTCCTTTTTCATTTCTGATTGAGTTTGTTAGGGTCCTTTGTTTTGTCTTTGGTTAACCTAGTGAGAGGCCTATTGACTTTTTTTTTTAATCATTTCAAAGAACAAATTTTGTTTTATTAATCTTCTGTATAAGTCTTTTGGAATAGATTTCATGTAGTTCTGTTTTGACCTTATTTCTTTTCTTCTGCTATTCTTCTGCTATTTTCTTCTGCTATTCTTCTGTTATTTCTTTTCTTCTGCTGGGTTTGGGATTGTTTTGCTCTTCCTTTTCCAATTCTTTGAGAGATTCATTAGATTGTTGATTTGTGACCTTTCTGTGTTTTGCACTCAGGCATGTCTTAAATGAATTTAGTCTTATATGAATTTTCCTCTTAGGCCTGTTCTGCAGAATCCTACATATTTTGGTAACTTGTGTCCCCTTTGTCGTTGTGTTCAAAGACTCTTTTGGTTTCCATCTTAATTTCTTCTTTTACTTAATAGTCATTTAGTAGTAGGTTGTTTAATTTCCATGACTTTGTGTACACTTGAATGTTTCTGTTGGAATTAATTTCTAATTTTATTCCACTATCGTCTGAGAAGATACATAGTACAATTTCTATTTTTTAAAGTTTGTTGAGGTATGTTTTGTGGCCTATGATGTGATTAATTTTAGAAAATGTTCCATGAGTTATTGAGAAGAAGTTTTGGAGTAGAATCTTCTGTAAAATATCTGTTAGGCCCATTTGTTCTAGAGTCCTGTTTAAGTCCTTTTTTTTTTTTCTGTTTGGAGTATCCCCATTCTGTCAGTGGGGTGTTGAAGTCCCTGGCTATTATAGTGCTGTTGTTTATCATTTTGTTTAGAGCAAGTAGACTTTGCTTTATGAATCTGGATGCACCTGTGTTAGGTGCATAGATATTTGGATTGATATGTCTTCTTTTTGAATTGTTCCCTTCACCATTATATAATGGACTATCTTTGTCTTTCTTTACTTTTGTTGATTTGAAGTTTATGTTATCTGATATGAGAATAGCTCATATCACACTAGCTTTCTTTTGGTTTCCATTTGCATGGAATATTGTTTTCTATCCCTTCACCTTGAGTGTTAGTGAATGTGGGTTAGATGCATTTCCTGGAGACAGCACATACTTAGCATATATACATTTGTACCCATTCAGCCAGCCTATGTCTCTTTAGTGGGAAGTTCAAGCTATTTACCTTTATTGAAAGAATTGATAAGTGGGGGGATTTCTGTTCATTCTGTTGTGTAGAACTTTATGGCTTTGTTTTACCTCTTGGGCTATTGTGGTATTTAGGCTCTGAACTTTAACTTTTGTGTGGCTCTATACTGGTGGGTGTCTATTGTGCTGATCAGCAACTCTGAGTACTTCCTGCAGGGCAGGTTTGGTCTTGAAAAATTCCCTCAGCTTTTGCTTGTCTGAGAAAGTCTTTATTTCTCTCTCATATAAGAAACTTAGTTTTGCAGGTTACAAAATCCTTGTTTCTATTTGAGAAGACTGAGAATGGGGCCCCAGCCCCTTCTTGGTTATAAGGTCTTGGTTGAGAAGTCTGCAGTTAGTCTGACAGGTTTTCTTTGGAGGTTACCTGATGCTTTCACCTTATGGTTCAAAGGCATTCTTCTTTTGTGTTAATTTTGGCCAGTCTGTTGACTATATGTGGTGGTGATTGCCTCCTGGTGATGAACCTTCTAGGTGTCCGTTGTGCTTCTGGTACCTGTATGTCCAGATTTCTAGCAAGACCTGGGAAATTTTCCTCAAGTATTCCCTCAGATAGGTTTTCCATCCCTTGTGTATTTTCTTCTTCACCCTCAGGTGTGCCTGTGATTCTTATGTTAGGCCTCTTTATATAATCCCATATTTCTTGTAGGCTTTGTTTATTCCTCTTTTTCTCTTTTCTTTCTCTTGGACTGACTTATTTAATTCACTGATGTTGTCTTCTAGCTCTGAGATTCTTTCTTCTGCTGGATCTACCCTACTCTTAAGGCTTTCTACCATGTTTTATATTTCCTTGAATGAATTTTTAATTTCCAGAAGCTCTGCTTGATTTTTTTTAATAATTCGATTTCTTTAGTGAATTTTTCATTCATTTCCTGCATTGTTTTGTGATTTGTGTTGAGTTTCTATTTTTTCTCTTGTATTTCACTGAGCTTCCTTATAATCTGTATTTGTAATTCTTTATCAGTCACTGCAATATTCTCATTTTGGTTGGTTTCTGTTGGTATGGAATTATTGTTTTTTTTTTTCAGGGGTGTGCTTTTACTCTGATTTTTCATGTATCCAGAGATCTTTCACTGATTTCTTCTCATCTGGAGCAGCTTTTGCTTCTTATTTTTAGATTTTCTTTTGATTAGATAATGGCACACCCAGTTTAATCTCTGAGACGGTGGTGTTTATGGGTGAGACTCAACTACATCGTGTATGATTATATCAGTAAATGCTGTAAAGGGCATGCAAAATGACCTCCCTGTCAGGGGGTTGTGTTTGCTGGAAGAAACAAGCTGCCATGTTGTTTTTGGGTTCTGTGACCAGCTCTAGTCCCTCTGGAGAAGCACCTGATTGCTCCAGGTGGTAGGTGGGGCCCTGGAACTTCAGGTGAGCCCTTATTCTCTGCAATAGCAGAGGCGGGTGGGGGAGTATGGCTGGGTGGGGCTGGGTTGGGTTAGCTTGCCCTCAGACTCCAACAAAGCTGGCAAGGTATCTGTTTCAGCAGGGGTCAAAGGTCTCCTCCCAGCTTCTAGGCAAAGCCACCAGGAAGGGGTCATAGTGGCCTTACACTATGACAAATCTCCCCTCCTTGCTCCTGAGCAATGTGACTGAGATCTGAGGATACAGGATCTGGCCTGTGGGCCTGTCCCTGGGTTTCCAAAGATTAGTTCCTGACCATGCCAGGGAGAAGCGTGCTGGTCCCTAGTTGTCCACGGGGTGCCCAAGCAGGTTTGATATCCCTCCACCTTGGGGTATGCCCTGCACTGATGAAGTTGCTGGGCAAGTGGCACCAAGGAGGGCTGGTGGGCAGGAAGCTCACAGTCTGAGCACCCCTTAGTCTGCTGCAGGACCCCTAGAGGAGAGGTCTAAGCCCCATTCTCGGCGGAAGCCTTGGCTTGGTGGCTCTATTTTCTCTCTCAGCAGCTGCAAGTGGAGGAGGAGAAGGGGAAAACAAGCCTAGAAAGGTTTGAGCCCCACTTTCTGTGGAAGGTCCAGTGTGGTGGATGCACCAACAGAGAGGAGAAATAGTTCCTGCGAACCCTGGCTCAGCTGTCTCTCAGCAGACATGGGCAGGGCCAGGCAGGGGAAGGGGAAGAAAAGTCTCAGTAGAAGAAAGATAGCACTCTCGTCCTCTCTATCCCTCTCTTCAGAAGCTAGCCCACCCAGAATGTCCAGACTCTGGGATCACAAAGATCCCCTGGGACCCACTGGTCCCCTGTGGCTCCCACAGACTGGGCTGGAGTTGGGAAATGTTTGTGTTGAGAATGAGAGAGACTTAAATTGAGGGGCTAAGGCTCCCTGGGGAGGACAAGGGTACATAGTTGGTGGAGAAGCAACATGGCACCTGCCGTCTTGGCTCGGGTCTGCAGTGATGGGAAGTGTTGGCTGCCTAGTGCTTCGTGCTCATGAAGCTCCCAGTTCACTAGTGGCAGCAGCTTTTGGGCTTGTGAGGGTAGAAGAACTCTCTAGCAGCTCAACAGCCCACTGACTGCCAGAGATTTGGGGGAGGGAGAAATAAGCTGTTCCATCTACCCTTCTTGTTGGACTCCACGTTTCTTGGGGGTTTATCTACCAATACCCTGCTCCTTCATGTTCTGCTCATAATTCTGGGGGCTAGAAGTCCAACAACAGGGTGCCAACTGGGTTGGTTTCTTCTGAACGTCTTTCCCGGGCTTGCAGATGGCTGTTTTCACTCAGTTTTTAATCTGGACAGTTTCTTATAAAGTTAATGAGTATATGACTATACTATATGACTTCGCATTCCTACTCCTAGATATTTACCCTAGAGAAATAAAAGCATGTTCACACAAAAACTTGTAAGTGAATATTTACACATTGCCAATAACTGGAAGCAGCCTAAGTATTCTTCAGTGGGCTAATGGATAGCTATTGTACATCCATATGATGGAGTACTAGTGGGTGGGGAGGGTGTGACTATGAGGGGAAAGCTGGAAGGACTATTTGGGGGAATAATGGAACTGTTCTGTTTCTTGATTATGGTGGTGCTTGCACAAATATATACATGTGTTAAAATTGTTAGGACTATATATATATATATATATATATATATATCAAAGAAAAATATTTTACTGTATAATAACAATTTTACTGTATAATAACATTTTTTTTCTTAAGCTGGTGATTTGCAAAGTCTCTATTTGTACCTCAAGCAAAAGAAACCCAAATTCAAGTCATTTGAGGTAGGTGGCCCTTTAGTCATTTTCTGTGGCCCTGGGAAAAATTTTTTCATCACTACTCTACAGGTCTTTTGTACAGACCTTTTTAGTTAGATGCCTGACCTTCAAATTAATGGGCTACTCACTCCCTCTAGTGGACATCTTTTGTTTTTATGAGAAAGCACAAAACGTGTGCTTGTGATTTTATTTTTCTTTTGTTTTTATTCATTTCATCAAGTCCTGGATTTTTGTCCTGTAATTAGTTGGAAAAGTCCTTAGTCCTTCCCAGCCATCAGTTTTCTCAAATTAAATAACAGGGATGGGCTAGATCTTTAAGGTCCTTTTTTTAAATTTAATTTAACTTAATTTAATTTTTTTTTTATTTCAGCATATTATGGGAGTACAGATTTTAAGGTTTCAATAAATGCCCTTTTCCCCCTTCCCCCACAAGTCTGAGCATGACCATCCCCCAGATGGTGCACATCTCACTCATTATGTATGTATATACCCTCCCCCCTCCCACCTGCCCAATACCCTATTACTGTAGTACCTATGTGTCCACTTAGGTGCTGCTCAGTTAATACCAGTTTGCTAGTGAGTATATGTGGTGCTTGTTTTTCCATTCTTGGGATACTTCACTTAGTAGTATGGGTTCCAGCTCTAACCAGGAAAATATAAGATGTGCTATATCACCATTGTTTCTTAGAGCTGAATAGTACTCCATGGTATACATATACCACATTTTATGAATCCATTCTTGGATTGATGGGCACTTGGGCTGTTTCCACAGCCTTGCAATTATGAATTGTGCTGCTATAAACATTCGTGTGCAGGTGTCTTTTTTGTAGAGTGTCATTGGATCTTTTGGGTAGATGCCCAGTAATGGGATTGCTGGATCAAATGGAAGATTCACTTGTATCGCTTTAAGGCATCTCCATGTTGCTTTCCACAGAGGTTGAACTAGTTTGCAGTCCCACCAGCAGTGTAGGAGTGTTCCTCTCTCTCCGCATCCATGCCAGCATTTATTGTTTGGAGACATTTTGATTGGGAGTTCTAAGTATATTCTAGTTATCAGCCCCTTATCAGATGCGTAGGATGCAAAAATTTTCTCCCACCTAGCTCTCTGGGAGGCCGAGGCGGGCGGATTGCTCGAGGTCGGGAGTTCGAAACCAGCCTGAGCAAGAGCGAGACCCCATCTCTACTATAAATAGAAAGAAACTAATTGGCCAACTAATATATATAGAAAAAATTAGCCGGGCATGGTGGCACATGCCTGTAGTCCCAGCTACTCGGGAGGCTGAGGCAGCAGGATTGCTTGAGCCCAGGAGTTTGAGGTTGCTGTGAGCCAGGCTGACACCACGGCACTCACTCTAGCCTAGGCAACAAAGCGAGACTGTCTCAAAAAAAAAAAAAAAAAATTTTCTCCCATTCTGTAGGTTGTCTGTTTACTTTCATGACTATTTCTTTGGCTGTGCAGAAGCTTTGTAGTTTGATCATGTCCCATTTATTTATTTTTGTTGCTGCTGTGATTGCCTTTGGGGACTTCTTCATAAACTCTTTGCCTAGGCCGATGTCTAGGAGAGTGTTTCCAACATTTTCCTCTAGAATTCTAATAGTTTCATACCTTAGGTTTAAGTCTGTTATCCAGTGTGAGTTGATTTTTGTGAGAGCTGAAAGGTGTGGGTCCTGCTTTAGCCTTCTACAAATGGCTATCCAGTTTTCCCAGCACCATTTATTGAGGAGGGATTCTTTTCCCCAGCGTATGTTTTTGTCTGCTTTGTCAAAGATTAGATGGCTATATGAGGATGGTTTTATATCAGGATTCTCACATCTGTTCCACTGGTCAATATTCCTATTTTTGTGCCAATACCAGATTGATTTAATTACTACAGCTTTGTAGTATAGTTTGATATCTGGCATATTAATACCTCCCATTTTGTTTTTGTTGCCTAGAATTGCTTTTGATATTCGGTGTCTTTGGTTCCATACGAAGCGTAAAATTATTTTTTCTATATCTGTGAAGAATGCTGATGGGATTTTAATAGGTATTGCATTGAATCTGTAGATCAGTTTGGGTAGTATAGACATTTTGATGATATTGAGTCTGCCGATCCACGAGTATGGAATGGATTTCCATCTGTTTACATCCTCTGCTATTTCCTTCCTCAGTGTTTCATAGTTCTCCCTGTAGAGGTCTTTTACCTCCTTGGTTAAGAGAACTCCCGAAAATCAGCAAGAAAATATCAAATAACCCTATTAAAAGGTGGGCAAAGGACTTAAACAGAAACTTTTCTAAAGAAGACAGAAGAATGGCCAACAAACATATGAAAAAATGCTCAACATCTCTAATCATCAGGGAAATGCAAATCAAAACCACAGTGAGATATCACTTAACTCCAGTGAGAATGGCCTTTATCAAAAAGTCTCCAAACAATAAATGCTGGCGTGGATGCAGAGAGGGAGGAACACTCCTACACTGCTGGTGGGACTGCAAACTAGTTCAACCTCTGTGGAAAGCAATATGGAGATACCTTAAAGCGATACACGTGAATCTACCATTTGATCCAGCAATCCCATTACTGGGCATCTACCCAAAAGATCCAATGACACTCTACAAAAAAGACACCTGCACACGAATGTTTATAGCAGCACAATTCATAATTGCAAGGCTGTGGAAACAGCCCAAGTGCCCATCAATCCAAGAATGGATTCATAAAATGTGGTATATGTATACCATGGAGTACTATTCAGCTCTAAGAAACAATGGTGATATAGCACATCTTATATTTTCCTGGTTAGAGCTGGAACCCATACTACTAAGTGAAGTATCCCAAGAATGGAAAAACAAGCACCACATATACTCACTAGCAAACTGGTATTAACTGAGCAGCACCTAAGTGGACACATAGGTACTACAGTAATAGGGTATTGGGCAGGTGGGAGGGGGGAGGGTATATACATACATAATGAGTGAGATGTGCACCATCTGGGGGATGGTCATGCTGGAAACTCAGACTTGTGGGGGAAGGGGGGAAAGGGCATTTATTGAAACCTTAAAATCTGTACTCCCATAATATGCTGAAATAAAAAAAATAAATAAAATGATTCTTTCCTCACTTTGCAGTCTCTTTTGAGAGATGGTACATATTTGTGAAAAGTAAGTAACAGAATCAAGGCAGTATTTAATTAATTACTTAAAAGAACCCATAACAAACAATAAATTAGAGTTGCTACACTGGCAGTCCTTCAGTTGACAAATCTCTTTTGTTTGATCAGCATTGTAGTTTTAGTCACTAAAATTTTTTCCATTAATATCTCATTTTTATTTTTAAATTTTGTATATTTTGTGAAGGTAATACTTTCATGTGGTTCAAAATTCACAAAGTTCAAAAGGGTATATACAATGAAAAGCCTTTCTGACATCTCTCTTCCTCAACCACCTACTCTCCTTTCCTGGAGGCACTTAATGTTACTAGCTTCTAGTATAATGTCTTAAAAAATCATGAAGGGCACAGTGGCTTGTGCCTGAGCCAATATAGTGAGGCCCTATCTCTACAGAAAATAAAAAGATTAGAGGTGGGCATGGTGGCGTGCACATGTAGTCCCACTTACTTGGGAAGTGGAGGCACTAGAATCGGCTTGAACCCAGGAGTTTCACTCTAGCCTGGAAAATGTTGTGAGTCTCTGTCTCTTGGAAAAAAGAAAGAAAGAAAAAGAAAAATAAAAGCATTGTGTGTCCTGTGTTGTGGCATAAAAAAAAGTCATGAACCTTTGAGTGTATAGATGGGGTAATCGCACTCCAGTGGCCACATGCCCTACCATTTCCCTATAATACTATACCAACCTGTATCATTATGTTATCTACATGGCCAGTGTGGGAATTGTGCCTGCCACACAGTCAGTGTGGATGGGAGTGTTTTGAAATCTCGAGGAGGAGGTGGAGAAGAACTTCAACCTAGAGTGTATGGTCTGGATGATAAGGGATGGGAAAGGGGTCAGGTGTCAAAGATGGCAAGACCAAGGCTCTTAGTCAGGAACACACACATAAGCTTCCTGGGAGAAAAGGAGGAGGCTGACCTGACTGGAGCAGAAATCACAGGTCAGGAAGTCACGAAAGATAAATTTGGTGGAGTTTTTTTTACATTTCTGGCTATGGAGTCAACTTTTATTTTAAAAGGAGAAGGCAATCAAGGTTCATGTTTTGAGCAGCAATGGAATCTGTGCTCTAGAATAGAGTTAACTGAATAATAATAACAGAATAGATTGTAAGCCAGAGAAACTGGTGAGGTGTTTAAGGTAACTGGTGGAGGTGATGTTGCCTGGATGAGAATGTTATCGGTAGAGTTGAAAAGTAAGGAAGTAAATTAGCTGGAATTGGTTTTCATTCCTTACAATTGTGTTTATAGCAAAATTCCAGGCTATACCTGTAACTGCTCTGCATGTAGTCCTTAAGCTTTGTTTGAAGTCTGACTTTTTTTTTTTTTTGAGACAGAATTTCACTCTGTCACCCCGGCTAGAGTATAGTGGTGTCATCATAGCTTACTACAACCCCAAACCCCTGGGCTCAAATGAACCTCCTGCCAAGTACCTGGGACTACAGGTGTGGGCACCATCATGCCAGGCTAATTTTTCCTTTTTTTTGTAGAGGTGAGGTCTCACTCTTGCTAAGGCTGGTCTAAAACTCCTGGCCTCAAGTGATCTTCCTGCCTCAGCCTCCCGAAAGTGCTAGGATTATAGGCATGAGCTACTGCACCTGGCTGAAGTCTGACTTTTAAACAGTTTTTTTTAACGTATTGTTCATTAATCTGAAATTAGTATTTTCATTTAGAATCTTTGTTAATGTTTACTAGTATATTCTTATTGAGGCCTGGAATGTAACATGCTAGTCTTTTTCAAGCCAAGATACAATCCATGATACCTTACAATTCTTCAAACATACATGCAGTGTTTAGTTGAGTGTCTTTGTGATGGCTTTGTTCCTTTTTAATATATCAAGGAGTTTGGCGCCTCTGGCACTGGATGACTGTTTCAGAGTCTCTGTACCCACACCTCCCATAAGAGTCAAGAATGAATGCTCAGGTTCATGAAGAAAACATGGTGGTTCATGATGAAAACAAAAATAGGGGGACATTTAACTTTTTTTTTTTTTGCTGTCAAGCATTCAAAACTCCTTGTCTATTTTGTGAGAATCCCTATTTATGTGGGCCTTGGTGGGAGGCTTGTGCCCAACATCAGAAGCCTAGGTGGGTGACACATTCTTTCTTCCTACCTTAGCACTGAGGGTGTAGGCAGACATCCTCCCATTGGTTGTTTGTATGTTTCCACCTAGGACTTTGAATCTTGAGTGAAGGATGCAAAGGGGAAGGGACAGCTTAGAATTTCTTGTGACAAAAGTGGTGGCCTACAGGAGCAAGGACACAAGTACATAGCAGCGGAAGTATCCAGAGACCATGGTACTGGCAGACTTTGGGACTAGACTGTTTTTGGGCATGACCTCACTGTGGTTCCTTCTGTGTGTGCTGCATGGCCTCCTTTCCTGCCTTTATCTCAGTCCCCTCATACCCCCACCAATCTTGGTTCTTTAGCTCTTAAATTAATTTTGTGACCTATTTGATATCTTTAAATTCCTTTCCGGTTAAATTAGCTGGAATTGGTTTCCATTCCTTACAACTGCAACTAAAAAATAGATTGCTATAACAAGCAATGCCTGTAGAGTGAGCAAACCTGGGGCAGTTTGGGCCTAGGAGCTAGTACAATGATTTTTATGTGTATGTGACTGCCTGAAAGCAAAGCAACAAGTCAGACTGGTCTGTAGCAATCAGAGATACAGAGGATAGATTTGAGTTCAGGATCCTTGTAGTCCCCAAGGTATAGGAGCAGAGTCTACCAAGAATAAGTAGTAGGCAGGTTACATGTGGATCCAAGGTTGAAAGTTATATATTAAGCTATGAAATCTCACTGATTCCGGGGTTATGTTATCAACACTACCGTCTTTGCAAAAGATGCCAGTACATATAGGTGTGTTAAGTAGAATGTTGAAATATACTGTCCTGAGTTGTAAAAGGTAGCTCCTGGTTATTGATAGACTTTTGTTTTGTAATATCCTTTTTTAGGCTTTTTTGTTATTAATTTATGATAATTTCAAATCCATGATTTATCTTTCTATTCTGGTCCTTTATTTGAGGTCATAGTTCCTGTATTTCATGTTTTCTGTCAGATATACCCTTCCCCTTATATTTCTTTGTTTTATCCACTTGGTTTTCACCAACTTGTCTTTGAACTTCTCTTTTTTCTTTAATCTTTACTCAGTGTTTTCCCTATGAATTCATAATGCCTACTTATTATCCACAAGCTTCCTTAAATAGGGAATGGAGCAAAGGACTCCAGAAATACCAAAAAAGCAAAATTCACTTAATGCTCCCATTTTAAATAGGAGAGAAAGTTCTTTTAACCAGAGAAGGTGGATTGAACAAGAGTAGTTCTAAGATATTATTGATCTAGAAACAATATAGATCATGTAGGCATTAATCAGTTTTTCTCATTGAATTCTAAAATATAACTTGTTAAGAAGGGTGGGAATGTGCCTTGAGAAGCAAGTTATAACAGTAGAATTATAGAAGTTGTTGAAGAGGTGGGGAATTTTCTCTCTGAGTTTGTGAAATTGATAAGCTCACAGACTAGGACACGTTTCGTGTGAGCATCAGGAAGTATAGTCTATTTAAGCATTTTTACGCAATTCATGTCCAGTCAGCATTTTACCAGTTGCTTAACTAGCACTTATGTTCTGCCCTCTTCTTAGCATTATTTTGTGTTTTTGGTCTCTGTTAATTAGATCCTGACACATGCTGCTTCTTCCTGTCCTCCTTTTCCTCTTCCTTTCCCTTCTCTGGTATCGTGGAGTGCATATTGTATGCTTGGCATGGTGCTAAACACTTTAGATGTGTGACCCTATCTATACTTTATTTAGGAAGACAAACAGATAAACTAGATATATTGTTCCAAATGCTGTAATAGGATGTGAATTCAGTGCTGTATGAGCGTTAGGAATTAACTCTGCTTGAACTAGTCAGAGAATAGTTTACTCCAGAGGTATGAAACTTAACTTGAGTCTTGATGTATCATCAGGTGTTTGTCAGGCAAGGAAGGGAGAGAGGTTGATCAAGGTGATCAAGGTGGGAAGGAATCTAATTAAAAAGTTTTGTGTCATTTACATAGGGAGTTGTGGGAGGTGAGGCTGTGAAAGAATTTGCCTTTTATCTCTGTGTCCCCAACATCCCGCACAATGCCTAGTATTCATTGAGAAAATAGTGCAAAGGTTAGCCAGTGAGGGCTTCCCTTCCTTACTTTGAAAGAGTTAAGCAATAATCACCCCACCTCTATCCCCCAGTTAAGATGACTCAGTCCTTCCCACATCAGGTGAGCTGCAGTTACCTATGACGTGAGCTCAGTACTGGAAGGACTATAACAGAAACAGGGTTTAGAGTGAGGTGGGCCTGGGGTCTATTCCCAGCTCTCAGTCACTAGTACTTATGTGACCTTAAGCAAATTGCTTACACTTTCTGAACCTTTGTGATGTCATCTACAAAATAAGAAGCTAATATTTTTGTTTTTAGGTATACTGGTCACCAAGATTAAGCAGGTATTTATTCAGTCTCCTGCAATGTAGTGTTCAAATTAAATGTGCCTGTTCTTGGAGATACAGTGAAAACAAGACAGATAAGCTTCTTGTCCTGGTGGAGCCTATACAACAAGCAAATAAATATTTTTTAATTTTTTAGAGACAGGGTCTCTATCACCTGGGCTAGAGTGCAGTGACGTTACAGCTCACTGCAACCTCAAACTCCTGGGCTCAAGCCTCTTGAGTAGCTGGCATTACAGGTGTGTGCCACCACATCTGGCTAAATATTCTTATATCTCTGCTTCTATCAGACTAGGATCAGCAAACTTGTTCAGTTTAGGGCCAGATAGTGAATATTTGTGGTGTATACCAATCTGTCGGCATTGCCTAATTCCGTGATTGCTGGGTGAAAGCAGCCACAGAGAGTATGTAAATGAATGCATATGGCTATGTTCCAGTAAATATTTATTTATGTATTTATTTATTTTTGTTTGTTTTTTTTTGTTGTTTTAAGTGTGTACCTTCCCCTCCTCCCCCTTCCACCTGTCCACCTCTCAATAACAGATTTTTTTTTCTTAGACATTTTGGTTACAGTGTGTATCTTTGCCTCTCCCTAAAAAGGGATAGAGGTAATCCCTTCCTCCCTACAATGCTCACCACATCCTTAAGATGTGGATCTCCACCCCCTCAATCCCTGTTAAACACTACCATTTTTTGAGCACCATAGTTTTAATCAATCTGTACCAATTTGATGGCGAGTAGATGTGTAGCCCATTTTCCAGGTCTTATGTTGTCTTGCTTTGTATTACGGGCTTAAGCTTAATCCAGGATAGCATGAAAGGTGCTAGCTCACTATCATTTTTTAGGATTGAGTAATATTCCATTGTGTGTGTTCCAGTAAATATTTATTAAAGCAAGTGGTGGGGTTTGACCTGCAGGCCACTGTTGTTAGACTCTCAGTTTCTTGAGGGCAAAGACTATTATTATTAATTCTTGTACCTCTGTTACCTAGTGGTGTCTGATATTTAGCAGGTCCTTATATTGTTGCATTGATCTGAAGTCATCATACATAGATGAGCACAAGTTAATAAAAAATTCTGTTAATTCAGGTCCTCTGAGAAGAGGAGGAGCTGTCAAGAAGGGACTAGATATGCAAGGAGATTTAATGCCAGAGGGGGGACTGGATATCCCAGAAACATAAATGGTCATGGGAACAGGAGATGATGGAGTGAGCCTTCATATTGTGATTCAGGTCTGACCTCAGTGAAAGTGGAGAGGGAAAGAAGAATTGGGTAGGGCGAGTTAAGACTGCAGGATGTAGTTCTGAAAAAGGCTTGGCCAGGCTGATTGGGAGTCCCCAAGCAAAGGTTGCTGCTAGAGGAGTCCTGTGTCTTCTGGAAGGATTGGCTTGGCTCCTTACTCTGCTGTGCTCCTTGATGTGTCCATTTCTTGTGCTGCACAGATCTACTTCCCCACACATATTGGGGCTTTCTTCGTGAGGGGAAACCTAGAAGATGGAAATTATGAGGAATACTATAGCCCTTGTCCCTGCAGCTGGTCTCATGGCTGCAACTGGTGCTCATCCTCTCCCTCCTCCACGACTCTTTGTGAATCCTCTCACCCGCAGTTATCAATCACTGTGGCAGGGCTTGTGTGCCTTACTTGGTAGTATGACACAAAAGCTCATTCCTGAGGATCTGGACCCTTGATACTCACGCACTTTTGAGGGTAATGGTTCTGCACAACCCATTCACAGTTACAATGGGACAGGGAAGTACCAAGAGGTGCCCTGTGGATCTCTAGGTGCTATGGGTATTCCTCTCTGCCCCCATTGTATAAGCACAGCCCTCCTTCCTATTGGTTAGGGTCCATTACCTTTTCCATGATAGTGATTCCTCTTATCGCTTGTGCTCCCTGGCCATAGTAGTCCAAAGTGCCCTTTTCGTGTCCCCTTTTGGGCACAAGACTGCAAACTGCAGAGCCCAGAGTTGTGGGGATAGGAAGCATAAGGTCCTTCAGTGAGTCACTAGGAGGGCCACTCCTGCTTCTACCCTTTGGTTCCCAGTACATGTGTTCTTCCCAGGGGGCTACAGCACTATGTTCAGTCCTCTGCCTTAATTCATGTACTATTCATTGTTCTGTATGTCTGGCTTATCTCCAATACAAAACTGTTCTTGATTACTGTATGTTTATAATAAATCTTGAAATCAGTTAGTCTGAGTCCTCCAACTTTGTTCTTTTTCAAAATTGTTTTAGTTATTATAGTTTTCTTCACTTTTCCATATAAATTTTAGAATCAACTTGTTTATTCCTATATAAATTCCTGCTGGGATTTTCAATGTATTTATGTGGAATCAGTAGATCAGTTTAGGGAGATTTAAGATCTTAACAAAATTGAGTCTTCCAAATAATGAACATGGTATATCTCTCTACTCATGGTGTTTAATTTCTCAGCAGTGTTTTATAGCTTTAAGTATACAGACTTTGTTTCCTTAGATTTAGATCTAAGTAGTTTGTGCTTTTTGGTGCTGTTATGAATGGTGGTAATTTTCTCTGTAAATCCTGTGCATTTCCTTTTTTAAGACATAGGTATTTTATATATTTTTTTCTGTTGCAAATAGAATTTATTTTATAAATAGTTATTGTTAATCTAAAGTAGGAGTCTCTTTCAGATTAGCTCACATCTCTCCTTCTTAAAAATACTCATTTCATCCTTTACTTAGAAGGAATTCTTTATTCATATAAAATAGGAAAGATTTCTGAGCTTGGTATTCAAAGCTTTCCTTAGTTTGCCAACTATTTTTCCAGCTTCATCTCCCATTCTCCTTAAACACTTTATGTTCCTGATACACCTTCAAGCAGTATTATGAAATGTGATTATTAGCAGTTTTTCAGCATTTAGGTGATATGATACTATATACCACTACTGGGCTGGAAAAGTATGTTGAATGGGTTTGCAGAGCACAGTGAAACTCAGCAAATTGCTATGGATTTGCCTAACCCACAGGTTTCTGTGTTATATCAGTCTCAGAGAGACCAGCTTATATAATAAGCAATATCTCGCTGGGTTTTTTTTGTTGTTATTGTTTGTTTATTTTGGTACAAAGTCTTTACAATACTGAGGCAGAGTCAGATGGTCAAAGATGTTGATGTTGTAAATTCCTGCTGATACATCCACAATATATGCTTAAAAGTCTCAAAAGGACTTTAAATCATTGTGAGATCTGTCATTTATCAGTCAAGTTTATTAAGATTTATAAACTATGTTTTCCTTGTGGTTTAGATGCCCCAGAATATTTTTATTCACTGATTAGGTAATAAATTCTAATTTGTTTCAAATAAATTCACCAAAGGATAGTAGTTCTGGTATGAATTATTTTTAAATTGCTTTTCTCCAACCAATACGTGGTAATGGTTGTGGCATTAGGAGACCAGCGTTGTTTTCTTGGATGATTAACTGTGGCCAATTGCTTTTCTGGTCTTAATTTCTCAACTGTACAAATGTGGAGTTTGTTCTAGACGATTTCAAAGGACTTTATAATTCTGAAATCCATGATCATGTTAAGATTACATTTATAGTTTTTAAAACAAAACCAAATGTAGTCCACTAGAGGGAGTTCTGCCCTTTTAAAATAGTCTCAAATAATTTTTTTTTGAGAAATAATATCTTTCATACAAGAGTGCTGTAAACTGTATCTGAACAATAGCAAAGCAAATACCTGTTTACCTACAATTTGAATCATCTCCTGAGAAGCCATCAGTATCTTGACTTCTATGTTAATTATTCCATTGGTTATATTATTTTATCACTTAAGGTCGTATCCTTAAACAATATATTGTTTTTATTTCTGAAATTTCTGTTTTGGACTTTAAATAAGAAATATCAGAATATGTATTTTCTTTTACTTATTCGTTTCTCATGATTTTTGATATTCATCTGTGTGAATGTGTGTAATTATAGTTTATTGAATTCTTGCAGCTATATTGAGTTCTATTATATCAATATACCACAATCTGTTTATTCTCCTGTCAGTGCAGAGTTGAGTTGCTCTCCAGTTTTTTGCTATTATAAATAATGTTGTCATAAATATTTATAGACATGTCTCCTTTTTACAAATGCAAGCATTTCTTTTTTTTTTTTTTTGAGACAGAGTCTCACTTTGTTGCCCAGGCTAGAGTGAGTGCCGTGGTGTCAGCCTGGCTCACAGCAACCTCAATCTCCTGGGCTCAGCGATCCTACTGTCTCAGCCTCCCGAGTAGCTAGGACTACAGGCATGTGCCACTATGCCCGGCTAATTTTTTGTATATATATTTTTAGTTGGTCAATTAATTTCTTTCTATTTTTGGTAGAGACGGGGTCTCGCTCAGGCTGGTTTCGAACTCCTGACCTTGAGCAATCCGCCCGCCTCGGCCTCCCAAAGTGCTAGGATTACAGGCGTGAGCCACCGCGCCCGGCCCAAGCATTTCTTTAGGATACTCAGAGTTACCTAGAAGTGGAATTCATTTAGAGGCTATGTGCATGTTTAGCTTTACTAGGTAATGTCACGCTGTTTTCTGTAGTGGATATGCTGGTTTTTATTATAGTAGTATAAAATATTTGATATTGAATGACTTAAATTTTTGCCAATCTGATGTGTGTGAAATGATGCTTGTCTGTGATGTTATTATGAATTTTCTTGATTACTGATGAGATTGAATATCTTTATTCATCGTTCCTGATTCTATATCTGGAAATGACTGATACATGTGTTTTGGCTTTTTCTATAGAATTTTTTCCTTATAGATTCTTAATAGCTTAAAAATATATTCTGGATATTAATCCTTTATCAATTATATAGATTGCAAAGAGCTTTCATTTTTTTACTTTATTTGTCGTGTCTTGATGAACAGAAAAGTTCTTAACTTTTATGTAATTGAATGTATCAATCTTTTTCTTTATGCTGTATGGTTTTAATATCTTGCTTGAAAGGAGTCTATTCATTACCCAGTGTCAGAGAGATATTTTCTTATATTGTATCCTAAATTTAATTGTTTTGCCCATGATTTTTATTTATGATGCGAATTAGGAATTGTTCTGGTTTTCTACTGCTGAGAAATAATCTACTCAAACTTTAGCAGCTTAAAGTAACCATATTATTTTTGCTCATGTTTTTGTGACAAGAATTTAGAAAGAGCTCAGCTGGCAGTTTGCTCTTGCCCACAAGGCATCAGTTGGGCTGGAAAATTCACTTCTAAGATGGTTTCTTTCTCTACTCACAAATGTGGTGTCTTTAAGCTTCTTGGCCTCTTTCTTTTTCTACGTGAGGTTTTATCCTCTAAGGCATCTCCATGTGGGTTGAGAAATTAAAATAAAATCCTAAGTCCTTCAACCAACTAAACAGACCACCTGTTGGCAAAGGGGACCTCAGAGAAACCTTAACAACTGAGTTCCTGGCCATGAGGGGATGGGAGATTGGATATGCCTCATTATACTGCCTCCCTTGCTAACTGCTTTTTTATGCTCTCTTTCCTAAGTGTCAAACAGAAACCAGTCCTTTGGAAAGACTTGCTCAACCACTGATTTCAACCAACTGCCTGACACTGCAGCTGGACTCCCCTCCCTTCTTGTGGTTTGATACAACTGACCAGCATTTCTTCCTGATAAGAGACCACCAACCATGGACTGAACCTGGCCTGTTTACAGAGGTTGTGCACAGGATGCCTCTGTAAACAGAGCCTAATTTTAATGCATTTCAATGTTTAGTCTGCACCCCAAAGTGAACATGGGGCATATGTAACATGCGTATTTCCTTACTGCCCATGCTTACATTCGCCAAGTGAATATTCATAGCTCTTCCTATAACCTGTTGAATATGTATACTTAGCCATCCCATTCAGCATAAATTCCTGTCTCACCTTTCTTCCTTCTGTCAATAAAGAATCCTGAAGTTCATAAATTTGGCGAAGAGCTTTATTTGTTATAAAGGGTTGTGGCCTGCAAGCTGGCCAGGCTTTCCTGACAGATTAGGAAGTAGAGCCTCCATCAGAGACTGGAAGCAGGCTCTTCAAAGGAGAAAGAATGAAACAGGAATTTATGCTGAATGGGTTGGCTAAGTGTACATATTCAACATGTTATAGGAGAAGCTATGAATATTCCCCAAAGCAGGACACAAACATGCATATTAAACAAACATACATGTTACATACATTCCATGTTCAATTTTGGGTAGAAACCAAATATTTAAATGTATTACAATTAGGCCCTATACATCAAAAGGTGAAGCAGGGACATGAAGACAGACACTTGGTGTGCACCTCTGTAAACCAGCCAGAACCAGTCTGTGGTTAGTGGTCTCTTATCAGGGGAAAGTTACTGAAATCAGTCTCTTACTCAGTTTAAGCTGTAGTTATAGCTTGTGGAACAGGGCTTGGGAGATTAGTTAGTCAGCTTCTGGTGATTGTTGAGCTACAATTATATCACTTTTGCTTATCTAGAGGCCAGTGCTTGTTTAGCTGCTAGAGAAAAAGAAAAACAACCTTGTGGCAGTTAGAACATATTTTATTCTTTAAGTGTAGGAGTATGTGACTTACCCCTTGCTTGACATGGCCTTAGGTCTTGTTTATAATTTGGTATCTTATTACCACAGAGTTCATTCTGTCAGTCTTATGATCTCTATTTTAACACTTGAAAGTGCCTGCTTTTAGTTTCTGCTGGGCTACACTTCCCATCCTGCAGGGTGGCCAGCCTCTGCGCTGCAACCCTTTATAAGATATTAAAACTGTCGATTCATGATTTTAAATTGACAAGGACATGCCTCTTACAGCATAATGGTCTTAGGGTAGTCACCATACTTATATGGTGGCTAGCTTCTAAGAAGTTATGTCCCAAGAATAAGCATCCCAAGAACAAGTATCCCTAATAGATCAGAAGAGAAAAGTGCCAGATAGCTAAGGTCTATACCTGAAATTGGCATAGCATCCCTTTTGTTGTGTTTTGCTTGTCAAAGCAATCATAGGGCCCACTCATATTCAAGAAGGTAGAGAAATAATCTCATGTGGATTGGGGAGTATCAAAGTCACATCTTGGAAGAGCATATGGGATGGGAGATAGTGTTATGGCCATCCTTGGAAAATACAATTTGTCATAGTTTGCTGCTGACCACAATAACATTCCTTTTATTGTAAACTACATTCACTCCTTCCATCAAGACTATTAAGTTTTATCCCATTATGACATAAAGTATAGCAATCACTGGCCCATAGCACTTCTGAAATGTAATTGGATGTTTATCTGCCATTCCTTCATTAGGGCACAGTTGTGCTTTCTGATGGTGATTCTGTGTGGTTCTCGGCTCTAGCTCCTGGACTTTTGGCTCTATATTCTGAGTCCTTCTTCCTTTTCCATAAAGAAATGGCACATGTTTGCAGTGGAATAGCTTTCTTAGATATATCCTGCTTATAGAAGCTTGAGAGTCTTGGCTGTTCTTTTCAATTTGAAATATCCAAGTAGATATGATTTTCAGTTTTCATTTGAACTGCCCAAGTGGATGGTGATTCTGCTAGTACTATTGTTTTAAGAATGTTGAGCTTTCCTATGAATCTTAGTGTGGTTTACTCCATTGGTGAAAGTCACACTCATCAATCTCTTTGAGACAGGCTCTTCTGCTCATAAGTCTGCTATGGACCAACACCCTTAAGACTCTTAGAAACCTGTGGTATAATATGAAATATATTTGGTCTTTGTCTCCAGCTCCTGCCATAATACACCTAAAACCCCCAGAATTTTCTAAGTGATAGGAATATATTTTGTTATTTATAATCAACCTCTTGATAACTCCTGAGTTTATGCTCATGAGGTTACTTATGGTGGAGCCCCTGGATATCCTGGAAAATATCTTAGCCAGATCCACTTTTTCTATTTTCCGTATTATTACAGATGATAGTTTTACTGAAATTTATGCCACTATATAACATGGATTTTTTTCTACAGCTTCTCATAACAACTTCCTTACTATCCTTCTAGCCTCTGCTAAGATGTTTTCCTGAGGCCCTTCACTGCCTAGTCCTGATGCAAATGCCACAAGTTTCTGTTCTAGTTATCTGTTGTTGTGTAATAAAACTATGTAAAATTTAGTGGCTTAAAATAGCCATTGCAATTTTACATAATTGTGGGGTTAGGAATTCAGGAAGGGCTTAGGTGGGCATTGGTTGGGGCTGCTGAGGCTAGAGCAGATGACTTCTTCATTCACAATTATGCAGCTTTGGTACTCCTTGACATCAGTTTCTTACATGTGGTGTGTCATATTCTAGGGCCTCTTCCTATTACTTAGGCATCTCACAACATGGTAGTCTCAGAGTAGCCACACTTATTTTATGATGGTGGGTTTTCAAGTGGGAGCTTCATAATAATGAATGATATGAAAGCAAGAGATCCAAGAGGCAGGAAAAGAGTGCCAGCCAGGTAAGGGCTAGTGCTTCTGCCATATTCTTTTTATCAAAGCAATTAGAGGGAGCTCACCCAGACTCAAGAAGGTAGAGAAATGCACTATGCCTATTGATAGGGTAGTGGCAAGGTCACATTGTAGAAGAGCATGTGGGTGGGATGTAAAAATCTTTAGAAATGTAAACACCTTTGAAAATGTGACATCCTGTCACAGGGATGCAATTTCATTTTTTCTCCAGTGGATATCCAATTAGCCCATTACTATTTATTGAACAGTCCATGCTTTCCTATTGATCTGTTAATGTCTGCTGTGTCATAAAGTGTGTGTTTTAGATTCTTTTTGTCTAGCCCCACAATTCTTAACGGGGGCCTGTTTCGGAGGAGACATTTGGCAGTGTCTAGAGAAAGTTTTGGTTGTCACAACAAATGTATGTGTGGGGGTATTACTAGCATCCTGTGGATAGAGGCGAGGGTTGTTGCTCAACATCCTCCAGTGTACAGGACAGCCCCCTCTAACAAACAACTATCCGGCTCAAAATGTCAATAATGCTCATGTTAAGAAACCATGGTGTATGCCATAAGTATTGCTCTACTATATTACTTTCATTAGCCTTGATATCCAGTAGAGCAAGTCACATCATTTTATTTTTCTTGTTTAAGAATGTCTTGATTATTTTTGTCCTTTTGTGTCAATGTAAATTTTATAATCAGTTTATCATGTTTCACAAACAGTTCTTTTATTTTTATTAAAATTTCATTGTAACTATATTTTATGGGGAAAATTGACATTTTATGATATAGATTCTTATTCAACAACCTGATATACCTATCAATTTAGTTTTTTATCTTTCAGTAAAATTTTGTAATGTTCTTTTTAAAGGGCTTACAGATCTTTTGTTCAAGATGGTTTGCCCTCTTGTCCAGTTAGTTGTGAGACTTTTTGGTAAGTTGCTTTTCTTCTTTTGGGCCTTAATTTTCCTAAGTGGAAAATGTGACATCTGAACTTGATCATCTTTAATAGGTGAAAGATTTCATGATTAAAATGTTAGGATTAAATTAACTTTCAATGCACAAAATAAAAGTAGTCCACTGGAGGGAGCTCTTCAGCTCTCTTATCTCAGGCAAGGTCGTCAGGCTGCTGTGAAAATAGAGAGCACACCTACTTGCAGATATAACTCATGGCAAAGATCTCATCTCAGTGTGGAGGAAAAAAAGTGACTCCCTGACACCTGTTCGGTCACAGTTTTGCAAGTAAGAAATTCTGCTTTGGTCTTTGGAAGATTGTGATTTAGAGAGACCTGTAGTTTCCAAAGGATGCACTGACAGTTTGTGAGAGAGCTAAGCCTGGAACTTGGGTCCAAAAATTTTCATACTGTAGTTAGAGGGAATGAAGTGGGAGGGAGTAAGCAGTGGCTATTAGTGGTGGGATGGAGGTTGAGGTTGTGTTTAATTTTTAATGAACTGAGAGGTGGGTGATCTGTGAACTCCTGGAATTATATGCAATATTGTATGTATATGTGAGTGTGTGTTTGCATTCATGTGTGCATAAATGCTGTACTTTGGCTAGAAATAGAACTTTTGTTACAATTGTTGAAATTGGATTGGACTTTTTTTTTTTTTTTGAGACAGGGTCTCACTTTTTTGCCCAGGCTAGAGTGAGTGCCGTGGCATCAGCCTAGCTCACAGCAACCTTAATCTCCTGGGCTCAAGAGATCCTATTGCCTCAGCCTTCTGAGTAGCTGGGACTACAGGCATGTGCCACTATGCCCGGCTAACTTTTTGTATATATATTTTTAGTTGATCAATTAATTTCTTTCTGATTTTAGTAGAGATGGGGTCTTGCTCTTGCTCAGGCTGGTTTCGAACCCCTGACCTCAAGCAATCTGCCTGCCTCAGCCTCCCAGCATGCTAGGATTACAGGTGTGAGCCACTGCGCCCGACCTGGATTGGACTTTTGTAAGCCAGCTTTTACTTACAAAGACGGTTACCTTTGACGGACTTTAGAGATCATTTAGTTCGTATTCTGGAATCTTTTGGGAACACCTGCCTTGATAACTTGATTACCAGAATTTAAACTATCGCTCAGTTTATTTATCTTTAACTGGATGTAGTGATTTCTAGACCTCATTTTTTTTCTTACTGACTCAAAACTGACTTTTAAAATAAAGTTGCAGTTATTAGATATTCTTTTCAGAGAAGACGAAACTCAATTTTTCTCCCTTAGTCATTTCACTGTTTTGAAATGTTTTTCTATAGTACTGAATGGGAGAAATTATAATTTTTCTCAACCCTCATAATATAGTTGGGACTCTTGCAATAAATCAGCAAGAGAAAAACAAGCAAGTTTGTCAGAGCATGCGATGTACATCACGCAGAACTAAAGCAACTCAGGACAACGGCTTAGAATCCCAGTTTAAATGAAATCTTCAATAAAATTTTAAAAGTAAGTTTTAAAGTAAGTTTTAGAGAAGTGCTAGGATAAATGAAAGCAGTTTAGGCTTCCAAAGGTAGGAAAATTATGGGAAGGTAAATTTATGGGGAAACTAATGAATAAAGTTTGCTCAGATTCCTCTGGTGCTATCTCTAAACTGATAAAGGTGGTAAAGGAGAATTTACTTGCTGTCTTTCTGTGGCAAAGCAAGGGAGGATAGCAAGACCTTAAGAGTTGTCTTTATAATTCTGTCCTGCTTTTAGGTAAACAGAGGGAAGGTAGAGAGCTTTTCTGCATCTGCTTCAAAATGGCCCGTAGGTCAAAAAAATTATTTATGTCAAAGAGGCATGTTTTGAGGTAACATATTCTGATTTCCTTCAATAGCCTTGTATTTGTGATTTTTCTGATTTACCTGGATACAAACTTTCCTTGAAAACTATAGACATTTAAAAAATTCTTTGCTTCTGCATTTGCCTTAAGAATAAGATCTTTAGTTATTTGGATTTTTTCCTATGGATATCATGGATGAGATTTTCAGCTTTTATTTTGGCTTAAATAAATAAAAAGTCAAAATAAAAACCAATATCCTGCTGACTCCTATGTAAACATTAAGAACTAGAGTTCTTACATTGCTTTTGCAATGCAAGCAATGTTCTTACATTGCTTTTGCAATGCAAGCAATTTTCTAACAAGCTTACAGAAAAAGATTCTCTGATAAAAATAATGTATTCAATTACCTTTTTGCTCTTTATCAGGTATGGTGTAGTCCAGTTTAAAGAGCATTAGAATTTTCCTAGACTTCTGTGTGTTAGTCCAAGGAGTGATGCTGTGGATCCACAGGAAAGCCGAGAACAAGAAAGAGTATAGAAAGGCAGAATGAGGACACCGGGTAGATTTCTAGCTCCAAGATGATTTGTAGATTGAAGCTTCAGTCTCAGTGTGATGTGTTGAATATTAAAGGGAAGAAGGATTAATCTTTATTAGAAAGAGTTATAAAAGTGAATACTAGGCCAAGTGATTTTTATGTTAATATACCCTTTCTTAGCAAATATTATTGAGGATTTCTTTATCAATAATTTCTATTTCTATCTGTATACAACTTACCATTTATAAATTTTAGCTAGAGTTATGAGGCCGTAATGATGGCTTAGCCTAGTAGCCCATTGAAAACATCTTTATATCTTTGCCTCTCCCTAGCAAGGGTTAGAGGTATGCCCTAAAATGTAACCAAAATGTTAAGAAAAAAAGAAAAACAAATATTTGTCAGATGTGGGGCAGGTGAGATGGGGGAGGAGGGGTTGGGTATATACATACATAGTGAGTGTGATGCACACCGTCTGGGGGATAGACACGCTTGAAGCTCTAACTTGAGTAGGGAGGGGAGACAAGGGCAACGTATGTAACCTTAATGTTTGTACCCCCATAATATGCTGAAATAATAATAAAAAAGAACATCTATAATCATGAAAGTCAAGTAAGAAACAAGTTTTATTTATTATTTTAAAAATATATCATATATTCATTTCTTATTTTTCTCCATAAATGTTATTTGATGGACATAATGAATGAGTATTAAAAAGAAAATCATGTTATTGTTGGGTACAATTAGCCATGTGTAATAAATAATTTGATTAAATATGAACCCATTTATTACCTGAAGTTTGGAATTATTGTATAAATTCTCAAGGATACAAGAAGTGGGGATTATTGTTGAAATATCCATGTCTCTCACTGACTGCAATAATAGAGAATTTGTTCTTGGTTTTTAGATTTCCTCCTTCCTCACCCCTGAAACCATATCCAAAGAAGCCCACATACCAAAAGGATGTTATTAAATTTCCAGAATGGAATGATCCCCCACTAGGCACTTCACAAGAGAACATCCCAGTGAAGCCAGTTGTGATGGTAAGTGCTGTGACTGAAGGAAGGACGAGGCACTGGTGACAGAGGGAAATCATCTGTGAACCCCCATTCTTGGTTCACTTTTTTCTGTTTTTTGTTTTTTTTTTAATGAATATTGATCTGAAAGTACTTTAAAATAATATCATACCTACCAATAGCCAAGAGACCAGTAATAAAGAAAGGTGGCTCTTATGCTTTTTCACTCTTGTCTATTGACATTTTGACTGAATACAGTCAACTCTTGGTATCCATGAGGGATTAGTTCCAGGACCACCACCCCACCACCCCACAACCCTACCTTGTAGATACCAAACTCCATGTATGCTTAAGTCCCTGATGTAAAATGGTGTAGTATTTGCACATAACTTACACACATCCTCCCATGTACTTTAAATTAGAGTACTTATAACATCTAATTCAATGTAAATGCCACGTAATAGTTGTTATACTGTGTTGTTTAGGGAATAATGAAAAAAAATGCCTATACATGTTCAGTACAGATACAACCATCCATTTTTTTTTTTTTGAATATTTTTGATCTACAGTTGGTTGAATACACACATGAGGAACCTATGGACATATGTATGTGATAGCAATTTTCATATGTTCTGACTGAGCAGGTTTCTGTTAAAACTTCTTTATATAGTAAGAAGGTTAGGTCATGGTAACCCAACACAATATATGAAAAAAGGTGGATTCTTCTAGTTTAGGAAAACCTCCGCTTGTTGTAGAATTGACTACTTCTTTTTTTGTATACTTTTTGCTTAAAATATCCCCAGTAGAAGATTACTAAGACTGAGATAATGCTAACAAATAAAATAGAGAAAAACTTTTATAAGGAAATTTTAAAGAATGGTACTAACACCAATATTTAAAGTTAATCAAGTCTTATAAGTCTAGATGTCCAAAATGTTTTTTTGTTGGCAAAGATAGGATATAACCCTTTTTAGGTAGTGTAATTAAAAGAAAAATTTTTTTTTCCCAAAGAGGTTGTATTATATGTCTGTTTGGAGAGAATAGTTAAGAAGTTTAGGCTTCATCAGAGATAATACAAGGATAAGAGTGACACCAGTGACAGAAAAGAGGACTCTAGAAGGGCTTGTAGATTTGTCAGGAATGGTGATGAATTTGGATTAAAATATATTTGATGATATAGATGAGTTATATTAAAGGGAAACGTATAACAGATAGATGGAGATAATGACCCTGATACTTCGACAAAGAGGTCGGATTTGGAATTCATTTACTCAATGAAGATTTATTGAGTGTCTCCTGTGTGCCATGTGTTTGCTAGGCTCTACAGACATGCTAATATGTGACACGATGTTTGCTGTAAGAGGGCTCATAGTCTAGTAAAGCAGGCAATGCAAAATAGACTATAGCAGTCCACTGATGGACGAGGGGGATATGTTCCATGATCCCCAGTGGCTGTCTGAAACCACAGATAGTACCAAATCCAGTTGCTGTCAGTCAGGACACATTTCCATGCATGTCTTCCACTCACAAATTTTATGCCTTTTCCACCTTAACTAGACACTTATCATGCACTGTGGCCATAACTTTTGCAGTTTGAGGTACAACAGCAAAACGACCACAAATTTCTTTTTCTTTCTCCGCAATTTCCTTCCCCGAGTGATGAAGTGAAGATTTGTTTTTATCATAAATCTTAACAACCTCTCCATAGGATTTTTTTCTTTCCTTATTAGAAGTGAAGAACTTTTACCTTTTCGCTTAAAGGAAGTACTTGATTGCTTCTCTTTGGCATATTCAAATTGCCAACATCACTACTCTGGGGTTTTGAGGCCATTATTAAGTAGAATAAGGATTTCTTCAACAAAAGCACTGTGATACTGACAGTCACAGTCAATTTGATAATCAAGTGTGCTAAGTAACTCATGGTCAGGGAGCGTGTGCAGCATGAATCTGCCGGACAAAGGGAGGATTCGTGGCCTGGGCAGGATAGAGCTGGACATTGTCAGATTTCATCATGCTCAGAATGGCACACAATTTAAAATTTATGAGTTGTGTATTTCTGTAATTTTCCATTTTCAAACTGTGGTTGACTGCGGGTAACTGAAACTGCAGAAAGCAAAACCTCAGATAAAGAGGGACTAACTATATTAGAAAACAAAGCAGAAATATTCTGAAAGAGTGAGCACAAAAGGTACTTGGGGATTATTTAATTTATTTGTAATGATGAGTACTTAGTTTTGTCTTGTTGATAGTTCCTATCCTAGAAAAAGTTTAAATATAAGCTCCATGAACTTGGGTACATTTTTTTGAACATTTGTATTTAACACCTCATATGACCCCATATGTACAGTGGTTATTCAGTAGGCATTTTTCCATTGTAAGGTCATCTAGTATTGTTTATAAGAAAAAGATAAAATCCTATATTAAATTGATATGTTTTCATGTCATTAATATAATGACTTCCCTTTTCTGTTTTACTTGGTCCTGTGAAGTTAAAATTTTCATGGTGTCATCACTAGGAAGACCGAGTGTTCATTAGCACATTTCAGTCCACTATTTAGGGCTTTGCACCAATGATAGCAATTTTTCAATTTTTAGTTTTAAAGTTTTCAGGAGCCTTAAAGCGGTATACACAGCCCCAGATTCTTCAATTCCTCCTCTCCCTCCCCACCCAAACCTTAGATTTCTTCTCTGTATCCGTATTTCTTTTTGTAACTTTTGTCTTACTTTTTCTCATCCTTTCTTTCCCCTTAAATGAAGTTATAGAAGTTTGAGCTCCCTGCTTTTTATATATAATTCCACTAAGGCTTGGGCTGCTACTTGTTGAGGATTATTCACAGGGAGAATGACAGAACAGGATATGTTTCCCGGTGCGGCCTTGATGCAGTTTTGGGAATGATGAGGTTAATAGTCAATACACAAAACATTCATCTTTCTTAAGGAATTTGAACTTGTGATTCATTTTTTCTACGTTACTTTTTTCCTATCTCTGCCTCGAGTTTGCTTGTTGTTTCTTGTTTTTGTCCTGTTTTCTCTCTTGTCTATCTATCATATAAAATAAAATAGAGCAAATAAAATTATTTGTTGTGTTTGCTCAGGGGCCAGTATAATGTAAAGGGTGAGTATGGACTCTGGGTTTGAATCTTGATTTCTCCAGTTACTAGATATTTGAACTTGTTTCTCTGTGTTTGGGTCTGAGTTTTTTAGGATAATAGTACCCTCTGAAGTAGAGTTGTTGTAAGTATCAAGTGAGTTCATACCTATAAAGTGCTTAGAATAGTGCCTGGTGCACAGGTGCCCAGTAACTGTTAAGCATCGTTGCTATTACTTATTTATTTTGTAGAATTGTTTATAGATAGAGAAATAGGAAAACAGATTATCCATAATATCCAGAGAGAAATACTGTTAACATTTTACTGTGTATCCTTTTTTCTACGTATATTTTTAACACAAAAATTAAATCATGCTGAGCTGTTTTGTAGCTTATATTCTTCAATTAGAACAGTATGTTATGCCCATTTTGTCATGCCATTAAATATTCAATATTTTTAGTATCCACATTATCTAATTAATATGAAAGTAATATATTTGTACAGTCCTTTACTCTTAAGTATGTATGTGTGTTTCCAGTTTTTAAATATATAAACAATGTAGTAAGCAGTACCTTTATAGATAAACATCTGAATATATTCATGAGTATTGTTTTAGGATAAATATTTAAAGTGAATTTGCTAGGCAAATGCATGCCTGCATTCAAAAACAAATCTGATTTGGATACTTAGAAGTTCACACATCATATGGCCTTTGAATTTCTTTTGTAATTCAGTAATTCTTCAAAAATAAGAGCAAAACCAAAAACCAAATCAAAAACAACTTTCTTGCTCCTTTTTTCAAATTGATAAAATTTTTCTATAATGTTACTTTTGTAAAAAACTATTATAGAAAGTTTTTGAAATGACTTATATGGTTTGCCTTTTAAAGGTCAAAATTCTTCTATGTGATTACCCAAAGGAAGGTTTATGCCCTTATAGCCTAAACATGAGAAACATGGTACTGAGAATATTGAGGAGGTAAAGTTGTATTATTTGGGGCAAATCATTCAACTTCTCTATTCTTTAGGTTTTCCCCTCTGGAGACATGAGTCCATTCCTTTTCTTCTACTTGCCATCTTCAGCTGTCCTTGTGGAGCTGAGCTCTTATTGTTCCCACCTTTTGCAGACACCTGAGATCTACAGGCTGTTTCCCAACATTGTACTTACTTGATATTTGCTTATAAAAAATAGAGAATTCTTGAAAGTGGTACATTTTAATTTTATTTTAAACAATTACTCAATTTTGGACAGTGTGTGAATTTGGGTAAGTATTCCTACAGGAAAAGTTAGCTAGTTAATACGATGATTATTGCCATAGCTCTTTTGTAATTCATGAATATTCATTTATAATATGGCATAATCTTAAGAGTCATTCTTCTCTGAGGTCCATGTAAAGAAAGTTTATATTTTTAATTATTTTAAATCAAATTATAAATGACCAAATCAAAAACATTTCTCATAAAAGCATACTACTTTATATTGAACTATTTTTTCTCTCTCTTTCTACTCCTTCTCTCCCTCTTTGATACTCCCTGTCCCCCTATTAGAATTCTGAGATGTGGTACAAGCGTCACAGTATTGCTATTGGAGAGGTGCCGGCTTGCCGTCTTGTCCACCGCAGACAGCTGACAGAGGCCCATGTAGAAGAGATATGGAAGTCTATGACATTATCATAGTATGTGCATTTGATACTAGTGGGAAATTATGGTGATTTTTTTTCTATTTTGTTTCTTTACCACTCTGTTTATTTGATATGCTGGAATTATGTATAAAAATCTCAACTTTGCATTATTTGCAGCTGTGCTTAGCAAACATGATTTTACTGAGCTCTAGGGATTTTCTATTGCCATTTATATTAAAAATAGGAATTTAAAAGTTCTTAAACTTTCTAGTAACACTGAAATCTTAAGTTTAATAAAATACGTAATGGAAAATTTGGTCTCCTAGATATTTGATGTGTACTATAGGTATAATTAAGGGTAATAGTGTTATAGCAAATTTGCTTTTTCTCATGAAGATGTAGTAATAACAGTTTCTTACCATAGGATAAGCTAGTTTTTTATATATATATATATATTTAGTTACTAAAGCATTCAGGGTGTTATTAAATATTTGCTATTAAATATTTTCTAAAGGTGAAAGGATATCTTTTAAGTTTGTGTTTTTATACTGTACTTTTATCTTTTTTGTCCCACAAAGATTGGGTAAAGTACATGAACATAATACATTTTAAAGATTTATTTTTTGTAGTGCTAGTTTTTTGGTAAATAATGATTTTTTAAAAAATAACAAATTAATTTAATTATTTATCTTTTTAGCTTACAGAAAATCCTTGGCTTAGATTCCTTAGAAGAAGTTTTAGACATCAAACTTGTCAACTCCAAGTTCATCATGCATAATGTATATAGTGTTAGCAAACAGGGAGTCGTTATCCTTGATGACAAGTCAAGTAAGTACATAAATACTATTTTGTTCCTGGTTGACCCAATACATTGGCCACACACGTCCATCAGCTCCTATTTGACCTCCCTAAACCCTATATAAGTTTGCCTCTTCATTACATATATCCTTCTCCCACTTCCAGATACCTTGTAACTAATTTCTTAGATTAAGAAAATGTCATAGGAAGATGAGTATCCACTAGTATTTATCAGTCTCAGCAAAATCTATCCAGAGACTAGTCGTGTTGTCCACCCTGGGCATTAAGTGGTTCCATATTATCCCCAGGAAAACATCTGAAAAGTGAGCATGTTTAAGACCTAACTGAGAGCTTGAGTCAGTTTTCAGGCAGGCCCTGGGGTCTGATTGCATTTAGGGTTCTCTCTGACCTTTTGTCATTTTATGTTTATGTCATTTTTTAAAATAAGGTAGCTCTTTAAATTTTGAAGGTACTTAAATTTTTTATACCTTTTCCTCCAGGTCAGTCTATAAATTCAAGAAAAAAAGAGCCACCCAACCTGGTTTTTGATGTGTAAAAATGTGTTCATGGTACTTAGAGTAGGCCACAAATTCCCAGACTGATTTTAAAACATTGTATGGATAAGGACTGGACCAGAGTTGGGTGGGCTCTTTGATATGTTCTTCCTTTAGTTCAAAACCTAGATGCTAGGTATTGGCTGGAACTAGAATGATCTTTGAATGTGGGAAGATGGTATAACACTTTTTAGGTTTTTGTAAAATATTAAATTAGGGCTGGAGGCTCCTGGGCAGCAGACAGAATGTACCAGAAGGAGCCTGAGTTGTGAGAGAGCAAGAGGTTTTTTTAGACCATGTTTTTTTTTTTTTTTTGGCATATTATGGGGGTACAGATTTTAAGGTTTCAATAAATGCCCATTTCCCCCCCTCCCCCCTAGACCATGTTTTTTGACAGGAGCAGAATCTGTTTTTGAAACCTGAAACACTTCCCCTTTTATAGTTCCTATTAGGAATGGAGGACAAAAGGAGACAAAAATAGATTTGTGGTGACTTTATGGTTGTGAGGTTAATCTCAGTGTATAAAATTTTAATGCTTTTAGTTATCAGTTAGATGACTGATAATCTTTCATTTTACTAAGTAAGGTTTTCAGAAAGAAGAGAGCATTTCCTAAGACTCATTAGATCTAACTCAGTTCAAACAAGCCATCTTCCCAGTTTTACAGAAAGTAGGAAAAGGAAGTGAGTGCTGGCCTGTTTCATCAGATGTCTATGGAAGGGCCAGGAAGGAAGAGATTCTGTTTAGCTGGGATTATTTGCACCAATGTTAGGTTACTATTATTATTTTAAGGCTGTCCTAACAATAATAGCCTAATATTAATATGTCATGGAACTTTCTTGGCCTAAAGCATTTTGAAAATGGAAACATGTAAAATGATACTTATATTGGACCTAGAGAATTTACCTTTTTTAAATGGAGGTGTTTGGTGAACTTGTTCCACAAATGCATTTGATTACTAATGCTTTTGCCTTTTTTGTTTTTTCTTTTTCTTCAGTAATTCTTAGGATAAGTGATTTGTCTTTTGGTTTATTTGGAACAAACCATCAATTTTTGTTTTTTTACTAAATATTTAAAAGGTACGTCTTATCCTTAGAGAAATTTGTAGGCATAATTTATATGCGTGCATGGTATAACTGCTGGTAAGGAAAGATTTCCATCTTTTAAATATTCTGACACATAAATTGATGATTTGTGCTTAGCAGATATGTTTCATATTACTTGGGCAAGTAATACATTCTTATGATATCGAATATGTATATAATTCCTTGAGTTACATGGAATTGAATAAAACATCTTCTTTTTATTTTTATTTTTGTTTTTCCTATAGAAGAACTTCCTCATTGGGTGCTGTCAGCTATGAAGTGTTTGGCAAATTGTAAGTACTAATTATCTGCCAGTTTTGTGAAATTAAGAGAAATTAGTGCCCTAAATTATTACAGAAAAAATTTCTGCTCAATGAGCTGAACATTAATTTGACACCTGTGAGACTGGCAGTTAATTGTTTTGGGACTACTGTGCTTTTAGTGATAAATTTGTGACTTAATGAAAGGGCTGAATTATAGAATAGTTTTAAAGGGATTTGGTGGTTCCACTTTCTAGTAGATACAATCACACTACAGATGAAGTCTGCACTACTAATTGTTTCATCATGTGAAAGAAAGAAATTAGTTAAATATTACGTGTAATATTGTGACAGATAGCTACCTGTTAATAGTCTATAAGTTTTTATTTCTGCAACCTCTATTTTTATTCCTAAAACATATTCCTGAATATCTGCCGTATTTACATTATCAGTTTGGTCAGCCGATCCTGTCTATTCCTAGCTTTTTATAAGGCTATACTTTAAGTGGGAGAGAAATGTTTTAGAAGGCTGATCTAATTGATATGTAGGATGGATTACAAAGAGAAGAACATGCATGCAGAGAAACAAGAATCACTGTTTCAGTAATATGAATGTAAGATGAAAGGGCCTGGACCAGGGTGGTCACTATGAAGATTTTCATCGGTATATGAAATCCATTTCATTGGTACATGATTTCCATTTCATTGGTTATCATAGACACTGGGAAGGAAGGAGTTGTTATACTATCTCAGTAACACTGCCATTTTTCTGGGGACTTTTAGAAGGCTTAACCCGAAGAAGGGATTCTAATGGTTAATGGCTTAACCGAAACAAATGATTTTAATAAGAGTTCTAGTTATTTTGGCTGACTGATAATGGTGATATTTGGTTTAGAGGGCCATTTGAGTCTCACAGATACCTCAGAGATACCACAGAGAAGTACCTTTCTTTTCTTTTGTATAGGACTAACATGTACAGAGGTAGGTATAAATTCCCTTGAAATTCTTAAATTAGTAGATCCTGAGTTATTGATTTAACTGGAGTTAGTTTTGTTTGATTATAGAATGAAACTAAAATAACTGTTCAGCTTAATGTGGGTAATGTTAATAGTAATATTTGGAAAATTATTTTTAATATTATTCTGAATATGAATGATGTTCATTCAATACTATCATTCTGTATATGAATAGTAGTAACATTAGTTTATGTGAAGCCCAAAGTTCTCTAGGTTTAACTCTTAAAAATTTCACTGTTTTTTGGTTACTACTTTGGTACTTCTGAGATGTAGAGTATACCAGGGTTTTAGCTTGGAGAAGTGCTTTTTACTCTTCTTGCTCAACCATTTGAAGTAAATTAAATTTAAATTATATCTTTGGCCAGAGTTTGCAATGATGAGATAGAAAGTATAAAGGGGAAGTTAAGTTATCCATTTCTGAACTCTTGGCAAACCAAGGATTTAGAAGTTGGTCAGCTGAGAATGAACATATAAAGCCAGTATAACCAATCTAGGCTATAATATAATATGTTATAAAGTGTATATTAAGATGTGTTTATGATGTTGAATTTTCAGTGATGACTGAAATGTAGTGAAGAGTGTAATTTTCCCTCAAGCAAGATGTACACCTAAAGCTACAAAACTTCTGCAGAAAGGTTAGAATAACTCTGATTACTGGTCAATGGAAAGGACAAGTGTGAGGAGTGATTTAGTAATGATCTTCATGTGTGGTGTTATAGTAGATGTATAGTAGGTGTAGTGTTATAGTAGGTGGTAAATGTTGGGAACAGGCAACATGTGTTGTATGTATTAAGTGCAGTGATTTATGGATGGTTGGCATATCCATAAAATGTTTGTTTATATGTCAAAAAAGGTGGCCAAAAGGCCAGGTCAGCCTTTGGAATAGCTTTATAAAATCACTAAGTGTTCCAAAATTCTCATTGACCCTCAAAGTCTACTTTAAGTCCATCAAAGTTGTGACCTGTTTCTTGTCCTTATCCTTAGTAAGTACAGATATTCATTACAGTCATCTAAAAGGGAACAGAAGGATAGACTGATTATATGATATTTTGAAGGCCTGTTGCCTCCTTTTCTATTAGTCTGTTGCTGACATCTTTCTCTTTAGGCCCATCTGCATTTATTGTGGACCATGTGCATGTGGACCTGGATACTTTTGTTTTTGGCTAGGCCCAACTCTGACTGAATAAATACAAAACCAGGTTAACTGTGTTTTTCTTCTTTGTGCATGGATATCACAAGAATTCAATAAAAACTGGATACAAAAAAGTCAAAGCTTTTCTTTTCCAAAATCTGTCAGGAATAATGTTTATAAAAAACTGGATTAAAAAAACATTCTTAAAGTTCAAGATGACTAAGAAAGAAAAGATCTTAAAAATATAGTCTCCTCTCATAGGACTCACTATGCACTGTTTTTTTTAGGGAAACCTTTTTTGATTTTTGCATATTTTTAACAAGGATGATGAAATGTTCACAAAGGAGAACAACTGCTTAGAATGAGCTGCATACTTATCCTGGTAGGGAGTAATTCTAGGCAAACTGTATTGCTCGCTGAGACATACCAACCTAATTATTTCAATAGACTAAGCTTAGGATATGTCAGAGGAGATAACAAGCAAAAATGGTGGCTGCATTTGCTGCTAGGTTCATGGGATGTGACATACATAGGTATTTAACAATGTTCATTATTTTAGCCAATCAAACTAAGTTATTTTATACGAAGAGAATCTTGAAAGGTAAGACAGTTTTTAAAGAGACCAAAAAATGCCATTGAAATATGGCAGTGGCCTCGAAATATGATGGCCCACCATGTTTTACTGTCCTTTTTAGCTTGATCCTCTTTCTTTAGTTACAGCAATTCTGTAGGAAGAATTTCCTTTTAATTTATCTTGGCAGCTGCTTTTGTTCTCCTGGGGGTAGAGGTCTATTTGGGTACAGTTGTTTAGTCTTATGCTAGCCCAGAACTTTCCAGTGTGGTTACACTCTTTTCTTCATGCCGTAATGGAAATGGAGAAGCCTGGCTAAACTGTTCCTCATGGGACCACTTGCCATTTTCCTCAGGGTGCAGGCGGCTCCAGTTCGTCTCTCAACTTGGCAGCGTAAATCTTTGGTCTGTATATGGATTATTGGGGGCATTTGCTGCCAACTCTGTAGAGAGCATTTCTTATTCCTGTTTTGGTTCCAAATACAAGTGGATTTTTGCGTTACTTGCTGCTGGCATAAAATATGGGTGGGACCAGGCAGTTTCAGGGTTCCTATGTTTGCTATAAATTTGCAGTATGACTCTGCTTGGTAAACTGTCTTTTGGTGGTTGGTCGGAGATCAAATGGAGAGTATATAATCAGAATGAATTAACAAGAGGAAATGTAAAATCTCCTTTTCAGAGTATCTTTTAAAAAGTTAAAATTTTTATTAGTCCGAAATAGTTTAGAGGCAGAAATTATTTCACTCAACTTTGACTGTAGGATTTTATAATATAGCAATGATGAAATAATGAAAAGCTTTAAAGATTGTTTTATAACTTTATTATACATGTGAGCTAATTATTATATTGCTCAATTTATCAAGACTGGGAAAATATTGAGTATTTCAAAGAAAATTATTGTTTAAATTTAATAAAAATGCCTTTCAGAAGGACATTTAAAAAATAAGAGTGGGGGTCTTTTAAAATGGAAGTAAGGGCCCCTCCCGGGTTGCTGGGCAGGCGGGGAGTGGTGGGGGGAGCGGTCTGCGCCCGTGTCCCACTTCACCCAGCGCCACCGGGCCAGCCAGGGGGGCCTCGTGCGTTTAAAGAAAAAAAAAATGCCCCGTCTCTACCATAAGTAGAAATTAATTGGCCAATTAATATATAGAAAGAATTAGCCGGGCATGGTGGCGCATGGCTGTAGTCCCAGCTACTCGGGAGGCTGAGGCAGGAGGATCGCTTGAGCCCAGGAGTTTGAGGTTGCTGTGAGCTAGGATGACGCCATGGCACTCACTCGAGCCTGGGCAACAAAGCGAGACTCTGTCTCAAAAAAAATAAATAAATAAAATGGAAGTAAGGTTTTGAGTTTCCTCATTATTTTATAATAAATTTCAATTTAGACACAAAGCATATTTGTGTAAACAAAATATATAGTGCCCATTTAATTGTCAATTTCCCCATGAAAATTTTTCTGTGTATCTTGAATATCTGGATATCTGTATATGCCACACTTATTCACACAGACTAATACTTAGAGGTAATTGCTCCATACTGTTTTTCTTTTTCTCTCTTTTTAAAAAAATAGGGCCCAACTGTTCTGATCTGAAGCAGCCCATGTATTTGGGATTTGAAAAAGATGTCTTTAAAACTATAGCAGATTACTATGGTCACTTGAAAGAGCCACTGCTTACATTTCATCTTTTTGATGCTTTTGTCAGCGTATTAGGTAAGTTGGAATATATTGAATGTATATCTGCTTTACTGATATTGAATCATTTCATTTTTCACTGTTTGGAGGCTTTCAGTAGCCAAAACTCATGGGATTTTTAAAGTAAAAACTGATAGGCTGCTTTGCATGGCTGGAGTCTTGCTCTATGAGGGGAAAAAACAAAATGGTTTGCCGGGTGTGGTGGCTCACGCCTGTAATCCTAGTGCTCTGGGAGGCCGAAGTGGGTGGATCCTTTGAACTCAGGAGTTCGAGACCAGCTTGAGCAAGAGCGATACCCTGTCTCTACTAAAAAAAATAGGAAGAAATTACCTAGATAACTAAAAATATACACAAAAAATTAGCTGGGCATGGTGGCACATGCCTGTAGTCCCAGCTACTCGGAAGGTTGAAGCAGGAGAATCATTTGAGCGTAGGAGTCTGAGGTTGCTTTGAGCTAGGCTGATGCCACGGCATTCTAGCCCAGGCAACAAAGGAAGACTGTGTCTCAAAAAAATAAAAAATAAGAAAAATTAAATAAAATGGTTAAGCTCTATTATGAAACTCAAAGCAAGGGCTGGTAGCTTTTATTTCTTAAGAAAGAATATATATGTTGCATGCCATTTTTGTACAAAAGAGTGTAACTTTATTGATATAGAAGAATGAATTTGACATTTACTGTTCATGACTAAATTTATTCTGGATATGACTTCATAAATAGTCAAGTGTGGGAGGTGTATTTTCATTTAGAAGTCTAATTTCTATTTATAGAAGCAACAGGTTTTTTAGGACTATTTCTTATTTGAGACATGCAAAATCAATATAGTATAATAACTTTATCATTCATTAAAACTTGTTGCTATTCCTCATATAGATTTATACTTTAGAATTTATGCTGTGAAAGAAACATGGTAGAAAAGAAGAATAACCAACATTATTGCTATTAGTCTTTCTGATATTATTCCTTTCTTCTTAGAAATCAGATTTTCCTGCTGCCTGTTGTAATTGTTCAATAAGTATTATCATTTTCTTGTCAAAAGTTTTGCTTTAAAGACCAAATTATTGTATGGCTATCATACTCTCTTATATAAATTTGGAAGAATTGTCATACTCTTGTATTTTAATATTGTAGAGTTTAACCATTGTTCTCTTTCCATTCTTTTCATTTCTCTTCTTTTCCCTTGCTTCTATTTTCTTCCTCCTCCTTTCTGTCTGACTTTATTTTTAGAAAATATGGATGCTGCTATAGTATCCTAACAAAATATCAGTAATATGTGAATAAGTTATTTTATCTCATGGCACAGTACTTTAGAGTTTAAGCTTTTTTAGGTTCTGTGATAATGGTAAACAAAACATAACAATTGTAACTCATGTACACAGAGTGAGCATTTTCAGACAGACCAATATTGGGAACAAACAAGGGATTAGGCTAATTACTGGGTTTTGAGACCATGGAGCTTCTTGGTATTTTGTTTCCAATCAAGGAGTTTTGAACTTGGGCTTATGCGCTTGTGAACATCAGGCCTAGTATGCTTGTGGACTAATTGAATAGATTCTCATCATAGCTACTTGCTGCCATTATGCCATTGGTAAAAGAAGAGTTGTAAGAGTGGATTAAACATCACTTCTTAGATTTTCTTCTCATTTTCCATTTTTTATAATATTCTGTAGTAAAATTATCTGATTTGGAAATTTATTTTATTTTTTTAGTTTTTGTGGTTTTTTTGTTTTTTTTTAAACAATTTCAATTTGTATTAGTTATATTTTTGATATCACCAGTCTTTTCTATCACAATTGTTCATTTTAGTCTCAGCTAGGAATTAATCAGAGTGAGCTATTCTCTACAGTATCATCTTTAGAAGGTTCAGGTGGAAGAAGAATGGGCAGATTGAGGGAAATTATTGCCATTAGGTATCAGCAAGAATAGACTAATGCATGTGGATGGTAATGATATATAATAAACCTTGCCTTATCCAGTCTTGTTCAAGTGAATACATTTGAGACAAACTGCATTGAAAACCATTTTTTTAGATCCTTCTGTAGTGAAAGAAGAAAGCCTTCTAGATTATAGAAGACCATAATTTGTTAATAATTAACAAAGATTATCTAGTGTAGTAATCCTATTAGAGTCTATGGGAAAGGGTAAATATCTAGATATATATGTGAGATCCCAGTAAGGTTGACTCATCCCTTAAACCTTTCACTTAATTTTGTTTGGAATAGAATGTCATTTGATAAAGTATTTTTTAAAGTAAGTAGTCAGTCTATTTTGTGTAGAAGCTAAAAATTCTATAGCATTTCCAACTAAAGTGATTTTCAGTTTGGTTAAGGAAATACTTTTGAGGTTTATTCCTTTGCTTCTGGCATGGTTGGGCTTGATGCCAAAGCTGTGTGAGTGTAGTTAGTCATTACTGATACATGAAACAGGACATCGAAAAGTTCTCAAAAAAGAAAAAACATGACATTTTTGTAGATATAAGACTTACTCCCTACTTACGTTTAAATTATTCAGTTTGGCTCAGGAGTCTGACCTAGCAGTATAACTATCCATAGTAATTGATCTTTCTTTCCAAAAAGGCAGTTCCTTATAGTAAGATCAGAGCTTGTCGACTCTTGAATGGGGTGAATGAGATTGAGTAACATACTTTACTCACACTCCACCCCTACCCTAGTGTAGATTGTATAGCATCTAATAATTTGTCATACTGAGAAAAAGAGAGTGGCAGAGAGGAAGCACAAAAGGGCATGGGAGCATGGAAGGGTGTTGTGAAAAATTGAGTGACTTGTGGGTTGTATAATCTAAGAGCTCACACTATTGGTTTGTGGGCCAAATTTGGCCCACATATTATAAATACACCATATATAAGTCTAGTTTGACACGTGTGTTTTAAAAACAAAATTTAATTAAACTGTTAAACTTTAAGAAATAGGAGATTCTTGTAAAAATTCATATTTCTGGCTATTTTTAGAAAAATTAGAAGATCTGACAGCTTTGGGTTTACTTTTCAGTGGTACAAACTGCTGTGGGTGAGTGCCTCTTCTAGAAGAAGCAAGTGTTTCATGGGCACGCACTCCAATTTGCCAAGGCTCCAATACTCCTCATTGCTTTTCAGACTCTGAGATCAAGTTTGCTTAAATCCATTCGCTTATTTATATCATTTGTCTGTTCCTATAGGCAGTTGAGCCTCAGCTCCTGATTTATTTGCTAGTAGGCTGAAAGACTGAGATAACAGCTCTTTTGCTGTTCCCTTTCTCCTAAATGTTAAATCTAGAAAATGTCATTGCCACTCACTAGACTGATTATGCACTGCATCATCTAACTCAAGGGTTGAGATCTCCTCCTGTGTTTTTTAACCTTGAAATATCCATAAGTTTAGGTTTTCCATTCTTTGGATCTTTTGTCTAGTAACTTTTAGGAAACCCTCCAGAGCTGTGTGCCATCTTTGCCTTGTTACGTCTCTGCCCTTATTTTCTTCAAGTTATCTCAAGGTCCTTATCTCATGGTACTTTTTAAGGGAAAATGATTCTTGTTCTCGAAGAATGCCTAGTTGGTGTGCTTATCCAGACAGAGGGCTCTTGTCTATATTAGTCCAAAGTTCTTGCTGGTGGTATTATCTGCTCTCAGGGCCCAGGGCTTATGACTGCAGCTTTTGAATATGCAGATGGGCCAAGGTAATGATGTTGAATCACCTCCCAATATATATAATTATTATATTGTCTGTCTACCATGATTATTGGAATGAAGTGGAGTTAGGTACTTGAAGTAGAAATTTAGGGAAATGCCCAGGTATTCCCAGGCTATAACTGAATATATAAACTATGTCAGTTGTCACTAGGATAATTGACAAACCTTTGGGGGAAAAAAGTTCAAGACTTTTCTCACACCCATTTCAGCAGGATAAATTCTAACTGGATTAGAGGGTTAAATGTAAAGAGTGCACATGTACAATACAGTTGATATTTGGTGTGTGGGTCAATAAAGGTCTTTCTCAGCATAAAAGCAAAAGAAGTAATAAAAATCCTATAGCAGCTTGAAAATGCTTCATGCAGGAAAGGGCATCATTTTGTGTGGATGGGTGAATCTATATCTACTTTTAAACATTTCCTAAAAGTGATCTGTTCACTTTTCCTTAAAAATCTCTGGGGAAATAGTCCCTCTTGCTATGTTTCTTCAGGCAAGAAGTTCTTGTCAATGGATGTGTCGTCTAAATTCTTTGGCTTCGTATAAACATTTTCCTTTTTATACCTGTTCTTAGTGAAAATGAAACTGTGACATGTCTTTTTTTGTTCCTGTGGTTGTTCAAGAACTACAACTAACCCTTTTTTAGTCTGTTCTCTGGCTGAACAGACAGTGGTCCTTTGGTCCTTTCTTGGAACTCCAGGCCCTCTCAAAAGTCTTCTTGTTTCACTTCTTTTTTGGACTCACATAAGAAATAGTTTGCTGTTGACAATACATATTAGTGGAATGATCAGGTCTACTTTGCAAAAATGAAAAATTTGTGCTCCTAATAATTGGAAAATAGAAATCTGATGTAACCACTGGGGACTAGGAAAGAGTGTGACAGATGTAGCTATCACATAAAGCACTCAATTTGAACCTATCATGTGATCATCATGGCCTAAGTATCATCTATCCCAAGGGTGGGGAAACTTTTCATGTTGGAAGGCTGCATTAATATAGCTGAAATCAAATAAGGCTGCACTCAAGAAACTTCAATTAGATATTCTTAAAAATGCACATTATTTTGTAAAACTCTAACTACTATGTACTTAATAATTTCAAAAAAGGAAAAACTATTTATTAATTTTAAAGTTAACCTTTTAATGACTTTGTTGTGTCTGCTTTTTGTTGGAAAGCATTTGAATATTTGGTTGTAGCAGGGAAGTCTCCAGTTTCAATTGATCCTCTAGATGGGTATCAGTCATTTGTGACCTTAAGGGTGTCTTGATTTGGGTTAGGTTGGAGAATGTATTAATAGATTTGCAGCAATAAGTGGGTGAAAAGCAAGAAAGTATTTTTTGGACATGTTGCCGAAGGCATGGGTATTCTACTGCATTTTCCCATATTCCAGTTGGCTCTTTCTTAGCATCAAACAATGACTTTAAAATGTCAGCTACTGAGTGCTCAATCAATTCCATCTCTAGTTCTTTAGGTGACTTGGTGATATCAACTAGGTGAGGGTGAAATGCTAATTTGAGTGTGCTGTCATGATTCTCAAAGTCAGCGAACCTTTCATTGTATTCTCTAATTAATAAGTCTGTAACAGCCTGTGTATTCTTCAAATGATTTGTAGTGAACCTTTCATTGTATTCTCTAATTAATAAGTCTGTAACAGCTGTGTATTCTTCAAATGATTTGCATATATCATCCTGCTCATCAATGACCTTTGCTAACTGGGGAAAATTTTCATTGGAAATTTCCTTTTGAAGAAGAAGTGTTTTGAAAAATGATAGCTTTATTCCAAATGCTTGGATTTTTTGCCACATATCATATTTAGACTCAGTTTTACCTTGCAAAGAAGTATTCGAGTCATTTTGATTTGACATGATATCACACAGAAATGCTGCATTACTGTAGAAGTCTTCTTTCAATAATTCACATCGGTGATTCTGTTCTTCATAAAATTTATCTGTTCTTGCAGAGATAAAATTTTGGGAAACACCTGATCTTGGATCTTAGAACAATATGGCAGATTCACATTGAATACCTCATCGTTCAACTTTAGCATGTTATAAGACTGACCATGCCATGTTGCATTTGCATGAATATAGTTAATGATACTTAAAACTTGTTGCAAAGTGTCACTTAAAATAATAACAGAGATTTTGCTGATGCACGATACAATGAAAAGAAGTGAGAGCATTTGGATCTGTTAATACTTTTTTAAAAATCTGTACAATAAACCCTTCATATTTTCTTGTCATGGAAGGTGCACTGTCTGTACATAGACTCACTAAATTTACCAAATTCACAACATTTATCTTGAAATTTGTTGAAGATATCTATTCCCCATGTTCTGTTTGCAGGAGTACCCAAAGCAGGTAACTCTTCTTAGCAAAGAAAATCTTCTGTTATTACCCGAATGAAGCATAAAACCTGTGCCAAGTCAGTAGTATCAGTTGATTCATCCAAAGTGATTGAATAATATATATTTTCCTTTTGAAGTATTGCGTGAAGTTGTTCTGTTAAATTGAAGGCTAATTCATGCTGCCAGTCAGTTATGGTTCTCCTTGAAAGAGGCAGTTGTCTGTACTTTGAAATGTTTGTAGGGTCTAAGGTACCCTACAACTTCAACAATGCATTCTTTCACAATTTATACATCATTGAATGGCTTTCCTTTTTTTTCTGATTATAGAAGCTACTCTATAAGTTGCTTCAGTGGCATTATTTCCAGTTCTTATTGCTTTTTGAAAAAATTGTCTTTGCTTTTGCTTTTCATCTTTTAATTTCTGAAATACAACCTTTCACACCTATCCCTCTAATTTAAAATATTTGTGGTCCTTATAAGAGTTATAATGCTGATGAGCATTGAATTTCTTTAATGTTGATATTACAGTATCACAAAGCAAGCAAATCATCTTATCTTTAGCAGAAACAAGATAATATTGCAATTCCCAATCCTCATTAAAAAAAATCTGTTTTCTTTTTTTAGCTTTCTCTTGGTCTTCTTTGACACAATGGGTTGTTAAGTAGACAGGATTATTGTAAAAATTGCTGTCAAGCTATGCACCTATTCACAAATTGCACTTCAAACAGAAACACAGTGCATTATCGTCAAAAGCTCATAACAATCTAGCATACTTGACTTCCATAAACTCTTGCCAGCCAGCCTCATGTAGTAGTGGTGCCAGTCAGGCGGGGGAAGTTAGAACTAAATTATGAGCCTAGCAGCTGTCAATTTAGCCCTTATGACTTACTAATGTTCCAGTTGTGCCAGTCAATCTGGGAGGATTATTATATGGAAATTAATTTTATTCTTTGGTAATTTAAATATGTTCATTTAAAAATAAAATAAAAATATAAAAGAACAAAATGTATTAATAAAAATTAAAGGATTTGTTCTGTAAAATTTGGATTCAGTCAAAATGGGGGCAGGTATGTCACAGGCCCCATGGGGGCCCTGGAGCTACAGGGGCAGAGCCTTGGGCTCAGGCTCAGTGAGAGCTTCAGAGGTGGACCTGGGGATTATGGGGGCAGAACCACGCATATGGGGTGCTGTCCTACCATCGTGGAGACTGCTGATGCCAGTTGCACAGGCAGGAGTTTGTCTTACTTGGCTGAGGTTCTCCCCACAACCCCTATCTAGGGATTTGTCCTGTAAAGTTTGGATTCAGTTGAGGGGCAGCACTTGGGGATCTGGAGGGCCACATGTGGCCTTGATTCCCCACATGCCTCAGATTCCCCACCCCTGCAGGGGGGGATAGGTTCTTTACCAGTTGCTGTGGCTAGGACCCACACTGCACTCTGCTATCAGGTCTGCTCACATGGGTCCCCTTGCCTCTCGAGTTTAGTTCTCAAATCTCCTCTCTGGGCCCCCAAGAAACCTGATTGAGTCCTGGGGGTAAGAGATCCAGCCTGCTTGCCTGACCAGCTGATGGACGTCTCCTAGAATGCCAGTGGGTAGGAAACTCCCAGACTGTGTACTCCTAGGTCCACTGTAGGTCCTTAAGGAGAAAGGTATTGGCCCTACTCTCCATGGAAACCTCAGACTAGAGGGAGCACCAGCAGAGAGGAGGTGGGTACTTTTGACAGTCTTGGCCGAATCAACCCTCTCAGTTGCAGTGGGTGAGGGAGGAAGAGAATTTGAATGGAGAAGAGCTGGCACTCCAGCTCTTCTGGTTCTTCTCCCTGGATGGAAGCCCTCACAAATGTCTAAGCTGTGGGATCACACATTCTCTGGGGCCTACCGCAATCTGGGCAAGAGTTGGGAACTTTCTTTGTGGGAACAGGTGATGTGAATACTGAAGTGCTGGAGCCTCATAGGGTAAACAAATGGGTGCTATCTATGAAGAAGCAGTATGGCATCTGCCCTCTTGGCTCTGATGGCTATGGCGAGTGACCTCCGAAGGGGCCGAAATCCCAGTGATTTATTTTCACAAAGGTTCCAGTTCATTGGTTGCAGCAGCCCTTGGGCTTGTAAGGGTGGAAAAGCTCCCAAGCAGCTTGGCAGCCTGCTGATTACTGGAAGTGTGAGGGAAAGAGAAATGAAACCTCCACCTACCCTCTTCACCAGGCTCTAGGCTTCTCTGGGTTTGATCTCTGCTGATATCTTTTTTCTTCCTGTTCTGCTTTATAGTTTCTCTCCGTGAAATCTGCAGTAGGTTCAGGCACCTTTTCTCCGAACTACACCTGAGCTGTGTCCATTTCTGCCTCTACTTTATTTGAAACCCTTCCTTCCCTCCAGTATGATCTGGCAACCAACATCTCTAGTCAGCCACCTTTCCTTTTCTCAAGAAACCACTTTCTTTGCTCATCTATAAGAAGCTCTGCATCTATCCAAGATTTATCATGAAATTGCAGCAATTTAGTCACATCTTCAGACTCCACTTCTAATTCTATTTCTCTTGCTATTTCCATCTGCAGTTACTTCCTCTGATGAAGACTAGAACCCCTCAAAATCATCCATGAGGGTTGGAATCAACTTCTTTCAAACTCCTGTTAATGTTGTTATTTGACCTCCTCCCATAAATCATGAATATTCAAAATGCTATCTAGAATGATGAATCCTTTCCAGAAGGTTTTCAATTTACTTTGCCCAGATCCATCAGAGGAATTACTATCTTTGGCAGACATAACCTTATGAAATGTATTTCTTAAGTAATTAGTCCTGAAGTTCAAAATTACTTCTTGATCCATGGGCAGCAGAATGGATATTGTTTACCAGACATGAAAGCAGCATTCATCTCCTTGTACATGTCTTTCAGTATTCTTAAGTGAATAGATGCATTATCAATGAGCAGTAATATTTTGAAAGGAATCTTTTTTCTGAGTAGTAGGTCTCAACAGTGGGCTTAAAATATTCAGTAAACCATGTTGTAAACAGATGTCATACAGCCTTTGTTGTTTCATTTATAGAGTGCAGGTAAAGTAGATTTAATATAATTCTTAAGGGCCCTAGGATTTTCATAATGGTAAATGAATATTGTCTGCAACTTAAAGACACCAGCTGCATTAGCCCCTAGCAAGACAGTCAGCCTATCATTTGAAGCTTTGTAACCAGGCATTGGCTTCTCTCTAGCTATGAAAGTTCTAGATGGCATCTTCTTCCAATATAAGGCTGTTTCGTCTACATTGAAAATCTGTTTTTATCTACCTTCATCAATTGATCTTAACTAGATTTTCTAGATAACTTGCTACAGCTTTGGCATCAGCACTTGCTGCTCTAACCTTTCACTTTTCTGTTATGGAGATGACTTCTTTCCTTAAACCTCATGAACCAACCTCTGCTGGCATCCAGCTTTTCTTCTGCAGCTTCTTTATCTCTCTCAGCCTTCATATTATTGAAGAGATTTAAGGCCTCACTATAGATTAGGCTTTGGCTTAAGGGTATGTTGAGGCTGGTTTGATTTTCTATCCAGGCCACTAAGATTTCCTCCATATCAGCAATAAGCCTGTTTCACTTTCTTATAGTTCATGTGTTCACTGGAGTAGCACTTTTAATTTCCTTCAAGAACTTTTCCTTTGTATTCACAACTTTGCTTGGTGTTTGGTGCAAGTGGCCAAGCTTTTGGTCTCTTTCAGTTTTTGACATGGCTTGCTCATTAAGCTTAATCATTTCCAGCTTTTGAATTAAAGTGAGAAACTTGAACACTTAGAGGCCACTGAGGAGTTATTAGTTCACCTAATTTCAATATTATTCTGTCTCAGGGAATAGGGAGGCCTGAAGAGAGGAAGAGAGATGGGGAAACAGCCAGTTGGTGGAACAGTCAGAACACACACAACATATATTCAATTACGTTCATTGTCTTACATGGATGTGGTATGTGATACCCCAAAACAATTACAATATAACATCAAAATCACTGATCACAGTTCACAGATATAATAATAATGAAAAAGTTGGAAATATTGACACAGAGACACATAGTGAGCACATGCTGTGTGAAAGATGATGCTAAGAGACTTGCCTAATGCAGAGTTACCACAAACTTTCAATTTATAAGAAACACAGTATCTGCAAAGCACAGTAAAGTACCATAAAATGAGGTTATGCCTGTTTATTAATAGGCAATTCCAACAACGACTTCTGTAGAAAGAAGCCAACTATCAAATGACTGTTTACTGCAGTGATAGTTCTTTCACAGATACTCACAAACATCTACATTCTTTCAACTAAAAAGGCAAGAAAAGTTTGAGTTGTTAAAGGGCCTTCTAACATCAGGGAGCCATATATATCTTTTTGCATATAATAATAATGCAGACATGAAAATCTTCCAGTGACTGACAAGAGTAATAATTGTGACAGAGGCTTCTGAATTATGCATGGTGAATGTTACACATGGTGTAACATGTTATGCATGGTGAATCCCCATATAATGGGGATGATGTTTACATTTATTTATATTGCCTTCCATACTGTGTAATGAGTTTATGCAGCTATTTAGGTAGTTAGCATTTGGGAGGGCAGAATTATATGATTTATTACTCAATAATATACCTATATTGGGACATTGCAGAATTTTACCTGCTGTCATTACAAGGCCCAGAGCCAAATTCACTTTTGTCTTGTGTAGTACCTTTCTTAGCCAGAATTTTAAGAAAATCTAGCCAGAGTTATGTCTGATTAATTTCATATTTTTTCCCAAGTTTAGTTTTAATACTTTAATGAATTGGTAGCTATGATTGATGCTATTGAAATTTTAATTCACTTGGCTCCTCTGTACAGCCATGGACCCCCAATCTACTACATTTATTTGGTTTTATGATTGCTATTAATAACAACATTTTACTGATTCATGGAGATTAAGTGCCTTGTCTAAGGATATACAATTGGTAAGAACTAGAACTTACCCCTGATATTCTGGCTCTAATCCCAAAAGGGGGGTGGATCATTCTCATTCCTTCATGCAAATATTCATTTACTCATTCATTCATACATTCACACAAAACAATGTATTGGTACCTGTGATGTACTAGGTACTCTTCTAGCTACTAGAGATATATCAATAAACAAAACTGGTAAAAAAAATGATGAGCAGGTAAGGCAAATTGGGACTACCAATTTTTATACATTTTGGAAGGAAGAAATGAATTAATCTTTCAATTTTATCTCATAAATTATTTCAAACTGATAGGTTTTGTCCTAAACCTTTCCAAGCAGGTAGCTTGGAACACATAATATTCTGCTCTTTCCATCCCTCCCACTACTCTTAGAAGCAGTGCTAAAAAGCAGCAGTTCCCAACCTTTTTGGCATCAGGGACCGTTTTCATGGAAGACTATTTTTCTATGGATTGGGGGTGGGGGGATGGTTTTGGGGTGATTCAAGTGCATTACATTTATGGTACACTTTATTTCTATTATTATGTTGTAATATATATTGAAATAATTATATAATTCACCATAGGTTCGGAACCCTTGTTATAAAGAATGGCTAAATTGCAAGATCAACTTACAGAATCCTACTTAATCAATTATGTAGCTTAACTGTGGTTCAAATCTAATAGTGTTGTAGACCTAACCAGTCCTTGCAATGGATTTTTCTGAGTTGTCTTTTCCTTACACACTCTTCTCTCTTCATGCTGGCCTCATTCCTGCTCCTCAAATGCTCCCAGCATACTTTCATGTTACAACCTTTGTAATTGTTGTTTCCTCCACTTTCTAAAGTTGTCACTCCAATATTTCCCCAGCTTGCTCTTATTTCCTTCAGATCATGACTCACATGTCTCTTCCTTAGACAGGTGCCTTTCCTGACCTGGTAGGAATGTTTTTTCCGAGCATATCCTTTCACTCCCTATCTCCTTTCCTGCTTCACTTTTTCTCCATAGTGTTTTTGCACCTGATACTATATTTCTATATCTCTTGGTTTATTATCTGCTAGAAGGTAAGGTCCATGGGATCAGACAGGGATTTTGTTTTAGTTCCTACTATATATCCCCTCCTAAAACATTTCCTGGAATACAGGCAAAGCTTCATAACTACTTTTTTGAAAAGTGAAAGAATAAATTACAATATGAGCATAAACCTTTTTTCTTTCTGTGATTTGATTGTGCAGAATTGAAAGCAGGTTTGCATAGATCATGATGATGCTAGTCAATAGCAGCATTTCCCGAACACTTCTTGCATCAGAACCTGGCATATAAAAGCTCTCTCCTACTGCCTTGCTTTCCCTCCCATGCACATCCACTGCCAAGCTCCTTAGTCTGGCATCCAGGGCCTCCTAAGACCTCATCTCTGCTGGCCTTTCCAACTTCACTTCTACTAAGCCCTTGCTCTCACAGCCTATGCTGCAGTCATACTGAGTGACACACTTCCCTTCCTGTGCCCCTTGCAGATATCTCTGGCATCCCTTCTCACATTTTGACACTTATTTGTTTATGGATCTCTCTTCCCTGTAGTGTATAAGCTCTTCAAAGGAAGGGGCCTGGCATATCTTTGTATTTCCAGGACCTAGCACAGTTTCCGGTATATCATACGTGGTTAGCAAATATTTATGCAGTGTAAAAGATGGTTTTTGCCTCCAAGTCAAAGACTAGTAGGAACTTAAAAAGGTTGGATATGCTGAGGTGAGGAAGGAGGCATATAACACAATGGAATCAGCACATTCAACTACAAAAAATAGCCTAAGTGGAAGTAAGGGTTATTTGACAGGTGTTCTTAGAAAGAAGTGGAGACATTTGGCAGTGAACTGACTATGTCAGCATTAATCCTAGTACTTGGTCTTTGAGAGACATGTGAGATGGTGACCCTGCTAATCACGAGAAAATAATACACAGGGGAGAATTCAGGGCAGCAGTGGCATATTGATGTTCTTGCTCTTGGACCTGTTAACAGTATGAGTTTTGATGGTTAGGTTAGCATTAGCCTGGCTGCTCCTGGTTCAGTGGGAAAGAATGCTGTGAAAATTTACTTACATCTGTCTAGCGTATGGGAGGAGAAAATAGCTGTATTTGGGTCCATATATTCGTCACCCCTGGTTGATGGTTTATATTTTCCATGATGATTTGTGAGTGACAATGTATTTATATTCAATTGGCCCAGTAGTGTTGCGGCAACATGTACAGCTAGTGTTACATCTTGACCCGGAAAGAACCGAGCAGCACACGAAGAGTCAGAGAATAGTCTTGATTCTTCCGGCAGGCTCAACCCAGCAAGTGTTACAGCTCTCTTCCTGTCTTCTGATCTTCTGACGCGCCCCCCCCTTCCTTGTTCTCCTCCTACTTTTATACCCTTGGTAGGGCTCAAAAAGTGTCCAATCAACTACAAGCTTTAACATCCAATCAGCATCGAGCTTTAACATCCAATCAGCAACAAGCTTTAACATCTAATCAACAACAGTAGGATTCAAAAATTACCCAATCAGGATCATGCAAGCAGCACGGCCTGAAATAGGCGGCAGCATGAGGGCCCGGGGGCATTCTGACAAGCAGGCCCTGGCGGCACAGGCCCCAAGGCTCTCTGCTGTGGGGCAGCCACTGGCCACACGCAGTGCTGACCCGAGGAGATGCGGAGCGACGGTGAGGCAGCAAGCGGCCATGTCCGAGTGCCCGACATTTTCCGTGTCAGTTGAATATGTGAAAATATTTGATGTGATTTTAATAATGCATATTTCATAAAAATGTGAACCTACAGAGTCAAGTAGGCTGTAAGTTTTAAAAGATGGAAAAAAAATTATTTTTTTTAATTCAGGTTTGTTACAGAAAGAGAAAATGGCAATTGAAGCATTTCAAATTTGCTGCCTGCTCCTGCCTCCAGAAAATAGGAGAAAGTTACAGCTGTTGATGAGGATGATGGCAAGGATCTGCTTAAACAAGGAGATGCCACCACTGTGTGATGGTTTTGGCACCCGAACACTGGTAGGTTGACTTTTAACATCTGATGTGATGAAGTTTTGGAATGAAATTCACCTGAGTAAAGGTTACCAGTTTGGGAGATCAGAGGAATGTGCAAGGCAGGCTTGCTTAAAGAGCCATGGTCTGGTGTCCACCCAGACTTGTATTGTACTTTTGGTCTAAGTGTCTTAAAGAACATAATGACGCGTAAACACTGAGTAGGGGACAGACTCTGAATATAGAGATATCTGCTGCGTCCTGTTTTACCACTATTTTTTAAAATTTATTTTTTATCTATTTTTAATTGCCAAATAATAATTGTGTATATTTTTAGGGTACAGTGTGATGTTTTGATCTATGTATACCTTGTAGAAAGATTCAATCAAGCTAAAGATTCAATCACCTCACCAACTTAACATTTTTTTATGGTGAGAATATTAGAAATCTATTCTTTTAATAATTTTGAAACATATAATACATTATTATAATTGTGGTCACTGTGCTATATTATAGACTATTAACAATTATTCCTGTCTAATTGGAACTTTGTACCCTTTGGCCAACATTCCCCATTTCCAACCCCTTGTACCCCCAGCCTCTTGTAACCACTGTTTTACTTTCTTGTTTTCAACAGCATATGTTTTTAAATAGAGTTTATGTTTAGGATTTACATACTAGCAAAATCTCTTAATTTTCCTCAAAAAAAGTCTTGAAGCAAAATTGGTACTTCAGTGGAATATATGTGCATTCTGTATCCTGCTAAACCGCTGTGTACTCCCTGGCGATCCACTGGCCCACTTTTAGAAGTAATGGAGTAAGATCAGAGGAGCACTCCATGCCCAGTAGAGTGATTCTTGACCTCTTTTGTTGGGTGAACAGATGGGTAGAGGGCTAATGAACCTTTTTGAAAGGTAAAGAAATCTTTGTACCTATTCCCCATGTAGAATATATGTGAAAATTTTGCATACAATTTCAAGGCGTTCATAGATTCCCTGGGGTCTATGGTTCACTAGGCAAAAAAAACCTCTGCCAGTGTGTTGATGAAATGAAATCTTACTAAACAGAATTACATAATTTCATGCTTATAGGTTTTAAAGGAAGATTGTCAGCAGTAAAATTAATAGGAAAAGGAAAAGATAAGAAAGTCAGTCCAAAGGATAGTATTAAGAATGGAATAATTAATATGAATTTATATTATATAATATATATGCTATAATATATTTTATGTTTCTGCTTGCCATGAGGAGAGTCTCATCACTTAATACATTTCTTGTAAAGTCCCATGGCTTTGTTCAAAGATGATTGTCAAATACACATCCAAAATCCTAGAGAAAATAAGCTGACTGGGGAAAAATGTAATGATTGAGGCATACAAATTGTTTAACAGAATTTTTCAAAAATCAATAATGAAATTAGGATATTATTTGACTAAATGACTATGATGTATTTTGAACTTGAAAGTGCTACATGTTCAAGTCATAGTGATAATAATTTTCAGAATTTGTTTATATATATGCATATATATATACACACACACACATACCCATATATTTAAAATCATATATAAAAGGGGATGCCTTTAAAAATTATGCTTAGACAGGCATCTCTCTGTAAAAGTCTCTTAAAGAGAAGATGCACATTTCGTACATACTATTTGGTGAGATGATACACCACCTGAGATGGCCAGGTGCCTGGTAGGATGTGCACCCTGTGCTTTGGGCCATTTCTCACTGACTATTCACATTTGCTTTTTGCAAATTAGATTTCATGCAGTTCAGAAAAAAACTCATCTGTGTTTATTTACCATACCCCACCCCACCCTCCTTTTTTAGATGGTTCAGACATTTTCCCGTTGCATCTTGTGTTCCAAGGATGAAGTGGACTTGGATGAGTTATTAGCTGCTAGGTTGGTGACGTTTCTGATGGACAATTACCAGGAAATTCTGAAAGTCCCATTGGCCTTGCAGACCTCCATAGAGGAGCGTGTCGCTCATCTACGAAGAGTCCAGGTAAAGGAAAGGATATTATCAGTCCTATAAGATTGGCAGTGGAAAGCCATGTAAGCTTGCTAGGCTTCTTGGGACATTTTCTTATGAGGATTAAGTGAATTAATATGTACAAAGTGCTTACAAAAGGTTTTGGCACATAGTGCTACATGTAATCGCTATTATCTTTGAAGAATTTATGGAATGCATACTTATCAACGCTGCATATTTTTGGTTGCAAATTCCTTGAATGAGATTGTTCAGAATCTGTATATACTTACTGATAAAAATGATTTATGTGCAACAAATATCTTGATTCTTAATAGTCCTGCAACTTAGATACTATTAATATTCTCACTTTTTTTTTTTTTTTTGAGACAGAGTCTCGCTTTCTTGCTTAGGCTAGAGTGAGTGCCATGGCATCAGCCTAGCTCACAGCAACCTCAAACTCCTGGGCTCAAGCAATCCTCCTGCCTCAGCCTCCCGAGTAGCTGGGACTACAGGCACGAGCCACCATGCCCGGCTGATTTTATATTATATATATTAGTTGGCCAATTAATTTCTTTCTATTTTTATGGTAGAGACGGGGTCTCGCTCAGGCTGGTTTTGAACTCCTGACCTTGAGCAATCCGCCCGCCTCGGCCTCCCAGAGTGCTAGGATTACAGGCGTGAGCCACCGCGCCCGGCCAATATTCTCACTTTTCACATGAGAAAGCTCAGGCACAGAGAACTTAAGTAACTTGTTCAAAGTCACAGAGCCAGAGTTTAAACTGATGCAAACAGCCTCCAAAATCAATGCTCTAAACTGTTTTGCCATATTGCCTCTCTAAAAAACATGATGTGGTAGAAGAACACTGGCATTAGAGTCATAAAATCCTGGCCAAATTCCTGGCTTACCCTTTCCTAGTTGTATAACTCTGGGCAAGCCCCTCAACTTCTCTGGATTTTACTTTCCTCAAGTGTTAAAATGGTCCATTCTTACTTCATAAAGTTGTGAAGATTAGAATACTATCTTGTAAAGAGCTGGGCATGGAGGCACATCCCTGGTTCCTGAAGCCCCAGCTACTTGGGAGGCTGAGGCAGGAGGATTGCTTGAGCCCAGGAGAGTTTGAGTCCAGCCTGGGCAACATAGTGAGACCCTATCTTTTAAAAAACAAAAAAATAGTACTCTGTAAAACCCCTACTGTGAATTTCAGACATGTGGAAGATACTCTTTAAAAGGTAGCTGCTATTATGGTGGTGGTTATATTAAAATGAAGGAAAAGAAATGTAACATATTACTATCATGTGAACTCCAAAGTAGGATTTGTATGTCAGCCTGTGGGGGCAGAAACTTGGTAAAGGCAGGCAGAAGGTCTGCTTGGCTCCTTCTGACTGATTGGACCTCTTTTCTCTTAAGCACTTTTTGAGACTCCACAATTAAGGACCAGTGAACTGCTACCTCCCAAGGTGTTATGAAAATCATTAAATAGTCAGCTTTTTATAGTATGTAATTTAAAAATTAAAAAATTTTTCTATTTTTTTGTAATTAACCAAATACATTGAAGAAATTTGGAAAATAAAGAGAGTACACACTAAAAATTTGTTACACCAAATATTCATACTCAGTATTATAATCTTTCAGTTATTTTTGTGTGTGTTTATCTTCTGTCAGCATGTGTACCTGCCTGCCTGCCTGCCTTCCTTCCTTTCTTCCTTCCTTCTCTTAATAATACAATGAGGAAAATTTCCCACATCATTAAATGTTTTTGATTGACAACAGAGTGGCCAAGAGTGCAGACTCTAGAGCATAATTTTTTTTTTAATTTTTAATTTTTTTGTTTCAGCATATTATGGGGGTACAAATGTTTAGGTTACATTTATTGCCTTTGCCCCACCTATGTCCATCCCCCAGATAGTGCATGTCCCGACCCGCAGGACCAGTTATTAGTGGGGTCCTCGGAGGAGGGAGTGGGACCTGGGAAAGGCATAAGACACAAGAAATGGAGACAAGACTGGAGTCTGATCAAGTCTTGTTTATTAGGAACAGAGTGCAGACTTATATGCCAGTAGCTCGGCGGGTTTCTCCGAGAGGCAAAGGATAACCGTATAAGGAAGGCAGTAAAGGGTCTGGGGGCTACGTCATTTCAGGGGAACAGAAAGTATGCACTTTCTGTCTCCCGATCATGACCAGGCATCCGTCTCAGGCTGGCTATGTGAGGTTGTGGCAGCCATCAGGAGCTGCGGCTCCGGACAAGTGCACAGTGCACCCACTAGGTGTGACTATACCTATCCCCTCCTTCCCCCCACGTGCCTGACACCTGATGAGTGTTACTACTATATGTGCACTTAAGTGTTGGTCAGTTAAGTCAGTTAATATCAATTTGATGGTGAGTACATGCGATGCTTGTTTTTCCATTCTTGTGATATTTCACTTAATAGAATGGGCTCCAGCTCTATCCAGGATAATACAAGAGGTGCTAGATCACCATTGTTTTTTGTGGCTGAGTGGTTTGAATTCATGACATGCCCTTTGTTAACTGTGGTTTACATAAGTTATATAATGTCTTTACTTCAACATCTGTCCCAACATCTCTCTTTTCTCATGCATAAAATGGGAATAATAATACTTAACCTCATTGGGTTGTTTTGGGAATTGAATGGCTTATTACATGTAAAGTACTTAAAATAATGTTTATCATATTGTAAACCTTTAATTTGTAGCTGCCATTGTTGTTATTATTATTGTTATTCTACAACATCATTATTAGTAACATAGTATTCTATAATATGGATATACCACAATTTACTTTTTGGTTGGTATTTAAATTGTTTCTATGATTTTCCTCCTGTTTTAAAAGCAATATAACAGTAAATATTTTTATAGCTAGATTTTTTTGGCTGATCTATGCTTATTTTCTAAGAATAAATTCCTAGTAATGGCATTGCTTGGTAAAGGGCCATGAACAGATTTTAAGTATTGATAGCATATTGCCAAATTTCCCTTTAGAATGATTGTTTCAGTTTACATTCCTGTCAGGGATACAAGAAAGTTGAGCATTCATTTCTTTGCACCCTTGTCCATTTTGGATATCCCCATTAACACTCCTACATAACTTTGCCATTTTCATATGTAAAAAGTGTAATCTCTCTGCTGTTTAATATTTTTTCCCCTGATATTTTTATGAGCCAAACTTAAAAAAAGTCAAAATAAAAAGAAATACTTCACTGAATTTCTGCAAGGAAATGTAGCAATTACAATTTTGCCATGTATACTTGCTAGGTTTGTGTATTCATATACATAGCACAGGCATATGTTATAGAAACTTAGCCCCATGAGCCCTTTGCTGTCAAGTGAGAATCGGAAGGCTGAGCTATGTTGATTAATTTTACTTCAGGTAAACATGATCTTGTGAAGAGGCCCTGCAATGTGAACTGAATAAAGTCAATGACTACTCAATTGTCCAATTACTTTTTCTATCTTGGAAGTACACAGCAGAATTGCCAAGCAATTGTTTCTTTTAGCACTCAGAGCTTAAGATCTCTGGTTCTCTTTAATAGGCCCCTAAGCCCCTATGCCATAGCGCATTTAGTTAGAGCAGTGCTTCTCTGAAAATGCACAGTGTTGCTTGTATTATTTCAGTGATTTGTTTTGTGGTGGTTTCAGGGCTGACTCTGGCATAACTTGTGAGGTAGGCAATGCTTTTGACATAAGCCTTCTATCTATTGTCTGAAACTCTTCTTGTGCCCTTCACTCCTGGGTATCTAGTGTTTTTCTCATGCCCTAGGCTTCTGGCTGTCACACTTTACCTAGGTCTTACCCTTTATTCTGGCCTTTTTCTGGTTTTTTGCCCTTCTTCTTCAAATAAAAAAGGAAGTGTCCTGTGTAGGTCGCTTTCCCTTAGGGTTCTGCTCAGTCTCTCTTAGGTCGTCTCTACTTGATCTGATAAACTGATATTGAGGCATGGAATGTGCTTAATGTATAATAATAACCCCTCTTGGCAACATATTTATTTTTAGCTGTGACTTATAGAAAAAAATATTAAACCAAAAATGTGAATGTAATAGTGGAAATTTCATACACTGCATGAAAACAGGAGGGTACTATAATTTTGAAAAGACTCTGGACTCTAAAATTAAATATTTTTAATATATGTTCATTTATTTACAGGTCTTGGTTTTTAGATCTTGGTTTCTTTTTTTCTCTTATTTTTCTTTTCTCCCTTTTGCCTTATGCAGTATCTGTACATTTGTTGTTTTCACTTGATTCTCATGGGTAAAATGTTTGGAGATGGTCATATTACCTCTCTCTACATAATAGCTTAGCTAAATACATGCCTCTATCTGTCCCAAAGTGGGGGAGAATCAAACTTTCCACAGGTGGGAAAGAGCCTGAATAGTTCACCATGTATGTCCAACATTATAAAAGTTTTGAATTATTTTAGTCATTATGTTTGATTTGTTTAAATTTCAGATCTTATTACAAGGCACAAGAATTTTTTTAATTTATTAAAATGGATCTTGGGTTTAAAAAGGTAAAAATCTCATATTTAAAACTGTAGCCTTACATGGAAAACCATCTGAGGGAATTATTGAGGAGAACTTACCTGGTATCACCAGAGATTTAGATATCCAGATATAAGATGGTCATTGAACACCATTAGGATTCATAGCAAATAGAATATCTCTAAGACAAATAATTACCAACCTGGCCAAAGTCAAAATGAAGTAAAAAAATTATATAAGCTGCAAAACAAAAGCCACAGCTAACCTACAAAGGAAAGGAAAACCCATCAGGCTAACAGTAAGACTTCTCACTGGAGACCTTATAAGCCAGAGGGGTTGGGACCCCATTTTTAGTTGTCTGGAACAGAACAACTGCCAGCCAGGAATTTTGTACTCTGAAAAACTAATTTTCATAAATGATGGAGAAATAAAGACTTTCCCACACAAACACTAAAGGAATTTGTCAGTACTGGACCTGCCCTACAGGAAATGTTCAAAAATGCATTATACATGGAACAACACAATAGATACCAACCAGTGTAAAAACACCCCAAAATTAAAGCTCACAACTCTCATGAAACAGTAACACAAGAGGGAAAACAAAATAGTAAGGGATCATCCAACATGATGAACATAAAGAATAGCATCCAACATATAAATATTAACACTCAATGTGAACAGTCTGAATGTGCTGCTTAAAAGACAGAATGGATGAAAAAACACCACCCAAGTATCTTCTGTCCTCAGGAAACACTTCTAACCCACAAGGATACACACAAACTCAAGGTAAAGAGATGAAAAAAAATATTCCATGCAAAGGGAGGCCAAAAGTGAGTAGGTATAGCCATTCTTATATCAGATAAAATAGACTTTATATCAACAATGTTACAAAAGACAAAGATGGTCATTATATAATGGTAAAGGGAGCAATTCAACAAGAAGATATAACAATTCTAAATATATATGTACCTAACATAGGAGCTCCCAAATTCATAAAGCAAATTCTACAAGATCTAAGCAAATAAATAAATAGTAGCATCTTAATAGCTGGGGACTTCTATACTCCACTGACAGAACTGGGCAGATCGTCAAAGCAGAAAATGAATCAAGAAACAATGGATTTAAATGAGACTCTAGAACAAATGGACCTAACAGACATTTACAGAACATTCTACCCTAAAACTATTAAGTATACATTCTTTTCATCAGCACATGGGATATTGATCAAGATTGATCATATCTTAGGGCACAAAACAAGTCTCAGAAAATTCAAAAAAATCAAAATCATGCCATGTATCTTCTCAGACCACAGTGGAATAAAACTAGATATCAATTCCAAGAGAAAGAATTCCACACAAAGTCATGAAAATTAAACAACCTGATGGCAAATGATCCTTGGGTTAATGATTAGATTAAGATGGAAATCAAAAGATTCCTTGAACTGAATGACAAAGGGGATTAAAGCCTTCAAAATCTATGGGATATAGTAAAAAGAATCCTAAGGGGAAAATTCATAGCCTTAAATGCCTTCATCAAAAAGACAGAAACATCACAAATTAACAATTTAATGTCACATCTCAAGGAACTAGAAAAAGAAGAACAAACCTAAAGCCAGCAGAAGAGAAGAAATAACAGAGCTCAGTGTAGAACTGAAAGAAATAGAAATCAATAAAACAATACAAAGGATCTGTGAAACAAAAAGTTAGTTCTTTAGAAAGGTAATATCAATAGACCATTGGCCATATTAACCAGAAATAAAAGAGAAGGGAATCCAAGAAGCTCAATTAGAAATGAAATAAGAGATATTACAACTGATACTGCAGAAATGTGAAATATCATCTGTGAATACTACTAAAACCTCTATGCAAACAATCCAGAATACTCAGAGGAAATGTATAAATTTCTGGAAACACATAACCTCCCAAGCAGAATCAGGAAGACATAGAAATCCTAAACAGATTAATAACTGGCAGTGAGACTGAAGCAATCATAAAAAAATCTTCCAAGAAAAAAAAGCCCCAGACCAGATGGATTCAAAGCTCAATTCTATCACACCTACAAAGAAAAACTAATACCTGTCCTATAGAAATTATTCCATAATATTATGAAGGAGAGAATCCTCCCTAACCCATTCTATGAAGTCAGTATCACCTTGATACCAAAGCCAAGAAAGGACACTACCAAAAAGGAAAGCTACAGACCAGTATATCTTAATGAACATAGATGCAAACATCCTCAACAAAATACTAGCAGACCACATTCAATAACACATCAAAAAGACAATTCACCTTGATCAAGTGGCGGGTTTCATCACAGGGATGCAAGGATGGTTCAACATATGCAAATCAGTAAATGTGATTCACCACATAAACAGAAGGAAAAACAAAGTCCATATGATAATCTCAATAGATGCAAAAAAGGCATTTGATAATCTTCAGCACCCTTTCATGATAAAAACTCTCAAAAAACTAGGCATAGAAGGAACATACCTCAAAATTATAAAAGCCATGTACAACAAACTCATAGCCAACATCACACTGAATGGGGAAAAGTTGAAAGCATTACCCCTAAGAACTGTAACAAGACAAGGGTGCTCACTGTCACCACTTTTATTCAACATAGTATTGGAAGTCCTAGCCAGAGCAATCAGGTATGAGAAAGAAATAAAGGGTATCCAAATGAAGAAAGAGGAGGTCAAACTATGATCTTGTATTTAGAACACCTTAAAAACACCACCAAGCCGGGAGTGGTGGCTCACGCCTGTAATCCTAGCACTCTGGGAGGCTGAGGTGGGCGGATTGCTCGAGGTCAAGAGTTCGAAACCAGCCTGAGCAAGAGCAAGACCCCGTCTCTACTATAAAAAAATAGAAAGAAATTAATTGGCCAACTAATATATATAGAAAATTAGCTGGGCATGGTGGCACATGTCTGTAGTCCCAGCTACTCGGGAGGCTGAGGCAGAAGGATTGCTTGAGCCCAGGAGTTTGAGGTTGCTGTGAGCTAGGCTGACACCACGGCACTCACTCTAGCCTGGTCAACAAGCGAGACTCTGTCTCAAAAAAAAAAAAAAAAAAAAAAAAAAACCACCACCAAATGACTCCTAGAATTGATAAATAAATTCAGCAAAGTCTCAGGTTACAAAATAAGTGTATACAAATCATTAGCATTTCTATATACTAATAACAGTCACACTGAAAGTCAAATTAAGGACTCAATACCATTTACCATAGCTACAAAAATAATAAAATACCTAGGAATTAACTTTTTTTTTTTTTTTTTTTTTTGAGACTGAGTCTCACTCTGTTGCCTAGGCTAGAGTGCCATGGCATCAGCCTAGCTCATAGCAACACCAAACTCCCAGGCTCAAGCAATCCTCCTACCACAGCTGAGACTACAGGCATGCGCCACCATGCCTGGATAATTTTTTTCTATATACTTTTAGTTGTCCAGCTAATTTCTTTCTATTTTTAGTAGAGACGGGGTCTCACTCTTGCTCAGGCTGGTCTTTAACTCCTGAGCTCAAACAATCCACCCGCCTCAGCCTCCCAGAGTGCTAGGATTACATGCATGAGCCACTGTGCCGGGCCAGGAATAAACTTAAATCAAGGTCATAGATCTCTACCAGGAGAATTATAAAATATTGATGAAAGAAGTCACAGATGACACAAACAAATGGAAAAACATCCCTTGCTCATGGATTGGCAGAATTAACATCATTAAAATGTCCATACAGGCCATGAGTGGTGGATCATGCCTATAATCCTAGCACTCTGGGAGGCTGAGGTGGGAGGATTGCTCGAGGTCAGGAGTTCAAGGCAAGCCTGAGCAAGAGTGAGACCCTGTCTGTACTAAAAATAGAAAGAAATTAGATGAACAACTAAAAATATATAGAAAAAAATTAGCCAGATGTGGTGGTGCATGCCTGTAGTCCCAGCTACTCAGGAGGCTGAGGCAGAAGGATTGCTTAAGCCCAGGAGTTTGAGGTTGCTGTGAGGTAGGCCGACGCCACGGCACTCTAGCCTGGGCAACAGAGTGAGACTCTGTCTCAAAAAAAAAGGTCTATACTACCTAAAGTGGTTTACCAATGTCTTATTTCATAGATCTAGAAAATATAATCCTAAGCTTCATTTGGAACCAAAAGGATCCCCAACAGCTAAAGCAATCCTAAGCAAAAGGAAAATATCTGGAGGCATAATATCTGACTTTAAATTATACTACAAGGCTATAGTAACCCAATAGCATCTTACTGGAATAAGAGTAGAGATATAGACCAGTGGAACAAAAAATAGAGACTCCAGATATAAAACCATCTACTTACAACCAACTCATCTTCAACAAAGCAGACAATAACATACACTGTCATAAGGATGCCCTATTCAATAAATGGTGCTGGGAAAACTGAATAGCCACATGCAAAAGAGTGAAACAAGATCCCTATCTGTCACTGTATAGAAAAACTAATTCAAGATGGATAAAAGACTTTAAGGTATGACACTATAAGAATTCTAGAAGAAAATGTAGGAAAAACTCTTTTAGACATCGGCCTAGGCAAATAATTTATGATTAAGACCCCCAAAGGCAAATATAGCAAAAACAAAAATAAATAAATGGGACTTAATTAAATTAAAAAGCTTCGGCACAGCAAAGGAAATAACAGAGTGAATAGACAGCCCTACAGAATGGGAGAAAATATTTGCAAACTATACATCTGACAAAGGACTAATATCCAGAATCTACAAGAACTCAAACAAATCAGCAAGAAAAAAACAACCCCATCAAAAAGTAGACTAAAAATATGAACAGAAGTTTTTCAAAAGAAGAAAGAGAAATGGCCCACAAACATATGAAAAAATACTCGACATCACTCATCATTAGGGAAGTGCAAATTAAAACTATAATGAGATACCACCTTACACCTATTATAATGACCGTTATTAAAAAGTCAAAAATTAATAGATGCTGGTGTGAATGCAGAAAGATACAAATGCTAATACAGTCTTGGTGGGACTTTAAATTAGTACAACCTCTCTGGGAAACAGTATGGAGATTCCTCAAAGAAATAAATGTAGAGTTACCATTCAATCCAGCAATCCCACTGTTGGGTATCTACACAAAAGAAAAGAAGCCATTTTTTCAAAAAGACACCTGTACTCAAATGTTTATCGCAGCACAACTCACAATTGCAAAAATGTGGAACCAACCTAAGTGGTCATCAATTGAAGAAAGAAAAGGTGAAGGTAAAAGGTAAAGAAAAGGTGGTGTGTATACACACACACACTCACACCATAGAGTACTACTCAGTGTAAAAATGAATGCAATAATATCTTTTGCAGCAACTTAGATGAACTGGAGACCATTATGCTAAGTGTAGTACTCAGGAATGGAAAACCAAATACCATATGTTCTCACTAATTAGTGGGAGCTAAACGATGGGTACACATGGACACAACGAGATATAAAGGACATTGGAAAGCAAGAAGAGGGGAGGTTGGGAGAAGAGGTTGGGGTAAAGACTTACCTATTGCATACAGTGAACATTATTCTGGTGATGGACCCACCAAATGCCCTGATTTAAGTGTACAAAGTATCCATGTAACAAAACCATTTGTACCCCCTTAATATTTTGAAATAAAAGGAGTGTCACTTTAAATCATATTATTTTGAAGTTATGGGACTACATTTAGTTTTCTATATAGTTTCCCTCAATAAAATTTAGAGGAATGACATGGCATTCCTACAGTGCAAGAAGATATGCGATATTTGATCTGAACTAATTTTTGTAATTTATTTGAAAAGGCATCATTTCCTTTCACTACTAATCTTTTTGCCTCAGATAAAATACCCAGGAGCTGATATGGATATCACTTTATCTGCTCCGGCATTTTGCCGTCAAATTAGTCCGGAAGAATTTGAATATCAAAGAGCATATGGCTCTCAGGAACCTCTGGCAGCCTTGTTGGAAGAAGTCATAACAGACCCTAAACTCTCCAGCAAAGAGAAAAAGAAAAAACTGAAGCAGGTAAAAAGGATATTCTTTATAAGTCATTTTTTCTTCTCCCTACTTGTTCTTATGTTGTTTTTTCTTTTTTCCTCTATTTTAATATGTATAGAGGTTTCATACAAGTCTCATCTTCTGAGACATAGAAGTTTTGAAAGTATATTATTCAGTTCATATATTCCAGAAGTCTCATTGATTTACACAGTTGTGGTCAGTTTCTCAGATCTTTATTCTCCAATGTAGATCTTATGCCATTATCAAACTTTGCAGTTATGGAGCTATTCTGTAATATTTGTCCTTTGTTTTGATATGTGGCATGATGTAAATTATCAGTACAGTTCTGTTAAGTTCAGAGAAGCTATCAGTGAGGGCAGATTTCTTTTGATGTTTTTGAAAGGCAAATCAGATGGAATTCACAAGTGTAAAATGTCTAGTTTAAAAGCCATTGGCTTTAGATAGCCACAATCAAATTGGTTTCTTGCCTCAGGTAGCACTAAGTTTTAGTTCCTATTATGTTAGACAATAGTTTTCAACTCAAAATAGGTTTACTCTGACCATTCTTAAAGATCAATCCCCGATCAAGTGAATGGTTTTGCTTTTAAAGACTGGAACTCTTCACAGCTGGATTCCAGGTCACGCTGCAAATGTAGGACTATGCACAGAGCACCAGAGTTCTACATTCCTAATCATAATCCCAGATTCATTTTGGAGAAGAGTTCAGTGGTGAAAATCAAAGGAAAAATACATTGGCTCTCTGTGAGCTTTTCACTAAGATATACCAAAATGTTCTCTCTTCCACTTGGGCAGAAGCTGGTGGGGCAGAGTTGGAGAAGCAGGGAGATGGTGACATGTAATTGGGCTGAAATTTTCTTAAACTGTATAGAACATAAGTTATTTTCAAGTCAGAGTTACTTGTGAATATTTTAACAGTGAGGTCTATTTATAGTTGGCTGTGGGGAATGTTTAAGAAATATGACTAACGAGAAAACTGTATTTGAAGCTTGGGTCAAAGAAAAGATGAATTAGTGCTATAGAAATCGGAATCAAATGATTTAACAAGAAAAAAACAAAAACAAGAAATCATGGGATCAGAAACTCTTATTTAAAATGTGGCTGCCTAATTTTATTGGCTCTTGTATGTCTTTTTGACTCTTCTTGGACCTTTTTTTTTAGTTTCAGAAATCCTATCCTGAAGTCTACCGAGAACGATTTCCTACACCAGAAAGTGAAGCACTTCTGTTTTCTGAAAAACCCAAACCAAAACCACAGCTACTAATGTGGGCACTAAAAAAGCCTTTCCAACCATTTCAAAGAACTAGAAGTTTTCGGATGTAATACTTCCATAGCAACAGGGGTTAGAGACCTTCTGTTATTGTTGTTGTTGATGTTGTTTTGAGTGATTCGTGGTTAGGAGAAGGACTAAGGTGGTTGAAGAAGAAATGCAAAAAACATAGACTACTGAAATTCAGATAAAGATTATCTGACTTAAAAAATGTTGAGCCATTATCAGTATTTTTATAAAATTCTGTGCTATTTTTAAAGTGTACAAGTCAATAAAAACAATTGAGTCAAATATATGGCAATGTTAACATGTTTGGAATTGTTACCAAATTTAAGGGTAAAGTATTTTCATCTTTTTATTTGTTTTTCATGGTGTTTGTAATAGTTGTGTACATCCTAGTGACTGATGTCTTTGTTATAACCAAGTCTTAAAAACACTGTGTATACTTGAATAAGAAAGACACTGTATACTGTTACTGTGATGCTATTGGCTTAATAGCCATTTGTGATTTCTCCTATGTAAATTCCATTTTTCATTGTTGTACAAAAATCTCATTGTTCTATATTTTGATGGCTGTCTTTTATTGCAGATTTGTTGGATGCTATGACAGATTTAATTAAAGCTGGTATTTTTATAACATATATATTAGTTGGTTTTTACCTATAAGTATAGTGGATTTTCATCTGCCTACAAAAGTATAGTTTCAGTCTTAGCTAAAGCTGGAAGGTTGAATTGATTAAATTATTTGGGTTACCTTAGACCTGTGATTCTAAGTGAAATCTTTGCTATTTTTATGAGAAATACAGATCAGTTACATAAAATGAGACTATTTCTTTATAAATACATTTTCATCCTTTTGAAAGTACATGGAATGTAAATAAATACTGTTTTTTTTATACCATACCTAGTGTTTTCTTTTTTTTTTTTTTTTAAATTTTGGTATTTAGATCAGTTAACATCCTTAAATGCCCTTGCCAGTATTCTCGCATGAGCCATTTATTTCTGTAAGAAAATAAGAAGTGAGATTTGGGCTTTTGTACTGAACTTTAGGAGAGTCTTTTGTTAATTTTTTTTTGCTTTGCTTTGCCCTTTTGTAAAATAGTGGTGCACTTGGATTATGGAGCACCTGGAAGGTTTCCTCTGAGAGCAATTACCCAAAAAGCTGAGAGCAACACCCACTAATTGGCTTGTGGTACTCTCTGGACTGATTTTTCCTTGCACTTGAGATCTGCCCCTATTCTCTCGTAGCAGAATGCCTCCTACAGCAGACACAGAGTTTGCTTATTTAAAAATGGATAAAAATATTCCTATTGCTTTGGGTACCACCTTACATTCCAATTATGTAATGTAATGGGAAATTTTTAGTGTTCCAGGATTTATTGTGAGACTTTGGCATTCTGTTTAGAGCAAAGAACAATTCTATTAAATGCTTTTTGTTCTCTTTGCCCTCCAAGGCAGAGTTTATTTTCTGGAATCTCCTTTCCTATTGCTTATCTATGGAAGTATATGTGATTGTTTTCTTTCTTTTCTTAAAAATTAATTTTTTAAATAAGTATAACATACTTATGGAGGGATCATAAAACATAACCAATACCTAAGTGTGAAATTGATAAGTAGATAATAGCAGTTTTCCAAAGTATTTGTACCAATTAATACTCCCATTAACAATGTATGAGACTTCTTGCTCATCAAACTTGCTATTGTGAAAGTGTGAAATGTTGTCAATGTGGTGGATGTTAATAGTATCTGATTATGGTTTTATTTTGCATTTCCATGGTTATTAATGTGGCTGAACACTTTTTCCATATATTTTTTAGATTTTTCCCTTGTGTACAAATTTTAATTATACAAAGTGAATTGTCAAGCTACACACACAGGAACACCCTGTTGAGATTTTGATTTTGATTTTATTGAATCTATGAATATCAATTTGGAGAGAACTGCTATCTTTACAATATTAAGTCTTCTAGTCCATGAATATGGTTTATTCCTCCATTTATTTAAAATTTAAAAAATTTAAGTTTCTCTGTCAAGGTTTACAAGTCTTTTGTTAGATTTAGTTCCTAAGTACTTGATGCTTTTAAGAAATGTTAGTAATTTTCAAATATCTGCAAAAGTTAGGAGAATAGTACCTATCCCCATGCTTCATCAGTTATTATTCAACTGATAAGTGTTGATGTTTGAGCGTATTGTAATTGGTGTTGTCTTGAACTTTCCTTTTACTGTTTGTTGCTTGTTATAGAGTATAAAACTGATTTTTGTTTACCGAGTTTTGTACTAATAACCTTGCTAGGCTTTCTTATTAATTCTAAACATTTAGTGTTTTTTTTGTTTGTTTGTTTGTTTTTTGCCATTTTCTGCATTCATTGCATATCAGTAAGCAATGACGGTTTCTCTTTTTCCTTTCTGTTGTAGACAGCATCTAGAATGTCCACAGTGACCTCTGTCTCCTGGTATTTAATATTTAATGCCCTGTGTAATCCCCTCTCCTTGAGTGTGGGTTGAACCAAATGACAGGTTCTAACTAATGGAATATGTCAAAAGTGATAGGATATCACTTTTGAGATTAGATTCCAGAAAGACTCTGGCTTCTATCTTGCATGTCGCCTCTCTTACTCTCTTTCTGGCTTGTTCTGAGGAAGTCAGCTGTCATGTTGTGAGCTGCCCTGCAGAGGGACCTGTCAGTCAAGGAACTGATGTCTCTGGCCTACAGCCAACAAGGACACGGGGCCTGCCAACAACTTTGTGAGTGATCTTGGAAGTGGTTCCTCCCTTGGTCAACCTTGAGGTAGCTCTAAGCCTAGCTGGCACCTTGATTACAGCCTTTTGAGAAACTCTGAGATAAAGGCCTTTGGTGAGCTGTGCCTGATTCCTAACCTATAGAAACTGTGATATAATAAATGTTTTTTTTCTTTTTCTTCCTTTAAAAAAATTTTGTTTTAAATGTTTGTTTCAAGCCACTGAATTCAGGGATAATTTGTTATCAAGCAATAGATATGATACACTTTCAACCCTTGTATCATTCGTTTCTTTTTCTTTCTTTTTTTTTTATATTTTAACCCTGGAGACGTTCAGTAGAACATTTTCCCTTTATCTGCATTTTGCTTTCCAGGGTTTCAGTTACCTGTGGTCAGCCACAGTCAGAAAATATTAAATGGAAAATTCCAGAAATAAACAATTTGTAAGTTTTAAATTGCAGGCTGTTCTGAGTAGTGTGATGAAATCTTGTGCCACCCCACTTCATCCTCTTGGCATGTGAATCATCCCGTTTGTTTTTTTCCCAGTAGATCCATGCCTAGGTGACTAGGTGCATTGTCAATGAACAGTAATATTTTGAAAGGAATCGTTTTTCCTGAGCGGTAGGTCTCAACAGTGGGCTTTAAATAGTAAATCATGCTATAAATAGATGTGCTGTCACCCAGGTTTTGTTCCATTTATAGAGCACAGGCAGAGTAGATTTAGCATTAGGACCTTCGGATTTTTAGAATGGTAAAAGAACATTGGCTTCAATTTAAAGTCACCACCTGCATTAGCCCCTAATAAGAGAGTCAGTCTGTCCTTTGAAGCTTTGTAACCAGCCATTGACTTTTCCTCTCTAGCTAGGAAATTTCTAGATGGCATCTTCTGCTAATAGAAGGCTGTTCTTCTATTTCATGCATTTCAATGTTTTGCATGCATTGAAAATCTGTCGTTTAGTGTAGCCACCTTCATCAATGATCTTAGCTCAATCTTCTGGACAACTTCTTGCAGCTTCTACATCAGCACTTGCAGGTCTACCTTATACTCTCATGTAATGGAGATGACTTCTTTCCTTAAACCTCATAAACCAACCTCTGCTGGCATCCAGCTTTTCTTCTGTAGCTTTCTTACCTCAGCCTTCATATTATTAGAGAGATTTAGGGCCTTGCTACAGATTAGGCTTTGGCTTAAGGGAATGTTAAGGCTGGTTTGATTTTCTATCCAGACACTAAAATTTTCTCCATATTAGCAATGAGCCTGTTTTGCTTTCTTATAGTTCATGTGTTCACTGGAGTAGCACCTTTAATTTCCTTCAAGAATTTTTCCTTTGTATTCACAACTTGGCTTAGAGTTTGATGTAAGAGGCCTAGCTCTCAGTCCCTCTCAGCTTTCAGCATGCCTTCCTCACTAAGCTTAATCATTTCTAGCTTTTGACTTAAAGTGAGAGACATAAGAGTCTTCCTTTCTCTTAAACACTTAGAGGACATTGGAGATGTTATTAATTGGCCTAATTTCAATATTGTGTCTAGGAATAACAGGGCCTGCGGAAAGGGAGAGAGACGGGGAACAGCCAGTTGGTGGAGCAGTCAGAACACACCTTTATCAGTTAGGTTCATTGTCTTATATGGGTGTGGTTTGTGTCACTCCAGAACAATTAAAATAGTAACATCAAAGATCACTGATCATTGATCACCATAATAGATAAAATAATGAAAAAGTCTGAAGAATTTTGAGAATTACCAAAATGTGGTGCAGAGACACAAAATGAGCACATGCTGTTGGATAAATGGTGCTGATAGACTTGCTTAGTGTAGGGTTGCCATAAACTTTCCATTTGTAAAAAGTTCAGTATCTGCAAAATGCAATAAAACCAAGTTTGTCTGTTTATATAGGGTTCAGCACTATCCGTGGTTTTAGGCATCTACTAGAGGTCTTGGAATGTATCCCCTGCAGATAAGGTGGGGCAACTATAATGTGGAATAGAAGTGGGGATAGAAGCCATCATTTTCTTATTGCTGATTTCAGAGGGAAATCTTTTAGCATTAGGGTATTTGTAGATACCTTTTTGTCATGTTAAAATAAGTTATTTTTTGGATATGGTGGCTCAAGCCTATAATCCCAGCACTCAGGGAGGCTGAAGCAGAAGGATGGCTTGAATTCAGGAGTTCCAAACCAGCCCGAGCAAGAGTGAGACCCTATCTCTACTAAAAATATAATAGAAAAGAAAGTTAGCTGGATGTGGTGGTGTGCACCTGTAGTCCTCGCTGCTCAGGAGGCTGAGGCAGGAGGATTGCTTGAGCTCAGAAGGTTGAGGCTGTAGTGAGCTGTGATCAGGCCATTGCACTCTAGCTGGTACTATCCATGGTTTCAGGCATCTCCTGGAGGCCTTGGAATGTATCCTCTGCAGATAAGGGGGTGACTACTTGCTGTGCTGACTGTCTCAGAACAAAACAAAACAAAAAACAAAGTTCTTTTTTATTCCTAGATTGCCAAAACATTTTTGTTTGCTTGTTTTAAGATTGATGTTGAATCTTAATCAAATGCCTTTTCTGCATTTGTTGAGGATTTTGCAGGTTATATCTTTCTCTTTTTTTGTTGTTTTTTTGTGTTTTTTTTTTTTTTTTTTGAGTTAGAGTTTCACTCTGTTGCCCAGGCTAGAGTGCCGTGGTGTCGGCCTAACTCATAGCAATCTCAAATTCCTGGGCTCAAGCCATCCTCCTGCCCCCGCCTCCAAAGTAGCTGGGACTACAGGCATGCATCACTGTGCCCAGCTAATTTTTTTCTATTTTTTAGTAGAGACAGAGTCTCAATCTTGCTCAGGCTGATCTGGAATTCCTGATCTCAAGTGATCCTCTCACCGTGGCCTCCCAGAGTGCTACGATTACAGGCATGAGCCACTGTGCCCAGCCAGGTTCCATCTTTTAATCTGTCAGTGGGGTTATTTTAATTGGTTTCTAATTCAAACCACCTTACATGATGTGGATATAAATCTAAGTTATGATGTACTATCATTTTAACATATATCTAGATTGTGTTGCTGATATTAGTTTATAGTTCTTATCTCTATGTTCATGAGAAAATTGGCCTGAAAATTTTCTTTTCTTATTATCCATTTTGAGTTTGTGATTAAGGGTATAAATTGAGCTAGTGATTATTCCCTTTTTCTGTATAAGTTTGGAATGATTTCTTTCTTGGATCTTGAGTGAAACTTGCTGGTGAAGTCATATGGCAATTTTTTAGTCACCATTTTGTCATTGATTTTTGATGTATTAATAATTATACTGAAGTCACAGAAATGGTTTGTATAATTTCAGTCATTGAAATTTGTTGAGACTTGATGCATAGCCAATTATATGGTCAATTTCTGTTAATATAATGTGTGCACAAAGAAAGTATGAATTTTGTAGTAATTAAACAGTTTTTTTCCTCTCTATATAAAATCTTGCTCACATTTTACAATCATTTTACTCTCCATTTTATAGTTCAGGAAGCTGAGTTGCAGTAAGTTTGGGTAACATCCCAAGATTACTCAGCTTGAGAGTAACATAGTTGGCAGTCATAACAAGCATTGCCTGAGTGCAAAGCCCAGGCTCCTGACTACTTTCTTGTATTGTCTCCCAGTGAGCAGTGTTTTATGGTCGTTAGCAATTTTTAGATACTTTAGATACTTTTAGATACAATTTTAGATACTTACGTGTAAGTTCACGTGTTTTTTTTTTTTCAGCTTATACTTTTAAAAATTAAGATCTCAGATTTTGATTTGATTTGTAATGTTTTGATTGTCCTAAGTAGCTTGGCCAAATTCATTTCCAGTTTCTTTTGGTCACTTTAATATATGCTGAAGGTTTTTTATTGAGTTTTCTACAGTTTCCCACAAGACATACTACAACAGTGATGAAAACTAAGTCTTTTTTTTTTTTTGAGGCTTTATAGACATGAGCATGTATTTGCTTTATGTTTAGATATGATTTTTATTTTCTATTTATTTTTAGACAGGATCTCACTCCATTGCTAGAGTGCAGTGGTGTCATCACAGCTCCCTGCAATCTTAACTCCTGGGCTCAAGCAATCCTTCTGCCTCAGCCTCCTGAGTAGCTGGGACTATAGGCACATGCCACCAAGCCCAGCTAATTTTTCTGTTTTTATAGAGATGAGGTCTCGCTTTTGCTCAGGCTGGTCTCTAACTCCTGGCCTCAAGCGATACTCCTGCCTTAGCCTCCCAAAGTGCTAGGATTACAGGTGTGGAGCCACCAGGCCTGGCCTAGAAATCATTCTTAGAGTATTTTTTTATCTTTGCTTATAATTGTTTTTATTTCTAGGTATGATGAGTAGAAAACATATCATTGCTCTGAGAGACTCTGATAAGGAATTTATCAAATGAGTGTTCCCCACAGAAAATTTTAGAAGAGTACTATAGTAAATTTTCAAGGTTGAATACACTCTGTGTATGAGCAGAGTGAAGGAATTCAGCCTTCGTCATTCTGATTTCTCACACATCTTTGTGTTCCTTCATCTGCCTTCAGGGAAGCCGTGTCTGGGAATCCAGCAAATTGGATAGACATATGGGTCATGACTTAGCACTTATGTTACCAGGAGCTTGGTTTTGATTTCCACACCTTCTGCACATTTTTATAGGAAATGTAACTTGAAAAGAGCTGGTTTTTGTGAGCTGCTTATGTACAGGAAGAGGAAACCAAGAATATCTTATGTTTGGAATGCTACAAAAATCTTTTATCAAGATTAAAGGAGGAATCAGTTAAAATGGTTCTTTGTTAATATGGGTGTGTCTATAGTGAATCATGTTTACCATTGAGACATAAAGCCTGCAAATATTGAAGACCTAGAGTAAAGTAAGAGTGTTATTAGTTACTAAAATCAGCATTTAGGGGAGATTCAACTATATTTGTATTCATCATCATAGTATTTTGAAGCACTCACTTCAGAATGAAACAGGAAATTTTATAGAGTTATCAATCATTCTTGCATTTCATTAAGGCAATGTAACCTGCAAAAAGTATAATACCATGACATCATTGCAAATTGGGTCTTCCAGCAAATAAATTACTATAAAACAAGCTATGATCATTGGATCTTAAAGAAATTATTTGCTCATGGGTGCCCAAGCAATTTGAGAGTTGGGATCTGAGACCACATTAATAAGCAGACTTTGCTAATTTGTAGCAATGTGGAAATACATTTATTATTTAATTGATAGAACCCATAAACTGCCTGGGATAATTGGAGGATATATTCATTTATTTAATAATAAGTATCTTCTGATAGATTTTTCAGTGTCTAGTTAATGTTCAAGCTTTCAATTTGAAGAAATAAAATGGGAACAATAATAGAACAATAGAGTACTAACTCAAAAAATGTCACTTTCAGGCTGGGCGCGGTGGCTCACGCCTGTAATCCTAGCACTCTGGGAGGCGGAGGCGGTCAGATTGCTCAAGGTCAGGAGTTCGAAACCAGCCTGAGTGAGACCCTGTCTCTACTAAAAATATAAAGAAATTAATTGACCAACTAAAAATATATATACAAAAAAAAAAAAATTAGCTGGGCATGGTGGTGCATGCCTGTAGTCCCAGCTACTTGGGAGGCTGAGGCAGTAGGATCATTTGAGCTCAGGAGTTTGAGGTTGCTGTGAGTGAGGCTGATGCTACGGCACTCACTCTAGCCTGGGCAACAAAGTGAGATTCTGTCTCAAAAAAAAAAAAGTCACTTTCAGTTGTTTAGTGCGTATTTGCATTGCTATGTAAGTTTGATAATTACCTAGCAAATATAAGATTTAGCTAAAAAACTATTTACAATTTTTGCACATTCCACCTTGGAGAATTGTTGAGTGAATTGTTTGCATCATTTGAGGATCTAGAATAAATTATGTTTTCCATAAAATGTCACCAACTGTGCTTATTTCAGAAGAAAAAAATATGTGTATTTGGCTAGGTCTGTTCACGTTATTATGCCTTTTTGGGGGCTCTTCTGTCCCAACTGTGGACTCTTACTGTATCTAGAGCTTTTTCTAGAGACCATAACAAAAGCTCTTCTTCCCTCTTCCAGCCCCCACAAATTTTACATTTTGCTGCCAGCATAGCTTTCATAGTAATAGCAAGGTGGTCTTGAGTAGTTCATAATAAGAATCATTCTCTATGCTTAAAGAAGCTTTATTAAAACAATAGAGATTTTCATGAGAAATAAGTAAAATATGATTGATATTTAAAATTTAAGCCCTTTTATTTTGATCAGTGCTGACTAATCCAACATGGGAACGTAGAGGCCTTTTGCTCACTGTTTCCACTAAGAATTCGTGACCTTTGAAGGGTCCTGGCAGCAAACATTTCAGTGATAATTTATCAAGATAGCAGGACTGTTTGCCACTAAAAATAGTTACGCGGGATAAAAAGCAATCTATGATTTTCTGAGAGCCTAGATAAAACTAATTTATCTCCAGGTATTGAAATTTACATCTATATGTTTATATGTTTTAATCAGGTGTGTTTTAGATTCAGAAGTGATTAAAAATCAAAGTCAAACTGTGGGAGAGATATTTTGGAGATTAGAATTATGTGGCTGAAAGCTACTTCATGTGAGATCTTAGACCATGATAGCAGGCACAGGAAATATGACAAATGACATCAGCTTTCTTGCCTACTGATTCTGCATAATTTTAAAAAATTAAACCTGGGTTTTTGTCCATTATGCAAATTTGTCCTAAAAATTACACTCTTTTGAAAGCTTTCTGATACTTAGAAAAAATTTAAGACTTTTCTAAATAGAATATACAGGATGGTCACATATGATTGGATAATAATGCTTCAGTGTTCTAACTCTTAATAATCTAAGGCATAATTAACATTTGAAACATATAGTGACATTTCTGAATTTCTTTATACTTTCTACTTATCAAAATGCCAAATATAATTATACACAATTACTGCTTAAAAGATGATGAAAGTTTTGATTTCAGAAAGTTCCTCACTCTTACCTTTTCACAGAGAATCGAATTCAACTATCTATTAAGGCCCTAGGTGGTATCTGCTTTAGCTGACTTCTCACAAGTCATGAGCCATCTAACAGGGACAGATGTTCCCAGCAGAGGTCAGTCTTGTGTCGGTAATTATTCTATTATAAAGGAGTAACTAGGGATTGTTTTTAAAAGTCCAGGAGGTTTTATATGGTTAGTAAGCCATTAATTGTGGAAAGAAGAAACTCAAACATTGATCATCTTTATTGTAACAAAAATAACTGTGAGTAATATTTTGGCTCCTCTATTAACCGTATTTCCCCCCTAAATCCCAGAAGGCCCTATTATTATTTGCTAAATATTCCCTAAAAGGGAGCTATAAGTGGTAACAAATTATCTAAGTGCAGTAGCAGATAATTTGGGATAAATGTCAGATTATTGGATTTTAAAGTGAAGCAAATATTTCCTGCAAAATTCAGTTTAAGAAGAAAAACACAGAGGTAGGATAATTTTGTGCAAGTCAGTCCCTTGCCTTTACTATCTTCCCCGCAATATGGGGATAACCGTGCTGCTCTCTTAAGATAAATCTAGTTTTATTCCTCAGAATAACCTTTTGATCTCTAACCAAGCGTTTTATAGTAAATGCAGCGATGGCAATGTGGGATAAAGCATATGTTTGCAAGTAATGCCTTTGGAGTTGTTGATGCCAACATACAATAAGCAAACAAGCATAGCCCAGAACACATTCTCTAGGTCACTGCAAGGGGAAGTGACTTTACTGGAGGTAGATGGTATAACGCAAAGGCAGTGTGTTAACAACAGTGGGTATGCCACGGCATGGCTTGAGCAGGCTTTCATCTCCCACACCTTCAATAAACATAATTAAGTAAATAGTGTGTGTGCTGTGCAAATACAATCTGAAGGCAAGACTCCTAGTCCCTTCTTTCCAACTAAGTTATTACCCGGAGTCCTTCCCAGTAGAATTTGTGGGATTAATATTTGTTAGAAATCAGAATATTTGGATTTTAACTTGTGGTACTGTGAGGAAGCAGTTGGGCAATTGACCTTGACCAACTTACGACCTCTCTGGGCTTTGGCTTTTTTCTTCAGTAAAGTGAAGGGGTTGGATTTTGGAGATCACAAACTCCAGTGTTTTCCAGGACCAGGCAGATGTTAGAAGTTGCTGGGAATGGAGGGGCCAGTGGAGTAATGGAACGTGTGGGCCTTACAACAAAGTATTTGGTACAGACAAAATATTGAATGTCTCATGTTGACCAAACTCATCCTATATGGAGAGGTGGGCAGATAGATGCAGATGAGAAAACTGAGGTTCAGAGAGGTACCCAGTTACAAATGCAAAACCTCAACTCTGGTCTTCTTGGTGATGATCTGGAGTTCTTCCCACTTCACCACACTCCATCCTGTCACTGACAGATGAAGGATGTGGGCTTTGATCCAAGCAAATCTCTAAGAGAGAGGGCTTATTTTTGATTCTCTATACTACCTCCATTTATGCTCCCTCTCTCATATTGGGGTCTTTTCACCCACTACCTCCTCAGTTGTGCTCATTATCTCTTGGGCATCAGTTTTGTGTGAGACAACTTTTAGGAACTGGTGAAACAGCCAGTCCCCACCTGACATCGCGCTGTCACTTCAGGCTCACCGTTGTGATGTCTACATTTGCTCTCAGCAGAACTTACCCAGGCTGCACTGCATTTCCTTACAAAGACCAGTTAGCTAACTAAACAGAGCCCTTTCATTCGTCCAGTTTGTTGTAGAGCCTGCAATTGTCAGGCCTAGGCTGGGCAATCGTGGAGGAAGAAAGATGGCTTTAACTCCGAAGGACCTCAGCCCAAAGAGGAAAGCACACGTGTCCACCTGCAACTATAGACGATGAAATCCATGCCTCAGACCCCTGTAGAGTGCAGGGGACAGAGGACAGAGAGGTAATTTTCCCAGGGCAGTTGGAGGGATAGGGAAGGTGTCGCTGAGGAGCTAATATTTAAGCTAAGCCCTGATGTATGTGTTCACCAGTGCGGATGGTAGGGCAAAGGCATTTTCTCAGAAGAAACGGCATGAATAAGCTTCTGGTGACAACTAGAAGGGATCTGCCATTCTGTATGGTCCAGGTGATGCTTTAGTAAGTCTTACATGGCTTTCCCTAAAGGACGGAGTATTAATAGTAAGGGGAGTGCATGAACTGCAGTGGGCAGGCAGGGGGATTTTTTTCAAGTGGAGGAGTATGTTGGTGTCTCTCAGATGACATCTCTGAGATGGCTTCCTCTTCTATATATGCCAGCCCAGTTGATCCAGATCCCAGTGTTATTTGGAACTCACTTTTAGATTCTTTTTAAGTTGCTGCTACATCATGGTTTCTCTTTCCAAATTTTCATACGGCTCACCTGTGTTCATTTGTACCTACGTGTTTACAATGGTTGCAATGAATTGTGGGTGTTGATGAACCTTCCTTGTGCTTTCTTTTAAAAAGTAATCCTTTTATTGCTAGTTTCTATTTTCCCATTAACAGCCTGATATTCCATGCCTCTGGCTCTATACTGTTCCATTTCATAACATTTAATGAATGTTAGAAGTGGCTCTGCAAATGTATTGCCTTAATCTTCTTGCCTGCAGTGAGATGCTTTTAATATTTTCTCCACATGTGAACTCACTGTTTTCCTTTAGCTTTTCTTTAATTTCCATGTGGTTAATTCCCCACTACTGCAGGGAGCCTGGATATTTATAGATTTTTCCCTTTCACTCTATCTTAAATAATTTCCTTTTTGCATTCAGTGAACACATCCATCACAATAAATGGTCCTTTCCCCATTGGTATTGACTTGGGTTTATATAAACCAGATTCCCTTTTTATAGTGTTATTAATGCTCATGGTAATTTTCAATAGCTTGGGGAGCTGGGTATTAGAGCTGGCCCAGGGGTTCAAGTTGTCCTATTAGATCAAATGACTTGTCATGATGCCTGATTTCAAGTTTATCATTAAGTCAAGACCAAGATTATATGTTTTTTCCCCCTTAATTGATTCAATGTAAAATGAGAGTATTAAGTAAGCATCTCTAAATTATTCCCCGATTCATTAAAATGTTCTTGATTTGATAACCCTTTTGTGCACTGAAAGTTGTAAAATATTCCCATTACAATGTTGAATATTTTCATAATCAGAAGTCCAATTTTATAAACTTGTATAGCTCCTTGTAAGTAGGGAACTGACTTATAAGCAGTTAATATAAGCAGTTAATATCATACTTAGATGCCATTGCTTTCTGATAGCTTGATCTATTTTAATAGAATCTACAGTGATGCAGTTTAAAATTTCTTATTTTTATGCTTCATTTATATTCTTTTCATTTTCCGATCACTATGCATGGTGTTGGTTTGCAGATGGTAGGGAAGGAAGTAATGGACAGGACTCGCATTGCTGTTCTTTAGGCAAAAACAAACTGGGTCAAGAGATCATTGACCTTTTTATGCTTGTGGAATGTTTCTCAAGAAAACGTCCTTTGGAAATAGCTCTGTGTGCGTCTCAGAACCCCTGGCTCTTGTCATCCTGCAGCAAGACATAGTCCTGTGCTTTCCTGTTACTGAGCATTGTGACTGCTCAGCAGCCTCTTCAGATACTAGTGACAGTCCCACGATTCCAGTCGTATAAGCTCTTCTACTTCTTAACTGCACCACTTGAACATTGTGACATTTTGGGAGCACTTAAATATTTGGTTCAAAACTCCACGTCTTTGTGACATTTTTCTATAGTAAGTTGTGGATGTTAGAAACTGACAGTTATACAAATAAATCATTTCCAGTAGAAAAAACCACTCCATATGATACAGTTACTGTAGGATATTAACCACTTGTCTATTTTAGCATTTTTATTTCAGCAATCTCTTTTCAACAACTATAAATACTTTTGCCTCTCCTCTATTCCTTTGACTCACATTTGCTATCTTACCGGCTTCATATTAATGAATTAAATAAATCTTTGATACACACTTAATGAGAGTCATGTTTTTAACTTTTTGAAAATTGTGCTTTGACAAATGAAAGTCCTAAGTGAACATTACTAAAGCTTGAAAAAAATGATGACCTGGGGCTGATAATAACATAAAACAGCAGTTGGCAAACTATGGCCCATGGCCAAATCCACTTGTAATAAAGTTTTATTGGAACACAGACATATTCATTGATTATATCTTGTTTCTGGTTGTTTTTGCTCTACTATAGCAGAAGTGTGTAGTTGCAGCTATGATCACATGACCCACAAGGCCTAAAATATTTGCTGTCTTGCCCTTTGCAGAAAAATGTTGCTGACTCCTGCTCTAGGAAATCCTGAATTTTAAGACCAAAATCATGAACATATTTTACTGTTATCAATCTCAGAAAATTGAAGGTACTAAAGACATCAAATAATGGAATATTTAATTTGATGATTTACTAGAATATGAAATTATGAATACAGAAAAACATGTACCCTGAATTAAACTGATTGATCTCAATTTGGAAAAGAAAAAAAAATGAAGAGATAGAATTAAATCTAGAGCCAAAAGTGGCCAATAATTTTACCTATATATTATCATATATTAAACAGACTGAATCAACAGTCAACAATACAATAAAAAAATACAAGGACTATGCTGTGAAAAATCTTATCTTAATAACTTAAAAGGACTCATTTTATTAAATGTATATAGATGTGGTTTAAATGAAAATGATTATAGCAAATATGTGTTATATATATATATATATATGATTCCCTACTTTAACTGACTTTTTAGTTAAATACCAGTCTTGACTTCATCAGCTAAGATGATATCTGTCGTATTAAATGTTGTTATTTGACAAATTCCAATGTTTTTATTGCCCAGCAGTGTAGAGGCTTGTTAGGAAGATTGGGCTAGTGACCCTAAATATAGCTTTATTTTGCCTTTCCTTCTCTTTTTCCTCCTGCCATCTTGATGTAGGGTGAATGAAATTTGCCACCTCAAAGCTAGATATGAGGCTTCTGGCAAAATAATCACGATATGGGTTTGTGTGTAACTTGAGAAGGGAGTTCCTATTCTGTCCCTTCTTTCTTTGGCCAATGCTTCTTAAATCACAGTTATGATGGTTGAACAACTCTGTGAACAAACTAAGAACCTCTGAATTGTATACTTAATTGGGTGAATTATATGGTATGTGAAATATATCTGAAGAAAGCTGATCCCCCTCCCTCAAAAAAAAAATCACAGGAAAGAAAAAGTTGTGCCCAGTTCATGACATAAAACTAAAATGAAAAATATATGTTCAGCGCCTGCTGTGTGCTAGAAACTTATAAATGGATAGATATGAATATCAAAGCAAAAGTGCACAGCCACCTAAAACAAGATAACTCAAACATTAGCTTCTCTTAAAGGTCATAGAAATGCTATTTCCAGATAGTGTTTTTATTTATGTAGGTGTACTGCCAGGATAAAGCTATTTTGTTATCATTATCAAAGTGTAGAGAATACAATTAATTTTAGGCAGAACAAAACAAAGTTGTATTTTCTAGGTTTAAAGTAATTATGGATCAATTTTTTCTTGTCAATTATAATATTATGAAGTATTCTTAGGGCCTCTGTGAAGTGCTATCATGCCTGGGCTCATATACTCTGCATACTAAGTAGGCAGTAATGAGACTGCTTTTATAATAGCCTATACATACATGAAGAAACATTCAAATTAATTCCATTCTTTTAAAGAGTGAGATTAAGAAATGTTAAGATGCACTAATTTTAACATGTTTTCATTGATCAAAACATTTTTGCACTATTTGTCTTTTATAGGAGAAAAACTAGTGTCAAAATTTTATAATCACATCTTATTTGTGTGTGTGTATGTGAGTCCATATATATATATATAGTATTAATTAGCATCATCACTTGTTTCAAAATGCCTTTTGTCTGTTTCAAAATCCTCAAAGGAAACAAATTCACCACAATTGAGAATATTCTAGAGAATGTGCTGAATGGGGCTCACAGAACTGGTTGGATGATTGACTGAAGAGCTAGGCTCCGGAATCTGGCAAGGGCCTTGGCAGTGAAGGACACTGTGCAGGCCACACCACCAAGCAATCTGGTTCAGGGTGTCCCTACTGACACCATTAGACATTTACCCTCACTGGCACCAGTTGGCACTGGAGTCTTGCACCATGTCCTTTACATGCCGTCATCCCGGATGGGAGCGCGTGTGTAAGCCAAGCTTCTGTGCCACACTCCAGACGCCAGCGGAGGTGCGTGTGAGCCCTTTAGGAAGCAGACACTGTTTCCCACCAACATGCACACAATGGAGGATTTCCCCACAATTGCCATTACAAATTTATTTACATTAAACATTATAGATATTATACATGTATCTCTGGATTCTTTTATTAGTTAAAATGAGCATATGTCATTTTTCTAATTGAAAAACTAGAATACACAGTAATTGTAAGAAAGAGATCTTTTTCTTTCAAGTTCCAGGTACAGAGTTAGCCCCTGTGCTGTGATATGGGGGACGCTCGAGAAGGTTGCTACACCCAGCTCGTTGCTCCACGGTCTCCCAGCAGAGAGGAGAGAGCCTTGACCTTTAGAACATTCCACTTAATGGTGCAATAACTCTGTCCAAGCCAAGTTGGTGAGAGAAAAGGAGAAAGAAATAGCTGCAGAATATGCACACATTCCTTTCTTCCCCCCTCCGATCATCAACGGAGCTGCATTCAGCACTCTTTACCTCCACTTCGGTTTAACCTTTTGTCTGATTTGGAAAGCCAAAACAACATTTTTTTTGTTATTAAAAAGTAAAACAAACCAAATTTGGGAAGTCAGATGTTCTGCTCGACTTTGTTAAGAGACTGATATTCCTAAACTCCCGAGGAACCTTTCCTGTCTGTTGCAACTATTGTTACACAGTTGAAAATTGAGCTTAGGGAAAATTGAGCTCAGGGGAAACATTTTTCCTCATTTTCTTCTCAAAATAGAGGCAAGAAGAACAGGGGAAAATGAGTAAATATGGTCCTCTTCACCTTGGAATAATTGGTGATAAAATGCTGGTACATTTTATTTTCGTTCTATCAAGTGCTTTTCTAATTGGGTGTCCTTGAAACAGTGGTTCACTGCTCACTGTTCACTTGCGTTTTCCTGGTAATGTTCTTATTGGGGGGCAGGGCACCCCTACTCTGATGGATGATCAGATGTTCAGGCAAGTATATCTTGGAGTTATAAGCTCATTAGATCTCTTGTCATTTCTTGCAGTCTGCTGGCAAGTGCTGTTTGCCACCCATTTTTGCAGTCTAGAACCTCTCTTCTGTGAGGGCTGGGAAGCTCTTTCTTTGATAATTAGTCTCCTGCTTTAGGCAGAGCCATTAAGAACCCTGTATAAGCTGCCACCATGTGCACGCGCAGAGCCCTGTGAGCTTCCTGCAACTACTGGTGCAGGTAAAATTTTGAGACTAAAGTCTTACTAACTTACCTTAGGGCGGAGGCTCTCAAACTTCAGCATGCAGAGAATCACCTGGAAGGCTTGTTAAACTACACATTGCTGGGCTCCACCTGAAGAGTGTCTGAATCATTAAGTCTGGGGTGCAGCCTGAGAATTTGCATGTTTCACAAGTTCCCAGGTGATGCTGATGTTGGTGGTCCTGGGACCATACTTTGAGATCCACTGCCTTAGAGAGCTGTCCTGGGATTTATATTAAATAGCTCCAATGCATATGTGTACACCCCAAGGAAAATGGAGAAACCAGTACAGGGAATGATTGAACAATTATTTCTTAAACATCTAAGGGTACACAGCATTATGGAAGGGCTTTGGGAACTATTTCAGGTAAGTGTGTACAACTCCAGCCACCTAGGATCTTAATAGTAATGATAAGACAGCATTTTTGTTTTCCAAGTAATTTTAATAATTCTGTAGAGAATGTTATTTAACAAGATTCTTCTCACTTTTGTATAAAATATCAACCTAATAGTTTCTTGTTTAATATAAAACTGAAATATTATCTCACACAAGCAGCAAGCAACTATGTTTTCAGGGTTTTTCCCCTATAATTTGAGAGAGGGCTATTTTAAAATAGAAAAGATGTGGGTTTCAAAAAAACTTTGAAGGCCGGGCGCGGTGGCTCACGCCTGTAATCCTAGCACTCTGGGAGGCCGAGGCAAACGGATTGCTCGAGGTCAGGAGTTCGAAACCAGCCTGAGCAAGAGCGAGACCCTGTCTCTACTATAAATAGAAAGAAATTAATTGGCCAACTAATATATACATATAAAATTAGCCGGACATGGTGGCGCATGCCTGTAGTCCCAGCTACTCGGGAGGCTGAGGCAGAAGGATTGCTCGAGCCCAGGAGTTTGAGGTTGCTGTGAGCTAGGCTGATGCCAGGGCACTCACTATAGCCTGGGCAACAAGCGAGACTCTGTCTCAAACAAACAAACAGACAAACAAAAAAAAAACTTTGCAAATATGTTGCAATAACAAGAATGATTTCACTACTGAAATCCATTTGTAAAAGCAGGTTTTGTTTATATTTTGCATCCTATCTTCTATAAATGTTGCTTCTATAAAAGTTGCTTTTATTAAGATCATACACTTCAGTGACCTCAGGGCCAGGTGGAGGTTATAAGCAGATCTTCAGACTAAGGCCTAAGACGTTGGCCTAGGGAGGAAAATAGCTCCTTGCGCTTGTGCCTCAGTGGTCAGGTAGGCACATTATTTATTCTCTGTGAAGAACCAGTCTTAGGCTTTGTTGATCTCACTATTGTATATTTGTTTTCTATTTCTTTGCTTCGTGTTCCTGTCTTTATTTCCTTCATTCTGTTTTCTTTGACTTTAATTTATTAGTTGTCTTTGAACTTTGTGAGATAAATCTAGAGCACAGGTTATAAAAATTGTGTCTTTTCTAATATATGCATATAAGGCTACACATTTTCCTATTAGCAAACCTTTAGGAGCCTCCAGTGAATTTTTATGTGCACTATTTTTATTATTAATCAGTTTGAAATGTGTTCAAGTCTATTGTGATTTCTTGAGCCTATGGCTTATATAGAAATATATTTCTTAATTTGTTAACATATGGACATTATTTGGTGTCTTTAAGCCTCAGATTCTTTATCTTTAAAATATCATGGAGTTGTTGAGAGGACTAAATGAGCTAAGGTAACCAAAATGCTTGGCACAATGTCTAGCAAAATCAGTGTTCAGTAAATGGTAACTATTGCTATTGTTCTTTCTTTGCTCCAGGAGTCCAAGGTAGAAAACTTAGCCTACCTTCTTGTATAATAGTCTGGGTTGGAAAAAACTCTAATTTCTGTCTATGAGTTATATGAAGCACCCACACTATTTGTACTTTACAGATTTACCCTATGGAAATTTTTTGACTTATGAATTTAACTACTGTGTTCTTTGTCAAGCTTTACTTTCCTGCTGATCTTATGTATTGCAAAGGCCATGAGAAAGTTTGATTCTAGTCTTTAAGTGACTTTATATTCTCAAGTCTAAAGTAAAAGTATATTTTTACTTTTTAACAATTAAGATGTATCTATATTCTATACTTTTAGTGTAGTCTTCTTTTAACTCATGAAAGTTTGGTAAATGAATGTATTTTAACATTCGTTGTATCTTCTAATTGAGGAAATAGAATTATTGTTCCATTCAAGAAGTCTCTGGCTTGGTCACATAGTTGAGTAATCCAAATGGTTCTGAGTAATTTCACTCACTTTTCTTCCGAGCTTTTCTCATCTACAGTCTCCCCAAAGTCAGGGGAGATTCCGCCCACAAAACAGGGCTTGAATTTGTCCCAGTCCCACCAACTATGGGGCTTTGTCTGGTTGGAGAAACTTTACTCACAAACGTTTCAATAGACAGATGTATGGTAGGGTGACCTGTTTTATGAGAGTTTTTTAAAAATGAAGTTTTCTCAAAATGTTCAATTGCCATTTGAAAAAAAATACCCAGGTGATTATAATGTGCGGCCAGGTTTGAGAGCCACTGGGGGTTGATCTAGGAGGTTTCATTTTCTCTTCTTCCACTTCCTTGGCCAGCTTTTTCCAAAAATAAGTACCTCACAAAACCATGTTAACAGAAATTGCTTTTGTTTTATTTTTTAAAGATAGGGTCTTGCTCTGTCACAGTCCATTGGGTCAGTTGGAAGGTTCAGTGGCGTCGTCATAACTCACTGCCACCTTGAACTACTGAGTTCAATCCATCCTCCTGTCTCAGCCTGTGGAGCAGCTGGGACTACAGGTGTGCACCACCATGCCCAGCTAATTTTTGTAGAGATGGGGTCTCACCATGTTACCCAGGCTGGTCTTAAATTCCTGAGCTCAAGCCATCCTCCCACCTTAGCTTCCCAAAGTGCTAGGATTACAGGTGTGAGCCACCGTGTGCAGTGAAGTGAGGTTTGAAATGTAGACAGCCAGAAGTCAGTCTGGGGAAAACAATTCCAATTTCTAAACTTGCAAAAGTGTTTTCATTGATTTCCACTTACATTGAAAATTCTTTCCTATCAGTAATATGTTCAATAATGCATCATATCAGTTATAAATACATCATACCCTTTTCTCCTTTTTGATGAGAAATGTACAAAACAAAATTTATCAGAATTTCCATGAAGGGCCCAAACATGTTGCCATAATACAAACTGTGTGTGCATGTGTGTGTGTGTGTGTGTGTGTGTGTGTGTAAGAGAGAGAGAGAGAGAGAGAGAGAGAGAGAGAGAGAGAGAGAGAGAGAAGTCATGGGTCTTGTGCTTCCGTAGGTATTGGATTGTATTTTAGCATTTCAGAGGCACCTCGTCCTGTTAAAATCCTGTAAATCTGGATGAAACAGCGCACACTACTGCCAGTAATGCAGTAAGGTAGCCAGAAGAAGAAAGTGTTCAAGTGACCCAACTCCTAACACTTGTCAATAAGTCAATGTGTGCAATATGAGTTGTTATAAGACTATATAAAACTAAGTAATATGAGTAAGTGTATAGCTTTATACAGTGAAGCAGCACTTTAAAATATGTTTGAATTGCTCTTGGGTGGGGGTTTACAGACTATGACCTGAGGCCCCATACAGCCCACCACCTTATATGTAAATGAGTTTTACTGGAACATAACCCTGCCCATTTATTTACATATTACCTATGGCTGCTTTTGTGCTATGAAAGTGGAGTTGAGTAGTCCAGAAAGAGACTGTAAAGCCCCAGTGCCAAAAGTATTTCCTATCTGATTGTTTACAGAAGAGGTTGCTAACTCCTGCTCCCATGTATGCCTTGATTGTAGATTAATTGTATCTTATATAAATTACATATGGTATATTACATATTAATTATATATTATATACATTATTAGAGAATTATTCACTATACTCAAATAAAGATACAAAAGAAGTATCCCTTCTTTGGGGAAACCAAAAACAAAAATGGAAAGAAAGAAGGCTAACAGAAGCTTTAAAATATCAAAAACTCTCTTACTGTGTGACAATATAAACTAAAAACTGATGCTCAAAATCATGAAGATAAGGAAAAGAATGAGGATAACCAAGGACTGTAGTTAATGAGGATGGCAAACATAAAGATGCATGTGAGAACCAGGAGCCTCTCAAACAGGAAGTGAAAAAGCAGAAGGAAGATGAAATGACAGGGAAGAAAACCTTAATTAATACAGTCAACAGAAGGGGTATGAAGGTCAACAATGGCTGCAGTTCTAGCAGGTCATTTATTTTGATAAGTACTGTCATCTTTTGTTATGACTTGTTATGAGCCATATTTCATTCAACAGTGTTTAATGACTTCTTTCAGAATCATGACCCCATAATATTTTCCAAGAATCAAACAACTTATAATGGACAAAAGAGACACTTCTTAATTAGATTTTTTGACAAAAAAACAAAAACATTGTCATATGACAAGGCAACCAAAGCGTATTCAGCTAACACTGTAGGAATAAAGTATTCTATAAACATGTCAGGCTGCTAGTTAACACAAATATTTCATTTTTTTTTCTGGATTTTGCCACATTTGTGGCCTTTATCACCTTTTAAAAGATTGTACTTTTTTGGAATTTTGAAAATTTTAAATATTTACTTTGTATCTAATAGTATCTATTATTCTTTATCTGTATCAAATATTCGATACGTGCTTTCATAGTCATTTTATATTAATTTATATAAATATTTATATTTATAATTTTATTCATTTTTATATTAACTTTTGTACTACTCTGATAAAGGCTAAATCCCTGGTTTCCTTTTTATTTTGTGGATAGAGGATATACATTCACTGAATACCTGACCATTTTACATACTTAGTAAATAAAATAAATGAGGCGAAATTTGAGAGACTAAAATTAAGTTTTAAAAATCCTTGAAGGAGCTACATCTAGCTTTCAATTCATTCAAGTAAACAAAAATTGCTTAAGCAATTTTTAAAGCCTTGATAAAATGTCATCAACATGATTTAAATGTGAGATTAGCTAATGTAAGTAGCAATTAGAAGTAGATTTAGCTTGTACATTTGGAGTTATAATGGAACACTGTTCTGGGGATTCTTTTATTGCACACCAAGAAAAATATGAGAAAGAAAAAGCAGTTGCATTTTTTTGTATTTTTCCTGAGGAGTAATGCTTTGCAATATCCTTTGGGAGAAAAAAAATAGATGAGTAATATGAAAGAAAACTATATAAAGGATTTAATTATTTCAAAATTACCTATTTTTTTAAACAATCATAACCATAGGAATCTTTATTATAAAAAAAAGGAATGGTTGTTATTCTTAGGGAAAATGGCAATAAATATAGTTAATGGCTGTAATAAATAATTTTGTAACCTCATTCAAAGGTCCTAATTTTGAAGAGTCAGATTTTTTTTTTTTTATTTCTATCTGGCCTCTGATTTGCTATTTGTCCAGTTTCCTAAAAAGTGGTGGCATCAGTAACCTCTGAGGGACAGTGTTCCTAGGCACATTTGATGGGTGTCAAGGGCATTATAATTTTAACATTCAACATGAAAAATTTACTTCCATTTGTAAAATTTGCTTAGATATCACCCATATTTACCTTTATTCCTATAACTTATGAAAGAATATTAACACTTGCATAGCAGAGTGTCAGACTCACAGAATGTTCAATCCACAAAGATACTTGGAGACTTTCAGCTTCAACAGATGAGGAGAGAGGCCCAGAGAGGTGAGGGTGCCTTCCAAAGCTCTAGCCCCAGTTTCTAGCCATGGAACCAGAAAGACAGCCTTTGGCATTTCTCACCACACTTTCCTGTTATTATGTCTCATGAGCTTGTCTTTAACACTGATTTAGAATCATTGCACATTAAGTCACTTTCAACAAGACCTATCCTTCAGGCAGTCTGATAGAACAGTCTATTGTAAGACATCTGAGAAAAACCATCCGCTATCCTCTCAGATGTTTCCCCAAACAATTCTTAATAAAAGCAAATAAAAATGGGCTGGTCCGAGTACAGTGGTGTTTACAACTAATTGATCACAACCAGCTACAGATTCCTTTGTTCCTTCTCTACTCCCTCTGCTTCCCTTGACTAGCTTAAAAAATAAATAAATAAAAGCAAATAAAAATGAAACAGAAAAAGCCAGATAAACTTTTTATTTATTTATTTATTTTTTTTGAGACAGAGTCTTGCTTTGTAGCCCAGGCTAGAGTGAGTGCCGTGGCGTCAGCCTAGCTCACAGCAACCTCACACTCCTGGGCTCAAGTGCTCCTCCTGCCTCAGCCTCCCGAGTAGCTGGGACTACAGGCATGCGCCACCATGCCCGGCTAATTTTTTCTATATATATTAGTTGGCCAATTAATTTCTTTCTATTTATAGTAGAGACGAGGTCTCGCTCTTGCTCAGGCTGGTTTCGAACTCCTGACCTTGAGCAATCCGCCCGCCTCGGCCTCCCAGAGAGCTAGGATTACAGGCGTGAGCCACCGCGCCCGGCCCCAGATAAACTTTTTAAAATGAAGATTTTGTGATTCATTGGGTTTAATTCTTGGTTTTATTTTAGCATCACTTTACTACATTTTGTGAACGAGAGAGGCAGAACTAAAGCCACTTTTAAAAGGCAATTTAAAAAACAACATTGAGATCAAATTCACATACATTTTAATCTATTTAAAGTGTACACTTCACTCATTTAAGTATATTCACAGAGTTGTGTGAAAATCACCACAGTCTAATCCTAAAACATGTTCATCACCCCCATGATGAACCCCATATCTCTTAGCAGTCACTCCACTTTCTGCCGGCTCCCTCAACCCCCCACTACCCTGAGCCCGAGGCAACAACTAATCAACTTTCCGTCCTCATAGATTTCTCTGTTCTAGACATTTCCTATAAATGGAAACATACAATATGTGGTCTTTGACTAGCTCTGGTTTCTTTCACTTAGCATAATGCTTTCCAGATTTATCACATTGTAGCATATATAAGTACGTTGTTCCCTTTTATGGCTGAATAATATTCTATTGTATGCATATGTGACATTTTATTTATCCATTCATCACTTGATAAATGTTTGGATGGTTTCTACTTTTTGGCTATTATGAATACTGCTATGAATATTTGTGAACAAGTTTTTGTGTGGCATATGTTTTCATTTCTCTTGGGTATATATCTAGAAGCAGAATTGTTGGGTTACAGGGTAACTGTTTAACATTTTGAGGAACTCCCAGATTGTTTTAAAAGTGACTGCACCGTTTACAATCTTACCAGCAGGGTATGAAGGTTTCAATTTCTCCATGACCTTGTAAAAGGCAAATTTTATAGTTACAATTGTTTGCTAAAAAGCATCTACTTTGTGAAAGGTCTGTTTGAGGTGCTGTCATTTTTTTTTAGTACTGTCAGTTCATTTGTAGAAAAATTTAGAACTTTTCTAAATGGAATTATTTTTTAAATTTATTTAAATTTTTACTGATGTGTAATATTTGTACATATTTATAGGGGCCCATGCGATACTTTGATACATGCATAAAATGTATAATTATCAAATCAGGGTAATTAGGATATGCATCACCTCAAGCATTTATCATTTTTTTGTGCTGGGAACATTTCAAATCTTCTCTTCCAGCTATTTTGAAATATATTAATATACTGTTCTTAACTATAGTCACCTCACTGTGCCGTTGAACACTAGAACTTACTTTCCACATCTGTATGTTTATACCCTTTATTCAGTCCCTCCTCATGCCTCTGTTTCCCAGGTTCTGGTAACCATCATCCTACTCTCTACCTCTATGAGGTCAGCTTTTTTAGCTCTCGCATTTGAGTGAGAACATGTGATATTTGTCTTTCTGTGCCTGGCTTATTTCACTTATCATAATGACCTGCAGTTCCATCCAGGTTGTTGCAATTAATAGGATTTCATTATTTTTTATGGCCAAATAATATTACATTTTGTATATATACCACTTTTTCTATATCCAATTGTCCATTGGCAGACACTTAGGTTGATTGCATAACTTGGCTGTTGTGAATAGCACTGCAATAAACATAGGGATGCAGGTATCCCTTTCATATGCTGGTTTCCTTTCCTTTGGATAAACAGTAGTGGAATTGCTGAATCATATGGCAGTTCTATTTTTAGTTTTTTTTGAGAAACCTCCATACTGTTTTTCCAAAGTGACTGTACTAATTTACATTCCTACCAACAGTGTACAAGAGTTCCATTTCCTATGCAACCTCACCAACATCTGTTATTTTTTGTCTTTTTAATAGCCACTCTTACTGGGGTGAGATGATGTCTATCTCATTGTGGTCTTAATTTGCATTTTCCTAATGATTAATGACATTGAGAATTTTTCTTATACATGTTGGCAATTTCTATGTCTTCTTTTCAGAAATGTCTATTCATGTCCTTTTCATGTCCTTTGCCCACTTTTTAATGGGATTATTTGCTTTTTTTTTTTTTTTTTTTTTCCTGCTGTTGAGTTGTTTGAGTTCCTTGTATATTCTAGATGTTAGTCCCTTTTTGGATGAATAGTTTGCAAATGGTTTGTTCTAATCCAAAGCTTGTCTCTTCACTTGTTGATTGTTCCTTTGCTGTGCATACGCTTTTGGCTTAATATAGTCACATTTGTCTATTTTTGTTTTTGCTGCCTGTGCTTTTAAGATTTTAGCCATAAAATCTTTTTCTAGACTAATGGTCTGAAGCATTTCCCTCACGTGTTATTCTAGTAGTTTTATAGTTTTGAGTCTTACATGTAAGTCTTTTTTTTTTTTTTTTTTTTTTGAGACAGAGTCTCGCTTTGTTGCCCAGGCTAGAGTGAGTGCCGTGGCGTCCTAGCTCACAGCAACCTCAAACTCCTGGGCTCGAGTGATCCTTCTGCCTCAGCCTCCCGGGTAGCTGGGACTACAGGCATGCGCCACCATGCCCGGCTAATTTTTTATATATATATCAGTTGGCCAATTAATTTCTTTCTATTTATAGTAGAGACGGGGTCTCGCTCTTGCTCAGGCTGGTTTTGAACTCCTGACCTTGAGCAATCCGCCCGCCTCGGCCTCCCAAGAGCTAGGATTACAGGCGTGAGCCACAGCGCCCGGCCTTACATGTAAGTCTTTAAACCATTTTGAGTTGATTTTTGTAAATGATGAGAGATAGGGGTCTAGTTTCATTCTTCTGCATATGAATATCCAAATTTCCCAGCACCATTTATTAAAGAACTGTCTTTTCTCCAATATGTATGTTCTTGGTACCTTTGTCAAAAATCAGTTGGCTGTAAATATGTGGATTAATTTCTGTGTTGACTGGTCTCTTTCATTTGTCTATGTGTCTGTTTTTATGCCAGTATTATGATGTTCTGGTTACTATAGCTTTCTAGTATATTTTAAAGTCTGGTAGTGTGCTGCCTCTAGCTTTGTTCTTTTTGCTCAGGATTGCTTTAGCTACTTGGGGTCTTTTGTGGTTCCATATGAATTTTGGGATTGTTTTACTATTTTTGTGAAGAATGTCATTGGTACTTTGGTAGGGATCGCATTGAATCTGTAGATAGCTTTGAGTAGTATATTCATTTTAATAATATTAATTCTTTTGATTCATGAGAATGTGATGTCTTTTCATTTGTTTGTATCCTCTTCAATTTCATTCATCAGTGTTTTGTAGTTTTCCTTGTAGAGGTCCTTTACCTTCTCGGTGAAATTTATTCTTAGGTAATTTTTTATAGCTATTGTAAATTAAATTGCCTTCTTGATTTCTTTTTCAGCTGGTTTATTGTTCATGTATAGGAATACTACTTATTTTTGCATATTGATTTTGTATTGTGAACTCCACTGAATTTGTTTATAAGTTCTAAGTTTTTGGTGGAGTCTTTAGGTTTTTCTATATATAAGATCACATCATCTGTAAGGAGGGACAATTTGACTTCTGCCTTTCCAATTAGCATGCCCTTTATTTCTTTCTCTTGCCTAATTGCTCTGGCTAGGACTTCCAGTACTATGTTGAATAAGAGTAGTAAGAGTGAACATTCTTGTCTTGTTCCAGTTCTTAGAGGAAAAGTGTTCACCTTTTTTCTGTTCAGTATAATGTTAGCTGTGGATTTGTCATACATAGTCTTTATTATGTTGAGCTACTTTCCTTCTATACCTAATTTATTTAGAGTTTTTATCATGAAGGGATGTTGAATTTTATCAAATGCTTTTTCTATATCTATTGAGATGATGATATGGTTTTTGTCCTTCATTCCATTGATGTGATATATGATGTTTATTGATTTGTGTATATTGAAACCATCCTTATATTCCTAGTATAAATACCATTTGCTCATGGTGTATTCCCTTTTTGATATGTTGTTGGATTTGGTTTGCTAGTATTTTCTTGAGGCTTTTGCATCTATGTTCATCAGGGATGTTGGCCTGTTGTTTCTTTTTTTATGGTTTCCTTTTCTGGTTTTGGCATCAAGGGTATGCTGGCCTCATAGAATGAGTTAGCAAGAATTCCTTCCTATTCAATTGTTTGCAATAGTTTGAGAAGAATTGGTATTAATTTTCCTGTAAAAGTTCAGTAGAATTCAGTGGTGAAGCCATGTGGTCCTGAACTTTCCTTTGTTGAGAGACCTTTTATTACTGATTAAATCTTGTTACTTGTTATTGGTCTGCTCAGGTTTTCTGTTTCTTCGTGGTTCAATCTTGGTAGGATGTATTTGTCCAGGAATTTATCCATTTCCTCTAGGTTTTTGAATTTATTGGTATATAGTTATTTATAGTAGCCTCTGTGTACTTCCGTGATATCTGTGTGATGTCTCTTTAGTAATTGCTGATTTTATTTATTTGGGTCTTCTCTGTTTTATTCTTAAACTAATGGTTTGTTGCTATAAACTTCCCTCTTAGCATTGCTTTTACTGTATCCCATAGGTTTTGGCATGCTGTGTTTCTATTTTTATTTGTTTCACAATATTTTTGATTTCCTTCATTGACCCAGTGGTCATTCAAGAGCATCTTGTTTAATTTCCATGTATTTTTACAGTTTTGAAAGTTTCTCTTGTTATTGATTTCTGGTTTGTGATCTGAGAAGATATTTGATAAGATTTTGATTTCTAAAAATTTGTTGAGTCTTGTTCTGTGGACTAACATATGGTCTATTCTGGAGAATGTTTCATGTGCTGATGAGAAAAATGTGTGTTCCACAGCTGTTAGACAAAATGTTCTGTAAATGTCTGTTAGGTCCATTTGGTCTAAAGTGAAGTTTAAACTCAATGTTTCCTTGTTGAATTGCTGTTTAGATGATTTGTCCAGTGATGAAAGTGGGATGTTAAAGTCTCCAACTATTATTGTATTGGAGTCTATATCTCCCTTTAGATCTAATAATACTTGCCTTATATATCTGGGTACTCCAGTGTTGAGTGCATATGTATTTAGATTGTTATATCCTCTTGCTAAGTTGATCTCTTTATCATTATATAATGAAATTCTTTGTCTCTTTTTCCTAGTTTTGACTTAAAGTCTGTTTTATCTGATATAAGTGTAGCTATTCCTGCTTGCTGTTGTTTTCCATTTAGATGGAATATTTTTTTTTCAGCTCTTCACTTTCAGTCTATGTGTCTCTTTTCAGATGAAGTCAGTTTTTTCACTTACTTCAGCATATAGTTGGGTCATGATTTTTTATCCAGTCAGCCAATCTATGTCTCTTAAGTGGGGAATTCAATTTATTTACATTCAAGGTTATTATTGATAGAAGAAGACTTATTCCTGTCATTTTATTCATTGTTTGCTGGGTGTTTTGTATATGCTTTGTTCTTTTCTTTCTCTCTTATTGTTTCTCATGCAGTTTGGTGGTTTTCTGTAGTGGTAACATGAATCCTTTCTCTTTCTTTTGTGTGTCTGCTCTACCAGTGAGTTTTATACTTTTGTGTATTTAATGATGGTAGATAACATTCTTTCATTGCCAGATGTAGGATTCCCTTAACCATTTCTTGTAGGCCCAATCTAGTGGTGATGAATTCTCTCAGTTTTTGTTTGTCTGGGAAAGACTATTTCTCCTTCATGTTTGAAGGGTAGCTTTGCTGAGTATAGTATACTTGATTGGCATTTTTTTCTTTTAACACTTTCAATATATCATCCTATTCTCTCCTGGCCTGTAAAGTTCCTGCTAATAAACCTGTTATTAGTCTGAGGGGAGTTCCTTTATATATGACTTGATGCTTTTTTCTTGCTGTTTTTAGAATCGTCTCTTCATATTTGACTTTTGACAGTTTTATTATTATGTGTATTGGAAAAGATCTTTTTGGGCTGAATCTCTTTGGGAATCTTTGAGCATCCTGTATCTGAATGTCTGTATCTCTTGTAAGACTTGGGATGTTTTCAGCTATTATTTTGTTAGGTTTTCCTATGCTTTTGCTTATCTCTTCTCCTTCTGGAACTACCCAAATTTTAATATTTGATCTTTTTACAGTGTCCCATGTGTCTTATAGACTTTCTTTACCATTTATTCTTTTTTTGTGTTGGTTATTGGGTTATTTCACAAAACCTATCTTCAAGTTCAGAAATTCATTCTTCTGATTAATATAGTCTAATATTAAAGCTCTTGGTTGTATTTTTTAATTCCATTCATTGAATTCTTCAGTTTCAGGATTTCTCTTTGGTTCTTTTTTAATGATATCTATCTCTTTCCTGAATTAATTATTCTGGTTGTGAATTGTTTTTCTGATTTCTTTGTATTATTTATCTGTGTTCTGAGCTTCTCAATATCATTATTTTGAATTCTTTTTGGGTGTTTCATAGATTTCCTTTTTGTTGGAGTCTGTTGCTGGAGAATTATTGTGTTCCTTTGGAGGTGCCATGTTTCCTTGCTTTATCATGTTTCTTGTGCCTTTATGTTGATATCTGCACATCTGGTGTAACAGTGATTTCTTCCAATTTTATGGATTGGATTTTGTAGGGAAAGACTTTTTCCTGTCTATAGTGTTGATTGGGTAGGGTGCTTTGGCTTTGATTTTGGATGTGTGCAGTTGTGTAGTTTCCATATGATTTTTTGGCTGTAACCAATGTCAGTAGTGTTTGTAAATTTCTTGGTGAATGTGGTTGTTAGTGGAAGCTGTGGTAAGGCTTTTCTGGGGATGGGATACCAGGGATGTCAGTCCTCAGGCCCGAGGTATGGCAGTGGTGGGCCAAGTGTGGTTCTGGGGCAATTGGGTGGTGTACATGGGTAGCAGTCTGGGCAGATCAATTCTTGGTCCTCCAGGCAGTGGTAGTGGTAGGCTGGGCAGGTAGACAGGTCCTCAGGACCCTAGGAAGCATGCATGGCTTCAGCAATGATGGTAGCAGTGGCAGGCCAACTCTTGAACCCCCAGGCCACATGCACAGGTGCCAGCAGTGGCAGTGACAAGCTGGGTGGGCCAGTCCCAGGCTCCCAGGTGATGTGTACAGATGGGTGCTGGTGCCGATGGTGGTGGCAAGCTGAGTGGACACATTCTCTGGCCTCTAGGAAAAGTGTGTGGGTATTAGCAGTGGTGGGTAGAGCAGGTCAATCCCCAAGTCCCCAGATGATTTGTGCAGATGCTGGCAGGCTGGGAAGGTCTTTCCTCAGGCCCCTGGGAGGAGTGTGCAAACACCAATGGTGGAAGGCTGGGCAGGTTGATCCCCAGGCCTCCAGATGATGCATGTGGTCTCTGGCGAGGGCAGTGCCAGGTGAAATAGGCCTGTTCTCAGGCTCTTGATGATGCACACGCAGGAAGGAAATCAAAGGCTATGGCAGGCAGGGTAAAGGGGATTCTTTTCTGAAGGGACCCCTATTAGTCGGTGTCCACTGAGGAGACAGAAATCACAATTTGAAGAGGGAAAATTTAATATAAAGAATTATTAACTAATAAAATGTGATTAACAACAAAAGAGGTAAATTAAACATTAAAGAAGCCAGAATAGCAAATATAGGGAGAAGCTACTAAATCTAGGGCTGCAGGAGAATATTCAAGGAAGAAACAAATATGGAAAGGGTCTTTCTTTCCTCAGATCTTGTTGGAGAAGGAGGGTCCGGGGCCCACTGGGTAGCAGAGAAGTTCCTTGAAGTGCTATAGGTTAGGTCTGGTGGGCAGGGAACTGTCTGTTGGGGTGACAGTGGGCCAGAACTCTGGGCAAGGAAGTGCCTACTAGGGACACAGTAAAACTCACTAGGAAGTCCTCACTAGGTGCTGGTGAAACTCACTGGAGGGTGGGTGCCGCTGGTTCTCCCACACACCACTGGTGGCGTGTCATAGGAGTAAGAAGAACCAGAAAGAATCAAGAAGGAACGCACCTTCCTCTGCTATATCTTGTTGTGTCCCTCCTGTACTGTATCAATGAAACGTTTTTCCCTGGCTGGCAAAAGATTCAGACTAGTATCACAGAGCAAGGGGGAAAAGGGTGGATTTGGAGTTGAGAGGCAATATGTTCATAACTAACACAGTCAACTCCTTTGGGGTACTTGGCTTCCACATGCATCCTTTTACACACATTTGAACTTTTGTACAACACAAAGCCAACTCTATTCTTCATAGAAGTGCAGGGGTCTCACCCCTTCCCCCCAATAAGGAGAGAGACAGTTTCAACAGTCATTATATCCTCAGCTGGATTTCTTAAATATCCTTTAAGTGCCACTGAATATTCTTTTACATAAAGGCTAAGTTTTAGGGTTTATACTCAATAGCTTAAATATAAAATAATAGTGAAAAGGGGAGGAAAAAATGTTAATATATTCAAATACATTCATACACATAATATGCAAAGAGGAAATATGCAAAACTACTATAGTTCTCATTACAGTAACTGATCAAGTGGCCACAGTGGATATCTATGGCTTCCTTCTTCTACAGCCTATTCCATATTTCCATTGCCTTTAGATGGTCAGGGTTCTGTATCTGGTAGAGTGATCCAAATCTTCATTTCTAAAGGGTCTGAATCCTCAATAATCCTGCTCCTCCCTTTTTCTGATTCCTGTAGTTTTCCATTAACCTTTAATATTTGTGTCCCCAGAGGATCTCCTGCATTCCATAGTTCTTTTCTCCACCATGTAGCAGCAACTTAATTTCCCCCGGTAACCAGGATCAACAATCCTAGCCCATAGAATTACCCCTTTTTCTGTTTATAGGTTCAGTGGCAAAAGGAGTCTAAAAAGGCCAGGTGGCATTCTCATCTTACAATTCAATGGAAGTATTGCTGCCTTGAGAATTTAGACCTCCAAACCAGCAGAGTTCAAAGTTTGCTGTGATGGGAAGCAAAAAATCTGCAAATAGATTGTTATTTATATAGCAAGAAGAGCCACTTTCACTTTTACTCTTTGATTCCCAGATTCATGTATTCTGGGTATAGGGGAGATAGCAACATATAATAGTCTCTGATTCAAGGCATGTACTTAACCCCATAAAATGGAAACCCATCTTTTCAGAGTGTAGTCTCCTAACTGGTGCTGTAACTGAGTCTCCAGTAGGCCACTCAATATTTTAGTCATCCCAGTTGTTTCTCAGTGACAGGATATGTGATAAAATCAGTTAATTAGTTGGACATAAGCCCATTGCTGTATATACTTTGTTGTGAAACCAACACCTTGATCAGAAGCAACACTGTGTGAAATATCATGCTGATAGATAAGCCATTATTTGAGTCCATGCATAGTGGTTCTGACAGAAGCATTATGGGCAGGAAGATTAATCCACATCCAGGGTGTGTGTCTAGTACAGTGAGGACAAATCTCCACCCCTCTGTAATGGAAGAGGTCCAATGTAATCACACTGTTACCAGGTGGCTGGCTGGCTCTCTGGGTAAATGTTGCCATATCAGGAGCTCAGTGTTTGCCTCTGCTGTTGGCAGATTAGAAAAACAGCAGTAGTGGTAGCCAGGTCAGCCTTAGTAAGAGATCCATATTGTAGAGCCCATGCATAGCCTCTACCCTGACACGCTGGCCACTTTGCTCATGGATCCATTGATTAAGCACTGAGGTAGCTGGGGAAAGAGTCTGACCGACATCCAGGAAGCATGACTGTAAAGACTTTTAAGAGCCTCTTCTGTAGTGGATGCCCTTGGGCAGTAGTCACATGCAACATAAATATCTCCACACTATGCTCATTCTGACGAGTTCATCCACATAGTTTTCCCCATACTTTGTGACAACTCAAGCCAGGTGTTTGGCCACCAGATCTAGAGGTTTTTCCTATTAAATTCTGTTTTCAGATCACTGGTGCTCTTATGGTGAATGTATCCATTTTGTCATTGGTGGTTAATTGCTGCCTATGGCTTCTGTTCCTCAGGAATCCAATGATTACCTTGAAGTCAGGGGTCTCATCTCAATGGCAGCATCTTCCATGGTCATACCTGGGCTACAAAATGAGCAACCGCAGGGAGACAGGTGTTCCACCCAATAATGTATTTATCAATGCATTAATAAAGGAAGAATATTATGGGCCTTTTGGGGGGAATTAATTGGAGGTAGGTGTGCAGATCATACATAATCAATCTTCTCCAACATTCCTGTTTTCCTAAGCATTTGTATTCCCTGGCATGTCAGCCTCATTAAACATAGGCCACTGCTGAGACTAGGTTTCAGTCAACCAACCACCACACAAGCTGTTAGAGCCACTTCTAGTTGCCCAAGCTAACACACTAAATCCAGATTCTGTAGTAATTATGCCTATATCAATGAATTTGGCCCGATCTAATGTTGTATTCCATCCGTCTTATTCTAGCACCTATAGAATCTATTCTGCATACATTCCCCAGGTTTCTGCCAATATAGTTAGCAAATTCTTGCAATTCTTTTAGTGAGTAAGCTATTTCTTTCTGTATTATAATGTGCACCTGATTCCCTGGAGCATGCTAAGAGTTAATCCTGGTTATGGGTCCAGCGGCTATAAGGGTGGGTCTTGGGGAGAATAGGTATCCCCTTTTCAAATCATCTTCTCTACATGATATTATTACAGGAGTTTCAGGAAAGGCTAGTGTCCTCAGACAAAGGAGGACAAGCTATTTCCATTTTAATACATCCAGATGTCCTCGTTCCACATTTTAGGGCTCCATTCTCTCCAAATCTGTGCCCTCATTTTCACATGAGAAACTTGGTGAGACTGTGAATTTAAGCTGATGTTAAAAATTCAGCAACCCACATTATTAAATTTTGTGTTTGATTTTTAGCAGTATTTTTTAAGTAAAATTACTTATTTTAAATGAATAAAAGAAATATTTTTTTGTAATATAAGAACTATGGTATCAGTGGCTATCATAAATGAGAACTCTTTTTAAGACTGCCAGGAAAATGATCTAGATCAGAGTTTAAGGGTATGAGCTTTTCCTTTTCTTTCTGTAGGTACTCCAAGGCACTCGAAAAAATATCTATCCTACCCATAGTCCTTGAAATCATCATTACTGCCTTAATGGTCAGGTACAGTAGCCACTAGGGCTCCCAAAACACTGCAATAGGAAATTCCTCACAATCAACTACCCATAATGGCTTAACGAATTGTGTTGCCAACGTATGTCATGGATTACTAGCATCCTGTCATGGCTAATTTTCCATGCCAACTTGGCCAGGCAATAGTACCCAGTGATTTAATCAAATGTAAATCTAGGTGTTGCTCTAAAGGTATTTTATATATGTGGTTAACATCTACATTCAGTTGACCATAAGAAAAAAGATTAATCTCCATACTGTAGGTGGGCATAATCCAATCAGTTGAAGGACTTGGGAGAAAAATATGAGGTTTCCCAAAGAAGAGGCAATTCTGGCTCAAGACTGTAACATGGAAATCTTGCCTGTGTTTCCAGTCTGTGTTACGGATTTCAGACCCAAAACTGTGACTTCAACTCTTGCCTGAGTTTCCAGCCTGCTGGCATGCCCTACAGACTTCAATCTTGCCAGCCCCCACAATCATATGAGCCAATTCTTTAAAAATAAACCTCCGATGATCGTTACCAAAGGCTGAGAAGGGTTGGGGGTGTGGGATGCAGAAAGTTTGGCCAATGAGTACAAACATACAGTTAGATAGAATGAATATATTCTAGCTTTTAATAGCACAGTAGGGTGACTATGGTTAACACCAATATACTGTATATTTCAAAATTGCTAAAAGAGAAGATTTGAAGTATTCCCAACACAATGAAATTATGCATGTTCTAGGGAATGGATATCCTAAATATCTTGACTTGACCATTACATATTATATGATTGCATCAATATAGCACATGTACCCCATAAATATTTTTATTATATATCGATAAAAACATTTAGAAATAAACCTCTCTCTGTGTACACACACATACATCCCTAGATATACAAATATGTATCCTATTGTTTCTCTTTCTCCAGAGAACACTGATGGATATAGATCCCATTTTACACTAGCAGGGTGCTCCACACCACTCAAATTCAAGGGCACAATCAAATAATCCCATAATCCCATGTTTCATGTTTCAATTTTTTACCAGTCAACAGCTAGAAACCACATGGATATCAATTTTTTACTAGTCAGCAGCTAGAAACCACATCTGTAAGATGACCAGGAAAAATGTCATATAAAGAGACATTAAGAAAAGGTGATTATTAAAAAAAGGACATTTGGTTTTCCATTCTTGTGATACTTCACTTAGGAGAATGGGCTCCAGCTCCATCCATGTTAATACAAGAGGTGCTAGTTCGCTATTTATTTATGGCTGAGTGGTACTTCATGGTATAGATATACCACATTTTATTAATCCACTCATGTATTGATGGGCACTTGGAATTGTGCCACATCTTTGCAATTGTGAATTGGGCTTCTATAAACATTCTAGTGCAGATGTCTTTTTAATAGAACGTCTTTTGTTCCTTTGGGTAGATGCCCAGTAATGGGATTTCTGGATCAAACAGTAGTTCTACCTGTAGCTCTTTGAGGTATCTCCATATTACTTTCCAGAGAGGTTGCACTAGTTTGCAGTCCCACCAACAGTGTATGAGTGTTCCTATCTCTCTGCATCCACATCAACATTTATTTTTTGGGACTTTTAGATAAAGGCCATTCTCACTGGAGATAAGTGATATCTCATTGTGGCTTTGATTTGCATTTCCCTGATGAATAGAGATGTTCAGCATTTTTTTCATGTTTGTTGGCCATTAGTCTGTCTTCTTTTGAAGTTTCTGTTGATGTCCTTTGGCCACTTTTTAATGGGGTTGTTTGTTTTTTTCCTGCTGATTTTCCTTAGTTCTATATAGATTCTAGTTATCAGCCCTTCATCAGATGTACAGCATGCAAATATTTTCTCCCATTCTGTAGGTTGTCTAATCACTGTCATGAAAGTTTCCTTGGCTGTGTAGAAGCTTTTTAATTTGATCAGGTCCCATTTATTTATTTTTGTTTGTTTAATTGCCATAATTAAAGCTATTGGTCGTTGACTGTAAAAAAAAATAAGGGGTAATACAAAAGATAAAGGGTAACTGAAAGGTTAATTTTCAATAGCTCCACAACCTAAAGGGTACAGTATCTCAACCCATAATGTGAAGATAAAAAGTATACGTTTTGGACAGAGCGCTGTCCCTCTAAAATCCGTATGTTGAAGCCCAAACCTCCAGAGTGACTAATTGTGGTTAGGGCCTATACAGAGATCATTAAGGTTAAAGAAAGTCATAAAGGTGGGACTCTGATCTGGTATGATTAGTGTTTTTATAAGAGAGACATGAAGAGAGTGAGTGAGCACATTCTCTCCCTCCTCATTTCCCTCTCTCTCTGCCATGAGAGAACACAGCGAGAAGTCAGCCATCTGCACGCCAAGAAAAGAGCCCTCACCAGGAACTGAATTGGCCAGAGCCTTGATCTTGATCTTCCAGTCTTTCAAACTGTGAGAAATAAATTTCTGTTGTTTAAGCCAAAAAACAAAACAAAATAATGAGCAAAGGAAAACTCTTAAGGGAATAGCAAATGTAGGGAGTAGCTACCAATTTGGAAGAACTAAGTTGGAAGAGGCCCCTCCACTGCAAGGCTTAGATTCAGAATCCTTTAGAGAGCTTTGGCTTTGGCTTCTCTGGATGGCAGAGAAATTTGCTGGGTTCTGCAGACCAGGGCTCCTGAGCAGGACATGCCCACTGGGCTGCTGGTAGAACCGCAGGGCTGGTAAGGAATCACTGAAGCCCACTGCAGCTCTGCCCACTAGGGCTCTGGAAAAAGTCTCTACAGGGTGGGTGTCTCTGGGTGCCCCCACACCCTAGTGGCCACACCATAGGAGCCAGAGGAAAGCATGCTGGAACCGGGAAGGAAAGCTCCTTTCTTTGCTATGGACCGTGATCTGCAGAGCTGCGGTCCCAGAATGGTGAGAACAAAGGTCAGATTTGAGACCATTTATTACCAAGTATGGCTACTTTAATAATGATTCCTCTGTGCCTGGCTTGACTCTGAGCAGTGCATGTAATTACTGCCTGCAGGAAAACAGTACTTGGTTCCAACTGAGAAAATGATTTAAGAAGTGATGAGACTGACTTTGAAAGCAGAAGTATCTGGACTTTCTGATGCCATTTGGTTAAACAATACCTTGGCCATCTTCTGCTATATTACAGTGTTTAGAAAGCTGAGGATCAAAGAAAACAAAACTATTGTTGCTAACCTGCTTCATTATGTAGAAGTATGTTTTTATGTTTATATCTTAATGTTTTCATCTGCAAAATAATAAAGTTTTCCTCCTGCTTAGTGAGCATTGTAATGGCATAAAAATTTGTAGTTTTTAAGCCTCCTCACAATGCATTGGTTTCATAATTACAAAAAAAAAATAGGCAAGCTCCGTGAATAAAGTCTATCACTGTCTCTCTGTTTTGTTGAAAAAGCATACTTTGGCAATTGTGTCCTTCATAGTGAGTATAAACCTCAGTTCACAAATATTGGTGTTTTCCCTATAATCCGTCATCATTTTTGTTATCAACCCCGATTCTACTAGCATAGTGGCCACAATCTCAATCAGGCTTGCATGCCCCCGATTCTCTCATCTTACACCTTAAGTCCAGGTGCCAGAGAGGTAGCTCATGTTGGGGGTGAACCATCTGGTCCTACGTGGGTGTTTGTGAGATGACTGCTTCCAGCTCTGGTTCTGGGTGCTTGGGCCGCAGACGCTGCTATCAAGCTATTCCTGGTTTCTGTCTGCATGGCATACTGACTTCAGGAGGCTTCTTCTGCTATGTTCATGCCACACTTGAGGGAGCTGCATCATCACACTTTCCTGCTTGTCTGAAGTGTTGGGGGATCCACCATTCCTGCATGGACTCCTCGGCCTGGATGCCAGATGTGGCCATTCTTTTCTCCCCATCTCTGTTCTCCTCTACTCCAGGGAAACATTTTTCTTTTCTGGAGTGGCCATAGGGTGAGGTGGGACATTATATTCCTTTCTTGTTTGTCTCAGACACTTTACAAAGACCTCAGTACATTTTCATTTTCTTTTTTAAAAAATTTTTCTTTTTAATTTTTTTTAAATTTCAGAATATTATGGGGGTACAAATGTTTTGGTTACATAGATTGCTTTTGTACCATTTTAGTCAAAGTGTGTCCATCCCTCAGATAGTATGCATTGTAACCACTGGGTGTGAATTTACCCATTTCCTCCTCCCCCCTCCCATCTGCTTGATTTCCGGTGAATGTTTTTCCATATGTGCACATAAATGTTGATTGATTAGTTCCAATTTAATGGTGAGTACATGTGGTGTTTGTTTTTCATTCTTGTGGTACTTCATTTAGAAAAATGGTCTCCAGTTCTACTTAAGTTAATACAAGAGGTATTAGTTCACCATTTTTTTTTAATTCCATGGTATATGTGGTATATATATATATGTGATATATATATACTGAGTAGTATTCCATGGTATATATATACCACATTTTATTAATCCACTCATGTACTGATGGACACTTCGGTTATTTCCACATCTTTGCAGTTGTGACTCATGTGCTATAAGCATTTGAGTGCAGGTGTCTCTTTTATAGAATGTCTTCTTTTCCTTTGGATAGATACCCAGTTGCCGGATTGTTGGATTAAATTGCTTTTAGAGTTCTGCTTTTAGTTCTTTGAGGTATCACCACATTATTTTTCATAGAGGTTGTACTAGTTTGCAGTCCTACCTACAGTGTATAAGTGTTCCTATTTCTCTGCATCCACGCCAACATATGTTGTTTTGGGACTTTTTGATAAAAGCCATTCTCACTGGAATTAAGTGATATCTCATTGTGGTTTTGATTTGCATTTCTCTGATGATTAGAGAGGTTGAGCATTTTTTCATATGTTTGTTGGCCATTAGTCTGTCTTTTGAAAAGTTTCTGTTCATGTCTTTTGCCCACTTTTTAATGGGGTTGTTTGACTATTTCTTGCTGATTTTCCTGAGTTCTTTATAGATTTTAGTTATCAGCCCTTTATCAGATGTGTATCATGCAAATATTTTTCTCCCATTTTATAGGTTGTCTATTCACTGTAATAATTGTTTCCTTGGCTGTTACAGCTTTTATAATTTAATCAGGTCAAATTAATTTTTATTATTGTTGTGATTGCTTTTGGGGTCTTCGTAAATTCTTGGCCTAGGATGATGTCTATAGAGTTTTTCTAACATTTTCTTCTAGACTTCTTATGGTTTCATGCCTTAAGGTTTAAGTTTGTTATCCACTGTGAGTTGATTTTTGTGAGTGGTGAGAGGTATGGATCCTGTTTCAATCTTCTACATGTGGCTATCTAATTTTCCCAGCATGGTTTGTTGAATAGGGATTCTTTCCCCCAGTGTATATTTTTGTCTGCTTTGTCAAAGATCAGATGGCAATAGGAAGATGATTTTATATTTATGTTTTCTGTTCTGATCCATAGTCTATGCCTCTGTTCTTCTGCCAGTACCATGCTGCTTTGTTTACTATATAGCCTTATTGTATAACTTCAAGGTTGGTCTTTTTTCTTAATCTTTTTTTTCCTTTGAGACAGAGTCTTGCTCTGTTGTCCTGGGTAGAATGCAGTGGTGTCATCATAGTTCACTGCAACCTCAAACTCTTGGGCTCAAGTGATCCTCCTGCCTTAGCCTCCCAAGTAGCTGGGACTATAGGCATATGCCACCACAACGGGCTTATATTTTCTCTTTTTGGTAGAGATGGGGTCTCGCTCTTGCTCAGGCTGTTCTCCAACTCTTGACCTCAAGCAGTCCTCCCACCTTGGCCTCCTAGAGTGCTGGGATTATAGGCATGAGCCATTGCACCCAGCCCATTTCCTTAGTCTTAAGGGTTTAATTCTCACTAGCCCCCTTCCCTGGGAAATCAATGGCAGCAAATCCCATGGGCATTGTCTGCTTTTTGCCTCAATTTGCCCCTCCCTTAAGACAATAAACAAAGAGCTGGCATTCTGTTTATAAAAGGGGAGTATAGTAAAAAAAATGAGCAAAATACAATATCTCATAACTTCTTTCCCACCTTTTAATAAATGGTGATAGATCCTAAAAAGCTGCCTATTTGAAAGTTCTCCAAATAATTATTGTAATTATAAATTATATATTTGTTATTACATATATTATAATTTTCATTATCTATAGTACATTGTAACCACTTCCCTTTAAGCATTTTCTTTTGAACTTTCAACATTTGAATTGGATTCAGAATACAGAACAAGCACAACTCTTAAAAGTGTCAGACATGCTAGATTTCTTTCTTGGCTCCCATGGAAAAAGTAAACACAACATAAAACACTCATTCAATTTTAGAGGTTAAGAATGTGCTTTGTGTAATTTATGCTAAAATAATTCTCGAGTTATATAAACTTATAGATTACAGATAAGTTAAGGTCCTTTGGAGATGGCAATGGAGCAATTGACAAGTTAAAGAATTTATATACAAAAGTGAAAGGCCTTTTGAAAGAACTAGAGTGTTTTTCTAAGCCTAATGTCCTGAGTAATTTATTTGAAAAATCTTGAAGTATCATTTAGGAGGACTTCCAGAATATGCAAAACCATTCTAATGCCCCTCAATCTGGTTTGAGTATGTTGAATTGGAGGACAGGTCAAGAAAGTAACAAATTCTGAAACAGGAGCAAATGAAGTAGGCTTATGTGAACATGACGTTTTCCCATTTCAAAAAACATGATAGCTTATATTATTTTGAGAACTGTGGAGTGGGTGAAGCAGCTCAGCCTTTCCTACTGCGGAAATAGAATTTTCCTGGCCCTGCATTTCCCTCATTATTTGTCTCCAATTCTTTATAAAAGTATTTATAAAAACCTTCCTACATTTTCTTCTGTAATAATTCCATAGTTGTATTTATCAAATCTTTAAGCATGGATATAGCTTATTCTGGAGTGGCATGAAGTGATTGAAAAAATAACTGATTTTTATAGTTTTCTTTTTGTATTTTTCATCTTCCATCCCCACTAATTGAGGGTAGCTAAAGGGTTTTGTGCAGAAGTCTGAGTTTGCCTTGCCCCAGGAGAGAGTTGAGAGGCTTTTGTTACATAGATCTGTGCTTTCCGAGCTACTTTCCTAGATTGGCATTGAGGGAGGACTAAAAAGTTGAAGGGGAAATGATGATGAATCATGGAAGATGTTGAAATGCTAAGACCCTTGGCAGTGGTGCCTGCAGTTGAACATGTACAATTGTGGCTTTGAGTGGCAGGGCAAAGGCTCTAGTGGAGTTTATCATTTGGTGAATAACAAAATTATCATTCACCATGGAATAAACCCCTTGGGCTGCACAATATATTTCAAAGTTCTGTGATTAAGTTAGACTGAGGACCAGGCTAAAGCCCCTTCTCCAAATGAATTTTATAAGCCCTAGTGGTCTTATGTTGGTAGGTGGGTAGATGGTGGCCTGAAAATGACTAAGATTGAATTTCCTGTCAACCCTAGTGGGAGAGGCTCATTCAGTTGGAATTAGATTTGCAAAACTAAAGAAATGTGGCATTTCATGTACCTGTGGCTTGTAGAACAGATCCATACCTATTTATTGTATTTGTTTCAAAAGCAGAAATAGATCCTGCCTTTTCCCTCTATCCTACACATAGAGCATGGAACAGAACAGTATGAACAGGCCAAGATAAGACCATTTCAGGTTCCCTTCCAGGCTGAAATATTAAGCTCCAAGTTGAGGAAAGTCAACAACTTAACACAAGGAATGTTTACTAACTAACTGCTGTATTCTAGGTACTAGAAATATAAGGGAAAAAAATCTGATTTCTGTACTTGAGGAAGCAGGAATAATCCAAAGAATTTATAAATTAAATCTACATATTATTAATGACATCAATAAAAGGTTTTCATGATGGATGTGGCCAAGGCTGAGGCTGGGAGTTCCACTTCAAGCATTGCAAAAGAATTAGTCTTCAGTCATGTTTCATGGGGCAAAAGAGACATGTTTAGGCCCAAAGAATTGGGAGGAAATAGATAGAAATCTTATTTCTCTTCCTCTGTAGTATCAGTTCCCCATTATAGAACATGTTCATGTAAAAAGTGGGTTAGTAGCCAAGAAATCAGCAAAATTGTTCATTATGAAAATCTGGAGACTTAGGTACAGTTGAAGCTGATATTCTGAAGCTACCAGAATTTGCTAACGTATTACTTAGGGGGAAAAAGACCCCTAAAGATCATTCCTTGGATAAAAATATAAATGCTATTTGGAAGAAAGTGAAATCAGAAATCTTGAGGGCTCCCTTGAAGAAAGTCAGACCTGTAGTTCTAACCAAGTCAACTGTTCTTGGTTGAGAATGTTACTGTGCTTTGTGTTGAGACATAAACAAATGCTAACCTTTCCAAGGAAGATGGTAGGAAATAATCCTCTCACTGTCTTTTACTGGAAAAAAAAAGAACTGCTCTTCAAGCCACTATGCCAAACCTTTCCCCCTCTCCCATAGATTTAAATAATAAACTGAAAATGCCGGAGACATTTTTCTAAAAATTTTGTTAGTGAATGGATTCCTTTTGATGGAAGTCTAGGCAGGAGTACAGATAAACAGAGAGGGACGGCCGTGTAGAAGATTCATCTAGAGATGTAATTCTGACACCAACAGCCCAAGGGCAGAGCAGAGGGGGCATCTGTGCATCCCTCTGTAGAAAATAGTCTCTGTGCAGCTTGGGGCAAGTAGCATCTAGGGGAAGAAGGACACTGGGAAGAGCCCTGGCCACTGGCAGGAGAGCCAGGTTTAGTCCTAGTGCTGCACTGGCTGTTGTAAGGCTTCGGGCAAATCACTCACCTTTATGGGCCTTCATTACTTCATCTAGAACTGAGGATATTGGGTCAGGTCCTTTTGCAAGTCGTAAGATTTTTAAAACTCAAAAGCAGGCATACATTAATGTGATAACCAGGTAGCTTCAGTCCCACATTGAATTGTAGGTATAATTTGTGCATGTTTGTCTCTCATCCAGAGGTTTTTCACTCTTCACTAAGGAAGAGTCAGTTAAGGGCCAATAAGGGGGATTTGAAGGATTCAGACCTTATTGGGTCTATTTATTCCCTGGGAACACTTAGCCAGAAGATGGAGAAGCACCCCTAAAAACCCTGCCCTCAGGGCTGCGTGGGGGTGTTGGATGTACCAGGGTGTGGAGAGAGGAGGATGTCCGAAGACCCAAGGTGAGCTGCCTCCAAGGCTCTTTGGTTGACTCAGAAACCCTGTGAGCCTCAGAGGCACCAATGATGGGTCTTTCCTTCGTGTGGCCATGATTTTCTCTAGTTTTTCAGAAGCCACGAATTTTGGGCCATGCTATTTTCTGTGAAAAAAAAGAAAAATAAGTGAAAATGCTTCACAAAATATTTTATAGCAACACATATCCCAGGACTAACTGCTATTTTTAGAAAACAGAGAGGAAGAGAACTTGTCTGTAGAAAGGATTGAAGATGCTCATATCATCTTGAGGGAGAGAGGAGGCTGTTTTGCTGTCATGTCGACACAAACAGTTTTGTTATAAAGATAATTGAAAATTCAAGACTTTCAGAAATTGAATACATGGACACTGGAGATTAGGTCCCACAAAAGCAAATTCCGAATTTCTATTCCAGCTACTTTGTCCCTACTGAGGTCAGAGTAGAACCAAGGGGGAAGGGTGGGCTAAAAGCCAAATGCATGAAAAGTGAAGATTTTCAAGAAGGGAGTCATCCGCCTTGTCACATGCTGCTGCTCAGACAGGACTGGCCACTGGATTGAGAAACACGAATGCATTGTGACCTCAATATAAGCTTTTTCTGTGGCTGGGTTGAGTTCAAAAGAGAACTGGGTGGGAAGTGGAGTCGCCGAGTGAAGACAACTGTTTAAGGAGATTTGTTGATCATTTGCTATTACAGCAAGTGAATTGCAAAAGAGACTTTTATGACCAGGCAACTTTGTTTGAGAATTGGGTGTCATTGCTTTTGAGGCTATATAGACTCAAGGTTATTTGTGATTTAATCATTTAGGGAAGTGGCTTCCTAGAAAGTTTACACTTTCTTCAAAAGAAGTCAGCTTCTCTCATTTGGATGGCTCTCATTTCTAATAAAATGCATCATGGGCTATAATGCAAAGTGACCTAATGAAAATGCCTTCCCCTGCTAACTTGAGTTGTACATGTTCTGGACGGAGTGTTCATAAGAAGTGCTGGTTGGCTTGAGTTGGTACAGGGCAGGATCCCACAAGAACAATTCAGCCTTATAACCTCTCTTCCCTTGACTTTCTACCATTAGTTTGCTGAGAGTTTCACGGAGTATCTGGTCCCAGCTCTGCCTTCCCCACTGCCAGGGGTGTGTGTGTGGGGGGGTGAACCTCACCTCTTGGAACAAACTGGTTCACAGGGTGGAGGTGGTGGGCAGGCAGAATGAAATCATTGCTTGGCTTCGGTGTCCGCTTTTCCTGAGAGGGCTTTCACAGCAAGAGAGTCTATATTTTTAGAATTAGCATATTCTGTTTCAGTGTTGTGAACATTTATTTTAAACCTACTATATTTAGTGAAGGTTTAATTACCCAAGTAGGGAAACCAGTTTCAAACCATCACCTTCCTTTCCTGGCTGAGTAAAACAGCCTCCTGAGAAACAGCAGCTGAGACTGCAATTTCAGCGACACCAGTGAGGGCAACTGACAAGAGCAATGCATTGCTTGAGTTCAGCCCGAGCAGGAGGAGCCTGTCCCAGCTCCCTCCCTCCCCTGCTGTAGCCTCTCTTCTTTCAGTCAGACCTTCCTGAGACACGTCCTCTGGGGCTGGGGTGAGGGGGTGTTTGCTGCAACGTCTGTGGGAAGTGTCTTCCCTCTCCACACAGAAATCGTGATCATATTTTCCAAAATAGCACTCAGGAAATGATCTGTTTGTGCCATTTACAGGTATGTAAGATGTTGGAGAGCTGTGGTTTGAATGATGAAATTGCTTGGAATTTTTCAGCAATGCCATTTATTCCTTCATTTGCTCACTCACTTCTTTTGACAGGGCCAGTCAGAGCTGGGCTGGGGAATTCCAGGCTGATGGATGGGTTCGATGCAGGGAGGCTGTGGGAGGACGGGGAAGTGCAAATGTCACTGAAAACGCTCTAAGATATAAATATGACATTGTGCACATTCATTCACTCATGAGTGCCATGAAGCCTGGCACTGGTTTAGTGAGGGAGATACACAGCAATAGAAAAAAAATTATTTTAATAAAAGCATAATTACAGAGAGAGAACTCAGAAAGAATATTCTATGAGTGTGTGCAACAAAGGAACCTGGCGTGACTGGATCAGCGAAGGAAGGTGGTACTTCCCAAACTTTACGTGCTTATGACTCCTCGGGGGATCTTGTTAGAATGCAGATGGCTGTTCTGTGGTCTGGAGAGGGCCTGAAATTCTGCATCTCCAGTAATCTCCCATGTGATGCTGGTGCTGCTGGTCCATGGACCACACTTTGAGAATCAAGGATTCCACCGGGCAAGGGTAAGAGAAAGCAGAGGGCCTGAGGTACGTCTGTGTCGCGGGGAGGCACCAGAGTGTACCTGGCTGGTGAGGAGTCTCCATGCTGCTCCTCTGGGCCCAACCACTGAGGCAAAGGTGAAGTCATTGTTCCACCCGCTCCATGATTCATTCTCAGGTAATGTGTTCTCGTGATGAGACATTTCCCCCTTTAAGCCTGCTCTGTATGTTTACTTTAAGATTCATTTTACCTTTTGTAAACACTGGGGTTTCCATTTAAGAGAGTGGACTGACTAAAGATATTTCCTCTACCCTTCTCCTCAGAACTTGCTAGAAAAAAAGGGAGAACAGAAATATGAGTTTCAACTTTGGTAAACTCAAAGACGAACTCCTAAAAGATTAATAGATGGAGAGGGCTGTCAATGCAGTAAAGATCAAATGTGGGTGCAAAATGATTCCTGGAGGAAGTGCTTGTGGACATAGATCTCAGGCAAAGCTGGTGAGAAACCATTCTCTTAAGTAAATGACACTCTGAGGACAAACCCAGCCACCTTGTCTTTGGAATCACAGGGACAGCACGTACATGTGGGGGGCTGACGCATCCCTGAGTCCTGCTTGACCTCACAACAAAGTGGAGCAGCAGAGCTGAATTAACAAACATATATAGAAGTGCCACCTTTGGCCTGTCTCTTGGGGTGGCAGGGTGGAGGGGAGAGGCTGAATTGTGTCGTGCTTGGTGCCACCAGTGTCTGTTGGCTGGAGAGAGGTAAAATGAAACAACGTATAGGTACAGTCTTGTATAATGAGTTTGTAGGGAGAATTCCTGCTAGCCTGGAACTGCTCATCCCTTCCCCAACGTGAACCACTTCCAAGATCCAGGAAGAACACAGAGCAACCAGCACAGGATCTATATAAAAATATTACAGGACAAAGGATGGAGGAGAGAGGGGGTATATAAGAAATTCTCATCAATAACAAGTTGCCACCAAGAAGTTGAAAATTATGACCAGATCAATGTCTACGAACACATAGAACTTAATGAAACAATGGAGAAGCTCAAGGCACAGCAACTGAGGGATCAGGGACAATAGTAAGGGAAGCACCAAAGGAGGGGGAACAAGAACTTCTTAAGCTCAGGAAGGAAGCAGAAGAGAAAAATAAAGCCATCGCAAAAATGCAGGCATTGTAATAAACACGAATAGACACTGCTGACATCATGGTGAAGAACAGGAGGGCAGACTAAGAAAAGTAAGCAAAATAACTAGAAATTAACAAAGTTAGAATGGATTAAACATGAAAGATATGAAAGAACATGAAAGATATAGAAAACAAAAGAATTGCAACTTATACATTATTTGTATCTTTAAAGAAGTTTGGAGATGTTATTCACTAAAACACTTTAGAAATAAGACGTGCATCTACAAATGGAAATTGTAGTGCAGGAAAAATTGATACAGAATAATCAACACTGAGATATATCCAAGTAAACGTACTGGCCCTCAGGACAAAGAGAAATTCTTCGAGCATCGAGGCAAAAATCAAACTATTATAAGGGGGAAGTTCAGCTGGCATCATAACAAAACAGACTGCAGAAGGGATATCAAAAGCAAGACAAAAGAATAATAACATAAAATGTGAGTACCACATTTTGACCAAACATAGACCATAATAATAATTTTAAATTGTCTAACTCATCAATTAAAAGGGACTATCCAATTTACAAAAATGTGAAATCCAGTTATGTATAAGATATGATGAGATGCATCTAAAACAATAAAACTCAGAAAAGTTCAAGAAAAAGAATTGGGAGAAGTCATGGAAAGTAAATGAAAAAGAGAGAGAGAAAGAGGGAATGTGGCAATCAAAACTGTATGGTTGCACTGAAAACAAAAAGCATTAAATAAGACAAAAAGGACACTTGATGATAAAGGATGTAATTCATGATGTAACTTAATGTGATGAATAAATTGGTATGGAAAACATGGTGTCAAAGCTACAGAAAACATAGGAATAGACAGAAATCCTTTAGCAGTAGAAAATTTTAATTCTTATCACTTCTGACAGATCAGATGGGGAAAAAAAGCAAGGATAGTTCTAATAGTTTTATATTAGCTATATACTCTGAAAACAGATTATACTTTCAAGTATTAATGGAGCAGTCAAAAGTTAACTACATATTAAGCCACAAAGAAAACCGCAATACATTCCCTCAAATAGAAATAGTATAGACATTATCTGATGACAATGAAAAAATTCAAAAATTAATAATAGACGCAGAAAAAAAGCCACCTGTACCTCTTGGAAATTAAAGAACATTCTTTAAATAATCTGGGCTTTTAAAGAGGAAATCATCACTGAAAATGCAGAATATTTAGAAAGTAACAAAAATTAAAATGGTACATATTGGAGATGATGAGATCTTGCTATAGAAAATGCTTAGAGGAAAATTCATAGCTTTAAATACTTACAAAAAATAAGAATTAAGTGACTTAACTCTAATATCAGAATTTATATAATAAACTAAATTAAAGAAAAAGCAGAATAAAAAATTAGTAAAGATAAAAGCAGAAATTAATTTGAAAAATTAATTGATTAAAACTGATTAAAAAAACAGTAAAACTAAGTCTATGAATTATGTCTGAAAAATCATTAAATAAAACTGTTTGCTATGTTCACTTAAAAAAGTAATCTTTTTTATTGTGGTAAAAATATACATAACTTAAATTTGCCATTTAACCATTTTTAAGCATACAATTTAGAGACACTAATTATATGTACAATGTTGTACAACCATCACCATTATCTATTTCCAAACTTTTTTTATTATCTCAAATAGAAATTGTGTCATTTAAGGAATAATTCCCCATTCTGCCTTCCCTGATTCCCTAGTTATCTCTAATCTCCTTTTTGTCTCTATGAATTTGCCTATTCTAGATATTTCTTTTTTTTTTTTATTTCGGCATATTATGGGGGTACAGATTTTAAGGTTTCAATAAATGCCCATTTCACCCCCTCTCCCCAAAAGTCTGAGTCTCCATCATGACCATCCCCCAGATGGTGCACATCTCACTCATTATGTATGTATATAACCTCCCCCCTCCCCCTTCCCACCTGCCCAATACCCTATTACTGTAGTACCTATGTGACCACTTAGGTGCTGTTCAGTTAATACCAATTTGCTGGTGAGTATATGTGGTGCTTGTTTTTCCATTCTTGGGAAACTTCACTTAATAGTATGGGTTCCAGCTCTAACCAGGAAAATATAAGATGTGCTATGTCACCATTGTTTCTTAGAGCTGAATAGTACTCCATGGTATACATATACCACATTTATTAATCCATTCTTGGATTGATGGACACTTGGGCTGTTTCCACAGCCTTGCAATTATGAATTGTGCTGCTATAAACATTCGAGTGCAGGTGTCTTTTTTGTAGAGTGTCATTGGATCTTTTGGGTAGATGCCCAGCAATGGGATTGCTGGATCAAATGGTAGAATCACTTGTATCGCTTTAAGATATCTCCATATTGCTTTCCACAGAGGTTGAACTAGTTTGCAGTCCCACCAGCAGTGTAGGAGTTTTCCTCTCTCTCCGCAACCATGCCAGCATTTATTGTTTGGAGATTTTTTGATAAAGGCCATTCTCACTGGGGTTAAGTGATATCTCATTGTGGTTTTGATTTGCATTTCCCTGATGATTAGAGATGTTGAGCATTTTTTCATATGTTTGTTGGCCATTCTTCTGTCTTCTTTAGAAAAGTGTCTGTTCAAGTCCTTTGCCCACTTTTTAATGGGGTTATTTGATTTTTTCTTGCTGATTTTCGTGAGTTCTAAGTATATTCTAGTTATCAGTTCCTTATCAGATGCATAGGATGCAAAAATTTTCTCCCATTCTGTAGGTTGTCTATTTACTTTCATGACTATTTCTTTGGCTGTGCAGAAGCTTTGTAGTTTGATCATGTCCCATTTATTTATTTTTGTTGCTGCTGTGATTGCCTTTGGGGACTTCTTCATAAACTCTTTGCCCAGGCCGATGTCTAGGAGAGTGTTTCCAACTTTTTCCTCTAGAGTTCTAATCATTTCATACCTTAGGTTTAAGTCTGTTATCCAGCGTGAGTTGGTTTTTGTGAGAGGTGAAAGGTGTGGGTCCTGTTTTAGCCTTCTACAGGTGGCTATCCAGTTTTCCCAGCACCATTTATTGAGGAGGGATTCTTTTCCCCAGCGCATGTTTTTGTCTGCTTTGTCAAAGATGAGATGGCTATATGAGGATGGTTTTATATCAGGATTCTCACATCTGTTCCACTGGTCAATATTCCTATTTTTGTGCCAATACCAGATTGATTTAATTACTACAGCTTTGTAGTATAGTTTGATATCTGGCATATTAATGCCTCCCATTTTGTTTTTGTTGCCTAGAATTGCTCTTGATATTCGGGGTCTTCTTTGGTTCCATATGAAGCGTAAAATTATTTTTTCTATATCTGTGAAGAATGCTGATGGGATTTTAATAGGTATTGCATTGAATCTGTAGATCAGTTTGGGTAGTATAGACATTTTGATGATACTGAGTCTGCCGATCCACGAACATGGTATGGATTTCCATCTGTTAACATCCTCTGCTATTTCCTTCCTCAGTGTTTCATAGTTCTCCCTGTAGAGGTCTTTTACCTCCTTGGTTAAGTATATTCCTAGGTACTTTAATTTCTTTGTTGCTATTGTGAAGGGAATTGAGTCTTTGATCTGGTTCTCAATTAGATTGTTGTTGGCGTATATGAATGCCTCTGATTTCTGTGTATTGATTTTGTATCCTGAGACTTTACTAAATTCATTGATCAGTTCCAGGAGTTTCTTGGTTGAATCTTTGGGGTTTTCTAGATACAATATCATATCATCAGCAAACAGTGAAAGTTTGATCTCTTCTGCCCCTATTTGGATACCTTTGATTCCATTTTCCTGTCTGATTGCTGTAGCCAAGACTTCCAGCACTATGTTGAACAGAAGTGGAGATAGTGGGCAGCCTTGTCTGGTTCCAGTTCTAAATGGGAATGATTTCAATCTTTCCCCATTCAGTATGATGTTGGCTATGGGTCTGTCATATATGGCTTTTATCATTTTTAGGTATGTCCCTTCTATGCCTATTTTCTTAAGTGTTCGTATCATGAAAGGGTGTTGAATTTTGTCAAAAGCTTTTTCTGCATCTATTGAAAGAATCATGTGGTCTTTGTTTTTGCTTCTGTTTATGTGGTGAATTGCGTTTATAGATTTACGTATGTTGAACCATCCCTGCATCCCTGGGATGAAGCCCACTTGGTCGTGGTGGATTATTTTTTTGATAAGTGACTGGATTCGGTTAGCTAAGATTTTGTTGAAAATATTTGCATCTATATTCATTAGGGATATTGGTCTGTAGTTTTCTTTTTTTGTTGCATCCTTTCCTGGTTTTGGTATCAGAGTAATATTCGCTTCATAAAAGGTGTCGGGGAGGTTTCCGTTCTTCTCGATGTTGTGGAATAGTTTCTGCAAGATAGGTACTAGTTCTTCTTTGTAAGTGTGGTAAAATTCGGGTGTGAAGCCATCTGGACCGGAACTTTTCTTTTTAGGGAGATTTTTAATTGCTGTTTCTATTTCAGCTGTTGAGATTGGTCTGTTCAGGGAATCTATATCTTCCTGGTTAAGCCTAGGGAGGCTGTGTGTTTCTAGAAATTTGTCCATTTCCTCCACATTTTACAGTTTGTGTGCATAAAGATTTTTGCAGTATTCAAAAATTGTATGATCTCTTTGGGATCAGTTGTGATATCTCCTTTTTTATTCCTGATGGAGCTTATTAGAGATTTCTCTTTTCTGCTTTTCGTTAGCTTAGCCAATGGTGTGTCAATTTTGTTTATTTTTTCAAAGAACCAACTTTTTGTTTTATTAATCTCCTGTATAGCTTTCCTGTTTTCAATTTCATTTAGTTCTGATTTGATCTTGTTAATTTCACTTCTTCTGCTGGGTTTGGGGTTGGTCTGTTCTTCTTTTTCCAGCTCTTTGAGTCATTTCATTAGATTGTCTATTTGTGATCTTCTTGTCTTTTGGTTATAGGCATTTATGGAGATAAACTTTCCTCTCAGAACTGCTTTACCTGTGTCCCAGAGGAGCTGATAACTTGTCTCTCCATTGTCGTTTTCTTCATAGAATTTTTTTATTTCCGTCTTGATTTCTTCATTTATGAAGTAATCATTTAGTAGGAGGTTGTTTAATTTCCACGTTTTTGTGTAGAAATGTGAGTTTCTGTTAGGGTTGATTTCTACTTCTATTCCACTGTGATCTGAGAAGGTACATGGTATGATTTCTATTTTTTTAAATTTCTTGAGATTTACTTTGTGTCCTAGGATAGGGTCAATCTTAGAGAATGTCCCGTGAGCTGATGAGAAGAATGTATATTCAGTGGATTTTGGGTAGAATGTTCTGTAAATGTCAGTCAGACCCAATTGTTTTAGAGTTTTGTTTAAGTTCATTATTTCTTTATTAATTTTCTGTTTGGAGGATCTGTCTCGTGCCGTCAGTGGGGTGTTGAAATCTCTGGCAATTATGGAGTTGCTATTAATCCATTTGCTTAGCTCCAGTAAGGTTTGCTTTATGAATCTGGGTGCACCTAAGTTGGGTGGATATATATTTAAAATTGTTATCTCTTCTTGTTGAACTGTGCCCTTCACCATTATATAATGACCCTCTTTGTCTTTCGCTACTTTTGTTGGTTTAAAAACTAAATCGTCTGAAATTAGAACTGCCACACCAGCCTTCTTTTGGCTTCTATTTGCTTGGAACATTGAATTCCACCCTTTTATATTTAGTCTATATGCATCCTTGCAGGTTAGATGTGTTTCCTGAAGACAGCATATACTTGGCCTGTATTTTCTTATCCATTCAGCCAACCTATGTCTCTTGAGTGGAGAGTTTAAGCCATTCACATTTATTGAGAGAACTGATAGGTAAGGTAAATTACTGTTCATTCTGTTGGGTTGTATGTTGTTGCTATGATTTCTGTCTTGAGCCATTGTAATATCTGGCCTTTAATATCTTTGGGTTTTGGTTGTTTTTATATTCGTGGGTTATTATTATGATGTTCCGTGCGTAACGCTGTTTTAAGTACTTCTTGTAGGGCTGGTCTTGTCTTGGTGAATTCTCTGAGCCTTTGCTTGTCTGAGAATGTTTTTATTTCTCCTTCATATACGAAGCTTAGTTTTGCAGGGAATAATATTCTAGGCTGGGCATTGTTTTGTTTCAAAAGAGTGAGAATGGGGCCCCAGTCTCTCCTTGCTTGTAAAGTCTCATTAGAGAAGTCTGATGTTATTCGAATTGGCTTTCCCTTGTATGTTACTTGCTTCTTTCGTCTTACAGCTCTTAGAAAGGCCTCTTTAGTTGATACTTTGGTCAGTCTGATGACTGCATGTCGTGACGTCTTCCTGTTTGCATTAAATCTCCCAGGGGTCCTCTGAGCTTCTTGAACTTGTATATCAAGATTTTGAGCAAGGCCTGGGAAATTTTCCTCTATTATATCTTCAAACAGCTTGTCCAACCCTTGAGTGTTGTCTTCTTCCCTTCTGGTAACCCTATGACCCTCACATTAGGTTTCTTCACATAATCCCACAGCTCTTGTAGGCTTTGCTCTTTTCTCTTGTTTCTCTGCTCTATTTCTGTGACTGATTTATTTAATTGGAGGGTGTTATCTTCAAGCTCTGAGATTCTTTCTTCTGTTTGATCTACCCTGTTCTTGAGACTTTCCACTGTATTTTGTAGTTCCTTGAATTGATTCTTCATTTCCAGGAGTTCGGTTACACTTTTCTTCATTGTGTCTATTTCTTTTTCCATATCCTGGAGGCTTTTTGTGGTTTCTTTGTGTTGGTTATTGAGTTGTTGTTGCAGCTGGGTGAGTGTTCTTATGATCCACGTACGAAATTCCTCTTCTGTCATATTGGTTGCCTGATTTTGGTCGGTGTCCGTTTCTAGGGGGCTGGTGCTCCTCTTTGGGGGTGTGTTTTCCATTTGGTTCTTCATATTTCCTGAGTTCTTTCGCTGATTTCTTCCCATGTCAATCAGTTGTTGTTTCTTTCCTTAAGTTATTGTTTGGGTATTCACACACCTTGTTTAGTTTCTGAGGCGTTAGGTGGTGTCTGTGGGTGAAATTGGACCACTCCCTGTATATTGAGTCAGTGGGTGCCGTGGAAAGGCTGTGCAAGATGCCGTCCCTGTAAGTAGGTGGCATTTGCTTGGAGGAACAGGCTATGCTGTTGATTTTGTGTCCTGTTATCAGCTCTTGTTCTCGGGGGAGCTGGGTTGGGTAAGCCTGCCCTCAGGCCGTTAACAGGGGTCAAAGTTCTGTTCTCTGCTTCCAGGGAAAGCTGTCAGGGCGGGGCTGGAATGGTCTTGCTCAGCCAGAAAGTCTGGGTGTGGGGGTGGGGCTGTCTGAGACCCGCAGTCTGGAGTGGGCCTCGCTTCTTTCCACCCTCTCCAACTCCGCAGCTACTCCTGGGCCTCTGCCAGCAGGCCAGACCACAAGCCACCAGGCCTCCCCAGACTGTGATGCCGGCGGGGAGGTTCCCTGCACAGGAACACCACCTGGGTTGGGTGCACGGGCTCCTCCTTGGAGGAGGGTTGCCCTCTAGGACACTGATCCGCCCCTGGAGTCACACACACCTCAGTAGGCTGTTCACGTGTAACCCTCTTGTGCCCCAGGCAATGCTAGCCCTCGGTGCAGGGGATCTGGTCTGCAGGTCCGACCTCTGGGTCCCAGAGTTCAAACTGTATCCCCACCAGGGAGAGGATTTCCGGTCCCAATTCACCCACAGGGAGCCCAAGCTGGGTCTATGTCTCTCAGCCTCTGAGTCGGCACCGTTCTCCTGGGAACACCGTGCCAGCAGCACCTGGGAGGGCGGGCGGGTAGGGAGCTCACAGTCTGAGTTCCCCTGAGTCAGGTGTAGGGTCCCAAAAGGGAAGGTCCTGTTCCCTGGAGGTGCCTCTGGCTGGTGGCTGTATTGTCTCTCTGGGCAGCCGCGGGTAGGGTCGGCGGAGGGGAAGAGGAGGCAATATGGCGCCTGCCGCGCAGCTTGGGTCTGTGCACACGGAGGTGCCCGGAGGAAGTTGGGAACCTGGTGCCACGTCTGCTACAGGCTCACCACTGGCTGGTGGCGGCGGTCTCTGGGCTGGTGTCCGCAGGTCTCTCCACCCGCTGGGGAGCCCACCAGCAGTCCCAAATGCAGGGGAGGGGAAACAGCAAATCCACCTACCCTTGTTGCTGGTCTCCAGGCTGCTCCGGTGGTCTCAGCCTCCAGTTCTTCTCCGCAGCCTCCTCCCGTGGAGTCTCCCGGGGTCTCAGGTACCCCTCCTTCTGGCCCTCTTCCACTGTATGCTCATCTTCTTGCTTCTTTTTTCTAATTTCTGCTAGAATCTGTCTTTTCTGCAGAGACACTCTGTCTGGCAGTGTTTCTCATCCGCCATCTTGCTCCACCCCCTCTAGATATTTCTTATGAGTAAAATCATACAATATTATTCCTCTTGTGTCTGGCTCATTTCTCTTAGCATAATGTTTTCAAAGTTCATCCACGTTGTAGTATGTATTAGAACTTCATTCCCTTTTATGTTCGAATAGTATTCTGTTGTATGCATATACTGCATTATGCTTGTACATTCATCTGTTCATGAACTCTTGAGTTGCTTCCACCTCTTTGCTATTGTGAGTAATGGCACACCGCTCATTTATTTTTATATGGGAGAAGCAGAAATAGATGAAATAAGAAAACAAGAATAGAGAAACAATGACAGAGAAAATGAAAAGAGATTATAGGAGACTTATTTGTTCATCCATATGCAAATAAATTTAAAAATATGGATAAAATATGTAATTCCTGGAGAAGATAAAGTTCTAAGACTGGCCCAAGAAGAATTTGAAAATCTAAACAGATCAATTATAATGGAAAAAAAATAGGAAGATTATCAAAATGTCAAAACGCTACCCTTTCCCTAAACTATGAGATGCAGATGTTTTCACAGGTGAGCTCTTCATAACTTTAATGAATCACTCCAATTCTATTTAAACTATTTTGGAAAAAGAAGAAAGACTGTAGTTTATTTATTTATTTTTTTTTATGAAGTGGAGATTACATTGGTGCCAAAGTCTGCCACAGAGCAACAAATAAAATAAAAAGAAAGAAAACCACAGACCAATGTCTCCTGTTACTATCATTGCAAAAGTCTCCAATAAAATATTAGGAAACAGACTCCTGGGTGACAGTAAAAGAATAATAATACAACAAGACCAAGTGAGGTTAATTTCAGGAAAGGAAGGATAGTTTAATATTGGAAAATCTATTGATATACCTCACCATACTAATATATCAAAGCAGCAAAACCATATACCCATACCCATGGTTGCCGAAAATACTTGTTATAAAAGTAAAATCCATTATTGATTATGGAAAAACATCTCCTAAAATAGAACTAAATTTATACCACCTTAATAAAATATATTTATCTTACCTCAAAAGTCAGCTTGTGTTTAATGGGCAAACATAAAAGCATTCACACTAGCTGGGCATGGTGGTGTGTACCTCTCAGCTTCTTGGGAAGCTGAGGCGGGATGATGACTTGAGCCCAGGAGTTTGAGTCCAGCCTGGTTAACAGAGTGAGACCTCACCTCTAAAAATAACAATAAATAAAAATTTAAAATGAGAAGCATTCCCATTAAATTGGGACAAGGATGCCCCTATTACCACATTATTGAACATTGATCTTGAGGTACTAGCCAACTTTGCACGTGAGAGAAAGAGAGATGAGATGTACAAATGGGAACGGAAGAGGTAAAATAACCTTATTTACAAATAATATGACACTGTACCTTGAAAATTCAAGAAAATTAAGTGCCAACAATAACAAGAGAATTGAGCAGTGTGGCTAGATATAAAAATCAATAGCCTTTACACACGTAAACAACAACAATTGGTGCTAAGATATAATTCAGGAAAGGACTGCATACCCAGAGAAGCTGATTCTAAAGTTATATGGAAAAACAGAAAAGCAAGAATAGCCTGGAAAAATCTTGAATCACAATAGTAATGAGAAGCATGAATGCTCTGATGAGCACACATTGTAAAGTTAAAATTCTTACAGCTCTCTGTTGCTGGTGCATGGATAGCTACATCAATGGAACAGAAGAGAATGTTCATTTCTTTTTGTGGATCACAATAAATATAGTTTGAAAACCACTTTCCTATGTATGTCATATGTAAATTTTACATAAAAATACATGTACATATATACTTGTGTATGCATAGAACAGCTTTGGAAGTATATTCAAGAAACTGTAACAGTTGTTGGGTGGCTAGGAGCTAGGGGTAGGAAGCAGTGTTATCTTTCACTATATTTTCTTGTATCACTTGTGAATTTTGTATCAAAAGCAATTTGTTATTTTTTTCAACATAGGATATGAATAAAGTAAAAATTAAAGAGGATGGATATGGAATGATTTGCTTGGAATACTACAAGCAAGGGATCTGAACTATTTAAATGCCTGTGTTTGGAAGTTCCCAAGGCCTAAGCACCTTAAGATTTCAGAGATTCATGCCAGAGTGGACTCATAGTCATTTGCTTTTCATCATTTTCCAAGATTTTTCCTCCTCTGGCCTTTCATTTCTTCAGTTAGTCTCCAGTATGGAGGCCAGTGGGTGACTTCTATCAGCTACACTTAGGTGAAGCTGATGCTACTTTTCTGACAAAATCCAAGGAGCTTCCCAATAACCATGCGGTCTACATAAAAGCAGTGCACTTGCAAGCACAACTGTAAGAAAAGTCCCTTACAACAGGTACATGGAAATGTATTTAACATCACTAATCATCAGGGAGATGCAAATCAAAACTACAGTGAGCTATCATCTCACATATGTGAAAAGGGCTATTACCAAAAATAAAAAAGAAAACAAATGTTGGTGAGGATGTGGCATGTAAAGGGAAACCTTGTATACTGTTGGTGGAAATACAGATTGATGCAATCATTGTGGAAAACAATGGATGTTTCTCAAAAAATTAAAAATAGAACTACCATATGAGCCAGCAGTCCTTTTCTGGGTATATATCCAAAGGAAATGAAATCACCTCATAACAATATCTATGTGTGCATTATTCACAATAGCCAAGATATGGAAACATTTGTTGACAGATGAATGGATAAAGAAATTGTGATATATGTGTGTGTGTGTATGTGTGTGTGTGTGTGTATGTATATATATATACATACACACACACACAATGGAATATTATTCAGCCTTAAAAAAGGAGATCTTGCAATTTGTGATAACATGGATGGTCCTAAAGGGCATTATGCTATGTGGAATAAGCCAGACCCAGAAGGAAAAATATTGCATAATCTCACTTATATGTGAAGTCTAAAAAAAAAATCAAATACAAAGAAACAGAGTAGAAAGGTCATTACCAGGGGTGGGAAGAGTTAGGGAAATGGGAAGATGGAGATTAAAGGATACAAAGTTTTATTTACATAGGATACATAAACCTAGAGATCCCATATATAGCATGAAGACTATAGGTAATAATGTTGTATTTCATAATGGAAATTTGCTAAAAGTGTAGATTTCAGGTACTTTGAACACACACACACACGGTAACTATGTGAGAGATGATAGATATGTTAATTTGCTTGATGTAGTAATCATTTCACTATGCATATTGTTAGATTTATGGGAGCTCTCATACTAGGCCCCAGTAGACCAAACCAAAATGAAGTCACTCATGCTAAGTGCCACATAATCAAACTGAAACTTTAAGTGAGCAGGTAAATCTCCAAACAGACTACTTATTTTTCTGAAAAAAGGAGGTTCACAGAAACCAATTGGAAAGGGCTCAGTCAGCCTGAGGCAGCATAAGGAAGTACCCTCTGCTTTAACTGTTATAGGGAAAGTAACCTGAAGTTAACCAATTTGCTTTTATTTTATTATTCTGATTTCATCTTTCCACCTTACAAAAACCAGCTCCTCTACCATGACCAGCAGAGCATTCATTCTATTTTATAAAATGAAATGCTGCCCAAATCTAGAATTGCAATGAAAAGTCAATTAAATCTTAAAACTAAAGTTGTTATAATTTTATCTTTTGACAATATGTATACCAAAACATCATATTGTCGACCTCAAGTATTGTCTTAGACCATTTTATGCTGCTATAATAGAAGACCACAGACTGGGCAGTTTTATGGAAAAGAAGCTTACTTGGCTCACAGTTTTAGAGGCTGGGAAGTTGAAGAGCATGGTGCCTACATCTAGTGAGGGTCGGCCATGCTGAAAGGGTGGGCAGAAATGAACACTAGAAACATACAGCAAATGGGGGCTGAACTTACCCTCTTATCAGGAGCCCACTCCTGAGATAACAGCATTAATCCACCCATGACCTAATCGTGTCTTAAAGGACCCACCTCCCAATATTATTACACTTACAATTAAATTTCAACATGAGTTTTGGAGGGGACACTCTAACTATAGTAAATATATACAAAATTCAGTCCCTCAAGCTCGTCTTCTAGGTAGATAGCAACTGAAACATGGATGTGTTTGTATTGCCCTTTGCCAGTATTCCCACTGGCAAAGCTTTTCATGAGTAACAGGAGAAGTGGCTAAACAGAATAAATTCAAGTCTTGAAGTTCCCTTTTCATCTGGTCTCTTTTGGGAAAAGGCTATGAAAGCTAAGGGTGGCAGCCAAGTCTTGAAGGCCAGGGTCATCATCAGATGTTTGCTGGGAATCTACCAGAACACAGGTTTGTGTTAGGTCACAGTTGTGCTAGAAAGGAATGAGGGGTTTAAATATGAGGACTCCCCCTGGAAAATGCCCTGCCACCAGTTCCTTAAGCTGGGAATCTGGGCTGGGGAGAACTTGGAGTGTCTCCAGGTTTCCAGAGCAAAAGGGCATCCTTAAGGGAGGTGGGACTAAAAGTTGATATGGGGAACATCCAAAAGACCCAAGCTCATGAGTGCTCGATTTCTAACTTCCTGCCTTTCTAAAAATTACAAAACATTTATTTTGTAGATCCTTTAAGTTCATTATAGCCACTAGAAAAAAAAACCTCCTTTCAACTTCATTTCTAAAATGGGTTAAGCACTGATTATAAATAGAAAAATTCCTAAAATGAAAGAAAAGACAACTGAATTTTACCTTTAAATATATTTTGTTGATGTTTCATTTCAGGTTCTGGTAGCAAAAGGTGCAGAGATAAGGAATCTGACATGCTTAATTTATGGTGCTGTGTATATAGCAGTAAGAATGCTTTTCCTAAAAACATTTTTTGTTTAAGCCCCTCTCTTGCTGAAATCTAAGTAGCTGCCTACATCATTCGATTTCCCGCAGCAAGTTTATTCCAAGCTCTCGCTGCTGTTTCTGTTTTGCCTTCATCTGAATCTTCCTATTCATCAGCGGATTCCTGTTCCTTTCCTTTGCCAACTGGCCGCGTGGCTAAGAGTAAGTCACTTGAGTCTCACAGTCCCTTTGTCTGTAAAATGATGGGTTTGGAGTAAGCAAGGTCCTGCTCCCAAATGGGGTGTGTCAGAGTCAGGGTGAAAGGGTCTCATGACATTTGAAAATAAAGCAGCAGATAAGCTTGACACTGAGAGCGCCTTGCGTCCGGCTGTTTTCTCCATTCCTCAGGAACGAAAAGCTACTGATGAGCCAGCAGATTCAATGCTCGTGTTGTTGCCACATGATCAAAGGAAGAAATGTGTACCTTTCAAGATCTAAATACATTTTCTGTCAAAGTTACCATTGCATTCATCGTTTTTCCTCTTGATTCTGAATTTATTTCAAAATTTCAAATAACATTAGAGGAAGGCATAAGCTTTTTGTGGCTGTCCCAAAGCTGCATTTTTTTTTCTTAAGTAACTCAAGGATTTCTAAGGCACTTTTTAGCTCTGAAAGTCATATGACCTATGAACATGTGCCCTTCCTCAGCTCAGGAAGCCATTTAGAGCAAACTTACTTATCTGCTTTATCCAAGCTCTGCTCACTTCCCTCCACAGCCACCTCCTCCATCTGAAACACTCTTCTCTGACATTTCTAACAGAGCCCGAGCCTCCTAACCTCCCTGCCTGAGATGAATTATTCCATCTGAACTGGATCACTTCATGCAGCCTGGGAGCCTCCTTATCTTTAAGGTAGGGGGCAAAATACAAATGACCCTAAGATGGTGGTAAGAGTAGTAGTCATGGTAGTTAAAACAAAAATAATAATTTTTGTGCTAATGTTAGTAGCTAACATTTGGTGAACTCCTTTTATGTGCTATGCATGTCATGTTTATTATCTTACTACTCTTCACAGTGAAGGTGGGTATTGTTAAGCCAGTTTCTCACAAGGGGAAACTGAGGCTTAAAGAGGGTTGTAAAACTTGCTCAGAGTAGTGAATAGTGTAGCCAGGACTTAAATGTAGGCCTTTCAACTCCTACACCCATGCTTTTACTTTTAACCACTGTTCATGAATATTCATATCGCTTTTACCTGTGTCTGTCCCGCCTTCCTCACTAGAGTCTTGGAAAGCAGGTTGTGTCTTCTTTCATTCTTTCAGACCTTCTCAGAGGGCTGTAACAGTGAATGTTCAGAAAACATTTCTGTTTAACCTGCATGAAGTACAAGGCAGGCTGAATATGTGAAGAAATACATAAATTACCCCGAGGAAGAGCAAATCCTTTCAAATAACTTCTTCCTGGCATTACCTCTTAGGGGAAAAGAATTCTCAAGCAAGCTGTAGCTGAGCTGGTTACCACAGTCAGAATGAATTCTCCCCAATCACAGGGTACATTCCACAGGCCTTTGGGGTGACGTCTAAGGTTTTGAAGATTTTGTTTGAGCTGTTCGTCTGTGTCATTTCCTGGCCATACTCCTGAGTGCTGCAGCTGGCTAGCAGGGATTCTGAACGGGAGAGATTCAGGCAGCTCACTTGGAAGTTATGTGAAGGGCTAATAAAGATTTAGAGTGATTTCCAACAAGATAAGATCGGCATCCTAGTACTGAATTATTTTGGCATATTAATTAATTCCAATCTGTCCTAATGGTCTTTGGCCTTCTGCTTAATGCTGATTGAGGCAACAGATTAATTCCCCTTAAGTAGTGGCTTGTTATGTCTTGTTGCTTAATTCTTGGTTTTCTGAAGAAAGAAACAAGGTGGATATTTATCAATCAAGCAAATTACTCTGCTGTGTCCCCTGAAGCCCTTGGGGTCAGTGTCCTACTCTAGCATCACCAACAGCTTTTATGCAATCAAGTGATCGATGACTGCATCTTGATGATGAGTCTGTGATGCTTCTGGAGTGTTCATTTTAGATTGCCTAAGGATTACAGTGCCTAGAGTAGCTCAGTTAGTAAGCGATTTTGGGATTATATCGTGCCAGAGGGAAATAACCAAGAGGGAAAATTTTTAACAGTGTAAATTGCTGTAAGACATTAAAGATCACCGGCTACCCTTCCCTTTCTTTGAATCGGGAGGCCACTTCGCACTTTGTTTCTTACTATTTATCTGGGTCAGGAAGGAGCTGGGACATCCTATTCATTCTTCACCTCTCTTATCTCATTTAGAAAATGTCGACGACTATTTCTGCTTGTAGTTCTTTCCTTTCACCTTCAACCATTTTTGGAAGAAAACTGTCTGCCAGTTGTCTTAGAATGAAAGGCCTGAAGGGAGGAGAGGACGAGATATCTGTAGGCGATACTTGTGATCTCAGCCTCTGCCTTGCCTCAGGCATTGGCTCACCACTCCATGCTTTTCCTATTTCCTTTTCTACTCTGTTCCTTTTCTGTTGTCCTGACTTATATGACACTGGCCAAGCTTCTCTAAAAACTGGAACAATAACACCTGCCTTAGAAGGTTGACAGGAGGATTCATGGAAAGCACCTCGAGCAATGTCTAACTCCTAGTGAGTGGTCCTTAGATATTAGTTATGATCATTTTCTTTCCTTTTGAGCTTCTGGTTTTTTGGCCTCTACTCTCTGTTCTTCCAATATACTCTACATAAAATAATCAGATTCATCTTCAAACAATGCTATTTTGATCTTAGCTGCTGGGAAAAAAAAAAGAAAAAAGAAAATCTTCAGTGGCTTCCCAAGGCTATGAAATCAAATTCAAATTTTTCATTATGATGATATTCAAGGTCTTCTATTATCTCACCTTAACCTGTGTCTCTGACTGATGCCCCATTCTTCTACTGCTTAGGACTCTTTAGGTTCTAGCTACCTGGTTGACAAACACCCTGCTTGCTAATGCTGATGAAAGTAGTCTAGAGGACATTTTGGGAAACATTGTTTTCATGTTATCTAGCATGCTTTTGTGTGCATTGCATATTTATATGTATAAATCTTATTTGTCTAGATGTTAATTGCCTCAAGATAGAGCTTGATCCTTGTATCTGTGCAGAAAACAGTTAACATAGCAGCCCTGAGGCTGCTACCCGTTGAAAGTCCTGTTTGCAAGGTTAGTCCTTGGTTGGTGACTGGGAAAGTGGCCCTTAGAATGCTCTCAGTCAACAGGTAACTGATAAATATGGTTCACCGTGCCTAGACTTTTGTGCAAACAACATAGTTTAGGTTTGAGTGCCTGCTTCTCTTCCGGGAGTTTGGAATGTTTTTATGTGCTAGGTAGAGGGTGCCTATGTGACCAGCCCCTACTAAAAACTTTGGGCACTGAGTTTCTAAAAAGCTTCCTTAGGCTAAATACCCTATACAAGTGGCTGCATTTTCATTGCTGGGGGTGTGTGTGTACTCCATGTGATCTCTCATTAATGAGGAGCACACGAAAGTCTGGGATCCTTCAGACTTTCCTGTGCTTGTAGACTTATTACATTGCCGGAATCAATCTTAGCTATGATTACAACAATGTGAGTCCTTCTAGTGAACGTCCAAATGTAGGGGGTCTTGGGTACCCCTGACACAGTGTCTCTTTCAGAATAATTCTTAGAGTGGGTACTTAATACATATTTTATAACTGAGCATCATACTTCTCCTAAACATTGTGCAGGCTTAAAAAATGTAAACACTTTCATTTCTTTGCATTCTTTTCTATTTATTTTGGCACCTTTAAGTTGTACCTACATACCGTCAGGCCAGCATATGTAACATGTGGTAGATTTGAGCTGTTTTTTGACTGCCTACAAAGAATGGTTCTGGTTTTGCTTAGTTTTCTTCTCTACATTTCAGGCAAAATTTGATCTTGCCAGACCAGTCCTTTTAGGCTTTTGTGATGTGGAATCAAGGGAAAAGGTAGAGGGATGGGAGGTCTGTGGACTGGGCCTGGGAGAAGAGCTTTGGCGGGAGGGATTGAAGGAGAGAGGCGCATGACAGGGCTTGTGTGTGATATGACATGACCACATGAAAGGAAGGGGCTTTGTGAATTGTTGCTGCAGACTGAGATTCCCTTTCACAGTGTTTGAGGGATGCAAAAAGAGAACTTCTTATTTTGATGTGACTTCTTGGTGGCTGAGTTGTTTTTCTTTGATAATGACCCCTATCTAAGAACAAGTTGTGGTTCACAGTTTAGGCCTCGAGGTTTTCATTGGTTTGATTTGATGATAGGAACTCTACCATTTGTGGTTCTAACCCTACCATCAGCATGTGCAAATCCTCAGTAAATTCTTGATGATAATGACTGATTATTTCATTTACAAGTATTCATATCGAATGCTTGCTCTGTGCCATTCACTGTGTATAAGGGAGGTAGAGATGAGCAGAAAGAAGTCCCTTCCCACATCATGGAGTGGGGGCTGACTCACATACACACATTTCCAAGCTCAGGTGGTCAATACTAGTAGTAGAATATGGGAGTCCAGAGGGGAGCATCTCTCATGTCTCCTGGGACATTACTCCCTGCTAGGCTTACCCTGCATGTCATGGCCTTGCATTGCACTGACATTTATCTAGTGGTGCTGAGGCAACACTTGTGATTTATTTTTTCATTATCTATCAGTTTCAGCTGCTGGTTTTTACCTTTCTTTAGCTGCTGCTTACTTTATTTCCTTAGTATTAATTTGCATCAATAGTAGATTTTTGGCCAGGTGTGGTAGCTTGTGAGTGTAATCCTAGCGCTTTGGGAGGTTTAGATGGGAGGATCACTTGAGACCAGAAGTTCCAGACCAGCCTGAGCAACATAGAGAGACCCCATTTCTACAAAAAATTAAAAAATTAGCCAGTATGGTGGCACACACCTATAGTCTCAGCTACTCAGGAGGCTGAGGCAGGAGGATCACTTGAGTTCAGGAGTTTGAGGTTGCAATCAGCTATCATGACACCCCTGCACTCCAGCCTGGGCAATAGAGTAAGACCCTATCTCCAAAAAGAAGAAAACAAAAACAAAAACCAAAAAGAAATATTTTTGCAAATATATTGGAACTTACTAATACAAAAGTGCCATCCATTAGCAAAGAAGGCCACATAATGGTTATAATATTAAATTCACAGACTACCTATGAGTTTGCATTTTATACCTATTAATATTTAGCTCACAGTGTAAATGATCTGCTCAAGGTCACACACCTAGTTAGTGGTGGATTGTCATACTTTTCCAATTCATATTATTTTGCATTTGCATGTATCTTGTTATTTTATTTGTACTCTGTGCCACTCTCTCTATTACAGAATGTAAGTGTCTTGAATTTAGGCATTTTTATTTTTGTACCCCTAATGCCTAACATATTGCCTAGGGATGAAAAGATTTGTTGGATAAATGATTAGGTAGTGTAGTAAGATTCTCCAGAGCAAGAAAATCAGTAGGAAATATATGGATATATAAGAGGAGATTTATTATGGGAATTGGTTCATACAATTACAGAGGCTAAGAAATCTCACAATATGTCATTTGCAAGCTGGAGAAGTATGAAAGCCAGTTGTGTAATTCAGTCTGAGTCCAAACCTGAGAACCAGGGGAGCCGAAGATGTAACTCTCAGTCTGATGTCAAAGGCCTGAGAAATTGGAGGCCCCTGGTGTAAGTCCCATAATCCGAAGGACCAAGAACCAGGAGCTCCAATGTCTGAGATCAGGAAAAGATGGATGTCCCAGCTCACAAAGAGAGAGTTTACTTTTTTTCACTTTTTTTTCTATCTGCACCCTCAAATAGATTGAATGATGCCTGCCTATATTGGTGAGGGCAGATCTTCTTTATTTAGTCTACTGATTTAAATGCTAATCTCTTCCAGAAACACCCTCACAGACACACCCAGAAATAATGTTTTGCCAGCTATCTGGGCATCTCTTAGCTCATTCAACTTAACACATAAAATTAGTCATCACAGATGATGGTAATGAAACAGAAAAAACATGGGTTTCTGCTTGAGTCCTCATTAGATATTTTTCTCACTATACCACATACAAAGAAATAAACATATCCATTACTTATTTGGCACATATTATACTTGAGGCTCTCTGCTCAGCACTGTATTGAGCAAAGATGATTAAGACAAAGTATCTGTCCTAAAGATACTGAGACCATAAGATAAATAACAAATGATTGTAGTGCAAGGTAGAATTTAAGTGCCCTAAAGGAGATACAAATGCACAACTAAAGCAAATCAGAGAATGGAGCTGTCACACATTGTGGGAGAAAGACAGAAAGCTTCATGGACAATCTGACTTTTGACCTAAACTTTTGAGGAACATTTGAGTTCCAGAGATTAAAATGAGGGCAGAGGGGATGAGGGCAGGGTGGGAAGGACAGAAAATAGGAATGTGAGTCATTTTTGGAGAACTGCAAGAAGTCTCTGTTAGCTGTGGTGTGTGAAGGGAAATGTATGTATGTGTAGTAGAATGAAGCAAAGTAAGGATGGAAAATCAAGTTTCCAGGCAGCTTTGCCTGGTCAAGCCCAGGGCTTTGCCCTTGGTTCATAAACCTTTATAGGTTCCAAATGTGAGAGTGACAACATCGGGTTATTTGGCAGCAAGAAGTGGCTGGTTTTGAGGGGCAGGAGAATGAGGCAGTGAGAAGAGTTGGGAGGCGACTACAGTAGTTCAGGAGCAAGGTAGGGAGCAAGTAAGTCATGGGTAGCAGCAGAGATGAAAAGAAGGGCAGCATGACAGCTTTGGTGAATGACACAGCATGGGAAATGCAAGATCCAGAAGGGCCAGAGATGGTGATACCATTAGTAGTGTGCATGTGGTACTTATCACAAGCTATTGAAAATTTCTACATAAACATTGATCTCCTCATTAGACTATGAGCTCCTAAGGGAACAAGCCCATGTCATCTTCATCTACAAAATGAACATGGTAGCTGCTTGGTAAATGTTAGATAAGGGATTGGAAATCAGGAGAGTTGGCTTGGTGATGGCAGCTAGGGTGTTCATGGAAATAGCATCTTTCTTTTTGGACATGCTGGAATTTGGGGATGTGGTCTACTTTTTAGATGTAGTTTCTAGATAAAGATCTTCTAGATAAAGATAAGTACTTTATCTTTCTAGATAAAGAGTAGAGAGATGGTACACTTGGGCATAGAGAGCACTAGGTAGCTGTTCCCTTCAAGACAGCAGGTGAGATTGGAGAGAAAATGCAGCATGGCATCCATCAGGGGAAATTGCAATGTGGAGTGAAGCTGAGAAGGTCCTTACCGTAAGGACTGAGGTGGATATGCGGGCTGTGTTAGCCAGTGAAAGTTGAAGGGAAGGGGTAAGGGGCAGGGAACATATCCTAAGTGGGAGGCAGCAGATCAGGGAATTGCATGTGCAGCCTCAGGAGTCAGACTGCTGGAGTCCAAAGCCTGGCTCCTCTACTGATCGGATATGTGACTGTACTTACTCCAGTGACTTAACTTTCTCTCTCACTTCAATTTCCTCTTCTGCACAATGAGGTTAGTAACAATACCTGCATGAACACACCCACAGCACTCAGAACAGAACCCAGAATGTAGTAAGCACCCCATGAGCATTAATTCCTCTTCTTCTTACTGAAACCCACTAGGACCACTTTGTGTATGCTATCCTATTTAATCCTTGATCACTATGTAGGTAGGTGTTTTTATCTTCATTCCACAAATGAGGAAACAAGAGCACAGAGAGTTTTCACAGTTGCCTCAGATTCACAGGCACTCCTGATGGGGCTCACCTAAGAGTCTGCCGGGTCCATCTGGTCCTCCGGCTTGAGCACTTCCTCCTGTCACACTCAGCCTAAGCTGGGTAGAGACGGCAAGACCACTGGCTGAGCAGTTTAGACGTGATCAGTAGGTAGTGGAGGGCTGCGGGAGACCCTGGAGCAGGGGGACAATGTGAGGAAGCAGCAGGCGGGGAGGACTCACCTGTGGCAGTCTTGTAGAAGAAAGCAGGCAGAAAGAGCAGGGTGCCGAGGACGCAGACCAGAGATGGCGGAGGAGGTGGTGAGGCGTGGTGCGCAGTGGTGGAGCTGGGACTGGAGAATTAGAGGAATTTGTGATGGACTCAGATAAGGTGGAAATGGTGGAAGATGACAGAAACTGACTAACGGATGTGCATGGGGGTTGAAGCTCGGAGTTTCAACTTGAAAGTTTCAAACATGGGACTCTAAGAAAATACTGATGCTATAAACGGTAATGAGGAAGTTGGGAGGGGAGCCACTGTAGTATCTGCTTCCTTCAAGAAAAGCACGTTTAGAGGAACTAGCTCAGAGACTAGTGGCAGCATCAAAGCGGGCCACTTCATTATTTGTTGTGGCAGTTGGTTCTGATGAGGACACCTTGGTAGCCTTTACTTCACCATTGGTCTGACTGCCAATTCTCCTGTATTAAGGATGGGAGGTGGTGGATCTTTCCTTTCTTCCCTGGAGTGGGATGTTTTCTGTACACAATTAGCACGTGACCTCCTTGAAAAAACAGAAAAGGAGGTTGACACCTTACTCTAATTCTCATTCATAACGGCGTGCAGTGATTTGCATTTGGGGAGTTAGAAAAATCAGTTCTGTTGACTTCCTGTTTTCTATTTCGGGCCTCTGAGCAGAACTTCCCATTCTAGTGGGACCAGGAAGAACACACAAAGCTGAATTTTTCTCCTGGAATTGATTTGCCATGGGGATAAAGTAAGTTCATGGTCTGAGCTGTTTGTCTCCCTTTACTCCTGAAATTTGCTCTTGTTTTTATACTCCAGGGAATGAAATGAGGAAAGCGTTTTGGTCTTTTCCTGCAGGTCAAAGTCCCAAGCTTTAGTGCAGGAGTCCATGTACTCAGGAGTTCAAAACATGCTGCTCAGACTGGGATTTTGGCCACATTTGGAAATTACAGTGGCTTCTCCCTTTGACAGTCCCTAAGAGTACTATATTTGGGTTCTCTTCTTTAGGTTTCCTATCTGAACATTTTATTTTGCCTGCTAGTGTGAAAGGGTGGGGGAGGGCTAACTTTTCAGTTTTTCTTCCCCTTCATGTGCCTCTCCTCTCTCCCTCTTTCTCTGTTCATAGTGTAAAGGTATGTTCACTTTCATTGTCTCATTTGCTTCCTGCATAGCATGCTGTGAGGTGAATATTATAATTCCCATTTTACAGAAGGTGAAACTGAGGTTTCAGTGAAATTTAGTGACTTGGCTGAAGTCACTCGGTTAACAACCATGCTGAGATGAATTCCTAGTCTTCCATATTTAGGTCTCTTGTGCTTGCTTTTTCCCAGTATCGTACCGCTTTCTGGTGGAGGCTGTAGTTTAGGGTGCTGACAGAAAGGAGGGGAGGGGGGCTGGGAGGCCTGAATAGATCTCATCCACAATTTAATTGTGTACCCTAATTAATAAAATAGAAAATGTTAACTAAATATATTGGCATGCAATTCTTTAAGCGTATAGGACTTTGGGTCCCTTTTTGTGTCGCAGACTTTAGGGTGATATGATTTGAGGAAGTCATTCACTGCATGCGAGGGGGATAACTAAAAGGTGAAGGATAATTGGTGTTTCACACCTTGTATGCAGAAGATGCAAGTTTCTCTGTTGGAGGTTGAGCTGAGGATGGTAGCAAAGAGACAGCGCCATTTCCCTGCTTCCCAATTCTTGGTGAGGCAAATGGGGTGGGGGAATCTGTTGTGAGTTGGTGTCAATGATGAGTGACTGGACTTTGATATCTTTCCAGAGTAGGAAAAAGGGATCCGGATTGGTGGCTCCTTAGAAGACGCTGGCAGTGGAGCTCTGCTCCTTAGGAATGAGTGCAGATCAGGACAGGGCAGTGAGGGAGGCCCGTGAGACCTTGGCTGCCCGTCTTGCCTGGCACGGCTGTGGAATGACCCTGCTCGCCGGCTCTCTGGGAGGGCCCCTTTGGTTTTGGAGAAATCCTCAGAACTGTGCACATAACCAGGTTGTCCTGATAGTAAACTCTCAGGGGCCTTTTGTGCCAGGGCCCCAGGCCAGTAGATGTTTTCCTGACATGGTCTGTGAGCCGTACCCAACCCAGGCAGTGCCTTCTCTTCCTGAGTCAAGCCCCTCCCTGCCCAGCCGCAAAGCAGAAGCGGCTGGCGGATGGTGATCTGGGCGCTGGTCTGGAGCCACAGCCCATGGGCTGCCACCTGCACTGCTGTCAGATGCGGACCTTTCTTGTTTTCTGAACTAACAAGATGACAGCGAGTGAATGAGGGGGAAAATCAAATATTGTGACAGGGAGGGGCTGGCAGCCATGGGCATGGCCAGCAGAAGTCTCCCACTGGAGTGAGGAGCTGAGAGAGGAGGATTTGGGGAAAGAATGTGACTGAGGAGTCTCACTCCTAAGGCACAGGATTGAACAAAGAAAGATCAGACTCGGGCTTGAATATGGTCCAGGTGTGGGTTAGGTGGTCCAGGTGTGGGTTAGGTGGTCCAGGTCTGGATTAGGTGGTCCGTGGCAGTGAGCACTGTAGTGGTGATGGGTGGGTTGGGACACAGAGAAACCACGGAGGGAGAGGACAAAGGAGGTGAGAGAGGACACAGTCTTGCAATTGACTGGAGGCCGTCTGGCCGCGTGGCACTGTCCTCCTGTTAGGGCATCTGTCTCTGTATATTGCAGTAACACAGCTATGCAGTGTGTTCTTAAAAAGCCTGTGAAGAAACGTTTGTAAATTGAATTATATTTTGAAGACATGAGAAAGGGATCTTACAACTTAAAAGTACGTCATGGGAATTACTTTTGAAAAACAAATAATCATTTTAGAAAGTAGAAACTCTCTCCATGATTGGTTTTGGATCTCTGGATTTTAATGTATTTGCTCAAAGTAAGATTCAGTCTTTCATCCTGTCACTGGGAGTGGAGTTGTTTTTTTTTTTTTTTCTCTTACGTATATGGGTTGCAAAGTTCTTAACTAAGGATAGTAATGAATTATTTCCCAGCTATTTTTACTTTTGACGTACTAAAAGTTGGGGAAAACTGTTTCATATAACAGAATTTAAACAAAATGAGAAGGTTATTTTCTTTATGGTACTGTGCTGTGCTTTTTCAAGGAAAGGCCTCTTCCAAGAGCACTTGTGGAGACAGTTACCAAAGGAAAATCCCACCAACAGAGACACTCAGCCTTTAAGTCTGGGCTTTGGAAAATGAACATTATTCTTTTTTCTAAACAGGACGCTGTGAGCCCGGTCATGTACACTATGAAAATAATTGGTGTGTGTTAGTACGCCTTGTGCCAGATTTCATGCTTGTTGAAAGGTGATTGGATTCAAACCAGCACATTTAAAGGTCAACTGGTTGTTCTTAAACTGTGCAGAATTTTAACTCTTTCATTATCATGGATTTAAACCAAATGGCCATTTTAGGAAGGGGGACAGACTGCATATTGTGTGTTAACTTCCTGACCTTTTTGTTCTTTAATTTTTGGTTAAGTTCTCAGGGATTTCTTGTGGATGAAAAGGGTCAGAGGAATGAGTTCTCAGCTGGCATTTGGAAATGGGTGGGAGTGGAGGCTGAGTTCTTTTTAAACCACTGAATTTAGGTCAGGGCTCTAATAGGACTGTGCACACCACATAAGCAGTGTCTAAATGTCAGGCTGAAAGTTCTCTCTTTTAAATAAGTACTTAAAATTTGTTAGTAATGGCTAGGCTTCTGTCTCTTTCTTCCTTTCAGCAAAGTTCTTTCAGCAACTTTTTAATTTCCTTGAACATAGTGCTGGAGAAAACACCATCTAATGATCAATATTTGACCCAACTGTTTGATGTTAGCTCTGTTTCTGGAGCAGGTATTTCACTAGGCTTTGGGATTTTGATGACATTTCTTCTCCCTGTGATTTTCGATGCATGGGTTAAATGGTTTATTTTGTTGATCTACCAGACTTTTTGCTGGATTTCCCAAAATAAGGTACAGGATCTGATCTGTCTCAAGTAAGTAGGGTGCATTTTAGTCACCTGGTGATAAAGTTTCTTGAGTTTTGGATTAGTGTCCTGATAAGCCCCTAGAAACTTTCAACACTTCATTATGAGGACTAGTTTGGAAGCTACAAAGGCAGTATCTTTCTTGAGGAAAAAAATCTTTCTGAGATTAACATTGGCCATTTCTAAAAATGCCACTGAAAAGTTGACAGGTAAAGGCAGTGAGAATTCACCTTGAGTGCATGTGAACTCTTGTAGTTCTAACTAAAGGCAAATCTATAGAGTCCCATTTTGTCAAGCTGATGATTCAATATTCTCTTCTTTCTTGGTTACTTTGTAGTCTTCTCTTAGTTCTTTCTTTTTATATTCTCCACTATTTTTAGCTGTGAAAACACGTGCTGCTTGTTTAAAAATTCTGTGCTTCATTCGCTCCATCTGTAAAATGGGGATAACATTCCTTACCTCAGTGTTACTGTGAAAATTAAATGAGCTAGCCCATGTAAAATGCTTGAAACAATGCCTGGCACAAAACAGATGCTCAATAATACTAACTCTCATTATTATTACCATAATTTTTGGCTATAATTCTAATCTTTTATATTCTTATGCCACTTGGAGATATTTGACCCACAGGGTTTCTTCTGGGTGGGGTAGTTCAGGTTAAAGGTGTTCTCACCTCTCAGTACCTCCATCTCTTTTGCCTAAATTCCAGCTGAGGCTGGCTGAGAGACATCACACAGGAGGTGGTGAACCTGACCCAGAGAGATGGGAGAGCAAATTGCCATGGTGGTTCTTGAGGGGAGAGTAGGAGAGCCAGACATGGATAGGTGGGGTGGCTGAGTGACTGTTCAGCCACTGATGGGAGAGTCTCAAAGACCAGAGCAGCTTAAATGCAAAAGGAGTACAGCTCAGGGGTGGGTTACAGAAAGGGACCAGTAGGTGGGAGCTAGGAAGCAGCCTGGATAGAGGACAGCTCCCCAGACAGCTGTCCTTCATCTTTGCTCACTGCCTTTGTAGCATTTCTGCTTCCTTGTTAAGGGGAGAGCATGTTTCCTCTAATACCCTCCCCAAGCTAAAGTCCAGTTGTTCTGGAATATCCTCTTTCAAAGACACTGAGTTCTGGTTACCTTCATTTCATGGTTGTTCTCATATTCTTCTCTAATTAATTCACTTATAACCTACAGTTCTTTCTTAAATTGATACATTAATTACGAATCTTTCATCATTAACTTTTGTTCAATTCTCTCCCACCAAAACTTCATATTCACAAAACTAAGGTTTACATTTGAGCTCAAGCAAAAATGGTATAGCTACAAAATACCTGTAATGGTAAGTACCAGGTATTGTAACAAGCCATGACATTTAGAGTTCTGTTGGTAGTTTTGAGAGCATAGTTCTTCAATTATTTTTGACTGTAATCAATAAGAAACAGATTTCACATCATGATCTATATACATATATTTGTGTGTGTGTAGCTTAAGCAAAAGTGTCATGAAACAACGCTTAACCTTACTTCACATGATGAACTTTCATAATTTCTATTCTTTTCTATTTTATTGAAAATAAGGCTGATTGTAACCCAGTAAACATATAATTGGCAGTTTGAAAAACCTTGATCTAGAGGACCATCCAGTGGTTGTCTCTTGAGCTTTTATACACTGTTCATATATTATACATATAATACATGATAGTTGTGGACATCTAAGTTGCATTCTGAGGGATTGCCTTCTCTTCTCATCCTGACTTGAAAAAAATAGAAAAAGAAAGAAAACTCAGATCAAGAACTGGCACATTCCTGCCAAACACATAATCTCTCCTTCCTGGTATGCTTTTTCCTAATAACTGTTATCAATTCTCCAAAAGTAACCATTCTATTGGTTTTTAACACCATAGATTAGAAATTTAGAAACCATTTTTGAAAGAAATTAAAGATCTAAATACATGAAGGACTATACCATCCATGAATGGAAAGACTATATATTATAATAACGGCAGTTCTCCCATAGAGGCAGTGCTATTTCAGCCAAAATGTCAACAAGTTTCATTTCTTTATAGAGATTCGCAATCTTATTCTAAGATTTATATGAAAATACAGTTAGCAAAGAATAGCCAATAGAGCCCTAAAGAAAAAGAACAAGGAGGAAAGACTTAAACTATCTGATGTCATTACTTATTATAAAGCATATTGAGTAAGTGTGGTACTGACACAAAGATAGAAAAATAGTTCATTATAGTGGTCTTATACATCTTTTGTTAGATGTATTTCTATGTATTTGATATTTTTGATGCTGTAGGAAATATTGTTTTGTAAATATCACTTTCTGTTCCAAGCATCAGAAATACAATTGATTTTTCTCTTTAGCAAACTTGCTGAACTCCCTGGTTAATTTAAAGCCTTTATCTACAGATTCTTTTGAATAGCACAATCATATTTTCTAAGAATATTGGCTGGGCACGGTGGCTTTTGCCTATAATCCTAGCACAATGGGAGGCTGAGGCAGGCAGATTGCTTAAGGTCAGGAGTTCGAAACCAGCCTGAGCAGGAGTGAGACCCCATCTCTACTAAAAATAGAAAGAAATGAATTGGCCAACTCAAAATATATAGAAAAAATTAGCTGGGCATGGTGGCACATGTCTGTAGTCCCAGCTACTTGGGAGGCTGAGGCAGGAGGATCACTTGAGCCCAGGAGTTTGAGGTTGCTGTGAGCTAGGCTGATACCACGGCACTCTAGCTGGGGCAAGAAAGCGAGACTCTGTCTCAAAAAAAAATTTATATTTTCTCTTATTCTTTTCCAGTCCTATGCCTTTTATTGTTTCCACTTCTCCCCCTTATTTCTTGGACTAAGATTTCCAGTGTTGAATAGAAATGTTGATGGCAGGAATCTTTTTCTCATTTCTGATTTCAGAAGAAAAGTTCTTAACACTTCAGTATTAAAAATGACTTTTTGTGGTGTTAAAATTTTTTTGTAAATACCTTTATTATGTTTAGAAAGTTCTCTTCTGTTTCTAGTTTGCTAAGAGTATTCTTATCATAAATAGATGTAAAATTTTGTTAAATGGTATTTTTGAATCTGTCAAGATAATAGAGGTTTCTCCTTCATTTCATTAACTTGGTTAACTACATTAAATTGCTATTTTGAATGTTAAGTGAACCTTGCATTCCTGGAATAAACTGGACTTAGCTACAATGTGTTATATTACTGGATTTAGCTTGTTAATATTTTATTTAAGATTTTGCATTTATCACATGAGAGAGTTCTGGCTTGACTTTTCTTTTAATAACTTTGTCATGTTTGGGTATAAAGGGTGTGTTGGCCTTGTAATTTTAATACATCTGAAGGATCTTCAGTAATGTCCCTCTTTCATTTCAGATATTGGATATTTGTGTTTTTCGTTTCCTTATTTCCTTCTTGATTAGTCTCACTAGGGATTTATCAATTTTATTAGTCTTTTCAAACAACCATCTGTTGCCTTTGTTGATATTCTCTACTGTATATTTTAAATTTTTCACTTATTTCTATTATTTTATTATTTCATTCCTTCTATTTCCTTTGGATTATACTTGTTATTCTTATGTGATGTTTTGAGATCGAGCATGAGTAATTAATTTTTAGGCTTTATTTTTATCTAATATATACATTTAAGACTATAAATATCTCTCCAAGATCAGATTTGGCTATATTGTACAAATTTTCTACTATAAGGTTTTCAATTTTATTCAAATCAAAATGTTTTCTAGTTTCTATTGTGATTTCTTCTTTGACTCCTATGGTCTTCGGAAATTTATTACTACATTTCTAAATATATGGGGATTTTCCATTTATCTTTTTGTTATCGATTTCTAGCTTAATTCTACTGTGGTCACTTTAAAAGATTATGTATTCCTGCCATTGCTAGGGCTGTGCTCTGTAAATGTTGATCAAAGTTTTAAAATCATATTGTTCACATTTTCTGTATAATTGCTGATTATTTTTCTGCTTATTAATCCGTTACAAGGAAGGTGGGTTAAAATGTCTTATGATTTTTGGACTTACCATTTTTTCAAATTCTGTCGACTTTTGCTTTAAATATTTTGGGTCTATGCTATCAGGAACACATACTTTAAAAATTATCTTATCTTGCTAGTAAATTCAGCTATGTATTTCCTTTTTATATCTCTCTTTATCTCTATTAATGTTTTTGTCTTAAAATCTACTTCGTATGCTACGAGCATGGCTACTTCAGCTTTATTTCAGGATAGTGCTCGCATAGTGACATTATTTCCATCCTTTCACCTTCAGTCAAAATTTTTATATACTTATAGTTAAGGAATGTTTCTTGTAAGAAACATATAGCTTTTAAACTCTAGCCTAACAAATTTTGTCTTTTGATTGAAATATTTAATGTTTATAATTTATGTAATTATTGATATATTTGGGTTTAAATCTATTATCTCATTATTCACATTCCATTCATCTCATTTTTTCTGTTTCCCCTTTTTATCCTTTTTTCTTTTTTTGATTGAGGTTTTAAAAAAATTATTATTAGCCACTTTTCCTGCTCTATTGGCTTCTACTACTCCCAACTTAAACGCTTGTTGATATGTTTTAATTTTATATCAATAATTAACCCCCTCGGGACAATATTATTGAATATACTTAATATTTAGGTATAACCCACAGAGTGAGCCCCCTTTTTGACTCTTCACTTTTTTCACCATCTCAGTCTTCTAGCTGTGATCATTTTCTCTCTGCCTTAAGAGGACCTGTAATGCCTCTTTGAGGATGTGACTGCTATCGAGGAGTCTCTCAGTGTTTGTTTTAATGAAAGTGTTTTTATTTTGCCTTTGTGTCTGAAATATATTTTCACCATGTATAGAATTCTAGGTTGGTCATTTTTTTCTTTTGATATGTGAAGATGTTCCATTGTTTTCTCCTTTCATTGCCATCCTATGTCTTCTAAATCTTACCTGGATAGGTAGAAACATTTAATTTCACTCAAAGGATGAATAAAAATGCATCCAAAACTTCATGGTTTTATTTTTTATAGCATTTAAAGTTTACACATATTAGTATAAAATATTTTTTTCTCTGCACAGTGAGTGCAAATGATCAAAGGAATCAAATATTTGATTACTTAACATAGAGCTCTTTGCTTAAAATATAGACTAATGATCAGTCCAGGTTTATTGAAACATATTCTAGGGAGTATTTTTCTAACTCATGAAAAGAGAGGGAGCATAAAATGTATATAAATCTGGGTTAAAAGAAATATGTAAAAGTATATAAAAATAATGCAAAAAGCACATATGCATATATCTTGCTCAAACTTGACTTCCATAGACTCAGAGTAGTTCATTCTCTAAGAATCTCGTGTGATTCCATATCCTTTTCATATGAAGTTAGTACAAAAGATTCTGCCTTGTATTAGTTTTCCAGATAATTTACCCTTTTTGTTTGTTTGTTTGTTTGATAGGGTTTCACTCTACTGCCAAGGCTGGAGTACAGTAATGTGATCATAGCTTATAGCAGCTTCTTACTGCAGGGCTCAAGTGATCCTCCCGTCTCAGTCTCCCGAGTAACTGGGACTATAGGCATGTGCCACCATACCTGGCTAATTTTTTTTTATTTGTTATAAAGATGGGGTCTTGCTATGAGGCCCAGGCTAGTCTCAAATTCCTGGCCTGAAGTGGTTCTCCCACTTCAACCTCCCAAAGTGCTGGAATTACAGGTATGAGCCATCATGCCTGGCTACACTTTTATTTTTATATAGTTGTTGCTTAGCTGTGTTTCATTGAATATTCTCATCTTTGAATATCAGTAGTCAGAAAAATAACTAAATGTGACACCTTATTACTGAGCATATTTGGTCTACAATTGTGTATTTGACTTATGGTGGGTTTTTTTCACCTAAAAAGTATTTTGGCTACAATATTAACTTTTTTTTTTAGCATTAATATAAAGATTGAAATGTGAACTAAGTGCTCTTACTTTAAAAATATTTTTCCCATACTAAAATGCACTACAGTATCGTGTAGCAATTAAGACTGTGGGTTTTATATTAAGATAAATCTGAGCTCAAATAGCTCTGTTACTTGCTAGTTATGTATGCTTGGAAAAATAACTCCAACTTTTTAAGCCTTAGTTTCCTTATCTGCAAAACACAGTCCATAATTTCTACCTGACCATGCTATTTTAAGAATAAATGAAATAGAAAATGTGTAGGTATCATGTCCATATGTTGGCAGCCATTATTGTTGTTATTACCCATTTCTGTGGTATGGTATTGACTACTAAGTTTGTTCACAGAATAATATATTGTGTTGGCAGATAATATTCTGGTAGAATGGTTCTTTATAAAATAAATAATTGAAAATAACTTACCATTTTATTTTTTAGGGGACATAAAGGTAGGTATATTTGGTAATCATGTGAGCCAACAGCATATAATAAAGTCTATATTGTTAACTTAATAAGCATTTATTGAGTCTCCAACAATAAGCTCAACACTTTTTAAAACACCATGGTGGGGGAGTTTCAAGCATGTGAAAGGCTACCCCCAAGTCTCTTGATTCTGCCTCCCTGATGCGTGTCTGTCTCTTTCCATCCCTGCCGTGAGTGCTGTGTTGCAGTCCAGCATTGCTTGCCTGGGCTTTTGCAGTGGCTGCCTTACCACTTGCTTCCCGTTTCATGTCTCTAATTCATCCTTTATACTTTTGCCAGAAACTATCTTTCTAAAACAAAATCTCGCTGTAATCATTCACCCGTTCATACACAGCTTGTTCCCTGTGATAAGCGGTTCAACCTCCCTAGCACAGCGAGGCTCTCCACGACCCTGCCCCGCCAGCCGCCTCACTTCCTGCTTTCTTTCCTACACTCTATGCTCCGGCCATAAGGACTAACTGCAAGTCTCCCTCAGGACCATGTCCTTTTAAGCTGTTCTTTTGGCGAGAAATGTCTTCCTAGCCACTTCTCACCTCTCAAAATCGTACTTATTCTTTAAGATACAAGATAAACACCATCTTACCTATGAAGTATCCCCAGACTTAGAGGATGAGTTTAAAGTTAGGCTACAGGGAGGAGTGAGGGTTGTAGCATTCCCAGATAGGCAGACAAAGTGTAGAAAAAAACCTTGAAATGGGAGCCAAGGACAGAAAACTTGCAGGATGCTGTCTCTGCTGGCCTCCTTCCCCATGCTTCAGTGGGAGATGGTCTTTCCTTTTGGCCTTCTCGTCTTCTGACTGGCTGCTGAGAACTACTGTACCTGGGAGGCCAGGGGACATCTCATTGTTCTTCCAGCAGCTACAGCTTGAGATTCTTTTACTTGCCTCTCTTTTGACTCCTCGGGGCTCCTGCAGAGCTGTTTACTGCCTGGACCTTTCCTATACTTTTTCCTCCCCTTAGTCCAAGACCTGGCTGCTCCTTCTTACTTTTCCTCAGAACTGACTCATGGTGGGATCTGTTATGCTTAAATTAGCTGTGACAAAGTTCCCCTGCTTCCCTTCAGCACCTATGGATTGGGTGCCCAGCCCTTGTGCTGGCCCCATTGGCACTAACCCTGGCTCTGTTCATTCCCTCCCATTGTCCTTGACACCAAAAGGTCCTGTGCTGTGCCAGGGAAGCTCATCAGGCCAAGTTTACATCTTATATGTTCATAAATCTAACCTCATTTTAAAAGAAGTGTCTCCAAAGCATGTGACCCTCTAAGAGACTGAGGACATGAAAAAAGGGCAGGGGTGGTGAGGAAGTGGATCAGGACAGAGTGTGGAAGGGAAGCTATAGGAAAAGGTCAGGCACAATTGGAAGGGAAAAAGGCAAAAGCCTTGGGCAAACAGGCCAGAAGTGTAGCCAAGAAGAAAGGGTGAAGTCAGAGGTGGGTTAAAGGAAGGAATGATGAAATGAGAAAAAAAAATGCAGAGGCTGCAAAGTGGATTATTCCTAAGGGGGGGAGGGTTGGGGAGAGGGAGGGAGAATGAGAGAGAATTTCCAGGAGACTTAGCATTTGAAGGGGAAACTCAGGTGCCAAAAATGACATAATAATAGTTGAAAGAAGAGAAAAATCAATATACAGTCAATCCTCATTATTCACAGATTATGTATTTTAGATTCACATACTTGCTTTGTAATCTCAAAAGCAAGACTTGCCGTGCTTTTGCAGTCATTTGCAGACTAGCATAAAACAGTGAAAAATTTGAGTTGCCTAACACATACGTTCCCGGCTGAGGTTGAACAAGGCAATTCTTAGCCATTTGTTTCAGCTCGCATGCTGTAAGCAAATATCCTTTTCATGGTATATTTAATGCTGTGCTTTGGAATTTTTGTGCTTTTTGCTAGTGATTTGCCACTTGAAATGGCCTCATAGCATAATGCTGAAGTGTTGTCTAATATTCCTAAGCACAAGAGGGCTGTCACGTACCTTTTGGAAGAAATAGGTATGTTAGATAAACTTCATTTACTCCTGAGTTATAGAGCTGTTGGCAATGTGTTTAGCGTAAATGAATTAACAATATATATTAAATAAGGTGTCTTTAAACAGAAACACACATAAAACAAAGTTATGTATTGATTGGTTGATGAAAATGTGACCAGAGGCTCTCAGAAAACTAACCTTGTATTTCTACTAGGAGCAATGGTTCAGTATTTGCTAATTCAATGGCCTCGGTGACTTTAGAGAAACCAACTACCACAAATAACAAGAATCAACTATGAACACATTTTATTTAAGCTGAAAATATGGTCTATGTATTTGCATGTTTAGACATTTTGTAGAATTATAGTCAACCCAAGCAAAATGGAACTCCTTTTATTTGACTTTGGAAGATACTCTATTCTCTTTTGTTTAGAACAAAACTTTAAACAAAATTTTATTTTGTTTTGGTTCATTTTAGCAGACATTTACAGATGAATTTGCTGAGTAGGTTAGGCACAGTTGAGTTAGGCACAGTTTGTGCCCCCAAAGAATTCCCAATTGATCATGGAAGACAGGAGATGGGTGCAATCAGCAGTGTTGGCATTAGTTTGTATTAGATAGAGTTGAAGAAAGTCCCAGCTTCTCCTGATCATCCAGTAACCCAGCCTGGGCACAGGAAATAACCGCAGACTGTCCACAGAGCAGATACCTAGAACATGCCGGTGAAGGCGGACATTATCTTAGAGCTCCAGGAGGTTACAGATGGAAGAGCTCCTAGAGGTCCAGCATGTGGCAAAGACTGGCGTGTGTTTAGACATAGAGCTAGAACTGAAAACCAAGCCTCATGGCTGAAGCTGAATCCTTTCTAACTAAACCATACATGCTCTGTGTGTCCTAGTTACTGGGGTCCTGGCTTCCAGATGAGCTCATGTTCCAGAAATTCCACTTAGGTCAGATGTTTAGAAGTCAGTCTGGAATTGTTCCAGGATGAGCTCCAAGGGGTCTATTTTGCTGTATACGAGCATTTTTATAGAAGGAAGCTCATAAACTTCTTGTGATTCTCAAAGGATTTCATGACTCTAAAAAATATAAGAACTTCTGTGCATATTCAGAAGCTGACTTTGTACTATAAACAGTAAACTGGATTTGGGTTAATGGTGTCTTTGACATTGTTTTTTGCCCCCCGTCAATTCAGCAGATTTTTTTTTTTTTTTTTAAAGAAAATGCTTATTGTTGGCTAGGGTGTGGTGAAACAAAACTTCCTATAAGGTCTGTGGAAGTATACGTTGGTACAGAATTTCTAAAAAGACATTGTGTACTTTTTGAACCATGTACCAAATTTGTCCTTCAATAATATATTCTAAAGAAGTAATTAGAAGGTAATTAGAAAAAGGAGGTAATTAGAAATTATTTATGAAGATATTCACAACACTTTTGTTCATAATATAAAAACTAGAAATCAAAGTGTCTAAAAATTATAGGTTTAAAAGATCATTTAACATCACAAAAATGGTCTATGACAAGACATGATGTGAAAAAAAAATCACTGCATATATAGTGTAATCACAATTTGTTTATGTGGGACCAGGAGAACATGTTAACAGAGGTTATCTTTTGGTAATGGGACTATAGGTGCTTTGTTTTCCTTCTTTATCTTTTTTGTACTTTTAAAATTGTTTAAATGATTACATATTTTTAAAATCAGAAAAAATATTAAACCACATTTTGTCCCACTTGAACTATAATTTACCTAAGGGAAGTCCTGTCTTTATTTCTTAGTTCCTACATTTTAAAATGTCCCATCACTCATTTTGGCTGAAAGTTAAAATGAAATGTCAGCTATTTCACATTTATTCAGTTATAAGCCCTTTCTTTCCCCACAGTATCATTTCAGCTTAAACCTTTGTATTTGTATTTGCAACTTTGGTCTCACTTCTTTTCTTTGTCCTTTTTGTTATTTCTCTGATCTTTTTTTAAAAAATTTAAATTCTGCCTTCTTTTCTTTGGCAGCATTAACCATTTTCTTCTCTGCTGGGGATGTGATTCATATCATTCAGTTTTTCAAATATTCACCCCTTTTCCCCTTGTTTCTTTATCCTGGTTTTTATAATAATTTTTTAAGGTAGAGTAAGCATTCATGGAATAGTTTCTTCCAAACTTTAGAGCCTTGGTAATTTGTTTGCATTAATTAAAAAATCTTTATTCCCTTTGAGATTTCCCAAAGTATTGTCCCATTATATCAGGAACATGTGTGTATATGTGTGTATATAGGTATGCATGAGAATGAGTGTGTTCACATGTGTGCATTCATGTTTATGCTCATGTGTGTGCACACATGTGCAAGTGTGTGCATGTGTGTATGAATACATATTCTGGTTCCTCCAGGTCAGGAACTGTGTCATTTCCTATTTACTGTGCAGCAGCAGGGACTCCAGCAACACTGACTGTGTGTTTGCCTGTCTCGTTTTAGCCACCTTTCAGAGCTTGCCATCTGGGCCTCAGACTGTCTGCACAGGAGGGGAGTGCTCTTATCCACTCTGGTACCAACAGGCTTGTGTCTGTACTTTGACAACTTAGATGAAGATGATACAAATTGGGTTGGCTATGTGGTCTCTCTAGCTTCTTCCTGGCTGGGCTGGAGACAGGCAGGATGACATTTCATCTCTCCAAAGGCCTGCAAATTAACAGAGAGATACATGTAATAGACAAGACAGTGAGACTCAATGTTTGTAAGTGTAAATGTAGCTTGAGTTAAAATGGTACCTTGAGGAAGCAGGTAAGGACCAAATCAGGAGACTCTCTAACTGGGTGAAAAATCAAGGCTAGGATTTATAGGATGAACATTTTTATATGTACATTGGAATTCAAAATGTGTATTTGTAATTAAAGTACTATGCTTATTTTATTTCAATAAACCTAAGGTCTGGCTTTGAAGTTGGCTCCAGGATATATCCATCAGCACTGAGCCCTGAAAATTTGCCTGCTAAATCAATCCTATGATGCAAAGAACCAGGCAAATATGATAGAACACTGGCTTGCAGTGTGCAAATAACTGTGGCTGTATTATAGAGTGCTCAGCTCGGTGTCTCGCAGTGGAATAAAACGTACATTGACATGCGTTCTGGGATTGGGAGCTCTTCGTTCTTCATCAGAAGACATAGCTGGGTAGAGAGAAGGATAACCAGTGAGGAGAATGCTTTGTCCCAATGTTACTTTCTTAAAATTCAAAATCCCATGGTGAAAATTGGGCTTTATTAGATTTTCCTGATAGGAAAAAAGCATGCAAATTGTACTGGATTTCTAAATATGTCTCAGTGGCAGGAAGAGAGCTCTGATGTGCATGGAGAGTGATGAATAATGTTAATGCCCTGACACTGGCCCTGGCCATCAAAGGTTTTTGGAAACACTGTGAAAAAGTTGATATTTTTCTCTACTTTCTGTGCCATCTTATGGTATGTCCTCTCTTTTTTTTCCTGCTTTTCAAAAGCCCCCTTCACAAGAAATGCTAGCTTTCAGGAATGACCAGTCAAGTACACATTTGTACAGAGGTAACATTTAGGTTAATTCCATTTAGATATTTGAATTTGACATTGAATCTTTTATTTAGGAATGAAATGAATCTTTCCGACATGCAGATGAATGAGGCATTTATGCTTTTGGGTGGGGAGAGTAGGTTTGGGGGCACTTTCCTGTTTGCAGTCCTGGCTTTAAATCCCATCTGGCATTAGGAAAACAAACAACTAAACAGAAACTCTTCTAGTATGGGGAGTCTGGTTTCTTCTAAAAGTCTTTCTTTCTTAAAAGCATCTCCCCTTTTTTTTCTAACCATAATGATTTTAATTTTCAAGTAAAAGTGAGTACATCAACCTTAATGTCAAATACAATTGAAAAAGAAGATGCAGACTGTTGGAAAAGATGTTGGAAATGATTATATTCCAGGCTTGGAGCTTATTGAAGTTGATCAACTGTCTAACAGATTCAGACTGTATTTAGATCATTTTGCTTTGGCTTCCCCACTTCAGTGTGGAGGAGGCTGTTTTGTAGCCTGATCTTTTTTGCAGGGAGAATGAAACTGCCTGAGGGACAATATACAGCATTGGAGAGGGATGAAATACAGTCTCAAGGGCTTCCGTGCTATACCACCTACCTCAAACAGCAGATATTGCAGAACTGCTTTTTAAAAAATGTTGCCTTTCACATGTCATGCTAAAAATATATACCTTAAAAGATTTTTAAAAACTTGAAAGAACTGGAGAAGCAGGCTGTAGTTATATAAAAGCAATATACATGATCATGGAAGTAAAATAAAATGCATAAAGTAAGACATATTAGAGCTTTCCTATATTCCAAGGGAGCTTTTGAAAATATATTTAAAACATAATAAGAAAGGTAACAGAGAACTGAATAGTCCCTATGAAAGTGCAGAAGGCTGTAGAAAATTGTTTAATAACATTGATGAGTCAGGTAGGATGTCCTTATTCCCTTTGACTTTTCATCTCTCTTTTAAAATTCACCTTCAGAAAAACTTACATGATCAATTCTACTTGACTGACTCCAATTTGGTCCTCTGTTTGAACTCTACTTATCTGCACATTTTGTAGATGTCCTCTCTAGTTGTTCATTGTGTGGCTTGTCACCCTGACTAGGCTCTCAGCTTACCAAGGTCAAGAAATATGTCTTTTATATCTTTGGAATTTCCTATATAGTTTCAGTATAATAATTGTGTTTGCAGGTGGTGTTTAACAAATGTTTCCTGACTCACTGGATACTTCCAGATTTTAAAAAAAGTTAATAGAAAGATCTTCAACTCTGCTTCCATTATTAATATTTATGTGCTATATTCTGAAAAACTTGTAGGAAACCAGATAAGATAAAAGCAGGAGGAACAAGTTGCAGGTATAAGCAGGAGGAACAAGTTGCAGGTATAATAGAGAATGTAAAAGGCATTTAATAAAATCTTAACATGAGATAATAAAGAGTAATAACAATACAACAACCTTATATTCTATAGATTCTTGATTCTTCTGAAAGCACTTTCATATAATAAAGAACAGAGGGCTAAAGGAAGGACTAGAAATAAATGCAAGGAACACCAAAGAAATGTAGGTATAATAAAGGAAAAGGATCAAAGAAAGGCAAAGAAAATAATAGCCAAGAATAAAGAAATGGAAGGAGAACTCACTAACAACTTGGAGCAGTTGTTGGCTAAATAGTCCAGTGGGCAGAGTATTGAATAAATATTTACAATGTTGGTGATCCTGTAGCAGGTAGGGTACACTGTCTGTAGACCATAGCATGTATTGACTTGTTTTCTACTACGTAAATTGGGGAGGGAGTGTCCTGAATTCTCTCAATCTCTTTCTCTCCCATTTTCATTCACTAGGGTTAATATTGATACTAGTTTGGCTATGTTTACTCCAAATATTCTATCCACATCATCAAAAACATGAAGTGTGGTATTCAGTTTTAGTAGCTTGGTTAGTGGTTTCACAAAAACTCAGCTAGGCTTGCTGCAGAGAGCACCACTGAATTTTTCCCTTGCTATAAGGTTCTGAAAATGTCCTAACCTTAAGAAGCAGGTCTAAAATTACTGTTAATAATGCTAAATGTAGTAACTCATTATAAAGAAATTCCAAGAAGAGAAAGACATCCTAGCTATGCTATAACTAATATTAAATCTAGAACTGAAGATAATTTTTTACAGATAAAAAAGTTCTACCTGTCACATGTCAGAGGCTACAAACAGTCCTAAAACGACCTTTATTACTACTTTGGAGGGGATGAGCTTAGTATTTTAAATGATATTTTAACTGCTGGCCTCTGGCAACATTCCGGGGGTGGAGATCTCCTCTCTTACTTTCAGATCTGTTTTGCTCAGAAATGGTAATTCACTTTGGTTGAAGGGCAGGTGATCTACTCCAAAATGCCAGGATTAGTAAATTTTTGAAAGCAAGTTGAAAAAGATATATAAGTGATGGTTCAGATAAAAGTCATCAAATTCTTAGAAAGTTTTGGCTGTAAACAAATGAGAAGATTCTCCCAGATTAAATCTTGTTCCTGTTGACAATGCTATAGTAGAGGCAGAGTTTTTAATTTAATTACTTTCTTTGTTGCTGAAAGTATGGATCAACTGTTAATATTTTCAAGATTCAGAGATCAACACTTCTATTTTGGCAATAATTCTACTTTTCACATTTTGAGTTTTGAAATAGTGCAGAGAGCTCTTTCCTCTGGCACCTTGAAGACCTGTGTTCCAGTCCTAGCACTGGCGTTTTAGTGGCTGTAGTGACTGGGTGAATCATTTAATCTCTTCCAGCCTCAGTTGCCTCAGCTGTTAGAGGGGGTATTTATATCAGTCCTGCCTTATAGATATAGTAATAATTTCCATTTCCCAATGCCTGCCATGTGTCAGGTACTTGCTGTGCCTTATCTTACCTTTAAGTCTCTCATTAACTCTGCAAAGAAGGAATGATTATCATTCATGGTTAGAAGGTGGAGGCTCAGATTATTTAGGAAGATGCCTGAGGTCACACAAATGAGTGCCAAAGCCACATATAAAACCTTCATATGCATGTTCACAAAGTCCCTGCTTCATCCTCCATGGAGTTTTGAGAGTCATTTAAAATGACATGTGTGAAAGTGTTTTGCAAGCGGCAAAATTCCTTGTCAATGAAGTTTATTATTATCATTATCATCCTGATGAATATAAATTAGTTAACATATATTTATTGAATTCCTCACAGGAATAACTAAGTATAGTGCTGAGTCAGATTTCATTTTGGATAATCTATGGAATTAGGTATTTTCTCTAACTGTAGTATTGTATAAGTTGTATTGTAAGTAAATCTTAAATATTTCCAAATAGAAATCTCTTCTATTCTTGGGATCAGGTTTTAATTTCTTTCATATTATATTTGGAGGAAAAAGGAAAAGAAGAAAATTTGCTAACCAAAATTGAATGAAGTTTCAAGAAACAAGAACAATAGAATATAGTTCAACCTTCAGAATCAGCAAATAAAGCCCCCTGACATCATGAATGTTGATAGGAAAACTCCAAAGGAAATGACAGAAATATACCACGGGGATTAGCAAATTTCTGCTGAAAATTCATGTATTCACAAATGCTCTGGACCAACAGTTTAACTGTCTCTGTCTGCTTCTTTGCTTCTTATTTTTAGATTCTTTAATGACCAGTGGGGTTGCTGAAATTTACTTGAGGAGTTTATCCTTGATTCAGAGGTATATGACTTTCTGTGTGAAGATGGCTGGGAATCCACACAACTTTCCTAAAATAAGCACCAAGTTTTGGAAAGAATTTTCTCTTGTGGAAAACATCCTATTCCCAAAGAGAGGCATCAGCATGAGATCACTTTTTCTCCCCCAAAAAGGAAGATTAGGGGAGTAAGTCTGTCACGCAGCCAGGAATTATTGACTTTCATGACAGGTTAACACTCGAGACAGACTTTTCCCTTGGTCTTTCGGAAGAACTGCTAAAGTAACGATGAAAATTCATGGGACTCTATAGAGGAATCAGCTGAGACTAGAAGTAAGCTGTTCCTTGGCACCTTCTCTGTTTCTTTATAAAGTGTGGATAAAAAGGAACACCTTAGAAAGTCGTTGTGAGGATTAAGTGGCATAATGCATGTGCTATTCCTGGCACAAACCAGTCATCACCACTGAATCCCAGGCCATTTTCCTAAATATGCTTATCTAGTTGTCCTTTAAGTCTTGGTGTCAACTATTGATTCTGTTTGGCCCATGTGGATATTTAAAGAGTTCAGAAAAATGTTTTCAAATTGAGAAAAGATGGAGGAGGCTGCCTTTCTGGGCCTCACCAGGGATCTGTGTTTTGGTGGGATATAGCTTCAGTTTGGGTTTGGCAAGAGCTGCATGACAGGACTTGCATGAGTATTGTAGAGGGTGAGCTTATGCCATCAGACAGGTGACCAGATGCTTGTCTTTGCTCACCTAGGTGGAATGAATGTAGGGTCACTCAACCATACATTGTTCTGCAGGTGAGATGGGATAGGATAGCCCTTGGCCAGTTCTTCTGTCAGAGATTTTGGTCATATTTGTGTGTCTACTAGGCTAAGGCAGAAGCCCAACTCGGAGGATAGGACCACTACATGGCCAGGCATGGTTTTCTTTAGCTCAGAGGCTGGATTTGGCTGAATCTGAACAGACAGGATTGCAAAAACTCAGCTAATTATACAAGTGATATTTGTAATGAAAAAAGATGGATAGCACAAGAGTTGGATACGAGCCCGATTTTGCTGTTTGGATTTGGTCATATTCTTTCTTGAGTACAGGAACAAGAGGGCAGCCTAATATTGTCCCTGAAGCCCTCTGCCCACAGCCAGTCAGAACTAGCCTTAGAAGCTAAGATGCTAGCCAGACATAGGGTCCAGGCCCTTTTTGTCCAAGTTCCTGGGCCTGGGGTAAGCATATACATGTCAGAATGCCTTTTAACACAATCTTGGCACTGTGGGAGGTGGAATCAATGTTTTAGGCTTTGGGCACTCCACTTGGGCTTTGGGCTTTACCTCTGGCCAGTGTCCTCTAGTGGAATGAGCTCTGCTCAGGGAGTCAGGGGATTACTGATTGCCAGTTGATTTTAGACAAGTTACTTTATGTCCGTGGGCCTCATTTTCCTCAGAGCAAAGGCATCTCTAAGTTGGGTCTCAGTGTAAACATTCTATTAGTTTTTGTGGTCTACCTCTGCCCCGGGCACAAAAATGTATGTGTGTGTGGGGGGGTGGGGGGGGTGGGTGTATGTCCTCCACCCATTGCAGCGCCCGGTTTGGGGGATGTTCCTCTGAACTGTTCTTGGCTCCTCTTCTTCTATCCAAAATTTTCAGTGCAAAAGAACAAGATTAAGTTTGAATGGATCATTGTTTCTTATAAGATAAACGACTGCTGATAGGGGATGACCTATTTCTAAAGCAGACAACTAAGGAGAAGTTTATGGCTTTCTATTCTTTAGACTTAACCAGTTTTCCTTCTTGGAACATGTTTTATGGAACTTGACTAATCACCCTGGCAATATGTTGCCGACATTTTGTTGGCTAGAGATCAAGATCTCTAATAGACCAGCACATCAGCTCTGCAGGGCCCAGACAATGTGAAAACAGCAAGAGGTGGGAGAAAGCACTTGCAATGAATTTTGGAGTCAGAATCTAATAGAAAAGTAGAAAGGGGACAGGGCTAGTTAATTTCTGGAAGAATTGCAAGTGACCAATACATAGAAAAGATGCCTAACTTCCCTAATAATGAAAGAAATGCAAATAAAAATAATGCTATCATTTCTCTGCATCATTGTGGCAGAAATGTAAATGGTTGGTTAAACCTGGTGTGCCTGAGAGTTTGAGAAAATGGGCCCACCCATGCAACTACCTGATACAACCTTTTGGAGGGCAGTTGGCTTGTATGTACTGAAATGTAAAATGTATAGTCTCTTTGCCTAACAATTGTCAGCCCAGGACTTATCCTAAGGGGATAACTATACATATATAAAAATACATTTATGTAGTGAATACATTTATGTAGTAGTGTGTTTGCAAAAGCATATTCATGCGGAAAACTAGAAATAATAATGTTTATCAATAGTGGACTGGCATTAGTAAATTATGGTAACTACCTACTGGGAAATCTCATGTAGCCAATACAAATGATGGTGTAGAGCTTCATATATTCACATGGAAAATTATTTAGGGAAACAAAACAAGTTATAAAATAGAATGATCACATATATACAGATATAATAATAGAAATATGAGAGGTTGTCCTTTTATATCTTAAGAGGTAGGACTTGAGGCTACCTTTACTTCCTTTCCCATTAACTCCCAGCTTTGCCACTCACAATCTCTGTGTCCTTAGGGAAACTTATTTAACTTTTCTTACTCTTGGTAAAAATAGGGATAATAATACCAACCTCTTAGAGTCTGTCGTGAGAATGAAGCAATAAAATTCATGTCAAGCACCTGGGGTGGAATAAAAATAAATACTTAAATTTGATTTTTCATTTAGTTTCCATTTTTCTTTTGTTATGAGTGCAAACAGCTGTGTTCCTATGCCCAAGACTTAGAGAGAGAGCTAAGTGGGCTTTGAATAGCTTCCATTTATTTTAATGCAGGAAGAGCCCTAGTTCCAAATATGCGGAACAGTATTTTCCTAAGGCTGCAGCATGTCAGAAAAAGGCCATATTGAGTCATTGTTTGCTGAAGCCAGGAAAGGAGATTGAGTGGCTGATGCTGGTGGACGGCCTAAAATAATACTTCATTCTTGTCATCCTTACGCAGTTTAAGATCAAGTGATTTTGGATAGATCTACAGTTTCCCTCTTGGTTTGGAAGAATAAAGCTTTTGTTATTTATACTCTTAAACAACAGAGCTTTGTCCTATACTCAGGAGCATGCAAACCAAACAGAAGATTTCCGCAAGGGCCATCCCATTTACTGTGAGGAGTGAGTCCAGGTGGTAAGTAGACATTCTCCGCTTCAACCACCACATCATCAGCAAAAGGGAATAGCCAAGACTCACAGGAACACAATAGCCAGTCAGGTTTGGGATTCAGTTCTCCTATATCGTGCCAAAGTTGGTGGGCTCCACCATTTTGAAACTCCTGTTCACTTGGGGCCTGGTTTGCTGTACAAAACAAATAAATAACCTAGTTTTGCTTTTCCACATCTGAGATAGAAAAATGGAAATGGCAATATTTTGAGTGTTTCTTAGTTTGGGAATTTCTGGTCCACAGATAATTATTTCAAATACTCCTATGTAATCTTTTCAGAGATTACTGATTTCAGATGCTGTGGAATAGGTGATAATTAGGGCTCAAGAGAGTCAATCAATGGTTGAAGGATCATTAGAAAGACACATCCTATATCCCTATTCTCATATCATTCTCCTGCACTAAAACAACTCGTGGTTTGCTACCGTACAGCCCCTCCCATGTGCAATTTTCACTTAGCAAAAGGTCATGTCTGAGTAGAGTATATGAAGTTGGGATCAATTCTGATTCATAATAATTGTAGCTAGTAAGTATGAAAACGTATAAGGTGCCAGGCTTTTTGTTATGTGGTTTGCATGCACTATCTCTGCGTTCCTTAAGGAACAATCCATGGAAGATTGGTTTTATAAGCATTGAGGGGTGGTGGAAGTGGGCAAATGAAAATGCAGATTCCTCAGCTCTATTCTAGACCCCTGGGATCATCATATAGTGGGAACCAGGGATCTACCATTTTAACGAGTATCTTGGGTAATCCTTACACACATGAAGTTCAAGAGGTAATCTGTTATAAGCATGACTCAGGTGTGATCTCCTTTCCTTCCACTCTTCTGATTTCTGTGCTCAATTCTCAAGGCAAAAGGAAAAAAGGACTTTGAGACATTGAGCAACTCATGTCTCTTTTAGTAGCTGGTGATTACAAAGGTATCTCCATAGTCAAATTGTTTTTGAGGCACTTTGTGTGGTATTTACCTCTCTTGTGGGAGGGTTAAATGATTGAGAGGGCTTCTTGCTTGGTGGTGGCCTGTGCTCTGGATGTAGAGAGGGAAGACTCAGGGGCCACAGGGACAGCGGGATTTATGGTTGGTTGTATAGGTTGTATAACTGTGTGTGGTAGTCCTACACAAAGAAGTGAAAGCTTGGCATTCTCCTTGGCCTGGGGCTGTGCACATAGGGCTGGCCACTCCTGAGAAGGTGGAGGAGAAGGTGGCTGGTGTGGTGATGTGATTCTCTGGGCCCAGAAAGCCCTACCTTACCCCCGTCTTCATTGTCATTTTCCATGGGGCCTAAAATGTTCACTGGTGGTGGTTTCTTTAGTTCTCAGCTTTATTTCTAGAAATCCCCTATTAAAGTGAAAAGCCACTTGGAAGATAGCAGGAATACTTAATCCTATTTTCACAGATTGGTTTAATCTGCTGCTCTGGGGCTGGCACACAAAAGGATTTATTTGATGGGAAGGAGGGTAGGCCCCTCGGCAGGCCACTCTGGTGGAAGCAGGTAGGGAGGACAGGGAGACTATTTTGTGTTGGGGGAGAAGTGAGTGGGAGAGGGGCTAAAGACACACTGGACCTGTGCCACAATTCTGAGGGCCACCCTCCAGAATACACTGTTTCTTAAAATTCTCCAGCCTGTTCCATCCTCCTCCTCTCCTGTGCTGAGGAACTATCCCTCCGGTCATGAGACTGGACCGCAGCCATGCTGCAGGTGGGGAGGTCTCAGTGGTGCAAGTGGGCGTTGGAGGGAGACTTTATGTCTCACTCTGTAGCTGCATCAGCAGAGTGTGGAGGGGAGGAATAATCACCCACCTCTGTGTCTGAGACACCCTTGGCCCCCAGCGCATTGTTCTGCCAGGAGCAGGATAATTAGAAGAAATGAAATTTCACTTAGCCCATTCAACTCCTAGCCTGCCCCATACAAAGCTTTCAAATATGTAATCGTCTCCAGTGACTATGGTGGGCATCCCTGCATTTCTTTATCAACTTGTTGAGAAAGATCAGAGATGATTCTCTAACCCTAGTAAAGAGCTTGTCTGTGGGTCTAAGTCTTAGCCTTTGATTTCATTAGAATTTTGATTTTGCATAAGGTACTCTGTTTCATTTTTACAGCATTTTTTGTTCAACTGAAAACGTCCCTCAATTTTTCCAATGTTTACTTGTCCTTTCATGTTAATTCATGTGGTGAGTGGTATGGCTTCATTAATTTACTCAGCAGGGAGTAACCACCTTCCACGGAGAGGAGGTGGGTGGGAAGGGCTTCCCAGAGAAGGAGCTCATTTTCCCTGGTCTTCGTGGTGGGTGCAGATGGAAGGGCTGCGTCTGCAGATGTGTGGCTCTGAGCACAAGCATGGGCTCTTCCAGGAACAGGAAGCAGGTAGATGTAGTTGGTGGGTGTTTACAGGCGAGTGGAGGGAGAGAAGGGTGAGTGAAGATCCCTCATCACTGAGTGAGTGAGTGAATGAATGAATAAATGAATGACTTGAGTGTAGAATTCCATACTCCTTCCCTTGGGCGGCTGCTCCTTCACCAGATGGACTGTTTTTTTCTCTGCCCCTTCTTAGTGAGCATGTCTAAACATTATTTTTTTCCCTTCATGCAGGAATCTTTAAACTAGCTTGAAGCTTGTACCAACTATCATATGAATCAAGTCTACTACAATTACCCCTTCTGTGTCACATCCTGCATTAGCGTCCTTGCATGACAGGCTAAATGCAGGGCAGGGTTAAAAGTGTCAGGTGATAAGCAGGCAGAAAATCGATAATTAACTGTGACTGACACACTTCACTGTGCTGTTATCTTAAAGGCCTTAAGACAAAATCTTATAAATACTACTTGAAATGAAATATGTTAGATGTTAGTAGATACATTTCACCATGTCTGTTTGTTCAGTAATTCACTTTTATTTTGAATATTGTGTACATCTATTACAATAATATAACAAAAATGATAGTTTTCAATTAATGAACATTCACCATGTAATAGGCTCAGTTCTAAGCATGTATTTGCCCATTTAGTCTTTACACCAGACTTAGGAGGTAGTTATTGTGTGTGAAACCATTTTACCTATGAGGAAACTGAGGCATGCACTGTATGTAAGTGGCTTGCTCAAGGTCCAACAATCGAAGGTCAGAGCTGGGATTTGAATCCAGGCAGTCTATCTCCAGAGTTTATGCTATCAACCTCCATGTTATACTGCTTTACATATTGCTTGAAGCAAAGAACTGGTTTTAGCATCGAATATTAGGAATGTACCCTCTCCCCTGCAAATTTTCTCTCATTCAATATAATTGCCCATTTTTGTATATGTCATGTCATAATGTTTTTGAGAAACTTGGACAAAGAGCAAGATCACAGAAAAATCAATTCTTCTGTTCAGATCTCATTACCTAGAAGAGTTTTGACTATAGAATATGAGTGCAAAAGGTTGCTGGTTTATGTTAATTTTAGAATCTTGTGACATGCATTATTAGTACGATCCCATATGTTCCTGTTCTTAGGAGAGACTGAATTTAAAGACAACAACAAAACCCTAACCCAAAATTCTCCCCATGTGCCAAGAACAAATTTGAATTTGAGGTCCATGTGCCCAGATAAAGTATTTTGTTATCTGAACTGAGAAAGTAAACTTAATTCCTGCAGTGATCACAGACTTGTATCCCTATTACCTATGCTTTTTCATTTAAATTAAAACATGTTTTGCTTTGGTAAGGTGAGGAAGACCTTCTTGCTGATATTTTTTTAAGCAACTATTTTTTTTTTTCAGCTGATACCATAAGGTGCTGGCTCCGAGTATCAGCACTGGAACCTTAGGCAGTTCCTTACCAAGGAACTAGTCCCAAGGTCTAGGGTTTCTTTAGGCAGAGGCTAGCGTTATGAAAATAATGGTGCCATTTATCTGTGTCACCTGGAAAGGCGTTCATATCCTGCCAGTCTTAATTGGTCTGACAAGCTAACATGGTGGGTCTGAACGTTTCCAATAGATTTCTCACGAGTGACTACTTTGGCTACATAAAATGCAGGGCCAGACAAATTAGCTTATGGGCCCAGAAATCATTCTTGGCCCAGGTTTTGAGACACTTTGCAGTCAACCATAGCTACTTGGATACTTGAGATTTGCTGACAGTTCTCAGTTCAGAAAAGGGTTCACATTCCTGATCTTTTATTGGGATCATCTTAATTCTTGTCTGTGAGGTTGAGATACAGAAAATATGAGCAAGGACTGGACCCAGCTGTTTGGGTGACTCTTGTATACCATGAGATTCTTGGAGCTTGATGTGATAGCCAACAAACATTAATTGATGGTGATCACAGGAGGCAGTCTCTCTAACCAGAACCTGCTATTAGTAATACAAGTCCTGGTGAATGGGGAATGATGTCTGCTGCAGAAAACATGTTGCATGGACGATTATAGGCAAAGGAAGACTTTGGTATTGGTATGTATATTCTTTAGTTTCTTCCTCCATTGCTTGGTTTTGAATAGGGCAAAGACAACAAATGTAAGTAGGCTCAAGTTGGATCACACTGAGACATCACTTCCTTTGTTTCAGTTTTAGAAAGCTCTCACCATTAATGTGTTTTGGAGTGAACATTACTTACTAACAGCTTGAAGCTGAGTCAAATAAAACTTTAGTATTTGTAGGGGCCAGGGATCCAGGGGCCAGTCTGTAAGTTAGTTAATGTGGAGACAGAGAATTTACAAAAGCCATGAAAGCTTCAATTCAGATGAGTTGCTGGAAGGTTGCTGTTGGTGAGATGGTGTTGTTCAAAGTTGTAGGAGGTGAGGTCCTCCTATGAGAAATTTCTGGACAAGGATACATGTGAAATGACTTACATGCCTCGTTTTAGAGGGTTCTTGGCCTTGTCTGTCAACAAATGAATATTTCAAGATGGGAGTTCAAGAGGATTTTAATGGAATTTTATTAAGGGGATGAAAAGCAGGATTTAATGACAATATTACCTTAAAGACTTCTTTTCCATTTCAGACTAGATAATCTATGTTATCTTTGAGTAAAGGGGACAAAAATTCTAAAAACCTGGCTTCCTTAGAAGTTTCCATTCTTACATAGTCACTGTAGGCAGCAGCACTGTCAAATAAACAAAGGTTTAATTAAATAAAAACTATTTAAACAGAGCATAAATATTCTTTCTTGGCTAGTCACAAATTGGACAATTCAAAGAACAAACCCTGGGGGGAAATTGCCAATGGATTACTTCTTCTGTTCTGCATCTACTGCTATGTTTTTCTTCCTGGTGTCAAATCTCAAGTTGAATTCAGTCAGTTATCTACAGCCAACAAAAAGCACATAAACGTCTCTTCTGTTACTGGTGTTTATATTTCACCACTAAACAAACCAATTTTTTTCTTCCCAGCTTCTTCCTTTAGGAGCTTTTAAGTCCAACAACACAAATAAAATATTGTATAGGTTCTGTTATCACTTTGGAAGCATAATGATTGATTTAGTTATTTAAAATTTTATTGCAAAGATTTTTTGTTGTTGTTAATGTTACATTCACTACTAAAGTTGTTAAAGAAACACAATTTGCTGAGGATTAGGAAGGATTTGTCATTAGGTTAAGTACATTAAATATCTCAGGTGTGTGGTGTTGGGGTTATGTGCATATCAGTACATACATTTTTTTTTGCTTTCCTATTTTAGTCGCCTCTATAATAATTTTGACTTAAAAATGTTTTCCGTACATCCTTTAACAACTACAGATTTAGAAGTATGGTATAACAAGTAGTTGGTATAACTAACACTAAAATGTAATGGGAAACAAGGAAAATATTGTAAAGAAAACAAGAAAAACCTGGACCATGGAGCACTGTTGACTCTCTTTTATGATTTTTAAGATTCTCTGTCCCAATCCTCCTACCACGGAACATTCTTTTACGTGGCATAAGTGTCAAGGGCCAGAGGAGCTGGGCAGTAACTTACCTTCCCAATTTTCTCTCAGAGCATAGGTATTTTCTTTAAGATATAAAAAAACATTTTATCGTGCTCCTGAAACCCTGTCCCTCTCCTCCCTGTCTCAGCCCGTTTGCTCTTGCTTCTGTGGGTGGGTGAAAAATCCTGCCCATCTGAAAAGGTAGCTTTAAAACTGTTCTGGAAAATCATCTATTTTCTTCCACAAACGATCATTTTAGTTTCAAGTTTATTTCAGGTACATTAAGCCTTCCTCTACTCATGCTTAATAACAAACGATCCTACAAAAGATGAGAATAGAAAAAGGTTGAATAAAATTGAAGCATATCTAGTTGCCTCAGCGACTTAAATGCTTATCATTTTCACTCAGCATTATTCCTGCTAAAAATAAAAAAGAAAAATGAAAATTACCTCAGGCTTTTGCTGCCGTAGTTGCCCTTTGGTTTCTAGGGTAGTTCAGGTCTTGGAATGCCGGCACGCTTGGGGCTGGCAAGCCAGGAAGAGATCTCGCTCCAGGTGTAGCTGCGTTGTTCCCAGCTCACCTGTCCTTTCCCCCTCAGACAATGAAGCTGTGATTTTTCTCTGGCCTTTCAAGGCAAAGGGATTCCAGATAAGCAGATTATTGTGTGGAATATCTCATCTATGTTGTTCCAGTGCAGCCCTTTCAGCTTTCCAGAGCCAGTTAGACTTGTTATGAGGAGCTAAATGATTGGCTGGATCTGGGGCTCAGTTTCATAGATTATAGCCCAGCGTACGAGAAGCAGGAGTCCTATAGTTGCTGTAGTCCAGGGCCCTGCCAGTTCCTGCTTTAATGCACATGTTGTGGTAACTGAGTTCTAACACGGCCTTGGATGTTTCTGTCCTAAATAGCTGACATTGCATCTTGAAGACTGTGTGAGTAATCCTGACTTTTTTTTTTTTGTAAGCTCAGTAAATTAATTACATGCCCTGGGAGGGAGTGATTGTAAGTAGAAAATACTGAACTAGCAGATGATTTGTTTTCAAGGTGCTGTACTATACGTATCAAGTTCAATGCGATGAATCTTAAAGCTTCTAAGACTTGGCAGGGTTATTCCAGCTTTTTTGCCATGAATCACAGTCAAAGCCGCATTTTGAAGGAGGCTGTTCGATGCATTTGCTAGCCCTGTTGTTTTATGGGGTCAGTAAAGTGATAAAGGGCCAACATGAGCAGGTTAAAACAGGATGCTGGTGTGAAAGCAATGTTTTAGAGAACACTTGGGTCAGGCAAGTTTCAAGGTTTCCTACCCCCACCATCCAGAACTGAGAGTGAGCAGCAAATGATAATAAATCCTTTTGGGACACAGGTACACAGCAGTTAGAGCACAGAAAAAGGAGAAATGTAAAATGATTGCAGCAATACTTTTCTTCACAGCAATCTGAAGCTGATTTATGACATACGCTATAAATAACTAAAAATTTTTATATGTACAGAAATGCTCTTTGGTGCTTCTGTTTATGTGGTAGATTGCTGAATAAGAAACCACAAGCTTGTTTTTAAAAGCCTTATAAGAAGTATGTTAAACACACAGAGACAGAACCATAACATAAGAAAGTATGTGGTTTGGAATTTGTGGTTGGAGCAGATCAAATTATCCCAGGGAAGCCTTTGTTAGGTTTGTGTAATTGCTGGGGTAACTTCTGTTGCTAACAAGGTTTAAGATAAAGCTGGAGAGGATTGAAATGAGAAATGAGAAAAAATCAGCATTTTATTACCTTCTGTATTATACGCTGCAGGATAGAATTAATACTGAGTCTAGACTGGTAAATGTAAGCAGTTTACTTTTTACTTTTAAATCATTATTGATTTCTCCTAGCCTATCATAAAAAGATATAATAGAACTTTTGCCTATGATTTAGTGCTTAGAAATAGTTTTCTTCCTTTCAAATAATTTTTATACTTTTTCTCAGTACAGCACAGAGCTAAGTCATTTCTTATAATTTGGGGTCATTTTTCAGGTAGCTTTTTGTCTACCTTTTCCTCTTTAGACTTGTAAATACATATATATATTGTTATGTATAAGTCTCAAGCATAAATCGTTTGAACAGGATTTTAAATCACGGGTTCTGTGGCAAATATAAACTTCTGATAGCTATAGTAATTAGTTGCCAATTCCTATAAAAATAAAAAATTATAGACTCAAAGCAGTTAATTTTTGTTGCATCTATTTAAATGACATGATTTAGCCAGTAGGAGAGAGATATCATGTTTTTGCAAAATGTTATGTTTAGATCACACTGAAAATGCAAAGTTTTGTTGTTAAAAATATGTTTGCTTTCTGAAATATGACAGCCTTTTAGATCACACCAATGGATGAAGTTTATAAAAAGAAAGAAAAGTAACCAACATAGATTCCTTTTCTGTATCAACCAAATATATGTAAAAAAGATAGTTTTAAAGAAATGTAATTTTAATATTTTCTTCTAGAAAAACATTTGCTTTATGAAGAAGCAGCGTAATGAGTTCCTTTACTGAGATAGACTAACAAATTCTTTTAGTGAGTTTCTGTCGCCATAGACACTAATAGTGATAGTTGGCTCCTTCTTAGTTATACATTCCTAACTGACTATTAGTGGAAGAAAGTAATGCATTTGTAAAAGGAATATAATCCCATCCCTCAAGGTGTTTGGGGCTCATCTAGGTGTAAGAAATGGTGGCAGTGGAATCTGCATTATTTGACTTAGCTTCTGGCTTCTAACTCAGCTCCTCTTCTTCCTCGGATCCATGCAGCTCTCTTGCTAGAGCATTCACATTCCCTCTCACCTTATCCTGCCTTATCCTTCACATTACCTTGCTTGGGCTCTTATTGAGATGAATCAAATAAAAATGACTTATGCTTGATTATCAGATGCTAATCAAATAAATTCAGTCTGATTCGTATTTATGCAATTCAGTGGGTGTTTAAAAGCAGGGCTCAGGGAAATTCTGGTGAGTGTATACTAGGAGTATTTACACCTTGCATCGGTGCTTCTTCTGGGACCTCTATCTTTTTAGTACTCCTTGAGCTGCTAGAGTCTCATCTCTTTCTTGTGAAAAGTCAGGACATTAAGAAAAGGAGTTGAGGGGCACCCGGTAGACCGTGGGCTGTAGGCTGTGGGCAAGGAACAGTAGGAAAAGGAAAACAGCAGTGGTTGATTTTTCTTCTCTCCACTCCTCTCTATTTTCTAAAGTCATTTTTATCTGATGGTGGAAGTTCTTTTGCAGATAAGGTTCTGTAAAACTATGTATATCTGCCATAGACAGATGGATTTGACAAAAGATGTATCCAAAAAGGAAAGTATCACATCATGAACTTGCTAAGTGCTCGTGAATACACACTGGCATTTGGAGACTATTAACACTACCTACTAAAAGCAATGACATAAATCCAAATTGAAAAAAAAAATATTTCTTGATTGAATTATATTTCCAATGAGGTGTTTTTTTTCTTTTTTTCCTTTTTTTTTTGCTAAATTTTGTTTGGAAAAATTTGTTCTTCCCAAAGACATTTTTCCTGTGTTATATATAGGACTGATCTGATTGCTTAATCTCGTCCAAGAATTTAATTATTCCTACTTTGCATTTTCAAGAGAGTTGCTATTCTACCTTGAGCATGTTTTAAACAATCATCAGACAAATTTGTGTTCTTCTGATTTCAAGGAAATCAGAAGGTCAATGGGTCATGAGGTCAATGGGATCATTCTCAGGTCATGAAATTTTTCTAAGCCTCAGTCTCTGTCTGTAAAGTGAAAATAATAACATATGTCCTGGTATTTTACTGGATTGGTGAGTATCAGCAACACAATGAGAAAGTGCTTATAAAAGAACATTTTAATGTGTAATTTTTAATGTGCTATATGACTGTACACTATTATTATTATTACAGCAGCTCATTGCACTAGAGTTAGCATCCTTTACTTCTGAAAGCATATTCCCAGTAATGGATAATACTTTAAAAGAAAAGGACGTCTTCATCGTTTGATCTCGAAAAGTTATAAAGGGTTTTGGAGTCTCAGTCTTGATCTGTGTTACTTGAGTATTAAAAATACCAGTAGGTTTACTCCATGATAAATAAGTATGGCATTATATGTGAAAACATATTTAGTAAGCTTCGAAGTGCTATATAAATGTTACTTACTACAACTATTATCAGCACATTAATAAAAGGTATTTACAAATTATCCATTTTTAAAATGGAAATACAGAAACATTTCTAATTGATTAGTTTGATTCACTTTCTAAGCTATGTGTACTTCCCTCAAACAGGATAAATTTTCTTGTTGGTTAAGCTTGTGCCATAATTTTCCTTCCACTTAGATATAGCACTAGGTCAATAGTTGGATAAGCATTCCTTCACAACCTACATTTACAATTGTTAATGACAAAACTTTAGAGGATACAGTTTTCTCGGGGAAAAGTGAGTTAGAAAACTTAGACCAACTGATGTTCATGGATTTTTTTTTATTCCTGTCTTGATTCTCATTATTAAATTTCACGAATGTTATAATAATGTTGGTTTTAAGGGGATGCTTATTTGTAGGTCCTTTGCTCTTAGGAATAAAATGAATGGTCAAAATGACTTTCTGAATGATTTAGAAAGTTCAGTCAGCAGTTTTGAAACTGTTTAGTTCTACTTTGGAAGATCATGATGCTTTTCGGAATATTAGCCACAGCTGTGTCCTACATTTCAGCTGCTTGAGCTCACTGTTGTTACAGGTTTGACAATTTCCTAACAGCAACATTGGTTAGGCTGAAGTGGTTACCCATTTCACCAGTAGAAGCACTTTTGTAAAAATAGATGAAACCATAGAGGAAGCAAAATAAGCAAACATATAAAAACAGAATGGATTCTCTCCCATCTTTATCTCACATGGCCCAGCAATTCATGAGGGAACTTTACAGAAATGGAAGAATTTCATTTGTAGTGCTGTTTGAAAACTGGATCTAGGACAATTGTTCTGACTTTCTTGTACTTTTGGTGATTGGATAAGAGCATTTCTTCAGTAATTTAAAATTATAGGACTGAATGTTTTTTAACTTCTTAATGAGACTTTATTTATTTGGCAAAAATCAAGAGTTTCGTGCTAGAAACACAAAGATGAATAAGACCTACTTTCCTCAAGGAGCTTACAGCCTAGTAGACATTTATTTCATGTTTGCAGAACTTTTAGGATAATTCTAGGAGAAGAGTTAATTTGGGGGGCTGCTATTCTTCTCTTCAAAGTATTTAATAGATTACTAATGGAGGAATGGCTGACCTGTAGTATATACAAAAAATACTGGGTGGAAGTATATAAATTTTCTTATAAAATTATACTTTTAGGAGTGTCCAACCTTATTTAGTCCAGTCACCACGTTTTACAGACAAAGAAATGGCACACCCAAGATGTTAATTGAGTTTGTTTAATATTCACATACAGTAGAATTTCATCATTCCAGAAAATGTATTTCCAGCTCTTTAGATCTCCTTATTAGCTTCTGCATATTAGTATGGTAACGTTAGCTGCTGTAACATATATAAAATCTGAACTCTCATTGACTTAACTTGGAAGTTTATTTCTCACTCGACCAAAGCCTAAAATGGGTATTCTTGATGGGCAGATTTCTCTCATTCATTCAAACGGTGTTCTTGTGACATCACTCATATCACCTTGCCACTATCGGCTTCCAGATCCCTGTGCTTTGGCAAAGGAGAACTCATGGAGGAGGCTCACCTTCTATTGCCAGCACTTGGTTACAGGCCCCACCTAGTGGAAGGGATGGAGGGCCGTAGTTCATTCTGCGCCTTGGAAGAAGTGAAAGTTGGTTTGGTGGTTGTGTTAGTTCAGGCTGCTATAATAAAAAGTCCCATGGGCTGGGTGGCTTATAAACAACAGAAATTAATTTTTGTTCTGGAGTCTGGAAGTCTGAGATCAGTATGGGGTGAGGGTCACTGGTGAGGGCCCTCTTTTGGGTTGCAGACGACTTCTTGTGAGGACACACTTGAAAGAGGAAGCTGGCTCTTTGGCCTCTTCTTATAAGGGCAGCAATCCCATTCATTATGGCTCTACTCTCATGACCTAATTGCCTCCCAAAGACCCTACCTCCAAACACCTCACATTGGGAATTAGATCTGAGCATATGAATTTTGGAGAGACTATTTAGTCCTTAACAGCGATCGACTAACCAATTTTTGCCATACGTTTTTTCTTTTCTTTCCTTTATGTTCTTTAGTATGTCTATGTAGAATCTAAGCCTTGTACCCAATAAGTTAAATTAAAAAAAATTCTACCATCTGGAAGAAATTAAGAATATGATTTTACTTTTAAATTCTTAATCCATATGTTAAAAATTTTCCAAGGCTATTAATATATCACTGAACATTATTATAGAGATTGCTGTGATTTAATATTTATATCCTGTAGTGAAAAAAAAAAAGTGGTCCTGGGATGTTTTTCTCTCTCTACCTCACCCATCCTCTTCTATGCCACGTATTTGAATCCCTTGCTCTGTAGTCTTATAAAAAGGTGAAGAGAAAATGAAAAATGGGCAACAAAGATGAAAGGGCTGATAAAATCTTATCCCCTTCCCACAGTTCCTTGAATATTTTATTAAATATAAACTTTGCAGTGAATGCTAACTTCTTATTGAGGAAACTACTATAAAGTAAGTGCACAGCTTTTGGAGAAAGTTTTTTTGCATGGAGTTGAGCAAATGGTGAAACAAACATAAACTTGGTTTGTAGCCTCTTTAGAAGCTAAAAGATTTTTCTCTACTCTGAACTTGTAGGGATTAGCAAAAATGTTCATATATATCTCACAAATAAAAAATAGCATAGATGCCAACTCAATAAACAAAAATATTTTTCAGATTATTGCTATTTAAAAATCTCTCCATAAACTTTTAATTTTCTTTTAATAAAACATCAGGTTTCAATAAAAACTATGATTCTGTCAAACCAATTTTGGTCCTTTACCTTGGATATAGTAGGCTCAAATATTTTTGTTGGGTGTTAAGCCAATCATAACCTCAGTTATTTTAACAACCAAATTACTTTCTTCCATATAAACCAAATTTACAGTCAAGCTATTTAAGAAATAAAGACAACAAATAAAAATCTGTTTTAATCTTTATATCCTGATCTAAAAAATAGAAGGACTAACTCATTTCACATCCTCATATTTATCTGATTGAACTAGGAGTGCCTAAAAGGAATTTTCCCATAACTTCATTTACTTGTTGTTTATTTCCCTGGCTCATTCCAAAAACAATTTTAAATGCAACTCTGGAAAAGAGTAAAATCTTCTCAATCTAACATCCAAGCAATCTTTTTATTTTGCTAGAATGAACAAAAATAATAGATACTTAAATTCTTTAATCCACGGCATTGAAAAACACTGACATGTCTCAATCTTTAGATTCTGAAGATTATATTTAGTCGAGATTTTAAATATATTATATCATATTTCTATGCTTTGAACAATGGCAGTCCACAAATGGGTATAAAGCAATGCCTTAGCATAGTGTAGTAATTAAATGCAAGTCTCTGGAGCCAGACTGCCTGGGTTCAGATCCCAGTTCTGCTACAAAGTAGCTGTGTTACTCTGGGAAAATTACTTAATCTCCATATACCTCCATTTCATTATTTGAAAAATGAAATAATAATAGTGCCTACCTGGTTTGATTGTTGTGGAGATTAAATAAATATATGTAAAATAATTGGAATAATGCATGTCTTATAATAAGTGCTTCATAAATGTTTGTTTTCCTGTTATTATCATCTGGGGAATTAATTATTTCACAAAATATATCTTTATAACTAAAATTTATTCAGTCAGTTTCAAACTTCTAGGCATAGCCAATTTTCATGGGTCTTTTAAAATGGATCCTCTGTGTCTCTGTTTCCTGTCTCAAAGAGATTAAATGGAATATCTCCTTTGGTAATTTTGAGTTAGGTGATACTAAGATGATTAAGATGATATTAAGGGGTTTAGGGAGAATGTTTTGCCCCTGCACTAACTAGCCCAGACAGTCCTGCTGTTTCATTCCTCTGGTGATGCTCTAAAGCATTCTGGACTTCACTATACTGGCCTATACCAGTAGCCCTGCTTTAAAATTTCTGCTTCTGCTTTGCTATAGGCTGTAAGCAAGAAAATAGGCTAGTTTCTAAAAAATATGTATAAAATGAAAGAACAGGCATTCATTTAGGGTTTTAGTTCTCCTCCAAGAGTAAATAAAAACATGAGTGCACTTTTTCCTTTTCCTCGAGGGTTATGTTTTAGAGCAAGGGTTGGCAAACTACTGCCTGTGGGCTAAATCTGGTTTTTGTAAATAAAGTTTTATTGGAACATAGCCATGCTCATTTGTTTACATACTGTCTGATGTTGCTTTCGCACACTATAGTGGCAGAGTTGAATAGCTGCTGCAGAGTCCATATGGCCTGTGAAGCCTAAAGTATTTAATATCTGACCTTTTACCAAAAAAGTTTGCCATACCCTGTTGTAGAGCTTTAAAATTGGGCAGGGACTGAAGTAAATGGGATGTTATTGTATTTAATAGTCTCAGCTAACCTGACTATTCAATTATCTGTAGCACTGCATCCTTTAAATATATTTTGCATACACAAGAATTTATTACAGTAGCCAATGTTAGATAAAGAGCAAACATTCCACAATAGCACATTTAGAACATTAAGAGGTTGTGAAAATGTGATTGTCAAGCAAAGTTGTGTGGCAATCTTCACTTTGGTATTTGTTGCTCTACTGTTATCAGTATATAACACAATGTCAAATTATGCAGCTTTCTGGGTGCTCTGTGGAAAGTTGTTCTAGAAATGTTACTGGTTGGTAGCTGCTTTTTTCACACAATTGTTCAAAGTAAATGTAAATGCCTTCATTGTCATTTTCCTTACTTATATTTATCGCTGCTTTTTGTTTTCTTCTTCTCGAATTTGTCTCTGTTCTTTTTTAAATTTTTTATTTTTTCATATGATGTCTCTGTTCTTTATCTTTTGCCATGAAACCTCCTCTTCCCACCCCCAACATTGTATTATTCAGAAGCACAGTATACAGAAAAAGACCTTGAATTGGGTTTGAATTCTGACTCAGTCACTTTGCAAAAGTGAAACCTTGGGGAAGTTGCACTGCCATCCCCAGCCTTGGTGTCCTGGCCTGTAAGAGAGAGGTAAGAATCAGGCTTTGGTAGTAGAGGGGCTCTGGGTAAAGAGTAGTGTCTGTCACCTCCCCACAGGATCCCTCTGAGCTGCCCTCTGTGTCCCCCACTTCCCTCCCTCCCCACTCCCTGCCCTCAGGTGCTGGCCTCTGGGGCTGCTCAAGCAGACTCCTGATTCAGTGCTCACTGTTGAAGATGCACCAGATGATGGGCATGTTGGGGGCCCAGGTGTCCAATGGTACATGCCTCCAGGAGTCCCTTAACTGTTCGTCCAGACCCCATGGCCACGTCTTGCCTTCCTCTTCCTTCCTAGCTTGGTGATTTGAATCCATAGCCTGTGCCCAGGGCAGTTTCCTCTGAGGCTCTTGGGTGCTTCTCCGGTTTCCTCTAGCCCAGGCCCAGGCCCCCCCTTCCCCTGGTATCCCCGTCCCCCCCACCAACAAACCTGAAGAGTGGGGACAAGTCCTCCCCACCCCCCACCTAGGTTAGGCCCTGGCTCCTCCAGGAGGGGCGTGGCACGCAGGTCTCAGGCACCATTCAGCCCGCTGAGGCTTTACTAAAGACCCCTCTAGGAGGAAAATGGGTGCAACGCCCTAGTCCTTGTCAGGGGCGCGTCTGTGAAGCGAGCAGCAGCGGAACCGGCTCTGAGGCTGAGTGTTCAGGTGGAACTTGGAGCGAAAGGTGCTGTACTCCCCCCTTCTCTTCCCCCTTGGCCAGGCTGTGCTGTGGGGAGGAAATCAGAGCCCTGCCCCGCCATGGCCCAAGGCAGCCCCTGCTCTGCCATCGGGCCAGGGCCCTTGCCCCTCAGCCCGCACCTGCTGCAGGAAGGGGCGGCTCCTGCTCGCGGCTGAGCTCCCTTTGGTCCTGGAAGCGCAGGCGCACACCACACGCACCCAGCGTCTGAGGCGGCGGCAGAGTGAATCGAAGGTCTTCGGCACCCAGTTCCAGACCCAGGGCAGGCGCGAGGGCAGGATCCTCCTTCACTCCACACTCCCAGCCTGTGCGGTTAGGACCGTGGCCTCTGGGTTGCTGGCAGGCTGGGGCAGGCCCTAGAGGGGCAAGCTGAAGGGTCTCTCTGGCCCTGAGGCGTCAGAAGGAGAGTGTGGCCACAAGGTGTCACCTGGGTGGCCTGGACCCAACTGCCCGTCTTACGAAGGAGGAAGGTGAGGCTCCAGGTGTGCACCAGGCCACACAGCCTGTAAGCAGCAAAGCTTGGGTCTTGAGCCCGGGCCTTCAGGCCACTGGCCCGTCCCTACTGACCTGGAGCAGCTACCTAGGGTGAATTCAGTGTCCACAACCAAGCCTTGCTCTGGGCCAGGCCTCGGGAGGCGCTTAGGACCTGTGCTGTCTCAAAACCAGGGCCCGTGTGTATGGAAAGGGTAGAGACCCAGCTCTCTGGAAGCTGGGAGACCCCCAGGAACTCAGGCGCAACCCACCAAGAGCTTGGCTGCTCTGAGGCTGTCAGAAATGTTGGACTTCTCTGCCTGCCTGGAACAGGCCCTGCCAGCTGCGGGGGTTTGAGGGCCCAGGCATTCCCGCCCTAGCCCCGACCAGAGAACTGACTCTCATTGTCCACAGCGCGGTTCAGCCTCACAGCCCGGTTCTTAAAGTGCCAGCCTTGGAGGCACTTCACATTCCCCCAGGGCCTCCACAGGCTGTCAGTTCTGCTGGGGAACGTTGAGGGCGAGCTGAGGAGGGGAGAGCCGGAAGGAGGCCGCTTCCACTTCCTTTTCGCACTCACCTGTGTGTGTGCCTGCTGTGGCCACAGGGGCCTCCACTCTCTGGACCAGACAGCGCTTGCTACGTCTGATGCCACCCAAGTAACCACTTAGTATGCTTTAAGGACTTGCCTTCTGCAATGTAAACTGCTCTCTCCCGTGTTAGAGGTAAGTTAGACCTGTGCTGTCCAAAACAGTAGTCACCAGCCGCCTGGAGCTTCTTAAAAATTTAATTAAAATAAGACAAAATTCAAAGTTCAATTCCTCAATCTCACTAGTGCCATATTTCAAGCACTCAATAGCCACACGTGCACAGAGCAGATATAGAACATTTTGTCACCACAGAAAGGTCTGTTGGATAGGGCTGGGTTAGATTGGCCTCAAACAGATTCTCTCCTTCAGGGTGACCATCACCTTTGAAAGAGGGCTAGAAAGGAAAAACTGTCTCCCTCTGTCGTTTCTTACAGTCTTATTTAATGTATCTCTGGGCTGCCATCCTGGGATACAATATCCTACACCATCAGGGCTGGGAGAGGGTGCCTGAGGGCTGGGGTGCTCACTCAGGGTCCCCTGCAGGATGTAGGGAGTGGAGCTCAGACCACAGCTCTTTCCATGGGGATGCCTCAGTTTCCAAGGCTCCCCACCTGGTTGCCTAGCCTGTCCCCAACCCTCATCACCTGAGGTGGCTTTGGTCCTGCTCACCATGTCCATGTTTGGAATGGTATTAGGCACCCAGATACCTGTGGCATTGCAGCCCGGGTTCTCATACATCTCCTCCAGCACCTGGCTCTTGTTGATGTCTATGTCCAAGAGGAGTTTGGGTGCAGGGAGACCCCAAGTTCCTAGCACATCTCCCTGAACTTACAGGCCCCAGGGGCATTCTCTACCAGCTAAGCACTCCCCTATGTGGCATCTCCCCTGCCCTGGGCAAAGCAGGGCCAGGGGGTCTGGTATCCAGGGCAAGGTGGCAGACAGGCTCTCTGTCTTGTACACCCCAGCCCACTGGGACCAGGCTCAGTGGCTCTGTGCCCACCTCACTGGGCTGCTGCTGATTGGCTCTCCCGGGAGACAGGAAGTGTCAACTTCAGTGGGACATGCAGAGGTGCACACAGGCTCCTGCACCCTCCAGGAGGGCCTGCACCCTCCAGCCTAAATTCCTCTGAGATTCCACTATCTAGTTGTACTGCCAGTGCCATCCTGGGGGTGGCTGGAAATCCATCTTGGGGAGAGCCTTATTCCTCATGACATCCGAGAAGCTGGGGCAGCATTACAGCCACCACAGCCACCACTGGTCTTTATACTTCGTCTGATTCTAGTACTGGAAGAGGGAAGGTATTCAGTGCTGCCATCTCCTCCATCACATAGTGCTGGGACATTGGACCCCACCATGAGCCCCCCACTGTCACCTGCTGGGCCATGCTAAAAATGTGATAGGCAGGAAAAGGCCACATCCCTATTGCACAGGTGGAAAGACTGAGGCTGAGAGGTCCACCCTGTGCCAAGTCCCTCAGCTAGCAGAGTGGGGTGGATGCCTGAGTTACAGCCAATGCCTTGGATGCGACCTGCCTGCTTGGTCATCGCTGCAGACCCCGGGGAACCCAGTGCCACTGCACCTTTGCTGCACCTTCTCTTCCATATTCCCTCTGCTGGGCAATCAGCCCCTCCTCCCTGCACCTCACCCCACATCCTTCTCCCTCTCTGCATCCCCAGGTCCCACTTGGGGGCTGGTTAGATATGTTATGAAATATCCATACACGTGCAACTTAGAACTGTAAACTATGTTTTAATTGAGTAAGTTAAAAAGCTTGACACTGAACAATAACAAAAAAAGAATACAGGCTTTGCTTACCATACAAGGAAGAGCAAATGAGACTATATAAGAATACAATACATATTATTACTTGTGTCTTTAATAATGTTCTCAATTTGGTCCACTTTATTCTCATACATAGATGTGTATGTTTATGGAACAGGATATGAAATGGATTCTGCATGAACTAAAATTGTCGACTGAGCTGGGTATGAGTCTATAAGCGTGAAGGAGGTTGGGTGAGAAAGCCTCCTCAAACAGCGTATGTATTCCTTGGATGTCTGCTTTGTTATTCACGTCTCTGATGTGAAAGTTTATGCTTTAGTGTAGAGCTCCTGGGAAGTATGCAAGGAAAAAAGAAAGAAGGATAACCTTGGAAGGGGAAAAGGTGGTGCTTATGCCAGCACAAAAGTCTGCATAGAAGCAAATTATTGTTGGTTTATTTTAGTTACAGTTCTTTAAGTGAATTTGGTATGTATACAGGAAGGTAGTTAATTTTTTAAAGATAAAAGAAGAAATAGCTTCCTTTAATGAAAATAGACTACTGTTATGAAAATGAGAAGTTCTCTGTGATGAGGCTAGAGCAGAATTGCTGAAGGACAAGAACACATGTGGCTCTTTTTTGTTTTTCTTGGAGCCCACAAAGAAAACCAACAGACTACTTGGTGTAGCACATTTATATTAATACTTGTAAAAGACCACCCCACTTTTGTAATTTAAGGGGATGCTAGTGGTTTGGCTTTGAATTGCAAGTACATTGAACATATTTCCTCATAATTTAACCAGAAAATTCAGATCTCTTTTGCTTAGGTAATTTATCATTTTAATTCTTTTGACTTTTAGAGAAAATTATTTTAAAATTATGATCTTGAATTTGAATTTAGAGACATCCCCACCTCCTTCAATCTCCTCTTTAAATTTCTTTGTTATTTGGAGGGTAATTATCTAAGCTATATCAGTTAGCTCTTGCTGTGTAACAAATGGCTCCAAAACATAGTGTCCTAAAATGGCAATTATTGATTATTTAATCAATAATTTAGTAACTACTGATTAATTCAATAATTATTAATTATTAATTTAATAATTATTAATTACTAATTTAATAATTATTAATTACTAATTTAATAATTATTAAATTAATAATTTAATTTAATAATTATTGATTATTTTCATAAGTCTGCCAGTCAGTGGGAGTTCTGCTTATCTAAGCTAGGTTCTGATTATTTTAGCAGGTTTTACTCATGCATTAGCAGTTAGCTGGCAGTCTAAGATGGCCTTGATTGGGAAGCTCAACATCCCTTCCTATGTCTCTCCTATCCCTCCAGCAGGCTATTCCAGGCGTGTTCTCATGGTGGTGTCTGGGGTCCAAGAATAGGCAAGCCCAATCATTTAAAAGTATAGTTGGCAACATGGACTTTTCAAGTCTCTGTGTCACATTTGCTAATACCCACTGACCAAAGCAAGTTGTGGTGGAACTCACGAGTCAGAGTGGAGGAATATGAGGTCATGAGTCAAAAGGTATATGTATAGGGAGGCCATGAGTCGAGGCCACTAATATACTTAATCAACCAGATGTCATATCACTCTTTTTCTCCATCTTAGTAGCCACCCTTTTGAAAATTTTACTACTACAGACTGGGAAAAACAAGAAAAAAAAAACCAAACAAAAAAACCTCTACCTGGTTACTTTTCAGCACTTGTTTTTAAAGCTTGGGTAAGTGAGTAGGTTGTCCTTAAAGGCTAAAATTAAAACTTTTATTTACTTACACATTTCTTCTCCCAACCCCCTTTTTAAATGAAATTAAGCACACAAATTCTTGAATAATGAAGTTGGTTCTTTTAAAATTCTATTCATATCTATCCCTGAGCTCTCTTGTGTCTCTGACCAATTGCTGTATTTTTGGGCCACTATTCCAGGAGCCTTTGGTGGGTGAGTCTGTGGGATTTTAGTCTTGCTTTCACATGTTCTTGCTTTTTGCTTTCTTCTCTCCTAAACTCATTTGCATTTCTTCCTACATGTCCTGGAGAAACCTCAAACTGAATGTGTTTCAAAGAATACTGGTTATCCACCCTTTTCCCATTCATGCCTGTCTTCAATCAAAAAATATTTGTTGAGTGGTTTCCATACTATTTCAGGCATTAGTAACATAGTGGTGTAAACATAGGCAAAATACAAGCCCTCCTGGAGCTTATAATCTAATAGGGCTTGACAGACATGAAACAAATGTATGAGATACATTATGTAATATTTGATAGTAATAAATGTTATGGAGAAAATAAAGCAAAGTGAACAGAGAGAGGGTGATGGAGGAGGTTCTTTTGGGATCAGGTGTTTGGGGAAAGCTGCTGAAGTGAGGAAGTAAGGCACGGCCGTCTGACCAAGGCATGCTGCAGGTGGAGGGGTTAGCAGGTGTGGAAAGACTGCCTGAATGACATTCAATACTGCCGTGCTGTACTTCCTATGGGAAGAATGGCAGAAATGTACTGGGGGAGACAGCCAGGGGCTAGATCATGTAGGGCCTTTGTAGACCACAGGAAGGTCTCTGCATCTACTCAAAGGATGGCCATCCATTGGTAGATTTGGGGCAGGGGAGAGACATGGTCTGATTTCTGGGTATGTGTGGGGAACAAGCTGTAGGGAGGCAAGGCTAGAAGTTGGGAGTCTGTGACAAAGTGTTGGAGAGAGATGTGGAGGGGCCGTGCTAGGAGAGTAGCAGTGGAGATTATGAGAGGATGGCAGAGCTCTCTAAAATGTGTTTCATTTAAAGGAACCAAATTTAGATATCGAGATCAGTTCTGCCAAGTTGAGCATATGGAGCAGTGGTTTCCAAAGTAGACCCAGCATACTTCTGGTGACATCCAAGTTAATTTTAGGTGCTGTGTCACATGAATGGACTTATAATTTTAATAGTTAATTATAATTGTAATATGTATTAGGAAATATATGGAACTTGCATGTAAAACCTATGATTTTACAGTTATTACTTGGAGTAATGATAAAGTATTGAGTATAGTGCAAAGTTGAATGCAGAAATAGCAAAACTCACAAAAAATATATCTGAATGACTAGATTTAGGACATGCTGACAGGATTATTCATGAGGTTCTGTTCCAAGGGATAGTGAATGATAACTCTAGTAGTTTTAGGGTAGTGTGTGATCATAATTAGATATTACCATTTATTGATTATCTACTGAATATCAGATTATATATTAGATACTTTATAGATGATATTTCACTCAATTCTCACTGCCACCCTGTGTGATGTGGGTAGTAAACTTTTGACTTTTGCCTTTAACAAATTAGGGAAGTGAAGTTCATAGCATATAAATAACTTGTTCTAGGAAGTCTTGGAGTTTTCAGATTTGCAAGATCACTGAAGTAATGTGCAGTTCTGGTAAATTCTCTGTGAACAGGGACTTTGTTTTGGGCACTAGTGTATCCTCAGAAAGTAGAATACTTTCTGGTATATGATGTACATCGATTGATACTCACTAAATGAACAAAAGAAAAAAGAATGGATCTTTTATTTAGGTCCTATTCAAGAGTGGTGAATTTTTATTTCCTTCACTATGAGTGTTAGGAAGTAGTAAGCTGGAGTTCTAATGGAAAAGCCATATTTGGGCACCATAGGGTGACTTACTGTGCCCCCTAAATGCAGGTTTTCCCAATGTCCAGACCTTGACCTTGGCTCTTCTGGCTGTAACTGTCCACCCTTGACATGGCTGCTACCGGGAAAGAAAGAGGGTGAAGCTTCTCTCGCTGCATGTTAGAGCTTCATCCAGGAGTCTAAGTGCTTGGATGGCTTTACTTTCAACGTAGAACATATAAACCCACTAACAAACTCAGAGCTGGAACTGCACCTTCTTCTCTCAGCTGCCCAAAGGCCCTGATCAGCCCTAGCAGCACACACGTTTTGAATTTTGAAATACACAATTTCTGCAAAATCATGCAAGAGGGAGGGAGGAGTATAAAGATAAAAACCACATTATTACCAACCTCTGCAAACTCCTAAACTGGTGAGTAAAAGACACATAAATAAAATTTCCAATTTCAAGGCTGAGTGCTGGTAAGTGTTAGGGTCTGAGTGTTTGAACCCCACTCAAATTTATGTATTGAAACTTTATCCTCAGTGTGGTGGTATTAAGAGGTGGGGCCTTTGCAAGGTGATTAGGTCATGAGGGCTCTGATGCTCTTATGAAAGAGGCTTGAGGGAGCCTGCTTGCCCATTCTACCATGTGAGGACACATTGGAGGTGCCATCTATTAATATGAAGAATGGGTCCTCACCAGACACCGAATCTGCTGGCACCTTGACTTCAGACTTCCCAGCCTCCAGAACTATAAATAAAGCAACAAATTTCTGTTGTTTACAAATTCTCCAGTTTAAGGTATTTTGTTATATCAGCTCAAAAGGACTGAGACAGTAAGCCAAATACAGAGGTCAACATCTGCTTTGGGAGGATAGGGTAAGGTGAACAAGTGCCAACTGGGTGTATCTGGTAAGCCATTTGGAAGAAAGAGGATTCAAATTAGGCCTTGAGGGAAGGTTGTGACTTTGATGCTTATCTTTTAGGAAGGAAGGGGGTTCTAGTCTAGGTAAAGAAAACAGCCTCTTCAAAGATATGGAAGTCAGAAAATTCTAGGGGGCTGGGGTGAGGTCATGGCAAACCAAACAATAGGGAGGCAGTAGAGTGCATGTTGTCAGGAAGGCCAGAACAAAATAGGATTGGAAAGGGTGGGAGGGGAGATTATGGATTACTTTGCATGCCGGCTGAGCATCTGGGGCTTTACTGGGTCTGTATGGGGAGCCTTTGACACTTTGGTGAGGGGATCTGAGGAGTGGAGTGGCAGGGGAGGGCCATGATCAGGTGTGTGCATGCCAGGGGCAGCAAGGAGATTGGTTAGCTTTTTTTTTTTTTTTTTAATTATTTCGTAATAATTTTCATTTAGAGACAAATGATAAGAATTGTCAAAGAGCTTGGGACTATTCTTCAGGTGAATTTACTAACTGTCAACACTTTGCCACATTTGCTTTATCATTCTCTTGTTCTCTAACATACATAGGAAGAGTATTTTTCTAAACCCTTCGAGGGTAAGTTGCAGACATGCCTCTTTACCCCTAAATATTTAGTGTATATTTCTTAAAAACAAGGACTTTCATTTATATGACTTTAGTATTCATTATCAAAGTAAAAAATTTTAATATTGATATACAACTATTATTTGATCTGTAGACTTTATTCAAATTTCACCAGTTGTCCCAAAATATAAGAGTGCTTATTCTCTCTCTCTCTCCTTTATTCAGATGCTCCTTGATTTATGATGAGGTTATGTCCCAATGAACCTATCATAACCTGAAAATAACCTAAGTCTCAAATGCATTTAACACTCCTTACCTACCAAATATCATAGCTTAGCCTGGCCTACTTTAAACATGCTCAGAACACTTATGTTAGCCTACAGTTGGGCAAAATCATCTAACACAAAGCCTGTTTTATAATAAGGTGTTGGGTATATTTTGTAATTTATTCAATACTGTACAGAATGCGAAAAACTTAATGGTTGTATGGGTGTTTGAAGTATGGTTACCACTGAATATTATTGTTTTTGCACCATCACAAAGCCAAACAAATCCTAAATCAAGCCATCATAAGTTGGGGAGCATTTGTAGTCTAGGTTTCAATGAAATAGGCTTGGACTGAAGCACTGGTGGTGGGAATGAGACAGCCACTTCAGAGGTGGACGCAATGGGATTTGGCAACAGTGGGTTCTAAGAGTGAGAGAGGAAGTAAGTCTGATAACGAGGTTGTAGTTTACTAGATTGGTGTTGTTAGCCAATAAGGAAGGAAATCAGGAGGGAGAGTGGAAGTGCAAGGTGCTCTTATGTTCTGGCTTTTTATTTAATTATGACAATTAGATTTCTACAGTGCTTTAAAATGCAGAAAGGCAGTGTAATTAGAGGCAGCTTAGTGTAGTGGTCTAGAGTAGGGACTTTGGTGCTAGACCATCTGGGCTGGAATCAGGCTTTGCCACTCATTAACTGTGTGACCTGGGAAAATTACTTAAGTTGGCTGTGCCTCAGTTTCTTCATCTGTGAAGTAGGGATAACACTGCTTGCCTCACAGAGTCCTTGTGAGGATTAAATGAGTTATTATTTGTAAAGTGTTATAAACCTACCTGACACATAGGAAGTGCTATATGTGTTTGTTGAATCAATATAAATAAATTGAATTTTACTATTTTTATGTTATTGAACTGTCACTGGCAAATCCATGAAGTAAGTGCTATTATTACTGAGACTGAGATACTACATGGTTTGCCCAAGGCCATGTAACCATTGGTGTAGAAAATGCTCGTCCTGTTCCATATACTACATTATCCTTTGTCTACACGAGAATGGCTAGCAGGCAGTAGAAATGGGCTAGTGAGTCAGCACAGGCATACCTTGGAGATATGGGAGGTTTAGTTCCACATCACTGTAATAAAGTGATTATTGCAATAAAGCAGGTCACATAAATTTTTGGTTCCCTGTGCATGTGAAAGTTATGTTTACGCTATAGTATAGTCTATTAAATGTGCAATAGCATTATATCTAAAAATCAACGTTCATACCTTGATTGAAAATGTTTATTGTCAAAAAATGGTAATGATCATTTGAGCCTTCAGTGAGTTGTAATCTTGCTGGTGAAAGGTCTTGCCTCAATGTTGATGGCTGCTGAATGATCAGGGCGGTGGTTGCTGAAGGTTGAGGTGGCTGTGGCAATTTCTTAAAATAAGACAGCAATGAAGTTTGCCATATCTATTGAGTCTTCCTTTCACAAAAGATGTCTCTGTAGCATGTGATGCAGTTTGATAGCATTTTATCTACAGTAGAACTTCTTTCAAAATTGGAGTCAGTCCTCTCAAACCCTGCTGCTGTTTTATTAATTAAGTTTATGTAATATTCTAAATCCTTTGTTGTCATTTCAACATGTTCATAACTTCTTCACCAGGAGTAGATTCCATCTCAAGAAACCACTTTCTTTGCTCATCCTTAAGAAGCAATTCCTCATCTGTTCAAGTTTTATCATGAGATTGCAGCAATTTAGTCACATCTTCAGGCTCAACTTCTAATTCTATTTCTTTTGCTATTTCCCTTGTATCCTCAATTACTTCTTCCGATGAAGACTTGAACCCCTCAAAGTCATCCATGAAAGTTGCAATCAACTTCTCCAAAATGCCTATTAATGTTATTTTGACCTCCTCCCATAAATCATGAATGTTCATAATGGCATCTAGAATGGTAAATCCTTTCCAGAAAGTTTTCAATTTACTTTGCCCAGATCCATCAGAGGAATTACTGTCTATAGCAGCTATTACCTTATGAAACGTATTTCTTAAGTAATAAGACTTGAAAGTTGAAATGGCTCCTTGATCAATAGGCTGCATGAAAACAGCAGGAGCTCTCCATCAGAGCTATTGAGTTATTAGGCATATCGTCAATGAGTAGTAATGTTTTGAAAGGAATCTTTTTTCTGAGCAGTAGATCTCAATAATGGGCTTAAAATAGTTCAATAAACCATACTGTGAATAGATGTGCTATAATCCAAGCTTTTTTGTTACATTTGTAAAGCACAGGCAGAGTAGATTTAGCATAATTTTTTTTTATTTCAGCATATTATGGGAGTACAAATATTTAGGTTACCTACATTGCCCTTACCTCCTCCCCCCACCCCCAGAGCTTCAAGCGTGTCCATATCCCAGACAGCGTGCATCACACTCACTGTGTATCTATATACCCATCCCCTCCTCCCCCCTCCCACCTGCCTGACACCCAATAATGTTATTCCTATATGTGCACTTAGGTGTTGATCAGTGAAACCAATTTGCTGGTGAGTACATGTGGTGCTTATTTTTCCATTCTTGGGGTTCTTCACTTAGTAGAATGGGTTACAGCTCTATACAGGAAAATACAAGAAGTGCTATATCACCATTGTTTCTTATAGCTGAATAGTACTCTATGGTATACATAGACCACATTTTATTAATCCACTCATGTATTGATGGGCACTTGGGTTGTTTCCACATGTTTGCAATTGTGATTTGTGCTGGATTTAGCATAATTCTTAAGGGACCAAGGATTTTTGGAATGGTAAATGAGCATTGGCTTCAATTTAAAGTTACCAGATGCATTAGTCCCTAACAGGACAGTCAGTCAGCCTGTCCTTTGAAGTTTTGAGTGCAGGTATTGATTTCTTCTCTCTATGAAAGTCGTAGATAACATCTTCTTCCAATTTAAGGCTATTTTGTGTACATTGAAACTCTGTTGTTTAGTGTAGCCGCCTTCATCAGTGATCTTAGCTAGATCTTCTATATAACTTACTGCAGCTTCTGCATCAACACTGCTGCTCTACCTTGCACTTTTCTGTTATGGAGATGACCTCTTTTCTTAAACCTCCTGAACCAACCTCTGCTGGCATCTGCTTTTCTTCTGTAGCTTCATTACCTCTCTCAGCCTTCATAGTATTGAAAAGAGTTAGGGCCTTGCTATAGATTAGGTTTTGGCTTAAGGGAATGTTACGGCTAGTTTGATTTTTCTATCCAGACCACTAAAATTTTCTCCATATTAGCAATAAGGCTGTTTCACTTTCTTATCGTTCACATGTTCACTGGAGTAGCACTTTTAATTTTCTTCAAGAACTTTTCCTTTGTATTCACAACTTGGCTTAGAGTTTGATGTAAGAGGCCTAGCTCTCAGCCTCTCTGAGCTTTCAGCATGCCTTCCTCACTAAGCTTAATCATTTGTAGCTTTCGATTTAAAGTGAGAGACATACAACTCTTCCTTTCACTTGAACACTTAGAGGACATTGTAAGGTTATTAATTGGCCTAATTTCAATACTGTGGTTTCTCAGGGAATAGGGAGGCCCAAGGAACGGGAGAGAGATGGGGGAACTGTTTATAGGTGAAGCAGTCAGAACACATACAACACTTATTGATTAAGTCCTCTGTCTTATACAGGTGTGATTCATGATGTCCCCAAACAATTACAATATAACACCAAAGATCATTGATCATAGATCACCATAAACATAATGCATATAATAATAATGAAAAAGTTAAAATATTTTGAGAATTATCAAAATGTGACAAGGACACGAAGTGAGCATATGCTCTTGGAACAATGGTGCCAATAGACTTGGTCAATGAAGGGTTGCCACAAACCTTCAATTTGTAAAAACACATAGTCTGTGAAGTGCAATAAAGCAAAAGTGCAATAAAATGATGTATGTGACATTTTCCTGTGTTGGGACAAGGGCTGGAGGCTCTGGAATTGAAAGTCCTCTACACAGAGATGGTTGTTGACAACATGGAATGTGTGCAGTCACTAAGAGAGTGCTGGAGAATGTTGCCTGTGGGCTAGGCAGAGGGAGGGGAGCTTGTGAGGGAGACTGGGTAGGAGCAGTCAGAGAGGTAGGAGACAGGACAGGAGGGTGGGGAACGAGGGGAAGGAAGAGAGATGAAAGTTTAAGGAGAACTTGCCCATTCATTAGGAGTCAAGGGAGTGTAAATTCAGAGCAGAGCCTTGGGATTGTGATGAATGTGTCTCTTAGTCACCTTAGTGAGAATAGGTTGGTGAAGAAGAGAATCGGAAGAGGAGAAATGGATTTCATGGATGTGAACTGTTCTTTCAAGATGTATGGCAACAGAAGGAAGGGGAATTTCAAAAGAAGCAGGGTGAAGAAATGATCTCTCTCCAACAGAGGCATTGTCTTTGTCATCTAGGAGGGAAAGGCAAAGGCCCGAAGATGCAGGAAATGGGAGATGGAGAGAACACCCAGGGACAGAATTAGGAGCTTGGCGGGAGGGTTGGTCTCAGGAAAGTACAGGGACACTCCTGTACTACTGGAGGGAAGAAAGAGACTGTGTCCTTCCACCTATGGGGTTTAATGTGGAGGGAGGGTGTCCTTCCACCTATGGGGTTTAATGTGGAGGGAGGGAAGATTGAGCTCATTCACTTAAAATTGCTTCAATCTTTGTAGAGTGAGCAATGAAGCTGTTTATTGAGAAAGTCAGAAGTATATTTGAGGATACAAAAGGGATGGAGAAAGTTAGGATGTACATTAGACATGAAAAAAGGGATGGTCTAGTGATGGCTAGAGCTTAGGACTTATTGAAGGGCTTGATTCTACAATGCATTGTTATGGGACTTTCTCTAGTGACACCCAGAACTGATGCAGAAGAAATGGATGGGGTCAGTTTGAGGAAGGCTTTTAGCAGAAGGTCAAGAGTACTAAGAAATCTCAGAGGTCAGGGAGAATTTGGTTAAAAATGGTTGAGCATAGGCTGTGAAGATAAGAGGAAGATGAATAGGCTGGGTTAATAATCCCCACACTTTCCTGAGAAACATCGTGGCAGAGAAGGAGGAAAGCTTATCTCTGAGGCTTGGGACCCTGGCTTAAAGTAACCTAGTAGAAGTCTGAAACTTCTGAAGTCTTAAGTTTTATCTTTAAAATATTTAAAATTTTATCATGGATCTATATTTGTTTTAATTTAAAATAAAGTAGTAAGCAATGTATTATTGAGTAAAACAGACATCTAAAATATATATGCCGTGTTTTTCCAAGACTAGGCTCTATATGAGGTGGGCATGCATATTCCAGTTCAAGAAGCCTGGGAGAAAAAAGAAAATGAAGAGCAGAGTCAACCGCAGAGAACAATAAAAGGGCAAGATCAATTCAACAGGAAGAAAGAGTAGAAATGTGGAAAAATTTGAGGTTGTCACTGGAAAGGGAGATTTCAAAATGTCAGATCTTGAAAATGAGACAATTCTAGGTGATCACAGGGTCTAAAGTGTGATTAGGTAAGCCCCTGAGTGATGGAGATGAGGAGATGGAGGCTGCCTTGGGTGATTTCAGTCTCATTGAGATGTTCCTGACTTAGATCCCTAACACAAAATCTCTGTCTTCTGGTACACAGAAGAAAAATTAATGTTTAAAAAGAAGCATTTGTAAAATGTTAAACCAGACATTTATTTTTAAACATTGTCTTGGAGTCAGAGAGAGATTAATAGAGCCAATGTAAATCCTCTTAGGGAACATATTTGGTATCTGCCTCTTGCTGTATAGTCTGCATTACAAGTGGAAGCAAGAAGAACTATACAATTGAAATGTCAATTGTGACATTGAGTAATTTCAAAATGAATGCATTTTTCCCAATTCTTTGATAGGGGAAATTCTTATTTACTTTACCTGGGAGAGTATCTGTCTTGAACAACAAGCAGATAATTTGAGAAATTACTGGCTATTGCAGGCAAGTAAATAAGCTACCATTGGTGTCTGTCTTAGTCCTATGTTTTAAAATAAGGCTGCAGACAAATTCTCCCACTCACCTTAGTGGATGGATTTTGGCAATGACAGAACAGCACATAATAATAGCAAAAGAACTGATAAGAGTCACAAGTCTGGTGTTAGCCATTTGTTCCCTACAGTTTTGAAATACAGGTGGTCACCGACTTATGATGGCTTGACTTTATGATGGTACGAAACAATACTCACTTAGTAGAAACTGCAAGTACCCATTTGGCCATTCTGTTTTTCACTTTCAGTATAGTATTCAATAAATTACATGAAATTTTCAACACTTTTTAATAAAATAGGCTTTGTGTTAGATGCTTTTGCCCAACTGTAGGCTACTGTAAATGTTCTGAGCATGTTTAAAGTAAACTAGGCTAAGCTATGATTTCTGTAGGTTAGGTGTATTAAATATCTTTTTAACTTAATGATATTTTCAATTCATGATGGGTTTATTGGTATACAGCCTCAACATAAGTTGAAGAGTATCTATAATTATAATGTCTGATGTTGATAGCTTACATTGGGTAAATAACTTCCATATTTTCCACCCTGTTTTATGAGCTTGAAAAGCTTACAAGTGATATATGTTTATAGTACAAAAGAGTTAAGTAACAGGAACAGGGATCTTAGACCATCCCAAACTGACCAGTGTGAATGTCACCATGTGTATCCTTCTAAAACTTTCTTTCAGGCTGTGTGCAGTGGCTCACGAGTATGATCCTAGTACTCTGGGAAGCCGAGGCAGGGGGATTGCTTGAGCTCAGGAGTTTGAGTCCAGCCTGAGCAAGAGTAAGACCCCATCTCTACTAAAAATAGAAAATTTAGCTGGGAGTAGTAGTGCACGCCTGTAGTCCTAGCTGCTTGGGAGGCTGAGGTAGGAGGAATCACTTGAGCTCAGGAGTTTGAAGTTGCTGTGAGCTACGATGATGCCACAGCACTCTACCCGGACAACATAGCGAGACTGTCTCAAAAAAACACCAGAACAAAAACCAACTTTCTTTCATGCTATTGCATGACTAATCTATGTTTATAAAAATGGAATTATGCATACTTTATATGTTATGATTTATAGAAGTTATGATTTATGGAAGGTGAGCAGTTAGCCTCACTTTTAAACTACCTTAGGAAAATTATCTAAAGCTTAGTGAAAACAACAATAAAGCAAGAGAAATTAGGCATAAGTTAATGAAATAACAATATACTAAGGACTAGTATATTGAGGAGATATTTCTTCAGCTTAACACAAGTTCAGGAAGTCAGTGGGTACATTTCCCACATTCAGGTCTGTTTTTGTTTTTTTAAATTTCAGAATATTGCAGGAGTACAAACATTTAGGTGACATATACTGCCTTTGCACTGCCTGAGTCAGAGCTACAAGCATGCTCACAGGTCTGGTCTTTTTATTTTTAACGTTTCCAGCTCCATACCCTCCCAAGACATATCGGTATGAGGAGTGGAAACCGGGATACGTGCTTAGCATGGACTTGCTCCTGCGGCGAGGAGGCACCGTTGTCACGCTACGTTGAGATTTGCAGCTGTCAAGATGAGAGAGCTTTCTTGTAATGGCTCCATCCCTGAGATCTGTGGGAATAACCCTGTAGACAGGCAGTGGCTGCTCCCAGGGGAAGCAGCAATCAGGGCACTGATTGCCTCACCACGCTGGGTATCACAGAACTTCAGAACTGTGCCAGGGGAGTAGAGCTCTTTTAACTTCCTCCACTCTGTCAACAGCTGACTTGTCATCAGGTTTGCCTGTGATGATAACATCCAGAGTGGTGACTGAATTCCCATGGTCTGCCTCTCTTTGACAAGGAGGGATTTTTACCTGATTGTGTTTCTTTAATTTTACTTATTAATTTTTCTATGTCAATTACTTATAAACTTAGGCTTATTTGTGATTATACCACAGTATTTGTAAAACACAAAATTCAAGTTGATTGATCACTATAATTTTCTCCCATACCTATTCTGGATAAATCAAAGAAGAAGCTAGCAGTGTTTCCTGCTCTTTGAAAACATTTGATTCATCTTCACAAACAGAAAAATTACATGGTTTCCTGGAGACATTGATGTGTTCTTCTAGAAGGGTTGGGCCTTTATTCAATGAGAATCACTAATTCAACAAAAAGCCCACAGATTGCACTATGAGTGTGGAAGGAGGAGGAAAGAGAGGAGGAAGGAAAGAAATGGGTTAAAGTTTCATTCAAAGGAACAGTTTTTTTTTTTTTTTTTTTTTTTTTTTTTTTTTTGAGACAGAGTCTCACTTTGTTGCCCAGGCTAGAGTGAGTGCCGTGGCGTCAGCCTAGCTCACAGCAACCTCAAACTCCTGGGCTCAAGCAATCCTTCTGCCTCAGCCTCCCGAGTAGCTGGGACTACAGGCATGCGCCACCATGCCCGGCTAATTTTTTTTTATATATATATCAGTTGGCCAATTAATTTCTTTCTATTTATAGTAGAGACGGGGTCTCGCTCTTGCTCAGGCTGGTTTTGAACTCCTGACCTTGAGCAATCCGCCCGCCTCGGCCTCCCAAGAGCTAGGATTACAGGCGTGAGCCACAGCGCCCGGCCCAAAGGAACAGTTTTATCATTGGATTATGAACTAAAGGCTCTCAGTTGAAAAAATGTACTATTCTAAAGTATTCAGAAACTTGCTGCATGTGTGTACTTTTATTTCTTAATAAAGCTCAAATAAAGTTTCTCATGAAAGAGAATGAATAGAGAAACGTTTCAGAACATGTTTGGAATTGGCAATTGGTTGGAGCTTGGTCGTGGCAGTAAAGGACAGCTGTTTGTTGTGTCTTGTTGCCATGGTGTTGGGTAGAGCATCATCTTCAGCTCTTTGGGAAGACCCCCACGTAAGAAGAGACTGGGAAAACAGTATGAGGGCATGACTGCATCCTGGTCAGACAGAGTTCGGCTTGTGCTGTGCTAGCTGAGCTTCTCCAGGGATTAGAATGTTTTGCTTTCATAGTCATCTGGATTGTTTACTAAGGGTAGAAATGTCCCAGCCTCACCAGAGACCTCCTGGTCCAGTCTCCGTGGGGTGCTGCTTGGGAATCTCTATGTCAGGGAGGCTCCCAGGATAACTGTGATATGTGGTCATGTTTAAGAATTACTGGTGTAATTAATAGTGGACAATAGAACTGACCGGAACCACTGTAGGAACAAAGTGTATGTGTGTGTGTGTGTATGTTGTGCAACAGCTGTGAGATGTCATCAGGCTATAGGCCTTCCCAGAAACTCCATCCTCTAAGGCTTGAGCTTCTGGAAAACTTCACCTGGTCCTGATTAAGTCCTGAATTGATAGGTCCTTTACAGGCTTGCCTCCAGAAAAGTCCATCCACAATGTTTTCTTTTACATGTCTGTTTACTATTTATCTTGGATTTTCCACCTCCTGCAGAAATCCTAGTATCCAGTTCTCTTTGGTGTGTTTTCAGGAGTTTCTGATGGTTCTCTGGTTTCCTAGGTTTCCCTCTTATTTTCTATCCCTTTTATTTAGGATGTCAACCTATAAACCGAACAGATTGAATAACCTTTGCAGAAAAATCACAGAAGCTGGAACTCTATGTGACACAACAGACATACTCAAAGTCTGTTGTACATGACAAGAATGAGGTTTTATTTACCTCTTGGGTGCACCCCTCTAATGAGGGGGCAAAGAACCCGATGAAGAAGAAAAATGCTGGATACAATGGGTGGCAATTACTTATGGATCTCTGGGCTCAGCATCAGTGAGGAATAATTATAAGGGAAGATACTCTCTGTAGTTTGATGCATCTGGGATGACTTTACATCCTTATTTGCAGGATGGTTGGCCTCACCTGTTGAGCTGATGTCCTTCTAGTTAAGATCTGTTTCGCATTCAGTAGTGTGCTGGTTCAGGTAATAAGTTATGTGGTCACTGTAAGCATAGGAGAGGGGAGAGGGAGAGAGAGAGAAAGAAGATGTTTTTTGGGATCATTGACTAGTACTCACTTCAGTATGTGATGGATCCCATTCCAGGCCCATCCCTAACATTTGATGGCCCAGGACAAGAGGCCCTCCCATCTCACAGCCTTATCTCTTCTCCTTTTGCCCTGGCTCCACTGTGCAGCTGGAGGAGCCTTGTAAGGATGGTGTGGACGAGCCAGCCTGCTCACTCAGCTTTGTTCACACCCACAGTCCAGCAGGATAACCATGGCCCCCCTGAGGCCTAGGGGTGTGCACACTGGCTGTGAGGTCTTCCCTAGGAAGGGTAAAGACCTGCACAGACCTTGGGAGCTGGACCATTGGGGGCAGAGGATTCCAGGGTCATGAGTACCTGGGGAATAGTCTAGAAGGGACGTTGTCCCTGTAGGCAGGGATGTCCCATATCCCTATAAACTCCTGGCCTCATGGAGGGGCATTGCTAGAGGAAAGCAGGAGAGGGCACTCTAGGAACCAGCCCCAAATTGGGGCTACCTGTCCTTTTCATTTTGGCTTCTCAGAGATCCTGTTTCTAACACATCCCAGTAAAGCAGCTTCTTCTGCCATTCTGAAGAGTTTGGGTTAAGAACACTTCACACATGAATAACGCTTGGTCACCTGACTGAGGTCCAGTGGTATCCTTCATCTGGCCTGATAGAAATCCCTTGTCCTTAAATGCCATATATTCAGGGTCACCACTCCATTTTTCAAGCTGCAGCAAAACCTTAAACTATATGGCTTAATGTTTTCAAAGTTGATTGAAAGGGAGGCACCTCTCCCCAGTATGCTTCATCCCTGGAAGTTTGGAGAATGTTTTCTCTGCTTTCTGATGATGTGTTCCACCAGGTGTGTGGGTGTGAAGACAGGAAAGCTGTGTGCTCAGCCATTCTCACTGTGGTTTTGTTTGTCTGAGGATCATTCAAATGGAAAGACTTTCCTCTCTTGTGATTACGGAATCAAATATTTTACAGTTCTCTAATCCTTCTTCTGCGTCTATTTGTGGAACTTCTTGAGTAATTATTAAAGTCAGCCAACACTTTCTTTCCTTTCCTAGACTCCTTAGGATTGAACTAGCTCACAGGGCAGCGAGGCATTTTCCTGGGCTGGGTGCCCTTTCCCTTTTAGTGGATTACTGGGTACCCTGTAGACAGGGGCACTGTGTGTGGCTTGCAGGTTGTGCGCTGCACAGTGTTGGAAGTAAATTTCACAGAGAGTGAAAACAGGATACAACAATGGGGTTGTGCAAACTGGCAGCCCTGACTGACTACACATTCTTTAGCCAGGGGTTCCTCTAACTTCGGACCCCCCAAAGGCCCAGTTTTTCTCCTTTCTCTCTCACTCATCATAAGCATATGGAGAATATGGGTATTTGAAGAGAAAGAGTTGAAAATCATGTTATTTCCTATATTCTTCTTCCATGTTTTTGAGAGCACTCGTTTTCCTTCTAATATTAATATAGATCAGGGAAAATAGAAGTTATGAAGGACATACAGAACTAATGATGATACAATCAATGATTTCGTCCAACACTTATACCATAGGTATGTTTATAAGCCCCTGCTTTTTCCTGGTGGGTCAGTGAGCTTGCTGGGGTCTGAATAGCTATGACTTTTCCATTTAGTGATCGATTCAATATGTGATTTCCACAGAACTGATAGTTGAAAGGGATCCTTCAGATGCCCAAGTGTTACTGCCCACTTGTAACAAAACTTGTACCAAAGTCACACTGCTTTGGGTAATCAACTGTCCGTAGAAAGGTGCTCTTTGTGTTCAAGAGCGCGGAGGAGTACGTTCAGACGTCAGAATCAGTATCAGAGTGTCCTGGTGTGCAGTGTGTGAGCTCGCTCATTGTTGCTATGTGCTGCTCGTTACTACCTTTCGCCTTATGCTGTTGGAAACTTCCAGTCTTAATAATTTAATTTATCCCTACCAACTTCAGCCTCCCATGACAGCCTGAAAACCAGACTTGATGAAATCCAGATGTATTTTGATTTTCTTCTATGAAGATTTTCTTCTATCAAGCCCAGGAGAGAATTTCTCAGAGACTGTGCTGACTTCTGTGCCTTGAAAGTACGCCAACTGTGGGAATTTTGATATATAATGAAGCCCAGAGAGGGATAGGTGTCATTCCAAAATGCTGCAAATAGGTACAATTTAAGCAAGCACGCATATTCTTAGCTGTTTTCCAAAAGGGATGATACTGGAAGCAAGGTAACTGGGAAAGAGAAACTGCCCAGCAGCAGCTGGGTGGCGTATAGCTCCAGTGGTTCTTACAAGTGCTCAGTGGAGATTCAGACATGAAGTAGGTGCTCAGCAAAATATTTGTTAACTGGATAAGCAAATGGATCTGATCTTGTTCTGAGAAATCCCAAAGCAGAGAACACCTGCCGTGAATGCTCACATCAGCCAGACACATAAAGCATCACTGTGTCCTGTGCTCTTCCATGCAAGCTGTTTCGGTATTTGCTGAAACAAACCCTCATTTTACAGACAACACTGAGACTAAGAGAAGAGTTATGTAATTTCTTCTGGCTACTAAGTGTTAGAACTGGACTTAGAATGTGTGCCTTCTGAGTGAGTCTGAGGCTCTAGGGTTTAAGGATTTACCTACCTTTTTGAAGTCGTGGGCAGAGTAATAGAAAAGAAGCAGCTGGAAAAACTGAAGTGAAATTACTATTCTCTCTTATATAGGGAAGAATAAAGATAACTCTTGAGGACTCTGATATATTAATAAAAAGCCAGGCTGAAATGGTAGAAGCACATAGGGAACACCTCCAAACAGCCTTCAAAAGGCCCAGACTCTAAGGACTGGAAAAGGAGGGATCAGAGAAGGAAGGAGATGCGTTTAAATTCTTCCAAGCTGTTTCTTTTACTATACAGGCTAAATCTTCTGCCTCTTAATAAAAATTTCAGGGGAAAGCTTATGGCAGATGAGACTTTTGGAAATATATTAGAAAACAGAAGGGAAAAGGCCTTGTACTTCATCCTTTGCATCCTTGTGTTATTTTGTAATATTATTAAAGCATTTCCCATTTTACACAGAGTTTCTCCTTTCAACTGCACTACAAACCTATCAGTACAAGTTTCTTCTCTTTCTTATATATTCCTTGTACTTTGTCCATATGTAGTGGTCTCTCAGTGGGGCAGGCTGTATGGTGTATTCGAGATGTTCCAAGAAACTTGTGTGCCACTGGCCTGGCCCAGCCCCATTTTTGAAATATATACCTTCTGTTGGAGTCATTCCTACATACTATGGAATGGCGTGTTCTCAAGGGCCTGTTTGTAGGGTTAATTAACTTGGATAGATAACCTATTCAGCTGATAACACTCACTAGCCTATTGGTACATGGTGGGTAGTTTATTCTATTAGTTGACTACCACCAGATAAAAGCCAAAAAAGATGAGAGACAAAATTTGGTAGAAGAGAAGGAGAAATAGAGATATAGAACATTCTTTTTTTTTGGAAGGTATATCTTCTTGTATTCCTATGGAGGACAACTCAGGTATGTCAGAGTGAGGTGTTACAAGATGGGAGAATGAGAGGGAGGGGTCACCATTAGATTTGGCTTCTTACCTTGGGTCAGCCTTGGCCCAAGATATTCTGTAGACTGAGAATGATGATGGAGAAATTGAGACAAAAACTTTACTCTCTACTTGGTCACTGGAAGCTCACAAAGGCTCTCTTTGTGCTAGCTTATTCTTAAACAGTATATATGTGGTGTGTAGAGATTTCTTGCTGAAAGCAATGCATCCCCTTGTGCTAATGTGGCAGAGACTCTACCAACTGAGCTGAAGTAATTTTAGTACTTATGTTGGTTATTTTCACTATATAGTATGCCCAAATGCTATTCAGTCTAGCTGCTTGGAATTTGAGAGATGGCTAATTAGATTTTCTAGCCAATCCAGATTAAGGCAGAAATGCCACATCAGCTGTAACACCCTTAGGTCCAGAGCAAGACTCTCTTGCTTGTCACTGCGTTAGAGGGTGCTGCTGGCTGTCCTTCACGGCACCATGCCCACGGGGAGAGGATTCTGCAGAGCCAAAGGGATGTTGTTCATCCAGAGCACCCCATTTCCACTTCTACACCATTTAGCACCCCACAATTCCCTGCCTAAGTGATCCTAAGACTATTTCAGGGCTTGTGTGGGCCTCTCCTGGAGTTGTCTCCCAAGGGTAAATGGCACTTGTGTGTGAGCACTCCTGGGACCCAAGAGGGTGGGGGTGTGTTGGTTGGGGTGTCCTCCTGAGTGTGTGCAAGGTCCCTCATATTGCAGAACAGAAGTAAAGTTTGGAAGGAGAAGAGAACAAATCTCTGTAGGTATTTGTTGCCGTGCAAACATTTTAAAATTTTATACTCTATAATTAGTTTGTGCTGTAATTTAGACCTCTTCTTTAGCTTTCTTACTGTATGTACTCTTCTCTTTCCCCAAATTATTTGTCCTGTTCCCCACCCTTACTCTGCCATGTTTCTGGGTTTCTGCCTCTCTTTCCTCATTATTCTTTCTCTCCCTCCCTCTCCCACTTTTTTTCCCCCTCTCTCTTGTTTGCATTCTCTCCTTATGTCTATTCCCCTTTGTCTTTGTCTGTTTATATTCACCAGGGGAAGGACCAAACATCTTTTAAGGTAACATATGACATTCCAGTATGCAGTCCCCAGTCAAGGAGCTAGAGAGTTATATAGTTTGTCAGAATCTCTGAAATGGATCATCTCTAGAAGGGTCCTCCTTATTTTGTGCCTGAAAAGACAGGCCCCCTGAATCATGTAACTTGGCCAAGGCCACACAATGACCAGGCTCCATATCTCTGATTACATAATCCAGTTATTTTCTTAAAATTAGCTTCTGAATACATGCAGGTAAAAATAAATAAGCCACCATAAGTTATAGACTTCTGTATGTGTGCTTCTGTGGTGCCAAGGAAAGAAAAAAAGGGAGGGAGGCATGAACATAAAAGGACATAGATGCACTGATAAGTCATTTCCTCAAAAGATCCCAAAAAGATAGCTTAGAAATTGCTAGTGAGAACTATAGACAAACAAGGTCAGACAAGTTAACTGCAGAGAGGAGTGTACTAAAGTTAGATGGCAGGAGAAATACATTTGTCAATATATACAATTAGAAAAAATATTTTGGGAAAAAAGAAGTTGATCCTTCTCCTTGATTATTTTAAATTTTGAAAGGAACAGCAACATGTACAATAAGCCTATTTTAAATGCATAAATTAAAATTATGCTGTAATTTACTTGGGCTAATATAAATGTAAAACCCTTCAGGCTAGACCAGCTGTAATTATATTTCCAAAGATCTTTTTTTTATTATTATTTATAGCTAACAAGACATTTATGATCTCTTTTTGGTTGTCTCTGGTGAAGCATTTTTGGCAGTGCTTCCCTGACTTGAAATTCTTGTTTGCGTGGAAATCTAGTTAGGAAAATGAGTAAGTAAATAACTTCTCCTAAGAGTATAATCTCTCCTTTGTGACATAAATTAGAAATCCATTCACATCTGTGGGATAATTCCCAGTTTCACAATTAAATAACCTGATATGCACAAGCAAACATGCCAATCTCTTCCCAGTCTAGGAGAATTCAGTCAACTTTCTGCTTGAACAAACAAGCTATATATGCTTTTAAATAGATGCATCATTTTCTCAAAATTGGATTACAAAGAGCTGATCTGAGCTGCAATCAGATGGATAATTAAACAGCAAAGGTAAGAGGCTTCTGACTGTTCATATTTACAGTGTTAATTGAAAAAATAAAATGTGATTTTTAATCGTCAGGGTAATTCAACCCATGCACATGTATAATGATGTAAACTTCCCTCACTTCTCATTTTAATCTCAAGATTGCTGGTGCATTTGAAACTAGCTTTCTTGCAGAGAATGGACAAAATTTGACTTCATTTTATGTTTTTCTGGGGTGAGTATAGTTGAATGAAAACATGAAGATGCTTCTTTAAAACAGTTTTTCAATTTTGCTTTTTCCTCCTTGATCTATGATGTTTTGTTATCCCAGATCTGTTTAATTATCTGGAGTATTTTCTGCAGTGATTTTTAAAATGCTGAGACCATGTTCCTTCTTCCATAATGTAGCTGCTGCCTCTGAAATGTCACAGATGTTTGATTTTTTAAATCTCATTTATGGAAGTTATATTTCCCTCATGTTATAGTAATTTGGCATGCAAATATGTCTTTGATACCAAATTGTAAACTCTTTGAGGCCAGGACCCATATCATTTTCTTCTTTACTTAGGGTATTTGATTGTGTTGGTAGAATGTTTGTACACTCAGTGAATGAAGATACGACATACGCTGAGAGTAGGCAGACATGGGCTGGTTGTCACTAGATAATGTGCTCTGAATGTCCTGTGGATTATGTTGGTTCTTTGACCAAAAATAAAGTGAAAACATGGTCCCACCTTTTCCAAGTACAGTTCAAAATGTATTATAATGTGATTGACTACATTGTAAATAATTGGAAAATGAGATGACACTTAAATTACTTGAAGAGCATTGTTAATTTTCCCCTTGGTTCTTTGGGCAAGTAAACTTTTAGTGTTTCCTTAGATATTTAACAATTTCCAGGGACTGAGTATTCTTGATTACAGTACATGCAAATCCTGAGGCTTTTCTTCTTATAATTTCTCCTTTAAACTCTTATTAATCCTTTCCAAGAGAAAGAATAAGAAATATGAATGTTTTGGCTGTTAATTGAATCTTCCTATGAAGCTGTTTGGATTCTCTTTGGACTATCGAGAAAAACTCTTTGGTCACTTTTACTGGGCTTTTGAGAGTGGTTAGCAGGGTTATTTATTGTAATTATTGCATATTTAATAATAATGCCAATTTTGTTTCATTTTTATGTAGCATTAATTTCACCAAACCTAACAAAACATCATCCTCACGTCCTGGTCAGTAGAGATGCTGTTGTCAGTCATGCTGCAGAACGTTTCTGAGCTGATAGTACAGTTGGTCCAGCTTCCCCCTTTGGCTCTGTGGAGAGTCCAGCAGCACCAGCAGAGAGTCCTGTGGAAATAGGGATAAAAGAACAACTCTTCCTTTGGCTTTTAAAAATCTCTCAACTCCATTTAAACCCCTGGAAGTTTCCCCCTTGGGAAGAATGGGGTGATTCCTTAACATCCTTAACACCAACAGACTTTTGGTCAAATTCAGCCTTTAATACCTTCTGAAGATGGGAAAATAAAGACATCTATTATGACTTCCCAAAGGCCTATAGTTTCAGGGAGAGCTGGGAAGACTAGGATTAGAACTTGGGTATCTGTTATTATAATATACATGTGCTACTTACTGTGAACTTACTTGGAAGAAACTTGCATTGTCTTAGAGGTAACAAAGAGGCCAATAAAAGAGACAGGGGCAAAAAGAGATGGTCATCACAAAGAAAAGATAAATATTTGAGGTGATGGATATCCCAATTACCCTGATTTTACCATTACACATTGTATGCAGGTATCAAGATATCACATGTATGCTGAAAATATGTACCAGTATTATATATTAATAAAAAAGTTAAAAAAAAGTATGGTCAAAGGCACTAGCAAAAATATGTTCATCATGTAATTTTCATTGTATGAGCATCTATGGATCTTGGCAAGGCATAAGGCTTCTGTCTACCACAGGGTGCATGAAGGACTTAGTGATGTACTAGGCTGTGGAATATCAGTTTATTAATTTACTCCATGAACACATTAAATGTTTACTTAATGCAGAGCACTATCTTCAACATTTAACAATTCTAAGTTCCATTTTTGACCTGACTTCTACGTTGCGGAATTTGTTGTTATGATTTCTGCTTTTACTTCCGCATATATAGGTAGGAGATGGGAATAGTAACAGCCTGCTAACCTCATAGGAAACTGCAGGTTGACTTGTAGGTGAGCATCTTGTTCTAATAAACCTATATAAAGACATTAAAAACAACATTTACATATTGTAGTCAAATCAGTGGTCAACCTTATTTTCTGCAGGTGAAGATGGATATAATCATGCATATAGCCAATTATCTCTATCTAGCTCAATTTGACCTGGCCAATGAACCTTGTATTTATATCATAATTTTATATTGTGGGAGATGTAGAAAGCATAATAGTGCCCCTAATTTACATTTGGTAAATTTGAGGTTAAGTGATTTCCCCAAATTTATTCTGATATAAAGTAAATTACAAATACAGGTTTTCAGTCCCTAGCCTTGTGTTCTATTAATATTTAATTGTTCTACAAAGAAATGCTCCGTATTATAATTATCTTTTTTAATGGCTCACTCAGTCCTCCTGTCCTTCCTTCCCCCAAGTAAAATAAATAAAACACATTTTTCATTTTTTTTTCTTTTTTTTTTGTGTGAATTCAATTTGTCCAAAATAGGCTGGGGATAGCTTCATTAAATAATTATATATGGTGATTAACATGGGGTTAGAATTTATGTCAAATTGGGGCAAAAATACTTTTTAAATAAATCGAAAATAGTAAAACACACTTAATCTGAACATTATCATATGAACATTAACCACAACTTTAGAAGCTTTTTGATATATATGAGCTGAGGACTGGGTTGAGTTTCCACTGATCGTATCCTAATAAATATCAAATTAGCTTGTTTATATTTTATTTGTCTCTTTCTCATAAAGGTTGACTTAAAAAATTATGATATGTGAACTTCTGATTGTTTATATTCCAGTTAGACAGGATTTTACTTTAGTTTCTTTTGTAATGATTCGAGAGGATAATGGTTTCCTACTTTTCAGCTCCATTTATGAGGAACTTGTTTATCTCAGCACCACCAGATGTCTCCTTACTGGCCATCTCATAGCATCTTTGCACTTGACCTCTGGTTTCTGAATTTGGGACATTTTATAAAATCTCCTAAGATTTTTCCAGATGATCTATAAAAATGAGCTCCGGGGAGATTTTAACAATCAAATCAATGGTGTTTAAGTTAAAATCTTTTCAAACATGTTTTTATGATCCAGTGTGTGGGGGGGGAGCAGGGTGTGGGAGGAGAACAAACAATAACCAAAAAACCTAAGTGGGACTTAATGTTTTCTACTAACTTGTTTGAGAATAATTATTCAGGCAGCTTTATGTAGGCTCTTTTGAAATTCTAGAAGTGTTTCCATTTCAGGCTTAATACATTTGAATCATAAATAAATATCAGATACCTTTCGGAGGCATTAGAAACTAAACATTATGCAAAGGCTACCCTCTGTTGCGTCAGGAGCTTGAATTGTTTTTATTAAAATATCTGCTATGAAAGCACTGAGATTAGATGGGCTGTTAGCTTCCCTTTTTTTTTCCTCGAATGTCAGAGATTTATATTGTTGGTAGGAACTGAGATTTCATTTCCCTTGGTCACATTCTGATTCTCGCTTTCCTGAAGCAACTCTCGTTGCAGACATTTATGCTCAAGGTAAGTCAGAAAAGGAATTTCAGGGGTGAAGCATGAGTTTGTTGATGTAGTGTGGGGGAAACCAAATGGCCATCTTTAGAATGAAAGTGTACGGCTTTGTCTGCCTGAATGTGTGAGAAATAGAAAAACCCTTAACACAATCTAAACCTCCCACTGGTGTGATTCTCAAGTAGTGTTTATGGTCAAAATACGACTGAAGGTTTTTCGGTTGCAAAATGCTTTATGTTATGTGTGGGGCAGGCATCTACGTGCCTGCCTTAAATTTACGAACTAGTAACATTCTATTCTAAGAAATACTGTCAGGTCTTACAACACCATGGTTTTGTTCTGAGTTATTCTGGTAAATGTTTGACTTTGCTTTTAAATAATCATTCTTGGAATTTCTAAGTATAAAGGAAAAGTCACATATAATTTAATTTATGGGTAGTTTGCCTTTTTCATCAACACAAACTTTCAGAATTGACTCATGCGTTTTCTCTTAACAAAATATCATTCATTATTTTCTACTCTTTGGAATAACTGTAAATGTCAACAAAATAGATTCAGGCAAGTTTTATGACTGAGATTACAAGCATGTGATGAGCAAAAATCATGAGGAAAACCAGCCAAAATAATTGAGCTAGAATATACTATAAATAAAGTAAATAAAAAATATATATTCTCAAAGAACTGTGGATAGTAAAATAGATATCCTCTGAGGTTTACCCTCTTAGGGTAGTAACAGTAATTCTGCTAGAACCAGTTAGACTTCGTTGAGAGCAACTTCTCTATGCTGATAAAGGGACAGGGGCCTGTAGCTTGGTGACCTTGTCGGGTCCTCAGTGTGTACTCAGTTTGCCCTGCTAATGTGCACTGGTCTTAAATAAAACAGAGTGGCAAATATTTAGAGTGAGTTTTATGTGTCTTTGGGATTTTTCCTTCCCCACCATTGGTAAATAGCATATTTCCTCCACCAATCTGTGACCTTTGAGATAACTTCCCTTGTTAAACACACGCTCATTTGTGTGGGTGTTTTCTTTCCTTTTTTCTTTTCCCTCCGTTTCAAAAGCTGCTCCCCCCCCCCCAATTGTCAATTGCTTTCAGCACAGAGTAAGGTTTTCCGAGGAACCTCCTGTCCTCGGTTTTGTAGTGGATGAATTGGAAGCAAAGGAATTAGCAATCACAAAGATAAGCCTGCAAATGCAAACTAAATAGAAACATGCTTTCATCATTGCAAATCATGCTTAAATATTGTGGGTTGTAACCCCCATGCTGACATATATCCAAATAAAATACAGATTGGTTGAGATGCTATTCTAAAACATATGATATGATTTTGTTGATTGGTATGATATGTGTAAATATTCAAAGGCCCCGTGTGGACCTTTTGACATGAAAACGTTATATCAGAAATGGATGAGGACATGGCATTTGCCCTACTCTACACAAACTGGAATTCTTAGGAATCAGTATGAGTTAGAGAGCTGGAGCCCACCGAATGGTGTCCAGTGCTCCTGTGCAGAGTTATGCCAGGGCCATCACCATCTGTGAGCTATCGGCTCATGGATCTGGGGCAGCATTTTTCCACTTGTTTCAACCTGTGTCACTCATGGAGAGCTTGCCAAGGCCCCCAGGGGAATGCAGCTGCAGCCTGAACCTTTTTCTGTCCCTTCAATAGTTTCCATGTCTAACTGCATATAATTATCCTGTCTTCTTCCCTCTGATTTCTGGGCAAAAGTGTGGCAGGTGGAGGGGGGCAAGATTAGGTTGAAGAGATCAGTATGAGGGGACCTACCAAGCTCCATCATGCTGCGCCAGAGGTGTTACATCAGAAATTTGGCTGTCCATCTGAACTGTTACCAACACATCACTGTGAACCAGCTTGTTGCTTGCTCAGTGTTGTGTATTTTTTCCATTGTTGTTTCTACTATTACCGTTAACGATATTAGTTATCATTTGTTGTATCATTGTAAATGAATTTTACTCCAAATTAATATCTCAACCAATCTACATTCTCTTTGTTGGGTATAATAGCATGGGGTGGTAGTGGGGTTGTGCCAGGCTTGTATATGATAATATGATTTTTATAGCCTATTTTTTCCCCATTTAACAAGCTAGTGTGAACATCTATTTATACCTTTAAATACTTTTCTACAAGAAAATTTTTAATAGTTAGCTTTTTAAATGGTTAAATAACATTTACTTATTCACATTTAAAATGTTTGCTACTGTAAAAATTATTGTGTATCTCCTGGTAGTTAAATCAGAATTATTTCCTTCGGATATACTTCTAGAAGCAGAGCTTATATGTTAAAAAATATACTTATTTATAAAGGTTTGATTATTATTATTTTGCCAAATTGCTCTCCAGAAAGTTTTTTTCCCCTTTGATTTGTTCTCCTACCAGTGGTGCATGAGAGGGCATATTTTCCCATATCTTAAGTAGTATTGTTTTTTAAAAATGTTGCCAATCTGATATGGGAGAAATGGCATCTCCCTGTGGCTTTATTTGCATTTCTTAAATTACTAGTGAGATTGGACATTTTTTCCTTTGCAAATTGCTACTAATGTTCACTGCTTATTTTTCTTTTGGAATGCTTATTTTCCAATTAATTTTGTTACATTTTTAATAGTACAGATAGTAATCCGTTTGTCTATGAGTTATCCATAATGCAAATATTTTTCCCATTTTCTTACTTTTGACTTTTTCCCTTTGGTATATTTTTACATGAGAAGTTTTTGTGAATATGGTTGAGTCTTTTTTTTAAAAAAAATTGTGGTAAGAGCATTTAATATGAAATTTATCCTTTTAACAAATTTTTGTCTACAATAAAATACAGTATTGTTAACCATGGGCACAATGTGGCATGGCCAATCTCTAGGATTTAAATCATTTTGCATAACCAGAACTTTATACCCCTTGGATAGCAACTCCCCATTTTCCCCTTCCCTTCCTCTTGGCAGTGGTTAAGTCTCTCATGTTTTCCTTTTAAAATTTCTGCCTTTGGAGTTAGTTTAGAAAGGACTTCACTATCCCAAGATTACACACACTTTTCCTACACTTTCCTCCAGTACTTTTTTTTGTTTTTTTATTTTACATGTAAATCTTAGTCCATCTGGAATTTATTTTGGTATATAGGAGAGAAGGAATTTAACTTTATATTTTTCCCAGATAGTTTTCCACTTGTCCTGACAATGATTTGTTGAATAATCTATTCTTGGCTTTTTACGTTCTACCTTGAAAAAAACATAATACAAAATTCTGAATCTAGACTTTCTATCTTTTTCACTGATTTCTCTCTCTCTCTCTCTTTTTTTTTTTTTGGTCAGTATCACATTGTTTTAATTATTGTAATGTATTTAAATACCTGATAGCTTGAATAATTCTTATCTTTTTCAAGAGTTTCTTGGCAGTTTCTTGCATTATTTCCTGACCAGATGGCTGTCATGGTGTCTTAATTGCTCATTCTACCACTGGTCTCACTTGCTTCTAATCCATTCATAACAGAGTTGGCTGAGTTATTGTTCTAAAACATAAATTGGATCATGTTATTCCCTTGCTTGTTGTATATACTTCCAGCTATTTTTAAAAATGAAGATTGAACCATTTGCCTAAAGCAGGATTTTAAAACTGAGGTACAGGCCTGGCGCGGTGGCTCAGGCCTGTAATCCTAGTTCTCTGGGAGGCCGAGGGGGGCGGATCCTTTGAGCTCAGGAATTCGAAACCAACCTAAGCAAGAGAGAGACCCCATCTCTACTATAAATAGAAAGAAATTAATTGCCCAACTAATATATATATATAGAAAAAATTAGCCGGGCATGGTGGCGGATGCCAGTAGTCCCAGCTACTCAGGAGGCTGAGGCAGAAGGATCGCTTGAACCCAGGAGTTTGAGGTTGCTGTGAGTCAGGCTGACACCAGGGTACTCACTGTAGCCTGGGCAACAAAGTGAGACTCTGTCTCAAAACAAAAAAACAAACAAACAAAAAACAACAAAAAAACTGACGTACAGGCAATTTCTGGACTTCAGAGTGTTTGTGGACATTGTATACATTATTTCGGTGAATTTTGTTTCTCTGAGATGAGGGTTCATAGTTTCATAGATTTTGAAAGAGCCACGACTCCAAACATTAATAACCTCTGGGCCACAGGAAGGAAGTGAGACCTCTCAGAATGGCTCCTCAGGGGCTTACCTGTCTGCCCGCTTCCTTACCATTCTCCCACATCCTGCCTGCTCTCCACTCCTCCTGGACTGCTTGCAGTTTTTAAAAATAGTCTACTGATTCATGCCTCAGTGCCTTTGTACATGCCATTCCTTCTGCCAGAGTGCTCTCCCCCACACAGCTCACCCAATTTGAAAAATTGCTCCCTGTCCTTTAAGCAACAAAGAGCCTTCTCCTCTGTGGAAACTTGCCTGATCCCATTGGGCACAGCTGGTCTCCCTCTCCTTTATTTTTAACCACTGTACTTAGTTTGTATTTTACTGTAACTCTTCTATTTTTCTTCCTCTACTTATATAATAATATCTTTGAGAATAAGAACTGTGTTTTTGAAACCACAGGCTCCACGTCCTGGCACATCATAGGCACTCAGTGACTGCTTCATGAAAAATGAATGAATGTAAATCATGAATGGATGGGAGGACATAGCCCTGGAGAAATCACTGGTAGGGGATTGTTTGGAGTAACGCTGTGTAAGAAAAAACAGCATGTTGTTAGAGGTGAAGGGACCAGCTCCCAGTTTTACAGAAGTGAGGACAGAATGAGTGAGACCACAGTGTCAATGTTGAAATATCATGATATATTAAGAAACCACATTTGAAGTTCTGAGAATCCTTAAATGAAAAAGCTTTTCACCAAATCCTTTTCTGAATTTCCCAGAGTACTTGTAACATAGAGGACCTATTTCCTGAGTGACTGGGGTCCTGGCACATGCTAAATCACGAATTGGTCACCAAGAGTTATTGGTAATCAGAAGTAATGAAAGCATGGCTTTGGGTGAGTGGGTTGGAGAGATAGGTCTATCTTACTCAACTGAGGGATGTGCCATGTTTCGGACAAAGACCATCCAAATTGATGTGTAGCCATTGTTTTCATGACTGTGGCATCTCACACAGTGACTAGCACCCAGTTGATGTTGAATAAATATATGATGAATAAATGAATGATGAATGTTTATCCAGGGGTGTGAAGCCAGCTAACCATCATGTCTACTTTCTCAACTCTCTTGCGGTGGCAGTGCTAATTTTTCTGGAGAAAGTACTATCACGTTTTAATTGGTTCCTTTTATTCATACTACTTAATTTTAGCTAGTTATTATTGCTTGCTTCATTTACTATTTCTTGATTCTTGGATTCTCTATTTCACTGTCTTTGGTGTCATCTACCATCTTACCCTTGGCAGATGATCCTTGTTTTGGGGGGAATGTTAATTCATCTGACATGAGCCCCTCAATTTCACTCCTCAGGGCCATCTGCATCATCATTCTTTTCTCTGCCCAGGAAAAGACATCCTTCTCATTTACATGCACTTCCACTTGTTCTGGAACACTGCTGAAGCAACCTTTGATCTCTCTATGTCCATTTACCTCTTTCTTTTTTTTTTTTTTTACAAACCTGCTTAGAGTTCTCCATCCTTGAAACAACCCCCAAACAAAAACTTGTGCTTGAATTTATTAATCAAGTACCTTGACACTCATTTTTCTGTTTACCTCCAAGCTTGGTGAATGATCTGTAGCGGCTGTCTATACCTTCTCTTCATACACTGAAGTCTGGAAGCCTTTGTTACCTGGTTTCTTCTCTCAGTCACCAAATTTTGAAAAAGGCCATTTTTAGTCTTCATTTTCCTTCACCTCTTGATGACATTTGAAACCATTGCTATTCCCCTTCATTTTTTGAAATGACTCAGTTTCTTAGTGTCTGTCCATCACACTCAACTCTCAGTTTGCTCTTATCTTTCTGTTTCGTTTCTGTCTCTCCTGTGGCTTCTCTTCCTGCTGCCCTGAGAGTGGAAAGCGTGTGAGGGTGCACTTTGGGGATCTACACCATGTCTGCAGGGGTGACTCCCCGACCCACACCTTCAACTCAGGCCTCTCTCCTGGGTTCAGATCCGCCATTTTCTGGGAAGTCCTACCTGTCTGTCCTACAAGAGCCTCAACAACAATAGAAATATCATGTGATTTAAAACACAATTCCGCCTATTTTTTTCAAGTCAATTTTTTATTTTTACTTAAAAAAATTTACATTAATGGTACAACCATTTTTCTAGTCACCTGACTTGAAATTTTAGAATGAGCCGTGTTTGTTAATTCTTTTCTCATACTCAACCGATTGCAATGTTCTCTGGTTTCACCTTTTCATTTTCTCTGTTACCCAGACTTTCCTTTACATTCCCACTGCTGTAGTACTTGTTTAAAGCTTGTACCTTTGGCCTTTACTCTATGGTATCAGCTTTCAAAGGTACTTTCCCAAGTTTACTTGTTTCTTCTCTGGGGTATTCTTTCCAGTGCAACCAGAGTAAGTTATCAAAGGCCTATATTTGCTCAGAGCTCTACAATGAATTCTGATATCTATGTGACTAAAGTTGATTTCCGACATGGTTAATATGTACGCAGATGCTAGAGTGCCAAGGTTTGGATTCTGGCCCCACCACGTTCTAGTTTGGTGACCTTGGAAAAGCTACTAAACCCCTCTGTGCTTCAATTCCTTCAGTGAAAAATGGGGATAATCATAGTTATCATCGTAGGGTTGTTGTAATTAAATGACTACCCTGGCATGTAGTAAACATTCAGTACATTTGTGCTATTTTTTTATTAGTTTGCTACTTGTGGGCTTTTCATGTTTTATCTCATATCCAACTTTCTAATTATTTGCCATTTCTAAACATTTTATGAATTTTCCAATTTCTGTGCTTTGACTCCTTCTGCTTCCTCTGCCTGTAATGCCCTTCCCCACCCGAGATCCCTCTTGTGTCTTTCCAGCTTCTACACATTCCTCCAGTGGACTTCAGTCAGATAGACTTCCTCCAGCAACCCTTACCCATTGTGCCAGCCATAAATGATTGCTCATTTCCCTCAAATTTCATAGCTTATTCTATACCTTTTCTATTTACTTAATTCATACTGGCTTATGGTATAGTTAGACATGAACAAATCTTATGTTGCCTCATATATTATAAACTTCTTGAGGACAGTGTGTTTGTTTATATTTTTATGTCCTAGGTTAATAAGGAAAGTGTCTCAAACAGAAATTTTATAAGTATTTATTTAATGAATACATGGGGAAGAGGGGGTAGGTTTTGGATGAGAAATCAGCAGCAGCAAACAAATCAGAAATTACAAGAGTATTGTTTTGATTGTATGAATATAGAATTAGTATCTCTCACCCATCCCCCATGAATACTCACATTACTGTCATTAGCTTGCTGCTAATTGGGTTCTGGATATGACCTTGTGAAGATTCCCGGGTAGGAAAGAGCTTGGCACATTTAGAAACTTTCAGATCAGCATGGTCATAGGGAATGAGGGAGGGAGGAAGTGCTGTGGGTTGAAGTTGGAGAGAGATGGGATAGATCACACTCATGCTTACAGGCCACGGTATGGAGTTTGGATTCTTTTTTCTAAGAACAATGGGAAACCTTTGAAGGATTTTAAGCTGGAGAATGGAAAGATAATAATTTATTTTTAAAATTGTGCCCAGTATGGATGAAGGTCAGATGAGTGAATGTAGAGAAAACAGGGGGCTCTTGCTGGTGAGAGAGAGACTGCCATGGCCTGTGCTCAAGGGATGGCACCAGAGATGGAGGGAAGTGGGCAGAGTTGAGATTTATTTTGAAAGTAAAGATTTGTTGGTGATCCATTGTAGGGGGTATGAAAGGGAGCAATCTGATGCGATATCTCAATTTTGACTCAAACATCTGGGTGGATGGTGTGGCCACCATTGTTCTTGCTTAGCTTGTGGACTCAAGAAGGTTTCATATAGTAGATAATTCCCAACAGACCTTAGACATAAGTTCTCCTGACTTAATGCAAAAGTCTGATGCTCTCTGGGATAGGATGAATTGTTCCTGTATGACCCCTAGAGACTGAGTATTGGGGGTCCTTGTCATGCTGTACTCACTGAGGTACAGGGTATGGGGGAGAACTTCATGAAGAAGATGAATCTTGAGATGTATATAGAATGAGTAACAAGCTAAAATTAAAATTATTGCAGATGGAGTAAAGTTAATGTTCATCACCCACAATCCTTTTGTGTTAATTTTCTGGGATGTGCCTATTATCCTAGAAAAAAACAAGTATTTTCCTAGTTATAAGAGCTTTGATATTAGTATGAAAACAATGGTCACTAATTAAGCTATAGGGTATCCTGGGAATTAAAAAAAAATGTTTGGTTGTTATCAACTGTGAACTTCTGGAGAGATAGAATACTGTATCTCAAGCTGCTTTATTCTTTTTAGAGGCTGCATGATGTTCTGTCGCTTATATGTCGTACTATTTATATGGCCAGTTCCCTCTTGGTGGACATTTAGGTTGTTTTAATCTTTTCCTAATGCCAGGAATGTACATTTGTGCAAGTATATCAGTAGGACAAAGTCTTAAGGGTGGAATTTTTAGATGAAAAAAGTGACCAAATTTTTTGCCATCATTTCATACCAGTCTACTTTCTAGCACAGTGTCTGGCAGTGACTGCTTTTCCCACTGCCTAGGAAAAATGGGGTACCAATCTCACAGGAAAAAGAATGCCACCTTGTAATTTTAATTCATATTTTTTTGTCAGGAGTACAACCAAGCACTTTCCCCATGTTAACATTTCTGTTTGCTTTTCCCACTGTTAAACATTCTTGAACCTCCACATCTAGAGAGTGGTCAAGGCAGAATATATATGAACTCAAGACCTATGTCTCCAAACCCATGAATTAAAAAAAAAAAGAAAAAACAACCTTTGTCAGAGTCCATTCTCTGCCTATACAATGATCATAATATTACTTTGCTAGTTGCCTGCTCTTTTGAGGTAAAGTGATAATTAGCAGAGATTCCTAGGAGAAAAGTGTCAAATATCTGCACTTTTAAAAACTGTGCTGGATTTTCCCATCCTTTAGCCCATTACCTTGTTAAACCTAATTTGCTACTTCTAAAAACAGCATGAGTTCTGTGGGTAATGTTCAACATGCTTCAGTGAACTGAATGGCTTCCTGGTGGCCCAAGAAGACTCATACTGCTTCTAAATATATATGAATAATGGTTTCCACCTGCAAGTCGCTTAGGCAGTGGGTAATCATACTTCAATTCTGAAGGGTTTGGAATGGATGGGTATTTTCTGACTTTCTTTTGAAGCTTGAGCTTAATTAAATGAATTCTTGATCTTAATCTACTTTGAAGACTACTTGAAACACATCATAAGTTGTTTTGGTTTATCATTATTAATTTTTAAATACAAGTACAATGCTCTAGTATTCAAAGTATAGGACTTTGTTTAGGATAAAGTTTGTTAATTTCTTGAAGACATTCAAGGTAGAGATCAGGAAAATAAATAAAAGCTGGTGGATTTCTAAAATCTTTATTGAGGATTAATATTGGAAACTTAAAATACAATCTAACTGATTTTTGACTTTGCCTCTGGGCTGTTAATCATTTCATATGATAAGACACTGTTAGTGATCTCAGAGCAAATAATACAGCCATATTTCTTGTTGCTAATAAATTGGTACTACTAGGAATCAATGGATGATTGTTGTTATCAAGATTTTTTTGCATCAGCATTCTTCTGGAAGAGTTTTAGAAGAACTAGGAAACTTTAATTCACATATTATCAATATTCAACAGTCCAATAGATTCAGATGAATTTATCTACCAAAAAAAAAAAAAAAAAAAAAGCTACCTGAAAAGCTACGTTGGCATGTTTCTTCGGAGTTTCATTATCTAGTCTGAATTCTTGTCCATGTAGCAATTATTTCTGGGGTGCTCCATTTCCCTACCACCATTTGTAGATTTCTTAGCTATACAATCCTGAAACCTACAGTCTAACTCTGGAGGCTCTGAAAAATTAAAGATCTGTCATTTTGTTCTCTTTTATAAATGTTAGCTTAAGAAAGTCTGCTATAGGAAAACACTCAACTTGTCCTAAGCAATTCTCTAATTTATTCAAGTTGCAACAAAATGAAATGGAAGGAGGTACTGCCAAATATATTGGACTTCAGTTTTTAAGAGAAAATCCTGAAAGCAACATGCCCCATAGGCTTCCAAGTAAAAAGAGTCAGCAGACAGTCATATTGTTGGTTAAGGCTTAACTATCATGAATTGTCATAAAACTTCCAAATGTAAACCTAAAGTTTTACTTAGGAGTAAAAAAAAAAAAAAAAAAAAAACCACAAACAAAACAGGTGACAATCTATGAACTTTTAAAAAATGTCTGAAAGATTCTCATGAAATTTAAATATTTAAGTTGTATCTACCAAGCAGATATTTTAGAAAAAGGAAAGATTTACATAATTTAAATTTATACTCTAATAGTTGTTTGATTTAAAATACTTTTTACGTCAAAGAAATTCAGGATAGAGAGGTTTCGTAATCTGAGTTGAAAAACATATAACACATTGTTACAAATAATCTCCATCATTCTAAAGGAACCATCTGTACTAGATATTCTTAGTTTTTCAAGTTCAATTTTATACTGTATAGATGAAGGAACTACTTTTGCATCTCTTAGAAAATGATTTTGTTATGGAAGTTTATAATCTAATAGCAAACACATCTCACCATTCTCCTTCCAGTTTCTTAACCTTTGTTTACTTCCCTTTAATTTCATGCCATAAGTGTGTGATCTAGAAAAGTATACTCTGTCCATATTTGTAAACCATTATTTTTTTCCAAGCAGTTAATCTTTGTTTAACTGCTTTTTCCATTTCTGCATATCCTTCAGCATTTTCTTTGCATGTTCCAGGATGCTTCATTTGACACATAGGAAGCAAGGGAGAAAAAGGACAGATGTTCCTTTTGACATCGACTTTTTCTGTTCACAGTATTTAGGATCATTGTTGGTGCATTGAGACCCAGAGGCAGGAGTGAATTAGATCTCAGAATGGATTCAGATTCTATAATTAAAAACCATTAGGATGCTGATGAGCTTTGTCTGAATTACAGAATTATTTTTTAAAAAAGTAAAAGTAAGTTGCGTCTCACCTAATTGAAAATCACTTCGGGTTAGATTACCTCTTTCAGTGTCCATTTAAATCCATTAAGTCTTTTTTTACTTTCACCTTCAAAATTAGGGTAATTTACACACAATTCATGCCATTAACTCTGTCTTTTAAGGCAGAGACATAGAGAAATTGAAAGAACAGAGAAATTTTCTGGTCTTTCCACCTTAGCCCGGTGAGATGTACTCTCATTTGTCGTTGTCCTTTGGTTTCTGATCATTTAGAAAGCTTTCAATCCCTATCACTTATGAAGTCTGGGATAAAAAATTTTTACCTAAAGATTTCTTATAGTGCCAAATCTTCCAACTATTTACAAATTCATATGTAATGTTTTAAGTCACAGAATTCTTTTTGCTTTTTAAGCATTATCCTCTTTTCTGCCTAGCAAACCCATTTATCTTTTAAAAAGTTGATTTCAAGTGACTCTTGAATGAAGATTCCTGATCATGCCAACCAAAAGAGAGCTCCCTTTCTTCTTCAAAATCTTGTAGCTAGAGGAATCATAAAATTTATCAGACAAACTTGGCTTTTTTGAGAGTGAATGAATGGTAGCACTATCAGTAATTTCACTGGGACAATAGCCATGAACTGCAATTGTCCTATGCAAATTGAATGTATTGTCACCCAGGTTATTTTCTTCTGGAATCCTTTTGGTTTAGGATCCCCTTAATACCAAGGATTTTGAACCCAAGTCTGACTGCTTTCAAATTCTGGTTCTCTGAATGGGTTTAGATCAGGAGTCCTCAAACTTTTTAAACGGGGCCAGTTCACTGTCCCTCAGACCATTGGAGGGCTGTTGAAGAGTGTGGCGCACATTCCACACATGCACACTGTGGGCCCGGGATGAGTTGGCTGCTAAGCAGGACAGGCAGCGGCAGCAAAAACACCTGGCGGGCCTCATGTGGCAAAAACACCTCGGCGGGCCATATAAATGTCCTCGGCGGGCCACATGTAGCCCGCGGGCTGTAGTTTGAGGATGCATGGTTTAGATAAATTATTGTGTCCTTTACTGTTCATTCATTTATTTATTGTTTTGACAGCTGGTTATTATAAGTATGCAAAGTGTGAGGTCTTGGTAGCACAATAATAAATGGTTGATACTCTCATAGAGCTTACATTCAACTTTTATCTACAAAATGGGGCCAAGGACACCTACATTATGAAACTTCTCTACATTATTGCGAGAAACACATGAAATATATATGGTGAAGCATTTAGCTGAATCTTTAGTATACTATTGCTCAATGGCTACTATAACTTCCGTTGTATTTTCCATATGACAGTTATTGTATAGTCCCATGTAAGATATTTGAGAAAAGGAGGCATGTCTTATTAAAATTTGGGGAAATTTTTTTTTTTGATACCTGGTATTTAGTGGGATTCTCTCAACACATTCATTCCAACAATGAAAGGCAACTGTGCTGATGCCTGAAAAAATACATTTGTCTCTCTGTTTTTTGTTCCTCTGTTGCATCTTTCCTGCCATCTTTGGGTTACTTGAATGTTTTTCAGTGTGCCATTTTAATTTTTGTATTGGCTTTTAGTTATACTCTCTTTATATCTGTTTATGTATCCATCTATCAATCATTTATCTTCTTTATTTCATTTGATTGATCTAGGTCTAAAAATGTGCACTCTGTACTCATTAGAATCTCTTTAGAGTCAATATTGTACCTCTTTACACTTCACACCTAACATTTCACAGTTGTAGTAACCTTATAACATCTTCTTTCAACTTACTCAGCCCCCTTTCTTTGTGCAATTGTTGTCTTTCTTTTAAATTTTAACTTATGTTGTAAATCCCACTGTAGAGTGGTTTTATTTTTGCTTTAGTAAGTGATCTTTTAAGGAGATTCTAAGAAGAAAGAAAACACACTCATTTAAATCTACCAATTTATTTAACATTCTCAGTGCTCTTATTCCTTGCTGTAGATCTGAATTTCCATCTGGTATCATTTATCGTCAACCTTTGCATTTCTTGCAGCGTAGGTCTGCTGGTGATTAATGTTCTCAGCGTTTGTTTATCTGAAAGTGCCTTTATTTGGTTCAAATTTTTGACGAATATTTTTGTTGGATGTAGGATTATGGGTTGACAAGTTTGTTTTTATCTTTCCTTTCAGCGATTTAAGGTTGCTGTGCCATTGGCTTTCTCAGCCTCCATTGCCTCTTAAGCCTATGACCATTCTTACCCTTGTTCCCGTGTACACAGTGTGTATCTTTTCTTTGGATGCTTTTACTACTTTTTCTTTATCTTGATTTTCTGCAGTTTTACTACAATGTGTCTGGGTATGGTTCTTTTTATATTTATTCTTCTTGGGGTTTGCTAAACTTCTTGGATCTGTTTGATCATTTTGAGAAATTTTCAGCCATTATTTCTTTAAATATTTTGTCTGACCTATTCTCACACTGTTTTCCTTCTCAGATTCCAATTCTATTTATGCTAAGACTGTTTGGTATTGTCCTACCTATTCCTGAGGCTCAGTTTATTTTCTTGATTTTTTTCCACTCTTCCTTTTTATTTTCTATTGATCTGTTTTAGGTTTGGACCCTTTCCCTTGCCATTTCCAATCACCCATTAAGGCCCATCCACTACATTTTTCCTTGTTATTGTAGTTTCCAGTTCTAGAATTCCCACTTGGTTCTTTACTCTGCTTAGATTCCCTCTCTGTTTACTCCTTAATATCATATTATCTTTAATTCTTTGAACATATTTTCCTTTGTTTCTTTAATATACTTAAAATAGATGCTTTTAAGTTTTTGTTAGGACAGATATCTGGGCCATTTGGGGTTTTGTTTGTATTTACTGCTTTTTTTTCTTGCCTGTGTATCATATTTTACTGTTTCTTTAGATAGTAATTTTTGATTGCATGCTAATGCTTCCCAAACCTGTTCAATTTGGCAGTATTCAATGTTGACAGAGGCTGTTTTTCCTTGAAGACAGGATTTGTTTTGGGCTTCCTTGGGGTCCTAGGACTTACTTTAGGACACGGCCTTTACTTGTAGAAAGGCACCAAGTTTCAGTGTCTCAGGTGGATGCCAGAGATGGTAACGTAGGATTTATTAATGAGCTCTCCCACATTCATGGGCCTGAACTCCAGTGATGTCTAGCACTGCTCTTTCAGCACTCCCTGACCTCTGCTATTTCTGCTTTGTCAACTCCATAACATTTGCTATCTGGTAAGCTTCGGGTGTTCTCACTCTGCAAATGTATTGCCCAGATCATAGCACAGACTTGTCCCACTTAGACTTTTGGGCATTTCTCTCTGCAAAACTCTGTACTTTCTAGGGCCCTGCCTTTTAGATTCCAGCCATGTCAGCTGCCCTGAACTCTTGTTCTTCCTCCTGGCTGGACATGATTTCCATGCTCTGTTTGGACTCCAGCTCTCTGTGTCATGTTCAGGAAAATACACTTGTTCAGAGAGGTGGACAGTCACGAGGTTTACTTTTTGAGTTTGTTCTTTTCTGAGGGGTAGCAGTCTTGAAATGGCTTGTTATCTACTGTCTGAAAACAGTTACCTCGTGTGTTTTATCCAGTTTTAGAAGTATTTTCTGTAACAGAGCTAATCTGTTACCAGTTACTTCTTTGTAGCTGAAAGCAGAAATATACAGGTGCCAATTTGATTTGCAATTGTTTCTAGCTTAGAAAGCATGCTGCCTATCTTTAACAAAATTTGTAATTCTAATCATTTCATTTTTGACCAGAGAATAATGCATTCACATGAACAAAATTCAAAAGCTACAGAAGAACATATAGTGAAAAATATCTCTTTTAACCTAGTAGCACAATTCCTCACCTCAGAGGTAAGAGATGTTACCAGTTCTTTTTGCACTTTTTCAGAGATATTTTATATATACATAAAATCCTCTATCTCTTCTTCTTTTCCTCATATAAATGGTAGTATCATATATATATATATGTATATATATATATACACACACACACACACACACACACACTTTATATACTTTTTTTGTACCTTACACTTTTTCTTACTTAATTTTAGCTTGGAGGCAATACATATTTGTACACAAAGAATTTTCCCACTCCTTTTTGGGCCATATGATACTCAGTTGGATAAATGACCATAAACTGTCTCATCAGATTCTTATTTATGGTTATATTTTTTGGTTGTGATAAACAATGCTCCATGAACAACACTTGGGTTCACCATTTGGTACATGCCAGTATATCTATAGAATAAATTCATAAAAGTACAATTGCTATTTCAGAGTGTACGCACATTTGTTATTTAGTTAAATATTGCCACATTTCCCTCTGCAGTGGCTGTAGTCCAACTAACAATGTATGGGAGGGGTGCTGACATTTTCGTTGTGCCTCCAGTGTCCTTTCCCTCCATGGCACATCTACAGAACTGGCTCCTGTTCTTATTCTTATGTTTATTTTAAATTAGTTAATTATCTTTCCCCGATTAATCTACAAGTTTCTTATTATAACAAATGAGATCAGCAGCAGTGATTTATACAAATTAGAGGTGTTATCATTATATTGTTATTGCTGTATTTCATTTTCCTACTATTTCCGGGCACAAACTAGCTGATAATTTCCCTTTAAAAGCACAATTTTATTTTCATTTTAGTCAGTGGTTTACAAAGAATTCTTCCTTTTTTGTTGTTGTTGTTCTTTAAAAACATGGGTAGAGCATATGCTAGCCTGTTCCCCGTTTTGACCTTGATTGTGTCTTTCAAACGCAGTTTAACTTTATTAATTCTTTATGGAATCGTGTCTCTGGAGCTTTTCTAGCTTGTTTTCTTTCCTTGTTTTTCCCTTTACCTTGCTTGCTCTTCTGAGTTAGAGGAGTGAAGGATGTCTGGGACAGGTTTAGCTATTTGTTGAACATTCTGAATCAGTCTCTTTCTGTAGAAACTGTGACTCTGATAGATCTTCTTTACTTCCTGGGACATAAAATTGTCACTAGGTAATTTGGGAGTCTATTTGATTTTTTGGGTTCTTGTCTCTTGGCAGTGTGCTGAAAAGTGAATTGCGAATACTTTGCTATGAAATATGAAAGTGTCTATATTTAATATTAGCTTGGGATATTTCTTTTCTAACAGTCACCTTAAACCTCACCCATTTAAACATCACAGACAAGGAAATTTCTCATTTGTTTGTCTTTTCTTATATCTGTTAGTATTTCAAGCTGTGTGGTCCCAGCCTAAGCTGTATTGTAATATACACACAGAATATACTCTGAAAGAGCCCATTGAGAAGAGTTTTTCTTTTTGGTAACTGCTTTCCAAAAAAATATTTCTTCTTTATATTCCAAAGCTCTGAACCCCTCAGCCCCACCTCCCACATGTTGGGATCCCTGTTGCCCAGTGCCTTTAACTCTGTCTCCTCCTGTCAAATACACTTATTGGCCTATTGTACAATGTTATTGTGAAAGACTATAACCAAATGACTTGAAAAGATCTTGCAAATACAGGTGATTTTCCCTCTGAGAAATAAGCGTGTTACCTACTTTGGAGAATGCATTAACTCATACTAAGGGCATTTATTAAGCTGAAAGCTGTTAGGGGAACTAAAAATAAAAATAAAAAAAAATTAAGAAGTCTGTTTTTTTGCCCTCAAGGTGTATAATGGTTGAGAGCACAGAATTTACAGTCAAGCAAACAGATGTAGGCTGGACAATCTTGGGTGAGGGACACTAAGCTTCAGTTCTCTCACCTGTGAAACAATTGTACTTACCTCACGCATTAAATGAGATCAGCCTGTGGGGTGAATTCTCCCCAGAACTCAGAGATGTCGTTTCTCTGGGAACATTTGCTTTTTATGTTCTTTTCAGTTGTTGTCAATCAGTTTTTAAAATCCAGCTGCCCAACACCATTGTGGCTATGACCACGACCACTTCATGTTCTGCCAGTAAAAATGAGTTTGGACATCTAGTTCGGGTAAGTTGGATGTTTGATCAATTAACACCCATTTAGGTGGCTGTGGGGCTCAGTATGCTCCATGCACAGATTTAGATTCCCAAGCTCTTTCTACCTAGTGGTTCACCATTCTCTAGGGCCCCAGAGTTTTGCATTAATTTCCCTGAAGGAAGAGTGAATGGGAGATAGTATGGGAGTTTTAGGGACTGGGCCTGGATGGGGTGCGTATCACACTAACATTCTATTGGCTAGAACTAGTCTCATATCCCCACCAAATGCAGGAGGCCTAGGAAATGTTGTGCAGCAGAGTGCTGAGAAAAGAGAACCCATACATATTGGCAAGTACTATTGATCTTTGCTAGTGACAACTTAGAATGTTGGATCTCTAGTTGCCTCATTCAGATTGAGTGTAACCAGTTAGGCATTCCTACCATGTGACCAGGTACTACCAGCTGGCTTGATATAGGTCTGCCTAAAAACAGATAATTACCCTAGACCAGAATTTCATTTCCCTTTGTCTTGCATCTTAACCAAGTGGGGATTTTGAAACATGTGTACCAGAGATACAGAGGCACCTTGGATTTGTGTGGGTAGGTGAATCTGGGTTTGGGAATGTTATAATCTCAGGTAGATGAGTGAAGGCTTTCACTTGGGATGACTTCCCACCTGGATTTAATGTAATTCCATGACGAGGTTCTTATAAGAGGCATCACTTTGTTTCTTGGTTATTGCTTATTGTTAGTATTTATAACACTTAAATAGAGAGTTCAGAAAATGGTTAATATTTGTTTACTGCAGTTGCCTGGAGTGTTTAACAATCAGCAAACTTCTATGCAGTCTTGTGTGCACCAACTGAAGTAGGTTCCAGATTCTGTCTTTCCTTTCTCCCTGACAGCAATACATTGCAGATATTTAACTTATGTATGTCCCTTGGAACAATGTCAAGGAGAATTTTAATAAGAGGTCCAGGTTATAAATAGTTGCCTGCCTTGTGTGTGTGTGTATGTTTAAATTATTATTATTTATTTTACTGTTATTGTTATTTTTAAAATTTGTATCTGTTTTTTTAGAGAGGAGTGCAGTTGCATGATCATAGCTCACTGAAACCTGGAACTTCTAGACTCAAGGAATCCTCCACCTTGGCCTGCCAAAAGGCTGGGATTACAGGCTTGAAATTGCCCAGCCTAATTTATTTTTTTAAAGTGGCTTTATCTCTGAATGGGCAACATATATCTTAATAGTATGATCAAAAATCTTATTAGAGTTTTCTGACCCCTAAAAATTCTCGTTAATATCAAATTTTGTTTTTACAACTATTATTTCCATTCTCCAGGGAGACAGATTAACATATAAAAATGACCTAAGGAATATAAAAACCAACTTATAGACAATATGGCATAAATGACACATAATTGACATGGAGCACAAAGCCAGGGGCTGCTAGTGTACAGAAGCTTTGGTCTGGAGTGTTTCTTTGAGGAGATTAGTCTTAGCATAGGGCCTAACATGTATGATAGACAAGGATTGTGAGTATGATGTGTGGTGGGGAACACACGTGACCCCTTCTGCTTACCTCCTAAAGTAGAGAAATTAAATCTGTCAAGAAACTTGGTAGAACAAACAAAAGTACATGAAATTAGTTAATTATAGGACATAGGGCATGGTTCTATTTTCTGTTTTAGAACTGTGAAAGACAAGGTCCACAAAATGAACTTTAACTCCAATAAAGCTGCTAGAAAAATCTAGGAGATGCTTCTAACTGGTAGGATATATTTCAGCCTTCAGAAATACTAGTTAGATAAAGATCATTTTCTGGGATCTAATGTAGGACTGAAACAATCCAACATAAGACCTAATGGTACTTGAACCAAATTGAAGTTTCTCAGCTGTTTTCTCCAAAAAAATTAAAATTTTTTTTTTTTTTTTTGAGACAGAGTCTCGCTTTGTTGCCCAGGCTAGAGTGAGTGCCGTGGTGTCAGCCTAGCTCACAGCAACCTCAAACTCCTGGGCTCAAGCAATCCTTCTGCCTCAGCCTCCCAAGTAGCTGGGACTACAGGCATGCGCCACCATGCCTGGCTCATTTTTTCCTATATATATTAGTTGGCCAATTAATTTCTTTCTATTTATAGTAGAGACGGGGTCTTGCTCTTGCTCAGGCTGGTTTCGAACTCCTGACCTCGAGCAATCCGCCCGCCTCAGCCTCCCAGAGAGCTAGGATTACAGGCATGAGCCACCACGCCCGGCCAAAAATTAAAAATTTAACCACCCCCACATCCTCTTACATCTATGGCATTCTGAGTTCACAAGAATAGGCTATTAATTTTGACCCCTTTGGAATCTGATTTTATGTCGGTGGAGAAAATGACTAGGCTTGGTGCAAAAAATAGGAGGTACACGTGCCCTTTTACCAAGTGTGTACCACTGTGTGCCTGATTCTGTGCAGTTCTTCCTGTCTTCTATTCTTATTTCCTTCCTCTTTCTTATGTACTTACTCTCATCTTCAGGAAATGAAAGGCTCTGGAAGCCCATTGTGTGTTAGTGCCTTTGGGACCAATATAAAACACAGAGCCATATGGATGCAAAAGATGCTCCTTCAAGATTGGAAGAAAGGTGGGTTTAAATGAAATAGACATGATGGTCTAACTTTTTCTGCTTATGGGTCTGGTGAGGTAATATTATGTAGTATATTGCTCCCTAAAAATCCCAGGAGTTTTGAGTGAGTGATGTAATAAAACAAGGATATAGTAGTCAGTAGGAATACAGTCTAGAAGTATGTACAGGAATAAATAAAGCTGGTGATAGCGTAAAACTTATGTGTTTGTGAGCTCAGCTAGTGAGGAGAAGGAGATTGCATTTATTAAGTAGTTTGGTTAAATAGCTTAGTTAAATGAATTACACATGTATTCCATAACTGAAACTGTGTAATCCTATGGTTAAAGGCATGGTTTTAGAATCAGACTAAGGGGTTAAATACTGGTATCATGACTTAATAGCCACCTAGACTTAAGCAAATAACTCTGTCTCTAGCCCAGCCTCAACCTTCTAGCAAATTCTAGAATTCTGGATGATATAATTTGCTAGAAGTTTCTCTGTCAATATGCAAAACACTCAGGGTTTGAAATGGGCATAAAGAACGAGGATGATTTGGGAAAAAAATTCTGTCTCCTTGGGAATCATATAAATCACTCATATTCCCCAGGCAGTGATTCAGAAATATAGGGAAAAAAGACAGAAACAAGGTAGAATGAGGTGGAACACTATATTAAAATATTTGAGACTACCCAAATATATACAGATGGAGTAAAACTCTCCAGAAAGGTGTTGGCTGATTTTCCCATCTCTCCTGGACTGCTCTTTCAAGTGGATATGCAAATATGTCTATTTATAAGAGATGCTGTGTGGGGTAATGACAGCAAAATGGTATCGAAGTCTTCCCTGGCTTTTCCCCTAACTTCTTTGTGTCTTGTTTGGTCTACTCGCAAGATGGAAATAGTGGAGATACCACCTTTCTAGTGTTATTTTGAGAACATGCGTAATTGTAGTCATGTTGGCGTCAGATGGATTGTGCAGATGGGTCTAGCCATGAATGGAGAAAACCTCAAGGAAAGTGGAAGAAAAAAAAGCAAGCCAACAGCTCCTTCACTGGGATAAAAACATTCAGCTAAAAAGAATAGTTACTCTAAGAATTTTACTGTTTTATTATGTGAGTTAAAAATATTAATTGCTTTTAACATGATTTGCTGTGAGTAATCTTTGGGAAGACATGAATGTGTTTAGTGTAACACCCATCCAATAACCTCCTGCTTAGGTGATTGGGTCAGCAACAGTAGAACAAACTGCTTATCTCAATTAAGATTTCTGTATAGAAAAGGTGGAAAATGTTTAGGTCATTGGATCATGGCTTAGAGTGCAGAGGGGGAGAACATATATTTCTAAATTTAGAGTTACTCAGTTCCCTTCATTTAGACCTGGTGTTTAATTTCATACTTTAGAGCTGACCTTTAACATTGACATTTTACTTTTTAAGAACTAAATGGTTTGGACTTAAATATTCAGAAATAATGTTAAAATTTGAAATTCTTGCTTTTGATATGGAATAAATTCATCCATCGAAAACAATTCCTTTTACATAAGGATCACTTTCCTATGTTGTGATGCCTTGGTTTTATATACTAATTGCAATAATGATGATTGTGATGATAATGAAATTAGCTAACACTATGTGACACTTCTGCTTTCCTTGTGACATGTCTATATTTTTTCTAGTTATTTCATACAGCTCTGGTGATTATATATATGAATGGCTAGGGTAGTTCTAGTATGTAAATAACGTTGCTTTCTACTTAGGCTAATCTTTTAGTCCATTTTTCATTTAAACATCATAACCTATTTTGGGTCTAGCTACCAATTGTAACTATATTCAGATAGATTTTCACAGTTAATGGAAAATGCATGCTTGTGGAAATTATATTCCTTTTTATGAGCCATGAAGATTGTACCGTTGGAAGTTTTATTGCAACCTAGAATCACTATAACTTGAAAAAGTTAGAATTTCCAAAGTTGTCTGATTCCCTCTTTGTCTAGAACAGAAGTTAGTAGCTCATCTCTCATTCTCTGAGGACAATTGGCCTGGATTCAAATGTCAGTTCTTCCATTTGTTAGGTGCAAAATTGCTTTGAGGCAAATTATTTAGCTTTTTTGTGTTCAGTGTTCTGAACACAATGTTCAGAATGTTCAAATGTAAAATGGGAATAATAGTATCCACATCATATGATTGTTGAGAAGATTAAATGAGTTCCTATTTGCAAAGCAGTAAGAACAGTATCTTTCCTGTGGCAAGTGCCTTGTTATAAACTTCTGAGGCTCATTGCCATCGTATTACCAGAAGTATGTACCCAGGGCATGGAAACAACACCTGCAGTGGTCAAACAGGTAACCTTTGATGGCTCTGTCACCTGGGAGCCATGTGAGCAGGTTGTTTAACCTGAGACTCACTCTCCTCATTGTAAAACATGGAAGAGAGTCATATTGTCTGTTTCATACAGTTGGTGAGGATTAAGTGAGATGATATTTGTAAAGACTTGTGGTGAGTCACAAATTTTGCTCATATCTCATCCAGATGGGCAGAGAACATGTAGCTTCTTAGTTTTTATTTTAACTAATGTGATCTTCCTTCTGAGCAAACTTCTACTGATTAGGAGGAAAAATTCATTAAATTTCCAAGTTGCTTTAACTCTTAGTCTGATGTATTGATTTTAGATAATGTTCTGTCTCTAGGAAAGTGTACCCAGACTTTCAGATCTCTCAGTGTCCCAGGATTTTCCAGGTTTCTCTCCAAGATGACGTCTGGATATGGAGAGGAGGGGACAGGCTTAGGCAGCCCCTTGGTGGGAGAGAAAAATCTGCACCCCCAGGCATGGTGTCCAGTGGTCCTGCTTCAGGAACAGAAGCTTGTTGTCCTGGATGGACTCTCCACACCCAGCCTCTGCTAGGGTGCCATCTCATTTCACACTGGGCTTGTGTTCTGGCTCTCAGCTTAGCCACTTCCTAATTTCCCTCCTTACAACCCCTGAGACACAGCCGTACTACAATGGCTGCTATAGGGAACCAAGAGCTGCCCAGAAAAGTTCAATTTTGAGGACTCCCTATGCCTAACTGCCTCCAAGCATCCTTTGGTATGGGGTAACCTGAGAAGTCATATCTTTCTAGATCTCTAAACAGGAACAGAGTAGAAATCCCTCATTCCTCTGACACCCACATAAGATTCTTTAAGGCACAAATATCTGACGGCTTTGCTTTTTCCTTGCTTTTTCTTCGCACATCCTGGGATGAGAAAGAGACAATTTTCCTACATTCTTCTAGGCTGCATCTTCACTTCACTGTCGGAGAACTTTGAGCTAAGTCTTTTCGATATGTGAAAGGCTTTTAAACATTCTTCCTCAGGACAATATATTAGTGAGACTTGCATGAGGCCCTTGGAATGGCAGATGCTGAATATTAACTCCTTCTTCCTCTTTCTGTTCTATGAATGTTGTATATTTTAAAAGCAAGGAAAGGGCACAGTAATATTTTCCAAAGTATTAATATTAATCCAAAGTAAGCACATAATCAAGATCAGCTTCATTATTATGATGATGCTGATTGAGTAACTATTAGCACAGGAGAGTTACCATTTAGTTTGTCTTTACCCTTGGGCAGTTTCTGGTTTCAGAGAGGAGACCAAAGACATTCTACAGTTCCAGAGCACTTGTACATGTGTCATCATGACACACACATCTCTGTGTCTCCACAATTCTCCCACCTTCCTCCTTCCTCCTCATCTCTCTGTCAACACAGGCCTTTCTGTTCCTGGAACATGAAGTGATGTTTCTTGCCTTGGGGTTTTTATAAGTGCTGTTCCATCCTTATCTTCAGGACCTACCTTAAATGCTGCCACATCACTTATTTTCCTAGATCTTTTCTGGCCACCCTAACCAAAGTAGCCATCCCCACTTCCAGTTACTCTCTACATGGCATTCTCCTCTTTATTTTCTGCATACATCACATTTTAAATATTTACATATTTATTGCCTGTCTACTCCACTAGAATGTGTGCTTCCAGAGGAGAGGAGCTGTGTCTGTCTCACTTCCCACTGTCCCTCTGAGCTGGCAGACGGCCTGGCACAAGCTCATTATCTGGTTGTGAATACATGGAAAGTGAATAGACGCTATCTTATTTCAGATATAAGGGATCATATAACACTGGTGAAATGGATGTGCATGGAGCAGATATAACTTGCCTAAGCACAGAAATAAGATTTTCTATATTTTTATTTTGTACAATGTAGTGGTGAGAACAAATCTCTCTCTATTATTTTGTTCTGTAGTGATGGTGGTGCTGGGGTGAACTAGCATTATCTCCTCAAAGTGATAAAAAGTCCTTTGGAGGCTGACATCATGGTTCATATATCTTTCATATCTTTTACCGCATTTTAGTTGCTCAGTATATACATGTGGGTGGTTATTGGTGATAGGAATGCGCAATGGGTGAGAGAAAATTATAGGCCACCAACTTCTCTATGATTAAACTGGGGAGACTTTCCAGGGAAGGCAGAGTACCAGAAATTATTTGATCGGTAGAAGGAAGGCCACATATTTATTTTTTGGAAGAAGAGCATTGTCAAGTTGTGAACTAAGGAGCCTAAGAGCTGCTGTCGGCCATGGCTTGTGTGGAAATTTTCATTTGAACAAAGAGTTTTGGGGCCGCACACAAGTGGAACTACTCATTTCAATGGATTGGATCCCCCACATAGAAAGATCAGAGGTGGGAATGGAGCAAGAGATAGTTCTAGAGACTGCTGCTATGTAATAAATTACCTCAGAACCTAGCCGCTGAGAAAAACACTGTTCTTGTAGTCAAAGGAGGCTACGGGTCAAGAAATCAGTGAGGGTACAGTGGGGATGGGTTGTCTCTGCTCCAGCTGTGAAGACTTGAAGGGTAGGGGAGCCCTGATGCTGGGCCTGGGGTAGTGTGAAGACTCCGTCACTCACATGTCCTCTGGTGACCAGGATGGCTCCAGGTGACTTTGCTGTGTGGCTTGGCTGCCTTATAGCCTCGTGGGTGCAGGGTTGTCAGACATCGTCTGTGGACCTTGGGGCTCCAAGCATACATATTCCAGCAAAGAACATAGAAGCCACGTTGCCTTTCATGACCAAGCTCGGAAATCACGCAGCCTCGCTTCCACTGTCCTTTCTAGTTTGCAGCAGTCACAAAGCCCACCCAGATTCGGGGGAGGTGATGTAGACCCCACTTCTTGATGGAAGGAGTGTCTAAGAATTTTGGAGCCACACTTTTAGCAAATACAAGGATGAAAGAAGTGAACATAGGGGAGAGTCGGGACCTTGTACTCTGGAAAAGGAGATAGGCTTGTGAATCTGCTTTCATTTTGCTGCGTATATGCTCTGGCCTTAGATGGCTCTATGGCCAAGTTAGAACTCTTTGAGGATCTTCTGAGAGAAAAGCTTCCTTCTTCAACTCTAATGTGTTCAGGAACTGAGAGCTGCACAACAACGCCTGAAATCCTCGGTGGTCATAATAAAACAGGTAGAGGTACTTTCAGGTACTCTATGACCCCCTTGTAACCAAGCAGCTCCTCAGCAGAACTTTTCCAAACATACATTCTCTCCTTCCCCCCTCCAGCCCACACTTCTGGGTCCCCCTTTCCAGCACATCTCTTCTCCTGGCCTTTTTTATTCTTCATCCCACCTTATTTCCAATTCCAGCGAACATTTCATTGAGCTCGCTGCTTTTGTGTCTTAGAGTAAGGAGAGCTAATTATGCTGAGTTTATGGTACTTTTTCAACATGTCACTGGGAAGCATATTGAAATCCCCACACTCATTTTTACTGCCATTTATTTCAACATAATTTACAAGAAATAGAAGGAATGGGTATTAGCTAATTGTGCCCCATAGTCCTATTTTCTCAACAATACTTATTTTTATTAATGCAGCTGAGAGAAAGAAAATGAAATTAATCTTCATCAAAAAATTTGCTAGGCTGGGTGCTCATGCCTATAATCCCTGCACTTTGGGAGGCTGAGCTACGAGGAAGATTGCTTGAGCCCAGGAGTTGGAGGTTGCTGTGGGCTATGATGCACTCTAGCCTGGACAACAGAGACCCTGTCTCTAAAAAAGCAAAGAAAAGAAATGTAAAGCTGAGAGTACTAAGCAGTCAGGAGTAGAGAAATGCAATATAAATATTCTTATTTTGAGAGTTTTACATTAAGCTTCTACACAATAATCAAATATGTGAGTATAACGATAAATTTTGCCAAGAATTTAGGAATGTGGTGGCCATTTTGGGGCACATTTACAGGAAAATCATTGGCTCAAATAGAATTTTCTGAGGACTATATATCAATTTGCCATCAGGGTAGACAGTAATAGAAACCCTGGACTCTTCCCATTAATCACTGTAGATGTGGCATCCCAAACAGAAAAGAGTTATGACTGTTATAAATAGCACATTGAGAGTTTTTTCTTTACTTTATAGAGGAAATAATTGAAACAGTTTGGGTCAGCAGATGTATTGTCTCTGGTTCTTCTTATTTTCTTTTTAGTTTTAAAATTTATCCCTGCAAGAATCCTCGACTTTAAATATTTAGACATGGCAAGTTCTAAGCACAAGACATGTAGGGCAGACACTTCTGATCCACTGTTGACAGGCCTCAGGAATGGGGTAGGTTTGGGTAGGAGAAGCTGCCCAATTATTTTGCCACTTCAGATATGATTTTATTTGTTATTTTCTTTTAGCAATAAATATCTTTTATTATTATTTTTAATGATGGGAATAGAACTTTTGTCATTAGTTAAAGATGAAACTGTAATTTAGGGAAAAAAAGTATGAGATTATCCATTGCATGGAGAGCCACCCAGAGCCCATCTGTTGGGAAGAATAAGGAGCCTCAGTGGGTGTAGTTGGTGCAGCGAGCAGGGAGGGGGAAGGGTTCAGGCTTTGGAGCCCAACCTGCTTTTGAATCATTACTTTCTCCTTTGTGTTCTTGGGCAAGATACCCAACTTCAATAGTCTATGATCTATAAATTGGGAATAATGATCTATATCTAGCAAGGGTGTTTTAGAGATTAAAATGTCACAATAACTTCTATAAAATCCTTAGCCAAGTGTCTGCCTCATAGTCAGCAAATGTTCTTTTCCACATGGTAATAGGCCACTATGTTATAATTATTAAGCAATACTATGAGCATTTGAGTGTCTCTGAAACAATGAGCTATTTGATGTCTTTTGTTACATTTTCTTAGTAGAGGTGATGAAACTCCTGTCTAGCTTTGGCCTGGATATAGTGGTGGCCACCTCTGTGGAATGGTTCAAGGTGTCCGGGGCAGGGTCAGGGGCCTCATTGTCCTACATAGGGCCCAAAATTTCACCAGTTATAGATTCAGTCCTCTGAGTTTTGCACAAATGCCCCTAAATTCCAGGTCTTCTATTGTAATGCAAGTATTCCTGGTAGTTGGGAAGGTGGGGAGAGTTATGAGGGTGATGAGAAATAGGTTAAGTCAGAGGTTGCAAACTCTATTCCTTTCCCCTCTTGGGAAATATAGATAATCAGGTGACACAGTCTTGCCTGGCTATAGTTGGCTGCAAGGGGCAGCTGCCCAGTTTTGTTGGCATGATGAGGATGCCAGTCGGTATCATCTTATTCTTGGCATTCTTTATATATCTTCACTGTTTCCCAGGCCCCAGCCATCCCTGAAAACTGACTTGCCTACAGTGTATCAGGGCAGAGAGCTGAGAGGTGTCAGCCAAGTTTAGTTGGAAGAGGGTAGACTGTGTCAAGAGACTTCTCTCCTTCTACCACTCTGTGACCTGGGCAGGTGGCTTTAGCTTCGAACTCCAGGTTTCTCCACTGTAAGAAGGTGGCTTTGAGGTTTCACAGTTTCCTTACTTTCTTTCATTCTCTTGTTCTTGTTGGTGGTCCGCTTCCTCCCTGGAGAGGGCCCAGGATTAGAGAGAGAGAAGAATGCCACAGGAAAACTGGTCTCTTTCCAACATGGCCCAGGCCCTCTTGGTGGAATTTGCTTTAGGGGAGTTAAGGGAATGTCTGAAAACTATAGTGTGAGTGTGAAGTTACTGAGCCCTCACTACATCCTTCATAAATCAACTTTCCTGTCATCAATCCTCCTAGAATTGTGCTGTCCAATGTGGTGGCACCAGCTGCTTGTGGCTTTTTACATTTAAAATTAAATAAAATTAAAAATTCAGTTCTTTAGCCACCTACCCCCATTTCAAGTGCTCAATACACATGTGGCTAGTGGCTTCTATGCTTGGCAGAGTAGGCATGGAAAGAACATTTCTGTAATCACAGAAATTCTGCTCTTCTACAGAGCACTGCACTAGAAGTCTTATGCCTCTGAAGTTGTATTCAGTGATCTGACATCAGGGAGTTTGTGTAGTCGCTGAGAAGAAGTAATGCGATCCCATGGGAGGGCCTGTAGTTTTGATTACACTCAGGTCAACAAGCCCATTGTTCCCATCAAAATAATGGTTGCTCAACATTCCATTCTGACGAGTTAGTCAGGCAGTCAACATGGTTTTATTACACACCACACATTCACTGTGTACTACTTCAATGAGAAATGAATGTGGCTCTGTCTCTAGATAAATGAATGGAGAGATGAAAAAGGATTGGATGACTGGGGGTGTTAGCACGGGGATGTAGCTTGGTTAGACTATAGGAATCAGAAAATCACTCTAGATCTTTTTCCCATCCATGGAAAATTGCAGATAGTTTTAACAAAATGACTGATTCACACTTAGCATTCTCTGCCATTTATGTATTAATATTGGCATTTGTTGCAACATTGCAAACCAAAGAGTCATTGAGTTCCAAACTAAACAAAAGTTTTATAAAATGGTCTTTCTTGTCCAACCTTAAAAAGAGAACACATTTACTGTATGCCAAGTACTGTGCTGATTGCATGCATTTTCCCATGTGAGTTTCATCTTACTTCTCTGACAAAGGCCTGCTGTGCACCTGCTGGACTGAGAGCACTAGGCGTGGGTAAAAGGCATGGGCTTTGGAGTAGAGCAGATTGGGCTCAACTCCCAGCTCCTGCTACTTACTAAACTTTAAGACTTTGGGCATTAGGTCCAGTTTTCTTGTATGTAAAATGTACACATTATCTGCTTCATGTATTTATTGTGAGGATTGAGTCAAATAAGGCAAATAAAGTGCTTAGTGCATTCCCTGGCACACAGAATGTGAATGTAGGGCAGGAATCATATTTTCAATCTCTACAGCACTACACCTTGTACATATTGGACACTCAGCAGTGTTTGTTGAATAAATAGATGGATGGAAGGATGGAGGTCATATCAGCAGATTTCTGGGAGTGTAGGTGGTTACCTAAGCGGAACGATTTGGGGAGGCCAAGAGTCTCTTATTCAACTCCAAATATTGCCCCACTGGCTCAGGCTGCTGTTTTGAAATTTACGCATTACTCATTCTCTTCAACCACAGGTCCTTGTTAAAAGCAAATATTGCTTTGGAGAAGGAATACACTAAGCTATTGTGTGCCGTGGTTCCAGCCTAGCTGCCGAACCTCCTAAGACAGCACTGCGGAGTGGAAACAGCTCTGGTCTGGGATCGGATGTTCTAGCCTCCAGACCTGGCTCTGCTAGCATCTGGCATCCCTTCCCTGGGCCTCAGGGCCTCAGTTTTTCTATTAATTAAATGGTGGGTTAGAATAGATCTCTTGAAATTGATACTTCAACCCAAAGAGTGTGACTTTGTACTCTATACTTGTAATTTCAAAGTGAGCCATCTTCTAATATGTCAGAATTTGGATTGGAAAAAAAATAATAGATCTCCTATAAATGGTTTGATTTATAGTTGCATAAGCAGGACACATGGGGCAGTGCCCGGGTTGGAGGGCCACAGAAGGTGGCGATGTGGGGATTATAGCCCTGGAAGGACAAGGAGCTTCTGTCTAGTGTGATCATGGGGTGCCTGATTATGATGGCACAAGGGACATATCATGAGGGTAAATACAATCAACAATGACAGTTTTAGGACTGCTTCATAGCTTTGTCAGAAGCCAACCTGGAATATAAACATCGCATAGGAGTCTTACTGGATGTTAGGCATCAACACAAATCACCTGGCTGTGTGGTGCAGCCATGGACAGCCAGGAAGCTCCTAGCCTGGAGCGACTGGCCTGGCCCTCCACAATCAGGAAGGAGGCAGCTCTTTGTGGCTGTAGGTGTCCCAGGGAAGAGGAGTGGAGCCGATTATTGAGCACATGCCAAGTACCACGGTGGGCATTTCACACGTTATCTCAGTGGGGTAGACATTATTGTCCTCACAACAAAATGAGGGAACGGAGACTTGGAGGAAAATAGTAGAGTTGAAATTTGAGCATAAGGTCTTTGGATGCCAAGATTCATACTGTTTTCCAGGTATGTCCCACAACCACCAGGATGTTCTGCAGATATTACTTGCTGTTACAGTTCAATGTTCTTTGCCCACGGGCACTGTGGGTGGAATTATTGTTTTCACATTATTGCTATTTTAGGTGTTTCTGGAACAAAGAAACAATCACTACCAGTGGCTCCTGTCCACTCTGAGAGACAGCATTTGAAGTCATTAGTTGTATTTTCCAGCTGTCAGGATTCCAATTTAAGTTTTCTGTTGGATCTTTTTTCTTTCACACTTGGTTGATTGGGAGTTATAATTTTGTGTTTTCTTCCCCACTCTTGGGAACTCATGTTTAGGTTTTATTGAGACTCATTTCATAGTGCTTTCAAAGGTTAACAAAGAAGCTTGAAGCTCTCTGGGTTTCTTATTAAGATGCTGCAGGGAAGAAGACAGAGTGTATCAGTTTATTGGGCCAGACACATCTGCTGATTGATGCAGATACCGCAAACATGTTCTGGGAACCGTTTCAATGTTCCGTAATGAGTAGCACATTAATCAGGGCTGGGCGAGCTGGAGGGGTCTCTGCAGGGTTGGATTTTCCTGGTAAGTGCCTACTAAAATGAAGAATTAGCCAGTGCTCACGTTTAACATGCAGACCCCTGAAATGGGGCCTGGAGGGAGATGCTGCAGAGAGCTGATCGACATTGCGGAGGATCAGGGTCGCGTGATCACTTCCCCCTGAGCATCATTAGCAGGCCAGAGCCTCTACCTGGCAGCCGTCTTGCCAGGAGAAGGATGTAGGCTCCATCCTCTTTCTCAATATGAGGGCTGGCGGGTGTGCTTGCTGCAGGGATGTGTATTGTTTACTCTTGTGGCTTCAACAATTGAGTAGACCAAAGAACAGTGTTCTTGAAAGGTGGTCTTTTTTTTCTTTTATCATTATTTGTCCTTTGATTTTTTAGATTTTTTTATTATGAAATGTGGCATATATTCAAATCATAAAATCATAAAATAACCCCCATATACACCCACTGCCCTCTTATGAGCCCTTCTTGCATAGTCCTCCTCTGAAACACTCCTTGAAATTTGTGCTCATCATGTCCTGGCTTTTATTGACAGTTTTACTACATATGATGGTTTGTTAAATATCTTTCCTGTGTTGCAAATGTAGCTTTTGTGTAATAATCTTTGTGTACCCCATAGCAGTACCACTGTGTACAAAACTATCCTAGTACTTCTGTTTTGTAAACAAGTACCGCTATTTACAAAAACTGGTTCCGTTTTAAGATAGTTTAGACAGTCTCATCATAGGAGCTTATGTTTTGATGATTCTCTGATGTATACATTTGTGCATGAAGCAGACTTTACCTGTGTATTCCCCAGTACCATATCACCCTCACCTTTAGTTCTATAAATTAATGTATTTCTTAGTAGGATTTTAGGATAAAAAATTTATATTTTATTAAATATATTTGGAGTTTGATAAGAATTTGTATTTCAGTATAGTACAAAATTATTGAAAACCTTTTGAACCACAGTCCCATTTTATATTTCAGTATAGTACAAAATTATTGAAAACCTTTTGAACCATAGTCCCATCCATTTTTGTTTTCCCATTCTACATTCTTCTGTAGCAATTAATATTCTGAAGCAGTGGCCACTACATGATGTAGTCATGAAATAATATGAGAGAATCTGGCCATCCTTGTGACTTTCCAGATTTAAAGGTAGGATGAGCCTCGGATGCTGATGTGGATTTAGTGGCAGTTCCTAATATGGCTCCATACCATTGCAGTTACTCTGAGCACAAATGTGCCCTTTTATATCATATATCCACTAGGGAACTTCAAAGCAAGCAATTGAAACTGACTCTGGCTAGCTTAAGCATAAAAGTAATTTCTCAAGAGATATCAGGTATCTGGTGGACTCACTGTGAAGTTTCAGGGACCTGACTTAGATTATGAGTGGGGACAAAGAGAAGCCAGAGCTACATTCAAAGTCGCACCAGAGGGCCACCTTGGTGAGCCATCATGGGGCCTTGCATGGCCACTGCTGCTGTTGGCCTTGTGCTGTTGCTTGGCACTACTAGACCTACTGGCCTGGAAACTGCTGCTGCCACCAGGGTTACCAGAATGAAGACTCCCTGTTCTTCGAGCCATTGGTTCGAGTTAAGGGCCCAGGTGGATGTTTCTTATTGCCCATGGCCATGGTCTGTGCCATGATGGCCAGAGGGGCTGGAAGAGCAAGGATCTGGCTGTCTTGACTGCTGTTATGGAAGTGGCTTTGTTTCTCACTAAGATCCATATGTTGGGAATTCATCAGATACAGGAAAGGGGTTCAGATGTTAAAAGGCCATAATTGAATCATACACAATCAACTCCTTTTATCCAAAGGCATTCTTTGGAGCCTTTAATTTTCCTTCTTGCTGACATCTTCTTTTTTTTTTAAGCCATTCATTAATAGTTTATATTTCAAGTAGGAGAAAAAAAGATAAAGATAACATTCAAAGTTATTTTACTTTATAGCTTTTGTGAAGTTTCTGTAAGCAATATTCAGAGGTACCATTGCACTGACTCCCCACCCCATCCCTCAATCTCTCATTCTCCCCACCCAAGAACTTGGAAATAGAGCAGTGGACCCACCTTCTGAGAGTACAACTATGAAATAAACCTAGAATGGATCAGATGGAAGGAAATAGAAAGCAATTTTTTAATTTTTTAAATGAGGCTTAAATGTTGCGTAAAACTAGACTTTTCCTCCTTCGTCAGTATAAATAATCAAATTATAGAATTTCCAGGCCCCACATTTTGGAATGTGTGCCTCATTGTAATTTGGACACAGATGGATGCTTCAACAAGGAGAAGTAGAATTTAGTGATTACAAACAGGGTGCTGGAGTCAAGCAGACCTGGGTGCAAATCTTGTTCAGGTGTGTGACTTTGGGAAAGTTTCTTCACTGTGTGGGTCTAGTCTTCACTTGGAAAAGGGCAGGGATAATCCCTATCTCATAGGGTTGGTGTCAGAATTAAATAAATTAATATATGGAAAGCCCATAATAAGTGTTTAATAAATGGGAGCTACTCTTACTCTAATTCCTAATGTAGGCCAATAGAGGAAAAGCTGGTTCCGTGAAAGTGAAAGGGCTGCTTTTGGAAGAAGCGTTCAAGTGGAGGTCATTTGACGTAATGCGATGAGTGTCATGGAGGGAGTTCCTGCTCTAGGGCACAGGCATGCTGGGCCAAGGGACTTCGAAGTTCCCTTCAACAGCTAGCTCTGTGGCATAGTGACTCTCTCGGAACTCAGACAAGGGTCAGTTCCCTGAGCTGGGCTGCTTCTGCTCTTTTTATTATTATTATTGCTATTATTTTATTTTAGCATATTATGGGGGTACAAATGTTTAGGTTACATATATTTCCGTTGCCTCACCTGAGTCAGAGCTTCAAGTGTGTCCATCCCTCAGACGGTGCACACTTCACCCATTAGGTGTGAATATACCCATCCCCTCCTTCCCCTTCCACCTGCCTGACACTCGATGAATGGATGAATGTTACTACTATATGTGTGCCACATGTACTCACCATCAAATTGGTACTCCTGATACAAACACCAGTATCTCAGATAATGTCCAGTAACGTCAACCTACATCTGGAAATGAAGTGACCAGGCCAAGGTGGAATGGTCTATCCAACCAGTAGCAGGCCCATAAATGTGGCAGCCACTTTCACCACCATCACTGCAACTCTGACCACTTTCCATGACTTGATTTAGCTGATGTGTTGAGTGTGTGTGATTGGAAAAAGCTATCAAAACAGCTGGGGCAGCTTCCTCAATGATGGCAAGATACCTCTGGCATTTGCAAATCAATCCACAAATAGGAGGGCCTCTCAAATGGGATAAGGGTCAGAATGACCTGGTATTCCTCTTTGTTTCCACACTATCCCCCACTCACCTTGAGGCCCACATCTAAACCTGGTTCTGGAAGATGCCCATTTTCAAGGTGAGGAAAAGCTTTCCCAGGCTGAGCCTGGCAGCAGGGTGGCAGGAGCAACCCTAAGACCAGGGACATGTGAATCTACCTGCTCAGGTAGATTCTATCCAAGGGCTAATTCTCTTGGATAATTTTTTATTGCCTTTAACCAAGGAAAATTAAAAAAATAAAAAAGAATGACATTTACCACTCCCAAAGCAGAGCCCCCGGGATTTACTGTCTGTTCTGGTTATGTCTTCTGGGGTATTCCTTCTCAATCCTGTCCATTACAGTAGACCCTGTGCTATCACTAGCTGTAAATGTGCATACCTAGGTTCGCTACAATTCAAGGATTTAAACTCTGTTCAAATTGATTAGATTAGTCACCGCCTATAGTGTGCCGTGTGATTAAATTATTTTATAAGGGATTATTTTAGCTGATGGTCTTCCAACATGACAGCTCAGGCAGAATAGTACACAAGATGGGGTTAAAAATATACTTTCAGTGATTTTCAAGTATATGATATATTGTCATTAAATATAGTCACCATGTTGTACAGTAGATCTCTTGAACTTATTTCTTCTATCTAAGTGAAGTTTTGTATCCTTTGAGCACCGTCTTCCAAACCTGCATCCTCCTGGCTCCAGCTCCTTGCAACCACCATTCCTCTCTCTGCTTCTATGGGTTTGACTTTTTTAGATTCCACATATAAGTGAAATCATGTGGTGCAGTATTTGTTTTTCTGTGCCTGGCTTATTTCACTTACCATTATGTCCTCCACGTTCATCCATGTTGTCACAAATGCCAGGATTTTCTTCTCTTTTAAGGCTGAATATAGGATTCCTTTGTGTGTGTTTATATAGCCCCCCGCTCCTATGTTTTCTTTACCATTCATCCACTGATGGACACTTAGGTTGGTTCTACATCTTGACTATTATGACTAATGCTGCAATGAACATGGGAATGTAAATATCCGTTTGACATACTGATTTCTTTTTCATTTCCTTTGGATATAGGCCCAAGAGTGGGATTGCTAGATCATATGGTAGTTCTATTTTTAATATTTTGAGGAATCTCCATATTGTTTCCCATAATGGCTTTACTAATTTGCATTCCCACCAACAGTATGCAAGTGTTCCACATTTTTGCTAACACTTGCTATCTTTTGTCTTTTTGATAATAGCCATTCTAACATGTATGAGGTGATATCTCATTGCCATTTTAATTTGCAAGGGAAATGTACATTTTTAAATACTATGAGTACTAGTAGCAAATGTGGGATCCTAACAAAATAGACCTGATCACATGAAGAACTGTTTAGGCTAGAAAATGGGCTAAGGATCAGAATGACCTGGTATTCCTCTTTGTTTCCACACTATCCCCCACTCACCTTGAGGCTCACATCTGAATCTGGCTCTGGAAGATGCCCATTTTCAAGGTGAGGAAAAGCTTTCTCAGGCTGAGCCTGGCAGCAGGGTGGCAGGAGCAAACCTAAGACCAGGGACATGTGAATCTACCTGCTCAGGCAGAGCTGGCACGGGCACCACTCTGGGTCTTCTCAGGCTGGAGGCAAAGATCCCCAACCTTCAATAGGAGTCAAATACAGAACCAGAGAGACAGGTACCAGGTCTACCCTCGGATAGGGTAGCCTCTGATCCGACTTACTTTCTTTTTTTTTTTTTTTGAGACAGAGTCTCGCTTTGTTGCCCAAGCTAGAGTGAGTGCCGTGGCGTCAGCCTAGCTCACAGCAACCTCAAACTCCTGGGCTCAAGCAATCCTTCTGCCTCAGCCTCCTGAGTAGCTGGGACTATAGGCATGCGCCACCATGCCCGGCTAATTTTTTCTATATATATTAGTTGGCCAATTAATTTCTTTCTATTGATAGTAGAGACGGGGTCTCGCTCTTGCTCAGGCTGGTTTCGAACTCCTGACCTCGAGCAATCCACCCGCCTCGGCCTCCCAGAGTGCTAGGATTACAGGCATGAGCCACCGCGCCCGGCCTCCGACTTACTTTCTAGCTTCATGAAAAGAGGTTCCAATATGAAAATTAAGGAAGAATCCAGAGGGAAATATGTGGCAGGGTCTTTTCCCAAGTGGCAGAAGCCTAGCCCTTTCTACCTCCCTGACTCCATAAAGGAAGACAGAAGCCTTTACTCAGATACAGACTATCCTAGCATTAGTTTTCAACATCTGGAAAATTTAATCTAAGAATAAACTCTGAGAATAGTCCATTTTAACATGTCTGCTCATTTGTGGGGAGAGTGAGTGTGAAAATTTGGAAACATGAGTAGTGGATAAGGTCATTGTTTCATGCAAAACAAAGAGTGGTGCCCCTTAGGATGGATCAGCCCTGTACCAGGGCACACAGCCATCAAAGAGGCCTTTCCAGCTGGGTGCTGATTCTCTTGGTAACTCTGGGCTGTGTTTTGGGTCTCACATGCCCCCTCCAGCTGAGTACCTTTGTGCAGTGGGCAACCCATACACCCTGGCAGTGGTAATGGACAGGCCTGAGGATGTTATGTGGGGGAGAAACAACTCATGAAATGGGCACCTAAGTAAGGTAGAGGGAAACTGAGGTAGGGGAGTGATTCTAAAGGGGAGTTTGGCTTGTTTGCTTTTTTCCCTTCTTCATCCTGATAGCCTGTGTTAATAGGACACATTGTAGATTATGCATTGTGTTTTGCAGACATAAGATAAAGAGAAAAAAAGCATAATCTTTGCTTTTGAAATGTTTGCAGTCTAACTCAGCAATTCCATTCCCCCTCCTTTATGCCTCACTACTTATTGCATTTGCTTCTAGTTCTTTCTCTTTAAATTAAAAAGGCAGAGGCAAAACCAGACACCGTGATAATGGAATTTTATGTTGTGGTCTTTGATTATACTTCCCTTCCAAAGCCTCAGTATTTCATGTTGTTAATAACGTTCATTATAGGAAAAATCCTTAATTTGAAAATGTTGCAGATGGCCTTTTATCAGGAACTATGGGCTGTCTAAATAAATAGATTTAATTATGAACCATTGTTGTGGAATGGGCCATCTTAAATAATAGAAGTCAAGTTTCCAAAAATTAAAAAAAAGACCTTACATTAAAAAAAAAAACTCAGAATAATCAGTGGTCTTTGGTTGATTGGTTTTCAACAAGTTATTCAACAGATGGAGGCTGTCACATTTTCACTGGTACAATTATTCTTGTAACTCAGGTGGGGACTTTCTGGGCCTTCACCATCATCTCTTTCTTTTCTTCTTCTTCTTTTTTTTACTGTTTTATTTATTTTTTTATTTCAGAATATTATCGGAGTACAAATGTTTAGGTTATGTATATTGCCCTTGCCCCTGTCCCTCCAAGTCAGAGCTTCAAGAGTGTCTATCCCCCAGACGGTGCACATCACAATCAGATTTGATTTAGGAGAATCTCACTGCACCTGTACTTTGAGATGGAGCATGAGGAAGGTCTTTGGACTGGGCCTTTTGAAGAAATTCTAGGTTCTGATGGGTTGGTTGCTTTAGGAGTGTTGACGTAGCTTTAAATAACATTAGCTTTGGAACTGCCCTCCCTGAAGGTGAAGATGTGAGAGGGCTGATATTTCTCTGTGAGACTTCCTTAGGTTGGTGAATTGTAGTTCTCACCATCAAGGAAATGTTTACACCAGAGCAAGGTGTGGAAAACCCTAGATGAGCAGGTATTCCTGGAGATTCACGGGCTCTGCCAAAGTAAGGTCATTACCACTGCTCCATCCTGAACGAAAGATCATATTTGATCATGTATATATGAAATGATCATATATGACAAGAATAGATATTGTCTATTCATAATATATATGAATAGACAAGACAATTTACAGATTATAATTTTGTAACTGGTAACTGGAAGTCTTTTTTTCCTTTGTGCTGAATTATTACCTGAGTTTGCTAAGGAAAATTTGGGGGAATCACATATTTAAATTGGTGTAAATAAGAGAAGAAAAGTCTAGATGATGAAACTTTTTGTTGATTAGAGTTCTATTTAGCTCTTAATACTGCAGTAAATAAGAGGTTATAGTAGTTGAAAATACATATGAATTTTTAAAATTTAGGCAAATCTATAGGTAATTGAAACGTATACATGTGTAAATTTTCTTTTCAACATGTGAAATCTTGAGTTCAAAGTCCTTCATAAAAGCATAATTCCTAAATTATTTTTTAATATAAATTAATAGAGAGGTTTATTACCCTAATTTCTGTGACAAAAACCCAAGTTATGGAGAGAAAAATTTAAAAGACGAGGCAAGAGATGCCACTATAATTTAAAGTATATTGCTCTCCATTCTTTCTATTTATTTTTAAAACCAGTTCATTAACTGTAACCTTGTGCTAGGAAAAGTTGTCATTTGTGCCCCAAAATTGTCTGTGTGTGTGTGTGTGTATATATATATATATATATGTATATTTCTCTCTCTCTCTCTATATATATATATATACTTTAGAGCCTTCATTAAAATTATAGGAAAGATCAATCTTGACAAAAGTGAATTTTGATGAAAATTTAGGAGGAACAGGTATGAATTAATATAAATAAGATTGAATAAAAATCTAGATGACTGAAACATATTTCATCATTTAGTAAGAAGAGTTCTATTTAGCTCTTAAGCTGCAATAAATAAGAGGTTAGATTAGTTGAAAATACACGAGTTTAGAAAATCTAGATAAATCTGTAGATAATTGAAACATAACTCAGGACAACATTTAATGAAAATGAATTAGTTTTTCAACACAGTTCTCTAACAGAGTTAAATTAATATTTTACTGTGAAACTATTTTTTTCTGCACCAGAATCTATGGTAGGTTGGTAAAAAAAAAAATGGACTAACTATTCATTCACCCCTAGAGTATATTCCTTGCCCTGGTAATCTCAGTGATCAGTGGGTACCTAAAGTGGAAATAGTTTTAAATGCTACCTCTGCATTATTAGGTTTGGGTGCATTCAGAGATATGTGCTGTGAGTGTGACAAAATGACTAATGTGGAATTGGTTGTTGAATTGGAATTTTTCGTTGCTAGCAAAATTCACATTGCCAAGACCTCTTTCCCTTTGTCTTTGAAATTGAAGAGTATTTTAAGTGAAAGCCAATGCAAACATGTCTTATTCCTTCAACTTCTCCATCAAATGAGTAGTGTTTTCTATTTGCAGTGGGCTATTTGCAGGGTTCTTTTTCATAAATCTTGCAGCTTCAAGGGGGGAAAAAAGTAACTTATTATCCCCCCCCCTCCACTGTCCCATCCCAAGTATTGTACACAAATGTGCATTGATCAAAGATTCTCTTAGCTTAGAAAAGCCTTTCTTTCCACTTGGTAAATCAGGCAGTGTAGAATCAGCAAGGGCCAGCTCCCACTGTCTGTTCCAATGTGTGACTCATCTACCCTGTGGAGATTTAAACTGATTAGACCTTGAGCCTAATCCCACAAAAGCAGGTTCTGGGATTGGTATAAGCCTTTGATTTATTGGAACATGTCTGATGGTGTGCTAGTCACTGAGCCCTCTGGTATGAGCCCTCCTTCTGGCAAGGTCCTCCAGAGACCCCAGGATTCCGAATCACATCTTTGTCCACAAAGCACATTTCTCTGCCTCAAGGAATTTCTCCCATGGCCCCACAGAAGCAATTGTTAAACCTAAATTAGGGGAAGGACCTGCTTAAACATGTTGCACCTCTTCACTTCTTGTGCTTGAATAAGAAGTTCACAATCTTCCCTGTAGTATCCTTCTTAGGGGACCTTTAGAAACAAATATTTGATCATGTAAGTGGTAACTGGTAGCATAAAGTAAAGCGTGGTGTTCCCCATTTAAGGAAATTGCTTTAAAAAATGAGAGAATTTTAGGGACTACTTTCCAGAGGTCAGGCAAAGGCCAGTTTCCCCTTGATATTAGTTAGGAACCACAGGGTGGGATTAACAAGTGACTGGAAAATGAAGGTGAAGAGGGAATTATAATTATGTATCAGCATCATGTGCATCTCTAATTAATCATTAATATATTAGCTCATACATTAATTTAACAAATATTCATTAGGGATCTCTGCCAGGCAAGATTCTGGGCACCATAATTACAAAAGTGAATGAGATACATTGGCCACCTACCCCCCTTTATAGGGCCTAGAAGGAAATATACAAATAACTGCAGTGATTGTTTCTCAGATTATCAAATAAAGGTAATGATTACCTATTTTCCAATGTTGTTTTTTGAGGACAAATATATGAAGAAACTTCAACTAGAAAAGTCAAATTCATATTCACCATTGGTTTGTCTGCACAATACCTGGTATTGGTAATACAGGATTTGGACTATAGGGGACATTGTCAATTTCAATTTTTTAATTTTTCTAAAGTATGCAAATGATAATTTGTGTAATTTCTTTCAAGGAGCAAAACAATCAAAACCACTGTCAGTACAAATGCAAGGTATTCTTCGTGTTAGAGATCTCTGTTGTAATGATGATTCCTTACACTGTGTGGAGTTTGATGTGTGTAGAGCTTTCATAACCACTTTTCCACATTTCATCTTTATAGTATCCCTGTCAGGAAGTTTGGTTATTTCCACTTCTCTGTTGAGAAGATGGAGTCTCAGTGATTGTCACTGAATCAATCATCGCAGGCTGTAAGAGCAACAGCTTCAGCCAGAGTCTTAAGCAGAATGTCTTCTGCCTCTCAGTCAAGGGAAGTTTGTACTCTGCCTCAATAAGGACTAACGAGAGGACCACATGGACGGGATAACTGTGGATCTGGATAAGAAACATCACAGCTAGCAAACTGATGAGAGAAGCCTCCGCACTTCTTAGATTGCTCCAGAGGATAATGTGGGCAGAATAATGCCCGTCCCCCAAGGGGTCTATGTCATCATCCCTCAATCTCTGACTATGGTTCTAGGACAAAAGGGAATGAAGGTTGCTGATCAGATGACCTTAAAATAGGGAGGTTACCCTGGCTTAGGCCAGCGGGCCCAATGTAATTCTTCAAAAGGGAGGCAGCAAAAGAGAGGGAGATGTGACTAAGGAAGAGTAAATTGTCAAGGGATGTGATAATGCTATCTTTAAAAATAGGAGAAAGACCCACAAGCCAAGGACTGTGGATGGCCTCTAGGAGCTAGAAAAGGCAAGGAAAAGGATTCTCCCCTAGAACCTTTGGAAAGAAACATAGCCCCATGAACATCTTGGTTGCAGCCCATTGAGACTGATGTTTGACTTCTGACCTATAGAACTGTACAATAAACTTCTGTTATTTTATGCCACTAGTGTGTGGTAATTTGTTAAAGTAGCAGTAGGAAACTAATGTAGAGGGGGTGCCTGTTAGAGCCAGATCTATAGCCGTCTACCTTTAGGGAAGACAGTGCAACTGGAAACCCCTCATTATCACTATGTGCAGACAGTTGCAGGTTGGATTAATAGTTTATTCAGCTGTTTATTAATAAACATTTATTGCACATCTACTTGGTACAAGGTACTGTTCTAGGCCCAACAGTAAACAAGCCATAAAGAAATGCTGCCTTCATGAAGTTCTCATTGTAGAAAAGGAGACAGACAATAGATAAGTAAAATATGTAATAAATGGGATAGTGTAAGTGGTGAGGAAGTTGTAAGGAGATAACAGTGATAGGAAGTTGTGTGTGTGTGTGTGTGTGTGTGTGTAGTTGTCTGTAAATTTTAGATGGGGCTTTTAGGGCAGGTTCCCTGGGAAGGTGCTATATAGACAAAGATGTGAGGACTTATGTCAGGAAATAGAAAACAGCCATGTGGCTTTTTGAGAGATGTTCCAAGCAAAGGGAACGGTAAGCTCTGAGAGGGTTCCTGCTGTTCTGTTGGATGGGAGATAGCAGATAGGTGAGAATGTAGGTAAAACTTCCAGGATGCCAGGTTGATCTTCTGAATGATAGTGTACAGTCCCCTCAGGCCTGGCCTTGAAGCTTTTCTCCTCAGCTATTGGTCCTTTTTAATCACTTCTGCTGCAGAGAAAAAGCAGATCATTTCCAAAAGCCTGCTGTGGGAGGAGGCAGAAAGTATCAGAGAATGTATCAGAGCTGATAACCAATTTTATGGATCAGTCATTTTAATTAATAAGGAGAATAAGGGAAAGTAATGCAAATAATGTCAGTACTGGTTGGCATTTCCTTGAAATTTTGAATCACTTTCACTTTTCAAAGGGTAAGGAGTTTGGTTGGTGACTGGGAGCAGGCAGAATTGGGAATGCTCTAAACCTACCTGGCAGTTCACGAAGTGATATTGGAAAAGGTCAGTGTCTATTTCTTGCTTCACACTGTGCATATTCTTTTATCTTTCCTCCTTTAGACAGAGCTCACAACCGCTATCCCCCTAAAGCTGTTGACTAGCATTTCTTTAAGCAAGCAGGTGACACAGTGCCTCATGTGACTCTAGCAGTGAGGGATGAAGACATTTTGCAAGGGTTGGACACCTACAGCTAAGAAGGAGCCAGGTGTAACCAGAGAGGGGCCAGCCAATTGGTTGGATCAGCTACAGACTTGGCCTGGGAAATGGGAAATAGGAGAAATGTCAGAGCTTGGTTTTTAACACAGAAAAGCTCTAAAAAGAGAGAGAGAGAGAGAGAGAGAGAGAGAGAGAGAGAGAGAGAGAGAGAGAGAGAGAGAGAGAGAGAGAGAATAGTAATGGATTAAGCACAGGAAGAAAAAAGATGCTTCCAGGGGTATGTGGCAGTTTTAAAACATGGCCTCAAAATCCTTTGACACTCTTCCCATCAGGAAGTGGGCTCTGTGTCTCCTTTCCTTGAATCCCCTTGTGACTGTGTGACCAATAGAATGTGTAGAAGTGATTCCGCATCAGTTTCTGGGTACAGGCCTTGAGAAATTGGTGGCTTCCAGTTTCTGTTTCTTGAGGTGCTTGCTCTTGGAACCCAGCCACTGTGCTGTGAAGAAGCTATACCTACCCCACAGAAAGGCTCCTATGGAACAGGACAAGAGCCAGCCGGGCACAAGAGCCACCTTGCAAACAGATTCTCTAGCTTGTTGGGCCATACCAGCTAACCCGACATGGAGCAGAGATGAGCTATGTCTGCTGAGCCCTGTCCAAGTTTTAGATCTGTGAGAACATTAGATCATTGTTGTTATTTTAAGCTACTAAGTTTGTAGGTGGCTTGCTCTACATGGATAATTGTAATAAGGCACATTTGAGGTGACTAGGAAAGAGAAATATCAGGTCCCATGCACACTTGAGGATGCCTTGTTATTTCAAGAATATGTAATATAAATCCTAAAATTTAAATCATCCTTAACCATTTTGGAGCTATTGACTCTCCCCCCAAAAAGTCATGTGTATACCAAACCTTTGAATATGTTTCAGGAGCCTGAGGACTTCCTACATTCATCCATGGACAGAGACCCAAGTTGAGAACCTCTGTGACCGGACTCTCTCTCCACCACTATTTGTTATAAAGTGGAATTTGGTATAAGCTCAGGAAGGATGAGGGAAAGGACACTGGACTTTCTGTTATTAGACTTGTGTTTTGTTCTAGTCCTCTCATAGACTTGCTTTTTGATTACAGATAAAGTGTAAAACCTCTTTGTATCACAATTTCCTGGATGGTAAAATGTTAATTAAAATCCTGTCCTTCCTTTCCTTAAAGGAATGGCGAAATTAAAAAAAAAGAAAAGTAAAGTAAAAGGAAGTGAACGTTCTTAGAAAAGTTATAACTTGCCCTTAAGAGGTACTCAAAGAATATTTGTTGACTTTATTGTAAGCTGTTGCTATGCATTGGGGATTGCTTGATTATGTAGCCCAAACCTTTAAGGGCAAGGTCTTGCCCATAACACAACCCTGGAATCTGGACCCCAGAGAAAGAGTACCAAAGAGTATAGGAATGGAAAGGGGAGTTCAGTACTGTTCCCACACCAACCATGTTACCTTTTTATCTTCTGTTATTCTTAGTTTTATAGCTGGTATAAAGAAACTATGAGAAACAGTAGCCTGCAAAGATTGGTATCAGTTTACACCAAAACAGAACTCTGCCCATGAGCACAAGGAATTGGAAGTAATATACACAGAAATCTCACAAAATATAAAAGAACATAGACACTGGCTTCAGGATTGGCGTCATTGGGATAGAAGGTCTATTTACTTTGCTTCTTATGAGGTCAGCAAAACATTTTGAATAGCAACTCCTTGGCTGCCTGCAGTAGGTCTGAAAATATGAAATAAAACATAAATGCAGACCTGACTTATGAGTAGCACGTTCCAAGTTTCCTTCTTTGCTTTCTGCTATAACAGATTGCCTTGTTACTGTATTTGTAGATTCCTATCACCTCAGATGAAAGAATCCCAGTGTTGGCCAGGGCAAAACCCAAAACATAGACGATGGGAGGCAACACCCAGTGTTAAAACTTTCAACAAGGAAAACCCACTGTGGTTGTTTTTCCTGTATATTGGGAAATGACAGGATAAGGAGGGCCAGGAGAGTAAGCAGAAATCACGTCCACACGGACCTAAGGTAATTTCATTTCCAATAGACATGGTGACAGTGATCAATGAATTGCAGAATCTCAAACAACAGCTGCCCAGCAACTGTCACAATATCATTGTCATAATATCCCAGGTCAAAGATAGCTATACTATGTTTAGTTTTCACATCAATGTAAGTTGAGTCAATTTTGGCTGAACTAAATGCCTTTAGTTTATTACTCCTTTCTACTTTTCATCCTCTTCTGTCTCCAAAAAATCCCCAGAGTCTGAATTTAATCATTCGTCGGGTTTGGGTACGTTCACATATAAATACATTGCTTATGATGGATCCAGTCAAAGTTGATGAGCAGGACTCCCCCAGCCCATGCCACGTGGGCTTTCTGCCCACCAGCACTGAAGCTGGCAGAAATCCCCTGTGGGAGGACAGAAGCAGGTGACCTTGAGGAGCCTGTAAAGCAAGTCTTAGGAGGGTAATTTTATCACCTGTTTCTTCTTCCTCTTTCAAGCCTTCCCTCAACTCCTTACACCCCAGTTGAGTACTTCTATCTGTGCCATCTCTCTTATCAAATGCAAATCGAATTGGGTTTAATGTTAAAGCAGCTCACTGTCAGGCACATAAAAGAGACCTTCAGTTTGAGAAGTTGAAGTGTGGTCACAAAATATCCATGAGTGCATATGTTGAGGATTTATTCTCAGGTGCTCCCTGCTAGGGTCTCTTAAGCGTCAGATCCCCTTTAAGGAAATCAGTGCTGTTAAAGAGGTGCATAGCCAAAGAAGCTGAAGCAGAGTGAACTACATTGACTTACAGCCCATAGGTGTGGAGAAAAATCCCTAATAAGCAATTTTTTAAGAATGCATGTACTAAAGGGAGAATTACTATATATTTTTTTCCAGACGATTCCTTTGGAGGTTTTGTTTACCATTTAAATTGCATACTTATTATTTATTTTGGATGATATATAGACCTTTCAGGAATTGTTGGTGGTGTTTTTCCTGTTGTTTCTCTTCCTTGCTTGGGCTTGGTGCTGGGGAAACAGATGAATCAAGCACAGTGATTGCTTGTCAGGAGCTTGCACTGGCAGTCTGGTCTAGCCATGTGGACAAACAACGACTGTGCATTTTGATAAGAGAGATGGCACAGATAGAAGTACTCAACTGGGGTGTAAGGAGTTGAGGGAAGGCTTGAAAGAGGAAGAGATCCAAGAGCTGTATCTTGTAAAAAAGTTGAGATATTCTAGCTAGAGGGAAATAGAGTTGGGAGGTAGAGGTGGATATTCTGAGAAAAAGGAATAGTGAGTACAAAACAGAAAAGTAGCAAGAACATTAGCATTTTGGAAACTGAGTAGGTTGATAGGACTAGGGCACACAAATGTTAGACCAGAAAGACTTGGAAATAACCTGGAGAGGAAAGCAGGGAGAAGATCATGGAATATTTTACAGGCTATATAGAGGTATTTGGATTTTATCTTAAGCCTATGGGAGCCTTGGAGGGATTTTGTGGCAGGTCCTGCCAGTATCCTTCTCATATTCTCTTGGTAGTCACCGACCCCGTACAAGACAACAGCTATTAAGTCTCAGTAACTATAAGTTTGCAAAATTATGATGAGAGACTCCCAAAGTGCCAGGAGTTTATGCTCTAGGGAGCAGCCATTAAACAGCAATGGATAAATGTCTCAGATCCTTCTACCCTGGTGTGGGACAAATCTGAGGTATGTTCTATACAGTCTCTGTGAGGTTCCCAGTGGGATGGAGCCCTCATCCTCAGAGCAGTTATCTGATCATTACCAGTATTGGCTTCCTTCCCATACCTGCCATTCTTCCATACCCCTCCCCACCACACACATTTGCTTCCTGGGATCACTTCTCAAAAAACTATTTGCACTCACATTTCAGACTTTTCTTTTTGTATGGAAGTTGCTCAGGGTCTACCAGGGGTCTACTTCTGGCAGAACCTGATCTAGGACAGTTTTTGGCATGAGGAGAAACATGGTGATGAAGGTGACCTCCAGATGGTCCTTATGAGAATGGAAGTGAGAGGGGAAGACTCAAGAGCAATTTAAAAAGTATAATTCCTAGCAATTATGATCTAGTTGGGTATATTCTGGGAGGGAAGGAAGGACTCTTAGGTGATTCAACGTTTGAGTTCGTTGACTGGAGGAATCTCTTAAACAAAATAAGGAATACAGCATGGAAAATAGGATTTCTGGTGAACTATAAGGGACTTAGATTTGATTATGCTGAATTCGAAGTATTTCCATGGATATATGTGGGGCTTAGAGGAGAGAACTAGTTGGGAGACTGGAATTTGGAAGTAGTGGAGGCTGTGGGTGTGGCTGTGGTTACTCAAGCAGAATGTGGGGATGGGGAGTGGGGAGAACCCAGCCAGAACATAAGTTTGGGAATACAAACCTTTAACAATCAAATTTATGAGGAGGAACCTGCTAAAGAGAAGGAGTGGTTTGAAAGACCAGGCAAGGGTCCAGGGAGTGAGGTCACAGAAGCCAAGAGAGAGAAAAGTGTCAGAAGCAGGGAGGAAGCAACAGGGTCAAAGGTTGCAGAAAGGTTTGGCAAGGTAAGATAATTTTTCCATTGGATTTGGAAATTGGGAGGTTACTAGTGTCTTTAGGTAGTTCATATTAATTTGGATCAATTAGAGAAGCAATAGAAATTTGTTTTATTACTTGAAAAACAAGCTAACCAAGAATTGCCTAGAAGAGAGATTGCTTTAATGAATAGATAGGAATAATTTCTAATTATAGACAAACATGATTTCAGTTAGCATTCTAAAGAATGGAGCCCTCTATTTAGATGATTTGTATGAAATTGGATACTTACAAAGCTTTAAGTTTGTTCTACTAATTAGGTAAGGATTTTTCTTTTAAGCAGGTTGCTATTTTTAGTTTTAAGTTGATCCCTATTTCTGTTTTAATAATCATAGGTTTCACTTTTATGTTGCCAAAGAATGAGGTTTAATCCTCTAGCCCTTTCAAATTTTGAAAAACAATCCTAGTTTATGTATTCTATTAGTTATTTGTGGTTAAGAATCTGATCATTAGAGTTAAATTGCTTGGCTATTATAGTGGCTCTACCACTTTAAGATCTGTGGGGTGGGTACTTTATTTCTCCATGCCTCAGTTTCCTCCTCTGTAAAATGGAGATGATAATACAGCCTCAGAGGGTAATTCTTAATATCAAAACAGTTAATTTATATAATGTATTAAAAACATGCATGGCATAGAGTAAGTGCTTAGTACATTTTAGCATTACAAATATTTGTTAATATTTTTCTACTATTTATTTTTCAATTTTTATTATTACTTTTATTAAAAATTGGGCAAAAGCATGGTATAAAGGAATGATGATTGGACTAGAAAACAGAAGATTAGGGGTCTGCTCTCAGGTTTTCTGCCAATTGTGGACTTAGACAAATCCATTCATTTTTCTGAGTTCATTTTCTTCATATATAGAAGATGAGGGTTGGAATAGAAAATATTTGAGGCAAGCCTTGGTTTTAATATTCTGGAAGCCTACCTTTTGATCAGGAATAGCCAATTTACATAGCAGTCTTAGCTATAGTATGTTTTTTTCCTAAGGGAAAGATATATGGGCAAAAAAATGAAATTGGAAAGTATTTCCATTAAGCAAATGCTTTCTGGAAAGTACAACAAATGTTTTGGTTTATTTTCATATAATTTCGTTCTTGGGCTCAAATACATTAATCAGTTGCTTTTTTTTTTAATATTCAGAGAGCTTATCTTTTCCTTTTTGAGTGTACTTATGGTTGGAACAAATTTAGTTATTTTTCATTTTTTTGCCCTGTTTTTTCCTACCTCTTATAGAAAAATAAATTTTTAATGCATGCATTTCATTTCCTGATGCTATAATCTGTATAAAAAATAGCACACTAAGATTAATTGTTCTTTTATAATAGATTTCAAACATGACATAAATATAATAGTTATGTAATGTGGTGTTTTCTTGTATCCTAGTACATTTTTGGAGACCTGAAAATTGGTCCCTGTTCTTATTCTACACTTACTCCAGTGAACTTTTCTTCTGATGAGTTATTTTTCACATGCACACATGGGGGAGCTTTTGAGACACTGGTTTGAAAGTTGCACTTTGATGACTTTCTCAGTGTCTTGACCCTGAGGTGATAGACTGGACTTCTCCATCGGAGGGGGCGTAGTGGGGCACGACTGGCTGTAGACCAGGCTTAGATTTCCTTAGTACTCACTGTCTAATATGGGGCGCTAGAACCAATTCATAATTCTCTTCTAAAAGTAGCCCTGAGTGTATTCTCTAGCAAAAAGGGGTAAGGCTAAGAAAATGAAAAGGAAAATTTAAGGCAGATCTAGTGTTTTCTGATGCCTTAGTAAGAAGTAGGTGGGATTATTACCACAGGGGCCTGCTTTCAAGCGAAATGGGCGAGTCAGCCAGAAACTCTGACTTTGTAGCAGCATTATTTAAAGAGACAATCTGAAATTATCCCCAATCTGCTCTTCCATGGAAAAACAAAAATCTAAAAACATGTTGGAATATAAAACAAACCCCACCTGGAGGAAACAGAAGCAAAGTGAATGGCTTGAGTTAAGCCTGATGCTCTTGGCATCTAGCTTTGCTTGCCATTTAAAGAAAATGAAGAAAAGTAGAAATACTGTGTTAGAGTGAAATGAAGCCTTATAGGACCTTGACTATTTATAATTTTTTTCTATCTCAATTTTTGGATGGTTAAAAACATAAACAAACATATAAAAATAGTCCTGGTGGCAGCCACACAGATACATGAAGTAATATCATGAAGGCCTGGCACTTCTCTCTGCCCCAGTTTATTTGGAATCGTCAGTGGTTACCACAATCATCTCTGAATATTTTGCTTATGAAACAAAGTTTTAAATGCTCTTAAAATGAGGGTTTTATGAGAAAATTAATACTGCTGTTTTTTTAGTGCTATTTATATATCAACAAAAACCGTTTAGCAAATATTTTCTGTGTAAAGTCTATAGTATAACTGGCTTAACATAAATTTATATAAAATTAAACAGATAATTCTTTTTGATGAATTGGAAATAGGTAAAATTTGTCTTCTTTCTCATTGATTTTTTTCCTACCTAGGCAACCAGCTTTCATTCTCCATAATTTGTGTTTAACTCCTTGCCCTTCCTTTTCTCTAATCTTTTCCTAAGTGCTCTTATTCATGGTTTTAACCACTAACTATTTTCTCATTCTGAGTTTCCATTATAAAGTCCAGTTGTACATTTTCTATTGCCCATTGGACATTCCTACCTTGATATGGAAGGCAAATTTAATAAGCCAGCCACTGAACTGACCTTTCTTCCTCCTCTTTCCTCTTCAGCTTCTTTCTATAACCCCCTTCCAGCTCACCATTTCCTCTGGATTTTCACATCACAGTTCGCTGAACCACCATTTTTGAGCCACCTGGGCTTGAAAAGTTGGGACAGTCTTTGACCCTCAACTGTCTTGTGTGCTATACTGCATCAGGCATCCCCAAGACCACCCTCAGGCTTGATGGCTTGCTAAAAGGACTCACGGGACTCAGAGAAGCTATTATATTCACAGTTACAGTTTATTATAGTGGAGGAATACAGGAAATACAGATTAAAATCTGCAAAGCCAAAGATACCCATGGCAAAATCCAGGAGACACTGGGTAACAGCTTCTAAAAATTTTATTCCAGTATAGTTGTATAGATGTGCTTAATTCTCTAAGCAATGATGTGTGACAATGTGTGCAAAGTGTTGTCAACCAGGGAAGCTCATCTGAGCTTTGGTGTCTAGAATTTTTAATAGAGGTCAGTCACATAGGCATGTAGCATCTGCATGACTTACCTCAGCTACTCAGATTCCAGCTCCCCAGAGGAAAAAATAGGCATTCACCATGAATCACATTGTTAGCATTCAACTATCTGATCAAACTGGTACCACAAGGTACAAGGCCTCAGGCATATAACAACACCCTTATCAGGCAGAATGTTCCTAGGTCTCAAGGCTTACTCTCAGGAGCTGGCCAAAGTCCAATTCTAAAGAGAGATCTTTCTTGGGGAATGTGCAGGCTTTGAGCAACCTAGTCTTACTGAGTTAATCCTATTGCACATGTACATAAAATCACCACACTTTACTGGTTGCTGGGAAAAATCAGTAAGACCCCATACTGTGATGTTAAACAGATAAGTGTTTGAGTTCTGGCTCTATGAGGATTAAATGAGATGTGATTAACATAATGCTGGACACATAAATACTGCATGAATATTAGATGGTGATTTCTTGTTTTATTGTGATTGTTTATTATCTCTGTGCTTTTCCATTCAATATCACTTCATCTGTCTAGTTTAAGACCTTATTGCTTTCACCTTCATGGGACATTGGCTTCTCATGTCAGTGAACTTGGGATATTATGGTGTACTAACAAACAACCCCCAAATATGAGTAGCTTGTAAAAACAAGGGAGTATTTCTTGATCCTATAATTTGCCTGTTATGAGTTGGCTGTATCTCTGTTCTCTATAGTATAATCACCCTGGGACCCAGACTGAAGAAATTGCCCCAATCAGCGATATTGTGGCAAAGAGAAATGAGTACACAATGGAATCATACAATGGCTCTTAAAGTTTTGCTTGGAAATAATACATATTCTGTCTATTCTGATTCTACTGTCTAAAGTAAGTCACTTAGCCGGGCCTGAGGTTATTGGATTAGAGATGTATGATATTCCCATCGTGGTGGTGAATGTTTGAGCAGTAACATAATCTGTCAGTTTCCTGCCTCGCCTCTCTGCCTCTAGCCTCCCTCTACTCTTGGCACACTCTAATCTATCACCAAGTCCACAATCTCAAGGTTCGGTGTTGGCAAACTATTTCTCTTTCCTATAACTGCTCTGACATGGTCTTCTATTGATTAGTCATTTGAGGCCCCTTTTAAACTCAATCACCCATGACTTTCCTATATGACAATGAAATGAGAGTATTCACCAGCATCAGGGACATTATATCTTAGCATGTTTAAATCTTCACGCATATTTGTTCACTAAGAATGATGACCCTTTTCTGAAGAAACATACCATTTTATTCACCTTTCAATTCTCCACATAGTCTAAGTTTCTTACCCATATTCATGCCAGAAACATGTAATGAATGAATGAAAGAATAAACATTGTTCCAGTGTCACAGAGAAATCCAAGTGCTATTCAACGACAAGAAACTTGGACTATGTGGAGAATTGAAAGGTGAATAAAATGGCAAGGGGCCGAGGGAGGCTGAAATTCAACCCTTGCTTTGCTCACAAGGCCAGTCCTGAGGTGGGATGTGGAGGAAGGGGTGTCTTTTTCTAATTTTCACAAAAGCACTGAGTGGGTAGCAGTGACTTTTTTAGGGTCCCTGTATATTGAAAGGAGATTTCCTATGCAGGAACTGTATGCCTCCAAGAGACTATATGCATGGAGATAGATCACCCCAGAGTAGCAAAAGACTATGTATTGTTTTGGTTCTGCTTTCTTGACAATTTTGAGCCCTGAGCCTCCAAGTCATCTACCTACTCAGCATTCTTTGGATGTCTGTGACTCATGACGATTCACAAGATTGGGTCCTCAGAACTGCTTTGCACTTCCTGAAAATAGACCTCTGGGCTTTGCTCTTTCTGATCACCCAAGCTATAGTTATCTTGGGGACAGCACCTCTCTTACTGGAGAAAGTAACTGTTGAGGCTAAAAATATATTGGGAATAAGGATGAAGAAAACGTAACTTGATCAGCTATACTTGGTAAAAAGACTGAAAGGCATGTTTCATGAACATGTTCCTAAAAATAAAAACCAGTCGCTGGCAATGTAGCAAGTAGCCAAAGTGACTTCTTTGGTTGAATGATTTTTAAGTTTTTTCCCTGGTTATAGTTTAAAGCACTGCTCCACAAGAAATCTGTTCCAAATTCAGTGCCAAAAGGGAACATTGCCTATTAGCAGGAACAATAGTTAGGAGCAGAAAGGCATGCAACAGTGCTTTGATCGCCCAAGGCAGGTTAACTGTGAGTATGGGACCTTTACTGCTGCCTGGGAAGTGCTTCAGTGTGGGCAGTAAACTCTGTCAAATTTGGCATAATAGCTTTAAAGCAAATAAACCCACTGTGCATGTTGTCAGCAACATGCTAATTTTTAATGGTATTTTACTTATGCTTCTATTTTATGTCAAGGGGATTGGGGTCATAGATTACTGAGGAAATAACCATGCAAAGCAAAGTTAGTTAGTATCACTCATATAAAGGTATTAATTTCAGCACTAATGGGATGCTAAACAACAAGGCAGAGATGATTAGAGGATATTGAATGAAGGTAAATTGAGTAGGTAAACTTTTAGATCCTTATGTTCAGAATCCTGATATTAGGAGTAGAGTGTGAAGCTAATTGTTCTGTGGTTGGAAAGGGCTTTGAATTTAAAAGAAGATGAAGTTTGATCAACCCAAGATGTGTCCCTTTACTAATGAGAAAACCTAAGGGCATTTATGTTGTCATGAAATATTCTTATTAACTTAATGAAGTACCAGTGTGTTTGTGGCATTTTGAAATCACTGTCATTACCATAACATAACTGTTCATGCCTCTTGTTTATGAGCTCCAAGACTGCTCTGAAATTCCTTCATACTGAGTTTGGCAATTATGACTCACCCAGTGGACAAAACAGTATAGTTCTATTCTAGACCTTGAAGGATCTGCTCACCATTTCCAAGACTGAGCAGACTTTTTGGAGCCAGGTCAGAATAAGACATTAATATTGGCTCCATTACAAATACTTTATGTAGAAAAGATATGGGTATTTCCCATTGAGCAGAATGTCTTTTTCAGGAATGGTTTTTCCTCCATAGTCTTACCAGATTCTATTAATATATTTTCCTTTGTCCCTGATTTTTTTTTCCCCCTTCTATTTGAATGTATCTTTTTTTCTCTTTTCAGAATGATGGGAAGTCACTTGATTATCAACTAGGGAGATTTTTATCCTTAGGACCTCTCTTCAAACCTTTTGATGGGAAGTAACATAATGTCCACCAATAGGCAAGATCGATTCCCTCTGGGATAATCCTTTGTTGTTCTGTGGACTTGGTCTCCATAGGAGTTGGCAAGTAGATGCCAGTTTGAGTTTTCTGTTTGGATGATCATTCATGAGACTTTTGACTAAGCTGGCAGATCATTTTTTATCTAGGCCTGAGTTGGCTCCTCTGTCTGTTATGGTTAGTGAACAATACTGGGTCAGGTTTGGAAGCTGATAGCTTTCTTTCAGTGTTCTAAATAGATCCTCATTCTTTCAAGTGGTTCAAATAGAACAATTCTTCAATCCACTGGTGCCATTTATGGCAGTAGTAATAAAAGGGGTTGTTATCCTGAAGGGACCAGTTAATTATGCTTGTTCATTCATTTGTTGTGGACTGTTTGAGTGCCTACTATGTGCTGGCACTGTACTAGATACTGGGGGTTCAGCAGAGGGGTCCAAATCAGGTACAGTCTCTGTCTTCATACATTTAAAATAGTTAAATCTAATGGGAATACAGAAATAATCAGGCAGTGACAGTATCACTCAGTCTTGTGATGAGTGCTGTGGTACAGAAGCACCATGAGCTCACAGGAGGCATATTAGCAATACTTGGTCGCCCGTATGTGCCAGGAAGTGTGCTGAAAGCTAAGTTTACTGTGAACGAACAAAATAGACACTGTCCTTACCATCAAGAAACTTACTATTGGGCAGAATGTACTGAGTGAATAATCACATAAATGTGTACATGAGATATTACTATAAAGGAAAACACAAAGTGTGATGAGAGGGTCCATCGGGATTTTTTAGACTGAGTGTTGAGGGAACATGGATCAGAGGTGGAGACTTGAGGTATGGAGCTAGTCAACCAAAGAGGGGGAAGAAAAGGGTTCCATGTGGGAAGAACATCACTTGCTAAGGCCTGAGGCAAGTGAGAACAGGAAGAGTCATAGAGCTGAATGTTTGGTATGGTTATGTCATTGTGGTACAAACAGAGGGAAGGACGAGGGGTGAGGGTGGAGGTGACTAGGGTCAGACCACAGAGGCCTATCAGTCAAGGAAGGAGTCTTGACTTTACCTTGAGAGGAATGGGAGAGCTATTGATGTGTTTTAAACATGGAGGAGACATAATTACATTGATATCTTTAGAAATTCACTGTGGCTCCAGTAGTAGATTGAGTTGTGGGACAAGTTAGGTGGTGTGGAGACCAGTCGGGAGAATGTTGTAGGAACCAAGGCTAAGAAATTCACTATTCAGTAATGTTAGGAGTGTGAGCTCTGGGACCACAGTGCCTAGTCTTGAATCTTACCCTGTCACTCAGCTGAGGAACTCCTTGAGTTCTTGCTTCTGTAAAATAGAGTTGATGATGATATTAATGCCAACCTTATGGGGTTGTTGTGAGTTAATCAGCATTTAGTGCTCAGAGTAGTTTGTGGCACTGCACTATATTTTGTGTAGGCTGTTTCTTCCAAAAAGCTTCATGGTTAAGGGGCCAGTGCCGGCAGGAACCTGCTTTCACTTACAAGCTGTATGCCCTGAAGGGGGCTCAGTGGTCCTGAAGGAAGGGATATACAACCCAAAATAAGTGACTGAGGCAGAGATCCCAATCAGTGGAGGTTTATTACACCAAAGTTTGAGGACGCACCCAGGAAAAACACAAGCCACAGACACATCTGTGACTTGTTTCTAAAGAGGGATTTGGGAACATCAGTATTTAAAGGGAGAGAGCATACAGAAAGAGAAAGGACGGGGTGGGTGGGTAGTGAGGCAAATGGTTACATTGTTGTGAGGCCCAGGAAATCTACATTTTATTAAATACATAGGATAAGATGACTGTTTGAAGAGAAAAAGGTAGTGAAGGACAATCAACTATGCAGATGTCCCTAGGTAGGTGTATGAATGATTGATCATGTCAATTCTGTTTTGCACTGGGAAGATAAACTAGTAATCAACATTATTAACGTGGAATCAAATAGACTTTAGTTTTAGAACTAGACTGAGCCTGTATACCTAAAGTTACAATTTGCATGTTCTTGTTTATGGGAGGCCAGCAAGAAATTTACTTATAAATGATTGTGGGGGAGGTCCTTGCAGATGCTTGAGGCCTTTCACCTTTCTGGGGGTCTGGCTAATGCATAACATTAGTATCAGCTATTCATTTGAAAGGGGGTGTTGCATGACTCCATCTCCAGGCTTGACCTCCCCTTTTTCATAGGAGTTGATCCTGAGATTTTTATTTTCCTTTACAGGATGCTTTTTGCAATTCACCCTTTCAAAGGGAGCTTTTTTTTTTTTTGTAATTCACACATAGTCACCTTAGGAGGCTAGCAGCAGCAGCCCTGCTTGGCATATGTTAAGCTCTCAATAAGTGTTATCTCTTAATTGCTGTATGACTTTGTAAAATTATTGATCCTTTCTATGCCCACTTTCTCATATGTAAAACAAAGTAATAATGGTCCTCAAATGATTAAATTGTTTATAAGAATTAAATTAAGATACACAAAACACAAAAAATAATGCCTGGCGCAAATAAAGTGTGTCACACACACAAAAAATAGGGATAGGGAGCATTCATTCATCAGCAGTGTTTTCGAGCCAGCTATGTGGCAAGCACAGAGCTGAAGCTTGGCAGAAAGGGACAGATAGGGTCCCTGGCCTCAAGGGGTTGTCAGAGATATCCAAGTCATGGCACCAGAAATGTCAGGGTGGCAGTCTGCCCTCGGTTCTTGGATTGCTCTTGGCTGAAGAATTATCAGACGCACCAGAGTTGTCAAGTCCAGACTGTTATCCTGGTCCTCTGGCTCCCTGCTTGGAAAAATCACCTGCAGGGCCAGGGTGATGGAGTAACCTCAGGTAGGAAGCAGTTTCACTCGAACAGCTCTTTATTGTAGAACAAAACAGGTCATTCTCCATGAGTGCTGAGAGATCTGCTGACCGACCCAGTGACTGCCTGATCCACTCTCTAACTTCTTGGATTGTTTTCTTTTATTAGCTCAGGGTGAGGGTTCTTGGTAGATGTGGGATGTTATCAAATGATCAACGGGTGTCCTCAAAATTCTGTGTATATAAGCTCCCTCTCTGACAGCTCATGGGTTGGAGGGGAAGGGGACCACAATGCAGATTCAAGCTAATGGCATAATAATTACACTTAGGTTACTCTAGGTCACTTTCTACATCCTATCATGCCTGGTTTGGGGAATGCCCAGATTAATAAAGTATTTCTCCCTTCCCCAGGTGTAGCAGTTGCTAGGGATAGGATTAAGGGTGGGGCAATACCGAAATGGAATGCCTGCCATTATCCTTTCCAGGTGGAGCAATTGCTCAAGACAGCACCAAGGCAGGGAGCAATTGTCCCAAAAGGAGCTGAAGATCCTAACTATGTACCTAATAGGATAAACAAAAATTTACTCTGATAATTAATTAAAACTGTGATATATTACAAAAATGAAGTCTAGGAAATGGAGACAATGAAGAAGATTTGACAAAGAGTTTGGAAGTAGAAAGGACAAGAGCCTGCTGATTCTAGGAAGATTATAGATACCTGGAAAGGTTTCAAGGAGGTAGCTATGTAGCCCAACTTCAGAGCCAGATTCCTGGGGACAAACCAGATTACCTAGCTTTGTGTATGACTTAAGATATGAACTTGTATATAAATTGAAATGCACAATAATATATTTAGAATTTATTTGGTGCACCAAAAAATTCCCTAAAGGTTATACAGAGTAACACACACATATATAATATCTTCACTTTAAACATATTATGTAACTTGCAAGCTTTGTTATTTAAAATTTTGAAGTAGCAAATGAAGTATGGATCCCAGCTCATTACATTTAGAGACTGGATTTGACTTATCCTTTTTTTTTTTTTTTAAATTAGAAACAATGCCCTTTTCTCTATTTGGAGAAGAGATGATAGTATCCTATGTGACTATGCTTGTTTTATTCTGTTTGCTTTTTCCTGTTTAATTTGGGTAGTGTTGTAAATGAGTCAGATGATCTTCCCTGGGCAATTTATGAAAGCACTTGTTGAAGAGAAGGCATGGCTCCTAGGATATTCATGGGTGCCTTCAGTGGTTTAGGATTACTCTCAGACTGAATTATTTTTCAGAACTTTGCCAAGGCTTAGAGTACCCTAGGCAAGATAGACATTTCTTTGACATGCTCCTTAGTATTTCCTTTTTTTTTTTTTTTTTTAATCTGCAAGTGGAATTACACCTGGAATGGAACCATAGCTAGTGTCATTCCTTTTTACACTCCTCTTTCTTCTCCCTTCTTCCTAACAACTCCAAATGGTGATGGTGGTTTTCAGGTAAAGGGATAGCAAAAAGTGTTGGTTGGAATTTATAGGCATGCAGGAGAAAGCTGCTTTGCCATAGAACATTAAAATGCCCAGTTGTTTGTATTTCGGGGCCTTGTTTTTGAGCTGAAGAAAAATGTATAGCAGCACTATTAGGTAAATCAACAATTCTGGCTCAACTGTATTTTTCAAGGAAAGGAAAGCTTGATAACAGTGTCAATGGCTGCAGTAGTCAGAATAATGGCCCCAAAAGATATCTATACCCTGATGCCTGTAATCTGTGAGTATGTTATGTTACTTGGCAAGGGGAAATTAAGGTTGCAGATGGACTTAAGGTTAGGGAATCGTGAGATGGGGAGATTATCCTGGATTATCTGGTGGGCCCAGTGTGATCATAAGGGTCCTTAGGAGTGGAAGATGGAGGCAACAGAATGTCAGAGTGATGCAGCATGAGAAAGTCAACCAGTCAAGCAATCATTGCTGACTTTGAAGAGGGAGGAAGGGGCCATGAGTCAAGGAATGAGGGCAGCCCCTAGAAGCTAGAAAAGCCAAGAAAAGATTCACCTCTGGAGCCTCCAGAAAGCAATATAGCCCTGCCAACATCTTGATTAGACTAATTGGACCCATTCTGGGCCTCTGATATCTGTAACTGTAAGATAATAACTTTGTGTTGTTTTAAATTATGAAGTTTGTGGTAATTTGTTAGAATAACAATAGGAAACTAATACAGGGGCTTTCTGACGAGGCCTGACAGTTGTAAACTGTGAGAATCTGGAGATCAGATAGTGTATATTTCTATAAGAAGTGGTATTAAATATAAGTATATTTAGTTCAATAAGACTCTAGAGAAGGGATATCAGCTTTAAAAAAAAACCTAAAAACCCCATCAAGGTCTACAGAGGTGGAGTAAATTAGGGAGACTGGCCAGGGGGAAGAGAATAGGGAGGGGAGAGAAGTGTGGCAGATCAGAGTACATGCCAGGGCTTGGAGGGCAGTGATTGTTGCCATGAGGAAATATGAGCACTGTTGCCAGATGTTCCAGTTTTTTCAATAGAAGTCTGAATTTTAGAATTAATGTAAATTATCCTAATATTTAACTCTGGACAATTTAAGGAAAAACCCATAATCAACCAACCAAACAAACAAACCACGTGTTGCCACAACACAGGTACAGCAGAATGACTATGGCCTGTGAGCCCCTAGTTTGAGACTGCTAATCTAGAGCTGCTGCAGTCATCCTGAGTGACTTATCATTTTCACACGTCCAAGTGTAACACCCTCAGATCCCTTTGCGAGTGTAAGAAGTTGACTTGGGGAAGTTAATAATTGAGCTAATCAATGATAAACATCAGGTTTCATATTATGTTGTGTCTGATTATAAAACCCAAGATTTTTTCCCATCTCACTGGCTCTAAGGTAAAAGGAGGAGACTTAATAATGGTGGAGAGATAAAAAACAGAAATGGAAGGAAAACAATATTTACCAAGCACAAAATATATCTACCAGGCATCGAACCAGGGACTTTAAGCCCATTGTCTTTCAAGTCTCACAGCAATTTTGTGAGGTAGGAAGTATTCTCATTTTTCAGTTAAGAAACCTGAGTCTAAGAGAGGTCAGGTAACTAGTGCTTGGTCGCACAGACCAAGTGTCAAAGGAAACTCAAAAGAACACATTTGCTCAGTGATTATGGGTTTTAGAGAGCAGGAACAATGCTTCATCTGAGCCTAAAGAGAAGAGTGAAATTATAAGGACAGCAAGTGAACATGCAGGTGCTCACACTGTGGGAATTGTCTATCTTGGCGCAAGTGGGAGGTAAGATTACCTGGTAAGCTTAAGGGTAGTTTAAAGGGGAAGTGGGTGTCAGACTGGATACTCCAAAAGAGATGAGGCTGGCCACCAGGTGACCTATACAGGAGATAGAGACATGATGTTGACTTTGGTGGACAGTGACAAAGGCCAACAGCCAGGAAGGCTTTGAGTGGAAAAAGTGTACATACCCCTGGTTCTTTCCCTAGTATCCTTTACAGGAGGTAATCAGAATGGAGTTAAGTGGCTAGGATTGGCCATTGGCTTGGTAAAAGTTGAAAGGTTAAGAAAGCAGGTGGCTCAATTTCACTAGTCATCAGGAAACACAAGTTATAGCTACAGTACCACATTGATACCATTCTATATCCATCAGAATGGCTAAAATGAAAAAGACTGACAATAGCAAGTGTTGTTGAGAATGTGGGGCAGCTAGAATGCTGATAGACTGCTGGTCGGACTGTAAATTGGTACATTCACTTTGGAAAGTTGTTTTCAGTATCTGTGAATGCTGGGCATATTTTATAACCTATAGCCTAATGATTCCATTTGTAGGTTTATGAAAATGTGCTATTTGTACACTAAAACACATGTGCAAGAATGTTCATAGTAGCATTATTTGTAATAATGAGAAATGAAAATGACCCACTAATTTGCAGTATAGTTACAAAATGAAATACTGCATAGCAATAAAGAGGAAAGAGCTATGGTCACACACAATATGGACACATATAAAAAATACAATGTTGAGCAAAGAAGCCAGACACAAAGGAGTACATGTCATATGATTTCATTTTTATAAATCTTGAAACAGACCTTTGATATTAGAAGGATTGTGATTACATTTCAGAGAAGAAGGTGCCTGAGATAGAACATAAAGGGGACTTCTAGGGTGCTACAATATTTTAATTTTTAAAATTTTGTTATCTGGGTATGCTTCCTTTGTGAAAATCCACTGGCTTTATGATTTGTGTAGTTTTCTGTAAATATATCATGTTTCAATAGAAACTTAAGAGCAAAAATGCAAAACCTGATAGGAGTCTAGGATCATGACAAGGCAGCATTGAAATCATTGACAAGTGCAGTAGGAAAAAGGGTTGCATTGTTTAATGCATTCCAATTACAGTGGATGAGGGGAGCTGGGGAAATCAAGGACACGATGTTTGTGATGGGAGAGGAGAATCACCACATATTAGGGGACTGGGTGTAGAGCAGCATAGTGTTACGACAAAGTCTCTTGTGTGGCTGTTGTGGGATTGAAGAGAAAATTACATCAACTTCGTGGCTATATCCAATCCTGTTTCATAAGATAAGTCAGCAAAGGTCATTCTCGTAGTGCAACATGGGAAGGAGTTGGTTGTTTAATTTAAGGTGGATACAAAGTAGACCCTGACAGCTCATGTGTTGACCTTATTTTATTTTTGCCTGTTAACTGGGCACTAGAACTCTGTACAAGAAGACTTAAGGCTGTAGGATCATATTAAGCAAATTATATGCAATGTAAACAAAGCTTTTGCTGCAGGTCTGAGCTTGAATATGGCTTTTCCTGGGCTATGGTCTCCTAGCAAGAGAAATGCAGCAGGTCGATGATAATGTAAACAGCTAAGTTCCCTGGGTGGCTTTAAAGGGAAGGAGACAATTTACTTTTTCTTATGTACTCACTAAAAACACCTTCTCTCTTTCTCTCCTCCTGCCCCACTACACACATATACGCACACACATACACAGAAAACGAGATTTGGGATCCTTTTCCTAGGAATGTCTATTCACGACCTGGGAGTCTTGGTAAAAAAAAAAAGTGAACTATCACAAGAATGGAAAAACAAGCACCACATGTACTCACAATCAAATTAGTATTAACTGATCAACTTAAATGCACAGATATTAGTAACATTCATTGTGTGTCAGGCAGGTGGGAGGGGGGAGGAGAGGATGGTTATATACACACCTAATGGGTGCAGTGTTCACTGTCTGGGAGATGGACATGCTTGAAGATATGACTCGAGTGGGGCAAAGGCAATATGTGTAATCTAAACATTTGTACCTCTATAATATGCTGAAATAAAAAAATCCAAAAAAATTAAAAATAGAAAGGCCATTTGTCTCATAAATCAAAAGTTAAAAAATGTTCTGAAAGAATGAATTTTCAAAATTGCTTTCCAAATCTCATGGCTGACTAACCCTTAGTAGTCATCATTAATGAGGATGGTGGAAAGTTAAGGTCAGATTTGCATTTTTGTTTCCTCTTATTGCTTCTTTCTTTTCTGGGTTGATTTGTATTCTTATCTTTCCTTATATGTTGCTTATCTCCCTCAAATTTCATGAAGATAATTTCTAAAGAAGTTTCACTTATAATTTTTCCTCAGTTCCAGAGATTCTGTGGAATGTAGTCTGTGACATATTGTTAGGACACTTCTGATGGATCACAAACAATCTATATATTATGTAGCACATGCCAAAGGGACCTTATAATTGAACATGCAAATGGGGATCTATTGAGAAAAAAAGGTGTGCTATTAATAATTACACTTGGGCAACAGGTGTGAACCAGCATATCTTGGGCAACCTGGGATGTGTGGTTACGCTACTCGGAGTCCTCCTGGACAGGAATCAGCCTTGAGATAGCTCTTCTGTTAGGGCAGCTGCTTCCCTGGCCTGCCCACTCTGCGCTAACTAAATTCACAGGCATTTATTCAGCTCAGTTCTCTCTCTATAGTAAATCTGGAGGAGATCTTTCATTTAGGAATGTACGGAAGCATTAATTGAAAAAAAAATGGAACCAACACTGGGAATGGGAACTATAAGGCTTAATTACAAATGTCATCTGTGGATACTACATAAAAGATTTTGAATGTTACTTTCTAGTTCTTCCCTACTAAAAGTCTGATGGAGATACTTCAAAGTGATATAAGCAGATCTACCATTTGATCTAGCAATTCCACTACTGGGCATCTACCCAAAAGATCAAAAGTCACTTTATGAAAAAGACACCTGCACTCAAATGTTTATAGCAGCACAATTCACAATTGCAAAGCTCTGGAAACAACCCAAGTGCCCATCAATTCGTGAGTGGATTAATAAAATATGGTATATGTATACCATGGAATACTACTCAGCTTTAAGAAACAATGGTGATATAGCACCTCTTGTATATTCCTGGATACAGCTGGAACCCATTTTACTAAGCAAAGTATCTCAAGAATGGAAAAACCAGCACCACATGTACTCACCAGCAAATTGGTATTAATGGATCAACACCTAAGTGGACATATAGGAGTAACATTTATTGGGTGTCGGGAGGGTGGGAGGGGGGAGGAGGGGGGATGGGTGTATACAACCACAACGAGTAAGATGTGCAACGTTTGGGGGATGGACATGCTTGAAGCTTTTACTCAAGGGGGGAGGAGGGCATAGGCAATATAAGTAACCTTAACGTTTGTACCCCCATAATACGCTAAAATAAAAAAAAGTCTGAGGAAAAGCCATACATGAATATGATTAACAGAATGGCCTCTTCATGTCTGTTCTGATTTTTCTTGCCATCCATGTCAACTTCTCATGGCAGGTCCTACCCTTAGTCTTACATGGTCCTTGACCTACTCGTTCTGGGGTGTAACTTTCATCTCCTGGGGGTCTTATGACTAAGAGTAGATAAGTCTCAGTCTCACTAAATGCAAAAAAGTGCTGAATTTAAAAAATTTAATTTCAACAGATTTAGGGGGTCCAAGTGTTTTTTGTTACATGAATGAATTGTATAATGGTGAAGTCAGGGATTTTAGTGTGCCTGTCACCAAAATAGTATACATTGTACCTGATAGATAATTTTTGATCCCTCACCCCTCTCCCAACTTCCCCTTTTCTTAGTTTCCAATGTCCATTACACCACTTTATGACCATTCATACCCCTCCTTTAGCTCCCACTGATAAGTGAGAACATGTGGTATTTGTTTTTCCATTCCTGAGATACTTTACTTAGGATAATGGTCTTCAGTTCCATCCAAGTTGCTGCAAAAGTACAATGATAAAAAAAAAGAGACAAAGATGGTCATTATATAATGATAAATGGATAAATTCAACAAGAACAGCAGTGCTAAAGGATATAATGGTCCTAAATACATTATGCGTATAGCACAGGAGCTCTCAGATTCATAAAACCAATTCTACTAGATCTAAGGAAAGAAATAAACAGCAACATCATAATATCCAGGGATGTTAACACTCCACTGACAGAACTAAACAGATAATCAAGGCAGAAAATCAACAAAGAAATGCTGGACTTAAACAGGACTCTAGAACAAATGGACCTAAAAGACATTCTACTCCTGAACTGCAGAATATACATTCTTCTCATCAGCACATGGGACATTTTCCAAGATAGATCATATGTTAGGCCACATAACAAGTCTCAACAAATTTTAAAAAATCTAAGTTATAGCATGTATCTTCTAAGACCACAGTGGAATAAAACTAGAAATCAATTCCAAGAGAATCTCTCAAACACAGACAAATTCATTGAACTTAAACAACCTGTTGCTGAACAATCCTTGGGTCAGTGACAAAATGAAGATGTAAGTCAAAATATTTTTCAAATGGAATGACAAAGGCAACAAAAGCTTCCAAAATCTCTGGGATACAGAAAAAGCAGTGCTAAGAGGAATGTTCGCAGCACTAAATGCCTACATCAAAAAGAAAGGAAGATCACAAATTAACAACCTAAGGATCTCATCTGTTTCCTTGTCATACCTCAGGGAACTAGAAAAAGTAGAACAAACCAAACCCAAAGCTAGCAGAGGAAAAGAACAAAGATCAGAGAAGAACTAAACAAAATGGGGAAAAAATGCAAAGGATCAATGAAACAAAAAGTTGGTTCTTTGAAAAGATGGAATTGGTAGACCACTAGCTAGATTAGCCAGAAATAGAAAGGAAAGGACTCAGATAAGCTCAATTACAAATGAAAAAGGAGACATTACAGCTGATACCACAGAAACACACAATATCACCCATGAATACTATGAAAACCCCCATGCACCCGAACTAGAAAAACTAGAGGAAGTGGATACATTTTTGGAAACAAGCTGATTTCCAAGCTTGAATCAGGAAGAAATAGAAATCTGGGAGAAATACAAATCCAGAACAGACCAATAGTGAGATTGAAACAGAATGAAAACATCTCCTAAGAACAACAAAAAAACCTAGGACCAGATGGAGTCACAGCCGAATTCTACCAGCTCTACAAAGCAGCACTGGCACCTACCCTACTGAAACTGTTCCACAACATGGAGAAGGTGAGAATCTGCCTTAACTCATTCTGTGAAGCCAGTATCATCCTAATACCAAAGCCAAGAAAGGACATGACAGAAAAAGAAAACTATAGACCAGTATCCCTCATGAATATAGATGCAAAAATCCTTAACAAAATACTAGTAAACTAAATCCAATAGCACATGGAAAAGATAATTCACCATAATCAAGTGGGTTGTTTTCTCAACGACAAGGTGAGGAAGTCCCTATAGCATGGACTGCAACACGCTCTCTGCTCACAACTTGTAACTGGGCCTGGCATCTGGCCCAGTGTCCTGCCTCTTTCCTCTTTGGTGCTCTGGTCAGTTGACCCACTGTTCTGTCCTGTGCACTCTGTTCTCAGCTGTAGGATTTGTTGAGAATCCAAGGAGCTTAATCACAACCCCAATCTTCCTGTGGGTTCTGAACCATGGGAGAAAGGAAGATGTAGACGTCAGAGGAGGACCAGCATGTCCTCTCTAATGCTGGCACACCCTCTTCTGGTGCTGGGCCCACTGGGCTTCCCACCATCTGTCCTCTGTGCTGAACCTACTTCCTCAGCCACAAATAAGGCAGCAGGGCCTGCCCCTGGGGCTTTAAAGTAGGAAGACAGAGGAACATCTGTGCTTTTAGGCTGGTTGGTCAAGGTTACAAAGAAGAGGAAAGACAGAACAAAGGATAAACAAAAAGGCAGGGAGAGAGAGGGAGGAGAGAAGAGGAAAGACAGAGGGAGTGAGTGAGGGAAAGAATGGGGTTCAAACAAGCAAAATCCAGAGTGGGGAGAGAGTGAGAGGGCAAAGACCCCCGACACAGGTCATGATATTCCTCGTGAAACTTCATTAAGGATACCTGGAGCCTGTACCTGCTAGGATGTTACTCTTTAGCTATGTCATGCACAGTGTCCTGTGGGCTACAGTGACAACCCTGCCATCTTTGTCACCTGTAGATTGCACCTGTCTGCAGGAAGAAAGTACAACCCTTCTTATTTTAGATAAAAGTTTATTAATGTTATTTTATAAAAGGGATAATTGCATGAGCATGATGGAGAACCATGCTTTCAAATATTTGGGACTTGAGGAAAACCAGGGAATGTTAGAGAATCAAAAATATTTCAAAGAATCCAAACAAACCTATTTTTCCATAATGCCTTTTTTGTATTCACTGTCTATAACATCTGAAAAAGAATGCTCAGTGATGACATACATAATTCAAAAATGTTCTCTCTGGAAAGGGCAGGGCTTTTCTTTTCCTCCTTCTAGGTCAGGGCATGGCCGGGCAGCTATTTTAGTCCAAGTGGAAGCAGGAGGTCATGTTAAGGGCTGGGGGTTTAGCCCTAGTGATTCCTCCAAAAGTCATTGGAGCACTTGACCTGTGTCCTTCCAGTGGGGTAGGGAAAAATCAATTTAGTGGTAAGTACTTATTCTTCAGATTCAAATAACATGGAAGACTGTAATGACAAGCATACTGAGCCAGGGCACCAGGACTCCCACCGAAAGCCCAGAGCAACCAGGTCCCAGCAGGAAGGAGACACATGAAATTGAACGGTGAGATAGAACAGGAGAAATTTCAGGTCAGTAAGACTGGGGCAGCTTGTGGAAACTCAGATTCCGTTAAGGAGCAGGAAGAAAGATGATCTGGCCTGGGCTATTTAGGATTAAAAAAAAAAAAAAAAAAGAAAAAGCATTTTCAGAGTTTCTGTTTGGTATAAAAATCTTACTGACAGAAAAATTCTTCTTATAAATTACTTTTATCCCCAATAAATAAGTAATTGGTTTTCCAAATAGATTGTGCATCCACCCATCTGGGAGGCATGTTCACCAGGACAGAATGATCTCAGAACTTAGCAAGAGTGGTTGGGGCTTGGATTTAATTTTCACCTCTCTTGGGTCAGGTGTGACACTCACTCATTTCCCTTTTCCAAAGGTTCTAAAATCTGTTTCACCTGAGAGATTAAAAGCCCAGTAACCAATGTAAAATATCCAAATCTTCATGTCCTTTTAATCTCTTGGTTTGTCAGGTGTGCACCCCAGTTTGAATTTCATGCACATGTTTATTTCATTTGCGTTAGGTTTAGAGTCTGCTTCCAGGGATGTGCTCCTGCATATATTTGTGCAGATCATTCACTGTACAAGTGGGCTGGGCTGCAGGGGGTGAGGGAAAGGCAGCCGTACCCTGCTTGCCAAGTTGTGCTGTGTGATGTGGGTCTGTGTCAGAGGAAGGGGCACCTTTTTCTATTTCACACAAAGGGCTACCAAGTGCCCTGGATTGCCCCTAAAGTCTCTGACATCATAGTCTACCTGAGATGTGCCTGGCACAGTGCTTCATGCACACAGTTGTCTGGTAAATGCTCCTGATGATAGTCCTGGATATATTGCAATTCAGTGGGGACATTATGTGTGCTTTATTTGGGGAGAACTTCACAGCAAGTGCCTTGTACTTGGTACAATAGCAGTATTTCATCCTTTGAAGATACTTGGTACAAGTTCTGACATTTTTCTTCTCTTGGTTTTGGGGCAGTTATACTTGGAGGAAAATGGGCCTCAAATAGCTTGGTGTCTCACAAATAAACATAAAGAGCTTATATATAAAAACCCTGAGAAATGGAAGAAAAGCCTGTTATCTGCACAAACAAAGGTAAAGGCAGTAGGCAGGGGCAGGGACAGAATTCCCTGTCTTGGAAGGTGCTGTGGGCTTCTTTCCTGCTCAGTGACTCAAGTTCTGTTTCTTGTTTTGGTGAAGAGCAGGCAGATATAATAAGATCTCGAGTTCTGGAAATGGTCAGATTCTTAGATCACCTGTGTTGCCGAAGTCTACGGCTGGATTTGGTTAATCTGAGGAACGCAAAATTCTAGAAGTGTTGGAATCTCAGCTTGAGACAAGAGTGCTTGCTATAAAGCATCAGGGAAACTCAGTAATGTGAGGCTTGAGATCGATCAATTGATCTATCTATCTATCTATCAAGCCATTCATCCATCTACATATCAGTTCTTTCTCTTTATTACCAAAGAGGGTTTCCTTGCATTGATTGGGCAGGTATTGTAAATAAATGATGCAGAGAGGGTTTAAAAAACAGTAGGGAGTGGTAGAGACTTGGCAAATGGAGCATTTCCCGATCTATAGGGAGTGACCACCACTCAGTCTCAGGGGATTGTTTTGCAGAAAGGCAAACATGTAGCTCTAGGGGATCCACATCTTCTGACTTTTTCAAAAGGAGCTGGAAATAAAAATGTGAAATCTCTTTATTATTAAATATTGACATCCAATTCAAATGTTTCAAAAACACTGTGCTAACCTTGCAAGGCTTATCCTCATGTTGTTGCATGCCAGAGTTGGGGGAAATGTGTTGGGCACATTAGCTGTCTGGGTGTCAGTTTGTGACCTCGGCTCTAGGATGTATGTATGCCTTCAGATATATGTTCCTACATTATCTTAACCACTTCAGTACGACGCTCACCGGCCACGAAACCTTGCCCACAGCCGGCACTCATAGCCCGCATGATAGTTTGTGCTGTGCATTGACGATGAATCCGTTTTGCTCTTGTGTGATGAGGAAAGCTTTAAAGCACTGAAAGCTTGTTTTACTTTACAGGCAGCTTTACTTGTAACATAAATCAGAATAGGTAACATACACATATATTCATTACATTATTTTTAAATGTTCACAATTTTATTTTGATAATGAAAAATTAGAAAAGTCATATCACGGCTGTCGGCTAAAGTCGCTGTGCGAGTTCATCTGTGGCTGTCGACTATAGTCGACGCTCGTACTGAAGTGGCCGAAGTTGAGTAGAAGGCTTCTCTACTTTTAATGATGTTTAAAGGAGAGATATCATGCATTCGTCCCTCTATCTTTTGGAGGATAGACTGATTACATTACTTGAATTATATAGAATAAATGTTGGTTGCTTGTAAAAAGATTTTGTTTTCTGAAGCAAGTCTATCAAGAATTTTCAATGTGGTCCTCCACAGGCTTCCAAAGGGGTTTAGGATTGGCCATGAAAAGAGAGGAATGGGAAAGAAACTTACATTTTTGCTTCTTGGGAATAGAGTCCATATATATTGGTTTTGACAGTAAGGGTTTTATAAAGCAAGGCATTTTAATCTTCATTTCCAAGAAGCAGTAGGAAGCTTCTTGATGGAAATGCCACCTGTTTTAATGGCTGAGCACTAATGGCACTCTGCCAAGTTGATAGCAAATTTAGGCAAATTTTAATCAAGCTGGCAGCTCACACAACTGGTGTATGCATGGTTCATAAATATTACTTTTTTTGCCAGAGAAAAAAGTGGCAGTGTACTGATTTCATGTAAGAAACCCTTTTAAGCTTTTATGAAAGACTTAGAATCAGAATAAAACATGTCACAATTCAATAATATTTTATAATAGTATTTAATGTTTTATATTTTATAACATATTTTAATACAAATTACTTAATATTTTACTGTAAAATAAATGGAGCTGGTTATATTTCTAATACTTTGGAAATATATTCATATTTATATTTATACTAAATGGAGCTGGTTATATTTCTAATACTTTGCTAAAGAAATTCTATAGAGGCCAGGCGCGGTGGCTCACGCCTGTAATCCTAGCTCTCTGGGAGGCCGAGGCGGGCGGATTGCTCAAGGTCAGGAGTTCAAAACCAGCCTGAGCAAGAGTGAGACCTCGTCTCTACTATAAACAGAAAGAAATTAATTGGCCAACTAATATATATAGAAAAAATTAGCCGGGCATGGTGGCGCATGCCTGTAGTCCCAGCTACCCGGGAGGCTGAGGCAGAAGGATCACTTGAGCCCAGGAGTTTGAGGTTGCTGTGAGCTAGGCTGACGCCACGGCACTCACTCTAGCCTGGGTAACAAAGTGAGACACTGTCTCAAAAAAAAAAAAAAAAGAAATTCTATAGAGACTCATGTAATTGCTGAACCAGTGATGATAAATCACAGTTTCCCCTATCTTCAGTTTTCCCCTCTTGTCCTACCTCCACACAGCAATTGACAGTTATCTCCTGATAGATCCTGGCTTGGGAACACATCTCACTGGAGGAATAAGGGTTCAGAAAGTGGCTCAACAGGACACCCCAGTTTGAATAGCCTTTCTGAAGAGCTGGGTGCATGTTCCTCCTGGGTGTGTGGGTAGCAGCAAGTATGAGCACTCTGAGGAGAACGCAGAACTGAGGTATTCTCTGCTCCACACTCAGGAAGGATCCCTGTGATTTCCTGGTAGAACTGGTAGAATTAGCTTTCTATTATGAATGTTGACAAGTTTGACCATTTTTGTCAGATTTTGGGATTGATATTTACATATCTACAACTTAATTTCACTTATCTACTTAACACCCACCAGTTGCTTCTCATTAGATTTGGGATAAAATCCAAGATCTTCACTTCGAATGATATGGTTATTTTGAGCTGGCCTCTCTCTGCCTTTCTCTCTGACCTTGTCTCCAGTTACACTGGCCTTCTTTCTCTTCGTTAAATAGGCTGAGCTCTTTCTCACTATAGGTTTTTTGTTGAACCCGCTGGTCCCTCTTTCTAGATGGCTCTTTCTCCAGATCATTGGATTCCTTTCATTTGAGTCTCTTCTTGGCGAAGTCTCTTCTGGTGGCCTCACTTCTACTGTCACTCTATCTCATCACTCTGTTTTATTTTCTTTGTAGCACTTCCTTGAACTAATCTTACTTATTATCTGCCTTTCCTTAAAATGTAAGCCTTGTGAGAGTAGGAACTTCTGTATTGTACTTTATTGCTGTGATCTTCAGAATCTAGGACAGTGCTTGGCATGAAGTCAGTGCTCAAAAGTATTTGTTGGATGAATTTCAATTTTCCCCCATTCAGTGGCTTTGCCTGCAATCTGTTTTACTCTTGATTGGATTATAATTTTATTATTTGGCAGGGGTGGGAAAGAACAGCGTTAATGGGTAGTGAGGAAATAGGAAAAAAGGGACTGGTGGAACTAGCTATGTGATTTGAGCAGTAAATCACAAAAGTTTAAGTATGGCCTGAAAACAAAAAAGAGGCACATGTATACTATTTGAAAGTCGAGCTCTAATATAATCTTACAGTGAACCATGCACGCACAAAACTGTATCTTCATGATTCTGCTAACAATGGGAAAGCTGATGACATTTTTGCAGACCATTAAATAAATGTAGTAGGTTTCAAGTTTGCCTGTCTAATAAATGCTTTTTCAAAAGAAAAAAGGGAAAACCCACATTCAAGATGGTAAGCAAGCAGTGATAGAATCCATAGCTAGTGTAAGTTTTTAAAAAGGAATTTTCTCCCTACAACCCTGGAACTCTGTGATGATCCAAATAATTGTTTATGAATATCTTATCAGGGAGGTCAACAGAATTAATCTTTTAACATTAGACAGAAGTAAAATAATATTTCTTATCTGTACCCTAAGACACATTAGACAGGAAATTTCTCATGGAGATGATGACATTTTAATTTATGCAGTATTTAATCCATTAAGATTTAACCTTCATCAATCATCTTTATTTATTTATTTTTGAGACAGTGTCTTGCTCTATTCCCTGAGCTAGAGTGAAGTGGCATCATCATGGCTTACTGCAACCTCAAATGCCTGAGGTCAAGCAATTCTCCCACCTCATCCTCCCAAAGTGCTGGGATTACAGGTGTGAGCCACTACTTCTGGATCATCATCCTTATTGTTACCACATGGCAAAAATGAAAAAATTGAAATTCTGTTAAGTGCTACCTCTTGAAAGAAAAATATGAAGTCTTTGTAAGTAAAGCAGGAAATTTTCAGGTTCCAAAAAGGTGACTCATCTGACCTTATACTTATCTTTTCAAGACCTGAAACAAAGGAAAGAAAGTGCTTTTCTGTGGTTAAAAAAATTTCATCAACACCAGTCCATAGAAGCCAATCAGACATAGGTGGATCTCAGGACAATTTTTTGGTTTATTTCACATCTCTTGAGCAGAGCTCTTAATGTAATCTCCTCAACAAGAATTGGTATTACATTTTTGTGGAACATAAATTGCCTTCTCTCCTCTCTATTCCTAACACGATTACAATCTTTAGCAGGGTGCAGAATTTTAAATTCTTTTGGAATTAATAAGCAGATCAGAGTAAGAGTATTAACAAGGGGAAGACTAGGGCATGGTCTGTGATGAAGTTGAGTAAAATCAGTAACTATGAATCTGGGCTGTGACATGGTCCTAGCTCACTGTTTTGCAGAGGTTTTAGGATCTTGGAGTTTTATTCACTTTCTCAGCTAGTATGGGCTATGATGTGCTGCTATAACAGTGTCAGTGGATTAAACAACAGAGATTTATTTCTTGCTCATGCCATGTGTCCATTGTGCATCAGCTGAGTGCTCTGCTCATCACTGTCACTCAGGGATGTAGGTTGATGGAGCAGGTACCATCTTGAATGCTGTCAATTATCACGTTTGAGGGGAAAGGGAACCCTAAAGGGTCTCACTGTATGTGATTAAATGAGCTCATACAGAAATAGCATCTGACACTTCATTTCAAAACTCATTGAACAGAATCCAGTGAGCCTGGCCCCACCTAGCCAACCACCAAAGTGTAGTTGTATACAGAACTAATGATACTTGCTTAGTATTTTCCTGCTTGCTTTTGACACAGATTGATTTATTTATTAAGGGAAACTGGTTACCATAAAATGTCTTATTTTCTTTATGCAGAATTACCATTGATTTATCGAATCCTGATTTCATTTTTAATACATTTTTTGTCAATGATTAATTTGCATACACAGATATGTTGAGTAACTGATTATTGACTTACTAATCAATGCATCAGTTCTTTAATTTAGCCAACATTTGTTGAGAATCTTCTATGTACATGATCACTGTGCTAGATACTACATTGCATGGCTTTGCTGAATTATTGTTAAGTCATCACTTACTTAGCTAATTCCTAGAATGAATACATTTTGGTGCATGCAGAGAAGGTTCTTGTTGAGCTTGCCTACTTTGTAGGGTATCAGTGAGCATTTAAGATTATGTTTTTCAAAGTGCCTAGCCCTGGCAATAGTGTAATGATGTTGCAATTTGACTAGGATTTTATTGTTCAATTCCTGCAATAATTTTTATTCAACCAATAATTCAGTTAAACAGTGCTCACTTGATGATTAGTCATGGAGTCCAGACTGCCTCTTGAAGCTAAGCTCTTTTTATGCATTCTCTAACTGAGGCTCCCAGAGTTAGGACACTTAAATAGGGTTTAGTCTTGACAATAAAAAGAGCACAGATGCCAACCGTGCATGTGATACCTTCTGGGAGAAGATCTGATGACTCAGCACTGTCCCTATGAGATCACTAAAGCAAACCCAGGTATAGTGTTAGATACGGATGAAGGTATTTAAATTTAAGCTTAATTGGGTATAAACTCTTAACTCCTATGTTCTACTCTCTGGTCTCTTGGCCATTGAAGTTGGTCCCTTAGCTCTGTCATCCTCTAGCCACAGGGATTCATTTCTGCTGATCACAATTCCCACGTTTTCCCCTTAGTAAATAGCAGATACGCAGGTGGTAAGTTTGTTTTGTGCCATTGCTGTGTTAAACGGCAGATGCTCTGACTGAGGATTGTGGATTACTTCTTGTGTTATACATTCTCCCTTAGCTGTTTCCAAACACAACTGCATTTCAGCTGAATTTGAAAATTTGCTTTTTATGGTTTTCTCAGATTACTGCTGTCATAATAAGGCTGACTGGTTAAGTTTTTCTTCTGTAAAGATTTTGGAATTTGGAATTTCTGATCAGTGCTTTACAGGTTTGTCTAAGAAAGAAAGGAATATAAGTATGGTTTTGATACATGACCTCAAAAAGCCAAGTCTGCTTTGCTTAATTTTTATGTGAGCAATCCCACCTGCTTCTTTGAATTCTATTCTCACCCCTGCTCCCAGGTCACAGATGGAGACTACTGATAGAGGACACTTGCACCCTAGCAACAAATCACATCACATCCACTTTTGCCCCATAGGAACATTTTATTCACCACTTGTCCTCAAATTAAGAAAAGGTATATACAACAATGTAAGAGGGTGAATATGAGGAAGGAGCATGTCCTGTTAGGTAAGAAAATATGTGACTAGAAACATGGGAGAAGGTGTGTGTGTGTGGTGGGGGGTAGACAGGCAAGAAACAGAATAGGTGGGTAAGACACCCATTTGCCAAATGATCGCATAAGATCAGTGCATGGATAATAAGCACAACAAGAGCTTTGGGAAATATAAGCTGATTTTATATAAAGGCCAGAAGACATTTTATTTGATGTGTTTTACTATAAAAGGATTGTCCTTGTGAAAAGGTTTAGAGCTAATATTTTAAGAAGTCTTTGGGAAACAAGAAACTTTCCTCTTTGTTACTCTTTCTAAGAATGGAATATATGGGAGGTAAACAGATGGAAGTGGGGAGAAAGGGAAGGGTACGCACTTTCATGGTGGGTGCAGGGCGCACCACTTGAAGACTGGACACGCTTGAAGCTCTGGCAGAGCCGGGTGGGGAGGGCGGGCAGGGGCAAGATATGTAACCCTAACAATATTTGTACCCACAGAATTTAGGGAAAAAAATAAATAAAAATTAAAAATAACCCCCCAAAAAAGAATGGAATATAAATAGGAAGTTCTACTTTTTTATTTGTTTAATGCAAATATTTGTAGAAGAAAATCAGCTACTATTACTTTATAAGACCCACTTTTTATACTCATTTTTTCCCCAAGATATCTTGTTTTTATAACAGTATTCTATATTCTCTGAAAACTCAGTCTGCAACAATATTTTTCCTTCCATGTGTTTTGTAACTCAGACTTCCTTAATAGAAGACAGCATATGTTCTTATTTCAACACTTAGAATGGAAGTCACCTGAAGGCAGAGGTTATCTCTTCACTCTCGCAATCCTCACATAATATGTGCCCAATAAAGTCTTTTGATTAATTAAATGAATGAATGAATGAAAACAGACCCAGGATTCCCAATAGGAAGAGAATAAAACCCTATTTCTGTTTGTTTTTCTACGGTGAAAAGATTACCTAAATATCACATATAATACCATTACACATATCTTCTTTGCTAATGATTTGACTTCATTTGTTTCTTGTTTATTCAAATTCAGTGAAAATGTAAATAGTTCTTTCTTATAGTATCTCAAAACTTAACTTGAATGAAAGTTATTAAATGTGAAAAATTTATTAAATTTTTCACTTATTAAATAATGTGAAAAATTAACTCTTGTGTTTTGCTGCCAAGTGTCTTGGCATTTTACTTGGGTAAATTATGTGGCTTGTCTGGAAGAGTCAGACCCTGGAATGGCAGGTCTCTGTCACCACGGTGACATGGGTTGGGGAAGATGGATGGCTATCCTGTAAAGCGCCTTTGGAGTGCACTGTGCCATCAGCAGTGGGTACTACCACCCAAGGAGTACTCTATCAGAGTAATATTGTTTTTGGCTCAATATAACAGACCATAATGTGTCTGGTATAGTCAGCCAAAACAAGATCGTTTATCACTGCCTCTGCCAGCTACCAGTGCTGGCTAAGAGAACCAAAAACCAAATGTAGTGATCAAAAAGACTGCTAGAGAAGTAAAAGGGAAAAGGATGAAGAAAAACCAGGCAGGAATCCATGTTTTGCTTATCTCTCTCGCCCCCCTGGAATGACAGATGTGGGAACTTCTTCCACCTCTGTGTACAATCCATCTTCTCTGTGGCAGAGGGCCACTCCCTTACTACTCTTAACCCCTCACATTCCCGACCATCCTAGTCATTGGGAAGCAGACAAGGGAACACCATGATATAGCAGAGTGGCCAGATGTGTAGGCTGTGTTGCCAGACTGCCTGGGTTCAAATCCCTGCTCCTCCACTTAACTAGCCTGGCAATTACAAAACCCACTGTGCCCTAGGGTTTTGGTCTCCAAAATGGAGACAGTAATGAAAATGTTATTTCATAGGGTTGTTGTAAAGATTAAATGAGAAAATACATACTTATTGCTTAGCTCTTATTAATAATGGTGGGGTCAGGAAGACTGCATATGTGTGCTAAATGGAGATGCAAAATGTATGATTGGCCACCTAGGTTTAAGATGTATTAAGAAAACTAGGTGAAGAAAAACATTGTTGTTATTACTTCTATTGTTACTATCACTATTAATGTTATAACCAAGGAGATGGTAAAAATATTTCTATATACACTATGAATATTACTTCACATATGAAATGAATGATATCATCCAAAGGTTTCAATTACCAGTGTTTGAGTTTTTCCAAATATTTTTGTTCTCAACTCTACTGAGCAGTAGTAGTAGTCAAAAGACAGGAATCCAGTAAAAATTTCAAGTAGAAAGGCACATAAAATTTTACTCTTTGAAACATAATTGGTCTGGCATAAAAAAACAAGAATCAGGCTTGAGTCCCAGGACGAGATGATTTTTTAATGAGTGGAAATTGCAGCTAATAGAAAGTTGAATATAAAGATTAACAAATATGAAAGGAAGGCATGGCATGGATTATTCATCATAGGTGTTAAAAGAGCAATAGTGAAAAAAAAACCTTTTTTTTACAAAGATAGCTTAGAAAATAAGCCAGACAGTTTAAAAATGAATTCACTGCACAGCTTGATTCTGAGTTCATAAATATAATGAAGTTCAAAAATTATTTAGTAGCAGAGGCATGTGAGAGGAGCTTATGGATATAAATTGTGATTCTGTGGGACACAAGCATGAGGAAATTATTAGATTCTTGGGGACCCATCTAACTTGTGGGACAGCTCCCCTGCCTCTGATTTCAATTATTCCCTTTCTTTTGTATTGCTGCAATACGTCTGTCATCTGGTACCCTCTCCTTGCCCTCTCTACCTGCTTTCCATTGGCATTGAAACCCTTTTCTTTCCTCTATCTCTGTTTTTAGTTGCTGTATTTTTTCTTTATCAAGCTCTTTTATTCCCTAACCTATAAAAACATCATCAGTGAATTTATGACATTGGCGCTAGTAGCTGTGATGAAGGACGTGAGTGTCCAGTTCCATAGTTGCATGCCAGATGAATAGCAGTATAATAAATCTCACAGGGGCACGGTCAGCATGGCCAGACGTTATACATTAACATGCCAGATTCCTCACTTCTTGCTCTTCCAAGCCATGGGGTCCCTGGGGATGCACACTCTTAATCAAACAAGCCTGGTAAATGCTGAATCAAACAAATTTAGTGTGTGGTATCAACGTCAACAATGTTTATTCACTCACTCATTCACTCATTTATTCAGGACTATTTTTTTTCCAATAGTAAATGTTGAGAGAATGACTTTTTAAAGTGGGGGAAAAAAGAGGGCAAACTAGCAGATTTCTCAAAAGGATGTTAGAGATTAGAAAAAGATAGAAACCATGTCAAATGGCTTCAGTTGGGATATTTTTAATCATACACAGATATTGGGATAGCCAGAGGAAAACATACAATATTCATGAAAGTTATCACTCAGACATGAATATGCAGATAGTAATATTACTATTTGGACTTCTCAAAATTTATAAATTATATAAAAATAAGAATGGGAGCCCAGGGCAGTCTATATAAATATATAAAGAGTAAGCAAAATGACATTTGAAGAAAAGCATTGATAGTCTTGGTTAGATAAAATGTTACATTTTCATCTTGGTAATAAAATGTTCAAGGTAATTATTAGGCCTGTTCAATGAGCAAAGCCAGGGTGAACATAGTAATTACTGTGTCTTGTTAGTGAGAACACTGTTTATATTAATGGGAGCGTAACACTCCCATTGGGGATTGATAAAAGGGCAGCTCGAGATCTGTGAGAGTGACATGAGGCTCTGGTTCTCCTGATCAGTTAATGATGGGGCTGCTGCACTCTCTCCACTCTCCTGGGGGCATTTCTAGGACTTCTCCTGGGCCCTATATTAGTACATATGAGTCAGACGTTATTTTCAAATTCCTCTACATTGAGAACCAGACTAGAGGTAAGGATACATGCAAGAGGAGGTATAGTTGACCCTTGAACAACACAAGTTTGAAATGTCTGGGTTCACTTACATGTGAAGTTTATTCTGCCTCTGTCACCCCTGAGATAGCAAGACAAATCCTTCCTCTTCCTCTACCTACTCAACATTAAGATGACAAAGATGAAGATCTTTATGATGATCCACTCCACTTTCACTGAACGAATAGTAAATATATTTTCTCTTCCCTTCCTTATGATTTTCTGAATGAAATTTATTTTCTGTACCTTGCTTTATCATAAGAGAGTATATTATATATATATAAATATATATATATATATAGCATACAAAATATGTGTTAATTGGCAGTTTATGTTATTGGTAAGGTTTCCAGTCAGTAGTAGCCTATTAATTTAAATTTTGGGGGCATCAAAATTTATACTTGGATTTTTGACTGTATGGGGGTTGGCACCCCTACCCTCTGCCTTGTTTGAGAGTCAACTGTAGTAGATGAAAAGATATTATATTTTCCAGTCTGAGATAATTCTCTATGCCCAGACTGGTTCAAGGAACCTTGGAGTCAACCATGGAGTCAAGGTACTAGCACTTTAACATCTATGTCTACATGGCCCCCTGCCAACAGACTCTAGATTATCATTATCCAGCCAGTCCAGTTGTATAGCTAGATATCCTTGTGGGCAATGCAAAAATTTGGCCACGAATACTAGAGCACTAGTCTCATGTGAAACAAGATACATTTATAAGGTACAGGGAGGTCCACAGTGGCCTTACTTGGGTTTGATCTCCTATTATACCCTGAGCTTATTTTCACTTTTTATAATATTTTCAAAGTGCAATTGTGGCATTGCAATGCCATGATCTTGTGTGTTTTAGTTGTGGTAAAAATAAACCAAATATAAATAATAACAAACAGCTTCCAGGAAACTTATTAGTTATTCCTGCTATGTCACATGGCATTTCCATAATTCTCATCTGTATTCATAAGAGTTTGCTGTGGGAATAGTAATCATAGTATATAGCCCTTACCACCAGCTCTGCCTTCTTTGCATGATTTATTGCAAAAGTGGTTATATAGAAGAGTGGATTCTGTCAAATGGGCAGCCTAATTAGTGGTCCAACTGTTGTTTTTCCCAGTGATTTACTATCAAGCATATTCATTTTGTGTCCAACAAAATGAAATAAATGTCCTGGGCTGTTTTTTTAAATGACATTAGTTAAGGAAAAAAAAAACAAAAACAAAAACGTGAGATCAGTTAAGTTTAACAAAGTTTATTTGAGCAAGAAAAAGGTTTTCCTACTGAGCTGCATTTGGGACCAAAGATGGTTCAGAATTTGCCAGCCTCCAATCTAATGAGCTATGTTTATAACCAGAAAACAAGAAATGACATAATGAGTACAGTTTAGCATTTGCCTTGTTTGGGCATAATTTGCCAGCTTTCAGCCTGGGATTGGCTGAGGGTTCAGCTGCTATGATTGGCTGAGACTCAGTTGCTTGGTTACAGTTGCTTGGTATACTCCTAGGTTAGGTTACAACTTGTTTACACATCAAGCTCAGGTGCAGCTCTCTATGTATGGAGGCAGCTTTGGGCTAAACTTTATTAGCCAAGTATGGGGGCCTCTTTGAGGCAAACTTAACTCGGTTTAACACATCTCAGCTTTGGTCTGAAAACCAATTCATTGTATTTGATAGTGTGCCTTGGTGTTTTCTCTTATACACTTTGATTCCTGTATCAACTTCTGTTCACTTTGCACTATTTCTGTACTTTTCTACTTTGGAATAAAAGTGGTCAGTACTTCTTAAATGGTATTTCCTAAATAGTCAAATGGAGGTGATGATTCAAATATGCCTACTTTTCCCCATTTCTTTCTAAATTATTTACCTCAAAAATAATTATAACTAAGTTTCAAGGTTTGGTTTGGAATATTTTTTATATTTCTGACACTTAGTTCATAGATATTCATATTTGTACTGTATTTTCTTATAGTTATTAGGATTCTTGGGAATATAGTCTTTTTATAGAGCTTTCCAGAATAGTTACTGTGGTCCTCATACTCATTAGTGAGCATGCAGGTTTACTGTTTATATATGGCCGGTCCAGTGACTGGTGGTATGAAAAAATAATGGTTGCGATACTCTGTACTCTAGGAGATGAAAATTGAAGATCCTGGCCAATGAATTTCTTAGCAAATTATATTGGCTGCCTGGTCTATGTATGGTGTTGTATGCATACCAAGTATTTGATATATACTTTTTAATGTGATATGTTAAAAGTAAACTATTCTGTGGTATATATCACGGATTGTCTCTCAACATCCATTCCCATCTCCTACTAATATGCCCTTTGGTCCTGTAGAAGCTGTGAATATATCTCTTATATTTCCCCAGAGATAAGTAGTGAATCTTATTATGGTCCTAGTCTGTTGAGGGAATTCTGCTCACCGTTATCCTTGTGAAGCACCCCTTAGTTTGACATGAATCTGGATGCACTGATATATGAGATTTAGTAGGTGGAAGTAAAGCAGAGACTAACGTCTGGTGTTTCCTCTACCACTCATGGCTATGGAGATGTTTTGTTGCTTTACTGTCAGCATTTGCACAAGTCCCAGGCCCGGGCACTAGCTGCATGAGTCAGGTATCCATTGTGCTGGTGAAGAACACAGCAGGCACTGTATGATTTGGGAGTTGGCATCAGTACCAGTAGGGTCAGTAGTTTCCTGAGTAGGTGGTCCCTGGGTCATAGTGGTTACATAATCCCTCTGCTTCCCTTGTTGGTGTTTGCTTTGTACCTGTGGCTAGGCACTGTGGTTATGGGAATGGCAGCATCCAAGGGGGCAGGAAGGTTCCTGATCACAAAAGAGGCAGCAGTTCCCCCAATGGCCCAGTTCTGTGGTGTGGCTTGGGAACTATTTCTGAAGGCTCAACTTAGATGTATTTCTTCAGCTGCCCTCAGTGATTCTTTAAGCTATTTAGTTATCTATACAAAATGTTTTTCTTTTTAAAATAGCTAGAGTAGATTCTGTTTTCTTTAACTGAACCATAACCAATATCTCATTGGACCACATACTTCCTCTGAATGTTTCAATGTCGAGTCATTGAGCATCATATTATTTCACTGAGAGTTGTGGATGTACTAATAAAATTAATCACAGATATTATAATTATAATTGGGTTTTTCCAAATCCATTGCAAAATTTGTATACATACTGTATACTTTTCTTCTAATCAATGAGTTACACTGGTATCCCCAGGCCCATAACTTTACTTTTAAATATCCCTTGAACTGTATGTACTTTGAAGCCCAACAAAATTGAGTTGTTTGAGCTATAAAGGCAAAAGCAAGCAGAAATGCAGAGTCTCTTTAGAAAATGTTTTGCCTTCAGGGTCCTGTCATTCAAACTAGTGATTTAAAATACCAATATTCTAGTGGCTGCTTATTTCTGTGGCTTAAGGCACATGGCTAATTAGAGGCCAAAGCAGTGGGTCCTATCACCAGGTGAGTCATTTAGTTTTACTCTCTTTTGTGGCCTCACCCTTTACTCTTTCCTCTGCCTAGTCACACTGCCTGCCTTTGGGCAGCCAGAGAGGGGTAGAAAGGTGGCAAAAAATACTTTCTCAAAATTCTTTAGGGATGATGGGTCAGCAGCATCATTTCCATACCTGAGGGACTATGCATTCCAGTTTGTCTCTAGAGAGAAGAGAGAAATGCAACCTGTCAAGTAACTGAGCCTTGCTAAGCTGAACAGACAGGCAAAGAGGAAGCTCACTGCCTTGCCTTGGGAGCAAATCTGTATCATCAGGGAAAGTGGTATGTACTAATTAAGGTAGAAGAGTGACAGAAAAATTTTGAGCATATTAGAGAATTTGGTTCACAATAGGAGTTTAAAAAGAACAAAAGGGGCCGGGCGCTGTGGCTCACGCCTGTAATCCTAGCTCTTGGGAGGCCGAGGCGGGCGGATTGCTCAAGGTCAGGAGTTCAAAACCAGCCTGAGCAAGAGCGAGACCCCGTCTCTACTATAAATAGAAAGAAATTAATTGGCCAACTGATATATATATAAAAAATTAGCCGGGCATGGTGGCGCATGCCTGTAGTCCCAGCTACTCGGGAGGCTGAGGCAGGAGGATCGCTTGAGCCCAGGAGTTTGAGGTTGCTGTGAGCTAGGCTGACGCCACGGCACTCACTCTAGCCTGGACAACAAAGTGAGACTCTGTCTCAAAAAAAAAAAAAAAGAACAAAAGGATTAGGTGGAGGAAAGATGGCCCAGGCCAAGTGCTGTTATACTGTTTCACAATTCCATTCAGCTATGAATAATACAAATTCCTTTCCGAATGGTGACTTAAATGAACAAAGGTTTAATCTATCATGCTAAAAGAAGTCTGGGAGTGGGTAGTCTGGGGCTGGCATGGCAATTCTGCAAGGTCATTATGGACCCAACTTCCTTCTAGTTCTGTTATCCATTTTCTAAGCATGAGGCTTCCATTCTCAAGGTCAACTCATGATCCAAGATCGCTGCTAGAGTTCTAGACAGCACCTCTGATTTCCAGCCAGCAGGAAGGGCAGAAGGACTTTCCTTCTCCAGAGGCCCATATAATGTATACTTCTTCTTACATCTCATTGGCCAGAATTTAGTGTCACATAGATTCACTTAACTGCAAGGGAGGCTGGGGAGTTAGTCTGTTTTGCCAAGCAGCTATATGCCTGGATAAAAATTGGAATTCTGTTACTAAGGAAGAAAGAGAGAGTGGATATTCAGCAGGCAACTCGTGATCTCTGCCATAAGGGCAGAGACATGTAGGGATTAGAGGCTGGGCTGTTGTTGGCCGTGGCATTTTGGCTCTGTTTAGAGGCCCCTTCTCCAGCACCACGAATGCAGTTTTTTACGTTTACTTCTGGGTGATCCAGGAAAGCTTGAATGGCTTCCAGAGAATATTGCCAAAAATGGCTGAGCACACATTCAGCTGCATGAGATTGGCAACGGCACCCGAGACCCTTTTATTTGCCTGTTGTAGTGTTTAATCAATTGAAACAATAGCAGGTGTAAGCTGGAATTCTTTGGCACACATACAGCCTGTGAACCTTGCCTGAGTAATGCTATCAGGCAAATGCCTACACCAGCTGAAGCTCCTGAAAGGTTCTAAGAAGAGGAAATAGAGTAGGAATCTTTTGGAGGTCAGAGTCAAGGTGTTTTTAGGGCCACCCAAATCCAAATCAAGTCCTTTTGTACTACAAAAAGCCCAAATTATGATGTTTTGTTTGAACCAGTTTCAGGAAAAAAACCCTGAAAATTAGGGTATTTCATATATACTTGAATAGTGCAACCATTTGGCCATACCTGTCCTGCATTCAGGCATGTTGATAATCTCCAGGGACTAAGCAATGGCTGCCGTCTTCAGATAGGCTCTGCATGTGCTGGCTCCCAACCATCCACACATTTCTGATGTGTTTTGCCTGCTTTTCAATCATTTTATATAGCCTGCTGGGCATCTGTGAGCATCTGTGCTGTCCTCCTTGCCCTGGATGGCGCTGGAGGTAACCAGTGGACGGGAGGTTGCTGGTCTATCTCATTTGCTGTCTGAGTGGGTAGCATATGGGGAGGACTTCTAGCCTGGAGAGGTGAGAAGGGGTATGGGTTAAAGGTGGGGCCCCATAAGGAAAGATCCTGATAAAGAAAGCCTCATACTTGTCCAATATGAGGTTGCCAGGAGTCATCTGTGTGAATATAACTACACCCACGAATAGCTGGTTTCTCAAGACTCTGACTGATGGGCTCAAACTGAAGCCATGGTTTAACAAAGCTAGAGCCAGGATTAACTGGGGATTGTAGCCAAGTTGTTCCAACACAGGTGGAGTGAACTCCTGTAGTGTTTTGAAGTGATAATTGGCTAGGATAATATTTTCAGGGTGGTGGTTCTAACAGATGGTGCTATTTGAAATCCTTCCCTACAATCTCCAGGAATGACTCTATAACCTACTTAGGAGGCTTGTTTGAGTGGTTCACAGCCTAAGCCTATATTCCAACTGGTTGGCAATCTGTTCATTGACATTGTTATCTGAATTCATAAAATGGGCATTACATTTTTTTTTTAAAGAGATATACCCAGTTGCTTCCCAAACTGCTCTCCTTTCAACACACATACTGATACATGCATGCATAGTTTTGTCACCCTGAAAAATTCACTTTAATTTTATTTTGGGATAAAATATTTTATAAAGTATGTTTTATGAAATATTCTCTATTTCAAATAGAGAACTTTTACCTTCTCCCAGCCCAAGTAAGTGATTGGATTGGCATTTGTATTTGTGGACTTTGGCTCAAAATGAAATCTTTTAGCTCTCCCGTAGAAATGTCAACAATTTAAAGTGGCATGATTCTGATCTTTTAAGTCTGCCCTACTGATGAATGGTGCAAGTAGACAAAAAGGAAAATAAAAAGTATTTACTACCTTGAGAAATATGTGCAGTCTTCATTTGATTTCCCTTAGATGTGGATGTCTGTAATTGTAAGATCTGATTTTATTTGTTGTAAATGGAAAAGCCTGAACATTTTAATTATCAATAGTGACATATATCAGTTTTATGAGTTTTTACTTTTCTTTGGTGTATTTAATTGATGTAAAATTATCCATGGAGAAGTTTCCTCAGCTTAAGATTAGTTTTTCTAGTATTTGAAGTTAGATGCATTCAGTGGCTGGGGCAGTGTGTAATCCAATGTGAGAAAAATAGCAATTTGCCTTTTACTAGTATTTATCATTGCTATATCCTACTGAATTCAACTTTTTCCTGTTGTGCTGTACACTGCTCTATACCCTAGCTTACCTTCTTGATTCCAAATTTACTTCGTAGTATTAGGTTTTAATTTACATACAACTTGGGAAAGTGGTTCCTTGAAGGTATCATTTTATATCTACATGGTAATTAACACTACTTATAGTGACATTGGAAGTATTAACATTCTTTTTTTAGTGTCCTTCAAGTTGATTCTTAGCAAAATGGAATTACAGATTTTGTTTTCAGCAAACATTTGTGTAAGGGATTTCTTTCCATTACTTATCTAACATTAGGACATTGAGGTTAAGATCTTCATTTTCTGTTTATATATTCTTTTATTTATTTTTATTTTTTTTCACTTTTTTTTTATTTTGGCATATGATGGGGGTACAGATTTTAAGGTTTCAATAAATGCCATTTCCCCCCTCCCCCTACAAGTCTGAGTCTCCAGCATGACCATTCCCCGGATGGTGCACATCTCACTCATTATGTATCTACCCACCCCCCTCCTCCCTCCCCCCTCCCACCTCCCTATTACTGTAGTACCTATGTGTCCACTTAGGTGCTGCTCAGTTAATACCAGTTTGCTGGTGAGTATATGTGGTGCTTGTTTTCCCATTCTTGGGATACTTCACTTGGTAGTATGGGTTACAGCTCTAACCAGGAAAATATAAGATGTGCTATATCACCATTGTTTCTTAGAGCTGAATAGTACTCCATGGTATACATATACCACATTTTATGAATCCATTCTTGGATTGATGGGCACTTGGGCTATTTCCACAGCCTTGCAATTATGAATTGTGCTGCTATAAACATTCGAGTGCAGGTGTCTTTTGTAGAGTGTCATTGGATCTTTTGGGTAGATGCCCAGCAATCGGATTGCTGGATCAAATGGTAGATTCACTTGTATTGCTTTAAGGTATCTCCATATTGCTTTCCACAGAGGTTGAATATATTCTTTTATCTTTAAAATGTATATTCTATTATAAGGGTAATGTAAATTCTTTAAAGAATTTTTGTAATATAGAGACAAGCTGATAAAAAATGAATAAATACCTTAGAGTTCCATGAAGGTAATTCATATAGGAAATTGAATTTTGAGAAGTTGGACTTAATATAACACTATTTCATAGGGATTTTCATCTCTAATGTATATATAACTATTCCATCAACGAGTGTGTCATAGTTCACTTAGCTGTTTCAAAAAATTTTTCTCTACTAATTAATGCTATGTAGAATACTTATGTGTAGATCATTTCTATATTTAATATATTTTTTAAAAATTTTGAATTATCAGAGGTAGATTTACTAGTTCAGGGATATTTTTATTTAATATTACTTTGCAGAGTATTTTACAATACTCTGCATGGGTTTTTTTTCTGTGTTTGGGCCATCAGATGAGAAGTTGGGAGGAGAAGCAATGGAAAAAGAAAAAGGAATTATAAAAATGATTGCAGAGTTTTTCTACCCTGGTTCTTGTTTGCTAACTGAGAAATGATTTGCTGGCTGAAAGGGAGACATGCACTGGCTTGCTCCATATCTGTGTTTTTCCTTTGGTCCTGATGGCCAAGAGATGATACCAAGACTTCTGAGGTTTTATTGAGATGAGTCAAATTAAGAAACAGTTAAGTATTTACTGTGTACTTTGCAGGGCATGTGGGCATACAGCATAGCAAAGTAGGTGGCTAATAATTTGGCTGAGTTTGAAAGACTAGTTTTAATCTCATGGGCTGATCATGATCACTCCAAAAATAAAACAACTGAAAAGGGCACACTAAGTAGGTTCAAATTATAATTCTCTGGAGATCCTGAGTTTCCACTCTGTGATTTGGCACCGTGATAGCTTATGTATCTTTCCTCGTTCCACTTTTCCCCAGCATGGCAGCTGACCTTTTCAGTGTGCACAGAATTATTCCATGGGTCTGCCAGTTCTTGAGTTCCCTAAACAATGGTAGTGAATTAAATGAGTGAAAGTACAGTTTCTCATGTATGTGTGTGTATCTGTGTGTGTGTGTGTGAAGGGGAATTAAAGACTTTTAATGTTAAAAAGCAGTTTTCATACTTGTGAAGTTTGAGAACCACCGCGCTAGACTGCAGGCAGGGAGAGGAGAAGGGAGAGGAAGAGATGGTGTTTTGTGTATTCCACATCTCTTGGGTTTGTAGAGTGGCACAGATAAATAGATTCTAGTCCAAACCCTAAGTCTTTGGTTCTTCTGCAGCAAGTTTATGCTCATCAGAGGTGGGCTGAAACCACCAGGCTAGCAGCTGGCTCTAATAGTGCACTTAGCTCTCTAGACTTGTGTTTTCTCATTGATTTTGGTGTCTGAGCATTTCCCTTTCTTTCTAAATCATGTCTGCCTTTAAATGTTTCACAATATTGTATCCAGCACTTTTTGTTGTTTTTCACCAAAACAAGTATTTTCAATATTTCTGTGAGAGAACAAGGAGTCCTTTCTAGTATTGCTGGGAATAAACTATGCAATCCATTCTTTGCACAACAGCCAGGGTGATCTTTTAAGATATAATTCAAATCACGTCAATCTCTGCTTAAAACCTTGTGTGGCTTTTCATTTCTCTTAGATTAAAATCAAAACTCCTTATTATTTCCTACAAACATCTGCATGATCTGGCTCCTACTGATCTCTCCTAACCACTCTTTTCCTTGCTCATTGACGTCCCACCACCCTGGCCTTCCTCTGCTTCTTGAACTTACTGAGCTCATTTCTGCTTGGGGACTTTACACCTGACATTTTCTCTGCGGGCTGCTCTGGGCATGCTGGCTTTTGTGCAACGGTCAGTTCCCAGCTCACAGTTCCTCCTCAGAAAGACCTTCCCTGACCACCCTACTGAAAGTAGCAAGCTTTGTTATCACCCAATCATCTGTATCCCACCAGCCTGCTTAACTGTCTAACTGAAATCATTTTGCCTACTTGTCTACTTGTTTGCAGTTCAGAATATAATATTGGAGTAGGGACTTCTTCTCTCTACTTTATCACTTCTAGCTCAGTACCCAGAACAGTGGCAAGAAATGCATATTTGCAGAATGAATTAATGATTTAAATAATTAGTCTATATTATGTCATTCCCAGAGCTGGCAGAATATCACTGTTGACATTGTATTGATGAGGGAAACTGGGATATAGAAGAGTGGGAGGAATTCTTAATTAGCATAAAAAAGCAATACTTTATTAAGAACTCAAATTAATAAAATGTTAGTGCACAGGAGTGTTTGTCTCCTTTAGTTCCAACTCTATTTTATAGATATAAAAGACTCTTATAGATATAAGAGACTCTGAGATGCTGGGAGTGGCTCAGACCTCACAATTAGTGACCAAGCTGTGGCCAGGCAGATATATAACCTGAATCCTGCCTAGTGAGTGTTGCTAATATCTCACCATGAGTCATGGTCACTGCCCAGTGGATTGGGCACAGCCATGAATATTAGAGTAGCAATTTACTATAGATTTTGCAAAACTGTGGGAAATGGATTGAACAAATTTTCCTGTCATTTTTATAAGAGGCAGTAAATAATGGTAATTTGAGATATTAGAGAACAGCATATGAATACTTTTTCTAAAATTCTACAAGGTGAATATAGAAAGAAAATTGTAGCTTTCCTTTCTGCCTATTGCTTTTTGAATGTCAACAGATTACTTTTTACAGCTTGTGTTAGAATGTCACGAGTAGGACCCACATCTTCTCACATACTCTGTACTGTCAGAGTCACTCAGCACCCAGAAGGACATTCTAGTGGAATTTTCCTTTAAAAGGTCAGTAGGAATAAGACAAATGAAAAAAGTGATTCATCATTATCATGATATTTATGAGAATGGGAAAATTCATCCTGAAAAATCCAAAATCTATCATAGTCCATCCATGTTGCATATATAGTCTTAATTTTTTTGTCCTTGTAAGATTTTATAAACTGGAAGAAAATAAGAAGAAAACAATAGTCATAAATTTGAAGTTCTTTTAAAAAGTTTCAGTAGGTTTAGGGGGTACAAGTATTTTTTGTTACATGGATGCATTGTATAATACTGAAGTCAAGGATTTGAGTGTATCTGTCACCAGAATAGTATACATTGTACCCAAGTGGTAGATTTTTATCCCTTCCTCCAACCATCCCTCTTCTTAGTTTTTAATGTCCATTACACCAACATATTACCACATATATCCCTTGTTTAGCTGCCACTTATAGGTGAGAACATGTGGTATTTGTTTTTCCATTCCTGAGGTACTTAAGATAATGGTCCCCAGTTCCATCCAAGTTGCTGCAAAAGACATTATTTCATTCCTTTTTATGACTGAGTAGTACTCTATGCCATATATATCACATTTTATTTATCTACTCATCAGTTGATGGGCACTTAGGTTTATTCCATATCTTTCAATTATAAATTGTGCTGCAATAAACATTCAGGTATGGGTATCTTTTTTTTTTTTTTTTTTTTTTTTTTTTAATAAAATGACGTATTTTCCTTTGGGTAGATACCAGGAGTGGGACTGCTGGATCTAATGATAGGTCTACTTTTAGTTCTTTGAGGAATCTCCATACTGTTTTCCATAGTTATTGTACTAGTTTATATTCCCACCAACAGTGTATAAGCATTACCTTTTCATTGCATCTGTGTCAACATCTATTGTTTTTTGCCTTTTTAATAATTGCCATTCTGACATGGGTAAGATGGTATCTTATTGGTGGTATCACCATTTTAATTTGTATTTCCCTGATGATTAGTGATTTTGAGCATTTTTTTATATGTTTGTTGGTCATTTATCTGCTTTTGAAAAAAGTTCATTCATGTCTTTCATCCAGGTTTTGCTGGGGTTATTTGTCTTTTTCCTTGCTGATTTGCTTGAGTTCTTAGTAGATTCTGAATATTAGCCCTTTGTCACATGTATGGTTTTTAAATATATTCTTCCATTCTGTAGGTTGTCTATTTACTCTGTTGCTTATTTCCTTTGCTGTTCAGAAATTTTTTAGATTAATTAAGTCTAATTTATTTTTGTTGTTACTGTATTTGCTTTGGGGGTTTTAGTCATAAATTCTTTGCCTAGGCCAATGTCTGAAAGAGTTTATCCTATGTTTTCTCTTAGAACTGTTGTGCTTTCAGGTCTTACATTTAAGTCTTTAATCCATCTTGAGTTAATTTTTATTTATGGTGGGAGCTGAGGATCCAGTTTCATACTTCTGCATGAGGCTATCCTGTTATTCCAACATAATTTATTGACTTTTCCCATTGTATGTTTTTGTCTGTTTTGTTGAAAATCAGTTGGTTGTAGGTATATGGTTTTATTTTGGGGTTTTGTATTCTGTTTCATTGATCTATGTTTCAACTTTTATACCAGTACTATGCTGTTATGCTTACTATAGCCTTGTGGTATAATTTGAAGTCAGGTAATGTGATACCTCCAGATAGTATGCACTCTGAGCCTTTAACATAGCTGTTTGCCTTCTCCTCATTCCTCTGTTGTTGTCATGGGTGGTCAGCACACAGCAGGTGTGCAGTGGGCAGAAGGTACACACAGCGAGTGCATGGAGGGCAGTGGATTCATGTAGCATGAGCGTTTACCCCAAATGGAAGAATATATTTAAAAACCATACATGTGACAAAGGGCTAATATTCAGAATCTACTAAGAACTCAAGCAAATCAGCAAGGAAAAAAACAAATAACCCCAGCAAAACCTGAATGAAAGACATGAATGAACTTTTTTCAAGTTCAAGGCCTGGTGATGGCAGTGTTCATCAGTTCACAGTCAGTTTGTCAGTGCAGCACGAGCATTCACCTTGCCCAAGTCCATCTGCAGCAGTGTTATTTAGGTGATGGCAGTGGCAGGATTCTTGGGCAATGGGTGCTCTCTCTGTCCAGGTCCTGAGGTAGTTGTGGCTGAGTAGGCCTGCCCAGACAGTGGCAGTGGGCACTGGGCCTATTCTTCCCTGGCCCTTTAGCAGTGGTTGGGGGGGGAATGTGGCATCGGCCCACAGGGTGTATAAAAGTATTCACCTTCCCTACTCCCTCCCTGGGCCAGCAGAGCCAATGGAGAGGTGGCAGCAATGGAAGGCAGCCCCCAGGCAGACAAAGCGCCTTGGAGCTGGCCCCTCAAAATGGCACCCGCTGCAATGCCCAGGGTTGGTAAGCCAGTGGGACCCCGTTGTGCCTTCTCTCTGGAGTGATGCTACAGCACAGTCTCCAGTTAGCTCTCCGTGTCAGTCACTCTGCTGTGGTGGAGGGGCCCTCCCACACCTCTGATTGCAACATCTGCAGGGGGAGTGTGGACCTTTGTGTTCTGTCCTCTGCCCCTTTCCCACATTCAGGTGCCTTCCCAAATACCTCTGATCCTGCTGAGTGGGTCACCCACCTCCCTCTCTTTCACTTTGGGTGCCTCTTGTCATCACTCTGTTGATTCTTAGTACTCTCTCCCAGACAACAGATGCAAAGGTGAATACCTACTTGGCACTTTTGATCCCCTCCATGACAGTGGCGTCTGCTTCTAGTCCACCATCTCAGCTGTTCTCCCTGAAGTTCGTGCTTGAATTAGGAGCTTTGTATTTTACTCAGTGGATATACACTTGACTTTTTTTTTGTTTTTAAGAAAATAGGTTTGTTAGAGGTTATAAATATATTTCAGATGTGCTTCAGTGATTTTATCATTTAAATGGAAATTTAGGTTATTCTAGAGAATAGTTCAGTAATATGCAACAAAGACTTGAATATATTTATGCCCTTGGCCCAGTAATTGCCCATTGGAAAAATGTATCCTATCTTAGGAATGTAGCCTAGGGAAAAATCTGAAATTTAGTCATCTTTGCAAAAGGTGGTCACCAAAATACTACTTATAATAAAAAAGAGTTGGCTATCACCTAATATGCAAATAGAGGTATAAGATAATTTGTGGCAGATCCATTTGCTATAGCTTTATGCAAGTATTTAATAAAGTTAAAATTATTTAAATGATAAATGGAAATTCTTTTAATATGTTAATTGTTTAAAAGAGTAATACTCAAAACTGTGTCTAGGATAATCTCAACTATGTAAAAAATGGACAAAAAAAATAAAAGACTGTCAGGAAACAAATCCAAGTGGTTATCTCTAGGGTTTGATTGATTATTGCTATTTTTTTCTTTACACTCCTTGTATTTGCACTGTTTCTATAATGTACCTCTATTATTTTAATAATCAGAAAATCAATAGAATGTATTTTAAATCTTAGCAAATGAACAATGAATAAAGTATGTCAAGCTATAGTTTCAGAATCATTGGGCCCAAACTTGCCAGTTTATAACTCTGTAATCTTGGACAAACTACCTCTCATTTTTTTTCATCTGGAAAATGAGAATAATAAAGGTCCAAAAAAGAAAACATATCATCTTAAGTGTTAGGTTATTAAGTATGAAATGTCCGATTTCCTTAACTAATAAGTTTGACAGTTGATATCTCTGATATATCAATTTGATACTTCTTGTTTTATTTTTATTGTGAAGGTACATCCTCAGTCTTTCAAATGTGTGGTTTGGCTTGTGATTATCTTTCAAATTTTTTTTAGAGCAATTTTTGTGAAACTATGAATGAGTCAAAAATTTGTGTTATTCTCTAATATGAATTCTGTCATGGAACCAGTGCAGCACAGACAGCTCGAATAATCAATGGAGTGTCTGGGAAGGATGTGGTCGATGAACGCACAATATGTCTATGATTTGAGAAGTTCTGTTCTGGTGAGTTTAATCTTGAAAATGAGCCACATGGGTGACCTGAGACCAAGGTGGATAATGATGAGCTGAAAGCTGTAGTGGAAGTGAATCCATCTTAACCTACATGTGAGTCAGCAGCAAGGTTTGACATTACTATTCCAACAGTATTGGGCCATCTGAAGCAAATGGGCAAGGTAAAGAAACTGGATAGATGGGTATTGCATGAATTAAACAAGCGTCAGAAGAGAAGTTGTCTGAAAGCGTGTCTTTCTTTGCTGTCACGACATAAAGGTGAACCATTTCTATACCATATTGTTATGTGAGATGGAAAACGGATTCTTTTTGACAATTGCAAGTGTTGGGCACAATGGTTGGATAAAGATGAAGTGCCGAAACACAGTCCAAAACCAAGTATTCATCAAAGAAAGCTAATGGTGTCTGTTTGGGGGTCCAGTGCTGATATTATCCACTACAGCTTCATGAAACCTGGTCAGTCCATTACAGTGGATGTCTACTACAACCAACCTGATGAAATGATGATTATGCTTGCAATTAAGCAACCGAGACTGGTCAATGGAGACAGGCCAATCCTCGTTCACGACAATACTCCACCACGTTGCACAAACAACACTGCTCAAACTACATAAGGTAGACTTGGAAATTCTCTGTCATCCACTGTATTCACCAGACCTTGCACCAACTGACTACCATTTCTTCCAGGCTTTGGACCACTTCTTGCAAGGAAAAATATTCAATTCTCAACAAACTGTGGAAAATCCCTTTTGCGATTTCATTGCCACTAACTCTTCAAGCTTCTTCACTGCTGGCATAAACAAGCTGCTGTTAAGATGGTAAAACTGTGTCAATAGTTTAGGCATATGCTTTGATTAATTGTACTGCTTTCTGTTTGAGAGATAATAAACTAAACTTTTGATCAAAATTGGACATTTCATATTTAACGACCTAATAGTTGCACCAGAGGATAGTTGCACAATTTCATTGTGCAGGTGTGAGAATACCTGAAAAGGCAAATAGGGTCACTAAACAACCCAAATAATAGCAATAGCCCAAAGCATCTACTAACCCTAATTTGGAGGGACAATCTGTTGGAGACAATGTTATTACTGTCCAGGGGCTGAGGTCACCTAGAGGAAGCTGGAATTATGGTGGAACTGGGGAGACCCTTCTTCTGTCAGAGACTCTGTTCAAGGCACAGAGAGGGGAGAAATATCTTGGCTTCCCCATCTTTTTACTCTCCAATTTTGTAGCCAAACACAGCTAGACAGGGAGCCTGTGTGGTCCTTCTGTGATACAGAGCACAGCAAGGCACGGGCAAGGAATGGATGTAAGAGAGGGAAAAGTCCCTACCTCAGAGAGTTTTGTGAAGATTACATGAGGTATTTAGAACAGTGCCTGGTATATACGTGCTCTAACACTACCATTATCATCTCCATCATCTTCATCATCATCATCGCCATTATTATCATCATCGTCACCATCATCATCATTGTCGGTGCCATTTTCAGCAGGACAACATTGGTTTGTAAATACACTTAACATGTTTGGTGCCAGCAGTTCATTTCTGATTACGGCCTCTTTTCTGGGCCCTGCCATGGTCAGGTTGCTAGCAGTTTCAGCATTTTCAGCATTTGTTTAGGCAGGAGTATTCTACCTCCTACTCACATCTGCCCTATGCTAAGTACATTTAGAGTGACCGGACCTAGTTCATAGATGACCAGACCTGAGCCACGGAAAGTTCCAAAGAATCCAGGCAGTGTTAAAAGCATGATAAAAGTTCACAGCCCTGTGGGAAAAGACCCTTGGAAATTAACTTTAAAATTAATGATTCCTTTACACAGTCTAGTCCCTTTAGGCTTGAGCTTGGCTGTATTTGCAAAGGTAAAAAATATAAATTTAACTTTTTTTTTTTTGTATTTGCCATAGCTTGACATTAAAATTAGTGAATTTAAGAGAATCAGAAGCTTGAAAAGATGTCTTAACAGGCCTATCAGAAATAATCACATAGTTGCCTTCTTGGAAGCATAAACCTAAAAGAAAAAATCCCATCCAGATAAGTTATGAGGCTTTGCCAAAGTGCCCTCTTGAATTGCTCACCTTTTGAGAACAATGAGAAATGCTATTTATTGTATCATTTTGCTAAGTCCTGGGAATTTCTCTCTTGAGAGATTTTTGTCACTATGAAAAATTGCAGCTTTTCTAGGTTTTAAAATATTGTTATTCTTTTTTTTGCATTGGCTTTCCAATTACACTACTCTCGGAAACAATGTTTATTGATCTTAAAAAGTTAAGGGTTTCTACTTTTCTCCAGTGCTATGTTCTTCATATTTAAGACCAGGTCTCAAATGGGAATAAAATATGATAGTGGCTAAGAGTTTTTGAGTGCTTTCTCCATGTCAGTTAATGCTTCCAGCACTTTTGAGTTCATTCTCTCATTCAATGTGCTGTCGGGACTTATAGCAACCCTATGTAGCAGGTACTCCATTTTGAAGATTAAGAAACTGAGGCTTAGAGGTTATAAATCTTCCTCAAGGTCACATAACCATGCTGCTGCATTCAGGACTCACATTCTTAATGAGTACACGATAATATTAACATTTTATTGTGAATGTTAAATGAGAAAGCATAAATAGACAAGGGGAGAAGTAATGCGAAAAAGTGTGAATGGTAGAAGGCTAACATGTCAAAGCAGGAAATGATTTTAAAGAGCATCTGGTTCAGACTCCCATTTTATAGCTGAGAAAACTGATGACTGATCTGCAGGAAAAGAAATGAGCCTTTTGATTATGAAGGAGACTACCCTCCAAGTTTCGAGTCTCACTTATTCTCCTCTGCCTCCCATGAACACAGAGTTATAACCACATCCCACGTCATTCAGAAGCAGAGATTGAGAACAACATTGGTCCTTTACTTGTTCCAAGTCAGCAAACATTTTTTGCTTTGAAAATGTATCTCTTGCATGTGCTTTGTGTTGCTAGAATCAGGAAAACAGGTACCTAAGGACAGAAGTCAAGACCGTTGAGATCCATGGGTGGGCTGCTTGTTGCTCTTTTCTGCCCCTGGGTTCATATTGACCAGACATTGGTAGGGTAGATGGCTGATGGGTCTGTGTTTGGTTGACAAGCTAACTCTAGCATACAATGTAATATGACGACTGCATTTTCAAGCTAGTGCCTAGTTCTGAGTATTGTACATCTTTATCTTGTTCTACCTACTCTCTTTTAGGTTAATTTTGGCCTTGGCTTTCTTGAGTGATTCAGGGATGGTGCTCTTTTAAAGGCAGGTTAACAGCAACACATTGTTTTTGCTTGGCAAATGCTCTGCACATGGGATTCTTCTCTTGGTTTTTACGAGCTTAGTAAGGATGGAAGGTGCTGTATTTTGGAGTCTTTAAATAGCCTTGGCTTTTGTTTCATTTAGGATTTTTCAAGAATTTTAATCCTGATATCCATACTTGAGTCACACACCTGGGGAGTGGTGACCATGGCTCTTCCTTACTCTTCCAGCTCCACCTTGGGGGTTAACATGAACAGACCACTGTAACCCTGTTCTTGGGCTCTGCACAAAGATCCTTCCAGATCTGCCTGTGGTCACTTCTGGGAAAGGGTGTCGTTATGGTCACAGTGGTAGGATGGAAAACAGGAAGACAGTAGAAGGAGCAGAGGGCTAGGGACAGGAGGCCTGGATGCCCGCCTGGGCTCTGTACCATGCCCATGGGCAGGGCACTTGACTGCTTTCACTCAGTGTAATGTAAGAGGGCTTCAATAATCTTTATGGCTCTAGAGTTTTATGGTTCTTATTGTTCTTTGAAGTATGAACATCAGTTTAACAGGAAAAAGAAAACCAAACAGACAGACCTTTTCCATTCAGAACAGTTTCAAGATGTTGCTCTGACTCACTGGTCAATTATAATGAAAGGAGAGTCTGACTTCCTTTCAATTTTGCATTTCTTTCAGCCTGCATGGTTCTTTATGGTGTTGTGAAAATAAAACCATTCTCTAGAGAATACTCTTGCATTTGCCTACTAACTGGGCAATAACAGAAGTCAAGAATAAAAACTCACAGAAATCGAAGACTGGGAAAATATTCTTTCTTGTTTCTGTTACACACAGAACAAAGGCTAATATTTGTATGGCTATGCCTCTTTCTGAGGACAACGTCCCTGAAAATCCATATTGTTATTATTTGTCTTTGCATGTCAGTGGATGGTTCAAACTCTGCTCTGAACTTTGTAGTTTTTCATTATATCTCTTACCTGGAGTATTCATCAAACTCCAATTAAATAACCACTCAGTCTGCAAATTTTGTTTGGTCAAAGCCTGGACTTGGCTATAAATGAGGGTACTTTTTTTTTTTTTTTAAATGATGTAACTGTTTTGTGAAGAGGCATAATGGGTCTGTGTTCTGTTCTGTTCCTCTTCAATGACTTTGTCAGGAAAGAGGTTATTATGATTTTCTGGAGAGGTGGGAGGACTGAAGCCTCACCATGTGCTAGTCATGGCTGAGAGCAGAAACTATTACACCAGGCTAGCATCTGAGGCCTGAGATAAAATTCCCATTACAACCTCTTTAAATATTTCTATGTTCAAATGGGGTGAGAGAGACTGTCTACTCCACAAATATAATCCCTTCCTCCCCAGCCAAATGAAATGCATTGTTTCTTTTCCCTAGATTAGAGAAAAAAATAATAGGATGCTCTGAAGTTTCTTTTGGTTAGTTTGTCAAAGGACTGATAATTCATAGTTTCTTTTGTCTAGCGTATGCAGTGTCTGAAAAGGCACCGCACGCAGGGATTCCCCGAACCTTGCGCTGTGAGCTCGCATCCCTGTCTGGCTTTCTCCAGAGTGCTCACTGGCAGCCTGAAGGATATGTTGTGCCAGTTCTTAGGCAGCTCCAAAGCCACACGCACGGCGATATAATCTTCAGTGGTTTTGGCTGGTTTATAATCTGTCTTATTGAGGATTTGGTTCAAGGCAGAAGCCTTTAGGGCAGGGATCTTCTGTGAACTAAAATAAAAAGGCCTGATTTGGTGGAGATCTGATCCTGCCAAATGAAAGTGGCATGCTTCCAACTGCACATGCTGAGTTGCCTTGGAACAGATCCGCACAGAGCGGGGACGTGCGTCAGGCAGCCAGTTTGTGGAAGGCACTGTACTGAGCCCAAGGTAGAATGGAAAGACACGTGGCTACCTTGAAATACCCACCTTCCAGAAGCCCATGCTGAGTTGGAAGGACAGACCAGAGACACACGAAGAATGTCAGTCTAAAGTGTGACGTCCCATAAACGTCGTAATATGAGACCAACAGAGTTGGAGAAGAGATTTTCTTTCCAGCAGGGGGTATCAGGGTCAGAAAGATCAGACATGCCAAATTGCAGCAGTCCCCTTTTATCTGAAGTTTCGCTTGCCTCAGTTTCAGTTACCCACAATCAACCACCGTCCAAAAGTATTAAATGGAAAATTCCAGAAATACACATTCATAAGTTTTAAATAGCTCACTGTTCTGAGTAGCACCGTCTTGTCTCAGGCTTTGTCTCACACCGTCTCACACCGTCTTGTCTCAGGCTTTGTCCAGCGTCTTCACGTTGTTTATGTGACCCACCAGAAAGCCTCTTAGTAGCCTTCTCGGTTAGCAGATGGACCATCGAGGGATTGCAGTGCTTGTGCTCAAGGAACCCCTAGGTTACTTACTAATGGGCCAAAGCGCAGGAGTAGGGATGCTGGCAATTTGCATGTGCCAAAGAGCAGCCATGAAGTGCTTCCTTTAAGTGAAAAGGTGAAAGTTCTCAACCTGATAAGAACAAAGATCACATGCTGAGGTTGCTAACTAAGATCTGTAGAAAGAATGAATCTTCTATCTGTGAAATTGTGAAGAAGAAAAAAGAAATTTGTGTCCGTTTGCTGTTGTGCCTCAAACTCCAAAAGTTATGTCCATGGTGCATCGCAAGTGCTTAGTTAAGATGGAAAAGGCATTAAATTTGTGGGTGGAAGACATGAACAGAGACATGTTCCGACTGATTATGATCAGGTTCAGCCAGTGCGTCCACGGGGGTCTTGGAAGATATCCCCCACAGATAAAGTGGACTACTATACAGAGGCCCTGGCTACTAATTATGCTAGAGAGAGTAGACATAGTTTAGCAGGTGTCATTTTTTGATTGCCTGAGATTCAACCCCTTCTTGTATTTTGGGCGGTCCCCTGTGGTATGTATTGAACCTTGGAGAGAGGCTGTCCTTACCTTTCTGTGAACTGTGGCAGCCCGTGGCATAGCGCATAGATAGTCACCTGAGTCAGGCTGAATCTAGAGGAGTGGGTAAAAGGTCAAGAAGCTGTTAGAATTTTTTCTTGGTGTCAGACACTGCAGCAGAGCAGTGTCCTAGTTGTAATTCCTGCTAAAGGATGGTAGTTGTGATTCTTGTTCCTTGCTATCCTGAGTGCCCTGGGTTTTTGCTCATTGTCTGTGCTTGGTGCTGTAGCCTCCCACCGAGTCTGCAAACCAGCCTATCCTTCCAATGGAGTCTGCTTTTTCTGCTCCAGCTAGCCAAGGTCAGTTTCTGTTTCAATAAGCAAGAATTCTGACAGCACCTGAATGACAAGGCTCTCATTGTTTGTACTGCCCCACCTGTTCAGCCGATCTTCTGCTTCTTTTCCCTGGGTGTTCTTCCTCCTGTATCTACTTGTATAACTCCCTATTTGGAAGGCTGAACTCAAGCATTTTGAATTTTTCCTGAATTGTAGGAGAGAATTTGGCACTTGCTATTCCTCTGTTTACTGCATTTTGTTACCTGTTATACATTTTACATTGTATGCTTTTTTGTTGTTGTTTTGTTTTGTTTTAAATCTGTATCTTTTTGCCCACTAGCCAGTAAGTGACTTTTTTTTTTTTGTAGGAACTCTATTTTTATCTTTGTATTTCCAGATGCAGTTAATATGACAAGCTTGTTGTGGAATAGACAAACCTGTTTGTAGAGAGAGATGTAGTGTTGGAATTGTGGGATGAAAGAGAATGAAAATATTGGAATGAAAAAATACTTGTGAGATATTTACTCTAGTGATATGAAGGGAGGAATAAAATGATATCTGAAATGTGTGAGGCCATCTAATATTGAGCAGTGTACATTTATTGCACTTTTAAAAGTCTGGTTTAGGTATATTTTACTTACAGTAAAATTCACCCCTTTTGTCATAGAGTTCTGTTAGTTTTCACAAATGCTTATAGTCATGTATACACCACCAGAAACAAGATTTAGAACAGTTTGATCACCCCCCAACCCTCATGCCCCCTCGTAGCAAATCTCTCCCCACACCTTCAGCTCCTGGAAACCACTCATCTATGAATTCATATTTTAAGCAGTTAGCATAGTTCCACAACTGCCTAGAACAGGGGTCCTCAAACTTTTTAAACAGGGGGCCAGTTCACTGTCCCTCAGACCATTGGAGGGCTGGACTATAGTTTAACAAAAACTATGAACAAATTCCTATGCACACTGCACATATCTTATTTTGAAGTAAAAAAACAAACGGGCAAAAACACCTGCATGTGGCCCCCAGGCTGTAGTTTGAGGACGTCTGGCCTAGAACAATGTTTATTTACCTGGAAGGAGAAAAAAAAAATCAGTGGATTTTTTGTTTAAGAATTGAGTTAGTGAAATGAGCAAATTAAAATAACACATACTAGAAATTGTTCATTACTTATATGGAATTCAGTTTAACTGGGCATCCTATATTTTACCTGGCAACCCTACCCTGGATGGGTGTTGCCAGTGTGGGAACTGTCAAAGGTGAGGTTAAATGTGCAATTGGCACACAGAGAAGGAAATATAGGGAAAGAAAATGCAAGAAGAGGTCATGGATCATCAGCAGCATCATTCTACCATCAAGACACTTTGCAACAACCTAAATGGGGTGGGGAGGAATGAGGTTTTTGTATGAGACAAGAAATTTACTTACTTGCACGTGAATGATATATGCGAGGCTGCTTTGAAGACCAAAGTTCTTGGTGTTCCAGTTTTCTAAACCAGTTCTATCAGGGCAGCCTGCCACCCAGCTGCGTTGTGGAGAAACTCAGGAAGCCATTTGGCATGCTGGAGTGGGAGAAATGCATTCTACAGAAATGGGAAATCTCAAGTTTCATCCTTAAGAAAATGAACTTTTCTGGAGTTATCAAAGCAAGAGCTTGCTGTTTCTCATAATGGCCACGCAACAAAAACATCTTTAAAGTAAAATTAAAGTTAGTCATAATTAAAATATCTGGTATCTAGTTTGTCTGAACATTTTTGAAATGCAAGGGCATGCTAAGCAAAGCCCAAGAAAGATTTCAAGTAGATTCTTCTTACTCTACTTAAAAAAAATAAACTATTTTAAAGACTTTTCTCAAGTCCATTGTTTATACTACAGATAAGTCTTACGTTTCTGTTGTAAAGCAACCTTGGAAGGACAGTTACTTGGAAACACATTGTCAGGGTTTGGTCTGAGTGGTCTGTAATTCTTCATTTTTTCCTTCCTCCCCAAAGCTAACCTGCCCTGTGTGGCCATCTCCAGACCTGGAGCCCTGCCTGAGCACCTACTCTGCTAAGCTGATTGGTGCTAAAGGGATAATAGCTTAAAATGATTTCACATGTTAATGCTATCAGTTAATGATCTGCAAACAGGATCTTTGGTTTCTAGCTTTTTTTTTTTTTTTTTTTTGAGACAGAGTCTCACTTTGTTGCCCAGGCTAGAGTGAGTGCCATGGCGTCAGCCTAGCTCACAGCAACCTCAAACTCCTGGGCTCCAGTGATCCTTCTGCCTCAGCCTCCCGGGTAGCTGGGACTACAGGCATGCGCCACCATGCCCGGCTAATTTTTTTATATATATATCAGTTGGCCAATTAATTTCTTTCTATTTATAGTAGAGACGGGGTCTCGCTCTTGCTCAGGCTGGTTTTGAACTCCTGACCTTGAGCAATCCGCCCGCCTCGGCCTCCCAAGAGCTAGGATTACAGGCGTGAGCCACAGCGCCCGGCCTGGTTTCTAGCTTTTGACAGAGATTCTCCAAGGGCTCCTCTGAGGCCTCTTCTTGCCCAAGCCTTGACTTGGCCTCTACAAACTATAGATGCTCAGCACAAATGATTTCCTACAATGACCTTAGTCCCCCTTAGAGTGTCTGTCTGAGAAAGCTCAAGGTTGCCAAAATGATTTACTATTTGTTTTAGCCAATACCAGAAGATAGGCCTGTGATTACCCTTTCTTAGAGCATTTACTTGAAAGGGCTTATAATTATGAATCCTTCCTCTATAACCTTTGAGATGTGTGTGTATCTCTTGCAACTCAGGAGTGTCTTTCTCAAGGACCTGAGAGCCATTCTTTTAGAAGGTCGTCATCAGGAGAGATCGGGGCTCTGTCTCCAGTCTCTGTGGGAGGATAGAATCCTGACCTCCATAATTGCCAGCTAACAAACACAGCTGGCCTAATCAACATTTACACGAACCAACACTTGGTAATTTTTCACTTCTCTGATTCTATTGAGCCCTCTCCTGCCCCGCTTCCTACTCTCCTGTTCTCCATTTACAACACCCAGTTACCTCCATTACAAATCAAAGTTCAGGTCAGTCTGGACCCTCTTCCCTATTGCAGTAGTGTATTACTGGTTAAAATCTGTCCATATTGGCTTTTTTTATCTTGGACAGTGTAAAGATGGTAGAAATTGCAAGGAGCATGGAAAAGAGATGCTTTGGGATAGGCATCTTTTATTTCTTAAATCACATTGCATAAAAATGTCTGCCTGCTCTGCTCATGCTCTCAGAATAGATCTTTGGTGTGTCTTGCTATGGGAGGCTGGGACTAGAAGGTCAGCCTGTTCAGTTGTTTTCAAACATTTATTTGGTTGTAAATGGAATCCATTTTTAAAGTCCTGTGGAATTGACAAATATAAAGTAGACAAAAGCAAAACTGCTTTTGTAGAAACAGTGGTAGGAAATCTAGAATCTCATTAATTACCTCTTTTCCCTTTCTGCTAGTTTGGAAGTCTCAGAATCATTGGGAACAGAAGCAGTGAGGGTCACACACATGTTTGCAATAGAACCCAGGTCCCTCCCCTTCATTCTTTCCACCACACCAGCTCAGTTGACATGGGAGCAATGGCTTGGGTATGCTAGGTATGTCTCCTAAGTAGGAAATAGTGTGGAATAAAGACCAAGCACTCTGCAAAGGGAGAATTGGAGAGTGTATCTTGTATAATCCTTGTGGAAGGCCTAGGCACACAGAGCAGAAGATGACTCAGAAATCTTGATGCTTAGAGGTGCACCCTGTGGCATCACTGTGATGAACTTTTGCCTAAGATCTGTAATGTGGTTTACAATAATTATTCTATCCTCCTCTCAACCTGAGAAGATGAGCAAGTTAATGTTACTAGCTTCTCAAACTGGAAGATGTTAATTATTAGGTAGGTCCCTTGGAAGTCAGGTTGGGGTGAGTTGTTATCAGATCAGAAGCAGTTATCAATAGGACACTGTTAATCAGCTGAGATTGAATGTGAACTATCAGAATTTGGCTTTTCATGATGGATACAGGACATCTTTACATAACCAAATCTTCAAGAAGATAAAATTTGGAAGACATTTAGGCAACAGAGAAATTCAGAGTGATCTTGATACCATATTATATTTGGGAAAGAAAAAGCACATATAAAAATTCATATTGGGAAGGAATGACTGTATCCAGTTACGGCAGCAGAGGCTGTGTGTTGGTTGATGATAGGAGCGTGAGTCAGTGACTGGGCACTGTGGCTAGGACAGAGGTATAACCCTCCTTTGTGTAAAAGCCATGAGGAAATCTTATCTGGATTTGATATTGACCCATTGTGTATTTCCATGTGTTCTTCTCTCTTCTTTCTCCTTCCCCTCCCCTCCTTCCATCTTCTCTTTCAACCTCATGTTGAAAAAAGACCTGAAGTTTGTTTGTGGAAATGGGTGAGGTTGGTGAGTGATAATGAAATGGGGCTATTTGCATTTAGATGAAAAGCTGTAACAACAGATGTGGATGGATGCTGCTTATATACAACACATGTGGTGAATTGAGGCAGCTGGTAGAAGTTTGAGGCAAGGTTGCCATTTTTAAAGGTAGCAGAGGTAGAGTAGATGCTCTTGGCATTTTAGATTTTTAAATACTACTTTGCTCAGGCCACACATTAGTAAGTCAGCTACAGAGTTGGAGCCTGTATTTGGAACTTCCTGAGCCTCCACGTAGGCTTGTTCAGCATCCTTATGTTAGGGTGACAAGGTTCACAGCTAAAACCAAAGAGAGAACATTGCAGCAGAAGCCTCTTCAGACCCACGGTGTCAGTTTTGAACCGAGGCATTTTTCTGTCCACAGCCATATGCAGTGTGAACGGACTGCAGATGTACATCAAATGAGTGGGTGAAAGAACGTTTGGTGGGAAATGATGACAGTTTTATGGCATTAGTCCTTGGAGCCCCGGGTGCATTTATTCATCTCTCTTATATTTCAAGCTTTTAGCCTTGGGGATAGTTCAGCAGGTTAGAGCCTCTATTAGTTAAAGATAAGCCCTGCAGTGAGTCAGTGCGGGGGGCGAGTCATACCTGACCTGGGAGAAGAGATGAGTGGATCTTTGTTGCGAGATCAGCGTGATGAAGAAACCAAGGAGAAGGTCATCCTTTCCGCCATCCAGCCCACTGACCTTCCTGCCTGACCTTAGAGCCAACCTTGGATTAGGCAGTTCACACCAAACTTTCCACATGCACCTAGAATGTCAGGACCCGATGCCTGGATTACCCTAACACAGAGCATGGGTTGTAATGGATCTGAGCTCAGTGTCATCCACCCCTTGATTTTTGTGTTAGGGACTTTCACTCTTCACCTTCTGACTTGTTGATGAATCATATGCCTCCTTGACAGAGTGAGGGTTCTTTTCTTTAAATGACTCACAGCCATATCTATATATGGCCACTGAGCTATTTAATAATTTTATTGTTCATTTGAGTGAATATATTTTATGTAATTATGTGGCTATAAATATGAATAAGATCAACATTAATCTTCACTAGCATTTGGATAATGTCAATTTTTTCTTTTAATTTTATGAGTTCCATTTCTTAGGCTTAGATTTCTAGAGCTTTTCCCACCTCTAAAATTGTCATTATATGAAGTATGCTTAGCAGTAGCTGAAATATTTATTTAAATACACTAAAAGCAACCATGGCGAATGCAGTTCAGGTAAGATTTTATTTCTCTTATCCAACAGCTAGGGTGAGATGCACAGATAGTGAGCCAGCACCTCAAGACCTTGGGCTTGTTAGAGATTCAGAGTATGTTTCAAAGTAAGGAAAAGCAAGAACACAAACAGCATTCCATACCTTTAAAATAGCTATAGGAGCAGCAAGCTATAGTAGCATAAGAAAGGAGATTGTTGTAGAAACACAGCAAGTGAAATAGTCTAATTAATAGCAAGACTGTTCCTTAAAATTCTTATACTCCTGTAGCATTTATTTACAAACCATTACTGCCCTTTGACCTGAACAAGTGCATCCCTTGCCCAGCCCAGCATTTTAGAGGACCCCAATTTAGTCTTCCTTTGGCCTAACCCTTCCCCACAGGGTAAAGATTCTGTGAGTCCAAGGAATCATATCCCCCCATTTACCCTGTCTAGGCCATGGTCAGGGTGTCTGGACCCTGTAATTTTGTGTCCAAAAGGTCTTAAGCCAAGACATGGGTCTCTCCTTCACAGGGAGGTTTGCACTCTACACAAAGGGTGGCCAAGGGAAGGGAATGTGGATGCTGCCAAACTGTGGTGTCCATACATGAGCTTGCAAAGCCCAGTGAGGGAGTAAGTTGGCACAAAGAGAAGGAGGGTGGGTTAGAGTGTGGAGGCCAGTTCCTTCTGAACCAGTAAATTCAGGTGCAGAACTTTTTCTATGTGCTTTGCATACATGATCTCCATTATCTCATCTAACCCTGTAAAACTATTCAGAGGTGGTATTTTATTCTCACATTATAGAAAAGGAAAATGAGGGTCATGGGAGTTAAGTAACTGACCCGAGGCCAAGACTTAGTAAGAAGTTGAGCTGAGATTTAAACCTCAGTAACCAGGCTCTAAATGTGCGTGTGTTTCCCACCTTGTTACGTTGCCTCTTATCAGCATCTTTGTTTTTACATCCTCCCAGTTCTCACCAGAACCTAGCCTGGTGCTTGGCACATGGTGACATGCAACAAATACTTGTTGAGTAACTAAGATAGTGAAACAAACCATTTGTTCACCTTTACTATAATGGGACATACAGTATAACTGTGGCGTAGGTGAGGAATTCCATGTCAAGCACGCCGAAGGGGACATTTCACTTTGGATCCATCTGTTGATCTCATTGTGGCTGTCTAGCTTACTGGGCTCACCTCTCCAATTTGCAGCCCAGTACACTGCTGCAAATTTTCTGGCTGGAAGGGACTCAAATGTCCCAGAAAGGACTTTTATTAAAAGAAAATATTAGTAAACACCGCATATGCTGTAGTCCAACGTGTTTTTCTTTTCTTCCTTAAAATGGCAAAATTTCTGGGTATTAAGGTGATTCAAGAAGAAGCTGTCAGAATGCCTGTGTCTCAGGAGTTGTCTGGCATGGTCCCTCTATTGGTGAGGTCCCATTCTCAGCTGGCTTGGGCTGTGGTTCTTCTACTTGTGTGGGCTACTCACTCTGGTCCCTCCTGGAATGGTCAGCTGGGCTGTCCTGAGGCTTTGTCTCTCCTGTGCTCATTCCTGCTTATCTTGGATGCCAAGACCATTCTCTGCTGTTGGCAGAAATCCCTGGAACGCTTCCCTGATTCCGCTATAGACTAGTTTTGGTATTTTCTCCATGTGTTCTCATTTGTACACTTAATTGTTTGGGTTTATTTGTCTGTCTTCCTTGCCAGACCATAACTCCATTTGAGGACAGACTTTGTATCTCTCTTATTTACCATTGTATCACCACATCTAACACAACGCCTGGCACATAGAATACTTAATAAATACGTGTAGCATGACTTAATGGACTGTCATCTTAGTCAAGCTATTAATTAATTTTCAAAGAAGTTCTAGTGCTAAGTTCTATCAGATAAAGGATTTCTTTCATGGAAAACTTACATTCTCCTCTATAATGCAATTGTATGTAGTGTGGTCACTGTGTTCCCTCCCAGAGTGACATGCCACTTCTGGGACCCTGCCTTCCTCCCTTGGAGAGCCAGAAGAATGGACTGTTCTCAGAAAGAGTAATTAAAACTTCATTAAATCTCAGAAAAGTCTCCTTTTCCAAGGATATTACTATCTATTTGTCTAGGTGCTGCCAACAGCATCCACATTGTGTCTCTTTAGTCATTGTGCAGAAGGGGATCAAATTTCTTAAGTTTCCTGGTGGTTAGAGCTGGAAACCCTGCCCAATGAACTGTTTGCTAAAACCAGGACTCTGAATCCTAATGCCAACTAACCAGAGTTGAACTTTCATGAAAGAAGGCTGGTGATTATTGCTTGGGATCCACCACCACCACCACCATCATCATCATCATCATCATCATCATCAATATCATTGTCATTATCATAATTATTATTTTAACCTTTATTCATCCTTTAAAAATTATATTTATATAAGCTATTATATTAGGTTTAGCAGAAATGTAGGAAAATATGAAAATCATTTGTTCAGTGTGATGAATTTTCATATGTAATTTCTCTCTACCTCAATAAATTGGACATTACTAGCACAACAAAAATCTTCCTCATCCTCCTTCTAGTTACTACCCCCAAAATGGTAATATTATCTGACCAATTTTAGAACTTTATACACATGGGATTGTTTAGTAATTTTTTTGACTGAATTTAGTTAATATTGTATTTGTGATATTCATCCATACTGTTGCTGATCACAGTAGTCTGTGCATTTTGGTTGTAAAATATCCTGCTATATGTTTGGTATGCTGCAGTTGAGGTATGCATTTTACTGTTGTGCATTTGGAGTTATTTTCAGTTTGGAACTATTACAAGTAATGCTGCTATAAAAATTTTTGCAGATTTTTTGGCTCACATATAAACATTTCTGTTTGGCATATATCAGGAGCAAAATAGCTGATACTTAGGTATGCATGTATGTATGTATGTTCAGCTTTAGCAGTGCAAGGTGGCAGAGTATACACCTAAAATATACCACTTTGGTATAATGGTTATTTTGAGCTAAAAGCACTTTGAGCTAAAAGCACTTTGAGCTAAAAGCACTTAAATAACAACAGATGAAAAGAAAGGGTATTCTAATCTCCTTTATTTCTGAAAATAGGACATAAAACTTACATGTGAAAGAAGCCCTTCCTCTACCAGGAGAAAAGAAACATTCTTTGCTACGGAGTCACACCCGAGAGAATTCTGGACAAGCAGACCTTGTTAAAATAATTCTAATCTTCCCACATAATTTAGTTACTTTTCCACAATTGCCTCTCATTGTTCAACCTAATAGAAAATAATTTAGGCTTTGCTACTTCTTTGGGTCTTCATTTCCTTATGACAGCTCTGTGGCATGTGAAACTTACATGGTTTTCTCTTGTTAATCTCTCTTATGTCAATTTAATTCTCAGGCTCAGCTGGGACTCTAAGAGGGCAAGTGTAAAGTTTTTCCTTCCCTGGGTAGATTCTATTAAAGAATTTTCTACAGTGTGGGATGATGTTTAAGCAGGGGATAATAAGTCATAATTTCAGACTTCTTAGGGATATAAGAAGATTCTGGAAAAGACCTATCTAAAAGTAGGAGAGACAACCTGGGAAATTTTCTTTGCTCACCCTTAGTGAAAAGATACAGTTATTTAGCCCATATAATTTGTTTTATTGTGAATGCAAGTTTGAACAACTTTAAAAATTACCCAAGCCTGTAGTTGTAAAGATAGAAGCACAAGTGCAGTATAACTGATGGTAAAATAGCATAATAGCTTTTAATGGGTGAGAAATAACCTAAGAGTAATTTAATCAATCAAGTCTGTGTCAGTGAGCAAACAGCTCTGCATGGTAAGACTTCTTGCTTAAGAGAATCATAATAACAAGTAGTAGTACTAAATGGGATAAAAAGTTATAAGAAACATTATATACATGATGAAACGTTTTTGATGAAATATGGTCACATGATTGATTATCCTTATTTAATTCTCTAAATTTTCTGATGAGCCAGGAGTGTAATTTTCTGAATTTAGCTGATCAGGTTTCAGGAAAAAATTTTATGGCAAAATTTGGCAAAAATTTTATGGGAAGGAACTTGGTGTGGCTGTTAGAAGGGGAACATGGTAGGGAGGGAGGGAACTTGGTGTGGCTGTTAGAAGGGGAACATGGTAGATCCTTGGGGTAATGGAACTGTTTTATATCTATGGCAAAATATGGCAAAAATTTTATGGCAAAATTTAAGTTGCTGAACTTTAAAGTTCCTAGTGTTACCCCTGATTTTAGGCAAGACTTTGCTCTTCTCTTTACTTTTATCTTTAAAGGGGAACCAGAAATACCTATTAGAATGATTAAATAAAAAACAGTGATAACACTAAATGCTGGCAAGGATGTAGAGAAACTGGATGCATGGATAGTGGGAATCTAAAATGGTATAGCCACTCTGGAAAATAGTTTGGTAGTTTCTTAAAAACTAAACATGTAGCTACTATACCACCCAGAAAATACATTCCTGAGAATTTATCCCAGAGAAATGAAGACTGCTGTGTTTACACAAAAATCTGTACCAATGTGCTATGGCAGCCTTATTTGTAACAGTCTAAAACTGGAAACAACACTGATGCCCTTCAGTGGATGAATGGCTAAACAAATTGTGGCATATCCATATCACAGAATATTACTCAGAAATAAAAAGGAATAAACTATTGATACACACAATAGCCTGAATGAATCTTCAGAGAATTACACTAAATGGAAAAGCTAATCCCCAAAATTTACATACTATATGATTCAGTTGATATAACATTGTTGAAATGATAAAATTGCAAAATGGAAAACAGATTAGTGCAGATTAGTAGTGGCCAGGGATTAAGAAGGTCGAGGGAGGGAACTTGGTGTGGCTGTTAGAAGGGGAACATGGTAGATCCTTGGGGTAATGGAACTGTTTTATATCTTTACTGTATCAATGTCAATATCCTGGTTGTAATATTGTTATCATTGGTGAAAATTTGGCAAATGATATATTGAATCTGTACTATTTCTGATAACTGCATGTGAATCTACAATTTTCTCAAAATGAAAAAAATAATGAATTAAAGTAAAAGAGAGCCAGGAAAAGTTCTGTATAATTGCTCTTAGTTTTTCCTTTTCATAATTATGCATTCATGTCTTAGATCTTGTAGATTGTTATCAAAGGAAAGCTACTGTTCCCTGCATTGCATTAAAAATGGTATTAATCATTGAAAGTCATCTGTCAAAGATTCAGGTATTCTTCATGCAGACTTTCAGGGGACCATTAGTTCAGTCTGTGACCTGCAGAGATACCTGTAATCAGGTAGGAATTTTAGATCTTTAGAAGCAAGGTATCTGAACTGCTGCTAAATAAGTGGGAGGATGGCTGAGGTTACTTTTTCCCCTATGACTACATTTCTTCTGGACCAAAAGAACCCTTCTGACCAGTCTTTGAGGTCTAAGAAGTTTACTCATGGTTCTGATTTGGCTTACGTGGTTCAGAGATCAGCTTAGGGAATAGTAGAGGTGGTGTAATGAATCTTAGTGGGAATAAAATGGTTGGGACTTTTTGTTTATTTTTAAGGCTTAGAATATAATATTTACTCCCTGGTTCTATGGCTCCCCCAATGCAATGCTTTTTGTAATGCTATCACTCTTATGTCCTGTGGAGCCTCACCACATTCTTTCCGTTTTTTGTTTTTTTTTTTCAGCTTTATGTCCTTGTATGTGCAACCTTCCAGCTGGTGGGTTACCATCTCTGAGAGTTTTCTAGTCTGAGCAAGATATCTTTAAGAATCATTTTTTTCTGAGAGCTGTATTTGAATATATTGTTCTTTTGTGTCATAAATTATCTCACTTAATTTTCACAGTAACCATGTGAGGTATTTCATCCCCATTTTATAGATATTTAGAGAAATTAAGTCATTTGTCCCTGGTCACACAATTAGTGAGTGACAGAACCAGAATTTGAGTCCAGAAGGCTATCTTCACAGCCTGCACATTTAGCCTCAATACGACATCTTTGAGTTTGGGTTGACACTTCTTCCATTCTTTAAACACATTTTTTTTTTTTAAAGTACTTGACACCTTTTAGATACTGTGCTGGGTCCTATGGATACAAAAACGAATGAACATGATTCCTGTAGCAGAGTTGCTCCTAGTTTATTATAGGGACAAATGTTACTTCATGAAAAATAAAAAATGTTCAACTAAATATCACAGTCTTGAAAACATTTCAACTGCTTTAAAGTTAGCATACCCCTGAGAACAAAATAATAAGTCATCAATTTATTCATTTTTCATTCATTCAACAAATACTATGTTGAATGCTTGCAATATGCTGAGCTAGGTTCTAGGATGAGAGTGGTAAAGGAAACAGATGAGGTCCTATTCTCATAGAAATTTCCTGCTTTTTAGTGGGGCACACACTTAATCAAACATTCAGAGACATAAATAGAAAATTGGAACTAATAAGCACTGTGAAAGACATGTACACGATGCTCCCAGAGGGAGCTTGATCTCATCAAGGACATCGTCCCTCAGGGGTGGTATCTAAAGAGTAAATAAATATTAGGTAAAGGATAGGGGGTGGTGGGAATAGAGGAGACAAAACCCCTGTAGCATGTTAGGAGACCACAGAAATGCCAGAGTGACCTCAGAGGGGACAGGCTGGGGAGTGTGGTGTTGGCTAAAGTCCAGGAGATAGTCAGAGACAGACCAAGCAAGGTCTTTGCATCATAGTAAGGATACTTAATCTTAGGAATAAAGGAACATCACTGAGAATGTTTGAGTGACAAAGTAACATCTGTAATTTAGACAGCTCTTTTTAGCTCAATGTGAAGGCAGGATTGGTGGAAGCCAAGGTGTGTCTGGGGAATTCTAATAGAGAATTGCTGGGGTTACCAGGCCAGATATGATAGCGCTTGGACTAGAGTTGTGGTGTGAAGACAGAGAGAGGTGGAAGGGTTTCAGAAGTAGTTGGGAGTAAAATAGGCAGAAATTAGAATAGGCAGAATTAGTGATAGATTGAATATGGGCTTAGAAGAAGACATTCAAATCTGTGTATCTGGAGCCTGGAGTAGAAGTCTGGACTGGAGATACACCTTTGTGTATCCTAAGTGTGCAGGTGGTGCATGACATCCTGACCACAGGATGGGTGCCATTGCCTAGAGAGAGACACTGAGGAGTGATAATAAAAGAATGTCTGGAACCAAGCCTGGAGGAGTTTCAACTCACAGCTGTGTGGAGGAAGAGCAACCTCCAGAGGAGATGGAAGAATAGCAAAAAGATAGGAGGAAAAGCAGTAGAGTCATGAAAATAAAAAGAACATATATTTGATAAAGATGGAATGGCTAGCAATATCAAGTGCTGCTCAAATAACATGGGTTTGAGAAAGTCTTTTCGAGTACTGACATGGAAGTCATTGGTAACTTTAGCAAGAGCTAGTTTTATGAGGAAAAGATAGATTAGAGCAGAGTGAAGAGTGAGCGAGGGTGGAGAAATTGGATAGAGTGAGAATACATAGACACATCCTATGAGATGAGAATTACAAACAGAACATGTGGGGTTAGGGGCGGTTTTTTATAGAAGATAGGAGAGACTTGAGTATGTTTCAATGTCAACTCTAAAGACTTAATTGATGAGGAGCTGACAGCTATTTGAGAGAGAAAAAGGGTGACAGGTAGTGTTGGCTCGTGAGAAGGGGAGTAGGGAGGGAAGGATTCACAGAGCTGCCCATGCTTGCATGCGTGGTATGAGGAGGATGAGGGATTCTGTTTTCCTGTAAAGTGGGAGATGGTATCCTTGGCTGACAGCAAAGGGCCAGGAGGGAGAGGTACAGGTGTGAAGAGAGCTGAGGAAAGTTGAAATGTGGTAGTTGTTGTGACTAGTGGGGAGTGAGTTGGCTTGAGAAGAGCAGTGGAATTACTGGATGCTGAGGGCCTGTTCCCCAGAAGCTTGGTAACATGCATTTTCTCATGCTGCCAAATAAACAGTCCATGGTGCATCCGGGTTTTGTGAAAAACTTTAGTTAACAACAGCTGTATAAATAAAGGTAAAGTATTTGAGAGGGGTGGTAAGGATTTAAAAAAAATGGTGATTTTTTTTCAGGTTGTTTGGGGAGGCTGGAAGAAAGGTATTGATTTGAAAATTTGTGAACTTTAAAAAAATCTCTGAATGTTGGTATATTTGTTAAGTGAACTGGCTGAGGGGAAAAAAAGTTCCCTTTCACATGAGGAAAATGGACCAATTTATGTTCTTTAAATACTGAGGCCTGGGACAAGCTAAACATTAGAAGTTATTTTAAAGGAGGCTGTCAGGGTTTGCATAGAAAGGTATACTAAGGTTGTTGGATTTTTATTTTTGCCCTTGATCCGCTGGTGTTAGGTCTCTGCAGCGTTCCTATCCACTCCAGAAGATGAGCAGGTGTTTCTATGAATCTGAAACTAACTCAGCAAATGGAGCCTTACTTTCTAAATTGGCTGAGGAAAACAAGAGACAGACACCTGGAGATTAGGAATGTGTCACTAATCACTAGAATGCTGCTTTTAATGAGTTGTTCTCAGCTTGACTAATAGATATTCCCTAAATGTGAAACTGCACTTTTGGTATGTGCAGGGTATATTACCAGGGGTGCTGACCGTAGCACAGGAGAACACACAGAGGAATTGTCTCCCGCTTGAAAAGTTTCTAGTGTGGCTGAGGAGAGAATATACGCATAGAGCAACATTAAAAAATATACCGTAAGTAGTCCCACAAATGGAAATGTTTAAGGAGGTGAGCAAAGGCTCAGAGAGTGAGAGAAAGAAGAAACTATAGAAAGGCCCCATGAAGGAAGATTTAGGGATAAGAAAAGAGTCAGAGGTAGAGCAGGAACAAGGCTCAGATCTGCCTACCTGTCTACTTCTCAGGAGAATGTGGAGAATCACAGAGGAGGTTACAAGGGCTGGGCCTGGAGGTAGCATATTCTTTTGGCCACAAGTTAATCACATAACCCCACCTAACTAAAAGGGTGGCTGGGAAGAAGATAAAGGTTTAGCCAGTCTCTGTTATATACCCATTGGGGCTTTGCAAAAGAAATTTCAATTCTTGTCCCCCTCACTCATTTTTAAGCAACCCCACCAGGTGGCATATCCTCAGTTTCACAAGCTATTATTTATATATCTTTGTTCCTAAACACTCTACCATCCTGACCATCATAAAGCAAAATCCTTGGTTTTTATTGTTCTCCTCAAATTGAGACACTTGCAGAAGAACATAATAGGCTACATGTGATTCAAAACATGCTGGTACAGTGGGATTATTGTTTTCTTTGATTTCATAACTGTAAGGTCAAAGAGAGGGCCAAGATTGGGAAGACTTTGCATTCAAAGGTATGCAAAGGAAGCCCACTGAGAAGAGAATTTGAACAAGTAAAAAGGGCTCCATGATGCCATTTCAGAGTGGCAGCCGTGGGAAGCATTTGCGGGTAGGTACTGTTCTCACCTACTTTTCAAAGAGGAAAAAAGGTACACAAATGAACCAATTCATTTCTATCAAAACCCCGCAGTGACCTCAAGGAGAACAAATGCACTCTATGATGTTACTTTTATATCAGATTATGGATTCTAATGAAAAACCACCAAGGGCTTCTATATTAAAATATTTTTATTGTAATATCAATGAGTCTACATGTTTTACATAATGTCCAAGTGTTATACTCAATAATCCAGTCCAGATGATTACATGATATAAATGAAAGTTAGCATTGCTATGAGAAACTAAAATTTATCATCTCACATTTTCACCTGCATCTGACATGGCACTGAATCGTGCCATTTCCACATATCCCTGTGCCTTAGAGTTCACAGTGTTTTCATCTAGAGACCCTGTGAAGAGAGAAAGAATGAAGTGTTTTTCTTTTCTAACAGTTTGACTTTCAGTGTTCTCTGCTAAGGAATATTATAACCTCAAACAAGTGGACACTTTGTTATCAAAGAGAATAGACCGAAAACTATATAGTTTCTAAATTCTTAGAAGAGAAAAAGCCCAAAGGTCTGTCTCTCTACCCTACCAATATACTTACATGATTATTTCAAATATTTTTTCCTAAATTGAGTTTTTAATGTCAAGGTTTCAGGGTCCACTGTTTTCCATAGTTTGAGTTTGACCAGTTGTTTATGGTTAGACTCATTGTGAACAGTGACTACCACACTGCTCTTTTTCTATAAATGTGGCTGTTCTTGGCTGTTGACGTTGTAGGAAACAGAATTCACTGGAATCATAATTCAAATTTAGCTTCCTGTTGTAGTTCCTTTCTCCTGCCTCCACCCTTGCTGTTTCTTCCTGTCCCTATGCTGTCTCTCAGGGGCAAGATGCTAAGCGCATAAACACCATTTATTAATTTGAGTATTAGTGACTTTTTTTTTGACAGGTTCACCCATAACAAAATTTTAGTGATATTAACAGATTCTCACCAAGCACTTCAGAATAAACAAAACAGTGAGTGTCTAGGCAGAAAGCCATCTACTTTTAGAGCTCAATATGTTTATAATATATAGGAAGGCAAAACACAGAGACAACACAAATACCTACTCTGCTTTGTTGTAATCTGCCATTTAATGTTTTTCAGAGAAGAGTTTAACTATAGCTACTTCACCAAGGAAGGACAATAGGATATGGGGGGGGGGGTGGGAATGATGGTGGTGGTGGGAGGTAGGTTTCTTTATCCAGAAAAAAGATGGAGAGCCAAGCAGGATCTTCAAAAATGAAACCCTCAGCTTGGTCTCAGGGCATTTGTTTTGCTGTCTGAATTATCTTGGGCCCCAGGAAAAAAATGGTTGTGAAAACTACAGATGCAATTTTCTTCTTTGGCTTTTCCCATAATACCATAATGATGAACCATGCTGAGTCTGGGTGTAACATTCATGGGAGAGCATCCTAAACTGCACTTTGAAAAAATTTTGGCCTTTGTGGCATCATTTAGAAACACAAACCTTTGTGGGGTTTCTGGCTTTTCTTTTTATCTGATGGGCTGATAATCTTATAATGACATTAGTTTTGCCACCAATTACTAAAGATTTGTTGTTATTAGTTTTTTAAATTAGGCAATCCTTATGTTCATAGCAACGTTAAAAACAGATCCAGAAGAGAGTGGGTTAGACTATTTTAGAAACCTCCAATCCTGGCTATTTGATACCTCAGAATTCAACATGTCATGTTGGAAAATTTTCAAACTAAAATTAATCTAAATTCAGTCCCACAAAAGGTTATATTATAGAACATATTGAAAAGAGAAGGTTAGCTGAAAAGTCAAACATGATAGAATTTGGAAATTACCAGGCTTTAAGATATAAAAGTATTTCTCATATGTCGAGGCAGAATTTTGGATTCTTTTTTTTTCTCAATAGCATTTTATAAGACTACATACTCTTGCTCTTCTACTGAAATAGAATAGGCACATCTCTGTCTTAAAAGCATCATGGAAGTAAATAATGGCTTGTGCACACAAAGAAGTTTTATAAGTTTTTGCCCTCCTTGCTTAACTATTTTGGTTAATTTGGGGAGGCATAATTTGTGGAGACATTGTGATTATTTTCTTTGTGAATCTACTGTAATGCAGGGACGGTGGCAAATGAAGGATGGGGAGGAAAGAAAAGGGCTGACTAGCAAATGCAGACAGAAGTTATGTACATTTACAGTCCTGGCACAGCCCACGAGCTATTTCATTTTCAAATGGTTTGTCTGGCTGAATTTGGAGGCTAACCTCTGGAACTTTGCCTTGCTCCTTGCGACCTGTATCCTTGCTGGCATGTATAAGTCAATTTTCTTAATAACTCTTCTTGATTAGTCTACATTTCCTCCAGTGATTTGAAATGTCGCATTTACTAATACTAAAATTTTTTCCTCGACATATTTAGGTCTCTTTGGAAGTGAAACTCTTTTAATCATTTGCCTTTCTTGTCTAGAGCTAGTGTCATAATGTTTTCATTGTAGGTCTCTAATACACTTTATTATCTAATACACTTTATTATCCAGAAAGGCATAACTCACATTACGTCTTTTTCCTTTGATCTTTTAAGAAAAAGAATTATGATGGAAAATAATGCTCCTGTTTCTGTCTCAGTGTTTCAGGTATATACTCTTATATTTTATTTAAGTATTTTACTTAGTTATGTTTACTTTTTAATAAAAGTGAGATAAATGTATCTTTTCAAAAATAATCATTGTTAGGTTTGGTATCAGATTTGTAATAGCTATGTAAAATAAATACAGTATCCTTCTATCATTTATCTACATTGTTGAAATAACTTATTTCTTAAATCATTTGTGCCTTTTTCCTTTTGTTTAGGTAGATTTTCTAAAAGCTTTTTTCTTTTCTTTTTGCTATATATTTATTCTATTCTGGTTACAATTTCTTTCTGGATCAGTTTGTTACTTTATGTTTTCTTACATTATTGCCACTGCATTACTTTGTCACATTAATCAGGACAGGTTGCATATGCTATTTTATATTTTTAATCTTGTTTCTATATTTGGTCATGTCTATTTTGTTATTCTTAATTAAACTTGAATTTCCATTCTCAGTCTTGCTGAGTTCATTTCCCTTTTTTCTGCTTTTACTTTTATTAATTCATTTTCCCTACTTTCCTTAGGGTTATCTTATTGATCTTTCTCTAGGTTACTTAAAGAATATATAGTTCTGTTTTTATTTTTATTGATTCATTCCTGTGACTTTTCTTAGGGTTATTCATTCTACTGACCTTTGTTGACCTTCTCTAGCTTATTGAGTTGAATACTTTGTTCTTTTATTTTATTCATTTTTAAAAATAATGAGGACCCTGAATGCTATAATTTTTTCCACTTTGAGTCTTTTATTATGCCTCATCAGCTTTTATGCAGATTTTCTAATTATTTTTAAAATAGTTTTAAAATAGTTTATCATTATAATTTTGATTTTTTCTTTACTCTGTGACATCTAGGAACATTTTATTTTAAAATTTACCCTGTGTTTTTATTTTTAAAGGTTATCTTCTTTTTTTTTTTTTTTCCATTAAACCTAATGGATTAAAGGTTATCTTCTGATATTAATTTCCATTGTGCTTGTGTGTGTATGTTTCATATACTTGTGTATTTTGCGGGCAATATAGGTTCTATATAATTGCTATATTTTATAACTTTTTGATATTTTTATCTGCTTCAAATCTATGAGCACTTTTTTTTTTAAAGAACAAACATTTATTTCTTACAGTTCTTATATGGGCACTAATCTCAGTCTGTGATCAATTTTTGATCAACTTTTTATCAAAACTATTTTCTTTGAAGAATCTAAACTTCTAAATGTTACTGTTAAATCAACTTAATTGTGATATTAATCATGTGCTTTATGGTCCTTTTTATTTTTCAACTACTTTTTCTCTTTAAAAGAGTTTTATTTAAGTATAGCATTAGTATTGTATTTATATCAATTTATTATTATAGTTATAACTATATATGTGTGTATAATATACATATATATGTATTTATAAACAAACATTGTATTATATAATGTCATCTGGGATATAACATTTCCTTTGTAGCTATATCTTATTTGGAGCTAGCATATTTTTAATATTTTTGAAAATAAGAATTTTTATTTTTGCCTGGAATCTTATAGGATCTTTTTTTCTTTACTTACTAGTTTAAAAAATGCTAGATATGTTAAGGTTTAGGTCTTTTACTCATTCATTTTTTTCCATGTCACCTCTTTTACTGAACTTAGGAAAGTTTTCTTCAAATATGTATTTGATTATTGCTTCTATTATATTTCTTTGCGCTCTCCTCTAGCTTTATGTTTTTGGGCTCATTAGCTTTCTAGTCTCTATTTTTCATTTATTTCTTCTTCTCTATCATATTTTCATTTTTCTTTCTCCCTATGAAGTCTTATAGGACAGTTAAAAAATACTTAAATATATTGCCTTCAGTATCAATTGATTTTTCTACTTTATTTTTAGTTTCTTTGTCATCTATTTAAATAAAAAAAAATTCTTCTCCCTTTTCATTTCACCCATTGTCCATTGCCTTGTTTAACCTGCCTGAAATCCTCTTCATTTGTATTCTGTTTCCTTTTCATGGAAGCCATACATCTTTATTCTTGATTAAAAACCAAATGGTCTTCTGAATTTTTTTCTTTTGGATTCTACACTAAAATTTTTTTTCAGAAGTTTGTTCTAAAATTTTGAAACAGTTCTCTCTTTTCCTTGTTCTGTGCTTTATAATATGTTTTCTATTAAATTTTAAGTTAAACTACAAGGGTACCCAGGTTGAGTGGGTCTTCCTCATTCTATCTCTTTTTCTACTGTAGTGAGGGTGAAAACATCAATGGACAGTTTACGGTTTAATGGATATTAGTGCTTTCTGGAAGGTTTTATTTAAGGTACCTCCCCTCAGTTGCCTTTTAATCTTTCATCCCCCACAGCCTGATTCTTTGATACTGTAAGGAGAGGTTTTGCATGACAGCTGTAACTCTCAGTCTGTTAGAGCTATTCCTCTGTGCTCTGTTCCCCTTCCCCACGCCATCTGCCAAAGGTTCTGCCTAAGTGGACTAAGCCTTTTAGGACATATGCCACTACAGGCCTCTCTCCCCTACTTTCTGCTCTCTTTTTCCCCTAAAGATGGTAGAATGGTGGGAGAAAGAGTATTTAGCTCAGAGTACCATTACCAAAACCTAGAATTCTAGATGCCTCTTTCCTGATAAAGGCAATGAGGACGTGTTCTTAGTTTTCTACATCTGCGAGCCAAGTAACTGGAAGTGAAGTTGAGTACACGGTAGAAGAATGGAATTTCTTTTAGGGTTTCAAAGTTAGACTCTGTTTTTTTCCAGATTATGGAATTGGTTGTCTGTTAGTTTTGGTTTTAAAGGTTGTCTTTGAAGGTTTTAGCGGAATAATTTGTAATAGCAGATGAAACAATGGTGACCAGATGCTGTTTTGAACCTGAACCTCCTATCAAGAGGTTCAGAAAAAACACAATTGTACTTTTATTTAGAGCTTATATGGTAATCATTTAATTTTTAAATCTCTGGCTCTGCTTGGAATTAAGACACAATCCTGTGATTATTATTAAAATATAAATTTAAAATTGTCTCATTCCTTCCTTTTCTTTTCTTTTTTTAAAGTAGCTCAAAAGGGTAAATAAAACAGAGACCTCAAAGTTCCATAGTGCCTATTGAAATGTAACAGAATTACATTATGTTTAAGTCCACTGTAATACATTCCTAATGTCTTCTATTTGGTAAGTGTTTCATATATTTACAGCTGATGCAACCAAAGGACAAGAATTTTCATTATGCCATTGAGTAGTAAAGGTCACATAGGTAGAAAATGAAGGATCAGATAATGTGTGCAAATCATTCTCATTGTTAGATACATTGCGTTGAAAGGAAAACATAATTGAATTGCACATGTTAATGAAAGATATTAAACCATTTAAAAAATTGTTCTTAATAGAGGAAAAAATAATATGAGAGCTAAATTTAATGTGAAAAACACAGGAGGAAGTTAAGGGATTGGAGTGGGAGGGAAATTAGTGAATATCTATTTGGGTGTACAATTGCATTTTTGAAATAATTAGTCACCTAATTGTGTATCTAGAAATAGTAATTGTTGTTTCCTAGTTATGATTTATTTTAACCATTCACTGTGTGTAATTTTCAGTTGTGTATTTTTTTTTCCAAATGAAATTGCAGAGGCATATATTTGTTTGAAATTACTTTAAGGATGCGTTTACGACCCATTTTGGAAAAAGTAGAAAGAGTTTTCCTCTTCTAAATGGCTATGAAAGCAAATAACTTCTCTGATCTTTTAGGTAAACACATTTATGTTAGTTAAATGGTAGGCAATTAGTCCTAAACAGGAGAGATTAAAGAAAAATAGCACATTTAATGCAAATGAATTTTCTGTACCTGATTAGTTAATTGAGATTTTGCCTATAATCTGTTTTCATTTTACTGGTAGATGCTTGTTGATTTGAAGTAAGATAAAAAAGAATTGTCAAACTTGATATAAACTGTGGCCAAATAAAAATTTCATAGGTTTTATTCAAGTAGAGCGATTATCTGGAATGCATGAACAGAAAGAATTTGGTAATCTAGGAGTACATTATTTTGAATATACATTTGAACTAGCTGAAAATCCTACTCTACAGCTGGATGCACTAGCAGTTTGTTAATCACATCCATAAACATGAGTCATTTGCAATTGGAGTGGGCCCCACATGTGGAACATCTTGAAGATGTTACTTCTTTGGCTATGCAAAATTAAGCATGCATTGAAGTTATATTGGGTTAAATTTCTACAATAAAATCTTATTGGCATTTCCTGTACAAGTGACTTAGAATTAAAGTTTTCTCTTATGAATAAAAATGCTTTGGCTTCTCACATGAAGGTTCACCTACTAATCTTTGGTATAGAATAATATCAGCAATTTAATTATAAAGTATACTTTAGTAAATGAAACTCTGTTTTTATTATACAATTGGAACTGCAATCTCAAGGAAAATAATTCCTCCAGAGACTGAGTTAAAAATGTTTTGGAGGTGAAGTGAAGCTGATGTCCAGATTTATAGCATATTTGGATGCTGTAATACATTTCAAGATATATTAATTTCCATATAACTGCTTATTTTTCTTTCATAGCCTTTTATATTTCATAGTACTTTCCCTAATCTATGTTAACCAGTTCTATTTGTAGTGGATCTTAGAAAACCCTGTAATGATTAATATTTCTCCATACTTGGAGCTTTCATTACTTTATTTCTGTTTTACCATAGGTCCCTTTTCCCCAAACTGTTCTAATATCACAAAACTTTGCAAACCTTACACAGGATACCTTTAGTATCTATGAATTGCGAAAACATTTGATGAGAAACAGTCATATGTTCCAATGACAACGTGATTATAGAAACTAGTCTTAGAATTGACAGTACTTAAAGCCTTTTTGTTTTTATTGGTATTGATAACTACTGTCGATCAATTTATTGATAGTACTGGTCTTTGAAATATCCTTTGTTGGGGAAGGGGGAGAAGACCTATTACTATTTATCTAATTAGGAACATATCTACATTTTAGAGATAAAATATTTTACCTGTAGCTTATATTATTAAATCTATAAGCTTTAGAATTATATAATACTTTAAATATTTTTAATAGGTTTTAAAAATATAGATTTTTAGAAATAGATTTTATAACCTCACAGCAAAAGGTTATGGATGTTTGATAGTCAGAATTAAGTTAAACATTGAGTAAAATTATATTTGTTTGGAAGAACTGTAGGATCCTTATAGACTCTGGGCAACACTATGTTGTTTCAAATGTACATTTCTTTGTCTTAAGGTTTACAAGTTAATCAATAAAGATTCTTGGCATAGCAAAGTACAAAACAATGACTTGTATTTGGCATACCAAATGGATCTAAGTCATAAGTGTTCTTTGATGTCTTGAAAATGTTTGGCTTTCATCTTTGTTTAAATGAATAGTGTGTGTAGGGAAGATAGGCTTTACATAGCCATGCCTAGACCCTGTGTGGATTTTCATAATCCTCAGTTATTATAAAGCAAATTTAATAAGTCTAAAATGTTATTTAGTTCTGGCTGCAGAGCATTATTAGAAAACAGTGAAAATTTTATTCTTTAAATAGTGTTTTTCTAGTAAGAAAAATAATGTATATCTTTACTAGATATAGTTATTTCAAAATATAGTTTTCAATATGTATATGTAGTTTTCAACATAAACATACACACAGAGTTGAGCATCCCATCTAAAATGTTGAGTCCTTCTTTTCCACTTAGCATTTCATATGTCTGTATATTACGAACATATCAAAATTTACTTAATTGTTCTTTCACTGTTGGTCATCTCCCCATATTTTATACAAATACTTAGGGGCCATCTGTGTATATTTTTATTTGCATTTTGGGTTATTTACTGAGAATAGATTCCTGGCTGTGAAACTACCAGGGCAAAGGATTTCCCCAAATTTTTTCCAAAAATAAAGCCCCACTATGTTCTATACAAGGGTGCTTGTCTCATTGCCCACTTGCCAGACTTATATATTATAACTTTTAGTTTTTATTTATAAATGTAATCTCATTGTTTTAGTTATTATCTCTTGGATGACTAGTGAGTTTGAAATTTGATAACTTGTCTTTTCAGGCCTTTGTCCAATAGGGTTTTTAGGATTTTCTTAATGATTAGCATTAGTTCTTTCTTCTCTAAGGATTGTATCCTTGTCCATCATATTGTAAAAGATTTTTTTTTTGTATTTAGCTATTTACTTTTTAATTACATATTTTATTTTTAGTTCAGATAAATAAAAAAAATTTTAATGGAGCCAATCGACATCCTTTGATACTTCGATTATTTTGTGAGAACCCTAATGGGCAGATGGAATCTTACCTTTACATTACCTGAATGGTAGATACCATTAGTAGTTTGATATTTAATCTGTGGCATATAGTTGGTTTTTATTTTTGGAATATCATTGTTTTAAAACTACAGCTAGAGGAAGCCAGGTGGTTTGGTTGTTTTCCACTTTCTTGAAAATATCCGAGACTGAAACCAATATCATCATCAGTCTTTAATGGAGGTTGGCAATGTCAAGAGGGTTTGTGGCCATGTCAAGATGTTTAATCAGTGCCCAGGTCATTGCTTATTAAAGATGTTGCTCTTTGGACAAATGAGAGATGTAGCAAAAGGGTCCTAAGAATTTTTGATGCTATCTCACATTTCTTCAAGACCATGAAGAACATTTTGTTCTTTAAAAAATATTCAGGTCTTTTTCCTTCCTTTTGTTTGTTTGTTTGTTTTAGGTAACAATGAATACATTGGAGGAAAGCACATTTTAAAAAATCATTATGCCTTTGCTTTATCTGTGTCTACATACTCTCCCATTAGTTATTCTATGTGTATTTTTTTCATAGGAATGTATAGCTTTTTTTCAAATATGGATTTTTCCATATCAACAAATCATTAATAATTCTCTTCTCTTCCATGGTCATTTCTTATTAGGTGTATCATTTCTTTATTTTCACCAATCATTCATTTCTTTTTTCCTTCTTCATACTTTTTGTTTCCTTGAGATCTTCAGAATGTGAATCACTTTCCATTCTGTTGTGATTTATAAACATCTGCTTCTCATAACACTCCTTTTTCAGTGCTTTGGACTTCTGTTTTACTTTTGTTACTATTGATCTTTTGTTCTAATTTCACTTTCTCCCAGCCTACCCCCACCATTGGCCACTGTCATATAAAATGGCTGTACATATGAAATAAGCATATGTTCTGTATATATGTGTATCCATTTTACTAAAGCTACTAGTAGACACTACTCCTACTCACACATATGAGATGTACAAATACTGATCTCTCTGTGATTCAGCAATTATCTCTTGACATATCTAGAGACATGTTTCTTCATCAGTAAATTACTGAAGATAATCAAGTGATCTTCTTTCCCAAAAGAACTCACAGAATTTTGCTACATTAATCCACCCAATTTAACAATTCAGAAAAAATCAATTCAGTGACATGAGATAAAAGATGTGCTATCAAAATTGTGGTATCTCTAAAGTAACATTTTTTTTTTGACCAAACTGGAAATACTCGCACTATTTTAGTTGGGGTTTCCTGGTTCCTTTCCAGGCCATAAAAATTTCTGTAAAATGGAACAAATTACACATTTAATTACAGTTCCAAAAATTTGCATTTTAGATAAAACTGACTTTTCCTCTTGTCCCACTATTGCCATAATTGCTACATTGTCTACTGTTAATTTGCATTTTAATTGAGCTTTAAACATTGAACCAGAGGATGGTCCAATAGGAGATTCTATAACTATCTCAGTAATTGGTAGGCAAGAGTTACTTTTTATTGCTATTTTTGCAGTAGGGAAGTCTGCTTTACAGGGGTGGGGAAAGAGCTGATAACCTTCAAAGCAGGCTCTTTTCTTTGGGGCTGTGATGGGAAAAACAGAACAGAAGTTAGGAATGGAGAAATTAGAAGAGACAGATGGTGAGAGATTATAATGATTTATAGGATCACCCAAATTGTCTGAAATTTATGCCAGAATTTTTTACCTAATTAGGGCAAAATGTCTTACTTACTTTGAGCTCCCATAGATATACATTTACTTTAGTTATACTGGACTTTGCATTCTGTTTCTTTCTTTCTTTTTTTTTTTTTTGAAGAGGGTCTTCAAAGAGTGTTACAAGTGACCTACATTGGACTTTGCCAGTGTTTCCAGCAACTAACAAATGCTATAAATATTTTCTAAGACATTTTCCTTTAAACCATTCTGGCGAAAGACATGAATGTAAGACGACCTATTCTTACATTATCTGCATTTAGAACAACTTTCTTTTAGTTGCAAAAACATAGTGATAGTGTCTTCACTGTGAGACAGGGGAAGATTTTAGTGGGTACAACAGCTGTTGATTCAAATAGAGTTACGCATGTTCCTTCTATGCTTTCTCTTAGGCAAATACGCAGCTTTAGTTTATTATGAAAATTAGCAGTCTATAATATGATTCTGAAGAATTGAGCCCTCAGAAATATGAGGTACACATATGACACAAACTGGTAAATATGAAGTGCTCAAGTGAAGTACTTGTCCTATTGCAAGCATCCGTGCTCATTGTAATTATGGTCATAGTGTCAAGAATAAAACCAATGTGACATGTGATTGAAAGTAACAAAAATGCTTCATGTTCTCTGGAGAAAATATGAATGATTCCTTGTTAAATGAGGAACTTAAAAATGGAAGCACATAAAATACCAGCTATAGATTGCTCAGCATGGCTCCTAAACTTTTTAAAATAAACATTTCTGAATGCTTAGTTTTACAACCTTTGTCTACATGAGAGTTGTCTGTGAAAGAAAAACTCAGTTACAGAAAAGATTCCTTATAGTTAGAAAAATTTTTTTGCAAGTGAATACCAGTTACCTATTTTAGATTTTAGCCCAGTCTTTCCTGTGTGCCCAGCAGCATACTAAAATCTGCACATTTAATGAACTTTTTTTTTTTTTGCTATGTATAAAGATGTGAAGGGCCAAAGTGATATGAAATTCTTTTAGGGGAAAAAAGAACAATTGCATTTGAATCCAGGAATCTCCTAGCTAGGGGTTAAGAAAGACTCATAAATGTATAGCAGAGGTTTGAAGGTCAAAGCAAGAAGCTGACCACCATTTTGGGTGTTAAATGATTATTTAGCTTCTAACTCTAAGTATTTTATATAAGATCATTTGATATGTAAGTTGTGACATTATCTAGGAGGAAGATGAATCAGAGAAAAACAATTCTCAGAGATTTGAGGGGGAAAATGCATGAAGTAGTTAGTATAAGGATAGCCCTGGATGCCAATAGCTCTTGAGCAAATGCAGCACAGTGTTAGAACAGATAGAAGTTTATGGAGGTTAAGAAGAGTCTTGTTGCACTTGAATCTTTCAGTCACTTCTGGAAATATAGTTTAATGTAATCAACATCTTATTTAGCTGCAGGTACAATATTGATGCCAGAGAAATTCTTGTTGAAACAACAAATAGATGCTCTCTTAGGGTGTTGGAGGCATTACAAATAATGCCTTAGGGTCAAATACCTCCCTCTAGAGTTTACAAGCAAAAGCAAAGGTACACAAATAGCAATGATCAAACAAAATATTGGAAGGTGGTATCATTTGAGGGCTAGAGACAATAATTAATTTAAGAATTCAGTCAACCATTTTAGAAATTTGAAGGATATAAATTATAGAAAAAATCTAGAGAAAGGATAAAAACTTCCACCTATGGTGCAAACATGAGGCAAGATTAGATACTGCTATTATATGATGAGGAAGTGGCATTTGAGCTAGACAGAATTTTTATTTTTAAAATTTTTTGTTTCAGCACATTATGGAGATACAGGTGTTTAGGTTACATATATTGCTTTTGCCCCACCTGAGTCAGAGCTTCAAGCATGTCTATCCCTAATATGGTGTGCACTGCACCAATCAGGTGTGAATATATCCACCTCCTCCTCCTCTCACCTCCCTGCTGGGAAACTTGGATAGCAATAGGTAGAAGACTGAAACAGGATCTGCACCTTTCACCTCTCACAAAAGTCAACTCACAGTAGATAGTAGACTTAAACCTAAGGCATGAAACTATAAAAATTCTAGAAGAAAATGTTAGAAAAATATAGACGTTGGCCTAGGGAAAGAATTTATGAAGAAGATCCCAAAGGCAATGACGGCAATAACAAAAATAAATAAATGGGACCTGATCAAATTAAAAAGCTTCTGTACAGTCAAGGAAACTATCATGAGAGCAAACAGACCACCCACAGAATGGGAGAAAATATTCACATGCTACACATCCAATAAAGGGCTGATAATTGGAATCTATATAGAACTCAGGAAAATCAGCAAGAAAAAAATCAAACAACCCTATCAAAAAGTGGGCAAAGGACATGAGCAGAAACTTTTCAAAAGAAGATAAACTAATGGCCAACAAACATATGAAAAACCGCTCAACATCTCTAATCATTAGGGAAATGCAAATCAAAACCACAATGAGATATCACTTATCTCCAGTGAGAATAACCTTTATCAGAAAGCCCCAAACAATAAATGTTGGTGTGGATCTGGAAAGGTAGGAACATTCATACATTTCTGATGGGACTGTAAACTAGTGCAACCTCTGTGGAAAGTAATATGGAGATACCTAAAAGAGCTACAAGTAGAACTACCATTTGATCCAGCAATCTCATTACTGGGCATCTACCCAAAAGAACAAAAGACATTCTATAAAAAAGACGTCTGCACTAGAATGTTTATAGCAGCACAATTCACAATCGTAAGATGTGAAAATAACTGAAGTGTCCATCTATACATGAGTGGATTAATAAAATCTGATACACACACACACACACACGCACACGCACACACCCACCATGGAGTTCTACTCAGCCACAAAAACCAATGGTGATATAGCACCTCTTGTATTATCCTGGTTAGAGCAGGAGCCCATTCTACTAAGTTGAAGTATCACAAGAACGAAAAAACAAGCACCATATGTACTCATCATCAAATTGGTATTAAGTGACTTACTGGACAGGATTTTTATATTTAGAAATGTAAATAGGTATGTGTAGAGAAAGGGTTGGGGGGAAGAATAATGGTCCATTATGGATTAAGAGAATCTATTAATTTTTCATTCAACATCTACTAACTGTTTCCTACATACTAGATACTAAACTAAGTGCTAGGAACACAGGATAAATAAGAACTTTAGTTCTTGTCTTCAGAGAGCTTGCCAGCAATAGAGAAAGCATATGAATAATGTGTGGAAGAGGCAGGCCGTGGTGCTCCAAGGCCTGAAGGGGGCGCCTCTCCTACTCAACACCACCAAGGTGGTGTTTCATTCTCATGGTGCCTCAGCCTAACTGACAGCTGGGTGAGCTGCATGTTTCAGCAGAAGGTGCATTTTGTTTGTAGTCCTTTTTATATTCTGCTTTGTGCTAAAGGTGTTAGTGCATTTGTAGTCCCTCTAGACCTTAAGTTCTTGAAGACCACAAAGCTAGGTTTTATCGTCTTTGTAAACTTTTGTGCCATCTAGAGCAGTGCATAGTGCATAGTAGGCATTAAAGACTTTTGGAATGTAATTAAGTTTTGTGTTTAGTTGGAAAATAAAATATGTCTCATAGAAGGCATGAGTGTCCTATTTTTTCACTAAGTCCCATCTGTCTCAGTTTTTAACGTTGTGTTGTGTGGCGGAGGCCAATGGTAGTTAGTGCTGTGTTGAAGCCATACCTTTAACACTTGATATTGTTTTTTGAACTATGAAGACTTTGTAGGCAGTTTTAAGTTCTCATCCCTCTATGGCTAAGATATTTCTTATTAAGAAAGAAAAAAGAACAACATATTAGCAAGCCACTCTGTTCATATTTTTTTTTAAAGTTACTTGTTAAAAAGTCACCTTTTATCCCAATTTCCTATTCTATTTAAGTTCATCCCTACCTACCTGACACTGAGTCAATATTCTGAGATTGTTTAGGAGGCTTCTTATTTTTCCTCAGCAGCAAACTCAATTACCTTTTAAATGATTTTATAGCTGACAGCAAATGGTCCATGAAGTATATGAATAAAAATGAGAACAAATATTTCATGCTTAAATAGCTATAATAGTAGTCAGTATAATGGGCTGAAGTTTCAAAAATAACTGGTGACAAATCACTTAGTGGCCACATCATATCGTTTCTGAAAAAATATCAATTGCAGGTGTTCTTACATACATCTTACTCTAGTTGGCAATTTATGATGAGTTTTATTTTATGTAAACAAGTGTTTGTCTTTGGAGTACAAATGTCCATGGAGATCAAATATAAGAAAAAAAGGTATATGACTTTGTTTCATTGTTGTTGTAAATGGTCTTTTAGAGTGTTGTTATTTCTTTAGAAAATATTACTTAAATATCTACAATTGCTTGTCATATTTCTATTTCATGGGAATGGTATAACCTTCTAGCTTTTTCCAGGGTATGCATAAATCTCCTCTGTCACTAAGGAAACAGACTAATTCTGCTATTTCTTAAATAGTTTTTTATGGCACTTTTAAGAATCATCATGTTTCCAGATTGTTGTGACAGATTGAAGGTAGCCACGTCTGCATTCGTGGTGAAGGGTATAAACAAGTAGTGTTAAATGGGCGTCCTTTTGTCCTGTTTCCTTGAAGTTGTGCAGTCAAAATGTCTTCATTGATACTCGCTATTTCCACAGAGCTCTATGTTTGGTCAGAGACACAGAGATCATTCTGTCCCTTTTACTAGTGTACTAGGGGACATTTCAAAATGCTTTTCACATCTTGGAATCTGGTGATTGCATTTGAAACAGCTTTACAAATATGCAAAGCCAGTCATGTGGTCTGCTGGCTTTTCTTTAAAAATGCCATTCACTTGTCAAGGTTTGTACAAATAGACCTGAAAGAATTCTCAAGGTTATTTTTTGCATCCCATCTTAGACGAATTTGGGAAGTTGTGGGGCACCACGTCACTCTGTGCACTTGTGTGGCTGTGAACTGAGGCTGGCAAAGTAGTGTCTCTTTGTTTTCGCTTTAGTAGTGCTGTATTCCCACACAGCTTTTCTTCAGGAGAAGGAGCAGGGTAGAAATCTTCCTCCGCTTACCTGTCTTTTGCTGTCTTGACTTTTCTGAAACTTAAATTTTCCTATCCTTAAACTCCCAAACAGAATTTGTTATTCCCTTCTCTTTAATTTTTTATTTGTATTTGTATATTTTAAGTAAGGTTGTTTTCTGGTTATAATGGGGAGCTTTAAGCAGGTTCTTTTTTTTGCTTCTTTTTCTAAGCAAGCAGGACTTTATAAAAAGTTACAAGCTCATGAAGTGACAGCAGAATCTTTCTGATCTCATCTCTGTTTATTCAGTTGAGTGGATTAGCAGACACTATGCTCCATGAAGTCTACACATGAATATCCATGATGTTCTACAAGGCTGCTCTTTAGTACACCTGTGTACTTCAAGTCCCCCTTGTGGTGATGTATGTTTACCAAGAGTTCCAAATATGTTGCTATTATATTATGTAATATAATTAATTATTATGTAAATTAATATAACATATACAAGTAAAGAGGAGTGTTTATATGGAAGCTAAATAGAATGCTAGTAAATTTACTAAAGAAAAATTGTTGTTGAATTAGTCATAGGTGGTCCAATTATAAAAGACTGGGGAAGATGTGAATGATTCTTAGATTGTAGAAATCTAACTAGCAGATTCATACTCAAAGTAAAGGCCTTGGCTCTACATCAAAAGAGTAGCCAACTATATGCATTTAAATGTTTGTATTTATAAAGAATGCTTAAGGTATTATTTTTGAAGATTCTTGACTTTAATGCATTTATTTAGTAAACTGGCCAACTATCCTGAATATGGCAGATCAGAAAGCTTCTAATATGAGGAAAAATTGCAAGCCACTAGCTGTTCTCTCTTTCACGAGTAGGAATGAAAGGTGAGTGAAATGTTATAGATTTTCACTACCAGGATCTTCAAGTAAACCTGTCTGGTCTGGACCTAGAAGAAACAGCTTTTCCATCAGTTGGTCTCTGTAGGTGTAATGCAATGATACAGATGAGAGGGTATACTGTTGCCTTAGGTTGTCCTTAAGAAATGCCACTAGGGTCTCTTTTTCATAACACAGCTTATGCCAAAGTAAACTGTTGCCATTCTAAAACTTCAGCTAAAAGCAAATCACTTCTTTCTCATATCTTACCTTTGTATCTTAATTCAAACTTTAGTGTTATAGTTAAGACTTCAGGCATCAACTTCTTTTTGGTAGCAGTCTGGTGGCCAAAAGAAGTGTCTCTAAAAAGTGCCACATCTCAGGAGTTCCTACACTTAGATAGGAGATTGTTTCAGGGACTTTTTGATAACCCTATTATTGAGAGACGTGATAATAGCAGAAATATATGCTACTTTGTTTTTCATTGCTATGCATTTTTATCATCAATTAAGTTTTAATTTTCTTGAGATCAGATAATAGTCACATTAATAGCTCCCTACTAGCAAACATAGCACTTGAAACAGAGTAGGTGCTGAATAGATGTAGAAATAATAATCAAGTTCCCAAAGTGAGACATTTATGTGAAAGTCCTTTTATGTGATAATTGTAACAGAAATTTGTCTCCTATGACAAATTGCGGTTTTATCATATCAATTTGTGGGATCTTGTCTAATCTTCCCATTCACTGTGCTACACATTATAGATGATTGTGTATATTTTAATTTTGAGCTGCGACCACCCTGTATTCATTCAGCTGGTTTTTCAGAAATGGCTGAATATAAGACAGATTTTTTTTCAGTAGTGAGCTTGACTCAGTGCATATGAAATTCATGCAGCCCTCATCTTCCTTTTCCTTTCCTGCAGATGGTTGTTCATGGGCCTTCATTTGACTCCCCCAAATATAACAACAGCCCAGAGGTGAATTTATCAGATATTGCAGCCACCTTGGGAGACTTGGTGCATTTTACACATCCTGCTGTGATATAGACCAATCAACCCAAGTCTTTTATGTGTTCTTTCCATATTGTAACTCCCATGAGGTAAAGTGTTAAGCTACATTAAACCTCATAAAGAGAATTTTGAGTTCATGATGTGTAACTGCTCAGTAATTGTAATTAGTATAATCTGCTTCCTGAATTTGCTGATAACTTGAAAAACAGTTATCAGTTTTCTCATTTCTATTTAAATATTGAATACCAAAAACTTTTTAATAGAGCATTCAGTACTTATCACAAAACTTTGTATGTGGTTTTGACTATACACAGAATTATATCAAATGATCAAAAGCAGACAGTTCATAAAACTAAGAGCATAAATGTAATTTACAACATTTATAAGAAAAAAAGTATATCTTGAATTTCAAAATATGAGTTAAAACTGCAGTTGAAATTTTTGCACAACCAATCTACATATTAACAACAATTTGTGAGAAAATATCTGTGACTAAAATAGGATAAAAGACGGGCAAGACTCCTTATAGAAAAGGGGAAGAATTCATTAGAAAGTATCCACCTGTGTAGATATCAGTGAACCTGAGGGTATAAGATGGAGATAATATCAGAAAACATGGTAATATAGTACTACTACTCATAATTATAGCCAGAAACTTCACTATTCCCTCTCAGTGATAGAGTAAGTAGACAGAAAATCAGTAAATATATAGAAGAGTTGAAAAACACAATTAATTAACTTCATTGACATTTTAGAACACTCTACCCAATAGCACAATATACATTCTTTTCAAATGTACATGAAACATTTACCAAGATAAATTATATTTTGGTCCATAAAATAAGTCTCAATACATTTAAAAGAATTGCAGAGGATATTCTTGAACCAAAATGGAATTAAATTATAAATCAGTAACAGAGAGATGTCTGGAAAGTGCTCAAATATCTAGACACTAAATAGCATACTTCCAAATAACCTAATAGATAATAGGTTGAACTATAGTTCCCCAAAACATGCGCCATATCCTAACTCTTAGAACCTGGTGAACATGACCTTATTTGGGAAAAGGATCTTTGCAGATGTAATTAAGTTGAGGATCTTGAGATGGAATAATCCCAGACTATTCAGCTGGCCCCTAAACCCAGTCAAAAGTGTCCTTATAAAAGAAAGAAGAGGAGAAGACACAAACACATAGGACATAGTAATGAATGAATCAAGACGACAAATTTTTAATGATGATTGACTCCATGTTGTTTCTAAACTAGAGCTTCTCATTATTTCTATGAGAGCTACATATAAGAAAAAGAATGTTTTCACTGCCACTGAAGCCTTGGAAAATTCATATTAGACCAAATTAAACAAGTTACCATAGGACTTCCAATTTATAATCTGCTAATGTGCTTTTCAGTCTGCATTGGTCGAATGCAGAATAGCCCAGGTGTTTTTCACCATGTATTCCTTTCTTACTCTCCACCCCAAATTGTCTTGCTTGACTAATAGGGTTCATTTTGGGAAATATTTTTAAGGGGGGTTCCTTCCTCTCTTCTTCTTTTAAGAGATTTATCACTATGTCATATGACTTTCAAATCAATTTAAATTCCTTGCTGTAGGAATGATAATGCCTTATTTGTTTCATAAGAACAATGTTATTTATATTGCAATATATTCTCTTTTCTTGTTTAGAAGAATGTTATTTATATTGCAATATATTCTCTTTTCTTGTTCTTCCTTTTTCTATTATTTTCCCATTCTTTTGCTTATTTTTTCCAAGTTTTAGTCATATAAAAACTATCCTGAATAAGATCTATTCTCTTGGAAAATAAGTTCTTATTCTCTCATAAATTTCTTGTCATTTGGAATAAATCAGGATATATTTCTCAGCGTTCATAGTTGGTGTCTTTGAGGGTGATGGTGCAGTGTTTCTATGCGTGCATAGTAAGTAGAGAAAAGCCAGAACTTTTGAAATGTGTGTTCTTGAATCTGAATGAGGATACAATGATGATAAAAGGCAAGAATGGGCCGGAATAAAGAAAAGTAAAGGAAATATGAAAGAAAGTAGCAGTGTAGAAATGATTGAAGAATATTTAGAATAAAAGAAGAGTGGAAAATGAATAGAAAAGTGGGGAAAATGGCTTTAACAAGACAAAATAAAAAGAGGATGGATAGAACTAACATTTGTTGAATGCCAATTATGTCCCAGACTGTGCTAGTTTGGCCTTTTAACACATATAAATCCTTCTAACAGTCTGAATTAGACATTATCATCAATATTTTACATAGGCACAAACCAGTCGGTTAAGTAATTTAGTGCTTCAGCTTTTCTCCTCTTAAAACACAGAAATTATATTCGTATTTGCCAGGTACCTGGGATTAATCATACACCACTAGCATAGGGCCTTTTTATGCCCCCAGATCCGAGTCATCTATCCTGAGGGTTGACAAAATCACTATCTCTGCAAACTGTAATATAATCTATTCTTAGTCAAATTGGTTGACAAGATATAAGGTACTATTCAAGGTCACACAGCTGGGAAATGATAGAGCAAAACTTTGAATTCAAGTCTCTTGTAGTCTACTTTTTTCAACATCTCTAAGTCTATATAGATAAATAATGCTTGGCCCTGCCCTCGAGGAACCCATACCCTAGGGAAGAAAGAGAGAGTAGAAAAAGAACTGTTGTGAGTCCTAGGATGTGCAATAGACATGGGAACCTTTTCATGTTGGAAGGCTGCATTAATTTAGCTATAATCAAGTAAGGCTGCATTCAAGAAACTTCAATTAGACATAGTTAAAAACGTGTATTATTTTGTAAAAATCTATTATGTACTTAATAATTTCAAACAATGAAAACTATTAATTTTTTTTTTTTTTTTTGACAGAGTCTCGCTTTGTTGTCCAGGCTAGAGTGAGTGCCGTGGCGTCAGCCTAGCTCACAGCAACCTCAAACTCCTGGGCTCGAGCAATCCTTCTGCCTCAGTCTCCCGAGTAGCTGGGACTACAGGCATGCACCACCATGCCCGGCTAATTTTTTATATATATATATCAGTTGGCCAATTAATTTCTTTCTATTTATAGTAGAGACGGGGTCTCGCTCTTGCTCAGGCTGGTTTTGAACTCCTGACCTTGAGCAATCCGCCCGCCTCGGCCTCCCAAGAGCTAGGATTACAGGCGTGAGCCACAGCGCCCGGCCGAAAACTATTAATTTTAAAGTTAACTAACCTTTTAATGACTTCATTGTGTCTGCTTTTTGTTGGAAGCATTTGAATATTTGGTTGCAGCATGGAGGTCTTGCAGTTCCTCTAGATGGGTGTCAGTCATTTGGGACCTTATTGGCATCTTGATTTGGGTTAGGTAGAAGAATGTAGATTCACAGAAAAGAGTGGTTGAAAAGCAAGAAAGCATTTTTCGGGCACGTTGCTGAAGGTGTGCGTATTCTACTACATTTTTTTCATATTTCAATTGGATCTTTCTTAGCATCATGTCTGGCTTTAAAATGTCATCAATTGAGAGCTGAATCAGTTCTATCTGTAGTTCTTTAGGTGCCTTGGTGATATTAACTAGGTGAGGCTGAAATGATCATTTTAGTATGATGTCATGATTCTCAAAGTCAGAGAACTTTTCATTGTATTCTCCAATTAATAGGTTGATAACAGCTGCATATTCTTCAAATGATTTTATCATCCTGCTCATCAGTGATTGACCTTTGCTAACTGGGGAAAATGTTCATCCAAAATTTCCTTTTGAATAAGAAGTGTTTTGAAAAAAGATAGCTTTTTTTTTTGAAATGCTTGGATTTTTTGCCACATATCATATACACTTAATTTTACCTTGCAAGGGAATACTCAAGTAGTTTTGATTTGAAATGATATCACAGAGAAATTCTGCATTGCTATAGAAATCTTCTTTCAATAATTCACATTGCTGATCATGTTCTTCATAAAATTTAACTATCTGCTCTCACAGAGATAAAATATTGGCTAACAGCTATCCCTGCAATACCCAACACACTTTAGAATGATATGGCAAATTCACACTGAATACCCCATTTTTCAACGTTAGCATGTTACAAAACTGACATGCTATGTTGCATTTGCACGGATATAGTTAACAATACTTATAACTTGTTGCAAAGTGTCACTTAAAATAGTAGCTTTAGCACAGAGATTTTGCTGACGCAAGATACAATGAAAAGAAATGAGGTCATTTGGATCTGTTAATACTTTTTTTAAATCTCTGCAGCAAACCCTTCATGTTTTCCTGTCATGACAGGTGCAGGCTCTGTGCATACACTCACTAAATTTACCAAATTCAGTCCAGTCTTGCGACATTTATCTTGAAAGTTGTCGAAGATATCCATTCCCCCTGTTCTGTTCACAAGAGTGCCCAAAGTAACTCTTCATAGCAAAGAAAATCCTCTCTTACAACCCAAATGAAGTATAAAACCTGTGCCAAGTCAGTAGTATCAGTTGATTCATCTAAAGTGATTGAACAGCATATATTTTCCTTTTGAAGTACTGCATGAAGTTGTTAAGTTGAAGGCTAATTTGTGCTGGCAATCAGTTATGATTCTCTTTGAAAGTTGCAGTTGTTTGTACTTTGAATCATTATCAGGGTCTAAGCATTCTACCACTTTGACAGTGCATTCTTTTACAATTTCTACATCACTGAATGGCTTCCCTTTTTCCTGAGTATATAAGCTACTTTATAAGTTGCTTCAGTGGCATTATTTCTAGGTTTTTTTGCTGCTTTAAATAATTGGCTCTGCTTTTCATCTTTTAATTTCTGCAGTACAATCTTTTGCACCTTTCTTCTAATTTAAAATATTTGTGGTCCTTATAAGTGTTATATTGCTAATGAGCAATGAATTTCTTTAATGTTGATGTCACAGTATCACAAAGCAAGCAAATCATCTTATCTTTGGCAGAAACAAGATACTATTGCAATTCCCAATCCTCATTAAAAAGTCTGTTTTCTTCATTCAGCATTCTCTTGGTCTTCTTTGACATGATGGGCTGTTAAGCAGACAGAATTAAGAAATACTGTCGAGCTGTGCAATTATTCACAAATTCCACTTCAAAGAGAAACACAGTGCACCACTGTCAAAAGCTGATAATAGACTAGCGTACATGAACCCTCACGAGGCCAACCAGACTCATGTAGAAGTGGTGCCAGTCAGGTGGAGGAAGTTAGAACTAAATCATGAATGCAGCAGCCATCAATTTAGCCCTTATGGCTTACTAATGTTCTAATTGTGCCAGTCCATCTGGGAGGAATATTTTGTTGAAACTTATTTTATTCTTTGGCATTTTAAATATGTTCATTTAAAAAATAAAATAAAAATATAAAAGACAATCAAAATGTATTAATAAAAATAAAAGGATTTGTTCTGTAAAATTTGGATTCAGTCAAAAGGCCACACTTAAGGACCTAGCAGGCCACATGTGGCCTTAAGGCTACAGGTTCCCCACCCCTGATCTAGAATTATTAGGGAAGATGAAGAGAAAAACATTAGCATTATTCAACTTGGTTTTCAGGAATGAGTAGGAATTTGCTAGGTGGGATACAAAAGAAAGAGGGAGACAGCATTCCAAGTAGTGGGAACCACATGCACAAAGGCATCAAGTTAGGGGAGATTTGAGAGTGTTCGAGGAGTAGCAAAGATTTGAATATATTAGAGGAGTATCAAACTATTCCGTCTGCCTGTAGTCCTGAGCCAGGTGAACAGAAGGAAGGGACCAGAAGTTGAGGCTGAACAGATAAACTGGGTCAGATGATGGCAGTGGTAACTGGACTACAGAAGTGACAGTGGAGAAAGACAGGGAGGAAGTTAAGATATTTTGGAGATGGAATTAGTACATTTAGTGACTTTTTAAGGAATGGTGAATAAAAGATGATTGTGATTTCTGTCTTGGTTTCCTTGGAGGTTAACACTTCCTTACTAAGGACATCTGAAGGAAGAATAGGTTTCAACAGGAAGGACAAGAAGTTTGATTTTGGACTTAGTGGCTTTGAAGTACTTTGTGGTATGCTCGGGGAAGATTAGTAGACAGGTGGAAGTCTGCTACTGAAGCAAAGTAGAGTGGGTGGGGGTAGACTTAGTTTCCCTTCCCTAGTATGTATCTGTTTTTCAATATTTCTTCCTAAACTAGGTTAACAATGCTGCTTATGAGCATCAGTAGGTGCCTGAAAAATTAAAAAAGTCCTCGTTAACTTGTAGAGTATGTTTCACATGTTAAGTTAATGGTGACCACGATGTCCTCTGCTCCATTAACCTGCGAAGCCTTAGAGATTTATAGCCTAAGAATTATACTAGATAGATTTTTGTTATTTCAGAAAGCCCTTATTTTAGATAATAATCATATTTTTAGTTAATAATGTTAATAATTAACATTTATAGAGTCCTTAATGTGAGCCAGGCACTGTTACAAATTATTTACATTTATCAACTCATTTAGTTCTCACAAAAATGCTATTTACTGATGATAGGCTAAGTCACTTCCCAAGGCCCATGATGTATCCCATTTTCAGGCATTGGGTACTGAGGGTTCCATCAGTCTCTTTTGGTGACATGAGCCTGATGCCATGAGGTATAGCTCTCCCTGCCTCAGATTGTATCTAAAACACTGGTTTGTACTTTTTTCTGGTTTGCTTCTCACCCTTTTGTGGTATTTGAGGTATTGTTAGTGACTTGATAATTTTTCCAGATAATTTCTATTATTGAAGAGTTAGCTTTTTCTCATATTCATTAATTCATTCATCATATTAAAGTATTGAGACTTCTGCTTCTAGGAAGATGGAGTACACATACATATACTGGCTAAATACAGCTAAAAAATCCTGGATATTATTATATACAAAAAATAAATAAAAAACAAAGAGTACTCTGAAAGGTGTAGAGAAGAAGGCTGACAGGTTTGAGATTTGGGGGCCCAAAGAAGAACATGGTGTTGAATTCCCTGAGTTTTCTTTTTGCCTCATATATCCTAGACTTGGAGCTGAAGAAGTAAACAACCCAGAAATGGCAATGGGCACAGACAAAAATATCCTCAACAAAACTGTGCCTTCTATAACTAAAGTACTAGGAAAGGGGCCACATAACAAGACAGAAAACTTTTAGGCAATAACCACTATACTCTAGGAAAAGAACAGAGAAAAAATTGTATACCCAACCACATCCACACCAGCAAAAACTAAGGGAGCCTAAGCTTTCATCTTTGTGAGGCTCTAATGTCATACCCCAATACCCACACTAGGATAGTGTCAGAAAAGGACAGGAGAAGGACAAGGACTTCTGTCACCAGTAAGCCCCATCCCCATGTCAGTGGAGACCACTGTGTTATTGGAGACCACATGGGAAGCCTAGACATCAAACCCACTGGGCTCTTAGAGAAAAATCTTTTAGTTTTTCCTCATTGTATATGCTAATTTGCTTCACTGTAGTAATCTTCTCACTATGCATATGTATATCAAAAATAATTTTTGCATATTTTAGCTATATATTAAATATAATAATAAATAAATAAATATAAAGACATATATAGAAAACAACAACAACAAAAAGATTGGCATTGTAAAAATATGACCCAACTATATGCTGTCTATAAGCAACTCACTTCAAATATACTGATATAGGCAGATTGAAAATAAAAAGATAAAAATATATATCCTATAAACATTTATCAAAGGAAAGCAGAAGTGGTTATATTAATAAAGTGGACTTCAGAGCAAAGAAAATTACCAATGACAGAGAAGGACTTTTTGTAATGACAAAAGGGTCACTCCACCAAGAAGATACAGAAATAGCAATCCTAAACGTGTGTGTAGCCAGTAGCAGAGCTAAAAATATACAAATAAGAACTGATGAAACTGTAAAGAGTAATTGACAAATCCATAATTATAGTTGAAGATTTCAACAATTCTCCCTCAACAATTGATGGAACAGTGAGATTGTAAGTCAAGGATATAGAAGTACCATCAAACAACTGGATCTAATCAACAAAGAACATTCCTTTCAATAACAGCAAAGTGCACATTTTTTCAAGTGTCTACAGAACTTATATAAACCATATCGTAGGCCATGAAAAGAACCTCAACCAAATTAAAAATAATTGAAACCATATAGAGTGTTTGTACTCTGACCACAATGGAGTAAAACTAGAAATCAATAAGGGAAAGATAACAGGAAAATCTTCAAACACTTGGACCCTAAACAACAAATCTCTAAATAATTCATGGATCAAAGATGAAATCTCAAGGGAAATAAAAACAACAAGCTGAATAAAAGTAAAAACACACTATAAGATTGTGGGACACAACTAAAGCAATGCTGAGAGGTGAATTAATACCACTATATACATATATTAAAAAAAGAGAAAAAGACATAATCAATAACTTAAATTCTTACCTCAAGAACCTAGGAAAAAGAAGGTAAAGGTAAACCCAAAGCAAGCAGATGGAAGAATAAAATTGGTTTTATAGGCTGATTATACAACATTACTTCTGTTAAAAAGTATGATTTTTAAAAATATATTGTGGCCTTCAAAATGCCAGCACTCTATTAAATCATCAGAAAATGAAATTGAGTTGATGATAGTAGTAATAATTAAGATAATGGTACTTACACTGTCCTTTTTCACGAATGTAACCAAAGATGTCTCTGGAAATGAGTTACTGAGAATGAAGCAGCATTCTTGTTTCTCTTTTGATTAATCAAAATTCATCTTATATTAAAGAACAGTTTAGTCATGAATTTAAGCTGGTTTTCAAAGGGATATCTAAGTTGCTTCTCATATTCATTTCCTTATTTATGTAACAAGGAACAGAAAAATATCTTTACCAGTGGTTCTCAACCTTGACTGCAAATTGAAATCACATAGAGAACTTGAACATATACTGATGCCCAATCATCAGTGTATTTTAAAGATCTTTGAAAACAGAAATGACATATAAGAACATTATAACTCAATAACACCTCAAATACACTAGATGTAATATGGGATATCTTCTGATCTTTGCTTAAATGCTGATACATATTTTTTCCAGAGAAATCATAAAAATGTTTCTTGCAAAAAATTTACTAATACTAAAAAATATACTGGTATTAGGATACCATCCAGGGGGATTCTGATTTTAATTGATCTATGGCAGAAATACTCAAAATACAGTCTAAGACCAGCAGCAGCAGCAGCAGCAGCACCACCACCACCACCACCACCTGGATACTTGTTAGCCATGCAAATTCATAAGCCCCAGATCTGACCTAGGGATCTGTGTTTTATTAAGTCCCTCGAGTGACTCTGAAGCATTGTGCCTCAAACTTTAATGTGCATGTAAATCTCCTGGAGAACCTTGCAAAGATACAGATTGTGATTTGTGGTCTGGTATGGTGCCTGAGATTATTAACAAACTCCCACAGATGCTAATGCTGCTGGTAGTGAACCACAGTTTGAATAACAAGGGTGTACAGGACATCTGGACATTTGCATTTTTAAAAACTTCCCAAGTGGGAATACAGCCAAGCAATGGGAGACTGCCATAGCTCACGAAACTTGAATAGTCTCTCCTTGGTTTTCCGTACAAGAGATTTGGAGTCATTGAGGAGCACATACTTCTTATTCTCTTTAAAGTGATGATAACTGAATTTAAGTTGCTCCTTGGTTGCCCAAGAAACCCAGTTGTGATGATTTTATCCTTTTCTTCTAGAACCAATGTTTGAACATCCTTCTTTCTTTCTTCATCTTGTTTTTCTCTACTCTTGCCATCAACACTTCCCTGACTCACTATCTTTCAAGGTTTGGCTCTTCATTCTTAGCTAAAAATTAGCTGATGGGATGAACGGATCATTTCAGTGTATTGGAAGAGTGTTAGACTCCTTACCTTTAAGATAACGTGGATATTTTCACTATCTTCTGCAGATAATGCCCTGAGACCAATGTCTTTAGAGCATCACTTCTCATTTCACAGATTCTGACTGGGCATGCTCATCTATTCTAATGATATCAAGAAACGCCCATGTACTAATAGCTTCATGGCCAGGCCAGATCTCTTTCTGACCACTTTGTGGACATCATCTTTTCTTAGATTTCTCAAAGTCACTTCAAATTCACTGTTCCTAGAATAGAACTTCTCTTCCTCATGTGTCTGCTTCTCCTCCTACCTTCTCTATCTCAGTGATAAGTTACTTGGGATTCATCATTGACTTAGTTACCCCTTTTTTTCACCCCAAATGGAACTTATTGTTAAGGTCTGTGGAGTCTACCACTCTTGATTCCATCTACTTTTTGCCATTTTTTCCTCTCAGTTCTCTGGTGCAGGTCTTCCACATCTCTTGCTTAAATTGCTGCTATAGTGTCCCATCTAATTTCACTACCTTTAATCTGGCTGTCCATCTCTTATCCATTTTCCATATGGCATTCAGAATGTTTATTCTTGCCACTTCTCATCTTTAAAACTCTTCATTAACTTTCTACTGCTTTCAGAATTAAGTCAAAACTCCTTAATATGACTTAAAAATCACTAACGGTTTGGAGCTTGCTAACCTTGCCAGGATCTTTTCTCTACCTTGAAATGAATACATTTTTCCATATGCACCATTTTCTCTATAGGTTCTAAGCCTTTGAAGAGGTGATCCCTCTGCTTGGAGTGCCCTTCTATTCTCTGATAAGCCTAATCCTTACTCTTCTTTTTGCTAAGATGCTATCTCTGAACAGATGCCTGCCTTGATCCCACCTCTCTTAAGGCTGCTACATTCCTTTCTATTTTCCTTAGTGTTACAGTCATCACACTGAACTTCAATTTCTCCTTTACTTGCTTATCCTCCTCAATAGCTCCTTATGGATAGGGATTATCTTGTTCACTGTGTATCAAGCCCAGTGTCTATATTATACTCTGTGCTCAATAAATATTAATAAACAAAATTCTCAGTGGTGTGAAGGAAGGACCCTACCGTGATATATCAGTGAGAGAGGTTTTGAGTCAGGTGGAACAGTTAGAAATCCACAAATCACATTTTAGGTAGTGGCTTCTCTGTTTATCATAGTTCTATCCCCTTCCCCCCCTCCTCTGCTTCCCTACTTCCCCTCCCCTCCTGAGTCTCACTCTGTTGTACTCACTCAGGTCTCAGTGCACTGGAGGGATCACAGAACTGGGCTCAAGCAATCCTCCCACCTTAGCTTCATGAATAGCTAGGACTACTCGCATACACCACCAGACTCAGCTAATTTTTAATTTTTTTTTGTGGAGACAGAGTATGGCTATGTTGCCCAGGCTGGTTTTGAACTCCTGGCCTCAAATGATCCTCCCTCCTCAACCCCCCAAAGTGCTGGGATTACAGGTGTGAGCCACTGCACATGTCCAGTTCTGTTTCTTATAGCAGGGTGTCTAGAAAAAATGTACCTAAAACAAGTGGGGAAGAAGTATTCTAATTAGGTTGGATGACATATTTTCTTTTTCTGAGGTGTCACAATATAATTTTTAAAGGGCCTGAGTTAATAATTAAATTCTTTATATCCTTGCAGCAATTCTTTTTTATAGGTTTCATTTTCTTCCATAACTACATGGAGATTCTGGTTTAACTGACACAATTCCATGTTCTGAGTTCTTGCCTTTTTCCTACTTTGTTTCCTGGGTTGTGTGTCATAAATTGCCCAACATACACCTACTCAGCACTAAGTCAGAGAAGAATAAAACGCCTTTGGTTATGGAAGCTGGCACTCCTCTTCGGTGAGTTATGAACCCCTGCATTCTAAAAGATCTGCAGATCTGTGTGATCTCTTCTGTAATTACAAACTTTGAAGGAAATGCCAGTTTTAAAAGATTGCGGTTCATTTCCTACATGCGTATTTGCCTAGGGAAATTTTGTAACATAAACCAAAGTTTAGTAAATAAACAGTGAATGAATAAGTATATAGGTTGGTGACAAACACTCTAGTCCAGCATCTCCTGGGTCTTTGCCAGTGTTTCACCCTTGAGGCTATCTGAGCTTTACCATGTTCTGTTTTATGAGGTTATTGGGTCATCCTCTTTAGCAATCTGCAGAGCATTTTTTGTTGTTGTTGTTAAAGAGAGCCAGGCTCTCATTCTGTCTCCTGGGCTGGAGTGCAATGATGTGATCATAGCTCACTGCAGCCTTGAACTTCTGGGCTCAAGTGATCCTCCTACCTTAGCCTCCAGAATCGCTGGGACTGCGGGTGTGAGTCACTATGTCTGGCTGCAGAGCACAATTTTTTTTTTTTTTAATTTCATAATACTATGGGGATACACACATTTTGGTTATGTAATTTGCTTTTGTACAGTTTGAGTCAAAGTTATAAGTGTGTCCTTCACCCAGATAGTGTGCATTGTACCCATTACATGTGAATTTACCCATGTGAATTTACCCATCCCATTTTCCTCCCTCCCACCTGCTTGATTTCCGCTGAGTTTTACTTCCTTCCATATGTGCACGTAAGTGTTGATTGATTACTTCCAATTTAGTATTGAGTACATGTGGTGTTTGATTTTTCCACTCTTGAGATTCTTCACTTAGAATAGTCTCCAGTTCGATCCAGGTTGTTATGAAAGATACTAGATTACCATTGTTTGTTTTTTTTTTATGGCTGAGAAGGTACTGATGCTGACTTCTATGGGAAAGGTTGATGCTCCCTTTGTAGACCACATTCCAGTGCAAGTTATCATCAGTGTTTCTCCTGTAGGGGGAGACCGGCACATGGAATATCGGCAAGGGCCTCTCCCTGGGCTACACTTCTCAACTGGAGAATTAGACACAGTCTTGCTTCTGTGTCTTTCCTTATGCACTTGCACCCAGGAATTGCCCTAGAATCCATTTCTTCTTTCCCATCTCCTCTGTTTTTCTAAGTCTTATTTTGCAGGGTTCATTTCAAGTTTCATTTTGTCCTGCAATTAGGGTATAGATTATGGGTGTTTTGTCATTCTTAAAACTATGTGTAATTCTTTCAAATTGTTTCATGTTCCTTTAGAGCAGAGGTTATACCTTTTACTTTACGTGGAAAAGTATGGCCCAGCACCGCATATAACTCAGGCTGAGGCCATCTGAATGCTATGCTTCATCTGAAATGACTCACGAGCTGTTCTTATCACATTTCCCACTGTTTTAGCTGAAAACCAGGTTAGCACAGGAAAGCCTTGGGGCTATTAGAACATTCTCCTGGTATTTTCACTGGCTTTCAGAATTATTACATAGGGCCTTTTCTTTTGTGGGGATTATACTCCTATGGCTCTTATATAACAAGTCAGTTTTCCTCTCACCCAGTATGGGACTATGAAGGAAAGAATTAGAAGGTGAAATTATAGGATTAGAGGTTAGGAGGAACTGGTTAGCTTCTTTGTTCCTATAATTCTCAGTTACAAGGAAGGAATTGGATCAATTACATTTCTATGAGCTTGATCTCATGTATACCATCAGCACCTAGTGCCAGTGCCTGGAGTATGAAAACGGCTTTTGATAAATATTTATTGAATAGATTTATTATACTAAGGAGAGTATCTACCAGAAATAATAGTGACCCCATACTAAAATGGAAATAACATCAATAGCCTCTCTGCCAATTGGCTGCTATCTATATCTTTGACTCTTTTCAGTATTTTAGAATCAGTAAAAATGGTGACCATTTATATCCTTGCTTGGCAAACTGAAACTTTTGGAAAGAACATATTCCAATATTAAAGAATGATTTAGAAAGTTTTGCATGGTAAACATTTGAATAAAAGATGACTTTTTACATTTAAGTCTAGAGTTACTGTTTCAGAGTTGTATTTCATATGTAAAGACCTGAATGATAAGCACATATCCCATAGGGGAAATATCCACTTCTTCTCCCTACTGGCTTTTGTATGTCAGGGAATGTTCAAAGTATCTTCACTGAATTAGACTCCTAGCTTTTTCCTGCTGGTGTTTTACATGTTAGTGAAATTGATTTCTGGACTTTTTTTTTCCATCTAGGACTAATTTCATTTATCTGAAATAGAATTGATTAAAAGAGTCTATAGAAAAAAAGTAAAACAAAACAATACAGATAAAGATGAAAAATGTGATATAATCTTAGAAATGTACCATCTGGTTATATAGTCATGATTATGAAAAGTTAGTATGAATGAAGCAAACTACTTAGTATCTATGCCTTAAATGATGTTCATTATCAATACTTAATTACTTGGATTTGAACATTCAAGAGGTAACAGAAGCTATACCAGTGAGTTCTTTTGACTCCTACTTTCTAGTTTATGTTATTATAAATCAGTGTCCTAAATTGTCAGTTGCTTTTTTTTTATATTTTATGATTTTTAAGAAAAACAATCATGATGTTTGCAATTATCTTTCTTGCAGTGACTTTGTAGAGATGACTGTCTTCCTATCTCTAAACTGGCTTTTCTTTTCTTTTCTTTCCTTATTTTTTTGAGACAGAGTCTTACTTTGTTGCCCAGGCTAGAGTGAGTGCCATGGCATCAGCCTAGCTTATAGCAACCTCAATCTCCTGGGCTCAAGCAATCCTACTGCTTCAGCTTCCCGAGTACCTGGGACAACAGGCATGTGCCACCATGCCCAGCTAATTTTTTGTATATATATTTTTAGTTGGTAAATTAATTTTTTTCTATTTTTAGTAGAGACGGGGTCTCAGGCTGGCTTTGAACTCCTGACCTCGAGCAATCCACCAGCCTCAGCCTCCCAGAGTGCTAGGAGTACAGGAGTGAGCCACTACGCCCAGCCTAAACTGGCTTTTCTGCCTTACTTCCCTATCTTGGTTAATGGCATATTCATTTTTCCAATCATGAAGGCTGGAAACTTAAGCTTACTCTTTGACTTTTCTCTCTGTCTGAACCACCCACTTGTGGTAATTTGCCTTTAGTATATGTTCTATGTCTGGACCTTCATGTCCACTGTCTCTTTCCTGGTTCAAGTTCTCAGGTAAAACCTTCTATCTTGTCACCAAGCCTTTATTCCCCCTATTTCAGTCCATCTCCTGTGCTGTCATATGACAAATACTGATTTTGCTATTTTATCCCCCTCCCAACTTGGTCTAAATGACAAATAAAAATTGTATTTAGTTATCATATAAATGTGACGTTTTGATATATGTATAAATTGTGAAATAATAAATCAAGTGAATTAACATATTCATCACCTCACGTAATTTTTTTTTGTGGTGAGAACATTTAGGATCTACTCTCTTAGCAATTTTTAAGTGAATAATATATTGTTATTAACTATAGTCACCATGCTGGATGATAGATCCCTAGTTCTAGAGGTTTTGCTATTTTTTTGCTCAAAAATATTTAATAGCTCTATTACCTACAAAAATCTATTATAATAACTAAAGTTAGATGTTCTAGAATGTTCACAGCAGCATTGTTTATAATGGCAAAACAGTAACATCCTCATAGATATCCACAATAGGAAAATAGTTAAATAAAATATAATTAAATCCTTATGATCAAATACTATTAAAAGCACTATTTTTGAAGAATTTTTAACATGTGAAAATGTGGAATGTAGCAGAGCATAACACTGAATATATCATGTAAATATAAAATACAAGAAATATTTATGTAACTGTATGTGTTAGCAATGGTTACCCAATTACAGATGATTTTCTTTTTGGCTACATTTTTTGAGTTTTGTACATTGAGTGTGTATTGTTTTTATAATCAGAAAACTTGTTCTAACAATTGGGATCTGGAAGGGAAGTGATGAATTATTTAGTTGTTCTTAACATATTTTTAGATGATGGGTCTTTTTGAGGGTCTGATGAATGCTATAGAGTTTTTCTCAGAAAAATGAACATCTGCCCAAAGACACAAAATTTGGCATATAATTTCAGCAGGATTTTAAGCCTCAGATAAAGAACTTTTTACAGTACAACACTCTCACTTAGGAGATGTTGGAGGATCCAGGAGATTTGCTTGCTGTCTCACGGGAGGCTGGAAGCAGAGGCAGGACTGGATCTTAGACTTCTAGCTTTTGCCCCGAAAGTAGGCTGTCCAGCAAACTTGGAATCACTTTGCAATGACCTCTAGTCATGTGCTATTTAGGTACTTTCTGAAAGTTGCTAAGCTGCGATGCACCAGCCCATATCTGAACAGGTTCCCCTTTATCTATGTGGAGGAATCTCGCCTATGGTGTTGCTACTGCTCTTGGGAGTGGCTCCAAGGCACTTACTTTCTGTAAAAGATAAGCTTTTATTGGAGAGACCAAGAAGAATAGCTTCTAAGTCAGTGGTAGCTTCTAAAAGCAAGCAAACTTAATATGTCACTCTGAGTACTGAATTTTATATCTATTACTTTCTTAAACATTTCCCCTTGTACTTTGTGATTTTTTGTGTGTGTGTGTGTGTACAGCTATGGTAAAGACTTTTTCTTTGAGAATGTTTGTTTTCTTCATTATCTGGCAGTTTCCTTGATATGGCCTTGATTGTGATGATGACGGCAAGAATGCGGCCTCTTTCTGTCTTGTCTTGAATCATTTATCACACCGGGTGCTGTAGTAGTTCCTTTTCATGGCACCTGCACAGCCTGCAAAATTAGGGGCTGGGAAAGCTTCCCTTTCTCTGGCTTTAGCTGATTTGGTTCTCTCAGAGCCTTAAGTGAGCAGAAAACACTACCAACAAGAGTAACACACACACCAGTGCTAGCCTTTGACTGGGAATGAATGAGAAATGCTCTTACTTCATCAGAAAGTCCTACAGATAAATCTTGCTACAGACAGCAGATTTGGCAGATAGAGGAGGAGTGTTCTCTTTGGTGCAATAAGCAGCTGTCTGATCTATTTTTTTGCAAGTTGTTAAGCCCTCCACAGTCTAATCTCTGCAACGAGCCCCGAATCAAAACAGAGGATTGAATCCCTACATTGAACAGAGAAGTTGTGTAAAAGGTAAGGAAATGAACATTTCTGATGTCTGCAGTCCCAGTACTGGTCAAGGTACTTTCACTGATGTAACATTTAATCTTAGGAAAGCCCTGTGGAGTAGGTGGTGGTGTTCTTATTTTTACAGGTGTGGAAACTGAGGCCCACAGGTATTTTGCTCAAGTACACACAGTAAGAGACAGAGCTGGGTATGTCTGCTTACAGCTCTGGCTCTTTCTCATTTATAAATAAATAGGTTGTATGGCAGCATATTGTTTGGAAGTGCTCTACTTATCTTTTATGTGTGTTATAAATACTTTTATTTGTGTACTGGAATCTCATTAATAAAATTAGAAAACACAGTAAGATGTACACACACACACACAAAAAACAGTTTTATCCCAACCACATCTACTTGTAGAACCTGATACATAATAACTGGCCCTGATTTCCTCTTTCTTCTTTATATCTTTGCTTATATACTATTGTATTTTTCCCGCATCCTTTTTCCCCAAACATATTTCTAATGTAATTGTATTAAAAACATAAATATATATATGGTTTTAAGTCTTTATTGTATATGTATTTGTTATGGCTTTTTGCTTAGTACTTCATTCTGTCACATAGTTTAGTGCTCTTCTCTTATCCTCTAAAGGGATGTCTGAGGAGAGAAGAAGCAGAAAGAACAACACAGTCCCTGAGCAGTTTGGGCAGAAACCACATGGGGTTATGATAATACCCATGTGCTTTTCTTCAATCCTCTAGGTCTGTTCTAAATGGAAGTGGTTGGGACTTCATCATTTGGTCTGTAGCATAGGAGAACACAGTCATGTTTTTTTGGCTGAAGCATAGGACAATATGTCCACTGACTTTCTATTTCCACTTCACTTACAGCCCTAAGGAGACAGAAAGATGGATGTGACTCAGATGTCTTTCTTCTGAGTCATAGACATAAACTCTTAAAATTTATGGAGTTAGATTGCATATCCACCTAGAATCGGGCTAGGGTGAGAAAGTGAGGACTGGTGCCTATAGTAGGTACACCGTGTATGGATGCTGCCAGAGTTCAGGAAATCAGAAGTTTGGAGGTTGCCTTAGTTTCTTGCTGCTTCCAAATTACCTGTAAGCATCCTCCCAGGCACACGCTGCCCCAGGGTGAAGCAGCCCCAGCCTGGGTAAGATGCTGATGACACTGGATACTGAGAAAGAAAAATGAGCAAATTAAAAAGAAACCAGCCAGCACTTTTCTATTTGGAAGCTGACCTTTTCCTTCTACAAAAATGTTAGATTGCCAGACTCTTGAACTTCAAGGTTTCCTTCTTTATAAAATCTCATAAAAAAGTACTGTCATTCCACTTTCTATGTCTCTCTAGCGCCTGCTTTCATGGAGCTTTCCAATATCCTGCCGTGGGGAAGCAAACTGTTTGCACTCATTGCAAGAGATGGAACTTCTCTATTCAGTTTCTTTCTCTCTCTTTCTCCCTCCACTGATGATGAGATTGTGTTCAGGGCAGGAATTTGGCCTCCTGTTTGAATGACAACTCTCCCAAACATCTGCTTCTCCCTCTTGCTGCATCTATAATAGCTTCCCACTTCCTGGCTCCTGCTACTTCTAGGCAAGCCCCATGAGGCAAAGCACCTTCTTCCTCTGACTGATCGTACGTAGCTGCTTCTCCAAGCTGCATGCCATCTCAGGAGGGACCAGTGCTCTCCACGCTCCTGTAACTTCTGTCCTGTTCTGGTGAGCATGTGTTCACTGGTGTAAATGGGGCCTTATGTCTTTATTAACTTCATGTTGAATACAATTGCCAGAGAGGCTGCTTCAGAAAAGCACCTTGCCATCATCTGCCCTGCCTTGGGCGGAGGCGCGGCATCCTAGAACAAAGCAGCATTTTTGTGGATCCAGGTGTTGGTGTTTTGAGGATCTAGGTAAAGGGGCCCTTAGCCCCCTTTGTGTGCCTGAGCTATTCTGCCATGTAGAGAGTAGGAGGAGTGGGACAGAAAAGGGTTTTTCTTGTGGGTCTAGGGCCCCATGAGCTAAGGCATTATGAGTGAGTCACGGGTTATTTCAGGGCTGGCCTTGAGCCAGCCTATGAACCGTTCTACACCACTGTGTGAGGTAAGGCTTGAAATTCAACTTCAATACTATGTGCTGCCGTGACTTCTGGTAAAACCAAAAGAGCCTCGTATGGCCTAACCACACTCGTATGGCCTCCCCACTGTGGTTCATGGAAAAGATCTCATTAGCCAAATGGCTTCCTTATCATGGGGACCAGGAATAGTATCTGCTTATCCCTGAGTAGTGGGCTTCAGTTCCCTCACATTCTGTGGGATTATTTAAATAAGCCAGTCACATCCTTTAGTAGGGGCTACTCATGCTCTTGTTACTGCAAAACCTGGTTCATACAGCCCCTACCTGTTCACACTTCCTGAGTACATACATGTGGCCTGTCTGGTGTGCAGTGTCCCCTCCCTTCTGGCTGTGAATACATGTAACTAATAAACTGCTGTCCATCTATCTGTCCAGGTGATGTGTCATGTGTTCAGCCATCCCCTTGTCCCTAGAGTGGGAATTCCTCCCTCGCCACTGGAGTGAAGAGGAGGTGATCAGAACACACTGCATTCAACTATTCTACAGCCTTAGCATGTATTAACTGTATTTCCACTTTTCAACTACTTGCTCTTTCTCCTGTAAACTGCATGGAGCAGGAAACATGCCTGTAATTTTCATCACTGTATCTTTGGTGTCCAGCACAGTGATACCTGGCACTTAGTAAGTACTTGAATAAATGAATGAGTGAATTCCCAGGGCCCTTTCTGAGTAAGGATTCCACTAAATTAAATGTTCTCTGTTCTCAGCCATAATCTATGATGGAATGAGGTGTGAGAGCAGAGTGTGTGGTTCACCTTTAACTTCTCCAAGTTCTTCCAACCTCAGAGGTGTCCCAGGCAACCTTAAGGGAATAATGGAAGACATAACCCACATCCCCAGTTTAGTACCAGCTCAGCGTCAGATCGATGTACTTTTGTTGATGTAAACATTGCCGAATGTTGCTGAATTTGACAACCAATTATATTTCATACCTTCTGAGACATCTCAGTCCATTTGGCCAATAAAATGGAAAGGAATTTAGTATCTCTCTTTTGTTTTGCCTAGGCTATCTTCTCCAATTCTAGCATGTTCATGGAGAAAGCTACCTGCAGCAATGACAGAATGTGTGTGTGTGTGTGGCTTCATTCTAGTGATTTTGTCATTGCTTTAGCTATCACTAGGCCCAAGGTACCATCCTATTCTGTTTGTACTGAAGTCAAATTAATCAGCAGCCACTTAGCCATGAAGATGGAATTGTGTAGGGAAGAATTTGGTCTACACAAAATTTAGTAAACTAGCTTTTATTTCCCTTTGATTATTTTCATGAAAGTCTGAACTTGAGAATCTGAGTATCTTTCAGATCATTGGGTTATACAATTTAGGGATACACATTTTGTGCATTCCCACTTCTAAAACTTTGCTTCCATATATTATCCATTCCCCCAATTTATGTCTCACCGTTTAAAAAATTAAACTCACATCTAGTCTGCTCTGGGGAGCCTTTGTTACATTTATCTATTTGTTTCCTTTTCAGAAATCCTTAATTTGTTTTAGTTTGTTATTTTTCTCATGTAGATCACTCATTTTTCATTTTATTCACTTTTGCTTCTATCGATAGAAGCCAAGGACTTTGAGGGATTTTCTTTTCTTTGCAGAGTGCCTTATATAGTGTTCTTCTCATCAATGTTTTCTGCCTGGTTGTTTGCTAGTAGGAACCAGGTAGGTATGCCTCCATGAAGATGAGTATTGTTATACAAGACAAAATAACAAAACTGGTGTCCGTTTGTGGTCACACGAAACGGATTCACAAGGCACCCTGAGCTTTGTATATGGAAGCAGTAGAAACTGTGAAGAATGTTATTGCAAGAGCAATTTGGCCAGGCAGCTTCCCAGATGTTGCTACACTGTGCTTTAGCTGTTTTATATGGCTAGTGTTACCTGTGTCTCCAACTGCTACTGGAGGGAATGATTCTGTAGATATTACTAATTGTTGTCACTTGGTCCTTGCCTGCATTTATAATCTGCTCCTGTTACATCACCCAGCAGCTGGAGGGGCAATTGATTAGAAATTACACAGAGCCTGTGGTCACTGTTGTTTCAGGCAATAAAGAGCAAAGAAAAAGAGGTGCAGAAAGAATAAACCATCATTTTAACATGTGTTAGTTTCTGATTAAGCAATAGAATTTAAGGGAGTTTTCCTGCTGGTTACTCTAAGACACCTGCTTTGGAGTCCTTAGCAGGACTCTATAGGCTGATGGGCCCTCAGGCTCATTAACAGAGGCTTTGTCACTCTATTGGAGGCAGATGTAGCACAGGTGGGTGTTAGTACAGAGGTTTATATGACCAAACCCACCTCAGCAACCAGCACTAATTGGATCCCCTGGGAAGTCCCAAGAAAAGCTGTCAATCGTGAAGACTGAGTGTTTTGTTTATAATGTGTAGTGATTTCTCTTCTGCTGCTCTTTTCCCACCCCTATTCAGATTGCATCTCCTTCTTGCACAAATAAATGGTGGTTCCCAATGTACAGATAATTAGAAAGTTGAGGCACACCTCACTTTAATTTCAACTTCATTTTTCTCTACTTTTCATTTTTCCCAGCCCTTCCCCTCTTCCCACGGTGAGTGTGAAACAGTACTCTATCGTATGGGAGTGACCCTCTCTAAGGTTGACAAAGCTAGAATGCAGTGTTGAAAGATAAATGTATATTGTTAGTGCATTTTAGAAGATGATTTTTGGTTTCCGTATTATGACTTTAAGTCCACACTGCTAAAAACTGGAGATGATCTTATCTCATCCCATACTTTTGTTAAAAAATTGTGCTTTGCATAGGTGCTACAGTAATAGTGTATTGGGCAGGTGGGAGGGGGGAGGGGGGCGGGTATATACATACATAGTGAGTGAGATGTGCACCATCTGGGGGATGGTCATGATGGAGACTCAGACTTTTGGGGGGAGGGGGGGAATGGGCATTTATTGAAACCTTAAAATCTGTACCCCCATAATATACCAAAATAAAAAAAAAAATTAAAAAAAAAAAAAGTATGGCCCACGCCTCACAAGACCTGAACAAAAGCCACCAGGCGAGTGACTTTACACCACTTGCACCACCTAAAAATTCTTGGGTCCCTCTCTTTCAGGACAATGCCAGAACACTTTAGAGTGGTTTAAATGTTTGCCCTCACCAAAACTCATGTTGAAATTTAATTTCCATTGTCACAATATTGGGAAGTGGGATCTTTAAGAGGTATTTAGGTCATGAAAGCTCCACCCTTATGAGTAGACTATGCCATCATCTCAGGAGTGGGTTTGTTATCGAGGGTTGGATTTGCCCCACCTTCCACTCTTCAGCCATGTGATACCTTCCACTACATTGTGGTGCAACAAGAAAGTCCTCGCCCGATGCCAGCACTTCGATGTTGGACTTCCCACCCTGCAGAACTGTGAGCCAATAAATTTCTATTCATTATAAACCACCAAAAAAAAAAAAAATTGTGCTTTGAGGTCAAATCACAAGGCAAGGAAACCCTCCTGTTTGCAGGGTATTGGGTGCAAAATAAAGAGAGGCTTTCTGTGGTCCCAGGAATCTTCTGTTAAGAAGACATTGATAATAATAGCTACCATGTAATAAGCACTTACATGTGAAGAACTACCACGATCCCTACTTTACAGGAAGAAACTGAAGTTCAGAGCTAACTTGCTCAAGATCCCAGAGCAAGTGTCAGTGTCAGAATTTGAACTTGGCTTTGCCTGACTCCAAAAGCCTGTACTCTTAATCACTTTGCTGTGTTGCCCCTTTACTTCGTTTTCGTGCAAAATCTTTTAGCCCAACTTAAAAAAATAATTTAAATTAGTTATCAGACCAGGCATTTTTTCCAGTGTTAGAAGGATGGGAACAACTTAGGTGTAGTTGGCTAATTATTCTATAATTGTATTATTTCATGTAGTACATTTTGGGGCCATAATTCAACCCATGTTATTGCTAAATCTGGGTGATAATAAGCTTTGTGGGTGATGAGGGTAGATTAGAAAGAGTTTGGCTTGTTTATTATTTCTCCCTGTTCTTTCTGAAGTGGAAGATTGGTGAGTAACTAGATTTTGTGCTAGGGTAGGAGGAAGTTCCCTCTGCTAGCATTACACAGACTGAACTGTGGTTCTCTCAATTGCCTAGTTATGGGATATGATTACCACCAAGAGGTCACAGGGGGACTTCACTCCCTCTGTTCAATGTGCAATGTAGGATAAAAGATTTGGGGAGTTCAAGGAAATAACAAACTGCAGAAATGTTTTTATCTGCTTCATGCACACTTGGGGCTCAGGAAATTGGCAGTTTCTTCTTTCTGATTGTACTTAATTTAAGAGGCTTTTGTTTTGAGTAGTACTTACAGGAGGATTTAAACCTGGTCAATACAAATTGATTTTTAAAAAATCATTAAAATCTTCAAGCCTGGGGCATTATCCTTAAATTGTAAGTACTAAACTCAGCCTACCCCTTTGTTTCATGGAGAGCAAAATAAATCTTGAGACCATCAGTGCTAATTAATTCAGATAAGCCAAAAGTATATATATTCTTATTTTATGTGAGAGAGATTTTAATGTTATGGTTGCTTTTACATTGTTTTAATTTAAAGTTAAATGGAATAGAAAGGTAATCAATGTTAAAACTCCTCTAAGCCTTCTCAGAATTATTTCCTTTTAATTGTAGATTATAAAAAGAGATGTAGGTGAAGATATATAGGAGAAAGGGAATCAGTTCAAATCTTCATGGAGTCTGATTTAGAGTAAGAAAATTGATTCTGAAAATCTAAGTTTAGGACATTAACTAAAGCTACTTACTTCTCTCATTATGTAGTTTGAGAGACCATCCCAATGGTCAGGGTTGTTTCTATTTAATCAAGAAATAGGATACAAAAATGCCCATACAATTTGAATCATATTTTAGCCACAATTTTTAACTTCTCCTACTATATCCTATGTTCAAAAAAATAAATTTCTCTAGCAAAGAATTCAATACAATAATTTCTTTGCAGTCTTCTTTCATTTTCATGTCTCCCCATAGAGTAGACAGAGATCCCAATAAACAACAAAATGATCAAAAAGGTGAAGCAGGGAACTAGTGTGAGAAGCAGAGTCTGTGGGTATAGATGGGGTGGTCAGCCTCTGACTCACAGGCTGTCTTGAAAAGTTGCCAATGACTTTGATCAAGTCCATCTCTTTCCCTTTAGGCAGGACTGTTCTTATACCTTTCCCAATTTATAATAATCTATCTTGTCTTTTAATGAAATTTTCAGTATAGAGAACACAAGCTCCCTCAGGAACTCATTGTGAAGTTGGATGGTTTTCAGAGAAGGATTCTGTTGTCTATTTTTATTTTTTCTCTTCTCCATGGGATGATCAACTTTATATAAATGGCGCTACATTCATGTAAAGTTCTATTCCATGACACTTGAATTGATTAACAGGTATTTAGAGAACATGAATTCTCTAAGGAGCAACAAGTCTAATCCCTTCATTGTGACTAGTTTAAGTTTTCTCTCCTCCATATTGAGATTACAATCTTTTTAGTTATAAATTCATGTTATGTTGTGGATTTATGTTCACTTTGGACCTTCATATGTTTTGCCAATTCTATACATTGCTCATGTTTCTCAGCTCTATGCTAAAAATCATGCTGATGGTTCTGTCAGTCACTATCCAAAGTATGTGATTTTCAAAATAAAAAGTGTGACTACTGGTATCTATGATCTATAGGACAAAGAACTAGCACTGAAATGACTCAGAGTTCTGGGCTGCACCCCTGTTTCCTCCACGGCTACTGCTATGAGTTTGAGGTCTCTAAGCCTCAGCTTATCATCATCAGATGTGTGGCCAGATTATAGCATCTTTTCCTAATGGGTTTTCCATGAGATGTTAACAGATATAACAGAAAAAACAGTCCCATTTTAAAAATTGGTGGTGAGAGTGGTTGAAGTGGGAACTCAAGGACTTGAGTCTTTCATATATTAATGTTTTGGATTAAAAAAATAAAGTTATTATAAATCTTCCAATCTTCAAGAGGGGTTTCCTAAAGGGGTCCCATTATAGTTCATTTTTTCTTTTTTAATGCTACTTGAATGCCACCCACTCTTTCCCAGGCTCATCTACAAAGCAGAAGTGTTCACTCTTTCCTTGGTGCCCATCCCAGAGATGTAGTAGAACTGCCAGGAGAGCCCTCCAGGCTCCTGAGCATAGATAGTAGTTTATGTATCCCCTGGTTTCCTTTTTGCACCATGAGCTCTTTGAGGATAGGGGCTTTTTCTTATTCATCTCATGTAAAGAGGGTCTCATCCAGTTCTTGACATCTGGAATATATTTCATAAATGTGCTACATGAGTCAAACTATCCAGAAATGCAAAGCACTGCCTTGAAAATTTTTGAGCTTCCTGTCACAGAAAATGTTATTATAGAGTGGATTTTTGAAATGAATGGTATTGGTAGTCAAGAGAATATCTAAGATCAGGAATTTATGAGTTTCTTAAGGTTATAAAGATAATATAAGAATAAAATTACTAATAAATAATCACATGTAGGTTAGAGAAGGGCAGAGCTTAGCCTTACAGGCAGTTCTTGTAGACTTCTTTCTTTGATCTGAATAAATTTTCCTATTACTTGATGCATTCTATCTGAGAATGTGGAATTATTAATTGGAAAGGTTTTTCCAGATCACTAATATGTAAGGAGAGGACAAAACCTAATGAAAGTTACTTCATCTTCACCTTGTACAATGCCACTGTGCACTTATGAATTCAATTAACTAAATTTATGATGAGTTTATTTTTATACTTTGCTATTTCATTAATTTTTTTGTATTTCTTATAAGCTTCTGGAAAGCATGAAATATGTCTCATATGCATTTATCTCTCCTTTGATACCTAGTGGTTTATGATCACAGGAAGAAGTCCGTAAATAGTTGCTGAAAAAATAAAAAGATGAATATGGTGGCTCAGACATTTTTCCAATTCAGCATCTGAAGATAGAGATAGTAGACATGAGGATCTTATATTTAGTAGAAGTTAACATTTTGAAAGTAGGGAAAATGGGAAAAAATTATCTATCATTTCACTACCAAAGAATAACCACTGATAAGACTTCAGATTATTTCTCTCTAGACATATTTTATGCAAAGGGAATTTTTAGGTATAATTGTAATCCTCTTGTATATAAAATTTTGTGTCCTGATTTTTTGCATTTGAAATTACATTATATGAAGTGTTTATAATCATTTGTTCTTTTGTATATAGGAAATATTTTTACAATAAAACATTTTAATCCATAGAAGTCCCAGGTTAACATAGTTTTCACAAATAGACTTTTTTTATTGTTCCTGCATGGTTTTCTTAAGCATTTATTCTTTGATTATTATATTTCTTATTAGGCTTTTCTCTCATATTATTTTTATTTATTTATTTTGCTGTATAAAAGGGCTGAAGTTTAATATTTTTAGATATGAATATTTTTGTTTTTCCTTTTGAATATTTTCAAGACATCAAGTACTTATTACAAACTGTTTTGTGCCAGTATTTGCTATTTCAAACAATATATGAACATTCCCAATTCATTGCAAACTCACCAGCATGATTTTTTAATTTTTAAAATATTAACTGATTTTAATGTAAAAATGCTTTCTTGGGTGCTTTTTGGTCTTATTACTGAAGCCAAATCTTTTCTCATACATTTGTTTATCATTTTTGTTCTTTTGTGAATTGTCCATTCATGTCTTTCCATTATTTTTCTTATTGAATTGTACGAATGCCTTCATGCCATAAAGCATGCTATTTCCTGCAGGTACTGTGTATTCACATACCATTGCTTTTACCAGTGCCTGAGGATAGTGTGCAAAGCAGGGGGAAAGTCAGCATCAGCAGGCAGCTGGACCACAGGCGGTTTTGTGGACTGTTTTGTAATGCAAGGATGAAGAGAGAACTGAGTTACTAAACAGTCCCCTCTTTCTGTTTAGTATTGCAAAAGTGAGGCCTGGCTAGTGTGGTATGTGTGACGGGCTTCATTCTTCCTTTTGTCTGAACTATTATTAGATAGGTTCAGAAATTGCTGGTAAGTTAGAGCTCTGAGCACGTTCGGTTTACGTTGCTTTCTGAGATCTGAAGTGTCGCAACTACTCAATATGCTTTGCTCTTCACTTGAGCAAATTGCCAACAGCTTGTATGTGACTCCTTAAGAATAATGAGAATCTAACCTCATTTTAGGAGAGGGGACAGATTGTGTCTGTACTTGGCAACTCATATCCCTCTGCCACTGGGATTGCTTGAGTCACTCCATGGAGTTGAGGGGTTCGTATTGACAGAAAAATGTCCATTTTGTCTGAGGAGATGCTGAGTCTATCAGCATCTGCTGGCAGTAATGCTTTCTCTAGCATGACTTCACTCCCCAAACCCCTGGATGTGACAAAAGTTAATGTATGAGCTTTGCAGTATACTTCAGTCCCTTGTCATTTTATCAGGGAACTAAATGCTAAATACCTTCAGACATGCCGTAAGCTAAGGGCTCCTTTCAAAACAGAACAGAAACTTAAAAAAAAAAAATACATCAAAGCATGCATGCAGGTCTTTAAAAAAATACTTATTTTACGTCTTGCATAAAACACTCAGAAATAGTTCAGGTATTACTAATGCCACAAAAAATTATCCGATAGCAAAGAAAACAAAGGCTCTTTCACCTTAATAGGAAAGGTTTTATATAAAACAGTTAAGAATAGGTAAAAATGATTTGAGGATGGAAGAGTCTTTCACAAATACTATTTTTATCATGTTTTGTTTTATTTTTTCTTTTGTAGGCTCTGCAATGTCTCATTATTTAGGTCATTAAATCTAAAATGTTGATTTCAAATCAAAAGTGTAGTTTATTATATCTCAAACAAGCAGTACAATTAATCAAAGTATGTGCCTAAACTATCGACACAATGTTGCCATCTTCATGGTAGCTTGTTTATGCCAGCAGCAAAGAAGCCTGGAGAGCCAGTGGAGATAAAATCACAAAAGGCCTTTCTCACAGCTTGTTAAGATTTGAATATTTTTCCTTGAAAAAAATGATCAAGGAAAGAAGAAGTGGTAGTCAGTTGGTGCAAGGTGTGGTGAATACAGTAAATGACTGAGAGTTTCCAAGTCCAACTTCTATAGTTTGAGCAGAGTTGTTTGTGCAACTTATGGTCAAGTGTTGTCTTGCAAGAAGATTGGCTGGTCTTACGGACCAATCTCAGCTGCTTAATCTCAAGCATCCTCATCATTTCATCCAGTCAGTTATAGTAGACATCTGCTATAGTCGATTGACCAGGTTTCATGAAGCTGTAGTGAATAATACCAGCACTGGATCACCAAACAGACAACATTAGCTTTCTGTGATGAATATTTGGTTTTGGACTGTGTTTTAGCACTTCATCTTTAGTCAACCATTGTGTTGAATGCTTGCGATTGTCAAAAAGAATCCATTTTCATCACACATTAGCAATAGGATGTAGAAATGGTTCACCTTCATGTTGTGACAGCAAGAAAGGCAAGCTTTGATATGGTTTCTCTTCTGATGCTTGTTTAATCCATGTAGAACCCATCTATCCAGCTTTTTGTACCTTGCAAATTTGTTGCAAATGGTCCAATGTTGTTGGAATAGTAACATCAAACCTTGCTCATTCACACATAGGTTAAGATGGATTCACTTCCACTAAAGCTTTCAGCTCATTATGTCAAGTGTACAGGAAACAGATAAAAACATTCTACAGTTTGTTATTTCCTTGAAACCCCCAAATCTTTTATCCTACATCACACATTGAACAGAGGGAGTGAATTCTCCCTGTGACCTCTTGGCAATAATTATATCCCATAACTAGGCAATTGACAGAACCACAGTTCAGTCTGTATAATTCTACCAGAGGGAACTTTTCCCTACCCCCGCATAAAATCTAGTTACTCACCAATCTTCCACCTCAATGTAAGAAAGGTCACCCACATGGCTCGTTGTCAAGATTAAAATCGCCAGAGCAGAACTTCTCAAACCATAGATGTACTATGCATTCATTAGCCACATCCTTCCCAAACACTTCATTGATATATCTAGCTATCTATGTTGCATTGGTTCCACGATGGAACCCATATTAAAAAATAACATGAATTTTTGATTTATCCGTGGTTGCACAAAAATGGCTTTAAAAATTTTTGAAAGATAATTATGAGCCAAAATATACATTTGAAAGAATGAGGATGTACCTTCACAATTTAAAAAAAAGTATCAAAGCGAAATGTCAGAGATAACAATTGTCAAACTTAGTACTTAAGGGAATCAGACACTTCATATTTAATAACCTAATGTATATACCCTATATGTAGGATTAAATCCAACTTCTTTTTGCCCATCTTTTCTGTGTGAATCTTGTTTTACTTTTTTAAGCAGCTTTATTGAGGTATCACATATAAAATTTATATAATTTAAGGTATACAACTTGATGTTTTGATATACATATACATTGTGAAATGACCACATTCCAGATAATTAATGTATCTGTCACCTCTATGTAGTTACCATTTGTGTGTGTTTGTGTATGTGTGCTTCTATGTGCATTTCAGACACTGTAATATTGTTAAACAATTTTTAAATCAACTTTCTTGTTTCTATCCCAATATGTTTGCACATACATTCTTCCCAAGAAGTAAACACACTCCTGTCTCTGTCAGTGTGGGTTTTACTTCTTCATACATATGCCTCCTCAGTTAGATCCTTCAATTCTGTCCCTCCCACACTGTCACCTCACATATTCAAAATATGTTCCTTTATAAATTCTCTTGATTATGTGTGCGTATTATTATTTCCTTGAGGGAAATAATCCTGTTTCCTTAGTGCTCTTCAGTGTGTTGACTAGAAAAATGTTTTATGTGCTATATATCTAATTAATGTAGTTGTCTGGCTCTCATTTGTTTTAAAATATTCATGAGATTCAAATTGTGAGTACATTTCTAGGTAGATGAAGGACACATGAGTTTAGGATTATTGATTTCATATTTTCTAAAATAAAATAGATTCTGATCATAATAAGTGTTTTTTACAAAACTGTCTTTTAAAGATATGTTCAAACTTCTGATTTACGACAGTATTTAACCTATAAAAGTAATGGGCCTGCTGATGGTGATGTTTGAAATACTATCCTTGGTTGTGATGATTGTAGATTTTGGATCTCTATGTATAGACTGAGTTCTTGCAACAGTTTAGAATAGAGAGTACCACTTTGGTTAACTGGAATGACCACAGAATCTGGTGGTGTTAGCTCTGGATATTCCATGTAAATTAGACTTGATAAAGATGCATGGAGGAACTGCTCTGATTTAACCACTAAAGTTAAATGCTAAGATCCAAATGCAGTATTGAAATTGTGAGCTTTTCTTTGACAATGGATGTATCTAGGGAGTTGATGATCTTGTTAAACATCAAGATTATAATTCAAAATGACACCACCAAAGTTGGAGAAATGTAGAAAGATTTATAATGTTTAAGGACTCACTCCCTGAGCTTAAGATTGGAAAATAGGTTGCATACAGTATTTTCTGGCCCCAGGAATAAATCATGACCAAAACCAATTCTGTTCTTGAGTAGTTGATGATGACAGTGATGATGTTGATAAAAAACAGTTAATTGGCCAGGCCCGGTGGCTCACGCCTGTAATCCTAGCACTCTGGGGGGCCGAGGCGGACAGATTGCTCGAGGTCAGGAGTTCGAAAGCAGCCTGAGCAAGAGTGAGACCCTATCTCTACTATAAATAGAAAGAAATTAATTGGCCAACTAAAAATATATAGAAAAAATTAGCCTGGCATGGTGGTGCATGCCTGTAGTCCCAGCTACTTGGGAGGCTGAGGCAGGAGGATTGCTTGAGCCTAGGAGTGTGAGGTTGCTGTGAGCTAGGCTGATGCCATGGGCATCAGGGCAACAAAGTGAGACCCTGTCTCAAAAAAAAAAAAAACCAAAAAAACAAACAAACAAAAAAAACAGTTAATTAATTGTGAACTTAAATTATTTAATCCTTACAACAATATCTTATAGTATAATTATATCCATTTATAAATGAGGAAATTGAAGTTCATAAAGAAGTGAGTTGCCCAAGTTCTATAACTAGAAAGCAGTAGTGTTAGTATTTGAACTCTAATTGAGTCCAAAAACCAGTATATTGAGATACTAGAAAGTTTTTCAGGAAATAGAAAATGATTCATGAATAGTTATTCATGACATAATAAAGATTCCTCATGAATTCTGAAATGCTCTAATGAGAATGTGTTGGTAAACCTGAAATGTATGTACTCTTTCTAATCTCACGTAATGTGGTTGAACAGTGATATTCTTCCTCATCCTTTGATATGAAGAGATGGTCACTAAACTTGCAGAAGGGAGAAAGGGTGAACATGACACCTCTGAGCTGGGGAAATCAAGTGTAAATTGTGGCAGAAGTTCTCTTCTTTAGAAACTGTTAAAGTCTTGCTGCTATATTTTAGTAGATTTTCTATGAGAGTGACAGTATCTACTAATAAATGCTCTCATTGTATATTAATAGCAGTACTAATTGAACATTTACTGTATTCCAGGTACTGCATTAGGGCTTAATGTACATTTTCTCATTTAAGTTTTACAATGACCCTCATCATACCACCCTAAACATGCGTGATTTCATCTGATCTTGGAAGCTAAGCAGGGTTGGGCCTGGTTAGTACTTAGGTGGCAATGACCCTACAATGTAGATAGCATTTGTATTCTGATTTCACAGATTAGAAAGCTTACTGGCTAAATCAGATTATGTCTAAATATAATGATGACACAGTCTATATGCTTCCAACAGCAGCCTCCTTCTTGCATTTTATGCATTCTATATGATTTTATACGTGATTTTGCTCATGGTTTACCTAGATGATTTTGAATCTCCAATCAAGTTGTGGCTACAAGATTATATGAAGGGATACCATGGAAACCCTGTACATTGTTATTAATTACTATTATTTTTGCTTTAGTGGAAGGCATATTGGATTGGGCATCAGGACAAATGAATTCTGGCAGCAGATATGCTCTGGGAACCACTTCCTTCATCTATAAAATGGAATGAATAATGCTTCACTTACCTAAAGGCAGGGTCTGGACAAGATGGCAGCCCCTCTTGACTGAATATTCATAGAACAATGTGTTTCTAATTGTGTTCTCTGGGGCCAGGGATGCTGGCATATGTGTGAATGAGCATGATTCAGGCATCTTAAATGGGATCATGAAGGCATCATGGGAATAAATCTTCTCTTGCCTCTCAGTGTAATGTTAACATTTCTGGTTGAACCCTGGACTTCTCAGCCATCAAATGATTATAACCCAAGAACAAAGGGATCATAACTAGTCTCCCACACAGCAATGTCCCTCCTTGGAGAATCATCAGTGTCTTCATTTTGACAGTGGTACATGATCTTTTGCTTATTATCCCCAGCTAAAAATAATTTTAGGAGGGTATAGAAAGAAGATATATATTTAAGATATGCTCTTCTAAAAATCAAGGCTGATTGATATGATGATTCTTTTCAGGTATAAGAGATATTATTAAGGTATAATATTTTGATGACTTTGTTGAATTAACAATTTATCATACCACATAATTCTGTGGGTAACTTATCCTTGAACCAAGTTCCTTTTACTCTTTTCCATTATTACAGGTTAATCTGGGACATATGTTTTCTGAAATATTGAAAAACCCATTTTGAATTATTATTTCAGAAGTCATGAAGACATTTAGCTTCTTTTGATTTAATACCCTTGACTTCAGTACTCAGTCCAGGCATGTCAGGTGTGTGATATTGCCTGAGCATCTATAAAGATAGTGAATGAGATTAAGATACTTGTGCTCTTTCTATCACAATTGATTCTTTTGCTAGAATGGTAATAATAGTGTTCTCAATAAAAACACCACCTGGGATTTTTTTCTTCCTTTTTCATAGGCTAGCTCGTTCCTATAAAATTGAGATAGCTTCTCAAATCTGAAGCACCTTCCAATTTATCAAAAAGCAGCAACCTAATATTCCAAAACAGACTCCATCCTTTTAATGCACACCCATTTTGGAGCCAGCCAAGAGAAGTTACTTGTTCTGCAGGAAAACATTTCTTGGCATGTTATTTTAAACACTGGTAGGAGACCACAGAGTGAGAGAGAAGAGACAGCAACAACCACTAGCATGCCTGGGGGATGACTTGCTCTTTCATATTTGTGGAACCTTGTATCAAAAGAGAAAACATCTAAAAATAAAATGCATTTACTCAGAACCTCTAGGGCAAGGTGCAAAGAGCCTGTGCTTTAGGAGCCTAGATTAAAAATTAAATGGTTGAAACCTGCAGAACAACTGCTATCAGCAGAAACATGGGCTCTTCCTGGTTAACTTTGTGCCATTTGACTAGTTTCAATAAATTGGCTCTGGGTACTAATATCTTTTCATCTTTTATGTTGCTGTCCATAACTTATAGTGACCTGTTTGCTGGTGAGTTGTTTCTTTGCCTTTTAAAGCATTCACTTAATCTACCAACGTGTAAATAGGACATAGTCTATTCAATATTCTAGTCAAGTCCCACATGGTAGAAATCAAAATCCCACTGTAGTTTATGTATATTATTCCTATAACACTTTCCCTGAAATGTGTCATAGGATAGAAAACAGTCTAGGTACAGTATAAGCACTATTTTAAACATATGGACAGAGAGGATCCATGCAGAGGAGAAAGCAAGCCAAAGAGCTTCAGTAGACCACTTTTTTTCTGGTTGGTTCCTGTTCTCTTAGATTTTGCTCTGATTCTCCACTCTTTCCATAGGAGTAAAATCTTAAAACTAAAAGTTTGAATGCTGCAGTGTCCTTTATTTCCATGTCTCCCTTTCGGTCCATACTCCTGCCATTGCCACTACCATAAGTTCAAATATCTTCCAACTCTCCCCAAAGAATAAATGACCCTTGTTTGCCATGCATTTGAAAGGCTCTCCTCTTTTAGTAGATCTTCAGGTATTTTGAAACATCTTTAGAAAGAATCTGTCTAAATGAGCTGGAGTGACTCTATGGCTGAAGTTTGACTAAAAAAGTTTAAAAGTGTGCTGTGGAAATGTGAGTATTGATTGTGCCAATTGGAGTGGAATTTTTTTAGAAAAGAAGCTATTTTATTCATAGATAATAAATATATATTTCTTTGTTTATAAAGTATGTTAATGTCATATCTCCACCCACCCGCTATATATTTTTAGCTTTGATATCCATCGAATTTAGATACAGTCATATGTTGCTTACCAATGGGGATACATTCTGAGAAATGTGTTTTTGGACAATTTTGTCATTGTGTGAACATCATAGAGTGTACTTACATAAACCTAGATTCTGTAGCCTACTATATATATATATATATATATATATATATATATATATATATATACACATATATATATACCTAGCCTATGTGGTATAGCCTACTGCTCCTAGGCTACAAACCTGTATAGTATGTTACTATACTGAATACTATAGGTAATTGCGACACAATGACAAGTATTTATGTACCTAAGCATATCTAGACATAGAAAAGGTCTAGTAAAAACACAGTATAAAAGATTAAAAAATGGGATACTTATATAGGGTCCTTATCATGGAATGGAGCTTACAGGACTAGAAATTGATCTGGGTGAGTGAGTGAGTGAGTGATGAGTGAATGTAGAGGCCTAGGACACTACTGCACACTACCATAGACTTTATAAATACTGTACACTTAGGCTACACTAAATTTATTACAATTATTTTTCTGTCTTCAATAATAAATTAACCTTAGCTTTCTGTAAATTTTTACTTTATAAAGTTTTTAATTTTTTAAAAACTTTTTGGGTCTTTTGTAATAACACTTAACTTAAAATGCAAACACATTGTACAACTGTCCAAAAATATTTTTGTATAGCTGTATATCCTTTCTATAAGCTTTTTTATATTTTTAAATTATTTTTTTTTTTTTACTTTTTAAGCGTTTTTTGTTAAAAACTAAGGCACAGACACACACTTTAGCCTAGACCTACGCAGGGTCTGGATCATTAATATCACATCTTCCACCTTCACATCTTGTCCCCCTGGAAGGTCTTCAGGGGCAATAACATGTATGGAGTTGTCACACCTTCTGGAATACCTCCTGAAGGACCTGCCTGGGGTTGGTTGTTTTACAGTTAATTTCTTTTTAGTAAGTAGAAGGAGTACATTCTAAAATGATGAAAAGTATAGTACAGTATAGTAAATATATAAATCAGTAACCTAGTATCTGGAAAAAGGAGTGATAATTTATAAGCGAAAAAATATTTGTGTTGTAGAGAACTCTTTGAATGTTGACTCCAGTTTCAGCAGAATAAATTTGTCTGATGATAGATTTGCAATTCTTGGGGTCAGAGTGTATGTAGAAGCACTGTGAAAAACCTTGAAATTTCAGTAGAAGAGGATTTTCAACAGTAAAATTCAAGGAAAGGTCATATCAATGAACTTTTTGGTAGTCATCTTAAATTTCTTTTACATTATCTAGCATCATAAATGCTTTTAGTAGAAGACCGAATTAGGGCTATAATTTTTAGCCTTCATAGACTTAACATCACTTCAGATCTAGCTTAATTTTCTGGAATATTGAGATGTGGTTTTTGTTTTATTTACAAGTACAGGAGAATCAAGGGTGATGAATACATTTTGATTTCTGTTTTCTCATTCCATTTCATAGTACAAATGAATTATTTTTCAGAAAGAGGTATACCTATTTGTATCTTTGCAAAATGCCTTTTCAGAAAATAGTTTTGAATATTCATTTAAATCCTGTTTCTTGTGACCCTATGTAGATTTCATGCTGTTAAAACTAAAGTGGGTAAGTTCTTATAGCTGAGCAGTAATTTTAGTGACATTTTAATGTCATGTCCTCTCCTTTGCAGCCTGTTTGCATATTGCATGCAAGCTACACGTCAGGATTTTTTTAAACATAAGATATGTTGGTAAATGATTTTGACACAACTTGTCCTATTGGACCAACTATATTTTATAAGCATTTTACATTTTACTCTTGAATGACCTATTGCACTGAGAGACAGAAAACTGAGTTTCTGTCACGTCCTGGAATCATGGTGTTGACCTTGTAGAGCTAGTTACTTTGACCTAAATGTTTGATATTAATAGAATGCACCTAGCCCTGCGCGGGAATGAGAGGGAAATGGGGTCAGAAGTTGCAGAGGTTGCATTCTCATGCCATTAAGCTGTGGTCAGCTTCTCCCTAAAGGGTTGTAACTCCCTCAGACAACTTCCTCTTTGGGCAGTTGCAAAGTGTAGACACTTCTGAGGAAGGGGTCCAGCTGCAGGGATAGGGTTAATAGTGTTCTTTCTGAGAGGAGCCTCCCTGCATGGCAGTGGGCCACGAATGTCCCTTTCCTGCTGTGACTCAGGAACAGCCCACCTGTTAGTGACAGTCATTGGCAAGAGACAGAAGGAAACTCTGGTGGCTTTTGGAGCCACACGCTTGGTTTTCGGTGGCGGTCTTTGCTCAGTGAATGTCAGCTGCTCCTCAATCAGGTATGCTGCTGTTAACCTGACAGTGGTTAGAGACAAAAGTCGTGATCCAGAAGGGTGAGGCTATGGACATGCAAACCTAGATTTGGGGGCGGGGATGCTGAATTAGAAGATTTAGAAGTCTCCTGTAGGAATCAGATGCAGACAGGCAAGATGATTTTGACATCAGAATCAACTGAGGTCAGGAAATGGGCTTGAAAATATATTCGTTTGGGAATAAGATGTTGATGAGACAAATATGCTTAAACAAGGAAAGATTAGAAAGGTCATGAATGAATTGTGAGGATGTGGCCTCACATTAGTTCCTTTGCTACCACCTGAATCTAAGTTACCATGGTCTCACCAATGGGTGAATGCAATAGTCTCCTACCTCAGCTCCTATGTCCATCCTGCTACCCGGAGGCTGGCTTCCACAGCATTGAAAATATAAGTTCGATTTTACCACTCCTCTGCTCAAACTTGCCAAGGGCTTCCCATCTCACTGGGAGTGAGATGAGGACACCTTGCCATAGCTGACATGGCATTCCCGGGCCCAGCTCTTATCTTCCACCACTCTTACTCTCACTCACTCATTCAGGTCCCTCTGCTTTCCTTGCTGTTCCCTCCTCAGAGCCTTTCCACCTTCATTTCTCTCTGATTAGAATGTTCTTTCTCCAAATATCCGTATTACTCACTTTCTCACTTCATTCTCGTCTGTGTTCAAATGGCACTTTGGAAGAGAGGCATTTGTGGCTGTGCTATCTAAAATAGCACACTCACACGCACCCATCACTTGCTAGTCACTTACCCTGCCTTCTTCTGCATAGCACTTGTTACTGCCTGCCATATTCTATTAAGTTGAATGGTATGAAATTGCCTTTTGGTAGGTTAGGAACAACTGAATATTGGCCATTTCATTTGCTTCAACCTAAAATATATTTATTAATTAGTTTATTATTTTTATTCCTTCCACTACACTAGGTTTGAAACTGTGTAAGTCCAGGGCTTTGTCTTATTTTTTGCAATATCCCCAATGTCTAGAGCATAGAAAGCACTTAGAAAAGTGGTATTTAACTAACAGAAAGGAAGAAGAAAAGCCAAGTTGAATTTGTTGACAGTAAACAGAGAAAACTTACATGAAAAGTGATGTGTGTGTGTGTGTGTGTGTGTGTGTGTGTGTGATCTAGAAGAGATTCTAAAAAAAGTTGATTAGAAGGGCTTTTGAGGGAGTTTAGAAAATTGAAGGATTTATTTGTATCCATGTGAAGTTCTGTGTAAAGTTTCTAATTGGAGCTCTAGGCTAAGCTCTGCACCTTAATTATATATTTTTTCTATGTGGTTTCCTGAAACTGGGACTAAGAGCAGTAAAACATGCTTTGGATAATATAATTTTGAACCTTCACAATGACTAAGTTACAAGGATTCACTCACCAATTGTGATATAAATTGATTTTTACTATAGAAAAGAGGTTTCTTTTTACTTCTAGTTGTAAAAACATAGCTAATAATCTTTATACTGTCCCTGCTACAAACACTTAGAAATACTAGATAAAATAAGACACCTTTTCCAGGTATATTTGATCTTGAAAGAAAATAAAGCTATCACCATGGGTCAGAAATAAAGATGGAATTGAAGACCTCATGCATAAATATTTGAATTGATGCTGTGGCTGTCCTTGGGAGAGTGTTATTGGTCTCACTAACCAAAGGCTTGAGTTTTAACAGTCATGTGGAGATATGGAATAGAAAATTGAGACTGTGGGTTGGAACAGATATCTTCAGCACAGAGTTGTGACTGTTGAGTAGAAGGGACTAAAAACAAAAAATCCATCATCAGCACAGAAGGGACAAGGGAGCTATGTCTTAGAAAATATCTCCTACAAAGACATATGCTATGAATTTGCACCCCGTTTGGGTTTGGGATTTGAATTTGCACAGTATGAGAAAATCATAACTTGAGAAATTCATCTAAAAGAGCCGAGGTCACAGTAGCCCCCGAAGCACCTGGCAGAACCAGTTGCAAACTTCTTGGAAGAGAGACACTGTTGAACCAAGCTCCACAAAATTCCTACAGGTAAATACCTTCTAAAGATTAACTCACAATCTCAAATTATAAAACATTAGATAAAAAAATCCCCATGAATGAGTTAGCAGCACAACAAATAGCAGGATTAGAATCCAAGACCTTCAAATGGTGGAACCCTCATATAGAAACCAAAATAAGGATATTTAAAATGATCAAGACATAAATTAATTATAAATATAAGAAAAAATAAGGTTTTCCATAAAGGAACAGAAATTCTGAAAGTAAAAAATAAAGTAATAGCAATAAATAAATATACCAAGTTCAGAAACTGGCTCATATATATCTGAGGTTGTATTACAAATCTGTGGAAAGAATACAATAAATGATGTTAAGAGATATAATTATTCACATGGGAGAATAAACATAATAGTACCCTCTCCTCACAACATACTAAATTAAATCTCAGGTAGAATATAGGTATAAAAATGAAAAGAAAAGTAAAGAATTTATATTTTTAGATGAAAATTGATGGATGATCTTTATGGCCACTGGGCAAGGAAGGATTTCTTTAGACATTAAAACATAAGCCACAAAGAAAAATTATGATAGACTAATTATATTAAAACAAAAACTTCTGTGTAGCAAAAGATACTAACAATATTAACACATATAAGCTTCAGACTAGAAGATATTTATAATGTATACAACCAACAAAAATCAGTTTATGCTTTGCATGAAGGAGTCTTACAAATAAATATTTCAAAAATTCAACCCAAAGTATGAACAAACAGTTCACAGAGGAGGAAATAAGGATGTCTTATAAATATAGAAATACTTTCTCTACCTCACTAGTAATCAACTAAATACAAATTAAAAAAAGAAAATTTCATTTCATATCCATCACTTAGGTAAAAATTAAAATGTGAAAGTATAAAATATTGACAATGATGTAGAATAAATAGGTATAAACAATTGAGAAAGCAGTTCGACATTATATAGTAAAGTTAAAAATGTGCATATCGTGAAGGAAGAATTCCACTTCCAGGCATATATTCTAAAAACATGTTTGTATGTGTTTGCTAGGAGACATGCACAAGGATTTTAAATTTTTGGCATTATTTTGTAATAATTGTCATAATACTAGAAAAAATTATGTCTATCAATAGAAGAAAGTACAAATAAAAGTAGTGTGTGTATGTGTATTATTTGTATAAATTTAAGGGGTACACTTGCAGTTTTGTTCCATGACTATATTGCATAGTGATCATGAAGTCTGGCCTTTCAGTGTAACCATCACTTGAATCATGTATATTGTACTCATTAAGTAAGCTCTGATTCCTACCCCCTCCTCCCCCACTTTCCAGGTCTCCAGTGTCTATTATTCCACATTCTATGTTCATGTGTATATATTATTTAGCTCCCACTTTTAAGTGAGAACATGCAGTATTTGACTTTCTGTAAAAGTGGTATATCCATACAGTGGACTACAGTAAAGCAGATAAAATGCATAAACTGCATGAGATGCATTAACATGCAGATTTCAACAACATACATTTAAGCAAGAACAAAACAAAAACAACTTGCAGAAGGATTAATATGACATTATATCATTTGTAGAAAGTTTTAGAATATGCAAAATAATATTTTACATGTTAAAAGAATATATTCATAGAGAGTAAAAGAATGAAAAGAGAGTGGAAATTCTAAACACCAATTTTAGGATATTTTTGTGAAGGGAAGTAAGGAAGGAGGAAAATGGGATCAGGGAGGGAGCGATGTGCTGGGACTTCAAATATACCTGAATTGTTTGTTTTTTCCCCACGTTTTTATTTGATAACAGGCATTCATGGGAAGTTACAAAGTTAGTACAGAGATGTCCTATGTACATTCCACCCAGTTTCCTCAATGATTACACCTTGTGTACCTATAGCCCAATATCAAAGCCAGGAGTTTGACATTGGTCCAATGTGTGTACATAGCTTCATATCATTTTTATTACATATATAGATTCAGTCAAGATTCAGAACAGTCCATCATTGCAAAGATTTCTCTTGTGCTATGTTTTTATAGTCACAACCATTTCCCTTCCCTAACATTCTTAACCTCTAGTAACCACCTAATATGCTTCCCATCACTAGAAAATTTTGTCATTTTGAGAATGTTATATAAATGGAACCATATAGTATACAACTTTGTGAAATTAGTTCTTTTTAATCAGCATAATATCCTTGGTCCTTGAGATCCTCCAAGATGCTGTATGTATCAATAATTCCTTCCTTTTCATTGCTGAGTAGTATTCCATGGCATGGATGTAACATAGTTTTCTAACCATTCACCTGTTGAGGGACATTTTGGTCTTTTCAATTTTGGCTACTATAATATGTAGTATAATACATGGTATACATATAGGTTTTTGTGCAGAAATGTATTTTTATTTCTCTGGGTTAAATACTCCAGAGTGAATTACTGGGTCAGGTGGTAAGCATATTTACTTTTAAAGGAAAATTCCTAACTATTTTGCAGAGTGGCTATAACATTTTATGTTCCTTTAACCATGTATGAGAGGTCCAGTTTCTCTCCATCTTTGCAGTCATTTGGTATTGTCACTATTTTTTTTTAGCTGTTCTAATAAGTGTGTAGTGAAGTCTTACCATAGTCTTATTTTGCATTTCTCTAATGGAAAGTGTCCCAGTTTTCTACTGATGCTGTAATAAATGACCATAAACTTAGTGGGATGAAACAACACAAACTTATTATATTACAGTTCTATAGGTCAGAAGTCTAACTCTGGTTTCACTGGGCTGAGATCAAAGTGTTGGCAGAGTGCATCCATTTCCTTGTCTTTTCCAGCTCCAAGGCTCTGCCCATATTCTTTCACTCAGGGCTGTCTTCCTCTATCTTCAAATCCAGCAACTGTGGATTGAGTCCTTCTCATATCATGTCATTTCAATGTCTTCTGTATTGATCTTCCACTTTTAAGGATCATTGTGATTGAACTGGGCCCAACTTGATGATCCAGAATAATTGTTCTATTTTAGGGTCAGCTGATTGTCACCCTTAATTCCACCTGTAGCCTCGTAGTAGTATTTTGTTTTTTATATTTTTATGTTGCATTAAAAATTTTTATATTGAAATATTTTCTAATAAATCACATCAAAAGGAGAAATTTTCCTGAAAATGTTGAGAGAGTGGATGATGATGTGGTGAGATGGGAATCGCAGTGGATTGGAGGATAATGACTTTCATCAAGATCACTTCCCTCTCTGGCCACCCACATTATTTTCTGTGATTCAAGAGGCCTGGACTAGATGGTCCCTAGAGCCCTTCGCCATGGTGGTGCTCGGAGAGTGTGTGATGACTACTCATCACTGAGGGTAAGAGATGAGAAGAGGGATCCAGGCTGTCATTCTGATTTAAAGTCTAAGGAAGAGAGATTGCTTATCTCCCCAGGGGGAGCCTGCACAATTAACTAGAATTTCATGAAGGGAGGGGGAAGACTTCTGTTTCAAAGTACTTTGGGAGGTTTCCTTATACCTGTAAATAATTATAATAATACAGAAGATACCATTAGAACATCTTATGAAAGCCTCACACACTTCTGGATTTCATAATGGGATCACTATATGATGCTTCTTGAGATCTGCTTTAAAATTTACAAACAAGGCTCGGCGCAGTGGCTCATGCCTGTAATCTTAGCACTTTGGGAGGCCAAGGCAGGAAGATTGCTTGAAGCCAGAAGTTCAAGACCAGCCTAAGCAAGAGCAAAACCCTGGGGTCGCTCCAAAAAATAGAAAAACTAACCGGGCGTTGTGGTGTGCTCCTGTAGTCCCAGCTACTTGGGAGGTTGAGGCAGGAGGCTGAGCCCAGGAGTTTGAGGTTGCAGTGAGCTATGATGACATCACTGCACTCTAGCCTCGGCAACAGAGTGAGACTCAGTCTCAAAAAATAAAATAAAATACAATTTATAAATAATTCTAAAATGTAAATGAGAAAAATACAGTGTATAAAAGTCCTAAGGGTTTAGTCAGCAGAATTCCAAATTAGAATTTAACACTTTAAGAAGCACTTATATTCTTTTTAGAAATAAACACATTGTAAATTGATTATGAGAAGATATTTATTATACACATTTTAATTAATAATTTAACTGTTACATTTTAAGCAGAAAAGAAATGTTTCTGACTTTAAACCTATTATCTAGAGCATAGTTTATATGTTCTTGCTTCATTTTGCCAGATGAGAAGGGCTAGAGCAAGAAATTAGCAAAAGGAAATCAGTTTTCTCTTCTCTCCTTGCTTCTTCTTGCTAGTAGCAACATTTTTGTTATCAAAAATTTTGGCATCAATAAAATGAAAAAGGGTTACAAAGTTCATCTATCATATGCCAACAAATTGGATAAGTTAGATGGAATGGACAAATTCCTGGAAAGACATAAACTACTAAAATTGACTCAATAAAAAAATAAAAATTCCAAATAGACCTATAACAAGTGAAGAGATTGAATTATTAATTTAAAAATTTCCCACAAAGAAAATCCCAGGCCTAGATGGTTTCACTGATAAATTATAACAAAAATTTAAAGAACAATTAACACCAATCTTCAAAAATTCTTTTCACATAGAAATACATTGGAACCCTCATTCATTGCTGATGGGAATAAAACATGGTACAATCTCTCTGGAAAACAATTTGGCAGTTCCTGAATATATTAAACATAGAGCTACTATATGACCTAGCATTTTTTTATACTCCTTGGTTTATACCCAAGAGAATAACAACATATGTCTACACAAAAACTTTCACCTGAATGCCCATGGTATTAATAGCATTATTAATAATATCCCAAAGGTAGAAATATCCCAAATGTCCATCAACTAATGAATTGATAAACAAAATGTAATATATTTATACAGTGGAATATTACTCAGAAATACAAAGAAATAAAGTATTGGCCATGCAAAACATGAATGAACCATGGAAATATTACACTTAGTGAAAGAAGTAAGTCACAATAGACCCCATGTTGCATGATTTCATTTATATATAGTGTCCAGAATAGACAAACCTATAGAAAGTTGATTATTGGCGGCCAAGGACTGGGAGGTTTTAGTTAAGTGGGGAATTATTGCTAATGGATATGGGGTTGAAATGTTACAAAGTTGATTGTGGTGATGGTTGTACAACTCTGAGTATTCTAGAAACCATTGAATTGTACAATGGTTACATTGTAAATATATGTGAATATATGTGAATTATATCTTAAGAAACCTTTTTAAACAAGTAATGTGCCTATGCATGGAGAGACAGCATAATATATAGAATCTACATAGGGAAGTGGTTAAGATCATCAATGTCAGCCAGATTGAGGTCAACCTCACTAGAACAGTTGTATGACTTTGCAACTTTCTTAATTTCTCTGTGTCTCAGTTTCTTCACCTGTAAGCATAATAATAGTGTCTATATCATAATGTTATAAATATTACATGAGTTAACAATATTCAAAGAGAATTTAAAGCAATATCTGGCACAACGTAAGTACTATGTAAGTGTTTGATAAATAAATAAATATGGTATAGGAAGACTGCAACATTTGTTCCTTGGGAAATTATATTTTATTCTGAATGTTTGACCTTCTTATTCTATGTTGCTAAAATTTCCTTTTGTTAAAAAAAAAAGGAAATGTTAGTTACGGTAGATGGCAGTTATTTTGTAATGCTTTTAATTTGCAGAAGGAGCAGTTGGCTCTTCTATATTGATCTCAAAGTATTTTTAAAAATATTTTTTGAAATTGTTCTATTCCATGAAATCCTAAATTAGGGAACTACTGGTTCAAGAATTATATCTTTTGTTCAGTGGCCCTTGGAACCTACTGGCTTAAATAATTAAAGTTTTTACATTAGAAGTTGTTATATAGACCCATAAAAAATCTAATGTCATATAGGTGATAATCATCTTGGTAGTAATTATTTATTGGGTTCCTTTGGACTCTTGGACTGAGTGATTCCAACTTGATTTAGTTGTTTTCAGGAAGTTTGACACTGAAACTGTGTATTATTAAAGGAATGTCCTTGGAAAAAATAAAAAATAAAGAAGGATATCCTGGATCCTCAACTACCTGGTAAAATGCTTATCACATAATTCTTAATGAAAGTACATTGGAATGAATGACAAGAGTGGATCACAAGTGTGTGATTTCTCAGAGAGAGAGAGAGAGAAAGAAAGAGTATCCATGGTCTTCCTGCTGGTCTCCTTTGAGACTATATAGCTATATTTGATATGTGTGAGTTTGCATGTTTCTGCTAACCTTATTCCTATGAGATTTTGCTTTGAGGCATTTATATGGTTGTGATCTTTCAGCTGAGCTTCAGAAGCCTTCTCCGCCAAGTATTAAGGAATAATTGGAATAATTTGATACCTGCCCCACAATTCTCGGTAATGTTTTCTATTAGCAGTATGGCAGATGCTGCATTTCCATGTGTTCACTATTTTGATTTCTAATTTTTCATTAAGCTTTCATGTCTCTTCTTCTTAGTCTCTGAAGACCTTTTGAATAATTACATTTGGTCTGTCTCATCTTCTGTGCTGGCACTTTTAATTTCTTGAAAAAAAACTTAAAAATACATAAGCTCCATGGAGGAGGTCTCAGTTTACTTTTTATATTCAGTGGGCTGGATAAAAAGCTTTCTTTATGCCTTGTGAACAGTTAGTACCACACTGACTGCTGTGAAAGTACTTAGTCATAATTATGCTTCCTGGACCTTTGTGAAATAGCCTGCTTGACTCAATTTTGCACACAAGTGCTTGAGAAACATCTGCAGCCTTTTTCATTACAGTGTAGGATAGTGGTTCAAAGCATGGCTCTGAGGCACCATAGCCTCTCTCAGTGTCTCAGGAACACACCTTTGATTTAGCTCCCCAAGTTTATATTTACCAACATGTAATGCTAAGGAATAGAACTGCAGTATTTTGGACCAGCCATTAGTGCCAGGAAAATTATTGCTGATCCTCTTGGTAATCCAAGAATTGGCTAGGGATTTAAAGCATTTAAAGTTGTAAGAAAGTAGGATTACTCCTTGACTCAAAAGGCTTAGCATAACCCCTGTCAGCAGCTAAATTATTGTCTTAAGAGAAAGAAACTTAATGGTAACCAGAGTATTGCTTAATATCTGCTACTGTTTTAAGCATTTTCCACAGTATTTCATCGTGTCTTAATGTTACTAAACTTTATATTGCAATTGCTTAGAACTGCTTTAATTGAAGCAACTTAAATTTACATATCCTACTGAGCCACTTTGTGCATGAAATGCCAAAATGTGACAGTGGTTCTTTTTTATAGATTACAAAGCTAGAGACAGTAGGTTATAGATCTTATTTGTGAAGAACTAGCATTGAACAGGGATAATGAGAAGGATTAGAGGGAATTTATGAAACAATTGATGAAGGAAATCCCACTCCCTGCATCCTATGTCACCAAACTGTGCTGTCTGGGTAACTCATTTTTGGTATACAACCACTAAAAAGATTAGGCAATTGTTTCAAATATTAATGACATCTCTACAACTGAACTGTGATCTTGATTTTACACTGGTCCTCATGGTGTTATATCATGGAACTCAAGACTGAAGGGCCATCATTCTGAAAAGTCATGGTTGGTAACATAACAGAGAATGGTTATATAGGATTCTTATTATCTCATTAGAATAATTTATTATGGCCTTTGGGGTGTGTTTTTTACTTAATACTATAATTTTTGGTTACTTGGTTTCTTTGATATGTCCCCATGTATTGTTCAAGGCCCATTTTGTTGTACACACTGGTTGCAAGTGGTGATAATTCAACTTAGATGAATCAGATTGTTGAAATTCCAAGGGGGTAGGTCTAGATCCAAAGATATCAAAGATATCAAAGTTCCATTGCACAGCTCAGTTTTTCTCTGTATTGACATTATTCAAGCAGACTTTACTTCTATAACCTTGTGACCAACTTACATACTCTGCCTCAAGGGTTACATCTTATTGTTTCAACAACCTCAATAGAATGTCAGCTTCTCTGTTCTCCTAGTTTTAATAAGTCTCAGGATCAAATCTCACTGGACTGATGTAGGTCACATGACCACCATTGAACCAATCACTGTAGCCAGGAGAGGGCCATGCACCACAACTGCCTGAGATGGGAAAGTGTGGCATCTTCCAAGGAAAATCGTGGAATCATTATCAGAAAATAGAAGAATGAATCTGTCCTTCTCACCTCACAAAAAATACATAACTTGAATTTGTTCCTACTTTAGGAACTATTTTCAATTATATCTGCTTTCCTTTTCTGCATGAACATGCCCTTTCTTTCCTCCGTAACAAACTTCTACCTTTATCATCACCCAGGACATCACTACATACTCCATGGAAACAGGTAGGAGTAATGCCAGATCAGTGAAAACAGAAAAACTTAACCCCTGTTCCTGCCAGGACAAGGGTTTCAACAGACATCTTCCAGAGACTATGCCAAAGCCTACCCACTTCTGATGGATGGTGTTGACCATTCTGTTGCTTTCTGTGCTGCAGTTCACATTGGACTGCCAAGTAATTTTAGAAAACTCCTCAGTGAAGATTTTGTAAACATAATAGAGATTGAGACCTATAGTTATGCCATACTACTCATTCAGCCTAACATCTTTTTCTCCATCGACCCAAAGTTCTTCTCTTTAGCTAAATATTATTATTGTCAAAGATCAACGAATACTTTTGTAATATTGAAAGAAGGCCCAACTACTCCTTTTCAAAAAGTGTAATATCAACCTGAATTAAAATCAATACAGTATAATTGTTTTTGTCAAAATAACAATGAAATACATTGGTGGTCAGAGTCCCTCTTCTAGTGGCAGAGAAAGAGTCTAGAATGATTCACCTGCTCAGGATATGGGTGGCTCTCAAGAAATGAAAAATACAAACCAGAATAAATTTTCACATTGCAAAAGGTATTATATTATCCCACTTTTACCCAGATTGCAGTATTCTTGTTTTTAATTCAGAACCTCTATTCTAGCATTTTATTGACTGATTTATAAAAACAAACAAACAAACAAACAAAACTTCACTATTTCAAAATGATTAACAACTCATTTGGAAATTAATAAAGTCCTCGAAAAGTTTTAAAGAGTTTTTAGATTCACATTTTAGTTTTTTACTTTAAAAACATTGTTTTTTGTTAGATTTTAGCCTTTTACAATTTATTGTTAATTAAAAACAAAATCAACAATAAGCATGAAATCTAAGCTGTAGTCTAGCACAGCCTCTCAGATGCTTGTTGCCCTGACATTCTGATGCATTCTTTTCTTTGAAGACCTTGAGTGTTATGTTATCAGCACTATCCAAACAATTAATGTAATTCAGTGAAAATGCCCCTTCAGCAGAAATAGTTTCTTCTGGATGGAGGCTAAACTGCCATTAGAATGAAGAAGAGTTATGTAAGACCATTTTTGTCCAAAATGATTGGGCTGAATTCCAGATTTCTCTAATGAAACCTTGCTGAATAACTGCTATGCTTGCAGCTATAAAAGTATTCAAAATCAAGTGTTGATTCTTGCCACTTGATCTACTACTTTAAAACCAGAGTTCTAAAAGCTAAATCCAAGTGATTGTTTGAAGAAATTGATTGTACAGGAATTTACTTTTGAAGATAGTAAGTGGGCCAGAATCTAGGATGTGAGCATTTTAGTTGTTAAGACTTTTGTTGAAGGAGATCTGTCTGATAGCATGGAGTTTTTCCATTGGCCTTTGGCAAATAATACCATCATTCAGAACTCAGAAGACCATTTATAAATTAAAGATGATGATACTTCTATCTTCCTACTTTCTCTGAAATATTCTGAAAACTTCAGTTCAAGATCTAAGTATTTTTATTTTACTCTTTAGCTATAAAATAACTTTATTTTATCAATCTTTAAGAACTTTGCAATCAAGAAGATTTAATGATCTGATCTCAGGAGAAAACATTGTGACTGACAAGAATAATACTTCTCTTAGGAAAACTAGATATGTTAACTTTGTGAGAGGAATGATTTTGTGGTTTTTATTTCTGAATACAAATAACACACATAAACTTTAAAAATAATACTGGCTAAAGATTGATATTAAAAGACTACTGAGGTTCTGAAGTAAATATATCTAAGTGCCAGAATGTTTCTTTTTTGTGAACGGCGAGCCACGTATACTTCTGCTGTTAAATTATAATCTTATGGTGTCTCAAAATTCACAACCTTATATTTTTTGGCTTCTTAGTCTATGCAGAAAAAAATGTAATATTGATATTTTTAAAATTTTTAGCTGTTGCATTATATATTGCTGCATAGCAAACTACCCTAAAACTTAATGGCTTAAAACAATAACCCTTCTTACTGTTTCTTATGATTCATCAACCTAGACTGGGCTGTGCTGGGCAATAATTTGCTGGTGGCCACTCGTGGCTGTATTTAGCTGGCAGGTCAGCAGTGAGCTGGGGCTCGGCTCAGCTGGGATGCTGGGATGACTGGGCTTCTTACTCTCTGGGCCTCTCCCTTTTCACATGGTCTTTCCATGTGGTCTTTCTAGCAGCTGAATTTCCTACACAGCAGTTTTCGGAGTACCCAAGAGGGCAAAAGCAAAAGTTTCCAGGCCTCTTAATGCGACACCCAGAACTGGCATAGAGTCACTTTTCCAGCACTCTATTGGTTAAAGCAAGTCACAGGATATCCCAGATTCAAGGAGAGAGGAGGACACAAGGGCATGGATACTGGGAAGCATGGCTCATTGGGGGCTACCAAAGAAATAATATCTTGTATTAGTATTTGTCAAGTCATGCAGACAATGTACACTATTTCTATATTCATTATGAGAAATAGCTGTTATGCATACACTCTATTGTGTCCTGGGTAGATGGATTTATCCCAGTTCCTTTTACTAGGGCTTTCTTTAACCTTTGTTAGTCTCTGCAAAGTATCTTATGTATATAAATCATTGTAAGTAAGATAGACGTGGCCTAGCTTTTGTAGAGGTGACAGTTTATGAAGAGAGGCAGATGTGATCAAATAACTAAACAAATATATGTGTACATATACGTGTGCATTTATAATATATTATAAATGATAAAGGGAAAATATATGGTGTCCCAAGAGTACATGAATACTAGGAAAGGGAAGTCATAATAATATTCCCTGAGGAAGAGATGTGGTGTTTAATTAAGATTTTAAGGATAAGAGGAGGAGAACAGTGAAATGATGAAGAAGGAGAGAGATTCATTCCAGGTGGTGACCTTGAGGTGGGAGAGAATATGGCATTGCAGGGTGTGTGGAGTTTGAGGAAATGAAAACTGACAATGTGACTGTAATGCAGAAAGCTCAGGAACAAGCAATTTGAAGTGGCTGCAATGGAAAACGGGAGCCAGAGCACATAGAGCCTTTTTGGCCATGATAAGCATTTTTAAGAGCAATAGAATACCACTGAAGTATTTAAGAAATGAGGTGGGGATGACAGCAAATAATCAGATTGACAGTTTATAAATATAAATCTAATCTCTGTGTGGAGAACTGATTTAAGAGGCCAAGAGTTAATGTGGAAAGACTGATTAGGTTATTACAAAAGCCTAGGTGCCATGATGGCGGGGAGGTAGATATGGAGATAAACATGCGGATTTAGTGGATGTTTATGAAGCAAAATAGACAGGACTTGGTTTGGTGTGGCATGGGAAAGTAAAAGAGAGGACGAGTGGAAGATGTCTACTGGTTTTCTTGTTTGCAGAACTTATGCCTGGTATGTATGTAGGTAGGTAGGTATATGTACGTCTGCCAGTCTGCCTGTCTCTGCATGCAAATCCAGTGTTAGTGTAGGGGTGGGGAGAGGTAATCAAGAACTTGGGTTATATATTTAATTTGAGATACTTTTAAGAAATTTAGGAAGGGATGTTAAATTAGATCCAGGAGTTTGAATGAGAAGACAGGTCTGATTTGGAGATTAAATTTGTGATTAATTGATGATGATTGAAACTGGGCACACAAAGGAGATCATTTAGGGAGAGACAATAGATTGAGATGAAGATTTAGGACCAAGCCTTGAGGAACTGAACCTTTGAGAGTCTGAATTAAGGAGTGTGAGCACGCAAAATGGACTAAGAAAGTAGGAGAAATTCAGAAGAGTGTGATGTCACAGACATGGGGGGGGTGTGGAGAGATTAAAGAAGAAGGGATTGAATAGCAACATAAAATGCTATAGAAGGGTAAATAAGAGGAGGAATGACAAATGCCTGTTGCATTTACTGATAAGAGAAGGTAGTGGTAACCTTTCCAAAGCTGTTTCAGTGCAGGTAGTGAGGCAAGCCATACTGAGGTAGATTGGAGAGTGAGGGAGCAGTGAGAAAAGAAATACAGATAATGAATGTAGCTCTTCGAAGCGTTATAGGGTGAAGCAAAATTTTAGAGGGACAAGAGATAAGAGGTAAGGGATAGAATAGAGAGTGTGGGAGCACAGCTAGAAGGATTAGTTCGAGGATAGACTCTCTCTACTGATTGCCTTACTACTAAGCATCTAATTCAAAAGTAGCTATCCTGTCCAAGGTACTGTTTATAAATGATTTTCCTCATACTCTTATTTCCTAAAGAATAGGAATAAATGTAATAATACTTATGGTTGTCAAAAACTGTGAAAGATGGCCGGGCGCGGTGGCTCACGCCTGTAATCCTAGCTCTCTGGGAGGCCGAGGCGGGCGGATTGCTCGAGGTCAGGAGTTCGAAACCAGCCTGAGCAAGAGCGAGACCCCGTCTCTACTATAAATAGAAAGAAATTAATTGGCCAACTAATATATATAAAAAATTAGCCGGGCATGGTGGCGAATGCCTGTAGTCCCAGCTACTTGGGAGGCTGAGGCAGGAGGATTGCTTGAGCCAGGAGTTTGAGGTTGCTGTGAGCTAGGCTGACGCCACGGCACTCACTCTAGCCTGGGCAACAAAGCGAGACTCTGTCTCAAAAAAAAAAAAAAAAAAATTAAAAAAAAAAAAAAAACTGTGAAAGGTTTGAGTTTTATCTTATTTGTAAGTTAAGATGTTAGCCTCACATAGTTTCATGGATACTGTCAGAAGACATGAGACTCCTGAGTCAGAAACCAAAGACTTTATTGCTCATGACACTATAAGCAGCATGAGCTCTATGTTTGTGTCTCCAAGTTCTATGGAGGCAAAATGGAGCAGCCAAGTTGGGTACAGCATACATAGTGGGTTTTTGTCACAGCTGAGGAACTGTGCGTTTAGGGAACCCAAATCTTTTATAATAGGTTATAGCAAACCTAACTAAACTTTGCCCTGGAGGGAGACATTATCTTTATTATATTGGACAATAAACAAACCTTCCTTCTGCTCTAGCAGGAAATGCTATCCTTCTTTATATTCTAAGGCTGTTTCCTCTACAAACATTCTTTAAAAGACAGTGCTGACCAAAAGCTTTCAGAGTCTCTGCTGAGAAGACATGCATGAGACAACATGCATGAGAGACTCATGGAGAATTGTCTTCCAACAATAATATTAACTAGAACTTATAGGCATTACCTACATACTAGGCACTAAGCTTACATTTATTTTCTAGTCCAGTGCTCACTATGAGATACTGCATTAGTCTGCTTGGGCTACCATAATAAAATACCACAGACTGGGTAGCTTAAACAATAGAAATTTATTTTCCTACAGTTCTGGAGGCTGTAAGACCAGGTCAGGGTGCTAGCAGGATTAGTTTCTGGTGAGGCCTGTCTTCCTGGCTTGTAGACAGCTGTCTTCTCCCAGTGTCATCACATGACCTTTCCTCTGTATGTGTGGCCTCCTGATGTCTCTGTCTCTTTTCATAAGGTCACCAGTTTTATTGGATTAGGGCTCCACCCTTATGACCTCATGCAACCTTAATGACTTCCTGAAGGCCCTGTCTCCACATGGTCACATTGAGGGTTAGGGCTTCAACATATGAACTTTGGGGGTTATAATCAATATATATAATATTCTAAAGGCTATTTATTACTTACTATAACTATGTTACAGATGAGAAAACTGAAGTTCAGGAAGGTTAATAAACTTGAACAGGATCACACAAGTCAAAGTAATGGAATGGGGTTTGAACTGAGCTCCAAGCCCAAGGGCTTAACTACTCTTCTAGAGTAAAGACATTGTATTTTTAGGTATTTCAGGGGGGCAAGTAATTCTTGAATGAGGATCACTGATCTTGTGAAAGAACATTACAGTATGAGCCATACCTTATTAGCCAGACTTTCTTCTTCTCTCCCTCCCTCTTTCCTAGCATACATTTTTTTCATATAGTATTCAACATGTATTTATTGCATCTAGGTGCTAAGGATCCATCAGTGAACAAAACAAAATCCTTGGCCTCATGGAACTTACATTCGAGGTACTGTGTTCAATATTTCTCACTATCCCTCTTCACACAACCCTAGTTCTGCAACATTTATATTTTATGTATATCTGAAAGGGAAAGGGACCTACTATTTACCAAATATTTTTTTTTATTAGAACATGATTTTTATTTCATCATATTATGGAGGTACAAGTATTGTTAGGGTTACAAATATTGCTCCTGCCCTCTCCCTCCCCCCGAAATGTCCAATCCCCTGGTGATATGCATCATACAAGTTATGGAAACATACATCATTTCCTCCTCCCCACTCCTGCCTGCCCACCACCTGCTAGAAAGTTTTTGTTTTGTTTTGTTTTGTTTTGTTTAACATTTTGGTTACATTGTATATCTTTGCCTCTCCCTAAGAAGGGTTACAGTTATGCCTTCCCTCCAGAATGCTTGTCCCATCCCTAAGATTGGGTCCCCCCCCCACCACCACCGAATCTCTGGTGGGTATTGCCACCATTTGAAAATCGAAGTTTAAATCAGTCAGTACCAATTTGATGGCGAGTAGATGTGGAGCCCATTGTCCAAGTCTTGTGTTGCCTCACTTTGGATAACAGGCTTAAGCTTAATCCAGGATAGCATAAATGGTGCTAGCTCACTGTCATTTCTTAGGATTGAGTAATATTCCATTGTGAGCATATACCACATTTTAATTATCCACTCATGAATTGATGGGCACCTGGGCTGTTTCCATGATCGTGCAATAGTGAATTGTGCTGCTATAAACATTCGTGTGCAGATGTCTTTATAATAGAATGTCTTATGCTCTTTTGGGTAGATGCCTAACAATGCTATTGCAGGGTCAAATGGTATTTCTATTTCTAGCAAAAGTAAAAAAGGATAAAGATGGCCATTATATAATGGTGAAAGGGAAGATCCAACAAGAAGATTTAACAATTCTTAATGTCTACGCACCCAATACAGGAGCAACCAATTACTTAAAGCAAACCTTGTCTAATATAAACACCTTGTTATATAACACTACCATAGTAGCAGGGGACTTCAACACCCTATTTACCAAATATTAATGATATATTAAGTATATTCACTTATGTTATTAAATAATTGATGGCCTATTGTGATTGTGGCTGCCCCATTTAAATTCTTAATTTTGATTGAGGACATACATGTTGATTTTGTGATTGATCAGGGAAACTTTGAAAGTTCAAGTGGTTAGGTATGTTTATGAACAATGCACATGTGTGTATGTGTATCTATGTATATGTTTGTAGATTTTCCCTTTCTGCGTCAAAAAATCCGTGATAAGTTCAAAGACTGATTTGAAATTGTAACACAGATTGCTGTCTTCAGGGTTACAGTCTTTGGTGGTGAAGCTAGAATTAATCAGTTTTTCACAGTTTAAAATCTAGATGTGTGTGTGTGTTTAGAAACTTGAGTGAAGAAGCATGACTTGGGTTTGGGAGGTGTCGCATGGGTTTGGTGATAAAGAGTTTGGGGAAAAATGAAAAGAGAACCGAAAATCAGGACCACTCTTGAAACCATGTTCAAGTTTTAGGTAGTCTGCAGCAGCCTTGTTTCTTTTGGTTCCAGCCTGCTTTCTTCTAGCTTTTGCTATCTGTGTAGGTTTTGCCTAAATATCATTTTCCTTGCAGCATAAAAACATTGCTTAAAGTGCACTTAAAAGAGGAGAAAGTTGTTTTCAATTAAAAAATTAAATGCATTTCAAGATATCTTTCCTACATTTATTAATATATTATAAAACTATTTGGAGTCAAGGCACATGCATTAAGGCTAACATTATTTTTGTGAAGATTGATTCCAACTGGCTCTTTTCTTTGGTTTTCTGGGGCACCATGTTTTATTTATTTGAGCAGCTGTGATTTGGGATGCATGATTCACTGTTACTTTAATATCATCACTCTAATCTCTTGAAGTGTAGTATTTTGTTTTTATAGTTCACAACTGGGAATTAGTAAATTAACCTCAGCTGTCACCAGATGTTACATAGATATAAAGAAAGATTTCTTAGCACAGTCACTTTTCATGTTAATAAAAAGCAAATAATAGTCAATCCACCAGGTTGTTACTTTTTGTTTTAAGAAATATTCACCTGCTTTGATTTATTAAAATTATTTTTGAGGTTTTTATTTAAATGACAAGCAAAGTTGACAGGATTTAGGCTATTTTACCTTTATATATTCTACTGCATTTTCTAGGTTACTGTTATTAAACTTGTATTTTTTTTTTTTTTTTTTTTTTGAGACAGAGTCTCACTCTGTTGCCCTGAGTAGATTAGAGTGGCATCATAGCTCACTGCAACCTCAAACTCCTGGGCTCAAGTGATCCTCTTGCTTCAGCCTCCTAAGTAGCTGGGACTACAGGCGTGCACGACACCGGCTAATTTTTCTATTTTTAGTAGAGACGGGTCTCAGTCTTGGTTAGACTTGTCTCAAACTCCTGAGCTCAAGTGATCCTCCTGCCTTGGCCTCCCAGAGTGCTAAGATTACAGGTGTGAGCCACTGCACTCAGCCGGTTTGCTATCATTAATTTTTTTTCTAAATATGTTCACTTTTTGTATCCATAAACTGATTAAAATTCCTAGTTGGTATGCTGGAAGAGACTTTGGGCAAATATGTGTTTCAAATATAATCTCACTCAACATGCTCTATATAGCCCAAATTTAGTATAATAAAAATTTTAATTGATATAGTTTTGTTAGGAAGCAGTTATAACTATAGCTTTACATTTTGTTGTACTTTTGAAGCAAACATTAAGGAGTCAGTAGCTCTTACCAATTATTAAGAAGATGAGCTATAGAGCTAGATTATCGAGGTCTAAATTCTGATTCTCAACGTGTGAACTTTTACAAGTTGCTTAATATCTCTGTGCCTCTGTTTCTCTAACTGTAGAATGGAAATAACATGATACATCTCATAGAATTGTTTATTATATTTAAATAAGGTAATATACATACTGTACAGTAGTTAGTACAGTGTTAAATACCCATTAAATAAAAGGTAGCTTTTAATTACTGTTTTTATAATGTACTTTTTATAAAGTAGAGCCCCAGAGAGTGCCTTTGTTAGAATTCAGGAAAGTGAGTAGTTGGGTTCAGTAATTCAGTTTTATCAGTGCTCCCAGACTTAATCAACTCACAGTCTCTCATAGAAGGAATTGAACAAATGAACTCACAAATGACTAATTTAAAGTCTACTTCCCACTGAGTGACAGAGTCTGATTTCTCTCTCTTTGAATGTGAGCTGGCCTAGTGGCTTGCTTGACCAATAGAATGTAACAGAACTGAGCATCTATGACTTCTAAGGCTAGATAACAGGAAGTTTTGCAGCTTTCACTTGAATCTTTTATTTTATTTCAGAGTATTATGGGGGTAAAAACACTTTGGTTACATAAATTGTCTTTGCACCACCTGAGTCAGAGCTACAAGAGTGCCCATTCTCCAGACAGTGCACACTGCATTTGTTAGGTGTGAATTTACCCATCCTCTCCTCCCCCACCACCTGCCCGACACCCTATGAATGCCACTTTCTATATGTGCACATAAGTGTCGATCAATTAGTACCAATTTAATGGTGAGTAGATGTGGTGCTCGTTTTTCCATTCCTGTGATACTTCACTTAGAAGATTGGTCTCCAGCTCCATCCAGGATAATACAATAGGTAGTTCACCATTTTTTATGACTGAGTAATACTCCATGGTATACATATACCACATTTCATTAATCCACTCATGTATTGATGGACACTTAGGTTAATTCCACATCTTTGCAATTGTGAATTGTGTTCTTATAAACATTTGAGTGCAGATGTCCTTTTTATAGAATGTCTTCTTTTCCTTTGAGTAGTTACCCAGTAATAGGATTGCTGGATCAAATGTTGGTTCTACTTCTAGTTTTTTGAGGTATCTCCAAACTACTTTCTATAGAGGTTGTACTAGTTTGCAGTCCCACCAGCAGTATATGATTGTTCCTATCTCTCTGCATCCATGCCAACATTTATTGTTTTGCGACTTTTTGCTAAAGGCCGTTATCATTGGAGATAATTGATATCTCATTGTAAATTGTCTCAAAGAACTCAAAAAGGATAAGAAAACCAATCATAAACCCAGGAGAAGGAAAGAAATAACTACGATCAGAGCAGAACTAAATGAAATCACTAACAAAAGAACTATATGGAAGATTAATGAAAAAAAAAAAGTTGGTTCTTTGAAAGATAAACAAAATTGACACACCTCTTGCTAGATTGACCAGAAGCAGAAAAGAAAGGACTGTAATATGCTCAATCAGGATTGAAAGGAGAAATTACAACTGATACCACAGAAATAAAAAATATCATCTATGAATACTCTAAAAATCTCTATGCACATAAACTTGAAAACATAGAGGAAATGGAAAAATTCTTAGAAACACACAGCCTTCCTAGGCTCAATCAGGAAGAAATAGAATTCCTGAACAGACCAATATCAAGTACCAAAATTGAAGCAGCAATAAAAACAATCTTTCTAAAAATAAAAGTCCAGACCAGATGATTTGACACCTGAATTTTACCAGTCTTACAAATAACTAGTACATATCTTGCAGAAATTATTCCACAACATTGAAAAGGGAGAAATCCTCCCCAACATGTTTTATGAAGCCAATGTCACTCTTATACCAAAGCCAGGAAAGCACTAAACAAAGAAAGAAAACTACAGATCAATATCCCTTATGAATATAGCTGTGAAAATTCTCAATAAAATACTAGCAAATTGAATTCAGCTGCTAATAAAAAAAAAATAATCCATCACAACCAAGTGGGCTTGATCCTAGAGGTGCAGTGATAGTTCAACATATGCAAATCTGTAAATGTAATTCACCACATAAATAGAAGTAAAAACAAAGACCATCTGATCCTCTCAGTAGACACAGAAAAAGCATTGCACAAAATTCAGCACCCTTTTATGATAAGAATGCTTAATAAAATAGGAATAGACACGACTTACCTCAAAATGACAAGAGACATATACAACAAACCCACAGCCAACATCATACTAAACAGGGAAAAATTGAAAACATTCCTGCTTAGAAGTAGAACCAGACAAGGTTGTCCTCTATCACCACTTCTATTCAACATAGTACTGGAATTCCTAGCCAAGGCAATCAGACCCTTCTCAATGTTGTGAAATAATTTCTGCAAGATAGGTACTAGTTATTTGTAAGACTGTTAAAATTCAGGTGTCAAACCATCTGGTCTGGACTTTTATTTTTAGGAAGATTTTTTTATTGCTGTTTCAATTTTGGTACTTGATATTGGTCTGTTCAGAAATCGAGGGTATGTGAATGGGGACAGAGTAGGTCAAACTATTTCACTTTTCTGATGATATGATCTTGTATCCAGAAAACCCCACAGACTCCTGGAATTAATAAATGAGTTCAGCAAAATCTCAGGTTACACAATTATACACAAATCAGTAGCAGTCATATATGCCAACAATATTCAAAGTGAGAACCAAATCAAAGACTCAATAACTTTCACAATAACAACAAAGAAAATAAAATACCTAGGAATATATTTAAATAAGGAGGTGAAATACCTCCACAGGGAGAAGTACGAAACACTGAGGAGGAAATAGCAGACGATGTAAACAGGTGGAAAATCATGCCATACTCATAGATCAGTAGAATCATAGTTGTTAAGATGTCTATACTATCCAAAGTGATTTACAGATTCAATGCAAGCCCTGTTAAAATACCAACATCATTTTTCTCAGATTTAGAAAAATAATTCTACACTTTGTACGAAACCAAAGAAGACCCCATATAGCCAAAGCAACCTTAAGCAAAAAGGACTTCAAGTTATACTACAAAGCTATAGTAACCAAATCTGCATGGTACTGGTACAAGAACAAACATAGACCAATGGAACAGGACTGAGAACCCAGATATAAAACCACCCTCATATAGCCATCTGATCTTGGACAAAGCAGACAAAAACATACACTGGGGAAAATAATCCCTATTCAATAAATGGTGCTGCAAAAATTGGATAGCCATGTATAGAAGACTGAAACAGAATCTGCACCTCTCACCTCTCACAAAAATCAACTCATGATGGACAATAGACTTAAACCTAGGCATGAAACCATAAGAATTCTACCAGAAAATATTGGAGAAACTCTTATAGACATTGGCCTAGGCAAAGAATTTATGATGAAGAGCCCCAAAGCAATCATTGCAACAACAAAAATAAATAAATGAGACCTGATCAAATTAAAAAGCTTCTGCACAGCCAAGGAAACTATCATTAGAGCAAATAGACAACCTATAGACTGGAAGAAAATATTTGCATACTATACATCTGATAAAGGGCTAATAACTAGAATGTATATAGGACTCAGGAAAATCAGAAAGAAAAATCCAGCAACCGCATTAAAAAGTAGGCAAAGTGCTTGAACAGAAACTTTTTAAAAGAAGATAGGCTAATCATGAAAAAATGCTCAACATCTCCAATCATCACTTGAATCTCTTAGAAGTCTCCCCCACAGGGAAGCCAGCTGTCACATAAGAAATCTGACCATGCTGCTGGAGAGCCTACCTGGGGAGGTTCTGAGACTGCCTAGAGAAGAGAGGGAGGGGCTGGCTCAGCTAAGCCCAGGCTTCCATCCATCTCCACCAAGACAACAGGTATTTGAATGAAGCCATATTGGGCTTCCAAACTAGTCCAGCCACCAGTGAAACACCACCATGTGACCCACAGGGAGCAGAAGAATCAAACAGCCCAGTCTTTGAAAATCTGACCCACAGGTCATGAACATTATAAAATAATTATTGTTATAAGCCATTCAGTGTTGGATGGTTTGCTTCCCCACATTAGATGACTAGGACCCACATATTCATATGTCCTTAGAGCCTTGGAGGAGTGGCTGAAGTAGGTAGACAGAATTGTGTAACCTCAACCTGAAGAATCTTTTTGGTCAGAGGGGAGTTCAGTCAAGCTGACTGCCCAGGAAACACTTGGGAGCAATGCTGTTGATTGTTTTTTGTGATTATGCATTCCCTACCTTCAAAACTCCTCAGGGGGACCTCTCTTCCTAAGTTTTGACAGAAAAACTCATTCACTTGCTCACCTGTAGTGGACATTAGCATGAACATATATGGTAACAGAGAAGCAAACAAAGTACTCCCAGAATTCGTGTCCTTGGAGCTGTACAACACTATGGCCTTTCCAGCCACCCACCTACTCTGTAAGTCTTAGATACTCCTGTGCGGAGAGAAGAGGGAGCCTTGATTTTACTGTGAAAATCCTCAGATAGCAGAGGAACCTATGATCTGAATGAAGACTACTTTTAACTAAGTTAGTTATTTGCCACTAGGAAAATATGGAAATTAAGATAGGAATTAAGTATAGGAATCAAAAAATGTAAACAGTTATTTTTTAGCACCGTTGAGTTTGTAGCTTGTGAAATAAATATCTGCCATATTAATTAAATATGTGAAATATGACTGGTAAGCCAATTAGAATATGCCCATTATCTGATTAGCTCATTTCTTCCTGGGTCCATTTATTCTTTTGTTGTGATCAGAACCCTTTTGTCTGCTCCAGTACATACTTTTGCTGGGAAGCTAAATTAATCATCAGGCTCTTTGCTCATCACAGTGTCTGCACAAGGGTAAGAGGAGAAGCTCGGTCATGCCAGCGGGTGCTAAACCTGATGAACCGCCTCTGCCCTACAATAGAGAACACCTCTTCAGTGATTAGAAGTCTTGTGCTATCCCTCACCCCCATTCAGTATTGTTGCCTTCTGTGCATACTAAATAAATTATAGCTCCCTGGTTACCATTTATCTCCTTCTAATGTGACTACTCTACCAGTGATGATAAGATTAATCTATAGATATGTTTACACTGTTAATTAGGTTACATTCAAGGCTTGTTTTGGCTTTGTAATGTACTGTCTTTTAATGCTATCTCCTCAGATATCATATTTCATTTATTATGTGTTGACTTTATTAATTTAGCTCAGAGTCCTAGGTATTGCTTAAAAGGGTCACTCTATTCCCATCCTATCCCACAAGACTTTTAGTGCAATGCCAAGTGCACTGAACAAGAAAAATCTCAGCAAATAAGAAAAGGGAAGTATTTACATAATTTCCCCTAGGAACTGAAAGGAAAGGAAACTTAACATCTCATTCTTCCCCCAGTAATTGAGTTATAGATTGTATTGTGCAATTTACAATTCCTATGCTTAAAAGAGCTCAGGGTTACCTCTATTCATAAGTTTTGACAGGAAAAACCTGTTCATTTGTTCATTAATTTATTCATCAAGCATTTATTAATCCCTATTAGTAGTACCAAGATCCAAGGTAGATACAGTTTTGTGAAGGGAATGTTAAAAGTACATAAACTACAATAAATGCCTGAAATGTTTAACATCATTAATAATCAGTGAGATGTAAATTAAAACCCCAATGAGATACAAATACACACCTACTAAAATGACTAACATGAAAAAGGCAGATGATGCCATGTATTGATAAAGATATGGAGCAACTGTAACTCTGGGAGTGTAAAATAGCACAACCAATTTGGAAAACTTTCAGTTTCCCTCAAAAAGTTGAATATACTAATATACTTGAATATACTAATAAAAGTTGATATATCTATCCTCTCACCTTGAAATTCTAATCCCAGATTGTGTTAGTTATCTGCATAACAAATTACCACAACTTAATGGTTTAAAACGACAGTAAACACATATTATCTCATATAGTTTCTTGGGGATCAGGAATTCAGGAGTGGGCTTAGCTAGGTAGTTTGGCCTCAGGATCTCTTGTAAGGTTCAGTTAATATGTTGGTCAGGTCTGCCGTCATGTGAAGTGTTGAGTGGGGCTGTAGCCTCTGTTTCCGAGGTGGCTCACTCACATGACTGATAAATTAAGAATGGCACATGTAGGTGTCTCCCCCAGGTACCTTCTGATCTTGGCTAGTGCATCTCCCTGTCTCTGTCTCCTTTATTCTGAATATCGCCCATCAGTTCTCTGATGATTTACGATGCTCTAAGAGGGTCCATCTGTAGGTGGGCATCTACTTGCAACTTCCAGTGCTCTCCTTGAGAGCAGTGTGTGCAGGCTGCCTGTAGTCTGCTGTCTTTGCTTCCACCCCCAATTCTTTTCTCATGAATTTTTAAGAAAAACAGATGAGAATGTTTGGTATTTGAGATTTTGTAAACTGATTTTGTATATGTATATGTGTGTGTGCATGTGTGTGTATGGTTGGCCTTACAGTGTAAACAGTTCCCTAGATTATTAAAAATTCTTCTAAAGCATCATTTTCAATTGTTATACTCCATTGTAGGACTACTGATAGTTTATGTAACTGTTCTGTTATTGATGGACATTTAGGTTATTTCTCATTAGTTAGGTAATGCCGTGGAGTTGTACATGAAGGGATTTTCTTTACAGTGTTGAGGATTATTTCCTTGGGGTAGGGTTTCAGAAATGTTCTAGATCAAAACATATGATTCATATTTCCATTTTGCTTTCTATAGGGTTTAAGTTATTGTATACATCCATCAGTGATGTACAAAAGGACTTATTTCACTATACTTTGGTTAGATGAAAACTTTGTTCATGTGTTTATTGACTATTGTAATTGATAAAAATGGTTGAATTGAGCCTGAAAGAAAGTAAATAGCATTTCAAATGTCAATTGTATTTGAAAAGACAAAAATGGGGAAGGTGATTTCTGCAGTGTTCATGGCATGACAAACAAAGCCATGCAATGTCAAACTAATGGAATTGCAAGTAGTTTAGCATAAAAGCTTAGAGCCGTAGTTCTCAATCTTGGTTGCACAGTAGAACCACCTGAGGGAGAATTTAAAAGTCCCCAATGTGTAGGCCTTACTAGACCAATAAAATCAGAATATGTGGGTGTAGAACTCAGGCATCAGTAATTTTTAAAACTCTCTAGTTGATTCCAATGTGTAAGCAAAATTGAAAACCACTGGTGTAGAGTGAGTGGAATTGGGGTAGGATGTAATTAGAGATGAAACTGAAAAGTTGAAGACCCTATGTAGCAAGGCAGAATGCTCTGGGACAAAGGCAATTTGGCAAATGATGTTAGGTTTGTGTTCATCCCTTATCACCTTGGAGTCCTTTATATTTTTTCATACACTTGTGTATTAGTAATACTCCCAACCAACATTTAGCACCTGTATCTCCTCGTGGAAAGGCTGAACAAGCACTCACTCCCACCCCTACCCTCCAACTCTGGAAATCTGGGAATTTTTGCTCCACACTCTCAGGGCACAGCCTTCAGCACTGATTGATGATGATAGGACCTAAATCATCCAGCTTCCTCTCCCCTAATCAGGACAATTCTGAAATGTGATCTATACTAGTACTACCCAAAGTAACCAATATATGAACTTTTCCTTACTATCCAAGACAAGATGAGCTGTGCTAAGTGTAAATGTACCCACTGCTTCCTTTACAAAAAAATACTTCTATGAAAGAAAGATCAGCTGAGATAAATAGTGGGCGTGGAGACTTAGCTGCAAGCATCTTATCTCATCATGGGCCAGTAACACATAATTCATGGACCGCAGAGATCTGCAAACCACACTTTGGGTAGCACTGACTTACACTGCCTCCAGAGTGCCTACAGCAGTGAGCTTAAGTCACTCTCTGTGGATGTGCTTTGCCATTGAACTCTTGCCTGGCCTCCTTTCTTTCCCTCTTTTATTTCCTGTGCCTTGTTTTACTCTGGGGACTCTTTGTTATAAATTACCTCCACATGACTCTTTGTATCAATGTCTGTTTCTAGGGAACCTAACTGTGATAGGCCAGGAATATTATATTGGTGGGAAAACATGTACTTAGGAAGGTAATTCCAATCCTTCCTGAGAATGATATAAGAAAATGAATAAATGTAGGTAGGAAGGAAGACTGAAGACTATCACAATATCCTGTCAGCCAGGGAACTAAGGAGTCATCCTTCTCTATTCCTCATATTTTAAAAAATGTCTTTTTCTTGCCGTTTACAGGATCCCTGCTTTAGTTTAGATCCCCATAATTTTTTGAGGTTTAGAATCACTGGTCTACATTTCAGGATGTAAGCTCAAGGAGCATGCCACAGATTCAATGGAGATGGACTAGAAATGGAAGGTTCCTCACAATCTGCAAACTACAGTTCCCTTTGTGAAATATGTTTTTTTTTTTCCTCTAGACTTTATAGCTCAAGATTGATTGTAAATTACATTCTTAAGAAAACTTAGGTGTACCCCAAATGTCTGACTTGGGGCAAGTAATGAAAGCTCTCTGGCCCTCAATTGTCTCACTTCTTGAATGAGGAAGATGAACTAAATTATTTCTAAGGTCCCTTTAAGTTCTAAAATATTATGTTCAACAATAGCTACAAGATTACATCCGCGAAAGAAGCATAAAACAGATTATTCTAGTAGCAGTTGTCACTTCTCAAAACAAATCAACAAAAATCATATATTTATTGTCAGAATAATTCTCCAGGAAGCTAACCTTTGCCCATTTTTCTTAATGATATGTTTACTGCTTTTAACTTTGCTTTGGAAATGGGAAACCATCTAATTGGGTTGATAAGGTCAGCATGCAAGAGCTTTGGAAAGAGATTGGATAATATTTGTGAGCGTGTGTATTTGCCTAGACATGCTTTTTGTCATGTTTATTGTACTTTAATCATTAGCTAGAAATAATAAGGCTGCTGTATATGCTGTTTTATTAATGCTCTGTCATTTATGGGTTTTTCTAAGGTAATTTGAAAATACAGAGAAAATATAATTATTCGAGGGTGCTTTTGGAAGAGGTGGATATGTTTATAAAATTAAATAGTAATTTAATAATACAGTACTTCTCAAGATAGAATTCACCAGTATAGATATTTCATAGAGAGGTTTTGTGAGGCTGAATGAGATGTTTTATTTTCTGTAATAGTCAAGGAGCATGTAATTCAGCTTGGTGTGATTTTGTGGATCAAGAAAGGTGATTTAACAACGTGTAAATCACTCCTGCTCATCAGTTTGTCATCTCTGTCCCCAAACATAACCCTGAAATACTTAAATATTTTTTAGACTCTTGTGTTGCCAAGATTATCTAGGTAGAAATGTGAACTTCATAGTTGTTTCACACAGATAACTCCATTTGAAATGATCTCAATTTCATTCCCTTCTGGGCTCTTAGGATTTTGAGTCATCAAGGATAATCTTTAAACTGATAAAACATAGAGAATTTGGACATGTTTATATTATTTTCTTAATTCTTTTCTTTTTTTTCTTAAATGAGGTATAATACACAGACAGGAAAGTACATAAATCTTAAATGTGCTAGTTAATGAATATATATATATATATTACATAAACACACACACACACTGGTGTAACCTCCACTTGAATCAAGATATAAAGCAAGATAAAAAAATTCCTCTCACCCCTATACAGTTAGTTTCTCTCTATTGAGAGCTTACCACCATTCTATCACCATAGCTTGATCTTGCCTGTTCTTGTATTTCATAGAAATGGGATCATAGAGCCATACATTTCTGGCTTCTTTTATTCAATATTGTGTTTGTGAGATTCCTCTATAGTCTTATCTATGATAAATAATAGTTTGTTCCCTTTTACTTTGGTTTAATATTCCACTATATAGATAAATCATTCTGTTCTTGATGGATATTTATTTTATTTTCATTTTTCACTCATTATAAATGCCTACTGTGATTTTCAATGAACACAGCTATTCATTCCATTTTAGCAGATATAGCTGGAATTAAGATTGATGAAGGTTACAAGGTGGACATAATTTAGCTTTAGTAAATGCTGATAAAGTGTTTTCCAAAGTGGCAGCACTTCACTTCACTCCTACCAGTGATGTATGAGACCCCTAGTCCCTTTGCATTAGGCCAATATATGATAGTATTTTACATTTTAGTCGATCTGGTGAATGTGTGGTAGTATCTCATAGCCATTTTAATTTTTATTTTCCTGATGAATCATGATGTATTGTCCCTTTTTATGTACTTATTGGCTTTTTGAAAACCTGTTATATGAAATATTATTCAAATCTTTTAGCCATTTTCTCTTTATTGTCTTTTTGTTATTGATTTGTTCTTTATATATTCTGATAAATATGTGAAAAAATATATATAAAATTAACAGTTATCTTTTAGTCTGTGGCTTGCTTTTTCTTTATTAATGATTTCTTTTGATGAACAGGAGTTCTTAATTTTAATGAAGTCCAATTTACCATTATGTTCTTCTATGGTTCATGCTTTTTGTGTTTTGTTTTAACATGTGATTTGAAAATCCAGCAGCACATAATGCATTCAATTTGACAGATGCTAGGCTTCAGTTTTTCCCCAGTTTCTTTTTAATTTTGGTAACATTCCCATGCATCAAGTTTACCCTCTAGACCATTTTTAAGCGTACAATTCAGTGTTATTAAATACATTCATAATGTAGTGTAGCCATCATCACCCATCTCCTCCACAACTCCTTTTATTTTATAAAACTGATATTTTATATCCATTAAACAATAAATCCCTGTTCCTTCCTATCCCCAGGGCCTAGCAACCCCCAGTTTACTTTCTGTCTCTAGGATTTCAGCTACTCCAAGCAGGTAATATAAGTGGAATGTATACTATTTGTCTTCTGTGACTGACTTATTTCACTTAGTATAATATCTTCAACAGTGTTGTAGAATATGTCAGAATTTCCTTCATTTTTAAGGTTGAATAATAATATTCTGTTATATGTCTATACCATACTGTGACTTAATTTGTGGCCTACCATGTTTGTCTATTCTGAAAAGTGTCCCATGTGCCATCAGAAGAATGTGTGTGTTGTTGTTGTTAGATAGGGCATTCTATATATATCTGTTGGATCTAATAGGTTTATTGTGTTAAGTCCCCCACTTTCTTACTTATCTTCTGTCTGGTTGTTCTACCTATTATTGAGAGTTAGGTATTAAAAAGTGTCCACTTATATTTCTGCCTTCAATTCTGTTGGTTTTTCCTTCATATTTTTATGGTCTATTACTAGGTGCATAAATGTTTTAAATTGTTATATCTTCTTGCTGTATTAAAACTTTTATTAATGTGTAATAGATTTTTTTGTCTCTTGTAACCTTTTCTGGTTTAAAGTCTGTTTTTTCTGATATTAGTATAGCGACTCCACTCTCTTTTGGTTACTATTTGCATGGAATACCTTTTTCCAGCCTATAATTATCAGCCTATCTGTCCGATCTAAAGTAAGTCTCTTGTAGACAGCATACAGTTGGATCCTGTTTTTCTAAAATCTATTCTGCCAATCTGTCTTTGATTGGAGAGTGTAATACACCTATATTTAAAATAATTATTGATAAGGAAAAATTTACTTCTGTCATTTTTCTATTTGTTTTCTATATGTCTTAAACCTTTTTGTCCTTTATTTCCTGTATAACTGTCTTCTTTTATGTGTGGTTTTTTTTTTTTTTGTAGTGAAACATTTAAATTCCTTTCTCATTTTCTTTTGTGTATATTCTATAGCTATTTTCTTTGTGGTTACCATGGGTACTACATTTAACATCCTAATTATAACACTCTAAATTTATACCAATTTAGCTTCAACAACATACAAAAGCTCTGCTCCATTGTAGCTCTGTTCCTACCCGTTTCACTGGTTGATGTCACAAAATCACATCTTTATACACTGTATGCCTCAAAACATAAACTAATAATTCTTTTAAATGTACTGATCTCTTAAATTATAGAGAAACAAAATGTAGAGTTACAAACCAATATTATAGTAATACTAGTGTTTAGACTAATTGTATTTTTAAATGTAGTCCCTTAAATCATGTAGAATATATAAATTTATATATTCTACATGATTTAAGAGACTACAAACTGTTGTTATAATAATATTAGCATTTATAATTGTCCATGCAATTGATATCTTTATTTCTTCATATGACTTTGAGTTATTGTCTTATGTCCTTTCATTTCAGCCTCTAGGACTCCCTTATGCACTTCCACAGGGCAGGTCTAGTGTTCATGAACTCCCTCTCCCTTTGTTTATCTGAGGATGTCTTAATTTCTCCTTTAATTTTGAAGGATAGTTTTTCTGGATGTAGCATCCTTGAATGACAGGGTTTTTTTTTTTCTTTTATCATTTTGAATATATTGGCCTTTGGCCTTCTGGCCTCTAAAGTTTCTGATGAGAAATCTGCCGATAATCTTGAGGAATTCATTGTATGTAATGAGTTACTTCTCTCTTGCTGCTTTAGAGATTCTCTTTTTGACTTTTGAAACTTTGATTACAATGTGTCTGGGTGTGGGTCTCTGTGTTCATCCTACTTGAACTTTGTTGAGCTTTGTGGATGTTTATATTCATGCCTTTCATCAAATTTAGGAAGTTCTCAGCCATTATTTTGTCTAATATTCTCTCTGCCCCTTTATCTCTCTCTTTTTCTGGGACTCCTGCAATGTGTATGTTAGTTTGCTTAATGGTGTCTCACAGGCTTTGTTCACTATTCTTTAATCCTTTTTCTTTCTGTTTTTCAGACTTGATAACTTCCATTTTCCTATTTTCAAATTTTCTTATTCTTTCTTCTATCTGCTCAAATCTGCCTTTAGATCCCTCTGGTAAATTTTTCATTTCAGTTATTGTTCTTTATAGCCCTAGAATTTATTTTTTGGTTTACTTTTAGGTTTTCTATCTCTTTGCTGATGTTTCCATTTTGTTCATGCATCATTTTCTTGGCTTTTTTCACTTCTTCCTTTACTTTTGTGAGCATCCTTAAGACAGTTGTTTTAAAGTCTTTGTTTAGTAGATTTGCCATCAGGTCTTCCCAGGAACAGTTTGTTGATTTATTTTTATCCTTCGAAAGGGCCATACTTTCCTGTTTCTTTGTAAGTCTTGTGTTTTTCCCTTGGAAACTGAACATTGGAATGTAATAATGTGGTAAGTGTAGAATTCAGATTCTTCTCCTTCCCCAGAGTTTTCTGTTTTTATTTTATTTTAATTTTTTTTATTATTGTTGTTATAGACTGTTTCTATGCCAAAGGTAAATCTGAGGTATAAACTTAAAGTCTTTTAAAGTATTTTCTGAGCCTATGTCTCTTCCTGAACATGTGTGGTCACTTTTTAATTTTCCCCATATATGCAGTTGCTTCGGAATGTTCTAGTTTTTAATGTATGGCTCCCAAAAGGAGAAAAGAGAAAAATGAAGGGGGCTTACAAAAAAGATTCTGGTTCTTTAAATTTCCTGGCCTTAATTTCAGCTGGAGGGGGAGGGACTTCAACAATGAGATGAGAACAAAAACAATAGTTACCTACCTCTTTGTCCTCACCTCTGTGATCAGAAACAGCAGTCAGGAATTAGAGTACAGATTCCCACTATTTGGAGGACTGGGTTATTTTTGCCCACTCTGGCTCCTGCAAAGTGTATCCATGCTATTCCAGAAACACATGCACAGTTGCCCTCCATGAGTAGCTGTGACTGTGTTAAGAGCTGAAATTGACAGAAAGTAAAACAATTCACCCAAAGAAGTAGGTATGCTATATTATCCAGAGAAGGGAAATAGGATGCAGGGCAGACACAAATAATAGATGTCCACTACAAAAGAAAGAAATATGCTTAACTTACACAAGCTGGTTGTTGAAAGTTAATCAGAGAATTATTTGAAAGTCCCTGGCACAAGGTAGAGACACAATGATTACATGTTGAATATGAACCATAATGGGAATCTCAACAACTTTTTGTCTACTGCTCTCTGAACTGGAGCCCTAGAGTGGGTCATGACAGGTCTAAACAAAAGTGAGATACGACATACAGTTCCTGACCCTTACTTGGAAGTGATTTTCTTGGGTTTTTAACGTATATCTCTTCTTTATAAACATCAGAATAAAGCTCTGATTCTCTCCTCCTGGTTCTAGGGAGGTGTTCCTGATGGTAAAATATGGAGCCCTGAATCTCTCAAATCATTATCCCCAAAATATATTGTTTAAGTAATTCAATGTGAAGCCTCTTTCCTTTTCTAAGTTTTTCCATCACGGGTATAGAATTCTTATGGCTATAACAATGGCGTTTAGATAATTGATAAATGTGACAGATAAACAACATAGTTGCTTTGAATCATTGCTGCTTGGAGTATTAACTCTGTAGCAATAAGCACTTCTTCAGGAACTCATTCTCTCTTCAATTCTTCTATCTGTAAAACATTTATCTTGGGATCTGTGGTTTTCAAACTTTAATATCTATAAGAATCACCTGGACAGTTGGCTAAGATACAGATTGCTAGGTCCAAGCTCCCAGAGTTTGTGATTCCATAGGTCTGGGATGGGGCCCCTAAATTTGCATTTCCAACAAGTTCCTAGTGGTGCTACTGTTGCTTGTCCCTTGATCACACTTTAAGAAATAGATAAAAGATACATTCCTAAAAATTTGGGCACATATAAGACCCCTTTCCTGTCTTGTTTTTCATTATATTTTAACTCACTGAGGAAACTTAACAATTTAAAGGAACTGTATTTTGGCCAGGCGCTGTGGCTCACGCCTGTAATCCTAGCTCTTGGGAGGCCGAGGCAGGCGGATTGCTCAAGGTCAGGAGTTCAAAACCAGCCTGAGCAAGAGCAAGACCCCGTCTCTACTATAAATAGAAAGAAATTAATTGGCCAACTGATATATATATAAAAAATTAGCCGGGCATGGTGGCGCATGCCTGTAGTCCCAGCTACTCGGGAGGCTGAGGCAGAAGGATCACTCAAGCCCAGGAATTTGAGGTTGCTGTGAGCTAGGCTGAAGCCACGGCACTCACTCTAGCCTGGACAACAAAGCGAGACTCTGTCTCAAAAAAAAAAAAAAAAAAAAAAAAAAAGGAACTGTATTTTAATTGGAAAATAAAGAGACCTTATTATAAAAATATAAATAATTGCTCCTCAATTAACTTTTGCAATTCTGATTTGCTTCAAGGTCAGGGTGAAAGGTAGATCCATACATCAAATTAATGGATTGGAGGCTCTACAACTTGTAGAAGGAAATAAAATATACTCATAAATAATAGGTTTTTGTTTATTTGTTAACTCACAGGGATAGTTTTCTATCCCACTGCAAGTAACTTTAACCTCTGCTCTCCAGTTCCTTATCTGTTCAGCTTAATTGGATTGTATGGCTTGCTTGTTTGTTTCTCTTTTCTTTGCATGTTCTTCTTGTGCATGTATATCAGGAATCAGATGTCTCTAAACAGCATCACCAACTGAGATTAAAAGGGCTAATGTTAAATTCTGCCAGTTCCAGACTTGGACACCAGATGAGTCATAGAAATTGCTACAAAAGATTGAATCATACTGCTCTCTTTCCATCAATCATGATCAAGGAATTGCAGTGAGCTTATCTCAGAAATTAAAATCTAGGAGCAAGAATTTTGTTTGTAGCAATGTTGGATCATTGACACACAAGAGATCATCCTGAAAGTGGAATGAGGAAAAAGATACAGATTCCACTATAATAGCTGCATCAGATGATGGTTTTTTTCTCTTTTTGTATTTTAGATGATAAAAGTGTAAGTATTGACTGGCCCTGAAGACATCTGGGGCACAGAGATTTCACTTTATAAGCTTTCTTTCTTCCTTGAAGATTGGAGGTTTAAATGTCTTCTTTTAGGTCCAACTCCTATTTGGAATATGGTATTTTCTCCCTGCTAAGTAAACATTAAGGATCAATAAGGCCTGCTGTCTTCTCTTCAGTTTCTGAAGAACCATGCACCATGGCTAAAATACTTATCCATATATATCACTATTTCACACTTTTCAGTTTGCCTTTTCTCCCTAATAAGTAAGTCTAATTCTTCTTCAAGTACTAAAATGATTAGTATTTTTAAATTGGTGTCTTGTAGTTGTACTAAATTCACTTTTATTAATTTTATTAGCAGTTCCCTTTCTATAACACTCTAGTCCCAGATAACAAATATGGGACACCATCATTTATTTAATAAATCAGGATTAGAAATGGATTTATAAGTTATATAAGTACATAAAATAGAAAGCATATAACAGAGAATAACAGAAGAGAAAGATGGTCAAAGTAGCCTTCTCCTTTACATGTATTTGAGGAAGGTAATGGAAAGGCAGACTGGGTTATGGGGAAGAATTCAGGTTGTGTGGATTTGAGGGCACAGTGGAAGATTCCTTGGCTGTAGATATTTTAGAGTGGTGTGTGGTGGTGAAGAGCTTGCTTGCTTGCTTGCTTGCTATCTTCCTTTCCTTTCCCTTTTCCTTCTCTCTTTCCCTTCTCTCTTTCTCTTTCTTTCCCCTCCCTCCCTCCATTCCTTCCTTTCCGTCAGAGTCTCACTCTGTTGCCTGGACTAGAGTGCCATGGTGTCATTCTAGCTCACAGCAACCTCAAACTCCTGGGTTCAAGTGATCCTACCGCCTCAGCCTCCCGAGTAGCTGGGACTACAGGCATGCACCACCATGCCTGGCTAATTTTTTTTGTATATATGTTTTTAGTTGGTCAATTAATTTATTTCTATTTTTAGTAGAGAAGGGATCTTGCTCTTGCTCAGGCTGGTTTTGAACTACTGACCTTGAGTGACCCGCCTGCCTCGGCCTCCCAGAGTGCTAGGATTACAGGCGTGAGCCACTGTGTCTAGCCTGAGCTTTCTCGAAGCTATGTAAGAAGTGATACTAATAAAGTTTTCATGTGTACATACAGTCCTCTCAAAGCAGAAACATTTCTAGTGTTATCATTTATCCCAGAAAATGGAACTGAAGGGAAGTTAAATCTCTACATTTCATAAATCGAAGGAGGGCTTAATTCCCATTCTGTTCTTTTAAGTATCATGTACTATGATAGGCTCAGGGGCAACCAAGAAAAATTCACTTCCCATGACCTCAATAATTTCAATTATAGTGGAAGGATTAACATTAAAACAAAAATTATAATAAATTATAATATTTGAAGATGTATAGTATAAAAGTATTCAGTATGCAGTCCCGTGGCACCTACAGACACCTAATATCTCTAGGGGACTCTGAGAAGGCTGCATAGACATTTACAAGGCAATGGAGAGGAAGAAGGAGGTCTAGGAAAAGAGAGGAACATGTGCCAATGACAAAGACATTAAGGAGGACTGGCTCGTCATTGGGTGAAGGTGTAGAGGAAAGTGGCAGGAGTCAAAGCTAGCCTGGGAAACAGTGGCTCCATAATGGATTTAAAAAAAAATTTTTTTTGTTTTATCATGTTGTCAATGAGAGGGAGGAGAAAATTATGAAGAAACTGGGTTGCAAACACTACTTCTAGCTTTTATAGAAGAACTGCAAAAGGATTGGGAACACCGGAGAGGCAGGCTTCCAGAAATGAACCTCAGAACAAGACTGTTCAACTGATCTCAAGAGGAGGGTCCCAGAAGACTACCAGTGAATGTTCGTAGTTCAAGAATGTACAGTGTGACTGAAATCCTGGGAGCAAGAGGCTTCCACTGACATGGCTGCTATGACCCTGCAGGTACCATGGTGTCAGTGACTCCACACAGGGACACTGCTGCCCCAAACTTTTTCCCACAGCTCTGTTTGCCAACAGTGATGACCTAAGCAATAGGGTAATAGCTCCTGCTTCACTTTTGTTTGCTAAATATCTCAGTGGACATCAGATTGGTAGAACCTATTATGTATTCAGAACCCTCATTGCAAGGTAGACTGAGAATTGTAGTTTTCACCTTTCCAGGCTCTCTAGTACAGGTGGGCTCTCTGAAGGAGGGTGGAATCCCTGTTGAGGATCAGCTCATTATGTCTACTAGACATAAGATGAATGAGATTGGACAAGGAAATATGTAGAGAAAAGAAGCAGCTGAGAACAGGAACATGTGGATTTAAGGGACAACTGGGGAAACAAGGAGGGAATGGTCACAGGGTTAAGGGAAGAGCTAGGAGAGTGTGGGATTATGGCAACCAAGGAAGGAGAAAAGTTTAGGCAGAAGGAAGTAGATAACAGTGTGAAAATGCTGTAGTGCATTGGTCATCATTTTTGTAGCATGAAATGTTTACAGTAACAAAAATTGTGTTTACCCCTAGTATTGTGCAAGACTTCTGTTATAGAATACCAACTTAGAGTAATTTAAGCAAAAAATGAATTTGTTGACCCACATCACATCAGGTGCTTAATTGGGGTAATGTGGCTAAGGCTTTCTCTCTCTTTCTGCTTCTTTTGCTTTGCTTGCCTGCTCTCTGCATTGGCATCATTGTCAGGCAGGCTAATACCATGAAGCTAAGAAAAAATGGCCTCTGGAAACCAGGCCTACATCTTGTTTATAGCTTACACTCCCAAAGAAACCCTTTTTCTCTTCCAGTATTCCCAATCTTAGAGAAAAGACTGATTGGTCTGTCTTGGGTCATGTACCTTTCATTGCACCAATCCCTTGCAGGTGGTAGGTATAGGATGCTCTGATTGGTTAGACCTGGGTCCCATGCCCATCCCTGCTGGGCGTAGGGAACATCTTCAGCCAATACATGTAAAGGATTTTCTATGGGAATCATAGAAAGTTAGGATTTTTGTATCCAGAAAAGAGAGAAGAGGTGCCAGGCAGGCAATTTACCAGAGTCTCTGGCAGTTTCACATGAGAGTAATTATATATTTAGAATGTGTTACTTGAAAAAAAAAGTGTGTGTGTATAAAATGTGTGTGTATATATATAATGACAAAGAGCCATTATGAATTTAGTGACACTTAAAATGAATATTTTTATTCATGTAACAGCTTTTATATACATTAAAAAATTATGTATATAATTATATCTTCCTTCTGCAAGTAATACTTGGGGAGCTCATAGATTTATGAGCCTTTTTCAATCACTCTGAAGCTTCCAAATCACAAACAAACTTCAAGCCTTGAAATTAAGTTGATCATGACTCCAGAAGTAACCTATGCACAATTTCAGGTGCTATTAAATAAAGAAATGAGCAGGAAGTGTTTCAAGGCATTTTCATTTAGTATGTAGAGTGCTAGTAAATACTGCACCATCCAGGTGAGTGATGTTACTACCACCCAAGTAGCTAATCTAAAACCTACAATAAAATGATCATGCAAATAAGGGTGGGGGTAGGGATGTACCTATAGTTACACAATAAATATGTTTTTAAATTTTTTCTTATTCTATTCTGTTTTTCACTTTTTAGTATGTATCTGATGCATAGTCCACAAATCTGGAAATATGGAATGAGAAAATGATGTTTCATATATATGGATATATATATTTGTTTTTCAAGATTTCTAAAGGAGGTAGATTTCCTTTAAAATCTCAGAGACCTTAGAGATCTTTGGAAACTTAGAGACCTGTACTGGAGGAAATGGGCTCTGGATCTGTCTTCAGTCCCTTGTGAAGAAGGGTGGTTCCGTACATTAGTCCCCCTATCTGCAGAACCAAGGTTGCCTTACTTGTTTTCTTCCTGCCTCCTGAACACTAGTCAGAGTCCACACAAACTGCTTCTACCTCCACAGTAGAGAAATGGCATCTATGAGCTATTGCTGAGTGATCCCTGAGTGCAGAGAAATGCATTAGGTGGGTGCAATATTTCCAGAACGATGGTTTTGTTCTTGGTCTGTGTGGGCATCTCCGTGCTGGGAGGGCACCCCTATCATTTCAGCAGAGTGAGATTCTATGTTATATAAGCACATAAAATAGAAAGCATGTTACAGAGGATAACAGAAGAGAAAGATTGTCAAGGTATCCCTCTCCAGTGTATGTATTTGAGGTAGGTAATGGAAAGGCAGACTGGGTTTATGTTGGACCCTAACAATGGCCCCACCATAGTAAAACCCAGCAATGGACAGACCCCTGCCACCGGCTGTGGCTGCATCACTTCTCCGCTTGGGCCATTTGCAGTGGCCTGGCCTCCCAGCTGTGGCGACATTATCTACTGCGATAGAAGCACAGCTGTTAGAAATAGAAGCACTGAAGCGAAACTGTTCTTGCTCACTGAGACTGCCCTGTAATCCCTCTGACATTCTAACCCCCCAGAGGCACCTGCGCAGTAATCTTCTAGTTTTTCTGTAAAAGAAAGAAAAACGAGAAAAAACAAAGGAAACCCTATAAAAATGATACTGTGCCATAAAGGACTCGCACAGTGAGATTTTGAAAGGAGTTTTTAAACAGTCAACTTGATTTCTCGGGCATCAAAGCGCTTCCAGGTTAATTTTTGTTTGTTTGTTTGTTTGTTTTTTGAAAAGAGGGAATGTCTCTTTTGACCTCGGAGATATTTTTATTTAGTTTTGGGGAAAATCTATTATCTTTTGCTAAATCATTAGAAGAGTTGGTCCAGAATAATTCACTTCCTGATGGAATCCAGTTTTATTTTTTCTGTTTTAATAATCTAATGCATTTGTTATGTATTTTGTTACTTTGCTGTTTCAAAAGATTAATTTTATAATTTTTAGGCTGTGTTTTTCTTCTTTTAACATGAGATTTAAACATTTTTATTTTTTAATAAAAGAGACATCTCTTTTTAGAGGTTAATCAAAGCTTGAGGATTTACATATAATTTTTTCAATTCCTAGTTTCTCTTTGCCAGCATTTTCAGATGTTTATAAACACTGAAAATTACTGAAGTTTGTCACAATTAGCAATTTTGCTAAAACTCAGTGTTTTTATTTTGCATTAGTATTAGATTTTGTACATTTGTTAGATAGTCCAGGAAACTGGCAGTACTATTTTTTCTTCCCCAACTTAGAAGCTACTTGGAAATTTGTGGATTCTAATATAGGCCTTACTGTTTGTGTTTGCAATTCACGTTGAGGGAAATAGAACATTGACCTGCAGTGCATTTTCTTTTGTTTTCAGTGTATTTTACTTTATAGATGTAGAAGTAGAAAGGTAATTACTTACAAATAAGTAATTTACTTACTTAGCAAGGTTTCTGGTGGTAGCTTTTATTAAATTCTCAACTTAAGATAATTATTGCAGAGTATTTCCCAACTTAAAGCAAACACTTCATTAAGTTCAAGATAATTAAAAAACACAACCAATTCATACCTGCCTTTGTGATCTCTCTCATTCCCTCCCTCCAGCTCTCTGTATCATCTGCCATTATAAATGTTGTAACCTGTAAACATATCTAATGAGATGAATTCTATGTCCAAATTAGGAAAAACAAGCATCCCATACTAGAATGATGTTGGAAAAATTGCCATAAGGTAATGGTGACACATTACCATCCTGTGACATTATCATTTCCTGGTTCCTCTTCTATTTTATTTAGTGCTGTACAACCCCTGGGTTGAAATGTTGCCAAAATTCTAGTGTTTTTTGCTTTTGTTTTTAAGATGAATGCCAAAATTGCCAACAAGAAGCTTTTCTAAAATCCCCATTGTTATCCAGAGAAAAACAATGCCATAGCAATGTTTTTAATGTTTCAACAGCATAATCATCTTTGATTGTCTCTGGGAACTGGAAAGCTATGTATCATTAGGAATTTCCTGATTAATTACTTAAAGTATAAGAGTTCTAGAGTGCAACAGAGAGCAAGCCAGGTGACCAGGTCACAAACACTAAGAAAAATACTTTCCTTAGGGGAAGCAGGCTTTCTTAGGGTTCACTGGCAGTGTTATCTGGCTCTAGATGGAGGTTTCCAGCAAAGATCTCTCTTCCAGGTCAGTGAAAATAAGAGTCCAGGCAGCCTGGCTTAAAATCAATGGATGGAAAGGCGAGGAGCTCAGAAATCTGGTTTTAATTTATAAGCTCTAAGTTGCTTTTTCCTTCACCTTTTCATGCTCATCATTGGCTGCCCAAGCCAAGTGAGGAAGATTCCCTGCAGATACCATCTGTCCTTGCTGTCATCTCCTGCCCCTTCTGGCACCTCTTGCTCGGTTGGCAACTTCTGCATGCTGGACAGTGTCCTGTAAGGTCTGGGATAGTGGTTCTCAAAGGATAGCCCGGTACCGCTACTTGCCTGCAGACTGCACTTTGACGCATTAATGATATTTAATGCTACAATGGTTATATTTTTACTTTATTATACTTCTCATTGTTGCTGCATGTAAGAATACAGTGGGAGAGCAGATTCTGATGCTAGGTGCCAGAGGAAGCCATTTAAAATCTGGCAGCACTGGGGGAACCATACCTGGCTGTTGCCAGGTTGGAGCTTGGTGCCATTTTCAGCTTCTTCCATGACACCTGTGCCTTCTAAGAGCCAGCCATTGCCCTGCTATTCCCTTCTGCTCTTTCTAGAGATTTGCTGTAGTTGTACCTTACAACACCCTAACTGCACAGTTCAATCTGCTATGCACCCTGTGACCTCTCTGAACTCTACTCTTCTCTCCCCGGCTCACTTGGCCTCAGCTGTGCTTCAGACACACCGGGACACTTTCAGACACTCTGAGGAATCACTCCTTTGTCTCTTTCAGGCTTTTACTCAAATGTTTCTTTTCACCTGCTTACTAGTCTCTGCCCTGTTTCAGTGCCTTCCCGTCTATTTCCCTCTGTGCTGTTCCTTTTGGGCATGAATGCCATTCCCTTTCTTTTTCTGAAGTCCACCTGCAAACTACACACCTCGTTTTTCATGTCCCTTGCCTACAACAACAACCTTTCTCATTTTTCTTTTCTTAATTACTTTTGAACTTATTAGCTGCACCACACAATTTATTAAGACTTAATTATAGACTATAGTGTTCTATAATTGTTTCTAGTGTCAGCCTTGCTCTCTAAACAAGATTATAAGTGTTTAAAGAGATTTATGTCATACTTTTTTTTCTCCCTACAATATTTTCCAGGATAGATGTTGTATGGTTAGGAGATGCACAGAAAATATTTGGCTTTTCATTGTGTATATTTATCTAGTCCTGCTAGAAGCTATGACATCATTTTAGTAGAGAGAGTAAAACTGTGGTTTATCTAGCAGCAATTCCCTCTAATCAGATATCAACTCTGTACATCTTGTGTGCATATTTTCAGAAAGTCATGGGAAGATTTTGCTTCAATTTCATTCTCTCCAAAATTTGAATACCAGCTTCCACATTGTGAAATGTTTGTATAAATATTTTTGAGACCTTTGGGTAAAAAGTATAGGTATAGAGTTTTCCTCTTCAAAAAGCAAAATGAAAATGCAAATATTTAGAAATTTTAGTACAAGTACTGGAAACTATAGATGTATGGAGAGGCCAAAGAATTCATTGTTCCATTTCTAGAGCACTAGGAAAGTTTGGGAAATCTGTCCTTTGAAGTCTCAGGATATTTTTTCTATTTAGCCCTGTGCTACTGAAAATACTTTACTGTTTCCTTGAGGAAGATCCCGGTAGCATTAGAGGTAATCTGGAAGGATTTGGACTTCTGAGACAGTGTTAATCACTTATTAACATGAGATGGCAAAAGCTAGGAATGATCTGTAGTTGATTCCAAATCAGGGTCACATTGCAAATCCTTCTTTTTAAGCAAGATGAGTCTGTCAAAGTGCCAGTGAAGGTGTTTTGAAAGAAAGAAAAGAAGCTGAAAAGGGTCAGAATGCAGAAGTCAGCATTGTCTCAAGAAACACTGGGATGCAATTTCTTTGTATGAATCGTACCATGTTTCAAGATAACCTCACTTAATGGCATGAATTGAATATTGTACAGTTTGTCCAGTTTTTAAAATGAAGTGCATTTATTATTCCCACCTTGTATTGCCCTTTTCAGGAAGATTTTATAGGGTGCTCTGAAGATTGGAGGGGGTCCAGGTTCTCTACCTTTAGAAACTTTGTCTTCAGTGTCCCTCTGACTGCTGGCTTTAGCTCTGTGGATAAGGAGCAGGTCAGGCTGGGTGCATTTTCAAATTTTGTCATGCCAGAATCTGAAAACAGAATCTGCTCCAAGGGGAGGGGCAGGTGCCACTGGTAGAGACAAGGGGACATTTTGCCAGTTTGCAAGCAGAGCACAGTGTACTGAGAGAAGGGTGACAAGTGGTAGGTGGCACAGCCAAGCAAGCTGTCACTGTTGAAAGTCCTGCAAAAGCTCACAGGTGGCACCCCACAGGCTGGCAGAGCACAGCAAGACAGAGCCTGACAGTGGGCAGCCGGTGGCACCTCAGGCAGTGGAGCATGCAGCTGACCTCAAGAAGACCTGGTTTCTGGCAGGTACCCAGCGTCTGAGCTGGAGATCAGAACTGCAGTCTTACAGAGCTGTTGGGGAGAAACTTGAGAGATGAGGAAGGTAGGGGAATAAGGCAAAGACCAGCTGTTGAAAACAGAGCACAAAGTGACTACAAGAAGCACCACAAATAATAATAATAAAGATAGCTAACACTTTTTGGTGCTTACTATATGTAAAAAAAAAAAAAAAATAGTCCCAGGAACTTCATACATCTTAAGTCTATCAATCCTTACAAGTTATGAGGCTGGTACTAGTATCATTCCTATAAGTTTCCTTATGGGGGAGGAAACTGAGTCACAGTAAGGTTGAATAGCATTGCAGAGCCACACATCTAATTAGTAGTAGAATAGGCATTTCAACCCAGGATTTCTGGTTCAAAAGTCTGTGTGCTCAACCTCCAAGGTACCCCACCTCCAGTTGCTGAATGGTGACACAAAATCAGGTGAGTCTTTATAACCTATTGGAAAGGGTAAAACCTTTTAACTACAGAGATAGGGGTTTGAACCTCATCTCTACCACTTGTTACTTGTGACATTTTGGGAAAATCATTTAATTTGTCTTAGGCTTGATTTCATCATCTGTAGAATAGGAGAGATGCCATCACTTACCCCCACAGATTTTGAAGAACTAAGTGAAATAATAGAAAGAAGCTAATAACGCTGTCTGGCAAGAAGCTGCCACTCAACAAGTTTCTGTTTTCTTTCATTCTCTAAATGCTCTTTCAATTCTTCTTGATTGAGAATAGGATTATTCCTGAGCACAGAGCTGGGCCGATCTTGGAATGTTCAAGGCTGTGGAGAGAGGTGAGATGGCCCCTGGGAGTTTCCTGTCTGCTTACCCTTAAACAATATAGTCTCTCTCTTCTTTTATAATGTACAGAAAAATGTGCTGGCAAGTGCTTTTGTATGCAGTTGCATCAGTGAAAGATTCAGTGACTGCATCTTAAAGATGTAAACTAATGTACACTTCAAGGATTGGAAAATTTTAAAAAATTTAAATTGGAAAATTTAAAAATTTTGCATCTTTATTTTTTTCTCTTTTTATTTTTAATCATTATGGGTACATAATTGTATATATTTATAGGGTACATGTGATGTTTTGATACAGGCATACAATGTGTAATAATCAAATTAGGGTAATTGGGATATCCATCACCTCAAGAATTTATCATTTCTTTGTGTTAGGAACATCCTAATTTCATTCTTTTAGTTAGGGTATACTATAACATATTATTGATTCTTTTTATAAACATTACAATCATCTATTGCTATTAAGATTCCTTTACTAACTTTGTTAGTATCCAGAAGAACTAATCAAAATTATTCTAAGTTAGAATTTCTGTAATTATTCTTGAATTTCAAAGCCCACCTTATATTTCATAGCAGCTGGGACATATATCTTAACAACCTGGGGTCTCCTATTCCAATCAAGTCACAGATGGCCAGTGCTATCCATCTTTCACATGGCAAGCATCCACCCAATCCTGACTCAGGAATTCCATCATCATTCTTTCCTCCTACAACTTTGTTGGGTCTTGAGCTGAAAACTACATTTAAAGCTATACCTATATATAGGTCTTTCATATTTAAAAAACTTTTGTGACACAAATAGCACGTGTTCACTGTAGCAAAGTTATATCAATCAAACATAGAAACAAAAGAAGAAAAACCACCAGTGATTCCAGAGCTAAACACTATTAAATTTTTTTTTTTTATTTCGGCATATTATGGGGGTACAGATTTTAAGGTTTCAATAAATGCCTGTTTCCCCCCCTCCCCCCAAAAGTCTGAGTCTCCATCATGACCATCCCCTAGATGGTGCACATCTCACTCATTATGTATGTATATACCCGCCCCCTCCCTCCTCCCACCTGCCCAATACCCTATTACTGTAGTACCTATGTGTCCACTTAGGTGCTACTCAGTTAATACCAGTTTGCTGGAGAATATATCTGGTGCTTGTTTTTCCATTCTTGGGATACTTCACTTAGTAGTATGGGTTCCAGCTCTAACCAGGAAAATATAAGATGTGCTATATCACCGTTGTTTCTTAGAGCTGAATAGTACTCCATGGTATACATATACCACATTTTATTAATCCATTCTTGGATTGATGGGCACTTGGGCTGTTTCCACAGCCTTGCAATTATGAATTGTGCTGCTATAAACATTCGAGTGCAGGTGTCTTTTTTGTAGAGTGTCACTGGATCATTTGGGTAGATGCCCAGCAATGGGATTGCTGGATCAAATGGTAGATTCACTTGTATCGCTTTAAGGTATCTCCATATTGCTTTCCACAGAGGTTGAACTAGTTTGCAGTCCCACCAGCAGTGTAGGAGTGTTCCTCTCTCTCCGCAACCAGGCCAGCATTTATTGTTTGGAGATTTTTTGATAAAGGCCATTCTCACTGGGGTTAAGTGATATCTCATTGTGGTTTTGATTTGCATTTCCCTGATGATTAGAGATGTTGAGCATTTCTTCATATGTTTGTTGGCCATTCTTCTGTCTTCTTTAGAAAAATTTCTGTTCAAGTCCTTTGCCCACTTTTTAATGGGGTTATTTGATTTTTTCTTCCTAATTTTCGTGAGTTCTAAGTATATTCTAGTTATCAGTCCCTTATCAGATGCATAGGATGCAAAAATTTTCTCCCATTCTGTAGGTTGTCTGTTTACTTTCATGACTATTTCTTTGGCTGTGCAGAAGCTTTTTAGTTTGATCATGTCCCATTTATTTATTTTTGTTGCTGCTGTGATTGCCTTTGGGGACTTCTTCATAAACTCTTTGCCCAGGCCAATGTCTAGGAGAGTGTTTCCAACTTTTTCCTCTAGAGTTCTAATAGTTTCATACCTTAGGTTTAAGTCTAACACTATTAAATTTTGATGTGTATCCTTCTAGATTATTGTCTATGCATGTTTAGGCATATTACAGAAATGGGATCATATTCTACATTGGTTTTGTAACCTGTGCTTTTCACTCAGCTGCTTATTATAAACATCTTCATGCATACATCTATATCATCATCTGTAATAACCTCATAAAATTCCATTGCATTTTAATAGCAATATTATTAATAATTTAGTTAATTTTCTATTATTGAATATTTAATTTGTTCACATTTTTTTTTTTACTAGTATGAACAATGCTTGGACCATCATTTTTGCACTTCCATCTGTGTGTCCTTTTGTCATGCTGATTCAAAGGGCATGCATGTTTATCAGGCTTTTGATACATTTGCCAAATACCTATCTAGAAATATTGTACTGATTATTTTCCCCCTAGCAATAAATGAGTGCTCCAACATTGGATGTTATTTTTTCTTTTAATGTATCATATGATAGACAAAATAGGGCATCTATTTTATCTTTTATTTATTTGCTTACTAGTGAGGTGGATTTTTCCATATATTAATTTAAATTTTTAATTTGTCCATTTTTGTGAATTTGCCTGTTCATGGCTTTTGTCTATCTTTCTACTGGGATATATTTATTTTTCTTACTGATTTTTAAGAGAAACATGTTGTAACTCTTTATCTATAAAAGATGTAGAATTTTCCCAGTCTGTATTGTCTATTTAAAATTTTTTTGATACATAGAAGTTTTCATTTTAAAATTAATTAAATCATTTTAGTCTTAGTTTATGCAATTAGGAAAGTGTCTGGCATAGATAGTGCTTAGAAAGACCCTCCTCATCTTTAGAGAAAATAAATATTCACATATATTGTCTTTGAGTACTTCCATGGCTTCATTTTTCACTTTAAATCTTGAATTCATCCTGGGGGATTCATTCTGGCATGATATGAAGGTAGGTCTTAGATTTTTTTCCCCCAAATTATTATCAAGTTGTCCCAATACAATGATTAATTAGCCTATGCAATATAAGCTGATAAAAATTTTTTTGTTGAATTTTATTTTTTATCAAATATCAAATTCTTACATATAGCTGTATCTCTTTGATGCTTCAGTTCAGTTCTACTGGATTCTCTTCCAGTTCCTGTTTCAATTATTTTAATTGTTACAGAAATTACCCCTCCATTTTTATTATCTTCCAGAAATTTTCTGGATATCCTTACACATTTATTTATATGATGTCTTAAAATATACAAGCAGGGGTTGTTGATCGAAAGTGCAGTTGGGGGATATAGCAAAGTTTGGAGAAAGTACTGATGTTTTTGTAGCTGCGTGTTGGAGACATTGGGATCACAATCCTATTTATTCTGCCTTTGTGTATGTGTGAAAATGTCTATAAAAAACGTTCAGTACAAATATATGGATAAATAATTCAGGTTGGAACTAGATGTGATTAGAACTGTACATGCTTTCCTCTTCAGAAACATGTTCTTTCTTTTTATTTCTCCTTTTATGCACTTCAATAAGGCTTTATAATTCATTTTTTTTATATGGCCCCTCTACTTTTTTAAACAAACAAGTTTGTTGTTTGTTTAAACAACAAACAAACAAAAACCAAGAAATCTTCATGCCTACTTTTTTAGGGCTGTGTGTGTGGGGTTACATTTCCAATTATAGGTATGTGGGAAAACATTGATTTGTAGTCAACCACAACTTTTTTTTTTAATTTCTATTTTTTTTTTTTTTACTTTATTTTTGGGAGTCTCTGTCTATCACAGAGAGTTCTGTGATCTTCACTTAATGGTAGGCTTGCCTTATCATTTTCTATATTTATGACTCACTTTTATTGGATGTATCAGCAAGCACTTTGAACACATTGTAAACTGAGGGTGCTTACAGCGGGTGTCCTTCTGCTGGTCCTGACTTTAATGAGAATGTCTTTCATTGTTTATCACTAAGCAAGACTGCCTATTGGAGGAGGGTATGTTTTATAATCCTGTTTTATCAAATCTTAAAAATCAGGACTCAATGCTAAGTTTTTTCACATACTTTTTAGACATTCATAGAGGGGATTGTGCATTTCTCCTTTCCCTTAATCTATTAATGTAATGAATTATATCATTAGATTTATTACTATTAAACTCTTCTTGTACTCCAGAGTGTGAGGACTCATGAATGGTCTGGATCCTGTGGATCCAAAGGTTTCCTAAATTGATGGCACTGTTCCATGAATTTCGACTTGTTATGTTTGTTTTGTTGCTTCAAGGTCAATTTGGGAGCAAGGAGAGTGAAATAAATGGACTGAAATTTCTATCTTATATTGGAAGTTTGGTACATTTATATTGACTGTCATCTGTAATAGGGTCAAAATGTCCTCCCTAAAATTCAGATATGGAAACAATATAGCTTTTCTTATTTCCCATAGCTAATTTTCTAGCTCTAGAGCCACTGTTCCCATTGATGAGGGAAAGAAAAAAAAAAAAAAACCCAGTACCTTAATTATTTTAGGGATTAGAATGGTTTCTTTGGGGCAAATATTCAATTAATTCAAAGTTTAGCTATATAACAGAACAGTTTTTCTTCTCTTCATTGACTTCTGGTCCCTTCCCTAGAAACAGAATGGCCTCTGGGTGCAGGAAGAAATTTATATATGCTGGGCTTAAACTTACTAGCCTTGTAATAATCTTGTGCTGGTTATTTAACCTTTCTTTGCCTCCATTTCTTCATCTGCAAATTGGATATCAAAATAGTAGCTATTTTATAGAATGTTGTGAGAATTGCACTAGTTAACGTATTTTAAGTGATTAGAACATTTCCTGGTACATAGTAAATGTTCAGTGAATGCTTATAATAATAAAATTATTGTTGCTCTCATAGTGTTGGGAGTGAAAGGGACTCTGGTTCACGTGCCATTTTCCAATTTGGTGCTGTTCGAATGATTCTTCCTGCCTCTACTTTTGAAGTGGCTGAAGCTGGTTTAATAATACTTTATTGTTCTGTTCTCTTGGTATAAGCAAAGAACAGGAATTACTTTTATGGAAGTCAGACTTATCTCTTTGCTAATTAGGCTGGCACCCAACTCTTGCTGGAGCTATGGGGTCTCTTTCTCTAGTAATATTTAAGAATACGTTGGTCAATAACAATATCTTTGGTATGGTATGGTATGACATCGTCTTCATAATGGCAGGGTTTACATGGTTGGAAACTTAAAGACCTTTTTCACCCCAAGTTTCTTTCCTTTGGCTCCTTAGATTTCAGACATTTAATTTAGTTTTATTTTTCACCTTACGTGCTTTAGCTTATATGACTATTACTTCTTTGTGAATTAAAGAGATTATAAGAAATAGAACTCCAGCTTCTCAAGTGTCATTGTCCTCTGAAAAATTGAGCTAATAAGCCCTTCAGTGATTAAAAAAAAAAAAAGTAGCCAGATACTTAGAAAAGAAACGTCTATTTTCCATTTTCACCAAGAAACTCATCTATTAGCAAAATAATCTTTATGGGGTTTTGTTGTTGTGCAATCCCACATCCATCCCTCATCACCATTATGAATGAAGAGGGAACGAAATCTAATTTCAGGTGCCAGATGGGTACCACACAAATGGCAGTGATTCAGCACCGGCTCCAATTAGAGCGGCCACGCTCTGAACAGCTATTTGGATAATCATGGGGACCGTGGTGGATGGAGGTGAGTTTTCTTCTGTGCGTCAGGTCCTCCACTTGTTGTCTCTCTACACTCAGAGCCTTTTAAATTTGCTGAGTAACTTGGTAGCTGTCTGCTGCTAGCAGCTGAGCGTAGGTGTTACAATTAGCTCCTTGCTGGAAAAGTGATAGGGTTCAGTTTGATGCTTATTCGATGAGTCCTTGAAGAAGGAAGCATCAGCGTGAAAAGGATTTCAAACCTCTGGATGTAAGGTTTGAAATGTTCATGTGGCCTTACTGATGGCTTGTGGAAAAGCTTAGACCTGGACACAGAGATGAAACATTAAATCTTGTTCCACACTACGTGTCCCTAGAATTAGGAAAGGCTCCTCTCATTTTGGGGCAGTGTAACGGCAGAAGAACAATTCTGAGAAGGGTGGGTTTTTAACAAAATAGTTTTGCAGCATTAGTAAAATCTGAGTTTCCTAAAAAAACCCAATGCTTGCTTACTCTAAGTTGAGAAAGGTCAAACCATCATTCAGGGCTCTTACCTAAACCACCAATAGGTTATACAATAAATGTTGAGGTCCCCTGTCCTCCAATTTGAAAGAGTAATTATAACTAATTGTCCTTGATTCTTTGAGCTCCTTGAGGCCCTTGGTGTTAAATATGCTTCAGAGGATATCATAACATGTTTCAGGAGCACCTTCTTTGAGCTGGGGACAGTGCCTAGTAGCTTAGTATGTGCTGACACATAGCTTCAGCATTTAGTCTACACAGTAGTCCTGTAGTGTGAGTCTGAATATCTATATTTATATTGACCATGAAATTGACATTCAAAAGGCTTAAGTAATTTCTCTTGGCCACAAAATTAGGAGATGGCCAAAACAGAATTTGAATCCAGTTATGACTGATTCTAAAACTCACAATATTCCACTAATTAACTTTTCTTTCCCCTTCATCTCTCATCTCTCAACATCTCTCATGTAAATTCCCCTTCTTTATGGGTTATCTTAAAGTTCTTTATTTTGAAGGGGGAAGATATAATGTCTTCATGAAAATGAAAGCAGTTTTAAAAAAGGTACTCTACTAAAGGGGCTAACTTGGTTTTATCTACCACGTATGTGTACAGTGAATATGAAAGAAAAAGAGTATCCTGAAAATGACTCTCTCATGGCAGAAAAGCATTATAATTTATGACTTACTAGATTTTGATTTTGTTGCTTGTTAACCTTTAATGCCTATAATAAACTGGTAAAATAATAAAACTCTTGGAAAAAAATCCAAATTCTTTGTCTAACTTCTTTTCTGCTGTCATTTTATTCTTAATACTTAAAAACTGCTTTTTACCCTTGATTAAAAATTTGTTCCAGACTAAGAGGCATGTACAGTTTTCAATCTGTGGGTGTTAATGACACCACCACAGTGGGCTCATTCTCTTTTGCAAGGACACTAATGAGTTGTTGCTTCCTAAGAGGCAGAAAATTAATAGGTTTGGGTTTCTACTCCTAGTTTTTGGTTCTTGGTTGTGTTGCTTTCCTTGTTTATGTTTCTTTTAATTAACATTGAATTTCTTCATTTATGTCTTGCTTTTTTTCTGTTTGTATAGTCTGTAGGCAATGACTCCTTGGGTAGCAATAGTTAATCAGGGAGAAATGATAGCTTGAGGGTACTTTCTGAGTTACTTGGTGCTAGGATAAAAGTTGTTCTACTGAAGCCTCATTAGAACAACTTTTATGCTCCTGCCTTAAGTAAAATCTGTATGATGTTCTATCAACTCTTTTTGTCTCTTTTTATGTTAACTGTGGTTAATTTTCTTCAAATTCTCATTGTGTCCCAAATAATCTAAACCAATAGTATTTTTAGGTCTTAAAATATAATTCAGTTGTAAGTTTTCTTAAGGAGGCTGTTCACAATGTAGATTTTTCAGGAAAATATAAAAATTAGGATTCATTGCTGATTGATAAATATAAGCAATGAAAGAACAAAGGGTATGTTAGTAAAAAAAGGAACTTCTGAAAGGATAATTATTTAGAGATGATAATTTTGCTTCTATAGTTCAGATTGAGAAAGCTATACATAATAGAACACTAGATCTATGACATAAATTCTCTTAATTTCTCTGTTTCTCTCCCTCTCCTCCTACCCCTTCCACCCTCTCTCCTTGTCTCCCTCCTTCTCAGCTATCTCTAGCTGTCTGTCTGTCTTTCTATTTACTAGTGCTTTTCTGGTTTTAGCTAGAGAGGCAGAATGGTTCATATTTTAGAACTGAGGTGATTTCAGAATGGAAAGTAAAGATTATAATTTGTAGACTATAGTCTGTGTGTGCATTCCAAAACCTTCAATCAAATGCCACTCTAACATTTCTCAAATTTAAAAGTATTCAAATGACAAACTCTAATATGATGTGGGACAGAAAAATGTTGAAAAAGATAAAATCCTCAATGCCTCAATGAACTTCACCTTTCTTTGTGGGTCGTGAGCAGCTTGGACCAGAGAATCTATGGGGATTGTCTTATCATTTTGTTTTCCCTCATGGTGACTCAGGGATTTTTATCCCGAGGCTCTCAATGGGTCTGTTATAACTTAGCTGGTGATGACACATCCCAGAGGCTCTTTCCATACTGGGCCTCAGGCCAGCAGACTACACACTGAGCTGTCCTATGATTCACAGGACAAAACTGCTCTAGACACCTCCCACCGCCCAGGCTGGAAGGGCACCATGATGAGGCAGTGGGAGGGAGTATGGCTAGGAAAGTTGTTGAAAGGAATCTTTTGTTGTAACTTTCTTCTCTGCAGCAGGAAGCTAAAACCAAAGCAAGGTATTATTGAGCAGCAGACCCTACATTTGTGAGAGATGAATTGAAAGCACCCTGGCCTTTCATTTAGGGTGAAAAGTTTTGTTTTAGAGAGCTGAAATTATTTCAGGTGGGGGCGAAAGGCCATAAAGCATGGAATCCTGGAAGGGAAAGTAATTGATTTACTGCTAAATGACTCAGCTGTACCATTTTGAAATACTGGTCAAGGTGAGTGTTGAAAGAGTGGGTACTCTGGCATTTCCACACCCTTGGGAGTGAAGAACTGGGCTACTTTGGGAGGCAAATGATCTACTTTTATTTTCTAAAATGTCAATTATTCTATAATAAATTTGTACTGACGTCAAAGTGGCTTGTGTTCTCTTATGTAAGTGTGACCGCCTGCACATTATTCATTCAAGGGGCATTTACAACACCCTTTCTGGGTGTGGAGTTCTGCAGCCACCTCTTCAGTAGCGACAAAGGTCTGACCAGATCCACAAAAGAGATGAAAGGAACTGTCAATCTCTACTTTCATGTTCCTTTTCCTCTACTTGGGGAAAAACATCAGTATATGAAATGACATTTGAATAACTTAAAGCAAAATGTTCACAAGAGCAGAATAACTCAGAACGGGCTTTGAAGCCATTAGGTGTATGAATCACTTACTGCCTCCTCGGGGGTCCCACACCAACTATTCTGAGCTTCTGTCAGAGCACTTAGTGCATTGTGTTATTTGGCTCTCTCTCCCACTAGACTTCCAGCTCCTTGTGGGGAGAGATTTTTATATTTATCTCTGCATCCCTGGACTCCAGGCATAGTTCATTGCATACCACAAGTGCCTGGTAAATGTCTGGTGAATGAAGTAGTAAGAAGGATTACTGTTATCATTTTTGGGGAAGAGAAGGGAATGGGATGATGGCTTCATATGATCATAAACTACAAAGTAAAAATATTTGATTCTTTTCATTCTAGAGACAAAATGTGCTTTCCTTCTCATAATTCTAGTCAAGGGAAACAGTTCCATTCAGCAGAATTCAGTAAACATTTACTGAGCATATTTTATGTTGTGATTGCATATATAAATATGAAATCTTTTCTAATTTCACAGAACTTAAGTGTCCTGGGTGGAGGCAGCATTACACACAGGAAAACATCATTTTGATATAATTTGGCAAATATATACTGTTGGAGGCATTCAGGAGGCATTATGGAATGAGAGAAAAGGGACATAGGCTCAGGCTGGCAGTGGGGGTGGGCTAGGGTGTTGAGAGAATCAGGAAACTCTTCCAAGAGGAGATATCACCTGAGTTAAATCTTGAAGCAGGAGTAGCTAAGTAAAGGAAGAAGGGTGTGGATATGGGGAAGAGGAAGAGGGACAAGTCAAGACCAAGGACATCGAGGTGAGAACTAAAGCAATGAAAACTAGTAGATAATCAAGGAATATAATGTAGAACAGAGGTTCCCAATTGCCAATCAACAGTGTGGTGCTCTGCATGCTTCGTGGTTATTGTCTGGGGAATTGATCCAAAGTAGATTCCTGACTACTTCTCCTGGAAGTTCTGACTCAGCAATCTGCATTTTATAGCATTTGCTAGCTAATTTTGTTATACAGTTATGTTTAGGAAGCACCGATAATGAGTGAGAGCAATGCTAGCACCACATTTTAGAGGTGAATGAGAGAAGACGACCCCAGGAAGTAGAAAGAAGTCAAGCAATCAGATCAAGCACCAGCAGAGAGTGATATCACAGAAGACAGAGGAGAGAGTGCTTCTGGAAGGAACAATGTTGTAGTAGAGAGTTCTAGACAGAGAATTTGTGAAGAGTTTGTTAGATTTGGTTACATGGAGGGCTAGGATATTTAGAAAAAGAAGTTTAAATGTAGAAGGAATGAAACTAGGTTGCATTGAGTTGAGGGGTAGAAGGTGGGAATAAAGAAGTGAAGAAAGATAATAGACAATTCTCTCAACTTGATTGTGAAAAGGAAGACAATGATATCTGGAGGAGAGAGAACATAGGGTTATAAGGATGGTTTTCTTTTTACAAGGGGAGAGACTCTCAAGAGAATATTTAGAGCTTAACGGGAGAGAACAAGTTAAAGTGAGGGCAAATAGGGGAAGGGAAGATAAGAGAAGGTAGAAGACACAACTCCACATGGGATGGGAAACACCTCAACTTCTCAGCCAAGAGGAAAGGAGGTCAGGGGGAGTGAGCTTGGGAGCGGAAAGATGCTGGAGCACAATCTTTGATGAAATTTTCAGGGAGACATTAAGAGACTCAAACAGTTGAAAGGGCACAAACTTGCTGAAGCTAAACCTAGGTAAAGAGCCCTGTTAATATATTATTTTCTGAATATTTCCATTGCAAATTGTGTCAGAATTTTCCTGTCATTTTTTGTTTGTTCCAACTTATAGTAATATGAAAATATAGAGCTCCTGTTGGTCATATAAAACCCAAATTTCTTACTTGCTGATTCATTTCTTTATTTGCATTTGTCTATTTTCCATGCATTTTGCATTCCTAGAAACTAGCACAGCAGGGAGACTTCAGTAACTGATTGATTTTCTAGGTGAAGTGGAACCTAAAGATTTGCTTTTTATAGGCACCATTACTAGGTCCAAAAGAAAAAGAGACCTCAGTTGACACCCAAATGGAGGATGGAAATAGCAGACTCATGGATAGAGAAGTTAACGTTGGCCATCTCCTTCCTAACTAAGCCTTTTCCCAGTCTACAGATTCCCAAAAGACAAAGCCTGACACTAGGTGTGAAATAGCAAACTTGAACACTCCAAAACAAACAAATGAAGGAGTAAGAAAACTAACAACCTACCTCACCATAATCAATCATATAAACAAAAGCCATTCTCTGAAGTACTAATAGGATGAGATGGAGAAAATTTGAGAAGCCAAGAAATGTAGAAACAAGATACAGTACCTAAATACAACTAATATTTTATTAAATTTCTTTTGAGTCTTTTCTGTGTGCATAACTTAATTATATAGGAGCATACTACATATACAACTTTAATCCTGCTTTTTTCATTAAACGGTATAACATAAGCATTTTCTCACGTAATTAAAATATGTTGTGAAATATATTTTTAACTGTATACTATACCATGAAGTTTCTCATATTTTGTTTTACTACTCCGTTACTATTGGACATCTAACTTAGTCCCAAATTATCATTATTATAAGTAACACTGCTCAGAATGCTTTTGCAAACAAAGCACTTTCCATATTTCAGGTTATTTCCTGAATTATTATATAAAATTATATAACACCATTAAAGCTTTTGGTACTTATTGAGTTTCTTTCCCAAACCTTATGTCATTTTGAAAGCTGATTAGCAATATATGAAATTCATATTTAATTATATATACACCATTATCAAATATTTTAAAAGAACAAAACTGTGCTAATTTGTAGGTGAGACAAAGAGAAACTTTGAGATTTTAATTTTCATTGATAATGAGATTAAATATTTTCCATATTTTGCTATAATTTTATATATAACTGTAAAATTTCTACTTATTACTTAAAATGCTCTTGTTTTTCTTAGTATTTATACCTCTAATTTTTAATATATTTTAATAAATGGTTACTAAGTGTACAACATTATGTTAAAGACTATGGAAATGGCAAAAGAATGATAATCAATTGTTCTCAGCCTTAAGAACTTTGTATTTTATAATCATACAGCTTGCAATATGAAAGAGGCCTTACAATGTACCTTATTCAACACCCAGTCAAAGAAGCAAATATTAAAGCCATAAAACAGTTAGTCAAAAGATGTTGGATAGTAGATGATTTTGTGGCAATATATATATATAATCTCCTTTGTTGCTGGAATTCAGACAAAGTGGAAACCTATTTGACTTGGAACAGCAGGGGAAGTTGTTATTAGGAGAGACTTTCCCTGGACATTGAAGAATAGAAAGAGTTCAGAAAAATGAAGACAGGAACAATCTAAGAGCATGAATTTAGGGCTAGGAGGTAGAAATGAAACTGTCACAGGTGTTGGAGAGATTGGCCCAGCCTAACTAGAGTGGAGAGACAGTGTTGGGGACTCGAGTCTGAGAGAAAGTCAGACTAAACATGTAAATCACAGATCACATGATGTGTTGAAACACATCCCTCTAGCACCTGTGAGGCACCTGAGGAGGTCACTGGGGGGTCCCTACTGAACACAAGCTGCAGCCTGATTGTACAGGACCGTGCTTGTGGTCACAAGTAGATTGCACCGACTTTGGCAAGAACCAAGTTTTCAAACTCTGCTGGGCAAACTACAAAGTACATCTGGGTTGGCCTATGAAGCTAGTCGTTGGAAAACCCAGGTGCAGGTTAATATCATCAGCTGGACAGAGCAGTGGGCATGAGTTACAGGGGCCTCAATCTAATAACTGTGTTGTGCCAGGCAGCCCTATGATCTTAGGCAGGTTATTTATGTTCCCTATACCTTAATTACCTCATTTTTACCCTTAGCCCTTTCTAGATCTCAGATTCTGTAGCCTCTAGCAGAAGCTCAGATAAGGGACAACCTGTACAGGACACCTGGAGAAAAGAGAGAGGACGTAAATAGCAGGAAACTTCTATTGTCATCTTTAGATCTAGACTAAGGAGTTCTTTCTCTTAATTCACAATTTTAGAAGGTGTGAAGAGATATCAGGCACTTTCTTTGTTCCTGCCACAGATTTAGCAGAGGGCCAACAGAAGCAAATGCCCACGTTAGCTACCACAAGGGTGTGGAGGGCACATTAGTGGTCATTTAAGGGCCTAACGCAATAATTCAAACTGTCCCATAAAAATGTGTTTTTCCCTCCTTTTATGCTTCTTTTCTATTAAGTTATTGAATATTTAGTTCTTGCATTGCCTCCTCCTAATTTCTTGCCTGCAGATACTTTGTTGGGTAAACCTTGATAAATTGAGCCTATTTTTACTGTATTTCTGTGGTGTTGGTTTTCACAGTAATCAAAGTTCCCTTTTCATATGTGTCACATGTACATCTTTTTTTTTTTTTTTTAATTTTTCTTAGAGACAGGATCTCTCTGTTACACAGGCTGGAGTGCAGTGACATAATCATAGCTCACTGCAGCCTCAAACTCCTGGACAAAAGGGATCCTCCTGCCTCAGCCTCTCAACTAGCTGGGACTACACGTGTGTGCCACCACACCCAGTTAACTTTTAAATTTTTTTGTAGAGATGGGGTGTGACTATATTATCCAGGCTGGTCTCAAACTCCTGGACTCGAGTGATCTTCCCAAAGTGCTCTGATAATAGACATGGCTTTATTCTTCATTTAGATTAAAATCTAATCACGGGAAGAGACTATCAATTTTTCTTTCACTTTGATGTCTATTTTATACAACTCTAGAAAAATCTATCATTTGATGAGTTGGAGGTGACACTATGTTGGAGACATATGTAATTGGTTACCCTTTGATCATTCATAGGCAACTGTACCTAAATAATTCTTTCCTCCTGAATCAAGAAAGTTTGGTGTTTATGCAAGAGCTTAGTACAGTGCCTGGCACATATGAGGTGCTCAATAAACCTTTTAAAAATGAATACATCTGAGTGGCTTTATAATTCAGCAGTTACTACATAGACTTACTGTGCGGAAGAAAAAAAATATTAGTTCCCAAAGAGGGAAAGAATAGACCATTCTTCTGAAAAACATAAAACATTTCTTGTCCAATTGAGCCTCTCTAATATTTGTAGATAATTGGAAGCCTTTTTCACTCTTATGTTTCAGGGCGTCATTATGTACTGGTGCATTTTCTGTTTCAATGAATAGAATTATATTTGCAGGAAACTTAAAAGTTTCCAGAAAACTTCCTGCGATTTTATCTAATTAATCCCCACAAACCTCTGAGGTAGGTTGTGGAGATAGTGTTATCTCCACTTTGCAGAGAAGCAAGCAACTAGTGGAGGGGAAAAGAGAAGGGACTTTCTAATACTATGCAGCTTGTGCATATGACAGTGAGGAAGGTAGAACTGATTTCTTCTGATGACCAGTTCAGGACTTTTTCTACTGTATAAATCCTTAATCTCTAGGAAACAACCTGTCTTAACTCCCTTATCCTTGCATCAAAGCAGCAAAAGTTATACAGGAGTGCCAGCTTAGATTGTGTCTCTGAATATTTCAGCACCCTCTATCTTACCACTTCTCTTCACTTTTATTAATATTTCTAAAGTGCTCTCCCTGCAGCAGCTGACTATTCCTTCTTCCCAATTAACTTGTATGTGGAAACTCCTGTAGTAATGAAATTGCATGTGCCAGTGTCCTTTCACCTGGCTTTCTTTTTAGCGTACCTGGAGGGAGAAAGCTTTTCTGCTGTTTCATTGCATTATCTTTGCTGAGGGAGGAACTTCTAGGTAGTTATCTATTAGAATAGATGGATAACTTAATAGATAACTGCCTTCCTGAGAGTAAATCTTTTTATCAAACCTTCTTTGTTTTAGGTACAGCTTTGGTATTTGCAGAGGTTACCACTTGTTGATAATTACGATGCCACCAGCAGCAAAGCAGTGTGGCAGAGTAGACAAAAACATGGATGTTACAGGCAGACAAATCACGTTGGAATCCTTGTTCTGCTATTTCCTGGGCAATCTACTTTACTTCTTGAAGCTGATTTCTTCTTTTGTGCAGTGGGGATAATAGATTAATAATATCTACCTCATAGGGTTATTAGAAGAATTAAAGGTAAATGGTAGATATTTTCCTTAGGATGAATGAGGTGGCAAACAAATGTAATCCTCTCCATAGACTGCAGAGCACATTTGTGTGGAATATTTTCTATTTCCCATCCATTTCCACTCTTCTCCCTGCCCTACCCTAGGAGGGTTTTTGCCCTGGAAGGCTAACCAGTAAGATGCACATCATTCTCCTTTGCCCTCTGGCTTACTTGCATTTGGCCAGTGGGGAGTCCTGGCAGGAGATCAGAGGGAGGAAGATGAGATTGTGTGTATCTCCTCATCACCTTCCTTTCAAAGTCACCTGAGGCTAACTGTGTCCCAGAGAGCAACCTCCCTTGTCAAGGCAGCCCACTCTGCATGACTCTCTCCTCTTAGGTATTGGCAACCTCTATTTGTCCCTTTGGGTCTAGTAGGGTAAAAATTCCACCATTGCTATTATAGCTCCAGGTAGTATACCATCTTTTGTGGATTCCTCTACCCTGCCTTCATCTTTTTAGTCTTTTTATTGAACCCTCCTTAAATGATCCTGCTGTTTATTCCTGGGACCCTAGCTGATACATTATTCATGCTGCTTAGTGGAAAGTGTATTTGCCTAAGTATATTTTATTTGATGGAGTTTAACACTTTTAAGAAAAAAAATAAGAATAGTTGTTACTTGCCATTTTATACTAAGAGAAGAGAAAGGTAGTAATGATGAAGGATGATGGATATTGTGAGTCAAGCATCTCCTGTATGCCAACTATTTTCCCAAATACTACTTTATGTACATTACCTCAGTTAAGCTCAAAACACACATGTGTATTATTACTTCCCTTTTGCAGATCTCGAAAAAGCTCAGAGAGGTCAAATAAGTTACCTAAAACTACACAGAATACCAGTGGAGAGCTGAAATTCTAACTTATGCCTGTTTGGTTCCAAGGTCCATAATCTTTTAGGGAGGCCAGACTGCCTCCTGGGTATACAGGCTGGAAAAAGCCATCCTGTTAACAGGTTTCAATTAAATCCATTTGCCTATTCAAATTTCTATAGGTTCTAAATTCCTATGGGAGAGTATCTCTTAATGGTGCCCTTTAAATGATTACAAGGCATATTTGTTGAAAACCTGATTAATTCAGCAGACTTTATTAGGTCAAATCCATTATTTGACTGATTTGTTACCATTGAGTCAGTAGCCAATGAGGGGCAACTATTCTATGGTTATTCCTAAAGCTATTTGTTAAATACTAAATGAATAATTAAATATTTTGAATGAGTTTTTCTCTGATAATGAGTAAGCTTCCTATAGCAGTTATCTAGGGAATTTTTTTCTCCTTAAGTATAGTGTATTTAGTTCACAGTTTATATTATTTCTGTCGACTTCTTAAATGAGTGACATAATTCCACATTTTCTAAGACCTATAAAATGCTCAGCATTATAACTAATCTGTAAAGGTGGCTGAATTTCTGGAGGTGTACCAGCTGAGCACTTTCCATTTGTGAATCATCTCCTCTCTCCAAATGCTACTCCCTTAAAAAAACAAACAAACAAACAAACAAACAAACAAACAAAAACAATCTGTACACACTCAAAGAAACTGTATTTAAAGAAACTGTATTTATTCCAGCAACTCATATTTGATTGTGCATTTTTCTTTACCCTTCAGGCAAGCATTTTCATCAACCTTGGAGAAAGGCTTTGTCCCTCGGTTCCCTCTGGATCTCCAAGTTGCTTCTCAAGACATTCTTAGTGATAATAAACTTCATTTATCTGTTTCTAGCTCCACCTCACTGTTGTGAGACCTCCGGCCTCCCTAAAACTATCTTCATTTCATTTTTAGAAATCTTGAGGGGCCGACTCACATATATCCCAAAGAAGTCTTTTCAGCCTTGAGAAAATGCCATTGCGGATTGCTAGAGAGCTTGGAGAAGGTCTCTCTCCACTGGTATAGGGTCCTGGGTTCTCTTGCTGCAGGTGGCTGGCCTCTTACTGGGCCAGCTGTCAGCTGATGCTGTGTTCCCTGCAGGCTTTACCACTTTTGTATGCTTTTTTTCCAAAAGTGTATATAGTTATTTTGTTTTATTTATTTTTAAAATGTATAATTCACAGTACTTTGTACTTTGATATTTTTCAATCATTTTAGCAAAACCAGCTCCTTTAGATCTTGATCACTATTATTCTTTTCTCCAAACTTCAGACACAAGTTTTTTGAGAAGCTTAGAACAAACCCGAATGATAGAATTACATGTCGTTGTTAGCATCCGCCTACACCTACAATGTCAGAGTTTTTGTGTTTTGGTTAAGCTTGTTTGCCTAATCCTCTCCCCCTGTTGGTAAGTTCTTTTACAAAAGGCATTTCAGCCCACATGCAAATATACCTTATGAATATGCAAGTGATGTCCAGATGTGGCAGAATATCAGAAATGAACACAACACGTATAGCTATTTGATTTGATTTTTTCTCAAAACTCAAAACAGAGAATCTCCATTCTAGTGTTTAGTAGAAAGTAAAAGTTAGGTAATGAGGTTATTGATATCACTGAAGTGGCAATTACTCTGGAATAGTCTGTGAAATGACTGTGATTGCTTAACTAGGTAAACTGTTTCCCTTCCACTTCTCTCAAGCATCCCTTACAACCTCTTTGAACTAAAAGTAGGAGAGCTCACTAAATTTACCTAAAAGTGACTGGATTGGCTGCAGTGTACTGTGGATTATTACTCATAATTATTATTACAAATAATTATTATTATTTGCTGAAACCAGAGACCAAGTTGCAGTGCTCAGAGGGCTCTTCTCTTCAGATGCAGATGTGATCCTCCCAGTGGTAAAGCTACCTTAGTGATCCCTTAGTGAAAAATTGAGGGGTCCATAGTGAGAATCAACATATACATGATTCAGTTTGCGTCATTTCATATGTGTAACTTTAGGTTATGGCTACCATACCTATCTTTTTTTTTTTTTTTTCCAGCCACTAAAACTGTAGACTTGAATATTTAATGGAAGACAGATGGCGCTTGAAATCTCTAACCTACATTTAACAAAAGTTGTTTTGGAAATGTTGCTTGTGTGTACTTTTTTTGCTTTAAACACAGTACCATTTTAGCCTGTTCTGGTGAATTATTTAAGAATTACTGTCCTAGTCTAAGACAGCATTTCGAAGTGCACGTGTTAATCATATACTTGATTAAACATTTCCTTTTCTTTCTTTTCAGCATTCCAGTTGGCTTTTGAGTGGATAATTGTTGCAGTGACAGCATTGACGTTGGAAGCAACCAGTGCCCGTTTGAATTACATACAACGCCACGATGAAAAGAAATACCTGTGATTCGCTTTCCCGGAGCAAAAGTGTAAGTACCTCTTGTTTTCCTTTCTTTTCTAAAACTGCGTATGTATAACTTTTTACTGTTTACTTTGGATTTTAATACTGTGGTATCATGATTAGGCTTGTGAGAAACCTTTGGTTGACTTTCAGTTCTCTGGCTGAATGCAGCTTGTTAACAAATGAAGACTTGTCTCTGTGGCCTGGTTGGCATTTGATGAGAGTTCTCTTTCAGCCAGTTTACACACTTTATCATTCCTTCATATAAGCCTACTGGCATGACATTAAACACTCTGATTTTTTAATGCATGCAGAAAATATCTGATTAGAAGATGAAATTGGACAAATTTGTGCCTTGAATGTGAAACTTTCTGGGCAAGTCCAAAAACATAAATTGAACTTATGTCATTAAGTATTTCAACTGGTCACATTCTGAAAGTTCATCCCTTTCACGAGCTTTCTACCCTGGCGTATGTCTATAATCTCCCCTTTAATCTTCCTTTAAAACATTTTTAAGTGAACATCCTCATGCCTTCTTTCCAATTACCTAGTATTCTAAAAGTACCAAATTCATGAAAAATTTTAGATTTTGATTAACTTAAGAAAGAAAGCATAATCAAATGGAGCAACTCAAAGGAAGCTACAAAAGGCAAGGATGAAAGCAGACTGTTAATTTCCATCAGGCAAGCTCTAAAAACAAATCCCTTTGTTCATTTACCCAAAGGGGAAAAGGCATCCAAACAGATGTAGTTGTGACGTAGGAACATTCATTTGAAGGCATAAAAAAAAAAAAAACACAAATGCAAACAAATTTCTCCAGTATGGGAATGCTTTGTGTTACAGCCAGTGATTCTATTGTGATGACCCAAGGCCATTTTCATTCTTTCTATAGAATTACATCCAGCTTTTAAGGGTGGGACATGAATATGTAGGGAGAAAAGTATAGTATGCCCAATAGGGTTTCTTAAAAAATGAGGATATACTGAGAGGTATGTCCATACTTGGATTGATACTGTGTTTAATAACCAATCAAGTAAATTCAACAAACTCTGAGGAAATGTTCAAATTCATTTGTTTTCCTGGTTGGTGTTTGGTTGTGGAGATAATTGTGTAAAATAAAGGGCCCTGGCTTTTAGCCTAGAATTCCTTTTATCGCCCTACAAAGTTGCTCATTGTCATAGGAAGTGACCTGCATACAAATCACCAAACTGCAAATACATCTTTCTGTTACTGTTTTCTTATTATAAATTACATATAAAAACAAACTATTATATGATGTTTCCTTCTTTTACTGAATTTCTGAAACATGTGATATGAGAAAAAATGTATAAAGGCAAAAGAGAGAATATTTTGGATAATTAAAAATATATCATTAAACATTCCCCTGTTCTTGGAGAAAAACATTCTAAAAGCAAATTATTAACTGAGAGGTGACTTTAAGGAACTGCATGTACTTCATGATGCTAGGAGATTTCCTATTTGCATTTGTTTAATACAAAATTTTTCATCTAGGTGGAGAGGCTCAAGCTTCCAGATTAAGAGAACCTGAGTTGCTTACATTTGTCCAAATGTAAACATTACAGCTCTCATTTCACTGCTTCCTAGCTTCTTGAAAATCCAATGGCATAAAGAAAGTGCTTCCACTTAATTAAATGACTCTGAACAGGAGTTACTGTTTATCAGGAAAAAAAAGAGCCAGATTTTTTGCCTAGTTAGAAGTTGTCACTTTAAGTCTTCAAAAATTTATTTTGCACGGGTCTAAGCATGCCACCCCCTACCACTTAAGTCTTTGCCAATAACAGAATCCAAAATTGTACAGTTAGAAGTAGATTTTTCCTGTTCTTGATGAAGAAAATTTAAAGAATTAATTTGATTTAGAATCTGAGGATGTTTTTCTTTGGCATTGTGACATTTGAAAATTCAAAGAGAATATTCTAAATGTTAAAACAGTTTCTGTCACTCCCTACGTGCCTCTCTGTAGGTCTTGTATCTGTCATTGTGAAAATTTAAGTCATACAAAGAAGTAGGAAAAAAAGACTATCTTTATTTTTTTCTAATTTTAAAAAATTTTTAATTATTATGGGTACATAACAGTTGCATATCTTTACAGCATTCATGTGATGTTTTGATATAAGCATACATTGTGAACTAATCATATCAGGGTAATCAGGGTATCCTCACCTCAGGCATCATTTCTTTGTGTTAGGATCCTTCCAATTGCACTCTTTTAGTTATTTCGAAGTATACCCTAATTTATTGTTTATTACAGTCACTTTGTGGTGGTATGAAATATTGTTCACTCTATCTAACTATATTTTTGCACCCATTAACCATACCCACTTTATCCCTTCTCCCTGTTGCCCTTCCCAGCAACCATCATTCTGCTCTCTGAAAAGACCATCGTTAAACAATTACCTTATTCAATGAGTTCTCCTTGGGAGAGGGGTTCCAGTGTAGCTTGCAAGATCATTTAGCCAATCTCCATCTCATGTAAAAGATTCAGGCATAAGATGGATGGTTAAAATAGGTTAGAGTTCTGTTTCCTACCAGTTATGAGTTTCTGTGATTCTAGGTCATGTTGTACTCATTCATAAATTGAATTGAAGACCAGTTCCCAAATAAATATAAAATGAAGGCCTTGGGGCAAAGAAGAGTATATTAGTCAGCTTGGGCTACCACAGACTAGGTAGCTTAAACAGAAATTTACATTATCACAGTTCTGGAAGGCAGAGGGTCCAAGATCAAGGTGGCAGCCAATTTAGTGCCTGGGAAGGACTGATTTCTGGCTGGCTGACGGCTTGCAGATGGCCACCTTCTCACTGCGTCCTCATATGGCAGAAAGACAGAGCAAACTCTCTGATACCTCTTCTTATAAAGTCACCAACCCCATCATGAGGACCCCACCTTCATGATTTCATTTAACCCTAACTACATCCCAAAGGCCCCACCTCCAAATACTGTCACATTGGGGATTAGGTCTTCAACATATGAATTTTGGAAGGGATACAAACAGTCCATAACAGAGAGTTTGATGTTCTTTAGGGATGATTTTATTAAGTCCCTTTGATATTTAAGCCCAAAAGGTGGTGACCAGTAATCTAGAATCTGCATATTCTCTCAATCAGATAACACTGAAAATTATCTGGTTAACATCTTTCTGTTCATTTCATATTTTCTGTATTTTATGTTAAGGGAACTCTTAATGATGAATTTTGAGGCTTTAATCATCTCTTCATAGACCTAGGGGCTAACTTTAATTTTACTCAAAATTATTTTCTTCTTCCTTCACTCTTCTTAGTTTGCTTATCTTATATTGTTTGTTCTTAACATTCAATCCAATGACACAAATCTCTCAAGTACCTTGTCTTATCTGTGGACTTACCAGTTGAGCCACCTTTTTTAGAGGTTTGTAAGTTTCAGTCCTATCTGAGCCACCCTCATTCCCTCTACAAATGCCCACTGTCCCATTGCTTTTTGGCTTGTCAGGGGAAGAAAGGAAAGGTACATACAAAAGGACAGAATGTAAAAATTTCTATGGCAATAGTATATTTTAAAAATTGGGGCTACTTAAAATTTTTTTAAGTAACTTTCCTTACAGTGTCTCTGTTGTTATTTTCCAAACTCATGAATTTTGATAAATCTTCTCATCTGGAGAATGAACTGGATACATTTTAATTCTTCTTCATTAACAATTCTCTTGTGTATTGAATTCTAAAGTATTTTGTAGTCTTTTACATTAAATTCCCGATTTCCCAGTACACTGAATAATTTTCTTTCTACCAGTTTAGAGAGATTCAAGATACTGTCTACTCAATTGAATTTGTTATTTTCTTGATGAAATTGCCCTCTATTTGACATAGAATTCTTTTGGATGTTCTACATTTGGATAAATTTGTCACTCACCAGATGTCTTTAATTGATGTTCCCTGTTCTTTTTTGATAGAATTGTTATTTAGTGCTTATTCAAAACTGGAAGCAAGTCTTGGTTGTTTGAAGGGCACAGGGTATCTGGCAAATTCTTTTCATGTTAAATTTAAAGCCCACCTAAATAGGCTGTCAGTTTTGAATCCAGGAGCTAGGAGCCCATCTGGTGAAATATTTCCAGCAGGCTCCCTAGAATTGCTTCTTTTCACACAAGACTTATTTAATGTCCAAAGTTTGTAAACCAAATTTATCTTATTCTTTAAAAAAGTAAATGTTTGTAGGTGTACCTTTACATTGCTGAGATTTTATAAGGAATCACTTTCCTAATAACCCAGGGTGAGTAAATTGTGCCATTTCATCTGTATTTCAGTGCCTGCCTGGAGAGGGCAGACCAAGAAGGAATTTGGAAGGGATGATGCATTTTGTTATGGCACTTCAGAGCTATCTGCATTTATTACTCAGTAAGGTAGACTATTTTTGGTTTTGTGGTTAAAGTAAAAATAATGAATCACTTCCCAGGCCAGCCTCATTTCCCTACTATATCCATCACTACCTAAGCTACAACAAAGTCGTCACAGCTTGGAATCCTGGTACAGTTAGGCATGTAGAAACTGGATTTTTCACTTGTGTTCCCTTAGAAGGGTCCAAAGGTCAGAGGAGATACTTTCAAAAGCACAAAGTACAAAGAAAAACTAAAATGTGTTTGCTTGTGTCTTTATTAGCAACACATTGAAATAAGAACTTGTAGTTTTAGAGATTTCACTCTTTTGATCATTATACCTGCCTTCCAGCTCATGCTCTTTCCTTACAAAATTCAACAAATGTTTATTGAATGGCTACTGTGTGTGTGTTAGGCTCTGGGCATCCAATGTGGCTAAAATACATGTCATCTCTACCCTTCTAGAGCATATTTGACAACTAAATTTATAATTTTTATAATTTATTAAAATTTTTTCACCACCCTGTTACCCTAACCTAACTTGATCACCCAAGTCTATCCCATTTTAATCTTTAATTTTTTCTTCACAGGAAGACTGAAGTCTTGTCTCTCAAATCTCTATGTACTTGCACTTCATCACACTGTGGGTGTCCTATTTGGTAGAGATATTTTGAGCTGTGAATAATGCACTGTAATTGTCAATTACACTCATTGTTGTAGAAACATAAATTATTTTAGAGTGGTTAAAAAGAATTTTTCTCAGATAGTCAACAGTAATATAAGAATAGCCAAGAGTACAAATGAATGTGAGCATGACAGAAAAGGTCTGAAAGAATTGGGACTGATCACCAACCATTTGCTTTGAAATCCATCACAAGTCACAGGACTGTTTTAGTAGCCAAAGCCAATCATTAAATTGTCATCTTAGAAAAACCTCCACCCTTTGTGATATTGTGATGTGGTTGCTATTTCATTTTTGTACAATTTCAAGATGAAGTTGAATTTTCAAGTGATTATGTCCAAGAAATAATTGCATGTATTGTACTTAACAGTGTAAACACCCAGGATACATGAAAACGTAGAGGAATCTTGTTGAATGGCTGATGAATGTTAAAGAATGATTCTTATAGACAGCATCTCTCTGTAACAGGGTGGAGTTTTGAAGAAAAGCATAATAATTTGGTATAGATTCCTATTAGTCATATTTTGCTTCAGAAAAAAATGTTTACTAATAAAGACTTATTTTTAACTAAAGCCTATTCTCTATTGTAAGAATTTGTTTAACTATTATTTTTTACTATTGTGATGGCCACATATAAGCAGGTGTTTCAAAAGCTAAAAAACGACTTCAATGAAAACTGTCAATGTGTTTACGTTGCTTCCCATGATCAGTGCTTCCAAGGACAGCGCAGGAATGATCCTCAGGTTCTGAGTTATAATCCTAGCTTTGTGTTTATGCATCTCTGTCTTGTAGAGGAGATGGGGGTAACAGAACCATAAATAGATTTATTATTACATGATTTCAATATTTAGTATGATTGTTTCAAAGGTAAAATGAAAACTTCACATTGGATACCCAGTATTTGAAAGCACAATTCAAGGTAAAAGCAAATGGACAAAACCCCCAACCCAAACCAACCAAATGTAAGACAATAAAAAAGTTATACAATATTCAATAAGCTTCTATACCAAATCCCTTAGTGTTAAAGATTTTTTTAAATGAAATGGAACTATTAATAAACATATTAATAAAAACAGCCTTGCTTTTATTATTAAAAATTAAAAAGCTTTTTGTTATTAAAAAAAAGTCAGCTAATAAGCTCCTGTAAGTTGTATAAATGAAAAGCCATGATGCCCAGTCCAAGAATGGTTGGTCATTAAGTAGTTAGAGCCACCCTGACCTTTCCCGTTCTTTCCATCACGTAGGTTGTGTTGTATGCCACATACATGGAGGTGGGGGTGCAGCCACATTTATAGAACAAAAACTGGGAATAAGACATTTAGCTTATGATTTTTATGATCATATTCTCCCACCCCCACCCCCCCCATTCTTTCAACTGTGTCAGTCTGGACTTCTGTTTTGGCAATATTGCTTTTGTGTTAAGAATTTGGCTGTGCTTATAGCCCTCAATATCCCCAATTTAATGTGGTCAACAATATTTATTAAGCCCTCGCCAACTATTTGACTATACTCTAACAGTTATATCCCATGGGGCTGCACACCAAATGGTACCCCAGAGGTTCAGAGAGTTAACACACCACCAGCTTGCCTCTAGGTGGGGATTTATGCTTTGCAGATAATCTGGCTTACTAAACATTAAAAACCAAATGTATTAAAACTACTGAAAACAAATGAAAACACCACAGTGCCACAACAAAAACAACCTTTTCTATGAACTCATTTAAAACAAGAAACAATGAGCTTTAAAGGTCCTCCTCTCTTCTTATTGCATGTACTTAAAAATATTATTAAATGTCTAACTTTTATTTTTCTATTATAGAAGAGGCCATTACATAACCTTAGCATGAATTTGCCAGTGGACTTACATTTCAACGTAATATGAATAATACCAAGAGAGGCCTAGACTTTGCTCCAAAACAATAGCCTCTGAAGGGATATTAAAAAATAAGAGATTTGAGAAACCTGTATATACATATGTACTGGGAATCTCTAGTATATGTGTATATAAGGATGGGAAAAGTAAAAGATTCCAATTGTTTTTGTCTTTGCAATTGCTCATGCAGGGTTTCAGAACATGTATTTCCTCACCCAAAGTAAATGAAATAATTGACAGGGTAGTCAAAGAAGACCATATCCTTGAATGGGCAGCGTTGTCTATTCAGAAAGCATTTGTGTATTGTTATTTCTTGAAGCAATGCTGAAAACCTCCTAAAAGAATAGGGAGAATCAAAAATGACAACAAAAAACTGGAATCAGATATTGACAAAAGTGACTTAGAATAGATGAAAATCAAAACCTTCTGACAGGATTTTCTAACATCAGGACAGAGTTTTCTGAGGAAATTATTAAATGGTCTTATAGTAGGATCTTTCCAAGATCTGATCAAGTCTTTATGGTTCTTTAAATCTGTATTGTTGTCAATATCATACGATGAATTATAAAAAACTTGAATATTTTAGTTTATAATTTTGAACATCTCATATTTATAAATGTGTGTATAATATGCATGCATATTATAAATATAAAATAGGCAGATTGCCAATATGTTAATTGACATCTGAAACTAAAGTTGAAGACTTTCATTAGGGTAATACACATATTCATTAAATTGTCCTGTGCCTTAATTTCACCAGTTCTTACCTATATGTGACCTTGAGTGAATTATCTTCTCTCTGTTACTCGTGTGTAAAATGAAGGGAGCCTCCTGTGAATAGGAAGTTTTCCTCCAACTCTAAAACTATGACTATGTATTTCCAGGAGTGTGTATTTTTCAGAACAGGCTCAATAACAATATTTTACATTACAACACTTGCAGTCAAAGTATAGATTCTCCTTAATCTTAACAAATGACTATCCTTTTCACTCAAAGAATAAACAGGATCCTGATTTGATAAATTGAACTCATTGAATCTCTGCCAACTGTGCAAAATCACTGCCTCTGTTTATTAGACATTTGTTGCCTCTAGGAATGGATGAAATTGAAAATATCCTTATTTTACTGGGAAATAGAAGAATTAATTATGTAAACTTTTTGCTCCTTTAAACACTAATCCTCTAACTCTACCCCTACATGTTGCTGATCAGTGTTGTAATATTTTAAGTAGCTTTGCTTTGAAGGAATCTGAATCTTTTCGCTTTATATTCCAGTGACAGCAGTTTTGACCAGCTCTCTGCTGATAACCACCATTTTGACTCCTGCAATTCACCTGTGGTCACATCAAGCCTGTCTTCCCTGCATTGATGCAGAGACTTCCCTCACTTCCTTGAATTATAGCCAATTCCCGACTGTTTCATGCAACCAATATTGACTGACCTGGACATAATGGAAGGAAACCACAATGCAGAAAGATAACTTTTATGATCAAATATAAGACATGATCATTTCTGGCCTTCCAGAACAAACCTACTACCAAGTCCTTTTTCATAATTTACCCACCTACTCCCTGTTGTTTTCCTTATTTTCCCACAGTGAAATGCCTGTTTTTCTTATATCCTACTGGGTGTCCAGGCTCTTTAGTCCAGGAGAACCAGAGAAACCCCTCACTCCAGCTACTAATAAACATAATAATTTACAAAGATAAAACTCTACCCACAACAAGAGTTCCTTCTATGGCATTGTGCAGAGCAATTTATATGGGAACATCCACATTCCAGACAAGGACCAGACCAAAGGAGCAACCTTTCTACAGAGTGGTAGAAAAAGGAACACTTCCAGTTTCCAACTCCCAGATTTTCCCATCAAGACTTTAGAAAATACTGGGGGTAGGTTTTCAGCCAAGAACACTCCTACTTCACTACAAATATATATATATAGGCTTGATGTATCCTGCAAAACTGAGTTTTATTTATGAGAGGGAAATAAAATCTTTCTCAGACAAGCCAACACTGAGGGAAGTCACCAAGACAAGAACTGCCCTGCAGGAAGTGCTCACAACCATATTATTCATGAATTAGCACAACAGAAACACCCCAGTGTGAAATCACCCAAAAGCTAGGGTCAAAGGTTCCGCCTCTTTATGTCCTTTGCTATTTCCTTCCTTGGTGCTTTGTAGTTCTCCCCATAGAGATCTTTCACCTCCTTAGTTAAATATATTCCTATGTATTTTATTTTGCTGCTGTTGGGAAAGGTATTGAGTCTTTGATTTAGTTCTCAGTTTGACTGTTGTTGGTGTATATGATGTGACCACAGGTGAACTGCAAGGGTCAAAATGGTGGTTATCAGCAGAGAGCTGGTCAAAACTGCTGTCACTGGAGTATAACAATAGTATTACAGGGGTAAAAACACTTTGGTTACATAAATTGCCCTTGCAGGGTCTGAGTCAGAGGTACAAGTGTGCCCATCCCCCAGACAGCACACCCCACATCCATTAGGTGTGAATTTTCCGATCCCCTCATCCCCCCCACCTGCCTGACACCCTATAAATGTTACTTCCCATATGTGTACATTAGTGTTGATAGATTAGTACCAATTTAATGATGAGTACCTGTGGGGTTTTTCAATTCTTGTGATACTTCACTTAGGAAAATGGGCTCCAGCTCCATCTAGGATAATACAATAGGTAGTTCCCCATTTTTTAATGACTGAGTAATACCCCATGGTATACATATACCACATTTTATTAATCCACTCATGTATTAATGAACACTTGGGTTGTTTCCATATCTTTGCAATTGTGAATTGTGCTGCTATAAACAGTTGAGTGCAGATGTCGTCTTCATAGAATGTCTCTTTTTCCTCTGGGTAGATACCCATTAGTGGGATTGCTGGATCAACTGGTAGTTCCACTTTTAGCTCTTTGAGATATCAGCATACTACTTTCTATAGAGGGTGTATTAGTTTGCAGTTCCTCCAGCAGTGTGTGAGTGTTCCTATTTCTCTGCATCCACACCAACATTTATTGTTTTGGGACTTTTTGATAAGAGCAGTTCTCACTGGACTTAAGTGATATCTCATTGTGGTTTTGACTGCATTTCCCTGATGAATAGAAATGTTGAACATTTTTTCATATGTTTCTTGGCCATTAGTCTATCTTCTTTTGAAAAATTTCTGTTCATGTCCTTTACTCACATTTTAATGGGGTTGTGTGATTTTGTCTTGCTGATTTTCCTGAGTTTTATATAGATTCTAGTTATCAGCCTATTATTGGCTATATAGCATGCATATATTTTCTCCCATTCTGTAGGTTGTCTGTTTGCTTTCATGATAGTTTCCTTGGATGTGCAGAAGCTTTTTAATTTAATTAGGTCCAATTTATTTATTTTTGTTGTTGCTGTGATTGCTTTGGGGCTCTTCTTCATAAATTCATTACCTAGGCTGATGTCTATAAGAGTCTCCAACATTTTCTTGTAGAATTCTTGTGGTTTCATGCCTTAGGTGTAAGTCTGTTTTCCATCATGAATTGATATTTGTGAGAGGTAAGAGGTACAGATCCAGTTTCAATCTTCTACACGTAGCTATCCAATTTTCCAAGCACCATTTATAGAACAGGGATTCTTCTCTCCAGTGCATGTTTTTGTCTACTTTAACAAAGATCAGATGGATAGATGAGGATTGTTTAATATATTGGTCCTCAGTCCTGTTTTATTGGTCTATGTCTCTGTTCTTGTTCTAGTCCCATGTTGTAGTATAGCTTGAGTATAGCCTTGTAGTATAGCTTGAGGTCTGGTAAATTGATGCCTCCCAATTTGTTCTTTTTGCTTAAGCTTGCTTTGGCTATACAAGGTCTTCTCTGGTTCCATATGAAGTGTAGAATTATTTTTTCTATATGAAAAATATAGAAATTTTCACATTTTCTATGTGAAAAATGATGTTGGTATTTTAATAGGGATTACATTGAATCTGTACATCACTTTGGTTAGTATAGGCATTTTAACAATGTTGATCCTGCTGGCTCATTAGCATGGGTTTTCCACCTCTTTATGTCCTTTGCTATTTCCTTCCTTGGTGCTTTGTAGTTCTCCCCATAAAGATCTTTCACCTCCTTGGTTAAATATATTCCTATGTATTTTATTTTGTTGCTGTTGGGAAAGGTCTTGAGTCTTTGATTTGGTTCTCAGTTTGACTGTTGTTGGTGTATATGAAAGGTACTGATGATATATGTGCATGGATTTTTGTAGCCTGAGACTTTGCTGAATTTACTTATCAATTCCAGGAGTCTCTTGGCAGAATCTTTGGGATTTTCTAGATATGAGATCATATTGACAGCAAAAAGCAATAGTTTGACCTCTTTCTCTATTTTGATGCTATTGATTTCCTTCTCTGGTCTGATTGCCCTGGCTAGGACTTCCAGCACTATGCTGAATAGAAGTGGTGATAGATGGCAACCTTATCTGGTTCCATCTCTAAGTGGGAATGCTTTCAGTTTTTCCCCATTTGCTATGATGTTGGCTGTGGGTTTGTTGTGTTTGGCTTTTATCATTTCAAGGTAAGTCCTATCAATTCCTGTTTTGTTAAGTATTCTCAACATGAAAGAGTGCTGAATTTTGTGGAATGCTTTTTTTCCATCTACTATGAGGACCATATGGTCTTTGTTTTTACTTCTCTTTTTGTGGTGAATTTCATTTATAGATTTGCATATGTGGAACCATCACTGCATCTCTGGGATGAAGACCACTTGGCCATGATGGATTATATTTTTGATGAGCAGCTGAATTTGATTTGCTAGGCTTTCATTGAGAATTTTTGCATCTTTATTCATAAGGGATATTGGTCTGTAGTTTTCTTTTTGTTGTTGTGAAGTCATTTTCTGGCTTTGATATCTGGGTGATGTTGGCTTTGTAAAACATGTTAGGAGGATTTCTTCCTTCTTGATGTTGTGGAATAATTTCTGCAGGCACCAGTTCTTCTTTGTAGGTCTGGTAAAATTCAGGTATAAAACCATCTGGTTTAGGACTTTTATTTTTAGAAATGTTTTTTATTGCTGCTTTAATTTTGGTACTTGATATTGGTCTGTTCATGAACTCTATTTCTTCCTGATTGAGCCTTAGGAGGCTGTGTGTTTCTATGAATTTGTCCATGTCTTCCACATTTTCAAGTTTATGTGCATGGAGATCTTTTCATAGTACTCATAGATGATATTTTGTATTTCTGTGGTATCAGTTGTAATTTCTCCTTTTTGATTCCTGATTTAGCTTATTAGAGTCCTTTCTTTTCTGCTTCTGGCTAATTAAGCAAAGGGTATGTCGATTTTGCTCATCTTTTTAAACAACTAACTTTTTGTTTCATTAATCTTCTTTGTAGTTCTTTTTGTTATTGATTTCATTTAGTTCTGCTCTGATCCTGGATATTTCTTTTCTTCTGCTGGATTTGTGATTGGTTTACTGATCCTTTTCTAATTCTTTGAGATGGTTCATTAGATTCTTGATTTGTCTATATTTTGGATGTAGGCATTTATGACTATGAATTTTTCTCTCAAGACTGCTTTAGCTGTGTCCCACAGATTTTGATAAACTATGTCCCCTTTGTCATTTATTTCAAAGAATCTTTTGATTTCCATCTTAATTTTCTCCTTGTCCTGACTATCATTTACCATTAGGTTGTTTAGTTTCTATGACTTTTAGTAGAGGTGAGTATTTCTGTTGGTATTTATTTCTAATTTTATTCCACTGTGGTCTGAGAAGATGCATGGTATAATTTCTATTTTTTAAAATTTGTTGAGATATGGTTTGTAGCCTAGGATGTAGCCAATCTTAGAGAATTCACTTGAACTGATGAGAAGAATGTATAATCAGTGGCTTTTGGGTAGAATATTCTGTAAATGTTTATTAGGCCCATTTGAGAATAATGAGTTTTATTTAAGAATTTTGTTTGAGAGTTTTGTTTAAGTCCATTGTTTCTTTATTTATTTTCTGTTTGGAGGATCTGTCTTGTTCTGTCAGATTGTTATGGTGCTGCTGTTTATCATTTTGCTTTAAGTAGGATTTGCTTTATGAAAATGGGCACACCTGTGTTAGGTGCACAAATATTTGAAATTGTTATGTCTTCTTTTTGATTCATTCCCTTTACCATTATATAATGATCATCTTTGTCTTTCATTACTTTTGTTGATTTGAAGACTAAGTTATCTGATATGAGAAGTGCTACACCAACATTCTTTTGGTTTCCATTTGTGTGGGATATTGTTTTCTGTTCCTGCACCTTGAGTCTGAGTGAGTTCTTGTGTGTTAGATGTATTTTTTGATGATAGGTACTTGGATTGTGTATATTTATCCATTTGGCTATCCTGTGTCACTTCAGTAGGTAGTTCAGGCCATTCACATTTATTGAAAGAATTGATAAATGTGGTGGATTTGTGTGAGCCAGTTGAGTAGAACACTGTTGCTTTGTTTTATCTCTTGGACCATTGTGGTAGCTGACCTTTGACCCTAGCTTTTGGGTGATTTCACTCTGGGGAGTTTCTGTTGGGCTAATTCATGAATAATACAGTTGTGAGCACTTCCTGCAGGGCAGTTCTTATCTTGGCGAATTCCCTCAGTGTTGGCTTGTCTGAGAAAGACTTTATTTCCCTCTCATAAATGAAACTCAGTTTTGTAGGATACAAAATTCTAGGCTGAGCATTATTCTGTTTTAGAAGACTGAGAATGGGGCCCCAATCCCTTCAGTCTAGAAGTCAGCAGTTAATCTCATGGGTTTTCCTTTGTAAGTTACCTGCTACTTTCACCTTAAGTCTTGTAGGAGGGCCTCTTTCATGTTTGTTTTTTCTAGTCTGATGACTGTGGGTCATGGTATTTGTCTCTTGGCAATTAATCACTCAGGAGTCCTTTGAGCTTCTTATACCTGTATATCTAGATTTCTAGCAAGGCCAGGGAAATTTTCCTCAAATATTCCCTCAAATAAATTATCTAACCCTTGCATATTTCCTTCTTCATACTCAGGAATGCCTATGATTCTAATGTGAGACCTCTTTACAGAATCCCATATTTCTTATAGGCTTTGCTTGTTTCCCTTATTTCTCTGCTCTGTGTGACTGACTTATTTAATTGAAAGGTGAATCCCTGAGTATGCCAGGGAGAAGAATGCTGGTCCCAAGTTATCCACAGTGTGCCCAAGCTAGTTCAATGTCCTTCTGCCTCAGGGTTTGCCCCATTCTGCTGGAGTTACTGGATAAGCAGCACCATGAGAACTAGGAGGAAGAGAGCTCATAGTCTGAGCTCCCCCCAGTCCACTGCAGGACCCCACAAGGAAAGGTCTGAGCCCTGTTCTCTGTGGAAACCTCTGTGTGGTGGCTCAATTTTCTCTCATAGCAATGTGAGTAGGGGAGAGGAAGGGAAGAATAAGTCTAGGTGGAGGAAAGTCCACACACTGGTCTCCTCCAACCCTCTCTCTGGGAGGCAGTCTGCCCAGAATGACTGGGCTCTGGAGTCTCGCAAATCACCTGGTACCCATTGGACCCCTGTGGCTCCTGCAGTCTGGGCTGGAGTCTGTGTATGAATGAGCAAGATGGAATCTGAGAGGTAGAGGCTTCCCCTCTGGGGAAGACAGAGGCACCCAGTAGGTAGAGAAGCAATATTGTGCCTGTTGTCTGGCTTAGGTCTATGGAGTAGGAGGTACCCCAGCGGATCTGGGAGCCTGGTGCTCTGACCACAAGAAGCTTTCCACTCAGATTCTTGGCAGCGGTCTCTTGGTTGATGTCAGCAGGGGATCTCTGCAGCAGCTGAGGAGCTCCCCAACAGTCCTAGATGCAAGGGAGGGGGATTTTTACTGCTCCACTTACCCTTCCTGATAATCTTAAAGCCTCTCAGGGCTTAATCTCTGCCAATTCCTTTCTCCTTCCAGTTCTGCTCTGCAACCGCTTCCTGTGGCGTCTCCTGCACATTCAGGTACCCTTCCTTTTGACCCTCATCCAGTCCATATTTGTCTGTTTGTTTTTTCTCTTTTATCTAAAACTTCTCCTCCTTACAGAGATGCTTTGGCTGGTGGTGTCTCTGCTCCGCCATCTTGCTCCACTTGCACACTACAAATATTTAAAGGCATGGAATTATCAATGAATCTAGTCACCATTCTCACCAAACCCTTATCATTTTTATTACTTCCAGCAGATAACCTCAACTTCTTGATTTTAGTGTTGGGAAATTCCAGAGTGAATTATCTAGCTTCTGGTTTAAGGTAGAAAATGCGGAGGGCTGTGAAGAGTGTCTTTCCCACCTTTATTATAAGGAAAAAGCTATTTTTCCCTCCAAACTGCATATCCATGCCTTTTAAAAAATCCCTCAGGAAATTGAGGTTGTAGGATAACAAGCCAACCCCAAACCTGGGAAGAGACAGGCACCTGCAGTAGGGATGATGCCATCATTTATTTTCCTCTGACAGATACTACCAGATGTTATATAACCATTAAGAAGATTCAGCTAAAATTTTTAATGAATTGCTAAAGGCCAAGTATGGGCTAGCATGAACATGTGGACACACTGGAGATTGTAGATATGGGGTACATCTTGTGGTGATAGGCTTTTCCTTCCCAAATCCAACCAGAGGTTCACAGGGAAGGCTGGGATAGCAGCAGCCACTTTCTCCCCATCTCCCCAGTAGAATAAAGGAGTTAACTGGCAAAGAGAACAACAACAACTGTTGTCTCAGGAAACTGGGGGAAACCCATTGTTGGTGAGGGTAGGGAGAAAGAATGTGAGCTATGTATTTCTGAGTCCTTCTTGTCCCAGCTTGACTTCCCATTTCACCCATGCCTGGGGATCACCTTATCTTTCCTTCCCAAGCTGGGTCTCATTAAGATATACCAAAGTAGTGACAAGTAGTAAAATTATGTAAGTATTATCTATGGAAGCTGCTGACATTTGCTATATTATCTATTTCTGTGGCAACTCTTATTTTTTCCTATTAGCAATTCACCAAGTGTTGTTTTGAATTTCAATCTTTATTTTAGCATATTATGGGGGTACAAGTGTTAAGGTTACTTATATTGTCCATACTCCCCTCCCCCCTCGAGTAAGAGCTTCAAGCATGTCTATCCTCCAAACATTGTACATCTTACTCGTTTGATTAGAATTTAAGCTATCTCTGAAAGACTAAATTCACAATGAAGGAGAAGCTGATTTTGTTTGTGTCTGTGTGTAATTTCTACTGTAGCCATCATTCTTAATTCATTGTTTTTTAAAGAATAATGGTAGCAAAGGCTAATTATGTATATATGATTTTAAATTTAAGCTGATGAGATGAAATGTTAGATTATTATACCAGATGTCAAATGGAATTAAGGTCTAATGTGTGCTGATGTGACAACTACTGCTAATAATTTATAACTGCAAAATGCATTTAAGTTTCAACATACTATACAGTATTTTCTTGTTTTTTTTCCTTACAAAAACTGTAGAAAAGGCAATGATTTTTATCTTCGTTTTATGAAGACTCAAAATAAGCCTAGGGCAGATTAAGTGAATTAGTCAAGTTTACACAGCTAGTAATGGAAAGGCCTAGTTATATTTCAGGCCTTCTGATTCCAAATTTCTTACTTTGGTTACTACATAGTCAAGCCTGACAGATGTAAATGAAGGTATCACTCACATGCTAATGTATCCATTATACCATGTGCTTAGTCAAAATAAATGGTAACATATTTATAGCCAAGTATCTGTATTTACAGCTATATATTCAGTTGGATAACTATGTTATATTGTAAACTCCAGATGTTCTTATATTCTATAGTGTGACAGAAAATGGAATTTTTGTTTAGGAAGACATTTTTTGATTGTGAATGGAGGCCCCACAGGCTTGTTGGGAACAAGGGTTAAATCACAATGAAGATAAACTCTTTTTTGCATTATGAAGTATTATGATTTTTTTTAACTTGCTCCCTAGCTGTTTGAGAGAGAGATAATTGGAGGAGGGGAGGTACTCTGGAGGACTCTAGGAAGTGAATAGGTGTGAGAAACCTCTGTAAGGATAGAGCCATGTGGCAGCAGGCAGGGTTGAGAAGAGAGACTATCAATTTCCTTGCAGCTGAGATGGTTAAAGCTTCTTTAGGAGCAGTGAGGTTTGGTGACCAGTTTTAAACATTTTGTATCTTTGTTCTGCTTGTTTGCTTTTCCTTTTTCTCAACCTTTTCTTTGAACTTTCTGCAATCACAACAATATTATAGCAATTTTGCCTCAGAGTATGAAGGGAAGGGCTCTATTCTTACTTGAGACAAAGCAGGGAAGAAAGGATCAGGGAGCAGGGAGGAAGCAATGATGGCTGTAGAAGCAGAACAAGTGTTCAGAGGGAGCTGTGACAAATAACTAGGAACATGAAAGTACCTCTCTTTCTCTCAGGTATGCCCAGAAATACCGGGAAGGGCTCTAAATGTCCCACAGTTATTTGAGAAGAGGAATTTATTTATTTGCCCACAGAGGCCTGAATATTTGGGGCTTTCAAGTAATGGAAAAGCCTAGTTATATTTCAAGTAATGGAAAAACCTATTATATTTGTGTATGTATATGTGTGTATATATGTACGTGCATATACTGAAGTACTTGGCATACTGGAGTACTTGACTTTGCTATTTCAAGTTATCTTACAAAATAATTTTGTGATGCAATATTTTGTGATCAAAATTTATTAAGTACCTACCAAGTACCAATACTTTTTACCTATTCATTTATTATATTTAATTCTTACAACTATTCTATAGCACTAATATTTCATGTAACTGTTCTATGGTATTATTATCCATATTTGATGGATGAACAAACTAAGGAACACAAAGAACTTGATACTTATGCCTAGAACACCTAAGACATACATATTTGAAGCAGTAAGCATAGAGTATGAAAAAAAGCCCAAACATTTTATGTAGATTTTAATAATAAAACCAAATAGTCAAGATATTTTAAAACCTTAGAGTTACTATATGCACGTATTTTGATCAAAAGTGAATTTTAGATTTCCTATCTGGATGTGGGTATGGAACACATTATTCAGTTTCTTTCTTATACCTTCAAAGAGATTGTAAGAAGATACCTATGCAAATAGCAAGTTCTCCAAGATAATTGGCCATACAGGCCTTATGACCTTTAGAACATGTTTTCCCAAATGTTTTGTTTCTAATTAGAGAATGATCATTCAGAGTTCAGTGGATTTAACTGGTAAGATAGGTTTTCATCCTTTTTGGAAAAGAGATTTATAAAGCACATTTGAATTTCAGAATAGTAAGAGCTTTTTTAAATTCAATCTTTCCTTGGATGTGTTAACCCTTCCTTTTACCCCAGATTGGCACATTTTTCTTTTTAAGTTTTATGTTTTGTTTAGTTTGAGCTTTCATTATTTCCATAACCAATTTTCACTTTGTCTCTATCTTCTACTTCAGTAGACCATGACAGTGTAATTCTTAAAATTCACAACAGCCTTCATCAATGTTGTCTTTCTGTAAAGGGTACATATTTTACGCAAGATAATTTCAGGAATCAATTATTTCTACCCAGAAATATGGTATTTTTTTGTCCCTCTCTCAAAACAATTGTACTTTCCTTGCATAGTTCATCACCTTGTATTTTCAAAAAACCAATAAAGTTTGATTTGTGTGTATTACTTTTGCTCAGCCTTGCTATCTAGCTGATGTATGCTTCAACAAATGACAATGTATCCATTCTATCTTTAATATATGGACTATTATTTGATACTAGTTATATAGTTTAACCTCTGAAGGTAAGATGATTTTGAAGTATCTACAAAATAGTTTCTTTATTTCAACAATCATGACTCTGAAATGTGTTACTAGGTATATATTTTGATCCCCAAACTTGAAAATATTTCCATGGTTAGATTATTATATTTTCTTTCTGACAGCTTTCAGGCTTTCTGTTTTCACTTAAGCTTTCCTAGATTTTTCTCCACTTTAAAATTAAACTACTGGATGTTTTATCATTTCCATCATCAATACTGGAAACTAAAGAGTCAGAGATAAATGTATTCTGAGAATTGCATCAATACTTTACTGTAATTTAGTAAGATGTTGTCTTCTGTTGTTTCATCTATTATGTTGTTATATACCATCTATGTTATCATCTGTGTTTCTCTCTGTGGTTTTTCTGTAGCATTGTAATTCCCTTATCAAGTGATTTTTTTTTGTACTTACAGGGGCCTCATTATAATAATTACTATATAAAAAATTTGTATGGTGTTTTTCAGTTTACAATTTTTCACAAACATTCCCTTATTTGAGACTCATAACAAGCTTGTACGTTAGGCTGTGTTATCATCTTTTTTGCACATAAGAAAATGCTTTAATGAAGTAATAAAGCATTTTAACTGCAGACTTTTACATTCTAACCCTAGGATCTCTTCACTCTCTCTCTCCCTCTTTTTCTCTTTGTTCCCTTTTATGCTCTTTCTTTGGAACTATGTAGCCCGGTGTTCAAAAGTCAGCCTATCCGTTACTAGCCACTACTTCACTAAGCTGAGCCTTATTTTACTCCTCGAAAATAATATAGACAATAACAACTACATCATAGGATTGTTATGAAAACTAAAAGAGATAAGACATATTAAAGTGTGTAACATCATCGTCTCACCCATAATGGTTGCATAATATGCTAGGTTTCCTTTTCCTTACTGTTACCTAAATTTTCTTTCTTCTGAAATTAAAAAAAAAAATTATGACTTTTAACCCAGATTAGACTCTGAAAATATCATGGTCAGTGAAATTTGTAAGGTAAAAAAGTAGCAAAAAAGAAAGAAAAGAAAGCAGAGATAGAGTGAAAACCATGTGTAATTTTCTGTGAAACTAATATGAAATCAGTTTCTTAGGTTTTTATGTAGGATAGCATAAACTAAAAATAATTTGCAGGTCCACAAAAACTTAAAGGATATAAAATTATACTAAAATCAAAAGGAAGGGATGTTAATAGCATAGCCTACTTTATTCTTGTTACTGTATTCTCTCACTGTCTTTAGAATCAGTCTCTGCAGTACTAAAGGGGAACAGAGGTATGAGTTGGATTCCAAAATAGTTTATTTGGGTTTGTAATGTTTGTATGTTTGTGTCTCACTCAACATGAGTGTGCCTTGTCTAAGGGGGACTTAATGCAAACCATATATAATTGTTAACTGAGGTGGATTAAAAAATAATTCAAAGAAGATGGAGTTAGAAAACTCTCTCATTTCTTCATCTCTTGCTTTACTTCAGCTTTCCCCTTTTTCCATTCTATCAAATAGATTTGGTAACTAGCCCCAGCAAAGAATTCTTTGTGCTGTGAGGGAAGAGATTGGATTAGCATGGTAGTTAAGTATCTCAGTTGAAAAAAATTGAGCTAATTCATTTAATGTATTCTGGAAACTCCTAAATATTATATAAATTTATGATAAATTAAGTAATAATAAACACTAGAGGCACATATTCTGTATTATAAAAAATGAAATTGATCTTTTTCTTTATAGCTTCCTCATTTTTGTATTCTGCTTAGCAAGGCTTTTTAAATTTAAAGATTATGGATAATTTTACCCATGTTTTCTAACATTCTTATGGTTTTTCTTTTTCCCACTCAAGCTTGACAAATTCATTTCCTTTCAAATATATCCAATGCTGAAAGGATACCTATTTGAAATAATTTTTGAAGATCAGTAATCCTCTACCCTGAGCTGTTTTATTCATATTCTGATAGATTATCTTAGAGAAGAGAAAAAGAAGGTTATTCAATAGTAATAACAAGTACAACAACAAAATCTACAAGGGTGTACTGAGAAACAGCTGCATTCTTTCCTACCTTTTTCTTCTTTTTAAATCATCATGTTGCACAAGGTATAGCCATATTAATAAATAAGTTATAACACATACCTATACATATGAAGTTTGCCCTCCATATTGTGGGTTCCACTTCTGTGGATTCAATAAAGTGCAGATTGAAAACATTTGAAAAAAATTGTGTCTGTACTGAACATGTACAGACCTTTTTCTTGTCATTATTATTTGTCATTGTCAAATAATACAGTATAACAACTATTTACATAATAGTTTACATTGTATTAGATATTATAAGTAATCTAGAGATGATTTCAAGTATATGGGAGGATATACATAGATTATTTGCAAATACTGTGCCATTTTATATAAGTGATATGAGCATGCATAGACTTTGGTATCCATGGAAACTTCTGAAATTGATCCCCCATTGATACTGAGGGATGGCTGTATACATATATATGGCCATGCAGCCTGCCTACTCAGGAGGAGGTTCATAGAAGGAGGGATGGCTTGAAGAGATGCATAATGTCTTATGAGGGAAAGTGAAGCCTAAGAGGGAATGGTTGGCTAGAAAAGAGGCAACAAATTCTTTTTAGTGAGGGTTGGAAAACATAGGGATGATGGAGGTGGAAAAACTGAGTCATCAAAGTCATCCTCCTAAAATTAACATGGCAAGTGGAAAATACACTAACATTCTTCTTCACAAGATTTTGCTTTTAGATTTGATAAATCTTGGGTAGTTCCTCTAAGTTTTCAGTTGTTCCTTGGTTTTGTTCACACTTTACTTCAATCACTGCCAGCCAACCTTGATGTAGCCAGGGTGATTTACAATCTGAAATAGAGAACATATGTGTCCCAGGGCTTTGGACCTGATTTCACAACTTTCTGGGATACGAATGAATGCTGTGAATCATCCAGTGACTCCTTTAAATGGGTTGCATCCCAGAGTTATCTTAAATAGCTTATGGATTCTGGCCCAGAAGAAGGAATAAAATGGTGGACTAGGACTCTCCAGTGTTTATCCCCCCACAGAAACATCAGTTTGGAAAACTATCCAACATAGAAAAACCTTCACAAGAGCAAAATAAACCAAGTGAGAGATCACAGTACTTGATTATATTGTAAAAATAATAAAAGATGCATTAAAGAGGGTAGGAAGGATAATTGTACATTAGTCACATCATCCATTCCTGACTCCAGGCAGCACAATATGGAGAGGTGCCATCCAATTGAGGTAAAGAGAAGAAAGTGAGCATAGGATTTTATGTTGGACCCTAACAATGGCCCTACCATAGTAAAACTCAACAACAAGCAGACTCCCCGCCCCCCCACACACACACACAGAGCCCTTGAATTCAGGTCAGCAACTATGGACTCAGCCTCCAGATCCGCTTTGGCACCAGGAAGGAATCTGTAGCCCCTGAGAGGCAGACTCAATCTTCAGTTCACATCACTGCCAGTTGGCTATAGTGGCCTTGGTCTTTGGAAAAGCTTCAGTGGCAGGCATTGGCTTTGGGTGTGCCCAGCACTGCAACAGCCTCAGCAGCCATGAAATTTCAGCTCTTCATCATATAACCAGTGGCAGTCCCAGGCTAAAAGTACCCCCTATTGCTATAGTGGCCAATGTCATGGGTATAGGGACCATGGCAGTAGTTCTGTCCAGAACTCTGGGCAGGCTTACAGTTGAAGGGCATTCCTAGACAAAGCCAGTCTGCAAATATTGTAGTAAGTACTGCTTTAAATGCACAGACATTGGTACACATTCTCAAGGATCAAAAACAATTAGGGAAACATAATAATACCAAATGGATAGAATAGAATAATGTATCAGTGACTCACCTATAAAGATGGAGATGTCTTAATTCCTGACAAAGAATTCACAATAAATGTTCTAAAGAAGATCAGTGAATTTCAAGAAAAGAGAAACAATTAAAAAATAAAGAAAACATTAAATGACCAGAATGAGAAATGTAGCAGAAAGATTGATATAATAATAATAATAAAAGAAACAAATCCTAGAGCTGAAAAATGCAATGAACAAAATGAAAAATAAAATAGACGGCATTGACAGTAGGATTGATCTATCAGAAGGAAGAATCTGTGAACTTAGGTTATTTGAAAATATACAGTCAGATGAGAAAAAAGAATGACAATGAATGAAGAAATTATATAATATTTATGGGACAGTATCAAATGAGTAAATATTTGAGTTATTGGTGTTCAAGAGAAAAACAAAGGGATGGAAGGCTTATATAAAGAAATAATATCAGAAATATTTCCAAACCTGGAGAAATATATGAATAATCAGGAATGTAAAAGATCTCCAAATCAGATTCAGTCCAAATAAGACTACCCAAGACATATTATAATCAAATGATAGAAGATCAAAAGTAAAGAGAGGGTCCTAAAAGCAAGAAGAAAAATGAAGCAAATAACATACGAGGAAGTTTCAATATGACTATCAGCATACTTCTCTGTAGAAACCTTACAGACCAGGATATTGTCAAAGTGCTGAAGGAGAAAAAAAGAACTACCAACCAAGAATATGATACATAGAAAATCTGTCCTTCAGAAATGAAGAAGAAATAAATGTTTCCTAGAAAAACAAAAACTGAGGGAGTTTATCACAGCCAGACATGTCTTACAAGAAATGCTTAAGGAGTTCTTCAAGTGAAGTAAAAGGGTGCTAATGAGAAATACAAAAATATCTGGAAATATAAAACTCACTGGTAAAAGTAAGATAGTTAAAAATATAGAATACTCTAATACTGTAATGGTGTTTTGGCAAGGTGTACAGCTACTGTTATAGTTCTAGTTACAGTGCATTTGACAGGGAAAAAAATTGGAGAACAGTCTTTATTCTTCCAGCAGGCTCAGCTGACTTCTGACCCCCCTTTCTTGTTCTCCTCCTGTTTTTATACCCTTGGTAGGACTCAAAAGGCATCCAATCAGCAACAAGTTTTAACTTCCAATCAGCAACAAGCTTTAACATCCAATCATCAACAAGCTTTAACATCCAATCAACAATAAGCTTTAACATCTAATCAACAACAGTGAGATTCAAAAAGTATCCAATCAAGATTGTGCAGACAGCTTGGCCAGAGGATGGGAGCAGGCGGCTGAGCATTGAGTGAGACCCCGGACAGGACAGCAGGTGTTGGCACACAAGGCCCGGCCCCAGCAGCGGGCACCCACTGTGGCCTCCAGCTGGCCCCGCACAGCACCGGCCCTCAGGGATGAGGAGCGGTGGGGAGGCGACAGTTTTCTCTGTCAATGGTAGTGTATAAATCACTATATCATTAGTAGGAAGGTTTAAACACAAAACTAATAGAGATAATAATAACTACAATAATTTGTTGAGGCATGCAATATAAAAAAATGTAAATTGTGACATAAAATTTCAAAACCTATTTAGGGAAATGGAGTAAAAATTTAGAGTATTTTCTTTTGTGACCCAAGTTAAGTTGCTATCAGTTTAATATAACCTGTTATAACTATAAAATGTATTTCATAAGCCTCATGGTAACCACAAAGCAAAAACCTATAATAAATACACAACACATAAAAAGCATGGAATCAAGATATGCTGTTAGAGAAAACCATGTAACCACAAAGAAAGACTGCAAGAAAGGAAGAAAGAAAGAATAATCTATAAAACAACTAGAAGTCAATTAACACAGTGAGTTCTTACCTGAAAATAATTATTGTGAATACACATGGATTAAATTCTGTTATCAAAAGTCACTGAATGGCTGAGTGGATAAAAAAAGACAAAACAATAAAACAAGAGCCAACTATATGCTGCCCATATGAGACTCACTTCACCTGTAAGGACATACGTGGACTGAAAGTGAAGGGATGGGAAAAGATATTTCATGCAACTGGAAACCAGAAGAGAACAGGACTAGCTATATTTATGGGCTCATGAGGGTAGAAAAGCTGTCCAGCAGTCAGAAGCCTGCTGACTTGCAGAGGTGTGAGGGAATGAGAAAAACAAAACAAAACAAAACAAAAACAGCTCCACAACATTGCTTTGGGCAATGATTTTTTTTTTTTTTTTGGGTATGATATCAGAAGCACAGGCAACAAAAGCAAAAATAGACAAATGGGATTGCATAAAACTAAAAGGCACAGCAAAGGAAACAATCAATATTGTGAAGAGACAACCTACAGAATGGGGAAAAATATTTGCAAACTATACATCTGATAAAAGGTTTATGTCCAAAATATATAAGGAACATAACAACTAAATTACAAGAAAACAACCCAATTAAGAAATGTGCAAAAGATTTAAATAGACATTTCTCAAAAAAGACATACAAATGGCCAAAAGGTTATAAAAAATGCTCAGCATCACTAATCATCAGGGAAATGCAAATCAAAACCACAATGAGACATCACCTCACACCTATTAGAATGGATATTACCATTCTAACAACCATTAGATAATAAGTATCTGCAAGGATGTGGAGAAAGGGGAACCCTCATACTTTTGGTGGGAATGTATATTAGTACAGCCATTATGGAAAATAATATGCAGGTTCCTCAAACAATTAAAAACAGAACTACCATATGATCCAGCAATTCCACTACTGGGTATACATCCAGAGAAAATGAAATCTGTATGTCTAAGACATACTCGCAGTACATGTTTATTACAGCACTCTTCACCATAGCTGAGATATGGAATCAATGTAAGTGTCCATCAAAGGATGAATGAATAAAGAAAATGTGGTGTACATATACACAATAAAATAGTATTCAGCAAAAAAAAAAAAAAAAGAAAAGAAAAGAAAAGAAAAAAACAGAAATAAGAAGAAGGAAATCCTGTTATTTGCAACAAAATGGATTAACCTGGAGGACCTTATATTAAGTGAAATAAGCCAGGCACAAAGACAAATACTGTATGATCTTGCTCATATGTAGAACCAAAAAAACAAAAACAAAAACAAAAACATTTATCTCATAGAAATAGAGTATAAAACAGTGGTTACCAGAGGCTGGGAAGCTTTGGGGGGCAAGGGGAGGTTGAGCGGATGTTGGTCAAAGGCTACAAAATTACAGTTAGATAGAAAAAGTAAGTTCAAGAGATCTGGTGTTGAGCATGGTAACAATAGTTAATGTTGATACATTGTATTCTTGAGAAATGCTAGGAGAGTGGGTGTTGTGTCCTCACCACAAAATGCTAACTATGTGAGGTAATGCATATGTTAATTAGCTAGATTTAATCATTCCACAATGTATATATACTTTACAGCATTGTGTTGTATGTGATAAATACGTATGATTTTTTCATGTTTTTCATATACATATGATTCTCTCAATTAAAAATAAAAACCAGCTTAAGTCCTCTTAAAAATATGTTTTTAGGCAGTCCAGCATGATCTAAGTGAGCCAAAATTTCTATCACATTTTCCTTGACTTAAAGTTACATGTTGGCAACATCATTCTGTGAGCATGGTTTCATTTTTTTACATTTAGCATTTTACTATCTCTATAATCAATGTATTTACATTTAAGGAGTGACACAGATACTCAGCCACATACTTTTCTAGACTGGTATCTTATTGTTTCTATACCATTTATTGAATAATTAATCTTTTTTATGCAAGTGGAAGTTTTTGATTGCTTAAATAGCATGGAAGGAAAAAAGGAAAATAATTAACTTACAGATTTCACTAGGATTTGGGCTTTTCCCATATAAGGTAGATTCCCCTCTACCTTCAGGAAAATTTTATTTTAAATCCAGGTTTATGTGCTAAATAGTGCCTCTGGATAGTTTCTCTGTTACTTGAATATTGTTTTGAATATTTTGCATCCTTAGTTTTATACTTTAATTGATGTTTAGTATTATTTACAATTTAGGAATACTTTTAATCATTAATTCTGTTAATCCATTGTTTGATTCAGCATCATTTAAGAGTTTGGAAAGAATTATTTTTATTAAATGATAATTTTCCTTAAAAACAAAGTATTACAAAAGAGGATTAATATGACAAACTGGAGAATACATGGCTATTTGGAAACTAAGGGGTATTAAAGACTGCTTTGTAACATATCAAGGTTAATATATTCAAATAATACATTTACTACCAGAGATGAGTTCTCAACCAATAGATCAGGCTCTATCAGATGGTTGCTACTAGATTGCTTCCCTCTCCAGTGTCTTCTCCTCCTTTGCAGTATGCCCAGATTTCCTGCAAGGCCGTGGGGATGCCCTGGGGCCAGCAGGCCAGTCCTCTCCTCTTTGTTTCTATTTAATATCAGTATTTGCTTCCCAAATATTTCCTCTCTCCTGCTTACCTCAAGGCCTAGGGGAAGGGGTTGAGAAACAGTACTCTCTTATATTAAAGGCTGGAGAAAAATAAGCTTACAGTCTGGGCAGCTAAAGGCATATCTGAGAGAGGTCTCAATATGGTCAAGTAGTTTCCAGAGCAGTGCTGCGGCTGAGGCTTGTGTGGCCCTTCAGTGATGAGCACAATTATTATAATCACCAGAAGAGAACAGACGGAGTACAATATGGGATCACCCTGTTCTTTGTCCATCTGCCTTAGTTGTGTATAGCATCAGACCCACTAGGGCCTCTGTGCTTGGGTAAATGTAAAGCCACATTTTCTCTTAGCAAGGACTTCTGGAAGTGGCTGCTCCAGAAACAAGGTTGCTCAGAGAAGTGGATGGTATGTAGGTAGGCCTGCCCGGTGAGAAAATGTATAGAAACGGGCTCAGGAAATTTCTCAAGAGGCAAAGATATAGAGTAAAAAATAGGCAAAAACAGAAAGATAAAAATGAAAGAAATGAAGAAAGAATGATAATGATGGGAAAGAGAAAGAGGAAACACACGTAATGTTTTGTAATAATTTATCCAAACAATTTGTGAAATGATGTAACTAGGCCAGGATTTAGCCCAGGCTTTCAATGAAAAAGAGATATTTAAGCCTGTATACCTCTTTTTACTTCGTTCAAAATGACCTTGAATTTTAGTTTGGTAGGTTTTTGGTGCAGCTGTTATTTGATAATAACATATTGTGCTTTTCAAGTTACTTAGATTGTTTAAAAAACAGATAACTTAAAACCATCTGTTTGTGTTTCTGTGTAATTTGTTCTCAGGACAGAAACTAGGAACAAAACACTTAAAATCCTGCTAATGAAACCTCTCATTAATTTAAAGAGTTCTACAAACTCAGTCTGTGGTTCCAGGTAAAAAGAGTGCCAAGTGCTGGGCTTTCTGGGATAAAGGAAAATTAATTTCTTCCTTAAGTCTTTGTGGCTGGGTGGTATCTTTTCTAGCCTATTGGCAGTAAGTCTCATATTTTAATGTGCATTAGAATCATTAGGAACTATTGATTAAAATACATATTCTTGAAATTTACCCCAAGAGACTTTAATTCACTAAGTCTGGAAAAAGGCCCAGGAATTGCCACATTTAAACAAGCTCCCCAGGTGATTCTGATGTAGGTGGCCTGAGGACCACACTTTGACGAACATTGCCTTTTAGAATTGGGAAGTAAATTTGGGACAGGGGTTCTGTAGCTAAAATGTAGCAAAACCAAGAATAAAAGAAACACTCAAAACCCCTGAACAATCCACATGCTATAACAACAAAGCAAACAGCTCAAAGCAAAGCAAAACCCAACAAAGAGTGTTACGTAGGGTCTTAGAGATATAATGGAATCTGGTCAAACTCAGGTGCTGAGACACAAAGAGGCTATTTCTAAGTTGACATAGAGGAATATGGACAACATTTCAAAGAAAAATGATTCATTTCTGTTATTGACACCAAACCCTGGGCTCTGGAAAACGTTAGCAATTTACTAATCTTCCTTAGATGGTGCATACTGGGCAAATCTATTTTGCTACAGTCCTTTTTGTAATGATGTACTTAATTTCGTGTGTCCTAACTCAAGGTTCTAACTTTAAAAACAAACTGCCTCTCCTCACTTGTTTCCCTCTAACTTATTAAAGGACACAATATAACTTTTCATTTGTTAAAAGTAGAGAACTGGAAGAATTTATGAGAAAATGGTGATAGGTATAGATACTTAGTGGTGGTAGATGTAGCAGTCTGGAGAATCAGACTCTTTCTCGAGGACAAGGATTCTGCCACTAAAGATGTATATGATTTCTAGAGACTCATATTACCTCATTGTACCTCAGTCTCCTCCTCTGTAAAATCAGGGCAGTAGAAAGTGGCTGATTTCTGTGGCCCTCACTAACGCTAAGTAGAATGAGAATGTGCTAAGTCTTTTATCTGTTATCTCAGTAAACTTCACCACAACCCTTTATCTATGATGACAAAAGGTTGTGATTAGAAACAAATTAAAAAGAAAAGAGATTTAACAGTGCCCATGCCTCTAGCAAGCTTGCAAGTGGCAGCACTGAATGCTAATGCATATTCTTTTCACTAGCTAGAGTTGGATTATGGGCTCTCTGCTTTATGTCTGATTGCTTTGTCCTGGTCTGTCTGTTGCCAGTTGATTTGGAATGGAGTGTAAGACTGTGAAAGGGAGAGGAAAATATCCATGTTTCAATCATAATGCTACACAGTTGCACAGATATGAACAATTGTTGTGTTTCTTCAACTATGGGACCAAGAAAATAGCTGCTATTCATACCTCTTGCCATTAGGTGGGGCAGTTGAAGAGTGGGAAAGTAGTATTTTTCAAGTGAAGTGATTCATACTCAACATATGAAAAGTAAGTGGTAAAATATAACCTCCTTTTATAGTGTGCAAAGTCATAGTGGCCAGATTATTAGTTTCTTTTTTTAATTCCCTGGGGTGAGAAAGAAAGGACACATAGGTGGTAATGCTAATATAATATAATATTGCAGTTTGTGATATTAATATAAAATTCCCATTTAGGATTCAAAAGCCAAAATGGATTCTGAATCAACTTACATTATACTTTCTCCAAAGGATAATTAAAATATGTGAAGTTGGAGGAACAAAATAACAGGTTTATGGAACACCAGAAAGTGGAAAGGAGCCATGACAGTCATTGCCACCCTCTTCTCAGTGGCTATTGATTTCCTTTAGCATCCAGGGTACTCAACTGTTTTCTTCTCTTTTCTTTTAGAAAAGTCCATGTCAATTAACTTACCTGACATCTTAATGGATAATTCATTAAGAAAATCTTTTGTGCCAAGCACATCATAATGAATTTTGATTGCTAATATTACCTGGGCTCTGCTTTGAAGGGTTTTTATTGACTTATGTATAGATTTAAGACGTTTTCATAGAACTTAAAAAATGAATCAGGAAAATTTCCAATCAGTCTTTTAAAAGATAGCAACTTAAAGCTTTCATTTGTCAATGTCCACAGTTAGGTCACAGAGTAAGAACTGTGGAGAGGAAGACAGGAAAACCAGGGGAAAGGTGAGAGAAGAAGTATTTCTGGTAACTTGTGTTGCATCTCTCATAGAACCATAATAGTGAAGGTGGTGAGGAAACAGTAGATTTGGAAATTTACATTGCATATCAAAAGGATTTTTTATGAGATGAATCAAGGAGATTTAATAGTTTAGAAATGAAAGATTAATGTGGAAATCAACTCAATAAATACTTGAATTAATGAATAGTATTTGTCTTGCTCTAGTTTGGCCCATCTTGTTTTCTCACTTTTCCTATACATTTTGTTAGTATTTTTGTGTGAAATAGTTAAAAATCCATGTAACTCATAGAATTCTACAATTAATTCCAGATTATCATGAAATATACATGAGATTTTCAGAGGACTGCAAAATAGAGGAATGACTAAATCTAATATACAATTGACCCTGAACAACAAACAGGGGTTAGGAATGTCAGCACCCATACAGCTGAAAATCTGTGTATTACTTTTGACTCCCCCCAGACTTAACTGCTATTAGTCTACTGTTGACCAGAAGCCTTACTGATAACATGAACAGTTGATTAACACATATTGTATATGTTATATGTATTATATACTGTATTCCTACAATAAAATAAGCCAGAGAAAAGAAAATGTTATTAAGAAAATGGTAAGAGAAAATATATTTAGTATTCATTAAGTGGAAGTAGATTATCATTCTCATTGTCTTTAAATTGAGTAGGCTGAGGAGGAGAGGAAAAGAAGGAGTTGGTCTTGCTGTTTCAGGGATAGCAGAGGCAGAAGAAAATCTGCACATAAATAGACTCATGCAGTTCAAACTCATGTTGTTTAGGGGTCAACTATAAGTCCCTAACATTCGAATGACGCTTATTTGTACAAACAAATCTGGTAGGAGACTGGATTTGTACACTGATAATAATTTTAAATGGCAACCAACACCACAACCAAATTCTCCTAACATCTTTGATTCCCAAGAAGCCAATGCAAGAGGAAGATAAGAATCAATTTAGGCTGCTTAGCCCAGCTGCATAATACATTATGATGATGAAGTTAACAATGAAAACATTGAAATATTTATTGAATACAGTCATGCACCACATAATAACAATTTGGTCAACGATGGACTGCATATACCAGATTGTTCCCATAAGATTATAATGAGCTGAAAAATTCCTAGTGACATCGTACTGTCGCAAAGTCATAGCACAACACATTATTCATGTGTTTGTGGTGATGCTGGTGTAAACAAACCTGTACTGCCAGTCTCATAAATGGATAGCATATATAATTACATACAGTACTACATAATTCTTTATTTTTTTTTTTTTTTTTTTTTTGAGACAGAGTCTCGCTTTGTTGTCCAGGCTAGAGTGAGTGCCGTGGCGTCAGCCTAGCTCACAGCAACCTCAAACTCCTGGGCTTGAGTGATCCTTCTGCCTCAGCCTCCCGAGTAGCTGGGACTACAGGCATGCACCACCATGCCCGGCTAATTTTTTGTATATATTAGTTGGCCAATTAATTTCTTTCTATTTATAGTAGAGACGGGGTCTCGCTCTTGCTCAGGCTGGTTTTGAACTCCTGACCTTGAGCAATCCGCCCGCCTCGGCCTCCCAAGAGCTAGGATTACAGGCGTGAGCCACAGCGCCCGGCCCATAATTCTTGATAATGATAATAAGTGACTATGTTACTGATTTAGGTATGTACCATACTATACTTTTTACCATTATTTTAAAGTCTACTTCTACTTACAAAAATAAGTTAACTACCATTTGATCCAGCAATCCCATTACTAGGCATCTACCCAAAAGACCCAATGACACTCTACAAAAAAGACACCTGCACCCGAATGTTTATAGCAGCAAAATTCATAATTACAAGGCTGTGGAAACAGCCCAAATGCCCATCATTCCAAGAATGGATTAATAAAATGTGGTATATATATATACCATGGAGTACTATTCAGCTCTAAGAAACAACAGTGATATAGGACATCTTATATTTTCCTGGTTAGAGCTGGAACCCATACTACTAAGTGAAGTATCCCAGGAATGGAAAAACAAACACCATATATACTCACCAGCAAACTGGTATTAACTGAGCAGCACCTAAATGGACACATAGGAACTATAGTAATTGGGTATCGAGCAGGTGGGAGGGGGCAGGGGGGCGGGTATATGCATACATAATGAGTAAGATGTGCACCATCAGGAAGATGGTCACGCTGGAAGCTCAGACTTGTGGGGGGAGGGGGGAGGGGCACTTTTTGAAACCTTAAAATTTGTACCTCCATATTATGCCGAAATAAAAAAAAAATAAGTTAACTATAAGACAGCCTCAGACAGGTCCTTCTTTGAGAGATATTCCAGAAGAAGACATTGTTATCTTAGGAGATGACAGCTCCATGCATGTTGTTGTCCCGAAGACCTTCCGATGGGACAAGATGTGGAGGTGGAAGACAGTGATATTGATGACCCTGACCCTGTGTAGACCTAGGCTAATGTGTGTGTTTATATATTAGTTTTTAACAAAAAAGTATAAAAAGTTAAAAAAATAAAACTAGAAAAAAGCTTATAGAATAAGGATATAAGGAAAGAGGGTATTTTTATACTGCTGCACAGCGTGTGTTTTAAGCTGTAGTATTACAAAAAGTAAAAAAATTTAAAAAATGAAAAGTTGATAAAGTTAAAAAGTTCAGTAAGTTAAAATTATTATTGAAAAAAGGACAAATTTTTAAAATAAATTTAGTGTAACCTAAGTGTACAGTGTTTATAAAGTCTGCAGTATTGTACAGTACATCACTGATCTCAATACAGTAAGCTTTTTCCAATAAATAAAAAGGTGATATCATTCAAATACAAAAACAAAATTGACCACCATTATTTCGTTATTTTTCTTTTCAGTCTTTTTTATGGCATTGATTTTAGTATTTAATATTTTGCATTTAGTATTGATAATATTCTTATGCTCAAACACTATATACCCTTTTTCCTATGGAAAAAAATTGTGCTAATTTGTAGTACCAAACTCATAAGGTTTTTGTGAGGATTACACATATTAATTACATGCTCAGCTTGGTGCCCAGTACATATTAAGTGTAGTCATGTGTCCCTTAACAATGGAGATACATACTGAGAAATGTATCGCTAACTGATCACATAGTGGTGTGAACATCACAGAGTGTACTTACACAAACCCTGATGGAGAGAGCCTGCTATATGCTATGCACACACCAAATGGTATAGCTGATCATTCCTAGGCTACACACATGTACAACATGGTACTGTACTGAATACTGTAGGCAATTGTAACACAATGGTAAGTATTTATGTGTCCAAACATAGAAAAATACCTCTTGTATTTTCCTGGATAGAACTGGAACCCATTCTACTAAGTGAAGTATCCCAAGAATGGAAAAATATGCACCCCACATACTCACCAGCAACATGGTTTCACTGATCAACACCTAAGTGCACATATAGGAATAACATTTATCGGGCATCTAACAGATGGGAGGGGGAGGAGGGGATGAATATATACAAACATAATGAGCACGATATGCACCATCTGGGGGATGGACATGCTTGAAGCTCTAATGGGTGGCGGGGGGAGCGGGGGCAAGGGCAACATACAGATTCCAGACTGGAAGTTCTTCCTGGCCTCTTTCCCTAGTGTCTTTGGAGACCGTATTCTCCTTCTTGGATTGTTAGACAAATTTCCACTTCTGGCTTTGTTTCCAGAAACTCTGGTAACTAAATTGACTAGCTTGATCACATGATCTCCTTCTTTCATGATCTATGTCATTGATCAGAGACCGTGAAGCAGCCAGAACACTAGTGCAGCAGGCCAAAGCACAACATTTAATAACAAAGATTTCCTATAATTTGGTTCATTTAATTCAAATCTGTATGAACTATTGGATTTGGTTCAAGAAACTGCCTTAGTTCTTGTGCTGGTTTTCAGACCTTTAGAAGCCTCTGAAATTGTTTGAGCTAAGGTTTTTGGATGAGGGCAAGATGCAATGAGAAAACTCATTCTACTTGAGCCTCTGCATTTATAATGAACTATCTATAATTTATTGAGGCAAGGGTTATAAATCATTTCCACACAGCTTAACACAGTGTCCGTGATATAGTAGATGCTTGATAAATATTTGTCAAGTGAATTCCAAATACTTCATTTTTTTGTTGTTAATCCATTCATGTAATGGAGACGTATCATCTCATCCAGATGATTTAAGAATACAAAACTAGGCCAGGTACAGTGACTCATTCCTGTAATCATAGCACTCTGGGAGGCCAAATCAGGAGGATTGATTGAGGCCAGAAGTTCAAGACCAGCCTATATAAGAGCAAGACCCTATCTCTACAAAAAGTAGAAAAATTAGGCAGGTGTGGTGGTGCATACTTGTAGTATAGCTACTTGGGAGGCTGAGGTAAGAAGATCACTTGAGCCCAGGAGTTCGAGGTTGCTGTGAGCTAGGCTGATGTCACTACACTCTAGCTGGGATGACAGTGAGACTGTGTAACAAAAAACAAACAAACAAACAAAAAACCTCACTCCAGACTTAAATCCAGAATATATAAAGAACTACTAAGAAATCAGTAAGAATGAGACCCATATCCCAATAGGAAAACTAGCAAAGTCTTAAAGAGGTACTTTACAAATGAGGATATCCAAATGATTAATAAACATATGAAAAGGGGCTCAGTGTAATCATCCAGGAAAACCAAAACCACAATTCAATACCACTAATACCACTACACACCCACAAGAATTGCTAAAATAAAAAAGACAGACAATATCCAGTGTTGGCAAGAATGTATAGAAACCCGAACCCTCAATTACTTCCTGTGAGAATGTGTATTGGCTTTAAAAAACTATTTAGTAATATCTACTAAAGCTAAGCAAATGCATAGCCTATGACCCAACAGTTCAACTTCTAGATACATATCTAACAGAATGGCATGCACATTTTCATGAAAGACTGTACAAGAATGTTCATAGCAACACTATTGGTAATAGACAAAAGCTCGAAAGTACCCAATTACCCATCAAAAACAGAACCAATGAATAATTGTAATATATTCATACAACTGTAATACTAATCAGCCATTAAAATGAAAAATATTAGTGATTCTCTCAAACATAAGTTTGTCAGGCACAAAAGAATGCATACTATATGATTCCATTTATATAGAGTGTAAAAATAGGCAAAAGTATTACATTGGTATTAGAAATCAGGATAGTGGGTGCCATTATTGATTGGGAGAGCTAGTGCCTGAAAGGGGACACACAAGGAACTTCTTGGTGCTGATAATAGGCTGTTTTTTGACCTGGGTGCTAGTCTCTTTAAAAATTTACTAAGGTATACACTTATGTGCATTTTTGTATGTATATTATTCTTCAGTAAAAGTTAATAGAATTTTCTCATTTTTTCAATTAACCAATTCCTGGTATAAGACTCACCATGTGATGCATATAGTTGCAACTTCACAACATCTCCTGATATGATCTCATCATGCCATGGGAAGCATTCTGTAAGTTGCCTTTCACTCTGTGGATTATTTCCTTTTCTTTGCAGATGCATTTTGGTTTGATGTAGTCCCACTTGTTTACTTTTGCTTCTGTTGCTTGTGCTTTTGATGTCATATCCAAGAAATAACTGCCATGACTAACTAGGAAAAAAAAGAGAAGACTCAAATAAATAAAGTTATAAACAGAGGAGATATTAATATTACAACTGATGCCACAGAAACAAAAGGGATCACAAGAGACTATTATGAACAATTGTACACCAACAAATTGGAAAACCTAGAAGAAATGGATGAATTCCTAGAAACATACAACCTCCAATGCTGATTCTTGAATAAATAGAAAACCTTAACAGACTAATGACAAATAAGAAGATTGAAATCAGTAATCAAAAACCTCCCAAAAAAGAAATGCCCAGGATCATGTGGCTTTATTGGTGAAGTCTACCAAATATTTAAAGAAGAATTAACACAAATCCTTAAAGTCTTTCAAAAAACTGAGGGGAGGGAACACTTCAAAATTCAATTTAAGAGGGCAACATTACCCTGGTACTAAAGCCAGAAAAAGATAATCAAAAAAGAAAATGATAGGCCAATATCCCTGATGAATATATAAAAACCCTCAATGAAACACTAGCAAACTGAATCCAATAGCACATTAAAAGGATAATACATCATGATCAAGTGGATTTATCACAGGGGTGCTAGGATGACTCAACATGCTCAAATCAATTGATGTGATATACCATATTAATAGAATGAAGCATTACAAATCACATGATTATCTCAATAGATACAGATGAAGTATTTGACAAAATTCAACACCTTTTTATGACAATAATTATTAACACACTAGGTAAGAGAAAAAGTTATTTCAATACAGTAAAGTCCATATTTGACAAGTTCATAGCTAACATACCCAATGCTTAAAAAACTGAAAGCTTTTCATGTAAGGTCTGGAACAAGGCAAGGATGTCCATTCTTACTTTTGCTCAACATAGTAATCCTAGCCAAAAGAATTAGACAAGAAAAAAAATGCATCAAATCAGAAAAGAAGGAATAAAATTATCTTTGTCTGCAGATGACATGATTTTATATGCAGAAAATCATCCTTAAGATTCTACAAAAAAAACCAAAACTGTCAAAACTAATAAGCAAATTCAATAAAGTTACTGGATAAAAAACTAACCTATAAAAATCAACTGTGTTTATATATGCTAACAAAGAGGTATCTGAAAAGGAAATTAAAAAAAAATACTATCCATGATAGCATCAAAGGAATAAAATATATAGGAAGAAACTTAACCAAGGAGGTGAAAGACTCCTACACTGAAAAATATAAAACATTAATGGAAGAAATTAAAGATAGAAATAAATGAGTAGACTTCCTGTATTCATGGATTAGAAGACTTAATATTGTTAAAATGTCCATGCTACCCAAAGTGATTCAATAGATTCAATAAAACCCCTATCAAAATCCCAATGGTATTTTTTACAAAAATAGAAAAAGACAATTCTAAAACTCATATGGAACCAAAAAAGACTGTAAATAGTAAAAGCAATCTTGAGAATGAACAATAAAGCTCAAAGCATCATATTAATGCTTTCTGATTTCAAAACATATTACAAAGCTACACAATTTAAGTAGAATGGAACTTTCATAAAAACAGACATATAGCCCAATGGAAGAGAATAAAAAGCCCAGAAATAAACCACACATATATGGTCAACTGATCTTCAACAAGGATGCCAAGAATACGCAACGGAGAATGGGTGATGCTGGGAAAACTGAATATCCACATGCAAAAGAATGAAATTGGACCCTTGTCTTTTGCCTTACACAAAAATCAACTCAAAATGCATTAAAGATTTAACATAATACCTGGAAGTATAAAACTACTAGAAGAAACTGAAAACTTAGGGGAAAAGTTCATGACATTGGCCTTAGCATTAAGTCCTCTGCCTGAAACATTTATAATGGTTTGAAATGCAGAAGAATAGAGATGTTTTAACATAACTGGGAGCAAAAATGGAAATGTTGCTTCCCAGAGAGATTTTTGAAGGTTTGTTTTTGTCTTTGTGTTTAATTATTTGCTGAATCTCCTTGATCACATTAATATGGGAATTTGAACAAGCTCTTTGTACTTGGTTAGAAGGAATAACGAAAGAAAGCTATCAAATAATTAGGGTGAGTCACCACCCAATCCAGCTTGTGAATAGTTGACAATTGATCTATGGTGTAAAAGATTATATGGTTATTCTTTTAAATTGTTTTAAGGCTAGAAACATGAGTCTATATTTGTCAATGCTGTGCCATCCCACAAAGTATCTAAATAAGCCATTCTCAAGTTTCCATTTATGATTAGGGCTGTAGTGCAGGAGTACACCCACATTTTACTGACAAATGTAGAGATAAATTCATGAAGTTGTCTAGTTGTCTTATTCACAGATTTCCCAAACCTTAGGGTTATGGTTAAAAATATGAACTGTTGAACATGAATATACTTTCATATGAAAATATTAACATACTTTCAAGGAAGCAAGTGTGCTTTATTATTGAGGCCAAGTTTACTTTTGTTTATATGCAAACCTGGTACTCAAGGGCCTTGTCATATTTATTTTCTGCACAGTACCTTCTGTACTTGTCAAGATCAATAACTGATTTTATAATGACAGAGAGCACAGAATTTAGCCTTCAGAATAGAAATGGCTACTTATTTACCTTGCGAGAGTATTTCTTCTGACACTCTCAGACCAGTGGGCATAGATTTCTCTCTGAGGGACACTTTTTAAAAACTATCAATAATTTTTCTTGTTATATAGCATCTCTGCCAAATACAGTACATTTAATAACAATAATAATAATACATGACCAACTATTATTTTATAATTGACAAGATATTTTTCATATTAATCTTCATATTGGATCAAACAAATCCTATAAAGTGGTCATGTCATGTATTATGCCATTTTATATAAAGGAAACTATGAAGGAACACACTCAGAGACTGAACCTAGAAGACTAGGTTTAGTTTCTAAGTCTTTGATATTTCTTTGCACAACTAAGAAGTATCAAAGCTAAAGTTTCCAAATTAAGCCATTTCTATTTCTATTTTATTCTAGCTTTGTAAGATTTGTGGTTGTATTTCCTTCCATATAGAACCATGAAGTAAGAATTATTGATTTTTATTTAGTTCATTCAGAACATATTATGTGCGTCCTGTATGCCAAATATTGAGGTTGGATGTTGTAGCTACAATGGTGAGCAAGATAGAAGCATTCCTACCTTGATGGAGCTCATAGCTAGTGGCAGGAGTTCATACAAATAACTAAGCAACTAAAGTAGGAAAATACTACCTGTATGTATCCTCTCCCAAGTACTATGCTAGTATATATATAGGGTGCCATGAGATTGTACCGGAAAGGCACATAACCCTTACAGATCATTATAAGCATTCACTCTATGTCCAAAGTCTTCTATTAAATGATACCAGAAAATAGGATTTACTGGACATTCTAAATGGCCAGTTGAAAGAGGGAGGTAATATTTAAGAAACCTGCTTGAAAATTACATTTAGTGGAAAAGGTAGATAATAGCTCAATAAAAGTAGCTAGTAGGCTGAAGGTATATGTCCTTGATTGCTATGATTTGAATATGTCCCCCAAAGTCATGATGTACTGAAAACTTAATCCTCAATTCAACAGTGTTGAGAAGGTAGGATCTTTAAGAGGCGATTAGGTCTTGAGGATTCTGCCCTCATAAATAGACTAATGCTGTTATGTGGCAGTGGGTTACTTATCACAGGAGTGGCTTTATTATAAAAGCAAGCTTTCTCTGTCTCACACACTCTCATCATGTGATACGATACCTTTTGTCATGCCCTAGCCAGGTGCCAATGCCATGCCTTTAAAGTTCTCAGCCTCCAGAACCATGAGCCAAATAAGCTTCTTTCTTTTGTTTTTTCCTTTCCCCCCTCCCTCCCTCCCTTCCTTCCTTTCTTAAAATAAATTACCCCGTCTGTGGTATTCTGTTATGGCAATAGAAAATGGACTGAGACAATGGTTCAGGTCCTGGATTTCACTATGTAAACTTGTAAAAGGAAAAGGTGAGAACAGGGCTTACAACAAATCAAATTATGCTCAACTTTATTGACTACAGTTTTAAACATAGACAGCTCTCATATATTATCAAACACCCATGGCAAAGCTCTACATTTTTGTTCATAGAGGCCCTCCTGGCAAAATTCTTCCATCTCCCTTTACCTTGCTCTGAAAGATTCAGCACCCCTAGGACTTTTTTATCTCTCAAGAACTGCAACATAAATAAGTATAAACATAAACAAACATAAATAAATTTGAGTTTCCCATCTAGGAGTTTCTTTGCAAACCTAGCTCAGAAAATGAACATGTTCTATTCAAAGCTCTTTGAACTTCTGATTATATAAAAATTTTGACTAGGGTTTGATTAAGTAAGTCTTCTCACCATTACCTATATTTATGTCCTGCTACAAATTCCCAACAGAAGCCATGTCCTGTGCTTAGTGATTGCACGAGGGAAGTAATTGTTAAACAGGGCAGTGTTTCTGAACCTGATGTCATTGGAAAATCTTCAGGGAATCCTTGGATTCCAAGAAATGTTGTGCAAAATTGTCATGACTCATTTTGTACAATCATCCCTTGGTATCTGTAGGGGATTGATTCCAGGACCCAAATACCAGGACTGCAGATTCAAAACTTCATGGATGCTCAAGTCTCTTGTATAGAATGGTTTAGTATTTGCATATAACCTAAGTTTATCCTCTGTATAATTTTGATCATCCCTAGATTACTTATAATACCTGAAAAATATAAATGTTATATAAATAATTATTATGCTATATTGATTTCAATTTGTATTATTTTTGTTGTATATATTTAGAATATTTTCAATCCCCAGTTGGTTAAATGTGGCTGCAGAACTTTTTGATACTAAGTGCCAACTGTATATTCTCTTGGGAATTATATTCACAGCTTCCATTAGAGACTTTAAGGCACCTATATTCCTCTCCCCTCAAAAAGTTAGGAACTGCTGCTTGGGGGAGGCAATAGGCTCTTGATTTGAACATCAGCTTCTTTGGATATTCCATAGAAAATGGGCATCTAAAGAAACATTCTGTGGTAGCCAGCCTCCAAGATGGCCCCAGTGATCTCTTCCTCCTGGTATTCACACTTTTGTGTTTTCTCCTCTCACATAATACAAAGGCCAACAGAATACAGCAGAAGTAATGGTGTGCCACTTTGGAGGATAGTCTATAAAAGACTGTGGATTCCATCCAGGGTGCTGTTTCTTTTGCTCTGATCACTCACTCTGATGCAGCCAGCTGGCAACTCATGGGGATGCTCAAGGAGCCTGTGAAAGAAATCCACGTGGTAAGCTATGGAGGTCCCCAGCCAATAGTCAGTAAGGAACTGAGGCAAGCTGACGACCACTTGAATGATTTTTGGAAGTGATTTTCTAATTCCAATTGAGCCTTGCCATGATGGCAGCCCTAGCTGCCAGCTTGACGGAAACCTCTTGAGTGACCCTGAGCCTCAGCTGCCCAGCTAAGCCTCTCCTGAATTCTTGATTCTCAGAAACAATGTGAGGTAATACATGTTTGCTGTTTTAAAATGGTACATTTGGGATAATTTGTTACACAGCAATAGATAGCTCATGCACATTACCTTGACTGGTCATGATAAAAAGAAAAGTGAGTATGTTTGTAAAATGCTGATCTTCTCTTTATTCTGAGACAGGGTCTTGTTTTGTCACCCAGGATGGAGTACAGTGGCCTCATCATAGCTTATTGCAGCCTCAAACTCCTGGGCTCACGTGAACTTCCTGCCTCAGTCTCCCAAGTAGCTAAAACTATAGATGTGCACACCTCACAAGGCTAATTTTTCAATTTATTTATTATTATTATTATTTTTTATAGAACAGGGTCTCAATCTTGCTCAGGCTTGTCTCAAACTCCTGGCCACAAGCAATCCTCTTTTCCTGCCTCAGCCTCCCAGAGTGCTAGGATTGTAGGCATCAGTCACCATGCCCAGCCCTGGTCTTGACCTTCTCTTTTAATTGTAGAAAATTAGAGTTGGAAATAAGAATGTCAAAGTCACTACTCTTTTTTTTCTTGTTGGCAGATAGTGAATGCAGTGTAGCCCATTCACAGTTAGAACTTGGTCACCGTTGTGACTGACACAGCAAGAAACAACCTCATGACTTGTTTGTTGGAACAAGTTTTCTTTTAAGTGATTTCTTTGTTTCCTTTTGGAAAGCTCCAGCTGTCAAATGTGTTCTGGGGAAACTGTTCTTGTATTTCCTCCCAGAAAAATCAATTCAACAGAGAATTCATGCTTTGCCGGTGATCATGGGGAGGTACTAATGTAACTTTTTAAAGCTGTAGGGCCTCTCATAGTCCTCTGATACACTTACAGCTGTTACTTTGCTGTAGTAGTGGCTTCCTTAAATGATCACACATTTGAATGGTGCTTGCACTAATTTACATTCCCCCCAACAGTATACAATAGAGAGTTCTCTTTACTCCACATCCTTTCCAACACTTGTTACCTTTCATCTTTTTGATAATAGCCATTCTAACAGCTGTGAGGTGATATCTCATTGTGGTTTTCATTTATCTTTACCTGATGATTAGTGTTGTTGAACATTTTTTTCATATACCTGTTGGCCATTTGTATGGCTTCTTTTGAGAAATATCTATTCTGGTCCTTTACTCATTTTTTAGAATTGGGAATTTGTTTTATTGCCATTGAGTTGTTTGAGTTTCTTATAGTATTTTGGATATTAGCCACATATCAAATGTATGGTTTGCAAATATTTTCTCTCATTCCATAGGTTGTCTTTTCAATATGTGGGTTATTTCTTTTGCTGTGCAGATGCAAGTTTTTAGTTTGTTGAAAATCCATTTGAATGTTTTTACTTTTGTGGTTTAATATACCATCGTACTGGTAAGTGAATCAGATTCTTTTCTTAAATAGAGGATCAATGAGTACCTGATGGAGAAGGAGAAAATGATGAAGAAAAGAGTCAATGAGGACATTCTTTGCCACATTGCAGTTTTCCAGGCGGTTGACCTTGGCATTTTATTTGTGTTAACAGCTCTTTCTGATCTTGGACACTAAAATACCATCCAGAAGTCTCTACCTGGGAGAAGACCGTTGCATGGAGTACATACAGGTCCAAGGGAAAAATATCAAATGATGTAGAAATAGATCAACTATACACATTTATAGAATATCTGCTAGGTGCTAGGTTCTATGCTGAGTAATAAACATAATTCCTTTATAATTTATAATATAGTTGAAATGTTGAACATATGTAACAAAAGATACCTAGGAACAAAAGATACTTACATATCAAAGGAAATTTTCAGCTGAAAATTTCATTGTGTTACTATTTTTCTGAACCAAATACCAAAATATTGTCAAGTTTTGTTATCAGTTACTTCTGCTAGCAAAATATAAACACCCTTCACCCATTCATTTGTTCTTTCTCCAAGTATACTGAGTACCGGCTATTTGAAAGACTCTGTGTGAGGTGCTTTGTAGGACAGGAAAGGCTCTAAAGATATATGGTGAAAACTCTCCAAATACTTCTGCAAATTTTGTGAAGCTTTCAGATTGGAACAAGGTTGATTTGGGTCAAACTAGATTCTTGAAGTAAAAGCAAGCAATTGTAAATAGGCTAAATCTGCTGTACCCCATGGATTGCAGCAGAATCGATGTTAAGATGACCCTTAAGTATATTAGAACTATTGAGGACTTTGGTAATTAAAGTCTCTTCCCCATAGCTCCTCTAGCAGTCAGGAAGCAAAATAGTTTGAATTAAGGTCTCATAAATAAACATGCAGCTTGTCAGTCCCTAGAGATGGAGAAATCATTCTTGAGTGCACTACCTGCAGGGCTCAGAGACAAGAGATGACCCTCTTGTCACCCTGATGGAAAATATATTAACTTCCTTAAACCAAGAATTATAGTGATTTCAGTGGTATAATTCCAAGGGTGACTACTGGGACTTTCATAAACTAAGCTTATTTAAATAATGTTTCGGAAAAGAACATATGTTACTACTATTAAAGAGTCGTGATAGAACAACTGTAATCCCATAAGATAAAGCTAGTTAAGAATGTTCATATTTGCTTCAGATACAAGTCCATTATTTTTGTGGGATAATTAAGTGCCTCTATAGACATCCATTTCAGGGAAGCTCTTGAGCTTTTCACCACTTTCATGCCCAAACTTACTAGTCATTTTAGAACTGAAAAAATTCCAGTTGTCTATGAATTCTTTGATGATATTTAAATCGATCTAGTTAATTCATTTATCAGATTTATTGAATGACTGTTATTTGCAAAGTATAGTGGTTGGTGCCACGTAGTATATACCTTTGGACAAAGAAAAAATTCTGTGTCTTGAGGTGCTTAGGTCCGGTAAGAAAGAATGACAAGTGCAAAGATACCCAATTCCAAAGCTGAGAGAGGAAAGGAGAGTTGATTTAAATTGATATGGTCAAAGGGATAAAAGAGCATTTGTACTGGGCTTTGAGAAATGGATAGAATTCCAGCTGGAATATTGGGGAGGGAGAACCTCTATGGAAAATTAGTAAAATTAATGAAGGCCAGAGTCAAGCTAGAAAAAAATCTGTTAATGGAATAATAGTGAGTAGTTCAGAATAGCCAGAGGTCTTCTTCCTGTTGTGTTCCCTAAAAATTCCCCAAGACTATTACTGCATACCTTGTCCCATTCCCTCACAGCCATGCCTGCTAGAGAAAAGGTAGCACTTTTTTCTTTAGCAATGTTGAGCAATGGAAAAAAATGCCTTACTCTGCCCAGGCAACATAACATGGGATTTCTGTTAGCAATTTTTGTTAGCCATGGGAGTTAATTGTCACTTTATTCAGTGTGTAACAGGAGGGAGAAGAGATTTGGGAATAAGCAGATCTTTCAGAATTATCCCAAACATGGAGAAGCAAGACCAAACAGCCGGCTCTCCCTGCCCAGGTTCTTTGAGGTTCAGTGTTTACAAAAGCTTTGTCTTGGCCTTTGCACTCAGGAGGTGGCAGCTGTCACCCGGATGGTGAGTGGAGGAGCTTGGGATCTTCTCATGGGGTCAGCCAGCCAGCAACTGAGTGCTGCAGAGTGGCTAGAGAGGAGCAAAGGAGAATTTTCACTGCTGTTATATTCCAGAAGTGGATGCTGAGTCAGAAGAAAGAATAAGCAAAATGCTTCAGAAGTCAGCATACTTCACAACTTTATTATTCATTTGTTCCCTCAGTTCTAACCACTCAGCCCACTAAATCCTCATTCTTGATATAACTTTTCTCATATCTTATTAATGTTAGGGCAAGATCAATTTGGTATCATATATGTACAAATTATATGTAGCTGATAATCTTTTTGATGCCAAGATAAACTTAATTATGTCTAACATCATCAATCACTTTCCTCATTGCTGGGTGAGTCTCAACCATGGCTTCACATTAAAATCATCTAGAACTTTAAAAAAAAATCCCAATTCCCAGGTTGCTCCCAAATCATTTACACCAGAACTCTGGGGTTATGAATCAGGTGTCAGCGTTCTTAAAACTCTACAGGCAATTCTAACGTGAAGTGAGAGTTGACAGCCACTGTTCTAAATGCCTTGAGAATGAATAATAAAACTCAGACTGGTAGTGGGTGAAAATATATGTGTGTCTCATGTGTAAGTATCAAATTATTAACAGTTTCCAGCAAATGTATTTCCATTTTTAAAATAGTCTTTCAGGGAATGACCTTCATAAATTTGTTATAGAATATTATTTTAGTGATGTCTCTGTTAGTAACATGAAGCATGTTGCACATAAACTGTCTGGAGAATGTGGTAATATTTGCAAACATGCCAGAGAATGCAGCAGATTTTACAAAGGTTTATGAAAACAATATGCTTCATTTTGTTAGTATAAAAACAGCTTCAAAATTAGCTTCCTGTTAAACAGAAAGCCCGGAGTGTAGAAGAGAGAAGGGTCTTATTCCTTGTTCACTCCCAGTTATGGTGAGAGTCCCTTATTTTAAAACCCATGATATCTTTGGCTATTTCTTCTCTTGACCATCTAATCAAGTGTTGAGATCTGTTGATTCTAGCTTTGCAAATTTTCTTTACAGCTTCATCATTCTTCCATTTTCATGGCCACAATCCTAAATCAAACTCTTGTTATGAATACCTTTTGCCTTGGTAATTGTCATATGCTCCCCTGCCCAAATTTTCTTAGATATCACCTCTGGCCAAAAATCTGAGAATATAATTTTTTACTCACCTTCAGTGGTTCTCTACTGCCTACAGAAATATTGCAACTCATTAGCCGAGCATTCAAGTTCTCCATCATCTTGTCTTAACCTTATGCCTAAGACTCCTGTCCTTTGTGGCATAGTCCTGTGAACTGATATAGCTGCTTAATCGTCCCCACATGGATGGCTGTGTTCGTTCTGCTGTCAGGACCACGGCTCATGCTGGTGTTTCTGCCAATGCCCAAATCCTACTGAGTATAGAATCCTCAAATTTCATCTGCTTCCCCAAACCTCGAACCCCAGAGCTAAACACAATATTTTTCTACTGTGATCCCATCACAACACATTATCTAGACCACTTTTTAAATATTTCTCAAAAGTCCCTTAACCCTTTGGAGTCTCTTTTCACTTATTTGTAAAGTGAGAATAATAGTACCTACCTAAAAGATTGCTTGTGAAGAGTAAGATTATGTATGTAAAGAGCCCCAATACACTATAGTTTTTTAAAATTATCCATTTCCTTCTTTTTTTATTCTCTCTCTCCTTCCCTATTTCTTCCTCCTCCTCCTCCTCCTCTCCTCTCCTTCCTTCTTCCTTCCTTCCTTTTTCTTTCCTTCCCCTTATGTGTTGTCCATTGTAACTTTGTGATTTCCTTGTGGGCAGCGTCCTGTGATTGGTAAATTCTTGCACAAACAATTTCTGGGGTAATTCTCTGAAGATGTAGGTACTCAATAAATGTAAATGTTTTAAATGGAAGAACCACAAATTCATAATTACTGCACAGGTTATGATCAGGATTTAGGAGTGGAGATATAGACTCCAAATCCAGGTCTTTTAAATTATTGTCACTATCATTTAAATTAACCCATGTATTTAAGCAAAAATTCATTGAGGAAATCATTATTATCTTGATGAGAAATCAAGAGTCAGGTTAGGTTTACCTAGGTTAGGTTAGGTTAGGTAAACCTAACCTAAAAAAAGAGTCAGGTTAGCTTAGGATTTATGTTAGATGGCTTCGAAGAGTTAATCAAGGAGTCAAACCAAGGCCTCCTCACTTTGGAAGCACACATTGTTTCATTTCACCAGGATTGGTTAGATTATCTCTGAGATCATGTCTGCTTGATGGCAATCTGATGACAATCATTGCAGACAACCCTTCTTCTTTTTTTTTTTTACTATTGTAATTATTTTATTTATTTATTTATTTTTTGTGTTTACAGTATCGTTTACTGAACATTATATTTTATTATTTTTATTTTTTTTATTTCGGCATATTATGGGGGTACAAATTTTAAGGTTTCAAAAAGTGCCCCTCCCCCCTCCCCCCACAAGTCTGAGCTTCCAGCGTGACCATCCTCCTGATGGTGCACATCTCACTCATGTATGTATAGGTCCAGAGGAAGGTGAGAAGTTAACTTAGCAGTAAGTTGGTGAGAAGGAATTCTGAGGAGGGTGGCTAAGATCGAATGAAGCAGGTCCAGGAGTAAAGGGAGTAAGCAAGCTCTGGTTAATACTCCATCTGCACTCTTCTCAGGCTCACTGAAGAGTCTTAAAGCAAAGCTTGCTGTGGCTGCAATCTGGGGACTGGAAAAGGTCAATAATCCTCCAAGAGACTAGTGTGGATTCCTCTTTCCTACCCTCTTCCTTAGTTTATTTTCCATGTGGTCTTACCTTTTCTGTTGCCACTAGTTTCCCTCTTCCCAAGAGATGTTCAGCTTTGAAGAAGCCACATGATTTCTTTGCCAGTGGTTATTGTCTGTACCCCTAGTACTCTCTTAGAGAATCTCCTGATGACATTATTCCAGAGGGTCTATTTCCATAGTTGCTGTTGGGGGGCAGAAGTTCTGCCACTGCACTGTTCATCCCCCAGCCATCTCCAAGATGGAGAACAGGTTCTCTCTGATACATTTTGATTTGGGACATATCAATTCTATTCTCTCTTTACTGGGGCTTGAAATAGGGAGACCAATTTTCCTACAAAGAAGAGAGTGAAACTGACATCCAGTAGGGGACACAGATGAGAAACTGTGAGCTCCATGGAAAAAGAGACAAAGAATATAGCTTCTTTCATCCTTGATAGCTTCTTAGATGGGTTCTCATCCAGCAGGAGGCTTTGCTGCCTCTTAGCCTTGGGTTCCATAAAATAGTCCTATAACCTTTCAATAAATTCCTCCTTCCAGCCTAAGCCAACATGAATGAGTTCTGTTTCTTAAAAACAATCCCCTGTGAGAGTTAACTAATTTTTAAACCATTCTCAGAATTCATCCTTAATTTGCTTTTGCTCAAACTGAGTCACTAATCTGTGCTGAGTCCCCATTATCTCATTCTTTATTAGGTTCTACAGTGTACCTCCAGGGTACATTTCATAGTCCTTAATGTCTCTTCTACATAACATTATTTATGGAGTTTCATGATGTGTTAAACAGTTTGCTTGAATAGCAAGCACGTTCCATCTAATATTTCAATTCTATAGTCATACTAATGGGTACCATTTCTATTCTTAATGGATTCAGTTTATTTCTTTCTCTTTCTTCTTTCCCTCTTTCCTCCCCCCACCTTCTTTTTTTCCTCCCAATATCTATGATAACAGTGAGTGAAAAACCAGATAGAAGAGTGCAGAATTAGAAATTAGAAGGCATCCTTAGTCAACTCACTGAATAAACTGAGCCCCAGTCATCTAATCTCTCAGGGCCTCACTATTCCCTTAAGTAAAGGGAGAAGACTATACCCAAGTTCTTTCCAGCATGAAAATTCTATAATTCAATTATTCTTTTCACATTCTGGAATATACCATGTAATGATAGAAATTACTAGAAAATTTCTTCAAAATATACATCATCCTTATATTTAGCATTGATACTGACATTAATATTGATATAAAGCATTGATATTTTGATTCTACCTCATAAATTCATGATACACATTTCTTGTGTATCATTCCTGTTCACACATTTCTTAATTTCTTCAATGTGGATTCTTGTATGATAATAACAATTATAGAAGTGTGCTCAAATACATACATTAAATATATTTATAGGAAGCAATGTTGTTGGAAAATTTCTTTTTGCAACACCTTAATGTCTTGTAGTTTGAGAAAATTTGACCTATGTGAACTTAAATACTGTATACATTTCCAACACATAGCCTATTTTTTCCTTCCTCCTCTTGCACATGCAAAGGTCTTATATTGACTTATTCTCTCATGAGCTTTTGTATTCTATGACATTACATATGTTTTGTAGCAGTGAGTTTGACACTACAGTTTTGTAGGAGTCAATGGCAATGGTCTTTATATACAAGGTTAAAACTTACCTGACCACATTATATACTTTGAGAAAACTCTTGCTATTTAAGGGATTTTCACTGAAACTAGAGAAAAATAATTATGTATCTTAATACATAAAACCTCCAATTAAGAGCTTGGAATGTGTACATTAAAAGAGTTATAAATTACACTTAATCATTTGTTTGTTGTTTCTTTTACAGATCTTGAGAAAAACCCAATAGGTGTAGCACTGCCATTTTGCAACTAATCCTTCATGTAATGAACCTAAGCTTCAATTATCTTGAATGAATTGGTCTATTTAGGAACCCCTTTTGCTTAGTACTTAACTATGTTTCCTACTTAAGGAGCCAAACATTATGAAGAACTGCATTAGTACATAGCAGCAGCTTCATCATTTTGGAATTTTAAACTTCTACCTTCAGGGATAAATGTATTGATCCTAGAACCATCATAACTTCCAAGATCTCATTGCAAATACTTGAGTGAGTAGAGTTGCATTAGCATGAAGAGATTGCTAATTTCCAAAACTGGGATTACTGAGTACTGAGTTAAAATATAAACCTGGTTTAGGTAAAAAAAAAAAAAAAAGCCCTCATGGCATAATTTCACTATCCTGAACACAATTTTATTTCATTCATTAAAAATAACAGTGCAAATGTAGACACCAACATTAAAATGATGACCAATAATTGAATCAACTATGTGTAGCAGTTATATGCTAGCTTATATGTTTTTTTACATTTATACTGATATTAATTACTGTGGTTTTAATCTTGGCTACAGAGGACACATAGCATGGTTTAGTGAAGTTAGGTTCACATTTGTAGGGACTTCAGAAATGTCATCCTTGAGGACACACACACACACTTTAGTGAGAAAGTGAGTATGTAGTTCAAAGAACAATACAGTCAAATATTTAAGCTTCTATGTATGTCTTTGTCTGAATGTTACAAACAGGAAAATGATTCTTTAGAATAACTATAGACATTTCCAGGTTCAAAAAAAGAGAACAATAAAGACCATGGAAACCATACATATGGAATTACAGGGCTCTTAGCAAGCTAGATGTGGTAGAAAATCCTGGTAAATAGTTCAGTTAAGTTGTACAGATAAGAGATTGATTGAACAAACATGCTCCAAAGCATTGATGTGCCACAACATTCTTCCCTTGGCTGTGTTCTGCTCCATATTTTAAAGAGGAGTTTGCATTATAACAAAGGTAATAATAATCAACTTTGTGGGAAATATTCCAAGTTGAAAGGAAGGCCATGGTTGAAAAATAACATGATAGGCCAGAAGTAAGAAAGCAAAATCTAAGGAAACTAAATGTAAGTTCTGAGGGGTTAAAGAAAAAAAAAATCGATACCACAAGTACAGAAAGACATGATTGTGTGGGCAGTTCTCATCAAAAAGAATAGTTAATTGCAAGCACTGTATCAACTGACAGTGTTTAAAAATCTGCTAAATTGAATCTTTCTGTGAGAGAAAGAGAATCAACATCAATTGAAATATTGCTCAGACAAGACAGTTAGCAGTAGTTCATTGTGCTCTAGCAATTGTCAGATCACCTGTGGAGTATCCTGCTCATTGACTAATTAGAGCACTTTCCCAGTGTGTTCTGCAGAGAAGTAGCTCATAGAACATTAATGGTTATTATGTGGTCAAAGAAGCTTAGAAAGGATGAGTTAGGCAAATTCAACAGATGTCTCTTGGACAGTACTTCTCAGAGCCTTTAATGTACCCATATGCATTGCACTTGTCTAAGATAGGCAGCCATTAGGAAGGCCTGGAGTCCCACCCCAGTGTCCTGAAATGATTTACATTGGTCTGTATCTACTTACATTCTACCTTCATCCCCTGATGTTTTTTCTATGGCTATGGTTCTCCCATCATCACCTCTCTCTATCTTGACTATTTCTTGCTCCAATAGCTCCTCACTTCTTTCCTCAAACACTGAGGTGCTCTATTTTTTAAAAATCATTTTAATTTTGTTTCTCCCTCCAGGTACCTATTCTCTTTCTCCTTCCTCTTAATGCTTCTGGCATTTGATGATTTCTCCCTTTACTTTCCCCCCAGTTTTTGAGCAAAAAGTACCTTTTTTCATAGATCATCTTGCAGGTGAGTATTCTATGGAAAGTGCCTGGGGGCATGCTCAATTAGGGATGAGAAAAGATAAAGAAATGGGAACTATAAGAAAATAGATAAAAGATATTTGGGAAGATCTCTTGGAAGGAGGATATAAATAGATTTCAGAGTATGAGGATTTGGAATAACTTGAGGATCTAAATTGATGCTAGAAATATCTTCTTCTGAGTGGCCTATTGATTCTGACATAGGAGTCAGAGAAAAGTTAATACAGTCTTCACATATTTCACTCTGCAGAAAATAATCTCTACATGGTCATAGTAATAAAACCTTGTTTATAGTTTTCATTTGGACAATCACTCCACAAACAAGTCATGTAAGTCTTAAATCCGGATCAGAGTTTAAATGTTTTCAAAGTTGGCAATATTAAAGCACCAACTTGGGACCTCTAGGCATAGGAAAGTCTCTTACCTCTTTGAAATATAAATTTCAAGGTGATGGTTCTTGTCCCACACTACCTAAACAAACCACTGTGTCATCTTTCACCAATACTCTTTCCCGATTCTAGTAGCCCCAAGATAAGTAACCTGGTCTAGAAGATCACTGAATGTTCAATAACAGAGCAAGTCATCACTGTCTACTTTTTGCAGACACCACAAACTTGTGCCCAACATAGTCTCTTGGCATTCTCTCTCTGCTTTTGTGCACTAGAACCAGTTAAACTCATGGGGAAGCAAACTAAATCATAGCCTCTCTTTACATTCACAGCACTTTCTTAGAAGGCTTGGTTCTTCTTATCTCTCTCATTCACAAAGGCTATCAAGAAAGTGTATTCTCTCCTTCCCATGGAGGAAGATTAGGAATATTATGTAAAGAATCCTGACCTCTTGGAACTTGCCTGTGAACTTTCAATAGCTTTGTTCTTACCAAGGTACTGTTCTAATCTAAGCTTGCCAATATTTGGTAATCTCTGCAGTAGGAACACATCTAAATCAGCAGTGCATATCATTCTGTTATGTGCAGTTTAAGTTTATAGCTTTCTTAGTCTATTCAGACTGCTGTAACAAAACACCAAAGACTGAGTAGTTTATAAACAACAAAAATTTTTTTCTCACAGTTTTGGAAGCTAGGAAATCCAAGATCAAGGCACCAGCAGATTTAGTGTCTGGTGAGGGCCTGCTTTCTGGTTCAATGAGGCCTTCCAGCTATTTCCTTACATGGCAGAAGGAGAAAAAATGGCTTTCTGGAGCCTCTTTCATAATGATACTAATCCTGTTCACAAAGGCTCCTCCCTCATGGTCTAAACACTTCCCAAAGACCTGACCTGACCTAATATCACAGGGGTGATTAGATTTCAACCTATGAGATTTTGGAGGAACACAAACATTCAGACCAGAGCAAGACCAAAAAAGAATATTGCATTATTTTGCTTTAGATACCTTTTTTCTAGCCACATTTTGATTGCCTATATGTCACAAGAAAAAGTCAGGAAACCCAAGATCTTATACTTACATTAGAGTTTTTGTAGAACAACATTGATTAATACGTGCAGTAAATACAAAAACTCTATGAGCAACAACCAAATATTTCTGTTCATCACACTTGAAAAATCTTGACTTCTAGTCTTTTGTATTTTGTAATTTATTTTTGTTTGTTTTTTGAGAGGGACATGGCGCAGTCCCAGTTTCATAGAAATGTAAACTGTGCATTCACTTAGGGCCCACATTTAGCTGGGCTCGTAAATTATGTAGCTGATTCTACATGAAAGAAAAATTAAGTTACAATAATCCATTACTGATCAGATACTGAAATTAAGCCTGAAAAATGTTGAGAATGAAGAGAATGTCTCAATTGCATTAGTAATACTTTCCTGCTTTCAATGTTTCTTTTTCCTGTCTGTTTTCCACCTGTAGAACTTTTCAGGTTCTACCACCATTCCATTGTTGCCCTTTCTTTCCCTGTCCAAAGATTTAAAGAAGAAGTTATGATTATGCATATGCAATATTCATACCAGATTTTCTATAAAGATTACCTAGCATCTTTGCCAAGTTGTCATATGAGCACTTGCATGTTGTTACATATAAACACATATTTTAAATAAATTAGAATGCTGTTGTAAGTGAAAAGTACATATTTTAAAAATCTGGAGCTTCTCTTTTAATTTGAGAGAACTACATTTTGCTTAATTACTATTTACATAACTCTAACACAATGTTGATGGCAAAATTAGAGTTTGCCTTTTGATTAACTGTCAATAAAAGAAATAAAATGGAAGTTTGTTTTCCTTCTCTTGTAAAAGTATAGTTTAACTATAATTTACTTCAATTAATTATATTGTTTTCCAGGAAAAAAAAAACCACTTTAAATTATTTCCGACCCATTCAGATTTAAGGAAATGCTTTGTAGCAAATTAACTGCCTTTTGGCTTTGAACATTCTGTCCGTATCCTTGATATAGTTCGCTAGTGAATCTATGAGAGATGAGAGATAATCATGGGCTGTGAAATAAATGCTGCCCATCTGAGTTGCTTCCAAAGTAGCCAGCTCCAGTGTATCAGAATAATTAATACTAACTGCTGTCACAGATAAAACCCCAAATTCCAGTTACTTAAACAACTAGATTTATCTCTAATTCACACAAAGTAGGTTGATGTTTGTGGTTGGCTTGCTGCCTTCTACCTGGTCATTCAGATACCTGGGTTTCTTTCTGCACATCTGTGGCTTCATTTTCCTCTCAAGCTTCAGACTGCTCTCCTCTAAGTAGGTGAATGGGGAAGCCACAGACGTTTTCTTTGAGCAAGCCCAGAAGTGGCATATGTTGATTCTACTCACTTAACATTTACATGTCCATGAATGGGAAATGTAGTTTAGCTATGGGCCCAGGAAAGAAGGAATAATAAATTTTGCTGATTCTTTTCTTAAGGTCAGATGATATTGTACCATATCCAAATCAATTTCTTTCCATATTCCTTAAAATGAATATGTTACATGCACATTATAATTATGAGATGTGCCTGTTTCTTTTGGACAATACTATTCAGTGGACTTCTTGACTCATATAACCCAAGGTCATCTTTATTGACTCAGGGTTATAGTTTCAGGTAAGTTATTCCAGTCTCAGAAGTTTAATGTGCATCATTCTAGATCTTTTCCAACTTCTAAGTGAGAAGTGAAACCATACCCAGTCTTACTAGTTGCACATAGTCTCTCCCTCCCACCGTGTCCTCGCAGGACCTCACCCTTGGCTTCTGTTATACAACTATCTCCTGGTTTTACTCTTCCATCTCTGGCTTTTTCACATCTCCTTTTAACTTCAATTTGAATACTTCAAGCTTGGTTTACTTTTTTTATTGCCTTACCCTATCCATTCCATGACTCTAATTCCAATTATCACTTTTATACCAAACGCTCACCAATTTGTATATTCAGCCTATATTTGTCCTCTGTGGTGTAGACCTGTATATCCTACTGTTTTTTCAATATCTCCATTGAGTTTTCTGAGGCATTTTAGATCCAAAATATCCAAAATTGAAATCCTGTTCTCCCCTCACTGCCTGCTCATCATGACCTGATTTTTCTCCTGTGGACCTTATAACTATAAATATCAACAGTTATCCAATTCTTCACCTTCATCCCCCTCCCTTAACTGCTATAAACAATTCTATCACTCAGGCCTGTTGATCCTACCTTCCAGTTATATGCTGCATTCCCCTCTCTCTCCATCTTTCCCAGGGCCAACCTGTCTGGGCTGGCCTCTTTCCTGAACCACAGTAATAGCTGCCTTGATCCATTTCCTGACATCTGCTCTTGCCTCCCACCCAATCTGTTCTCCACATTGCAGTCAGAGTCATCTTTTTGAAACACAAATCTAACCTGATCACTCACCACATACCCTTGCCTGAAAACCTGTTAATGGTTTCCCACTGTCCTTCATACCATTAACATTTCCTTAGTGTGGTCTTCCAGGTGCTCTGTAATCAGAATCACACCCTGTCTCCAGCCTCCTTTTTGCCTTATCTTGGAGTATCCTCTGCCTGCCTCACTCTCTGAGCTCCATGCACACTGGCTTTCCACTCAGTGCCTCAGGGCATTTGCTTGTGCTCTTCTCTCTGCCAGAAACACTTGCTCCCACTTTTCTCTCCCTTTTACCTAGTGAACCCTTACTCATTCTTCCCATCTGTGAAAATTCACTTCACTTTGGAAGCCTTCCCTGAATTGCTATATTAGGTCAAGATTCCCTGCTATATACTATCATGACACTATGTATTAGCTTCACTATACTTACCAGATGTTTTAATCAAAGATATGTGATTAAATAGTTAATGTCTCATTTATTCATTAAAAAATGTCTGTTTATTCGTAACTGCTTCAGCAGTGCCTAGAATAATGTCTGGTACACAATTGTATACAATAAGCACCTTTGTTTTCAATAACTCCTTGTTTTTGATTTTTAAGCCTTACCCTAACACCTAGCACAGAGAGAGTCTAAATACATATTTACATAATTGAAGTAGATGTTAATGGCTAGTTTTTAAATATATTCGTTTTAAAGACATACTTCACAAAATTCCCTGTTGGCCTTCCCAGTTTGACTCCTAATTAAAAATACAAGTGGGCCTGAAACATCTAGATGATCTGGCAGATGCAAATCACTATTTGAGTCAAATGTTGAATATATATTACAATTTAGGCCATCCTTGAACCTTTGTTACCCTGGACGCCCAATCTTCTGAAGCTGATGGAGGTGAAATCATAAATAAAGCTCTTTTAACTCAAAAGAACCATGCCCCCAATTGTGTCTGTTTCTCAAACTGTTTTTTTCTCTTAAGTTAAGGTCTCCTTTGAGATAGTAAAGGGCCCTTTTAACTCACAATAGTAAAAAGCACAGCCCTTATTTTCTCATTTAGGAGGATAGTCTTTGACATTCACTTCTTACCTTTGCCCTAAATAAAATTCTGTTTCTCATTTGGATATTGGAAGGGAACCAGGATAAGAGGAAAATTTGAAGTAGATAAACTGGATGATTCATTAAGTCAAAAAATATATTTTGATTCCCATTATATGCCCCAAACTCTTCTGGGTACTGGGAATATGTCAGCAAACAAAGTTTCTACTCTCAGAGAGCTTACATTCTGAGAGATAGGTAATAAACAGTATCTACCTATCAAATTGAATCATCTTTTTTGACATTTATTATGTATATAAACAGTTGACTCTTAACGTGGATTTTCACTGTGCAGCTCCACTTATATGTGGATTTTCTTCTGCCTCTACCACTTCCAAGACAGCAAGATCTCTTCTTCCTTATGCTCTGCCTACTCAATGTGAAGATAACAAGGATGAAGACCTTCATGATGATCCACTTTTACTGAATAAATAGCAAATATATTTTTCTTATGATTTTCTTAATAACATTTTCTTTTCTCTTACTTACTTTATTGTAGCTTATAATCCACTTAACATATAAAATATGTGTTAATTGATGGTTTATGTTATTGGCAAGGCTTCTAGTCAACAGTAGGCTATTAGTAGTTAAGTTTCTAGGGAGTCAAAAATTATATGGGGATTTCTGACCACATGGGGAGTCAATACCCCAAATGTGTGTGTGTATACACATATATTTATATACACACACATGTATAATATATAACATGTATACTTTATAAAGAACTCTGAGAAGACAGGCAAGACTAAAGAGAGAAAAGGGAGGAGTTACAGGAGATCAGGTCAGAGAGATCATAATCATAAAGGGCTGAATAGACTGTAGGGGACTTGGCTTTTACCATGAATGAGATGGAAGACTGTTGGAAAATTCTATCCAGAGGAATGACACAATCTGTACTTAAGATTGAGATCACAGTATTCACTGTTGAGAACAAGCATCAGCAGTGAAAATGCAAAGAAAATCAGTCAGGATGTATCTTAGGTTCCATAGAGGCAGAGCCTGAGACAGAGATTATTGTACAAGGGATTTATTAAGGAAACACTCTCAGAAGAAACCTACAAAGAAGTAAGAGCAGTAGGATAAGACACAGGGAGAGGCAAAAATGTAGTTACACGTAAAGCACAGAATCAGCCTGATGCCAGGGAAAACTCTGGAGTCTGAATAATACTATAGAGAAAGGGGTTAGGCTTTTGTATCTCTGTATTAGTGGATCACTGGTTATTAGCCAACTTGAAGGAGGTGATTATAATCTTGAAAGCACCTCTGGGAAAGACTTCCCTTTGGTCTTCCAAAGTCAGTTCTCCAGGGGTGCAGCTATGAGCTATTTATCAGTCAATACAATTTCTGGAAGATGGGTGCATCTGCCCAATAAAGGGTATCTGTGCACAGCACCAGTAGCATTTACTGCAGAAGTCAAGTGCAGTATTGCAGGCAGGAATGATGATGACTTGGACCAGGGGTGGTAGCTGTGTTTATAGTGAGGAAGATAAGATCTGGATATATTTCAAATGTGGGTTTGACAAGCTATTCTATTTGATTGATATCAGTTGTGAGAAAAAAGGGAAGTGAAAGATGACTATATGAATCCTAATCTGAGAAGCTGAATAAATAAAGTTGCTATTTACTCAGATGGAAATGGGGAGATCAGGATTTCCACATTAAATTTGGTATATGAATTCAGATTTATCAGTGGAGAGGTTGAGTAGGCAGTTGGTTATGCCAGTCTGGGGTTCAGGTCTGGTTTACAAATCTAATTTAGGTATTGATGATTTTAAAGCTGAGAGGAGTTACTGTAGATAAAGAATAGAAGCCAATCTAATGTTTTGAGGTTGGAAATATGAAAAATAAATAGAAGGCTTGAGAAGGAGCAGCTGGTGAGGCAGGAAGACAACCCACAGGGAGGAAAGTATTGGAAGTCAATGAAGATAGTGTTTCAAAAAGGAATGAGTGATTAATTGCTGAATGCTGCTGATTACTTGAGTAAATGAGAACTGAGAATTGAATGGATTTAGCACTGGGGAGGCCTTGGATGACCTTGATAAGAGCTGTTTCAGTGGAGTACGAAGACAAAAAAGTGGTTGGAATGGATTCAAGAATGAATGGGAGGGCAGGAAGTGAAGATCATGAGTTTGGACAACTCTTTTGAAGAGTTTTGTTCTAAGGAATTTAGGCAGAGAAATGAGATATGGTAATTGAGGCCTAAACTGGATATATTACGACAGGTTTCATGTTGATGGGAAGAATCCAAGGAAGAGGAAGAAATTAGTTATGGAGGGGAGAGAGTGATAACTAGCATAATATTCTTGAGTGGGCATAAAGAGATGAGATTAGGCACATCAATGGAGGGCTTGGTAAGTGTGGTGGAGGATGCAGAGGTAAATTATTTTCTATTTTGCTTTTTCTTTTTCCCAAAGAAATAGGGATCAGGTTATCAACTGAGTCTGAGAGTAGGGCAGAAGCTGTTTAAAGTTTGAAGAGAGTTGTAAAATAATCATTTATGGGTAGGAGTGTGAGTGAACTAGGAAAATGTAGTAATATTTTGGACAGCTCGGAGAGCTCAAAGGTTATAAGAAACAACAATCTCAGGAAGTCCTGCATACTTAGAAAGCTGAGGTTGAAGGAAGCATTATTTTATAAACAATCATAAAGAGCATGGGAAAAATAGATACCAAATTGGCTATACTAAAAGTGTTAAACAAAAATAATTGTAGAAAATCAAACTAAAAAGATATTATATGCATTTTATAATGTTTTTAAAAGAGATTGGGGCCAATCAGACTCAATAATTTCATGAATAATTCAGTGCAATGTTCAAATTTTGATAAACATACTGCATTACCATGGGAATTTGAGAATGTGAAAATGTGACCATTTATACTGGGATATGGAATGATAATATTTTAGTTTTACCTTTTAATTATTAAAGTGAGAGATATCAATATAGTATTTCATTGTGGGCTCATTGTTCAATATATTTGGAATGTTGTAGGCCTCAGCCAAATTTTATTTTGTAGTCAAATTCAAATGCTGATAGAGTGGCTTCATAGTAGAATCACAAAGATTACATGAGACTGGAAATCAGATTTTTTTCCTGCCATTAAGTATATTTATCCAAGAAATATCTGGAAAAATCCTCTTGTGCTTAACATCCATTCTTTCTTTTCCATAGTCACTGCATATCCAAAGGACTTTGACACTGAGTTGGAAATACTTCCTCTCAAATTAATACTTGCTAAGCATTTTCCTACGTTTCCCAGGCTTTTAAAATGCATCTTATTCTTCCTCTCCCCACATTAGGTGAAAGTCATCACTAAACAACCCAACCAGTACTGCAGGGTAGGAAGGTGGGGGAGTATAGGGTTCACTAGGCAAGAATGCAGGGATATAATACCTGTTCAGGGCTGCAGCACTCTTGGGAACTAGACAGCTTTATGGACTAAACCAGAACTCAAAGATCCAGCTGCACATCTGACACAAGACTATCTATGTGAGTAGAGAGTCCTGCAGAGTTGTTCTCCATGCTTATACCCCAGGGGAAGAGTGACTCTGGATAATACCTGCTTAAGCAGCATGTGAGTCTGGTGCTATAGGTTACTCACTGTCCACACCTCCCCTTGTTTCTGAGAAGCTACCCTAGCACTGCTAACACCTTTGTGCAGCGTATGTGGCTCCCAGACCCTGCCCCCTTGCAGATAGACTTCCTCACTTTGAGTGCAAGGCCAGCATCCTCCATAGGTACCTGACATTTGTAGAAACTGACTCTTACCTGAGTTACTCAGACTCATCACATCTGTTAGTGCATCTGTGCTCTTCACGGAGCAGTTTTGTTTTAATACTTGTCTTGAAAACATAAATTTGTTCTAATGTGATGATATATTAGGGAAGAACATGATGAACAGCTAAAAAAAAAAAAAAACCCAAGAGTGTAAATAATTTTAATGGCTCTACATATCATCCCTGGTATGTATGACAATGCTATTCTCTGTAAAAAGGTTAAGATTTTCTGTGCTTGTGGATTTTTCTTTTGGACCCAGAAATAATGCTTGGTTACTATTAATGAAATGCCAAGTGCTCTAAACAAGATAGCCACTAAACTCTGCATCTGCTTTAAGGTCTGTTTTTAGCTTCTGTCCCAAAGTTTCTCATATTCTCTCTCTTTCCTTTTTTCAGGGTAAGCTCATATAAATCTGTGACTTCAAGTTCCATTTATATATTGATGACACCCAAATCTCTCTTTGTATGACAAAAGACCAGATTTTTTCTGAGTCATAGATTTTGATTTATATCTGAATATACTCCAAATATTTCAAACTTCTTAAATATAAAATTAAGCTTAACATTTCTCCTATGTATTTATACATAGTGCATGTATGTTCATCTGTGTGTATGTGTATCACATATACTTATTATGTGTGCTAGGTGCTGTGCTGTATGCTTTATCTTTATTAACTCATTAATTTCCCAAACAACTTTATGAGGTAACTCCTCTTATTTTGTCCATATTATAAATTAAGAAACTGAGGCAAAGACATTAAATAACTTAATCAAGGTCAATGAAAAAGCCAAGATTTGAATCCAGACCATCTAGCTCCAACTTTTTCCCAAACTTCATGCAATTTAACAAGGAAAAATCTTGTAAAGATTATTTCAATTCTTTATTTGAATCTCAACTTCAGCAAGCACATTCACTGGTGGAAAGATATGCAGGTTTTGGTTACAGAGGAAGCATGCTCTCAGAAGGCTTGCATTTTATTTAAAGTTATGTATTAGTTTTTGTAAGTTCCTGAATCTTACAAAACTTTCTTGATGTTCAGTCAAATTGGAAACTATTATATGAATGGTGTCCAACATAGTTTTCATATGAACACTAACCAAAGCCTAAGAATCACAGACAAAACATGTGAGCATCGGTGCATGTCATCAAGTAACTGATGTTAAGCCTGGAATGGTAGAGGAGAATCCGATTGTGGAATACTTTAAATGATAGACATTTCAGGGCTTTCATCCTGCTGCTGGGAGCAATGAAAATTTTTTGCACTGGGAGAATGCCATGAGATTCAGACCATGTTTTAGGAAGAATCATTTGGCTTTGTGCATGCACTTTCTGAATACTAGTGCATGTATGGACCTCAAATGCTCTCCCCTCAAAGATCTAATAGTCTGGTGCTATGCTTCTTCAATTTTAGTGTATATCAGAATCTCCTGGGAAACTTGTTATAATATTCTGGGAGAGCTTTAAACCAGGACTTCATCTCCTGAGCTTTCATTTCAGTAGAAATGGCTTTAAAATGTAGGAAACTGCATGTTAATAAAAACCACAATTGAAGATTATGATGCAAGTGGTTTGAGAAACACTAATCTAGTGGCTATAGAATTGATACAAGTGTCAGGTAAAAATGGCCTGAAGTAGGATAGTGGATAGTGAGAAAGTAAGAGGTGGAATTTCAATTCAAAATGATTCTTTGAGCCCATATATTTTACTCTTTCCCTCCCAGATTCTCTCTTAATACACACACACACACACACACACACACACACACACACACACACACACACACACAGTCTGCATCTACACTGAAAAACAGAAAAGGATTTCCATCCATCAAAAACTATGAAGTGTATCTGCCATGTATAGTGCATGGAGGACCAGGTTAATGAAAGCAACCATCAGCTGGGGATCCTAATCATACATGGAAAAGCCTTCGAGGGAAGTGAATGCATGGGACTACTGGGAAGAACCTCGCCAAACCCTCAAGTGTTAGCGGAGGAACTGGAACAAGGGCAGGCAGCCTGGCAGGCAGCATAAGTAAACCTCAACCTTAACAAGCTCCTAAGGAGCCACAGGTCACTGGAGCAGTCTCCTAGGGATGTGGGTTGACTGAGTCTATTGCAGTGACAGTTAAAGATAGAACTGCTTAAAGTAAGAAAAGAGAACTGATGACAGAAACTTGTTTGGATAATGCCCACTTTTAAGAAATAGGGAAGAGACATTCAATAGAGCTGGTGGGAAACATGACATCTATCCAGTGGCCTAGAAACAAAAACATGTGTGGTTTTCAGGAGAATGTGGTTAAATTGCCACAAGATATAGAAAAGTCGAACCACATGAAAATTGAACATAGATCAATTGTTTGGCAATTTGGCGTCCATGGTTTCCTTTGTGAGAGATTTCTAGCAGAGTGGTGTGAACAGAGATCAGATTGGGGGAGGGAGCTTTGAAGAAATGACTAAGAGGTGAGTAAAAGAAGTCATGAAAGGTTCGCCAACCTCTCTTTGTCTCTGTCTCTCTTTTTGTGTTTGATAGGGAATGGGAGGGAAAGAGAGTTGGTAGCTAAAATGATAATCACAGTGTGGATATTTTTATGGACCAGAGGCCCCTTTCTTCACATCTGGGGAGAAAAGGAACCAGAGAGGAGAATAAGAAGTGATTCAAGATGGTGGGGAGCGAGGTGATGATTGATAATGGGTCATGTGTCATGGGATCAAGGTCTCTTTGGGACTAATATAAATAAAATTCCAGGGCAATAGGTAAAACATTACATTCAGATTTTATTTAATTTAATCCTCTAAAAAGGGAATAAAAAGATAATAAAGTAATAGTTGTGTATTTATAGTTTGTAGTTGTATATGGACTGCTTTATAAAATGTTGGCATTGTATTCTTTGAGATAATGGGGTGAATTAAGAAAGTAAAAACATTAAGTGAAAGATTATGGTTACAGGGAATGTGTTTGGTAGATTTAACAAGTGAGTAGTAATTTGGAATATATCCAATATCTAAAGATACTAAAAGAAAAACAAAGAGTCAGTAGGCCTTGTAGAAGAGAGTGAGTTGATAACTCCTAAAGGGTAAAAGTAAAAAAAAAAAAGATCAGCCAATATAACTGTTCTTACCATAATCATTCCTTTAGAAAAAATGTTATTAATAGTTACTCTTAAATAATTTGATATTAAGGCATATTAATTTAAAAAGAATGTAAAATTTTATCAATGCTATAATTATAATTATTTAAAATTACACATATGGATAAGAGTTCAAGGGGAATATAGTTGTTTTGTTAGGACTATGCAATTTTGAGTCATGTTATATTATTTTTCTTCCATAACTATAATACTTTTTAAAAAAGTATTAAAGTATTAAAAGTATACATAATATTAGTTCACACTTGTAGAAGGTAAGATGTTTTATTCAGGCCTCATAGTCCCACATTTTTTGAGTAGGTAGCAAAGGGATTAACAGAAATGTTGTCTGCTTTATACCATTTTGTATAGGTGGCCGTACTCATTAATATGATTGACACAAACTGCTGTTCAGTCAATTATAATATATTAAGTTATTTTAAGTTATTTTTGCATTCCAGCTGTCATTTCCTGTGAGCAATGAGTTTGCAATTTCCCAAATGTAAGAATTTAATTTTTTCCTGCTGTAATTTCTGATATTTTTAAGATCTTTGATTTTCTTTCATTTAGCAGTCCTAGTCAACTTTTCTCACAAAGAAATATCTCATTAACCCAATTATTTTTCCATAAATAATTAACCCAATTATATACTATTATTTGCTACATTATTAGGTATACATAAAGCTGACAGAATTAAAAATATGTTTTCACTACTTCTCCCTATCCAGAACAGCACATTAGTCAAATTCCTATATGAGTAGCTTTAGAACAGTTGGGAGACTTCCAAAGGAGTATGTTTGCTGGTGGTAGTATGTGGCACTGGGGACTGCCAATAGGTATAAAAGTATTCATGTTTTCAAAAGCTCAGAATTAAGTGTAATTTTTATCAGCCCTTGCTACTGCTATGGAAGTCTGGGTCTCAATTTTTTGTCTGTGGACAGAAGTTCACATACATAACACCATCTGGGTTGGTCTCGGTTGCACATGGCTGCTGCACATATAAGAGAGATGGTGGGTTATGTGCCATTTCTCAAGCTCTTTGTATAATCCGTTGTTTGCCCTCCCACGGCCCTGCATGATAACACTCTGGTGGGGGACCATGCTATGTATTAATAGAAGACCTGTTCTACAGGTGGGTTAAAGATACAAACACAAAGAATTGTGGTAGGTGCTATTTCTATAGCCTGATCCATAAATATGTTTTTCACTGTAAAATATAGCTTCCTATTTGAATATTCCATACTGAATTGTGAGTATAAGAGTTGAGCAAAGAATAGCAATATCTGGGCTATTCCTCTCTCTGCAGTAACATCATTTCAGCAGTATACTGATCAATAATTCACTTATTTCTCCTAAGAAGAAACATGTCACTTTATGAACGTCCTGATTACTATATTGATGTTGTTATTAATATAATGCAATGGAATTGCATATATCTAGTCCCCCTCTTTCAGATCTCAAGCGATTAAAGAGCTTCAATCTGGAAATATGGAGATAAAATACACAAAGAGTCAAGTGTTTGAATTCCAGGTCTGTCACTAACTGGCTTTTTGATTTGGCTATTTAATTTAAGCTGTATAAACCCAGGTTCCTCATTGAAAAATAGAGGTACTAAATATATTGTGGGGTTATTTTGTAAGTTATGTAAGACAATGAATGTAAAATTCTTTGCCCAGTGTCTGGTACATAGTAGGTGTTCAAAAATGCTAGCATTTAAGGAATCATTATCTTCAGTGTCTCCAATCACTTTCTTATATAGTCAATTATAATTAAATTTAATGAATCCTTTGTTCATGAATGACACGAGGATGGTTCTGTGTCAGGTTTACTTAGGGACCTCACAACAAGGAAAGAAAGTGGCGGCAACTCTTACCATGGTGGTGATTCCAAACACGGCAGTGACTGGTAACCACCTCAGCACTGCCTATGAAATGGTTGTATTTAAGGATGGCTGCTTTCAGATGGAGAGCTAAGGAATTATTTTTTATGCTAACATGTGGACCTCATTTTGTCAGTACACTGGGAAAGTTTCTTTAAAGTATCTCTGGACTGTGTGGACTTCTGGTATTAGGCAATATGATCTGCAATTTCAATCTTGTAAATAACCATTGCCTTTTCCTTTAAAATGGCCTTTTAGGAACTATTTTGAGGCACGCTAAGTATTATCTATCTATTCATTCATTTATCTTGTATCTAGCTAATTTTATATATATGTGTGTATGCGTGTGTGTGTGTGTACAGTTTATTCACTTATATACAAATATATGTACCTATACATGTATATACATATACCACCTTTATGAGTCATAAATATGGATTAAGAAAGGATGACTATATTGCATTACTTATTGTTTCTATTCCAATGTGACACTCTATGTTATTTCAGTAGGATTTAACAAGCAAATTGATGACAGATGAAAGTTCCTTTGTAGCCTGGTGAGATTTTTAACTTCATGTAAAACAAAGCGTTTTGGGATACTATCAGGGATAAGCTTGTGGAATTAATCATTTATTAATATTTTTCTTCAATATATCCCATCTACCACTGGGAGCCAGATTCAATAATTATGTTCTTTGGTTTGTACTAAGCATGATGTCTTGACCTAAAACTCTGAAATAATGTGTTTCCTGAGATTGTATTTTGGGAAGTTCTGCAGGGCCACGCAAACTGAGGATGTCTTTGTTCTGCATTTGGCTAATCTGAATTATATAGTCTTATCTATTAACATATTAAAAGGCATATAATAACAAATTACAAATCAGAGTTTTTCAATACTTTATATTTTCTAAGCACCAACACTGATGTATTCTTGCATTTAAAACATGACTGCCCTACCACATCACTTATATTTAAAAAACTAAGTTGCCATCTTATAAAAATAATATATGGCTGTCATTTACAACCAATATCAGTTAATACCTACTGTGTCTATTGTGCACTAAATCTATGACATACTGCTAGTTACTATGAGAATGTGAGATTCAGCAAATCATGTGGAGCATCGAGTGTGTTATTCTCATGAATTACCCATTTTTTACATCATAGCTTCAGTTGTATAATTCTTTCACACAGACTTTTATCAATCACCTTCCACATGTGATGCACTGTTGATAGGTACTGGGGAAAATGAGCAGACAGTCTAATTGCTTCCACATTCCAGTAAATATTGCCACCATCTTGCAGAACATGTTTGGACAGCCAGGTGTATTGTTGGAGTTTATCTATATGGAGGTACTATTGTTGCTCTGAGGGTTCACCAGTGAATAGGGCAGTTCTAGATGGCCACTAGAGATTATAGGGTCAAGAGAGGATTTTGTTGTTGTTACTGTTTAATATTGTATGTTTAAATATTTATGCAAAAGGGCCCACCTTAGAAGGAGAGGTTGAAGATGTAACAGAGAAAAGAGCTGATTGTTGTTGCAAGGTCTCTGGGTAGGCAAAAGTGAATGGGACCCACAGAATAGATTTAGGGCCTAGCCTTATATCAGGGGAATGATTACTCTTTCATTGTCATGGGGGAACATAAGAGACTCAGAAAGTCTATGAGCATGTATGGCACCAAGGGAACTAGACATAAATGGTGAACAATTACAGTAGGATAAAGGGAGGCATGTCAGGAAATGTCCAGCTCCCAGACTTCCATCCCTAGGTGAAATACTGCCTAATTTCTTAATAGAGAAGCAGCATTAAGGCTCTAAAATTATGAAAATATAAGAGGTAGAGCCAAATAGGGGAAGGTGTTTTTAAAATATTCCTGAGAGCAAAGCCTATCTTATGTTAACATTTGTGATCTTTGTTGCATCCATCTCAGTCTTGCACATTGTTGGTGCCAAATAAGTTTATGGTATTTATTGTGTTCAAAAGGGTTATAGGTTCTTAAGTTTCGTATAGTTTCTTTGCAAGAGAGGTGATGGGATGGAAGGGAGAATAATGCAAACTTGACTCTTCTGCTTAAGTGGCTGTTGTTTTAAATGACTGATGCACAGTTACATTATTTAATGTATAATTTGGCAGCAGCAGCTGAATGGTTGGAGCATATAATTTATATTATTATAGAGGTTTACAAGCACATGATTGGACCTTATCCCACAATAATTCAAAGTAAGTCTGTGAGAAGTCCTCTTCAAATAAAGTTGACCTATGTCTTATCTACCTGGATTGAATGCTCAACCCTCACCTGAAAGTAATTTGTAGATGACTTGGGGCAAATAGAAGCAGGACCTTTATGAATCTGCTCTCTCATGGATATTTTGGATATGGGCACAAAATAAGGTAAAAACAAAGTTACCATCCTCCACTTTCTTGCATGAAAGATGCCAAATCCATTGTGCTCTGTGTTCTTCACCTGTGCCTTGTAAACATAAACATAGCCAGGGACTAAGAGTTCTCAGTGGACTCATAGTCTGCAGAGCGTACAAATGCCCCTTCTGAGTGTATGGTCCTGAGGAGAGAACCTATTTAGATGGTATTATGACAAGACCAGAGTAATCTTTTTGACTTCTTAGCTATGTATTTAGTGTTAAGTTTTCCTCAAAGTATAGTTTTCAAAATAATTAGATCAGGGATATGCTATTTCGACTAGGTAGAACACCCAATAGATACAAAGACTTGCTCAAGCTGTGACTGAAAGTTCACATGGAATCAAGATGACCAAACAACACAATACTAAACCAGAAATGAGTCATGTTGTTTATCATATTTTTTTCATAAATTTCACTAAGCACAACTTCACAGAGTTCAAAATAGTACTGATTATTCACTCTAGGGAGGAGATGTCAAAAATAAAAAGGGCAATGTATGCTATTGGTTATAATGTCTGAAGTTGAGCATAAAGGCATTTATTTTTATTGGTGAATAATGAATGTTTCAGAATGGAAATAGACACACTCTTTGGATCATCAGGTTTTCTGTTCAGTAACATTAATCAGTATTTTTATAAAATATACAGAAATATAATGGCTGCCCTCCTCTTCCATTAGCCAGGTTCCCTGGAGTCAGCTGGATTGATCAAAAGCTTTACTATGTTTGTTTGGACGCCCCTTGTAGAGCATGAAGAAACCACCTGTAGGATAAGGGATTTCCTATAGGTTAGATTTTTTTTAAAGTCATATGATCAATGGAGAAATTAAAATCCTAAAATGAGATAAAAATATTTTATAATCAAGTTAGTTAAATTTAATTACCATTAGAGTTTAAATCATGAATTAAATCTAGTTTTTTTTTTGGCAAAGAAAAAAATACCTATGGAAGGATAAAATAGTCTGGAAGTAAAGTAATTATTTATCATTCCCCTCATATCAGGTGAGAAAAACCTAATAATTTTATTAATTTTAGATTTTATTATATTAAATAACATTACCATTTTCATTTATTTTACACAAGGTATATTTTTCTTTATTATACATCTTTATAGAGAACCTAGTAACATTCCTGTGTGACAGATTAATTTTAGTTATGTCAGTCTGGAAAAATGAATGCTACTCTAAGATATGAGTGCAGATATTAAATGCATCTTGGCATTTATTATGCAAATAAGTTAAATGGGTGTGTGTCTAGAACATTTGATCTGAATAGGACATTGAAGTAAAATACATTCCTATAGTGATGATTAATAAATACTCATCTTTAAAACTGTGTAATTTCCCAGGAATAATTTCAAATACAAGAATTGCTAAGAAGCAGATGTTGTAACAAATGCACATTACTTTTGTTTTCTGGGTGAATGCCCAACCAAATTTCTTGGAGATCATTGTGTTCCATGTGTATAATATCATTAATATTATTGTTAGCATTTAAAAATAACCAAAAATATCCTGGTCAAGTAGGTTTTTATTTCCTTTATTTTTAATTGACATAATAATTATATATATTTATGGGGTACAGAGTGATATTTCAATATGTATATACAATGTGTAATGATCAAATCAGGGTAATTAGTATATCACCTCAAACATTTATCATTACTTTGTGTTGTGAATGTTCAAAATTCTTTCATCTAGCTTTTTGAAAATATAAAATAAGTTATACTTAACCATATTCACCATACAGAACTGCAAAACCTGAGAACTCATTCTTCCTATCTAGCAATAATTTTGTATATGTTAATCCCAGGGTCTCCAACCCCTGGACCATGGACCAGTACTGGTCTGTGGACTGTTAGGAACCAGGCTGCACAGCAGGAGGAGAGTGGAAGGTGAGTGAACTAAGCTTCATCTGTATTTACTGCCATTCCTCATCACTGGCATCACCACCTGAGCTCCACATTCTGTCAGATCAGCGGTGGCATTAGATTCTCATAGGAGCACAAACCTACTGGAAACTGCAAATACAAGGGATCTCAGTTGTGCACTCCTTATGAGCATCTAATGCCTGATGATCTGAGATGGAGCTTAGATGGTGATGCTAGCACTGGGAAGTGGCTGTAAATACAGATTATCATTAGCAGAGAGATTTGTTATTTCATTATATATTACAATGTAATAATAATAGAAATAAAGTACACAGTACATGTAGTGCACTTGAATCATCTGAAAATCATTTCCCATAACCCCAGTCTATGGAAAAACTATCTTCCATGAAACCAGTCCCTGGTGCCAAAAAGGTTGGAGACTGCTGCATTAACCAACCTGTCCTGCCCTCTCATCCCTCTACCTTTCTCAGCCTCTAGTACTGACAATCCTACTTACTTTCATGAGTTCACAATTATTTTTTAGTTACCACATATGAGTGAAAACTTGGTATATATCTTTCTGTTCCTGAACTATTTTGCTTAACATAATGTCCTCCAGGTTCATCCATGTTGCTGCAGATAAAAGGATTTTATTCTTTTATGTGGCCAAATAGTATTACATTGTGTATATATATCACATTTTCTTATTTGTCTGTTGATGGATATTTAGGTTGATTCCTATCATGAATAGTGCTGCAGGTATCTCTTTGATATACTTATTTCTTTTCTTTTGCAATACTAATTTATATTCCCACCTACAGTATATAAGAGTTCCCGTTTCACCTCATCCTCATCAGCATTTGTTATTCTTCTTTTTGATAATAACCATTCTAACTGTGGTGACATGATATCTCATTGTGGTTTTGATTTGTATTTCCTTAGTGATTAGTCATCCTGATCATTTTTAAAGATACCTGATGGCCATTTCTTCTTTTGAGAAATGTTTATTCAGATTCTTTGCCACTTTTTAGTTGAATTCTTTGGGGGTTTTTTTGCTGTTGAGTTGTTTGAGTTTCTTGTATATTCTAGATATTAGTCCTTTGTTGGATGAATAGTTTGCAAATATTTTCTCCCATTCTACTGTTAACATGTTCTTTATTCCTGTTTAAGAAATCCCATTCTTCTACCAGGTGCTAGAAATATATAATTGGAATCCTAATATGGGAATGACTCCCATCCTTCCTAAAATAGTTTAGCCTTGGATATCCCTCTTCCCATTTTAGTCTTCTTTTCTTTCTTACCCTGACTTATGGTTGTCAATGAGCTCGGAAGTTTGATATCCCTACTCAGTTCATGTCTACGTAAGAGCAAAGAAGAGCTTGTCATCATCAGTTGTTTTGAGTCTGAATCCCCAACAGAAAGAATAACTCCAGGGACTCTGACTTAGACTGGCGTGTCTGTTCTGTCATGCAGTGAGTCAGCAATACTGACTGTATTTATTCATTCTTTGGGCAAGTGTTCTTCTAGAAGCTGCAGTAGTCATGGTACCTCTCCGTAGGAGCTCATAAATAAATGGGACTCAGTACGAAGATGTTCTAAAAATTTTCTACACCACAAACACTTTTACTTCCTGGTGGGTGATATTTGTTTTCCATTCTTTTTAATTTCTTCTGTAGTAAAATTGCAAGTAGATTGCAAATAGAAAAGAAATCAAAGATAGAATTAGGGTGAGGGCAGCTTTGTTTTCCTGGCAGGACTATAGAACACAGATATTCAGCTGGCTCTTTATAATGAATGTCCTTCTGGTTGGTCATGGTCTTCATTCTCTTTAGTTTGTGAACAAACATATTGATTATTAAAATGAATATGACCCCATGGTTGTAGCTATTACTGTTTTTAGTAATCCTTAGAGCAGAAGAAAGCCTTCTGTCTGTTTTCTGTTTCAACTTTCTAGACCATCATTTCTATCTTTTTTTTCTCTTTTTTTTTAATTATTTTTTTTGATAGGTCTCTATCTGCCCTCTGTCAATGTCTCTGAATATGATGACTCTTGATAAACTGGTTTCATAGCTACTTCAGTCCTAGAATCTTAAGGTTCCTTCAGAAGGTGATGCTCATGTTCAAATGTAATCCTATAAGTTCATTTAAAGCACTGCTTGTATAATAAAAGTATTATCATGTAGCTTTGTTTACTTACCCACCCACATTCTTTCCTCCTCTTTCCTCTGTCCCTTTCCTCCCCAGTTATGTTGCCAACTCTGGGTTGGTAGCTGGTGGGCTGTTCGAAGGATTTATTCCTCACAGTTCAAAAGAGCTAGTTTATATCCAGATGTCTGGTGATTTACTTTGCTGGTAAATTAAAACCCATCTAGGGTAGAAAGCCTGGTCAGATTATTTATAGTATATTGTGATTCTAAAAATCTATTTTTAGATCAGGTTTAGAAGACAAATGGGAAGTACATACATCAGAATTATCGAAACTCCAAACTCAATTGAAATCTCCCAATTTTCTTGGGCTGACTGATGCATATTTTAAAGAATTATTTACTTTTACGATTTGCCAAGACCCAGACAGAAAGCAGCTCTCGGTGTTGGTGGGATCAGAAGAGAATACTAATAAGTGTTAGTCATCCATAGTAAATTAAAAATATAATAATAAAGGCAAATTAAACTGCTGTGTGTTTGGGTGTTTGCTCTATTACCATAAATTCACAATCTCATCTTCTGTTCTCTGAAAAGGAGTGGGTGTGGCAGGAAGCATTTGTAAAATTCCATTAGCATTTTTAGAGACAATTACTCCACTAAATGATTCAGGATTCAGCTTCTAGCTTCTAAGGTTCAATTTAGGCATGTGAAACATTTTATTCTAAGACAGAGTGTACATGTAATATAGAATTCTTAGACTGAAATATTTGTTACCATCTAGCCCAAATCCTCTTATTTTTTGGGTGGGAGAATGCTAATGATTGGCCCAAAGTCCCATATCTATTAGTGAAGAAGGAGTGGAAATTCACCAGTCCACCTTTCCACTGGAGATTGATCAAAATACCTCAGAGACATAGTATACAAACATGTATAAATTACACAAATACTATGTTGGACTAGAGCACAGTGCTTTGCCATTGGTAGGAAAAATAAATGAATATAAGATGCTATGCTCCTATACACAGAATTGTCAGCAAGAGTGTCTACATTATAAAAATTGTATTTTTCTTTTCACTTTATTATTGAGTAAGATTATTTGAAAAGGGATTAATGCAGAAATGCAACCAGATGTTGAGTCAAGTTTGAAATTTTGGATCTGTGTTCACTCTGTTTCTCTAACATGGTTATCTTCCTCTTTCTTTGTCCAGTATTGATACATATCATATTCTGTTACACTACACTACAGATTATTAGTGCTCCATCCAGTGAAGATGCCCTGACTTCTGCCTTTATGATGGGCCACACAGTAGTCATAAGAAATTATGCCATACTATTCTCAACCCCACAATACAAGGCTCTGTTTAGACCTAACACAGCATTGCCAATGATCCAAATTTCCTAGGAACAGGATCACTTTGTACATTTGAGGTCTGTGCCAACTTCCAAATCACAAAAAGCTGTTAATTCAAATCACTTTTTACAAAATACATTTTGAAATCGTCTTACAGATTGGTACATTTTAGACAACTAGAAGGTTAACATGCATTGTGTTTTTGAGGCCTCAGCTTTGACTTAGAAAAGGCTCATGCCACAGTGTGTATGTGTGAATGTGTTTCCTAAGAGGTGATATATGCCCATGGTGTTCCTCTGCAGGGCTAGCAATAAATTATGAAACCATTTATTGCACAAACTCATATCACCTGCTTTCAGTAGAATCAATAATGTAGTTGCAATTTAGATCTTCTCTTGTCTAAAAGAATGCAAGATTAAAGAACGCTGAGAAGAGTAGTTAGTTCCTGAAGGCAGGAATAGGAATCTTGGATATTGTTCTTTTGTTTCCCAAGTGGTACCAAGCATGTGTCTGACTCATTGGTTCTATTTTATATTATGAAGGGAGTGTGGATGAGAGAGGGAAAAGCCAGTGCAAATATTATAGACCTACTTAAGAGTTTGTGGAAAAATCCTCTTCATAAATAATTGATAAGGATAGATAATGTAACCAAGTAGTTTCAGGCTAAAAGCAGCAGGGCTTGCCTGTCTCCTCCTGCTCCTCCTCCTCCTTCCTTCTTCTTCCACTTCCTCTTCCACCTCTTATTGCTCTTTCTTCTCTCTCTCTTTCTTCTCTCTCTCTCTCTCTCTCTCTCTCTCTCCTTTCTTTGTCTTTCTCTCCCTTCCCTCCCTTCCTTCCTTCCTCTCTCTCTCCCCTTCCTCTCCCTCCCTCTCTCCCTCTCTTCTCTCTTTTCTTCTTTCCTTCTTTCCTAAATTAATATTTTTTCAGAGGAGATAAAATAGTTATATTCCCCCATCTATGAGGAATCCTGTCTACTAGCACTCTGTTGATTCCCTACAATGTTTCTGTACCTAGTACCCATTCTATATTATACATACACAAATATACTTTCTTCCCTTCCATTTTTACAAAATTTCTTTCTTTCTAACTTCTTGCTTTCAGCTTTATTTTTTCCAATTAATAATATATACTAAAGGTGTTTCCATGTAAGTACATGAAGCGTGTCCTTTTTTAAACATCTGCATAGTGTTCCATGGTATATGTGGATATACCATGATTTATTTAAAGAGTTCCTTTATTTTGGGGTTATTTCTAGTATTTGGGTTATTTGTAGTATTGTTTTTTTTTTCTGTGATAAATAATTTTACAATGAATAACTAGTGTCATTTCATGTGATGCAAAGTATCTGTGGGATAGTCCCAGAACTGGTAATTGTTTCTGTCGATTTGTGAATATTTCCAGATTCCCCTCCATAGTGATTATACTATTTTATAATCTTACAACAAAGTTTTGAAAATCCACATTTTTCCATATCCTTTCAAAAAATGTCAAACTTTTGGATTTTTGTGAGAAATGATACACTGTTTTTCTCTTTCAGTTTCTTCTTATACAGGAATCTGATCATCTTTTCATTAAATTTAATGATTTTTTTCAGTTAAATATATTCCTTTGCTCATTTTTTGTTGGGTATTTGGTCTTATTGATTTCTATCAAATCTTTACAAAGTAGAAAGATTAGTCTTATCATCTGAGTTGCAAATATTTTCATACTTCCCTTGATGTTTATCCTTTGCTTTCACTTATGGTTAGCTTTTGCCATGTAAAAGTTTTTGATTTTTATGTAGTTCAGTATATCAATATATTCTATATTCTATATATTCAATAATAGCTGGAAACTTCCCAAGTCTTGGGAGGAATATGGACATCTAGATTAATGAAGCTCAAAGGCTGCAGGTAAGATCAACACAGAGAACATTTTTCCAAAACACAATAAAATCAAATTGTCAAAAGTCAAAGACAAAGCAAGAATTTTGAAAGCAGCAAGAGAAAAGCTAGTCATTACATGCAGGGTCACCCACAAAGGCTATATGCAGATAGATTTCTCAGCAGAACCCTCGCTGACCAGGAAGGAATAGAATGATATATTCAAAGTGCTGGGAAAGAAAGTGGCCAAATAAGAATGCCGTACCTCGCAAAGCCATTCTTCAGAAATGAGGAAGACGTAAAGACATTCCCAGAAAAAAAAAAAAAAAAAAAGCCAGAAGTTCATAACCACCAGGCCTGCTTTATAAGAAACACTAAAGGGAGTTCCTCAGGTTGAAACAAAAGAACTCAAAGTAACCTCATGAAAACATATTAAAGCCCACAGCTAACAACGAGCTTCATGGTTAAAAGCTTTTCCTTTCAGATCAGGAAGACCAGCGGGCCCATTCTCACCACTTCTATTCAACATAGTATGAGCAGTTAGCAGTGCAAGCCAGAGCCATTAGGCAAGCAGTAGAAATAAAAAGCATCCAAATTGGCACAGAATAAGTTAAATTACTAGTATCTCTATTTGTAGAAGGCATGATTATATATATAGAAAATCCTGAAGACTATCAAAAAATTATTAGAACTAATAAATTCAATAAAGTTGCCGTATGCAAAATCAATACACAAAGATGCGAAACCAATACACCAACCAGTCACATTTCTTTATATTAAGAACAAACTATCTGAAAAAAATTAAGGAAACAATCCCATTTATAATAGCATCAAAAAGAATAAAATACATAGGAATAAATGTAACCAAGGAGGTGAAAATCTGTACACTGAAGACTATAAGACATTGATGAAAGAAATTGAAAAAGAACTACCATTTGATCTAGAGATCCCATTACCGGGCATCTACCCAAAGGACAAAAGACATTCTACAAAAAAGACATCTGCACTAGAATGTTTATACCAGCTATTCACAACTACAAAGATGTGGAAACAACCAAGTGCCCATCAATATATGAGTGCATTAATAAAATGTGGTATATGTATGCCATGGAGTTCTACTCAGCCACAAAATACAATGGTGATCTAGCACCTCTTGTATTATCCTGGACACAGCTGGAGCCCATTCTACTAAGTGAAGTATCACAAGAATGGAAAAACAAGCACCACATGTACTCACCATTAAATTGGTATTAACTGATCAACACTTACGTGCACATATAATAGTAACATTCACTGGATGTCAGGGAGGTGGGAGCCGGAGGAGGGGATGGGTATATACACACCTAATGGGTGTGGTACACACCATCTGGAGGATTGACATGATTGAAGCTCTGACTCTGGGGGGGGGCAAAGGCAATACATGTAAGCTAAACATTTGTACCCCCATAATATGTTGAAATAAAAAAAATGGAAAAAATCTCATGTTCATGAATTGGAAGAATCAATATTGTTAAAATGTCTGTACTATCCCAAATGATCTACAGATTTTATGTAATTCTGTCAAAATTCCAACTGCATTTTTTTAATAGAAATATAAAGGAATCCTAAAACTCCTATGGAAACACCAATAGGCAAAACAACTGTGAATAATAAGAACCAGTTAAAGGCATCACACTTCCTGATTACAAAGTATATTACTAAGATATAGTGATGAAAATAGTATAGCACTGGCCTGAAAACAGACGCATAGACCAATTTACCAGGATAGAGAACCCAAAAATAAACCTACATATATATAGTCAACTAACCTTTGATAAATGTGCCAAGAATACACAACAGGAAAATAGTCTCTTCAATAAGTGGTGTTGGGAAAACTGGCTATCCACATATAACAGAATAAAAATTGACCCTTATCTACACCATATAAAAACACTAACTTAAAATGCATTAAAGACAATTGTAAGACATGAAACTGTAAAGCTCCTAGAAGAAAACATAGGGAAAGTGTTCCTTAACTTTGGTCTTGGCAATGATTTATTGGATAAAATGCCACAGAGCCAAAATGTAACAAGTGGGACCACATAAAGCTAAAAAGCTTCTGCATAGCAAAGGAAACAATCAACAAAATGAAAAGGCAACCAGCAGAATATGAGACAATATTTTCAACCCATATATCTGATAGGGGGTTAATCTTCAAAATCTATAAGGAACTATTACAACTCAGTAGTAAAAAATGAATGACCTAATTAAAAAATGGACTTAAATAGACATGAGGAAATGTTTTTCAAAAGATACAAACTTTCAGTTTAAGTTATAAGATGAATAAGTTCTTGGATCTAATGTACAGCATGGTGATTATAGTTAATTATAGTTTATTTTATGCTTGAAATCTGCTAATTTGTTAAAAGAGTAGATATTAAGTATTCTCATCATACACACATGAAATGATAATTACATGAGGTGATGGATGTGTCAGGTAGCTTGATTGTGGTTATCATTTCACAATGTATATGTATATCAAATCCTCATGTTTTATACTTTAAATATATACAATTTTTATTTTTTGATTATTCTGTAATAAAACTAGAAAAAGAAATGGTGTATTTTAAAGTGAGGTATACTTTAATAAGGGTGGTAGAGACAATTTTAGGGGGTGCATGGATACATTTTTCCCTTTTAAATTTTAACTTTTAATATTCTACTGTATATGAGCAAAAATATAAATAGTATACCCAAATCATCATTTCAAGCAAATTATTGCTTAGAGCAAAGCTTAAGTAGGTATTTATGTTTAAAATCCTTGAGTTACTTTAAGCATAGGTGATGATATTAAGGAATTATTAAATTTTTATGTGATAAAATTTTGTTTATATTACAAAATAAATAAAAAGCTCATCTTTACAGCACTAATTTGAGATACCCCCTTTATTATATACTATATTTCAGTATATGCTTGTTTTCTAATTAAACATTCTATTTTCTTTTGTCTATCTCTTCAGGTAGCAGTATCACACTGTTTTCTTTGTTGAAGCTTTAAAATATGTGTTATTAATATTATATTTCTGATCTCCTCATATTGATCTTCTTTTACAGAGCTTTCTTACATATTTTTGCTTATTTGTCTATAAGTACTTTTGGATTAACATTTCAGGTTTCTGAAAAAAATACTATCACTATATTTATTACAAATTCAGGTTATGCTTTCTCTTGGCGATGTTGGAGTGTTTTTCTGGTTTGCTTTCTTCATCTGTTGAGGTGTTTTGCTGTTCTTTTCCTTTTGTAATGATGGTATCTTATATGGATGTGATGATTTTTGTATTTAAAAATAAGACATGTTAGAATGAGTTGGATATTCCCACACTAATAATTTGAAGAGGATACTGCAAAGAAGACATGGGAAGTGCTAGATAGCTTTCCCAATTTCTCAGCTTAAGGGTTCCCCTTTCCCTGCTACACAGGCTTTGTACAGCCAGGTTTTCTTAGGCTCTCAGCGTCAGGACCCTTGGCAGTCCTACCATGCCTAGAACACTCAAGGTCCACACCCACCCAGCGTTTCATGCAGGTTGGCTATCTGGAATATTTGGGCTTGGGCCATATTTAAAGATAATTTGGTAGTTGGGTTCTTTCTTTCTTTTTGTTTTGATAAAGATGTACATAGAGAGAAAGAGAGAGTGAATATATGTGTGTTAGTGACATAATGTCATATTTTTCCACTGTAGTGAAAATAAATAGCGAAAAATTCAGGTCTGATTTTCTACCTAAATGGGCAATTAACATTCTACTCAACTTTCAATTAATTATTTAAAGGCTGATTAGGCTCCCTTGTCTTTTATTTGTATTTTTTGATACATCATAGTTATACATGGGATATTCTGATACATGTATGCAATGTATAGTGATGAAATCAGGGTAATTGGGATATTCGTCACCTCAAACACTTTGTGTTGGGGACATTATAATTCTTCTCTTCTAGATATTTTGAAATATTGCAATAAATTATTGTTAACTATAATTTACCAATTGTGCTATCTAATACTAGAACTTATTCCTTCTATCTAATTGTATTTTTGTACCTTTTAACCAACCTCTAGGTGGTGTATTGACAGTTTCACTAACAGTTTGCCTGAGGCAAAGCATAAGTGTAAGTCAGTCTTAAATCATTGTGTTTGGCTGTGACCCATAGTAAAAGATTTAATGAAAAAGAAGTTAAGTTTAGCTGAGGGTAACAGACATTCACTGGGAGCTAGGTGCTAGAGATAGATTTAAAGCTAAATATGAAACAGTTCCTAGAGATTACTTACTAAAGTAAGTGAGGTAAATGATCTCAATTCACATCTAGTGAGATTGCAATTGTTGACTAGGAGAGTTTTCTAGTCCCTTTTTATCCCTTTCAGCCTACACAAGCAGGTATATATCTAGTTTCCTTCTGGGTCTCAGGGCTCTGTAAACTTTAGAAGAGAGACCTTTTCTGCTTTGTATACTACTGAATTCACTAATGTCCATCATAGCACCTGATAACACACACACATACACAAATAATATATATGGAATGAATAAATAAATACATTAATAGACAGGAGAGTTGTTACTAACTTACCTCTAACATCACTTTACTGTTCTAATACTATTATATTTTATATATATTTGGGAGTAAGTAAGATATTGATCTTAAAGTATAGATGAATTTACCATGTCACCTCAGACACTCACATAGAAAATATTCTACATCAAAATGGTAAGACTGAATTGATTCACATAATTCATAACTATAGAAGACTATAGAATCTAATAACCTTTTTTCGAGAGTAAATTCGAAAAACAGTTCAGTTCATGATTTCTTTTTACTTAGGTTGTGTATGTTTTATGTGTAGTTTTCAAATGTGAATGAAATTGGGAAAAGAGGGAGAGGGCTTCATACTTTAGTTCACTGCTTGCTCTTTATTTGTCCTTCAGCAAAACAATTCATCACTCCAAGCCTCTGCTTTCTCATTTGTAAAGAAAGATAAAACTACCTCATAGCATTCGTTGAAACTGTACCTAGCACGCAGATGACATGAAGCGGTCACTTCCTTACCTCTCCTTCACTTGTGTTTACTCTTTGACCTTTTCAGGACTCCACTCTGGCTATAGTTTTCAGGATAAGAATATGCCTGGATCACATTCATTTTGAACCTAACACATCACTTACTATTCAGTGGAAATGAATGTCAACAAGAATTCCTGCTTCTAAAGCTCTGAAAGCACATTGTCTGTCCAAGACCCAGGTGACTGGCGCAGTAAAAGCCTTGCTAAATTAAAAAATGCCCATTTTAATGGTGTTTTCTTAGGCATTAACTGATACTCTAAAAAGTAAGAAGAGCGTTGGTAAGGAGACTTGGGTATGAGATGAAAGAACTAGATATTTCCTTATAAACTAATGGCCTGGAAGCCATGTAATTAAATACCATAAAAGCTCAGCATTCCATTATTTCCCCAGTAAACATCACAATTTCCTCAATCATTAGCTTTCAGGGTTTCTGCCTTGACCAGCATATTTCTGGACTCATTAAAACTATACATTAGCATTCAGTGGTAAAATTAAACTTCCTTCTAGATAGTTCTGTGTGCCTGTGCTGTAAAATATGTCCAGATAGAATATACAACGTGAGAAGGACCATAATTTAAAGTTGCCTTCTTTTATCCTATGCATTCTTATTTATTAATACACGGTAAACTTGAGTCATAGAGCAAGCAATTCATCTTTATAAAATTTGAAGTTTTGCTTTCTCTTTTTGAAAGAAAATAATTTATTCAGAGATCCCATCTGTGAAGAACTAGCTTAAATAATAATTTTTAAAAGCTCTATTATATAGGCTTTTGTTTTCTTCATGCCGAGTGTTTTCATAAATGCTAGACTTCCCATTGTTAATTTTGCTTTCCTTGAATGTGAATACAAATGAAGAGTGGTCATACAAAAATATGGAGCAAAATAAAGCACCTACAGAGATGCCATAAGAAAGTACAACAAAGTGAATGGCTTAACTAACAGAAATTTATTGACTTGGTTCTGGAGTCTAGAAGTGTGAAATCTAGATGTTGGCAGGTTTGGTTCCTTCAGAGAGATCCAAGGGAAATAGCTGATACAGGCTTCTATGCTTGGCTTGCAGATAGACAGCTTCTCTCTCTTCACATCATCTTCCATCTATGCCTGTTCAAATACCCTTCACTTAAAAAAAACAATCCTTATTAGTAACATTAGATTAGGACTCATGTTACTGAATTCCTTTTAATGTTATTACTTCCATGAAGACCCTATCTCCAAATGAGGTCACATTCTAAGGTCCTGGGAGTTAGGATTTCAACATATGAATTCTGGGGAGATATAATTCAACTCATAAAAGTAACTATTTAAATAGAAATATTTTTTCATGTTTCAATTAGGAGTCCCTCTGCAATGCTAAACAATGCTATCTTAACATATGCTATTTAGAATAATCTAAAAAAGATTTTTACATTTTTAATTAACATTCAGGGTACCTTCAACTTTGTTTTTGATGCTTTACAAATTGCCCCATAAATGACTGCCTTTAATCACTTACTCTTTACCACTGACATCATTTTCCATGGAATCAGTGATGTACACTTTGAGACTGAGGAAAAATGGAAACGTAGCCTTGTTAATGTCCTATAGTTATTTAATAGTACATGGCAGAACTTATATTTGACTCTATGTGATTGACTCTAAAGTTAACAATATATGCATGGTCAATGATATTTAAAATGCTCAGTTACTTTTATCTTTTTATTAATAATAAAGATACTGATTTTCCTTATTATAAATGTAGCAGCAGGTACTCACTGAAGAAAATTTAGGAAAAACACATAAAATTAAAGAGGTTAATATTAAACTTACTCATAATTTCACCATCTAGAGATAACTCTTGGTATATTATGTTATGGAAAGCATGCCTAAAGATATTTATACTTCAATGTATGTATTTGTATCTGTAGAACTATGTATGTAATTTCACAAATCACCAAAAATTCTTTGCAAGAAGTTTTCAGATTATTTGCTCAATTAAAAATCATCCTTAATCTTACTGAAGAATCATTTTTAATTATTTAAAATAAGAATTATGTTCATTTTTTCATTATTCTGGAAAGAGGATGGCACAAACGTGAAAAGTTATACCTGGAATTTAATTTTATTTCTTATTTTCTACTCCTGGGTCCTAAGAGATGAGCGGTTCAGGACAGAGTGAGGGCAGGGCAACAGCCAGCATTTTGTCTTTGCTCCATTGTCTGGTTCGTCTCTGAAGCCTGACTTCTACCCAGGCATGGAGATACTTGGATAAGTAGCACTTTCTATCCTATCACACTGGTATAAAAACTGGTATCTTTCTTGAGAGAAGAGCCTCAAAAAATATCTGGAGGAGACACAAGGGGAAAGCAGAGAGTCTCTTTTTCTTATTTGGCCCCTATTTGGTCACCTTCTTGAATATGAGAAGAGCTCAGAAAAGCATGGTGTCCATGGCAACCATATACAGACATTACAGACATTAGAGAACCCGTTGAATCCTTTTGGAGGATAAACAGGGGACCTAAATCATGTCAGATATATAACACCCAGCATGGAACTGAGGGAAGACTCTGTACTTGGTGCATGATTTTTGTTTGACGGCAATGTCATTTCAAGCCATCTCCAGAGAGGTTCCACATCTGCCTCTCCATTTCATGTCTTTATATTAATAATATGTGATTTACACACTTACCCCCACAAAACATTCGATCTATCAGATATTTAACCACTTGTAATCTGTTGGTTTTAGGTTTGACTCTGAAAGCATTGGTGTGGTGTGATAAGAATGGAATCAGTCCTAATGACAAACTTGCATCAGGCAGTCTTGTGTTGCGAGTAATGTCTGGGCTCACCTGGACAAGGTCCAGGAATGCTCCCCTAATGGACTGAGTTGTTCACAATGTCCCCAGAGTCAAGAGTGGCTCAAGCCTATGAATCTTGCTCCAGGGCATGGTAGTTTGGCCTACACATTATCTATCTGTCACATTTTGATTTGCATTTCCTGATCATTAATGAAGTTGGGCATTTTTTCATATACCTCTTGGTCATTTGGATGTCTTCTTTCATGAAATGTCTATTCAGATCCTTTGCCCATTTTAAAATCAGATTATTTGTTTTTTTGCTATTGAGTTCTTTGGGTTCCTTATACATTCTGCTTATTAATCCCTTGTCTGATTGATAGTTCCAGATATTTTCTCCTAATTCTATAGTTGTCTCTTCACTCTGTTAATTGTTTCTTTTGCAGTATAGAAGCTTTTTATAATAGCTTGATATAATCCCATCTGTCCATTTTTACTTTTGTTGCTTGTTCTTGAAGTCTTACCCCAAGAGTCTTTGCCCAGACCAAGGTCCTGACACATTTCCTGAATATTTTCTTCTAGAAGTTTCATAGTTTGAAGTCTTACATTTAAGTCTTTATTTTGATATGAGTTTTACATAATGGTGAGAAATAGGGGTCTAGTTTCACTCTTCTGCATATGGATATCCAGCTTTCCCAGCACCTTTTGTTGATGAGACTGTTTCTGAATATATGTTCTTGGCAGCTTTGTTGAATATAAGTTCATTATAGATGTGTGAATTTATTTCTGGGTTCTCTGCTCTGTTTGTTCCATTGATCTATGTGTCTATTTTAATGCCAGCACCATGGTGTTTTGGTTACTATAGGTTTGTAGGTTTTTTTCCCTTCTTTTTTGGCTCAGAATTGCTTTAGCTATTCTGGTTCTTTTGTAGTTTCATACATATTTAAGAATTGTTTTTTCTATTTCTGTGAAGAATGCCATTAGTATTTTGATAGGGATTGCATTGCATTTATAGACAGATTTGGGTAGTTTGGCTATTTTAAAAACATTAATTCTTCTAATCCATAAGCATGGAATATTCATCCTTTTATTGTGCCCTTTTCGATTGCTTTCATCAGTGTCTTGTAGTTTTTATTGTAGAGACCTTTCACTTCTTTGGTTAAATTTATCCCTAGGTGTTTTATTTATATATTTTTAGCTACTGAAAATTGATTTCTTGCTTTCTTTTTTCAGATTGCTGATATTGTACAGAAATGCTACTAATTTTTTTTAAACATGAAGCTTCTTTATTTTTTTTTATTTTTTATTTTTTGAGACAGAGTCTCACTTTGTTGCCCAGGCTAGACTGAGTGCCGTGGTGTCAGCCTAGCTCACAGCAACCTCAAACTCCTGGGCTCAAGCAATCCTTCTGCTTTAGTCTCCAGAGTAGCTAGGACTACAGGCATGCACCACCATGCCCAGCTAACTTTTTCTCTATATATTAATTGGCCAATTAATTTCTTTCTATGTATAGTAGAGACGGGGTCTCGCTCTTGCTCAGGCTGGTTTCGAACTCCTAACCTCAATCCGCCCGCCTCGGCCTCCCAGAGTGCTAGGGCTACTAATTTTTGCATGTTGATGTTTTATATTGCAACTTTACTGAATTCATTTATTGGTTCTAACAGTATTTTGTCAAAGTTTTTAGGTATTTCTAAATATAGGATCTGTCATCTATGAACAAGGCTAATTTGACTTATTCCTTTACAATTTGGATGCCCTTTCTATATTTCTCTTGCCTAACTGCTCTGGGTAGGACTTCCAGCATTATGTTCAAAAACTGTAGTGAAAGTGCACATCCTTATCTTGTTCTGCATCTTAGAGGAAAGGCTTTCAATTTTTCCCCACTCAAAATGATGCTAGCTGTGGGTTTGTACATTTTGATTCCAGTTTATCTTTAGTGTTTCTATTACAGATTTTTGCTTTGTGGTTACCACAAGGCTTACCAGGAACATCATCTAACAGGTTATTTTAAACTGATGATGGCTTAACTTTGATGGCAAAGAAAAGTAAAAAAAATATAATAAACTCTATATTTTAAGACCACCACCCACATTTTGACTTATTGATGTTTTAATTTACATCTTTTTAGTTTTCCTGTCTCTTAACCAATCATTGTAGTTATTTTTTATTTTAATAATGTTGCCCTGGAACTATATTGCTGTCCTACAGTTGTTTCCCAGTCTCGGGGAAATTTAAGCAGGCACCAAAACTTAATATTGACCTTTTAGTTGTTTCTTGGCCAGGGGAAGGCTCTGCATGAGCCCCTTAGATTTGTGAAAGATCCAGCCAGAGATTTAGGCCTTCCTTTGGATTGTGTCCATGCAGCACTATGGCACTGGCTAGTCTTTCAACATGGTACCCCCACTGATTGAAACACAGTGTAGCTGCTTAGATCCATCTACCAGTCACTTACATCAGTGTCCTGCTCTTCGTCCTTATTTCACTCTCCAGGCCTTCCCAGTGGTTCCCATGTAATGGGGCCACAGTGGGCTTCCCACAAAGATTCTCAGACTGCTGGGGGAGGTCAAAAGTCCCTCCATGCTCTCTTGAGTTGTCAGTCATGTGTTTGCATTTAGGCAGCAGATGAAATCATTGCAAATCATTTACTTTACAACCAGTTGTCTGCTTATACTACCTTAAAATCTACTTTTCATATCATTGTGATGAATTTTCTATTGTTAATGGAAAATTCCATTCAAAGCTAAAGTGTTTAAGTGCTATGCAGCTTAATAACTCTCTTTACCAAATGGGAAAAATCATGCACTGGTTCATAAAATGTATTCATGGATTTATTTAGTCATTAGAAATGCTAGAATACTGTTTCTTCAATGTGAAAAAGTCTATAGATTAAGGAGCCATAATATTGAAGAGTTCTTTGTTTCTAAAGGAACTTGGGTATCAATTAATAAATCAGTTAATAATCAAAGCAATGGTTTATTATTTGATTTTATACCAGAAAGCCTAAATAGTCTTTGAAAAATAAAGTTTTCACATATTCTGTCTTATTGGAAAAGTATTAATATTTTAAAAGCTCTCCCTTATTGTTTCACCTAGAATATTTAAGACTTTTCTTAATATAAATCATGAAAATATGTATTTAGTCTACTTGACATAAAACTAGATTGAATCACGGAATTTTTTTTAGCTATCAGAATAAAGGTGTAGAATTTCTAAACTGCAGAATATTTTCACTGAGTATAATAGGTGGATCTTATGCCCTTTTATCATTAAGCAATTCAAAAGCAATTGAAACCATGTTAGAGCATGTGCTTTTGAAAATGATCACAGATAGCTGTAAAGTCTATTGTGTTAATATTGGCAATCTCTCCCTTCTAGCTAGAATTTTGTATCTTAAAGTCACTAGTCATTACATTATTTACAGACCCCTTTTTTTACATAGACACGGCTTTTAGCATAACCCTCTAAATTAACCAGAACTCTTTTAGTTTCACATAACAGAAACCCAGCTTAAAATAGCTTAAGCAATTTAAATAATAACAACAGTAATGATGACAATTTATTCTCTTAGCTGGAATGATATTTAGAGACTTATAAATAAAAGGAATAACTATAGAGCCAGGTCCTCAGAGAGTCATTTCATCATGAATAGGACTTTTCTTTCTCCATAAGTCTCTTTACCTCTTCTTGGCTCCATTTACATATAGGTTCTCTCTACCTGGAAAAAAAGATGGCAAAAGAACCTCCCATGGAAGAGAACTTCTTTCACCCGTCATCAATATATCAAAATAGAGAAGAATTCTGCTTGATTTATTGCTTAGATTATATGTTTACACTTTAGATATATTACTGCCAAGAGGAAAATGAGATAATGTGACTGTCTATTCATGGAGTTTAGGAAGTTAGAAATAGAATCATATGGAGTGATTGTGTCATGATTTCCCAAAGGACAGGAGGCTACGCAGTCAAAATACCTGGCTGCACACCTTAAGGCTGTATTATTTTTCCCTTATCCCTTGCCCCAAATTACCCAGAATCTACTCTTCTCAAGCTCCCCTCACTTCTCATTTCTTGCATTTTCCCTGAAAAATTGACCTGCGAGTAATCTTTTCAGCTTTCTTCCCTTAAAAATACAGAGCAAAGTCAACTATTTCATTATACTCCTAATTTTAACAGACTAAAGAAAGCACCTAGCATTCTTTCACTCCTTCTATGTAGATTATTACTCTTAGGAAAAATTAAAGAGACAAACTCAAGGGTTATATTCAAAATATTTTATCATACCTAAAAAAGGCATTGGGACTAAACAGAACTGGTGTTCTTTTATGTGTGGGCATTGCATCCTAGAGTCTTCTGCTATATTGACCAGGACTTGATTGAGGTATGCTGGGTGATGGAGAAGATTAATAGTTGAGAATTCAGGGGAGTTCAAAGTAGCAATTATTTTTCCACCAGGACAGAGACGATTTTAATATTTTAGTAATAATATATAACTGCTGACTATTGAATCTGAGTCACTGTGCAGATGTGTAGGATTAACTGTTATTTAATAGACTTACTCGTGTGTAATGACTTTAAAAGAGTTAAGTGTTTGAAACATTGATCAAAGATGATTTTTTAGAAAATAGTTGTTCTGTAGCTTGCTTGTTTTGTTTTTCTTTCTTCACATGCACTTCAAATGGATTACTGAATCCCTTGAAACTGTATGCAAATTTTGGAGGGTAAATGGTATATGCATTTCCTTTTCTAGAAAGACCAATTACTTTTACAAGGATCTTAAATAGGACTAGTTCATATAAACACATATTAAGATATTAAGAATCACTGTCATAAAACGTGATGTTTCTGATTTCTGTAAATGAGGGATCAAGCTCCTATAAGAGTGGTGTAAAGCTCTTTCCATGCTTAGTGCAGCCATGGCCCGCGGTCCCAAGAAGCATCTGAAGTGTGTAGCAGCTCCAAAGCATTGGATGCTGGATAAGCTGAGCGGTGTGTTTGCTCCTCGTCCATCCACTGGTCCCCACAAGCTGAGAGAGTGTCTCCCACTCATCATTTTCCTAAGAAACAGGCTTAAGTATGCCCTGACAGGAGATGAAGTGAAGATCTGCATGCAGCGCTTCATTAAAATTGATGGCAAGGTCCGAACTGATATAACCTACCCTGCTGGATTTATGGATGTCATCAGCATTGACAAGACTGGAGAGAATTTCCGTCTGATTTATGACACCAAGGGTCGCTTTGCTGTTCATCGTATCACACCTGAGGAGGCCAAGTACAAGTTGTGCAAAGTGAGAGAAATCTTTGTGGGCACAAAAGGAATCTCTCATCTGGTGACTCATGATGCTCGTACCATCCGCTATCCTGATCCACTCATCAAAGTGAATGACACCATTCAGATTGATTTGGAGACTGGCAAGATTACTGATTTCATCAAGTTTGACACTGGTAACCTGTGTATGGTGACTGGAGGCGCTAACCTGGGAAGAATTGGTGTGATCACCAACAGAGAAAGACATCCCGGGTCTTTTGATGTGGTTCACGTGAAAGATGCCAATGGCAACAGCTTTGCCACTCGCCTCTCCAACATTTTCGTTATTGGCAAAGGCAACAAACCATGGATTTCTCTTCCTCGAGGAAAAGGTATCTGCCTCACCATTGCTGAAGAGAGGGATAAGAGACTGGCAGCCAAACAGAGCAGTGGGTGAAATGGTCTCCATGTAACATAATAACATGTTAAAAAGTTATTTGTACTTAATTAAAGATATTACAGTGTGAAAAAAAAAAAGAGTGGTGTAAATAATTAGGTTACAATTTAAACAGAAATGGGATCATACATAGTGCTCCCTGTGGTATCCCACTGAAACTTTCTCTCTAATACCTAAGACAGCATTTCTATGCCTACCATTGCAGCCATATTATTCGTCACATGAGAGATTTATTTTGGATCCATTCACCTTAGCCCATTACCAATTCTGGTTCACATGAACGCGTGGGTAAAATCTACAACTGTTCTCTTATTATTCCTCATGAATTTTTATACAAGATGATAAGGTATGAAACAGTGCTCAATATCAGAAATAACTAGGCCTAAGGCCTGTCTACTTCTTTTATGGAACCTTAGCCAGAAATGCCTCAGTTTGCAACTTATAAGAAAACTGGCCTAGACTTTAGAAAGAATATCTAATAAGCCAAAAGGTCAAAAGCCAAATGAGATCAAAAGCTGTCTCTTTGACAGATGATAAAGTCTAACCTTTGGTTCCAGCCAGGCCAGAACATATCCTTAGAGTTACTAAATATAAACAGTTGGCAAGGAACAAGCCTATTATTAAGACTGATACTTAAACAGTTCTAGGGGAACTTCCTTAATATGTGTACTTTGTTAATCTTGAAACATTTTAGCAATAGCTACACAATATGAAAGACTATTCCTAAGGCCTAAGCAGTGAGTAAGAGCTATACAAATTGAGGCCAATCACCCTATATGAAAAAAAGTAAAACTTCTCAGATGTTACCTCTTGTTATGAGGTCTAGGATGCTATTTTCCACATTTTTCACAATCTTGCTTGATTATAACATCTGATGGCTGAACTCATGTTTTCCCATATAAATTTATTATGCTGAGTTTGTTTTGAAAGAATATGAAATTTTGTAGAGTTTACATTATATTATTAAAATAATGCGTGGCTTCTTCTACTTTTCTCTTCTGAATATTTCTTCTCCAGCCTAGCTTGTTTTTTTCTTATTGCTTGTTTTTCTTTGTATTTGCTACTTAGCATGTCTTGTCAAATGTGGCAGTAATCCCATATATGGTGTCAAATACAGTCCATTGGTATGAGGTGAGAGAGACATTTCATTCTGAAGCTACTTGAGGTAAAACTGTAAAAGGTTGTGGATTCATTTATTTATTCAGCAAATATATATTGTGTAATTTCAAGTTAGGCCTCAGGTATATTCATAGCAGTAAACAAAATGGACTTGGTCACTTCTCTTAGGGCATTTAAAGTTAAATGGAAGGGACTGACATGAATTAATCAGGTGAGCAAATTAGCCATATAATTGCAAATGAACATGAGAGCTATAAAAGGAACAGACCAGAGAGCTTTGAAAAAGAGTAATAGAAGGGGTTACCTCAGATGGAGGGAGGAGAGGTATTATAGCAAGCTACTTTGAGAAGAAAATATTTTATCTATGATCTGAGGAATGAGAAGCTGTCAGGCAAGGTGGGAGAAAAAAAATTTAAGTAGAAGGAGCACTATGACCAAAGGTCAACTGAGGAACTGATGGAAGGCTGATATGGCAAGAATGAGTGGGAGAAAAAATGGCATCAAAGGAAGAACAAGAGGGCAGCGTGGCAGCACTAGTGCTGGTCCCCAGGTATGTGACGTTCTGCCTCCTTCCAGACACCAAGTAGGATTGCACTTCCTGGCTCTCTCATGTTAGGTGAGGCCATGCTACTAGATCTTACCAGTGAGTTGTGAGCAAAGTGATGCATGTGAATTTCTGGCCAGTTCCTGAAAATAAGCCTAGTAATGGATTAGACCACTTCCGCACTAGAGTAACTACCAGCAAAACAAGGAAGAAAAGTGGTGTTGGGTACTACATAAGGGGAACCAGAGTGTCTTAGTTCCAGTTGCTATAACAAAATACCATAGACTGGATGGCTTAAAAAAAACATATTTATCTCACAGTTCTGGAGGCTGGGAAGTCCAAAAATCAAAGCTCTTGTAGATTCAGTGTCTCATGAGGGTCCTCCTCCTGGTTTGCAGTTGGCTGTCTTCCCCTTGTATGTTCAGATGATGGAGAACAGAGAAAGGAAGGAAACTCTCTGGTTTCTTCTTATAATGGCACTAATCCCACATATGAGGACTCTACACTCATGACCTATTTACCTTCTAAAGGCCCTACCCCCAATAGGATGTCAACATAAGAATTTTAGGGGCAAATGAACATTCGCTCCATAACACAGAGGATTAGGAAGATGAGAGGAGAGTTCTCTTTCAGAGACTGAATTGGGAGATAAAAACCATTTTGTATAATATCATAATAGGTTCTGCTACAGTGAGGGGTGGAGAATGGGTGGGGAGAACTCTGTCTTCTTGAGAAGAAGGAAGAAAGAGATGTGCAGTAGTGCCTATGACCCTGATGAATTTACTTTTCTCAGACTTTAATTGACCCATAGAAATAAAGAATCTGAGAAGACTTTTATTAGTCACTTTCCTATGCACTGAGGAATTGTCTCGAGAGGCCCAAGGCCAGTGATGTACACTGTTTGTCAGCCCTGCCTGCCTAAAACTTAAAAACTTGTGACCTGTCAAGAAGGCAGGTGGTCCTATCTTTTAATACATGTTAGATTCCACCTGGTGTAGAGCTGTGTCTAAGGCCTAGTAGGATGTGATATTGAACTTTTTCCCACTAATGTCTTTGGGGAGATTTTGTACTTTGTAAACCCTTACTAAGATAAAACCAGGGACATTACATTGAGCTGTGGTCTTCAAACCACATATTTGTACTTTGGCATTACAATGGGATACCTGATCATGGGTAATTTTAAGAATATCTTTTTCAAATGCTGCATTAACATGTGCTTCCTTTCCTAAAATAGATCTGCTGGAGAACAAACCCACATGTAGTTACAAAGTCTCCTCTCCCAGCTTCCCTTTTCATAATTATCCTTCTCCTACTTTACAAGAGAAACACTCATCTCTTCCCCACCTCTAATTTCACTATGGTGCATTTACATGTAGTCTAAAAATTTTCTGGTAGAAATCAAAGGGAGAATTTGCTGTCTTGGTATTAGTACTAACAAAGTGAATAACTCTCAGACTGAGTAAATATTTTGTATGCAAGAAGAGTGACTATCAACTACTTGTTTTTAACAAAATTGAAAGTTGACTGACTTCAAGTATAGAGCTGATAGATAGTTGAGAATAATTTTTGATATTACATGACTGGTTTTTTTTGGCATGTATCAAGATTTCAAGGAATTTAATGATGTTGCTATAACAGAACTCTTTTCATTTCCATATGCTTATTCGTATGTAGTACTTACTATAAAACTAAAACATAGAAAAAGAATTTATGCCAAACTTTGTCTCATTCCAGCATTGAGACATATTAACACACAAATAAATGAGCAGTTTGAGAAATTCAAGACCATTTATCTCATTTGGAGATGAATTTCCAATAAAATTTTGGTTTTTATGATAAACAGTTATTAAAACTTAAACGTTATATTGAATAATTATGTATTAAACTATATTATTACAATGATAACCACTCAGAAGAAAAATTTTAATACTTAAAGCATACGATAACAGCATATTTTTTAAAAATGTAACAAACTTCTATGTTTTTAGATTGCAGAGAAGTATGGCAGGGCTATAAAATGCTTTCAAGGTTAAAGTATATTACAAGTTTGATAACATTTTCTGAGGAAATGGAATGGAAACACAAGTTTAAGAGGTAATGTTCCAACATTGAATTTTTAGCTGCTAAGGAAGATTTCATTTATGTTTCTTTAAATGGATAATGAGGTATACCAAATTGCCATGGCATTTAGCTTTCATTAGATACATTTTTAGAAAATGATTTAACAATTTTATTTTAATGCATTAAATTTACAATTGGATAACTGATCCCTTGCAAATATTTAAACCCATGATAAAAAGAAAGTTAGATATTGACTTGAAAATATTTGAGGGAATAGTTTACAAAAATTATTTTAGATATTATAAAACCAAAAACTTGAAGATGACTGGCATTGAAGGTTCTTCTTCTAGGTATGACCTCCTATTCTAAAAATCCTTCTGGATTGTTGTCAATTATGGCTCTCATTTACCCAAGTGTGATCATTAGGTATGCTTAAGACCCATAAGCGTGACATCTAAGCATGACTTCCATAAGCATGATTTGTAAAACTTGGATTTGATAGCATCACATGTCAGCAGGCAGCAATAATACATAGAGAACTATAGCCCTGAGGAGACTTGTTAACCTGTAGTCTTCCAATTTCCTGGGGTGAACATTTTGAAGAGATGTAATTGGAAAAGCTAATGTCGGTATCGAGGGGTGTGCCTGCTGGAAAGTGTGGGGAACAAGGGGCTTCTGACTTTCCTGGTCAGAGTAAAGGCCTACTAGCCTGTGGACAAGCTCACTGGAAACATTAAGGAATAGTACAGGCGGAGAACATACTCAATTTAAAAATAAGAAATGGAGAAGAGCAGATCAGGAGGGGATGAGATTTATTTTTTTTTAAGTTGAAAAAAAGGTAAGAGCAGAAAGGGGAGAAAGAGAAATAAAACAATTAAAACCTCAACAAAGAGAAAGGTGAGCAGGTAAAATTAATGGTAAGGTGTAAAGTATTAAATTTCAAACAATAGGTAAAGAGGAACAAATGGGACCAAAGTTTAGAAATAAAATTAGAGCAGACAAAATGCTAAATTCAAAGGGTAGAATTATATAATAAAAATAAACATGTGAAGGAAATTAATAATTAAGAAATTTAGAACTAAAGAATATTAAAAAAAATAAAGATAAAACTTAAAAAAAAATAAATACCAAGAGTTAGAAGCGAAAGATTGATAGGAGGAAATGAATGAAGAACACAAGTTCAGAAGAACATGGTGCTTAGTACTGAGTGGGCAGAGACCAATGTGGCCCCCTTCTCTCTCTTCCTTCCTTCTCTTAATACAAACAGCTGAGGCAAGAAAGGAAGAAACTAAGCTTCGCCTCAAACAAGCAGCTACCCTGTATTTTAACATTGTGCTGGAAAGGCTATTGGAGTGGAATATTCCTGCCTAGATAAAGCAGGCACTTTTTATCTAGTTAGCACTTGACAGGCCAATGTGGGAGAGATTGGGATGGTAAGACTTTACATCACCTTCCAAGATGCACCTCTATTATGAGGCTGCATTTGCCCAGGGTAGGGTTGTCTCTGAAAGCCAATAGAGAAAAGAGTGTCGTAGAGTATAAGAAGGGCTTTATCCAGAGCAGAGCCCTGCTGCCCTATTCCCTACCTCCAAATAGAAACAAGTCTGTGTCCTCAGCCTTAATAGAAGAAGGGTCCTCTTACACCACTCTGTCCATTCAGCACAGTACTGCAGTGAAAGAGAATATGAATCCTCGACTAGTCCAAGGCCCAGAGTGTCCTGAAGGTTAATAACACCAAGCAAGGGAAAGGAAGGTCTCAAAGGAAGATTTTGGGGTATATGGGGAAATACAAGGGACAGTTGGTTGAGTAAGACTGATGGCATGTTTATGAGTCTCAACCTTTTTTATTTTTTTTAAAAAGAGCCAGCTTTTCTTCTAGTGGCACTGCTTCCCAAAGCACAGAGTTCCCCCTCATTTTTCCCAGACCATATCCACTCTGGGTATAGGAATTATTTTGTACCTTGGGCCCTGCAGATGCTGGTATATCACAAGCTGCTGGGATCATTGTCTGGTCCTACTATGGTCTCTTGTCTGAGAGATTCACAAGTGATGAATAAATTTTAGCTAAAGCTTGGATATGCACATGATATAACCTGAAAGCTTGGATCATTTGCTTCAAAAGCTGACTCCATGTCAAGAAATTTGATGCCATGGCTCTTTAGTGAGCATTTCTTAAATGCAATACCTGACAGTCATTTGTCAGATTCCTTCTATACCTTTTCTCAGAGGAACCTGTCTTGTAAGCATCATGCCAGTTAGTATATTTTTCTGGTAATTTTTTTTCCTGGGAAGATCATTTTGCATTAAGACATATACTTCTAGAAGCAGAGAAATGTCTGACTAAACTAAACATTTGTATGGAACTTAAAATATGAATGTGCACCTTTTTAGTATTATAGCATGTCAGAGCTTTTCCTAAAAATATCAGGCAAAAGTATCTGACGTGAATAAGAAAAAAATTTCTTCTAACAAGAAGAAAAAGAAAAAGAATCCTATTACATTAGTATTACTGTACTATTACTATTGCTATACTTCACAGAGACCTTTTAAAAATCCTGGTGTGATAAACATAAAGAGCAAACATTAATGTATATTTTAAAATTTTAATGTGTGAATATGAATGTTATCAGACCTCACAAGCATATGACTACGAATGAAGTCGCATTAACACCACTGTCCTAATTTAGTGTGCCTTACCTCTCCATCTGCATGGTTGCAGACCCCAGTCTCCTCCAATCTCTCCCTGTCTCCCATTCTTGTCAAAATATCCTCTCGTTATTTGTGAGAGTCCCAGATGTTTTTTGTGTGCTGAGGACAATTGTGCTCCTTGTCAACCCTTATCCTTGTCCCTCTAGTTGCTGCCTCGCAGGAGAAGGCTGCCCTGTCAGTCAGGGCCACGCCCAGGTGGAGCCTGATGACTCTGCCTGCCAGTGATGCTCTTGTGCTCTCTGATACTGATACATGTGAGGTGGGGAAGGAACTGGCTTTTTCCAACTCCATACTGTATTTTGCCACCTAGACCTAAAGCAGAACTGTTTTTACTTATAGGGTTTTTGTTTGTTTGTTTGTTTGTTTTTAGACATAGTTACTTCATAATCTGGGCTAAAAGCCAAATAATCCTGCTAAAAGAGGAGTTAAGGAAGGTGGAAAACACTGATATTCCCCACACCCCCACTGTATTAGTCACCTTGAGTCTCCATACAAAATTTCATAGACTGGGTAGCTTAAACAAAACAAATTTATTTTATCACAGTTCTGAAGGCCAACAGTCTGATGTTAGAGTGGCAGCATGTTTGAATTCTGATGTGGACTCTCTTCCAGGTTGTAGGTGGCCACTGCCTCATTGTGTTTTCACATGGTGGAGTGAGAAGGCTCTACCTTCAAGTATAGTCACATTGAGAGTTTCACTTTCATCATATGAATTTTGGGAGGGGACACAATTCAGTCCATAGCATCTACTATTCATTTATCTGTCTTATTTCCTTCCCCTTAACACAGAAAATCCCAAGTATAAAACTCCTTAGCTTATCATCCCAAATATTAGTAAAAGTGGCCATGCACATCAACTCAGGCAAAAGGAACATGACAGGTGCTATGATCACAAACAGACAGATTCCACATTCCATTTTGGGTAAAGTTAGGACAAGTATGTATATAATAGGTATCATAGAATTCATAACTTTTATGTAACATGAAAAACTTAATCTTTCTGGAATTCTGATATTTTCTTACATGCATCAAGAATCATACTTCTAACCAACTCTGCGATAGATTTCTCCACTGCTCATAGGGGAAGCCTATTTGATTAGAATGAATCCCATTGCTGTATCCTGGAATTGTGGAAAGAACACAAATTTGGGTACCAATCATACCTAATTCTGAATACTAACTGAATTATTTAATATCTACCAGATATTTAACTATATAGATATTTAAGCTATTTAACCTATCCAACACTAACTCTCTCATTCTTTGGCAAAAAGAGAATTAATGAAAACTATCTCACAGAACTTTTGGAAATTAGAGGTAATAATGTGCATCTAGGATTATGCCTGGAACATAGGTTAGTGACTTGATATATGATGCTTAGAAGATGATGGTGATGATGTTGATAATGACCATGATGAAGATATCTGCTTAATTTAAATTTTAAGGGGTACTATGAAGTAATCAAAATTATCTTTTTGTTCACTGGAAAAAGTTACAGCATTTTTAGGAGGAGGAGTTTGGAAAATTATACTACTAAATTTAATAGGCAGTGAGATGGTGACATTTTCAAAATGGGAATTTGGGATATAGTAAGAAATAGTTAGAGTAGAGTTATGTCAGCAACATAGTGGAATAGGAAGCCCTAGGCCCTTTTCCCCATCACAAACACATCAGTTTAGCAACAATTCATGGGCAAATTCCCTTTGTGAGAAATTAGAAACTAAGTGAAAGGCTTCTGCTCCCCAGAAGAACATGAAATCAGATTCAAAAAAGCCAGTAGGAAGATTTGGGATACGCTCTTGCTGGAGACCCTGCCCTGGTGCTGTGCCTTATGATCAGAAAGAGTCTCTTATTTTCCAGCCTCTACCAGAGCAAGAAAGGAGTTGATTCATGTGTCTAGCTACCTAACTTTTCCAAGGGGGCTCTCCAGAGGATTATATTCTATCTTGCCAGTCTTGGAGCTCTGCTGGGTATGGCACAGCATAGCTTCCCAGGGAGAAAAGATACAGTTGTTTGGGATGGAAGATGCTGTTGAGCCTTCTCATTGCTCAGCACAGATCAAGTGGATTAAAATTCCCAGCTCTCAGCTCCCCACTAAGGAGAGAAAGAGTTAATCTGTGTGCCTGGTGTCCCAAACTTTTCCAGGGCTGCCCCCTAAAACTCAAATCTATCTTACTACTCTTGGAGCTTTGTCAGGTCTCCACAGTCCAGTTATCTGTAAGAGAATGTAGATAGCAATTTAGGCTGATAGATGTCATAGCTTCTCCACCAGGCTCAACACAGAATGAAAAGACAAAAATTACAGCTTCCTGATTCTTTATGGGGAAGAAAAGAAGTGGTAGAGGTCCCCAGAATCTCTAGCCAGTCTAATTGGTGATGGTCCTCTCCTGTACAAGGCTATTGCATGAAGAGATGGTGCCTTCTTTTACTAGTGCACAGACACCAGCACAGAGAATCAAAGGAAATGAATAACTAGGCAAAAATGTTTCAAACAAAAGTACAAGGTAAATCTCCAGAAACCGACCCTAATGAAATGGAGTTATATGATTTACCTGACAGAAATTAAAAATAGCTCTCAATAGATGCTCACTAAGGTCAAGAGAACAATGTATGAACAAAATGAGAATTTCAACAAAAATATATAAATATTTAAAAGTTCCAAACAGAAATCATAGAGTTGAAGAATACAATAACTAAATTAACAGAAAAATTCATTAGAGGGGTTCAACTGCTGGTGAGACCAAGAAGAAAAAAAGGTCAGTGAACTCAAAGACAGGTAACTGGAAATAATTTGGTCAAAGTAGCAAAAATGGAAAAAGAATGAAGAAAGATTATGATATTCTCTTATAGAAATAGAAAAAAAAAACCCTCAAAAATTCACATGGAACCACCAGACCATGAATAGCCAAATCAGCCTTGCAGATAGCAAAACTAAAGACATCACACTTCCTGGTTTCTAACTATATTACAAAACTACAGTGATCAAACAGTACTGGCATAGAAACAGACATATAGACCAATGGAACAGAAGAGAACCCAGAAATAAATCTAGGCATACATGGTTGTCTTAGTCCATTTGGACTGCTATAACAAAATACCATAAACTGGGCAGCTTATAAACAGCAGAAATTTATTTCTCACAGTTCTGGAGGCTTGGAGGTCCCATATCAAGGCACAGTTGGTGAGTGCCTGCTTCCTCATAGACAATGCTTTTTTGCAGGGTCCTCATATAGTAGAGCATGTGGCATCTCACTGGGGTAGTTTTTATAAGGACACCAATACCATTCATGAGTTTTCTGCCTTCATTACCTAATTGTCTCCCAAAGTCCCCACCTTCTAATACAGAGTTTGGAGAATTGAGATCCAACATATGGATTTGGGGGGACACATGTATTCAGTCCATAACAATGGTTAACTGATGTTTCACAAGGGTGCCAAAAATACACAGTGAAGATTGGATAGTCTCTTCATCAAATAGTGTTGGGAAAACTGAATATTCACATGTGAAAGAATGAAATCAGACACTTATCTTACACTATACACAAAAATCAACTTAAAGTGCATTAAAGATTGGTCTTGGCAATGGTCTCATGGATATGACACCAAAAGCACAGGTGACAAAAACAGAAGTAACAATTGGGACTACATTAAACTAAAAAACTTCTGCACAACAAAGGACAAAATCAATGCAGTGAGAAGGATACCTATAAAATGGGGGGAATTTTGCAAACCATATATAATATCTCATAAGGGATTAGTCTCCAAAATATATAAGGAAATCGTACAAGTTATTAGTAAAAAAAACCTAATAACCTAATTTAAAAATGGTTTAAGGACTTGAAGAGACATTTTTTCCAAAGAAGACATCCAAATGGCCAACAGGTATATTAATAAACACTCAATGTCACTAATTATCAGGGAAATGTGAATCAACACTATAATGAAATATTACTTCATACCTACTACAGTAGGTTTGCTACTATCAAGAAGACAAAATAACATGTTGGAAAGGGTGTAGAGAGATTGGAACTCTTGCACATAGCCAGTGGGAATTGCAACCCTTGCATACAGCTGCTGTGGAAAACAACATGGAGTGTCCTCAAATCAATTAGAAATAGAACTAATATATTATCCAGCAATCCCACTTTTGGCTCTTTATTCAAGAGAATTGAAATCAGGATCTCAAAGTGTGAACATTAGCACCCCTGTGTTCATTGCAGCATGATTCATAATAGCTAAGATGTAGAAACAACCTAAGTGTCCAATGACAGATGAATGGTTAAGAAAATGTGGTATTTACATGCAATGGAATATTATTCAGCCTTAAAAAGGAGGGAAATCCTGCTATATGCAACAATATGGATAAACCTTGAAGAAATTATGCTAAGTGAAATAAGTAAGTCATGCAATAAGTAAGTCATGTTGCATGATTCCACTTATATGAAGTTTCTAAAATAGTCAAATTTATAGAATTAAAGAGTGAAATTGTGATTACCAGAGGCTAGATGGAAGGAAAAATGGGAAGTTACTAATCATTGGGCATAATATTTCAGTCAAACAAGATGAATAAGCTCTAGGGATCTGCCATACAAGATTGTACCTGTAATCAACAATACTTTTGTAAGAAAGACACAGTGGTATTCTAATGTTATTTCTTTTCTTCAACCCAACTATTATACAATTTCTAAATTTGGGAAATGTTATTACATTTCTACAAATAACAGTTCATATATTATTTTGAGACATAGGTCAATTTATAAGGAGAAACTCTTCATCCCTGATGTTTGAGAACATAGACCGAGTTTCCTCCCTGCCTCTTTCAGTTCTAGTTTATTTTTGCAGAGGTGTGGAGACTGGAGACCTGTGTTTGGGCCAGTCCAATCTTTTTCCTTATTGTGTTAGTCTGTCACATTAATTCACCTATGGTTCACATGCCATACCTTAGGGGAGATGACAATGAAAGATGCAGGACACCTCACTATTTTTTCCAGATTTAGGACACTTGAGGAATATGGATAAGTGAAATGTGGACATATATCAGTTAATACATTAAACAGAGGAGAAAATTTAGTGGCATCAAGAAAGGGCAGGAAATGTTGTCCTTTTATTGCTCTTGTGTTTGAAATTTCTTTCCTTTTTATTATTTTAATGTCCATGATCATTGAAGAAGCAGAAATTTCAGAGAAGCAGAGCAGTTTCTCTGGAAAAATTATAGATGGTGATGGATGATGATATAGTTGTGTGACAGTAAAATGTTGTGTTGAGTATTGAGCTCCCCACTAGATTATAGAAAGAACATAAAGTACACACTACAAAATGAGACCAAGAATTGATAATGAAATGATTAGTTGAATTAGATAATTCTAGGCCCTAGATTGAATATTTCATTTAATTTTCTAGGTCAACAGTCTACAATGTTGCAATGGACTGAGTTGGTTGTAAAAACTACCATCTTATCAAGAGATTGTTCAAAAACATCTCCATGTACTAACTAGAACTACCAATCAAGACTATAAGTATATAGGGAAATATAACTTATTGGTAACAAGTCTAAGAGCATATAAACTACTTACACAATTAATCATAATAAGATATATTATTAGAATGTGCATGTAAAACATACACTTTATATATGAAATAAAGAATAGTTCATACCTTCCCTCCAATACTTACATCATATTTGCAGCAGCCTAGCAATTTAGAGATCTGGATTAAACATGGATTCTATCATATATACCTAAATTCTTAATAGCAAAATAAGGAGCCAAAGAGCTTCTTGGAAAGAAGAAACTTATACTCAAAATGTGCTTTTATGAACCCTTTTCAGTTGAGCAAAAAAGGAAACCAAAATTACCCAGGAATCATAATGCAATGTGTCTATTGAAGGTTTGTTAGGAATGATTCACTAGTATACCTGATTATCTGTTCTATGTTAGAGTATAGGCTTTGCCTAGAGGGTAAGAATTACCTGTAGTTCCTGCTCTTTTTGCAGTCAAGGAAGTATAAGATGATGGATAAGGTGTATACAACAGCAGTCTCACCAAATGCCCTTAAAAACTCGAGCAAATAGATGACATTACATTTCATTATCTGACCCTGATATGGCATGACATTTATATCAGGAGAAGAAACGCCAATATAATTGAAGGGTTTTGAAATGGCCCTTAGAGGGAAGGTGATGAGTTATTCATTGATTTAATCTAAGAGAAGAAGATGGAGAAATAATACAGGAGAGACTTGATTTCGCATGCAACTTGTTCAGAAGACTGGATCTTAATAGTTTTTAATGGTGTATTCCCAGCTGTTCATGTGGCCTGATGCTGGTTTGTACAATCAAATCTTGAAGGTGTTTCATTGGATGATATAAAATTTCTTAAGCAGAAGATTAGAAAATAAGAAGATTGAAAAGCTAACTGCCTGTCAGCAATACTACATGGATATTTTGTAATTGGAAACAGTACCAGGAGAGAGAGCTCTGATTATCAGAGTTTTGCTCTGATGTGAGATGTAGTTATATACAGTAGCATTAACTCTGGAGCTACACACTTGGGTTTCAAGTGCTACTTCCTCTCCTTACTAGCTATATGATCTCGAGTAAATTATTTAACATGTATCTCATTTTTCTCATTCATAAAATGGGCATAAAAATAAAACTCACCTTATAGCTTTATTTCAAGTATGAAGTGAGTCAATATGCTTAAATTATTTAAAGCATTCTCTGATATACAGTAAGCCCTCCATAAATGCTAGTTGTTAAGAATGAAAATCTTTCAAAAATGAAAATAGCTTTATTATTTTTTATCTGATTACGAAAGTGATATGTGCTTATTATTTAAAATATTTTATAGGAAGATACAAAGAAGAGAAAAAATTTGGACTCAATTTGCCCAAAGATAAGTCTAGTGTACATTTAGGTATTATAGTAATAGTTTCAGGCAGTTTTTTGTGCACAAAGCACACATAGTATATAAAATTGTGTCATGTGCATATCTCCTTGGGCCAGTCTCCAACTGACTCCTGCTCCATCAAACCCCTAAAGTAAACATACAAACTGACCTGTAACACTGTCACCAGCCATGCTACTCAAAGGCAGTATTTTCTATAAAATTTTTCTTGAATACCTTACTCACTTTTCAATCCCATTATTATTCTTCTGTGTGTACATTCCATGGAGCCCTTAATACATTTGCTTCTTTATCCAACAAATATTTATTGAATATAAATATTCCATACTATACCAGGCACTGTTTGAGATGTGGTGTTACAGTGGTGAACAAAGACCAACAGAGTCCCTGCCTTCACAGAACAGGGAAGAAATGCACTAATCAAATAACCCCAGATATATATACACATCTATAATTTTAGAAAGAGTGGTAAGTTTTATAAGGAACATCGCAGAGTATTTGCTCTGTAATATATTCATCTATAGGATGAATTACATTTATAGGAGCTACAATTACAGAGAGGATATGCATGTTATGAACTGTATCGTTATAAAAATAACAATTAGGAGAAGGGCAGGGAAGAAATGAGAGAGAAGAGGATAGAAGGAGAGAAAAAACACTAAGACACTGCTTAGTCAAAGAGAGGAGAGTAAATTGTCTACAAATAGTTTAAAAAATAATACCAAGGTCTTCAAAGTTTTCATAACCTGTTTTCTTAACCCTAAAAGGATCTTTTTCAGATATAATATCTTATGGTTATAAAAAAAATTAATGATTTTATTTTCAAGTTACATTTCTTCTGTTAATCTTAATTACAGTTAAATTTAATAATTTTAAATAAAATAACAGTAGTGTACAATACAAATTTTTAGGGAATATTTCATCTATCACTCTCTCTCTCTCTCCCCTCCTCTCAATAGAGGGCATCTGTAATGGAAATAAAGATTTTTCTTAATCTCTCATAGGATAGTCATTAGAGATGTTTACTAATTTTCATCTCTTCTCCAAGTAATATCTGTTTCATTTGGGATCATTTTATTTTTTGTGTGTGAATCTTGGGCTGTCTCTTTTAAAGCACGCTTTCATCAGATGTCTGATGAGCCATGATTATCATTTTATTCAGGTTTAAAGGATGAAAAGCCGACTTGTACTTTGCTTTGAAGTGATGGGGCTGTAAATTAACAGTTGTACTGGGAGATCAGAATATGCCAGATTATGGAGGTCTTTTGTCTGAAGCAATTTTATATATTTATCTACCTATTTATTTAATACAATACATTGTTTCTTTTTGGTAAAAAATCCTCAAATATTTCCCCGTGGCACAGAGGCCTACCTACTGGGTATCCTCTTTCCTACAGGGTTGGGTAGTGGCTACTTCTACATATAGCGACTTATAATTATAACCTCTATTGTCAGCTCTCCCTGTCACTCCTGTACATTTCTTGGCTTCATTGTACGTGATGTTTTGGAATTCTAAGGCTTTCTGGTTGTGCAAGGCAATCTCTCTTCTCTCTTCCATCTCTCTCTCTTCCTCTCTCATATTCCTTCTAGACAGTCTAATCTGTGGTTTCTTCTACTATGTCACTACTTGTCACTTCTTCATGTACTTTTTCTTCTATAAATCTGTTGAAATCTTTTATTTTCTAATCACTCTCTCCCTTCCCCTACTACCATTATGGTTTTGTGCTTTTCCCGCTTTAGTGACATCTGAGATTGGAGTTGTAGTAAATACATATAACCAAATCAGTCGTGGAAACAGAAACCATTCTAGGTAGTTCACATAGGATATTATATAATACAGGTGATTGAAAGCTTAGCCATTCTAAGAGCTCAGAGTTAGATGATCAGAGATGTTGCCACTAGAATTCAAGAAACCAGGAAGTGGAAAGATCACAGGCGTCTACCTCTTATGTTCTCATGTGCCTACACACAAAAGTAGATAATTCTCAGCAAAACTAGTGTTTTTCGGATTTTGTCAATCACATAATATCACGTATTCACTATCACCATATCATATAGAATAAAGAAATCATGTTTTTATTGGGAAAAAAGTAGATATATATGACAATGCCAAAACAGATATAACTTTTAATTCCATTGATGTTTCTAGTTTTCTGAAGAAACTAGAAATAATAATGTATTTGTATGGGTTGCACTTTTCCAAGAAAAAAATATATTTTAACATATAGATATGAGTTAATTTAACTATTCAGAGTTCTAGAACAATGAATAACTATGATTTGAGATTTATTTTGCATTATAAAAATGAATAAGGAAGAGTTTAGTTTTATGGTGTTATATGGCATTTGTCTTGTGGATGACAATACTCCCTTTTTCTTTTCTTTTTCTAAAATATTACGGGAAATAAGACATAGGCAATATAACTGTATTTTTATTGTATTTAAACAGTAAATGTGTATATTGTTATAGGGGTGTTCTAACTTTTATGATCTTTCTTTTAGCAGTTCTCACTTATCTTCCTCCCATAAAAGAGCTTCATATAGCAGCTGTTACGTTTATTTCTTATGTTTAACTCCTTAGCAGCTCTTACGTTTATTTCAAATTCTCTTCCTCAGGAGAGGAGTAACAGTATGAATTACATTTTCTGGAGGTATTACTTTCATTTATATCTTTATCAATTTGGATTGACAATTTTTTAATAACAGTTCTAAGACCCAAAACAAAAAGAGTAATATTTTGTAAAGTATAAATAATCCTTGTGGGGATATTATTATTTAACTCTGAAGATGTTATTTCTCTCATTTTCCATTATTTTGGTTTGAAAGATTGCTTGCAGAATAAAAACAATCTCTTAGCACAATTTAAAGCCAGCAGATAAAATGCAAAAAAATCCAAAGCAAAACAACAACCAAAAACCCCCAAGAATGCCCAGAGTTTAGTACACTATTAATTTTATTCATTTTAATCATAGTCAGAGTTTTAGGTTTTAGTGATTCCAAGAAGAGACAAGATTAATAGTAATCAACATAGCTCAAAATGCTCAAAACTTTAGTTACATACTCAGGAGGCCTTAAAATCTCAACATTTTTAAAAGTGTTCTTTAAAAATCAATTTTTTGTACCTTGCTGTTCCATAGGTTTAATTAAATTGAGGTTCAACTTTGGTGTATTTTCTTGCCATTTTTCCACACTTAAATATGGAGGATCAAAAATCTAATAAACCACAAAGCTGTAGATTTGAAGAATTTGTCCCTTTCCAGAAGAATAATCATTCTTACACAAACATATGTAATTTTAGGGGACTACAGACTCTTGCTATATATAACAAGGGCTAATCTCTTCTTCTTATTAACGTGATTGTGCTCAGTTGTAATGCTGTGTTCCTAACCCAGAGACAAAAATGTATAACTTCTTTCTGAATATGACATCTATTTTCTTCAAATGAAAAATGGCTTCAGTCATAAGTACCTATATCCAAGTCTCATTTCAATAGACTCTACATTAACAAGACACTAAAGGTAGGAATCCAGTATCATATTTACATTAATTGGTTATTGATTATTTGACCCAGTATCTATAGAGTGCTAGTCAAATAATACTGTGCAAGTCAAATAATATGTATTCTCTGCCCTCAAAAATCTCATAGCTAGCTAATGAGAGCCCAGCATAGAAATTAAAAATAAAAGTAATACAATTTTCTAAGTGTAAGATAGAGCTAGTATTGCAGGGCTGGGTATACCCTAGAGAGGGCTACTGAGGAGGAATGGAGGAAGTGAATGAGGAGAGGCTCAGAGGGGAGGTGTGGCTGAAGCCAAGTATTAAAATACAAGGAAGATTGATCCAGATATCACTCTTTTCTCATGACTAAATTCCACTAGCATAATTTAGGCCTCTAGGACATATGTGCTTTCAAATACCTCATTGCCGATGACCAGTAGGCCTTTATGTAAAGAAAAGCATATCCTAACATTTATATTTTGGTACTTCCCAAATTTCAAACCTACAGGTATCTGCTAGATTGGTTACTGGTCTTTCTTTCCATTTTACATTGCATCTTTACTGATAGTCTTGGATTGATATAGCTTTTCCTTTCATCGCCTAAATGTCTCTTAGTTTCCAATTTCTTCTGTGCAGAGACTTTGGTTTTATCAAATGCAATCTGGCATTCAATTACTTATCTAAATCATAAAAGAACTCAACACTTTTATTTGCCTCAGTGTATGATTTAAATACCAATTCTAAAACAGTTGTTTAGATGTGTGAGAAAATTCCTTTAATTTTCTGTTGATAGATATTGGAATAGGTTTCCTAGTAAGATATTAAATGTGCCTTCCAAAGAAATCTTTAGGTTGGATAAACACTGATATCAAATAAATAGGTATGTTTCTACCTGGAGAGTGTCATAATAATATCAAATGTGAGCTTGTGTTTGTATGTGTGTGTGTTTATGTGCACATGCTGGCTTTTATGTACAAAATGGTGATCATCAAAGGTAGCTGTCATCAAAAAGTCACAGATTATAAAAGCCAAGAGAGACACTTTATTTTAAAAATATGGAAACTTAGAATAAGAAAGATAAGGTAGGTTGCTCAAGATTGAGAACAGAGACCAGAACCTGGGCCTCTTAAGTTCTCTTTGAAAATATATCATTGTGCTTTCAAAGTATAGGTATATGGAATCACGGAACAAGAAGATACTGAGTGACCATCCAGAGCTCATTGACAGTGCTTCCCCACCCTCAACACCCATGCTGAAAGACACTGTGCTGTCTGTCTGCCTTACATTCGCAGAGAAATCCATTTAGCGTACAAACACTTATTACTGATCTTGGCCGTTCTTTTTTTGACAGATTGTCCTGCTCCTGCTGCTTTTCCTCTTCCTTCATCATTCATATTATGACAGACATCTGAGCAAAGTCTCAGTAAAAATGTGTTTAGGGGTTGGCACTTCTGATTCTCAGTGCAGCCTACAAGCCTCAGCAGGAAAAGACATTTAATATTGGCCAGTGTAAGCTGAGATAGAAAATGCTGGGATGGGTTCATTCAAGGGAGACTCAATATCTTACAATTTTCGGGAGTAGAAGTGGGAGTGTGATTCATACATAAATTGCTATTTTCTTTTATGAGTTTTTTTATGTGGCCGTTACCCAAGTTTTATGCTGAGATGAGATGAAAGGCAATGAGCAGTTACTGAAGGGTTTCTCATCTTCCTACAATTTCATTAGGAAAATCGTACAGCAAGGACACAGAAGTTCATGCAACTTCCTTGTTTTATTAGTATTTATATTTTGTCTTTCTTTCCTTCCTTTCCCTTCCTCACTTCTCCTTTCTTTGGTAAGCTGTTTTTTTCCTTCCTTTTATCTCTCCTTATAAGTGATTTTGCTTGTCTCTGCTGTCACCCTCTTTCCATTATCCGTTTACTTTGTGGTAGAAGTGGAACAGTGAGGTTAAGAGAACAGGCTCTGTAATTCAGACTGCCTGGCTTTGAATCCTGTCTCTGCCATTTACTAACTGAGTGACCTTGGGCCAGTCACTGAACTTCAAGCTCCGATTCTCTTATGTCTTATTGAATAAGTTTCTATCAATTGGAGTTATCGTGGGGATGAGGTGAGACAGTATGTGAAAGTGCTTAGAACAAGGCACATACCTAGCTGTTTTTGTAATACACAATCATGATTGTTATATGTATATAAAATTTACATTAATGCTCATTCTAATTTGTACATTTTCCATAGAGGCCTTGGTCTTTCCTATATAATACGCTTTATGTATAAATTATCTATTTAATTCCAATGGAAAGGAGAATGGGCTGGATTGTTCTAAACCAATTTTTACAATTTATTTATATTTGGTTTGAAGAAAGTCATGAGGAAATCAGCCACAGAGACATGTGCACACGTTGGAGACATTATGTACAATGACTCTCTTTCTTTCCTTCTTGGCCTGGACTCCTATGTAAGTTTGTCATTGTTGCTGGGAGTTTGGAGCTTTCATGAGGTTTTATTTTATAATATAACTTTTCTTCAGATATTTAATTAAATTTAACAGATATTTTCAATCTATAATACAATATTATATAACCACAATATATCAAAAGATATATGGTCTGGTCCTTGGACTCTAGGAGCTGCCCATGCATATCTGCTGGGAAAGCCGAGGTCTTTGCAATTTGGAACATATGGCAGTGTTTGTTGATGCTTTTGGTCTTTGTGATGGCCTAAATGATCGAACAATTTTTTTCTTTTCTTTAATCTTTGGTAATAACTTCACATCTATAATTATCTCTTTGCATTTGTTGAGTTGCTTCTTGATGCCTATAAATATTGTAGCATTCTAGACATTTTATGATCAGAGATAAATCTTGGAATTTCTTATGCAACATATTAGGTATTCATCCTGCTTTTTTCTCCCCATAGTTTTGTCAGTTTGTTTGTTTCCTGGAGGTAGAAATATCCAGGCAAGGGAACAACATTTGATACAGTGCAAAATATGCTTATCCAGGAGAGAATACTTAAAACGAAAAGACTTACGGCATCTTGATGACTGCCTTTAGCTTATAATTCATGTATTTTCAAATGTTACCATTAAGACTGTATGCCACGTGAGAAGTATCTAACACTACCGTGGCAGAGTACAAAGGGTTCTGGTTGCTTTAAAGAATTAGCTATGGTCTCTTCCGTATGTGGATGGCTGTCAGAGGATGACTAAGACATGACAAGAAATAAGATGTTTTTTCTCTCAAGAGAAATGGAGGCTCTGGACAACAGCACTACAAGAATGCCATGTAGAACTATGTTTATAGCTACAAACTTCTAAAAGAAAAACCCTAGCCAAACCGCAGCTATTGAGCAAAATTTTCAATTTTCAATCAGCAAGATGCAGATACCATCTATATATTTAATAACCCTAGAGCTTCATTTACAGAGTGATTACTTCTCAAAGTAAAAATTCAGAGCCCTTTATGATTTAATGATTGGTATTTTTATAAGTGCTGGTAATAGGGGTTGAATTATAAAATTGAAGTAACTAATAAGACTCAGTGAGCCTTTCATGAGCGTTTATTTTAATCAGTTAAAATAATTAAAATATTCTACTTAGAGTGAAAAGGGTTTTATCCTCAACACAGTTATCAAAGATTTCCAGGTTCACTTAATTGTAAGAATCTTAAAGAAGAAAAGAACACATTGTTTAAAATGTTATCTCATAAGTTTTGCAGTAAATGGAAGAACAAGAATAAACGTTAGGTTATTGAGAATTAGTTTGTACTGCTAATTATCTGATATAATACTTAGGACTGACTCAGACAGTGAAAAGAAATAGTTCTTTATATTGCAATGTAACATTAGTTTTGAATGTGCATACACCTAACAATTATTAATTTATGTGTAGTATATAATTGGTCATTTTGTTTTTAAACATAGCCTTGTACCAAAAATGCCAATTTAAATGGTTATGAGCTTAAAAAGAATTTCCACAAAGTGTGTATCTCTGAGTAACAGCTGGATGTAACTAAAATGGAAGCTGATTCATTTATTTGGTCAACTTTATAGTGAGATAAATGGCATGGACTGTAGACATACTCAATTTTAATTAGAACAACATCATTCTGTGTCCAAAGGTGGAATTTCTGTCCAACCAGCAGGCTCATCAGCATTTACCTTTTGTTCATAAAGGAAACTGGTGAGAGAGTGGAGACAGATAATCACAACATCCCTCTGCAGTGGGGAAAAGCAAGCCACAGCTCACATCCTGCTGGCAATGTGTCAACACCCTCCTCTTTCTGTACACCTCCACCACCACACTTGTCCCAAAACAGATACACTGTTTTTAGTGTTTGTTTTTTTGTTGTTGTTGTTGTGAGCTGTCTTTATATTAGAAAAACACAAAAGAGAATTTTGCTTAGATCCTAATAAGATATGAAACTTGTGGCTGATGGAGGCCGCCACAGATAAATAAATGAGTCGTGGTCTGATACTTGTGAAATTTAAAGAAGTTCGCCTAAAGAAATAAAGATAATTGGGCAAATGGAAAGGGGAAGTGTTTCCAGTTTGATAAATAGAGTGCATGGGGCATTCAAAAATCTATTTCTAAACAAATGATAAAAATATAGCACTTACTATATAATCAGAATTTATTTTAACAACAAATAGTATGTTCAGGAATGTTAAGTGGGAAACCCTGGGCTGCCATTGTGCCATAACTGCCTCTGTTTATTTGTCACCATCCAAAAGAGAATGAAAGGAACCTCAGCACAAAAGTAGAATTTCCTCATGGTGGCTATTGTAATTTTGCCACTGACGAAAGGACAGCTATGTGTTTCTGATAAGGCTAGAAAACATTTTGGAAACTAGAAATTATAAATGAATATTTCAGGGTAGATTAAAGACATGGCATTACATAGTCTCAGAGCCTCAGACATATTTGAATACTAGGAACTTTGTTGTATTTATTTTTATTTTTAATGAATATGACCTGCAAGAAAAAATGGAGCTAATTTTTGCCAAATCTTCAACATGATTATGATATAAACATGTTATTTATTTTTCATTTTGATACTATTATGTTTCATTTTTGATACAAAATTTTGTATAATTTGATAACATGCATGAGAGTAAAAAAAGTAGTCATCTTAATCTTTTAGTGTTGTTCAAGCAATCACTTTAAAAATAAAAAGTGTCAGAATAAAAGCTGGCTGCTTGTGCTCCATATTTCCGAACTAGCTTATTTCTTTAGCTAATAATATTGCACTTAAATTGGTTATATGCTTTCAGATGTGCTACATGTATCCTTTATAACACTTATTTAATTAATTTATTAGTTACTTTTGGAATCAGTTGTCCAATCTCTTTATTTGCTTCGCTAGACACCTCCACAAGGACAGAGAGCACTTTCCCTTTTGTTTGCCTTGAATTTTTAAAACTTAACACAGTGATCAGAAGGTAAATATTTATAGAACCAATGACTGAGGAAAGCAATGAATGAATGAACAAATGGGCCCAAACTAGAAAAAGTAAATTATAAGTGTCAGTCAGAGTCAATTATAAACTAATGAAGTAATCTCTCATTTGAAACAAATTAATTAAAGACAATTTATGAACCTTAAAACTTTTTGTAATGATTTAGCACCTATAAAATTAAATAACAATGCTCATTCTTTTTCTCCATTGAAATTCTATGAGAATGGCTTTAAAAATGTTCAAATGAGCTTTGTAGTTCCATACTTCACATATTGATTAAATATTAATTTATAGGTGCTAAACATTTTAATGTATTATTTCGCATGTAAGATTCCTGATTCTCCAAACTTAAATATCTTATAATGGCTCAATCTCTCCCTGTCCCTACCTACCAGAGAGTGTTAGCCATATACATTCTTGCCTTGGTTTTGTGCTGTGATGGAAAACCATATGTATATCCTGTATAAATTAATCTGGTATGCAATTAATTGAAGTGCTATGATTCATCTGGTCTCTGATAGCATATCACAGTGGGTCTCCATCCTTACAGTCAAAGATGATGATAATGCTTATTGTTAGATAAAATGTTTAGAAATAGTATGCATTTCAGATTTTCTGTGTATTTTATGTTTTTTCTTCCATACTCCAAGGGCATGAATGAAATTCTAAGACCATTTATAAACAAAGCACAGTTTAAACTAAGTAAACCAATAGATCCTGAAGTGTCCAATTTGGGGTTTATTTAGTAGATTTAATTCATTCCCACAGATGTAGGCAACCAGGCCTGTGAGGACACAAGGGTAGCTAGGCAACAAAGTGCCTCAGTCAAGCCACTGGAGAGATCGTGTTTACTTTTTGGTAGGAGGACAACACTGACTTCAGTGCCAGGGCATAGAGGAGATTCGGACTTGTTAATTTTCCCCCCAAATTCTGTGAATTTTATGAATTCCCCATTGTTCTTCTAATGAGATGTTGGAGGTGAATTTATGTGCCTTCTTGGATATATTTGTGGGAATTTGCAGAGAAAGTTGAATAAATTGTTAGGTTAATGACCTGTGTAAATTTACCAACACCTTTTCACTATCTTATCAGTCATCCTGTTTGAGTTATTGTGATTCACTCTGCTGATGAGCTCACATGTTTTTTTCTGATCAGGAATTACCATCTCAGGGGACTGGATGTTGCTGAAAATAAACAAAACTTCTTCCTTATATTAATAATTACTTGAAGGCCTGGATTGGTGCATCCTTACACTGTCATGTGCTGTGTATGTGTACCAGAGTATGTGCATAAGCTTCAGGATATTGATACCCGCTTGCAGTTATAACGCATTATTTGGGATAGTTTAAGCTATGTTTATCTCATAAGCTTGTTATTGACCTTTTGTAGTTGTTTTAAAATATTTTCTCAGAACACTAACAATAAAATCCATCAGGTTCGCATGGATAAATTTATTTGTGGCATATCAATGAAAAATGAATATGATATTTCCAAGTAATGATGCGGGTTGATAACTGTAATATTTCCAGCCAAATTTTATTTTGAAACCCATCAGTCAGTGTTTTTTACATATTTGCTAGCTTTCAAACTCTATATGTCTAAGCAAACTGTGAAGAGTGTAATTAACTTATTTGTTTGTTGTGTAACTTTTAAAATCACAGTTTGAAGCTGGTGGGAATGTTACAGTGGCAATGATGGAAAAGCGGAAATTGGGATATTAAGACTTTCTCATGCCGAGACCTGAGCTTGGCATTGAGTTCTTGGGAGGGGCCCACGTGATATCTCTCAGATTGCTTTGCCAGTGCAATTATTGAAAGCAAGTGAGTGAGCCTTTCTGGTCACCTCCCCAAAACTAACTTGGTCATTTGATGTAATGATTGGACCCTCCCTGTTTGGGAGCAGAGGTGGCCACCTTGACCTCTGCCATTGAAGAAGGGCCCACTACAATGTTTTCTAATATCTAATATACTCTCCAGACTATCATGTTGGCTTGATAATACTTAAGTATCTCTAGATTGTATTATTATTTTAGATTTTTTAACAAGTCTCAGCAAAACCTGATGGAAGGAGAAGGAGACCTAGAATCACACAAATTTGGCTCCTGGTTTGCATAGTGACTTAAACATTAACACAGGCAAATTATTTAACTTCTCTGAGCCTTACTCACTTCATCTGTGAAATAGAGACAACAGTGCCTTCCTCAGAGGTTAAACTAAGGATTCAATACAATAATGAATGTAAAATACCTAGCAGAGGGCCTGCCTCACTATGCTACTGCCAAGATTGATATTTAATCAATATATAAGTATGGACAGTATGGCCTTGCAGACTACTTTCCTGGAACCATGAGGAACTCTCTCATACACAGAAGGAGGGTTATGCAGCTGTGAGGGCTTCAAGAGTATGTCTAGAGTTCATTCTCATTGTTCAGTGCCCTCAAGGTACAAGTTTTTAAATATTTTAAATATCACCCATAATCATTCCCATCTTGCGGAGAGAAAAAGAGCATTACTCATACATAATGCATGTGAAGTGCTTAGTGTGATGAATAACACATAATCATGATAGATACTATCATAAGTTTTGTTACTTCCTGCAGTGGGCTGAGTAATGATTCCCATAAGATGCCCAAGTCCTAATTCCTAGGACCTGTGAATATTGTAACCTTATATGGCTACAGGAATTTTGTAGATGTGATTAATTTAAGGATCTTGAGATGGGGAGATTATCCTTGATTGTCCATGCAGGCCCTAGATGTAATCATAGGGGCATTATAAGAGAGAGGCAAGAAGGTCAAAGGCAGAAGAAGACAATATTAAAACAGAAGTAGAAATTGGTGTGATGCCACAAGCCAAGGAACACAATGCTATTAGTTTCTAGAAGCTGGAAGAGGAAAAAAATGGAATCTCCCTTGGCAACTTCAGAAGGAATCAGTCTGATTGACATCTTGATTTTAGCTCTGTTCTGATTTCAGAACGAAGGGCATATTTGTTCTTCAGGTGGGTAAAATTAATAATGAGGTTAATAGTTAAGGTTGAGGTTGATAGTTAATGGTTGAGGTTAATAGTTAATGGTTGAGGTTAATAGTTAATGACAATTACCTGACTTTAAACAGTGAGATTATGTATGTAGCTAGTATCACTCACTCTTTTTTTCAATTGTGATAAAAATGGATAACATAGAAATAACTCTTTTAGAGAGCACATTTTGAATTCCTGAAATGTAAAAGTGATAGGAAAACCAAGGCATGTTGTTGAAGTATCAACATTGACTTTTGAAGAGAGTTTGGAATGTCTTTTCTTGGAAATTCCAATGCAAAACTCTTCAAAACCTGAAGTGATCATTTGTGAGGTGGTTATCAGACACTGTAGATGAATTGCTGAGAATTTCTGTATTCTGGTTCTCAGTACACAACCAAAGGTAGAATTTCGACACAAAAAGGAAATGCCTCTAGTCTTTCAAGGAAAATGTGTGCTTTACCCAACAACAGCACATATGAAAAGTGAGATACTTTACCAGTGATATGTAAATCTCAATAGGTAAAACATCAGTTAAAAGTATGTTGAAAGGGGAGAGATACTGTGTGTAGACCTGGACACAGATATTAGTTTTGCTAAATTTGGAAGTGGTTCATATTAATAATCATGTATGACGCTTTTAGGAGAGCCAGATGCTTGATACAGAGTCATTTTATTTGGTGGTGACAACCATGGCTCGTCCACAGAGTGGTGCTATATATTATTCTCCTGATCTACCTGCAAAGACATAAAGATTTTTCAAGAATTGCATTTCTGCAAAGTGTGAAATATGGAGTTCAAAGATAAATGTAGTATTTCTTTCTGAGGAGCTCTGAATAGTGACAAAAGTTCACAAACTTATGCCTGTCTTTTGCTTTACATCCTCGCCTAAAAGAACTCGTGACAAGTGACAAAGAGGGAGAAATAATATTTTTAATGACTGTGTGGAAAGCTCTATGTAGGTGCTTCATTTATGTTATCACATTTAATTCTCACAATTATCCAGTAAATTATCTCCCATTTTACACAGTAAGGAACTGCCTCAGAGTTTAGTAACTTACCTGGAAGGAGTAGGATTTGAATGTAGGTCTGTACTATTCCACAGGTCACAATGTGCTTTATACAACATCAAACTAACATGTCACAGGAGTGAGCACCTTTCACGTTTAGAACAAATGAGTCCCTGTAAACTCTTACCCTGTTTAGTTATGGAATGGCTCAGAAAACAGAGTGTTTTCATGTCATCCAAGAGAGAATTTTAAAAAATAGCATTGTAATTCTATAGATAAGAACACAATAGAGAAGTAGAAATTATGTGGCTGATTTTACCTAAGTAAAAAGCCTGAATTATTTAGTGTGACTATACACATTGATCAAATTAAATGGATAAATGTCAACTTACCACTGTTTAAGTAGCACTGGATTTATATTCTTTCCAATAAGTCATTAATTTTATTTGTTATTGTCTTCATCAAGGTGATTATTTTTCTTAGACACAGCCTAATTTATAATGTTTTACTGTGTTCCCCTAAATTACCAAGTTCTATTTCTTAAGCTCTATTTAAAAGATAATTTATAATGTTTCTCACTAACCAGCTGGTCCTACTTCCTTATCCTTCCTTATAGCCTCTCAAGATAATAGCTAGAAAATAAAGCTGATTTTAATTATTCTTACATATAATTTGCTTCAACTTCACTAATAGTCTATTGTATGATATTTTCTATATATGTAATGACATCAGGTTTTGATCATTTTCTCTATGAGTTAAATGTTTCCAGTTATTTTAACCTGTAATAACGAATGACTCTCTCTCTCATTATAAGACATACTATTTGTTTAATTTTAATAGACATTTCAGCAATTAAATATTCTTACCATATATTTCTTGCTGTTTTTACATGTGGAATTCCAGTAAAAAGCTCATTGGTTTAGCAGCAGGCAAAAAGACAGACTTAAATAACGTATGTAAACATAATATTTTTCATGAGGCAGAGTTAGCTGACTAAAGTCTACTTCAGTTTTAATTCAAACACAGATTTAGAGGGAGGCTGGATGTGTAAATTATCCCTTGCCTTTTCCCTGCTGCTGTTCTCAATTTCTGCGGCATCCTGCAGGCTTGCACTTAGGAGCCACCAATTTTTTTTGGCTCCTGCATTTTCCTGGCTCTTGTTTTGATTTACTCTACAATGGCAGGATATGCTGGGGCCTGATGTGGTGGTAACATTAAGAAAAACAAATAGCCCCTGTTTGATCTCCTTTAAAATCTATTTGCCACGTGAAAGACCTTTGAAGTGTTTGTTCATAATTAAATGTTTATTAAATCAAAAGGCTTATTCTGGTATCTAAAGAATAGCAGAGTTTCTATAATCACGAGTAATCCTCCTGAATCCTTTCCCCAAATAAATGTCATGTGAAGCTGAAGATGTCAAGGAAGATACATATCTCTGAATAGAAGAAAATATTCTTTCTTTCAGAAATAAAATGTGAGGGGTTCTGAGTTGCCCACTACATTTTTATGTTCTACATTATTCTATATCCCTTTTCAACTAAAGCACTGAATTTTAAGATGCCATATTATCTATGGATAAAATATAATGTGGAGAGGTTCATTTTAAAATCATGTCGCTGTTTAAGGTTTGATTTATGTTGGCTTCAAAATGTGAATAGATTTTTTTTTTTAAATCTGAATATAGAAATATATGTTCTGCTGGAGGTATTTGCTTTACAGTTTTCAGCTCTACTGATCCTGGATATTAACTAACTCTTTAAGCAGTGTTTGGATCATGGCTCTTGGGGAAAACTCTGTACAATTAGGGCTTTAGGACATGGGGATTAATTATATCAATTGCTACTAACTCCTGTCTACTTTAACCAAACATTTTAGGCATTAATGGGTGATGATTATATAACCTGCATTTATGGTCTAAGAGCTCAAAGGTGCATATACCTGGATTGATTGGGCATATTAGGTAGCCAAAAATGGAATTCATAGTATGAGAAGTTCCCACATCACTGAGGATGATGCTGGGACCTCCATACCACCCACTGTCACACACAACTCACCCCATCTACCACATCATCACCATCACCACCCCACCTAACTTCAACAATCACCTTATATCTACCTAATCAGTGCTATAGAAGAATTGTTAATGAATTAATAATAGTCCTAGCCGTAAATAAGTTTTCAGTTTAGTGGGAAGACAGAAATGCACATTTCTAATTATACTGGAAAGTAGAATGTGCTCAGTATATTAAAAGAGAGCCATCATGTAAGTGCTTAGAAGAGGGAGAAGGTAATCTGACTGGAGGTATTGAGGAAGACTGGAGAAGTTGCCACAGACTTGGCCTTGAAAGAAGACAGGAGTTTATTTATTTACAGAGTCAACATGCACTGAATGCCCAGCATGTAGGAATCATGGGAAGGGCATACTGTGAAAAGATTATATAGAGATCAAAGATCAGAGGTGAAAAAAATACAGAGGGTTTTTTAGAATGTCGAGTCATTAAGGGTTCTTAAGACAAGGAATTGTAGGCGGAAAGGGGGCAGTTGAGGAATATAAATAAGAAATGTCGATCAGGGTCATTTCAAGAAGCGTGTTTATTTTTACACAAGTGATTAGGATTACTTTCTGCAGTCGGTGGCAACCATGGAAGGATTTGAGTTAGAGAGTGAAGTGAACAGAGCTATGATGTGGGAATGGATAGACTGGAGGGAGGGAACAATAATTCTGAGGAAGACCAATTAGAAAAGTCTAATAGTAGTTTCGACAAACAACAAGGACAGACCCAGGATAGTGGCTGTAGAAACAAAAGGAAAGATGTGAAGAATTTTGCAAAGGTGTGTGTTGAGGGGAGGGGAAGAAACACAAAAGATAGAACAAAGAGCAAAAAGCACTCAAAGGCTCCCACCCTGAAGGACATGAGGAGCAGAGGAAGGAGGTCTGGATCTGAGAAACGATGACGTGTTTGGGCAGGGAGGGTATGCAGTGTCTGGGGTATAAACTAAAAGGATCATTTAGCAAATGGAGACGTGAGATGAGAGAGAAATATTTAATGGTTCTCTATTTAGATGTGAGTGGCAGTTGAGGCCATGAGAGGACGTAATAGTATCAGAGATAGAGTACAGAGCAGACATCTTCAGAATTTTCCAACTCATTCATAGACCCAGAAAAGGAGAGAACCTCTGAACTTTTAACTCAAATTATTTGGTGGCATAATTCAAAATGTAGCATTTCTTTAGTATCATGTGTTTTATTTATAAAATATGTGCAGATTCTTTATTCTACTTTATTATTTAGCCATACTTAAAATTCTTCCTGACCCATTCTTTACTGGGCAAGGTTATGCTGTATTTAGATTTATTTATTTAATTGACAAATCTTTATTGAGTGCCCAGCAGGCACCAGACACCACTCCAGGCACTAGGGATAAGCTTGTGACTGAAACTGACAAAGCCCCTCATGGAGCTTACAGTCTAGTGAGAAGGAGACAGACAGTAGGCAAGCAATTCAATAAATGGACAAGAGAGTTCAGAAGATAAGTACTATGGTAAAAGTAAAACATAGTGATAAGATGAAGAGTATAAGGGGGAATGGCAGGGTGTGGGCAAAGAAACTTCCCTAAAGAGGTAACCTTTGAACAAAGCCTCTATAACAAGGAGGATATATTTGTGCTAGGCAGGGCAGAAAAATATTGCATATGTAAAGGCCTTTAGTGGTGAGGAAGCTAATATGGACAGCAGAAAGAGATCTAGGGGAGTTTGGTAAGAATGAAATTGAAAGAGTTGAGTGGGGGCCTGACAGACCATGCTGAGAAGTGGATTTTATTTTAAATGAAACAGCAAATCATTGAGGGTTTTCAGCAAGGGGATTAAAGGCTCTGATTTAAGTTCTTAAATGATTCCTCTGCTGTGTGTGTGGAAAATAGGTTGCATGAAGCCAGAAACAAAAACTGGGGGAAACAGCCAAAGGGATGGCTCATGAATTCATGGAGGTGTGGGGAGAAAGTACGGACCAAAACATTACTCCCTAGATTTTGTTCTTTGAGTTTATCGTTTTCACATATAATTGGACTAAATTAAAGATAGCTAATCATGTACATTGGGTTCAGTATCACTATACCTTTTCTTCCTTGTATTGGTATTACCTTATTCTTATGAGCCAAGTTTTATGAGTATGCATGGGCACGCAGGAAATACTTTTTAAGGATATTATGAACTGGATGTGGAGAATGCCATATGAGGAAAAGGCCAGAATCACAAATGAAGGATGACACCATGTTGTCTGGCTGATCGTGCCAAAAATCTCAATGTATCCATCTTCTTGCCGAATCATTGGTACTCTTGTCTACTTGTCTAGTGGTGGACAAAGAGTCTCTGATCCACTGGTTAGTTTTTTTACAGTCTCATGAAAATATTCAGAAAGAACATTTCCAATGAAGAAATATGAATAATGACCTTTGTTTAGTGATTAATGGTGTAATTTTTGTCACATGTAAATGAATCAGGCCTCAAATTATTCATATTTTGATATCTCCATTCAACTCTCAAACTTCCATTTCATGTTCTGATTTTGTCACCTTCTATATAAACCATCATCACAATTTTATCTTTCAATACTGAATAAGAGTGTTCAGACTTGTGGGAGGGGGATCTGCTAAATAAACAATTCTTCATGACCCACAATTTATTATAAGTATAAAAAACAAATTAACTCATACTACTTAGGGTTTTTTTTTTTTCATTTTGTCATGATGTCTTTGTTATACACATGGAAATAAACAAATTTATGGTCAAATCAGAAAATTCTAACCATGGATACTGTTTTTTGTGGGGGTCAAGAATCCATTTAGGTAGTAGTATATGTTTTCTAAGTCTCTTTTCATTATATTATGGTTTTAGCTAAAATAATGAATATTAAAATACTGTATTTTATAAAATTTTCCACTTTTACTAAGTAATTGTACATGCTGAGAAAAATCAAGCAAAAAATTCTTTAGAGTGGTCTCTTGGTAAATGTAAACACTTTAAGGATAAGACTATGCTTTATTCAGAGTTGAATCTCTAGTATCTAGCATAATGGTTGGCATAGTAGATGCTCAGAACTATTTTTGGATAAGTAAATAAATTGGTTGCTGGAGAAGTCAGGGGCATAATATCTTTGAAGCACACTATTGCTTCCAAAGGTGTGCTTAACATATATTTTTCTTCTAGTTAATATCATGGTAGCCATTAAAAATGCTCATATTTTGCTAAAAAATTTTTCATCAGCTTTACCTTGAGGTACTTTGGCAAATAAGATGTCTTGACAGCTACTTTGTAAGTGTAGCCAAGTGGTAAAGTATTAATATTTACACTGTTCACATCTGTGTTTTCATACTAACATTAGGTAAAAATCTAGTTTGTCTTCATATTCTTGATTATTCAGTGATGCTTTGCCCTGTAAAAGTCTGTAAAAGTACACTTTGTCATCTCAATTGCCTCTTTCTGAGTTAGAACAGATTCAGTCTAACTTGCCACTCAAAGCTCTACCAAACTATCCCTGTCTCAGGAGTTCTGATTCCGTTGGTGTTTCTGAAAACAACCTTTATGATACCTCAAGCATTTCTTTTCGCTGTTTGTGCTTTTGAAGCATTGCCCATAGCAAAGATTCTGTTCTCTTGCCTTTTAACTTTAAATTGTTTTTCTAAATTGATTTTAATGTTATATATTCAATGAGATGTTTTCATGAAACTATTTCTTAGCATTTTCCATTCAATGGCTATCAAGTCAGGCTCATTTATATCTCCATGGTGATTAAAACCTATATTTTAAATGAGCATAGAAATATATTTTACAAATTTGTGGCCAACTGCAGTGCTGTTGGAGTTCCCTAGTGTTTGGGGACTGTGCTATGATGGTTTCAATCACCAAATTCCCTGTAATGCAGCCCCATGCTTCAAGGTTATTCTGAATTTACCTTGTTATCTTTTGCATTTTCACCACTTACAAGCTTTTGCTTCAAATGTAACTACCTTTCAGTTTTTCAAATTGAAACTATAATTTTAAATAAATACATCCTCGGAACAATAAGTAGAGAGTGACGCTAAGTTTTCTAATGTCAGAATCTCTAGACTTGCTGCTATTTTCAGGCTAGCTTCAACAGGAAATGTAACTAAACATAGTTTCATGTTTGTAAATAGGATGTTCACCCAAGTACATTTGTGATGGGAAGTTCAACCAATTTGTGGAAGACAATGGTTTTGTGTATGCCTGTTCAATCAAAAATGAAATAAAAATTCTAGCTCATAAGAAAACACACTAGTTTACAAGAGAACAAACACACTGGTTGGTAAAAAGAGAAAAACCCATATCATGCTTCAAAAAAATGACCCAGTTTTTTAGAGAAGCACTAGTCCTACAGTTGGGAGTTATTAGTGCCATCTGTGATTGCAGTAGTCCATAAGGTCACCTTGATTGGATTATAGAGTTAGTGACACTTGGTTCCCCAACAACTCTGAAGTACCATATTTTCCAATCACTCAGTGCATATTCCAGTATTTTCTACTTAGGGTGTTTGAAGAATAAAATTTACTGACCCAGAATAGTATGAATCCATTTGCTTATAAGGATGTTTATAGCTAAGTATACAAATACAATGACTATCCAAGATGTTCAAACATATCTTGTTTATTTGGAACTTATAGATGTGCTTTTTGCACATTGTGTGAGAAGAAGAGATGTTAAACCTCAGGTAAAGCCTCTATTTAGGAGTGAAGGGCAAAGAGGGGCCTGAGAAGGAAATCTGCAATGTAAGAAGAAAATGAGAAGGATCCAGAGTGATGCAGGTGAAACAGCAAGAAAGGTTTAAAAGGAAATCAGTTGTCAGTGGGGAAATGAAGAAAGATAAGGGCAGAAATAGGTCTTTGGCGCTGAGATCTAGGAGATCATTGGTGTGGGGACTGCAACTGAAATTACTAGGAGTAGAATCAGGCAGTTTTAAGCAAATTCATGAGTAAATATAAACCAGTCTTTCAAAAGAACATTGCTTGAAGTAAGGAGAAAAAAATAGCACAGATGCTAAGGGCATGGAGGAATTAAAACAGGAAGGTAGAGAAAGAATTTAAGGAAGGCCAAACATAGTAATAGCTACCAACATTTGAATGCTTACCGTGTACTGTGTAGAGTTCTAAATGCTTTAGCTAATTTGCTCTTTGTAAGACACCTGTGAGATAAGTCCCACTATTTATTATCCATATTTTGGGTGAGGAGACTAAATGACATAGAGAAGTTATTCAAACAAGTAATGGTATTAGGATTTAAAGCAGGAGGTTTACCTCAAGAGACCTGCATTTAACCCCTCTGTCATACTGCCTGTGTGCTAGAGAGAAAGGACATTCAATGGAGCATTAATGTCCCTGAGCTGGTCACTGGGAGGGCTGAGATTACAGGTGTGTTGAGGAGTCAGCATTAGAGGAGGAGGAAGATGGAGGAGATGATGACATGGGAGAACTCAGTGTTTTTGAAACAGAGAAGAGGGAGGATGTGACAATTTAATGATTTTCAGTTGGTATAGAAATACCTTGCTAGGTAGAGGACCAGGGAAACAAAAGAAGAGAAGAATGGAATGGATTGGAATAATCACTGGGAGTCTGATAGGGAGTCAACTAAGGCAGAAGTAAGTAATTACCAAACAACAATGAGGGGCTGGCATAGGCAAAGGAAATGTCTGCAGTGGAGGCTGTTAGCGTCACAGCCTGGAGTCTGGAAGTGCAGGCTGTGAAGGAAGATGTTGAGACGTAATGAGGGCTGTGACATCTTAGACAGAGCTGGGATGCTCTCAAGAGCTTCACTGATATTTCTGTCTGTAATAGAAAGAAGTAAGTATAGCAGAAAGTTACAGCCATAATTGGTTTGTACTTTTTAAAATTGGATTATGATTAAAGGAAAACATTTTACCACCTTGTCTAAAAGATTAGAAAATTCTTCACTCAAGGCACTCTTCCTAACTTCAATTAATTTCCCATTTTTTTCTACTGAAATATTCCTTGTGTTATAGGGATTCAATAAACAGCGTGACTTTACTGTTATTCAAAGGATTACAGGGAACTTTATGAGATGGTAGGGATGGCAGAGGAGTCTACCTAACACAAAACATCTTATCTATCTTCTAAGTTAAGCTGATTCGGGGAGGAAAAAAGCTCTTTTTAGGGAGAATGAAACTGCCAAAATGACCTTTCAAGCTTTTCTGTCCAGACTTTGGCTCTCTATACTGGAATTTTTGACAAAACCACAGCTGGAAGACAGCAGCCAATAATACCACCCCATCGATATAGAGGAGAGATGTTTATTCCAATTAATTAAACAGAAATGTGCAACATTTACTGCTAATATATGCTTTTGTGTGGTTTTATTATTTTTTGAAAAAAAATTATTCTGAATTATTATGGGTACATAGTAGTTGTTTATGTTTATAGGGTTAATATATGCTTATTGATGATGGACTTGAAATGATCCACAACCAGGACACATTAAAGACAGAGTTTGTTCTTATTTTTCTTGGAAGAGGAAGAACAATGTTTAGACTTAAGGAAGGGTTAATACCAAGTATGTTTGGTGTATATAATACTCTTGCACCTATCACAGAGCCCCAGATAATTGAGTTGAAATTTGACTTCAGCTTTTTATTCAGTATGCTAATGAGGGTATAAAATTTGCACTCTTTGCATAAATAAACATACCCTCAAATGTGTTGTTTTTCTGCATTGACAGATGGATCACATGCTCAAAATTACAGTGAATTCTTATTCTGAGCAGCTTTAGACAGCACTCTGCAGCCACTTCTGTTGTTTACCACATGTTATAGTACTGCCTGTGCCCTGAGCCTGGGTCTCAAGGTAGCTACAGCGTGACATTTTCCTTGAACAGTGATAGGCAGAAATTAATTGACTTCATTATCCTTGGATTCTCAAAGGCTTCTGTGGCTATGCCCATTCACTAACACTGTTCTCTTGGGGTGTAAAGCTGTGTCCAATTATTCTTGTTGCATGTCATCAAGTGACTCGGTGACACCTGCAGCAGCCCTTCTTGCATTCCAATGACTCTATTTCTGAATTTATTGTGACTTGGAGACTCTAGAGGCCAATGGGATTTTTTTGAAGGAGGGCTAAGTTTTCTTTTTTCATTAGAGTGTCTGGATTTTTCCCCTTTTACTACTTTTATAAATAGAACCTTAAATGAAGGCTGAAGCTATAAGATGAACAAATAGTTTGTCTATTAAAAATACCCAAATGACCACTATAAAGATGCAAACATGACTCCAAATAATTGATTTTAATGAAATTGGGATTTCAGTGATTGCAGGTTGGCAAATTCCCTGTTATAGGCTCATCTTAGACTGCCCTCAGAGCTAAATCTCTGAACAAGATTAAGCTCATGCCTAGGATAGGAGAGAGAGGGGCTGGAAGAAAATAAGATGTTTCATTCACTTAACACTTGTAATAAACCCACAATTTAGTGCCTTGAAAATGACTTATTTTTTTCTTCACAACTTGTTGCTCCAGATCAGGGGTTGGCTGGGTGACTTTTCTGCTCCATGTGGCATCAATTTGGTTGCCTTCAGCTGGTGGCTGGGGTAGGCGGGAATGTCGAGAGAGAGAGAGAGAGAGAGAGAGAGAGAGAGAGAGAGAGAGAGAGAGAGAGAGAGAGAGAGAGAGAGAGAGAACAAACCACTCTCCATACGGTTTCTCACCATTCAGGATGTTTGTGAGTGTATGTGTGTGCACAAGCATACCTCATTTTATTGTGTATTGCTTTACACGCAGCAATTTGTATTTTTTACAAATTGAAGGTGTGTGGCAGCCCTGCAATGAGCAAGTCTGTTGGTGCCATTTTCCCAACTATATGTGCTCACTCAGTGTCTCTTTGTCACATTTTAGTAATTCTTGTAATAGTTCAAACTTTTTCATTATGTTTACATCTGTTATCATGATTTGTGATCTTTGGTGTAACTACTGTATTTGTTTCAGGGCACCATGAACTGCATCCATATAAGACTGCAAACTTACTTGATAAATGTTGTGTGTCCTGATTGTCCCACTGACCGGCCATTCCCTTTTCCTGAGGCCTCCCTATTCCCTGAGACACAACGATGTTGAAATTAGGCCAGTTAATAACCTGACCATGGCCTCTAAGTGTTGTACATATCTCATTTTAAATCAAAAGCTAGTCATGCTTAAGCTTAGTGAGGAAGGCATGTTGAAAGCCAAAACCCAGGGAGGAGGAGTGGATGTTGCAACTCAGATCTGAAGGCTATCTGCTGACAGAATTTCCTCTCCCTTGGGGGACATCAGTCTTTTCCATAAGGCCTTCAAGTGTTTGGGTGAGGCCCACCCACATTACAGAGGATAATCTGTTTTACTCAAGTCTACTGATGAAATATTAATATAATCTAAAAAATATTTTCACAGCAACATAGGAGTATTTGACCAAATACCTGGGTACCATGGGCTAGCCAAGTTGACACATAAAATTAACCATCAAACTCTCCATGTGTTTTCTCCTGCAGTAGTTTAGCTCAAGCTTCTTTACAGCATGACGGCTGGCTTCCCAGATAGAGAAAATCTGTCAGACCTGGGCTCAGAAGTCCCAGGATATTGTCACTATTGCATTCTATTGGTCAAAGAAAATCACAGGTCTAGCTCATAGTCAAGGGGAAAAATAGAAATCTACTTCATGCTGCCAGGAATAGCATATGTGGGCAAGGATGAGAAGAATAACTGGAGACTCACTATCACTTCCCTCAGAGACTTCCCTCTGACCACAGCAATTCTTGCCCCTGTTCTGAAAGCCTTATCATGGTTGCGGCATTAGGTTCATGTTCAAGGTCCAAGATCTCATTATCTAAATCAGGTATATCTGAGGTTGAGGTTCCCTTATGTATAGCTTCTCTTGATCCAGGAACTTGTACCTAAAATGATACCTTCTGTGTAATCTCCGCTCTAATATACATCGATGAGACAGGGATTATTGTATCTTTGATATAGACTTGGATGTTCAAAAGGAGGGAAAAAAGAGGCATGTGGCAATTACTGCTTCATAGCAAATTTGAGCTCCATCTGGGAACATATTACTCATTACCTCAACCCTAGGGGCAAAGAATGCTTCCTGAAATGCTTCTCTGGATGTGGTTTTTCTATTCCATTGTTTTCAGTGGCTCTTGATTCTGTCCTCCAAGTTGTCCAGCCCTTTCCATAAGAAATGGCCTATGTTTGCAAACTAAGTAGCATTCTCAGGCTTTTTTTTATGCCATTAAATTTTGGATGCCCAGAGTCTTTTTTCTGTTTTGTCCTGCCACTCTCCCTTTTAGTATCCTTTAAAAACTTTGTGGTTTTCTCATGTATTCAATGATATTCCATTCCATTAAGCAGAAGCTATTTCACCAAATTTATTTTTTTTTAATTTTTTTATTTCAGAAAATTTAGGAGGTACAAGTGTCTTTTGTTACATGGATGAATTGTATCATGCTGAAGTCAGGGCTTTTAGCGTAACTGTCACCAGAGCAGAGTATATCGTATCCAATAGGTAGATTTTTATCCCTCACCCTCCTCCTACAATCAATCCTTCTTAGTTTTCAATGTCCATTACACCTCTTTATGACCATATATATCTCTCATTTAGCTTCCACTTATAAGTGGGAACATCTGTATTTGTTTTTCTATCCTGAGATATTTAGTAATGGGCTGCAGTTCCATCCAAGTTGCTGCAAAAGACATTATTTCATTATTTCTTGTGGCTGAGTAGTACTCATGGTGTGTGTGTGTGTGTGTATACATATACATACATATATGTATATGTATATACACACCACATTTTCTTTATCCACTTATATGTTGACAGGCACTTAAGCTGGTTCCATATCTTTGCAATTGTGAATTGTGCTGCCATAAACATTTGGGTGCAGGTATCTTTTTGATATCTTTTGACTTCTTTTCTTGTGGGTAGATACCCAATAGTGGGATTGCTTGATTGAAAGATCTCTACAGAGGGAACCACAAAACATTGATGAAAGAAATAAATCATAGATGACACAAATTGGAAAACATCCCAACATTGTTTAAATGTCTATATTGTTCAAAGTGGTGTACAGACTCAACATAATTCCCATCAAAATTCTAATGTCATTTTTCAAGAGTTCAGAAAAAATAATTCTAAACTTCATATGGAACCAAAAAAGACTCTGAATAGCCAAAGTAATCCTAAGCAAAAGTACAAATCTAAAGGAATTACATTTACCTAACTTCAAATTATACTACAATGTTATAGTAAAGAAAACAGCATGGTATTGGTTCCACATGGACATGGAACAGAATGGAGAACCTAGAAATAAAATCATATGGGTATGACAACCTGATTTTCAACACAGCACATTAAAACATATACTGGGGAAAGGACATCCTATTTAATAAATGGTGCTAGGAAAATTGAATAGCCAAGAAGAAAACATAGCAAAAACTCCTCTAGACATAAGTTTAACCGAAGCATTTATGAAGAAAACCCCCAAAGCAAATACAGTAATAATAAAAATAAATGAGGCTTAATTAAAATAAAAAGTTTCTGTACAGCAAAGGAAATAATCAACAGAGTGAGTAGACAACCCACAAAGTGAGAGAAAATATTTGCAAACTATACATCTAACAAAGGGCTAATATCCAGAATATACAAAGAACTCAAACAATCAGCAATAAAAAACAAATAACCCCATCAAAAAGTGGGTAAATGATATGAACAGATATTTTTCCAAAAGAAGATAGAGAAATGTCCAATAAACATAAGGCAAAATATTCAACATCACTAATTATCAGCAAAATGTTAATTAAAACCACAATGATATAACACCTTACCCCTGTTAGAATTGCAATTATCAAAAAGTCAAAAATAATGGAAGTTGGTGAAGTTGCGGTGCAAAGGGAACACTTACACACTGTTGGTGGGAATGTAAACTAGTACGACTGCTATGGAAAGCTGTATGGAGATTCCTCAAAGAACTGAAAATAGACCTACCATTCAATGCAAATCTCCTTAAGACATACACTTTTCTTCTTTAGGCTGAGAGTCAAAATATATGTGTGAAAGCAACATCTTTAAGAGTTTTTGACACTATTCTAGCTGGGTGGATTTGACTACCACATCCTTGATTTGATATTCATCTGAGGCCACATTTTATTAGTGCTCTAGATTTGATCAGAAGCCATTTATGTATTATTTCAGCATATTATAGAGGTACAAATGTTTAGGTTACATATATTGCCTTTGCCCCACACGAATCAGAGCTTCAAGCATGTCCATCCTCCAGATGATGCACACCCCACCTATTAGGTGTGAATATAACCATTCCCTCCTCCCTCCTTCTACCTGCCCGACACCCAATGAATGTTACTACCATATGTGTACATAAGTGTTGATCAGTAATACCAATTTGATGGTGAGTACATGTGGTACTTGTTTTTCCATTCTTGTGATACTTCACTTAGTAGAATGTGCTCCAGCTGTATCCAGGATAATATAAGAGGTGCTAGATCACCTTTTTTTGTGGCTGAGTAGAACTCCATGGTATACATATAACACATTTTATTAATACTTTCATGTATTGATGGGCACTTGGGTTGTTTCCATATCTTTGCAATTGTGAATTGTGCTGCTATAAACATTCTAGTACAGGTGTTTTATAGAATGTCTTGTTTTCCTTTGAGTAGATGCCCAGTAATGGGATTGCTAGATCAAATGGTAGCTCTACTTATAGCTCCTTAAAGTATCCCCATATTACTTTCCACAGAGGTTGTACTACTTTGCAGTCTCACAGGCATTGTATGAGTGTTCCTATCTCTCCACATCCATGCCAAAAATTATTATTTTGGGATTCTTTGATGAAAGCCATTTTAACTAGAGTTAAGGGATATCTCATTATGATTTTGATTTGCATTTCCTTGATGATTAAAGATGTTGAGCATTTTTTCATGTTTCTTGGCCATTAGTCTGTCTTCTTTTGAAAGGTTTCTATTCATGTCCTTTGCCCACTTTTTATTGGACTTGTTTGGTTTTTTTTTCTTGCTGATTTTTGTATAGATTGTGGTTATCAGCCCTTTATCAGATGTGTAGCATGTGAATATTTTCTCCCATTCTGTAGGTTGTCTGTCTGCTCTCTTGATAGTTTCCTTGGCTGTGCAGAGGCTGTTTAATTTGATCAGGCCCCATTTATTTATTTTTGTTCTTGCTGTGATTGCTTTTTTAAGCAAAAATAATAAATTGGGAGCCATCAGTTTACCAGGCTTCAAGCTATACTACCAGGCTATAGTAACTAAATAGCATGGTACTGTCACAAGAACAGAGACATAGACCAATGGAACAGAACTGAGAATCCAGATATAAAACCACCATCATATAACCATCTAATCTTTGACAAAGCAAACAAAAACACACACTGGGGGAAAGAATCCTTATTCAATAAATGGTGCTGGGAAAATTGGATAGATACATGCAGAAGACTGAAACAGGATCCACACTTTTCACCTCTCACAAAAATAAACTCAAAATGGATAACGGACTTAAACTTAAGGCATGAAATTATAAAAATTCTAGAAGGACATGTTGGAAAAACTCTTATAGGCATTGGCCTAGGGAAAGAATTTATGAAGAAGACCTCAGAAGCTATTTTTTATTCTGAGAACCTTCTGCCATCTGAAAAGGCTGAGAATGAGAAATAATTTTACTTTCAAAGCCAGTAAGTTCTGACTTGGACTTTGTGGTTCAAAACAATGATTTCTTATTTCTCATGGATAGGATTTGCCTGTATATGTCTTTTGCTCCATGTGGCACTGATTAGATCAATTATTTGGCTACATTTGGTCAGTAATTAATCTGGGCTGGAACATTCAAGGAAGATTCACTCACATATTTGGCACCTCTGAGCTTTCAGAAAAGGGGCAAGAACATGTCATCAGCTTGGGCTTCCTCATAGCATGGCAGATTCAACCTGGTAAAACTTTCTTTGTTTTTTATTTGTTTTAGAGACAGGATCTCACATTGTCACCTAGGCTGGAGTGCAGTGGTGCAATCATAGTTCACTGAAACCTTGAACTCCTGGGCTCAAGTAAGGTAGCTAGGATTACAGGTGCACACCACCATTCCAAGCTATTTTCTTTTGGTTAAATTTTTGTAGAGATGGGTTTCACTATGTTGCCCAGGCTAGTCTTGAATTCCTGGCCTTAAGTGATCCTCCTGCCTTGGCCTCCCAAAGCATTGAGACTATAGGCACGAGCCACCATACCCATCCTGGTCAGACTTTTCATATGGAGATTGGCTCTAAGCAAAGGTATTTTAAAAGAGCAAGCCTACCCAATATGCAAGTGCTTATCAAGCCTTTGCTTGTGTCATGTTTTCTAATGTCCTTTTGGCCAAAGCAAGTCATGTGGCTAAGCCAGAATCTACATGAAGTGGACTATATAGGCGTAGGAATACCAAGAAGTAGCTTTTATTAAGGGCACTTATGTAACAGTCTCCCATGTGGAATGATTTTATAGTCTGACAGAATGAATTTCTTATCTTCTACCTTTTATTAGTGGTGTGACTTAGAAGAGCAAAACCATGCGTCTGGGCTTCTTATGTGCCGCTTGTAAAATAGCATGACAGATACACTACTAGATCTTTGCAACAATTGTACACACACACACACACACACACACACACACATACACACACAGTACCCACAGTGATACTCAGAAAATGGTTACTTTGTTTTAGTGGTGTATTTGGCAGACCAGCAGTTAGTTATTGATGGACTAACTATGGTTTTATCATATCAGGGCCAGGTTGTAATCAGAAATCAGTGCTTGTGTAAATCAAGGTGATTAAGGGTAAAAAGGTAAAAACTTAGAAGGAAAGGTAAATATAAGAGAAAATTTGTTCTTGGTCAAAAGCTCTTGTCCTTGGGAGAAGTGGAGGTTGGGATCAGGGCTCACAGTGATAAGGGAATACACAGTGATTATTAAGATTAGAACAAGACAATAAATGAGAATTCTGTGTGGTCCCAAAAGGCAATATCAGGACACTCTTATGGATCCAAACCAAATATAAAAGCTTAGGAAGTCAGAGAGCAGAAATCAGGGACCCAGGCAAGAAATCTAGGAATCAAGAATTAGATTTGGCAGTGTGTTAAAGCAAATAGTTATGGGGCCCAGAGGCAAGAGAAAAATTTGATAGCTTCGAAAGCTTTTGGAATCAGAAACTCCAAACATTATAATAGCCAAAACGAGAAATTGGTTTCAGTATTTGGGCAGATCTTGACCCACAGGTTGCAAAAGACAACTGGTTAGAATAGGATCGGAGCAAATAGGTAGCTCCTGACATGCATTGAAACCCTTTTAAATTTTCATGGTATTCTAGTTGTCCCTTCACTTATTTTATGATCTGGTCTTTAACTGATTGGGAATATGATGTTTCCCTAAAGAAGGGCCTCCTACACAGAAACTGTCAGGCTATAAAGCTGTCTATGGCATTTGTGGTACCCATACAGCTCAGAAAAGTGATGCTGTCTCTGCCATCTTTTGTTCCAACTGCAGAATAGCCCATTTTTTTTGGTTAGAGCAATCATCTTCCTTGAATATGTTCCTACCCAGAGGGAAATTGGAAATGCCAATGCTCCTGTCTGAGTCTCAGTTGCACAAGTGAGGATTTTTCTGAATCATCCTGAGCATCTTATCTTTCCTCATGCTGATTATTATTTCAGCCTGAAAGCTTATACTATCTTATGAAGCCGCATTGTACTTTCATTTTTCATTGAAATATTCTGAATAGAATAAAATGAAACCATTTAAAGTCATGTTTAAGAAGAGTAGAGTTTCTTGATTAAAAAGGGGACACTTAGAGTGGCATTTTAAAGAAATACATTTAAAGAAAAAAGAAAGAAGTACACATTCATGCAGTTTTTGCTGCAGAGGGTAGTTTCTTTTCTTATCATTAGATACATTAAGAAATTCCATTAGTTTCTTTAAAGATTTTGATTGTGATGTATCTTAGGTATTGATAGGGGGTTATTTTTAAATGTGATTTATCTTTACATAGTATTATCAATTTTTATAGCTTCTCTGAGAATTCTTGGTAATGTATCAGGACATGAGCATTTCCATTCCATAATAGAATTTTTATTAATCCTGACTTCACGTACCATTGCCATAGTAATGACTTGGTTAGTGGCTATAACCATCAGTGTTATGAAAATCTACAGCCGCTAAATATGTAGTATGAAATTTTAATATCGATTGAAGCCTTTATTTCTCTACTACCTAATTTCTTTTTGGACCCTGAGTCTGAGGAAACTGTAACTGTTAATTAGAGTAATCACTTTTTTTTTTCTTTCTATCTTTTTTTGAACATTTTTTTTTATTTTGGCATATTATGGGGGTACAGGTTTTAAGGTTTCAATAAATGCCTTTCCCCTATCCCCCCACAAGTCTGAGTTTTCAGCATGACCATCCCCCAGATGGTGCATATCTCACTCATTATGTATGTATATACCCGCCCCCTGCCCCCCTACCACCTGCCTGATACCCTATTACTATAGTACCTATGTGTCTGCTTAGGTGCTGCTCAGTTAATACCAGTTTGCTGGTGAGTATATGTGGTGCTTGTTTTTCCATTCTTGGGATACTTCACTTAGTAGTATGGGTTCCAGCTCTAACCAGGAAAATATAAGATGTGCTATACCATCATTGTTTCTTAGAGCTGAATAATACTCCATGGTATACATATACCACATTTTATTAATCCATTCTTGGATTGATGGGCACTTGGGCTGTTTCCACAGCCTTGCAATTATGAATTGTGCAGAAGTCCCCAAAGGCAATCACAGCAGCAACAAAAATAAATAAATGGGACATGATCAAACTAAAAAGCTTCTGCACAGCCAAAGAAACAATCACGAAAGTAAACAGACAACCTACAGAATGGGAGAAAATTTTTGCATCCTATGCATCTGATAAGGGGCTGATAACTAGAATATACTTAGAACTCACGAAAATCAGCAAGCAAAAATCAAATAACCCTATTAAAAAGTGGGCAAAGGACTTGAACAGAAACTTTTCTAAAGAAGACAGAAGAATGGCCAACAAACATATGAAAAAATGCTCAACATCTCTAATCATCAGGGAAATGCAAATCAAAACTACAATGAGATATCACTTAACTCCAGTGAGAATGGCCTTTATCAAAAAGTCTCAAAACAATAAATGCTGGTGTGGATGCGGAGAGAGAGGAATGCTCCTACACTGCTGGTGGGACTGCAAACTAGTTCAACCTCTGTGGAAAGCAATATGGAGATACCTTAAAGCGATACAAGTGGATCTACCATTTGATCCAGCAATCCCATTACTGGGCATCTACCCAAAAGATCCAATGACACTCTACAAAAAAGACACCTGCACTCGAATGTTTATAGAGTAATCACGTTTTTAAAAAGTCTGTAATTAATGTTTTTGATGATGATGTCACCAATCAGGAAACAGGATCTCTACACTCTGTTCTGATGCTGCTTTATGACCTAGACCTGTCAGCAAACTTTTTATGTAAAGGGCCTGATAGTATATATTTGCAGCCTTGAGGGCCACACTATCTCTGTCACAAATACGGGACTGCCATGTGGCACAACAGCAGAAAGGGACCTGTGCATAGATGCTCATTTTGAATATCTACATAGTATCAGCAGAAAAGAAACAGCCTAATGAAACTTAGCATGGTACCGACTCTTAGGCATAAAATGAAGAAATGTATAGAAGAAAACATTGGCACAAAAACTTTTGGAAGCATGTATTTCTTTTTCTGGCCCTTATGAATAGCATTCCATTTTTACACAGGCCTCTCTGTTTTCTCCAGGTATTATTTGTTCTCGTGCAGTAACTGTCTAGAGCACACGTCAGCAAACCACTGCCACGGGCTAAATCTAACCCCTTGTTTTTTCCTCTCATGCCACATAGATATTCAAAAGAGGGGTCTGTGCATAGGTCCTTGGCCCCACACATCAGCTTTCTGGAGCTCCACTCCTCCCTCCAAATAGTGCTGGCCAGTTGGGATGAGCTGTCCACTTTCTTTTGTTTGGAATCCCCCATGAAAAATAACATCTTTTGTGAAATGACTGCTGGAACTAATTGGGGTCTTTTGTGATTGCAGACCTGTTTTCCTCAGTGAAGCTAGCAGGTGTTGCTGGTCAGGAATCAGAATTACAATCTGGTCTTCATTAGCACCGTGCTTGCACCAATCTACTCCTAAAAATCTGTGCAGCTTGAGATAAATTTTTTCTGTGAAATGACATAAGTCATCTGGTAGCATCTGCCTCACCTACACATGGCCTCTGGGCCATGCAAAGCACACTTTTTACTGCTGTTGTTGGAACTGAGATGCTTTTAAGAAGTTTGAGTTTATTTTAGATAATAATAATTGGATACTTTACTAGTATTTACTATGAGGGTTTGAGAAATCATTACTATTTATAAAACTGAATAAAATAAAAATAATTTAGAACTAAAATTAATCTCAAAATTACAAATTAGTTAGGTACACTCTGTTATAGAAAAAATCAGTCTGCATCACAATGTTTAAAACAAATATGGCATTTCACTATATCTTTATAAATGTCTGATGCCAAATGAGAAAATTACATAGCTCCCATCATATTTCAACTGCTGTCAGGTCAAATCTACCTTGGAGCAAATAAAGTTTCAGAATTCAAAAAAATTACAAATATGAGTTTGTAGTATTAATTATTCCCTGATTATTCAGTATTTCCGGTTTTTATTTATTACTATTTAATCATAACTGATAAAGGTGTCTGTCAGCTTAGGATCTAGTGATGTTGAGCTCTTTATGGATGTCTCTATATTAGTGGAGAAAACAAGGGGATTTATCTAATGTTCAACACATTCAGAAGCAAGGATGTTTAAGACTTTAAACCTGACACTATCTCCAACCCCCTAGGCTCTCTCTTTGATCCTCAGAGTAGGGACCCAGGAATGTAACAATTTGTCTATGTTGCCTACTTAAATACAGAAATTCAGGTATAAGATATAATTGTTTATGTTATATATGCTTTTAAAATAGAACATCCATCAATTACAGTGTTGAGATCATCTGCAACCTTTACATCAATGTATAAAAGAAATTGCTTAACTTATTTATGTCACATATTAAAGCTGTATATATGGAAATAAAATGGACTTTCCCCAAGCACAATATATTCAGATTAGAAAGGGTAGAACAAACATGAAAAAGAAGAAGTGAAGTTAGACTAGGAAATCCCTGCACCTTCCAAAAAAAAATCGTACCTGAGGTAAAGATTGAATGGCATAAAAAAACTCAGATGTGGTCACTAAACCTCTATAAATGCTACCGAAACAAGAACAAAATGCACAAGAACCAAGTTATCTATGCAGTAGGCTTTTCCAACACCAACCCTGTGACCAAATGAGGCAAGAGGGAGTATGTAAGGTAAATGAAAACCATATACAGTACCATATCCCTTCCTGGGGAATGCTCAGCTCTTTTGGTGTATTTGCATCTGACTGCTCTTACTTTGTGAAAACATAATGTGCTGGGAAAAGTCATGTCTGAATCAACATAATGTCCATGGTATATTGACATTTATCCCTAATTTATCAATTCTCGAAGAATTTATCTTTGCATGTACCAGGCACTGTTGTAAGCCCTTTGTGTGCTTTATTGCATGGAATCTTCACAATAGCTGGGTGAGGAGGGAGCTAATGTCATTACTGTTTTACAAATGATGAGACATCAAAGTTAACTCGCTAAAGGCCTTGAGGAAATATATAATCCCAATTTTCAGGAAGAAGAGGAAAGTAAAATCCCCTTAGGGAATAGGACATTAATCTTATTTCCTTTAGTTCTTTTTGCAAATGCTACTTTCATAGAGGCTGTCCACTGATCCCTATCTAAAATTACTCCCCTCTCTCCAGACTTTTGTTTAAAAAAAAAAAAAAATGAAGGACACAATTTAGATACTCCAAAGCCCCTCCAAAGATACTCCAACTGCCCCTTAGATACCAAGCGAAAATTTCGGTTATCCCGATTTCCCCAAAATGCTAACTCTAATCATAAATAACACGTAAAACATAAGCTTTTCATCCTCGTAAGTGTGATTCAGTGAAATTAAACCAATCAGCTACAGCCATGGGCAATATACGTAACCTTAACATTTGTACCCCCATAATATGCTGAAATAAAAAGAAAATAAAAAATAAAAATAAATAAAAAGATAAACAGCTCTACTGTAATATAGATCTGCAGGGCTTTCACAGGGCAGAGAAGTTACACCTAGTCTGTGTGACCCCCAAAAAGCTAAACACTGGTGGTAATGAAAGGGAAGCAGATCTCTCCACAGAGACATGAAACTTGCTCTGTTTTATTCATCTTTGGTTCATCAGCACTGAGAAGAGTCTCTGACACATGTCACTCTTATGAACATGCTAGAACATAAGCTCTTTGAGAGCAAAGATCTTTGTCCAAGCACTTAAATCAGTGCCTGCCACATGGCAGGTGCTTAATAAATATATTAATTATGTATTTTACATTAAATATAAAGCATAGTAAAATTTAAGTAGAATATGTATATGTATAATAACAAAATGGAGAGACAAAGAATATTGCCAATTATTTATGGTATGAACAGAAAATTATTTGCTGGATTTTAAATTGTAATATTCAATAGTTGAGGATTTTTTCATAGTTGACTATATCTTATATTCATGTTGATGACTGTGATTATTATTTTCAGCTGTTTTGTGCAATGGTTACCCATTCTTATGTGGTGAACATACATTTTTATCCCATGATATTTGTAATCTAACTTATAAAACTCATTTGCCTTGAGGTTTCAAGTGATTTGTTACTCTGTCATTCAAGGAAACCCATGATAACAAATCAAACCATTGAGAACAGATTTCATCTTTCATTGTTTACAGTGGTAACTGAGGGGGATGTTTTGAAAAATCATCTTATAATTAACCTAGAAAGTAATATTTAGAGGCCAAAATCTAACAAAAGAACAAATAATTAAAAATCTAGTTTTTAAATGCTTATAAAAATTCTATGTACCTTTTATTGTAAAGCTTTAGCAATTTTAATATTCTCAGAATCAAGAAAAAGGAAAAGTTGCTTTATAACCTTGAAGGAAAAAAGTCTATATCCCTGAATTTAAGTGTTAGGGATGAACATATTTTGAATGCATTCCTGAGGGAGTATATGCTAACTATGAAAAGCAATAGCCTATTAAATGCTGAGAAATTTGCAGTTTATTTGAAGGGGATATGATAATTGATTTTAGCTACATGTTATTTATAAGGGATAGCATTTTCTTTTGATTATTTAGTTTCAGAACAGAGAAAAGAAGCACTTAATTATGAAAAGGTTAGTGAATACTTAGTGGTATGAATCATCCTGTTTATAGCACAGAACAATGGGGGAAATTTCTATCCTGGAGTGGTACCGTATAACTTTAATGTCCTATGCCATCATCATCATGATGTTTGCTGATGTTTCATCATCATCATCATCATTATGATAATGTGTTGACTATACATGGTTTCTGTCTCTGAGGATCACTTAGCAATTTATGAATTTGTTTTAATTAGTGTTCTTTGCTTCCTCATAGCTTGGTGAACATATTGCTATAACCCTAGTTTTAGAGCCAACCTAGGTAAAATGGTGAGAGAAGCTCTGTTTTGTTTCAGTGACTCTTCTGCTTGATGGGACCTCCTCTTTTCATGGCACCTTATTTCTCCTTCTTTTATTTAAAAAGAAAATCATTATAAATGTTCTATTTAAAAAGGCATAATGGAGAATTTGAAATATGCACAAAAATACAGAGGATAGTATAATGCAAGTGCTAAATGCTAAGTGTTCACCATCCAGCCTCAGCAGTTCTTGTTTCATCTAATTCTTGTTTCATCTGTATTACCTGAAACAGCTGTATTACCTGTATTATCTGAAACAGCTAATGCTTGTTTCATCTGTATTACCATCCACATCTTCCTCCACTAGAGTTATTTTCAAGCAAAGTCAATATGTAATATGCCTTCATCTATAAGTATTTTAGTATGGGTCTAAAAATAGTCTTTTAAACATTACCTCAAAAACATCGGAATGTTTGTACATTTTCCTAATAAATTTTCTAATAGCTTCTTAATACTGGACTTCTGATTTTTAAGATAATTTTAATGTTTTCTTTGAAATTGTTCAATTTCTTTGAAATTGTTCTAAATGAGGTTAACAGATTGAAATAATTATGTGTCTTAATTCTCTTTCAGACTATAAATTTCCCTTCTATCTACTCTCTGCAATTTTTTTTTCTTGAAAAAAAAAAAAACTAGGCCGGGCACGGTAGCTCGCACCTGTAATCCTAACACTCTAGGAGGCAGAGGTGGACAGATTGCTCAAGGTCAGGTGTTCGAAACCAGCCTGAGCAAGAGCAAGACCCCGTCTCTACTATAAATAGAAAGAAATTAATTGGCCAACTAATATATATATATATAGAAAAAATTAGCCAGGCATGGTGACGCATGCCTGTAGTCCCAGCCACTTGGGAGGCTGAGGCAGAAGGATTGCTTGAGCCCAGGAGTCTGAGGTTGCTGTGAACTAGGCTGACTCCCTGGCACTCACTCTAGCCTGGGCAACAAAGTGAGGCTCTGTATCAAAAAACAAAAAACAAAAAAACAAACTGAGTTGTATATTCTGCATAGTTTCTCACAGATTGGATTTAGCTCTTTGTATCTCTTTGGTGTTGTTCAGCATAGTCACCTGCCCCTTGAATTTTGTACAATTAGTAGTTAAATGTGAAGGCTTGATGAAAGACTTGTGTTTCATTATTTTGAGAGGGTAAGCATATTTTGTTTTTCAGGTCTTTTTCTCAGCTTTATTAAGGTATAAATAACAAATAAAAATTATATATATTCAAGGTACATGGCATGATTATTTAACATACATATACATTGCATAATGCTTACCACAATCAAATTAATCAGCGCATCCATTCCCACACATAGTTACCCCCTCCCCGTGTGTGCGTGTGTGTGTGTGTATTTGTGTGTGTGTATTTGTGTGTGTGTGTATTTGTGTGTGTGTATGACGAGGATACTTAACATCTATTCTCTTAACAAATTTAAAGTAAACAATTCAGTATTGTTATCTATAGTCACCATTCTGCATATTAAGTCCCTAGAATGTACTGACCAACATTATTCCATTTTCCCCCCACCTCAGACCCTGAAAACCACCACTCTCTACCTCTATGAATTCAACTATTTTAGATTCCACATATAAATAAGATATACATTTGTCTGTCTGTATCTGCTTTATTTCACTTAGCACAATGTTCTCCAGGTTCATCCATGTTTTCTCAAATGAGAGAATTTCCTTTTTATGGCTGAATTATATATATATATATATATATATATATATATATATATATATATACCATATTTTCTTCATTCATCAATGTACAGTTAGGTTGGTTCCATATCTTGGCTATTGTGAATAATACTACAATAAACATGATAGAATTATCCAGCCTGACAGTATCTTTGACATGATGATTTCATTTCCTTTGAATATATACCCCAAAGTGAGATTTATGGATCATATGATAGCTCTATTTTTAATTTTTTTGGAAATTTCATACTGTTTCTTATAATGGAAACAATTTGCATTCTTACCACCAGTGTGCAAGGGCTCCCTTTTCTTCATATTCTCACCAACACTTTTCATAGCCATCCTAATAAGTGTGAGAAGATATCTCATTGTGGTTTTGATGTGCATTTCCCTAGCTATTAGTGATGTTGAGCACCTTTTCATATACCTGTTGGTCATTCTTTTGTCTCCTTTGGAGAACTGTCTATTTGAGTCCCTTGCCCATTTTTTAAATGGGTTATTGGGCTTTTATTTATTGAGTTGTAGAAGGTCCTTGTATATTTTGAACATTAATCCCTTATCAGGTACAGTTGACCCTCCATATCTGTGGGTTTTGCATCCACAAATTCAAATGAACACAAATCAGAAATATTTGGAAAAAAATAAAAATAACAATACAACAATAAAATAATATAAATAAAAATAATACAGTATAACTATTTACATAGTATTTATATTATATTAGGTATTATAAGTAATCTAGAGATGGTTTAAAGTATACAGCAGGATGTGTGTAGATTATATGCAAATATTATACCACTTTATATAAGGAACTTGAGCAACCAAGGATTTTGGTATCTGAGAGGGTTGAGGGGAAGTCTGGAACCAATCCCTCATGGGTATTGAGGTACAAGTGTACATAGTTTGCAAATACTTTCTATCAGTCCATTTTTGATTGTTGCCTTTGGTGTGCAGAAGCTTTTTTGTTTGTTATAGTCCAACTTGTATATATTTTTATTTTGTTGCCTATGCTTGTGGTGTCATACTAAAAAAAAATTATTGTCAAGACCAAGAGCAATGTCAAGAAGCATTTCCCCCATGTTTTCTTCTAGGAGTTTTATGACTTCAGGTTTTTAATTACTTTCAAATTAATTTTTGTTTATGGTATAAAATAAAGGTCCAATTTTATTCTTTTGCAAGTGAATATCCATATTTTTCCAGTACCACTTATTGAAGATACTATCCTTTTCCTATTGTATATTCTTTGTATCCTTGTCAAAAATGAATTGACTATATATGCATGAGTTTATTTCTAGGATCCCTATTCTGTTCCATTGCTCTATGTCTGTTTTCATTCCAGTACCATACTGTTTTGATTACTAGAGCTTTGTAATATAATTTGAAATCAGAGACTATGATGCCTCTAGTTTTATTCCTCTTTTTCAAGATTGCTTTGGTTATTTGGGGTCTTTTTTGATGAATTTTAGGACTGTTTTCTCTATTTTTGTGAAAAATGCCATGGGAATTGTGATAGGGATTACATTGAATCTATAGATCTACTTTGGGTATATGGACATTTTAATAATATTATATCTTCCAGTCTGTGAAAATAGGATACATTTCCATTTCTTTGTTCATCAATTTCTTATAGTTTTTAATGTAGATATCTTTCCTAAGGAATGTATTCCTATCTTTCTCCTTGGAATGTATTCCTAAATATTTTACTTATTTTTTGATGTGATTGTAAATGGGATTGTTTTTCTTAATTTTTTTTCCAGATAGTTTGTTGTTAGTAAAAAGAAATGCAACTAGATTTTGTACATTGATTTTGTATCTTGCAAATTTACTGAATTAGTTTATTCTAACAGCTTTTTGATGGAGTCTTTAGGGACTTTTTATATATAAGATCCTGTTATCTGCAAAAAGAGAAAATTTAACTTTTTCCTTTCTGATTTGGATAAATTTTATTTCTTCTTCTTGTCTAATTGCTCTGGCTAGGTCTTTTATTACTGTGTTAAAGAGAAGTGGCAAAGGTGGGCATCCTTGCCTTGTTTCAGATCTTAGGGGAAAATCTTTCAACTTTTCACCATTGAATCTGATGTTAGCTGTGGGCTTGTCAAATATAGCCTTTAATATGTTGAAATTCATTCCTTCCATACCTAATTTGTTGAAAGTTTTTGTCATAAAAGTTTGTTGAATTTTGCCAAATACTTTTTCAGCATCTATTGAGATGATTATAGATTATATAATTTTCTTCATTTTGTTAATAGGGTGTATTACATTTATTGATTTGCATATATATCCATACTTGCATATCCTTGATAAATCTCACTTGATTATGGTGAATGGTAATTTTAATATGCTCTTGAATTCAGTTTGCTAGTATCTCATTGAGGATTTTTGCATCTATGTTCATCACAGATATTGGCTTATAATTTTCTTTCCTTATAGTGTCCCTGTCTCCTTTTGTTACAAGCGTATTGCTGGCCTCATAAAATGAGTTTGGAATTGTTATCCCCCCTTCACATTTTTTGGAAGAGTTCAAGAAGTATTAGAGTTAATTTTTTAAATACTTGGTATAATTCACCCATGAAGCCACCTGGACCTGGGCTTTTCTTTGTTAGGAGGTTCTTGATTACTGATCTAATCTCCTTAATTGTTACTGGTCTACTAAGGTTTTCTATTTCTTCATGATTCAGTCTTGGTAGGTTGTATGTTCCTGGGATAAATAAATGTATATGTTCCTAGGATAAATAATGGATAAATTTATCCATTTTGTCTAGGTTATATAATTTGTTGGCAAATAATAGTTCACTGTAATCTGTTATGGTCCTTTTATTTGCATTAAATTTTATTTATTGATTTTCATGTATAATTTTATTTATTGGATTCCTCTCTCCTTTCTTCTTAGTTGGTCTACCTAAAGGTTTGTCAATTTTGTTTATTTTTTTTAAATCAACTTTTAATATCATTACTTGTTCCTATTGTCTTTCTAGTCTCTCTTTCATTTATTTCTATTCTAATCTTTATTTCCTTTTTTTTTTCCTGCTAACTTGGGCTTAGTTTGTTCTTTTTCTAGTCCTTGAGATGTGAAGTTAGGTTATTTATTTAAGATCATTTTTTAAATGTGGGCATTTATTGCTATAAACTTCCCTCTTAGCATTGCTTTTGCAGTATCCCATAAGTTTTGGTATGTTGAGTTTCCATTTTTATTTGTCTCAAGGTACTTTTTGATTTCCCTGTGATTTCTTCTTTGACCCATTGGTTGTTCAGGTATGGGTTGTTTAATTTCCACATACGTGTGAATTTCCCAAAATTCCTTCTGTTATTGATTTTTTGTTTTCTACCATTGTGGTCAGCAAAGATACCTGAGATAATTTCAAACTTCTTAAATTTGTTAAGACTTATTATCTGGCCTAACATAGGTTCTATCTAGAAGAATGTCCTGTATGTACTTGAGAAGATTATATATACTGTTGCTGTTTTATGGAAATGTTCTGTATGGGTCTGCTAGGCCTGTTTGGTGTATAGTGTTATCCAAGTCCACTGTTTCCTTATTGATTTTCTGTCTGATGATCTCTTCATTGTTGAAAGTGGGGTACTGTAGTCCACTACTATTATTGTATTGCTGTTTGTTTTACTCTTCAGTTCTATTAATATTGACTTCATATATTTAGATGTTCTAGTATCAGGAGTATACATATTTACAATTGTTATAGTCTCATGATAAATTGACCTTTTTATCATTATATGATTATACTAAATATTCTTTGTTTCTTGTGACATATTTTGATTGAAAGTCTATTTTGTTTGATATAAGTATAGCTACCCCTGCTATATATTTATTGCCATTTGCATGAAATATCTTTTCTCATTCCTTTACTTTTGGTCTATGTCTATCCTTAAGGCTTAAGTGAGTCTCTTACAAGAAGCACATTGTTGGTTCTTTTTTTTTTTTTTTTGCTTTAATTTATTTAGCCACTATGTGTCTTTTGATTGGAGAATTAAATCCTTTAACATTTAAAGTAATTATTGATAGGTAAGGATTTATTATTGCCATTTAAAAATTGTTTTCTGATTTTTTGGTAGTTTCTGTGTTCCTTTCTTCCTTTATTTCCGTCTTCCCTTGTGATTTGTTGATATTTTTCAGTGGTATGCTTTGATTCCTTTTTTGTACTTTGTGAGCCTATTAGAGAGTTCTTTTGTTGTTATTGTTACCATGGGCTTTCAAAAAACACCTTATAACACTCTATTTTAAGCTGATAACAACTTAATTCCAATTTTCTTTACCTTTTTCATAGTTTTATGCCTCCTATTTCTATTCCCCACATTGGATTATGAAGTTTTTGAAAATGAGGGCAATGTTATATTTGGGTTAAAACCATGAAAATTGGTAAAAAAAAAGCTTTAAATGTGGCCTCAAAACCTGGTCTTAAAAATCTGGAAACTTCTGAGTTTCTCAGAGCTGTTGGAAGATAAGGTAGCTAGAAAGAGATCTCCACATGCATTACCATGAGTTCTTAGACCACAGGAGCCATTCTTAATTGTCTAAAAGAAGGGTGGAACCTGGCCTAGGTGGCCTATGAAAAGCTCCTGTGGGACCAGCCTGCTATCTTGTCACTCTGGGCAAACTAACCTCTCTAAGCTTCATTGTCCAAATCTATAAAATGTGAATAATAATGGTTTTTCATATAGTTTTTGTGAGGACCAAGTAGCTACCTATACAGAACATATAATACAATAAATACTAGTAATAATGCTAAGTAAAGGGGGATGATAGGGAGCATCTTGTAGTATTATTATTATCCCAATTTTAATAAGAATGACTATGTGTTTCATCATTAACTATGATTTTGAATGTAGATTTAATATTAACATTCTTCTGGTCCATAGTTTGTTTACCAGTCAAATACTTTATAGTTATCTGAACTTCAAAGCCTAGCAAAAGCATAATTTCTGGCTCTCTCCATAGGGAGAGGGAATCTAGTTTTACTTTGTCTTTCCTTTCCTTCCCATAGCCTGATATTTGTTAGTGTATTCTGTCTATATGTATACACCTAGTTTATTATAAGCATATCTTCACTTAAATGATTTTAGTTTCTGCTTTCATGTTTGTAAACATGTTTTTGATTGGTATTAGTATTTAAATAAAATTTGAGAATGAAGACAATAGATTCTTTGTGTTCCTCCTAATGTGCGGCTTGACAACTGACTACTCAAGTGAGAGACTTTTCAAAACACTCAAAGAGTAATAAGCCTGCTAGGTTTTAACCTACTCTTCTAGGGAAGACATGATTTTCAGCTGCTAAAAAAAAAATTAGCTTATTTTTTATAGCTGTGATTCTAATATATATAGTAATATATTATTGTAAAGTACATAATTGTGAGAACTCATGTTTTTCCTTTAATTTTTTTTTCTTCCTCTACTAAGAAAATAGAATTGATTTCATTTTTTAAGGTCACACAGAAAGGTACAATGTTATTTACAGAAGGTTAATTGAATCTTAGAGTTTCCAATAGACTTTCTTGTTGATGAAATATACAGTAGGATATTACTGAATGATACATTTTTCTATTTCTTTTAGAAACTTTTTAGAAGTTTTGATGAGTGAGTTATAGGAAATGGCTTTGGAAAGACTTCAGTGATTTCTGTCTCTTATAATCAGTATGAAATCATATCCTATATTTGGATTATTCTCTATGGATTTTTGAGAGCTATCTCCCATCTTTGTGTTAACCTGAGGTAGAAATTTTTATTTTTATGTGGAATTCATTTTGCAAGAATGCCTTTTCTGTATCAGCAGACAAATATTCATTTAAAAATGGATTGTTTTAATTAAGTGCAATACCCCTTTCAATATTAAAAGACATTAGGTATTTTTTTTTATCTTTATTGCCTTGACTGATGAGTTTTCTATAAGATTATTTGGATAACAATAGCATTTAATTTAAGATAAAACATACATAGTAAGCAATGAGATAAGAGGGAAAGCATTTGGCATAGGGCTTAAAGAATCTCAATGCTGTTTTGTATTATTGCTTTAGTGTATCATTAACAATTTCATGAAAACATAAAAAAATATATATAGGATATGTCTACTGTTGGCATATAGTCTTTTAAGATTGCAAATATGATTTTCAATTCATTATGCCGGTAACCTATTAAATTGTATGGTAGTCCTTAAAGAGTTGGTTCAGTTACCAAACATGGTCTTATTTATATTTCAAATTCTGGTATAGGAGACATTTACTTTCACAGAGCTCAAAGTTAACATTGAAAGTCATAAAAAACCTATCATTTGCTTTATCTTTTTTCTGAAAACCTATCTGACTACTTAACATGCTAACTTCTATAATGCTCTGCACAGTGTAGGCCCTCTGGAAGCACTGAGTGCCTGAAATCTTTCCTTTTATTTTAAAAATAGGTGAAAATACTCTTGATAATGTCTATACATTTGAGAGAAGGTTTAAACATGAGGATAGACCAAAGCAATTTGAGCAGCTGCAGTGTTGGAATTTTAATAGAAATCCTTGTTATGTGCTTCAGCTTTATACCTAACTTATATTAATAATTACAAATGCAACATTATTAATAATAACAATAACTAAGACTAATTTCCCATTTCCTACAGTTGAAGAAACGGAGACAAGCATGTCCATTTGCTTCATTCTCTTTCAACAAACTTTTTAGCATATTTTTTGTCGAAGGCACTGGCTGGTTGCCAGGGATACAAAAGTTGTTTTGGTATGCTTCCTTCCAGATTCTTCTATATGTTCAGGCCAAAACAAAGTGAACAAAAACATATGCAAATCATTCTACTACAATTGACAGGCTGAAGGCTGACTTGGGGTCATAAATAAGAAGGTGGAAGGTATTTGAATTAATTGTCTTGGTTGATATTTTCAACATGAGTGTATAGAGTGAAAAGAGAAATGGTTGAAGGATAGAACCTTGGAGAATGCCTAGCTTTAAGACTGTTAATAGAGAAGCCGGGAATGAGACTAGACAGAAATGATTGGAGAAGTACACAGAAAACAAAACAGAAATGCCCAATGTGTGTGGTAATCATACATCTTTTTATTTTTGCCTGAGGCAGTCCAAATTTTCTCCTTTCATTGATGTCACATCTGGCTAGCATCTCCTTTCAACTTGCAAAAGTACTCATCCTACCTTTGTATGCCTAAAGAACCCTAAGTCCTTTGTTACAGCTTTTATCATATACTGGTGATAATTTTTTTTTACCTATCTTTCTCCCCAAATGGACTGCAAGTGCTTAAGTGAAAGGCAGGGGACTAACTCAGTCTCTGCATTTCCAGCACCCAGCACAAACTTGAAAAGCAATAGGTGTTCAATAAATGCTTAATTAAGGAACCACCCAGAAAATGGTATCAAGATTAAGATAGGTTGAACTCAAAGAACAGAGATGTAATTAAGCATATAAAATAGCACTACCTGTAGCAAGGAAACCCCAAATTTTAGTGGATTACTCCAAATGAAGATTATTTGTGCTTCTCATAGCTCAAATTAAGTGTCCCTGATTGGCAAGTGGCTCTCCTGTAAGCAGTGAGTAAGGAACCATGGCTTCTTTCATCTTATGGTTCTACCATCTTCAACATATGGAAAAGGGCTGCAGAGGGGGAAAAATGAGGGATTGTACTCATAAGGCTTTGATGTTCCAAATCTGAAAGTGGCATACATTTCCTTGGTTTATAATCCACTGGCATATAATATAATGCTTACTGACATGTCTACATCTATCTGCAAGGGAGTCTGGAAATGTGGTCTAGTTGTATGCCCACAAAGAAACATTCTTTCCTACAGTGACAATGTATATTCATTTTAAGGGGATTTCTTTATAGAAATTTCATTTTTAAATATGCATGTGAAACAAATATAAAAAACTGTAAGATTATTAGGAACCACGGAAATTTATTTAACACTAGTTATGTGTATGGCCTTGCACTAAAGACCATTAAGTGTATCCTGAGACTTTACTAAATTCATTGATCAGTTCCAGGAGTTTCTTGGTTGAATCCTTGGGGTTTTCTAGATACAATATCATATCATCAGCAAACAGTGAAAGTTTGATCTCTTCTGCCCCTATTTGGATACCTTTGATTCCATTTTCCTGTCTGATTGCTGTAGCCAAGACTTCCAGCACTATGTTGAACAGAAGTGGAGATAGTGGGCAGCCTTGTCTGGTTCCGGTTCTAAGTGGGAATGCTTTCAGTTTTTCCCCATTCAGTATGATGTTGGCTATGGGTCTGTCATAAATGGCTTGTATCATTTTTAGGTATGTCCCTTTTATGCCTATTTTCTTCAGTGTTCGTATCATGAAAGGGTGTTGAATTTTGTCAAAAGCTTTTTCTGCATCTATTGAAAGAATCATGTGGTCTTTGTTTTTGCTTCTGTTGATGTGGTGAATTGCATTTATAGATTTACGTATGTTGAACCATCCCTGCATCCCTGGGATGAAGCCCACTTGGTCGTGGTGGATTATTTTTTTGATAAGTGTCTGGATTCGATTAGCTAAGATTTTGTTGAAAATTTTTGCATCTATATTCATTAGGGATATTGGTCTGTAGTTTTCTTTTTTTGTTGCATCCTTTCCTGGTTTTGGTATCAGAGTAATATTCGCTTCATAAAAGGTGTCGGGGAGGTTTCCGTTCTTCTCGATGTTGTGGAATAGTTTCTGCAAGATAGGTACTAGTTCTTCTTTGTAAGTATGGTAAAATTCAGGTGTGAAGCCATCTGGACCGGGACTTTTCTTTTTAGGGAGATTTTTAATTGCTGTTTCTATTTCAGCTGTTGAGATTGGTCTGTTCAGGGAATCTATTTCTTCCTGGTTGAGCCTAGGGAGGCTGTGTGTTTCTAGAAATTTGTCCATTTCCTCCACATTTTCCAGTTTGTGTGCATAAAGATTTTTGTAGTATTCATAAATTGTATCTTGTATCTCTTTGGGATCAGTTGTGATATCTCCTTTTTTATTCCTGATGGAGCTTATTAGAGATTTCTCTTTTCTGCTTTTCGTTAGCTTAGCCAATGGCGTGTCAATCTTGTTTATTTTTTCAAAGAACCAACTTTTTGTTTTATTAATCTCCTGAATAGCTTTCCTGTTTTCAATTTCGTTTAGTTCTGATTTGATCTTGTTGATTTCACTTCTTCTGCTGGGTTTGGGGTTGGTCTGTTCTTCTTTTTCCAGCTCTTTGAGTCGTTTCATTAGATTGTCTATTTGTGATCTTCTTGCCTTTTGGTTATAGGCATTTATGGAGATAAACTTTCCTCTCAGAACTGCTTTAGCTGTGTCCCAGAGGAGTTGATAACTTGTCTCTCCATTGTCGTTTTCTTCATAGAAGTTTTTTATTTCCGTCTTGATTTCTTCATTTACGAAGTAATCATTTAGTAGGAGGTTGTTTAATTTCCACGTTTTTGTGTAGAAATGTGAGTTTCTGTTAGGGTTGGATACAAAATTAATACACAGAAATCAGAGGCATTCATATACGCCAACAACAATCTAATTGAGAACCAAATCAAAGACTCAATTCCCTTCACAATAGCAACAAAGAAATTAAAGTACCTAGGAATATATTTAACCAAAGAGGTAAAAGCCCTCTACAGGGAGAACTATGAAACACTGAGGAAGGAAATAGCAGAGGATGTAAACAGATGGAAATCCATACCATGCTCGTGGATCGGCAGACTCAATATCATCAAAATGTCTATACTACCCAAACTGATCTACAGATTCAATGCAATACCTATTAAAATCCCATCAGCATTCTTCACAGATATAGAAAAAATAATTTTACGCTTCGTATGGAACCAAAGAAGACCCCGAATATCAAGAGCAATTCTAGGCAACAAAAACAAAATGGGAGGCATTAATATGCCAGATATCAAACTATACTACAAAGCTGTAGTAATTAAAACAATATGGTATTGGCACAAAAACAGGAATATTGACCAGTGGAACAGATGTGAGAATCCTGATATAAAACCATCCTCATATAGCCATCTCATCTTTGACAAAGCAGACAAAAACATACGCTGGGGAAAAGAATCCCTCTTCAATAAATGGTGCTGGGAAAACTGGATAGCCACCTGTAGAAGGCTAAAACAGGACCCACACCTTTCACCTCTCACAAAAACCAACTCACGCTGGATAACAGACTTAAACCTAAGGTATGAAACTATTAGAACTCTAGAGGAAAAAGTTGGAAACACTCTCCTAGACATCGGCCTGGGCAAAGAGTTTATGAAGAAGTCCCCAAAGGCAATCACAGCAGCAACAAAAATAAATAAATGGGACATGATCAAACTACAAAGCTTCTGCACAGCCAAAGAAATAGTCATGAAAGTAAACAGACAACCTACAGAATGGGAGAAAATTTTTGCATCCTATGCATCCGATAAGGGACTGATAACTAGAATATACTTAGAACTCATGAAAATTAGGAAGAAAAAATCAAATAACCCCATTAAAAAGTGGGCAAAGGACTTGAACAGAAATTTTTCTAAAGAAGACAGAAGAATGGCCAACAAACATATGAAGAAATGCTCAACATCTCTAATCATCAGGGAAATGCAAATCAAAACCACAATGAGATATCACTTAACCCCAGTGAGAATGGCCTTTATCAAAAAATCTCCAAACAATAAATGCTGGCATGGTTGCGGAGAGAGAGGAACACTCCTACACTGCTGGTGGGACTGCAAACTAGTTCAACCTCTGTGGAAAGCAATATGGAGATACCTTAAAGCGATACAAGTGAATCTACCATTTGATCCAGCAATCCCATTGCTGGGCATCTACCCAAATGATCCAGTGACACTCTACCAAAAAGACAGCTGCACTCGAATGTTTATAGCAGCACAATTCATAATTGCAAGGCTGTGGACACAGCCCAAGTGCCCATCAATCAAAGAATGGATTAATAAAATGTGGTATATGTACACCATGGAGTACTATTCAGCTTCAAGAAACAATGGTGATATAGCACACCTTATATTTTCCTGGTTAGAGCTGGAACCCATACTACTAAGTGAAGTATCCCAAGAATGGAAAAACAAGCACCAGATATATTCTCCAGCAAACTGGTATTAACTGAGTAGCACCTAAGTAGACACATAGGTGCTACAGTAATAGGGTATTGGGCAGGTGGGAGGGGGGAGGGGGGCGGGTATATACATACATAGTGAGTGAGATGTGCACCATCTGGGGGATGGTCATGATGGAGACTCAGACTTTTGGGGGGAGGGGGGGAAATGGGCATTTATTGAAACCTTAAAATCTGTACCCCCATAATATACCAAAATAAAAAAAAAAAAATTAAAAAAAAAAAAAAGACCATTAAGTGATTTGCTATCTACATTGGTAGAAAAATAAAACAAAAGAATTAATTAAATACCTTGAATAGGAGCTAAAGGAAACAAAAAGGAAAATGATAATAATAATATTGAAAATAAATTTAATGCTCATTCATTCTAAGTTTCAATTACTATGAAACTGTTTACTTTAGGTAAAAGTAACCTCTCTTTCAGAGAAGTGTTTGTCGTAACAGTGAAAAGCATGACATTAAAGTTATTTATATGTCAACTATAAGTTGGTTAATTATTAAGGATAATTTTACATTACTATATGTAATTTCATTCAAATATTTTAGCATTTCTTTTCTTTTGATATTGCATATCTTGAAGCTGAATAAGAACTATTTCTAAGTCCATTCAATAGTAAGGTGAATGTTGTTTTATTTTATGATGATGATGTTTATTATACTTTTTATTCAAAACTAAGACATTTTTATTATAGAAAATGTAGAAGCTAATAATTAATAAAGAGGTAAAAACAGAATCATTACCGATATCACCAACCAGGGAGAGCCATTTTAGAGAATTGGGATATATCCTCCCCAAATTTTTCTATGAATATATGTGGCTTTTTTGATGTTATTGTTTTATAAAAATGAGATCACTCTATAATCCGTTCATCCCACTGAACATTATATCATGAACATAATCACATATTCTTCTGTATTATTTTAACAGCCTCATAGTATTTCATCATATGATGTATCAAAATTTATTAAGCCAATCCCTCAGTACATCAATTAGATTATATCCAATTATTTGTTATTATAAATGAGCTTCAGCGAACATCTTTGTGGCTGGATTTTTGCCAAACAGTCTTATTAGACTTTGTCTAAAATGCCAAGACCATTAGTTCTTAAGCTTCACTATGTACAATAATCATACTGGGCACTTATTCAGACTCTCAAGCTCTAATAGAGATTCTGGTTAGGCAGATCTAGGATAGGACCTGGGAGTCTGAATTTTAGCAAGCACCCTCTGTGATTCTTATGTAGAGGGTCTGAGCATCACATCTTGAGAAATAATGGCTTGGAGACATTAGAAATACTATCTTCTCCTTTATCTCCTTGTAAATATGCCATTTTCTAGCAATAACATAAGATACATATTGTTCTGATAGTTAGTTTTAAATTTCTTTCCAAAATAAAGGCACTAACCTTCTATCTGAGAAAGTTTTGCTATTTATTTATTTTTTTCTTTAGACAGAGTCTCACTTTGTTGCTTTGGCTAGAGTGCCGTGGCGTCAACCTAGCTCACAGCAACCTCAAACTCCTAGACTCAAACAATCCTCCTGCCTCAGCCTGCCGAGTAGCTGGGACTACAGGCATGCACCACCATGCCTGGGTAATTTTTTCTATATATTTTAGTTGGCCAATTAGTTTTTTTCTATTTTTAGTAGAGATGGGGTTTACTCTTGCTCAGACTGGTTTCGAACTCCTGACCTTGAACAATCCGCCCACCTCGGCATCCCAGAGTGCTAGGATTACAAGCGTGAGCCCCTGCAGCCGGCCAAGTTTTTCTATTTATTTCTGAAGCATAATTGATGCACATTAATCTGGTATGTGAAAAAGCCACTTATAATGTTTTCAAATGGAAAATGTTGTGATACAGACATCTGCTTTATTGCTTTTATTATGAAGATAGAAATAATTATAGAAAGTTTAGGTTTAAACCGACAATATATGAGCATGAACATAAACTTTATTTTTAATAGAGGCAGTTCTTTCAAAAGAAGTTAGCTCTTCAGGCGGTTTTATCAAAAAGAAAATGTCACAAACATTAAGCCATTCATCAGATAATCTGGGTTATATAAAGCATATTTGCAATTGCAATGCTAACACCCAGAGTGGGCAGCTAAACACTTACAAAAAGATGTTAACTTTGGCCAGCTACATTCATTCCTACTAAAGCTTTGCTAAATTCATCCTTTGTTCTTCTTTTCTATGTTCATCCTGAAGAAAAGAATATACACACATAAGTTAGTAACTTACTTTTAAGCTATTAGCAATCCAAGAGTGTGGGTTAATTTTGCAGTTCTGTCCTTAGATGAACTTCGTAAGTATACAGAGACTCACTTTCCCAATGTAAAAGCTAAGACTGTTACATTGTGTGTATGTCTTCTCTTTTTTAATATATTTGCTATCTCACAGAAACATTGCTTTGCCATAGGTTGTTAAAAATCAGAGTATTTCAGAACTGAAAGTGGTCTTAAGGTTTATTTTGTATAACCTCTTGATTTTAATGCCTAAGGAGACTAAAGCCCAACAAGGTTAAGTGACTTTATAAGACAACATAAGTAATTAGTGGCAATGTAGGGCCTAGAATTTCTATGACCTTATTTAATCAAAGATTATTATTAACTTCTAATGTTTATGTAGGGCTGATATGATCTCAGTTTTGTTAATTTTTTTAAAAAAATGAAAGCATGAGGTATATTGAATTATGGTCAATTAGTGTGTGTTCTATTCTTTTCTAGTACTGTGCACCCTGCCACAAACTATACTTGTTAAGGCAATACAACCTAGTGGTTATTAGCTCCAGCTTTAACTTAAAAGAGATTTGGGTTTGGATCCTGACTTGTAGGGTGATCAACCATCCTGGTTTGCTTGAGACTGTGAGGTTTCCCCAAACACAGGACTTCTAGTGCTAAAAATCAAAAAGTGTCAGGCAAACTAAAATGGTTTGTCATCCTACCAGCCATGTAGCTATATGGCCAAAGCATGCTATTTTATAGGTCTCTGTTGTTTTTTTTTTCTTAATGGATGAAATGAGAAAAGTAAAAGAAGGTAACTCATAGGATTTTAGTAAAAAATAAATGAGGTGTTATATGTAAAACATAGCACCACATCATAAGGATTCAATAAATATTAGACATTTTTTTATTACTGATGCTGTTTTATAAAGTAAGTATATTCCTCAAAGCATAAATTCTTGGAATCTAGATCTTCAGATCTAGATTTGAAATAAATAAGCTGTGTTTTAAGCTTTGACCTCTTATTTACTTTTGAGGTGCCCTTCTATTTTCCTGTTTGTCCATAAAATTAGACAATACAACCCAAGGTTCACTAGAGTCCACCAGTGTACATCCTTTCACATTTCTCAAGATATAAATCAGGAAGAGACAAACTTTCAATTTGGAAACCAATATGGAGAATGAGCTTCAAAGGCAGCATAGTGCTATGGAAAGAAAAAGAGAACTAGCCTAGATTATAATAATAGTTGCCATTTGGTTGAGTGCGAACTTTGTGCCAGATATTGGTGCTCCAGATACTTCATATTGGGTCCAGACAATGATCCTGAAAGGTAAACATTATTACATCAATTTTCAGATGCAGAAACAACCTCAGTGAGCCAAAGTTATTTGACCAAAGCTAGTAGTACAAAAAGGAGTACAAAAAAGATTCTAAACTAGGTCTAGGTGCTCCTAAGTCTATGCAGTTTTAACTTATAACCAACAAGCTAATTTGAGGAAATGTGCCTTTGCTCACTGGGCTAGTTTCTTTACCCATAAAACTCAGAAGAGAAGGAAATTATCATTTATGATTGCTTATTACATTGCAGGTAATGAGCTATGAACATCACATGTATGGTCTCATTTAATATGTTAATATTAGTCCCATTTTTATAATGAAGAGACAGAAGCCTTAGAGAGGTTAAGTAACACTAGGAACACAGTGAAGAATGAAGTGGCAACACAAGGATTCAAAAACCCAGCACTTTATTGAAGCATGTTATAACATTTAGTGGTACTATAATTCTGAGTATATGGATATAATAAATGTTACCACAGTAGGCTATCCAGCTTCTTGGCAATAATTATTGCTCATGTAATAGTATATTTTTCTCAACTAGAATCAAAATATTAAATTTTCTACTTTGTTCTATAATTGGTTTGCCTTTGCATGTGGACAACATGGATCAAATTTGCAAAATCCAGCTGTGATGTAAATATAATTTTACTTGGTACTCTTTTCATGTATTTTTTTAATCCACCTCATAGAGTCTTATAAAAATTTCCAAGAGAATATCTGAGTAACATGTGACATATGAAAACATATATTATAAATATGGTATTAAGTGTCAAGAAAAAATTGGATTCATTTTATTCCTCTCTTTTCATAGGCATGTATGTGAAGGGAAAAACCCTATACAGATATATAGTCATGCACTGCATAATGACATTCCAGTCAACTATGGACCATACACACTACAGTGGTCCCATTGATTATAATACTGTATTTTTTACTGTACATTTTCTATGTTTAGATATACAAATATATGCTATTGTGTTATGATTGCCTACAGTATGCAGAACAGTAATTTGCTGTACAGGTTTGTAGTCTAGGAGCAGTAGTCCAATAGCATGCAGAGTAGTTATGTAGTAGGCTATACCATCTAGGTTTACCTAAGTACACTCTATGATATTTGCATGATGAAATCGCCTAATGGCACATTTCTCAGGATGGATCCTGGAGAAATGCGTTATGTGTTATGTGTTGTTGTTACACAACACATAACTGTATATATAGCCTGACACGTGCATATGCCATGATATACATTAAAATGAATTTTTTGCAATCCATTTCATAGAAAATAAAAAAGAAAACACCCCAATTTATCCTTGATTTTATAGAATTTATGCACAAAACTTGTAGATTCTAAAATTACTGAAGATGTTAGTTAACTGTTATAACCAAGCCATATCTTGTGAATGAATTTACTATTTTAAAAATAAATTTAGATGTTGGTTATGAGTTCTCGTCTTTTCACAAGATATTATTCTGCTACTGTTGTTGCTTCCTGGTTAGCATTTTCCATGTATAAATTTTACTTAATTTCTTTAGCAGAAAAGTATAAAGCCATTATGAAATGATAAATACTGGGACTCTTGTTGATTACATGTACTTTCTTGAACTTTTGCCTTAGGCCTCTGAGGAAACACTACACTCCAGTAATGAAGAGGAAGACCCTTTCCGAGGAATGGAACCCTACCTTGTACGGAGACTTTCGTGCCGAAATATTCAGCTTCCCCCTCTTGCCTTCAGACAGTTGGAACAAGCTGACCTGAAAAGTGAATCAGAGAACATTCAAAGACCGACCAGCCTCCCCCTGAAGATCCTGCCTCTGATTGCTATCACTTCTGCAGACTCCAGTGGGTGAGTGTCTTCGGGTGTCATTCCCCATTTTATGTTTTTAGATGGTGATTGTTATCTGTGACCTTTTCAGTTTTTGTGGCTCATTGCTTGATTTGAGTGGGAAGATAATGGGGTTTCTAGAGTCAAAAAAAGGATGGTTTTTTTCTTAGGTAACATCTCTATCTCTGCAGGAGAAGACATTTTAGTCAAATCGTTTGGATAGGAAAAGTTGAAAATGTGTTGATGAATGCTAATGAGGACAATTGTACTTGGCAAATTAATATCAGCCAGATGTGATTTAATAAAAAAATTTTTAACAAATGAGAACTAATGGACAAATTACCATGTTGGGATACATACCTGGAAACAAAAGCCAATGTTCATTGATGCACAATGAATTTAGAATCAAGGGTAGATTGTATTGTAATTAGAATCCAAATAAATATGCAATTATATTCATGAGCCTAGTAATTTGGCCTTTGACACTTTGGGGTGTTGCTTACCAGAATACTGTTTAAGCTCCCAGGATAAGGTGATTTTATTTTGCATTAGTACTTATAAAAGAATCAACCACAACTGTGTCCCATCATGGCCAGATGCACTGTTAAGCGGCTTGGATAGAAAGGAAAGAGGGTAACGCCAGTGGCTCATACACAGACAGACTCTTGAGCATTTGCTATGGCTACAAGAACAAAACACTATGCTACAAATGTGATTCTTCCTCATTCTCTGTCAAGTAAACGGTGTCTCTAGGGAAAGTACCTTTTGGATTTTGCTAAAAGTTGTTAGGAAAGTTGTGCTCAGAGAAAATTTGTTTAGTAACTTAACTCTAAGATATTAATTTAGCCATTTGAATTGTTCCCAACCAGTCCAAGGGACCTGTGTTATTAAAAGGCACAATGAAATTACTACTAGGTAAATAGGAAGACAACAAATGCTTACCTTGAAGCAAAGAGAAGACGAAATATGTATTTGTTGTTGTTGTTGTTGTTAAGCCATGTGTTTGCCTACAAAAGAAGAATGTGTATATGTTGATCAAACTCACTGAGGCAGGTGGGAATTTAGTAGGACAACTTGACCTGTACATTTCTTAAAAAAATGTTGACCCCCTAAAACTATTTCCCCTCTCTTTGGGATCAACATTGCTGCTGTTCATCTGTGTAGAGGGCAGAATTCACAGATAACAGGTGTGTCTCTGGTTCTCAAGACCATTCCTAGGTTTACTAGTTTGCTGGGAGAGTTCCAAGAACTCAGCAAATAGTAATATTCATAGCTATGATTTATTATAGCAAAAGGATTCAAAACAAAATCAGCAAAGGGAAAGACACATGGGGCGAAATCTAGAGAAAACCAGACACAAGCTTCCGAGAGTCACCTCTGCAAGTGGACTAAGACAGGATGGATTTAATTCCTCCAGTAATGAGTTGTGACAACATGTGTGAAATGTGTTTACCAGGGATGCTTTCTACTAGGGAAGCCTATTAAAGACTCAGTGCCCTAGCGCTTTTATTGAGGGCTGGTTACTTAAGTGTCCTCTTCCTAGGGTGTACTCAAATTCCAGACTTCTAGAAGGAAAGTAGGTTTTAAGCATACACCACATTGTTTGCAGAAACAGTTTTCGGCACCTTGAGCCACTCTGACCATTTAAGGGATGGTGGGATACCTTCTGAAATCCAAGTCCTCAGATGCTATCTAAGGGCCAGCCTTTCAAATAGACTGTTCTAAATTTAATAGACACAGGCCTGATTAACTCTTTTCTGTATACTAAGTTCATCTTAGAATCATAATCTTCCTTTCTTCACATTTGAGGAAGAAGAGATTATAATTAAAATTAAAATATACTAATTCTGGACCTTACTATAATCGATTAACTTTGGTATCTGAAAATTTGGTAGGTAAACAAGATTTCTCATTCCAAGCTGGTGTTATACCACATGACCTTAAAAGAAAATGATGCAGAATATTTAATATGTCTTGGTGTAGTTGTACAATGTGTTTAATTAAAAATCTCAGGTAAAAACTAAGCTTATTTAATTGAATTTGAATGTGTTCCTAAAAACAGTCTTCAAGTGCCAAGGAACTTCAAGGTTCAGAATTGTCTGTATCATAGAAGTTGGTTTAAAATTTGTTTCTTTTCCAAAACAGAAATCTAAGAATTAAGTGCAGTTGACCCTCTAACAGCACAGGTTTGAACTGTGCAGGTCCACTTATATGAGGATTGTTTTTAGCCAAACATGGATCAAAAATACAGTATTTAAGGGAGCAAAAGTTGCACGTGGGGAGGGGCTGACTTTTCCTGTAGGCTGACAGGTTCTGCTTAGCCCACTGTGGGCCTTGTGTATGTGCAGACTTTTGTATACATGGAGGGTCCTGGAACCAATTCCCTGAGTATAACAAGGGAATATTGTATAAGCAATATTGTGTTTGCTATTTATAAATTTACTCAATATTATGAAGGAAGATAATTCATTTTTTTTTGAGAGATGAAACAAGTGTGACTTTTTTCTACCAAAAATGCAGCTAAGAAACAAGGGATGAGCATGGCCAATCAATAAGAAACGATGACTAAGGATGTATTACAGGCATTCTTATTACCTTAGGAAGCAAATATAATTTTGAATATTGAATATTGAAAAATAGAAAATTCAGGAGTATAATTTTCTGGAATGTCTAATCTTTTGGAGGAGAAATAGAAGGTAAAGTTAGTGGTTACATTCTGTACCCATTTCAGTTAACCAAGAAACCCAGATTCCTTCACAGCTGTCAGAAAGGGCTAATGAGAAATTTAGATGATTTTAGCTAGGTTGTCTACAGTTCCCTATTTAATTAAAGGTTAGTACGCCCTCAGGTGCTACTGCCAACCTATTCTGAGACCTTAGCAATTGCAAGTCTTTGATGCTGATGGAGACTTTTCATGCCCTTTGGATTTATTTCCATTCTCTTATAACATCATGGCTTTTTGCTCTTTCTTCTGGTGTTATCAGAACACCAGATACTTGCTCTGTCAAGTATCAGGCAGTGGGTCTGGAGACCTGTTTCATCCTTTTAGAGAGTCACGATATGGCCCTGAGAGTAATTAGTTTCCAAAAAGATCTTGGCCTGTAAAACCAAATTTTCTGGATGACAGCTATTTAGCTTCCTCAGGAAGTACCTGGGTCAAGAGACTGAGTTCAAGGGATCTTTTTGCTGTTAACACTTCCCATGTCTTTCCCCAAGCAAAGTAAATGTGTTCAACTGGGTACTCCTTAACAATTCCCTGTGAGTATGCCTAAGTTGTTAGGTTGTATGTGAAACTTTAAATGAATACAAAACAGAATTGTTAAGACCCGGGATGCCAAGAGCCTTGAACTCATTCACCAGCTAGTTTCCTATATAGGGTAGGATCACTCAGGCTTCATGATGTTTATTGGCCCTCGCTGAAGTAAAAGGGACAACTATTAATGGCTTGAAATATTATAAACTTGGCAAAGAAGTAATTTTGAATGTCATAGCTTTCCATAGTTCCCTCTTAAATAATTTTCTATCCATTTCATCATATAAAACCTTTTTATTAAGGTATAATTTGCATGCAGTAAAATATGCAAACCTTAAGTATACAACTTGATGATTTTTAATATTTATATACACCCATGTAATCACCACCATATTTCTTGACCTCTCACTAACAGTTTTGATTCTTCTTGGACTTCATGCAAATGGCATTATGTAGTATGTAATCTTTTTGTCTGGTTTGTGTCACTCAAAATGTTTTTGATATTTATCTATGTTGGTGTATATCTCAGCATTTAGTTCTTTTTATTGTAGTGCAGTATTCCATTATATGAATATACCATAATTTATATATACTCTTTTATAAATAAACACTTGGGTTATTCTAGTTTGGGGCTATTACAAGTAAAGCTACTGTGCACATTCTTATACCAGTCTTTTTGTGGAAATATACACTCATTTCTCTTGGACATATTCTTTGGAGTAGCATTTCTGAGTCTTAAGCAGGCAGATGTTTATTTTCATTACTGCCCAACAATTTTCCACAGCAGTGTACTCTTTCACCCTCTCACCAGCATTGTGTGGAAGTTATGGTTGTTGTACATCCTCACCAACACTCGGTATTTTCATTTCAGACATTCTGGTGAATGTGTAGTGGTATCTTACTGTGATTTTAATTTACATTTCCCTGATGAGTAGTGATATTATTTGTATTTTAATATGTTTAATGAACATTTGGAAATCTTCTTTGTGTTATGCCCATTTAGATATTTATCCAGTTTTTCTTTTATGTATTGTGTTTTAGGGGTTCTTTATATATTCTAGACATGAGTGTTTTGTGTGTGTGTGTGTGTGTGTGTGTGTGTGTATATATATATATATATGTATGTATGTATTATAAAGTGAATATTTTCTCCCAGACAGTAGTTTGTACTTTCTGTTTACTTTTAATGTGGTGGTAACTGTAAGAACCCCTAAAGTGTGTGTCTTTGTGTGTTTGTCAAGGGAAAATTGTTAGTGGAAAATGAAGATAAGAGAAATAATGAAGCAATGGAATTAGGTAGGAGAAAAGAAAAAGGGGTGTGGCCAGATAAATGGGAAAAAACAACAAAAAAAATGGGTGAAGTGTGTACAGTAGAGAAGTAAACACAAAGCAAGAAGCAGACCTGCTTGATAAGGGGAAAGTGGGTAACAATAACGACACTTAACCTGCAGGGCAATTTTATATGGAGAAAAGGACAGTTGATCCCTCAAACGCTAGATGGTGGTAGACAGGACTTCTAGGCACTAAGGGGGCAGAGAAGGAAAAGCTGAGAATGAAATGACAGCACATCTGTGGTGGCTGAAAGCAGGGTAGTAAGCGGCGAAGAGTGGGCGCAGGTGGTCTGAATTTGAGGCCTGCCTCACCACTTCCTAACTATATCACCTTGGAAATTTTCTTAGCCACTCTAAGTTTCTAGTTTTACAGGGGCAAAAGTAGGAATAATTGTCACCTACCTCATGGGTTTGTTATAAAGATAAAATACTTAGCATTGTTTGGAGCATGTTGTAAATACTCAATATAAAACAACAACCACTACACTTATATTGGGAAAATATTGTAATGGATTGTGTTCATTGATGTTGATGTATGTTTCCTAACTGGTATTGACATCAGAGATCCTCTACTAATAACTCTTGGGGTAGAGATGGATGTTGTAGCAGGTTTTAGAATCAACCAGAAATTTGTTCCAGACTGATAAGCTTACAGTTATTACGGACTTGTCACCTTTGTGTTAAGAAGTCTCTATCTCACTTTTGGCATCTGTCCACAGACATGTCCTGCTTTCAGGCAGTGTTCAATGATGTCTACAATGAGAATGAAGGTCCTTCCTTCTGCTTTGCTTCTCTTACAAACTTGCTGACTTCTAAATATCCCCTACTCACTATCCGTAAGAGGAATTAGAAACTTTTTAGCCACACCTCGAGCCCCGGCTTATGTTCCCCAGGTGGCCCATGTACTACTCCCAGATACTCTAAGGAGGGTTTAGCACACTGGTAGGAAGTAGTGGGAACAGAGGAGGCATAAAGGAGGTAGCACTAAATCTCTCTAGTTGTGTTTCACAGCTGCATTTGCTATAATAAAATAAGAGCCAAGGAGCAAGTTGTCCCCCTATGATATGATGACACACCTCTGGAGAGATGTATATTCAGGGATATGGGTGGGTGGAGAATATTAGAAACACTTTCTCATCACTAGCATCCTATTACCTGTCTGGAGAAGTACACTGTGTACATTTGTATCACTATGTCCTATTAAAAAAGAAAGAAAGAAAGAAAGAAAATGAAAATAATTTAAAGGAAGAAATGGTCATTTGGGGGGATAAAATTAACTACCTAACAGAGGGAAGAAGTGTTTTAGTCATATAACGATTCATTATACAAAGATCTTCCAGAAATCTTTTTTTTTTTTTTTTCTTTTGAGTTGTGTGCCATTCACAGAAGGAATAGTCCCAGGTGCCAGTTAGGCATTGGATTCTTTGATCAGCCATTCATCATCTAGTTTTCTGGAGTACAAATGGTACTGTAGACTGAACAACAACAAAAAAGGGTATTTTCAGCATTTTGTTACTGAATCAAAATCCAGACAGAAAATAAAAGTAAGAAAAACAGAAGCCTGTTAAAACAGGCACATCTGATCTTTCAAATTAGGCATTTTAAACTTTAGAAAATATTAACACTGGGCATTTCTTATTTGAAATATTTTAGAAATAAGGATTATGAAGCTGGAGTGCTGTATTCCATAGTGCGCCCATGAAGCCTGTACCTCCATATTGGATATGTTTGGAAGATCTGTAACCTACTAGGCAAAGCTTTCAGAAACTGAAAATAGGACATATAATTGTGATTGTGAAGATTTTTTTAGAAATACAGTATTCTTGAGCTAGATGTGGTTCTAAAAATAATCACTAAAATGAAATTGGGAAGCAATGCTTTCAAAAATCTTGAAGATGTATGCTAAGTAAAAGAAACTGGATTCTTTTGTCTTTGACTTATTTAAATGCAATTTGTGGGCATAGTGTTTGTCTAAACTTCTGAAGATGCCTATAAGGCATCACAAGCCTTTTATTTCTAAAGCATCTCTCTTATTTAATTAAATCGATTAAATAGCCTTATTTTTGCTTTAAAATTGGTGATTTTCAATATTAAAATTAGACTTTGAGAGTGATAGAACATTTTATGATATATCTCGATAAATAGCCTATTTCCAAATCAGTAGCAATTCTTGAATCTAACAGAAAACAAACAATGAAAAATCACTAACTTCTTCCTTATACATAGTAGAATCTCTAAAGATCTTACAGTATTAGGTTATTAAGCATGAAATGTCTGATTTCCTTAGCTCCTAAGTTAGACAGTCGATATCTTTGATGTTTCACTTTGACACTTCTTGTTTTATTTTTATTGTGAAGGTCCATCCTCAGTCTTTCAAACTCATGATTTGGCTTGTGATTACCTTTCAAAATTTTTTTAGAACAATTTTTGTGAAACCATGGATAAGTCAAAAATTAATTTTTGAATATGAGTTCCATTGTGGAACCAATGCAGTGCAGACAGCTAGAAATACCAACAAAGTGTTTGGGAAGGATGAGGCTAATGAATACACAGTATGTTGATGGTTTGAGAAGTTCCATTCTGGTGATCTTAATCTTGAAAATGAGCCACAAGGGCAACCTGAGACCAAGATGGATAATGATGAGCTGAAAGTATAGTGGAGATGAATCCATCTCAACCTATATGTGAATTAGCAGAAAGATATGACGTTATTATTCCAACAATATTGGACCATTTGAAACAAACCAGCAAGGTAAAGAACTGGATAGAGGGGTACCACATAAGTTAGACGAGCGTCAGAAGAGAAATCATCTTGCAGCTTGCCTTTCTTTGCTGTCAAGACATAAAGGCGAACCATTTCTACACCATGTTGTTATGTGTGATGAAAAATGGATTTTTTCTGACAATCGCAAGTGTTTGGCACAATAGTTGGATAAAGATAAAGTGCCAAAACACAGTCCAAAACTGAATATTCATCAAAAAAAGCTAATGGTGTCTGTTTGGTGGTCCAGCCCTGGTATTATCCACTACAGCTTCATGAAACCTGGTAAGTTGATTATAGCAGATGTCTACTGCAACCAATTGGATAAAATACTGAGGATGCTTGTGATTAAGCAGCCAAGATTGGTCAATATAAACAAGCCAATTCATAAAAATGAAACAGTTTAAAACACTATGAGAATTACCAAAATGTGACATAGAGGAACAAAGTGAGCACATGCTATTGGAAAAAGTGACACCAATAGACTTGCTGGATGCATGATTGCCAGAAACCTTCAATTTGTAAAAAACATGATATCTGTGAGGTGTAATAAAGCAAAGTGCAATAAAGCAAATCACAATAAAACAAAAATACCTGTATTTATACTCATATTACAAAGTTGAGTTAAAAACAAAAGAATATATGCAAGGGATACTGGTAGGTATATTTATCCCTTCAATCATATATTAATCATATAATAATATATTCACTTTATATTCATCCCACTAATAGTGTCTCTGGTTTGCTATATACTAAGCTATATACTGATGACAGTAGGCTTAATAAGACAAACATAGCCACTTCCTTCACAGAGTAGTCAATCAAAGAGGGCACATAAAAAAACAGGCAACTGCAATCTTATTTGTTACATAAAATGTACAACTATGACTGGGGACATATGGAGTAATATGAGATATCATAGGGAGCAAACTAACCTAGGTGTGTGAGGAACTGACACCTAAGAAGAGACCAAAAGAAGATGGTACCAGGCAGAGAGAACAGCAGGACCAAAGTCCAGAGACAAGAATAAACAGAGAGACTGTATCCAGATAACTAAAAATTGTCACAGCATGGTTAGACCAGTAGGGCAATTGAAAGTACAGTTGATAAAAGTTTCTGTTAACTTTTCATATAATGAATATGCCAGGTTTTGTAATATTTTCTAGTAGTGCTAAGCAGCCAAGATATAAGCACTGAGAAAGCAAACAGATTAATCCAAAATTGGCAAGTAGGTGCAACATAAGGAAAATAGGACCAGGATTTGCGAGCATTTGCAAAAGAGTGAAAAAAGTGATGAATTGTGGCAACTAAGCTGAATATGGAAATGAGCGAATATAAGAAGATATTGATTGATATAGAAAGTATTTAAAGTCTCTAGTGATTTCTGTTATATCAAACAGGTGAAATTAGAATAACTGAGCAAGCTGAAAAGATAGGAGATTATATTTGGAGGGCAGGAAGTTTGAACCTTAAGACATAAATGCTAGAGGTAATTTATGTTCAAGATGTAGAAGGATGCCAGGGGACAGGGTGACTGCTGTTGTAAAGAAATACTTGAGGAATTAAGAAATTTGAGCATGAGGTGACTCTTCCACATCGACATCGAAGTCATCCAGGGTAGAGCAGGACTCAAGGTGATGTCAGTGAATGAGACATGGTGACCAGGTAGACTGTCAGAAGCCAACGATGAGGAAGTGGATTTGATTGGCACAGATGTCAAAGGAGAGGCTTCAAAGGTGGTGGGAGTAATAATCAGCAAGTCAATGTGAATAACCAGCAGAGCACCTCGCCCATCTCAGGACCCGGAGAGAGAGAGTTGGGAACCAGAGAAACCTCACCTGAAGGCACCGCAAAAAAGTGGCATCCTCAGTGAAGAGCCAGGTTAGAAAGAAGTCAGGAGATGCAAGACAACTCTTCGGTGGCAACACTGAGGATGAAGGGAAGTCTGTTCTCCTTGGCAAAAAGGGTTCCAGATGACCTAATTGAATAATTTGGTAGGAACAAGAGTGACAGTGTAGACGGGAGAGAGAAATCACGGCACAGCATTAGGGTGAAAACTGAAAGAACATAGAGGAGAGGGAGAAGTTCTATCTCAGGTAGTTCTCTGAGATATGATTGTAATGATGAATTCCAAAACATTTTCAAGAATTGCTCCAGCTGCCCACTGACTGCCAGGTATTTCTTTCAGGAAGGAAGAAGTTGAGCACAGCTGGGAAGTCTTTTGGAAAGGCCGTGAAAGTTGTCCTAGTCCAAATAAGTAGGTCCACAATGGCATTCTTGGGTTTTTATACGTTCAGGATCTATTGGAACAGCAGCAGTTTCTGGTGTTTGGAGACTTTTGCATCTTCCAAATTGCTCAGTTGTTTCCTAGGTTTATTAAGGCCATGGAATATGGAGAAGGATCTGTTGTTTGTTTTTTTTTTTTAAAATGTATAGTAAAATTTTCAATCAAAGTATTATTTTAAATAATTTTTATATCAAACTCTTTATTTTGCTGGTTATAATCACAATTTAAGTATTTTGAATTAGCATTTGAGGTTTTTGGGGTTTTTTTTTGAGAATTTCTTTTCTTAGAAAAGATCATTGAATTAAACACTACTGCTTTTTTAAATATTCCCAAGTATTATTTCTGGGATTCAAGCATTATTCCAATTCATCATGCTGCCAATTTTATCAGTAAAATAAATAGTGAAATTTAATTCCACATAGACAAATCGTATTTGTGGCAAACATGCTTTAATAAATTGGGTTACTATTGTGACCTCAGTGAAGCAACAGAAAGGTACATGCATTTGGTTTTGTCCTTAACTTGGACGTAACATATTATTTGCAGACTTTAACTTACAGCAACCTGTAATCATGCTAATTTTTACTTAAGACTATTTCATAGAATTGTATGGTTGAGACTTGGGACTCAGAACCTTGATACAATACTTATGCAAACACTTTTTTAAAAATTATGTTCTCTTCTGTGACCTTGTCAGGGTCACTTCATTGTTTGTTTTAATTCACTCCCTCTGAAATAGTAATTGTGACTAGGATTTGGCAACTGTAGAGTGTATCACGTGTTCACGATGCCTTAGTGAAGGGTATTAATTATATACCGCAGAGCCCCAAGCAGAGAGGGCTTCATTTGTCTTAAGAAGAAATGTGAAGGTCAATTGATTATCAGAGGGTTACTGCAACAAATACAGACAAGAACCCACATCTTTTCATTTTGGTTTATAGCTTCTCGTAGGTTCTGTCCAGTATCCACTGAAAAGAAATGAAGTGAGGGCTAATAACTTTATGTTTATTAAATGTTTCTATAAAACTTCTCTGTCAAAATTTCCTTTGTAGTTGGCAAAATAGTGAATGAATGATAGTGAAAACTCACTTCATGGATCATTATACAGCCATTAAGATGATCATTATGATAACTACATGGCAACAGGGAAGTATCTAGAACCTCTTTGGGAGAAAAGCAAATTATACAAGTATATCCAGGTTAAGGTTACAGCACTGCAAAATATATTAATATAACTGGCATATGGTTAAGAACTGGAAAGCAATGTGAAATAATTTGATTTTTTGGAATAACTGAATTATGGTTATTTTTTTCTCTCATCTTAATTTCTATTAATGAAAATATGTGTTTGGCCATCAATAGAATTACATTAAAATTGCATTCATTATTTATTTGCAGTTTTATTCATCCAGATTCATCTATTGAATCTTACTACATAACAGACACTATTTGAGGTTCTGGAAATATATTATGACAGACAAAAATAAAATGTATGATCTTTTGTTTCTTAAATGCAATCGAACAGGAATTTTTGACAACTATAGGGGAGAGGGGATACTTGGACCTTTCAGAATTTTCCAGATAATTTTCTGTAACCATTCCTCTGTTGGCAACTGACTCCCTAAAAAAGATTACTAGCAGAACCTATTGATCAAGAAGAACTATGTATTCGTTTCACTGAAATAAGGGAGAAAAACACCTTTAAACTCAGTGGTATATCAGGAAAGGGAAGTAAAGAAAGGATATTTATGGGGTTTTAGAGACAGGTTTGGGGGACTGATCTTGCTAGGTAGAAAAATGGTGAGGATCAAGCAGAATTTAAGACCTAGCAGTTTTGGATTAGTGGGGTCTTGAAGTGAAGCGAAGCTCTTTGAGCCTTGATGAGCAAACTGTTAGTCTTGATAAGTAAGCTGGTTCAGTTGGTTTAAAGCCAGTTTTTCCAGAAGCCAGCATTTCCTGGAGCAAGTACCTATGTTATCTTTGCCTAGTCTCCAGATTGTGCAGCATTAAAGCAGGCACTTAAGCTTTGACTCAAAACTCTTTGGCACTGGGACAGGAAAGCATTTTGGTTTCAGTTCTTACGTTCTTTGTGAATGAGCCTGAGTTTGATGCTCATTTGGCCAAGAAGGCAGGTGCTATTCCCCCTCTTTCTCTTAATGTTTAAAAGTGATATTGTCACCTCTGTTGCTTGGGAATATAGGTGACACACAGCCCTTAGACTAGTCAGAGGGATGAGAACTCAAGGGAGATAAAGTCCTGGCATAAACAACTGGTTTTGCTGCTTAGTATCTTGACACTTTTCTGTTTTGGAGGAATCTCAGGATAGGTAGGAGAGAGGACCCAGCCTTCTACTAGAGAAGCTGCAGGGGACAGGTGTTCCCTGAAGTAACAATTAGAATGAGGGGTCTGTAACTTCAGTGTGGCCAATCTGATGTTCCCAGCCAGGTCTTTGAACCCTGGGCAGCTCAGACCTACAGTATGGCATGTGCCACTATTGAGTGCAAAGGCCAGTGGCGTGGCACTTGTGGCTGCTGACAGTGTGACCAGGAGTGGTTTGTGCCCAGCTGGTGAGCTGCAGGGTTCAGCAGACTGATCCAACCTCCTGGCTGCTTATTTTCTTCCCTGGATCCTGCTCAAGTCTGGTTCATCAAGCTTCCTATCCATTCTGAGTTCTAGGCTACGTTTTTCTGATGAATTCCTTTTTCTCCTTATGCTAATCAGTATTGATTTCTTTTGTCGGCAACCCAGAACCCTGACATATACAGCCCTTTATTAATCTAGAAACCAAAGGACAGGAAGTGCTCTGACTTTTCTAGAACTTTTTAATGGTAATATCAGTGGTGAAAGTTAGAAACCAAAGGGAAAATTTTTTATTTTAATGCTTTCTTTTTGACATAAAAGGGTAACAAAAAGGAGGGTAGCAAAGAGAAGAGTCTCTTGAGATATCCCTGGCAAAGTTTGTAAAGCTCTCAGTAAAGAGACAAGGACAGGGCTTCATTGTAATTATTCCCTTTTGACTGTTCAAGCTGGTAGGCTTAAAATGGACTCCTAATGAGAGTGGTTTGCACTTCAATTAATTAAGTACATAAAATTACAAACTGCATGTCTTTTCCCTCTAGAGAATATTCTTCCTCTATAAGTACTATTTTGTTTTAATTTCTCTTTTTCTCTTTCTCTCTCTTTCTCCCTCCCTAACGCCAGCTGATATTTATGTTTCTCTCTCTTCAAGGAGAGAGAATATCTCTCTGTATATATCTTAAAAGAAGTTGGTCCTAAAGGAAAATTAACTTTGATTGCTGTTAGTCCTCTGAAAAAAGTTTCTCTTTGAATCTTGCAACACCTCTTTGTCTAACTCTTCCTTACACCTAGTGCTAAATTTATCAGAGTTGTTCCTGGTAGAAACATTTTGAGGACAATCATAAAGAAAAAGATGAAAATCTGTCCATTATATTAAATACTTTTGTTACAGGCATCTTCCTTTAGAAGTTCTTTCTTTTTATTGTGATGTGTATGCACTTGCATGAATACACACATGTGTGAAGTACTTAAGTGTCAGAGACAGATCATTCCTCAAACCTTATCAGCAGAGTCAAGTCCCAGAAGAGAGGACACAGGCAGGTTAGTGCAACATTCTCAAAAACCCTTGTGTGGACTCCTTTTTTCTTGGGGCACCCTCTTTCTAACCGCAAGGTATTCTTTTTAACCTCTATTATAATTCTGTGTTTCAGAATTTGTTTTCTTCTCCCATCTTTCCTCCTAATATAACACCTATTCTTCAGGGAGTCTTTTCTTGTAAAATAGAAAGGATCTAAGAGGGCTATTCTTTGTGAAATGTGAATCATTTCAAATAACTTAGTGGCTTGTTCCAGTGTTAATGGTGAAATTGTGAAGAGAAATGGATGGATAATTGATGGATACTTAAATTCTTCAGAATATTAATTGTATATGCATATGCAGTAATATTTCTTATAGCTTAGAAAAATCTGATTGGTTTAACAAAAAAATTCAATTGGAATAGTTTGGAAACAGTTTCTGGCATTGTAATAGCAATATTGAAGAAATTACATATTACAACATGGTGCTTATATTTTTTCTTGTTGTTTTTTGTTTGTTTGTTTGGCTTCCATCCCCTCAACCCGCCATGAACACAGTATTCTTTCTCCTTTGTCTTTTATCTCCTATCTCAAACTCTTGATATTAAAGTTGAAGAATGTGTCAGACCTTATGTTGAACACTAGCTATGTATTATTGTCTTTGAGACTCAGGACAATCCTAGGGTAGGTACCATTATTTTTTTCATTTCACGGAGGAGAAAACTGAAGCTTGGAGAAGTTAAATAATTTCCCCAATGTCCAGAGAACCAAAATATTAACCAAGATCTGAAAGTCCTTGATCTTAACCTAGATATGCCAGAATGTCACATCTAAGTTTCACTATAATTTTCTATTCTGTCCAAATTTCCACAACTTCTAATGACAGAGGAAAGCTTTTGTTTTATTCTAATCTTCTTTATAGAATACCTGAACATTTTCTAATTTCTGCTTGAGGTTACCCCTCTCTTTCTAAAGAAGACCCTGCTGACATCAATAATTAGCTGAGGGTGACATAAGCTGAATATTGTTATACCCAAGTAACCCTTACCTGGTATGAAACAGAATGGATGACTGGGATTACTGGGGTGTTTGAGGCCCTGAGAAAAGTCCAGATCAACTTTGCATAAACTGCCCCCCACATCTGGAGTTTAATTATTGATTAGGATATTACATCTTCAGGGCTAAATGGTCTCTGATTTATTGGTCTGAAAAAGTTAATATGCCTTTAACAAATACACTTTCTCCTAGGAATAGCTTAAACTTGGTGAAAATTTGCCTTAACAATGGTCACCTAAAGTCAGTTGGATTTCATTGTTATAAATTAGCACCATTAACTAAAACCTTTGCCCATTCAAAATAATATGTGTTGTCACATAACGCTAAGATCTGTTATTAAACTGCCACAGATTATTATTTTAACAATTTGAACACTATTATTTTTAGAAAATTGACTTTGTATGATGCCCTATTAGAGTCTTTTAATTGATGAGAAAAACAAAATCAGATGACATTTGCGAAAAATAAAATTGGCATCAGTTGAAACATCTGTACCATTTCTTTTATTTAAAGGACATTTTTATCCTGGAAAATGACTGACTACTTCCATTAGCCTCATATCACAACAATAAAATATAGTTGTCTTTGGATAGCTTCTAATTTGCATTTAAATTATTCCCCTGGCAGCATTTTGTAAGCATAAGCAAACAAAGATTGCTTTGCATGACATAGGCCTATGTACCTGAGAGAGAAATATATCATCTACAAAATTTAAAAATATGGGTTTTAGTAAATGTCTCTGAAGAGGAATTGTAAGGATCTACATGGTTTTTGTTTTTGTTTTTGTTTGCTCCTGGAGTTTATCTTTCTAATAATGCTCCAGAAGAAGAAAAGTTCTAATCTACTTTCCTTGGAGGTATTATGAGATAATGATGTATATTGGGATTTGACACATATTATGGGTAAAAATCATATTAAGTCTTCAAATGAGAAACTTTCTTTTACTGCTCTTTATCTTTAAAGTTGGCTCTAATTGCCTTTGTGAAATAAGTTTAAGTTGTAAACTAGTAGCGAACTGGAGATTGAGTGGAAAGTGGGGGTAATAGATGAGATATTCACTTGGGAAGGACCAAAGAGCCTGTGAGGCAATGGATAGGATTGAACCTGGATATCTGGATGGGAAAGACTTGTACCATTTTGTTGTCATTGTTGTTTACATGTGCTCCTGTTTAGAAAATAAGTTAAGATCCAGAAAAACTTAGACCAAGGGTTGTCACAGTATAGCTGGCAGTCCAAATGCTGCCTGCCACCTGTTTTATAAATGACATTTTCTTGGAGCATGCACTACTACTGCAGAGTAGAGTCGTTGAGATGAAGATCATTTGGCCTGCAAGGTCAAAAATGTTTAGTACCTGGCCCTTTACAGAAGAAGTTTGCCAACCCTTTATTTAGACTTAGTAACTTCAGTGAGAAGTGACTGAGTGGACAACTTATCAGGATATTTAAGTTTTTAAAGTATTAAAAGACCTGCTTCCTATGGCAGGGAGGGGGCCAAGGAGAGATGAAGCTTTTGCAGTGCTCATGTAGTCATCTCTTCTTTCACCAGAGTGACTGAGTGCCCTCTCTCTGACAAGGATGATGACAGGCACTCAAGATACAGCAGTGAGCAAAAAGAGGTGTCCGTCTCTCATGGAGATAGACACAGGAGCAAAATAGTATACAATGTAGACAGATGTCCCAGCTCTCAGGGATCTTGCATTTTGCATGAGTAGGGAGGAGCAGAGAAGGTATATCATATATCTGGAGAGGCTGGAGTTTTAGAGTGACCAGGGACAATCTCACTGAGAATGTGACTTTGAATAAAGGTTTAGAGAACATGAGGGAGCTAGCCGTGCTGCTTGCCATGCTGCTAGAGTTTCTCTATAGAGGAAAGAGAAGCAATGGGCATAACTGAAGGATGATATGAAGCCAAGATTTTTTTTAAAAGTTAGAGCTTGTTTGCATGCTGAAGAGACTTATGTAGTAAAGAGGGAAAAATTGATGTTTCTGGAAATTGCTGGGACAACATCTTTGAGTAGACAAAACGGAATTGATCTAGCATACAAGAGGAGGCACTAACTTTTGCATCATAGCAAGGACATTTATACATAATAATATAAGAGAAAGTAAAGTATATGGGCACAGAGGTAGGTGAGTAGTTGTGGTGGTTGAAAATTATTGTTCTTTTTCAAATGCTTTAATATTTCTTAGCATGTGCAAAGGCCCTGAGGCAAAATGAAGCATGGTATAATCAAGGATTTAGAAGAAGAAAAGTATAACAAAGTATAACAGAACTATCAAGTGAGCAGTAGCATGGAGCCAGAGTAGGCTGGAGAGGTAGGACATGCAGACTAAGGATATAGCAATGAGAAATCAGTGAATAATGGGGTAAAATCAGATTTGCCTTTTAAAAAAGATCACTGTGTGTACTGTTAGAGATTAGGTGGGAGAGTGAGACAGGAGTTGTCACAGAGAGACTACTCAGAAAGCCATTGCTGTAATTCAGGTGGGAATGATGGCATCACAGTCTAGAGGAGAGGTGGTGGGTAGAAGAGAAATGGTCAGATTTTGAGAAATAGTTGGAGGTAGAATAGACTTACCTCACTTATACTTGTGTGTAGAAGGGATTGCCTATGTAAACAGTGAATAGAGAAGGGAGCCTTCTCTATTCTGGATGTGGGCACTCAGGATACAGGGTTGAGATCCCGGTTTAGAACACTGAGTGGGGAAGCTGAGCCTTGGTGAAGAGGAGACTTCACAGCCGGCTGGGAGTGGAGAGGCAGAGCAAGAACAATTCTACGGTGTGCAAGCTATACTCTCCATCACATAAGTCTGGCTGAGGCTAAATACTGATTACTTCTGATTTTTAAAAAATCCTAAAATTATATTGGTTAATTTTACTTTTGTGATGAACTTTTCATTCTCATAATGAGTCCAAAGTAGAGGTCAAAATCCTAAGAGAAGACTGGGTCAGAACTTGACAGGCAGATTGTTGATTGTCATGGGGCAGTGGACACCTCAGTTGTCAGGTTCTAGGCCCATCATGTAGGTCTTTCCCCTTTTGAAGTTTCTCTTTCGAAGTGTATTTTTATTTCTGTATCTCTCCTCAATGTGTGTAGAACACAGACTTTGTGAATAAACCGCTTTCTACATCTTGCAGATGCAAGTAGCCTGCAATGTGCTTCCATGCTACATATTGCTAGATATTTCTGCTTATAAAAAATTATGGCCTTGCAGAGCCTATCAAAGGGATTACTATTAGATGGAGTTAAGAAATGATTATGGAAATAAAAGAATAAGAGCTGGCCTCACGAGTTCAGCCTAATTAGTCAGTCTAGGAGATTTGGTATCTTGGAGGTGTTTACAAGCTGCAAACCTAATGCATGGAACAATGTTATCTCACTCTGAACAGGTTTGGTTTCTCACCTAATATTTTTTAATAAGAGCCCACATTAAATCAGGTAAAAACTTTATCTAACTACTGTAGTAATGGAAAGATCAACATAAAATGCCAAATAAAAATTTTAGGTATGCATTTTCACAATAGAACTTGCTACACTTGGGGGAGACTTGTCTTTTCATTTTAAGGTTAAATTAGGATACAGAGTCTGTGCTTTGGAAACCAGCCTGTTTCTGTGTTCTGTTGTTTTCCTGATTTTGGTGTGGCTTCATGCCATTGTGTTCTAGTAAAATTTCCCCTTATGTAGACTGCCAGGAGAGCAGAGCTGGGAGTATGAGTGTTATGTGCGTGGGCAAGTGCAAACAGATGTGAGGAGAGAATGGTTATTCAGGCATGCTTCAAACCTGAAGAATAGTTTTGGTCAAAATCTTCAAGTCCACCGAATGAAGTTTTGGCAGAATTAGAATGTTATTGAAGAAAAGGAAAATTAAATCTGATTCCCAACCCTCTGAGATTTTTGGGCAAGATGGAAAATGAGAGCATACCTTTGGGTCCAGAGAGGAATATAGAAAGATCCTCCATGGACCATTTGCTAATTAACAAGAGGAGGGTAGGGAGGAAATGTGCTTTAGCAACCTCATGAGCCAAGCCCCTCTCTCTCCTATTCCTAGGTGCTTTTGACCTCTCATTGGGAAAATTAATTTTGATTCAGTCCCTTTCAATACCACCTCAACTTCTTGGGCTTGCCAGAGGCTGGTTACATTCATATTCTTCTCTCATCTTCTGTTGTGCTTTACAGAGCAGGTGCAGGTTTGTGGAGAGATGGTGGCTGAAACTTGGGCCTGAAGCTGATTCAGTTATGGCATTGTCTTTAAGAGCAAAAATACCACTTACTAACAGAATATGAACCAAGTCCATAGTGAATATTTAACAGGATAAGAGAAATCACTACAAGTTAGAAATTTAATTTGACATATATCCCATATATCACAAAATATTACAAGTCATATTATTAACTGCCCAAACTAATACTATAATACTGTTTCTACCACATTTTGGCTTTATATTCTCTGATTGTTTCTTTAAATGACACTGAAATTGTAATATGTTCTATGGAGAGATTAGGAAGATAATTTAAACTTTTCCCTAGGAAGGCTGATTTTTTAAAAAAAAATTATTAATAGTTTAGAAATTTTTGTTCATATGTTCGATGTGGTCTTAAAAAAATAGAAAATTTTGGTAATGTCATATAAATTGGTAAGGCTATTATCAAGTTTTGAGAAATCTTTCATATTGTTTTTCATATAGGAGCTGTAAGATTTCAGAATATTTGGTAGGTTTTTATGTGTATGTGTGGTGACTAATCTTGCATACTCTTTTATTCTTTAAACAGTTTGCCATTGAGGTCCTCACTGAAGTGTCATAACATGAGTTCTATATCATATTCATCAATGTCAGCATTTTATGTCAAATCCAGAAACAAAAATTAAAACTTTTTTCAATGTGCTAATTTGATTCAATTCTCTTCATTAATTCACTTGTCAAGCAATCCAAGAGCCAATTCATTATATTTATTTGAAATCTATTTCTTCCTCTTAATGAATTGCTACTTTTGAGATGATTTGACAAAAATTATTATAATTTTCTGCTTGATATCTGAATAATTTCTACTGATTTAATCACTTGCTTTTATTGCAATTTTTATATTCCAATAGTGGTATTTGAAATTTCCTCTTAGTCCTTTATTTGTTTCTTAGTTCTTTAATAAAAAAAATTGAGGATTAAAAAAGTAGCTTCCACATATGTTCAAATCAGGAATCAGTAAGTTCTACTTGTCTTATTTATTTATTTTGAGACAGAGACTCGCTCTGTTGACTGGGCTAGAGTGCCGTGGCATCAACCTAGCTCATAGCAAACCCTGGGCTCAAGTGATCCTCCTGCCTCAGGCTTCTAAGGATCTGGGACTATCTATAAGTGTTCACCACCACACCTGGCTAATTTTTTCTATTTTTTAGAAGAGATAGGGTCACTCCAGAGCTCACTGTTGATCTGGCTGGTCTCAAACTCCTGACCTTAAGTGATTCTCCCACCTGGGGCCTCTCAGAGTGCTAGAATTACAGGCGTGAGCCACCATGCCCATCCCTCACTTATCTTATTGAAACATTCAAAACATCTTTCTAATTCACTTCTTGATACTTGAATAGTTTTTATTTTACTTTTGCAAATTTTGCCAAAGCATAGTCTAGATAAATATGTTGTCAGGGTCCCACCTCAGAGCCTTGAAAGGTGCTGATGTGAGCAGAGAGCCCTGCAGTGTGAATTGCATTGCCTTCCCCATAACCTACCTATGCTCCTCCCCTTTCTCTCCAACACCTCCCCCTAACACATATGTACACACCCATTACAACCCATATTGTTTCTTTCGTTGTGCTTCTTTCCTACTATATTTATCTCCATAGCACTTGGTACCATCTATCACACTATATATTTTACTTATTTGTTTTATTTATGGTTTAAATAAATAATTCTAGTGGTTTCACACTAGAATTTAAACTCCACAAAGAAAGGCATGTTCATTTCCCAGGGCTGCCGTACAAATTGCCACAAACTGGATGGCTTAGGACAAGAGAAAGGTGTTCTGTCAGAGTTCTGGAGGCCTGAAGGTCAATAAATAAATAAATACTAAAAAAAAAAAAGATATGGGTCCGGTTGGGTCCCTCTGGAGGTTCTGAAGGATAATTGGCTCCCTGCCTCTCTTCATAGTTTCCAGTGACTGCTGATGACTCTTGGCATTCCTTACTTTGGGGTTCATAAATCCAATCTCTGCCTATGTTTTCATGTGGCCTTTTGCTCTCTGTGTTTCTGGGTCTTCTCCTTTTCTGTCTCTTAAAAGGACATTCTTAAAGAAGGTGTAGATTATTTTATTTAGGGCTCACCTAAATATATCTCAAGATCCTTACCTTAATTACATCTGCAAAGACCCTTTTTGCAAAGAAGTTTACATTCTTATTCAGGATGGACTTATCTTCTTGGGGCCACAGTTCAACTCACTACAAAGTTACAATATTTCTGTTGTGTTAACTGATGTATCTCCAGCACCTAGACCAGAGTCTGGGATGCAGTAAGTGCTAACAAATATTTGTTAAATGGCTGCATTAAGAGCCTACAACATGCCAGATGCTGAGGTAGGCACTTAGAGCATTACATTAACTCTTCCCTAAGTATAATGCATCTTCTCTTCTCAGTTCACATATAAGTTCTTGGAGGGTGGAAACTCTTATCTTTTATGGTGTTTGTACATTTCAGATTTCCTCAAATAATCGTGTGTGAACACAAATAATAGATATGTGAATAGGTAAGAGAGTCATTTTGGATCACTGTTGATTTAGTTTATTTTGCCATACAAGCATCCTGTTTCTCCTTCCCTGCTTGGTAATATATATTTTTGGAGGAAGCATTCTTGCCAAAAGAGGGTAGCATTTTTATATCCAAGAGAACTATGATTGGCTCAAGAGTATAGGAATGTATTGTGAGAAATATGTAAATAAGTTCCTATATATAAATGCTAATATGAAGGTTAGTGATGAAATTTGTCATTAAGGTAATAATAAGATATCATAGTTACTTAAACTATATGCTATATTCATGTGTCCTATTTATATTCTAAGAATGTATGATGATTTGAATATACAAAAGAAAAAAAAAGACAGGTTAAAGCCTATTACCACTGATTTGTCCTTTTCCCCCTATAAATGTTTACTAGAAATGCCAAAGGCCCTAGATTGTCTATTTAAATTTACATCAAAAAAGCATTTCCCAAATTGCTTATTTCCTCTGTGATATCTATAAATCAGGAAAACTATCCAGGTTTCCCACTGTGAATGTTATACGGTATTGTTAGGACAACTTCATTTTGTTATGTTGTACTAACTCACCATTTAGTTACTTAATTAGATAATAAATTTAGAGTCTAAAAATATATTTAGGATGACAGTTTACTCATATATTTCAGAATAAAATTGAGTATCACACTTTTTTACACAAAATCTCACTAGAACAAAAGAGGTAGAAAATACTTCATAGCATTTGAAGTCCGCTGCCTCTTGTCCATTTATCTGCTTTATATTTTATTATAAATGGGTATGCAATTAAAATATTACTTTCTGGCTGGACAAGGTAGCTCACATCTGTAATCCTAGCACTTTGGGAGGCTGAGGCAATAGAATTGCTTGGGGCCAAGAATTCAAGATCAGCTTGAGCAAGAGAGAGACCCCATTTCTACAAAAGATAGAAAAATTAGCTGGGCACAGTGGTACACCTATAGTACCAGCTACTCAGGAGGCTGAGGCAGGAGAATCACTTGAGTCTATGAATTTGAGGTTTCAGTGAGCTATGATAATGCCACTGCACTCTAGCCAGGGCCACAGAGCAAGACTGTGTCAAAAAAAAAAAAATTACTTTTCTTATCTTTTATATATACATTATAAATATAAAGAAATATACATATATGTCAAAAATATATGTTATATACGTTTTCTCTATTCTACCAGCAACCACTCCCACTCACATACTCATACTAGCAGGAAAGAGATTTGACTATATATAGAACATTTTCAGATAAAAACGTTAGGTCCAGAAAAGCTAACTCTGTTGCAAGTGACTAAACATACACACACATACACACTGACACACACATGTTAGGTTACTGATTTGATAATAGAAAAAAATGCATTTTTATATAGAAGTAAAATTATGTTAAAATGTCTATACATTTCTATATTGGAAAATATCACATATGAAATAGTTCCTTCATATACTAACACTCAGTATTCAAAAGTTAAACTACAACCAAGAAGGTTACTCCTAAATGAACTTTTTATAGGATAACTTATTGGTTACCAGGGGTCACAGGCCTGATTTTCAGTGAAGTCTTATAGTTCCAAAAATGGCGTTCAGATCCTTTCTTAGGTATGGATGTCATTATGTTTATCAAAAGAAACCTTTCTACCATTAGTCACATCAAAGCACAAAGAATTCCACAAATCAGTGCCAGGCTTGCTTTTATTTCTAAATACCTGATGACATATATATTTATATCATGTGAATTTGATTGCTTTGTTTTCAGGGTAAGGATTTAGAAGATTAAAATGGACTTTTAAAATGCAAATTTTTCACTCTGTTTTCTGTTTTTCTCCATATCTTGAAATTTCTTTTAGTTTGGGCAATGAAATTGGCCTAGTTAGTTTAATTTTTTTTCTTTTTTGATTAGTCAGTTTCACCTCTTAAATTCCAGGGAACAAATCCAGGCTAAAAGATTTCTGCTGAAAACATAAGAAATGCTTAAAAACAGACTCTAAACGAGCATATGAGCATATAAAATGAACATTTTTATCCCAAGCTTTATAAATTTTAAAAAGACTATGTTTGCCTTAATTCTGAAGCCACCCCCCTTTTGTCATTGAAAAGTATAGAAATATTTGAAATTCCCCAGTAATCTTGGCTCACAAATAGAAACGTTTGGTTGCATTTTTTTCCAACAGCACACAGGGACCTGTCTACTTTGGGTTTTGTATAATTCCCATACTGTTTCTTACTTTTTTTTCTGCTATAATTATGTGGGTGCTATTATATAACGTAACTGAAAGATGTTCCAACAGATAAATCTGAGAGGAACCCTCAGCTGTGGTTGTAGCTACAGCCCAGGCCACACCAAGAATGGACTGATGGGTACACATAGGGACAAGTCAGGGACTCCAGTTCTTGTGAGGAAGGGCAAAGAGCTGTCTCCATGTAGCCAGGGGCCTGAGAACTGTCCTGCAGGTTGGAGGTTGTTGATTAATTTAACCAAAGGATGCAGTAGTTGCTTGGGCCCACCCAGATCTCCATTTTTTTCCCATTAAAAGTCAATGTCCTATTGATGTGGTGACCACTGCTTTATTATTCAGAGTTCCCTGTCACCTAAGACTTGGCCCATTCACCTGGATTTTTGAACTCTTGCTTTTGCACTGTTATCTGATTCAGAATCAGGTCAATTGCCTTTCCACCTTTGTCAGCGAGGGTCAGAAGTACAGCTGTCTTATAGGTGAGCTCTTGCTCTTTCTTCCAGAAAGAGTGTCTTATAACTGTGTCATGAGGAAGTGAAGTACAACCTCCTATGAATGAAACACAAGAGGAACTTAGAGGGGAACAAAATACAAGGCCATTCAATTATTCCTTTTTTATAAGTAGCAGCAGCCCCACAAAAGAACCTGTTGGTCTTATTTGGTGTTAAATTTCCCAACGGAAAAGGGAGATCTGATTGAAAAAGGAGCCGTGGGCAGGAGGGAGAGATGGTTGTAAAGGAAGGGAGTGGCTCTGTGTACCTGGGATCGAAAGCATAGCTGCAGTAGAGAGATGTGAGAAATGGCCCAGCACCTTCCTGCTACAGAGAGGCAATCACAGCTGGCTCTGGTGATGGTTAAAATGATTGGGACAAGAATATTAAACAGGAAAAACCCTCCCAGCTATATTGGGCAGAATCCTCAGGCTTGGATGAAGAGAAGCTGAGTAATCCCCATGATGTCCTGAAAGCTGGCAGCCTGAGTAGATTCAGGCTAATTTATGTGATATCCCCAGGGATTCCCTCCCTATTTTGAGCTGAGGGATGGACTTAGATGGGGCAGCATGTTCCTCCAAGTTGGCAGGCACCTACTGAAGAGAATAACTGATTTGCTACCCAGGCTGCACATGCCAATTGAATTGCCAAGCAGACATTGCCTGGGGGAAATGCCTGCTAAGATGGAAATGATCACCAGTTAGATGGGCACTTAGCATATTCTCAGTATTGTCCCATGCATTGCTCACATCTTTCTGACCATGCTTTTGGACCTGATAAGGAGCACACCCTTCAGGGCAGTGCCATTTTTCAGCTGGATCTTTGAGAATAAGAATGAAAGGAATCTTTATTCAATATGCCAGTGCCACAGTTGGGGCTAACATATCTTTTGACCTGCTGTCTCTAATAATGGTGGCCATTTCCGACTTGTTAATCTTTCCCATTTTATTCACATTACCCTTTGGCTGGAAACTACCAATAGAACATACTCTTTCATGCTGAATGCTACTCATGTAACTGCCAAAGTATTAGTTGAATGACCCTGAACCAGAAATCTGGCTTCCTATGCTAAAATAATTTGGGGGAGAGACTCTTTTTTTAATAAATGCCTAGTTCTTCTCAAATCCATAATATTAATAGATACCATATCATTTCTTGTTATTCTTCTCCTTCTTTAAATAAGGAACATTAAAACCTCCCAAGGAACTGAGCACTAAATGAGGTCTAACATTTAGTATGACTGCAGGAGACTCATCCCTTCACTAAGCCTTGTTACTAGTTATTCTCTTACTCTAAAATATGTACAGTTTAAATTGTAAAGCAGGTAGGAAAGGATTTCCACCTTTTCAGTCATTATTTATATAAATGTGTTATATAATATTACACATTTTCACAGTATTACTTATAATTTATAGTACTATTAGCAATGTAGATAACTTGATAAGCACTGACTGGGTCTGTTCAGCCTTTGTGATAAATCTTAACAAGAATAGATTGAGAACTGTGAAATGATGTGAGTAAATGCAGATTGCCAAGCTTACTGAAGAATATATCTGAAGCATTAGGGTGCTTTTCTGATCAAATTAACATTCAGTTTCACTTCCATTTTTATCAAGTGAATGTTAATGAGGAATTTAGTTGGCAATTATTATTTATTTTCCTATGAAAAATATGAACTAAACTTAAAATGATAGTCTAACTGCTTCATTTTTATTGTTTTAAAACTAAAGAATATACATGTTTAACAAATAAATATCTTTGATGCATTTAATTGGCAAAATATCATTTATACTTGCAGTGTCTCTCTTCTGAATAGCTAGAACATGATTCTAAATCTCATGTGTCTCATATAAACATTAGACCATTTCTTAAAGACTGTTAAACATTTCTATGTAAGCAAGTAGAATACATATTGTCTTACATTTAATTGTATGAGATCTGTACTTATTTGGTGAATATTTTGAAAAGGCATTTGACAAAGTTGATGAACATTAATGGCTCCCCTCCTCCAAAGAGAAGGTGTGAGTAATGAAAGATGGTCGTCATGGAGCTCCTTTCTAAGGGGATGTATTAGTATCTGTTTGTGCATACCAAGTCACCCCAAAACTTTGTGGTATAAAACAAAAATAATATTTTATTATCTCTCATGGTTTCTGTGAGTCAAGAAATTGGACAAGATAAGTGGAAGGCCGGGCGTGTGGTGGCTCACGCCTGTAATCCTAGCACTCTGGGAGGCGGAGGCAGGTGGATTGCTCGAGGTCAGGAGTTTGAAACCAGCCTGAGCAAGAGTGAGACCCCATCTCTACTATAAATAGAAAGAAATTAATTAGCCAACTAATATATATAGAAAAAATTAGCCGGGCATGGTGGCGCATGTCTGTAGTCCCAGCTACTCGGAGGCTGAGGCAGTAGGATTGCTTGAGCCCAGGAGTTTGAGGTTGCTGTGAGCTAGGCTGATGCCACGGCACTCACTCTAGCCTGGGCAACAAAGTGAGACTCTGTCTCAAAAAAAAAAACAAAAAACAAAAAAAAAAAAACCTCCAAAGGTTGAAAGTTAGAATCATTTGAAAAATCTTTCATGGCTGGTGGTTGATGCAGGCTGTGAGCTAGAGACTTCAGTTTTGCTCTGTGTGTTGTCTCCCTGAGGACTAGTTTGAGCTTCTTTATAGCATAGTGTCTGGGATCCAAGAGCAAGCATCGCCAGAGAAAGAAAGAACCTGTTACCAGCTGTGTCCATTTTATGTCCTGCCTTGGAAACCACGGAGCATCAGTTCAACCATACTTCATGAGTTGGATCAACCACAAGCTTCCTCCAAGACTCAAAGGGAGGACTATCAGTCACAGGATAACATAAGGAGATCTATATATTCATCTTTGGAAAATGCAATATGCTATGGGTGGTGGAGGTAGGTTTAGCTAATGCCAGGTTAGAGTTTTATTGAGTGGAACATGAAAGATTAGAGCCAGAAGTGATGAGAGAGAGGGGATAGGGTTGAGTGAGGTAAGAATTTTACAGACTGTGGATATAAAAGAGCAGAGAGAGAGAGGAAAGGTGAAGATTCTGGCATTCTGAGATGGACTTTTAGGGAAAAACAGATATGTGTAAAGGGCATATTTATGGAGCTTTGCTGTACAGTATGTGAGATAAAATTGTTTCTCTATAATCTTAAAATCTTTAGAGGAAATGATATCCCCATGGATTGAGAGTTGGATTTATTTTTGGAAAAAATGCAATAAGTTGCTGAATATGACCTCTACGTAGATGTAGGGAAAATGTAGGGGCCTACTAAATCTAGGTTACATCTGTTTTCAGAAAAAAATTAGTAATACATGTAGTTGTCATGGCCTGAAGTTTGGTGGTTCCCAAATGTCAGTGCAAAGACTGGTGCCAGTCCATGGTGAAACTTTCACTGGCAGGCTCTGAAGTCAGAAATTAGACAGCAGCATGAATCTTTCACAAACCTAAATTTGTTCAGTTAAGGGAAATGACCTTTATTATGAGATTATCTCCTTCCAACATTTTTGGTTTTAAAATGGTCTTTCTCTTATGAAATTATGGTAATAATAGATGGTAGTTGTATTTTGAATTTTTAACTGTCCATACTTGGAAAAATAAAAACTTGTTGGCCACGATATTTTAGTTCCTAAAATACTTAAGTATACCTGTAAATTGCAATATGTTTTGGTGAAAAAAAAAATTGCAATGCTTTGGTGTTAGATATTTTTATTCGTATTAGATATAAAAAAGTTATATAAATTTATCTGAATACAGAGAAAAATAATTTCTTTAGTTCTTATAATCCCAAAGGATTATTCCTTATTTATTATTTCATTATTATTTCATTTGGTCTACTCTCTCTCTCTCTCTCTCTCTCTATACATATATATATATATATATATCACTAAAGCTGATGTTACAAGAAAATATAAATATCACAATATTACCTCTTTCATATCAGTTTGTTGTGGACTAAATAATACTTATAAATAATTTATAATCATGCCTGGCACATAGTATGGACTATAATATTGCTGTTGATGGTATTGATAATGATTCTTTTAATTGCTATTTTGCTGTGCCACTCAATTTATGACATTGGTATAAGTGTTTTCAGCCAGACAGGATATTTGCTTTATTCAGACTTATACTGGGTTAACTGTTGTTTCTTTACTAATATTTGTACAATTTTTAAAAAATCTATTTAATTTTTAAATTACTCAAAAATTAAACAAATGAAAAAAGAATAAATAGTAAAAATCACTACTAAAACCAATTTCTGAGAAAAACCAAAAAAAGGTAATGACCAAATAAACTTAACTAAATACAGGCCTTTATAGAGAAAACAGGTTCTTATCCACCTCAGAGTCTAGATTCAGTTAAGAGAGAAGTCAGCCAAGATTGACTTAAATGATATCTTGTGCTTTGTTTCTTGATTCTAATAGTACATCCTTTATCATGTAAAGGTACATCCTTTATCATCCTTTATCATCCTTTATCATGATGATCAATAGTACATCCTTTACATATTCTTTTATTTATATGTCTATCCATCTATTCATCCATTTATTCATTCAACAAAAATTAAGTATCTGTGTTTCAAAGACATAAAGACAAATCAGATATTCATATCCAGTCTAGGAAAATCTGGGATCTATTTCATAATCATAAATGTTTACTGAGGACCTAATTATAAAATGAATTAAATCATTTATAAAATATAAATTCTCTTAATATGAGTTTATATAATTACCTATAATAAAATCATTTGAAAGTTCCCTTTTATATTGTTATCTGCCTCAGAAAAAAATGGAGTTAACTACCTAGCTACTGGGCTGAAGATATTGAACTACAAACCTTGGTGTGTTGTAGTTGGTAGTCTTAGATCAGAGGTGTGTTACTTTGGTCCAAAGATATCATGAAATATGCAGAGCAAAAAATCAGAAAAGTATGATCTTTTAAATGAGTCATGAAGAAAGAACCAAAAATGTCAGTATTTCTTAATAGAAACAACATTTAGGATAGATACTGTAAGAGCAATACTGTACTTTGCCTGTATTATTTTGAAAATTTTCCCCAAAAAGTCTTAACTCTGATAATTGAAATGGCCAGAAGAAATGAAAATAGGTTTAAAGTTTTATTAATCACACCTATGTTAAATTGAATGCAACTTTTGTACTATAAATTGGATTTGCTTAATTTCATGTTTCTTAATATGAAGCAAACACATGAAACAAAAATGTAGATGTCTTCCACTATGTCTACAAGTATATGAGGAAAAATGAAAAAGTAACATAAAAATTCCCCTACCTCAAGTCTATACAGAAACAGATTTGCTGGATTTAGTGAGTGGATGACACGTCATCTTAAGTATAAAACATAATGGTTGACTTTTTATGGGAAAGTCGTTTCTTAATGTTGAAAGTAACATACGTGTGCTTGACATTATCATATAGCAAATTATTGAACCAGAGAATCAGGCCCATTTTGTCACAGCGATTGGCTCAAGGAATGGCCTCTGTACTGCAATGTGATGTGAATTGTCTATTTATCATGTTTCATAGTTAAACCAGAGTTTGGTAATTTCTTTATCACATATGTTTTTAATACAATCAGGAAAACCCATCAGATATTCTCTCTCTCTCTCTCTCTCTTACTCTCTCATACACACACACACACACACACACACACACACACACACACACACTCATGTTTATAGGCATCATTCTGATACTACCCTTACCTTTTCTTTTCTGAGAGTGCAAGTTTGAATCCTCTGCCACATAGTAGCAGTATAATCCTGGATGAGCTACTTAAACTAACTTTTCTTCCATTTGAGGATGAAATGAGAGAATGTGTGGGAGATGCCTGGCATATCTAAGGAGCAATCAATAAATGTTAGCTATAACTGGGTGACAAATTGAGGCCTGAGGAGCTTGTAACTTGCTTAAGGTTACTAAGGTAGTTCATAGCTAATCAGGATTAGAGTCCATACAGTAACTCCAACTCAGTATTCTTTCTTTTATACTAAACTATCTCATCAACTGTCAACTAATTATATACTTTCTTGCATTATTAATGTTTTGTATGTAAGGGTTTTGCCTTCCCAAGTAGATTGTAAACATCTTAAAGGGTAAAAGCATGGGTTAGTGACTTCATCATCAACCATATGTTCCAGTGAGAGCTATTGCTATTGTAGTTCAGCATTCATTTGTTAATTGTGAGTTTTCAATTTCACAATAGTTAACTTTAAATTATTTTATTCATCCCATATTTCTCATTCCTTCTTCAGTAGTCTAAAGTAGTTAATTTTAAATTATTTTATTCATCCCATATTTCTCACTCCTTCTTCAATAGCGAGTCACTCTGAAATTATTTTATTCATCCATATTTCTCATTCCCTCTTCAGTGGTTCAATATATAAGAACAGCAAGCCACTACAATCTTCTGCACAAAATCGGAATTGCACAGTGCACAACTACATCCTCTCCCTCTGTAACTCCCCAGAGAACAGCATGTGATTTTCTACTATATTTCTGCAATATGAAGAAAATAATTTAATTTATCTATGCTTTGGTTTCTCCATATATAGAATTTGTATACAGCATTACTAAATCACAAAAGAATTCCACTATAATTTAGCTTATTATTATGTAAATTCAGGCATAATCCAGGGCACAATATGATCCCAAGAATATAACAAGTACCCATAGGGAAAACCTGGTAGAACATCTCAAGAGTGGGAATTATTTTTAGCTTTGGATAAAAACTTTTATATAAAGGAGCTCCACTCACAATGCATTATTGGCACGATTAACTACACTCACTGGTAAGCTAATATTTGAGGTATATTTTATACATCTCTCTTAGAGTGCATTATTGTACTAAGCATTACAAATTACTACTTTGATTGCCTTTGGAGCTACTCTTAAGAGTAGCATATCCTTGAAAAGCAGTTGCCTAAATAAGCTTCCTCTTAAATATGTCTTTGAAAGGTATAAATTTTTCTTTATCAGTATCTGCATTTCATATTTCAAGAACTTATCAGCTTGTGCGTATCCTACAAGTTTTAGTTTTCTCTTGTTGCTAGGGATGAAATGAATATCCACACAAGGGAGCAGCTAGTAACTGACTTACAGAACTGCCTGGCTTGGTTTGTCCTTCTGTAGACCTATAATCCTGAGTCTGTTATCTAGCTTCCAAGAGCCTCTCCAGTTTTCTGCTCCTGAGCTGCACACCCAGGAGTTCATCTGCTAAATAGCAGATGAATTACATGGATCATGAAGTAGATGGTAAGTTAAGAGAGAAAGAAGGAACGTGCTGATGCTGATCCTTGCCTTCCAAGGGGTATCAGGAATTTACTCAAAGGACTGCAATGTGCTCTCCACACAAAAGTGCTGGGAGAACTGCCTTTACATTCCCTTAAAGAAGGGAAACATTCAGACAACTTGAAAGTAGCCAGATTTAATAATAACTTAACAACCAATTTTGAAGTTTTCTGGCATGTGACAGTCTTCTAGGAATTCTTGGTTTCCAGCTTGATCTCATTAGCAAGAAATAGAATTTACTAGCCTTTATCAGGAACCTGGCATTTTGTTTGAGAATCAAAACTTTTCTGTTTGAAAACTAGAGCCAAACTCACTTACATATCGACAGGAATATGAGAGAAAGAGCAAGCAAGGAAAGCTATTGTGTTATAAATCTGTAGAACATAATAGTTTGAAGAGGAGAGACTTCCCAAGGGGCCAGAATATAGTACACAACTAAAAAGAGCCCCAGTTTACACAATGTAACAATGAATTGTGGGCCCCTCAGGATAAATATCATGAGAGCTCATTAATTTAAATAAGAAGCCTTAATATGCATGTAGCATTTTATCAGAGTACTTTCCATAGGTTGCTTTACACGTAGGTAACGTAGGGCAGGTGAGGGCCTAGGGCTGGTAGTATATTGGGCAGCATCAGCACTTCCCTTCATTGTTGTATGCTGGCAAGTGCTGGCAACTCCACAACTGCAGGCAATTATCTTCCAGGTTTGAATAATCTTCTTTAAATAAAGTTTAGGAAGATGGGTGTCCTCCTTCAATGCATAATACGTTAGAAATGCAGGGCACTTGAAAAATGTTTTGGTCCAACACTCTTGACTTATGAAAGATAACGATGTACAGTGGTTTAGCTGTTCTCTCATTCCCTGTTTACCTAAGGCACAGTGGGCCTTAAACTCCTTTAGCTGCTTGGAGACAAGCTAATTCCCAACTTTGCTGTCATAACTGCTGAACATGGGAAGCTGTGAGGTATGTGTTCTAATTCCAAGTAATGTCCTGTCATTGAGGTAGGTTGCTTGCCCACCACAGTGCAAGTGACTTGAGGTTACTAGAAGGGACAGCTTGTTGTCTGAACCTCAGCACTGGGGTGGCAGATGTAACAGAGATACATGGATTGGCCAGACTGCATATTGGTAACCAGAACCCTGCTCCATGCCTGCTCTGGGCCCACCTGCAGTGTGGAAGGCAGCTCAGGCATGGGGCAGTCTGTTCAGGAGACCACACATTAAGATCTGCTGAGTCGTTCCTCATCATTTTCACTTGAAAATGAGAGGTGGCTGTTTCATGAGGCCATCAGCCTAAGATTTGATTTTTTGCAGCAATGAGGTGGTCAAACAGGCTGCTCTCTGGTGAGTGTTCAGCAGAGAGATGCACAATTGCCCTTAAAAACTTCACAGGAGCAAATAGTCTTACCAACCAGCTTGGGTCACTCCTTTAAGTGAGGGTGGCTGGTGGAGTGAGCAGCTGTTTTTAATAATAAAAAAAAAAAAATCCAAGAATCAGCCTTTTCAGAGTCTCAAAATTATTTATCACTCTGTTCTCCAATGCTACCTTTCCTCACCAGCACTTTATTAGCATTAGGCTTTGAAACATGGTTCCCACATGGAAGATGCTGCTTTTTATGTTTTATTGAGGAATCCAGCAGAGCTGATGGCATGCAAATGGTAGAAAAGAGAATGAAAGCAACAATTGTATAAAATGGTAGTAGAGTGGGAAGAGAAATAGGAAGGTGATGTTTCCATGTCCAATTGTTCATATCATTGTCTCAGTCACTGTACAGAAATAAATATTCTAAGATTAAAGGACCCCAGATCTTCACTGGATCCTTCTTCTCTTAAGCTCAGCCTCTTTGGAAAACAGAACAAACTCCAGTCAATAATTCAAGCTCTGAAATAAAAGGCTAGGCTGTGAACCAAAGTGTTCAATATTTTTGTGGTAGATATTTAGTGATTTTTCATGAAAAGCACTTGATTCAAATGTTATTATTTCATCTTTTAATGTTTTAGTCAACAGTAAATACTATTCTCTTCTGATACTCTCCTCTCAAAGTGGTAGAAGGGTTTGTGGCAAATTGCCATTTCAGCCATTTATTCTGCTCCAGTAATGCAGTATTGAATACATTGAAACTGGGGAAAATTAACTAAACTACTTATATGCACATTCAAAAGAAGCAACAGAAAAACTTGGCAAAGTAATAATAGTGAAATTATATTGCTTCTCAATAGATTAATATATTTGATGATATTCTAGAAGATTTTGAACCTTAACATTTTTTTTAGTAGATCAGAATACCTACATTACATTTTTAAAACAACATTATAGTCCAGAGTAGATATTTACATTTCATGTAGTCTATATTCTTTGTGGGATTTTGGATCAAACACATCTGAGTTCAAATCTTGAGAAAACTACAGACAAAAGAAAGTTAAGGTAGAGGAGGGAGAAAGAGAGAAAGGAAGGAAAGAAGAGATGAAGGGAGAAGAGGAAAGAAGATAGGAAAGAGAAAGGGAGATAGGAGAGAAGGAGGAGAACTACATCAAGCCCATGAAGGGTTGGTTATCTGACAAAGCATGCTGGAGGGTATCTTCATCTCCAGTGAGTGGAGGAAATTGCATTGTGAGCAAACAAGAAGCGTGCCTAGATATAATCCTAATGCCAAATTTCCTGAGGTGGGAAAGGAATAAGTAGGAAAGGGAGTTCCTGAAATCTATCTAAAGAGATTTAAAAATAGCTCAGGTACAGAATCTGTTAAAGCAATAAAGTGGATAAAATAAAGCAATAAAATGCTCCTAATCTTCTACACTTTATTCCATGGCATTAAGTTAACACTTCTTTAGTTCTCCCCTGAGTCCAACCAAATTTCTTAGGAGAATGGTAGATGTTCCCTGGACATGTTCAGGGTCTGTGTGTGCCCCAAGGGTGTAGGTTTTAAAAGTTTCTTGCACAGATAGTCAGCATATTAATGCATTATTTGGCCCCAAGTGACCTTCCCTCCCTGCATTTCCTCATTTGCCATTTATTTTCTTGCTTCCCTTAGTCTGCCATAATAGTCCCTGGGGTACAGCGTAAGTGCTCCAGGCACTCCTCTAACTGTACAGTTGTTGTTACTGAACAATTAGGGTACTTAGATATTACAAAATGGTAATGCTTAGAATTCTGCAACATCATTGCTTAGAAAACACCTGAGAAATGGTCAGATCCAGGGAAGAGTTCATCTTTCAATGGGGATTGGCCCATTTTTCTGTGCTGCCTACTTGAGCCACCAGTCGCTGGACTGTGGGGCATTTCAAGGAGGCAGGGGAATAGGCAGGAGTGGACTCCTTAGACAGATGACTCCTGAAGAGGAGATGATGCTTGCCATATGACAGAGGCCAAACGGCCACAAATGGGACTACGAGGATTGAAGCCTAAACTGTAGGTAAAGGTTGTTTTCCCTAAATGACAGCTCAGCTTTCATAACAAACTAGAAACATGGTTTGGTAAAGAAAACATGGGTTTGGGGGAAGAGTAGGGATTTTAGAAGGCAGGTGAAAGATATCTGTATTAGTTAGCCTGGTTGGGATTTTTGTTGTGGATGGAGTTGTTGTTGGCAGGATAGCAGACGGATAAAGAGCTCCTTTAGCTACTCGGCCACTCGGTCACATAGGCCAAAACGGAGCCTGTGGTTTCCACTGACTTTCTCCTGGAACAAGTTACTTACCCTCTCAGAGTATCAGTATCCTCATCTGTAAAAAAAGGTTAATTATAATTCTTACTCATGGAAAATTACACTTTTCTCTTCTGTACCTTTAACTTCTTCTATATCAGCTACTTTCCATGAGAATCAAAACATATTCCAATATCTTCTTTGTTAAAAACAAACAAAACAAAAACTTCATCCTTTTCCACTTATACTGCAACAGTAGAGTTTCTCTTGACATTTGGGCTGGATAATTCTTTATTTGGTGGCTATTCTGTGTATTGTAGGATTTTTAGCAGCATCCTTTTCCCATGGAATCTCTGTGCCCCTCCTTCCACCACTTGTGACAATCCAAGACATCACTAGGCATTTACAAATGTCCTCTGGGGGTAAAATCCCCCCCAGTTGGGAATGAATGCTTTGATTACTGCCCTGTATCTTGTCACCCTTGAAAAGCTACACTTTCCAGTTTTGTCTATTCTTGCTAGCTCTATTTCCTCATTTCCCTATCCACATCCAAATGTATTCTACTCTGTCTCTTGTCCTCATATCTCTAATAAAGTGGTTTGTAATAAGATGAACAATAACCTCAATAGCTCTAAATATAATGGACTTTTCAACCCTTCTCTTCCTTGATCTCTCAGCAGAATTCAATGCTTTTAGCAGCCCTGCCTTGACATTCTCTTCTCCTGACTCTTCTGTCACTACTCTCTTGACCTGATCTGTGAAATCTGGGACCCATGGGATAGCTGGGGGCTTTCTCTCCATGTTGTCTTGCCGTCCTCCAGGGGACTAGCTCAGGCTTGTTCAAAAGCTGATGAAAAATCTTCCAGTAGCAAGAGAGGGCAAGCCCCACAGGGAAAGCACTTCTCAAGCTTCAGCCTATATCTTATTTGCTAGCAATCTCTTGGCCAGTGCTCAGAGTCCTGTGGGAAGGGCCTACCCAAAGCAGGACACAGGGAGGGGATAACTTTAGCATGTCATCTTGAGGAGATCCATAGACCCTCTTCCCAGGGAAGCTGGTGAAAAATATACACAAATAAAATCCTCAGCCATGTAAATCCTCTGGAAATGAGTCCGCCTCTTTCAAATCTTGAGCCAGACAGGTACCACGAGAGGGACTTCTTTATAAAATGCCTGTTCACTCTATCCACTCTCTCTCTCTCTCATTCTCCATTCCGGACTTCTTTCTAGAGAGCTGTCCTCCATCCCCTGTCATGGGACTTCCCACCTGTGTGAGTAATAAGTCCTTCTTTGATCATGCCAAAGGACTAGTGCCATGAGTTTCGACATCAGAACCTGACTTTGGGAGGGAACTTTCCCATGTCACCTGAGGGTGCGATGATAACACTCTCCCTGCTGTCCTTAAATTTTACCAGAGCTGCCATTCCACTACTCTCAGGATAGAGTCCACAATACTTAGCTTGGCCTACAAGGTTCTCTAGGATTAGATTTCACCTAGATACTTTCTTTCCTTCCTTCACATTAGTTATGCCCACACTGCCTAAGGACACACAGACCTGCTTCGCCCTCTGCCTGCAACACTCGCCTGCCTCACTCCCGCCAGACTTTACCTAGTTTACCCTTTTATCTTCATAACACAGCTCAAAATTCTCTTTCTCAGAAAGGCGCACCTCACCACAGCCCTCCCAATGAGGTCAGATGTATTTTGTCTTCATGGCACTGCCTTTGGTTTAAACTTTATATTTATTCATGTAATTATTTGTTGTGCATTTATCTCCCTCAGTTGATTTCGATCACTATGAGGTCAGGGACTTCATATGTTTGCTCACCATCGTATCCTCAGTGCCTAGGCCATTGGTTGTCACACAGTAGGTGCTCTGATAAGTATTTCTTGAGTGTAAAACAAATGAAGACCTTTAGCAGCATAATATATATAATCTCGAAGCAGAAAGATACTATGTTAATTAGAATAAGCTAGGTTTTGCTATAATAACACCCTCTATCACACATATACCCAGGTACATATACTTGTAGATTTCGGTGGCTTAAACAACAAAGGCTTATTTCTTGCTTACACTGCATTCCTAGGGTGTTTTAACAGGATCTCTGCCCTAGCTCGTCTTTACTATGAGACCCAAGCTAATGGAGGCTACTACCAGGAATATTGTCTATTTTTAGGGTCCAGTAGAAGAGAGATATAAATGGTTACATACTAATAATTAAATGCCCCAGCCAGCAAGTGACATACTTTATCTCAATATACAATTCATCGGCCAGAACTAGTCTCATGGCCCTGCCCATCTGTAAAGGCGGCAAGGGAAATGTAATTGTCTATTGTACTTAGAAGGAAAGAAGAGTCAGATATGTGTGACCAATGGTAGACTTCTCAATGGCATATTAATATAGAGCTGTATGTGATTAAAGTTAAAATTGAATTTGAAGGGATGATAGAAAAATGCCAGAAGACATGATAGTTGAACTAGGCTGAAGGATGGGATTTGGATAGTCTGAGTGGGTAGGCATTACTATAGAAGAAACAATCCAAACATTAAAAAAGGTGTTTATGAATACATGTCCAGGACACAGTAAGGAGTGATCAGCCTTGCTAAAGTGGGTGCCAAAGTGTGTGTATGTCAAGGGACCATAGGAGATAAGATTAGAGTGACAGTCTCGATCATTACCATATCCATGCTGCTCTCTTAACCAGTTTTGGTCAAACGTATAAACATCCTTGGATCAAAGAATTCAGTGTATGGCTTTAGGCATATCAGTCATTTTGATTCAATTGCACTTTTACTTCCAGCTTATCAACTGCTTTTCTTCTAGGCTCTTTTGATTGGCACGGCAGTCTAGAAAGAACTGGACCTGACTTAAGAAAATGAAACTGCTTTGATTTCTCTTTTCAGCCCAATATCTATTCATTAGCAGGTAAACACCAGTGCCCCTGCCAGCATGTGAGCCGAGTGTCTTTAATCTCACCTTTAATTGGCACTTCTAGTGACCTAACTGAGTGGAGAGACCCTTAGCAATGATATAAAGTAAAGGATGGTGTAGAATAATAGGTGTTCTGAAAACCTGGATGTAACTGGAGGGCGCCATTCAATAAATCTGTCCCTAGGAGCCAGTAGCACTCAGTCAATACCATTTAGCCTATTTTCCTCCATGTTACATTTGTCAGTTGTACTGGTTTTAGAAAACAAAAAGTCAGGTTGTTCCAGTTCCACTAACAGGAAACAGATATTGGGGGTGGGGTGGGGATTATATCAGAATAAAAGCATTTTGTTTAATAAAAGTCACAATAAAAGTATTGGCTACAGAGAAACTTTTAATGGAGAGAGCTATTTCATAGTTAATATGCCCTCTGTTCATCGATCCTTAGAAGAAACACAATATAGTGGCTACATATCGTCTCTTGAGCCAGCCTGCCGTGAGTCAAATTAAAACTCCATCATTCATCACTGGGTGACCTTGAAGAAGTTATTTAATCATTTTCATATAGTTATTTCCTCACTGCTAAGGACTGAACTATGTTTCCTCAAAATTCATATGTTGAAGCCATACCCCCCAATGTGACTATATTTGGAGACAGGGCCTTTAGGTGGCAATTAAATTTAAATGAGGTCATAAGGGTAGAGTCTTAATTCAATAGGATTGGTTGCCTTATAAGAAGAGAAAGAGAGTATCTCCCTCTTTCTCTAAGTCCCTTTCCCTCTCTCTAACTCTACTTGTGTGCACTAAGAAAAGTCCCTGTGAGGACCCAGTGAGAAGGTTGCCATTTGCAACCTGCAAGAGAGTCCTCACCAGACCCCAGCATGCTGGCACCTTGATTTTGTATTTCTAGGCTCTAGAACTATGAGAAAATAAGTCTCTGTTGTTTAAGCTACCCACTGCATAGTACTTTGTTATTACAGTCTGAGCTGACCACTACCCTCACTTATAAAACATGAATAGTAATAATGCCTATCTGAGAGTGTGTTTGTAAGGATTGAAAATATTCATATATGTTAAGATTTTGAGATTGTGCTTGATACATAGCAGGTGCTTATAGATGTTAGCTAATATTATTTATATTATTTTATGTCCATCTCTAATTCCTAATTTGATAGCATTGTACTTAATTAAGAATTCTGCTTTTCAAGTTAGACAGATCTGGGTTGTTCTGCCTGGATTTGTTCTGCCTCTTATAAGTTGTATGACCTTGTATAAGTTACTAACTTCTGTAAGCCTCAATGTTCCTGTCTGTAAATGGCGATGATAATAGTGCTGTTTGCCACTTAAGGTTTTTCTGAGGATTAACCACTTGGAACGAGCATCGGCAATAGTTGATAGCCACAGATGAATGCACACAGCGACTTTAGCCGACAGTGGTGATATGACTTTTCTAATTTTTCATTTATCAAAATAAAATTGTGAACATTTAAAAATAACGTAATGAAAACATACATGTTACCTATTCTGATTTACATTACAAGTAAAGCTGCCTGTAAAGTAAAACAAGCTTTCAGTGCTTTAAAACTTTCCTCATCACACAAGAGCAAGACGGATTCGTCGTCAACGCACAGCACAAGCTATTGTGTGGACTATGAGTGCTGGCTGTGGGCAAGGTTTTGTGGCCAGTGAGCGCTGTAACAAATTGTTAAAGGACATAGGCATGTAGATGTATCTGCCTCATACTAAGCATCCCATATATACTGTTTACTGTCATCACCAGAGGTTTGCAGAGTCTCCTCTTTTGCACTCAGTAAGAAACTGCCCTCTCCCTAAAACTTTGAACTTCTTGGAGGAGCAAGTAATAGCAATTTCTCCTCAAACTTGGAACTCTAAAAATGTCCTTCTAAGTCATTCTTATCTTTATTTTATCACTACTAGATACATGCTTTGTACATTTTTGCTTTTGTTTAATATATGTTATTAATGTTTCTTTCTCCATCATTATATCAGGGTTATATTACAGATTCCAAAGAGCAGAGGCCATATTCCTTGAGCACATTTTATTTAAAATAACAGTATTCTAGGACTGGATGTGACTACTGCTTTTCAATGAAACTGAAAGCGGGAGAGTGAGATTTTTCTCACAGCTGTTGAGTGGCAGACCTGGGAACTAAAATCCAGTCTCACAGCCTGGTTATTATCTCACAATGCGAAGTGAGGAATTTATAAATATATAATGTTGAACATATCAGTGGTCATGTATATCCTTAAGCTTATATACAGAAGAAGTAATATTTTCTGTACCAGTGCTTCTCAAGTTTTAATAAATGAATTACCTAAGGATCACATTAAAGTGCAGGTGCTGATTCAGGAAGCCTAGAATGGAACCTGAAATTCTGCATTTCTAACAAGCTCCCAAATGATGCTGAGTCTGCTGGTCCTCAGACCACTCTTTGAGTAGCAAGGATTTAGTTGATTGTAGCAATAGTGACTTTGAGGGCCTTTTGCTATTTTTTGTTCTATGTGCCCCTTTTTGTATTCACTAAAATGCATTCTGGATGCAAGACTTTTTTTTTTTTTTAAGTACAAATGGGAAAAGAAATTGAAAGCCAACTTGGCAAGACTCAAATTGTACACATTTTAAACTTTAAATGCTTCAATTCATTTCTCCATATGTTGTATATTCCTAAATCATTCACAATGGCTTCATTTTCTATCCTCTTTTCATCAAATAAGAAAGTTGTACTCCTTTGGGTTTTTTTTAAGTCTTTATTCTCCATAACATATTAAATTGCCTCATCTTTCCTAAAAAGCTCTCCTTGTTTTTTGACCTTTACTGTTTTGAGTTTCCACTTCTTACCCCTAACTCATGCCCTAATCCTGATCTCTGACATGGCCTCATCTCTTTTATTCTCTCCTTAGGAAATCCCATCCCCTGCCATGGATTCAATCATTGGTGCAGCCTTTCTGAATCGCCTCCCGATCAATGTCTTTCGTACTGAAGGCTTTCCTAAGTTTTATTCTTGCATGCCCCATGGATTGGATATTTATGATCTGACAGTGCTTTGAACTCAACATGTTGAAAACTGAAATCTTCATACTTTTCATCTTTCGGCCCTGGGTTATTTTACTCTGTTTATCAAAACTATATGTTTACTATGGAATAAATCTTTAACTCTTTATTCTGACATTGAAAACCTTCCTCTCTCTAACTTTAACTTTCTTTTCTACATATATCTTCCATTGCTTTTAAATATGTGTCTGACTTAAATTAGTCTGAATCATTTATTTTCCAGAATATGCATTGACATTCCCAGCCTCCATGCCATTTTTACTCTTAATTGAAAGCCCTTGCATCAATCTTTGCTTATTTAAATGCTAGGCCTACATGAAATGCTACATACTAATTCCTTACATGAAAATGATTGCTCTCTCCTCTGCACTGCTATAATACATATTCTCTGCCATATATTTTGGATCTATTCAAACATCTGCCACTAATCAGGAACTGCAAGATTTCACTTCTCCATTATTACACCAAACACCACTCACAGCAGGTTATTGTCAGTAATGAAGTTTTACTACCCCCAAATTAGCCTGCATTTGGGGGTAATGCAGGCTAATTATAGCACAAGCAGGAGTCACCTGGAATTTGAATAATAGAATCAGAGTTCCTAGACATTTATCAGACACTCCCTGACCACATCCATCCATAGACATAGAGCTCCCCATCTCTGAACACTTCTCCCATTTCTTCTACTAGGATCACAATCCTCACAAAATGCCAGCATTCAACTCCTTTTCTGTCTTTGTTTAAACCCCGCCTATCTATATAATACATAAAAGAGGCTCATCTTCCATAATCAAATAAGTTTTGAAGTGTTTTCCTAAGCTTGATAGCATTTCTGTCCCTCAGAGGAATTCTGCAGTCCTGAAGTTGTCTTGGGTCAACCAGCTCAATGTAAACTAATTTGCATAACCATAGCACTACGAAAGAGGCAAAAGTATAATCCACTTAATTTTGTATGTGTTTAATTTTTTTCCCATCTAGCTTGAAAACATACTTAGGGAAGGACAATACAGCTCAATTCATATTTATTAATTACAATATGGAAAAAAACCCAAGAAGTTCAAATCCTTAATCTACCATGTATGAGGTAGGAGATTTAGAGCAAGATGTTTTCTTTGGGAATCCTGTTTCCTGATCTATCAAATGAGTATAATAATATCTACCTCATATAAATGTGAGGGCTGAGATAATTTTTGTAAAGTCATTTAAGTTAGTCCTGCTCTCAGTATAAGTTTAAAATGTTTGTTGAATGCAAAAAGGTTACTCCTGTAACCTTTATCAAACTTTCAAAGTGGTGCAGTGTTTTGTTGCAGGATCCCGAAAGCTATTTGATATATGATTTTTCTTTCTCAATATCATCATGTTCACTCTAGAGACAGTTCCATAGTGTTCTACCCTTAATTGAAGAGAGAGAAAATCATGACTTTAAAACTTTCAGTGTTAAGAGCAAATGACACATTAGTTTAGAGACATATCAATAATTATGGAAGCATCTTCTCAAGTTGTAATGTTTTCCTCTGCCTTAGTGCTAGCAATCAAAACCACTGACTTAATCTGAGCAGGGCCAGGACTTCGAATATGAAGAAAATCACTTAAATTTGAGGCATTATGTGTGCAGTACAAAGTGTTCCAGCTATAAATCCTCTCAATTCTGTTTAAGAGCAATGGTGCAGGAGTCCAGATACACTCCTCCAAACCTCTGAGTCCTACAACCTTTAGTCAGAGTTCTGGAAGTCTGACCTCCCAGAAAGAGGTTTTTCTATTTCTAGAAGGGTTAGCCACCCCTTGGGGCTGGGAGATGGGAGGTAAAAATTGGAATGTGGAAATTTTCACCTTCTGAGGGAGTGTTCTCTAGAGGTTTTCCAATTGTGTTGACTAATCTCCTTGGCTGAAATGCTTTTTCCTCCATATATAAACTTTACCCTTGTCTTTCAAAGTCTAATATAGAAGCAACTTGGTATCTACAGCTTTTCCAGATTCCGCCAAGTTGGAATAAATCACCATTTCCTCCTCTATGTTCCTAATGAACAAAAATAAAATGATTTATCAGAATTCTTGTTTACTGATGGTGGTGGGGAGATCACTATAATATAGTGGCTTAAAGTAGAAACTTGAAAGTCAGATTGCCTCTTACCAGCTGTTTGAACTTAGGCAGTTTACTTAACCCCACTCAGCCTCAGTTTCCTCATCTATAAAATGGGCTTACTAATAGTAGCTACCTTATGATTTTTGTTAGGATTAAATGCAATAATGCATATGAAATTCTTAAACAGGACCTCCATATTAAGTTGTTCATAAATGTTAGCTCTCACCATTTTGCCTCATAACTTCTGCCATTTTAGGTAGAAAGTTTCTTAATAGCAGTGACCATAACATGTTTATTTCTTTGTTGATACAGTCAGTGATCAATAAATTATCTGTTGAGTTGAACTGCATTTTTGACAGGAGAGAGCTGTGGCTTTTAAAAATCATACTTTATATTGTCATGAAAGTCATGGGCTTTACTTTAGAAATTACCTTGTTTCAGGTATTCTGTTATAAGCAACTGAAAACAAAGACAGCATGTACGCCAAATTAATAAACATATAGAAACGTTTATAACTTTTATTTCTTTTTTAATATAATAAAATAGAGCCTTAAAATAAATATTATTTTGAAAGAAACATATGAAATGGGTCATAAGCATAATTTAAACTTTAAAATTTACATATATAAAGTTTTCTTTGCATAAACATTTCAACAGGCAAAATGGGAAAGATAAATATTTTGTATAGTTGTCTCTTCTTAAAAAGTACTGCATAGATTAAAATTCACATTTTTCCAACATTGTCTAATTTTTGAATGGCCAAACAAATATGGAACATTTCATCTCAATGCAGTTGCTGTAAGATTTTCAAAAAGGAGAGGCAAGATTAAGAATCCCTGAATTATTAGAAACTTTTCACATTTGTTATTGCAAGCTCTGTGATCCTGAATATTTTTTTCCTTTGTTTCTCTTGCCTGAAACCTAAAGCTGCCAGTACTTTAACATACAGGATGAAAGTCTGTTTAGTCATACTTCTGCACATTATTGTTCAAAACAATCATTGTTTTCAATGACTGTAAGTAAAATCCCCACTTCTCCTTCAGAATACAGTGGAAATAACGTTCTCTCCTTGAGCAGTGGAGCACCTACTCCACCTGGGTTTCTCCCCCTTTCTCAACATAGATACCAGTGGAAGGGTTCAAAGCCCAGGATAAGTTTGGTTCTATTAATATATTGACTTCCTAAGGCTATTTTAACAAGTTACTGCAATCTGGGTGGCTTAAGATAACAGAAGTTTATTCTCTCACAGTTCTAGAGGCCAGAAGCCTTAAATCAAGGTGTCAGCCAGACTTGTTCCTTCAGAGGCTTTAGGAGAGATTTCATTCCGTGCCTCTCTGCTAGCTTCCAGTGCTTCCGGGCATTACTTGCCTTGTGGCAGCATAACCCCAATCTCTGCCTCCATCTTTATGTGGCCTCTCTCTATCTATTAATATATTTCTCTTCTCTTCCCTTCTCTTCTAAAGATAATTATCACTGAATTTAGAGTCCACCTTAATCCAGGATGATCTCATCTTGAGATCCTTAATTGAATTGCATCTGCAAAGATCCTTACTTTTTCCAAATAAGTTCACATTCACAGATTCTAGGTGGACATAGCTTTTGTGGGGCCAATATTTAATTCACTACAGGTTCCTTTAGACTAGGCTGTACTGTGGCCAGAAGTGTGCCAGGCATGAAGGTTATATTTGCATGAAGATAACATTTTTTTCAGTATTACTTTGATTGCACTGTTCAAACTTATATTGTGACTTCCAGACAGAGATAGCCTGAGCTTCCTTATTCATTGACTTTGAAGGGAAGCGTTTTCCCAGGGAAGAGGCTCCTGATCATATTGTGGCCTTTTCTGTAAGATGGCCCTGGCTTGTATAGTAACTGATCCTAGAGCCAGGTCTAATGATGATTCATCAAGATGCCTATTAGAGAAATAATCTCCAAATATGGGAGATGACAATTGCAAAAATAAGCAGGGATATCTGATCTAATATACAGAGATAGAGCGGACCTTTTAAGGTCTAGAACTTTGGGGCTGTCAAAAGTTGTAAGGAAATATAAAGAGAAAAGGATAGAGATTGTGATAACAAGTAGTCCCAAAAGTAGGGTGGGGCATTTGCGGCCCAGTATCAATCCCATATTTGTTCTATTTCATCTTTTTTTCAGGACAAAATAGAGAACCAAGGGGTTGAGGAATGTGACCAATACCCTTTATCCTTTATCCTCCTGTTTAAAAGCGGAAAACTTGTGAAACTTCCTCTCCATCTGATCCTGTGTATCCAAAGAACTGTCCTTGGTGGAGAATTTCATATCAATCTTTCATTTTTAATCTCTGGTGCTCACTTATGAAGTCTCCTGAATGGATTTATGGGCCAACTTAGGGTCTAGACTAGCTCAGGAAATTTGGTGCTGAGCTTCCATACATTTATGAATACTCTGGTCAAACTCCATACTCACTGTGCAGCCACATTCACTGATACACTGCTCACACCCTGCAGCTTGACAGCATCGCCATCTGATTCAGATCCACTGAGCATTATGCAGTCTGAAATAAAAACACAATGAAATACAATTTAAGAAATTAGCTCATAACATTTACAATTAAATTCATTAATCAAGGCAGTTTATGGAAATACCACACATGAACGGTAAACTTTATACATATTCAAGTAGTGAATGACTAGACAATCACATTTCTTAGTAAAAGCTTTGTCTTGGAAGGTTTGTTTCAGTATGAGAGATGTAGAATATTCCCATCCACCAGTTTGCATTCTTGTTTTGAAAATTTTTAAACCATGAATATCATCAAAAAGAACTTTTGTTTTGGTTACATTTCTCTTTCCATATGTTCTTCATTTACCTTTCTGTCTAGATTTATGTGCCTTCATGCTAATTAGCACCTGCACCTGAATTCAGGAAGCAACAGTACTTGAATCAAACCAGGTAAAGCTGTCTATGAAAATAAAACAAAAAACAAAAACCAAGTTCCACGATTTCTAGTGAATAGATAGGGACAATATACTTTGTTGATGTTCTCATTCACATATACCTTTTTTAAGTATGGGAATTTATGTACACTTTCTTTTGGTATATATAAATGTAACTGCTTGGGTATTTTCAGACCATGCTACAGTGTACTTTTCTCAGGTTGCCAGTTTACCTTCTAGTATAAGAATGCAGTATGGTGTTTAACTCATTCACATTATATTATTTTCACCTCCTAACTTTGGGAGCAGAGAGAAGGCAAGTTAAAGGAGACCCAAGCTTTGCATTTGAGGGAACAATTGAATTGAGTCTTGAAATATGTCTTAAGAGATCAAAGAGAAAGAAGATAGAGAAAAAGTTAGGGATTGAGATGAAAAATGTGTTGTGGAGCAGGGATGAGCGTGGAGAGAATACTTGTAGGCAGAGGAAACAGCAGCTCAAATGCAGTCAAATGAAATGCAGAAGTGTCATCAAACAAGTTAAATGCTGCTTACCCTTTATGTTCATGTGTTACCATCTCTGTGTAAACTAAAGACTTAAACTCTCCTTTTTCCATCATCCCATACCTCAGTTATAGCATTCACTTATGTGTTTTGTAATTGTTTGCCAATAGTTTGTCTTCCACCTGGACAGTGATCCCTTTGAAGGCAGAGCCCATGGCTTTTCATATTGCCTCCCTGAAGGTCAGCCCACCTCTCTGAATATCTCCAATGAATCATTACTGCACAAGGCAGCTTGGTTCACTATTAGAACACAGCCGTTGTTATGTGGTCTTTTGCCTTATGTCTCATTCATTCTGCCTCTTGATAATGTTCAAAAATTGTTCCTAGAGCTCCTCTCTGGGAATAACAAGTCTCTATCATCTGTCTGCCCATCAAGTCCCACAAAGACCTAAAGGAATAGTTATAATTCCTGTCCCTGAAAATTTCCTTCTTCAAGATGATCAGTCATGCTTAGTTTCTCCATCCTTTGTCTATTCTCTCCCCTTTCCTTTTTCCTTTCCTCCCTTTTATTCGCCCATCAAGTATCCATTCGATAAACATGCATTTAGAGCCAGAAAACACCAGACACAAGTGCACATACTTTTTATCACCCTTCCAAATTTTGATTTTCGATCTTTGGCCTTTCCATAGTTTCCTAATATTGAAAAGATAAATTAGAATAAACATATACTTCAGATACAATGATGCAATATGACAGAGCACAGGGAAGCATTATTTTTCCACTTTGAGTGCACTTGTCCTTGAATCTACCCAAGATGGTTTAACTATTTACAATTGCAGTATATGTAATTTGGACCTCTTAATGGTCAATGAACCACTCTTTTATCCCCATTAAAAACTGCTTAAGGTCACATATCTCTTACATTGTCTTTTTTTATTTGTCATTTAACTAGATGGAGCGCTATATAAGTATACATGTTGAATTTCAAATTTTTTGGTTTCTTCTATTCAACACTTCAAAATAATGTTTATTCTGTAATATATGTTCTGTTATCCACACAACTGATAAACTAGCCTTCCTTATCTTTACCCAGGTTGTTGATAAAAATATACAATTGGAATCTTAAACTTCTTTTAAATCATGTTTCCCGATTGATCTCAAGCTATTGATATTAATCAGTACTATCTGAGTACTGTATTTAACCAGAAATTAATGTACCCAAGAAGACTATCACCCCACCCATATCACATTTTACAAATATATTCATAAGGATTTTTTGGAAGGCTGTCAGAATCATGCTGAAATGAATGCATTTTATAGCTACTCCAAAGCTAAAACTATCACAAAACGATTGAGGTTTGTTGACCATCACTTGCTCTGAGTATTATCTCCAGTGTTTACTGCATACTCTTTGAAATACTATCAGTGATATAGTTAATAACACATGTTTTTCTTCTAGGAATCAATTTCATATATCTGGTACTATAGTTCCCCAAACTATCCCATTTCTTTTATTAAAATTCTCAATAACCTCAACTTTTTATTTTAAAAGTTGGGCCTCATTATTTTTAATAAGGATGAATACCACTATTAATATTATTTGAATGGCCATTATGTTCTTCCGCCTTTAAAAATGGTATAAAAGCAATTTATGTAACCAAAATGTTTGTACCTCTGTAATATTCTGAAATTTAAAAAAAGAATATCAAATGAAAAAATTAAAAATTGAAGAAGTTAATACATTTGAAAAAAATACATTGATTGTGTGTCTAAATTATTTTGAGCTTGGGACATATATGTTTAGTAACCCTAATAATGGAATTTTTTAAAACTTTTTACACTTAATGTTTCCCACTTTGAAGTATTGACATCAGAGGGGTGTATGGATGAGGATAGGCTATTTAATAATAATTTGCATTTAGTGAGGACTTTTTATATGACAGGCACTGTTCTTAGCATTATAAATCTATTTAATACTGACACCAGCCTTATGAGGTAGACACTTATGTTATCTCTTCACAGATGAGGAAACTGATGCTCTGAGAAGTTACGTAGCTCACTATAAGCCACAGAGGTAGTAAGTGGTAGCCAAGATTTAAACCTAATTAATAGGACTCTGGGCTCTGTTCCTTTAACCACTATTTCATAATCAAAGCTACCTTCCAACTTGTTCTAGATTTTACATATTTCTACAAGTCTGAGTCTCCAGCATGACCATCCCCCAGATGGTGCACATTTCACTCATTATGTATGTATATACCCGCCCCCCTTCCCCCTCCCTCCTGCCCAATACCCTATTACTGTACTACCTGTGTGTCCACTTAGATGCTGCTCAGTTAATACCAATTTGCTGGTGAGTATATGTGGTGCTTGTTTTTCCATTCTTGGGAAACTCAATTCAATAATTCTTACTTGCATCTTTTTTATCAGAGAATATTGATTACAATTTACCATGCACATAGAGAAGACATAGATATGTAATATGCTTCATTTTATAATAGAACTGTATTGTTATAAGAAAGCATCTGCTGTATCACTAAAGTGGCCAACAGATTTCACATTTGCAAATTAATCTTTTGCCACATTATTAATATTACCTGGATATTTGTGAGGTTAAAATGTATCTGCATGTCCAGGGAAAACCATTTAGAAAAATGAAAGATCCCAAATGTTTATTACTAGGTCAGTGCAAAAGTAATTGCAGTTTTAGACCTTGAATTTTAAATCATTATAACTGGGCTCAAACACATCTTTATTCATCAAAATAGGAACCATTACAATCTACACATTTTTGCCAATGAGAAATAAGTTTGTTTATTGCTGCAGCATAAACATCTGTGCTTCAGTTTCAAAATCTGTGCTCTAAACAATAAATGCTGGCATGGATGTGGAGAGAGTAGAACACTCCTACACTGCTTGTGGGACTGCAAACTAGTTCAACCTCTGTGGAAAGCAATATGGAGATACTTCAAAGAGCTACAAGTAGAACTACCATTTGATCCAGCAATCCCATTGCTGGGCATCTACCCAAATGATCCAGTGACACTCTACAAAAAAGACACCTGCACTCGAATGTTTATAGCAGCACAATTCATAATTGCAAGGCTGTGGAAACAGCCCAAGTGCCCATCAATCCAAGAATGGATTAATAAAATGTGATATATGTATACCATGGAGTACTATTCAGCTCTAAGAAACAATGGTGATATAGCACATCTTATATTTTCCTGGTTAGTGCTGGAACCCATACTACTAAGTGAAGTATCCCAAGAATGGAAAAACAAGCACCACATATACTCACCAGCAAACTGGTATTAACTGAGCAGCACCTAAGTGGACCCATAGGTACTACAGTAATAGGGTATTGGGCAGGTGGGAGGGGGGGTGGGTATATAAATACATAATGAGTGAGATGTGCACCATCTGGGGGATAGTCATGCTGGAGACTCAGACTTGTGGGGGGAGGGGGGAAAAGGGCATTTATTGAAACCTTAAAATCTGTACCCCCATAATATGCCGAAATAAAAAAAAAAAAAAACAATCTGTGCTTTGGAATTTGACGAACTCTTGGGAAGCATTTTTCTGCATCCTGTTGGTTGTGGATATGTTTTCCCTGCAAAAAGTTGTCCAGACGCTTAAAGTGGTAGTCAGTTGGTGAGAGGTCAGGTGAATGTGACGGATGAGGCAAAACTTCATAGCCCATTTGTTCAAGTTTTGAAGCGTTAGTTGTGTGATGTGCAGTTGGGCATTGTTATGGAGAAGAATTGGCCCTTTCTGTTGACCAATACCAGCTGCAGGTGTTGCAGTTTTTAGTACATCTCATCAATTTGCTGAGCATACTTCTCAGATGTAATGGTTTCGCCGGGATTCAGAAAGCTAGTGTAGTGGATCAGATCGGCAGCAGACCACCAAACAGTAACCATGACCTTTTTGGGGTGCAAGTTTGGCTTTGGGAAGTGCTTTGGAGCTTCTTCTTGGTCCAACCACTGAGCTGGTCGTTACCAGTTGGCACATAAAATCCAGTTTTTGTCGCACGTCACAATCTGATCAAGAAATGGTTCATTGTATACAAGAAGAGAAGACGGCACTTCAAAATGACTTTTGTTTTTTATTTTCAGTCAGCTCATGAAGCACCCATTTATCAAGCTTTTTTACCTTTCCAATTTGCTTCAAATGCCAAATGACTGTAAAATGTTTGATGTTAGGTTTTTGACCATTTCTCACATAGTTTTAAGATCAGCTTTGAGGATTGCTCTCAATTGGTCATTGTCAACTTCCCATGGCTGGCCACTGAACTCTTCATCTTTAAGGCTCTCGCCTCCTTTGCAAAACTTGAACCACCACTGCACTGTATGTTCGTTAGCAGTTTCTGGGCCAAATGCATTTTTGATGTTGCCAGTTGTCTCTGTTGCTTTATAACCCATTATGAACTCAAATAAGGAAATCACTCAAATTTGCTTTTTGTGCAATATAATTTCCACAGTCCAAGATAAATATAAAATAAACAGCAAGTAATAAGTCATCAGCAAAAAACAAAGCAAGAAATGTGTATTAAAATGATGTATAACATCACTACATTTTTTTTTTTTGAGACAGAGTCTCACTTTGTTGCCCAGGCTAGAGTGAGTGCCGTGGCATCAGCCTAGCTCATAGCAACCTCAAACTCCTGGGCTCAAGCGATCCTACTGCCTCAGCCTTCCAAGTAGCTGGGACTACAGGCATGCGCCACCATGCCCAGCTAATTTTTTGTATATATATCTTAGTTGGCCAATTAATTTCTTTCTATTTATAGTAGAGACGAGGTCTTGCTCTTGCTCAGGCTGGTTTCGAACTCCTGACCTCGAGCAATCCTCCCGCCTCGGCCTCCCAGAGTGCTAGGATTACAGGCGTGAGCCACTGTGCCCGGCCAACATCACTACATTTTAAGAATATATTCCAATATCAAACGGCAAAATTTCAACCGTGCTAAAACCACAATTAACTTTTGCACCAACCTAATGATTGTCTACTATGTGGCAAGCACTGAGTTGAGAGCAGAAGAAAAATAGGCAGAGTCTCTCCCAAAAGAAGGAAGAAACTGAGCAGTAAATGCATGATGACCAGGTCCAGTGGTTTGCATGGAGTGCTCTTCAAGTACAGATGAAAAGCATCTAAATCAGATTAGATGGAACAATGTCAGATATGGCTCTGAGAGGTTGTGAATCTGACCTGAATTTACAAATGGGTAGTGCTAGCTACATGAAGGCCATTTGTAGGTAAAGTACAGCTACAAGTGAATCCAATTTGTTTGATAATGAGGGCCTGACACCTTTAATGAAAGAATAAACCTCTCAGAAAGTCCACACAGATTATATGCTGTAGATTTTAATTGGTACTTAGGCATGACCAGGCTTGGAGGAGGGAAGGTGAAAACTGAATAATATTCTTAAGCTCAAGAATATTCTACAGTTTTGCTCTAAGCATACATCTTAAAGCCAGGCATAAACTCTCAGACTGGGATTCACAATTAGCTGTTTCATGGCTATAAACTAAGGAAAATGTTAACATTACCAACCAGCTTGGAAAGTGGTTTGTTGAATCTATCCAACTGTTATCAATTAGAGAGTAATACTTTTTAATTTGAATTCAACCAGTTTCCAAAAAAGGTGTTGTTTTTACTAAATTCAGCTGTTCTCCTCCAAAAAGCCAGTTTATGTTTATGTATCTCTATGTATACATATATGCATTTTTTAGTTTGTCTCTGATATTCTTGTCAAAACAATTTCACTTCCCTGAATATTTCAAATTTTCAAAAATTTAGTGGCTTAAAACAACACACACTTTATCTCAAGTTTCTGCATATCAGTAGTATAGGCATGGCTTACCTGGTCCTCTGCAAGGCTGCAGCCAAAGTGTCAGTCAGAGCTCAGTTTTCAGCTGTAGGCTTATCTAGTGATGGATCCACTTCTGAGCTCACTGATGTTAATGACAGAATTGATTTCCTTGCAGCTGTAAGACCAAGGATCCTGGCTTCTTGGTGGCTGTTGGTCAGAGGCTGCTATCAGCTCTTAGAAGCCATCCTCAGTTCATTGTTACATTACCCTGTCTATAGACCCTTTACAACAAGGCAGCTTCTTCAAAGCCAGCAAGGGAGGAAAAGAGGGAGTTCCTTAACATAACTGGATTTTATATAACATAACATAAACATTGGTGTGACAGGCCATCACTTTTGATGCATTTTATTTGCTTGAAACAAATTAGAGTTTCTGCCCACATTCAAGATGAGGGTATTATGAAAAGCTGTGAATACCGGAAGGTGATGCTCATGGGACCTACTTTGGTGTCTGTCTGCCATATTCCAGAAAAGAAAATCTATTGCAGTATTAAGCATCATTTTGAAAGGTGTCCAGGTAATCAACTTTAAATAATTGGTTATTTGAATGGCATTTAACTTCTACATAAACAGATGCCTCTTTAAAAAATAATACAAACACATGAACACACATATTTTAAAGCAGAGTCCAAGTGTGCCTATAATTGTCTTGTCTGTAAAGCTTTTCTTCTAAAGTTATTTATCTTCCAAACCATGTTACAAAATCATTTTCTTTCAAATGCTGAGTATATATTTTAGCAATATTACATATAATGCTATTTTTCTCCAAATTTATTCTATAATTTTTCTCCATTTTGTAGAACTGATTATATATATTATAAAACTGTAGGTCATTAGATTGATATTTTAGCAATTGATTGAAATTAGAAGATTGGTTATACATTCTTATTTTCTACATAAGGTTATTTTAATTACGTGAAATGCTTATAGCAGTTTGTAAGAAGAAATGCAATCATATGCCATTTTATTCTATATGATTTTAATTAATGTTATAATCTATCTTAACCTTTATGTAAAAAATCTATAATATATTGACAAGTCTATTAGGTTATAACAAATGTCTACAAATGGTCATTTAGGCTAAGTAAGTTACATTGAAATAGTGTGTTTCAGTCTTTCAGATTCATTCTAACAAATTATTCAGCAAATATTTATTAAGCAAGCATCAACTATGTTCCAAAAGCTTAAAACACAAGGGTGACAAAGTCACATCTTATTTGATAATCTTAATATCCAGGACTAGGCTGGGAGAGTATTAATATGAAATAATGAAGGAGGACATTAAAAGTCAGATTTTAATTGATATAGGCCACAAATTCAGGGACCCTAGAATTGGGACTAGAACTCAGGTCTTGTGTGTCATAGTTCAATATCCTTTCAATACCCCTGTGGCTCCTAAGTAATGAATTGCTTTCATTTCTCAGAGAAGGCAATTAGCTACCAGCTGTAAGGAGGCTGTGACCTGTAAAGTTGTTTTTCCTGAAGTAGTTAAAGCTTTCTGTTGATCTGTACAAACTTTGTCCTGGTCCCCACCAAGACTAGCTACACCATGAGTCAGATGGTGATGGTTAGATTTCACCTTGGAAACATGAAACAAAATGAGGCTAATTGACACATATCACAGTCAAGCCTGGGACTTTGGCCTCAATTAGCACCATGCTCAGCCTAAATGTGCTAGTCAGTCATAGACGTCAATGTAGAATTGAATCTATATACATTGGTTTTTCTCCTTCTCACTTGACCTTCACCCATTCTGTTTAACAGCATGTAATGAAAGACATCTTTAAGAAGCAATCTGTTTGGCCTCATAGGTTTGCAAAGAATACTATATTACCAATCTGTATGCAGTAATTCTTGAAAATATTTACTAAATGTTGGCAATATGTAGAGTCATCTTTTGAAAAATATTTCAAACATAAAAGCAGTGTTAACAATTCATAGTAAAACAACAATATGATTAAATGGTTCTTTATGCAGGTTTTAAAGCTGCATTACATGTGCATTGAATTGGCTTGTTGGACTCTAGTAATTAAATGCATTGATTTCACACTGGGAAAACTCTTATTTCCCTACAGTTTAGCTTTTGATAAGTGCCATTGGCACGTATTTTGACCATGGTTACTGTATGTCTTATTGTTCACAGTATGCCTGTATATATTTTTTTGCATGAACTTGGCTGCATGAACTAAATTTTTGTCATATTAAGAAAGCTATTGGTAAAAGCATCACAAAGGCAGAGTAGCTCATTCTTGTTATTCAGTGGTTTATGGGCCCACCTTTGTTTTCTTATTGTAGAAATTACCAATTAGTATTTCTCAATTGACATATGAGCTTGTTACATAGATTATTTTCCACTTACCTTAGGTCTTGGTGTACCAGGCAGGTTGCAAAGCATGGCTTTCTGAAAAGGGTCTACCATTGTCCTTTTCTTCTCCAGATACAAAAGTTCATACAGAAGGCATTTTCAATCAGCTATACTTTGTTGTTGACAACTAAGTATATTTTAAGGTTGATGTGGGACCATAAGAAGAGGTAAAGAACAAAACCAACCTTGGTTACAGATAGTTCTGGGGAATAGGAGATTAAAACCAGAATAAAAAGTGTGGTATAAATTATTTATACAGAAGTATTTCAGAGAAATCAATATTATATGTTTCATATTTAGACCAATGTGATTTTAGAACCCCAACTTTGTTTTTCTGGAGTGATGATATTCCAGATAACTTATATCACCAAAAAGAAATAAATGTAAAAAATTAAAATTACCTTCAGAAAAATTTCTGATTTACTCTTATTTTCTATTAAGAGTAAGTTATACACATACATACAAGGGAGGAAATGGATACATTCCTAACATAATGCAATGCCATAGTCCCTAGTGAGATAAAATGTATGAATAGATAGATGTTCAATTCACATTATTGAGAAGAATACAAGGACAATGCCAATTTTTTATATTGCAATTTAGAAATAATACAAAAGTATGATCTTTCCTAAAACAAACTATTTTAATACTAAGGCAACCCATTCTCCTTTCCACGGTCTGCTGAAGAAGGCAGCAGCTAACAGCTTCTTTCCAATGTTCTCCAAGATGTAGACTCAGCATTTGTTGAGACCTCTTAAAATACTAGCTAATGTCAGTTATTAATAATAAATTTTAAAATAATGTTCAGTGTGATTGTACCATCTCTTTTCTTGCTTTCTAGGACCATTTCTACTTCTTATGCACTGGCCTTTCATAAGTGTCCTTTTCTGGCTCCTTCTAATTTGTCTAACTCAGTCCTCAAATTTTTCCCTCCTGCCCTAGCTAGTCCTCCATTGACTGGAAATTCACAAATCTATTTCTACAGCCACAACCATAAGTGGTAGTCAATATGTCCATTCTAACTCAGAATTTCTGTAGAGAACTGTATAGTACATATTATACCCAAGGTAGACAAAAACAAGTCCACTATATTTTTATACTCCACTTGAAGGTCGAATAGACATCTCAACTCTCACCTGTCCTAAAACAAACCCTAGGTTTACAATCATCAAACCTGTTCCACCCCTAGAGCCCCCACATCACTAAACAGCAGCACTATAATTCCAGTTACTAAGGCCAAACATCTTCGATTCCTTCCTTCCTTCCTTCCTTCCTTCCTTCCTTCCTTCCTTCCTTCCTTCCTTCCTTCCTTCCTTCCTTCCTTCCTTCCTTCCTTCCCTCCCTCCCACCACATTCAACCTATCAGCAAATTATAACCAAACCTTAACTATTTTCACCCTCCTCCTACCTATGTCTTCCACCCTGGCCCAAATCAGCTATCTCTCAGATGGATCACTGGAATAGCTACTTATCTACCTCCACACTTGGCACGCTGCCATCTGTTTTCAACATGGTTGCAAGAGCATGAGCCTCTTAATACCACTCAGACTTGCCAGTCTTCTTCTCAAAACCTGTCAAAGGTGTCCATGTCATTCTGGATCAAAGACCTCTTCCCCTCTACCTCTCTCTCTCACTCATATACACACTCAGCCCCTGCCCTCTCCTCCCAGCCTTATCTCCTCTGGTCTCTCACTCCTTCAACCGACTCCACACAGACCTCCATGCTGTCTAGCCCTGCCTCAGAGATTTTGCCCTGATTATCCTTCTGCTTGTAATGCTTTTTCTTGGCTTCCCTCAAGTCTGGGCTCAAATATCACCTCATTGGGAGGACTTTCCTGACCACATCTTGTAAAATTGCATACTCCCTTTTCCCATACTCCTTATTCCCCACCTTAATTTTTCTCTATAGAACTTACCACTTGGTAGAATATATGTCTATATGTTTATTGCCTGTTGTTGACTTTAAGGATGACAGGTATTTTGTTATATTTATGCCATACTTCAGTACCTAGAACAAGTAGTAGTGATTCATATTTATTAAATAAATAAGTTGTTATATTAAATAAATTATTTTTATAGCTGATTTGCACAAGTAGGAGTCAATATGTCAATTTTAACTCAGAATTTCTGTAGAGAAATGTATGTATTACACTCAAGGTAGCCCAGACTATCTTTAAACTATATTTAAAGATATAGTTTAAAGAAATAGAGTAGATTTTTATTATTATATGGTTAATATTGAATATAGCAGGGGACAAATTATGTTTGTTAAAAACTACAATTTTTATGACAAAAAATCCTGACATTTCTCTGATCATCCTTCAAGGCTATTATTGTTCTTGATTCCAGCATAGACATTTCATGTTTGTTTCATTAAATTTTATCATCTTTTAAAATAAAAAATATTTAAAGCATATATAAGCTATTGTTACAGCTGATTTACGTAAGTGAAAGCCAATGTGTCAATTCTAACTCAGAATTTCTAAAGAGAAATAGACATATCATACTCAAGGTAGACAAAAACAAATATACTATATTTACTATATATCTGTTGACAATTTAGTATCCATAATGCTATAAAAATTAATTACCTTTTTTCACCAAAACACTAATATTTATGATTAAAGTTCTGGACCACAATGAAAAAAGAATAAGCTTCACTTTACTTTTTATGTATTAAATTTTGTATAGCTTCCTTTTTTTCTCTCCGATGGAAGTCTTATTAATGTATAATTCAAATGTGTTTGGCTAGTTCTCACATATAGGAAAGGTGTTGCTTTCAGCTTTCTAAATATTAAATAGAATGTTATAACAACTACCACATCTACAGCCCCATGGGGCCAGAAGTGCAGCTCCCCAGGCTATGGGAATTTTCTACTTAAGGACTCGAGAAAGAGTCAAAGTTTCATAAAGAGTTTAAATTGGGATTAACAGAATCATCTTAGAAATTTTGAATTTTTTGTTTTTGTTTTCAGTAGAGAGAGAATAGTCCTTGACAGTTATCTCATCCAACACCTTCCATATGACAATGAGAAAATTGAAATATTCCTCATGCTCCTGGATAATTACTAGCTTAATTTCCGATCTCCCACAGTAGCTTGCTGTCTGGTCATTCTAACTGTCCAAGCCACTCTTCAAGGTTGCCGCACTAGCCTAGTTGTTCCCGCCACAGTGTTTTTTTCCTGATGTTTGTATTCCTGGTGCCTCCACATCATTCAGATTTCAAAGGTCACTTGCTCAGGGAGGTCTTCCCTGGCAACCCAATCTAAAGCAGCCTTCAGTCACCTGTTAGCACAGCCCTTATTTTAATTCTCAGCACAGCCTGCCTCACGCTCTTCTCTCTGGAGTGTTTGTTTTTATTTTTATTGTGTGTTTGTTGTTTATCTCACTACATTAAATAGAGACAGCAGCAGTCTTAATTGTTTTGCTCACTGCCATATCCCCAGTGACTAGACCATTTCCTGGAGTTGGTTGGTGCTCAATAATTATTTATTTCATAAATAAATGATGTAATCCCTGTTACATCTCATATTTATATTAGTGATTAAAAACCATGAGGAGACCTAAAAATGTAGAACCAAAGAAATATAGACTTTCTGCCAGCGTTATCACGGGTCATAAACAAAACACAAAATTAGCCGACCTAATTGTCATAAGCCATCAGGGTAATATGCTCAAGTGTCTTTGATATTGTCAAAGAGAATTCTTTGATAAACATATCAATCACAATATGTTTGTTAGTTTATTGATAATATACATCTCTCATCATCAAGTGCAATTTTTCTTTCCTGCATCTGAAAGAAGAAAGATAGGACTGGTGTCTGGTTCCTCTTCATGTTTTCCCTCCCAGAAAATATTTTACTGAAGGATTTTAGATAAATTACATTAAAATATAGAAAACTTAGCTTAAATCTTTTTTTTTCTTATCAGAAAAATAAGTTACTCATATTCATTCAACAAATGATTTTTGAGCACCTAGTAGTACCAGGCTCTTCTCTCATCGAGTTTGATTTCTAATGGGGGGAGTAGACAACAGATAACTATATGGCAGGTTCTGTGCTTAATCCCTGCAAGTGGTGTTATATCCTTACCATAATTATTTGATGTAGGAATTATTATTCAAACTCACACTGGTAGTTGCAGAATTGGTATTTGAACATAAATTTTTATTAGTTCAAAGTCATCTCCCTTTGTACTTTATTGTTTGGAAAAAGAACATTCTATGAAAATTTGACTAATAATAACAAAATTGTGAATCCCATAAAGCTTTAAAATAATTATAATTTATACAAAGAATAAATTGCCCATTCAAATAGAGAAATTAGCTATATGTTTTGGTCATAGATATAGAATACATTATATATTACCATACTATATTACTTTAAACATCTGAAAATGCATAATAGTATAGATCAGACTTCATCAAAAGATGATTCAAAGTTTATTAGTTATTGTCCCAAGTGTTCTCATTAAGATGTCTCTAAATGCTTTAAAGTGTTAATACAGTGGACATTAGATTCTGGTAGGGGGATAAGCCCATCTTTAAATCAACCAGTGATCCTATGCTAAGCCTTCAGTTAGCTCACTATCTAGTCCCTGGCAGACTGCGGTGGGGACCCTAGCCTTGCCCCAAGAATTCTACTGTATTGTGAATTTTGATTTTGACTTTGCAATTAGGACATACAATCCTTTGGAGCCAAGGAGATATTATTTGTGATCATAAGTATCATGGGTGAAAGTGCTTCCAGTAGGGGACGTAATGTCTATGATGATATGGTAGTCATACAACTCAAATTACCAGCATCTCTTTGTGGTGCAAAAAGCAGTAACTGAGAAATAAGGCATATCGTTATTGTGTGACTGGGTATAAAATGGCAGAATGATGCTTAGAACTGCATGCTGTCCTCTCACTTGAACCAGCCAACAAGATTTTCATATGCTATTTAGACCAAAGTAGCTGATGCTTCTTTTAAGTGCATTTTTTCTAGTTCAGGATCAATTTGGTAGTCATGAATGTAGTTATAACTCTTTGGCATGTGAAAGTGAAAGAGGTGTAAGCTCATAAAATAATGGAATCTGTTTTTGTTAAAACAGACTGTATAATTAAAAAAAATCAATATAACAGCCACGTAATTGGTTAAATTAAGGGAGACTTTGTCAATCTTTTATTCATTTGTCATTTCAAAAATATTTATTCATTGTCTACTGGCATGCTAGAAGCATAGTCGGATACACAATGTTCTCACCTTCAGGAACTTCACAATTAAGATACAAAAATGAGACAGGCATACTCACATTGAAAATTAAATGACAATTCAAGAGGCAGCACAGGAAGACTATGATAAAGTGCCGTATGAAAAATATGAACAATAAAACATATGAGCTCATAAAAAGGAAAGATCAAAGAAGGCACCATGCAAAAACTTGGCATTGCCTTTTGTTTAGAGTTGATTGGGTTAGAGTTGAATGAATGAGTCTGCAAGTTGGAAGGTTAGTGAGGGGCATTCAAAATGTGGTTGAATATATGAAACTAGGAATTAATTTGTTATATTTGGGAAACTGTGGGAAATGACAAAATTAGTTTCTGACCATATTGTGTGGATCCTTGACTGCCAACTTTAGAAATTGGAATTTTATCCCAAGAATAATAGGAAATCATTGAAAGTTTTCTACAGGGGACGAGGACAGCATGTTAGAATGACTAAGCTGATAGAAATATGCACAATTTCTTAAAAATAGGAAAAGATGAGAAAGGAAGAAAGACATAACAGTGGTTCTTGACTTTAATGTGCTTAAGAATCCACTAAGGGAGCTTGTTAAAATTGCAGATTCATGAGCCTTATTCCAGAGATTCTGATTCAGCAAGACTGGAGAAGACCCATAATCTCCGTCTTAACTAGGATCAGTGTGATTCTGATTTAAGTGGTCTTCAGATCACATTTTGAATAATAATGATAAATTAGAAGGCTGTCACAATAATCCAGGCATGAAATGATAAAGGATGTAAGTAAGAATGAAAAGGAGGTGATGTCTATAAGAGATTACATAAGAAAGAACTGATAAGACCTGGAAATGTTTGGGTATAAGAAATCAAAGGGGAAAACTAGTCTAAGATGATATTAATGTATTTAATTCACCATATTTGAAGTGTTTGTTTATACAATTGCATTTGTTAGTCAGTTAACATATTTAAAAGAGTCAGTGCACATAAAGATAATGCCCTAATGTGAATTGAGGAGAAAATACAATATGAAATAATGAATATAGTAATACCTGTAGATAGAAAAGAGATCCAGAAAAAAATTAAGCCACCACTTTGTGTTATATTCAAATATATTCTAATAATCAGTTTTACCCATCATGGATTTAACTAATTTTTACTTGTTTCCTGGATTCCTTTTATCATTAGCTTTTGATAGTAGATGTAGAATTCTCAGTTATCTTAATCTTCCTCATTTAGCTAAGAGGCCAACTCTAGGGAATATATTAGAGCATGTCTAATGGTTGTTCCATTTCTAGGATTTGGGAAAATAATTCTAATTTAAAATAAGCTCACTTATTAAAAGAGCTCTATCAGACTATGAACTCCAATTCTTGATGATATGGCTAGTGTAATTATAGTCCATATTTTGTGGGTGAAACATAAAGTCATGGACCTTATTCTGAGTAGTTTCCAGACATGAGAAAACCTTGAGAAGATTATTACCATTAGGTTTTAGCTTATATCAGTAAGCCATCAGGAATGGTACTTATGAAAGAAATAAGGAAAATTAACTTTTCAGCAGAAATTACAATAATTATCAGAGGAAATATATCAGTCTCAGGTTGATAAAAATTGAGGGTAATGGTGCTTCCAATGGTTTTCATGAAAGAGTAACAAGTGATCAAAAGCAACTGAATTTTACAAAAGTAATCCCATCTTTTATTTAAAAAAAGAATTAAGTTTCTTTTATTTCATACCTTCCTTTACACATGTGAACAAATTACTTGGCTTTCCAGATAATATGTGAATGTTTTTTATAGATTGCCTTCATAGTTCATGTGGGACATAATGCTGTATTAGGAACTGGAAATGTTTCTTATACTTGGATATTGCCCAAAATAACTGAAATTCCAAAGCCCCTAATTTCACCCATAGAAGGGAAAAAGCAAAGAAATTCATGTATTTTGAAGAGTCGAAGCATTGTGTATAGATCAGTTTCAGTTAAGTGTAAATAACAATAATATTCCTTTATGCCTTAAGGTTTGAAAGAGGGATGGCTTTCTACTTCTGAAATGGATGAGGCAAGTCAAAGCAACAGAAGAATGAGGACTTGGGAGAATTTTCAGCTGAGAGGAAAAGGGAGTAGTAAAGGATGATTGGAGGAAAAGGCAATTTGTGCTGGGCAGCTGGGAGCTGTGGACAGAGTAGGTCTTCCTTTGGAGCGAACTACCTCAGTCACAACCATGCCCTTGAGTTAAGACAGGCTTTCATCACCTTGGTCCACTCTAGGGCTGACATGGAGGCTGCTGAAATCATCTTCTGGTACACTGATGTTTTGCCCAAATAAGACAGAGAGTATTTCCTCACAGAGAGGATATTATAAATGGTCGTTTGTTAGGATAGAACTTGTCGTCTACTACTTTCTTATTCAGTAGTGGTCAGCAAACTGTTTCTTTAAAGATCAGTTTTACTTAAACTTAATAAATTTTTATTTATTTAAACTTTATTTATTTAAACTTATTTAAACTTATTTTATTTAAACTTAATAAATACTTTAGACTCAGTGGAATGTACAGTTTCTGTCATAAATATTTAACTCTGCCATTGAAGTGTGAGTGAGAGCAGTCATAGACATTTACTTATGTACATAAACGGGTATGGCTGTGTTCTGGTAAAACTTTACAAAAATGGGTGGAGAGCTGGATTTGTCCCACAGCCATGGTTTGCCCACCTCTGTTTTATTGCATTATGTAGTATTTCCATTGGGAATTAATAGGCTGGTTTAGAATGTTAACCACTTTCCCTAGCATAGTTTCCTAGACAAATAGGTTCCAGATTAAAAATAGATAGGAACTTGACCTAATACTAGATCTGATAAATTCTTTAACTAAAGATATGTAAAAGACCAACCACTGGCCAAGGTCCTGTGACACGCCCAGCCACCATGCCCCACACCCTATATGCCTCAGTGGCCCTGTATGCTGCGACCCAATGGCACAGTGCATTGTGCACTTCAGTGACCCCCAACTGTACCCCATGCTGCATGGCTGCCTGGCACTACCACCCCCACATTGCTGCAGACCCACACACCAGAAGTTACTCCCCTACCCCCGTATACTGCCACTGCTACTGTCACTGAAACTGAGCAGAATGAATATCCACAGCCCTGACATCTGGAGCCACTACCTAAATAGCCTCATCCAGCCACCAACTGCCACTGCTTCAGTGAGGCTCAAGCAGAGAAAACTGTGCCACCCATGTCCATGGAGAATGACTGTCTCAGCCTACTACCTTAGCTTCCAACAGTGGCCTGGGGACAAACTCACCACTCTAAAAATATCTCCTAGCACCAGCTTGGACTATTACAACCACAGGGGAGCAGGATGACACAGGAGAACAGCTACATTACAGTCTCTCAGTGCAACTCCCCCCTCCTACCAGGTCAATCCTCTGGAGTAGGACACAAATGCACCAGCCAGGGATTTATCCTTCTTTTCAGTATGTAGGAGAGTTTCCAGCAGAGGAGAACAGATGCACTACAAACTTATCTGTCTTGAGCTGAGAGATGTTTCAGATGAAAAGGAACAACCATAAGAACTCGGACAACATAAAAAATAAGCCATTTTGACACCCACAAAGGATCATAATAGGTCTCCAGTGATGGACCCTGACCTAAAGGAAATTTTCAAAATGTCAGAAGGAATTCAGAATGTGGGTGGCAAATAAGGTGGATGGAATTGAAGAGAAAGTTAAAAACCAACACAAAGAAACCAAAAGTATATTTTAGGACATTAATAAAAAAATGAAACAGTCATTTAAGAGATAGTAATAAAAAAATGAAACAGTCATTTAAGACATAGAAAACATAAGAAAAGATAAAACAGAACTTAAAGAAATGAGAGAGTCAGTTAGGGAACTTAAAAATACAGCAGAAATTTCAACAACGGGCTAGATCAAGCAGAAGAAAGAATTTCAGAGCTTGAAGACCAAGATTTTGAACTAACCTAGTCAGTGAAAGATTCAGAAAAAAGAATAAAGAACAGTCACTCAGAGAAATATGGGACTATGCAAAGTAAGCCAATATAAGAATTATAGGTATCTCTGAGGGAGAAGAGGAAAAAACAAAATGCATGTAAAACTCATTTGAGGGAATAATTAAGGAAAATTTCCCTAGTATCACCAGAGATTTATAATAGATATCCAGATATAAGATGGTCATAGAGCACCTGGAAAATGTATAACAAATAGAACATCACCAAGACACATTGACATCATTCTGGCCAAAGTCAAAAGGAAAGAGAAAATCCCAGAAGCTACAAGATGAAAGCAACAACTAATTTACAAAGGGAAAGCACACCAACAGAAGACTTCTCCACATAGACTTTATAAGCCATAAGGGATTGGAGCCCCAATTTTAGTCTTTCAAACAGAACAACTGCTAGCCAAGAATTTTGTATCCTATAAAACTAAGTTCCATAAATGATGGAGAAATAAAGACTTTTCCAGACAAGCAAACACTAGGGGAATTTTTTACTACTAGATCTACCCTACAGGAAATGCTCAAAAGTGCACTATACATGTAGCAGCACAGTGTAAAAACACCTAAAAGTTAAAACTCACAGTTCTTATAAAACAATAGCACAAGAAGGAAAACAAACAAACAAAAAACACAAGGTATCATTCAACATGGTGAACAGAACAGATTCCCACATGTGAATTCTAGCACTGAAGGTGAACAGTCCTAATGCTCCACTTCAAACATACAGACTGGCTGAATGGATGAAAAATAACAACTGAAGTATACGCTGTCTCCGAAGAATACGTCTACCTCAGAAGGACTCACACAAACTCAAGGTAAAGGATGGAAAAAATATTCCACACAAATGGAAACCAAAAGAAAGAAAGTATAGTAATTCTCATACCAGATGAAATCAACCTTAAATCAATAATAGTAAAAATAAAGACAAAGATGATCATTATATAATGATAAAAGGAGCAATTCACCAAAAAGGCCTAACAATAATATATATATGTATATATATAAAATATATAATATAATATATATGTATATATATATAATATATATGTATATGTATATACACACAAACCAAACACAGGAACTTTCAGATTTATAACACAAATTCTGCTAGGTCTAAGCAAAGAAAAAAACAGTAGCATCATAATCACCGGGGACTTCAACATTTCACTGACAAATCTGGATAAATCATTAAAGCAGAAAATCAACAAAGAAACACTGGACTTAAATTGGACTCTAGAACACATGGACCTGACAGACATCTATAGAACATTTTACTCTAAAACTACAGAATATACATTCTTCTCATCAGTACATGGGGCATTTTCCAAGATTGGTCATCTATTAGGCCATAAAACAAGTCTCAGCAAATTCAGAAAAATTATCATAATATCATGTGTCTTCTCAGACCACAGTGGGGCAAAACTAGACATCAATTCCAAGAGAAACTCTCAAATCTACATAAAGTCATGGAAATTAAACATCTTGCTGCTGAACAATCCTTGGGTAAATGATGAAATTAAAAAGGAAATCAAAATATTCTTTGTACTGAATTATGAAGGGAACATAAGCTTTCAAAATCTATGGGATACTGTAAGAGGAATGCTAAGGGGAGAGTTCATAATCTTAAATGCTTACATTAAAAAGACAGAAAAATCACAAATGAACAGCCTAATGTCACATCTCAAGGAATTAGGAAAAGAAGAACAAATTAAACACAAAGCCATCAGAATAAAAAAATAGGAATACTCAGAGCAGAACTAACTGAAATGGAAACCGACAAAAAATACAAAGAATCAATGAAACAAAATGCCAGGTGTTTGAAAAGATAAACAAATCAACAGATTAATCAAAAATAGAAGATTAATCAAAAATAGAAGAGAAAGGACTCAAATAACCTAAATCAGAAATGTAAAAGGAGACATTACAACTGATGCCACAGAAATACAAAATGTCATCTATAAACAGCACAAAAATCTCTATGCACAAATGTAGAGGAAATGGAAAAATTCCTGGAAGCATATAACCTCCCAAGCCTGAATCAGGAAGAAATAGAAATCCTGAACAGATCAACAATAAGCAGCAAGATTGAGGCAATAATAAAAAAACTTCCCAACAACAACAACAACAAAGCCCTGGACAAGGCCAATTCACAGCCAAATTCTACCTGACCTAATAAGAAGAACAGACACCCATCCAAAGAAATTATTCCATAACATCGAGAAGGAGGGAATCCTCCCTAACTCATTCTACGAAGCCAGTATCACCTTGATACCAAAGCAAGAAAAGGGCACAACAGCAGCAGCAGCAGCAACAACAAAACTACAGACGGATATCCCTTATGAATATAGATGCAAAAATCCCCAACAAAATACTACAAAATCAATGTACACAAATCAGTAGCATTTCTATATATTAATACTAGTAACAGTCAAGCTGATAGTCAAATCAAGGACTCAATACTATTTACAATAGCTACAAAGAAAATAAAATACCTACGAATTTACTTAAGGAAGTAAAAGTTCTCTACAAGGAGAACTACAAAAACTGATGATAGAAACGGTAGATGACACGAACAAATGGGAAAACATCCAAATTCATGGATTGATAGAATCAACATCATTAAAATGTACATATTTCCCAAAACGATTTACAGATTCAATGCAATTGCCATCAAAACACCAACATCTTATTTCACAGACTTACAAAAAATAATCCTAAACTTCATTTGGAAGAAAAAAAGAAATAACCAAATCAATCTTAAGCAAAAAGAACAAATCTGGAGGCATCAAGAGTTGACTTGAAATTATACTCCAAGGTTACAATAACCAAAACAGCATCTTACTGGTATAGAAGTAGAGACATAGACCAATGGAACAGAATAGAGAACCCCAAAATAAAATCATATAGGTACAACCAACTCATCTTCAACAAAAGAGACAAAAACATACATTAGGGAAAGAATGCCCTATTCAATAAATGGTCCTGGGAAAGTTGGATAGCCACATAGAGGAATGAAGCAGGACTCCTATGTCCTGCCATATACAAAAATTAATTCAAGATGGATTAAAGGCTTAAATGTAAGCCATGAAATCATAAAAATTCTAGGTTTTTATGCAAGAAATACCTAGGAAAAATGTAGGAAAAATGCTTTTAGAGCTAGGCAGAGAATTTTCAACTAAGACCCAAAGGCAAACGAAGCAACAACAAAAATAAATGGGACTTTACTAAATTAAAAAGCTTCTGCACAGCAAAGGAAATAATCAATAGAGCAAATAGGCATTCTACAAAATGGGAGAAAATATTTTCAGCCTGTACATTTGGCAAAGAACTGATATCCAGAATCTATATAGATTCAGCAAGAAAAAAGAAAGCCATTGAAAAATGGGCAAAAGACATGAACAGTATTTTTTCAAAAGATGATAGACAAATCATGGCCAGCAGACATATGAAAAAAATTTCAACATAACTAATTATCAGGGTATCAGGGAAATGCAAATTAAAACCACAATGAGATACCACTTTAACACTGTTAGAATGGCCATTATTAAAAAATCAAAAAACAACAGATGCTGGTGTGGATGAAGAGAGAAAAAAAATGCTTGTACACTGTTGGTAGGATTGCCAATTAGTGCAACTAGTACAACTCCTATGGAAAACCATATGGAGATTCCTCAAAGAACTAAAGACAGACCTACTATTTTATTCAGCAACCCCACTACTGGGGTTTGGGTATCTACCCAAAGGTAAATAAATCATTTTGTAAAAAAGACACCTGCACCTGAATGTTTATTGCAGCACAATCCACATTTGCAAAGGTGTGTGATTAACCTAAGTGCCCATCAATTCATGAGTGGATAAAGAAAATGTGGTGTGAACACACACACACACACACACACACACACACACACACACACACACACCATGGAATACTACTCAGCCATAAAAAGCAATGAAATAATGTCTTTTGCAGCAATTTGGATGGAACTGGAATCCATTATCTCAAGTGAAGTATCTCAGTAATGGAAAAATAAACACCACATATTCTTACTAATAAGTGGGGTCTAAAGGCTTGGTACATACAGGCACAAAGAGATATAAAGGACATTGGAAACTAAAAAGGTAGGGAGGATGGAAAGTGGGTGAAAGGTAAAAACCTACCTATTGGGTGCAATGAACACTGTTCAGATGATGGGTACACTGAAGGCCCTAACCTCAGCTTTGTACAGTGTATCCATGCAACAAAAACATTTGTACCCCCTAAATATTTTGAAATTTAAAAAATGTGAAAGGCTTTGGAGGTGCATAAATAGTGGCCTAGAAATTGGGTCCCAGTATTTTCTAATTATGTACATTTTGGCTAGTTACTTAGGACATCTTTTCCTCATCTGTAAAGTAGAAATAATAATACCTTCCACATAAAAAGGCCAGGGCTATCAATTGCCATGGCATAAATGAAACGCCAATTGCAGCAGCATCTGACACAGTGGGTCCTCAGTAAACATGTGTTTTTTTTTTCTTCTTCTTCTTCATATGCCAGTAAACACATGTGGAGTAGAAATAAAAGTAGAAACAAAGGAGAGAAGAAGGCAAAACTGCTTTCACTTTTAAAATATAGAAGCTCTTTATTTCACTAAAATATTCATTGCTGGCTTAGAGGCACAAACCCTATCCCTACTTAAACACTGCTCATCATTTTCAAGTGCTTTGTACCTTAGCATGGTACTGTGGGGGCTCTTGGATCTTCACTTTCCTAATTTCCTTAATTATATATAAAATATTATATGTGTATAATAAAATAATGTATATATGTTTATACTTATGTACACATATGTAACAAATACTGTGCTGAGGATTTTACATTTATTATCTCAATTAATCCTTACAGTATCATTGCAAAATTGGTTCTAATATCATTCCTATCAATGAGAAAACTGGCAGAGAGGTTAGTATAACCCACCTGCAGTCACACATTTAGAAAGTCTCAAAGCTGAAACTGAAACTCTGGGCATTCTGGCTATAGTGCCCATTCTCTTAATGACTCTGATAAATGGAATACTTTTAAAAATAAAAACTAATATTTCACTGCAATGAGAGCACTGATTTGGCTATTCTGACTGAATGGATTCATCATTTATAAGTTACTCAACCAACATCAAAGAGGAGCTGGGTCAGTTAACCCAATCTGTGGTTTATAATTGGTCAATTAGTCCACATCTTTGGACCTGCACAGAGGCCACTTGCAAGTAAATCTAGGTCTATATTTGCCACACTCCACAAGGCATTCTGAACAATTCAATGTGTTCAAAAATGAGATTTCTATTATTTATGCATGAAGAAAATGTGCTGTTTTCCATGCACTGAGCCGGGGAAAATTGTTCAGCCTTAGTAATATTAGACCATGGATCTTCCATTTATTTGAAAATGGTAGTGTCATGCTAAAGAGAATAATGGTTCTTATCCTTCTTCTCCTTCCTCCAAATACTGTGCCAAGACTACATTGATTAAAATAAATAAAATCCTGTATCATTGTATCAAGTATGTAAGAAGATAGAGCAAGTGAGCAAAAACTTTAAAGTAAAATAGAGAATGTGTCTTGAATTGTGAATTCTATATATATTTTTTCCTCTCCTGAAGTTTCTATTTTCATCTATTTTACTCACTCAATCACATGGAAATTTAACAATTCCATCAAAATAAACAGTGCCTTTACTTAAAATTATATTATTTCATTAATCATTTTGCATTCACAAAGAAAGTTAATAACTGGGATATAATCCAAGTTAGTTTGTGAGTGTGCCCCAGGCACTGATCCTAATTCTCTCTCCTTTGGAGGGAACATGTATTCCTTGAAAAGAGATTAAGAAACTAGTCTTCCCTCAATGTCAGGAGCCTCTTTGAAGTCTTACTTCAGATCTTAAGGGAGAATTGTGGCAAGACTGACAAGTAACACATTTGTTGTCATTTGAGGAAACATCATTTGATTTAATGAGTTAATCTTTTTCCTTTCAATTAATAACAGCTATAGCTAGTACATTAGCAATTGAATTTGGTGATCTAGGATAATTATCTAAACTATTCACAGGCCCCTTGGAAGCTAATGAATTCAAATTTGGATGGCTAATTCTAAAATGACTTTTTATTCCTATAAAGTGGGAGAGAATCTCCCTTTCTCCTATCTATTTAAGATTTCTAGTTTGGACACCCGGAGTTCTTTTTAATGTGTTTCCTTACTCAATACCCTGATTCAGGGAGATGTGGGAGCAAGAAAGAAACAAAAATAAAATGTCTGATTTACTATGAAATTATGTATGTTATGTACATGGTATAGCATAGTATTTTGCACAAAATCTTAAGACAGACCTGGGTTTAAATTTATAATGACATTTTTAATAATAACAACAATAACAGAAGCAGCTTATTGAGTACACAAAATGGATTACTTAACCACTTTGGTACGAGCAATCGACTATAGTCGACAGCCACAGATGAACGCGCGCAGCGACTTTAGCCAACAGCCGTGATATGACTTTTCTAACTTTTCATTTATCAAAATAAAATTATGAACATTTAAAAATAACATAATGAAAACATATATGTATATGTTACCTATTCTGATTTACATTACAAGTAAAGCTGCCTGTAAAGTAAAACAAGCTTTCAGTGCTTTAAAACTTTCCTCATCACACAAGAGCAAAACGGATTCGTTGTCAATGCAGAGCACAGACTATCATGTGGACTATGAATGCCGGCTGTGGGCAAGGTTTCGCGGCCGGTGAGCACCGCACCAAATTAAATCTTACAAAGTTGTATCATGTATATTTTGTCACTAATCTATTTTACAGATGAGGAGTCTAAGGCTCAGCAAAGTTACAAAATTTGCCAAAAATCGTATAACTTCTGAGGATTCAAATTATGTCTGCCTGATACTTTGATCCAACCTCTTAAATTGAATGTTCCATTTCATTCATGAGGAAATTGACAATGTTCCACAGATACAAGACTTATCTGAGACTGAGAATACAGAGAGGCAGGCAGGGAATGCCAGCCTAGAGACTGGGCTCTGACACTGGTGGTCTGACCTGTGTCCTGGATTTGCACATGTGTCTGTGTGCTCTTGGTCAAGTAACTGTCTTCTCTGTGCCTCAGTTTATCTGTACAATGGGGGTAATAATAAATTAATTCTTTTTTTTATTTATTTGGCAAAACTCAGTGGTAAGAAATAAATTAATTCTTATAAAGCAGTTAGAATAATGCCTGCCTCATAGTAAACTCAATAAACAATATCATTGGAACTTAGATAGCCTACCCTCTATGTCTTAAACCATTTACCCCATAGAGCAGTTAAATATTAGGTGAGTGCCTCATTCAGAGATTTATTGTAATTTTTGATATCAGAACAGTTTGGAGAACCTGAGATAATATGGGAAGGCAGAAAATTTTTCTCTGTCACTATCCATCTTCTATTTTAAAGTAATTTAATTCTTCTCTGCTAACTCCACTGCCTGATCCTTAAGCAACTATCCTGAGTTCTTGTTAGTTGTTATCAATCCCTCTGTGATGTTTGCTGATAGCTAAAATGTTAGATGATAGGATACTGTATCTTTGAGGAATGAAACCATATTCCAACCGTAGGAAAGAAACTTTCTGGAAATGCACAGAATGTAGGGGGCAGATATTTAGGGATCTATGTGTGCCAGGATAGGGGCGGGGGTGAACAGCCGAAGAATGGAACAGGTGTACCTTGCATTTGAGAGTTACACCTTTTCAAAAAAATGTTTATCTTAATATAGTGTTAATTAAAAAACTAAACTTTAGAAGAGGATAAATTCTATTTTAAAGTAGTTCATAATTATTTTTAGCTCAGAGTTCTATTTGGATTCCCTGCATATAATTTATAAACTGTAATATTATCAATACATTGTCTCTACCTGTGAGTTCTTTCCTTCCCTACTCATCAGGTGACAGCCATCTGAAATTTTGTGAATTTCATAACCTTTCAATTTTTAAATATTTTTAAAAAATCATATATGTATGTATCCCCTAAAACCTTGCTACTTACGTATGGTCCACAGACCTCTAGAATGGACATCACTTGGGAACTTATTAGAAATATTGAACTTCAGCTCTGCCTCAGACCTACTAAATGAAAATCTGTATTTTAATACCCTGTTGATGTACATGTACATTACTTTGAGAGGCACTGCACCAATATATATTTTTTTTTCCTAGGGGTTGTTTTGTTTTCCTATTTGTTTCTTATTTTTGAGCTTTATAAGAATGGTATTTTGTTTGCCATCTTCTGCCTCTTGCTTTATTTAATCGACAGGGTGTTTCTAAGTTTCATCCAGGTAGCTTGGTGTAGTCTTTCATGACTGCATGATGTAACATTTGTGTTAATATTTTTTCTTGCTAAACATTGAGTTTGTTTCCAGTTTTTTGTTATAAAGCAATCCTGCTATGAACACTCTGGAACATGTCTATGTGTGCATACATGTGTGTGCATGTGTTTGCATGTAAGACATTTTTTATGCTAGCCAGGAGTAGAATTATGATTCGTAGTGTGAATGTTTGCCTTTACCAGTTTATGATAAATTGTTTTCCCACCAGCAAAGTATAACAGTTCCCATTGATCTACATCTTTTCTAATATATGGTGTCTTAGTCTGTTTTGCATTGCTATAAAGGAATACTTGAAACTGGGTAATTTATAAAGAAAAGAGTTGTATTTGGCTCACAGTTCCGCAGGCTGTACAAGAAGCACGGTGCCAGCATCTGCTTCTAGTGGGGGCTTCAGAGAGCTTCTAATCAAGGTAGAAGGTGAAGGAGGAGCAGGTGTGTTGCATGGCAAGAGAAGGAGCAAGAGGGGGAGGAGGAGGAGGAGGGAGAGGGAGAGAGAGAGAGAGAGAGAGAGAGAGAGAGAGAGAGAGAGAGAGAGAGAGAGAAGATGAAGACTGAGGGGGGGAGGGGGAGGGGGAGGAGGAGGAGGAGGAGCAGCAGCAGCAGCAGCAGCAGCCAGGCTCTTTTAAACAACCACCTTTCACATGACTAATAGAGCACTCACTCATTACTGTGGGGAGGGCACCAAGGAATTCATGAGGGGCCTGCCCCATGACCCAAACACCTTCCACTCAGCCCCACCTCCAACACTGGAGATCAAATTTCAGTATGAGATTTGGAGGAGCCAAATATCCAAACCATATCACATGGTATCATCAGGCTTCTTACTTTTTGCTGATATAATGGTCATAAAATGCCCTCTCCCTGTGGTCTTTACTTGCATCTCCCTGCTTACTAACATGATTGATAAATTTTTCAATGTTTAATCATCACTCTGCTTTCCTCTTTTGTAAAATGCCTGTTCATGTATTTTGACTATTTGTCTATTTTTTTCTTACAGATTTAAAGGAATACTTATCTTGAAATTGTCCTTTCTGATTATATGGATTGCAGTATTTTCTCCCAGTTTGTGACTTGTTCTCACACTTTCTTGATCACTCTTGATAAATAGAAGTTCTAAATGTTAATATAGTTTGGTTCATTAGTCTTAAACTATTGGTGCTTGGTATCTTCTAAAAAAAGAAATCCTCCCTTATATGAATATTAACATATGAATATGTTAATACCTTTCTAATAATATCAGTGGATGTGTGGTTTAATATAGAATGAGAGAAATAAAATGATATTAGGTGAAATGTTAAACCTCCCATCCACTGATATTTGTAAATAACTCATCCATTGACATTTTACTTTCAAAAGGTCTATGTTTAATATCTTCCCTTTATCATCCAGGGAAGATTACAGGTTTTAGACTCAGCTTGACCAGGGCTCAAGTCCAGGCTTTAGCACTAAACAAGTATCTGACTTTACGTAAGTAATTGTCCCTCTGAGCTTCAGTTTCCTCATATGTGAAATGGAGCTACTGCTACAATTCTTCTACTTTAATAAATCCATTAATTATATTGACTCAATAGGAACTTTTAAAAATGAGAAATACTCGGCCGGGCGCTGTGGCTCACGCCTGTAATCCTAGCTCTTGGGAGGCCGAGGCGGGCGGATTGCTCAAGGTCAGGAGTTCAAAACCAGCCTGAGCAAGAGCGAGACCCCGTCTCTACTATAAATAGAAAGAAATTAATTGGCCAACTGATATATATATAAAAAAAATTAGCCGGGCATGGTGGCGCATGCCTGTAGTCCCAGCTACTCGGGAGGCTGAGGCAGAAGGATCACTCAAGCCCAGGAGATTGAGGTTGCTGTGAGCTAGGCTGACGCCACGGCACTCACTCTAGCCTGTGCAACAAAGTGAGACTCTGTCTCAAAAAAAAAAAAAAAAAAAAAAAAATGAGAAATACTATTTTAAATTTACATTTTCTTAAATGAATAAAAAAATGCATACATTTTGTCATACCAATGACTACCACATTACTTTTCATCATCTCAAAGGGTAAGTTTAAATCTTCCCTACATAGATTCTTAAACATTCTTGGATTTTGGTAGTTGGACCTAATTTCATGGTGTAATGAGCTTCTTCTCATAATCTCTTTGCATCTTGGAAATTGATGGCAATATTTCAAGATATATTGACTCATTTTTTAAAAAAATTAATTATTCACTAAACATCAATCATCCTCTCTTTTTTAAAAGTCAGCTAGAAGCTTTTGGCAGATGAACATTTTAGCACCTGAGTAATCCTTCAGGTCTCACAATCAGTCACCTTGAAAGTTCTATGACATCTTCTGATGGGTTTGGTAATATCTACTCATTTTAAGTGCATTGTTCTGTATGATTGGCCATGATTTTGTCATTTCAATGCAAAAAAAATATATAGCTTAAAGCACTGTATTTAGGAATATCCTGTTGTTTTGCAATAAGGTATGGAAGTATAATCTTTCTCCTAGACATATTTTCTTCAATTATGGTAAATGTTTGTCTTTCAGGCATATTTTCACTTTTTTGTACATACAGATTAACTTATCTTTTCAATGAGGTACTTATACTGTAATCTTTTAAAGACATTTAAGTAAATATTAGAAGTATAAATTTAATTTAATTAGTTTTAAAATACAACAATGTATAGCTACATGAATATAAGTATCAAATCCAAAGTCCTTACTCTGGCCAACCTGGATATCTTTGATCTTTCCTTATTTCCAAACAGCTTCTACATCACTTCACCCCAGGCCACTAGTTGCTTTTGTATTCCTCAACCATTACAAACTTGCTGCTATGACAATGTCTTTGCACTTGATTTTCCCATAGACTGAAGTGCGGGCTCACTCCCTTACTGTCTTCAGGTTTCTGTTCAAATGTTACCCTATCAGAGAAGCCTTCCTTGCCACTCATTACAAAATAGCACTATACTTCTTAATTTGCTTCATGGCACTTAGACCCATCTGACATATTTATATATGTGTTTAAGTGTTTATTCTGTCTCTTCTAATTAGAACAGGAGAGCCAGAACTTTTATATAATTTATTGACTTCTATATCTCTAGATCTTAGCGTTTGGCACATATTAAGTGTTCGATAGATATTGGTTGAATGAATTAGTGTTGTGACAATCAGGTGAACAGGTGTTTTCTATGTAGAGTTAGGTTCACAAACTGTTCACAGCATGGACAGGGGACCAGCATAGTTCTTTCACCTTCATTGCAAGGCTCATTCTGATTTTCAAAATGTCAAAGTGTGAAGAAAAAAGTATATTGCAAGGATTAAATAAAACAATGTATGGAAAGTATTAATATTTGGCCGAATACCAAAAGTTTAATAAATGCAATAATCTTACTTCCATCTGAATCCATCCTTGCCCATTTCTCTCCTGTCACAGTGAAAATGTTGACTTTTGTCTAATTAATATAAGGCATCTGATAAAATTTTCCAATTTTAAGTTGTTGGGCATCAAATTGATGCATATTAACCAATGAAGTATACATAGGATATATGCCAAATGAAAATCTCATTTAAATCTTCTTTCAATCACCAAGAAAGAAATGGACCCTTAGTTACTGCACCTTACCACTTAGCTCTGTGTGCTGGATAAAAAGAATGCTTGCTCTCTGTTAGCTTTTAATTGACGTCATTTCTGCCAGAACTCTCCATCACTATTGACAGGAATGTTCTCCCTTGTTAATTGCCCAGAAGCACATTGAGTGATTGAATGTATTGTTAGGGCAGATTTGAAATGCATTGGCAGAAAAAAGTGGTGGTTTATAATCTCCATCTCATGGTAATGATACTAACCAACTGCTTACTTAGGAAAAAGACACTGATCATTTACTGATTTTTCACTTTTATACAGATGTACTGATGGCAATTAGTGATATTAACCCAATAGGTCACAAAGATCCTCTTAGACTTCACCCATAATACTCTGAGATCTATGATCAATCAATGTGAAAAAATTAATAATTATTTGACATAAAAGCAGGGAAGACCAATGGATCGATTGAATATTTGACATTTTTTATTTTATTTATAAGTAGGAAATCTCTAGATTAATGAGAAAAGTTTTTAAACGAAAGGCTGAGTGTGTTCAATTTTAATAGTATAATATTTTCTTTTAATATAGAGGCAACTAGAGTAATAGATAAAGTGCATATTTTCATGAGAGCTGGGCTTCTAAGCTAGCTTTACCTGGAGGGATTTGAGACACATGGAAAAATCAATTAACAAGACCTAGAGTGTTTTTGCAACCATATAATGAGGGAGTAGGTCTGGATCAACAGTTACTGATATAAGAAATCATGTGAAGGGTTTTTAAAAATGTTAATGCCTGAGTCATCCCCCAGAAATACTGATTTCATCTCTCTAGGCAGGAAAATGGTTCTCAAACTTTACTCTGAAATATAATCTCCTTCCAAACTTGGTAAAAGTATAGGGCCCAAGCCCTATCCTGCTTCAGGGAGCCTTGGCCCTTGTGCTCTTGATTAGCACTCCAGGTAATTATAATAACATCAAAATTTGTCATCACTGGTTTAGTGTTAAACATCAGACATACTTAAAGCCTCCCAGGTGATAATTCCTAGGTGCAGCCAAGGTTGGTAACAGCTTATTAAAGTGATATTTAGCATTCTTCCATATGTGGCAGAAATAATCAAAATTGCTACTTTTATTAAGCATTTATTGCATATAAGGCATGTACTAAGAATTATCTCTTAAATAATCACAAGATTCTGTGCAGTAGATAATAATAGTACTACTTTGCATATGAGAGGCAGGAAGGGTAAATAATTAAGCTAAGATCATATGAGTAGGGAATAATAGATGAGAACCCAATCTGTAACCTCAAAGTGATACAATAAACTACTACTATCAATAATCTTTTGGAATTAAACGAGAAACTGAAAACTCTACAAGTTGGGAACATGTTAAATGATTTTCTCATATTAAAATATTCCTGACTTGTAATTATACCTTAAAAACAAAGCAAATAATTTAAAAAATAAATGGAGAATATGGAAAAAAGAAAGTATTTGTGAATTAAAGGGAAGGGGCAAACTGACAGAAGCAGGTTAGATTTGAGTTATTCTGTTTAATGTGGAAAAAAGATAATAAATTACTTGTTCAGTTAGTATTTGAGAAGTTAGCATAAGGGTTTCAGATACAGGTGTTTTGTCATAGTTATAGTGAAGGGAAGATGGCAGGCATTTCAGAGGAAAGAAGAAATATATGTACTTTTTTGAAATGGTTCCAGCTGTTAATAATGCAATGGATTAAAAGAAAAAACTTAGCTTTTACTGCAGAATACATCCTATTTTCTCCTTTCATATTTGGGAAGACACTGGCTTAATGCCATTCTAAGCATGGAAAATAGTTTGGCCACCGCCACCGGAGTGACAGAGCGCCTTAGTAAAGCATGGTTTCAGTCCTATGCAGGGGCAGGTGGTCCTTGGGAGACTGCCTTGCTTCTCTCAAAATATAATCTTTCTCAGATTTTGTGTATGGGCTATATATGAGCAGAGTGCCCACACTGAAATGTTGGAGGAAATGGACATTTCCAACCATAAATGAATAAATAACATGAAGCTGAAGATCTTTCCACACAATATTAAATTTAATCACTGCCATTTGCACATTTCATGGGTAGTTCTTAAGAACAAGAAAAGTGAGTATTTATTTTCATTGACATTATTTTCCCAAAGGCATCTATACTGAGCATGCACTGTGCAGAGAGCACTAAATATTTAGCAGTCTGGAGAATCTGAGAAATGGTTCCTGGTTCTGGTACTTTAATATTTGTTACATGATATGCATAAAATGTACATATTCAATTATATTAAGACTGAGTATGTGGAAAGAATTGAATAGTGACACTGCCAACAAGTGATTGTGAGTCCTGAATATATTATATTTTAAATACTGGGTGGTACAGTGTTAACTTCCACAAAGACTAATTCCAGAATTATTTCAACAGTGGGTAAATTACAATTGATCTTCAATTAATATAAAAAGGTACAAGAAAAATGTCTCTATATTGCTCTGAAATTCTCTTGGTTTCTTAAAAACATTCAGCATTGCAGGAAAAAACTAATTAAAGGAAGACAAAAGTTGAATTTGGATTCTAGTGCCAAATGTGACTCTAATTTCTGTGAAATAATGATACAACATGTTTTTAAAACACTTTGGTAATAGAGCTGTGTTCTGCTGGAAGTGGCAGAAAGGCAAATTGCAGGCAGGCACTGAAGGCAGAAACTACTGAAGATCAGCCAGAGGTTTGTGATGCAAAAGGTGCCTCAACCCTAACTGTGGCCAGTGAGCCCAGCCCTGGCTCTATACCTAAAGACAGCTCGCCTTGATTTCCAGCGAGGACCACTCCCCTGGAGGAAGATCTTTAAGAGGAAACATTGGGCATTCTCCCTGCTATGGGAAAGATCCAGACAATATCTAAGCCTATGTCAAGGAAAGAGACTGAATTAGTCTTCATATTTGATTTTACTCAGACTCAATTTTTCAGCGACACACATGCACAATATTAGGAGCAACTTTAAGCGCCAGCATGGAGCTCCTCGTCAACAAGCTCTGAGAACCAGCCAGGAATCACGAAACCCCATTCCCAAAGAGGACTGACGCTCGCGGAGGTGAACAGGAAGCCTCCGGGGCAGCGGGGAGCATTGAGGGCGGGCAGCAGCGCGGGCACGGGGAGGGGAAGGAGCGGGAGCACAGGTCTGACTCCTGACTGGCTGGAGTGGTTTTGGAGAAAGTCACAGCTCCGGCTTGCCAGTCGGGAGCTGTCCAACTTTTCAGCAGCTTCGGGATCAGCGTTCGGGTGCCCTGGAGGCGGAGGCTACCGCGGCTGCCGCTGCTGCCGCTTTTGCAGCACGAGCCGCTAACAATTCCTGCTCTGGCTGCCAGCGCCCGAAGGAATAAGAAGAAAGGGAGGAAGGAGGGACCACCCGTTGGCGAAGCGGCGCACCGCGCGCCCTAGTCTTGGTGACTTGGGGAGCCCAGGAGCGCGTCTCTGCCATAACCACTGTAGAGGGAGCCTGTCGTGTTCTGTGACCCCTCCTGCTCGCGGAGCCCCCTTTCGGTAGCCCCAAGCCTCTGGTGGCTTCAAGTGGGAAGCTGAGCACAGCCTCTGCTCGGTCCAGAAGCGGCGGCGGCGGCGGCGGCGGTAGCATCTGGAAGGCGCTCCGGCCAGCGCGGTGAACCTGGGCTGGGCAACAGGGCGCCGAGCGGCGAACCGGGATGGAGGCAGAGGGCAGCAGCGTGCCGGCCCGGGCCGGCAGCGGTGAGGGCAGCGACGGTGCCAGCGGGGCCACGCTCAAAGCCCCCAAGCATCTCTGGAGGCACGAGCAGCACCACCAGTACCCGCTCCGGCAGCCCCAGTTCCGCCTGCTGCATCCCCATCACCACCTGCCCCCGGCGCCGCCACCCTCGCCCCAGCCCCAGCCCCAGTGCCCGCTGCAGCCGCCGCCGCCGCCCCCCCTGCCGCCACCCCCGCCGCCGCCCGGGGCTGCCCGCGGCCGCTACGCCTCGAGCGGGGCCACCGGCCGCGTCCGGCACCGGGGCTACTCGGACACTGAGCGCTACCTGTACTGCCGCGCCATGGACCGCACCTCCTACGCCGTGGAGACCGGCCACCGGCCCGGCCTGAAGAAATCTAGGATGTCCTGGCCCTCGTCGTTCCAGGGACTCAGGCGGTGAGTGAAGAGCGCCCCCTCCCCGATTCAGGCAAAGGGTCGTCTCCCCCCTTCTCAAATTCTCCCAGCTGGTCTTTTTATCACCACCAGTCCTGGACCCAGGGTCAAATTCTATTCTGGAAATTGGGGGAGGGCAAGTAGGGGCGTGTCTGTCTTTGCTTCAGATTATACGATTCAGGTGTGTGTAAGAGAGCCCCAAAGTACTGCATGAATGTTAATTGGGGCTGTGTGTGTGTGTGTGTGTGTACACGCGTGTGCGCGCGCGCGTGCTTCCTAGTTATGTGCCACCCACCAGCCCTCTCCCCACCCACTTCAATCCCACCCTTGCTAGTGAGACTAAACAGGCGAATCCAGTTTGCTCTGGGTGGAGGAGGAGAAAGAGTGGCCGTGGTGCTGGGATTTGAGCCAGGAAAGCGCCCAATAATTTATCCATTTGCCCCAGAGAGAGGAGAGGTTGGCAGGGCAGATCTGAAAAGAGGAGGTACGGGGAGGGAGCAGGTGAGACAGCTCGGTCCCAGGGTTGCAGCTAAAATCCTGAGAACTACTCGAGTTTCTCTTTGTCAAGTGGAGAAGTAAATTGAACAGCAAAAGGGGAGAACAAACACGTGGGTGACTTGGAGAGTTTGGAGCAAAATGTTCAGCAATCCTTACGAGAGAGAAAGAGGGAGGGATGGAAGGAGCGAGGACTCTGTGGGAGTTACACTGTGTCTGTGTGTGGGAGAGTGTGTGTATCAAGTGTGCCTGTCAGTAAACCCTGCAAGATCCCGGGAAGAAAGCACCTTGTTTTATCAGCAGGCAAGACGTAGAGATTTGATTATAGTGATTTCCCCTTAAAGTGCTCCGGAGACAGGGCAGGGAAGCCACATGTCAACCGGGAGTTTTAACAGAAGCAGAACGATGCTTTTCCAAGGAAATGTGTAGTGTAAAGGACCAGTTACAGCTGCTCTGAGGACTCAGCTGCAGATTCTTAACTCAAGAATGGAAGTGGATGTTGGGCCTACATTTGCTCCCTTCCTGGTAATCCAGAAACAGCTCCTTTCTTCCCTGTCCCAGGCCCACCCTCCTCCAATGCCCTCAATCATCTCCCCTCCACAAGCACACAAAAAGGGTTTCAGGAGCTACTGATCCTTAGTATACCTAATGACAAAGTAGAGCTGTCACTAGCTAACCTTGGATGTGGGCAGGCGCACAAGCCATATATCTGGATGGTGGGTAATTGTAAATTGTAAATCAGGTCTGAGTGTGGAAACAGGAAATGTGGGGCTGGGATTGTTTGTCCAACTCTGACTGACAGTAGGTTAGATTCATTAGAAAATCATAATGGTGTTCAAATGAGTGTTTATCTGAGTTTTTCCAGTGAGTGTGTCTGTGTGTTGTATACACTATGAACAAGGGAATCCAGCCAAATGGAATATCCCAAGCCTGATGTGTACACATCCTCTCAGCTTGTCCATATGCTCTTAGTCCCTGTGCTTCCTCACACAGGGGAAGGTGATGTCCTCACACGTAGGTACCTTGTTGGTGATGCCCTTGTACCAGCTGAATGCAAAGAATGAGAATTATAGTTAATAATGTCAATTCAGATCAATTTAAACTTTGACAATTAGTGTGGATTGCAGAAATTTATAAATTAACTTACAAGTTTCATTTTTATAGCCCAGACTACTAAAACCCTCATACAGTTTTACTCTTTGTTGGAAGAGGTGGTTGTCTTCCCCTTTGGTTAAATACTATATTATATGGGTTCCCAATGGTAGAATAAAAGCAAGTATGATGCTTTGTATATTTGACCTCTTAATAGAAAAATTTTGTGTGACGATGAGGCCTTAATAAACACTGAATAAGAACAAGAATTCTAGCTTAATCTGTGGGTTGATTAATTTTGTTGAGTTTCTTAACCGACTTCATTTTTTTAAATTAAATAGAGTGTGTCTGGCAGGGTGGAGGGGAGAAAAATAAGCTAATTGGAATACAGGTATTACATCATTGGTTTGAATTTATTTTTTATTATGTTTTCTACATGGATTAATTGTTCTATTTGAAATTCCTTAGTTGAATGGTTCACAGGAAAACTAATATGTATAATATTTACATGTAGCTTCCAGTGTGGCCCATATGATATGTCATTGTCATTCTATTTAAAGATCCTTAGACTTACAATTCTTTATATCACTTGCATATCTCCCACATGTTCACACACATTGGATGTCATGCTTTTTCTTAATAGAGTTGCTTTTGCAAATAAATGAATGTTCAAGGAGGGTATGGATATTAGTTTGATTCTTTAAAGAGAACAGTAGCAATATGTTAAAATTATCACAGAAATTTTATATTTATTAGCTTATTTGATTACAATGAAAACATTGAGATGAGATGATTATCTCCATTTTATAGATAAGAACACTGAGCCCTAGAGGATGTGATTAATTTGGTCAGTATCACACAGACTGTGAGTGCTACAGCTAAGACTGAAATCCAGGTCTCCTGCCTCCATGAAGACAGTCGGGCCACCTAAAAATAAATGTGCGCAGAATCTGGGCATGTTGACAGCATCAGGAAATATATGAAACCAAACATGAAGTTCATGTCGATTGGTACCACAGGACATAAAGCCAGATTGTAGCAAAAATGAGATATGTTTTAAATCTATTTTTTAAAATCATGACAGGTACCACAAGCTTCTGGAAGTAATGAGAGATTTTAACTTTAGAAATCCTGAACAATATAAACTGGTGTTAATAATCCTTATAGAGGCGAACCAGTGTATTTGTTGATTTTGTGCAATGCATACAATGATATTTATGAAACAGTGTTCAGTGAAATTAAAGCTAATTAGAACACTTCAGGTCATTTTTATTTTTCTAAAAAGGAAAAAGAAAAGGGGTGTCTGCGTGAATGTGCCCACATAAGTGCGCACCACCATTCAAATGGGGGTTTAAATTTTCTGTCAAGTTAATGTCTCTGAAAAAGCCTCATGAGTGAATGGATGAATGATTCCCTAAGGATTATCAAGAAAGATATGTCTTTTAAAAAGCTATTAGCATGTACAGTAGCATTTCCAGATATGATTATTATCTTGACTGAAATTGCAAGAATTAGTTATAGTTTGTGAAGCAATGGGAAAGAAGAATCTTGGTTTAATAAAGAAATTTATATAAACAGGAAGGAGGCAATCCTCAGACATTTTCTGGTCAGTTCTTTTGATTCCGTGGAAAATGTGGATATGTTAATAAGTTTTGTATTAAAGTATATCTGTCTATTAAGGTAAATTCATATTTTAACCTCAATATAGATGAAATTTGAAAGAATAAAATTACCAGAAGAATAAGTCTCTATGTTACCAAGATAACTAAATGAAATATGAAACATTTTAAAAGACTCTTTAAAAATGTATATAGCAGATTAATCATTTCAACCAGTAATCTCTCAAAATGTAACAGCCATTTAACTGAACTGATAATTTATTTCTTTGATATTCCTCTATACAACAAAATGTTTTCCCTGTCAGTAATGTGTTTTTTGAAATATGCAGGAGCTGAATAGTCTCAATAATACAAAATTCAAATAGCATAGGTGATTCTTTGATATTATCAAAATATTCTAGATGACAGAGATGTATCATGAAGGTTACATTTTATTTAGGTATTTTAGAAGTAAAAGAGCTAAAAACTATAATCATACAACATATAAATCCCATGCATATTATAATGTATTTATTTGACATTGACCTTTGAAATACATAAACATGATAAATTAAAGGAAAATTATATGGTCATATTTAAATACTAAAATAAGTCAGGTGTTAATTTTTCTACTCTTGGTTATAAAAGATATTTCTTCACTGTTTTTACTGATTTTGCCAAAGTTTTTGTGTAGATTTTTTTCTTCATAAAGGATGTAATGGCAATCAAAGTTCATCATGCAAAATTTGAATTTCACATTACCAAAATAACCAATTGAGAACCTGGTACATTACCAAAACAACTAATTGAGAACCTGGTCATTCAAATTGTCTATATCAATGAATCTAAGACTTTAAATTTTAGGAAACATCTTTTAAAAAAAATATCTGGGTAACTGACATAAGGTTGACGTCTTTGCATTTTAATAAGTAAGGACATTTGAATAGCAAAAATGTAAGGAAAAAATTAATTTTTGTACATTTCCTACATTTTGCCAACGCATTATTAGACATTTAAACAAAAATTAATTTGATCATTTCTTTAATTATTTGCCTCCACTAGAAGATTATCTTGGTAACTTGATTTAGTACTTTATCAGCTAATGTGTTCTGAGACTGATGAATCAGAAAAACATTATAAATCCATCACCCTCTTACATTTTTTATTCTGGAAGTGTATACCTTTCATGTTTCATGAGGACAGGAGGTGGTGGGCAGGAGGAGGTGGAAGGGAAAACGGGAGAGGAACATGTCGCCCAAGCATGGAATATTCATAAGCACTTATTTCATTCTAATTACACCATCTCAGTTTAGTTTCCCACTTATGGAGCAGAAATAGGGAAATAGGTAACCAACAATGTCAACAAGACACACTTCTCTAAGACTATGAAATGTCAAGAAGGAAAAAGACTGAGAGTTAAACTAACCTAGCTGATCACTGCTGGACACAGGAAGAAACATGGCCTGAGGGGTTAAATTATTTAATGTGGCTAGTTTACTGGCTGAACCAGATATCTACTATATCTCCTGACAATTACTTTACATTTTACACGTTCCATCTTTTAACCTTCACTGTCGCCATCTTCCAGGCTATAGACTGAAACTGAACGTTTGGAAGTTACTTTAAAGAAGCATTTGTAAATGGGATCTTCAAATTTTGGTGAAAGACAGATGACTTCAGAAAAGAAAACATTCTTTTACTTTCTAATTTGGATACATTTATACACATACACACACATATATACACACACAAATAATGGATTGGTCACTAATCTCTAGCTCTAAACTTTAATGTGGGTTTAGAGAGGTGTCTTGGGAAGGATTCTTAAAGAGCATATAGAATAATAGTCTAAGAAGACTAAATCCTATTAATGACTTTTGCTAATTAGTCAAATGTCTCAAATCTAACATGGGTAAGATTATGTCCCTCTCACAGTTTGTCGTCCATCTACAAGCTTAAAAATATGCAACATGTGAGTCTATAACTTGAATGCTGCTCGTCCTGGCTCATAACAGCAATGTTGCTAAGGGATTATACCAAATAGCACTGTATTATATTTCAAAAGATGTTGTGGTTATTTTTACCCTGAAGAACATTTTTCTACATTTAAAAATAGGAAGTCTAATTTTTTCCAGAGATGAAGGCATTTTACCTTATTTTTTAAAACTTATTAGCTAAATTGTTTTGACTCTATACACACATACCACATCACCATAATCCTCACTATACCACCTTGGAGATCAACTGATAATTCTGTAAGATTTGCTTTGTCATCTAAATAAGCACTTATAGCTATTGACCTATCTCAACATGTGGTATCACCGTCCATACAGCTGTCTCAGGCCAGTGGTATTCTTAGATAATTCCACTCCCTTAACTCTGGAACTCAGAGACCACCAAGATCTTTTAAATCTATTTCAGAAATATCTCTTGTATTTTCCCATTGCCCTAGTTCAAGTACTTATCATCTATTCACTAAAGTACTGCAATATCCTTTAAGTGGTCTCCTGTTCTAATCTTTCCAATTTGTTTTACACTCAAGTTCACCAGTCTCATCATCCCTTGGTCTGAAATCGTAAGATGATTTCTCTTTGCCTTCGAGATAAGACCTCAATTTTTTAGTCTGACTCTTCAGAATGCAGAAAGTCTTATTATTCATCCTCTTCGGTAAACCACATGAAATATCCACACTGACGTTCTGGCCATGATCTGAGCTTTCAGTGACTTTTCATACCTCTCTGTCTTCCTGGAGCTGTTTCTTTCTTCTCAATTGCTTTCCCTTTCCTCTACACCACCCCCTTCTTAACTGTTCTAAAAGCTCATGAATATCTTTTCAAACTCAATTTATATGTTACAACTCTTTCAGATAGTCCTGTAAGAAGAGTGAATATTTTTCTCTTCTGGCTTTTCCAAAACATTTTTTGTATCTATACTCTAGCAACTAGTTACCAATTACAATTTAATAATTTGTTTTATCTGTCTCCCTCATCAGATACATTAGGATCTTGCACAGTAGATGGTTTATATAGGTCCTTAATTAATGATGAGCCTTTAAATGTGGAAAAAATAATGAAACCTTATCTTTCTAGTTTGTGCTTTCTCAGACAGGACATATTTGATTTCCTTAATAGTATCTATGAAGCATACAGTGCTAGTGATTATTCTACCCATTTAATGGGTGATAAAAGGGAATATTAGATCTCAGAAAAATAGACACATATTCATGTTCAACTTGGACTTGAGCCTTAAAACTCCTATTCTGGTGATCTTTTCATTATACTGTGAGTATCTGTTGGTATTTGATGAGAAGAAGCCCCTAATTTGAGTTAAGACCATAAGAACAGAGGAAAACTATAATGATTATAGACACAGGTAGCAGTTTTGATCCCATTTGTGAAAAAGAACATCAGAATGAATGTAATTCTGACAGAATAAAGACCCCTACATACACCTTTTAATTTAAAAGGATGCCTCTACAGAATAAATTCTTAACTTTGGGTTCTTCAGATCCACAAGATCCATTACATTTGGGGGTAGGTACACATTCTCAGGAGAATGTTCAGCAGATTCTCAACAATCCACAAAATTCAAGGCACTGTGTTCCAAAGTTAACTAAGTTATTGGCTAATTCACTAAGGAAAAGTTATGAGAACATCATATACCAATAGAGTAATAATCATACTGAGATAGCTAAAAGTAGTTTGAAATGGTATTTTAGAAAAATGCAACACATTGGACAGATAAAATCATAGGCTTATTTTAAAATGACCTATCTCCAGTGGGATTGTAGGGGATTACTTGACTTAAAATTTGATATAAGTATGTATGAGAATATTAAAGAACATTTAAAATAATAAAAGGCTGGTTTTCCCTATAAGATATCAGAGCATATCATATAGGCTATTGATTCAAACAGCATGATATTAATTCAGGAATAAACCAATAAATTCAATGAACTAAAGAGTCAAGAATAATACCCATGTATATAGAAAAATTTAGGATTTAGTAAGGATAGCATCCCAACTTAGTAAAAAGAGGATAAATTATTTATTATATAGTGTTTAATGGTTTATTGAAATAAAAATGATCCTTATCTCATACTATAATAAAAACATTCAAAATAAATAATAAAAAGATAAAAAGCTTAAGAGAAAAATAGACAAAAGATATGAACAGGCAATTCAAAAAGAAATAAAGATTAATGACAAATATACATTTAAAAAGTGTTTCTACCTGGTGAACAGACAAAAAATATAATTAAAACATTCTTATTTAATTTTTCATCTATCAGTTTGGAAAAATGAAAAAGATTGACAATTCAAAAGAATTTGAGAAGATATGGATAATTAGGCACTTTCTTATGTACATTTTTAGCAAAGAGTATAAATTAGGAAAATATTGGTGAGTAATCAAATAATATATATATCAAAATATTTTAAATGTGCATACCTCTGTTCCAGTAGTTCTATGCTTAGGAACTTGGCCTAAGAATATAATTGAATAAGTGAGCAAAGAAGTACTATATTGCAATATTGTATGTAATAGTAAAATCTGGAAACCACCAAATATCTTTCAGTAAAGAAATGGGAAAATAAATGATGTCATAACTACAACAAAGGACTTCTAGATAAAGAATGAGGGAGATCTATGTGTATTGAAATGCAGTTTTAAACTCTCTGAGTTATTATGTGAAAAACACAATTTAGAAAGTAAGTAACAGAATATGGTCACTTACTTGTGTTCAGGTCACTTATATTTACACATACGAGATTACGTCTATATACACGTGTGCCTATGCTTCAGCTTGAGAAATTCGGCTAGATTTTCCTGTATTCAGCCTCCTGTTCTTTTTCATCTGGTTTCAGGGGTCCTCAAACTTTTTAAACAGGGGGCCAGTTCACTGTCCCTCAGACCGTTGGAGGGCCGTTGGAGAGTACTGCACACATTCCACACATGCGCACTGTGGGCCCACAATGTGGGCCTGGGATGAGTGGGCTGCTAAGCAGGACAAGCAGCAGTGGCAAAAACACCTGGCGGGCTGGATAAATGTCATCGGTGGGCCGCGTGTGGCCTGCAGGCGGTAGTTTGAGGACCCCTGGTACCTGAATGTGATTTGGATGCCTTATGTGTTCTCTGGTTCTTAGGATTGAAAAGTAAGATTTTATTTCATTTTCTTTCTCAAATACCACTTTTTAACTTGATTCATTCCTGTAACTGTAGTCTTCAAAAACCCCAACCTGACTAACTCCCAAATTGTTTTGGAATTCTGGGATGCTAGCCCAAATTGGGCCCCCTTATTTGTGATAGGAGAATGGAACTAAAGGAATAAGAGAATTTGGTGTTAGTATCTGGCTCTCTGATTTCCCGTGCTGACCATCCCATTCTGTAAATATTCATATTATATAATATCCACTTCCAGTTGAATGTTCCAAGATAATCTAGTTATAAAATGTAGCCAAATTAAATATGTAGATTGACTCACTTAACTATAGACCAGTTAAACATTAGAAGTTACTTACCAAACATGAGGTTGATATTTTGGAGTAATTTATTCACAACCCTTCTTTCTGAAAATAGACAAGTACCCTTTTTATATATTGAAACTGCTGCATGTTCATCATAACAATATTGTAGTTTTTTCCTATTATTTTTGTTATTGTTGCTATTTACCCAACATGCAAGTATGCTTTCAGCTCACTTTAAATCAGAACATATAAAGTAAAAGTTTGCGCTCCTCTATATATACATTTTTGTATTACTGCCACTCAGAATTATTCCCACTACCTGGGGTCTTTCAATTGTATTGTGGACCATGTTCAGTTTGTCTAATGATGAGTAGCCAGGCATCTTTGAAATCATGTAGCTACTTATCATGGTAGTTTATACTACAGATACTGAAGAAAGATCATCAAACACTGATAAATACCCTATGTTTTTCTTATCAGATTTTGGAGAAGTAATAGAGTACAATAAAGATCCTCATGTAGAATATGGGTTTAAGAAATCTAGACTTACATTAAAAACTCAGAAACCGTGATAAATATTCACTGAAATATCCAATAAGTCAACAGATCTACAGTTTGTGGGGAAAAGGAAGCTAGTCTTGGTTCAGTGGGTTAGGCCAAACTTTGTGTGTAACTACCAGTATATGTCTTCCCACTTAAGGGCCTATACATGTATTGTTTCCTCTGCTTGAGATGCTCTTTCCTTTCCACCTATTAGCTTTGACAACATCTATTCATACTTGAGATCTTAATTCAAACATCACTCTTTCAGTGAAGATTTTTCAGATCTCTCAAACCTGTTATAATGCTATATGTTTCTTCTTTATGCATTTATTATGTTTTCAATTATGTGTTTAATTGCATAATTGTTTGATTGATGAGCAAGAACCCTGTCAGTTTTGTTCACATTCAAATACAGTATTTGTACATTGCTTTCACTTAAATGATTATTATTAATAAATAGATAAATGAACCCCAGAGTTAATAAGATTATCAATTTTATAAAGCTAGGAATCTACTATTAAAAGAGAGCTGGAACAATTTCAAATTCAGACAACCTTTACCATGTGCTTTATTTGATTAAAGAGTTAAGACATTACTATATAATTTATTTGATATAAAAGACTCTTCAGTGTTAACAGGTACAAGTATGACCTCTGAAAAGAAACCCAAAGGACAGGAAGTCAGTAAAGAAGTAGTACCATGGACTGTCAGGATTAGGAGGTTATAGAAGAGTTATATTTAATAAGATACCAAATAAAAATAATGATATTGGATACAAATTTTAATGCTATTTTGTGTTTTGCTTTTATGATTATTTTAGTATTGATAAATTATCCATTATTTAACCTTTATTAATAAGTATAAATATTCTGCCTCAAATTCATTGTTTCTGTTAATCTGGTTCAAATATATACAAAATGCCCATAACTACTCAAACCCTCAGCATCTGGTAGTTCATCATGACATTAAGACCCAAGAGGAAAAGTAAATAAATTTCTTGACTGAAGATTATATATTCTAATTCAAAATGATCTAAAAACCTTAACAATCATAGGAAAAAGTAAAAGTATGCACCATTATTCTGGCAAAATGGCATTTATTTTATAAATCTTTCACTTTTACTTTATGTATTATTTTTATTTTTGGTGTGGTAAGGCCTGGAAGCTGTTAGTCATTACTTTTGTTGACATAGAATATTTTGTTAACCAAAGTCACAAAAGAGTGTAATAAAATTATAAATAACAGGTCACCTAAATACTTAATAATCCCATTATTGCAATATTTCAGAAACAAATATCTTGTTTGGAAAACAAATTTTTATTTGTTTGTTTTTAATGGCAGCCATGGCATGGGTATCCAGACTCAACTATTTTACTATTTATTCTCTGGTGAAGTACAATTCAGTTTTAAGTGAGTTCAGATATAATGATTACATGTCTTATTAATTGGACACAAGGTAGAGAAAACATAGTGTGCTTTCTGTTATGTCATGTATCAAAAGTACTTTCTTTTCTTATAAACATTTCTACCTTCTTAGATAGATTTAAGAGATGACTATACAACACATTGATGTAACTTTGCCAATCAAGTTCAATGTAATATTTCCCCAATGATTTTTTAACTGATTTAACCAAATTAGATTATTGGCTTGATGATATCAAACTGGAGACTCATTTGATTGTTTGTCACTACATCATTTTATAATTCATGAAAAATTTCAGAAATGTATGAACCATTAGAACCATAAAGAAGATATTGAGGACATAGTTGGAATCTGTAGAAAAGCAATAGCATATACCAGCATTGGCCCTCCACCAGTCTGGCAGCTTGTTGATTGCTTTGAATGCTATTTATTTCTAAGAATTTGTTTTAAATATTTGATGTAGCTAATTAATGAGTATTTTGGATCTTCTGTCTATTATAAAAATCTGCCTATGAAAAATAAATGCAAGCAAATTATAAAAGACTCAACTGAAATGTAATAATTATATCCTCAAATGCCCACTAGTACTTTGTTCACCAGAATATTAACTGTCATCTGATTTTATGAAACAGTAGAAATTGTTTAGGTAGTTAGCTAAAGGCTGTAGTAACAGCTAAAGGCTGTTAGTATTTTCCAAGGCAGTAGCCTGAGACTAGTTTAATATACATGGAGTTCAGGCTGCATGGGATGGAGCTGGCAAGGAAATGGAATAAGAGGGAGAGAAGGCTTTGCCGAAATTCCTCGACTTTCCTCTAAGATGTTAGAGAGGCACTGATAGATTTTAAGCAGGGAAATTATGTGGTTTGCTTTGAATTTTTTAAAGCTTACTTTGCTAGATACATGGAACATGGCGTGGGAAGAAACTGGAGGTGTGATTTAGGTGTTTATTACAGTAAACCACATAAGGAATAAATGGTGATAGTCTAAAACTAATGCTGTGGCAGGAAGGATGGACAGGAAGAGATGAATTTACCAGATTTTTTTAAAACTAGAAATGATGGAATTTGTTGATTGACTGAATTAATACTGTTAGATAAAATAATTTTCAAATTAAATATTTTCTTATAAGTGTAATTAAGGAATCCATACATATCCGAACACATAAAGTTAATTTAAAATATCATAGTTTTGCTTTTCTTTAGTCATTCTAATTTTTTAGCTTGTTTGTGGGGAGTGAAAATTTGAAATATTAGTTAAGGCAAACAATTTTTAACAACTTGTCTGCAGATGGATGAAATCTGTAGTGTTGTTGTAGATAGCTCACTTTTGCCATTGCATTAAGCATAACAAATGCTTTTTGATTGTGAGTGCATAGGTGGTTATATTCCATTTCAGGCCATCACTAATTAATTGCATTAATTTAGTTAAATTGGTTTTCTCACTTCATTGGAAAACATAAAAAATGACACTTGAAACTATCCTCTTAAGAGACATCAAAAAGGCTAATGAACTTTCTTTTTCCATAGTTTCTCTCCCTCGTCTCTTCTCTACTTTTTCTTCTCTCTTTCTCTCCCTAATTTGGAAGCTACTATGCCAGGCTTTCCAGCTCTGGTTTTCCTTCCCCCCCCTCCCCACCCAAAGACAAGAGTCTCACTCTGTTGCCTTGGCTAAAGTGCAGTGGCATCATCATAACTCACTGCAACCTCAAACTCCTGGGCTCAAGGGATCCTACTGCTTCAGCCTGCATAGTAGCTGGCACTACAGGTGCACACCACCACACCTGGCAAATATTTCTATATTTTGCAGAGATGGGGTCTCGCTCTTGCTCAGGCTGACCTTGAACTCCTGGCCTCATGCAATCCTCCCACCTCAGTCTCCCAAAGTGCTAGATTACAGGTGTGAGCCACCACACCCGGCCAGCTTTGGTTTTCTAATCTCCATTATTTTTGTACTCATCTGTTCCAGGAAATCCTCATACACTGGTGTTCATGTGTGCACACATGTGAATGGTAGTAGTGTGTTATTGCAAAATTAACACTTCTTTGCTTTTTGTAAAAAACCTTTGGAAAACTTGCCTAAACTTTTTTATTCCTTTCCACAATTGTATTTTCTTTTTAATATCTACCATGGGCTTTTACCTCTGATTAAGTCTATGTGCATATAATATGTTAACCACACTGCCAAACCTTTGCATTTGATATACATACCTCTTACAGACAACCAATAGAAATACAGGCAAAACAAAACAGCAACAACAATAAACACGTCCTATTCTTTCTTTTGCTTGTTTTTTCCCTCTGCAGGTTCTTATTCTCTAGGATGGTCATTCTTATGAACCACACCTAATAATTCTTAAATTTTTCATTTTCTTAAAATTTAGGTATTTTTTTTTACCATACAGAGTTGTAAATATGGAGAGATTTGCTCTCAAATCTGAGTTTTTTGGTTGTATGTACATTTTAATATATTTTGGTTCTCTTTATGGCATTTTTGGTTCTATATTTACTTTTGTAGCACCATTTATGCATAGAATAACTACTATGCTTTATTTTATTCTGTGTTATCTTGTCCTCCTTGCCCTCCATCCTATTACTTAGTATTAGGATAAGTATGAAACAGTAATTTTTCCTTTTCAAGACAGAAAAACTTTTACATCTTTTGTAAGATAATATTATTAAAATCAGCCATTTGGCCAGGCTTGGTGGCTCACGCCTGTAATCCTAGCACTCTGGGAGGCCGAGGCCGGTGGATTGCTCAAGGTCAGGAGTTCAAAACCAGCCTGAGCAAGAGCAAAACCCCGTCTCTACTATAAATAGAAAGAAATTAATTGGCCAACTAATACATATATAGAAAAAATTAGCTGGGCATGGTGGCGCATGCCTGTAGTCCCAGCTACTTGGGAGGTTGAGGCAGGAGGATTGCTTGAGCCCAGGAGTTTGAGGTTGCTGTGAGCTAGGCTAACGCCACGATACTCACTCTAGCCTGGGCAACAAAGTGAGACTCTGTCTCAAAAACACAAAACAAAACAAAACAAAAAACCAGCCATTTATAGATCAATATTTAAAAGACTTTTTCATAGTACATTGAAATACACTATACCAAATGTCCCTCACATAGAAGAGTTTTATGTTGAAGAAAAGCATAATAAATCTATTCTAGAAAGATTCCTCTGTTAGTAGCATAGAGGGGGAATAAAAATAGAGAAAGATTGAAGGTGGGGGTATCTAATAGAGATATTAGAAACAAAATCTAGGAGGATGGGTGACAAAGGCATAAATTACGGTAACAGAAGAAATAGGCTGATATGAAGAGGCTAGGTTTGTCCATTCTTTGCAATCAATTTTTAAAAGTGGGTAGATGAGGACTAAAGAAGATATGGAAATCTTAAGTTATATATTCAGCCATCTGGGTGGGTGATAGTACCACTGACCAGGGGAAAAAAGTTGAAGAGTTTGTCTGTGAACATGCAAATAGAAATGTTTGGTAGATAATTGTCATCATAATCATCATCATGACCTTCACTGTCATCCTCTTATCATTATGTCCTCAGCACTACCGTTTATTGATTAACTAGGCCTGATATTCCTAGACGCTTTATAGACATCACATCTCAATCTTTTCAGCAGTTAATGAAGTTGATACCCTTATCTCTATGTACAGACATGGAAAATAATACTTAGAAAAATCATAGAACTTTTAGATTGACCCAGGTCAATGCTAGAGTTTTTCTGACTCCAAAATTCTGGTTCTTTCAATATGTCAGATTTCAGGAACTCAGAAGAATGGGAGAACATCATGGTTTGTTTGGAAGTTACTAGCAAAATACCATAAGCATCAATAAAAATACCCAAAGAAGGATGTTAGTAGAGAATAAGGTCAAGGATGGAAGCTAGGGACCACAAACATTTAAAATACAAGTGAGAACAGAGGAGCCAGTGATGGAACCTAAGGAGGAAGTCTAACCTTGCACTCTTTTAAGCAAAACACAGATTCCTCCTTGTGTTCATTTGAAACATGAACTCTGGGAAAAGGACAGTTTATCTTGGCTGTGTAAGAAAACAAGCCTTCTGCCATGATTTATGTGTCAATAAAAGAGCAGTGAATTTCTTGACAATTCATCAAGTTATGTAGGCGGGATCCTTAATCATTAGTATCTAAAAAGAGAAGGTTACCAGATGCCAGGAGCTTTCTGAATTACCTGGCAAGGGAGGATATCTGCAAACCCTTGCACCTTGTGTACTTATCCAACTGGACTCCAATACTGCCCCATAGAGTTGCTCTTTAATTAATCTAATGGTTTACCAGTCTATGAAGAAAAATAATCACAGCTTCAGGTTAGAAAAATTAAAGATGAAGTTTATTCATTTTGCAGTCAGGTAAATGTTCCATTTGTTTTAAATTAGTACCATCTATATGAAAAAGGGAGGATGGAGTTACCGAGTTAGGCTGGAAAGTCCTTGGGATGATTGAATATAGGGGGAGAAAAACTGAAAATTTACATAGCCAGGACAAGAACACAGTCCTGACATGAATATTTTCTTTGTGTAAGGAAAGGGGTACAGTATTGCTGGTTATTGTTTACATATAGTATTACACTGGATTCTCCAAATCATTTTATTTTTTTTAGATGGGTAAGAAATCATAATCACTGTAGAGAGAAAAGAAACACAGGTCTGTTTTCTTTCATAAATATCATCACTCTCAGGTTATAACTCTATTATCTACAGTCTTTCCAATCATGTTAAGTGAAGATTATCTCCTCAATAAGAATACTTTTTTTTTTTTTGCAGTTGAAGTTCCCTTCTGGTGCATATTAGAATTCTCCAGTATTCATATTTCAATTGTTATTCATGGTGTATGAAATGAATCAATGAGATAAAATTTCATATAGTACAATGGGAACAGATACATTTATGCGGATAACATAGAGATGCTGAAAGTTGGAGTGAGGGACATTATCAGAAAATTAACATCTCACTGGACTCATCAATTCTAAATTGTGTTCCTTATATATACAATTATCAAGAAAGGATCAAGACTATTTTATATTAGATTACTAGATTTTTTATTTCAACAAGTCTTTTTGACTTATTTAAGAATATTTTGTTAGAATGAAGTATTGGCATAATTCACTAGTTTTTTAAAACATACAAAGCAGAGTTGAAAAGGAATGTAGAAGCCATGACTTCTTTTTTATATCATCATATATAATATTTTTCTGCTTATATACTTTTATTACTTTGGTTTAGAGATATATAGAGGTTGTTATACCAATATTTTAAAGTCAATTCTCTCCTCTTCATTTCTGCAATATATTGGGTTGAACCATCTTTGTAGGTGACAGTTGTCAAATATTGTCAATTTCACATGGCTTAACCTAATAGAATACCATGCCCTTAGAGAAGGGAAACCTCTTCATATTTTCTCCTTCCAGATTTTTGACTCAATCCAGGTTTCTGTGTAGTTGGAGTGGCAAATTCCACTCCTGCATCTGGTGAGCTGTGCAGTTAGCAGCTTTGACACTGTTCAAACAATTACAACCTCGAAATGTGAGTGTGGCCTTAAAAAAGGCTGATTCCATGTGATCACCAGATTGCCTCAAGATCTGCCCAGTCATCCCCCTGACTGTGCATCTTTTAAAAATCTGTGTCATCTGGATATAGAGAATGAGAAGAATGTACTCTTGATCTCTGCTTAAATTTTCAGAATTTCTCCTTCTAAATCATAAACTAGAGGATTGGAATTACACTGTTTTATGACTTGAGTCCATGTAGCATGTTTTTTTCCCCCAGAGTATGTGTTTTGTAGGTATAGGAAGGGACAAGAATTGAAGGAAGGGAATAAGAGAATCATCTCAGCCCCAGAAATCTGCCTTTGGCAATTCAAATGCTGAGTAGCTGGTTTGATGTAACCACTTTGTTTACAAGAACATCCAAGGACAGACTGACACAGCCTCCAATTGTTTTTTGGCATCCAAAAGTTGTGGGAATAGAGTATAAGAAAAATATTTCCATTTTCGTTGAGAGGACCCATATTCTATGCCATTTCAACCCAATCAGTAAGATTTTTTCTACTGATCTGTACTATTCAGTTATCCAGATGTGCCCTCTTGACAGCATGGTCTTTTTTTTTCCCTGCTTTGTATACAGCTGCTATTCAGAAGTGAACATTGTTGCTATTTAGATGTGCACACTCGCTGAGATCAAACTCACTCAGCGAGCTTTAAATTCAGTATTAGTGGGTAGAATGAATACTGATTTCATGGTTTATCATTAGCAAAAGGGAGGGGAAGGAATCAGAATAAAGTTTTATTGAACTATTACTATGCCAGGTGCTTACACTTATCATTTCAGCTTCCAAATTTTGTCTGTGAAAAATTATGATTTTAAGTGGTTAAGATAGCAAATTGTAGGTAGGGTATTTTACCACAGTAAAAAGTTGGAAAAAATATGATTTTGACTAATCTAGCCAAGGTTACAGAGTTAGTAGCTTATCGTTACAAGACAGTTGCTGACTTGTGATAGAAACTTCATTTCCAAATTAAGAATGGTTTATCCACGGAAAGACTATGATATGTGTTCTCTCCCTCCGCTGCCTACCCCTGTAAGTAGTCAGTGATTATTCTGAGCTTTCCATTTGGAACACTAGATGAAAGTATCTGCATTTCACTGAGATGGGTGGGGAAAATGCTGGAGCAAATTTTGGGGTGAAAATAATGAAAGCAATTTGCTTTTTCTCCCTTGATGGCAAATTTGAGTGTGTATAGATGTACACATGTCCATATGTGTGTGTTTGTGAGTACTCACAGATTTTTCACCAATTTATGTTCAAATACCGAAGTTGTACTAATTAAGCAACATATACGCTTTCAGCATGATACCTTTTGCAAAGCACCAAATGTCATATTAGTTTTTTATTGCAGCATAACAAATGACCACAAAATCTTGAAACAACAGATATTTGTTAGTTCACAGTTTCCATGGGTCAGGATACTGGCCTTGGTTTAGCTGAGTCTTTGTTCCAGGTCTCAAAAGGCTTTTATCAAGGTGTTGGGCAGTTGAGGTCTTATTTGAGGCTCTGGCTCTTCTTTCAAGCTCACATTGATGTTGGTAGAATTAATTTCTTTACAACTATAAAATTCATGGAAGCTTGCTTCTTCAAGGTCAGCAGGGGGAATAGACTCTGACTTCTAGACTCTGTTTTGAAGGGCTCACCTGCTTAAGCCAGATCCAGATCAATCCGGGATAACTTCTCTCTAGATTAACTTAAAGTCAACTGATTAATGGCCTTAATTACATCTGAACAATCCTTTGCCTTTGTCATATTCCATTGGTTAAAAGAAAATTGATGGGCACACTTATAACTTTAACTCAAGCAGCAAAAAAGTAATCCATGTAACCAAAACATTTATACCCCTGTAATATTCTGGAAAACACAACAAGAAAGGAAATTAAAGATCTTGACCATTCTCAAGAGAGAGGGAGAGTACAAGGGTGTGAATCACTGAGGGTCATCTCAGAATTCTGCCTACCACAATAATGTTCTATGTTTATGTAAGTATCTGTCAGTATGTGTTTATGTGTGCAGATAATAACTTACAAAAATGAATTACATGTATCCACAAACAGGTGGCAACTACACACCACTTGCCTTCTTACTTGAAATGTTTTTTCCTAAAGTTTCTCCAGGGTCTTCTACTCCCATTGTTAGATCTCTCTTCTGTTGTCCTGGCTTCACCTTTCTTAGATAAGAAAGCATTACATTTGGCTCTGAAATGTACATTTCAATACTATCTCCCTGTCTTGGCAGCAGTTGTGAATGATACTTTAGTAAATCATTTGTGATCTTGAATGAATTTCAGTCATTTGGAGTGAGGCCATGGCCCACATGTTTGATGTCAACAGCCTGATTTTTATAATCAAACTCTATCAATAAGGTAAATAGATAGCCCCTTCTTAAGCCTGCATTTTTTAAAAATTTAATGTAATGTTTAGTCATTCTTGCAGTGTTACAAATAGATATTAACCCTTTCTTGCCTTTTAGCCTTTTAGCAAGGTTAATAGAAAATAGGTCTATAATAAAACTGTCACGTTGGACTTATTTTTTGAGCTCCTGTTAATATATTGGGTGAACTTCTTGGAACTGAACATATAGGCTTGTTGTTTGTGTATATGTTTCCACATGTTACTTCATAAAAGAATTAGTGATAGCTTATGAAATAGATTTTAGGTTGATGTAATATAAGCAAAATATATCACTGGGATGAAGCAAAGAAGAAAAAGCACAAGAGTCGTCACAGGTAATGCCACTGAGCTTAAGTTTTAAATCTAACAGTAAACGTTGGGCCAATGTAGCAATTTAATTTGCTCTCATTAATGCAAATGGGAGAAATGTATCACTTCCTTGGGGAAAACCATGTGCTATGTGTACTAAATTCAAGCAATGTTTCCACGTGGGACTTTATGGGAAACTCTAGCTAATATAATAGACCTTGTCCTAGTAGCACATTGGTGACAAATCCAGATAATCTATCATAGCACTCTGTTAAAACAACCTTTTTAGGAGATGAGACTGGAATGTTGAAACTGAACTCATTGCTGGTGATTCAAGTGTTAAACTTCTATGGTCCAAGCATGGACAGTTCTGGTTATTAGTTGATTCTTGGATAATAATCTTTGAACCAGAATATTAGAGGCATGTTAACATTCCTGATATATCTTAGGTAATCATCCTGAAAATTCACTTTTTCCCCAAAGCTTTTGATAGTAGCTGAGGAGAAAATTTCAAGTGAAACTCACTTTAAGGACCTGAAATGCTGTATCATACATTGCTGACTGAGGTCAGTTGTAATGTTCTGTTTTTATTCTGACCAGTGGATCTTAGAGCATGGTCTCCAAGACCCTTTTAGTGATCTATTAGACCATACATATTTTCATAATAATACCAACATGTCATCTGCCATTTTCTTAGTAGAGTTCTCCAGAAACTACATAATGTGACACATGTCGTGTTGCAACAGACTGAATATAGGGACAGATAGGAGAAGCCAGCTGTCTTCTATTAGGCTAGCAAAAATGGAAAACACTGTCACTCTTCTCACTTTTTTTGAAAAATAGTTACTTTTTGTAAAAATGTGTTTATTATTGTTCTTGAAAATGAGTAAAAGATACTTTTAGATGTCTCAGTTTTAAGATGGCAAATATCACATAAACAAAAAAAAAATCTTTGGATCTTAAGTCATTTTAAAAAAATATAAAGAGATTCTGAGACCAAGATGTTTGAGAATCACTTCTCTGAGCCATTCTATTGACACAGTTTTACCTGAGTTTGCAACTTGGCTGTTTTAAATAGCTGTTCTTCTCAGCTCTCTCTAAAAGAGTGATTGATGAATTTGTTCGAATAGGTAATACAAGCACATGAATAAAAATCTCTTCAGTATCAGAAGATATTCATGAACAGTAAATCCCCTTGCTGCCTAGTTCTCAGTTCTCCAATACCCTTTCCTAGAGGCAACTGCAATTCTTGCATTTCCGGACGGAGATCTTGTATGTGTTTACTCAAATGCTAAGACATAATATACCCTCCTCTGCTTCTTGATTATTTCCATTAATGATGTAGCAACGAGACTGATTCCTAACTGTGCATGTAGATCTGCCACAGTGCTTTTAATAATTGCAGCATAATCTATTATGTGCATGAGACATAGGTTCACCAATCTCCTATTGGTGAATGTTTAAGTTGTTTCCCATATTTTACCATTATTCACAGTACTGTAAGAACTATTCTTTACTTAATTATTTGTTCAGATAATATATCTGTAGAATTAATCTTTGGAGATGGAATTCCTAAGTCAGAGTAAATATGTATTTTTAAATTATATAGATATTACTAAGTTTTCCTCAAAAATACAATTTGTCCCCCAACTTACCCTCCCATGACTATTTTTACTTATTCTCAGTATATTTTATAATATAGCACATTAAAAAGTTTTTAATATTTCCATTAAAGTAAATGAACAATAGTCTCTAATTGTAATTTTAGTTTTCCTTTTATGAATGAGGTTGATCTTTTTTATTTTTTGAGCTGAAATGGAACAATATGTTCATCTCCTCATTTTCACTGGAGCACATTAGTATCAAAAAATCTGTCCTCATTTCACATACAATATCTTTGAGCCATTACCAGGTCTTCGAATTGCACTCTTGAAGATATTCTTCTCTGGCTTCACATCTTATACTCCTCACTTCATACCCTGCTCTCTACACATCTTAATTAAGTTAGCTTCCTTTATTATCCTCTGAAATCAGAAGAGCCTTTAGGATTGCAGATGTAGGTGACATATGCCATCTAGTCTGACTTTAGTTTGTAAATTATCTTCCAAGAGTGATAGCAGCCTTTACTTTCTGTTTTACGAATTTATACATGCTTATGAGGACTTTTTTTTTAAGATTGGGAAACACTGCTTAGTTAATCTCTAGGGGGGAATCATAATTAAAGAACTCTGTGTGTGATGGAAGCCTCAGTCTAACAAATCATCCTAAAACCTTATTAGACACTGTGTACTCCCTATGGACACTGTTGAAGAGACACTTGATTAAGCAGATCGTGACAATTTCAGTTTTGCCTGTTGTACATGCTCCAGAGACTCCTCAAAATCAAGACAGACTTTTTAAAGGAAGGAATAAATAGCCATTTATTATATATTTCATAGATATTACTGATACCAAAGCTCTGCTATGTATTCATGTACATTCTTATATAAATTTATATAATTGTTTGATATCCTCTTTATTCTGGATATAAAATTCTATCCAAGTAAATTGGAATAGATAAGCAATTTCTCCCTTGACTCTTTCCCCGAAACATTTTTGGAATTTGGAATAAATAAAAAAAGTATTTTTTATCTGTGATGGAAATGCCATTATTCCTTTTAGAAGCATATGAGCTTTTGATTTCAATGTTTATGCCTCAGCACCAAGATTTTTAAAAAATGGTGAAATTTTAAAATATAATCAGAGAGAATTCAGATAACAATATTTTCAGTAAACAAACACAAAAGAAGTAATAAAAATGAGTCCTGCCTGCTGCAAATTATAAGAATGGTTTTCTTGAAACATATAGTTAACTGTCATTGCTTAACTAAAACAACTATAAACAAATGGGACAAATGATTGAGAAGATAGTAGAGACTGAAACTAGAATTGTTGATTTAATATATTTTCTTTTTAGACACTTAATCCACAGTAAGTAATTAGCAAGTTACATTTTCACAGTATGTTAGAATTAAAAGAGCACAAACAGGGCTTAAAGGAATCCAGTTGATCTAACAATACAGAAGGCAAAGTGCGCTAGCAGGAATCACATGTCAGATTGAGTGAGGTTGAATTCTCTGTGCCACATACTTACCAGTTATGTGACTTTAGTTTCCATTTGTTTCTCTGATTTTCAGTTTCCTCATCTGTGATAATAGCAAAACTTGCCTTATGGCAAGAGGATTAAAGCAAATAATGCACATGACAGCACATGCACTCATTAAAATAATAGTTTAATGTCATTATTATCATAGTAAGTGGCCACTATGTAAAATGGATATAAAAAAGAAAGTCAAGTTACTAAATACATATAAGAATACAAAAGCCTGACAATTAAGATACAATATACTCCTCCTGTTTCAAAATAAAGAATGTCTTATGAAGATTTAGGTTAGATTATTATGATGACATTCTTATGGATTTATCATTTAGTTTCTGGGAGCTCGGGAAAAACCCAGGTTACACATTCCTCCTGGTTCTACAAAAGGCTGTGGCAATGGCTCCGAGTAAACCACAGGAAGAAACTTCAGGGACACCCCTGTCTTTCAATTGATGAGTTTTAGCTTCATTGGATTTAATCCCTGGAGTCTAAATTACATTTAGAGCCTTTAACTTCTTGTGATGATATATACTACATAACACAATCATCAATATATGTTTGTGATTTATAAATAAAAATATTTTAAATAAAAACAAGAGACAATCACCATCTTCTAATTAAATTCAGCTTGCTTTTATGTTTGTTCTATTGAAGAATTCTAAAAAATATTTTGTACACAAATTGCTCCCTTGAGTTTAAAAAGCCAACTAGTTTGGGCATCAAAATTTCACCTTTATTTCTTTGTAAGTCTCACAAATTCACCTCCAGAAAGAAATGCAGGGAATACTAGGCTATTATTTCACAGAAAGTCTCAGCTCGCTGCCCTTTCCTGATAACAAGGTAGTTATTATTCTTGGCTGATCCTATTCCAGAGAGAGAGTGTTAGATGTCCTGGAGTGGGACTTACTAAATCACAGGCGCCTCAATGAGAATGTTTGCTGCTGTGCTGGGCACTGTGGTCAGTCCTCCGGAGCAGGGCTGCCAGCATCCATCATGGCTCTGAGTAGGCCTGCAGGAGAACCTACTGGAGTGAGGTCATGTAGTGGCCTGTAGTGGCAAATTCTCCCAACAGCCCCAACACTGCTCCGGCTGTACAAAGGGACAGGCATCGCAAGGCAAGGCTGTAATCATTATCTAAAGGACAGGCTCCATAGGCATCAAAGGGTAAAAGGTACTGCCAGTCTGTTGGGTTTGTTATTTCCATGGAGCTACATAGGAAATAACACCACCAAAAATAACGCATTCAAACCCAGAGGGCAATCTTGCGTAGGCATTCATAGACACACATCACGTATTCTATACATATACAAAGCTATTTATGAAGCACATTGAAATACCCGTTTGCCTTACACTTAATTATTAGCCAACATTGAATAATCATTGGTGAGAGGGTAGAAGGGCAAGTGAAATATGAAGTAGAGCTAGTTTATTTTTAGAAAGGCACTACTTTAAAGTGGTGATTGATCGGACAGGTGTTTAAAAGCATTTGTCAGAATCAATTCACAGAAAATTTCTTTCACATTCAGGTTACAGCCAAAGAAAAGAAAAATAGCCTACACATTTTACAATTTCAATTGTAAAAAGCCATATTTTGGGCTCTTGTGGGTATTTGAAAATATTAGATTTTACCAGGTAGAGTTAAAGCTTTTAATTCTGTAAGGTTTCAGGCTACCAGCTACCCACTGCTCAGCATCCTCCGGACTCCAGGGGCTTCATCTAAGTCATTTAAGGAGAATGTCTGCCTACACACCCCACTGAAGCCCTGTGTGAGCCCTGAAGTTATTGAAAAGAAAGCAAATTCTTTTTCTGAAGAGCCTCTAAGAGGAGGATATTTCAGTTAATTTCAGTTCCCCACCAGTTCAAAAGAAAGATGCTGTGCTGTGTGCTGTTCCCATGGATGCTACATGCAGAGCACTGCCCAGTGACTCACCCCTCCAGAAAGCCAGCTGGGGTTTTGAAGCTGTATCATCCCTTTTCTTCCTTGAAGTTCTTTTGGATTTCATCAATGGCATGGAGGGATATTTTTAAAACAATTGAGATTTTCCAGGACCAGCTAAAGGCCTCCCCTCATCACAATGCCAAAACTATCAGAAACATGTTATGTCAAAAAAAAAAAAAAATTCCTAAACTAAAAAACCTAGTACTTAGAGAACTAAAAGACATCTAACATTTGTTATTATTCAGGCCAACATATAGAGATCTGTACCAAAAATATGCATACTAAGAGCATAAATTCAGATAAATGATAGAGAATGAATTATGTAAAAGTAACATCATGACTAAAACAAAAAAGTAGTTCAATAGCCTTTTGAAGCCAATTGTCTGGCCTTCATAGAAGAAAGTTTATTCTTATCAAACTGAAGCCAGAAGATACTAGACACTGCACTCAAAAGTCTCTATTTAGTGATATTCAGAGTAGTGATTTATAACACTTTAAGCCTACAAGAATATTTTATATACTAGGCACATAAAATTTTTCTTCTAAAATATCGTTTTAAGGCTAAGTTAGAAAAAGTAGCAAAAGATTAACAAAAATTATGGTATTATTCAGATATATAAATGATGAGCCATCATTATATCTGATTTCAATAAAAGAAAAATATACTCTGAGCATTTTTCTAAATTCTGACAGTCTATTTGTGAGTACTTGAACAAACACTAGAGTCTCAGGGAATTTAGTATTAGAAATGACAGTTTGGAGTATGTTTGATGTCATTCAAGTAGAAAAATTAAAACAGAGAGTAGATTTTCAAAATGGTAGCATAAAATTTAAAATTATAGAATGTTGGAGCAAGATCATCTAATGCCACAGTAGTTCTTAGCATTGCTTGGGTCAGGGGTCCCTTTGGGAACCTGATAAGAGTTTAGACTCTTTCTTCCTAGGGAAAAAAATAGACTATTTTTTCTTATGCAATTAAAACAATTATATGGAAGTTAATCCTAGCCTAGAAATCATATTAGCCCAAGAACAGACATGCCAAATATCATCTCAGATAATTAGTTCATAATTTTCCCTTGCCCTTTCAGTTCCAGCAACACAGAAACTATAAAACAGATTGTCATCTGACTTTTTATTTGTTATTACCCAATTGAGTTCCTTATGTTATAGATAAGGAAACCGAGGCACAGAGAGATTAAGAAACTCTTCCATAGTAATAAATCTGTTAATGGTTGAGCTGAGATTCAAATCCAGGCAGTGACTCTAGAGTACATGCCCTTAACCACAGCACATACTGTGGCTAAGAGTGCTCACATCTGTGCTCATAACAACTTTATGACTTAGGTCTTATTAGTATCTCATCTTAAAGATGTGAACACTGAGGTATGGAGTGGCCGAGTAACTTGCCAAAGGTATCAGAACCCAGATTCAAACCTAGCCGATCTGACTCCAGAGGTGAGGGCCAAATTAGCACACTATCCTTTGCGTGCCTGTGTACATCGCGTACATAAACAATACATGAATTCATACATACATATTATAGCAGATAACACACCCTGAGGACACTCACAACTAATGGAATTATGTATGACTTTTTCCTTCATTTTTCCTCAAGTTTTCAAATTATTGTTTTAAGCAAGTATCACTTTTGTATAAAAATTATAAAATGTTATTAAAACACAGTGGACTGGTTGATAGCTTAAAATGTGTTAGCTAGTGAAACTTTACAGAATAGGGCCCTGAAGTATAGGAATGGTTTCGATGGCATAGGATATAAAGTCTTGGGAACATCCTGGGAGACAAGGCATGGCCAGGTGAGGGAGTGCATTCAGGGTTAAGGAGAGTGCATTCGGGGTGCTCAGTTGCTTAAAGGGTGAGGGTTGGGGGGTCCTGTGGGCAGTGAGAAGAGAAGCCAAGAGCACTGACACAAGAGGGCAAGCAAGCTTCTCTAAGCAAACCCCAGAATGAACTAAGAGATAAACTCTAAATTGGACTACTTCACAACTCTGCCTAAGGCTGGCCATATTCAGGTCTTTGCCAGCTGTTCTCATATGTCTTTTAAACCTCTGATATGTAGGAAAACAGCCCCGATTTTACCAAGCTTTAAGAGAACTTTTAAAAATACAGATTTGGGGCCCCATAGCCACAAAGTTTTCAATCCTTTATTTTGGGAACCTGTGAATTAACAAGAATCCTGACCAAGGAACCACAATGCAGAGGTCCAGGGGCAACATTTTGCAACATGCATCTTCGCTGGGTGAGGTTAGTGCCCAGCACTGAGATGAGAAGTGGAGAAAAGAAGAGCATTAGCTGTAGAACAAGAATGCAGATGTTCTGAAAAGTTCAACATTTAGTTACTACTACTGTCCTCCCTTTTTCTCCATATAGTTGAAGACACACTGTAATTAATTATTTTCCCACTGGTTTAAATGGTTGCTTGATTTAATTATTGAACTGAAATGGTAGTTTAGGGGATTGAGGGAGAGTTAGGAGGCTTACTGAGAAAAAGAAGTCTACACACCTCACGATCCATTTGAATATTTTTTATCTATTTAATGGCTAACAAACTGGCTTGAAAACTCTTCCAGCTAAGGCTACTTTAGGCTTTGTTAAAAAGAAATTCTGTAACTCAGTAAGTTGTGGCTGGGCTTAAGAAAATAGACTTCTTGTTTCCCAAATTTCTACTAAAAATGGGGCTAAATTAAATATAGCTTATTATCTAGATTCAAAATAAATAAGCTACAGCTTTCGTGTTGCTTTATCTGTATCCAAAAGACTGAGCAACAAGGTTCTGGTAGCATTAGTCAGAAACTAATAATTTAGGTGGTATTAAGTAGGATAGTATCTTGAGTGAGAAAGAACACTGTAGTTTGAGTTCTTTAGCAGACCCTCAGTTCATGTTTTATTAGCAATTATATTTATACTAATTATTTCTGCTTACTTTGTCATTAAAAGCTAGTTAAATGTGATTCTCAGATTTTATTTTCAGATCTTTTATCAGAATGTGGTCTTTTCGGGTTTAATCCTATTTTCATTACAAAATTATATACTTTAAAAGTGATCATTTGAATACTCTGTTCAGCAATTAGCACAAATGTTGTCACTAAATTATTACTACAATAGTAGCAATTAACTTCAATAAATAAACTAATTCCTTATTGTATGATATATTTAGTGAAAAATAACACTTATTGGGGTGGATATTTGTGGAATGAGATGAAGACTACTTATCTCATTGTAGAATTTGCTCAGTTCAGAAGAAAGTGCTCTTAATTAAATCTCATTGCATTATTTGCATGAAGACCGATCAGTAACACATGACTTACTCCAGTGTCTCAAATTTTCATGCTTATGTGTTCATCTGTTTTACAACATGCCTCTCCTTAGGCCCCAAGCTCATCCTAATTAATTCATCCCTTGCACAAGTTATCTGTTCTCATAGTAAAAAGCCATCAGAGCCTTTATTTTTTGAAAATGTGACCCATTATACCCAAATCACTGGGAAAATCACAGACTCCTTACTCTACAGGTTCTTATAACTATCTCTAATATCTTGTTCATTTTTCTTGTAATCTTCTTACTTCTATGCCTATGAAATGGAAGCAACCCATAATTCAATAAGCCCAAATTTAACTTATCAAACATTCTATTCTTCCTAAATGTTGTCCAAGATCCTAGGGGCCTCTTCCAACCACACTCCCAGCATACCCATCTTTATCATTAGCCATCACACTTTTAGAGGACCAATTTGTAAACTTGATCATAATCCACATTCACATCCTTTAGGAACCCAGGAGCCAAACTGATAAACGCTTATATCCACACTCAGGAGCTCATCCTCCTTGATCACCTTGAGCTCCAAGTACCATCTGAGTTAGTGCCTGACTTGGGTAGAATCACACCATTTTATCATCCAATAGTAGAAACATAAATTCATATTCTTTTAACATACATTAAAGGAGTTGATTTCAGTTTATTTTTAGGAAAATTTTTTGTATTTTAATTGGTTATTTATTATCCTGTTCTTAAAGAGAAGCTTCATTAGATATAATTTTTAAAAATCAGAGAATACTCTTATCTTATAAATACAAATGACTTAGGGGATATTTTGAGAGAGGTGCTAACCCTGCTATCATTTGAACTGTTTGGATGAGCCTTCGTCACAGGGATTTCTGTCTGGGGCCTAAGAATCCCTTGTCAGAAGTAGAAGGTGATGGAAGAAATAAAACAAATGGATGCAGTGTGACCATTAGCAATCGCCTCCTCTTTATTTCTTCTCTTTATTTCTCCTCTTTATTTTGACATCAAACATAACAAACTGTCATTAACAAAGCAGAAAGGGCAAAGCTGAGGAAATGAGAGGTACTTCTCTCATGTCTTTAAAAAAATGTCTAGGTGGCAATTTTTGGCAAATACATTTTTGTTTGTCAGGTATTACCCAGAAATTTTGCTTGAATTGGTTCTCCCTAGGAAAAGAAAACTGTTCACTTCTTACTTGTTTGGGAAAGACAGGCACTTATTAAAATTATAATGTCAAAAACAATACTGTGCTCATGGAGCAGAAGAATCAACATTGCTAAAATATCTATGCTACCCAAAGTGCTCTACAGATTCAATACTATTGCTATTAAAATACCAACATCATTTTTCACTTATTTTTCTAGAAAAAATAATTCTATGCTTTGTTTGGAACTGGAGAAGATCCCACATAGCAAAGGAAATCTTAAGCTAAAAGAACAAATTGAGAGTCATCAATTTACCAGACTTCAAGATATACTACAAGGCTATAATAATTAAAACGGCATGTTACTGTCATAAGAATAAAAGTATAGACCAATGGAACAGAACTGAGAACCCAGATATAAAACCATCCTCATATAGCCATCTAATCTTTGACAAAGCAGACAAAAGTACACACTGGGTAAAAGAATCCTTTTCAGTAAATGATGCTAGGAAAATTGGATAGCCACATGTAGAAGAATGAAACAGGATCTGCACCTCTCACCTCTCAGAGAAATAAACTCACGCTGGGTAACAGACTTAAACCTAAGGCATGAAACTGTAAGATTTCTAGAAGAAAATGTTGGAAAAACTTGTACAGACATTGGCCTAGGCAAAGAATTTATGTAGAAGACCCCAAAGGCAATTACAGCAACAACAAAAATAAGTAAGTAAGACCTGGTCAAATTGAAAAACTTCTGCATAGCCAAGGAAACTATCGTGAGAACAAACAGACAACCTACAGAATGGGAGAAAATATTTGCAAGCTACACATCCGATAAAGGGCTGATTACTGGAATCTATATAGAACTCAGGAAAATCAGCAAGAAAAAATCAAACAACCCCATGAAAAAGTGGGTACAGGACATGAATGGAAAATTATCAAAAGAAGACAAACTGGTGGCCAACAAACTCATGAAAAAATGCTCAGCATCTCTAATCATCAGGGAAATGCAAATCAAAACCACAAAGAGATATCATTTAACTCTAGTGTAAATGGCTTTTATCAAAAAGTCCCAAAACAATAAATGTTGGTGTGGATGTGGAGAGATAGGAAGACTCATGCGCTGCCGGTAAAACTTCAAACTAGTACAACCTCTGTGGAAAGTAATATGGAGATATCTCAAAAAGCTAAAAGTAGAACTACCATTTGATGGAGCAATCCCATTACTGGGCTTCTACCCAAAAGAACAAAAGACATTCTATAAAAAAAAATCTGTACTTGAATGTTTATAGCAGCACAATTCACAATTGCAAAGATGTGGAAACAACCCAAGTGCCCATCAATACATGGGTGGATTAATAAAATGTGGTATATGTATACCATGGAATTCTACTCAGCCACAAAAAACAATTGTAATCTAGCACCAGTTAGATTATTCTGGATAGAGCTAGAGCCCATTCTACTAAGTCAAGTATCACAAGAATGGAAAAACAAACACCACATATACTCACCATCATATTGATATTAATTAATCAACACTTATGTGCACATATAGTAGTAACATTCATCGAGGGTCAAATAGGTGGGAAGTTGGTGGAGGGATGGGTATATCCACACCTAATGGGGGTGGTTCACACTGTCTGGTGGAAAGATTCACTTGAAGCTCTGACTCAGGTGGGCAAAGACAATATATGTAACCTAAACATTTGTATTCATGTAATATGCTGAAATTAAAATAAATAAATAAATGCACATAGGTGTAAAAAGTAAAAAAAAAAAATCATAATGGCTACCAATTTAAGCCAACAGATGCTTTAATTGCCTTCATAGATAACAACACTAATAGCTAATAGATTTACAACAATTATTGCTTACCATCAAAGTATACATTCCAGTATTCCAGTTCTTGGATAATTTTTGTTCTGGTGCCTCCAATCAATATCAACCAGCATATAGTAGTGCCTTAGTGAGACTCTCGTGAAAAACTTATTCTTTCTTTTCATTGTTTTATCTGAGTGAATACTTGATAAAGAGCCAATAGGTCTTGAGACGGGCACCCATTTTCTCTCTAATTTGATGACAGGGTTCAGGAAAATAACATGGCAAAGAAAGAACATAGATACAAGAAGTAGAGAGTTGGGGCCAAATGATAGAGGTAGGATAGAGGGAAATTCAAGGCCTCTCAGTGTCTTTGCTCCAAATTACCACCATAGTTCAGAGTTCAACTAAGACAGCATCAAGCAGGAATGCTAAGTTCAGTCTCAAAAGCTGAACAAGTACATAAGAACATTCACCTTTCTGATATCCATGTATCTATGAAATGCACTGATTTTATATCACGAGGGGAAGAAAAACTCAAAACCCCTGAGATATCTGTATTTGCCTAAAAAGTCCTAAATATAAGCAAACCAGCCTCTTGCCCTCCTTCCTTCTTCCTTTCTCATTCCTCCTTCCCTCTTCCCCTTTCTTTCTCCCTCCTTCCCTTATCTTCTTAAGTTATGATCTTTTGGTTGTCTAGTTAATGACATCTCATTTGATGTTTGCAGATCTTTTAGATCTTCCCCACCTATGTCCCTCAGCATAAGTTTTAGCAGCCTTAGAAACAAAGTCTGGCTGACAGACAGATGTATTGGTGCATCCAACTCACTGAGAAATAGCTTCAAGAGTTCCATCTTCAAAAATATTACTAGTCTAAAGTTAGTAGTCAATAGTTGACAAAAATAAATATTGATTCATAAAGGGACTTACTCATCAGGGAAATAAACCTGATAGTTTTTAGTCATAATTTATTTATAATCCCTCCCATGTGATATTCAGAGATGAAATGTGAGGTGAGGAAAAATTCAAGTATTCTTTTTCATATATTTTGAAAATATAAGAGCCTTTGGTGTATTCTGAGAGCTAGAGTCTTGAAAAGAAGAATTAAGCATGACTACTCTGGAATTATGAAGGCCCCAGTTAATCACCCCAAAACCATTTAAAGAGATAAGTTTGATGTCCCACAAAGCACACCAAATTATTCTTCCTCCAGCCAGACAGGTTACAGGTGTCCCCTGCTCTAGGCAAATGCATGCTGTGTAAATTCAGGTTGACCAAGGAAGGGCACGAGGGCAGATGTGGATCTTCACCCTCAGCACTCATTCCCAAGGCAGTACACTTTCTGTAGGCTGGGCTGATTGCTGACATTGCGCCCTTGCTGGGCATTTCTTGGCTCTGAATTTGGAAATGAGACTTAGAAGCTGGCAGGGGATGAGGAAATTGGGAAATCCAGGATCTTGTATGTGACATGAACAACGCTGAGCTCAGTGCATCATCCTATTCCTTTTATTTCCAAATCCATGATGTTAAGGAGTTTATCCAGTATATAAAAACAAGTACTTCAACATTTTACCAAGTAGGTAGGTTGTAGAAAAAAAGAAATCTCATTAAGACTCATTTACTTTGAAATGTACTTTTTTAAAAGAATATTTTTAAAAGAGGACTAAGCATTCAAGATTTCTTGTAGGAGTTTAGAAAAATGCAGTTTCAGTACTTGAAAATGAACATTTTGAGACTTCATGTTGCTTTCCCTTGTATTTTAATATATTTCTAGGGAGAAGCCTGCTTCTGCTTTGTTTCCCCATGATTTACTTCAGTTGAAACTTCAGCCAGATCCATTATTTTTCTTCTTTGGCACATTATGCAAATTAACTGCGAAATTCAGTGACGATAGAAAAAGGTCTCAGTGTATTGAGCAGGTGCCACATCAGCAATAGAGTAAGGCAATTACAAAATTATTTGCAGCTACTATGACTCTGTATTTTCCACTATTCAGAGAAAAATCTTTCATGTACTCATCACTACAAGATTTATTTTTCCATTGATGTGTGGGAGATTTATGCATTTAACTGTCGCCTGCTCATTGATGAGAAAAATACGCACTTTTAGAAATACATTTTTTTCAGATTAATGTGACATTTAATCATGACTTCATTTCTCCTCCACCGAAATAATTTCTTGTAGCAGTCTTTTCTTTCCCTGTGTTATAAGTATGAACAGCAGAATGGCTCAGTAAGCTGGAAGAGCAAAGACATGTCTGTGTGTAGAATTCCAATGCCAAAAGACAGGTATCACTTATGTTCTGCTTTGATAAATAAAAGCAAGAGCAAAGCCATTGTCAAGAGCAAGGGGTGAATTAAATGAACTCTAAGGTTTCTTTCAGCTAAAAATGCTATGATTCTTGCCTATTCCTAGGAAATAGGGGTATTGAAGTGGAATCATGAGCTCTAAGTTCAATCCACCTTCCCTAATGGATTGCAGTCTCATTTTTGGAGGACAATTCTCATTTGATCCTCTAGTCCTGAGCTATAATATGTCCTGCAGTTGTCATATTTTAGTGAACAAATCTGGAAAAATTTTCATTTGCCTGAGTCACATATAATTCTTGTTCACTCCAAGGGTAATAACCTAGAAAACTTGACTCATAGTTTAAAATAATTATTTTTATCAAGTTCAAATTAAGTCTTCTGCAAATATAATAATTATATGAATCAAAAAATGTATTTATGTAAAAGAAATGCCCTTCCTTTCCAGACTTGGTATAAAAAAAAGTCTCATACTGAATGGCGATAATTTCTTCTTCCTGTCTCCCAATAATACATTAAGGATGTGAAATTATGAGAGTAGAATATTCTCATTTCAATAACATCCACAATAAGCATTGGCCCTAACAACAATTGTGAATGTTCCCTATTTAAAGAACGGGTAGAATTTTAAATATGCACTATGAAGATTTCCACCCTTCTGGTTATTCTTTGAAATATAATTCTCTGGTCATCTGTAAAAATTAATTTTAGTGATGGCTTTCCAAAAGTTCCCTTGGGAATTTGTCTGGATTTTTTGTGTGTATGGTGTATTCTTGTATCTTTTCTCTTAAATTTATTTTTATCACTTTCAGATTTTTAAGTATTTGTTACTATGTTTATCATTATAAAAAGAAGGCGAGGCTTGAGAAAGTGACTTGTTTTAGGTTGGAACCTTGTTAGAAGGACAAGGACACGTGTGTGCTGACCACAGCCAGAGGAGGCATAATAGTATGTAAGAAAACAGAAGTCTAAAAATGTAGGTATATACCAAATTCTACTGTGTCATCTTTGTCTTTGCTACTCAAAGTATGGTCCACGGACCAGCAGCATCCTTCTTGCCTGGTTAAAAGGGAGAAGCTCAGGCCTCCTCCTCGACTTACTGAATCAGAGTCTGCATTTTAACAAGATTTCTGGGAAATTTCTTAAACATTCAAATTTGCAAGACTCTGAGCTCTATAATCTCCAACGCTCTGATCTCTCAGTTCCCTCGTTCCTCGTCTTTGAAACAGAAGGAATAATTTTCACCTCTTGAGTCCAGTTTAATAATTAAATATATAAACAGATAAAACTGCTATGTTCAGTGCCCAGTATACATGACAGCACTACTTCCCGCTAGCACACATGAAGTAAGACAATAAGAGATTGAGTGGGGAGAGAGGGTGAATAAAATGTTAATAGCTTGAATTGTAGTGTGCATTTTTCAAACTTGTTTCTATTTGATAACTGTGTAGTAATTGTGAAAGCATTTATTTTAGAAAACACTTCTGGGGCAAACTTAAATTCTAATCTCACATATTACTTCAAGATAAAGTTCAGATATAGATTTTTAAAGAACTAACTATTAAAATAAAATCCACATAAATCCAGAGGAAAATATCCTGAATGCTTATATAATCTTAGATATTTGCAGTAATTTCTAAGCACAACTTCAAAGGAAGAAATCATTTGGAAAAATATTGATATATCTAAGTACATAACTATTTTTGAATTTAATTTACTTGAAAGTGAATAAAGATAATTAAAAAGGAAATTACAAATTAAAAAAGCATGCATAGACAAAGGGTTGATACCTTTAATATATAAACAGCTCTTCCAAGATAATAAAAGAACAGTGATTTTAAATGGACACAAGACATGAATAAGTGGGTATATACAAAACTAAATATGTCAAGTAAACATAAAAAAATGATTTTACTAATAAAAAATGCAAGTAAAAACAACAAAGATATCATTTTTAATCTATCATATTGCTCTAAAAATGAGAAAGTGTTCATACCCCATGTTGTCACAGTAAAGGAGAAAAGAATCTCTTTTTCAATCTCCTTTTCACTCTTGGTCAACATGTAAATTGCTATATTATTTATTGAAAATTCTTTGGACATATCTATTACTTTAAATTTACTTAATACTTATACAATTTTTCAGCCAATAATTATACTTGTGAGAATTTATTCTAAGGAAATAATCTAAATTTGAAATGATACAAGTTCACAATGTTCATTAAATAACCAAACTATACCACAATGGTAACTATTCATAAATACATAAATTATATCCAGATGATATAGACTACTATGAATCCATTAAGTCATGTTATAAACAATTTTTTTATTGAAACATATTTTCATTATTTTGGTAACCCAACAAAGAGCAAGACAAATACAATATACATAGCATATCATTTTTGTTAATACATGTAAAAACCTATAATATGTATACTTTTAAAGATTGCAACACAATACACCAAACACAAATATTTATTCCAGAATTACAGGGCTATTTTTCTCAAGTTTTTGTCTGTTTCTGCCCTGCCTCCTTGATTGAGCATACACTTTTTTGCACTAGATGTTTAGATGCACTAAAATGCTTATGATTAAACATTTTTAAGCATAAAAATGTTTCAAAATTCTTCTGTAAATTTCAATTTTTTATGATTTGAAGTTGGATGACATTGTTGGATTCTTTCAGTTAGTCTGGGTGCCATGATTTATTGCTAAAAGCAAGTAATATTGAAAACAGTATTTAGGCAGTGTTTTCATGGTCTGGGTTATATATACATATGATCACTTCTTAAAAGAAGCTGTTAGATATAGCTTAAAAATAATTTTAGTAGCACAGGGAAATTATTTTATTAATGCTAGTTAAATGAAAAATAGAACATGTTAATGGCAGGAATAATTTAATTTTACAACACACGCATCGAAAACTGTTGCGAGTAGTTCTAAAGTACGGGGATTATGGATAAATTTTTATTTTTAAATTTTTAAAGTAAGCATTTATATTTTTTATAATAAAAAACATACTACTTTTAAGATTCCCTTCTAAACTCATTTGCTTATTTTCAACCTCAAATTGCATTTGATTGGACCTGTATATTTCTAATCTAAATATTTACAAGCATTGAATTAGTCTTGAAATTCAGTGAAAAATTGCAATGAGTTAAAGTTACACTCCCATGTAGCATTTAAATTCCTCATACTAGACACAGTCACTGTTCTGCAGTAAAAGGGAGTCCTTCATATCATGATTTTTATTGTGTCTAAGAGGCATGTGTTTCCACACTGCTATCATTTGATCCAAAAGGATTTTTCCTATATTTTGTTGATCATTTTGTGCAAGACATATAAAGAAAGGTGTTAAGGGAGTGTTACAGATAATCAAGGTGTTAAGGAGAAGAGCCAGGGTAGAGAAGAACTCTTAATAATCTCTTCATCTGGTCCAGTTGTCAAAGTCATTTGTCTTTATCACTTTTTTTCATCAGTGACATATAATCTATTAACCATGGGAATAAGGACCACAGATTTAACCTGTGCTTGTCTGGAAACCTCCCCTTAAATACTTCTGAACAACTCTTTTTTTCCTCTTTCTCTTTTTTTTTTATTGTAAACTGTCCACTATCACCTAGACAGAGAGAGATCAATCTTTAGAAACTATCCTGAACACCTCTTAATTAGTTATCTATTACTGTATACATCCAAAACTTAGCAGCTTAAAACAACAATAAAGTTTTTTATGCCCACAGGTTCTGTGGGTCAGGAGGACTTTGAGAGACTTATAACTGGGTGGTTCTAGCTCAGACTCTCTCATGATATTGCAGTTCTATCTGCCAGGACTGCACTTATCTGAAGACTTGCCAGGAGCTGGAAGATCCACTTCCAAGATGGCTCCCTCCCATGGCTGGCACATGCGTTCTGGCTTCTGTCAGGAGGCTTCAGTTCTTTCCAGATGCTCTTCTCCACAGGGCGGCTTAAGCATCCTCATGATATGGAGGCTGTTTCACAAAGTGTGAGTGATCCACGAGAGATTAAGGTGGAAGCCACATTGTCTTTTACGATAGTGCCTTAAAAGTCACACAATGCCGCTTCCAAAATCTCCCTTTCTTCACACAGGTCAGCCCTACTCAATGTGAGAGAGGAGGGGACTACATAAAAGAGTGAATTCCAAGAGACAAGGACGGAGGATCGTTGGGTGCTATCTTGGAGGCTGGGTACCAGTGAAGGAGTCTGCTCTCTGGCCCTCAATGATTCACTTCTCACATGCAATACACACTCGCTCCATTTCGTGATCCCCAAAAGTCTCATTCTATTATGGCATCAGCTCAAAGTCCAAGATATCATGATCTAAGCCAGGTGTATTAGTTTTCTATTACTGTGTAACAAATAATTACACAAATTTAGCAGCTTAAAGTAGCACCCATTTATTATCTCACAGTCCCTTAAGTCAAAAGGACGGGGAAGGGTAGTTGTGTTCTTAGCACAGAAACTCACAAGGCCGAAATCAACGTGTTAGCCACAATTAACAGTCCTCATGTGGAACTGGGGGTTCCCTTCCAAGCTGTGGGCAGAATTTAGTTACTTATGCCTGACAGACTGGGGTTCCTACAGGCCATCTGCCATTTTGTGCCATGTAGCCTTCTTCAAAATATGGCAGTTTGCTCCTTCAAGGCCAGCAGAAGAATTTCCCTACTGTTTGGAATCTCTGACTCCCTTTAACTCTGACTGCTAGGTCCAGATTAAAGGTTTCATATGATTAGATCAGGGCATCAGCAGAATAGCCCTTTTAATTATCTCAAAGTCAGCTGGTAGTAACCTTAATTATATCTGCAGAATTCTTTTGCCATGTAAAGCAGCAGAATCAAGGGAGTAGTATTCTACCACATTCACAAACTCCACCCCCATTTAAGGGGCTGAAATGACACAAGACCTGTGCACAAGGAGATGGGAATCTTAGACTCTAACTTGCCAGGTCTAGGTGCAGAGATTAGTTTACTGTTACTTTGTAATAAATGACCCTAAAACTTAGTGGTGTAAAACAACAATAAACATGACTAACTTTGTACAGTTTCTACGGGTCAGGAATTCAGAAGGATCCTTGTTGGGTGGTTCTGGCTTGGGGTGTCTCATAAAGTTGCTGTCAGTAAGTCAGCCAGGGTTACAGACAGCTAAAGGCTTGATTGGGGCTCGAGGGTGTGTTTCTAGGGTGATTCACTCACATGATGATCAAGTTGGTGTTGGCTGTTGGTGGGAGGTCTCATTTCCTCTGCAAATGGGCTGCTAGCCAGGCTGCGTGAGTGTCTTCATAACATGGGGGCTGATATCCACTGGACTGAGTCACTTAAGACCTATATTCAAAAGTTACACACCATTACTTCTGCCACATTTTGCTGGTCACGCAGATCAACCTTGATACAATATAGGAGGGGCTGTGAATAGCAGGGGGCAAGGATCCAGGCTGTCTTGGAAGATGGCTATCACAACCTCAATTGACATAACAAAATTAATAATTTTTTCCAGTAGAGGAAAGAGATTTCTGGAATCTGTCCATTTTCTGTCATGCCCACTGCCATAGTCTATGCAGGTTCTCAGCTCTCCGTAGAACTTCTGCAGTAGCCTTATGACTGCTGTCTGTCCTTGTTCCCAATGTCTTCACTGTAGGTGTGACATCTACTTTTATAACCCTTTAGGTAAAGGCACTTTAGGATGTAATCTATAGCTACATCTCTTATTTCATCCTTTTTATTTTCTCCACCTCCTCAGCAATTTTTATATTTCAGTCATGCTGGACGTCTTAATGTTTCCCCAAAGCATGCTGGTTTTTTGTGTCTCTATGCCTTTGCTTTTGCTGTTCTTTCTGCCTCAAATAAGAGCAACAGGTAATAGTGACTACGCATGTCCTAGAAGCTAGGCAGCTTCAGTGCTAAATCACACATTGGACAGTTCTATTTCATTCTTACACACAACCCTATGTGGTAACTCTTATTGTCATCCTCATTCTACCTAACCTATTTAGGCACTCCTAACCTATTTTGCATCAGGGGTAAAAACATAGACTCTAGAGAAGGGTTTGGAAGTATTGCCATAACTTTGTTGTTCACTATGCAACTAGCTTAAAAATACCAAGTTTTATTATTCTGATTTATTGACCAGTTTTTAGTATGTCTGATCAAATCAGGTGGGTTTTTTAAATTTTTTCAATGTATGAGTGTGCGTAGGTATGTCTGTGTTGGAAAGTAGAGGGAGGGAGTTGATAATCAGAACTTTGATTTTATTATTCCTGGGACAAAGGAGGTTTGGATATATCAAACTGTTGAGTGCTCAACACATTAATCACTTTAGGTCTCTAGTATGGATATAGGCATATTTTGCCCTCTTCTCTCCAAAATTCTTTCCTCAGTCTCATGACCAGCTTATTGGCTTCATGTTGCCAAGTAAATTTATCTACTGTCCATGTTCATATAACCCAGACCATGAGAACACTGCCTGCTGTGTTTTCTATATTTCTTGCTTTTAGGAAGAAATCATAGCAGCCAGCCTAACTTAAAAGAATTCAACATCGTCATCCAACTTCAAATCATAACAAAAATTGAGATGTGCAGAAGAGTTTTTAAATATTTTTATGCACTAGACATCTCAGAGATGTTCTCTTAAAAACAAAACAAAACAAATAATTGACAGAAACACCATGAAACTTCAGGCACCACAATGTGAACTCTTTCTTATCTATATATGGTTTGGAAAATCAAAAAATATATTCACTTCTGTTACTCTTAGCATTGGTTAAAAAAACTTCACTGACTATAATTCAAGAAATTTGACATTTAGAAAAATTGGCTGAAGCTCATCTTTGTACTTTCTAAAACAAATAAATTAAAAAATATAAACAAGAGAGAGGAGTGCAGATTACAGGGGACAGTCATGCTTTCTAGCAGCCTGTGTATATAAACAATGGATTTAATGAACACAGAGCACATTCCTACATGAACTCTTTTTCTTTATAAGATATTTGTATTTACTGGAAATATTAAAACTTCATGTCTCTTTGTTGAAGTATATTTTTTTAATTTTAAATTTTATTATTAAAGTCATGCCTCAATAGCTCAAAATCATATGAAATAAAAGAGTTAAATCCCTAGGCTCTGGAGATAATCTCTATAACATAAAGATTTATTTTTTAAAAAACCATTCTACACTCTAATTTTTTTTTTGTGTTATTTCAGATGACCATTTCATACTATATGTGTAAATTAATGATTAACGTATCTTTTACTTTTATATTATAATACTTCTTCCACCTGCCTACTGCCAAAAATATGAACTTAACACATTTTATATTATAAAAAATTATGTATCATCTGCTTTAGAGATGATATTTCTATGTATCCATTATCTTCTTTTAAAAATGCTTTCAATGGTAGCCTTCTAAGGGGTGTGAAGTAGTATCTTGTTGTGGTTGTATTTGCTTTATTCACTCTTAATCCCATTATTAAAGGTTATGTATTAACACTATGGCATATTTTCCATTTTTTTCTATGCATACATTTTAATTGTGGTCATTGGGTGCAAGCAGTTTGGTAATCTGCATTTACTAGTATTAGAAGAGGACTTTGCCATGCCATTAAAAACTCTTCATGAACATCATTTTTAGTAGCTGCAAAAACCTATGTAAAGAATGGCATATCTGTATGTGTATGTGAGTGTATACATTTTAATTGAATATCGCCATACCTAAAATGATGGATTTTAATGCAACTAGCCATCACAATGCAATGCAGATTCTAGCCTCGAACAATAGGAGTGCTATGGAGACAGTGAAACAGGTGAGTTTTCCTAACGCCTTCTGTCATTACATTATCTCTTTTAAGCACTAAATTCATGAGCAATTACAATAAACCAAATAAGAACAAGCATTTGCTAATTTGGTCTATCAGATATCCTGAAGCAATAATCTATCGTTAAAGGTTTTTTGCTTTAGATATTAGGTGACCTCTTATTTTTTAAAGGTTTTAAAATAGGAAATAGCTTTAGGAATAAAACCAACCATATTTTATCATTAAAAACATATTCACAGTTCAATTAAGCCTTGTTTTCTCCTGGAGAATGGCTCTTTAAAATGCTTACCAATGGATCTTAAAATATCCCATTGTGATCATTATCAAGATCCCAATCGTATGCTATAAAATAAAAGGCTTATAATGAAAAACTTGAACCTTCTTGTCCCACAGAGTATATGTATTTTGTATTTAGGGTATTCACATTAAGAAGCTGTGCTGAAAAGCTCAAAATATAATGTGATCTTCGTGGTTTTGGAGCAGAGGAACTGGCACTGCCTTGATTTTTGTATAACTTGGCACAAGCCAATGGTTTCAGTCAGGACTTTCAGAGCAGACTTCTGTCAAATTTGCCATATGGAGTTATTGGGCTCAGATTATAGAGGTTTTCCTGGTTGTTTGTCTGACTTAGGAATTATCAGTGCTCTCCAGGATTTGCTCCAAACAGAAAGAACATGTTCAGAAGAAACTGACACCTCAGGAAGAAAAAGCGTTTGGATATTTGGGAGGTTTAGATGATTTCTAACATTTCTGAGATTGTTAACAAGGTCAATTCCTGTTATCTCTGGAACACAGCTACTAGTCTGGCACGTGGCCTCACCTGAACTGGTACCTTCCCCATGAATCTCACCCCGGCACTGCCCACAGCCCAAGATCCATCAGTTATAGGCCAGCCTGAAGATCCAGGTTGAGTCCAAGGCAGACACAAAAATCTTCTTTCCTCTATAGCATCTTATTATATTGTAGATCCTACCTTGAGTTGACCCACTCCACAGGATCATGGGTGATTAGGTATGGGATATATTGTGGGAATGGAGATCTGAAATGCTTTTTTAGAAGAAAGAGAAGAGAGGTAGGAGGAAAAGGAGGAGAAGAAAGGAGAGAAGAAATCCAATTTTGAGTGCTTTCATGTTCTGAACACTAAAAAATACTTCCTCCTCACAGCACTGAGTTCTGTGAAAAGGAAATCCTTCCCTCAATTGTCTTTGCTTGAGCAGCATCATCTGGTTGGGTATTTCTTCCCATCTCTCCCCTATGAAGCTCATATTCAAGTTCTCACATTGCCACCGCTGTCAATAAGATAGGCTTTTGCCATTTTTTTAGATTTTATGGAGAATTATCCTGACTGATTAAAGCTAGCAGCCCTTATCCAAATTATTAATTTTATTTTAAAAACCCAGTGTTTAAAAAAGTCAGGGGAATTTACATAAAAATCCAGATTTTCTGTTTCTCTTGAAAGTATAGCAGATCTGGCAACACTCCGCTCACATTCCTACCTGCTAAGAGTGCTGCACCTTGAATAGTGGCTTTTCCTATAACTGACACTCTCTAATTCATTGGGTTCTCCACCTGATTGCTTTAGTCATTTGCATCCCTGCTTGACACCTGTAGGCATCTGAGCTTTCTCCCCCTCGTTCGCATTATGGGATTTACCAGAAAAGGGACCCCATACTCATTGAAGAGTCTTACTTTCTCAGGTAGAGTACAGAATACTAGGCAAACATTTTTTGGCCTGAAGAGCAAGTCCTCTGAGAAATGACAAATATCTTATCAATCCACTCAATGATTCTGAAAGTGTCAGAGCTGAACCACTTGTATCACAATCATCTCTTGGGCTTGTTTAAAACATATAGGATAAGGCTCTACCTTAAACCTAACGAAATCAGAATTGCTGTGGGAAAGGCTTGAGAATCTGAACATTAAGACTTGCATCCCAGGTGATTATTATGAAACATAGAACTTGAGAATTATTGAATTGTTCCTGGATCTGACAGCTCTTCTGCTAGACAGATCCAATTAGGGAAAACTAATGGGTTATAGGAAATATTATAATTCTAACTCACCAGTCCGGCAAGGTAGATGCAGAATTTTGTTCTTATCAAAAACCAGTCAAAGCTGACCTTTCTCAGTGAAGTGTCCAGTATTAAATCAGGAATTACCGTAGGTAAAGTAAATATAAATAGACAGTTTTGTATGTAATAGAAAAAGAATATTTTTGGTTTTCTTTTTTTTTTTTTTAATTTCCCTAGCCATCATAAAAAGGCAGGGATCACTAGGCCTTTATGTTATTTTAGCTGCATTATTGTTTTAACCCCTGCCTTTTATGTAGAATTAAAATATCACACATCTATTTGCTTTCATTTCTAATATCTGGGAGGGCTTCAGCTTGACGCAATTAGCATGTAGAGCATGTTCACCTCCTGTCATCTCCCAGATGAGTCACTCAGCCCCAGCACGTAACTGCTTCGTAGATCCTGTCGGCTAACCAGGCTTTGAAACACAGTGAAAAGAACCCTGTGTTTTCTTCAGAGGTAATCAATACATGAAAAATGACCATAAATATGCAATTTTATTCACTCAGTGATTTTTACATAAGAACTGACAAGACCGTGTAGCAAATTGTGTATAGATTCAGGGTCTGTATCCACACGGCTAATGCGCACATGAATTATTCAATGAAATTTGCTTCGATAAGTTTTTTAGTCACCTTGGTGTGTGACCAGTTTCAGATAATACATTAAATGTTATGCATTATGGCACATTCACTATATTTTTTGTTCAAACTACATCCTGGGTTGGCAAATCTGTTACAATTCAAGTCTGCGTTATATTCACATATGTTGCTTTTTACTCACGTGTTCCTGTGTATTTTGGCCATGGAACAAATAGATCTGCACCTCTCTGAGCCTCTGTATTCACACTTGCTTATTGAGCAAGAGATATGCAGGTGAGAAGACAGGCAACTGCTCTTCTCCCTGTGATTGCCATGCAGGGCATAAAAAGGAGCTTGGGCAATAAATGGGGTTGGGGACAGAACTGCTTAAAAGGAAGGGACCTCAAACTCAGACCTGAAAGAGAATTGGAAGTTGCCAAAGGAAGAGAGAAAAGGGAATGCATTAGTTTTCTATTGCTGGACCATAAACTACTACAGACTCAGAGGCTTAAAGCAACACTTTTTTTTTTTTATTTTGGCATATTATGGGGGTACAGATTTTAAGGTTTCAATAAATGCCCATTTTCCCCCTTCCCCCCAAAAGTCTGAGTCTCCATCATGACCATCCCCTAGATGGTGCACATCTCACTCATTATATATGTATATACCCGCCCCCTCCCACCTGCCCAATACCCTATTACTGTAGTGCCTATGTGTCCACTTAGGTGCTGCTCAGTTAATACCAGTTTGCTGGAGAATATATCTGGTGCTTGTTTTTCCATTCTTGGGATACTTCACTTAGTAGTATGGGTTCCAGCTCTAACCAGGAAAATATAAGATAAAGCAACACTTTTTATCTCACAGTTTCCGTGGGTCAGGGTCAGGCTCAGCCTAGCTGGGTCCCCCACTCAGGGTATCACAAGGCTGCAATCGGGCGTTCGCTAGACTGCATTCATTCTGGGCCTCAGGGTCCTCCTTCAAGCTCCTTCAGGCTCTTGGCAGAATTTAGTTGCTGTGGTTTTAAAACTGAGGTTCTCATTTTCTTGCTGGCTGTCAATGTGGGGCAGCTCTCAGTTCTTTGAGTCCACCTGCACTTCCTTACCTACTCACAAAGTCCACCTACACTTCCTTACCTACCTACCTTCTGATGACATGGCAGCTTACTTCTTCAAGGCCAGTAGGACAATGTCCCTCCTCAGGAAGGGCCCAGCTCCTCTTTATGTATTTTTCTCTGGATTAAGTCAGGCCCACTCAAGATAATCTGCCCTTTTGGTTAACTCAAAAATCAACTGACTTGGGATCATTAATTACATTAGCAAAATTCCTCCAGCTTCTCCATGTACTATAACCTAACTGTATGCGTGGGTAGGCCACACATCAGAGAAGGGCATTATATATGGCATGGAGAGAGGGGAGGGGAATCTTGGGGGACATCTTAAAATTGTACCTACCACAAGGAAGGATATTCCAGGCAGGAAGAACCTTCGCAAGGGGGCCTAAACGAAAGTGTAGCAATTTCCAATGTCTGAGGGTAAGGCTATTGCAGCTATTGAAATACCTGTTTTCAAAGAATATTTGAAATATAGAAGTATGGAAAACTACACATAATAAAATATTAAATGGGAAAGATCAGAATATGTGTTTATATAATATAGTATCAGTTTTAGAAATATATATGCATATCTTAAAAGACTAGAAGTAAATAAATCCATCTGTTAGCCATGGATATCTCTGGATGAGAAATTATGGATGATTTAGAGATTTTTTTAGTCTCTTTTCTTAGTTCTAAAGTTTTCCACAATAAAATAAATATTCATTTTTCTTATAATAATAATTAAAAACCTATTTATAGTACTTGCAAAAACAAATGAATCTGAACAGAGTTGTCTTTGAAGTCAGTGGCAAATTTTGTGCTCCAGATGTTTGGCAAGTTAAAAAGCAAGCTCAGAAATTAGCTGCACATGAGCTGTACAAAGGTGAAGACCAGTCAGTGGAAATGAAGTTTAGCTTCAACCGAGGAGGGTGATAAGTACCACAGACCTACCCTGGTGTGTCTCATGACTAAACAATAGGCCAGAAATTTAGTCTTTAAATTCTGGAGGTGTTAAAGCAATTAACCTCCCTCTATCTCAGTTTCCTTATATCTAAAAATTCCATTCTTGTTACAGGGCTCAATTGCAAGTGGCCTGAACTCTCACCTGTCAATCAAGCCTTTGCCTATCCCTCCAACCCCACTGCACCCCATTCCCCATCCCCCTAGCTGTTTAATCAGTTCCCCTTTCCAAATACTCACTGGACTTGAAGCTCACAGGGAGAGAAGGCTAGAGGTGGAGGTGCCCAGTGCTATTTCATAGGTGAAATTACCTATGTGCTCAGAGTTTTACACATAGGTGATTCGCCTACTGCCAAATCCATGGCAATTTTCAGAGGTGTTCACTTGGAAAGAGCGGGGAAAGGATTGTTTGAGAAACAGATGGGAGTTTGGAAATGAGTAACATTGACTACCAAATTCTGCAGACACATCTTCAAGTTTCAAGAGAGCAGTTAACAGAAAAGAAAAATGTATTTTTAGAAATTGTTTGGGAGGTGAAAGGATTTTTCTAGGGGGAGGAAGATAGAGAATGGATAGAGGAGATTGTTTGGGGGTATTTTTTTTTTTTTTTGGCTCTGCAGTCTCTCAAAGATCTCGGAGTCAAAATACAATGAAATGAGGCTTTTCATCTCTCTTGCTCCAAAACATGAAAAGCAAGTGCACTAGAAAATGGCAGAGTTGGCCACTGAATAGACCATATTTCTAATTCATGGCAAGATGACAAAAATAAAATTCTTAAAATACATATTTTAAAATTAGATTTTGACCTTCGATGGGGATTATCATGCTATTTATACTGTAGCAGAAGGAGCTGATTTTTCAGTAGTTGCCTCATCAAAGACATGACTCATATTTCCTTAAGCATTTACACCATATGTTTCCTGAGGTAAAAAAATATATATTTTTCATACAATTAGTGAAATGTGAGCAAAAATTATAAAAAGTCATTTAAAAGAATACTTTTGGGAACATGTGGTTTAGAAATGTTGATTTCTAGGAATTAAAATTATGTTAACTATCTGGCAAGTGTAGCCATTAGGTACATTTATGAATATAAATGAAAAGTAACCATTGTAATGTTTCATCATTAAGACAAAAACCAGAATTCAAAAGAAATTTAGCAATGAAATACAGATACTACTGAAACTCACATTATATTCAGAAATTTTAATTTGAATTAATATAAAAAAGCTTTTGTTAAACTAACTGAAGAGATTCTTTTTAACATTTACAGAGAAAAATATTGCTTTAATTGACATTTAGTGACATTCTTATATGTGTACAAGCTGTGACTGTAAGATAGTGAGACAAATTATTTTGTAGCCAGAGGAAATTAAAATAAATTTCTTTTTATGATTATTAGCAACAGGGACTATCTTTATTTAGATATCTTTATATAATACAAAATTATTCTAGGAATAATTTTGGTAAAATTTCTAGGAAATATATATTCCATTTAAGAGATGGAGTAGTACATATAGAGAAAATTATTAACGTGTAAAAATCAGGGTGTCAATTAAGGAATCCCCAGTTTCTTGCTTGGTGCTCAAGTCACTTGACCTTTTATTTCATTACTACTTTTTGAGGGTAGTAGATTTAGGAATAGAAAACAGGTTCTACATATGGAATACACCAAGGTCTTAAGGAGATATGGTGTTTTCTGTAACACTTAGCTCTGAAACTCCCTGCCCCAGGCTATCCCTACCTTTCTGGTGGTCTAGCCCTGGAAAGATATCACCATCCTTCTAGTCATCCACCTCAGAGACCTGGCAGCCACCTGCAATCACTCTTAGACTCTCTACCTGATTATCCCCAAGTCCTTTCACTTCTGCCTTCCTAAAATCTCAGATATTCTCTCAAATTCTGACTTCTATCATCTCCGCCTCCTAACCCATCTCTCTGACTTTCAGTCTTAAGGCACCTAACAGCCCTCCCCACCAATGGATGGTCCATCTTGCAACCAGGATGATCTACCTGAAATGCCAGTCCAATCAGTCACTCTCCTGCTCTTGAACTTTCATTAGCTTCCTGGCACCTGTTCCTAGATACAGTTTCAACATATCATCTTGGCAGATGAGACCCTTTGCCTACCTGGCTTCTGCTCATCCCTCCACACTCGCCTTTTGCCGCCTCCTCCACCTCTCTCTGCAGGGCCCTTCCTGCCATGCACACACTAAGTTTTAGTCTTGTTGACCTTTTTGCAGCTTCTTGAATGAATCTTCCTCTCTGCACTAGAATCTCCTTCAGCCTAGAGACTACTGTACCTCCCCTCATCTGGTTAACTTCTACTCTTCATTTAAGTATTGACTAAGCAGATGTCATCTTTTGAGGATGCCCTCTCTGTTGCTTTCCCATTTTGGAACGTGAGCTTCTCTTTTGTCCTGGTCTCCTATGTATCGCTATGTCATAGCCCTCATCTCATTGAATTGTAATCATGTATTCACTAGTGTTTCTTTTCTAGCATAGTAGATTTTTGTGTGGCCAGAGACCACAACTAACAAATTCCCCAGGTCCTACCACTGTGTCTGGAACACAGTTGCCATTTAACAATAGTTGGTAAATGAGTAAGTATATGTAATGAAAAATCTACCTGTCTGAGCATTAGAAAATATAAAATTAATCTCAACTCTGCCACTTTCTATATCTGCATGTCAGTCAGAAATCCTTTGACTGAAAGAAAACCCTATTACCAGTCATTTAAACAAATAAGGAAGACTAAAAAGAGTCACCTGCTGGCCTTGGTTCAGTATGAGGTTAGGGCCAGCATCTCAGTGCTTCTCTTAGCTATTTTCTAATGGTCACAAAATGGCTACTGCGGCTCCATCCCTCAAATCTATTTCCAATTCAAAAAGGAGAAAGAAAGACAGCAATAGCCACTTCTGTCCCTTTCATCAAGAAAGCACTGCTATCTTGGAATTCACCACTTCTCATTGGCTAGAACTATGTCAAGGGGCCACTCAACTGCAAAAGAATCTAGGAAAATTGGTTTTTAGCATTCCCAGTCTCTGTATTGGAAATGGATAAGAGACAATGATTTTGGGAATGGATGTGGTAGTCAGCCAATGTCATCTGCTATACCATGGAACAAACCATGGTAACTCTCTTCCCCTTGAGATCTAATTTTCAGAGTGAAAAATTAGAACAAATTATTTTTCTTCCAGAATTGACTTTCTCTCATCTATGACTCCCATATTTTCTTTTGTCCACAGTGGAATGACCGTCTACATCAGATGGTTACTCCAAGTCTTTCCCTGAATTCTTCACATTTAGAGAAAGCACTATGTGCCAAGAAGCCCATTGTTTTCAACAGCTCAGGGAATCATCTCAGAGAGTGATTAGTGCCAAGATGAGAACAACGCAGGGATGAAGGGAGAGGTGTGTGTATGTTTGTGTGTATGCACACGCACACATGCATGTCTGTGTGTGTATGTGCTCAGGAAAGTGCAAGACAAGCCTTCAGATTTGGTGATCAGGGAACATTTCTCTAAGACCTGAATGAAGAGAAGTAACCAGCATGGAAGAGGTTTTGAGGCAGGAGGACTTATAAGTGAAAATCCCAGGGTACAAAGAGCCAGGCCTGAACTATAAACAGAAAGATTCCAAGAGGAGGAAAGTGTTGAGAGGTGAATCTGATAAAGTAGACAGAGAGCCCATCACACATGATCACATAGGTCAGGGAGAGAATGATTGTATTTCAATGCACATCTTAAAATGTGTCTGGACACAAGTGAACATGTAGCTGCACATGTAATATGATGGGAGCAGTCAAATTTATAACCTCTCTTGTAATGGGCACCGTATTCCTATGCAAGCAGGCTATGGTCACATGACGTTTCTGGAAGCCATGTAATCCGTCCAGTCCCCGCTGTGATTTGCTGTATACTCCTTGATGCACATTACTCACACGCCTGACTATTACTTGCGCAAAGAGAGAGAGTAGGTGGATGTGATGCCAGGAGTTATTAGAAATGATTCACATCACACTTCCACCACACAAAAACTAATACATAGTCAAAAGCAACACTGCATCATATCATCGAGCAGCTTGGGAAAGCCTAAATTACATATTTGAAATTCAGTCAGTCATTGAAATGATATAATCTGGATGGTCCTGAAAATGTATTTCTTGAGAGCTTTCCTCCAAAAGCAAAATTGAATACAAAGAAAAAAATGAAGCCTAACAAAAATGACAGAAAAACTAAAAAAAAAAAAAAGAAAAATGAAAAGAAAAAATTAATAACTCCAACCAAAAGTTGAAAAGGAGGAGTCCAATGTTGGTATTTAACTTGGGATGAGCCAATTAAGTGCTGGTTTTCTACTTTCCAGAGACTCTAATTGCCTTTCTTCCAGCCGCTGAGGGTCTGGAGTTTCCTCTGGACAGTGGGAGTCAGACATCTGAACTGACAGCTACAGGGGCTGCTGGCCTCCATTTTAATGCCGAGCTGGGGCATAGGAGCTCTCCAAGACAGGCTTGCAAGCTTTTTCCTCTGCCGGCTCAGTGTTCACACTGCACATTTCATCTGCTGTTCAGCCACGCAGGCAGCAGGGAAGCTGAGGACTCTCTTCTCCCATATGGCACCAAGTTTTGATTCATCCTTTTTCCTCTGCCCTATCATTAGGTATTCTAGAAGGTATTAAACCAGATAAAAATAAAACAGGATGTCAATAAAGAACTAATGATGTGTGTCTGTGCAAATGTATAATAATAATAAAAAGAATAGACATCCGTTTGCAAAGGTACCATTTAAAGCCATGGATCTTTAAATGAAGCCACTTTATAAATGAACCAACATATGTGAATGTTTACCTACGTCTTTCAGCCATGAAAATCACCCTGTAGACAGTTGGCTTTGAGGTGAAAAGCACTCTATAGGCACTAAATAGTTTACTAGAACACCACTAAGTGCTGCTCCACCTTCATGACGGGAGTTGCAGGGGACAGCTGGGAGCAATTTGGGGGTCAAGGAAACAAACTGTTAAACAAGTTGGTAATCTGATATTTCCTAAAAGCTGGGTTCAAACACCAGGGGAAAGTAGAGAGAGAAATCAAAACAAGCCTTGTAGGAGGGAATTGGGTGCCCCTCTTGGGGATGCAAAAATGCCTGGAAAAATTTAGGTGAAAACAGCAATTGTTAGTAATGACCTTGATCTGGGGATAGTGCAGCACGGTGGAAACACCCCTGGGCTGGAGGTATGGATCCCTCATGGCTACACTACTGCCCCGCTGAATGATATTTGGCCTATCTCTTATCCTCTCCGCTCTTTTCTTTTGTGTTAAGTAAGAGGCTGGTTCTGGTCTGTTGTAATTCAGACTGTGTTCTGCATAATGTTAGGGTTCTGCTTAGTGCAGGATGGAGATGGGGACACCTTTGGGGAAGCTGAAAGAGGCACAGTAAGCAGTTGGAGCTCTGGACTCGCTCTCCTTTTCCTTCCTCCAGTGTCACCAGAACAACTCCACTTTCATGTCTCTATACATATGAGCCTAGGTGAAGGAAGCCTTCAAAGACAGATAGAGACAGATGAGTTCTTTGTAAGATCCTAGTTAAAAACTAAAGTTTTAGTACTTAAAAAAAGAAAAAGCTTGAAGACTCATAGATGTTGAGTAAGACACTTCTAGCTCTGAAATATTATGATTCTAGCATTCTATTAATAATTAAAGTATGTAAATGATGTACAACTATCTTTAGAGGTTAAAAAATTATCACTATTACTGAGCAATGATAATAACACCAAGTAGTAAAATTAACTAAATCTTAGAAAAAAGAACTTATCAATGAGCAATGCATGCTACTGATAAGTTGTAGATAATGTATAGAACAAATAATGAGTTTATTTTGGTAATTATTTTTATTTTTCAAAAGATTGTTGAACTTTCATTTGTAAGGAGCTATGGTGTTCTACTCAATCTTGCCACAACTGCATGGAAACTCTAGGATCTGCTAGTATGTTCTTGAGTACAAAAATGGTAGATTTTGGAACTTCTAAAGGTTGTTTTTTTTTTTGGACATTCTGGAAAAACATCTCATAATTGAGTTAAACACTCAGTTATGAAGGTATTTATTTAAGCACATAATATATGCTAGAGTCATAATTGTGTTGTTGTGACCCTGTAATAATGGTGATGATGGTGGTGATGATGACAGTGATAATGAACACATTTATGCAACTATGTGTGAGGCACTGTTCCAAGTATATATTAATAAATCAATGCATGTAGTCTTCACAACAGTTTCAAGAAGTATTATTCTTCCTGCCTCCTATTTGTTTTTATTTTATATTATTTTATAGATGAGGTATCTGAGACAAGGGGATATAAGAAGCGACCTGGCCAGGACCACAACAACACAAAGTCGCAAGGTGGTATATGACCCGAGGAGTCAGACTCCAGCTGTATGGACACTGCAGAATTACAACTCTGTAGAAGCCCTAGGAGAAGGGTACTGTTTTCGTTCAAGCTTTCCAGGAATGGAATACTTTCTAGAATAAGTCACTCACATAGATTTCAAACCCAGGACCATCTAAGCAGTAGCTCAGAGAAGGAAGGAGCTCTTAATATAGAGGCTACTCACCATAAACCAACTCTACCAGAAAATCAGTATGGACCTTTCTGCAAGTGATAAGCAACCTGCCTCCATGGCCATCTACCCTGAGAAACATCACCCTGCTCCATGCCCTGTTAAAGTGCATTTATTATTATTATCTACTAATTCATTATTCATATAAATGTATTATTTATATATTATCCAACTTATTAAGTAATAGTGCAAGCATGCAGGTGTGTGTAATGATGAAATACAAGATGAAAGGACTGTAAGAAAATAGCTTTTAAAAAGTTAGTAATGCCAGTATAGTAGGCCCTGTGATAAGTCATGCTCACATATACCATTTACCTTAATTATCACAACAGCCCAGCAAGGTGACTATCATCAGGACTGTCACATACTGTAGCGCTGTTTGTGCACTGAATAAAGGCATTTGGCTGAGGGGGTGATCAGGACTGAAATCCAGGCTGCCCTCCTCCAGATGACCCCTGAACACAAATAGATGTGTTTACCCAGAGGAAAGGCCTTTTCTGATATGCACAAAGTCCCCACATAAGCTAGTGTTGTTTGGGGAATGATTATCTTCATTTTGTATTGTAGATGAGGAAATTAAAGATCAGAAAGATTGAGGGATTTCTCAAGAACGTTTATCCAGGATATAACAAATCAAGTACTCCAACCTCAGCCAATATGGCTCCAAAGACCCCCAGCCCCCAAACCACCACCACTTCTTTTAACTAAATTGCATTGCTTCATTCCCTGGCGTGAGGCTTGTTGTGCCATTTATAATGCAATACCATCTGGTTGTGTATTACATTTTTAGATCCTTTTCTGAAAGTGGAGGGTTTTTTATTTCAACATATTAAGGGGGTACAAATGTTGTTAAGGTTACATATATTGCCCTTGCCTCCTCTCCCCCCTTGAGTCAGAGCTTCAAGCATGTCCATCCCCCAGGTGGTGAGCATCGCACTCATTATGTATGTATATGCCCATTCCCTCCTCCCCCTCCCACCTCGCCCGACACCCAATAAATATTTTTTTTGACATTTTGGTTACATTTTCTATCTTTGTCTCTCCCTAGGAAGGGTTAGAGGTATGTTCTTCCCCTCCACAATGCTCACCACATCCCTAAGATGTGGGTCTATTTTAATGGGGAGGTGGAAAAGAGCAATTGGAAGAGGGTTTTGAGAGGGTAGATGGTAAAAGGTGCAAAAAAATCCCCCCAAAACCTGGGGACACACACTTCACTTCCTTCAGAGTATTTGAGAGGAGAACTCCAGCACCAAGCTGCTGCTGTGATTTCAAAGTGGCCTGTTTACCTAATAGGCTGTTCATTGATTATAAGCTATTAGTGACTATTAACCTATGAAATGGTATTTACAGTTCACAAATGTATTTGATTTTCACAAGCTTTACTGAGGAACAACACTCAGTCAACACTTTCTTTGCCTAAAGATGTGATCAAGGAGCATGAAGCATGACGAATGAATGTTTAGCCGTTGAATTTGAAGTTTACAAAGGATAATAATTCACAGGTTGCTGCATTCACACAGTCTCCACGCCACACAGCCTCTGAATTCCATCTACAACTTTGCAGGATCAGATGTCAAATTAAAATATAATGATTCCACTTCAAATGGTTCCCTGTACAATTATCTCATTTTTAAAACTGTCACTAATGTGGTTATTCTGGTGCGGCTATGATCATTATTTTATGTATGTAAAAATACTGTCTGGCTGATAATATTGTCTAGTAATATGTAACAGACCATGTTCTTTTCCCACAGTGCTTTGCACTTTTGGTGGATGACATGGGAGATGGGAGTGGGAGGAACACAGCATTAGCTGTTGGTAATAGAGCAAGGTTAAGTACAATGGGTGTTCAAAAAAGTCTTTTTTTTTTTTTTTCTTTTCTGTATTTATGGTGTAGTTTCGTTGTTCTTTTGGTTCCTTCTGCAGTGGGTGGATTTGCTTATACAGAAAGAAATGGCAGAGGGAGACTGCATGTGTACTTGGTTATTTAAGAGAAATGCAATTTGGTATTATGAGCCTTTAATTTTATAGGGACAGTCGCCACATCATTTTGATGTAGAACTTTGTCATGAAAAGCTACTGAATTTTTTCTCCAATTATAAATACTTGTTGGTTTCTTGTCGTTTAAGAGCTGACAAAAATTACTTCAGACCAAGCCTGTTATCTATTTCTCTTGACTGAAATTATTGACTTTCTGTATCCATTGGCATATAGAAGAGAAAAATCAGATTATCTGTATTTATCATATGCAACACTGAATATCTCTGTATGTGTGGCTTGGGCATAGTAGTTGTGTAATCCTTTAAGTGATTTTTTTCCATGAGACTGCATCTGACCTCCTCTCCCACACCCCCTCCCACCACCTCACCCACCACCTTCACCACCGCCCTGGCTGAACACTGTGGAAGCTGAGCCTGCTACAAATCTGAAACTTATTGATACCGGACGGTGCCTAGAGGGGAAACACTGCCACTGTTCAATAATTCCAGACAGAATTTCTTCTTTATAATCAATAAACTTAGCTTCATGTCCCCAATGGCTTCTCAAAAAGTTCTATCTAAATTTTCTAATTTGAAATTGGAAACTTTTTTGAAATTGACTTAACTAAAATCACCTGTTCCCCTCTGGCTCTTTGGGGAATTGCTGTTTACTCTTTCAAATCCACTCACCTCAGGGTTGGGGGATTGAGTAACCGTCTGCTCTTTCCTCCATTGTCCTTTCCAAATAATTCTTCCCTCTCCTCCTTGGACACTAATGCTAAGTTGACCACCCTCACTCACTGCATTTCCAGAATTTTCTGCATCAGGTCAGTCACCCTTTCAAACCTAATGCATTCCATATGTCAACCCATTAGTCACCAGAGCCACTTGGTCTCCTGAGCCCTTCCCACGAGGCACTTTCTCTCCACCATAGCTGCTGGTACACTCCAGCCCTTGCCATCTGTCAGCCACCCTCAACTCAGACAGCCCACTCTCCAGGTGTTTTCCAGGTTAACTGTGTCACTTCCTGTGAGACTTCCCTCCTACTCCTCAACCTCCAGTGACCTCTCCAGTGACCTCTCCACGTCCTGAGCCCGCTTTCTGGTCCTCACTTCCCTTCAGGCCCCCACCTCTGCTTCATCCCAGCAGACCCATTCTATATGTTTTTCACGTTGAGATTCTTGTCAAATTTCCTTGGAATTAGGGTTCCTCTAGTAAAATTAGTCTGTCTTTCTCATTTTAGAAATGAAGAGACAGAGGACAAAGAAGTGATCTTTGTCCAATCTTAAGTTAGAGGCTGAAGTCCCTTGATAGCCAATTCGTATTTCTTTTACAGTAATAGAAACTACTAAACCTTAAAAATGAGATAAGAAGTCGCCTTTATGTAAACGTTTAGGAGTCTTATATTTCAGTCCTGCTTTTGTAATATTCTAATTTCAGAAATGATTGTTAAATTATCAAAAATCTCCTTAATTATACATTTATGTCCTGTATATATCCTATATCCAATGGGGAAGAAGCAATGGGGATTCATGATTATGAAAAGGGTGACCATCGCTGGTTTAGGCAGTCTGTAAACTTAAAGGCAAGGGGCTGAAGCTGCTGACATCTTAATGTGCTTTTGATTCCTGTACCCTAGTGTCATAAAATAGCTTTTTTAAAGGCGCATTTTAATCATGACTCATATTCCAATTTTCTTCCTCCGTGATGCCAACATCTTCCTAAGAAATCCACTCTGTACCTGAGTTTCCATGTGGAACTCAGGACAAGGATGTCAGTGAGTTAGAGGTCTGGCAGAATTAAGCAGTAGTAATCCACACCAAGGCACTAAAACACATTCATTTGGGTCTATGCAAGTTCAGGAGTTTCTAATAAGCAAGAGCCATAAATGGCTAGTGCTAACCTCAGGTTTCATCTTTGAACTTCTTAATGCCATTTTATCTTTTCATCTCACACATTTCCCTGCCAGACCAATGGTCTTTCCTAGCAGCTCAAAGACCTACAAGTGGAACTACCATTTGATCCAGCAATCCCATTACTGGGCATAAACAAAAGACATTCTATTAAAAAGACATTTGTACTTGAATGTTTATAGCAGCACAATTCACAATTGCAAAGATGTGGAAACAACCCAAGTGCCCATCAGTACATGAGTGGATTAATAAAATGTGGTATATGTATGCCATGGAGTTCTACTCAGCCACAAAAAACAATGGTGATCTAGCACCTCTTGTCTTATCCTGGATAGAGCTGGAGCCCATTCTACTAAGTGAAGTATCACAAGAATGGAAAAACAAGTACCACATGTACTCACCATCAAATTGGTATTAACTGACTTAACTGACCAACACTTAAGTGCACATATAGTGGTAGCATTCATCAGGTGTCAGGCAGGTGGAGGGGAGGAGGGGATGGGTATATTCACACCTAATGGGTGCAGTGCACACCATCTGGGAGATGGACATGCTTGAAGCTCTGACTTGGGTGGGGCTAAGGCATTATATGTAACCTAAACATTCATACCCCCATAATATGATGAAATTTAAAAACTTTAAAAATTTTTAAACAAATTTTTTTAAATATCTAGAATAGGTAAACTACCATCACTCTTTAGGCTGTCCCAGTGTTTACTTAAGTTGAAATTCAGGTATATATATTTTTATATGAGTGGTGCCATTCGGCAGTGCCCACATTTCTGCTTTTCAGTCATCGCTGGCTTGTGTCACTGTGCCCTTTCCTGTGCTAACTTCTGTTGCAGAGTCAAAGGCTTCATAATCAAAGCTCTTCTTTTTAACTGGTGCATCTTGCCATTTGCTGCACTGCGTCAACTCTGCTGGGATCATATTTCCCTTGAGACTAACTACTAGGCAACCTGAGCTTTCTTCCTGCGCTGCGTTTTGCAAGTGCTCGTGAAGATTTCACTTTCATATTAAGGCAGAGGATAGCTCAGAGAATGTGGAACAATAAGTAAAATAGATTCAAGAGCTTTAGAGTCAAAGATGAGTTCAAACTCTGTCTCTGACACTTAGGGTGTAACCAAGGTCAAGCTATATAACCCCATTAAACCTCCGTTTTCTCTGAGGAGATTTAAAGGGGGATTAGAATGTTTATGATTCGACCAACACATCGGATTGGTGCAGTGATGACATGAGACAATGCATGTAAAACTTTGGCACGGAGCCTGATGCCTATGAAACACTTAATACAAATTGCTGTTGTTGCTGCTATCATTATTAAAAATAACCAATTCTTTCAAGGAATATTGCCCTTGGCCACCAAGCCTGGAAGGCAGTGACGTTGTTTATCTCATCTGCCTAGTGATTATGACCACTGTAGCAAACCCGTCTGGCCTCAACTTGAGCATTCTATCTGCATGTACTAACTTTTAAATTTTAGTGGCCCTGTTAGTTTCCCTACCAATAAGCCAAAAAGTACTGTTTTTCTATTGGAATGTTTTCTTGGGAGGAAATAAATGTCTCTAAATAATACATTACTTCTAAACCAATCTCTTGAAAAAGTAGATTGTTTTTGTTTCTGACTTTTTCTCATTCCATTTCAGAAACTAATTCTTTTTCCTTCTCTAAGCAAGTTATAAAACCTCCTATTTTCAATATACTGAGTCTTCTAGTCAAACCTTCATTATCCCAAAAGAAAAGCCCTTTTAGCACATTCACATCTTCCTCCTATGTGTGCCCCGGCTAAATTGTGCTATAGCAATGGTTTCTTAGCCATTAAAGTGGTATATGAAAACAATTTTATTTTGATGGATTACTAAACTATTTTTCAAATTTCTACAGTTAAAGAAGAAAAACTATTTAACTGCAATATGAACCCATTGAAATAAGCAAGTCTAATGACTCTCTGTTTTGTAATACTATATTCATAAAATGATAGTGTGCTCTTCACCTTTTTGATCCATATATTTGATGTTTTTAAATTCTCTATTTTTTATTTCTGTCAATGTGGAAAATTCTAATTTGTTAGTGCCCAAAGAGCAACAGCTGGCTATTATTTAAATGTACAGAAAGGTATTTGGTAAATGCTATTTGAAGATGATGATGATGATGACAAAGACAAAGATACCTTGATTTAAAGTAATCTTTACCGTTTAATCTTATCCCCAAATGTCTCATACTAGAGGTACATTTTTTAAAAGTTATAGGCATTGCTTTATTGGATGATGACTTAAAGATAAGTTTGGAATGAATTAATTTAATTTTCTATGGTGGATTCATGGATTCTTTTTAGAAATTACTAATATTGAAAATGGATATTCGTTTTTCAGGCTTTCACTTTGAGTTTCATGTTTCTTTGTTTTTGGTTTAAAAATAATACAGAAGATATAGAAAACTCAAAAGATATTAATCCAGTCATAGCCTTAATGGTGAGTGGTCAGGTAGCTAGCAAAGGATGTGCTGGAACACCGGCAGGGGAGCTTATCTCTCCTCTGGTCCTTTCTGGTCCAATTACAGGTGAAAAGATGCTGTCAGCCTACCACTTAAATTCAAACACAGAAAAGGCCTGTCAGTTCTCTTCTATATACTTCTTCCCAATAGGAGAGAGCCCCATACTGAGTCTTATATTGATGTTTCAACTAACGCTTGCTGTACTTGTAAACAGTGTACTTGTCAGGTAACCAAATAGGATGAACACGCAGTTAACTGTGTGACATTGAACATTGCAGATATATGTCTTCTTACCTCAGATTTTAAGAAGAAACAATACTCTGAAGCATATTTTTTAAATTAAAGACAAAAGCCATCTTTTCCAGGTATATTAAAGAGAAAGGGTGAATTGCGGATGAATATGTGTTTATTAGGTATGTTCAACACTATGTTTATTCATGGCCTCTTCTGCCATATTACTTTTTAGTGAGGGAAATGCTAATAAAAAATGGAAAAAAAAACTACTTAAGTAGACTAGTCAAAAATTGAGCAATTAAGGGATCCTTGTATGATTAGATTAGAAGAGTGATTTTGTGAAGGGTTTTAAAATGTCTTAACATAGGCACTGACAAAATGTGTGTAGGTCCAACGAATGATTTTTTATTCTTTTTCAATGGAATGTGCATCAAAATCAGGCCATTCGTTTTTGTGGTTAACTTCAGGATTTCTTGCAGTGAGAGTTACTTTCCTTTCTTTGTGGGATACCTGACAAAGAAGAGTGAGATGTTGAAATGTGGGGGAAACAGCTGTGATATAGCAGGAGTGGCCAGCACCCCACACAGCTGGTGGCAGAGATAATTAATTGTGACGACAGTAAGGAACTAATCCACATAATTGTGTAAATGTTAAGTAATTTATATAATTGGATATATATATATATATATATATATATATATATATACAAATGATTTCTTCCCTAAGTTATTCTTTTAATATAGAAAAATCTAATCTACCAGCAGTTGACTATTCAATGAAGAACCTCACTTTTAAATAAACCAAAAAAATTATGTATTCTAATTTGTACTATTCTTCAAAATAGTGTTTTCCTGTGACTACATCCTTCATCCCTTGTTACAATTGTGTGTGTGTGTGTGTGTTTAGATATGCATCTAATATCTTTCTGGGACTATATGCATAATCTCTTGCTACAATTGCTTTAGGGTCACTCCATGAACAGCACAAGAAAATCTCTCGAGATACTCTTTATAACAGGGGTGACAAATATGTGCCAAGTGTGACTTCTGTTACCCCCACATTTATTCCCTTAGTTTTTGCCTGATTTGAGACTTAGCCTGGGAATCTTTCCCAAAGCAGTGCTCCAGACAGCCGCCACGAATGAATCAGAGCTGGCACTTGGAATGAAGCCTACTTGCCAAACCTTTAATAGACATAACTTAACATTTTTACTTCACATGTGTTACTCGGTGCTTTATCTACAAGGGCCCATAGAATGCAATCCTCATGTTGCTTCATTCCCTGAAATCTCTAGTAGTGTTTTTTTCTACTACTTGTATATAATAGGATATAAGATGGCATTAGGCCAATACTTTTTGGCTCTTAAAAGGACTCTTGCTGAGGTTTGCCAATACCTGCCAATCTGCAGCTCCCAAGCTTCATGAACAGTGATAGGAGTTTCAAGTCAACCCCAAAATAAATAACTATGCATATGAAAATAACATACAATGGACTCTGAGGAAAAGTTTGAAGAGGCTCCTAAAACTCTTTTGAGGCACAGCTATATCATTAAATTGAGGTTCTACATTCTTGAGGTCATTGCTTTGAAACAAAAAAATTACCAAAAAAATAAATCTCTTTTATACTCTATATTTCTTTTTAGTCATCTTTAGCCTTGTTTAGATCTGATTATGCCTCACACCTGGATCCTTAGCTTTTTATAAAAAGGAAAAAATATTTCCTATAACATATATATGGAAGTCTTAATTTTAGGTTTATAGTTTCACATTTTCAAGCCAGTATTTTTCTAGTTCCATTTTGCTCTATGTCTAGATTCTTTATCTATATCTATATAAAGATATATAAGATATATATATCTTTTCTCTTAGGTTTTGGAGTTATTTTAGATCTTTAAAAAGCCATTCACCAGATTTTTTCTTTATTTGGCCTTGAATCAGTTTTTATAAAGTATTTTTTGATTCATTTTTTTCTCCTTTCCATTTGTTTTACTTTTCTCTCCACCAACCCTCTACTATCAAGCAAGCATTTATGTTTTCTGAGTATGTAGTTTTTGCCTAATCTCTGTAAACATTATGTGAAAGTAATGAGCTAACAAATACAATTAAGACCTTAATTAACTGTCCTAACGCAAGTGAAAATGGCAAAAATAATTCCAAAAGCCTGATTTTCATTTTAATGTGTTTTTCATATGTACATTTTAATGTGAGCTTTTATGATATTATTTTTCAGCCGCGCTATTTCAAAGGAAACAATAGAGACATTTTGTGAAGATCGAATTCAGGTTGAGCTGTTTGAACATCCAGCTGCTCATCTTTTCTTTAATGCCCTTCATGGACACCCGGCATCATCTCTCAGAATGAGACCTGAACTAGCCTTGACCTGACTAATTTTTTTGCCCCTGGTCTTCTCTTTCTAAATTGTATTTCCTTGATGAGTATTTTCTGTTTCTAAATTAGCATCCTCCTGCTGCACAGTACAATTGAGTGAGGGTCAGACAAAATTGTGAAATGTTTAAACAGATACTGGATGGCTTAATTAATCAGTAAGAAACTGTGCAGTTAAACTTGAAAGCAAAATGTGTGCACAATAATCCTGAAGATGACTGAAGATTAATTTTAGCATCTTGTGGTCAGATAAAGACTCATCTTCATGATACTATAATGTTTAACACCTTTAGGCTACTGCAGTGGAATACTTCTTCAGGGTCCTGAAATCATTCTTATTTTCCAAAAACTGAGTAGTTGAATGTGTTAGAAGATTCTGGCTTATAATTTACCTTTGTTGACTCATGCACTATCCTTTTTATAGGATAGGGGTCTAGCTTTAATTAAGTCAAGCCAATATTCAACCAGTCTTAACGATTTAGGTCATTAAATATGAAATGTCCGATTTCAAATCAAAAGTTTAGTTTATTATATTGCAAACAAGAAGCAGTGCAATTAATGAAAGTATGCACCTAAACTATCGACACAGTTTTGCCATCTTAACAGTAGCTTGTATACGTCAGCAGTGAAGAAAGCTAGAGAGCAAGTGGTGATGAAATCACAAAAGGCATTTTCCACAGCTTGTTGAGAATTGAATGTTTTTCCTTGCAAGAAGTAGTCCAAAGCCTGGAAGAAGTGGTAGTCAATTGGTGCAAGGTTTGGTGAATACAGGGGATGACAAAGAGTTTACAAGTCCAGCCTCTGTAGTGTGAGCAGTGTTGTTTGTTCGACATGTGGTAAAGCATTGTCTTGCAAGAGGATTGGCCTGACTCCATTGACCAATCTTGGCTGCTTAATCACAAGCATCCTCATCATTTGTTCCAACTGGTTGCAGTAGACATCAGCTGTAATTAATTGACCAGGTTTCATGAAACTGTAGTGGATAATACCAGTGCCACCAAATAGACACCATTAGCTTTTTTATGAATATTTGTTTTGGGACTGTGTTTTGGCATTTCATCTTTATCCAACCATTGTGATGAATGCTTGCAATTGTCAAAAAACTCCAGTTTTCATCACACGTAACAATTCAGTGTAGAAATGGTCCACCTTTATGTCATGATAGCAAAGAAAGGCAAACTTCCAGACGTTTTCTCTCTGACACTCATTTAATTCATGTGGTGCCCATCTATCCCGCATCTTTACCTTGACAATTTGTTTTAAATGGTCCAATATTATTGGAATAGTAACATCAAGCCTTGCTGCTAATTCACGTGTAGTATGAGATGGATTCGCTTCCACTATGGCTTTCAGCTCACCATTATCCACCTGGTGTCAGATCGCCCACATGGCTCATTTTCAAGATTAAAATCACCAGAATGGAACTTCTCAAATCGTCAATTTACTGTGCATTCATTAGTCACATTTTTCCTAAACACTTTGTTGATATTTCAAGCTGTCTATGCTGCATTGGTTCCACAACAAAACTTGTATTAGAAAATAACACGAATATTTGACTTTACAGCAATTTCACAAAAATTGCTCTAAAAAAAACCTTGAAAGATAATCACAAGCCAAATCATGTGTTTGAAAGAATGAGGATGTACCTTCACAATAGAAATAAAACAAAAAGTGTCAAAGTGAAATGTCAGGGATATCAACTGTCAAAATTAGTACTTAAGGAAATTGGACGTTTCATATGTAAAAATACTATTGCTCACCTTACTTTCTTTTTACCCAGTGTGCTCTGGGCCTGTCTTGGCAGAAACTGATCCTTTTTTTAAAAAGGCTAAAAATCAATTCAACCACAAAGGCTGTCAGAACTTTTTATCTGACCATAAATGCGAAGTTCAAGTCAGATAATTTACCTAAAATCTAGTTTGGAAATTAACCATATCCCAAACGTTTTGACTTGAGCAACTTTCTAGATGTTTTTGTTTGGTTCTTTAGACTCAACTCCATTAATCCTCTCCCTTGTCATCTATGATATTTCTATAGACTATTCCTGTTAAATGGTAGTTGTTCATAAGTGTCAGGTCAGGAAGAGCTCTTAGATATCCTATTAGTCAGATTATTCAAATCATCTTTCTGCTTTCTATTCCTGTTTGGCACTAATTTGATAGTACCTTTTCCTTTTTGTGAGTATTTTTTTTTAAAGCAGCTTGTTCTAACTATTTTCCATTTTCCCAGCATCTACTCCCTTGCTTAGAATTGACTTCCATGTTAAGTGCCATATAGATTTAAAGAAACTGGTTTTTATGATTCCCAAAACATTTGGCTTTCGTGTGAAATTACAAAGAATTGAAATAGCCTCTTTGGTATTTGGTACTTTTTCAAAAGGTTCTCAATTTTCCAACACTGACTGTAGTTCTGACTTCAGAGATCAATAAAAACATGACTTGAGAGTAGTTTTGCATGAATGTTTTTCATGTACACAACTTGGAAGACTTCAGAGGAAGGAAGCAATGCAAATCTCATATTATGTACATAATTTTTGTATGGCTCTTATTGTAAACTTTGGTGATGTTTAAAACTTTTTACAATAATATTTGTATAATGTAGAAATTGAAGGCTGATGATTGAATAGCTATTCATTTTAAATTCATCTATTCATTGAAATTATTACTCCTTGATGCCTTGGCACTTCACCAATAGCTAGAGATATAGAGGTAACCAGAGGCTTAGACTCCAAGGAGTAAGCATTCTACTGGAGAGAGAGGCGTGCTTACAAAATGTCAGTAAACCCATGATCCTTATTCTCTTTCTTTTAAATTTGTAGTAGATAAACACAAATTCCTTCTACCCTGTGTCACCCCTATCCACAAAGAAAAGACTCATTTAATTGATTGACAAGTGGCAAGCGGCACAAATTTGACATCCATTGGTTCAAGCCTTCCAATTGGGTAACATGTGCTCAGGAGCCATGAGTAGGTGGGATCCTGTTCTTGTATATTTATTCTCTTCACCAACCCTCTCAATGGACCAAGCCCTGAGTACAGGTTATCTTATTCTCTTTGTCCCCACTGTTATGGCTTTCAGGAGGTAAGAGGGAAGCCTCAATTTATTGTGAAACAAATGAATAAGTGTCCTCTGCAGGCAACTTGCTCCCAGGTGCTGTGTCTGTGGACCAAGACTTCAGGGAAAGTGTTAGAAAGCTTGATTCTGGCTGTAGATCTCTGCCCTGTCACAATTATTGCTAAAGTGTGAGAGAATAGTTCGAGTTGTTAAATTCACAAGACACAAAAGGCTTTACCCTAACGCCACATTCCCTTACCTTTATAGAAGGCTGCAGGGCAACAGACACAATAGGTAAAGCATCTTCAAGTCATCAGGTGGCCTAGAAGCTACCCACATGCACAGTTTCTTTTGCTCTCTCATTAGAGTATGTATGCCTGCTATGAGTAAGGGCTAAATACATGGTGGCCACATTGCCACAGAGAGGCTGTGTTCTCAGTTTCCAACTAACTTCTCAAAACTGTTCTAGTTTAGAAGCCCAGGCCAATATGCTACCCCATAGCTCCCCCGCCCAGGTTCAGGGTCCCTAGCAGACAAGACAGGCACAGCATGCCACGTTGATCTTAACTCTGTAATTTCTAAGCTAGGCACTAGTAAAAGGCAACTCTGAGATGATTCTTCCAGACAGGACTGATTCATCTCAGACCTGATGTAAACCCTTTACTTACAATGTCTAATCTAGATTTTTCAATAATGAAGATTTTTTTTTGATCCTTACTTGCTGCTTTCATATATTTAACTTTTTCTGGCCAATGCATTGCTTGTGGAGGACTCTAAGAACCAGTTATACTCCTTTCCCTCTGATAAGGGCAGTTGAGATCCATTAGTTGCACACACTTGACACACATAGACCAGTGTATGTCAAACTTTTTCCATCTTGCCAATCAGGTAAATTGATTGTAATCTGGGGAGGTCTAAAGTAGTGCTTTAATACTGTTACCAATCCATGCACGGGATCAGAAATCTTCTCTTAGAAATCAAAGCAAAAAAATAATACAGCTCTATTTTTTTTTCTTATTTCAGCATATTATGGAGGTACATGTTTAGGCTACATATATTGCCTTTGCCCCATCTGAGTCAGAGCTTCAAGTGTGTCCATCCCCCAGATGGTGCATACTGCACTCATTAGGTATGAATATACCCATCCCTTCCTACCCCTCCCACCTGCCCAACACCCAATGAATGTTACCACTACACGTGCACGTAAGTGTTGATCAATTATACCAATTTGATGGCGAGTGCATGTGATGCTTGTTTTTCCATTCTTATGATACAAGAATGGGCTCCAGCTCTATCCAGCATAATGCAAGAGGTGCTAGATCACCAGGGAAATGCAAATCAGAAACACAATGAAATAACACCTAACTCAGTGATAATGGCTTTTATCAGAAAGTCCCAAAACAATAAATGTTGGTGTGGATGTGGAGAGATAGTACAACTGTATTTTAACAAAGTACGTTCAATGCTATAATACATCACTACGCAAAGTGCATTAAGATCCCAAATGAAGGTGTATCCAAGTCTTCCTTGAGGAGACCCGCTTCCCCTTATAGTGAGAATTTGCGCTGAGATGTGAAGGATCTAGTGAAATGAGTGAGAGAGGGCGTTTCCTGTAAGGATTTAGTAAGTGCCAAAAAGGAGCTGAGCAATATGGTGGAGATGGTGAAGAATACAAAAGATTGGGACCTTTTTCCCAAATCCATACTTACTTTATTAAATCGGGACTTTTCCTTACCCAAGGTAACTAATTGATTTACTTAGACTTTTTCAAGCCTTTGAAATTGTGTATAAAAATATTCGATCTTTACTTAAAAGTTCCACGAAGATTTCAAAATTCTTTCAACTATTCTTTCATTCAACAAATATTTATTGAGTGGCTCCTATGCATTGGGCAATGCTTTTTTCTATGAACATAATGAATGAAGCATTGGACAAGACAGGAAAACTCCCTGCTCACATGGAGCTTACATTCTAGAACTGCACTGTCCAGTACAGTCACCACCAGCACATGTACTGATTGAGCACTTGAAATGTGTTCAGTCCTAATGGATATGTACCAGAAGAGTGCCATTCACACTCAATTTTAAAGACTTTCTGTGAAAGAGAAGAATGTAAAATACCTCATTAATAAAATTTTTAATATTGAATGAACATTAAAATGATAACATTTTGGTTGTAATGCATTAAGTAAACTATGCAATTAAAATGAGTTTTATTTGTTTATTTTACTTTTATATTTTACCCAGTAGAAAGTTTGCAATCACATAGGTGGTTTGCATTCTCTGTGGACAGTGCTGTTCTTGAAAGAAAGAAGAGTCAAAAAATAAATCTGTTCACAAATAAATGAACAAGATGTTTTCTCACAGCGAAAAGTGCTAAAAAGAAAATAAAACTTGGTGATGCAATGAAGAGTGGCAGAGACTACATTAAATCAATCAGCTGAGGAAGGCTTTTCTGAAATGCAATTTTGCTGACATATGGATGATATACAGGATATATGCCAGCCAGGTGAATTTCTGTGGGACGAGCAACATTCTAGATTTGGAAATAGCAAAGGTCCCAAAGAATGGCTTGTCATCTTCAAAATAAAATGGAAATCCAATAGGTTTAAGTAGTAATTAGCCCGAGGCTGAAGGGTATGAGATGATGTCAGAAAGGTGGGCAATGCCCAGTTCCTCAAGGAACTTGCAGACTTGCAGATGAGATGGGATGTATTCAAAGTGTAGCCCGTAATCACAAAAGTGTTCCTAGTAGAATGACATGAATTGATTTACACTTTTAGAAAGACCTCTCTATCTGCTTCATGGAAAATTGAATGTAAATGAGCAAGAAGAAAAGCAGGGAGACCAGAGACCCTTTTGATCATGCTGGCAAAATATATTGATGGCTTGGACTGAGAGTATCCGTGATAATGTAAAGAGTGGACAGAAAGATGTTTGAAACATACTTTCGCCTTCCAGCTTTCAGAATCTTGCTGATGGTTTGCATATGGGAAGGGAAGGATGGAGATGGGTGAAGGGTTGTCGCTTGAGGTCTGACTCCAGGTGTATATGGTGGTGTCATTTAAGGAGATAGGAAAATTAAGGGAAAACTTGAGATGAAGACAGACCTTCTAGTTTGCTCATGTCAAGATTGAAATTCCTATTATAAAGTTAAGTTAGAAGTTGTATTTTAAAGTTTGGAGTTTAGTAGAGAAAGCAGAGCAAAAAGTATAAATTTTGGAGATAGCTTTTGTTACTTTAAGCCATCATCTTAATTTATGTTTCATCACATCATGACTAAAGTCCTACATACTAATCTAATATTTTTCTCTATTATCAGCCTGTTACTGAGACATTTTTAAATCCAAATCCAGTTGCATTTCATAAACTTTTACCCAAAAGGTGCCAATGTTAATCTTTCCTGGAGTGAAAATAAATCACATGGCCATGAAGTAGGATCATAAAAGTGTATAAAGAAAGTCTTAGTGCTTATAATTTTATTGTGGCTCATATTATAGGAAGTTCTTTAGTCTGAAAGCAAGATAATAGAGAGTAAACTGAATTGGGAAAGGGCAAACCAAGAGGTTTACTGCTCTGATGGTGTTAGAGATACATATTTTTAGGGTGCATACAACAACAAATCATTTGATTGGTTGAGTTATAAAAACAAGAAAGAAAGTCCTAGTGTTGAATTGCAGGCAGTAGTTCCAGAGGCCACTTAAGACTTTCAAGTGGAGCTTCTGAGGAAAAAGAAAAGTTGTGAAACTGGTGGTCTTCTCTCTTGGTTAAAGCTTTGCTGGACAAGCTTCTCTTCCTTCCCTCCATTCTTGCTTTCTGCTGGCAGTTGGAGATAAACTAAAAGCATCATTGTTAATGTTGTTTTTCAAGGAATGGAAAAAAAAAAAAAAAGAAAGCATTATGAGCAGGAAATTATGAAATGTGGGGGAAATTGCTTTATGGGCCCTTGGCTGGAGTCTACAAATTGGAGAATTATACAGGAAGGCATTAAACAAGGGCGCGAGAGAACGAGTTTGATTTTATTAGTCTTAGCTGGGAGATGAAAGTCTTTTTGAAAGCTCCGGGAACCTCTGGGGCCTGAGTGGAGAAGAGATGCAGCATAAAGCAGTACAAATCTGCTGGAGCTTCAGATAGTCTTGGAAATAGTGGAAGTCACTGCAGGTTTATAGCTAAAGAAAATCAAGCATGCTTTGTTTAAAAACACTGATTTGTAAGGATGATTGTCTATTCTGTAAACTCAAGGCACAGCTCTTTTAGGTGACAAGGCTATTAGGAAAAATGGTAATTAGCTGAGCCAGGATTTCGGCAGTCAGCATCCAGCTGAGGAAGGCATTTTCCATCCCCACTGTTTAATGCCCACTTCTGGTGACCACGAGGAGGCTAGGAGAGAGCCTTGGTCTAAGACACTTGCTGTGCCTTGACTGTGACACTGGAAGCTGCCAAGCAGTCAATTGGCAAACATTTATTGAGGATCTGCATCATCACGGGCTGTATAGTAGAAGCTGAATAGGACATGTATGTGCATAGATTGGCTTCCACTCGCAGCTGGGCCAAATATGGTTTCAGCAGGCCCTGTAAATATTTTATTTGGGAGAAGAGTCTTAGAGTTGGGGTGACAACAAATCATCTGTTTGATAGCAATACTTTAAGCATCACAATTGAACAGGTATTAAATATGCTAAAACTCAGCATTTCATTCACAATCCAGTCTATTCTTTCCTCCTCTACTCTCACTTTTTCTAAACATCTAAGATATCATTTGCTTTTTAAAGGGGGGAGTGGTATAAAATACAAATGAAATTAAATGTAACAAATTATAACATAATAAAATATCCTAATAAAATTCATTACCCTTTGCAATTGTGAATTGTGCTGCTATAAACAGTAGAGTGCCGGTGTCTTTTTTATAAGGTATCTTTTGTTCTTTTGAGTAGATACCCAGTAATGGGATTGCTGGATCAAATGGTAGATCTACTTATATTGCTTTAAGTATCTCCTTATCGCTTTCCACAGAGGTTGAACTAGTTTGCAGTCCCACCAGCAATATAGGAGTGTTCCTATGTCTCCGCATCCACGCCAACATTTATTTTTTGGGGGAATTTTTAATAAAGGCCATTCTTACTGGAGATAAGTGATATCTCATTGTGGTTTTGATTTGCATTTCCCTGATGATTAGAGATGTTGAGCATTTTTTCATGTTTGTTGGCCATTATTCTGTCTTCTTTTGGAAAGTTTCTGTTCATGTCCTTTGCTCACTTTTTGATAGGGTTGTTTGATTTTTCCTTGCTGATTTTCCTGAGTTCTAAATAGACTAGTTATTAGCCCTTTATTGGATGTGTAGCTTATGAAAATTTTCTCCCATTCTGTAGGTTGTCTGTTTGCTCTCATGACAGATTTTTTTGGCTGTGCAGAAGCTTTTTAATTTGATTAGGTCCCATTTATTTATTTTTGTTGAAGCTGTGATTGCCTTTGGGATCTTCTTCATAAATTATTTGCGTAGGCCAATGTCTAGAAGAGTATTTCCAATGTTTTCCTCTAGAATTCTAATAGTTTTACACCTTAGGTTTAAGTCTGTTACCTAGCATGAGTTGATTTTTATGAGAGGTAGATGATGTGGGTCTTGTTTCATTCTTCTACATGTGGCTATCCAGTTTTCCCAGCACCATTTGTTGAATAAGGATTCTTTTCCCCAGTGTATGTTTTTGTCTGCTTTGCCAAAGATTAGATAGCTATATGAGGATGGTTTTATATCTGGGTTCTCTGTTCTGTTCCACTGGTCAATGCCCCTGTTCTTGTGCCAATGCAAAGCTGTTTTAATTACTATAGCCTTGTAGTATAGTTTGAAGTCTGATAAATTGATACTTCCCATTTTGTTTTTGTTGCCTAGGATTGCTTTTGCTATACGGGGGTCACAACAGTGATATATCACTTTTTGTATTTTCCTGGATAGAGCTGGAACCCATTCTATTAAGTGAAGTATCACAAGAATGAAAAAATAAAGCACCACATGTACTCACCAGCAAATTGGTATTAACTGATCAACACCTAAGTGAACATATAGGCATAACATTTATTGTACATCAAGCAGATGGGTGGGGGGAGGAGAGGATGGGTATATACATACATAATGAGTGTGATGCATACCATCTGTGGGATGGACACGGTTGAAGCTCTGACTCCTGGGAAAAGGGGAGGGAATGCAACACATGTAACCTAAACATTTGTACCCCCATAATATGCTGAGATAAAAAAAAAACAAAGAATGGAAAACAAGCACACACAAAAAAATCATTACCCTAAGTATAAAATGGGATCTATCTATCTATCTGCCTATCTCAGTGTGAAATGAATATAGAAAACAAAATAAGCAAATATATTACAATAATTCTTCTCATCCAAGATCATAAAAGTATGTTTGTTTCTACAAAGGGAATTATCTGCATTTACTTGGATATTCATAAAACTGTGTTTCCTTATCTCTAATTCTTTAAGCATAAAGTTTAGTAACATGTGCCATTTGCAATAACATATAAATAACAAAATAAAGTATGACCCATATTATAATGTATATGAGCAGACCAATTTCTCCTACTCAGTATCACATTTAAAAAAATAAGTACATAGTCTGTCACCTCAAAACATATGCACACACAAACACAAAAATCATTATATACAATTATGGGAAACATAATTAAAATTCAGTTATATAGATTGGAAATAAGGAAATGTGCTAAGACATATAAAGGAAATATGAACCCAGACAATAAAGAAGTAATAATATTAATATTAGATAAGGGAAAATGTAAAGATTAAACCCAAAAATGATAAAAATCAATGGTGTTAGGGAGTTGGCTGGTACCAGCTTAAGAGCCTATTGTTAGCATTTATTCCTAACTCCACGTTCAATGATATCACATTGAAATTGATCACATGTGATGATTTATGCCATGGAAATTGGAAATGATACAAATCCGGTCTTTCTTTCTCTGCTCCTCTAGAGCCAGTTGATAACCACTTACCAGCACATCACTGGCTATAATTGGTGACATTAAAATTATTCGAAATGCCCATGTGTTCAACAATATAGCAACTAAACTGTAAAACCAAAACTATTAGAAAGGTAAGGAAACTCTATTTAAAATATATAACCATGTGGGCATATTTTACTTCTTTAGAATTGTACAGATCCAAAAAATATTTAGTAGCAATATAAAGGAATTAGATGATATATGTAAATTTGGTAAATGAAATATATAATATTTATTTATGCAATGTAAGTATGTAAATAGATGTCTCTAGTTTAAAAGTGAGAAATGTTAAATAAATACACAAGCCATAGTGATTCAAAGTGGAGTTATCCTTTTTAGCACCACTAACTGACTTTGTATGATGTAAGAGTAATAATGTTATTTTCCTCTTAAATTTCATCAAATACCAATTGTCATTTATTTCCTTTGCTAAAAAATTAGATTCAATACAAGAGAATGGCAGCTTAGATAGGTGTTCTTGGCATATTTTATAAATTACTATAAGCCCTAACCAAATTATAAGAGTAATTATCTCTCACTGAGATCTTAAACATAAACTTAATATTTCAATGTTAATTTAATTCCCTGAATAAGTTATACATATTGTACACACACACACACACGCATAAGCATAGGAAGGTGAGTACTACTGTGTCAATAAGACGAAGCCATAAGAGTCAGGATTTTTTTTTTTTCTTTTTACAAAAGAACTGCAATATCCCATTAAGACTTTCTGCATGTTCCTGTCAGAAGGAAGAAAGCATTTTCCACTGACACCCTGATTGTTAGCTGGTCCCGAAACTACTCTTCAGGAAGCACAAGAGACCCATCTGAAAGTGGGGTGAGAGAATTTCACATAGCTTTCTACTTAAAAACTGAGATTTCTTGTACCAAGCTCTGTCTGATTTCTTCAACATTTAGCATCCAGGCAGTTTCCAATCTCTAAACTTCAAAAATAGGCAAGAAATGCAAAGAAAATGTGAGAAGAGGGGTTTAAAGGTCAGAAAAAGTTCTGAGTTGACTTGTCCTGGTTTGGGGCTACCCTGATGGGAGTGTTCATGCACCAAGCAGGGTGGGCCTTAGTAGCCCTTTGAATAAATGAACGAATAGATAATAAACAACAGGAGTAGGCAGAAGGTTGAAATGGAAGAGACATGTGCTAAGAAATAGTAACATTGTCTTGGAGATCGGGAAAGACAAGGAAATATAGACATGGATGCTGGAAAAGATATTTAAATATTGGTTGATTGTTTACAAAGCACCTGTCCATAGCATCCTCACTATCCCCTCTGCGATGCAGATATTGTTCTCATTTTACACACAAAGATAGGCCAAGGGGCTGTTCAAGGCCCAATGACTATTGAAGGCAAAACCAAGAATATGCAGCTGTAGCAGAAAATGAGCGCATAGTTTCTGATTATAAATCCTGTGCTTTTCTCAAAATGCTACTGTTGTCTCTAGGGAAATTGCCTCAAGAAGAAATCAACACATTTTACTGCAGTTCTAATTTGCACATGCTTGCCTTAAAACTTTCTAATTCCAGGTTCTTTTTACCACCTCCACTCCCACTCTTAATCTCATAGCCATGGAAGAGAAAGCTAGCTACTATCCAGACATTCTTGCTAAAAGACCTCACTTAAAAAAATCATTTTTTCCCTTTCAGATTTTCATTTAACTCTCAGTGTCAAGTGAAATATTAGTGGGAAAATTTTTGTACAGTCATACCCAGGACCTAACATAAAATTGTCCTCCAAAAAGCAAAATAAAATGATGTGTAGAACACTTGGTTTCCACAGAAAAGTCTAAAAGTCAAGGGCAACTCTGATAATGTAGAAAATAATGTCAGTATTTATTATATGAGTAATAAGACTATTTGAAAGGCAGTGTTGTGGTGTGTTCTATTCTGATGACAACATGTTAAAAATAAAATAATTTTATGGAAGAATGGGATTTAGAAAAAAAAAAAAGCAAAAGTCTATGGAAGCCAGTGGATTTAGACTCCTTTTGAAGAAAACATGCAGAAAGCTGTTGGAGAACTGCCAGATAGCCAGCTATACCATACTTGCACCCAACCTTACCAGGCATTGAAAAGGAGAGAATATTCAAAACAAAACCACATGCAGAGCTTCTGCCTAAGGAAACTTACATTCTGGCAGGTTCAAAACAATTTCACTTCACTTTATGTGATTGTAAAATTGCCTCCATAAAAGCATAGCCTAGATGAAAACATTTGTCAATATTATTTACTCATTTTAATGCACTCAAATAAATTTTGTACAAAGTAACTTCTTTAATTATCTCCCAATATGAGACAAGCATAGACTAAGTAGGCGACGTCTGCCCATATAATTCCTTTCCCCGGCCCCTTTTGATTGCTTGTGTCAACATCAGAATCCACAGTAAATTACTAATGGTCTTAGAGTTTCCCCTGTATTTCTTTCTTTCTTTTCGGTTTTTCCCTTTCACTCCTATGTATCTAATTTCTTTATTTTTTCCCTTTCTTTTCATTTCCGTCTGCTTTTTCTTGCTCTTCCCCAGGGAAACCAAAGGGATATTCTTTATCCTGCTAACAGTTTTTGGTGCTAGAATGGATGTTTTTGCCTCCACTCTGACCTACATGGAGTGAGAAAGCCAGAACAGGTTTCCATAAGTGTTCTGGTTCATTGGGCAGAAAGTTCCATCCGAAGAAGGCCTTTGTCACTGACAGCTTTGAAATCGTACAAAGGACTTCCCAGTTCACAACACGTGGGTTGAACCACTGGTTTGCCTCCTCTGGTGGAGCTGGGGGAGAGACAGAAAACAAAGTTAACTTCCCAGAGATAGTCAGGGCCAAGGTGTTCAGTGAAGGTTTAATTGAAAGATATCATTTCTGAAATATCTTTCCTAATATTCTATGGCTTTCCAATAGTAATATTAGTACTTGTTGTAATAGTTGTGGTAGCATATTAATAGTAATATTGGTAGCAATAGCCATAGCTAGTATTTATTAAGCACTAACTATGTTTCAGGCATCGGTCCCTGCACTTTACATGTGGTAACTCATTTAAGCCTCCCAATAACCCAACAAGGTAAAGATGATTATTATCACATGTCACAGATAAGGAAACTGCTGTGTGAGGTTTAAGGGATTTGCCCAAGCTCATCAAACTTGGTAGTAGTCATCAGTTACACGTTTCCTCCTTGCAAGAGAACAATGTATTCCTGAAAAATATTATTATAGGGCTGCAATCTCATTTACTTCTAAAGACTTACCCTGCCTTATCCTGATTGTTACCACCCTTAAAGCTGACCCCAGGGGTTGCCTGTGAACACCTTCATTCAGCTCTCTGCTTGACGTCTCCTCCTCAAAGGGTCTCCCCGACCACCTCTCTTCATCTCTCTCTACCCCTTTTATTCTGCTTGGTTTTTCTTCAGAGCACTTATCCGCACCTGACTGTGTTAGTCAGCTAAGCCATAGCAAAATACCAGACTGGGGAGCTTAAATAGCATCATGTTCTCACAGTTTTGGAGGCTGGAAGTCCAAGATCATGGCACCAGCATGGTTGGGTGCTGGTTGGGGCTGTCTTCCTGGCCTGCAGACAGCTACTTTCTCATTGTGTACTCACATGACTGGCCTTTATTCGTGTGTGTGTGTGTGTGTGTGTGTGTGTGTGTGTGTGTGTGTGTGTGTAGAGAGAGACACACTGTCCTCGCTATTCCTCTTCATATAAGGCCACTAATCCTATCAGATTAGAACGCCATCCTTATGACTTTATGTAACTTTACCTACTAAAAGCCCTACCTCCAAATACTATCCCATTGGAAGTTAGGGCATCAACATATGAATTTGGGGACAACAAAATCCATTCCACAGCAGTGACTCAGTATGTGTTTAATAGCTCATTAATAGGCTTATTATGTCTCTCCTGCTCTTCGTTGTATTAGTAAACTCATTGCCAGTAAGGATTTGAATTATTCTTCTTGTATTCCTAATACCAAGGACATGCAATACACGTGGTAGTTGTTCAGTATGTATTTATTGTAGAAATAAAAATGAAAAGACCCCCTTTCCTCCCTACCTACTGAAAATTATGCATGGCCTAAATGAGGAAGAGGAAGAGGAAGAATTTTCCAAGCTTACTGAGCCACTTTTAGCTGCTGGGTAAACTTTAGCCAACAGTCTGGGTGTCACTTTTTAGATCCCTTCCCAGGAAGGGACAAAAGGAGGTAGAGTGGCACATTAGTGCTGACACCTGTGTAGGACACCTGAAGCATGAGAGTCTTTCTCCTATTGTCTCCAGAGAGTGGGAAGAGTAGATGGAGAGAAGTTTACAGGTGAGAAATGATTTGTCCCCTGTTCATTTTCCCCTCTGAGAGGACACTGTCCTCTACCAATCAATGTTGGCTCCTCCTCCAGGGACCGAGCCTCCATGTGCTCCTTGCTTAGCATGCTATGGATTTAGGAATGGATTTGCATTTGGAAATTCATTTTAAAGCACATGCATGTTCTGGTGACATATGCAGGTTACTTCTCCCACCCATGGTACCTCTCGACTCAAACCTCCACATTGAAGGGGAGGAGCATTTTACAGCAAAACTGGATATTTTTTAGGAAGGAAATGCTTCTAAGTTTTATTGAAATCTTAGGATTTTTTCCCTACCTCTCCAAGTGTGGAACAGAGTGTCTGTGTACATACTGGCAATTGTGCTGACCTTGTTGTTAGAGAATGGCTCAGGTGACAGGTTAGGGGATATCCCCAAAAAGACTAGGAAAGACTCATGAGCCATGATGATATTATTAAATATAGCAGCCATGGTTTCTGTTGATATCTAAATATTAATATTAATGTTAAATGCCTGATTTTATCTCCTGGGTAATATAAAACATAAGCACCATAAGGGCAGGAACCTTCTATTATTCATTTTCTTCCCAAGAACACAAAGTAGTAAATACTTGTTGAGTGGATGAATGATTAAAAATATGAAGAGATGGTATTTTATCACTGTTTTACGAATGATAAAATCTTAGTGAGTTTATCAAGTTTATGTATAGTTAGTGGCAAACCTTAAAATGAAACCAAGGACTCATGGTTCATGGAACCTTCTGCTTCGCAAGGATCTCACCTGAATGAAATTTCTATCAGGACAAGAAATTTGTTTTGTTTACATAAATTCCAAGTACCTAGGACAGTGCCTAACACGTATGAAACACTTAATAAACATTTGAATGCATGAATAAAATGTTGGAAGTTTGACCCAACACATGCCTCCTGTGACACTCCAGCCCCTTCACTAAGAGATCTTTCAGCCTTTATTTGAATGTGTTCAGTAAGAAAGAAATCGCTCGTGCTTTAGGTATGGCTTTTCCATATTTTGTCAGTTCTAAATGTTGCAAGTTATTTTTGTGTGCTTGGAGTATTTCACAATATTGCACAATTTTTATAATAAAATAAAGTTATTTTAGTTGATGAAATATGTTAAAAAAAAATTGAGCAGGACAAACCTGAACTCAATCACAAGGCTTGAACTTAGAGAAGTTTCCATGAGCTGAAGTGAATTTCTAGCTGTGAAACCGGATGTGGATCTATTAATCTGTGCTCCTTTGAACTACCCTTTCAGCCAGTCCTCAGTTATATTATGTGAGAATCTGTGAAACGATTTGTCAAAATTCAGTTCCCTCCAGGTCTGCAGCATTCTTCTGGCCACTGGTCTGATGGTTGTATCAGTAAAAATGGCTTATAATTGTGTAGCTCTAATCTCAGTCAGCCTATTCTAAGTTCTTTAGGTGCATTAACTCATTTAATCCCTATTCCATTATTATGCCTATTTGACAACTGAAAAAACTGAGGGAGGGAGGAGTTAAGTAAGCTGCCTGAGGTCTCATAGCTAAGAAGTTGCAGGGCCAACCCAGATCCCAGCAGTTCAGCTCTGGAGCCTACATGCTTAAACTCTGTGCTACATGGTGCAGTCCCTACTCGTGAATCATGCAGACTTCCCCGGAGCCTAACTTCACTCTCTCATGTTCTAAAATCATCTGCTAATTAAGTCAGTTGTGATATGTTTTCAGGGACCATTCTCCAAATCACTCATGATGGAGTTTCAGAGATTGACCTTCCACCTTTCGGAAAGCATAAGGATTTTCCTGACCAAGGTCCTCTATTAGCTGTTTCTGCAGCCTGAGCCACCTGCTCAGCATTCCCTGGAATGTGACACATACAAGGACCAAGCAACTTGTACCTATTATTTCAGTTCATCATCCTTCATCCTAAATGAATGCATAGGATGAGGCATCCTAGATCTTTCCTTTACCACAATTTCCCCACGGATGTCTATCTCCTTGATATATACAACATTATTGGGCTAAATCTTTCATTTGTGGTATTAGCCAGATACTATGCAAAAATATGTGGATATCTGGGGCTCTATGTGTTGCTCTTAGCCTCTTTCCCAGTCCTTTCTCATGTAAATTACTAGGCTACATCTCTTCAACATTTGTTATTGTAGTTATCCCCTCCTTCTCCATCTTACCCGTGTACCTGAGCATTTTTTCCCCTCCATAGCACATTTTCAGCTTTGAACTCTTGTGATCAGGTTGGGAATTACATCTCTGAACAAAAGCAGGCTTCGCAGCGTTGTAAAATGCAGCCCAAGCCCAGCGGAGAGCCCTAAGCACCTGCCTAAAGCCAAATCTCTTTTGATGTCAAGAGGTCTGTATTTTTGTCTTTCTTTGGTGCAACTTTCAACTGAAAGGAGATGAAAACACCACTTATGTCCCTGCAAAGTTCAGGTCCAGTGCTTTATATCTCTGGACATGCTTCCTAGCTTCCTTCTGTTGGTACCATTTGTCTGCATGTAACTCACTAGAAATGGCTGGCAGGTGGTGATTTCATTGTATTGCAGACCTGAGTTTTAGGAAGCTGGCACCTCTCCCACCTGGCAGACACATATCAAAGTTGCTTATATCTATCACTGTCACCTTCGTGTCCCTCGTTGAAAGATGCTACAGGTTGAGTGCAGGGGTCGGCAAAATTGTTCTGTGAAAGGCCCAAGAGTAAATATTCTAGGGTTTGTGGGACAGAACAGACAGAGACTGTTCTATAGTCTCTGATGCAGCATGAAAGCAGCCATAGACAACATGTAAACAAATGGATGTGGCTGTGTTTCAATAAAACTTTATTTACAAAAACAGACAGGAGGCTCCATTTGGCCCTCAGGTCCATGGTTTGTCACCCATAGTGTCAGGAAGGAAGAAGGAGGAAAAAGGAATAGGAAGGAGAATAGTGTCACCAAACACTTCTTCAGCTCTTGCATTTATTTACTTACTTTCTGAGTCCTGTAACTAAATAACCTCCTTTTCCTAAAGTGTGTGACTTTCTTACATTAACTTAGGGCCAGAATATCTAGTTTTATGTTATCTTCTGTGGGTTATTTTTCCATTTTCTTATAGAGATAATTTCAAATATTTCAGCTGGGCCTTAGTTATACTACGGCATCTATACTGGCTCCCTAAGGTCAAGATGATGGTTGCAGTCAAACAGGTAGATAGATACCTGAATTGAATTGAGGCTGCCTGGATAGTGATGTGCCAACAGCTGGCAACCTTGAAATAGTTGCAGTTTGAGTTTATTGAAGAGTTTTTGCAGAAGCCTGAGGTTTCCACGTTGATTTTGTGAATATGGCAATTTTTTCCATGCTAGACTCTTAGTCAAGTGTTTCTGCCATTATGTGGGACAAGGAAAACTGGAATTCTTAGAAATAATGTCTTATTAGCTTAGGAACTCTTTTCATTTTAATTTGTTAATGGCAAATAAATACACCTTATTGCATCATTATTAAAGTGGATTTTAATTCTCTAGGCAAAAAGTAACCAATAACAGGAACCAATAACCAATAACAGGAACATTTGTATATGTGCATGGGTGTGTATATTCATGTGTGTGCATGTGCAAGTTGGACAGTAAAAGAAAATTAGTTGGGGAAGAAAATATTAAAGTTAATAAAGGTAGGTAGTCATTATTATATATAGTCTACATACATATATGCCTTCTACAGTCTTATGGGAGAAGTCAGTGCCTCCAAGATGTATAACAAAGAGACACCAACAGTTGTTGGTGATATTAGTGCAGGGGAGGCCTGAGCCAATGCAAAGTTGACCTGGTTAGCAGTATTTGCCAAAACTCTCTGATGGTTCTAAGGAAGAGCAAGTAAGCATCCAAACAGCTTGCCCTGGGACCATAAGCAGACGTCCAGAAAACAGTCACTTGCATATGGAGATTAAATGCTTAAAAACAAATCAGAAAAATATTTTGGCAGCAATCCTCACAGGTGTAGAATAGATAAACAGACCTGTTAGTATTAGAATTTAGGAATATTATTTTGTGTCTCAGTTTAAATGAAACACAACAGCCTGACCTAGCAGAAAATTGGGAAATGGTTTTCCTTCCAGCCAGGCAGATTCAGCACTTGCCCTTTGGCATCCCTTCTATTCCTTACGTTATTGCCAGAGTGAGCCATCTGAGCTGCTAATGAGAAGACTGCAAAATAATATTAGCTTGCGCTTCAGGCTGAAGATAAACAATAACTTAACATTCCATTGTTTGTAGGAAATGGCTTTCTTATAAACAAGATGCTTTCAAAAGTTTCTTTTATTTTAGGGTCTTCTAAAGTCTTACAATTGAGTCTGTGAATTTATAAACAGGGCTATGACCTACTTTCAGATGTGCCCTCCTGTCTCTTGGGCGTCAGTGGCCAGAACAGCATCTCTTTGAAGGTGTCTGTCTAGTCAATAAGAGGAGATGCCTTTCAGGTTTGATCTGTGGCCTCGGATTCATCTCCAAGGTCAGAATTATCACAGTGCACAGGATCATGCAAGAACAGACAGGTGGAGGGGGAAGAGGAGGCTGAGGATAAAATCCTGGGAAACGTCTGAACTTAAGGCTCAGGAGAAGAGAGATGAGCTGAAAAACGAGAAAGAAATGGTAGCATCAGAAAAGGTAGTGGTGGTTGGGACATAAGAGAGTGTGGGGTAACAGATTTGCAGGGCCAGGACTCTGTCTCCTCACCCTAGACCAAAGTCTGGTGACTAGGAAAGTAATATACTTCTTGGGCTTAAAATTCTTCAATTTCAAAGTCGACAGGTAGGTATCTAAGGAAATTTATTGCTATGTAGTATAAAAGTGTTTCCACAAATAACATATAGGCAATTCCTAAATCACAACAGGGAGGTTGTGTTATTACCACGTTTTCACAGATGAGTCTTGGAAAAGTTGGGTGCCTTGTCCAGGGACACATGCTTAGGCAGTGGCAGCACCAAGATTCAAATGCACACTTGAAAGCTTACACGGCTTTTATTCTGCTCTGTTGTCTCCTGGATGGGGGTTGGCCTGGGCAAGAGGAGGATCATCTATGAAAATGAAAAGGATGGCGCATGACTGCCCCCTGGAAATTTGAGCTCACCGAGAATGGCCGAGGGTCAGGACAGTAGGCTGCAGAATCATCTAATAAGCGTGAAGGTCCAGCCAGCTGAGGGAATTTGAAAACAAATGAAAGAATTTTACAACCTCCATTGTGGCTAATATGAGAGACAATTCTTTGAGAGCGATTAAAATTATGACTGAGGACACAGTTAAAGTGAGACAGAATGAATCTTTAGCAGGCTTGTGTATTTTGGGTGTGAGTCTGTTGTAGAAATCAATTGAACAGAAGTGGGCAGACTGGGTTGGTGGCTAACGAGATAGAGTAGAACATTGAGCTTAGGGGGCTTTCTGCCAAGTCTAAAATTCTCTAGGGGAAATCATGTTTCTCTCTGTAGATATAATCCACGTGGTTCATAAGTTTGCCCCACAATACAAAGTTTTCTGGATATTCTGAGGCAAATTTGCATTTCCCTGGGTGTCAATTCTCTTCACCTCTGTTCTCTCTTCCTTCTTCTTGAGTTTCCCGCCCTAGCCCTCCTCCTCCCCTCCACATTCTGCAACCTTTATTTAGTCTCTTTATACCTGTGTCCAAGTTCTTCCCAATTTATTGCACTGCCTTCTCGTGTCAACTTCTGTTCCATCGTCCATTTGGAGAAAGAGGCTCACGTGAAAAGCGAATCTATTTGCTAGATGTATTGCAAATCTTAGTGGCATTTGTTCAAGGTCAATGCACAAAGAAATCATTCTGTTTCTTCTGCAGTTGCCTAAACCTACAAGTATACATGAATGAAAATATACTAATTATTTTAAAAAATATAAATAACTGTTAAAGTTTCTAATTGTTTTTTTACTCTATAAAAAATGGGAACACAGAGGGAGGAGGGAGATGATAAAAAAGGCAGGGCCCTCTGCCAGATGGTCTGAGACCGCAGTGCCCCTTAGCCTGGCAGAGCGGAAGAGGCCAGGGGGAGATGGTGGCTCCAAGCCACGGAAGCCAAAGTGTGGTCTGCGGTCCTGAAGGGCTGAGCTACACCAAGAAGATGCCTCTAGAAGTTTTCTATCGCTATTACTCCATCTTTTCATTATAAGTTCCCAGTAGAAAGGAATCATCACTTTAAATTCAGTGTATCACGTAACACAATAAGGAGGAATCGATACGTGTGAATTTACTTACAATGCCTAAAGAAGAAATAAATTCAAATAAGTACAAATGAGCATGAACCTTTCTGTTCTGTATCCCACTTTACGACTGCCAGACATTGCTGGACGTCACTGCTCATGTACATAATGGATTATTGTCTGTAAGCCTGTGAAGCCCGACTGATCTTTTTACTGAAAGACTCTGTGTAATGCTGCTCAGGCCCCCACGGAGTTGGTTTTCCAACTGCATGTTTCGATATTTCTTAGAAGTGGGCGCCACCTTCTGGCCACTGAGAAGATTGTTGAGCAGCCAGGTGAAGGACTCTGTTTCTTGACCATTCTTAACCCGGTCATGGAATTATCTTTCAGTTTCTAAAACATAATAATCACTTAAGGGTGCACGTGACTTTTGGGAAGTTTCTTTAGGAATTAGAGTAAATTTGACAAATGGTATTATTCACTGTAGTGTTGTCTTCTTTTTCTTAAGTTTCTTCTTTACTAGGAAATTTGTACTTTAAATCTGCTTCGACAATTAAAAAATTATAGGTTTCTCGCAGCGGCTCACCCCTATAATCCTAGCACTCTGGGAGGCCGATGGGGGCAGATTGCTCCAGGTCAGGAGTTCGAACCCAGCCTGAGCAAGAGTGAGACCCCATCTCTACTATAAATAGAAAGAAATTAATTGGCCAACTAATATATATAGAAAAAATTAGCCAGGCATGGTGGTGCATGGCTGTAGTCCCAGCTACTCGGGAGGCTGAGGCAGGAGGATCACTTGAGCCCAGGAGATTGAGGTTGCTGTGAGCTAGGCTGATGCCACGGCACTCACTCTAGCCAGGGCAACAAAGCAAGACTCTGTCTCAAAAAAAAAAAAAAAAAAAAAAAATTATAGGTTCAGATTTAAAAGTTTTCCTACAACTAACAAAATGATTTTGTTTTTCATTTCCTGGAAACAACGAAGACTTTTAAATCCCATCTTAGGTGGGTCCATATCAGTTGTTTTGACTTAATTTGGATATAACTTTTTCCTTATTAATTTTGAAAATTAATGCTGCTCTATACCAAGTATCTGGTATAGGAATCACCTTGACAACATCCAACCGATACAAACATCTCAAAGGTGTTTCCTTAATGGGGGAAAGTGGTATCATTAGCAATGCCCAACTCTCTAAGCTAGAAGCACTAAGTAAGTCGCTGTACTTAAATTTCAAGCACAGCTTTTCATCTTCCATAAAGTACATATACACATTAAATTTTTGAATTACAGGGTATGGACTGGATATGCCATTAGAATGTTTTGTAATAGTTTCCCTCCTTCCCCAAATATGATTTGGATATTTGTTCCTTCCAAATCTCATGTTGAAATTTGATCCTCAGTGTTAGAGGTAGGACCTGTTGGGAGGTGTTCAGGTCGTAGGGGCAGATTTCTCATGAATGGCTTGGTGCTATCCTAGGTCTATTAGTTCCTGCCAGATCCCATTGTTAGAGCCTGGTGCCTCCCCTCTCTATCTGTTCCCCTTTCTCTCCATGTGATATGGCATCTCCTCTCCCCTTTGCCTTCTGCTATGAGTAGAAGCAGCAGGGGCCTCCCCTGAAGCAGATGCTGGTGCCAGGCTTCTTTCAGTTTGCAGACCTGTGAGCCAAATAACCTCTTTTTTTAAATAAACTACCCAGCCTCAGTTACTCCTCTATGACAACACAAACAGACTAAGACACAACCCCAAAAGGAAAGCAAGAACACTCTCCTAACCAAGTAGGATGTGGGAATATTAACCAAATTCAGCCTTTCAGCTTCCATTGAAAGCTCTGGAAGACAGTGCCATTGCTAACTGTCCTTGGCCATGAGATGTCTTTACAGAAGATGTTGGAGTGCATTTGGTGAGAGGCTACTCTTATGAGCAGCATTTGCAAGCATTAGTGGAATGCACAGAGTTCAATAAGGTGGGGGATTATATGCATAACTGGTGTCTGATTAATGCTGCAAAAATACTAAAGAAATGGCCAAAAGCCTCTGGGTATCTGGGGAAAAGGGTTTTTTGAAATTTTTGAAGAATGAGCAGAATAACAGAAACTCATCTGTTCCCCATACTTTTATTTCTCTCTCTGTCTCTCTCTCTCTCTGTCTCTCTCTGTCTCTCTCTGTCTCTCTCTCTCTCTCTCTCTCTCTCTCACACACACACACACACACACACACACACACACATCTTATGTCATAGTCAGATCAAGATTTAATGGTGGAATCAGGGCTGGGCTTGGGAAGTCCACACGGCCTGCCAGGTGACCCTAAGGTGCTGCCAGGACATTGACAGGCTGTGTAGACAAGAACTATTTCTCACCTACCAGAAGACATCAAAGGGCTCTAGGGTAGACAATATTAAGTTAAAACCCAAATTCTAGGCATTGAAGAGTAGAGGAGTTAGGAAAAGGAAAAATATATTGGGATGAAGAATTAGTAAGGAGGACAGACAGTCTTAAAAATGAATGGATTATGTTGATGAGGGAAGATTATCTGAACTTGGGCTGCCTCTCTAGAGGGCGATCACAGTCCCCCCACAGGATGTCACTGGACTGAGAAAAGTCAGAAGAGAAGCCACAGGCTCATGGGGCAAGGGACCCTGTTTCCTAAACAGAAGGGAGTTGGCTTTAGTAGGGGCCACATGTTCCAGTGAAGTGTGTCCTCCTCCGTCTGCTTGCAGATGAATTATTCAACACCACTGTGTTGACAGACACGTGAACTCAGCATAAAAAAGGGAGAGGAAATAAGGGTCTAAGGTGGTGGCTGGCAAATGAATCGTGGGCACGAATCACCTGAGGAGCTTGTTAAAATGCCGCTATAGCAGCCCAACCTCAGACACTTGGCTCAGGAGGTCTAGGGTAGGGCTCCGAGCAAGGCTGCTTCTCAAATTTGTGAGGTTTTGAGGTAAGAATACAGGTGGGAGGCTACATCCCTCCGGTTCGAATATTTAAAAGGTATAAATCATGCTTACAAACTGTTAATTAAAGATAATCGTGCCTCCTTCCTTAACAAATAAGACTATCCAATATCCTGGAAGGTCAAGTTCTAATGTAGAAGCTTAATGGTTAGGTTGTATCTGCTACCTCAGTGCTAAAGGTCTGTCCATTTACCTTGACAAATATGCTTTCATAATAGCCTGGAAGGTCAGATTTGAATTGAATATTTTCACATCCCTCGGTGTTGAGGGAAGGCCTGTGGCCTACCCACTCTTCTCTCTCCATCTGGCTCTGTCTGGAACCAGGAGGGACCTCCTTGCCTGTGTGGGGACATGCCAGTCCATGTGTCTAAATTTTGACCTAATTCCCTCCACCCTCATGCCCCAAGCAGCCACTGCTCAGGCCTAGAGGTGTGCACACCGGTGACATGGGGCAGATGGGGCAATGGGGCCTCACAAAACCTGATAGCAGGCATGGGCCATTTGGGTTTGCAATGTCAAGACCCTAATTCCCAGGTCATGATCTAAAGGGAGGTTTGGGGCTCTGACTGGCCATATTCCAAGGGTCCTGGAGATGCTTCCTAGCAGGGTAAGGAAGGGAAGAGCAGGTCTTCTAAGGTTCCCAGGGCAGGGCCTCCTATTGTCTAGTCTAAGCAGGGTATTGAACCCAGGTGACTTATGCTGAAACCCTGGTCTTAGAACCCAACGTCATAGAACATTGATCTCACAGCACTGGCAAGAAAGGGGCTTGTTGGTTGCCACTAGGCCATTCTCACTCTGGGGCCACTTGGGGCAGGCAAGGAAACTGAGCTTGGAAAGCCTCTGCCTTTCTCTTCTCCCTTCCCACTTCTGTAACTTTTCCCATGAAATAAAATCAAGAAAAAAATACTTTCCCTGTCCCCCACTCCAAATGGTATATAAAAGGAAAGTAGAAACTTTGTTTTTTTAAAAAAGTACATATTTATTGTATGCATATTGTTTGGAAATATGTACACATTGTAGAATGGCTAAATTGTGCTAATTAACATATGCATTACCTCACATACTTATCTTTTTTTTTTTTTTTTGCAGTATGAGCACTTAAATTCTACTCTTCTGGCAATTTTAAAAAGTATAATACATTGCTATTAACTGTAGTCCTATAACTATTTCCTATTAACTATAGGAAAGTAGGAACATTAATAGACATCTTTCTCACGCTTTTCTTGAGTTTTAGAAAACACAAATAATAAACTTGAATCAAAGAAGTTAGTTTCACACTAATGCAAAACTTCTGTAAAACTTTACACCTTGTTGACTACCAGCTGAGAACTTCACACGTCATTAAAAATCCATTAGAACAATGACCACATCATTAGCTCTTCAGTATATGCCTTAAAATATTAACTGTTTTTTCTTTATTAGAAAAAAAGCAACATTGTTTTTGTCAGGCAGTCCTTATGGTCAGTGGGGATTTGCTCCAGTATTAACTGCTTCCAGGTCTCCAGAGAAAGGCCTGGGGTGTGTCCACAGGTGACCGCAGCTGGGTGGAGCTGGTCCACACTGCACAAGTCCTGGTCGGCCAGAGAGCCTCTGCTCTGTGGGCAGAAGACAGTATGATAAGTTGGTCCCTCCTTTCATTAAGCCCCTCAGGCCCCAGGGAAATCCAGATATGGCTTTAGGGAGGAATGCTACATAAATGAGGGCCCCTCACTTTGTAAACCTGCTCAGGGCTTCTCAACACTCGCCTGCCCATTAGCATAGCTGGGGAGCTGGGGGAGGCTCCAGAGGGTCCTGTGAAATTGTTCTGTGGGGGGCCTAGAGACCAGGGTTTTTATACAATTTCTAAGGAATGCTAATGTGCAACCGAGGTTGAGAACCACTGGTTTAATGAACTGGCTAATAACAAAGATTCTGAGATAATAAAATGGAGCACAGGTAGGTTTTGATGAGAAGAAGGAAGGGGAGATGGAGGAGTTGGGGTGGGGGCAGCAGGAGAGGGGCCAGGAAGCATTAAATGGGATTCAGGGCACAGCTGGAAACAACAGCAGAGCCTCACCAGGATAGTGACCCTGACAGGCCGGAGGGACAAATGTGCTCGGAGGCACAGGCCACTCTCCGGTTATGTGAGGGACTGTCCATAATCTCATGTGCTTCTCAGTTTTGCCTTGTCCTACTTGGGCCACACTGAGGCTGGAATGAACCGCCCAGCACAGCTGGAAACTGACCATTCATTCCCACGGTCTTCTTTTGGATTTTTAGAGCCCCAGGGACCAAATGTCATTATCCACTGGGCTTTGTCCACTGCTGTGGATGACACGCCATTGACCGTCCCCCAAGTTCACTGAGAGCAGCTCCCCAACACCCAACACATCTTTCAGTTGCAAAGGGAAGCAAAGAAGTCCTAACTTCTTAAAATCCTCACACAGCATCGATCCTATTGTCACGTGCTTTTGAACTTTGTGTCAAAGTATATATAAATACAAGTGCACAAATGATAAGTATAAAAAAATTAATGAATTTTCACAAAGTGAACCCACTGGGGTCACTAGCACCCATGTCAGGAAACAGAACATTTCTGGCACCCCAGTAGCTCCCTGGAGCCTCTTCTAGTTACCCACCCCCTGGGTAATCATTATTGCACTCCTAATATTCAAAATTAGGGGGCTCTCCTCCTGTTTTTAAGCTTTATGAAAGTGAAGTCACATTTTATGTTCTCTTTTGTGTCTGTCTTCTTTAATTCCATTAAATTTGTGAGATTAATACAAGTGTTGCTTGTGGTTTTAATTTGTTCATTCGTATGGATTGGATGATGTTTGTTTATAAAGTTATGGTGAAGTGAAAAGTTCTGCATTCAAAAGAAAGGGGGACTTGGTCACGTCAGATATCTTAAATATTATAAGTCTTTTATAAAATACAAGTTTATAAATATTTTTACTAGCTATAGTCAAAAAATTTGCATTAACACAACTGTTTACTCAGTCCTAGTATTTTTTTTAACAACTAGTTTTCTATTTCTTATTTTAAGACTTTACCTAAGATTGCTGTCCTGTTGAACAGTTGCCAGCAAAAGTGAGCTTGTCAGTGTCGAAATATGAGTGAATATATATTACCCTGTATAGGTGCAATGCCTCGGCTTCAGTAAATGTGGCTGATAAAATGGTCAATTTTATGTGATATCATTCCAAGGACATCCCACACCATAGAGAAAAGCTCATTCCCAAGAAAAACCTTAGAGTAAAGGCAAAATTATAAAATCTAACAAAAATGTTATAAAAAAATTTAAAAAAAAACATTTATCGGGTGTCGGGCAGGTGGGGGGGAGGGGATGGGTTTATATATGTACATTATAAGTTTATTGTGCATTGTCGGAGACATGGATATGCTTGAAGCTCTGACTTGGGGAAGGGAAGACAATAGCAATGTATATAACCTTAACATTTGTACCCCTTCATAAAAGGGGTACTATGAGCTCATAAAAGCTCATTGCTGGGCCTCATCCCCAGAATTTTTCATTTCTTCGCTCTTTGGTGGGGTCCAGTTATGCACCTGTCTAACAAACCTCCAGGTGACGCCACTGCTGCAGATCTGGGACCACATTTTGAGAACCATTGCCTTAGAGCAGGGGTCCTCAAACTTTTTAAACAGGGGTCCAGTTCACTGTCCCACAGACCATTGGAGAGTGCGCACTGTGGGTCCGGGACAAGTCGGCTGCTAAGCAGGACAGGCAGCGGCGGCAAAAACACCCGGCGGGCCGGATAAATGTCCTAGGTGGGCCGTGTGTGGCCTGCAGGCCATAGTTTGAGGACACCTGCCTTAGAGTTTGCAAATAAAGTTATGTTTATATCCATTTCCCATATTTTGCTCTGGTGGGGATTCCTCTTTCCATGTCTTTGCTTTTTCGAAATCCTTGGACTCAACCAGGTAAAGATTTTAGTATTATTGACATATTTACCTTTCCAAATCATTAACATCTGTTATCTTGCTCTACCCTGCAGTACAACTCAGCTTGTAACCCACTTGGAGCATGTATTTCAATTGTTCTTGGTTTGTTTGCACATTGGTGGCCCCAACTATTTGTCAGCTCACTAAAGGCATCAGGCCACTTATTTGTCTCTATCTCTACATTCACTAGAGTTACTAAACTAATTCTCTTTGAGTTACTAAACTAATTCTCTATTCTCCGCCAGCCCATTGATTTAATCCTTATAGCTCTTGCTTCTACTGTGTTTCTCCAAAAATAAGACATACCCATAAAATAAGCCCTAGCAGGATTTCTAAGCATTTGCACAATAAAAGTCCTACCCCGAAAGAAAGACCTAGTGATGGGTGTGACTATGCAACATATCTGCACAACCCATGCATTTCCTCGGGGAGCAGTAAAGAAGACGAGCAGCCCTTCTCATCTGCCCCATCGTGATAGCTACTATCCCAGATGGGATAGGTGAGGTGAAAGGTGCGGGCAGCCCCACCAACAAGGTCAGCTCCCCCTGTCAGGTCCTGGCCATCCTGTGCATGCTGCAAGCTGAGGCTTTGAGGGGAAAATAACACATTCCTGAAAATAAGCCCTAGGGTGTCTTCTTGAGGAAAAATAAATATAAGACCTTGTCTTATTTTTGGGGAAACACAGTAACCTTTATGTGCTTTGTTCACAGCTTACATATCTATAAAATGAAGCTTTGCTTCTTGCTGTTGTAAGAACAAGGATATTATAAGAATAATCTGTGATCACATAATGACCGGTCAAAAGAAGGACATTACTTTCACGCTCTAAATATGTTTCTTAACCAAAGTGTTTCTCAGACTTGGCTGCACATTGGGATCCCCTGGAGAAGTTTAAAAAATATACTGATGTCTGGGTCCCATTCCATCCCAGAGGTTCTCTTGTAACTGATGTGTGTTAGGATCTGGTCATAGAGATTGTCAAAGGTACCTAGGTGATTCCAATACCTAGAAATGTTTTAGAGCTTCTGAACTGCTTCGTTGTTTTTATGAGTTTAAAGAAAGCCACATTTTTTTTCCCCAGAAGGTTACTTTCAGAAATACGTATCTCTGCTTTTTCTGTGCCTCCTATGGATATTTTCCTTTCGTATTCTGCTTTCTGAAGTGATAAAATATAATGCGAGCTGCTGTTTACATGTTGCACAAAGCATTAACTTCATTCTGAGTCTTGGATAAACCTCCTCTAAACTAAAAATGAAAAATAAACTCTGCTGAGTTCTGCATTTCCTGCTCTATTTAGCTACTCCGTAAGGATTTGGTGGGTATGAGTTTATTGTTCTGGTAATTAATGACTAGAACAGGGTTGTTTGGGGTAAATGATTTGTTTTGAAATAGTCCTCTAATTTCAAGGGACATTTTCCATTATAAAACAGTTATACATAAAGATAGAAGTACCGCTTTGGTGCTAAGATCTGTAACAATGTCATGCCACTCTGAATGTAATGACCCTGTGTCCCGTCCCACTGGTCTGGAAAATAAAAGAAATTGATTTTAGTCATGTGAAACTATTTGAAAATGGGTTACATTTAATCAATTAGAAACTAGTTGTTTCTAACTCAACTGATGTTATAAACAGAATCAATTTATTTCTACCTGGCCCCTAAAGTTAGTAGATAGGTAGATATCACCAGGCCAGAGTTCCTAAAATATACCTGGAGGAAATAGCTCTTTCTCGAATAGTGATGACATTAGTAGGTCTAATCTGCTGAACCCCTTCTATTGCACCCGTTTTTAAGGTTCTGCCCTTAAATCTCAGAATAATGAAACATAAAGTGAAATTTAGTTATATGATTTATCCATAATCATTTTAATAATTTAGATCCATCTATCAACATTACTTACTGAAATTACTGGGAAAATGTTAACAACACAGTAGTATTTCCAGAGTGATAAACTTCAGCAACAAGTTATGACAGTTATTCTGAGTTTAGTCATTCATTCGACATATAAATTTAGATAAATTATTAGCTTTCCTTTGTTGTATCTACCAGTGCAAGATAACCTTGATAATTTAGGCGATCACTCAATCCATCTCAAACATACTTGTCTCAGGACACAAACAATTGCAAGAAAAATGGCTTTTAAAAAATTTTTTAAATAACTTTAAATAGCACCTTTAAATATCAGATTCACTATCCTCATCCTCCTCATCTAGAGATTTCAAGAATAATAGCGGCCAATATTTATGTAGCACTTTAATGTTTACAAAGAACTTTGCTACATATTTTGTTATATGTGTAACCCTGGGAGACTGGAAGAGCAACAATTTACATATTTGCTTATTTTTAAAAAGTGAGTCTCAGAAAAGTTAAATAACCTAGAGTCCAAACATCCAGAAGTTAGTGGCACTAGGGAGCCACCCAGATTTTCTGACTCTAAACTCAGTCTTTCCACTACTCTCGTTGCACCAGCTATGATGTAGCTAGTTGAGAAAGATGCAAGGGATAGTGAAAAAAAAATTTTCTCACATTTATCATTTTTTTTATCACTTTCATATGAGATTTTATATTTTACAACCAATTTATCATAGGTGGAAATGTCCCTACACTGATGCTATAATTAGATTGTAAACAGCAAGACAGGTATGCACTTGGAACTACCTGCAACCTCATCTAGGCTTTTAGGAACAGTTGCTATGTGTATCTTCATTTATTATATAGGGTAATCAATTATTTTCCCTCATACTAAGGGGAAATTTATCAGATTTACTTTTTTTTTTAATTTCAGCATATTATAGGGGTATAAATGTTTAGGTCACATATATTGCCTTTGCTCCACCCACGTTAGAGCTTCAAGTATGTCCATCCCATACCCATTAGGTGTGAATATACCCATCCCCTCCACCCCATCTGCCTGACACCTGATAAGTGTTACTACTATATGTGCATTTAAGGGTTGATCAGTTAATACCAATTTGATGCTGAGTACATGTGGTCTTGTTTTTCCATTCTTGGGATACTTAGTAGAATGGGCTCCAGCTCTACCCAGGATACTACAAGAGGTGATGGATCACCATTGTTTATTGTGGCTGAGTAGAACTCCATGGTATACATATATCACATTTTATTAATCCACTCATGTATTGATGGCCACTTGGCTTGTTTCCAGATCTTTGCAACTGTGAATTGTGCTATAAATGTTTGAGTACAGATGTCTTTTTTATAGAATGTCTTTTGTTCTTTTGGGTAGATGCCCAGAAATAGAATTGCTGGATCAAATGGTAGTTCTACTTTTAGCTCTTTGAGGTATCTCCATATTACTTTCCACAGAGGTTGTACTTGTTTGTAGTCCCACCAGCAGTGTAGGAGTGTTCCTGTCTCTCCGCATCCACATTTATTGTTTTGGGACTTTTTCATAAAAGCCATTCTCACTGTTGTTAAATGATATCTCATTGTGGTTTTGATTTGCATTTCCCTGATGATTAGAGAGAGATGTTGAGCATTTTTCATGTTTGTTGGCCATTAGTCTATCTTCTTTTGAAAAGTTTCTGTTCCTGTCTTTTGCTCACTTTTTGATAGGATGGTTTGATTTTTTTTCTTGCTGATTTTCCTTAGTTCTATACAGATTCTAATTATCAGCCCTTTATCAGATGTGTAGCATGCGAATATTTCCTCCCATTCTGTAGGTTGTCTGTTTGCTCTCGTGATAGTGTCCTTGGCTGTGCAGAAGCCTTTTAATTTGACCAGGTCCCATTTATTTGTTTTTGTTGTTGCTGTGATTGCCTTTGAGGCCTTTTTCATAAATTCTTTCCCTAGGCTAATGTCTGTAAGAATTTTTCCAACATTTTCTTCTAGAATTCTTATAATTTCATGCCTTAAGTTTAAGCCTATTTTCCACTGTGAGTTGATTTTTGTGAGAGGTGAAAGGTGTGGATCCTGTTTCAGTCTTCTACATGTGGCTATCCAATTTTCCTGGCACCATTTATTGAATAAGGATTCTGTTCCCCAATGTATGTTTTTGTTTGCTTTGCCAAAGATTAGATGGTTTTATATCTGGGTTCTCAGTTCTGTTCCATTGGTCTATGTTTCTGTTCTTGTGTCATTGCCATGCTGTTTTAGTTACTGTAGCCTTATAGTTTTATAAGAACTCTTAACAGATCTACTTTTTATTGGTTCTCGCCTTTCTTTCATAGTATTTAGTCTGCACTCCGCCAGTTCTTGTAGTTCTCCCAGTTTACCACTAGAGGGTAGTCTTTAGTTAATTTTGTCACATAATGCTTCAAGGTGGGAACTTTGATTCTAACTGGTCACATTTGGAGTACCACACTGGAGCGTTTGTCCCTGAGTAGGTTAGGCACACAGTGAGGACTCTATGGTTTAAGAGTCTTCTTTTTATTTTTTAATAATTAAACCTTCATTCTACACAGACTTTGCTTCCAGATACTACTTATTGAATAATTCATTTTTTTCCCCATCCTAACTTTGTTTCAGTGGTGGAGTGTTCAAAGTACTGCCTTTCATAGAGATTTGTTCTAAACTTCTGAGAGGCAAAGCGGCTCTCGTGCTAAGATGATGTGTTCTGGGGAAGTACAAGAAAAATAGGCTTCAAGATATCTACTGCCAACTTGGGGAACAATTGGAAATTTGTATCTAGAAGTAAATTTCAGAGTATCCCTGTACTTCCTTTGATCTCCAAATCATCCAAGACAAGACTTACAGTTGCCTGGTACTGAAACCACATTGCCAAGCTTTTACAAAGGCACTCTGGGCAATCCAATAGATGTCTTCACCCTGCGTTGTCTAAGCCCTCTTGTTCCCTCAGCAAAACCAAAACAAACAAAGATTAATTCACACAGGCTGTTTTCATGATATTATCCAAGGGTTTACTATATATTATGTTTGTCATTAGTCACCCAAGCATAGAATCTAAAAGTCACCTACAACCATTTCCTTTTCTTCCATCAATAACTGTTGATTCTTTCAAGACCATAAATTTCGTTTACAAATTCACTTTAATAACCAAACCTGCATTTCAGGTTCTCATTCTTTACACACCCAATAAAAAAATGAGATGTCATCCCTTATTTTATTCATTAAGCCAAGGTCTACCTCTTCTCACAGTCTGTAGGAATTCTTCCTATACAGTCTTACTGCATAGTCCTATTTCCTCCAAGTTCCCTCCTCAGTGAGTCTAAGCATTTATGTGACACATCCTCATCAAATCCTTTCCAATTATCCTCTGCAATTAACAGATCTCCAAGACTGAAACAGATCACAAAGTTATCAATTAAATCGTTCACTTGCCCAGGGCAGGAGGCAAGGAGGCAGTTACTTGGGTGTGTGAATATGAACTTTCAGTTGCTCGAGGACAACAGGAAGCCCCATTTCTGGTTGCTATCATATTAAATGTTAGTTAAGGTTTTTATTGTTTGTGAGATATGAGATTTTTTCCTCGCCAAGGTCAACCGGGTTCACCCTATTTCCTGAGGTCTGCATAAAATTGGCTCCAATGCTCATTGTACAGATTGTGAAAAGTCCCACATTCTCTCCAAAGCTTTTAAGAACTCCCAGGGGACTCACAGCCTGTCTCTGACTGTTGCACCAGGCGCCATGACTCTTCTTCAGCAGAATCAGTTCAGTTCGGGAGTTATCTCACAGTAGCTGTCTGATCTCTCTTTTCCACACTATAGCGGTCAAAGGTAGATTGAGCCTCTCCCTTAATATTCCCATCCACTAAACTTCCCTCTCCTCCCACAAAAGAAAGCTTGTTTGCTGAAACATGTTTACATGAAATATGACATTTATGTGTGTGCCAGACTTTCTTGATGGTTTGAAGAAATGGAAGCAATGCATACTCATAAATAACATGAAATGGAATAGTATTTCGATATTCATATTTTAAAAAGTAAGTTACCTGGTGATTTCTATAACAAAGATGCTAATCTTCTGCTATTTTTCTTGGCCATCTCTCATTCTTACCTTTCTGTATCTCTCCTTGTCTAAAAATCATTCATAGAAACTCCGAATTTTTCTCACTTAATGGTATTTAGCACTCATTTTACCTCTCTCCTGCTCTATCGCTTTTTAACCCCTAGACATACACAGGTGCTTAACACAACAAAACAGCCTTTTGTTTAATAATGCCCCCTTGATAGAAGATTTCTTATTTTAAATAGCTTCTTTTGTATGTTTGTGTGCTTGCATGGGGTAGAATGATAAAATTGAATTTTGCTATTCAGCTTATATTTGATCTGGGAATTCCGTATAGCATTCATTCAAAAAATTATTGAACACCTACTTGCATTTAAAAATAAATGCGAAAAAAAAAATAAAATAAAATAAAAATAAATGCGGTTCCTATTCTGTTGGAGCTGACAGTCTAGTGAGTAAGAAAAAAAATCACAAGTGTCCATTCATACTTCTAGGAAGGGTATGCAGTACTTCGAGAAACTATAACAGGAAATATCTTCATCTGCTTGGGCTGCCATAACAAGATACAGCAGGCTGATTGGCTTAAACAACAGGCATGTATTTTCTCCCGGTTCTGGAGGCCGGCAGCCTGAGAACATGGTGCCAGCATGGTAGGGTTCTGGAGATGGCTGGCTTACTATGGGCTCACCCTCTGAGTGTCCCTAAGTGAGTCTGTTATTGGTGGCCCCTTTGTCCTGGGATGTCTCTGGGGGCATTAGAAGATAATATTCTCTAAAGTTAAAGAGTGGTCCTCAAGAACTCAGAGGATAAGTATATTTATATTGCTAAAAGCCCTATATTAAAGGCTATATATTTTACATAGTAAGGAGGACTTAATGGCTCCAGCACAAAAAATGTCACTCCAAAGCATTTTTATTGCCAAGAGAATCTAACTAACTGGCCCTCCAATGCACATGGGTAGCACACTCGTGAGCTGTTTCCTGAGATTTTCTTAGTGCAGAGCCAAATATTCAGCACATTTCCTTCACCTGTCTTTTGGCAAAGCCATGACAATCATTCCAGCTGATCTAATTTCTAGAAAATCTATTTCCTACAAGCAACAGAATCTCCCATTTCCCTGCTTAGTGTGTTTATCTATTTGTACTTTTATTTTTTAGCAGCTTCACAGCTTCTGAGTTGGTTGATTTTTTTTTTTTGACAATGTCTCTCCTACGTCTGATGAGTACTGTATTTTAGATTTGCTCTGACAAATTAATACGACTCACATATATGTAAAAAGGAAATTGAATTTCCATCTTTGAAATCAATTCTGAATAATGAAAGTTGAGAGGATATGTTTATTGAAAGGTGATTTGGCATTGTGTTGGTATGGTCCAAGTCAGAGCTTGGCGAATTTATTTCGAAACATTTCCAAGTTCCTGAAAAGAATAACTTTGTGCATGAAATGTTTTGTACATTTTTTGGGGTTTACACAGCACTAGATAGCTTAGTGGGATGTCCATATGCCTGTGTTGATGTCCACATTTGATATCTAAGTATGACACTGTTTTCAAAGAAATGAAATGCTCCTACATGAGAGAGATGGAACAAATTATGCAAAAAAGAAAACTAAACTAAAATGTCATCTAAAAAGATGAAAAACAAATACGCTTGTGTTTTTAACTTTGGGATGTTTGCCTTTTTTCTCTTTGATTAAAGCACTTGTCCGCTATTAGACATCATAATCATAGCTAAAATTCAGTTAATCGTCACCATGTGTGCAAACCTGTGCCGACCACCTCAACGCATTGCCGCCAAGAGTCTGCACCGTAGTCTCCTTGGTGGGTGTTGAGGACTAGCGAGTGGCAGCCACTTGCTGAAGATCATACACCCGAAACGGCAGTGCTAAGTGCCAAACCTTCAAAGCTTCATACCCGACACTGAGTTCTTAGCACTGTGCTCCACAATTACTAGGGCCCTGTTTATTTTTCCAGTCATAAATTCTGCTTAAATGTCCATGGATGGTAATTTGAATTTGTTTTCCTCCTCTAGACTGTAAAATTTGTATAATTGGATTTCTACAGACTTTGGCACTACTGGTAATAGCTGAAACAGATTTTTTTTTTCAAAGTTATAATATTAAGTGACTCTGTAAAATCTATAATTTGAAAGTTCCTCCCAAGAAACCAAACCGTCCTTCCTAATCTGTTATAATAGTTTAGAAATAACATAGGAATTCTGTTTAAATAGAATGGCTGTAGCATGTTTGATAGATTTCCTCAACGGAGTAATTTCATCATAGTTTTTTTGAAAGGTGGCTACATCTTTCCACTTTCACACATTGGCCACAGAGATAAACGTCCAGCCAGGTCTTCTTTCGGGGGGACAGGTGAGAAGATAACAGGACAGACCATGATCTTTCCCCTTTTCCTTTCTCCCCCAAGACCCCTTCATTCTTCCTGTCCCTTGACTCCCACAAACATAACCAACTGCCTCCCTCAGTCGGAATTCACACGTAGAGCCTCTTACATGACAGGTGTCCAGAGAAACAAAAACTGCTAGATTTTGGAGGAGCTGCCCATTAAATTGTGACTGCTTAATCAATATTCATCGATAAGGAAGGCTGACTATTGACTTCAGCCTCTGTGACTTCACTGCCTCTTACCTACAGCACAATATGCTTGAGAAAACACGTGGCAAAGCTGTATATTAGCTGCCCCCCCACACCCCCCCCCATCTGAGTGCTGGTGTTGCAGATGAGGAAACGGAGTCTCACAGCTGCAATCCTCTGAGCGGATGCAGGCAGGAGTAGGAGATGGGCCACGTGTGGACTCAGACAGGCTCTCCCCAGAAAGCACCTTGAGTCATAAGCAATTCTGCCCCAGGCTGGAGAAGAGCTGTGCTGCCCATCCTATAGGCCCATCCAGGTCTTTAATTCATTCTTGGATTTTTTCCAGCTGACAAAAGTTATATGAAGGATTAGAGATGACATCTTTGATTTTTTATTTGCACAATTAATCATCAATTCACTAGTTTTTAGGCTATCATTAATAGTTGTTTTAAATGCCCTAATTTTGTTTTACAAAAAAATTGAGTTTTTATTTTTTTACCATAAAGCATGCTGTTTTGAAGACAAAAATTTTAAAACATACAGAAGGGCAAGAAGAGTGGAGAGCAATGCGGGAGGTGAAAATTGGTATAATTACAGTGAGCATTTATGGGGCAGCGGAACATCAGCCTGAGGCAAGGCTCCGGCTCAGTGGGGGAGACCTCCTCACAGGCTGCTGGGCAGCAGGAGGGACTCTGTGCTTCGTGTGCCAGCGTCACAGATGGCTTCTCAGGGAAGTGGTTGTTCTTTTGTCTTTTCTTTGTGAACATCTTGGAGAAGCGCATTTATGCACATTTCTACCTACAAATTTTTGCCTCAGTCTGACTCATCCCTTTTCTAGCTCAGATAGGAGTACTCTGCAGAGGAAAGGAAAAAACAGTTCTGAATATGGGGATGAGGCCAGCTGCAGGGCTTGTCGAGTTATCTCAGAGATGGCAGGAGTCAAGTGTGTGCCTGTGCGTGCATGTCCGTGTGTCTGTGCATATGTGTGTGTGCGTGAGTGTGACGTCCCACGTTGGCAGATACCGTGTGGTGACCTCCTGCCCACCATATGAGCTCTTCACATTTTCATGGTGGTCCACTGGGATAGGGATTAAATCAGATTTTATCACCAGTTATACCTAACCAATAACATTAAAAAATATAATTGTTCTCTGTCCCCATGATTTATGAGCTCTTAAGAGAAAAATAGTTTATATAAAAAAGCTCTTTCATTGATGGTTAAATGCTGCATAGGCAGATGTTGATCAGAAGGTGTAGGTCCCCATCCATATGATGTGACCAACTCAAGGTTAGTCATTTTACTAGAATTTTCCTTTGCCATTAAAGGTACTTGGAATACATTTCTAAAGGCCATTCCTTTCTTTTAGGTAATGAGCCGTTATGAATGAACTTCATTCCTTAAAAGGCTAGGTGTTCATGCTTAACGGTATTGGCACCTGACCAACATGGTTATGAACACATTTGGGTTATTTGGTTGGATATTTGTAACTGCCGGTGAAGTCTGGGGTGGTAAGAGTTATTTAATAGCTTCTTTCCTATAATCTCACCACCTGGTTAGAATGAAAGTAAGTCTTAGATTAAATTCTTATTTACACAGGCCATTTATTAACTGAACGATTATTATTAAGCGAACATGAAATAAATCATAATACCAGTTCTCTGGGTGCTTGGCCACCATTTGCAAGTTTCACTTAAGGCAAAAACCCAAAATTCCAGAGTCAATATTTCATCATCATTATAGACAACTGTTTGCAATATTCACAGCTGGCCACTGGACGTTTCCCATGGCATGGTACCTGAATAATCTGCCTTTGAGTTTACTACTTCCATGGAAATCATGCACGTCCACAGCATTAACTAGGAGTCCTCAGAGGCTCTGAGTCCTCTGTGCTACTCCAGCTAACCACCTACTGGACATTCCACTGGACTGTCTTGTAACTTCAACTCACTGTGTGTAAGCAGCCTCTTCCCTGCACAGTCAGCACCTCCTGACTTCCCCATTTCTGTTAATGTCATCTTCACTCTTTCTGCCACCTAAACTTGAAGCCTGCAGTCATTTTGAACATAGCCACCTTCAACTCCAATTCCAATTTCAATCTATCACTGTGTTTTCTCAGTTCTGTCTCATACTGGTTCCTTTTCTTTCATCTCCTCTCCCCTAAGCCTGAGCCACATCACCTACAAGAGCCTTTCTGTTTCCTGTTTCTTCCCTATTGGATTATTTTACATGGTATCAAACCCATCTCCCTAAAACCACCTGGATTAGATCATTCCTCTGTTTAAAGACTTTCAATGAGACCTTATGTCATAGTGTAAGATGTCCAGACTCCTTCACATATTTATTCATTCCCAACACACCTTTACTGCCTTGTGTCATCCTCCTGCTCTGTACAACCTGTATGCCAGTCAGACTTTCTATCCTCAGCCCCCCAAATACGTCACACGCATTGTCACCTCTTGTTAGTACTTTCTATCCCCTGATGTTCTTGCTTTCCTCCTTCACTCCATGCCCACGTCCCCAACATACACACACATGTGCATATACACACACATGCACACACACCCTCTTTTAGCTGCCAAACATTGTGCTGCTATTTTAAGTGCTTGAACTTTGTAGTGAAAAATTAAATAAGTAAAGCAGTTTTAAATGTAGATGTTGCCACTTTTTGGTTCTAATTCTTGTTATGTAACATTCCTGCGCCTCAGTTTCCACATCAGTGCAATGGGAACAATGCCCCCAGCCTATTACCCATCCTTAATTAATCTCAGTTCCCTTTCTCTGCCACCTTTCCTCCCTAGGGAAGCCCTTTATGACCTCACCAGTCACATATTTCCCTCTTCTCTGAGCCCATGGCACTGATTATTATCAGAGTGATTATATTATCACTTTTTTGGAAAATCACTATTTGCTTCTTTGAGGTACCTCTTGTATTTTTATTAATTTTGCCCCGGGACCATACATTGTATTCTATACTAGCCTTTGAAAATACTTTGGTTACAATGCTTTGTTTTTGTGTAGTCATGGTACCCAGGGCACTTTCTCACACAGTCTCCCCTGTCTTCTCACAACATCACAGGAGGTGGATATAATCCCTGTTTTGTAAAAGAGAAAGTAAGAGTCAGAGGCTTAAGTGAGTTGCCTAAGGTCATTCAGAGAGCAAGTGACAGACACAGGGCTTGAATTGAAGTCATGTGATTCTAAGCTCAGGGCTGTCTGTTCCCTCCTAAAACCTGTAACCTTAGGAGCAGAAATTTATTTTTTCTTGCTTATAATTCGGTGTTAATTTCTAACCCTTATAAGGCTCAGTGCGGTGACTGATCGTAATTGAGAAGGTACTCTCTAAATATTTTTAGAAGGGTAAATAAAATAAATACTATAGATTGTGTTAACAATGCAAAATAATCCTGGGAGTTTCAGGGATAATTCTGTAGATGTTGGGGAAGGGTGACTTGGGCTTAGTGTCTCCATCATTTTCCCTTTTCCCATTGGGTTAGCAGCGCAATGTCACGCGATCATGAGGTTAAAGAAAGTGTGCCATGCCATCAGATGCTGAGAAGGACTGGAATTCACATTGCAGTTCTGTCAAGTGGCTTTGTGTTGCTCTCAGCACCTGAACTCCTCCCCATTATATTTGTAGCTTTTTTTTGCCTTTGGCTAAGTTCAAGTAGAGTGTTTGTTCTTGTGGCTTTTAATAACTGGTGTGTTCTCCACCCAAGGACAACATATTCAGGCTGTAGGTGCATTACAAAGTATGAAGCCCCTTCTAACAGCACATTTTTAAACAAGAGATTTATTTGGGTTCTCTTGGATGCTATGCATCTATTAATGCTGTTCCTATAAAATGCCACAGTAGATCATTCTGTGATGCTGGGCATACTGTCGTGACTCTGAGCCTCAATACCAGGAAGTAGTCATCTGACAGGGGCTAGAAGCATTCCCTTCTCATGAGGAGAATTAACAGCGCACTCTCGCCTCTCTGTCCCCACCACACGTGCAAACATCCCAGGGCAGGGTGGCAGTTAGCTCAGAAGAACCAATATGGAGCACAATGGAAGCAAAATTATCAGAGAAGGAAACAGATTGCACCTGCCTGTGTTTAACATGAAGCACAGTAATACACAAGCTTTTCATGATACATAACAAATTTTTATCATATCAGAGTCATGTTAGCTTCATAATGAGTGTCATATTAGGTTCACTTAAAGAAAAGCTAAAGGAGGAAGCTAAGAGGATGGAAAGCATAGAGGAGGAGGACACAGAACTGAGGCAGAGGGTGCCATGAAAACTAAGGACAAAGAGAGGAAGAGGAAAGAGAAAGAGAAGTAACGTCAGCAGCTTCATAGGTTCTGAGGTGAGTTAGCTGGTCGTAGGTCAACAGCTTTAGTCACACATCCTGTTATTCACTTTGGGCATCAGAATACATTCTTACTATGCTTTGAAATTTCCATACACTCTACAGTGATTTTGTGGCAACCTTTCTTTACTGGAAAATCAGTATCTGCTTTATTTTTATCTGCTTTTCATTTCTGTCTTTGAGGTCAATTTTTTAAGGCTTTATTTTCATATGAAGCTCTGAAATATTTTGAAATGGATAAAACAATGCATTTGTTCTCAAATATATCCATTTTAATCTTAATTCTGGGCTACTTTAATAATTTCAAAATGAAAGGAGAGGCTTCTTTCTTCAAAAACTGAACTATGACATTTATTCATATCATTATTTTGTTATGTTAAGTTGTTTGAAAGTAGACAAGCTTTGGTTTGCCAGAGCTATGTTTTGAGCTGGGCTCTACATGTGACTAAACTACTGTCCCCTGTAAGCGCCTGTGTCCTTATGTGCAGAATAGAGACACTCCATGCCCCTCCAGGTCTCCTGAAGACACGGTGAGGTTCTATGTGCCTCTTTCTCAGGTCTGGCATAAAGTAGGCAGGAATGAAGTCAGTTCCTCTCTCCCCACACCCCTTCAATGGCAATCCCACCAACTACAAAAAAAGTACATAAAGAACTCTTCCTGCCTTTTAATTTCCATTTGATCACACTGAATGAAATATCACATTAGCTCAGAAGGCACAAAATTATTTTCCATGCTATATCCCTGTGGGCTCAGAGCAATATAACTTTGGTTCTGGATGAAACTGAACCTAGATCTGACTCTACTCCTGGAATAATGCTGACCCCAAACTCTTGTTTTGCAGAACCCTGAATGTATAGATGCAGCCAGTATATATCAAGACCTCCAGGGATTCAGAACTAATGGAGCTAAATCAAGGGTTTATTGAAAAATTATTATTGATAGAAAATTATTTATTAATTTTATACTAGATATTAATATTTACTCAGAGCATATTATTCACTCCCATCAGGAATAGATTCATAACCTGAGTAAAGCTTAAAATATAATTGCTAATTACATACAATGCATGACTTCAAGATAGGCAAGAAAATTAGATTCCAAATAATATTGTTTTTCACCAGACAAAAAATCAGAGAATCTTGAATCTTAGCACTAGAAGGAATATAGATGTCATGGAGCCCAGTCACTTATCTGCCACAGACCCTGCCCTGACCACAAATCTGATAGCTTCTTCCTGAGAACATGGATGACATCACACATCCAGGCAGCCTCATTTGTCATGGAGCAGCTCTGATGGTATAGAAACCAGTCTTTGTACTGAGCTGTTCATCTGCCTGTCTGTACTGCATGCTTCTTGCTCTTAATTCTGAGTAAAAGACTTTTGTGAATTTTCTTCCTGGAAATAGTCTTCATTATGTGAAACAATTGTCACACCTACTTTAAGCATATTCTTCTTTAGGTGAAGGCTACCCAGTGTTGGAGCCCTTCTCTCATGAAATATTTCTAAACTCATCAACGTCCCTCTTCATATTATAAATGTGGTTATCTAATTCAGGCAAATCCTAATCAAACCAGGGAGTGGTGAATTGATTGTCTTCTGTAACAGTATTTTTGCTGTTGAAGTTAAAGAGGCCTAAAATTGCATTACATTTATTTTGGATTTTGTATTATTGTACCTGTTTTTAACTTTATTTTCTTTTTATAAAGCCCATATCACTACCTGTAACAAGCTGTTGATAAGTGAGCATTCTAAATCTTCCTCTCCTATACATGTATAATAAATATTTTAAACAAAGAATCGTTACCCTAAATTTTGCTAGACATTGCCAGCTTATAGTACCAAAGGAGGTTGCATTACCTATAATAATTTAAATTTCATTAGCTTTCGCCCACAGTTACTGAAGCAGTTCTCCTACGCAATCCATCTAATTATTTCTGGGAGATCCCAAGGGTGTCTCCAAAGAACAAATCCCCCTTCTTGGACCACTGCTCTTCCACCGGACCCAGCAGCTCCTTGGATGCCCCAAGGCTTAGCAGGTCACATTGCTACCCTGGGAGTCAAAGCTACCACAAGGCCATGCTTCCATTATGTAGCTGCTCATGAGTGTTAAAATCTCTCCCTTTGTTCCTGATACTGTACATAATTTTATGCAAGGTTTCTTTACTTAAAGCTCTTGGCTCTCCCCTGCATCCAGAGATGCATCCCTGGGAATGCATTCTAGTAACGGCTGCCATGTTCCCTTCAGAATGGCTCTTCCCTTCCCACAGGCAAGGCTTTCTTATTGGGCTCATATCTCCCTGTACCCAAGTCTCCCCACTGTTCAAAGAACTCTCTCCAAAGAGGCCCTAAACCCCTTGCAAATAGTTTTTCACTAGACCTTTTCAAACCCTATCTTTTTGAAGTGAACATTCTACTACATACATTTTTTTACCAAATCATTAAACATCTTTCAAAGCCATCATTTTTAAGACCTCCACAATATCTGTCTTACAGATACGCCATACTAGAATGCATTTGCCCATTTTTCTATTGCTAAGAATGTTGGGTTTTATACTTAGCTTTTTGTTTTAATCAAATGTTTGCTTTACCTTGTTCCTATTATGCTTTCAATTCGGTCCACTATTTAGCATTTGTGGATAATTTTGTATCCTAATTTGTCATTCAATATATTTAACATCCTTCCCTGGTTGGCTTTACAGGTGCATTTTTAAGATGAACCTCTAACTTTTTAACTGTAAAATCAGATTTTATGTGCTTCTAGACTCAACTTTTATATTTCAGTTTATGGTACTTCTGTGCCCACCGTAATGAGATGCCTATATCAAAGAAAGACACACATGTGCAAGGAGTGAATTATGTTTTTTTTTTTTTTTGAGACAGAGTCTCACTCTGTTGCCCAAGCAAGAGTACCGTGGTGTCAGCCTAGCTTACAGCAACCTCAAACTCCTGGGCTTAAGCAATCCTTCTGCCTCAGCCTCCTGAGTAGCTGGGACTACAGGCATACACCACCATGCCTGGCTAAATTTTTCTACATATTTTTAGTTGTCCAGTTAATTTCTTTCTATTTTTAGTAGAGATAGGGTCTCACTCTTGCTCAGGCTGGTCTTGAACTCCTGAGCTCAAACAATCCACCCACCTCAGCCTCCCAGAGTGCTAGGATTACAGGCGTGAGCCACCATGCCCACCATGCCCGGTCACAAGGAGTGAATTAAAATTTCCTGTATAATTTTAAATGTCACTGGATATTATTTGTAGCCACTAACTGGTATATGTCCTAGGAATCATTTTAAAACCTCCTCATTAAAAATAAATCATATAAAAATGAATTATAGAATTATAAGAACTTTTAGGTATAGTTCAATGACCTAATTTCATCCAATCAACCATCCATCATCTGTCCATCCCTTCAACAAGTCATTTATCACCTTCTGTATTTTACTGACAATGTAGACATAGGGGACAAAAAGGTAAGTCACAGACCTAACCTTGTGTATGAGTGATAGAAGAATGAATGGAAGTAATAGAGCGTGTGATTCCTTCTGTTTGCAAGGTGAAGAAAGAATTGCCAAACCAAGTGACATTTAAGCAGCACCTTAGCAAAGAACAAAAAAATTCAACAGAAAGAGACAAGCAATTATGAACCTGCAGTAAGGGGCTTAAAAGGGCATGGCACCTCAGGAACTAGATTACTGTAGCTACAGAATATTCTTCCTGATACCCTGAGATGAAGTAACAAAGATGCAAATCTGGCAGTCAAAGTCTTGTTATAAGGAGCTTAAGAAATGTGCATATTATCTACCATGAAACAGAAAAAAAGAATCAAGGTTATTCGAGTAGGGGAATGACATGTTTTAGAAAGACATTTTTTGATAACATTATGGAAGATGGATTATAGGCTGGAGGCAAAAGATAAGGCTTTTCTTTGTCAGCATGACAGATTATTTTATTAATAAAGCCCATAACTTACACACAGATCTATCCGAGATGAGACTGGTTCATCTCAACTTGTCCAAGGCTTTTGAAAAAATGGTGAGATTTTCATTATTGCTTTTGTTTATTTATCTGTGAAATGTGAGAGGCTGGCCCTCTATTTCTCCTGGTGAAATCTTTAGATAGGCGGAAAAAAGAAGTTGAAAAGGTCATCAATGACCTCTTTTACCTCGGTTTTATCTGCCTTTTGGAAGTTGTCTGTTCCAAAGCTATGAAACTCAACATCTCACCAATCCCTCATTTCACGGGGTTGGACAATGTGTGGAGAGAATGCCTCAGGCCTTCTTTGTCCATGAACAGGCTGGTTGTGACTCACAGTCTGAACATGAGGAAATGTTCATTTACTTTTTCATAGTCATGGCAATGAGACTTCTTTATACCCAAAGTACTATCCTCGCCTAAAGTGCCTGTTAAGAAGGTTATTTTCTCCCACAGGCAGGGAGCTGAATGTCAAAATACAATTCCAAGTGCTCCATCACCATTCGGATAGCCTCAGGAAGCTGAGGTTTTACAGCTGCCTGGAACCCACATGCTTCATGTGATGTAGATCAGCACTGTTAATTAGCTGTTTCAGGATTCTTAACGCCACATGGCTTTGGAAACACTTGTTAACCCACAGAAGGAGGGGGAGAGCTGGAAGCAATTGGACTACAGCCTGAATTTATTATAATTCAATTCAATAACCACCTTATCTTTCCAAATCCCTGTTCAGATCTGTTGAAAATTATAGTTGATTTAAGTTGTTCTTAGTGACACATCTTGAGAGAAGAGGGAGATTGCAGTTCAAGGCTTCTTAAAGCCACAGAAATGTGGAAAGCTGCAGAAAAGAATGGATCAATGGAACTTTCCGGACACATGCATGCAATTTTCCAGAGGCTACAAAATAGATGCCTGGGTGTGGGAGAGGGGAAGGCAGTTAATGTGGAAAGGCTCATGCAGAGTGTCCAGAACCCTGCATTTCTGTTCTCCCACCAAGAGAAGCATTGCCAACTCCCCCCACCCAACCCCCATCATTCTAACTGCACAGAGCTGGCACCCAATAAACCCATAATTCTTCTCAATACAATTCTCATGACATAACCTGACCAACCACATGAAACCTAATGGAGAAAACAACCGTTGTCACTGGCAACAAATGTAGGAGTTTGCATAGCAAGTAAACCACATACTTTACCCCACAGAGCAGCACGCTAGAGTACAACATGGAAAAACGTGGCACTGTCCTTTGTTATGCATGTGATATCATTACAAAAACAACTTCACAGGCAAGACCATGTCAAATCTTTAAAAGCATATGCCAAAGCTAATTGTGTTGACAACTGTCTCATAATAGCTTTTGCAAACTATTTTGTCTAAAGGTGGTTCTTGAAACAGCCATCTGTATGTCCACTAGTCATGAACAACAGCATCCCCTTCCTCTTCCTCATCCTCTAAAATAACACCAAAAAGGTGAAAAGGTGTCTCATAGCTCACCATCCTTGGCTGTTCTGTAGTGGGTCAGATTCCCTTCTGGGTACTAGGAGAGTCCAATGATCCAGACCTATATATCTTTGTGCCGCTTGCACATAATATGTTCCTGGAACACAGTAGGTGCTCAATAAATATTAGTTGAATGAATGAGTGAGTGAATCAATGAATGAAATGCTAGTTTTTAAGAAATATTCTAGTAAGAATTTTACTACAAGAAATTTGCTGATAGTCAAAAGTGAAAGCTAGCATTACTTAAATTTAGAGATAGTCTTTCCTGTGCCGTAGGCACTCTTATACTCTTCCTATATGCTTATGAAAGAACATTGATTAAGTTATGAACTAAGATATGTGCACATGGTATTGCAAAATGTAACTATGCCAGTTTTGAGAACAGAATGTCTTTGTAGTAGGTAAAATTTTCCAAAACATTGTATCCATATAAAAGTAGGCTCAATTTAAGACGTTAATTTGGTGCTAGAAAAATAAAATTTATATATTGTTTTAAATTTTCAGTGACTAAGTTTGTACAACATTTGTTCCTTTGAAATAGGTTCCTCCAAATACTGCCTTATTCATATGTTAGTAATAACTCAAACATGTTTTCAAATACTAATATTAAAACTAATTAGCTTAAAAAATAGAAAAGGTGATGCTTGGTTTACTACTGTACAGATTTGAAAAGTGCATGTGTCAACCTGTTTCACACCATGCCCTTCATTACATCCCTCTGTCAGGGCAGGTCAGATTTTATTCTTACTTTTTTCTTTCAGTCAGGAAGAACTGAAAGGAATTCGAGCCTTCCTTCTGCATATTTAGAATATCATTTGCACTGACTTTGATCTTTGGCTCTTAATCCATGAATGCCTGAGGACTTTGATTTATAACCATACACTTTAAAAGCACAATTCCATTTTCTTAATTTGGAAGCTGGTTTGGAGAGCAACACAGACATGTACGTCCTTGTTCTTTTGGAGGGTTATGGAATGTGGATGGAAATCCTCATTCCCTTCCCTGATTTGCAGTCACTTCCCTCTTACATATATGAGTCCCCAAATCTTTGTGAGGCCAGACAAGTTGCCCGGTTCTTACCTGGAATATAAAGAACAACATTTTGATTGGTGTCAGGGTCAATGAAACCCTGGTCACTTGATAATAAAGTGCCACATGTCAAATTGTGTTTCATATATAGACATACATGAATTGCATCCTGCTCCAATGTAGTTAGAAATTGACATCTTCCCTGTCATATAAAATGGATGTTTTAGACTAGAACACCACAAATGAATTGAAGATTGGGACAGGAATCTGAGGAAGGAAGACTAAAGACAGTGAAGGCCTGAGAGAAAAGGCAAGATGACGTAGCCCAGGGAAGAAAAGGATTATCTAATATATCTTTGATTAACAGACAGTGCTGTCTCACAGTGTTGGAAAACAGATGATTATTTTTATTCAGGACAGTATAGAATAAATGACCTTAATTTATAGATGTGGGTGCTGTTGATACTAATAATTTCTCAACTTGGGGTTACTCTCAAACTTGGCCACATATTGGAGCTTTACAGAAGCTGTGGAGCTTTTTCTGTAAAGCTGAGGAACTTTACAGAAAAACAGGTGCCTTGGTCCCACGGTCAAAGATCCTTATTTATTTGATTTGGTGTGTGGCACAGGAACTGAGATTTACAAAACTCTCTAGGTGATTCTAATATGCAGCAAAGGTTGAGGATGTAGCTGTCAATTGAGGAATACCAAAACCAGGCTCTCTGCTGGTGCCCGAGATTCTCCCCATTATAGTTTCTTGTGTTTAGACATTGTTTATGGAAGCTCCTGGTTGATATGAATTATATTGCTTTGAATAGAGTAATGTGCTAACAAATTCATACTAACATCTAGGCATCACATAGTTTGGAAGCGGCCAGGATTCAAAGGAAAGTTGGAGAGGGAGGAAAGAAGGAGTAGGGAAAGTACCAAAGCAGGGGTGAAGGGGCCAATATAAACCCACAGAACAAGAAGGAGATGTTGGGTCTTCACATTCTATTATATAAATAGGATTTAAGTTCCATTGTTTGTCATTGCTGGTCTTAACTCACATAAGACTTCAAACACATTATCACAAAATTCTCATGTATTGTTGAAGCAAAATTGATTATAATTTATTATTTCTTAAATGAATGCATAAATTATATCCCCTTGGTGGAAAGGATGCTGCCGGGGATTATATACATAACATACTGGTAAAGTGGAAGGGACCAATAGGACTTTTTACATTCCTTTACAAGCCCAAGAGTCTACGATTCTGAACTTCCAGGTCTTGCAGTTCTAGAAAAGATGGTAATGACTATAGTAGGCTATTTATGGGCCCATGAGAAGTGAAACATGCTACAAAAGTAAAATGAAGGAACCTCCTCTGAAATGTTTCTATAAAAAAGTAATATGTAACATGTAGTTAGACAGGAATGAGTTCTCGTGTTCAATAGCATAGTAGGGCGACTATAGTTAACAATATATTGTATATTTCAAAATAGCTTGAGGAGTCGAAATAATCCCAACACAGAGAAATGATGAATGTCTGAAGTGATGGATATCCTAAATTTTACCAATTTAATTATACATTCTATGCATGTATCAAATATCACATATACCCCCATAAACATGTACAATGATCACATATCAATTAAAAAGGGGAAAATAGATATGTTAGAAAAGAAAAAGAATAGTGATAAAAGTTTTTGCTTTTACAACTCAAAAAAAAAAAAAGTAATATGTGAGTCTATAAACAGTGGCTCATGCCTGTAGCTCCAGCTACTCGGTAAACTAAAGTGGGAAGATCGCTGGAGCCTAGGCAACACAGCAAGACCTCATCTCTAAACAAACAAACAAATAAACATACAAGTGATATGTGGCTGAAGAATAATCTCTCATTATATTGGATCATTATAATCTCTATATGTCAGTGTCTTTGGGGGGGACTTACTTCACCAAACATTTATTGAACACTTATGTGCTACACTTAAATTTCGGATTTGTCATGTTCCTTCTTAAAAAGTGGAGCCTAGGCCTAAGAAAAGCAGTAGCAATACATACATCAGAAAAAGCCTTTTATCTAGAAACTGTAAAGAACTTCTAATAATCAATCAAAACAGCAAAGTTCTTAGAAAATCATAAAGGAACAGGCACTTCAAATTAGCAGATGTTGGAAAGGTCAGTAAGCAGCAGTGTTCTATAGCTGTCCTGGACTGACTCATAAGTGCCTACTTCTAAATGTTCAGAAATTTGTTGAGCAAATTGTTAACCCAATCTATTATTTAAGATTTAATTATATAAACTTCCAATTAAATTATCTTACATTTGGTTGCCTATGATCTTGGAGTTATTTGTTGATTGCATCTGACGGAAACACTATATCATAATGTGTTACTGTACATCTTTTCCCAACTCTACATTGGCTCCTGTCACTTTGGTAGCTTGATACCAGCTTTGGTGGGGGTATTTATGCCATGAAAAATCAGCAAATGCTACAAATTAGGGATTGATTTTTGTTTTGTTGACTGTCTAGACTTAAGAAAGTGATGGAGAAAATGTTAATAATGCAGATTAAAGTTAAGTGTGTCATGTCTGTAGTCATCAGATTGTAAATAGCACAAAAACATTGAGGAAATGGTCTTCTAGAATTTTAAAACTATTACCTGATGCAGCAAAGAAATTGCCCTGGTCATTGACAAGTGAATGAAATCGCAACATAAATCATTGTTGTTTCACTTTTTTTTTTTTTTTTTTTTACTGGTTTATATAAACCAAAATACCAACCAACAGTCATGTAGGAGCCACACTCCTTTGTCAATTTTAACTGTAGTTTGGCTACCTATGTGGTCATCTATTCTATTACCGTCATTTTCATATAAAAACCTAGAGAGTAGCTGGGTCACTTCTGGTTCTAGGACAAGTGTGGCATAATCAGAACTAGACTCCAAGTCATTCAAGTGCTCTTTTAATCACACAAAATTATTTATTTAAGGATGCTGCAGCAACACTACTGTCAGACCAAGAGCCAATGAGTTTAAGAGTTCAGTCCTTATCTGTAGACCATTGATTTTGCTCAAGGTAAAAATTCACACAATAGTAACAGAGTCCTGACCAGGCATTACAAATTCTACACTGAAGTTTGAAGGAGGGACTAGGTAAGAAGGATAAAGGCTCAGCACAATCTATCTGTATTATAGGAAAAAGCAATTTAAAACATTTTACTGAGCAGTACCAGAACATTACTGAAAAAGAAAGTTAATGCCTTTTCGTTCTCAAAAGCCTTCTATAATCTTACGTATTGTCATATTAGAAATACTTCTGGGAAATGCTTGGTCAACTAAAATTGTTAAAGAGCTAAAATTGAACATTGACTTAGAAGCGAAGTGAAATATATCTTCCCACCTCTGTGAATTGTAATGGTAGCCACTGATGCTCTTCTTAATTTTTTCTACTGTGAAAAACAGAAGATATTCTTGAGAGAAAAAAAAGGCTTTGACAACTAGTACAGGGAAATTGATGGCAACATAAAGCTGTTTGAGGAAAAAATGTGGGATCTCGAACAGTTTGGGTAGGAGTGTAAATTAAATCATCCACTTTGAAGAACAATTTGGCAGTTTCTATTAAAATTTAAAAATGCTGATATCTTACCACTTAACAATCCTACTTCTAAGTATCTTAATATTATTTTAAAAAATACTTGGAATGCATACCCAATGAGTTTTGCATGGCTGTTCTTTACACATAATAGTGAAAAACTAGAAACCTGAATGCTTTTCAATAGGGAATTGGCTAAACGAACTACAAAATAGCCATACTATTGAATACTAGGCATCAGCTAAAACTAATAAGAGAGATCTTTGTTGAGTGAAAAAAGCGAGTTGCTACATGATCATTAAATATGACACTGTATTTTTTAAAAGCCTCAGAAAACAGTAATATATGTTCCTATAGGAATGTAATTATTCATGAAGTCAAATGGAAGTCTAGAATTTGCTGCCCAATATGGTAGCCACTAACCACACAAGGTTATTTAAATTTAAATTAATAAAACTAAATAAAAATAAACATTGATTTCCTCAATGGTACTAGTTCTATTTCAAGTGATAACAGCCACATGGCAGGTGCCCACTGTATTGGAGAGTGGAGATCTAGAAGGATAAACACAACTGATGATAGGTTACTCTGGGGAGAGGGCTGAGTTTAGGGATGGTTATCTATAGAAACTTTAGATTTCTGCACCACTTTTAGAATTTTTATGATGAGAATAGATCATATATTATCTGGATAATTTAAAATGAATACATTTGTAAAATTAAAGGCATGCCTATCAATAAGCTTTCTAAAACGTTTTAGACTTTTAGTAGATAGATCAGTGTAAATTGATTTGGGCACCTCAACCTTTTAGCCTGTTATCTATCACAAATCACACATAAAACACTACAACAAACAAAACCATTTCCTCCTCCTTCCTTACCTTTAACAAGTGTCTTCTGGGCACTTACTATATCCAGGCATTTAAAGTACAAGGATCATGGTGCAACTGCTGCTTAGACTGACGTGTTTTTACCACTGATGCAGCAAGAGGATTTCTGTGTTGTACATTGTTTTTTTCCCTTGTAACTGATTGAATAATTACTATTTGGCTTTATGCAATGTTTACATAATTACAGAATATAAATGGTGGTTATTAGACTCACTAGAATATATATCTTTATAATATTAGTGCCATAGGTACTCATATTCATTTTCATTAGGGCATAAAATAATAATTCCAGAAAAAATTTGAATTGGTATACATAATTTACAAATCATTTGAGCACTTCCAAGTCAGAATAACTTCTTTGAGAGCACCAGAAAGAAAAGCATATACCTTATTTATAGTTATTCACAGACTGACTATAAGACTAGATGTATAAAGTTGATGGGTGCACACTTTCTTGATTAATTCTTTGGATGATAGGTCAATAGTGTAGTAGTGAATCTTGAAGGTAAACATTGTTGGCAATGCTTCATAGTGTAGGGTAGACTGGACTGCAAGTCCTAGATGACTGTGAGCACAGCAAAGAATTTTGTGTCCCAGATCCACAAAGATCAGTATCCCCAGAGGACCCATAGAACCTAGCCCACAGCATCTGTCCCATTAAATGCTTGTAGAGTAATTAAATATATTACATCCAGGAGACCGTCAATAAGTCTTAAGATTTGCCTTTCAATTATGTAACCATCAATCTCAATTAATGATATAGAAACGCAGAGAATTTCATCACACTTGCAAAAGGGTTGGTTTCAACTTCTGTTAACTCTTTTTTGCCTCACCTTTCAAGAGTGCATTTAATATAGCAAAGTTCACTGCTAGAATCGAATCTTTCACTATGTATGTGCTCTTTTGAAAAATGGTATATGATTTTGTTATGTAATATTGTTGTGTGATAGAGCTTATTTTTTTAAAAAAGCATTATTTATTAAAATATCAGTAGCTGATTTAAACACCACACAAATGTCTGAATATAAAGAAATAGCATCACCTGGGTCCAAGTTAATTGCCTTTATTTGCTGTACTTCATTAGCCATCAATTCCTACATCCTCTAGTGCTGAGATACTCATGGGGTGATCCATGGACCAGCAACAACATCACCTGGGAACTTTAGAAATTCAGAATCTCCAGCTTCACCCCAGATGTACTGAATCAGAATCTTCATTTTAGCGTGGTGATTTCTAGTATGTTTAAGTTTGAAAGCAATCGTCTGGCCTCAGTTGCCTTTATGCATCTTCTCACCCACAGTGCCATCTAGTCCAGTATTTCCCTGGCCTCTTAGTCTGTCCACAGCCTTCCAACAGGCAAGCTTTCCATAGTGTTGTCATTTAGACTCACCACCCTCTCATAGTCTCTGCTGAGGGTTATGGCTTTTACATGTGGGTATATACCAATCACAAAATAGGGTGGAATTCACCTGACAGCAGGAGCATAACAATAACCTTGAGTAATGGAGGCTAGTACCAGGGCAGCTAGTACCAGGACAAATTTGTCATTCTGCTGGCAGCATTCTGTTTGATTGAAGTTCAATACAAGAGGAAAAATAAAAGCACACCAGAAGACCAGGAACATTTGCATTATCTATCATCTAAAACCTCCCTGAATACAAGGAGATGTTTGTAGCAAGTCAAGTTAAATGTTCCTGGAAACATCCGTCTCTGGATATGCTGGAGGATACAGGTGGATTTAGACCCAAGCAAGCCTGCATATTAAAAGACTGAGAGATCTTATGAGAAAATCCATTTAATTATATTCAACCCAGCCCAATATATATTTTGAACCGCAAAGTGCTACTTTTTTCATGCAACATTCATTAAAATTGGGCAAAACTTGTTCTTGTGGTGGGAAATGCTTTTGAAACATGAGTGCAGAGGTTTCTCAAATTGCCTAAAAGGTAACTTAAGCCCTGATGTTTCAGAAAATCTGACTTATTATGTAACAGTGAATATACCTGTGTAATGTCAGTATTTTAGAAGTAAAACAATCCTTTGATTCCAAATATTAAATTAACTTAGGCATTGCTCTCCCACTCTGTCTCCCAAGCTGTGACTCAGATGTCAGAACAAATTTTTTACCTAGTTAGGGAAGGAATTTTCACAAGTTTCAGGGCCATAAAAAACATCAGTAAGACACCTATTTAGTGCAGCACTCTCTTGTTTGCCATCCTCAATTTCTTAAACGTTGAATATATTTTTTCTGTCGCTCTTCTTGAAGCATTATCTGTGGTATATGATAACAGCATATGCAAATGGAAGAGACTGTATTTGTCTCAGGATGCACTTGATTATGATTTTTCTTAAATGGCAATTGGAACTTGCAATCAAAGACTAGGATCTGGTCTTTTTTATGTTATAAAACTGTAAGGTGGGAGGGGGCAGAGGGATGGGCACATTGACACCTAATGGGTGCAGTGCACCCTCTGGGGGATGGACATGCTTGAGACTCTGACTCAGGTGGGACAAAGGCAATATATGTAACCTAAACATTTGAACCCCTGTAATATGCTGAGATAAAAAAAAAAAAAAACTGTAGTAAAGTTATATGACTTTGTAGTGGAAAATTGAGTTCCAGGGAAGTTGAATGAACTTGTTCAAGGTGACTTAGCTAATTAATTACAGAATGGAAGTAAAACTCTCGTTTCTATAATGCCTTTTGCAAAGCATCCTACATAAACACCTAGGTTTCAAAGGTTCCTCGTGATTAGGTATGAAAATGTTATCCCTGAAAGTATAATTTGATTGCGAGAAATCATTTTTTATATATGTTAAACTTTAGAAAAAAAATTCCAACTACAATTATAAACCTCTAAATTATAGACACTTTCAGTTAAATACACTGTTTGTTTCATAAAAACCATATCCAAAAAACCAGAATGACTGAAACAGATGTTATGTGTGGGGGTCAGAGGGAAATTTTCCAGTTATGTTACGCTAATATGAGAAAGACTCTAAAAATCCTTTCTTGTGGGCTGGTTGGGGATCAGTACAGAAAATAAAAGAGAGAGATGAGTTCCTTGGTGTCAGGTTTTGAAAAGATGACTGTTGTGTTATATTCCTCTGAGCTTAGGATATACTTTAAATTTTGCCCAGTATCATGTTTATTATGTGGACAAAGACAATAAACATTTGTTTCTTCTTATCAACTTTCATTACATTACTAACAAAGACTCTAAAGGCCTACTCAAGTAGTTTTGTGCACTGTTACTTTTAATACAATGAACAATTTTGGGGAGTTTGGAGATCTTCTGGTTATGACCCCTGAAGAAGTTATTTAACTTTTATTTTGTGTATCAGTTTTCTTAACTTTAAAACATGGGTAACAGTAACTGCTTATTTAGAGTGATTGTGATCATCAAATAACAATTATGCAAAGTACTTATGCTTAGTGCACTAGTATTCTGCACTTATATCTAGTAGTTTTTTCAATAATTCAATAGGGTAAGGGATGCTCTACTGTAGATATAATGGGATATAGGATTTTTGTCTTGTTTCGTTGGTAAGTTGAAGGCAAAATGCATGGCTATTCTTCTCACTGAAAGAAGACCCAGAAATGTAGGGTATTATAATATGTTAAAAATGTAGTGGCCATTGAACATTTTGTCTTTATTGAAATTTTATTAATATTTAGGGAGGGCATTCTGGGGTTTCATTTTAGCAAAGTAATTAGGAATAATTTCTTTTCATTATTGGAAGCTTTTTAAAGTGAATGTATCATGAGGACAGGGAGGGTTCTTAAGTTGTATTGCAATTTTTCTCAGAAATAAAATAAACATGCTATCTGAATATTGCTGGTATAAGTTGTACCCAAAAAATGTTGTTTTTTCAATTAAAAATATGACTTACTATTTCAGTACAGATCTCTCTAACATTTAGTTTAAATTTAAGAAGAAACCTATTTGACTCGGTTTGATCTTTTTTTTAAAATTTCAGTATATTATGGGGGTACAAACATTTTGCCTTTGCCTCACCCAAGCCTGAGCTAGAAGCTTGCCCTTCCCCCATACAGTGTGCTCCGTCTCCATTAGTTATGAGTTTACCCATCCCCCACCCTCAACCTGACTGACACCCAATGAATATTACTACCATGTGAGCACCTTAGTGTTGATCAGTTAGTACCAATTTGATGGTGAGTACATGTGGTACTTGTTTTTCCATTCTTATGATACCTCACTTTGAAGGATGTGTTTAAGCTCTATCTAGGATAATATAAGAAGTGCTAGATCATCATTGTTTTTGTAGTTGAGTAGTATTCCATGGTATACATATACCACATTTTATTAATCCATTCATATATTGAGGTGCACTTGGGTTGTTTTCACATCTTTGTAGTAGTAAATTGTGCTGCTATAAACATTGGAGTGCAGATATCTTTAATTATAGAATGTCTTTTTCTCCTTTGGGTAGATACCTAGTAGTAGGATTGCTGGATCAAATTATATTTCCATTTTTGGCTCTTTGAGATATCTCTAAATTATTTTCCACAGGGGTTGTACTAATTTTCAGTCCTACCAGCAGTGTTAAATGTGTTCCTATCTCTCCACATCCATGCCAGCATTTGTTGTTTTGGGACTTTTTGATAAAGACCATTCTCACTAGAGTTAGGTGATATCTCATTGTGGTTTTGATTTGCATTTTCCTAATGATTAGAGATGTTGAGCATTTTTTATTATGTTTACTGGCCATTATTCTGTCTTTTTGGTTTGATGTTTTTATTAAAACCAATTGAGCTTAGAAGAACACATTGTATGTTCAAAATGTAGCTCTTATATAAATCAAGACATATATTTGTTTTGTTCAATAAACTCTAGATACTCTTAAAAATATTAAGCTTTTAAAGATTAATTAAGTGTACCATACTTAATTAGATGGAATGTATAAAAAATGCCCAATCAATTTTTGATATGTCTATTGCCTTACAAGCTCAAAAATAGCCAGTGAACAAATCCTTCTAATTCTTGGTTCATTAGCCCCCTTATTTCCATTTCAATGTAACTTCATATTGAATAGGAATTGTTGAAATTAACAGCCTTTAGAATCCTTCTTTTACAAATTATATTATGTATTGTCACCAGATTAAATTTATTTGAATACATATTTGAAATATGTATATTATTTACTTCCATATCAAGTAAATTTTGCTGATTTTTCCATAGTAAAGAGTCTAAAAATCCAACATTTCTTACCTTTCTCAACTACTATATCCCCCAAACTATTATTATTATTATTCCACATGTACCTTCTTTGAAGATTTAATTCAAGCCCTTCTTTCTTGAGTTTTTCTTCATATTCTAGATATTTATTCATTGTTCCTTGTAACCACTGAGGCACCATTTGTTTCTATTATTAATTTGATACTCAGTATTTATTTTCTTTGTTCTCTTTTAAAGAAGATTTTTAAAAAATGTCTTCCAACTAGCCCAAAACTTAATAAAATGATGATGATGATTTGAAAAGCTGTGTTCTCTATAGTGCACAGATATATTTTTATATATATGGATGATATAATTTTTATCATCAAAATTTATAACACACATTCTAAATGAAAAATAATCATGATGAAAATTTAAGATAAAATGATTTTAGAATATGTTATTTGGCAAAGTGGAAAACTATCATGGAGTTTAATGAAAATTCCTACATATTGAAGGAGTGCAGGCATATGGATGAAAAAAAAAACACCTCAGGAATTCCACCTCTAGCTGCCCTTATTGAATACCATGCCTCTGTAAGAACTTCATGACTTGGCAGGCTTCACAGGTTGTCACGGTTTATGTTCTTAGTGCTGCCAAGGACAAAATTTAGTGTTAACTGGGCCAAGAACTCAGGGGTCTCAGATGTCTACTATTTTCCATAGAAATAACCATAATTGATTTTAAATATCAAATCAGCTTTCTTTTTGGGGTGATGCAGTGTAGTTCAAAATAAGAGAGGCCCTGATACTTCATGGACACAGATTCAAATACCATTTCTGCCATTGTTGAACAATATGACCTTTAGCAAGTTATTTAACTTCCTTATACCCCCATGATAAAACAATTGTACAAAAACAACATCCTAAGGGTGATTGTAAGAATTAAATAAAATAAAATACAAAATTCTTATATCTACTTGTATCTAGAGTTGATATCTGCTAAGGGTAAATTTCTGAGTTTCTTGTATCACCTAGTAGTAGATATTATTTATTGAGCACTTATTCTGTACCAGGCACTCTTCGAAATACTTTATATCATTGGTATTAACACATTTAATCCTTGGAGCATTCTTACACAATAGCCACTATCATCATCATCACATCATCATCATCGTCACCATCATTCTGTTTCACAGATAAGGAATTGAGCCACAGACAAGTAAAGTGACACAGCCAGTGAGTGGCACTGCTGGGATCCAAAACAAGCTTTTTGGCTCCAAGCACACTGCACATCCTGTTAACCACTAGACAACATAACCTCTCCCACTATCAGGTTGTTTCCACGGACTACGTCTTACGGGCTATTTGAAAGCTATCTTATTTTAATACATATTTACCTAATTAAAACATAGTTGGGAGAAGTGTATGATGTTTTCCACAGTCAAGTATAAATCATTTTAATTTATTCATTCCTTTGAGTGAGCCCTACCACTGCTCCCTTTCAACTGTGGGACAACCAGCCTTGCTTGTCCTTACGGAGACAAGGGTACACTTTCCAATCTTTGTCTCAGAATCTGTGCAAATCTTGTCTTCTTTGTTTTACTGCCTATAAATAATTAGTGAAACAAAACGTTTTCAAGGATTCCAAATAACCTAAAAAAATTTTTTTTTGGAAATCCACAAAGAGGTATCTAGGAAAACTTTTATGAAGTTAACAGATATTATCTGCTGTTCTAGATGTGGGTGACTTTATCAAAACATTTCACCCACTTTCAAATTTCCACTTGTTAAAACCTAAGGCCTTATTTGGCTGTCACTTACAGTACAATGTTTTTCAGACAAGTTCTTGGCAACTAATTTTAAAGAGATTTTGTGAAAAGGCAAGCTGTGGAGTGCTCCTGCTGAAAGAGCTCCTTCTGACCCTCTGCGTTAGCGTAAAAAAAAAAAATTGCCAGTCTATCCAAACCTTACTCCCCTTGCTTATCTTCAGAATTTTATAATTTGCATTTTCTAAGGTAGTGATTTTCAAGCATAATTTGGAAACACTGCAGGGTTTTTTAAGTTGTTTTTCAAGGGAATGGCAAAGAAGTCTCAAAAAAAATTCTTTTTAAGTTTTAAAAAGCAGCATACATTTCATATATTATTTGGGCAATTCAGGAAGGTCTTTGTAGATGTTAGGAAATTGTACTACTAATAATGATAGTATATGGGGACCTGCAAAGAGACTGCCAATCCTGTTTGTACAATGGAATCCCTTAACACACACTGAAGCAGTGAGAAATTTGTAGAATGCCTTCATTCAGGTTTAGTCCATGTTTAACCACAATGCTTAAATATTTTTTAATGGATTACTGTTATATCTTCTATTTTAGCTTGGTTGTGACCATCAACAAAGTGCCAAGTCTCTGTGAGCATCCTAAATGACATACTATTTATGAGGAGACCAGCATGTAAATATTAATAGTTTACCCTCATTAAGTATTCTCTACAAGGTCACGGAAGGCAAGAACTAGAACCTAGAATCCCTTCATATATATATATATATATATATATATATATATATATATATACACACTACATATATACATATTCCCAATTTGTAGCCCATATCATTCTTAGTAGCATCATTCCTTGACTTGGTCACTAAGAGTAACTTTCTCTACTTAGAGCCAGACATTTAAGTATGTCTAACCTCTAGGCTCTTATCTGGGCACTTGGGCTACACTTCTTCCTGCGATGGTTTTGTACAGGTCATCTATCCCACTACACTATAAGCTCCCTGAGGACAGACACAGCATCAAGCTAATCTTTAAATACCCTAGAGCTCTTAGTGCATGGCAAAAATAAATACCCACAGATGTTTATTGAATGGAAGTGAGTCTTTAGAAAGTAGAATTTTTTTCTAAAAAAAAAGTTTTTGCCATGTCAGTATACTGCGTATTAGTTTTTCTCACTTTAGCCTATAGTCTACATTTTATTTATTTTTTTTTTTATTTTTATTTTTTTTTTATTTTGAAATTTGTTTCCCCTGGATATAGTCTACATTTTATATCTATTGACTGCTAGGCTTTTTTTTTCCCCCACAAAACTTGCTTCTTTATTTCATTCGCACATTCTCGTTTTTTCATCTTGGAGTGTACTTCTTTCTTAACCTTCTTTCCATTAAGTTTTGAAACCCCTCCCCTTCAAGCTTTATTTCACTTCAGAGTTCCCTCATCACATATACGTATTATTTTCATTGTATTTTTCTGCACCTGATTATATCACTTTCCAGGTGTTCTAGTGTCTTTTCCTAAGACTTGTCTAGTCCTTTTACTAAGTTACAAGCTCTTTGAGAGCAAGCATTGCTTATTTGTTTTGCAGAACTCCTAGTGCAGTTGCCAACCCCTCATCCCACTTTATAGAAATATATATATACACTTTATATTTATTTTGTAGAATATATACACATTATAATATACATATATAAGGATATATATATATAGAGAGATAGATATACATATCCTTTTAATTCACTAAGAGACCTTGTCACTAAATGTCACACTGATGAAACCTCTTATATTGGTAAAAATTCTTTGGGAATAAGAATAATCAAACCCTGATTTTTCAAATTCAAATATTTGTCTAACATTTTTTGATAATGTCACAGCACACATCACATATCCCATTGAATTGTTGTAGGTATATTCACAGGAGAGATGCACTAAGTGGTTGACACTGTGCTTCTCTGAACAGAACCTCAGAATATCCTTTTCTATAACATTTTAAAGGCAAGGAATTGAAACTTAAGGTGGAGAAACCAAGAGAAGAGATAGGAGAAACTTGTTAAATTGACCTAATAGTAATCATAGCAACCAAAAAAAGACTCAGACTATTCTGGTTTCCATTTTGTCTGGATGCATTTTGTAGCTCCTTCTGAAGATATTGTGTATTTTAAAAATGTAAAATACTCTTAGATGCTAAGAAATGTGATTTGATGAACTAGGCTGCTAGGAACATCCCTATTCAAAGATTTGGTGGATTCCTTTCAAATGCTTTTTAATGTCTGCACTCCTAGTGTTCACATAAATAAGATTTAATAGGTTTTACCACTTACTTTCCTGTTATAACATTTATACTTCTTTCCAATAGCAAAATAATTTCTTCTCTTTTATTTTAAAATCCCTCTGAATAAGTTTGTTGAAATTATATTCATCACATATTAAAATCTTACATTAAAAAACAATAAAGGAAATCATGAAAAGCTAGATGTATTTCACTCTTTTATAGTTGAATTCATAAAATTGTATATATCATAAATAGTAATTGAAACTTTATAATCATTTTTAACTACTCATAAAAACAGTCCCTCTGGATGGGCATTAGTTTAAATGCAAAGAGATAACAAATATCTTTCGTGAGTCTGAATAGTGTTGTTCAGTGTTTTGAAAGGGTCTTTTATTAACAACTTTGCAGAACACAACAGCAACCTGTAATGTGTTCCATGTGTAGCATTTTTAAACCTTTTGTTTGTTTCCAACTGGGGGAGGGGGGAGTCCATTTTATTCTCTTGGGATTTGTCTTACAAGGTGCATCAAATTGAGATTAGTAAGCAGGAAAATATTTCTCCTTGCCTAGCTGGTGCTTGTTTATTCTTCATATATGTATTAATATAAAGCACGCCAAAGGACTAGCAATTTTCTTTTATGAACGTAGCCTGTAGAGAGATAAATAGCCCTGCGGGAGAGGAAGGTCAAGTTCAAAGTTTTTCTTTCCTTTGGATTCAGGAATAAGCACATGGAAAGACCAGCCAAACAACAGAGCAGCAGGCATCTGATGGTTAAGCCCTCCCCCCCAGGACTTTTTATGTACATAAGCAGAAGTCACTCCAGCAGCTGCGGCGCATTAGTTCCAATAGTTTAACAGGCGGCTTTGTAGCGCTGACAAAAGCCCTGCTAGCGCGGTGGCTTCCCTCCATGTTCCTTTGCCATGCGAGCTCGTCAGTGATCTTTGGCAGGGGCTCGGGAGTCGGAGAGGAGGGGTGACGTTTAGCAGGCTTCCGCTGAGCAGTGCGCTCGCCTCGTCGGCACCCGGCCCCGTCGCCACGGAGAGACTGAGGCAGGGGACCGAATGAACTAACAGCAGCTGGATCCGACCCGCTTCCCTGGACATTTCGCGGACTCCGAGCCACAGAATCCCTGGAAAGAGGCCAGGCAACCACGTTGCCCTGGATTGCTGCCAACTGTACAAAGTTGACCAGGAAAAAATGGCCCAGCAGACGACGAGCCCGGACACCTTGACAGTACCTGAAGTGGATAACCCGCATTGTCCAAACCCGTGGCTGAACGAGGACCTCGTGAAATCTTTGCGGGAAAACCTGTTGCAGCACGAGAAGTCCAAGACCGCGAGGAAATCGGCGTCCCCCAAGCTGTCTCCGGTGATTTCTCCGCGAAATTCCCCCAGGCTCCTGCGCAGGATGCTTCTCAGCAGCAACATCCCCAAGCAGCGGCGCTTCACCGTGGCTCATACGTGGTAAGGCTCGCACCGCCCGCGCGGAAATGGTGGCCGTCGCCCTGCGGGTGACTTTTGTTCCTCCCGCCTTTGATTTCGGGGGTGGGGAGGAAGGATCACCATCATGCCTCACCTGAAATTTATCGGAAGTGGTCTCCTTTAACAGCAAACCCCACAAATGCCCCGGGCAGGGCAAGGATCCTGGGGATCGGTAATAGGAGTGGCTGAGGTGGGGGCGCCTCTCAAAGTTCAATTCCTATTGCAAGTTCCTACAAGAAAATTGGCTTCCAGATGTCAAATGAGAGTGCAGTTTCACTCCCGTACCTACGTGGTGGCGTTTATTTGATTTCTTAAACTAATATGCCTGCCAGGTTCTCCAACAGCCTAGGAAAGAAAGGATCAGAAACGGGTGGGGTGGGGTGGAGAGGAATCATAGTTTGCTTTCTCTCCTGCACTACCCCATCTGCACTTTGACAGACAAAGATGCATATAGCATGTGTATTTGTGTGTTTAAACAGGCTGTCCCCATAAAGTCCTTCCTCACTACTGAATTTAATATGCAGTATTTATAAACCCAAACATGCCTTTTACAAAGGAAAGAAGAAAGAGATGAGGAATTCAGTGCCAAAAGTTGCAGGCTGGCTCTTGGTAGCATTGTTGTGTTCTTCGGATTTGGATGGTTAGAATATTTTGCCAATATTTTTATCTTTCTTTTTTAAAAAAATATTTTTATCTTCTTTGTAATAGGTGAAGTTATTTTATGCATATGCTTCCATGTATTTTTCTGGAGGATTCTTGATGTTTTCCTGCTCTTGAAAAAACAAAAATTGAAATAAACCCATTGTGTGTAGTTTCTGCCTCAGAAGACATGATTCCAGGATCTGATCAGTGGGTCTGAGTTCAGTGGGTCTGTGATACATAGTTGGTTACTTTTAGGTAGTGGTAGGTTGTACACACCACCTTGACATTTTGGTAAGATGAGTATAAATTATGATAAAGAAAACAGCATAACAAAGAGAAAACAAGAGTATTAGTTGAGAAACTGTCTGCCTGAATAATTTTTATATAGTTTTTCCGTAGCAAACCAAAAAGTATGCCAGGCATGGGGGTTGGGGGGGGTACCCAACTAGACTTCTAGGAAGAAAGCAGTAAAAGTAAAGAGAATCAAAATCTAAACTAGTGACATGGCTGCACCCAGGCATGCATTGTAGATGAATGCAGATGACAAAGGAAATAAAAGGCATGTCACACCCAAAGACATGTCCAGCTTCACAATTCTGATTTTAAGTAACTATATCTCTGATCAGAAAAGTGTTTTATCTCCAAGATTTTAATAGCTAGATGGCATTTCTGAGTTTAGATACAATGGTCATAAGAGGAGTAAGACAAATATTGCCTTTTTCAGTCTCGAAGAAATTATTGGGAAATGATGACTTCTCTCTGACGAAGGTTGTGTTGAAAAAAATTTGTCAGCAACTAGCAGTGAATAAAAAAAGGCATAGATAAACACTTCAGATGCTCTGAAGGAGAGGGTTGGCTCAAGACCAGATGTCGGGTGCCAAAGCAGGAAAACTGGCTTGAGTTCATAAGGAGCCAGGACCAGAATTTTCGTATCCAGTGTCTCTTTTGGTCGAGCTGCTTTATCATTGTATCTCCTAAATTGTACCTCTTGCTCAATGGAAGATCCTCAACTCAGCTGCTTGATTTCAGTCTAAGTGAAGCAACCTAGAGTTCAGCTGAAGGTTATCTGAACTATTTGGACACGTTGAGATGTAAGGAAGGCAGGAAATCTCAGGAAAACAGGCTCCCTTTTGAAATTTCTGGCACTTCCTTTTCTGGTGCTGTTTGGAAAAACGCCAAGAATACAGTTTCTACCAATATTTCATTTTGGTGTATCAGGTCTCAGTCAGACCAGGGAAGCATAAAGAGACCCATGGAAATGAAAAATAAAAACCATGGTATCAATTTTTAGTAACTTGGACGCAGTTTCCCTCATGAACTAAAACCATCCAGCAAGGGAGTTGGAAAGAGTATCTCAAATTTTCCTTATTGGTTCCATGAGCCCCAAGAATATCCACAGGCATCTTTTGATAACTACCATCCCATCTGTGCTTTAAAATTTGTACTAAGCACTATGCAGAATTTAAAAAATATATTTCAAATTGTTCTGATATCTATATCTATATATATCTTTATATAAGTTATATATATAGATATATGTTTGATACTTGCTGCTATTACTAGCACACTCAAATCCTCTGCCTCTCCTTAATTGAAATTATCAGCCATTTAAATACATGCCTTGTATGTTCCTGCCTCTGAGTGTGGGTTCCTGCTCCTGGTATTCCCCTCCATTTAATATGCACACATTTAATATCTACTAAGTCTAACATGTTTAGTTTGTATCTAATGATTATAAAGTTGAGCAAGAACTATTTCTTGGTTTCAAATAATTTACACTTTAGTAGACAAAGTGAATCATACTCTAAGGCATCTGTTTTAGTTAAGGTAATTTTGTTCTACAAAATACTCTCTGAATGTCAGTGGATTGACACAGTGAATGTTTATTTCTTACTTTGTCTATCCATGGATAGGCAGCCTGCCCTGGGGTGCTGCAGGGATGAGGAATCCTACCATTTTGTGGTTCCACTGTTTGGAACACGTGATTCCCAAGGTTACCAGCCTTAGCTGAATCAGGGGACAGACCACAAAGGATGGCATGAGTGAGTTTTTATGAGGCAGGCCTAGAAGCACACACGTCACTTGTACTGGTATTCTTCTGGCTAGAGTTTAGTTCTGTGACCACAGTTAACTTCAAAGGAGGCTAGGAAACATATCTCAGATCAAAAAATAAAGTAAAACAGATCTGGTGAAGAGCTAGCCCATTTATATCGCAGTTTGTTAATAGCTACCTGGTTTACTCTCTCAATCATAGTTGAATTCCTTAGCATAGCGTTTGTGACAATGAGGCCTTGAACCTCTCTCTGCAAACCTCCTGCATGAAGATTATGCAGAAACAATTCTATTATTTGACAGGTCTATTGAGTGGAAAGACCTGCTTATAAAGAGTTGAAGTTAGTTTCCCTGTAACTATCATCCATGGATCCAGGATCTGTTTTAGGAGCCCTACAGTTTGAATTTTCACTTTCTTCCATGTAGTTCTTAATGCAAGTGGCTTGGAATAACCCACCAGAGAGCCAAGACCTTGTTCTTTTCATCTTGGTATACTCATGCTTAGCATGATGGCTGGTCAGTGGTGGATGCTTAATAAATATCTGTTAGATAAATTCCTTAATCAATACTTTAGTGTTCTCATGCTTTTTAAAAAGTCTTTTCAAACGAAACACCTGGTTATTTCACCTTTATTTGTTTTATTTACCAGGTTAATCCTGGTTGTTCTTATCGAGACTTCATTTGGGTTTTCATAACCCATTTAAAGAGTAGCATGCTCAGTTCATATAATACTCCAGGTGCTGTATCTCTCAGAGAGCATCTAAACAGCCAGAAACCAGACTACTTAAGCTTAACTTCTCACTTCCCAATTTCTAACCATTGTGTGACTTAGGACAAGTTACTTTAACATGTGCTTCAGTTTCCCTGTTACCCAATTTCCTGGGAATAGTATCTATTTGGAGTTGTGGTTTAAGTGCAATTATGTATAAACTTAAGTGTGTTGCACTGGGCCGGACACTTAGTGAGTGCCATTATAAGCTAATACTTTTCTTATTATGTAGTATATGGCCATTATGCCAGCCTTGGTCTACATGATCCTTTAGGATCATGTTTAAATTTCTAGATTATTATCCTGTCAGTGGCTTGTGAATGAACTGGAGTGAAGCAGAGGGAACATATGTGAAGAGACAAGCATTCAAAGGAATAGTGTACATCAGTTTATGACTATAGGAGAGGAGAAAGGCAGGAAACAGAGGCATTTTTGAGGCAGAACCATAGGGTTCATTGCCTCTTCTCTGCCCACTCCCGTTCTACATCTTTCAAGTCCGCACTCTTTCTGAGAACTCCCTCCAGTTTTTCCAACTGAAAATAATCTGTTACTGCTTCAAATTTCCATAGCATATCTTGCCTTGCTATTCTATTAATGCTTATTAGTAGTCATTATATCACTAGCGAATATGTATGGAACACTGGTATTTGTGTTAGGATTAGAACCCTTTGTGTCTCTGCTTTTCACTACTCCATTTTGCTATTTTCATTTACTATATGATACTTTGTAGTCTACTGATTGTATACATGACTCAGATTTCATCTGAGTAGGGGATTCCCTCTGACATCAGCAGGAACTCCAAGGTCAGTGGAATTTCTGGTGAAGAAAACTTCCATTACTAGTTTGTTTTAGGAAAATCAGTCAGAAAATTCTTTATATTTTTTACACTTTTCTCCTCATTAAATTTTAAACACATTTTGGGGGAATTAGGACTAAATAAAGTCATGAAAGAACATTTAGAACTGATGGTTTTCAGTCTTTGATAACTTAAAAGTTACTGTTTGGTCTAACTTAAATCACAAAACCTCTGGTTTTTTGTCACACATTCTTTGTAAAAGTAATTTAATATTATAATCACTTTTAAGTTATATATTTTTCATATTTCTGTAATATATCCATATGTCCACCACCTAGATTTTAAAAAGTCTATATTTTACCATTATTTGTATCAGTTCTTTTTTTAAAGAATTAAATGTTATAAAAACTGCTAAAGCCATCCTCATCCTATTCTCCTGTCTTCCCAGAGGATCCTGAAGTCAGTATGTTCTTCCTTGCATGTCTTCATATTTTAACTTCATATATCTGTGCTCTGTGTATGTACCATTTCATACATACTATACTATACCATACTATACAGTGAAAAAGAGCAAAGAATATATCTCTCATATATATATTCATTTATATATATATATATATATCCCTTAGCAACATCCTCTTTATTACTCCATATTATGGCAATTGAGCTATATCGATGCACATAGACCTGGATCATTCATTTAAACTACCAAACAGTATATAGTTATGCACACATAAAGATGTTTTGATTAACAATGGACTATGTATACAAAGGCAGTCTCATAAAATTATAATGGACCTGAAAAATTCCTATCACCTAGTGAACTCATGGCACAAAACATAATTCATGCATTTGTGGAGATGCTAGTATAAACAAATCTGCTCTGCTGACAGTCATATAAAAGTACAGCCCATATAACTATATATAGTATATAATACTTGATAATGATAATAACTGACTATGTTATTGCTTTATATATTTACTATACTATACTTTTTATCATTATTTTAGAGTGTAAATAGAGTATTTTTAACTTATAAAAAAAGTTATAAAAATCATTTTAAAAAGTTTACTGTAAAACGGCCTTAGGCAATTCCTTCAGGAGGTATTCCAGAAGAAGGCCTGGCTAGCATAGGAGATGACAGCTTCCTGTGTGTTATTGCCCCTGAAGATCTTTCAGTGGGACAAGATGTGGAGGTGGAGGACAATGAAACTGGTGATCTTGACCCTGTGCAGGCTTAGGCTAATGTGTGTGTTTGTGTCTTAGTTTTTAACAAAATAATATAAAAAGTAAAAAAAAAAAATCTAAAATTTTGAAAATAAAAATGCTTATAGAAGAAAGATATACAGAAATCAAATATTTTTGTTGAGCTGTACAATGTGTTTGTTTTAAGCTAAGTATTATGACAAAAGAGTCAAAAAGTTAAAAAAACAAACAACTTCTATAAAGTAAAAAGGTTATAGTAAGTTCAAGTTAATTTATTATTGAAACAAAGAGAATTTTTTAATAAATTTAGTGTAGCCTAAGTATACAATGCTTATAAAGTCTACAATAGTGTACAGCAATGCCCTAGGCCTTCATGTTCACTCAATTCACTCATCTCTCACTCGCTGACTCATACAGGGCAACTTCCAGTTCTGCAGGCTCAATTCATGGTTAAGTGCCCTAAAGAGGTTAACATTTTTTATCTTTGATATCATATTTTTACTCTACCCTTTCTATGTTTATATCTGTTCAGATATACAAATACTTAACCATTATGTTAAAATTGCCTGCAGTATTCAGGATAGCAACATGCTATTGCCTAGGAGCAATAGGCTATCCAGGTGTCCCCAAACTATGGCCCGCAGGCCACATGTGGGTGTTTTTGCCTGTTTGTTTTTTTACTTCAAAATAAGATATGTGCAGTGTGCATAGGAATTTGTTCATAGTTTTTTTTTAAACTATAGTCCAGCCCTCCAATGGTCTGAGGGACAGTGAACTGGCCCCCTGTTTAAAAAGTTTGAGGACCCCTGTGACACCATAGACCACAACGAAGCATTTCTCAGAATTTATCCTAGTCATTAAGTGATGCATGAATGTACATTGATTTGCCTCTAAAAAGTCAATTGTTTATCTAATTTTAGATCATTGTTACTATAGTCTTCAGTATCATACTCTAAGTGTAGCTAGATAAATGGTTTTGGCCATAATTTTTGTTTGTTATAAATTTCTCTTTATCAGGCATTGGCATAGACATAAAGTTGGTAATGTTTAAAGTAAACATTTGCTTTCTTGAGTCATGATTTCTTCAGCAACTGTAGTTCCTTTTATTGTTGTTAAGAGAGAAATATAAATTTTCTTCAAGTCACAGAAGGAGAAAGAAACCATTTGTAACCTGTAGAGGAGAAATCCAGCCATTTAGAGTTTGTAGGTTAAACACACACACACACACACACACACACACACACACACACAGATTTTCAAAGCCATTATTTAGTGATTCTATTCAAGGACTGTCTCTCACTTGTTTCATCTTTCCTCCATTTGCCCCACTTAACTTTAAAGTCATCTCTTCTCTGTCTCTTATGGTGACAATACCCAGAGAAGAGCATTGCTGGTACTCTCCTGGGAGCTAGGAACCCAGAGGAGGGCTGCAGGTAAAGGAGGTGGGGGAAGTTTCCAGAGGAAATCGCCTGAGGAGCACACCAGGAAGTACTGGCACATTTGGGCGGAGCCAGTCAGCTCTAGTCTTTAGCCATGGCCATGGCGTAATTGACTGTTGTCCTCAGTGGCAATCATGGGAGGTGGAGGCGCTTAAAGTAGAGGGTGTCTCTAACTTTTGAAAGGCATTTGAAAGACATTATTGCCCTTCCTCAAATCAGAAGACCCCAAGAAGACATTCTTCTTAAAGAACATGTTAACTGACTTGTAATATTAAAGAAATTACTAAGATTAAATTATGACAATTTGTAAGGAAAAAAATGAAGAAAACGTTGAATGACCTCTCAGCTTATTACACTGTGCACTTCCCATGATCATTGACATTTCCCTTAAAGAAAAAGATATGAAGCCTATCTCTATGAGCTGAAGCCATTGCTACTCGTGGTGAAATAAAAATTATTATTTGTATAAATATCTCTATAAATAAAAAGCTTCTATGAGTTTAGATAACTGAATAAGTTTCAGTACTTATTTTTCTTAGACAGGAAGCAACCAAATTTGTTTTTCAAGTAGCAGTTTCAGTAAGAAGCTTTATTATCACCATTAGCAAAAAAAATATGTCATTTTTTAATGGTTTGGCTTTTGAAAAAAAATTATGTTTTTAAAGTTGTGATTGTTTCAGTATATTTGAAGCCATGTGGTCTAAGAATCACATTTCCAGGTCTGCTGGCCACTTAATATTTGACCTTATTTACTCAATGTTTTTGAACTATAGGCTTTTTATTCATAAGTCACATGGTTATAAAGGCATTTGATATTTGCAAGTAAAAAAATTACTAATTACATTTACAAAGTGATAACAAACTACAGTTCATTTAAGATAAATAATTAAACCCAAGTTCCAACTTGCTCCTGAGGAGAGTGTGGTAGAGGCTGCTGGGATAAAAACAGAAGACAGGATTCTTTAATAATTCTGTGACTCATACAAAGGTTTCAGAACCTTCATAATAAAAGTATTGGTGGTATTTGCTTTAGGACGCCATCTGGAAGCCATGGTTTTAGGTAGAAAATATAAAAATCTATAGATTGTTATAAAAATTCTAATTTAAAATTCTGTTGTACTAGATCCTCAATTTTATATCATCTTAACAGATCAGTCCCTTTTATTATATATACAAAACAGAAATATCATTTCATGTGCAATTTTTTTTTTTTTTGAGACAGAGTCTCGCTTTGTTGTCCAGGCTAGAGTGAGTGCCGTGGCGTCAGCCTAGCTCACAGCAACCTCAAACTCCTGGGCTCAAGTGATCCTTCTGCCTCAGCCTCCCGAGTAGCTGGGACTACAGGCATGCGCCACCATGCCCGGCTAATTTTTTATATATATATCAGTTGGCCAATAAATTTCTTTCTATTTATAGTAGAGACGGGGTCTCGCGCTTGCTCAGGCTGGTTTTGAACTCCTGACCTTGAGCAATCCGCCCGCCTTGGCCTCCCAGAGAGCTAGGATTACAGGTGTGAGCCACCGCGCCCGGCCTCATGTGCAATTTTAAGGATATAAATGTACTTTAAGTACTTCAGATAAAGCACTTATTCTCAAAATGAATTCCTGAAGAGTTGCTATGAGAAGAAAACATGTCATTTCATTTTAGAATAAAAAATTTAGGTTCATATTAATATAGCTTCATAACCTTAGATTTATTATAATGTAGTCATCAATGATTTAGTTCCTGCTATGTGTAAGATATTTTGTGCGCATTAATCCTTCAAAACAACAGAGGTTGAATTTAAGTATTATGAGTTATACTTCACATATGAAGATGCTGAGGCTCAGAAAAATTATTCCATAACCAAGGTCATTCAGCTATACAGCCTGAAACCATTAGAGTTCAACCTTGAACCCAGGCCTGTCGAACTCTCTATCCAGTGTTTTTTCTTCAGCATCACCTTTCTGTGGTCTAAGAGTCCCATTCACAATTATTCCTCTACCTTGCATGTATGTTCAAGCTATTATAATGAATATGCAAATATTTTACAAAATGGTGGTTAAAAGAAAGGGAGAGACAGAATTCTTTCTTGGTGTGTAGTCTTTAGTTTATTTTTTTATACATGTAGCTTTCATGAAAATTGACATCCTTCTTTCTGATAAAACATATGTATGTATAGGAGAAATATATGTCTTTTGTAAAGAAGGGTTTCAGAGTCAACAGAGAACAGTCTGATTCACAGTGGTTTTTAAATGAAACACATAAAAACAAAGCCAATCAGAGGATAATTTTATATTTAATCATTCAGAGAAAAAGGCATAAAAGACGAGCTCTGAGGAGAAAGATCAAGTCAGAAATCTATTAAGGTTTGGCTCCAAAAGAGCCAGCTGGGAATGATGGTCTGTAGGCTCAAGTCACTAAGCAACAGAGCAGCAAACTGCTTGGTAACCAGATCTGGCCTGACTCACAGGCTGACTGCGAGTGACCGGGTGGCCAGATAGGAAGACCAAGGCCCGTCTTACCTCAAAACAATCTCCTTCCACTCCTCCACCAGCCTTCATGCCAAATCCCACTGTTGTAGAATAGTCTCTTTGATTTAACAAGATATCAGCTTTTAGAATGGATATATCTCTGGGGCCAGAAGCAAATGTTGTCTTTTCTTCTTTATAATGGCATTTCTGAGTTTGTTTTCTTTGGTTCAATATATTATAGATAATATGTAAGCTTTAGTGAGAGGAAAAATGTGAAAACATTTGGGTTAGTATTCTGACTTTGTGTTCTCCATAATAGATGTAAACAGGGCCAAAATGGTCTGCTTTCATTTGGGGAGGGCTTTCCTTGGACTCTCAAACACAACGTGTTGCCATTTATTTGGCATTTTCTAGCTGATGCTGTCTTCTATTTCATGTTTGTGTTTTGACTGTGTAGCTGGACTGTAAGCTCCTAAACAGTAACTCCACATGCATCAATCGTTGCATTCACTGTGAACGTCCAAGTGTCACCTGTATAATATGCATTCAGTAAATATTTGTTGTTTGATTGATTGAGGAACATACCTTCTATTGCTGTGCCTCTTATGCGAACACTGAGGGGGAATCTATATTTTTTCAGCCTAGAAGTCCTGATGATATTGTTTTTGATTGCCATAATGGAAAAAAAAATTTCATACTCAATGATTAATCATTTCTATGGACTTTGTCACCATGACTCTGTGTGTGTGTGTGTTCTGGGTTTACTAGATTAGGAAATTAGATTAGTGTAGTTTTACTTTCATATATATGAATGATTCTGTATACTATAGTGTCACAATAATGTGTCAAATATATGCATTTAATGATATTTAGTTTATACTTTGAAAATAATTTATTTATACCTGTTCTATTTCTGAAAAAAATGATATAAATATATTTATTATTCTTAGGAAATTACTGAATAACTAGCTTATTAAACTCTGATGACTAATCCTTATCTTTTAGAATTCATGCCGATTAAATTATACATCAAGACCTAAGCTTATAAAAGAAATGCCAAGATTTTAAGGAGAAATTTGAGAAACAACACCCTCCGTAGTCCCTTTTTTAGTATGTCAATTGGAGAAGTTTTAACTGGCAGAAATTAAGTACCACTTCTCCAAAGTATATCTTCAGAATAACTAAAATAAAATAATGGAAAATATTTTTGAAGAGGCTTAGCAAAGAAATGTTATTTTAATGTAAATACTTTGTTCATAGTTCAATATATATCATTTTTACATTGTGGTTATTTCAAACCAACCAATTTCCTTTCCATTACCCTTATAAGATGATCCTCTGATCAAATTAGCTATTATTAAAATAAAGTGGCTTCCTCTTTCTATTATTATTAGTATGGTACCCCTTTTCCCATTTTCTTACATAGCTAATTTCACATTTATATTTATAAATGGTGAGTGTATGTTGACCTTTTCAGGTAAGCAGGTTTCTGACTAATAAGGTTAGTTGCATTATCATCCTTGCTTGTTTGCCTTCTTTAGGTTTATAGTATTTGTTTTACTTTGCTTTATTCCGTGCAGTGTGATTTTTTTTATGACCTTCTATTGAGTGAGTGCCAAATAGAATAGCATATGCTTTATGGGTAGTAATAACCAAAACATATATGAATTGCAGGCTGATGACGCACAAGGTGGACTTCTATGGCTCTCCTCCGACTAGGATCAGGCTTCCTTTAATAAAGCTCTCTTACTAATAACAGTAGCAGTCTCATTAATACTGTGACCATGCCTATATCAACTTCACAGTTTAAGGTACATCTGTGGACCATTTGTACTGCTTGCCTTTAATATTTCTAGCAGATTTGCATTTTTATTTAAAGGGCTATATGTTTAAAAATAAAGCTTTATATCATTACTGTAATTTGGAACCAGTGTCATTTATCATGCATGGAAGATAATTGTATAAAAAATATACAATAAAAAAGGCAAAACAGATTAAAATTTATCTAAAGTTTACATGTCCTACTAAAGGCTCTGGGCTTGAGGTCTGCTCTCTCTTTGTTTAAAATGGCATTTAGCAAGTAATATAGACATGTGAAAGACCAATTAAGTCTTCCTTCCTACAGTAATAAGAATGAGTGAAAAGGATTTGGAAAGGAAATAACCTTCTCATTATCTAATCAACATTTTATAATTCAATAAACCACAGCAGTTATGCCTAAAACCATTTGGTACAACCTCAAACTCTTTAATACACCAATCTAGTAGTACCTGAACTACTGACAGTTCCATTATAGGAAGAGGGACATTGGTTCTTGCAGGGGTTCTTCTGGTCTCAATTCTTTAGCTGAAGGTAACCACATTGAACTTGGATTGGGTGATTCCATTTCCTAAGCAGAAAGTATGGTGTTGGTACCCTGTTTCTCTGCTGTGTAATTATTAATTTCCTACCTGGTAGCTGCACAGAAGCATAGCACTGTTCCGTGGAAAGTACTGTTATGGTGGCTTTCAAGTTCTACTTCCAAAGGGCACAAACATGGGTGTTTTTAAAAAAAGTATAGCATGTCCCTGCAAATAAGTGAGAGCCAAGGTAACTGAGGAATCAAACTTTTTTTATAGCTCTGTAATATGTGCAGAACTTATTTATTTACAGATTAGAACACTCACACAGGACTGGCTACATAATTTGCACAACCAGCTAAAATGAAATTACTGGGCCCCTTATTCAGAAAAATATTATAGATTTTATGATGGCAACAGCAGAACATTCAACCCAACACAAGGCCAGATAGTAAATATTTTCAGCTTTTTGGGACATATGGTTTCTGTAGCAACTACTTAACTCTGCCACTATAGTGCAAGAGCAGCCACAGATATACAAATAGGAATGAGTTTGTTCCAATAAAACTTTGTTTACAAAAAAAAATCAGCTAGATTTGGCCCACTGGCCATAGTTTGCCAATCCTTGACCTATAGGATAAAGTTTATACTCCTCAACTTGGCATTTAAATCTCTGGCATCAGTTCCAAACCGATCCTTTTACCCTTATCTGGTTTTGTTCCCTATGGATACTTCTTACCATTCTTTCTGGAGTTAAATCTAGGGCAGAGTTGCTCAACCTCTAAATTACTGATGATTGGGTTAAGGCAATGCTTTGTTGTGCACTATAGTAGGTAAAGAGCATCCCTGGCCACTACTCACTAGATGACAATAATTTCCACCCTGATGTGAAAATTCTCAATGTCCCCAAACATTGCCAGTTGTCCGTTGGTGGTGGTGGGTGGGGGAGGAAATTTGCCCCAGTTGAAAATCACTGATCTAGAGAGTAAGTTTTGTGAAAGGAGGAACCAGTTCAGTCCACCTCATTCACGAGTATAGCCCTAGCACCTAGCACAGTCGTGTGATACAGAAAGAGGTCCAGAAATCTACTGCCTAGTCCAACTCTGCTACTCACTTACTGTGGGATCCTAGGGGCATCATTTAAACTCTACCAGATACAATTAAGTTAATTTGTAAATGAAACCATTATGAATTCATACATGCTTCATAAAATTATTCAAAAAGTTCAAATGATATATTTAACAAAAAGGCTTTTTGAAAAGAATATAGTACTTTTCAAATAAAATATAAAAGTAGTTTTGATGGAACACTGAGGTTGCCCTGAGCCTATCAAAATCTAGAAGCATAATTCAACTCATGTACTGTGTCTACTCTATGCAAATTACTATATGGGATGCTATTAGAGAATTGTCTTAGCTCTCAAGGATTATGATCTAATAGAGGATAGAATATGATTACTCAAATAACCACAAAACAGTAGTTGCTGTAACTAAGTACAAAGAGTGGTGGGAGTTTCTAGGAGATAGAGATAGTATCTGTTAGTGGGAATCACTCAAGACCTCATGCATGATATGGAGTAGTCACAAAGAAGTCCTGGGCACCACACCGAGCACTGTCTTATATTATTTAATATTCACTGAAACCTGGTTGGGTTTAGGTTTTATTATCATGTTTTACAAAGAGAAAAATGGGGCCTAGGAAGGAACTCCTTATAACATAAAGCATAGAAGATTTCAGCAAGGAGAGAACTGGAATGATGAATGAAAGGAGAGGAAGTGGCAGGAGGTGGGTTTCTCTCTCTCACACACACATATCAGGGATTTCTATCCTTAAATGAAACATGACCAATGTTATCTTTCTTAACAACTTTATTCCACATGAAAGGAAATGACATTTGAGTTATCACCCCCTGCTAAGCTGGCTAGGCCACAAGTGTGCACATTGAACACTCTCAATAGTTGGACTGTGAGACCCAGTCCAGTTAGACCAATCTGTACCACCTTTCAGCTAGCTAATGCCCTTCTACTCCTTCTAAAGTAATCCTGATATCATAGAATACACAATTGTATTTCCATTCAAATCAGATGTGCTAATTCTACTAGTGGCCCTTGTTCTGATGCATAGAACAGAGGCATTATTTATGTGAGGACTGTGCCTAGCTTTTTACTAAACTCCAAGAGTATATAACACTTAGAACACATTTAGCAGTTCAGGAGAACTATATACAGAAAACCGTCTTGCTCTGAAGGCAGTTCTCTCTATTTCATGATTAGCTCACCAGGGTAAGAGTCAAGAGCTAAATATCCTATTATCCTTTCATCCATTCAAAAAATAATTTCTGAGTGTCTACTGTATAAGCATTACTCTTCTGGAGATAGAGCACAGAACAAAATAGACAAAGTCCTGCTCTTATGGAGCATATATTCTTATGGAGAAGACAACATGCAAATAAATATTCCAGTGAGTCAAAAAATGATAAGTAAAGTAAAAAAAGAATAAAGCAAAGCAAGGGGATACAGAGTTTTATGTAAGATTTTGGGGGAGGACTCACTATAAAGTGGCATATTAATAGAGATCTGAAGGAGATGACTAAGCAAGCTATATGGTTATCCAGGAGAAGAACATTTTAGGCAGAGGAAATAACAAGTGCAAAGGCCCAGCAGAAGTATGTGATTGGCATGTTAGGGGGAGGGGAAAGTTATAGAAAATGAAGTCAGAGCTGTAGAAAGGATCACGTAGTGTTTTGAGGATGTAGCAAGGATTTAGGATATTCCTTAGTGATGACTGTGCTGTACTGAAGTGAAAAGGGTTAGTAGTAGGAGTATCTGTCTTATGGAGAGATAAAATCTGTCTTAAATTCTGGAAGAATCATCAGGCTGCTGTATAGAAAATATAGATGGTGGGGAAAGGAGGAAACAGGGAAAGACCATTTAAGAGACTGTTGGAATAATCCAGGTGAGGTATAATGGTGGTGTGGACAAGAGAGGAAGAGATAAATGTGGTAAAAAACAATCACAATCCTTTCTACCATTTGAAAGCAAAGACAACAGAATCTGCTGATGGATTAGATGTGAGGAGTGAGAAAGAAGAATCGAGAATGACTCCAAGTCTGGATCTTAGCAATGGGTAGAATGTAGTTGCAGTTTACTGAGCTGGGGAAGGTTGTGGAAGAAGCATATCTAGGGAAGATAGATCAGCAGTTTAGTTTTAAACATTTTATATTTGATATGCCTCTTAGATTTCCAAGTGGAGATATCACTTAGATAATTGAATATATAAGCCTAAGGTTTGGAGCAGAAATTTGTACTCAAGATCAATATTTGAGCATTTGGGAATTATTGGAATATAAATGGTATTAACAGCCATGGGACTGGATACAATCACCCAGGGTGCAGGCGTAGATAAGAGACAAGGCCTGAGACAGCTGGGGCACTTTCATATTTAGAAATCAAGAAGATGAGGAAAACCAGCAGAGTGGACAGTGAAGTAGAAGAAAAATTGAGAATGTTATCTGGAGGCTAAATGAACAAAGTGTTTGTTTCAAGAAAAAGAGTGATAAACTGTGTTAACCTATGTCAGAGGTCAACTGAAATGAGGACTGAGAATTTATTTCATTGACAACATGCAGCTCATTGATAGCCTACCACACACGTGGCTATGGTAGAGTGGTGATGACATAAGACTGTCTGGAGTGGAACACAACACATTTCCCTAAGACTTAGAAGCTTAAAACTATAAGAATTTATTATCTCATACAGTTTACAAGAGTCAGGAATCAGAAAACAGCTTAGCCAGGTGGTTCTGGCTCAGGTTACTATGAGAGTTTGCAGTTAAGCTGTCAGTGAAGGCTATAGTCATTTGAAGACTTGCCTGGGGGAAGATCAGTTTCCAAGATGATACTGTCTGCAGGCAGCCTTGTTTTACACCGGCTGTTGGCAGAAGACTTTAGTTCCTCACTGTGTGGGCTTCTCCAAAGGGCTTTATGATGTGGACCAGAGTCAGCAATCCAGGAGAGGACAAGGCAGATGCCACAATGACTTTCATGACCTGGACTTGGAAGCAACACACCATCACTTTGCCATATTCTACTGCTCACACAAACCAACCCTGGTATAGTGTCAGAGAGAATTACCCAAAAGTCTGAGCATCAGGAGGTGAAGGCCTTTTTGTAAAATGACTACCTCAAGTTGATTCAAGAGACGATGGGAGGAGTAGAGACAATAGTTAATTATAAAAATTTTGCTGTAAAGTCAGGTAGAGGGGATATCAAGAAAAATGGGATGATAGCTATAGGGGGATATGGTTCAAGGTGTGTTAATTGTAGATATCACAATGTGTTTGTGTGTTTTTGAGGAAGGACCAGTGGAAAGAGGGATATTTGGTTATGAGCAGGGGACAATTGCAGGAGCAATATCCTTGAGGAAGTCCTGGGTGGGCGGGGAGGCAGGGATCCAGGGCACCAGTGCATCGACAACGGCCATACCCTTAATGGGAGCATTGATTGTTCACTCATTATAAGTGAGGAAGAAGAGTGGAAGAGTCTGGGATTATAGAAAGCCAGAAGCATGGTAGATTTGTTTGTGGCAGTGTATAAAAGGTCTCTTTTATAGCTTTTATTTTGTGATAAAATAATTAGTTCATCAGTTTAAGGATAAAAAGAGAAGAGATATTGGAGGTTTGAAGAGTGAGGGGAAGGTATGAAATGATCAATCATCTCAGGGAAAAGAGAGTACATTGTCTAGAGAAAGATAAAATTTCCAGACTACACTAAGGTGCCCCCTCAGGCTACTAGTAATAAATTCAAAGTCATCATGGTTGTGTTTTTCCTTAGCTGTCATTGACTGCTTAGGCACAAATGCAGAGTTGGAAAAAGATTGGATTTACCTGAGGTGAGAAATTTCAGTCAAGTCTGAGTTAAAGGATATGCAAAGAAGTGATTGTGATGCCATATTTATTCCAAGCCTCCTAAGGAAAAGAGGAGATAAGGTGGGTGAGGGTTCACACAAACTTACAAAGTCAATTCATCGGAGGACTCATGAGTTTGGAAAATTCTGGAGTTGGAATACTAGAGGGAATGAGCTAGAAAGAAAGAAGGTATGGAGAGATGCTTACCAGTGATTATGGGGTGCAGTTATCGGTAATGGCAAGACCTTACATGTAGTAATGAAAGTGAGGAGGCCCAGGTGGAATTGAAGATAAGATCATCTGAAGTAAGATCAAGGCATTGGGAGACAATGGGAAGAAATTAAGGTCATTATGAGTTATGTCAGAGTTTGTGCGGGAGAGACACAGTACTCAAATCCTCAAGGGTGAAGGAGTGACTTGGAGGTCTGCACAATACTGCAACAGGAAGGGAAGTAGACTAATAGCATGAGTTTCAAAGACATTTCAGATAAAAGAAGAGATCATAGTCTGGAAGCAGCAGAGAAGAGCAAGAAAGATAGCTACTTCTCCTTTAGGGGCAGTGGTACAAAACTGTGGAAGGGATGATGGCCATCACATCAGAAGAATGAAGTACACCAGTGTTCTCAATGGATAGCCAGTGGTGTTAGAACAAGATTCAGGAAGCAGTCAGAGAAAATACTGAGGATATAGGAGATTTTGTTGATGACAGAATATGAGTGCCAGAAGGCACACTGGAGAGTTTGTGGGATTGGGGCAAGGCTGGGGATTTCAGTTAGGGGATTTATAGAGCCATCCAGTGATGAGCAACCACCTGGCAGTCTTGGAATTCTTGTGGTGACGATTGTGTGTTAAAGACAAGGACTTTGTCTGAGACCATGTAGTCAGACAAGCACAAACTCTTCTGCTGGGTTGGCCAATCTCTTGGATCTGTTTGTTTTCATTCATTCCAGGTACTGTAATTCATTTGCAGTGTGTTTATAGAAATGGAGAAGAGAGGCGATGGGAACCGGACTGCCCAGGTCTGCCCAGCAGTCTCCTCTCCAACATTTCTGTCTGGTAAAGCCATGTCCTTCCCACAGCTTTGTCATACATTTATGCTCTGGTGATGAGATCTATGACAGAAAATACAGAAAGGTGAGGCAATTAGGAAATTTCTGGTTTTCAGATGTATGGCCCTGGGATACATTTTCTAACATGAAATTACCATTTTTTTTCCTGAATCAAATATAAAATCCTGTTCTTGAGCATAATATTCATACTAGATACTGAAGAACTGAAAAGATATTTTTGAAAAAAATGTATATTTATGTACTTGCCACAGCAGTTTATACTCATAATATTACAATGATTTTGCTTTTATTAAATAAGTAGGTTTTATGTGTGGGCATAAAGTATTTTTAAAAAAATAATGAAATGATGGCACATTTTAACATTTATGCAGGAATGTTTTCATTATCATAATTGTAAACAGGACAACCGTGAAATGGAAGGAATATAGAATTCTCTCTGGAGTTTGAATTATTGATTCTTATTGCCTGCATGTGGATTTATATTGTGTGAACTGGCTGGCTGTTATTAGGAAATATGACCTTCTGTGTCTTAGGAGTGTGCCCTGCAAGCAACATGTGCAAACTTTTTTTTTTTTTTTTTTGCCCTAAGGGAAAGGGCAAGCCCTGGCACCTTTTAACCTGTAAGGATTATGTAGCTCTTGCTGTGATTGATTGGTTGGCTTCTCCTCAAGAAATGCTTCTGGTATGTGTTTTATGTTCTGACAGAGCCAGGGCTTTGCTGATCAGCACGTCACCCCTGCAAAGACGTGGCTTGCTTTTGTGAATTTGCTCTTGTAGCCCGGGAAGCATATTTCAACACACTGTCCAGAATTGGCTAGAACATGCCTGTCACTCCCAGCTGACTCTGATGACGCTCTTGCCAACGTAGATTTACATCAACACAGTTCTCTACTGGAAGAATTCATTTGTAATATACAGGGTGGCCCATTTAAAAGAGGCATAGCATCAATTTGCAGAGGAATATGTTCTAAGGGGAGCACTCTAAGAAATGCATTGCCCATTGAAGTTTCCATGGAGAGTAGCATCGTAATCAGAATCACACAAGCTTTTTTCTTCTAGAAAATTGTCCTAAGCTCTAACTTCTAAAGAGTGGCTTATCCTGAAAAGAGAAGCCCATTATTCCAGACTTTCCCTCTCAGGATGCTAGATATGTAGGCATTTCCAGCCTTTTCTTTCCCTAGCCACATAATTCTAACACTATACTTATTAAAGAAAGCATGAGATGTGAGAGCTGATGAGATGCAGTTTGATGTGACAGCATTGCTTTTTACCTGCCCAAAATTCAGTTTGGCAATTCAATGGAAATACAGATTTTACTCTTAGCATGAAATCTTTTGGCATCTGACCATCTTGTTTATCACCTCATCCTCAATATCCTAAGGAATGTTTGGGATAAGCATATTGCCAATGTGTGTGGGACTATTGACAGGAAACCAGGCACTCAGACATAAAACCTGTTATCATAGCTATCTAGGAAAAAATAAAACTGCCTTTGCTGCAGAAAGAAAAATTCAGTATCAGTGGCACATGGCATCTGACTACTATTATTATGACCCCATACTACTCACCCTTCATTTTCATCATCGTAGTCTGTTCCAGGTCATTAGAGTAATGGATATGACTGCATGGGTTTGCAATTTTACTCCTTCTCTCATGACAACCAGCAGGATTTTCAATGACACGTGCTTTGATCTGTCTGTTTTTTAAATCTCTTAAGCAGGGTGGCTCTAGACAGCTTCCTCTCAGAAGATTTTATGATCCTAATAGACCTCATCATGAGTTCTATATTTATGCTTGTTTAAACACATCAAAGCCAGACTTTATAATAGGGGCCACCTGGGAAGTTAAGGTCATCAGCTTTTTGTTATAGCCATTGGGATACTGTCATGCCTAGCAGTAATGAAAGTTGACCCTGTAAAGTGATCAAAAGTTGTAGGCTGCAATATAGGATTATTAAAAATGTTCTGCCATGATGTTTCTTCTGCTGAATTTTATTCAGAATTAATATTATGGTCACAATTAACTCCAGAGTTTTATGCTGCCTGTATACAGCACAATGGGAAAGAGAAGATTTAAAAATAAGAGAAATAGAATTCTTCCTTGTGAATTAACATACAATATCTACACAATGCATCAGAGCCAAGATGCAACACATTTTAAAGAGATGAGTTTACAGGTCAATCGGTTGGTAGAACTGGTCAGAATTCGAATAGGCATAAAAGCTGTCCCTGTCAGAATTGTGTATACTCTGTAACATCTGTGGTCATGGTAGTCTTGTTTTCCTAATGAAAAGATCTATTCATCTATCTCTTTCTCTCTCTCTGTCTCTCTCTCTCTCTGTCTCTCTCTCTCTCTATTTTTTTTTCCTGGTTCCATGCTTACAACGCAATCATTTTACTATAGTCTTTCTTGTCATACATCATTCTTCTGAGTCCTGTATAACAAAGTACTGGGTCAGGCTGGTCGAAGCATGATGATCAGAGTAATGATTGTAGTGTGCAATGAAAGGAAATAAATTGACATTTGGATTCTGTTCAGCAGTCCCATCAGCTTATGCAAAATGATTCTACTCTTGAGAGAAGAGGCTTGTTTCAAGGGCTGAGAGATTCTGGTTTCTGGGTTTATAAAGCTCAGTGCCAAATTCTGATCCTTGCAATTTTTCTAATGTCTTGCCAACCTTCAAGACTTTTTGAAAAATATATGCCAACCCTCCCAGGCAAAACTCTTCTCCCCTGTCATGGCCCAAACACTTTTCGTGAGAAACTGTGGCAGCACTAAGTGCACATTTTAAAACTGTAAGCACAATAAGAATGAGGAAAAGGTGAATTCTTCCAGTTTTTTAATGGAAGGTGTCTGGTGAAACAATTATGTTATATGCTTTCTAAGTTATATTCTGATATGTCTACCATTCAGCACAGGATATAATTAGTTGTGCTTTGTTTTTCTGATAGTATGATGTCTTAAAGAAGTTGGTTGGGTATTCTAAGAAATATGTTCAGTACTTAGAGATAATATTTGGGGTTTTCTGGGCACTTTCTTTTTCCGTCCCCACCCCTTTTCAGATCTAGTAGCATAGAGGACACTCTGAAATATCATAGCTTCCACTCTAGAAAGTTACATCTTTTAGGGCGTTTTGAACTTTAATAGAGGTTTAACAAGACAGGAAAGCCTTTATGACCCAAGTACATGAATCTCAAGTTGTAGCATTACAGACATGTGGAACATGGTTCAGCTCAATCACATAACAGCCGTGGCAGTGTTAACTGAAAGGATTACTTCCCATAAGCATTCTACACCAAAGTGATGTCTTTTCAACAATACATACCTGCCATGATGGCATGTTGACAGCTAAGACTATGATGAAACATATGAGAGGAAGCAGTGAGGATCAATGTGCAATAGAAACTCTGGATAAGGGCATCTGTATTCATTTCCTAGAGCTACCATCCCAAATGATCACAAACTTAGTGACTTAGAACAACAGAAATTTAGTCTCTCATAGTTCTATAAGCCAGAAGTTCAAAACCAAGGTGTTGGCAGAGCTGTTCTCACCCTGAAGGCTGGAAGGAGAATTTGCCTCATCTAGCTTCTAGTAGTTACTGACTTGGCTTGTAGCCATATCATTCCAATTTCTACCTCCAGCTTCACATGGCTTTTCTTCTGGGTCTGTCTTCTCCTGTGCATGTATCTTATAGGGCACTTGTAATTGAATTTAGGGCCCATCTGGATAATCCAGGATGATTTCCTCATCTCAAGATCCTTAACTTAAGTAGATTTGCAAAAACCCTTTTCCTAAATAAGGTAATATTCACAGGTTCCATGGACTATGGTGTGGACATCTTTTTGAGAGCCCCCATTCAGCCCACTGAATCATTTGAAGGTATGCCTTGTTGTGAGAGACACTGAGAAAGCCACCCAAATAGGATGGGTTTAGATCATGCCCATATGGGTGATTCTTTCTGACCACTACCATACCTCTTGAGGCATACAGCTGGAGTAGCAAAGGTGACAGAGCTTCTTGGGGCGAGATGCCAGGAACACCAGGCTTCCTTTAGTGGACAGCTGCATGGTCACTGGATGTCCAATTGCACTGTATTGATGTTGTCAACAGTGGGTCAAGGAAGGGAAGAAAGACAATGTGGAAACATTATTTATTTTGTATGCTTTGCATATAGAGAGGGGTCTCTTAAGAGAGGAAGAGGAAACTGTAGGCAAAATGAGTTCTGAAAGAATGGTGGGTGCTTTCTCATTTTTTAATGAATGTTTGATCTGAGTCTTAGTGACTAAAATTACAGCAATAATTTTATACCATAAATGTGGTAGTTGTTTATGGTAAAACAAAATATAATCGTGTGTAACTCCTCCGCTGCCTTTCCTCCGCCCCTCAGCTTTCCACTTGCTCTCACCAGAGTGACTATTACACTGTCTGGTGTAGCCTTCCAAAATTATCATGTGTGTTTAAGTAAATATAAAACAAACATTGGCAATACTTACCAAGTAATTGATAAGTATTAAGCACAATGCTAGGTATTTTCAGGGATTATTTCATTTAATCCTCACTATAAAACCTAGATGGTATATCAGTACAAAACATTTCTGTCAGTGAAATCATTGGTCCAAAGGTATATTAATTTTAAATATGAAAAAATATTTGTAAATTGGCCTCATGTTGTTTCACCATTTTAAATACCTATGAACCGTGTGCGAGAGGCCCTATTTATTTCTCACTATCACTCTTACCATCAATGGATATGATCTTTTATTTTTCATCATTATTATGGGTAAAAAATGTCTATTACTATTTTATGTTTTATGAGTGAGTTGGATATGTTTTTATTGTTTATTTGTTGGTACTGCCTATTCATATATTTTTCTATTTAAAAATTGGTATTATAAACATTTTATTATTAATTACTCTATTTAATAACTTTTACTATTTAGCTCTTTGCTTAACTGTTTTAAATATTTTTCTCAGTCTATTTTTTTCTTTTATTTTGTTTATGGATTTTTAAAGTCATATGTAAATACTCTAAATTTTTTTTATTGTGACAAAAAACAACCTAAAATTTCTCATCTTAACCATTTTTAAGTATACAGTTCACTAGTCTTAAGTATATATTCACATTGCAATACAATCAATTTTCAGAACTTTATCTTGCAAAACTGAAACTCTCTACCTATTAAATAACAACCACCCCCTTTCTTCCTCCCCTCAGCCCCTGGTAGTCTCCATTCTATTTTTCATTTTTATGAATTTGACTAAAGACTTCATATAAGTGGAGTCAAACAGTATTTGTCTTTGTGTGACTGACGTATTTCACTTAGCATAATTTCAAAGTCTATTCATGTTGTAGTTTGTGAAAGGATTTATTTTCTTTTTAAAGCTGAATGATATTCTATTGTGTGTACACACACACATTTTGTTTATCCATTCACCCGTCAATGGACATATGGGTTGCTTCTACCTCTTGGTTATTGTGAATAGTGCTGTTATGAACATGTGTGTACAAATGTCTCTTGAAGACCCTGCTTTCAATATATACACGGAAGTGGGATATATACTAGAAGTGGATCCAATGATAGTTCTATTTTTAATATTGTGAGAAGCCTCCATACTGTTTTCCATAGTGGGTGCCCATTTTGCAGTCCTACTAACGGGGCACAAGAGTTCAAATTTCTTCATATCCTTGTCAACACATATTCTGGGATTTATTTTTTTTTTATATTATCTATCCTCGTGGATTTGAAATTATTAACTCATTTTGGTTTTGATTTGCATTTCTCTGATGATTAGTGATATAGAGCAGCATTTCAAATGCTTTTTGGCTATCTGTATATCATCTTGAGAAAAACATCTTTTCAAGGCCTTTGCCCATTTTCTAATTTGTTTTGAATATAGCAAGGTTTAGCACACATGACTCCATGTGATGCTTTTATGTCATGTTTAAGAAATGTGACTCCATTTTAAGCTGATTAATTTTTTTTTCACGTTACCTTTATTGTCATCTCTGCCCATTGGCTGCCCATGGTGGCCATTCATCAACCTATGGTCAGTAGTTATAGCAAGTGTTAGATACCGCCATTGTGTTAATTTTTGTGATGCATATGCCCACGGGACACAGGCCTTTAAGAGCCATCTGCCCCAGATGACAGCCACCCCATGCCCAGTGCTTGGAATGGATGCCAAGGCCATTCCCTTAGAAGTTGCTGTGTCTCCTCACAGAAGTTGCTTCCTCTCCTCTAAAAAGAGCATTGGGTATTTGAACACTTTCCTTTCTCATCCTGGAACTTGGCACCCTGTAGTGTCCACCTGCCCTAGGGTGGGTTGAGGGGAGGGCAGGAAGGCCATCTTCTTGGGAGGGGAGTAGTGACATAGCTGGATGTGGGTGTAGGCCCTGCATGTTGCAGGCCTGGCCCAGGGAACGGAAGGGAGTTACCTCTCAGTAGCCTGGGCCTTAAAAAAACAAAAAAGTCTTTTAAAGTCTCTCTTTGTATATCTAGTTTTTGATCTATCTGTAATTTGTTTTGCTATGAGGAACAAGGAAAGGGTTAAGGGTTTGTCTGGTTTCCCCAACACCAATTTATATAATGATCACTGATCATGTTCTAATTTGTAATATTTGAACATTTTAAGTAGGCTTTGTTAGTGAATGCCATATTTGCCATTCCTACTGGTGTAATTGCTGTAGTACAAAGTGCAATGGTATCTTTTTAGATTTTGTTTGCACTGCCCTAAGTGGTAAACTTCTGCTATTAATGTAGCTTCAAATATTTGTAAGACAGGCTTAAAAATACTTTGTTATTCCACTTATTAAGCCCTACTTTTTTCAAAATAAATGGTAACTGTTTGTCAATCTCATTCATTGCTAGAGAAGTAAATAAAAAGAAACATTTTCCGTGATGTGAAGGGTCAGTGTGAAAGAATGCTGTTACCTTATAGAATGACCCTTTTTGCAAATGTGAAATGATGTCAGAATTTCTACATAAGGAATACAGATGCCTATTTCAAGATACTACCTAAGTGTACTTCTTGAGTAAACATTTAGAACTCCTGATAGACCCACACCTGGTATGAAGATGTAAAACCCTTGTGCCCCCATGAAATGATGCTTTCCATCTTGAGGTACAGATAAAAGAAATAAGTTCTTGAATTGGGGTTGTTCCATTCTGATTTTACTATATACTAGCTGTAAGACTGAATAAACCTCCTAATTCTTCTGAGCATTGTTTGTCTCATTTGCTAAATGGAGATAAATAACATATATGAATATTCTGAAAAGGCTATATAGGTGACTAATTTATTATCAGATATGTACTTTATAAAATATTATATGATGGTGATAATTGTTATCAGTAACAACAGTAATAATGGTGAGAGGAGATCCTGATGATACAAAACATTATGTCATGCAGTCCATTCCCAACACAATATGCACCCATAAGACAGCCAGTGCAGACTCCTAATCCCCATGTTGTATACAAATCATTAACATGAATTCATTTGAAGCATTAGAACTCAAAAGGCCTTAAAAAAGAAGATAAAGAAGAGAAAAAGAAAAAACCAAAAGCTACTAGAAGTAAACCATTAGACTTAGATGACATTCTGTTAGAAAAATTTTCCCTAGCCAGCTTTTCTTCTCCTAGTCTCTTCTTTATTTTACTAACTGTGGAAGTTTTATTGTCTACTTGAAGAGTGAAATTTCAGGTTTTTGGAAAGGGAAGAACCTGGATATATAAAGATGAATCTTTGGGGGATGTATTTAGTAACATTCACATTACTTATTAAAAGCTCTTTCTGTCCTAAGACTTGACAGAGGGAAATCAAGTTCTGTGAAAGAAAATATGTAAAATTTAAAATTAATATTCAATAACTTTATAGCCAGAGGTAGTTGTTCTTTCTCAGCATATTATATTACTCTAAAACACCAAAATACTCATAGTACAGTTATAACCATACTAAGAGCTCTTGTTATTAGGCACCCATTAAAATATTTTCTTCTTTTAAAGAGAAACTGCAGGAATTTCTTTAAGGTGGGCTTATTGCCTGGACAAAAGGAAAGAAAAAGGAAAGGAAAGGAAAATTTTAACTGCTTAATGACATAAAGGAAAATGAGTCCTTGGAGAAATATCTTAAGTTTTGACCAGATGATAAAACTGAGGTCCAGAGTGGCACAGAAAAGTGCTCAAGGCTACACATTTAGGGAAAAGTGGCACCTAGACAGATATTGTTTGATCCAGTCCAGTAATCTTTCCATGCTGACCCAGATCCTTTAGGGATGAGGATGGAAGGAAACTGGTGAGAACTTGTCATTCGTTCAGTATCTCTGCTCAGCAGCCACATCTTTTATTTTTCTGTCCCTCTTGTTTTATTTTTCTCTTGTTTTGGCCCTAGATGTGGAGTACAAAGAAATTGTGCCATTTTCAACATTCCGTACCTGACTTTGGCTTACACTAGGTGTCTTGAATGCAATAAGCAGTCATGTAGAAATGAATTAACAGAGCAGTTTACTGGAAATCTAAGACCTTTGTTTTTGTTCCTCCTCTGCTACCAGCTAGCTGAATGACCTCAGGCAAATTACTTAAATCCTCACAGGCTCAGTTTCCTCACATACCAAACGAGGTGTTGGGTAGTTGATCTCTAATGTCCTTCCAGTGCAAAGTACTGTGTGCGTCAATTTTTACCTGAATAATTCCATAAAGTTGCTGAAGCAGCAACCTCATGTTCTTAGCCACATTGTATATTTCCCTCAAACTTAAAAGGAAATTCCAAATTTGATTCCATTGTTGTATTTGTCTATTTTTTTTTTGCAGGCATTTGACCAATTCTATAGCCTCCTGTGAAATCTTTCATTGAAAGAATTGAGTGATAGTAAAAGAAAAGAAAACTGCTTACTTCCAAACTCCACATAACTGTGCCACTATTTACAAGTCATAAATACTTCAAGAATTTAAAAGTTTATGAGCATTGCTCAATGTTGCAAAGTATGATGAAGACAATGCTATAAAATAATTCATTCTTTCCCCCACTCTTTTCCATTTTAGAATAAAAATACTAGGAAGAAAAAGAAATGGAAGACTGTTCCAGTAAATCTGTGGGAGTAGGCTATTGGGTCACTGTTGAAAATATTTTGACTATATGGGCACTTTATAAAATAAAGAATAAACAATAGAAGCTTCATTTGGGAGATGCAGACTGTTAATAATTTTCTCTACTTAACACAAAAAATAAGCCAACAGACATTAAGGTACTAAATGATTTATGGATGAATTCATATTCAGTTTCAGAAACCAGCAATAATATAGTATTTCCCTCTTTTAAAAACAACTCATATAGAATTTCGCTCTAGCAGTCCACTAATTCTTATTCTATAGAATGTGTAAAGAAGAAATGTAATAATGCATTTGTTCAGGGTTGGAATGATTAGGTTTCAAACCTTCAACCTCCAATGAGACTTTTTATGCTTGCTTGAATTATTAATAAAATTTTTAAATGGTAAAGTTCCATTATTTCATACTGTCCTATATTATTCATTAAACTTCTATAGCATGACTTTATATCCTACCTTTTACTCAACCATTCTCTGAATACTGGACTTTTCACTGTTTTAAATTATCCTAAGATAAACATACTTGAAGATCAATCCCGGATTGTTGCTTTAGCACAGATTCTCAGAAATACAATGCCTAGATTTAAAGAATATTTTAAATGATACAGTGAGATCTGCTCTTCAGACTCTGTTAACAGTGTGCTTGTGGTAGATCATGCTGCCCTATCACTGCATCATTCAGAGTATTGAGTTTTTACAGTTAATAAATATTTGCCACATCAGTAGATTAAAGAATAATATCTAATATGTTTCAAATGATTCATATGGGTGCCGCAAGTGTTTTCATATATGTATAGGAATGTTTTATTTCTTCTTTTGGGAATTGTATGTTAGTGTCTTATTTGTCTATTGGGACATTAACCTTTCCTTGCAAAAATATTTTTCTCAGTTTATTATTTGGCATCTAATTTTTTACATTGATTTTTGATGTAGAACTATAGTCAAAACAATTATTTTTTACCACTTTCATTCATGTAAAAGCTTTCCTCGACCTAAAATTAGACTAAAATTCACCCTTATTGTTAAAAAAACACTTAGGTTTTAATTCCTCTGAAAGAATTTAAGAGATGATATTTTACTGTATAATTTGTGTAAACTTATACCATTTTGATATAGATTGGAAATGATAAAAGATAAAGAAATGCGTAAGAAGTGTCCATAGGATTTGGAATGAACCCAAATGATCAAGTAATATATATTGTTTTGCAGATTATAGAATATTAGAGATAAATTTTAAATATACTCAAGAAAAAGTAAAGTATAATTTTATACTTTTATTTTAAATTACTAGATATTTTAGACACATAAAAACATATATGATATTATAGCCATCAATGAGCTCAAGCCATAAAACATTAAAGATAAAACTGGAGACCCTAATGAACCTCTTCCCAATACTATTATCTTCCCTTACTTTCCTGCCCCGAGATAACCACTATTAGGTGTTTATTTTTTCATAAGCATGTTCTTACCATGTAGGTGGGTGTTCAAAAGCCATGATTCCTTTATGCATTTCAGAAAACTAATAACTATGCCTTTTTCCCTCTGTGGTTACATTTTATATATTTTACTAATGCATTTAATTATAATGAGAGAATAATATTACACCACTTTTCTCTCTCCTATTCATGGAGAAGGGAATTTGTTTTTTGTTATTGTTCAAAATTGTCATTCTTATATTGTATTTTCCTGTACTCTGCAAATCTGACAACAAAATACAGTCTATAACAAATGTTTTCTACAAATATGTCAGCATATGTCCCATGTGTGGTTCATTGTATCTATATAAAGTTGATACATTTATTTAAATAATCTTGGTCCTACAACCTATGGATGTTTATGTATGTGGAAATTTGAGGCAAAATATGCCATAGAAATTGAAAATTCTATGAAATTGAAATTGAAAATTCAGAAATTGACTGAATTTTAAAGTATTTTAGCAGCAGTAGCAAGAACATAATGAATCTTTAATTTATAATATAAACTGGTAGAAATATATGGCTCTGCATATTTTCTAAATACAAATAAATGTGTTTTAAGAAATATAGTTCTAATTCTGCCTCTGCAAAACTGGGAATTCAAGAGATAAGTAATATTTTGATTCTATAGAGTATGTGTATATACATATATAACTACTATCTATATAGATTCATATATGCACATATACACACATTTATTTGTGTTCATTATGAAAGTGGCAAAACCCAGTTAGTGAGTTAAACTTTGGGTCAACAGCAACATAGTATATGTAAATAATTTTAAATATTCAGATATTTCAGATATTCAGATATTTGAAAATATATAAAGTTGGGCTCATTTTTAGTCATCATCTGGACATTTGAATTTTGTATAGTAAATATGCTTTACTATACGTTATTTGTTAAATTTAATGAAATAGGATAGTATTAATTTCTTAGATTTGCAAAGTGGTTTTTCACAATACTGTGGCCTATCACAGAACTAAGGAATTATCTATGTGACCTCTTCCATGATACAAATGTTGACAATGGTAGGAGGATAGGTAACTTGCCCAGGCCATAATTTTTTTTTTAATTTCAGAGCTGGTTCTAGGCTAAAATTTCAGGAGTCTTTATCCAAGATTCACTTATTGCCCTACTATAAACAAAGCCAGGGACTTAAATGCATACCTAAAGAAATTTTTTAAAATATCAAAAGCTATTTAAAAGAAAAGATAGTCATAAAATAATATTTTAACATTTTTAAAAACAGATTCTCCCAAATGCCCTCACCACCAAAAAGGCTACTTGAAAAGCCTATGCTTTGTGTTATGCCATCAATGTCATTGGCCTGGATTACAAAATAGTGCTATGATTAGTTAGACATTATTGCATAAATCCAGAGTTAGTAAAACAAAGAGAATTTCAAAGAGTATAACAATATTAAATAGTTTTCTTAGTGATTTTTCATTGTGTTAAAAAAATCTATAACCTAATACAATTATATTCATTTTTCATATTATGCTGCTATTGTATTACCTTTTTTATTAACAGTTAATTTTCTGATTACCAAAGTATTACTTTGTATTAAATATTTAAAGATTGCAAGAAAGCACAAAGAAGAAAGTTTTAAAACAATTATAATGCTACATTTGAAATATTTACTCCCCAAATTTTAGATATTTGGGATGTTTCCAGATATTTGCTGGTATTGTTAATGCTGCTGTGAACATCTTTTTTGCACTTATCTTTTAACTTGTGTTGAAATGATTGCTCCCTTCATGATTTCTGCTACATTTTGTCACATTGCTTTCAAAAGAATCTAAATCAAGTTACAAGGTCCCCAAAATATTGTGTTATGGTAGCCATATTGAATGTAATAATTTTCTCAAAATATTTGTCTCTTTAGATTCCATAAAATACTATCTTAATATTACTTTCAGTAAAAAAATGATTATTTTTCCATTTGTTTATTTGCCCTTTGTAATTCCATTTGCCTGAACACTGCTTATATCTTTTCAACAACTATCTGATGGTTTGTTTTCTTATATTGTAATATTTTTCATAATACATGTATATTATTTCTTTTGTTTTTACATACATTTGACTCCTTTATTTTAAACAACTATTTCCATTTCTTTTGATTTTTGTTTTTAAAATTTTTATTGTAAAGAAGTTTTGTTTCTATGACATATTTTGCTTTATAGTATGCTTGCTTTTTATATTTAGAAAAACTAAATCTATTCCAGCTGAAATACACTTTGGCAAACGATGCAAAGTATGTTATTTCAGTATCTTTTATAAATACACCATTCTCACTTTCTTGTTTTCTAAAGCGTGTTTAATTTATGACTTTAATATTTGGAAAGATTCTTTTGCCACTGACTTAAAAATAGGAGGCACAAGAATCTCCCTCAAGTGTCACATCTTATAATTTGTTTGATGGTATTTCAAGGTGGTTAGCTGCATAATTTAGAACCCCATCTCTCGGGTGCGGATTGCCTAAATAAAAACAAAATACTTCCTCTAATTATGTTCCTTGACATTAGTGATCATTCCTTTATTTTCATCTTAAATCTAATTTCCTAATCTGTTTGCGTGCAGAGATTCATTGAGTTAAGATTTATGTTTCATAATTACAATATCACTCTGTGATGTATAGATGGGATTCTGTACTCAACTATTCCATTGATGTCGAAGTGAATAACTTTTTTCACAGAACTTCTTCAGGATGCAGGGCCTGTTGAAAGGTGTCACTTTTAAACAAATATCCTATGGGTAATGGATAAATCTGAGGTTTTTCTGAGTAGAAGGAGCACATACTCAATACAAGATTTATGGTGCTTATGGGGTTTTATGAGTACACTGCTTATGAAAGTATGCAATTCCTATTAAGGATTTCATCCATAAGCACATCATGGGTTATGCTTTCCCTGGAAACCTGTAAAGCCAGTTTGAGATTCAATCATGGACATTACAATGGAGACCTCCAGAAGCCTTTGCATGTGATAGGACTAGCTCAGGTTAATCTGTGGGCCAATTGTAGAGAGTCTTCTTTATCATTTCCTCACATATTTCCAAACCTTTTTTTTTTTAGCTGTGACTTCTCTTTAAAAAAGAAAGAGAGAGAGAGAGAGAGAGAGAGAGAGAGAGAGAGAGAGAGAGAGAGAGAGAGGAAGAGAAAAAAAAAGAAATGAGTCCATGGCATAACCTATGGAATGGTAATAAACTAATATGTGAAGCTAATCTCAATATTTTTTACTTCTTTCTTGATAGTTCTTTCATATATATCTAGAAAGTACATGACCAAATAAATTGCTTTGTGATATATTTGATCATTTGTACATTTTCATGTTTCAGTGCTAGAGGGAGATCACAGCAGACAAAATCAAAATATTTTTTTCTCTATGAGCCTGTCTCAGCAATGCAGTACTTGTAGTACCTCTGCTTGAATGAACTTAATTCATTTGTCAACTTTTAGGGAAAATACTTTAAGCAGGTAGAATAGTTGTGTAAGTTACAGCTTATATGTAATTTTCTGTATATATTTAAAAAGTCCAGCATCAAGTATAGTATGGAATCTACTCCATTGAGTCTGTTGCTATGAAAAGGATATATTATATTTTATCCTACTGGTTCTTTTCTTAAAGTGTCAACCATGACTTGAGTATAGTTTAAGAAAAAGAGTACTTTAAATAAAACCAGTACTTGGGTTGGTGTTGGGAAAAATATCTATATCTATAGCTTCTGAGGATTATAGCCCTGCATTTGTATCTGTTTCTGGGAGAATACTTTTTCTATCAGGCAAGGAAATTGAAAAGAGATTTCAGATTATCTCTTTCACTAGGTAGAGGTTTATAATTCCCTGGACTCTGGTTCTGAAAGCTAATAAAAATTCTCTATTTAGATCAATGCAAATTTAATCCTTAACTCATTGGTTGAAAACCAATGGCTTACTCTTTCTGTTATAGTTAATAAGTGGTTGTCAACAATAGTCCCATTTAAAATAATTATTTAAACATTTTAAAAATAATAAAATTAGTGTTTTCTACTTTATTTTCTTAATACTCATCCAAAAAGTTTCAATGAAGAAGAAAGGAAGACAGAGGCAAGGAATGATGGTAATATGGATGATGTTTTCATTCACAAAGATAAAATTGTTGGTTAGGGGCAGGTTGACATTTCAGTGTTTTGGCTTTTGATAAAATAGTAGTTTTAATCACACACTTAGCAGATTACCTGGGTTAAAGTAGGATTTCAGCTCTTTTTCAGTGCAATGGGTAATATCCTAATCCATGTAATCATAAGCAGAAGAAGCAGAAATAAAGATAATCCTAATACTTTCCAGGCTTCCTTCTTTTTTCTTGAATCATAGTTCATATATTTCTTATTGGGCTGTGGGAGGCATTGAATCTGATTATACTACATCTCACCAATTTGTTCTCCTCTCTCCACCAGTCTTCTGAAAGGAATCTAAACTCCTCAATGAGTCCTTGAAAATCCTAGTTCTACCTGCCCAGGATCCTACCTGCCCAGGATTTTCTCTCACCCTTTCCATGTAGCCTAGCTCAAAAGGATTACTTTTCTGAACTTCCATTGCCCTTTGATATTGTCCTTTTTGTATGCTTGAAATGCTCTCCTGTTGATATCATCGGCTATCAAAATCCCTACCTCAATGCCTTGCCCAATTATTACCTCAAACTCTAGTTACTGATCATATATCCTGACCTTTCCATTCTGTAAAGAACTATTATGTTTGCTTAAGGAGATTAACGCATGAAAAATTTGCAAACAAGGGCAGTATTTCATTCATCTTGAAATGTCCATTGTTCAATTTCTAGCTCACTTTCATATTTAGAATGAGACCATTCTAAACCTTACTCATCATATTTTGAAGCTGAATAAATCTTTAAATGGATACCATCACTGGGCTTAAAGAATTGATTTACTTAACTCAAATTCATATAAAAAGCACTTAATAAATAATAAATGATTTCAATTCTCAATTATTCATGAATATATTATTCACATAATAGATGTTATGTGGCTTTAAAGGTCATATTTACATAATGAATGGTTCTGCTTATTTAGTTGACATAAATAAACTCTTGGTTTGTGTCCATCCCACAGGGATTAAAAGTGAAGCCTCTTTAAACAAATTTTATTATTTAATTACCTCCAATTCTCCCTTTACCATCTTTGTCAAAGGCAAGATTTTGCTTTTAGCTGCTTTGCCTAAATCTGAAAGCTGATAATGATCATTTCTAGCATTTAATAAGGGAGTACGGAAAAAGTTAATCAGAGGATTAGGATCCAAAAGGTCAGAAGTTTTCCATTCCTTCTTCAATCAGATCTTCATTGCGAAGTTTTGTTACTTTATGAATTAAGTTGTTTAATAAATCCAAAAAAATTCCCTGATGAAAACAAAGCACTTTCAGTAGGGAGAAAATTGTCTTTGTTTCCTTTTTTTTTTCTTTTTCTCTCTTTCTATATCTTAATCTCCTGACATTTGAAATGCACAGTGAGATTTGTACATAAATAAACTAATAAGAAATGGCTTTTACAAAGATATTAGCATAGATTAAGGTATGGTTTTTTCATAGGACAGGTTAGTTGCATTTATTTTTAATCCTTAGATAAAACCAAATAGAGGAAGAAGGAAGTGAATTTTATTGAAATTCACATTGTACAGTAATTTACAAGAGAATTATAGGGACTGCATAGATATAATTAAATAATACATAAATATTATTATTATTTTTAAATTAACAGGACAAATGCCAAATATGGAAGCATTAGCTTATCCATTAGGACCTTGAATGATGTTTGCACAGTGGTGATCTCTCTGGACAGATTTTGGAACTAGTCAGCAATTTTATTTAGTCTGTCAGCATTTATTGTGGCAATGATTGGGATTTACTTGATACATTCATGCTGGATAAAGCTTTTTGTGCCCATTAGCATGGCAACTGGTGTGCATGACATACAGGAACAGCATTCAATTATAGTGTATTTTACACCAAATAAATTAATAATTTAGGAAAGGAAGCAAGAACTGAATTAAACAACGTACAAATATTTCTGCTTTTTTGCCCTTTCTAGGTAGGTAATTTTTGTGTATTTACCTTAAAAAGTGTTTTTAAGCAAATAAATGACTGAAGGAAGCATTAGCTCCAGTAAAAGCTAAATTAATGTGTCCAAATGTAATGAACATTAGGAAGGAAGGCAGTTGCTTGAATTTATTTGCTTCGGAGGGGTCATGTTTTAAAAGTATGGCATGTGTGCTAGAGAGTCTTTACTATGAAATCATTAGAAGATTTTTTTGTCAGTTAGGAATGCATTCAGCTGTAAGTAATAGAAAGCCAGTAGAAATTTAACCATCTAAGGGTTTATTTGTCTTGTGCCAAAAAATGTCTGGAGGTAGTAGTCTAGGGCTAGTACAGTGATTCTATAATATCCTCAAAGACATAGTTTCCTTTAATTCTTTCTTCTCTGCCTGCCATTTTTATACTGGCATGTCCTGTGCGTGTCACCTCATGATCCAGGGTGACCACTGTTCCTCCAGAACTATCTCCTCATTCTAAGCAGGATGAGAAGTGAAATGGAAATGAAGGGAAGGGAATGTAAGGGAAGCGAGGGTTTCCTAGGGACCCTTAGCTTATATATCTTTAGCAAGAACAATTTCACATACTTGCCCCTAACATTGAGAGAGGCTGGGGAGCTTGTGTTTTTAACATATTATTGGATGAATAACATTAGGCTTGTATAATTGAGAATTAAAGAGAGAATGCATATTAGATATATAATCAGCAGTTTCAGCCACAGTCTTACATAGTTCAGTGGAAGCAGCCAAATTTGATGGGATTGGAAAAACAATTAGTTGATGAGATATAAAAAAGCAATATAACCTGCAGGTTAAAAAAAGTCAGATCATATTACCTGTACACAATTATGTTAGGAGTCTAATACCAAAAATGCCAGATTCAGATTAATAAAATTTATTCATATTATGTGCTATCAAGACGCGTGTTTCATAGAAAAATGGTTTGTCATAACTCACACAAAGTTTATATGGCACATGACTAAAAGAATTGAACTGCAACCTCTCTGATCTTTAATTTAAAGTGATCCTGCTTTATCAAGCACTGTAGAAATTAAATGCTGAATGCAGCAGAAAATGCGAAATGGACAAATTCTGTGGCTATTTATAGCTGATCCAAAAATGAAAGGGGAAAATGAAGGAACTCTGATTAATCACAGTCCCCAATCCCCTTTTAGTCTGAAATAGCATGTTAAATGAATCTGAATATTAGAGCTAATTTAAATGATAAATATTTCAACTCTTTATTATCTCATGGGTATATAAGTAGAGTCTGAATATAAAAGCTTGTAATTAAAGTAATTGCATTTTAAAGCTTAAAAATCAATGTACCTATCTCAACCACTAATATTAAAATAAATAACTTTATTTTAATTTTTAAAATTCCTCTAGGCTGGAGGCAGAAATAGGATTTGGACATAATCATAGTATTACTTGACTTTAACTTGGTTTTTCCAAGTTAGTGTCTACTTCAGTGTCTACCAAGCTTGTCACATGTTAGAGCTTTGTGCCTGCTCCTTCCTCTGTTTCTCTTCTTAGTGATACAGGATTTGGCTTCTCTCCTCCTCACATTAGCTCACTCATGCCTGAGCTTTTCTGGCTCAGGATAAATTACATTAGTAGGTATGCAATATCATTTGGGTTGGGAAGTATTATACTAGAGCAAGTTTCACCCTAAGTGTTGACTCTTAGAATCTGCTCATTCCATAGTGTGTGGAGTGCCTCAACATGTCACTATTGTCCTGAATGCCAGGAGTGTTAAAGATGAAGGCTTCCTAGTTCTTGTCATCTAAGGGCTCACAGTAGACTTCCATTCTGGAGCGTTAGCTGCAATTGCACACAAAAGACTGCATTTTGAAGGTGTCTGACCTTTGATTTGGTCTCAAAAGGCATAATAAATTGGTCTCATGGCAATGACCTCATCCTCAGAAAACTTGAGTGGTATTTTAAATTAACTTGTAAAGGACATAAAATCCAATGTTTTATATGTCTCATCTGAAGAAATAAACTTTCTTGTCATTAACTTTGCTTCTGTTTATGCTTACAAAGTAGTTGTTTCTCTTTTCCTCCATTGATAATCCATCCATTATTGCCTACTGTATGAAAGGTTCATAGCTACTGACCATTACCAAAAGACAATTCATTTTTACTCATGGAAGGCCATTAATAGTCTGGGAATCCAGAAAAGTCTGGCAAAAGATCTCTTTGTTATTCCATTTTGCAGTTTATCATCTATACAGCATCGCCTTTTTAGTAATATTTTCTACCCCTAGCCCACCCTCAACCTCATCCTTCTTACAAATGCAATCAATCTAAGACATAATTTCTTCTGCTAAAACTGATAGTTTATATTGCTGTAATATTAATGCATTCTTTTGCTATACTATCCCCCACCTCTCCATCAGGGATTAGAATGTGGAAGTATAATGAGTGTAAAGGGGACAGAGAATCCCACTCTACCACATATAAAAACAATAATTTAAAATTTACAAATTTCAGTTTGGAGCTCCAAAATGCATTACTAGTATATATGATTTAGGGTAAGCTAATACTTGCAACAAAAATATATAATGACTCAAACACAAGAGAAGATCAATTCTTGCCCTCCTCAATTCAACTATTCAGGGACTCAGATTAGTGGAAGCTTTGCCATCTTTCCTATGTGTGGCTTCCAGGGTTGACTTTAGAGACATCTCTAGTTCAGATAGCTGAAAGGGAAAAACAGCACAGAGGAGTCTGAACAGAATTCTATCACACGACCATACCTAGCTGCAAGAGAGTCTGGGAAATGAAATCTAGCCATGTGCTCAAGAAGAAAAGGATTTTGTTGAGCAATCACCAGTATAATTACTTTTAGGGTAACAGAGTAGAAAAAAATCAGATTAGAAGTGATATAAATGTAGCCAGATTTTCCTACAAGTCCATGTTTTCATCAATCATATAGATTGCTTAAGCAATATATCAAGCATATCAAGTATAGCAAATCCCCCAGAATTTCAAGCACTTACTAAATAGACATGGCGAACAGTGTTGTTTATAAAACTGCTCTACTCAAAGTTAAAGTCTTAGTCCAAAACCACACTCTAATAGAATGAGATAGATCATTCTAATGTAACATTAGGAGATTCATACAATTATTTTTCCAAGATTAGTGTTGGTATTTTTTTCCTGAAAAAAGAATGTTCCAGGAAGTAATGCCCTCTATGGAACATGCTGTAGGTCTGAAAAATGCTTTATATATTTAGGTACAGTGCTTTGTAAATCTAAAATCTATTCTAAATCTTATTGTGATCTTATTTTCTTTCCCAAATTTCTAAGCTGCTTTCATCCTTTAGAAAAAGCATCACTTTGCTATTGTATTGGAACTGATGGATTTTTACCTCCTGGCAACATATTTATTTACTTTAGGTATTCATTTTTGTTTGTAACTTGTATTGTAGCATAGAATAGATACACAAAAGTATACAGATCATAATTATGTGGCTAGAGAAATGTCATGGTCATGTAACCAGATCCCAGATTAAGAAACAGAACAAGGCCAGGCGCGGTGGCTCACGCCTGTAATCCTAGCTCTCTGGGAGGCCGAGGCGGGCGGATTGCTCAAGGTCAGGAGTTCAAAACCAGCCTGAGCAAGAGCGAGACCCCGTCTCTACTATAAATAGAAAGAAATTAATTGGCCAACTGATACATATATAAAAAAAATTAGCCGGGCATGGTGGCGCATGCCTGTAGTCCCAGCTACTCGGGTGGCTGAGGCAGAAGGATCGCTCGAGCCCAGGAGTTTGAGGTTGCTGTGAGCTAGGCTGACGCCATGGCACTCACTCTAGCCTGGACAACAAAGCGAGACTCTGTCTCAAAAAAAAAAAAAAAAAAAAAAAAGTAAATAAATACGTAAAAAAAAAAAAAAAAAGAAACAGAACATTATAAGCCTCCCACAGACTCCCCTCCTCTTCTCGTCCAGTTACTGTTTCTTTCTACAAGGTATCCCTCACTTCTAACAGAAGATTTTGGCCTCATTTTGTACTTTATATAGATGGAATCATGCAACATGTACTTTTGAAAAAATGACTTCCTCCTTTTGTTCAACATTAGTTTGTGCAATCATCCATATTTCATTATGGGGATAAACTACAATGTATTGATTCATTCTACTATTAATGGGTATTTGAACAATTTACAGGGTTGGAACCATTAAAAGTATTGCTGCTATAAATTGTCCAGCATAATTTTGGGTTTTAAAAATATGTAAACATTTCAGTTGAGTATATAACTAGGAGTGGAATTGCTGGTTTATACGACATGGATAAATTTAGCTTTAATAGACACTGCCAGTTTTCCATAGGGTTGGCATCAATATACTTGGGGATTAACTTTTAATTAAAAAAAATAGAGGCCAAAAATTTGCATAAAAATGGATCTCAACTCCATTTCCCCTATTTAGACTTGTAACCTCTTTTTTCAATAAGAACTTTGTCTCAAGGACATTGTAGTCTTTCTCCAAATAGAATATGGTGAGAACAACTAATTAATGATCCTTATATGCTTTCTGTATAGATTTGAAATGAAAAATAATACTTTTGTGCCAGTGATTTTACTGTATTCATTTTGAGCTATATTGTAATAACCTCCCAAATGGTTTGGCTTGTGCTATTCTTTTCTTCTTCAATTCTGTCAGCATTATAATAATGATCTGGAAATGCATTGATTATTAGTGGATGCAATTTCTCCTTCCCAGATCTCTCATTATGTTTTTCTATTTTCTCCAGATTTTCTATAGCTTTGCAAGATGCTTTAATTGAATAGTTATTAAATTATTTATTGAGTAGTGGCTCCTTTATCCTGAAGAATTGCTTCTTTTGTGTTTTTCCTGTTATAATTTTAACTGTGTAGTAGGAGATATCTACTACAAATTTTTAAAGGTCCAAATACTCCTCATTTCACTTTGATTATGTAGCTAAAATTAAATATAGCTAGAATTATATAGGAAAACAAAAGATTCAGATGTATATACATTCCTCTGAACAATGAGATAAATATTGATGAGCTAATATTGGGTTTTCTAGATGTACCTTCATATGCATTTTCCTGGTCTGAAGACAATTAAAATATATTATACTAAGAGGAAAAAGAATACTTCAGTCATTACAATGGTGATTCTACTGTTAATAGTAAAGGTATATGGTATAGACCACATATATTCCTGGACTTTGCATTTTTAAATACTGATTTTTAAGCCGTGTTGACTTATATTAGGTTGTCTATCTCTAGTTTGCCAAATAAGGTCATTTTTAAGAAAATCCTATACTCTACTCTTATTTCATAAAATCATGGATATTTTAAATTCTAAAAGGTGGTAAAGATCCTGTCAGAGTAAAGGATAGTTCTTCAAATCTGATAACTAGCTTAATGACAAATATATGAAACTATTTATATTTCCCTGTTTTCTACATAGACTAATGAAAACTTTCTCAAGGAGAATCTTTGGTGTTTAGGACCCACTAGAGAAGTTGGTGTATACTAAAGCTTCAGGCACTTCCAGATTTAATTTTTAGAAGGTCAAATGTAGTCAACAATGAATAGCATGAATTGGAAAGGCCTAGTGATAAAATCTACCCAGTCTAGGCAGGCCAAGGTGTTTCCTGGATTAATCTGTGCAGAATGATCCTTCTCTCTTGCTCATTCCATTAGTATTAACAATTTCTTCATGACTGTAAGATTGTAAAATATTCAAACATCATAAGTTGTATGGGGATAGGATAAAATTTTCAGAGGAAATTCTCTAAATACCTTCTCATTAATATCATCTGGGAATCATGAATATTATAAACATGAATTTCTTTTCTAAAAACATGAAGTGTTTTTGGTTTTCACATTTTATATAAAAATAATATATATACTTGTAACTAATGAGATTCACCAATAAAATGAAAAAGAAGTAGCCATTTATTTTAAATCTTGCTGTACTATAATTGGAGTAGGAAAACAAATTAAATACAAATCATTAGTTGCATTTTGCTAACTATAGAGGACAGGTAGAGGACAAACATTCAAACATAATTTTGAGTACTATTTTGTACTGCATTAGTCACAGGCAATCTATTTTCCTCCTAAATATTAATAATTTAACTTCATGAATAATTGTTTATGTCGGACAGGCACGGGCCAAGCCATTCAGAGAGTACAGCTACACAGTGACACCAAGAGTCAGGTGTCTGTCAGTGTCTATCTGAGCTATCACATGAAGAAAGACCAGCCGGTTTTGTTTGCCCCACCAAATTCAGTTGAAAGCTTCTTATTACTGAGCACTTGAATACCTTGAAAGGAAAGTAACAGAAAGAGAAACATAAGGGTAGAAAGCTTACTCGTTTGGGCTTCCCAGGAGAAACACCCTGAAGAGATTTGAGTTAATTTTTAAATCATGCCAAAAAACCTTTCAGGTTACATTGGTGGGAAATAGAAGGTTAAGAATATATAAGTTGTATTATGCTTTTTATATTCTATTATGTTTTTATATTCTATTATGTTCATATTAACTTGAATTTTAGAGTCAGGATAGATCTAGGCTCAAGTTTTATTTGTTTGTTTGTTTATGTTCTAACCACAGATTCAAAACAAGTTCTTAGACCAGGAATCTTTACTCCTGAGGAAAGAGTAATTCTAATTTTCTCATTATAGTCTTTGTTTTTTTCCTTCAGGAATGTAATCAAACATCAGTTGGAAACTTCCTTTTAATATAACTGAATAAGCCAGCCCACACATTTTATTTTCCCTGAGGCATATTGCTGGGAAAGTCTATTTCCGATTTTAAGAAATCAACATATGCTGAACCAACTGCCTATTTTCATTTAAATTGACAGGAGCTAAGGCTCAAGAATTATGTTTTATTTTTCACTTCTAACATTGTTGGTAGAAAGCTTAAGGTAGAAACTGTATTCTGCCATAGATGCCTCCTAAATAAGTCTCCCTAAGTAGAAATGTCAGGAGACAACTGTGGCATTAATCTAGGTGAAGTCAGTACAGATAGTTTTAGGGAAGAACAGTTCTACAGTATAAGGACAGCTTTTAATATTATGTTATTATATTCTTGAGCATTTGTCACACTTTATTACTCACCTTATGTTTTGACTTTCTCCGGCTACTGGGCTGTGGGTTCAATAAAGACAATAATGTGTCTTGTTCATCTCTGTTTACCAGTGCTTACCTGGCACTTAGCAGCACACCACAATAAGTCTGTTGAATTAATTGATTGATGAGTTGAACTATATGGCTATATCATTGATTTTCAATATTCAAAATGTATTTAAATAGGTGTATGCAAGTATGTATATATGCCTATGAATAAGGAGAACTATACCTTCATACTGTTGAAAAGTTATTTTGTTTATCATACAAATTTTATTCTGTTAGCTTAAGTTGTATCAGTATTGAATTTATAACTAAAATGATGCTACATTGCTGCATGGGTATTTTAGTCAGCTCCAGCTGAGATAACAAAATACTATAAACTGGATGGCTTAAACAGCAAAAAATTAATTTTATCATAGTTTTGGAGGCTGGAAGTCTGAGATGAGCATGCCAATATGTTCAGTTCCTGGTTAGGGCTCTCTTTTTGGCTTGTGTATGGTCATCTGCTCACATGGTAAAGAGAGCAAGCTCTCTGGTGTCTCCTCTAAGAACACTAATCCCATCATTGGGCCTCACCCTCAGGACCTCATCTAAGCCTAATTACCTACCAAAGACCCTACCTCCAAATACCATTACACTGGAGTTAGGGCTTCAACATATGAATTGGGGATGGGGCATAATTTAGTTCATAGCCATGAGTATCTTGTATGCTTATGACAGTATAATTTGAAGCTATGATTCATACAGAATTTGGGCAAACCTATTTTACATAATGAGTATGTTCACATGATCTAATGCCTGAAACTTATTTTAAAAAATCATAGTGTTGGTAAAATATTACTTTTCCAAAAGGCATTTAATATCTGATAGCATTTAGCTTACAAAATATTTATTTCGAAGACACTGACTTTAGAGAGAATGTGATTGTTGAGGGGCAGGTGTGGGTAAGAAGAAAGCTAACTTTTTTGAGTGTCAGGCACAGTGCTGTGCGCATTATCATTTAATCTTCATAGGAATCCTCAGGGTGGTCTTATCAACCATTTTATGGGGAAATTGAGATTCAGAGATGTTTACAAACTTGGCCAGAATCACATAGTGGGAAAGAGATTGATTCACATCAAAGTCTTCCTGGTTTCAAGTCATTTTTAAGGAACCTGATCTGTTATTGAAGTGAAAAAACAACTACCCTTGATGTTTATGGAGACTTAATTTCAATAAAGCCCTTGAGATTTCAAATTGTTTCCTAAATCCTAAAGAACCCAATGAAAAGCAACATAGTCTGATTCTTAATGATTTAAAGTAAACACTTAAGATTTAAATGGTAACTTCTTTTTCAAATAACATTTTGAATTAGATTTACTGTTAACATTTGCTGACAACCAGGGCTATAAATCAATTTTACATGTAATGTATTCCAATGATCATAATTGTCATATTTGCAGGCTGACTAGAAGAGCTTTACCCTTTTCTCTCAAGTAATAGATTTCCTTTTTTGGGCAATGAATGAACTCCTCCAGAAAGTCTTCTTACCATTTTGCTTACTCTTTTTTTCTTAACATTTTAAGAGTTTTCCAGTTCTTTATTTTTGTATTTTTTTTTATGTCAGCATATTATGGAGGTACAAATGTTTAGGTTACATATATTGACTTCACCCCACCTGAGTCAGAGCTTCAAGCATGTCCATCCCCCAGACAGTGTGCACTGCACCCATTCGGTATGTGTACACCTATCCTCCCTCCCCTCCATCTGCCTGACACCTGATAAATGTTACTACTATATGTGCGCTTAAGTGTTGATCAATTAATAGCAATTAGATGGTGAGTATATGTGATGCTTGTTTTTCCATTCTTGTGATATTTCACTTAGTAGAATGGGCTCCAGCTCTATCTAGAATAATACAAGAGGTGCTAGATCACCATTGTTTATTGTGGCTGAGTAGAACTCCATGGTATACATATACCACATTTTATTAATCCACTCATGTATTGATGGGCCCTTGGGTTGTTTCCACATCTTTGCAATCATGAACTGTGCTGCTGTAAGCATTCTAGTGCAGATGTCTTTTTTATAGAATGTCATTTTTTCCTTTGGGTAAATGTCCAGTAAGGGGATTGCTGGATCAAATGGTAGTTCTACTTACAGCTCTTTGAGGTATCTCCATATTACTTTCCACAGAGGTTGTACTAGTTTGCAGTCCCACCAGCAGTATATGAGTGTTCCTATCTCTCTGCATCCATGGCAACATTTATTGTTTTGGAACTTTTTGATAAAGGCCATTCTCACTGGAGTTGAGTGATATCTCATTGTGGTTTTGATTTTCATTTCTCTGATGATTAGAGATGAGCAGTTTTTCATATGTGTGTTGGCCATTAGTCTATCTTCTTTTGAGAAATTTCTGTTCATGTCCTTTGATCACTTTTTGGTAGGGTTGTTTGATTTTTTTTCTTGCTGATTTTCCTGAGTTCTATATAGATTCTGGTTATCATCCCTTTATCGGATGGGTAGCATACAAATATTTTCTCCCATTCTGTAGGTAGGTTCTCTGTTTGCTTTCATGATGGTTTCATTGGCTGTGCAGAAGCTTTTTAATTTGATCAGGTCCCATTTATTTATTTTTGTTGTTGCTATAATTGCCTTTGGGGTTTTCTTCATAAATTCTTTGTCTAGGCCAATGTCTATAAGAGTTTTTGCAATTCTTTAAAAATATTCAACATTCACTAAGTGTGGATGCCTGAGGAGATGCTGTTCAAGTGGGTATTTATATTGTCCCAGGCAAACCTGAAAGGAAGGAAAGGGAAGGGAAGGCCAAGAAACCATGTATACAGTGGTGACAGTGAGACAAGTAGGGACAGCAGGGTAAGAATCTTGGAGAGGTAGTCAGAGTCTTAAGGTATGATTAAAATAATTCATGACAGCAGTTAGTATCCTCAATAATATGAGGCTCAAAAATATTAAATAACTTGCCCACCGTGACAATATTAGTGAAAAGCAGAGCCAGGGCTTGATGAAAGTGTATCTGACTCAGATTTTTAAATTCTACATCATAGGAGGTATTTTAATACAATATTATTGCATATTTTTAGTTTTATTTGGCTTTGGCAGAAACAAAAGCAAAAACTGAGAAAAACAAAAGCTTCAGGAATAGGGTGCAGTGATTTCCAGGAATCCTTGGCATTCAGACACCTCCAAAATTCTCCCCAATTTGAGAAGCATTATGAATGTGCCTGACACTTCACTTTATTACGTCACCACCTGGTGGCACGCTCATACCTACTTCGAGAGAAAGGGTTAGAGAAGGGAGGACATATGTGGAAAAGATAATAAGAGCATTTACTGACTTGCTGGTATTGTAACTTCATAGTTTTCACTTTTAATTATGCATAATTAAATATAAATACAAAAATGTACTTCCTAACCAACACCTGTTGTATTTCCAGTCTTGTTTAAATCATCTTTCTCTATGAGAGTAATCTGATATCTTGATGAGGTAATCCTGGGATTGTACATTCTTTAGGATTCTGGTGTCCATATTATCCCTGAAGTAGCCAGTAATGTTTTGCTGTTCCAGATGTGGAACCTTCATACTTAGGGAATTGCAATAGCCCATATTGCTCCCTCCAGGCTACTCATGGTTAACTAGCTGTGAACCTCAGCCAACACTCTACTCTGGAACAGCTTTCAGATGGGTCTCAAAAGGCCTAAGGAAAATCACAAGCTGGTGTCTCCTGTAATCCTCATCTCTCAATCTTTTCTTTCTCCAAGTCAAGAATAAAAGAAGTCCAAGACACATAGCTAGGTTGGCTTCTCTTTAAGCCCATCATTTTCTGCTACATGAGGAGAAGGAAGAAGGAAAAACAAAGCAACATCAAACCTGAGAGAATGCTCCATGACATGGATTTTAGCTTCTCTCTCCCTTCTTGGGATAAAAGCATTTAATGTAACTAACTGCAAGCAGAAAAGTTAATTAGTGGCTTCTGCTTTTCCTGAAAGCACTTGTTTAAATCCAGCTGTCATGTCCAATGAATACAATATTATTTTGAACAGCTCCTTAAGTGAGTCTCAAGATGTACCTCTAAAGAAAGTGTTTAAATATTTTCCACTGTGAAAACCCATATGAGTACTTTGGCTATAGGATATTATCTATGCTTCAGGAATAAGGTGTATTGCCCAATTAGGCCCATGCCATTCCTACCCAAGGCAAGGCATCCATATCCATTTATTCCCCATACCCATTTGTATGTAAATGGTAAGTCTCAGATATCATGACAACTTTTTCCTTTTTATGGAATTGCTTTATTTATATTCATCCAAATTATCAGGAATTATCCAAATCCTAGAAATATAACAATCATCCCCATTTCTTGAGCATTTACTCTGTGCTAGGCTCTTTGTTATACAAAATGCTTTGCATGCTATGTCTCATTTAGTCTTCACCACATTCTATGAGGTATTTACTCTCCTTTTCTTATAAGAGTAAGAAAACATGTTTAGCTATTTAAGTAATTTGCCCACATTCACACACTGTTCATGAGAAAACCAGAGGACCCAGGAGGTTTAAGCCGATATTTTATTATTCAATTGTTCTAGAAAACTGCTCATACGCTTGTGTTTTAAGGTATCCTCTCTGTCACCCAAGAACATTGCAGCTATATGCAATTCTTCTTTTCCTATTCTCCTGTTCAATTGGACCTTGACCTGTGGGATGAAAAATTGCTTTGCCTTTGACATGCTCACAAAGCCCTCTGTTTTTGACACAGTGCTGGGTCACATTCTGATCAGCTTTGAAAGCATTTATAAAGATTATTAGATTACTATAAGAAATTAGTTATGTTATAAAGGTTATTGGATTATTAAGGGAGTCTGAACTGTGACTATATAACAACTGAGCAATTGTGAAAAATAAAAAAGCATTTGCATTCATTTCTTGAATTTCCAGAAGCATACAACAACAGGAAAAGGGCAAGAGCGTTCTTTCCATATGTATATATTGAGTTCCTACTATGTGCTCTCAAAAGTAAGGGTGTTGAGCATGTAGGAGTATATTAGTTACAAGTCAAATTCCTAATAATTTCCTGGTCAATAAGGAGCTTAAATATTCAGTATATAAAATTATTTCTCATTATGAATCTCATTATTTCTCTCTTTTATGAGCCTTTTAAACCAATTAATAACTTCATAAGAGAACATTGATTAACTTTAATAAGGCATACTTAACATATACTGACGCAGATTATTCTGTTCTCCTTAGGCTTCTAGTAGTTAGCAGCCAGCACCCAAAAACAATCTTTAGAGAAATAGGAGGTCCAGGATAAATAGAACTATCATGAGAGCATGTACAGGGGTTTCATGCTCTTTTATTCTTTTATTAGGAAAACAGCAGGCGCTGGAAAAACTATTGGAAAAAAGGGGCAGCGCTGTATAACAGTGAATATTTTTAAAGGTTCTAGAATATTTTAAGTCAAGTTCAAGAAGATTAGACTTTTAGCTACAATGTTCTTTGACTTGTTTTTGACCTAAATTATTCTTTTAAATTCAGGTTCTTCATCTCCAAGGATGGATGCAATTTAACTAAATCTTGTATTAGAGACTTGCATATTTCTCACTCATTAATATGATCAAAAGCATCTTATTTATGTCAAAAGAAGAGAAATGAAGGCCATTTTCCAGCATTGTCCTAGAGTCACATTTTCTTGCCTTATTAGCATGTTATTTCAAGAAATAGATTTAACAGAAATGCTTGTGATTGAATGAAGATTAATTATAGGGTATGGGAATATGAGAACCTATTTTATTGTCCTGAATAGTGTCTTCTGCTGTTTCATTATCCAAAAGGGAGCAAGTATTTGGGGAACAAAGATCGTGACACATCTGGTAATATTCAAGATACACACCCCCTCAGTAGACTGTCAAAGGCTGTGCTTGTCACAGATTTCAAGGCTGTGATGCATTGTTGTCGCTTCTGCCACTGCACCTATGGGTGTACCTCTCTTGATGTGCAACCTGCATCGGGAATGTGAAGGCACAGAAGAGATTTTTAATCAAGAGTCTAGGTAGGAGCCAGTGATGCATAGTTGTCAAGGGCAGATTTCAGACTGGGAATTTTTTTGAATAGTTTGGACTGTTATAAATTTATAGTTTATAGTAGCATCTTTTATGCAGAATTCTGATGTAATTGTATTAAAATTATTGCTACTGACAATAATTTCATTGTAGCTTTCTTTTATGTATTCATTGTTTAAACAGCATTTTTATTCAGGCATTGTGGGAAGAAGCAGTATAGCTTGGTAACAAACAGCACGGGGTCTGGAGTCTGGAGCCTTAGTTTCCTCATCTGTAAAATGGAGATAATAATAGTATCCACCTCATAAGACTGTTGAGTGGATTAAATGTGTTAATACATGTAAAGTATGTAAAATATGTGCTTGGCACATATTAAACACTCATTAAATGTTACCTTTTCTTATTATATTCCTAACTAATGTACTGAAAATCAGGACGAGGTACCGAGAATCCGTAGAATCAATTAATCTATAGATATTTCTTGTGTATCTATGTATGTATGCCTGCATTAGGCATTATGTGGAATACAGAGAAATGAACCATTTCTACTCCAAAGGATTAACAATAGAAGAAAAAGAATAATACATAGGAGAAAAGTGTCAGCATAATTCAAACTCAAAGTCCAATGATGTATAAAACGAAGAAGAGGTCAGTGTGGGCTGTAAAAATCAGGTAAGATTCACCAAGTGCTGAACTGGATCTGAACTAAGAGCAATAGTTAAGATTTAGAAATATTAGTTTAAAACTTAAATCTGAAGGTATTACTCTCCCTATAAGACCTTTCTATGTCTCTTGCTCCCACAGCAGTTTCTCTTAGGTTAAAGAAACCTTTTGCCATTTAATAATTTAAAAATAAAACAAAAAATTTTACTTTTAGAAAACACTACATAAATTAAAAAAGAAAAAATATTATTCATGGAGCTATACATTATATTAATAAAACAAGAAGGTTTTCTGAGTTAAAAAAAAAAAAAGAACTGCTGATTTCCAAACTCTTCTCCATTCTACTAAATCAGAATCTCTAATACAAGAGTACAGTGCTTGGGAATCTGTATTTGTATGGAGCCCAAGTGATTCTCATCAAACTAACAAAATTCTGTCTTAAAGAAGTCCAAACTTATTAAGGCCCTTGTTTGGGCTCTATGTAATTCATTTTCAGCCACTCTTGGCCTCAAACGTTGAGAACCACAAAAAAGAACAACTTTTCTCTAGCACTAAGCCCTCATCTCTTTTGTGAAGAAATCTCTCTTTACTGATCAGCGTTCCTCATTCTCTCTTTAATGCTGATCCTGAACAGTTTTGCTATAATACTTAACACATAGAGTTATAACTGCTTACAGTTTTATATCCACTAAACCACTAGATCTTGCATTTTATGTTCTCTCATTATCTCACCTTAGCACTGAGTTACTACTTGAAACTCTAGAGAACCTTACTGTCACCTGAGGGGTCCTTGTTTTAAAAGCAGATTTCTAGATTCCATTGTTTATGTGTTCTCATTCTGAGGTTGCAATGAGCATTTGTAACAAGCACAGAAATAGTCTACCATTCTTAAAAAAAAAAAAAAAACCACGGAAAATGCAAATGAATGAATGTGTGACAAAGCAGAAGAAACAGCTTCAGAAGGGAGAACAAACGTAACATTTGCAGAAGATAAGGAGAAACATACTGATTGGATGCTGGCTGAGAGCATCTATAGAAAAAAAACAGTAGAATTGGTCGAGTGAAATTACAGATGTCCCTGAGTCAGAGGAGTCTGAATTGAATGTGGCTTCTTACATGAAGTAATTTTAAGGAATTTTGGACATTTAAAGGAGAATGAGTAGGGATGTCACCCTCAGTAGTCTTCATGGCAAGTCTTAGGAGGGGTTGAATCAGATGATCTCTAAAAGCTCTCTTATCACTGAAATGGTATATATACCATCATTCTCCAAAGTTATGTAGATATTGAATTGTATTAATTAAACTTTAGTTTATAGTCATAGGGTAAAGCTTTCTACTTAAATAAATGATATCATAATTTCATTCATAAATGGCTATGTATAAAAATGGATCAGCTCGTGGAAAGTTTGCTTAAGGTGAGATACAGGTGATGGTAGAAGGCTGGTCCCAGCTCAAGAGAGCCAACTGTTACATTTTCAGGGATTGTGACACCTGGTTGGTAAGCACAGCCACTATTAAATTAAATAAACCTTCAGTTAAATACAAAACAAAGGCAATCAATATTAAAAATGTATTACTTCCTAATTATTTTACTACCTTTTGCAATTATCCATGCTCCTGAGGTTATTTAGTCTGTTGTACCTGTGTGGTGGAAATGCTGTATAATGAGGTGCTACTTGCACATCTCAACTCCACATTTAGTGCCACCACATTGGCAGCTTGAAAACAGATGTAGCGGTAGTAGCTACACCATGGAAATTGACATAATCTATAAATCAGGGCTATTTTTTTTTCCCTATGGACTGTCAACTGATACACATAGACATTTACCTGCATATCAGGGGCTGCATTTTTAGAAAATTCCCACTGTTTAGGGTGGAGATATGTTTTGGTGCCTGGCATGACTAAAGGGGCATGACCCTGTTAGCAGCCCCCCCACCTTCAACCTGAAGCCTCTCTCCGGATCTCCCCGTGTGGCACTAGAAACAAAAGGCTCTTTTTTAAGTTCTACAAGTGATCGCCTTCAGCTGTAAGAGCACAGAGCAGGTGCCTTTATTGTACTTCAATTTAATGCCCTTCAAAACCATCTCCGAATCTTTTTCTAAAAACGCCCTCCAAAGTCTGATAAGTACACCTCTATTTTATCATCTTTTTCAGCTTTTTCAAATTACTACAATATGAAAGATATTTTCAATCTTTCTCGAAAGCCAGGGAGAATGTAGCCATGGATGAAGAAAACAATGGTTTATGTCTCCTTTCACTGTATAAAATCATTCTTCGTCATTGTGGAAATAAGAAAATGAAATTTTTTGTTTAATCAAGCACACTCTCAAGATCTTTCTAACAGCCCCTGTACTTACAATGTGGATGTTACTCTCAGTTTATACCTCTGCTGGAGAAATCAAAGAACCTTCCTCTTACAAGAGCCCTGACGAAAGAAAACTGTACTCATAAATGTTACTTTAGCATTTTTGAATGATGATATGGCTGAACATTCTTCAAGAATCTCTGAATTTCTCAGATATACCTTTGAGAGTTGTAATCCTTACTTAAGCAGATGTCTATTGAAGGAAGGAGAATTCCCCTTTCGGGATATTTTAAAAATCAAGGAAGGTGTTCACTAGCCTGTGACAAGTTTGTTGTGTAAAAAGAAATGAATCTTCTCAGACAGTGTCACGGCTTTTATTCAAAGTGACACAATTAAAGTGTAAGCATATCAGTATAATTTGTTTTGATCAAACTTTAGATGGAGATAGAGTAGGTAATCAAATTCATTAAGATCAAAGTAAGTATTCTTACTCTGAAATGAAAGGAAATGGAATGGTCAGAAACATGAAAACAATGACCCAAACATCACCAGAGAGAGGCATTGAAGGTAAACGAGAATATCTTTGACAACAGTGGAACCTAGAGTAGTGTTTTCCAAGCTCGGTCCTCAGACCCTTTGATGATGGACACTGTAACACTAGATTGTTGGCTGTCTGTCACAAGCCAACAGTACTGAATCAGAGTAAGGTGTGGGGATGGCCAGAATATTTCTATGCACACTCAAGTTGAGACCTGCTGATTTAGAAAGAATTGCAGAATTTGCCTTAATTTCCTCCTACAAAATGGAGATAGTAAAAGTAGGGTTGTTGGAGGACTAGATGAATACATGTTTACAGCAATGTGCTATTTTAGGTAAGTGCTATAATATTGGCTATTGTCACTACTATTGTTGTTACTTTTGTTGGGGAATTATTAGTACAAGCTGGAATGGAAGCAAACTAGAATGTTTCTAATCACTGCAACCATTAGTTATCTTAAATACCATAATGCAGCCAAGGCACAGCTGATGAGCTATACTCAATATAATCTTGGATGTTGCATATCCATCTTAATAATTTTCCATAGTTTCCTAGTGCACATGTAGGTTTTTTATTTAAATATTTTTCTAAAGTGTTACATTTATTTTTATTCATAAATATTCAGTGTTCTAGAATCGTGGCTGTATCCTTGTCTTGCATGTGGAATTCAATTTTTTATATTCTTTACAAACAAATGATATTTATAAGAAATAATGACAAGATGACAGTGAATCATAATATGAGGTGTTAATTTGTGTGGGATCCTCCAGCAGCTCAGCCCATCACTGGAGTTGTAGGTCCCTGCAGCAGGGGAAATGCCTACGTCTCTGAAGGTAAGAATGTGTGTTCATCCCCTTCCAGGAACATGGGCAGTTCTTCCAGGTGAAGGCCATGCTGAGTGAGATGTGCTTGATCGTCATGACGTAAATAAAGGCTTAAGGCAGGGGAGGCAGCAAAATGAGAGATTTTACTGGGATCAATTAATGTGATTTAGCTGGGAGAGAATAAAGGCAGGGGGACATTTTCCTCTAGTTCCCTATCCGTGACTCACATTATCTGTGCTTGGCAATGAGCTTTATGAGCATTAAGATGAAAGGGTTTTCTCCCTAGGAAAATAGGGCTCTCCTCGCATCTTGTTCCTGTGCTAAATCTTTTATAAATGCCTAATAATTATATGCTTGTGTCCATGACAGTCTTTCAAAAAAACTGACGCAAAAACGGGTACAGAATTAAAATGTCCAGCCTGTTGTGATTTCATGTAGTTTCTGGTGTGTGCTTAGTATACACAAAGTTTTGAGTTACACTGTGATTGAATAAATAACTTTATTATTAGGGTTTCCTGTTTTCTGTGAAGAGTGATGAGTTGAAAATGCCAAATCAAATAATTTTTCTACATTTTAAGGATATGTTGAAAGACATTGAAACATTTGTATTTTAAGTAATTACTACTCAGATCTATTTTAAAATTATATAAACATTTGGATGTAAGTGGATTCTGACTTGCTTTATGAAACACAGAATGCATTGTGATGGAATTCAATATTTAAAAAAACATTAGATTGTAATTATTAAGAGATATGTGGGGCAAATATAATGCATCTTCATTTAAATAACATGACAATGGCTTTTAAATCAATGTGCTTACTTATTCAACAAACTACTCTAATTTTGTGTCACTGGATAGTACAATGTGTTTGAGATATAGCAAGTTACAGGGAACCCTTTTAGGTAGCTACTACTATTAATATCAACATTTTAGAGAAGATGGAGTTGAGGCATAAAAAGTTAAGTTCTTAAGTTTATATAGCCTGGTAAGTATGACCCATATAAGATTTTTATAGGAGTTTGTTAAAATCTGGGTAAATGGCTGTATAGCCATAAGCAGATCATCTAGTTGTTTTCTACTAGGTTAATTCAATAAATTCATAGGTGGGGAAGGCTGAACCTTTAACACATCCGTGGGTAGTGAATGCTAAACAAAGCAAGGATGCTTGGTAAACACCTAATGAGTGTTTTCCACTGTGTTGTTTTCATCAGTTTCTCTTACAACTGGCTTCTTTTAAAGGTGCAATATTTTTAAAAGTATAGAAATACTACTAGATATTTATGATTTCTGTTGAATTTATTTGATTGTATAATAATTAATTAGGTGGTATAAATTTATCTTATCTTGGTTCATTATGCTCTCTGTATCCTGTAAGCATTCAATTACCCTGTAATAAACTCATTAGGTCATGTTATTGGTAGAAGCAATGCTCCTATAAATTTCTATAAAGACATTTATAAAAATGTGATGAAATACAATGATCAAAAAATAATTTTGTGTATATAATTGGCAGTTTTAAAAATATCAAAAATATAAAAACATCAAAGATTAACATAGTTAGCACACAGATAAATTAGAATCAAATTTTTATTTTGTGATTATTTTGTATTTTAAAAATAATAGATAATATTAAAATCCTCTTTATTCTGTATTTCTCAAAAGCAACCAAACACTATCATACAATTAGAGTACATACTCTCTATTCAGTTTTATGTTGCTTTTATACCCACAGATATCCAAAATGTTATATATTTTGTATGGTTTTAAACTTTATATAAGTCACATGTAATGCAAGTAGCATTCTACAGCATGCTTTTTTTTTCACTCAATAGTATTTTTTTTTTTTGCTCCATTATATGATTACACACTCCTTTTGCCTCATTGATGGTTATTTTTGGTGATTTCAAACATTTTGGTACCACACATGATATCCTGGAATATACCAATGAAGTCAGGGAGAATTGTCTGTTTCAGTCCCAGAGATATCTCAAGCAAATAGAACTGTATGCTCAATGAATATTTTTGAAATGACTAAAGACTGCTGTGAATACTCTTGTCATGTTTGCTTGTTCACATTTAGAGAGTTTCTTTGAGGTACATGACCAGAACTTGAACTGCTGCATCTTAAAGTAATAGGATTACTAACTTCCCTATGTAATACTTAATTACTGTCCAAAATAGCTATACCAGTTTACTCTCTGGGAAGCTGTATATGAGAGTTACCTGTTTATCACATTGTTGTAACACGTGATTTTACTATATTTTTAAATTTTTTGCCTATTTGTTAGATGAACTATGTCATTCTTGTTTTAATAATTTACTTTTTTCTTCATTGTTAACAAAGTTGTATATCATTTCAAATGTTCATTAGGTTTTTATGTGTGTGTGTGAGTTCTTGCATCCAATTTGAACAGTACTATTATAACTTTATTTTAATACTATCGTATTCCTAAAACAGATGCTTATGTCACAGGACTAACCACAGAGTGACAATATCCATGCCAGAGCATTTGCAATTTAAATTCATCCATGATAAGTAATTTTAATTATTAAATATTCCACAGTGCAATAGTAAAATACTAATATTGGATGATTCACTCAAAAATTCTTTAAACAATTGTCATCTTTATTTATAATAATTATAACTTCAAATATAGATTATGCATATTATGTTTCTGAAATGTGACAATTATAGTCACCAATTTTATCATAACTGAAGCATCAATCTTAGGCCCCCGCTCAGAACCTCTGTCTTCTATTTCTCAGTAATAGCAAAATTAATTTTATGTACACTGCTTTGAGGGTTAAACTTACCCTATTAACAATCCTATAGCATAACTATCATTGTGCTATTATTAAAATAACATTTATTGGGTGTCGGGCAGGTGGGAGGGGGGAGGAGGGGATAGGTATATACAAACACAATGAGTAAGAGGTGCAAAGTTTGGGGGATAGACACGCTCGAAGCTCTGACTCGAGGGGGGAGGGGGGACGTGGGCAATATACGTAACCTTAACACTTGTACCCCCATAATACGCTAAAATAAAAAGAAAAAAAATAGCATAAAGTTCACTGGACAGAATGTGTATCAATTCTTTTGTGGCAGGATGAATTCAGTAGGCTAATAACTCTGTTATAAATCCCTGGCAAAAATGGTGGAGTTTTAATGAGCAACATAAAGAACTTTGAGTTTTCATAAAAATAACTTAAATATATATAAGTTAACAGTTTTTTGTATATTTTCATTCATGTAGTTCTCTGATACGTGTAAAGAGAGAGGGAGAGAGAGAGAGAGATGGACACACAGAATGAGATCCTTCTGACCTGCAGTCCCCAATTCCTGGGCCATGAACTAGTACTAGTCTGTGGCCTGTTAGGAACTGGGCCACACAGCAGGGGTGAGTGGCTGAAGAAGGAGGAAAGCTTCCCCTGTCTTTACAGCTGCTCCTTATGGCTCACATCACTGCCTGAGCTCCACCTCCTGTCAGATGAGTGGGGGGCATTCGATTCTCACAGGAGCACAAACCCTACTGTAAACTGTGCGTGCGAGGGATCTGGGTTGCCTGCTCCTAAAGCCTGATGATCTGAGGTGGAGCTGAGGCGGTGATGCTAGCGCTGGGGAGTCCAGTGATGATGGGAGTACAGGCAGTGATGCTAGCTGACTGCAAATACAGATTGTCATTAGCAGAGAGGGTTGACTGCACAGAGACCATAATAAATCAACTGTCTCCTGTCACTCTCAGATGGGATCATCTAGTTGCAGGAGAACAAGCTCAGGGATCCCACTGATTCTGCATTATAGAGAGTTGTATGGTTACGTCATTATATATTACAATGTAATAATAATAGAAATAAAGCACACAGTAAATGTAGTGCACTTGAATCATCCTATAATCATCCCCCCTACCCTGGTCCATGAAACCAGTCCCTGGTCCCCAAAAGGTTGAGGATCTGCTTTAGACCGTAAAGGTAGAAAAATATTATGGGACTATGGAAAGGGAATGAATATGGTAGAACGAGATAGAGCTTGAGATATTGAGGAATTATTGTTCTTAGGGCCTGCCCCAGGTTATCTTAGTTTGATGTTATTTTAGCCATCTGCTATCAGTTTATACCTTAAAAGAAGCAGGAAAAAAAGTATCAGTTTTGTACCATCTGAATATTGTTGAAGCAGGTCCACATATCAGAAGTCAAATTTGAAGTCACTGGGGAAATTTTTGAAAAGGCCTGAAGGAAATGTACTTGATTTTTATTAAATATAATGTAATTGACAAAGGAAATTGCAGACAAATATGAGAGCTAATGAAAGAGTGCATGGATAAGTAAAATCCACAAATAATCATGAATGTCATTTGGCTGTTTCCTCTTCCTTACCAAACACAATTTCATGAGAATTGTTAATGAACAAAACCTGAACATTACATAAGCTTTGTAAGCATTTTCTTCAACTATTTTTCCTGGTGGAGATGCCAGCAAGAATTAATTTGTCCATGATATACAAATCAAAGAAGATCTATCCTATATTAATAATATGCTATCAATTAAAAGTCCCTAGAATAATTTACCAACAACAATGATAAAGGCATAAAAACAGAGCTTATATTGGACAAAACGTGGAAAGCTGTGGGTAGGTTGTAGAGAATGATTAACAATCCATTCTGATTGTGATTTCCAACCAGCTTTTAGGCAGAGCCTCAGACACAGCAGTTCAATCCTAGTGGAAAAAAAATATGCTATGCAGACAATTTTAAGGGAGTGGAGAGAGCAGAATAAAGTATGATGAAAGAATTGAAAGATTACACAACAGAAGAGTATTTACAGCCTGGCTAAATAATTGGATAGACATATTAGTTACTTTATTTTTAAAAGAAGATAAATACTGCAGCGGAAAGAGATTTAAGGGGTGATAATAAGGGCATTTATGAGAATTCCTGGGACAAAATAAAGATTTCTTATCAACAAAAATTTCCTGGGAGTATGACATGTCAGAATGTGGAAAACTTTTCCAATGCAGTTATAAGAATTCCCTTAAGACATATAAAAATGGGTAAGACACTAATAGAAAATAGTCAGCAGAAGAGACATTTCCACATTTGTTGTAGAAGCGTAGCAGAGTGGAATTGGTATCTTTTTATCTGTAATTCCTGTTAGAGAAGACACTAGAGAACTCTCTAGGAGGTGATATGTCAAATTGGTTACTATACTCTTGTTTGGAGTCCCTGCTCTGTGAGCAAAGGCAAATTACTTCAACTTTCTACATGTTCATTTCCCTAGTTTTCCTGAAAATTGTGCATACAGTTGAAGTACTTTATTGGATTATTGTTAGTATCAATTATAAACCATGTAAAATTCCTACTGTACACCTGGGGTGGTCAGTGCTCCACAGGTGGTAGCTACAGGTTAACCCATTGCTTTACAACATGATTGAAAGGAAGATATGTGACTTTTAAATATCCACATACTCACAGTAGAAATATTGATGAGGAATCTCAAAAACAGCATCAGAACTACGGAAATATTTTTCCTCCCATATGTTAATCAGGACATGCCATTTATAGAATTTATAATACCAGTCCTGATAACTGTGGAATATAATATCAGACTGTCAGGTTTTAGTTTGAAATGTCAGTTCTTGGTACACTCATGGCCAAAGAATGACCAGACACACCAAAGTTAGGCAAGCACGAAAATGAGGTTTATTGAGGAGAGAAAGATAGGATTATAGAGCAAGAGCAAGATAGAGGTTTACAGAACATGATACGTACACCACAGATGACGACCAGACCCATTGTCCTAGCAAAGGGAGAGCAAAAAAAAAAAAAAAAAAAAAAAAAAAGGAAGGGCACAAAAAGGGACTTGGTTATGGTCTGCGTCTTGTTTATAGTGCCCGGATTGGGACCTCTCTAGTGCCTCAGACGTCACCATGGAACCACTCTGATTGGACAGTTGAGAGCTGCATGACCTGACTCTTACTGCACATGCAGATCTCCCATGAGCCTCTCTGAAAGCCTATTTGTTGGCAGGGTGGGTGGGGGGTGGGGGGAGTGAATTGCAGCAGCACCCACTTTTGTCCCTAGGAGACCTTGAGTCCCTCCCTATCTACCTAACAAGAATACTTCATTTTTAATATTAACATTAAGTTAAATATTATCTTTAGTTACTTTAGATTACATTGTTCTGTTTTTATGAGAACAAGTATAATTATTTTACAAATGGGACTTTGAGGGATTAGATCATCATAGACATTCTCATTGCATTATTAAAGTGCAGAATACTGGAGTTCAGTCACCTGCATGAATCCCCACATTATGTGTTTTGGATGAAGAGAGATTCTCTATATAAATGTAGGCTTCAGAAGCTTTTCTTTGTTCTTCTAGCATATTTTAAATGACAGCTTTCTTGCTTTTCTGCCTCCCATATTAAGTGTAAGCCCTTCCTGTACTTTTCAGCTAAAGCAGGACCCCTCTCATGTGTAAAACTCTGCTGAAAATTTGACTTCCTCATGAAACAGTTCTTATCTCATGCCTGACTCAAGGCCCTGACTTGAATTCTTCCCACTTCCCTGGGTACTGAGCCAGCATAGTTCTTTCTCATATAATTGTTTATACACTAGTGACGTATTCACATGCGCATATTTACGCTGTCTCATCCAAAATCAGAAGCTCTCAAGGAAAGAAAACATATTGTCTCTTTCCCTAATAATCCCCAAAGCACTCAATACCACACAGTGCCCACAGAAGGGAATCAGTAAACCTGCTGCAATTGATTGGAGACTCCTTTCTTTTCCACATTTCCCTTAGGTGGTCTCCCACAGAGCTCTGTGGAAAGTAAGAGAGGCTTGGGATTTGTATTCTCATTACACTAATCATTCTTACTTCCTTTAGTTTTGAAAACCAGTGCTGGGATCCAAGCTAACCATGCTATTTTCTGCACACCACCCAGTGATTCTCATTTTGCAGCTGCCTTCAAGTCTTCTGCTCCCTTAGGTCATCCTCCCCCCAGTAGGAGAAGGATGAGAGGAAGTTGCAATATTTACACTGAGGTGAAGAGCCTTGAGCACTTGAGCTCAGAGGCTGCCTCTGGATTAATGTTTCTGTTCAGCTGCTCCCAGGTTTTTCAGGGAGAGCTGTCAGAAACCACGTTTGTGCCTGAAGAGAAGCTTCAACTGTAACTCCCATTTCTTTCTACTCCCTGCTGTTTCTTTGCTATCTGGAAACTTCTCAGCAGGGTAGGCAAGCTTTTGGCACCATTAGCCCTTTTCCTTTTTCAAATCCCATATTCTTCCTTGAAAGATGAGTTTGCTTTTCAGAAAACTCTATTTTAGTAAAACCACTGAGGAATCAGTGTTAAGCTTTCAGCTGTGAAAGAAGTTTAAAGAATGTGTTATAGAAAAGGAGGTGCCATACTTTTAAGAGTTTAGGTTTTCTGTTTAGAGTAAAGAGTTCTTAGGAATTTTGTGCTTAGCTTAAACTATTAAACACTTTTACTCATTTCCTTGGTATGAAATCTTCCTGGGGCTGCAGGGGAAATGTTAGATGTTAAGGGCTCTGATTCTGGTTCAGTCTCTAGCTTGATTATTTTAGGCAAGTTCCTTTACTTTCATGAAACTATTTCCTCATGTATGAAATGGTTAGTAGAAGGAGTGGATAAAACAGATGTTCTTTAAAGTAACTTTCAAGTCTAAAATGTTATGATTTTACCAACAACTTCACAGCTTCTCAACACCAGATAAGACTTAGCATTAATGTTGCTGAAAATATATTTGAGGGTGGAGGGGATATCCTTGATTTTAAAAAAGCCAGGTGAAAAATGAAGACTTTTGAGCCAATGCTTTTACTCAGGGTGACTTCCATTTCCTAAGAAAAAGTGGAACATTCATTTATTGAGGCTTAGGTAATACTTCTTTTTATCAAGATTAATCATTTACTTTCAAATTAGTCACCATGAATTGACATAGCCAACTTGACCCTTCATAGTTATCAGATTCTCTTTGGTGAATATCATAGTCTACATTAATTAGAAGAGGATAAGGTACATAGGTCTCCTCACCCACAACCGAGCCATCATGCACAATGTAATAATGAAAGCAATGTTGGACTGAATTTTGCTAACCTACAAACTTTTGTTACCAAGGAGGCACAAATTGTTATTCAGCCTATTATCATAAGCTCCATAGGCTCCCAGCTTTCTGTCCCTTAGACATTGTGATAAGTGTCTTATATGGAAGATCCATACCAGGCAGATGTGACAATGTTCTTGAGGCAGAAATAGCTACCTTTCTAGTCAGAATTTTTTTGACAGACTCAGCTTAAGCTGACAGGACACGAGACCTAATCAGAGCCTCAGGCTTAGAACACCATTTAGACTACTATGCTCCTATTCTTCAATCATAAAGGTATAATTTTTCAATCAACTCACATTTCTTCGACACCACTCAATTTACCTATGAAAATGACTTTTAACATCCATTATCCAAATGGACAAATATTTTAGTGCAGCTCAAGACATCAATAAGTTGATACTCTTATAAATAGCTATGTTTGGAGTATGTACTCCATAATACCTTACCCCAGCAGAAATCAGGGAATGTCCCCTGATTCATACATAACGGGTATGGTGCGCACTGTCTGGGGGATGGGCACGCTTGTAGCTCTGATTAGGGTGGTTCAGAGGCAATATATGTAACCAAAGCATTTGTACCCCCATATATTCTGAAATAAAAGAAAGAATAAAACTCACTCTTTCATTCGGTATCTCTCTGTGTCTGCCTCTCTCACAGGATTGCATGTGTGCATGTGTGCACATATATATACTACGCTATTTATGTTGAAATACTTTAAGATACAATTTAGATCAGACTATATAACACAATGATAAAAATTTCCAGTGATACAAAGAAAAAAATTTCTAGCAATTCCCTCTAGGAGTAAGTTTGTATTAATTTTTATATAACTTTCTAGAAATAGTCAATGGCTATAGAAACATATATGTATAAACTTTTTTTTTCTTAACATAAATAAGAACTGTGTATGTACCTTTTTATTTCACATATGAATTCTTCTGGATAATCTTTTTAAGTGAGCATATAGAAAACAGCTTTGTTTTTCAACAGTATTCTATTATATAAATATATCATAATTTATGTAATAATGCATCTTGGGTAAATGTCCAGCATTTTGTATTTTTTCACTAAGGTCTCAGGCTGAGTGATCATAATCATGTGATAATTTCAAAAATATTAGGTCTAATTTAAACTAATAAATACTATTGTTCATGAGACCATAGGTTGGCAAACTTTTTTTGTAAAGGGCAAGATAAGTAAATATTGTAGGCTTTGTGGGCCATAAGGATTCTATCCCAACTATTCAAATCTGCCATCATAGCACAAAAGCAACCCCAAGTAATATGTAAGTATGTGTGGCTGTGTTCCAATAAAGTCTTATTTCAACAACAGGCTGTGGGCTTGATTTGGCCCCAGGGCTATAGTTTTCTAAGCCTGTAACTAGACCAAATCTGGAAGAGTCCATTTTGTGGTTGAGTTTCCATAAGACTGAGCATGCCATGAAGACAAGGACTGTATGTTCTCATTTTTTATTCCCCTCAGTACCTAGATGAACAATAACACAATAAATATTTGTTGAATTAAAGAATAATTCACAAAGAGGAGTAAATTCAATCCATTATTTTCCACTAGCTATCTCTGAACATGCACTATGTCATTTTTAGCTGAATATATTTGTGTAGCAGTCTCCGGTTAGTCATGCCTCACTCTCCTGTATAGCTAAGGAGATGTACAGATTTTAAAATGATATGTTACTAATCATAACAAAAATTATTTTATCAAGGAATATAGAAGAAATTCTTTAATAAAGCTGAGGTGCTACTTCATACATTAACTTCTTGCTATCTTGCTAATGTTCTTCTCTAAAACATTACTGGACGCTATGTTTGCATTACTGGTTGTCTGGATTCATTTCAAGTTTCTCCTTATAATCAATCCAATTTGTTTTTTGATGTCCATAATGAAAAACAATTGAGCATCACTGATAAGCATACTTTTTTTTTTAGGCTTTGAGGAGACTATTCTGCAATATTTATTAAGGGCCATTATTTTATCAAGCATGTATGTATACGTGTGCATAGGAGAGGGAGCTGGAAAAGGAAATTCATTTCCTTATGATCAATTTTATGCTCTTCCTATCCCACCACTAGCTCTACCATATTGAAAATATCTCTATAAATGTGAGTCATGTTCTGTAAGCAAATGACACATTCTAGAATTAATTTTTTTCCCAAATTATGAAGTATCATCCATAAGCAAGATGCTAAATTCTCTGAAAATGCTATAACCCACACTGAGAGAAAAATCTAGGTTGGGTAGACATGTGTTCTCATTCTTGCCTAACGGAGAGATATTTCTACTTCTCACATCTGATAGCATTGCAATTTGAGCACAGAATGTCAGACTTTCATTGTTTCTGTCCTTTTATTCAATCACATTGTGTCTGATATCCTTGTATTTAATTATTCAAATCCCCAGGGTTGCTCAAGAAGGTGGATCTGTGCCAGGTTAGTTAGTGACTGAAAGGGTCTTCATTGGTACCCATATCCAACTGACCCAGTGTCCTGAGCTAAAGCACTAAAACCACCGGGGACAAATAACCCTGAAACCCTTACTGGCCACATCTTTCCCTGGCTCTGAGGGAAGCTGCAGGAAAAAGAACAGAAATGAGCTTTTGTGCAAGGATTGGCTTGGGTGAAGTACTTTATTCATAACCAAGTAAGTAGAACCTGATAACCCACCTGGCTAGCCTTCAAGGCAGTAGTGTCTTTGGTTATGTCAGGGTCTGGACAGTATTTTATTTCTATAGTTTTAAAACATCAAAAAACTTTGGAAGAGTACCAGAGGTCAAGGTATAGGTCTAGACATGGATATGATTTAATCTCCAGAATTATATTATGAGATTTATAGTACTATTGTCTTTGTTTTGTAACTTTCCCAACTTCTCACAGCTAAGATTCAACTATAGACCATCTAACTCCAGAGTGCTGCCTTTTAACATTGTGCTATAATCTACCATTTTTAATAGTTGACCTCACAAAGGAATGAGTAGGGATTAAAGTAGAACATGATCACTGGATTGCTATGCCAAGCATCATCCCATCAAACTGTTTGGAAGCATAAATACCATAATATTTATATAGTGCTGTGTACAAATCCTGGCACAAAGTTAAGTATCTGAAAAAATATAACTATTAATATAATTTTATCCAGATAGGCTCTGAGCAAATTAGCAGGAAAAGTCTTCTTAGTTTATTAAGTTGCTAAAAGCATCTAATTTTATTAGGATTGTTATTAAACAAAAAACTAAGTGTGCAAGAAAATATATTTACCATAGCCTGGGGTAAATTGTCCTGGTTTCTCTTTTTAAAGAATTCAATTCAGTGAGAAACAGCTTTCAATGGTTAATGAAAAGTGAGAAGTATAGGGAATAAGAGGCTCTTCCCTGTGTTTATATTTGACCCTTTCCTTCTTACTCTTAAACATATCTTTAGAACTGCATCCCTGCTGGGTTTGTCTTCCTTAGTTTAGGGAAGGTGGCAAGAAAAGTCCTAGAACATTTTGTTTGTTGTAATTGACATGACAAATCAATGGGGTCTTTTTTACGTGGTTCCAGACAACAGTTTGGTTATTAAGAAAGGGGAAGACCTGTGGGAGCAATTGTTTCTGGCCTCTGTTCTTATGAAGTCTGGAAAAATCTTTCATTTATGATAGTCATTGCCACAAGAGCACAGTCAATATGAAATTCCAAAAAAAGAAAAATCTCTCACAGAAACAGCTGTGTTCAATATACTGCCAGTTTACTCCGGTGAATTGCTAGAAATGGAAAAGTTTTCATTTCTTTTTGTGTTTATTCTTGATAGTTGTCTTGTTAAAGCTGCCTTTTGTAAATAAGGAAAGCCTGGTTTTAAACAGCTTTGACTAATATCTGTAGTTGGAAGATTCAGTTCTACAGAGATTTAGAAAGCTAAAATAAATCTGATGGAAACACACATATATTACAAAGGAAATACTTTGAAGTATTCTAATTCTATTTTTTCCATCTTGCATATAAGTTGGATTATGATACCTTTATCACTTTTATTTATCACATTGTTGCTTAGTCTAAAACGTGAGAGACATCATTTAAGTCCAGAGTTGGACCCCACTGAATGCCTTGTTCATGGATATATAGTCTTGGTATAAATGTTCATTGATGATTTCTACTCAAATGGAAAAAAAATCAATTTCTTGAACAGCAGAAAATACCCAACAGTTAATCTCCTTGGATGTATGAATTGTAGCAAAGCAATCCAATGAATAAGTGGATTCTCTGCAAGTGGGAACTCAACTGTGTTCTCTCCAGTTTTTATCCAATTTCAAGCACAGTACTGGCAATTTTTCAAATTCTTAGTCAACTCTGGAGAATTGAAAAAAGAATTCTCAAAATTCAGGTGATAAATGAGCAAGATGTACCCTGATATAGAAATATTAGATGATTGGGGAAATAGAGTAATTATTACAGATGACTGTGTCCCATTAAGCATGTTGTACTAAGTACAATAAACAAGCATTTGGTGCTTGATAGAATGCCTTTCCCCAAGTATCCAAATTAATATCAGGGAATGGACTAGGCCTTAGAGAGATGAGTCCTCTTCTTTCCATTTAGTAAAGTAGGGCTTTTGTGTTTTCTTGTTTATATTGCAAAATAAGACTTGTTAATTTGTCACCGACATAATACTATGTGAGGTGAAATATCAGATGTGTGCTCCATAGTGTTGACAATGATAGAATGTTCATTCAAATGGGAAATTCATAAATTGTGAGGGTTCCCTCCCTCACACTCCTTGAAATATTTTTTTTTCATTCAAATTTTTCTAGCCAGAGACCATGGACCATGTATTAAATTTCCTGTGGTGTAATATACTCTCCCCCCCACCCCCCCTTCTCTCCTTCTTTCCCCCTCTCTCCACTCTCCCCCCCCCCCTTTTCTTTCACTTTCTCTGTCTGACTCCCTCTCCTTCTCCCCAGCTTGGCATCAGGGAGCTCTGACATTTTATGACATTTTATCTTGGTACCCTCGGTCCCTGTCATAATAGCAGTTAAATACTAGATGAATCATCAATGTTTAATGAATTTCTCTTGAATGTCTGTATCTTGCTCCAAGTCATTCATGCAAACATTGAAGAGGACAGACAGAGCCCTGCTGAACATCACTAGCAAACCTCTCTCTAGTAGACTTCAACAAGTCAATCTGTACTCTTTGGTTACAGTTGTTCAACCAGTTACTAATCTAACAAATTGTAACCGGTTGAACAACTGAACCCAAAGGGTGCAAAGTAGAAACATTTCATTGAGAAGTCGGTCGGCTGGGGACAAAGGAAACACCGCCAGACCCCCCTTCAAAATGCAAAGGGAAAATTCCTTCTTGAGTGCAAGCTATATGATGCCTCTTTGAATTATTATCAATCTGTAATATTGTACAAGTCTGTATGTATATCTGTTCTTTCTGTGAGAGTTATTTGAAGTGTAAGGTACTTACTCCACAGAAGGTGTTACTAACCATGTATTAATTATTGTCTGAGAACCATCAACCATATGAATAATAAAAAGCTTTGAAAATAAGACATGTTTCTTTTATTGATAGTCATGCCTCAAGGCTGAAGTGAGATGTGCAGTGTAAGATGTACAATGTAAGGTGAAATAGACAATTCCTTGTGGTTTATATAATGGAATGGATCCATGTACATTTATGGGAAAGAGCAGAAAGATTCTAGGTGATTAAAGGGTTTTTTTTCAAAATAACTTTTATATCCTTGATGTCATACCATATTCATGAAATAAAACTCATTTTTTCAGAGTGTTTTCCCAATGAGGATCTAGGGGACATTTCTTCCTGGTACTTCAGTGTCAAGGATAGCTCCATGTTTTCTGAGTAATTCCAAATCGTGTAAGACATTGTGTTCCCTTTCATATGGGCTGCTAAGAAGCTCACTTTTCACTTATATACCTGTAGGATGCATTTTGAATAACCTTGTTTTCTTTAGTTTTTTTTATTCTTCCCTCAGCACCATTCTAATTTTTTTAAAGGCAGGGTATAACTAATAAATGCATAACAAATCAAAAATCATTTCCATATGAGGCTGCTGTTGATGTATGAATAAATCTGTCACCTAGCTTCCCACCTCTTTTTCTTCTGTTATATTTCTACCGACTATGGCTTTCCTGTCCCTAGGAATTCAGTTAACTTTTGCTATGACCTCTGTGCCAGGACTATACTTTACATCTTTATGCTATTCTCTGCCTCCAGACCTTTGTGTCCATCTTACATGTTCTCGCCTTCTGCTGGGCCTCAAACCTGGATGCAAAACTATACAGGAATTGACTGTTTTTGATAAGAAAATCAAGAACATGTAGCATGTGTGTTTGGCTGCTTTGTTAAAACTTTGAAGAATTGTGAGGAAGATTCATGTTGACCACACACTGCATGGTCTTCTATCATCTTGCTGGCACCATCTCCTCATCTTTGTGCTGTTCCTCTTGAAGTCTCCACCTTCCAAAGTCACCATCTTAGTGTGACCTTCCATAATTGTGAAATTCCCTGGGCATGTGTTCTAGGGCTCATCCCCCACTCTCATTCCTAAATTCTGATAAATGGCATTTTCTCCACCTTGCTTACATTTGCTTTTAAGTATTAAATGTTCTAGAGAAAACCATTCATTCACTCATTCATTCACTCACTTCTTTAACAAATCTTTATATATATCTACAATATTATGTTCTAGGTGTATTACAAACACTAGTATAAATAAATAACATAAATAAAGCCCCTCTTCCAAGGAGTTCAGATTCAAATCATGGTTGGTGGAGCAGAGATTTAAATAGATTATCAGAAAAATATGTGGTAAGTGCCATGATTGGCACAGGGCTTTATGGGAGTGGAAAGCAGCAGGACCTAACCTAAAACAACTTAGGCACTATATTTCCAATTAAAATGAACCTAGCCTGGGCTAGAAGGGTGTGACCTAAACTGAGTCTTAAAAAATGAGGGTGGGGTGGAAGGAGGGGGAGGAAGTACATTCAAGGCAGAGGGGAATCGCAGGAACAGAGACATATAGGCAAGGATCATTGTATGTGTGATCATGAAGGGATGATTAAGTAAGTAAGTGACAAGATATGAGCCTGAAGATAAATAAAAACCCCAAGTCTGTGGACCTGTGTGCCTTGTTAAGGACTTTGGGTTCATCCTCAAACCACAAAGTTTTCCTAGCAGTTAGGTGACAGGATCAGATCCTGGAGACTGAATGGAGAATAAACATGCAAGGGACAAGGTTGGAGGCTGCTGCTGTGGCTCAAAGACAACATCACCAGGGATTGAGCTCAGTTAGTAAATCTAAAGGATTGAGAGAAGGATGCAAATCCACAGATATTTAGTGGATATAATTGGCACTGTTTTCTGAGTGTAGCTGAGGAAAGGGGACCAGTCATTTAATGAGTACATATTGGCAATTGATAAATAATACACAGAAGAAGAAGGTGAATTTGGGGGAGGGAGACTGAGTTTTGGAGGCAGTAAGGAGATTGAGGTCCTATAAACCATGCTGCAGGAAAATCTAATAGGTAAGTATAAATAAATAACTGAACACTAACACATCTATACATTTATATAATATATCTACAAGTTTATTCTCCTTTATTCATTTATAGGTTATTTTATATATGAATATATCTATGACATCTACTTGTGATTTTTTTCTCCCATATCACATTTTGGTATGCAATAAATGTTTAACCTCTACAAAGTCTCATTTTTATGGTAATAAAATGGCCAAGTTTTTAAAAATTTTTTAACCTTAGTGGCATGATTTATAGAAGGAAAATAAAAAGGTCAAAGGTATAATTGGCTAAATTTAGGATGTTGGTAAAATAATAATATCACAAAATGTTCTACTATTTAGCCAACTAATGCAAAGTTGTTTTAGTTGTGTTTGCCATTAATTTGATAATTACACCTTAAACTATTATAGAACTGATAGAGATTATACTCATTCAGCCCTACAGTTTCAAATGTTTTGTTCTTTCTTTTATGGGTTTTCCAGATATTCCTAGTGGGCAACTAGATAGAGTTCAGTGATGGTTATGCAACTTCTTTGTGCAGGATATTGAAATTTGTAAGCTGGGATCCCTGCAGAGCAGCTATCAGAATTTCAACCTACTGCTAGATTAAATCTGTCCACTCAAACTCAAAGGAGCCTGCTTGAGGCTGTCTGATCAATACTCTATAGTTCTGTGCAGAATAAGCTATTAAGAGTTTCTCAGGAGGTAGACAATCTAAACTGGATCTAACTGGTAGATGGTGATTGAAACAAAGGATATACTGACACTTAATTGGCATCAGTCTAGCCTTGGGAAGATTTTTTAAAAAATAAATTGCTTTTTGATGCAGCATAGAAGAGGTAGGGATATAAAATATTCCTTGTTCTGCAGTATTGGTTCTTAGGCACTTATCAGGAAAGTGGCAAAAGTCAGTGTCCCCAGACAAAGTTCCACTGGCCTTTGATTACCAACCCATCCTTCCCATCTTCTTCTTTTTAGTTTAGGTTGCTGCAATCACCACCACCACCACTTTCACCATCATGATAGACAGCCAGCCCTTCTTGGACATTCAGGTTTGCTTATGTTTGAAACAGGCAGTCCAGCTCCGAGGCCTGAATTCTTAGTTTCTACTTCATATACTGCCTTTCTAATAGCCCAGAGAACCCCACAGGAAAGAAGAAAAAAAATGGTGTTGTACATTTTAAAATGGTTTAGGGATCCTATAAGTCTAATTCTATTGGGGTTCTTTTACATAATTTTGGAAGGTAAATGCCAGAAAAGTTAACATTTTTAGGTTTTTAGAAGTTTTTGAGATACTTATAACCACCAGCTATGAAGCTGTAATTTGTTGACACATTGAGTGTATTAAATTATTAATTAACTTATATTTCTTATTATTATTTCTCCCTTCTCCCCTTAAAAAAATTCTCTTTGATAATTTAACATCCCACCTCTGTGTATTCCATGAAATTACAATTTCTTTACCGACTTACAAGAGACTTACATTTTCCCAGCTATAGACCAAGTGAGAAATAGTAGAAATGAATGGGTTAAGAAATTTGGCTTCAAGATCTCAAATGGTCAAAGCCATTGACATTGAAAGCTCTTTTGTTGGGCTCTAGCCTGATGGACAATGCAGTAATGAAGAGGTAGAAAGGATGCCATGTATCCAAAAAGCTAATTGCCCACTCTGAGGCCTCTCAGGCCTGAGTGCCAAGTGAAACTTCTATTCTCAGGGAGATTAGGTAAATGCCAAGGTGGTTTTTCAGTTTTCAGAGACACGGCATTTAGATTTTTCAGACTTTATAAATCTGTGACCCCTAACGATAGTCTGTGCTAATGAAGGTGGTTCCTTGAATCCAATGCTTGCTGATGTAGGTCTTGAGAAGTAGAATGTTGATTTGATGCTGCCATCCGTGTGTCACAAGCACTGCATGTGTAATTGCAATTATGGTTCTGCTCTAAATAGATTTGTTTGGGGACTATAAAGGAAATTCCATTTCTTCATGTTTTTGCTATCTCTCAACCTCAAATAAATAAATAAATAGAAAGTAAGTAAATCTTAAAGATCTCTAAGCACGATATGTGGACTGGCATTCTTTTTACATCTAGTGTTATGATATTTTCAGATAACAACAAGTCCATTTACAGGTAAAGTTTGTTGTGGTAGGATTTGAGCGTGAGCATGTGTGATGTTTCATATCTTCCCCTTTATGCTTGGCCCTTCATGTTGGTAATAGTTCTAACAGGGGCCTATACCACAGAGTGGACCACAACACAGTCAGCTTGTCAAATGTCCATGCAATATAGGGAGTAGAGGTCAAGATACTTACCATGTGATAAGCATAGGGCTGTCTCCCTCCTCTCCAGCACATACTCAGATACACCTCAGCCAACTGACTTCTTGCTATTTGAAAACTGTAGTGGACTTCTCTTGTCCCAAAAGAGAATTATGTTCTTCCCCCCTTTGCCTAGCATCTAGCTATTCCACTCCAATTCAAGGTCAAAGGCCAGTTCCTCCTAGAATCCTTCAGGCAAAATTAAGAGCCTCTTCTACTGGGCTGAGTGCTTTCTGTAATGTCTTTGTAATATTTGTGTAACATTTGCCATATTAGACTCCATTTATCCATTTGTGAGTCTGACTCCTCACTAGACTGAGCTCCTTGAGACAAGGGTATGTGTAATTCATTTTCATATGTACAGTGCTGAAACTGATGTCTATAGATCTTCAATATTTGTCCACTACAAAAAATCGGTAAATAAAGGCAGGAAAGTTTGTTATGCCAAAATTGGGACTATGGGCTATATCCACTGGGACAATTAAACCTGTGTTTTCATTGGTCACTCCAACCTAAATCAGTCTGCCTGGCCCTAGTCAGATCTAACCCCCTACTCAGGCTGTTGGTTATTAGCAAATATACAATCCCAACTCATCAGAATAGTAGATCTTGGTAACAGGTTGCTTGACAATTGAGTGATATGGGAAAATTCTCTACAGGTCTAGATTTGAATCTGGGCTTACAACCTGTGTGATCTTGAGTAAGATATTTTTATCTATTTGAACCTCAATTTTCTCATCTGTCAAATGAGTGTAATAGAACCTTACTTATGGGTTTGTTGTGAAGAGTAAATGCAATGGTATATGTTGGGTGCATATAGTGCAGAAATATAGTAACACTTGCTATATATTCATTGAGTAGATAATAGTACCATCACTATAGAAAGTTCCCATTTTCCCACTCATACCCTCATACACTTGCCCTTCAGGTCTCAGGTGCACCTTGCTAACACCCAGAGAATATTAAGTCCTTTTGGCTCTCTGTATGCCTCTTTTATAGCACTTATCATAATGCTAATTAATTGATCACACAACTTTTGTTTAATAGATAGTTCTTTCAGAATATAAGCAAATAAATTCAGGGACTATCTACTGCATTAGCTGATTTATCTCTAATGCCTATTATATAACTGGCTCACAATAAATAGTGATTGAATGGATAAATTACTTTTAAATGTGGCCTTTAGAATAGATTCACCCCTGATTACCCCCAATCAGGAAGGCTTTCTCATTCAACTCCTTCAGCCTCAAGAATAACAAAAGGACTCTCATTCTATCCCCAAGTTATCTCAATTGCATTGCCATGATCAGAAAAGACTCTTCATGAATTTCTTTCCAGACTAAATCTATTTTTGCGTATTGATAATTGTAACTACTGATTTGAATTACTACCTTTTTTTTTTTTTTCTGGTTTTTAAATTCTCATATGTTCAGCTCTTTCCATTCCACTGTCATTCCTTCAACAGATATTAGTTGTTGTGAAGCCACTCTTCTAAGTACTGTGGAAGGATTTAAAGATGTGTGAAACATAGTTGTCCCAGTCCAGGAACTTACAAAATAAAAGAATAGGTAATATATATGTTCAAGGTTAACTAATGTATAAGACTGTGGGATAAATACCTTTAAAAAGATACAAATCAAGAGCTTCAGGACTTTCTTGAATTGTTATCCTCTATTGCATCCTCAACTTTTACTAGCTTCTCACCAAATAAATGTATTCAAGAATAACTCAAGTCATTGCTCAGATGTGTTTTTTAATGAGGCCCAGTCTGGCCACCCTGCTTATCATTGCAAATGCATTTCTCTGAATGTCACCATTCTCTCCCTCTGTTTCACTACTCAGTTTATCTCATAGCACCCATCAGCTTTTTTCATGCTATATAATGTACTTATATGATTGCTTATTGTCCGTCTCCCTCCACTAGAATGTAAGGTCCATGTGGGCCAGAATGTACTGGTCATTGATATATAAAGCTCTAGGATAAGAGCCTGATTGTAGCAGGCATTTGATGGATATTTGTTAAATGAATTTAGAAATGAAGCAGGTATTAGCAATTATACCCTGAGACTCTGAACAAATGGCCTGAGTTGAATCCTGGCTCTACCCCTCTTGGCTATGTTATCTCAGTTGATCTTATTTTAAGCCTTTCATTTACCAGTTGCACCTACCTCCCAGGGTTGTTGGGAGGACAAAATGTATATGTGTAAACCACAAAGCTGATAGTAAGTAATGATGCCTCTTTTTAAAGTTAATTCACTCTTTTTTCCTGTGTACACATAAGTCATACTTGATTTGTTCATTTTTAAAAGAAGACAATAACTAAAAGTATTAGTACATAATGGTTCCATACTTTAAGTTGAATGACTTTAAGAAATACAAATAATATGAGTTGAAATCAGTTCGACAAGAATAAATCAAATATACACCATTTTCAAATATGTCTCCAGTCTATGTAGTTCACCTGAAAGGACTTGAAGGTCCAATATGTGTCATGAAGATCACCGCTAGGACACAACCAAGAGTGAATTGACCATTGGCCTGAGTAATAAATCTATGGGGTAACTAGTGAAACAACTGTCATTTCAACAAACATGTTGCATACCTAACATGTGTTATGCACAGAGACAACATTTGGTAATGTAGCAATAAAAGATACCATATCTGCCTTGAGGAAGCAATTGTAATGCATTGTAAGGAGCTAAGAGTAAAAAAGGGGCCCTTAAAAGTAAGAGGTGGGTGAATACGGCAGCAATCAGTAGAAAATTAACTAGAAGAGATGAACCTCGATTTGGTCCAATTTTTTAAAAAAATACAGAGACATCATTGGAGCCTGAATGTTTCAGTTCTCCAATAAATATAGATAGGAATTTGAGCTGTTTATTGAATTTTGAAGGAAAATAAGATCCTAGAAGATCAGAGACAAAGCAGCTCACATTGGATTAGGTATAAATAAAACCAACTCAGATGGGCATAACTGGGGGGCCTGACTTTAATACAATTTGAAAGTAATGTGATTGTAAACATCTCTGTGTACCTCCATGACACAGAACTGATCCTCTACAGGTAGTTATAGTGTGAATAACTGAACATCTTTCAGCAGAATTCATTAATAGTAGTGTTTGGTAAAGATAGACTATTATGTGTGTTACTTGTTATATTCAATTAACAGTCTGTAATTTGTAGGAGCAAATGATCATGCTATATAGAATACTCTTTGGTCTTGCTCCTCAAAAATCACTGTAGACCCATGGTTCCTCCCAAGTGTTTGATTTGGATTTGAAGTGGCTCCCACACTAATCCAGAAATCTCTATTCTGGACTCTGTGAACACTGGCGAGAAGAGCATGTACTTGTTGCACATTCCGTATCAGAAGTCCAAAAGCTCTCTTGATGGTTTCCCACCCAGTTGCAACATATTGCTGTAATCCCACACAACAGCTGAAACATCTTTTCCTCATTTCTTTTAATTCCTGTAGCATTGGATGTCTCTACCATGTAATTTACATTTAATTGTAAGTTGTTTTGCATCACTTAATGGTTATTTCCAGTATGAATGTCTTCCCTTCTCAAGCAGATTAAAATAAGATTCCTTTAAGAACAGGAGCTCACTGAACAGTGCCAGGCATAGACGTAGAATAAACCATTCATACTGACCTCACCTTGAGCTGACCTAACTAACCATTTTACCAGCAAAGAAGTCAAACGTGGCAGATAACTGACAGATAACTCGTTCTTCTGATCTGCACCTACTTTACAGAGGAATAAATACACTGAGTTAACAGGAGTTTGTGAATGAAGCAACTAGATTTCAAATAAGATAATGCTTGGGTTTGTTTTTTGTTTTTAAAGAAACTGCTAAATGACAAAAATAGTTGAAAATGGAGGTTGTGGTTGGGGAAGGGTGATGAATTCTGTCACAGACTTAGGGCTGGAAAAATTTTTGCCTTAGTCTAGTGAATAAATATGACTGTTCTTTGATGTCCTTTTCCCCTCTGAGTTTAAATTCAAATACTATTCATCTTTGACTTGCCTCTCCTTCTTTCATCCCTTAAGGCATCAACCTTTGATGTCTTATTTTCATATCCCTTTATCTCTTAGAAATGATCCAGATATTTGATAGAATAGAGGAATGAATCCTAATCCACAGACTACTTCAGGCTTATTGAAAGTGAATCTTATTTAGACCATTTTCCTTTATCTGCCCACTGACAGATCTAATGTTAACCAGAACCTTAGTATCAGTACAAGGAAGTGGGTAAAGAAAAAAAAAAAACTTTTTGGTCATTCTTATTCAAGAAGTACATTCCATCAAATATTGCCTAACATGTGCAAATAACTCTGATCCTTGGATTCCATTCAAGGTCTTTGTCAAAATGGAACCAAATGCATTTTTTAACTACTTCATAATTAAAGTTTTGAATCAGTGAGTTCAATTATCTTTAAGGGCAAACAGTGAATTCAGAATAAAAGTTCTATTTGTTTCACTAAAATTTACAAAGACTTGTGATTTTATTTTCAGAGCAGTCTAATTTGACCTTAAAATGAATAAGCAGAACTGTTTAAAATCTTATCAGCTTTCCTTTAATTTTGGCTTACCTTTAATAACCACATTTAATATATAACCCAAATCTATAACTAATACTGAGAAACACAGGGGAAACATCACAGGTATAAAGACTGAGTGTGTTAAAATTGAGAGTTCTTTGATAAAGGCTCTGGACTTTGGTGTGAAGGACAGCACTGTTTCATTGGTTCATTTCTCCCTGGCCCCATTTTATGGAAATAGAGACTTGCATTTCTAGAGGGCAATTTGCTATTGGTGTTAATTATTTAAAAAACAATGCTTTGGATATGTTAGGAATATTAAAACTTGAAATGACTTGATGATTATAGCTTCACAAATTTGAGGTCCCAGGGATTTCTTTTGGTTTTCAATTTATCATATTCTTTCCAATTCCCAGTGTTCTTATTTCTATTTCTCCCTCAGCTACTTCTTTCTGTAACATTTTGTTGCTAATCATAATCTCTATGAGAGAATAACCAAAAACCTAAAGAAAACTAAACTATTACCTGGTGTTTGTTAATTGTTTCTTGAAAAGTTGAAGGATTTTACATGTTGACTAACATGTCATTTGATGATCTGACAACTCCATCTTTCTTTGTAGGTACCTGGGGTTATTTGTTCTAGATCCATCCACCATCTTTGTCCCTTAAAAGCATTCAGTTCTCACCTCTAGGTAATCAGCATAATAAAGCAGTGATACCTGGCCATCCTGGGAAATAAAAAGATAAGCTGCACACTAGAAGGTTTCGTTGTGCAAATATTTGTTGTGTTGGGATATAACCTCTGTACATTGATTAAATATAAATTACATTCACTTGCTTATTATTTATTCTTTTATTCATTCAACAGATATCATTGAGTAGCTGCTATGCACCAGGCATTGTTCATTTGTCCAAGTTCTAAAATTGTGATCAGTTCTATTTTTATAATTTATTATTTAACACAGTACCACTACTTGTATCTATCTTTCTTTCCCATTGTATTTTTAACTTTTTTGTGTTATTGTATAATAGTTATACATATTTTGGGAGTACATGTGATATTTTGATATAAGGATACAATGTGTAATAATCAAATCAGAGTAACTGGAATATCCATCACCTCAAACATTTATCTTTTCTTTGTGTTGGGAACATTATCATTCTTCCCTTCTGGATATTTTGAAATATACAATAAATAATTAAGTATAATTTCCCTATTGTATTACTACTATCTAATATTAGAACGTATTCTTCTGACCTCATTCTACTTTCTACTTCCATGAGACTTACTTTTTTAACTCCCACATATGAGTGAGGACATGTGATATTTCTGTGCCTGGCTTATTTCATTTAACTTAATGACCTCCAGTTCTATTCAGGTTTCTGTATATGACAGGACTTCATTCTTTATTATGGCCAAATGGTATTCCATCATGCATATAGACCATATGTTTTACATCCATTCGTCTGTTGATGGGCACTTAGGTTGATCCCATATCTTTGCTACTGTGAATAGTGCTGCATTAATATGGAAATAGAGATATCTCTTGGATATAATGCTTTCCTTTCTTTTGGATATATGTACTCAGCAGTGCGATCATATGGTAGTTCTAATTTTAATTTCTGAAGAACTTCCATACTGTTTTCCACAATGGTTGCACTACTTTACATTCCCACCAACAATGTACAGGCATTCCCCTTTCTCTGCATCTGTGCCAGTCTATTATCTTTGATAATAGCCAGTTTAACTGGGATGAGATGATATCGTAATGTTGTCCCATTGGGTTGTAGCAGTATGGCATAAAGATTGTGCTTCAGAATCAGACAGCCTATGAAAACCTCAGCTCCAGCACTTTAGGCCAGTTAATGAACTTCACTAGGCACCACTTACTTTATCTTTACAGTAGGGATAATAATAGTACTTACCTCACCTCTATTTTCTGAAGAGTAAATGAGAAAATAAAGCATATTGCACTGGGCTTGGCAGGCAAGTATGCATTCACTAAATGTTATTTGCTACTGTTATTAAATCACAGTGCTTGATTAGTTGATTGTTAGAATCTTTTTCAGTATTTATTAATCAAATACCTATGAAGTGTATTCAGAGTAAACTTGGATGGTGAGAGACACCACCATCTGGCCTGTTGTGTCATAAACAAAAGCCCTAAAACTGGGTCTTGGCAATGGTGAGGGGAACAGATGCTCTAAATGCCTTCTAGAATGTGTTTTTCACTATGTGTCTAAGCTACGATGAATGTCACTAATGTCATCTTTCTTTCTATTTTAGGTAAGTACATCACCATTTTTGAAGCTTTATGCAGATTGGTAAGTCTTGCTGCTAGAGCTTTTCATGTTGATTTGCATACGTGGAGAATCTGGACCAGACAATGTGTTTATCATGGTCAGACAAATGCCTTTATTTTATTCAAGCAGAGATCTGGAAAGATAACAGCATTTCCCACATGCTTTCCATCTCTGTTTCAAATCTTTGGCAGAAAAAAAAATACATCTGTTATTTGAAATTGAATAAAATATTATGTTTAATCTAAATAATTGAAGATTGAATTTTTTACTTTGTCAGTGGAAGACAGAGTATTTGAAAGACTTAAAAATAGGAAAAAAATTATTTCCTTTCTTTAGAAATCATAAAAACCTTTCTGAAGTAAACATACAACCCTTTGTTTTTCTGCTTACAAATGGGGAACAGGTACTCTGTCATTGGATCATTTTGAGACATAATTTTGTGCCAAATAGAAAAAGTGCTGATGGCACTGCAAGAACATGTATGCAGAATATTGTGGAAAAATTTTCTGTTATGAGTAAAAGTTGATGTAGTTAATTTAGTATTTCTATAGTTGGCTGTAATCTATCATCATACAAGTCAAACTGGAAGAAATGACCTTAAATCACAAGAGATTTAGTAGAGACCTAAGTGAGATGTGAAGGATGATTTGAGCTATGAAATAATTTACAAAAAGAAGTTATGAAATCTCTGTCACTTTGTTGAACTCTAAAACTACATGGACAGTTATATTTCTATTAGGAAATTAAGATTTATCCTGCCTTGAGGCAAAGTTTTGAATTGACTTCCTGTTCTCAATAATAAAGCCCTAATTTGCTCTTCCAGCTTTAATTTCTGTATTTACTCTATGCATACTCCTTCTGTATTAGCCTGAGTCTTCCAAGAAGCAGATGCTAAAATAGGATTAGAAATGGCAAGGATTTTAAGAAATGCTCTTGTAAAAAAAAATGAAGGGGCCAGTTAAGGCTGAGTGAAACCTCAGACCATGATACAAGTTTACTCTGAGTAAATAAGAGAGAAAGATTAGGTGGAAGCATCTGAGATTGGGTTAGGCAAAGCCACATGGGGGGCCTCAAGCCAAAATCAGCCATCAGAGGAGCCCTGTGTTTCCTGGGAATGTGTCTGCCTCAGTATCCTGGCTGGGCTCAGTCATCATTGGAGAGCAGAGCATGGGAGATATGGTCTTAGCTCAAATGCTGCATTGGATTTCAGAGGCATCAGCTGGACCCTTGGCCAGTTATAGTTCTTGTAGTTAGAGGTGTTCATCATATTCTTGTGGCCACCATATTGAGGCTCCTAGGTCTTGTTCTTTGTGTTTCTTGTTCTCTGTTACAATGTCTTCTCCCACCATCATTTATAATCCACATCCTACTCATTCTTCAGGACACTTTCTTCATGAACATTACTCTGGACAACCAGTAGCTGGTGATGACCATGCCCTTTAGGAACTTTTAAATTCTTTGTACTTTCCTATGGTATTTGTTGCTTTTTGTTCAAAAAGAGTATTGAGAGCTGTGCTTGTACTAGACTATGCCCTGTGCGGGAGGAGATCAGTAAAAAACAATAATAAAGCACACGACAGTCTAATGGGAGAGACAATACTATAAATACCTTAAATATAATGTAGAAGTGTTATAGGTATGAGCAAAGAGATATGAAGAGACAGAAGGAGGAAGAAAGACCTTTTAGGGTAGAAGGGAAGGTAGTACTCAGGAAAGGAGGGAGGATTTCATGTAAGAATTGACACTGAGCTTTGTTTTAAAGGATGATCAGCTAGTTAGGGTTTGATGGTTGAATGGGCAGCATGTTGAAGAACATGCTGGTATGAAGGAGCATAATAAAGGTTTGTAGGACTCTTAGGGAACCCTTTCATAGGACACTTATGGGAATATGGAAGAAGGTGAGTCTGCAAAATTGTCCTGAAGTTGGATTATATGAGCCTTCTGGTCTTGATAAGTAATTTGGCCTTTATCATATGAGCCTTAATCTAATTCAGAACATCAGAAAGTCATGTGGGCCTATCTGAATCACAAAAATATTAATGTATATATTAGTAATTCCATTATGCCATACCAGAAAGGGATTATTTTCAATAAAAAGATAACTATATTATATATTTAAATACATTGTCTATATTTAAAAAATACTAATGAGTAAATTATAATGAAGAGAACACACTTTGAAAAGAATATAGGGAATTAGACCAAAATGTAAAGGATAGTTTTAGCAGACTCTTAATCTCAGGTGTGAGATTTGTCATGAATACTCATTTTCTGCTCTGCATATATTTACTTTCTGTACTCTGTGGTTATAAAGACATAACTGGAAAATCTAGTTTTACTCCAGATGGGTAAGGCCAAAAAGCAGGATTTTATGGTGAATATGCTTTGTAATGTTTGAGAAACCAGTTGTAGAAATTCATCAGAATGTCACTTAGCAATTCTAACTTTAAATCGCCATAAGCCCTAAAGTCAATATATGATTCCATTTTACAAGAACTGTAGAAAAGTCTATGATTTTTATTTAAAGAAAGCAACCTAAAGTAGGAGAAATTACAACATTCTTCACTAAATTATCAGTGTAGAGATTACATTTTAGGTAAAAGTTGTCCAGGCTTGGAAAGCATTTAAGTTGACCATTTGATTATAACAAGAGCAGAAAAGGCTGTAGGGCCATGGCCTGAAAACTTACGTTAGACTCTTTTGTATAATTAAATATATTTATGCATAAGTACACAAAGTAACTAAAAGCTGTGTATGGCTTCTGAAAATTTTAATGGACATTAGCTTATTGTTTTCTCATTATTGTGATTATTGTGTACATTTTATAGCACATGGAAAGAGTCAAGTTTCAGAATATCTTTAAGCACAATTTTTGGGTGAATAATTTAGAAAGTGAGAAAATTATTATTACCAGGACAAATACTATAAATTATATAGCCTCTAAAAAAAATGAAGATTCCATAATTTGTAGTATGGATTCTTATCTACTATTGAATACTTTTAAGATCTGTTTGATTTTACTCACTCTGGAGGCATGGTTTTCTCTTAAAAAGAGAAAGAGAGGAGAAGGAATCACAAGTTTCCTAATAGTATCTGTCATTAGTGTAGCTGTCATTTGCTTCCTGGGAAGCAGAAAGTGCTCAATAAGTGCTTATCTAAAAAAATGGTAAATTGATTGCATGCATGCATACTAGTAAAAGTAAACCCTTGGAATAAAAAAGGAAAGTACAGTGTTTGTCTCCCCCCCCCTTTTTTTTTTTTTGAGAGTGAACTACCATAAGAAATATGATGACCCAGGACACACAGATATATGCATGTGATCGTATATAATTGCATACAAGTGTCTAAAACAAATACTTAGCTTTATAAAGTATGACACATTCTATTCCTTCTTCTATTCCAGCCCATTAAAAATGGTAGTCATTTAACACTAAATAGGTTTTTTAACTGTTTTTAGTCTGTTTTCTTTTACTATAATTGTTATAAAGTAACAGACTGGGTAATTTATAACGAATAGAGCTATATTAGCTCATAGTTCTAGAGACTGGCAAGTCCAAGAACATGCATCCTCCAAAAGACTTGTTGTATGACCTTTGCTCTTGACCAAATTACTTTTGCTTTAACTTCTACCTTTTGGTATCCATTGCTTTCATTGTGCTTTGTCTTCAGGATAGTACTGGCAAAGCCATATTTTATCTCCTATTATAGTTCTCTGAAGAAATGCTTCAGGAGTTTGATTCTACTTGCTTAGAATTTCCATTGAAAGCGGCTCCTGTCTGCAGCTGATATGGGCACAACAATGGTTTTGGCACCCATCAAGTGGAAAGTTTCCTCAACTTTAATTTTTCAGTCAGACTTGTGTAAACTAAAACAATCAAGGTGTCTATAGTGTTGATTATATTGTTTCTGCCATAAATTGTCAGCATTCTTTAATTAGGGTGTGGGCAAGATTAAATTTTTTTCTCGAAAATTGACATGGGTGGTCTGCCATTGCTAGCTTCAGTTAATTTGGGTCAGTTAATTATACCCCAGAAATATGGGTCAGTTAATTTGTTTCAGTTTGTAAATTTGTTTTTCCTAGAGGAAAATCAAACAGTCTGGGGACTGGCATTTTCTCTCTATATTTAAAATATGAGCTAATAATTCCATTTCCACAATAATAAGAAATGCCTAGCACCTTTAAATCTTCAACTTAGATAGATATTTGTATTTCCTGGAGTACATAGCCATGACCTAAATGAGAGAAATCTGCTGAACTTTATCTTAGACCAAACTTCAGGATAATCTGGAAACAGCAGGGGGCAAATGTTGGTGCATGAGTAATTTCAAACATAATTCTGAGTAAATTGCAAGTGCATGTATGGATTTCAGGGATTTGGTATCTGGATATTTGTACCTCATCTCATTTTTATTAGTGTGGAGGACCAAAATTAGATATAAAAGCAATGCCATTATTTAATTATTGATGAATTTATTTTTCATGCTTTTTGTTTCAAAAAAGTATTTAAGCTATCTTGATTTTTAAAATGGGTAAAAAGACTATGGAAAGCTAAGTTAGAAACACAACTGTAAAAGCATATTTTGTATTTGAAATTAAATTTAAATTTGAGTTTCTTCAAAGACATAGCAAATAAGGAAAAGCTGATCATGTTTATGTCTTCAAGACAGAAAACTTTCTTCCAGTAATTAGTTCTAAAACTTACCATTAGGATCTTATGAAAAGCAAAGCAATAATGTATTTAATAATAATTTTATTTGTTATATAAGTGTGTATCATTCATCATGAATAAATATAAATGTTCTTATATTTACCCATGATACAAGTCAAACTATAATTCCATGTAAGTATTTATGTAGGAATTTAAATCATTACAACTCTGGTGACTTGATACTGGGAAAGACCTTAATACACCTAAGAGAGGGGCTGGTCAGCCTTGCCATTAGATTATCTTTCTCATATATCACTTGTCTGAACTTAAGTTGGCAGGAGTTTGATTGCAGAAAATGGTTGTCATTTTGACATTTAGCTCTTTATTGTGCAAATAATCTGGTATTTCTATTGGAGTAAGATCCAGAGAGTTTATATTACAGAATTAAAATTCACAAAATCACTAGGAAATGTTTACAAAGATAAGATAATCACAGATTATATCTGATTACCTATTTGGAACACTTGCAGTAAAATTTCTTACTGTTTCTGTTGTAGTCGAAATAAACAAAGAAGTATTTTATTTTGTTTTGTGAATAAAAAATTAGCCAATATATCATGATTATATATCAATAAATATTAAGTTATAGTTCAGTTAGTATTTAAAAAAAATCCTTTCTTTCCTAAGCCATTGTTACTATGACACTTAGATACAGTAGTCTACAAAATGTTTCTAGGTTCAGCAACTTTGGACTTAAAATTTAATGCTCTTTCCCTACCACAGAGTTATAAAGATAAGAATTATATCATTATAAGAGTGGTTGATCATATAATACATGCCATGAGTTAAAAATGAACGTTGACTTCTTTTATTATTGTGGTCTTTTGCCATATTAGAGACAAGAAATTAAGTGAATAAGCTTGTCTTCAAGTCTTCCCTGAGATTAATTTGAAATTTTACTGGAAATAGACTAAGAAAGATTGATAATACTCAAGAAAGGCTATGGAAACAAGCACATATATTACTTGAGAAACTATCAATTGGATACACTTACAAAGGTAATTTTAATACTCTATGTCAAAATATATATACTCTATAAGAGCAATTCTTCTTGTAGACATTTATTCTTGGGTAATAATTAAAGAAGTAAGCAAAGATGATTATGTAAGTATGCTCATTAATAACTTTATAATAGTTAAAAATTGGGGGGGTGATGTATAAACTAATAGCAGATTATTTAAATTGTGGTACATCTATATATTTCAAAAAATGATGATAGAGATAGTGACATTAAAATTTGCCACAGAACTGCATATAATGCAATTTTACATGTTTTTAATTATTTATATTAAAATATGAAACAAATTTTGAATGATAGGATTATTGACATTCTTTAGTTCTTTGTATTTATATTTATACCTTAAGTAAATTTTTAAATAATGTTATTACTTTTACAATTAAAAGTTATAAAAGAATATTATTGGAATAATAATCTAGCAAGAATTTGATTTAATATTCCACATTTCTTTAAAGCAAGCCAAGACTATTTTTTTCCACTTCTTTGTACTGAGTTTAAGGAATTTGAACAATTAGGGGCATTTTTGCTGCCTTGGTAATTTATGCAGGCACCTCACTTTTAAGCAATTATGGGATGATTGATTTGTTTACTTAATCAGCACTTATTATGTTCTTAATAGGACTTGAGAATACAAAGATAAATGAGACTTTTGGTCCCCAAGAACTAAAAGTTTTGTGAGGGATAGAGGAGAAAATCATAAACATACAAAAATATATGTTAGGCTGTGCCAAAGTGTGAACACAGTGGTCCAAGGATGTAGAAGACTTAAGAGCTAACTTCTTTGGGATGCATCATACCTCGGAGGGATCACAGGGGACAAGTGACCAGGCATTGGAGTGATCTGGATCCCTGAATTACTTGCCTGGCTCAGAAACCTTTTGTATTGCTAACTCTTGTATTAAATACCATTATAATAATATCAGTATACATTCTGCTCTTATTAAGTTAGTGTTTGATCAATAAGAGTATTACAGTCATGTAGAACTACCATTTCTAGTGTTAGGTCTGTCTATTCTGTGTGGAAAAACAATCTGACTGATCTTTATAATTCTGAGAACTCCACAACTACCATTGTTCTTTCTAAGAAAATTGTCAGTGCAATTTGACTTTCTGTGTCTCTCCATTGCTCATCTGTCCCCGATGGTTCAGGTTGGTTGCTGTCTCTATTAGTGTAATAAGATGATTAATTCAAAAGAGGCTTAAGCTTCTACTTAGAAAAGGCTAGTAAATGCTAAGTAGTGTGTTATTTGGGTGGATCAAAAGAATACAGATCATTGGAATATGGATGGCATATAAATTAAATCTCTGATGTAAGATTACAAAATGGTAGGGAAACATTTTTAAATGTTTCTGTACATATGCCTTAGAATGATAATGTCTACATTTTACTATGGTTTAGCGACCGATTTAAATTTATTTCTTCAATTCACAAGTTTGGGGTATTAGGAGATATGGCTGTTTCTTCTTCTTCTTCTTCTTCTTTTTTTCTTTCTTTTTTTTCTTTAAAGCCATCCATATTTTCTTTCCAACTGATTTCTTGCTCAAAAAATAAGCTTAAAAAAGTTAGTCTCATATAAATAAAAAGTAGAACAGAAGTTCAGATTCATTTCTAAGGACACTTTCCAGGTATACCACCATGTGGATTTATTTATTAAAACTAGTAATTAAAGTCTTTTCTAATTGTATTTTCCTTATTTTGAAAACTAAATGCAGTTTGCACACTCTTGCTTGGAACCTGTATCTTCTGTTTCATAAAATAGAAGTGTGTGCTTGTGTTATTGAACACATGACTTGATTCTTAATCTCAGTTAGCTCCCAAGCCCCTCTAAAGTTAAAATTCTTATGGGTCACACTGTGATCTCTTGAAGCTATATTTGTCACAAGCACACTTTTAACCAAAAATTCAAAATAACTTTGCAAATCATTGCTCTTTTTAAAGATCAGTATGTGCCCAAATTAGAGCTTTTGGTTTTCAAGATGAACCCAGAACATATCCATATGTGCATGAGGAAACTTAGAGAGGTTCATTAACTTGCTCAGACTATAAAGTAAAAGAGTCAGGTTTTGAACCCAGATCAGAAGGTCCCAAAGCTATTTCACTTTCCATTAAAAATATTTCTTGATTTGTTGCCCCAAATCTCATAACTGTTTCTCTCTCCATTGTCATCTCATATCTCTCAAACATTTATAAATTGGGGGAATATGATAACTTTGTAACTCTTGGGCTACAGCCCACATATACACTTAATTAGCTTAGGAATAAACAACTATAACTTTATGAGTGGGAGTTCTATATGAGCTGGATGTACTTATGGGAATGTTGGTTAAAAAAATTGCATTCTGTCCTACCCCATAACAGTCTTTGCACTTCAAGGATAGTGGTGTCATGAGAAGTTTACTGTGGACTGTGGAAAACTTACAGACTTAAAGATCAATTCAGTAATGCTAGAGAAAGAGAAATCTACTTTTTTCAAATTTTATTCTACAGAGAAATTAAAAGTTTTTAGAAAATTTATTTGAGGAATGGAGTATCTGAATGTTTTCACTGAAATTCATTATACCCATAGAGAAAACCTGGTTACAGTTAGTTGATGTGAGATATAGATATTATGTAGTTGATACTGACACATGTATGCCATAATTTAACCAGAAGTCACTGTACTGTCAGAGTATGATTAGGGAAATTTCCTATTAATATTTGGAAATAAAATGTTTCTTTGAAGCATACAATATTCAACCATACGTTGTGCCCAATGCCCATAATGCCCAAAGCACCTGTTTTGAACTGTGAACAATAACTTATGTGATACAGGATTGAAATATCCTTGTTATAGAATATCAGTGCTACTCTTGGAAAAAACTAAGTAAGAAATGATAGTTCAGCATTTCTATCCTTCTGGATTTGATTCATCAAATGCAGTGTTGATGAATAATGGCCTGCCTGTAAGAAGGATAACTAACTAATGGGAAGGAAGCCATATGGACATGGATACTCCAGATTCTGAAAAGTTTAGGATGTGGCAGTCCCAGTATGGAGCAAGCCAAGGTGCCACTTGTAGAGAGAGTGTCTCAGAGGAGGAGCAGATGATCATATTAATAGAAAAGAGAGAAACTGTATGGTAAATAGAATTTCCCAAATCATTATTTTAGAGATAGATATGAGAAATCAGTTTATTGGTTCATTAGACAGAGACATCCTGAGTCCCAGTGACATGCTAGGGGTGGTAGGTGGGAGGTTGAGTGGGTAGGGGTATGTGGAGATGAAAGGGTGCATCAGACTGGACAAAATCTGCTGGAACAGGTTGGGCATCTTACCTGGCCTAGGCAAGCAGATATTATCATATTGATATCTGCACAATAGTATAGCTAAACTAGAAATACAATCAAATGTTTTCATTCCTGAGAATGAGAAATGCTTTTGGTTCTGTATTTAAAAGTGTTTTAATCATTTAGTATGCCATTTATTTCATTTAAGTTTTTCCTGTATGTTCTTAAATATCCAGCAATTTCAGTAGCATCCTGGCAGGACATCACGTAGAGTCAATAAAATGAAGCATTTTTAAGTAAATGTATTTTACAGATCAATATTTGAAACTATGTTTCAAAAACTTCATTATGTTTGAATGAACCAGAAACATCGTTCATTGGAATTAAATATTCCATCTAAAGACATTTGTTTCGGAAACTGTATGACTAAACTAATGGTAGGTTGAAGTTAAAAAGTGACTTCAAGAGAGTGAGAATGCCATGTTATTATTGTTATAACCCATACATTTTTAGAAATCATTATGCAAAATGGTGCACATAGAAAATAACTAGGTAAGATTCCTTGGAATTTTTGCTATATTTCTCTTCTTTCAATTTTAATGTGTGGTCTAATTTGTCATTACACTACAAAGAAAACCTGGAGGAAAAATGCATGGATGTGATTTCCTATCTGATCACTAGATGGCATCATGCTTCCCTTAGAATGAGCTGCTCAGGAATTTGCAAGTGCAGTTCTCAGTATTTCACATAGAAGCCTGGAAGAAGACAAAACCATTGTATTTCTCACCAGGTTTTGATTTATTAAAGTCATCAAAGCAACAATTAGCATATGTTACTTTGCATTCAAAAAAAGGAGTAATGATTGGGCTTGTAAATAGTATTGAAACAATCATTACTTAGGACAAATGTGAAATATGCCTTTAGGAGGTAATTCAGAAGGTTTGTTTTACTTTCCAGAAACACATCAATAAAAAGGAAACATCTCATACCTACTTGGAAAACTGGGTCCTAGTCAGTGAGCCAAGTCTTAAGAGAATGGAAACACTGGTGAATGTTGTAAAGTTTACCTAGTCATTTTCTGCAAACCAAGTAGAAGATAAATTGCATTCTGCCTAGTCTTAAGCAAATAGTTGGACTGTTTACTGTCCCATCCAAAAAAGCATTGCTAATCCCTAAAATCACAGGGATGTATATGGAGTGTCCATTAACCTTCCTGATCAAAGGTTTGTACTTGTTAAGACTTCTTTGTAGGAGTATGATTCACGTTTATAAAATTGTACACTTTTAAAAAGTTGAGTTAAAAGTGACAAGGACATCTTTTCAATGCCTTTATTTTACAGATGGAAGAAATATTTATGTAGCAACTTCATATAATTAAGACATTAGTGGGCCAAAACACAGTACATTCATGGGATATTTTCATATTATGATTTCAAAGCTATTTGTCAATAAATGCGTAGGTTCAATGTTAGATGGTTTGAGAAGGTGAGGCATCATCAACTCAGAATATTAAACATCCTTCCCTTTCCTCCTGGCACTTGAAAAAATAATTTCATAAAATTTTAGAGCTGGAAGAAATTTCAAAACATTATATGCATCCTTTTCATTTTATGTATGTAGTGATTACATCCTAGAGAAATTAACTTATGATGTATTCTGGACTTTTTGTATTATATCATGTTGAAAAATTCTGTTTGTAGACTTTGAAAAAGAAAAATCTGCAGAAATAAAAATTACAAGAGATTATGCAAAATGGATTAGTGACTACACTGTTTCTCAAGTGATAAATTTAATTGGGTGTTGCTATTTTAGAAATATATACATAAAACTGAGTGTAATATAGCCAAATATTCAGAAATTTGAAGGGAGAAATATCACGTTATTATCAAATTTCAGAACTGGATTTTTCTTCTTTGGTTCATTGATTGCTTTGAATCTCTGTGTTGTGGGTGGTGTAAACTTTTCCCTTTCATTCCTTCCTCTAGGAGTGGCCCTGGGGAATCATTAGGTAAATGCTTGTTGGTTTTCCATAATAATTACCTCTGAGCCCTAATGGTTTCTGGTTTTGGCCCTTTATTTTCTCCAGCATTAGGCAGCAGCTCAGAATGGCTTCCAGTTGCAAAAAGAAATATAAATCCAACTTACCATCTAGTCTCTGTGTGGTCTTGGCAAACTTTTTAGGCCTGGCTAGGCGTGCTGTTACTGGCAGAAATGAGGTTCTGCCTCAACTTGGGCTCCAGCCTTGCCTCTTAGTCTGAAGATGTTCCAAGATTTAGGGAGAGTCTGTGGAGTATGTGAAACATCTTATCTCCAAGAGTGTGATATAGAGATAGGAAGCAACTCAGATCTTTAAAAAAGTCTTGAGTTTAGGAATAATATTTGAATACAAGTTCTTTTAGAAGTGAAAATTTTAATCCTTTACAAAAATCTTGGGACAAGGAATTCTAGCATTTGCTAAATATTCCATGGGTAGTGCTTTTTAAATGATTGATTTTTTAAATTTCAGTTTTATAAGAAAATAATGAAGCAATACTTGGTTTCTCTTTATTGTTTGGAAAGATAACTAACTATCATGGTTGTTGTCTTTATTAACCCCTTTCATTTTGTATTTTCATCACTACCATTCACTCCATAGTTATTTTTATAATTAGAAAAGAATCAAGCTAGCCAAATAAGAGTTATCCTTCCTTAACATTGACTACCACACTAGAAAAAATAATTTTTCCCCCTGGGGCCATGATGTTTTATTAAAACAAAATGATCCTTTCGAATTTGTTAGTTTTGTATTGTTTTCTATGTGTGAGCTATATGCAATGCAATCCACATTTTTAAAATTAAATTGTCAATAATTGTAACAATAAGAACATGAATTAGTAAGAATTTCAGAAACCAAATGCAGGGTTTTGCTTCATGAGGCCCTGGACTCAAAACTATCCTGAGTTAAATACAACTCACATGGCAGTGAATATGTTAAAATAGAGAAGATACTATTTCTTTTCAAATGGCAATCTGCTGTCTGAGTTGCTGTTTAGATCAATGATAATTTCTTCCTTTGATCACCCAACTCAAAGCATATGGTGTTAGCTTTAACCAGATGGGAATCTGATCTCAATTTATACATTGCCTCTTAGATTGATAAGTGGACTGGTTAGACTTGAACCAGGGCAGAAATGCGAACAGTATTTAACTCTGCTTCAGTTGCCAGACTAAATAGCCAGAGCTGGTACCTCACTCCACTCTATCTGTGGAAACATTTTGTATAATAAAAATGTGTTTTGAAAGTGTGAGGGTATATGTTGGGTATATACACTTTAAAATTCTCATTAAAATGGTAATTAAAGGTTCTGTTCCTGTCATAATGTTAAGTACAACTTTTATGAAAAACAGTGTGAAGATTTCTTAAAGAACTAAAATTTGATCTACCATTTGAATCAGCAATCTAACTATTGGGGATCTACCCAAAGGAAAATAAGTTATATCAAAAAGATACTTGCACTTGTATGTTTATCACAGCACAATTCACAATAGCAAAGATACAGAATCAGCCTAAGTGCCATCAACCGATGAGTGGATAAAGAAAATATGGTGTATGTGTGTGTGTATGTGTGTGTATACTCACACACATACACACACACACACACACACACACACACACACACACACACATATACCATGGAACATTGCTTGGCCATAAGGAAGAATGAAATAATGTCTTTTGCAGCAATTTGGATGGAACCAGAGTCCACTATTCTAATAAGTAACTCAGGAATGGAAAATCAAATACTGTATGTTCTTACTTATAAGTGGGAGCTAAGCTATGGATACACATAGTTTTATAGAGTATAATGATAGACACTAGAGAGTCAAAAGGAAGGGGGATGAGTAAGGGCGAGGTATGAAAAATTACCTATGGGGTACAACATGCACTATTTCCGTGATAGGTTCACTAAAAGCTCAGACTTCACCACTATACAATATATTCATGTAACAAAACTACTTCTACCCTCTAAGTCTAGTGAAATGAAAAAAATAAAATAATTATTCATATCATGAGAAGAGATTAACTATGAGATGAGAGATTATCCATATCATATTTATAATCATACAGAATTATCCATATGATCACATTATAGCTAATGTCTTTCATACCCTAATTAAATATATCAAGGAGTTTGTGATCCTATTATGTCTTCCAAATACATATTCCTGCCAGTGACCCTCAGCAGGCCCGCTTTTAAGTGGGTGAACTCATTCTAAAAGAGAAATCATAGTGTTGGCCATAAAAGTGATGAAACCAAGTAGAATCCCAGGAGGATGCCTCATAAGCATACTGTGAATATATGGCATTAAAGAAGTTGATCATAATAAGCCTTTCATTGTGCCTAGCAAGTTAGTCTTTATGGTTGCTTTTACATATTCATCTCAATTAAAATTTTTCTCATTTTTATTATTCTATGATAGAAATGACAAAAACAGGGAAAATAGTATCCTCTTCCCCCAATTATAGAGGAATACCCAAATCTCATAGAATTGACATATTTCCTCAATATCAGTAAATAGATATCAAAGAGACTTGAACTGCTATAGCCATATAGTCTTAAGGATCCATTTATTCTCAACACTTTAAGGATGAGTAGGATTTCCACAGAAGTAGAAACAGCAAATTTCCAGACAGAGGAAGGAATACTTGGCAAAGGCACAGAGACAGGAAGTATGTTCTAATTTGGGGAAAATGCTAGTGGGCTAGTGAGCTCAAGTATGGGTGAAGAGAATTAGTAAGCAGACATTGATGGAATGTTGTAGGAAGAGCCATCTGGAATGGTTTCATGGGAACATAGACTGGGTGTGTAGTCTAAGAAATATTAAGACTGGTGAGTTAGACTGGGCAAGAGATAATGTGGAGTCAAGTTTGGTGACAATAGAAATAGACTCAGAAATAGATACTAGAGATATTTCAAAGGTACTACACTATATTATACAAATTAATATACAAATTAATACAGTGGCCGAGAAAGAGTGAGACAACAAAAATTATTCTCAGGTTCGGGCCCAAATGGCTGGGAGAATGATGAACCAGAAACCGAAATAGGTAAATCACAATGAGATGCCAAATTGGGGAAGATGCTCAGTGCTATTTGTTGACTTTGAGGGTAAGTAGGCCAAGCGAGTTATGCCTAACATGGAAATGAAGTCAGGCTGGAGGTATGAATCAGAAAAAAATTCATATAATTGTGCTATTTGGTGCCCTTGACATGGCTGGGAGAAACTTTAGGAGAAAGAAGAGGGTTTACAGCAAAATCTTTAGAAGGGGAGCAGGAAGTAGATGCAAGGCCAGTGAAGGGAGCATGAACCTAAGTAGGTGGAACAGTAGGAGGGGCCAGAATAATGCAGTACCCTGAGAGAGAACATAAGCAATGTCCAATATCTTTAAAGTCAGCTTGATTGATAAATTGCAGCACTGTTTTGAATCAAATAAGAGGGATGAATTTAGTGATTCCCATCTTTTCCAATGCTTTTTATTAAACATACAGAGATGCAGACTTGATTTTAAATCAAATTCATAAATAATCTAAACGTAGCTGACACCAATGGTTGCTCTTCCAGAATCTATTCCCTCTCCTTCTTTGCCAAAGATACCAATTGTTTCTTTAGGTGTCATTCTCTTTAGGAAAGATCATCTTACCCCTAGCTCAGGCATATATCAACATAGGCAATCAGGTTCATCTCATTTTCCTTAGTGATGGGCAAGTGACACAATTCTGAAAAATGAGCTGTGAGGTAAGTTTGCTGGGGGGCTTCTTAAGTAGAGGGCCTCAAGAGGAGCACTTGTTCTTCTGTGCATTTGTCATTCCTGCAAATGATCTTATTGCTGCGGTAGCAACCATGGCTTCTTCTGCCAAGTTCCATCTTATTGCTGTGGAGCTGGCCAGAGGGCCCTGGCACATCGAAGATGTGGAACAGAATGATAGGAAGGGCGTGGTTCCTTGACATGAAAGTTATGTCCCTTTAATGAAACCTGCAGTCACTGACCTCTTTACATTTTGGTGGCTAAGATTTGATATTTCTTCATTTTTAAAGCCAACAGAGTTATATTTTTCTGTTACTTGAAGCCAAAAGCATGCCTACTAATACAAGATATAAAGTTTTTATTTTAACTTTTTCTTTTGTTATTGTGAAATTGCCAAAAACCTCAAGAAGAAGGCCCTAGAGGGGGGTTGGATCAAGCAACTAACATCTTTAGAGCTATAATAAAAATTTCTGGCAGGGAAACTGGGTAAGCCTAGTGAAAATTCTCAGGCTAACTCTGACGATATGGGTGTTCTGCTAAATAGGCTTCAGTAGGCCAATCAAATTTTTGAATTGGACAGAAAGTAATATTCACACATATTGTCCATTTCATAGAATTACTCTGTTTTTGTGGTTTAGTTTGATATTTCCTAAGCTGTCACCTGACCCAACAGATACATTATTCATCTGCATAGCACCTAGGCCCTGTCTTAAAGTGTTTATAACATGCAATGAAACCTAGCACATGCAGTCAGAAAGAGGGTGCTATAGTCCATCATGCAGAAAAAGAGCTTGAATTTTAATGAGAAGACACAGATTTTACTCTGACTTCAAGGCTGGCCAGCAACTTCTGTCATGCCCCTAACACAATCAAGCTAATCAGAAGCCATCACTTTCATTCTTCTTGGAATCCAAACATCAGGAGTGTTATGGAGGCAGATTCTTAAGGAATTGTGAAATCTATCATTGCTAGGACCTTTTGCAATTCAGTTGCTTACTCTTTTAGAAATCTGCTATTCAGCAATCTTTTTCAGTACCAGTAAGCCATGCTGTGCATTCCTATGAATAAAATGCACAGCAACTGCATCCAAATGCAATGACAGAACTTTTTGGCTTCTCCTTGGAATATATTTTTTTTAAAGAAAAGACCTGCTTAGGCAGAGATCCTTTATTGCTTGCCAAAAAATTTCAAAAGATTCAGGACTATGTTTAATAAATTGTAAATGTCTACATAGAATTTCATAGACCTATTTTCTAAAGTAGTCTTTTTGGTTATTTTTTGTTCATTACTACTATTATTTTTACACTAAAGCCCATTAAATTATCTTCAGATACCAAGGAATGGTGAAAGAATTAATCTCTTTTTGGTATTATTAATAACTTAGTCATAGTCTGTTTGGACTGCTATACAACATCATAAACTGGGTAGCTTATAAACAATAGAAATGTACTTCTCATAGTTTTGGAGGCTGGACTGGGTAGTCCAAGATTAGGGTGCTACAGATTCAGTGTTTGGTGAGGGCAGCTTTCTGGTTCATTAATTATATCTACTTGCTGTGTCTTCACATTGCAGAAAAGACAAAGAAGCTCTATGGGGCTTCTTTTATATATGCATTAATCCTGTTCATGAGGCTGGAGACTTAATGACCTAATCACCTCCCAAAGCTCCTACCTCCTAATGACATCACATTGGGAATTAGGTGTCAACATATAAATTTGGAGATGATACAAATATTCAGATCCTAGAAGGTCATTTCAGCTTATCTGCACTAACTTTTATTGCTATAACTGCATGCTTCTCAACACAGGCAATATGTAAACTAAACAATCATAGGGCTTTGATAGAGGGCCTGAGGAGGAATTCTGAATGTAATGTAGTTATAGTCTTTTTCATCAATCGTATTAGATTGCTTTTCGGATAGACATTTTATGTTGGAAAAAATAAGAGGTTCGGTGACCTGAGGCAGAAAAAGTCTATTCACAGGAAAGTAAGATAATTACTCCATCAACTTGGAGTTGTTTGGAATGTCAGCATCAATAACAACAGTATTTAGAGCAGTGTAACCTTACGCTAACAACTATACTAACATAAAGCAAAAAGTCTGTTCATTGGTGTTGGTGACAAGGTCATGGTTGTTTTAAACTTTGCTTACCAAAATACCTGGAGGGAACTCAATGTCCATACTCCAGTTTCTACCCTGGTAAATTTACTATTGCTGCTCAGGAAGACTCTAAGGAGACAACCAGTTTATATTCCCCTGGTGACATTTCAACTTTGTTATTTGCATGAACTATTTTGGTCAAATTTGAAGGGGACATGTCACTATATAGGGCCAAGAGGTCCTGATAATGAAAAGAATAGTTATTTTATGTTGGTATTTAGATGTGTGACTCCACAAACGTATGTTTTTCCTTGGGCATTAATAATATCCTTTTTGGAGATGGATAGCATTTTTAAAAGTTCTGTCCACAGAAAACTGGAATTATCTGAAGAGAGTGATAATGAGGATAATAGATTCATTATAGTCTGGCAAACAGAACTTCCCTTCCCACTTAAGAAGCTGGATTTCTCTTAAGCATAAAAAGATTAGATTTAGCAACCTTATTTAGAGATATTATTTATCTTTTACATGTTTTCTCTGTCCTTAACTATTTTCTGAGACTTAGGTACTGAACTCCCTGCCCATAACTTTCAAACTTTATTAAAACCTCTTTTTACACACAAAATCTTGCACAAAACTCCAATATACAAAACAGGTAAAACTGAACTGTTATGGTTGGGCTAGGGCAGGAATGAGTCTGAAGATTTGCCTTTTCATCTTTCTTTTTGCTTCTGATTCCCACTCATGGGTCTCACTTGAGTCTGAGCTCCACTGAGCAGTGTCTCCTGTATGCCAGACTCCTCCCTTGTCTGTCTCTGTCTTCACATTTAGTCAATCCCTCATTCTTTTAACTCAAGAATATGCAGTGCATCTCTCTCCTCTTCTCTATTTCTATCATCTTCATTCAGACCCTCATTTTTTTCTCATCAGGACTCTCCGCAGGCCCCTCACTGATTTTCTGATTCTAATTCATTTGTTAATAGTTTTTAAACTTTTTGATCTTGCATACCATCAGCAAAGAATAAAGAAGATTGAAAGTGGACTGCATATGTTTTAGGTAGATATGTATTTATATGTTATATACAGGTACCAATGCATACATTACCAAATATAAAATTTCAATAGGAATGTATTATACATGTGTATATATGTGTTTGTATGCCAACATACACTTTTATATTTTCTTTTAATACCTGATGAATGGCTTTGATCACCTACTAAGATGGTTCAACCCCATTTTGGAGACTATTTCTCAATGCCTGTCAGAGAACTAGTTCTAAAATGAAACTGTATACTTAAAGTCCCTCAGTAGATCTCAGGGGTTATTACATAAAATCTAAATTTTTAACACTGAAGACAAGTGGTTCATGAATCAACCTTTGACTACTTCTCAAACCTAAAATGAAATAATATGTGTGAAAGTTCTTATTAAGTGATTTATACTTGTCAAAATCTTATATAATTTGTATTTGTCAAAATAAATATATTCATATACAGCACCTTGATCAGTCAAATCTAGTTGTATTGCAGGCTCAGGGAGACTGACAATGACAGCTAGAATTCATGGCTTGAGATATTTACCTCACTCTCACCACAAAACCTCAATAAAGAAAGATTGTTCATCTTTCTGTGGGGATGGAGTGAAGGGATAAGAATAAGTATATGAGATTCTATAGCATTGGTATACATCAGTCTTTAGAAACTTAGTGAGCACAAAAGAATAAAATGTTGGTATTAGCATCAGAATTTTCATTGCCTCCTTAAATTTCTTGTCAACATGATGACTGTTCCTAAAGTATATCAGAGTGAAAGAAATGCTCTCACTCAAAACTAGGCAAATATTGCTTACATTGACTTCAATTTTAAAGCAAAGTTCTATATTCTCTTCAGAATGTGAAGGAGGTTGAAAAGGGAGGCACTATATACATATATTTTGAGATGAGATGAGGGTAAGAAAATTAGCAGAGCTGAATGTTACGTTATCCTGCTAACCTTTGTTAGGCCTTTCAGGCTTGACGTAGTTCAAATTTCTGCCGTGTATTTTGATACTCTGTCTCCATAGCAGTTGCTCAGGAATATGTTGCCAATAATGACACTGAAAATGCAATGAATTTATAAATAGATCCTCTCGCTGCATAGATGCTAGGATTTAGGAAATTATATGAGGTTTTGTGGGAGGTTGAATGTAAGATAAAATAGTTCATTTGCTCAGAAAAATATAAAATAGTTAGGAATATCACAATATAACCAAGCAAGTATCAGACAGATTAAATAAAATGATTATTCAATATTTGTTTCATATGGCAAGGAAAGGACTTAAAATTGATTTTCTATTTGAAAAATATCAGTGGAAATAAGCAAAGTTGAATAGTTTCCAAATCTTATTTTCTATATAAGTGATTATGAAATAAATATTATACAAGTATTAGGAAGACAAATAGCAAAGTTTATTATGAAGCATGGCTTCATATTAAATACTTTCCTTAAACATGGGGTATAGTAAACTAGGGTTAATATTTTCCAACTTAAAATTTAATCATTCATTTAAAAATCCTAGAATTCTGTTTGTACTTACATCTCCCTCTTCATAAAAGGGTTCAAATATAATTAGAAATATCTGTAATTTATAAGCTATTTTGAAAGGAAGAAAATTAGTAATAAATAGCAGAGGTTATCTTTCTGGAATCTAGGAATCCCACCCTGATCTGCCCATCATCAATATTTATCCCATTGTTTGATATGTGAAGTGTTATACAATTAAAATATAAAATAATGAAAATGTAATTATACAAGTTCTTTTCATTGAGGGTGATTTGCCCAGTTTCTTAGAAGCAATTGAAAGGAGAGGCTAAAGATGTTTTCTTAAAAGAATGATTTTCTTTCCTTGGAATTTATGTAATTATTTTAGGAATGGCAACTTCAGTGCACCAGTTCTGTTTAATTCCCATAATGTTTCATTTTAAACCTTGCTTTAAAGTAAACTTTATGAGTAATACAATTATATATGTGAGAAACTGAAACTAAAAACATTCAAATGTTTTTGACAAATAACAGATATTCAGAGTCAATGCAAATAAGGCTACAGACAATCATGCTATCTGCTCTTTTGTTGGCAAAATTAAGGCCCAGATGTTGTAGTATACCTTGTTCTTTCTCCTGAACTTTGGCCACTGACAAAGTTTTCAAAGAGAAGTCTGAATTCCTCAGAATTTACCCTGAGATCATGTAAGAGTTCCTTTCCAACCAAAGCACTTTCTTGTTTTCCTGTCAATTCAATAGGTTGGACCATTAGATTCATTTGAAGAAGGTGGAGGAAATAGCTGGACTATGCACAGGGTACAGTGGGCTGGGGCTCCGACCAGTGAACTGAGGCAGAGGGAAAAGAGCAAGAGGCTGGGGGAAGCACACAATGCTCCTAAAGTCTTTGCTCTGACATGATGGCCTGTCACCTCCACTCACATTCCATTGGCCCAAGCAGGTTTGTGGCTAACCAGACAATGGGGCTGAGCAATATATCCCTCCTACCCACAAGACCTAGAAATTCATATGGCAAATCTTCTCATAGAGGAAAGAGTGAGTTGTTGAGAACAATAGTGCAATCTACCATACCATATGATATTCATAATTTTAGCAGACAGAAAGTGCAAAATGCCTACCCCTAGCTACAGCTTTGTCCTGAGCTACCATGTGCATTTGTATCATCTTTCCCATATGGAATGAATCATTGTCAGTTCATTTTAACCCGATTTTTACAAACCTGTAAAGAAGGCAAGAGAGATGCAGTGGGCCAGGAAGAAGTGAGAATGTTGCCCTATGTGTGATGTATTCTAGACTCTGTCTAGGCTCTGTTTCATTCTTGGGTATCTTGATATGGAAAATTAATAGGCTCTCATGGTAAATTCTTTATGCACAAATCTATTTACCTAATTTTAGCCCTGGGAATACACGTCAATTACTGGCAACCTAAACATGCCATAAAGAGGGGAATCTGAGTGTTGTTTATGCAAGCATCTAGTCATGTATATTATTACTTTGTAAGCAGACAAATTGTCAGGATTATGGGTTGGACATGTCAACATGCTGCTCACTTTCCCTGTTGTTAATTTTTGTCATGTCAATTATCATCCTAATGACACAGCCTCATTGTGTGCATTCTGTGCCTTGTGTGGCCTCTCAACTCAGAGCATGTAATGGAGTTTTGAAATATCATTTGATGATTTGCCCTCTTCAGAAAATGATACAAAGGGAAAGTTATTTAACTTGAGCAAAATTCATTTTATTTGTTGGTTTTTAAATATTATTTATATTGTGAGAAATTTAAAAATTCCAATATGTTTATTCAAACTTCATGAAAGTAAAACATGCTAAATCTTCAGGAGGATCACTGCAGTAGCTACATGACAACAAAAAAGATAATACTATTGCCGTTAAATACAATTTTGGAAAACCGCTCCTGAGGTTACAGCTCCATCAGTGAAATTACCCTTTCTCCTATATTCTTTCAGCATTAGCCATAAAGCAGACTGGCCAGTAGGGGTTACTCTAGGAATTGTGATCTCAGAGTGGTGGATCAGAGTTTGAAGAAATAATGAACAGTATCCTTTTAGAATCTTTAACGTCATTGTGAATTTAGGCACAATACCCAGAATTCGGAATTTGTGATAACTTACTTTAGGCACTGTTTCAACAGCTTTTATCACATTCATATGACCATCCGACATATTTTTAGTAATTATTTTACTTAGCCCTGCTGATTGTCCTTCATTAAATAAAATCTACGTGTCAAATTGTAAAGTATTCTTATAATCCAAATTAGCATCCTTTTTCCTGGGTGATATTCTCAATGTCTGAGGTTTGAATTCTAAACATCCTTGAAAACAAGGCCTAATATGAATGCAGGCAGGACTAATTCTTAAAAAGGCATAAATATAACCACATTCAGTTACCCTAAAGTAACTGCTGTCTTGCCAGGTGGCACTTCAATTTTAGAAAATAAATTAATTTTGAAAAAAAGAAATTAGAGGACAAAAAGGAGGAAAAAAAAATTAAGTCTCACGGTCATTTGTCCTTAGGGAGAGAAGATAAATAAAAGTATGTGTTTAAATGCAATTTCCATGGAAACAAAACTTTAAAAAGATAAACTTTTTATCTGAAGCCCAAACTGGTACTAATGAGCTCTGCTTACCAAACATTGGACAGAAAAGTTTCATTAGAATAAAATACCATCACCTTCAGAAGAAATATGTATTACCAAACGGTTGAAATGCAAAAGGTATTAATTCAATGTTTCTTTTAAAAAAAACATATCAAGTTTGTTAGGGCAGACTTGTCAGAGGGCGGGAGTCTTCTAACTGCTGGCATCTTGATGCACACAGAGCTCAAGAAGACAGGGTGGTTCAGATCCTTTTGTGCACTGCAGCAGAAGGCTGGCCCTTTGATGGGTGAAAAGGAAACTTTATAATAAATTACATATTGAAATATGGTTGACATTCTTTATGCAATTTCGTATAGATGTTAGCGTAGCTGAACGTTGTCAGAAAAGGACACAGCTTGAGCAACGTACTATGTAAAAACAGCAGTTTTGCATAGACTTCCCTTAACGCTCCTCACCTAAGGAGACTCTTAATTTCTTCTCTGACAGCATAATTACTGGAGAGGCTTGGAGGCCACACTTTAAAAAGAAAAGCACTTCTCAGTTGTGGTTTTGGTTTCCGTCACAGTTTTCCCCATTCAGCTAGTTTCCAGAAGAAACCAAAATGCAATTAGTCATTTCTCTTTACTAACACTCTGTCCCTAAGTGCTTAGCTTTAGAAGTCTTTTCTGCCTGTTTACTTCACTTCTTCTGTGACGTAATATTTTTAGGGCTTTCCTTCCCTTCTGTTCAAAGTTCTCCTCTTCCAGTTCTTGGAAAGAAAGATTAAGACACTACTTATCCTGTGTTTGCCAATGGGGAACCAGTAAGTTTGTTCACCCACCTAAATGACTCACTCTAGGCATTTTCTTCAGTCAGGCATGTGTTAGAAATCAACAACAGTTGCTTTCATTTACTGATTAACCACGTCACTTCCCAGGATAGAGATCTCCCTTGAGGGTGAACATCTCCTTGACTGCATAGCTTTTGATTATACCTAAAGGCTTGACCTTGAAAAATTTAAGTTGCCTAAGATGTGGGTCTACACCCCCCCCACATCCCTGGTGAACACTACCACCATTTGAGCATCATAATTTTAATCAGTCAGTACCAATTTGATGGTGAGTACATGTGGAGCCCATTTTCCTGATCTTGTGTCGCCTCACTTTGGATAACGGGCTTATGCGATGAGCGTTGTGGAGGGGAAGGGCATACCTCTAACCCTTCCTAGGGAGAGGCAAAGATATAAAATGTAAACAAAATGTCAAAAAAACAAAACAAAACATTCATCGGGTGCTGGGCAGGTGGGAGGGGAGAGGAAGGGAAGGGTGTATACTTACATAATGAGTGCTACGCACACCACCTGGAGGATGGACTTGCTTGAAGCTCTGGCTTGATGGGAGTGGGGGGGTGGGAAGGGTGCAGGGGGGGTGGCAAGGGCAATATATGTAAATTTAACAATATTTGTACCCTCATAATATGATGAAATAAAAAAAATGTAAGTTGCATCAGACTTTTCTTAAAACGCACACACACATTTAAAAAAAAATCTTAACCAGGTTTTTAAATCATGCAGTAAAGGAATATCTTTGGCATTGGTGGGTTATAATTATTGAACACCAGAGTCATCTGGGCAGGATCAAACACCAAATTCCCCTTTTAAAATCTAGCTTTCCATTTTGGGTACTTAGGCAGATGGAATACAGTATCCAGACGTAGGGATTTGAATTCAACAACCCAGGACCAATACTTTCTAGATGTGAGATTTGGGTAAACAATATGATCTTCCAGTCTTTTTCTTTTAATCTATAAGGTACAGAAAAAATACACTCTCATACAATTTTTTTAAGGATTAAATAAGATGAGCTATTTAAAAATTGGTTATGTTTACACCTGGCATAAACCGTTAAGTGGTTATTTATAATTATTCTTTTTATATGTTGATTTCAATTCAATAAACATTTATTAAGCTTCACCCTAAAGGCAATCTAGCAAAGAATAATTTCAATTTTCCTCTAAACTAGCCTGTAAGGTTACATAGGCAGTTTAAAGTAAATATGAGTTTTATATAATAAAGAAATTCAAATATTTTCATATATGTGATGATAAGGGTTGTATTAATTTGCAAAGAAGAGTAACATAAAACATAGATTGAATTTGGATTACTAAATATGAAATAGTGTTTATACAATAAAAATGTGATTCAGAAAAAGCCTTATTATAACATGCAAAATATATTAGCCAGCAGTCTTTGGCTTGGAGATTTATGTATCTTTATTTTATAAGTTGACTGTTGTGAGCTAACTAATAAAATAGGGATGAGCCAGTTTGAAGAAGAATGGTGATTTTATTGAATAATATTCTTCACAAATTTGAATATTAATAGGTTACCAACACCTCCTCATTAAGTTAAAATATATAGATTGTATATTTGTTTTGCATATATTGTATTGATATAAATGTTTAGATAATATATATGAATGGTATAATTACTATAAGCTTTATAGGGAAATATATAGAGCTCTTATTATTTTTTAGGAAGTAAATTATTAAATTTATTTTCCATTAGAAATGTAATCTAAAACTTTCATTTGTTCAATGATTTAGATTCATTTGAGCTCTGAAGATTCAGAGAATACAATACAAGCACATTCTTAATTTATGGGTAAGAAAGTCCACTCATTGGCAAGATGGGAAAAATCACAAGTCCTGTATGCAGTTGTTTGAGTCCCCAGAGTTACAATGGTGCTGACAAGTGTGCCAAATTACACTTTCTGAGATACTCTTCAATTTTATCAATTGTAATAGCAAAGAATTATGATTATTCATAACATAGCAAATGATCACATTCCTTATAGAGATACCACTTCTAAGCAGTCTTTTTAATTTTTTTTTCTAATTCGTCCTTTCAGTCTCTCAGAAAAGCTTGTGTTGCACTTACATTTTAAGTATATATTTTGTGGGGATAAAAATAATCATCATAGAAGTAATTACTACCATTTATTGAATTCTTACTATGTGCCTAGTATTTTATGTGGAGTGTTTGATCTTAGATTTTAGTGTAACTGTAAAAGGTAGATTCTATTATTATCATGATAAGGATGCTAAGGGCTTAGAAGTTTAAAAAACATCATAAAGTTCTCACAACTAGCAGTGGTAATATGGCTAAGGATTTAGGAATGCCCAAATCCTTTCCTGCTGTGTCCTACCCATGGCTTAGATTTGAGGAAGGGATGTGTGCTTTCCCCCACACCCAGGCCCATCATCTTTGGCTCTAACTGCTTTCTGGTCAGCCACAGATTGCATGTGTGTGTGAGGTGTGGATGTGGATTTGAGGTCTGCATGTGGTGTGTGTATGAGGGCTGTCCGGAAAGTATCCAGCCATGTACTCTGAAGCATAGAGACATTTATTGAAGAAGATACAAGAGACATTGTACATAAGACAATGACGCCTCAGTTCCCTTCGAAGTAGGCACGTTGGAACCTCACACAGTTCTCCCAGCATCTCTTAGCCTAACCTGTACACATTCAACATTCTCGGGTGTTCTGCTTGTTGCAGGCCTTCCAGAACGTGGATCACTTTCAACAGATTCTTGACCATCTTTGAAACATTTGTGCCACATTTTTATATGCACGCACTCATTGCATCATCCCAAAAGCTTTCTGAATCGTCTGAATAGTTTCCGCCTAGTCATGTTCAAGCTTGACACAAAATTTGATGAAGATTCATTGCTCTACTAGCTCACTCATCTTGAACGCAACAGCCACACAGTACACATGCTCACTAAAGGCATCGAGTACCCCACTGGCTAGTCCAGTGAAATAGTCATTGTTCATGCATGTGCATTCCAGTCCACACAACTTGCCTGCCAGGTTATATCCATGCTGCACAAACCGTTCTCGTTATAATAATATTAACAATGGCTGGATACTTTCTGGACTGACCTCATGTATATGAATGTCATGTGCATGAGATTTTCATGTGAGTGTAGTGTGTGTTTCTGTGGTGTGCTTATGTGGGAAATGTGTGTGTGTGTGTGTGCTGTTTATGCATGTGCACAAATTGAGTATGTGGTTTGAGTACTGTGTGTGCTGTGGGGGCAGGGAGGGAGAAGTAGAAAGGAAAGGTGAGAGTAGAGATTTGGACAAAAGACGGTAGCTGCACACTCACCTTTCACTAGAACAGTCATAGTTAGAAGTTCTCTAGACTTGAACTTTGGAGTCTGTAGTGAAGTCCTAGCCAGCACTATAATTATCTATAATATTTAATATTTGGAAGCAGCTTAGCCTATTTGAATCTTAGTTTTCTCATTTCTAGAAGAAGAGAAATGTTAGCTTAAATGCTGTAAGGGCTAAATGAACATTGTTCAAATTGGAGTCACTGGTAAACTGTAAAATATTACATAGATATAAAGTATTACATATTTTTTATTAGTTGTAGCATTATTTTTCCAATATCACATTTTATATTGAAAGTCAAGAATGACAAAATAACATGTAGTGAACTATGATGAGAAACCTATCATTAAGTGGCTCTACCTTTTAAAGTTAATTTTCATTGACAATTTATGGTATGTCATATCAAGAAGAAAGACTTATACTGTCTAATGAATGTCTTTGGCATATGAAGCTTTTACAGTGCTAATTCGTGGAAGAACCAAAAGCATTTTAGCTAGGAGCTTTGGTCTAAGATGTGAGAGGGAAGAAAACAATCTTAAAAGAACTCGGCATTGATTTTTTTTTCCAGATAATTATTTTTAGACATATGGCAATGGATAAAAAAGATACAGAATCTTGCATTTCCTCAAATGGTTCAACATAGGGTCACCATGTGACCCCGAAATTCCACTTCTAGGCAAATACCCAAGAGAACTGAAAACATATGCCCTCAGAAAAACACGTACACAAATGTTCACAGCAGCATTATTTATAACAGTCAAAAGGTGCAAACAATCCAAATGTCCATCAGCTGATGAATAGATAAACAAATGCGATATATTCATACAATGGAATATTATTCAACTATAAAAAAGAGTTCAGTATTAGTGCATGCTATTATGAAGATGAAACTTGACAACGTTATACTAAGGAAAATAACCCAGAATGACCCATCACATGATTTCATTAATATGAAATACCCAAAATAGACAAATCTATATAGACACAAAGTAGATTAGTGGTTGCCTAGGGCTGGGGTGGGGCGGGGGGATTGGAGGTTGATGGCTAAGGGGTGTGAGAATTCTTTCTGGGGTAATGAAAATGTTCTAAATTGTGGTGACAAATGCACAACTCTGTGAATATACTCATGTCACTAACATTCCTTTGTCTGCTTTCAATGGGTAGATTGTGTGGCATTTGAATTATATCTCCATAAAGCTGTTAAAACAAGATATAGAAAAATTTTACTAAGTTGTGACCCCTCCCCATGTGTTGAACCAATACTTCTGGGGGGAATGAATCATGACCTTCCTGATACAAATCAACACACAGAGACAGAATAGGAGGCAAAGTACCAGCGAAGTACCTCAAACCACAAAATCTGCCTGTAAACTGATACTTTTGTCCAGGGAGAATTACCAGGATCAGGGAATAGATGAGCAACCCTCAACCCTTTAATATATGGCATTCTAGTTTGCAGCCATCAGACACTGAAAAATGCTGGGTGATAGGAGTCATTATTTTTCTTCTTCCCTCCTCTGTCCCCCCCTCCCCATTTTCTTCTGTACTCCTCTTCCTCCTTCTTCTTCTCTTTCTCCCCCTTTCCACTCCCCTCTACTTTTATCCCCATAATTAGAAATTGTAATGAATTCATTTAGAAATATAGCTAAGTATACATTGGAAGTAACTATTTTGCTTTCATTACCTTAAAGTATTTTCTGAGACACGCCTGGGAAAGTGCAGAATTGGGACAAATCCTCTGTGCCCTTATTGCTAATAGGAAGAACCTTTATGTTTGAATCCCCTCCTTCATTTCTGTTTCTTTGACTTGTCCCTGTGTCTCCAGTCTCACTGAGTAGTATGCCTGGCTTCTCTTCTTGTTTTTACCCCACTCCACCCACCTCCACCGACAAATATCACACTCATTGTGGTACTTTCAGATGATCTCTCAGAGATGTACACTCTTATTACATTCTTACTTATAATTAGTGCCTTTAAAAACATTTTTTTTGCTTAACATTTAATTGAAGAAGAGCCAGCTCAATATGCAGTTATGTGAACCAAACTAATAGAGGTATTTTACAAGTTTCAGTTTTGAAATATTAGATATCTTTCAGTTTAAAAAATTATTATTTCTCTAAAGTGTCTTTTTTGCATTGAAATGTTTCTGGAATGTGACACTTCAACTCTAATTACTATTATTAAATATCAATGACTTTGTTTTGAATAACCAAATAGATAAGCAGTGTTTATGTACTGTGCAATACTATCGAAGATACTTACTTGGCATGAAGAGAATTGTTGGCTTACCAAATAAAAGAATTCAGTATCTCTTGTCAATCCTACATTAAATGCATTTATATTTCTGACAGTTTCCATAGTGGAATTAATAAAAAAGGAACATGCAATCAGATATGAATTTCTGTATTGAAATATGTGTTTCCTGAGCTCCAATTAATAGAAGTATTGAGATTTGGGGAACGGTTGAAAAGACAAGGTTTATAATTGCTCTTTTGGGGAAAAGAATGGATAAACAACAAAGTCTTGAGATTTCTACTGTCAAATACATGATCATAAAGAAATTTAAAAGGCCATGAGGTGTGAAATACACACTTCAATTATATTAAGATTGGTATCTATTTTAAATAGATACCATGTTTATCATTACATATCCTGAGCACATGACACAAACATTTCGTGGAAGCAAAGAATCTGGGCTGGTCTGTGTGAGTGCTTATGAGGCATCTATCTCAGTAGAGATAGATGTACATAAGGGAAAATATGGAGAATTAATTTTTCTAAGGGTCATTATTCCAATGGCTTAAGTAACAAACCCTTATAAAAAATGAATGGCTAGAGACAGGGACTAATGCTGTATTCATATGATTGATTACCAGATTAGATTTCCAGAGAAACAGACTTCAAGGAAGAAATCAGGTAGCAAGAGGCTTATTATAGATTGTTCTTGGGCCTACCATCTGTGGAAGGGAGGGAAGAGAGCAAAATCCGGATATAAGGGAGAAGAAGTTGGTCTGCAGTGCAGTCTGGAGGAAGGCCTCAGCAGACCCAATAGGGAGTTCTGAAGCTGGGATGCCCTTCAGAGTTGTTAACTATTAATATATATTAATATTAGATGCTCAGACAAGGTGGCGCTCTTTAGCTGAGGCAATTTGCAGGGGGCTGACAGTTGAGAGCACTTTCCAAACCTAGGAAAATAAGTCATTCTTGAAGTTACATCTTCAAAGAATTCGCTACAAATGTAGCGAATTTGGAACCAACAGGCATTGAGAAATGCCATGTGGATAGATTCTTTGCTTCTTGTATTCCCTTTTTGTTTCTTCCTTTCTCTCCCTCAACCCAGTGCTTTTCCAAAACTACTGTGAAGAACTAGACTGTTAGTTATCATGAAGAAAGAAAGAAAATTATCATTTTCATAAAATCCAACTGTTCTTTTAATGTTAACATATGGATTAATTTTTATTATACTCAACAATCATAATTGTTTTCCATGGAAAAGTTGGTTTCATATATCTGATGACCCAGGTTCTCCCTGTGGCAGTCCCTGTCTATGTGATACTAGCATCCTGACAGCCAGATAGAATGGCAGAAGGCAGGTCGAGATGAAATTATTTTTCCTTTTGTATTAAAGAAAAAAAATAAATAAAGAATATATATTGAGCTCTCACTAATTGTGACATCAAAGATCTTTCTTATCTGTGTTAGAAGTTGATAAAAAATGAAAACAGTACATTGATTTGAAAAGTTTAGCTCTCGTTTAACCACTGTTTTTTATAAAATAAACGCTTATTAACCAATGTATAATAATAGCATTTTATAAAAACTGAAGCATGTTCATTTGGGCTGGGCTGTTGTTTGGTTGGCTGTTTGTTCATCTTTTTCTTTATTAAGCTATTGTATGGCTTTTGAAGCATCCACAAAACATCAAATTGTGGCGAAGCTAGTAGTACATGGATATATGAGATTGACATTTCAAATTGTCAACTGAATGGCCTTGTTTATTAAGTGCTAATTTTTTATCAAGGCATTGCAATAAAACGAACTATACCATTAAACATAGTATAGAAACTACTAACCAAAAATCTTCTTCTGTATTTAAAGTTGTTTACACACACACACACACACACACACACACACACGCACACATATATATTCAAAACACTTAAAAGTGTCAGTGAAATGGCACCTAAGAATGGATGTTAGCCGAAGGCTGCTGAGACTTTTGAGATTTCTGTGGATTTTTCAGACTGTTTCTCAGTCAATTCAGGCTAGATGTCGTTGCTGGCTGTACAGCACAGTGTGGATTCAGCCCTTGCAGACCCATAGAGATAAAACTCAAGGCACTGATTTCTGCATCTTCAGCCTCCTTATTTCATTAACTATTAAAATTAATTCCCTCTGGAGATAATTTGCATCAATCAACAGAATAGGGGAATTAGAAAAGCTTCTGAGGCTTTTCTCTGACTGAAATAGCAGTTCTTTTATTGACTACCCTAAATGTTAGATTTACTAAAAGGAAAAGTGTTTTAAATTGAACCACCACCCTAATCCATTCATCTTATTTTTGAAAATGTGTGGACAAAAATTAATCATATTGCCGAATTTAATTTGACAAGCAGGGGAGGGAAATACTGGATTTTTTTTTCCTCTTTGAAATTACATGTTGTTTGCAATGTTAGCTTGACTGTGTTTTTCATGTGAGACCTTCTGTACATTGAAAACAAATTCAAACTAAGAAATTTATATTTTCATTTTAGACTTCAAGGATTGATGCTCTTGTTTTCTTGAAATTGTAGGCAAAAGTCTAAGTAGTTCTTAAAAAGAAACTCTTAAATTATCAACATTTTATAATCTAATGGCTAATTTTTAGCTTCCAGTGTGGAGATTTTAAAGGATCATTTTTAATTTACACACTGGGGCCTCCTGAAGGTATTATTTCTGTTTCAGGAATAGGTCTATCCATCCTTGTCTTTTGGTTTCCTATCTCAATTCTACAATCTCCTCTCTGGCTATTACTCTCTCTAAGCATTTCAAAATCCTGCCTCTCAAGGTAATCTGTCTGGATTTTCTCATCTTCCACCTTTTCATTGCTCATCATTCCAATTCCTTCTCCAGGCTCCCCACTGCATTCCTAACCAGTTTCACTACTTATCCTTATCTTGAAGGGCATTCACCACTCTGACCCTGCTTATCGCCTCAATTCCCCCCTCTGCTCACACTTCTACATGCAGGAACACTTCCAAACTATGAAAATGCTTTGGATTTATATGGTGCTGTGGCCTTGAAGAGCTTCACTCTCTTCCTCACGTCTTCCCAGAGAAGAAAGTAGTAATAATTGGACTGTGGTTCAAAATTCACGAAGGCAACTCTCACTAAAATCCGTGTTTTGTGTACAGCTTAGTCTACAGTGACCTCTCTGTTTCCTCACCTCCTATTTAAGTGTTCACTTATAACCATTTAAGGGCGTTATTTAGGCAGATGTCCTGTTATTGGTTTGTGTCCTCCTAAGTAGGAAGCCGCTGTTCTTAAGAAATCATAGAATCATAGAATTCAAGTACTGACAGGGATTTCCTATATATAAGAATCCAGCTTCCCCCTCAGTGTAGAAATCTGAGAACATTTTTGATGCTTAAAATTGCCTTTTTGGGAGAGAGCATCAACTCATAAGACAAGCTCTTTCCTTGTTGCCTAGGACTCATTTTTAGAAAAGTATTCTTTGTGCTGAATTCTGTTTCCCTGCCACTTCCTCCTCTTGGCATAAGGCATGTCTCTGGAAAGATACAAACTAATGCTAATAATCTCTTTGCTTTGATAATATAGCCGAACACAGCCATAATTTTCTTCCTCCATTACACTTTTCTATTTGGGGTTAGATGCCTAAATTGCTTCAGTAATTCCTCTTGTAGCAGAGTTTTTGAAAATGTTCATACTCTTGTTGCTCCTCTGACATAATAACTTGATCAGCAGACTTCACAAGAAGGCTTGCTGTCAGTGTGGTCCAAATGCTGCCTATCAGTTACCATGTTTAGTCAGTAATGGTTTTTGTAACCTTAAATTAATAATTAATCATCCTCTTTATCCTTTAATGATTGCAAAAGCTCAGACTCAAATATTTTGGTCATGAAAATATCCATAGGCTCAAAGACAATTTAAAATTGATGTGTAAAGAAAATGTGTAACCATATTTAAGCTTTGGTTTTTAGTCTGGTATTTTTGAAGAACTGTTGAGATGTCACTGAACAGTATTTTTAGAATTTTCACATTGCTCACACATGAGCACTTTGGGAATTGTTCAGTGAATATGTCTCCTGAGCACTTTGTTCCTTGAAATCATCAAAGCCTTCTTGGAATAATTTTTTTTTCTCCCTATCTTGTGATGTGTGGGTGGGATTGGGTCATTACCAACACAATTAGAACTTTATTTCTAAAGTTTCTCTTTTGTTCTTAGGGTCATGTTTTTCACTCTTTTAGAAGTTCTGTAATCCTCTCAGAATCTAACTAGATCTAGTTATGTATGTATACACACAATCACAGAGAGAATTTGCATTTAATGTAGAGGTACATGTGCCACTGAAATTACATCCATATTCCCATTAGAGAACACTAATTTTAGGTTCAGAATCTCTGATTAGGTCTACCTCATTTTACATATATCTTTTCCTGCAAAGATATATAAAAACAAAATCATATGAATAAGTTATGTGTTTAATTTGTTAATCCTTTAAGACAAGGTTATTTCATAAATTAATTTTAATTCAAATCTTTATAGAATATTAGATTTTAAAAATGTGAACACATTTATATAATCTTATGATATAATATTTTTCTTCTGAAAAGATTGTCATAATTAAAAATATCAAAAACATTTTTGTCTCTGTAAACCCTCAACTTTCCACCTTCTTTAGTCTTATCTGTAATTATCTTCTGCACATATAAATGATATAGTAGATGATATTATAAATTTTAATTCTTTAAAGTGTGTCACAATCTGCCCATTTTGCAAATATATTTAAACAGGTATAGGTAAATTTGAAATAATGATTTTCCTTATTTTTTAAGCAACTTTGAGAATCCCCTATTTCAAAAATAAATTTAAAATGTGTATATATTTATGTACAATGAAAGATAGGAAATAATAACATGAATCATACAGATCTTCAGTATATCTAAATTTACAGTTTTAAAAATAATAATCCTATCCTTGCCAGCTAAAGGTTTAATTTGTTATTTTTTTTCATATTTGGCCTAAGTTTACCAATATTAATATATAAATGATTTAAAAAAAGTTATCCATAACACCAGCCCTGTGGTAGCTGTCTTTTGTCATGTGTGATTCATGTGATTTGCTGAATGTAATGAAAGCTTTCATTTCAACTTGAAAGATATGAATATGCCAGATTGTGTGCATTTTGTAGGAAAGATTATGGAGCTGAACAAGTATGACAGACTTGTGAAATATATTGTTTACAGATTTTATCACTTTTGGTAAGAAATGTTTGAAGCCTATTGCAATGTCATTCCTAGCTTCTATGTTTGTGACTATTTAGCCAAACAAGTGTTCAAAACATATTACATTGAGAACATAATGGTTTTATATATAAAGATTTTGAAAAATAATTCTGGAGTACTATGCATATACAACCAACGCATATAAGGTGGATCAAATTCAAAATGTAGCATGAGGAATATAATATTTTTATTTCAGTGCAATCAAGAAGAGGGTGAAGTCTTATATGAATTATTGATTGATCGATTGGCAATAGAATTTGGTCTATTTACATTTTTGGGTGTCCACCAGAATCAGTCCCTTAAAAATGCTGACTATCACAATTTGGATTTTGACTAGTAGATTAATATCCATTTTATTACTTAGTCGTAATATAAAGGAGGTTACTGCTTCATATCCCAGGGTTACTGTGGTGGTTGACAAGGAGTGGGTCCAGATTTTGTGGCACCTAAGGTATTATACTATTTGAGGAGCCCCTTTAAGATAAATGGATTTTTTTATATAAAAATTGAATGTTTACTTAGAACATAAAAATGAATCACAACAAATTACAAAATTAATAAAGCTAACAAATTCTATAAACATAAGAAAAATCTATAAAATAACATAATTTTTTAAAAATTAAGTATTTTCTTGGCACACTTCTATGATTTTTATTTTGGCTTTGTAGTTTTGGCTGTTTAATTTCTGATTGCCTCTTCATTTGACCATGATTTCTATGATTTGTTCTATGGTGAAAATAACAAGATAATGCAATCTTTTCTTTATTATGGTTGATTATAGCCTGACATTTTAGAATGATGGTTATCAGAGGCTGGAATGGGGAGCGGGGAGGGAGGTATAAAATGGGAATGGCTAATGGGTACAAAATTCAGTTAGACAGAAAGAATGAGATCTAGTATTTGGTAGCACAACAGGGTGACTATAGTTAGCAATAATTTATTGTATATTTTAAAATAGCTAAAAGAGTGGAATTGAAATGTTTCTAACACAAAAAAGTCATAATTGTTTGAAGTGATGGCTTCACCAATTATCTTGATTTGATCATTAAGCATTATATGCCTTTATCAAAACATTACATGTAACCCATAAATATATAACTATTATGTACCCATAATTATTAAAAATTAAAATAAAAGTCACATCAAATGTTTTAACTTCTTATTGGTGATTGCATATACGTTCTGAGGACTGTGGCCAAACTTGAAAATATCTCTATCAAATGTCTTTCATTTTTGACTGGAAGATTGAGAAGAATTCTCAAAGACTAGTTCCTGGCTTTATATATTTTAAACGCTTTATCTTTTCCACTCCACACAGACTGGGGTGCCTGATGCCCTGGGTATACTGACATCACAGGGTCATCCTTGGCCCTGCACTTTTAAATTTCCAGCACAGTGGTCATCCGGGATGTTCGTGAAAACTGTCTCTACACCAGGACAGCAATCAGTAACCTAAGGCTACATGGAAGATTCTGAGAACCACAAGTATATAATCACACCAAACCAAAACTAAATGTATCTTTAATTCAACTTCCTATTAGCCAGGTCCCCGAAAGGCCCACAGTCACCCCTATGCCACTTAACTCAAGAATAAAGCATGATAGAGGCAAAATCAGTGTGTAGACATTGATCTTAAACTACTGCAGTTAAGCTATGTTACTCTTGCAAAATTCCAAAAGCATATGTGAGTGTCAGCCTACCACTAGAGCCATGTCCAGAGCCTCGGAAAGGAGCCCATGCAATTGAGGGACCCTGAAGCGTCGCCTTTCTTAGCTTCACAATAAATCCACTGCTGGTGGACAGGAAAATGTTTAGACCACAGGAAATATGTTTGTCTAAGGAAACAAAGACGCTGGCCTTACCATTTTACAAAAATAGTTCTATTTTTCCTAGAGTTCAGCACCATTTCTCAGGCGGCATTTCTTTGAAGTTCTTATTACACATTCTCCTCTACAAGTTCATTTTGACAGCCAATATTTCACACCACTTCTTTAAATCACTCCAGTCATTGAATAGCGTAATCTTTTGAGGAGGAGATATGGGTGGGTTCCAGTAGGCTTTAAATGCTCATTTGTTTTCCAGTATTGTGACTTGCATAAGAAGCAGTAATCCCTTTCATGTGAAATATTTCCCTTGGTTTGTTTAAAACACCAAATGGCGTTGTGTGATAATGGCATGAAACCCAATTTACTAAGTAGGATACCCTATTTGTAATCTGGATTATCCTTTAGGTTTTCCAGCATAGTCTTCAAGAAGCTGGTAATCCACCACCATTGCTTTATTGATTAAAACACATACATGCGCACACACACACACACACACACACACACACAGACACACACACAGATTTACATAAGAAATAAAAATTCTGCAATCTCAAATATCAATAGGCAGGATATTTGACCTGAAAAACATGAAATAAACAGTAATGAGAACCTATGAACTAAGTTTCAGTGTAAACAAGTGGATTTATTTAAATTCTCTCTGAATATAGAAACTTTGAGAAATGCAACATGACTGTGGGACCATAATTCAAGAACAATCTGCAAAGCAAAATATAGAGGCACTAATTTTGTTATATTTGAAGCCCACATACTGTAATACCAGGTTTATTCCTGTTGTTCTGGCTAAAATTGAGTCAAGAACCACTGATATAGCCATTCCTAAAAGACAGCAATTGATTCAGAATGGGAGCCTGAGAGAAATCCTAGAAGTCTGACCTTCAGATCAGTCTAACTGTAGATCAATAATACATTACTTAGACCAGTGCAGTACCAAAAATCCCCTCAGCTGGTTGCCAAGATACTATTTTACCTCACGTAAGCTGGTGAAAGCAGTCAATATAGATAAATATGTCCCACTGACAATTTGCTGATTCAGAGAACATGAAACATTCAGCCGAGATGTAGGCAAAGCTTGGGCCTGCCCCATACGATGTGGTCACCCAGTATCCTTGTTTCCTGCAAATATCCTACTCAAGAAACACCCCTTAATCTACAGTTAAGCCAAGACTTGTTCTCAATTTCCTGGACTCTACTCCATGCATTATTACATCTTTCTTGACACGTAATACTTCCCTTCTTGAAGTTCATAACCTTGCTATACCTTCTAAAGATGCTATGCATTATTGGTATTGGGGAAGGAGAGCAGACCTGGCCCATGGCCTTGTGTGTTATTAATGAATTACAGTTTTTTTAGAGTAGTAAGTCATGATTAAATAGTCACATGCTAAGCAGACTTTGATCCAATATGGAAAACTGCCAAGATTTTTCAAAGCAATTTTCTACATCTGGATACAAAGTATAATAGGTGTTTTGGTAGCATTCTTACTTGCTTTCTTGTGGTACCATTGAACATCATGAAGAGATGTAAATGTAAATTGAGGTTAAGTTGTGCTGGACATACACAGAGAGTTAATTTGAGCAATACCCTATCCCATCAGTCTATTTTTCATCAGACCTTTTCTCTTTACAAAATTATTTTTTAAACTCCATTGAAATCAAACCAATACCCAATGAGCTGCAGGCATTTAAAGTACACAACTTAGTAAATCTTGATATATGTATACATACTTGTGAGAAAATTACCAAAATTGAGATAGCAAACACAGTACCCCGAAAGATTTCCTCTCGCCCCTTTGTCATTCCTTCCTCCTGCCTTCCCCCTCCCCATCTCTCCCTTTCCCCAAGCTGACCAAAACTCAGCTGAAGACTCAATAGGGAGTCTGTGCAGATGTCCCCCAAGTTCTCTGTCACTCTCTCCTCTGTCACTCTGCTCAGCAAACTCTACCTGCCTTGACCTCCGCTATTCCCAGCTCCATCTTCTCAGCTTAGGGGGACTGTTGTTTTCTGGTGGGCTCCCCTCCTCATTCTGAAACCTGGACGATTTCTGGGTGGTAAGTTGAGGCAATCATAGGCCTCTTGTCCTTCTCTCCTTTTTTTTTCTCATCACCATGCTGAGCTGCCTGTTGTTTAATTTCTGAAAACTGTTGTTTCATACATTTTATCCAATTTTGCAGTTCTTTCATGAAGGAGCATAAACCTGGCTCCTTTTGGCAGGAAGCAGAAATCTTCCCAGAGATGATATTTACTTGATTTTTATTGTTAGTGAAAATAAGAACATTGCAGAGATTGATTATTTTATATTATTTAAGTGATATTTTTCATTATATTGATTTTGCTTAAGTAGAAGAAGTTTATTAGAAGCATTTTGTTACACAACTAATAACAGATGATTGTAAGAAAATTAGAAACATCCAGAATAACAAAAACTTTGTACGAGACTACTTATAATTATAGAATGACTGTCAACATTTTGTAGTATTTTTTTAGAATTTTTTTCTTAGTGCATATGTTTAGAGAAATGTGGAAAGATATAAAAATTTAATAAGAACATATGCATATTGTTTTTTAAATGAAAGCATTTTAAATATAAACGTAGTAAACATTTCTTAGTAAAATTAAATATATATACACTCACACACACAGTTAAAAGTGAACATGGTTGTACTTTCACTCCTACTCCCAGAGAAAACTTCTGTTAAGTGTTCTACAGTTCTTTCCAGAGTTCTTTCTGTACATGCAAAAACATGCTAGAATATTTTTTCTATGAAAAAGAAAAGAAATGATTCTGTACATATTTCCTTTTCTCTTTTACTCTTTTTTTCACTTAATTCGTACAGACAAACTTTACCATTTAAATGGCCTCCAGTGATTCTATCATATTGACAAACCATGGTATTTAATCAATGTATTAATGATAGATATTTATATTGCTCCTAACTTTTTGCCATTGTTCATTTGTTTGGTTATTTCATTAGTACCCACTTCTAGACAATTTACTAGGTCAAAAAAATGTACACTTAATATTGCAATATTTATATAGAAATTTGTGCAACTTTTTCCAGCAATATATTAGTATGTGCTTTCAAAAAGCCATTCTAACATTTAACATTATATCATCTTTTAATATCTTGCCAATAAATTAACATAAATGAATATCTATTATTTTAATTGTCATTTCCATGATTTTTAGTTAGCTTTCAATTTGTTCATCAGCCATTTTGGGGGAATGAGCATTCTCTGCCTATGGACTTTGCCTAGTTCTATATTGGATGTGTTCATCTTCTTTTCATATTCTTTTTTGCAACAGCTCATTTCAAAGATTTTTTTTCTGAATTATTTTGTCACATTTTTTAAAGACTCCTGTTGTGATTTTTATTAAAATAAAATTGCATTTCTAGAAAAACTGGAGAGAATTTGGTGTCTTTACAATATTGAGTCTTTTTAGAATTATGTGGCAGAGAAGGGGGAGAGCCAGGTTCTGAAGGAACACAAGGAAAATGGAAAGTTTGGGAGTGGTGGATAGGTGATGGTCTCACTGATGTGTGCATGTGCCAAGACTTGTCAAGTTGCATGCCTTAAGTATATGCGGTTCATTTTATCTCAATCATGGCTCAATAAAACTGTTATATTTTTTAAGTGACACCAAATGTGCAATAAACAGCTTTCAGCCAAAAGTAAAAATTGAGTTTGATCAGAATATTTTTTGTGCTATTTTGGTTAGATTTCTCCTGTCACAGTTACAATGGCTAGCTAAAATAAATTAGGAAGCCAAAGGAAGTCATTCTAACCTTTAAGAATAAGGAAACTGCACCAGTAAATAAGTGCTTTCAAGTCAGACTCAGCATAAAAAAAACTGAAAAAATAAATTTGACTTTGCAGTAGCATTACATGGGAATAATTGTCTAGAAATCTCTGAGACTGAAGGAGATTGGAGACTACCCAAGAGAGAAAGAAAAAGATATAGAATTGCTTTATATCTGAACCATGTAGGTAAAGAATGATAATGGCCTTATGATAAATTTTTAGAGAACAGTATTGAAAGAGACAGCCTCAAAAATCTTTTTTTTTTTTTAAAGTACAAGGGTTGACAATTTAATGTTTCCAAAAATCAGTATGAGCATGAGTTGCATACACACTTATTACACAGGATTTGTGGAGTCGAAGGTGACTGAAGAATACAATGAAAGGATGCGCTACTCGAAAAAGCTGCCGAGTGCTGTCCACGGCCTGTGAGGCAGCGGGGGCTAAAGCCCTGTCCAAGGGGACAGTGAGCTGTGTCTCCAGGGGGGACTGTCTGAAAGTGTTGTGCTCCAGCTCAGCGATTTTAGCACACAGACACTTATAAAAAAACTTTGTGAAATGACTTGAAACCCTCCTTTGCTGTAAGAATGAGATAAATTTTGAATTCAAAACTTAAATCAAAATATTCTGATTAGAAGAGAAATAAGGAGGAAGAGGCAGAAAAGGATTTATTTATTTATTTCAGAGTCTAAAAGCAAGGATTCAGGTTCCAATTTGGACATTTACCAACTATGAAATAACAGAAATATTGTTTAGTTTTCCAGGAGCTCAGTTTCCTTAGATCTGTAAATTGACCATAAAACTTGTGAAACTTCTGAGGCTATGGTAAAAATTAAATTGCCTTATGCATGTGTAAATATTTTTAAAAATATAACAGATACTACAAATATGGAGTATTATTAAGATGGTGTTTACTGTTCACTGTGAGCATTGATTGATTGATAGTTACTTTCCTATAATGTTTTTGTGTTCCATATGCCTTCTTGTTTTAAACTGGCAAATTTTAAATCATTATTCTCTATAATAAGGCTAAAGCCATTCTTTAAGGTTGAAGCATCAATGTTCAAAAAGATCTGTTCCATCAAATGCAGTGACTTTGGACAACAACCAAGAAACTTCCTGGGTAATCCTCACTCCATACCCCACCCCCAATACACACTTAAAATCTGGGGGCATGAAAGCAGAAGATAATGGAAGCCAGCAGATCGGCATATGATAGTAAAACAAATATAAAATACTGTAAAACTAGATTTTATTCTGTTTGTGTTGTATGGGTAGGTCTGTGTCCCAGGAATTTATTTAGTTCTATCCCTGCCCATTGTCCATTTCTACCAGGATGCCTTGAAGGCACCTCAGACCCAGCATGTTCAATTTGGAACTCATTATGTACTCCCCAGTTGCTCAAGCTAGAAGCCTTCAGGTCACCCATGACTTTCCACTCTCCTCAAATCTCTCCTGTGCCCCATGTGGATCCCTCTCTGCATCCTGTCGATTTCACTTTCTGAATCTGTTCTGTTCTCCCTCATCTGCTCTTCTGCTACCACCACCTGAGTGTGGGTTACGGCATTCTCAGTGTTTAGTTTCCTCTTTCTCACAACCAAGATATCCCCACCACCAATAATGATCACTCTAAAATGCCAATTATCTTTCCAAAACACAAGACTTCCTCTGACTTCTAGGAATTTAACTTTAGGGTATATTCATATAAATTAGCCAAGATATATGTTAAAAAGTTGTTCATTATAGTATTGTTATAATAGAAAAAAAAAGAGAAAAGAACTCTAAATATGTCAAAGAGGGGATTAATTATATCAAATGACTATCCAATAGTAATTGAATTGGTATTATAGATTTGTATTTAATACTTTGAAAAATCACTGATAATATCAATGTTAATGATAAAAATTAAATTACTTAATAATGTGCATAGAGTTTGAAGAGAATATATTATACTATAAAAGGTTTCTAGGTGATGAAATTTAGCAAGAATTTTTCTAGTCCCACCCTACCAAAAACCAAATGCAAAATGAAACTAAAATAGAACAAAGTCCCTGCTATGTAGCTCTTTACAAAAGGTCATGCTTACAGCAAGAATTTCAATGATCAACCAAAATCCTACAACTCAGCACCTGTAAAATGCCATATAAGAAATTTACTGAGGCCGGGCGCTGTGGCTCACGCCTGTAATCCTAGTTCTTGGGAGGCCGAGGCGGGCGGATTGCTCAAGGTCAGGAGTTCAAAACCAGCCTGAGCAAGAGGGAGACCCCGTCTCTACTATAAATAGAAAGAAATTAATTGGCCAACTGATATATATATAAAAAAAAATTAGCCGGGCATGGTGGCGCATGCCTGTAGTCCCAGCTACTCGGGAGGCTGAGGCAGAAGGATCACTCGAGCCCAGGAGTTTGAGGTTGCTGTGAGCTAGGCTGACGCCACGGCACTCACTCTAGCCTGGGCAACAAAGCGAGACTCTGTCTCAAAAAAAAAAAAAAAAAAAAAAAAAAAAAAGAAATTTACTGAAGTCCTAAAAGTTATAAAAACTGAAGGCTTCAGGACATCCCATATCTGCCTTGTTTTTTAAAAAAAATTCTTTGTAGGATTTCTGATTTCTGTAGGACACACATTGTTCTCAGTCCCCTATGGTTTACTCCCTGTATTTACAACTGTGCTTTTCATTTATATTTCTTTAAGAAAAAACCCCAAATACACAACTATGTCAATAGGTATCTTTGAAGGCCACAGAAAAGTGGTGGGAGGTAGGGGGAGGGGTGGTTAGCAATGCCCTACTGCCCACATGTCTCTCAGTTAAGGTCCTTGATAAGTTGGTTATTCTCAAAAATTTATTTGGCTCCTTCACTGTCTTTTAAGTAGTATTTATGGTGAATTTGTTTTTAATGATAGTAGGATCTGATGTTACATACAGACTTGCTCAGTTGGTAAATCATGTATTTTTCCACCTCTTTTAGAAAGCTTGAGACCCCCACTGCCAGTAACTTTGCAACTTGCACACATTTTGACACTGGTAGGACTATTCATCACTTTTACAGACATGTTTTTATTCAATTTTATTAAATGTGGTATGTTAGGAGTTTCTTTGTTTTACACTTTGATAATCAATTGCCTCAGTAAATATCTTAATCATTGCCAGAAAAAAAAGATAATTATATCTAATGCCTTCTCAAATCACTTTACTCTTTGTGATTCCTGTCCATCCTCCCTACACACTCAGATCTCTTTTATTTATGAAATGTAATTGGCATAAGTAATGACATTGTCATATATACATACGTCTGTCTGTAATTTAATATAGTTTTTTTTAGAACTTTAAAAATTAACAATCTTAAAATCCTTGTCTCCACAAATGGAAGCAAAGAAATTATCTCAGTATTAAAGTTTAAGAAAAAAAGCTACTCGGTTTTGTTGTTGTTGTTGGGGGGAGTAGGTTGTGGGAAAGGAAGTGTTATTAAGGATATAGGCTTTGAAGTAAGATCAGCCTGGGTTCAAATTCACTCTTTGGCACTTTCTAGCTGGTAAAGTTTAGGCAACTCACGTAGCTTTTAAGCACTAGTTTTTTCTTCTGCAAAATGGCAATAGTAATAGTACATAATTGATAGTGTCATTATGAAATAAAATAAGATAATGCAAGTAAAGTCATGGCCATGTCCTTGGTACAAAATAAATACTCAAAAGATACTTTAAAATCATGATTTATTACTCTAGGAGCTATTACTTACAGTTAGAAAAAAAATGTGCCTTTTGCTTACATTGGACTTTACAGTTCATAAAGTGTATTCACAAATATGATCTCATTTTATCTTTACCAAAAACATTGAGACATATATAAATTATTAGCTGTATTTTCTAGGGAGGAAACTGAGTCTCGTGAAAGTTAAGTGATTCAGCCAAAGGTCTGCAACCCATCAGTAGCAGGACCAGGACCAATCAACGTGCCTCTTATATAGGTCATACTGGAAGCTAACAGAGCTGTGCATGCCTCCTGGAACACAGGGACCTGTGTTAGTACAGGCAGCAGTTGGACTTCTGCATGTTCATTTCTGGCATGGATGCTGTTGCTATTGTAAAAGTTGTGACCTTGCCACTGATCGAACAGATGGCATTGCTTGATTAAAGTCTGGCCATATTTAGAACTTTTCTATAAAGCCTTTCTTATTTGGGGAAACATTTCTGCCAATTGAAGTGGTTTCTTTTTATCAATGAGCAAACAAAATCATGAGCCATTTTCTCATAAGGACTTTCTGCCGCCCCTATGATCAGGAGGGCAGGTGTTAAATGTACCTTTTCAGAAATCAATTTCCTACAGTCTTAAGAAAAGAAAATATTAAAGACTCTTGACAAAGGTGAGGGTCTATAAACATTCACACTCATTCATTAATAGAGGAATTGTCTGTCTTCATGGAAATATGGCTTTGATCAAGTAGACATCTGCTGAAGCAATATAACATAAATGTCAACACATACATGTAAAAACCAAGGGAAGGCAGTGGGATAAAAGGTCAATAGAAAAATACTGCAGATTTTACATAACACTACTTAAATTAATGTAAAATACAAAATAGCCTAGACATTATATAAAGATGTATGTGTGCACATGTATGTATATGCACATATACATGTGTATATACACATAATATACATGTATATACATATGTGTTTATATGTATGTGTGTGCATATCTCCATACTTCAAAGGCTAATATTTACAGGTAAATGTGACAATCAATATACAATTAGTTTTAAACAAAAAGCTAAATAAGACATTTCTGCTAGACTTTAAAATTTCACTTTAACTGAAACTCTACAGTATAGCCATAAAGATATAGCCAGTTTATTTACACACAAAATTAATTATTTCATTGTCATTGTGTCAGATATGGGTGGATCCAGGAAAAGATAAGACAAAGCAGCCAAAGAGAGTAGAATTAAGAAGACATTTAGGTTCAGGAGTTAGGCCAGCTCGGATTTCTGTCTTGACTCTGCCACTTAAGAGTACAATTTCCTCAGACAAATTTTTTAATATTTTTAAACTCAAAATTTCCATTTAATAAACAGAGACACCAGTGCCTAACTCATACTGTGGCTGTGAGGAATAAATGGCATACACAATTCACATGGCTTCTTCATTCAAGTCTCTACTTGTGTTAGTTGGCTAGGGCTGGCATAGCAAAGCACCACAAACTGATGGTTTAAGCAATAGAAGTGCGTTATCTCTCAGCTCTGGAGGCTGGCAGTCTGAGATCAGGGTTTTGGTGGGGTTGGTTCCTTGTCAGGGCTGTGAGAAAGGATCTGTTCCAGGACCCCTCCGTGGCTTGTATTAACAGATGTCATTTTCCCTGTGTTTTCACTTCTTTCTGCATGTGTCTCTGAGTTCAGATTTAATAAGGATACCAGTAACATTGGAGTAGGGCCCACCCTATACCAATATGACTTCATCTTAACTAATTACATCAGCAAAAGCCCTATTTCCAAATAAGGTCACATTCTGAGGTACTGACAGGTAAAGACTTCAACATATGAATTTTGACTAGGGGAGAGGGGACACAGTTGAACACCTAACACTATTTAAAGATCATTTTCGCAGAAAGACTCTGCTTGACCACCTTTTTTCTAAGAGCAGTCGTCCCCTTTCTCAACATGCTCAGTTCTTTGCCATGTATGATATGTATAGTTACATAAAAGTAAATCATAAATATATTTGTTTTCTTATTCTATTTCTACCCCCCACATTAGCCTGAAAACTCCATGGTATAGGGGACTTACCTATCCTGGCTATTGTTGTATTCTGGGCATGCAGAACAGTGCCTGGTACAAAACAGATCCTCAATAAATATTTGTGGAAAACCAAAAGATGAACTCTCTAGCTCAAGGTCAGGGCTCACTCAATAAATGATAGGTGATATAACTATCCGTAAAAAGAATTTCATTCTCTGTCTAAATTAGTAGCCATTAGTCACATGTGAAAGAAACTAATTATTTTATTTTAATAAATTTAAATTTAAATATTCATCAGTGGCTATTATATAGGACAGCACAGATATAGAACATTTCAGCTATTGCAGAAAGTACTATGGGATATCGCTGGACATAGAAGCCTAGATGAGGGTATTAGAGACAATTTGGTTCTAGCCCAGTGCTGCCTGATGAAATCCAACAACACTACCCTGCATTGCTGTTTTTTAATGCCACTGAACAGGCACCCCTTGATTTGTTCTTTCTCATGGTACAGGTGTATTGCAAACATTCTTTTCTTTCATTATTAAAGTAAAAATAAAACATCAAGTTTTAAAAAGCTGTACAGAATCCCATAAGCATATTTGTTGTGGATTCTGCAGCAACAATTTTTTAATTTTAATTCTTGTTCTCTTTGCTATTCCAATAAGTAAGCAGTAGGCATAGATGACTAATCTACAGACTATTTTACACAACTTTATGAATGGCTCCTTGAGAACAGGTCTTTAAAGACAAATAACTGAGTTATTTCTTACTTGAGAATAAAATATGGATTCAGGCGCAGGTGAGGCTAGCAAGGAGTTAGCAGGTATTTGTATGTGGGCTCATTATTCCCTCAACCCCAGGAAGTATATGGATGTTCACCATCCTTGCTCAGCCCCTGCCTTAGGGACAAGCAGTGGTGGAGTGATTTCACGCTCAGAAAGTAACCAAATGCTACCAAACATTTCTCATGGTTGCTAGTAAAAACCATTGCCATGAATAACAATCTCTATTTTATGAAAACTCTTTTGGCTTCATACAAAAATCTGTTGCTTTAAGGGTATGGCACATACTCAAATACATTACTTAATCCTTAACCATATTCCAAAATGATGAATTCATTTGTATAACCTGCTAAATAAAGGGCTTTGGGGTAAGGGGCATGATTAATGCAAAATGCAGTTAGAAAGTAATAGAAAAGCATATTGTTTACATAAAATTCAGGGCCTAGTTAAGAATGAAATATGAAATATGTGTGGCAATGAGCTTACAATGTGTTTCTATTTTGGAAAAAGAATTATAAAATAAAACCCTAGAATTCAGTACATTTTTAATAATCTCTATTGCTATAATTTTAATCTTTGAATAGTAACAAAATGTCAGTGTCACCTGCTTAGTGACTGTCCTGAAAAGAAAAAGTCTTCTGAGAGTATTTTCTACTGGAATACTATTCACATCTTCAAACTCATCACTATCCAGTTAAATTTGAGAAACAGTAATTGATTACCCCAAGTGAATCAAGACACATTTATCCTGGAGAATTAAAAATACTACTGGAAGGGCTAGACTCTAAGTTGGTACATAACTGAGTTCTTATTGCCTGAATGCGGTTGTAGAGTAGACTATTCCCTAGGTACTGAATAGAGGAGGTATAAAAAATTAAATGTGTGCAAAATACAAAGCTTCCTGATAGGTCCGTTGGGATGTTTTCCAAAAGACACAGAAGCATTATCATTTGAGGAATATGGAACTAACAAAAGCAAAGCAGGAACAGGTATATCAGGAATAATTATTTAGAATAAAGATCTTATTTATGTGTTGGGCATAGGAAGCAATAGAAGCATATATATTTACAGGAACTAGAAATGCTTCTATTCATCAATCCGTTTGGGTACTTTAGCTTACTGCTCATTAAAGTTATTACCTTAATTTATTTAATCAAAATATTGACTCTATTTTCATGCTGCAAATAAATTGTGACATGATTTGGATCTTAATATGTTTTTTTGTGTTTTTTTTTTTTTACCACTGAATGCTAAACAAAATAATGCTCATCCTTTTACCATTGAAATATTAATGTTTTCTATAGTGTTTTTATTTTAGTTTATAAATTTTATTAAAAATCTTTGTTTCCATTTTTGCAAATTGCAAACTTGCAATTAAATTACCCAAAAATATATAATAGAATTTCCAAATTAAGAACTTAAGTCACCCATTTGTTCTATAAAGCCGTCACCCTTCAATATGAAGGATGCAGCAACAAATTATCCAGATGTTTTGGCTATATTAGTTTTCTATTACTGAGTAACAAATTGCTATAAATTTAGCAACTTAAAACAGCATTGTTTTTGGTTTTTTTTTTTTTTTCATCTCATAGTTCTTTAGTCAGAAATTCAGAATGACAGGACTGAGTTATTTGCTCAGGGTCTCAAGCTCAGAGCTGAAATTAAGGGCTTGGCCAGTTGTGCTCTTATCTGGAGCTCAGGGTTATCTCTCAAGCTTATTCCTGCCACTGTTGAAAGAATTTAGTTTATTGCAATTATAGGATGGAGATCTCTGTTTCCTTTCTAGCTGTTGGCTGTAGTCTCTTGTGACCTCCTGGAGACTACTCTTAGGTTCTTGCCCTATTGGTCATCTCCATCTCAGCAAAGGAGAACCTCCTCTCTCACACTTCACATCTCTCTGACTTCCTCTTTTGCTTCCAGCCAAAGAAAACTCTCTGACTACATAGGGCTCATGTGATTAGGTTAGACCCACTCTGATCATCTTCCTATTTTACGGTCAACTGACTAGTAGTAACCATAATTACATCTATAAACATCTCTTTTTTCATGTGATATAATCATGGAGTAACACCAGGGCTAAAAGTAATAAACTCCATCTCAGAATTCTGCATCACCCAAAATGTGTAATTCCTATCAATAAATTTAAGCAATGGAAAGAGTATTAAAAAGGAATGACTATTTAGATGGCTTTTCACCTTATATATTTAAATGATCAACAAACAATAATAGCCACAAAACTTAGTAACATGTTGACTTTTTAGGAATTGAAATACAGCAGTCAGAACTGATAATGGCAGACATCAGACTGCAAAGGCTTAAAGGGATGCTGAGAGTTTTATCATTTGAGAAATGAGGAACTACCAGGCAAAATGAAGGAATGATCATGTAATTGAAAACCAACAAGAAATAATTCTTAACAATATGATATAGACTAAATGTCTTGATAGATGGATCAGAAAGCAGAGGCCGTATAATTCCTGTATGTGTCAAAGTACCTGGACATTTTAGTTTATTGCAGCTGAAGCCGAGTGCTATGATATTAATATTTGTGCTACAGCTACCTTTCTTCCTCCTGCTTGGGAGCATGCTTGCCACTGCACTACCTTGCCCCTCCACTCTTTCAGGAAGTTTAAAGGGGGAAGACAAGAAAGGGAGAGGACTGGGAAAAAAAATAGCCAAATTTGAGAGAAGATCTTTTGTTTTTCTGTTTTTAAATGAGAATTTGTAAAAGTGGTAAGAACCATTGTGATCAATGTGGATGGGGCAGGAGTGTGTGGAGGAAGAAAGAAATAGACTGAAGATGTTAGAGGCAGATGAGAAGGTCCCAGAGAATGGAAGAGCAGATGGAATTAAGAGAAAGGTCCTGCAGGATAGAAAGGAGATAGAATTAAGAGCGTGGATGGGTCCATTTAATTTGGAAAGGGGAGACATCAGTTCTCTAAAATATAGGAAAAGGACAGAGAATGAGTACTGGTTTCAGATGAGAAATAAAAAAGCCATTTCATTAGGGTGCCTTCTATTCTCTCATTGCAAAATGGGGCCATATTATATATATTTTCTCCTCCGTAAAGTGAGAAAAAATAGGGCCAGTAGAACACAGCCCAAATAATATTTATGAGTGCTAAATGATATAATGCACATAACATGCTTAGAATAAGGCATACTACATTGTAAATGCTCAGAGATGTTAGCTATTCTTGATATCATTGAAATTATTATTTTCTAGTGATAGTAAATTGAGGTAAAATTGTGAACTTAAAAGTCATATAAAGACTTTTAATAACTTATTGAATAATGATATTGCTGAAAAACATTGAAATCCCTGTAGAAGTAAATAGTATTATTAACAGATCATCCCATCAACATGGCTAATATGTTTTTCTAATAATGTTTAACAGATGAGAAGGTTCAGAAACAACAATAGATGTCAAGGTTTATAAAAGGTCAGAGATGAGATTGGAACTCTGGGGATCTGGTTGTTCTCATGAGGATACATACCAAGTTCAGGATGACTTAGGAAGGGTAAGTGGTTGGACAATAACAGATTTAGTCAGAGAGGAAATTGTGATAGGGTTTCAAGCCTCAAAGTTGGAGGGGGAGCTGCAGAGCTTCAAGTATTGGTAAGCAGATTTGGAGATGACTAAGTTCACCCGCAACTTTGGCTTCCAAAGTGAAATAGAGGTGAATATGGAGAAATTGTCACCATGATTACAGTTGTTATTGAGAGCAACAGTACAAGCTAGGGCAAGAAGAAAAAATGTGGCCCAAGTATAATATTCATTTCTATAGTATTGGGAAGCATAGATTTTAGAACATTATCATCGCCACAGAAAATTATATTGCACAGCACTACACTAGAATTACAGAAAAGTGAGGAGGGGTCTTACAGAAAATGTTGGAGCAGAAGAAACTATACTAAATGCGGATGTGAGCAAGAACATTCTGTATTTGGATAACTTTGAAGCATTCTATTATTATTTTAACATTTCTGAAATTGGGATGAGTCATCCAATTGATGTGCTCATTTAATAAGGTCGTGTTTATTTTTTCCCCTGAAAAACTATTATTTAATTGATGATGCATCTCACAATCAGTGGCATTTTAATATCAATAAAATATGGTAAGAGTAAGGCCAAAGGAGGGGTTTTCATCTTGGGTAGTGATCACAAAGTAAAGAATCAGGAGTTTGACAGAAAGGTTGAAGAGATGTGGTGATAATGGGAAACATGCTAAATTTAGAATGAATTGTCACCAAGATACCAGTCAGAACTTTGGAGCGATAGTGAATTTGCCATGGCTTAAAGTACTTTTGTAGGTCCACAGTACCCTACGCTGGATTCTCAGGCCTTCTGTTAACTGAGAATTGAGTTAGTGGTCTCAGGCTAATGACATTAGTCATTCTAAAGTACTCTCCAAGGTAGTGCTAAGCAACCACCTGGCTTTGGCACCTACAGCTTAAAGAAGCATAGCTTCTTTAAGATTGGCCGTGGGAGAGGTGAGTGTTGAAGGGGTACCCCTTTCCTTTGGGGTGGAGGAAATCAGAAAAAATGGAGAGAGATAGAGGTGTGTGCCAAACAAAGAAAAAGCCATTGCCATTGCCAGGGTAACAGTAGCCATACATCAAGATAGCCAATACTTTAGACTTGAGATCTGAACTTGGAAAGAGATGAGCTGTACAGTTCCAATCTCAGCAGAAAGTCAGGCATGTCAGATTGGAGCTGAATTTTGTTTTCTTTAGCTTGTTTTGTTTTTTGATGTTATAACAAGTCTGGCATTACTTTCAAGAGTAAATTAGAATTAAGACCTTTTAAATTTATTTCAGGTGGTTTTTGACACTATAATACTTTTTTCCTGGAATTATATGTATTTTTTCTTAAAATATATATGTATGCATATACATATATATGTGTGTATATATGTGCATATATACATTTTTTTTATTTAAAGAACAGTGTAGTAGACATAACTGTTCTCTGAGTCAAAATATCTAATTTTGAACTTAGAGTCTAGTAAGACACTTAATCTCAGGTTTAACTTCAGGCTAGTTTCATCCTTTGAAGCCATAGGTCACTTTCTTTAAAAAAAAAAAAGGTAATGCTGTCATAACTCTTTTAAAGATCAAAAGAAATAAAAGATATGAAAAATAAACTATAATATGTATAAATATTCTGAACTACAAAATGCAAATTTAAGTCATTATTGGTGTTTATTGGAGACTATTTTTCAGATTTCACATATTTCTTGGGCACAGAAAATTTTAAAACTTTAGCTTCCACTGTTGCACAGCCTAGTTTAGCAATATGTCCTATTCTTTGCTGATTTATTAGGTAAGGAAAAATCAAGTAAAATGAGTTGGATGCCTGAGTGCCAGGGAACTCTCGATAAATTAAAAGCCAGTCTTGCTAGGAACAATATTATCACTGCTGTTGTTTATAACCAAGATCTTTTGCAATCATAGACTTCTCAGGAAAAGCCTCTGTTGCTGCAGGAAGGAGAACAGGAAGAAAAATGTTCCCGAGGTTTAATTCAGCAAGAAACTACTAGGAAGTAGACACTATGCCAAGGAATACCCAACCATTATTTTTCTGCCATTATTAGCTGAAGCATCATTTATAGGCCTAGCAGGTTTGCTTTCTGATTATATTCAAAGCTTTCACCTGGGTGAACTCCTACAAAAACCTATAATCCGGGGATGCTAACATCACCATGGTGACAAGAACTCAGCTGGCTTCCTATTCAGTGCATCCCGGATAAAGGTGCTCACTCCAGGAAACATAAAGGATATCTCTTAATTTTGAGCTTCTATTTGTGAAGCAAAGGGCAATTTTAATACACAACCTCTGGAGGGAATCTGATCAATTACCCATTCTCTGGGAGTGGGTAATAATTGAAAAACTAGCAAGAGCATGCCTGATTGGACAGAAAGAAAGAAAGAAAGAAAGAAAGAAAGAAAGAAAGAAAGAAAGAAAGAAAGAAAGAAAGAAAGAAAGAAAGAAAGAAAGAAAGAAAGAAAGAAAGAAAGAAAGAAGTGTTTGAACTCAAGTGGGAAGAAAAGAAAGTGGGATGTGTTTGAACTTCAACTGTAGGGTACAGAAAAAGAGGAAATGAGAGTACAGATTTGTCTACATTATTATACGAAAGAAGTCTTTCGATACAACCCTAGTTCCATTTATCTTTTATTAATAAACCACAGAATATTTTAAGAGCTTAGGAACCCTATGTTACTTCCCCATGCTGGCTATTTTGCCATTCCCTTCATCTCTCTTAATGTCTTCCTAAGTACCAGTTGAAAACCCAAAGTATCCATATAATTTACCATTTTGAGTGACTTCAGAATTCACTTATACAAAACAGGTAACAACTGAGTTCTGTGGTGTTCAACCTGTGTACTTTTAAAAAATATTCATGCTTTAGTTCTCTCTGCAGAGCTTCTGATTTCACTGGTCCCTGTGTGTTGAGAGATTTTTATAGCTACAGGTGATCCTAATGTGCAACCAAGGCTGAGAACCACAGCCTTATTGTTTCATCTTCCCCTTCCTTAAATCCGTTGACCTTGAATTCAATTCTACTTTGGCAATTTACCCCCATGGCCACACTCAAACCTTGTCATGTGCCAGAACTGCCCCAAATAACCTCAAAATCTTAAACTAAAAAATTCCACACTCTCAATGTGGCTTCCTTTCCTTCTAGCTCCTCTTACTATATTAAAGATCTAGTAGTCTGGTATTTCCACTGCTTTCTGAGTAAACTCCTCATTGTTATTCTGCTGTACCCAAGTAAGAAAATTACAAGACAGGATTAATCCACCTGTGTGATCTCTCCATTTTTACCCCTAGTGCTTAGCAGGTTCAGCCTCTCTAGACCCAATTGGAGGAAGCCTTAAATCTGCCAAAAAACCCATTGGTTTCTCTAGTCAGCCTCGTGTCCATTTCTCCCACGTCAAAAGCCCTTCTTTCTGTCACATGGAAGTTTCCATCCTTTTCGTGTTTGAGGCAGAAACCTGCATCTGTGCCTTGAATCCACCTGCTTCTGCCTGTCCAGTTGATGTGTTCCTTCCCCTGCCACTTCTCTTAGATCAGCAGCCCTCCCCATGGGCCAGGTCTTTAACATGGGCATTTAAACATGCTCAAAACGCTCCCTTCAAAAAACAAAACAAAACAGTGCAAAGTCAAATTTTCATTGGTCCTACTTTGCATACTGCCTTCCTCCCCTTAACAGCCAAAGAGTTTTATTATACATTCTTACTCTCAATTTTGCATTTTCCCACACCAAGAATACTGACATTTTTAGTGCTACATCCATAGGATTTTTTTAGTCTCTATTTTACTCAGACTCTCCTCAGTATTTGAAGAGTGTTGACCACTCTCTATACTTAAAACAGTCCCTTCCTCCGTAGGCTTCTAGCCATCTGCCTGCAATTTGTCAGTCGTTTTTGAGGTTTCTTGATCCTCTTCCCATCTCTGCAATGAGTGTTCTTCTGAGCTTTGCCCCCAGTCCTTTCTGTTCTTACCCTCTATCCCAGAAGTGTTCAACTGTGCTTAGGCCTCAGAATCACTTACAAAGCCTTTGAAAACACAGCCGTCTGCTCACTATGTAGATCATCTGAACCAGAACTAGGGAGTAGAGCCCAGGCACTTACATTGTTTAGAAATTCCACAGATGACTCTGATGTGCTGGGATGAGAACCAGCCTGGTGGTCTGATCTACACCCATGCCTTCACAAGCATCTGTCATAGCTACCAGTCCAAACACCATCTGGATTCTCTATCCCTTAGGCCTGTATTTTAGATATATCTACTCAAAATGTCCAAACTCAACGTGTCCAAGCCGGCCTCCCTGTCTCCATCCCTTTCCCATCATGTCCAATCTTCTCCTTCCTATGTGTCTCTATCTTCATAAATGACATCCAACTTCATCAAATTTTTACAAGCAAGATTTTTTTATCACTTTTGAATTGTTTTCTCTCCTTTATGACCCATGTCCAATCAATTTTCAAGTCATATCTGTTCCACCTCTAGTGTTCTCCAAAGTTTTCCATACACATAGGTACTACTTTTGGCTAATCCACTTCCTTAGTCCATTTTGTGTTGCTACAACAGAATACCTGAGACAAGGCAATTTGTAATGAACAGAAATTTATTTTTCATAATTTTGGAGGCTGGGAAGTCCAATATCAAGGAGCCATTATCTTTAGAGGACCTTGTTGCTGAGAGAAGGTGAGAGAAAGCAAGAGGGGGCTGAACTTGCCCTTTTATAAGGGCACCAACTCTATCCCTCAGGATAGAGTCCTCATGACCTATTCACCTCTTAAATATTCTACCTCTTAATCCTGTTAAAATGGCAATTAAATTTCAACATGAGTTTTGGAGGAGACAGACATTCAAACCATAGCAGCCAACACCATCCCCTCTCTCTTCTAAAATGTTACAACTACCTCCTAACCATACACTCTACTTTCAGTTTTGCTTACTCCCACTCATCTATTCCTCACATAATACACAGCATATTTCTTCCTAAAAGGTAAATATGACTAAATATATTTCTTGTTTAAAACTTTTCAGTAACTATCTGTTGCTTTCAGTATAAATTCCAGACTGTAATATGGCATTGTGGCCCATTAGGACCTTATCCTTGTTCTGTTCTCTTGCCATACAGTTCCCTGCATTCTGCACACAATTTTGATCACAATTCCCTGAATGCTCATTGTTTCCTCTTGTCTCTGGGGCTTTGTTGTTCCTTTTGCCTCCAATACCCTCTTTCCCTTGGCTCAGGTCTCCCATTTTCCATCCCTGCCCAGGTAAACCCTCCTTATGTTCCAAGACATATTTACCATTTAAAAAGGATCTTTGCCTAACGATTGACCTCATGGAGACAGTGAGTAAAATGATTGTTCCAGAGGTTGTGAATGGTAATGGGGAGGGGAGGATAAAATGATGGTTAATGGGTACAAAAATATAGTTAGATGGTTAGATATAATGAACAATATTTGATAACACAAAAGGGACTATAGTCAATAATAAGTTATGATATACTTTAAAATAACTAAAAGAGTGAAATTGGAATGTTCCAAACACAAAGACATGATAAATGTTTGAGGTGACAGATACCCCAATTACTCTGATTTGATTGATACACATTGTATGCCTGTATCAAAACATCACATATACCCTATAACTATATATAACTATTTTGTACGCACACTAATTGAAAATAAAAGTAAATTTAAACAAGAGACTCTTTGTCTAAACCTGTAGTATAGACTTGAGAGAGCTCCATATATATTCTTATATCATACACAAGACTGTGTTCTACTCATTGATTTACTTTTCTCTCCCTCCTGACTCCATGTTACTTGAACACAGTTACTTTTATTCATTGAAGAATACTTTTTTGCAGGTCAAATAACAAATTTTCAATGACTATTGAAGAAATTAAATGAAAAGGAATATTCAGAACTTTTAGATAAAAAAAATAAAAAAAAATAATGATAGAAGGAGGCTTAAAAAGGTCGAAAAGCTACAGGTAGAAAAGTTGACTGACCTAAAAAGGTCATTGGTTAGTGAAAAGCATTTCATTGGAAGGGTAGGAGTTGAAGGCAGAATGCAGGGAATTGAGGAATGAGTGCTGTATGAGCTTTCTATGGCTGCTATAACACAGTATCACAAACTGAATGGTTTAAACAGAAATGTATTGTCTCACAGCTGTGGAAGTGAGAAGTCCAAGATCAGGTGTCTGCAGAGCCATGGTCCCTCTGAAGGAGCTAGGGAAGGAGCTGTTCCAGTTCTCTGTCCTAGGTCTGGTTGTTCCTTTGCTTGTAGCACCAAAACTGCAGTCTTCACGTGATATTCTTCCTGTGTGCATGTTTGTCTCTTCACATGGTGTTCTTTTTATAAGGACATCAGGCATATTGGATTAGGGGCCTACTCTACTGCAATATGTCCTCATTGTAGCCTCACTAATTATACCCTCAACAAGCCTGTTTAATCCACATAAGGTCACATTCTCAGTAGGGGTTAGGACCTCAACATATGAATTCTGTGGGAGACACAATTTAACCCATATCAAGTATGAACTAATGAAGTATTGTCGGACTCATGGGTTTGTTCATGGGGCTATTACTGTTAAGACATTTATGGATCAATATTAGCTATTAATCTCTTATTTAGGAATCCACATTGTGGCATAATGTTTACAATGTTATTCATGGAAAAGAAGTAAGTAGATGATTTCTACTATGTAGGGCTACTTCACTGATTTCCAAATTGAGCTCTCCAAAGTTGGAGGTAGGGGATGACAGACATTCTCAGCCATAGCACTCTCTCTTTATCTAATGTGCCTATAGGCAAAGCAAGGTTTGAAACCCACCTATCTAAAGTAAGACAAGTAGACATGTTAGAGGGTATATCTTTAGTCATAATGTTGCCAAAAATTGAGAAGACAGTCTACATCCTCAGCAATTGGAGACCAGAAAAACTGATAATCTAATGAAGAAAATGGCAAAAAGTTCAAAATCATATGTAAATATATTATCCAATACTTTAAAATCTTAAATGGATATATCATTATTAGATCTAAGTAATACACTAAGTTAAACCCTTGATTATTGTCTATAATATAGATATTATATACATATATTTCAGCTAAGATAGTACATCATGGTTTTTAGCTCCCTGCACTGATTTTTACCTCTTGAAATGCATAGAATAAGGGGGAAAAGCAGAATTATAATCTCTATGGGAGTAACTTCATACCAAAAAACAGAGAAGAAATTCTATTTAGAACCTGTCAGAGTACAAAATTTTAGATTAACTTTAGCAGTTGACTTTTATTTTCATGGATAAGATTGACAAGACAAAGGCCCGTGCCCCATTCCACCATTTGGGATCACCCCTGGGAGCATGGTGCTATCATAGAGACAGATTTGTGGTGACTCGGCCATTGTTTTTTGTAGGTAACTCCTATTCTTAAATTCAATATGAGTTGCCAATTTGGAAAACTTCTACATTATATTTATCAGAGTCATAATTTCTAATGGTTTGAGGAGTCATAGATCTGACCACATCAATACTTGGCTCATTTTCAAAATGGAAAGAAAGTGCTGAAACACTGAAATATTGGGCTGAATTCTTTAAAATTTTAAAACTGAAAAACAACTTGTTTGTACAAAAAGTGAAATAAGAATAAAATTGATGGAAATGGCCATTGCTGAAATTCCATTATAAATCATAATCTAAAATATTGTTTTTAAAAAGACAGCATGTTTTAAATGGGTTTAACTTTCACTGAAAGTCAAATGATGTTAGTGCTTGGTTTTACTATTGAGACAGATTGTGGATGCTTATATATTTACTGTGATAATGTATGTATTATGATAATGAATGTATTTACTGTGATATCTTATTTTTTTTTTTTTTATTTTTTTTTTGAGACAGAGTCTCGCTTTGTTGTCCAGGCTAGAGTGAGTGCCGTCGTCAGCCTAGCTCACAGCAACCTCAAACTCCTGGGTTCGAGCGATCCTTCTGCCTCAGCCTCCCGAGTAGCTGGGACTACAGGCATGCGCCACCATGCCCGGCTAATTTTTAATATATATATATCAGTTGGCCAATTAATTTCTTTCTATTTATAGTAGAGACGGGGTCTCACTCTTGCTCAGGCTGGTTTTGAACTCCTGACCTTGAGCAATCCACCCGCCTCGGCCTCCCAGAGAGCTAGGATTACAGGCGTGAGCCACCGTGCCCGGCCTGTGATATCTTATTAAACATACTGGAAACCTACACTTTGCCACAAGATAGTCCTCTTTTGGTTCAAACTCATTTCTATTTAGCTAACTAGCTAGTGAACAGCGTAAGGTAGGCAGTATAAAGAATTGTGAGGTTACTAGGGTCACATTCAAAATAAGCCTAGAGTATAATCAGGAGGTCAGATTACCCAGCTCACTGAGACTGAAATGTGAACTGTAACATTGAAGGGCTTCTGTTCCTCACAATCCAAGGATACATGAAGACTGGTGACATCAGAGCAAACATGGACAATTTGGTCACTCTTGCTGAATATGCTTACTGAGTCTATGTCCAATGAATAGCCTAAAAATATTGATGGGTCAGCAAAACATATTTGACCCTTTGCCAAAACACTTTTTTTTTTTAGATGTTTCATAGCCATGAGTATTTCATTGGAAATTCAATCCATATGCCTAAGATTCATTTACACTAGACTCATCAAAATGACACTGGGAGGTATTGAATGTCCAAGAAAACCTTAAATTTTAAGAGTCCATTTAAGGCTTTTATCTCTGAACCAGAAAATCATAGTGAAGTAGGACTGCTCAGAATTCAAATACACTGGGGGGTCAATTTCATTTTTGCTAATATATTCTAGGAAACCTTGGAATTGATTTATAGCTTCTAAACTTAAAATGCTGGTCACACACACACACACACACACACACACACACACACACACACACACACACACTAATGACATCCAGATAAAGAGTGCAGGACTAAAATGGGAATGCTCAACATTAAAAATATCCAAAAGCCACCTTTTGAATAACTCAATTTGAGTACCAGCACAGTGGCCTGAGGATGTGTTACTTTAAAGATAAATGCCTTCCTAAGTGACTGAAAAATGACTGGTGCTTTAAAAATTTTCACACATTAAAGGGAAGTCATGCTGGATGCATCTTTTGGTGCTGTGTGATATTCTGCAGTTTTAAAAATGCTTAAAAATACACAATCTCATCTGATTAGGTAAACAGGACTGGTATGCCTGTCTCCATTTTAAAAAGGGAAAATGGAATTACACACAACTTTGCATATTGTTGCTTAGTTGTAGTAATATAGACTGTGCTATACTTCTGAGCTATGATTGTGCATAATAGTAAAGGCAATGGTGACTATATCTACATAGCTTTATTTTATTTTTAAATTCACTATTCCCATATTTATAAGAAACCTTTGATTTTGGTTTTAGTTAAAAAAACACACACACAATCATAATTCCTATCATAACACAAAGCTTGAATATTATAATTGGCATAAACTTCAGTTCTAGTTTTTATCCAAAAATAAGATGCTTACTCCAGCATGATTCTCTTCTCTCCTAATTCTATATATTTGCATTTTAAAATGGCCTGCTCCTGTGGGGCTAATCTAAGTGCAGAGTGTTCTTAGAACTTAATGTATACTCCATGGTCAGGTCAATTCCATCAGGGCAGAAACTAAGAAATGGTCCAGAACTTATTTAAATTATGTAGTTGCCTGGAAATAAGTTTAACTTTATGTAAATATGCTGCAAACTATGAGTGGAGAGTATGTCTCTCTTAATATATAAACTCTAACACAAATTATTCATTTAAAATAATTAAGCCAAAGATCAAGATAATTTCTATTGTGTAGCAAAACTAACCTAACTTAATGACTACCTTAATATACTTTCATTTTGGCCCACTAATATATAATCAGTTGATCTTACAGATTTCATAATTTCTGGCACTTTCTTCCTTCTTTTTTTCTCTCTCATAAATTGCTTGACTCTCCAAAATATGCAAATTAAATTGAATATTAAACCAGATGAAAGTTGAGGTATGTGAGTCTTATGACCAAATAAAAATTACAAAGCAGGTGTCTTTACACTGATGCTCAACAGCATTCAGAGAAGAAGGCCCCTCTTCACTAGGGTTTCCAGGCATCTCATTCTCCAGGGTTTTCTCCTTTTTCTTTGGTCACTCCTCATTCTCCTTTGCTACTTCCACCGCAGCTCTCCAAATTCTTAACATTGACATGTCCTGAGCTCAGTCCTTGTGCTCTTTCATCCTCTTTCTACATGTCTCCTACATCTCATCTAATCTTACACGATTTTAAAGTCTATATGCCATTGTCTGTTAAGTTTCTGCCAACGTGAACCTCTCTCCTGAATACAGACTTTCATGTGCAACTGTCCCCCTTGCCATTTCCACCTAGATGTCTTCTACAAATCTGAAACCTAACATATCCAAAACCAAAGATTTGCTCTCTCACTAACCCTGCTCTTCCAGCAGATTCCCCCATCTCAGGCTAAACTCTGCACTTACCTTTGACCCTTTCTTCTTCTCACACCCCCAATTCCAATCCAATCAGCCAATCCAGCCAGCTCCCTTTCAAAACATAACCTGGAATCTGACAGGTTCTAACCACCTCCATTGCTACCAGGGTGGTCTTGGCCACCCACTCTCCTTACCTGGCTTGCTGCACCACCTCTTGACCAGCATCCCTGCTTCTGTCTCTTCTCCACACAACAGAGTGGGCTATGTAAATCTAGGTCATGTCAGGTCACTTCTTTGGCCAGAACACTTTGATAAATTCTGATCTCACTCAAAATGAAAATGAAAATCCTTACAATGACCTACTACCTGTGAGTTCCTGTTACCTCTGATTCAGCTCCTACTACTCCTGCTCTGGTTCAGTCACGCTGGTTTCCTTCTATTTCCCAACTCTCCAAGCACAGTCCTACTTCTGGAACTTTATGCTTTCTAGTCCTTCAACTAGAACTTGCATCCCCTAATATCCTCTAGTTTTATTTTCTTACTTCTCTCTGTTCTTTATTCGAGCATCTTCAGAGTGAGGCAACCTTTTTTTTCTTATAATTATAACCACATCATCCCTGTCCCAGGCACTCCCCACTCCCTCTCTCATTTTTTTTTGTTCTCCCTAGAATTTATTACCACATAACCATCTATAGATTTGACTTTTTATTTTACATCTCTTCTACCCCAACTAGAATGAAGGCCCCTAGTTTTTTCATACTTCATTGCTGTATCCTTGCCCTTTAGAGTTGTTCTTGAAACATGAGCACAGTCAGTAAAAATGAATAAATGAGTACTGCCCATCTGCCTATCTATCCTTGGGTAGAAGCAGGAAATATAAAATATAAATTATTGGATTTTCAGACTTGCCCATATTTATATGCGAATATGATAATTCAACTTTGTTGTTGGGATATATAAAAACAAATATAAGAATATACATTTTTTAAAAGATTGACCAAACACTGTTTTATTCAAATCTAAGAACAACAACAAAAAATCAAAACAACAACAAAAAAATAACAGCAACTACTGTCACTCAAGGAATCAGAATAGATATTGAATTAATTGTTTCTAGGTCATTAATGAACTTGACTGTGCTGTTGCTCTCTTAGCACTAAAAATAGCTGTGATCGAACCAAAGGTCCTTCATGATCCTTGAAACTTCCTTGCATTTCTAAAGAAATACTCAGGCTTATAGGAAGAAGTTTTAATGAGAAATTGTACTGTTCAGGAGAGACAAAATCATAGTTTCTGACCTCAGGGGCATTGATAAAATAATAGAGCAAAAGCTCTAGGGAAATTAGTTTTTAGGAAGTAGAATCTGGTGGCTCATTGCACATTCTAAATAGCATCAGAGTAAGAATGACAGTCTGGTTGATTGGGTTTAGTGATGTGGATAGATTTGGCTGCTATATTATCAAAATTGGATTGAAAACCTTTGTAATTTTACAAAGGTATAAGGACTACTGGGCCACAATTCATTCTAAGACTTCATTTCAGTGAGAATGGCAGGTAGGTATAAGGTATAAAAGAGGCCTGAGAGAGATGAGGACAATTTCAGGATTGAAATTTTAATCAATGAAGTTAAATAATCTTAAATTTGTTCTTTTGCCTATCCTGATTTGATCAATCCACAAATATTTATGGAATGGCTACTGTGTACTAGACACTGCACTGGGGAGATTATATAACAGTGACCATAGCAGGTATGAAACCTGCCCCCACGAACCTTGTATCCTAGTTGGGGAGACAGACATGTAGACAGACAAATGAATATATAAATGCAGACTATGATGAGTCTGAGAAGGGAAAATAGGAGGGTGCTGGTGGAGAGAACTACAGCAGCGACATGTATTAAATCAGTGCCATGGTCTGAATGCTTGTGTGTACTCTGAAAATTCATATGTTGAACTCCTCATCCACCAAGATGATGGGGAGGTGATTAGGTCATAAGGGTGGGATCCTCATGAATGAGATTAGTGCCCTTATAAAAGAGGCTTGAGAAAGACCCCTGCTCCTTAATCCATGTGAGTTTATGAATCAGAAATCTGTTTATGAATCAGAAAGGCTGTTTATGAATCAGAAAGCAGGCCATCACCAGATATCCAATCTGCTGGTCCCTTGACCTTGGATTTCCCAGCTCTGAGAATTGTGAGCAATAAATTTTTGTTGTTTATAAACTACCCATGGTAAAGTATTTTGTTATAGCAGCCTGAATGGACTAAGACAACCAAGTTGTCATGAAAAGCCACCCTGAAGGCTTAATACCAATCCATGATTTATTTGAGTAAGATATGTATGCAAATCCTCTGTAAAGACATCCAGATCTGTGGTCCAAGTCCCACTTCTTTGCAGTTTCTTAGAGACCTTGTACCCCTAGCCCGGTTTCCTTCTATCATGCTTTCTGTTTTTCTCCACTGACTTTTTGCCCTCTGCCATTATCAAGTCTCTCCTATTTTGAAATATAAGGAAGTATCACATTTGAATTCTGCTCTCCATCCTTACTGACTTCATTTCCTTACCACTAAATACCTCCCTTAGTCCCCCGTTCCCCCTTGTTTAATTATTGTTTCATTGAGGTGTATTTAATGGGTATCTGAGGCGTGAGCCCATCGAAAGGATGACTGTGCATATACTCAAAATGTTAATCAGCTGAACTGCTCACATCATTGCTTCAGATGCCCAAGTCTTTTTGTATTAAATTATAATCCACTTAATGTTAAAACAATGAATATGTGTGTCTGATAATAGGTGTCAGTTGAGAATCAATTAAACTGTTCCAGACTAAAACAAGGCTCTTGCCAAAAGGCTTTTATTCTTTTTTAAATTTTTTCTGGGTGTTGGGGGGTTCCTGATGAAAACTAGAAAACTTGCTAGACAAATTATAAAAGAACTGTAACATTTGCAAAAAGAATTAAAATTCCTAAGTTGAGACATCATCATGGTAGAACCACATAATGCCACATGATACAGTGTGGATGTAGGATTAGTTATTGTAACAAACAAATAACATATAATTAATTAATATGAAATTAATAATAAAGCAATAGTGTCTTAGATATTTAATCTTCAAGGTGGTGGCTATAAATTGGGTCACATTAAAATTAATTCTTCAATCTTAGTATCTCTATGTCCATCTTCTTCAGCTTAAATACCAATGACTCATATACTTCTCTCACTTAAGTATTTCTGAGACTCTTAGGAGAACCTTGCAGTTGCCCTTGCATTGATCTGTTTAAGATCCCTCTTTGTGTTGGCCTCTGCTCCACCCATGACCTCAACTCATGCTCATCAGTCTCTCAACTGCCTAATAGTGGACACCAGTCAGTTTGTTCCAGATATTAATGTTCTTTGTTCCATCCAGTGCAGTACCAGCACATTATTTGCCTGCAGAGTACAGAGAATGCATTCTCTCTTCTTGTTCTCTCAGGGGAAGTCAATAGCTGTGCTTCTCTTTGAGCTCTCAAGTTTTAGGAATGTAGTAAAAAAGTTCTTTCAGCTCTCACACATAAACCTTTGCATTTCCAGGATACAGTAAGGAGAGTTCCTATGCCAATCACCACCATGTACCCAGAATCACTACATGTTTCAGGAACCTCAGGCTTCATAGCTGAGTCTGGTTATCATACCAGATTTCTTTTTTTCATAGAGTGAATTCTTAGTCATAGACCCACTTTCTGTTTTAGTGAGGATGGGCTATATCATTCTACAACAAACAACTCTAAAATCTCAGTTGCTTAAAACAATAGAGGCTCATTTCTCACTCAAGCTACATGTTCATAATAGGTTGTTGGTGGTTTGGTTCTGTTGGTGGAGGAGAGTTCTTCTCTTTACTTAAAAGCACAGATGATGGGAGACACTACTATCTGGAAGTTTCCAATCACTGTGGCAGAGGAGAGGGGGCATAATACACCAGACCTTAATGGTTTCTACCACAATTCACATGTATTACTTCTGCTCACATTTATTTTTTCTTTTGTTTTCTTATTTTATCAAGTCATAGTAATATTCAAGACATACATTTATATGTGTATACACATATGAATTAGAGAGATGGATATTGTTTCTAGTGCTGCTCACATTTTAGTAGCCAAAGTAAGTTGGCCATGCCTTACTTCAAAGGGATAAGAAAGTGCAATTCTGCCATATGCCTTGCAGAGGGAGAATGGGGAATGCTGAAGACAGCACTAATGATGATCATATCTTCTTCCTTGAAATTTTTCTTCTGTAACTTTCTGCTCTTGCCTACCACTCCTGCCCCTTAGGATATAGCTCTATATGTATGACCTTCAGTCATGTAAATGGCTCAGTGCTGCTCTGTGTTAGTTAGTGATTCTGGCTAAGAATCCCTAAGTTATTGGCTTGGGCTGCAGTCATCTCAAGGCCCAGATTCTTCCATAGCGACTCAGAATCGTTGGCAGGTCTCAGTTCTTTGCCACATGGACCTCTCTATGGGACTGCTCACAATATTATAGCTTATATCCCCTCCAGAGTGAGAAATTGGAGAGACAGACAGAGACAGAGATAGACATCCCAAGACAGAAGCCACACACAGTCTTGTATAATCTGATCATGTCTAATCTTGACATTCCATTGTTTCTACCTGATAACCAACCCTGGAAGAGTATGGAAGGGGACTATACAAAGATGCAAATACTAGGAGGTGGGTAATTGGGGGCCATGTTGGAAGCTGGCTACCACTCTCATTCAAGAAGTCTGATTATTCTCATGTAAACCCATGGCTACAAATAAACACTGTCTGAGTCTCAGCTTCAACCAAGTAGCTGGTCCAGTATAGTGTCAATGCAATTTAAAACATATCTTGAGGGGCTCACTTCATTTAGACTAGTGTTGGTTTTATCCTACATAAGTAAATGGTTCTTATATCATCATTTTCTATGCCCAGTATCCAAGGAAGTATATATACTTTTCCACAGAACATTTGCTTTATTTATAATGTTTTAAATGCTATTTTAAGTCCCTGTGTTTAGGTGGCTGTTATACTTGAAATGGTAGCAGACATTATATATAGCAAATAAATACTTGATGGTCTTTCTTGCCCTTTTCTAGAAAAGCATGACTTGTGTGAGCTAAGTGTGACTTTATTTTTTTTTTTCTCTTGTACCCTCTGATGGCAGAGTAAGTATGACTTTAAATAGGACACTGAGAGGAATTAGAAATAGTGGCACGGTGGCAGAAACCCCACATTAAAATCTATCCTTGTCAGCACTGTGTGATTCCACATACCAGGGTTCTTTGGGGATTAATCAAGAAATTGTTGAAAGATATTAGGAGAAAAACACAACTCTGTAAGGGGAAGGCAGTTCCTATTGAGAGGGAGGGAATATTTGTGGCCACTGTTGTGACAAATAAGGGAATGCATGTGTGAATTTGTATGCACTTGTGGTCTTATTCAGCAAAAGTAGAGAGATTTATTTTCCTTTCTTTGTTAATTGTTCTTACAGAAATAAACCCCACTGTGCAGGGAGCCAGGTGCTCCTCCCTACTCTCTCCTGGTATTGAAAGAGTTTTATTTACTAAAATTCTGAAATCAGCTTCTTATTATTGTACCAGTGATGTCTCTTAGATGAATTTAACCAAACCGTGCAGTGTGACCAGTGCGGACAGTCTGTTAGAAGCACATGGATAGCTCGCTGCCTCTTCATTCCTTCTTCTCTATTGTTTCTGCATTTTGGTTGCTTGTATCCTACCATGTTGAATCTCTTATGCCCCAAATTATAGTATGCTCACTACATGCAAGGTCGCTCCTCCTACCCGCCCACTTCTGTCTCCCCCAGTGACATCTCACTTCGTTCCCAAGAAAATCACTGCCCTCCCCTCTTAGCTCACTGTGTTTACATTTCTCTGCTCTTTTCCTCTCTCATCCTTGGCATGCTGGTTTAATCAATTTTACCAAATGACTTTCCTGGCAGCTGTAAAAAGAAAACCCGGAGCAAGTTAATAGCAATCTAATGCTGCACTTTTTGTCATTTCCCTAAAATGTACAGAATGATTTGGTCATTGGATTGATTTTTAATGATCTAAATGACCAGATGTTTCAACGCTGCACTGCAGCAGCCTGACAATAAATAGGGGAGGGGAGGGGCAGAGGCGCTGGGCACTCACTCACTGCCAGATGAATAAGCCCGAAACGCCAGCCAAGGGGAGCAAGATAAAGTGTCAGCCTTTGCCAAATCATAGATTAGCATTTTTTAAACAAAGACACCTAGCTATTTTAATTTTGCATGTAGGAGAAAATATGTTTTTGATTAGAGTTTAGAAAGTCATCCATAGGGTTGGGAATCAAACTGCAGCCCAATTCTGTGCGTGTCTGTTGACATAAGCAGAACGTCAGTAAAGTGCCTTCCAATATCCCCAAATAGCCTCTTGGCATCCCAAAGGGCTGGGACAATATTGATTTTTTTTTTTTAACCAAAAGGCACTAACACTCCCAAAGGTATATGAAATCAGTAAACTGTAAAACAGCTCACTCGGTTTTTATTTTTCTCTCTGTAAGAAAGACACAAAGGAGAGAGATAGATATGGGGAAAAGAAACAAGATGAACTCACCATGGGATTTATTTGTTAAGTAGCTGTGTAACTTTGAGTGACTTGCTTAACTATGCTGTGCTTTAATTTCCTCACTGTAAAACGGACAAACTAGTAGTACTTTTCAGAAGATTAAATGAGTCAAGGCGAGTCAAGTGTTTAGTATGGTGCCTGGCACTCACTGCTTGCAAAGTTCCTGGTCTTTCTCACCCTGTCTACTGTCTCTGTAGTGGCAGCTGCTCCCAGCCACTCTCTCTGGCCATGTCCCAACCCACAGGACAAGGCTAGTCTCACAGTATGGTGGGCAAAGGTGGGTTTATGGTCTAATCACAGCCCAGCCACTTACTCCCTAGGTCCATGGGCAAGTAACTTAACCTTTCTAGGTTCTTCAGATTCCTCATCTGTAAGAGAGGGATATAATAATACTCATTTTATAGGGATATTGTGACTATTGAAGGAAATAGCTTGTGTAAAGCTCAGTGCACAAAGCCTTCCACAGAAGAGAGACTTTAAAAAATGTTAACTTTATTTCACTTTTCTCCCCTTATTTCCAATGTGCTAGGGCATGTTTCTAAATAAGCAGTTCCCAATCTTTTTGGCACCAGGGACTGGTTTCAAGGAAGACAATTTTTCCATGGACAATGTGGTAGGGGATGGTTTGGGGATGATTCAGGTGCATTACATTTATTATGCACTTTATTTCTATTACTATTACATTGTACTATATCATGAAATAATTATACAACTCACCATAATGCAGAATCTAATGCTGCTGCTGATCTGACAGGAAGCAGAGCTTAGGCAATGATATGAGTGATGGGGAGCGGCTACAAATACAGATGAAGCTTCGCTCACTCCCCCACCACTCACCTCCTGCTATGCAGCCTAGTTCCTAACAGGCCATGGAACAATACCGTCCACAGCACAGGACTTGCGGACTGCAGTTCTAAATGGTATGCAGAAAGAAGCTAATTAGTTTCTTATGTTAATTATCAGTTGAATGCCTTCAGTTAATGCAATGTATTCTTTTGAGAAGCTCAGCTCAATTTATATTGTAGAGTTTATATGGACTGATCTGGGGTTTATACTGATGCAAGGACTTTCTTCTAGCATATTGCTCTGAGAATACTGTAACATTCTTAATATATATATATCTTCTGTCTTATTAATATAGCTATCCCTGAAAAGGAAGACACTATTTCACTTTTAAATATTGGATTTTAGTTATCTAATATAAAAGTAGCCAGATTGGGCTGATTCTCTGTCTACTGAATTTCTCTTTTAGGTGGATTAGTTCCATTTAATCTGTTTTATAGCCAGGTTAGACAGATAGCTCACTAATGGATACACTTAAACTCATGCCACTTGAGTCCAGATAGTATGACTGAAGGAGCCCAGTCCCACTGCTGATAAAGTGACCCAGAGGCACTCTTTGTTGATGATGTCAGGAGCATGGTCTCTGTATTTAAAAGACACTGCCCCTCCCTCCCCATTCCATATTGCAAGAAAATTAGATTCTATTGAGGGTTCAGGGCCTAAGAGTTATAGTAACAGGATTCTGAACCCTTGTTTGAGAATTTTTATACTCCTGGGATACATGGAATCAGTTTTGGCATATAATGACAGTGTTTCTTATGTTTTTCAGAATGTTGGAGGAAGTCTAGTAGCAAAGCAAAGTGTTGTCTGTACCATGGGGGGCAGGATTAGAGAATAAAATAAGAAAGAAAGACTCAAGAACAAAATTGCATTTGATACAATGTTGTGATTTTCTTTAAATATATTAAGTCTTTAGAAATCACAAATTTATGATAAAAATATAACTAGGTTATACATAGACTTGGAGAGTTAAATAAAAATCAATTATTATATAAGTGTTCCCCAGATTTTAAATGGTTAGAATAAACTTTTGGATTGCCAATTATTGAATACTTATTTTTACCTCTGAAACAACAAACCACCTACAAATTTTGTAAGTCTATAGAATTGTCTTTTTATGTAATGAAAATGTTTTGATCTTTTGTCAGCCAGTATGCATTTTAAGCATCTTCAACCCTAGTATTTATATATGTTTGGAAGCTTGAAAGTTATTGGTGAGGAGGTATAAAGTTCTGGCCTTCTCTCCAGGAATTCTGTATCTGGTCAGAGAGACAGAAACAGCATATTTTTATTATTGCTATAAAAAATACCAAAATGATTACCAGTGTGTGTGTGTGTGTGTGTGCACGCGCACGTGGCCATGCACATGTGCACATGTATTTGTACTTGAGCAATCATTTTTATAGGAGAGACTCTTACAGGAATTGCTTATCAAGTGATATATATGTTTTCATTTTTAAAAGTCCACTAAAATGTACTCCAAAAAAGTCTTTTGCAATCCGTGTTTCTACCAACTGTGTATGCATGTACCTGTTTCCAACACCCTCATAATCAATGGGCAATTTTAATCTTTAAAAAAACTTAAACCAGTGTGATAGGCAAAATACCTCATTGTACTTTCAATTAATTAATTAATTTTGTTTCCTAGTGAGATTTAACATTTTTCAAATGGCTCTTGGCTATTTGTAGTTCTCCTTTTGTGATCCTTGCTTGCATCCATTCCCCATTTTTCTTCTGGTTTGTTGGTATTATTCTAATTAATTTATAGGCTCGCTTTAAAGCAAATGGTACAGAAACCATAGCGTGGCTATGTTGACAGCTGTCCCTGCCAATTCATTTTGCATTAGTAATTGTTTGGGAAGCTTACATAATTCACTCGCTTCATATTTCTACACTGTTATTTTCCTTCTTTCCTAATTTAACATTCCCACCATTGCAGTCAGCAGGTTAGGTGGCAAACATTTGAGGAGGTCAAGAGAAACAAATGGGTTAAGTTCCTGCATGTGCTATTTAATCTATACCTTCTAATCAAACACCAACTGAATCGAGGAGGTATGTGTCATTGTTGTTTTCCAGATGAAAAAAATTAACACTCAGTGAAGGTTGGAAATGAACCCAATATAAATCAAGTGATAATGAGACCTCAGGTCTGTCTGATGATACTAAAAACTTGTGCTTCTTCCGCAAAACCATAGTTTCTTCAGAAAAACTTATATTTTTACAAGAATTTATTCAAACATATAGCACAATATGATACACATCCAAATAATTTTTTGTTATTATATATATTTTTATTTTTATTATAAAATTATATGTATTTGTGATGGACAACATGTTTTGAAGTATATATACATTATGGAATGACTAAATGTATCTAATTAACATATACTTTGTCTCTCGTCGTTATTTTTGTGGTGAGAACATTTAACATCTACTCTCAGCATTTTTCAAGAAAACAATATGTCATTATTAACTCTAGTCACTGTGTTGTACAATTGATTTCTTGAACTTATTCCTCCCATCTAACTTAAATTTTATGTTACTAGACCAACATCACCCCAACAACTTCACCCCTCCAACTGCCAACCACCTCAGCTCCTGGTAACTACCATTCCAATCTCTATTTCTAGAAAGTCAAAATTTTTGAATTCTACATATGAATAAGATAATGCAATATTTATTTTTCTGTACATGACTTATTTCATTTAATATAATGTCCTCAAGTTTCATCCATATTGTTGCAAATGGCATGATTTCCTTCTTGTTTATGGCTTAACAGTTTTCCACTGGGTATAGATACCACATTTTCTTTATCAATTTATCCATTGATGGACACTTACATTGAATGTATATTTTGGCTAATGTGACTAATGTCTCAGTAAACATGGGAGTGCAGATATTTCTTCCACATACTAATTTTATTTCCTTTTAGATTATACCCAATAGTCAGATTGTTGGATTGTATGATAGTTCTATTTTTAATTTTTTGAGGCATCTTCATACTGTTTTCTATAATGGCTGTACTAACATTCCTGCCAATAGTGTGCAAGGGTTCCCTTTTCTCTACATTTCTTGCCAACACTTATTATCTTTTTCTTTTTGATAATCACCATTCTAACAGGTGTGAGGTGAGAGCTCATTGAGGTTTTAATTTCCATTTCCCTAATGATTAGTGAGTTCAACAGTTTTTCATACACTTGTCAGCCATTTATAAGCCTCATTTTGAGAAATTCAATCAGGTTATTTATTTTCTTGCTATTAAATTATTTGAGTTCCTTATATTGTTTGGATTTTAACCTCTTATTGGATGTATAGTTTGCAAATATTTTCTCCCAATCTATAGGTTGTCTTTTCACTGTGTTGATTGTTTCCTTTGCTGTGCAGAAGCTTTTAAGTTTGATGTAATTTCTATTTTTGCTTGTTTCCTGGCTTTTGGTGTCATATCCAAAAAATTATTATACAGATCAATGCTATAGAGCTTTTTCCTTATGTTTCCTTCTAGTAATTTCATAGTTTGAGTATTACATTTAAGTCTTTAATTCATTTGGAGTTGATTTTCATATATAGTGTGAGATAAGGTTCTATTTTCATTCCTCTACATGTAGATATCCATTTTTCCAAGCGCTGTTTATTGAAGAAACTGTCCATTCCCAATATGTGTTCGTGGGACCCTTGTCAAAATTAAGTTGACTGTAAACACGTGAATTTATTAGTGGGTTCTCTGTTCTAGTCCATCAGTTTATGTGTTTGTTTTTATGCAAATACAATGCTGTTTTGGTTACTGTAGCTTTGTGGTATATTTTAAAGTGAGGTAGTGTGTTGCTTCAAACTTCGTTCTTTTTGCTAAAAATTGCTTTGGCTATTTGGTTTCTTTTGTGGTTCCATGCAAATGTTAAGATTGTTTTTTCCATTTCTTTGAAGAATGACATTGGAATTTTCTTAGGGATTGTACTGAATTTGTAGATTGCTTTGTTTGGGCAATGTAGACATTTTAACAATATTAATTATTCTAACCCCTGAACATGGGCTGTCTTTCAATTTATTTGTGTTGTCTTCAATTCCTTTCATCAATGCTTCATAGTTTTCAGTGTAGATTTTTCCATCTCTGTTTAATTCATTGGATATTTTATTTCTTTGTAGCCATTGTAAATGAGATTTTTAAAATTTCTTTCACAGATAGTTCACTTTTAGTGTAAAGAAACACTACTGATTTTTTAATGTTGATTTTGTATCCTACAACTTTACTGAATTCATTTGTTAGTTCTAACAGTTTTTTTTGTTTTTTTTTTTTTTTTAGTGGAATCTGGCTAGAAATTACAGTATTATGTTGAATAAGAGTGGCAAGAGTATGCATCTTCTTTTGGTTTGGAACTTAAAGGAAAAGCTTTCAGCTTTTCCTGATTAAGTATGATGTTAGCTTGTGTGTTTGTCATATATGGCCTTTATTGTGTTGAGGTACATTCCATGTAGACCTAATTTGTTGAAGGTTGTTATCATAAAACGATGTTGAATTTTTTCAAATGCTTTTTCTGTATTTATTAAAACAATGATGTGGTCTTTGTCCTTCATTCTATTAATGTGATGTATTACATTTATTGATTTTCATGTGTTAAAACATCCTTAAGTCCCTAGGATGAATACCACTTGATCATGGTAAGTGAACTTTTTATTCTGCCATTGAATTTGGTTTGCTAGTACTATGTTGAAGATTTTTGCATCTATGTGCATCAAGGATGTTGACCTACAGTTTTCTTTTATTGTAGTGTCCTTGTCTAGCTTTGGTGTCAGTGTAACACTGGCCTCATAAAATTAATTTGAAAGGTTTTCCTCCTCTTCAATTTTTTGGAAAAGTTTGAGAAGAATTGTTTGCAGGTAGAAGAGGGGAGGAGGGAAAGGGTATGTACTTACACAGTGGGTGCAGTGTGCACCAACTGGAGGCTGGACACGCTAGAAGCTCTGGCATAGCAGGGTGGGGCAGGGGGCAAGATATGTAACCCTAACAATATTTTTATTCCCATAATATGAAGTAATAATAATAAAAAAAGAATTAGCATTAGTTCTTCTTTCAGAAAAACAATTAACCTAGCAGCACAAATTAACTAGTCTATACTTGGGGCTGTGAGGAGATGTAATAGAGAAAGAGCCAAAATTGGGGTTTAGGTTTATCAATCTCAAGTTTTGGTTGAGGACTAACACAGTAGGGCATGAGACTAATTGTAAGAGGGATAAAGTCATCCCTGGACTGATTTGGGAAAAAGAAAGAAAAAATAGAAAAGGCAATCTCAAAAAGTGCTGAGGATACAGTGTCTATTCCAGTGGGCTAGAACATGCAGACATAGAGGAAATAGAAAAAGACAGTCCAAGTATAAATGTGCATACACCTCACTGTTTGCAAACTATCAAAGAAGCAACATAGGAAAATCCTACAACAATGGCATGGGCTAGAGAACAGGTAAGATTAATGATTCCTCATGTGATGCCATTCAGACAGTGGAGGAAAAAAAAAAAGCAGAACTGCATACCACTGCAGGTCTCCAGTAGCAAGCATATTCAAATACTACAGGCTTGCCTTCATGGGAAAAGGATTAGTTAGAGCTTGGCCTTTTTATCCAATAGCAAAGTTGTGGGTAGCAAGATTACTAGAAATGTCTTCTTAGAGTATAAAGGACAATTATGATAGCTTAGGCCACAGGCTTTCAGTAAATTCCATCTGGTACTTTACAAATTAGCTCATTATTCTGCTGTTCTTATGAATGTGTTAGTCTGCAAACATATCGTTGTAACAAATTAGTCACCTAGTGTTTCTCTGAAAGTGATTTAATATAAGCACACCCACATCATAGTATGGAACAGTAAAGTACGTCCTCGCTTGATCCTCTAAATGGAATTCAGCATGAAGTATGATTCGATTTCCAAAGGGTTTTTGGCACACATATTATCTTCTGATTTTCTGGAAGATAGAATGTGATCATTGCCCTGGATATTGACAATATCATGTAATATTGGAAACCTCTTTTGTCTCCCCATGAACTAAGAGAGATCCAGCCCTACCTATAAATCGTGGATTCCCAAAGTGAACAAAACTTTTGTTTATTTTTCTTAACATTTGTTATCACAAGTGTCATCACAACTGTTGTTTCAATTCAGTTATAGCAATTGCAATTTTGAAAATTAAGTTAAACATCTAACTTTAGAGTACTTTGTGTGGCAGATGAGCTCACCCGTCAGCTACTTAGAAAGAAAAAAAGGAGTGAGAAAACATAAGCTCCTCTTTCCTGTCTAACTTGATTACCTATTGAGAAGTGCCCTTGTTTGGCTTATAGTAAATATTTCATGGTGAACTGTGTCAATTAAGATGCCTTTGGCTGCAAGTTTGGAGCTCCTAACTTAATGGCTTCATACAAGCAAACAAGGAAAATTTGCTGTCTTATAGTGTGATGTTTCAAGGTAATCTATTCCAGAGATGGCTATTAATAGGTTACACATCGTCCAGGTTTTGCTTTGCCATTCTTAGCACTTTGTCCTTTACTTACAGAGAAAGTCTTATGATTAAGTCCTTAGACTTAATCTCCTCATTAACACAAGATAGATGGCCATTGCCAGACACAAGACCTAATGGCAGAAAATGAACCTCTTCTTGCCTGTGCAAAAATTTATGAAAATATATTTTTGAGAGAGTGAGAACTAGGCAGTGCTGGCAATCCTGCCCTACTTTCCCTTCAAAGGGGTCTGGAGTCATCTCATTCACATCAAGCCCAGAGAAAGAGGCATCAATGGTGGTATTTTTTCCTGTGGACCAGATTCATACCACACACAGGAGAGAGACCTAGTCTTGAGCCATTTTATGTTCTTCCCATGAGGACCATCTGGGAAAGGCAGCTGTGATCCAGTAGCAAAAGTTTGCAGGGAATGGACCACTAGAAAACCAAGGGCTTCGTGGGGGGCTGATTAACCAGCAGCACTTGGAAAACAAGGCTCTGCCTGAGTCATAGGAGTTGCAGCCAGGGAGCCCGGCAGGGACGCCACTAATGAACCCACAAAAGTGCCCAGGAGACAAAGAGACAGCTTTCAACATCTGCGAGGCCCCCAACATGATATGCCATCTTAGGATGGTGCCAATTCAAGGGGGAAAAAATCCAAAATCTTCTCCTTCCTTTCATCATCTCTTTCCATGCTTTCCAATCCCAGAGCAGTCAGTACCAACAGCTGGTGAGATAAACCCTACCCTCAATGCCACCCACTCACCCACTACAAGCAGCTACTCTGCAATAGACCCAGCTGGGAGGGGGAAGAAGAAGTGAGTTCAATCAAGTTTAGAATTATAATTTGGAATGGCAGTCTAATTTCCTAAAAGAATATGAATTGATGGTTTAAAGTGAATATAAAGCGCTCTATTGCCTAACAGTGCCCAGAAAAATCATAAGACTTCTCCATAAGTAAAATTTAAAGGGGCCAGGTATGGTGACTAACTCCTGTAATACCAGCACTTGGGAAGACCAAGGCAGGGGGATTGCTTGAGACAGGAGCTCGAGACCAGCATGGGCTACATCATGAGACCCCCACATCTCTACAAATTTATTTTTTAGGAGTTAGCCAAGCAATAGTGATATATGCCTGTAGTCCTAGCAGAGTCTTAGCTACTTGGAAGCCTGAGATGGGAGGATTGCTTGAGCCCAGGAGTTCCAGGTTACAGTGAGCTATGATCATGCCACTGGATTCCAACCTGGGCAATACAGTGAGACCCTGTGTCAAAAAAAAACCCAAGAGACTTAAAGAAGCAGTAGAAAACCAAAATAAAATGTATTTTAACATATATCACATGTCCTTATTCTCAACAAATGCGTTATAATATTGATATCCATTTACAAAATATGCTTTAAAATATCTTGACAATCTCACATCACATTTGTATCATTCTTGCATGTTTCCCCATTCTGTCTTCCTCTAATATTTGAGGGGAAAATCAGGGAAAATTATTTACACCATCCAGCAAATGTACATCTGCTCTTTTAAAATGCCTATGCCCCAGCAAACAGATCCCAAAATAGATCTGCATTAAAAGATGTAGAAAGCAGTAGGTCACTGAGGGGATGGGACTGTCGGTATTAATAGTAAAGTTCTGTCCCAATCCACTGTTTGAATTTCCTTTGTCTTTCTTCACTCCTTCCTCCCTTTGGACTCCTGGGACTGGGAGTTTAGGACTGTCACCTGCTCTCTATGCAGAGAGGGCAGCAAAGATTCCAGCTGCAGCAGTGGCTTGATCCTTCTCCTTCCAGAACAAAAGTATTCAATCCTCCCACCCACTGACAGCCTCATCTCAAATGGCCTGTGCCTCTAATCAGTGAGTAATTATGGGAGACAGAGAGAGAGGCAACTTTATATTTTCATTGACTTTGTTCCTGCTTCTTGTGTAACCTCCATTTTTTTTAAAAATTAAGTGACGATTTCAAAAATCAATAAAATTTCTGAGGGTTCTTACAACAAAAACTGGGTGCTCCCTTGCTCCCTTCCAGCTTTTTATTTTCACTCCTACCCTGGTTTGATCAGTAATCTTAAAGGAAAGGGTCTGAGAAAAGAGAAGAAATCTTAAAAGAAAATGTACTATTTGATCAGGTTTGATACTTCATTTTGTGGAAAAACTTAAAGTTCCTTTGTGTCTTCATCCATTTTACAAATCTTGGAACTAAGAACAACAGATAAAATCACATTATATTCCACACTGAATTCTTTCACACTCATAATGTGCTTCCCAAGAGAAAAGGATAAGATATATAGCAAGGCAATTCAATTTCATATTACTATTTTTGTGTCTCATCAGTTTTGGACATGTATTGTTTATGTGTTGCCTGTTTGTATCTATTAAGTGATTTGTGTAGTCTATAGTGACTTTTTTTAGGGGTTTAATATGCCAATTATAGAGAGAGGCAGGCTAGTTGAAAGTTTCAAGTACTCAGAATTATGGATTTATCCTTGAGTCAGAATGTTAACAACAGCAGGGAACAGTGTATAAAATGCTAGGCGAATGAAAGGCTATCTGTCTACAATGGAAAACTAGGATTTAATAACTAGCCTTGAATTTATTTTGTATTTAAAGAATGTTTTACTTAATTACAACATATGACTTAGAAACTATTAGTTACTCTAAAATATTGGGTTCTAGCTTTAGAATGTTTTGATATTTTAAGGTTTTACATGGTTATTTTCTAAAAAAAATCATAGAAATGTCCTTTTTTTCCTCCCTAAAAAAGGAATTCTGCCTTTGAAGTACTAAATTCTCTTATCCATAAAGCTAAATCCACAGTATTTTCCCTCTTCCTTAATTTCTCTCTTTCTTTCACTCTCTCTCACTCCTCCTTATCTAAAGCTAATTGATATTCAGTAAAGATGACTGCAAGAGAGGTTTGAGAAAAATAAGAAGCTAATATTTTGACTGGAAGTATAATAGATGTCAGTCAGAGTAAAAGGAAACTCTCTCCAGAATATCTCAAAGTGGATGTAGATGTAGATACATTGTTAACTTCACTCTGTGTGTGTTTTCATTTAAGCCCCCTGATCAAGCAACCACTGAGTCAATGTCAAGTTAATTTATTGTGGCTATTCAATATTACACTATAGCATTAATTTTAAATTGCTTTACTTTTGGAGGGAAATAAAGAATTTATGACTGTTAAAATAAGGTTTCTTATATGGTGACTCATCGAGATTTTGATTGCAAGAAAAAGAAACTGACTCAAACTAGCTCCTATAAAAAAGAAGGGGATGTAGTTACTATAAAGATACATAAAATCACAGAAACAAGTACAGCTGCTCCTACTGGATTTGGAAAACTTTGGATTCTAGGCAGCTACTCTCTTTGGGGCAATATAGTCATCCATTTTGGTCTCTGTGTTTCTGTCTTCTGCTTCCTGTCTTCTCTCTGTAATTGCCACCCTCTCCTTAGTTATCAGTTTGCACTGAACCCAAAATGGCAACTTCAGCCCCTGAGTCCACATGACCTTTTGGTTCAACTCTAGCGCAAACTGAATAGAGTCTCAGTTTTAGTTAGGACTCTTCACATTCCAAAGAGAGAATATTAATATTTTATGCCCGATGAATGAATCAGTTGGGAATGAGTCAAGTTTTCATACCTATTCCAATCAGGTTTTATAAGGGTAAGGGTATAGGGAATGCAAGCTCTTTAAAAGGAGCTATAGGCAGAATTAAATAATCATGTTTTGTATACTCACTGATTTATTTCAACAAATATTTCATTGAGAATTTACTATATACCAAACAAACACTATTCTAGGCATTGAGGGATATACCAGAGACAAAACAGATCCAAAACCCCACTGCTGCTATGGTGTTATGTTGTAATGATGATCTTTAATCATCTATTTCAAAGATAACTAAAAAAATAATGTAGTGGCAATCTCTCCACATAGTAAATACAAGATGTTGAAATAAAAATACATGTATATATGTTTGTAATATATGTAATGTGTATATATTATGAATATATATACAAACATATGTACTTGTACATAAAAGTCATATTTGCCTTATACCTAACTCTGTTAACTGTCAGTGATGTGCGAGTATGTATGTGCAAATTTTGAAAGTGGTGGTGGGAGCCTTTGAATTTTAGCATCTTACTTCCAGCCTATAATGCAGCCTCTTCCAACTTCCTATTAAAATGACTATAAAAACACCATCCCCCCCAAAATTACTATTTTAAGAAAGCACTAAAAATCGGGACTGATGGTGATTCACTGCAGAAAAATTAAAGAAGCAATGAATTACATTGAACCTATAAGTGGCAGAACATCCATCCTATTCCATTCTAAAAGTAGGTAAAATAATCTCTTAGTTTTACCAGAACCGGAAAATACATCTACTATATACTACTGCTATAGTAGATAAGAACTATCTTAAGTTTTTTGAAAGAAATATGCCAGCAGACTCAAGGATGGCTCAAAATTAAACAGTTATACCAGAAAAGCCTGAATGAATATCCTCTTGAGACCATCTACCAGTAAAAATCCATCATAAGGGTTTTTGTGCAGGGAGAATAAATAACCTTTGTAGCTCAGTCTGATTGAACTGCCTACCCTAATAAACCTGTAACAGTGGAAACGTTTGATTATCTCCAAGGCAATTTCTTTACCATATACCATCTGGTAAATAAAAGAATTCAGGCAGTACTTTTCACCAAATCCAGAGGCCAGTTAAATATTCTACAGTAATATAAAAATCAGTGATAAACCCCACTAATCCCGGGGAAGGGAAGGGAAGACCAGAAGGAAATATACTGATTTATCTTTGGGGAGTGGGATTATGGATGGCTTGATTCTTCTTTGCATATTTCGTGTTTCTTTTTACCTTTGTATTTTCCATAGTGAACTTGCATGGTTTCCTAAATGAAATAGTAAATTTCATTTTACAAGTATAACCTTTAAATGGCATTTCATTTATTGAAAAAGAAGCTGTGTTATAAGGCTCAGATTTTATAAATAGATTGTTAAAATATAGGTTAAAATAAACATTCTTCAGAAAATTATGGGTCTACTTTTGTTTCAAGCAATTGTGAACTAAAGGAATGGAATCTATTGACATTACTGATGGAAAGTTTATTATCCATAGTTTTGAAATTATATAAAAATTGTACATATTCTGGATATAGAAGATTAATAATTATCATGTTACCTTTTTTTTTAAAGACTTCATCTTTTAGAGCAATTTTAGGTTCATAGCAAAATTGAGAAGAAGGTATAGAGATATCCCATATACCCCAAATGCGAACACATGTGTAGCTTCTCCCTTATCAATATCCCCTACCAAAGTGGTACATTTGTTACAGTTCATAAATCTACATTAACACATCATTATCAGCAAAGTCCATAGTTTACAATAGGGGTTCATTCTTGGTGTTGTAAATTCTATGGGTTTGGACAAATTTATTATGACATGTACTTACCATTATTGTATCATACAGATAATCCCAACAACTCTCTTATGTCTGAATTTGATACTTGCTTTGTCTCTTTAAACTGTGTTTCTTTCCTTTTACTATGCCTTATAATATTTTCTTGATAGCTAAACACACAGTGGGTAAGAGGAACTGCTGTAAATAGGCCCTCTCATAGCTCCCTGTAGCCTCAAACTTCTGGGCTCAAGTGATCCTCCTGCCTCAGCCTCCTGAGTAGCTGGGACTATAGGCAAGTGCCACCATGCCTGGCTAATTTTTTTTTTTTTAATTATTTTTTGTAGAAATAGCGTCTTGCTATGTTGCCCAGGCTGGTCTCAAACTCCAGGCCTCAAGCAATCCTCTGGCCTCAGCCTCCCAAAGTCCTGGGATTACAACAGTGAGCCACTGTGCTCAGCCTATGTTACTTTTTAACTGGGAAAATCAGTGACAGAAAAACTGCCATCAGGGTTTAACTAAATTATCAATCACTATCAGTCAATTAAATTACCTATGAGAGAAAATCTATTTTGGAAACATCTAATTAGCTAGGATCTATGAAAGAAAGAATAACTATGTACTCCTACAACATTTTTCTTGGTGCTACTCAAAATGATATTGTTCTTAGCCTGCCCCATTCTGGGTATGGTTGTGTAAAGGTTGTATATGTCCAGCTACTATGAATCGGATTAAAGTCTTGCCAGAGGTCAGACTGACATTTACAGGTTAGCAGATACCCAAATATTTGAACTGGAGTGAAATAAGCACATACTATGATCAGGAAGTTTGATCAGATGTTTTATTTTGCAAGAAGACATAGCTTTAATTTTGATAGTTCTTTGAATGAATACTGCATCTGGCCCCAGCTACAGTGTTCATGTGGTCATGGAAAAAGAATAAATCAGCTATTCATTTCTATTTTTAAGACTCCATATTGGTTTAATATAAATAATAGACTGAATTCTTGAATACATATTTTGAATTGGACTATTCAGCTTTGAGTCAGAGAGTCTGTCTTGTAAATGTTAGAAACTTCGGTTTGATATTACAATATTTAGATGTTAATGAAGAATGACTATTCTTCCTTAATAAATGCTAAACATATTTCTCTCTTTATTGCTGTTTCAGTTATGCAAGTAATGTACAGATATATTCTCATTTGAAAGATGAATCAATTCAGAAATATGTCAAAAAATTAAAAGGTAGAAATCCTTTTTAAATGTTTCCACTTCTACTTCCTAATCTCAGAGGTAGTTAGTTTTGTCAGTAGTTTGGTATGTATCCTTCTGGTTATTTTTCTCTGCACTAATATAAATTTATATATTAACATGCACACATACATTTAAACTGATTAATTTATACTCATGATATTATTCTACAAAGTAGAGGGTTGTTTTTTATTTTTACTTAGCATTATTTTACCTAGCATTATTTCAGATATTTTTCCAAGTCATTCTTAGGAATCTATAATATTCTATAACATGGATATATTTTGAAAGTGGGCTTTATCTTATTACATGAAAAATATTTTTACTCCTTTGAATTTTCAAAAAAATATGAACAAAGTCTTTAGAAAAGTTTAAGATAGAAATGAAATATAATTTCATTTCAGAAGTTACTTTTAATATTACTTCTTCATTTATTTTTGCTTTTCATTATTCCATTTTGATTCAAGTAAATTGCAGACTGAGTGAAGAATCTATATTTTATTATATTTTAATAATCAAATTTACAAGAATATGCAAACAACATTTTAAGAGCTCTCTTATTATAAAGTACATTTCTATAATTTAAAAATTTATAAATTAATAAGTTAAAAATTATAATAACCTATGAGCTTATTTCTATGCTACAGATAAGGAAATTGTGTCTCAAAGAGGTTCCCTGAGTCAAAATTACACAAAAAGTAAAAGACAGAGCCTAAAATTAAAGGTGCACATCTTGAGACTCCAAGACAGAATGCAAATTCATTTCTTTCCTCTTCAAACTTGCAAAACAAACTTCTTTTCCTGCCGGGAGGTGGGGTTGGGCGTACAGTTATCTTGGGTCTCATTCTACATGTTGGAATGCTACTCTCACCTGTTTATTCGTTGATGTATACAATAAAAAGAAGAAATGTATGTGTATTTACACAGATACACACATGTATGAAAAATGCATGTAAATTTCATTGTTTATTAGAAAAGAAAGAAATACATTGCTTTTTGGCTTTAGGTAAGAAGTCACATCTTTCAAGAAGATATCCAAGTGACTGTAGCTTCTATTTCCTTGGATATATGAAATTATGGATATATGGAATATATGAAATTATTTCCCTAGAATTATTAAATTTTTGTCAAATTAGATTTTTGAATATGAATATTAAGTACTTTCTTTGTGTTGTAGGATTGGATATTTTAATTCCTCTACTTCCAAAAATATTGAAAGTGGAATTTAGCAAGCATTCTAAATATTCCAGTTATGAAATGTATTGTGTTTGATGATACACAATTTTTTTCTGTAAATGCATTTATTTTTCATTTAAGACTAGAAGATTTACATTTCACTTATATGACCTAAAATGATTTATTATATCAGCTAAATCATGAAATTTTCCAACAAAGCATATGTTGGCTTTAGGAATTAAACTAAGTGTTTAATGGATTTATTTTTCATTTTTTAATTGGTGGTTGTAACCTTGGTACTAAGAATATGTAGAAATTGAATGTACTATCAACTTCCTGAAACATGACGCTGTTCCCTGACTCTTAGCAGTTGAAACCATGACTTCATGAGGGCTTCTCTTATTTCAGTTATAAATGTGCTGAACAGCATGCCTTCAGACTTTCCTAGAACTTGCCAGAAGTAAAAAGTCATCACTATCAACATCGTTATTAGTTGGCATTTACTGAGTGCCAACAATGTTTTTGGTGTTATAAATACACAGAGGAATGCACTGTTCTTTTCCAGAGGGATTGGTTTTCTATAATAGTGGGAGAGAGGGTTTGATCTTGAATGCTCTTTTCCTGCCGGGAGGTGGGGTTGGGCGTGCAGTTATCTTGGGTCTCATTCTACATGTTGGAATGCTACTCTCACCTGTTTATTCGTTGATGTATACAATAAAAAGAAGAAATGTATGTGTATTTACACAGATACACACATGTATGAAAAATGCATGTAAATTTCATTGTTTATTAGAAAAGAAAGAAATACATTGCTTTTTGGCTTTAGGTAAGAAGTCACATCTTTCAAGAAGATATCCAAGTGACTGTAGCTTCTATTTCCTTGGATATATGAAATTATGGATATATGGAATATATGAAATTATTTCCCTAGAATTATTAAATGTATTGTGTTTGATGATACAAGATTATTTTTCTGTGAATGCGTTTATTTATCATTTAAGATTAGAAGATTTAAGCTTTGGTTATATGACCCAAAATGATTTATTATATTAGCTAAATCATGAAATTTTCTCACAGAGCATTTGTTGGTTTAAGGTGATATTTATTTTTTATATATATATATATATATATATATATATAATGTGCTAATCAAATTATATAGATATATGTATATGTGTAAATATATTTATACAAACTTGATACATAGAATAGAGGGAAAAATGATTTTGTTTTGTTTTTGCTTGTGACATATAAGGGACAAAATTTATCTAGCCTTTTGAAAAAATGGGGACTTTCCTACAATATCTGCATTTATCAATGGTATTCATATAAGATTACTAAAAAATTCACCTTTTAGATACTATCATTTCATGTCTAAATATAGAGGAGTTTTAACTTTATTTCATGTAGGCTATTTAGGAATCAAACATTGACGTTAACTATTGATTATGACAGAATGTGATGGTGACAGAAAGATATAACTTAACATTTGAAATTACTCTCTAAAAATGAAACTCAGAGAAAATTAATGAAGCAAGTCATCACACCCTCAATATGATAGGTACGAGTGACTAAAGAGTTTAGGATACTCCCAAATGCAGAAACTAGGGTGTGACTTTATTATGCTATGATTGTATTAGCATAAATGTACAACTTATTCATTATGCTTACTGTGAGGGAAGCTTGTAAAGGATGGAGCCTTGAAACTGATAATGTAAGGGTAAGAATTTGCCTAGAAAGTGTTAGTTCTGTATTCTCACTGTTACATTTTTGTAAATATATATTTTTTTAAAGGACCAGACTCCCTTTTTCAAACCAAACTGAGATAAAACTGGTAAAAGCAGACTGGGCTCTCTGGTTGGAACCTGGCTTCCCCTTACCCCTCAGTTGGCCCTAGGTGGCTTTGCAAAACCACAGGGCTCCCAGGAATTTAGTTTGAAAGCTTTCACTCTTATAAGCATAACATCCTAGCTGTGAGAGCAAAAAGCTTCATTGACAAAGGACATGGGGATACTGGATAGTTAATATTTCTTGCTCTGGTTCTGCTTGCACTAAAAAATCTTTTTTTATAGTGGTACAAAAGCAGAATTTTATTTTGATTGTCAGGATTTTAATTTCATACTAAGGATTTCATGACTTGAATTTGATTTTATGACTTGACAAACTTCTTGTACTAAATTTTGTTAGCACTTTCATTTTTAATACTTTACCAACTACCTTTTATATTTTATTTTTTATTAACAATCTTTTATTTTGGTTTGCTCTGAATTTGTAATTTATCAGTTAATTGATGCTCTGTTTTGTTTTCTTTTCTTTCATTACATCAGTTTTTATAAGGGTGGATAATGTAAGTCCATCCCTGAAAAACCAATGTCCTTGCTGTGGGAATAAAATTTTAAAACCACAAAAAAACAAAACAAAAAAAACCAAAACAAAATAAAACAAAACAAACCAGCCTTTGTGCTGGTAGAGCTGAGGTTACACGATAGCTATAGGGACCTCACCAAGATTGTGCCAATCTGTGGTGCCCTACTAAGAGTTAGCACCCCTAGTCTTTTATGGTTACTTTGGTATTTCTTAGAAGTTCCATGAAAGAATGGTTATCTTTTAGTAGAACAAAACAGGTTAGTATTTCTCTAGTCCATCAATATTATACATTTCTGAGAACTTGTTTTTAAATTACAAACCTATTAGTTCTGCCAGACTATTATTTCTTGAAGGTCATACATTTATGAAGTATTAAGTTTTGTGAAGTATCAGTTTGTAAATTAGTGGTTATAACTCTTAAGACCCCATTTCTAATATAAGTGGAATAAAAATGCTGGAAATGAGATATTTCTATTCTCTAAGCAAGTCCATTCTTTTATATTGTTGCCTTGAGTCTGTAAAAGTACTCAATTTAGGATTCTTTATTAGTTTGTAGTCTTGAACTGTGAAATAAATTGCATTTTTTCTTTGTTATCCTTCAAGCAGAAATTTGGATTTTCTACTATTTATCATAGCTTCTCAATTGTGTTTCCTTTTGTTTTAATTTGTTATTTTTTATTCTAGACTATTACCTGTATCAAAATAAAAATCCAAGAAAAGTTAACTTTAAAAATATTCAATTAAAATCTTTTTAGTTTAAATATATTTTAATTTTAAACCTCCTTTTGTGATCTCATGACTAAATTATTTGCATTTCTATTTGTAAAGTGCTTTGCTTATGTCATTGCCCCCAAATGGAAACTAGCTAACAAGTATTACATGTTGTACCGTGTAGTAGTTGAGAAATATTCAGAGCTATTCTTGCTATCATATCTCCTATAGGAAACACTTTGATATATAAACAAAGTAAAATAGAATGGACTGAAAAAAAATAAAGAAATGCCAGATAAATGATGTTCATTACAAGGAAAAATATATTTCCACATCATTTCTTAAAAATCTTTACATTTGCTACTTCTCATGGAGGCCTACTCTGCTAGTATAAGGCCTAAATGTTGGTTTTGGAATAATTAAATTAGTATCTGTCATCATCATCAGCAGCAGCAGCATCAAAGAGCACTAACCAGAGTCAAATAATCTGAATTCTCTTCCAGATCTACTACAAATATGATGTGTGATGATGATCAAATAAAATCCTTGTAGAGATCCATCTTCAAAATGGGCATAACAAATGTCTTACTCTTGTCAGCATTATTCTGTGATGCTAAAATAATACATGTAAAAATAATTTTAGAAAGCATAACACTAATGCAAGGTGTTATTATTACTATTACAGAGGTGCTAGAATACAGTGGTAATGTGTACAGTCCCAGGAGACAGACTTCCTTGATTCAGATGGTGACTCTTTACTAGATATTTGACCTCCAGTAAGTTCCTTAACATCTGAGTGCCTTGATTTCCTCATCCATAGAACAGGACTAAAAACAGTCCTCACCTAATAATATTATGAGGATTAAATGAGCTAATAATGCAGAGCTCTTAGAATAGGGCCTGGGACATTGTGAGTTTTCCTAGCTCTTAAATAATAATATTTAAATATCTAATATAATATCAAATTTTTAATTACTCTATGATGCTTGATTCAAAGCCTTCAAAGCTTGTTTAAAACAATTTAGGCTAAAGTTTTCTGGGTCACATCACAAATGACCTTATGGTAGAGATTTAGACCCTTTAGCAAAAAGAGGTCATGAGGACACTGCCTAGGATACAGGAAATCCCAACAAATATTCTCAAGTTCCTTTTATGCTGTGCTGCCATCTTTCTGAGCCTACAAGTTCAGAAAGGAATCACTTTAAAGGAATCACTCAATTCTTCTTTCTCCCAGGAATGCTTCTATTAGGATATCATTTAATCAAAATGAAAATCCCCCCAAATTATGGCAGTTTTCAAGACTAACTACATTCCTTTATACCTGGTTTTGAATTTATGGGAAATGCCCCTCCCCCCATCACTGGCTAATGTTTTTTGCAATGGCAGGACCTCACTGGGGAAATCCTAACTGAAGATAATAGCCTGATATGTTAAGTGTTGCCAGTATTCCATTTAATATTAAGCAATTACATAACAGGCTTTTAAAATACCTAAGTTAAAAGTGATACATTAATATTGAGTACACTTCTACTGTAAAGTCTATTCTTCAACTGGTTTCAAACAAACACCATTTAAGTGCCAACCTACTATTAGAAGAGTTTACTATAATATTTTATTCTTGCTCCAAAATGGCATCAACAGTGATGGGGTGCTTTCAGGGGATTACTGAACAGAATTTTTACAACAAAGGGGCAAGCTTGAGGAAATGCAAAAATGGGCGTTGCAATGTTTTATCTCAGCACTCCTCATATCTACACACCCCCTAGTCAAACAAGCAGCTTTATGGCATGTGCAATTGCAATTGAAGTGTAACTGACTTCTGCAGAACTGGCTTCCATAGGATTTCCTGTCCAAAAAAATTACCCTGTGGTCATCTGTAGCTAACTGGTTACAAATCATTGAGTAAGCAAAGCTTCCCCACCCCAATATTTTTGTTGTTTTTTCTTTAAAGGAGTCGAATCAACCGAACCCTATCACTTGCAGATGAGCTCTGGACTTCTTTTATTCCCTTTCTTTTCATTGGGTAAGAAGGAAAACAAAACAAAAAGCAAAATCTTCTGTCTGTCATATCTATTTGTTCAAGGTGTCATTTCCCTATGAGGTTATTTACAGGTTTCTCGCTGTTTAGCTTTTCTTGCGTAGTAATTACTTGCTGAAAGAAATCTGCCCTTTCAGGGCGAGCTTTGCCTTTTAACCCCTTTTGCTCAGCCTTCTTTGGAGGCTAGCACGGAGTGCGCGGCTCTGCAGTGTCTGGGAACCCACCTAGAGGGCCCCCTTGACGCCAGCACATCCCCTGTCAGGCAGCAGTGTCTGCAGCCTAGCCGGGCTGCTGCAGAGTTAATGTACAGTACCAAGGAGGCTGCAAGTGTCCTGAGCTGCTCAGAGCTGGGGCGGCACAGCCCAGGGCAGACAAGGCGGCCGCGACGATTCCAAAGGTTGTGCTGGAAATTCGGCGCTGGGGGACTCCAGCAGGAGCCTGTTGCCATTGTGTTTTAAAAGCATGCAAGGTCTGTATAGCTTGGGCATGAGAATCTTTCAGAAGATATCAGAGCATCAGAGTAAATGACACCTATTGGGGAACTGAATTTGGGGTGAGTGAAACAAAAGAGAGAGAGAGAAAAGAGAAAAGAAAGACAGCGGGGGAAGAAATTCTTAGACAACGTCTGACTTGCAGCTGTGAAATTCCTTTTCTTTCCAAGGCAAAATATGAAAAGCCCGCACATGGTTTTGATAATAACAAATTAGAGGGGATTCTGCAGTGGAAGAATCAATAGCTTAGTCATTTTACTTAAAGAGAGCAGGCAGACTTATTATGGGGATAGGCAGCAGAAATGAATTTCATCACGACAGCACCTTCTGAAGTCATGATGGTAGCTAATGATAATCCTGTCCTGCAAAGCAGAAATTACTCGTTGCCTTCCTACTTTTGCAGTCGAAGCCAGCAACTCTGAGATTTGGGGGAAGAAGTTGGCTTTGGTTATACATGGTTTCTAGCCCCTCTGCTCAGGTCTTTGTCCGACACGTCTCAGACGGTAGCACTGCGTTAAAGTGAATATGTGCCTAAGAAAGAAGAAAAAGCAACATTCATTTCTAAAGGACAGCATGGCAAAGCAACCTGAAGTTTTCCACTTCCCTTCTAATACTTCTTTAACAAGGATAACAAGAAACTGTCTTTTGACTCCTCTTTTCCCACATTCCAGAGTCCTTCCTGCGAAGATGCATTAATTTACACTCAAGGCAGTTAGATTTTACCAGGACAATATTTGCCACCATTTAGGATTAGCGGTTGAACTGGTTATTTTAGTGTGTTGACTAACTAGTGGAACCTAAATGGATGGACCCATACCTGCAGTGCTCTGTGATGTTTCTTTCTTCAAATCTTGGAAGGGCTTTTGTTGTTGCTATTTGTTTTTTGGGGGGAATTTTTTTGGAATTTAATACTTGTTGCAATAATTGCCCATGATAGCTGCTCAAAGCAAGAGTTGGAATTCATCTGTGAAAACCACTACATGTAACATAGGAGACAAGGAAAATATTAATGACAGAAGATCTGCGAACATGATGCACGTGAATAATTTCCCCTTTAGAAGGCATTCCTGGATATGGTGAGTAATCAATACCCCTTTAGTTTGTAAAACTCAGAATTATAAAATTCCATGACAGGGACTGGATGAGGATTTGTCTTGAACAGGAATACTCGTATCAAGTGAGAATGAAAAGTAAAAGGTATAAAACCAAATGTCTGAGAAAGTAATGGTTATGCAATGAAAAATTACTTGTTAATATAAAGCATCTTAAAATAAGAAGTCAGGTATGAGGACATAAGGACATTTACAATTGCTCACATTTCATGGAAGAAAAAGAAAAAAACAACTTTGAGAATAGCAACTATTTAACTCACAAATAAAAGAAAAAGGGAGGTTTGGGCTTTGTTTTTTGTTTTTGCTGTTTTGTTTTCTTTTATTTAAAAAATTCCCTGGGGAAGGGCATACATGAAATTTCTGACATCTAATACAATTTACCTGAATTTCCAAAAGAAGGTTAAGGGAAAGTTAGAATGTTGACTCAATTTTGAAGTAATTCTAAGATGTGTTGGTGCCTCACATTTAAGAATATTTTAGCTATTCAAGAAATATTTCTACCATAATGAACCAATGGAAGTCTAATAGAATTCTAACATGAGTCATAAAGTGCTCAGGCTCTCATAGAACTTGTTTAATGTCTTGATTTTTGGTCATGTATTAAGGTTAACTGCAATATATTAAGGTCCCTGGACATGTGATATCATTTCTTATTGGAGTTTATGACTAAAGGTATATAGGAACTGATTGCTGAGGGTATTATAAGAGCAAAGGTCATTATTTTAAAATTGCTTGTTTTTACCATGCCATACCATACCATACCCATACCTGGGTCCTCTGGATTCAGTGTCTCATAGCAGAAACTTTGTGAATGCATTATAAAGGCACATGTTAAGGCTTTGTGTCTACAAACATGGGTTGTTTTGGGTAGTGCAATGTGTCTGATTTTGAAAGTATATTTTCCAGGTAAATATTTTGACTGTACTCAGGATAAGTAATAGGCATCCAAATACAGGTTTCTGAGGGCTTTCCAACTGCTTTTTATAACAATGTCTCAAATAAAAGCTTCCTGAGAGCTTAAGGCACCACCCAAAGCACCTGCTGGTTTGTTATAGATGTTTCGGTTTTCAGTTAAAAATCCATTGCAGAAAAGGGTAGGAGACATCTTCTGTCACTCAAGGCAGGTGCTTATTTTCTGTCAACACCGGTTACATCCAGAGTCAATGCTGTGGCGTATCTTCTTTCTCTCTGACCAGAGCCACCGTCCCCAGCCTCTAATGTGCTTGGGAGAGAGTCTGGGTGACGTGCCTGCAAACCTCAGTGGCCCACTTCCAACTGCATCACCAGAGTTTCCAACTCAGTGGGAGTCTTTGTGCCATCGCCTTGCTTGTCCTGGTGGTGAGGGTCGGGCATCAGCAATAAGGTCCTTGTCATCTCTGTAGACAATTCACATCAATAGTCTTTAATCCTGAAATTAAAAGATCCTAGAAACAGCTTCAGGCACATAGTAGGCACTTGTCAATTTGTTTTCCTTCTATTCTTTATGCCTTTCTTTATGGTTAATTTTATACCTCTTAAGATTTATTTAGAGGGGAAAAAATGCCATTCCCATAAAGTGTACCTTGCTATAAAGCAACAGTTTTTGTTCTACGTAAGTCCTGTTGTTTGAGTCCATTTGTTTGTGTTGCAATAGGTAGGATGCATGTTCTCTTTGTCTAACATTATAACCATGTTTTATTTTATTGCATTACCCTCACCTCTAATTTTGACTAGAAAGAAATGAGCTATTCAACTCTGTAGTTTTGGAAAGAATGCAAATTTGCTTATTCATCCTCCTCCAGATCTGTAATACATATGTTTGAAAGCTGTGTAGAGAAGTTTGGAGTCCTGGTGATTTTCTTTTGTGCTTGGAGCTTGCTAACCCTTCATCCATTTCAATGCATGGTATGCCAATTTGTTGTTGGGGCCACACTAAGCCAATGTGGAGTGAGGGTGCTCTGTGTGTCTATTCTTCCCTGGGCACCTTAGAAGGATTTATTAATATGACGTTGGTTTTGAAGGAAGAAGGTGGTGGTTTTTTCCAGGTGACCTAATTAATGCTGTGCTTGGTTCTTAACTTCCCCAATTGTTGTTGCCTCTTATTTATAACCTTACCTTTTTCACTACTGCAGTCAGAGATTCTAAGTGTTTGTTGACAGAGAGCCTTCTTTCCCTTTGTCCTACTGTAAGATCCCCTATTGGATCAGATTTCATACTCATGAATTATTGTGCTAAGAAGAGAAGATTTGCCAAGTTGTTCTCCATCTCATCTTTAAAGACTCCCCGTTTCCTCATTCTCACATACAGGTCTTTTTCTTCACAAAGGGGGTAGATCAGAAGTTGGCAACAGACCAATGCCAGAGAATAATAAACATTTTAAAGGAGATGTGTGCTTTGGTTTCATGAGTCCTAGCTCATTTCTAGGAAGGCTCTTACCCCTTTGGAGAGGCAGGACATGGGATGCACTGGTTTCTTTCTCTTCTGCGTTTTGAAAAGCAAGAATGAGAGAAAATTGAGACACAGGAGGTCTAGCGTAGTCTTCAAAAGTTTATCAGATGTAGTGATAGAAACAGAAGCCTATGCACAGAGTTCCCACTTGGACTCTCATACTCCTGCCCTAGAGCTGGTGTGTTGATAATTGAGCAACAGCATTAAAGAAATCACTATTTGTTGGTTACAGGTTAAAGTTAATAAGAGGTCCTATTACCTGGCTTAATAGAACACTACCCCTTGAGTGCTGAAAGAGTGGTTTGAAGAATGTGTCTTTCTTGTTTGAAGCTACAAGAAAGAAATATTTGCAGGAGGATTTTATTGCGAAAGCCTCTTTCCATTACACTTTTCAGCCTTTTTACTGCCAAGCCAAATAAAGATAAGGTTTGCCTCACTGGGTAAATAAGTACTATATAGCTTTTCTTATTTTTTATTCTGACTAGTTATGAGAATAGAAAGGTAGGTTGGCAATTCAGGAAAGAATCTTACATGGTGGAAAGAAAGGAAATGCAGATCAGCTTTCTAGGAATTTAAATTTCATCTAACAGCAATTAAGGGGACTCTTTGGAAGCTTTCTGACTTGGAATCACATGCAAGGGTCTAACATGAATGACTTTACATAGTGTGACTAACATATATTCGCAGTTTGGGGCCTTACTTAAAAGCCATATAACAACTCTACATAATCTGATTTGTAAAAATGCTATAATTTCATGCTAGAAACATGGCTGTGTTGAATTTAGGAGGGCATTTTATTTGCATACCTTTGCATCCTTTTTATGATGGACTCAAATGGCTCTGAGAAAGGAGAGTGGAAGACAGAAGCTAAAGGGCCCTGCTAGGGAGGCTATATAGTGCTGCCATTGAGGGCCCCTCCAAGGAAGCCAGGGGAAGATTTGGGACTAGTGATTATAGATACTGATTACTTATTTATTTATTTGGTGCTTACAATTTAATTTTTTAAAGATCAGATGCTAAATGCTTTTATCAAACTGTCTGTGATGTTGAGAGGTGACGCCAATCAGATGGCAAAGTGTGGTGATTATGGCACCTTGACTTAAAATTGAGGCTTCTTGGCCAGGCGCGGTGGCTCACGCCTGTAATCCTAGCACTCTGGGAGGCCGAGGTGGGCGGATTGCTCGAGGTCAGGAGTTCGAAACCAGCCTGAGCAAGAGCGAGACCCCGTCTCTACTATAAATAGGAAGAAATTAATTGGCCAAGTAATACATACAGAAAAAATTAGCCGGGCATGGTGGCACATGCCTGTAGTCCCAGCTACTCGGGAGGCTGAGGCAGGAGGATTGCTTGAGCCCAGGAGTTTGAGGTTGCTGTGAGCTAGGCTGACGCCATGGCACTCACTCTAGCCAGGGCAACAGAGTGAGACTCTGTCTCAAAAAAAAAAAAAAAAAAAAAAAATTGAGGCTTCTTGTTTCTTTTTCTAGGTCCCCACATTCTTCTGTAGATTTTCTCTTTCCTACCAGTTCCTATGAGATTTAGTCTAGCAAATCACAGTTCAGCTGTTACTCTGTAGACCAAGGGTTCAACTCCTAAACTAACTCATTTTGTTTTGTTCTATTTGATCTAAATCCTTTATGAAATGAGGCAAGATATAAATCAATATAGCAATAATACAATATTTAGATATCCATTCATTATGTGTGTATATGTGTATATGTTTAAAACAATTAATCTAATGAATAAATATTCAGAGAAAGGCAAGATGGCCTGCTTCTTTATTGAAGGGATAATCCTTTCTATCAAGACTTTTAGAGTCTCATCTTTAAAAATTTTTTTTCTTCATACATTGAAACTACAAAAACTCAGTCTAGAAGTACATTTTCCAGAGTTTGTGTTGTGACCAGTATAATAACTTCACTTATTTTATTAGGATTTGAGTGGGTGAGAGAAATTGAGTTTGATGACTATATGTGCATTGAAGGACAGAATGTATTAAGTCTCATGTAAGATAATGGAACTCTGTTCATTTTAGTCAACCTAACATTCTTCCAGTGCCTGCTTGTCTTCTAATGAAATTGCAGGACATAGCTGACCTTGCTTTACTACCATCTCTTCTTCTGGATGACAAAACTACCCAGAAATTCTAAAATACAAATACCAGACTCCCAGCTTGATTCTGAATCCTGGTAACGGTCAAACACAACTTATTTGTAAACATTAAGACCAATAAAATTTAGATAGAGCTCATACTTATACAACTCCTTTTGTTCCCCCTTTTCTACTCTGAAGGAAACAAATCCCTTTTGTTCACCAATCCCTGGGGCTCAACAGTAAAGTCAGTTATTGTTTAAGGCAGAAGTTCAGGTTTAGATTATTTATATATATATATATATATATATAAATATATATATATATATACACACATACATACACACACACACACATGCATACGCATAACTCTAATTCTGGTGTTAATGTTTTGTGTGACCTTGTGAAAGCTCTTTGAGCTTTTCACCACTGTTGAAAATGATTACAGCAGATATTTACCCACTTCCTGTTAAAAAGTAGGCTATTAAAGAAAATCTCATAGCACATTAGTAACAATAACTTATTAGAATGTTAACAATGGCATGCTAAAATCTCTTGAGTAAATCTGCTTTTAAACAGGTAGCAAATATGATTATTGTATACTTCATAGAAGAGATCAATACTGTCAAACCCTCCTGTGTGTGTTGAATATTTTCACAAAAATTACATCATTTAATGGTCATAGTAACTGTGTGAAGTGGATCTAATTTGAATCCCTGTTTGCAGATGAGGAAAGTAATGCCCACCCAAGTTAGATAACTTGTTCCAAGTCACATATCTGTTACTGAGAGAAACTGACCCACTCAAAACCAGGTCTGGCCTGATTTTAAAGCCCAGTGTCTTTTGAATCCACTTTATTGTTCTTGTGGCAGATGCCTTAGCGCCTGACCCAGGGAATTTCTGGAAAAATAGATTAGCAGTGAACCAGAGAAAATAAGCAGATCCTCCCTGTTGTTTAGCAAGTTGGGTAAATACATAGGATGCCTACTGAATGTGAATGGTTTTTCCTTGAAACTCTTCCTGTTCATGTTAGAGCCACGACCTATACTTAGGCTGTGTCAGCAACTCTCTCTGTGTTTTCTCAGAATGAAAAGTTTTACAAGGAATTTGTGACAAACTCTGTTCCCAGGGCCACTCTGGCCAGTAGGGCCCTTTCTGTGAATTAGTAAAAGATATTTCTCTAGGCAGATATATTAGGAAAGGTGCCACACTTTGGACAGAGGAAGTAGAAATGCAAACTGCGGTGCTTGGTGAATGGACAGAGCGTCCACGGAAGGCAAAAGGCACCCTTTCTCTGGGCACACACAGCTCCATTCACCATCTCTACAGGGCGTGGTCGGGCCACATGCAAACTGCTCAGCCCTGGCCCTGCTTTGATATAGGCTCCACTTCGACTTTGTAAAAGTCAGATGAAATGTTTTTGAGAGTGCTTTACCTATAGTAAAAGATCGTATAAGTTTTGGGTTTTGTTGCTATTGTTATTACATTATTCAAAATGTTTAACTTATTTTAGGTCTTTAAAATTTACTTTGTGCACATGTAAAGCATATTAACATTATCTGAAATCAGAGCTAAATGCCAAAGAAGTATTTTAATCATAAAATAGCCTAACATCTGAATTGCTGAAAAATGGGATACTTAGTTAATTGTATTGGAACAAGTCCCCAGCAAGCAGGGACTCTGGGTCATATCCCCAAACAGGGCCTGCATCTCCTCCTGCTGGACATTCCCCCACCCCGTACCACGCTCCTTGCAGGAGACAGGACAGGCCCTCATTGATCTCAGGAGCCTCAGGGCCTTCCCTTAGTGGCCATGTGTAGTTCTGCCTATACATCCCTGCTGCTGCTCACACTGAGCCTGGCACCTTCTCCCTTGGGGACGCCAGGCACTAGCCTGCCCCACATTTGATCTTAATGTTCCTTCAGGAAGCATCACTGAGTAAAGAGGGTGCCAACCCCCAAAAGAAACTGAAGATATATATTCTGCCTAATGGGACAGATGGCCATGCTGTAATGCTCCTTTTGTCCCCAGGAACATACCAATATATTTACACATAGGAGATGGCCAAATGAGTCCTGTGTTGGAGGTACTCATAGACTAGTGAGGACAATAGCTACCAAAACAAATAATTACAGTAAAGTAGGGAGCATATTAATACAGTTGTACACAAAGTGTCATGGGAGTCCAAAGAAGCAACTGAACTGTCTTGATCCAAATACCTTGCAGAAGTCTAGAAATGAGAGACTAAAAATATTTTCAATGGATTTGAGAATTAGTAGTTACTGCTAATACTGTGGAGAGTTATTTAAGGGAGTTTAAAGGGGTAAGTTATATTTCAAGGGTTATAAAAGCAGAGAGAAGTAGGGCAAACTACTTCTTTAACCATTTTGGATAAGAAAGCCAGAAGGAGGAGAGAAGGGAGGGGAGGACAGGGGAAAGTAAGAGTGAGGAAAACCCAGTAGCTAATGAAGAACACTAGATACTTTTAAGAGTGGGGAGCATGTCCCAAAGGAAGTACCTGATACAGAGCTGGGAAACTAGTGGAGGAACAGGACTTCCTGTGAGATAGAACAGAGGATGCAGGTAATATAGAGATTAGGTAGATGGAAGGAGAACCTGGGGGAGTTTTGGGTTTTCCTCTAGGAAGTAGAATTCAAGATCACATCTCAGAAGGAGGACCATAGAACGAGCAGGTAGAGGAGTTTAGTAAGGTTCTAGAACAGCTATGATGGGGAATTGCAAAGGCTACTGAAGAGGGAAGTACAAGAGGGTCAAGGAAGTTGGAAAAAGGTCAGTGATGCCAAAAGAATATATTCAGTCAATAAATGATGTTTTACTCTACTTTAAAATTAAAGTCATTAAAGTGTTTTACTCTACTTTAAAATTATGTCAGGGAAAGGGGTAGAGATGTGACAGAAATGTTATAGTTCTTAATTACTAAATTAGGAAATATTTTATAATTAGGATTTCTTCTATTGATTGTGCTTTTGGGGATTCCAGGGAATACAGAGTTGATTTTATTGTTGTTGTTTTTTATTTGGCAGTGATAGAAACCATTTTATGAACATATTAATTAGAATGCAGTTCCAGTACATGACCTGATTTTAGAAATGTGAGATTTCCTATGCTTCCTTGAAATAACTCTTGGGTGGCAAACAGAAGCTCTAAGATGTTTGCTTTGAATTTTATCTTCAAATGAATGAAAATCACAGTGGGAAGGAAAGGCAAAATGATTCAGCTTTGCTCCTTTTTTAATAGGAACCTTTCTGTGGTTTATGTTAGAATGTCACAAATCCCTATATAGGTAACCTGCTTTTACAAAAATTTCTTCAAAACCCTTGTGAAGTTTACTTGAAAGTGTCACCAGTCTCTGGGAAACCTACTGAAAATAACAAAGCATAATATGACTTTAATCAGAACTGATATAACCTTGTTTAAATATTTATAAATTTAAGTTCTCTTTTATGTTTCCATGATAAATAGGGGAAATGACAAATATAAGGTGTTAATCAAAGGGATATTATTAAATAGCCTTATTATTTTATAGGTCATAAGAATAGACCCTAGAGGGTACCATGACTTTAGCCAATATTATGAACTCCTTTTCATCTCTCTGTCCATCTCAACAGAGCTTCCTCTTTGATATTCTTGGCATTCAGTGCTCACCATTACTTTATAAAGGGCTCTCTTTGTGGGAATTCTGATGTGGCTCTAAAACCCTAAATGGGGTGGGTATTAAGCAGTCCTAGTCACTTATAAGGGAACTTCATTCTTCCTCTCCCTTGAGTTTCCATGTTTTCCTTTTCTAGATCTGAAAATGAGGTGGTTGACAAAATAATCACTATAGTGCTATAAGTCTATGGTCCTATATCTGATATAATTAATTTACTCTTTTCTGTCTTGTTTAGGCCTCACTGTCCTTTGATTAAAGGTAATACACAGAAACAATACACACTGATCAACAAACTACTCTAGGACTGAGCTCTAATGCTTTTCTGAAATATTTGGCCCCTCCTATAGGAAATGCTTGGCCTCTCAGCCTTAGGTATTTTGCTTAATTCCTTTTCCACAAAACATGACTTTAAAGTAGCAGCTTTCTTCATTGGTAAGAAAGGAACTTTATGCCCATTAATGTTGTTATCCACAGTACTTGAGAAAACATATCTTGCATACAATTTGTACATTCATCGTGTCTTCCCAACTTTTCCCTTGATTAAAGTCTCAGGCCCTTCCTTTCTCATCTAGCCCCCATCTAGTCTAAAGAAATAATGTTATACAAAGTTCTCAATATCAGGACCCTTGTTGTTGGGTTGCTCAGTAAATTTTAAACAAATAATTAGTACAATAATGGAGAGGCCTTTGCTGTTCTAGAGAAGAAAGGAAAGGTAGCAAGCTGGTAGTGGGCAAATTGAGAAACTGTAGCAGTGGAAGAGACCACTTACAACATATACTAAGGCATATTTGTTGAAAAATTCCAGTTTTTAGAAAATAATCCATGTAAGATTTGATTTTTGAGAGAGGTTGAAGGCTAAGCTGCCTCAGGATATCACCATTTAACAAAGTGACCATACCCTATGAGGTCTACATTGCACAGCCTTTTGCTTCAAGGAACTTTCTGTGACCAAACTAGTCTTTGAGACTTTGTAGTAATAAATTATATTCTGTTCTATTCATGGAAGTAGCCACCTTGACTACTTTGTTTTACTTTATAGTCTAGTACCAGCACAGTGTTGCACTTAATAAGATACCTTATAATTTTTTCTTATTAAACATGTGCACATAGAATCATAATATTCATCAGGTGTTGGGCAGGTAGGGGAAGTGGGGATGGATGTATACACACCTAGTGGACACGGTGCGCACCCTCTGGGGGATAGGCATACTTGAAGCTCTGACTCAGGTGGGGCAAGGGCAATATATGTAACCTAAACATTTGTACCCCAGTAATATGCTAAAATAAGAAAAAATTTTAAAAAGGAAAAAAAACCCCATGTACACAGAAAAAATAGTAACAAAAATTATATGGCTAGGGAATAATTTAATTAAATAACCTTTCACATTTTTCAAATAATGTTATTGTATCATGTTTTGAGATGAGGTAGGGGCTTATGGTATAAAAATGATATTTAATAAAGATAATAATAATAGCTATCACATTTGAGAGGTTATTAATGCCAGGTATAGACTAACCTTTTTATAGACATTATCTCATTTAATCCTCCCCAAAATCCATGACTTCTAACAAGTCTCCTAACAAGATAAGAAAAGTGCAACCTTGTTATCTTGGGTATCTAAACTCTCTGTGATTCAGTTACCCCACTTGTAAAATAGGGGCAATAAATAGTCCTTAGTTCATAGGGTTGTTGTGAAGATTAAATGAGAAAACCAGTCAAATGCTTAGAAGGGCACCTTTCACTCAACAAATGGTAGCTATTGTTATTGTACAGATTAGGAAACTAGGCTGTGAATGGTTAACCAGGTTGACTAGGGTAATCAGGTTGCTCACTGGCAGGCCAATTCCAACCTAGATCTTACCCATTAGCTATAGGTTGCTTAGAGAACTAAACTGCCTCTTCTATATTACATTCTTGGAACTCTTCAGTGCATACCTAGAGACAACACCTTGAGCTAAGTTTGAATTATGGAGAATAACTCATTCTTCCTCATCTCTCAAGCCTCAGTGAGAATCTCTTGCCATTATAAACCTGCCGTGCCCTCCCATGTTGAATCAGTGCCTACTTTCTGCAGGATGGATTTTCCCTGTACGGTTATCTTATCCAGGTCCTTTGTCATTAGAGTATCAGTTCCTATCACAGTGCTTCACACATAGTAGGTGCTCAATAAATACTTCAGAGTGAAAGTTATTAATGCTTTTCCAGAATTGTTTCCCTGGAAGTTAATGCTTTCAAGATTAATTTCAATTTTTCAAGAGATAGTCCATGCTTTTCTAGATAGGTAAAATTTCTATAAAAATTGTCATCTTGAGCATAAATAATTCCCACATATCTTGATTTCTTGTACTTGGGAGAGCTTAACTGAATTTGCAGAAGCAGCCATTGTGCTGAATTGTGTTTATTTGCAAAATCCAAACACTATTGCTACAAATCACCTTATCTAAGACATTCTTTCTTCAAAACCAATAACCAGCTCATTCACTTTCACATAGGGATCTTTCTTTCCTTGAAGATGTGTATGCTTTATCTTGCTGAAATGACAAAAGTCTGTAAATTAACTCTGCAGCTGGTTCTGGTGGTTCATTATGTCCCTTTCTGCATTTACAATATTTATGTTACATTTTAATTACTTTTCATCACAGTAGATGATCTGGTCCTCAGGACATAGACCAGCCTCCACGTGTGGTTCTTTTTTCCTCTTTTCATACATCTTTCACTGTTAAACTAAGCTTTAAAAAATTGTCTTCATAATATCTATTCACTTGCCAAGAAAATGTATTGGCCTTGTATTGTACACAGTACACCATAAAGTTCCCCTCATCTGGCCTCTGCCTTTCTAATCTTGTGTAAGTGCTAGCCATTATTAGTATTAATATTATTTCTCTTATTATTTTAGCATACATATCCTATATTTGAGTTTTTAAATATATCCATTCTTTAGTGCAATGGTTATAATCATACACATATATTTTGTTTTAATAGACTTTATTTTTTTTAGCGGAGTTTTAGGCTCACAGTAAAATTGAGCAAAAGGTACAGAGATTTTCCATATACTCCCTGCCCCCACACATACATAGCTACCACCATCACCAACATCCTCTATCAGAGTAGCACATTTGTGACAATTGATGAACCTACATTGACCCATCATTATCTCCCAAAGTCCATAATTTAGCTTAGGGTTCATTTTTGGTATTGTACATTCTATGGGTTTTGAAAATATGCATAACCCACCATATTAGCATCATACAGAGTAGCTTCACTGCCCTAAAAACTCTTTGTGCTCTGCCTATTCATTTCTCTCTCTGCTCTCCACCTGGCATCTTTTTTACTATCTCCAGAGTTTTGTCTTTTCCAGAAAGTCATATAGTTGGAATTATATAGCATGCAGCCTTTTCAGATTGGCTTCTTTCACTTAGTAACATGCATTTAACTTTCCTCCATGTCTTTTCATGGCTTGATAGTTCATTTCTTTTTAGTACTGAATAATATTCCATTGTCTGGATGTACCACAGTTTATGTCTCCACTTACCTATTGAAAAGCTTCTTGCTTGCTTCCAATTTTGACAATTACAAATAAAGTTGCTGTAAACATCCACATGCAGGGTTTTGTATAGACATAAGTTTTCAACTCATTTGAATAAATGCCAAGAAGCATGATGGCTGGATCATATGGGAAGAATATGTTTTGTCTTGTAATAAATTACCAAATTGTCTTCCAAAGTGGCTGTACAATTTGCATTCCCCGCCAGCAATGCATGAGAGTTCTTGTGGCTTCACATCCTCACCAGAATTTGGTGTGGTGAGACACCAAATTCAAACATATACTTTGAAATCACAGAATCCTCCCTTCAAATAAAAGCTTAGGCAATGACTAATATATAAACTAGATATGACAGCTATTGATGAGCAGCTTTATATAAGAGCCGCATCTTTGAAGAAGGGCTGAGGAAGCTGGATCCTGACTCCTCATCAACCCTCTACATGGCATGTGACTACCAAGGGGATATGGGTAGGGCCCTGACAATGATTCAGGACCATGGCCAGAATTCTCCAGGACCTTCTATCTTCTGTGTTTTTTATTTTCCTTGGCCCATGTACTAGGCATCAGTAAATCTTTGTGAATGATTTACCAAATGGATTTTTCAATTTGACCCTCAAAGCTCTTTCTAGGTGCCTCACCCTATCTATCTTTATTTTTCATTATTTGATTCTCATGGTTACCCAACAAGATTCCCCTTCCTTTGTTATACTAGCCTTCTTACTAGTCCCAAACACACCCATCTGATTTCCTAACCTGGGATTCTTCTGCCCTCTGCTCTGCCTGTCCAAAGCTTACCATCTTTCAAGTCCCTTCCCCTGAGACTCCAGCATTTCATCTATTCCATGAAACTTTCTTTGACCTCAGATAGCTCACTTTTCTGAAGTCTCATGAACTCAAAAAGACTGTGCAAGTTAGTGTTGGATTATCTGCTGCCAGGAAACGTCCTCTAATGGACAAATGTATGAGCACTAAACAAAAACATCCATGTCTTTATATACCTTTTGTCTTTTTCACAAACTTGGCTACATCCTGCACAGTAAATGCTTGAAATACTGATAGTCAGTGATGTGTTGGCTTTGGAGACAATCAGGATTTCGTCCTTGTTCTTTCACTTATGAGCTGTATGACCTTGGGCAACTCTATAGCTTACTTTCACCTCTTCTTCCTCCTGTAGAAAAAAATATGGCTGATAATCATACCTCATCATATTGCTGTAAGGATTAAATGAGACATAGCATATAAAATGCTTAGCACAGTTCTTCTCAAGAAGTAGGTGTGCATTCAGTGGGTTCTGCTGTATTTTTTTGATTCTGAAGTAATCAATACCTTCTTAGACTATTTATCATTCTGTTTTAGTTTTTCATTTTGCTATCATTTTGATTTTAGTTGTTTTTAAAAGAAAGCATTAAATGACTTCTCAGGATAAATAGTCCTATTTGAAATATTAAAAATATTGAGATTTTGTATGAAATAATTTTTCAGTTGAGCCTTTGAAATGGGAAGAACATGCCATAGTTGTCATATTTTATTAAGAATATTAACCATGTCTATTAGCTAAGATGACCATTAAAACCTGAAGTCCCTTTGCACATTAGAATGTAGTTCTATTCTTGCTTTATTGTGAAAGAGCATCAAGAGAACTATTTGATTAGCACTGGGCATCTGGGAGATAAAAAAAGAACTATTTTATATATTTAAACAGTTTTTTGGTCAGAGAACTCCCTGGAAAATTAACTCCAAGTTCAGTGTTTTAAGGATGTAGAGCCACAGTTCTCATCATGATGGAGATGGTGCGGATTGGAGATGTCGTTAAAGAAGGCAATTGTATCATTTATCAGAGATGTATGTGAGAGTTTGTACAAAAAATTTCAGCTCTCATTCTCTCATCCCAGTAACAAGGAGTATGAAAACCTGGAGATTGAAGCTGGGGTAGGAAGAGGAGATGATTGATATATATATATATATACAAAGCATTTGAGGGATCTCATCCCTGTCTCTCAGCTGCAGAAAGGAGCCCATTATTTATAGCCATATTGAAATAATTCAAATTCAACTCTGAGGTTGGCTGATTTTGAGCAAATTATCTGATTTTCATGAACATCACTTTCTTCATTCATAAAAGAAAAATACAATGGTACCAACCACCCAGATTTGTTGTAAGGATTCAATAAGATAATACATTATTTATTTGGTTTTTTTTTTTTTTTTTTTTTTTTAAATCAGAGTCTCCCTCTGTTGCCTGAGCTATATAGTACAGAGGCATCATTGTAGTTCACTATAGCCTCAAACTTCTGGGCTCAAGTCATCCTCCTGCCTCAGCCTCCTAAGCAGTTGCAAGTACAGGCACACACCACCACGCCTGGCTGTTTTTTTTTTTTTTGTTTTGTTTTAATAGAGCTCAGGCTAGTTCCAAACTTTTGGCCTCAAGGGATTCTCTTGCCATGGCCTCCCAAAGTGCTGGGCTTACAGGCATGAGCGACCATGTGTGGCCTATTTATAAGGTCTTTTTAAACCCTGCCTAGTCCCAGATAGCACTTAAGGTGGCCAACGAAGATATATATGCATAACTTATAGTGAGAATGATGAGGAAAAAAGGCAAAGAGAAATAAGGTATGATGTTCCTACTCACATGCATATGTAGTGAGGTTAAAAAAAACATATATATACATATATATATATGTATATATAAACCTTAAATGGCACCATAATCTTTGCAGGAGAAGAGAAATGCCTTTGCTGGAAGAGATACTTTGAAGATGCCCTTGGGGTAGGAAGAGAGTCCCTTGAGGGTTTGGCTGCAGGTGGGTGCTCTGGTGCTATGAGGATGAAAGCTACTCTGCATAACAGAGGGAGAGTTTGGTGCTATGCAGCAAACTAGAATGATGGAAATGAGGATGAGAGATTGGAAAAGAGGCAGAGCAGAAGCAGCCCAGGGAAGGTTGAGAACTGTGTGCTCACTCCATAAACAGATCCCTCCCCAGTGACAGGGGAGGGGAAGCACACCTACTTCTGACACTAAAATCAAAAGTAAAATTTGTCCTAAGGTGGACATAAAGAGGAATGAGATATATAAAAGTCATGGCACCTGATAAACTTAAGATGTTTGATACATTTTGGGTTCCTTCCTGTCCCTTTCTTCCCCCATAAGTTTCTGTGAAGATTGTAATACATTTGAAAGCTCTTTGGAAATTGTAAATACTCTTGTTGATTCATAATTAAAAGAAAGTCCATGTGTTAGATTTCATTACCATCTGATTAAATACTATTGAAGATATTGAGGTGTTTGTCAAAGAATAATCTGAATAAAAAATATGTTCCTTATAGAAAATAGGCTATGTCTTGATAAATAACTGTTCTGAGGTTAAAAGGACAGCATTCTCACATGCTTTGAGACCTTTCGTAGCCCATCATAGCACTAGATTTTAGAATCCTGAGTCCTGTGCCACTTTTAACGACAGCAGTAGTAAAGGGTGACACAACCTTGTGTGACCCTTAAGGACACCCGAATCTTTGAAGCAAATGTTCCTGAGTCTGTACATGGACTTCTGTTATGGATGAGAGTGGATACTGCATAAGTCAAAATTCTGAGCAAGGCCTCTCCCAATGAGATCTGCCAACTCACATGATTGCTTCCCTATGCTTGAAATGTTTCAAGCACAAATTCAATTGATAAGGAAAGTGAGAACCATGAAAATGATTATGAAATGATACATAGTCTGGAAAGAGCTGTAGACAAATAATAAAGCTTCTGGAATTTATGAAATCCTTTACATTTATGGGACCAGGTCAAATAAGTTGTTTTTTCAGGAATATGTGATATGGCTGTTATCTATTATCCCCCTAAAATAATTCCTTTGGTGATAAAACAAACAAACAAACAAACAAAAATAACAAAAATCCCCTAGAAAACAAATAAATAAACAACAAAAACAGCTACACAAAATAAAAAAAGAATGCAGTTGTAGATTACAGAATATAAGTGCTCAGTGCACTTTTTCATTTTCCTATCATTTCTCTTTTCCCAGCTTGGTGAATTGGCTATTTCATGTTGGCCTTAAGAGTTTGATGCCAATACTAGAATAATCAAGTGTTTGACTTGGCCATGAGTAAAAGATGTTTGATTGACAAATGAGTTCATCTATATTCAACAGCATCACGTTGAGAAAACCCACTACTTTGAGAGTAGTAACACATCAAAGGAATTTTGAAGATTATGGCCGCTTTCCTCCCTCGTCTCCCTAGAATCTATTTTCATTCAGACTCATGTGTGTCTCCTTTGGGTAATCTATGTTGCGTGCTTTCTCCACTCCTTCTGTATCCTTGGTTTCTTCAGAGCTGCAATCAAGACAAGCAAAAGATAAAAGAATTTTTAAAAGGGTTTCATTTCCAAGGAAATGGCTTTTTAGTACCTGATTCTTCATGCCAATTCATCACTGCTAAGTGCTCTAAAACTGCTGAGTACAGTATTGAGAAAGCAACCAGTACATCAGCCTTGCGTCTATTGTTCTTAAACTGAGGCCCCTAATGCCTTTTGCAAATGTGCTTTACATCAGTGAAATGATGTGTTTAGGAACTTTTATGTCTAGCATGAAAAAGAATCTCCTTCATTACAATGTTACCTTAAAAAAAAAATCTCAAACCAAAATACTTTAGGGAGGAGCAAATTTTTGCTTTATATATTATAAACATTACAGTGCAAATGAAGATTGAAAATGAGTATTTATTGGGCATATGTATGATTTAGTCTGTAAAACAAACAGCACTATTTCTCCTGTAAAGTACTACAAATGAGATATTTTAATGTATTTTTATTCTTTGCCAATGTATTCAAAGGTAATCTCGACTAATCTATTATTTTGTTAACATGTCTACTTGATTAATGTGTTTTTTCTTTCTTCTTATTCTGATCTACAAATTCCAAAGCTGTTAATTGTATTATTTAATCTAAGTCCACTAAAAATTAATGTTATTCATCTTTCCTAATTAAAGATACCAATAATATCCCTGAGTTAGCTTGGTTTGGGTAGCAATTTGGCTAGCGTTCATTACTTGATATTTTTTTCTTGGAGATTTGTAACTTTTTTGCATATCTATCAGTGTTGTATAGTCTTGAAAGCATTAATGTTTAAAATAACTATATCTTGGTCAGTAGAATTGATAAAGCTGAAGTAAATGGATTGATAATAGGACATGAAGAGCATTTTAAGGAAATCTCCTATCTGCACTCTCATTTTGTTCCAACACAGTTTGCACAATTTACAAATAAAATTTTATATTACTTTACATATTTTCTATAAATATTAGAAAAATATACTCTTTGGCACCTGAACTTTCAAGTGTTTTTGAGTTATTAATTGGGTAATTTTGTATGACATCCTCATTTATTAGATAGGCAGTAATATTTCTCATGGGAATGCATGTACTTTTTAAGATGTCCAGAAAAATATCAGGAGATTAATTCTGAGTTTAAAGAATACCCTCTTGCACAATTATTTTCAGTTCTGACTTTACAGCTGTGTAGCTAGAGCAAAGAATGTGGATATTTAGTAAGGGAAGACTAAAAGCCATGCCATTTTGAGGGCACCGCTGGCTGTGTCATCACAGGAAGGCCATGGTACATGAATACTCGAAGTCTCCAGAAAGCCAAGTATGATATTCACAACCAAATAATAGTGTATTAACCTCATTCACAGTAATCACAGATAATGTAGTATTTGTATCTGTCAAATGTTTTTGAAGATAAAATATGGACCTATTTTGGAGATTTCACATAACATCATTGGCTGCATTAATAGAATAACCCGAAATAAAGAGGTAACAAGTGCACTTGACCTTGCATCATTCAGACCTCAGCTGGAGTATTGTGCTCACTTCTGGCTGTAGACAAACTGAAGAAGACTCATGAGATTGACAAGAGAGGTAGCAAACTCACACCTTGTCACATATAAAGTGGTTGAAGAACTGCGATTATTACAGAGAAAACGATGCAGTAATTGAAGGACAGGTACTTGGAAGATGCAGGTTCTTTGTGGCTGCTAATCTGAAGTATAATTAGTGGGTGCATCTGCAGTAAGAGAGATTAAGCCCCAGAATGCATCTGGCTGTTCTAATGGTCAGAACAGGCATTTCATGGGACATGGCCTGCACTGGTCCAGGTGGGGAAGTAAGGATGGACAAATATGCATTGTCTGCAAGGATCAAAAATCGTAAGTAGATGATAACATCTTATCAATTTGCTGAAATTTCTCCCTTTTCTGTTTGGCTTAAAACTTTATATTTCATTCTTAGTTTACCCTCTTTTGTTTGTTTGTTTGTTTGTATCTTAGAACACTAAGCTATTCTTGATTCCTTTATCATCTTGAAAGACACAAATGTATAGAAAATGCCTATCTTCTGTAAATTGGTTCCTGTCTTTTAGTAAATCTTTCTTTAATGAGTCATATGTTCAGCATTTCCCTAACATTTTAACCTGGCTTTAATTAATGTTGTATAGCATGGTCTATCGTTTAAAGAAATGTAGAGAAAGAAAATGGTCATAGAGGTTAATGCACAGAGCATGCTATTTCTTTTTTCTTTTCTTTTCTTCTTTTTAGAGAAATATGATCTTATATCAGTAAGATTAGACCTTGCTATTTAATTGTACCAGCTTAAACTAAATTTCTAGACTTCCATGGCTTATTAAAAATAAACTTTTTATGTTAAAAAAATTTTAGATTTACAGAAAAAATGCAAAGATAATACAGGGAGTTTCCATATAACCCTTACCCAGTTCACCTCATATTGAAATCTTACATGAATATGATCTTTCCTTACAATTTGTGAACCAATATCAATACATTAGCATTAACTAAAGTCCATACTTATTCATATAGCCTTAGTTTCACCTAACGTCCTTATTCTATTCTAGGGTGCCATCCAGGATACCACAGTACATTTGGTTGTTATATTTCCTTTCATTCCTCTTGGCTATAGAATTTTCTCAGGTTTTCCTTGTTTTTGATCTTGACAGTTTTGAGGAGTACTGGTCAGGTGTTTTCTAGAATGTCCCTTAATTGGGATTTTATGATGTTTTTCTTATGATTAGACTAGGGTTTTGTGTTTTGGGGAGAAAGACCACAGAGAGTAAAGTGCCACTTTTCATCCCCCCCGTCAACATGACTAAAGATGTTAACCTAGATCACCTGGCTTAGATGGTTTTGGTCAGGTTTTTCCACTATAAACTTATTCTTTTTCCTTAGTTTCATGCTTGACTCTTTGGAAGGAAGTCACTATGAACTACTCACACTCAAGAGGTAGTTATGCTTCGTCTCCTTGAAGGCAGCATATCTATATCCACTGTTTGTAATTCTTTCCCATGGAAGATTTGCCTGTTCTCCCTCATTTACTTAATTATTTGTCCAGTTATTTTTGTATGGAATACGAAAATAGAATACAGTGTGGAATTTTGGATATTTATTTTATACTTTAGGTTATATTCCAATACTATTTTATTCATTGTATTGCTCTAATCATTCCAGGTTTGGCTATTGGGAGCTCTTTCGGTTAGTTCTTGTGCCCCTTTGATAAATCCTCATAATGGTGATTTTTTTGTTTTCAATTTTTATTGTTTTGGTTTTGGTTTGTTTTGAAGCACTTTCATACTTTCTGGCATTACAAGATGCTTGAGCCTTATCAATAATATAGTTCCTCCCTTTCAGAAGTGGCTGAATCTAGAATTCAGCCATTTCTCCAAGGAGTCCTGGTTCCTTTCATTGAAAAATGATATTAATACTAAAAACCAAGATTCAAGTGTTAGGTGTGCTCCTTGCTGTTGGGGTGTCATTTCTTCTAGGGCTTCTTGACTGAAAGAGCAAGGAAATAAATTTGTATATACTAACTTGTGTATGTACACATATCAACAAATATTTATGTATGTAACCATGTGGATAAATGGATAGATAGATAGATAAGCATGAGTTCATACTGATGTTTCCAACTCTAATTCATTACCACATGCATCATTCTGGATTTTCCTCTTGCTTACCTGTCAGCTTCCATTCTAATAGTGAGACCCTGATTCCCACCATCCACCATTTGCTTACTTAATTGTTCAGTTCCATCAAACTTATTTCATTTATCCTGACTGAAGTGGAAATATATAAATAGAAGCTGCATGTTTCTCAAAGCCTTAGAAAAAGTCAGTATTATCCCCCCCACACTAGTGTTTTTACCTTGCAAACTATTAGGACTTTAAAATGTCCCAAATATTTTTCTGTACATAAAGATTGATATAGTCAACTTTGTATTATTTATAATAATTTGGGACATGCATAATGGAAATTGCCAGGTATTTCCACAGTTTACCTGTTGCTTTCACCTTCTTTTCTAACCAGCATATGCTCCATATGACAACCATATCTATAAAAAGAAAATTAAGTAATCTGACTTTTGCCTTCTTTACCTATAAATCTCTATACTTTCTGGAAAGACACTAAAGAACTGCATGTTGACTGCCTCCTGCTGGTAGTTCAGGGATTGGAGTAACTTTTACTACCCACCTTTAGCAATTAGTTATTGGCCATACTCTGATTTACCAAGAGTCTTTGGAAACACAAAGGAAGGTAGGGATCTGACTTAGAACATTAAAAAAACTCTTTTTGAAGTGGCTAGATGATTAGAAACACACTGAAGAATAAATTTTCAGTAATGAGTGATACCTTCAATGAATGTCCTAAGGAAAACACAGTTAAGATATTGCATAAAATAGTTAGTATGCCTCCAATTTGCACTTAATTTTTGCAGTAGGCTGAAAGCTAATATAGAAAACATGTAATGTAAAAATTATAAGACTCAAGAGCACATGCATTTCCCTTTAGGCTCTAACAAAAGTGTACTACATAGTAGTGCCTTTGTTTATAGCCTAAGATTTTAGGAAACTGAGAAAAACAAAACAAAAAAAACCCCACATTTTCCCACTCAGTCCAGAAAGAAGAAATATAGGGTAGACATAATATTTACGGTAGGCAAAGGGGTCAGTAGATTAAGTTGATCTCTGACACCCTTTTTAGCTGTAGCTCCCTCAACCTTTTGTCGCACCCTGACGTCATCCCTCCATGGCCACAGATCTTGTTTCCATTCACCATTGTTTCGTAGACATTGAAGGCAAACCGGTGTGCAATATCAGATATGGTTCTTGCCCACATGGATTTACAATCAAGTAGAATTGATCAAATTCTACATATACACATATACACATACACATACACATGCATGCACTCAAACAAAGCTGTATCTGAGGCAGGTACTATGAAAGAGAGGTGCACAGCATAAGAACCCATGAGGGGTTTTTGACCTGGTCAGGGAGAGTCAGGAATGTCTTCCCTGAGGAGGGGTGGTTTAAGGTGTGATTTGAAGGATCAATGAGAATTAGGAGAAGAAAGACAAGAAAGAGGACATTATGTGGTGAATGAACAAGTGATTAATACAAAGGAAACCAAAAATGCCAGGATGAAGACAGAGTAAACAGATGTGTGGGGCCAGCCCATCCAGGCATTGGCAGCTGGGCTAAAGATCCTTCGATTACCCTGAAAGTGATGGACAGCTACTGCATTTCCAAGACCAAGAATACATTTCCCTTCAGTGTTTCTCTGAAAGTCAAAATATGACCCATCTTTCAAAGAGAGCATTTGAAAAAATCAAATGCTACCTATACAAGATTCTAATGCTTCCATCTCCCAATCTGATTAGAAAAGATCATTTTGGCTAAGAGGGAGTATAGTTGCTTAATCCACCCACACATATGCATGTGTTTGTGTTTATATATAAAACCTTATTTGCACATTTCATTTTTCTAGTGGCATTAGCAAAAGCACAACCTGTCTCCTTGAGTCTCTTTTTTGGTTTTGTTTTCCATCACTTTTCTCTCCTCATTGTCCTCTGCTGTCTTGGCTGTCCCCCTATTACTCATGCTCTCCACTTCTATTTCTTAATTCTGAGATGAGACAAGGTGTCCCAAAGGGAGGAAAAGGACAATGTGGCAGAGGATAGGAGAGTGAAAACAAGAGGGAGGGACAGCTGCACTTAGACTTTCTGAAGCTGTAACATCCCAAGCACTTGCCTAGGGCCTTCACCTGCCCAATCATTCTGCCCTCTTTACATGAAGCTAAGGAGAGTCGAGTGCTTTACCTTTCCTCACTAGGCTTATGTCACAACTCTTTCACCCCTCTAATGATGATTGCAACTATTTCTTGCCTGGGCTCCATGCAGTAACTGTGTAAATAGTGTAAAGGCTTCCAACCTCACCACCTACTCCATTCTCCTTCTCTTCCCGTCTGTGGAGACCTCTCTAAGGAGCAAAGCTGATCTCATCTCTCTCCTACACCTTCTTCTAGCATCGTTAGTGCCTGATTTCACAACTTGTGAGCCACACCCCAGCTGAACCCTGTTGGTGGGAAGGGGTTGCATCTCCTTCAATGAATGTGTCATTTGGCTTCATTTGTCAGCCTTTTCCAGGCTATTCATTCTGACCAGTAGTCCTCCACTGCTCCCGCCCACTGCCTGGTGAGATCTCCATCTTCCCCCAGGGCTCATATGAAACATTGTCTCTTCTTAGAAGACCTCACACCCCACTTGTGTTGCATTCCAAGTCTCTTTGCGTCCCCTGAAGCCTGTGCATCAGTTTTGTGTTTCAAGTATCACCTGTCAATAGGATAGTGCAGCTGTTTTCTTATTTGTCTCTCAGAAAAATGAGTTTCCCGGAAGCTTCTTGTCATCTCTGCCTCATTCATTGTATACCCTAGCACTCAGCATAGAGCCCCCTACTTGGTTCCTGACAAATGTTTCTTTGATTAATGAATTAATCCACATTGTCTCCTTTTTTGGTCAATTGTTCCAAGTTCTCTGTGCTCATCTGGATAAGCAGAGCTCTAACTAGTGAAAGTGCCCTCCAGCCAGACTGTCTCACCGCAAGTAAAATGTGTGTTTTTTTCTGACTCTGGTGTCCCTAACTTTTTTCCTCCACTCACATGTTTGCACACGATGCATAATACTATGGACTGAGCAGACCACATGGCAACTCTTCATGGCTTTGAGACCCCTTAGTGACTATTCTCAGGATCATCTCTCTCACTTCCAAGTTCATGTCAGACACAAGTCAGCTTAAACTGAGCCAACAGAAGTTGTATTTCTGATTATTACGGATCATTTCACATGCTGGTCCTTTCATCTGAAACCCTCTTCCCATCTCCCCCAACTGGATAATAGTAAAGATACTAAGTGTTTACCTTATACCAGGCCCTATGATAAGACTTAACTAATTTTGCTTAATCTTCATGAATACTTTTGAGATAACTAAAGCACAAAAAACTAACTAACTTACTCAAGCTCACATGACTTGTAAGTAGCAGAGCTGAGATTTGAACCGAGGCCCCTCTGAGGCTAACACCTACCTACACAGTCCAAGCTCCCTTCCTCCCTGCCACGTTGCCCCTGCTTGCTCATATCCATTTCAGGGATCCACTTTTGAATTTTGTTTTGCTTCTTCCAATCTATTTGACAATGGATCCCTTTCAACAGCTATGCATTTTTTGGCACTCACTTGTCATCTAACATTTTCTATATTTTTATGTTCAATATCTTTTCATGTATATAACTTGTGTCTCCTCTAAAAAGTAAAGACTGGGAATTTTCTGCTTTGTAATTTCCTCTCTCTGAGCGATGGTAAAGCTTGGTGGTTAAGGGCATGGGCTATGGAAGTAGGCTTCTTAGGTTTATATTCTGACTCTCCCCTGTAGTAGCTGGATCAGCTTGGGCAAGTTTCTTCACTTTTCTGTGCCTCCATTTCTGCATCTCTGCAGTAGGGCAAATATAAATACTTACCTTCAGGGGTTGTTGAGAAGGTTGAATGCATTAATGCCCCCAAAGCCCTTACAACTGTGTCTGATACGTAATGACCACTCAGTAAAGTTCCCTTAAAATTCCTTCAGAGCCTGCAGGAGTCATTTCCATCCCGAAGGTGATGTCCCTATATCTCAGTAGAATGACCATTTCAGGATATCTTTTCCTGGGCTACTGTGGTTGCAGGGAATTACATTCTTATTTGAGAGTTATATTAACTGGTGAGGGCTTTTATTTGCTTTTCTCTTTCTATCAATGAATCCTGCTGCTCCAGCCCTGGGTAACTGAAATGTTATGAAACCTTTTTCCACTCAAATCTCTTTGAGGCTGAAATTCCTCGGGGGGTTGCTGCTAAGCACTTTGTGTGGTAACCCTTCTCCTCTGTCCTCAGGCCTGCTGAGATCATCGGCTCAGCAGCATGTCTGACACTTGTTGCTACCCCACCCCGCCACTTACTCAGGAACCTGGAAATGCCCAGAGGGGCTGTGCCAGCTTAAGGCCCTCTGGCAACACAGCAAACTGACTCAGCAAACTGACAAGTTTCTGACATTTCTGTCTCCATGTTTGTCAGCCAAATCGTATCTACTTTAATATTTATCAATAGCTAAACACCACTGAAAAGGAAATGAGAAAGAGCCTCTGGGTTAGTCACTATCTCTGATTTTGCAAAATGGTTAAATATGTAAAATATCACACTATAACATGTTCTGTTACCCTGAGGATTTAACTCTACTGAGATGTAGTTACTATGTGTAAGACAGTGAGAAATAGGGATTCTTTCTAGCACAGAGAACATATTTAATAGAAAATAAGATGCTTTCCTTGACCACAAATACCAGTTTCATGTTAAAGTTTTGCTTTGCTTTGTATTACTTTGCTTTATACTATTTTGTATTCTTTTTCTTAAAATAACATTTAAAAACTGAGTCCTGTTTTCTAAAACAGGACTCATCCCAACTAGACAAAGATACTATAAAGTGCACATGTTTAAAATATTATAATTGTGACTTACAAAGAGAAATAAGACATAATTTTTTGAAACTAGCTATTATTCTAATGAGTTCTATCCCAGTGGTTTACTTAGAAATGAATTTCCATCTACAACATCTTCATTTGTCTTCTAATTTTCATGCAATTTGAAAGGGTTAGGTTCCTTACCTAGGGGAATATCCTGGCCAAATCTCAAAGGATTGGCTAGGACATTCTGATTTTACAGGCAAATTTACCATTTCAGGAAGTGTTTCCTTCACTACTATCTTTTCAAAATAGCTTATTGTATAATATATAGACATAGTAGATTCCTTCCCTGAGACCTAATCCATGTATAATTTTAGATCAGATAAAAGATCTGATTTTATAAGCATAAGAACAAGCAATTCCCCTTTTGTCCTGCTAATATGAAATCCCTGCTGGTAGAGAAAGTTTAAAAGCATGTCTAAAGAATGGCCAATCAATGAAATCTCCCATATTATGGGAAGATGCTGTGATACCTCTCTTAGAAAGAAGATTTCTGGTATCCTCTACATTCTCCAACATTCCTAAACATTTATTGGCATATGAGGTAGAGATAAATTGGTGCCAGGAGGAAGACAGTCAGCAATCAGCAGTCAGAAAGTGCAAAGAATAAAATGTATACAAACATGTACAGTATTCACTTTCAGGAGTTAGCACGCTTATTCTTTTAAAATATTGTAATACTGATACCATATTACTAACATACTATGTCTTTCTAAAAGTTAACATAAATGCATGCCTTTTTCTTTGTATTCTGCATTTTTCAAATTTCCAGAACCAAAAACTAATTATGAGTAAATAAATAAGCAAAAACTCTATTCATTGCCTCTTATAAGATCTGGAAAGAGTGCTTTGATTTACCAGGACAAGAAATTTACTTTAGACAGGCGAATAACTTTTAAAAAGGACATACTTAACTTGGTCTAATTGAGCAAATTACAAAGCAGAGTTTGTAGCTTGTTAATTATAAGAATATCCCCATTACTTGGTTAGGTGTATTAGTTAAGGTAGGCAAAATTATACTGCAATAACAGACAATCCCACTGTGGCTATGGGAACCTGCCGGGCCAAAAGTCTCCATGTGATCACTTAGAGCAGCACATATAAACCACAGGTGTCTACCATCCCCCTGATAAAAGAAAAGGTTAGAGATCCAAACAGCAGCAATTAAATGCTTCCACTGAGAAAAGTGAATCATATTTCATTTTTCATAGCAATGCAACTTTGTTAGCCTCAAGGAGACAGGGAAGGAAGTACAATTTTCCTATGAGGTCAGAAGGGAACAGAAACTGGAAATTGGTGAACAGTTGAAATATCTGCCATAATTTGTAAGTGAGGATGGTAGAATTCTCTTATATTGTTATATTTTTCAAAATATTTTGCTTGAAATCTTTCAACAGCTTCACAGAACCCTGAAGATGAAACACAAATTCTTCAGCAGGGCCTTTTGGTCGTCAAGAACTCAGCACCTGCCTCTCTCACTAGCACCCGCCTCCCTCTCTCTGCCATGACCCAAAAGACTCTCTCCAGGAACCATGAACTTAGAGTGCCTGTTTCCTGCTGGCTTTTCCCTACCTTTACACAGTTTGTTTTATCTGCTGGTATAGCCCTTCCTAACTACCTTCAACCCTTGTCTCCTTTGGCAATTCTTCCACCTCCTCCATGCTCCAGAGCTAAGGATTGGACTATTGATTGTTCTGGCTCCTTCTATGAGCTTCATTAACACCCTGTGCAAACTTTAACACAGTTCTTAATAGGATATAATAAGCTATTTAGCTGTCTCTCCTCCTCACTAAAGATGAAAAGTACCAAAGAACATGAATCAGATGTCACTTATATTGATATCACCAAAAGAGTATCTAACCAAGAATCAGGGTTCAATGCATAAAAATATATACTAGTCGAATGAATAAATGAACAAACAAACAAATGGGTTTTGCATGCCTTACTCCACGTGATTGTTTATATTTGGGGGGCAGTATGCTTTTATTTTTTTACATATTGTTACATCCTATAAGACAGTGGTCCCCAACCTTTCTGGCACCAGGGACCAGTTTCATGGAAGACAATTTTTCCACGGACCTGGCGTGGGGATGTTTTCAGGATAATTCAAGCACATTACATTTATTGTGCACTTTATTTCTATTATTATTACATCGTAATATATAATGAAATGATTAAACTCATCATAAAGCAAAATTAAATGCCACTGCTGATCTGACAGGAGGTGGAGCTCAGGTGGTGATGCGAGTGATGGGGAGTAGCTGTAAATACAGATGAAGCCTCACAGCCCCCTACCGCCCACTCACCTCCTGCTGTGTGGCCCAGTTCCTACCAGGCCATGGACCATACTGGTCTGCAACCTGGGGGTTGGTGACTGCAGCTATAAAACATAAAATGTTTCCTATTTCATGGAGTAGATGCATAATAAATGTTTAAATGAATTGAATTTACCTACAGTTTTGTCACTAGGAATAGATTGATTTCTGATCTTTATCACACTAGGCTTTGTTTAAAAACATGATGTCCTTCATAAAACACATCTGGGACTGATTTGCATGGATTGATTAAACTTCACATTTCTTCAGAGTATACACTGTCAAGGCCTTTGGTGACATATTCTAAACCAAATGTTTAGGAAGTATTGTCTGCAAAACAAGGCTGCCCCTGTGCTTTGGAAACCCTTTCAAATAATACGCCGTTTCTTTCACCTTGAATCTATTAAAGACTAAAAATTGCAGCAATTCATTGGACTTATGTCAAGAGACTGACATTTTTAAAGGGTGGCATGTTTCTTCATTTATATGTAAATTATTTCCATGTGCTTTGGATAGAGAAATGGACCTTTTGTGAATATAGTTACCCTGTAAAAAAAATGTGATTGATCCTTGATGACATCATTCCAGAAAACAAACAAAAACTTTTCTTGAGTGGTGTAAGAAACTTCTCAAGATTTCCAGTATAATCCTATAAAAACGTTTTAAACTTTTTATCTTTTCTAATCAGTATTTTACCAAAATATTCAGTATTGTGGAAACATGCTCATGCACTATCAGCTATAGTTGACCTTTGAGGTTACAGGTGAAAGGTTTTCACGTCAGAAAGTTTCATGTAGAGCAACCAGAGTCATTGATGCTCCTATCTATGGTGTATGTTCAAGAGGGCCATTCACTGGAGGCTTAGGTGCTTTGAAGTTAACAGCATGAAACCTCTCCAAAACAAACATCTAAATGTTTTCTATTAATTTCCTTAAACAAAGTCCATATAATAAGTGAAATCATTTCTTTTGAAGAACATTGTAAAGAATCACCCATATCCATAGGCCCAAAATTACTGGGAATTATAACATGGCTCATGCAAATTAAGCATTATATTATTTTCATTTTCTTTTTATGTAAAACTGTTAAGAGTAAATAGCACAATGGCCACACATACTCAGACTTTTTTTTTTTTCCAATGAATATTTTTCCTTAAAAGATGTTGGACCACTAAACAGTCCTGTAAAATGAAAAAACGAAAGGTGGATAGGCACCATGTTAGGAATTGGACATGTATTATTGTTAATAGACTCATTTAATAAATGAAATAACTGAGATTTTAAGTAGTTTCCTAGTGACCACTGAGCACAGAGCCATGATTCGATTACTTCTGGCTCATGCTCTTTCTCTTTCCACCTATTACTATAAATCAAGTCTGTACTTGGTTTTTTTAAGAAAAGTGACTAGCTTGTAATTCTGAGGTTCAGCACAGCACACCCTTGCACACATACCTCATGTGGCTTAGACCTATGTAAAATCCATGTGTTTTGTTTACTACATCTGAAATTGGACACTCGCGTCTGTGCTGTTTTATATGGTCAACATTCATATCCTTTAATTCCCCTAAATGCAGTCATCACCCTAACATGACTGTCCCAGCAAAGAGATACTAATAAGAGCTTCTCTGACTTTTCCACTGGAGCTCTTTATGCCAGAAGAAATTGAACGTGTATGCCTGGTGTCTGGAAGAGTAGCCTGGAGTGATGGTATCAGCTGCAAATTTTTTAACACCTCCAATTTTATCTTAAAAATCTGTCTTCAATCCCTTGCTTTTCTATATTTGTTTCAACATAAAAATATGTTATTTTTTCCCCCAAATTTTTGGCTTCGGATCCTCTTCTACAATTCTGTCATCTACATGTTCCTACTTCAGAGCCTTATGTACAGAAAATACTTTTTTCTCCCAGCACGTTTATATCCAAATGAGGAAACAGTGCGCTTTCCCCAGAGATCTGCATGGCCCACTCCCTTCAAGACTTTTCCAAAAGTCACTTTAATGTAGCATTTTCTGTCCATCAGATTGAGTACTATAGTCTTCATCCCTAGACCCCACCCCCACAGACCCTTCTGCTAAATTTTTCTCCATTGTGCTTATCATTGTCTGATATATCTTATAATTTACCTATTTATTTTGTTTAATATTTGTATTTTTCCAACTGGAATACGAGTTCTACCAGAAAAGGAGTTTGGTCTGTTTTATGCCCTGTTGTAGCCCCAGAGCCTAGAACAACACTTAGTACCGTTTTCCCCCGAAAGTAAGACAGGGTTGTATATTTATTTTTCCTCAAGAAGACACCCTAGGGCTTATTTTCAGGGGATGTGTTATTTTTTTTTAAGTACGGTACAACAATCTACATTTATTCAAATAGAGTTAAGTCATCTTCTTCTGGAACATCATCATAACTCCCCAAACCCTGAATTTCATCCTGAATTTCTTGCAACTCTATTTCCTTTAGAACCATTGGCCCCAGTCTCTCATGTTGAGCAATAGAGCTCTCATGGGGCAGATGAGAAGGGCTGCTGTCTTCTTTACTGCTCCTCAAGGAAATGCATGGGTTGTGGAGATACGCTGTGTAGCCACGCCCTTCACGAGGTCTTATTTTGGGGTAGGGCTTATATTGCGCAAATGCTTAGAAATCCTGCTAAGTCTTATTTTATGGGTAGGTCTTATTTTCGGGGAAACACGGTATGTAGTAGATGTTCAATAAGGATTTGCAGGAAGAAAAATGGAAAAATGGTTTGCAGTAAATTTGAAAACATTCCTTGTTTAGTAATATTCCTAAAGCTATGGTTCCTGTACAACCAGGTATATGTTCTCTAGAGCAACCAATAATATTTCATATTAAATGCACATCATTTTATAAAGAAGTGGCATGTTAACGTTGCCAGACTTTTTCTACTAGAAGAGCTTGAACCTAGGTACTACTGGGCTCCTTTCTTCTATAGGTTCTTATTTTCCTTGATGCATTCATTGCCTTATCAGTTTATACTTTCCTCCCTTTAGCTGACTTTATTTGCAAATAAAGCAATGCTTATTTGTGTTTAGAATTATGTGGCTTCCATATTTATTTTCTGTATTTCTACATTGCTATTTTAGCTCATTCTTTAATTGAATAAAATGCCTTATTGTCTCAGGATACATACAGCACTAAAAGAAGGGTATACCACCTACAATGGTTAGTGTAAAATGCTTATATTAACTCTCAGGACATACAATAATAGACATAAACCTGCTGAAAAATTATTTCTAAAGTATACTCTGCAAACCATCATTGTATTTTAAACATCCAAGAAAGTGAAAAAGGCTGGCCACAGTCATTAGCTCTGCTCCGTGTCTCTGTGGCTTTTAGACACCCAGGCAGTCACCAAAGATAGCCAGGCTGGCATGGAAAGAGTCCAGATCTGAAGATGACAACCCGGCAAGAAAATAAAACCCACCATGTGATAGCGTTGGAATAAGTCTCTACCAATGTAGGGAGTGAGGAAGGATAATATAAATTGCAAATTTATGTAAAATCAGAGTATGGTATTTTCAATAGTTATTACAACATTACTTAAAGTGATATAAATGGCCTTAGAGATAAAATTATAAAAATCACAGTCATACAAAGTTTAATTTTAGAATAGTCTATATTTTAAGACAAGATTTAGCAAAAATCCTCGTGGTATGTTTACTCTTGGGGGACCTTGAGAGGTAGTGAACAAGGAACATTAGATCAAAGGCTTTTCTGCCTGTAAGAAGTTTATTTATTTCAGTATTTTGCCCTTTTTCCTTTTATGATTTGAAAAGCTTTATATAAAGGCTTTCTAGAGATGGCATTTCATTAAGGTTTTGTTTATTAGGAAACAAAGGTTTGAATCATTTAAAAATATAAATGGTAAGTTATTTTATATACTTGCCTGTTTGTTCCTTTCTTCCTTCCTTCTTCCCTTTATTCATGCCCTGACTATTTACAAAAAGGATTTGCAGGATGTTACAAAAACTACAAAGGCATTAAAGATTTATTTTTTTAAATGCAAAATTTTAAAAAGAGAAAATTGGATGAAGAGAAAGTAGATATTCCAATAACAAGGGTCATTGTGCTTCCTCTGAAGGAGCCTAGAAGTCTGTCTTCTAGTTACATGGTGGCCAAACTTAGCAGGAAAACAAGAGAAATATTAGATGTGAAGAACACAAAATCCATTTTCAGGGAAGACAAAGTTTTCCTTGTACCAAACCCTGAGATGCATTCCCTTAAGGAATGCTATTAATATTTGGATACTGAACAATGTGTGCTGTAATAGCCAAGATCTTACCATGGCTTCACAATAAAGCAGGGTTCCCAAGGTAAGGATGTGGCCACGTGCAAGTCACTTAACCTCCACTCCTCCCCTCTGTTCTCTCCACTCTAAGATTTGTATACAAAATGTTTCTCCCTTGTAGGGTTGCTGTGCTGGTTAAAGGAGAGCTACCTGGCACAGTGGACACCTAGTATGTGCTAAAGAAACAGAGAGAATAACAAGGAATTTGAAATAAAAAGTCAAAATCAGAACATTATACCCAGGTTAAGAATTAAGTCACAATTCTGGCAGGTACAAAAAAGGTTCTCTGTCTCTTGTGTGCAGGTCACTAGTAGTGTAATGTGACACTCACTGCTCATCAAGAGAACTTAGCATAGTCAAAAAAGTGAAGAAATAGCATACTTTTTTACATTATATTCTATAGAAAGCTTATTTTATAATGTTGATCAAGGACAGGGCCCATAAACTCTGAAAAACAACCAGAAAGTACATAAGACATTGGGATAAGTTTAGAAAAACTGAGGAACCTGAGCAATATATTCACCTGAAGTAGGACCATTCCACTTCTTCCAGCAAATAATTTGAGGTGACCAAGGTCCCATGGAGCTCATATTATCACATTCTAATGAAGCTCTGGCTCAGAAAATACTAGCTGGGAACAAAGTCAGGTTGCATCATAATGATGTCCCTTTATAGGAGAAGGGAGGATTGGGCTTGGGGTAGAAGTGGGGGAAGAGACGGGGTATAATCAGCATAGCCACCTTGGAATCTGAAAATGGCGGTGGGGCCAGAGACTCCTCTTGCTTGGGTCCCCACAAGGTCGAATGGAAAGAGATAACTAGACACAGAGTTCACAGATGTTAATAATCTTACTTTTTCAGCAAGTTGGGGATGAGAGATAAGAAGGAAGACCTTAAGGAAAGAGCTATACTTGTTGCTGAGAAACAGTGTTTCCTTTTGCTCTCTTTCCTTAAAATTTTTACAGATAAATTTACCTTTGTCCAGCACGTTTCATCTTCTTACACCCCTAACCCCTCAGAAGTCTATAATGGAAACACATTTATTCAGATGCTTGTTTACTCTTTGTTTCTCTTATTGTACTGCATCATTCCAAATTATTGTGTTGAACATATAATAGAAACAGGATCCTAAAGTCTTTGTAGTCACGCATGACTGACCTGTTTTGGTAAAGTGAGACCTGCTTCTGACTGAGAGGCCGACAGCTGTTTCATAGTTAACCTTTCGAGCACAGTTACAATTGTGCTCTATTGTGTTCCTTCCCCAGTGGAGATTAGAGTAGATGACATCTAAGGAAAACTGCCAATCATAGAGTTAGAAATCATAGCCTTCTCTTCCCATGCTTTTATTCTTTTTCCATTAGAATTGCCTTATAACTATTATTCCTCAAATTCAGTCATCTTTCTTGGTGGATATTTCTGAAAGTGCAGCGATTAAAAGCTTAGAGTCTAAAGTTATTGATAAATAGTCTAGGTGCAGGCCAACTTCTCTAAGTCTCAATTTCTTCCTCTATAAAATGGAAGGGGACGAGGGGTGATCATGGTACTTATTTTATAAGGCTGTTGTGAAGATTCCAAATGACACATGTAGATCTCTTAGAACAGTGTCTAGCATGCTGTAAGCAACTATAAAATATTAGTCGTCATTCTCAGAAACAAGTTGAGTCAAACTTGAAACTGTGATACAATCTCAAAAGCATGGACTTCACCTTATGACTTGTCACTTGCTAGCCCTATGTCCTTAGGATCTGGGACTCAGCTTCCTAATCTCCAAAATGGGGACAATAATAGTTGTTCTGTGATATGATCGTGAAAATGTAATGAGATAGTTCCTGCGAACTCATTGATCCTGGTGCCTGGCTTACAGGATGTGTAAACAATGTCAGTTCTCCTTTCCTGTGCCTCCTTAGGGATGTGGTGAGGAGTGAAGCTAATGTGTATACACCTAGCATTGTGCCAGGTATGTAGCCAGTATTCAAGAAACTCTAGCTATTATTGTATTCTATACTGTGCCCTATTTGCTATAAACTCAGTTAATAATATAGTGCTACAGGAGGGTCTGCTGGAGGAAAGGTTTAATTATTTTAGAAGCTTTAGTCTCTCCAGGTTTCACTTTGCAATAATTGCCTTGCCTTTTATTTATTAAACAATAGTGTACTATACTGGTTCCTAAAATACTAAGTATAGCTGTTACTGTTAATCTTTCTCAGTTAGTGGCTTAAAATACCGTAAGTATCTATTTGAAAATTCTCATTAAGAATTCATTTAAATGTTGCTCAGAACGTTATATAATATGAAAAAGTACATGTTCTTTCAGAAACTAGTCCCAAAGAACTCCTTCTATCCAGCACCAGACTAGGAGAATGGAGACAAACAGTTTAGAGTGTTTCTGGTATAAATCTTACTACTGTTTTTAAACTTCATGAAACACCTATTAATTCACGTAGCAGCTAGATTATGAGGAAAGGGAGCCCTGCTCACTCTCTTAAAGCTAAAACCAGAACATTAGTCCCGGGTGATTAAGGAAAGAGATCACAGAGGAATGCACTGTTGGCATGGAGACCCCCACGTGCTTCTCCTGGGGGGTGGCGAAAAGTTGAGAGATGATGCTTTATTTCTCACCTCCTAAAATTTCTTTCCCAGTTTTCTGTGGTGAGAGAGAATGAAACAGCAGTCACACCTAACAGTTGGTGAAACAGTTATATGGGGGTGGGGGAAAGTGAGGGCCTAAGATGAGTCAGAAAGATCTACATATGGAAAGGGAGAGAGAGAAATAGAGAAAGAGAAAGGGGGGAGTGGGGAGAGAGAGAGAGAGAATATCTTGATTAAATTATGCCTTTCTGTTAAAAAAGAAAAAAATATATATATATACTCCCAACATTGACACCAATTAAAGTACATAACTTGAAAAAGCAATACTTGTTGGAAAAAAATGGGAAAATTGCTTTAAACAAACAATCCTCTAAAGCAAATCAGGCCCAGAGGATTTCTGAGAAAATGTTTCCAAACTTTTAAGGAGCAAATAGTATCTTATGTAAAATTTTCTGCAGTTTATGAAAAGAAATTCAGCTTTATGATTTATTATATTAAATAGAGCAAACTGCAATAGGAAATCCCACAACCAATCTTATTAAATAAAGGGATAAAATCCAAAGTACAATATTGGTAAATCAAATCATGCGTTTTGTTAAAAGATTCATGCTCATGTCAAAAAAGGATGATTCTGTAAACGCACAGGTGTTTCATTGTGAGGGAATCTGCTCACAGAATCTGGCATATTAGTAGGTTAAAAGAGGAAGCAACAGGCTTGTAATGACAGGTGCTAGGGTGGCATTTGACCAAAATTTGATATCCATTCATCATTTTTTTGAAAAAAGACACAGTGAATAGCAGTGGAAGACTATAGTGTTTAACTCAATAGCAAAACAGATTTTTAAGCATAACTCATTTCTATTAAAGTCAATTTCATTATAAGCACTGTGATGTAATACAATATTTTCATGTAACATTTGGTAAGGTCTAGTCAGCTCTATATTTTGAAACGTAAAATATAAAATGAAGAGTGAGTTTATAACTATGTAGGTATTTACCTGGAAGAGCCAAAAGAATTAGTTGAAATATTATTAGAAATAATACAGAAATTCAGTAAGGTGGCCAAATATAAAATACATACAGGGAAACCACTAGCTTTTCTATTAAAAAAAGTTATAATCAGTTAGAAATTATAATGGAAAAAAATAAAATTCCTTTCTAAATATCATAAGATTCCAGGCACAAAAATTACTATACCTATATCTATGAAGAAAATAATAAGATATCAAAGGTGTTTTTATTACAAACAAAACAATAAATCTTAACTAAGAAACAAACAGTTCTTGCTAAATAATCTATAATATTTATAATTATATTGGTTACAGCCAATATTAATGAGATTTTACTTTTGATTTTGATGAAACATTTCAAAAGATCATCTAAAGGAATAAATACATGAGAAAATCAGGAAAAACTTGTAGAAAAGCACAATGGATAAAGGTTGGAGAGATGTAATTCACCATCTCAGAAATTATATTATAGAAACGATAAGAATTAGGACAATGGTTCAGTGAAGAATTAGATAAAGGTCATTTGAAAAGACTGTAGATTCCAAACAAGACTCATGTATGTATTTATTTATGTACATGATATATGTATGATTAAAGTAGCATTTTATTCAATGAAAAAGGGAGGGTTAGTCTATGAATGGTGTTGGGGCAACAGCTAATCATTTTGGAAAATAATATAAAATTAGATAACTTTCTTATACTTTACATAAAATTATATATTGTATAGGTTTTAATTAAACAAAAATAAGGATGATATTTTATTAATATATAATATATAATGTTATTAATAAACCAACTAAAATGAAATAGAAGTGAATATTTATCTAAATTTCGAGGTAGGGAAGATATTTCTAAGCATATCACCAAAAGTAGAAAGCATGAAGAAAATGTCTGATATGAGTAAATTAAAAATCAAATATAGGTTATTAAGTATCAAATGTCTGATTTCCTTAAGTACTAAGTTTGACAGTTGATATCTCTGACATTTCACTTTGACATTTCTTGCTTTATTGTTATTGTGAAGGTACATTCTCAGTCTTTCAAACACATGTTTTGGCTTGTGATTACCTTTCAAAATATTTTTAGAGCTATTTTTGTGAAACCATGGATAAGTCAAAAATTCATGTTATTATCAAATATGAGTTCCATCATGGAACCAATGCAGTGCAGACAGCTTAATATCAATGAAGTGTTTGGGAAGGATGTGGCTGATGAACACAGAGTACATCGATGGTTTGAGAAGTTCCATTCTGGTGATTTTAATCTTGAAAATGAGCCACATGGGTGACCTGAGACCAAGGTTTATAATGATGAGCTGAAAGCTGTTGTGGAAGCAAATCCATCTCAACTTACATGTGAATTAGCAGCAAGATTGGATGTTACTATTCCTACAATATTGGACCATTTGAAACAAATTGGCAAGGTAAAGAACTGGATAGATGGTTACTGCATCAACTAAATGAGCATCAAAAGAGAAATCATCTCAAAATTTGCCTTTCTTTGCTGTCACAACATAAAGGCCAACTATTTCTATACCGTATTGTTACATGTGATGAAGAATGGATTTTTGACAATTGCAAGCATTTGGCACAATGGTTGGATAAAGATGAAGTGCCAAAACACAGTCCAAAACCGAATATTCATCAAAAAAAGTTAATAGTGTCTGTTTGGTGGTCCAGCACTGGTATTGTCCACTACAGCTTCATGAAACCTGGTCAACCCATTACAGTTGATGTCTACTGCAACCAATTGGGCAAAACGATGAGGATGCTTGCAATTAAGCAGCCAAGATTGGCCAATAGAGTCAGGCCAATCCTCTTGCAAGAAACTCTCGACCACATGTTGTCCAAACAATGCTGTTCAAACTACTGAAGCTGGACTTGGAAACTTTCTGTCATCCACCATATTCACCAGACCTTGCACCAACTAACTAACCATTCTTCCAGGCTGGGCCACTTTGTGCAAGGAAAAATATTCAATTCCCAGGAAGCTGTGGAAAACACCTTTTGTGATTTGATCATCACTCACTCTCCAGGCTTCTTTAGATAGTTTATCAGGCGCCCTCAAACTACCGCCCACAGGCCACATGTGGCCCGCCGGGTGTTTTTGCCGCTGCTGACCTGTCCCGGGCCCACAGTGCGCATATGTGGAATGTGCGCTGCACTCAGCAATGGCCCTCCAACGGTCTGAGGGACAGTGAACTGGCTCCCTATTTCAAATGTTTGAGGACTCCTGGTTTAAATACATACTTTGATTAATTGCACTGTTTCTTGTCTGAGATATAATAAACTATACTTTTGATTTGAAATCAAAATATGTCTGCACATCTAAAACAGCATAAATATGGCTGAGTAGTACTCCATGGTATACACATACCACATTTTATTAATCCACTCCTGAACTTATAGGCACTTGGGTTGATTCCACATCTTTGCAATTGTGAGCTGTGCTGCAATAAACATTCTAGTACAGGTATCTTTTTGATAAAATGACTATTTTTCCTTTGGGTAAATGCCCATGTAGTGGGGTTGGTGGATCAAATGTTAGGTCTACATTTAATTCTTTGAGGAATCTCCATACTGTTTTCCATAGAGGTTGTACTACTTTGTAGTACCCCCAACAGTGTATAAGTGTTTCTATCTCTCTGCATCCATGCCGGCATCTTTTGTTTGGGGACTTTTTTATAAAAGCCATTCTCAGTGGGGTTATCTAATATCTCATTATAGTTTTTATTTGCATTTCTCTGATGATTAGTGATATTGAGCATTTTTTCATATGTTTATAGGCTATTCATGTTTTTTGTTTGTTTGTTTGTTTTTTTATTTCGGCATATTATGGGGGTACAGATTTTAAGGTTTCAGTAAATGCTTTTTCCCCCCTCCTCCCACAAGTCTGAGTTTCCAGCATGACCATCCCCTAGATGGTGCACATCTCACTCATTATGTATGTATATACCCGCCCCCCTCCCCCCTGCCCAATATCCTATTACTATAGTACCTATGTGTCCACTTAGGTGCTACTCAGTTAATACCAGTTTGCTGGTGAATATATGTGGTGCTTGTGGGAGTTCATGTTTTTTTGAAAAGCTTCTGGTCATATCTTTTGTCCACTTTTTAATGGGGTTGTTTGATTTTCTTCTTGCTGATTTGCATGAGTTCTTTATAGATTCTTGTTATTAGCCCTTTATTGGATATATAGCATAAAAATATTTTCTGCCTTTCTGTAGATTGTCTGTTTGCTCTGTTGATTGTTTCCTTGAATGTGCAGAAGCTTTTTAATTTAATGAGGTCCCATTTATTTGTTTTTGTTGTTGCTGTGATTGCCCTTGGGATCGTCTTATACAGAAGAGTTTTCCTACATTTTCTTTCAGAATTCTTATAGTTTCATGTCTTAGATTTAAGTCTGTGATGCATCTTGAATTAATTTTTGTGAGTGGTGAGAGATATGGATCCTATTTCAATCTTCTGCATGTGGCTATCCAATTTTCCTAGCATTATTTATTGAATCAGCTTTCAATTCCTGAGTATATATTACTGTCTACTGTGTCAAAGATCAGATGGAAGAAAAAAAAGGAATTAATATTTTCTGCAATAACCTGGATGGAACTGGAGACCATTTTCATAAGTGAAATATCTAAAGAATGGAAAAACAAACACTACATGAACTCATTATCAAATTGGAACTAACCGATCAGCACTCATGTGCACAGATGGAAGTAAAACTCAATGGAAGTCATCAGGCAGGTGGGAAGGGGAAGAGGGAATAGGTGAATACCTAACGGGTACAATGTACACTATCTGGGTGATGGGCACACTTAGAACTTTGGCTTAAGCAGTACAAAAAACAATCCGTGTAACCAAAACATTTGTACCCCCATAATATTCTGAAATTTAAAGAAAACACCATAAATAAAATGTAATGGCAAATGGCAAACCAGAGAGTCTATTTCCAAAGTTGCTAAAGGGGCATTAACTTTAATGTATTAGAAAAACTTAGAAAACAGTAAGGAAAAAATGACTATTCTTACCAAAAAAATCAACACAATCCATTCATAAGAAGAGAAACACAATTTGCCAGTAAGATAAGTAAAAGCCTAACCTTAAAGAGATGCCAATTAAACAACACTGGACTCATATTTTCTCAAATCAAAGTATTAAAGATTAAAAAACAAAGCCAAAGCATAATAACAACGATGTATTGATTCAAGTCAGGACATTCTCATTTACTAGCAGTGGAAGTGAACATGTGAGTAGCCTTTTGGAAGACAATTCAATAATAACTACTAAAAACCTTAAAAAATCACATTCTATAAAACAGGAATTTTACTTCTGAGAATGTATCCTAAGGAAATAATTAAGAATGTGTGAAAAGCTTTAGCTATATCATTGTTTATTATAGTAGAAATTTGAAAATGAGCCAAAAAAGTAAATGAGCCAAATATCAAGCAGTGTGGATTAGTTTAAAATATCAACATATGAAGGTAAATGCAGATGATAGAATACTGATGTATAAGGCTGATTTTTAACATGGTACATATATTTATTGTATGTTAAATGAAAAAAATAATAAATACATGAAAGCCTATTTTTAAATGTAAAAGATATATAATAATCTGCAGAAAAACATCTGCCAGGATATCCCAAAATATTAACAGCTGTGGCTTATGGTATTATAGTTTATGTTTAAATACATATTTTATTTCTGGAGAAGTGACCTCTCTAGTACTTAGTTTCTTCATCTGTGAAATAAAGGAGTCATACTAGATTATTTCTAAGGGCTTTCAACAACAGCATGCAATAATTCTATGAGGAATAATGGTTAATAACCTTAAGAAAATGTTTTTTTTTTTCCATTGAACTATGGAGTTAATACAGTAAAACCAGGTTTATCCCGAGCTATTCCTTGTTAAAATCCCAATGTTTATTTATACATTGTGTATATATATTTGCACTTTCTCCCTCATGGATGCCTTTTTTGGTGTGGAATGGGGTGGGGTGGGTACAGATTTGCATTGAAATTAGGTATATTTCACTATAGAATTCTTAGAAATACAAAGAAATCTTGTCAATATGTTATATGCATCTTAGTATTTTATCTACCATTTGAAACTCTATAACTCATTCTTGTTTTGGGTAAGTTTCTTTAATTAAAATTCACATTGAGAAACAATGAAAGATGCACTGCTTGAAAAAGTACTTTTACTAAACAGAGATTTGTACATCCTCTAAAAATTGGTGGAAAATTGTTCTGCTCTTATTATCTAATGAATGTCACTCCACTCTTATTTTTGAGTAATAGTAAAATTGCCTGGAAAATTATAACATACAATAAATATCTCAAGTGGTAATTCAGTACCTTGTTGTGGTAATGAAATAAAAAATCATACTCAGTTTTAATTTGTTAAATACTTAACATTTCACAGTAGTTGTTTGGAGGCCATATACAATGGTAGCAAGAGTGGCTTTCTAAAAATGCTTTGCCTCATTCTTGCTTAACCTGGCGACGTCATGAACTTCCAAGAGGGAACATATTTTATTTGCTTTACACCACCAGAGGATTTGGCCAATTATTGCTATTTGTTTAATGTTGGTGTTGACATAGTGCCTTTGCCCTGAGGAGCTCCAGGTGCTTTATAAAATTAGTCAGCAATTCACATCACAGCCTTAACGCCTGAGAGTGCACATTGAAAATAATAATGATTCAGGGAAGCTACAGCCATCCTTAACCCATATTTCTGTTTGCCCAGTGAAACAAAACAAATATGCCCAGTTCCCTAAGAGAGCTTGCAGCAAAGAGTTCTAGTGGGGCATCAATGGGAGTTTCTTTCTCATGGTAACTAAGTAAACTCTTGTTAGGAAAGTTTACCATATACCCTATAGAGCTGAGCCTTACCATACTCTGTTCTAGGACCCATACCTTCCTCAGTAAGGCATTCATTTTCTTCCGGTCTTTGCTCAAGCATCACTTTCTTATTGAGACCTTCCTTAACCATGTATTTTAAAAAGCAACAAAACAAACTCATCATCAAGCCCAGACATTCTGTATCCTCTTTCCTGTATTATATTTCTCTATAGCACATGCAGTTATCCAACATACTTACGTGGTTTTCCTTTTTATTTATCAGTCAACTCCCTCCCACCAGAATATAAATTTTATGAAGGTAGACCATTTGTCTGTTTTGTTCAGTTATGAATCTTCAGAACCTAGAGAAGTCCCTGGCAAATAATAGGTGTGCAATAAGCATTTGTGGAATGAACAAGTGGAAGAATGAATGAAGGGATGAATGAATGAATGAATGAATGAATATGCCCCAGTAGTGCAACAAGAAACAGTTGTAGTCTGTTACTGTCAATCAAATACAAAGGCAGCAAAAAAGTAAGTAAGCAAGAGTGAACTTGCATTAGACTAAAATTTCTATGATGTTCCTGACCATTGAAAATATTTATTTGGTGAAATAGAGTATTTGTCAGCGTTTTCTCTTCCATTAGTTGCAAGTAATAGAAACCCAATTTAAGCTGATTTAATAAACAAACAAAATGTCAGTGTACAGCATCTTGAAACTGAAAAAATCGAAGCAGTATAGCTGGTTTTAATGGTTGCAAGGCTTGTTTGAAGCCCTCTCATGATATGATTAAGGCATTAGAGTCTCTCTTTCTCTCTCTCTCTCTCTTCTCTCCTCCCCTCCCATCCTTCCCTCCACCCTCATCTCACTGTGTCACACTGCTTTTTTCAGACTTTCCTTATGTAGTGACAAAGAAAGCTAAAGCAGCACCAGCCACAATCTTGCCTGTAGTGATTCCTTTGACATGAGCACTTATCTCTCCCAGTGGTCCCAAGGGAGACTCAGGGCTGACTTGAGATGGGCGGACTTGGATTATAGGCCAGCCTTGAAACAACTGTTACTGGCTAATCGGGCCTCTGTGCACCCCAGCCATGGAGGTCAGTTCCATTATGTGGAGGTTGATTCTTCAAAGAAAAATCTGGGTCTGCTATCAGAATGAGAGGAAAAGAGGCAGAACGAATATGCAGAGATGCACTGTAACCAGGAAAAAAATCATATTTACAGAATATGTCATTACAATGAGGCAGAATATAGTTCTGTATCTTTTTAAGTTCTGCTTTCTTATAATATTAGCTGTGACCATGTATATAACAGCAAGTTGTACAAATTACATTTTGAAAGGAAAAGAATGAACTTGTGTCCTAGATTAAAAAGTTAAAATTTGGGCTGTGAAAAAAGTGAATGTCTACATGAGGTTATTATTACTTGTTTTTGTCTTATATAATTCTATATTATACCTTATTAATGTAGGCAAGATATTAAATTCTAATTTTCTTTTATATTTTTCAAAAGAAAACTACTTAGAATGTGCTAGAAATCCTAAAATTTTCTGTTCCAAATACTTGAATTTGAATTATATATATATTGCCACTTCTTTTTTCCTATAAAAAATAGATAGAAGGTCATAGGTAAATACAATTCACAGATAAAGTTAAATTTTATTTCAGCCATTACTTCTTGCCTTTTTTAATACCAGGAGATTTTTAACAAAGACACTAAAATTGAAGGTATTTTATCCCTACTCCTTATCATTTCCTCTCTGTTCCACAGAACAGGCAGAGCTAGAGAAAGAATGAGATAATATAGTTAAGTCAACACCCTATTAGTGGATGAACATAGAACTCACTCACAGGCAGAGCAGTAAGGAAATCAAGGTATGGCTTGGTTGGCATGAAAACACAATTTCCACATGAACCAGTATTGTTAATTTTACTGTACTGTATAAGAAAGGCATTCTTGATATTAGCTTTGATACAAGCGTTTTTACTGAGTACTCAAGGTTACTAATTTAGTACTAAGTAATTTGGTATGACTACATATCAAAGTACCCACCTTAAATCAGGAATAATTCAATTGAATATGCTAATTCAGTGTTAAAGAAAAAAAGATTTGTGGATAAGCATTTCTAAATTAGTATTTTTATTAAGGCACAATATTCTAGTATTAGTAGCTTGTCTTTTCTTTCATTCCTCTGAAATTGTGATTATTTCTAAATATTTACTTTCTAGGTAAAAGATGTGAGATATGGAAAAGATGTGAGATTAGGAAATCCTTTTCTTTCTTTGCCCAGTTAAATTGAATTTGTGATTGATATCCATTGATATCCTATCAATATCCAATCTAATTGTTAAGAATTTTTTATCTTTTTTTGATGGAATTAGTTTTTGTGGTGGGAGAGAAGACATAAAAGGTACATAACATTAATGTGCTCCTAGGATTCCAACAAATAATAATGGCATAGCAAATTTATAAAAATTAAAAATCATAGCTCAAGGGATACTGTGAGTTTTATAGGCCCTGTGCATTTTTGGCTTTGTGGGTCCCTTCTGCCATAAAAAAATACAAAATTATAGTTATAACCACATTAATATAAACATAATCTAAACTGTACTACATTGATTTTTCTTCTGATTTTTAAAGAATGCAAACATTTTCATGAGCTTTTACAAGTACCAAGGGCCCCGGGCACAGGTGGATGGCCAGGCTGACGTATGATTCACTTTTCTTTCCATCCCCAGCTTGTGGCTCTGGCCTGAGTTCCCAGATCCCGATCTCTCCTGCCATCAGTTCCGATGTCTCCCAGCAATGTCCTATACTACCACCCCCGAGGCCACTCCTATCCTTGTCCCTTTGGCCCAGGGCTCCAGGGTGTAGAGCTAAGACACTCCATCCACACCATTTCCTAGCCTGCGCGCATGGTTCTGCCTCAGTGGCTTTCTGACTACTGTGCTGTTGGACAAACTAAGCTGGCATCTTCATAGCAAAATTATTTACATTTTAAGCTGTGAACTGGGGGAAATTGGTGAGCCAACAACTGTTTTCTGCCTATTGTTCATCTTTCTAGTTTAAATGTGTTTTTGCTATTAACGGTAGTTGCTACAAGTGGAGTAGGAGGAGGTAGAGTTTGAAAAGGGGGCTGGTGTAAGAGAGTATTTGACTCCATCCACAAAGCTATACCTGAAAATTCTCAGGTTTTGTGCCCACGGTTTTTCCACGGGATTTAAAGCTATTTTACTTTGTCAGAAAGTCTTGTTCTTCGGAGATTTGTATTTTTAAATGACTGATGTTGTGAAAGAAAATGCCATCATGATTATATTTACATTGTGAATTTTTATAGTAAGGGAAAACTAGAATTTTTCATGCTGAGAGCACTTTAGAGTATTACTCAATGTCGTTCTTCAAAGTAAAATTGATGTTAGAGTATTTTTCTTGTAATCCAGATACAAAGCCAACCTATCTTTTAGCAAAGTAAATGCTCATTAATATTTAATAACAATTCCTGTTCCTTCCATTGAGCCTGACTTTTATCTAAATTTTTAGTTTCCAGTTATCCATGGTTTGGGGAAACAGAGATAACCTTGATGCATGAGTTCTGTAAACAACTCTTTCTTGAGAACCTCCTGGTTGTGAACTACCTAGATAAACTAATTTCAATGCCCATTCTTCTGCCAAACATCACTGATAAACTACCACATTTTTTAAACCTGAAAAGTGTTAGAATCAAACATTTCTGGATTGAAGACCCAGCATTGCTGCTTGCAGGCTACATGGCCTACATTTACTCCTCACATTTCTGCCTGTCTGCAGGCACTGTTCCTGGCACAAAGATGAAAAGATAAATAAGATGCTGTTCCCTCCTTCAAGGAAATTAGAATTTAAAAGAATGACGGGCAAAGGAAAAGTTATGGGAAAAAAACAATAAAAATGCAGAGGTAAAACTAGGGCATGGTGGTGTTTGGCTTGTGTCTTTACCTTTTATCTTCCTTTGTTTTATATGTAATTGGATATTAATCTCAGAAGACTGTTAACATTGCAGATGATAATGTATAAAACTTATCTAGCATAGGGCTGGGGACATGCTCATTGCACAACAGATTCCAATTCCATCATTCCTCTTTTTTTCCTGATGAAGAGTAAGTCAAAAGGAAAAGATTGAAGAAAAACAAATCATCAATTATATAACTGGTCTCTGAATGAAGAGGTAATATTATATATAAAACATGACTATTTTAATAAGAGAGTCTGTTAACATTGATCCATCCAAGTGTATCATTTATCCCAGGTATAGAAACAGAGGCTGTATCTGCTCCGTAACACAGATTATAAAAGCAAGACAAAGCAATAGACTCTTACACATTATTTTGATTAATGATCAAAATTTTCTGCTTTCATCCACACATTTGGGTGTGATGTAGAGAGTGCTATAAAATAAAGATAACGTGTTTCATGTGAAAAGAGTGTGTTGAAAGAAGAAAACTAATACTTGCGAAATACCACACAATCTCATGTCTAGAGATTGTGCCTATGTTCAGGCTATAAATTGCTGACTTGGGAGGGATTTACGTTTAGGGCACACAATGACGTTCCACACAACGTTTGAAAGAGCATTTGTAATTCAGCTTCCTAACAGCTCACCTCCCCCAGTACTCACTGTGGAGGTGGCTTCCAGCTAGTAATTTAGGATACTCCAGACTAACCAACCAGTGATGGAACAGGGTGCCCTGTGTGGTTGTAGGATCCTCTCTCTGTTGCTCCAAATGAATGTAACTAATAGTGGTGGGTTTCTTGTTTTGCCCTTTCCCTTCCGTGGTATCAGCAGCAAAGACTGTTTCTCATCAGTCTCACGTGGCCACATTAGGTTTATCTCTCGTGCTGACTGACTTATACGGTCAAATCAGAACTCTGTCCCCTCAGCCCTTCTCTTGAAATCCATATCAGAATGGGAGCGCTCATTACCAGACTTGGCGAGGAACCCTTTTTCCAACACTTCTGGCTGTCACACACCAAGGACCAAGCAACTCTGCCCACATTCCAACCAACCACGACCTTTGGCTGTCTTGTAACTTTTGCCCTCTGGCATGGGTAGAATTAGCGTCAATTGGGTAATTCAATCCCTGAGATCCTTCTTCCATGAATGAGAGAATCCAGGAATTTGCTGCCAGTTGCCTTTTCTCGTGCCCAGTTTTCTTTGGTGCAGGGTGCTGAATAATGACAGTCTATTTCCACACCTCCCTCCTGCCACTACAGAATTTATGGTCTGCATGCCCCAGTTGTGAAGCTGGCGTGTACAATTTTGTTGCCACAGGCCTGTGAATGTTTAGAATTGCGTGTTTGTATTTCCAGGGCTACAGTTTGAAAACCGAAGGAGCAAACAGATAGCAAACAATTCGCAGGTCAAGCTGCTACTGCTTCCTTGTTTAGAGAGCTGATTTTATGTCTGTATGTTCCATACTCAGATTCCCACATAGCTTCTGTTTTTCTGACCTTCATTGCTTTGGTTAGATGCTTTCAAGTGGGTTTTCCTTTAAGAAATCTCCAGAGAGGAAGTGTTTACATGAAGTGATAGGTGAGCGAAGTTTGCCTAATGTGAAACCTCAGAAACTTTCCTGCAAGGGAAAGGTCTGGCATGTGGGTGGGCCCTCTTCCATGCAGACAGACGGGAATGTGGCCAGGCAACCAGGAGACACGTGGACTTGTGACCACCAGGACAGGCACCTAGCTAGAAAACTCCCAGCAGCTGGGCATGTTAATGTTTTCTGAATGAACTAGCAGCCATTTGACCTCTCTAAACCTCTCTTGAATTACTTTTATGTCGTTGTAGTCATCTTTTTCACCCTTCAAAAATTCCTCCATGTGGATGTCCTTAATAAAACCCCTTTTGCCCACTCTCTCCTTGATGATGAATTCAATATTAATGTAGATTTCACTCATCAGTGAAAAAAATCACCATGACCTTGGTGAGACTATTTCTATTCTGTTTGGTTTTTCCCTAAGAATTTGTTCATTCAAACAAGTATTTGAGCCTCAGTGGATCCATTTGTACATTTTAACAATTAGGATGAACCTTAAAATGATTGCTAAAATGTGCTCATAAAATTCGGATAGCATAAACCACTGTCCCTCTTTCTGTCTCTCCAAACTTTTGGGAGGATTAATTCACTTCAACATGCCAGCACTTGAGTATAGAATTGTTTATTTCCGTGTCACTTCATGACGAAAGCCCGGCTGGCGTTATCTCAAATGATGCAGCTGGCTATTAATTGAAGAAAACTCCTCTGTCACTCCTCAGTCAAACGTGATCTGATTCAGCAGATCCTTTTCAGATTCATCCCTCCTTTTATCCCAGAAGAACAAATATAAATGACTGTCACTTGGCTCTGCGTGCAATGGATCGTAAATTAGATGGCAGCAGGCAGACAGATTGCATTAATGCTTTCTGGACTTTTCTTCTCAATTGATTTTTATATCTGGAAGAGGCTTGGACATTTCACTTGTGAGGCTTTCATGTTTTCCAGTAGAAGGAATATTGTGGCTTGTCTATGTTCTTGTAGACTGCATAACTAATTTTCAAACTACTTTCAACAAAATTTCAAATTATAGTACCTGTAGGGCAGGTGCTGGTGTTCTGTGAGGTGATTGTTTTTCTATCCTACTTGACTGCACAAGCACAGGTTGTATTTTAAATAGAACCTCAAGAGAGGTTTGTTCTGGAATTTAAAAATGTATAAACATGTACTAAATAAATAGCACATGGTGTGCCACAAATTTTTGATGAATGCATTTTATAATTCTTAAAATACAAAACTGCTTGATGTGAGGACATGCTATGGTTTGTTAAAAATCGTGGAATCTTTCTATAATATGAAATTCAATGCAGAAATGAGGTAGGAGAATTCTTGTGGGAGTGCTAAAATAGTACATCAATTTGATCCTCACTGGATATGAGAATTCACCAATTATCTTATCCTGTGAAAATATGTTTCAGTACCAAGGGCCTCTTTTATGCCCTTCTTCTATCCCCATGTCTGCACTCTCTGTACAATGTGTTTGTGTTGGGTGCTGAATGACTAGTCATTATTATGCACTGAGCCCTGGAAATGAACTTAAGACAGCAAAATCAAACCTTGTCAGGAGTAGGGTGTCTGTGAGGGATTCAATGGAACTTTAGCAACAGGGACTAGAAAAGAAATCAGAACCTGGCAGAAAAAAAATAGCACTGGGATACTAGGAGAGACCTGGGAGAACTAGCTCATCCCCAAAGGCTGGTCTTGGGAGTCATTAGAAGAATAGTATCAAAAGGGTATAAGAGAGCCTGTCTTGAAAGAGGCTGTCTTGGGTTACAGGAAATCCAAAGCTAGAAGAGGCAACAAAACTTAGTGGTATGAGGTTATCCTAATTTGAACATCTGACACAGGGTCTAGTGTCCATGAAGTAGATCTCACAGATTGGAAAACCTGGAAAAAAGAGTAGATCATGCAGCGGCCAGTAGTCACACCTAGATCCAGACCTGAGTGGCATGACCTAATTGCAGCTGAAGTTCTTACTTCAGGTGGGTCCTGCCCAAGCAGGATTCTTTCATGAAGTCAGATAGGCCGAGCCTGCAGTAAGTAGATTCAGTTGAAGAGATTGTAAAGAACTATAAGTTGATACACCTGCAAAATATAAAAAACAGTTTTTAGGAAACCATTGATATTAAAAAGAAATGGCAATCACATCTGTCAACCTAATCATTATATGCCCTTTCTACACAATCTGAGAAAGTATTCAGCCAAAGACGTATTCCTTATACAAAGGGGGAGAAGATGGTGTCCCATGGGAAATTCCTTCTCCTATTGTAAACTGGCAGACAATTTCCATGAAAACTGTTTTACTCATGTGGGCATTATCTGAGCATAAAACTAAGGATTTGAGGTCTGAAATGTAAATGTATATTTATTTTGAATATTTGCCACATATTTGTAGACTGGGGGTTGAAGGAAGTTCTATTCTAAAAAGATGTCTTCTGACTAATTTTCTTCATTTGTAGAAACAATCTCTGTCTTGGTAATATTTAATTTCTAAACTTTGGTGTCATGTTATACTTTTAAAATTCTTGCTTTGAATTCCCTGTAATACTTACCATGAGAGCCAGTCAGAATAAATGCTACGTATTGAGTGCCTTCTACTTTCTGAGCACTATTCTAAATTCTAGGGATGAAGCAGTGAGCAAGATGGAGTTCCCACCCTAAAAGAACCTAGTAGAAGAGTGGGAACCTACGTAGACCCTTGCAATTGTCACAATATGGTTGTATCTTATTTCTTCAGAAGCTGTTACTACAGGCATCACTTTCTTTAAATTCTGAGACCTCTGACATGACTTAGCTTATGCCAAAACTGATGAGAATTAGAACTTCCTAAGAAGATTGAAATAAACCTATAAGATACAAAATAACCCTACTACCAAACCCGAGTCAAGACTGGATTTTCAACTTGCTTTTCTCAGCACAGTGATAATGACAGAGGAACATAGAGATTAATGGAGAGCCTTTGGAACAAAAGAGATTTCAAAAACTGCCAGTTTGTTAGTGGACTTGATAATCCCTGCTACAACGTGTTTAAAGAAGTTTACTTAAGATTGCTCCTATAAGTTAAGGCTATAAATGGTTTAAATGAGGGAGGATGTGGCAGCATTGAAAATCTTTCCCTTCCTTTGTGACTATAAGAATTCACAATGAGCAGTAGGGAAAGAAGGAACTAGAACTTCGAATGAGCTTATGTGTGGGCCCTCATTGTTCCAGGACTTACAAAGGGCTACACTATCATCATATTAAACAAATGGCTCCTACTCCTGTGCCAGCTTAATTGCCAGCTTGGCTCCTGAACAAAGAAATCACGACTGAGGCAAAACATGTTTGCTGTTGAAAGCAAAACCCCCTTAGAGCAAATTTTTAGGTTTTTTTTTTTTTTCCATTTATTTTTTTTAAACTTGTAGAAATAGACCTCTTTTTGAGAAAGTGATGTATGTATCCTTGTGCTGTTAAATTCCAGCATAGAATACATGCTTTACGTATTTAGGCAGTAATACTGAATTATATACTAATGACTAAAGATAAAAGGGAGGGAAGGATAGGACAGTACGTGTCAAAATGCCCAATATAACTACACAGAAACAAAATGTGCTTCTCCACAAGTTGCATGTATACGTCACATCTCAAAGTGTAGTTCCCAGACCAGCAGCATCAGCATCACCTGGGAGCTTGTTAGAAATGCAAATTCTCTGGTCCCATCTCAGGCCTAATGAATCAGAAACTCTGGGGGAAGGCCCAACAACCTGCTTTTTTAAAAGACCTCCAGGTGATTCTGATGTGTGCTATACTCTGAGACCCACTGATGCAAAGAATAGCACAGGACAAATGTAGGCTGACAAAACCAGTTCTACTCTTCTTGAAATGAATTTGACAATATTTAGAAATTTGGGGAAGGGTACAGAAATCTATAGTTTGTGTGTTTGTGTTAGCAAAACCCAATGTTAGGAAATATGGATTAGATTTTTTTCCACCTGGTTTTATTATTTTATGTGTTTTTTTTTAATTAAGAAGCAGAGAGGTGCAATTGAGCTATTTACATAATTTTATAGGAATAATGGAGTTAGTTCTAGCAGAAAAGGGTATCTCATGGAAAAACTTCACTAATATTCTGTCTAGACATATATTCTTTTTTGAGGCAGGAAACACAAAAGAAAATTGGCTTCTTCATCAGTTCAAGGAAATGGTGTTTTAATTCTGTAGAGAAGTAATTTCATTTTCTTGGAGAAATGGGTAGACCAATATTAGTAATTTAATTCTCTTCTTAAATACAATGGGGGTTGCTACAGATCTTACCAAGGCTGACAGAACTGGAGTCAAATAGATTTAAATCTAACTAGCGATTGGGATTTTTTGGGGGTGGGGAGAGAATGGATCTATATAGCAGGGAGGTTCTTTGTAATAAGCTGACAGCTAATTATCATGTACTATTTCCTGCAGTACTTTGATGAGATAGCTAAGGGCATAAACAGAAATCTGAACTCTGCACATAACTGTATGCAGATTCATTTATTTAACAAATATTTCTGGAGCACCTATCATGGGCTTCTCACTCTCATGGGCTGGGATTGTTACAAGTGAGCAAGGCAGCCACAGCCATGATTCTTATGAAGCCAGAGGTCCGATAGCAAAGCTAAATAAGAAAATGGCAATTACAGTGAAGTGTACTAACTTTCAGGATGACACAGCATTCCGTATGCTATCTGTGAGCAGCTCTCCTGGACTTAAGGGCACTTGCATGGGGGTGGTCAAGAATGGTTCACAGAAGAGGCACTAAAGTCTATAAATATAAATCAGCCAGATGATGGACAGAGCAGGCAGAGAGAAGAACATATGTGATGTTCAAAGGTAGAGAGTTCTTGACACCATCTCATTACTGAACTCAATTCCATATGGTAGGGCTTGGGGTGCAGGGGTCAGTTGCAGAGGGTCTGGAGGATAATAGCAGATGAAGCTGCAGAGAATATAGGGAACAGAAAGCAGTGGTGGCCTTCCTAGCAATGTTAAGGATTCTGGGAAATGGGAAGCCTTTAAGGTTCTGGAATTTGCACTGTAGAGACTAGAATGGGGAAGGACAAAGCTGGAGGAAGGGAGACAGCGGGGACATTGCTGAAATGATTCAGACAACAAGTGCTCATAGCTTGGACTAACAACAAGGCAGGGATGGAGTGATGTGAAAAGATTTAGGTAATAGGTATTTAGGAAATAGAATCAGTGGGAACTTGAGATTCATTAGGTATGAGATTGAGGGACACATAGACGCCTTGAAAAACTAGATGAATAGTGGGTCATTCACTGAGCTTGGGGGCCAGGGAAAGGAAGTAGTTTGGGGGTGAAATGATGTGTTCTATTTGGAGAAGCAAGGTCTGTGAAATCTGAGGTTAACCAAGTAGAGATATTCAATAAACTCTTGGGAATGCAGTGCAGGCCTGGAGCTCAAGTGAATTGGGCTCTTCCCTCAGTCCTCTCTGTCCTTGTAAATACTCTCCAAGCTTTCTCACAGTAGAGGCTAAAGCCTAAGAACTTTACGGTCCTTGGTTACTCCCATAGTAACTGGGCACTACTCTTGATGCCAGTTTTCGTGCTAAGTAAATTTTAGAGCTCCAGAATTTTTCTGCAAAATATCCTAGAAGGTAATTTGGCTTATTCTATGAAACCTACCTACCAACTAACAAGACCTGTTACCTTTCACCTGGGATTTTATTTCAACAATGGAAAATCAGGAGAACTAGGATAATCTGACCCCATTTTGAGCACTCTATCCTCATTTTCATTAGGGATCACTTCCCTGTAATAGGAAAATGTAAATTATATACTATATGTTTTGGTGAAATCAACACTGAAAAATATCTAGGTGAATATAATAGCTTAGATGGTAAATAAGTGTTCCCATTTTGAAAAAGAAGGATTATGTTTATCAAACAACTTTTCTTAATTTTATAGTAATGGTATAGCATTGCATTTTTAAATAAAATATTGAAATAAAAATGTAAAATAAAAGAAAATGGAAGTTTTCTTTTAGCATGTCAGAGAAGTGGTTGAAGGCCATCTGTTTACTGAATAGTTATATATACAAGTGATAATTGTCAAAAACTAAAGAAAAATCTCATATAAATTATAAAGCATTCTGTAAAGTTTTACCTAAAGTTTTCTCCATAATTATGAAACTTCTTTACTTTTAAGAAACCACAGATGGTCAGAAAAAATTAATATAAAGGCATATAAATTTCAACTAGCCTTGAGGAATAAAGAACAGGAATTATCAAAAAATAAAAGAAATAAAAAAAAAATAAAAAAAATCAAGCAGAACCTTGGAGGTATAAATAAAAAAAAAATAAAAAAAAATAAAATAAAATAAAAAAATAAAAAAGAACAGGAATTATCAACACAATTAAAGATGGCCAAATCCTATTAATGTTTTCAAATTACAAAATTAGAAGAGTTTGGAGGCATGAATAGTTTATTTCTGAGGACATAGTCTTTTTAATAATTGCATTACTTTGGTCTACTCAGTAGATAATTGAACCTAGTAATGACATTCCACATATAAACTTTTTTTCCTAATTAATAATTGGAAGCTTCTATTTGAAATATAAACTTTATGCTCATACAAAATGTAGATGATAGCTAGACAGGTTGGGGTTTGACCAAAACTATCAAAGCTTGTTTTCTGGAAATTTCATCTTCTTTTCCTGTGCCCTTTGTCCTAGTTTGGTCTTCAGAACCCTGATTCTCTGTAATACGTGGATTATTCCAGCCAACAGTGTTTATCCTCATGTCCTATCGTAGCTTTTGTCTTCACCAATCAGTAAAATGTATGCATGCACACAGACACACACCCATACATGTATATTTAGCCATTCAGTAAATTGCATTAAATCTTCTGTAAACTTCAGATAAGCCTGCTTAAATTCGGGGTGGGTCTTACTGTAGCTTACCAAATGGTTTATATACCAAGTATATATTTTGTCATAACATATGAAGCAATATTATATTTAAAAATGACATCTTCATGTAGGATGGACCAAATTTATGGTGGTAAACATTAGATTTAGTTCATTCACAAGGAATATAGACATACAGATTATCTGTGTTTTTCCATGGTGTCAGGCAGTGCTGAAGGTATACAGTAAATCTCGTATTAAAGAGAAAAGAAAGCCTTTTAAAAATTCTATAAAGGGTCAGTTGAATAAAATAAAAAATGGGCCACAGAAGCTTAGAGATTTGGAAAAAGTTGGAGGAGTTAAATATTGTAAATGCATAGAGCTAAGAAATCTTAATTGGAATTAGACCTGGGTAGTTCCAACAATCATGTTGAAATTATTCAAAGTAGCTAAAACTACTCTTTCTACTCTCATACATTACAGATAGAACTGTGTATGTATTTGATATACTCCATATTTGTGTATCCAAATTACCATGTCCATGATCTATTGTTTTGGGTTTTTTTGCATCCTTACTATTTCAAAATTTAATCCACTTAGCCTTTTACTTTGATATTTCCTCTCTTTTATACTTTCCTCTTTTCACTCCCAACATTTTTTTTCTTCTTTTTCTCCATGGCTTCTTTCTCTTCATGAGTTTTAAAATTATATTTTCATCCACACCTTGAAAAATATTTCTATTCCTTGTTTTAGACACTATAATTATTTCAAAGCACTTTGGTTACACATCTGCCCAGATTTTTCTGCTGCCAAGTTCCAGTCAGTAGTCTTTAAGGCTGGAAAGAGATCAATTTCTTCAGCATAGCCCAGCCCAAACAATGTTCTATTATTTTACTATATCAACAGGTCACATGTGCTGATATTGTTCAGGTATTTATAGAATCTTTGCATTTATAGCTCCTCTGATGCCTTTTAAAAGTATATTGGCTCCTATTGTATAAAATAAAAATATTTATTATAAGTTGTGGCAGATAGTGTTTATGACAGTTTTATAGCCCACATGTTAAAGCTAAAAGGGAAGAAAATATGCTACTTTGTTGTATTTTTCCAGTGATTTATGTAAGTATTTACTCCCTTTAGGAAAATTTTGAAACAGTGATGCTGATCATATGGCCCAAATAAGTATCAGCTTGATGTACTTTCACACATATTATCTCATTTTTTTTTTTTGCATCTTGCAGGTAAAGATTTGATTTCTTTAGAATCACAACACATTGTTGGGCAAATCAACAGAATGAAATTTAAACTTATACTATCAAATTTAAAAAGCCTCTACATGTATTTTCCAGAACTAATTCTCACTCTTTAAATCATCTGAGAACTTTTAAAATCTGATACATGGACCAGACACCCATGCCAATGACATTGGTTTTTCTGGGGACAGGACCTAGATGACTGTACTTTTTAAGGTCTCCCATGACTCCAGTGCTGTAAAGGTTCATGGACCTTCACTTAGAGAATTTCACTTAGAGAACCATCCCATTCAAACCAGGCCCAAATGTCTCTCAGTCCCAGGCCTCATCAATGCTACTATTGCTTTGACCCTGCCTTTTCTCAAGCTAGAAATTGCCAGAATTTCCTGACAACAGTCTTTGTATGATTCAATTTATGGGCCAGAACTCATCTTCATAACAAGAGATTGTGATATGTAAATCCACAGCCTACAGTCTCATTGCCTATAGATAACCCAAACACCTTAACTCAAGAAGTCCTGCATGGTGTAACTCTTTCAGTTGCAGATTCACCCCAAAAGCCCCCTTGGTGATGGGGTGCTCATGTGCACATACTGTTCTGCTCTTGTGGAGAGAGTCCTTAACCCCATTCCCTTCCCTGGAAACTGACCTTCCAAAACCCAGCTGAAATAGTACCTCATCTAAGACACTGTCCCTTGTTCTCCAGGAAGAATTAACTGCCACATCCTTGGGGCTCTCTTAGCACTTTGGCTTCCCCTTTATTAGAACAATTATCATGCAGGTAAAATGGTTTTTCCAGTTAATAAAATGAAACTATATGCAATACAATATATTTGTTTTATGCTCATTTAACTCACAGGGGGAAATATCCATATTTTAAGGCTCAAGGATTTTAAAAATATAGTTGATCAGATAAGAATATTATTTGCTTGCTTGTTTTGTTTATTTTTGCTTTTTTGTGCTTCCAACAAAATTCCAGTTGAGAGAGAAAATCAATCCCTGGAAAATATGTCTAAAATATAAGAGAGAGAAGAATTCCAATAAAAAAAAATAAGAGAGATTTCAATTAATATGTGAAAAGCATTTCTTAATATACATACAATGCTTATTTTGCATGAGTTATTTATACAAACTGTTGGAGAAGAAATAAAACTTTTAAATTTGGGTTGCAGGGGAGGATCTGTCACGTTTTTAGCTGATTGAAATGTCTACTGTTTTCAAAATCTGCCCACATGATTTTTAGATGTGACTTAGCTGTGATTGCTGACTCAGATTTTTACCTTTTAAGAAATAGTTGTGCTTTTCCATACACACCATCAAACAAGAAGTAAGGAATGACATTTTAGAGTAAGAAAATAAAAGCACATTCACTAGTGAGCATCAGAATCACGGGAAAAGGGCAAAGAAACACACATTACTGGGCTCCTTAGCCCAAGTTTTCGATTCTGTAGATCTGCACTAGAAACCCTAGTTTTGTGCTTCTATTATACCCTCAGATGATTCTCATGCTGCTGATCTGAAGACGACATTTTGATAATTATATTAACAATTTTATTAATAGTTAAATTTTCACTGTAACGCATATATCTGTTGACTGACAATGAATAGCCTGATTGTGGCCAAACACTTGAGTGTTTCTAAATATCCATACATAGTCATAGACCCAGAGAAGCAAACCACACCTATATTAAGAGTGTTTTCTTATTGTTATTTGGCCTACTTTTTAGTATATTTAATTATATCAATCTTGGAGGGGAAAAACTGTTTTTCTAATCTTGGCATCATGGATTTTCTAAAACAATAGATTTTATCTTAAATCTTTGGATTTTCATTCTTTGGATAAATATAAGCATATGAGTTCCAGGCAACTTCTCAGTTTTTAAAAATTTAATAAAATTGATAAATTTTGTCAATAAACTCGGAGGATCTCATTTCCTTGCAGAAATATTCTAAAAATAAATGATGAAACTTATAACTGCTGCATTTTGAAAATTCACCAAAATCATTCTATAAATATTAGAGGCATGCTATTATCTTTACTATGATATTGGCTATAAACTTGTATTATATGAAGACAATACATTGGACAAATCATATCCTATTACTGCCTAAGGAAATAAAAACAATAGGCATGTGGTGTCTTACTTCTGTACCATTTATAGTATTTGTTAATATCTTTTAATAACTTGTGGCTGAGAATGATGCACTTTAGGCTGTCGGGGAGCTTGGAGAAATTAATGGATATGCCCAAACTGATCAAAGAACCTGGACTAGACTGAAGTCTGAAGACTCCCAATAACTTCTCATTATCCCACCATCTCCTTAGATGGTCCAAGCATGCTATGCTCAGTCTGGGGAAGGAAACAGAGTCTCCCCTAGAACATCCAGAAAGGAATGCAACCCTGCTAACACCTTGATTTTAGCCCTGACTTGTGTCAGACTTTCAACTTACAGAACTATAAGAAAAATAAAATGTTTTGTTAAGTCACTAAGATAATTTGTTGCACCTGGAATAAAAACTAATCACAGAGGACACAGAAAATAGTCAAGAAAAATAGATAAAATATATTGTATGTTGGATATTGATATAAGTCAAGGAGAAAAGTAAGTCAGGGAATGAAATAGAAGTATCAGCAGAGAATGCAGTTTTAGATAGGGGAGCTTTCCATGTGGACATTTGTGTAGACTTGAAGGAGGCACAAGTAAAGAACATTTCAGACAAAGGGAATAGAAGGCCAATGTCTCAGTCCAGGACAGTGACCTGCATGACAAGATTCTGAATATCAACATTAAAAGAGCAATTCCTACTATACAATATCCAAACTTCCCCAATAACCATGTGTAAAGATTTAGCATAGTGGCTCAAAACTCTACAAATGGCATTCCAATTTTACTGTAAAAGGAAGTAAACAGCCTTGTCTAAATGACATTGGTCACTTTTTCATATTTGCTGGAGAATACATGAAGAAATTTGTACCATATTTAAAGAATATGAATTCTTAAAATATCTTACAATACCTTATTGTTTGGTCTAAGAGACAACCTGAAGACATCTAATGTCTGAGTCCTTTTGGACCATGTACTCAGGCCCATTATCATCCAACAGCTTATAGTACTTCAAAGGGATCTCAGACTATATTTGAACTCAGACGATATTAGTGCTGGGGGGAAAAAGCTATTGTAGTTATTTTTTTTTTAATTAAAGACTGATTTGCATATGCTAAATAAACTAAATTTAACAACATTCACTATTAATCTTGATGAAATTGTCTACTGATACTTCTAAGTACAATCATTCCTAATCTATGGATTTAACCCATGAATTCAAGCAAGAATCAAAAATATTTTAAAAAGGAAAAAAAGAAACAAGGATTTTCCTGAACATGTACAGACTTTTTTCCTTCATGTTATTCCCTAAATAGTACAGTATAGCAATTATTTACATAGCATTTGCATTATATTACATTTTATAAGTAATCTAGAGATCATTTAAAGTATATGGCTGTGTGTAGGTCCTGTGCAAATACTAGGCCATTTTACATAAAGGACTTGAATATCTATGGCTTTTGGTATCTGCAGGGGGTCCTGGAACCAACCTCTCACAGATACAAAGGCCAAGTCAATGGTTTTATATCCTTTTAAGTACCTGGAAGAAAAAACTGGCTGGCTGATTTTTTTTTTTAACATTTTATTATATCATATATTTTAATTTTTAGAGAAAAGAGAATAGAAATTTTGTGATCTGTGTCAGTAGAAATGTTAATATACAAAGCAAAGAAATGCCCAGGTAATTATTGATGTCATAATAAACATTCTGCAATGATGCTTCATGGGAAACATGCCTTACCTTGATACTCAAAGAGTGATGAAGCAGCAGCATGAATGTGACCTGGGAGCCTGGTAGAAATGCAGATTCTTGGACCCTACCCCAGACCTGCTGGGTCACAATCTGCATTCTAGCCAGATCCCAGCTGATTCATATGCACATTTGGTGTGGGGAGCACTGCACTGGGGCAATACCAGAGACTCCCCTTTGGAAGCATGCCACCCAGTATTTTGTGTTTTAGATCCTGACAGGTCCACATGAAATCACATTATTTTAAATAGACTCCTCTAGCTACAAGGAAGTAGGTCGATAGTGTGATGCTTTTGGAAGTTTTCCAACTCTTTTGGCCATATATTGTTTATATTTCAAAACCTTAAATTGGTCAACATATTTTTAATGATATAGTAGTTTAAGTTGAGAGGTGAAGGGTACAGAAGTTTAATTAGTTCACAGGAAGGTATATTGTGAATACAGAGGGAGACAAAAAAGAAAACAAACTTCTTGTTAAATCAAGATTTCTGAGTTGAAAGAAGACACCAATGCCCTCTGGTTCAGCAGAGAACAAGCTATGATGTGATCCTTCAAAGGCCAATGCCTGTGTCCCCTGTTGCTGCTCTCCCAGACAGTATCGATGTCTTATTGGCTGGTTTTGTGTTGTTGGCATGGTCTTGCTTTCACTGAATCTTCTGCCTCCCTAAAATTTCCAAGTACTGTTGCTCCTACTGTGAAGCTTGGACACACATGGGGCCAGTGAAATTCCGTTTTCATGTATCACTCTTTTGTATCTGTCACCATTACACCTGTTCCCTATGCTTTCTATTCCTTAACTACCCTTACACTATTGCATCTCTTTTGCTGTTCTAGTGATCCTCTTTAGACTAGCTTCTATCTTATAACATTCTTTTTTTTAATTTTATGGCACAAAGGAAAACAAAAATTTCTGCTATGATCCAGTTAGCTCAGAGCACCATAGATATATATATATTTTTTTTTTTGGTCATTCTGGGCATTATTTGTCAATAAATGTGACTTTAGATTACATAGACTCTTTCGCTGCCACATCCAATTGTTCTCACCTCATGCACTTAATTAAAAGTGCTCAGCTCAGGCACCATCTCCCTCCCTCTTGGTAGCTGCTCAATTAGATGTTTCTGTTTTAGACAAAGGGCAGGACTTCAAATGCATCCCTATTTAATTCTGTTGCATTGTTATATTTGGGCCTTTATGCTCTTTTTATACGCTGATCCTGTTGTTCATTCTGTTAGTTATCCTTCCCAGTTTGAAGTCATCGTATTCTTTTCCCAAACCACATTCCTTTACCTAATAACATCTGTCATTGCTCCCTCCATCCTTCTTAAACAAGCTTTGTCATATGTCTGATAGGATCTCTATAGCTGATTTTTACTCAGTATGGATTTGTTTTCTGGCACATGCGTATGTGTTCTTCACTATGTCACTTAAACACCATGCTCCTATTAGATTACCAACAGTCTTCTGTTTCTTCTTTTCAGTTTTGCTTACCTTTAAGTATAAGTTTATGTCTTTGACTTTAGCTGGATGATGGTGGTTGATGGCTGATGGGCGGCTAATACAAAAGGAGGAGTTGAGGATGTGGTGTTTCAGATATAATAGAAGAATGTTTAAGAAATATCTTTTAATGAATAATATGCTAACTTTTGTTAGCAGAATAGGGGGTTCAAATGAAAGTAGAGGCACATCAAAGAAGGCCATAATTGGCTTATTCTTTATGTTTCTAGCCCATAGTGATTGTATATTAGCCAAGTATCTTGCATTTGATTTTAAAACAAACCAGAAGTAGATGGCTCAGAAATTGATGACTCAATAAAATCATTGATAAACCCCTTGCTACAGTGGCTTTGTTAATTAACTATCTGAGACAGCAGAATTAAAACAGAAGGAATTGGTGTAACATTTAGAAGCAAGGCTATAACATTTTTCCTTTCAGCTGCAGACACCTTAATTCCTTAAGCATATAACTTTTTTGAAGTGAATAGGTCATATTTTACTTTGCAATGAAGGCTTGAAATACTGGAAGGTTCACTTTATCTCATCAGGATCGAGTACATTAGGCTTCATCCATTCTAGTTTCTCTCAAATGCTAGAAGGATAACGTTCAAGTAAACGTCTTCTTTGCCTGCTATAATATACTTTTCTGTGGTGATTTTTAAAAAAGGAATCATTTGTAAAGATAGTGCTAGAAAATGGATAGTGTTTTGAATATTTTAAAAGCCTTATAGGATTTTTTTAAAAAAGCATGTTATAAAAAGTATATTTAGTACCATCCAATTTTTATAAATTTATGCATTGGCTTATTCATAGTCAGAAGGAAAAGGACACATGTATGAACATACTCATGTGCACACACACCATAACCACCACCAAACTGTTCAATGATTATTTCAGAGTAAGTAGGATTGCAGATACTTCTAAATAGTCACATTTTTGGTCTATATTTTCTGTTCTAAGCTCTTCTTTTAGCATGAGAAGAAAAAAATAATGCTTAATTAAAAATTTCCCCAAAAGCATTCTTTATAATAGTGAAAAAGGGAAATGAACAAAATGTCTATTAATAGGATGGCTACGTAAACAAAAAAGAACAAGTAAGAAATAAAATGAAACAATGGGAAAAAATTCCCATTGCTATCATAAAGGTTAATCCACATTCAGATTTCCTGTGGTTTTAGATAACATAATAAGCCAACTCCCTAAAATAGCAAACGTTATAGATAATCAAAATATATATGAGTTTAGCTTTCCTAAACATTAAAATAAAGATGGGAAGAAAAAAATGCACTGAAACAAGTATACACTTATTTTGGAAACATATCTTCTAGGTATAATGTTCTTTACTCAAACCACCAGTAGAATGGTGGCCAGCAGACGTCAGTCTGTGTCTTTTCCTGCATGGTCCTTAGCTGTCATTGAGTGCCTGCAGAGAGCCATAGAGAGATTTGAGGGAATCCACTTCCATGAGTCTGTTTGCCTGTAGTATTACTTGAGAATGTTTACCTCTGATGCATACTGCAGTGCTCCAGGGTGTAGCACAAGGCACAGGAAGCAATGGAATGACTTTTCCTGCACATCTAATTTTGATGGCTCTTATATGATGGTTCTTATAAAGTGAAAATGTTTATGACTACAAGAGTGTGCTTTTGTTAAAAGGAAATATCTTTTTTTTAAAGAGAAACTTATTAAAATTATTAAATAGTTTTCATAGGGGCAGACTTTTTTTCTACTTTCAATGTTAGTGAGCGACCCTCTGTGATTTTAATACAACTGAGGTCTTCCAAGAAAGAATTTAGTGCAGAATAAGATGCACCACCTAATCTTGTAAGAAACCCTATGCAATGGACCAACCCTAGGGCAGATATGAAGCTCTCTCAGAGACTGTATAGGAAATCCAGTCATGTGAAATTCAAATGGAAACAGAGAACTCCATTTTAGAGTTCAAGTTGCATAAATATCCTAGAAATGTTTTAATGGTTCAAAACTGATATTTGGTAACTGTATAAATTGTGTTAGATTATAATAATTTACAAAATATGTCTACAATGTTAAGGTACAAAACACTAGGATGGATTTTAAAGCTCTGTGTGGACCACAAGGCTTCTGGTTTTGCAGGTGTACTTTGATTTACATCTTTTCAGTTTGGGGAGCAGGTGTGTGTGAGCAAAATGTAAAATAAGGTAAGAGGGGAAGAGAAGTGAATGAGTGAGTGAGAGAGAGAGAGAGAGAGAGAGAAGCAAAAGATAAAAAGCCATTGATAATGGCATTGGGTGACATTCATTTCAAAAGCCACATACCCCAATTTAGAAGATTTGCATTTAGGACTAATTAAATTATAAGCTAATTGAGCAGGGACTGAGTTAAACCAACTGACAGTGCTTCATAAATATTCATACTAACAATGATAGAAGATGTTCTGTTTCAAGGCTAAAAACTTTTTCTAGACTGCCTGCCTTGTGAATCTTAGAAAGTCAATGTTGTTCCATTTCTGAATTTTTCTATTTTAAGGATAATTCTTACTCAGGTTAACAGAAACACTCTTAACTCTGTAGTGGCAGAGCCCCTCTGTAAATTGAGGAAGTTCTCCATGTGTAATGCACTGAAAATGGCAGGCATTTCAGAATTACATCTTGTAGCTTGTTAATGTGAAATGGCATAAGCAATTTCACTGCACCATAAGATTCTTTGCCTGGAATTCGCACTTTAATAACAGCAAGTGTTAAAAATTGCTACTGATTTCTCTAGCTCTCTTGGAAATAAAATGGTCTTCTCAAATTACAGCATTGGTACATTAAGAGTTACTCTGGTGGCCTAAATGAGTAAGTTACTGTGCAGCTTAAACATCTGGCACATACCCGGGAGTAGCTCAGGACTGGGGACATCGACCTCGCCAGCTACTCAATTGTCATTTGTGTAAAACAGTGGGTAGTGAGGCTGTTTGTGTGTGGCTAGCAACTGTCTCTAAGTCTTGGGTTTATAGGAGAATAAAGTGCACTCCAGTACCATGAGCATACGTATGTGACTATTTGCCTTGATTCATAAGACTTGCTTTAAAAGTACACTTCAAATAAACACCCTTTTAAATTTAATTTTTCTCACATTTCTATATGGTTAATCTTAGTTCAAGAATAAGTATTTAAATGATAGTCATTCAATGGACTATTCCAAGTAAATTTTAATTTTTTTTTCTTCTAAGGAGCTGAACTGATTCACAAGTATACTTTCCATTAGCTCTGTTTTGGTTCAAGTGTAATATATTTTTTTATTATTTATTTATGTATGATGAGGCTTTTGCACTCCTAGTATTTATTTTTCTAAATTGTAAATACAGGAAGTTATACAATGTTCTATAATAATTCCAAAGTTTACTTCTCTTTTAATCTCAAGGAAAGCTTTTTCTATTCATTCAGAACTCTGTTTAATGTATCTGACAGCCAGCTACACCTTATTTGAAATGTAAATTAATGTAAAAACTTTTTACATTGTCCATAAATGATCAGCTACTGTCTTCATATCTTCAAGTTCATCAATAGTCAACATTCACCCTTTAATGGTGATCAAATATTTAACTGTTTACTATGTACCAGATACTTTTCTACCTTCTGGGAAAGACAGATCTAGAATTACAAGTGTATCAAGTATTATAACAGAGAGTTGGAAGGTGCCTCAGATCAAATAAAAGGATAGTATAAACGTAATTATAGAAGTGGGATTGATGAAGTGGGATCAATTGTAGAAATGGGATTGATGAGGATAGTGTTAGAAAAGGCAACTTTGAAAGAATTAACCAGGAAGTCATGGAATGTGGAGTGTTGGAAGATGGGAAAAGAGAATATTTGGCAAAAATGGGCAAAGAGTATATTTGATATTTACTCAAAAAGAACTTAGAGGCCAGTGTTGGCTGGTGAAGAATGGAGTGCTGAGGGGCAAGTGTTGACTGGCAGGGCCAAGTGGGAGGCCATGTCTATAAGTGAAGGTAAGAGATGAGGATGACCTGGATTAGGAAAACAAACAAACAAACAAACATTCTGTCTTTTAACCTGCAAAAATGACTGTTGGCTCTGTCTCTCCTCCATACCAGGCTTGAGGTCCCCATGTTACCAGCAAGATTCTGGGCAGTCATGCATCTATTTCCATTTTGATTCTGAGTTGGCTACTTCATGCAAGATGAGCCAAGTCTCTCTGACGCAACATAAGAACACATTTCTGTAGACACAGGACACCTTCTGCTCCCTCCAGCCACTTTTTCCCCAGGTCTTCCTGCCTTAACTCCCCTTCCCCCATTCTCAGTGGCACGTCATTCTCCATTGCTGTCCCAGTTCTGCCTTTGTTTCCTGTTTATTTTGCAGTGGAGATTTTTGAGTAATGATCCCCTATAGTTTCTTTGGCTTCCTTGAAATATACCTAGTTATTCATGGTAAACCTTTATGATGCCTCCATGTCTCTTCATCTCAGGAATGTAAATGTTCATAGTATATCTACAAGAACAATTTCCATGCTAGTATCTGAAACTGAGTAGTTTCTAATACATACAAATATTTCATTGTTTATGGACAGCTCTTTTGCATCTCTTAAAGCAGCAAAATAATCAAAATATTGACATTATTCTGTGAATTGGTAGTTGAAATTTAAGGACTTAAGAAGGTTTTATTGATTTAAAAATAAAAGTTCGTAGTAAATCTTGAGTCCTTTCTTAACTCCTAACCATTGAATTTTTCTTTGAATCCCATGAAACGTGGCCTCTATCCCATCATCTTAAATTTACTTTCCTCTTATACTTCTCTTAGGTCTCCTTCTTTCATATGAAACACATTCTAATGTGAGCCTCAGTTTCCCTGAGAGGCACTTTTCCACAATGCTCATGGCCTTTCTGCTCTTCCCACATGGGTCTTAATACCTACCATGAGCCTTCTTGCCTCTGTGCCTTTCTTTCATGCATTCATTGAGAATCAGTTCCACGAAACTTTTAAGCACTTTTGTCAGACATGGCGTCAGCACACTAAAGATTACAGATGAATAAGGCATGATTGCTGGTCACTGGTAACAAACATGGGGCAGGGAGAACAGCCTCATTTATAAGTCATAAATACTTAGGTACTGACATAGAGGTTTGTTTTTGTTTTTTTTTTTTGTTGTTGTTGTTGTTTTTTTATGTAATGAGGTATAGGTATGCTTTACTCCAACAAATCCAATATTTCTGACTAATTCTTGTGCTTCCCCAGTGCTAGTCTATCATCTTTCTCTTAGATAATAGCACTACTCCTCTAACCAGTTTTCTTACTTATACTTTTGTCTCATCCAGTTTAGTCTCCACATATCAGAGTTAGTCTACAAAAACAGTAATTAGATCACATTGCATTACTTCCTGTTGTCAGCCATCCAATGGCATCCCATCTCACTTAGGGTCAGTCAAATTCTTGCTATGTCTTTCACATGTCTATGTGATTTAATCACTACCAACCTCCTTCAAGCCATCTGGATCTGACCTCTTCTCAGGCCACTCTCCCCTCACCCACTCACTTCTCCAGAATATGCTAAGAATGTTCTGCCTCACGACCTTTGCTCTAACTGTTCCCAATGCCAGAGAATCTCTTCCTCTAAGTATCTGCATGGCTGGTTCCACCCTGCCCTTCAGATCTCTGTTCATAAGTCACTTTATCAGTAATCCTTTCCTGTCCATGCTTTTCTTTCTACCTTGACACTCCCTGCTGCATTTTTCTTCACAGCATCTATGCCTACTGCATCCTTTCTTATTTCTCTGTTTATTGACTTCTTCTGTCAAGAATTTAAGTTCTATGAGGGCAAGAGAGCTTTTGTCTATTTCTTCACTGTTCCATCCACAGTGCCCAAGATGGTACCTGGCAGTAAGAAGTGCTCAAAAAATATATGTAAAAGAAGGACAGAGGAAGAGAAGGAGAGAGGAATGTGGAGGAATATGGAAGAAGTGAGAGAGGCAGAAAAGGAAGCAGGAAGTTTGGAAAGAAGATATGAAGGGACGAAAAAAGGATGGTAGGGAGGAAGGAAGGACAGAAGAAAGTCTCGTTTGTAATAGTAAGTCACTAACACTACTTAATACCTGCTTAATATCTTTTTTAAACAAAGACACAACTGGCCCCTAGCCCAGAGCTGTTGGAAGTCAACATTATCTGGATAGAAACTAATAAGGTTGTTCTGTTTATACTGTGTTTATTTTCAGATACCTTTCCCTTTTTTATGGCAAGAAGTACTGACTTTCCATTTATAATAGTGCTATAAAATTTCTTCTTTAAGTTATCTAGGTTTTTAAAAAATTAATCTATGTCAGAATTTTTTAAATAAATAATATAGATATAAAAAAAATCATGAAGTAGACATGTGGATATTGCAAAATCATGAAGCTGGTAATCAAATGCCTGAACTGAGGTTAACTGACCTACAAAAATTCTATTTTTCTTCAAGGTCCATTGCAATTCCCACTTCAGCCATAAAACATTCCCCAACCATTGCCTTCCTCACCTCCTTTTCTCTTATTTTTTATTAGACTTGTGTGCACTATCATAGGTTGACCTGAAACTATTTGGTATTGCTCACTATTGTTTGGGGTCTTTTAGTTCTGTCTTCTTAAATTGATATAGCATCCTTGATGTGGGTGATCATGTCCTGCTCCCCCTCCTCTGGGGCAACTACCACAATGCACAGCCCGGAACTGACACAACAGAACATTAACAATATGTATCTGTGGTTTTCATCATGACTCATCCAGGCAATAAGGGATGGAGTTAAAGAGTTGTTCAGACAGCAAAAATATCTAAGCATGCTTTATTATTGCATTTTGTTTTTAGCTAAAGAAAGATGACAGAGAGCAAATATCATTTTGCCTTGCAAAACTGAAATCACTGTTTTGCCACTAGTATAAATAATACATATATTTATTCAATCTAATAAGAGAAAGTAATCACTAGGGCAAAATCATGAGTTAATAGGAGCCAAATTCTAGCACATCCAATTTGAATGCTTGAGAATTAAAACCTGCTAAAAATACTGGACCAAGTAGGAAGCCATTCATAAAATGATTACTCAGGCACATTTCAATGGAAGTGGAAACAATAAATAATAAATTTATTTAACTAATACATGTAGATATTCTAATTGTCATGAAAGATACTTGTTCCCTGTTTTACTATTATAAATGGTGTTAGCATTATATTTTTATTGGAAACTTTAAAGGTATAAAATGCCATCAAGAACAAAAGCAACTTAGATTGCTTGAAATGGTCATTACATTGACATCATTTTCTGAAGCATGATTTATCTTAAAACAGATTAAATCTTAAAACAGATTAATCTTAAAACAGATTAAATGTGAATAACATGAATAGCAATAGCTAACACTCCTAGGTCACTTGCTGGGAACAAGGCACTGCTCTAAGTAGCTCAAGTGTTTTAACACATTTAAATGTTATAATCCTGTGAGGTATATGCTCCTTCGAGACTCATTTTACTAGTGAGGAGACCAAAGCTCAGTGAGGCTCAGTTACTTACCCGGTCATAAAGCTGGTATTATTTCTTTCCTTTATAAATAAGATTAACTATATTAAATCTAGAAATTTAATCATTTTCCTCATTTCTCAATAAATATTATGTTCAAACATTGAAAGAGTTTAACATTTTACATGACGAATACACAGGCAATAGTTTTTAAGCAATTCAGGAAATGTTTATCATATTTTAATCTTGAATGACTGTATATATACGTGTGTATGCATATGTATGTCATATATGTGTGTAAAATTTAGTAATCCTCAATGGGTATTGAAGTGGGACATATGTTCATACATAGTTTGTAAAAAGCTGTCCTAAGTGCTTCTTTCTTTGTCAGACAAATACTTTTTCAATCTAGTGTTTATAATCCAACACTAATTTTAGTATTGATTTTTCCCTGATAACTAATAAATCTGAGCATTAAAAATGTGATTATTAGTCATTCATGATTTTTTAATAAATTTCTGTCCAAATTTTGCCTATTTTTCTCTTTTTTTCTCTCTCTTTTTATGATTGATTTTTAGTGCTACCTTTGACATGCATTGTATTTCTTAGTACTGTTGGTCTGTATCTAGCATTCTCATTTGTTCCATTGCTTATTTTTTCCTATCTGTGTCCCCAAACCACCTGGTCTTAATTTCTATACATTATAATAATCAATATCAGGCAGGGAGTTCCCTCTGCCTGATCTGTTTTTCTTTAGTCATGTCTTAGCTATTCCTTGTCTTTATCACCTCCATAAAATTTTTTTTTAAAACAGCTTATTAAGTTCCTTTGAAATAAACTACCATGGCATTGATTTAAATTCATTGATGCTATAGATCAATCTAAGAAAAAGTGATATATTCAGGATATTATTAATATCTTTTTATCTACAATCATGGCATATCTTTCCATTGTCTCTTTTTTCAATATGTTTTATAAATTTTGTTATAATGATCTTAAACATCTTTTATTCATATACACTGTATACTTCTGTTGCCATTGTAAAATGACAACAATTTTCTAAGTTACATTTCCTAAATGCTTGCTACAATTATATAAAAATCTAATAATTTTTCTGTTGTTCAAATATCAAGAAAACTTGACAAACTTTGTTGCACTTTTAATAATTTTTCTTCTGATTCTTTTAGGTATTCTATGTAGACAATTGTACCATCTGTGAATAAGAAAAAAAATTTGTTTCTTCTATTCTAATTTGTATATTCTACATTTTATACCACTTTACAAAAATATTTATTGTGTTGCTATACTAATTAAGCCAATGCTTCTCAAATTTTGAATATATATATGAATCACTGAGGAATCTTATTAAAATGAAGATCCTGGTTCAGTAGCAGGTCAGGGCCTGAAAGCCTGAATTTCTAATAATCTCCTGGGGAGTAGTGATTATGCTAGTCCAAAATATTAGCAAGACTTTCAGGCCGGGCGCGGTGGCTCACGCCTATAATCCTAGCACTCTGGGAGGCTGAGGCAGGCAGATTGCTCGAGGTCAGGAGCTCTAAACCAGCCTGAGCAAGAGCAAGACCCGTCTCTACTATAAATAGAAAGAAATTAATTGGCCAACTATTATATATAGAGAAAAAAATTAGCGGGCATGGTGGCGCATGCGTCCCAGCTACTTGGGAGGCTGAGGCAGAAGGATTGCTTGAGTCCAGGAGTTTGAGGTTGCTGTGAGCTAGGCTGACGCCATGGCACTCACTCTAGCCTGGGCAACAAAGTGAGACTCTGTCTCAAAAAAAAAGAAGACGACGACGACGACTTTCAGTAGACTGTTAGTCTACTACAGAAATGGAGAGAATAAGCATTCTTGTTTCTAAACTTAAGGAGCTTGCTTCCACATTTCATCAGTTACTGTGATATTTGCTATAAATATTTGATTAGATATCTTTTAGCAGTTCTTATAAGTTTAGTAAGTGCCCTCTAATCCAAACTTGCTATGAATTTTTATCATGAATGGTTGTTGAATTAAAGGATTTTTCTGCATTTGTTGAGATATATATGTTGTTTTTCTCCTTTATTAATGTCATCAATTATTAGAACTTCTAATGTTTATAGCCTTTCATATTATACACATAAATATACATACATACATATATTTATGTGTATAAATATTCATTTATTACTGCTTTATTCACTAATATTTGGCTTAGAGTTCTTAAACTGTCTTTATGATTCAGATCAGCTTCATATAATCCTTGACAATTTTTAAATTTTCAAAGTATAATAAAATAAATTAGATATAAACTCTCTTACTCTAAGCTCTTAACATTTAACTCATCTCTTATGATAAGTTTTGAGATATATTGTATTATTATCAGTATTTTGCTAATGAAAAAGCTGAGGCACTTAGAGTTTCCAAAACTTGCCCAAACTCACACAGCTGGTAAGTGATAAAATGAAAGATTGTTTCTTGTGTCTACTAAAAAATGAAAAGAATGATTTTTGTTAAAAAAAATTTTGTTTAATCACTGATTCACTAATGCAGTCTTGAATTGAATTCAGTAATTCAGTCTTAGAGTTTTCAAGGTCACTAAAAACAGATTTAGACCCTTGTGGGGTAAAAAATGAAAAACAAACTTTTTTATGCCGCCACCAAAATCCTGGCCCTTGGCGATTTGTAACAACAACTTCCCACCCCATCAAGAGGATGCCCTAGGGATTCTGGATTCTAAATTAAATAATACAAACACTTTCCTTGCTTTTGTAGCTTAATGGCCTATGTTAAAAGCTTGATTTACCTAATGATTTCATTTAACTTACAGACCTTTCCCTGAATTCTGCAGTGATTTAGCATAATTAAATAATAGATGGATGCCTATCCTTTTTTATAAACTTTCAGGAAATCATTTAGCCCTAGTATACTTTCACTTTAAGGAGTTTTCCTCTATAACTGAATCTCAATCTCTCCTATTGAGACTTAAAAATGTCTCTTCACAGCTGACTGCAGAAACAAGGAAGAGACTGTCATTATCCTTCATGAAATCTGTGGTACACACTGAAACATGTTTATTTTGCTACCACTCAATGTTTGATTCCTTTTAGGTCATTTCCTTACCACATGTTTTTCCTTAAATTCTTATTTGTTGGCATGTGGGAGCAATATCTTTCAGTATAAGACATTTTACTTTTAACAACTCAAAAACATTTTTCCTTGGTTACATAGATATCATGGTACAGAAAAAATACAGGAGACATTGTGCTGCTCATGAAGTGTATGAACTACACAAATCATTTAATCTTTTAAAAATTCAATTTCCTCAGTGAAAGGAGGCTGAACTAGGTAGTTTCTTACCTCCCTACCAGCTCTGATGTTAAGGGATCTTGTTCATTCTTACACGATGTGTTCCCATTAAAGCATAACTATGCATAATTAGAATAATGTATTATTTTCCTAGGAGATTGAAAACCCATTATGTAGACAATATGCTAGCCTGATATTTTGTCAATATCATTCTTGACTCCATTTTTATATCTCATTTTAATCTGGTATAGAGTTGCAAAACATTTCCAAGCTTTCATAATTCTTTTGGGCATATTGCTATTGACAATTTTTTTTCTGTTGAAGTACAAAAATAAATATTAAATCCTTCTAAGAAAAATCAAATGTAACCAAATAGCCATATAATTAATCAATGCTCACAATTTAATCATTGATTATTAAAAAGATATGGGCATGAGAAACCTCTATATTTTTATCTCATTGTTTAAGATGAATATTTTGTTTTTCATATTCATCATTGATTTTTAAAAGAACACATTTAGACTTTGGAAACTACATGTAGGTGCTTGTACATTAATGAGAAAAACAACCTAAACTGTACAGTCAAATAAAATGTCTGAATTTTATACTTTGACATGTTTTTCTTTCTAAACTAGACCTCACCTAATTTCTTTTCAAAAATGGAAATAACTTTTTCTCTTTGTCCTGGGTACTGCCTCATACTTGTTTGTTCAGTGGGGCTGCTATTCTGTGATAATAGGTTTTATGAGAGAAAATGTCTCTATCTTTGCTTGAACATTAACCTAATGTTTCTCTTTTACAAATGTCTCTTGATTCCACTTACATCAACTGACTTCTGAATGAATATTATCTTTCCAGCTTCCATTCCTTTGAAATGAGAAATCCAATGTTAAACCCTTCAATAAAGATGAAGCCTACACCTGTACATCTAGAGTTTCGGTTAAACCAGTTCAATGGGGCTGAACATTCTTGAAGTGAAATTGGAGAGACATTTCAAAACCTTTACCTCATGTTCATTCATATATTCATCTTCTCTTTAATTAGGTCTAGTTGAAAAATAGCTTTCATTGATTGGTAGTAATCTCCCAAAATATATCTTTATAAAGATTATAAGACATGTATGGCTCCGAGACTTGGCAGAAAAGAGTATGTTGATAGATAAGTGATTCTGCCTTAGGCATGCACATTGTGAGTTTGATACCACTGCTCCAGAGAGGAATATAACCTTAACGGAAACAGAGGCAGAGAAAAGATGTTTAGGTCTCTTGTCTTAGGCAGGCCACATCATTCAAAAGGGAGTTTTCTATATATATTTTTAGAATCTCTCAAATATGAAGATTTTATAATCTGGTAATAAATAGAACTTAATTTTTCTTTTATCTCACTTAACACTGAATCATTAACATTTTAGACATTTTATAGGACTCTAAGCAGTTGAGCATATAAATCAGGTGTTGAGGTTGGCTATAGTCAAAAGTTTAGACATCCATATCCATGTTATGTGTTCTTTATATTCTGGGGCACCAAACTTTCTTGCATTTTTGAACTCAATTCAGACCTTAAACTACCACAGTTTTCAAAAGCTTTATTAGAAATGTGTCATAAGGGGCTGAGTCCTTTGAACAGATATTCAGTGTTTTTTATTGCTAATGAGAATACCACGTGGGAAAGTTTCAGAAGCCTTGTTTTACAACTGGCTCTAACTTGGCCTGGTTTTCTGTCACCTAAGGAATTGAACCGATTAGACACTGTCTGTTCATTATAAAGCTATATCAGGTACTACCTTATAACCTGTGCTCTTCAACATTTTCAAAATTAGTATTCATTTTCATATTTATCTAAGTGAAACTGAATGGCAAGATGATTATCGTACTTCTAGATCTCATTTTAAAGAATTTTATATTTATTTTATGAATTTTGTATTGTGAATTGATAAAAATAACTAATAGTCTGTCCCTACTACCATTGTGCATGTTAGTCAACAGATACAAGTAGAATTTTAAAAATTATTTTGTTGCCAAATATATATACAAAATAGATTTTTAAAATTACTTAGCAATAACTCTGCCACCAGGATACAACGGTTTTCATTTTCTTTTCCTTACAATGTTTACTGTTGGTATTATTTATGTAGCCATAATATCAATCATATATGATTTTATCCTACTTTTAAAACTTCATATTACTCTTTAAATACTTTTCTGTCATCTCAGAATTTTCATGTGTCATTTTCATTGCTATACAATATTCTGACTTGTTTGAAATTTCTGTATTTTTGATGTTCAAGCTTTCCTTCTCATTTGCTACTATTTGAAATAGCTTACCCCCAAATCATAATTTCTCTAGCTTGGAGATTTGTGAGTACCCTTTGCTGCTACAAGCCCTCATATTGCACTTGGTGAATTACTTCCATTATATAAAATAAACTTAGTCGTTGTACACTTTTTAAAAAAGAGAAATAATGGTTCTAGGAAACATCTGTAGAGGTTTTCTTCATCTTTTAAATTACGTATTTATTAAGATAAGTTCCTAGCGGTGGAATTACTTGATCAAATTCTACTCTCATATTTATGTCTGCCTGTTTGATAAATTATTTTTAATCTTATTTTATATTGTCTTCCATCAGAAATGAGGCAAATTCTATCTTTGTCTAATTAAATCTTATTATTACTGGTAGGTACTTAGATTTAGGTTTTATAATAAAAAAAGAATTTAGAAGGATTTAAGTCATAGAAATTGTAGTTATGTTTTCAGACTTCCTTGCCATGTTTGTTGGAATCGGTGATGCTGCCACTTCTCGTTGGTGCTTCTTTGCTTTGCTTAACTGAACAGTTTTCACTGAGACCTTAAGTTCTTAAGTAAGTTGCTTTTGTGTATTTTAGCCTTTATTTCTAATACAATGATTTAATTCTACTAATTTAGCTGCAAATCCCATATATTTGATACGTAATATATTTATTTTCCAGCTTTAAATATTTTACAAATTCTCTTACGATTTTTTCTCTGACTCAAGTGTTATTTAGAAGTGTTTTTTAAACACTTCTAAAAGTGTTTAGAAGTGTTTAAAAACACTTAAAAGTTTTCAAAGAAATGAGGATTTTTATATTTATATTATTATTAATGTCTAACTTTGTTCTATTGTTATCAGAGAAGGTATCTGTAAAGTACCCATTCTCCAACATTTGTTGAAACTAGCTTATTTCATGAACTATCAGTTAATTCATGAACACTGGATTAATTATAATTATAATAAAAATATTATTCTAGGCTTCCTATTTATCCTGCTTTCTTGTTTGTTTCCTTTTCTCTTTTCTTGCATTATATTTGATCAAAGTGACTTTCTCTCTTTTCTCATTGTATTTTTCCTCTAGTTTGTAAGTTTTCAACTCTGACTCTATTATTTTAGTACTAATCCTAAAAAGATTTCCCTGAGTATTTGGCTTAATAAGTGCTTGGGTTAAATAATACCTTTACCCACCCTTCTCCTGAACAAATACAAAAGAATAGTTTTTCATTTTCTTTATATTTACCTCACATATTAGATATTACTAATAAGCCAATTTGTGTGACTATTAGCATATTTTTCATTTTCTTTGCTCAATATTGTTTTTTTTTTTTGCATCTGAGACATTCTTGGTTCTTAAAATATATCTTTTAGAAGTTCCTCTAATGAGTGTCCAGTAGGTGACGATTCTCAAGTTTGTTTTTCTTAAAATCTTTATTTTGCCCTTATACTTGTAAGATAGTTTTGCTGTATATGCTTCTTTGTTTGACAACTACTTGTCTCAGCACTTTAAAGATAATCTTAAATTATCTTTTGAGAAATCACTTTTTAGTCTGGCAAGTGTTTTGTTCTGACTCCTCTTTCTGGGTGCTTTTAAATTCTTTTGTTGTTGTTGTTGTTGTTGTTGTTGTACAATTTCACTCTAATGAGTCCAGAGGTTGATTTAAAAAAAAAAAAAAACAACAACATTCTATTTAAAATTCATTGGTCTTCCTAAATATGGAATATTGATGTCCGTTATTAATTTTGGAACATTCTTAACTATTATCATTTCAGCTATTGCCCCACTACCATTCCTTTTATTCTCTCCCTAAGCAGCTCTCATAAAGCTTATGTTGACCTCACGCTACCATTCACTATTCTGAGCCTCCCTTTCATATTGTCCATCTTTCTTCTACTGCATTTTGCATATTTCCTTCATATATGTCTTCTGGCTCACTAATTCAACCTTCATCTGAGTCTAATCAATTGTTTTAACCTGTTTATTGAGTTTCTAATTTTAATTTTTAGATGTTCAATTTTAGAGGTTCTGTCTGAGGTTCTATTTGTTTTTATGTTAAATATGCCTAGTGATTTTTTTAATGGCCTCTTGTTCATCTGCTAAATTTTCTATCATTTCTTTCAATAGATTAAATATATTATTTTATTTTAGTAATTTGGTAATTCCAATGTCTAATCTCTTAGATCCACTTCTGCTGTCTATTTCTGCTGATTGTATCTTATGGAAGTTTACTTCTTTCTGTGTTCCATAATTTTTTGATGTGTGCAAGCTCATTCTCCTTAGTCTTTTATCAGAGGACATTATTTGTGTTTAAAGTGTATTTTTCTGGAGGGAATTTGCTTATAATTCAAGTAACTGCATTATCTAACAACCATGGATTTACTTTAAACTAAATGTTCAATTTTCAGGCCACACAAGTACCCAAGCCCATGTGAGTACACACCTGTGATTAGAAATTTCTGAAGGAAATGTGTTTTTCTAATATGTCACCCTAAAACCCAGGCTTGTCTTTTTCTGCATGAAAGGTTGGTATCTAGTACACCCAGTATGGGTGTTGACTTTCAGGTGTAAAACTTCCTGTAGAGTCTGAGTAGAAGTTCCTTCTCTATTTAGGCCCCTCGCTTCAGTTCTTTCCATGGCACACAAAAGATTGGCAGACACCTTCAGGGAAAACACTAGCTCTAGTATTATTATTTATCCTTGTGGAACTGCTTTCTTAATTTCAAGCCACGAAAACTCTTAATTTAATGCTTTAAAACAATCATCCAGTATAATTTTTGAGAAAATTTTGTTGAATTATATCACAACAGAAAAAAAGCACACAAACCTAAGTGTACAGCATGGTGAATTTTCATAAATACAATATTTCCATGTAACCAGCAACTATATCAAGAAGCAGAAAATTACCAAATTGCGGAAGCCCTCTTTGTGGTCCCCTTCTGTAATAGATACTGCCTCCCAGAGATAACTGCTATCCTGATTTCTAACATCATATACATACTACTCACTAAGGAGAATGCATTCTCTAATGTATGGCTTCTTTTTCTCAATGTTGTATTTGAAAATTCATTTGTTTTTATATATATAATTGTGGTTCATTTGCATCCTCATATGAATATACCATACATTATTTATTCATTTTATTATTGGTAAACTTTGTTTTGGTTTTATATGAAGCTATTACAAATTATGCCTCTATGAACATTATTGTACATATCTTTTTGTATACATAAGTCTACTTTTCTGTTGGTCATATAACCAGAAGTAGAATAGCTTGATCATGAGGTATGCATTTTTTTTTAACTCTGCCAGACAATTTTTCCAAGCAGTTTTTTCAATTTAGATTTCAACCAATGCTGTCTCAGTTTTCTGGTTGCTCCATATTCTTGCCAACACTTGGTATTATCTATCTTTTTCTTTTTAACCATTCTAGTGGTATTTTCTTGTAGCTTTAATTTGCATTTTCCTGATATCTAGTGATTCTGTGCGTTGAAAAAAAAATTTATCTTGCATTTTGAAATGTTCTGTGCAGTAAAATATCCCTCTGTAGCTGTTTTGCTGGGAGTTATTATAGAAAATATCATCTAATAATTTCACTGTGTATCTGTTCTTAACTTTTTTCTTCGCTTCAAAACTGCATTAAAATAATATTTCAGTACTCTTGAAGGCAACCTTTAATTTGTTCAACCTGTCTTTGAGCTCCCCCTGCTGTTTTCCATTTAAATTATATACCTGTTGATTATACATAAGTAGCTTTAAAATGATGGATTCTTAGCCATAGCTATTTTAAACTGAAGCATTTTGTTGTCCCAAAGACTGAGGGTAGCAAATCAGTTTAGATACTAACTCAGAACATAATAAATATTAAAATTAATACTTAAAACTGGAATGTTATATATGGGGAATCTATATACTCTCTCAATTTCTCTGTGAACCTACAACTGTTCTAAAAAATGAAACCTTAAAAAAAACTAGTACTTTAAAATATTTATCTTACTTATAAAATCATTTACATTAATGTTATGAATCAACACTTTAAATTCTTAAAAACTAGACAAACTACTGAGTCATATGTTAACTTCTCAGATATACCATAAGCATGTTGAAGTTCAACAACATGACTTCTATCTCTCTCTAATTCCTTACAGTTCCCAGAATATTTACTTTGACATAATTCAGTAGTTAACTACTGAAAACTTTTAAAAGCAATTTATTCCATTTTCTTGCTGAATCTAAATTAATGGTGTACATTTATTTAGGGTAATGTAGCTGAAATGAATAAAGCATACCATGCAGTATTTTTGCATATTTCATCCATCAGCTATGATAGATAATGTCTCCCTATATCTCACAGAAAAAAGGTGCTCCTTTCTCAAGCTTACCAGTTAATTAGCTTCATAAAGGCCTATTACACTCTCAAAAATTATCAGGAAGCAAGAAAATTCACAGCCTTAACAATGTTGATTTGAAGCTGTAGCATGAGTCAGAATATAGACTTTGGATATGGGAAGTCTGAGTTTAAATTCTATCTCTGACAAGGGCTAGCTGTACAATCTACTTTTGGTTTCCATCAGCAAAATGTCAACAATAATATCTAACCCATAAGGTTTTTATAATGATAAATGCAGTAATGTGTGCAAAATGCTTAGCACAGTGCTTGGCACATAGTAAATTCTAAGCTGTATTTTAAACAGCCATTGTGTTATGAATAAGCCATAGATTGGCATTTTCCCTCTTGAGAATATGCTATTTAAATGTAGAAAATCTGATTTTCCCCTGTCCATGTTAATTTCCTTAGCATTAGCTTTGAAAATGGTGCCACATACCCTTATATTAACATACTACAAGAGGCCAATCAGATGTAGGCATAAAAGAATAATTTCCTGCTCTTCACAGCACCCTTTGCTAATAATGCTATTTGAAAATAGTCTAGAAAGACTGTCGATGCCAGAGCCAATTCAGAATTAGGCAAGTGGATGTTTTCAACGTCTGCTAATAACAATATCACTTCTGCATTCTCCTCTAAGTACTTTTTGCTGTATTAAAGCTGCAGTTCTGTTAGGCTAGCTTCTGTATGTGATCTGGGAACATGTATTTTAGCTTATATGTCCCTCCTAAGGAGAAGAGTGGAGGAGGACAACTAAATAACCAAGATCTAGAAGATTAGACTATTGTAGCCATTGTGCAGATTCAGATGAAACTCCACCCAAATTTGGTTCAAATGTTAAGACTAATAAGTGACACCAACCCACACACACCAAGAGGGTGTGAAAACATTTATTACTTACAAAATTGAGGCATTTTCTGGACAGAGCGGGGCAGGCCTCCCAAGAAGGTCTGAAATGAGAGCACTGAAAAATGACTGCCTGGGGGATTTTAGGGGCTTTAGAAGGTGGAGCCAAGTTGAGAGTTCTGCCATAGACAGCAGAGGCTTATGTGGTTTGAGTCTTCCACCAGCACTAAAGGAGAGAACACCTGGGCTTTCTCATCAGCTTTTCGGGGGGGGGGGGGGAGAAGAAGGGATAAGGCTTAATAGATATCAGCAGTCCAACATTAAAAAATGGAGTCAGACTCCTTATGACAGAGACTAAAATATATGAGAACAGAGAAATGTCCTCTATTGATACACAACCAGTGTTTCTGAGGAATGAAAACTAGAGTAGCTTTTGAATAGTATATATTTGTATTGATTGACACACACTATTTAGCCCAATTTAACTGGGCGGGGATATTGGGTTTTCTCTTTGGAACTCAGTTATACAAGTAGGAAAAATCATGTTTGCTTTAAATTATGTAGAATAATATACTATTTCTTACTAACAAATGCAAAGTGGATTGTGGTTAAATGTGCATATACATACAAGAGATACTTAGACCAATTGTATTTTGGAATAATACAGTATGTAACTTTCTTAACGGGATTACAAGCCCGTATTAGGATTCAAAGGGGCCCTATATTATATTACTCTCTATCACTTTCTCATGACCTGTTGTCAAGTCTGGCACACATTGTGTCTAGAACATGCCTTTATCTTTATTGATTGCATATATTTTATTTATTTCTTTTATTCATTCAACAAGTATTTCACTGTTTCCCCAACTCATCCCAGACCCGATATATAAAAATAAATAACATTTTGTCCTTGTCTTAAGAAGTCCATAGTATTTTGTGAAAAATGGGAATACACAATGATAAAAGGTATGTGATCTTAAAAGATCTCAAGTAGAAAAGTATGCTTAAAGTCCTGGGTATGTTGCTTTATATTTCCAGAACTTTTACACATAAATATATTTTAACAGAATAGATGCACCATGGTGGTGAAGAAAGTCATCAATTCCATATTTGTCTCTCGTTTTATCTTCCATCATATGCTGTTCTGGACAGTCCTGACCCAAAGATAGCATTTGCTCATATCAAGACAGTAAACTACCTTCTGTTTCATGTGAGTTTACCCACTATGGCTGGGGCCACATTACTGCTCTGGCTTACTGAAAGGTAATAATCCAGAATGAAAACAAATTTGAAAATCACAGCAAAAATAGTGGAAGAGTTCAGAAACATATACTCTAAAATGTTTAGAAAGTGAAAAAAATAAAATTTCAAGTTAAATGAATTTGGAATAAAGCCTTCTCTATGCATTCCATTCTACTCTGCTCTTGTCATGTATAGACAGCCATGGATCATAGTACCTAAGTACTTTAGATTAAATATCCTTATCTCCCCATGTTAATTGCAGGATATCCCTGGGTAGACAGCACCACCATTATACTGTGCACTCTTGGTTGTCATGGGAACCTTTGCCATGAACCAATGGTGAAAGCACTTCCATTGAAAGAACCTGACTCCGCATGTCCATCAGTTGCAAGGAGTTATTAATATTTTACTGTTTTTATTAGCCCTTTACTAGAAAGCACAAATTTCTGGGGATCTAATTACAGTTTATCCCATATTTCTCCAAGAGGGGGGTCATAGATGACAGATCTATTGAGCTTCCAACACTTTGCCATATTCTGTAAAATTACCTGAGAGTTCCTGAGCATGATATTAATATTTAGGAATATTGTGGCCTAATCTCCTTTTTTCCTATCCTGAATAATACTGAATTGAGAAGTTTTTCACAGTAGACCCTCTTTAAATTACACTTTTGGATGCTTTACATGAAGCTATACACTTGTCTTCAGATCCTTCTAGACTCTTTTTGCCTAATATAAAACTTATGTTAAATTTAAATTACAATTTAAACATTGAGATCAACTCTTCAGAAGCAAGCAAATAAAAGAAACTCAGCAAAAAATTAATCCACCCATTATTTATCTTCTATAAAACACCTTTATCCCATCAAGATATTGTGATTGTTGGAAATAACATGGAATCAGATGTTAGCTCGTCCTTTCCACAGGAGTTTCTCCATGCTAATATCACTGCAAAGAAAAACAACGCTTGCAATATTCCCTAAGGAAGGAAAAAGATAACACCTTTGGGAATATTTTTATCTAAGTAAAAATAATGGTGATTTCAGTTTTCCTAATTGAGATAAAATAATTATCCAAGTTTTATCCATCTTGTCCCAAAGGGAACAAAACATCTATATCTTTTCTATATTCACTTCAAGTTTTAATTAGAGGGAAGTCTATGGAAGAAACTTTTATCACTCAGATGCCATGTTTATAGCTTTCTGATTCTGATATAACATCTCCACAGGTTGAAGGTAACTAAACAGAGATCTGTTCTTTTAGGCAACTATTTGGGTTATTTAAATCTGAAAGTCATGTCGTAAATATCTGACCTCTTTCTCTTTGCTTTGGGTTATAGTCTCAGATAGACTTATCTATTAATAGAACATTTTGCATCCAGGTATTCTGTTGTCCTCTGGTATTCCCCGTAAGTTTAATCCGCCCATGTCTATGCTACTAAGAACCTTTTAATAATAAACATATATTAAGTGATTGCTCTCTTCTGAGAGTAATGCATTATGCTAGGAGATTTGAGGCATATAAAGATGAAGAAACCACAGCCTGAATCCACAGGGAGATTATAATTTAGAGGGGAACACCAGTGCAGGGCGACAAAAGAATCAATTGAAGAAGACAGCTTCACTGGGTCTTCAAATTCACTTTTAAATTTCCTGGGGAAACTTAGGTAAGTTTAAAATTTACCTGAATGTTAGCTATCACAAATATTCTCATACATCTTTAGGTTTTATCCCTATCCCTAAATTCTGCCTTAAAATTTAGACTCTCTACTGTCTATTCCACTTGACATTCCAATTAGTAGCTCAGCCTCAACCTATCAAAATCTGAATTCACTTCACTTGCCTCATCTCTTGCTGTACTAGTATTTGCCCAGTATAGTTTTGTAGTACCTCCAATCAATCAAAACAATATGATGATTTTATATTCTGAATATTTTTAAGCCCTTCCCTTTTAATCGATTGTATTATGACTGCAATAATTTAGGTCCTCATCATTTTCTTGTACAAATCCGCTCTTTTCTTCTGTCCAGGAAATCTATTTTCCTCTTTCCTTCCCAGATGCCAGTTTCTGACCTTTTGAGATTAAACTCAGATACCATCTGCCTTGGATGTATTACCTTACTTTCCTGCCTTCTAAGATACGTTAAATATCTTCTCCTGTGTTTTAATATGCTGATGTACATCTGTCATTGTACTTCCTGTGTAATATTGAAATTATTTATGTATGTGTTTATTTTTCTCAAAAAATTGCAAGCTCGTTAAGGTCAGGGGCCATTCTTTAACATATCTACTCCACCTAGGGTAGCTATCGTTAATAGATGTTTGTTGAAGTAAACAAATTTGAACTCCAAATTCATTTAGGTAATCTTCATATCCCAGCACAGATAAAGGATATGCTACTAAATTGTTTTTATTGGAGAGAAAACCCTAAGGCATGAAACTATAAGAATTCTAGAAGAAAATGTTGGAAAAACTCTTACAGACATTGGCCTAGGGAAAGAATTTATGAAAGAGACCCAAAGGCAATCACAGCAACAACAAAAATAAATAAATGGGACCTCATCAAATTAAACAGCTTCTGCACAGCCAAGGAAACTATCACTAGTGCTTAATAGACAACCTACAGAATGGGAGGAAAATACTTGCATGCTACACATCTGATAAAGGGCTCGTAACTAGAATCTATATAGAACTCAAGAAAGTCAACAAGAAAAAAATCAAATAACTCCATTAAAACAGTAGGCAAAGGACATGAACAAACTTTTCAAAAGAGGACACACTAATGGCCAACAAACATATGAAAATATACTCAACATCTCTAATCATCAGGGAAATGCAAATCAAAACCACAATGAGATATCACTTAACTCCAGTGAGAATGGCTTTTATCAAAAAGTCCCATAATGAGTGAGATGTGCACCATCTGGGGGATGGTCACGCTTGAAGCTCAGACTTGTGAGGTGAGGGGAGGCAAGGGCATTATACGCAACCTTAAAATTTGTACCCCCATAATATGCTGAAAAAAAAAGTCCCAAAACAATAAATGTTGGTGTGAATGCAAAGAGATAGGAACATTCATACACTGCTGGTAAGCCTGCAAACTAGTACAACCTCTGTGGAAAGTACTATAGAGATACCTCAAACAGCTAAAAGTAGGATTACCATTTGATCTAGGAATCCCATTACTGGGCATCTACCCAAAGGGAAAAAAGACATTCTATAAAAAAAGACATCCGCACTAGAATGTTAATAGCAGCCCAATTCACAATTGGAAAAATGTGGAAACAACCCAAGTGCCCATCAATTCATGAGTAGACTCATAAAATGTGGTATATGTATACCATGGAGTTCCACTCAACCATAAAAAACAATGGTGATCTAGCATCTCTTGTATTTTCCTGGATAGAGCTGGAGCCCATTCTACTAAGTGAAGTATCACAAGAATGGAAAAATAAGCACTACATGTACTCACCATCAAATTGGTATTAATTGATCAACACGTATGTGCACATATAGTAGTAACATTCATCGGGTGTCGGGAAGTTGGGAGGGGAGAGCAGGGGCCCCTGAGTATATTCACACCTAATGGGTGCAGTGTGCATCATCTGGGGGATGGACACACTTCAAGCTCTGACTCAGGTGGGGCAAATACATGTAACCTGAACATTTGTACCACCGTAATATGCTGAAATAAAAAAAGAAAAGGCTGACAGCTTAGGCTACCCAAAAACTAAAAATAAAGAAAAACCAATTACTTCAGGAAACATAATCAAAATAAGAAGGCAAACAGCCTGAGGGAGGTATGTATTATAAGTATTCACAGATACAATTTTGTTGTTATTGGGAAGAATACAATCATGGAAAGAGGATTTGGGTTTCACAAGGTAGGAATTCTGAAGACCAAGTATAAGAGATTCAAATGCTAATGTGATTGAAAATTTAATTCTGGAATCTACACTAAAGAAAGAAAATCAGCTGGTCTAGCAGATGAGGCTAACATATGGAAAAATAGGAAAGGACTACAGTACTGAAGTGGCAGTGGAGAAAGATAGAAGATTAGAAGGGATGAAAAAAGGAGAAATGAAAGGTTAACATTTCTGATCCTCATCATTTAGATGTGATAGGGGTGTCTATATTTCTGACGATGAGAATGGAATGGAATGGAGATATGGAGCTTGAGGACATGTAAGGAGGCTTGTTGAAGTTTGATGATAACTTCCACCAAGAAAGTTAAAAATGGGTCCATAGGTTGATAAATGAGAGACAGTGAGAGAATGGTGTCAGTGGATGTGATGAGCTTGCCACGAAGAAGCCTTGCTGAAAATTAGAGTAGGCTGATGTGCTACAAGAAGCATGCAGGGAAGGAGACTATATTTGATGGAAAACATTTTGGAAATTAGTGCCACTGGGAGGTGGGAGAAGGCTAATTTCAGTGTGGTCAAGAAGCTAAACAAGTTATTTTCAGAAGTGATTGGGGATGTATGTGAGTTTGCTCACAATATCACAAGGATTAGAGAAGACCCCAGGAAGGCTCCCAGGGAGGTAATCGTTGGTGAGGAAGGCAAGGCCAGACTGGGCTGGGTAAGATAGAAAAAACATACTGACAAAAGCAGCCAGAGGGATTTCTGCCTTCGCTAGTAACTGCAGAGAGTGGCCTGGAAGGGATTCAAATACAGGAACCTGTATTCCAGACTAGCATTTTGTTGGAGAATTGTATAGAACAAATCCATTCACGCCAACATTACAAGTGAGAAATAAGGTCTGGGTGCACCTTAAAGTCTTCTCCAGTCAATGAGTAAATATTGTTTCGATCATGTTGGGGTAAGCAGGCCACTGGAGGGGCTGCTTCAGGGTCCTAATACAGATGCATGGGGGTCTGTTACTAGACATTTAGAACTTTCTCTGGTCTTTTGGAAGATAGAGATTAGGGATAGTTAGTAATAGTTTAAAAAACTTGATGCTTGATCCAATTTCTTTGTAATAATGAAATTCATAAAGAAAAAATGTTTGCATAATCTTGGGCATATAAAGCACCCAAAATAAATGAAAGCTATGACTAACATTTCAACTTTCTCCTGATGTCTCACTTTCGTAAGAGATTATGTGGACCAGGAAAGAAGTTTCCAGGTTTTATGCTTCAGTGGACAGATCTGATTTTCATGTGAAATTAGGACGCTGACTTTCCCTAACAGATGTTCGGGAGCTGAATTTGTATCCTAATTCTAGCTAGTATTTATTTTTGAAATCTATAATGCATCGTTATACAACATAGCAATGCCTCAGAAGTTTAATGGCTATTTAACAACTAGGAACCTCCTTCATTACATGTTTGACACATTGTGAATTCACAATTGGGAGCAGAAACAATTCCAGCAGCTTAGATGATATTTTCCTTGCTGCTATTAGTCTGAACTCACCAGGTAGCAACACTCAGAGCATTACATTGTCTGTCTTCCTAGGTTGTATTGCATTTCTTTTTCAGTGTATTATGGGAATACAAATGTTTAGGTTACATATATTGCCTTTGCCCTACCCAAGTCAAAGCTTCTTCAAGCATGTCCATCCCCCATCCGATGAGCACTGCACTCATTTAGGTGTGAATTTACCCATCCCCTCCTCGCCCCCCCACTTGTCCAACACCCGATGAATGCTACTACTATATGTGCATTGCATTTCCGATGAATGTTACTACTATATGTGCATTGCATTTCCGATGAATGTTACTACTATATGTGCATTGCATTTTTGACACCACACCACAGAGTGTCAAAGGAAGTATTTCTCTATCTTTAATTGGGATTTCTAAGGCCAAAGCCAAGTTCACAGAGCTCATGTTGTTTCTAATCGTATTACCATGTGTTTATATTGAGCCCTTTGATTTTTAAAGCAGTTTATATTACAACTTGGAAAAAATAACTGTTTTGAAATGTGGTCAGATGTGATCAGATCACTGTTTGATGCCCAGATATATAGTCCACCTTTCCCCATAATGCTCTAATATCCTGGGATTGTGTGGCTTCATGAATCTAAATTAAACAGTAATGTATTTTCACAAATAAGTAGAATCAGTCTCCCTACCTATTATGGTGGATCCTAAAATACCCTGCTACTCAATCACTAGTTATTCATTCAATTTCTGTCTTAGTAATTTACCTACGTATTAAAACATTGCAATTATGTATTTAAATCACCAGGACACCTATCATTTGGTTTCTAGAACTGAGTTACTGTTTGCTAGAGAAAACAATTATTTAATTTCTATTTTTAACTGGGTGAGATTCTGGTTATTTAGTAGGCAATTTAACTTGAGAATGAGAGAAGAGGAAAAACAAGGCCTTACTGTGTTTCAACAGCTTTACATTAATGTTTTTCTGATACATCGTGAGCTGCTTTATTACTATATATTGAACTGTTTACTAAACAGTGACCTCTGTAATCAAGTATTTAGACTATGCTTTTTATGCTATTATTTACCATTTTGCCTTATTGTGAAGGGTTTACATATATGAAAAGCTATTATTGAGTATGTTGCTTCATAGATGCATTGCAAATTGCTTTCTAACATTAATTTTTGAAACTTCACAAAGGGTTTTAGCCACCTATAAAATATTTCTACGTTTTTCAGAATATTTTGTAGAGTATCTTTATGGTGGGGAAATGACTGAGCCTTTTACTTTTGTGGTACCTTATCAGTTCCAAATTAATTTTGGCACATGATAATGTATTATAAGTTCACCTGTTTAATTATTTTCTGTACCACATCAAGAGAACAAGAAAATTTGGTTATAGTAGTTTAATTTACTTCAATCTGGTATTATTAGTATAGTATACAAATGGAGGTGTATAAAGGAATGCACAAAAATGACAAAGGTAGAGTGCAATAAATAAACAATACTGTATTTTTAAGTGGTTTAAATTCTGTGCATGAACATGTATTCTCTGGATTTTTCTTAAGCTTAGAAACTATTTTTAGTTTATTTCTTTTGTCTAGTTGTTATTTACCTCTCCAGCATCACCTATAAAATGGAAATCATAATATGTATATTAGAAGACTCAAATAGAAATGAGATGATATGTATAAAAGCATTAGATAGAGTGACTGGCATAAAGAAGCTACTTAGTACTTATTTGCTATGGTTACCTGAAAAGAAATCTATTTTCAGCGTGGTTGTGGGGTTGGAAAACAGCCAATATAGTAAATATTTTTGTTTTACTAAGTTCAACCAGCTGCTTTTTAGAAAATCATTCAGCATATGGAGACTCATTTTAAGAGGGTACTTATTCCGCAGTTTAGAAAAGAGAGAGAAAATAGCAGTCTGGGAGGCTGAGGTGGGAGGATCACTTGAGGTCAGGAGTTTGAGACCACCCTCAGCAAGAATGAGACCCCATCTCTACTAAAAAATAGAAAAAATTAGCCGGTCAACTAAAAATAGAAGCAGAGACATTAGCCTGGTGTGGTGGCTCATGCCTCTAGTCCTAGCTACTTGGGAGGCTAAGGCAGGAGGACTACTTGAGCTGAGGAGTTTGAGGTTGCTATGAGCTAGGCTGATGCCGTGGTACTCACTGTAGCCCAACAAGAAAGGGAAACTCTGTCTCAAAAAAAAAAAAAAAGAGAGAGAGAGAAAAAAAATCAACTTACCTTACTTAAGGGTATCTCATTTTTGTGGCCATATGAGAGAGAGTCAAAGGAGGCAAGCAAATATTTGCGAAGTGATATTTTTATTACACTAGTGGTAATAGCCAATTAAAGTGTTATTATTATTTTATTAAGGCAATGCTGTTGTTATAATATTATTATCTCTAGAGAAATACCAGGGATTTTATTAAACACATACTTTTAAAAAGTTGAAGTCTTACATAACTATTATCATTGCTATATATATGTGAGAAAACAACTGCATGGGGAAAGCTATGTTCCTTAGAAAACTTGTAGATTATTAGAATATAAAGAAATAGGGGGAAAACTGAAAATTGCATGATATTGTTGGGTCTCCCTAGAGATGCAACCATGAAACAATTCTTTCATTTTAAGTTTCCTTTCTCATTAACGAGTCATTTTGAGCCCCTTTTTAATGCGGGTACAAGGAAATGAATAGGAATTCATCCATACCGCTAAGGCACCCCAGATCTTATTAATTCAAATGTTGAGAATATCGAAGCAATAAAGAAAAAGAATACTAAAACATTATACATCTGCTTTCATTAAAATAATAAATATCTCAGATTCTTATACCAAAGAACTCTCTATTTTCCAACTGAGATTCCACAAGATATGAATTTTAAATATTATAACTCTCCCCAGAAATATGGAGATCTAACAGACAAAGTAATTCCACTTATCAACTTAAATAGCATTTAACTAAAGAATAGTTCTGACATATCAAGAAAGAAACTAATTAATATTTTCCAGAGGGCTTGTGCTTTTGTAAGATACAAAAGAGCCTGAGTGAGCAGAAGCTTCAGGAGAAAAATGGTATTAAAGAGGGACCATAGCAACAGTTCTTATTAATATTAAAATTTTAAAAATTGTCTTGGACTAGAAAACAATTCAAGGCTTATTTACCACAGAAGTTTGTCATTTTTCTCCTTTTGACTCATTTCAGTTTGAAAGCGCAGATGTTTTCTGGATCCACCTTGCTCCTACTCATCCTAAAATTTTACTTACCAGCTAAACCATCAATCCTAATATATCCAAAAATATCTTATCATGGTAATACATTAAACTACTGTATTTGGTTGCTACCAAGTTCCTGAAATTATGGAATATTCCAACTGTACTTAGAAAGCTCTCTGAAGACCCCTTTCCAAAAAAAAAAAAAAAAAAAAGATTATCTCTAATGGTTATATTTCATTAAAAAGTTTATTGCTCTTTTGAATATGGATATAGTTCTTTTTCATATGAATGAATATCCTGACATTAAGTAACTGTTGCTAAGCACAGTGTGCACAGCTATGCACACACTAATGTCACCCTTGGCGATTTTATTAAAAGAACCACAATGCAGAGCAAAGAGAAGAAGAGATGTTCCCATTAATGGTATTTCGAATGAGTATTTAAATAGCTTATCTACTCTAAACTCATTTCTGATAGATTAAATAGCTGTATTCCAAATCTTACAAGATGTGCATCTCTCCACTGTGTCTTTCTTAGCTTGCATCAGCTGAATAGCTCAAATTGTTTGGTACTGGTAAAGCATGAAAATGTGAGATAAAAAAGGAAATGAAAGTTATAGACTGGGTGGCCCACAGGCCTTAGAAATTGCAGTGCTTTTAAATCCATTATATTTTACTTCACTTCAACTGTTAGACATTCTTTTGCTTTTGCTGATGTCAGACATCTGGGATGCCTGTCCACTGGTAAATGGTGACCTGAGCGAAACCTGAGAGAACCAGGGAGCACCCGGAGCTCAAGTCTAAGTAATTAGTTCAAGAATCCTTCCCACAAGTGTTGGGGGGAGAGTGGCGTCCCTGTGTCTGTGCACACTGTTTGTCTGATGGGCAGAGGTGGAGAGGGCAGGGAAGAAGTGGAGTGACAGACAGTGACTTGTGGTAATTCTCTAAAGGGACAGTCTTGGCAGCTCCCTTCCTTCCCAGCACCTGTATTACGCACCATTGCATAGAAGAGTGAGAAGGAAATGAATGTTTGTTGCACACACGATCTCACTTGGGCCTTACAGTGCTAGGAGGCAAGTATTCCTTCCCTTGAGTTGTATAACTCATTAGGTTGCACTTGTTCAGAGATTGCTCTAAAGCTTAGAGTCAAGTTCATAGCCAAGGAATAAGTCTTCATGATGTGCCCTTTGGGATTAGCCTCAGTTCTGGCACATAGTTGTGCTCCTCTCTTTCCTGATTACTTTTTATTTAATGTTACTTTAGCTTATGTAGCCTTATAAAGCAGTTTAACCCTTTCTAGAATAACAATGCACATAGGTAAATAGGGTGATAAATAACTAGGAAAATGACATGATTGAGAGCCTGATTTTACCCATGAGGAAGCTGGATTTAAGTAGCTTGTCCAAGATCACTCAGCAAGCCCCGTGTGTGAGGGGCTGTGAACCTGGTTCTTGACTTACAGTCTGCATCTTCCAGTCTCACTTCCTCATTTCCTCTTAGTCTCTAATTAACTGAGCACAAATGAAAATTTCAAGTTATTATTTTTTTTTACCTATTTCCATTTCTCTGTACTTAATGTTCTATCAACTTGGAATTTCTCTCACCCCCTTTCCACTCCCAGTAGAAGTTCTATTCACCTTTCCATGGACAGTGAAAACACCTTCCAACGAAGCATTTCTTGTTCCCAAAGAGCATATTGCTATATCTGTTATTAGACTCTTGCTTTGCCTTTTATTGTCAGTAAAGAAGTTTCTTTCTCCCCTAGCTCCATAGTGACTAGGATTTTGTTTGTTTGCTTTACTTTCTATCACGAATACTAAAAAGATGAATCTTAAGATTTTAAACGATGGATCTAAGGTCCTATTGTCTCACTTCCTCTTCTAAGCATCCTTGAATTAGTCAACTCTTGTGCTAGAAACTAAAACAAGAAGGAATATTTTACCTGCTTTTGCAAAATAAAATTGTATTTATAAAGTTAATTTCTCGATGCAGGGAGCAAACACTTTATTACTTTCATTTTATTTCTCACTATAATACAGGCATGTCAAGTATTGACCTATAATAAATGCTTAGTAATAATACAGTATTTTTAGTGAAGCCATGCAGGATGTTGAATATGTAATGCTTTAAAGGTTCATAGGCCATTTCTCTTTTGTACTTTTTATGCTCAGAAAGGGAAGCAATATATCCTATTGGCTAAGACATGAACATGTTAATCTGACCACATGGTTAAACCTCAGCACCACCACTTGCAAGTTGTATGACACTGGGCAATTTGTAAAGAATTAAGACAAGATGGCACAGAAAATCACCTATACTAACTAAGGTGAAAAGTTTATTACTATTAGAGGAGCAATAGTTAAGGTAATGTTCATTTCAAATAGCCGAAAGCCTTTTTTAATTTCTAAAGGGGAACCATGGAAAGTCTATTGTGGCATCAGATGGTGACATAGAGAAAAGACTGGGAAAGTGGGATGGAAGGTAGGGAGCAAACAATCAAACAAACAGTATGGTTTCCTAGGCAACACTGTTTTCAGAAGCCCAGAGGGTCACATGCATTACGGAGTCTGCAACTAAACCATATCCATGAACCTATATGAGTTAAATTTTAACAGACTGCAGATTGTCTTTCATTCTACATCAAACTATAGAGTCCAGAAAAAAATTTTATATCAATATAGCAATCATAATTGAAGGGAATCAGAAAGAGTTGATCATTTTCTATAGGCTTGTTGTTGTGGGGTGGTTAAAAGTATTCAAAAAGAGCTTAAGTCCTTTTCCCAATATTTCAAAGTAGCTTTGATGGTATTTAGATAGCAACCTCATTTTAAAGAGAATAGATTTTCAGAGAATTGGAGAATCAAGCAGCTGGCACAGCAAGTTATCTGAATTTGATCTGAATTGACGTCAGGGAGCTGGGAATGCCCGAGGCAGTCCTGCATTCTGCCTCTTTGTGCAGTATTTTGACAATAGTGAGAATGTCTGAGTGTTAATCATTTTCTGACAGTGTTGGCTCTGGTCTTATACAAAATGAAAGCATTTAGGCACTTTGTGTTCTTGGTTTTTAATAAGGGCATTTCTTTTAGAAAAACTATTCCACCGTAAGATTGTATATAGCTATACAATAAATATATTTATTAATGTGATATACCTAAAAATATGTAACTGCTAAGTTTGGTAGAAGCTTTTTTCAAAGCATCATTCTTGCGAAGAGAGGTTATTTTGTAAAGTGTTTACCTTATTGGTAGAGACTTAAATTTAAAGAAAGAAAATTTAATCCAGACTTTTATGTCCAGATATGAATGTTAATTTCCTGGGTATATCTTTGCTTACAATTTGCAATGTGATTAATAAGCAGGGCCGGATGTCTCGGTGTTAATCATTTCTACTCTTTAATAAATAACAATAGTGAAAATAAAGCCCAGATGTCTGACACATTGCACAAATCATTGGATGCACTATATAGTCATTCCTTAGTTTCCTGAGTACTAACAGATGAGAAAGTATTCATCTTTTTATCTATCCCTCAATTAAATAACAAGTAAATACTGTGTCTGTGAGCCACTGTGGCAGTGGCTAAGTGGGTAATAAAAACCCACCAGATATTGACAGATATTACCATCATTTGCTTTTATCTCTGTTATCTTCATGATCTGTTATCGCCTAGTCTTCCCTAGGAGACACAGGTTTCTTAGAATTTTTTTAAAAAGTGATCCAAAACCAGAGCTAAGTTTGCCATGGCGATTGCTTAACTAATTGGTTTACTAGCTTGAGTTGTATGCATCATGGTGGATGTTACCGGTTGTCAAGTGATGGATGATGAATCATTGAATCATAGAATTTTAGAACTGTCAGAGACATTCCAAGCTGACCCAAGTTATATTATGCAGATGAGAAAATGTGAAACAAATGAGTGAGTGTTTTCACCAGAGCCAGGCAAACTATAGAACTAAGGCTTAAACTACAGGCTGCTAACTTGTAGTCTGCTGCTCTTTCTAGTGTATATGTTACCTCATCTCAGAAACAGAGTGAAATTAAATGTAGTAAGATTAAAATGTTATATTAAAATTGCTATCACAGGAATGAGGGTGTAGTAACGATGTTTGCTACTGCCATTGACTGAGGATGGGATGAAGGAAGGAATACAGATAACATTTGTATATCTGCTGCATTTGTTTGTTCTAGGAGGAAGATGAGGAGGGTGTGGAAAATAAGGAAATAGGATCTAGCCCTACACAGTGTCTCATGGGGGCCCTGATTGGTCTAAGATTACCTACAATTTCTCAAAGTACAGGCCTGTATAGGCACAAAGTTTTGAATGGTGGGGAAGTTGAGTATGCATAAAGATATGACATTTACAGAGCCTACTTGGAAAGATAAAGATATGCCAAGTGGTTGGCTTTAGACAACCACAGTCTGTTACATGTTGAGCATAAAAATATAAGCATTATTCTTCAGATACTAAATCACCAGTTAGCGCTGGTACTAAGATGAAAATGTTTGGGTTGGATCGGAAGCCCCTGGACAATTACAGTTTTAACTTGCTTTCTAAGAACGTACTTGTCATGGGGAAGCCTGGCCCCCAGTGAAATTCCCCAGAGATGTTTTACATAGTCGGGTTCTTAGTAGTTGAGGGTATTGGGAAGCTAGCATAACCAGGGGAGCTGTGAGTCGTGTGTGTTCCTTCAGGGGAGAAGGCCCAGGTGAAGACCATACTGTGCCTGTCCCCAAACCCCAATAAATTGTGTCCTATTAAAATATAGTTATGCTGTCCCTTGAACAGAGACTATAATAATGTTTGTTGCTTTGGCTCAGTTTCAGTGTTTATGCTACTGACATTGGCCCACTTAGTTAATGAGCATTAAGGTTAGCTTTAATATGAAAGAAGAGGGTATACTTCTTTCTGGAAGTGTAAGAACCACCCTTAAAGGCAAAGGGAGTGGCAAGGATGTCCCTAAAAAGCAGCTGGCATCCTGAACACTGTGTGGGTAAGAGGCCACTGTGGCCAGGCACTCAGCCTTAGCAGGTTATTCATGCAGATAAACTTTATGAGTGGTCGCTTTGGCACCACCCAGAGCCCCCTCGTGTTCTCCTGCCCCCCTGCCACTACCCCAATCCCTGCTTGTAATGAGCCACTCAAAACAAAGGAGCAAGAGCAGGGTGACTACCTTAATATCAGCAATGTTGGAAGAGCTCTACTAGTAGCTTCTTTGGTCTGCTTGCCCTGGGAAGGTCCTTGGAATAGTAAAATATTTTAAAGGCTTTGGATTTTTTTTTTCAACAGAATTCCAGAAAAGGGGATGGGCTAAAGTTTATGTATGTATGTGAGATATTCACACATTTTCTTGTTTAAAGATTTAAAATTTTATTTCCATGTGTATTAGTCAGGATTCTCCAGAGAACAGAACCAACATGATGTACACATACATAGAAAGAGATTCATTTTAAGGAATTTGCTTACACAATTGAGGTTGAAAAGTCCCAAGATCTGCAGCCAACAGGCTAGAGACCCAGGAGAGCCGTCAGTATAAGTTCTAGTCCAAAAGCTGGCAGGCTGGATACCCAAGAAGAGCAGAAGTTTCAGTTCAAGTCTGAAGGCAAGAAAAAACCTATATCCCAGCTCAGTCAGGCAGGAGGAGTCCCTTCTTGTGGGAGGGTCAGCCTTTTTGTTCTGTTCAGGCTTTCAGTTGATTGGATGAAGGCCACTAAACTTTTGGAGGGCAATTATGTTTACTCAGTCTACCAGTTGAAATGTTAATCTTATCCAAAAATATACTCACAGGTGCACCCAGAATAAAGTTTAACTAAGTATCTGGACATCCAGTGACCCAGTCGAGTTGACACATAAAATTAATCACAACATGTATATTTATTCATGTGTTAAGCTGAATTCATATTGGATTCTATGATATTATTAGAAAAATGATGGATATTATTGGAGAGCAGCATAAGAAGGTAATTTGTGATTAGGAGCACATTAGTGCTGGTGACCATTAAGCAAAAGTCAAAAAATTTTGCACTGTTATGATAATGATATATGCACCATTCTAAAAATAGTTCTTATTTCCTAAGGCATCACAATAACCTCTGTGGCTCTGTTTCCAAAAGACTAAAGAAGAATCACCTTTTTTTCCCTTTTGTTTTTTTGGCTTATGTTGATAATTTTTTTCTACAAAATCTTGAATATTCTTTTCTTACTACAGGAATGATTTTTGTCTGGCTATCTGAAATGGCATTGTAAAATGATTTCCTTTAGCACTTACCGCTGTAGAACAAGAACATTTTAAAGGGAGTATTTTAAAAAGCAATGCCTCTCTTTGCCCTTATAGTCGTTGCCTAGAAAGAAAAGACCCATAGATGTTTAAACCAGCATGTTTCAACAAACACATCATCACTCAATGAACTGAAGCAACTTTCCTAAAGTATTTTTTTTAGCAATTAAAATATCTAATGTTCTAGAATATAAGAAGCCTCAAGTAAGTTCAACTATGAGAGAATGTCTGTCATTCTGTTAGTTGACAAACTGGAGAAAGTATGAGTATTAAGTGGGTGTAGGCTTACTCTTTTAAGTCTGAGTCATGGACTCAAAACGTGAGAGTTGAATTTTTTTTTTTTTTTTTTTTGGTGTTTTCCTTCTTTGAAGAAATGGGTTTAGTATGCACGAAGGATATAAAGAGAAAATTATGCCTGCCAGCTGAGGAATGGTTTCAACAAAGAGAACGTGGTTAATAGCAACAGTGAAGGGAATACCAAAGTTACCAAAAGATTTTACTTTCAAGAAAAGTCATATCTTACAGTTTCTTGGGATATTAAAAAAAAAAAAACAAAAAAAACACCCTCAAATCTTAGAATCCAAGCTCAGGGACTCAAAAAGGTTCAGAGATTTTAAAACTGTGCCCTTGAGACATTCCTTACCATCACCCAAAAGCATCCACAGAGCAGGGAAGAGAGGCCAGAAATCATGGAGATTTCCATTTGAATGATTTCATTGGCCTAATGCAACACCTATTTTGGAGATGAGATAGCTGAGTCTCAGAGAGACCAATGATACATTCAGAGACACACAGCTAGATGGTGACTTCCTGATTCATACTCTATCTCTCCTTTTTTTTTTTTTTTGGACTACATTTTATTACCCCTCAATCTATTAAAAAGTATAATTGCCATAACTACCATGTTGAACAAGTAGGACTCATAGAGCACAGTCAGAAAACATTTATCTTTCTCTCCGCTGCCATTAAAATCCAATGAAGAGATAAAACTCAACGTGCCAACAACACTCTCAAAAGATATCCTCTCTTGAATTTCCTGAATTTCCTGCCTCTCCTTCATTAGTCCCTCTGACCTCTTTTAAAAGCTGAATGTGTGAATTTAAAAAGCTGAATTTAAAAAGCTGAATTTCAGCTAAGGGTCAGAAGAACTGCGTTTTGCAAGTCCTACAAGATGTATACAGCTCCAAGGTGTAGGAGTATTCACCATCTATTGTTTTGCCCTTAGCCCTTCTAGGACCTTTGCTGAAATAGGAGAGGAAGAGCCTTCAGGAACATTCTGCTATGCAAGTGATCATTGAGATCTTGTGCACAGTGCTGCCCCAGTCACTGCTGCCCTGGTTACTCTGCAAACGTTAAAGCCTATGGGCCTTGACTTCAAGTCCGTTTCAAGGGAAAATAATAGCATAAATTGTTTTAATCAGGGCAAGTTTCGTGGTAGGGAAGTGGACTCCACAATGCAGGGACCATGCTGATTATTATTACCTGTTTGGCACACAGTAAGTGCTCAATAAGTGAATGAGTGAACAGAAACCTATTAAAATTGGCTCCAATACAAAGAGATTTATTGGAAGGATACAAAGAAATTTAGATGAAATGACAAGATATGCTGCAAAGTAATGCCTTGCTTCACAGAATACTCCCATCCCAGTCTGCTGGCTCCATTAACGTCCGGGGATGAATCTCAGTAACCCACCATGGCCACACACCATGACAATGAGGGTACAGTGCCCATGGTGAAACGTACAAGCATTCTTGAGTAGCCTGCACTGGACCAGAACCTGGGTATGGGCAGCAAAGGAGGAAAATAAGATAAAGGAAGTAACCTGGGATGTTAGCAGACAGTCTTTTTATTAAGTCTTAGACCAACTAGAGAGTATGTGGGAGCATTATCTTCATTGTTGCATTATACAACCTTCTTGAAAGGATAGTTTTTCAAAGAAAAACACAAATTTTCCATGTAGGTAGGTGGACAATAATGTTGTGAAAAGAAACATCATTTTCTTTTATGTACTTCTACCCTTTTTGATAACTCTGCAAACTGAAAGCCATCACTGAATAGTTCGTATAAAATAAAATGTGGTATATGTACACCATGGAGTACTATTCAGCTCTAAGAAACAATGGTGATATAGCACACCTTATATTTTCCTGGTTAGAGCTGGAACCCATACTACTAAGTGAAGTATCCCAAGAATGGAAAAACAAGCACCAGATATATTCTCCAGCAAACTGGTATTAACTGAGTAGCACCTAAGTGGACACATAGGTGCTACAGTAATAGGGTATTGGGCAGGTGGGAGGGGGGAGGGGGGCGGGTATATACATACATAGTGAGTGAGATGTGCACCATCTGGGGGATGGTCATGATGGAGACTCAGACTTTTGGGGGGAGGGGGGAAATGGGCATTTATTGAAACCTTAAAATCTGTACCCCCATAATATACCAAAATAAAAAAAATAATTAAAAATAAAAAAAAAAAAAAAAAAAAAAAAAAAAAAATATCATAAGCTTTGGTACTAGGATATTCATGAACAAAAATCTTGGATAATTTCTCCTTTAATTAAGTTATTGAAGTGTTTAAACCCATAACAATTTTAAGTATTGAGAGAAAAAAATAATTAAAAAATATAACCTCCAAAAAAAAAAATGTCTCCTGTAAGTAGGAAGACCAATCTATGTGACATAAGATATTAGTAAGATATTTAGAGAAAGAGGCAAGAAAACCCTTAGTACAGATTAGGAGTTAATTTGTATACCTTTCCCACCCCAATCTGCATTTACAGGATATATTCCATGCTTATTCTATTATATTGCAAGATTTTTTTATGAGTTCAGTACTAATTCAATTAAAATTGTGACTGGGTAAACTACTTTTCATGACATTTTTGTCATTCATGTGTCATCATGTCATTTTCATGACATGAAGTTTTTCAGTTTTCTGACAGTGAGTAAAAGATAAACAGCTGGAACTGGCTGAGAACTCAACAATCTACTACAGAACTACTCTTTATTTTACCACTCAGCATATGTATTCACACACACACACGTATTTAACGGTAGACAAAAGTTTCACAAAATCTACTTACTTTTACTACTGATCTCTAATATATCCTATTCTGTTAGTTTTAAAGTTGGTCACAACCCATTGAATTCATTTCACAACCTTCCCATTGGTCATGAGCCCACAGTTTGAAATATGCTGACTCAAGGTAAACATGTAAATGGAAAATTTGGAATGATTATCAAGGATGGAAGGGTTAAAAAACAGAAAATATGTGGCTTACAGCTATAATCCTAGCACTCTGGGAGGCTGAGGCGGGAGGATCACTTGAGTTCAGGAGTTCAAATTAGCCTGAGCAAGAGTGAGACCCTGTCTCTACTAAAAATAGAAAAATTAGCCAGGTGTTGTAGCACACACCTATAGTCCCAGCTATTTGGTAGGTTGAGGCAGAAGGATCACTTAAGCCCAGGAGTTTGAGGTTGCTGTGAGCTGTGACGATACCATTGCCCTCTACTCAAGGCAACAGAGTGAGACGCTATCTCAAAACAACAACAGAAAAAAGAAAATATGTATAATTTTGCCTTTCTTTCCTCTGAGGACAGATAAAAGTAGTCTAAAACATAGTTAGTTATATATCTGGAATAGTTTGGGTCTAGCCATGGCTAGTAAGGACAGACCACGGACCTAGTACAGCATCTACCCAAGAGTTGTTAGGGCATGCATCCCATATGGTTCCAGCCATAACAGTGCTTTGGAATGATCTGGGTGCATTGTAAAAATGCAGAAGTCCTGGAAATTCCAGGCCAAGTGAATCAGAATCTAATGAGCACAAGGCCTGGCATCAGTATTTTTAAGAAGCTCCTCGGGTAATTCTAATACGAAGCTAGGGTCTAAACCATCACCAGCAATTCAGAGTCCTTGCCTTTGCTCTGTGCACTGAATACTTTTGTCATTTTAACAATTCTTTTTGTTATATTTTATGAGAAGCTTCATGTTCATCACCTAAGAGCAATAGATATTGAAACATAACTGAAGTTAAACTGAGCAAACAATCATGCACATTATTGAACCTTATGTTTTAAGATACTTATTACTTAAATGTGATAGTTGTAATCTGCTTATTAAAAATCTCATAAAGAATCCGTTGACAGGAGCAGATTATATGTCAAGTACTACTTGGCTCGTAGAATATGGCTCAGGAGAAACCCAGTTAACTAATTAAGTCAGATAGTTTTCTATCTTTATGTTTATTTAAATAATCCTGTTATTTTATCTATCTTTCAAAAACAAAAATATAATTTTATCATGGATTTTAATTAAAATTTACACACATATGTATACATACACAACCTATGGCTTTTAATCTGTAATTGTTGAACTGTTTTGTAGAAGTGCCTTGAACATTTAGTAAACTAATTTAGATATTTACAGTGTTGAGGCTCTTTCTGTACCCAATTAAATAAGATAAAATGATTTATAGTTAGCATATTCATTTTTCACATATAAACAGACACTTCAGAATTTCTTAAAAACAGATTGTTCTTTTATATAATTTCAACATTTCTTCTGCACTCTTATTTCTAATTTAGTCTAGATGTTTGCAATCTATTGCCAAAAAAGCAATGTTGCTATAAACATCAAATCTATGCTTATATAGATTGTTACCATTTCTAATTAGATAATACTCTGGCAAAAATTACTAATGCTGAAAGAATGAGATATGAATATTCCTATATGATAATTATTAAATGCTATCAGCTGAATGGTATATTTTTAAATTTTCTAAAAGTTTATTATCTGAACCTAACCAATCTATTTCTCTTCATCTTATTGAATTATATAAATTTTCATGTTAGCCTTCATTGATTTATTTTATTTGATATATAAGTGAGCATATTTCTTACGAAGAGGCCCTCAATACTTTAATAACATTAATATATGCCCCTTTGTTTCTGTTCAAGAATAAAATATATGAATTGATTATTTAATAAGAGTAAAATCAATTTAATAGCTACTGCTGCTCAGTAAAATTAAATGTTATAAAAATCCTTTTCTCAATATCACTATTAAGTTCTTTTTTTCTAAAGCACAATTAATAGTCTCATTTTAATTTTCTGTAGGTGGTTTCTGCAGCTGCCTTAAAGTATTCTGTCAATTGTGCATAGAAATTCAAATTCTTGTATTTGATAATTGTGTAATTTTTGTGTTCCCTAATGTGTGTTGATAGACTGATGGAACTATTGTTCTTTTTCATGTGTTACTATTATCTCTGAATATTTGTCTATAAATTGTTGAAACTTATGATATTTAATTCAATTGCCTTCTAAAATGATTTATTGTTAGTTATAATGCTGTTAAGAAGTATACTTTGCAAGCAATACTTCAACATTTGTCTACTTAAAATATAGTGCAGGATATTTATTTTGTAATTATAGGCTGGATAGATTAGAATATATTATTCCTTCTCCCATCATGCAACTGACAAAATGAACCACAGGGGTAGACAGAGATGGACATTTGGCCACATGCAATGTAGTTTTCCAAAGTGTATAACCAAAAACCATGTTCAAGGCTAATGCAGTATCAAATGGGCTTCGCACTGTGAAAGATCGTGTTGCTCATGAACTTACCAGAGGATGCCATCTCTGGCTAGTGCTTATGTAAAACTTTCAGAAGATAATAATTCCAATGGCAATAAATTTGAACAAATTCAGTAGAATGTCCAAAAGTTAAAACTCTAAGAGAAAATGTACATATGCTTGCATTTTGCAAATGATGTATTTCCAGGCATTCACCAGGCATACTAAAAGCAATGAGCATTTTTCAAAGATAAATTTATTATTGAAATATAACCTACATAAAGAAAGGTACCAAATTACAAGCTTACAGCTTGATGAATTTTCGCAAAATGAACACATCTATGTAACCTACATCTGGATTAAGAAATGACCAATTTTCCCAGAAGTCCCTGGTGCCACACTCAAATTATGTCCCATCCCATCACGTTAGGTTTTGTCTGTTTTGTTTTGTTTTTTAACTTTAGTGTTTTTGGTGGAAGTACAGCTTTTCTGTAAGCTAATTCATTATAGCCAGAAGCAGAACTCAGTTAAATTTTATTGTCACCATTTTCTTCATAAAATGGAGGAAGGAAGGGAGAATAGGTTGATGGGAAGAAACTCTTGTTTCTCATTCTTTCCCTACACTGTGATCAGCCTAAGTATTCTTTAAGAACCTTGCTTTGCATCTTTTAGTGACATGCTTGGCAAAGTTTTTCAAACATTAGTTTAGGTTCTTAATGCATTCATTATATAACTTTATTTTGTATGGTTTTAGTAAAAAAAAATGGAAACAACCATAAATGTGAGAAAAAGACTGTTTTTAAAAGACAAGCCTGTCTTTAGTTTCCTTTTGGGCTTGAGTGGTCAGTGACAATGCTCTGGGAGCTTGGGGTCACTGGGGCACATGGCAACATGCAAGCCTGAGCCCTACAGCAACTGAGTCTGGAAATCTTAGATTCCGATAGTCTAAAAAAGCACTGTGTAGAAGGCTACACCAACCTTTCTTTGTTAATCCTTTTAGAGGGAAGACAAGAGTAGACTTTAAGGATAGAGTAACAAACTGAGAACCCTCAGCCTGTCTAAAGTTTTTCTTCTAAATCCTTTGAGATCAACCCTAATTAATTTCTTGATTAGAATTCAAGTTATGGTTCCTACTTTGCAAAGCTAATTTGCACTTTATAGTGGCAGCTGTAAAAATTCTTGCCATGCTCCGCATTGCTGTGAGGGTGAAGATAAAGCTATAGATTTGCCATCCCCACAAGAGTTATAAAGGAAAACTGAGATTATCCATTGTAATTCCCTACTTTATGTGGGGCTAGCATCTAACCATGACTCTTAGTCTTATTTGGGGTTAGAGACCCCTTTTGAGAATCTGAATGAAGTTACAGGCCTTCTTTGAAAGGTGTACACAGATATGGATAATTTAGCTACTGGCTTAGTTATTTCACAGACTACCCCTCTCCCCATAAACTATTTCATGAATCCCTCTAGGAATCCCTGGGCCTTATTTAAAGTTATTATTATAAATTCTAAAGTTCACAATGGAAACAATCTGAGAGTGACGGAGATGTGTCCCTTATTACAGTTATCTGGGGAAAGAGACTACATAGCCTTCATCTTTACCCCTTCCTTGGTTTCATCCTCTTCCTCCATTACCTAAAGAATCTTTTATTTTCTCTTACTCAGAACCCAAAATTATCTTGGTTTAAATTATTTTCCTCTTTTTAGATTTCTTTATAACTTGGAAAATGGTAAACAGCTTTCTAGTGGGAAGAAAACCAATCAAACAAACCCTGTCTCTATTCTCGAAGATAGTAATTAAGTCAACCCTTAGTTGTCTTTCATTTTTGAGCTTAATAAATATTACACGTAATTAACTTTTTGTAAAAAAAAAAAAAAAAAAAAACCCTTCATGGCTTCAGTTATTCATATTTTATTATTTTGGTTACTCATTATACACTTCAGGATAGGCTAGGCAATCCCAAATTTCAATGGCTGAATATAACACAAGTGTATTTATTGATTTCTTCCTAAATATTCAATATGGATTGGCAAAAGGCTCTGCTTATTGTTGTCAATCTGGGACCCAGAGTGGTTAATGCTCTATCTCAATTCTGGCTTCCTCAACAGGGAAAAATAATGTAATTAATCAGTCACAGGTTGTCTTCACCTTTACCCAGCAGTGACACATCACTTTTGCTCAAATCCACTGGTCAAAGTGTATCATATGACCATGCTTGACATCAAAGGAGAGTGTTAGAACAATCCTAAGATGTGCCCAGAAAGAAGAGAGCTTGGACTATTTGGTAAACACATTCACTCTTTTCTGGACTCCCCTCCAAGTTCTCCTTACTTTTTTGGAGATTTAGTTGATATTAAGCAGGAAAAAAGCTTCTTAAGACATATATTTGGTGGAAAAAAAATGCTCTAGTTATCTAAGTGCTATAATGCACCCGAGTTTAAAATAAGTAGGAACACAATGGCATATAATGAACTTAAAAGAAATAAAATACAAAAAAGAATTTTAAAAAGCTGAAGACAACACTGAATAACTCTTACTAGTTTTGTGCTACCTTTCGTCATGTATAGTCTAGCTCTTGTAATCACATACACACACACACACACAGAGACACAGTGATTTTAAGTACATAGGAACATGCCCTGCTCTATTACCTTTAAAATTTTTCATCAAGACCAATCCTTATAGACAAACGAACTACCAATGAATATAATACCCAGAATACATGCTGGCTTGTCTATAAAGTCTAAGCTTTATATGGGAACTGTCAAAGGAACAATTGCAACGTTGCTCTCTTTTTTTTACTCAGCAGAACTGACTCCTGTTGTCCCACGTGGAATGACATGTTGAGTGATGAGAAGCTTGGCAAATTTCCTCGGTCATTTTCTTCTAACAATTCACCTTAGGGCATCCTTAGTGGTCTGCATCGTTCTTTCAGCCTGACCATTTGCTTGAGGGTGATGAAGAGTGATGATGACAGGTTAGATGAGCTCTAGCTTCACAGATATCTTAAACACATCTGAAATAAATGCAGATTCATTGTCAGGAATAATAACATCTAGAAATCTGGACACAGAAAATCACTGGTACAGAGCTGTTATTGTAGAAGCAGACACTGTGAGGCATTTTGGGAAGGTAGATGAAACAAGCAAAAAATCTCCTTCTTGCAAAAAAATAAGAATTCTTAACCAAGTCTTCTTGACCATTTTTTATAGGAAGGAAAGGGTCCTTTGGTGTATTGTATGGAGTGGTTTGGCATTGACTATCATCTTCTAAATTACATAATTAATTACAGGCTTTTAATATAATTGTTAATGTATATATCATCATTCAAAGATTCCTAGGTGAATTACTTGTATTATTGCTATAATATGATGATGAATTATATGATATCTCTATTCTGACCACTGTAAATTAAGGATTAAAGCTTTGATTGGAAATTAAAATCTAAACTATATATTTGGGAGGCATTAACATAGTTGAAACTATGAGAGTAAATAGGCTTATTGAATTGATTCATGTGAGAAAACAATAGACCTAGAACAGTCTTTCTTCAGTATGTATCATATTCCTTATTTTCTTCTATGTCATTCTTTCTTTCTATATTTCCTTTTTTTTTTTTTATGAGAAAGTAGAATGATTCAAACTAGCTATAAATACATATACATCAAGGGCCATGAATCTAGCTCTGGCAGTAAAATCCATGTTTTTATTACTAGATTAACTTCTACCTATTCACAGTGTCTGATGGGATTACAGTGAGAATCTCTCATGTAAGTTAAGAAAGTAATTCTTTTCCTAAAATCTGCTGTTAGCTCTTGCTTTCCTCCTATGTTGAGAACATTTCTAGTCAGAATTCTGTTTATATGCTGCTGACAAGTAGTATTCAATCTAAAGTAACTAACAAGTAGTATTCAATCTAAAGTAATTTTTTAATTCGTTTTGAAATATTAGTCCTTTTTTTCAGCCTAGTATGGCTAACCAGCTATTGTCCACATAGTTTTAGGTAGGCATCAGCATGATAATATGGAACTGGTTTACAATCTTAATTTCAAAGCATATTGGAAGGCAAGTTTTATGAATAGTGTTGAGAGACTTAGATGACCTGTCAAATCAATTCATAAAATTCCTATTTTGAAGGGGAAATTAAAAGTCAAGGTGATGGAAAGGTTATATTCATGCATTTGCAGGAGATGAACGACATAGATAGGATGTCTTTGAAAGCTAATGAGAAAGCTACTTGCCAGGCAGGTTGTTCAAGAGCAATGTCAGCAAGTGAAATGTGTTGCTACGTTTGGGGAAATGATTTATGATTATGAAAACAATGAAACTCATCTTGGTAGGAGCTGAGTTGAATGTGGCACATCTGTCTTTGGACCTTTCGACTCTCCCTCTTGTCCTGTGACCAGCACAAAATCAGTTTTTGCTTATGAAGAACACTGTCCAAACCTGGCTTCCAGTCAGTCATATATATACTTGGTGTGATTTTAAACAAGAAAATTGTTGTTATATGCTTTGGTAAACAGGTATATTTACTTTAGATTCATATTTACTTTCTCTGTTTTAACTGGCTAAATTCGAACAAGATATGCTTAATTAAACCCTAATAAAATATTGTGCTTTCAAAGACAGGGCCAGGCGCAGTGGCTCATGCCTGTAATCCTAGCACTCTGGGAGGCCGAGGCGAGCAGATTGCTCAAGGTCAGGAGTTCGAAACCATCCTGAGCAAGAGCAAGACCTCGTCTCTACTAAAAATAGAAAGAAATTAATTGGCCAACTAAAAAGATATAGAAAAAGTTAGCCAGGCATGGTGGTACATGCCTGTAGTCCCAACTACTCGGGAGGCTGAGGCAGCAGGATTCCTTGAGCCCAGAAGTTTGAGGTTGCTGTGAGCTAGGCTGACGCCACAGCACTCACTCTAGCCTGGGCAACAAAGTGAGACTCTGTCTCAAAAAAAAAAAAAAAACCAGACAGTATGTAATATTAGAAGAACATGTGATTTTTCTTTTTGAAAAAATTAGCCCTTCTCTTTTGTTTTCTTGTGTTTTCTTATCTCCCTGCTGTCATGTATGCTCTGACCTTCCTCTGTAAGGGATATTTATGTCATATTCTTACTTATATATTTCTAAACCATTTTAATGTAAAATAAAGTAAGTACAGTTTTTTTTAAACTTTTTTTTCATAATTAACAAAAGGAATCTATACCGTGAAGGAGTTATATTAATCACAGAGTAGCTACTTCTCAGAGTTTGGCTTTGAGGCTTTTAGTTGGTCTAGGGCTGTAATATATTCTACTACTACCTTAAAAAAGACAACCCTTTATGTGCTACTAGAGAAAGGCCACAATTAGGGCCAAACTGCTTGTCACTTTATATTCTTCAGGCCTTTTAAACTGTCTTCCTTTCAGATGATGCATTTTGTAGCTATTGTCACTTGTGAAGTTGGAAAGGGAAAAGGAAATGAATAATATGATTTGAAGGGGGTGTAGAGAGATGTGAGTCTTGTGATGATCCTTAGGATTTATAGAAGCCTTTAAAGCTATTTGTGCTGCTTTGTGGTGCTTTTCACACTGTGTCAGTTAATATTTCATCTTTTACTCCATTTTTATGCTCTAAGATATAGAAGATGTTTTAAAAATTGTTCTAATGGCCGTTTTCTTCTCAACCCCCACCCAAGTCTTCTGGCTCCTGACCAACCATGTTAGCTTCTTTGATTTAATCTTCATAGTCCTCTCACTTGCAAAATACAAAATGAATGCTGATTTGCCAAGATAGACATTTGGAAAGATATTTTAAAATGGCAATACAGGTTCACCTGCAATTATGAAACATAAAGGCACTTCCATTTAGCCTCTGATGAATATAAATATTAATGTTGAGATCAGTTCACAATTTGCTGTTATTGTGACTATTTTTTAAGTTACATTTCACTTAGTTGTAGAACAGCTTAGTCTGGAAAAAATTTCTTTGTATTATATATAGTATATTAAATTTGATATAATTTGGGGAAGTACTTTTTCATCCTTTTAAATATGCCACAATAACCTGGAAGTGAAATAAATATTTCTAAATGTCTAAAGCAAAATATCAGAATGCAATAAAAACATATTCTGATAGAAACAAAATAAATCAATTTCTAAATTTATGTTATTCAGATAAAAATAGCTCAAGAGGTAGCCAAACAGAATTAATGACAATGAGGGTATCACAGGCCAAGAGATTCTAGAAAATAATCAACCTAGGTTCATGGGAGTTTGCACTAGGGAGAGGTTACTATTAATATATACACTGCAATATTCAAAACTATTCCTAGTCCTAATTCACTGATGAAATTATGGGGTTTTGTTTGTTTGTTATTAACTACCTGTAACACAATGAACAAGAAAACAGTGCCCTCTATCAGTCGGAGTGCAGAATGCATTTTATTAACACGAATCAGACTATAGCAGGGAAAGAAAACCCCATTGATTGGTGGTACAGGCCAATAAAATAATATATTTTATGTGAGATTTTTTTATCAGTAGTTTGTTGATGAGGGAAAGTTAAATAAGGGAGAGAAACACACATTTCCTATCTCTGTCCCTGATGTTTGATTAAATTATGACAGATGATGTAGCTTAGCTTCCTCAGAGAATGATCTCTGGTAAGCAGCTCCTAAAAAGCAGACAGACTCAAAGCTTCTAGTATGTGGTTCCTAAAACTATGTACGCAGACTGGTGCCCATCTCACTACTTAAAATTGACAATGGGTGCTTCTTAAAAAGGGAAATTCCAAAATCTCACCTCCAGAAAAGCTCATTCATTAGGTCTCGGTGGGCACTGCAAATACCATGTTTTACCAAGCAGCCCAGGCAGTTGTGATGACTGCAGACTTGAGAAGCAGTGGCTTTCTGTGCCTCTGCCTTTTGCATTGGTTTGCCCAGGCAGCACCAGATTAGATGGCTCTACATGTCGCCGCCATCACCACGTGGATGCTCTCTCCTCTTCGTAAATGGGAGACCTTCTCCTCTCCCCAAAGTCCTAGTTTTTCTTGAGACTTGTTCTCTTGTTTTGATCTTGCTGTCAAGGTTGGAATGGGAAACATCATTTCTTCTAAAGGAATGTTTTCTTTGGCTTTTGATAAATGAGAGAATGAACAAATTTCTTCACTTGGTGTGTCCTGTGCCTTCTTTCACCTGTTCCCAAACTGTCACTCACTGCGAGCTATGCGAGGCCACGTCCTGCCTTCTGCATTCTGTGGTCAGCATACTCTCAAAGACCTCATACCTATATGCAGCAGACACATTGGGAAAAAAAAAAAACCAAAAACACTGACATTGCCGCTTATGATTTACATGTAATTTTTCCTAAATGCATATGAATATTTTTTCTCTGTCATATGCAACATCTGATTATGTGTGTTAGCTTTGATATCATCTATGTTAGTAGTGCCCAGAAGTATCAGAAAGTGGACCTTCTGCCAACACTCCTAAAGGAGGTCCATGAGCTCATAGTCAAGAAGGTAACAAAGCCTTTGTTTCTCTCATGACCTACCAGTGTCTGGCACATCCCTGTCCACCCTTCATGACGCTATTGGGAGATGCAGCATTGAAGCTCTGATTTAGAGGCTATGTAAGGTCTAGAATCAAGGTCTTCTGCTTATAATGATAAAAGCATCATTGTAGGCAGTTAACAAAATCTGTTAAAGTACAGAGAGAGATGATACTCCCTAGGATGGAGTCCGTAATGATGTTAGTTGTTTAGAAAATTAAAGAGAAAATAAAATCAAAACTTTGCTTCACCTATTCATATTTTTTAAATAAATAAGGCATACTCCTTTGCTCTCGTAACTTTCAGAAAAGCGTGCATCTTCGTGTGTCCCTTGGTAGCTTTGCCTGCTTTATTGGCCATGTAGTTCAGCATCATGAGGTGCTGGAGGTGTTTTTATCTCCGCCGCCCCCCCAGTCCTTTGTCAAGTAATCAAGCATGCTCGTGAATTCACTTTAATCCTTGTTTCTTTGTGTTTTGTTTTTTAGGTAAGTACTTTTGGTATTCCTCTTCTTTAATGCTGTGAGAGAATGCACCTGCCTGATGTAGAACAAATGGCTTTTGGAAACAAAAACCAAAAGGTAAAAACATAATGTGAACAGTAAAGAATAACACACCACGTGATGCTGGTAAGGATTCTAAGCTGTAGTCGAATACCCCTCTATTTTCTAAGGGAGGAGCCTAGCCTTACGGAAGATGGGGGCCGGGTGGAGTGGGGTTGTTGCTGTGCAAGTAGAAAGAAGGTAGGTTACAGAGAATGTTTATGAAATATTCATTCACACCTGCTTATTGGTGAGATGAACAGCCTGTGGTTCTAAGCTGGAAATTATTCACTTAAATGCAACTTTGAAATATTGTCTGAAGATCCCAAATGGAAACAGATGTGGGCAATATCGAGAGATTTTTTTTTCAATCTGTCAGTTTGTTTCTAAAAGAAGGCTAAAATTTTAAAAATAATACTTAATTTTTGCTTGCTTAACTATGAAGCCTTATACTTAAATGGTTTAGGAACATATGATCATGAATATATGTATAAGCTTCACCTAGTAAAATTCTCAAAGCTTTTGATAATAAATGTGTATAATCTATATAAATGAGAGAAATACCAATGAACTCAAACATAATCTATTCCATATTTTGTGGGTGTCTTCTCTTTCTTATTTTACATGTATGGCTCCTGTGTACATATGAAATAACATACGGAATACAATTGTATTTATAATGGTATTTTGCCTATATTTGCAGTCATTTTTATATTGCTATAGATTTCAAGATTTAAACATGTGTGGTAAATAGTATGCTCATGTCAATGTCAGCATTGCCATTTTGATAATAACACATTAACTCTACCATAAATTGAAATTTTCTATTGAATATAAGTGAGTAAATATATTATTAAAATACATTAACATTTATGATGAACAAATCGCAAAGGTTCAAAGGTTTTCGGGACAGGTGCCAGTGACTAAACGTTTTTTCTCCCAATTACTGTGCGTACCTCATTCAGTTTTCTGCTCCATGAGAATGTCATCCCTCTGCCTCTGCTTCATTTAGTTTTTCTCTGTATTCAACTCAGACTCCATGTCATGCACAAAGAAAGCCTCCCTCAAGTCTTCCAACACATGCTGGTTTGTCCCTGCCCTAAAATCATTCTTTAATAGAGTCCATGTATTATGTCTGGAGCTGCCATAACCAAGAACTGTAGACTGGTAGTATAAATGATAGAAACTTATTTCCTGACTATTCTGAAGGCTAGAAATCTGAGATCTAGGTGTCAGCAGGACTTGTTTCTTCTAAGGCTCTCTCCTTGGCTTGTGGATGGCCGTCTTTTCCCTGTGCCTTCATGTGGGCTTCGTTCCACATGTGTGTGTGTCCTAATCTCCTCTTCTTATAAGGACACCAGCCATATTGGATTAAGGCTCACCAGAATGACTTCGTCTTAACTTAATTACCTCCTTAAAGATCCTGTCTTCAAAGATAGTCATATTTTGGGGGGTATGAAGGGTTAGGACTTCAATATATGAATTTTGGGAGTACACAATTCAGCCCATAAATGTCCATATTATAATTTCTCACTTCATTAATCATTCCATGTATATTCATTCTGTATTCCCCAGTTAGATCACATTTTAAATTTTCTTTACTTTGTTCACAGTACTTAGAGGGCTGGGCACATAATATTAAATACTACATATTTTTTGTCTAAAAGTACTGGAAAGAGTAGAATAAAAGACCAAGTGAGAGTCCTTTTTATTATTATTGTTGACTTCAGCACCCTTATCTTGACAGAAAGAAACCAGTATCAGAGGTCTCAGATCAGGCAGTGGAAAAATGACCTGTCTATGTTTTTTCCCTGGAAGCTCCATGAGCATTATGGTCAGCAGAGGCAACTAGAGAAAGGAAATGCTGATCTCTGCAAATGGGCAAAAGTATAAAAGGTGTTGAACCCAGCCACATACCACAGAAAAGAATTTGGGCTTGTGGAAAATAATTATCTAGTTATGAGTCTTCAGAACTAGAGGCAGATTTTTGGAGGGAAAAATCATTAATACATTTATAGTCATAAGATAGTAGATTGGATGTTCTGGAACTAAAATAAATTTTGGTTCTAGAAATCATGTTTTAAATTCTGAAAACATACTTAATTCTTACTAGTAATTCTAACTTTGCACATTCTGATTTAAATGTAAGACGATTATCTCATTATATTTTAAGTGCTAAAATGTTGGCTCAGTTTGTATGATTTTCTCTAGTTTTTATTATATTCCATTTTTCTTAATTTCAACAGCTAATATTCAAAAGTATTTTCTGTGCTTTAAAATAGGATCATCCTAAATGCAAATTATGCAAATATGATTTAATGCTGATGTAAACATAACTCCACAATGTTAGAGAAAATCCTAAGAAAATACAAAACTTACCAAACTTCAAGATAACCATGTTACTGTCTCTTACTAGACACAAGTCCTTGGGTGACTTACTAAGCTGACATGAGTCTGAGGTAAAAAGGAAATCTGTAAAAAGGAAATCAGAATACCTACTTTACTGGGTAGTTGCTGATATTAAAATATGCAAAGCAGCTAGACCTGTCCTTGCAGAATAGTTGAGCTTAAGAAATGTTCTTTTCTTTTATCTCTCTCCTTCAGGTTGAATTTTGCCCAGTGGATTATCCATCTATCATAGAGAAGTGGAGATTTGATTGATTCGTTGATTGAATCAGCATTAAACAATGTTTATGTATTCATATCCACTGTATCCTGGTTTCATGCTAGATATTGGGTAAATAATGATTAGAAGAAACATATAACTCCAACTTTCATGGAGAGATGGACATTAACTAAAAAGTCAAAAAATACATGTAAAATTTTAAAAATAAGGGTTATGAAGTAAATGTATACAGTACTAGGAGATTTTGTAACAGAGAGACATTTCTTTTGGGGGGATATATGGCAGATGTCAGGAAATATGCCTCTTAGGATGTAACAATGAACAGATTTTGAAGGCGTGTGTGTGTGTGTGTGTTGTGTGTGTGTACACGTGCATGCATTTGTATATGAGTTTCAGTAGTCATCATGGTTAGGGTGGTGGTAGTAGAAGAAGAGAAGTCGGAGAATGAGATAATAAAAAGAGGAGTATCTGGGAACAGCATGTGCAAAGCCCTGATGTGGGAAACAGTACTGTGAGGAGAGTATGGTTTATCAAAGGAAGGCTGGTGCGACTGGCATGCAGAGAGCTAACAGGAAGACTATCGTGAGGAGAAGATAGACAGGAAGGTAGGGGCTGATTGAGGCAGAGCTTTAGCTTTATTCCTTAATATATTAAGGAATTTGTCTTCAACCCTAAGATCAATGGGAAGCCAAATAAGAGGCTTTAGTGGGTGGGAAAGTGAGGTCTATACATATTCTGATTTGTATTTTGAAAAGATTTTTTTTTTGCTTGTCCTGCAATGCCTTGTCCAGAAGATATAAACTCAGAATATGAATGTTTATAGCAAGCATATAGACGTTTGTTACCTTATAGGTATATTTTTATTACATTATTTTTGCATATGTGATTGCTGAACCACTTGAGATCTTTTAAGGTTCCGACATATTCTATATTCTAAATCGATGACAGTTAAAAAAGAAATGTTGACTTAAACATCCAAGTACAGCTGTTAATTTAACTCAATTAGTAAAATTTCCTAAGGAAATCTCTCTGCACTGAGCATTTGCATAATCTAGCAATGGAAAATTTAAACAATAGAATGATTGTCATAATTCCCCTGGAGGGCCATTGTTATCAGAGATGAACCCAGAGGCACCTGATTTTAGCAGAAGGTTTAATAAGTGTGTGATGCAGTGTAGGGAGTGTTATCCCTCTTAATCCTCCAAACATCTGTAAACCAGGTTGGCACCTGTCATACATTTTAATAATGCAAACTTTACTTGGAGATGGTATGTGTGTGAGTTTAACCTCATTTTTCACTTCTTTCACTAGCTTTCTATGTCAACCATCTGAAACAATGGTTATTATAATCAGTACAGATTCATATAAGAGGTATAGGAAATTGGAGGATTCCCACATGGTACATGTTTTCACAACAAAGCTCATGTTTCAATATGATGTGAACACATTTCTGTCCTAACTATCATTTCAACTGTGTATTCTTCCCTTGCCTGCCAATTTATATAGTCTAATTAATAAATACAACATTTCATGCAACTCCTAATGCAAGGCCCCTATGTTAGCCTTGAACTATGATATATGCCTCTGGACAAACATAAATATTAACTGAATTTAATAACTAACCATGGAGTTTTTGGTCATTACAACTGCTTAAAAAATTATATGTAAAGGATATAGGAGTAAAGGAACAGGAGTTTCTAAACGTGAAGTTTATTTTATTTTATTTATTTATTTATTTTGAGACAGAGTCTCACTGTGTTGCCTGGACTAGCGAGCTGTGGCGTCGGCCTAGCTCACAGCAACCTCAAATTCTTGGGCTCAAGAGATCCTTCTGCCTCAGCCTTCAAGTAGCTGGGACTACAGGCATGCGTCACCATGCCTGGCTAATTTTTTCTATATATTTTTAATTGGCCAATTAATTTTTTTCTCTTTTTAGTAAAGACAGGGTCTCACTCTTGCTCAGGCTGGTTTTGGACTCCTGACCTTGAGCGATCCACCTGCCTCCCCAGAGTGCTAGGATTACAGGCGTGAGCCACCGCGCCTGGCCTAAATGTGAAGTTTAAACAAATACTTAGTAACAAAAGGAAAATTTGACTGCAGACTGCTTATAATTACCTTGTTAAAAGTGATTCTCACCTTTTATTCATCCTACCCCCTTTGTTTTAAAATACTGTCACGGCATACGATTAGCAATGATGGAATGTCAGAAAATAGTAGGTCAATTCCACATATGAAGGACTCAGTTCATTCTACTGTTAAATAAAGCATCATTGAAAAGTTTAAATCCAAAGATATATCTTTGGTGCACCAGCCCAGCTTTTTTCTATTTGCTCTTTGTACCATTTAGTAGATTTCACACTGGATGTTGACTGACATTAGTCAAACATGTGCAAGGACACTCTATCCATGGACAAAAAAACAGAGTGTTACTGGTGGTATATTTTTATCTTTATGAAGAAAAATTGACCTGCTTAACAATGACTGAATTTTCTTATGTGAAAAAAGATGTTCATAAGTTAACATGAGACTGTACTCTGATTCTCACAAAATCCCAGGATGCTCAGAACTCTTCTGATGTCCTGGAGATGCTACTTGGGAGGAACAGCATGAATGTCCTTTGGGCTGATGTATGTCACCCAGTGTCTGCTTGGCTGGCAGCCTGAACCAAGATGTACCTGGGATATCTCGGCACCACCCAGAGACACTAAATAATCTTGCCAGCATGAATTGGTAGAATCTTAGAATATTGTTTTGCCAGGTGACACAATTGGCAGATGATACAATAAGGTAACTGAGACTAAAATAATTTGGGGAAGGGAAATGGAGATAATTTAGGCTCAGTTGTTCTACTTGCTATTAGAAGTGTTTTTGGTTGGTTTTTTTTTGTTTTTTTTTTTACTTTTAGAAAAAGAACAATTGATTAGGAAATAACTGCTTTAACTGATGCATTAATTTGATGATTCTAAACAATTTTATGAATTCTGTTTTATGTTATTTGTCTCCATTACTTAACCTGACCATCATAGAATAGTAAAATTCTTAAGAATGAGAGCTTGCAAATACCAGCCACATAGACCAATATCTTAGTTAACAAAATATTAGTAGTTTTCACATTAAATCCCAAACAATCTATTATTCCATTAAGAACTATTAAAATGGACAAACAATAGGGACCTGATATAATCTTTAGTAGATGGGGTTCCTTTCTTTTGAGAGCCTATGGAAAGGACCACATGATTCCAGAAAAATCTATCCAATTTATAAGATGGCACATTAGGAAAGTTAGTGATCTAAATAATAATTCTTAGGAAAAAGTCTGGTTTTCTCTGGGGCAATGATTAGTTGAGACCTGTACAAGGAAACCAATTACAACATGTTGACTGAGCTGCAAAATCAGGCAGGTGGTTGACTCAGCAGAAAAAATATGAAGTTCAGGCTGTAAGTTGCTTAGGTTTTTATCAGCTTGCATTTTTCTTAGCTGAATTGAATATAGGCAGAAGGGTCAAAACATTTTGGCTTACCAGGCAGCCAGATGGTCTAGGGAATAATGTCTTAATTACCAAATGACTCTATTTTATAGTGTCCCTGGGGAAACTAAGTTTCAAAACTGTGTCCACAAAGAACCTACATAGTTGTAATTGTTTGATAATTATTTTATTTTTTCTTGATTATGTAAGTAAAAATTCCAAACACTGCGAAATGTAAGACTTAGATAAAGTGCATGTCATCTTCCCTCTCCTCCCTTTAGATAATGATTTCTAACAGTTTATGTATACATATTTGGATTTTTTTGGTATATGTGAATATATGTATATATATATAATTTTTTGCTGAAATGGAAATTTACTACATGCTTTTCAACAAATGCTTTTTATGCAAAACTTCTCAGCTATTTACATCAATACATGTTGCTCTATTTATGAAGTTGTAAACAGAACAAAACAATATACTCCCCAAGAGGAGCCCTAGATATTTAAGAGTAGCCCATAATGGTAGGGTAAATTTATGCCTGGCTTTGCTTGAGAAAACTACCATCCTTCCTAACCCACCTTGAGGGCAAATGCGTTCCATCCTGGTCGCCACATATTTTGGCAGAGATCACCTGCAGCAACAGCACTCAATATGGGATTAAGGAACGGGCTTTGAGTGACTTATTAATCAAGTGTTGGCAAGAAGAGAGGGGGTTTATGGTCCCTGACACTGCATCATCCCTCTGCCTTTCCCTGTTGTAGGGTGAGTGTAAAGCAGAATCTTCTCGGTGGAGGTACAGACTAACCTCTTGATTGGCAGACTGTGTGGGTTTAGATGTCATCTCTTTTTAGGAGTTGTCTAGAAAAGCCAGCTGGCCAGCCCTGGAGACCTTAAGAAAGTATGGGAAGTTGCAGCCCCCTCTTCCAGGGAAAGGTAGTCACCAGTCTCATGGGAAGCTGAGTTTGGGGAGGCCTCTGCAGATGAGAGGAGAGGGATGCTGCCAACAATTTATTGTCTAGACAACCCAGTGTGAGCAATCTAGGTCATGTTCAGACAGTACCACTTCCGGCATTCTCCTGGTTAAATCATTGTTTTGGGGAAGGCTTGAACAGTAACAGAACTAATATTTTGGCATCACCTAGTGGTTTGGTGACAACTGTTTAATTTTCTAACACAGTTGATCTCTGCAATACCTTCTTCCAAGTAATTTAGTGTTGCCTTATCCTACTATGTCTTCTACAAAGGTGAGATAATCATCCTTTTAATTAGCATGATACTTGTCTATTTTAATTTTATATAGAAAATTTGTTATAATTTTAGTAAAAGAATTTCACCATAAAGTCTTAATCCATTTTCTTATAGATTTTTTATTTGCATATTTCCTTTTCACCCATGTTCATATCATTTACACATTTAATCTGAAGTGTATATATAGTAATTTTGTTCTATACATTTTTACTTGTTCATTTTCTAAATATTTTCATATATCATTTCCACATAGTCCTCTTTTACATTTAATACCTTCTTAACATTACATTATAGGACAGCTCTAATTGTTAGCAGTCCTCTTAATACTGATTTGAAGTTTGATTATAAGTAGTATTGTTCTTAGTTTTATGCCTTAACAAGGCATCTCCTCTTTTTGCCTTAAATGAACTCATATCTGGCTTCACATGATCTGGGGACATTGTGAAATTACACATAAAATTTTGTAGAAATGTTCAGTATTCTGGGGTGTGTGTCTAGTTTTTTCAGATAGAGATCTACGATTAGTTAAGAACCACACAGAACTGAGTTAACTACCTTCCACAACTGAAAGATTTGAACAGATTGAATAGGTTAATTGGGTGGCTAATTAGGTCCACAAAGTTAATTTTATTTAAAGTGCAAATCTTATCCAGAGCTTTGAACTACTAGTACTTGTTAGCTACCTTTGGGATAATTTCAGAATAATAGAATATCTGACCAAACAAGCTGTCTCAATTCTCTGTTAGATTGAAATCTTAACTGTACATTAGTTTTACCTGGATAATGTTAAACTACTGATGCCTGGCCCCCACCTGGAGAGACTTTGATTCTATTAAATTATCAGGGTTAGAGTTGAAGCCAAGGTATAGCCAAAATTGAGAACCACTTCATTTGACACCTGAATGAATAGAGCATGAGACAAGTAAGTGTCATTGGAACTACCAAGATAGAAAGAGAAAATTCTATGCACTCGCCTCTGCCTCTATCTGACCTGTTGTAAGCATATTTTACCTATCAGAAAAATGCTCTCCAAGTGAATACTTCAAAAAATTAACCTGGTTTTTAAAAACACCACTGTTTAAACATTAACACAATTTTCTCCTCAAAATACTTAAAAATGAAGTAAGAAATGATTATGCTTTGATAACAGTGAAATAAAACTTAGAGTCTAGTTAATGGGGTCATTAGAGAACAGTTTTTATTCTCAATGAAAAAATTAACCACCATATTTATTGATTATAAATTCAATCATGAAGGAAAATATGTAAATAATTAATACTAAGATAAAAACTTTTATTAGCAAACAATATTCTAGTTAATTTTTCTAATTTATCACTTTCTGCATCTAATGCAAATTATGTCTTTTCACATTGCCACCAAAATATAGGATTGGTGGAGGATGCTGCAGTCTCCATGAGAAAGTTTCATTTATTAAATAAATGAAAGAAATCGGATTTCATTGTAGATCTGGAGTACTAAAACAGAACTCTGTCAGCTAAACTTTCTGTATTCTTTTTATGCATTGTCCTTTACCTTTGGCAGAGGAAAGATTAAGGATTGACCATGTCCAAAAATAGTTATAGATTAACACAATACCAATCTTGTTGTTGTTTTTCCCTTGCTTAATCAATTGTATAATTATTTACCAAAATGTACCTTTTTTTTTTTTTTTTTTAGCATGCGAAGCACTTTAGCAAGAATAGAAGGGTAGGAATCCTGACCACAAACAGTCTGAGAGAATGAACAAAGCAAAGTTTGAGCTCAGGAAGCAGACAGATAGTACCTACTTTGTTTCAATGCCACATCCTCTGAAGTTTAAAATCCTTCAGTATCACTTGATTAATACATAGATCCTTTCTAGTGAAGTTTCACTGAAAATTCCTTACTGTCGGGCTCTCTTTGTGTACCTTAAGCAACTAGTGTCATTTAAAATTCACTTATGCAATATCTCACTCACCAAATATATATTGAAGTCTTATTATTATGCTTATTATGTGCAAGGCATATCCCAAGTTCTGATAATACAATAATGAACAAAATTGATAGTTTCCACACACAGTTTTGGGTTAAACTTATTAGATGCTTAATAAATGTTTATTGAGTGGATAAATAAGCAAAAATAAAAGAAGCAATTTCAGCAGTATGTATCACAACCACCATAGAATGGCTTTGCATACTTTTTATCAGTGTATTATGAGAAGTTACATCAGAAAGCAAAATAATAAAAGAGAAGATAATGAAGTAATATGGTACAGGAACAAGAGTAAGGACTCAGATATACCAGACTCAAATCAAAGATTCACCTCTTCCTAGCTATGGGACTCTAGGCCATACTTCTTCCCTCTGGGTCTCATTCTTCCCATCTGAAAATTTGAACAATAGCATTGCATTCATTTACTCATTCAGCCAATTTTTACTGAATGCCTCTTAAATACAGGTATACTATTGAAATACTGCAGATTCGGTTCCAGACCACAGCAATGAAGCAAATATTGCAATAAAGCAAATCACACAATATTTTTTAGTTTCCCAGTGCATGTAAAAGTTATATTTATACCATATTGTAGCCAGGGGTCCTCAAACTTTTTAAACATGGGGCCAGTTCACTGTCCCTCAGACCATTGGAGGGCCATTGGAGAGTGCGGCGCACATTCCACACATGTGCACTGTGGGCCGGGGATGAGTTGGCTGCTAAGCAGGACAGGCAGCAGTGGCAAAAACACCCAGTGGGCCAATAAATGTCCTTGGAGGGCCGCATGTGTCCTGTAGGCCGTAGTTTGAGGACCCCTGCGTGTAGTCTATTAAGTGTGCTATAGCATTATGTCTAAAACAATGTACTTACCTTAATTCAAAAGTACTTTAATGCTAACAATCATCTGGCCTTCAGTGAGTCATAATCTTTTTGCTGGTGGAGGGTCTTGCCTCAGTGTTAATGGCTGCTGCCTGATCAGGGTGGTGGTTGCAGAAAGTTGGGGTGGCTGTGGCAATTTCCTAAAATAAGATGGCAGTGAAGTTTGCCACATAAGTTGACTCTTCCTTACAGGAAAGATTTCTCTATAGTATGCAATGCTGTTGGATAGCACTTTACCCACAGTAGAATTTTTTTTTAAATTAAAATCAGTCCTCTCAAATCCTGTCCCTGCTTTCTCAACTAAGTCTATGTCATATTCTAAATCTTTTTGTCATTTCAGCAGTGTTCACAGCATGTTCACCAAGAACAGATTCCATCTCGAGAAAGCACTGTCTTTGCTTCATCCATAAGAAGCAACTTCTCATCCATTCAAGTATTATCATGAGATTGCAGCAATTCAGTCACATCTTCAGGCTCCACTTTCACTTCTATTTCTCTTGCTATTTTTACCACATTTGCAGTTACTTTCTCAACTGGAGTCTTGAACTCCACAACGTCATCCATGAGGGTTTGAATCAATTTCTTCCAAATTCCTATTACTGTTGATACTTTGACCTCCTCCTGTGAATCACAGATGTTCTTAATGAAAATCTTGAATAGTGAATCCTTTCTAGAAGGTTTTCAATTTACTTTGCTCAGGTCTATTAGAGGAATCACTATCTATGGCAGCTGTACCCTTATAAAATGTATTTCTTAAATACCAAGATTTGAAAGTCAAAATTACACTTTGATCAAGGGTCTAAAAAAGAGTGGATATTGTGTTAGCAGACATGAAAAGAACACCAGATCTCTTGGATGACCAGGTGTATTGTCAATGAATAGTAATATTTTTAAAGGAATCTTTTTTTCTGCACAGTAGATCTCAACACTGGGCTTAAAATATTCGGTAAATCATGGGGTAAACAGATACACTGTCATATCCATACTTTGTTGTTCCATTTATAGAGCATAGGCAGAGTAGATTTAGCATAATTCTCAAGGGCCCTAGGCTTTTTAGAATGGTATATGAGCATTGGCTTCAACTTAATGTCACCAGCTGTATTAGCTCCTAACAAGACAGCCTGTCCTTTGAAGCTTTGAAGTTAGGCATTGACTTCTCTCTAGCTTGTGTTCACTGATATAGTACTTTTAATTTCCTTCAAAAACTTTTTCTTTGCATTCACAGGTTGGCTAACCATTTGACACAAGGGCTAAGCTTTGGCCTATCTTGGCTTTTGACGTGCCTTCCTCACTAAGCTTAATCATTTCAGGCTTTTGTTTTAAAGTGAGAGACTTGTGACTCTTCTTTTCTACTTGAACACTTTGCAGCCATTGTAGGGTTATTAATTGGCCTAATTTTAACATTGTTGAATATTGAAATGGAATAGGGAGGCCTGGGGAAAGGGAGACAGACAAGGGAATAACCAATTTGTGGAGCAGTCAGAACATACTCAACGTTTATGGATTAAGTTTACCACCTTATGTGGGGGTGGTTCATGTTACCATGGTAACATCAAAGATCACTGATCACAGATCACCATAACAGATGTAATGATAATGGAAAAGTTTGAACCATTGTGAGAATTACCAAAATGTGACACAGAGACACAAAGCAGACATGTGCTGCTGGGAAAAAATGGGGCCAACACATTTGCTCCACGAAAGATTACCACAAACTTTCAATTGGTAAAAAATAAAGTATCTGCGAAGCACAATAAAGTGAAATGCAACAAAATAAGGTATGCTTATATCAATTACTTTGCTATTTAAAAGAGAAAACCTGATAAGCCAGACAAACCATAGTCCTTGCTGTCATAGGCCTTACAGTTTATGGTAGAAAAAAATTTTAGGAAGTAATGACATTAAATGTAATGAATGCTTTTGTGGTGGCCCTTGGCCTGTTTGTTCTCAGATTTATACCTTGCCCTTTCTCTCTGCCCTATATTGCCAGAGGTTGACCTCTGAAGGCTGTGGCTTCCAGGCTTCTGTCCCCACTGATTTTTAGATGGCTGCAGCACATTGGAGGTACTGGTGGGCATTTAGAGAGAGGGAGAAAGAGAGAAGCCAGAATATTTCCCTTGTCTGCCTGAGGCAGCGTCTCAGGCAGTAGCTGTATCTCCTCCATTATTCCAGCATCAGTCAGGTGACCCTAAGCCCTGAAAACATCAGCCATCCTTTCTCCCTCTAGACCAGGGCTGATGGTAGTTTCAGTTGTTCCTAATCTCTGGGTTGCTGCAGAGCCCCCTATCTGGCATCTCAACTCTTCCATTACAAGTGTAATGAATTATATCTGTTAAATTCACCCCTTTTCACATATGTAGAGTATTTCTCTTTTCTTAGTTGGATCCTGTTGGGTAAAGCCTTGATATAAGTGGTAGAGGTAAACTCTAGTCAATGAAAGTTTACCTGGGAAAGTAAAATTTAGTCTGAAATCTTGAGTATGAATAGAAGTCTATGAATGGAGAAAGGGAAGAATATTCTAGATCATGTGCAAGGGGAGAGGAAATGAGACACATACTAAGGACTAAAGACATGGATAACTGGAGTATGAAATATGAGAGAGGAAGAAGGGGCAAGAATGTTAGAGGGCTCTCAAGCCAGGTGGCAGACATTGCAGGGGAATGACATGGGCTTTTGTGTTTTCTAAAGTCAGTGGCTGCATTGTATAGAATTGTTTGGAACAGAGGCAGGGAGCCATTTAGAAGACTGTTGCAGACAGCAATGTTGGCATGGAACAAAAATGATGGCACAGGCAATGGAGAAAAGGGAGTTGATTTGAGAGGTAAGGTAAGAGGTAGAGCCTGCATGTCTTGGTAATTGATAGGCTCTAGGAGACAAGGGTGAGGATAGAGTTATAATTGTTTCCAGGACTCAAAACAGGGCAACTGAGTGGAAGGGCTTATATTCATAGCAAAAGGAAAAACTGGAGGAGGGAGATTTCCATGGTTGAGCTTGAGATAGAGGTGGGACAGCTCCAGGTGGAGCTGTCCATGAGCTAGGTATGCTGGGTATGCTTCTAGAAAACAGATCCAAACCAGAGAAATTGATTGGGAGTTGTCTATCGACAGATGTTCCTGTAAATTATTTGAATCAATAAGATCAACTAGAGGGTGTGTAAGATTAGGAGAGCAAGAGAGCCCTGTCTCAGCCCTGAGAAATGCCAGCATTGGAAGGGGAGGGTGGAAGAAGAGACTGAAAAAGAAACAAAGAAGTGATCAGAGAGTAATAAAGAAAACCAAGAAAATTAGGGGCTATGGAAGCCAAGGGAAAGGAGTATTTCAGAAAAAAGGGAGTGGCAATGGTTTTGGAAATGTTCATTGGATTTAGTGAAACGTAGGTAGGTTGATGACCCAGTGAGAAAAATTTCCATAGTAGTGGGAGCAGAAACCAGATTGAAGTGGGTTGAGGTGTAAGTATGAAGGGAGAAGCAAGACAGTGGATATAAACGAAATTATTTCAAGAAATTAGGCTCAGAGTGAGGAGGAGGTAAGAAGTATCTTGACAGAGAAGTAGGAATTGAGGGGGACTTTATTCACAGTGGGAATAATCGGTTTCACTTGAACTCTTATGGAAAGGACTTGGCAAGGAGGGAGAAAAGAGGAAGGGAATGATGGATGAAGCTGAGTGAGCATGCGAGGGGGACTGAGGTGCAAAGCACAGGTGGAAGGATTTGCCTGAGGCGATAACAGGAGGGAAAATGGAAATGTGGGTGTAGATGAGTTTGTCTCTTTGATGGCTGGACATGGAGAATGTTCCTTTTCGATGGTTACTATTTTCTCTTTGAGTAGGAATATCATCTGCTATGTGTGGGAAGTGGGGACTCAAGTGTTTGAGAGAAAAGAAAGGACATTTGCTATATAGTCTTTGGGGAAAATGGGAGAGAGCTGATTGATAGTTGTTAGAATTTAAAAGTATATGCATGGTGCTTGGGTTATAGCTGTCTAAGCAATACCAGCAGCCCTGCCTCCTTGCCTTTATTCCATATGCTGATACACCTCTCTAGAATACTAAGTCACCTTTTGACCAATACATGGAAACAGTGTTAAGATGATGATCTGCCAGGTTCCTTTTGTTACCAGCCAGTACTGACAGATTGATAAATTGAGTAGTGAACTTGATACAAATTAAGACATTTTTTAAAGAAAAGTAACCCTAAATAACACAACCCTCAATTTTACATGCAGTTTATAGATCAGAGAAAGATTGTAGTGCCATAAAAACATTAGCAAATATATGACTTTCCTTCACACTGTGATGTGCATAACATACCGTCTCTTCCAAATTCTTTGCCTTAAAAATGCTAATCACTTGGCACTAGGTGATCATTTACACAGTCAGAATAGAGCTTTTGGTTTAGCATTTTATCTTAAAATAAACCAGAAATTGAATTGCTCTGGATGTCAGTATGGTACATATAACTGGAATGTTGGAAAAGTAACTGCTAAATGGCAAATACCACAGTGAAACAGAACTCTGCTAGTCAGCTGCCATTTGATAAAGATATGTGTGACCGTGGGTGACCAAAATGTTAGATATTAGTCCAAATTTTTGCTTTTCAAAAATCCTGCAAATAGAGGAGATACTAGAGACTGGGAAGGGCAAGGGAAAGGGAGACATAGGGAGAGATTTGTTACAGGATACAAAATTATAGCTAAATAGGAGGAATAAGTTCTAGAGTTCTATACTGTAGGAGGCTATAGTTAACAATAATATATTATATAGTTTCAAATAGCTAGAAGAAGGAATGTTCCCAACACAAATAAGTGATAACTGTTTGAGATGATGGATATGCTAATTACTCTGATCTGATCACTACATATTATATATATCAAAACATCACTATGTTCCCAAACATCACTATGTACCCTGTAAATATATACAGCTATTTGGCATTTAAAAAATAAAATTAAATTAAAAAAAAGTTTAAGTCTTACAAATAGCATCATGCAAATCAAACTGATTCAAGGCAATCAAGTCATTCTATGGCAGTTAGGGTAGATCAAGAAGTAAGTGGGTAAGTGGCTTTTTCCCACTACTCTCAACTTGTTACACACTACATCATCCCCCCAACAAGAGGCATAGACTGAGAAAACCTACACAGTTTAACCAAGTTAAGAATGTAGGTACTTTTAAAGTACTGAAAAGAAGGTTGTTCTTTTGAATCCTAAACCCAAATCACTTGATATATCTCTCTGTCCTTTGAAGGAAGCCATGAACTCTATGAGCAAAATAATGTGCGACAGGCAAAAGAAGAGAGGGAAGCAAGGGAGTTCAGTGTGAGAAGTTGATACGCAGGCTCTAAGGTTAAATAAGGAGTACTTTGTACAGTGAGTTCAAGACTTTGTTGAGTAGAATATTTTAAAAGATTTTTTAAGAACTTTTTGTCAGGGGAGGTAGACATGCCTCTTAGGGGACAAATGCTCTGAAAAATTCCTGGCAGAAACTTCTCCTGGGCCTAAAGTCTTCTAGATTTGGAGACTGAATAATTTTCTGTCCAGAAGTAAAAGGGGGGGGGCTATTACTAATTTCACATTAAAACAAGAGTAAACCCAGCCACAGGTACAAAGCGTGACTATCTCAGGTAAGCCAGGAAGATGCTAGGCCAAACGGAACCCTCCTGGGTGGGGGGGCGCTGAAGCTGCTCATGCCTGAGCTTGAGATTGCAAATGGTATTAGTATCTGTATGTTTGGGTGCATCGCAAGCATTGCTTTGCAATGGGTAATCTTTCACATTTGTGAAGCCAGGCCTTCCGACCTGGATATGGGTCAGGAGACACCATGTGAGTGGGAAGTATGGAGTTATCACCCACGCACCTAGGAAAGGGTTTTGTTGTTAATGTTCCCACACTGCAGCATATTTCCCTTTGCTCTCTGTGTCTGCTTGAGGGTAAAACACACACACACACACACACACACACACACACACACACACTCCACACATTTGAGACTTCACTGTTGAAAAGATTGTTCTTTGTGACTGCAATTACTTCTGTTGTAAATTTTAGTGTATTTATTGTCTTAATGATGATACTGGAAACAATACCCTGATGTGTTGAAAATTCAAGGGACTTCATTCCCAGCTCAGCCTGCTCTCCCAAGCACTGCTGACTAGTGCAGTAACAGTAGGGAGAGGCAGGGGCGAGAACAGAGCCCAGACAACAGGGAAAGGAACATGGAGAAGGGAAATAGGAAACACCTTCTCCTCAGTGTGATGGAGGGTACATTGGAGCAGGGCACAGAGATTCCTGCTTCAAATGACTGCCAGAGAATCTTCTTAAAATTTATTATCAAGAGCCTCATGAAAAGTTAGAGGGGGTACCATTTTATTTTACAAATTTCTTTAATCTTTACCAGTTCAAAATCTATTTGTCAGTCTGCTTTAAATAAAGAAAATACAAATGTCTTCCTGCAATCAACCCCTGACTACTATGATCTTCTTTGTTTCAGTCAGTGTCAGTCAGTGGCTATGACCACAGTTTTATTTCTTGCTCTGTCGCATGTCTTTGGCTCATCAGTATTTCTCTGTTCCTTAATCTTTTCATTCTAGAACCAATCCCAAATGAACTGCCCATTCTGAGAGGGCAGAAGAAATGGGGAGGTGACAGGGCCACCAAATGGCTTTTAAAACTTCTCTGTTCAGATATGCTACAAATCTCTTCCAGGCACATGCCACTGGCCAAAGCAAGTTGCACGGCCAAACTTGGCATCTATGGGGCAGGAAATGGGTTTGGAAACCTCTTAAATATTTTGTCAATTATACGACATATCACATTTTTCCAAATTAATTACAAAAGCTACTTAAAGTTTTTAACATGTACTGCCCCTAATGCTATACCTATTGTTATTTCCTAATTCTGACAAATTACTTATCCTTTTCTTATTAGCTGTGTTTAAAACCCCACACATCTATCCAGTAGTGCTTTATACGTGTTGTGCTTTGTTTACTTGTCTCTCTCCTTCACTCAATGGTGGACCTTTTGAGGGCAGGAACAATGTGATAGTCAGCCCTGAGACTCTGGCGTGTGGTTGACACATAACAGACACCCTAATAAGCATTAATTAACTATTAGTGAATTAATAGACAAAAGAGGGAGCTTTTGCCTTCTCCATCTTCACATCAAGCAAGAAATCATCAATCCAGCAAGCCCCTTGCAAATGGAGTATAAATCACAGTGGAATCTTGACAGATAACTAGGAGTTTGCTAGATGAAAAAGCATAGGAGGCAAATCAGGGAAGAAGAAGCTGAAGGATTCACTTGTAGTCTTGTTGAGTGGAGATAAGATTCTTGAATTTGCTTCTTTAACTCAAGTCCATGTATCATCAAGCTTGTCCACTGCCAAAGTCTGATTCAACTCACAGCAGCAGAGAACTGGGGTAGTAGACTGCCAATGTCACATCCACAGTCTGGCAAGTCTGACCCTTGCTAAGTTCCCCCCAAAGCAAATCCTTAATCCACCTACACCATGATGCAAAGTCACTAAAGGAATGTGTAAAGCAATTACTACTTTTCATCATTTCTGATGTGACATTATTGATCATGTACTCATTATTAAAATCTGCCCCACCCAAAAGTCTAAATAGAGTGTAAATGTCTGACATTGACTCTGAAAATTACACAGATTTTGCTTTACTGTTTTTAGACACTTGTATGAACAGAAGAGAAAAGAGGGAGAAAGATTGCCTAGAACATACCGTAACTTACATGTTGATCTAATGGGGTTTGTACCTTCCTAAATGGTGCCTGTGGGAAGCTCTGCACCAGCAAGGTCTTCGAGGGATATTGCCATTGTTCAAATGTTTCAGGGATTCCTCTTTTGAACTTCCCTTCAGAGACTTTGCTAAACATGTTTTTTAATTCCACTGATGGCAAGTCTCCATCTGCTGAAGGTAGATCTGGCTCCATGAAGCTGCCAAAAGATTTTTGGCATTAAGTCTGATGATTAAAGTGGTTGATCCAGTTAGCTGATGCTATTTTGAGTCAAAATGGGAAGTAACTATGAAATTAAGAGGCAGTTTTCTTGTGCATACTGGAAATGGCCTCTAATGATAGTTCCCAAAGGGTTTGCCAAAAATATCTTCAGTGCTAATAGCATTCACACATCTATTCATTCAGCAAGCAAACTCTATTTTTCTATTGAAATAAATCATTTAGGAAATACTGATTTAAATTTGAAAATGATATATATGTTGAAGAATAACCCTTATTCCTTTATAGGTAGTTTACTTAGTAATTATTTAAAATGAATGTAATCCATAGATTATATATGTCTATATAATATTTTATGCATAAATGATTATATTAAATATGTATTATATAATACATATATATACACATAGCACAATGACCAGATTAAATTATTTGTAATGCTATTTTCAATAAAATATTTCCATATTGTGCTTTTAAGCAAATGTCTCTTTTATATCTGAAACAAAAACTGGCAAATTATAATAGATCAATTATTTAATTATTGAGGACTCTATCTTTAAGCCAAACATGGGAATTCATTTATATCTTGTCAACACTCAGCTATGCATTATGACTATGTGGGTGAAAATAGTGACAAAGGATGGCTTTAAAAATCATGCTGTTTATTATGCTTTCTGCTTTTCTTTAGTATTTCTAGCCATTGAAAATAAATTATGTTGTGAGACAGAAAGAGGTATTGATTTATGTCTAATTATGTTTAAAATGACTTATGTCTTCTTTTCATATATAGGTAAATAAATAAATATATACATGCCTATATTAGCAACATAATATAATTCCCAAACTATGACTCTATAGTTAATCTGAAGCATTTGATTAATGCTGGACTTAAGGTATGTTGCCTGAAAATACCTGAAAAGTTACAATTTGTTCAATGCATTGTCTTGTCTGCATGATGTCAAATAATTTTGACTAAATCAGTTTTATCCAGGGCATGTAGATAATCTTCTTATATTCTTATTAAATAATTGATTGTCTTGACAACTATGGACAAATTGCAGCAGAATCTATATATTCAGGCAGTTTAGTCTGCATAGGGTCAATTTAATGGCATATAAATGTTGGGAACAGAATTATCAGAAACGTCAGACATGTCACCATAGATCAGACCTACAATACATTGTCACCATTGCAAAAGTATTTCCTAGCACAAACTTGATATATGTCTCTTGAGTCCATGAAAAATGATCTATTGAATGATTCTTCTTTCACTAAAATTGACTATATTTATTGATCTTGGCTTAAATACAGGTCTGTATTGGTAAATGAAAATGTAGGGTTTTTTCATCAAATAGTAGAGAATTGTTGATACATAATAAATGAGGTAAATCCAGGTCTATTGGAATTCAAGTTAAGTGCTTTGTAAAGAGTTGAAAATAGTTTCTAGTAAGTAGGTAAATTGTGAGATCAGGATGTACTCTAAGATGCTAATGTTTTGATTAGAATTGACCAGGTGATAGCAGATTTATTTTTTTCCAACTCAAAGTTGGAAATGAACTTGAAATGAACTTCTAAGCATTCAGGTAACTTGCTAAACTTTATATGTTCCATGTGAAGATGGTGTCATTAAAGAAAGACACTAGTGGGTTTAGGTACTTTCCTACTTGATCTCAGACAGGTTCGTGCTTAGTTGCTTGCTAAGAAAAGACTGACACTTTTGTGTTGCACTGTTGTGTCACCCAAGAAAAGTTCTATATTTCTCTTGTGTCTCTCTCTTTTTTCAGTCTTTAGACAGATTCTGTGACTTTTTCCCCCATTACTTGTTTTCTATCAGCTTTGTATTCAGATGGTCAACGGATACTTCTCAGTTGACTAGGCTTACCTCTTAGTATATATGTGAGCAAAAACATAAACAAGAATTGAATGCCAAGTGTATTCACTCTGCTAATACACATTTGTGATTTTAAAAGCATACTTCATTGAATAATTTAAAATATGTACCATCTGTTCTTTGGGGGATTAACATTGTTCATGATAGCAAAATGATCACATTAAATAAATTCTAGATACCATACTCTATGATTCATAATAGCAGTGACATTGGTAATTCAGATGACCTGGCCTTTTCTGTTTCCATGTAATTACACTATTGATTTTCCCATATTGGAAAGGAGAACAACAGAGTACATGCTTTTTTTCTAGATGGAACATGCAGTTCTGGAATTCTGCCATTTTTTTATGAAAATAAAAAGTAAAGTACAAACATATGCCATCTTTGAAGGTAACATTATGTAAGCCCTTGGGTATACATTTCTTTATCTACTTCTTTGTGTCTATTTGTAAGAGAAATAATCAGACCATCATATTCATATTCTGGAAACTATGCAATCAGTTTTTTTCAGGGATTCTGTTGTCTGTCTAGAATGGTATAGTACAAGACTTCTGTGTAAACCGAATTAGTTTGCTTCAGGGTGGATATTGATTCTGCTTTCCCTGAGCTCTTATAACATTTTGTGTTTGAGCTACACAATATGTACTGTCTCACATTGACTGCAAATTTATTCATGTGTGTAAGACTTTTATTTTCAAAAATATTGTAAGCTTTGTGAGGATGGCTCTATTCCATTATCCTTTTGTGTCTGTCAAAGTTTCCCCTTTTGCTGGGCTTTTGTAAGGATAAAATAAATAATGATTAAATGATTGATTTTTTAACGATGTGAAATAGTGAGAAAAGGTTTTAAAAAGTTGCTTTTGGTAGCACATGTTCAAGATGGTGCAGGCCAATGTCTTCTTCTACCCATACCTAACTCAGAGATATAGATTGTCTATTCTTAGCTTGGGCTTTTCCTGTTATCCTTTATGGCAGTAGATTGTGGATGGAAGAGCCCTTGAGGACATTTTGAAAGTTTTCCCAACAAGTGCCCAGTGATTAATAACCCTTTACTGTCAGGTAAACTTTCTATTTTGCTGCATCTATTCTCTCTGCTTCTTTTTAAAATCACACATTTTCTTACTTCCTAAGAGAAGGTAGAATGCAGTAGGCATTATTATTCTTTGCAGAAAGTCTCTGAAACATATCATTAAATCACCCATCTTCTCATCTGTAGGCAAAATAGTACCGATTTGTTTAAATATTTGTTCTCAGTTACATTACATGCCCCTATGAATTTCCTCTGAGTGTCACTCTTCACACTGAATGTAGGCTCTCAAATAATCAAGGAGTCTGTAAAAGGAGAATGAGCTCAAAGACCCTGATGTTGCACTTTGACCTCCACGCTTTTGTATTAAGCTGTTAACTTGCTGATTTGTTACTAACTTATCCGTTATATACACTTGATGTTGTCAAACCACATTTTCATTCCCCAATTTGTGTTCTCTATTTGATGTTCCCCACAAGTTACACTGCCTTGGTCTCAATTAAATTGGTTTCTCATTGTACAAAGTCAATTTAATATCTGAGTGATCTTCCAAGATGCTGCCCGTTATTTCTTTTACTTCTTTTTCACAAAACATTCAGTGTTGTTAATTAAAATGTCTGGTCCCAAAGCCCATTGTTACCATTTGCATTTCCCAATTTACACAAAATTAGTCAGAGTCTCACTATGACTTGACTGGTAAATTAGAAATATGATGTAGAAATAGTGTATATTTATTTTGGTAAGGTATTTGAAAATGTCTCTTGTGGTATAATTGTACATATAATGAATGTGTGGGCTGGATGAAAATGCAGTTAAATATATTTGTTACCAGTTTAACAACATAGATGAAGAATACTGAATAAAGAATAAATGTTTATCTGAAAGGAAGATTATTCATCCAATCAAACAAATATACAGAAACCTGAATTTGAAAGGGATAGTAAATATTTTGAAATGCAAAGTCAGGATCCACAGTTATATAAACGTACTAATAAAAATGATTGTAATTTCAAGTTCACAATTAATCTGAATTGGATAGTTGAAGCCTAAGGGAGTGGTACATGAATTAAGTATACGTGTGGAATTCTGTCTTAAGCCTCATTCATAGATGTTTAGTGAACAGAAAAACGAATCTGAATGTCTCTATCTTGCAGAAGTCATATCACACCTGGGCTATTAGATTAATTTCAGATTCCTTTAAGAGGTATCAACAAGCAGAAATCAGTCCAAAAGTATGTTGCCAGGATGGTGACCAATCAAAAGAAGTGACACTAATGTGGCCTGGAAAAGGGAGAGAATAAGAAGTTCTCTTTAGTTAATCACAGGCTGTCATATTAAAAACAATCAGTCTCATGCCTGTAAGCCTAGCACTCTGGGAGGCTGAGGCGGGCAGATTGCTCGAGGTCAGGAGTTTGAAACCAGCCTGAGTGAGACCACGTCTCTACTGTAAATAGAAATAAACTAATTGGCCAACTAATATGTACAGAAAAAAAATTAGCCGGGCATGGTGGTGCATGCCTGTAGTCCCAGCCACTTGGGAGGCTGAGGCAGAAGGATTGCTTGAGCCCAGGAGATTGAGGTTGCTGTGAGCTAGGCTGATGCCATGGCACTCACTCTAGCCTAGGCAACAAAGCGAGACTCTGTCTCAAAAAAAAAAAAAAAATCAGTCTTGTTTTTGAATGACTCTAGATCTAGGATCAAAGAGTAGCACCTTTAGAAAGGCGAAACTGAATTTGATACAAAGAACTTTTCAATATTTCATCTTCTCAGAAATGAGAAAGCTACCCCATGAAGCAGGGCGTGCCTCATGCCAAGACCAGATACTTGTTTCTCCCTGGAGAGTGTTCATGTATCAGAGGAAGACTATGTTTCCATTGCTGCCAGTGAACCTTCAACTATGAGAAGCTATTACATGGAAATTTCTTGGCATAGTGCTTGATGGCACCAAGTAAACGCTGAATAGATATTAGCTATAATTGTTATCAGTAGTGACTATTCCATGAATATGCAATTGATTATTTGTCTGAGAGGAATACATAAAAATGTTTAAACTTTTTAAAAACTGTTTAATTTTTAAAAACTGTTAACTGTTTAATTTTAGCACCACTTTCTGTTGCTAAATAATTAAAGTGGTTAATAAGGTCATATGCAACCTGTAACTGATTTACTCTTAATTTATTACCACTTTATGTTTTACATAATTGCCTTTACATTCTATGTTACCTGGATTTGGGATTAGTTCATCAAATTTAACAGGAAAGCTCTAAGTGGCTGCTAAATCACAGTTGCGAATATTAAATTATCTAGTGACTCACGTAGCAATCGTCCATCAACAAAGGAATGAATCACGTCAGAAAAAAATGGATCTCTTCTATTAATTAAGAGGGATATTTCAGTTCAGGAACTTGTAAAATGTTAATAATGGTTAAATTCTAGGTCATGTTAGCATCATTGGATTTTTTCTCGGGTGACAGATTTGCTATCTCTTAGTATTGCAGCTGTTCTCTGTTGAAGGTGTTTGTTCACTCACTCACTCACTTATCCATTTAACAAATACTATGCTGAGTACTGCCCATGCCTGTCCCTGCCTCCTCACCTTTTTCCCCCATTATCCCTTTTTGAGTTAGTTATCACAGGAAGAGCAGCTCTCAGTCATCCCACACACCCCCAGACCCTAACCCTGGCACTCATGCAGTGAGGCAGTCTCCCTCCTCATCCCTCTCCCTGAACAACTGTGCCCCTTTGCTGTTGTATTTTTCTCCACGTCCTCTCTCTTATACATTTTACTTATTTTTATGTCAATCTACCTATCTCCACTAGAATGTTAATTCCATAAAGGCAGGAATATTTGTCTGTTTTGTTTGCTACTGGATTCCTAACACCTGGAAACTGATAGCAGAAAGGTGTCATTTCTTCCCCAGGTATTTGAAAATGACAATGACAATGATATTTCACTGCTCTATGGGTTTGAATGCAGGGAGATGACTTTTGTATCATCTAAATTGTGTAGGAGAAAATCTAGGTCAATATTTACCTGCCTAATTTATCTCCATGTGGACCACTTTGGTTTCTTATCTAGATTTATCCAGTCTGATTTAGTTCATCAGGAGTTTCTCTATTTTCTGTTATTTTTTCTTGGGTCATCAGTGCAGATCCTAGAAAAGAGATAGATTTGGAGAAGCAATGATAAGTAAGCCTCAGTCTTTGCCTTTGAGATACTTTCAGCCAAGTGGCTGAGGCAACCTTGTAAGTGTGTATGTAGTTCCAGAGCCAGATAATAACGGGATAACTTATAATTCAAACAATGATGCTTTTGAGGGTAACAGGAGGCACTCTTTAATCATTGTTCCAGGACAATAGCTATATACTCTTCAGGAAAACTGAATAGTAGAGTCCCCCAGTTTAAAAAGTCAATGAAGGTAAAATATGGCTTCAAGTCTTTTTTGTTACAAATATTTACTGAGTACCTACTATGTGCAGAGAAATATACTAGGCACTGTGACAGTTTGTATAGAGCAATGTACAAGGTACTATGGAGAGTTCAAAGACAAGTAAGCCATGTACCTTCCCACCTCATGGTTCTCTATAAAAGAGAGTGAATATTTGAAATATTCAATATGATGCAATAAATGATGATGTGGGCTGAATTAAGCTTGATGTGATGTTATCCAACTATAAGATTTCAAATAGGATCATTGATGCTCTGCCACTTTTGTTTCTATGTCATAATGTTGTCAGATGAAGAGAGTCCTGTTATGATACATGAATTGAGCATCAAATGAATTATATGAGTTAATCCACTTCTTGTGTATATACATAGGAGATGCTCAACTAATGTTGCCTGGCTTGTTAGCTGGCTGGCTGGGACAGAAGAACGAATTAACAGATTTTTAAAAATCATCTGGAAACCAAATGTAGAGCCTTTTTGTCAAAGACAGTGCCTCTTTGCTCAACCGGCTAGTTGACAGAGTAAGGATTTAGAGCACGATTATTTTTCATCTTGCGACTTTATACTGATACAAGACATTTGGTTATTTGAAAATAAGCTTCAAGTGTTTTAATTCTTTCTACTGGTTCCTACTGTTGAAAATTCTTTTGCAGCTGAACATTGGCAACAGTTTATATCTTGGCAAGTAGACTGTGCTTTTTAAGGATGGAAGTGTGGGAAGTAGTATAGGACATCTGTCGAAGAAGTCATGTTGTCAAAGCCTGTTGTGTATATTAAACTCATTTGTTTCCATTTCCATATATTCTAAAGCAAAATGCCACTCCATTTAACATTCAAACAGCTTATAAAAAGCTTGGAGATATGAATTGTGTGGGCCTACCTGGAAACTTCAATGAATGAGCATCATTTTATTCAGTTGGTTTTGTTGCTACTTTAGCTCAGCCTAAACTTTGGATATATAATAGGTTTGTTGAGATAAGATTATCAGTAGTCATGGGCTTTTTTGTTGAATGTGAGAACTGAAACCAACATAATTTCCTGTCCCTGTTAAAGGGCACATGGGCCAGGACTGCCTTCCTGTCCCTGGGTTTAACAAAACTGAGAACAAACAAAGCTCACTTGGCTACCTGCTGCACTAGCTTCCTCTACTAAGGCCTCTATCCAAGTGGTCTTCTCCCTTGCTCCAATAGGTTTGAAACTTTATGTGATCAACAGGCTTCTGCTGTGCTTTTAAGGAACTGAAAGTTAATCGATAGAAAAAGATTTTGAGAGAAATTGTTCTCAAAGGGACACCATTAGATAGAGAAGGAAGCGTTTAAAACAGATGAAAACCTATGGTTCATTCTTCTCAAACTTACCTTCTTATAAAAATGAATCAGTTGGTTGATTCAGTCAAAAGTTATCCATGTTATAAAGTTGGCTAGGTCTGCTGACTAGTTGATTTATGGATCTTTATGTTCTTTAAGTCCTAAAAGACACACAATTCAGTTTTAATGGTTTTTACAATCTGAGGGATTGAGTCATGCTAATAAAATTTCCAAGAAACAATTTATAGGTCAAATGTTAACATCTCCCACCAGAATAGTACATTTGTTTCAGTGGATGAAGATTGTTGTGTGAATGTAAGTTTTTCGTTCCTTTGTGTAAGTACCAAGGGAAGATTTTCAATGTCATCATTTTAATGGATTTATGATATTCCCCTTGATTAGCTATTCCATGCCTTATTTAAGTATTTGGACATTAAGGATGTTTACATCTTTTTATTATTTTGGAAAACACTGTGACAGCCTTAATGGTAGTTAAATCTTCATCTGTATTTAAGGCATTTACTTCTGATTATAGCCATTGTGTACAAGACTGCGGGAAGTGTGATATGCACAGTGTTTAAGAAGTGCATTTTCAGGAAGGTCTACTGTATGAACATAGGTAACTGACCCTTAATTGAAGAATATTCACTAATTAATTAATTTTTAATTTGCCAGTTCTCAAAACAGAGCATGAATAAACAAAGGCATAATACTGTGCTTATTCAAATGTTTGAATAACTAGTTTGATGATTTTTATTTATCGAATTGCAACTATTAGCCCAGGCAGACACAAACTCATCACCTCCAAATTAGAACTATATCCATCCTTTGGTCTCTGAGAAAAGATGTTTCTCTCATGTTCCCGTGGGTACTCTTTGCAAAATGTTTCTGTTTGATAGCATATACTGAATAGCTCCACTACTTCCAATGCATTTTAATAGTTAATATTTTTAATTATTATTCTGGGGAGAGTAGGTGAGGAGGGAGTTAAGGGAAGAGTTAATAAGGTCTTTGGAATGTAAGCACCTTACAATTTCAGCAACCTTATTTAATATCTGCCATCTGCCATCAAGAAACTATAGTGCCATGGGGAAAAGTTATAAATGTATAAATGTATAAACAGCTATGAAAGAGTGTACTAGAGTTACAGTTGGGGAAATAGATGAGAGGTACCTCAGTAAAACTAAGGAATGGAGAATGTTTTTTGGATGAGATGACACATAAGAGAGTCAGCCAGCCAGGGGAGGGAGACAAAAGTGTTGTGGTGAGAGTGCTTATCACCTGGGAAGACCCAGAGGGGTGGAAGAACAGACTGTGACTGGAAAGAACACTACCAAGGTACTTGTGGCTGATACAGGAAAGGAGGGGAGGGCAAGGCCATAGAGCATCTCTGTGCTGACCTTTGGAACTTAAATTCTGAACTATATAACTAGAGTAATAGGGACTCATTGAATGATTTCAAGCAAGAGACTCACATGTTCAGATTTCTGGTTCAGAATGATCATGGCAGGCAAGTAAAGGATAGATTTGAGGAGGGAAAACTGGAAGTGTTAAGTCTAGGCAAAACATGGGGAGGAGGGAGAATAAATAAGAGAGATTCTAAGGAAAGTACGATGTGTAGACAGGCAAAGCTTATAGTTTGGTCTCTGGAGCCAGATGAACTAATTTCTAACTCTGAATCCACTGCTTAACAGTTGGTGTGACCTGGGGTGTGCATCATAATCCCTTAGTGCCATGTTTTTCTTGTCTGAAAAATTAGTATAATAATATTGCCCAGCTCATGTGGTTTTATGAGGATTAAATGAGTTAATTCCTATCAACCACAGGGCCTAGCATATTAAATGCATCTGATCTGTGCCAGCTATTATCTATTGTTACTATACATATTATTGTTATCATCCATGTTATTCACGTCTCTAGGATTTGTGGCTTGATTAGCAGTGATTGTCAGATTATTGGCTAAATGATCCTGGAGAATATGGGAGAAATGTGTTTTGGGAGGGGAGGAGAAGAGAGTTGATGTGAATTACACTATAAATGCTCAAATGAAGTACCTGTGTGACTTCCAAATGGAATTTTCTTGTGAGCGGTTGACAATAACAGCAGAAAGATGTGGACTCCAGATAAAGATGTGGGAGTTTTTCAGCACGTGAGGAGCGCTTTATTAGGTGTATTGACCAGGAAGTGTGAAGGTCAGAATCAAGAAGAGCCCGGGGAGTGGAGGGCAGATTAGAACCCCAGCAGCATTGCTCTCCAGCCTGGGCACCGGCAGAGAACACAAGGTCTGGGAAAGGAGGGAGTCCTTCCAAGCCACAAGCCAGGGGAAAGATTCAGTCAGTTCCTGTGCTCAGATATGGTTATGAGCAGATGATACCCTCATGTCCTAAAGAAGTTCATCTAGCTTCTCAAATTGCTACCTCAGGCCTGGGTAGAGGTAAAAGCTGAAGGAACCCTCTTTAATAAATATTATTACAAATTATGAGAAGAAAGGACCTATGGCCTCAAATTGTTACTTGCTAGCAATTGCTTTTAATTGTGATTCAGGACATTATTTGCATTGTAACCTTTAGTATACACTTTTTGAGTTTAAGAGACCCTTATGAGCTACTCCTCTATCTCAGAGTCTTAAGAACAAAAGCACAATAAAGCATTTTGACCTGCAAGCTAATTTAGGAGTCTGCCCAGTAGTACAGGACACGAGCTGCTTCACATAAGAATTTCCTAAGAGAGGTAACAATCAGAAACTGAAGAGTAAGACATAAACCTCTGTAAAGAGAAATATGTGTGCTCCAATGGGCAAAATTGATGCTCCAGATACCTTGATGTGATCTCTGTCTTTGTTTTAATGTTCTCAAGAGTTTAGAATCATGGGGATGACAAGGAGATTTGTGCTAGACCCCATACCTGTCTGCCACAGAAATCCTAGTATGCAAAAACAAGCAAAACATAGGTAGATAAACCTGCTCATTCCTTAGTGAGATTTGAGCCCCATTTGGGGGATAAGCCTGTTACAGAATGTGGTTTCAATCTTTAGATAAAATTAAACTGCCCAGTATGATTTTATTTTCCCAAAGATAAAGTCCCCAACTACCTATCTAACCCCAGAGAAAGGGAATTGTTGAAGATAAGAAAATTCCACTTTCCCTTAAAGGCCACTCCCTGCTGATTGGCCTGAGTTCTCACAGATTCTGCATTCTTGGCAGGTTGGATTTTGCAGTAATCTCCTCTCATCCCAATTTAAGTACAAGTAATCCCCAGGGGACCCTGCCAGACTCTTGATAAATCATTGCCTAGTGCAAGGAAAATGCCTCTGCTAAGAAAACCATGGAATTTTACTCATCGGAGGACACATATTTCTCTTCCTCAGAGGTCTGTGTCTTACTGTTCCGTTTCTGATTGTTACCCCTCTCAGGAAATTCTTATGTGAAGCAGCTCGTATCCTGTACTGCTGGGCAGACTCCTAAATTAGCTTGCGGTAAAAATGCTTTATTGTGCTTTTGTTCTTAAGACTCTGAGGTAGAGGTGTAGGTCATAAGGGCCTCTTAAACTCAAAAACTATGAATTACACACAGTCACATACATCACAATTAGCTGACAGTCATTAGGCATACCTTGGTATCGTAAAATTAGTGATGTTTGCTCCAATTATGAAATATTATTCTGATTAAGAAAAATATACTGAAGAGTAAAAGCATAGCAGGACTTCCTCTATATTTACTATCTTCCTAATTATGCAAATGAATCAAATATTATTTACTAAGAATTAACTAACTTTGCTTGGGATATTCTTTGCTTTTTATGAGACTCCAGACTTCTGACTTTGCACACCTGGGCAAAGCCTTTATAAACCATTTATTTATGTTCCAGTGTATTTCAGTTCAGGTAGGCTGCTCTTACCTTTGTAGGCACCTTAATTAGACTTTCATTTTAGCAAGAACCATACGCAATCACTGGACATCTGGGAGAGCTGGCTACCATTTTTTAATGCTGTAGAGAAATAGACTTGAATAGCAATAGACAGTGTTGTCAAGAGTGTGTGGAAATATTGACATCTTCCTATATGGCTGTGGAAGTGTGAACTGTCCGTAGCCTAATAAAGGGAAAAATGGGCACAATTTGTGATATAGCAATCCATTTTTAGAAATAAATACATCCATCAGTAAGAATATATTAATAATTATTTTTATAAAAGTCCAGAATTATATGTCTATCAATAAAGGATTTGTTGAATAAATAATGGTATATCCATGCTATGGAATCTTATATAACTATTAAAAAGAGCACATTAGCTCTCTATGTATTGATTGAAACAATTCTCCATGATATAAGTACAAAAATTTTTATAGGGTATTGTATATAATATGAGCCTTCTTTATAAATAAAGGAAAGAGAAGCCCTATATATGTGTGGGTATGTGTATATATTATGTATATGTATATAATACATATATATACATATACATAATATATACACAAAAATACATACATATATTTGGTTGAATAAGCGTAAAGGAAAGGTTAGGATTAATGGGAAGGAAAGACAATAAGCTCTTTTATTTCTACACCTCTGTATAAATAAAATATATTTGACATGTTAAAATCATGCACCATTTTATAATATAAAAATGAAATATATAAAGAAAATTATTTTTTTTATTTTTATTTTTTATTTATTTATTTATTTTTGAGACAGAGTCTCACTTTGTTGCCCAGGCTAGAGTGAGTGCCATGGCATCAGCCTAGCTCACAGCAACCTCAATCTCCTGGGCTCAAGCAATCCTTCTGCCTCAGCCTCCCAAGTGGCTGGGACTACAGGCATGCACCACCATGCCCGGCTAATTTTTTGTATATACATTTTTAGTTGGTCAGTTAACTTCTATTTTTAGTAGAGACGGGGTCTCGCTTAGGCTGGTTTCAAACTCCTGACCTCAAGCAATCCGCCTGCCTCCGCCTCCCAGAGTGCTAGGATTACAGGCATGAGCCACCGCGCCCGGTCAAAGAAAATTATTGAATGGAAAGGTTTATCATCAAATAGAAAATTATCTACCCTTTCAAGTTTAAATTTCTCAGTTTAAACAGTGTCTAATCTGAGTGTGGTGGCTCATACCTGTAATCCTAAAACTCTGGGAGGCTGAGGCAGGAGAATCACTTGAGCCCAGGAGTTTGAGGTTGCTGTGAGCTATGATGATGCCACTGCACTCTAGCCAGGATGATATGATAGAGCAAGACTCTGTCTCAAAGGGAAAAAAAAGGCAAAAAAAAAACCAAACAAAAAACCCAGTGTCTGCTGTTTAACAAATGGTGTCTCAATTTGGCCCCTGCAGAATAAAATATAGCTTTATTTCAACATACTTTGTGTTTGTCCAGGTCCCAGGACTCTTAAATACATTGGTATGTATAATCAAATCCTGGATAAGAAATCATTTTTCAAATATAAAAAAAAAATCATTCTGCACAGTATTCTGGACACCTGCTATCTGGAGGCTAATGCAAGGGCCTCTGTTGTTTTGTTGCTGTAATTCTGGAAAATGGAGTGAGGGCTAGTCAAACTGTGGGCTAATTAAAGCTATAACATTTCTCTGAGGCTCTGCTGCTTCAGGTAGAATTATTTAGTAACATTTCTAATTTCTCCAACTTATATTTCACTGTTATGAAAAAACAGTTTACAAAGAATTCGTAAAATTCACCTTTAATATTTCAATAGATCTTCATCTAAAGAGCAGACAGAGGCTGCATTTCTGAGACAATGTTTCTAACAAAGAAAAAAAAATCAGTATCATAGTCAAAAGTGTTAGTACACAAAGATTTTTGCTTACAATTTTTATGCTCCTGAGAGGCTGAGTTCAGTTCTATTGTGAACAGTAATTTATGAACAAGAACCCACAATTTTTTGACCAGAAAATTGGAAAAACACCCATAATCATTTCCATGTGCCCATCTCGTTTTCAAAGTAGCTACAATTTTCCTCCTTTGAAAATATAGCAAATAACTTATTATTTCCTTCCCTTCAGATGCATGCGTGATATATAGGTAAATAACTGCAGTTACTCAACCACTATTACATTAGACTGACGTTCTTTTAGACGTTACACCAAAATGCATTAAAACTTGCTGCCCACTCAGAGATTTGGTCCGAGTGGAAATAGGCTTTCTGTGGAGCTACAGAATTTGTACTTCATCTGCTCAGCCAATAATTGGTCAGAGCACGAGCCTGGTTAGAAATAAGCAACAAGCTTCCTGTATCCATGGACAGAAAACAAGGTAGTGCGTGTAGCCTCTGAGAAACACACATTTACTTTGAAGAAAAGAAGCACCCGGCGACCAGTGAGCAGCATATGTCTGAAATCCATTATATGACACGTTCTTTCCAGCTTTCCCAGGAATGCTGGTCTGACTGCTAGGCTTTGCTTTTGCTTCTTGCCTTTTGGATATAATGAGTTTGCCAACCAGCTGCGAGTACCTAACTCTGGGGAAGGTGCCTAGATTCCGAAGCGCTTATGGTCATGGATCGCCTTATGCAATCAACAAGCCGATTGATATTAAGCCACAGAGGAGACGGTAACTGCTTTCCTTTCCTCTAGTTGTTTGTCAGTGAAAATGTGTTGTTTTGTTACCCTTTGGTAACTGCTTTGGAGGTCTACTGAGCTGGGAGGATCAGGGTGAGAGGTTAGCTTTTAAATTCAGCATACTGGATGATAGTTGGAAAAATATTAACCAAAGAGGAAAGCTGGAAATATTCTTAGTTTAGCTATTTAGCAAAAGCTAATCCACTTTCAAGGTCTGTAGATTGTAAGAATTTGAGAGATTATTAGTGCTTGTGTTATCATCAGAATTATCCGTGATGACAATTTAAAAGAGGATTGAGCCAAATAATGGATGTATTTATTAACAGCTATTAGTATCAGATGCCGAACAGCTCATCATCTATATGTAACATTCCTTAATGCCAAGGTGCTATAGATGTGTTATCATTCTACAAAAAGCACTCACTTTCATGTGCTCACTCGGGAATCCAGAACAGGGTTATACATATATTTCCTGTAAAGAAGTTGTCATGTTAGATCAGCATTTTACCCTCCAGCCCTTTTATGCAATGTCAGAACAGGGGTGATATATTTGATACTGTGCCCAAAAACCATCTCTAAGCTTTTATTTTATACAAATTCATTTTATTCAGCAATTAATGATGAATTTCAGAAGCATTGTATAAAGATGTTTTATTCTCTCTGTGAAAATTCCAGTTTTTCTTAATTTTATGAATTCCCAGAATGAAAATCCAAAATTCTAAAAGCAATGTATTTTACTTTAAGACTATTAATATCATCTCGCTCTTACATTTTGCTTTTTCTAATTATACACACACAAACTCAAATACAAAGCATACATTTTTCCAGATTTGACCTTATTATAAACATGAAGGAACATTTAGACATTTTGAGTGATTTAAAAAAAAAGTGGTGTGTAAACCTTCAGAAATGCTTTGCACTTTAGTTTTTCAACTGTAAAAATGATTTTTTGATTTCATGAGAATAAGCTTTTTGATTTTTGTGAGGGCCAATATTTTATTCTTTTCCACAAAATATCAGTGCTTTTCTGCCCAGCTCTAGCACTGTTTGAATTTATAACATGCTCACAGCAACAAACAACTATTTTCAGGTACTTTCAGACACCTGACATGGCTCAGTTGCTGTCAGGTACCTCAGTACCTTCTCTAGTTAGTGGTGTGATACTACAAATCCACACAAGTTGCCAAAACCATGTGGATATGCTATGTCCCTATTTATGTTACCTTACTTTTTCTGCTTAAAAGTAATCAGCTTTCTGTATAAGTCAGTTGAATTATGTTTCTATATAAATTGTTGTGTATATGCATACACCCAGGAAATTTCAGATATATCCCCAATTAGTTTTAAATTTGGGCATCACAATATATTTTGTAAGCAAGTATTTTTTAAAGGCATTTTACAAGAAATAGTATTTTATAGCATAAACCTTAGAGTCTGTAAAAACACCAGATCTAACATTTCTTTTAGTATAATACATTGCTTATATCCAGCAAGTAAATCAATCAAATGACTTTTGTGTGGAAAATTTACTTAAATCATTACTTCTGGAGTTTTCATCCCATGGGAGTATAAATATGACCACAAATGTGTAATGAAAACAATGGTTGGAGGGAATGGACGAGTGAATGAAAGAACATTCAAATTATAGAGAATGTTTTTTATTCTGTAACTCATTTTTTAAAGTTGTAAGTTTTAAAACCTCAACTTTTTTTTTTAATCTATTGGGAAAACAACATACTTGGAATGGTGGGGTCATCACTCTAGATTCACTAAAATCCACCCCAAATTAAATGGTTTAGTTTTCAGGATGCTGGCTGGGACTGAGATTTACCTAAAGCAGTATATTTACGTTTATTTTCATATAGTCATGGTTGTGCTTCTTGGCAAAAAGAAAATTGCTTTTCTAATTACTAAAAAAATTATGAGGAAGAAAGGAAAGAAGAAAACATCTAAAGAGGAGGAGCTATATGTTGATGTTTTAACCTACCCAATGAACCATAAGATTGTAGTGATAAAAAGAAATTTGGCTTTTCACTAATATCCATGGGGAGAATAAAGTAGGAAAACTAATACATAAATGCAAAATATAGCTCAATTTAAATTTAAATATATCCTTTTAAAATAATGTCTTATTGAAAGAACACTATATTTGTCTTGAAACACAGGGAGATGATTTCCAAACTGAAAATTAGCTATATTAGAAGTGTGACCACATAGTCATTTAATAGTTCTCAATTTTTATTTCAAGAGCAGCAATGAAGCCTTTTAACAAAGCAGTTAACACTACTAAATCTTAATCAAGTTTAATGTTGAAGAAAATGACAACTTTACCATCTGTGATTATAATGATTTTTTATATTTGTGATTTAAATTTTTTCCCTTTTAAATTTTAGTAGCATCCTCAAACTCTAAACCTCTACTTTTATGAGAAATGTAATTTCCTTTTAATTCTATAAAATTTGGACGTCTCAATCTTAATACAAAGTGTTAAAAATCAGATTTAATCTGGCTCTTCTAACCTCTCCTCACCCAATTAATTAGGTTGTGAGCTTTTTGAGTGTGGGGATCATTGCCTTATTCACTGTTAACTTCCTTCGTGCCCAGCATAGAGCCCAGCACAGATTAAACAATAAATGTTTCTTTAGTAAATAAATGATTAGAAAGTTCATACTGCGTATTTTGGCATAGGTGTATATATCACTTCCCCGGATGCCACAGTATGGAGTCTTTGGCAAGATTTTTGCCTCTGCTGTTCTCTTGGATCATTTAAGTTCCTTCTTTATTTCCTTATAGAAGCTATATGTAGCACTGACTTTAGACCACTGACTTAAGTGGTTGGGGATCATGCATTATGTTATTACCAGGTCAGCGAAGCAGAATCTGAAATTCACTTTCTGTATCCATGAGAGAGAGAGAGAGAGAGAGAGAGAGAGATTATATGTGTGTGTGTAATATATAGCTTCCAGTAGTAGAAGGGAGTGTGGGAGGGAACCGGGGGGGGGGGGGATTTCTAGAGGGAAATAATATTGCAAATCTGTAAGAAATATAGAGCCACAGAGGTTCATAAAATCAGTTAAAAATATTTTGAAATTTAAGCCCCAGTTCAGCTTGTCCTGCTATAATGTAAAAGCCAAAAAAAAATTTTTTGATAAAAATGGAAAAAAAAACCAACAAGTAGGAGTAGTGAATAAGGTGAGACAGCAGTCACTAGCACCCCAAAGTGATGGAAAGGAACTGCACTTGAGCTCTACTTCCTGCAAAAAGAGAGAGCTGCACCTCCCCCAGCTGCCTTCTTCCCTTGGGGTCTCATTAGCTTGACCCTGCTGGCCCTGGCTGCTGGTGAAGGGCCTGCTCCTGCTCCTGCTCCCTGAGCTTGAGTTACATAAAGCAGCCTGCTTTCTCTGTAGGGCAAGATTATGAAGCTGTGCACTTAGATTTCTGACCAATCATCAAGCTATTCATTTACTCAAGTGGTATATTAGTTTGCTAGGGCTGCCATAACAAAAATACTACAGACTGGGTGGCCTACACAACAGAAATTTTTTTTCTCACAGTTCTGAAGGCTGAAAGTCCAAGATCAAGATGTCGACGGGCTTGGTTTCTCCTGAGGCCTCTCTTGGTGGTTTGCAGATGGCCACCTTCTCCCTGGGTCCTCACATAGCTTCTCCTCTGTGCACGGGCATCCCTGGTGTCTCTTTGCGTGTTCAAATGTCCTCCTGTTACGAGGACATCAGTTAGATTGGATTAGGGCCTACCCAATCGGCTTTATTTTAACTTAGTGGCCTCTTTAAGGGCCCGATCTCCAAATAAGGTCACATTCTGAGGTTAAAGTTTCAACATATGAATTGGTGGGTGATGCAATGCAGCCCATAACATATTGTATCTGTAGAACTGATTTGCTAGTAGTGACTGTGGAGGGAGATAGGAATTGGACTGTGAATCCTGAATAAATGGTGACCTCATGTTCGCAAAAATGGATTCAGTAATTAGTGTGAACCTGCACGAGGGAGGCATTGACGAGTACAGCAGGGTACTTCCCACTTTCTGTAGCAAAGAAAGACAAGTACACATTGCGAACAATACATTTTTATCAAATATAATCACTTTAATTTGGACTGTGCACTATAGTCATTCAAACAGGGCCTAGACCAACATTTGGTTTTGTGTAGTTTTCATTGTGTGTGTGTGGAGTGGGGAGGGTTAGATATTAAATTAATTATCAAAGTAACCACTGATTCTCAACTGGGGCAATTTTGCCCTCCAGCCCCCACCCAGGGGACATTTGGCAATGTCTAGGGACATGTTTTATTGTAGTAAGTGGGAGGCATGGCTAATGGTATCAAGTAGTTAGAGGACAGGATGTTGCTAAATATCTTATAATACATAGGACAGCCTCTTACAGCTGAGAATTATTTGACCCAAATGTCAATAGGGTGGAGGTTAAGAAAACCTTGTGTTAACAAATTGGGTTAGGGAATACTTTGGATATCTTTGAAGATTGTATATACAGACAGCTGATATTTTTAATGTATTTATGAAAATACGTTCTCTTACCTTTCTTGTGGTAACCACTAGATAATGCTTTCTTGGCCTGGTTAAAAATAGGCAACTGCCACATTTTTAAAACCATATAAAGTATTCAGTAATTCAGCTGTCCTGTCTTCTGATTTATCTGAATAAGCAGCTTTATTGCATTTTCAAGGCTTATTATTCTTTCATTAGAGGTACTACTAAGATTTCATTAAAGAAAGCTGAATAAATGGTCTGACACATCCTTGTAGCCCCAGGCTAGGTGATAAACATTGACCTGCTTTTCAAGAAGAGGTGAAAAATACTAGCAAAGTTACATGTTATAGAAAATAGACAATATTAAGTGACCATCCCACTGGCCTGGTGTATGAAGCTCTGCTGAACTCCCACCACCCATCCCCATGCCTACGTGCTGGTCCCATTTATCGGGAATGTGTGGACCAGATGTGCATTTTCATCATAACTCACTCATCCTAATAGCAAAGAGAAAATTATATAAAGGAAAAGCTCTGGTAGAAAAGGGAGTATTTTATTTGACAAGAGGCTCTTCTTTTCACTTTAAATAAAACTTCTAACGATCCTCGGAATTTGTTCTAATCTTCCCTATATCTGGGTAAAAATTATTGGCAGTAACAGTTCTAACTTGAATGTATAACTGCAGCTCCCCATTGTCTTCTCAATGCAGAGCTGTCTATCCCACTGCCTGTTATCCAAATGTTCTCCAGAGAGCTCAAACTCAATATATTGGAAACTAAAATTACCCAGGGACCCACCCTGTCTCCCTGCCCTCAGTGATCCATGCCACAAACCCTGAAGTCATCCTGAATGCTTCCTCGTCCTCAGCCTAAACACGCTGCCACCACCCAGCTGCAGGTGCATTTTTCCTCCTTCACCTCACCTTTGGTTATGACCTCACTGCTACCATCTTGGTTTAGCCCTCATCTCTTGCCTGAAAGCTGTTGGCCTCATAAATTATCTCTTTATTATCATCCTCTTCCTGTCATCTATAGATCTATTTACTAAAATATCATCATGACACTTCCATGCTTATACCACTAGCTTTTGTGCCTACAAAAAAAAAAAAAGCCTAAATTCCAAACCATCATGATCTGCATCCTTCCTACATCTCTCTATCCTTGTAAATTGCCCTTTGTACCTGCGTATACTGTGTATTTTAGGTATAAAGAACTACTAGCTATACCTATTTTTTGCCTGGAGTTCCATTCTCTCCTCCCTTTGTGATGAATCCTAACTCATCTCACAGATCTTTCTCATTAAATCTTTCATAATTCCCTATTTCTACATGAAAGTACCTCCTTTAACGAGCTGTTTTCCTTTTCTTCTATGTCTGTTACTACATTATCATAACGAATCCCAATTATTTATATATTTTCTATCTTTCCTCCTCTTTAAGAGTGGCATAATGGAAACAGTTGTTTTAGAAGGAAGAATTTGGCAATGGCATGCTGCATAAATTGGAATGGAAAAGAGTGAAGCCCTATACCAACAGAAGCAAGCAGTGTGAAATCCTGACAAGGACAATTTCATTACAATTACAAAATACTTAAATATGTGATGACGATTGTGAGAACTGCTCAAAAGGAGACAAGGACCCAATAAAAGTATGTAAATAGGCACCTAACATAGTCTGAGCATTTGGAGAATGTTTCTCTGTGGATGATGAGGCCTGAGGATGAGTAACAGCATGCTCTACTGAGAAGCATGTGCATGAAGCCCCAATAAAGAGACTAAAAGGATAAGGTAGGTTTCTGAAGTATAATGAGGCAGAGATAAGAGTGGCAAAAATAAAGTGGAGAAGGTAGGCAAGGGAGATTACTCTTTTTGAAAAGTAAGTTAACCAAATAATTCTTCATTTTCATTTTGGGGGGAAATATTAAGTGATTGTTTAATTTTTGATTTATTCATTTGCAGTACAATTTAAAAATATATGTTTTGTGTCTTATTTATCATTGAGGATTTTAAAGCATTGAAATAAACAATAGGTAATATTTTCCAACTGAAGTTCAAAAAAGAATGGGTCAGTTTTCTGACCCATTCCCAACTGCTAGGGATTAATAAAAACAGTCACAAATGTTAACCTTGGTTCTCCTGCATCTGCTCAGCATTCACCCATCACCCAACTGTACAGTCTCTCCTTTCCCAAAAGGAGTGGAAGGGGACTCAATTCAAGTACTTAGAATGTTTTGCTGCCAGTGATGTACCGGAGACTATACAGCGTGTTAGTCACGCTTCTATTATGTATACAATTAGAGACATTAAATTAATCACACTTAGAACCTTCTTTTTTTAGTTTTCCATGACTTTGTCCTTGTATTGAACAAAATTATTACGTAGATAAACTTGAACTACAAAGGGAAAGCTTCTATTATCATCTTTCATTTTACTTTGTAAGCTGTGATAAATGAAGTAGTGCATGCTAACAAAACATCCCAGGCTCAGGGTGGCACCCTGCTTTCAAAGAGAATATGTATTTACATAGAAGGTCTAAAAGAAGCCAAGGCAAAAAACAGGGGTAGGAAGTCAGTCTACTGATGGGCTTTGAAACAAGAGCAATGACTTGGACTTGATCTGTAATGCTGTGCTTTGTACGGCCCTAAGAAGAGGGCTGCTCCAGCAAAGGAGATAGTTTTGCCAGTGGTGATAGAAGTACCCCGAAGAGAAGAAATTTGATGAGAACAATATTGCAGGTGTCCAAGGGGAAGATATTCACTTCTCAGACAAGATGGAATGTGTTCTGAATTGCAAAAGATGATCAAGGCTTCCTTCATGTTCTTAGGAGCACACAGTGTTACTCATCCCCAGGGAAACATTCTCCAAATGCTCACACTATTTTAGACACCTATTTTAATACTCTTATTGGGCTCTTGTCTGCTTTTGAACAGTTCTCTCAAATGCAATCAGATATTTATATATTTTGTTGGCGTAAGGGTCTCCTACTACATTCAATCATAGGACCATGAGAACAGGATCCAAACCTGTTTTTTAAACCACAATGTGTCCAGTGCTTTTTGTACAGGACTTGATACATAATAGGCATTCAATAAATTCCTGTAAAATTTGGTTTTTCAACTGGGAATAAGAAATAATTAGAGACCATAAGTAAATATGTACCCTTTTGGAGAAACATATTAAATTCATTTTAGCAACTTCCAAACATACATCCCAAGCCCTGATCACCCTTCCCTTTAAACTCATATTATACTCACTGCTTGAAAATTTTACCAGTTGTCCTCATGACCAAAATTGAACTCATCATCTTATGCTTAAAATCTGGCCTTTTTCTTGTATTACTTGGTCTGATTGATTATTACTTAGTTACCCAAACTAGAAATGTGAGAGTCACCTTAGTCACCTTCCCTTATCTTAACTCCTCTCATCACTTCTTTCACCTATTAAATTCTTACATCAATCCCTTCTGCTCTGTCTTTATTGATACTGCCAATTAATTTGAAATACTGTCAGAGCCTCTTAAGTGATCTCCACATTGATGGTTTCCACATAATCTGCCCAAAAGGGCTTTGTGTGTGTTTGTTGGTTTGTTTTCATTGCTATAGTGATATTCACATTTCTCAGTACTAGTAAATTGCACCAAAACACTTTTGGTAGTGGGTACTCTGTTCTAAAGTTTTGTAACTGACCTCAAGTATAAAAATATAAATTCTACCTCTGTGATGTTTCTTTCTGAGCAATAGCTGAGTTAGAAAACAATGAATTTGCCTAATTTTCATGATGAAAATTTTCAAAATTTTTCTAAGATTTCTTGAAATCTGAGCTTATGATTGTGTGAGAATTCATGGTAAATGAGCTCACAAAATGCATAACTTTCAGTTTATCATGATATATGTGGGATTACTGTAAGCATAAGGCATTTAGTCACTGATTTGTAACCCAGGCAAAAGTTAGAAATACACACACAAACACACACACACACACACACACACACACACATACATACAAACATATACACACGTCTCAAAGTCTGTTGATCAATCATAATTTATTCAATGTACCTTTACGATAGATATGCAGTTTTCCTAAATTTGTAATTGCCCTCCTGCCCCCTGCCACTGTGAGTGAAAATATGTGCTCCTGTTTGTGCTGTTATTTTTGAACAAAGTATGCCAGGACCCGATGTAAGATGAGTCATGTGATACTGGCGTTACCATGGTAATCCATCATGTATATAACAAGAACATTATGAATACCAGCAGTTCTTTGTTCTCTCTGAGTTTCTTTTTTTGTGTGTGTGTTAGTAATCCAGTGGCTATGACACCAAAAGTAACACGATCTAATTTTCCCTTTCTGTTGCTTGTGGTAAGATTTATACTCTGCTAGCAAGGGAGTTCTTGGCCATCTTAACTTGCAAAAGATTTTGCTTCTGCCTGATATATTTTTTTTTTGTCAGCAAAGTCTTCTTCCCTCTGGGGGAAAACTCATTTGAATCCTAAGGCTGATAGATGCCAGAAATCTAGTATGATGAGTCCTGTGGAAGAAGGACATTCCAGCCCTGGGGTTGCCATCATCTCTGACTTCAGTATATGTTCAAAATCTCCTCAAAACAGACTAGGAAGATGAACATTAACCTTTGCATCACTGGCAGTTTTTAAAGCTAAGTTGCCATTTTGACTACACAATACTAAACTCTCTGTTTCAGACTAGGATTTGTTACAGTAGGGATGATTGGGGTTAAATTGCTCAAGGGATAATGAGGTTTAAACAGACCCATTAATCTTTCCAGGTTATTGAGAGATTTTGTGTGTACTATGACAAAGGAGAACCTGATTAATACTGTAAAAGGACAAATCAATAGAGTTGCACCATCCAAGCACTGAATAATATAAATACAAATGTATACACTACATAAAATAAGAGGGATAGAGAAGGGAGAAATAGAAATTTACACAGAGCAGTTCCACTTGCTCTACTTGCCTCCACATGCAGTGGATGCATTTTCAGTAGGAAATGTAAGGTAGGAAATGTGAATCTGCCACTCTGTGTCCATCATGGTTCCCACAGGTCTATTTAGTGTGGACATCTTGCCTTACCTTAGGGTGATTCAAGGGACCCTCCATGGTAATATTGACTATACTAGATTTTTGCCACTAGGCCTGATGTTAGAACTTAACCTGAGTAAGACATGACTCCACTGATATTTGTGTGACTGTATCCTCAAAAGATGTATCTCTATATATAGATACTCCTTTATTCAGTTTGAGAAGAAACTCCAATGTCAATAGTAAATATAATTAGCCTAATTTGCAAATTAAGCAGATGTTACGATTGGATGCACATCAGAAGAAAACAGTCTTATGGGAAACTTCTATACACAGGAGCATCCCACTGCATGACCCAGCTTAGCTACCTTTTTCTATTCTGCTTTCTACAAGTATTTATTCCATATAAGGCACATGGAACTATAAGGATACAAAGATGGATCACACAAAAAACCTGCCCTCATGGAGCTTACACTCTAAAAGGAGATGACAGAGACTACACATAAGTAAATTTTCTACAATATCAAGCTATCAGTAAATTCATTCATTCATTTATTCATTCACTCATGCATTCATTTGTTCAGCAAACATTTACTGGACAGGAACTAAGTTCAAAGTCCTCTGCTAGGAATGCAAAACTGAGAAAGACAAATTCCCAGTATGCAAAATGATCAAAATCTAACTGCTCAGGCAAAAATTTAAAGCAAAGAATAAATTATAACTGCATAAGGACTTTGATAGTCCTCTAGGAACGCACGGGACACGACACTACTACCAGCTGGACTATTCAGGGTAGCTCTTACAAATTAGGTCACGAAAGAGGATGGTGCATTCTTCTGAAAGGCAGTGCCAAAAATGGGATGACTGGCAGAGAATGAACACACATTTATTATATAGCACTTTATAGTTTGCAAAGTAGATTTTCATATATTGTGTCCTTTGAGCATCACATCAACTGATGAGAAAACTAAGACCCACAGGGTTTTAAGCTCTTGGTCAAGGCAATAAAGTTAGTTAAATGCTAGAATTGGTATCCAATCTCCAGTCATCTGTCTCTAAATTTTGTGCCGTGGAGAAAGTAGAAGTAAAATGCTTTGGCACTCTTGAGAAGGAAAAGTTTACTTCCAACTGCAGGTATCATAGAATGCTTCTTAGGCAAAATGGTATTTGGTCTTAGGGTTTTCATTTAATAGTGCTGAGTTGAGGGTGAAGGGCATTTCAGGCTAGGACAACAATCTGGCAAAGTAATAAGAATTTATAGGAAAACATTGTGGTCAAAACTTAATGAATTTGAGAAGTAATAATGACAAATAAAATTAGAAAGGGAGAATGAGACTGTATTTTTAGGGTGATGAAAATTAAACTAAGGAATACTTTCTAAGCCCAGGTAAGTTATTGAAGATTTTTGAACAGGGTAGTGCTATGATTGTAGCTTTGCTTAAAAAAGAATAAAGTGGTAGCTATGAAGACAACTTGGAACAACAGAAAACTAGAGTAAGGAGACTGGTGAGGGGGACATAGCAATAATCTACTCTGGAAATCATAAGATGGTAACTAACACAGGTGATGAATTACAGTATTCATTTTTGTTATTCTTTTTGAATTCTATATTTTCTGCAGTGGCTGTATAAAAGTTTATCAGGAAAAGCAAAGAGTTTTGTTGTTTTCACAAACAGCGGGAAATTAGGGCCTAACATGGAATGGCGTGTGATAGTAATAGAATGGACAGGGGGGAGTATTTGCTAGAGTCATTGTGGAGGAAGGATTGGCAAGAATTGAAAACTTGTGTGAGAAAGAAAAGGAGAAGCTGTTTCCATGATGATGCCTGGACACCATGATGAATCCTGGATTTGCGCAGTTGACAGAGATAGGGATTAGGAAGAGGAGCAGCAGGTTTAAGAAGAAAAATAATGACTTATTGATGGATAAACTGATTTTGAGAATTTGGCAGGACAAGTAAATGGAGATAAGCAAACAGAAATGAAGCAAAAAGTAAAAAGTGGTCAGGGTTGGAGATGTGAAAACAGAAGAGGGCCAAACTGAGGTTGTTGGGGAACGTCTGCATTTGTGGATTAGATTTAGGTTTAACAGTTAATGCTTAATGGTTTTCAAAGTCACGATTAATCCTTTTTTGTTAATTTGTTTGTTTCTGATTCAGAATATCACTTTCACCTTGTGCTATATTGTGCAGACTTTTTAATGCAGCTTAAATAGAAGATAAATAATTTACAAAAAAGTCCAAAATACATCTGATTTTATTCCTAAATATTTTATTGCCAAGATCACTCTGATCTTGGGTAAATTTTAAGACATATATTGCAAGTACTTTGTAAAGTGGCATTTATTTTTATACTGACCATTACTTTTTGTTTGTTTGTTTGTTTGTTTTGTTAAGACAGAGTCTCACTTTGTTGCCCAGGCTAGAGTGAGTGCCATGGCGTCAGCCTAGCTCACAGCAACCTCAAACTCCTGGGCTCAAGCAATCCTGCTGCCTCAGTCTCCTGAGTAGCTGGGACTATAGACATGTGGCACCATGCCCGGGTAATTTTTTCTATATATATTAGTTGGCCAATTAATTCCTCTCTATTTATAGTAGAGATGGGGTCTCGCTCTTGCTCAGGCTGGTTTCAAACTCCTGACCTTGAGCAATCTGCCCGCCTTGGCCTCCCAGAGTGCTGGGATTACAGGCATGAGCCACCACACCTGGCCATGACCATTAATTTTTAATTTAAAAAAATCAAATCATCACTAGTCCTGGTAATGAATCCTGATTTTAACCAACAAATGCTTACAAAAAGTGAATATTAAGAACAAGATATGGATGATCCAATACTGCTCTGCCCTATGATTACCTTCTCAGCAATAAAAACAAATGTTTAAATGGTACAATGGCCAGAAATCAACCAAAACTGGCATAATGCCTAGAGATTTGTTGACTATGGGTAAAAGTACATAACTTTGGAATTATAGAGGAGAATGCAAAGAAACCAACAGAAATATAGTGCTATTACCCAGTCACTAGAAAGAAGTATGTTTATGGCCACACAATGAAAATTAGCCATGAGCTTCTATCATTTTCTATTATGTTACTTGCTTTAAAAAAAAAAAAGAAAAAAAAGGTAAAATGACTTTTCCTTTTTAATCAAACATTTTTTACTGTAAATTCAATAGGCTCACAGTTGTCTTGTTTGGCTAGAAGTAGGTATTTGTGAGTATTTAGATGTGGGTATTTAGTAGTTCTCAAAACAGTTTTGTAAGTAGTTAGATACATTATTTTCCCAGAAGCATGGGTATTTTACTAAGGCTGATTCACATGCATTTAATGTCCTCTCTAATGGATTTGCTTATCTTTTCTCCAGTGCTCTTGGCCAGGGAAGTTACTTTTTATTTGCATTATGGATGTGACAACCTCATTGCTATAATCTACAGATGCAGCACTTTAGTACATAATACATACTTTTAACATGATACATACTGTATATAATTTATAAATAAAAATTCATAGAGAATTTATTGCTTAAAATCTCTTTCATAGAGGATTGTTACAAAAGATCATAGTCAATACTTTAAAATAATAAATAAAAATTAAAGGCCAGGCGCGGTGGCTCAAGCCTGTAATCCTAGCACTCTGGGAGGCCGAGGCGGGCAGATTGCTCGAGGTCAGGAGTTCGAAACCAGCCTGAGCAAGAGCAAGACCCCGTCTCTACTATAAATAGAAAGAAATTAATTGGCCAACTAATATATATATATATATATATAAAATTAGCCGGGCGTGGTGGCGCATGCCTGTAGTCCCAGCTACTCGGGAGGCTGAGGCAGAAGGATTGCTTGAGCCCAGGAGTTTGAGGTTGCTGTGAGCTAGGCTGACGCCACGGCACTCACTCTAGCCTGGACAACAAAGTGAGACTCTGTCTCAAAAAAAAAAAAAAAAAAAATTAAAAAAGAGTAAGTAAATCAGTTTATCTCTTGCACTAAGACTTCATTTAAAATATTCTCGAAATTTAGAGTGTTTCTCGGAAGATGAAATATTTCATTTATGTATATCAAACAAATATTTACATATGATTTTACTAGTACTCCTTGTAATGTAATTTGACTATAAATCCAATGACTTGAATTATTTGGTTGGTAGATGCTACTAAGTATGTCAAGAGACCTGGCATAGAAAATAGAGAGACACTACTCTCCTTTGCTTGCAAATAGATGTGAATTTTCTACTTCTGACTTTGGTGACTCTGTGATGAAGCAAATGTTTACTCTGACCAATTGAAAATATCTGGATGATTCTAACTTTGGGGACATATTGCTTAATATGCACTCAATGTCTGAAAATTGGTAGAATTTTAGATTTCTTTTTTTGATAAATGACATTTCCTTTATTTTTGCAGTACTCAAAGATTTACAAGTGCTTAGCTATCACACTTTCCCCCCATTTAATTAAAAGTTTTTACCCTTAATTTATCACACATGTAACTCTTAGAAGAGCAAATGTCTGGAGTGGATTGTTGTCAATAATTCTCAAAGACACCATTTAGATTTCACTATCAAACTATAATCCCCAGTAAGGAAGAAATTTAGGCATATAGGTTATACATTGATATTGAGTAGCTCCTAGTTTTCCAATTCCTATTTTCTTAGGCTATCTCTAAGAAACTCTTGTTGGGCTCTCCTCTGGGATTCTCTGACAAATTTGGCTCTAGACTAAGATTGACCTGAAGATAGAGCTTGTGGTTAAAAGACAGAAAATAGCTGGGAGCAAAATAATTCTCCTTTAAGAGGTAAACAAATATAAGATACACCAATAAAGGGCAGTTAGAATTGTTTTTACTGAAATTTGTGAAAGAGTTGACCCAGACTAGAGAGTAGGAGATTAACAATGGGATCAGGTACAGGGCTCACTTTGCCATTGAATTAAGACAATTTTGGTATTGTCTATAGACATTCCCCCAAAATAGAGATCTAGAATAGGAAATGGAATAATCTGTCTCATTAACTATATCATTTGTCTCATGCAGTTGACCTCTCCTTTATGTATGTCTCAGGATTAAGGTCAATGTTCGCCTATAGAATTATTATGTGAGCTACTCTGTAATTTTAAATTTTCTGGTACCACATTTTTTGTTTTGTTTTTTGAGACAGAGTTGCCCAGGCTACAGTGCTGTGGCATCAGCCTAGCTCACAGCAACCTCAAACTCCTGGGCTCAAGCAATCTTTCTACCTCAGCCTCCTGAGTAGCTGGGACTACAGGCATGTGCCACCATGCCCGGCTAATTTGTTCTATATATTTTTAGTTGGCTAATTAATTTCTTTCTATTTTTAGTAGAGACAGGGTCTCGCTCTTGCTCAGTCTGGTCTCTAAGTCCTGACCTTGAGTGTTACTTCTGCCTTGGCCTCCCAGAGTGCTAGGATTTACAGGCGTGAGCCACCGTGCCCAACCTCTGGTACCACATTTTAAAAGCAAAAAGAAACCGGTAAAATTCACTTTGGGAACATATTTTATTTAACGTATTATATCAAAATATTATTACTTTAACCTGTAATTAATACATATAATTATTAATGAGATATTTAACATCCTTTTCTCATACTATGGCATTGAAATCCTCTGTATATTTTTTACTTGCATCTCATATTAATTTTGATGCTAACTTATCCTTGAACATATTTGATCTTACTTGTTTGATCTTTATTTGACTGAGATTTAGATCTCATAAAATTTATAATTAGAAGTGTAATTTCACCTACCCAAGTTGTTCCAGATATACTTCAATTCAAGGTTTTCCAATAATTGAATCAATTATCAGTTTTTAAATTTTAATTGATAAATTTTAATTGATATTAAGTGAGACTAATTGGAAATTTGGTTGCTTTGGTTCTTTTTAAATTTAAAAAAGAATTATTCAACTAATTCTGTCCCCACATTGTACTGCACAAGGCTTAGAACAAGATACAGAATCCTGCAGTATGGGCTTTAGGAGATGAGCTTAAGATGATAATTTATCGAGAGTTTTCCTTACTGTGTGGTTTTCATGGGTGATTTTCTATATTTTGGCATAGCTGGTGTTGCATTAAGGTCCAGATATAAGATTAAGCCTAATTTAAACTTGTCTGCCTGATGCAAGAGAGCATTTGGAGGAAAATCATCTACATTTTAGGATTTTCTACTTAGAACACTGATGCCTGCAGCAAAAACTTGTTATATGTTATGTATATTTATTACCCATATTTACCAATAGACTGTTCTTGATCTTTCTCAGAGAAAGGAATTCAAGTGCCATTTACCATTATTAACACCAGTGCTGAGAGGCCTAACAAAAATGCCACGGTTGTCTTGTTGAAGGTATTCTTTATTTGTCTACCATGCTATGCAGTGTCCTTCTTACAACCATCTCCCTGCTTCCCTCCCACAATCCCTGAACCTGGATACAATTGCCTGTAGATAAAAATAGACAGACAGGTGGTTAGCATACATATTGATCTAGGCAGAGAATTTCACAGACGTGATATTGGGAAAGAATAAAATGAAACAGCTTTGGGAAAGATGTGTAAACATTGTTTGAATTTCCTGCTTCTGTCACTTTATGATCTGGATTGATTTGGGAGGGACTCAAACTCTTCAGGTCTAGGTTTTTCAGAGATAAAATAGGGCGATTATCAAAGTACTTGACTTGATGGTAGGCAGGGCAATGAGGGAAGGAAGGTTCCTCATAGAATGGTGCCTTTTGTAGTGATTGAATGAGTAAATATACGTGAAAGTGTCTCTGTCTCTTTTGATACCTACGAATCTACAAATATATACATATATTTGTATATATATTTGTTTGACATGTCTGCTTTCAATTCTACTAAGTGCTAGTTGTAGCCCAGACACTTGTAGTCTAGTTTGAAAATCAAGCATAAATTATATAGCCCTCCAAATGACAATAAAATCTTACAATGAAAAGAATTTAAAAAGCTTATCCCTTATATTCTTAGAAAATTCCCTGTAGCCAATGAGGAATAGGGAGACATACATAGGGAACATTCTAGGGATAACAGGTTGTGACTTTTTGTAGAGGAGTCCCAGGTTAGACCCAAAGGGGTCCTCATATTTTGGTGAAGGACCAGGATAACTAACAAATAAAACAGTCATTTCATTTATGCTTTATATTTATTCTGCCTGTGATGTGTGTAGATGGCCCAGTCAAAGGTTGCCAGTACAAAGTAACAACCTCTCATTGTATTGCTTAAGTTTAGGTTAATCATTAACATTTTTCCATGGATCAATACCCTGTAGAAGCAAGAGATGCCCAGTGCCCTTCAATGCCATGTGTTTGCCGAGTGAGAGCAGCCATGGGCCAGATCCATTGGAGCTTTGTCATGTGCTTCACACCCTCAGCTCTCCTGCAAACAGGTCTTCTCCCACCCCAGTGCTCCCAGCTTGCCTGAAGGAGAGGGAAATGGTGTGTAAGGGTAGCAGAGGGAACATCCTTTTAAGGCTGTTCAATTCTTCACTTTCTGTTCTTCTTCAGTTGAAAGTTGAGCTGTTATGTTCCTTGAAATGAAACGGTCACAAGCAAAAGTATTATGAGGCAACCTTTATAAGTGCCAGGCTTCTGGGTAACAAAAGTGAATTTAAAAAAAAAAAAATTAAAGTGAAAAACGTTGCATTTAATGTAAAAGATGAGCTCTGTTAGGTTCCCCTTGACAACATTCTTTTAAGATTTTTCAAAGTAATTGCCATTAAGGAGTTGACAAAAGTTTTATGTTTTAAAGTATCCTATAAAAATCCATCACAAGAAGAAAAAGCCTCCTGCTGGTATCCTTCTCAATAAAACCCTCCTGAATATAGAGATTGGGTCTGGCTTAGCTTCATATCCCTTGTGCTGCTAAACCAAGAGCCTTGTAAAAGTAGGTGCTCAATAATTACTACTTAATGAGTGAGAAAATGAATTAATGAAAAGTGTGCTCTTTCACAGAGAACACTGTTAAGTTGGATTGATGATTCTGGTGTCTTTAAATAAAAGGATAGAAAAATACTTTCAATATGTCTGGAGTAGTGTTAATAATTTTTTTTATGTTTTAAGTATAATTTTATTTTGGGCTGAATTATGTCCCCTCAAAATTGATATGCTGAGTTCCTAACCCCTAGTACCTCAGAATAGAACCATGCTTGGAGATAAAGTCTTAAAGAGATAATTAAATTACAATGAGGTCTGTAGGGTGGACCCTAATCAATTGTGACTCCCCATAAGAGGAGGAAATCAGGACACACAAAGAGACACTAGACACATGCACACAGAGACAGCCATGTGAATACTTGGTAAGAAGGTGGCCATCTGAAAGCCATTGAGAGAGGCCTTGGAGGAAACCAAACCTGCTGACACCTTGATCTTGGACTTCCAACCTCTAGAACACTGACAAAACTAATTTCTGTTGTTTAAGCCACTCAATCTGTGTTATTTTGTTATGGCAGCCCTAGCAAATCAATGCAACCTTTTTCACTTGCAACCTTTGGCAGCCCTCCCTTAAAATGATAATAAGGGAATAGGAAACTAAAAACTCCCAGGAATAGGGGGAGAAGAGAGAAGACAACTGGAGGTGTGACAGGAAGATTTTGGAAAATGGAAAGGAGAGAAAAAAATTAACCAAGTTGAGAGTGCTAATTAGAAATTGACCTCAGAGGCAGGCACCAGGAGCAGCTAACAATCCCCTTTGTCGAAATCTGGAAAGACTTGGGAATTGAGGAACCAAGTACCCTTAAACCTATAGGAAGATATACAGGAAATCTACACATGAAGGGGGCTCTTCTATAAGTTCTCCTCTCACTCTGCTCAGCTAGGAGACCAATCTCACTCTGTGCATGGAAATTTATTCTATGAAAGAATTAAATGAGAAAAGTTTCCACCTGGAGATACTAGGCACATTGGAAAGTAGGAGATTAAAGTCTGCCAACAGAATGGTGCAGTTCTGGCTTCTGTAGGAGCACTTGGGAACAAGAACTCTGTCAGTTATGCTTATCACATCTAGGCATGAAATAGAATCTTTCTCTAGAAAAATAGAATTACTGTCAAGAGGAAAAAAAAAAAAAACTATGGTATTGGCATTAGATAGTTGCTTAGTGAAAAGGGCAAGCATCTTTATTCCCCACTCATCCTATAATGAATCCCGAGACTTTACAAGCCCGGTCGAGCCATGTGGAGCTCCCAGTCAGAATTTTAGTGTCTCCCTCTCTAATATGAATGGAGAGCCAAGGTTCCACGAACCTCTGGGGAAACAATACAACATGAAGTCTAAAACAAACGAATCAAAACAATAAGAATGATGATTAGGATTATATTGAAACAGTTCAAGAAACAAAAGTTTTAGAAAAATGTAATTAATATTCTTAGATGAGAAATTACTGTATCGATAAAACAGAAGGATACTATACAAAATTAACAAGAACAAAATAGAGTTATTATAATTTAGAACAATGATAGAGGCAATTAAAACTCAGAGGAAGAACTGACAGATAAAGTTTTAGAAATCTATCGGTATATAAAACAAAAAGATAAAAAAGATGGACAATAGGAGTTAAGAAAATTAGAAAAATGGTTCTATGGCTAATATCCGACTACTAGGAGTTTAAGAAAGAATAAAACAGAAAAATGCAGGGGATAAACTAATCAAGAAATAACACAACTTTTCCTCAGATTGAAGGACATATCTTTCTACATTTATAAGGCAGATTAGTGGCTAGCACAATGAAGGAAAACCCGTACTAAAGACACATCTTGACATTTCAGAACACCAGCTACAAATTTAATAGAAGATCCTAAAAACTTCTTGAGAGAAAGAAAAAATGCCACAGACTACATTTTTGATCAGGGTTCATGTGGTGTTGATTTATCCTCTCAAAAGCATGTTGATGCTTAGAAGACAATGGAGCAATACATTCAAAATTCTAAGTGAAAATGATTTGCATCCTGGCATTCCAAACCCAGCAAAATTGCAAATTAACTGTGAAGAAACTGATGACATCATTGATGTGTTTGACGTAGGCAGAAAATAGTCTACAAAGAGCTTTTAAAAATTATTTCAGAGAGTTCTGGAAGAATTAGTGATAATGCCACATAAAAATAAGCAAATAAGAAAAAGGAGGCAATTTATAGCTCCAGAAAAAAACAAAGCATTGTTCAATAAATGAAACATAGTCATGGCATACCATTTGTCATATTAGCAAACATTCTTATGCAGGGACAAATAAGGTAAGACCTGAATATTTATTTAATAATTGTTATGTAACTATATTGGGAGGACAGAAGGAAGGAACTGGAGGAGTGAGATGGTGAAAGCATGTGAAATCTTCATTGTTCATGATGGGAAGCCAATTAGAACTATGGAGTTTGAAAAAGAGAAGAGTTTGAGAGTCTCATGGAGTGTGGTGGCACAAAGGACTCCTGTATCTTATTCCTTTTTTTTACATATGTGTATATAAAGCCCACACTGCAGGATTCTGTATGTTGTTCTAAGCCTTGTGTAGTACAGTTTGGGGGCAAAATTAGTGTAATAATTCTTTTGTAAATTTAAAAGTAAGCAAAGCAACAAAATTTCCAAATATGATAAATGTCCTCTGTTTATTGGCATGATCATAGTTAAATGTCTTGGATTGGTATTGTTCAGTATTTGAATGGAATGTCCTATTTTCCATTTCATATTTGATAGGTTTAACACTGTCACAAAGTGTAGAATAGGGACTAGTGGTGTTCTTTATTGGCAGAAATGGGGCTGGCTACCCTTGACCTTTCAGAAGAAAGAGGAGATGTGTACATGTGACCAATCAGACCAGCAGATGCAGTGCTGGTGATAAGTGAGGTTGCAGATATTGAAGGCAGTTTGTGCTGTTCAGGTATCAGATTACTTTAGCTCTCACTGTAAAGATGATTTATAACTAATGCTCTAGTAAGCAGGATACTTATATAAAATAATCAGGATAGAAAGAAGTCACTATATCACTAAAATGAGTTGTTGAATTCACACTTTGAACAATCACAATCCCCCTTAGGAAGAATAAAGTAAAACCAACAATTTCCATACCGTTGTTAACTCTACTTGCATGAAACAATAGCATAAAAGACTTGGTTTTCTGTGCACAGTTTTCAAAATACATCTGAATTCTTTATGGTCACACATTGTCTTTCAGAATTTCCATGACCCGGGCTATTCTTTGCAGGTTTGGAATTCCCTTTGCCTCAAAAGCATTCAGAAAATCTTTTTGACCTTCAGGTGGTTGGCAGAACACATGCTGTGAGGGCTCCAGGATTTGGCAGGAAAGCCCTGCACTTTGTCCAAAGGAAAGGCTTTCCTGCGTGCGTGTTCATTCGGCTTATTGGACTGCCGGCCTCCCTGAAAGACCATGTGTCAGGAATAGAGTGAACAAACCAGGTCACACAAAGTCCAGCCTTTTCCCTTCCGAGTAGCACAATTCCTTGCTGAGCAGCAACAACCCATGCTTCATGCTGTAGCCTCTCCCCTTTCTGTTAATTGAGAAAACGAATAACTGCAAGAGCAACATTAGCAGAGCTAAACATAAGTAGAGTTTAATAGAAAGAGACAAATAGCCCAGTGAGAACCCCTAGCATTTCAGCGTCATATCTCAGAATTCCACCCCATAAGCTTAGTATTCCAGTATAGAGTTCATCTCTCACTTGCACACACACACCCCACTCTGTAGACCTCATTCACTCTCTTGCATTCTGTAGTGACCTTCCCCCTGGGCTCACAAGTTTCTAGGATACATGAGTAAACTGTGTATTTCCTCTGTCTTTGCATTTTTCCCCCTGCTTAGTACACAGATTTGCATATGGTGAGCCCCTTCAGAAAACAGATGTTAAATTGCATTTTCCAACTGATGCAATATGTTGTAAAACACATACCACTCTGTATTAATTCCTTGTGGTCATAATCTGTCTGCATTTCCAGAATGTGTCACCTGTAGTCTAGCACATTGATGAAGGGGCAGGCTTTGGACTCAGTATCTGAGTTAAAAACTCAGAACCCCACTATTTATTTGTTCTTGAATTCCTACAGTTTTGTCCATCTCTGAAGCCAGAATGGTAATTTCAACATGTGTGAAGACTAGATGAGATAATGTCTGCAATTGCTTATACATATTCAACTCACAGTGTTAGTTGTTATTACTATTATTAGTGTTATTCATTATTACTATTATTAGTTTCCTCATTTCTAAATGAGAATGGTAATGCCAAACTCACAGGGCTATTCTGAGAATTGAAATATACCATGGAACATATCCAATATACACATATGAATGTTTATGTGTATGTGTATGCATATACAAATTGAGTATTCCTTATCTGAACTGCTTGGGACTAGAAGTGTTTCAGGTTTCTGGAATTTTTCTTATTTTGGAGTATTTGCATATATACTCCATCTTGGGGATGGAACCCAAGTCTGGATGTGAAATTAATTTATGTTTCATATTTACCTTGTATGTGTAGCCTGAAGGTAATTTTATATAATATTTTGAATAATTTTGTGTGTGAAACAAAGCATGTGTACATGGAACCATTAGAAGGCAAAGGTGTCATTATTTCATGTTGGTGCTCAAAAAGTTTTGTATTTGGAACATTTTAGATTTTGTATTTTTAGATTAGAAATGCTCAACCTGTATATATATACATTTATATAACATTCATATATATAATAGTATCTAACATATAGTAAACACTCATGTGTTACCTATTATTACTGCTAGTGTTACTCTTATCATAGTTTTGTCTTATCTCTAAAATGGTTTTGGTGATGCTAAACTCATAAGGTTGTGAGGATTTAAAAAACTAATAGACCGTAAAGTCTTCGAACTGTGCCTTGTGTATGGTAAGCAACATAGAAGTATTTGCTTTCATTCTTTTCACTTATAGTAGTATAAAAACACACACGATTGTGGTATAATAAACCTGTAATATAGCATTTGCTGAATAAGTTGTTAATTCACTTTTGCATTCATTTTCTTATATATCAATATACTAAGGGAATTGCTTTTAATGACAATGCATACCCTAGTGGTAATATTAATTATCTTTCTGAACACTAGGGTAAAACAAAATTCCAGCCTGGCAAAACATCTTGGCCCCAAAGCCTGCCTTCGGCAAAAAGACAAGATATGTAAAGAGAATATGCCTACAGGAATCCAGAAATTGAGAGGGTGGCATTTTGCCTACTATGTATAGTGATTTGCCAGTTTCCCCTTCACCAACTATGACAGTGACGCTGATGCCAGGCGAACAACCTGCATAATGCTTTAGGGGCACATTCTTCCTTCTAAGGCTGCAGGCTTGCGGATGAGACAGGATGCGGGCTCGATTCCATCTGCTGTCACTTGTCTGCCAATACAGATAGAAGACCTCTGTGAGTCTATTTGGCAGCCAAAAGGATAGACTATATTTTAGTAATGCAAGGGAAACCATTTCAGAGCATTAAATATGGAAAACACCTTATGATATCTTCAATCCAAACAAATGAGTATCCAAAATCTGAAACATTAGGTCTCTACATGCAATGGCCCTACATATTAATAACAGACTAAAAATAATACTTTCAACCCCTATGGACTGAACCTGTTTTAAAGAGCTCAAAGAAAATTTGATCACATTTATCTTCCTAATTTAATGAAAGGGCATATTTTCTTGAATGCTAAAACTTCAGTTTTATTCGATGTTTAGAGGAAAGGAAAGGAAGAGAGGAGAAACCAGCTGTTACATTCTTGGTGCTGTGCTTGGCACCTGCCATTTGTTGAAGATGAGTTTTGTGTGGTGTTTGAATTTAAAATGGCCAGGTTCTTAAAATTATTATTCTAAAATCCAGCAGATTGAAATATTTTCTCTTCACTCAGAGGTACCCATGGGGTATATATAGTTTGGAAATATAAAGTCAGAAAAGGAAAAAGAGGGAACCTCCCCCAAATATTGTTGATGTCATTTATAATTTGTCCTCCCTAGAATTAGGTTATCCTAGGTGTGAATGGGGAAGGGTAGGATACACATAGAGTGTGGAAGCAGCCAGTTTCAACACATTAAATCATTAACATTTGTCTTTCTGTAGATGTGTACACTTTAGTGGGAGGAAGAGAGGAATTTTTTCTTTAAATCTTGTTCCAAGTACTTGACCTATACTTGAGAATATTCTCTTTCATACCCCATTTTTGTCCCTTGTTCCATGTATTCTGCTTGTGACATAGTCTCCATCATTAGAGGACTTTACATAGGCAATGTATAAACAGTATGCAAAATTGAATCCTCCTCTTTGGCATTGATCTCAAAGTCCCTTTTTGTTATCAAATATCCTTAAATAATCTGTTTTCATACTTCACTTTTATTCACTCAAATCAGTATATTTCTTTCCATGTGTAGGATTTCCCATTTCTGTCCTAGGTTGACTCTTTCCCAAGTTCTCTTTTTACATCAATAGTTATCATTCTCCTAATCAACCAGTCTAGAAATTTTAGTCATCATTACTCTTTCTTTCCTTTCATCTTCAATATCCAATCAATCCATCCTTAGGTTCTAGTAATCCTTCCTTCAAACTCTACTTCCTTTGTAAAGGAAGCAGAAGTTTGTAGAGGAAATTCTTTAGTGGTGTTAGTGTTAACCTTGCAGAGGTCCTCATCCACTCCTGCCTGTACCTGGCCAATAGACACGAACCAGCATCAATGCCCAGGCTCATTAAATCAACCCTACCCAGTACTCCCAGATGCCATACTGAAAGTCCTGCTTTGATCCTGTCACCCTCCATTTCAGGACTCTCCCAGAAGAGATCACAACTCACACATCCACAGGGGCCAGGAGCCATGCAATGGGGAAAGCAGGTGGGGATCCCAGGGAGGCCCCATCCTCATCTGCATGTGCAGCTGCTTCTAAGCTCCTGACAGCTGTTGTCATGCGAAAACACAGCACGGTGTTGGCAGATTTTCTCATTTGTCAAGAGAACACAGAAATCCAGACTTTTTTTTTTAAAAAAAAGTTTATTTAGTAAATACTATGAAAGGTGTACTGTGTTCTAGAGCTTTCTTCCATGTACTGGAAGAGATACAGCAGCAGATAAAACTGACAAAAATTCTACCCTCGTGGATCTTATATACTAGTTGGAAGAGAAAGACAAGAGAAACAATTTGAATATATACACACACACACACAGAGACAGAGACAAAGAGAGAAAAAGATTATATGATAAATGCTATGAATAAAAATGTATCAGAGAAGAGATTAACAAGTGTGTGTGTGGGGGGGTAGAGTTTTAAGTAGGGTTAGGAGGATCTCATTCAAAAGTGGCATTTGAGTAAACAATGAAGGAGGTAGAAAAAGTCTTCCTGGCTCAATTGAGGGACAATAAGGAGGCCCTGATGGCTGGAGTGAAGTTGCAAAATGGTGAAGGAGACAATGTTGGAAATGAAACATAAGGAGGCTAGGAGATAGGGGTGAGCAGATGAGTGGCAATTCATGGAGGGACGTCTTACTAGTGACTTTGGCCTTAGCAAGCAAGGATCTTTGAATAGGTTTTAACAAGATCACTCTGATTACTAACTTGGAAATAGGTTTTAAGGAGGACAAGGGAAGAAGCAGAGAGACCAATGAGAAGGCTTCATCATGAGAAACGATGGTGGCTGCCCAGGATTGTTGAAGCAGTGGAGAGGGTACAAAATGGTCAGGTTCTGGAGATATTTTGAAGAGAGAGTGATAGAATTTCATTATAGATTGGGTGTGTGACGTAATGAGAGGAGTGAAGAATGATGTCAAGATTTTGGGCTGAGCAACTGGAAGAATGGAATTGCCATCAGTTGAGATGTATAAGAAATAAGAAAAAAGGATTTGGAGAGGGAAGGTCAACAGCTTCATTATGAACATGCTGAGTTGAGATGTCTATACGAAGGCCAAGTGTGGATGTTGAATTGAAGGTTTGACTTATGCAGGCATCCTCAAATACGGCCCACGGGCCACATGCGGCTTGCGAGGACATTTATCCGGCCCACCAGGTGTTTTTGCCGCTGCTGCCTGTCCTGCTTAGCAGCCGACTTGTCCCAGGTCCACAGTGCACATATGTGGAATGTGCACCGCACTCTCCAACGGCCCTCTAATGGTCTGAGGGACAATGAACTGGCCCCCTGTTTAAAAAGTTTGAGGACCCCTGGCTTAGAGTTTAAGGTTGGAATGGAGAGAAAATCTCATTTTAGAGTGAGGCAGCCAGATCACCTGCCTCAACTCTCTTTTACCTAAGATGAATTCTTTTTCTCAGGGTGTTTTTAATTTTTTTTTTTTTACTACCATCATCCTTTGTACAGACAGGCACTGTTTTTCTTAACCCAGTTTAATCCAAATATGAGTTTAAAAAACTTTAGTGGAACAGTTGAGACAAAAGAGGAATTTTAAAGCAAGACTTGCTGACAAGAAGAAGTATGTAAAATCAAAATAACATGAAACTAAATAGTTTGACCTATCGTAGGAGATACTTTACTCAAATTCAGTCTCCTATGAGAAGCTTTCCTTCCAACTCCTACTTTGCACTGGGCAGCTAAGGCCATCTTTCACCTTTCCACAGAGAGGGCTCTAAAAGACATAGTCTTTACTCGAGAGGTGGAGAATCAATGCAGAAAAGTTTAGTCTCCTCTTAAACCTACTTATAAGGCCCACCTGCTGAATTCTGATTTCCTCTCTGAGGACATTTCTTTTCCTCTGGTGATCGTACACTGGAATTTAGTACAACATTTAGAGAAACCTAACCTATTCAAAAGACCTAAATAGAGCACAACAATTCCAATACCTTAATAAGAGGCACACACATATTTTTCAAGGTTGGGGGAAATATCATTTAATCACAGCATAGATCATATTATGTCCTCAATAAATATTAACTACCTTTTTCTTCACCTTGGAACACTCTCTGTAACTCATTTAGCCTTATCTACTGGGAGGCCATTTTTTTTTTGTATGCCATGACCACATAATTTCAAGCTATTTCTTGTACTGTCTGCCCATCCTGAAATATCTTCCTCTTACCTTCCTCTCATATAAACCTTGCAGTTCTTCAGAGATCAAGCCAATTCATAATGTCTTTTTCCTAATTGAACTCAACATTGATATCTTCCTTTCTTTGTACCAAAGACAATGCATTTAAATATACTCTGAAATTTTGGGTATAAAAATCTTATTTTCCCCAAAGATAGTAACTATGATTTATTCTTTAAACTTTAACTCCTGAACTCCTTATGTTTGTTTTTAAATCCACCACCATGCATAGTACAGGGCTGTGGATATAGCAGAAATTTAATAAATAATCTGTGAATGTCTGACACATCCATTTATCCATTAATTCACTCACTCAAAAAAATATTAAAGTATACTTTGTCAGGCATTGCTAGATGTTCAAGCATGGAATGATGGAGAGTAATTTATTGTATTAACAAATACGTTATTTTTTAGTGAAGAGAATACTTTAGAAATAACTTCTTAAGAAGTTGGTTTGGAAAACTCAGATATCCAAGATTATAGAGAGCCATCTTGTGGGCAAGTGAGTTTCTCATTCAAATAAGACCTTTTTTGAAGTTGCACAAGTAATAGAATCTCTTTCTTTTGTTATAACTCAAATCTCTTTTTTGCTATAAATATTTTTATTTATACATAATAAATATACATATTTGCAAGGTACATGTGATATTTCGATACATGTATACAATGTATAATTATCAAATCAGGGTATTTATGATATCCATCACCTCAGACATTTATCATTTTTTTGTGTTGGGAGCATTTCAACTCTAACTATTCTGAAATATACAACAAATTATTGTTAACCATAGTCATCTGACTGCGCTGTCAAACACTAGAACTTATTCCTTCTACCTAACTGTATGTTTATACCCATTAACTAACCCATCTTCATTCCCCCCTCTCCCTTCTCATCCTCTGGTAACCATCATTCTACTCTCTTACCTGTAAGAAATCACTTTTTTAGCTCCTAAATATGATTAAGAACATGTGATATCTTTCTTTGCCTGGCTTACAGCATTAACATAATGACCTCCAGTTCCATGCTGCTATAAATGACAGGATTTTATTCTTTGTTATGACTGAATAGTATATATATATATGTATGTGTGTGTGTGTGTGTGTGTGTGTGTGTGATGTTTATCTGTTCATCCATTGATGGACACGTATGTTGATTCCATATCTTGGCTATTGTGACTAGTGCTGCGATGAACATGATGGTGCAGGTATCTCTTGGATATGCTGATTTCCTTCCTTTTGGATAATATCCAGTACTGGGGTCATTTGATCATATGGTAGTTCTATTTTTAGTTTTTTGAGAATCCTCCATACTGTTTTCCATAAGGGCTGTACTAATATATGTTCCTACTGACAGTGAGTGTATGAGAGTTCCCTTTTCTCTACATCCTCAGTAGCATCAAATGAGATCTTTTAGAGTGGCTTTCTTTTCCCTAGCTGCAAAATAGAAAAAAAAATTAAAATTTTATTAAAGTAAGCATATTTTAACTAATCCTCATAAACTAATTATATTCTGCAATGTCTTTTAAATTTCTTGAATATCTAAAAATGAAAGTCCCAGAAAAGAAATTATTGAACATAGTAAACATGACTTATAATATTTTCCATAAGAAATCTTATAAAAATATAATCAGAAAGGAAAGAGAATCATTAAGATTATCTCCTTAAAGGATCTATTAATATCACTTTTGGGTGGAGGTCTCAGGGTACTTTGAAAGTCTGATTAAATCTATAGTTCCACTCTCTTGAAAAATGCAGATGTATACACAATTTTGCATATAATTTCAGGGGCTTCACAACTCCCCTGTAGTTCATTCACGGGTGGGGGGGTGGAGTGGAATAGGGGCAATGTTGGTTAGAATTTCAGGTAGACAGGAAGAATAAGTTCAAGAGATACTTCGTACATCAGGGTGACTATAGTTAATAACAATATATCATATATTTGAAAATTGCTAAAAGAATAGCTTTTAACTATTCTCACAAAAATATTAAAAGACAAGTAAATGAGATAATGCATACATTAATTAGCTTAATTTAGCCATCTCACAGTGTATACATATATCAAAATATCATGTTGAACACCATAAACACATACAATTTTTGTCAATTTTAAAAAGATGTATTTTGAGATTACAACTTAGCCTTGAGTAAATGAAGTCATGACAGAATAAGGTTAGTACATTTAAGCCAAGAGTCCTGGACCATACCCCATCCTAACTACAGAAATACAGTGGAACTACTAGTTCTCTGTTTTCCTTTTCCATGGAGAAATCACAAAAAGTGCCTCTCTTAGTCAGGACCATTGGAGATCTTTATTTTTTCCATTAACATTTACTGTAATTTATGCTTTCTTCATCTCTTGCTATTAAGAACCTAGGTACTTAGGTTCATAGTCTAGGTTAGTATTTCCCAAAGCAGATTTTGTGGAATGCTGATATTAGCAGGTGCTACATGCAGAATGGTTCTGTGGTCAAATAAGCCAGAGCTTCACAAAATTAAACTGATACATTACCAGAAGATTTCCAAAGTCTTTAATAAGCTAAATAAATATTGTAAATCTCTGGGAAGGAGATACATATGCATAATATTCCAAACTTTGTTAAACATGTAACTTTTTTGTTTGTTTCTTTGCAGAGTATATAAAGGGGGTGGGTGCTCCATAGAGAACATTTGGGCACATACTAAACTAGAGAGATATAAAGATTTAAAAATATGTGTAGATTGCTTGAACAAATTTCAGGATGGTAAGAAATTGACTTCTATAGTAGAATATTCTGGGAAAGGAAATTTTTTACAGTAAATGATAACAATTCAAATATTATGATTAATTTTAATTTAACAGGCAATTTGATGTAATGGAGAAAGCACTCACCTGAAACAAATTAAGAGTTAATGTGTTTTATTCCTCAGTACAGTCATGCTATTTTCAAGTGATTAGCAATTCACTTTACCTCTCCAGCTAAGGTAAAGGAATTCTTGTAGGAGTAGTAGAATCACTGTGATTAGCATAAAAGTTAGTTTCAGATACTTGTGCAGCAATTCCCATGTCATATTCTAAAAGGTGGCTTACTCTGATATTAATTGACATCCAGGGGGGAATGGTCCAATTACTCTGCAAATGCTCTCCACTTTCTAGTATAGTCACATTCCAATTAGTATGTTCAAAGCTCTGAGAAGTCATGTAATTTAAAAAATGAGGTTTCTTAAATTGTTAAGCCAATATTTTCTAAACTGTTTGACTCTCTAATTTTTTTTCTTATTTTTCTTATTCAACTGGACTCTGAATATCTCAAAAACTAGGATTTTATGCAATAGTTTAGGAAATATTCTTATGCCTTTTTCCGCTTTTAATAGATAAAATTGTTTTTAGTCAATGTTAATAGAGATGAACAGTTGAACTGGTAATTTAAATAATATGGACTTCTATTTAATCATAGTGAATTGACCACATGTGTTCATATTAAGTTCATACTTAAGTAGAGGAACTTAAAAGGAGAGACATAAGAACAGGAAAGAAGACTACCTCCCCACAACCCAACCCAAGGCCCCCATTTCCACCCATAGTGTCTAACAGAACGATCCAAGGTTTATTTTCTAGAGAAACATTCTTGGAGAGTCTCAGGACCCCGAGAGAGCAGATGTGGCACACTGTGGGGCTGAAACAAGGGATGAAGCAGGCTCTAAGCTAGAGATTGGTGTGCACGATGTTTATGGGAAGTGCTCTTAGGATGAGCATCTTTGGAGGATGAGGTGGAGGAGGATTAAAGGCTCAACGGAGGCCTCATCTAGTCCAATGGAGGCTTCTAAAATTGAGGGAAGGAGCTTAAGCCTTTATACCACCTTCCTCTTCTCTATCAACTAGCCATAGTCTGCAGACGGCTCTGTGTCAGGAGCGTGAGGTCTTGGGCAAGCACGGTACACCCTCTGCTGGAGAAATACATGCCGAGGAGAATCTGAGTGGTACATTTCAGCTTCCAGTACAGCTGTATCATGAATGCCAAATTCTCAGCCTTCTCTTCTACCCTCCACCAAAATTGAAAGCAATCAGATTAATGTCAGATTACTAAAAAAACAACCACAGATGCTACAACACAATGGAGTCTTGGCTTCAATATTTTGAAGGAATTTTATTTTCAATGTGGGATCCTATAACAATTTAAACCATCAACACGTATAAAGACAGAATAAAGCCATCTTTAGCATGCAGTATCTGAAAAAAGTTAAATACTAATCACTGGTTTGCCACTTAAGCTTCTGTAAAATGTGACCCACGAGAAACAGGAAGCTATTAAAGCAGAAGTCATGGGATCCACTATTGGTCACAGGAGACCACAGAGACAATGTTAAACTGTCAGATTTCTAGACAGCCTGGAAAGCAACTAGCCCAGAAGTACAGATTGAAGCAAGCAAGCAGAGAGTCCTGAGAAGGAGGCCAGAGAATAGAAAATGGAATTGATAGATTACCCCGTTTGCTAGACCATTAGAGCGAGATGGCAGATATAAGTTACAAGGTCGAGAAAAACCAAGGCAATTATTAACTACACAGCAAAATAAAGTGCCATAAAGCAAATATGACCATATTGCATATATATTATAAATAAGATTTATACAGTAAAAATATGTAAATGGAAATTGTAAATTTAACTAAAAATTGTGATGTAACCAGGTAAAAGAAGGAGAAGTGAAATCAGTATAAAAGAATTAAATCTTTATTCAACAAGAAATGAATAGATAATGGCTAAAGCTTTCAAAAATCAAGAAAAAAAAACACTATAAGCACATTACTTAGAATTATAAAGTTAAGTACCACCAGAAACAAAATGATTTGGGAAAGAGCATTCAAAATGGATACATATAGTTTCTGTGGAGTTTTTTTAAAAGTTTTTCTGCATAATTTTTAAATTATGTGTACATAATTTCTCTATTTGTCATATTGGGTGAGTTAAATAGCCTTTACTACCTCCAAGTCTTGTAACAACAAAGGTAGTTGTTGTAGTTGTTTTCTCATGCTACATGTCATCAACTGGGGCTGTGCTCCTCAGATTCCTCGCTCTAGTGGGGAAGCTGACACAGTTGCCATCATGGACTTTGCTGGTCCCTCTGGCGGCAGGAGAGATGGGGAGGGGTGGAGAGTCACCCACCATTCAGTGCTCGACTGCACATGACTCATTGGCCAGAACTAGTCACGTGGCTCCATTCAACCACAAGAGGGGGATTAAGTGCACCTACATGTGGGGAGCTGGGAAGAGTGAGCCAGCAGCTCTCATGGTTACCACAGTTTCTCTCATAAAAAATGTTATGTTAGAGTAAGATGATTTACTTATAGCTAAAATTTTAACTAAATATTAAATATTCATATAGTTGATAAATACATAAATATTTCTATTTATAAAAGTAAAATATATAAAGTTAACATTTCTATATAAATCTATAAATAAAAATACTTCTGTATATATAAGTATAATTTATGTTTTGTATGTGGCTCTTTTATATATGCATTATTGATTCCTTAAACAAATGTTTTTTTGTTTTCATAATACCTTCTATTTACCAGGTATTGTTCCAGGTCCTGGGTATTCCACAGTGAACAAAACAGACAGAAACCCCTGTTTTCATGCGGCTTATACAGGGTTGTAGGGACAGGGAGACTCAATAAATAAATAAATACATTGTAGAGCATGTTAAAAGGCTGGAAGTGCTGGGGAACAAATAATGTAAAACAAGGGACCTTAAAAGTAGAGGCTAAGAGCCTGGTTGGAATTTTCAGTAGGGAAATCAGGTTAGTTCTTGCTTAGGGGGCCTATTGAGGCAAGGATTGAAGGGTGGGTGATCGATGTGGACTCCTAGGCAGGGGGAGCAGTGAATGCAAACAACCTGAGGCCGAAGCATCCTTGTATTTTTGGAATGTCTGGAAGGCTTGTGAGGCTGCAGTGAGTGAGTGACGCGGACACCATAGGGGACATAGTGTGACTATATGGGATGTCGAAGCCATGCTAAAGAAGGCTATAATCTCAGTTAATTGCTTGAACTCTGAGTGAAATGCTCGAATTTACACCAGAAAATTGCCCAGCATTTAGAAGATGACTAATATTTCACATGAACCAACTTGGTCGCACTACAAAGAAGACAGAGAAATGTAGAACTTGTTTCTTTTCTATCCATTTTAAATTGCTTAAAGCTCTTCCATGCTTTATATACTGCACGAAACATCTATCTTCCAGTAAAGTATTGGCATAAAATAAAACATACAGGAAGGCCAGAAGACAATATTTATTGAGCTTCTACAACATACCAAAAAGAATGACCTTATTCAATGCTCACAATAATCCAATTAGGTAAATAAAATGACTTGAATTATCAGGCTGCAGTGGTACTAGGATTTAAATCCAGGCTATTCTAACTCCAAACCTCTTCTTCTTCCCTTGTTTATATTTAACTCCCCAAAATAAGTCTTATAATGCACAGATTTCCTGGGTCCAGGAAATTATTTAGGTTTTTGTTATAAAAACTCTCTTACTAAGCAGACTACATGTGGAAAAGGACTCTTTGCACAGTGAAAATTGGCCTTTTGAGAAAATGACTGTCAGTGTTGCTGGCATCTACAAGAACTAAAAAGCATTATTTGAGAGAATGATACACACAGCAATAATTAAGAATTAACTATATTCATGATGACAATGTTGACTAATTTACTAGAAGGAAGAATTAAATTGCATACTGATTTGAGATTTATTGTTCTTTTCTTTTGTAGGTAAGTTTGGATATTTTTTGCTTATGGAACAGAGGTATGGTGTACTTTTTTCTGGGTTTTTAAAAATTGCTTTTAACACTGAGCGTGAAAGATGATGTGTTTTACTATCTGTTTAGTTGCTGTTATTGCATATATTTGGAAAGTGAGTTTAAGTTATTTGATTCAGAAGTTTTACGTATGTGATTCCATACAGTAAGTCTATGCAGTGTTTCTATTTGGGTTTGTGTTTAAATGATTTCTGTATCAGGTACAACAAAAGACGGTAGTATCGAGAGGCAGGGAAATTGGGACCATAAAGAGCAGAGTAAAGGATGTGCATGCAGTGGGACACTGTAGGCTGAGAAGGGAAGCTCCAGGTGTATAATCTGGGATGGCCATGAATGCGTGTCACCGGAAAAAGATGCCATCTTATGAGGAAAAGAATCAACCAAAGGCTGTTTTCATTCAGTTTTCTCACCCCCTGGTTTTGTGTGTTTTCCTATTATTGTACAAAACTTCTGGCCAGGCTATTGCTGATGTTTATCTTTGAAAAAAAGAATTGCTGTAAGCATTTTGAAACAGAAGCCAAATTTTAAGTTAGAAAGCAATAAAATAGATCCACTTCCTGAAAACCATACGGAAAAAAGTCTAATGAACTATATATATATATAGTTCATTAGACTGACATATATATATATATATATGACATATATATATGACATATATATATATATGAACTGACATATATATATATATATAGAACTATATATATACATATATATATATATATATATATATATATATATATATATATATATGTCAGCCATTTCAGATAAAGAGTAAGAAATTTCAGTAAAGCTTCTAGAAACACAAAACAGAGGATGAAATATTAAAGGGACTTAGGAAGATGTGAGATTTGTTCTGGGGAAAGAAGGTAGCCCCTAAGTTGACCACATGGTACGAGGGCCTTATTATTGTGTACTGTGCTTTAACTAATATGTAAAAGAAGTATGAACTTAAGTAAATTCCATATTAATTATAAGTGTTATGTTTATTCCAGAAAGACTGTATGTGTTTTTAAAAGTAACTTGCAAGCTTTAATATTAGATCGATAAAAATACAGTGGGATGGGATATTAATCTACTCCTCGTCTAAGTTCTAGCTAATCAGTAAGGGATGAGGTTGCAAAGGAGATAGGAAAGTCCTTCAGTTCCTGGTCTTGATGGGTAAAGAGTTTTGATCTCATTATATTCTCTTTCATATAATCACATTAATGCCAATGTCATCCAGATGGAGTAGATATTATCACACTGAGGGGATATTACAAAAATCAAGAGCAACATATTTTCACTAAAACAATACAAAGTTGGTACATGAACCACAAAGCTACCTGACTGTCCCACAACGGTCTTTGTTTTAACTTGTATTCCTGTGGTTGATGGAAAGTGAGTAGAATTAAGGGACATTGTGAAATGTCATGGCATTTAATCTCATTATCAAAGGGATTCTCCAGCCCAGGGGTCAGCAGACTTTTTCTGTGAAGGGTCAGATGGTAAATATTTTAGCATTTTCAGGCCATAAGTTTTCTGTAAGTTTTCAACAACTCAGCTCTGCTGTTGTTGAGCAAATGCAGTTATCCGTAGACAATCTGTGGTGAATGAGCATGATATGTTCCAACAAAACTTTATTTACAACAACAAAAACACCAAGGTGGGTGGGATTTTTCCCTATGGTAGTTTTCTAACCCCTGCTCTAGCTCTCTTTAAAATGAAAAATGTTAAGTAAACTTAAACATTTTCTGAACAGTATGTATACTGGCCACCTTCAGATACAGATAAACATTTGGTCTAAGTAGGAATTAAATGGTGTTCAACTGGAGTTTAGAAGTAAGATATAAACTTCTCAAAAGTGTTGATAAATTTAAACACTAGAGGGCACAAAAGGATATTTTTCAGTCAAGGACCTTTTGTAAACAGAACACTACAATTATGAAAAATTGCCTCAAGTAGAGCAGTATGACCTCAGTGTGCATAATTTGTCTGAAATGTCGGCCTGCAGCTCCTGTGACCTCACCAGCCACAAGAACTTGAAGTGGTTGACCAACTGTGTATTGCTATAATAACAGCCATATGCCTTTCTTTCTTTCTTTCTTTTTTTTTAATTTTTTTTGGCCTTTCCATAAAATATAGACAAAATTAAGTATTTATATGGTGGGATTTTTTTTCTATCTTGTAAGAATCATTATTTTTTATTACTCTAGGTTCAGACTAATTTTCATGTGGTGAGAGTCCTCTTCATAGTAAATAAGTTATTTTGAATTATCGTATGTTTGTTAATCTTTAAAAAAAGTTATAAGAAAATAATGCATAATGTATATTTATACTGGTTTTTGAACAAATTTAAAAGTTTTATTTCATAAAAATGATTGAAAATCATCAGTATCTTCAAGCCTCAGAAATACTCCTACTTTTTAATCTAGTAATTCTACTTATAGATATTTGGATTATGAAAGTAATTTGAGATACTACAGGATTTATGTTCAAAGATATTCACCACAAAAGAACTTATAATATTGACAGACTAGATATATTCTAAATCTTCCAAATAAAGTGATGTTTAAATAAATTTTGATATTAGTTCCAGCCAATCTTATCAACCATTAAATAAAATATTTTCAGAAGAAAATAAACCAGATTTCCAAGTTGCCTCTGGGTATAGGTGATATTTCTTTTTCTTTTCCTTTTCCAAACTTTCTCTCATGAATATTCATCATTTATATAGTCATAAAAATAACTGTTATTCAAACAGAAAACTGTGTGTGCATTCTGACAGCACTTTTTCTGGTGTGATTTTTAGGTCAGACGGTGCTGGTAAAAAGTCAGAAGGTTATAAGGAAATTGTTTTATGCATCAGAAAATCCATTTGAATGAATTATTGATTATTAGGCAGACACATGATTGGAGTCACCATTTCAACTCGGGATGGGGTGACTTGTCTTAGCTTCTGTGTTGTGGCTAAGTTGCCACTGGGCACTGGCAGGTGAGAGGGGAACAGAGGCTGGTGGAGAAGACCAGGGAAGGAAGCAAGGGCCTGCCACAGAGGCCTGCGGTGCTGACACTGAGCATGAACTACCCTGTGAGCTCCCTGGACTGCAGAGCAGGATCTCTCTCTCTCTCTCTCTCTCTCTCTCTTTCTCTCTCTGTCTCCCCCTCTCCCTTCCTCTCTCCCTCTCCCCCTCTCTTATCCTTCCTTTTCCCTTCAAAATCTGCCTTCTGCCCTTGCCTTTCTCCACAAATGGATGTGTGTGTAGAGGAGCTGGAGAGACAGAAGGAGACTGATGGGTGCTGAAATAGACTTTGTCCTGAGCACAGGATTCCTTAGGACTGTACTGGAGTAAAATATTGGAAGCAATCCCATACACAATGTTTGCAAAAGTGCCATGGAAGTAGGGCACAAAGCAAAAGCTTGTCACTAGTTTCAGCCTTTCTTCTTGGTCTATTTCAGTAGCATAAATTATCCTCTAAACATGTATAATTTATTCCTTTTCATTTTGTAAAAAGATATCTAAAAGGGTAAACATAGCATGAGTAAAAGATGCAAAGTTGGAACTATTCATATAAAGAATAATTTTTTCTTTGTTTACTATGCATTTTTAAAAACAGGTTCCTTAGAACTTTTTAATCCAGTACCTAGGAGATTGAGTAGTGCATCCACATGTTTATTTGGCAAATAATTGGATGAGCTGAGTGAAAATATAGAATCGAGACTAGCTAATTCCATCAAACAACCCTTGAATAGTCAGACTAGGTAGTTCTGTCTATTAACCTGACATTTATATCTTAAGAAAATGAATGAACCATGCAGGTGTCTGAAGTAAGAGTGTTCCAGGAAGAGGAAGCAGCAGGTGCAAAGAGGTGGGAGCAGGCACACTGTGTTTAAAGGACAGGAAGATGACCAGTTGGCTGGAACCTAGTGGGCAAGGGGGAGAGTAGAAGGAGAAGAGGCCGGAGAATGAGGACTAGGCTTTTGTAAGCCACAGTAAAGAGTTTGGATTTTATCCCAAGTGAAGTGGGAAACTAGTAGAGTGTTTTCAGCAGAGACATGACACACATTTTCAGAGGATCGCTGAGTGCTCTGTGAAGAATAGACATGGACTGAGGGTATAAGCAGGGAAAATGGTAAAGAAGCCACTGCTGCAGTCTGGGCAATAGATAACGGTGACTTGGACCAGATTGGTGGCAGCAGAGCTGATGAGAAGTGAATAGATGCTGGATGTGTTTGAAAATGGAGCTGATAGTATTTAATGATGGATTTTTATATGGGATGAGAAAAAAAAGAGATTAATCAAAGATGATGCAAGGATTTTAGCCTGAGCAAATTGAAAACTTGCATTTTTATTTACTGAACATGGGGAAGCCAAGGCAGTAGTAGGTTTAGTGGTAGGGTAGTTCAGTTCTGACATCTTAAGTTCTGATAGGCCTATTTGTGGCAAAGGCTTCGAGTCCTCCCCCATTTCCCATCCAACTACTCCAGAGTTCACCTCTTGCTATCATGGGCTCAACCACCTCTGTAACTCAGCCATCTGGGGGCTGTCTCCAGTACAAAGGAGCTTGCTTAGACTGTGCATGGAATTTAACACTCCCAGTGGCAACCCTCAAACACTGAGGGCCAGAATTGGCGCTCGTATACCCCAGGTTCCACATTCTTCACTGGGGCAATCCCAAGGCATGTGTATATGGTGCCTCAAAGGGTCACCAGGAAGATTGAGCCCCATTTCCCCACAGTGGTAACCTGCTTATTAATTCACACCCTACTAATTTTTCTTCCTTCATTGTTCCACTTCCCTCCCCCTAAGTTGTACTTCCTAGAATTACCAGCCTGCCTCCTTTCCAAAGTGGTAGTTTTACCTACTCTGAGACTTTGCAGTCTGTCTAGGGTGGATTCAACCTAAGATTATTAAATATCCAAGGGTCAATGTCCAAGAAGGTGGATTTACTGTTCTGGAAATCAGTCAAAATATCAGGGATGGAGATGTAATTGGGAGTCATTAGTCTTTTGCCAGCCTATATGAAAGTTCATTGCATAAGACTTGAATATGAGTGGGTTCCTACACAGACTTGTTTCCATCCTTCTCTGCTTTATCTTCTCTTTTCAACATAAACACAATGATGCTCATCAATGAACAGTCTGATCTTTCAGCAGAGGCCACAGTAGAATTTCTAGATGGTACTTGTTTGAGAAGTGATGACAATTTGATTGAAAGAAAGGGGATCTTGGGGACTTATCTTGACTCTGTATTTGCATAGGAAGCATGTTGTTTTTACTTTCTATATATGTTTATTTGGAGTAGTTTGAAAAAGCTAGTGGAGATTATGGAGGGGCAACTTGAGCCCTTTTTTTTTTTTTTTGTATTGTCATTGCTTTTTAACAATGGTTTTTGCAAAGCCACGCTTTCTTATTCACCTGGCTCAGGTTCTGAGCATGTTTTATAGAATGTCCTGGATAGGAAGGTGAGTAGAGATAAATGAGATTCTCATTAACTACATAGTATAGCCAGCAACAGGCAAAGTGAAGACTGTACTCACTTCCCAATTATTCATTTTCTCTTCTGTTTTGAGTCAGAATGTCCGATAAAGCACAGCTCTTCTTAGACAAATTATATCACATTCCAGAGTAATTTCCCTTTTCCAAGAAGCATCCAGAATTTGATTTTTCCTGCTGAGCAGTTATCCAGATAATTGCAAATCAATGAAATCATTTACATGAATTATAATATGATTTTTATTCAAATTAAAGAGCTAAATCAAGCACATCAAAATGCCCCTAATTCTCACATTACTCAAATGGCAGTATTTTTATCATTGGCTGTCATATGAAATTTCAGGTGACTAATGCATTTCCAAATTGCCCTTATAACCATAATGTACATTTCAAAAACAAATGGCTTCATATTTTTAAGATGAATGGAAAATATTTGATTTTTAATATTGTCCCCAGTTTTCAATTTCCTTTTGTCAAATGGAGAAACAGCATTAATCTAAGCAAAAGAAGAAATTTCACAAGTAGTGGGGACAAACACAGTTGCTTATTTTCTATTTTAGGAAGTTCTTTTTCAAGCATTATCATTAAGAAGCACAACCTTGTGGAATAGTTATGTACAGTTAATAACAGAGAAGCAGAATATCATACCCACATGTGTATCCTCAATAAGGCTTGGAAGTCAGTCATGCACTGATGAAAGCTAAGCGAATGCCCTGTAAGGCTCATGGAAGGTTCTTGCCTTTTTCTTAGGGAGAAGGTACAGTTGTTTAAACCTCTCCACAAGGGGGCGCTGTGCAGATGTGAACCATCTCTCTTCATAGAGGAGAATTTCCTTGCAAACTGGCACAATTTGGGTTTCCTTAAACGTATTAAGAGCTATGCTTCTTTCTTTTGCATTTTCCTGGCTGTGGCTCCTCTTCCACCTCTGGAAGGAAGCCTATGCTATCCTCTCTAGTTATGCTTCTGCAGACTGCATCACGCTGCTTCTAATTGGATTTTAAATCATATCTTTATAGATGTCAAATGGTGTGTTTGCCTGTCTGGCTTCTCAGGGACTTCTCTCTCAGACCCTTTAACATCTCGGCAACGTGTAAAATATCTGATACCTGTTTAATTTAATACTAATTTAAAAGTCTTTATTCATAAACTTTGGTTGAAATCTAATGACCTTTTAACCTGAAACACCTGAGAGAAAGTAAGAACCTTGACTATTTACGTTTTTTAGTACCATATATTTAGTTTTATCTGTTTATAAAAGTAATTTTTATTTGTTGTAGAAAATATGAACACTATGGAAAAGAAGCTTTAAAATGCCTATGACCCTATTCCTTAGAAATAGCACTATCAACATTTTTGGTGCATATTTTAATTAATATGTTTTAATTGATAAATGCTTTTGAGCAATAATTGGATTCTACTTAGTATTTAAAATGTTGTAATGCACTTTTTAACAAAATATTAAAGCCAGGATCTTTTTGGCATTGCCATTCTGTGCTGTTCATAGCTATTAAATATAGTGACTGTTTTCACTGAACTTCTGCTTTAATGAGTTGGTGCTAGAGTTGCAAATAGGCATCCTTTAAATGTACCTGAAAAGTGGATTTTCTGAATCTGAGATGCTCCATGACCCTTTGGAGCACCTGAGAGCACACTGGCTTCTTCCAGGACTTTCTCCAGTACCTGTTCCTTCTTGATAGGATTCCTTTTCAAGTGTATAGCTCAAACATAGGATATGAGTGTTCAGTAATCATTTGTGTGACTTCTTCAGTTTCATGGAGACTAAAATAAGGTTTCCTCTGTCACTTTTGTGAAGTCATCTGACCTTGACCTGCATTTCAAATTGCTGAGAAGTTAGCAAGCTGACCTTTATACTAGGCACATCAGAAATAATAGAAAAAAACTAGTCATTGATGTTAAGATTTTTTTTCCTTTATTAGAAAAGTAGACTGTCTTGTCTGTAACAAATTAGGCCTAATATTTATGTAATGTTTATTTTAAAATAAGACAAAAGAAAACAAAAAACCCATAGAAAAACCAAAAAGTTTGACTTTATTAAAATTTCTCTTGATTTTAGATTTTATAGGATATTTTATACAATATCAGTAACTGTGGAAAATTCCCAATCATCTCATTCCCTAGTGCTTGACTAACTCATAATTTACCAAGAATTTCTCTGTATCAAACAATTCAGAAAATATATTACCTAAGACCAAACTGGAATAAAACCACATGGTTGATAGTTCTTATCACTTAAGTGGATAATGATTTTGATAATTCATAATCTTTGAACATATGTTTAACATTTACCTTTTATCATTAATTTATTTTTGTTAGAAAAATTTTAAAATTCAAATTTATTTTGTGTTTATATTACATAGAAAAAATATATTGTCTTTGCCTATATAAAATCTACCCTTTAAAATAGACTCAGTATGAAAACATAGAGACTCATAATTTTAGGTTCAACATAAAGCACAATCCTAAATAGTGTTCAGATGAATCTTATTATAGCAGTACAGTTCTTACTAATCAAGTTCAATATGATAATCACATGTTAAGAAGCAGTCTCATAAATGCTACTGATAGAATCTAAGTGGTAGATACATAGGTGTTAACTGTAAAGTTCTTTCAGCATTTTCTACATTTTCGAAAATGTTCATAATACAATTTTGAAAAAAAAACCTCTTTTCTGATATGGCAAGAATCGTATTCTAAATTTTTATCCTGAAATTAATCTTCTATGTCCTGTCAAGTTTGTGTTTTAGACATCTGTAATTCAGCTCATTCTGGACTGTTCTGGAGCTGCTTGCTCTATGTACAGCATGCTTATTTATTTATTTTTATTTGTATAAGAAAGATTCCAGAGGATGGTTTGTCAGTTTTAATGTTGTAAGCACTCTTGATAGGATTTATTGAGAAGCAGATTACCACCACAGGTTACAGAGATGCTCTTCTGAGGTAAGATTCTTTCCAGCTGCAAGCATCTGTACAGAGGTACCAAGTCTCATCCTTCTTTTGTACCTTCAGTCCCCCAGCCCCAATTTAGACCCTCCCTGGTCATGAAGTAGGAACTTCTATATTAATGTATCTCTCCTGTGCCCTTCCCACTTTAACATAATACTAAGAATTGACCGTTTGAGGCCAAGTATTTTTCCCCTGGGCCAGTACTACGAAAGATATTTCACCAGAAATATCTTGCTCGATTTGTTTTTAATGTTGATGATCTTAAAAATCACCTTTTTAGTTGTATACATTTTTTTCATACATAAAAGCTCAAGTTGTTTTTTATTTCTATACATATTTTATATCCTTCTCTTCCTCCTGCCCTGATACTTTTTAAAAATGTAAGCCCAGTCCAATTTCTTACAAGCCTTGAGTTTCAATTTTTGGTTCATTTAGCTCTAAGGTTCCCTTGGGCATGAATTGTGTTCACCATTAATCACCACCATGCAGCTGGCATAGCACGTGGCATGTGGTAGATGCTTAATATATATTTGTGGAAGGGGGGCAGAAGGAGGAAGGAAGGAAGGAAGGAAGGAAGGAAGGAAGGAAGGAAGGAAGGAAGGAAGGAAGGAAGGAAGGAAGGAAGGAAGGAAGGAAGGAAGGAAGGAAGGAAGGAAGGAAGATTGGATTAGCTGTTGAACAAAATTCCATGTAGAAACTAGCTTACTAGGCTATATATCTTTTAGCTCTGTTTATTTCAAAGGATTTCATGATTTAGTCACTTTTAGAATATCTAGGCAAATACTTGCTGCCCCAAACATTTCATTATCTAGAGTCCAATAGTGTTTTAAAATACATAGTTATGATTTTATTTCTTTGGTGGCAATTTGTTTTATTTTCGAAAGTAAAGTGAATCCTTTAAGGGGTGTCCATAACATATATATATATATCAAACCAAAATATTTCCAATTTAACTCAGAATCTTGCTATAAATCATTTTACTTGATACCATCTGGCCAATGAAATAATAATTATGTGTTTTGAAATTTACTTCTACATCTTAGTTTAATAAAGTCCCTAATATAGAAATGGCTTTTTCTCTAAAATTTAGAGGTTATCTAAAGTTTGAATCAAAGGACCATTACTTACCACTTACCAAACTTAGGAAATGCACTTAACTTCACTGAACCAATAGAAATAAAATCAGTGGTAGCACTTGAAAGCAAAAATCAGAACCCCTACCTTATTGCCTATTAATGGCCCAATTAGGTAAATATCTGTTATAAATTTTTAGGTGGCTTTGAGAGATAGCTAGAACATGGCACCCTAAGTTTTATACATCCTGTTACAAAACAGAAACAAATAACAACAAGAAGCTGTTTTCTTTCACTATTACTCAAATATCCAGATTTGTAATTTAGCCCCCAGTGAATTGCTGCGGTGGATCAGATGAACTGAAAAGAATTTATGTTTCTCTTCTCTGTAGAATATTCAGGGGGAAAATGCAGGGCAATGAACAGTACGTGCAAACATTGACATTGTCCCTTTTCCTCAAGCCTTACCATATGCCAGCCCTCCTCTCTCAGCCTCAGTCTCACCTGGGGCTTGCTGGCCAATCTTGTCCCTGGAATTAAGAGTAGAAAGAGTTTAAATGAACCAGCTGCAATGGAGATGTGATCTGGAAGCAGGCAAAAAGAATTTGGTCTCACACCTCTGTCATATATTAAATTTCTGGTGTCAGCCAAGTTACTTAACCTCTCTGAACCCCAGATTTCTCAACTATGAAGCAGTAATAATGTCTGCCTGCATGTTTATAGATTAAATAACATTAGGTAAATCTTTTACCTGATACCATCTCCTTTTCCAGTGAAGATCCAAGACCTCCTTCATGACTTAACTCTCCAAAGAAAGGGACCTGACCTCATTCATTCCTTCATTCATTTGTATTCTAGGCATGTATTGGCTAAGACGTAGGTTTTGCAATCAGGGGGACCTGAATTTTAACCTGAGATCTGCCACTCATTGTGTGTGATCAGAGGGACAAGTTACTTCCACTTTGTAGGCCTCCATTTCCTCAGTGGTAAAACAGAACAACATCAATACAAAGGTCATAAATACATTATTGTGAGGATAATATAGCTTATGTCATACCCTTATCACACACAAAAAACACCAAATAAGTGGTTGATATCATCTTAATAAAATAAGGAATAAGAAGAGTTATCCCGGCCTTATGGTGATGTTATGTTCACAAACTCAGTCAATGCACAGGAAGTGGCTGGGTAGGGAATGGGATCTGAGGGTGGTGACAGATCAACAATATGTGGTCAGGAATGGGACAGCTTATGACCATTGGCTCCAAAAAAATGGATATTCAGATGTAGCCAGATATTGAATAGGCATGGAAAAAAATCCACAACACCATAATTCAGCATATGAGATTGTTATTATTTAGGGATTCTTGGTATTTGGGTCTTATTTCTTTCTTCCAAAGGAGCAATTTTGTTTCTCAGCCTGCTTATTCCCTCACTGCTTTTGCTTGTTTGTTAACGTAATTCTGAAAAGCTGGAAGAAGCCATTTTTGTCCTTATTTGGTGTGTAGTCAACAATGACAGCCGCATGAGTTTGAGCCAGTGTTGGAAATGCTTTTTTAATTAACAACCTGTCTTCAGAATCCCATAAGTTTTTGAAAAATAAATGGAAATATTTCTGTACTTAGGAGAAGCCCAGGATTTTGAACAATCAAGAAAAATTCTATCTACTAATATTAGTAGAACTCCTTTCCACCTAATTTTTTTAGTTCCTATAAACAAAAGCCACAGGTTTTTGTTTTTCATGCTGCAAATAAAACATTAAGATTATGTTTTACAATTAACCTTTAAAATATAATAGCTGGTAATCTATCCTTATACATGTGGGATAGAAATATTTTAAATAGAGAAAAAAACTTACCTGTCAAAACTGAGGATTGATACCCTTTTTGAAACTGATAAAATGATATGCCTACTTACCATGCTCACAAAATAACCAATTTTAGAAGATAATTTTTAAACTGTAAATATTTCTAACAGTATAAAAATAGTTTTTATACCTCTCCCCAAAGCTTACAAACAATGTCAGCAGTAGTGCTTAAAATTTTGCATGGAGTTTTCAGAATGCTTTCATGTAAATTACTTTATTCAATCATCTCAAAAACTGCAATGATTCTCAAATGAGAAACAAATGGATAAGACATTGAAACTCATTAAGGCCAAGCAACAGTGCTCAAGTTCATATGGCAAATTCATGGTGTAATGGTGTAATCTCTAATCCCCTATACCAGTGCTGCCCTGCATATTTGCCCAATGGTGCTTTAAAAAAAATACACACACACACACACACACACACACACATATATATTTATATTTATATTTATATTGAGTGGCTAGGCCGGTACTTCATTTGGTCATAACAGTGACAGTGGATTTTCTGGTTATTTTGTTATCTTATTTGATTATTCATTTATTTCAACAACCTTGGCTTTGTCAGAGGGAACATCTAAAGAAAGAGCTACGTAAGTAAAAGCTACGTAAATTAGTTGTAGAGAAATATTTTCCCCTACTATTAACATAAAAGAATATAATGCAGTTGATGTATCTTATCTTCAAGAAGCACTGAGAATTTTCTTTTATTAAACAAAAGTGATTATGGGTTTTATTTTTCTAGACTCTTTACTAGGCACTGGGGACCCAGAGGGAAAGCAGATGTGATCGTGTTCTCACAATGTTTGGGTCCATCAGGGAAGCCAGAGGCCAAGAAAGTAGTTACAAATGCAGTGACAGTGACGCTGACAAAGAGGAAGTACAGGGTGCTGTGGAGACATCACCTGGTCTGGGGGAGCAGGGAAGACTTTGGGAGGAAGTGGCTTTCAAGATGAAATCCTCTATCGCCCCCCTTCACTCACCAATCGATAACTAGCTGGATATTTTTCAGGCTGTGTTCATGAGTGCAGTATTGAAAAGAAAGAATCTTTTTTGACCTTTAAAATCTTCATATACAGAGAATTAGACAATTAATTATTGACCCCAGAAGACTTTTACACACTTATTAAAAAATCATGTTAAGTTTGTGATTTCAAGTGATTAGCCTATATTCATTGCAAGATTTTTAAAGAATTTGATTCTAGAAATATTTTCTTTTGAAGACCTTGTCAGTCACTTAGTGGATAATTAATAAACATAAAATTTACTACCCTTCCATTCCATTCCATCAGCCTTTTCCTCCCTGACTTTTTTCTTTCAACACCATTTCTCTAAGTATTTAGGAGGAGCTTCATTGTCTTATTGGATAGAAGATGCCTGACTTAATTATTTTCCAAATTGCTAAAACATTCCTAAAAATAATATAGACAGAAATGTTAAGTGGGTAGTAAAACATTTTAATTCACAATCTATAGTTGTATTGATCTTTTCTTCTTACATTTAAGCATGCCTCTTTTCGATCTTTTATTCTATGTCTTTATGGTATTAGCTCTTTAACTACAATTTATTTCTGTCTGTGTCCTGGGACATGTACGAGTAAAGAATGCATAAAGCTTAAACACGGAGCATGTTTTCCTAATGCTTTTGATACTGGCCTTTTGATACTGCCTTCAATTCTGTTAGCTTTCCACTGTGTTCCAGCTCATAAAATAATTGCTCCCCATTTTAGAACATGGAATAATTGACCTATAAGTCAAGTAAACTCTTATAAATTTTAGAATGAATTTTTGAAAGCAATTCAAAGAAAATTCTAGCATCATTTTTACAGCACTTCCATTTGGAGAAATAATTTATTGTTGATTATGATAATTAAGGTGGTAAAAGGCCTTTTTTAAAAATGCAATCATTTGCAATGAATGAACATTAGTTTTAAGAAGTGTACAAGTACAGTTGTTAAACTTCCTTTTGTCATATTCTTTCGCAATGTATCACTCTGAAAATAGAATTATTACAGTGAAGCTCCCATCAGAAGTAGCTGGTAAAGAAGTCTGTTATTTGCTTCTACATTAACGTCTGCTGACTTTGAGTCTGTGCCCAGAGACTATTTCAAAATACATTATCCTGAAACCCATCTATCTGCCTGTTCTGGTTTCCTGAGGCAATGTGTTTCAACCTAACGCAACCCCACTAATGTAACTCTTTCTGTCTCTGAAACTTAGCTCAAACCACCCCCTTCAACCTGTCAACTAGTGACTGGTATAAGTAAATGAATGCCTATGTGGATTGTGTTTAAATTTGCCCATTTTCAAATTTGGGAGTTTCGATTTGATTCATACTATCTACCTCTTCTAAAGGAAATTCTGAGTTTCTGAGTGGACACCAAAACCCAAATTTGCCATTTGTCACATCTGGAATCTTGGAACCAAAATCCCAGAAATATTTAAGAGGCAAAAAAATGATGCCTTTTTTTAGAGCTCTGCAGAAACATAAGATCGGGGTTATTGGCAGGAGGTAGGCATTTTGTTGATATTTTAGGGAGGTTAGGAATTATGTGGGTAACAATTGGATAGAAACAATGTTCAGATTTCAGAATCTGGTTTTCCTTGGGATATAAATTTAGTTTTCAACTTGTAAAAGAAGAGAAGAGTTTGTCTCAGGGATAGAACATCTCTCCTTCTTATTCAGTCATGCTTTTACTAAAATTCTTCTGGAAAAATAAATAATAAAGGGGCAGTAATTAAAATGTTCAAAAGATTTCTACTTAGTCTATTTCTACCCTTTAGTACCTGTGAAGTGAAAATTATAAACAGCTAGTTGGAATATAAATGACATCAAAGATTCATCCTAGGAAACATTTTATTTGATTTTTTATTTTTCCAATTGTCTAAATTCTCATGTCAGTGAAGTACTAACCAGTTCCTCAAAACAATATTGATAGTTATATTTGAAATCAAGGCTTAACTTTGCTTATGAATAATCTCAGTAATAAGTAGCTTATTTCTATGACCTTGTTGAGGCCTGGTAACCTAAGAGGGATTATGTGTAACTGTAGGAAGAAATGAAAAGGAGGCGGTAAGTAATTATTTAGGACAAAAATAATATTAACACTGGCAGACATTTCTTGTGTCTTTATGTGATTTCACATCAGGAAAAAGGACCAAATCTTCCTTGTTCCTAATTTCACATTTATAGTTCTATTGTGTTTTGGATTTTTTTTTTTTTATCATGCCTAACTGTTCTAGATGTCTGCTTTTAAGAAGCAGGGGGGAAAGGAAGAAATGTTTCTGGCAATAATGAAAAAGATAATGTCACTTCTTCCTTGTACATTTTTAGAAAAACTTGGACATTCTATAGCAGCTTCATTCCAGATTATTATTATTCCTTTGTAGTTTATCAGTTAGCTATCCATTAATAGAACACTTTTAAAATGTAAATCGGTAAGCAAAGGCAATTAATTATTTGTGAATATGTCTATTGCTGGCTTTAGCCTGGATGGGAAGATAGTGTTTCTCTTTCTCTAAATGAAATTGAGATAACAATGAAAGGAACATTTTTCTGCTTCCATAGCTGTCTATACGGACTGTAGCTTTTCTCAGAAGCCGATGATGCTGTTTCACCTACCAAATTATAAATGCTGCCAGGCAGAAGGAGAACTTTGTATTGCTGGTACCATCCCTCATGCTCTGCGGCTTGTCTTCCGGTCCCCCCCCCAATCCTCTGCACGCCCATCCACCCCAGCCCTTGAGCTGCCGGGGCCACCTCCCCTCTTTAGCCAGATGACCATTCTCTTACGCTGTCTGACTTTAGTCCCAGATGAAGGCATTCTACTAAGCACCAAGCTCCTCAGCTCTGTGTTAACTCTGCCAGGAATGTTCGCATTTCCTAAGAGCTGCCCCAAAATGGAAATTAGACAGTATAAAGGAATGAAATGATAATAGTGGAATTTTTGTACTCCAGAGGGGCACACTGGCATAGCTCTAGGAAAATTTCAGTTCTTCTCAAAGTATGCCAGGAAGGGGACCACCTGTTTGGCTCATGTGAAATGCGGATCCCTATATAAAAGTCTGGGAAGCATTAAAACATTGCAAGTTGATTCAGAGAGAATGTGTTTATTTTTGAACTCTCAGCTTTTCTAAGGTCACCACTGTTCAGGGCAGCTATCACTCACCCACTCTCTTTGAGCCCATATGTCAGATAACAAAGAGGCTAAACTGTAAAATGTTTTCTGTTACTCATCCCCAGTGCTGATAGGGAACTTGTAGCATTCTCAAGAACCCCTGGTGTGCTGGGTGCTATTGTGGAAATAGCATCATGCTTGCTATCTTGAGCTTTTATAGACTCGCAGGCTTACATGACTATTTCAGACCCCTCTGGTATATAACCAACAGATTGAGTTTTAAGGGTCTCAAAATTTGGTAGTTACGGTAACATTCACTGAGCTCAACTATTGGTCACTTTTGTCCAGTTCAAGGAGGGTTAAATTCACTCTCGGGCACTTCGGGCCTCTCTAATCTTATCCTGGACAAGTGGAGCTCTGCCTTGGTTTACAGTTGAGGTCACCCTCGGGGCAATATTTGGACAGGGACTGATGAAATTATGTCACAGCATTAACGTTAAATAGCACTCAGTGGTGAGGACCGATGACGGTACTGGCGTCCTTTGACTCCTGAGGACAGTGTCTTGGAATATGTGCCTCCCCCAAATGTGCTGGGCTCATAAAACATGTGCAGGGCTCCATTTGGCTTTCATCGTTTAATTCGAAAGAACGTCGTTTGAAGGGATTTATCAGCGAGTTGAGAAATGTTTCTAGGGAACAGAAAACGGACACGAAGATTGATCTTTGTTGTCAAAGTCATGCATTGTAATTCACTCTCCAAAGTGACACAGCATCTCCTTGAGGGAAAAGCTGCCAGAAGCTTTGAAAGCGATCTGCCTGTTTTCTTCTCCCACTGACTTGCAGGCAGGCACCGGTATTTTCAAGCCAATTAAATCCTGTGGAAGTCTCACTAATCGTTATGTCCACCCTGTTTTTTTAAAAGAAGTCAAAAGAAGGAAAATGATATTTGGCAGCTAGCCGTGTGAAATTTAGTAATCTTTGTCCAGCTCCTCAGTCCTAGGCATGTATTTACTTTTTTAAAATTTTTAACAAAACCTTCTATTTACATTTTTTTTTAAAGTACACATTTGATATAGAGGTTCACCCACTCCAGTCACACCTTCCATTGTGTGTGTGTGTGTGTGTGTGTGTGTGTAGGTATGGTGCTTTTCAGGAGTGGCATGTGACCCTGCTGTTTAATCAGGGCTATATTTAAAAACAAATTTTCGAGGGAGTGTTTCTCACATTAATAATGAGATAAGGTCTGAGTGAAGCAAGCTCTGTCGCAAAGGGCAAGTGTCATGCAGCAGGAAGTCCTGGCCATCCCTTCCAGCAGCCCTGCCTCAGCCTGCCTGCCACCTCTCTGTCAACGCATACCTCCGCACAGAGGAAATGCCCTCACTCGGCTACAAGTGCCTCCTGCTCCGTGTGAGCCCAGGGGGCCCCAGGGCCCTGCACCAACTCTGACTTCCCTCCGTTCCTGTGGATCTTGGCACCGTCTTTACAAATGGCTTTTGTTTGGGATCCTCTGGGAGCCACAGTGCCAGGACCGTCCCCAAGAGCCCAATCAAGATTACGTTTCTCAAAGTCCTACAGGTATGGCTCTTTCCTTTTTGTAGCTGGGAAGGACTTTTGTAAACTGCCTTAGCCCTCTTGCAAATAAACCTTTGCCCTATGTGGATCTATTTAACTCATCGTGTTGGTTAAATTGACAGTGTATGAAATAAGAGCTAAGAAGATGTGAACGTTGAAATGAGGGTATGTGAGAACCTGCAGAAGTAGAAGGAAGTTGACTAACTCTACAAGCTAATTGTGAGAGTTAAGTGGCAAACTTCAAAAAGCATTTGTATTACTGTCATCTGGAAAACAAGTATACTAACTTGCCTAATGGAGTAATATAACCAACTCTTTAAATGTTAGGAGAGGGTTCTTGTTTGATTAAACAAGTAAACAATAACAAAAATACTACGTTGTTGATAAGTGTTTCCGGACACATGCACATGGGAAAGTTGGAACTGTCTCTATGTTCTAGGTAGTCTTAATAATTCAGTTTTACTCTTGTCCAGAAGAAATAGATGCCATTAATTCAAAGTTAATATTTTATTAATCTTTTATTTCTAAAAAATTTTCTAAAATCACATGAAAATTCTTGATCTCACTAAACTGTCATAACTTTGTTTTGCATCAAAGTTAGCTCATATTAACCAAATAACTAGAAAGAAAGAAGATACTGAGAAAAATCTTAGACTTCCTTCTTCACTTGTGTGTTCTAGATATTTATAGGAAAAGATTGATTCTTCACAGTTTTCTGTTTCTAATTGATTACAGCCTATCGTACCAAAAGCTATTTCATCAATACTAAATAGAAGTGATATTGTTTGCAAAATCTTGGGAATAAGGTATTTCTTATTTAGACCAAATGCAACATATCTGGAAGCTGCCAGGCCTACATAGAAATACATGATAACTCTGGATTAAAATCTGTTCTTTGCTTGCACAGAAATGGTTCAAAAATTGGATTAAAATAAATTACAAAAATTATTTATTTGATTTAGACAGTAAAGAAGATAGTGCTCTTGGAAATTTTCAAGAAACTATAAAATTAGAGAAATCAAGTTATAAAATTCACTTGTAACAATGTGTGAGCTAAGTTTGACAAGGGGTAAATATAAGTTGCCAGCTAAAGGTATAAGTATTACCTCCATTGGATTTTATTTCAAAACAAAATACCATTTATTTTTATTAATTATGTTAATTTGTTACACTAATGAAATTTGGTTTAACATTAAAAATATATGTCTACTATATGCTTTACATTCTATTGAACATGATTCTATGCTTATTATTTGAGTCCTATACTCATATGTGCTAAATTGTATGCTCATAACTTAGCATCAAAGTTTTATAAACATTGCAGTTTATCACTGAGATCTGATAGAAAGTTCTTTAATATCATAGATTTCCAACTGCTGGGTGGAGGATAAGCAATAGCTTGATGGACTAATGAGTTGAAGAAATCTCACAAAAGGCAGAATTTAAGCTCTATTGTATGACTCTCAAATATATTATAAACCTTGCCTTCTCAGTCTGGCAAAGACGTTTTCACTTTTCTTTGGTTACGTTCTGGCCTTTTCCAAAATAAAAGCAATTGGCATAGCTAAGAATGACTTTTGCATGTATTTGAATGCTCCACATTTGTAATTTTAACAAGTTTCATTTGTGACAAGTTTAAGTAGTGAGGGTGACATCTTGAATAGCTATTATGAGCCAGTCTTTTTTGGGGAGCTTGAGAAGCCTAATCTCTCATTCATTTCCCCTTAATTTGATTATTAAGTACCCACATAATAATTAATTTGATTATTTATTTGTACTGTTTGTGAGTTCTATTTTGTCTTCCCTGTTAGACTGTAAACTCTTTGAGGTCAGAGGCTCCATTACATACAACAGGAATGCCATTAATGCCTATTTGATGAAGTGTCCTACTATACTCTCTTATTTGATATTACCCCATAATGCCTTTATTGCCATAACCAACTTATGTGTGTGTGTGTATATACACACATGCCCATGTGCACAGGCACATATACACACAACTATATAAATGCTATAATTATCTTCTGAATAGTTTTATTGCATAGTATCCCTAGAATTAAAGGTGTTAAACTGTTTAATGTAAATATTTAAAATATTTTATTATTTTACAACTTTAGTTTTTCATGTCCTTATTTCTTTTTTAATATATGAGATTCTTAAAACATAGAAGTAACTTAAGCTTATCTTGACCTTTAAGAAGCTTTGAATATGATTCCACTATTGAAGCAACTGAAAGAACTGGACATTAGACAACATTTTCTCATTGGATTTCTACCGTATAAGATTGTTTGCTTGAGAACAATATTTTATATCTCATAAAATCTTCAAATGTACCTAGTGCAGTGTCATTTTTTCTTTGAATATCAAATGAATATTAAAGTATGATACTGGTGGTACACTTAGCTTTAAGCTGGAATATTTTTCGTTTGCATTGCATGAAAGCAATTCTTTGGAATCATTTGGGCTAAAGGTATTTCAAGTCTATAAGATATGAAATTCAGTTAAAGAGTCTGACTTACTAAAGTAATAGCAAAATCATATGCATTTGATGAGTACTGACTCCTGAGAAATATATGATCTTAGGCCATTATACAATGCTCAAAATGGACTTGAAAGTGGTTTTCGGCAATTTTGTGTTTTGTCAAGATTTTGTCTTTTGTGTGTAAAATACACTTTTATAATAATAAGCCAACAATGACTAATGCATAGATTACTAAACTAAGTTAGATTTGAGGGAGAGGGAGAAGGGGGGGGAGGAGGAGAGGGAAGAAAGAGGGATTGCATAATAAGCTTGATTTCCCTCTGTGGATCCAGAATGGAGTGCCAACCATGTTTTAAGTAATGGGATCAGTGTTAGCATTGGGCACTGGTTACAAAGATGAGTGCTGTTTTGAAGGGCAAGGTACTGATTTGTCACACTAGGTCCCAGCACCCTTGTTTAAAGAATCACTTTATTACTTTAGAGTGACACCTCTCACATCTGTTTTAGAGGAAAGAGAGGGAAATGATGTGCTCATGTTAGATTTCAGAAAATAATATAAGAGAATTTGTGTTGATGGTTTAAATATACTACCTAGAAAAAAAATGGGGAAAAACGATCTGGGAAGCAAAGAAAGAATAAAGGAGCTAGGACTTAGCAGACTTGTGGACCTTGACAACTAGGAAATTTTGTGTTTTAAAAATACTGCTGTTTAAAATTACAGTAACGTTCAAGGAAATTTAGGAAGTTACTTTTGTAAAGATGATTCTGTCTTCCAACCAGAACAAAGCACAAAACTTTCCACTTTCTGACTTTTTAAAAGGAGATGTTAAAAGGAACATTTTATGTAGTGACTATGGGATAAGTGTTATGCAAACAGAAAGGAAGTCATTCAGCGCATATTTAAATGTAGGGCAGAGATTATTCCATAGCATTCCACAGGCTAGAAACAGAAAGTGTCTTCTAGTTTTCTTGCCCTTTATACTAATGGGGTCATGGGATAGATGACGTAATTGAAATACTCAGAAAAATCTCCAAATCTCGTTTTTGCCAAATGTTTCAACATCTTTCCCTCCCCATCATTTTAGCAAAGCTGTCAAAGAGGTGATCAAACACCTGTGAGCATACTTGTATCTCTTGTGGAAGGGCTGAGGAGTACATTTGTTTCATGTGACATGGACTGAACTGTAGAAGGGAGGATTGGCCATCAGACCAAGAAGCAAAAGCACAAGTGATATTCAGGCTATGAAAAAATAAAGCAATGTTTTCCAAAACAAGAAGATCCAGAGAACCTTAAATCATCCCCTGTACTCATAGAAAGTAAGATACATCTGTAACTTTGATCTGAAGGAGTTATGGTAGCAGCTATGAGCAGGGATCATAGGAGAACATGGTCTCACAACTACCCTTTGGCACTCCCAAAACCTAGGCAATAGCACATCCGTGGTTGTCGAATCAAACCTCACAATGCCCACTAAAGAATGCTGGCTAGAACCCACATCTGAATAGGGGAATGAGTGCCACCAACAACTCAATACACTGGGATGTAACTTTCTGAGTACCGTAAGAATACCTCCTATTCCAAGGCATTTTTTATTTTTCAAAGATTTTCAGATGTAAAAGATGTGACAACTATTGTTTTTAGTGTTCCACAATTCATTTCATTTAATTATTTAGGGTAAGTGAAGAGGATGGATATAATTACTGTCAAACATTTAATAATATAAGAAGAATTGTAGGGTCAGGGACCAGAGACCACACATAGATGTCTGAGAAAGTCCGAAGAAAGAATAATAAGAGCTAATTTATGTTGGACACTTACTATGTACCTGGCGATGTTCCCAGTGTTGTTGTATACGTGTTATCTCATGCATGGCATCCTCCAGAACAGCACCAGGAGGGAATTCTAGCATTGCCTTTATTTTACAAATGAGGAAACTAGGCTGAGAGAGTTTAAGAAACTTCCACAGGTATGCACCCTGAAGTCTGTCCCAGAACCTGGACTCCTACATAGTCACTGTCCAGCTTCCTGACCTGGATCCTCTTATCACCACACAAGGAGGAATCCCATATTGAGAGGTGCAATTCTAATATATGTACTGCTTCCTCTACTTAACCCACATCTTTCTCTGAAGAGAGAACACTTTGTAATTTGACATAGATTTAGTAACCAAATAAAATATATACTTATTAAATAATATCTAAAATGTCCACCAACCTAACTGATATTGGCTTAAAGTAGTATTAAGCAAAAGCATCCAAATAAAAGTATTTTTTATGTAAAAAAAAAAAAAGGAAATAAATCAGTGGTTTTATGTTGCCTGCTTCCATCCCCTCCCCAGGTTTTGCTTCATGGGCTTCCATCTGGCTGATTTCATCTGGCCAAAAACGTTGGTCATGTGGTGATATTTTACTGCCAAAATATTGCTCCTTGGCCAGCTGTTCAGAGGAGCCAGAAGATTCTCTGAGCTAGAGAGGTCAACTTCATCCTGTGTCATGCCTATTTATTCTACTGGCATTGTCTTGACTATTAAACTAGCCTTCTTAATGACATTCCAAATTGTGAGTAATATGGGCCAACTTGACAATGAAAAAATAATTACCCTATAGGCAACATTTGTACAGAAAAATCACAATAGTTTTAACAGTCATTGCACCTTGCAGGGTGAGGTAGCATGGTGTAGGAGGAGAACACTGGCTCAACAGAGCGAGGTTCAATGCCAACTCTGCTGCTTTCTTGATTGGGCAGTTTTCCTAATCTCTATGACCCATTTCTAAGTCTGTAAATAGAAAATAAAAATGCATACTTCATAAGGCCATGGTGCAGATTAAATGAAAATGTGTTCATAAAGTCAGGCTTGCTTACCACCTCTTTTATAGCATTTTCCAAGTTGAAATCCTTAAGATTTCACAAATTGTGTGAAACTTCTTTTGTCAAATACATATGCATCATTATTAGGACCACTCTTGGTTACAGAATAGGATAGTGCAGCTGGCTTATAAAGCAACTGGGGCATACAAACAGGCTACCCTCGGAAAAGTGGTGTGGACGGATGGTTGAGAGCTGGCTGTCTCTAGAACCACACTGCTGAGGTTCACGTTTCCACACTACAATTTAGAGCTTTGAAACACTGGGCAAGTTACTTAACTTCATGTGCTTCAGTTTCCTCATCTGTAAAACAGGATACTATTATGATTTAATGTGTTAGCCCTGTAAAGTGCCTGGCACATAGCACTGAAACAGATGTTAGCTATTGTTAATAATAGAATGTAAGCTCCATGTGGCAGCAATTTGTGTCTTTTTTTTTCCTACCTCTTTATGACCAATGCTTAGAAAGGTGTCTGGCACACAGTAGGTGCTTGATGTATATTTATTGAATGAATGAACCTATTAACAAATGTTTTCAGATTTGTGGCAAGCATGAGAACACTGTTTCCTTTTGTCACATTCATGAAAACAGGGGTTAGAGCTGAAGAAACCTGATGGTTCATTTGCTCAGACTCATTCATCTTACATTGAAGAACTTGAAGATCTTGAGAGGCCCTGAGGTCATGCAACTTGATAGTGCCAAAACCTTTGCTCCAATGTCCCACCCCTCACTTCAGTATAGATCCCATCTAATTCAATGTCTTTAGTAAATAAGTAAGGGAATAAATTATTTGGAGCCTACTTCTTGTAACCAGGGTAGAAAGTGAGGGTCATAATTGGGCAATGAACGTGGAAGGGCAGACATTTGAATAATAGACTCTTCCAGGCAAAATGAAGCTCAGATATTTTGCCTAAAAGCCTAAAAATCACTTCTTATATCAGCTACAATAGGGGTTTTGTAGAGTGGGACCACTTTGTAAATAACAATTTTGTAGAAGGTATTATCTGCATTTTTCTAAGTTGAAAGAAAGCCACATCTCCAACATTCAAAAGAATCTGTGCAATTATCAATGTGGATCAGAAACAGAGACAGAGAGGGGAAATACAGTTTGAGAATTCTCTGTTCTATTAAGACTCACATAGAGCAACCATAGACAGAAAGATTAAGAACTCTGTGTACTAAATATAAAAATACCAATTCTATAAGGTGGCCTGGTGGGCGGGCTGTAGGCCCGCACAGAGGAGCACTGTCAGATGTGGACTGACAAAAGATGTAAAAACATCAAGGTGGCAAAAGAAGAAAGGATACTTCCCACTGCTGAGGGTTTATAATGATGCTTGTGGGTATTTCTGATCATCAGTGTGAGAGCCATACTATAGTTAAAAGTCTACTATTTTTGAATGTGCAATAGGTGTGAATATTTATGTTTAATTAGCAATTCATAAGATTTGCATTGTTCATTCTCAAAATGTTGATTTTATGATTTTCAACTAGTATATTTTTGTCTTTGGGTCATGAAGTTGATGAGCCCCCATCAAATAATTTCAAGAGATGGGACCTTGACTGAGTAGCCCAGTTAAGACTTGTCTGGTCTGGGCAGAGCAAATAAGGAACACTTCCTACAAAAGAGGAACCATTCAGTTCTATACACTGTACCTTACTATTCCTTGTTCTGGAGGCTCCAGCATCTATCATGTTCTTTGCCACAGACAAATATCCACTCCCTACCTTGGCTCTCCTTCCTCCCAACTTCTATTATTTTTTACCCTTGAACTATAATTGAAAGCCTTTTTAAATTCTACAACAAGGGGCTGAAGAGAGGTGTCTGAATTTCTGCAAGGTGGAGTTAGGTAAGCACCCAGAGTTACTTTTATTCAGAGCAAAAGAAAATTCAATTGGCAAGGGAGAATACAATATGGTACTTTAAAACTTATCAAGTTATATAATTTAATACTTGATAATAGTGTACATTTGGAAGGGAAAAACTAAAATGTGAAAGAGCAAAGATGGATTTGTGAACAGAATAAATGCGTGTTACTACAGTTGTTAAGTCACTCATATGCAAAAGACAGACATTTCAAGAGGAACAAGTATGCAAGCCACATTCCAAAAGAAAGCTTTGGAGGAGTTAAGCTAAAAAATAATAAGCTTTGTGCTGAGGTAAAAGTAATAAACCCTGTTAAAAAAAAAGAAGAAGAAGAATGAACTCCAATATAATCAGAATACATATAAAAGATCAATTCTTTTATTCAGAGACTATTTTTTGAATGCTTATGATATGCCTGGTTAGTGGTGGTGCTGATAAATCTTAACAGCCAGCTCTCTGTGAAAAACAAAAAGCTTATTTGTAATATTTGCTGATTTCTGTGTGAAACGTTCTCCCACCAGCCCATTTCTAGCTGCAGAGCTCACTCTGTATGGAGTTGGCAGGAGATACGTAGTAGCACATAGTGTTTCCACCATGCAGTTATGATACATATAAACTACCTCAAAAATGTAGATAGTAAAATATAGTCAAATTATTAAGACATGATGAGTTTAGTATTTGTTACCATTGTTTTCAATATAATTTGTTTAATTGTAGGCTTACGTAATTTAAGTTTTAAGAGCCATTGAGTCTAACACCAACTTACAAATACTCCTAAAAATGTAACAGTCAGCTCTCACCAGTTGGTACAGACCTCTCCAGCACATCACTGTGCCTGATACTTTATTAACCACCTAGAAATATCTACCTTATGTCAGGGATATAATGAGGAGCAAAATGGATGAAGTCTCTGCTCTCATAAAGTTTACGTTCTAATAAACAAGTTAGGAAATAAAAGAAAGGACTGGGATGCGAGGGGCTCTGCTTGGAGAAGTCATGGAAGCCTTCATAACGAAAATAATTTATCTGCATGTAAGTTGAAACATACCCATTCCTTACATCCACAAGTACATTTGTAGTTCTAGGCAGACAGTCTGTCACTCAGAATTGCAGGAGCTCAATGGAGCCATATGGATGTTGACCTCATTAATGACTTTGCTTTCAGTTGGATCAGACTCCAGTCTCTTGAGTGAATTTGCCTTTGCTTCTCATTAGTATAAAAATACAAGGAGGAGGAAGAGGAAGAGGAAGAGAAAGGAAGGGGGAGAAGGAGCAGTTTATAATATACTTTCTGTTACATTATTTTATTCCATCCTGAAAAAGATTCAATATGTAGAAAATATTAAAGTAAAATAAATTGGAAGTTAAAATTCAATGGCAGTAGTATGCCCTATAGTACTTTTTTTTTTTTGGTTTGTTTTATACATCTGTTCATGTCTGCCTGCAAAACATAGATGTCACAAGCTAAGAGTAATTATGTGATGTATTTTCGATTTACAAAAGTAATCATAGACATTTCAAACCTTGCATTAGACGAAAGCTAGCCAGACCAAAGTATTCTCTGACACATAAATTTTTAGGATGGTGCCTGTAAATATTATGCTTCTAATGCTTGTCGCTTGATCCTTTTTGGCAATTAACTTGCCTTTAATTGATCTGTGGATTATCCACTGGAAGTTGCTATGGATAAAGGAATGTAATGGCAGAGTTTGTTTATATAGGTTAACAAAATAGAGTGGCTGGGAGGAGAGGCTTAACTCTATAAAATCGCCTTGGTTTTCAAGAATTTTTCTTTTCACATAATGGCAATGTTTAGATAGAGAATGAAAAATTAGCTGAATCCAATTAGTGTTCTCATCCAAAGAAAAGATTTATGTCCTGTTTAAGAATCACATTGATGTGATGACGTAAGTACATTCCCTAGTGAAAGGGTGGTCATGTTAGGGGAGGGAAAAGCCTAACAGCAAAACCTCTTCTGTCGTCTTTATGTTGTACATGACAAAAAGCTCTCATTTGTGGCTTCCATGATGTATCACTGCCCTGATCTCAGATGAACTGAAAGAGGAAAACATTTCATTGCTAAAATAACTGTCTCATTTAATGTCTGACTGGCTCGTAGAAAATGACTAGATATTTCCCACTATAACTTTCCTTAGTTGCTTATTGTAAAGTTCAAAATGCCTTGAACAAAGGTAGTCGAGAAGTTGCCAGTGGCGCTGCTACTAGTGGCCATGCTTTTGTTCTTCATCCTCCCTTATTGAAGAGGACAGGGATGACTTTCTGCAACTTCTGTTGTATGTGCTTTTCAAACCCTTGCTTGAGATACTCAGGGACAAGAAATGTCAGGTTTCTCTTCCTAAAGCAAAACCATGTGGACTAAGACAATATAAACATCAGGGACATCTGACTTGCAGAAATATCAAGAAAGGAAAAGAAGAAATTATTGGCTGAGAAACAAATTATCTTGCATTTTGGAGTGAGTTTGAAAGGCGTAATGTTTGTTTTTACACTATATGACTTTCTTTTTTAAAAAAAAAAATATCTTGTCTTCCCAGTGGTGGTTGGGAGGGCAAGGACTCTCTTTCCTTGTTACATTATCTATGAGTAAGCCTTAGGACTCTCTAATCTAATTGGTATGAAATGATAGGTGTGAATGTGCCATTAAGTGAGAAAAAAAAATGCTTAGCCATTTTTTACTATTAATAATATAACCAACATGCAGATCACGAAACAAAACATTACCACCTCTCAAGGAGACCCGTCCTGCTTCTTTCTAGTCAGTATGTCCCCGAAGATAACCACTATCCTGATTTCCAATAGCATAGATTTGTTTTGCCTATTTTTGAACTTTATACAAATGGAATTATGCAATACAAACTCGTTTATTTTATCTTCTTTCAGTCAATATTGAGTTTGTGGGATTCGTTCATATTGTTTTGTGTGCTTGTAGATTCTTCATTCTCATTGTGATGGTATTGCAGCAAGTGAAGATACCACAGTTTACTTATTCATTTCGCTGTTGATGGATATTTGGGTATTCCAGTTTTAGGCTATTATGAATAGAGATGTTATGAACACTCTAGGTTATCTCACTTGGTAAAAAATGTACATGCAGTATGTGTAGGTTCTGTGCATTGCATACACATAGGTTGGGTATATCCCAAGGAGTAGAGTTTCTGGGCTGTAGGTTATGCATCTATTTTTATTTACTGCTGAATAGGTTTCCAAAAAGTTTGCACCATTTATGTGTTATGGGTTATGCATCCATAAAGCAGTGTTCCAGTTTTCTACATTCTTATCGAAGGGTAGGTATTCCATATTCAATGACAGCATCTTAATAAATTATGGTCTAATAATAACAATGCCATTTTATTTATGGAGTTGGATCTTCTAATCTTTAAGACTTGTTTTTCCAGGAATGGTATGGGTATAGTGAGCCACTCACACTCTGTCTGTCTCCTCATATTAATAGTATGTAACTGTGAAATAAGTGGCTCAAAGAGGAAACTCGGTCTGATATGCAGAAGTAGAATTTTTCTTCCATTTGACCCAAATTCAGTTTAAGTACATAATCTTACTCTTAACAATTTACTCTTAACAATAATAAATCAAGATTTATTTTCCAAGCCAACAATAATTACTGTTAGCAAAACCAATGAATAATCTTTTATTCTATTTTAAAATTTCCATCTCATACTTTTAGTTCTAGCTATCTATCCTGTGCTCACTTTAAACTAGGTTTTCTCTCCCATAAATTATTCCCAGGAAAAAATATTTTGGACTTTTCCTAAACTACTTTTACTTGTTTAAAAACACTGGCAAAGGCATGTGCAACATAAGTTGCAATACAATAAATGTGTATTGCTTTTTCAAGGATTTTTTTTTACCCATGCCTGTAGAGCAGTTTTTTTCTTTATTCTCTTTCTTCATTCTTTGTCATCATTGTCTTTATTTTATTAATGTCAAGCTGCTGGTGATATATAAACCTCTTTTGTGTGAAGCTCATCACAAACTGATTGATGATATCAATCCAGCTTCTGACACATCAATTACATTAGTGGACCTGGGTTCAGTTTGTACCATGTCAAAATGTGACCATTAATTTCTAGATGATGACTGGAAAAATTTAGCACATTAATAACTGAGGGCCCTATCTCTTGAATCTTTCAAAATCCAATCCTAAGCCCCTCTAATTTGCAGCATATTAGAGAACAAAAGGGAACATTAAGACAGTATGTATTCTAGGGATTTTATGATATATAATGTTATTACCAGATACTTCAAATCATGAAATTTGAAGGATTATACAGTTTCTACATAAGAATCACTTGATTCAGAAATTGGGGAAAGTGGTATGGATTTATTATGTTCTCTTTTAAAGTTTACTGTCTATGTTAGTGCTCTCTGGAAGTTTGTTATCATATTTGACTTTTACCTTTAGGTTTTTTGGAAATAAGGTTTTCCTAAAAATGTAATACTCAAACCCAACATTCTTTAGTGACTAAATAATTCCCTGGGTCCTGCTGGAAGTCATTAATTCTTTCAGGTCATTAAAATGTAGTTTCCAATAAAAACCAAATAGCAGCTTAGGACAGTTACATTTTTGGGTCAGCAATAAATGTGGCATGATAATTAAAATCCACGGAATTTATTTTAACCAAATATATTTAACCTATCAAATCTTTTAGCAAAACAACTAAAGAAAAGAAGAATGACTTATCTTTGTTTCCAACTCCCTGTTGTCTTGCCTGCTTCCATGGGTGATAACAAGATATGAAATATCCAAAATCAGAGAAAAAGAGTATAACTAGAGACAAAGATCATTCCATAAGTAAATAATCAGCCCTGGTATTTACTGAATGCACACTGATGCACCTGGCATTACAGTTTCACCTTCATAGGGGGAACTTATTCTGAAATGGTACTTTAGAAAGAATCTAAAAAATAATTAGAACTTTGGAAAATAGAGTTAAAAAAAAAACAATGTTTTTCAGGCTTTGTTTTTGCTTTGGGAAGGTTTTTCTTTTTCTTATTTTTCAATCACCTTGCTATATTTGAATGAATATCTAGCTTATACCTAGCACTAGAAGCTAGAGAAACATACACTTTTGCTGAACAAGGCAATTTAGAAACAACTACAAAATTCTGTGGCTTACGTCAGTGCCTTTCAAACCTGAATATGTACATGGATATCCTAAGGATCTTGTTAAAATGCAGATTCTTACTGAGAGATTCTGGGAAGGGGCTGAGATTCTGCATCTCTAAGAAGCTTCCATACAGTGTAATGCTGCTGGTTTTGGGACCACAGTTTGAGTAGAAAGGGTTTAGGCTATGGGTGCTAGAGTGAATTTTTCAGATAGAATAAATTTTGTTAATAGGTTACAGATGACTGGCTTTAGAGGAAATCAGTCAAAAATTAATTGGCATTCTTTTAGTTGAGTCCAAAAATAATCCTAATTTATATTAGGATAATAGGGGCTTCCTAGTATGATACACTAATGCACTAACAAAATATCTAGGTCCTGAAAACAAATCAAATAACAGATTTTGCAAATGCTTAAAATAACTATCCACATTTTTTGGTGGTTTACTCCTTGTTCAATTGACAGAAACAGTCTTAAGGACACAGTACTGAAAGGGAAGATGGCTATGTTCCTTTTTTTCTTTTTTGAGATGTTCATAATGAACATCTGCTTTTGCATCAAAAGTTTAGTTTGTGAATCTTGGTTTTCCATGAATGACTTAAGCCACTGAAGAAGTGCCCCCAAGATATCTACAGTAAGAATTTAAGAGACTGAGTATGAAACTTGGCCTCATCCACCAAGGTTGCTTTCATCCTTAAGGAAGAATTTGCTACACTTCTGAGAGAGCTGAGTATCATCCCATACCACTGGAGATATGAAGTTTGTGCTAAAATGAAATTATTTAGTGATCATGTGCCACTTTTCAAGTATTTTCACTCATCTTTACTATTATGACAGTAAACTGTGGAGAGAAGGGAAGATATGGCTAATATGTCTTTTAGTATTCCTTGGTTCACAATCACCGCTAAGGAATGACTAAACAGATTGAAAATATTTTTATTATAACCTCTGTGAAACAGTCCTTCCCATAAAACATCAGTATATTGCATAAAGGCATAATATATTGTTAAATATTCAAATCCAAGTTCAGACTTCATTTATTTGCCACTTACTACATAATGCAACATGAAAAATATAATTTATTTTTAGTGTAAACTTTCATTGTTATCATAACTGAAGTCCCAGCTCATATTTCCTTAAGTTACATTCAAATGTTAATTATGCTATGAACTATAGCAGTTTTTGCATGGAAGGGCAGCAGTCAGCTGAACTACATTTCTGCTCTTATCTTGGCTCATTATAGAACACCAGGCAAGTTACTTAAGTTCTCAGGCCCTTAGCCTTCCCATTTGAAATTGAGTATATAGACTGTATAACTACTATATCCTTGTAAACTTATGAAAATGGCATTATGGAAGTATAATAAAACTATGACCCAAGATATGTACCAAAGTATTTTTCCCTACATCAAGCATGCATTCACGAAGTCAACAAGCCAAGAAAGATCACAGAATAGTTCAATGTCTCTGTGAACTTATATGAAATTCAATAGTTCATTCAACAAATGTATATGAGTATATATAATCTGTCAGACTTATGAAGCCCCAAACTTTATTTTGTACTGTCTGATACACATTGTTTAAACCAGGGTTTGGCAGACTTTTAGAAGTGACCTTGTTGCTAATATTATTTTTCTGGCTGAATGTTAGTAAGTATGAGCAAGAGGAGAGGGATGTGTGCATGATCTCATTTATAAACTCACAGAAGCATAGAATAGAATGGTGGTTATCAGAGGCTTATGTGGGCAGGAGAGAAGGGGGAACTGTTGGTTCAAAGGATACAAAATTTCAGTTAGACAAGAGTAATAAGTTCAAGAAATCTATTGTACAACATGGCGATTATAGTTAAGAACAATGTGTTATATGTTTGAAAATCTGTAAAAGAGTAGATTTTAAATGTTCCCAGGACAAAAACAAAGTATCGAGGTAATGCATATGTTAATTAGCTTGATTTAGCTATTCCACAATATGTACATATTTCAGAGGAGATCAGGCACATTCAGGTTGGTATGGCCATAGATAATGTGTACATATATCAAAACATCATCTTCTATACCATAAATGTATGCAATTTTTATTTGTCATGTAAACATTTTAAAAATAATTATTTAAAAAGAGAAAGGGTGTGAAAATGATGACTAGCTCTTACTTTGTGTTGTATAGTCTGGGGTTTCAAGAAAGAGACCTTCCTAATGCTTACACCCAACTGGATTAATATGAAATTAATAGGCTATTTACTTGCCCAGTTGATTCAACTGGTTTATGAAAAACTATTAATAATTTAAACTCTGTCATGTTACCAAAACAAATATTTATATACTACTGAGATAGATTTTATCATCTTCAAGTCTCAGTATATACATGAGAGAAATAAAAAGAACTAGTAAAAATTATGTGAAGAAGCAAATCCAAATATGGTTATTTGCAGTTCAAAGAAGACAGGTATTTGTCTTCTCTAAGAGCCACTAGACCGCAAAATATCAACATCAAGATGAATGGCAACACTGTGGGAAGTGATGCAGATAAGAGGCACCATGTGTTGTAGATCCTGGTATTCGTCAGAGATACGGAATGAAGCTGAATTTTTTTAGGATGGGTCTAGGAGTAAAATAAAATGAGAGGTTATACTAAGTATAAAACCATGTCTTTACAAAGGTCCTTCCCATTAAGATCTTCACAATATTTAAAGTCATAAGAAAATATGGGAATTGCTTTTAAGTATCTAATTCAGATTAACTAAAAAATTATTTTCTAAAAAGAGAGGTTTTTTTTTTTTTTTTTAAAGAATGTTTAGAACATAATGTATTTAAAGTGAGTAGTTTAGCTTCATGATTGAGCAAAGATGCCTGAGTTCAAATCATGGCTCTTAAATTGGCTTGTATGACATTTATTAAATTTCTTAAATGTACTCTGTTTTCAGGTGCCTCTGTACCTACATCATTAGAGTTCTGTGAGTGTTAGATAATATATGTGTAGCCAGCCCTTAGACCAGTGCCTGGCATATAGTAAGCAATCAGCCCATATTAGCTATCATTATTCATGAGAATAGGCTATAAATTTCTTTCCATCAAAGATGAGTATTAACATGAATAGATAACTTTTTTATGGAACAAGACTGATTTTCTGTTTTTCTATAGCGCCCATCATTCAAAAAAAAAAGAAGAATAAAAGGAAATAATCACCAAGTAACCCTTTAAAAATAGATGGAATTTATGCCGTACATACATACATACCTTTGCCAATAAAACTGGATGTCTCCTATCTCTGGATGGTAACTATTTCAAAGTGTTAAGACCTAGCCAAGTGTCATATGCACAATAGGTAGTCAACACGCATATACAGAATTTAATTTTGTAAAAATTTCAAATTACTATTATTGCTTTTTCTACTTGTAAAACAAGTACAATACCCCTTGACTTTTGTGGTATGGACTATTATAAGGAACTCTGATGCTTCTTGACAAGTAGTAGTTAGATCCCTTATACAATAGAGCTCTTCTGTGGGTTTAAGTTACCGAACATGAATGAACCTATGGGTCACTTAATATCCATGTCACATGTGGTTTCCTTATTCTATACTCTTCCTGACAAATAAGATGACTCTGAACTGATAAACACATTCTATCTGTGTATAAAAATGCCTTCCAGAAGGAAGCTAACTGTTAATCTAGACCTGTGCCGTCCAATAAGAGAGCCACTTGCCATAGAGCATTTGAGCTGTGGCAAATCCAAATGACACGTGCTGGAAACGTAAAATGCACAGAGGATTTCAAATGCTATTATGAGCAAAAGTGAAAAATATCTCATTTGTGATTTTTTATATTGATTACATGTTTTATCTCAGAATATTATGGGGATACAAACATTTTAGTTACCTGTCTTGCTTTTGAACAATTTGAGTCAATGTTGTGTGCCCATCACCCAGATAGTGTGCATTGTACCCATTAGGTGTGAATTTACCCAACCCCGTCTCACCCCCCTCCACCTGCTTGATTTCCATTGTGTTTTACTTCTCTACATCCATATAAGTATTGATCAATTAGTTCCAGTTTAATAGTGACTACATGTGGTGTTTGCTTTTCCATTCTTACAATACTTCACTTAGAAGAATGGTCTCCAGTTCCATCAGGTTGTTACAAAAGGTATTAGTTTTCCATTGTTTTGTGGCTAAGTAGTACTCTATGACACACATGTACCATATTTTATTAATCCATTCATGTACTGATGGGCATTTGGGTTGATTCCACATCTTTGCAACTGTGAATTGTGCTGCAGTACACATTCAAGTGCAGGTATCTTTTGATAAAATGACTTCTTTTCCTTTGGGTAAATATCCAGTAGTGGGATTGCTGGATGAAGTGGTAGGTCCACTTTTAGTTCTTTGAGGAATCTCCCTACTGTTTTCATAGATGTTGTACTAATTTGCAGTCCCACCAACAGTGTATAAGCATTCCTTTCTCTTTGCATCCATACAGCATCTATTGTTTTGGGACTTTTTAATAAAAGCCATTCTAACTGGAGTAAGGTAATATCTCATTATAGTTTTAATTTGCATTTCCCTGATAATTAGTGAAGTTGAGCATTTTTTTATATTTATTGGCCATTTGTGTATCTTATTTTGAAAATCTTCTGCTCACGTATTTTGCCCACTTTTTCACTGGGTTGTTTTTACTTGTTGATTTTCTTGAGTTCTCTATAGATTCTGGTTTTTAGCCCTTGATCAGATGTACAGCCTGTGAAAATTTTCTCCCATTCTGTAGGTTGTCTGTTGCTGTGTTGATTATTTTTTTAACTGTGCAGAGGCTTTTTAATTTAATCAAGTCCCATTTATTTATATTTATAGTTGCTGTGATTGACATTGGGATGATCTTCATAAATTCTTTGCCTAGGCTGATATCTAGAAGAGTTTTTCCAACATTTTCTTTTAGAATTCGTATAGTTTCATGCCTTACTTTTAAGTCTTTTGTCCATCTTGTTTTAATTTTTGTGAGTGGTGAAAGATGGATCCTGTTTCATTCTTCTGCATGTGGCTATCCAATTTTCACAGCACCATTTATTGAATAGGGCTTCTTTCCCCAGTATGTTGTCTGCCTTGTCAAAGATCAGTTGGCTATATGTGGATGGCTTTATATCTGGGTTCTCTGTTCTGTTCCATTGATCTGTCTCTATTTTTGTGCCAATACCATGCTGTTTTGGTTGCTATAGACTTGTAGTATAGTTTGAAGTCTGCTAACATGATGCCTCCAAATTTGTTATTTTTGCTTAAGCTTGCTTTGGCTATTTAGGCTCTTTTCTGGTTCCAAAGGAAGAGTTTATCTTCAAGCTCTGAGACTCTTTCTTCTGCCTGGTCTAGTCTATTCTTAAAACTTTCCACTGTATTTTGCATTTCCTTAAATGAAATTTTCATTTCCAGAAAACACTACAGTCTCTGCTTGGGTCTGTGATGATGGGAAGTGCCACTAGGGGGCTGGCAGCTGGTGCCTTGCCCTAAGGAAGCTCCCAGTTCACTGGCAGCAGCAGATTTTGGGTTTGTGAGGGTTGAAAGACTCTTCAGCAGCTCAGGGGCCTGCTGACTACCAGAGGTGTGGGGGAGGGAGAAACTAACTGCTCCACTTGCCCTTCTCACTGGACTCCAAACCTCTCTTGGGGGTGGAGGTTTTGAGGGGGTGACTTCTGCAGATATCTTGCTCCTTCTTGTTCTGCTCTGCAATTTCTTCCTGTGGAATCTCTTGTAGGTTCTGGCACTTTTCCATTAGATTACACCTGATGGATGATTGTTTGTTTTTTTGTTTTTTTCTTTTTCATCTAAAACTATCCCTTCTTTCTGAGATGATCTTCCTCAACCCCTCATTTTTTTCTTTTTTTCTTAAACTAAATTTTCTGCAGGAAAATTAGATGGTAGAGTGAGACTAGTGAATTACAGGACTAGTGAAGATGCATTTAAATATCAAGAATATAATGCAGTATTTCCCAGTATTTTTTAATTTAATGACTTTTTGCTGACCTTAAGACACCAAGGCTAAGACACTGAGGCTTAGAGTGTTTCAGTCACTCTCTCAAGGTCACTTAGCTCCTCTGAGCTGTAACAGGAATTCAGTTCTGCGTGACTCCCATGCCCATGTGACCCAACATGTGCCCATGAAACCCCAGTCCCTGCAGCCGCTCTGCAAAATACCTGTGCTCTGCTTAGTTTTAAGACAGCTGCATGTCCTGTGACCCTCCTGAACATTATTCATTCACTTGCATATGAAAGGCACTGAGAATTATTGAAAAACTGTTTTGCTCTGTTAAATCTTTTTCTCAAATCTTTTTCTCACAGAACACATCCTCCCCTTTTCATGTACCTATACATCATTTGTCACCTTTTACATGCTGGAACTAATCTATAGAACACTGTTTGAAAATGCTAAAACATATTCAGTTGCCTTCTATCATCTCCCATTTTTTATCACTAAGGAAAATGACTTTAATAAAATATAAAATATTCAGGAAAATATATGATTTGATGCTCAGCTCATTTTCAGCCTGATCAGAAAAATAATCAAACCTAGAATTTAAAAATACACACACTTAGATGCATGTCTTAGTTATTCTTATATCCGTAGTGTGTGGTCCAGAGGGATCCCAAGGAGCCTGTAGTGAGGCTCATCACTGTCTGGACTCTGTTTGCATTTGACAAAAAAAGTAGGATTTGCCTTCTGGTTCAAGCTACAGTTCTATAAATAAGGACTTGGGCTTTGGAAAAGCAATGGCAAGATAAATACATTATCATCATCAGAAACCTAAATGGTTGCAAAGTTGGCACTAGTTACATAATGGAAAAAACTTTCACAACATATTTCATAAGATATTTTCATAACATATTTCTTATGTTTACATTATTTTTTTATTTTCTGAGGTGAGGAATCTGTAAGAATTAAAGTTAAAAAAAAAAAACACACAAACAAACATGATTTATCTAGCTGCTTTATTCAAATCAGGCAATTTTGACCTCACATTGTTCCCTGGGGACTTGGCAACTACAGTAACTTGAGCTGGAGTTCCTGATTAGCATCCTAATCACACCCCTTTCATGTCTACCATACTTCGATTATCTTGGATTCAAGTACTATCCTCTGGCTTCCTCACAGAAAGAAAGAATTTGCGAACATGAACTCAGCAGTAATGACTTTCAAGAGGTAATGAATGGCATGCAGTCTCTAGGACTGCTTAGCCAGACGCTCTTCAGATAACCAGCTCCTTTAGATATGAATGTAAATGATGCCTAAGATACACTAAATAAGAATATGAGATGCTGAGCCTTTAGTTTCCTATCCAAAATTTAGTTCACTGAGAAGATTGTTTTCACCAAGAAAGCCATAGACTGTATATAGCAGAAGAACTTTTGTATTGGTGAAAGTCATTATTGCCTGGGATTGGGGGTCTAGGTGCTAGTTTGGGGTTCTGTTTCTGCTGAGCCATAGAAAGCCCTGTTTCCACACTTTCGCCTCTATAAAGCAGGACTGTTGTTATCTTCCTTAATCACTTCACAAGTTGGCTGTGAGAATTAAATAAGGTATGTTACTTGTGGAATAACATAGAAATATTATTATATTAATATATTATTATATATTATATTATATATTATTTATTATTATATATTATATATTATTATATTATATTATATATATTATATAATATATGTTACATTATATATTATATATATTAATATATTATTGCTATGTTATAATAATCTAATTATTATGGGAAGCAATATTTTCAGGGGCCCCATAGATTAATGGAACCTTAAAGAATTCTTGAGAGGTCGTCTTTGATATTTACATAACACCATGTATGAAACCAGTGGTTCTTTTGTTATTTAATCTATGAACTTCCTGAGTCTCTTCTCTACAACACCCCTTCCCACTACCAAAGAAAAACAGTTTATATATAGTCATGTGTTTTTTAAAAGCCTTCAGTGGGAATGAAACCTGTCTGTAAGAGGGTTCACAAGATGGGGAAGACTCCCAGGAGATTGCTAGCCTTAAACTAATGCCCCTATGGCCTCTTAAAATTTCCCCATGTCCATTCAAAATTCCCCAACGTACTTTGGTGGGGAGAAAAATGACCTCATGACATCATACTGTGTGTTCTAGTAGGACCATGTGCAGGTCCCATGGAGTTCTGCTGCTCACTCAAGAGAGGCATAAAACTCTGCAGTCAGAACAGATGAGTTTATGGCTTATTAGCTGATTCTGCCACTTAACTAGCTATACACTCTCTCTCTGCCTCAGTGTCCTCATCTGTAAATTGAAATAATAATGCCCAAATCATAAGGTTTTAGTGGGAATTCAGAGAGATAGTCATGTAAAGTGCTTATCACAGTGCCTGGCACATGGTAAGTACCACTAAAATGTTAGCCGTTAATGACTACTGCTATTCGCAACAATCATCTTTAAAGAGGGGAATTTATAAATGCCTTTCACTTGTACCCATGTCTTTAAAAATGTTTTTAAAAAACATTTAAAAACCATAGAAAGTTAGCAGTTGACAATTGAAGAAGTATGCAAGCTTGATTTACCCAAGAACTGGGCAAGCTTAGGGTGGGCTGGTTCAATAGAGTGACTGAGGCAGGAGCTTGGGTTTTAAGAACTTCCTCTCTCCTTCCTTCATTCTTTTCCCCTGCTTGACCTGTTGACACACAGTTCCTTCTCAAAGCCAAAGCATTTGTTCTTCCTATATTCTCCTTGGTAGAATCTGCTCACCATAAATCATAAAAATTAAAGAAGTGCTGAAAGTGTGAATAAGTAATTAGAAATGAGTTGATTTTATTTCCAGGATCGTTTGCATTCTAACATAAACTGACCATTGAGTAAACAGACTAACTCCCTAATGGGGCTGTATTTTATATCAAGCAGCTAGATCACAGAACTTCTGGGGGCCAGGGGGGTGAGGTAGGTGGCCGTGCTGGGTGGGGGCCAGACAGGAGCCCCAGGCAATCATTTATTTATTACTAAGGCTGATTTTTGAAAGATGCAAAAGACAGGGGAAGAAGGGAAGACCAAAAAAGAGAGAAAGGAATGAGATTTAGATTTATTAAATCTGCACTATAGGCCTGACTTTCTGCCAGCGATTTTCAGAAGTAATTGGTTAAAACCTCACAACAATTCTGTGATGTGAGCATTAGTATCACTTCCCGCCCTCTTTTGTTAATAGCTATGAAAACACAGGTGGTCTGGGTAAGCAGCTTGCTGAAGGTCATATAGCTAACAAGTAGCTAGTAAGCTGAACTTTGAACCCTGGGCTGCCTGGCTCCACAGCTAAACTTTTACTAACCATGCCTGCTTCTATTAACAGCAAAAAAAAAAAAAAAAATTTTAAATATAATCACAGTCATAAATAGGAATAAAGAGAAACAATCCAAAAATCTCTCTGCTGAGGTTACTGATGGATAAGGAGACAGACATGCAAATTTTTTTCTACAAAATATTCTGTCTGAGGATCACTTTCCCTGGCTGTCTGGCCTTGGGAAATTATACCTTCCCTGATGGCTGAGAGCTGGTTCTGTCAAGGGCAGCTTAAAGTTCAGGGCATGGTTTATTTGAAGCTTGTGAGTACCCATTCCAGGCAGCAAGATACTACTTTCAGAGATTAAATTAGCTTTCTTCAGTCACAGCAAAAAGCGATACAACTAAATTGATTACCCTGAAGTGCCTTAGCAGGGTTTTTCCTGTCGCTGTTGTTACTTCTTGAGCCGATTTGTTCTCCCAGCAGTGTCACTGAAGTTGGTCTGTTCTTTATTCTTGGTTTATGAATGAGAATTATCTGAATATAGTCACAGACATCCAGTCTAGACCATTTTTCTCAGAATTCCAAACATGGGGAAAATTCCAAGCCATGCTTATTCCAGATGGCTGGGAGTGGCTTAGGAATTTATTTCTGGAGTCTTTTAAACTACTTATATTATTTATATGAATACCGCCACTGATTGTTAGTCAGTAAGCTCACGACCATTCATTGGTAGGAACATGGAAAGGCAGTCTGCTGCCATCTAGCTTTTTTTGTTTCCATCTTCAGGAGTTTCCCTGTGGTTTTACAGAAAGATATATTTTTTTTTATTTTGGCATATTATGGGGGTACAGATTTTAAGGTTTCAATAAATGCCCATTTCCCCCCCTCCCCCCAAAAGTCTGAGTCTCCATCATGACCATCCCCCAGATGGTGCACATCTCACTCATTATGTATGTATATACCCTCCCCCCTCCCACCTGCCCAATACCCTATTACTGTAGCACCTATGTGTCCACTTAGGTGCTACTCAGTTAATACCAGTTTGCTGGAGAATATATCTGGTGCTTGTTTTTCCATTCTTGGGGTACTTCACTTAGTAGTATGGGTTCCAGCTCTAACCAGGAAAATATAAGATGTGCTATATCACCATTGTTTCTTAGAGCTGAACAGTACTCCATGGTATACATATACCACATTTTATTAATCCATTCTTGGATTGATGGGCACTTGGGCTGTTTCCACAGCCTTGCAATTATGAATTGTGCTGCTATAAACATTCGAGTGCAGGTGTCTTTTTTGTAGAGTGTCATTGGATCATTTGGGTAGATGCCCAGCAATGGGATTGCTGGATCAAATGGTAGATTCACTTGTATCGCTTTAAGGTATCTTCATATTGCTTTCCACAGAGGTTGAACTAGTTTGCAGTCCCACCAGCAGTGTAGGAGTGTTCCTCTCTCTCCACAACCACGCCAGCATTTATTGTTTAAAGATATTTTTTAAGGGAGCAATTCTTCTTTCATCCCTGAGAGGGAGACACTTATAAAGGTACTGCAGAGTGTTTTTTTTGGTTTTTTTTTTTAAAAGCCTTTATCATTCTTTTACTTGTATCAGTCTTTATTTTAAGTTAGTCCTAAGATAAAAGTGATGAATGTAGGTTGTGTAGTTCAAATTCGTTGCAATGCCTAATCATTGACCACCTATAGGGACAAAAATATATTTTCAGTGGCTAAGATTAATAGCCACCACCCTGACCCTGAACAAGACTGTGAGATAGATGCAATTCTTTGTCATCCTCCCTCTTCGCGGGTTCAGGGCACTTTCCGAGCTTCACTGCTGTTTCCTCTGTGACATGGACACTTTACTGTCTGAAGGCTCCTGTTACTGCTGCTCTTCAGGGCTGGGTCCCATACGCTGAGCACAGGAAGGCATCTCAGATCTTCACTGCTGGTATTTATTGAGCACCTATGCCAGGACTTGGCTGAGCTCTGAGGACACAGTGGTGAGCATAACAGACGCGGTTCCTGCTCTCGGGAGCCTTAAAATGGAACAGGGGAGACAAACATTAAACATATCAGCCTGTGATTAAATGCATAATTAGATCAGTGCATGGAAGGAGAAATAAAAGTCCCAAGAAAGGAAAAAACCAGTTATTATGAGGGTGAGAAATCAAAGCTTCTGGAAGGAAACAATATATGTACTGAGAAATCAAGGGTGAATAGGAATTAGCCAAGTGAAAAGCAGAGGGAAGTACGTTTCAGGAAGAGGGAGGGAAAAATATGTACCAGTAACATATCAAGAAGAGGTGGGAAAAACAAGATGCTTTCTGTCATACTTACTAAGGAGTGACTGATTGATAGATTTATCTCTTTGATGGTAGATAGATGCAGAATGTAATTAGCTAATAGAATATAAGAAGATTTTTCCCCCCAGGAATTGGGAGGTAAGGAGAAGCCCTACTTAAAGTTATGTTCCCATTTTAATATAGTTCTGCGTTCCCTGCAAACCTTATTAAACAATTATGGTACCAAGGGCGGTTAGGAGGCATTGATTTTCCCCATGTGCATACCCATAACTAACACAAAAGCCAAATACAGGGTGACTAATATGCTTATAGTGCAAATGCAGCTACACAGCTTCAACTAAAGTACACTAGATGGTCTTCTCCAGCTTGTTACCCCTAATTCCTTCCCTTAGAATTAATTGCTATTGTCAGACAAGTTGCCAATTGCTGCAAAGGCTATCAGATTTGGGTAGAAAGAATGCTATTAAATTTTGAGCCACTCAGAGATGTAATGATTTTGTGCATTTTTTGAGTCAACTTTGTCCCTAAAAGAAAGCCCTATAACTTAGCATTAAACATATGATGATAACTCTTATTCAAATAAGCAGCAATAAAGACTTTTCAGCTTGGGATCAACATAAACAAGACCTGCAGGTTTAAAGATTTCCATACATCCTTTAACAGTGTATTGTTTTCATTACAGTATATTACATACAATTTTGTGTTTACTTAATGAGATTACTATCCTGGGGTTTCAGAATATGTATAAAATACAATTAAGACCTTAAAATAAAGATAAATTATCCTCACCAGAAATAATCCTAGCAGGTTATTTACTAAAGAATCTTGAATATAGCAGATCAAGGAAAAACTCCCCAAGGAGTCTTTAATTAGAACTCTTTAGGACTTGGCAGGACTGGAATCAAAATCTCTACATAAAAATGAATCTTGCCTTGGGCTACGTAAATTACAAAATCTGAAACCCTAAAAGCAGCATTACAACAGCTGATTTTAATTGTTCTGCTAATGAGCTGGAGAGAGGCACACTAAGCTTCCTGAATTTCTGTTGGAAATGAATGGGATTCTTGCCAACTATGGATTCTAGTTATGAAGCATTCTGCACAGGAAATATAAAAAGAAAGCAGACAGACCATGCCATTCTATGCCATTCTATACCATCTTCATTTCTGAAAAGCAGAATAATACAACAATCTTTCAATTGAAGGAGATCACAAGCTTCCTTCTTTCCATCTGATTTTTTATGTAACTTTCTCCCTTCTCTGCATATCTATAGAAAATAGTTAATAATAATCCCTGAGGGAAAAGAAAAATACTGCCCTTCATATATAGAGAAAGAGGATAATGGAGATGCCCTTAGTGGTGAGTGATTTATATGAAAACATCCAATTCATTCTTATTTGCCCTTTTGACCTAGAAAACTGGATTTGTGAATTTTGCTTATGAAATATGTTTGAAATGTGGACTTACAATACTTTGAACAAATGGGGATTAAGTAAGTGGCCACTGGAGGTATTTCAGCTGTTGTGTGATGTTATTGCCATTTGCAGAGAGCCAGCGTCTCCACAATTTTCTTGGTCTGTTCCTCATGATGTCAAATGGCTGCTGCAGCTCCAGACATCATGTCTGTGTTACAGACAGAGAGAGGGAAGGAAAGTGGGGGAGAGAGGAAGGGGCAACTCTAGTTGTATCTACCTCACTTACCAGAAACACAAAAGCCCTCCCCAAAGCCACCAGAAGACTTCCGCTTATAGCCCATTGGCCAGAACTGCGCCACACAGTTGTATGTAAGGCAAAGAGGGTAGGGAAGTTAACATTTGGCTTTCTAGTCTCTGTAATAAAGACAGCAAGGATAAAGGAGATTGGAAAAAACCATGAGTTAGCCAATTAAATTGTTTGCCACATTTTGCCTATATTAATATATAGTTTTTAAAGCCTGAAGTCAATTTGTGAAAGTTTCTCAAGGACAGGGAGATAAGAAGGAACTAAAATCTTTATGCCAAATGCAGAATAAACCTTGGAAAGGTATGAAGTAGATTGGCAAATAAATTACAAATTATCGAAAAGTATCTTGAAGCCAGATCTTACAAAACATCAGGCAAGCCAGTCACTCACAATGGATTCTAAGATTATCCAACTTATAATGTGGGTAATAATAGTGTTTCTCCCAGTTTTGATATATGTCACCAAAAATTTTGATTAAAAATGTATATACATACACAGTATAATTGTTTAAAGTGAGCATTGCACATTATTTGGGAAATAAAAATAACCCAAATATAATCATTACTGACTCTTGATCTTCAAAACATGATTTCTGCCATGCCTACAAGATGTTAACAAGAAAAAGCAATAATTATTTGGGATATTTTAATGATATTAACCCCTGAAATATTTGCTGTCAAATTAACTGGCTTTAATCAACTCAGTGAATGATTTATTCAGCATCTATGATGTGATGAACCCTCTGTTAAGAGATATTTATGATTGTGCAAACTAGGAAACCAGAAGAGAAAGGTGAATGAAATAGGAAGGTCAGGTTAATGGGCTATATAGGTCTAGGAACTAGGAATCATAGTTATTTGGAAGGGTGTGTATCAGAGTGAAGAAAGTGGCACTAAAGTAACCTAGCATTTGATTAGAGTACTGAAGGATAATGCCATTCTTGGAGAGAATAAAACCTAAATGGAAGTAACAAAAGTAGGAAAGAGTAATACAGAGTGACTGTGTTTTATTGGAATTGCAGGAAAGGGAACTTGAAAACATAAATTTAGGCTGTACAAGGCCTTGAATGTGAGAATGAGGAAACTAACATGGGACAGCCCAACTTTGGGTTCTGAAGAGAGGATGTTTGTTTAAGAATGTGTCTGTGACCATGGAACAGTTTTTCTGCAGATTATCAAAGTGTTTCTGGGAAAAAAAATGATATTCTGGATTATGAGCATGTACACTAAGGAAAACATAAGTGTCATGGGCTGAATTGTGTCTCAGCAAAATTCATATGTTGAAGTGCTAACCCTAAGACTTCAGAATGTGACTGTATTTTGATATAAAACCTTTAGAGAGGTTATTAAGATAAAATGAGGTCAGTAGGTTGGGCCCTAAACCGATATGACTGGTGTCCTTATAAGAAAAGGAGATTAGAATGTGCACCCACACAAAAGACTCTGTGAAAACAAAGGGAGAAGATGGCCATCTACAAACCAAGAAGACAGGCCTCCAGAAGAAAGCAACCCTGCTGAAACCTTGATCTTGGACTTCTAGCCTCCAAAACTGTAAGAGAAAATAAGTTTCTGTTGTCTAAGCCACCCATTCTACGGTGTTTTGTTATGGCAGCCCTAAAGAAGTAATACAATGAGCAAGTATTATTTTTATTTTAAAAAGTAATGAGATTATAAACTCAATTCATGGAGGTGAATATAGAAGAAAGGTGGCTTCTAGAAACATTGTATAATTTCAACTTCTACAAAGGGGCAAGGAGACGACGGAGTCCATGATGACTGAGCTCTGCAGACTGGGAACTGTACCATCCACAAGGACAAGGGCTTTGGGAAAGAAAACGATGGGTGTGGTTGGAGCTGTGTTCCTCTCTTGGAGGCGAAAGTCCTCAGGATAGAGGCTCCATCAAGAAGTCAGAAGTGTGTGTCAGACACAGAGGCATGGGCGAGACGGCCGAGGAAGCAGGGTGAGCACAAATAGGGAAATGCCATAGCCTGACAACATGAGTGAATCATGCAGTTCCTTTTAAGTAGCTGCACTAATACAGCCAAATTGGTTGATTTAGTCTGCATAAGTAATTTCAATGTAAGACAAGACCTTTCATCTCAAAACCAAATAAACAAAATAAAGACATTATCTTCCTGACATCTAAGGCTTATAATTTCTTTGGAAAAGGGAAAAGAAAATAAAACTTTTTTGGGTTCTTTTCTAAACACAGAGGTTAAGACCAAAAGGGCAGATATCTCAGGGAAAGGTAAAATAGTGGTTTCAATTTTTATGAGTGTGAGCGTGAGTATCTGAGATTAGATTCTTTCCTGAGAACAAATTTAGTTAGCATCAGTGGGGAGTGGGAGAGCATTTAACGCTCACCCTTCCCTCTGCAGGCGAGAAGGGTGCAGGAGGAGGTGGGGAGAATGCCACCAAGAGCAGGTTGCCTGGAGCCTTTTTGGGGATATGGTCCAAACCATCTCACAATAGTGAAAGGACTGTATCTATCTTACCAAGGGAAAATTGGCTTCAATTATATATTTCACTTCTGTACCAGATTTTGTTACCCTTTGGAGAAAATTAGGAAATTTGGGTGAATTTTCTAAATCAAGGTTGTGCTCCCTACTTTTAGTTACTAAAATGTCTCTTCAGTCTCGAAGAGTGATGCTTGGCCAAGGTACTTGCATGATTTGTTTATATTGTTCATTAATTAATGTGATAAATGTATTAAAAATAGGCCTCCAAGTTTTCATCCTGAGGGCTTACACATAATAGCAACAACCTTTAGAAAAGCACTGCATTATTTATTTATAGAATGCCTTTGACTTACTTAATAATGCTCTATAATTAATTTGTAGATTACTTTTTCACTCTCCAGAATTATAATTTAGTATTATGTTCCTTTAAAGGAAAATATTTTTGCCATTGCTAATATTGATCAATTTTCCTTAATGTGTTTGAGATTATTAGATCTACGGATAAATAAAAAAATATTAGTATAGTTAGAATGATCCAAATTTCTCAGATATTCATTTATTCTGTAAGTATTTTTGAATACCTCCCATATTTCAAACACTAATCCAGGTGTCGAATAAGTAGCAAAGGGGAGGCTACCTTAAGAGTTTTTATTACTACATTCTGTGTAACACTTTAAGTATGAACTATAGGAAGAAGGAACAAAATCAAAGCACACAAGATGAAGAAATAATTTTTCAATCATCAGTTTCATCCTAGAGTGAATACAGATGTGTTCAATTTTATACATTTTGATACCTGAAGTATTATTATGATAATCCAAACAGGACTAGCAGACGTTACACTCTGCTTAAAGATTAACTTATATTTAATATAGTCCATTGTCATAACATAGTTAAGGATTTCAATAAGTATTTAGACAAAAGAGACAAACTTGATTAGACAATATAATTTCTGAGAACAATTTTTCCTAGAGTATGCGTTTCTAATTAGATTTAACCACAGCCTCATAAAAAAGGTATATTTCCATGCTTTTTGCTGGGAGGAAGGGGTTTCCTAGCAAATGACTCCATGAAAATGTTTGCATAGAATTTTCGTCTGTACTATATTTGCCTGATTTGGGAGCTCTGAATCAATAATGCTGAGTAACAGTTGGTCAAATTAGAGAAGAAACAACCAGAGACTTCCCTTTTCAATAGGTGTAGTCTCATGGAAAATCACCTTTGAATGCAACAATGGAATGATGCAAGTGGGCGGAGCGTATGGGAAAATCCTGGAGGAAGTCCCCAACTAGTCAGTCTCCTTCTTGGCCCCACACTTTCAGATTCCCTGGGGAAACATCCAACATGACCTTCCTGCAAGGAGAGCACAGTCCGTGATCCACCTACTACCAACAGCTGCATGTGGAAAGCAGGCTGCTGGCCACAACAAGGGACAGGTCTGCCCAGCAGATGAGTGGCTCCTCTGGACCCCTCCAGGCCTGCAGCTGGCTCAAATGAAAAGCTGAGGCTAGGAGCTGCCAGAAAGGATTTGGCAAAAAGCCTACCTTTTTTCTCAAGTACAAGTACTGGATGGACTTGATTCCTCAAAGAGATATGTGAGGGTGAAAGTAAGTTCATTGTCCATTTTTAATGGCCCTGAACTTCTAATAAGGTGATGGATGCGAAAGTGATTTTAAAAAACACAGTGCAATTACAAGGCACTTTTAATTATTTTTTCAGTACCTGAGGAAAATATAAAAACAAAAAGAGCCACATATGTACCAACGACCTGCACAACTGTATTTTATTTCACCCTCTCTTTCAGCCCTCTGAAAATCATTTCCCATCTAGGCTATCCTTTTGTGAATTATGTCCTGAAGTTGCTTTTCTGTATTCTCCCAGCATGCACTTATGATAGTTCTAACATCTGATATGTATATGGGAAATCCATGCTATTTTTCAAACAAGATAAAACAAGTACTAGCCAGGAAGTTAGCCTAGAGTTTAAAGCATCATAGAATGCACTCCCAAATCCCAAATAACAGCTACACTCATGTACCCCCTACTATTTGCTAGCACCATTCTAGTGATTTATATATATATATATATAAAGTCCTTTAATCCTCAGGAAAAACACAAGGGATGTGGTAATATTATCCCCATTCTACAGATGTGAAAACTGAAGTATATAGACGTGAAGTAATAGGCCCCAAATCACAAAGTTAGTAAGTGGCAGATTTGGACCTCAAATCCTGCTAGTCTGTCTTCTAGTCTGTCTTTCTCATCTGCATAATTAACCATTACATCATGTGCTTTTAAATATTATTAATAGTTTATGGATATTGTGCTGTTTCTAATAAAAGACATAATTTTCATTATGTATATCTTTTTCTTAGTCTTCACTTTTGGATCTAAGACCACATGTAATATTACTAGATTTTAGCTCATAAGAGACATCTATGATAATTATGTATAAAATACATTTGTAGAACATTTATGCTTTATAAATGTTTTTCCTTGCCATTATCTCATTTGATTCCCTTACCAACTATTAGAATGCATAAAGTTTTATACTCATGTTTTCTTGAAATGAAGAAACAGACCAAAAAATACTAAACAATGTGTTCAACTTCATGTCACAAATTTGTAGCAGTTCTGAGACTAGAAATCAAATTTCCAGGCTCGTGGCCCTATGCTCTTTCTAGTATATCAGACTCTTTTCTCATTTCTTTCTCTTATAGTTAGGGAAGAAAACAAATGAATTTTAAGAACCCAAGAAAAATTGGCAAAGCATTTTTTGAGACACATTTAGAGTAATTTTAGCAGTCTTTGCAGTTGTAGAAGGTGACAGTGTGTTGCATTAACAGTAGACTCCATTACATAAGTCCATACAGCTGGGTTCCAGCTTATTAATTTTCGGTTTCTCATATTTTGGCCTACCTAATCCCAATGCTTTGACAGGACAAGTTTCAAGTGCTTTCTTGCTTTATGCTATTGCTTTCCTAGGGTAGCTCATTTGCACTTGCTCATCACCCTCTTCCTTCCCTCAGTCCCTGAAGCTCTGTTGCTAATTATTGACGTAGGTGAGCCTCAAAGAGGACAAAGCAAAAGTTGGACTGCTTTTTACTTACAATTACAATGCATTTTCCTCTTTTCAGAAGGAGTAACACATTTTTAGCTGCCAGGTTCAGAGACTATTCAGTTGTATGGCTACTTAAGTTTCTGCTAAAGAATCACAACTCAATTTTTAATTTTTTTTTTTTTTTAGTATTTCATTTACAGCCAGTTTGTGTGTGTGTGTGTATGTGTGTGTGTGTGTGAATTTTTCGTTTCTACATTAACATGTAAGACACAGCAGAATAATAATGCATTCATTCACTGTATAGATATTTCTCAAAGTTGTCAAGAATGAATAATAGTGCTAAATAAATTGAAGGATGTTCAGATGTAAAATGACCTCATCAGAGGACCTGACACATGATAGATGCTCCAGAAATATTCATTAAACTGAGATGCGCTATCACATGAATTGTATTCCTTTGGAATCTATTAAAGGAATGACACAGTCATTAAATATATGGGGATAGGAAAGGAATTTTGGAATCATCTCATATAGTCCTTTTATTTTAAAGATGAAGCAATGGAAATGCAAAAATGTTATGTGCCTTTCCAAGATCATACATCTATTTAGGAGTATGCTTTCTTCATTATAACATGTGCTTCAGAGATTACACAAATGTCAATATCTGCAGTGCAGTGCATAGTGTGAGAAGGAAGAGCTGATGAATGCTTTAAAACAGTGCTACCCAGTGGAAATATAATTCACAACCTACATATAATTTTAAATTCTGATTAGTGACCACATTTTTAAAAGTTAAAAAATAAGTGAAATTAATTTTATCGATACATTTCATTTAACTTAATCTATTAAAATATTATAATTCAATGTGTTAATGTAAAACTTCTTAGCCAGTTGTATTTTTTATATTAAATCTTCAAAACTCAGAGCATATATTACACTTTTGACACAGTTGAATTTGGACTCACCATGTTTCAAGTATTTAATAGTTACCTGTGTCTTTGGGGCTAATTCTAAAGACAGCATGGTCCTGGAATTATGGAAGAGGAGGGGAATAGCAATGCATTTTTAAAGCTGCAGTGTTTTTATGATTACTTATTTTTAAAGTTTGATTTTAATGTAATGTAAAAATACAAATTTTTTTTAAAACTCAAATTGACTCAACATTATATTTAAAAAAAACTAGAGTAGACCTATAGCATTAGATAGATTGAATCCACAGTTACAATTTTAGACACCCACCCCAAATTAGTGAATAAGAAAACCATCAAAAGCATTAGCTCAGGTTCTATTTACAACTTCTACCAAACTTTCAAGGAAAAGATAACATCTACCTTATACAAATTATCTCATTTTACAAGTAACTGTCTTTAAGCATATGATCAGTTCCATTTGGAGCACAACAGGAACTTAAATTGTCCATTAATTTATAAACAAAAAATGATCAAACAATAATCTTGGCTATCCATATTACCTGTTGTCTTAAATTTCCTTATGTAAATAGAGAGATGGAGACTTAGTTGTCTTATTGAAAAATAGAAAGATACTTTTGTTTAATAGACTGCTGCATAGTTCCTCCTGGCTATGCACATAATATTAAAAGCATGAAAATGAAGGTAGGAAGAGAATTTCTCTTTTGTGCAATTTTTCGAATTCCTGTTTCTAATGAGAAATATTACAGAAGCAAAAATACTACTGCATTGTTCAATGTTAAGATTCATGAAAAGTTAATGTAAATGTAGGTTTGAATATCACCTTGACCTTTTTATTGGAGTTGGTGGGTTTTTCTCCCTGTTAAGTTCCTGGACTTTTGAAGTAAAATTGGAGCTGTGATGGGAAATGGAAAGGCAAGAAAGAGGCAGAGCAGGGAAGAAACTAAATTAGGTCACATTTCTAGAGGCTTCTGACTTTGGTACAGTGGATCCCTGTGACCATGTTAAACCTAGCTTTTCAAAAGTCTATTATAGCTTCATTTTATTCTCAGGCCTAGAGAATAAAGCAGAAGACTTCTGTAGCCCTTTCCTTAAAAGCAAATTCTGATTCTCTCTATGATATCTCATTAATAAAGTTTTCCTTGTCAGGTACCATCAGGCCATATGCAGGCTCTTAAGATGTTTTCTTTAAATTCCTAGTTCTTTTACAGTTCTATCTCCAAGCATAAATTCCTACTGATATCAGTGTGGTGAGGAAGACAGCCATGTGCCAGTTAGAATGCTTGCAGTGCAGCCTTAAGTAACAGAAAACTGTAACTCAATTGGCTTAAATCATAAGCAACTCAGTGATGTTATCAAAGGCTTGAGTCTTTTCTATCTTTTTGTTCTGCCATCCTCAAGTGTTGGTGATTTTTCTGGCTTGTTCTCACGGTCTCAAGATGTCTGTTATAGTTCTAGCTGTCACATGCAGATGACTATGACCAGTGGAAACAGAAGGATCTTCCTTTTTTAATGTCTTCTTATAAGAGAAAGGAAAAATCCAGCCCAGATAGACTCCCCCTGGCTGATCTCCCTTTGATGTCTCATCTGCCAAAATTGTTTCACATGCCAATGTCTCAACCAATCACGACCACAGAAACGGTACCTCCATTATTAGCTGGCACAATGATTCCTTCCTGGGGGCTGGGGCTGAGGCCCACCTCCCTGTGAGTACATGGCTGCGAAGGTATGTGGATGTTTGAGTTATGCTGAGAGTCCAGCTGGGAGGAATGGCCCTTGGGTAGGCTACCTGTAGAGTTAGCTACAAGTAATCAGAAATTACAGTATAGTAAGTGCTACAGGGAAGCATGTGAGAGCAAGATGCTGTAGAAACACACAAGAAGGGCACCTGGCGAGGCCAGGCAAGGCAAGGGGGAAAGGAGAGCATCCAAGTGGACTTTGCAGGAGAGTGTTGTCTGACCTTAGGGAGGAGTTAGCCAAAGAAAGGATGGTGGGAGGAGAGAAAGGGTATCAGGTAGACAGAGCATGAAGGACAGATGACTGGGAATAAGAAAGAATATAGCATATTTAAGGATATGCAGAACAATTAATTTGCCTGAGGTATGGAGCACAAATTGGGTAATCGGTTAGAAATAAGGCTAAGTGAATAAACTGTAGATTGTGAAAGGCGTGACACGTCATACAGAAATGCGTACTTCATTCTGCTGCAGTGGGTAGTCAGTAATGATTTTAAGTAGCAAATTTCATAATTAAACATACACTTCAAAAAGAATCTTTGGCTACTGTGGGAAATTGTGTTGCATAAAGCCAAAGACCAGAGGTAGGTAGAACACATGAGAACCAATTGCAATAATCCAGGAATAAGTGGTAAAGGGCTTTAAGATAATGTCAGTGGGGCTGGAGAGAGGTGAATAGGTTTGATTATTTAGGAGTTTTGATTAAACAGAGCTTGGTTAATAAGAGATGAGAGAAGGAGGGATCAGTAAGTACTCAGATTTCTGGCTTGGACAAGTAGAAGGATGGCAATGATATTCATTACGTTAGGATATCCAAAGGAAAAGCAGATTTTGAAGGGAAGTGAATTATTTTAAATTGTACCTAATGGCCTATTCTTTTTGAAATTTGAGAGAGATATTCCTGTCCTTACAGCATTTATATATGCTAAGGGATATATTAACCAATAAGTAATATAGGACAGTACTAAGAGTATTGTGATTTTTTGCAGAAAGTGATCAACAAGACAAGAGAGGGATGAAAGAGTTTAGAGAAGAAATTCTTCTCTAAATTAGAGTAGAATTAGTAAAATAATCTAAATTTACTTATAAAAGGTAAAAATTTTAGTTGAATCTTATATGTAAATATTAGACAGATGGGAATAATAGAGAGATAGGGACACCGTACTCTGCATGAGGAAGATTTGAGGAATAAGAGGCTGGGTTACTAAGGCAGCCCATATGAATGGGTAAAATAAAATAGACAGTTTGTGGACTAATCACTCAGAACCCTTAGGTTATCTATGTTGATCTTTTATTACATGGCATATTAGTCAGTTATTGCTACAGTAATGATACATAACAAACAACCACAAATATCAGTAACATACAATAATAAGCATTTGTTTCTTGCCTATAGGTCTGCCAGTGAGTCAAGAGAGTACTGCTCAGGCTGCAGGTTGCCTTCATGCTTATTCCTCACGTTTCTCCTTCTTTGACAAACAGTTTCTCAGGGTATGTTCTTATCATGGCACAGTTGACAATTCCAAGAGTGGCGAGTGGCAAATGGCAAGCACTTGATATCTTATGAGGCCTCAGCTTAGAAGAGCAATATCATTTGTGCCCACATTGTGTTGGCCAAAATATATAATATGTCCAAGCCAAATATACTTGAGGGAGGAGAGTGTGAGGAAGAGAACAGTGAATAGTTACTGAACAGTAATCTAATGCATGATTTAAGGATAGATAGCACTGGATTTGACCCATCAGCCATAAAGGTGGAACACCAAAAGTTCCCAGCTATTGAGTGCCCAATATGCTGCTTAACAAACTCAGGAGAGCAACCTTAATTTGAGTGACCTCTTTTTCTTTTTTTTCTTCTTTTTTTTTGCTCTATGATAATACTTTCAAAAGGGAAGGCATGAGTCCATGAACTGCTCATTTGGCTGATTGGTCAGAATCAGAATGACCTACTCCAGGATCATCTCATGGTCATGATTAGTTGCCTTTGGTCTCATGCAACAGTATCATTCCATTCCCACAGGAGTGAGTAAAGTCGGTGTTACCTCCTTCACTAGCACTACTGAGTGAGTGATTAAAAACAAAAGCAATAAAAAATGCAGTATTTTCCTTGATATGTAGTTTTTGGTCTTCTTCCAAAAATTCTGCACATTTATGAAAGCCAAACTAAGGCATTGTGCTGGTTATTGTACCAATAGTGTGTCTTAATTAGCCCTGAGAATATATGTGGCCCATGAAAGTGACATAATTTTCCTATCATTGCACAGCTAAGTTGCATACTTGAGACTTGAAGATATCTTCAAACCGTTACCTCTAAATCACTATCTAATCGCCTCACAAACGGGAGATTTTAGCCATTATTTTGAATTCTTGAATCAAAGATACATGACTAAGATTGTGTTTCATCAATCCATACATTCTCAAGCCCAAATAGTCTCATGGTTTGAGTAGACCTTATAATGTATATCCACATGTGCACATGTGTGTATGCCCTGTTTTGAGAAGGTCATCTTTTAATATGGACAGTTGTGACTTGGTCATATACGATACCAGGAAAGCTCACATCCTATTTCTCTACACTTCCCAAATTCCACTCAGCATTTTTTCTCATTTCATTCTGTGACTTGTGTGCTGCTAGCAATGACTAGTGACTCAGGAGGCTGAATACAGTGAAGAAAAAGTGCCTTTCCAGGCACAGTTCAGTCCTGAGACTCCTTTCTGCACCATTCTGTAGACATTTCAGAGCAAAACTCTAGCTTCTCTTTTATGACTACTTGTCCATTCCAGACTCTTCTTAATATTGATGGAGATATTTGAGAGAAAGGAAGAAATAGCAGGGAGAACACAAACACAAGATGAGCAAGAGGCTGGATTTAAGAAGTATATTCATGTTTAATACTTTACGCATTAAATTCTACTGAGACCCCAGGGTTTGTGCTTGAAAAGTAGGATCACCACAACCATAGGCATAAAAATTTTGTCCAGGCAGTACAGTAGATGGGAGGATTCATCATTACATCTGTGACAGGAAGATCTTCCTGATTGAGTCCGGTTTCCAGGAGTGCACTTCCAGGGAGCGAGGGAGAAGACATAGGCTAGGTAACATGACAGATGTATTGTGAAAAACTACGAAGGTGCCAAGTTGGAGGAACAAGAGCAGAAGGGAAATCAGAGAGAGGAAATGAAAGCACAGCAAAGGCTGAACAAAGTACAGACAGAGTCAGGTCAAGTTTAATATGACTGTCACTGGACCCTGTGTTCCATCCCTGAGTTAAGTGCTTTCTTGCACTTAACCCTGAGATGGTCCTTAGAGCAATAGACTTTAGATGAATACCTTTAAATTATTTTATTTTCAATAAACAAATTTATCCATTGAAAAAATAGATTACTTAGTTGGTTTGTTTTCATGAAAAAGCAACAAAAGCCTTCAACAAGTAATTGTTGCTTCATTTGTTGGTAGGGTTTGTGTGAATAATAAACAAAAGGAAAAGAAGGAAAGAAAGGAGGAAGGGAGGGAGATTGGAAAAGGAAATATGTGTGCTCTAATTTCACTATTTTAAAATGCCAATTAATAATTGTACTCTCTTAATCAGATTTTTATACCCACTTCTTTTCAATCTTCACAACTCATTGTAGGTCTGGTAAAATTCAGCTGTGAATCCATCTGGTCCAGGGCTTTTTTTGTTATTGCTGGAAACTTTATTACTGCTTCAATCTCGTTACTAATTATTGGTCTGTTCAAGATTTCTATTTCTTCTTGATTGACTCTTGGAGGTTGTGTGTTTCCAGGAATTTGCCCATTTCCTCTATGTTTTTGAGTTTATGTGCATGCAGATTTTTGTAGTATTCACAGATGATATTTTGTATTTCTCTGGTATCAGTTGTAATATCTCCCTTTTCATTTCTGATTGAGTTTATTTGGGTCCTTTCTCTTCTATTCCTGGTTAATATAGAAAGAAGTCAATTTTGTTCATCTTTTCAAATGACCCAACTTTTTATTTCATAGATTTGTCACACACTCAATGTGCTCTGTTCATAAAATGGTTTATGAATTTTAGAGATGATTAACAATGTTGTCACTTAAAGTATTTTTTACAGGTTGCTGGAGACAAAATATGGATAGTGAATTATATGAAATAAGTATAATTATAGGTAAATGCTTTTAAGTTAAAATTCAATATGTTGTTATGATTAACAGTATTTCATCCTACTTTCTTCCTGTATATAGGTTTCTCACAAATAAAGGCTTATTCTTACATATACAGGGTGTCCATAAAGTCTGGGAACATGGATTATGTTTTATATCCTAACAGACTGAAGATGTCCTTTTGATATTATGTATAGCCTATTTCCAGACTAAGTACCAGGCACTATTCCAAGTACTTTACTTGTATTAATTCATGTAGCCTGTTTAGTTAGTATTTTTCTCACTTCATGAGTACTTCACCCTTAATAAGTGAGTTTGCCTGCATGTGCACACGCATACTCTTGCATTTGGAAGCTTGGCTCTTATGGAAATCTAGGACATGAGAGTGCAAGGTTGGCCACAGAGACTCAAAAAGGTATGGCTGGGGATGTGGCCAGGACTATCCTGGCATTTATGGGTGTGGACTGGCTGGCTCCTCCACTGACCCTTGGAGGTAGTTTTGCTTCGTTGCTTTAGAAATGGGGTGAAGAGTTTTATTTTATTTCACTTTTTGTTGTTTCTGTTGGTTCCTATAGAACTGGCTCAAGCTTTAGAAGGTCTCCTCCCACCTGCATTTGGAAAAATACATTTCTAAAACTTTTCCAGATATGGAAACTTTAAAGTCATTGAAAACTTCTTACTGCAGCATTTGTAGAAACAATTTCAGAACACAGTACTTTATTGCTTTTCCTAGCACAATTTTAACTGCTTGTATAGGTATTACAAATGCATAAAATATATAGTTGATGAACCAAAGAGACACAACTATATCATACATAATGATTATAAGTCACCTCAGAGATATTAGTAACATCTCTTTATAGAGACTTCATTGATATTTCATCCACACAAAAGAATAAACACCGAATTATGGCTGCTGTTTATACAGGACAAGCTCAAAGCCAACCATAGCTATGCAATTTCCATGATTTTCTCCCCACCAATGGAAAATTACTGTCAACTGAGCCAGAGTCTACAGGCTGTGAGCAAAAGTCTGTTTCCTTTCTACAACAGAGTGTTTGAAACTTTTTTCAATAGGTAAAAATTACCATTAAAGGTCAAAGATTAGTTTTTCATGCTTGATGGATTCAATTTGCTTTAAAAATATTATACCAGGAGGGTAGATTTTTTTTTCTGAATTTACAACCAAATTAGAATTCAGATATTCAGAGTTTTCAGTCAACTCCAAATCATTTTCTTTTGTTTATTTTTCCTTGACAAAGTGATATTGTTTTAAATGGGGAAGTAGAAAGGCTTCCGGGGGTGGTGGGGGGAATATATATATATATATATATATGTATGTATATGCTCTCATATTTGATATTATCATGCAGTCTAAGTTTATTGCACCAGCTCTGTGATGAGCTTAATTTGTTCTTCTGTAGATTATGAACATTTTGAAAGCAGTGATTTTGTTTTTTAAATAAATATCATTCATATTTGATTATCTGGTTTTTTTTCTATGTGTGTTGTGTTAACTAATGACTGCCCAAAATAAACATAAAGGCTATGGTCTTTTTTTTAAGATAAAAGAAAAAGCATTTCCTAATTCATAGTTTATAAATTAAAAGATCAGAAAAATGCACCTATATATAGACTGAGCTAAATTTCTATGACATCAGCAGCCACTTTGTGCAGAAAGATGCTGGATTTAGTTTATTTCTTTAACATATTGTTGTTAATCACAAAAAAAGTCATACATCCAGAAATTATGGAAAAAGAAGTAAAAAAAAAAATCTTGCCTATTATCCTACCATGACAACACAATTATGGTTAATATTTTTTTTCATATTTTTTATATATTTTCTCTTTCCATCAGTTGTAATCAATCTGTAAATGTATACTATTGTGCTCTATGCTTCAGTGACTGTAAGAAAATACTTCCTCTTCTTTCAAAACCATTTTTTCTTTTTTGAATGGTTTCTTTGATGTATTTGAAGTAATTTCAAGTTAACTATATTGCATATGTTCTATAAGTAGTTACCTCTCAGGGAACAAACACCTTGTTCTTCCCCAAATCAAGGAGAATGCACAGAACTTCATGATTTTAATTAATTACCGGATGTCTAACAAACTCAGTCTTATATCCTTGCCAGTAAATAGGCATATGCCCATAACTATGTGATCTAAGCAGGTTGTTCAACTCCGTTCTACCTCAATTTTCTCATCTGTAAACTGTGGATAAAATGCATTGTAGGTAATGGTTAAATGCTGTATTTGTTGCTAGCATTATTTTTAGCCTAAAACGTCCTCTAATATGACTGAAAACAGCAATTTGAAACAATTCACTAGCTTTATCAATAAACCATGTTACATTTATAAAACTACCTCCAGTGTACCCAGACCAGAAGAATTGGTGGCTTATACTAAAATGTTTATTATGTATTTCTTCTCAGAGTTTATGCCACCAGTTAATTTAGAAATCCATCCCTTCTTCTGTCGTTTGTTTAAGCTCAATTACTCCAGGCTTATTTGACATGTAAAGGAAAACCGTCTTTAAAGGAGTAAGATAAGTGACAAACAAAGTTCCATATGTTCTCTCATTTTATTGCCTTTCAAGAGCTTAAGATCAGAGAATATTAATATGCATATGCCTCCATTCTAGGAATAATTGAGTCAACCATCATAACAGGATCTGAATCTCTCTGAAGGTAGAATGAATAGTTTATAGTGAGCCAGTCTGCTCTCAGCCCTGAGAATATCCAGCTGCATAACCTCAAGGGAACTCCATGGAAAAAATTAAGGGAAATGCTTTGGGCTTTAGAGCTTTTCATTTCCTATGAGCAACGCAGTGCATCTCCTGCCCTTGTCTCACCCATGTCTCCATTGTCCTCATGTAGTCTTCCTGCTGGTTCACTGTGTGCCTGGCAAGCCAGGTTCTTACACAAGGGAAAGAGCTGTTTTGTTTATGAATATAAAAAACAGACTCAGACATACTTTGGCTCTGTGTGCCCGAAGGGGCTGTGGCCCTTAGTTAGACTGTTACACCTATGTTGTGGGGTGTCATGCTGCAGACATATAAAGTGGGATGGGCCTAAAGGATATCTCCTAATTAAAAAGGCTGTTAGGAAAGCCTGCTGGTCCGCTGTGCCTATTTACTACTATCTAAATATAGCAAAATGGTAGTTGATTTTGATAAAGAAGTAAAAAAAAAATTGTTAACTGGCCTCCCTCCCACTGACTAAGGAAGGCAGGTTACACATAGATGCACTCTGTTCGCCTCCTCTAATGGGGGGTACAGCAGCTGCTTCTGAAGGGCCAGCACGTGGCCTTCTCAAAAACCTTCCTTGGCCAGGGTTCTCTCTTCTTGCCAACTGGTGCCCACCGAGCCAGTGGGTGCTCTCAACATCTAGGCAAATGCCAAAAACTTCTCTTGGCGCAGACGTGCGCTGGCTTGCTGGAGGCAGCTGCCATGTGGAGAGGGCATGTCACCAGCTGCTAGGTCTCAGATTATCAGCATGGCTTTACAGCTGCTGGAGGTGGTGCCTGCCTGTAGCACTGAGGCTGGGACCAGTGGCTCTGGAGTGACCATTGTCTCCTCCCTTGCATAGACTTGGAAATTCTCCACTGAAACTGGAAGGCAGCACTTTAACCTGGCAGCAGGTTTTGGAGTTAAGTGTCTGAGGACAGGTTTTCTCATTTCTGCACCTCCACCCATGAGTAAGGCGGCAGATGTTTTCACAGAGCTGAAGAAGGCAGGTGCCCAGTAGTTCTTGTGGCAGCTGTTCACCTCAGTCCAGTCACCATGCCAGCTTCCACGGCCCTCATCAGTTGCACTTGGTAGAGGTTGTTTCCTCCATCCACAACTGTTGCTGACACTAACCACATTCTAGAGTTCATTATGCAAAGCTGTGTCTGTGGATAAGTTAATAGCTAGTTTTAAGCAATGAACTAGATACAGCCTTTCCCTCTTTCATGTAAGCCAAAGTGATTTCCCCACTTCTCTTTCTGCCTATCTGATCATGGTTTATATACAAATCAACACGATGGAAATTTACTCTAGGCTTTATGATGCTTTAAGATGCTGAGGCATGTAATCCTTTAAACATTTATTTCCTTTTTACTCATTTCAACCCCCAAATACTGCCACACCCACTTGCTCTAGAACATAATCATCAACTATTTAAGCTTTCACTATAACTTAAAAAATATATTCTGTGCTCAAAGACTAAAGGAGTCTTTTAACCCTTTGCACTCGCTTGCTTTTTTCTCAATTCCTTTATTCTACTCAGCATTTAATTTTTTAAATACCCCGGATTTTACAAAGCATGGCAGTAGAATAAAAAACTGGAGTTTCTTTTCATATAAACTTATTTATCTGGATTTTTTTAATATTTCAAATTATTGATACATTCAAAGAGTAATTTTAATCTCTATAATTTTTGCTAACTGTGTCAAGTCACACTGGACATCTGAGTGCAAAGGGTTAATAGGACTACTTTTGGTAATCATAAACTTGAAAAGAAGAATGTCATTTTCAAAATTTCATAAACCTTATGATCGTACTGATTCCAAATCCAAATCCAGAGCTATAATCTGCCTTTGTGATTGCAAAGTTCCATAGCTGTGATGTGACACACATTCCTAATATGGGGGGTCGAGCCATCATCTTTATGTACCTTCTCATGAAATATTTAAGTGATTCTGAAAGGTCTGGACACAATTTAAACCTTCTCAGAGGTTCTCTCATTTCTTCTTATTTTTTCTTCTTTCTTCCTTTTCTTCTCTCTCCTCATTTCTCCTTTCTTCTTCTTCTCTCTCTCAATCTATGTGTCAATCTCTCTCCACTCTCCCATCTCTTTCTCTCCATTTCACAGCGGGCTTCTTCCTTCCTACAGATTTTGGGAGGAAAAGAGGCATAAAGGTTCTCTACCGGCCTCAGACACTTGAAAGAAATCTGTCCTTTCCCTCTCCCCAAGTTAAAATACTTACAAATAATCGTAGATTCAGGGGCCATTCTGACATATCTGGCTCTTAAATAGTGTTGGCTGATGACCAGCCTAATTTAAATGTGTGAATCTGTGGTAGCTCCCGAATTTTTTTTACTTAAGATAGCCAAACACTGTTAGAAAAGGAATATAGCAAAGACATTAACTCTGAATTTAGGATTTATATGGATTGATTAACAGTATCTTTAGTCTATCCCTATTAAGTGGTATACGGGTATAAGGTGAGTGTGTGAGTGTATGTTTGTGTTTGCATGTGTTAGTTCACACTGTCAGGAAATACACTGATTTCAACGTAGCACTGATTTAGGCCCATGCAAATTAATTGATATTTCTATTTCTTCTAGAATATTCATTTGCCAATGTGTAATCTATCCATATGACCCTTTAATACACCACCCCACACACAAATAATAAAGTGTATTTTGGGTTCATGTGGTAAGCACTGTGACGGTATAAGCATTTTTTTTTAATTTCAGTGTTTCTCATTCTCAGTGGTCTTATGGCACCCTATTTCACAGGTGTGTGCTCCAGAGATTGAAAAGGCCAAATGATGGGGAAGAGCAGAGACATGGAGAAAGAAAGGAGGGACTTGAGAAAATCTGACAATTTACTAAAATAAAATGGCATCATTTCACTATTTGATAAAGAACAAACAGACCTAATCATTCATCATTTGGATCAGCTTTCATATATAGTTTCCAAATCCTAATCAAAACTTTTCTTTGGTGTCATAAAATAATGGAAGAGCCATGTATTGGTTTAGGGACCCTCAGAAGTAGACCCTGAAACAAGGATGACAAGTAGTTTATTCAGCAAGTTCAAGAAGTGTGAATACAGGAGTAGGGAATTGAGACAGGAAATGGGAGGATGCAAGTAGAACATGCATCATCAGGCCAGTTGTCACAGTGTGATGCTGGAGCCTGGTCTCACTGGAGGGCTCTGGAAGACAATGTGGAGCACACCTCAGAGTCATCCCAGCTGTGCGATAAGGAAACTGGGGTGCTTTTCCACCTACTCCGCCATGCATCACCTGTTTCTGGGAATCATTAATAATCCACCACTTCTGGTTTATTCGTGCATGGGCCAAGCTTGTAACCATGGCCAGAAAATGCCCTTGCACAGAGACTCCCAGGTATTAAAAACCCTCAGGCAAGAAGCTGCAGGTTTTTGTAGTAAGTAACCAGCTTTGAAAGGTGGATATTCAGAGGAGATGGGCACCAATACCTTCCCCTGTGAGAGTCGTGGACAGAGTTACTTCTTCGTATGTCTATATGATACAAGTTTTGAATCAAGGCTTCTCTTTGTTTTGTGTGTTTGGAAACTTTAAAACTATTATTGTTTTTGTATTTGTATTTAGGTATCTGAATTTATAACTTCAAAATGATCTTAGTAAATAGAAAGCAAATTATTTATCACAAAATCAGATGTGAAGTTACATTTTACTTGAAGTTTTCTGTAGACGATCATTTGAAATAGGAGCTTCCATAGGATGAGATTTAAAGATATTTTTCTATAATTTGTTTAATTATAATGTGCTTTAAAAATACTTTATCATATAAACCTTCAAAACAAAATGATTAATCACCTTCTGAAATATGTAGAAAATATCTCCTAAATGTCACTCTGAATTACCCCTTTTAGAGCTAAATTATAAAACAATGGCTTCTCCACGCGTGGAAATAAGGTTTCACCAAATATAAGATGCTCCTTATGGTCAATTTAACTTATTCGTGATTTAGGAAGAAGAAAACAAAGTTCCATTCATGACTACTTTAAAGATTTTAAGAAATTCTCCTAAATCATTTTAGCAATCAGACCAAAAGAAAGGCCTGGGATACCAAGGTTAGAGGGAATTTAAAAGTTCTACTCACACCTCAGCCCTGGCTGCCAAAGTCATATTTTTGCTGTGTGGTCTTCTACTCATGGATCCAATACTTCCCCCAACAGAAATCACCTCTCCTACCAACCCCAAGGGAGCCCATTCCATTTTTAATAGAAAGTTCTTCTTCACATGACACCATGTCTCTTCACCAGGATTTACTTATAGAATAGCACTTTCCATCAGCCCAGGTGTGTCTTCACCCTTGCCTGTCCTTTTTGTCTATGCCATTTGTTACTAGAAAATTTCCTCTTTCTTCCACTAGCTTTCAAGGTCCTTATTTAGGAGCCCCTCTCCTTGAAACCTTCTCTGACTACCCAGCCCATAGGATTTTTTCCTCCTCTACTTTCTCATAATAACATTCATGATCTGTGTCATTCGTTCATTTGCCCATTATTTATTGAGCACTTCCTATCTACCAGGCACTGTTCTAGGTACTAGGGACATAGGAGCATATGACCCAGGCAAGTTTTACACTTATAGAAGATGCATTCTAGTAGGTGAGATCTGTAGTGAAGAACCAAAAAATTTCAGATATAAGACCTATGAAGCAAATAAAACACGATAATATGGTGGTTTTCGTAGCCCGTATATCTTTTACCACCCATCCCCTATTTTTATTCTAAACTCCCTACAGCAAGTATATCTTCTTTTATTTATTAGCATTTATGTACCACAAAGACCCAAAAATATTTATCAACCTATCTTCATAACTATAGAATACTATTCTAAATGGATAGTAGATTTAATCAATTTGGGATTTATGTGAAGTTGTCTTAAATTGATAATGCTATAATTACATTTGATATTGAATGGGAGGACACATTTTCCCACTTGAGGAAGTCTAAATAAATGTCACAATGTTGGTAGATTTCCTTACAGGGGTTAACTACTAAAGCTAGCATGGAAATGTATGAACCAGTTTCATTTTCAACTCTCTGTGCTTAACTCCTTTTGGAATCCAGAAAGATTTTCCTAGCCCTTAATTGTCCTCCAATCTCTGTTGACCCCTCCTAATCCACCTCTATCAGACCCTTATCAGTTCCTTTAGAAAGACCTGAAGGGTTAAGTCACTTATTTACACCTAATTACACTCAACCCTTTGTTGTTTTTTGTGACCGATAAAAAGAAGTATCAGATCCTAGTTAATGTATATACTGTCTATAGTACCTAACAATGACACAGGATGACTAATAAAAGGGGGGAAAGGCTCTATTTATCAGCACGGAATTGTTCTCTTTGGATTATCATGAGGCAGCTAACTTTGCCTAACTCAGAGAGTTAAACCTTATTTGTAAATGCTGGGGTGTGTGTGTGTGTGTGTGTATGTTACTAATTGCTAACTATACCAGCTCCTGAATTAATATTTGGCAACATCAACATTCATTGTATAATGGAGGAGCATGGTCCAAAGGAGTTAGGCATGCCCTCTCCAAACATCAACCTACAGGCCGGGCGTGGTGGCTCACGCCTGCCTTCCTAGCTTTCTGGGAGGCTGAGGCGGGCAGAAAGCTGCTGCTTCAGGGGTTTGACACCAGCCTGAACACAGCCTGAGCACAGTCAGACCCCATCTCTAAATCTAAAAAAAAAAAAAGTAAAAAAATACATAAACATCAACTTACAGCTACAAAATAAAGAATAGGTTATAATTACAACTATCTTACAGGGTTGTTTTTGAAGATTAGGAGAGAAAATATAAATAAAGCACCAAGTGGATAATAAATGTTGAATAAATTCCTTCCATCTTCTGTAGTTTACCTAACCAAATTACTCATTCAACTGGTCACTCAGACTTTGGTTAATAATTAGCTAAAGAGGAACAATGTGGGATTTAAAAAAAAAAAATTCAGTCCACTAGGTTTAGTTTTATGCATGGATAGAATAGGTACTTACCATTTTATCACAGTTCTCCAATTCAAAAATTTCCTCCCTAAAGACCTGAAATATTTACCATTGTAAAGTCATCACACTGTGTTGTTATTTTTATTTACTATATCTACTACTCAAATTTTAAATATTAAAATATAAAGTATTAGTCTACTGATGCATTAGCCACTCTGCATAAAGGAGTTTTTTAGAGATTAATAAAACAGAAAATCAGTATATTTTAAACAGTAATTAAAAGAAAATCTGGTAACATGGCCACTACCTCCACCCCAAACTTATTTTGGCTTTCACAGCATTGGCCAGTCAATATATTTTTTTAAATTTTGAGGGCCAAGTGCACTGGGGCTCACACCTTTAATCCTAGCACTCTGGGAGGCTGAGGCGGGAGGATTTACTTGAGCTGAGGAGTTTGAGATCAGACTGAGCAAGAGTGAGACCCCGTCTCTACCAAAAAAAAAAAAAAAAATTTAATCAGGCATACTGGCAAGCGCCTGTAGTCCCAGCTACTCGAGAGGCTGAGGCAGGAGAATCACGTGAGCCCAGGAGTTTGAGGTTGCCGTGAACTATGAGGACGCCACTGCACTCTAGCCGGGCGGTAGAGTCAGACTCCGTCTCAAAACGAACAAACAAAAAAACAAACAAATTTGAATTAGCACTGCAATTTAAAATGGAAAGATTGCCCATAAAATTTCACACTTCTCTTTACACTTGAGAAAAGTTGGCTATGTTGAGCTGTCATTTCTGGGAAAGAGAGCAAGCTAAACAGCGGCTGCCTCCTTCCACTGTTTGCATTTTCAGTGTTCCTGGCCCCAACAGTCCTTACTATTCTAACATTGAGGACAAATATGAGTTGTTGTCCATAATCATTCCAAAGCTGTTTTTTTGTTTGTTTTTTTTCCCTTATACACAGCCTGCTTCCCTCCTTGACAACACAGCTTGACTTCTGAGACAGAGAGAGGCCAAGGTGGCAAGGGGGAGCAGAGAAAGTAGAGCATTTTTTCTAAGAGAGCCACCATTTTAACAGATCAGTAACTAACAACACTGTATGGACATGATTGCTAAATCTCTTATGAAAATATACAAAAACAGAAATGCACAAAGGAGGTAATCTGAAGGTGGTATCTTTTTCATATGGTCCTTACCTTACACCTAGTGGGCAAGCCTGAAGGCAGAGGTTCTTGCTTCATCCCCACCTGCGTGCCCCCTGCGTACCCCGAGAGCCACCTGGATACCTTAGAAGCAGGGTAGGAGGTGTGGATGAGAACAGGTCTATCAAAACACAGGCCTGTCAAGACCAGAAAGAGAAAGTCACACTTTTGACCTTACAGTTTGCCTTGGGCTGACACCAAGGACTCAGTCAATACTAAATTCAACTTCCATACACCTCCAATTTCCCTCATGTTTTTTCCTGGGTCACTCAGTATTTCAAGATTGAGAAACTGAACCACATCTAATCTTTTATTAAAACACAATTGAAGATTATTAGAAAAGTTTATTAGTCAATAGTAAAAAGCTACTTAGCTTTCTTAAAGAGTAGCTTTTTGCAAATATCTGATTACCCCAATAAAAATCTTCAAATGGTTCAATGACCCTTTGTCATGTGTTGAGTGTCGCCTGAAAGAAATAAAGGAAGGAAGGGAGTATAATATTAATTTTGTATTTTTTCCTAAACATTTATTTTTGGAATGCCTGTCACTTTCTATCAATGTCTGAAAATTCATGGATTTCTATTAATCTTCATTGATAATTACATTTGAAAGTATCTAGCAGTCACATCCCACACGACAAATTATTTTAAACTCTTAATGACAGTCACAAAATTCTGTTTTTTTCATTTTCCCTGAGAACATTCTGTTAAACTGTTCCTAGTTCTTAACCTTAAAGGCACACAGAAAGTGTTTCCTCTAGAGCCATAAATATTCTTGAGTCAGAATCAGAATGAAACAGTTGTGATTAAATTTTATTCTTTCCATAATCATAATGATTGAACAAAGGGAGACACTGTCTTAAAGAGTTACCATTTATTGAGTCCTTGACTGTGTGTACTGCTCTTTTAAGAATTCTACCTGCATTATTTAATTTAATTGTCCCAACCACCTTGATTTCATCCACTTTACAATTGAGGAGACTGAGGCACAGAGAAGTAAACCAATTTGGTGGATTAAGGTACAAATTGGGATTTATACTTTAGCAGTCTGCCTCCAAGATGTTCCTAACCATAATCTGTCACACTGCTTTCTCTGCGGACAAGTGTTAGCCTCAGGCCTTTGGGATCCATTTAAAGATGGAAAATATAGTTACATCGTGTTATAATTTGAGAAGCAGAAAGACAGGACCACCATTTTCTGCAATTCCATAAGCACAGTTCACATTGTGATTTGTGTAAATGGTACTCCCTGGAGTTGTGCAGTGTGCAGTTCACACAGACATGTAGTGGCCTTATTAAAAAGATCCCTCACACAAGAGTTTGTTTACTCCTCATTCCTTTAAATGATTCTTACTGAGATTGGCTGCCCCCGAAAAACAGCTTCTACTTAAGGTCTTTCCTCATGCTAGGATCAAAGATCAACATTAAGTTCCCATAAACATTACACTTAATCCAAAGACTGCTAGGCAGTTCCTTGGGTGAATTAAACCTTCTACAGCCTTTTCTTCTGTTTCCTGTCATGTCAAACCATAGTGGCAGACAAACGTTATCAGAAAAGATCTCTGAGGAGCTGGAGGCAGGCTGCTCTCAGGTCGAATTCACTGGGATAGGTGAACGTGGTGGTGACCTTTCCATGATGCTGCCGCGCTTAGTGTGAGATGGTGACTCACCATCCTCCAATGTGACACATGGCGACCTTGCAGCCGGATACTGCCTTCAGTGGTGTGTGACTCCCACTGAGTCGGAGAGTAGCTCAAGCATTGAAATTTGACCTCATGGCTACCTGCACATGTACCCAGCCCGCTTACAGAAGGCGCAGGAACTCCTCTGCATTAGGAAAGCCTTATTATTTCCATTACAGGGCCTATTTAGGTAAGAACAGCAATAATGAAGAAAAAAACATTTGGTTATTCAGACCTCTGTTGAATATCCTGTTCTATTTGCAAAAGAATACATTTCACATATTCTTAAAAAACAAAGTGCATTTCAGAGAAAAAATATTGACCATATCCACTGAGCAATTGAGCAGAATGAGAGTCAGAGTTGTAAAATCTGATACACCTGTTTTACTGAGGGCTCAAATCTTCTTTTCATGTTTCAAGTTTCTCTAATTGGAGTAGGAACCTAACCCCAAATTTAAACTACATGCCTGGGATTGAGTGAAAAATGAATGATCTTCCTGTTCTTTCATAAGGACTCTCACTCATACTGTTGGGGCCACCAGCAACTCCATGTTTCCCAGACTCTGTCTTAGTCACCAAGTCAATAGCACAGGAGATTTAATAAAAACCAGGCAACCATAATATTGTTTTAGTTCAGTCATTCAAGTAACCAAACCCTTGACTCATTATTTTACAATCTCATGTGTTCATTATTTTAGAGGAAATCAGAAAATAGCATTTTTCTTCCCAACTAAACTCTTAGTTCATCTAAGGAGACAACGACAATTTAGACTTCTTTTTTTTATCATCTATAATACTGAGTATGAGCTGGATTATGAGTAAACACCTGCACAGTAATGCTTAATTCCTTACTTCACCTCATTAGCAAAGTAAGGTAACTTATAATTGTCGAGGTAGTACAGGAAATAGCACACACTATCTGGAAATATTAAATACATCTTCTTGCATGAATCACTTCTTACTAGAATTCCCTTTCCTCCCAAATGCCACCTCCAGGGTTCTTGTTCATAGCAGGCACTGTGTGGTCCTTAGGACCTAGAGCATATGAGCTTCTTAAGGGGCTGTAAAAATGTTTGAGAACTGAAAAATGAAATAATTGACTCCAAAATACAAAAAGAAAACTGCAAAATCAAGATTAGTGTTTAATTAAATATTCAAAGCATAACATTATATCAACTGCAATAGTTGTCAAGTGAGTATTCATAAAAATTTTACTAAATTTGAAAGAAACTTACATGCTGACTTTTGTTCATTTTGAAAGTATTCACAAGCATGCTGAATGATTGCAAAGAAGTCAGAGCCAGTCATTAGTTACATGAGTTGAATAGTAGTCACATAGTCTCGAAAGCAAAATTATAAGGACTCTTTCTAGATTTTTATAGTAAAAATAACGTATAATGTGGAAAGTGAGTCCATTTTAATATGTTGGATATGGTAAGTAGCGAGATATACATTAAGTATTGAAACAGCTCTGCCTAAGCTAGTTGCCATTTGCAAGATTGTTGTTTTTAAAATAGCTTGTGTTTATTTTTTAATTTTTATGTTTTTAATCATTGTACTTTAAAATAATTCTAACGTACAGTTACTATAAGGTAACTCTTAAGGAAAAAGTTAACTTTGCAGAGAAGCTTGAGAGTCAGATACGGAGTAACTTAAATCCTAGAGGAATCTGACTCACTGAGGACCTGTCAGCTGAATGAAGGCTTAAATTTCAGGGACTTGGGTGGGAGAGCTTTTTCATATTCTTTCCCCATATGGAATAACAATCTGCCCTGAAAATAGAAAGTATTTTGGCATTATCTATTCTAGCTCATTTGCCTTCAACTTTCCATAAAGCAACTTCTGCCAAGTACCATACTTCAGACTTGACTTTTTTGCAAAAATATCAGACAAAGCACTCCTTTTAAGAACACAGGAAACATCCTAGAGCAGTTCCTCTGAAAAATCACAGTTCTATGTTGTTTGTGAGTAGGTTTTTAGAGGTAGCTCCATGCTTGGAGTGAACATTCTGTCTTTCTCCTTGGAAGAACACAGATTAATATACAAGTCAGATTAAATAACATGTAAGTCTACTTTCCTATCCCTTACACAGGAGCTATCCATTCAAAAAATTTTTTTAACTAAAAATATGATACACTCATAGAAATCGTTTTTGAAAAAGGAAGATAACTTCATTTCAAGGAGAGAAACAACATAGTAAAATAAAATGCATTTTTTAAAAAAGTTATTTTTCAATACCACATGTATGTATACAGTGGCATCTAGATACTTGAAATATTTGAAAATCATGATTCCTAGAATAAAAACAATGATTAACTTTTAATGATTTCAGTGTCATCTGAAAAAAAAAACTGGGATGATAAATTCATCCATCTTAATCACAGAATTGCTTAAACAAGTTTAAAAGAATTATCCTCCTATTCAGATGCTACTTCCAATGCTATTTGTTTAGTCCTTCAAGTCCTGATTTTCACAGGTGATACTTGGCTTTGGTAATCTAAAGTCCCAATTTAAGACGATGCACATGCTCATTAACCTCCTGCAGATGTGTTTCCTAGACTGTTTGGTGGAGAAAATAATAGTACCTAGCTGATGAGCTTGTTTTAAATGTTAAATGAGAGAACATACGTGGAGCATCTTACACAGTTCCTGGCACATGGTGAACACTGGATAAGTGGGAATTCTTTCTGTTATCTTCAGATCCCCTCCTCTGGAGGCAGAAGGCCTGAGTTCTGACTTGCTTCTTCCACCACATTGGCTAGGGAAGCACTCCATGTGCCTCAGTTCCCTCATCTGATAAATGGCCTTCACAAAGCCTTCATGTGGCTGATATAAACATAAATGTACTAATGCATGTGAACCACTTATTAGTGGTTCCAAATAAGGTTCTTAGACCATTGGCCAGATTACAGCCTTTACATCCAGAGAAACAGCCATCTCATTCATAGGCAGAATGGTGACAGACTTTGGCAGATTTTATGAGATGCCACAAGCACCCTCCTCATTTTCCTGCCAACATGTGGGGAAACTCTTCCTGGAAAAGTCATTCCTTTGAACTGAGCTTCCAAAAGGTCCCTATTCGAATTCAAATATTCTGTCTGGGTTGAATAGCACATTGCATAATAGTTTCTCCAGATTAAGGCCATTTCTCCTAAATACTTAGGAAAAAATCTCTTCCTTCTTAACGATGATGCTAGGGTCGACTCAGTGCCTGCCTAAGACTTCTTCCAGAATATTTTCTTATTCCAACTAGTTGCTGTTTCTTTGGGAGAATATTTGTTGGTTGTGAAGATACTGTAAGAACCCCTTTTTTAGCAAAGAAGGAATCTAAAGTAACGTTTAAGGATAGAGGCTTATGAAAAACAAGGCAGAGGCAAGACTCAATTTTTGAAATCTAATTCTAGCCATGAAGCAAATGCCACAAAAGGGCACAGGAAGAAAATTTGTAAAAGGCTTATCTGCTGTTGTTGACCAAGGATTTAGTCTGTTGTTAAGCAGACACCCCACGAGCCAGATATTGTGCTAGATGCTCTGAATACAAAGACTAAGTCCCATTGCCTGTTTTCAAGGAACTCACAGCATTATGAAGGCCCAAGCGTCTTTTGAGGGCCAGACCCTGGAAAACAGGGATGGTAAAACAATCCCTTCCCCTAGGAGTTTCCAGTTAGTGGCTTACAGTTAGCCAAATGAAGAAAGGATCACCATATGGTGTTGACAAATACTCTTGAGAGGAATTAGGAGAAATCTAGAGGTTTGCATGGCTAGGTACCTAATTCAGACTGCAAAGCAGCAGGACTGGAGGAGTAGCCCAAGTTAATTCCTGACAAAAAAATGAGAGGTAAAAGAGAAAAAGGATAGTACTGCCAGAGAAACATATGCAAAGATATGAGAGTGATAGAGAAGAAGGAATTCTCATTTAATCCCAAAGGAACTGTAGGAGGATGATAGGTGTGTGTATTGTCCTCATTTTGCAGAAGGCGGTGTTGAACCTTAACGAATAGTGTATTTTCGAAGGTCACACAGTCGAAATCAGTGCCTGAACAGTAACTGTGGGACTTGAATGCCCTTGTGATTTTCACTGTGAATTGCCATATACTATAAATGCATTACAAATAAGTAAAAAACAACAATAATAATCAAAATTAACCCACAGTGTTCACAGATTGAATCAAGCCAAGGAGACTGAACTTCTGAGTTTTTCTTGGAATTCATTGGCCTTTACTGATGCTTATGTTAGATCTGAGTGGGAAGTATACTCAGCAGGGAAGAGGGAAGGTGAAAGGCTGTGTAGGCAGGGAAAACAGCAGATTTGGGGCAAGGTGTGTAAGATTGTGTGGCTGCCATTACAGGGTAGGAAAGATTAGTTGTCAAGGACAAGGCTGAATAGTAGATTGCATCTAAATAGTAGATTTTATTTAACACATAACGAAGGCTAGAATTGACTCTGCAAAGAATAGGAAGGTGGAAGCGTTTTAATCAGAGAATTTAACATTCGAACATTTGTCCTTGAACGATGAACCAGAGATAACGTGAAGAACAAATTTTAAATGTATAAAATGGGAGTCAGGAAAACTATACAGTCTGTTATGTAAAGGGAATCTGGGTGCTAGGATCTAAAGTAGGACAAGAACACAAAACGATTATTTTAAATCAAATACTAATGTATTACTAGTATTAAATAGTGGCATACACTTTTAAGGTTTAAAGTTGCTTTCCTCTATATCTCATTGATTTATCTTTTAAAACTTATTTTAATAGTAAATATTATTTACTGAGCCCTTACTATATGCCAGATACTTTGCTAAGTTTTACATGTCCTTTTTAAATTTTCACAAAACTCTACTTTGTCTTCATTTAATAGCTGAGGAAACTGAGGCTGAGAGAAGGTTCAACATCAAACAGCTAGTGGTTAGTGGAGTTTGGATTTACACCCAGGCAATCTGAGTCCAAAGGCCACTTCTTAATCTGATCCTGTATACTCTTCATAATTAGTAGGCATTGTCTCAAAGAATAATAGACTACTGACATTAAAGAAAATTTATTTGTAATTTGTGTAAAAGAGAAATTGCCTGAATTGCCAGGTTTATTTTGCCATTACTTTTAACATGTACAGGGGAAATGTTAAATGTAAATTAAATGGCCCTGATGAAAATTTGCTTTCAAATAAATCAATTTTCTTCATTATCTATTACATCAGAGGTTAAATTATTATTAAAGCACATTCTATGTGCATTTATTTTGGATAGGTTGATTTTCAAATCTTATTTTAATGAAAACTTCAATTTATCTCACAGTGTTAGAAACAAGGGCTTCATTAGGCACTGTGTTTTTCCATTTGTTTTATCTCTTTCAAAAAATCTTTTAAAAATTATTTTTATTAATTTAAACTAATTTAAAAAGTTTCCTTTTTCCCTTGAGATAGATATATAGAGTTAAGAACCACTTGATTAAGCACAGGGAAATACTATAAATTTGAAATAAGAACTAAACTAATAATATGAGCAATCAGGATATGCACTGATAATATTCAAATATATTTAAACCAAAAAAAAGTAAAAGAATGATTAAAAAAAAAAGATGTTGGTGAAGGCAAAAATATTTTTGCTCTTAACTTTGTCTAAGCCAAGCAATACTTTGTAAAGAATCAATGATTGATAAGGTGAGTACATTTATTTCTCAAGGTGAGAATTGTTGTCTTCAAACCTTGTGCTTCCAGTGATTGGTTTTTCTCATTAAGAATGAGACATCTAAACCAAAATTGACTATGAGAGTCTGAATCTACCACTGAAACGTAATCTTTATGATTTCACTTATATGGAATGTCAACAAGTAGTCAAATTCATAGAGACAGAAAGGTGAAGGGTTGTTAGTGGCTGGGAGAAGAGGAGATTAGGAACAGGATTTTTAAATGGGTACAAGGTTTTCAGTTTGGAAAGATGAAAAAGTTCTGGAGATGAATGGGGGTGATGGTTGTACAACAGCGTGAATTTGCATTGATGCTGTTGAACAGTACACTTAGGAGGGGTTAAAATGTAAATTTTATGTTATGCATATTTTACCATAATAAAAATATACTGAATATTGGCCTATACTTAGAGAGAGTTGACATATAGTCATTTGATAAAATTTTTTTTAAATACTTATACTTAGATAGACCTAGCAAATTCATTACTTTTGAAGTAAAATTTAGATATCTAGCTTTAAAAAAGTGGAGAAAAGATCTTCCTACCCCATTTTTCTCAAAATAAATAAATAAATAAATCACTTAAACCTATAATTAGTACAAAACCCAAAAAGTTACATTCCATATTTGAGGAAACTAATGCCTGTAACTCTAAGCCACAATGCACAAAGATAGAAGTGGATGGAGAAAGTGCAATAACTTAACCAAATAAGCAGATGATACTAAAGAAAAGCAAACTGAGCTGCCCTTGGTACCCCAGAAAGTACTTTGGAAGATCATTTGTTAGCCAGTATTACCTAATGAGGTGATCAAAATGCCATCTGCTGCGTACATAACAGCAAACCACTAGTACTCAATGTTTTGAGGATGGCTCAAGACCTTATCACACTTTATGGCTAACAGACTCATGATATTGTCATATATATCCTCATCACAGTATTTATGCTTAAAAATTAGAAACAAGGACAGTGAAGTCAGATTGCTTAATCCTGAATATCTTGAAATTCTAAAATTTGCTGGCTGTGAAGCATGTCCATCCTTATGCCAGTAATAATTTACATACACCATTTTTATTGAATATTCTTTCATTGCCACTGTCCAAATAAAGAGGAAAAATGGCTTAAAAATAATTCCAAGAACTTGGTACTAAGTAGCACTTTTTAATATCTCTCTCTCTCTCTCTGTCACACACACACACATAAACACACATGCGTACTCACACATATCATGAAGAGCAAGCTTCGAAATGAGATACACTTGGGTCCACATTATTGGCTTTCCTTATTCATAAAATTGACATTGTCACATCTTCCTTGCAGGGTTGTTGTGATATATAAATAAGAAAATATATATCATACTTAGTATTTAGTGGGTAATTAATAAAGAAGACTGATTATTATTATTCTAACCTGATATTTTACAAAAGAGGTAGGAAATCTGAAGGTAGGAAACCTTCAAAATATAATACTCTGGCCTTCTCCTTGAGAATTAAGGAATTTAGCTCCAAGTGAGATTCATGCCAATAACAAAGTCTTTGAATCCATTTGTACCCCTAGTGAGTGTAACAAGATAAAAAAGACTGCTAGAAACTGCCTCAAAATTCCCCTCTAGATAAGGAAAACACCGTATTATTTCTCAATAATGAGGAAATACTATAAGAGTTCAAAGTGACTTTTTCTCATTAGAGTACAATGTAGAATACTAGGAAACTATAAAAACTGCAATCCCATTGTCCTTTTCCCTATAAAGTCAGTTTTGACATGTCTGCAGTCCTTAATTTAAGCACATGTGACAGGCCTGAACATTTAATTAGTTTATAATATGGTTCTAAGAAATCTGCTCATAACAGATTGGAACGTGTAGACTGTCTATTATAATCTGAAAATAGGAATTTACTTAGAGGACAGAAGATTTGATAGTAGGCAGAGTATTTCAAAGTAATAATATCTTAGAAGGCCTGGGTTGTATAGTAAAATCACTCCTTAACACCTCATACCATTGTTTCAGTTAATGTTTCATGTTTAATTCACGGTTCTTAAAAAATCTCATTCTTCTCATAAGTCATGCTCACAGTTGAATAAGAGAAAGGAAAATCACATTTTAGGGCACACACAATCTACCTGCATGCTTTGATGCTTTCCATGTGCGTGTTATCCACCTTGCTTTGTGGGCACCATTCATGGTATGAGAGAAATTTTGATACTATTTGTACTCTTTTTGTTCTGTTAACACTTGCTTGTATTTCTAGGAAAAAATATAACCAATATATCAAACTTATTTACAAAATAAAGTTAACTTTTAAATTTAGGTTAAATTTTTTAAAAGTAGGCCAATGAAGAAAAATCTCAAATAATGTTATAGGTAAAATGCTAATACAGAAAAAATTGTGGAGATGGTGTCTACATGACTGAAGTTTGGGAATCATAATGTTACATTGTGGTTTGATTCAACAAAATATATATAGATGGATGACTCAATTAACTTACACATCTGTGATACCATTTATTGAAATGTGGTGACAATAGGAAAGTAGAAAGTAATCTATACAACATTATGCAATTCAGTACATCAGGGAAATGCTGAGAGATAATAGCAGCTTCTAGACCAAACATATGTTCTTTAAAGCCCTACAGGCAAGGGCCACATGGTCCCTAAAGTCCAGTCTCCTCTTATTCAGGCATCCTTGTCACCTGTACAACACTGTACGCTGTGTACTAAAAGGAATTTGGATGGCAGTGCCATATCTGCTCCATTCTGAGAAGCTTTTCATAGGAAAAACTATAAAACATTATTTCAGAAATTTTCATGTAAAAAGTTGCCTTAAAATAGAGAAAACACTGTGGTATTAAAAACTATTTGCTTTTTAAAAACTCTATTATTACCTTAAACATTAGGAATAGAAGCAAAATTTAAATATAAATCTAAATTCTATTTAAATATATTATATAACATATTATAATATGTAATTATATTAAATTTAAATATAAATCTCAGTAGCCTGATAATATTGTACATCTTTCTTTCTCTGTAACAGCAAGCTTGATGTACCAATCCAAAAAATTTTGAGTATTCCTGTTAGTTGAATACATTGTCAGATTCTCCACTTAAACTTGTTTTTAAGGGGTTCGGGGATGTTATATTAGGCTTTATGAGACTGTTATACAGTATTTAGCAGACACCCAATAAATATGTTAAAGTTTTCAGAGAAAGATTCCTGGAATGTGTAGAACTTTGAGCCAGTAAGTGGGGCTGCACTAACCTCTTAAGTGTGTGCAACAGAGAAGGGCCTGGCGGCAAGCTAAGTCATCTCACTGGGACAGAGAACCAGGGGAACAGTAGACCACAGGGCTGATTATTTTTGGAGAGTTGAATATTCAACATTCAAACATTACTGTATTAGTCTGTTTTGTGTTGCTATAAAGAAAATACCTGAAAATGAGTAATGTATAAAGAGAAGAGGTTTATTTGGCTCACAGCTCTGCAGACTGTACAAGAAGCATGACACCAGCATCTGCTTCTGGTGAGGGCTCCAGGTGAGGGCTCCAGGGGGCTTCCAAGCCAGGTGGAAGGTGAAAGGGAGCAGTTGTGTCACCTGGTGAGAGAAGGGGCAAGAGAGGGAGGAGTTGGTGCCAAGCTCCTTTAAATAACCAGCTCTCATGTGAACTAATAAAGTGAGAACTCACTCATTGTGGGAAGCCACCAAGCCATTCATGAGGCATCTGCCCCATGACCTAAACACCTCCCACCAGGCCCCATCTCCAACACTGGGGATCAAATTTCAGCGTGGGATTTGGAGGGCCAAACATTCAAACCATATCAATTACATTCTGTGATCATTGTTCTTTTTATTTCTGAAATGGCAACCCAGAAGATATTTGGTAGACCTTAACATGAAAGAGAACACTATTTCAAATAATATGTAGCTGTTTAATTGTATTTGGTTTGCTTTTTTTCCTTCCTTTTCCCACAATAAAATTACAAGGAGAAAAAAAGTTAAGTCTCCTCCTCTAAGCCCCCCTTCTTCCCCCTGCAAAAGCGAGTAGTCTCACAATCCATCTTTTAAATTTCTAAAAATATGTGATCAGTTAACCTGCTTTAAAGCCACCAGCAATATACTAAACATGGGACAGTGCTAAGAAACTGTGAATGTCCCTGGGGAGACATAAGAAAACGGAAAAGCATAAGGAGATAACTATGTGGAAAGCAGTTTATTGGCATTGACCTTAAAAAGCCTGAGAGTCACTGAAAGAAAACTAAATCACAAATGCACCTTGAAGTGTGACCAGGGAAGAGGTGAAGGGTGTATTATAATAAGCAACCAGAGGCTCTGGCGGACGCCTTACTACATTAATTTTCCAAGTTGTTTGGGTGGGTCACAACTGCACTCCAACATCCTGTCTGCAAATGCTAAATAAATACCAAGTTCACGTCAGACTAGAGAACCAACGTACTAACTAATGTCATTTAGTCAATCGGAATGCTTAAATTATGTTCACTTGGTAATTCATATCCAAAATAATTGAAGTTGCTACACCCAGAGAAATATATATCCTCTGTGCAAATGTTCAGAGATAGGCAGGGTGTTCAAATGTTCCTTCTGTTTGTTAAGAGTTATTGGAGTCAGTTTAGATTATATTCACTATAATAGAAGTTTTTATTTCAGATGTAGGAGGCTATGCAGGTTTTAGCCTTCAAAATAATAAGAGATGTTGACATGCTATAGAGCTTCATTCCTTACTAAAGAGCTGTTAAGAATTAGCAAACCTAGAGTCTTTGTGTATAGAGATGAATAAAATTTGCATATCATTTTTAAAAAATAAGGTTCAGAAAACATTGTGCAAGGGAACAGCCTCAGTACATGTAGCCACTTGTCCAGCAATAATACATTAGATTTTTCAGTTTAAACATTCCAGCACGTCCTGATGCAAGGATGCCTGTTACACTCTGCTGACTTACTAAGAGGCAGTTTACAGTTCTACAACCAACCCCAAAGCATGACATTTCATTAAATGCGCTCAAAATGAACAGCTGCTAAGTCCTCAAGTCCTCCCAACTTTGCTTCTGAAGAGAAATTTTAGTTTTAGCGCGCCAGTCCGGTGCTTTGGAGAAAATGACTTCTCATTTCTTTCTTTCTTTTTGGAAAACAAACAACTCAACGGCAAGGGGTGTGTTTCTTATAAAGGTGCTCACGGAATCTTACTGTGAATAACACAGACACCTCATTTTCCAGAGGAGGAAATGGTTTTACAAGTTTTGAGAGGTCTCGCGTCTGCCTGGCTGGCTTACAGGGCTGGTCTCTGGAGCCGGTCTGTCCCTTCCCTTTCTTTGTAAGTCTCAGCAATTGACGAGGCAGGGGCGGGCTTGGCTTTTTTTTTTTTTTTTTTTTTTTCCTTTCTCACTACCCTGTGATGTTTTGAACTGCCTTCTTACAGACGTCATTCAGCCCTTGAGGAATAGTTTCTGCCTGGTGAGATTGAATGATAGCTCTCATTCACAAAGCCTTGGATTCTAAGCAGGGGACAACACAACGGAAATTACATTCATGGGTAAATCTGCCCACCCTACTGAAGTGTGGAGAGCTTTGACCCTTTGCTGACTCCTCTGCTCCACGGAGAAGAGTGCTTTCCTGTGGTTGCCCTGAAATGGAACTTCCTTGACAGCTCTCCCGTGTTACAGTTCTTCCCGGTCATTTTCTTTCCCTTTTTCTCTACCTGAGTACTTTTTAGTGCTGAGAACCTTTAAACCTGTTATTATGGAATTGCAAAAAAGAAGAGATCAAGTGACTCTTTCACTGTGCTGGTGTCCCTTGTGACCCAGAGGAAGAAAAGATTCAAAATTCAGTTCCTCCCTTGGCATTGCGAGACAGAAAAAAAAAAAAAAAACTGTCACTTCCGAACAGCCTAGTCCTGGAGTAAATTCAGTCTGAAGGAGGAGAGTGCTCCTGCGAGTTAGAACCCTCCCTATGAGCCGGGCTGAGGGCAGGAGGTGGACCTCGGGAAAACTGGATTTCTTCAAGCAGCCTTCCCTGAAGATGGAATGTATTTAAAGCTTATTTGTAGAAAGACAGCTGAAATGTATTAATCAGAATAGTTGAAGACTTTTTTTCCTTTTTTTTAATTTTTTTTTTTTATTTTTCAAAATGAGCATTATTATGAAGCCAAGATCCCGATCTACAAGTTCCCTAAGGACTACAGAGGCAGTTTGGTAATGTGCTTTTCTCTCCTGCTTCTCCCCTTTTCCCTTTTAAGATTGACATGTGCTTGAGTATTTAGTAATTACTGATGAGGTGTGTGATGTTGAGGCTTTGTGAAGCAACACTGTATTGGTGGCTCTTTCATTCTCTATTATATTCCCAATCTCCTCTGCTCTAATCAAAGGGGTGCTCACATTTTTTTTAACTCCCTGTGGATGATAGCAATTTATCTGATGATAATTTTTTTTTTAAAGGAGAAAAGAAACTTGCAAATATGTTGGGAGTTTTGAAAATTTTTCCTTGCCGTTTTTCACTGTCTGATTTGGTTGCTTGTTTTCTCATCTTTTTTGTTTGCTGTAAGCAGGCTGGTTGGTGGTTGACAGGCTTTGCCCTTATCTTTAGAAGCAATACCTTAACTTTTGGCACAGATGTGTTAGAAATTAATAGTGTTATTCATATTTAATCATATACATGAAACCAACTTGAATTTAACTGTGTGGCTAAATGTATATATCAAGTTACTTATCACTTAGTCATCTCTTATGTTTTATTTTGTTACTAATATTCCCTAGTTATTTTTTAGTAATTTTAATGTTTTTACCCTAATGAAAAGTATGTTCATTTCTATTTATTCTAATATTTATTCTACTATTTTCTCAATGCTGATCTGATATGCTCATAAACATATGGCATGGTCTGTAAGGAATATTTTTCCAACAAAGTAACTTTTGTGTCTTGAATAGCTATTTACACAATACTTTCATGGCTATTTCAGAGGTTAATCTTATTTTGTTTATCTTAGTAATTGATTATAAATAAATAACTAACCTCACTTCTTTGAAGTGGAAATAATCATGCTTCAGATAGGAGAAATGAAGGCAATGATTGAGGGGAGGTGGCTAGGGATAGGATAGAAACAGGCAAGCAGAGTGTATTATGCAGTATCATGTGAGCAGGCAAGCGCTCATGTAAATACTCAAATTATTTGCGTAAGGAATTCGGCCCCTGTTTATGTGGATGGGTTATCCTTTGCTGTTATTGTACTGGCGTTTCATAATAGACCGGAAGCAAGAATTGTCCTTTTAGTAGTATTTTTGTGAGTTTTAATAAGTTAGAGATGAAGATTTTGTCCATTAGGTTATGTGTCATTCCTTATTAAAGAATACATTTAGTAAAATCTTCTTTGAGTTTATTTAAAGTTTGTATCTGCAAATAAATATGTAAAGTCCTTTTTTCCCAAACAATAAATACTGGAAAATACTTAGAATCCTTTTATGAATTACCATAGCTAATATGAAACTCTGATGTGAGTAACCAAAATTCATAACATAAGTGAATTTTACTCATTTTTGATGTACACCCTATGGGAAAAAAGAATATAATATTTAAACAAATAGTATTAAACCAAACTATTTCCTTTTTTGCCTAAACTGCTAGGAGACTTATTTTCAAATTTGGCAATAATTAGTTCACTTTAGGAGGCTACTAACATTAATACCCTTTGCTCCTCTGAGATTGTCATAGTCTATTTTTATCCATAACTATTCTATTTTATTGTTTTAAATTATATGAGATATTTTCATAAATAAGTAGGGCCACAATTTAAAATACATATTTTAAAATATCGATTTGTTAATGTGTACGTTGTTCCATTTAACTGTAAATATTCCGCATAGTGTTGGGGTCAGAATAACTTTGGGGTAAGAAATAAATGTCTCTCTTTATGCTAATGATTCCTAGATTTAACTGCACACTACAGAAACCTCCCCAGTTATTAATCTGACAAGTGACTTAATAATACAACCACTTGGGTGTATCACTGAGGCTTCCAAATAATTTGGCCTGAGGCTACAATAGCTGTTAAGTATGTTTTTACTATTTTATTATCCTTTGTGTCATTCAAATACTATACAGACATATTATATTTATTTATATGTGGATTATAGATTAGGTATATAGAGAAAATATGTGTATGTATATATATGTACACATGCGCACACACATATATTTACTCAATTATAAAAAAAGAAAAGAAAAGCAAGAAAAATGCAGGCCTCTTACCTTGTGCCTCTGCACATAAAGGCCACAGGCCTCAGAGACCTCAGCTGGACAGTGTTTTCTCACCAGTGTTCCTTCCTAACTTCTCAACCACCCCCACCTCATCTCATTCTTTTTCAAACACCAAAGCCTACTTCGTCTCCTTTCATAGTTGACTTCCTGTAAGACAGACCTGCTCTTTTACCATTCATTTGTCCTTTTTTCAGATGTTTGGGGTTTTTTTTTTTTTTTTTTTTTTTTTTATTTTCATCTTCCGAATATGTTGTTGCTGGGGACCCATCTTTTGGCTTTACCATCTGGTTAGGTAAATCTATTTTCTGTTTCGTTAGTCCACTTTCTCCAGCTCTGTCTACTCTCCCCTGGGATGTCTCAAAGCCAACACAGCCAAACACTACCTTTGGAAGTTTGTTATCTGCCTTTTGCGAGAGCCTTATGCTTCTTCTTTACTTTTTCTGATCTGTTTTTCTCCAACAAGTACCATAAAAAGCAATCCACACTACCAGCTCTTTACATCCTTAGTTAAATCTCTATGACATAGTCACATTTTAAATGGGATCTCATGGCAAACTTAAAATGATATTTTATACCCTTCCTCTTCATCTACTCAAAAGGCCAGCCTTACTTGTAATTAACATTTTATAAATTTCAAGAAAAAAATTAAAATAGTCTTGAAATTAATCTATTTATTTCCTTGTAATATGTGTCACAAATTTAGAGTTTATATAATAAAGGTATATACAACGTTGCTTTTATTTATTCAATAGTTTATTGAGTACCTACTATATGCCAGGTTTTAGCAGAAAGTGATTATGATATTTAATCTTAAGTATTTCATTAAAAAATTTGCATGCATGAAATTAAGAAAAACTTAATGTATGTATTTTCTCATGCTCATCAAATTAATAAAATTAGCAAATTCATTGATTGGAGCATTGTTTGTCTTTCTATTTTAGTCGTTTCAGTAACAATATTCTGCCTCCAGGCTGGGCGCAGTGGTTCACGCCTATAATCCTAGCACTCTGGGAGGCCAAAGCAGGAGGATTGCTTGAGCTCAGGAGTTTGAGACCAGCCTCAGCAAGAGCGAGACCCTATCTCCACTAAAAATAGAAAAAATTAGCAGGACATGGTGCCTGTGGTCCCAGCTACCTGGGAGGCTGAGAGAAGAAGATCACTTGAGCCTAGGAATTTTAGGTTGCTGTGAGCTAGGCTGATGCCATGGCACTCTAGCCTGGGCAAGAGAGTGAGACTCTGTCTCAAAAAAAAAAACACCCACAATATTCTGCCTCCAAATTTGATATAACAAAACAAATAGATAATTACATTTCCATAAATATTTTAATTTTACATGTCTTAAATTCAGATGTAGTCAGCAGTTATATATTATAATATTACCTTGCATATTCCTTGATATCTCTAGCATTTTACTATGTATAAACATATCCCAGAGATACTTCTCATTAATCTAAGATTTACATGATTTAGTTTAAGTAAAAAGTTATAAAGAGAAGTTTGGTAAATAAAACTGGACTTTCTTCTTTCCTGCTGTGAGAACATTCAAGGTTTGTTATATTTAAGGTCGGTTGTTATGTAATCTGAGAAAAGAGAGATGCTACTCTTCAAAATATGACTGTGGTTGTTTTTAAAGCAAATTTCGAAATTGATTATTGAATATGGAAAAATTTTACTTAGGTTTATAGACATAGAAAAAATTCTGGAAGGCTCTATTATGAGCCTTTGGTAGTGGTTACTTCTTAGGAGGAAGAAAAGTAAGAATGAAGGTAGTAGAAATTACCTGTTTTTTTCCCCGAATTTCCATATTGTACAAGATTTTTCATCAAGAAATTATTATATATGAAAGTTTAAATTATTAAAAATATAACTACCATTGCATTAGCAACCTTATCTTTCCATGTGTAGATATCTATATCTATATATCTATTAAACAATGATTTGCTCAGTGTACAAAATACAGTGAATAAGCATTTCAATATTGGGCAGATACAATTTTCTGAATTATGTTGCAGCTCAGCTTTGACCAATAAATGATTGCCTTTTTTTTTTTTTTAATTAGCTCTCCTCTCCTAAGGTTATAAAAATCCAGGCTAGCTGAGAGTTCTTATTTTAGCCCCATGATCACAGTAGAAAGCATTTGGTTAGGCTAAAATGACTGGTTTTATAATTGAGAATAAAAAAGATAACATTGATTAATACGTTGGACAGAAAATCACTCATAACCCCATAATACCATCCTCAACTAGTCTCATTTTCAACTTAACTTACATATCTTAAATAGTTGTAAATACTATTCTTGTACTCTGCTTCTTCATTCATCATATCAGCTATTTTTCTAATAATAATATTTCTATCTTCATTTCATTGAATGCCTTTCATGAATGAGAACTCTGTGGAGAATTTTATATACAAAATATTATTTAGTTCTTCTAACAATATTGAAAAGAAGGAGTAGTTACTCCAAATTTTACAGATGAAAAAAAGAGTCTATGATATGAAGTCACTTGGGCAAAGTCATATAACTGGTAACTGCCAGGAAAGGCTGGGGCAAGAACCCCCATCTGTCTGCCTCAAAGATAATGCTTTCACTTCAGCACATTGCCTCCCTCTGCTCTGTATGTAATTATGATTTGCCATGGCTGTAAAATTCTTCATCTTGTCAGTATATCTACGTGTACGACAATATTTGGAAGTTGTCCTTTTAGAAGTATGATAGCCTATAAATTTGAGGGCTGATGTTGGTTGTTGAAAAATGGCTTTTAGAAAGACTCTTGTAGTTACAGCCTTTAGTCTATTATATTCTCTACTGCTAGCATATAAGGTCATCTGTTCCCTGTAACAGAGAATAAAGAGCAAAAGGTCAGTGCATCCCAGTTTTGAATAGATCATCATTCCAATTATGTTAGCAAGTTTTTCTGTTCTCTGCAAGCTCTGTAAGACTTCAGGTTGGAAACAAGTGCCATGTCTCAGATTTTTTTTTATCGTTTCATACTGTTTTAGGTTAGCTTTTGAAAAGGTACAAAGTCTTCCTATATCTTTTATTATATTAAATAGAAGCTTTTGTAAATAGGAAAGCAAGTGGAATTTGCATACTTTCTCTCTGTCCAATATATATTGTGACTTGGCTTAGGTGAGCAACTACTGTCAAAGCTAGCTCAGAGTTTTGACCATGCCATAAACTTTTTTGAGTTTAACTAAGTTAATGCCTCATCTGTTATGCAGTAGACCTAAGCATAGACAGCTTTTAGGAGAAGTGATTAAGATGCCTTGAGTATCATTTAAAACATAACTAGAAAAACACAGAGTGGATCACAGATTTATTATTTAAAATCATAAATTATGGGATTCCCTGAAAAAAAAAGCCATTTGTCCACTGTACTTCCAGTGGACGTGCTAACGCTAAAGCCAAGTCTACTCACCTGTAAAATAAAAGGGGTGGGCTAGATCAGGAAATTTCAAACAAGTGTTTTCCATGGAATACATTTTACAAGTGAAATATGACTTGGAGTCAATATAAATAAGTGTGTGTATATATATATATATATATATATATATATATATATATATAAAATATATATTACATATACTATATATGAAACAAATAAAATATATATTTGATGTATAGATATATATATTTAAAAACACAGATGTATGAAATATATAGATAAACATGCATAAAGCAATAAAACATCCACTGAGTTTGCATCTTTACCATACCCCAAATCCAATCCCTGTTCTTGTATTACACTCTAGAATTCCAAGGAAAATTGTTTGACAACCACTAAGCTAATGACTGCTTAGATCATTTATAGTTTTACTCTCTGGAGTGCTACCTTACCACGGGAGAGTCGTTTGTGTTTTCTGTATCTTGAAATAGACTGGGTTACGGGAGTGGTTAGTCATAGATCCACCCAACTGTTACTAACAAGATTGAGAAAAGTAGATTCTAAGATGAAGCTGAAGAGGAAGAGTATTAAGAAGGTTTTCAAGGAGTTTTTGTGTGTATGTTTTTTTTGTTTTGTTTTGTTTTGTTTACTTAGGGAAAGGTAATTGAGGAACATGTAATGAATATTCTGAATGATGCTAATGCTAAACATACAAAATTGTCAAAGTCTGGATAAAGGTAAAGAGAATGAGGCCTGAGGGATGTCAGCTAGGTTGGTGAGGAAGATAGTCATAAGGAAAGCCCAATCTTGGTTAAAAGCCAACACAGATATTCTTTGGAGCCCTTCCAGAGATGATCCACCCAATTAAGAGATAATACAGGTTTTAAAGGTATATTAGAAAATTAATAGTAGAAGTAAGGTATACATTAGCCAAAGCAGTAAATGTCCCCAGGGACCAGGGCCTACAGGAAGGGCAGGAGTACCATAGGGGACAATCACAGCCAGCTTGGCTAGGTGCTATTAAATGTCACTCCGTGGAGATAACTAATGGGAAGCTGTGCCAGTGATATGTCGCAGCTCTCAGATTGCCTAGTTCTGTGGTCGAGTTTGACCTAAACTAGAAAGTGCTTCAAAGAATGGAGAGTAGAAAGAAGCCCAGAGCCTATGGATACAGTTTCTTAGCATGACAGGGGAAGCATAAGTATTTATTATCCACCCTCAGCCTTCTAAGAGGGTTGGCTCTCCTAGTAGAATCCTGGCTGATGGGTGAGGAGGTAAATTGGAAAATCTAACAGAAGGCTGAGCTGGTGCTCTTGAGAATAAGACACACAAAAATATAAGGGAAAAATTTCAAGGGCAGAGCTCGGGAAGTGTGGCCAGAAAAGAGGAAGTATTAGACAGAGACCAGTGTGGAAGAACTCCAGCCCACTCTGACCAAACATCTGCCACCTAGCAGCACCCTGTCTTGTATAATCACACTGTCAACTTCTGGGCAAAAACTGCCATTAATGGACTTGAGTGCAGATGACATTTTTTACCCTCATCTCAGCCCTGAGAACTTCTGCCAGAGAATAAAGGGAGTCAACTGCATGTCCTTGCATTTCTCTACTACACATGAGGGAGAACAAGAAACTAGAAAACTAGACAGTGTAGAATCCATGCACCCCAGGGATCACAACTTCCCAAAGCTTCCTGAGAGGAAGCAGTCCTGATGTTTTAAACCCACACAGTTAGGAAGTTTTGTTTATATCTAATACTAATCTCCTTTGCTTAAATTTTAACCCATTTCCTCTTAGTTATCAGTAGATATAATGATAGTGAATCAATAGATAAGTAGATTCTCCTTTATGACCTTAGAAAACTGCTAGTGAATGACTTCATGGAGTTTTTTCATTTCATATAGCAAAATATTCATTCTGCCTTGTGAAGTAGATGGCACCAGTGTGACTTGTTAAAAGAAATGATTTATTAAACATAGTCTCAGTAGGTAATTGTTTCCAGGTTTCCTATAGAAAAGTGCTCCCATTGTACATAATTCTTCTTCCTGTTTAGAATACACCCAAGATGAGAAATTCAGTTCTTTTTAATGAACTTGCATGAAATATTTATGTATATATGGAATACAAAAATAATAATTCCAAGCATCCATGATGTCATTCCATTGCAATGTGGTACAGAGTTTTTTTCTTTTTGTCAAGGAATTTATATGACTGATATCAATTTAGCTAGGATAAATTATTGCAAAATGTGACAACTTTTAACCAATGGCATTCTAACATGGAATAAGCCACTGCTAGCTGTAATGTTTCCTCTGTTACTGCAAATTTTCATAGAATAGCAGGTAACTAATTGGCCACTTGTTTACCAGCTAGCTAGGGACAACAGATCCTAAATCTATAGTAATAGTTGAAGCAGTAACCTTAGTAATGGCAATAACTGCAATGTATTGAGTATCTACTGTTTTTGAGACATTGAACTTGGAATGTGTACCATTGGACTCATTTTGTCCTCAAAGCAACTGTATTAGATAAAACTCAAGTCACACAGCTTGTAAAATCATGGTGCTGCAGAAAAACCCTGATCTGTCTTATTCTACATCCCACATTTGTTGTTGTTGTTATTGTTTTGTTTGCTTTTCCATACTATCTAAACTGTCTTGGCCACATGTGATAATGCCTCATGGTATTACAAAAAGTAGTCAGCAGGCTATGTATACTTTTCTTTTTAGTCCTAGATTGTTCAAGTTTCTCCTTTTAACCTCATGCATCTCAAGAACATGTTTGCCTCTGGTATTTGTCTGCCTTCTTTCTCAAGATTTGCATACAAGCAAATCTTGGACCCTAGAGATGTGTCGAGAAATAGAACCTGGACTTTGACACAGCTTCATCCCTAAGAGATCTAGTCAGTTCCTCACTCGTTCAGCTTATTGACTCGCTCCCTCTGGTCAGACTATAAATTGCACTGTTTTCTTCCTCTCTGGCATTTGACCAGTTACTAGAACCATAAAATCTTTGAAATGAAAGAGACCACAGAGGATAACCTATAATCAAATTTTCCCCACCCCAACCCCCTTGTTGAGCTGGAACAGTTTTGCTGGTCTTTAGCATTTCTAGTCAAGTAAGGTCCAGAAAAACTGTTAGAAACAATTTCAATGCTCAAGTGGCAGAATATTTCATTAGAGAATTTTTTTTGACTTTTTTTTAGAGACAAGGTTTCTCAGTCTGTTGCTCATGTTGAAGAACAGTGGCTATTCACAAGCATGATCATAGCTCACTGCAGCCGTGAACTCCCCCTGGGCTCAAGGGATCCTCCTGCCTCATCCTCCCAAGTAGCTGGGACTACAGGCACATGCCACCATGTCCAACTAATTTAAAAATTTTTTTAGAGACTGGGTCTTGCTGGGTTTTCAAGGCTAATCTCTAACTCCTGGCCTCAAATGATCCTCCTGACTCAGCCTCCTGATTTGCTGGGATTACAGGTGTGAGCCATGGCACCTGGCTCCAATATAACTTTTACTTAATCAAGAACTATAAATGCGAAACTGATTTAACTTATAAGGGCTTCCTTTCCAGAAGGCAGTCTTCTTGAGCACTCTCAGAATGGAGCATTTATATAGAAGTGGGTATGTTGGATAAATCATATGAACACTGAAATTCAAAGAACACATACCTCTATTTAGGTGGGTCAAAGAAGTAAACTACGTAATGAAAGTGGCAGAATAAGAAGTGGTCAATTGGAAGTTAGAACACCTCTGATTTAGTGATTTGAATATCAGTCAGAATCCTCTAGGGAAGCAGACCTAGGCAAGGGTTTGATCTGAAAGAAATGGCCAGGTGCCTGCGTGTTACCCCTCAGAGCATCCTTGCAAAGACTTTCTTCCTGTGACTTGCCTTCTTGGGGCTGCCTGGTGGCTCAGTCTTACTGTAATCACAGGGCCAGGCCTTTCCTACTTCTCCAGATCCCTTTCTCTTGTCCTGAAGTGCATTCTTACTTTTGTAATTCATAGATCATTATCTCCACAGCTGAGTCTCACCCTCCCTATCAGACCATGGACTGGGTAGGACTCCTCTTTCATTTACTCTGCCATCCTAGCTCAGCAAAATTAAAAAAAACAAACAGCAAAAAAAAAAAAAAAAAAACGGCTTAAGATTCTTTCTCCATCATTTCTAAAAATACAATTGGCAAAAAAAAAGAGATCTAGCTAGGTCTGTTCCTGCAGCCTGTAGTGTAGCTTCAGGATGAGCCAGTACAGCCATAGAGGCTGGAAATGTCAAGAATGCAATAGATTAGTGAGAGCAGGCAATTAGCATTCCACAGTCTCTGGTATCTACTTATTTTATTATGAGTAGTTACAAAACAAAGTGTGTAAAAGCATTGTTAAAATTAACAACTACACATGGAGGAAAGAGTTGAGGGTAGAGTTAACTACCTTGGAGTAAAAAATTTGACCGCTAAAGATTCCCCGAGTTTTTTGCTTGGAAAAAATAGTTCCAATTATTTATGGAAGTCCTGTTGTTAAAATTGAGTTTAGCTGTATATGAATCAGTAAGTGTTTCTAGGGTAATATAAAGCATGCACGAAAAAGCAAACTTGCTGTTAGCAGACATACCATTATAAAGGTGTTATTATAATTTAGAAAATCTTTTCTCATACATAGGTATGAAATTATACCCTTACCAAGGAATACATGTGAAATACCTCCAAAATTATAAGATCTTTTTCATGAAAGTATAAAAAAAATCAGTTGTTTAAAATCAAGATGGCTAATCTTTTTCATCTATGGGCAACTTCTCATAATTAGTGGTAGCCGCATGGAATAATGTAATGAGAGCAGCATTGGGCTTAGAGAACAAGTACTGTGATAAATTGATGTCTGGCGGAGAGAAGAGAGGCATCATGTGGCTGCTTGCCATTTAAATGGCCCTGGTGATCTTGTAATAATTCCATATATCTAAACTCTGAGATTAAATTTGCATGCAATAAATTTGTAGTGGAAACAGTTTTTATGCATACAAAGTGTGTATATAAACAACTTTTAACATGTTTTTGGGTTTTTGTCGCTTATTAGCCACTTTGGTACTGCGCTCACCGGCCAGGAAACCTTGCCCACAGCCAGCACTCACAGTCCGCATGATAGTTTGTGCTGTGCATTGATGACGGATCCGTTTTGCTCTTGTGTGACCAGGAAAGCTTTAAAGCACTGAAAGCTTGTTTTACTTTACAGGCAGCTTTACTTGTAATGTAAATCAGAATAGGTGACATATACATATATGTTTTCATTATGTTATTTTTTAAATGTTCACCATTTTATTTTGATAAATGAAATATTAGAAAAGTCATATCATGGCTGCTGGCTCAAGTCGCTGTGCGTGTTCATCTGTGGCTGTCAACTATAGTTGTCGCTCATACCGAAGTGGTTAAGAACATACTCTGTGTAAATATTGTAACATAAAAACTCTTTTTGGACGTGGAAAACCAAAGAAAGGAAAAAAAACAAAAATCAGTTCATTCCAATTATCAGTGGTCACCCCAACGGTCACCCCAATGTTACCAACAACCGAAAGTTACTTTTGTACCTCTTTAAGGCTGCCCACTCCTACTAAAGATAGCAGTGATGCTGATTTCAAAAATCACAAATTATGATTTTCTGCTTTAGAATTTTATGTAAAAGGAATAATATAGTATGTACTTATTTTGTGGTTGGCTATTCCCCCCACCTCCTTACAAAATGATGTTTGAGAGATTATCCCATGTTGATGTGGATATGGTTCATTCTTTCCCACTAACATATAGGTAATTAAGCAAAGTTTTGTAGAAAATATAAATTCAGGATAAAAAATTAGGTGTGCTAACTGTTTAAATCACAATTTGGTACATAGGACTATTTGAGTATTTAAAACTGTTGTCACTTTGTAATAATTGCTTGCATATGATTTAATGTCCACACTCTGTTGCTTAGATTCACCGCTAGTGGATATTTCTCTGGCAGGCCTTCCCAGCCCTTCCATTCAAATGGAAAGTCCCTTCTGTGCGCTTTCATGAAACCTTATACATTTCTCTGTTCTAACTCTTGAAACATTGCAGTTACTGTCTGCTATCTCACCTGTCTTTCCTTTGAGCATCTTACGGGGTAGACTGGGTTTGCTCAGCTTTGTACAGGGCTGAACTTCTGTTCCCAGCACAGTGCCTGTGCCATTATGGGTATTCAACATCGGTTGCATGGAGCGTACAAGAGCCAGGTGGTCTATATTGCGAAGAATGTTACCATCTGTTTTTAATTTTAATTTTATTTTACTAGATGGCACTTTGCTAGACATTGTACCGGGTGAGTTGTACAGACAGAATTTACTCTCTATGGCAAGGAGTTGTGAAGTATCTGGGAAGATTTTTGCCTGTCTCTGTGACTTTCTTTCACTCTTGGTCTACCACCTCCACTGGTAATTCTGATCTCAACACAACTCTTCAAATACTCTCCATTCCCTCCCATATTTCCCATTTTAGTGTCTACACTTCCAAATTTTCCTCAACATTTTCTCACTGCTCAAGAGACTCTTAGTATCATCAACTAGTAATGAATGGTACATACAGAAAAGCTAATAAGTGTTTTGTACATGTCAATCACCCAGCTAACAAGCTGGCCTTCTGACTCTATATTCAATGAGTGCTTATTATGTGAAGTTGAGAGACCTTTTGGTGGTAAGTGCTAAGACCATCACTTCATACTCACTCTAGCTTCATTTTGAGCATCTTGAAACCCAGCACAGCTGTCATGTCCAAGCAGATTCCCCAGCTGAGATGCCAAACCAAAGTGACAAGCTTGTCCTAGAGCCCTAACAAAGGGAGTCGACTTCTGGCCTTCAAAGTCAGGGAACAACTTAGGGTTAGCATCCCTGCTTGTATTGTGAACTTTAAGCTTTACTATACTTCCAGACTTAAACATTTTGGAATGCCAAGAAATTAAGGCCTGATCCTTAATCATAGAGGAAGTAATTTGTTTTAGTGTTGCATTAAATACAAAAACATTTTCTAGCCACATGACCATTTAGTCTGATTGTATGGCTTAAAATACACAGTTGTTAAAGAGGAGTTTCATTTCTGCAGGTCTATTAGTTGCAAAAGCAAAGGTGCATTTTTCATTGCTTCATTTAACAATGTGGATTAAGCTGGTTCTGCTCCAGGCACCCCGCTGGCTATTAGAGAGACAATGAGGAAATACATAGCCCTCATCTTCATAAAATTTACAGTCTAGTGACTTTCTAAAGTACTCCTGTGGGGTAGAGGATTGATAGTTTTACCTACTACTATATCCTTGGGATATTTTTTATTTTCATGATAAGACAGAACATTTATAGTTTAAAAGCGTTTCAGTTGCTTTCAGAAATTCAGTGGGGAACAGAATTATTTGAAACCCTCGCTACTTGAATTTGGAGTGGGGTAATACAAAATAAATCTGGAATATTTTATTTTTTTAGATCAAATATTTTCTTTGGTCTAGACAGATATTTTCTTTCTTCTTTTCTTTATTTTTTTTTTTTTTTTGGCCTGGAAATTCATGCCATTTTATTAAGAAATATTTTCATTGTAAATAAATTGTTTACTTAGTCACCTCCTAATAAGGCTGTGTCAGCCAAGTTAAATACTTACATTTATTTATTTATATAAATTTAAAAAGCAACAGCTTTCTTTCTTCATAAAATAGGAAATTTTAATGTACATATATAAAGGGAAAATGAGAAGAGAACATCAGAGAAAAATAGCTGGAAAGTGAATTTTGAACAAAATAACTCATAAAGTGAATATATGTCATAATATAACTTGTTGCCAAAATTTGTCTCTACAAATAATCTTCAGGAGACCTTTATTTTTATAGGTCCTAGTTAAATTTTGCAAACTGCTTGGGGCTCTGTTTCACTAAGCAGGGAAATAAACTTTTCCTTTCTGCAAATAACTGCCACTAGTTTGTCAGCTCTCTAAATAAACTTATTTCATTATTACCATGGTTGAGTTCAGTTATATTCTTTTGTTATCATGTATAATCCCCAGCTATTACCATGTTAATCTAAGTAAGGCCATTTCATCAAATTGGGATCTAATAGAAACTTTTGAAAGAACTGGTCAAAGACCATATTCCATGCAGGAAATCAGATGAAAATGTCATTTATGTCCCACTGTAGTTCAGTTATAGGGCTTGCCCTTAAGGATTACAACTGCCATGTAAGGGCACCATGCAACAATGGAAAACCTCTTTGCAACTAGAATATCAAATTATTATCAGACTTTCACAATGAACTACATTATTCCATGATTCTCAGTCATGCATTTGGACTACTAGCCTTTTTGTGACATTATAACAGCTCCAGCTTTATAAGACTAGTTTTGAACTCGGTCTGACTTCGGAACACCTCCCATTTAGTACACCTCTTCAGTGCAAATTGTGAATAATTCCCAAAATGATTTTTATGAACTGTAGCCACTAGCCAGGAAAAACTATAAGATTTTACTTATCAACTTTATTTATAAGATTTTAATTGAATTCCAAACTCAGCTTTATACCCTTCGTCATCCTTTTTAAAGTAATTAGCTTTCTAAAGTTTTCTTTTGTTTTTCACTTAGTTTCTGTTCTGTTGGTGATTTGACTTTCTTCGTAAATTGTTAGTAATTTTGTAAATAAAGCACAGAGTTTCATTTTTTTAAATTCCACACATGTATGTATCATTTCTTAATATTAATAGTAAAAAATTGCCTGAATTTCCAATGTGGCAAGAAAAATTTTAGATAATTTACTTCAGTAAGCCTGGATAATTTGTGCAAAGGACTAAACACATTTGCTTCCATAAATCATGCCATTTGTGTGTTGTTGAATGTATACATAAGAGATGGAGAAAGGATACAGAACATGTAACTACACATGCAAACTTGGGCTTCCCAAAATGGTTAAAGTACCAAATTCCCCTGGTGCCAATTGCTTTAGGCATTTCATCTTCACTCAATTGCTTTCAAAATATCGCATATGTGTAACCTACTCTGTAAACTTCACATTCACATAAAGAAATCCTAGCCTTCAAGGCTTAAGTCTTAATTTAATATGAAATGAATACTTTAATTTCTTCTGAAATATTTCCAAATCAAGAATCTCTTTAAGGTCGCCTTTGATTCTCTGTAATTGTTAGTGTCGAAATTCAGAATATGAACCTATTTTAGGAGAAAAAAGAAAAAAGACTCTCAGGACAATATTTTTAAATGAGTAACAGACAACCTTTTTTGACTAAGATAGAATAGGTTCAAGTAGTCAGATAAAAGAAAAGGGAGTGTTGTTTGTATCAGCTAATGTTGAAACTTGTGAAAGCCTGTAAGGTTTGGTAGAGAATGAAGTTAAATTAATGGAAATTTCTATAGAATTTGGACATAATCCTGGCAATTTTTGATTTTGTGTAACATCCTGAATAAAATTCATTTATACTGGTGGAAAGAATGAATTATTTTTTGTAATATATGAATTTCTGACTAGCAGGAGTAACAGAAAAAGGCTGGTTCCTCAGAATAATTCTAACAATCGAAGAGAGATTTGAGGAGAGACTCTGAGAAACCTTTGCTTTTAACCCTTGCTTTTGGTGGCTAAGTAGAACATTATGCTGCATGTAATGATGTTTAATCTAGAATTCTCAAGAAAAGTGGGTTCTTTTTTCTTAGTTATTCAAGAAACTTTTAACCATCCTAAAGAAAGAAACAAAAAGCCGTTAGAAAGTTTGCAGTAGCATGTTTAAGCTCCCAGCACCAGGAGTAGGCCAGATGGTCATGTTCTGTATGGCTTTGTAAATATTCCTTTTTGTTCCTGGTAAAAGTTAATGGCTAGTTTTAAACCTTTACATTATTTTGAAGTCAGACCTTATGTGCTTAACTTCACTCAAAGTATTTCTGTATCTTTTGGCCGTAGGAAAACATCGATCTGTGCTGTCCAAATTCAAGGGCATTTTAGAATTGCCAACAACATGTTCTGGAGAGATGGGGGTGGGTTCTGAAGTCAGATTGAGTTCCAAACTCAGCTCCTCCACTTACAAGCTGGGTGCTTTTGGATGAGGGGGGAAAACTGCCAATGGGGTTCCTGTGAATGTTGAGTGAAATAATACATGGAAAGTGCTTGATCCAGTGCTGGGGACACAGCAAACCCAATAAATGTTGGGCAGTTTATTATTAGAAGGGAAAGACTCCTATTAATATCTTCCTGTTTATGTTTTTGTTTTCATGCCAGTCTCAACACAAGTTACTGTTTGAGGATTAAGAAATTTTTAACCATTTAAAAAATGGCCACATGATATGACATGTATGTAATCTTTCACAAGCGAAATGATAATGAAACGTTTACTGAGAAAATATTGTAACATCTCTAGGTAAAACCTAATTATTGCTTTAATTTAAAAATTAATACAAGTATGAATCTTGGCTGATTGTAAATGTATTATTCTGTTAAATTTACGTGAATTTGGAAAAAAGCAACATCATTGCTAGCTAAATCTAGACCAGAAAGACATGGCCTTCTTAAAAGATATGTATTATTTTCTAAATATAATATTATTTAGAAATACGTTACTCTGTTTAATTCTTATATATACGTAAATTCTATTTTAATAGTAGCCTACAATGGTGCTACAGGAAAATAAGAAATATAAATGCCTTTGTACATAAAATAGTTCAATAACAATATTTTTATTTAGGATAATTTTCTTTAGTTTTGAATAGGGCAGTCTCTATACAGACAAATATGTTTTTAGTCTCTTTTTGGTGGTAGGCCTGGGAGATGCAATGGCGCCTCCCTCCCAGCCTGGAGCTCACCAAGCAAAACTAATTAAGCAAATAAAATGCTTCCAAATTAAGTTCAGTGAAGAGAACACAGAAGGGATTGAGTTAAACCGTGTGTGTGTCTGTGTCTGTGTATCCTAGAGGCGTACTTTAGTTGGAGCTGTCAGGGAAGCTGAAAACTGAAGGAACCGGTCAAGCAAACATTGGAGAGAAGAGGATTATAGCAGATGTTAAGGCCTTGAATATCCAGTGGGTATGAGAAGTAGAAAGAAGGCCCTCTTTGCTCTCCTAAGAATTTAGGAGAATTTATATGGCCCTCACATATAGATTTCCAGTGAAATCTGCACATCCTGAAATGATAGGTTCTCCGCTGTGAGTCCTCGGTGTTTGTTTTTGACTGGGTTGTTTTCCATGCGTATTTGACCTGTTATTTGTTGCTAGCCTGTGTTCTTGAGAGCCTTGCTGAGCCAAGGTCAGAGAGAGTGGGCTTTACCTAGGAGAGAAGGAACGCCTTCTGGAGTAAAAGTGCCTTGAAGATCCTATGTTGCTGCCAGTCTCTCCTTTTTCCTCATTTTAAGACCCTTCCAAGAGTTTGATTTGCTAGACCTGAAAAGCATTTTTGTTAGGCATTAAGATCTCACTTTAAGTAGCAAGTCATGCACTAGGCAACCCATATTGAATTCTCTCTTGCCGTTAAGTACATAGATTTTATTGTTCGAATGCCTCTTCAAGCTAAATTTAGTTATGATTTGAGTTCAAAATATAATTGGTTAGTAGACATATACGTGTAAAAAGTAAATGGTCTGCTTACTGATTGGAATAGTCTTCCCAAAGAAGGTAATGTTAGCCTTCAGCTGTTAGGCCGTGCCTGCTGGATAGCACGGATGGTACAAAAGACAGACATGCGCTATGGTTTCCCAAACTGGAATAAGGATGAGCATGATAGCCACATATATTAAAGGCCATGCATTGATACGCTCGCTGGCAAGACTGCTCAGGACGTATGTGGTGTTCCTTTTCCTGGACCCTTAAGTAGTTTATGAATGGGCTCCATCACCTTCAAACAGCAAACACACTTTTGGCCTGTATGGTTTGAAACTCATCACAGACCATGGCCACAGTCATCATCCTCAAGTATTTAAGTTCTCAAGTATTTTCTTTATCATAAAACTTCAAAATAATGACAAAAGCAACAATAATAACCTAAAATCGCCAAATTAAGGTTTTATTTAGTATGAGATATATTTCATTGTAATTTTGTCAACATTATAACATCTGTTAAAGATAGAACTCTCTATTATTCTACCAACTGTAACATTTTGTTATTTAATGTCTACATTCCTTGACTTTACTGAATAACAGGGTTTTCTCTGCCAAATGGAATCACTCAAAAACAACTCCAAAATGAGCCAGAGAGAATGGAAGGAAGGAAAGGGAGGAATGCACCCAAACATAGAACACTAAGTAACATCTCCTTGCATCATCAGAACTTCATGCAATTAAATTTTATCAAGTTTACTGCTCTCCCTGGTGTTTCCAACTTTTCGACAATGATTTAGCCCTCTTAGAATTCAAATAGTATAATTGGGTAGTTGATGTTTATCTTAATCGAAACAAATTCTCTTTATCCTTTCCCTCTGAGACTCCTACTCTGGGCAGAAAGGTCATTTTACATGTGCACAGCATTTGAGAAACCACATAATGCATTCAAATAAATTCATGCCCATTAAAAGGAGACTTCTCTTTCTCAAATTCCAGAACTTACATAGAATAAACCATTTGGTTTTTTTCTGAATTTCTTTTAAATGGAACTTATTGTGCTCCATACTTAATGCTCTAACTACAGAGAATGGGAAAATCCTAGGATTTCATTTAATCTTGTCAAAAAATATGTATTCTGCTCATTAATTACAATTGATTAAGGTTTATAGCTACTATAGTTGTCAACAAATTTAAGGTATGAGCATAACAGCCACACATATTCACAGGGATCTTCTTTGGTGGCATTACTCTAAGGATTTCTTATATGGTTTATCTTTAATCCAGCAGCTCCACCTTTAAATATTTACTCTATATACTTGTGTATAGGTGAAAAAATACATGTACCAAATGTTCTGCTGCAGTTTTTGTAACAGGGTATTAGAAAAAGCCTAAATGTCAATCAACATAAAATCGATTGAATAATTTATGGACAACTATAATGCAATACTGTGTATCCATGAAGAAGATCCCCCATGTGCTGGTATGGAGCTATCTCCAGGTGAGATTTACTAGTGTTACTGTTGTTGTAATTTGAAAAAAATGATACTCATACTTACAGATATCCATTTTCATTAGTTCTCTTTGTGTATACCTTACAATTTATGTAAATGTAAACAATGAGAACATAAATTCTACTCTCTTCTTTTTTTATTCTATTCTATTCTTTTTACACAAAAGAAGCATAATCTGCACATTTACTATTCTGCAGTTTGCATTTTTCACTTGACAAAATATCAATACCTAGATAAGCTTCTTGTTCTTTTTTGGAAGAGCTTTATTGAGATATAATTCACATACCATACCCTTCACCTGTAGAAAGTGTGCAATTTGTTGATTTTTAGTGTATTCACTCAGCTTTGTAACCATCACCAAAATAAATTTTAGCCTATTTTATTACCAATGTAAGAAACCCCTTACCTAGTAGCTATCACCTGCCAATCCTCCCATTACCTGCTTCTCCCCTAGTCCTAGGGAACCACTAATATACCTTTTTTAATCTATAGATTTATCTATTCTGAATATTTCATATAAATGGAATCATGTGATATGTGTGGTCTTTTGTGATTATCTCCTTTCACTTAGCATAATGTTTTCAAGGCTCATCCATGCTGTAGCATGTATCAGATTTTATTCCTTTTTATGGCCAAATAATATCCCATTGTATGGCTATACCACATTTTGTTTATTTGTTCATCCATTGATAGACATTTGGGTTGTTTCACTTTTTGGCTATTTTGAATTATGCTATTATGAACATTTATGCAAGTTTTTATGTGTGCATGTATTTCATTTCTTTTAAGAGTATACCTACTAGTGGAATTGCTGGGCCAATTGGTAGCTCTGTGTTTATCTTTTTGACTGTTTTTCAAAGTGTCTGCATTCTCATCCTTTGTCTCTTGAGTAGTAGAAAGTTATTCCATTGAATTTAGTCCAGGTATATTTTTAAATGACTAAGTTAAGGCACAATATTCCCGTTTATGGAAAAATACACAAAGACTATACATACATAAATATGTTTCACTCCCAAGCATTTTTCTGCATGTGCACTCAAGATGATGGGAAAAGTTGTTAGCTTTAGAGAACAAATGACTACAGGTTTGGCATCTGAGGTGGAAGAGGGCTGAGTACTCACCATTTTTAATGTTAGGGGACTTCTATGTGCACTGATTAATTTTTCAATTGACAAGATGACTCATTATTGTGAAAAAAAGAAACGTATTTTCTTGGAACTCTTCACGAATATTGGTCAGGTTAGGGACTTCTTGACCTGTGCTTTGTTTCAGTCGTCCTGCACTGTGAAGTGCCAAGTGCTACACAGCTCCTCTTCTTGCCATCTGCCCAAATGGACGTCATTTTTCATTGTTAGGGCAAAAATTTAATGACTGCTTTTCTATCCTTAAGAGCCAAGGTATCATTTCAAAAATAGATGCTCTTTAGTTCTTACTCTAAATTAGTGTTTCTCAAATGTTTTATTTACATCAATCCACGTCAAAGGCAAAAAAAAAGGAGGGGGGCAAAGACTAGGGTGAACATCTGGGCGAACCCTGGGATTGAGAAATGAGGACTATGCACGAACTGAATAGGAAATGTGCTAATGAGCGGGACGGGGCAGTCTGGAGTCCCTCACGGTTGCTTGTATGTTTTTCTCCAAGTACTATGTGTTGACAACTGAAAGAGGGAATCACTACTTTCTGCACAGCTAACATCATGTAGCTCCGAAATGGCTTTGTGTTTGCTTTCATCTGTGCTTGAGCGTCAGCTGTCTTTATGTGGATTTTTCTATTTACTTAAAAAAAAAAATTACTTAATTTTTTTTAACTTAAAATTACTTCTATTACTTAAAAAAAAAATCTAAAGTGGTTATGTGTGAAATACCAGTAGATCTTGATTTCTTCCTTTGGTTAAATTAGCTTGCCTTATTAAATGACAGGAAAGAGCCACAGTTCATTTGCTTTGCTGATTTGTTATGCCTGCATTCATTGAACATTTATTCGTTCTTCACTCCTGTGACACCACTCCTCAGGAAGTGATGGTTCCTTGGAGAACACGATTTCTAGCTGGAGGAAAAATGACTTAGTGTCCTTTTTAACAATCAAAATCCAAGGTTTTCTCAGATATATTAACCAAACTTGATTTTGAAAATAATATAACTTTGGGTCACTTAGTGCTTCTAAAATAATGTAAGCAATAAATACGAGAATTGCCTTAAAATACATCAAGAACAATATGGAGAACAGATTCTACAAAAATTAAATATTTAGGACTAATGTAAAATAATTTTGGTTTTATCAGAAATATATAAAACAGACTTTAGTTAGAGCTAAAAAGTCATTTTGAGAGGAATAAAATCATGGATGAAGAAATGCATACATTTTTCTTCAGTCACTATCTACATCCTGCTGTGAGAATGAGGACTATGCTGTGTGTGGTAACTGTGTTTGGGGGTGAAGGGGATTGGGTAATGGAATTAAAAAAGATGCTTGCCTATTAATCTATTAGCAATTAGCTTGCCTAATAACCATCTATTTCTGAAGATTTCATCTATGAAGATGATTGGAGGTCTTATTATATTTCCTTTTTTTTTTTTTTTTTGAGACAGAGTCTCACTCTCTTGCCTGGGCTAGAGTGCCGTGGCATCAGCCTAGTTCACAGCAACCTCAAACTCCTGGAATCAAGTGATCTTCCTGCCTCAGCCTCCTGGGTAGCTGGGACTACAGGCATGCACCACCATGCCCGGCTAATTTTTTCTATATATTTTTAGTTGTTCAGCTAACTTCTTTCTATTTTTTTAGTAGAGACAGGGCCTTGCTCTTCCTCAGGCTGGTCTCAAACTCCTAAGCTCAAATGATCTGCCTGCCTCGGCCTCCCAGAGGGCTAGGATTACAGGCGTGAGCCACTGTGCCTGGCCTGTATTTCATTTTATTTAAATATGGAGATATCTTACATGACAAAATGTATTCCTTTCAAATCATGATGCATTTTTCCTTTGGCAGGACTATATTGTTTATGTTTAGAAGAGAAGACACTGACTGATCACAGTGTTTTTAAAGAAATAAATAGAAATTTCACTGCCACAAAGCAATTAGTAATTCATTTGCCAAATGTTAACAGAGTTAACAAAGAATTTTGTGTTGTAAAAACTTCACAGTTGCCTAGTTTACTCCTTTATCCAAAAAAAAAGGAGGAGGGGGGCAAGAATCTTTGACATTTTATGTATGATGTAACTAGGGAATGTGACTCAACTGATGATCATGATCTAATTGCAATGGCTGAGGACCATGGCTGAGCTGGGACTGTGCTGGGCACATTGTTTTGCTGGGGTGCATAAGAAAGCAATGGTGAGAGTATCACGTGGGTATTTGTTTATTTCTGGATCTTATTCTATCCATTCCATACTATCATTTTTTCATGTAAAATCAGGATGGTATGAGTAATCATATTTAGTCATCATGCATTTATGAATCTCAGAAAATGAGATTGACGAAGCATCCACATAGGGAAAAAGAGTGACACCTGGTTAGTCGGGCTGAGGCTTGCAGAGGTTGAGTCACCTGTACCCTGCTGCAGACCAAGAACTCCAACCCAGGCTGCTGGACATCAAAGCCTAAGCCTTTGAGCACTCTGCTGTACTGGCTCTTGGCTTTATGGAATACTACCTCGATGCAACTTGTTAAGTAAGGCATAGCAGAATAGTGGCTGGCCCCCAAGTCAAATATGAAATATATAAATATTTCACAGATGCTAACTACATGCTATTGTTGAAGACTTCTTTGTATTTTATTTAAGTAGGAAAACATTACTAATCCTAAAATTCTTATCATATAATCTGAAAAATACTTAAATTTAAAGCACAATGAACCCCCACATATCTTTTTATTAAAATAATTGTGATTATAAAAACAACTTATGTGTACCTTAGGTTCCTTAAAAATGTAGAAAGGATAAAAATACAAATATCAATTACTCATAATTTCAACACTTCCCAAAATAACCAATGCTCATTCTTAGATTTTTTTTCTAGTCTTTTTCTAAGTAAATATGACCTTGATAGCAATTGTATGGATTGCATAGATTTAATCCCATTTAGTAAAAATTTAGCATTTAATTGTGAGCATTTTTCCATATCATTTAACAAGATTATTTGAAACATTATTTACATGCATGCAAAATATTCTTCCTTGAAAATATTTCATAATTGAAACATTTGCCTATTTTTGGACACTTAGGCTGTATCTAGTTTTTTCCAATGATTAATAATATCAGCAAGAAACACCTTTGAACTGAAACCTTGGCTTATCTCTGATTATTTCTTTAGTAAAACAACTATGTCAAAGTGTATGAGTATTTTACGACTATTAATATATGTTGCAAAAGTACTTCTATAAAGGTTATGCCAGGTTACACTCCAAGCAACACTGCTTAAGTGTTCCCATCTTACTTCACCGCCGTCAGAATTGTTACAATAAAATCATTATCCACATAATAATATTTCAGTGTTGTTTTATTTAACATTTTTGGGCTACTACTGTGGATGAACATGTTTTTCATGTGTTTGTTATCCATTTGTCTTCTGTGATTTTCAGTTTGCCTCGTAGCTGTTTTTTTTTTAATTGGGATTGTATAGTTTTTCTTACTGTTTGTAAAAATGCTTTACTTATTAACTATATGAGCTCACATTTATTGTAATTATATATTCTAATTTTTAGTTCCCCTTTATTTTTCTGTGGTGTTTCATATAGTCAAATCTATTGGATTTTTGAAACTTCTTTCTTTGCTTTAACAATCTGAGGGTGTTTTTCCCTAAGAGTAGATAAATATTTAGCTATATTTTCTTTATTTATAAATTCATAATTTTTACCTAATTCTTTCATATGTTTGGGATTTATTTTAATATAAGGTGAAAGGGGTAAAAAAAAGTTTATTTTTACCCCAAATAATATCCCAGTACCTCATTATATGCTCCTTACTTTACTTATCACTTTGTGTTACATTTAAAATTTTATATATCATCTGTCATGTTACACGTCAGGTATAAAATGACATTTTACAAATACTAATAACATTACAATAGAAAACAGTAAAAACAAAACTCTGTGCAGCCCATTGAGAGAAACATACTATATATATACTGAGATAAAGCACTTTAGTGGGACCCAGTAACAGGTGGGTGGGATGTTAGACGGATGCAAGAGCCACCTAGTGGGCACTGGGGAAAGTTCCATCTGGCCAGGCATAATGGCAGTGTTATGTCCTGACTGGTATTTGGGGGCAAAACATAACAGTCTCCTAAGAAGTGGCTCAGAGTAGGTAATTCTTAGAAATACGCCCACAATGTGGACGACACAAATAAAATGCAAAGAAAATCTTATATTTTTTCTCATCCTTTCAGAAATTTTCTTTTTAGTGTGTTTTATAAAGTAGATAATATTTTAGTATAGCAGTGCAAGAATATAACATAACTTATTAAAAATAAACATACATAATGGAGATGTTTGCACTTTTACTAATAAAAATATGCTATCCAATAAGATTGGTGATTACTGATCTAGACCATGCAACATGAGGAATGGCTGTACACCCAAGTGCAGTTCAAGCATGGAGCAGGAACAGAGCAATGCAAGTCTCCATTCAAAGGCCACGTGAACTTGAGTCTCAGGGAAGGAAGCAAGCATAAGGAATCAAGGCAGAAGCCAGTAATCAGGGTTAGGCCATTATATTCAAGGTAACTGTGGCAGGGTAGTGTCATGCTGGGCTCCTAAATTTGCTCCTGCTTAAAGTCATGATTATTTATAGAGACCGGGAAGGAGCCAGAGCAGCAAGGCAGGTTCAAGGGATTGATAACACTTGGGGAGGAGAGCTGGTGGCAGAAACAATGGCCCAGGCCGCCTATTCAGCCAAGTTTTCGTTTATCATTAAACAAGTACCCACTATATGATCAAGGGAATCCTTGATCAGTAATTTCTAAGGCCTACATTCCATTCCTATTTTTAAGATGTCCACCAATAAACAGTTGTACAACAAATTTTCTGAATGTAAGAAGCCATTGTATTCAATCCAGTCAAACCATCCAAACCCCACCTTTCCTAAAGTGCCTGTTGCTCCTTAGGAAAATTGAAGTTTCCCTTAGCCTTGAGTGAACAGGGGCAGGGCCTCTTATTTCTTTAGGTTTTGTCAATAAATGCAGATTTCTTATGCATTAAATGGTGCCCACAAACAGTGAAACCACTAGCATACCTCCTAAAAATCAGCACTTTACCACGTGCCTTTTAATGTAAAAACATTCACTAAATTAACAAGCATTGCATGACATGTGTCATTAATTAGCTCAGTTAGCAAGACTGTGGAGTAGATATTCTTATAAATAAACTGTATTTACAGTCACTAACTGGCTTAGTTTCATGGTAGAGGCTCTTATTTCAATTAGATTATGGTTCCTGTTAGGATCCAATGAGATTGCTATATGACATAATTTTAAAAGCCATATTATAATGGTGCATGGGTGTATATGTGTGCGAGTATGGGTAGTTTCCAGACAAAATGTATAATACAGGTATTATAACTGAATAACTTTTATAAAACTTAATTAGATTATCATCCTATAACATATGCATACATGCATGCACATATATATACACACTAATTAATGACACATGTCATGCAATGCTTGTTAATTTAGTGAATGTTCTTACATTAAAAGGCACGTGGTAAAGTGCTGATTTTTAGGAGGTATGCTAGCAGTTTCAGTGTTTGTAGGCACCATTTAATGCACAGGAAGCCTGCATTTATTGACAAAACCTAAAGAAATAACAGGCCCTGCTCCTGTTCACTCAAGGCTAGGGATAATTCATCTGCGTATTTGAGTATTATAAATATTTAGTTTTGGAGTTCTGACAAAAAATAAAATAGTCTCACTTTATCTGGATAAAGTTGAGCATCTGGAACTATAAAAATGACCACGATTCCAAAATGTTGAATAATTTGATTGCATGTTTACTTTTTATTAGTATGTTGACATGCATGTAGATCTAATCTTCCTTTCAACAAAGAACAGTCATGTAGAAGATTTCCATAAATGGTTATTCTTTCCTTAATACAGCAACCATATAAAAATTATAGAACTATTAGTCATCATGGTTGAAAGTATCATGTAAGGTTAATATAGTCCCCATCTGGTGTTATGTTTTTATATCAGATTTATTGAGATCAGGTTTTAACTAGAGTTATGACATTGACTGTTATTATAGATGGAAAGCCTATGGATAATTGCTTAATTCTTTTTGGACATTTAGGTCTTTTTACTAGGATAATGAGTACAGAATTATCAACATCATTTTGAATAGTTTTTTTGTTTTAAAATAATATCTGTAACATCAAGCTCATTTTTATTTCATAACCTAACCACACAGAGAGCCTAAAGTGAAGCAAAGCAGAGGTTGAAATATGTTTATTACCATTGGCTTTGAAGAAACCTCTGGGAGGTTTGCCTCAGTATTTTAAAAGAAAAAAGATTGGTGACTTCCTGGATAGATGTCATTGTGTCCTTCAAACAAATCTGACTCTGTAAAAAAAGAAATGGATTGTCTTCTCTCTTACCAGTGAGCATCTTCACTGGAACAGAACTCACCAGGGACAATAAAGGATTTCCAGAGGTTTAGTTGTTGTTTAAGCAGATGCTAGTTATTAATTCCAGCCTTAAAGATATCATATATATATACACACACATCCACACATATGTATTTCATCACACATCCACATCCACACATGCACTTGTTTGCCTACCTTCCTTTTTCCTTAAAATACTTTGAGAGGCCTGAAATCATCTTACTTATGTGGCAGGAGGGGAAAGGAATCAAGTTGACTTTTACGTAGTATTTACAATGTGCCTGGGATTGTGCTCTCTACTTTAGTCTCATGTTCTCAGCCATCCTCCCAGAACCCTGTGTGGCATAATACCATCTGCACTTACAGATAACAGAAGCAAGATGTAGAGGGGCTAAGGCCCAAAGGCACAAAGCTCTTGGCAGAGCCAGGGCTGGAGGCCAAGCCTCAAGGTTCCAGACATACAGACGTACACTCAATTGCTTTAATGAGGCTAGTTTTGACAGCTACATGATAAGTAGAAGATTTTGTTCCTTAAGATTTTTGAAAAACTCAGAGAGTTTACTGCCAATTTTATTTTTCTCTTAAAGAAACATTTTCTCTCATTGCTGGCATGGACAGTTATAAAAATAAATGAGAGGTAAACAGATAACAGTTTCCTGGCTGCCTTCACGTTTGTGAGCCTGACACGGCTCCCAAAAGAAAAAATATGCTGCAAGGAGGCTTATGTGATATTGCTTATTTAGGGATCCTTTGGCCACTTATTTACAATATCCAGTTACAGCCATGTTATTTTCCTTTTTGGGCAAAAGCACACATTCGCTTGACCATTATTTTGGTGGAAGCTGACATTGCTTACCACTTCCAGTATGTCCTTGTGTACCCAAGCTCGTAATTGTGGCATTTAAGCTTGGAGGTCCCCTGACAGCACAATTATCGCCAAATTTACCGTCAGTGGGAACACGGGTGAGGCCTGCTTCAGAGGCCCCTTTGTTAGCAATGAGCATATTGCAGACATGCTTCACCTTGCATCATAGATAGATTTCCAAAAGTAGTTTCTCAGTGAATTATTTTGTAATAACACATATTTTTCTAGCTACAAAGTAAAACACACGTTCATTGTGGAAAAATTGGGAATGTCACAAAATTACATGTTATAAAATATAAATAACCCGTCTTTGCAGTGTGCAGGGATAGCCATTATTAAAACATGTTGGTTTATTTACTGCATAACTCTTTAAAGCATACACACACGTCCTCCACAAACATATTCAGATATACATACAACGTATACCTATAAGTAGAGATTTGACAAAATTGGGTCACAGAGGCTGAACATTTCAAATGCTTTTGTTGCCAAATACATCCTACTATTGTGTGCCAGATGAATATCAGGACTGTGTACATCATTTTTCATTCTGCATTGTTCACTTAAACATTTTTAAGAAGCATTTTCTCAAATCCCTTAGGATTCTAGAAAACTATATTTTAGAGGTAGCATAGAAATCCATTTTACATATAACAAAATTATTTAATCATTCTTTCATTGTTGGGCATTTAAATTTTCCTCCTTTTTCTCTATTACATATAATGGTTCACTGAACATCTTTGTAAAAAATATATTGACTTCTATTTCTGCTTAATTACTTGGCAAAATCCTTGGAAATGGTCTTATTGGGTCAAAAAGTTTAAATGTTTATAAACTTCACAATATATACTATACTGCCAGATAATTATTAAAATACATTTTAACTCTACTTAAAGAAAATTTCTTTTTAAAGAAATATTATAGTGAATTCTCTTTTTTAAAAGAACATTTATAATTAGTATTTATTTAAATTTGCATTTTCATAAAATTTTGTCTAGTCACTCTTGTTTTATGAATGGGAAGTTAAGGCCCCATGTCCAGATAAGAGACAGAGAACCATAAAATTCTATCTTCGAAACCTGGCCAAAAGCAGTTACATCTCTACAATCCATTCAAAAGAGAAACAGTTTGAGTGCTCTGTTGAAATGATTTCAATAGTTGAGACAATTTTTGGTGAGAGAGTATGTTAATGTCTTTTTAATGCTGTGGTATATTTTGATTCTTACAAGAGTCTACAGTAAAAACCAGACTTGGTTCAATCATTTTATTCAGTCTGGTTCATGTAGCAGTATCAGGCTATGAAATTCATATTGCTCCGGTGGTGGTTTTTTTACTAAAGTGTATGTAAGAAATGCTGTGCCTGCTTTTTAAATGCAGAGTCCTGAGTTTCATTGTTAAGCCTCTGATTCCTTTGCTCTGAACATCAAAAACTATTTACTTTTTTTTTTTTTTTGAGACAGAGTCTCACTCTGTTACCTGGGCTAGAGTGCCATGGCGTCAGCCTAGCTCACAGCAACCTCAAACTTCTGGGCTCAAGTGATCCTTCTGCCTCAGCCTCCCAAGTAGCTGGGGCTACAGGCATGGGCCACTGTGCCCGGCTAATTTTTTCTATATATTTTTTAGTTGGCCAATTAATTTTTCTATTTTTTAAGTAGAGACGGGGTCCTGCTCTTGCTCAGTCTGGTTTCAAACTCCTGACCTTGAGCGATCCACCCGCTTCAGAAGAACTATTCACTTTTAATAAGCACCACAGTTAATTCTGAGGCAGGTGGTCTAAGACCACTGGTGAGAAAAGCCAGATAATCTTGAAGAATTCTAACTTTGGTGCTTTGACACTAGTTCTACATCTGTCTGTAATTTATTTAACTGCTCTCTGCCTCAGTTTCCCCTGTAAAGGGGATAGGGAAATACCAGTCTCTTCCACCTTAGATTATTGTGAGAATTAAATAAAATAAGCCATGCAAAAGATTTAGCACTATCTTTAGCACATAGAAAATAATAAATGCTAACTCTTATTATTACTATTGTCATTGGTATTGTAGCCACATTATTATTCCTGCATTGGAAAATTTAAATGTGTAATTTTAAATGTTTGGCATTGTTGGTGGATTACTGATTATGATTTGTCTTGCTATCTCTTTTGACATGTCTAAATTTCACCGACTTAGATATCTCCCTTATATTTCTCTTGTTCCTTCCCATATACACCATTGGAGCTGAAATTAAGTTGAAATCAAAAGCAGCAGGTACTACTCAGAGAGTTTGGTAAGACTGGTTAAAAAAGGATCTATGAAACTTTGTCTAAAATAGTGATTTTCCTGCTCATTTGCTCAGAGAATCCATCAGGAAGTATGAGGTTCTCCAGGCCACTGTAGAGCTAATCTGCACCTTGTATCAGCTATAACAGGTGTTTTCACAGTTAATTCCCCCTCAACTGGTTTAGCAATAAAACCTGCGCTTAAAAATATGTAGATTTTTTTTTTTTTAATAATGAGCATGATCATAGAGCACTATATCCTCAAACTCCCAGCCTCAAGAGATTCTCCCTCTTTAGCCTCTCAAAGTAACTGGGACTACAGGCATGTGCTGCTACTCTCAACCATAGAGTTTTTAAAGTGGATATTGAAGTTCATATATAGCAAATTCATTCAACAAATAGTTATGAAATTAGTATCTATACCTGGCATCAGAACTGTGCTATGTTCTGGGAATACAGAAATGAATATATTGTAGTCACTGAATTCAGCTCTTCCCTTTGTTAATCTTTCTGAAGCAAAAACACATGATACAGAATCTTCAGGCACTATTCAGTTTGTGGCTATTTCCTACTAAAGATTAATGTATCTGAACTTCCTTCTAATCATTTCAAAATGTACCGATTTGGCTAAAGAATCTACTTTGACTAAAATAGGGTAACTTAGAGCACAAGTCAAAGTCTTAAGAGAAAATATTACATCAGCAAACTCTCTGTATAATCCCAAAAGGAAAGCCCTCTCAAAGGCCTACTTATTTCAAGTCATATTTAGTTAAACAAACGCATAACTTAGTCCCCTGAGTGTCAGTGGAATTTCTCCTGGAGCTGTGACTTTGTCAAGCTGAGTTAACCTCTCTCCCGATGCGTGAAAAAAGACAGCATTTATTGAAAGGTTTTTGTGTCCTTAAACTGGGCACTGAAATATTCTCTCATTAAAACCTATAATAGCCCTTTCTTACATCTAGAACCTTGCAAAGAATATATCAGAAACAGCACAATTGCCTTATAAGGTTCAGACGGCTAAGAGTCTGTTTTCCTTTTCAGTCAAGTGTGGAGAGCAGCCGTGGCTGCCAAGTTCTCAGCCGTGGCTGCCAAGTTCTCAGCCGTGGCTGGTACAGGCAGCTGTAGCAGGAGGTACAATTGCCACTCCTTGGAAAGAACAGAGATGTGGCTAGACCCATTGTCCTACTTGCTTAGGGCTGGGCAGGGTAGCAGACCTAGCTGTTGAATGCCCATTTATTGATAGTTATTTAACTTCAATAAGATCTTGGTTTTATGGTAGGCAGATTGTCCTTAATTGGTTTGAACTTTGTCCTCTTTTCATAGCAGAAAGTCTTAATCTCCTATCCACAAATAAGCTTTAGAGATTTGTAACCCCCTTAAAATAATACCAAAAATTTTAAAAGCACTTGTTAAGTGTCACACAGTATGCTAAACACTTCACATGTTTCATCTCCTTAAACCTCATAACGACCCTCCCAGGTAGTTACTGTTTTATTCCCATTTTGAAAATGAAATTTGAAGAGGTTAAATAATTGGCAGAAGGTCATAGAACTATATAGCAGTAGAGTCATCTAAGCCTTTAAGCCAGGCTACCTGACTCTAAAGCCCTTAGGCTGAACCCCTAGGACATACTGAGCTTTCTGGAATTACATCCAGAGGGTGGGGGTGTGTGTGTGTGTGTGTGTGTGTGTGCGTGCGTGTGTGTGTGTGTGTGTGTGTGTGTGTTGTGTTCATAAAGTTTTCTGAAGGCTTCTGTCTCTGAAGATTTATAAGTCATCTGATTCTTAAAGGGGTCTCTGACCTCCAAAATTTAAAACCCTCTGCAACAAAGTGGCTGAATATATGGGCCTTTGTTAGAATGACCTGAACAGAAACAATGTGCTCCAGAGTCCAGGACAGGGTCTATACCTTTTGGGACACTAGTTTTATCAGTTGAACCACTTGGTTAGTTCACGATGAAAATATGCAGGTCTTAAGCTGAGAGCCCAGTGCTTTATGGACATGTGCCATTCATTCATTACCTATACCACTCATCAGATACCTGGCAAACTCGGAAAGCTGCAGCAAATAAGTAGATGAGCACAGAAGCAAAGAAATCATAAATTTAAACATTCCATTTAGCTTTATCATCTCTTCCTAAAACTGGCATGTAACCTCGAGCATCAAATTGAACATGCTACTCAATAAGAGTTTTCAAATAGTTTGTAGCAAGTAAATTATTCTTTTTTTGAAGAAGGGTCTTTGCTCTGACAGAGTCACAGCCACATAATGAGAGTCCTAGAGTCAAAGTAATAACAGAATTTTGTTTTGACAGAGACTATAAATATACTAACACCTCCATTAAAAATATTGGTGGACTGTCAGAGCTGAGAAGATTGTATCATGGCTGTTAGTTTCAATAACTGGAAGATTTGACAGTGATAATTTCATTACTACTTCATGGCTTCAGGGTGCATGCAGTGAGCCAAATTAAGGCCATCTTATGAACATGCCAAGCAGTATATAAGAAATTCCAGTGTATTTAAAAGGAAAAGTACCAAGTACTTTCAAAACTCATGCTTTAATGTTCATTAACCCATTTTGGCTCTCTAAATGTGAGTGCTTTATAATCCTTTTCAACAAGTGTAGAATCTCAGACCCAGGGAGGCTAAGTAGCTTTGTTTAAGGTCCCATAGCTGGCAAGGAACAGAGCCTGTTCAAATTCACATCTGATTGCAAAGCATGTGTGGTTTCTGCCATGAAGTGATACTTTGGGGAGCTACATGGCATTTGGAAGCCTAGTTTTACTGAACTGCATCAGTATTTTGGTAAAAGGCCACTGGATCCTAAAGAGACAATAAAAGTAAAATGAATAAAAACACACACTTCAGACAAGTTACTTCTCTGAACACCATTTCTTCATCCAACATAGTAATAAAATTCAGATGAGACAATGGTTATGAAATGCTGAGAATAGTACATTCTCCATTGTTATTATCTATTGTTATTATTGCATTACCCTTAGACAAAAAGCTCCATGGACAGTGACAGACCCACCCGAGGACTGTCTGGGTGGGCTTGCCTTTGGGTGCTTCTAGGATTTCAGCTTTAATTCTGTCCAGGAATGCAGCAGCAGAGAGCAGAGTTGAGGAGTGTTTCACACATATCAAGGCCTCCAGTGTGGAGACATTTCAGCAAAGTGATCAGTGTTGCCAAAGCTATGAAAGACGTTAAAGACCACACTTTCTCGGAGACATCAGCCAAGCATGGAAGCATTTAGGAGAAGGCATAGTTCTATCGACACACAGAGGTTACAGCCTTGATACCTAAATCCTGTGTGGTAGATTTAAAGGCTGAGCCCCTAAAATTGTTTGCCTATTTTACTTTACCTTTCAGAGCTCCAGCAAAGAGATGGAGAAAACTCCTATTTCTTGGTCCCTGTCCCATGTTTGCCACTGCTTAAGCTGTATTTATTTTGGTAACAGGGATACCTGGCCTTCTAGATGCAACTTAATAGCCACCATTCCAAAGATAACCTTTCTGAGGTCATCTTAACATTGTCTCTGTGCAATAAATATCTTAGGTTTCTGCTTATTCCAAAAGACACTGATCACATTTCTTACCATCTTAAAGTAAAAAATATCTTTGCCCTTACCTCACATCGTATATGTACAAGTCTGGGGAATGAGAGAGATTATTACATTTTAGCACTACAGGTAGTATACATTTTTGTTATTACAATTTTTAACAGTTTTGAAATGTGTGTGAGATTTCTCAGGTGAAATAGAGTATTTAATATAGTATTCAAAAGGGATAGCTATGATTCAGAGGAACCATTTCTAAAACATGACACCTTTTTTCTCCTTCTAGTTCTTTCTGTTTAATGGTAGGGCCTGAGAAAGGAAGAAACAGTTTTAGTTATTTCAAATGAGACCGTTAGAGGTAGTAATCCAATTTGCAGGGCAAAAGTTAAATGATCTTTTTTCCTACTCCAGTCATAAATATATGAGAACTGATATTTCATTGTTTTTAAATACAAAAGTCACTCTATTTCTTTTTCCTGTACATATTCTCCAAATGCTCATCTAGTTACTATTACCTACTAATCCGAATAGAATTGACAAGGTTCTAGTTTACTGTCATTCCTACTTTATAAGAGTTAATCAATTTTGGTTGAAAAACACAAAGGACAAATATTCCGTCCTTGTACTAAGCATGCCTTTTATTAGCTATGTGCTAACCTCCACAACCCAAGTAGTAGCCACAAGTACACAGGCTCATCACACACTAGGCATTATTCTAAGTGCTGTGTTCTCCATTTTATGGAATAGACTGGGGCATGGAGGGAGTGAAATGGCCAAGCTCACATGGCTAAAAAGGGAGAGAATCACGTTTTGAACCTAGACAGCCTAGACATTGTGTTCTTAACCACCATCACAATGTCTCTTACTGTTTCTCACTAGAAATGAGAGATTAAAATCTCAGGAGTAAATGTACCCTCCATAGGTAGCCATATGCACGGAACTCAGATGCAATTAATAAAACAAACTGACTTGCACACAAAGTGAAGAAGCCAACATATAATGAAGACTTGCTCTGTGCAGCATTGGAAAGACCACATTATAGGTTTTATATCATTGAGTTCACACACACACACACACACACACACACACACACACACACACACACACCTGTATGAGGGCAATACTATTTTTCCATATGATAAAGGAATAAAGGGAAGCTCAGATACGTTAAGTAAATTGTCCAGCCTTGTCCAGCCACCAAATAGCAGATTCAAGATGCAAAACAGACCAGAGACCATTATTTTCTCAGTATACCATGCTGCTTCCTCTCACCAGTCATTCATTCACTAAATCACCTAATGTGCATTTGTTGAGCCCCTACTACCAGCTAATGCCTTGTTAAGCAGCATAGGAAAAGCACAAGATTTGAATTCACAGGATCTAGGTTCAAATCTCAGTTCTATCACTAACCAGCAAGTCAGTAAACCTCTCTGGTTGCAGTTTCAGCTCCATAAAAGGAGGCAACAGTAATATTTCACAGAAATAAAGAGAAAATAAAATAATGAATTCAAAAGAATTTGGTAAGTGGTAAAATACAGTATAAATGCTAATTTTATTATGATAAGTAAAGTAAATGGCATTAGCCCCCAGCCTCAAATAGCTGGACAGGGGCAGTTGATAAGGGGAGAAATGAGTCTAAAGCCAGTTGTAGTGCCCCAAGATAATGCTTCATTGAGTGTGTGAACAAGATGTTTGGAATTGCAGAGGGAAGACTTGGAAGGCATAATACACAATGGTTACCTACCACATGTTGAGCTTTAAAGAATAAGAAAGATTTCCTGAGGCAGAAATTGGTAGACTGAACTGAAACTGCATCATCTGTAAGATATACTCTAGACAGTGAGAACATTATGAGCAAAAGTATCTTTGGAGGGGTCAGAGACAGGATTTGAAAGGAATTAGGACCAGATGTTAAAGCACTTAAAAGCCATGATAAAGAATTGTAATTCACTTTTTTTTTTTTTGTAATTCACTTTTATAGACAAGAGTAGTTATTCAAGTAAATAACATAATCACATTTTCCCACCACCTCAAGCTATTCCTTTTCCTTCTTCCCTTTCTTCCTCCTATCTATTCCTTCCTCCCTTCTTCCTTTCCCCTCCTTTCTTCTCTTCTTCCTTTCCTTTCTTCCTTTCTTCCCTTTATCCCCCCTTGCATTCAACCACACGCACAATCCCAACAGTGGTGTAGAGAGTGGTGTGGAAGAACATGGCACATGGTGGGGACACAACCCAGGAGGCTGGTGCGATAATCTGGTGAGGACAGCTTTGGCTCAGCACACTTTCCCTCTCACATGAGCCCAGGGTAGAGGACTATGAGCTGAGTTCATTGCTGTCCACTTGGAAACCAGGAATGCTGAAGCTAGAAGGGAACTTGGAGATCAGCAAGTCTGGTGTTCCCAACCTGACAACACATTGCATTGATTTGACAGCTTTTTAGAAATACAGATTCCTGGGTCCAGCTCTAATCTGACTCAGTGTTTCTAAAAGGAGGCCTATGAATCTGTATTTTTAAAAGCTTCCCCAAAGTTATGTGTGGACCAGTAATTGAGAATGACTGGTAGTCAGTCTCTTTATTTTATTGATTAAGTAACTAAGTCCGCAAGAGCAAGAGGGTTTCCAAAATCACAAGTAGGTGGTGGCAGAGTGAGAACTCAAACTCAGGGCTACCAATTCTCAACCCAATAGTATATAGCTCTGGATTAGTTCTTTGTGTTATAAAGAACTGCATTCCTTTTTTTTCCAATATTCTTTAGAATATGAAGTGGTGATTCCTTTATCTTGCACAGCTGGTCTGATGTGTTTAATTTAACTAGATGATTGTTTGCTGTATCTTTCTCTAAGTATTATCAAACATTTACCATACACTATAAGGTGCTACAGTATTATTACGATGATTAACAAGGTTACCAAAATGTAGGACGCTTGATATAATCACTTTCAAGTTGTTTCATTCTATTATTTAGAGACGTGTAAACACATCCATTCATTTCAGCAAAATGTCATGTTCTACGCAAAGGTTTTGAACAATGCGTTCAGCTAGATAATATCTCTAAGTGAGTTCTAATACGGGACATTAAACTAAGCATTTGTCTTTGTTCCAAGCTTTATGAAGTTAAAAGTAATCCAATTATTCAATCCTTCATTTAACTCTTTAGTCCAAAGATCAGAAGACTTTGGTTTGAGCCATAATTGAGCCACTCAAATCTATGAGACTCCGGGCTCATCATTGCCTTCCTTCCTGAGCCTCAGATTCCTCTGCTGCAAATGAGGATGTAGCCCACACCCCACTCCCACTGCCTGTTCCCAGGGTCACTGTGTGAATTCCACTGGGCTGTGAAAGGGCTCTAGAAACAGCATGGGAGGACGTTAAGAGGCACAGGAGGGAAAGGCCTTTAGGTAGAAATCTTTTGTCTCCCCAGCACAGGTTATAGGACCGTCGTCACAGGAACTCTCAGACCCAGCAAATGGATAAAGCACCAAAGGTGCCCTGAGAGATTATTTTCATGCAGCCTGAGGGATCACATACTTTAGTGGGATTAGTGGCACACATGGTATTGCAAGTGGTCTTTACACTGCAACTTTGAAGGACAGCTGTGTAGGAAGAAGCCAAAAGCAGGATAGGCATAGATGTGGTTTTGGATTATTTTTCCCCTCTTGTCAAATTGAAATTTGAGTTCTCAATTTTATAGAAAAAGAAAAGGAAGGATAAGACAGTTATATTAAGATTTTAAAAAGTTTTAAAGATGTGAAAAAAAACAGAGACAATACCTACACTGAATGCTTATAAAAACTCTCATTTGGGTTTCATGAAGTACAGGGATCTGCTCACTCTGTAATTCTGAAGGCCTATTTTCAAAATTTGGTCAAAATTAAATTTCAAAGGTCAGCAAAGTATATAATCATGTTTGGGTTCTTTTTTTTTTAACCCCAAAGTTAAGTTTTTAAGAGTGAAATCTATTCTTTTTTAGACTAGCTTAGTTTAATGTGTGAAAAAACAGTAGAATTTATTTTATAACATATATTTTTGAGTAAAACTAAGAACATTTAAAATTAAATTATCCATCAGTGGTATTCATTTTATATAAGCAGGCTGGAGATTGAGGTTCTGTTTACATATTTACACCATGGTGGTGCGGTGTAGTACTAAATATTTTATAGACCAGAAATCAAAACAATTACAATTGCTATTAGGAAACACTAAATCTGAGATTCTGGCATGACCATCTATAGTCAGTTAGAGAAATCTTTGCTGGGTTGAAAGGCTGTCTCATTACAGATGGCCTTGTTTACCCTGTTCTCAGAGCTCTGTGTACCATTTTGTACTCTTCATTTAAAAAGCATAAGTCATTCTTAAAAAGGAGTATAAGTGGGAAATAAAATGGGAGCCAAGCTTATACAGAATGAATTCTACAAAGCAGAAAAAAAGAAAGATGAAATACACATAGCTGAATACCATACACTATCCAGAGAATAGATGACTTGGTGTGAAATGGATGAATATATCCAAATATTTGAGAGATAGCCTTTCATAAAAATGAGAGGAATTTTAATGGCCAAAGAAATAAAATTTAACTTTTGTTTTTTAAACAGTTAATGTCAAAGCAAAGAGGGTCAGCAACGAACGTTGCTTCTCAACTTGAGATCATTAGAAAAGAGGTCAAATGCATGTGGAAACCAGCTGTGCGCTTATCTTGGCTGTGGACGTGGCAAGTCAACAAGGTTTATGAACAGTCTCACCATGAATTTAGTCACCCTGAAAGGGAAAAAAAAAATCACAATTTAATTTAGGAGCAGAAGCTCAGTGTCACTATTACAGTCCTTATGTCTTCTCAGTGCACTCCATTCCTTCTCCCAGTTTGGCAGTAGTGGGTAATTGTTGATGAATATTTGTGGAGCAGATAGATGACTCTTTTCTGTGACCTACTCTACCCCCCTCAGAATGTATTGATCCTTTGAGTTTGATCTCTAAGGTGGCAATAAAGTGTTCCTGACAGCAGGAATACATGGAAGCTCGGTGAAGGAGAGCTGAAATTTTGACACCACTTCCATTATTTCTGGAGCCCTATAGCCAACAGAATGCCCCAGGGACCTCCTTTCCTTCCTCTAGAGAAGCATATTTGGCATTTAGTCTATGAGCTCAGAAAAGGAAGGGTCTTAGGCACCAAGACATTCCCATTCTGAAGAACCAACTCCATCCTGATCCCATTGCAGATGAACTAGATAACAATGAAGAGTGGTTCTAGTCTAGATTTGGATAAACTGTGAAATAGTCCCAGAATTTTTCCATAGACTCTCCCCATATCCCTGGAAATGTGCACATTCAGAATGTTGTTTTGTTGTAGAATCACATCCTGAATAATGCGAGCCTAATTTGGGGGTATTTTTTAAAATATAATTTTTTATTGATATATAATATTTGTATATTTTATAGGGTACATGTGACATTTTGTTACATGCATAGAATGTTTAATGATCAAGTCAAGGTATTTAGGGTATCCGTCACCTCAAGTACTCATCATTTCTATGTGTTGGGAACACTTCAAGTCCTCTCTTCTAGCTATTTTGAAACATACAGTACATTGCTGTTAACTGTAGTCACCCTACTCTGCTATGGAATATTAGAACTTACAAAGTACCCATCCTCTCTTCATCCCCTCCCCCCACCTCCCACACACACCTAACCCCCTTCCCAGCTTCTGGTAACTGTCATTCTACTCTCTACCTTCATAAGATCCACTTTTTTGGCTCCTACAAAAGAGTGAGAACATGCAATATTTGTCTTTTTGTGCCTGGCTTATTTTGCTTAATGTTATAACCTCCAGTTTCATCTTTGTTGCTATACATGATAGGATTTCATTCTTTCTTTTTTTATGACCAAATAGTATTTCATTATGAATATATGTCACATTTTCTTTATCCATTTGTCCATTGATGAACACTTAAGTTGATTCCATGTCTTTACTATTATAAATAGTGCTGCAATAAACATAGGGGACATGTATCCCTTTGATGAGGAATCCCTTTGATTTCCTTTCCTTTGGGTAAATACTCATATTGATATTGCTGGATTGTATGGTAGTTCTATTTTTAGTTTTTTGAGAAATCTTCATACTGTTCTCCATAGTCCTGTACTAATTTACGTTCCTACCAACAGCGTATGAGTTCTCTTTTCTCTGCATCCTTGCCAGCATCTGTTATTTTTTTATTTTTATTTTTTTTAATAATAGCCATTTTAACTGGGGTAAGATGATACCTCATTGTGGTTTTGATTTGTATTTCCCTGATCATTAGTGATGTTGAACAGTTTTTCTTATGCCTGTTGGGCATTTGTATGTCTTCTTTTGAGAAATGTCTATTCATGTCCTTTGCCCACTTTTATATGGGATTTTTTTTTCTGGCTGTTAAGTTGTTTGAGTTCCTTGTGTATTCTGGATATTAGTCCCTTGTCAGATGAATAGTTTGCAAAGATTTTTCTCCCATTCAACAGTTTGTCTCTTCACTCTGTTAATCATTTCTTTTCCTGTGTAGATGCTTTTTAATTTAATATAGTCTCATTTGTCTTTTAAAAATTTTTGGTGCCTATGCTTCTGAAATCTTAAGGCAAAACTAGTTTGATCTGATATTCTGAAACCCCATCGGCTCAAGTGAAGCATGGGTACAAATCCTGAGTGTTGGTGACTCTTGGCCCTGTGTTTCTTCCATAATCCATAGATTAGTTCATGCATTAGCTTCATGCTTGAGCTGATCCTTTATAACTTTACTGATTATCATCAAGGCAGAACAGAACTGGACTGACTTTCAGTCCATGGAACAATCACAACTGTGTTCGATGATTATAAAGTTATTCTCTAACATCTCTTAAGCAGTTGGATAATAAGAAATGTCTTAATGAAAATGTATAACCAAGGAAGATCAAGGGAATAAAACAAAAATATCTAAATCAAGTGTGAAAATGGTAAAGAGATCGTTGGTTTCCCTTGGCCAGCGGTAGACTGAGTGTGAAATGTTTGAAACTTTAACATACTTTTAGTCCTGACAATTTAGTTTGGTGTGATGTAGTGCATTAAATGCATTATGCTAACAAATAAACTTCCAAAATTAAACGAGGTAAAATTGATCTTCCTTCTTCATCAAGCAACTTTCTAGGGTGGTGTTGAGGACAAGGCAGCTGTCCTCGCTCAGTCGGGCAGCAGCATTTTCCTGTATCACGTTTCCACCATCCTTCGTGCTTCAGCAGCTTCAGCATCCAGCTGGCAGAGGAAAAACACCGAGATGAGCACGTGGGGGGAATCATGAGCCAGTCCTGCGTGCGGCCTGCGATACTTCTGCTCACGTCCAGTCACATGACCAAATCTAATTGCGAGGGAGGCATAGAAAGGACTTCTTAATTTCCCAGGAATAGACAGAGAATGGAATTTGACAAACAGTAAGCAGAGTTTGCCGCATTCATGATCCTGATTATTGAATTCTATGCTTTTCCAGGATCATTTTGTCTTTAGGCAAGATTACATACAGAACCATTTCAAGGAAATATGAAAATATTTCTTTATTCTTCAAAATCATTGTTGAATCCCACTGCCACTTAGGCAGCCCATTCAATGTCTTAAAACCTTTAAAACAAAATTTGTAATCATGCATAATTCACCCAATATAAGGAATCATGAAGGAAAGCTATTCTTAATGCTACTTATTGCACAGCAAGATGAGTGTTATTTCGGGTAAGCATTTATATATATATTTTTTAAATTTTCTGTGCTATATTTTAAAAGAATTGCAGAAGAGAGTGATTATTTATGATCATCCTAGGATAATATTCTTATAATTGTGTTGCCCTGGTAAGACTGAAGAAATGGGATATAATTCAGGCCACCCAACAGTCTGAAGCTCTTCTCTGTTCTCTCTACCCCCATTAAAACAGAAAACCCATCTGTTTGGGTCGTTGAGGTTGGAAACTGAGTAATATCACTTCTCCAAAATAGATTTAATAGTAGGGCTGGTGAATGGTTTCCTGACCTGTTTGAGGGAGAGTCCAGGCCCAGAGAAAAACATGGCCTATGAGTTTCCATATCCATTAGTCAAAAAGCATCAGACTTAAGTTATATTTGTAAAGGCAATTGTATAATAGTAGAACTATTACAGTTTTATTTTCAATTATAATCTTACCTACACTTATTCAACCACTTCATATATAATACTTTTAATCCTAAGTATTTTTACAATGGATTTATAATTTGATAATTCATATTCATTCAATAAAACCTTTTGGTAATCAATTTTTAATAAGTCTAAATGCATGACTAGCTAGGGATGCAGTTCAGAATTGCATTTTAAAAACCCACCCCTCAAAAAGAAAATCATAATCTCTGGGAAGACAGTTGTGGTTTAAAGATTATCCCTTTTCAGGCTTCAAAGTGATTTCAATATTCAACCTAGTGGAATAAACTAGGAAAAATAAACATGTGCAAACAACAAGACAAATTTTTAAAAATATGAATAAGTTTTAGAAATTTGTGCTATGAAAGAAAAGAAGGGAGAAAGGTGGGAAAAAAGAGAAGAGGGAAAAAGAAGGAATAAAAAAATTAACTGAAATTAATTTACCTTTAAAAAAATAGAGTGCTATGTTTCTATTTTTAGCCATCCCATTGCTTGTCTTATCCTTTCCTGCTCTATAATTACGCCAGATCAATCTCAGAGCCCCTCACTGGCCTGTTTACTTCCCAGTTCTAGGACGGAGAGGTGCTAGCAGCTGCACACAGTTATAGTTTTTGTAAAATTTCAAAAAGTAAGAATTTTTTGTAATATTTTTCTCAAAGCAGACTCTCAAAATTGTATATCCTTCATGTGCCACAAAACCTAGATCTTGCCCCTGCTTGCGTGGCTGATTGGTGTTCAAACAAGGAGATATTCAAAATAACCCACATTTGAATGCCTTCTAATGTCGCGCCCGCCTCGCCAGCAAGGAAGACGCGGCAACAGGAGTTCTTCTGACCGTGCTTTAATGGGGTTCCCTTTAAACTTACATGATGCGGAAGACCCAGCCCGGCAGCGCGCAGGCCGCTATATACCCCAGAAGTACAACCCCTAAGCTGCGATAGGCCGCTCAACTGTCGAGCCACCAAAGCATTAGCCCATATCAGGACCCTTTGTTTGCATTCTCGCGCCACAGGGCAACCGACAATTATGCGTGCGCTGAACTTGTTAGCTGCTCTAGGCAAAGCCGGAAACAGGCGCCAACTTGTAATGGCGTTGACACCGCGCCCCACATCTCCCCCTGTTTTATTAATTTAATGAGAGCTGAGCAACCGTTCAGCACCGTCCTTCGACCGTGCGATCAAGGTTGCAGAGCCTCACTTTCACCAGCAACCACCTATCCTCGTGCAATGAGCACAACTCGGAGGTGTGCAAAGGCTGGCTGTGGGATAGGAGACATGCCTTATTAGGTGCAATGGGAGAGACCCCTCAGAGTACAAAGGCCATGTCTGCTAAAATACCTGGGGGTAGGAGCGGGTGCAACCCAAAACTAGGCTAACCTTTTAGCATGGTCAACCACACCTGTGCAGACTGTCTCAGTTCAAGCGCAGCAAATGTCTGTGCCAATACCACATGGTCCGTGGCTGCAAGACCGAAACAAAGTCATAGAGCTAGGAGCTTCAACAGAAACAGGAATGTATCTAGGCAAGCAGGTAACAATGGCAGAGGGGTGAGACATGGCATTCCAACACAATGTATAATTGCACGTATTAGAGGAACAGTTCACATGTGTACTAGAGGGTTTTTCCGTGGATACCACCCAGATAAACGGGGGCCAAACCCAGACAGGTGTAGGGGCAAAGGTCGAGTTTCGCCCTCCCGCAATCACCCTCACAGAACCCTTAAAAGAGTCGCTAAGATTCTATGTGAAACTAGCATTCTTTGTCATACCCCCAGCCACCAATGGACAGGGGGGCCAAATCCGTGCAGCTTCCGTTAACCCCACACAAAACACAAAGTCCCCTTCAAGGAGAAGGATCTATTTCCCTCCAGTTTACTACTCTGCGTGTCCAACGGCATGTACGCAGTGTCCAAGGAAACATTAGTAGAAAAGAAGCGAGGGAAAATTGGTGAGTTATGTGTCACAGGCATCGGCAGAGGAGGCACTGACAGGATCTTCCAGCGTGGCTCCGCTGCCATCCTCGAGATCATCTATGCTGTCGTCAGGAGGAGTAGCCACTGGGTCCCCATGCTGCTCTGGAGGCTGCTGCACCGTTCTAGTCAGCCGCGTGGGCACCCAGATGGGATTGTCCTGGTCCTGTGGAAAAATACAAATAGCTCCCCTGGATCTCATTAACACTGGATCCGGGCCTTTCCATAGGTTAGACAACACATCTTTCCACTTCACTAATTCTTTCTGTGGCGGAGCAGGCGTGACATGCCTGTCTGCTGCCGAACGTCCCTTGACATCTAAATTTAAAAAATTTAAAGTAAAGAGAGCAAAGGAGAGGCGTCCTTTGGGTGATAGCCCTAGCTGTAGGGCATCTCCCCCTTTTTGTTTTTGTAAGTACATTTTGAGCGTGCCGTGAGCACGTTCCACGATGCCTTGCGCTTGAGGGTTGTAGGGAAGACCGGTACGGTGCTCCACACCCAAGCGAGTGCAAAACTGCTGAAAAGATTTTGAGGTATAAGCCGGGCCATTATCTGTCTTAATAACCCGGGGCTTGCCCCAGGCTGCCCAAGCTTCTAGGCAGTGAATGATAACGTAACTTGCCTTTTCTCCAGCCAGAGGCGTGGCATGAAGGACGCCTGAGCACGTGTCAACAGACACATGAACATACTGAAGCTTCCCAAAGGATGGGACATGAGTTACATCCATTTGCCACAGTTGTAGAGGACGCAAACCCCTAGGATTTACGCCCGTATGAACAACAGTGCGATAAGGAGCACAACTTGGACATTGCAGTACAATCTCACGAGCATCTGCACGTGTGATGCTGAACTTAAGTCGTAAGGTTTCAGCTGGCACATGATAAAGTTTATGAAAGTCTATGGCGGCGGCGTGGCCATCAGACACCCAGAGGGCGCGAGTGGCGCGATCTGCCATAGCATTTCCCGCAGCCATAGGTCCAGGTAACAAGGAATGAGCTCTGATATGCTGAATGGAAAATGGGTTTTTCCTATTTTGAATAGTATTCCTAATTTCTGTACCTTTGAAAACTTCTGCCTAACCGGCTGGATAGCTGAGGCCACATAAAGTTGGCACATAGTGGGACTGTTAGCCATGCCCTGAGGCAAAACCTGCCATTGATATCTTGCATCAGGCTGCTCATGGTTTATGGAAGGAAGCGTGAATGCAAATCTGCTTTTATCTTGTGGATGCAAGGGAATAGAGAAAAAACAGTCTTTAATGTCCAAGATAATTAGACTCCAATGTTTAGGCAAAGCTGAGAGAAGGGGCAGTCCTCTTTGAACAGGCCCCATAAGCTGCATCTGGGCATTAATCGCTCTAAGGTCATGCAACAGTCTCCATTTACCAGACCTTTTCTTAATCACAAAAATAGGAGTATTCCAAGGAGAATGAGAGGGTTCAAGATGCCCAAGAGTAAGCTGCTCTTGCACTAGATTATGGGCAGCGAGTAACTTTTCAGAGGGTAAGGGCCACTGAGGTACCCACACTGGCTCCTCTGTTTTCCAGGGTATGGGCAGAGGATCCCCAGCGGCGAGCAGCCCCCAAGAAAAACCCAGCCCTTCCCAAGGCGGGGCATGCGGAGGTGGGCGGTACCGCTCACAACCTGCCGCTTCCAGAAAAACCGGTTCCTCTTTCTTTTCTAGTTCCTCCCCCGCCTCCTCCCCTGAACTTGAGGAAGTAAGAGAAGAGGAAGAAGAGGAATCATCCTCAGAAATATTTAATTTCTTAAATTCTGACAGAAAAAGGCTATCTCCTCTGTCTTCTGTCCTGTCCTTTCCTTTGTTATTTTTATTCCTGGTACTTTTACATTTCTTTCTCTCCCTTTTCTTCTTTCTCTCCCTTTTCTTCTTTCTCTCCCTTTTCTTCTTTCTCTCCCTTTTCTTCTTTCTCTCCCTTTTCTTCTTTCTCTCCCTTTGCAGGTCGGGCTGCGCTATCCCTCCCTGCATTTTCCTTTTTTGAGCTCTATATTCCTTTTTTCCACCTTTTACCGCGGTACTTCCCTTACTGCTTCTCTCTGAGCTTGCTTCTTGCAAGTCACTCAGTGCACTTTGGCTAGCTGCTACGCGCGGGCCTGAAGTCTCATCATACAGGCATTTTATGATAATAGGCCACAAAAAGTGCCGTAGCAGAATATTACCCATTTTTTGGAAGCAGGGGAGTTTTGGCCGTCCCACACGTCAGTTCTGAACTCACCTCTGTCGAGGTCGTCTCCGCTGGTGCTTCAAAGTTGTACGAGTTCCCGGGTTTCGGCACCACTTGTCGCGCCCGCCTCGCCAGCAAGGAAGACGCGGCAACAGGAGTTCTTCTGACCGTGCTTTAATGGGGTTCCCTTTAAACTTACATGATGCGGAAGACCCAGCCCGGCAGCGCGCAGGCCGCTATATACCCCAGAAGTACAACCCCTAAGCTGCGATAGGCCGCTCAACTGTCGAGCCACCAAAGCATTAGCCCATATCAGGACCCTTTGTTTGCATTCTCGCGCCACAGGGCAACCGACAATTATGCGTGCGCTGAACTTGTTAGCTGCTCTAGGCAAAGCCGGAAACAGGCGCCAACTTGTAATGGCGTTGACACCGCGCCCCACATTCTAAGTGCCTTTCAAGATTATTTTTTAAATGAACTAACCAATCTCATTAATTGATAGGACTCTTTCTTTAAACAAATGATGAATTCCTAGCTCAATTAAAAAAATTATAATGAAGTTCATTTGAAATAGAACTACCATGGTACATGATATGATAACCAAGATATAGTTAAGTAGTGCTATATCTGAAGATATTCATGCAGTCACAATACAAATATTTATTGAGCAACTAAGTAATATGTGTGAGGCACTACTGTAAATGCTGTAGATACATTAATGACCAACGTAGATAAAAATCTCTGTGCACTTGTGGAGCTAAACATTCTAATGGGGAGAGTAAGATGATAAAATAAGTAAAAAGTAAGTTTATCAGAGGCTGTTGAATGCTGTGGAGAAAATTTAAATGTAAGGAAAGTTTAAAAAAAAAAAAAAAGCCAGGAGATTGAGGATGGCAATTTTAAATAGGGCAGCATGGGATTATTTTACCATGAAGGTAAAATTGAGCTGGTATCTGCAGAAAGAATATTCCAAGCAGAGAGAAGTACAAGTGCAAAGGCCCTGAGGAGAGAGTATTCATGTGTGTTCAAAGAACAGCAAAGGACTGAGATGCTGAACCAGAGTGAGCAAGAGGAAGAGATGTAGGCACAGGATGAGACCAGAGAGGCACCAGGTCCCAAATCAGGGAAAGCCTTAAGCTACTGTGAAGACATAGTATTTACTCTAAATAAAATACAATACCATTAGGGTATGGTCAGCAGAGACTTGCAAGGGTTAGTGTTAGGGTAAGGGTCTGCTTTACATTTTAACAGGATCATTCTGCCTGCAGTATAAAAAATAAATGTGTGGAGAGAAGGAAGCATACCATTAAAATATCAGCGTTCCAATGTGGGCTTATTGAAGCAGTTATAGTTGGTCTATATCATAAGAAAAATAAATAAATACAGAAATACTTGTTAATAAGACACTGTTCCTCTTTGGGCATATAGCTTGATGATGCCAAGTTTTGAGGAAGACTACATTGTGGAAGTATAACACTGTCGCGCCCCCTCGCCAGCAAGGAAGACGCGGCAACCGGAGTTCTTCTGACAGCGCTTTAATGGGGATTGCTTAACTGGTTACATGCGGAAGACCCTGAGCACAAGCTCTCACACACTTATATACTCTAAGGAAGGAGGGAAGTGATGGGGATAGGTTAAAAGCGCGCGAGGGTTATTACTGATAGGCCAAGCTAAGATCCTTCATATGCATACTTATAGAACAGGCCAGGACTTACTCCGTGCATGCGCTGAACTTGTTTACTACAGGCGGGCCACCGGAAATCGGCGCCATCTTGTAATGGCGTTGTCACCGCGCCCCACATAACACCTTAGAAGTGATCTCAGAAAGCACAAGGTTGAGAGTGACAGGCTGTGAACAGCAAAGAAAAATTAATCTGACTTAAAACTGAATTAAACTTTGTGGGGCTGCATCTGACTCACAGGTCCAGCCCAGCCTGGAGAGCATGTGTTTTTCTGCTCTTCCCTCTGTACTCTTAGCTTGAGATAATCAAATAATAACAGGGTTTAAGAAAAGGAAGATATGCTTACTTCTTTTATCCTCAATCACAGTGAAGTCTGCATGAAAGTATCAGATAAATTAAGGCCTACTAACAACTACAAAAAATAGACACTTTCTATTGTCAGCATATTTTCTAGTTTTGTGTGTGTGTTTTACTACTTGAACTGCTCATTATTTCTAAATAATAACTGAAAATATGGACCTCACACTGCCACTGCAGGCTTTGCCTGTAGAGTCCAACACCACAGCCATTGAGATCCTTTTTTTAAAAAAAAATTTTATTGTGGTAAAAACAAAGACACATAACATGAGATCTACCCTCTTAAAATTTTAAGAGTACGGTACATTACTGTTAGCTATAAGCACAATGTGGAAACCACCATTCAAACTTTCTGCTTCTATGAGTTTGACTGCTGTAGATTCCTCATATAAGTGGAGTCATGTAGCATGTGTCCTTCTGTGACTGACTTATTTCACTTGGCATAATGTCCTCAAGTCTCCTCCATGCCGTAGTATATGACAGGATTGCATTTAAGGCTGAATAACATTACATTTTCTGTATATATCACATTTGCCTTATCTGTTCATCCACTGATGGACATTTAGATTGTTGCCACATCTTGATCGTTATGACTAGTGCATTAATGAACACAGGAGTGAAAATATCTCTTTGACATACTGATCTCAACTTTTTAGATAAACACCCAGAAGTTGAATTGGTAGATCATATGATAGTTCTATTTTTAATTTTTTGAGAGACCTCCATACTGGTTTCCATAGCAGCCACATCACTTTACAGTCCTACTATCAGTGTATAAAGATTCTAATTATTCCATATCCTTGCCAACATTTTTAAAAATAATGGCCATTCTAACAAGAATGAGGCAATATTGTGGTTTTTATTTGCATTTTCCTTGGTGATAGTTACGTTGCGCTCCTTTTCATATAATTGTTGGCCATTCGTATTCTTCTTTGGAGAAATGTCAATTTCTTTTATTGGATTTTTTAATTGTGGGGGTTTTAATTGGGTTCTTGTGGGGGCTATTGAGTTTTCTTTGCTGTACAGAGCTTTTTATTTTGTTTTAATCTCACTTGCTTATTTTTGCTTTTGTTGCTTGTGCTTGTCCATGAATGGTAAGACTTATTATTGCTAAAATGCCCATATTGCCCAAAGCTGTCTACAGATTCAATGCAATCCTCATCAAAATCCCAATGACAAAAAAAAGAAAAAAAAAAAATTAAAAAAAAAAAAAATCCCAATGACATTTTTTTTTTTTTTTTTTTTTTTTTTTTTTTTTTGCAACAGAGTCTCGCTTTGTTGCCCAGGCTAGAGTGAGTGCCATGGCATCAGCCTAGCTCACAGCAACCTCAAACTCCTGGGCTCAAGCAATCCTCCTGCCTCAGCCTCCCAAGTAGCTGGGACTACAGGCATGCGCCACCATGCCCGGCTAATTTTTTTTTTTGTATATATATTAGTTGGCCAATTAATTTGTTTCTATTTATAGTAGAGACGGGGTCTTGCTCTTGCTCAGGGTGGTTTCGAACTCCTGACCTTGAGCAATCCGCCCGCCTCAGCCTCCCAGAGTGCTAGGATTACAGGCGTGAGCCACCGCACCCGGCCTCAATGACATTTTTAACTAAACCTTGACCCTGAATAGCCAAAATAATCTTGAAAAAGAAGCACAAAGCTGAAGGCCTCACACTTCCTGACTTCAAAACATGTTACTAAGTTATATTAATCAAAACAGTATAATACTGGCATAAAGACATACAGACCAATGGAACAGAATAGAGAGCCTAGAAAGAGACCCACACATAAACAGATAACTGATATTTGACAAGGGTGCCCAGAACACACAATGGAGAAAGGAAAATTTCTTCAACAAATGGTGCTGGGAAAACTGGATATTCACATGCAAAATAATAAAATTGAACCTTTATCTTATAACATACACAAAAATCAACTCAACAGACTTAAATGTAAGACATGAACCTGTAAAACTCTTAGAAGAAAATGTAGGGGGAAAGCCTTATGGCATTGGTCTTAGCAATAATTTGACATACTTTCTTAAGTAAAGTTTCAGTTAAAAAAACTTTTTTCTTAAAAATAATCACTAAAAAGTTATCTATAAATCTCAAATAAAATAATTCTTAGGCCGGGCGCAGTGGCTCACGCCTGTAATCCTAGCTCTCTGGGAGGCCGAGGCGGGCGGATTGCTCGAGGTCAGGAGTTCGAAACCAGCCTGAGCAAGAGCGAGACCCCGTCTCTACTATAAATAGAAAGAAACTAATTGGCCAACTAATATATATAGAAAAAATTAGCCGGGCATGGTGGCGCATGCCTGTAGTCCCAGCTACTTGGGAGGCTGAGACAGAAGGATCGCTTGAGCCCAGGAGTTTGAGGTTGCTGTGAGCTAGGCTGACGCCACGGCACTCACTCTAGCCTGGGCAACAAAGCGAGACTCTGTCTCAAAAAAAAAAAAATAATAATAATAATAATTCTTGATTGGGGCTTTGTAGTTGGCTTAGTCAGCTCAGGCTGCATTACAAAATAACTGTAGACTGGGTAGCTTAAACAGAAATTTATTTTTTCCCAGTTCTAGATGCTGGGAAGTCCAAGACCAAGGAACAGCTGATTCGGTTCCTACTTGCAGATGGCTGCCTTCTTACCCTGTCCTCACAGGCCACAGAGAGAGCACTCTGATGTCTCTCTCTTCTTATAAGGACACAAGCCCTATCCAATTAGGGCCCCGTCCTCATGTCCTTATTTAACCTTTACCACTTCCTCATAGGTCCTTTGTCCAAATACAGTCACATTGGGGGTTAGGGCTTCAACATATGAATTTTGGGGTTAATAACATTCAGTCTATAACACTAGACTAATAAACATTTTTCAAGAAAATTAGCCTTTACCATATCATTCCATCAAATATCTGCTAAGCAAGTCAAGCTTACCCCTTCTCATTTCCAGTCCAGACATCAAACTCATACTATCGTCTTCATCTTGAATTTCTTAATTGACCAATGTTACTTGGGAGTGTTGCTGACAAGCCTGAAACAAATGTATATTTCTAGACGTCACCTGATATATTACTAATAAATAAGCCCGTACCCTTCACTGTTGTGCCAGGCTTTTGTTTATAAAAAACCATCTGTGAAAACAAAGGGCAAAATGTTCCTGTTCTTAAATATCTGTCCTCTGTGCAAATACATGTGTTACGCAAGCTAACGTGTAGTATTTAACTGTGTAATCTAGTAAAGTAGCTAAACATCATGTCCTCTCAAGGTATCCTATTTAAATGTGATATGCAGTTTTGTGATTGGGAAAGATTGCCCCCTGTGCGTATCACTGTGAAATGCTATTTTCTACAGCCTCATCTCTATAGATAATCAGAGAAAGTAAATGTTAAAATGGTGAATTTTGAGAATCAATATTTTGTTTGCTCCAGAAAAGCTATTTGACCTACAGGGAACTTTTGAATGGGAAAATGCCACTTGGAATTAATTACAAACAAATTTTATAACCTTGTGATATTGATAACAATGGATAAAACATTTAATATTATAAAGAGAGAAAAAAAAGTTTGTATGTAATCATCTACTTCTAGTTACTCTTCCTTTGTGCTCAAAGGCAAGCCTCCCCTCGCCCACCATGGCAAAGCACCAAAATGGATTCCATTGTACAGCCAGCGGCGTGGGCGACAATATACATGGGAGAGTTGGGCACAGGAAAATAAACAGCAGTGTAAGTGTAACCTGAGGTCTCCAAGCTACACCCTGTGCCTGGAGACTTACGTCTAAAGGACTGTTTCTGCTCATTATATTCGGCTGGGGCCCCACCTAGGTTGTTGGGACCTCTAAGCCTTCCACGTTTCCTAGCAGGAAATTGTTCTTTCTCCTCAGTGAGGAATATCTAGAGAAAGATCAATAGTCTCCGCCCTCTCCCCAGATGTTATCACCCTGGAATTGTGGAGCAGGGTGGAGACTGACAAGCACTGAAGTTGTAAGAGCAATCTGGCTCCAGCATTTGCCACCTCATTGATTGCCAGGGCCGATTCAGTGATTGTCCCTCATCTCCCGTCCCTTCTCATCCCTCCCTTTGGGTTCTGCCCATGCCAATGACATAGATGGAAGATCCCCTTGCAAGATAAAGAGTAATAAAACTGAAAACAATAGCTGCTACCTAATGGAAAGGTACTAGCTGCCAGGCAATGTGGTAAATGCTTTCCAAACATTTTCTCTTCCAATCCTTATAATGACCCTAGAGCTAGGTACTGTAATTATCCTTGTCGGGAACTGAAAGCCTAGAAAGGTACAGCAACTTGCCCAAGAGCATGCAACTAGAAAGTGGCAGAACCAAGATTTAAAATTTTACCTGTGTTTCCTAACTCCCAAATAATTGTCTTAACAGGAACATTTTTGGTAGATATTGTCAACATGCTGTTATTCTCCATGTGTAACAGAAGAGGCAGCTCGCAGATGTTCCTGGCATGACTGGAGGCTTCTAGGGCTCCTAGCGACATTCTGCAGGGTCCTTCCTGTGGGAGCTCTGCATAGGTGCTTTGGTGATGGGGACGGCTGTTGACTGGGGACCCTAGCAGCTGCTCTGCTGGGGCCTCTGGTGTGTTTTACCTACTTCAGGCTTTGAAGGGGGCCAGTGCTGAGTATAAGGTCCTGAGGGCAAGGCTAGATGAGGGGAGCTATTTACCCCAGCTCAGGGGAGAACCCACATCATGGTCAAGAAGAGAAAATGTTTAAAGCAGGGAAGCAGAGTCTAGGATCAGGCCAAAAAGATGGGAAATGATCCTGAGAAGACAAATATTTACAAGGTCAGTAGACAGGAAATATGGGAGCAGTCGAGCATGGGAGCTGGGTGGAAGGTGGGTTGGGACTGCACTATCACACAGTAATTCCACTGAAACGGACAGCGTGGCGAGCTGGGAGCAGTGTGTTTATTGGTCAGTTTGTCTGATATCTGTTTGCTTGTTGTGGGGGCTGGTGCCATAGGAAGGGCTGGGCCTGCAGAGGGCATGGCCCTGAGTACTGCCAGCCACACACAGCCTTCTGAATGCCACAGGCCAGCTGGTCATTACTCATACAGCTTCCCCATAAAGGACCATATACAGCTGCATTATTGCTCCTCCACACCTGCCTTTCAGTAAAAGCAACATGTACATGCTTGAATTGTATAAGGGAAGCAAACATGTGGAACAATAGAGCATCTCACTTAGTTCCATTCACTAAGCCTCTTCGTAGACCCACTGATCCTCCCTTAAATCCAAATGAAATCTCAAACTCTATGAAGAAACCCACCACATGGGTTATAGCAGAGACTCTTTTATATCCCTGTTGTGTTGTGTTCAAAATTAGAAAAATCAGGGAATTTGGCAAGTCTCAAAATGTTGAGTCATACGAAAACCTAGTCCCAGAATTAGCCTTCACATATGTGACCTGTAAGTTAATCAGAATGTTACTTTCAAAGAGTTGGCACTTGAAGATCCATCCAGGTGAGGAAGCTAAAAGGTGTATTTTTTTTTTTGCCTTAAAATATTTGAAACTGCTTTATTGAGATAGAATTCCCATGCTATACAACTCACCCATCTGATGTGTACAATTCAATGGGTTTTGATCTATTCACAGAGTGGTGCAAACATCACCACAATCTATGTTTACATTTTTATCATCCCCAAAGGAAACCCCACATCCATCATCAGTCATTCCCCATCTCCCTTGCCCTCTGCCCCGGGAAACCACTAATCTGTTTTCTGTATCTGTGGGTTTGTCTACTCTAGACATTTCATATAAATGGAATCATACAATAAGTGTTCCTTTGTGACTGCTCCCTTAATGTAATGTTTTCAAGATTCATCCACGTTGTGCCATGTATTCATACCTCGTTATTTTTTATGGCTGAATAATAATCCATTATAGGTGTAGGACATGTTTATTCGTCCATTCATTTTAATGATTAGTAGGAAACTTCTTAAAAGAGACAAACAGCGTCCATTCTCCTGAGGTTTCAATTCAGACAGCTTGAGCTTAAAGCCCATTTATGAACTGTGTGGCCTTAAACACATTATTAAACATAGAGGCACTTCTCCATGCCTCAGATTCCTCGTGCTCAAATGGAAATGCAGGGCCTACTTATTGTGAGGTTTCAGTGAGATAATGTATATAAAGCACAGTGTCTGGCCCATGGAAAGTGCTCCAAAAGTTGTGTTATTATTATCATTATCATTATTGTAACTGTCATTGCACTTGGCTGTGTTTATTCCCCTCAATTCTTTAACTGCTTTCCCACGCTTATGCTACTCTTATGCTTGGGCTCCATCTAATTGGCAGTGAGCCAAAAGAGAACTCACGGTAGCCAGTGTTTGCTAGAGAATGTGTTTGGGAAATTCACAACTGACCTCTTTGGTACCAGCATCTAAGATTCCAGTTACCTTATCCTTCATCATCTTCCTGTTTTATTAATAATACCATAGCATAGACTGTATATAAAATTGTCTTTCAAAAGTTGGTAGCTTATTTGAAGTCATTTGTAATTTCAGACTAAATTAACTAAGTAGGCTTTCAGACAGTTACGTAACTAAGTTATAAGTAGTCTAATTCTCAGTTGATTTACTACCCACTGAGTGAAAACATACTTTTTTTTTTTTTGAGACAGAGTCTAGCTTTGTCCCTCAGGCTAGAGTGAGTGCCATGATATCAGCCTAGCTCACAGCAATCTCAAACTCCTAGGCTCAAGCAATCCTCCTGCCTCAGCCTCCCAAGTAGCTGGGCCTACAGGCATGTGTCACCATGCTCGGCTGATTTTTTCTATATATATTAGTTGGCCAATTAATTTCTTTCTATTTATAGTAGAGACAGGGTCTTGCTCTTGCTCAGGCTGGTTTCGAACTCCTGACCTTGAGCAATCCACCCGCCTCGGCCTCCCAGAGTGCTAGGATTACAGGCTTGAGCCACCACGCCCAGCCCGTACTGTCTTTTTAAATCCAAAACTAACCTCTCCAAAGGCAAGCTCCCAAGTTCTAATATTTGAAAGATTTCATGAACAAGCTTTTTTGGGGGAGAAGAGTTTCCTTTTAGTTTATTTTTTTGTTTCTTTGTTGCTTTCTACTCTGTTTTCTACTTTTTATTTACTAATAGTTGCAAAACTAATATGTTTAACAAATCAAACAATCTGAAAGTATACATACAAGTGAAATGTAATAGTCTTTCTCATCTCATCTCATCTCATCTCATCTCATCTCATCTCATCTCATCTCATCTCATCTCATCTCACCCTGGGATTTCAGTGTTAAAAGTTGGTGTGTGTCCATCCACATATTTCTTTATAACAAGCTTCTGCAGATACCCCTTGGCCTAGATTTCCATAAGCACATCCAGCTCTACCTGTTAGGTAGAACCGTACAAAATTGCCATTTTTTACAGGTCCCCACTATTCTTTAATATCAACCCTCAAATGGAGCCTGACACTAAATTTCCTGTTTTATACTCATGACTTTCTCATTCCTTCTTGTGTTTGCTTTTGCTAGTTAACTTTTGATGGACACCCTCCATTCCCACCCCAACTCTACTCTGCCTGGATGTTTTCTACCTGCCCTTCAAAGACATGCATCCTTCAGCTTCTTAAACTCCTTTTACATTCAGTGTCTAAATCGAATATTCTGATTGCCTAGATAACACAATTTAGTATTTCAGTATTTATATACTATGCAATACAGATGTAAGATGTTTTGGGTTTTTTCTCTAGTTGTTTCATGTTCTGCTCTTAACTAGACTTAAATGCCTTGCAGAGAAGTTCTATGTTTAACATATGTGTATTTAATCAAGTGCTAATCTAAGGAAATAAGAGAAATTGTAAAAGTTTGTTCATTGAATTTTTCACAGTGCAAAGTCCATTTTTTCTTAAGATCATTCATCAATCTGATATTTGCTAATGCTTCAGACTAGAGATTTTCAGTAATATTACTTTTTCTTGATAATGAATTTTAATTACAGGAGCATTTAATAGAATGGAAATCAGTTATGCAAATAACCTCATACCCTACATCCCAAAACAAACTGTATTCTGAGAAAACTTATGTTAACAAAATTTAGAGTCATTCCCAAGACTATTAATGATACTCATGTTACTTTGTCGCAGCATGATAAGTATTCAGTGATTTTGTTATGAAAATTCAATTTAGTCTTCTTGAGTTTTTTTTTAAGTAAAAGTCTAATAAAACATCAGTAATCATTTTTAGATCTTCATTCTTAATGTTTGTACAGCTAGTGCTGATATTACTTAGATTAATATTATTTTATCAATATTTGCAATTACTTCCTGTAGATTGTGAAATTTTCTTTTTGGATGATATTTAAGAGCTTTTTTTCATGAATCTTTAAGAAGTAGATAATACAACCCTTTAAGGTTACTTAAAATAGATTTTCCTGTTAAGCATGAATTTACCCATCCCTTCCGGCCCCCTCTCACCTGCTTGATTTCCAGTGAATGTTATTTCCACATGTGCACATAAGTGTTGATCAATTAGTTCCAATTTAATGTTGAGTACGTGTGGTGTTTGTTTTTCCATTCTCATGATACTTCACCTAGAGGAATGGTCTCTGGCTCCATCCAGATCAATACAAGGGGTATTAGTTCAATTTTTATGGCTGAGTAATACTCCATGGTATACATATACCACATTTTATAAATCCACTCATGTATTGATGGGCACTTGGGTTGTTTCCACATCTTTACAACACGTAACTAGTAACAATGCACACTAGCTAAGGGATAGACACACTTACAACCCTGACTCAAACCGTACAAAGGCAATTTATGTAACCAAAACGTTTGTACCACCGTAATATTCCGAAATAAAAATAAAATAAACACTGCTGAATATTAAAAAAAAAAAAGATTCTCCTTGTTAAAAAAACAATCTCCATCTAGTGGACAAATTTTTATATTACAACATACAGGGAAAATAGCAAAGGCCCTAGAATACTCCCTATCAAGCATTTTTTGACTTATTAATAAATGCTTTGGTCTTAATAGGTAATATTATATCAAAAAATGTTAAATGTTTTAAGGTATTTAGCAATATTTGTTCCAAAATATATAGTGGAGGGTCCCTGTAAGTTAAGACTTGCTTAATTAAATTGGAAAAATTATAATAATAAAAAATACAAATTATTGATTTTTTAAAATTCAGTACTCAATTGAACTAAGAAAAACTAAATTAAAATCATATTTATATCTCCTACATTTCTGTTCATGCATAATAAGGAGATGTTACTTTCTCCTTTTTATTTTACGGTAAGAACATCTTGACATTAAAGGGCAATCAACATAAATCATTTTATATGTATTCACATTATTAGGTCCTCCTCATGCTGAAGAGCTGCCATGACTCTCTTGTTAGAAAAGAAATCTTCTTCTATACTTCCACTAGACAAAAGTCTTTAATGTCTTCCAGCTATACATTGAATATTTTCAAAAGCCCTCTTTATCTCCCTCCCTCCCTCCCAGAGTCTGGCTCTGTCGCCCTGGCTAGAGTGCAGTGGTGAGATCATAGCTCACTTCAACCTCAAACTCCTGGGCTCAAATTATCCTCCTGCCTCAGCCTCCATAGTAGCTGGAACTACAGGCAGGTGCCACCACATTCAGCTAATTTTTCTATTCTTTTTGTAGAAAGGAGGTCTCACTCTTGCTCAGGCTGGTCTTGAACTCCTGCTCTCAAGCAGTCCTCCTACCTCAGCCTCCCAAAGTGCTAGTATTGCAGGTGGAAGCCACAATGCCTGACCCCAAAGCCCTCTTTAAATATTACTCCTCCATGAAGACTTCTCAGATATCCCAGCCTGAATTAATTACTCATCCTTTATTTTTGTATCTTAGTGTGCTCATAGTAGGTGCTTAATAAATACCTATTTAATTAAACATATCTAAGAAGTGCTTGCCTGAGATCCCTAATATGCCTATTTAATGGCCAGAGACCCTTCTTGCCTTCTGGCCTTCCTAAGGATTGTCAAAGTCTCACATACGTGAGTGCTTATCCTATTCAGGTGAAACAGATACCCCTCATCTGAGTGTCAAAGAAAATTACTGCCATATATTTATGGTTTATATGATTATGCAATAGAGTTAGAAGAACTTCAGGAATAATAGATTATTAAATCCAGTTAGCTCAGTGACTTGTATCTTTGTCTGTAAAATGAATCTGTTCAACTAGGTAATCTCTCATTGTCTTTCCAAGACCAAATAAAATCATGTAGAAAATAACACAAGTCTAACAAAATTTTAAATTGGAAAACATGCTTATGACTGGCCAAGTTAGATTATGAGTTTTTCCTCTTTTATTTAATGGATTGATTTGGAGTTACTGTTATATGATCATAGACTAATTCATGAAACCTCAAGCCTTATTTTTCTACTTTGGCCTCCAATTTTTAGTTCTTAACTCTATTTAGGAATAAGTCCAATAAAGAAAACAAAAGGATGCTTTAAAATTAGCTGGTTAATAGCTTGCATAAAGATTCTACTGGGGAAAATGTTGATGACAACTAAACTTGAATTCATTTGTTTATTCACTCAACAATTTTTTAAAAAACCATATACCTATTGGACTATCTTGAGCTATCACCCACCTCTCCTAAGAACACATGAGAGTTGACTTTAATACTGGTTCATGTTTCACTAGAAAAACTTTGTGGAAAGTTTATCTGGATTATAAAGACTATGATGTTAAGTTTGTGGGGGTGGGATTCCTCAACTCTAAAATTTGTATTGCTGATCACAGTGCCTTTCATTGACTTAAGTTATTTAAACCACTTGGTAAAGTTTTTTGAAGAGCTATATCAAGTGTCAATAATACCCAGATTCTCCATTCTCAGAGAGCTCACAATCTAACAATAGAGACCAGATGATAGAAATTTTCAATTCATTGTAAATTCTGTTAACAGGGAAGGAGTGGGCAAGTGTCTGGGGAGCATAGAGAAAGGGTGTTTCGTGAAGGTTCCATGGTGTAATAATGGTGAGCACTCTGGACTCTGAGAAAAGGCATTTCACAAAGCTTTGGGGTGTCAGGGCAGCTTCCAGGTGAAGGCTAAGTCCTCCAGGATGGAGCACTACTAGGCAGGGGACAGGGAGGTTGGGTGGCTAGAGGAACAGAAGGTTAGGTGGGGATATCCTGTGACAAGGAGGTGGTGGTTCAGTGAGGGCAGCAAGAATACCGAGGGAAGAGGATAGCAAGCTGAGGCTGGGAAGACAATTAATTGTATTATAATTGAGCACAGATGGTTAAGCCTTTCAGTCTAGCCAAGAAATCCGGACTTCATCCTGAGCATAATAGTGAGTTACTGAAGGATTTTAAACTGAAGAATGACATAGTCAGATTTGATTTTAAGAAGAATCACACTTGGTACAGGGTGGAAAATGAATTCAAGAGACTAATATAAAGGCTATTATAATAATGGTCAGATTTGGTGAGTTGGTAGTGGGGATGGAGGGAAGTGGTACAGCAGAAATTAGTGATTGAATAGGGGTAGCGGGAAGGTAGGAGGAGAATCCCATGCTTAGGGGACTGATGCATGGGCACATAAGGGGCAGTTGTTGAATTGAACTCAAATTCTATTACTCAATTACTATGTAATTTTTATTTTCCAAAAAGGAATTCTTCACTTAAAAGACTATTTTTTGCACAATGGTTCCTTTATAAGTGGTGTTGAGTTTAAGAATACCTATGTCTTGTATCTGGTCAGTTAATAACAGTATTGAAAAGCTCAGGAAAAGAAGGTGAAGTATGTTTTTTTTTTTACTTTTGTCTATTTCAGTATTATCATTTTGTAACAGCAGGAATCATCTGTAAATTTGATTCCTGCTAATTCCACTGTCAATTCCTAAACAGAAGCTAAATCCTTTGCTAAAACATCCACAGGCAAATGTTCACAGCCACATAATTCCTTCTCCTTCATTTCCAGTTTTGACGTGGACAATGGCACATCTGTGGGACGAAGTCCCTTGGATCCCATGACCAGCCCAGGATCTGGGCTAATTCTCCAAGCAAATTTTGTCCACAGTCAACGCCGGGAGTCCTTCCTGTATCGATCCGACAGCGATTATGACCTCTCTCCAAAGTCTATGTCCCGGAACTCCTCCATTGCTAGTGATATGTAAGTATAAGGGTGGGCAAAAACAAGAGGGAGCTCCTATAGAAAATCAAGTACATTTAAATCTAGAGTTGATAATGTGATAAAACCAATGATTTTTGTTCAACTGCATCATTCCCTCTATTACAGAAAAAAATAATAAAATTATACAAGCTACAAAATGAATGATAGATTTAACTTGACTATACTGTCATTCTTGATAAGAAACATTTATTTTCCCAGAAAATACATTGCCGGAGAAAAGTGAGAATTAAATTTTAATGGTAAAATAACACTTAAATCATTAGTTTAGATTTATGTAGGAACTGAGTTTTAGCTACTTAGCCACATGGATATTTTTTAATATTTTGAAAAGCTTTAAACTCACTTTGAAAATCCCTGTGATATTAGAGTGGATAGCATTTTGAATATATTTCAATTGATGTACATAAAAGTGTTAGCATTGGCTTGCCTGATCATTTGAGAAATCTTTGTGGGTTTTGCCCAAATTAAAACAGTTTTTAAATATGAATCACTAGAGGCAAACACAGAAAATATTAGACAGACTTGAATATCATTTAAGACATGACACAGTTTGGAAAATAATTAAAACTGACAAGCAGGTTTGCAGATCATAGACCAGCAGTAGCTTACTTTCTCAGTGCATTCCATTCTCATGTTTACTGTGGTGTTCCTATTTTTTTTTTTTTTATGTTCAGGAGGCTTCTCGATAGGTCCTTCCTCTCACTCAATACCTACACTGTTATTTGTGGTAACTCTGCCTCTGCATAAATTTATCCTCCACTTTCCTCCTTTGGATCTATACATTTGTCCAATAACATTCACCACGTCTCATGATACCACCTCAAAAACTCATAAGAGGTTGCAATTCATCTTATAGGAATTTGGTGGAAGGGTGCAGAAAATACCAGGCTAAGGGAACATTTGCTAAAAGGGAGGCATGGAAAATCATGACTCAATTAAGGAATGACAGTCTTCTTGGTGTGAATTGCAAAACATGGCACGAGATAAAAGAGATTTAAGTACAGTCTATGGGACCCAAGAAACACAGAGGTTTTTAGCTGAGGTTTAGCATGATTACATTCTTATTTTTATTGCATCCTTATTACTATGTTTTTGAATGATTGCATAATGAAGTGACTATAGGGAAGTGGTTCATGTCCAAATTCACAGAAACAAAGCAGGCTAAATATGATGATGATCTAGATCAAGGAAGTGGCTGCAGAAGGAAGAGGTTGGTTGAGAGGCAAGAGGCTAACAGAATGTTGTGTGTAATTGTGTGTGTGTGTATGTGTGTGTGTGGCAGGGGGTGGGTTGGGAAGCACAGCCAGAGGGGAAGGAGAATCAAAGAGAATGCTAAAGCTTTGACCCTGAATGAGTAAATAGATGGTGATGTTAACAGGAGGAACAAAGAACAGAGAGAGGACAACACAAGGGCAGATATTAGGTAATGAATTTGACTTTTGCACGATGAGGCTGAGGAAATGAGACAATAGTTAAACTACAAGGACAGAGAGCAGAAATAACAGTCCAGAGGTCCTGGAGAAATTAGAAGAATCAATTACTTTTTATAATGACTACGTCTTAGAGTGAGAACTGAGTGGAGCCTCTTATTCAGGTAATAGGATTGGGAGCCGGGTGGGTTGAGGAGTGAATTGAAAGCAGAGATATGAGCAAGTGCACACATCTCTTTAGAAGGTTCATGAGTAAAGTGGGGAAAGTGAGCTTAGGCTGCGTGAGGGAGAATTAAGTTCAAGGGAGAAGTTTTTTGAATTCAGGATCCTTGAGCTGAGGGAAGGCTCCAGTAGATAGAAGGAGACTGAAAACTCAAGAAAAAAAAAAGGGTTAAAGATGAATCTTTAGTTGCTGACAAAAATATGATCATGAGCTCAAGTAAGGAGACTATCCTTGGAAAAGTAGTAAAGAAAAGTATTGTATTATTTAGGAAGAAAGAAGAACTAAGTGAAAAAGGGAAATATAAATTTAGAGATGGAAGGGTAAGATGTTTGAGAATTGAGGGTAATAATCCCTACTTTTTTCATTAAAATAGAAAGTATGCCATCAATAAGCAAAGGAGAGAGAGATTAGGCAGCTTGAGAAGAAGGGGGACGGCTTTAAAAAAGCCACTATGCAGATCAAAAAGGGGAATAGAATAGAGGTGAGTGGAATAGTGAACAGCCCCATGGAGAATGACAAATAATGTTGAATGGGTGAAGGACCAAGTTGAAAGTCATCCAGTCCAACTTCATCAAAGGTGAAACAACTTTGGTATAGATAGAGACAAGGGAAAAACCCATGGTGAGTTAGTAGATTCTATTTACATAGTTATGTGTTCTATTTTTTAATTGTAGTAAATTGATTTTAGGGTACCAGTGTACAGATTGTTTCATATCCTCTACTCAAGTCATTAAATACTAAATATACACATGTATTTTATGAAAAGCCTACATTTCATATTGAAATAGTACTTTTTTATTTCCAAACCAAACTTACAAGGATGACCTCAGTTTGCTGTATACCTCAAAAGTTTCTTTATCTGATTAGACTCGCATAGGAATGATGAGTTCCATCAGACCATGATGCAACTCTTTATAGTGTAGAAAAATAGTGTGTTGACATGTTTAGCTTTTCCATTCCCCCTGGGTATTTACATTGGAGCAATACAGTTTTCCTTTGACACTGACTGACTCCTGGAAGGCAATCTTTCTACCAGAGAGAGTAAGACTCTGTGGGAAGAAAGGTAAATAGAATAAATAATTACTCTTTCAATATTCAATCTGATACTACACATATCTTCTACCATAAAAGATTATGCTTGCTCTTCCTTTGACTTCTCATGTGGCCATGTGTAAATCTCAATTGTCTTACCTTACCTAGTTCATGATAACGCTGTGAGGATTGTCCAAAGTCTATAATTCAACTGTTCTTTACAGGAAATGGCATTACTGCATATTTTAAACACTTGATGATTTTATACCTATTGTTCTAGTTAAGCTTTCCTACTGAGAAAATCCCTTAGAAATTTCAAATACAAACAGTACCAAATGAAAGTTTGTAATTATCTATTTGAATGAACTGTTCTAGAAAATCTTTAAATGCTCTTTAAGTAATATATAATTGTTTAATATATTGGGAAACTAAGAAGGAAAATAATCACTTCTTAGCTGATAGGATGTCATCATCTTACCTTCTATAAATACATACCAGTGAAATAGCTGAGGGCAAGAAGAAAGTAAAACCAATAATGGTAGCAATAACAGCACACATTATATGTGTATATCACCATTATTTTTCCAAGTATTTTTACATCAACTATCTCATTTTATACTTTCATAGTCCTTTTGATAGGGACCATTATTATGCCATTTTACAGAGTATGGACCCAAGATCCAGTGAGCTTAATCTTTATTGAAAGCATAAAAAACATTTTGATCATTCTAGAAGAACATTATTTTGATAATGCCATTGTAAACTGCTATACACTACTGCTGCAAAAACTGCTGAGAAATGGAAGTACTTGTTGAACAAACCCATTTGACCAAATGAATTATTTAGCACTATAAAAAGTTGGTTAAGAATAAAATAAGATAAAAGCTCACACAAGTAACAAAGCAAAAATGCAGCCAGCTCTTAGAAAATATATACAAGTCTATAAGACTAAGCTAAACTCTGAACCTAAAAAATTATCTTTTATAAGGCAGAAGAGAAGTTCCTGGCAGCTTCAGTCAGAGACCGTCACATAGTTTGTTACATATAAATGAAACAGTAGCAACTTAATTCTTAAGAAAAATAAGAAAGAGAAAATGTTAAGTATTAGCATGAGTATAGTAAATATTAATAAATAAATACATGAAAAATAAATTTGAACTACTATTAATAGTAAAAAAATTTTTGTAACAGTAGAAACAACTAGATAACGGAAGGTTGCCCAAGTGATGTCATGAAGAAACATGAAGAAAATTACAGAATAAACATAATTACACTTTTATCTCTCCGGTATTTTTAGCTTTTTGAAGAACAGTTACTTGTTGTACATCATCTAATAATATAGTGTGTGTATTTGGAAACATACAAAGGTATGAAACATTGCAACGATAAAGAGGAGAATTAGCAGTGACAAGAAAAATAGAATTTAGTCATAAAACTATGAATTTATTGAATATAAGCAAACCACTTAGGTTTTTAGAAAAATATGGTAACTAACCCTCTCTTTGCCATCCTCTGTGGAATGAACACTAACATACAGATGCCAAAGATGATCCAAGCAGCTCTTTACCCAGATTGACATACTTTACTCTTACATACAGAATATGGGGTAGGGGAAATGTGTGCAGAAGGAGCAATGAGGAGGAGTGAGTACACTCAATATATCATAAAAAGCTGGGATGACACACCTGGGGGTGTAACTCACTTATCCCCATGCACCATTCAGACTTTTAGGACCTTATTGATCAGGCCTCTGGAGTGCCTCATGGGGACATTCTCTCAGCTAGTGGGCAGTATCCCTCACACCCATCTCAAACTACTGCCCTTTCTTTAGCAGTTACCAAGTCCCTCACCACCTCTTGAGCCTCTAACATGGGTTTTCAGTTGTAGCCATTCCTCCCCACTTCTTTGCCTACTGCGTAAAAGGGTGATAGTACGTCTCATGCTGACCTTGAAAGAGGAAGAAGGATTGCCTATATGTCTATTCGTATCTTTTATTCCAGGATATGATATTCTTCCTTGGTCTTACCAGGGTATCTCCAAAAGTATAATAAAAAGACATGTTGCATTACAAAGGTTCTAGTTGTCACTGGAACTCCATGAAAAGTTTGTAGCACCTTCCTAGCTAGCTTGTAGGTTTCAAAATCATATCAACTTGCCATTTGAAAGCTTTCTTCCATTAAGTAAACACAGAAAGGTACCACGGCCAAATCATCCCTTCCCCAATTCCTGGGTGCTCCCCACTGAGTGGGTGTCCTCTTCCCCCACTCTAAGGTATAGGAGTAATGGGACTGGGGCTGGGATGCAGAATATGTGTGCTGAGTCAACAGAGGGAATTCGCATGGGTGCACATGGGTATTTTAAATTTTCAAGAGAAACACAAAAACATCTGTCATCCACCTGGAAAACTAATAGCTTGAAATTGTTCCCAGTTTCTCATTTAGATCATGACATTCCTCTCTGTGACATCATATCTTTGAAAAACTAGGTTTTCGGCAGTTGCAGGATTAAAAAGTGAGCACTGAGCAAAAATCGATGTGCAACCAGGGCGGCAGTGTCCGATCTCATTCCAAAGTGAGAACTTGTGCAGTGCTCAACAGTTGCTAAATCGTTAGGGCAAAACGTTATTAAACTATATGGAATTAACTACTTCATAATTGGAACTATTAGTTATTTCTTTTGGCAGATGGGGTACTGTAAAAAAATATTGAGATGGTAGAGGCATCAAGAACTGAGAAAATCTGAGAACCTCTGTATTTATTCGTGTCCTGAGGATTGGAGGTAAATCAGATCTCTGATAAATTTATCTCTGATGAGATATTTTGTTAAGAGAAAGAAATAACTCAATAGATCCAAAGCCATGAACTTTCTGGTATGCTCTAGAGTAGAGAATAATTTATCTTGTTTTTAATTCTGTTAGGACTCCAGGTAGCCACAATCTTCTATTATTGTCACAAGTGCTATTATTTTGGTAATGATCTTGATAGGTCAGGCTTTTTCTTTGATTTGTGTGAGCTTACCACTGTTACTATTATTATTGTGGAGTATTGATGTAGACATTAACACAAGCTATAAAATCCCCAAGAAGTTCATTGGCAGAATGTTATTCTAAGATCATCAGCTACTAGAGTACCTTTTTGCTACCGTTTTTAAAAAAATATCTGTCTATTTGTCCTTTTGTCCTTTATTCAGTCACTGAGGTAATTTTATTTCTGACTCAAAAAACCAGGAGTTCAATTAATGGTAAAATAATACTTATAAATTAGTTAAACATGCTTCTTCAATACTTGAATTGGGTAATTTATAAAACACTAGCTGAATATACATTTTATATGTATAATCTCATACTTTAAAAAAAAATCATGAAGAAGGAAATCCAATGTGCTGACAATTTGAATGATCGTGTTTTTAATGCCACAGGGTAAAAATAGTCAATTTTAATGGATTACTATATGTCAGCATGTCCGGGTTTCATTGTGCTCCAACCTTTTAAAGTAACAAACTCATTGAATTACATATACTAATATCTCATGGTTATCACTGCCAAAGTAATAGGTATATACTGAAGTCTGAGGAGATATGGAGGCATAAATATTAGTCATGAAAAATTGTTAAAGCTGAGGGGAAATAAATAATACTAAGCAGACATATCAATAATTCTGTTTCAGTGACAAGGCTACTGTAATTTCTAACTCCAGGACTTTGCCCTAATATTTAGCACACAATTTTCTTTCTTAATCTCCTTCATACTCACTATGTTTATCAGTGTTTGGACTCACTTTTAATTGTGTAAAAAAAGAAAAAACAACCTAAAAAAATAGTTACCCGAGTTGTCTTCTACTCATGTATATAAAGAAATAGGCAGTGTGAAGGGGAATCATTTAAACTTGTAAATATTTTAATATGCATTTATGCTTTACCTCAGACTTAATACTTTATGAAGGGTAACATTTTTTTTGAATGTGGGGAGAAGTGGTTTAATACTAAAAGCAGCTATCCCACAATCCCCTGAGACATCAGATTCTTGCTAAAGAGCAAACTTGAATCAGCCTTGGTCAAGGAAGAGCTGGCCTATTTTCAGCATATCCCCAAAGCACACAATCTGTAAGAGCAATTTGTGAGTAAACTAAACTAACTAAAATAAGGAAATTTTGAAGACCATCTTGAAAGAAAAAAGCTATTCCAATAACCTGGATAATACTCTCAGTGCAGTGTGGCCCTAAATGGAGGAACTGCCATTGCAAATTATTGACTCTTCCTGCCCCCTTGAAATTTTAAGAGACAGACGGCCACCAAAAGAGGTTCTGCTTCAATCACTTGTGGATATTGTGTCTGGTGGCTCTCACCTGCTTTCCTGTCTCAACCCTCTGGCCTCTATATATTAAAGAAAACTAAAATCAAAACCATGGTCCAGTGTATTATAAATATAAATTTTCTAAAGTTTTTATCTTGATAGTTTATGAGGTGGTGGCAGGCTGAGAGTTGGAAGCATTCATTCCTGTCTTTATTTTATTTTATTTTTTAATCCTAGATAGAAAAGGAGACTTCTCCAGCCAACATTGAGATTCCATTATAAATACTTGTTTTCAGTTACACATCAATCACTTTAAATATCTTTTTTTGCTTGTCTTAGCTCCTTAGTGAATTGTTCTCAGTATCTCCTGAGCCATATAAGGAAAAATAATGCTGGAACATTTATGTGATATGTCTCTTGAGATAAGGTGTACTAGGGAGTATTACTAAATCATTCTTTCTAAATCTCACAATATGAATCATTTAAAGATGTGCTATTACAAATATATAGAGAGAAAGCCTCAACCAGAAAGTAAGGAGTATCAGACACTGGGCTTTGCTCTTAGATTCATGACACTTCATGATGTGGTTCAGGTCAGGTTCACTGAAGAAACATCCCCAGGTTTGTTATAACTACCAAAGCCAGTTTTGTTTGTGTGGCTGGTTACTTTCTGTTTTGTGTGTTTGTGGCTAGTGGATAGCGAATTGAACAGCACAGAGAGAAAATAGTATAGAATATTCTATTGGGGAGTACTGTTCTAGATTCTAGAACATTTACTTCCATGTGGCTTCAGAATAGTCTGAATCCATTTGAGCATACAGAAAGTAGCACGATAGAAACAAAACAGTATTTTAAAGCCTGGGTTCAAATTCAGCAAAATGTACAATTCCATGCCTTGGGATTTTATGACCCAGTAAAATTTCAAAAAGACCTGGGAGACTGACCTAGGGTTACAACTCCTTGTTTTGCCAGGAGAAGTATGTTAAAAAGAAAATTCCCATTAATATACATATATACAATCATTTTATTTTTGAAAGGCATTTTCATTTCAATGAAAAAGAGAGAGCATAATCTCAGAATAAAAGAGAGTTTTCCAAAGGAATATGTATAGCTTTTTAAAACCTCACTCCCTGGTCCATGTCTGCTTTCACTTTGACAAAGACCAATGAGCATTCTGCTGAACAAGCATCAGATCTTAGACTGGCACTTGGAAACCACTGAACCCTGGCACTTGCCAAGGGCTTGACTGCCGATGAGTTACTTCAATTCTCAGAGCCTAGTTCCTTATTTTAGAATGGGAATACGAGCATGCATCTAATGCAGAGTCGTCAGGATTAAATAGAGTATATTGTAGAACACCATGTCTGGCACACAGTAGGCATGCATAAAACATATCGTTCTCCTCTCTATTTGATCAAAGCTCTGCTTTTAATCTACTGAATCCTTTCATCGTATGTAGACCTTTAAAATTGTCATGCTAGCCACCCATAAATCTTTTCCCTGGTAACGCATTCTGGAGAAAAACCAAGAGGGCAGGGCCAGGGCCACTGACGTTAAGAATGGGCTTGTCAAATATTACAAGATAGACTATGAAAGAAGAGCCTGTTCCTAGAACACAAAGTGAGGGCACCTGTGAACGCCAGCCCATGTGCTCAGCCTCTTCTGCCCGCCTCCTTCTACTCTGTGGAAGTCAGATTCTCGGTCTAGTTTTAATCTGTGACATTAGCACTCCTGGAAAAATCACCCTGTTTTACTGGCATTTATCAAACAAAATGGCCTAATCTGCTTAGTGAATGTGTCTACACACATGTGCTAAATACTTCTTAAATTATTGAAATTGGAATTTTTTGATATATCATTTTGAGCACAGATTGTTGTGCCATCATATAACTAATAAGTTTGAAGACATTTTTGGGCATGTGTTTTCTCTAATGAAGCCTAAGTTTTTCTCTTATGACAATTAAAGAGATCCCATTTCAGACTTGGTAATTTTTTCCTTATGTTGCCTAAATTCCAACTCAAGGCTGAGCTTGTTTTGTTTTGTAAATCACTGGTAAAGAATTAGTTGTTGTTTTGTTTTTGTTGTTTGATTTTATTTTGATTTTATTTTTGCATTTATGTGTAACTCTTCTATTTGTTGTCTTTAGCATATTGTCTTCATGAGATGTAAAATGTACCAAAGAATATGCATTGTTTTGCTTGTGTTCTGGCATTGAAAATGCATTATAAATACAAAGTTGCATGGCCTGCATTTAATCCTAACTCCATCACTTCATGGACACATTATTTTATGTCCTCCTTGGACCTCCCTTTTCTAATCTAATAAAAAAAGAATCTAATAAGAGATAACCATTGTAAAATGCTTTTCACAGTCCTTAGCACATAGTAATCATTTGAAAATATTAGTTATTGTTTTATAGTAATGATAATTATTTACAATTATTATCATTATTATTTACAACTATATTGGATATTTGTACTCTGACTTTTTAAAAAAGAATTATATTGAAAGCCTACTTATGTAATTCTAGCTCTCTAGGAGGCCTAGGTGGGCGGATTGCTCAAGGTCGGGAGTTCAAAACCAGCCTGAGCAAGAGCAAGACCCTGTCTCTCCTATAAATAGAAAGAAATTAATTGGCCAACTAATATATATAGAAAAAATTAGCTGGGCATGGTGGCGCATGCCTGTAGTCCCAGCTACTCAGGAGGCTGAGGCAGCAGGATTGCTTGAACCCAGGAGTGTGAGGTTGCTGTGAGCTAGGCTGACGCCACGGCACTCACTCTAGCCTGGGCAACAAAGTGAGACTCTGTCTCAAAAAAAAAAAAAAAAAAAAGAAAAGAAAAGAAAGAAAGCCTACTTAAGACATAAAAAATAATGATAACATAGAGGCTCCCAGTGCTAAAAACAAGCTATCAAAACTTTGCTGGACACCAGTGAAAGATTTCAGGGTAGATGAATACTCAAGTCTATTAGGAATTTACAATTTGAAGGCAAAGAAAGGATAAAAAGTACAGAAAACAGCTGTTTCCTCATTAAGAATTTAAATGGCCAGGTGAGCACTCTTCACCTATTTTTGTAGAATAAGCTTGCCTGTTAAAACTGTGGGAAGGGCTAAAATTTCTTCTGTTTGTGCTAGTATGGAATATACTGTGCTCATTAAATGGGAGTAAACATTTCGACTTGATGACTGGTAACTATAGTTAGCATTATCGAAAAACCCCAGCAAAGCTGCATATACAGATATACACACGTGTCGCTTGGAGTTTGACAATGAAAAATTTCAATTTGGCAGATATTACCTCACACAATACTACACAGTTTTAATTTTACTCTTATATTAATTTACATTTTCCTTGATTCTCAGAAAAAGGTTGCTGGACACTCTTGCCAAATTGAAAGTTTTGGTGGTTGTGATTTTTTATACAAGATTTTGTGTTGAATGGATTACTTTAATCCTAAGTGGCAATAGCTTCAAAGAGGAAAATTGCATTCACTTGTGACTGAATTTGGCTTTTGTTATATTAGGAACTTCATTCCCTGGGGTTTCATAAATAGAGGTACTGCTTAATTTGTTTTGACTTACAATGGAGCTAGTACGAAATTAAAACTTCAAGCAACACAGAGGATCTGTGTACTCAGGTAAATCTATTATAATACCAATGAAGCACAGTTTTCATGTGTTGTTTTTTGTTGTTGTTGTTGTTGTTTTGTTTTAGCAGTATATAAATTACTAGGAATTTATCAAAAATTATAATGCCTCCTTCATAAGTAATTTAAAATCATTCATTATATTCTTAAATGTGACATTCATAATTTGTCAGAGTAAACATTTTTTGGGGGAAACATCATCTCTTTTAAATAGTTTTGCAAAATATTCTTGGCAGTCAAATTTTCCAGAATACTTTTCTTGTCTGAACCTATAGTTTTATGATTTTAATTTAAGAGGGTGGTAATGTAAAATATTCAACTTCCCCATGAGTTCCCCTTGAAGCCCAATTTCTCATGTATTATTTTAACATTTAGCTTTGCTTACAAGTGTTTTATCAAAACAGGCATGTTTCCTTTAATAAGTAGCTTTTAAAAGAATGAATGATTAATACATGAACTGAAATGAAGCTAAGTAACTCACATAATTATTTCAAAAATATGTATTTTAAAATAGAATTAGTTCTTACATTTTAATATAATTGGATTCATATTTACTTGAAAAACTTAGAGATTACTAAACATAGGCTGGAAGCATTAAAATGTTTTTAAAGAAAAAAGGCATGTGAAATTTTTCATGATTCATTAATGTTTAATGCTAAAAGCAAGATATAAAATTGAATATACCATATGATTCCAATTCTATAAGAAATCATGTATTCCATTAAAGTCATGCACTGTATAACACACATGTGCTCACATACATCCGGAAGGAAAAATGTTATGAATAGTTACCGTTGGGTGGTTCTTTAAGTTTTCCTTTATCTCCCAAAGTTTCTACAATATATATAATTTTGCAAAGATGAAGTAGATTATGTTATGTATGTATTTGTTTGTTATACATGTCCATACTCTATGAAGATAGGAATAGAGAATGGTGAGTAGACATGGCTCCTCTTGTAGCTAATTCTTGGGTGTTTATGGTTGTTGTCAAATAGCCTAGGCTTCTAGAAATGTTTTTATGTACATATTTAAAATGAGAACATATTGTTTCTCTATAATCCTAAAAGAGGTGAATCCAGGGTGAACTGATAAATGGATGATAGTTTTGAGTCTGAGTGAAGAAAGACCCTAGAATTTCAAAATACCAATTATCTATATGTTTATCAATTTCCTAATCCCATTGACAAACTCCAGAGGAGAAGATCTTTCTAGCAAGTGTAGCTGAAGCACAGAAGATCAGACTCAGCCACTGACTCTTCTTCAAAGATAGTGCATACAACCATTTGTCTTGCTAAAATTTGCAATGTGTGATATTTAGAAGCAGCAGGTCTTACATGGCCACTAATGCTTTTAATACCATAGGATTAGGGGTCTTCTCTCAATGAAGTAAAAACTCTCTTCTAATTCACTTCATCTCCTTTTCCTGCTGGTTTGGTAATAGTAAAATGGAGAAAGATTGCCACCTAGTGTGTTTTGACACAATCTCGAACTAGTTTATGAAATGTCTTCAGGTGCTGATGTTGATTGAACTTATTCTTTTTTAAGATGACAACAGGCTTTTTCATATTTAAGTACTTGAATAGTTTATCCCAACGAGGTCTCTGTAAAAGGGCTTGCTTTTGGATTTCTTTCTTTTGGTTTCTTGTCTATTTTTCTGGCTTCTTATTACATACAGAATGAAGGTAGAAAATAAAGTGGTAAATAATACAGAAGTAGAAGGATGGCAAAAGGCATAGAGAGCAGGAGTTCTAGACTCAATTGTCATTTCTCTTGGGAAAAAAGAAAAATTGACAGTGCACCGTTGAGCCTTGTATCCTCTGCCTCCAGAAGCACTGGCTCAGGACTCAGCAAGCCCTTCCCTTTGTGAGAGGTGAGAGGCAGGGCTCCAGGGGCTACCAAAGGTGACTCCGGTTCAGCCCCTTGTAACCAGAGCAGGTGACCGAGCATGCAGCACCTCCTTCCACGTCACAAGACTGAAGACTAGTGTGACACTGACTCCCAAAGTGACCCTCAATGGTTCATCCTGTCTATTCTAGAAGTTTCTGCACTTGTACTCTGCCATAACTGTTTCCTAGCTACCCGGTTTCACCACTCACATGCATACATACTTATATACATACATACATACATATATACATTGGGTAAATTCACACCTAGCAGATACAATGCACACTAACTGGGTGAAGGTCACACTTATAATTTTGATTCAAACTGTACAAAGGCAAATTACATAACCAAAACGTGTGTACCATGTACCACCGTAAAAATCTGAAATTGTTTTAAAAAAGCTTTTTTCTGAGAACCCTTAGCTCGCATTCTTTCCCCACTTGTCCCCCATAAATACTCCAGTTCTAAAAAAACAAAGCTGGCCGGGCGCTGTGGCTCACGCCTGTAATCCTAGCTCTTGGGAGGCCGAGGCGGGCGGATTGCTCAAGGTCAGGAGTTCAAAACCAGCCTGAGCAAGAGCGAGACCCCGTCTCTACTATAAATAGAAAGAAATTAATTGGCCAACTGATATATATATAAAAAAAAAATTAGCCGGGCATGGTGGCGCATGCCTGTAGTCCCAGCTACCCGGGAGGCTGAGGCAGAAGGATCACTCGAGCCCAGGAGTTTGAGGTTGCTGTGAGCTAGGCTGACGCCACGGCACTCACTCTAGCCTGGGCAACAAAGCGAGACTCTGTCTCAAAAAAAAAAAAAAATAAAAAAAAAAAAATAATAAAAAAACAAAGCTATTTGTTCTTTAAAGCACATCCCACCTGTTTTTTTTAAAGTTTGTTGTTGTTGTTATGTTTGTTTTTACTTAAATGAAAGATATAGATATTGCATAATCCTCCCCAAAACTCATGTCGCCAGTAGGTGACTTATTACCTGGAATTATAACCCCTCCTAACCCCACCTCATTTATCTGAGGTACTTTTAAAAGTTCCTTGTTGGGAAAGTTTTTCAAGTGAAGGATTTCAGAATCATTTTATTGCATAGGCCTTTTTGGGTATGTGTAATTATTCAACTCATTAAAACCCACAGATACTTTATGGCAAATAGTACATAATAAAATAATGAATCTTCTGTTGATCTTAACTACCAGATCTGTTTTTTAATTACTATAAGCAAATTATAGGACACAATTAAAAGATATGTTTGTATTATATTTAATTGAGAACTTAGACAAGGATTTTTTAATTACATATTAGATATATAATTAAAGATAATTTAGTATTATATGCTTTTGAAAAAATGGATAGAATATAACTTACCCTTTATTGAGGACATCTGCCACTGAAATGCTAGGAATCATTTTACTGTTACCAAAATGAGACAATCTTGAGATATTTGGCAGAAACAGTTTCTGGGCAATTAGAAAAAATGACGTATCTCCTTCACTAAAATTATAAATTGTCTTTCTTTGTGTTTTGACAGGGAAGAAAACAAATTATCTTAAATATTGTATATTCTAAATATATCTTTTGCTATACTTGGGAATGAAATACAACCAAAGAAAGAATTGTGCTGTAGTAGACATGCAACCCTTTTGAGTTTTGAATGATTCAAATCCAGTAGAAAGCAGCAAAAACTTAGGGGGCGTATTTCCATGGATTTCAGATTAATGATGCGGCTCAATCAAGATGACTTAGTTCTGAGAAAATAAACTTTGTAGTTGGGCAATTATAAATAATACAATGAAAGAAGAAACTGCACTTTGGGACAATATCTAGATTTCATATTACTTTAACTTTTGCTTTCTGAACTGCCTCTAGTCCATTTTGCAAATATGATGTCTTCAGCTTGGCCATGTGTTGAAGCAGATTAATAGTTTATTTGATGCCAAATTGAGTAGACATATAGGGCGTATCTTTTCTCCTTGTGTAATATACCTCCCATCCCAGGATAATGATTTTTAAATAATACTTTTTATCTTAGGAATAATTTAAGTATCTTGAATGCCATATATGTGGTATACAAATATCTGGAATTACCTTTCATTTTTGGACTTCTAACACACTACCGGTTTACTGATTTGTTCATGCCTTATAAGAATGTTTGGCTTCCAGTGGACTCTTATGATGCCTTACGTGTGTGTAGAAAGTTGTCAAATGCTGAAGCGCACTCAGCCTTGGATTTTGTACTCATTTTTTTTGTTTTTTTAAACAATGGTGCATCTGTAAGTATTTCTCAGTTGTTTCGTAAGAGTTAGGCAACTGTTTCAAAATAAGTTCATAAGAGAAACTGTAGCCCTATTTTTGCCTGTAGTCAACAGCCAGAAAGCAAGGTTAGAATGGTGGGCTAAGTCTTTTTCCCCACCAGATGCCTATAGTGACTACTTTTCTCCCCCCTTTTTTTCCTGCCATTTTCCTAGAGCCTTCTTTTTAATCTGTTTTTAAGCTGTTTCTGTAAGAGTCAGATAGTGAAATCCTAAGCAGGGCCCATTCCAGTTATGGCTGTAGAGAGTTTACTGCCTGGGTGACTCTGTGTTAAGTCTCTTAACTTATTCAATCCTCAATTTTCCCATCTGTGAAATGGGAGTAGTACTTCCTACCTTGCAGCATTGTTGTAATAGTTGGCGATATTATATAAAAGGTATCAGTCATGATAACATTCTTTTTACTTTTGGAAATGTTTGTAATGTTTTAAATAAAGTTTTTGTTTTTGTTTTGTTTACAGAACCCTTAATGTCATCTTCCCTCTCTCTCTCAACTACCACTGATTTTGTTGAGGTTTTTATCTCCTCTACCCTTTCATCTGGTCTCCCTGCTTCTAGTTTTGCCCTTTCAAAGCCCTCAATGCTTTACAGACCTGTCCTTCTTATCTATCAGTTTTCTGCGTCTTTGCAGTCTCTTGACCGCATCGGAAAGCAAAAGTCATTACAATGTAAAAATATTTACTACTAATTATTATTATTATAGCTAATGTTTATTGAGCATTTACTATGTGGTAAACACATTTCTCATCACCAACATTATTAACTTATTTAATCCCCAAACAATACTATATGTGCGTACTTTATTTCCGTTTTACAGATGAAGAGATGAAGGGAAAGATAGGTTTATAACGTGCGCACATTCACACACGTCGTCTGTGGCAGAGCTGGAATTGCAACTCAAACTTCCACCACAAAGTCAAATCCAAGTTCATTTACTTGTAGTACCTGGGCTCTGTAACTGGCTGCCTGACTCACCGCCAGCAACTACTCTTGCACTTCCTGCCTTGCGTGACATTCTTTAGAACCACTGAGCTACTCACCAAAGTTCCTGCTCTGCACATTGTTCTTCCTCACCCAGGTGTCTCCTCTAACTCCTTGGCTTTGTGCCTTCCTGCTGGCTCCCTCTGGCACAGTGGCCTCCTTACCGCTTCTGTGCACCAGGCTTGCTCTCACTGTGGGGCATTTTGGGGAAAGGTTGGGCCTCCAAAAGCCTTTTTTGATTGACGTCCTGCCTCTAGCATTTATTAGCCTTTAGACCTTACGATCTCTCTTAACCTCAGTTACCTCTTCTGCAAAACCATCATAAAACTTGATGTCCAGCCTTCTTAGAGACCAGGATTCTATAAATAATCTCTGTAAAGAACAGATACCCCGTGCTTGAGAAATGCAATTTTGAAACTAAGGGGGTACAAAATAGTATGTGGTACCTTTAAAAAGTATGTGTCTTCCCTTTTTCTGCTTTTATGTTCCACATTTTTATTTTCACGACACCTGCATGATTTGATGATGACCATAACACCTGGCTTAGATATTGGTGATAATTTATTTGCTAACATCATCCATATGCCTTTTATGTTGCAGCGTATTTCACAAGTGGTGTCTTATATCACTCAGGTCCTTTTCAGATTGTTCAGGAGTGAGCGAACAGCTCAGTTGCACTGTTTAAAGTGAGGGTCATGTCCAGGGAGTTTTCTTTGTAGAATAACTACATTCACTTTTGATTAAAGAGCTTTGGCTGGCTAGATCAAGAAATAGCCCATGGACATTCTGGAAATCCTTCTCTTGAATTATTCATGCTAAGAAACACCACAAGAGAACCCTGAACCCCAGTTTCTCACTTTTCTCTAAGTAGAACGTTGCACAACTTTCCTTGCCTTTCCCTGTCCCTCCAAGACACGTCATGCTGACACCTTGCTCCTATACCCCGGGCATGGTGTAGCCGAGGTTGCTGCAGCAACAGCACACACGGAGTAACATTCCCCTGCAACTACAGTGGCCGGGGTGTGAGTCAGTTGAAAAGTTTCACTGGGTTTTTATTAGTGTATGATGCAGTCCCATGTCATCTACAGTTCCTAGGCTGCCCAAGACTTACACAGGATGATGCGGAACACTCCATGCTAATCACCTTCAAATGTTAGATGGTCCAGGGTCTCTTACTGAAGCCAATGCAGTTGCTGGTTCCTTCCACAGCAACCCCTACTAATATCTGCAATAAGAAGCCAAAAGTAAAACTCCGGCTCCACTGCCGGAACTCCGTTTCTACTGTCGCATATCCTGTGTGCTTAAAAAGCAACAGTGACCTTGGTTGATGATCAAGAAGCTCTTCTTTTTCACCCAGGGACTTGGACAATGGTTAACATTCCAGACGAGATATTTTCAATCCAGTTGCTGGGAGGAACATGTGCTGAAGAATAAAGATGGAAATACTGTAATTCTCTATGGGAATTTGTAAAACTGGAACTTGCCGTTTCATATTGATCAAAAGAGGGCATAGAGTTTTTGGTGACTTCTAACACAGGATTTGGTTTATTTTTCAGACATGGAGATGACTTGATTGTGACTCCATTTGCTCAGGTAAGCACAGCTGGGTGAACGGGCAGGTTTCTCATAGATAGGAAAGTTTAATTTGGGGGATTAGTTCTGGTTGTAACTTAATTTAGTTTTAAATCAAACACAAGTATAAATAAAAATTCTATGGTTCATTCAAGTAATTCAAAGGCAGTGCTAGAGAATGTGACTTAGACCATATTGAAGAGTATCTTTGCTTCAAATAACAAACTACCTAAGTGATACACTTAATTGGGCCCATATTTCCTTAACTGACATAAGCACTAGTAGCAGAAGGCTATATCATGGATTAAATTACATTTAGTATAATTAGGTACATGATCAGTGCTTGAAATTCAATAATCCAATTCAACCTGATACCTTATTTACTTCTTTTTTAAAACATATGTCATTTGTACAAGGATTTAGCTGAGTGATATGTTTATGTTCACTTATTTGTTTTAGGCATATACATCATTAAAATATTTTAACTACATGACATAGATGCAAGAAGGGGATAAAATGATCTAAAATGTTTTGGAATATATGTAAAAAGGTTACTGACTGGATGTTCCATGGATAGACTGGTGCCTCTTGACCCTAGCTACACATTAGATTCATGCACAGACCTCTTATCCCAGTGCCCAGTGTTGCACCCCTGATCAATTAAATCCCCAAACCTGGGAATCAGATCCAAGCATCTGTATTTTTAAAGGCCTCCCTCAATATTTTTTTCAGTTTTGCAAGAGAAATTGAGAGCCCCTTGTATAGACAACTAGGGACAGAATGGGATAAAACTGATTTAACCTGGGGCATGGATCAGGTTTAAAGCCAACACTGACTGATAAGAAGTATTAGATATTGAAATGCAAGTAATCCCGAGAAATTATCCCTGATGGGCTATGTCATAAATAGCTATAGCACCTTAGGCAACTTATTTCAATTCTCTAGGCCCTCTTTTTCCAATTGGTAAAATGAGGGGACTGCCTGGATGAAGGACAGCCAGGCTCTAGTTAAAACCATTTCTGTCCTCTTGCTAACTGAATGGCCTTAAGCAAGTCACTGAACTTTTTCATGTCTAGTTTCTTCCTGTGTTAAATTCCAAGAGTACCTGCCTCATACAGTTGTTAAGAAGTTGAAATAATACTGGGCTTATAAAATGTTTAGCATAATTGCTAGAAAATATGATATTTAATATATATTATTGTTGGTTTAATTGTATAGGGATAAAATTGCTCTTTCATCTCTAAAATGTCATAATAAGTGCTGTTTTTAAAAAATGAATAATAGTGGTATTTGATAGTAGGATCATGTATAGTTCTTCTACTTTTCAAAATTTCCTGAAATTTTGTTATTGCTATAATTTAGACCAAAAATTTAATCAGTTCATAAATAACATAATGTGATAAGAGTGATTTTTTTTAAAATTAATACAGGCAATGAAAAATAGAATTTGACCACCATCATTTTCAGAAGGTTAATGTCTTATTTGCTTAAGGTTTTACTGGAGATTATGAATTCTTTTTAATATCCATATTCTATGTCCAAAAAAGTTTACATTTATATGCTTTAATCATATTATGTGATAGCAAATTCTTATAAAACTAAGGATTTTTAATTGATTACTATTAAGAACTTATAATTCTATATCTAAGAGCTAAGGACTAGGTGAACAGATAAAATCAGGCAAAATATAAAAATCATTACCAAGTGTAGAACTCATCATTCCAACTTGTGTTTATTCAGGCAGCTATTCTTACTTCTAACTAAAAATCTCTAGGTATTATTATAAGAAAAATATATCTAAATAGATAGTAAAAAATTAAAAATTATCTGTATGTGATACCTTGCCTTCTTACTTCAAGTAGCATTTATTAATCTCCAACAAATATATTAATAAATTTGACTTGGTCCCTGCCATCAAAGTCTTTTTTACATGATTAGACATTTTCTGTAGTGTACCTAAAATCTCTAAAAATACTAATAGAATTTCAGAACACTGAGAAGTATATATATAATTTAGTCTGTTAGTAAGCTATTTAAATAAAAAAGATGTGTACTTAACGCATTCGAAATTGGAATTCTGAATATAAATCAACTGTATAATTTACAGACATATCTGATGCCTTAAAATAATCCCATAATGTATTTAGAAGACTTTGCTTATGATTAGCTAAGTGATTCATAACACCTTGCAGAAGATGGTCATTGCCCCAGAGGCTGCAGATTCTTTTTAAGTAACTTCATAACAGTTTTCACCAAAGGCCTTTTACTGGGATGTAAGATCTGAAAAACCCTCCTAGAATTTTTTTTTTTTTTTTTAAAGGCTGTTAAATCCTGAAGAGTTTCACCATTGACAGAACCACTCTGGGGAGGCAGTTAAGGCAGAAACCCCAGTTAGCATCAGTTTGCCTGTGGCCTCCTCTTAGGCCTCATTAGGGACAATTAGCACATTTTGTTGCCCTAACCACTAACTCCTCAAATTTTTTTTAAATACAGGCTAGAGCACTTACAGTTTAATGCTAAATATTATAATGATAAAAATATAAAATGCTTTTGTCACATGAGGTGATATCAATATTACTTGGCCTGATATACTATAATTGTTTTTGCCAATGGACAGAAAACAACTGATTTTAGACAAGGCACTCAGGAAATATTCAGCCAAATATGCCAAAGAATTATCCCCTTTTCCTAACATAATTTAGAGTTTGGAATTTCACACTAAATTATGATGAAAAAGCCATATGGCTCTCAAATAACTATTTTTGCATAAAAAGTTTAGAAATATAAATAATGAGCAAAAAGTAAAAGAAAATTTTTCATAGTTCCAAACCCCCAAATAACTGCTATTGGCATTTTACTTTATATCCCTTTAGGTTTATCTTTCTGTGTGTATTTTCCTTTCCCATGACTTCCAAAAATCGCTTCCCACTGTCTAAAGTGGTTGAAGATATTCTCCCAAGATCATCTTCTACCTCTTTTTGAGAACCCATTTTTTTATGCCTGAGTGCATCTCTAAAACATGAAAGCATCCCTTCCTGTTCTTTCCAAAGCAAGGTTTCTTGTAAAGCGAAGAAAATAAAATCCTATATTACAAGAGAATTTAGAAAGTCATGCAAAGATATAATCCACCTTGTTGGTTGGGCTAAAACCTAAAATATCTTGGATAGACACAATTTTCAGAAAGGATCCTACAGTATCTCTCCATATTCTGTTTCAATGTCTAAAAACACAGGCCTAGAAATTCTTGCTGATGTTTAACCTAAACTCTTTTCTACCTCTGATTTCTTATGTTTCCCAAACCTAGAAGCTCAGAATTCCTTTGGTCCCCAGAAAAAGTGACAGTTTTAAATATTTTTTTATTTCAATTTTAAAATATTCTCTTATGTTTGTTTTGGAATCTTTTGGTGTGGGTATTTCCTTAGGCATGAAGGCTGGGTGTGGAGAGGAATCTCACTGCCTTTGCCACAGCATGCCACCCAACAGCTGGCCTTTTGTTTTTCTGTTCAGAGTTCTTGGGGGCCAAAGAGCACTAAGGAGGCACAGCACTGTTGAAAAGTAAGAAACCCTTCTCTGTAGTCAGCTGCATCAGTCCCACTATTTGTGAGACAACCACCTTGCAAAACTGAGTCAGCTAGAATTCTCCAGCACAATTCATAATTGCAAGGCTGTGGAAACAGCCCCAGTGCCCATCAATCCAAGAATGGATTAATAAAATGTGGTATATGTATACCATGGAGTACTATTCAGCTCCAAGAAACAATGGTGATATAGCACATCTTATATTTTCCTGGTTAGAGCTGGAACCCATACTACTAAGTGAAGTATCCCAAGAATGGAAAAACAAGCACCAGATATATTCTCCAGCAAACTGGTATTAACTGAGTAGCACCTAAGTGGACACATAGGTCCTACAGTAATAGGGTATTGGGCAGGTGGGAGGGGGGAGGGGGCGGGTATATACATACATAATGAGTGAGATGTGCACCATCTGGGGGATGGTCATGATGGAGACTCAGACTTTTGGGGGGAGGGGGGAGAAATGGGCATTTATTGAAACCTTAAAATCTGTACCCCCATAATATGCTGGGGGGAAAAAAAGAAACCAGAAAAAAAAAAAAAAGAATTCTCATGTGGAAGTCTGTAGTGTTAAAGGAAGCAGAATCTTTGATGAAGGAAAAAACAAGAAACACCCAAACAGTATCCTGGATCCCTGGAGAGACCCTCACATCATTCAGGCTGAGGAGATAGCCAGACTCGCAAATACAGGGTGGGAACCACCGCACCATTTTGCCTTTAACCAAAATACACCACATGGGCGACATCTAGAAAAAAGGCAGCAGTCGTGAACACTCTAGAACATTACCGTTCAATTAGAACATGGCCAATAACAGAACATTACCAATATTCTTGAACGGTCCCTGCCTGCCCCTCACCCACTTCACCGGCGGCCGCGACCGCGGTCTCCTCACAGGCCTCCAGCTTGAGGCCACCCGGCCTTCCCTGCCGGCTATGACAGAAGACAGGCAGCTCGCTTCAGTTGGTTCCATTTTCCTTTCAGCGCTTTTTTAGCCTTCATAAATTTAAATTACAACTAGCATCTTCTAGGCATCTAAGTTCTTTTCAGAGCAAACTATATAAAATGGTCAATATTCAACCATTGTTGACGTAAAAAAAAAAACAAAAAAACACCAGCAATTTAACCCAAACATAACTGGTAAAGAGGTTTCCTTTTCAATCAAAATGACCTTTCTATCTTGTAAAAAAAAAAAAAAAAATCATAATTTGACTCCATTTTTTTTTTTTCTGGCGGTAAAACCGAGGGGAGAATCCTTCCCCAGGGGTCACCTCTCCCCTCCGCCCCCAGTGGCCACCAGTGGCACTCATGGTCTGTGTTTTACCGCCATCTAGTGGCTTAAAGTGTATATGGCATGACAGTCCTCAAAACCATTTCTTATTTCTCTCTCGTTATTATGTTTAGCCGTTTAACTAATGAAGCTCACATTTTTGTGCTATTTTTAGTGAATACTATTGGCTAATAAATGTTTAGAAGCACCTAAGAAGGTCTGAGAGTGGTATATGTAAATTGTTATCCGTGGGCTAATATAAGAAACCATCTTTGTCCAAAATTTTTCTGTAGCACTACAAGTATTTTTTGCCTATGGTATATATATTTCTCATCTTTCCCAAGGTATTTTTGACACTGACTGATTACACTTTTCCTTGGAGGGGCAGAAGAGAAAGAAATTATCTTATTTCTAACCGTTGAGGTACATGGAATTAACCTCAGTGACCTTTTTGGTTAGCAAGCGTTAAAGAGTGAAGAAAATTTTAGGAGCATTGAAGCTCTGACTGTAGTTCTTGAAGAGTTGAATTCAGGGGGAGTGAGAGCTGCCCTAGAACAAAGGCAAATAATAATTGAACTTTAATTGAGGGGATTCAGTAAAACTATTTCCAGTGCTCCCTCACAGCCTATAGGATCAGACGCCTCCCTCATCGTGTCCTGTGATGGCAAAAGCTCATGAGACTAATGCAGTGATATGTGTGATGAAGACACCAAGAATCAATGGGTGAGGCTTAAAGCAACACCCGCTGATAATATTTATCTGGAACTTTTATTTACACTTCTGTCAGTAGCATGTATGTCATAGTGCAAAAGATAATAGTTAACACTGAACATAAAATTTATAAAGTACTGTTTGTCTTACCACACACAGGAAAAACAATGATCTAATACTTGCACACACAGCGAACGATGTATCTACAAGGTTACTTACTGCAGCAGTGTTGGTAGAAGCTGATTTTTAAGATAGACAACCTGAAAGTCAATTCATAGGGGACAGGCAGCTGAATCTCTAAAGGAGAGACTTGGAGGCAGATTTCCTTTTTACCTTTTTGTATTGAAAATTTATCTAGTGATTATGTAAAGTATAAGGAATAATACTAAAATGAACAGTTTAAGAAATAGAATAGTACCGATATTTTTAATGCCCCTTGAATGCCCCTTCCCAATTTTATCTGCTTCCATTGCCTCATCTCAGAAATAACAATAATTGTGATTTTTGTCTTACTTATTATAGGGGATACTTTTCATTTTATACCCTTTTGTTTTGTTTAAATTATATACCATGTGAATAGAATTTATAAAAAATAGAGTTTATACAAAAATGAGTAAATAAAATTTAAATTAAAAGCCCAAGCAAAATATTAGATTAGATTATTTATTATATTAGATGTTTGTTATAACAGAGGCAAAAATTTCTCTACAGAAAATATTTCTTTCATGAACTAGTGTTTCCTTTCATGACTAATGTTTCCTCTCAAATGAACACAGAGCATGAATTACCTGCAGTACTATTTCTAAATTGACCCAGCTGTCAAACGCAGTAAACGTAACTGTTATGTATTAGAATACAATTCTCAGAATTCTGGGGTTAAAATTTTTGCCTAGGAAAAGGATCGATTAGCCAGTATAATAATCTTACTTTAAATGCTTCATTAGCATGTTTGATATTCACTTCTTAAAACATAAATTAAGCCTGCATGATTTAATGACAGTGGATCATTTATCCGATTTACTTCTGCATCATTCAAAGATTTCATGCCTACTGAAAGACATCGTGGTCTGATGTCAGCAGTTGGTTATTTGAATACTCCTTCATAGGCAGCAGCGTGACCTTTCAGAGATGTGAGTTGTTTGTATGTGATAATGAGCCAGGTTTTTCCAGTGGCTGACTTAATCGTTGGCCTCTTAGGAAGCGCCATTAACTCCTTCTGGGGAAAATGCTGTAGGTCACTGTCCCAGGGCATAAACTGCTCCCCATAAACTGGCACAAATTAATGCCAATTTCAAAAGAAGAAGAGTTTGAGACGTTTTTGTCTTAGAAAAAAATTTAGACTGACTTTAGTTCAGGTCTGTGCCAAAAGAAAAAAAATTCTGAAAACAGTGCTAGAACCCTTGGAGCAATTAGAAGTTTGGGGGCTCCCTTGTATTACCAGTTCTAGGCATTAATTGAGTAAATACCCCGTGTGCATGCAAAATCATTAACCAAATGTAATGCTGCCATAATGGGCTAATATTCACTGAGTGCTTTCTGTTTGCCAGGCACTATTCTTGGCACCTAACCTGTCATTTCATATAATCCTAGCAACATCTTATGAGGCAGATATCACCATCCCAGTTTTCCAGATATGGAAGCTGAGGTACAGAGGGGTTATGTAAGGTGTCCAAGTCCACACACAGCAAAGTCGGGCAGTCGGGTTGTTATGTAGTACCTACCAGGACACTTGAAATCTATGTTTTAGATACATTTAGCATTCTAGTTGTCACCCAGATCACCTATAATCCCACCTAATGTAGGTCCCACTCTGGGGAAGCCTTCCCATTCTAGGAGAAAGTAAGGGGTAAAGAACAAGATATTGCTCTTGTAACTTCTCTCTCCTAGGCTCACTTTCAATTCTTTGCCCACTTTCTGGTTCCAGTTGGAATTAGAAAAAGGCAGAGGATTGGCTGGGCGCGGTGGCTCACGCCTATAATCCTAGCACTCTGGGAGGCTGAGGTGGGAGAATTGCTGGAAATTAGGAGTTCAAAATCAGCCTGAGCAAGAGCAAGACCCTGTCTACTAAAAATAGAAAGAAATTAGCTGGACAACTAAAAATATATAGAAGAAATTAGCCGGGCAATGTGGCGCATGCCTGTAGTCTCAGCTACTCGGGAGGCTGAGGCAGGAGTATTGCTTGAGCCCAGGAGTTTGAGGTTGCTGTGAGCTAGGCTGATGCCAAGGCACTCTAGCCCAGCCAACAAAGTGAGATTCTGTCTCAAAAAAAAAAAACAAACGGCAGAGGCTATCAGAGAAAGTGACACCAATCCGTCCCACCTTGTCATATCTGTTAACATGTATGTTTTTATTCACTTGTTCAAAAAATTTTTCTTGAGTATCTTCTGTGTGCCAGGCACTGTGCACATACAGGGCAGCAGGATTTTATGTGAGAAATACATCCCTGAAGGCTTCTTACAATCGACTGTTCAGATAACCTTAAAGGAAAAAAAAATGTCTGTTTCCTATGAAATAGCTACAGTCGCCTTGTGGCAAAGGTGGAAAAACAATGTAAAATTCACTTAGCTTGCCGAATTGAATTTATGTGATTCTTGGTGAAATTTTGAAGAGAATTTGGGAGGAATTTTGTTTTTTTACTCTTAAAGTGAGACTTTATTAGCATTTTAATTTGCATAAAATACAACAATGCTCTGTGTATATTGCCTGGGCTATTGTCTTGGTGAGAATACTGTGGAAACTGCTGCTATTGTCACCATATTCATAGACAATGAGGAGAGATTTCTGGAAAATCCTTGTAGTTCGACCTCTCCGGATTTCATGTGGATATGTGCAAACTTCACTAAATGCTGGGAGATTCTTTAGTGCTGTATGAAACTCAGTTGCAAGCAATATCAAGGTTCTCTTAACAAACCATTTTTAATTGCATTTAAAACAGTCCTATTTCAAGAAGTTTAAAGAATCCTTTTTTTATTGTAGGTCTTGGCCAGCCTGCGAACTGTACGAAACAACTTTGCTGCATTAACTAATTTGCAAGATCGAGCACCTAGCAAGTAAGATATCCTTTTTCCCCTCCTCCCTTTTTGCTAAACTTTTAAAGAGTGTTTTCTCAGCGTGCTTGAACTCAAGGCAATATATTAGACTGCTCCGTGTTGTTACCATGTTGTCTTACCGTGTACACTAAGTCATATGATGTCCTGTTAATTTTCTATAAATACTTTGTAGTGATGGTTCTAATATCAGAAATGAAGCAATATGACAAATAAATATGGTGATTCCATCTGTCAAAAATCACCTGGCATGATCAGTCCTCTGCCCAGTCATTTATACTCAGGGTAACTTTAGAGTTTTGGCTTACTTCATAAATTATCCATGGGCAAATAATCTCATCAAACCTTAAAGTCAACTCAAAGTCATTCTCTTAAGACAAAGAAATCTTATTTAGAGAAGCACCATATTATAGCAGAGATCTTTGATTCTTCTGCTGTTACTGACTCTCAGATCAGCAGCATTCATGGAGCAATTAATAAAATTGTAATTTACGTGATAACATGGAAAGCATTTGAAGGAGGGAAAACTGAGATGGAAATTATTATAATTTAGGGGTTCTGATAAAGGTAAAATATCTAAAAAGAGAAAATTCATTTTCCTGGATTAAATGGAAAACTGATTTACTATTATTAAAATGTTCATTAATTTGAAAAGTCTATTAACAATAAAATATCCTTAAAATATCAACTCCAAGAATTTTCCCAGAAGAAAAAAACATTTAAACCAATATTAAGAGGATAGTGAATATAAATTTATTAGGAACTATAACTTATCTAAGTATATAAAATTTTATAGTGGTTGCTACTTCTTAAAAAACATGAAAAATCTGAACTTTTCATTCCATAATAATACAAATGACATCCCCGATGTACATTTTCCATGATCAAAATAAGCTCTGGCTGTTATTCAAGTACTTCCTGTGGTAGAAAAAGATTTTTAAAAATCAATGTAAATGCCACATTGCAAATAATTGGAATGGAACCCAGAAGCTTCATTTGATAGTCATGTTTCCTAGGTAATGAATTCTTGTAGTCCTATTCCTTCAGCCTGAACACCTTCTTCTTCTTCCCTTTGTCATCCACTGGGCTAACTGTAATTCATTCTTTAGGTTGCAGCTTAAATAAAATTTCTTTAGCGGCCATTGCCCCTGACAATACCCAACATAGACACACACCCACAAGCCCCAAACAAGGTGATACGGCTTTCTGTCTCCATCTGATGACATCCTCTACTTAATTCCTCTTTTAGCACCTGTTTCTCTTTGTTCCTGTTGCCTGTTTGTCTGATAGGATGCTCCTTAACACTGGCGCTTCCCAGTGAGCAGGGGTTGTAGTTGGTTGACACTTGTATTCCTGGTGCCCACCATAATGCAGAGTAATCGCTCTGCAAATGCTTGCTGAGTGAAGGACTAAAGTGGCAATTCAACCTGTGAAACCTGAGAGTCTGCTTTGAGACACCTATTCAATACTGCTTCATGACCACTTCATGCTGTTTTCAATGCAGCATGGCCCTACAAGATCATGCTGACCTCAATGGCCCCTTGGAGTTTTTGGGCATTTAGTAGCTTACAGGTACAATCACCTCCCCTTTGGAAAGTCTCAGTTCTGCAGGAGAAATGAAATCACTGCTTGTCACTTCCAAACTTTTTAGTCTCAAATTTTATGCAAGAAATTAAGGTTTTTGTCTTTAAAAGGCAAAGAAGAAATGAACTCCCTTTATACTTCCTTTAGATATAGTCGTCTGGGTACCAGCATTTAAACATGTAGCAGGCAAACAGTAGATCAGACTGGTCTGGCTGGCTGGCCCTTCAGGCCCCAAAGAAATGATCTGAGGCCCTTTTGGCAAGATAGAAGTTTTCAAATGGTATATAGAGACAAAAAAGATAAAAATGGAAAGAAGGAGCTAGAGGATGATAGAAAATCATAGCTTGCACCTGAACTCCCTGCCTGCCTTGGCGATGACCAGGGTGACATTGAACCAAACAGTGTTATCTAGTAGCCTCTAAGTAAAGGCCAGTGTGCTCTGTCTTTTGGTCAATGCAGATTTGTGCCTCCTTTACTGATTTGGGTATCAGAATAGTAGGATTCAATCTACACAGAGCTAAACTCAGTTCTGTTCAGTAAGAGTGAAGTGGATTTAACCCTTGCTGATCACATGACGACCTTGGGGGAATCAGACTTCCACCTGCTGGGCACTCGCAGGCCACTAGGACATTTCCAAGCTTACCCTTGGGTATTGTGGAAGCTATGTGCACCTTGCACCATATACTCTTTCTATTTGCTACAGGAAAGGAGTCCAGAAAAAATGCATCTAAAGACCAGCCCAAGTGGGTGTTCAGATGCACCTTGCTGAGTTGTTAACACACTGCTGCTTCCCATCACCTTGCTATTTTTTGCCTTTGAGTTTTTTGTTTTTTGTTTTTTTAATCCAGAAGTGAGTTCTGGCTCATTCATCATTAAGTGAGGTCTCAATGCAACCATGAATCGAAGGATTAATATTTGCCTTGCAGCTTCTTGTTAAGATATCAAATCCCTGAGTGCCAGTTGGTTGTAGGATTGATATTAAGAGGAGATAATTAGTAACAAGTCAACCATTTGGTTTTCCAAAACTATAGAAAAGTATAAAACTATTCATTTGAACCCTTTCCAGACAAAAATCAATGTTTTCTAACTTTTCACAGAGCAAGGACTAAAGAGGAGTAATCAATATATAAAGTATTTGAATAATAAGAAAGAATTTTCAGCAAGAAAATTGCTAGTAGTATATAGATCAAAGCTATTTTCAGAGCAGTGATTTAAAACATTAATCTTTTGGTTTTATCAAGTTCCAATTCCCCCCTTTTTTATTTTATAATAACAAATTAAAATAATTCAGAAGTAAATTTTGATACAATCAGATACAAATTTTAATCCCAAACTGATACCAATAAACTTAAGAGTGATGGTGGGGGAGCTCAAGGCGAGCAGAACCAGGGAGAATTTGCAAAATCCCAGACTGCTTTTCTCAAATTTCCCCCAGCCCTGCTAGGAGATCAGTCGCCTTGGAAGGCAAATTTGCACTTATGTGAGGCTTTCTGTACAGGTCCGCAAAAGCATCCTTAAAATAAGGTACCAGAGCAGAGCACAGGCCCTAAAATTACAGTACTGTAGTTCAAATCTCAGCCTTCTTACTTGGAACAAGTTTTTCAACTACTCGAAGCTTTGCTTTCCTTCTTGATAAAATGAGAACAATGACACTACTTGCCTTAAGACTTGTTGTGAGGATTAAATGAGATAATTCATTTGAAGTGCTCATTTAGCACAGTGTCTGACACACAGCAATCGCTTAAGTGTCAACCATGAGTTGAAGCACTAAAAAAAAAACAACAATAATTTGTAGACATCCTTGAATGTATCTGTACTTAAAGTGTTTTTAAAGATCACTATATTTTGAAAGCAGCCTAACAACTTTATAAAGTTATAGTTTAAAAAATTTTAATGGACATTCCATATATGATATTCTTTTCAACATTAATTTGTTAAGCACTGGTTAGATACTGGGTACATTCTACTGGACTCTGCAGGGAATACAAGTTAATCAGATAGCACTTTTTTTTTAACCTCAAAGAGTTTATAATCATTTTGTGGAACTTGGCAAACATTTGAAAACTTAAAAAAGAATGTAAGATAGAATTTATTTAAGTACCTTTCATTTATAGTATTTCTAAAGTCTCTGTGGTATCTATTTGGACAAGTCATTAATATACCTCACTAACAAATGCATCAGAGATGTTTCTCAATATAAGAAAATAGAAAGGAAGACGTTTAAACAACTTCTCTAATTATAAGACAGTTTATAACAAATAATTCACTTCTGAAAATGTATAGGCAATCATGAGAATTTATGCCAAAAATAAAAGCTTATTAATACTACACAAGGGAAAACTATTATAGATTAACTACATTTTCAAATTCAGAAAGTCTGTGTTTGCTATGTAAACCCTGGGTTAATTGAATATAGTCAAATCAATAAGGGTTTCCTTTTATATCATGTCCCTGTGACATTTACATCAGTTTTATTTGCCCCAATTTGATCACCATGAAATTTAACAGTTTTCTTTTCTGACATGTATGATCTGAACCATAGCACAAAGAGCACCAGGAACTTGACCGAATAGTCTGAAAGAAATATTCATTTGCATATCCTAACTTAAAAATAATCCTTTAGAGTAAAATGCCATATCTGAGATGACTCAGAGAGAGAGTACTCAAATCAACAAGCATCATATATTTACTGCTTTGTATTTTTCTCTCTTTGTCAGAAGATCACCCATGTGCAACCAACCATCCATCAACAAAGCCACCATAACAGGTAAGAAAGATCTGGGATCTTATTCTTCACATCTAGGAAGAAACTGTATCTTCCAAGAGTCAATATAATACTATCACCAATTTTATACTGTAATATGAAAATTTTAAAGAAATGAATTGTTACTTCTCTATGTTATCAATTTTATCATTGATCTCACAAGTTGTCCATTTAAACTGTTACTTGGAAAATCTTTACTGATGTACCATTTTCTAATCATTTAACTTCATGCTTGTACTCAGTTTAGCATTGCTCTGGGCATTTGTATTTTGAGAGATAGCATTACCTTCAAAATGTTTACCATTTTGGTTCCATGCTTATGTTATCAGCGTGATATTACTAGGTGGCAGCCTAATTTAATGAAAGTGAAAGCATAAATAAAAGGGGTACCTTCTTGGTTAATCAATATCCTGTTATGTATAGGAAGGAACACACTTCCAGGAGTCCTTATTAGGACTCAAATATTAAGAATAAATTCAGTTTGAGACAAGAGAAAAGTTAACATACAATCTAGAAAAGTTTAATGAAATCAAAATAAAGGGATGGATAGATATTTTGGAAAGAAAAGTAGAAGAAAGAATGAAGTAAGTAAAGGGCACACAAATAAAATTATCCCAATTCCTATTAGTCTGAACAGAACTTGACCTCGACTGAACCGAAAACAGAGTAAATGATCTCATTTGCTGAACCTGAAACCAAATTGAATTCATTTAATCATTGCTTGAAACCTCAATTGAGTCATTAAAATAATTGCCTTGAAAAGAAAACCTATATTTTCTAAAATTATTGCTAGAAGAAAATTAACATATTTTCCAAACTAGACCAATACTTCGTTCCTTCAAGTAGCTTCCTCAAGTTCCAACCCATAATGTGCTAAGGAGCTCCTTATTAAGTTATTAGTGAGTATACTTTCTTTGAAGTTTAACTTTATCATGTCCAGTCGTATTTGTGGTTACCACATCAGAATTGATTCTGGAACAGCTGTAAATGTCTTCTTTTCTGAAGGTCTATCAAATGGGACTTGTATTTCAATGAATATTAAATTATTGGTTCTCTTTTCCATGTTTCTCTTTCAAGATCTTATTGGTGATGATTATCAATTGTCATTTCATAGTGTATATATGGTTCACCAGTTTTGTTCTTGACATTGATCAAGAACCTGCTCTGGGCACCAAGTCTGACCCATAGGAAGACGGACTACCCTCCCCTCATTTTTGTAATAAGCAAGACAGATGTTGTGGTTTGAGCAGAATGCAGTGCTATTTTGGTCCCTTATTGAAAGCTTTTTTAGCTTGAAGTCACCTATGAGCTGGCTTCACAGGTGGAGCAGCATTGTCCCAGAAGAGCAGCTTCAGGTACCAGTGGAGACTATTGTGTCCAACAAGAGATGGTTGGGTGCTTAGTGGTTCAGGGCAGCTGCCCATCCGCCCCAGCAGATGCCCAGCACAGATGAGCGGGAGAGCGGCTACACTCAGAGGGCATAGACCTGGTCTTAAACATATGCAAGAAACCCCATAGAGGCTCCCAGAAATTTTTTAGATATTTTTGAGGCCCTAGAACAATACCAGAGGGAACTACGAGCCACTAAAATTGAGAAATGAAGGTTAACATGGCCACCTTTGTACCCACAAGCTTCTGACCCAAGGCCTAGGCACAGTGGGGCTACAGAAATACCATACCTAGGAAGGGAAACTGATGAACTGTCACTAACTGCATAGCACAGCTGGGATCGTCACAAAGCACAACAGGATATTAACTGACTAAAAACGCGAAGTCTTCTTTCTTACCGAAGCATAGCAAACCAAGGTGGGGACATGGGATGGGGGCTGGGGGCAAGACAGCAACAATAAGGGGAAGGTTCCTTTCTCTGAGCTCACCCTTGAAGCCTAAGCAGTAATAATAATGATAATGCTGGTTGCGACTTGGATTACAGTAAGACTCAAGACACTCAGGAAAGGTGGAACTGTGCCTTCCCGCCCTGGGCAGCTGACTGCGCAGGCCCTACCCTCCAGACCCACTCCCCCTGTTGTTGAACCTGGCTCTATCTCTGCAGTGGCCCTGGAAGTGTGGAGAAGTTAGAACAAGTTAGTTGGCACCCTTTAAGGTGAAGGTGGCCTTCCTAGAGATTTTGTTTACCGTCTGGAGGAACAGTAACCCAGCAGTTAAGTTCATGGCTGGTCCAAAGGGCCGTACAGCTCCAGGCACTCCTGGAGGGCAGCTTCATAGAACAGCATGGTGTGGTGTCCCTAGAATTGTACCGAGTGGGTGCTCTGCCTGTCTAGAATTCAAGCCATGCTCTATCATGATAGCTCTGTGGCCTTGGGCAGGTTACACATCCTTTCTTTGCTCAGTTCCCCCATCTCTAGAATGGTGAAACTACATCATTTAGTTGTTGCTAGGTTGAATGAGAGAACATGTGTGATGCTCTTAGCATAGCGCCTCACTGGATCAGCACTCAATGCATCCTTTCCCTTTTGTTTTGTTGTTATTGTTTGGTTTTGTTTCTAGCACCCACCCTGTACAGAAATCTAGGAGATTCTTAGTTCGGGCTGCTGCAACAAAGTACCATAGACTAGGTGGCTTATAAGCAACATTAAGGTATTTCTTACAGTTCTGGAAGATGGAAATCTGAGATCAGCGTGCCCGCATGGTTGGGTTCTGGTGAGAGCCCTCTTCTGGGTTGCAGACTTCCACCTTCTCATTGTGTCCTCATTTAGTAATCCCCATGTCACTTAGGGTAAGGCTCATCTGCAGAGGTTCTTAGTGTGTGGTGCATCCCAGAACTAAAGAGTATGTTGAAACACAAGAGGGTGACAAAACGTCAGAGATGCCCAAACCATACCTGTATTGGCACAGTGATCACCTGTTTTGGATCACCTGTTTTGGAGCCATATTGCTTGGGGCACAGTGAGACCTTTTGAACATTTCATTTTCAAACAATGTTAAGAAAAGCGTTTTGTAGCCATATCATGAAAATTTGTCATGTTTTTGCAATATCATTTTCAGTATGTTTCTGAATTTCCATATTTTCAACCTCTTTATTTAATCATCTTCAGTTTGAGGATTTTCCTGCAAAAATGTAACTCAGAAAAAAATCTATATGTCTTTATTTTAAAGATGAGAAAACTGAGACCCAGTGAGAGAGAAGATGCTACTTAACTAACATAGCCATGAGTAAATTGTGGTTCCTTTTTCCAAGTCCAGGGTCCTTCTTCCACCTCTGTGAAATAAAATGATTCATCAGATTAGGGAAGCCTTTACAGCCACTATAGAAATACATGTTTTAGAGAAAGTATAAGAAGTATTAAAGAATATTAATTTCTAAGTAATAGATGTAGCATTGGATTATTTGTACAAGGGCTTGAAAGTTAGAAAATATCTTGTTCCAACTTCCCACTGGATGTGCCTTTATATAGTCAGTGCTGTTTTGATTATATCTGCTGATTATATATCCTGGATACATAAAGATGGGCAGCCTAAGGCAAAGGACGTCTGACCTTTTGACTTTGGAAAATACAAGTTCTTTTATCTAAACAATTAAACAATTGCCTACTCTTCACCTGCAGAGGGAGACACATGCTGCAGTGACAGAAATTAAACACAAAAATAGTTTTAGTCCGGAAAAAAAATTGGTGCAAGTCTCCATTCCACGTTTTATTTTTTTCCCTGAATATTCATGCCTCCATTTTTTAAAAAAGTGCATTCTAAATAGAATTTAGTCAGTCAGTTAGTAGAGGATTAAAAAGTAAGCTATCTAGGCCGGGCGCGGTGGCTCACGCCTGTAATCCTAGCACTCTGGGAGGCCGAGGCGGGCGGATTGCTCAAGGTCAGGAGTTCAAAACCAGCCTGAGCGAGACCCCGTCTCTACCATAAAAATAGAAAGAAATTAATTGGCCAATTAATATATATAATATAAAAATCAGCCGGGCATGGTGGCTCGTGCCTGTAGTCCCAGCTACTCGGGAGGCTGAGGCAGCAGGATCGCTTGAGCCCAGGAGTTTGAGGTTGCTGTGAGCTAGGCTGACGCCACGGCACTCACTCTAGCCTAGGCAAGAAAGCGAGACTCTGTCTCAAAAAAAAAAAAAAAAAAAAAAAAAAAAAAAAAAAAAGTAAGCTATCCAACTAATACTAGTTAGTCACAATGAGAAGAAACTTAATCTTGTTATATGTTTATTGTTTGTTTGTTGTTCTAATAAAGCCCAAAATAGTTCTTAAGATTTAATAAGGGGGGAGAAAAACAATGAAGATGTTTAACTGGAATAATTTATTTGTTATTATCTGAGTTAACTCTTTAATACTCAGAGATTATTAAAGGAAGGAAACTAAACAACTATTTTATTAATATAGTGACAATAATAATGCTTGCTGCTTACCTAGACCTGCCTTTTAAGTGTGTGTATGTGTGTGCATATGATAAAAACGAATAGTATATATAATAACAAAAGAAATATCTGTAGAGCTGATATAATAGGAACATGAGCTAAAAAAGAAGACAGAGGGATCAATCTGAAAGAAATATACAAATCCTGAGGAGACACTGAACTAAAATGTGTGCAGGGACGGGAGACCCACCATTGCCAGAGAAGGCCCTCCCTCCTCATCAGCCACCAGTGGGCACTAGCTTCTTTGTGTAGTTTTTTTCCCCTTTCCCTTTAATAGAGCAAAGAGTGTGGCCACTCTTTAATAATTGCAGAGAATGAGTGTTCAGTAAACTTTTTAAGGAATGTGATTAAAAAATGGTGATTATACATTATGTTTAATAGCTTTAATAAAAGATTAATAAAGATTGTATATGTGCATGTTTATACATTAACTTGTTTGGGTTTTTTTGTTTTTATACTTAATACATCCAATGACTGTTGGATGTTCTAAGTGTTTTAAACTAAAGGAGTTTACTTTTACAAAAATCCTCATGTAAAAAAGACTTTCCCAGCAAAAACACTGAACGAAAAGATTTACCTAAATGCATGGAGGTTATGACTATTTATTATTAGTTAAACTTGCAGTCTTTTAGAGCAGTATATAAATTTTCTTCTTTATAAATTAACTTATTTTGCCTCTTATGCTTTTATTTAAATGAAGTCATACCTATTTCTATATAAAAAAGACCAGATGTGTCAGTGACTTTTTGACCATGAATTTATTGAAGTTATGTTATACTTGGTTTGTATATATACAGATGATATGTCCTAATCATAAGGGAAAATAATTTAATTATGTCTCTATTGCCTGAATATCTAATTTGGATGGCTTGTTATAACCTAAATTGAAATAATTAAATGAGGTAGCACAGCAAAAAGGTTATGAGTCAAGCCATATAAGCTAAAAACACAGCTTTCCTCTTACTAGTTGTGTGATTTGGGTCAATCTATTTAAATTCTCTAAGCTTTTGTTTTTTTCATTAGATTCTAAGCCACTGCTTAGCATAGTGTTTAGTATTCAGAATGTATTCAATAAATATTAGTTATCATTATTGCTATAATTTTATTATTGTTATTATCCACTTGGTCAACAAATATTTCCCATGCACCTTATATATGGCATGCACAGGTCTTGGAAGCAAAATATGACCTTTAGCTTAAAAGAACTCAGAATGTAGGGGAGAAGGAATTTTGAATAATTAACTGCTAGTTAAGTGCCACAATGGAAGCCTCTTTAAATATATGTATTTGAAGGAGAGGGCCAATGGTTCCACCTGGGCATTGCCCCCTACTGAACTTTGAAGAATATGGTGCTCTCCATATAGGTTGGGGAAGATTACAGGAGATGGTAAGAGTGAGATATGGAAGCTTGGAATGCCTTTCCAAATAAGGGGGCTGGGAACAGTAAAGGACAAATAGAGTTAAAAGTGTATGGGTGTAACCGAACAGGAGCCTCCAAAAGTAGATTGAGGCAATAGCATTGGAGGCCTACATAAATAATAGTGGACTTTATTTCATGGGCAATGGAAATCTATAGTTCTTTTTAAATCAGCGGAACAAATATGCATTTAGAATGACGATAATTGCAAGCAGTGTAGAAAACAGATTAAAAGAAAGAAAGACTAGTGCCAGCCCTATGATCTTCAAGAGGCTATCACAGGCCTTGTACGTGATAAACATAATGGTTGCTCTGAACGGGAGTACTGGGGGAGGGGTGAAGATGAGGAGATAGATTCACAACTCTTCAGAGATAGAGTTGAGAAGACTTGGGGGTTGATTAGATTGGGGACTGAGGAAAAAGAATTTTTTTTAATGAAATTATGTATATAGATGTTCACTGCAGCATTGTGAATATGCATAAAAGATTAAAAACAATGCAAATGCTAAATAATACATGAATTCATTTAGGTATTTAAAAAGACCGTAATAAGAGTTTTAAAAATGACTTATTTATAGAAAATTTTTATCATGTGGAAAAATACTTCTGTTTTAAAGAACACATGATAAAATGCTATGTGTGCAATAGGCACACATTTAATGCATTTTAATTATGTATATTGGATTCAATTTAAGATACTTTTAGATGTTGAGTAGCTAACAAAGACAGATAGCTTTACCATTCTACATTGAATCTAGTGACAGATACTTCCATATTTCTCAGGTCTCAGTTGTCACTTTGCCTCTGCTCGCCTAGAAAAGGTTTTGGTGAGGCACTGTCTAATGATATTTCAATGTCAGGGTGCCACGATCAATCTGTATTTTCAAGTAATATTTCTTGGATAGGGCAGCACTCCATTGATTATTGAGCCTTGACAATACTGTTCTAGAATCCTCCAATTGATCAGAAAAGAGTCCGTGTAAATAGAGGATCTAAATGTGATCAAAGTCCACTCCTGCCAGTATCCCTTCCTCACCACCCTGAGTTAAAGAGGGCAATACTTCCCAAACCTGCCTGACCAAAGGAATACCCAAGGGATACTTGAAAACAACCACAAAATGACTGATTCCCAGGCATTTCAGAACAGAATCTTCCAGCTAAGGCTCAGGATCTATATTTATTAACAAATGCTCCTGGGCCAACAATTTGATTAGCCAAATTTAGGAGAATAGTGGATTACTGAAGGAAGTTGATGAGAGTCCTTGCCTGCATATACAGTGTTGTCACTGAGTTGTGGGTAATTTGTTGGAAAATCTCTTTCTCGAAAATGTATATAGTGACACCCATACCCCCACCTAACAAACAATGCAGTCTAGGATAAACAAGAAAATATGTGCGAAGTGCTCTGCAGTGAGTGCAAGGAACTACAAAGTGATATTATTATCTGTGCCATCCTCGTCACCATGGCGTCATCATCTCTGTTATCTCTCAAAATGTGTACACAATTTTAATTAGACCAGCTTGCTCTTCTCTGAAAAGAAAATGAAGTATCACGTCTCTGTTTGTGTATGGGGGTGAGAGGGAGTTTGGGAAATGTTATGTTGAGTCACTGTATTCCTTTTGTCTTCTCAGACGTAGTGCCAAGTCTCCTTAAACCAATAAAAGAAAAGAAAAAAAGAAAAGAATAACACAAGTTGCATTCTTAAGTCACTCCCTTTCTCCACAAAGTGCTTCCCACCCATTTATGCCTTAAAAAAATATTCTAGGCATATTCAGAAATACAATGGCTGTGGTGGAGCAAAACATTTAAAAATTCCTTTGGGGCTATTTCCCAAATTTTACTGGTTGGATGTTGCACTGAATGATTTAACTGTATAAATAAATAGGGAGTTCACTCACAGCATCCTTTCTTTCATTATATCAAAAGGCATTTCTCAAAAAATGCTTTAAAAATCAGTTGAATATATTATTAATACTTATATTAATAAAAGTTAACATTTACTGACATTTGATACATACTAAACACTGCAGATGCATATTCTCTTTTAAATCTTATGATAATCCAAAGAGATAGACACTGTTCCTATTCCTGCTTTGGTAGATGAGAAACTGATCTAGAGACATTAAATAATTTGATTAAGATATATAGCTAGAACATGACAAAGTATAGATTGTCTGACTCAGAAGCAAAATGTTATCTCCTCTCTCCCTTAAAATTGATTGACTTATACACACAAATATACACAAGCTGCTGTATCTACTACTCCTCAAAAATTATTACTACCTGACACACACACACACTCTCTCTCTCTCTCTCTCTCTCTCTCTCTCTCTCTCTCTCCTTCTCTTTCCTCTCTCTTTTGAGAGCAGTTCACTACTGAATGTATATGAGTGGAGGGCTGGACAAATGTATATGAGATCAGTGGATCGGAGAAATCCTTTGGCAAACCCTAAGAGCTAAAGAAAGGGTTCCTGCCTGGGATGGAGGGTTCATCAAGTACTCTTCAATCCCCACAGTCCTCTTTCTGACTCCTCTAAAGTGCCTGTTGTCACCAGAGTGCCCAGGACCAGAGCATCAACAAGGAAAGGCCCCAGGTCTGTGTGAGAAGTGAGGCAGCCAGAATGTTTCAGAAGAATTGGGGTAAATCCTTACTCCAGCTTTAGCACTCACCTTTGTTTCTAGAACCACTCACTGTCAAGGCCCTGAAAGAACAGGCTGTACCAAGTGGGAACGTTCATCTTCTCTTTGGATGAAGGCTCTTCAAGTCTATTAGCATCTCCCTGGGTACCATTTCTAGGCACAAAATCCCCAAATGTCCTTCCTCTAGATGTTTCTGTTCCCTAAATACACAGTGGTTTTTAGTGTGCCATCTTCCTTCTCTTTTTGTGGTTCTTTTCAGCACTGCTGGCCCTATGGAAGTATTTCTAACTCACCGTATTCTATGTGCCTAGCAAAACAGGCATTCATGGCATTCTTTTCTGGATATGCTTCCATTGTTTACATATTGCACACTGAATTGTCCTCGTGGAGAACATCATTTCTGTGTGTCTTCCTGAGTTTGCTCTTTCACTTGTCTGGTCACTAGTGTGTGGAAGGCTATGCTTAGGCTCCTCCAACCCAATGGGACATAAAATACCTCCAGTGAGCTTCAGGACCACTACTCTAAAGGTTTGTAGAACTTGAAAAGACAAAATGTGTTCTGTTTGATAAGGAAGGGCTTTAAGTAAATAGAAAACAGAGAGTTTGTAAATGAATGGATTAGTGAATAAATAAAATAAGGAAGGGAGAGAGGAAGGGAGGGAAAAAGAATGGGGCAGGATGAGATCATTTTCCTAGAGAGCCAAGAAGCTGCCTATAATATTATTTAGATTAGAGACTAGAAAGGGTCTGGGTAACTAATCCAGGAACTTGAAGAAAACTTCGCAGCACGAGAAAGTGGAAGGCTGAGAACAATAAAAGAGGAAACATTTTTCAGATAGTCAAACAGGAAAATAACAAAGGACTGGTTATGGAACCAAGACCTCAGAGTTGAGGAACAAGTAAGAGTCTGTAAGATAACTCCAAAGTCACGGACCATAGACTGACTATGCTATTTGACTAACACTGCTAATGTAGAAACAGACCTCAGTGTTCTCTTCCTACAGGCCTTTATTTTGAGAAAAACTCAAATGTTGGTAGGTTTTGTTTGTCTTGATGTACAAATCAAGATCTGTGTAGGAGAAGAGGAACAGGGCTCAGGAGTCAGAAAATCTGAGTGTTGTGGCTGGCTGGCATGCTCACCCGCTTTGGGTGTGACCTTAGACAAGTCACTCAAAAGTCATGAATATTTTCTGTTAAAATGTGGTGAATAATAATAATGCCTTCCTAATTTTGAGGGATTCCATGAGATCATCCATATAAAAAAAATTGGCAAATATCTGGTATATAGTAAATGTTAGGTCTTATTAAAAGGTATGTAGAAAATGCTTTATGGCGATACAAGTGAATCTACCATTTGATCCAGCAATCCCATTGCTGGGCATCTACCCCAAAGATCCAATGACACTCTACAAAAAAGACACCTGCACTCGAATGTTTATAGCAGCACAATTCATAATTGCAAGGCTGTGGAAACAGCCCAAGTGCCCATCAATCCAAGAATGGATTAATAAAATGTGGTATATGTATACCATGGAGTACTATTCAGCTCTAAGAAACAATGGTGATATAGCACATCTTATATTTTCCTGGTTAGAGCTGGAACCCATACTATTAAGTGAAGTTTCCCAAGAATGGAAAAACAAGCACCACATATACTCACCAGCAAGTTGGTATTAACTGAACAGCACCTAAGTGGTCACATAGGTACTGCAGTAATAGGGTATTGGGCAGGGGGAAGGGGGGCGGGTATATACATATATAATGAGTGTGATGTGCACCATCTGGGGGATGGTCATGCTGGAGACTCAGACTTGTGGGGGGAGGGGGGGAAATGGGCATTTATTGAAACCTTAAAATCTGTACTCCCATAATATGCCGAAATAAAAAAAAAAAAGGAAAAGAAATAAAATTAAATGTATCTAAAAAAAATGCTTTATGTATTAAAAAGCATTATAAACTATCAGTAGACTTTCTTATGTTATTCAATGACTGTTGCTCCTCAAAGCAGTCAACTTTGAAAACTATACATTTTATTTGAGCCCTGCTGCCATTGCTTGAAAGCATTTTGGCAATGCCTTTAGAGACAATTTATGGGCCACACAAGATACAAGAAGAGGACATCTACCAGTTTACAGTCACACTTCAGTTTTGACCAAAAATATTATTTCCAAGATGACTATCAACCCCATTCACCAGACAGGATGCCAAATTAGCTTAGATGAGGCTGATTCTAGAAATGAAGCCATTCTTAAGGGAAAATATAATTTTGAAGTTTTTGAAAGAAGCATAACATGACAACATATGAAATAAGCATATAAACAAGTTTTCCCAGGTACCACTTTGAAGAAGACAGCTTTATCTAAATTCTAGTCAGTGTGTGAAGGAAAAGAAGGAATCTCTGGAAGGTCTCTCTTTTACCCTTTCGCCACCCTCATACAGGCTATCTCTACAGACCCTCAAAGTAAGGTTCCTTTTAAGGAACACTGCTAAAGGTGCCAGAAATAAAGGAGAAGGCCAGTGTGTCCAAGCCCACTGGCTCAGAGAGAGCCCCAAGAGGCTTCATCATTTCCACAGAAAGGGCAGCAGAAGAAATTGGCCTGGCATTTTTGTCTCACCATTGTTTCTCAGTGCGTCTACTAAATTATTGCTGGGTACTTACCAGCTGCAGCATCTTGTTCTTTAAGGATTCTCCCTTCGGCTGGTTTATAACCTCTCCTTTAAAAATGGTGTATCAGCAATGATCCTTTGTAAGACAAAAACCAATTCTTCTCACTTACGCTACATGGGGCATAGTGGAAGAATATAGGAAGAATTCTCAATTCCCTGAGAATTAGTGGGGAGGCTGGAGGATGAGGTTTGAAGGAATCAACGCACCTTCGCAGTGCTAGAAAGCCACGTATCAAGGGGAAAGTCTGACAGCAGGAGCATTCTAATGAGATCCTTGCAACTGTTTTTAGTTTCTTTATCATTCTGTTTAAAAGTCAAACTGCTGAGAAAGGGTGTAATTGGTCTAGTTTTGGTCTGGGGCCTTGGCTAAGGCAGAGCAAGGCATCTGGCTTGAGTTCCACCAAACCTGTAATATAGTGTGGTAAGAAGAGCTGAGTTATGGGGCCAGATCTTGTGGATTCATATTCCAGCTCTGCCACTTACAGATGTTTCTCCTCAAACAATTCATGTAACCTTCCAGAGTCTCAAGTTCCTCATTTTTGAAGTAAGCATACTAATGGTAATTATCTCATAGGGAATTCATGCAAATTGAGATGATATTTATGAAAAATGGAGCAAAATGCATCATGCATAGTAAGCACTTGATTATTGTTGGCTGTGCTATTATTAAGACCTTCCAATGGAGACACCAAGTAATTTCCTGAAATCAATTTGGGTGCTCACAGAAAGGGTAATGAATGATGGTGGGACACAAAATAAATATTAGTTATAGTAAGATAAGAGGATTGGCCTCAATACACAATTTACTTTGCTAATTTATTTCTCATTAAACTTCTCTTTATGATACTCAATTTTTGGGGGGATGCATGTCCTGCACCTGTTACCTGTTCATAAACATATCTCTGAAAACTCAGTTCCTCTAAGGCTCAAAAATCATTTGACTTCCTGATAATTTGACCTGTGCACATTTATTGATGCCTCTTTTATGCTTAGTTCTATGCTTGTGTTTACTTACAAGTGCAGGAACCAAAGCAAGGAATAATTTGCATTCCTATGATCTTGGCTTAATAGTAATTTAAATGGACTCTTCTCTAATTAGACTTACTTTAAGGAATACAAAAGAGAATTATTTTCGATCATTTCAGTTTTCTAAGAACAACATATAAGTAGGCCCCAGAATACAAACAAGTTGGGTTTCTAAATTCATTTGAAGGTCCATTGTTTGAACTTTAGACATGAATGTCTACATTCTGACATTCATCAAAGGCACATTAGCAGAAACCTCTACCTTCATTCCAGGTTAGTGTAGGTTTCCAAGAAGAAAGAACCAGAAGAAAAATTTGCCTTTGCCTTGTAAAGGCATTTAGGTCCATCAGTAGATGAGATGGATATAAATCCCTCAAGACCAAAGGGAGCTCACTGTAGAACACCACACAACTTAACCACCTGTAAGGTCATTGTAAGGAGGGCCCAACTCCAGGCTCTGGAGATCAAGACTGAGTGTTATACACCAGGGCAGAACCAGCCAGGTAGAACCTAAATGTGCCCACAGCTGCTTCCTGCAGAGCCACCAGGGCACTGACCTTTGACTAGATGCTCCCACTTGACCACTTGACCTCCACACTTCCCCACCCCACAATCTGACCAAGCTTCTTAAGCTGCCCAGCCTGTAGCAGGTCCTGGCCTCTGTCTCTAAATCTATCATCTCAGCCCTGACCTGTGTCTCTACATTATCCATGCCCTGTGTGTAGCCATTCATCTCACCTGGACCCAATTATGCCTTCCTTACCACACCTTTAACAAGTCCAGTCTGTCTCCATACCCGACTAACTCTGGCCTGTCCACCAGCCTACTCCACCATGGCACCCAACAGAAGGAAGGCATTATTGACTCAAAACTGAAAGTACTGCCACCCTTGGTGTAAGGGTTTTTTTTTTCTTTTTTTTTTTTTTTTTAAAGGTGTGTGTCTTTTTCCAGGGGAGTAGCTAGGCATTGTTGGAGGGTGGGCTTTGGATTCATTAAATCAATACAGAGAATCCTGGCTATACTACTTGTTAGCATTTGACTTTGGGAAAGTTGTTCTCTGAGCCTTAATTTCTCATCTATAAAATGGGGATAATAAACCTATCTCAGAGAGTTAAGTAAGAATTAAATGAGATGAATAAGCACCAGCCTAGCATCTGGCACATAGTAGGAACTAACATAGAAATGCTAGTTCTTGAATAACCATTTTTTTTTTTTTACTGTACTCTGACATTTCCATCAGTGAGTTTCTGAGGCAAATGAATCATCTTTAGAACTGAGAGCTCAACATAAGCAAGAATGAAATAAAGAAAACAACTAAATTTCTCTTTTTTTTTTTTTTTTACTAACTTGTCCTTTATTGTCTGTGTCATAAGAAACTAGCTATGACTACACAGATGTCTGCCTGTTTCTATGGCCAGTTCTTTTCTACATGTTTAAATTCCTAATTGTGCATACAATCTTAGTCACTATATTTTCATGTGCAAGTAATTAAGACTCATTTAACAGCCCTCCCTCTGGAAGGTTTTGTTCTCCATCTGCCACAAATCAGATTCCTTAGGAACATGTTTGATTTTGAAACAATGTGAAAGTACTGTTCATTTTGTTCAAATTTCATTTATGTACCATTTTTTAAAGTGATGTAAATGGACAGCCACAGAAAGCTCAGCAGCTGGTCAAAACAAGACATCAAAGAAACCATTGAAATGGGGCAAAAAATTAGAAAACTAATGTGCTGGGACAAAGCCAAACAAAAACCATAGTCTAATAAACATTCCTTAGACACATTTTGTTCATAACAACTGTTTACAGCAGATTTAAAATACGGGAAAATGGGAATACACCCCAGTTCCTGCTCTGAATATTAGCTGCTCACAGCAATGTATGTAAGGCAGCCAGAAGGAGGAAAACAGAAAAAGATTACATTTGTAAGGTATTTTTTTTGAGAAATATAATACAAAGCTCCAGGTATTCAGCAGATTTTTATGATGAGTTGTTTATTTGAAAATCAGTCAAATAAGTAATAGTTCTCCCCAACCGCAGGTGAAGTTCATTTTTACTTATCTGTTTAATGAGCTTCTCTACTCTAGAACATGAAATAGAAGCGAATGCTTGATCATAAAATAATTATTAGTTTCTGAACGCAAATACATGTCTGTAAACTGATCATTCTAGAATTCACCAAAAATGTAAAAAGAAAAGGATTCGTTTCCTTGAAGGATTTGAAAATTAAATGTCACAGTTAAGAGACGTAGCTTGGAGACACCATATGGTTTTATGGTTTTCTCTGCTTATGTGCCCCATTGTTTGGAGACTTGAAACAGATTCCCCAACCCAGTTAATGCAGTCAGTCTTCGTTTATAGATCAATTGGATGTTTTGTCCCCCAGCTTCCTAAGGCTTTAATAAGCTGAATTGTTTTGGTATCACTGGATGAAAGGTTCTGTAAAAGTTCAAAGTATTGTTATTTTGGGCAGTCACACCTGCATGTTTAAAATGCCTTTGTGCAAAATGTAGCCCAATTTGCTTTCAAACCAGACCTTCAAAGAAGAGTAGATTCATATGTGTGACAGATCCATTTAGGTGCTTCCCTACAAAGAAAAAGCAAAGCTAAGACAGCCACCTCTACCCACCATCTCTGTCTCTTTGTGTGTAAGCACCAGTGGCATCTCTGGAAAGAAGAGCAAGAGAAAAACGTTAGTAGCTCTTGGTTGGAGATGCAAAGCAAGATATAGAAGGTCTTCTGGAAGAGGTGGCACCTAAGAGCTTGAAAATAGTTGTTAAGTAAATGGAGGGAGGAAATGGAAATGGAAAAGACCATACTTTTCACTAACAGCAAAAAGTATTTGCTAAAAAGCAACTATTTTTAAAGAGCATCTAAAGTCAGAACTCACAGACACTTGATGCCTGCCATTAAAAGAGCTAGTTCCATTGTAAAGTGTAACTAAGAGTCAAATGAATCGTGTGCTAAACACTTAGGGTGGTGGTTCACAAACTTGTCTGTTTGTTCAGGTCACCTGGGGATCTTTTAAAAATTCCAGTGGGCGAAGGAAAAAAATATCGGAGGTTCAGAAACCAGTTAGAGGACAAGAGCAGTAACCAAGGACCCAAGCATAAGGTGTAATAAAGACACTACACTAGCAAAATAGCTAGATAATGTGAGTATAAAGGAAGAGATAGTTGCAAAAGACAAAGAACAAATGTATAGGATTTAGTAACTGCTAACTGTATGATTTTACTGAGTGGATATAAAAAGCTTGTGACAATATATGAAACCATATAATCCTTGATATTATATATATGATAAACATAGGTTGAGAGCTGGATTCCAGTGTAAAATTCCAATGTAAAATCTAGGCACTGGTTTATCTCAGTGCCTAGATTTCCTATATTTCATTTAGGAGAAAATGTCCCGTATATTGAATATTCCTAAAACAGCAGGGCTTATATTTTAATCATTTGGAATAAAAATCTTTGAAAGGTTTTATGCTTATTCTTAACCTCTTAAAGGGGTGCTGGTCATCATTATGAACATCAGCTTCTATATTTCCCTGTCATTCACAAATGTGCTTAGGACCTAACAATCTATGAGGACTTTCTTGCGCCAATAGTAAATAGCCCCAAACCTTGCCACACTTTTATTTCTCATCTGCTACTCTCAAGAGTGTCCAGTGGTCACTTCTTGATGTTCCAAGGCCTGGCCTTATTGGCATCTTTTGTGATCTGCTGCTTCATTCTCCTGGGCAAACCAGATTACCAAGCTATTGATTGCACTGAGCATAAAATAAATTAAAATTAACTCAAAATAAAAGTAAGGATTGGGGGTAATCCATCTCCGAGGTAAACCTTTAGGATACGGGATGCATGCAGTGAATAAATTTTTACCTGCATCTACTTGACTTTTCTGGGTTATTTTCACCTGCTTATGCATTTTGAATAGTAAAAATTCCTGTAATTAATCTCTGGATAAGTAGGTTGTCACTATACTGCTAGAGATAATAAAATTAATATTGATTTATTGTCAACCAATCTGTAAAAACATGTTTAATTCTGTATTCTGGGTTTCAGGGAAACAAACATGAATAAGATGTAATTCCACCCCCAAGGACTTGACAAGACGTACATACGAAAAAGAAACCAAGAATCTTAGGTAATCCCAGAACTGTGCCACAGACAGTGTCATAAGAATTCTGAGGAGTCAGAGATCAAATTCAGGGAATAAGCAATAAAAGATTTCAGCAAACATGGTACTTTTGTTGGGCCTTGAACACTCTTCAGCTACTTTAGTTAACTGTGTGCTGCATAGTCAGACTTTCTGTAGTGAGTGTGATAACGGATGGTCACTACTGCAGGGCTTTAGTGTTGCTCCCAGTGTCCCAGCAGAGCAGGGCTTTTCAACCAGGGCCATTTGCTCTTACAAAAGAGAGGTGGTCACTTAGGATTTACTAACATTTCTTCATTTTGCATCTGGCACTGGGCTTCTGAAAGCTGCTGCAACAGCAATGACCTTGGGATGTAGAGACCAGAGCTATTATCCCAGCTCTGCCACTAGCTCCCTGTGCAACTTTTAGTTAGTAATTTTTCTTCTGTAAAATGAGGATATTGGATTAAATAATATCTAAAGATCTAACTAGCTTTTTTGTAATATTTTACTATTATGAAAATGCATGCTTCTGATTAGTTGCCTTTATTTTCTTTAGTTATATTTCCCTAAGAAGTGAATAAAAGATGCCAGGTCACTGTGTGAGTTTTGCTTTTCCCAGTCTGGCTCTTTGGGGGATATCCTTGACACCATTTGCTATTTTGAGTTTTCAACAAAGAGTTAAAAGAAAATTCTGGCACTCCTAGTCAGTCATCCCCTCCAGTTGGCAGAAGTCCTCATGTGGACTTGATGGTTGCCCAGGGCAACAAAATATTAGGGACGGAAACATGTTTAGGGACTTGATTGTACAAGTGATTCAGAGCTGACAACCTTTTCCAGTTTGACTGGAGACCGTACTTAGCGGAGTGAGTATTTGTCTGTGCCCATCTGCACTACTCCTCTGATTTGGAGGTGCCTATAATTTTGTTTGCTAAAATATGGAAGCCAACCTTGAAACCTGCAGAGGGGAGTTAAATGACCAGAAGGCAGTCTTTTTCATTCAGCATGTCTCACACATGGAAAATCATCAGAACTAGTAAATATAAACAAGATGAGGAGATTGATCGTGGGTTTTGAAGAGCACATATGAAGAACATTAAGAGAACACAATATAAGTTCAGTGTAAGAGCTACTATTCAAGACCAGTTATCTCATTGGAGTTAGAAGAACCCAATGGAGGAGACACTCACACAAATCAATACCTCTTTTCTTCTCTCTGTTCGTGTCAAACTTCTGTAACTATGCCCTGAATTAAAATGTGAATTTTTAAAATTTTTTCTGTTCCTAAACTCCTTAAATCCTGAGGTCTGGCTCCCTGATACCAATTACTCCAGGTTGTTAAGGAAGTTATTAGTATACAGAGTCATATCTTTTGCTTCTATTCAATGTAGCCTGGAGCAAAAATTGGAGGCAGAAATATTAGGCAAGTCTTGTTGCTTAAAGCTCTCTCTTTCTAGCTGTTTATCTAGGTTCCATCACAATTATGAGTTTGGTTAGTTTTGTTTTTATACCTAGGATACATTCTTCTCACTTGCATATGAACAATGTCATTATGATAATAACAAATATATAATATTACTTTTTGTCTTCATTGAATACTTATTGAATGTCATTATGATTAGTAACTGGTTCTCTTGCTCTGGACATGAATGATGATTTGTGATTTGAAATGAGTATTCTTTCTGAGGGGCTGGAAGCACAGTGCTAAACTCAAGTGGTTTACAATAGTAACTCTTATCCCAGTAACCATAGCAGCTGTTTGGAAACATGTCTTCAGATCACTTGTTTGCAAATGTCTTTTTCCTTATGATCCTGGGTAGAATTGAACCCATATAAGTTACTTGACATGTGAAACACATGTGACCCTGGCAGATGATTTGGCTGACATTGAAAACTACAGCTGTTTAGTCACTTTGAAAACAACGCAATACAAGTGATTTACTAGGTTTGGGTTTTAACCATTTAATACTGACTGATGAGAATTCTTACCCTTTAGGAAGAGAAAAAAAATTGTAAAACAATGGAAATGTATCATTCTAGATATTAATGTCATTAATTTTAACACATTTTCTCACAAAAAGTGCAAAGAAGACTTTAATGTTAAAGGAAAAAACAACAACATACATGTGCCTTTATTTTGCTTTATTCTTTTTTAATTAATGAAGAAATCCAAATTTTGGCTTTTGTTTCTTTCCCACCCATATCAAAAGCAGTCTATAGTCTAGAAAAATCAAAGCTTCTTTGCCTACCACAAAATATATTCTCTTCTTAGGCATTACATGGTGGAAGGTAAGCATTCTCTAACAAATGGCTCTATAAATGTTCTAGTTGTTATGTATATATACTATTTTAGCTAGAATTTGGTTCAGTCAGAGTGAAAGATTCGCTCTGTGTGTGTGTGTGTGTGTGTATCAAAACATCATGTTGCATACCATAAATATACAAAATAATATTTTTAATTTAATTTTTTAAAAAAATTATACTTTAATCAAGATAGAAGTTTATTTCTTTTTTCTATAAAAGAAACTCAAAGTAGATAGTCCAGTGCTCATAAGGTTGCTCTAAGATCACCATAGACCCAAAGCTTCTTTCAGATAATTCCTCCATCATTTCTAGACTATGGGCTTTGTTTCAATGGCCCAAGATGACGGCAAGAACCCCTGCCATCCCCACTACATTGCCAGCGGCATGATGGTGGAAAGGAGAGAGAATAACATACTTTCTCCTTTTAAAAGAGACTTCTCACAAATCCTGTATAATGCTTCTACTTACATCTCCTTGACTTAATTTTAGTCTCATGCCACACCCGGGTACAAAGAAGACTAGGAAATAAAAGGATTGTTTTCCTCCGGCAATCCCCTAATTCAGGGATTTCAATCTCCTTTAAGCACATGAGCCCTCTCGTAACCTCTCCTTGCCTACCCAGTTCCTCTCAAATTTCTTGTAATCCTGCTGTCCTTATTCACTTTGGAAAAACCCTGCTCTCTGTCATTCTCACAACCTGCCTTCTCCACGTCATTACCTGAACTCCTCCTGGGGGGTGGGGGGAATCCCACATCACTTCAAGCTGGAATTCCAACAAAGTCAAGACCTCTCACCACAGCGGACCCCCAGTGCACTTGACACTCAGTCCCTGCTGTGCCCCCCTCTCGGTCCCCTTGGTGCTTGTTCCAGACCTCCTCCCTCTGCCCAGGGTTGCTGAGCCAGCAGCTATACATCACCTTTCAGCAATGGCCTGGCTTTTTGAAGAAAGTCAGTGTCAACTCCTGTGTCCTCTTCCTGACACTTGTACCCATCGCTTCCTCCACTGTGCTGGTCTTAGCACACCAGGCACGCCTTCTCCCCCTGTGCCACGTCAACCCCTGCAGATGTGGCCTGGATCCTCTCTTCTTCCAGTACCTCTGGCCCTCGCTTCATCTATTTTCCTTTCTTTTTCTCACGTTTGCAATATTTCCTTTCACTCTAGTTCTTTCCTATCTCTGTCAACCTTAGAAACATTGCAAAGCAAAACAACAGCAAAGTTCAGATACACACTCGTTACTGATCCTTTAGTTGGTTCTTTACCCTTCCCTCTCTGTGAAGGTGCTCACCTCCTTCTCCCTAATCTCCTCTGCACATGCTGGCGTAGGACTTTCTCACACACACCTCTGCTCCAGATGGTCAGATTCATTCATACAAAAGCCCAATATCTACTGATATCTCAGGGTTCAAATCTAATGTGCTCAAAACTGAACTCACATATCTCTTCACAAACCTGTTCTTCCTGTCTAAGGGAAGCACCTTTATCCAAATTTAACTTGGAAAGCATACACCTACATCAAATCGATAGATTTTTGTGTTCTAAATATTTCTCAAATCTGTGCTGTCCTCTCTAACTCACCAATACTAGTTCAAGCACTCATCAGCTCCCCCCTAAATAGTGATGCCTGAAATAGTGTTTTTGAAACTGTCAGTTGCATTTAGCATTTTATTTTTTTAAAAAAGATATAGAATTAAATAGAAAATAACACAGTATAAAACTACATCTATAGAATCAAGGACAGGTATTATTTTATAAAATTATTGATATACACATAGCTGTTTTGTCATGAACATGTATTAGTATAAATAAAATAGAGAACCACTTTCTTAAATGATCTATCTTTGCCCTGTCTCTCCTTAGCTCTGCCTTCAACAATTCAACCAAATGCTTCTAGTTGAAAAATTAATCTGAAAATGTCACCCTCCTGCTTAAAACACTTCTTGTCTCCTCACCATCCATGAGATAAACTCTCATCTCCTAGACGTGGTCACCAAGGCCCCTACCTAGCTATCATACTGCCTCTCCAGCCTCTGCCTGATTCTTTCAGTAGCAAGAGTCTTCCGCCCATACACACCAGGTTTCACAACTCTCTTCATTTACTTGTTCTCTTCTCCCCATCTAGAACTCACTTTCCTCTCATAATTGCCTAGCTCACTTCATCTCATTCTTTGGGTCAGGGGGCACCTACTATCCAAGCCCTGCTCCTTTCCCTAGACTGGGTCAGGATCTTCTCTTGTGTTTCCATAGTCCTCAAACCAACCGCTAGCATAACCTAATGAAATTGTTCTAAAAACCGTAGTCTATGCCTCTTTATTCTCAAAAAGCCCACCCAACAATGTGTCAGTTCTTTTGTTGCATCTTCACTCTACTAGCGTGTGGTTCTGGGAGACTGTCATGCTGACTTCCCTGTGTTCAATAGACCTGAAGTAGAGAAGGTCAGCTGGCTCTACTACAACTCTTCTCAGAACTTCTCTAAATGATTATTAAGTAAGTGTAAGAGCAAAATATGGGACAGTAGAAGCCAATGTGAAAACTTTTTCTCCTATGTGAGAAAAAAAGTGGGACAAAAATATGTCTCTTAACCCTTTTGGTAGAAGGGAATAACTTGAAAGAAGTGGATGCTGGATGGCCTTCTCCACATGGTCAGCCCTTTGAATCAGAATGAGGAAAATGTGAGAAGTAACGCCATTGCTGTGCTTGTTTTATTGGCCAACATTTTAAGTAACTCACGTGGGCCTGCACAAGGATATGTTTTGTGAAAAGGACAAAATTCCTTTTGGTGCGTCTTGAGTGGCATTTCAGAGTAGCCCTGCTTGGCTGGTCCAAGGGTCATGAGTTATCTCCATTGATTTGTTCACAGTAAGTTACAGATCGAACTCCTTGCTCTACTCTTACCTCCTTCTCACTACTGCACTTGATGACTCCTAAGAAGAAAAAAAAAGAGTAGCCTAATAGTGGTCAATAAAGGTCAGCCTTTCACCAACTGCTGCTGGGGAGTCTGAGAGCACTATTTATTCAGCCTGATGGAAACACGTCTGTGACCTACCAACCATGCAGCTTCCTGCTAGGTGCACAGAATATTGCTGGGATGAGTATAAGAAGAGGTGTTTTTTGGTCCCTTCCATTTTTCCCTTCTGATTTGGGCTGTGGTTTCATTGCTTCTCCCCTCCTCATTCCCCCACCCACTAAAAGAATGATCTCTGATGTCTTTCTCATACTTTATCTGCCCTTTTACTTTTCTTTTTACTCTCCTTGAGAGGGGAAGTACAGCTCCAGAATGCCTTCCTTTTATGCTTTGGGCCAATTCTGTTGTGCTGTTTTATGGTCTTGGACTGAGAGCTGCCTCAGCACTCAACACCAGCCCCTGGACTGTGAGACTAATGAGAAAAGCAAAATGACTTCAAGTAAAAGGAAGTGGTTTGTGTTGTGGAGAGAAACTTGGAAAGAAACACCGGTGAGAACACTTGGGGCTTTATTTTCCCCACTGTCTACAGCTGGGGTTAACACTTTTCAAAATAACCAGTCAATTTAGTTAATCCCCATCAAACGGCTAGTCAATACAGTAAAGAGGAAGGGAAAATAAACAAATGGTTTTTTTGGATGACCAGCATCCTGTGGACTTGATCTTACTCATTTCTAGGGAATAATTTCAACTCTTAAGGAAATGTGAACATCTATTTTGCAAACTATTATAGGCTAGTTTAATACAATAATACATTTAAAAGTGTTTTCATATTAAACACATTTATTTTTCCTAAGTGTCATTAAAACAGGTAGAAATAATATGGTAGCCATAGACACTTGGATTGTAATGTGGGAAAAGCAAGGTTAAAATCATTAGCAGAAATTTCTTTCTTTTCCATCCTTCCACTGTCTCAATGGCTGGCCTTCCTACTTTCTCTGCTTTGTTCTTTCCTTTACCCTCTGTTCCTCTGCCTTTTAACCTCAATAACAATACAGGTAACTATGTGCAAGCACTGTGCTAAGACTTGACACACATGATCACATTTAACTCTCCCAACCACCCTATGAGGTAGGTAGAATTATTATCCCCATTTTACAGAAGAAGAAACTGAGGCTCAGAGACTCATGGAAATTCTCATAGTTGTTATTCTGGAAAGTTGTGGAGCCAGATTCAAACCTCAGCAGTTCCATTTCAGATTCCACACCCTGTAAACAGCACACTCCTGCCTCCCTCAAATTCCAGCCCAGTTCACTTTGGTTTCCTCCACATTCTTTTCTTTTCTCATGTTCTCCACTATACTCTGTCTCCCTTCCCTTTCCCTTGACCTCTTCTTTTTCCACTCTTTTCTCTCATTCCTTGCTTTATTTCTTGTATTTCCTATTCCTTGTTTCAATCTCTTTCCTTTCTTTACCCTCTTCATCCTGTTCATTCCCAGCTCCCTGATCCCGTATCATTGCCCACTTATGGTGCCACCTCACCTCTCCCTGTAGCATCGCTCAGGTCCAGACAGGGCTCCATCTGTCGTTCCTTACCTCACTCCTCCTAACATCTCTCTCCCTACATTAGCAGTGGTGCCCATCTTCACGTACAAGGGAGCACAAAGATGTGTTCAACTAGGAGAGGCTGTGTCACCCTCCTCCCATATACATTCCCACCAGACACCTCACAAATCAGGTTATTATTGAACTTCATATGATCTCTAGTGACTAGAAAAAGATAATGCCTCTCTCCATGGTCATTCACAGGAAGTGAGCTCGAGGCAGCAGATAGAAACCAGCTGCAGAACTGTGAGACCCAAGCCAAGGACAATTCCTATGTTTTGGCCCATTGCAGTAAGTGCTCAAATTTACACTGTGATGTAGCACTTTGAACAAAACCATGTTTTACTCAAGTAACCATATTTTTAACCAGCCAATACGGGACAGAAGAGTTTCATTGCCTTGAATCAAAGCTATTTGATGAGTTTTCCTGGAAACACCCTTAGGGTTCCAGGAAAGGATTCCAGATTCCCAAGCTACTGGCACAGAGGAAGCATCTTTTCTTCACACAGTAATACACAAAGGTCCCTCATCACCATATGGCACATCCTCTTTGGATTAGCTCGGTTACCAGAAATAACTAGATCAAAATAGGTGTTATTTTTACATGGACACAAGGTAGACTAAGGTGTGGAATTTTTGAGGAATCATCACAGTTCTAGAGACCTGAAACTTCACTTTTGCTTGTGGAAGATACAATGTCTTTCTCAGGATTCTGACTTTGTTTATTTGTGCATCTGGTCTGTTTTATTCTTCTGGAGATAGTTCTCTGCTCTTCATAATGTCTGCTTGCTCATTGTCAAAGTTTGCACATGGCTTGCTATAGCTTCTCTGGCCCCCCAGTTTTACTTCAAGCCATCTACAGACTTTTTTTTTTGTACTTCTCCTGACACCAAGTGCCTTAGTTGCAGTTTCCCATCCATACTGCAATTAGAACCTACAAATTTACAAATACAATGAGATAACTTTTTATTGTAGACATTCATTATAGCTCATTGGCTACTGGTAAGCCCATGAATTGTCTGTGCTTGGGCTAGATATCCAGACTTAGTTTATTTAATATTGGGACAACATTCTTTTAACAAATAATTTCTTAAGATTCTCCCATATTCCAGGCACTAAGGAAGGCTCTTGGGTTACAATGGTGACCAAAAAGTAGCATTATCCACGTCTTTTGCCCCTATAATCTAGGGGTTAGGAGAAGGGAGACATATATTGTGTTAATCAAATAACCAATCCTGAATGTAAAATTTCAAACTGAAGTATTTTATGTGAAGGAAAACTTTTATGGGAGTTCAAGACCAGAAGCCCACTCTACCCATGCTTCTGGAATTTCATGGGGAAAAAAATACTTATGTATAGCAGAATGGATCTTCTGTAGAAAATTCCAAAGACAGGTTGGCCAATCAAGGAGAATGAGCGAGTTGATGCCCAAAGCCATTTCTTCCGCTGCTATCGTACTTAGTTTGCAATGATTCTATTGCACAGCTTGAAAGGCAAGCACTGGCTTCTCTTCCTTCTGTTCTCCTTCCCAGAGAAGAATCCTCCTCCGCCTCCTTCTTACTCTTCTACTCCTGCCACCTCTTCTGAGGCTGCCACTACCACAATTATAACATCTTCCCATCTCTAAGGCTCTGAATTTGGACCTCCCACATGGCAGGACTCTAAATTACCACTAATCCATTCAGTCTGCTTCATTTCCAAAACATTCATTCAAATTCTAAATGCCTGGATCCTGTTGTGTAGCCATGGCTATGCTAATTTCTGCACTTGCATTTTAATTCCTGGAGTCAGAATTTCACCTGAAAACTTCCAGATAATTGCTTAGATGGCACAATAAAAATATCCAGGTTAACAACAACAACAAAAAAATCTCTGCTAATGAGTCTGTTATTCCTTTGCAAGGCCCAGTAATAGGGAACCTCCTCTTGGAAAATTTTGCCAAGCCATTCTGACTTGTAGTCACACTTGGTTCCAAATCTATTGACAAGAAAAATTCAAAGGGGGAGGGAGAAAGACATTATCCTTGTTTTTAAACTAACATGTACAAAGACCACAGAGAGGCAGCCCTAGGAAGCAACATGAAAATCTTAAGGACTGTTTTTTCAGACTCTGAAATTCTCCTAAGTCCCTATCCCAATATCACTCAAGCTCTTTACAACCCCTGTTTGTCCTTAGGCTGTAACTTGTGCCTGAAATTCCTACTCCAAGGTTCCCTTGTGGTATTTTTAATGGTGTTGTTTGATGCTGCAGCCAGCTTCTCTGAGGTTTGGGAGTTAAATGGGATACAGCAATGTGGTGTGCTGTAACAGCTCTTGGAGGAACGTTAGGACAAATTAAATTCCAAATAAGATAGCACCTGAAAGAATGTGGTCCTTTAGTGAAAGAGCTTAACACTCTAGAAAGGAGGGTTTAGCAATTCCTATTGACCCCTGAATGATTAAGAAATATCTTACTAACCAAACTGAGTTTGTAATTGGTTTTGGACTCAAATGCAGAGTATTCACTTTGATTTTTACTGGTCTTTACGAATCTAGTTCCCTGTTTGCTTTTTTGTCTAGTAAAGCCTGATGAGATGTGTCAGTTTATGATAAAATGGTACTAAAAATGGGGAGGGAAATAATTAATACCGTTACTTAAAGCACCAAATTCTACGAGCTGCTGATTGCCAAGTGTAGGCAAGGATTGCTACCACTACTATCAAATAAGTCTGGTATCTCCTATTTGTGTCCTGACATCCAGGCCCAATCTGGGCACAAGCATTACAGGATCCCGCAGCCTAACAGGGGTCAATATTTGAACAATACTTAAATATCATTATTGTATTTGAATCAAATGTGGTTTCAGAGTAATGAAAAGATTTTGTTTACTGTTATTTAGAACAAAACCAATTATTAAAATATATATGCACACAAGGGCACACACATATATATTTGGTTTTGGTAAACTGTTTCACTTCCAGTAGACTTTTATTGAATAATCTATCGTCTATGGAGTTTCTTTTAATTAAAAAATCTTTATGGTAATGGATTTATTCCAGAAGGAGCAGGTTATATGTAAAATACAATGAATAACCAATTAAAATAATAACAAATAACTTGTGTTGAGTGCTTACCATGCCAGGTGCTAGGCTAGACTTTCTATGCTATTATTTCACCTTCTCCACATTGTGTGAGGGGTGGGTCTATTATTGTCTCCATGATACAGAAAGGATGAGATATAGATGTTGTTACCATCTTCATGATACAGATGAGAATTTAGAGCTGAGAGAAGATAAATAATAACTAAATGGTTTCGATAGTATTTGAGGAGTTACAGTAAAAAAAAAAAAAAGAAAGTTCTCAAGTTGTATTGAAAAGTCTGTGTTTCTTTCTCACTGTTCAAATATAGTTTTTCTCCTCTACCCTCAACTGAAGTAAACACAACCTACACATTGTAGAATCAGGACTCTAAAGTCACTGCCACCAAAATCCCAACAAAGTAGATGTCAGTAATTTGGGAAAATACATATTTTTTTCCTAGTTGAGGATGAGTTACCTCTATTGATGACATGACTAAGTCAACAAGTAAAAATTACTGGCTTGAATATCAATTCATCTCTCTACTAAGAAAAGCAGGAAATAACTCAGATATAAATGATGCAAGTGGCTGTTGGATTGGGAAGACGTTTAAACTTTATACCAAGAAATCACACAGTGATGGACCCAGTATGGTATGGGAGGTATTCATAACTGGTTCTCTGACTTGGAAGAGTATGGAGGCTAAAGGATGGTAAAGTTAATGAAAAGCTATTCAAATAATAGGATTTTGTGTGAAAATTAACCTGATCAAATACCATATTTCTCCATACTTTATGGGAGATAAACATCATAACTTTAGCAAAAGAACTAATGATAGGAAATACAATTACTAAGTTAAGGCTCTTGCATTGACTTTATAAGTATTTCTAAATCCGGTTTAGGATTATGGAGACAAAAACAAGACCATAAGAAATTCTAAATACCATTTATTGAGAGAAGTGTTAAAGAAGTAGGGATTTAAACTGCATCAAAATTCATGATCTTTGGGAGTCAAACTCAAGGTGAGCTTGTATTATAGATTGCTGATGCCGGGTTCCAACTTGGGTATTTCAGTCACATCACTGCCCAACTCAATGAAAGACATAGATAGCTTTGACAAGCAATGAGTTTTATCAATGTATTCAAAACTGAAGTCATCTTAGGAAGAACTTGAAGATTTAGACAATGTTTGAGCTTTTTTAAAAAGCCTCCTACAATTCAACCAAGTACTCTTTTTTTTTCCCACTCTTCATATATAGTCTTTGTCCTCTCCACTCAACTGCAGTGTAAGAATTTGTTATTTTTTGTGGTATTGTAAGGAATATTTAAAATAGAAGTTGCAAAGACATTCAATATTTAAAATTTACATGGAACTGCCATATATTCTTAACTTTTGGAGTTATATGAGCCAGAGATGTGAAGAAGGTGTTCAGGAGGAGCATAATTCTAAGTTGAATATGCTCTTTTCAGCGTTTCTGTTTCTTTTATTAGGGTAATTTTTTTTTACTCAGGAAATAAAGCAGTAGACAATTGTTTTCTGCCATTTTTTCTGTAGGGAGCCTTATCCAATTAAATTATCCATCTAAGTCCTACTGCTCTGCTCTCAACAAAATTTGAATAAGAAGAAACTCCAAATCTAATTTGGAAATAAAAGTATCAAAACCTTTTCAACAATTTGCTTTGGACTGCATTATTTGATTTAGAAGAAAGTGAGTCAGACCATTTCCATTTCTTGAAACAACACTAACTCATGTGCTAACTTGAAAGAAATGACTCTCTTTGGTGACTTTGAAAGTGTTACATTTCCATACTACCTTGTCTGTAGTAATTACTGCCCATCCCTAGAACTCTTTTTTTAAATTGAAAGTATTTTAAAAGATAATAGATTCTTATGCTTCAAAGTTCAAAATGTGTTCTAGAAAGGATCAGTTGTTAACGGCTTATTTTATATTATGTAAACACATCTTATATATGTACAAGCAAAATAGATATTGGCTAGCATTCTTAAAAATATAAATAGGAAAATATTGGATCTTACTAAGTTACTATTTCATAAGGTATCTATAGAAAAAGATAAGAAAAGCTACATACAGTTAGGTGTATATTTTTTTCAGTTCTTTAAAATAAGAACATTTTATTTTGTTTTTTTAAACCTACTAAACTTGTCTTCAGACACATATTTTAAATTTTCTTAACTGTTTGTAAATATGTATATGTTCATTAGCAACACCACCTAATTTGCCAGACATGGAATTATGTAAATGAAATTAGCAGTTTTCAATTAGTGCTTGATAATATTACTTATAATATATCCTTTATGGCAATCAAGCATATTCTCATGGATACCTTTTGCATCTCTGAGATAGTGTTTTTCCTACATAATTCAGTAGATTTCTTCTATCTTAGGTAAGATACATTCATTATAGGTGAATATAAAATTGCATTTAAAATCATTCATTGGGAATCTGATTTCTTTAAAAAATCATACAGGAAGATGGATGTACATTTTTAGTAACCAAACTGTTGAATATATTTCATGAGATTTTTTTCTCATAATCTCTGCATATCAGAGGTGAAAAGCTCCTGCCCCCTTCTTTCTGTAAGCAAAATTCCAGAGAAGCACTGAGAATGAGAAATATGAAAGATTAGGAAGAGCACAAGCCTTCCAGCCTACCAGCCCTGGGTTGAATTCCAGATGCCCAAATTATTAACTTGGTAAATTCAGAAAAATCACTGGACTTCCATGAGCCTCATTTTAATTTCTGTCATGTAGAATGGTGATAATACCATGGATCATTACAAAGATTAAATTAGACTATTTGGACAGTGCCTAGCACACAAAAAACTTTCAGCAAATAGACCTTTGAACATGAAAATGGTCATTTCATTAAATCTACCTTTTATTTTCTTTAAGGAAAAAAGTCTATTTTCTGCATTCTCCAATTTATCTTTAATAGATATATATTCTGTAATAAAAACAACCTATTATTTTAAAACATCTCTTTAAAAGAGCAAGGCCATCTATCAAACAACAAGCAGCAGCTTCTTGCATAGGAGTTTTTTAACTGTTGAAGGGGGTAGGGTCTCTAAAAGGGAAATCCAAAGACCTATGTTAAACATATAAACCATTTAAGTTACAATCCCTGGTTAGTCAACTTAACAAAGCTGGTATTTTGGCTTGATATGATTTATATGTAAACATTTAAGCAATTTATATTAAAATCTGCATTTTTTTACTCATCTCCTTGATTGCAAGCTCCTGCAGAATGGACATTGTTGAACCCAGACTTTGTTAATACTCCATGGCACCTAGATATAAACTCTATACACTTTGTCAGTGTTGAACAAATGCTAGCTTAAGACACACAAAGCCCTTAATTATATGAACCAATTAACTTTGAAGCTAATTTAATAGCTGAAATATCATAAAGATTAATATTCAAAGCCCCCTCATCTTTTTTCTCATGGAACAACCTAGTGAATAGTGTTTGTGATTGTTTTTCTTTGCTTCCTGGGGTCACACAAGCACAGTGTATTTACTCTGTCTCATTTTATGTTCTCTGAACCCATCATTTACAACCTTCCAGTTCTTCTGGAAAAGTCACTTGGTATAAAATCATAGGCTGTTATGGCTAGAGAGGATCTCACAGATCATCAATGCAAGGAGTCTATTTTAGAAACAAGGAAAGTGAAACCAGAGACAGCCAGTGACTGGTCTCTGTACTTCTAGAAGTCGTGGTTGGCGAGTGGTCAGGACGGACATCTCCTGACCCACAGCACACTTAGCTTTCTACACAACTGGCTGCCTTAGTTAAGGACAAAGAGAACTGTTTTCTCTTTAACAATAGAAAATTAGACTAGTAAAGTCATAAAAGATGTTTCTCTTTCATAAGCCATAGAGAAACCCTGATGGTTCCTTTATTTGGATCTCTGATCTTTAAAGCATGTGACTAGCATCTATAATTGGATTAAAGTGAAAACATGTGATTGTGAAGGAGCTGAAGTACCTTAGCCTTACTCTGCTTTGATGGCCAGCTTCAGGGACAAAGTTGTACTTCGTGACAGGCAGTGAACCAACATCAACCCTGTGGGAACTTTAGATTCTATCACGAGCTTTCCCAAGTTCAAAGCTCATCAGTTCATTATTGGTTGCAAGACCTAGGTCTAGAACTAAGTCAAGCTGGGGCATCAAATACTTTTTATAAAATGTCATTTGAATGAGATAATTGTAAATAACAATAGAAGCAAATGAATTAAAATATTGCTCAAATATTCATTTTCTTAATTAGGTAGGATATCAGAATGTTCTTTGATTTATCACTTTGCAATGATAGGAGCAATATGAAATATTATGTTTTGCAACACTACATTAATTGTAATATTTACTGAGTACTTAACTATATCCCAGGCATAGTCCAAGCTTTTCATGTACAAATTATCACTTAATCTTCACAACTAGGCTTGGAGATAGTATTATCCCCATTTTAATAGGAGGATATGTGGTTTACTTTGATTAACTCACTCAAGGATGTGCACAGTAAGAGGTGCAGCTGGAGTCCAGACTGGGTCAGGCTGACTTGATAACCTCTTAATCCCTGTCTTAAATTGATTTCTCTGGTCATGCTATACATGTACTTGATCCTTTAGTTGATTTATTGATGGTGACATTTAATTTTAGTTTTCTCAAATGAAAGTCTTACTGTATAAACCAGTCAAAGGGAATGCGGTTTGCATTTGAATAAAAGTTTAGAGATAACTGAGGATTTGAGTATTCATGGAAAGAAGGAAGGAAAGTGTGAAGGAAAATAAAGGAAATAAAAGTAACTTAGTGCCTTGGTGGAACCTCTATTAAGAAATGTTATTTTTCATAAATATAAATTTTAGAACACATGTCTCAATGCTTCTTTATATTTCCATCTAGCCCCCAAATAATCTGTTATTTATAGATCATTCTTTATAGCCATTATAAACTTCTATTTTAATGAGAAAACTTTTCTTCTGGGTTCCCCTAAAAAATACCTTCAGGAAAGAATTCTGAAGACCTCTAGTCAGGAAACTGACTTTAAAATGTCTTATTTTATATAGATCTTTTCATTGTAATGATTCCTGCAAAAGAGATTTTTGTCTTTATAACTGGTAAAACAAAATTTTAAAGATAATCTTTGAAGTAAAAATATAAATTATATAAGTGTTAATAGAAAATATTTTCTCCCACCCCGCCCAATTTGAGAACTTGATTCCAGAAAGGGACCACCTTTAGGCAAAATTTGTTAAGAAGTCAAGTCAATCAGTAATTGCCTGAAGTCAGTTTTTCTAGAATAAAACTTGTGTAAGAGACTTTGAAGATTACAATCTGAAGTTTGCTTTGAGATGGGAATAATACATAGTGTGGAGAACTATTTTAAACCTAAGTGACATCATTAGCAATGAGAATTGAAGGAGGAGAGAAAGTGATGCAGGAAACTGGAGATTGGGGAGAAAGGAAACCAAATTTGTAGACTCTTTATAAATAGGAAATGATGAGGTGCATCTCAGAAATAAAATTGTAAACAGAGAGCAGAGAAGGCAATCATAAAAATTTCTAAGAGGGCTAGTGGAATGCTGGAATGAACTCGTTTGCCTTCCTTTGATATCAGGGACTCTATTCCCTTGTAATTTTACCATTGTTATTTTTCTTACCTCTTATCTGTTTTCCTGCAGTTTCTATCAGCCTGAAATTCATTCATTCATTTACCTGAGTTTCCAGCCTTGTGCAGAGACAACAGGGTGGGGCCAGATCGGGAAGTTGTATTCCTAACTTGAAAGTAGATGGGTCACAAAAAGTCAGGGCTGGCCTTCAGAGATACAAGTTAACCGCATCCCATGCACAGTGGAAGAAAACAAGGGAATAATTAGAAAACTTCCCAAGGTCAGAAGGGAACTCCTGCAGCTGTAACTACAAGAACATCCAGACCATATTGCCTTTAAAGCCCCCTCTCAAAAGTCAACAACTTACAGCTGGGGAAAATTCCAAGATGAGAGGGACATAGTTCTTCTGGCTTCCTGGACCATGTGACTATCTGCTCGTGTCCACCACATCTTCTCTGCCACAGGCTCAATATGTTAGCATGGTCCACCATGTGCTCCTTTTGAAATTTCATTTTGCAGAAGAGATGTTTTTTTTCAAGTAAATGTTATTCAGAAAGAAGGCCAGCATACAAGTCTCTGTAACAGAGCAGACCTGCTTTAGGTGAACCTGAGGTGGGAGGCCTGGCGCCTCACCGGGTCGCTTCTTACCCGCATTAATCTTCCAGGAAAGTCCTCTCAGGAACTTCCTCAGAAACACCAAAACATCAAGGAGCAAGATCCTGAAATTGTCCATAGTCTTGACTTTGTTAATAACAGACTATGTGACCTTGAAAAAAATATTTCACATCTCTAGGCTTCACTAATGAAACACAGGTGTGGCCTAAATGATTCTGTAAGATAGTTCTAGTTGTGAAGAGCCTGAAAACTGCTAACACAACTAATTTGGGCAGGCAGGTTAGCTAGACCTGAGGGACGTGGTGTTATAAATTACTCTCTGGAATATTTTTATTTTATAAATACAAACAAATGGTTGTCTCATTGTGATTTTCAGGTAACAACCTTTGTAAAAAATGTGTTTTGTTAGAGATTTAAAAATCACTACACAGGTTGTCATTTAGTCTTCCAGCTACATTTTCGTCTCACCTATGGATCCTAAAACTTCTGGAACTTTCCTTCTACAACTTAAGTAAAATATCCATTTATGGTTTTTAGCTCTTCTTTTTGGCCCCTAGAAATAGAGGATTCTTCCTGACTTTACAAGTCGAACATGTATATGTATGTATAATTTTTACCGTTAAAAGAATACTTTGATCAGAGTCCTGAATCTAGCCAGACCTTTGCAACTTTCAATGAATGACTATCTTCTTGACCTTAAGATGTAAAGTTGCTACCTTTTATGACGGAATCACATCAAGGAATTACTTCTCCTCCAGTTCCTGTAACCATATCTTTATGATAAGAATGTTTGGTTGCCACCTCAGAATCTTGACCCTCTGGTACAAACACTTGTACCTACTAGAATGCAGATGTCTTGTTACTGTTTCTGATAAACGTTGAGTAGCAAAAGTTTCATTGAAACATTTTTTAAAATTTTCTCAAAAATAGTTTCTAGCCTTCTTTACTAGAGCTTTAATATAAGGTATTCCTTCGTTTAAGAACTTTGGCACTCCCTATTTTTGGTTTACTGTTTCTGTCTGTGCAAAATGAATGTATGTATAAAGATCTATATTTCCAACCCAAAGAGGCATTATAATGACCATTGCACTTTCAATCCAGGAAATACATTAACTCTACCATCTCTGAATGCATATCTCAATTCACCCCTCACTTCCCATTCCCGAGTTCTTTAATTAGACCCAGTTTGCAGGACATGACTTGACTGAAATTTATAGCCACATTGAGACACACAGCTAAAGAAAGCTCTTAGCCCAGGCATCATCTCAAACTTTTAAAGCGGTAGGATCATTTGACAGAAGTGTAAGCCTCTGACGTAATTACACAAGTGCAAGTTGTAACTATTCCATCTGCTCCCAGCGTCTCTAGCTGTTGCCTCAAGAGGAATGATGTCTTCTAGCCAGCCTGTCCATTCATAGGGGCTGAATCTGCACATACTTTAATTGTGTTACTCATCTTTGGAAATGTGATATTATTTTACCCTTGTGCCCATGCCCCAACCTCTTGCCCCTCTAAGGTGAGTCAGAGTTTCTGGAATCCACCATTTTTAGTTTTGCAACTTACATCTCAGACTCGCATGTTTCTAGGCATAAATCTAATTATGACAACATCAAAGCCTAAACAGACCTAGACTTTTCAGTATGTGCCAGTAAACATTGACGTTTGTTGCAGAAAATGTTTCACTCTTCTCCTAGGAAAAGCCTCAGTTCTTCCTCCTACAAATGACTGTCAGAGTAATTTTTTCTAGAGTACAATTCTGACCATGAGAGTCTGCAGTGCCTTCAGGGTAAAGTTTAAACTTCTTTACCTTTTACCTGGAAACAGTGTTCTGTGGTAAAATTACCAACGGCTTTAATATTAGATACACCTGGCCTCAAATAGTGGCTCAGCCCAGGTATAACCCTTCTCATCTTCTGTTTCTTCACCTGTGAAATGGAGCAATGAACATTAAGGGGGATCATTGGAGTCATTGTATGAGATACACAATGTAAAAAAACCTGGTGCAAAATAAATGCTCAATAAGTATGAAAACACTTTCTTTCTTCGTCCTCTAGTCCTCTGGTCCCACTTACCACTTTAGGCCCTACCCCTGCATGTGTCCCCTTCTTTCGAAGTACACCTTGTTTCCAGCCCACAGATTATGGTTTCCCAATTGAGCCAAACACCCACACCTCTGTAACTTTTGCACATATTGTTCTGTCATCCTGGAAACCTTCTTCAACCTCCTCACCTTTTTTGCAGGACATCTACTTGCCCCTGGAGATAGCTATTCCTGAATTCCTCCCGAGTTTAAGCATTCCTCTTGTGGAGTTCCATAAATCTTTCATACTTCCCTTTCATCTTACAATGTCATAATATTAGTTGTTTTTATCTGTCTTTCCTAATGTACCCTTCACTCCTGAGAGTGGACTCTGTCTTATTCATCTATGAAGCTCCAGTGCCCCACTCATTTCCTAGCAAATATTGGTTGAATGATTGAATGGTCCAGAGGGCAGAATAAATATGGTTTTGGAAAAGGTGGCATAGCTATTAATCTATCAATGCAAAAAGCAACACTTCCACCCCCTAAATGGGCAAAAATGTTAAAGGCGAGAGACTAGATGGCTTATGAATAATATTGAGGTTGTCTCTCTGTAGGAATTCTTAGAAATGTAATCAAGCTGAAATGGCTCCGGCTTTCCTTCAGTAAACGGTTCCTGTGGGGATATATGTGAAATGGATACCAACGCTATTATGAGAAACACATGCACTAAACAGCTATGCTTCTGACGCCCTTCTCGAATCTGAAACATAACCCAATTTCAGGGACCAAAGTGAAGTAGCATGTGTCCCCAGTGTTTGGCTTCCCTCTTGCCATGGACACTGTAAACAATGAGATTCCCCAGGGACTTTTCCTTTGACCTTGTTAGGGCTGATAAGGGCGGCTGTGCCTACGGCAGCCCTGCACCTGCGAGTGGGAATAGTTTATGTTTGCTGCTGCTGGGCAGCTTTTCCCACCAGAGTAATCCGGGTCATGTGGAAAGTGCCAGAAGCATATAAATTACTGATTACTTCTTTTAATCCAGTTGCTCCTCGGGGTTGGTGTGCTTTGTTTTAAAAGATTTCCCATAAAATGCCCTAATCTAAATTTCATAGATACCGTTTCAGTTTTTCTAACATATTCTACTTTATCCCTTCCCATCCATACCATGGGGTTTTTGTTTGCCTTGAAGGCCTTTTTGGATTTATTATTCCTCACTTCACAAATAACTGTTTTTTCCCCATATTTAAATTCCTCCCCTCCCAGTTTTTTCACAATAGTTTCTTTTCTCCTGTAAAACTATACACAATTTTTTAGAAAAATATGTAGCTTTAGAAATTGTAATGCAAAGGGTCACATTACCAAAGCAAAGGTAGAAATCCTTGCAGCAAAGGACAGACATGAAAGGAAAGCCAGGGTTTTTGCCATATCCAAAGTCCTCCCCTCCCATTTTTTTCACAATAGGACTTTTGCCTATGGGAAATTGTGGGGGACCTTTTGGCATCCGGGCAGAGCTACAGGGAAACCAGGATGTGGGCAGGAGAAAAGGTACCTGAGCTTCTATGCATACAGCTCACGCACAAGCCTCTGTAGTAACCCTGAGGCAAGCATGGTGACCAGCTGTTCCAGTTTGCCTGGCACTGAGGGATTTCTTGGGATGTGGGACAGTCAGTACTAAAACTGGGAAAGTCCTGCGTAAATTGGGACAAGTTGGTCATCATCCTACCTTCCCCTTGCTACTGCCCTTCTTAAATTATTCCTTTGAAAATATGCACTGATCTTCAGTTCTTCCTAATTCTGTCTGTATACACATACTCAAAGATCGTGGACCAGCACATCTCTGATGGTAACACTTACCATCAGTGTTACCACGTGAAAGAGCAGGATAGCAAATAGAGCTCACCTGTGCCAGTGCTAATTGCTTGGTCATAACTGCCAAGTAAATTGTTAATGGTTTCTTATATATCCTCCCAGATAGTAATTATAAATATTATACTATTCTGCACCAAACTCTTTTTAATTTATTTGTATGGGCTTAAATACAGATAATGATCTATCTCATTCTTATGACCAGAGACATAGTGTTCTGTTATGGTATGTGCAATAATCCATTTAACTCTAATGATAGACTTATGGGTCATTTCCAGTTTTTTACTATTAAAAATAACATTGCAAGCATCTTTGTACCTGAAAATCTTTGTGTCCTTTTGTTAAATGTAAAATACCTTTGTAGTCAAATTCATCTTTTCCTGGTGGTTTTTATCCTGTATCTTTTATCCTTGTTTTACTGACATTTGATGCAGTACCTATCACAAAGTACATTCTCAATAAATGTTTTTCGTAAACAAAAAGACAATGAATTCATGAATAAGTGAACGATATCATGTGCTTCGTCTTATTTTGCCTCATGATCCATGGAGAGTTGCAAAATGAATGCCAAAATATGTATTTGCACAGAATTTTATGACACTTTGTCTTAGGGCATGATGTCCAAAGCACAGTGTTGGCATATGGGCGATACATATGTTGAATGAATGAATAAACTATGAATAATAATGAGATAAATAGAACTTGGATTATTTGGAGTTTATCTTCCTAGGCCAATGACAGACAGGTACTTCTGGAAGTGGTGGGTTGCAAACAAGCCCAGATCAGAGAGGACTGTGTTTAAAGGCCCAGAATTTCAACTCATTACCATTGGCGCCTCATACTCATTTCTTTCATTCCAAGTAAATTAAACTGAGTGGCAAGAAAAAGAAAAAGGATTATGACCATCAACCCAGGACCAGGAACCACATTTAATTCAATTTATAATGTCCATAACATCTCTGCTTTGTTTGAAAGGTTGAAAATTTCCTAGAGAAAACATCTATTTCCACTGCTTGCCAAAGTATTCATAAAATGGCCTGATTACTAAGAACAGAAAACAAACCAAATCAAAATAAAATGAACCAAAAGGCAACAGAAATAAATGTGCCTTAATGTAGTTGGATAATTACCAAATCTGCTCTCCTCAGATCACCAGCCTTAAGAGTCAGGGCACATCCTTCAAGATAAGTGCATCCTTGTCATGGAGATACTCAGTGAGGTGCACTCCCTTCAGTGTGTCAGTTTCCTGGGTCATCTGGGGTCTTAGGAAAATCTTGTTGGTGCACTGAATTGCACATGCCTTATGTAACTCACTGCAACCCAATCGCTGAACCCATGGTTTCGTAGCTATTAAAATATGCCACAAACCAAACCACCTGTGAGGCGCCAACTCAGCAAATGTGCCTCTGCAAAAAGCAGTCATAAAAATATAGAAAATGAGGATGAAAGAAGCCCGAATAACGACCTAAATCTTATACATTTGATGCCATGAGGCACGAGAGGCCAAGTGTTCCATGTTGGTTGAAGGAAGGTGGCAACTATGAGCATTGGTGCCGAAGACCACCTATGTGAGAGGGCCATGCAATGTGGAATGAATCAGAGCAACCACTGTGAGAAAAACTGCAATTTTGGATAATTATGTGCAAGCACTAAGAGAAATGCCAGACATTAGAATCCATGTTTAATGTGAAAATTGCATTTTGTTTTTTGCAGAACCTCAATATATAGTTTTCTCTATAAAATGTGGGCATATTTCTGAAGGAAAGAAAAATACCAAGGTTGCATTTTACCATCCTGTTACATTTTAGTTAAATTCAAAGGAACATAACTTTTCAAAGAGAAAATACTCTCTATTTCTCTCTTTCTAGCCTTAAGTGTTTCTGAACATGTTATCTTAGGTTATAATTGAACCGACTCTGTGGAACTTAATGAATGTTTGTCTCAAAGGCCCATTGTTCTGCTGATTGTATCATTTACTGTTTGTTAATAAGGTGGTAATGTGGCCTTAAGAGCTTCCACTGCTGGGGGAATCCAAGGAATCAGAGATAAATAGAATTGATGTCAAGTATTAATAATTCTTCTCTCTCTCTCATTCTTTTACTCTAGTTGCTTCATCTTTTTTCTAAATCTTGTAGTCTTAGCTCCAATTCCCTAGAAATAGCCTACAGGCTAGCACTTTATGAGGGAGGTAGAGTCATGCAAATCCCAGGAAAGTGAATGTGGAGTGGGGTGAGAGAGAGGACCAGCAGTAGGGAAGAAGAGAAATAAAATGCAAGGTAATGCATTGCCAGGCATTTTACAGCTTTGCAAAAACACTGGTTGTTAAGTGATGAGAGAAGTTTCCTGTGAGGCTATACAGAACCATTGTGTCTTCGAACATTCCATGTGGGGGAGAAAGGGTGAGCAGTTTTTCTGCCCACATACCTTTTGTCTCTCATTGGCCAAAGTTTGCTCCTCAGGATCTTCTACTTGCTCAACCCTCCCAGAAGTCCCGGGGGAATCCGTGGCATCTATGTACCTCACAGGCAGCTCAGTGGTTCTTGGCAAGTCAGAAGCCATCACCCAGGCCAGTCCCTCCAGGACAGGCAGGCAGAAAAGGTGAGGCAATTTCCATGATAACCAGCTCTTTCCTGGGGCTGCTGTGTATGGCCAGGAAGCTGGGAAAGTTGCTTAAGCCCAAGGCAGAGCTGATCTAGGGAAGCCCTAAGCCAGGCCAAATGCACTCGACTACAGTTTACTGGCAGAATCATACTGGATCAGACCAGAGATTAATTAAATTAAGCCTTTCTAATGTCCTGATATAGTGCACTGTACTTTAGTGCAGTATCTTCTGTTGCTTGAATGCCTGATTTATACCAGGTTTTCTGCCAAATGCTTCGAATAAATTATCTTATTGAATCCTCACAATTCTGTGAACTCCATTTTACAGATGAGAAAACTGAGACTTAAAGAGGCGAAGTAACTTGCCTGTGTTCACAAAGCCAGGAAGTGGCAAAGCTTCAGTTTGAATCCATGTCTTTTAACATCTAACACCACTGGTCTCCTATGCCATAGGATCAGCACCTATTTTACTGTTCCTACTAGAAAAGCATGAATTCTAGCTATGAGTAGTAGTGAGGAAGGAGTTCTTTTCTGTTTCATGTTTATACCAAAATATCTACCTTTTTCTTTTTCTGTTTCATGCACATGACAAGATTTTCAGAGATCATGTGTGTGTCTGAGTGTGTATATATATAGAGAGAGAGACACTCACAGAAATCTTTGAGATGAGTTTTTCAATTCCCCAAATCATAAGAGAATGGAAAAACAGAGTTGAATGAGCATAATGTATTCTTTGACATATACCAATCGTAATACTAATTTTAGAAAAACAAATAAAGAAATTTATGGTGAAATGGGATGATCTTCGTTTAGCAGAACAAAGTTGATTTGTTACCATTGTCAAATCAGGATGAACACATTTAACAACATGATAATTTCTACAGCTTGTGGGTTTTGACTAACAAGGACATTTCTAGTATATCATATTGACCATCAGGTTAATAATACTCCTAAGAAGAGCTGAAAATGAATGCCATTTCCCACAATCAAGTGGAAATGTTAATATTATCAACATGTCCTAGATACCATGAAGTCCATGCCTGTATATGTAACTGGAAAAGCAATAGGAGCTTTTCTTTAAAGGAAGATTAAGCTAGTTTTATTTTCATGTGTTCATTAATTGCAGGCTTCCTTTATATTAGCTATTTTTAAAAAACTATACCTGAAAATGTACTGTAATGGAAGATGGAATTTGAAATATTATTATACTATTGAATAAGGTCCACTGAGTAATTTGAGATTTAATATTGTTGATTGTAATTTTCACATGTATTCATAATATAAAGGTTATTTAGGTCAGCACTTCCCATACTTTTTCCCTTCATGGCACACATCAATAATTATATTTCTAGTAAAACTATATTAAATAAAGGATGTGGCTTGTGTTCAATGTCCCACCCACTTGCTACAAGAGCTGAGAGAAATCAGTATTTTGGCTCAGCTATAATCCCCACTCATTGGCGCACCATTGGGGAGTCCTATGTGTGCAACTGAAACCTAGTTACTTTTACCTTTAAAGGTTATACCTTATGTTATCCCAGTAAATGGTGGGTGACTGTACCAGGCCCATTATTATAATGTATATGATTAAAATTTTTAAATCTCTTAGAGTAAAATAAACTATATATTAGCTTTGTGATATACAGAATTGCACATCAATAATAATAAAGTTAGGAAATGGCACAGTGTGGGAAGTATCAGAAAAATCAAAAATAAGGATGGGAAGTAAAAGAAGGAAAGATTGTAAATTGGAGCCACATCCGATTAGAAACTAAAACATGCGTCCTAAAAACCCTCAAGTCTGGGATCTGATGGGAAAATTCTGCAAAGTCAGTGGTTCCCAGACTTTGGAATTTCAAAATAAAAAATTGTGGGGCCCAACAAAGGATTACCAACTCTTCATTTTTACCAAATAAAGCTATTTTCAACAGAACTACTACCAGATACTAGAACCATGATTCCATATTAGGACTTTTATGTCCTACATGCTATCCACATTTAATATCACAAAACAATAAGGACACAAACAGCAATCATCCCCCATAGGGGGATGTAGAAATTGCTCATTAATATGTATATATAAGCATGTTACATTGGCCTTATTTGTATTTCTTTAAATTTCCCTAAGGCCCAGTAAAACTTTGTTTGAAACACCACATACCTATGGTGTTTGGGAACGACCACAATAAAGTCATTTCTGAGGACAGAATTATTTCATATACTTTCAAAATAACTTCTAGTGCAAACCATAGCAACTATTGAACATAACAACCTAACTTTATATAACTTTTTTTTATTGGCCAACTACTTGTGTCCCAGGTGCTAGGCTAAGGAATTGGGGACGACACATAGGTGAACAATATAGTCACAATTCCTACCTTACACTCTAGTAGGGCAAAGAAAAATTAAAGAAAATATATTATTGAAATGCCTTAAGCACCATGAATGCAAAGTACAAGTTGCTGTGAGAGCATGTAACCAAATCAGAAATCAGCATTAAACTGAGACCTGAGAGGACTTCCCTGTGCCTTTTGTATATTTAAGGCATCTGTGTATATTTTTAAAAGGGACCATCTCTGGGCAGACAGATTCCAAAGGGCTGTCCCCCTGGCAGGATGAATTAGAAAATGGTGCCCTTTTCTCAAGTTGAAACAATCCTGACTGCTCAGGGCACAGTTAGGTGAATGGAGCATCACTAATGAATGGTTTTAAGGAAGGCAACGACATGATCAACTTTGCATTTTAACTTTACTTGGTAGTTTAGAGTCATTAGATATGACTAAAACCTTTCTTTCCATTTGCTTGAATGAAGCAGAAGGGATGTCAAACATTTAAAGTTGACTGAGATACTGACTGGGTGCAAAATCTTCATTACGTAGGAAAGGCTAGACAAGGCTGGACGATTACATTAGAAACAAGAACTGTTTTTCGGCCGGGCGCTGTGGCTCACGCCTGTAATCCTAGCTCTTGGGAGGCCGAGGCGGGCGGATTGCTCAAGGTCAGGAGTTCGAAACCAGCCTGAGCAAGAGCGAGACCCCGTCTCTACTATAAAATAGAAAGAAATTAATTGGCCAACTGATATATATATATAAAAAATTAGCCGGGCATGGTGGCGCATGCCTGTAGTCCCAGCTACCCGGGAGGCTGAGGCAGAAGGATCACTCGAGCCCAGGAGTTTGAGGTTGCTGTGAGCTAGGCTGACGCCACGGCACTCTCTCTAGCCTGGGCAACAAAGCGAGACTCTGTCTCAAAAAAAAAAAAAAAAGAACTGTTTTTCTCCATTGCCCTAGGCAGAATTGATTGGTTTAGGGCTAAATCACCACCATGAATACCCTCTGCTGAATCACACACGCTTTTGACATCTGGGCTTCCCTGATTCATATCCAACCTAGAACTTACGCAGACCACTCCAGTTTCACTTATGAAATCTGCGATGAGCCAACTTAAACAGGCAGGGCTGTCATTTGTTTCTGAGTTAAAATGCTATTACTATTTTATTTATATTGTTATTGATTTCTGCCAACGGGAAAGGACTTTAATTTTGATAAATTTTGTTATTAATGAAATAAACTCAATTGTGTGATAACGTAGTATTGAGTAAAAATGTACTTTATGAAACCCTGTGGTTTATCTCACAAATGGACAACTACGCTTTCCCAAACCCTGTGCCATTAATGTGGTTCTGCCTTCCAGTTTAAGGAATTGATTCGGCTTTTTATCTCAGTGTATACAAAGCTATTTATCACCTAGATGAATATTGACAGTTAGTCCTAGGGAGAAGAGACAGTTTTTAAGAGCACGATTAGGTTTTGTAGCTATTTGACATCCAATTGTAATCAGATACTCAGTGCAAAATGCATTCCATTAACATTTTATGGAAATTCATAATGCAGGCTGATGCTCAATATATTTGGTTCAGATAATTAGTTTTTCACTGGAAAAATTATTTAAATAAACATTGCTCTTCCAATTTTAGTGGCACTGAGGATCTAACTCTGGTTGCAAGGAGGGAAATGCTATCTGTCCTTTCTTTGTTCTACTTTAGTTTTTACCAATTTTATGATTCTCCCCACTTATTTTTATAAAAATCATCATTAATGTCATTATCCCTTAAACATTATGATGGAAGTTTAGACATCATAGACATCACCTCTAACCCTTTCAATAACACTGCAAGGTAGGGGTCATTATTCCTATTTTGCAGATAAGGAAACTGAGGCTCTGAGAAGTTAAGAAATATCCTAAAATTATATGGTAGCAAGTGGTTAAGCCAGGTTTCCAGCTCAGGTCTGTCTGATGCTAAAGCCAGGGTCTCTTAACTCTGCCCTACCTCTTCTCCATTCTGGATCAGAATGTGAAGCACATCTGTCAGAATGAGAGTAGCAAAAGGTGACATATAGAAGCAGCCATAGTTCTCTGAAGAGAAAGCAAAACTACAAGTAGGTCGGGAGTAAAGTAACTATGAAGATCACATTACTATATTTGTGATTGCACATTAAGTCAATGGCTAGACTTAGGGAGCAAATAAATTACAGTAGTAAACAATGTTACAAAGCATGGTGGAAACTACATAGCAACTGAGGCAGAATGATGATTGGGGCCCAGGAAGCTTATATATTTGGAGCCCATGTAAATCTTTGCCATTTCTTCCCCAAGCCCATCATCATTTTTTAAAAAATCACCTAAATTTCAGGTATTCCAACATGTATTATTTTGTTCCATTCTGCTTAATGATCTTTTCACTAATTGTGAAACCCACTGAAAACAAAATAGAAATTTATTAGAACTCTGTTCATCTAAAAATGTCTGAAAAAAATCACTTTAAGAAATCCAGAATTATTGTTCAGATTTAAATGAAAAATGAAAACTTCCTAGGCACTTGTGTTTAAGGCTCAGTCAGTAGGTTTTCAATAATCAGGAGAAAGGGTTTGTAGTGGGAAGAGTATACCATTTAGAAAGAGACAGCTTAAGTTTGTCAGTCCTGCCACTTAATAGTCGTGAGACCTTGAGTAAATCACAAAACAACCTGTGGGCCTCAGTTTTCTCAATTGAAGGTAAAAGCGTTAAACGAAATGTACGCTGATATCCTTTCTATGTTATGAGTCTAAAAAGAAGTTCTAGATGGAACTACATTGTACATTTCTTAATTTGTTAAATAGGCTTCTCTCTAGAACAGTTGCTCCTAATAAGCTTACTATGGGTGGTTTAATAATCTTCAACAGTAATCTTCATCATTATTTGGTGGGTAGATACCAAGATAATGTTTATCTATTTGTGTCAAAGATTGGGCAGATGAAATCTACCTAGACACGACCATTTAGTCATCATACAAAATGACCTTGACTCTTTAAATGTCTTGATTTGAACTATGGACATTTCCCAAATGTTTTGGGGTAGATTTGGGTCATCATAAACTCTGATACAAATGGAGACAGTTTCATCATCACTATAATAGCTGCCCCCAAACTGCAGGGTGGGAAGTGCATAATGGGTGTAGTATCCAGTGACTCCCTTATAAATTTTGGCCTTTGAGATCAGGCCTTTTAAAAAGTCATGGGTGAAGTTTAAAATAAAATGTTTCATTCTCAGTGATACTGTTTTCCTATTCTGCTATTATTATTATTTAGCCATGATTATTTCCCCTCTTCTCCCAACCTCCTATTTTTATCTTTCTTATTAATAAAAAAGGAGGAGAGGGGTGCTTGCTGCAGTCTCAAGTGGATACAGGCTTGATTTGAGGACCTGGGCTCTGGTTATGGCCCAGAGAATAAGCTAGGAGCACTTAAACAAGAGGGTCTTGCCCACTATGTAGGGGGAACTGCCTCATATCAAAGGCTTTAGTAAAACCTTAAGAATGATCAGAAGCAGCATCAACTTTTCTCTAACCTTGGCAGAGGGACACACGCATACACAGGGCTCTAGAAGCTGAGACGCAAGAGGAAGCTCTGTGATCCACTTAGCCCTGTCTTCTCCTTCAGGAGGTCCTTGCAGGAGAGGACACTAAGGAGCAAAGTCTGAACAGGCAAGCTGCGGAGAGAAGGCGGCTTTCTTGCTGAGTGCAGAGCTAGTTGGGAGAAGGCAGTCCTTTGCACTTCAGAAATCCAGTCCACGTTTTGCGCGGAGCCCAGACGCTGTGAATAAGAGGAGCCTCTGAGGGCTGGTTTCTGATGTCGCACTCGGCATGATAAGAATGCCATTGACGTCAGCACAGTCATCATCTGGGAGAATGGCACCCCAGCTCTTGAAACCACACCAAGCAATTGCAGTGCCTTTGAAAATTAAAAGCCGGTGCGGGCGGGCGGGTAGGGGGTGGGGAGGGAAAGAAAGCAAAGAGGGACGCTGAGGCTCCAGCTGCACTTTTCTTTCTTTTTGTACGTTTCCTGTATTTTAACAAGACAGGCACACCGCGCTCCTGTGCACACGCTCGCTCGGGCGCACACCGCCGCGAGCTCTTTAGCCTAGACCCAGGGAGGTGGGGGGAGAAGAAAGAAAGTAAGAAAGAATTTGATTTTGTTAATATTTCTGAATTCAGATGAAACAAAGTGCGCCACCCAGGTGCTGGACAGAGGCCCTGAGCCACATGAGCCACTGAGAATGAAACTGCTGAGCTAAAACTGATATGTTTAAATGTGGTGTTGATGAATAGATCATAAGAGAGGAATTAAACACTTCAAAGGAGCTGCTGCAGAGCAACGATCACCCCTCCCCCGTCCCTCTGTGTGTGCGCGTCTCTCTCTCTCTCTCTCTCACACACACACACACACACACACACACACACACACACACACACACACATATTACCGTAGTCGCTTGAGTGTTTGTGTCTCTGCCTGAGAAAATGACAAAGTTGTGGGTTTGGGAAGGGCACGCTGCAGGCATCTTGAGATTTCAGCTTTCAGAGGCAGCTCCAAGAACATCACCTCCAGCTGTAATTCAAAAGTTACCTAACTGAAAAATGCCTTGGAGGTTATGAAGTCTTTGAAAACAATTCTTTAGTGTAAATTGTCCCCATTTTCAAATTCCACAATTCATCTAATCCTTTCACTGTCTGTCCCATTCAATTGTTCCAGCAGAGCCACCTTCACTGCTCGCACCCCACCCCCAGCAACATGAAAACTGCATAGGATAGATTTGATGATATCAGCTGCATAATATGCTTTATTTTACAGCATTGATTGGCAGCTTTCCAAGTCCATAAAATCTTTAGCTGATCTGATTTTAATATCCATTTCCTTCAGTTATACCAGAAAGAATGATTTCTGAGTTGTAAAAATGTTAGCAAGGAAACAAAAGAACATATGCACATAAAGCAATATCTGGCAGGAAACGTGGATTTAATAAATTGCATTATGTGAAACTCCTATTGCAAATGGGCTGGTACTAGCAGCCACAGGAAAGGGATGTATAGCAAGGGTTCTCTTGTTCTCAAAGACCTGTTTCTTTTTGAAAAGAAAGACGGCACTAAACAGCATTCCTTTCAAATACACAAAAAGCAGTTGAGGTAGAACCCACCCCACCCTCCCACTTGTCCTTAAAAAATAGTAAAGGTTGCATTAAAATGGGCTTCCTCTGGTGGAGTAAATAACGGGAGAAATTTTGCAAAGCACATTTACTATGCACATTTAACTTGTCTTGCTTGGTGTAATAATGGAAAGAAAAGATTGCTAATTGGCCACATGGGAATTTGGATTGTACTCTCTGAAAGAATACAGGTAAATCTGCGACTTGGCTCATATTGGCTATTTTTTGTTTTGTTTTCATTTTTGTTTTGTCTGAGGTTTATAAATGGAATCTTTTCTTCCTTTCTTCTTTCCTCCCTTCCTCCCTTTCTTTCTTCCTTGCTTTCTTCTTTTTTTCTTCTTCTTCTTCTAACTGTACTCAAAAAAAGAAAGGATTCTGAAAATCAGCCCCAGGATCTGATAGGGTCCTGGGTTGTTCATCGGAGTACCAGAGCCCCAGAGCCCCCTGCACTCAAGCATATGAGCATGAGTGTGTGGGGGTATATTTTGGGAATGAGTAAGCTTGGCCAGAGACTTTGCAGGCTCCTGGCCCCCCATGAGGTTAAAAAGCACTGACTTTGATGTTAATACTGTTAAGACAACATAGACCAACTGTTTTGATTCCATTCACTTTTCTGCTATGTACCTTATTGCAAGTTTTCTGACCTGTCTTCCTGACTTGTTCCTGTCACTTATATCTGTCACTCCCCCACCTCTCCCTTCTATGATTCTAATTATTCTCCATCCAGATCATTTCTTACAGTGAAAAATTAATGAAAGACTTTCTTGATTCTTCCTAGCTACACATTCCTTTTGTCTCCCAAGATATCCCTTTGTTGTGCCTGGAACACTCCCAGGCCACAGTTGATTGATCATCCCCAGGTGATGTTTAGGCGCCCTGTGCACCAGCATCCTAGCCCAGAAGTCCCCAGAGCCTGGATGTGTTTTGGAGAGCAGGCTCAGGTTCACTGAACACTAATTTGCATCAGGAAGTGCTAGTAAGCCTGATGAGGGATGGGAATTAGCAATAAGGTTGGCAGTCAACTGATAGAGGAAGCTTAAGGAAGGGGATCATTTAGAAAAGGAAAAAGAATTTAATCCTTTTCAGGTGTGCTAATTTCTTTTCTGAACAGAATTACCATGGACCTTGAGTATTTGAGACTTTTTAAAGTCTATCTTTTCTCTAAGGTCTGGCCTCACTTCCCAGAGAGGAGGCAAGGATAAGTGCAGTGAATTTGATTATGGATACCAGTCTAACCCTAAGTTAATGAGCCATGGAAACAAAACAGCTCAATCTCCTCTAACTGCTGCAATCCAACACTAGAAGCATTGAGAGCAGAGTGGCTTTGGTTACACAAATTTGTAATACAGGCCTTGCCTCAGCATTTGGACTCTTTAGCAAGAGATCAGAAATCGCTTAGTTCTTCATGTAGCAGGTATAAATCTTTTAGAATTAATTTGAAAAAAAAAAATTACCTGTAAAGCAAAAGGTTTTAAAAAACATATCTACAACCTAGAATTGACAAACTACCTCATTACCATAACTACTGCAGATTTTTTTAAGAAACAAAATAAAACAATAGAGATAAATTTGAAGACCCCATTCCCCACCACCACCATCAGCCTCATTTCCCTTCCTTCCTTTCCAGAAGCTCTGGCATAAATTTTGGAAATAGTCATCCTGTCCACTTTTTCATCTTTTTACTATATATGTTTTTATTCATAAAGAACACATTGTGATTTTTAAAACTCAGTATATTTTAGCTTACATTTTTTTAATTTAAAAGTAAATATTAAGGAGGTACAGATGTTTTTGTTACATGAATGCCTTCTATCATGCTGAAGGTGGGGTTTTTAGTGTGCTCATCACCAGAATAGTGTTCACTGTACCCGGTAGGTAAGTTTTTAACCTTTATCCTCCTCTCATTCTTCTTTTGGCTTATTATTTTTTTTTAATCCAACATTACGTTTATTCGATTTTTTTCTCTTGTCCCATTACACCATATAATCCCCATTAATTGACTGGTGGCAGTAGCTCAAAAATAGCAAAGTAATGGCAATGGGAAGGTTAATAGAATGACCAGTTTAAGAAGGGATCTCAGAGAAGGAGGCTTGTGGGGCTATAAAGTTATCAGGTCAAAATGCAGGGAGGTAGAAGTGAAAGGAGCTTCAGGTCAGCCTGGGCTGAGATAAATGAGGAGCAGAGCTGCAGCTGTAGGAGAAAATAGAGCGTGGTTTACTCAAGTGGAAATTAAACTTGCTTGCAATAAGTTTAGGATGACCTTGAGCACTGCCCACATACTCCTCACTCTATTCTTTAGTGGTCCTTGTGTATAAAATAAAAGCCCAGGATTGCAGAGCCAAAATGCAGCCTCCCTCCATTTACAAACAAGGAAGTGAAGACCTAGAAAGGTGTTGATTTATAGATACCAGTTAGGGCAGAACCAGAAGCTGGATAGGAAACATTGTTTCTCTTTGACTACATTTTCCAAAAGTTGTACCTTTTCAACAGTTTCTGAGGTAATATTTTGATTGACTTGATACATGTAGAAATACTAGGAAGTGGTGTAAAGACAAGACCATGTTTATTAAACAATGCTGGCTTCTCTACATTGTACAGATGAGAAAACTGACGCTCAGGGAATTTAAGCAACTGCCCAAAGTCATGTAGCTTATGAGCAGTAGAGCCAAGATGTAGACCCAAGTCTTTTTCACTTTCACAGACATGTTTTTAACCACTGTGCTATGCTGTGCTGTCTTTGATGACATCAAAATACCAATTCCAATACCTGTGACTTCTCCAGTCGATTGCACCAAAGGAAACATCTGCTGGCTTTGGGAAATGAGAATCTGAAAAATTGACAAAGACTAAAAACATCAAAACCACAAAAAAGCAAAATAAAGAATGACATTATTAAAATCCTAAGATGGGAGGCTGATTCTAATTTTATAATGCTCTTTGACCTCAATATTCTCAATTTCAATTCTCAATTATTTAACTTAAATGATTATTTAGATAGAAGAATTTTATTTTTTCAAAAACTGTTTCTAAATGAAGGCTTCCCACACACTAAAGTTAAAAGTGGTCTTGATGGGAAAAACCACTTAATGGGTAAGGGCTTTTTATTTTGGAATGATGAGAATGTTTGGAACTCGATAGAGGTGATGGTTGCACAACTTTGTAAATATACTAAATGCTACTGAAGTGTTGACTTTAAAACTTAAATTTTTTTGTCATGTGAGTTTTACTTCAATAAATTATTTTTAATTGATATAAAATATTTGTACATATTTATAGAGTACATGTGATACTTTGGTACATGCATAAAATGTGTAATGGTCAAGTCAGGGTATTTGGGATATCCATCTCACCTTTAATATTTATGATTTCTAGTGTTGTGAACATTTCAAGTCCTCTCTTGTAGTTATTTTGAAATATACAATATGTTGTTGTTAACTATAGTCAACCTACTCTGCTATCAAACATGAGAACTTATTCCTTCTATCTAACTGTATGTCTGTACCCATTAACCAACCTCTCTTTATCCCTTCTTCTCCCACCCACATACTCGTCAAGTCTCTGTTATCTACTCTATATCTTCATGAGATCCACTTTTTTAGCTCCCACATATGAGTGAGAACATGTGATATTTGTCTTTTTGTGCCTGGCTAATATCACTTAACATAATGACCTCCGGTTCCATCCATGTTGCTGCAAATAACAGATTTCATTCTTTTTTTTATAGCTGAATAGTATTTCGTTGTATACGTCTACCATATTTTCTTTATCCATTCTTCAACTGATAGACACTTTGGTTGATTCCATATCTGGGCTATTGTGAATAATGCTGCTTATTGCATGATGTGCAGGTATCCCTTTGATATAGTTGTTTCCTTTCCTTTGGATAAATACCTAGTAGTGGGATTGCTAGATCATGTGATAGTTCTATTTTTAGTTTTTTGAGAAATCTCCATACTGTTTTACATAGTAGTTGTACTAATTTACATTCTCACCAACAGTGCTAAAGAGTTCTCTTTCCTCTTTATCCTTCCTAACATTAGTTTTGTTTTGTTTGTTGTCTTTTAAATAATAGCCATTCTAACTGGAGTAAGATAAAGATAATATCTTATTATGGTTTTGATTTGCATTTCTCTGATGATTAGTGATGTTGAGCATTTTTTCATATCCCTGTTGGCCATTTGTATGTCTACTTTTGAGAAATGTCTATTTATGTCCTTTGCCCACTTTTAAAAGAAATTATTTGCTTTTTTACTGTTGAGTTGTTTAAGTTCTTTATATATTATGGGTATTAGTCCCCTGTCAAATGAATAGTTTATAGATATTTTCTTCCATTCAACAAGTTGTCTCTGCTCTCTGTTGATTGTTTTCTTTGCTATGAAGATTTTTAGCTTAATATAGTCCCATTTGTCTATGTTTTATTGTTGTTGCCTATGCTTTTGAAGTCTTAGCCATAAAATCTTTGACCAGACTAATGTCCTAAAGTGTTTCCCCTATTTTTTCTTCTAGTACTTTTATAGTTTTGGGTTCTATGTTTAAGTCTTTAATCCATCTTGAGTTGATTTTTGTGTGTGATGTGATATCGGAGTCCAGTTTCATTCTTCTGTATGTGGAGATCCAATTTTCCCAGCACCATTTGTTGAAGAGTGTCCTTTCCCCAATGTATAATATGTTCATGGCACCTTTGTTGAAAATCAGTTGACTGTTAAGTGCATGAATTTATTTCTGGGTTCTCTATTCGATTTCATTGGCCTATGTGTCTGCTTTTATATCAGTGACATGCTGTTATGGTTACTATAGTCTTGTAATATATTTTGAAGTCAGATAGTGTGATGTCTCCAGCTTTTTTTCTTTTTGCTCAAGATTGCTTTGGCTATTTGTGCTTCTTTTGGGTTCCATATAAATTTTAAGATATTTTTTTCATATTTGGAAAATAACATTGGTCTTTTGATAGGGATTGCATGAAATCTATAGAGTGCTTTGACTAGTACAATAATTTAAAAAAAAAAAAAAGAGAGAGAGAAGGGGAGGGAAAATTGGCACTAAGAACATCAGAGTAGAGATTTACCAATTAAAGTGGTTTTGGTAACCATAAAGCTGCAATGTTCTTGAGAGCTTGCATTGTGTCTTATTGATATTGGAATTGCTGATATTCAAAGTGCCTGGCACATAGATCTGATTCACATGTGTTTGATCAATGAATGAATGGATGATTCTGACTACGTCGTGGTGAAGTACACTTCCTGGAGCTACCACTTGGCTATATATTGTGAGATAGATTAAAGGAAGGTAGGACACAACCTTGAACAAAATGAAAGTTACCTTCAGCTTTTTTTAAGTGAGTTGGTGAAAGAATAATTAATATTTTTCAGATTTTATAATGTTGTTTGCTTTGATTTCAGTTTACATTTTCCCCATCAGCCTCTGTGGGACTTTAGTTTACATGTAGGATTTTCATTTTTCCTGCTTTTGTGTCCATCCCTTCATATCTATTTCTCAGAATATGAACAGTTGGAAAGGTAGTGAAATTGAAATAAATCATAGCATGTTTCCTTTGCTAGAGAATTAATTCCCACTTGAAACATGATTGAATGGCTAATGTTAAGACATATAACAGAGTCAATAATTGAAAAATATGTTAATAAAATTAAAGTCACTATATTTTAAACTTTATTATAGTCTTCTATTTTCTTTGTCATATTAGCACCATTGGAAAAACACCAATTAAAGGTGGCATGGAAAAAGTAATGACAATTTGGAGTTTTATAAACAATGAAAAAATCAGTTTTCATGAAATTTATCTATATACGTTGCTCTCATATGAGAAACTTTTTTTGCCTGGACTCAGTAAATAATTATTTCAATTCCTCAAATAAATATACAGAGCTCCATATGTTGGTAGCCCATATGTGCTATATAGAGTGCATTATGTTCCTCTCCTCTTTTGATATTTAAAATTAATTAGAATTTTTAAAAAATGCATTTTATTTTTATTTTGCTTGACCATCATTAGAAGGATATCTAGATCTGTAAACCAAAAAATAAGATTTGGGCAATTTTGAGAGAATTCATACTTTCGTGACTACAATAATATTATATTTTGAACCTAAAGGAGAAGGAAGGAAGGAAGTTTGAATTAAGAGTTTTGAAATATTACCCCCTCATTTGGTGCTCAGAAAAGAGTTTTTATTTTATTTCATCCTCCCTACCCAAGTTTATACAATTCTTTCATGCCTTACTTCACTTTTATATCTTTCTCCCTTCTTTCTTGATTGTTCACTCCTCCAAGTCCTATGATCTAATTTTCATTTGTATGGCATTAAGCATGGAAAAATAGAACAGTGAAGATTTTCCAGGGATAAACTAGGTTTTGCTTGAATTGTGGTGCATCTACCATTGGTCCTGAACAAGGGGAGAAAGAGGACAGATGCATGTGAGCAAGAAAAGACATCTAAACTGGAAAGACTGGCCCATTATCCTGAAGATGCAGTGAGGTCAGGCACACTGGAAGGAGCCTAGGAAGAATGCAATGCTTAAAGTACTCATGGAGTTATGAATAAACTCTCTCCTCTGAAATTTATGCCCTGATGGTTGCTTTGTAGATGAACCAGTATAGCAAAGTTACTGAGGCCTATTTCTTAGAGTAGTGAATGCTGTGAACAAGTGCCAGAGCAGACCTAGATTGTGTAAATTGCTCTATTCATTTATCTGACTTATTCTATTTACTATCAACAAATATTTATTAGAGCACCTTCTGTATGCTGGGTCACTACAGACCTGGGATAAAGAGGTAGAAAATGTCAGACTTAATATTAAAGCAGTTTTCTGTGTAATGGATACATAGATAAACCAACAGGCAAAATACAATGTACGTAAGTGGAGGCTTGCTAAAGCCACAAGGCCACTCAGTAGAGGGAGGCATCCAATAAGCTTGGGCCAGCCAAGGCAGGTAAGTGGCCTTTGGAAAGTTACATAGGTAAGAAATACCTGATATGTTTGAGGAATAACTCTAAAGTTCAATAAGGCTAGAAGTTAAAGGAAATTGGGGAGCCCTAGAAACTCAGGCTAGAAAGGTAGAGAAGGATTTGCTTTTTATTAATACTATATACTGTGCTGGGAACCATGAAGAATATAAAACATAGAGGAGATATAGCTAGCTATTATGAGCTTATAATTTAATTTGTGTACATGGATACACGTCTGCATTGGAATTTCTTTCCTTGAGAAGTCGTTGATTACTTCGTCCTGGAAGCATTTAAGTTTACTGGAAATCTATAGTAGGGAGTTGACAGATTGTTTTATGTGTTGTTTGAATAGTTGGGTTAGACAGTCTGCTGTGTAGTATGCTGGCAAATCAGTTCTCCTCCTTCTGCCCTTTCCCTCCACCCCCCAAAAACAAAATAAAATAAAAATCCTGATCTGCAGTGCTTGCCTATTGCCATGGTATAAATGCTCCTGCCATGAGCTGATGTCAAGCTACCTATTGTTTACATTTCTTTTGCAGAATTCTTGAACGTTTAACAATTGAGAAGATCCAGTCTAGCAGCAATTCTGCAGTTCTCAATGTCAAATAAATAATAGAATCAGTAAGACATGTAGGTACCATGAAAAAGATGAGATCTTTGAGAGCTAACTTAATCAAAAAATGTTCCATGGATGAAGTAAGGCTTAAGTTGGTACTTATGGATAAGAAATTTAAATAGATAAAGAGGGAACAGCACTCCAAATGTCGTGGGCAAATGTTGAATCATGTATGTGTGCAACAAGTGTGACAATCCTATAGCAGAGGGTCAAGATGAGTGAGGCTAGTTAGAAGAGATTTACGCTGTGAAAGCTCTGGTCAAACTAAGATATTTTGGACTTTAACCTTTAACAGTCATTAATGTTTTTGAACACAGTTGGTATCAATGAAAAAGAAGCCAAATTCTGTATAATAATTTAAAGAGGTTTATTCTGAATCAAATTTTAGGACCATGGTCTGGAGCCACACCCAAGAACCCCTGAGCAATTGAACCCTCTCCGGCTGGGTTACAGTTTGGTTTTATACATTTCAGTGAGACAGGAATTATACGTAAAGTTATAAATCAATACATGAAAGGCATGCATTGGTTTGGCCTGAAAAAGTGGAAATCTCAAAGCAGGGGCTTAGAGGTGATAGGTGGGTTTAAAGACTCTTTGATTTGTAATTGGTCAAAGAAATGAAGCTTTGTCTAAAAGGTTGGAATGTTTTAAGTTAATATAAGAAAGTCTGTTAATCACAGACAAGCCACCATGCCTCATATAAGTGATAAGAATTGAACTGAGCAGCAATCTTGGAATTTTGTAACTCTTATGTTGAGAAATTATGTCCCAGAGTGTAGGGTAAAGCCACTGTAAAGCCAGAAAATAATAGTGGCTAACTGTAGGGAAATTTAGTGGAGATGAAGGATTGGCACATGGAGCCACTGTGTACTATGAAATATTTTTATTGGTATTTAGTCTTGCCATTATTATTGCTAATGATTATATTGAATAATTACCAACCATTGTTAATTACTTAAAACTAGGTGCCGAAAGCAACCTCTCATCTTGCAGAAAGTTATCTTCTTCCTTTGAACTTTTTAAAACCTTATTTGAAACTTGGAAGAGGAGGCCTATGCCAGCAACTCATCAGAAACTCTTCTCTTCTGTTGTCTTTTCTGTCCTGTCCCCCCAACCCCCTCCTTGTTCTGCCTGCCAATCCAGCTTCCCAGTCATTCTCCCCAGTTCTTGCTGGCTGCAGAGTCATCCTTTAAACAGCTCTGGGTGGGTATCTCCTTTCACCAGAATTCCTGCAGGCGTGGAGTACGTGCAGAGCATCTTCCTTTTGACCCTCTTAAAACTCTGAGGGGTGTTTCCCACACACTTGCTTTGTAATTCAATAAGAGGGCACTTGTGGGTTCTTTTTATTGCAGTTATGCTGATTTTTAAAAGCACCAGAGTGAAAAGGAAGGAAAGATAGTAAAGTATACATGTACCTAGATCCTCATCGAGCACGTTTGCACATGTTTTTGCCAAATATTATTTTCAAAACCTGTCTATGCAGGTCTGGGCTGTGAAAATTTGGTAAATCAGGATCAGAAGGCAAAAAAATTGGTTTGTATCCTCATTGTACAATATAAATTCCATATAGTATATATATAGAAAAAAATCCAAAGGATCAGCTTTCTGAAAAATCATTCCTTCTTTGTTTACTCTGATTATACAATGGGGAATTGTATGCTTTAAGCCATTTCAATTTCTTGAATATGCTTGCTCCAAAAAGTATACTCTAATATGTTGAAAATGGATTGCTAATGAAGTTAGATAAATATTCCCGTTTTATTTCCTGCATTGTTACACATTTTTTGGCTATATATTTATTAGTTAGGACTATAGCAAGCATTAATTCACCAACTATCAGAGATAAGAAATGTGTTTCCCAATAATAATAATAATAAATCAGCCACAAGATTGTGGGAATTACACTGTTGGGAATCTAAACAGAACCAAAATCATTGCAAAATTATTTTAAAACTGTTGTTAATTATTTATGTGATTATAGATCATGGCTAACAAAAGACCGTGATAAAATTGTTCAACAAACCCTGTAGGTTTTGTGGAAAAGTAGTAAACCTTAGTAAGTTAGCTCAGAGTGCTCCATCAGCCTTTTCTCTATATACACATGAAGGAAGCAAAAGAGGTCTCTGAGCACTCAAAATAGATGTTCATGACATTCACCCACTAAAGATAATGCAGGTCATTAGCCAGAGAAATGTATATTCACATTTTAGTGATGATTCATACCAGCACGGTCATGTGGTTTTAAGCCTTCCATAATTGGATGAAGCAAATTGGGAAAGACTAGGTAGGAGATTATAGAGTCACAACTGATAGTAGTCAAGTGACAGCTGATAGCCTGAAAACAAAATAAGAAATAGAATATATACCAAATCATCAAAAACAAACAAACAAACAAAAACCCCACAGCTATTTGGGGCCTTTTAGAAAGGGGCAATAAGTTAAATCTGTCTTAGGAAACATTAAGAGATCTCTTTCTGGATAACTGAGTATAATAATTGGTGCTCAAATTGATGACCCTAAGTCATCAAAAAAAAAAAAAAAAGATTAAATTACATTTTGTCCAATCTGTATTGTTCTTCTGTGTAATGTTATGGAAAGATTTATATTTAATGCACTCAAAATAAGAGGTCAAAATACCCCCAAACCTAACCCCCATCCTCTTCAACACCTCCTCCTGGACATTGCTCCATCCATCCCTCCATCAGCCCTTCCCCCTCTTTCTTTGACCCACTCTTTAGGGGCTGCTTCTCCCTCAGACTGGTCTAAGTTCCTAAGAGAAAAAAATTCCTTCCCCCTTTCATCCTGTGTCTCCCTCCACTTATTACCCCATTATCTCTATTGACTTTCTCACCAAAACTTCTAGAAAAAAAATTTTATATTCACCACTTTATTTTTCTCTCTTTATTCCTCAACCCCCTTGAAATCAGCCTGCAGCTTTGCCAAGCACTCTGTTGCAACTGTTCCTGCAATGATTCCCCTGATCTGCTAAGTGCCAAGTAAAGTAGATATTTTTTGGTTCATTTCCTATCAGGGTTCTTTAAGGCAATTGTCAATCTGTCCTTGAAACTCTTTTCTTCCTTGCTTGTCTCCTTCCTAGATTCCTCGTCCTTTGCCCTCCCTTTGACATTGATGTTCTCAGGATCCTACTCTCAGTCTCCAGATTGACGCATGCATTCTTGTTATTTTAACCAACACTTGTATACTGAAAGCCCCTAAATTCACATAGAAATTCATCTTAACCTCTTCTACAATATTTATCAGAAATTCCTACCTGAGTGTCCCACAGGTTTATCAAACTCTTTATATCCAAAACTAAATAAAGTGTTTTCTCTAAATTTGTGCATCCCTATGTATCTCAGTCAGTTGGTGACACAACTCAGTCATGTGAGTGTATCATACATGTTGAGAAAATAAAACAAAGTCACGAAAGGCATTAAAATTTGACAAATCTATCCATGCAGAGATAAGTACCATTAATATTTGCTTTAAAGACTTCCAAGTATTTGCATACTTATATATCTCAAATGGGATCACAACATTTGATCACTTACCATTGTGAATTTTTTTCTATTTAAGAAAAATTCATTAACATTTTCTGCATCAAAGTATACTTCTTCAAAATCATTTTTGTACTTCGTTTTCTATCATTTATATAACTGATAGTATTGAACAATTCTTATCATCTTTGTCAACTTTCTTTTCCTACTTCCTTTTTCCTTGATAAAGAAATGACTTGGTAAAATGAAAAAAAAGGCTCATAACATCAAATATAAAAGTAAACTCTTGGGAAGGGAGAAGTATCATAGTAGCAGTGATAATAGCCTCAATATATCAATAAATAATGCCATTTATCAAGTGCTTATCAGGCGCCATACTCTTTAAGAACTCAGTATGATCCTCACCATAAATCTGTGAGGTTGGCTGCATTATTGTTTTCATTTTTTCGTTGTGGAAACTGAGGCATGGAGGGATTAAATAACTAGGGCAGGGTCACATAAGTAATAAGAAACAGAGCCAGGAGTCAGACTTGTGCAGTCTGTTTCCAAGACCAGCCCCCTAACACAATCCTAATCTGCCTTTTGCTGTACCCTAGGGCATTGTTTCTATCAGAGTATACCATTTAGGCTTACATTTCTTAAAATAAAACCAATAAATAAAGTTAGTTAGCTGAGTCATCAGAACCTTTAATGGGTAGTGGCTAGAGAAACAAAAGAGACACCATTTCTACGAGATAGTAATGAATGTTTCATTCATATCAGTGGTTATTTTGGTGGATTGGTTGGTTGGTTTTGATAATAGAGTGGGAAAAAATATATATACCACCAATTTAATAATGGAACCCTAATTTTAGATTTAACATAATTTTTGAAGTAGAATCAATGTGGAAGTATTGATACATTTTCAAAATTCTGTTTAAGAATGTGAATTATTAGGCCGGGCGCGGTGGCTCACGCTTGTAATCCTAGCACTCTGGGAGGCCGAGGCGGGCGGATTGCTCGAGGTTGGGAGTTCGAAACCATCCTGAGCAAGACCCCGTCTCTACTAAAAAAATAGAAAGAAATTAATTGATCAACTAAAAATATATATATACAAAAAATTAGCCGGGCGTGGTGGCGCATGCCTGTAGTCCCAGCTACTCGGGAGGCTGAGGCAGGAGGATCGCTTGAGCCCAGGAGTTTGAGGTTGCTGTGAGCTAGGCTGACGCCAGGGCACTCACTCTAGCCAGGGCAACAAAAGTGAGACTCTGTCTCAAAAAAAAAAAAAAAAAAAAAAAAAGAATGTGAATTATTCAAATCTGTTAACATCAGAATCTAAATCTTTAAGAGGGGAGCAAATAGAACATAGGAGGTCCCATACCATCAGTTCCACATCTCTGCCCCATTTTGTCATTCATATTCTGTTGGCTGGTGAGGATGATGCCCTGTGTCTGCTATATCTCTAGGTATAATGTTTGGCATTTTTAGGTGTTTATAGAAGAAAGTGAAGGAGGGTAGAAGGAAGAGAACAAGGAGGAAAAGAGGGAGAGATGGAAGGAAGGGAGGGAGGGAGGGAAAGGGGGAAGGAGGGAGACGGGAGGGTTGAACCCCAGATTTTCCCAACTACCTTCCATACAGTTTGCTCTAACCATAGCTTCTTCATCTCAGTTGTTCAGGCCAAAGTTTGAAGACATCCTTGTGTTTCCTGTTTCTATGACATCTCATATCCAATATATCAGAACTCCTAAAGCCTCTACTCTCAAAATATACCAAGAACCCAAGTCCTTCTCACCACCTCCACAGTTAATACGTTATGTAAACCACAATCTTCTCTGGCTTGGATATGCAATAGCCATCTAATAGGTAACCCTACTTCTACTCTTGCTGTGATACAGTCTATTCAAAAGACATCAGTCAATGCAGATCATGTCATTTCTCTGCTTAGAACCTTGTAATGGCTCCCCATTTTCTTCAGAGTTAAAAGTGATTACCATGGCCCACAATGCCCAACCTGGCTTGGACCCTGTTTCAACTCTGGCCTTCTTTCTCACTCTCCTCTTCCTCATTCATTCAACTCTAGCCACACCAACCTCCTTGCTATTTCCAAGCACATCAGTCACATGTCCATCTTGAGACCTTGGTGCTGCTGGAATGTGATTTCTACCAATGTCTTCAAAGCAATTCCTTTGCTATCCTCAAGTCTGTGCTCATGTCTTTTCCGCCCTATGGGGCCATCCATTTTTTAACTGTGTCTCTCCACATCTCCCTATTCCCAGTGCCTGCTCTGCTGTATGTGTATGTGTGTTTGCTTCATAGCATGTCTTTCCTTCTAACACATAATTGACTATATTTCTTACTTATTATCTCTCTCCCCTACTAGACTGTGAGCTACTATGGACAAGAATCTTTGCCTGTTTTATTCATAGATACAGATATATACAGAACAGGGCCTCAAGTATGCTAGGTACTCAGTATATTCCTTTTTAAAAAAAATTTTTTTTTTTAGAGACAATGTCTCACTCTGTCTCCCAGGCTGGGGTAAAGTGGTATAATCATAGCTTACTGCAGCATTGAACTCCTCGGCTCAAGTGATCCTCCCACCTGAGCCTCCTGAGTAGCTGGGTCTACAGGTGTACCATGCCCAGAAAAACTCAGTACATTCTGGAATAAATGAATGATCAGCCTACTTAGTGTCTCTTACATAGGTGATTTGGCTTCATTGGTTTTCTATTGCTGAACAGCCAAGAGTTTCACTTAGAAGATCAGGAATGTCAAAGACACCAGTCCCTGAAAGCTGTGATTTTGGTCTCCACCTCATTCCCTCTGTATTTAGAGTAGAAAAAAATGCAGGTGGAGAACACATTTAAATATCCCATACTTAATAAGAATTTTAAAAGAAAGGATATTTTTTTTAAAAAGCAATGTCTTAGTTATGAATTGTATTTTGTAATTTTTAAATTTAATTTTTATTTATATTTATTTATTTATTTTTATTTCAGGATATTATGGGGGTACAAACATTTTGGTTACATGTTGTGACTTTGCCTCACCCAGGCCAGGATTGGAGGCATGCCCTTCCCCCATACAATGCTCACCACGTCCATTAAGTGTAAGTTTACCCAATAAATTAAATTTTTATAAATGGCCATTCCAGCATTAGGACAGTTGCATAGGGAGACGCCAGGAGACAATCATGACCCCAAGAGCCTATTTGAAAGCAGGATCCTAAGTAGCTTTTTATTATCTCCTTAGAAAACTACAGAGTTTCCCAGACAATGAGCCTGCATTCTGCTGACGTTTTTTGCAGTCCCGGGATCATGCTTGCATAGTCAAGGAGACAAATTAAAACAAGACGAAAATCTGCAGGAACTATCCTCTGTGAGACCACAGAAAAGCCAGAAGGAAAAAATATGGGATTTTGGATAGGGAACTAGACCACTTCTCATTAGTTTGAATGAAGCATCAAACAGATGAGTTTAATGCCTAATGTTTCATTAAGCATTAGTTAATGAAACATTAACATTTTGTGAGGCACTAAGAAAGGTGTGTAGAGTATCAGAGCATGCAGGTAGAGGTCATTCGTTCCCCCTCTCCCTTTAAAGAAAACAAATTTCACAAGCCACAGTTGGGAACTAATGGACTTTTTGACATAGTGCCAGTCCTCCTGGGTATAGAGGCATTGAAAGGAGGCAATGCCATATATTGGTTAAAGGTGCCACTCTGGCATCAAACTGCTCTGAACCCCAGCCCCATCATTTGCTAGCTGTGAGACTTGTGCTTCCTGCCCTCAGTTCTCATAGTGGCAAAAGAGGGATAATGATACCTCAACCGTTGTATTGTGACCTCCTCAACCACAGTATGAGGATTAAACGAGATAATCTATAATGCTTGGAACAATGCCTAGTATACAGGCAGCATTCAACAAAAGTTAGTTACTGTTGTGTTTCGTGAACTTTGGAGCTACTACCCTTGTAGAAATTTTAAATTTAAAATGATGTGTAGTTGGGGGTGGGGCAGGTTTACCTAAGAGTAGTGCGTAGGAAAAGGGCAGTTACCCAGACGGGTTCTGACAGAGCAGTGGTTTGGAATTTTTTTTTTTTTTTTTTTGAGACTTGACTATATTCCAGAGTCTGCCCCTCAGCCATGCGGTCTCAGAAAGGCAATCTTGTCATGGCCTCCAAGTATGCTGACGCCAACTCTCAAAGCTCACAAGAGCCTTAAAGCCAGAATATCCATTGATTCCTTAAAAGCTACAAAGTGCTTTGGCTTCACCAACGCACACCTTCTCCCTCTGTGGGTAAGTTTAGAAAGCTAAATTGCCACATGGCATGGATTTAGATAAGACAGCGTGACATATGACCAGATGTTTGGCTGGCCCCAGTCTCAGGAGGATGGACACACTCCCTCTCCCACCAGCACCATAAGTCAAGTCTCCTTTTCCTCTGATTTACATGCTGCCTAACCTCCCTCTAACAGGAACATTCTTCGTCCAGATATGTTAACACCCTCAACCAGTTACTATCAGGCGTCAGCTTGGGAGTCTCTTGGAGACAGTTTTTGATAACTCTACATTGATTTCCTAATTTGACCCTGAGAGATAGTGGATGACTTTATCTGGCTCATTTCTAGACTCTAAGGGGAATACTTCACTGTTGCCCCTTGACCTCTCCTCTCTAAATCTAACAAGCCAAGAATTGTTGAATATAAGCGGGGCCAACAGGCTATGGCATGTACCGGCCCCTCCAGCTAGTCTTAGGATTGGACAGAGCATCAGTCCCCTTGGCTTGTTCAGCAACCTCCTCCAGTTGTCCTCTGCTAACCCTTGGCAGGCCAGAAGTGTTCTCAAGACTGACCTCTATTACTTTGGACTTTCCCTGACTTGGCATCCATGAACACATCCACTTTAAATGCTCCAGATTCAGTGAAGTCTCCTTATCATAGCTTCTCATAGCACAAATACTTTTCTTTCTCAGCAGAGGTGATCTAAGGGGTGTGTTTTGAAAAAGTTTATTCACTTTTGTAATAATTTTTATTTGTAAAAAGAAAAAAAAAACGAGTTTTGTACTCTAAACTTCAACAGTAAGGTTGACAACAAGTCTTGACTAGTGAGTATAGAAGAACAGGGCTATATCTGAATCTCCAGGTGTGTGTGTGCATTTTATATTTATCAAAAGGAAGTACTGATTTAAAATGTTGATAAACACTCTGTTTCACTTTTCTATTGCTGCACAACAAACTATTCCAAAAGTGGTGTCTTGAGAAACTACCATTCTATTCCGCAGCCTGTGCAGTCTGGGCTCAGCTGGTCAGCCTGGCTGGCCTTCCTCATCATGGTCCTGAGTGTGGTTGCAGTCATTGAGCCAGTTGACTGGTGACTGGGCTCAGTGGGGATGACCTGCCTTCTGCTTCTCTTCATGTAGTCTCAGGGCTTTTCTCTTTCTCCATCTGGATTCTTCAAGTGATCTCCCAGCAAGGTGGTCAGACTTCCTTACCTGGAAGCTCAGCACTCCCAAGAGCACAAAAGCCAGGCCTTCTTAATATGTAAGCCCAGAACTGGTGCATGGCCAATTTTGCCACATTCCAGTGATTAAAGCAAGTCCTGGGCCCAGCCTAGATTCAAGGAGAAGGAGACTACTACAAGTGGGAATATTACAAGTGCAATGGAATATCATATTCTCTTTGAGCCAAACTGCATATACCTTCCTCCTTGACCTCTGTAATGTTTTGCTGATGGGAGTTCTTTTGCCTGAAATGTCTCTCCTCTATTTCTCCATCTACTGCAATCCTACTTATCCTTCTGTGTCCAGCTCAGAGCTATCTCTGTGACTACTTCCTTGATACATGCCCCTTATCTCTCACTGAAAATAATCACTCTTTCCCCAGTACTCTCAGATAATTATATCTGTATTTCATAGTGTGCTTTGATGTATAGTTTTACATACACACACACACACACATATATACAGGTTTCATTCTCCTTCTGGATTCTAAGCTGCTTATCTAAGATTGAGTGATCAGTAACTTTTTTGAAAAAATAAACTGGTTCTCTATGTCTTTTAAATGACAACTCTAATTAGTTATCATTTCTCACTAGTTATAAGGAGACAGATGGTAGGATGCTCAAAACTATTGGGAAAAAAACCCTGACATATGGTACCAGCATAAAACAACAATTGCCCTTTATATCTTTAGAAACCCCTTTACTGTACAGTAATTTTGCATCTTTGTCTTGTGTTTTTCCAAAATAGTATATATCTATTTTTTAATATGGTGCTTTCCTCTTACTTAACATGAGAAGGCATAATGTCTTACCTTAGAAAAATGTACATTTCTACCAGTTTATATTTTCTGGAAGTGATTGAGAAATCATCAGCCTTTATACAATAGTTATATCAATCAGATACAAAAACAGATTATAAGTTGCCCTTTCTAGAAATCACTCTTAAAACTACAGATTTTTCCTCTGCACTAATACATGTGTACACTGGTAGTCTTAAATTATGACACGGGCCCCTAGTGGGTTCACGGCTTTCCAAAGGAACCTTCTGAAATTGTGTAGAGAAGTGTGTATGCATGTTCATATTTACATTTTGGGGGGATAAATGATCCAGTATTCTCATCAAATTCTTAAGTTTGAGAAACTCAATGATGTATTCATTGTAATTCTATTTAATCTCTTGGAATTCTTCTCTTATTAACCCAAAAATAAGATTATTTTTCTATTGCATGTGTAACCAATTTCTTCTAGAGATTGTGTCTATTGGATATTTACATAAATACTTCACTCTCTTTCATCTTTGCATTTTATTTCTTGGTAACAGTAGCTTTACATCACAGTCCCTCTTACTGGCATCCTCCTATCGTCTTTCTGGCAACTTCACTAATGTGAGCCTTCTTATCTTGTTTGAGTTGCTACCCTGAGTTTGATCCCTTGGCTAGCAGCATGAGCATCACCTGGGCACTTATTAAAAAATCAGAATCTTGGGACTCGGAAATACAAACCTGCTAAATCAGAATGTGCAGTTTTACAAAATTCCTAGAAGTTTCCTAAGCATATCTGAAACTTAGAAGCACAGGCTAGTGCATCTAATACCTCATTCTTGCTTTTCAATCTTGAAGGATTTGTGTTTTAACTTCTCTATAATAATACTAACAATTATCATTGGATTCTATTTTAATATCACTTAATAGTTTTGGTTAAATCTTCTCTTAACCTCAGGATTTGCAAGGGGTAAGAGGAATGGGTTAATTGATCTGATTATTAAATAACAGTACCAGGACATATGTATAGGTTCTGTGATTTCCAATAGAATTTTATGATACTTACAGCCTCTAACTCTTTGTTTTAGTGTCTTATGTTTTTCCACTGTGCCTAAAAACATTTAGAGGGAGAGGCTGGAAAATTAATTATTTTAAGATGAATACTATGAATAACTAAGATTTGAAAACGCAAGATTATGCTGAATTACTTTAGAAAAATTCAGTTTGCACTCTGAAAAATTCCTAAGGCAAAATTTTGCTGTCCCAGATTCTCATAATAGTCTCAGCAATACTAAGTTGAGCATACATCTTTTCTGCTACATGGTGTGTGTACCCAACTATCTTTTTTCTCCATTCGACTTTCATCTCAAAGAGTTTAAGGAATTTATGACTTGGTGCATTTGATGTGGCACAGTTCCACATGTGAGGGGTGGTGATTTGGAGAGCACGACAGAAGTACGTGCCAAGAATAATTGGCTTCTGTATTGCGGAACAGCTCAAATACTATGTGTATCACAGTATGTAATTTGGGTGTACAAGATGCCTGTAGTTCAAAGTGCTTTACTCCTCTGCAGTGGCAAGCTGAGCTTCCTGTTGGCTGTTTCCTTCTGTTTGCAGTAAACAGGCTGGGTGCCTGTTAGAAAAAGCCTGTTAGAAAAAGCATCCGTCTAGTAAATGCATTCACATGATCCTGTAAATGCCATAGACCTTAGCTCCAGGATCTTTTTCTCCTTCTCTCCATTCCTCATTCCCTCCACCCCCTCCTTTATTTCCTTTCATCTTTCTTTCCTCTCTTCCTTCCATTCTACTTCTCTTTCTCTCTCCCTTCTTTCCTTCCTCCTTTCATCTCTCTTTCCTTTTTGCTAATGAGTATCATGCAAAGTAGTACTTTTTTCTGCTTACTTTGACTCGGTGTCTAGCAGTTAACTTGCTATTGTTACAGACTACATGGAGCTCCTATAAAACATGCAGATTTCAAAGCTATCGCCTTAGATTCTGATTCAGTAAGCTTGGGAACAAATAAGAGAACTTGTATTTTTAACTAGTAGCCCAAGTGATTCTTATAATCAGGCCCATTTGAGAAACACTAAAGTAATCACATGTAAGAGCTTTAGGCCGGGCGCGGTGGCTCACGCCTGTAATCCTAGCACTGTGGGAGGCTGAGGCGGGCGGATTGCTCTGCTCAAGGTCAGGAGTTCGAAACCAGCCTGAGCTAGAGCGAGACCCCATCTCTACTATAAATAGAAAGAAATTAATTTGCCAACTAATACATATAGAAAAAATTAGTCGGGCATGGTGGCACATGCCTGTAGTCCCAGCTACCTGGGAGGCTGAGGCAGCAGAATAGCTTGAGCCCAGGAGTTTGAGGTTGCTGTGAGCTAGGCTGACGCCATGGCACTCACTCTAGCCTGGGCAACAAAGTGAGACTCTGTCTCAAAAAAAAAAAAAAAAAAAAAAAAAAAGAGCTTTAGAGTAAGATGGACTGTGTTTATGAATATTTGCTGTGTGACTTTGGGTAAATTACCTAAACTTTTTGATCCCTGGTCTTTAATTTGTAAAAGAGGGATAATACTAACTCATTGCATTGCTATAAGTGTTCCACAAGACTGTGTATATAAAGCACCCAGCATAGTACCTGGTTCATAGTTTACAGTCAATAAATGTTCATTTCTTTATCTTATCACAATATAAGGCTATTGAAGAGTCAATTAGATTTTTTTTAAAGTTTATGTCTGCTAGGTATAATTTCCAAAGTAAAATGCAGATAACAAAGCCATCAAACTTTAATTCAGCTAACATTTTTGAGGAATTTGAACATACATTGTCTAATTCAATTATCACAATAAACCCTGTGTGTAGTAGATATTATCATCCCCATATAACAGCTATGTAAACTGAGGCTCAAGGATAATTTTACAGTTAGTAAGTGTCGGATCCAAATCTGGACATTAAAGGTCCAGTCTGGGACTTTCTACTCTGCCACACAACCTTTGCCTGTATTGATACTGTGTCTGTTTTTAAAAATAACTGAACACTACATCTCTACTCACACATATATACAAATAGCTATAAAGGTAGAATAAAAGTGATTTTCTGAGTAATTTATTTTATTCAAATATATCTAATTAATTCCATGAAAATATTTTCATGAAACTAGATAACCTATTTCATGAAAAATGGTTACATAGATCAATGGTCCTCAAACTCAAATATGCCGGGGGCAGGCAGGTGATTAAGGGGAGAAGCTCACCAGCCATGAGACAATGGGGTCCTAGACACTGTGGGAGACTGGAAGGCACAGGCTGTTTAAAGGAGGCAGCTTCTGCTTAGCTCCAGGCTGATGCAGAAGTGCCAGGATGTGGCCTCCCTATTGTCAAATTTTTAGCTTTTTTTTAAGACAGGAAGAAATCCAAAATTTTATGTGAAACTTCCCAATTTTTGAACAGCGTGTGTGGGCCTAACAAACCACATCTGTGGACCAGATCTGGCCTGAGGATTGCCAGCTTGCAATCTTGACCTAATTGCCCTTAATTCCCCACTTCTCTTAACCTGGTAAATAGTCCATTTAAATGCCTTAGGTATGCAGTGGGCCCTTTCGGGCTGTGCCGTCATGACACACACAAATTTTGGGGACTGACCTTTAAGTTTTCCAGATTCAGAAATTTTATTTTCGGAGAACCCAATTAGATCGGGTGCTGTCACTGACACTCAGAGCTCATGAACTTAACGCAAGAGCAAGAACATGAATTAAGTAATTTACAGTGAGAAATATATTGACAAGTAGACAGGATACTGTATTTGACCAGATCAGTTTATTCTCTCCTTGTAGTTCGCCACTTGGGAAAAAAAACTTCTCATACTTAGAAGCTGCTTTGGCATATGGGGAGTGAGAAACTAGGAACAGAGGGGTTTTAAAGTGCTTCCCTGCACTGGGTCTTGAGAATCTTTCTCAGTCTTACCACTAGGCTGGAATGCTGGGATGCCGCTCCTCCCACACTGTGCCAAATACACACTGACCAAGCGTCTCCTTTCTCTGGCTACTATGTAAGTGTCCTCAAACTCATGCCCAGAGGGCTTGTTAAGAGTCTGATTCAGCATTTCTGGGGTGGGACCTGAGAACTTTACCCTTCCAACAAGTTCCAGAGTGATGCTGATACTGCTGGCCTGCTGGACGGGGAATCCCCTTTGAGAACCACTGGGCTCTTCTGTCTTCCTTGGCTGACAGCCTTTTCCCCCTTTGAAGGGTTGCCACTATTGTCTGTACCTCTGTATCTCTGCTTTAATACGCTAATACAGTAATATAGTTACCTTGTAATCCTGGGATTGGAATCTGAGTGTTGGGATAGTTTCTAGGTTGTCCATATTACATTTTTAAAGTATTTGATTTAATTAAAATATTTGCTGAATTATTTTATTTCATTAAGTCTAAGATGCCATTGATTGTAAGACACACCTGGATTTTAGAGGCAATAAAATTGTGGAGAAAAAAATGTACATTTTTAGATTCTCTGCAGTTTAGTAAATTAAGTCTCAGTTTGAGATAGTCTCCAATTATGAATTATGTTATATAAATCTCAACTGGATGGATCCATTTCAAGAAAGGATTCCCAGGTATCTTCTTAAACAAACATAAGGTGCATTGTAAGCCTTCCTTCCCCCATTCTTAGTGGAAAAGACATTGCTGGTACTGTGACCTATGGCTGACTTTGTCATCTAATTGAAATTTATTATGATTGTATTCATGCTCTGCTACTCAGATGTGACCCTACAATGCCACATCTTTACCTTGGAATGAATATCTTTTTATTTTATTGGATTGGTAGGGCCATGCACTTCTTTTTTAAAACAGCTGATTATTAGACTCACCGTTTCATTGGCCAGTCAGGAAAGGGCATTTAGGACAAGAGCTTCTCAGTTGTCCTCATCCCATTTTGTCTTTATAATCATAAATTATTTATATATATATATATATATATTTAGACAAAGTCTCACTCCGTTGCCTGGGATAGAGTGCCATGGCTTCAGCCTAGCTCACAGCAACCTCAAACTCCTGGGCTCAAGCGATCCTTCTGCCTCAGCCTCCCGAGTAGCTGGGACTACAGGCATATGCCACCATGCCCAGCTAATTTTTTCTATATATTTTTAGTTGGCCAATTAATTTCTTTCTATTTTTAGTAGAGATAGAGTCTCACTCTTGCTCAGGCTGGTTTTGAACTCCTGACCTTGAGCAATCCTCCCGGCTCGGCCTCCCAGAGTGCTAAGATTACAGGCATGAGCCACCACGCACAGCTCAGAAATTATTATTTTTTAATGGATGCATAATAGGTATATGTAGCTCATAGTCAGAAATTATTGTTCCTAAGGTAAAAGGATTTGGAAAAAAATGACTGTTAATTTCAAGAAGCATTTTCATGCCTGTGTAAGAGGGTGACTGGAGAGGCAGAAATTCTAATATAATCTCCACTTCTAACTCTAATATTGGAAAACCTCCACGGGGTTCATATATTTTTTATTTTTGTAAAAATCACTAAGTGGATTCCTTTAATTATAGAAACATAAGACCTCTAGTTATCTCTTTCCCTTGAGAAAGGGTGTGACAAGATCTCTCCCTTTTTATTAAAAGCTGCCCCTCCCATTGGTACAGTCTGGGGAGAGAGTGGACCAAATTACCTAAGAGTTTTGGGAGTCTGCTAGGAGAAAAAAGACCGAACCCTCAACTTCTCCTGCAGTTAAAAGTGTAGGAAACCTATTAGAATGGACCAAAGAGGGCAGCTGAGAGAATGCTGTTAGAACAGACCCTAGAAGGGTTAGGAAATGGGGAAAAGGGAAGCTCCTGAGATTGTTGAGTGAGGGCTAATTTTGACTAAACAAGCCAGTGGATCAAAGAGCTGTCATCTTAAGAGTCCAATGTTGGGCCATCTTAGAAGCCTGCGGAGACCTGAGCCAGCAAGGATGCAGTACCGTACAGCACCAGTGTTCAACTGTGATGCCACGTGGCAGTGGCAGAGCCTTCATGCTAATTGTCCATCCTCTCTCCACGTGGAGTTTAGAAGCAAGACTCTACATTAAACTGAATAATCCCTGATGTTCCTGGGCTATTTGAAGGAGGGGGAGTTGTCAAAGAGAGATTGGATTTCCTATTGAAAGGGCAGCTCTGGGATCCAGGGATTACCTGGAAAAGCAAAAGAGATGTAAGTATTATGCTGGGCTCTGTGGATATAGAATCAAATAAGACAAGATCTATTATGACAAGCAGTTAGACTCTCAAGAAAATTATTCAAGTCTTTTTAGGGAAACTGATATTCATTCATTCAGCAAATTATTTAGTGTGTCCTGTGCATCAGAACCTGGGATTTACAGTAAAATAAACACAGAGCCTGAGTGTGGTGGCCCACACCTGTAATCCCAGCACTGTGGGAGGCAGAAGGATTGCTTGTGGCCAGGAGTTTGAGATCAACCGGGGCAGCCCAGTGGAGACCCTGTGTCTAGAAAAAAATTTTTTTAAATTAACCGGGCATGGTGGTACACACCCATAGTCCTAGCTTCTCGGCAGCTGAGGCAGGAGGATTGCTTGAGCCTAGGAGTTCGAAGTTGCAGTGAGCTATGATCGCACCACTGCACTCCAGCCTGGGCAACAGAGCAAGACCCTGTCTCTAGAAAAGTAAGATAGATAGATAGATAGATAGATAGATAGATAGATAGATAGATAGATAGATAGACAGACTAAACACAATTTCTACACTTGTGAAGTTTTCAAACTTTAATAGAATAGGTGTAATAGTAGAAGTACGTGTAGAGGAATACTTAAGATTTTTGACTAAGCTTCGCTGGCCCCTAAAAAATGCTGGATACATGTAACATAGCCTTTCATAGATAATAATTGATCTATACCTTACAGCCCATTTGAAATCTCTCCATACACAAAAGAAGGAATGGGCATTTTAGACAGAGGGAATTGCATGTATATGGTCACAGACACATAGAAAAAGATGAATATTTCTGAGTAATTTATAGTATGTAGAGTGCAAACAGAAGAAATGGCAAGGAATAAGACTGGGTGTGAATGCAGGTGGGGGATATCTTCTTTAAAAGTTCCTATCTATAGACAGTGGTGCACCACCATGTAGACATGGCTTATTATGTTCTGTATTTTTGAGAAGTCACTCAGGTCACCTGGGTGGTGAGTAGCAATGAACGAAGAGGATCAATGAAACCAGGGGAAGCAGTTAGGGAGACGTGGGAGAGTATTGGAAAGTTTTAAGCATGATATTGTGGAAGAAAACTGTAATCTCTACCATATGTACCATATGCTGAGTATTTTGGAAAATAAAGAAGATATAGGCCCTGCCCTCAAGAGGCCTGAAACATAAAGCAAGTAAAACATGAGAGCAGGGGCCTAATAATGTAGTTCAACGTGCTGAAGGAAGCATGCAGTGTAGGAGTTCCGTCCTGGACTGTGGCTGGCTGAGAATGCAGCTTGAAGGAGTCTGAGGAAGTGATGACCATAATTAAAGAAGAGATAAGAGGATAAGAGCAATGTCTTAAAAGAAAAAAAGCCTCAGAACATTGAAACCTCCTTTGTATAATAGTGGACGCTATTTTGAGAATGTCAATTTCAGGAGACACCATAATAATGTGTTTGTGTGTATTTAAAAAGCCACCACCATAAAAGACCTAGAGTCACTCATGAAGTTCAAGTACCAATTTTTGCCCGTAAATGTGGAACATTCTGCTCTTCTACAAATGGTAACTTGTACATTGTATGGCGTATCTCTTGGTTTGTTGGTAATTTAGTGGCCATATAAACACGTACATGACTTGTGATTCTCACTTTATAACCAAAAAGGGTGGATGTTACAGGTTGCGAGCAGTTATGACCGTAAAACCTGAAGTGTGAGTCACAGGGTCTGACCCAGGTAGTAAGATGTGTTATTATTCATATTGGTTAGCTAAATTTCCTGGGCTAACCTCGTTGGAGTTTGCTTTGTCAGTAAAGAACTGGATCTTTACTGATAGAAAATCAAGGGTCTCAATTGTAGCTCCTAGCTCTTTGGCTAATCAGTTTGTAGTTTGGGGAAAACTTCTTAACCTTTTGCTCTCAGTTTCTTTTTCTGTAAGTAAGGGGTTAGACCAAATTCCACCCAATATTCAGAAGTCAGTGATTCTATGCTATAGCAAGGATTGCCTGGTGCTGACTAAATATCCATACAGATTTGTTCATTTAGTAACCAATATAATTAAGGTTACTAAGTGAATCTTAGTTATATCGAATGGCATCTGCCTAGTCAAAAGATTGTATTTCTCAGACTCCCTAAGAGATAGATGTAACCAACAAAGTGTACGCAAAGGGGCTCCTGCCTAGAAGAGCTAACTTTTACGCTTGTTGCTCTTCTTGTAGCACTGACTTGGTTCATGTGCTCGCTGGAGGATCAGTAGCCATCTTGCAACCTGATTGGCTGTGAGAATGGAAGGCATATGTTAAGGATGGTGGAGCAGAGAGATAATAGGAACCTAGGTCCCTGGTAAACATGATGTCATCATTCCAGCCTTGACCTGTTTCTAGATTTTCTAAATACAAGGCAAAAATAAACCTCTTTCTTATTGAAGCCACTACTAGCCTAACTAATATACTGGTAATGGGTTATCTTTATGTAATTTTCCATCATTATGTTTTCTCTTTGTATTATTAGAGACAATAGCTTAATAACTAGCTTGGGGATTTCTTAATGCTATTAAAGTTTCAACATAATTCACCGAATTTCTAAAATTTATTAGTTATTTGATATGTGGAAACATAGCCACCATACATGAAGAGCAGCCAATGTTTAGTAGATACTGGAAGGGGAAAATTTGGGGGAAGATTATTCATCAAGGAAACCACAAAATTTAAAAAGTATTAGAAGTTGGGAATTTGGGAGCTAAAAGCACTTTTGATCTTTGGTTAGTAGCAAGTTCATATTTTATAATGGGATAGAAGCCCCTATTTCTCAAGGCACTTTGATCTTCTTGCCTGTCATTGCAATGTGATTATGAGGATTACTGGGTCATTTGCAGCCTAAGGTGTTTTTGTTCCTTAATTTTCTGGGAGAGGAAGGGGATCATTAAAGATATCATTAAAAGGAGAGACATGAGGCTTGTAATTGACCATCTTTGAAAGTAGTCCCATCTGGAAGATTTTATCAGTCAACATTTATCAGTGTATTTGGCTTTTAAGCATATTCTTCTCTTGTCTTTAAAACAAACAGGCAAAGGCCGAAAAGGAACCATATTAGTGCTCATAGGTTGCTTCTGTGCACAACCAATGGGAAGAAAAGTAATATTTAAGAAAAAAGTTCTACTCTAAGATAATTATGTAATCCTTTTTTTCAGTTTTGCTGCAGTGATTCTCTTTCTCTCTTTCTTCTCTTTCTCTTTCTCTCAGATTATAATTTGCAAGTTATGGTGTTCTTCAATGATTTTACTTTGATGTGATTTGCTGGTATGAGTGTTTAGGGAGAGGAGGTTTTAGGAGGGGTAGGATTTTTGTGAAATCTAGTGAGCAGGGACTTAGAAAACCTACCACAGCGCTGTAGGTGTGATTGAGCTCAGCACCAGTCTGAGGCTTCATATTGTACTTTTCTAGAACGCGAGGACTATTTTCAGGAAGACGAATGTTGCTGTGGTTTAAATAAAAGTACAAACATAACATATTACCAGTCAAGATACATTACTCAACCAGTCTTATAAAGTTGTCTTTTGGTCATAGAGGAACTGCCTCATTATTTACGTAGCTGTTTGCCTATTTGATTGGTTTCGCTTGTTGACTTGCTTGTATGAGTAATCACAGTCCTTGTCATTTGCCGGTTCCATATCAACTTTCAGACAGAGAAAATTGCTTTTTAAAAAAATCTATTTTGAAGTTTCAACTTATATTTACCCAGTATTTCCCCTTATTGACAGCCAGCTTTGTTTCTTCCCTTCCCCTGAGAAAACTCCTCAGTAAATTTAAAGTGCAAAATTCAACATTATGGATTATAACAGAGAAGAGTATTACACCCACATAAACAGTTGTTACGCACTTGTTTTCTCACTTGGTAAAATGTCCTCCCAGATGTATTTCTTCTACATGTGGTATTTAGTGTATGGATGGCTTTATCCACCACTCAATGTGGTTTCCATGAGGTTTTACATAGACTATGGACACTGTTTTGGTTGGAGCCCTTTATGAGGATTCAAATTGTCTGTCTGTGGGTCCTGTGTCTGAACTCCATTTTCAGCTTCTTTCTCAGCTTCCATCCACACAGCAACGGCACCAACATCAGAATTCTAGTACCATCTCTTTCCGGGTTTTATGTTCAACACAAAAAGACAGCATCTCTGTATGGTAGCTCCCACAAAATTAAGAGTACAGACCCTCCCCTGAACCAGTCAATCACAGTGGTCTCCCTCCCCCACCTGACAGTGAGAAAGCTCCCCAAAGGAAATCAAGATATTGTTTTCAAAAGGAAGAAAAATAAATGTGAGGCATTCATAACAACTAATTGCTCACTAGAAGCACAATCATAGTTTCTTGATGAGATAGCAACTTCTTGTATCCTGGGCTCCATGACAGACTGATCCTAGTTAGCTAGTAGATTTAAAGTCTTATTGCCCACTTGAACTCTGCCAGTTACACCTATTTATAGCCTCAGGGGGCTACCAGGACAAAGGGTAGCAAGGCTAAAACCAAATCTCATTCCTGTATTCCCAAAAGTACCATCTCTCTGGCCCCTGTTTATTTACAACTTATGTCCTCGTTCAGCACTTTCCTTTAGAGATGCCCCTGTGATTAACTCCCACAGATTCCCCTCGAAGGAAAAAACTAGTTATCCCTGCCCCCCTTAATGCCTTCCACAGTAACTAGCACAGTGCTTTGTACATTGTCCATAATTAAATAATATCTGTGAAATGAACAAAGAACACTTAAGGGAAATAAAAAGCAACCTAGCCTCATAAGGAGTAAGTTGAGAACCCCTAAAATGGCCTGTTCAGCTGCTTGGCTTGAATTGTTTCAGTTTCTGTTTCTGGAAACTCTTCTTATTTTAAGTAAGAATGATTATTATAATTATTTTGTACTTGTTAATCTATTATTATCAGTCTTAGCCAATTATCAAAATAGCCTGGAGAATTAGGAGAGAAAAGCTGAATGTTATCAACAGTTCAGCATATTGTACAAGGGAAGAAAATAATGTCTTCATTTTTTCCTGGTAGTCTAGGTAAGTAATACTAGAACTCAAGAGTAGACTTGAAGTGCTATCAGAAGAAAACAGTTACCCAGGTTTACTGACTGCTAATCAGGTAGCCAGAAATAATGAGAGAGTGCATTAGAAATGTTCAAAATAACTTTCTTTGGCACACATAATTTATTTTATTTCCAAAAGAACTATAGCTCCACTGTTACTTAAGTTTATCCATTAGCCATTTAATATAATAATATCCCTAGTGTAAGAGAGGGAATCAATTACTATGATAAAAAGGATCCTTTGTAAAAAAAAAAAAAAATACTAGAATACCAAGAAGAGCTAAAAATGTTTTCTTAGTTCAATTATTTTTTGTTCCATTCTTTTTAAGTAAGAATAAGCATCTAAGAACACTTCTTTATGAGATAGTTAATGAATATTTTTCATGGTAATTTCATAAGCATAAAAATAAGAAAATATTTTATTTATTTCTTTACTTTGTTATAGAAGATAGTTAAGTGCTAGATTCTTAATAGCAAAAGCATTCTTAGATATGTTTTTAATGATTTGCAAAATTTGTTGCAATATACAAAATCTAAGCTTAACTGCCTTCAGAATGAGTATTTGGGTTTGATTTCTCATGGCATATTGCCCACTGACCCATAGTCTCAGATGTCTCAGATATATGAAAAAATTGTACACTTATTTCCAGAAGCACCAAGTCTAACAAACTTTGTAACTTTGGTCAGCTTTTTGGTTCCATGACTCACTGGTGTTAGCAAAAAAGAAACCTTGGTCTCAGGAGATCTAAAGTCTCAGGTTGATCCCAAGAGTACCCCTAATTCTTGCCTGTATCTCTACATTTAGTATCAAAGTTGGGGATAAAACCTAACTTTTAAGATTTCCTCTTCAGGAATCTTTTCTCTGTACTATTCAGGCACTATCAGCCCTTTGAGACATGGATTAACTACAATTGAATTCTAGTTTGCACATGTATTTTCTCAACATTTTGTAAGCATCATTCCATTTTCTAATGTTGGCAACATCCTGATATTTTTCTTTGCAGAAACTTTTATGAACTTCTTCTCATCATTGCTGTTCCAACATTTCACAAGCAATTGTCTTGATCTGGGTCTTCATCCATTATCCTGGGTACACATTAGACTCCCTTACTCTAGATAAATGGGTCCTTCCATTCTGGAATTTTTTCTCCTATAAATTTTATGCCCTCCATTTTCTCCTAGAACTTCTGTTAGTTGAATATTGGACCTTCTAGATCAGATCTTTTAATTTCTTAATTTTTTTCTTCCCATATTTTTGTCCCTTCTCTCTTTTTTTGGTTCTACTTTCTAGAAGATTTATTCAAATTTATCTTCCAATTTTTCTATTGAAATTTTTATTTTGACTATGAATTTTTTTAAAAAATGTATCACTCTCTTGTTGTCTTCTTTCTAATAGTATCTGTTCTAATGTTGGGAATGCATTACCTTATCTTTTTAACGGCACAGATTATTGCCCTTTTTAAGTTTTTCTCTCTCTTGTGGGTTTCTTTGTTCAGTTGATGATGTCTGCGTATTCTAGTCTTTCTTCTTCATTCTATAGAGTTTCTTCAAGAGGCCTGTTCATTCTTATTTAAGAGTGAGACACACATGTGCTCACACACACACAAAGCAAAAACAGCAATGATGACAAGAAATAGACCATCAAAAAGTTCTGTGAGCATGGATAGGGCTCATCAACTATAGGGTTTTACTGCTGCATGATTAGTTGTTCCATCAAAGCTGGTATAATATTCTTTGAGAAGTTTCCCAATGTGATTATCAGAGGATTCTCCTGTTCTTTCCTGGAAGAATTCTACCCACGGAATATAGCTGACTGCTAATGTTTGGGAAGCATAACATATAAGTAGGTTGAATGTCTTACTGGGAACTCTCTAGACTTTCAATGAATCACCTATTTCTCAAGCTTGGTCCTCACCTTGTTGGTCATAGCACCTAATGTCTTCAGTTTGACCTCTATAGCTTATTTCTTCCAGAAAAGAAAGCTTCAGCCTCCAGCAAGGAAGGGAAGAAGTAAGTTAGAATCCAAACGCTCCATATAATTTTAATATCCTTTAAGCCCCTTGCTAAATTCTTGCCTTCCTTAGTGTATACAGCCTCTAAGCCCTAAGTCTTCCTGGGTTCAGCACAGTTCACTTTCTCTTAGAATTTACACTCTAATCATTTCTTCTATTGTGCTAAGGCAGTTTCTACTTCTCTATCCATTTTCTGATTTCAAAAAAATCAGTTGAAATCTCTATATTGCTGATTTCTTCTCTCTTATTACTTATGCCTTTGTGCGTGTGTGTGTGTGTGTGTGTGTGTGTGTGTGTGTGTGTGTGTGTGTTCATTGCAGCATATTATGGGGGTACATATGTTTAGGTTACGTGTGTTGCCTTCCCTTCCTTCCTGCCCAGAGTCAGAGCTGCAAGCATGTCCATCCCCCAGATGGTGCGCATCGCACTCGTTATGGTTCTGTGTGTTTTTATTCCTTCATTTCTACTTTAGTAAGGTATCAGAAAATAAGAGAGAATATAGGCATGTATAGTTTCATTCTCTTTTACTGGGAATCCTGGGGATCCATAGCCGAAGAGGAAGGTGGTTTGGAAGAGCACTTTACAGTAGAAAAAGGTAGGATAGGGCATTTTATGAAAAAGCAGCAAGATGATGATGATGATAACTAACATTCATTGAGTGCTCACTATGTGCTTGGCACTTTGCTAAGTTCTTTACATAGGTTATTTATTTTTGTCCTTGCAAGAACACTAGGGAGTAGGTACTGGGGTGTAGAGAGATAATATGATTTGTTTAGTTAGTAAATGGTACAGCTGGTATTTAAATCCAGGTCTGATTTCAGAGATCGTCCTCTTGACCACCACCACATTATCTTGCATCCCATAAATTGCTTAAGCAGGGATTTTAATTGAAAGTGTATATGTACAAAATGATTTTTCAGTCCATTATTTAGGGGGCTTTCTTTGCTACCAAAATTCTTAATTGACCAATTTAATAATGTCATATATGTAATGTAAGGTAAAATGCTTTCAGGTTTGCAAAATAGTAAGAGAACCTTCTTCAGATTATTAGATGCCATCTGTAGGACTGTATGAGGTTTACTATTCATAATTATATAAATCCATAGACAATTTGAATTATGTCCTCTTATCATTTTGTAAAATACTCTTTGTAGCAATGTTTTAAATCATATGCAGAGGGATAGAGGCTGTGTCTATATAACACCAAACACCTGGAAGAAAAGAATATCCAGTCAAAGCTTGTTAAAGAGATTTATAAGCAAAATATGCTTTTGAATTATAAAATAGATTCCTTTCCAACATCTTGAAGAATGCTTACATGTCTGTTTATGTTTCAAACAAGGCTTAGAGATTATTAAGATTAAAATTCAATTAAGTGGCTCTGTTGTCTGCCATTAATTTCAGTTAAACCAGACTTGCTTGGAATTTGGGGGGAGAAAAGTCTTCGGTTCTTTCCCTTGCTAACATTTTACCATTTGGACTTTGTGATTTTCCCCATAAATACACGTTATTCAAGGGAAAGGGACACTTCATGGTATACACACCAGGTGATCTTCATCAGTAATTATACAAATGAAATGGAAGTAAAAAGTCCTATATAATTCAACCTTAATTTTACAAGGCTTTGTAAAATTATCTCTTTGTAAATTTTAAAATTGTGAAACATAACAAAAATTTAGGAAGGTACATAAACCATAAATGTTAAGTTTAATGAATACTTCTAAAGTGAAAACCTACTGTAGCCACCCTTAGAAACACCGTATTTCTTTCTCTTTCTTCTTTTCCAAAGAGAGAACTATTAATACTATCCTGACCTTTTTCTTTTCCTGATTTTCTGTATGGTTTACCACCCATATATGCATCTCAAAATAATAGGGCTCAGTTGAGTTTATTTTACATTTTATGTAAATGAACTCATTTGGGGGATATTCTTGTATCTTGCTTCTTTTATGCAATGGTATGCTCCTAAGATTCATCATATTATATGTAGCTGAGGCTCATACATTGCAATCTTCATGATGTGTCACTATGCAGTGTTCTGTTATGCAAAGGAACCACAATTTATTTGTCCAGTCTTCTCTTGTCATGTGGTAAGAAAGTTTCCAGTTTTGAAATTTTATGAATAAAGCTATTCTGAACATTTACATACAAGTATCTCAATGCACGTAAGCCTGCATTCCTGTGGGAGAATATATCTAAGAATGGAATCCTGGTTAATGCATATCTTTTAACTTCATTAGATAAGGAGAAAGTGTTTGACAAAGTTTATGAGAGTTCCTGTTGTTCTACATTCTAATAAAAAACATGGCATTGTCAGATTTTCCAATTTTTTCAAATGTGGAGGGTCTATCATTGCATTTTCCTAGTTACTAATGAGGGGGAGTACTCTTTCATGTGTTTATTAGATATTTTAGTAGATGTACCGCATCATGAAAAACACTTTCTAAAAGGCATTTTTGAGCACCTTTCAGGGAACCAAAAGTATTGGCCACAGCATGGCAATGAGAGAGGAGAGAGTGTCCATTAATTGTTTGCCGTATGCTATGCTTATTACTGGAATATATTTAGCAATGTCTCCTGATTTATTATTATTTGTGCTTTTACCAAAAAAACCATGGTTTCTGATAGTACTCTAGAGCACTTGATGGAGGCCCCTCTGAGAATCTGTAGACTATAGAATGCAAATATTGGTTTGGATTCAGTGTTGTTGTTTTTGTTCCCTACCCTATAACTTTTCACATCCCGACCCAACATTTTTATAACACAGAGCTGTGTTTGAAGTTTGTCTTCCTTGTGACTTCTCTCATGTATGAAAGAAATGATGATAGTCTTTTTCATGCCAGTGGGTCTGTTTATGGTTTATCTTGTAAAAAGTGCAAAGAACTCTACAGACATTGACTCACTAATCTTCAAAGCATCTTTTTTGAGAGGAGGCAAGTGCATCAACATCCTCCTTATCACAGATCTCCCCATAGGGAGATGGCCACTCCTGTATTAACAAGGTACAAAGCTGGGAACAGAAGTCAGGTTCTGTTCTAACTCCTACGCTAATGCCAAATGCACTAGACATGATGTCAGCTTTTAAATGCATGAAACATGAGCAGTGCACATCAATTGATTGCTAATAGCAACTGGCTAGAACATGAAGTTTTTTTAAAAAAAAGAGTGTTATATGATCAAATTGCATTTGCTTTTACAGATAGTTCTGATTTTTTTTTTAATAATTTGACTGTATTTTTACAGTTTTACTTCTTCCAGAAACCCCATAAGTAATTATTAACACTTTAAAACTGGTCAAGAAAATAATTTATATTAGTCCGTAAATGCCTACACTTCATACCTTTTTGCTTCCCACTCTCCAATATCTAATCTCTCTCTTAGGTTTAGCAATAAAATGTGCAGCTTAACTTGGTTAATAAGTGTCTGAACATTCAGTGCTAGTGTCTCATTTCATTTCTCTGCCTTCACACCTTCACGTGGACTTTCTGGAAGACTTTCCTATGTTATAATTTTAACATATTATAAGAAATTCTTGAATTTATAACACTTTACAGTTTGTAAAAGATTATATAAAGGCTCCTCCTCACAGCTATAAGGAGTGCAAGGACAATGAAATTCAGTTGATAACTCTTAAATTCACTCTACTATTATATGCAAATTTAAGATTAAAAACCAGTTTTGTAACAGTTTAGTCCTTCTTTTATAGGCAGCTTAATACAGTTATAAGGTACGCAGACTGCCTGTGTTTGAATACCACCTCTGTGCTAACTACCTGGATTACCATGGGCATGTATGTTTTTTTTAATTTCAGCATATTATGGGGGTACAAATGTTTAGGGTACTTATGTTGCCTTGCCTCCCCACCCCGCCCAAGTCAGAGCTTCAAGCGTATCCATCGCCCAGATGGTGCTCATTGCACTCATTATGTATGTATAGACCCATCCCCTCCTCCCCTCTCCCATCTGCTTGACGCCCAATAAATGTTATTCCTATATGTGCATTTAGGTGTTGTTGGTCAATGAAACCAATTTGCTAGTGAGTACATGTGGTGCTTATTTTTCCATTCTTGGGATAATTCACTTAGTAGAATGGGTTCCAGCTCTATCCAGGAAAATACAAGAGGTGCTACATCACTGTTGTTTCTTATAGCTGAATAGTACTCCATGGTATACATATACCACATTTTATTAATCCATTCATGTATTGGGGGGCACTTGGGTTGTTTCCACATTTTTGCAATTGTGAATTGTGCTGCTATAAACATTCGAGTGCAGATGTCTTTTTTACAGAATGTCTTTTGTTCTTTTGGGTAGATAGATGCCCACTAATGGGATTGCTGGATCAAATGATAGATCTACTTGTATCTCTTTAAGGTATTTCCATATTGCTTTCCACAGAGGTTGCACTAGTTTGCAGTCCCACCAGCAGTGTATGAGTGTTCCTATCTCTCTGCATCCACGCCAACATTTATTGTTTTGGGACTTTTTGATAAAGACCGTTCTCACTGGAGATAAGTGATATCTCATTGTGGTTTTGCATTTTCTGTGATGATTAGAGATGTTGAGCATTTTTGCATATGTTTGTTGGCTATTATTCTGTCTTCTTTTGAAAATTTTTTGTTCATATCCTTAGCCCACTTTTTGATAGGGTTGTTTGATTTTTTTTCTTGCTGATTTTCCTGAGTTCTAAATAGATTCTAGTTATCAGACCTTTGTTGGATATGTAGCATGTGAAAATTTTCTCCCATTCTGTAGGTTGTCTGTTTGGTCTCGTGAATGTTCCTTTGGCTATGTAGAAGCTTTTTAATTTGATCAGGTCCCATTTATTTATTTTTGTTGTTGCTGCGATTGCCTTTGGGGTCTTCTTCATAAATTCTTTGCCTAGGCCAATGTCTAGAAAAGTATTTCCAATGTTTTCCTCTAGAATTCTAATAGTTTCACACTTTAGGTTTAAGTCTGTTACCCAGTGTGAGTTGATTTTTGTAAGAGGTGAAAGGTGTGGCCTCCTATAGCCATGTAATCTTCGACAAAGCATACAGAAACATACACTGGGGAAAAGAATCCTTATTCAATAAATGGTGCTGGGAAATATGGACAGCCACATGTAGAAGACTGAAACAGGATCCACACCTTTCACTATGGGCATGTTAATGAGGTACTCTGTGCTTCAGTTTTCCCAGCAATAAAATGGGAATAATAAGAATTGTTGTGAGAATCTAATGAGTTGATACTTATAAAAGTACTTAAAACTGTGCTTGTCCAATATAAATGCTCACTAAATATTAGCTCTGTTATCTCTCTTATTTATATTTAAAATCAATAACATCTATAAATAAATAATCCCTTAAAATTCCTAAATATTATAAAAATAGCATATAATGTTGACTAAACTCAGTACAAATTAGTCTATTTATCTTGATTAAATCAGAATTTCACCCAAAGCTGAGTTAATGACCTGGAATCATACATTAACACTCAATTTCTTTTCTAAACTTCTAGCTCACTTAGTACGTTTATGCCAGAAAACCTATAAATTGCCTCAATTGCTTGAAGTGTAACACTCAGGTCTTCCATGCAACAGGGAGCTCTGATAGAAATATGCATTAATAGGCAAGACATCACACCATCCCCTAAAGACATAATAAGGCTATTATAATAAGGCTATTCCACAAAGTGTATTGAATGTGTGCAATGATTTAAGAATGTGAGGAGTAATACTATTAAGTGAAGTTTCCCAAGAATGGAAAAACAAGCACCACATATACTCACCAGCAAATTGGTATTAACTGAACAGCACCTAAGTGGTCACATAGGTACTACAGTAGTAGGGTATTGGGCAGGTGGGAGGGGGGAGGGGGGCGGGTATATACATACATAATGAGTGAGATGTGCACCATCTGGAGGATGGTCATGATGGAGACTCAGACTTGTGGGGGGAGGGGGGGAAATGGGCATTTATTGAAACCTTAAAATCTGTACCCCCATAATATGCCGGAAAAAAAAAAAAGAATGTGAGGAGTAGAGAAGCTATTAAAATGAGTCCCTACTATTTTTCTTAAGAAAAGACTTATGCAACTAAATGATTAGAGAGAGAGGGAGAAAGAGAAAGAGAGGATGAAAGAAAGGATGACACAATAATAAAGTCCTTTGGGGGGGCAAAGATGATGATTATTCATCTTTGTATTCCTGGAAAATAACTGATAAATGATTATCAATGAATGAATAAGTGAATATGTTAATTAATTGCAATGGAGAAAGGAAAGATATAGATGGAAGTATTCATCTATTTAACAAACATGTATTGCACCCCCAGAAATTGTACTACAGTTCCAGATTTTAAGGACCCAGCAGCCAAAGGTGTTAAACAGAAAGCTCAATTCTGTTATAGCATGCAATGATACACATACCATTTTGGAGACTGGAGAAGAGAAGAAAATCAGAGATTCTCACAGAGATAAAAAATTCTTGAGCTGGAATTTTGAGAATGAGTAGTTAGGGAGGAAAGATGTGTATGGTTAGGGTCACACATCTAATCAAATATTGATGTGTGAAAAGCAAGAGAGAGTCCCAAACAGGTTAAAGTTTATGGCATTATGGGTGCTGAGGAAGGGGTAAGCGAGATGATTAAAGAGAAAAAACCTAAAATGAACTGCAAAGAAATCTTAGATTGTATGTCAAGGAGCTTGGATTCTTTTTTTTAAAGCACTAGGGCACCTCTGGGTGATTTTATTCAAGGATAAAGCTATTAGTCTTAAGTTTTGTCATGCTCTTTAATTTTGACACAAATTAGAGTTAAAGGGTTCTCTGTAAGATTTTTTTTATTTTATGTTTTTATTTTTGTAATATATTTTTAAAGGCCCTAATACAAGCATTTTCCAGATCATGTGCCTGTATTTTGGCTTTACATTTACCAATGCATGACTTATTGCATTAGCCACATGTAATCACCTAAAGAAGAGTATTTAACTTTTAGCCACAATGTTTCTCATCTGGGAACCTTATGCCTTTGAGGGACTGTGGAAGTGTTCTTGGAAGTCTGTGATATGTCAAATTTGAGAAATGCTGATGTGGGGTATAATTGAAATGGGGAAGGGAAAGACATGTGCCAGGAAAACTTGTTCAGAGACTAATGCAATAATCACAGGAGAAACAATGCAGACTTGAACTAAGGGAGTCCAGACGAGAGAAGAATTCAATAGTTATTGATAGAATAAAAACAGAAATTGGTGACTTCTAGCAGATTAGACTTGAGAGAGGGAGGACTGAAGGATCACACTTGGATTTCTGGCTTCAATGACTGCAGGAATGATTGTGGCACCTGCTGTCACTAAGAACTGCACATAGGGTAGACACCAGTGTTGGAAATGTGGAGTTTGAGGTGTCTGTGCACATCCACATGGAAATTTGTGAAATACAGTACAGCAATCTAAACTGGAGTTCTTAGCACAAAAGTAGGTAGATACTGTCTTTTGGAGGGTGAGTATACTCATAGAAGGAATGAGTAGAGTGAGAAGAGTGTAGAGAAAGAAGAATCAAACAAAGAGATTGAAAAAGAGTAGCTAAGAAGTAGGCAGAAAATCAGGAGAGTGATGTTCTCAAATCCAGGTAGGAGAGAATTCCAGGAACTGAAATGGTTGGGAAAACTTGTGGAGAAAGTATTATTTGAACTGCGTATGAAGAGACAAAGAGATTTGGTAGGCCAGAAAAGAGGGGGAAAGGATTTGGGGTAGGGAAATATTATAAGCAAAATGTCACAAAGAGTTTCATGAGGTTTAAACCAGAAGCCATAGCTTGGCTGCAATAGGCAGGACAGCATAGGGCTGAAAGCAGGGGCTCTGAAACCAGTCTTGGGTTCAAATCTCAGCTCCCCATTCTTAGCTACGTGACCTTCCTCAGCAAGTTATATAACTGTCTCAGCCTCCATTTTCTCATGTGTAAAATGGGGACAATGATAGTATATTCTTTATTAGATTGTTTATTTTTTACTCTCCTATACAGACCTTCTGCAAAAGTCAGGATGATTTTATACACACAACATTGGTTTTAGCTACCTCTGAGTATTTTATTCTTTGTCCTTCTGCCACCCAACTTCCATTTGAAAAGTTCTCATTATTGTTTCTTACCTGTTCTAAAAGTATCATTCAATCCTCACTTCCTCCAGGAAGTTTTCTTGACAAATCCTATCTAAATCCAACTCCCACTTCTTAGACCTCCAATAACATCTAACATTTGTCACGTTCAATTAAGTGCTTGGCTTTACAAGACTAATTTAGGAGATTATTTTCTAACAGTTTCATGTATTTGAATCTTGTCTCTTCAAGAAAGATTATAAACTTCACAAAGTCAGGATGTGTTTCTAGAGAATGTGCACATTTTTCTATGCCTGGGACAGTCCCAGTTTATATCTGTTGTCCTGATATAATTTATATGAATTCATAATTTATAGGGCCCCCTTTGACTCTCTCAAAAGGGTAATTGTTTAGATGATAAATTACATGAACAGCCTAACCTACATATAATACATACTTTTTAAAATTTTGCAACAAGTATTTATTGATTGACTACTAAATATATAGCATACCTATTACAAAATAATAATAAGCAAGAGAGAGAAAATGAACTACTAGTAATTATAACATTGAGAAATAATTTTTCTCTGTGTGTATGTATATATGTGTATGTGGGGGTGTGTGTAGAGAGGGAGGGGGAATTTTCTTAACAAAAGCGAGATTATACTGAAAGTATCATTTTTATAATCTACTTTTTAAATTACACAATATATTGTACATGAGCAGTTTTCTTTCCATTAAATATAATTATATATACATCACATTTTAATGTAATTATCTTTCATGAATATAGTATATTTATTTTAGCAATTTTCTATTATTGAAAATTTTAAGTTTTTCCTAAATTTCCCATTATAAACAGTATTGTGATGAATATCTTTGTGGTAGAGTCCTTATGACAAGGCTTGGTTATTTCCTTACTATATATTTCTGGAGTTAGAATTGTCAAACTGAAGAATTTGCCCAATTTTTCAAAGATATATTTTTGCTATATTGTCATAAGGCCCAAAAGAAAGTTTATACACACTCCATCAGTAGTCTCTATTTCCCACATTCTCTCCAATACTACATTTTATTATTTTAATTTTATCTTTATCTGATTAATCAAATAGTATCTTGTTTTAATGCAAACTAATTTAGCTTCAAGAATATTAAAATATGTTTCATGTATCCAATGGCAATTTTTTACCTTTTATTTCTTTCTTTTTTTTTTTTTTTTTGAGACAGAGTCTCACTTTGTTGCCCAAGCTAGAGTGAGTGCTGTGGTGTCAGCCTAGCTCACAACAACCTCAAACTCCTAGGCTCAAGCAATCCTCCTGCCTCAGCCTCCCAAGTAGCTGGGACTACAGGCATGCGCCACCATGCCTGGCTAATTTTTTCTATATATATTAGTTGTCCAATTAATTTCTTTCTATTTATAGTAGAGACGGGGGGGGGTGGGTCTCGCTCTTGCTTGGGCTGGTTTTGAACTCCTAACCTCGAGCAATCCGCGCACCTCGGCCTCCCAGAGTGCTAGGATTACAGGCATGAGCCACCGCACCTGGCCCTTTTCTTATTTTTGATGATTTGTCCATGGGTTTATTTGTTTTTTCTTACTATTTTAGGGTGATCTTTAGAGATTAAGGATATTAACTTTTTATTTATTATTTGTGTTTTACATTTTTACCATTTGTTCAGTTCTATTTTTACTTTTACAGATATTTATTTTAATAAACAGAATTTTAAATTATTTATATAGTCTCTATATGAATATATTTTATAAATCCCTAGCAAGTCTTTTCAAACCCCACTGTATTAATATATATACCAATGTTTTATTCTAGTTTTTTATTGTTTTATGTTATATATTTAAATCTTTAATAATTATGAAATTTGTTTTACTTTATGTCAGGGCTATAATTTTTTTTTCTAGATTTTCTAAATTGTTAGAATACTATTTATTGCATTATCTATAATTTCTTTATTGGCTTGAAGTACCACTTCTACAGTTTACTTAATATAAGGATAGTTAGTTCTGTTTTAAATATTTATATCCTATATCTATATAAAAAGCAATATGTTATAATTATTATGAGTTTTAAAAATACATTTTAGTATTTGGGAAAACATGTTCCCTCTTAATTATTCTTATTTCTCAGGATTTTCTCAGTGATTCTCACATGGTTTTACTAAATTATACAACTTAATTTATAAAGTATAAGAATTAATTTTATAATCTATTTGGGAAGTCCCCCCCAAAAAAATCTCATTAAGATTTTGATTGAAATTACAGTAAGTTCCTTATAAGCAGTTTCCCCAAGTACTACACATCTACTCATTATACCCCTGCCAACCACTTAAGAAACTCCTATTTCTTAAATTATAAATATTCCTGGTGAACAAAGGATCATTAAACATTTGAAGAAAACCAGTAGCATGAACAAAAAAATACTAATGCATGAACAGGACACCTTTATTATCCCGAAGAAAATTTACAGAAGAAACAGAGACAGTGAAAAGTATGGGAAAAATTTTTCAATATTAATTTTTCAGAGATATTCAGGGGTAGAGTATATCTGTTAAGTATGATCAGGTTTCCATGAAACAGAAGCAGGATACTGAGAAAAAGAAAAAAAAAACAAAAACAAAGAAAGGTTGGATAAAAGGCCAAACATGTTTGGACATTGAATTAGTCGAGCCATCTCTCAGAACGTAGAGCAAAAAGTCAAGGTTATAAAATATGATGGAAAAGTCGAAAGATACGAAGAGTGTGATGGAAATAGAAGAGGCAGGGAAAATGAATAGAAAAAAAATTTTGTTGACCTGAAGAGTAATTCAAGTCCTTAGATTGAAAAGTTTCATCCAATGCCCAACAGGGGAAAAGGGATACCTACCTAGACACATGCTGATGAAATTGCGGAATTCCAAGGATAAGAAATTGATCCTAAAAGCTTCTAGAAAACAAAACAGGATTTTTTCAAAGGTATCAGCCTTCTCATCAGCAAGACTGGAAGCTGCTACAGACTAGGCAATGTTTCAAAGTTCAGAGAAAGATCAGAACCCAAAATTGATAGCTAAACTATCAAGTGTTAGCACAAACTAAAGATGTATTTAAATATTTGATGGCTCGAGTTTACAAGTTTACCACCTACAGATTCTTATTATATATGGATATATATGTGTGTGTGTATATATATACATACATATATATATATAAAAGTATTACTTGAAGATATATTCAGGCAAAACAAAGCACCCAGAATCCTATACAGAAGTTAACCTAGGATACAAAGAGCCCTGGAACCAACCCAGATGTCTTATGAAAATAAATTCCAGTATGACAATAGTGTAGTAAACCTAGAAAGCAGACAGCCTAAATTAGAGTCATTAGAAGGTTCCAAGAAAAATGCTTTCAAGAAGAAAGTAGACATCATAATTCAAATTGCATAATTAAGAATCTTTTAACATTTTAGGGCAAAACTAACTTCATTCAACTAATACGTAAGAAGACTTGATATCTTTACAATATTCACTCTTCCCATGCAGGAGACTAGATACATTTTTCAAGTTTTTGAAAATGTCCTTCAGCGATATTTTGCAACATAATTTATACAAGACTTTTACATTTTTTATTAAGTTTATTTCTTCTTATTTTATATGCCTGTGACTATTATAAATAGGATCATTTCTCCATTTCTCCATGGTATAAGAAAACCCATGGTGTATACGTATTTTATAATGTTCTACCTTTCTCATACATTTTAGTTGATTCTCCTGAATTTTGAGTTATAGACTTTTCATCTGAAAATATGATAATTTTGTTCCTTCCTTTTACACATTTGTACAACATATTTGGTTTTCTTCTTTGGTTGCTTAGGTTAGAATTTTCTGAGTAGCATTAAATAATAGTGGAGACAGTGGGCAGCCTTTTCTTGTTTCTGATTTGTTTCATTGTTAATCATAGATTTCGCATGAAAGCTATTCATTAGCATGATAAGGAACCATTCTTGTATTCTTATCGTACTAGGAGTGCTATTTGACTATCAGTTCTTTAGTAAGTGTGATGGGCTACATTATGGACATGTTAAATGGTAGGCTAAAGGTTGTAGGCTCAATTTTATACCAGAGGAGACCATTATAGTAATATGATAAAAAGCAATACTTTGACAGACTGAGCCACTAATAGAATAAATATAATTTTGAGGAAAAGATATAGAAAACTGTTTAGTAATTCAAGCATACAGTGATAATTATGTAATCATATGGATAAAGGCAGAGAAAATACATATGAAAAGATTGAACTTACGATATAGGTCAGATAACAAACCCACTCTTTTTATCTGATTATTTCTTGCCCATATGATTCAAAATATTTGCTAGCAAAAGCGATTTAAAATCTAAATTAATATTGAATGGAATTTGCACATTACTGCTAAAAACAAACCTATTTTTCTATTGCTTATTATATATAATTTAAAAAAGCAAAACAGAACAATGGGAAGTTATTACTCCTTAAAGATCAGATAGCATTTGACTTTCTCCTCTGAAATAAGGAACAGTAATAACTGAACTCTAGTCACTGCTGTCAATAGTTTTGTAGTTTTTATAATTCTTAAAGGATATTTGGATCCCATGCTATCCATTTTGATGGTTTTAAAATTTTTCAAATAAAAAGTACATGAGTTTTCCTACTATGGCTGACTTAATGTCATTTAAATGCATGAATTGTATCTGGAGGTAGCAGGTTTTTATGTTTTTTCTTCATTGTTGTATAGACAATAAATTTCCAATCATGATAATAATTTGAGTATTAATTTTTACTTGAACTTAATCTACCCTTGTTTGATTGAAAGTTTCTGTCTAGCACATAAACTTCTAGGGATATTGATGAACCCCTTTTTTATTTTCCTTCACAATGCCCGATAGTATCAAGCCATGATTTTATTTTTAAGATTTTTACCTAGCTGTATTTTGGATAAGATTATGTATTTATGTTCTGTCTCCTTTATATTAATAGTTCAGCTCTTGAATTATAATATGTTTCATGATCTATATCATAAGATTAAATAGAATATTAGGAAAGCTTAGCATTTCTCATTTGTGAATCTGATATCTGTGCCTGTCAGGATTGGTACAGATTCAAAGTTTGTTTTCAATAAACTTCAAAGATAGTTAAAACCAAAGATCATCTGCTTCTTTACTCTCACATGATACCTGTTTGGGGCCCCTGTTCTGTAACTTTTTCCTAAGGAGAAAGCCACATTTTTCAGCTGAGTTCTTGGTATCACAGGTTTTTCCCAACTTTGAGTAGTGAGTGGCAAGAAACAACGTGGAGATGCTGGTAGGTGGGGAGATACTCCTTTGCCATCTGGTGAGCCTTCTGGAAAATGGAGCCAAGTACCGCACACACAGTGAATGAAGTCATTTTGCAGGCAGTTTTGAGGACTGGTTTAAGGACTCCGAAAGCAGGCCATTATGTGGTAGTCAGTGCCACATGAGTCTTTGTGGCTTATCGTAAATTACAGACTGTTTATGCTGGAAAGGACGGTACCAGTCAATTTAGAGTTGAGGAAACTGAGGCCCACAGAGCTCCAGGGTCTTCTCCATCACACTCATTTGAGTCACGTAGCAGAATCCACACTCCAGATTGTGCAACTACCATCTTACTACGGAATTTACAATGACACACTCTGAGGTCATGCAGGAAATGCATCAGAGTGAAGCGTTAGGAACTAGGTCAGTAGCTTGAGACAATACAGGCTCCCAGGCGATCTGCAGCTTCCCTGACCACAGACTGCAACTGGGAATGTGGAAATGTGTGTGTATGGCCCATGGCATCTTTGTTCCATGCGTCATGGAACACTGAGTTTTAAGCTGTGCAGTTAGAAGCCACAGCCTACTTTGGCCTATAGTTCTTAGTGCTGCTTCTTGATAGGAATCAAAACATTTTTTTTTTTTTTTTTTTGGTATTTCAGACCTTTAAAGAGGTCAATGAGAAGAGACTCAGTTATGTTTAAAAACTTTAATGTGTGTCTATGTGTGTAGAAATGTATTAGAAAAACTATTTTTTTTTTTACAGCAGTGAACATTGGGTTGTGGATATATATGATTGTCCTTTATTTTCTCTAATTTTCTGTATTTCCTAAGATTTCTACCATGATATTTTCTTTTAATGTATGGTTTTATTAAATATGTAATAAATATATTCATGTCATAAAATATTTTAAAAATTAATATGAGAAAGTTCCTCTTCATGCTCCTTTAGTTTAGCTGTCTTTTTCTTAAGCATCCACTTAGCAATTGATATAATTTGGTGTGTATATCTGCTTTAGTCTATTTCGTGCTGCTATAACAGAATACCCCAAACTGGGTAATTTATAATGAATTAAAATTTATTGACTCACAATTCTTGAGGCTGTGAAGTCCAAAGTCGGCAGAAGGGAAGGCGGGTGGAGAGAAAGCAAGACTTCCAAACTGGCCCTTTTATAATGAACTCACTCCTGCTATAACGAACTCACTCCAGTGATAACAGCATTAATTCATTTGAGAGGGCAAAGTCCCCATGGCCTAATCACTTCTTAAAAGTCTTACCTCTTAATACTGTTACAATGGCAATTAAACTTCAACATGCATTTTGGAGGGGACAAACCTTCAAGCCATAACAATATCTTCCCCAAATTTTAATGGAATACTCATATATGTGAACATTTAGAATCATGGGCAATTTTTTAACCAAAAGTAGTGTACTACAGATGTTATTCTGTGACTGACTTTTGTACTTAATATGTCTTGGAGATTATTTTATTTTAGTGCATATAAATCTATACGAATCTACTTAAATTACAGCACAGTATGTATGTCAGATTTCTTATTTAACTATTTTCACATTGATGGTCATTTTTAAATATTACAAACAGTGCTACACTGAACATTGTTGTGCATGTTTGTTTATGTATTACAGTGGTTTTTAAATCAGTGAACTAGTTATAGAAATGGAGAGGAACATTCAGTGGGGAGATGGACATAAGGGAAGGAGAGATTAAAGTGGATGGCATCAGTTGTTTCTGGAGTACAGAATATTCACCAGATTTCACGAAATTTTCTGATGCTCACTTAGGAAATAGCAACTCTACTGGAAAGTGGAGATTTTTAGGAAATCAGAACTCTTCAGAGAAGTTTTGATTAAAATCCATACTCCACAGCACAAATATTATTTTTGTCTTTGTTGTTCTTGGGTAAGTAAAAGCAACTTCTTCTATAATAGCTACAACTGGAAAGTTGCTGTCTTGGGAGGGGGGAGAGAGAAGGTGTGGGGATCTGATGGATGGGCAAGGAAGGTGCATGGCCAGATCTACCCCTGAATTGCCTGTCCTGTCCCTACAGCACACTTCCAGAGTGGCTGACTGACCGATGTGTATGGCAGTCCTCAGATATGTTTGAGAAAAGAAAATACTACAAGCTCTTGCCAAATCTTGAAAATCAGCTGTTAGTCCTGTGGATGTACAGTCCAGTGTAACTGCAAATCTCTTTTATAATTCAAACCAAACTAGAGAGAAATGAGGGGAAAAGCTTTTCCATAGAAAAGCAATGTGAAAAAAAATGAATTTTTAAAAATCATGGTTACACGGTGGGTTCAGTGCACACCACCTGGAAGCTGGACATGTTAGAAACTCTGGCGTAGCAGGGTGGGGGGGGGCAGGGGCAAGATATGTAACCCTAACAATATCTGTACCCCCATAATATGAAGTAATAAAAAATTATTTAAAAAAAAAGAAAAGAAAAGAAACTAAAAAATGAAGTGATTTCACGATTTCACAGTTCCAAAAGCAATGTATGACAAACCTGGTTGCTTCACATATTTGTCAATACTTTGTATTCTCAGTTTTCCCTACTTTAGCCATTCTATGGTGGGTAATGATACCAACTGTGGTTTTAATTTTAATTTTAGTCACTAGTGTACACCTGGCAATTAATGATATTTAACATCTTTTCTATGTACTTATTTGACATCTACATATCTTCTTTGGCCAAGTGTTTACTCAAATTTGTCTATCGTTAAGTGGGTTGTTTTTCTTCAGATTAGAGAGTTGTAAAATCCATCTTTCATGACATACAAATTGTAAGGAAATAAATAAAATTGTTTTTATTCTAAAAAAAAAATCATAGTTACATTGAATACACCTTAGGGACAACTCCTTAATATACTTAAAACTCCAGTTCTCTAATAACAAAGCTAGTATTACTTATTATTTTGTTAAATATTTATGCAGACATTATGCTAGGAACTTTATATATATAATACCTTTTTAATATTCAGAAGAGCCCCATAAAAGCTGTTACTACTGTACAGATAAGAAATTTGAGAACAGAGAGAAAAGTAACTTGACCAACTCTCATGCAACTTGTAAGTGGCAGAGTTAAAATTTGAATCCAAGTTTTTGTGTATTGAAAATTCTAGCTCTGAATACTACACTGAAAAAAAACTTATTTAGTTGATAATCAAATGTTTTTATATTGATAGCAATTCCAACAAGAATAAAAAATGATCCATATAATAAATAAATAGATCAATAGGTAATATTGTGGATTGGTAGCGTGAGGCATAATATTGCTTTGGATTTTGGTGTCTTTTATAAGATATTGAAATGCTGAATTATACATAAGATCATGTTGCAGTGAGAAAAATAGTTTCTGCTTTGATTTATGTTTGAGCTTTTGGAATGGGGAATGATTAGATTAGAGATAGGCAGAACAGAGTAGTTAGTATGTATTATCCTGAAATCTGAGTTATTTGACATTTTTAAGGCACAGCATTGATTGAGGTTTATGAACATAAATTGGCAAGAAAAAGTGATACCATCTGCTCAATAACAATTCTTTGTTCTTTGCCAAGAACAATTTGTTTCAACTTGAGAGTAATAATCATAGTTATCAAGCTTCCTAATTGCATGAACTGTATATAAATTGTCAGGCTCAAAAAGGTATACGTTTATGGTCCCTGGATGTCCTTCAGGTTTCATATTTTCACTGCTGAAAGAGCTTATTTTTTTCTGTTTCTGTTACTGTCACCGAAGACTTCCAATCGTGTAGCTGATATTTTTTATGATTATATAGCAATATTCTCAAACCTAATTGTTTACACAGAGTACAAATCAGGGACATTTTTCTATTAGTTTTCTTAAGTACTTGTTCTGTAGATTTAAACTCCTGTGTTTTACTAATGGAAATAAGTCTTTCTTTTATTTGCCAAGAGGCTCCTCTTACAGCTGAAGAATTGTGTTGTTTTCCTTTTTATAAACATCAGTGTAAAGTATATACTGTATAAAATGTAAATTACTGATGTGAAAATGGACATTTTAATTCACACTGATTGCCAAAATGAACCAGGGGAATCTGTTTGATTAACTTTAAAGAAACCATAGTATTCCTTTGTCTCTTTAGCCTTCCTTTTGGTTTATTCTAAGAATTCTCAGGAGGTTGCTCAAGAGCTCCAAAGTAAAGCATTATTCTTAAAAATTGCTTTCTAGAAGGATCTACAATAGCCTTGAGTACTACCAGGCATCAAGAAGTAGAAACATGGAGAAATAAATGACCTTACTTATAGAAAATGTTGTTTTAGGTTAAATTGCATAGGAATAAATAGTATGGTCATTTAAAAATACACACATATTTATAACAAAAAATAAGGATAAAATTAAATAAATAAACAGGTTGTGGGGAGTACTTAGAAAAATGAAAATATTATTCTAAAAGACGACATTTACATCTAATGTTCATCTTAGAAAAATGGTGAAAATCTCTTGTATGTGCTATATTTATAAAAAGTAATAATAAGTTTTGAAATAATTCCATATTATAGAATCTTTTCTTCTTTTATACTTGATTCCAAATAGCTGGATGTTTGAAGAAAATCTGTGATTTTTTTTTCATTTAAAGGAAATGCAGTATACTAATAAATACCTATTTGCTTGAATGAGAAAATAAGCAAAATTTTACAACATGAATTTTCTTTGCAACAAATGTACATCCCAATGATTTGAAATATTTTTTAAAAAGAACTTTTTACTTGAAAGAAACCAAGGTAACTAAATAATAGGTTTGCATGGTCTCAAATACTGGATACGGAGCATATCTACTGTCCAAAAAACCAAACTAAAACAAGAAAAAAAATTAAAGTTAAAAAGGAGAGGTTCAGTGTAATCTAACCCAAAATCAAATGACTTTTTCAAAAGAGTAAGTTTGATAATGTAAGCTAAGTCAAAATGAGATCAGTCATGAATTATATACGGTGTATTCTTTTCTTTCTATTTTCCACTTCTCATTCCCCATTAGGTGGTTATTGTCCATGGAAAATAATTGCATGGCATTTCTCCCATCCCATGCCCATGGTAGACATAATTAACAAATTATGTTTTTTCTGTAAGCCTCAGAATCCTTCTCAGTAAAGCACTTCAAGGACCCATTAGCAAATTACAGTTGAAGCCTAATTGTGTCTCCCAGGTCTTCTGATTAGCTCTTGTTAGACTTACTCTTAGTAAAATAATCTCTATTTACAGTGAGAAGTAAAGAACTGTGTGATATAATAAAAAATGCTCTAAAAGAAGTCAGAACATTGTGTTCAAGTCCTGGTTCTACCATTAATGGTGGAATCTTTGACGACTTGTAACTTCTCCAGGACTGATTTTTCCAATCTGTAAAATTAGAGGGTTAGGCTAGACTCTCTTTCTAAAGTACTTTCTAGTTTCAACTTTTTATAACTCTTGAGTTATTTTTATTGTTTATATTTTCATCTTCCTGGATCTCATAACTCACTTTTTTCTCCATTTTATAGCCATCTACTTTTTCTATTCTAGGGTATTGCATAAGTTACTGCCCTTTTATTACTACTCCAAGATAATTCATGTTATATGTAGACATATAGTAGACATGACAATAAAGATACATACTGTATTTATCATCTTTCCACAATTTTTCAAAGCAGAAAGTGTTCCTTGACAAATAAATGATTTATTCCTCATATAATAGTGTGAAATTATTAACAAACATTCCTTGAATTATGTATGAGAGAATTTGTTAAGGACTTGAGTCACTACCTGTGTTTAGGCTGCAAAAAAACCAGAAGACGCCATTTAAAATGGCTTAAATAAAAAGAGATATTTCTTGAATTATATGGCAAGAAGCATAGATATAGAATTATTTCAGTGGTTCAAATATATATCAAGAATCCAGATTCTTTTCTTCTTTCTACCCACTCATTCTCAGTACTTTAGTTTTTTATCTCAGTCATACCTTTTTATGGTCCCAAGATGGCTGCAGCAGCTCAAATCATAATATATTCATACAACTTCTTTTTCTTCTGTCCCTTTTTAAGAAAGATAAAAGCTATCCCAGAAGTTCCCTAACAGATTTCCTTCTCAGATTTTTACTGGAAAGAAATTCATCACATGCTTATCCCTAATCCTTTCACTGGCAAGAGAAGTGCCATGTGAACTTCTCATGATCAGAACTAATCATGGTTCGTTCTGGGATTGGCGGAGCCTGGTCTCCCTTGAAACACCAAACACCTGACACCTGAACAAAATCTAGGGGCTGCTGAGTAGACAACAGCAGTGTCTTCACCACTTGATGCATATAGATATATTTCCACAATTTGAATCAAACCTACCTTCTCATTCCCATCTCCAACCATTTGTTCCCCTTTATTTTCTATACCTTTAGCAACTTCCAAAGACTTCTCACCATTCCCCAAATATATGTTTTTACCTCTGAAACATTTTGCATATTCTCTTTCAGTCTGGGATGTCCTTAGTCACCTTTGCAACTTGACAAAACCAGATACAGTTCATGACTCACCTCAATTGTCAGCTCTTTAGATCTGAAGCCTTCTCTAAATCCCCCTAACTCATCAGGTTAAGTGAGTTTTCCACAATTTTGTGCTTTTGATATAAGTCAGTCCTCGTTGTTTTGTAGCTATTTATTGATTTATTTTCTCCTAAAAATCCTGTAAGGAAAGGACTCAGTCTCTTTGTTTTTGTGTTTTCAAGGATATGGTATTACATACATATCAAATGTTGAATAAAAGTTTGTTGAATTAATACAAAGGACAACATATTTCTGTTACAAATTCAAAGCCTAGTGTTTGAAGGTTATTCTTTACATAATTTTGAATATATGTATTTTGGTTAAATATTCAGAGTAAGTGTCAATACATTTGTTCCATCAAAGTAATTCATGACGTATATTCAAAATAACAGGAACCACAGATCACTCAGTGGTATTTGAAATCAGTTGTACTAAAAGATATTGTAGATCAATGGTTAACACACTAACAAAGAAAACCTCATGCAAATAAGTAAAGAAAACACTAAGTCTTCAATGTTAAATCATTCAGATCATTCACAAAAGAAGACGTAGAAATGACAAGTTAGAATGTTAAAAAAAATTGGGACCTCTGATTAAAGATAGAGCAATCAACACATTCATTTGATTACTCTACCTTCTGAAAACAGTAAAAGGACCTTTATAGATATAAATGACAATGACTTGGAACCAATGACAAAGTGGGAAAGGAGATAATTGTAACAACATTTTGGAAGCTAAAAAACAAATGGACAAGGAGTAGCTGCCTTAGTAGATAATTAAAGCAAAATCCTATGCTAACATTAGGGAAACCCAAAGAGTAATCTCATGAATGGTTCAAAACAACCAAAAGACTCAGAAAGCAGCCATAACCAGTACCTAAGAGAATGGGTACTAAGACTAACACTATTTTAGAAGCAGTTAGACTTGCAGATCCCATCTCATGCTCTGTGGAGCTGTGTGACCATCCCTCCTACATGCCAGCATAATATTAATACTAGACACTCTCAGGAGAATATAAAACAGTCCCTAGACAGGGGAAAACCAGGCAAGTTGAAGATTGAGGTGCCATACTGAATACAGAAGGATTAACTAAACACATATTTATTCATAATAACAAGGATTTTTCAACTTTGTTGACCACTGTATCTCTAGAGGCTAGAGCAGAGGCTGCCAAATATAGGCACTCAAATATTTGTTAAATGAGTTCTGAAGGTTGAGAGTTTTAACCTTCTTCCCCCATTCAGTTTCCAACCTGTATAAGCCCTCTGGACAAGATATTGAGGTACTCTCTGGAGAATCCACTAGCTCAAGAGAAAAGACCCAAAGGTAATGAGGAGTATTTTGGATTTTTGAATGAAACAGCTCAGCTAGGTCACTCTAAAGTGAAGAGTATAATTGACAAATCTCACCTATGCAAACAGAGCTTCCAATCTGATTTTTAGTATGCTAGCCTTAAATATGAGTACACAGGTAAGATTTATCAAAAATTTGAAAAACATAATGAAATGAAGGAGAGATATCAAAACAAGTTTTAAAAATGACCAATTTTGAATGAGTACAGATGCTGCAGGAAGAAAATAACTTAGAGAGATAAGAGGAGATACAGTTGATATGGCATTCTTAAATGTTGTTAACATTACTTCCATGAAACAAGAACAGGATGCTTGAAAAGGAAAACATTTAGAGAATAGGAAAAGAAGTCTTGGAAAGTAAAAACATGACAGCATAAATTAAAAACTTAATAGAAGAATTTAAATATAAATTTGTGGATATCTCTGTGGAAATACAGCAAAAATACAAAGAGGTAGAAAATACAGAAGAAAATATGGGAAATTGGAGGGCTAGTCCAGGAAATCTAACATCCAAATGACAAAAATTCTAGAAAAAAGAGAAAACTGCAAGAGGGCATAATTGAAGCAATTATTTCTAGAACCTATTAATGGGCGCATCCAGCACAATACACAGTAGTTAAAAAGATACTTGTTCTAAAGATCATCATTAGGTCATATAGAAAGGATCAAAAGTCAAAAGGGCATCAGACTCCTTAAAATTCATATTGAAACCTAGAAAAAAATGCAGTAAATTCTGAAGAGAAATGATTCTCAACCCAGAATTCTATATTCAACCAAACTATTAATCAGGAGTAAGCATAGAATAAAGACAACTTCAGTGTTGTAAGCCCTCAAAAAATTTGTCTCTGATGCATACTTACTCAGGAAGCTACTGGAAAACATGCTCACCAAAACAAGGGTGTAAATTCTAAAAACATCATCCTTAGGATAATGAGGACAGAGCATCCCAGAGTGACAGCTGTGCAACAGACCTAGAAAATAACCAATCCAGATCAAAAAAGCCTCTGGGAGGGATTTCTTCAAGAAGGTGAATTTGATAAAATTTTCAGAGTGTTTGAACTATACTTAGATTTTTGCAGTAGGGAGAAAGTTTGGGATTGAATTAGTGATAAGTATGTAGACACCTAAGGGAACAAACAAAAGGCAAGAATTTTCAATAAGGAAAACAAAAACTTGTGCAGAAAAGAAAAAGTAAATAGATTATGTTACATAGGTTAGCTGCTGATAGTTTTTACTTAGTTGTACTAATGTCAACTCAATAACTATCAGTCTAAAATTACAATACACACTGAAGGATGGGGATGAGAAGTATGAATGGATGCTAGATAAGTCCTCATCTTGCACTCTGAAATATCAATAAGCAATGCCTAAAAATGAAATATTAAGAGTTGGAAATAAAGACTTTTCAATTAGAGATATCATGGAATATAGCAAGTGAATCGGCTGTAAGATTTGAAAGTAGTTACCTCTAGGGAGTAGAAGATACGTGTATGTATTGTGGGCAGGGGAAACAGTGCAGGAAATTTCTTCTTTCTTAATCCTTGTGTTACTATTCAGTTCTTTAAACTATGTATCTATATAACTTTGCTAAAAATAAAATTTAAATCCAAAAATTGATCACTCTTACTTGCAGTAAGAAGTTCAAATTGAAACATGGAGATAATGTTAGCGGCTTTTTAAATGTATTTTAGGGTTAGGGTTTTTTTTTTTTTTTTTTTTTTTGAGACAGAGTCTCGCTTTGTTGTCCAGGCTAGAGTGAGTGCCGTGGCATCAGGCTAGCTCACAGCAACCTCAAACTCCTGGGCTCGAGCGATCCTTCTGCCTCAGCCTCCCGAGTAGCTGGGACTACAGGCATGCGCCACCATGCCCGGCTAATTTTTTATATACATATCAGTTGGCCAATTAATTTCTTTCTATTTATAGTAGAGACGGGGTCTCGCTCTTGCTCAGGCTGGTTTCGAACTCCTGACCTTGAGCAATCCGCCCGCCTCGGCCTCCCAGAAAGCTAGGATTACAGGCGTGAGCCACCACGCCCGGCCTGGGTTAGGGTTTTTTAAATGTATTTATAACATTTTATTATCAGTGTTGGTAAAAATATCATGTGATATCACTTTCAAACAGTGCTTCCTTATAAAAGTGGAAATTGGTATAATGTTCCTGAAAAACAATCTGGCAGTACACATTAAGAGAAATAAAAATGTTTATTCCCTTGACCTTGTAATTACCCTTTTGGAAATATCTTATAGGGAACTACTTACCAAAAAAAAAAAAAAAAATAGCCTGGAAAGAAATACATCAACATATTCACAGTGGTTATCTCTGAGCGGTAGCATTATGGGTGATAAAATGATGAGCTGTTTCTGTTTTTCTCTTACACACCTATGCTTTTTTCTCAAGTAATCTGTAATGAAGGCAGGCTCCTTTTATATTCAGAAATTAGAACAAGGCCGGGTGCGGTGGCTCACGCCTGTAATCCTAGCACTCTGGGAGGCCGAGGTGGGCGGATTGCTCGAGGTCAGGAGTTTGAAACCAGCCTGAGCAAGAGCGAGACCCCGTCTCTACTATAAATAGAAAGAATTAATTGGCCAACTAATATATATATATATATATATATATATATATATATATATATATATATATATATATATAAAAAATTAGCTGGGCATGGTGGCGCATGCCTGTAGTCCCAGCTACTTGGGAGGTGAGGCAGGAAGATTGCTTGAGCCCAGGAGTTTGAGGTTGCTATGAGCTAGGCTGATGCCACGGCACTCACTCTAGCCTGGGCAACAAAGTGAGACTCTGTGTCAAAAAAAAAAAAAAAGAAAAAAGAAATTAGAACAGTAAACATTTTTAATTTTTAAAAACACTGCTCCTTCTAACAGAAAAAGTTATTTGTTTTGACCACACCAGACCAGGTTAATAGTGCCAGGAGTGGAATGTGGATGAAGGCTGACCAGGCCATCTGGAAGTGTGAGTCATCCTGAGTACCATGGAAGAAAGGCTCCCTGCAAGGACTCGCTGTGCTGACCGTGGCTGCTGTGTTGGTGGTTGCTCAGGAATCGCCCAGGGAAGGAGAATAGGGCTTCCCCACTGGATAAATAAAATGAACTTCCTGTTCCCAAACAGAGTCCACAAATCACATGGGTAATAAGGTTTTATGAAGGTAGAACATAACAGTTAGGATGAGGGTAGGAGCACCACTGAAATATATCCTCATATTAATTTCTAGTCTTCTAATTGCATCTTCTGATCCCACTGGAGTATTCAAGCTTTTACACAGAACATGTTTGCTGTTAACTTTTCTTTCTCTGTTTTGTTCAATGCTGTGAAGTTTGCTAATCTTGATGAACCAAGTTTCTTAACACTGAGTTTTTATAAAAGAAGTAGAACTGTATTTCCATGGAATGGGGAATGGAGAGGGATAAGGAGGAAAGGATTTAAACTGATTTTTAAAATGCTTTCCTTTATGTATCAGTTAAAAGAAGAGGTTAATAGATTATTTAGATAACATTGTGCTCCAACTGCACTGATGTATTTGTCATTCCTCTAAGAAACCATTTTCATTCTGGCTACTTGAATCTGCACATTTTGTTCCTTCTCTCTGGAATATCCTAACAAACTCTTTCTGCTTGATAAACTCCTACTTACTCTTCCAGACCAAGCTGAAATGTTCCCTTCAGTGTAAAAACTTCCATGACTGAAGAACATAGCAATTATAATAACAGCAATTTATTGAGCTGTCTGGTCCTTTACCCAATCTTGTACCATCAGATAAACAAGGTAGTTTTAGCCTCACTTTACAGAGGAGGAAACTGAGGCTTAGAAAACTTGAGTATCTGGCTCAAGAATACACAAATTTGAAACGCAAATCCAAACCCAACCCTTCCTGCCTAAAGCCCCTTCTTTATCAAAAACTGCATCATCTGTTGATCATTTTACTTTATATTTGCTTACATGTTTATCTTTCTCACTGGACTGAATCTTCCTTAATAGAAGATAAAGTGTCTTTTTAGAGGTGTTGCATTTTTACATATAACATCAATCAGATTTCAATGTTTCATTTATTGTCGACATTTCTTGCTTTACGCTCTACAGGGCAGGATTCTTGAGCACAGAAACCATGGATACTTTGTGCACCATCGAATCCAGCACCTGTCACAATGTCTGCCATATAGAAATTGCTCAATATACATTTTTTAGTGAATAAATGACCTAACAAATGAGTGAACAAATGATTGAAGCAGAAAGATTCAGATCTAGTTTCTCACAAAACAATACATTCTCAAAAAACTTTTATTGTCCCCATTGCTGGATAAACAACGATTGCTGATGTTCACATGAAATATACTACCAATATCAACAATCATGTTAAACCAAACGAAATCTGTACCCTATGGGAGTGCTAGTGGAGTGGGTTAGGGCAAGTTTCACTTTCTTATAAACAAAGATACTGAGACTTCACAATACACAGCTGTACAGATGTCAGACTTTTCATTCACACATGCTCTGTAATCAAGAACTCAAATAGACAGTTTTAAGCTCTGGACTCAAGCCAATGTGGTTCATGTTTTGTCTCTACAAGGCCTATATTTTATTTTGATTGTCTTATAAGGTTTTCATAAATTTTGAATTATGAAAAACTGACCACATAATAGCCTCCAAATACCTTGTAATATATGCAATCTTTTACCAAGTAGATTAAAAATATGTGGTGTTCATTTGGTAACTGGAATGTTCTTAAAGTCTAGAAATAATGTGTTTTTGTAAAGAAAAGAAAATCCAGGTTCCATTTTAGTTGTCTTTTAAATGAAAACTCATGAGAAATAGGAAGTAACAGAATGTGTTAAATTATTTCTTCTGTTACAGCACAATCCTACATCAGATTTTAAATATAAAAGAATAGGCAAAGAGATAATAGCACTGACTTCAGTTCTAACACAAATAAGGCAGGAAATTGGGTAAAATCAGTTTTTTCTCTAATCTTATGTGAAAAAAATGTGTCATGTGGCAAACCCATATGAATCCAATCTGTTTGGTTTATTCATTCCTGCAGTGACATTCAGACTCCAAAATTTGTTTCAGAAACCTAGTCAGTATTTCACTGCCATCATATAGACTATAGAATATGTGGTAAGGTATGAGAAAACTCTGCACCTCAAAAAAATAGTCCCAATTGAAACAGGTTGTTGATCACATATCTTTCTCTCTCTTCAGAAACCTACGGCTGTTTTCTGTCTTTCAACTCACTCTCCAGAAAGCCACATTTTTCTCTTCTGTCTTAGTCTGTTCAGGCTGCTAGAAAAAATACCATAAACTGGGTGGCTTATGAACAACAGAAATTTATTTCTCACAGTTTTGGAGACTGTGATGTCCAAGATCGAGATGCCAGCAGATCTGGTATGGGAGACTCTTTCTTGAGTCACAGATGTGGAACCTTTGGCTTTGTCCCCATGTTCTAGAAGGGCCAAGGCAGCTCTTCTGGCTCTGTTTTTGTAAGGGCACAAATCCCATTCATGAGGGCTCTGCTAATTATCTCACAAGGGCCCCACCTCCTAACACCATCACGTTGCTGATGAGCTTTCAACATATGAATTTGGGGAGAGACACAAACATTCAGACCATAGCATCTTCTATTCACCACAGATTGAAAAAGAAGAAAAATAATTAGTGTCTTACAAATAAATTTCTCTCCATGCATCCCCACCACATCAGGACATGACCCCAACTTTCTTTGCTACTCATTGATCTCTCATGATTCTCTCTTGCCCATCTCTCCAGCCTCATCTCCTCTCACACATGCACTCTCTGCTGTAACAAATGGTGGGCAGGTTCCCAAATGCACTGGGCCCCATGACTTCCCACCTTTGCCCATGTTATTTTCTCTGTCTGGGACCCCTCTGCATTTATCCACTCCTCTCCACACTCCACTCTTGCTCATCCTCTCTGCATTCTAATACCTCCTCCTTTTTGACATATCAAGAATTGCCTACTCTAGGAAGCCCCTCCAAGACCAAGCTAGATTCCTCTCACGGTATTCCTACATGTGCTGTTGGAGCCCTTACCAAAGTTTTGCACTAGGAGTGTTTGTTAGCTTGTCTTTCTTCTTGACCAGACTGTGAGTTTCTTAAGGACAAGGGCTTACCTCATTCTTCATTGCATGTCCAGAATCTTATCCAGCATTTAATATATACTATATGTTCACTCAGTATTTGTTCAATCAATCAATAGGTTTTCCATTAGTAGAGTGAATAAGGTACATTTTTTTAGAACAGAATCTGAAAAACAAGTGAGAAAAAGTGGGACATCTTTGCTTAAGATAAAGATGTTTTGACTGGAACCACCTTTAAAACTGCATCTATTTGGGTCCTTTTAGTGTTCTTTATGAAACAGGATTATTAATTCTCAGATCCAAAGAAAGGGGGTCTAGTTACCAGAGAACAAAACAAATTGGTATAAAAAGGACTTTCTCATAAGAGAATGCAAAATCATAGATCCTAAAGACAATATTATGTTGAAATGTCTCTATAGCTTCCAAATACAGATATGTATAATGTCATATGATTAAAACAGTATGTGTCAAAGGCAGAAACAGGATTTCTAGGTTTTTGGTGTTCTTGGTACTCTGACAAAATATTATATTGGTATACAGTCTCTTGACAAGTATTATCTCATCTCCTTTCCCAAGGAAATTTAAGATTTAAGATGTTTATTCTGCAAGATATTTGGAGATAAGTCTTTCCCCATGAAACCATCATCACAATCAATGCCATAAAGTTATCTATCACCTCCAAAAGTTTCCTCTGACCCCTTGATTTTGTTTTGTTTTGTTTTCCTTTTGTAGGTAAAAGCATTTAGTGTAAGCTCTACCCTTGTAGCAAATTTTTAAGTGTAAAATAACTATATTGTTAATTATATGCCTTATGTTGTACAGTACCTCACCAGAACTTATATTACAAGACTGAAACTTTGTACCCATTGATTACACCTCCCAATCACTCCTTTCCCCCCAGCCCCTGACAACCACCATTCTACTTTCTGCTTCTATGAGTTTGACTATTTTAGATTGCATGTATAAGCCAGATCATATAGTATTTGTCCTTTTACGGCTGGCTTATTCTACTTAGCATAATGTTCTCCAGGTCCATCCATGTTGTTGCTAATGACAGTAATAGGCTGTATAATATTCCATCATATGTATATACCACCTTTTCTTTATCCATTCATCAGTCAGTGGACATTGAGGTTGTTTCTATATCTTAATTATTATGAATATGCTGCAATAAGCATGGGAGTGCAAATATCTCTTCAAGATTTAGATATGAGTTCCATTGCATGTATATGATGAAGGGGGATTATTGGATCAATTTCTTTCCTATTTTGAAAGTAAGGCCCCCCCCCTGAACATTTGTACAACTGAAGTGCTTCTTATACTTGGAAGTCAAGCTATTTGTTGGAAGGATAGAGAAAAAAAACTAGTGCTTAAAAAGAAATCTAAGTTTGGAGAGTAGATCACTACTAATGGCTATATTAATTCAAGGGTTACTGATACTCTAAATACATTTTTTAAAGTTATTTGATCAAGTCAAAACAGATGGTTTGATGACTTTTTAGGAAGTATTAACAAACCTAGTTAGAGACCCAGTCTGAATGAACAAGTCACCATGGTATGTGGAATATTGAAAATTCACTGCCAGATTTATGGCTTGTTTCTGGATGTTTCGTTCCTATTTGTTTTATTGTGTTAAAATAGTGGGAAATTGGTAGCCTATTGGACCTGATAGCAAACTATGCGTTAGCAGGACCAGCATCAGGGTGCTGTGGTTTATTTTAGGAGACTGTGTAGTCTGCCCAGCACAAAGTGGTCTAATGAGAAGTCAGTTGGCTAAGACATTCTGATGGTAGGCCCCAGAGCTCACTTGAATGAGTAGAGTAGGAAGGATAAAAATGTCATCTTGGCTAGTTGGCCTACCAGTTGATTTAAAAAATAAAAAACAAAAAACATGTGCAGTATATTTTAGCAAAGTTTGATATTTTGAAGGGGGCAGAAATATAGCATACTTTGGGATAGTAAACCTGGATTTTTGTCTCTTTCCTGATTTTATCTGTTTTCCCCCACCCTTCTGTCCCTCCTTCTCTCCTTCTTTTATGCTCAGAACCAATAGAAAACATATATTTTTTCTCAATTTTTTTTTTTTTACTTAATAACAACAGTGACATAAACAACGATTAGACTCTTGAATGCTGGCCATAATCTAGGTCAATACCCTCTCCCTTGGAGTTACCTTAGAATTAGGTTCTTATCCCTTCCCAGCCCTTTCTCTGTTAAAATAGGGATTTTAATTTCATTCTGAAGAACTAGGACTACTATCCTCAGTCACTTTTCATTTTCTTCTTTGTATTCCCCATACCCCTGCCATTGCCAAACAAACCGATTACCTCAGTTTTTGTTTTTTCTTTTAGATTTTTTAATGTAGTAACTGAAGTTGGATTGCTCAGAAGGCTGATACTCTGAGCACCAGAATGACTTGAGATATAGAATGGCTTGAGTCAATTTCTGGGTGTTTTGGACCACATATGTCGGTTTTATAACCTGGCATTCATAATAGATCACTTCCTAACCTAACCGGCTCTGGCCCATATTAAAAAGTTACTATCATAATTACTGGTTACCACATGTACTCACAGCATGAAGTTTAGTAGCCTGAAAGAAAATTTCCAGAGGCATTATAATAAAGAAATTTAATTAGGAGTTCACGTTGGCTCAGGAATATTATGTACAGCGTTGATCTATAGTGTAGCTAATGAATTCATTATGCTGCATATATAAGTGATTTGTTAGTACATTGGCCAATGAGAGTGAAACCTGTCTCAACAGGAATGTTGCAAGAGGCAAGGCAGTGAAACTTTCATCTCCACTGAGAGTGAACCAACTTGCCAAATCTGGATCATCAATCATATTAAATGTGTTCAAAACAAATCATACATCTTCCACAGTTCATTGTATTCATCAGCATTTTCAGAGTCAACAGTCCAAAGTAGTCACCTTTGGCCAAGTTTTCCACTGCTTGTGGGTTGGGCAGTCTGCCTCAGCTGTCTTTCTTAAGGCTATGTTCTCAGGTTGTTGTACTCCATGGGCCAGTTTCAGTCAAATCCGAAAGGACAAAAGGGCAGTCTTGTTTTTGTAAGAGATGACATTATATTATGACTTCAAAATTGTCTTAAAAGTCAAACGTTGTCTAAAAAGTTTCTCAAAATTACTTAGAGTTTGAATGCATGAATTTGCCATTCACATACTATATGGACACTCATTATATAGTCACAGAAGTACAGTAAGTATCACTTATGTGAGCGTATGTGTGTATGTAGTGTGTACTAAAGGGGGGAGTAGGGCGGGAAAGAATGCCCAAATATGAAATAATAGAATTATTGATTGTCACTATTCTGATTGCCTTTTTTAAAAAATGCTTTATTTGGTCATAATTTCAAACATGCTCGAAAGCTTTATGGATAGTACAAAGAAGACATACATTCACCCATTGTCAACATTCTCCCTCATTTGCATCATCATGCTTCATTCTTTTTGTACATACACATACATACACACACACACATAAACACACACACACTATTTTTTTCCTCTGAACCACCTGAGAGAAGGCTGCACACATCATGGCACTCTATCCTCTCAATGTGTACCTCCCAAGAAAAAGGACACTTTTCTATAGAACTAAGGTATAGGCTCAAATATCTGATTACCTTTGGACTTTATAGCATGACTTATTATTCCTTTTTACCTCAAGTACTAGCTCAGATACTGTACTGTATAATGAGCAGCTCACCTATTAGTTTGGGGACAGCTCAGATGTCTTGGGGAAAAAAGTCATATCATTAACATTTTAAATTTTGCAAGTATAACAATGATACAAATATGTTAGTATATTAAAACTATACAATACATCAATATATGGGAAATAACTGAGTGCTGGTTTTAGGGAGAATAGAAGAGCTATAAATGGAGATTCTCCTTAATTAATGAATCTTATCTAGTTAGTGATCCATCTTACTGATGGTTTTATAGCTAGCTAGCATTCATTAGGACAGCCAGAACATCTTGTCTTTCTGTATTTTTTTATTTCATCATATTATGAGGGTACAATTTTAAGGTTATGTATATTGCCCCTGCCCCCTCGCCCCCCCTTGAGTCAGAGCTTCAAGCATGTCCATCCCCCAGACGGTGCGCATCAGACTCATTATGTATGTATATACCCATCCCCTCCTGCCCCCTCCCATCTTTCCAAGACCAGATAAATGTTATTCCTATATGTCCACTTAGGCGTTGATCAGTTAATATCAATTAGATAGTGAGTACATGTGGTGCTTGTTTTTCCATTCTTGGGATACTTCACTTAGCAGAATGGATTCCAGCTCTATCCAGGAAAATACAAGAGGTGCTATATCGCTGTTGTATCTTATAGCTGAATAGTACTCCATGGTATACATATACTTTTTATCCTATATTTCCTCTTATGATCAGATAATTCCAGGTTCTGAAAAAGCTAAGTAGCTTCTACTTACACAATGCCTTTACCTCCTTCCCTGACAGTATGCAGTGGAGAAGTAGAAAGGGCACATTGACGATGGTGAATTGGGGCCTGGAAGGAGTGGGGTCCAGTGGGTAATCATCCTGACACTGTCCCACAGCCATCCCTTCACCAAAGTAGGTGTTGGTAGGTGTCTCCCCATTATGATCCTTAAAGCTGTTTTATATTTCCTATCTTAATTTTTTTTTAAATGCAGGTTTACCCTGCTGTGAACAAATAGAACTAAGATTTATGTTTCATAATCTATGCAGCTAATTTTGCTAGCTAACATATTTCTGATAGTTGCAATTTTTTCCCAAAAGGAGCTTGAGTGTGCCTATCCCTCTCTACCCAGTATATTTAACAATATTTCTATGCGTTGGGGAATCTGAGTGAAAATGACAGTGTTTCAGGGATTTAGAATGGGCAGCAAGATTCTCTGTAAGAGGAAGGCATGATGCTGGAGCAATTTATGACAGCAGGGTTCCCTGATAACTGTGGCGAACACTTCAGAGACATAGTCCTCCAAAGTCATCCACAAGGCTGACTCTGACAGTGAAAACACATAGTGGGCCTTGAATGTATAAATAACACATTTACTACTGCAGGCAAACTCTTCATTTATTCATTCACAGATTTATATTGAGGAATTCTGTTCTAGGAGCTTGGGATTTGGTAATAAATAAGATAGCCATGGTCTATAACCTCATAGAGCTTACCCATAAACTGTTTTGTTTTAAAATGTTGTACGTTCAGAAGTGTTTGTGCTCTGACCATACGACCGCAACATGTCATTCTATAAACCTTTCGGGCCTGACTGGAAGCCACAAGAATTTAGCTTTAAAGCTATCAGATTTGCAGGAGAGAACATTGGCTTTAGATGAAAAATCATAGCAAGAAATAATTTTGAAAAGACGCGCCAATTTTTAATGATTTAATAGGAACAGTGTGCTTGTGAGACTATTAAGAAGGAATATGTGGACATCCATATGTTCAAGTGTCTAAATGAATAGGGGAGGGAGCCTGGGGGAAGGAGAGCCTCCCAGCAATGGGGACAGTGTTCTTCTTCAGGGCGGGGAGCACACTTGTTGGTTACGCACAGTGGCTTCCAGGCTGGGAAAACAAATATCTGAAGCCTAAAGGAAACTCCAGAATGGTTCTCATGGCTTTGTTTGGCAGATTTTCTAAAAAGCATTGCCAGATAGTTCTGGGGTAAGCTGTTACCAAGCAATCTATTACTGCACAACATATTCAAATCACGGTAAACTGAAAGCAAGTTGTCCAATGCCCAAGTCTCATCCTGGCCTATGGGAACACACTTCTTGTTGGTAAGACAAACTAGGGTCCTAAATCATGAATAAATATGAGTTTTTTGTTATTGGCGTTTATATTAGTTGGGATTGCATTTGGCTATAAACACAGAGATTTAAAATAGAAGTGGCTGAAACAAGACAGATATTTCTCTCTCATGTTCAGATCTGAAAGTAAGCAGTCCAGAGCTAATATGCCAACATTATTCCACAGTGTCTTCAAGCACATATGCTCCTTCCATCTTGTTGCTTTGTTAGATGCAGCCTCTGTACCCAAATTCAACTTATGGTCCAATATGGCTACTCCACCTCTAGCCATCAAAGTCATAGTCTTGCTAGTAGGAAAGCAAAAAAGAATAAAGACAGGCAGATAGAAGATACATGGCAGATATCATTTAAGGAGAGTTCCTAGAACCTCCACATAATACTTCTACTATCAATCCGTTCACCAGAACTTAGTTATGTGGCAACACCTGTCTACAAAGGAGTCTGGAAATTTTCTTCTCTTTATGGGGCAGTCATATTCTTAGATGAAAAGCGGGATTCTAGTACAACTGATGAAGGAAAGCATCAATAGTAAGGGACAGTTTCTGCTACAATGTTGCCTACTAGTAATGTTGCATGTAGTCTGCAGCAATCTATTTGCAATGTAATTTATAATATGATCATTTACCATATGAGCTTAGTAGCTATTGTGTTCAGGAAAGTTGTGTTAGCTTCTGTTAGAATCCAGCCTGATGCCATAGCTGACTCCTGTGGTCCCAGATATTCAGGAGGCTGAGGCAGGAAGAAGCCTTGAGGCCAGGAGTTCAAGATTCTGCTAGACTATTTTACATGCTCTAGGTAAGGACCTAAAGATAAAATGTGCTAGACAAATTAATTTTAATGGCACATGGCACATGGCAACCTCAAAGCTTGCATGTTCATCTGGCAGTGGGGAAAAAAGAAATCAATTGTACAAAATAAAAGTAGTTTGAGTTCCGAAAGCTGTTTGATGCTCTTCATGTTCTTACCAACTAATACCCACGTCTAAATTTGAATCCCAGGTACATTTTGACCTTATCATAGAGAGTCCTATAGTCTCACATGAGAATTACTGTGCTTGTTCTAACAAGATTATGTTCCAGCAGGCTTGCCAAAATTTGATAGCTACAAATAGGGAGCTCTGAAAGTAGAGAGGTGGGGGAGGTAATTTCTTTTAATTCTACTGCAGTGTCTTGCATTAAGGTAGACAATGTTACCACTTTGCTGCCACGAGGCAGACATGGCACTAAATAGGAAGAATGAGCAATCACAGAGCCCCACTGATTTAATTTCCAGCGGGGTTTATAGAAGTACCAAAACATGATGTAGCCAAATGTTCCTAGAAGTATGAAGTAATTTAATTTGTTCCATCATTACAAGAAATTAAAGCCAAGCACAATTACATCCTAGTAGTAAAAAGAACCTGTTAAATTGCCATTGTTATTGACTGAATGAAGTGAGTTTTCTGATTACCTTGACCAGCCACATTTTAATTTTTGTCTGTCCGTTTGTTCCAAATCACATTAGAGGACCTTAACTGATTTTGACAAAATAAGCTACATTATTACGGTGCAGTTTAACCTGAAAAGCTTCAGTTTAATTACTAGATTAGAGCTTTCCAATGAGTGTGTCTTCTAGATTTCAGTGAATTTAGGGATGCAACTATTAGGGATTCTTTTTTTGTTTGTTTGTTTGTTTGTTATTTGAGTAAGAAATCCAAGATTAAATGATAGTCTTAAATTTAGAGAAATGGTTTTTTTTTTTCTTCCACTAAGAGTCTCTCCAGAGACAGGTGTCTGTTCTTTCAGGAATGGGCTCACGCCTCCTGAAGTCGGGATTGAGAGAACTGCCGTCACAGAGGAAAGCCCCTGGCAGCGTGTGGAACCCAGACTTCCACAGGGAGGGGAGTCGGGTGGCTAAGTGGTGTACAATCAACTCTCCCCTAAGTAGGGTGTCCATACAATTTAGCGTCCAAACCAGGGAACTTTTTAGAGTGAAAGGCAATGCTATTCATAATTACACTGCTATGACAGACATAAACCTGATGAGTTTCAGGCTAGTTGGGAACAGGGAGCAATAGATACCTAGACAAATAAATGTAACAGTATTTATAGGTACCCAGAGAAGAAAAGTCTCTATAGGACACTAGGAGGAAAAAATGGAGATAAGATCCACTCTACCAGGAATTTCTCTCCCCTGGCATAAGAGTTACTCTAATCATGTGGTATCTCAGAACACAAGGGTTACAAGTCCTTTGAACCACACTCATAATACTCTAACAGTCTGGTTATTGATTCTCAGGTGAATTAGAAACTATGGAAACATTACAGAGAGGCAGCCCTAATGAGAAGAATGTTCCTTTTTTAGTTCAATTCAATTCACCAAAAATGTATTGGATACCTTGTACGTGACAACGAATGTTTAGCATCAGAGATCAAAAAATGAATTCAATATGGTCCCAACCCTGGACCAAGTTCAGTCTAGTAGTAAACACATCATTGTGATTGGATGGTTAGTGATTAAATGACTTGAAGAGTTAACTTCTGATTTGGCTTTCATGCGTCAAACATAATATTTGCCAGTCTCTGTCTTTAGGGGGAACTCCTGCTGGGCGGTAACTTGGATTTTTCCCAGTCTCCTATTAATGCTAGACAATACGGCAAAATAAACAGGCTGAGCAGGCTGTTTTGGTGAGATTCTTTTAACCCAGCAGTCCTTGTTTTCCAGACTGCTAATTTATTTTTTTCCACCAGGAAAGCCCTGTCTGAGTTGTTCTGATCAAATCAGCAAAGACAAGCTACAGAGATTTAGGCTATCTGGGCTAAAAAGGTTTGCTTATTTAATTAGATGAATAATTGGAGAGCTCTTTCCAGGATTACTATTCGTAATCAATATTGATAAAAACTGGAAAGACTATCTCAGTCAGCCAGTTTTGGATATCAGACTTTTGGAGAAAAGTGAAGCATCACAGTGAGCTGGGAATAATCCAAAAAATCCTGACACACTGTACGTGCCTGTATGTAAAATCCATCATCATAGTAACTTTCTAAGCACTTAGTATTTTTCAGCCACATGCAGAATCCTATTTAATCTTTAAAACCACTCCATTCTGTAGGTATTCCTTTCCCTATTTACAAATTAGAAAACAAGCTTAGGTAAGTAAATCAGATTTTAGGAGGGTCTCAGGCTAGACAGTGGCCAAGCTCAGGTTTGGAAATAAGGACTGCCTTATTCTAAAAACCCTTCTCTTGAATTTCAGTTCTTATAAGGCCCTCCTCTAGCTCAGCATATCCCAGCATTTGGTCTGCTTAAAGATTAAGAGGAACAAGGATCCACCAGCCTGGTTTCTGAAGAAAGGAATGAAGGAGGCAGAGCTGGATCGAACCAAACAAATTATTTTCCACTGCCAGTTTTGCCATGAAGGAGAATTATGCTAGCAATGGTTACTTGTGCTGATGAATTCATTTCTAAATATTTATTTTCCCCCAAAGAGTACAGGATCCCTGACCCACAGGGCCCAGTTCATGGGGAGGAGGAAGAGGCAGGCAAAGGGAGCAATAAGTGGGGAATTCAAGCTGCAAAATTTAATTGAGCTCTCAAAAGGGCTGGGTGCTCTTCACCCCTTCATCTGGCAGCCTCAGTTCTTCCCCTCTGCCTTCCACAATTGTCACTTTGTCCTTTTTAAACATTGTCTTCTGAATGCTGTCAGCTTTCAGTTGATTGAATTTCTGCACTTTTGAAGACTCATGCCTATTCTTTCCTCATTTGCCCTAGTAGTTGTAGCTCACTACCTCCTTCTTATTCTCGCTCCAAGGCTTCTACTTCAGAGAATTTGGAAAATTAGAGAAAAAAAGACTGTTTTGTGCTTGACGTCTAGTGCCATGAGCTGGTTCTCACCCTATCTGAGCCACTAGACCTACTCTTCCTGTGGTTCACACACTGTTCCTTGTAACCCAGCCAAACTGGCAAACTCTGATCATGAGTCACCCAGTGGAGGTGACATGGGCATCTTCCCCAGGAAGCATGGCTGGATCCTCTAAGCTTTTCTGACCTGTGCATGCCTCTGCCATAGCACACATGAGTATCACTGCCATTGTTCATTTGTTGATCAATACCTCTAGATCATAGACTCCTTGAAGCAAGTACTCTTCTCAACTAAGCTCTGTAAGTTGAGCACCTCATATAATATCAGGCTTCTGGTATTACCAACAGGGTTCAACAAGTATTTACTGAGAAGTAATGAATCAAGCCAAAGTTTAAGTAGACAAAGATGAATCAAGTAACAACCTCTGGCTTCCCAACTTTGTTCATGGAAAAGGCTCACCCCCAGGTAAAACCCAAACACGTGAAATATGTGAATTCCCTTCAACTTCTCCTGAGTGTGTCCCACTCCCTCCAGCTGGAGTCTTCTTGTCCTTCCTGTGTAGACCTATGAAAGGCAGGGATTGAATGGATGGAGGGGAAGAGGGAAGAAAGGTGCAGATGATCAAGGGACAAAAACAAAAATCCCAGCATGACCAAATACTCAGAGATGGGACTTGGAGGAAACTTGCTGATAATAGATGGAGGTAGAAGTGGGGTCAGCAACAGGGGATAAAGGAATGCCAGAAAGGGGGAAAACAGCTGGGTTTGCCAGAAATACATTTTTAAGGTTTTAAGGGCTAGAAAGGAATATAAGGGCCAATTAGAAAGATGTCTTTTTCCTATTCATTTGCCAATGAAAGGATAAGGATGTATGGTGGTCTCTGGGAGACAGTGCTACCTGATTGGTTGAGTCATAGGTAATTGTTAGGTCAAAAGGGTCAGATATTTTTGGTGAGGCCACATTCCTCACAGCATGTCTCATAGGGGTCCAGTTGGCCCAGGAACAGCTGAAATCATTTGGCCAAAACCATTCCTTAGAAACTTTTGGAACCAGGAAAGGAATCTGTGCCTTTTGACTCCAAATCAAACAGTCTTTCGGTGACCCTATGTTAGCATTTTAGATTCCAGAAACTCTTCTTTATTTCTCTGTCTTGAAATGTCAAGCTCCTTATGGGCTTATCTAAAATGCTACTCTCAGGGAGGTTTCCATCACTAATGCTAGGCACTGTTGATATTAGAGGGGCAAACTGGCTGCTAAGACCGATAGATTTATTTTGTTTGTCCCTTAAAATGTTTAACTTTTAAAAAAAATTAGTTATTAAAACTTTTAAAACATAAATTTTCCCTTTAAAAATTCAAATATGGGTAATTTTTTGAAAACTCTAAAGACCTGGCAACAGTTGGCTAGCATTCCAGCAATCTGCTCTGCCCTCCACAGTCCCACCCAGTGTGCCCAAGTCCCCACCAGCCTTGTCATTCATTCATTCACATGATCTGCCTGGCTCCTACAGGCATCTTAGTGAGTGATCCTTGCTTTATGTAGTCAGCTCGTAAACTTATAGTGCCCTGAGAAAACTCACACATGTGTAGTGAAACAATTTACAAAATATATTTATAGTAGACAGCTCAAATCTTATTATGTGATCTATTTAATTCTCAGTTGAAGTACAGGAGTAGAGAGAGAGTTTTTATTACAAAAAGGGTGGAAGAGAGAAGAGGGAAACAACAATTATTAAGCTAGGTGATGTCTTACCAGAGTGTTTTCAAACTCACTGATATATTTCAAAATCAATTTGGCATGTCACAATCAATATTTTTTAAAATTAAGTAAAATAGAAAACATCAGAGTGAATCATACATAGAAAGGGTAAATATACTTTCATGTTAAGTTCTATTTCAATTCTTTATATACTGAATCAAATATATATCTGTGTGTGTGTGTGTGGTTATATACTGTTTCAATTATATATAGATTTCCTTTATATTGTATATATATAATAGTTTTTGGTTGGTTTCATTGAAGTTGAAATGCATGGTTTGTTAAACAAAGACTATAAACAAATTTTGTCATGACTATTATGTATATAACACACAGAAGTTGCTTTTAATAGTAGTCCACACTCCCATCCCTTTGTAAACACAGATATCAAAACACTCTTCTACATATTTTTTATACTGCTAGGAATCAGCATCCACATGCCTTCAAAAATGAACAAAATTAACAATAGTATTCATTGTACCTCCTACTTTAAATAAATCTACTGGGTCATAGTATATTTTTTACTGTAGTTCACTGATAAAAAAAAAAAGTTTATAAGCCACTGACTCTTCTCATGCAATCCTCCCCAAAGCTCTGTGTGAGTAGAGTTTGAGGCTTCAGAAGAAGATGGTGGTCTTCACAGGAGTTGAAGTTCCCCATAAAGTTCACTTTTTCTCCAAGGTCATGAAGATTGCCAAGTCCAGGTAGCTAGGGCCTTAAGTTGATGAAGAATGAACACTTTTAAAATGGACGAGTATAATTGTTATGTCAACAAGGACAAATTTGAAAAACAGAATATACAGATTGAAATAAGAATATAGACTTAAATATCCAGAAGCTTCTTCAATGGTTAAATTTATGATAAAAATGTATATAACTGGAATAAATAATTCCAAGTAAAATAACACATGCAATGAGCATAGCCGTATTAGCAAAAATGGAAAAATTCATAAAATTTAATTCAGCAACTTAAAAATTGTCCTTCAAGAGTTAAGGTATATAATGCTGCTTGAAGAAAATATGAAGTCACCAGAAGGACACACATGCAATAATTAATTTTAGTAAATCTCAAACTTGTCTTAAATCAAAAACCTTCTAATCATATTAATGTCTTAATTATCACAATGCAGAATGTCTATACATTAAATAATTCTAGCTAGTAAATAGGCCATGGAGATTTATGCAAATACATATGTATATAGAATGTATGTGTGCCCATTATGTTTTCACATAATGGGAAGAAATATTGTTTTTCTTCTATCAAAGAGCTGTCATTTAAGCATAAAGATGGACTACTCAAAATAAAGTTTGGGCTTACAAGATCAGGGCATGGCAAGAATTGTCCAGATTGCTCTGCAATGATATATGTTTCCAAAAGCTCATCTTAGGGATGAAAAAATCATAAATGGCATGGTTTGTGCCTCTTGCTTACCAATATGACTTCAGTTTAAATTATTTAAAGTAGAAGGTACCATTCATATTGTTGCTAATTGTGTTAATTTTCAGAGAGGTGAAAGGGCTAACTATTAGTATCAAAAATAGGTAAAAGATTGTTTTGATTATATTTTTAAAAAGAAATGGGGAGGAGATGGATTGCTGTTACAAGCAGCTGTTCTGTGTTACATGCATCAGATGATAAATATTTATATTTTCAAACAAATCATGCATATAAGTTGAAATGAAACCAACAAAAGGGAATAAGGTTATGGATACATGACTTTTAGATTTAAGTTAGTTTTAAAATTAAAATAAAATGTGGAAAAAATAGCCTGGAGTCCATCTTCTAAGGATGTGTTTTTAGCCCTATTTTACAAAAAGGGAAAATTGAGGTACACAGAAGTTAAATGATTTGCCCAAATTTGCCACATGGTTACTAAGTTGCAGAGCCATCATTTGAACCTCAATCCTCAATGTCATGCACTTTTATTGCTCATAACTGTCATAGTAGGCAACTAAAATGGATACTTCCCGAACTCCTTGCTTATTGTTGTGTCTCTGGACTACTACAGTGGCTTCTTAATCTCCTTCCTTCTCTCTTCTCCATTTTATCCTCGTGGGCTCCCAGTGCACTTATTCAATTCCCACAATATCCATTAGCTCAAGGCCACACATTTAAGTATTCAACTCCATTTCCCTTCTCCTCCCTGGAAGGAATCTATTCCACCTAAGCCATTTACCACCCACACATGTAACTTTTATTCAGGCTCCAGACATTTCTTCTACCTGAAAAGAATGCCAGCTGACTCCCTCCTCCCATAGCCACTCAAACCACAGACTTCCTTGAAAACCTACATCCAGATTCACCTTCTTTCTGTAACTCAGCACATTTAGCTACCGTCCATACCTCCCTCTCCCTGCTCTGAACTATAGCAGTACTCCCAGGCTGAAAGATTTATGTGCCACCTTACACTGTAAGTTCCTTCCCAGGCTCAGGCCACTGAATCTTTCATGTTCTTGTATTTCATAGCAACTAGCACATCAGAGAGGCTTAATAAATATGTATGGATTTTTTTTTTTTTTTTGACTGCTTTCTTTCTGGGAGCAAAGAAAGAGAGAAAGAAAAGAAGGAAGGGATAGAGTAAGATTACTCTGACCATTTCCCAACAGTATATGAAGTCAGGAGAAAGGTAAAGAAAATGTGTTTAGTGCAGATTTCAAACATGTGTAAGAGTCTACAGAACACATGTGTTTATGGTTTGGACTCACCTGACATATAGGTATAGGTGTAGGACAAAATTTTTTTAGGTATTCTTCAAAAGATTATGGTTGTTGTATGAAAAAAAAATATTCCAAAGTCAAATAAGTTTAGATAATGCTTGTTAAATGACATTAAATAGGTTTCTTTGCTATACAACTTCTAGCTTTTAGTAGGTTCATGCCCATTAGACATCACTGCAGAGAGGCTACATATACATTTCCCAAGCTTGTTGGAGTACAGAACCTTATTAGTAAGGAGAATCTTTTAGGGATAATGTTGATTGGAACATTATTTGGGAAATGTTTGGAACGATCCTCCCAGTAACCTCATCAAGTGATGCTCTGTCATTAACCATTGACATATCCTATATATGTTTTTCATACACAGTGAATTTGCATAATTTGGTGTGGTCTTTTGAAGGTTATTCTAGATTTTAGATTGTTCACTTACATTCAGTTCAGAACTTGTTAATGATTGAGGGTTGATGCTGATGATAGGAAAATAGTAATTGTTTTAGGATTGAGAACCTGTAAAAAGGAAGGAAATACTCATGTATTAACTACCTTATTGGAGATCGACTTATTTACACAACTCTGTAAAGTGGGTTAGTATAGTTACTATTGATTGAATGTGACATACAGTCCTTGGGACTTTATATTTCATATGCATTTCTCATAAACATTCTGTAACTCCTAACTTATACAGTGGGCTTGGGTCTTTAAATGGCTATTTTAAGACAACACAGAAAAATAGCAGAGCTGGAGTTCAAATTTTGGATTATTCAAAAGTCCATGTTCTTTCTGATCTGTAACTTTACTTCCCATGAGGAACTCTTTAGGTTGTACATCTTTGCATCCATATATAAGAGATTTCTTATCCAAATCTAAATCTCCCTAGATATTCTTGTATAACTATAAAACTAATTTTTCTTATTTAAGTTTGTGTATGGCACCCATTCATATGCAAGTGGATAAGCCAAGTATACCTGACATAATCTTGAGTTTTGAAATTTATTCTATAATACATATATGTTTATCAAATGCAGAATTATCAGCAGGCCAATATAACTTCTCATATATGTTTCTTATAACAAAAGTAAGGAGACTAAAAATTGGACATAAGAAATTACCCTTCTGAGACTCTGTTCATAGCCTGTTTAAAAGGGCCTAGTCTTTTTTGAAAACCTGTTATTTTTTTTTAACTCAAACTTCAATGCCTTTAAATTGAATGAATATCTCTTTGGCATTAATTGTCCTTATAGTGAGAAAGGGTAACTGCTAAGCAAAGACTTATGAGAAATTGAAAAAAGATGAAGAAAGAAGACAGCAGAGATAACTGATTCTGAATAGAAGATTCTGGGGCAGTGCTGATTAAAACAATTACTTTCTCTTCTTCATTCAGAAAGCAGTTCTTAACTTGGAGTCCTTGGTGACTTCAGTGAAGTCAGTGAACACTTTTAGAATGAAAAATATTGGTCATACTGAACTTTTGTTCACTTTTCAGGGGATGCTTGCATCAGATGTACCTTTAGTGCAGTCATCTGTTTCTCCCAAACCTCATACCTGTATATCAATGGATTTATTTAAAATTTCAACTAATTTTGTAAAGTTTATTCTCTTTGTATAGGCAGTTCATAGAGAAGAATAGTATATAGAATATCTTCCCTTCAGTGAGACACCATGGTCTGCTTGACAAGTTCTAAGTGCTCGCAATGTTAATTCCTGATACTGTTTTAAAAAAAAGAAAAAAAAGCAAAGTTTGAAAGCAAGAGATTGAGAATAAGAGATAGAGATGACTAGATCTAAACAGCCATATCTAGGACAGTATTACCATTTGAATCTTACTTGGAAAGAAATATTCTTATTTGATAGCAAACAAGCATACTTATTGGTTAATCACTCACAAATACATGTGGAGTCCCTGTAAAGGTCAGGAATTCTAGACATGTATAGAAAGGCCTAGAAATAAATATTAAAATAATATAAGAAATATTATAGAGACTGTAGGCAGCAAATTGTGTCCAGGTGGAAGAAGTGGCTAAGAAGGGCAGCCTTAGATGGCATAGTCTTAGATGGGAATAAAAGTGAAATTGGAAAGGTATTGAAAATCCAGTTGGAAAAAAGCCTATGTGAACACAAGAAGTGTAACATTAATAAGGAGAAGGGAGCTTGGGCAGCAGATTCTTGAGCAAAGGAGTGACACATTAACAAGATATAAGGAAGATTATTCTGACTTTCTAAATTGGACTTGGTCAGAAAAAAATGAACCCCAAAAGATCCAGTAGTAGGCCATTGCATGAATCTAGAAATATATAGATAAGGATCTGCCCAAAGGTGGTAATTACAGAAATTGGTAAGTCAATTGGCAAAGTATTAGATGGGAATATGGTTGGGGCAGGAGTGCAGATAAACAGAGATAAGTGTAAATATACTCCTACACTTTCTACACTTTCTTGTCAATAGCTTTATTTCTTAGAATATGTCTGTTTCAAGTACTAAAACATCCATCCATAGCTGGTATACAGTTGAGCTAAACATACAGAATTCCAGAATTGTAGTAGTAGACGGGACTTTTGACAGCATCTAGTCAGCTCAGGAATTCCCTCTACAATAATAGCTCACACTATCCAGGTTAACTAATAGTGGACAACCTTAAGACCCATATCCAACCCAGACAGCAGGATCAGAAATCAGAGAATGAGTGAATCTTGGAGCTGGGTAGGCACTAGAGATCATCTACTCAAATTCTATTTTCTTTAGAAAATGCTTTGTGCAGTCATTGACAAAGATAAGAGACACAAAGACTATGTTATACCCTAAGGTTGATTGTATATGATGGAAACAAAGATACCTTCTTAACAATCCCACCACAGGAATAAAATTGATTCCCAAAGTAACAAGAGTATGCAAATAATATACATAGTTCTAATACTTTTTTAAAAGCCTGCTTGCAATTTTTTTTATTGTTACTTTATTGAAACACCTTTTCATACAATAATTTCCACATTAGCATTCTTTAACACCCTCTTAGGTCTTGTGTTGTTGGATTATGAGTTTGGAATGAAAATTATTTTAGCATGAACCTGTGGTTATATATATTCTGTGTTGAATATCAACAGCAAAGCCTTTTATTTGTCTTAGTCAGCTAAAGCTGCTATAACCAAACACCATTAACTGGACTGCTTAAACAATAAACATTTATTTTTCATGGTGTGGAAACAAGGAAGTTTGAGATCAGGATGCCAGCATGGTCAGGTTCTGGTGTGCCCCCTAGACTCCTGGTTGTATCCACATGGCAGAAGGAGAACAAGCTTGCTATCTGGACTCTTCTTCTTATAAGGGCACTAATCCCATTTATGAGGGCTCCACCCTCATAACCTAATCACCTCCCAATGGCTCTATCTCCAAATGCCATCACATTGGAGATTAGATTTCAACATATGAATTTTGGAGAAGCACATTCAGTCCATAACAATATTCTCCTTTGAAATGCCCTCTTTTTTTTTCCTAAGAGGTTCTTCTCCTACCTTTCTGCAGCTTCTCTTTCCCCGTCAGACATTGCCTAAGACTTTCTGCTTATGTGATCACCAGCCTCTTTACTGGTCTTTACTTTTCCAATCCTCCTTTTACACTATTCCCAGAGTAATTTCTGAAATGCAAATCTGACCATGTGATGTCCTAGCTTAGATTTTTAATGGCTCCTTCAGACAAAAAACAAACAAAAAAAACCCATAAACTCTTAGAATAATATACAAGCCCTCCAAGACTACTTCCCCATCTTTATCTTTTCCCATTGCCTGACCTAAACTTTACATCCTTATCTGCTCATAGCTACCTAAAGAGCCTATGTTCTCCAACTGGAGTCCTTCAAACTGAATCCTGCCCCTTCTCTTGAATTTATTTTTTCTTTCTGCTCATCCTAAAAACTGTTCCAGGTAACTATTAAGTTTTTGGACCCGTAGGTTTTTCCTAGGTATTTGTTGATAGGCTCATTTGAATTAATAGAATTATTTGCATTTAAGTTAGAGACTTAGGGCCGGGCACGGTGGCTCATACCTGTAATCCTAGCACTCTGGGAGGTTGAGGCTGCTGATTGCTCAAGGTCAGGAGTTCAAAACCAGCCTGAGCAACAGCCAGACCCCGTCTCTACTATAAATAGAATTGGCTAACTAATATATAGAGAAAAAATTAGCCGGGCATAGTAACGCATGCCTGTAGTCCCAGCTACTTGGAGGCTGAGGCAGAAGGATTGCTTAAGCCCAGGAGTCCAGGATTTTGAGGTTGCTGTGAGCTAGGCTGACGCCATGGCACTCACTCTACCCTGGGCAACAAATCGAGACTCTGTCTCAAAAAAAACAAACAAACAAAAAAAAAAAAAACGTTAGAGACTTAAGTCCAGGGGGAAGGGAAGATTAAATGGAGGAGGACTGGAAACAAATCTATTAGATAAGCAATGCAAGTTTATTTGACTCTCAATCTCTCACTTGAACTAAAGCAACCTAAAGCTTCTTGTTATTATCTTCAATCTCTAGGTGAAACAAATAAGGCCCCTGAAAGATTAGGTGAATTGCCTGGCATGGTGGTTTATATGCAGTAGAATGGAGATGGGAAACTTTTCTCGCTCTTCTAGTTTCCTTCAAGGAATAATATTGCTTATAGGTAAACACATGTCACACAGAGCCCCCAACCCAGATGTTTAATTAAACTCGGCTATTCCACTGCCTTTGACAGAGCCCTCCCTATTTTTATATTGAGCTCCAAAAGCCTTCTCCTTTTTCTCTGGCTCTTCTCTTCAGTGTTAGCTCAGGCAGACATTCCTGCTTGGGCCATCCTTACCTTCAAGCTCAGTCCCTTTTGTGAAATAAATCAAAACAAAATAAGAAATCTCTTTAACTCAACATTTTGTGCCTTCAGTAAATTTATTAAAGACTAGAGGAGAAAGAAAAATTTACAGGGTAGTTAACCCTGTAGACAAAGCTGACTGCTTTCTCTTACACACACACTCTCTCTCTGTCTCTGTCTCTCTCTCTTTCTTCCACTCCCCCTCTTCAACAACCAGCATACTCTTCCCTTTTCTGTGCATAAGAGGCATAGATTAATTCTGCCCAGACTGGAGCTCCTCAAAGTCTCACCTTCTGCCATAAAGTAAATTTATCAAACACTTTCATGCAAACAGGCTCTTCCTGAAAGAAATTCTGGTGAATATAGTTTTTTTTTTTCTATCTTGTTACAGTATGATTCAAAATTTGGTGACTAGAAGGTTGTAGCTTTTAAGAGCAAGAAGCCCACCCCCTGTCAAGTCACACTAGGCCTGATATATCATGGGAACTTATGCCTATGTAGGATTTTATTACAGAGATAGATAAGGATGATCATTAGAGAAGCAAATGGTCTATAAATTATTTAATTTTATTCTAGCAATAATATGGTCAAAGATAATGGTCTCACTGACTTCAACCTTACCTCCTTCAATCCCATTTATTGCACAGAGCTAGAATTTCCCATCCCAAATAACATCAGATCCCATATCATACAGCACTCTGAATCACTCAGTGGCTCCTAATCTTACAGCTGCAGATGCCTGACAAGACTTCTGCAGATTTTGCAGATTTCTCCAGCCTCCTTTTGCCTGAGCAAGTTCCTACTCAAGGAAATGTATGTTCCTTTCTCTATATGCACATGCACACCTTGTTGATCATAGGTCTATGTGTTTGCTCATGTTATTTTATCTTAAAAATCCTTCCCACCCGCTTCACTTACTTCCTATTCCATTATTTAGGACTCAGCTTTTTCTCACTCTACCTCTGTCCAAGTCCGATTTAAATGGCCCTTTTTTACTGTCCTATAACCACTTGTTTCCTTCTGTCAAAATGCTTTCTACAGTCTCCTGTGCTGAAATTGTCTCCCCTGCTAGATAAGGGACATATTCTCAGTGATCTTGTTTCTGCAGACTCTAATAAAGCACATGACACACAGTTGCTGCTAAATAAATGTAGAGTTACTAGTGGGACTAGAAATCAGTGGAAGCCAATCCTGTGTTTATTTTATTTAAAAAATTTTACTAGAGCCTTAGGCAGCACTAGAAAAAAATTGTAGATGGTGGGAGGATTAAAAAAAAACTCACAAAATTATGTACAACTCCACTTTTGACTTTTTTGAAGTACTAAGTAAAATTTTATATATTTTATACGATTTTTAGAAGACTTCAAAACAAGAACTTGATGCCAGAAATACACTTAGAAATGAGAGCAGCTTGCCACTGGCAAGCTCTGCTTAAACCTGTTACATGTACACACTGAAAGAGAATCCAAAGCCTTCATGTATTTCCCATCAGATAACATATATAGAGGAAAAAAATTAAGTCAGCAAAAGTTAGCGCTAACCTGCAAAAATCTTTTGCTGTAGCAAATTCAAGGAGTGACTAGCTTAAAGCCATACATGGTAAAACAGAAATCATTTTCTGCAGTTCTGCCTACTTCAGACATTACCACCTCCTTCCTAAGGAACAAAGAGGGGATTTTGGTAGGAATTAGTAGAGGAGAAACTGGGACTGGTTAGCAAGATACATATATAAGTAATGCTCTTAGAAGCTGGCTGTTTAATGCAGGGTTTTTAAAAAATTTTTAAACCAATAGGTCTGTCTAGGAATTATGGCAAACTTATACAGACCTTATGCAGACCTTCAAATGTTGTTGGCAATGAAACCAACATCTACACAGTTAAACCTCCTGTAGAGTGGATCCTTTTACCTCAATGGCCAACAGCACTCTTATGTTGTAGGTGAGAGTAATGGGCTGAACATGTCACAAGAAAATAACCTCAGCCTCTAGCTAATTGCTGTGGCTCTGAGGTGATTCTGTTTTTCCTTTTGAAAGGGTAGCTGCTGCTTCAGCATCTTCTCCTGAAGCTTCTGGAACGGTTTCAGGCCCTGTGTCAAGGGAACCCTTGAGCCCATCACAATGACGGAAGCCAAGTGCTGGCCTGCAAGAATTGAGAACTGTTTGTTCACAAAAGAGCCTGAGCAGAACATGGGTGTTACACTGTTCAAGGGTGCCTTGAAGAAAGCCAATGCTGTATAGGAGGGGACTTCCAGGCTCAAGTTATTTCTTGGTTGCTGTTCCATAGCCCTTTCCTAGTCTTTAGGGAATTTAACCAAGAGTTATTGCTTGGATTTTTTTTTTTCTCTTTAGTTCTTTGACTTAGCAAGATTTGGGACAGTTAAATAGAAGAGTTTTCCTGTATTTTAAGGAGAGCCACAGTGCATACTACTCTCTGGGAGGAAAAGTATTTTATTAATGAATGCAGTATGTGTTCTTGGTAAAAGCCAAAATTAAACTGGCTCACTGTTTTTGTCCTGCTAGCTGTCGACATTTAGGTGTGTTGTTTGGTGTGGTGACTCAATTTCCTGTAGGATAGCTGACAACTCCACATTGAGGCTTTTTTGGTAGGGATGAAAAGGTCAGTTACTTGATGTCTTAGAATATTTGGGGTTGAAATTCCTAAAAGTGAAGATTTAATAATGATGCTGAAAACCTGTGGCTAGTCATATTGCCAATTAATCTAGGAATTTGAAAAAAAAGTAATAGTCTCAGCTGTATGCCAATATCAGGAATAATTATTTGAGCAACAGTTTTACAGAATTAACTATTCTTTACTCTGTTGTTAATAATTATTTTCTTACTGGTATATAGATGTGTTTTGGTGACTTATTCTTCACTCTTGAGATTTATCCAATGCATGAAAAAGATGTTAGAACTTAAAATACATGTTTACACCGCATTATGATCATACCTAATCCTGGTTGTCAAAATGGCTGTAATGCATGACTTGGACATAAAATGGATATTCTAGAAAAAATTGCCCCTCTTGTTATACTACTTTGTTAAGAGCAAATCCTGTATCTAAGTACATGATGTCTTGAAGCATTAACCTGAAACTTTCTTGAATTACTTTTCCACATTAAAAAATAAAGACTGAAATAAAATATGTGGAGCCACATCCTGCTAGGTCAGAGGCCTGAATTTGTACTTTTGATTTCTGAAAAGCTTGGGAAGTTGGTAAAGGTGGGGGAAGGGACTGTTTACTTACTTCCTGGGAGGTCCTCTGGGGCTCAGGCTTTGAGAAAGTTGGAATGCAGGGGAGAAGACACTGGAAAGCCAAACCTTAGAGAGGACTCCTGGCTCCCAGATGTAACCAGTGAGTGAAAAAATGGCGTGAACAAATCTCAGACACAATGGCTATAGCATCTTTAACCCCCTGGATATGCTAACAATGGACAATTCAAATGACCATAAAATAAGTTAATTTCCTACATTCTTACTTTATATAGTATAGGGAGGAAAAAAGCCAAAACCAAACCAAACCATATAGTAGATACACTACCATGGCAACTTGGTAATACTATACTTGCATATGGAAGGTATTCAGTAAAATGAAAATAATTGTGTTATGGTCATAGGCTGAATTATTGCTCATGATCTTCAGGGTGTGGGATTACAAGGGACTTTCTAACGTCAGTGTTTAATGTTTCAATTTTTGTAACAACCATGTAATATTTTTACATTAAATATTATAATTTACATTATATTTATATTACATAATATATTACATAATATAATTTACATTAAATTTTATAATTAAAGAAAAGCTATACAAAAAGGTATTTTATACTGACCATTTAAAATTATCTTTAAGGTTGTTTCTTTTGTTAAGAAATAAAGCTTAAATCTTAAACTTTAATTCACCTGGCAAGGTTTAGGCAGTTGTGTGTTCACCTAAAGTATATATTTATAGAGGTTGTTGCAGGAAAAATAAAAATATAAAAAAGGCAAATATTAACCTAGAGTACTCAAAGTAAATGGTAAACAGTTCAAAAATTCTTGAAAACAATAAGCCACAGGGCACATGTAACAAATACTTTGAAAGTTATTCTAACTTTCACAAATTTTATATATAAATCTGTCTGGAAAATCTCAGAAGGCTGAGATTCAGTCCATGAATTTCTTTGTTGTGCCACTGATCATTTAAGGAGTCTTAAATTTAATCATTTAATTTCAAGGGCAAACTTTCTTCTCCTTCAATACCGCAGATTTGAAGGCAAAGAAAAGGGATTCCACCACTTCATGTAAGCTCTTTAATATCTTCTATTGATAGTTTTATAAGATGGACTCTTGAGAGTGTGAGTTTGCGTGCTTATCACATGCAAGTGTAGCGAAGTTGTCCCGCAACTGACCAGTTTAGGAAGAGTGCCCGGTTCCCTGGGTTAGCTTTGGTAAGTAGAACCTGCTTCCCTATGATGCCTTTGGCTATGGTCTTTTAATTTTCTCATGTTTGTAGTGTATTCCACCCATGGTGGGTAGAAACACCCTGCCAGATTTTCCTCCTTGGCACTACAAAATCCTCTTGGTCTTGTGCAATGTAACAGAGGAAGGGAGTACTTATGCAAGATGTGTGTAAACTCTCCTTAGCATGTGGTTCATTCACGTTGCTGTTACTTTAAGATAACTACTAGGCAATGCGTAATGTGAAAATGCAGCATATTGTCCTATCTGTGTATTCTACAGTGTTCAGACCCCACACAATTGTATATTTTGTTTGCCTGTTTACGTCCTCCCCCAAATTTAAAAGTCTTCTACTTAGTAGGGGCTGGCCTAGGTACAGAATCTGGTCTTCATACAAATGCTATTATTCCCACAACCCTGCCTCCTTAAAGTAGGTAAATCCTAAACCCTCACAAACCCTAAAGCCTAAACCATCACAAACGGTTGCGCGGGTCCTAAATAACCCTGTTTGTGCCGCCTGCCGGGCTCTCCCTTGAAACTTCGCAGGAAGCAGCGAGTGGTGGAAACGCGACGGCTCTGGCAGTTGGGGTGACCGGGAGGGGCAGCGGCTCGGCGGGGCGCGTGGGGCTCCCGCGGGGCAGGTGCGCGGCCGCGCGCGCCTGCGCGCCGGGTCCCTCCTGAGCCCCGCGGCGGGCGCGACCCCGGGCAGCGGGCTGCGGGCGCTCCACGCCGGGTTTTCCGCAGCTCTCCTGGCACAGACAGCCCCGCAGCAGCTCCACAGACACACACGCTCCCGCCCGTGCCTCCCCGGCTGCGCTTCAAAGCGAGCGGCGCCCGGCTGCGAGCCGGGTGATGGCACGGCGAGGCGGCGCTGGGGCTGAGGGGAAGGACGCGGCGGGTGGCACGGACAGGCTGTTGCAATTCGGAATCTGTTTCAAGGGGGTTGAGGAGGAGCCAGGCAGCGCCGAGGGCCGCGAGGGGCGTGAGGGGGAGTGTTCCCGGAAAGCCGCGGCGATGGAGCCGCGCTGCGCCCGCCGCCCAAGGAGTTGAGAAAGAAAACAGGAAACGTGGTGGCCGCGCACCCGGCCGCGGCTGATTCATTCGCTTCAAGTGCCGCGCAGAAGGCTCGGCAGGCAGGGCGGGCTCGGGGCCGGGACGGAGGAGATCCGGCCGTGGACCAGAGCTCCTCCGCGGGGCGGGCACCGAGGCGCGCGCGCCACCCCCTTCGCCATCCTCCAGAGCGGGGCTCCGGGACTAGGACTCTGGCCCGCCGCGCCGTCCAAAGTCGCATCGTGCTTTTTCCGCCCGTGTCCCCGTGTAAAAGTTGGCTTGCCGCTCTTTGCGCGCCCTTCTTGGAGGCCGACCGAGACGCCAAGCTGGAGAGACCTTGCCTTCCCGAGGCCGGCCGCCCAGCGCGCAGAGCCCCGGCCCCCTTCGTGCTGCCGGGCTCGGCAATATGAAGGAGCAGCCCTCATGTGCCGGCACCGGGCATCCGAGCATGGCGGGGTATGGCAGGATGGCCCCCTTTGAACTCACTGGCGGCCCCGTGAAGCGCTTGAGAACTGAGTCCCCCTTTCCCTGTCTCTTCGCAGAGGAGGCCTACCAGAAACTGGCCAGCGAGACCCTGGAGGAGCTGGACTGGTGTCTGGACCAGCTAGAGACCCTACAGACCAGGCACTCTGTCAGTGAGATGGCCTCCAACAAGGTAAGCCCCAATTTTGCTGTCACTGATGCCCCTAAGCTGCAGATTCCCACGCCGGTGAAGCCACCAGTCCCTGTGCCCCTGGGAAATATGAGAGAATTGTCACGCCAACTGCATGTTGGCTATTGTGCCCCTTTGGAGGAGGGTTCCTGTTTCCATGCTTTCCCTCTCTCTTCTATTCATTCTAGATAAATTAAACATTTTGCAAAAGCAACTTTGACATAGTTTGATTGAGTACCCCCAGGATACAGAGTTGTGTGACATTTTGAGTGACATTTTGCCCTTGGAATTGAAATCCAGTAGGGTCCATTAGCATTGCATGTTTAAAGGTATTCTTGGGGTTCCCAGTTGAAAATAAGAATTACTGGATGTCAGTGAAATCACTTGAATGTCACCATCTAGGGCAACCAAACTCAAAAGAGTTCAATGAACTTGGAACCTTAACCTCATTTATCTTGTCAGGGTACCCTGCAAGAACTGAGCCTTTCTTTATATTTTCAGTTGGCTGTATACATCCGCAGGAAATGTTAACAAAGTTAGAAGATTCATTATAATCATTACCTTTGTTTCCATTAATCTTGGAGAGAAAATCCAGTTTTCTGAGGTCGTTCAGTTACAAGGAGGCTTCAACTAGGCATTTGTGCCATATGTGCTAAGGTGCTGGTCTTGGCACTTAATGGAGTTTTGGGGTCTGAGAAGTAACCTTCAGCCTGAGACAGCCTTAAAATAGCCTGGAAGGCAAGGTAGAGTGTTTTTAGTTTTTGTTTTCAGGAAAACCTGTTCTTTTTGTCTTTAGTTGTGCAAGGAAATAATTGGGATTTGAATGTTTTTAATGACTATTTGGCTAAGGGGACAGAAAAAGAGGCATGTGCATGTTGGATGCAGATGGCTGAGTGATTTCTCCAGTAAGCACTAGTAATGTTGTGTGGCAATTAGTAATAGTTGTCTCTTAAAGATATTTAAGTATTTTTGGCGCCCCTATTTACAAGGTCAAGAAGGTTATATCATCTTATAGTTTATGTGTATATATCTTTCAATAAGTGATGCTTTTTTCTTAAGCTTCTTATAGTTTTTATCCCACCTGTTTTGTTTTCATGCAGTTTTTACAAAAAATACTATTAGCATATCAGCCACTTGATTGTCTTATCAGTTAATATTGTTTATATAGCATTGTTTGATAGCATTGTTGTTTAAGGGAAAAGTTGGCTTCTAATAAATAAAATGAAAGAAGCCCCCCTCCCCCCAGACACTGCCTGCAGATACTGACCTACCCATGGGCACACTGATGATTAAATACATAGTTTTTTTTTCTGTTTGGGCCTCATTTCTAAATTTGGCATGGCTCCACATCAGAATGACCGGTTATTGCTCTTTTAAGGGGACTCTTACTCCCTGCTGTGGCATAGGTACCATTGTTCTCCTTTGGGTAACGTATTTTTAGTTTTATAAAATATAATAATTTTTTCTTAAATTGATTAATAATAGCAGTAGACTTAAGCTGAATATCTCCAGTATCCTAAATGCTGAATGGGAGCATTCTGCAGTGGGCCTGAGATCTTAATTCTATTGTTCGGTTGATTGTGTATAATAAAAGGAAGAGGGGAATCTGAAGACACCTATTGGTATGCAAGCATTTGTTTGTGTCTTCAAGATGATTTGAGGGTACTTTTTCAGCTAAATGAACCTGGGTAGTTACTGTTACTTTCTCTAAAATCCATATTCTTAATGATGAGACCTGTGTTTGAACTTAAAAATTAATGTAAAATCTAATAATGTATTGTTAATGACTTCAGCTGTCAAGTAATTAATTTATACTTTAAGATAAGAAAAAACTTTAGGTCATAATAATTGCTTAAAATGATTCTTTTCTTTTAAAGGCACCAAATGAGACATTTTTGTTTAAAATATTTATTGCGAAGGCCCCAAATTAGACTTTGAGTTAATTTACAGGTTTAGTATAGATCATAGGTTTATATGGTTGAAGTGAAATCTAGGCAAAATGAGAAAATACCTTTTCCAAAATGTAGTCTTTCTAGCTGTGTTTATGTTTTGTGGTTGAAAGATTATTGATGTGACACTGATTTTTAAAATTAAACTTAGCTAAGGCTGTTGCTTCAACTTTTAATGTCCAAGCCACAGAATCTTCTGTGTTGTCTTCAGTGCTGAAAAAAAAAGTCCAAGCCATTCATTTCTTTTTAAACTCATTCATTTCTAAGTAAGTGCTAAGTTCACATGACTTTTTATAGGAGAAAAAGGGTTAGCATAGAAAGAAAAAAAGTTCTTGGTGAAGGTCGTAAAGTTACCCTTCTGCTTAATAACAAGGGCATGAATAAGCCACATCCACTAGGTCTGTGAACTGAGTGGGGGCAGCTGATCTGAAGGCCATGTTCATGATGCTGCACCTTCAGTCTGAACTGGAAATGTACACATCACACGTCCACTTGGGTGTTTGATATCTCTTAAATATGAATGAATCAGTCTGAAACATTGCTTTTCAGTTATTAGTTTTATTGCCATCCATTCTTTTTACGTATACTTGTTCGAACCAAACAATGTTTTCGTTTATCCTTTTTTTGCTTTTGAAAAATCATGACAATTTTCTGTTCTTCTCTCTTGAGGTTTTTAAAAATTTACACTAGTAGATTAAAAAGCACAATGAAAACACTAGTAAGAGATCAGGATTTTAAAGTGATGATAGAAAACATTTATCATGGAGATAGATTTGGGTGTTACAAAGAAGGAAATTGATTCCCCAAACCATTTAACAAATTGTGTTAACTAATTGTTCATATATTTCATAGATACTTTAATCAGAGGACTCTAAACCAATTAGCAGTTTTAAAATGATGCTTTAGAAGCAACTAGCTATGTTTTCTGTATTGTTATTATAATGTACATAGTGCTTGTTGATAGTATTGAGGCAGGAAGATTATTGAATTCTTGGCCAAGGCCAAGGTTGGCTGTAATACATGTAGGATGCTTGTACCAAGCGGGGTAAGAGATTCCAGATGGCATTTAATTTGAGTGATTAAATCTACAGCATTTACTCTCATAAGCACATTTATCTGCCTGAGATTTGTATAGATTTCCTGTGGAACTTCATTACTATAGTTGAGGATGATTTTTTTTTAGTGAGGTCTCAAAGCTTTGGAGGCAGACAGACCTGGAAGTTGAATCATGGTTTTGTTCCTTGCTAGCTGAGTTACGTTAAAGAAATGACTTCAACTTTTTAGCTTCAGTTTCCTTAGCATAGTATGGGTATAATAATAACTATTTTGAAAGATCAGTGTAAGAGTTCAAAAGAATATATATAAAACAGCTGACTAATACAGTGTCTGACAATAGTGGGCATTACCAATTACTGCTTGTTATTGGTATTATTTGGGTTCAGGTCAAACTTCGTTGGTTGTCTGCTTGGCTAAAAGTTTTGGCTTTTTTTACCATTTAGTTGTAATTTATTCTAGACATCTAAGGTTTCATGGATTTTTATAGTATAATTCTTAGATAACTGTTGTTAGTGCACATGTTTATATTATTAAAAATGCTTACATTAATTTACAGTATTTTTGGCATAATATAGACATATACATTTTAAAGTTCCAATTAGAAGTTAAGGCTTTTCTTAAATTCCAGTTACAGAATGCCAGACAGAGAGCTAAGTACATTTTACTCTAAAACTGGAAACATAACCCTTGTTTAACTTTTATAACATGTAAAACATAATGTGAGTTGGTGGGCAGATTTCCCTCCTATTGTTTAGATTTTGCAAAGCTAATGTATCTTTTTAGTAAAATGCCTTTTAATGCAGAATAGTTTCACTATGTTCTGGTTACCTTTCTCTCATGGAAAGTATATTGAGAATGGGAGCTGGTAGAAAGGAGAGCAGGACAGGGGTCTGAACCTAAGGACTTTCAAGGATCATGCTATGGAACCCTATATAACCTTATCCTCTTGTGAGCATGATGCATGTTTCATCGGGTCTTCAATGTGAATGCATTGATGTTTGAAGGAGAAAACAAAATCATTTTGAGTTCTCCCCCAAACATACCACTATAAAAATGTGTTTTGTTTCTACTCTTTAATTTTAGGGGCAGTTTGAGGCATGGCATTGCTGGAAAGTACTGTACTTCAAGCTTGAAGTTAGGATTCAAGCATCCTTCTAAGAGACTTGTTTTTCTATAGTTCATTCCAGATGTACTTAATGCCAGCTTTGCAAATGTGGTCATGACTTCTTTATGGAATTTATTTTGTATATTTGGTTTTTAGCAAACATCTCTAGCGTGTTTTTGTTGCCTATAAATTAAACTGCTTTTCTAAGGTGCTTTTTCTTAGTGTTTTCTCTGGCTACTCCCCCTACTGCTTTGCAGATGTCAATGCATAAACTATACTACTAGCACTTTCTATGTGACTGCTCATAGATTGTCCTATGGGCAGGAGGGCTGTTGGAATATAGGATATTCATAGAAGTGGCTAAATCTTAAGATATTTCAGCATTATGTAAATACAAGAATAGAAATACATGTTAAACTTTTGTGAAGAAGGAAGCTAAGTTAGTTGGAAAAGGCATTTTAATTTTATGACAGAAAACAGCAACAGTTGTTTTTCCTATTAAAATATTAAAACTTAGATAAAAGAATTATGAAAAGTAAACCAACATGCCTAAAGAAAAACTTTAAATTTTAAAAGAAAATATTTTCTATAATATAAACTCAACTTTTTGATGTTTTGGGTTTATCTGCTTTTTCATCCTCTTACTAAAGGTAGATTTGGGAAAGATTTGTGTAGCTTACATATAATGCCTTAAAGTTAATATGAAGGATCGGGAATCCTTGTTTTTATAATCAGTGTTAGGAAAAAATACTTTCTTTGCTTTTAAGTAATAATAGAAGAGGAGAGACACTTTGAAAGGAAATTTTTGTTTCATTGAATAGTAAAGCCCTTGACTTCAATTTAGCAAGACACTAAGGATTAAAACAAATATCAATTTGTCTCTATTGTCATTAACTTAGTTCCTGTGACAGTATTGAGTGCCGGCCCATAAGCTTAAATATTCCTAATATTCAATTATCAAAAATTTCTAATTTTTATAATTCAATAAATTATTACTATAGAACAGTGGTCCCCAACCTTTTTGGCACCAGGAACCTGTTTCATGAAAGACAGTTTTTCCATGGATGGGGGTGGGAGGGGAGCATTGGGAACCACAGCTATAGAAATTGCTTTTAGTTATGTTTTGATGTGATTTATGGGATAATGATAACTTCTGTCTAAGAGCATTATGAACTATCTCCCTTTTTGAAAAAAATTTCAAAACATAAGCCTTGTACAAAAAATTCCCAATGTTATGGATAGATTAAACAAACTTCCCCCCCCAAATACCTAGGGTGATAGATAATGCTTTTGTTGAATTTAAAAAGATTTCTATGATAGTCACATTGATTATAGCTTTTACTTACAATACAAATATGTGATAGATGTGAAATGTTGTTAATGTCAAGATTTTAATTGATACATAAAATATATAGTTTGGTTTCTCTTTTGCAGCAAGAAAGACCAACTCTTTTTTTTAAAGTGCAAATTGCTGGGGTTTATTTTGCGACAGAGTAGCTCTGGACACAGTAGTTCTATACCTGGCTACTTGTTGTAATAGTTTAATTGGCACTATTAGTCTGAGATCTTTCTAGAAAATAAAAAGTTGAATAGCCCTTTATTTTAATATCCATACTAGTTTTGCATTTTAAGAAGGCGTTTTCTTTTATTAACTCTAACAAGGATATGTGGATGAGCCTTGATATCTGCTTAAACAATAAATAATTTTGCTGTGTTCATTAGGAAATTAGTTATGTTGGATTACCAACTGCAAGTATAATAGGATTATTATCTGTTCCTATTAGAAAATAGTTTATCTTTAAGAAAGTATTTTTTATTATTATTATTTAGTATTCTGGGCTTTTGTTATTGTTTGCTGTACTTTGTATGTGATTAGAATAAATGATATCTATTGCTTGGCCTGGAGTATACGTCAGTGATACTTATGACAACTTTATACAGTGGAAAGAACATAGATGTTTTTTCATCAGGTGAACTTGGTTTCAAATTCCAGCTCTGTTGTTTCCTACCTAATGTTTTGAGCAATAGCCTTCACCTCTCTGAAGCTCAATTTCTTCGTTTGTAAGTGGGGATAATTAAAGGGGAAAATAAAATTGAAAAGTTGTCAATAGTACTGTCAATATAATGTATGCAAAACTCGGTTTGGTGCATAGCACACACTGGGTGCTTGGTAAGTTACGTGTGCTCACCTGTCTAGAATATATACAAAAAAGGAAAATTAAAAATCCTATGTCCTATATTCCTTGCAAAATAAGAACATAATGTTTCTTAGAAGAAAAAGATGATCTTTCTATTTTATAACAGTTTAAATTAATGTTGTTGAAACCTTATTATTTCTGCATATATTCATATCTGCTTTTATATGTTGAATATTTCAATTTAAAGCAATTTACTTTTATTAATCTTAAAATATCTATTTTAGGCCGGGCGCTGTGGCTCACGCCTGTAATCCTAGCTCTTGGGAGGCCGAGGCGGGCGGATTGCTCAAGGTCAGGAGTTCAAAACCAGCCTGAGCAAGAGCGAGACCCTGTCTCTACTATAAATAGAAAGAAATCAATTGGCCAACTGATATATATATATATATAAAATTAGCCGGGCATGGTGGCACATGCCTGTAGTCCCAGCTACTTGGGAGGCTGAGGCAGAAGGATCACTTGAGCCCAGGAGTTTGAGGTTGCTGTGAGCTAGGCTGACGCCACGGCACTCACTCTAGCCTGGACAACAAAGCGAGACTCTGTCTCAAAAAAAAAAAAAAAAAAAAAAAAAAATCTATTTTAATTGACATAATAATTGTGTATATTTACGGGGTTCAAGATGATATTTTATGTTTATATTATAGAAAGATTCAGTCAAGCTAATTAACATATCTATCGCCTCACCAATTTAGCATTTTTTTGTGGTGAGAACATTAAAAACCTACTTTAGTGATTTTGAAACATACATTTTTAACTGTGGTCACCATGCAGTGCAATAGATCACTAAAACTTTTTCCTCCAATCTAGATGAAACGCCCTTTGATCAACATCTTCCTTTTCCCTGTTCTTTCCTTTCTGTCCCAGCACCACTGGTAACCAATTTTCTACTCTGTTTCTATGAGATGGACATTTTTGAATGGACATTTGAATGTCCATTTTGAATGGACAATTTGGACATTTTTAGAATCCACAAATAAATGTGAGATCATTTATTAAAGACAATGGTTGTCTTTCTGTGCCTGGCTTATTTCACTTAGCATGTCTTCCATTTCCATCCATGATGTCAAGAATGACAGAATTTCCTTCTTTTTTAAGGCTGTATGTTATTCCACTTTGTATATGTATCACATTTTCTTTATCTATTTATCCTGCAGTCCCCAACCCCCAGGCCAGGGGCCAGTACCAGTTAATGGCCTTTTAGGAACCAGGCCATGCATTACCTCCTGATCCCCCACTCCTCCCACCCCATCGTGGAAAAATTGTCTTCCATAAAACTGGTCCCTGGTCCCAAAATGGTTGTTGACCACTACATTTATCCATTGATGGATGTTTAGGTTGCCTCCATATCTTGGCTATTGTGAATAATGCTGAAATGAATATGGGAGTGCAGATATCTTTTCAAAATACTGATTTCAATTATTTGGAAATATACCCAGAAGTAAAATTGCTAGATTATATGGTAATTCTATTTTTAGATGTTTGAGCAACCTCCATACTGTTTTCCAAAATGGCTATACTATATTAATACATTCCTACCAACAGTGTGCAAGGGATCCCTTTCTCCACATCCTCGCCAACGCTTGTTACCATTCATCTATGTGATGATAGCCATTCTAACAGGCATGAGGCGATATCTCCTTGTGGTTTTGATTTGCATTTTCCTGATGATTTCAGATGTTGAGCATTTTTGAGTATATCTGTTGGCCATTGGTATCTCTTCTTTTGGGAAATGTCTGTTCAGATCCCTTGCCCCTTTTTAAATTGCTGTAGAGTTGCTTGAGTTCCTTATATATTTTGCATGCTAGCAGCTCTTATCAGATATATGGTTTGCCAGTATTTTCTCCCAATTGATGGGTTGTCTCTTCACTCTATTAATTGTTTTCTGGGCTGTGCAGAAGCTTTATAGTTTGATGCAGTCCCATTTGGCTATTTTTGCTCTGGTTGGGCTGTGCTTTTGGAGTATTATGCAAGGAATCGTTGCCCAGACCAATGTTGTAAAGATTTTCCCCTATGTTTTCTTCTAGTAGCTTTATATTTTCAGGTTTTACACCTAAGCCTTTATATCATTTTGAGTTGATTTTTGTATCTGGTATTAGATAAGGTTGCAATTTCATTCTTCTGCAGGTGGATATTCTATGTTCCCAACACCATTTATTGAAGAAACTGTCCTTTCCCCATTGTGTGTTCTTGGCACCTTTGTCAAAAATCAATTGACTGCAGATACTTGGGCTTATTTCTGGGCTTTCTATCCTGTTCCATTCATTAATGTGTCTGTTTTTATGCTGGCACCATGCTGTTTTGATTACAATAGCTTTATAGGATATTTTGAAATCAGGGAGTATGATGCCTCTGGCTTTGTTCTTTTTGCTCAATGTTGCTTTGGCTATTAGATCTTTTTTGGTTCTATATGAATTTTAGGATTTTTTTTTCTATTTCTGTGAAAAATGACATTGGAATTTTTATAGCAATTACATTGAATCTGTAGATCATTTTGGGTAGTGTGGACATTTTAACAATATTAATTCTTCTAAACCATGAACATGGACATCTTTCTATTTCATGTCTATTTCTTTCTATTTCTTCTTCAGTTTGTTTCATTAGTGTTTTATAGTTTTCAGTGTATAAATATTTCACCTCCTTGGTTAAATTTATTTGTAAGTATTTTTTATGCTATTATAAATGGGATTGTTTTCTTAATTGTTGGGTAGTTTCTTAATGTATAGAAAAGCTACTTAAAGCAGTTTTTGATTTTTAAATGTAAATAACCACCTGAGTGCTTCATCTTAAGCAATGATATCCGTGAAATCATAGGCTTCATATTCTAGTTACATTTTTCTAATATATATTAAAATTAATCTATAGCAAAATGAGAAAACATTATCTGTATACCACTTTAAAGCATTTTGATTACCACTTATGAACACTGGGCATGCTTCTGAACATATTAGTCTAAGTCAACTGCAAGAACAATTTTGAAACTTAATTCTGATTAGAATGATAGGTTTTAGCCTACAGTTTTTCTTCTCTGCCTCCAATGGGATTTCTCCACCAAAGGAGAAAATGGCAAATTTCTTCAAACGAAACGTCCCATTCATTAGACATTTGTTCCTCAGGCAGCATGATCTGGGGATTTCAAGCAGCCCTCCTGTAGCCAGCCTGTCCTTTACCAAGTATCCATGGGACCACTTTCCCTTCTGTGCTTTAGTGTCCTCATTTGTTAAATAGCTGCTGTGATTAATTTAATGAACTGAAAGATGGGAATTATCAGAACAAAGTCAGGAACAGAGTTGGTCCTCAGTATATTAATTTTTTTCCATCTATATTTTTCTTCTCTTATTTTGGGGGCTGAAGATTAGAGGGTGTTTGTTTGCTGTGCTGATTCCTACCTTTCCGATGAGCTTCTAATGGTGGCCTAATGACGTTGGTACTAACCAAAGGAGAACTATTGTGGTGTTTCATTTCCTCTTCTCTCCCCATTAGTGACTTACAAAGCCAGGTTTTTTTTGGTGGTTGTTTTCTATACTTTTTTTCCACCTCTGTTTCTATCTTTCAGGGTGTTTACCTTTTGTTTCTTTGTGTACTTTTACAGTATAGACCATTAAACCACCTTTAGCTTTTATCTAGAATATCTAAAAATCTGTGAGCTTTTTTTTTTTCTTAAAGAAAGCTGTAACTGGTTGTGATCAATCTGTGAGCTTTTTCTAGAAGAAATGCATAAAGCAATGGAGAATAGTCTAGCCAGTTTTTTTCATAGATGAATATATCTGTTATTCCTCTGAATGAGACTAGCAGTAACCCAGATACAAAGTATCTTATTAATATTGAATATTAAGAAAAGTATATTAAGAACATAGCCCTTTATTCCACCTTTCAACATCTTAACCGTGTACAACACACACAAATATTTCCTTGCTCTGTCAGCTGGGAGGGTCTAGAAGAAGTGACATCCCAGTAGCAACGAGGACACCTACCACCCACATTTTGGTTTCTTATACCATTCTCCAATAAAGGGAACTAGGACTATTTGGAGGTACAGCTGATTCTAGGGACTCAGGAATGAAATATACAAGATGAGCCTGGAACATCTTGCAGTGCCAGAAAGTAAGGAGGTGCTCAAACAAACAGAACTCCACACTATGGAGATTTGTCAAAGGGATACAAGAGGAGACTAAAAGAACTTCCAGTGACCAAATCTGGAACACTGAGCAAGAAAATACTGTAGGATTGGATTATAACCCAAAGTATAAAATAAATATCTGTGAGTCTGTATTGGTATAAACTAATTATTGAATGAATAATCAAATGGAAGAAAATAGACAGATCTCCTCTGCAGAAGCATTCCAAATAACTTACATAGATATTTCACCCTCAAGGAGGGAAACCATTAGAGACTTAGGAGAACAAGAATTCTTCACCCCTTAAGTGTGGGCTGTGCATATTGACTTCCCTCTACACGGTGCAGTATGCAAAGGGAAAAAAAAGTAACTCCACAATGGAGAAACCCAACAAACACTACCTCAGTCAGGTTATCAAGATCAACATTGACAATCCAATCAAGTGATAATACATACCCTTGACGTGAGCTGATGAAAAAGGCATTTTTGTATCTGTGGTTTTCTTACTGAAAACATACTAACCCCAATCTAATCATGAGAAAAATATCAGACAAATCTCAGTTTAGGGACATTCTACAAAATACCTGCCCATTCCTCCTCAAAATTGTCAAGGTTATCAGAAACAAGGAAAATCTGAGAAACTCACATCTAAAAGACTTCTCTTTAAAAAATTATGACTACTAAACATAACGTATCCTGGATGGGATCCTGGAACAGAAAAAGAACATTAGTTGAAAACTACACAAGTCCGAATAAAGTATAGACTTAAGTTAATAATAATGTATCAGTGTTGATTCAATAATTTTGACAAAAGTGTCATAGTAATGTAAGATGTTAATAATAGGGAAACTGCATGTAAAGTGTGTAGGAACTGTATGTACTACACCAGTTTTCTATAAAACTGTTCTAAAAACAAAAAGGTTATTTAAAAAATGTTAACCATCATCCTTTAAGGCCTATTTGCAATGCTATCTCTTTTATAAAGCTGTTTTTATCCTATCTTCTATACCTCCCACCCCAGGTGGGATATGTCTTTCACCTTTGACCTTCCATAGGATTTTATTTGTAATTATCTTAACTCTTAGTACAATATATTGTAACTTTGTTTCACTCTTCTGATTAGGCCTTCTACACTATTTTTAACCCAAATCTTGGGAGTGTCAATGTAATATTCTATAGTTGGTCACATAAATTAGTACAGGATGCATGATGTTAGTGAATGTAAATGCCATTTTTCACCTTGGATTGTAGTTCGTACCTTTCAAGAAAGGTATTTTTCTTTCAATGATAAGAATCCTAAGTTATTTCCCACATAAGAGTCTCAGTTCTGCATATAGATATTCATGTCTCAGAAATTTTAGCATGGTAGATGCTAGATTGGTCTTATTTAAATTAAGAGTTTATAGTGCATAGGCATAGGCCACATAGGGCCATATTCATGGCCTTAAACTGTTCCCTGTCCTCTATACTTATTTTAGCAATATCATTCTAATGACATATCTGAATACTTTCCCTGCTGGCCTTCATAGAAAGGATGTGTTTGTCAGCTTTTGCCTGTGGGAGAGTATTCTGTGAAGCTTGCCCAGGGCATGCTTGAGTCCCCATCAGCATCTCTGGTCTGCTGCACTCTAATCCCCATAGGGGCAGCCTCTTGCTTTTATTACTGGCAAGTAGTGTGGTGTGCAGATATAGGCACCATAATAGGAAGCACCTCAGCCTGTCATAAACAGGTCTGGAGAGTGGAAAGCACAGACTGACAAAGATGTGTCCATAGCAACCAGGCAAAGATGTGGCTGCCATCTTGGAGTCAGTGCAGGCTGGCGTCTGCCTTCTCCATCTCAGAAAGCAACCAGCTGATTTCAAGGCTGCTTTCCCTGTACATAGCAACGTTTGGGTTGGATTGTTTTTGTTTTAAACTTACATATGAATAAAGACATTTTAAAGAAATAATACTCTTCAGAGTATTGTGAGAGGATGTATCAAAGTGTTTTCCTTTTGTTATTCTCCTTTTAATTCTACCCGATCATTCCATTCTAAACTCAGTCAAGATGGAAGAATAGACATTTCACAACAATTGGAAATTAAAGGAAAAAAAGAATCATACAAAAATAATTATATGTCTTTTTCAAGGATTATAAATTGTACTGACTTATATAGAATTACAAAGAAAGGATCATTTCTTAGTAAGGTGAGTTGTGTTGTTTATGCCTTTACCTCAACTGCAAGTTTTAGAGAAGGAGGACATTCTTAGACCATAATGGTTCTATTTCATATTTGCTAACTTTTTTTTTTCAAACTTCAGAAAAAAATGAACTAAAACATTAACAATGATGGGCTTTGTAGCAAGAATTTAAGGAGAGAATACGTTTCAAATTTGGAAGGACTTTCACAGTTTTTAATAATTCTTTCATGGGTGCTTTAACTATATGTAGGTGTCATTTAATTATTTGCAAGAAAGCTCCATTTACACAACAGACTAAAGACTACAAAGATTAAGCAAAGCTATAACTCTGTTAAAAAGATATTCAAAAATTAAGTTAGGTTTAGGAAAATGAAAGTCTTGGATTTTTTTGGTTGTGTTTTTTTTTATTTTGAGATCTTTGGCCACAGTCTTTCATAGATTAAGTGTTCAACAAGTATTTGTTGACTAGTCGCTTCCCTTTTTTAAAACTAAACACCTATACTCTTGTATCTTTTTAAAAAAAAATATTTCAAGTCAGTTTCAATGATATGCTATGATAAGAATGAAGCCAATTAACATTATCTTGGTATATATTTTAGTTTTCTGTTGTTTTCTTGATCTTATAATCTCAGTATGGTCTCTTAGATCTCCGTAATAGTATGTGTTAATTGGGTTTTGATAAATCTTGAATAATCTTTTACTAGAAATATGCCTATTTCTTTATTGTACATAAGGAAAAGATTAATTTACTTCCTCTCAGAAGATGCTGCTTGGGCCTAAGTCTTAATGTTTCTGTGTAGTGATAATGAGCAGTAAAATGACTAAACGATATGTAGAAGAAAAGACATAAAAGACAAAAAACTTGCATCATTATACACTACATGACAGGAATTTGTTTTTTTTTTTAAAGTAGAATTCAATAGAAAAATGAATTACTCATTGTCATTTAGCCTTATTTGAAAACATTTTAATATTTCCCATTGGATACATATGAACAATCTTTGACTATAGCTGGTCACGAAGTACCAATATGTGCCCTCCCTGCCTTCTAATGTAGGACATGATCCTGGATATTTTCTCATAACTGAAACCTTACATTTCTAATTTAGCTCCAGGAATGGTATACTATATTTCAAAACATTTTTATCTGTGAAAGCTGAGGCTCAGTTAAACATGCCCAAGATCCATATGCTTCTTAGTAGATACAAAAGATGGTTAGTTTCTGATGTAGCATCGGGAAAGATGGAAAGATAGAACAAATGTTTGTTCTGAGGCTACATTTTCAAAATATATCCAAATAGTATTTTTGTATTTATTTAGTGAGCACTAGATTCCAAAATAGCAAATGCAATTTCAGCAACATGTAATGCCTGGAGGAGAATCCTATAGTACATCTCGTTCTGCCTTTCTTGTTCTCTAAGTCATGTTGGGATGAGAACAAAACTGACCGGGGCCCTAGCTCCTAGGAAGAGCATGCTGGTGAGATAGCACATTAGGCAGGCAGTTAAATTAATGGAGCACCAGTATAACTGAAGGGTAATGGGGTCGGTGGGATGAGAAGACCAAGTGACAAAAGCAGATCTGAGATTCTGAGCTGGCAGAGGATTTTGGGGTGGGGGTAGGATGAAACTATATTGATGGTGGGAGGCAGGTAGCAGATAGAGAATGTATGGGATATTCTCAGGGAAAGTGTAAGCAGGTTCAGGATTTTAAAAATGGCCTATTACCATGAGGTTGCCTTGAAGTCTCTTTTCTTAATGGGGCAAGATGGAAAGGGAAGATGGAAAAAAAGAAAAGTAGAGAGAAAGAGGACATATCAGACAGTGCAAAGTGAGGAAGGGGAGGGGTGGGAGACACAGGAATGTCTGGCTAGGCTGGCCCAAGGTTAGGGCTATCTTGGCTGGAGGCAAATCGACCAGTTCATGTTCCTGCCTGCTTTCCACCACAGGGTTCAGATGGTGAAATCTGGCTGGAAGGAACCTTTGGGGCAGCCTTGAAGAAATAAAGAAATCCCAGATGGGTCAGCCAGAGGGTGTGAATGTTTAAGGGAAGACAGTCAGCTGTGCTGGGGGAGGGGAGATGAGAGGGGTAGAGCTGACTTGAGAGGGGAGATTTATGGACATGGTGTATTTCTTGAGGCTTAGATCTTTTTTGCACTAATAGCTGGAGTCACGTCCTTCACCTGTTGCCTGTTTGAGTCATGGCCCAGTAGCAGTGGATGATGGCCCAATTGCTGAGCCATCCATCCCCTAAGGAACCTGTTGCTTGGGAGTGAGGAAAGGTAGTTAATGGGCTCTGTGACAGCCAGATGTAAGCCAAAATATGGTGAAAATATATTATGTCCAAACAAACTAGCTGATTCACTGTATTATATCATAAGTCTGCAGTCCCCAACCTGGCCAGTACCATGGTGGCCCAGTACTGGCCTGTGGCCTATTAGGAACCAAGCCACACATCACCTCCAGAGCTCTGCTCCACTGCCCATCCCCCCCAGCCTACCCCTGGTCCATGGAAAAATTGTCTTTCATGAAACCAGTCCCTGGTACCAAAGAGGTTGGGGACCACTGTCGTAAGTTATTATTAGATGCTGGAAGAGTAAAGTAGAATAGAACAGGCGAAGAACATGAACTGTTTATCTTGATTTTACTTTAAATCTCCTAAATTCTGAGGAGTTTAGCAATTCCTCTTCTGGATATAAATCTACCCTACCCTAGAGTTGTGACCTAGAGTTGTGACCTAATAATTAAATTACTTTCACCTCTGAGCCTTTCTTTTCTCTATAGATCAGGACTAACGTAATCTCACAGGATTGTTGTGAAAATTAGATGCATACTTACGTAAAGTGTGTAGCGTGGTGCACACACGATAGGCACTATGGCCTATCTTTAGTAGGGATGAGGACTGGAACTATTTTTAAACCTAAAAGGTCAACTTTATATGCTGCCATATAGGTAACCCAAGGCAATTGGAGCTTGAATCAACAGGCCTGGGAGAGAGCTTGCAGAATGTGCCTTTGAAATCCTGATACCCAGTCATGGTGATTTATGGGGCCTTACCAGCTTGCATATGTGATGGCCCACTGAGTTTGTTTACTTTAGTTTTAGCTCAGTTACCTAGCACTCTGTGATAGCATACTCTCAATGACTACTTCGTTATGATTTCTTTGAAATAATATGTATGAAGGCAGCTATGGAAAAGATTTTTATTAGAGTTGTGAGGGTCTGATGTAGATCTTCATTTTACTATGCTTAAAAATTGGTTCACTGCTTGTGTTCTGCTTTTCCCTCTCCCTGGATGACTTCCAAGACCCCTCCAAATGATTTTTCTGATTCTATGAATTACTGAAACTGTGATTAACAAGAGTGTCAAATATTAATCAATTATCAAGATACTAGGTATCTGGGGTAAGTAGAAATAAGAACCAAAAGTAGACCTTTTAAGCATGGCATGCATTAAAAATGACAATCCAGGCCGGACGCGGTGGCTCACGCCTGTAATCCTAGCACTCTGGGAGGCCGAGGCAGGCGGATTGCTCGAGGTCAGAAGTTCAAAACCAGCCTGAGCAAGAGCGAGACCCCGTCTCTACTATAAATAGCTAGAAATTAATTGGCCAACTAATATATATATATAAAATTAGCCGGGCATGGTGGCGCATGCCTGTAGTCCCAGCTACTCGGGAGGCTGAGGCAGTAGGATCGCATGAGCCCAGGAGTATGAGGTTGCTGTGAGCTAGGCTGATGCCACGGCACTCACTCTAGCCTGGGCAGCAAAGAGAGACTCTGTCTCAAAAAAAAAAAAAAAAAAATGACAATGCAGCTGAGAAGGGAATGAATTGAAATGAGTCTGAATCTAGTTCCAGCCCCATGATGAGGTCTTAGTCATGAGTCTGACACTAGCTATAGCAAGAGAAGAAATTCCCTAGCAGTGTATTGTTACAAGGGTTGAAAATGAGTCACTGAGTAGGTGATCGATCCCTCTTTACTTTCCACTTGCTGTCAGCCACGTTGCAGAGAAATCAAACTTTGATCGGCTTTATAAAAATTAGTTTTTAAAAAAATTCCAAAGGCCCTTACAAGTGAAAGACGTTTGTGTGTTCAGTCTGTTCACCTCCTTCACTACACAGAGGAAGTAACAAGGCATAGAAAGTTAAAGTGACCCAGAACAAAACAGTTCTGTGTTACTTTTGTCAAGGTTTCTATCTTGTAGCGAATAAAACCTTTTTGTTGCTAGACATGCGACCTTGATTTTGGTCTTAATTGACATCGTCACTTTTGAATGCAAGTTTTAGTTTATTATGTTTTTATTATTTGTGTTTGATTCTTGATCATTTTTCTCTGCATCAGATACCACTTTTCATGTAGGAAAGAAATCATTATGAGGTTTTCGTTTTGTGCTTTTTGGCTGCAGACAATCACAATCCAGTCTTTAAGCTTTCATTGATGTTTGTATTAGCCTGGTTATATATTTTTTTCTGCCAGGAATTATCTGTGGGTAGCCTGGTTATTGTAGGACATATGTCTACTCCAAAGGTTCTTACAAGTGAAATGAGATTTTTGTGTGTGACTGTCTATATTTAAACATAGATAGATAGATAGAAAATCATATAGACATGCCACTGAAAATACAGCTAGCCATATGAGTAAGCCTATTGTGTGTTAACCTGCAATAGAATCATTCGTGATGTTCTTGTCCTGTAGAGGAGTTCAGAGTGTATTCAGTACAAGACCGGAGGATTGGGAAGCATCCCAGAAAAGGTGCTACTAAAGTTGGATCTCGAGCATTGAGGATTTACATAGATTGATAACAAGGAAAGAGGTGGTATTCCAGGGGCTAGATGAGTCAGGGTAGTATGGGACACTTTTATGAATTTGGCTTTATTGCATGTTTGTGGGGATAGGGAGGTAGTGGAAATTATGAAATAAGAAGCCTACCTGGACCAGAGGATCTGATTATAGTACCCTAAGCAGGTATGAAAAATGCACATTGGGACCACACTGCTGATGGCCTTAAATGTCAGGTGAGGCCATTTGCATGTTGTCCTATAAATCCTGAAGAATTCTTGAATTTGTATAAGGAAAATAGTATAAGTAAAATAATAAAGTGGTTTTAGAGAGATAAATCTGGTGGTAATATGCAGGATGGATCATATTGAGAGGAAATTGTACTAAAAGCAAGAAGAATCTATTAAGAAATTAGGCACAATAGTGATAAGGGCCTGAAATAGGATAGGAATGAAAAGAAAAGAATAGATGGGAGAAAGATTGAATGGGGCAGGGTAATAAGCTATATAAGACATAGGGGCTACTGCCAGAGGAAAGTATGAAATTCCAAACCCAAATAATAGGATAAAAGTTGGAAAATCAGAGAAGTCCGTTGGGCAACGGTTGAGGGCAGGGTTGGACAATATGACAGTTAAACTTTTAGACATGAAGTTAAAGTGACTCCTCATATCTAAGTAGAAATGCCCTATAAGCCTTTAATTGTTATGATTGGATTTCTGGTGAAAAGGCAGGATTTGACTTGGATGTTGCTTGCAGAGTCGATAGCTGAGGCCTTAAGACTCATCTGTAAAATGGGAATAATCATAATTCTCATAGGGTTATTATTAAAAATAAAAGGGATAATTCCAGGAGAGTACTCAGCACTCTCCTTGGCACATAGTAGACAATCAGTAAATACTAATATTACCTTTTATTATTATTAAATATTATGGGTTTTAGGGGAAAACAATTTTTGAGTTATTAGAACTGTTATTCAGGATGCTATAAAAGTTATCTACTTAGTGTGTTTTCTTAGTTCCCCAAATGGAAGTTCATATGTTCTAATTCACATACTTGCTTCCCTAGTGACAGCCCAAACTATAACTGCACATGTTCTGCTGTTGATCACTGTAAGGCTTGTAGTGCTTTTTACATAAATGGTTAAGGATCTTAACTACTCCTCTGTTCATTGCAGCTTCCATGATACAGTCCTCAGCCATATTTTGTTTTTATTTGCTTATATCCAGAGTCAAATATATTTTAAGGAATTTATAAAGAGCTTCTTTTAAAGAATAACATTAACTCCATGTGTTAAAACTGCATTCACTCAAAGTAGAATAGTCTTATACAATAGTGGAGGAAATCCAGGAGAGGCAGACTGTTATTTATGAAGAATCGTAGTACTCCAATTTGGGTATTTTTACATTTGTTGGGTCAGCACATTCTGAGAAAATTATTCTGGTTTGTTTGAAATCTCTAAAAGCATTCTCAGTTGGTATCAGTGATTCTATTATAATAGTTTGCAGACAAGCCATTGATTGCATAAGCTATTGGGTAGATATCATTGCATAAATCTTAATGCAGCTGTTGTAATCAGATTGTTTTCATTATGACAAGTTTTAGTGTTTTTAGTCAAATATAAGTAACTTATAGAGATCTTGGTACATGTTTAATACATGCTAGGTCAGCTACATTAAATCCAGTTCTCTCCATACAACTCAGAGACCTTAAATAACATGCTGCATATTACAGTACTAATAACAGGCAAGGTGGCCAAGACTTGAACTTATGTGAAGCCAACCATAGAAATCTATGCTCTGTACCATCGTACATCTTGTAATTCTCATACCCTACTATTCTGTCACTGTTGCAAATGAAAAAAAGTCCTATTACTGTACTACTTTTAATTGTGTTTATTATTGCCTTCAGTAAAGTCTTCATTCCTCAAATGGTTTAAGTAAGATATAGTACTTTAATAAAAATATTGCCAGCTGTGTGTGCTACATTCTAATCTTGGTTCTACTGTATCACCTTAGATGAGAAAGTTTCTTAGGCTTTCACATTCCTAGTCTGCTATGAAGAGGGGATTTATTGAACTATTCTAAAAACATTTTAAAAGATTTTGATGGAAGTGGTCTATCCTAATAAAATATCTTATTCAAAACTGAACTATATGGCAGCTTTCCTTATCCAGAACTCAGTGAGGAACTTAGGGGAAAGGGGTAAAATGTCCCTCAACAGTAAAAAAAAAAAAACCAAAAAAACCCAAACTTCATGTTATTTAAATGTTCCTGCACTTGACTCATAGGGCTCTATTTTCCCTTTCCTTATCTGCTTCCAAATCTGTACCTCTCCAGTGTTCTTCATCTCAGCAAATGGCACCAATATCCATCCAAGACAGATATTGATCAAGCAAGAGGTTTAGGAGTCCATCTTTCTCATTTCTTGCCTTCCAGGGTCTCATTTGTCAAGTCTTGTCAGCTCTTCCTCAAGTGCTTCCTCTCTTCTCTGTCTGCTCCTGCCCCTTTAAAACCATCCTCTACAGAGACAACTGTTTTTTGTTTTTTTTTATTTTTGAGACAAAGTCTTGCTGTCACCCTGGGTAGAGTGCAGTGGCGTCATCATAGCTCACTGCAACCTCAAACTCCTCACCTCAAATGATCCTCCCGCCTCTCCTCCTGCCTTGGCCTCCCACAGTGCTAGGCTTGAGCGACTGAGCCTGGCCAGAGACAACTTTTTAAAATGTAAATCACATCTCTGCTCAGAACTTTCCAGTGATATCCTCACATGCTCCAGAAGGCTTACAAGGACCCGCAGTATCTTGCTTGGCCTGCCTGTAATCTCATTCTGCATCCGTGTCCTCCCTCCTGCTGAGTATGTTCTTCAGCTTTTGCTGAGGGTGCTCTGCCTCAAATTTGGTTGGCTCTTTTCTAGTCATTTGGGTCTTCTCAGATATCACTTTCTCAGTGCAGCTTTTCCTGATTACCCCCTTTTTGTTTCATTCAGAGTGTTTGTCATTCATTTTTTTTTTTTTTTTTTTTTTTTTGTCTACATGTTTATTGTCTTTCTTCCCTGAGAGTCCAGGGTTTACATGAGCAGGGAACTCATCTGTTTTGTTCATTACTCTATCCCCCAAGCTGGCACATTGTAGCTGTTTAATAAATAGTTGTTGAGTGAATAAGTGAATAACCATTCTAAAAAAGTTCATTATCTGATATTTAAAGTCCGTTACTTTCCACAAGAATTTTCTATGAAACCTTAGTATTTTTGTTTGTTTTTGCTTTGTTAATAAATGTCAAAAGTTCAGTAGTAAAATAGGCTTGGGAAATGCTAGGTTAAACAAAATAAAGCAAGAATATTTATTACAGTTCCTGGGAAAGCCTTGAATATGCTAATGTACACAGTCTCCAAAAAGGTTAGCACTGTGTTAAAAGTTTATTTGACAGTGGAAGTCTTCTTTGAGAATTATCGCACAGGACTACTGTTCTTTGCAACACATTCTGGGAAATGGTGCCGTAGACAAAAACCCCCCGTTAGAAAGGGGAAGGAGGCACTGAACTGACTATACAGAGGCAGATTCATACTGACTAGAAAAGAGAGCAGGCTGACAACCAAGGACTCAGAAAAAAAGAAAACCAATGAAAAAGTGACGAAAGGATTAAAAAAGAATACAGCAGTTGGGACTATTCAGTTTTGCGCAAGCAGCTGTATCTTCTTTACCGGACTTTTCTCTCTAGCAGCTGGCACAGTACTCAGCCTAGAATGAGTACACAGAGACTATTTGTTGATTATTCGATGATGAATGAAAAACAGTGGCCCAGGAGGTCACCATTAATTAATTAAATTGAGTTTGGTTTGTTTTAAAAAGCAAGAAAATATTTAAAATGTTTTAGGGAAATTTTCATTTCAAAGGATTAAAATAAAAATAATATTATTTATGAGAATATTTTTTATTATTATTTTATTGTTTAAAGGCTTGCACAACTTGGATTTTACTGAATAGTGTATTATTTAAAGCTAACATGGACATTAGACAAATATATGCCTGTTTTCTGGGAAATAATGGTGGAGCTCTTTGAAGGAGTAAAAATATTATTGCACTGGATGTAACTGCTTGAGGTTTTCATTTCCCATTTATCTTTGAGTGAAGTTAAGCGAATCTGGAATTAAAATAATTTGATAACATCAGCTAATATTTTTCAAAGTCAGGTTTTTGAGGTATAATTTACACATAGGGAAGATTTATTCTTGTTAGGTGTACAATTGCGTGCATTTTTACAAATGTACACAATTAAATAACCACCACTATAATCTATATAATTATATAATGTATATAATATATAATATAGAATATTGCCATCACCCCAAAAGTTGTTCTTTTGCTCTTTTGTGGCCATTCTCTTCCCACCATTCCCAGTACCAATCATCCCCATAGTTTTGCCTTTTCCAGAATGTCATATGAATGAAATAATACAGTAGATATTAATATATAGCCTTGTATGAATGCCTTCTTTCACTTTGCTGATTAACACTTTTCAGATTCATCTGTGTTGCTGTATATATTAGTAATGTGTTTCTTTTTATTGCTTTCTAGTATTTTATTTTTTTCTAATATTTCATTTTATGGATATACCACAATTTGTTGAACTATTCACCAGTTGATTAATATCTGGACTGTTTCCAGGTTTCTGCTCTTATGAATAGAGTTGCTATAAACATTGGCATATAGGTCTTTAGATGAAACGTATGTTTTCATTTCTCATGAATGAATACTGAGGAGTGAGATTGCTTAGTCATACAGTCAGTGTGCTTATTAACTTTATAAGAAACTGACAAATAGTTTTCCAAAGTTGCTCTACCATTTTGCATTCTCACTAGCAATGTATGAGAACTTCATTTGCTCTGCATCCTAGCCAGCATGTTGCATTTGTATTTTTCATTTTAGCCATTCTAGTAAGTATGTGGTGACATCTCATTGTGGTTTTACTTTTCATATCCCTAATGTCTAATAATTTGTGTATCTTTTCGTGTGCTTATTGATCTTTGTCATGAAGTGTTCAAATCTTTTGACCATTTTTTCCCCATTGGATTGTATTCTTCTTATTAAGTTGTAAGAATGTTTTAAATAAATTCTGGATACAAGACCTTTATCAAACACGTGTTTTATACGTATTTCCTTCCCAGTCTTTGGCTTGCCATTCTACTTTCTTATCAGTTTCTTTCAAAGAGAAGTTTGATGAAGTCCGGTTTATCATTTTTTTCTTTCATGCCTCATGCTTTTTGTGTTCTAAGGAATCTTTGCCTAATCGAAGGTCACAAATATTTTCTCCTATATTTTATTCTAGAAGGTCTATAGTTTTAGGCTGTGCATTTAATTCTATGATCCATTTGAAGTAGCTTTAGTATGGTGCAAGCTAAAGGTTGAAGTTCATTGTTTTATGAATGGATGTCAAACTGTTCAAGAATCATTTGTTACAAGGAATATCCTTTCTTTTTTGAATTACAGCTCAAATTTTAGGACTTACAATTACTTTAAGATCCACATATAAAAGTGGTATATGTAAAAGATTAAATATATATTTCTAGAAATATGCCTATTTAAATTTGGGTTTTTTTAAATTTTTATATTTTATTTATCTATTTTTATTTCAGCATATTACAGGGTACAAATGTTTAGGTTATGTATATTTCCTTTGCCTCACCTGAGTCAGAGCTTCAAGCATGTTCATCCCCTAGACAGTGCGTAACATACCCAGTAGGTGTGATTATACCTATCCTCTCCAGCCCCCTTCCACCTGCCCGACACCCAATGAATCTTACTACTATACATGCATGTACATGTTGATCAGTTAATACCAATGTCATGGTGAATACATGTGGTACTTGTTTTTTGATTCTTGTGATACTTCACTCTAGAAGAAAATGTTGAAAAAACTCTTAACAGACATTGGCCTAGGTAAAGAATTTATGAAGAAGACCCCAAAGCCAATCACAGCAACAACAAAAATAAATAAATGGGACCTGATCAAATTAAAAAGCTTCTGCACAGCCAAGGAAAGTATCACAGGAGCAAACAGACAACCTACAGAATGGGAGAAAATATTTGCATGCTACATATCCAATAAAGGGCTGCTAACTAGAATCTATATAGAACTCAGGAAAATCAGCAAGAAAAAAATCAAACAACCCTATCAAAAAGTGGGCTAAGGACATGAACAGAAACTTTTCAAAAGAAGACAGAATAATGGCCAACAAACATATGAAAAAATGCTCAACATCTTTAATGACCAGGGAAATGCAAATCAACACCACAATGAGATATCACTTAAGCCCAGTGAAATTGGCCTTTGTCAAAAAAATCCCAAAACAATAAATGTTGGCACAGATGCAGAGGGATAGAAACACTCATACACTGCTGGTGGGACTGCAAATTAGTACAACTTCTGTGGAAAATAATGTGGAGATACCTCAGAGACTATGAGTAAAATTACCAACTACCATTTGATCCAGCAGTCCCATTACTGGGCATCTACCCAAAGGGAAAAGAAGACATCCTATAAAAAAGACATCTGCAGTAGAATGTTTATAGCAGCTCAATTCACAATTTGCAAAGATGTGGAAATAACCCAAGTGCCCATGAATACATGAGTGGATTAAGAAAATGTGACACACACACACACACACACACCATGGAGTTCTACTCAGCTACAAAAAACAAGGGTGATCTAGCTAGCACTTTTTATATTCTCCTGGATAGAGCTGGAGCCCATTCTACTAAATTTGTTATTGTTTTAGAAGACAAGTATTCTCTCTGTTTAAATTGTTTTTATTATACAAAGCATACCACAAAGTACAGAGCAAATATTAGTATTTTGTGATAAATATGATGGACATTATAAATATGAAATATTACTGTTCACTCAGGCCAGTTTAAGTGAAATGAGAATTCTCATTTTCTCTATAAGTAGAAAATACTTTTTCATACAAGATTATTTTTGTGGAGCCTCTATATATTTGAAGTTTCTACCCTCATTTATTGCCTTGATTATTCTTCAGTAAAACAAAAGTCCATGGTAGTTGTAATGATGATGATTAGGGTGGTAATGATGGTGATGATGATTTGAGCTAGATTTACTAAATAGTTATGAGCGTACAAAAGTCTGTGTCTACTGTCTATGATGTATCAACAATTATAGAATATTATGCCATCATGTAATAAGAGAGTTAGCCCATTTAGAAGAGAAATAAAAATACAGCTATCAAATCAGTATCATGTTATTTCAGCTTCAAGGAACCTCTCAACAAAAATTGTTTCTTATATTGGATTTTCTTTTCTCAGTAAATGTTGCAGATGTTTTGTATTATAAATAAAGCTTTTTTTAATAAAAATTTTCAAGCCAGGTTAATTGGAGAATGAGTCTTAGCTTTTTTGAAGATTATTTGATTTTTGATAATCAACCTACAGTTCCTTTTGATCTCAAATCTCCATAACACTTGTAAGATATGTTTTCATTTTCTGAAATGTGATGACTCTTCAGGAACATAGTTGTTTCTTAAATCAGATGCAGATCCATTATCACTAGAGGGCAGTAAACACAAAAAGATTTAGGGGATTTACTTATGCTAAAGTTATTTTTTAAATATTAGCATCAATCAAGGAAAGATATTTTCATTATGTAAAAATAGATTTAAAATTCTTCTATTTAAAATATTGGTTATAAATTCATTCTAGATTATTGTCTACCTCTAAAATATTTTTGAGGCATTTGAAAACCAATGGAGACTGAGATTGCTTTCATACACTAGTTTGCTGTAGTTATTGTATTTAATATCTGGTTTAACATTGCCCCAGGATCTTAAACGGACATTTAATAATTGGATTTGCATTTGTTCAAGCTGAACGGTACTAGACATATAAGAGCTCACTTTGTACTTTATGTAGATTTGTTTTTTGATTAATAACAACTACCAGAACTTTAATTCTAAGGAGAAAGGCATAAAACAAATGTGGATTTATTATAGAATAAAATATTTTTCCGATTTTTGTAAGTCCAACTGAAAGCAATATTATTGCCAGGAAAATTCCTTAGATTTCTTAGAAGTCTAAGAGTCAATACACTTATTTTAGACAATATTTCTTAAATATTTCAAGCACAATAATATAATGTACAGCTTAGAATTGATTATATTAATAGACCTGTTATAGACTCTAGACTAAAGAATCCCTGAGATACTTTTTGGCACGTTAGCATACTCTGGAGCCAGATAGCCTGGGTTCAAATCCCTGCTATGCTACTTATTGGTTTTGTAATCTTGAGCAAGACACTTGCCCTCTGTCCCATTTTCCTCATAATTTGGTTTGGTTTTCTTTTTTGTATTTAAGATGCATCCTGTCTCTCTTGACCTCTGTTGCAAAGTAAATGATGCCAGCATGTGTTAAGGTGTCAAAGGTTCACCTCCATTGGCAGAATTTTGAATATCCCAAAATGTCCTGAAATCGTCCAGAAAGACTGTTGATTGCTTAGGTATCTGTTAAGGACCGAAAAAACAAGGAGTAAAAGAGGAGTGGCCTCTAGAAATTCTGAGGAGTATTAATAAGAAAAGACAGAAAAAGAGAAATGAACACTCCAGAACATTGTTTTTTTCTATTTTAACACACACAGTACTTGATACTATTAAATAATCTCCCTTATTGCAGCAAAGTAGGGATTTACAGTTGAATCATTTTAAATCTAGCACCTTTCAGAGTATCTGGCACGTGGTAGCTGCTGAATACAAGTTTGTAGAATGAAGGCACCATCACATTTAGCTGGGAGACTTGGCGGTAGATATTAGAGGGAGGGGAGACTGTGTGTGTGTGTGTGTGTGTGTGTGTGTTTCTGTGTACTTTTTTAAGACAGGACATATTATTCTGCCATATGTAATTTGTTTTAAATGATTTTTTATTATTTTGCTGAAAGTGAAAACCCACATCCTTTCCTATCTTCTATAGGCAGTATAAAAATATTGATAAGTTTTGCTTCTGTATCAGCCAATAATCTTTTTATGCCTGTGGTACACTAACTACCTTGAGAGAGAATAAGATACCTTTTTTTTTTTTTTTTTTTGCTTCAAGGATCCTCCACTCTGGATGAGGAAGCAAAGTTCAAGACAGCTGAAACAACTAGAATAGTGATTGTTAACACTGAGGAACATTCAAGAAATTTCAGGGCACAGTGATTGTGCAGTGCTCCTGGCACTTGGTGGGTGGAGGCCAGGGAGGTTAGATATCCTGGAATACATGGGATAGGATAGTCCTTCACCAGGGAAAATTGCTCTGTGTCCCACATGATATCCAAAAATATCTCAGCAACCATTCATGTAGGTGAAAAGTGCACTTAAAATTATCTGAGCCTAGAACCCAATTACTTTTTACATATAAACATTAAATATTTTTACATGGTTTTAATTCACACCAAATTTTCCAGTAGTGCAGCAATAGTGTATATTGAGGGAAGATTGCACTTTGTTACATGTGAAGCCTTTCTAAGTGTCATTCATCATTTTAGAGAAAAATATCATCCTTCTAATATAACAACTGTATATTCATGGTAATTCCCCATGTCAGAGAAATCATACCAAGTGCTTACAAAGCACTTGCTGTGCACTAATTTAATCCTCATGACAACCCCAAAGGTGGATACTATTTTTCTCATTTTCCAGATGTCTTAGTCTGTGTTACTATAAAGGACTACCCGAATCTGGGTAATTTATAAAAGAAAAAAGGTTCTTTTGGCTCATGGTTCTTTGGTCTGTGCAAGAAGCATGGTGCCAGCATCTGCTTCTGGCAAGGATTTCTGCCTCCACTCATGGCAGAAGGCACAGGGGAACTGTCATGTGCAGAGGTCACATGACAGAAGAGAGAGCACATGAGAAAGATGAGGGAGGTTCCAGGCTCTTTGTAACAATTAGCTCTTGAGGGAACTAACAGAGTGAGACTCACTCATTCCTGTGACAGGACTGCACCAGGCCATTCATGAGGGACACGCCCTCATGACCCAAACACCTCCCAGTAGGCCCCACCTCCTACACTGGGGATCAGACTTCCAGTTTCAGTGAGATTTGGAGGGATCAAGTATCCAAACCATAGCACCAGATGAGCAAACTGAATCATGAGAAGTTCAAATAACTTGCTGAAGGTCACCCGCTAGTCAGTGATAGTAAGATCTAAGGTTTTGACTGTTTTTCTAATGTAGTTGTGTACAAGTATTTATATTTTGTAGCATTTAATAGAAATTATTTTTCTCTTTTATGTTATTGATAAGCCATTTTACTGATTATTTTTTAAAAAGTATTTATGTAGGAACTAATTTATATGTATATATTTAGTAAAGTATGTATGTAGAAATGTGTTTATGAATTTCATTTCAGGATTAAAAAACACTTGTTATAAAAAGAAAAAAAGTAACTTAGTTTGAAGTTCATCAAAGAATAAAATAGATTGATGGACAGATTTTTAAAAGGAGGGGGAGGGCAGTGAGCCTGATCTGGCTGAAAACCACTGTAGAGCGTAATTTGGGTTTAAATGATGTGGTATGACATTTATACTTGCTCTTCAGGGGGCACACCAGCCATTCTCCTGCTGCAGAGCCTTGGCTCTTGGCTACTCCTCACTTGACTTTCTCTTCCCTACCCCCCATATCCATATGGCTTTCTCCCTCTCTTCAGATCTCTGGGTATACATCATCTCATCAGAGAGGCTTTCCCTGGTCATCTTATAGAATCTTCTATTCCTAATCTTTGTCATTTCTTTTTTCTCCATTGCACTTATCCATCCCATGACATATTACTTATTTATTAAGTTAATTGTTGAATGTAAGCTCCAGATGAGAAAACTTTGTTTTGTTCACTGCTATGTCCCCAGCATCCAGGACAGTGCCTAACATAGAGTAGGAGCTTAATATATATTTCTTGAATGAAGGGGTGAAGGTAGAATAGTTAGAATTTGAAGAAGGGCTAGAAAATTTGATCCTGAGATGTATGTACTTAGTTAGAATGATTTAAATCTGCCTTGGAAAACCAGTTGGAGGTAGTCTGAGTAGGAGAAGGAGACTATTCTAAGCAGTGAATTCAGTAAAGATGAAGAGAAAAGGGATTGTCTGCTGTATCATAGAGATTGGGGGAATACTAGTCTTCCAGGGACAGAGCAAAGATGTAATACAGCAGCTGAAAATAGGCTTAGAGTTGGGAATTAGGGTCAGATGATGGCAGTCTGGAGCTCACAGAGGAATGTGAACATGATGAAGTAGTCAAATGCTGAGTTGTCAGTTGCTAGAGTTGAAGTAACAGGCTGAAGTTGGATTTGCGGAAAAGTATCTCTCTCTCTTTCTTTTTTTCTCTCTCTCCTCTCTCTCCACTCTCCATGATGTTATCATGGACTTGCTCATAGCATGGCAGTGTCAGAACAGTCAGACTTTCTCCCCTGGTAGCTCTGGGATCCCAATAGCATATTCAAAGAGAACAAGGTGAGAGCTGGAAAACTTCCTGTGACTTAGACTCAGCAGTCATGCAACATCAGTTGGTTACACAAGCCAGCTCAGATTCAGTGTAGTGCCGTGTGGCTCATTAGAAGGTAACTTTGGAGACTAGCTGTCACAGTAATCCATTTTACAGATGAGAACACAGATACACCAAAAAGTTAGATTATTTGTCAGGGATTGTGCACTAAAGGATTTAAACTTGGAGTTCATGTTCTTAGTACCTGGGTGAACATAGAAAAATCACTTTTTCTCTCTAGGTCTCACTTTATGTGGCAATAAGGGGATGAGAAGGGATGATATTAAAAGTATTTTCTATTTCTCTCAGTCTTTTACATATTTGGACTGAAATGATGGGAGTGGGAATGGAAAAGAGCAGACCGAAAAGAAACAGCATTCTATAAAAGGTAGGAGTTGGTAACAAAGGGGAGTGAAGGAGGGAAGGTGAGGCAGTGGAGGGTAACATGCTGGGGTTATTCAAGGATCCAGTTAGATGGTTAGTATCAAAGCTGAGAGTGTCTGACTCACATGGAACACCTGTTGAATGGTAAAAAAGAGTCATAGATTTCATCTGAGATACTGGAAGAAATACGGGCCCACTGAAATGGAAGTAGTTATGATAAGAACTACTTTAAATAGAAAAATGTTTCATGGTTTCAACAAAGTTTTTTGTGACTGGCAAGGCATTCAAGAGAGCAGAGTATCTTATATTTGGAAATACGGTACTAAAGTCTAAGTTAGAAGTGGTCATTTGAAGAGTGTATCTGGAACAGAGTTCTCATGGAGATCCGAGTTAAGGGATTAATAGAAGCTGGCAAAGAAGGCTCAAAGAAGTAGAAAGAAAACCAAAGAATTTCAGGACCCCACTAATTGAGGGAGATTGGTAAGAATGATCAAATGATACAGAATACTTCAGAGAAGTTAAGGAGAAGGAAAGACCAGAAAAAAGGAGGACCTTAGTATTCTTCTGGGGGTAATTTCAGCTGAGTGTTGGAGTTTTAAACACTTTCTTTTGTAGAGGATTAAGAGGAAGTTAGGAAATGAACACAATAGGAATAGCAGCTGAGGACTTTAGCAACAAAGGACCAATAGGAACAGCAAAGGACCAATGGAAACTCAAAGGCAAAGTTTTAATGCAGATATTTATGAGAGAGCATGCTGTCTAAGACAGACAAACCTAATATAGAAATACTTAAATGGCAGGAAGACTGCAGAATAACCATATTGGCAGGTTGTAGAAGCACTGAGTAGGAAGTACAAACTGAGATAGAGATGAGGTAGAGTGGACAGAATTTTATACCAAAATAGAATAAAATCTACATTTCCCTCATTTCTCATCCACAAGACCCCTTTAGTATGAAAGTTAGAGTAATACTATCCCAAACCAAATAAAAATACTGTTTTTCTGAAAAGAATTTAAATTTCGTATTTAACCCTCTTCACAAAAGGTCTGATTACTCTTGAGCTCAATTCTGTCTGTATTCCCAAGAGCCACCCATTCCTTTCTTAACATTGTGTACAGTTGTAAAAATGTTCTCTTCTGATGAAACTATAGATCCTGAAATCTATATACAAAACTCTGCATTCCTTGTCCGTACAGAGTGCATTATTAGCTTTCAGATTTTTTCCCCCAATCAGATTTATATTTATAAATCATTTCCATTCCTCGATTTTGAAGGTTACAGAGTGCAGCCATACATAACAATAGAAACAAAAGGAGCTAAGAACAGCCATGCCACACCAGTGAGGGAATATGTCCTTTCCATTTGTGATTCTGGGCATTAGTTGCATTTTAGAATCACTACGCTTTTATGTTGGATGGGAGAACTATGGTTATATCTACGTAAGCAGGGAAGCCACTTGTTTTGGATTTGAGAGAGGGAGGCAATTAAAATGCCTGATTGCCATTCTTGGAGCAGCTTTTATTTGGAATAGAAGTCAGAGAATATTAAAATTCATAGAAATGACTCCAAAAGGATTGGCAAGTCTTATTTAAGAATGAACTACGAATTTTGAAGAGTTTTATGGTCATTATGCATCACTGCAAGAGGGAAGCCCCATTCATCTTTTCCTAGGGCAGCCTCGGAGCTGTGGAGATACCATTATTAGATGGCGTTTACCGGGGTGAGGCAGACAACCTCCTCCCCGGAGGTTCGCCCTTGCCAACCAATCACAAAGCAGCCTGTGCCCAGTCCACGCCCCCTGCCCTTATGGACCGAGGGATGGAATGCGATTGGTGGATAGTTGGGGTTTTTTTTATGGGCGGGGTTTCTTGTCACTCTTCCTGGCTTCCCCCGCAGTTCCTTATTTGGTAGCTTTTGACAGAACTCTTCTTTCTTGCAGCTAAGCATCTTGACATACATTATTCATTAAGCCCTGGAGCTCGGGGAGAGAAAGATGCAGACTCTTAGATTTTTAGATATTCCTTTATCACATGGATGTTTTTTATTCAGAATAGTTTCTGAATTTTGTTCCATTCTGGAATTTTTACAAATGGCATGTATTCAGTGGGAAGACGGCTGGATGGGATCTAATGCCAGGCTTTCTAGTGTATACTTAATGGGCAAAAATCTTTAAAAACCCACACACTGCGTGGCTTGGGGAGATTTGTTAAAGTACCAAGGTTTTGAAGATTATACATTTTAGAATTTAACTGTGTATATATATAATCAATCAAAAATGCCTGAAGCAAACTATTTACTGTCAGTGTCTTGGGGCTACATAAAGGTAAGATTTATTTAGTCTTTGAAAACTCCTGATTACTCTGATTACATAACTGATAGTTATAACAAATTACAACAGAGTCTAAGCTTTCTAAGCAAATTTTATATTCTTTCCTTACATGTGAGCTAGGAAAAAATACATGTTTTCATTGGTCAAGATAAGACTTATACCTTTTATCAGTTGTAGTCTGCATGTTAAAATAGCTTTTATGTTATGCAGTGGGTCTCCTCTTTGTCATGTGGTTATAGATTTGAGTTGTGCTTTAAAATGTTAAAGGAATCAATTAAATTCACTGAAAGTATTGCGCCAGATAACATTGATTTATGGATTCCAGTTAGTATGTAGCATTTAAAGTTTATAAAATGAATCTGTGGCTCTTTCCAAAAATCTCTACTACTTTAACCTGATGAGGAATTTTTTTTTACCTTTATGCATAAAGCTCTAGATGACGTTAAAAATTGACATTACTTGACTATTGAAGTGATATTACAATGAAAACTTATCTTCTTGTAAAACTGGAAAAAAGTTTTTATGATACTGTTATTTTTATTCATCTCAAGAAATGAATTAATACCCTGAATTTAATAATATTGTGTTCATGCTTGGCAGGCTTTTTGCCTGCCCTGTGGTAATGTTAGCATTTGTAGATCTATCTCCATAATAGAAGCAGGAGTTAGAAAAACGGTATTCTGTCCCAAATGAAGCATCACTTCATAAATTAAAGTTTCTTGAATATTTGAGCCAATCACAACACATTTTTTAAAGATTCATTTTCCATTACCTTAAGGATTTTCATATTGAAATATTTTTTCATTTGCTTTGTTTCTTTCTTTCTGAAGGAAAATTTCCTTTTTGCTGTTAAAATTTACCAGAATTCTAAGAAAACTAGAAAACTTATTTCACTTTTGATTATCCAAATAATCATGATGCCTTGCCTCCCTTTAAATAAATGGATGGTTCAGATTTTGAAAATTGTTTTTTAAATACATAGACTTTCATTATTTGAATTTTGCTAGCCATTTCTTAGCTAACAATTTTTTCAAAAATACAGAAACATATAGAGGGCAATATAAGAAACCGCCATTACCCTCCCACCCCAGAATTTATCTCTTAGCTTTTAGTCAGCTCATAATTGATGCATTGAATAGCTTCACATTTGTATTATGATTATGAACAATACAACTAAGAATCTAAATACAGAATTTTAATATTTATCTTTCTGAGGAAAATTTTCCCTGGACAGCTTGGCTTATGTTTTAATAGTATACCTTTAAAAACTTGTAAGAAGGGAAAATATAGATGTATTTGGTCTTTTTATACATTTTGAAAGATTTATTTTTATGCATTCAATGCAGTATTTATTTAAATAGCCTTTAATACTGACAGCCACCAAACTTATATGCCTCACAGTGCAGCATATTCAAATGATTTTTAGCAGAATATCATGGGGAAAAAATAAGCATTTTCTTATTGTTTCACCTGTACCACCTCCTTAAATATATATTAGGAAGATACGTAATATATCCCATAGCATACTGGCATGATGCAGAAGTACAAGGGACTACATTTACAAATATTTTAATTTAGTTTTATTATTTTATTTTGTTTCTTGAACAATTTTAAATGCATAATGTAAATTGGAGAACTGCAGTTCTAAAAAGCAAATTACAATATAGGATTCAACTGCATCTTCACTTTCCTTTATGCCTTAAATGCTGTACACAGACATTTCTGGTGCATAATGAGAACAAAGGAGTTGAAAGCCTTCACTTAGAAAGCCTCCCTTTTTTTCTTAGTTGCCACCATAATTCTGTGTATGGTTTCAGACTATCTAGACCAAAAACAGTTAGAAATTCAGCAACAGAAAATATTTAGAGGTTACTTTTAAAAAATAACTAAATGTTTAATTAAATTGTTCTGCATTTTGCAACCAGTTCTTTTGAAAAGCAATTCCATATTTTGTTTCTTCTAAATCTGTTAATTGAAAAATATAATGGTGTTCTAGACAGAATACATTTTATTAGCTTTTGTAATCATTCCTTCCCTCTCATATTAATTTTATATAGTTATCTTAACAAATGTTATATAGTTTTATTAAAAAGGGAGAAATTCCACTTACATTTTAAAATGTTTATTGAATAGTCTAGTATTTTATATTACATCTAGCTATATATATACTGCAAAACCAATTTGTAAGATCAACTACCAGTTGTGGTAATTTTTGTGATTTTTAATTTAGCTTCTTTGGACTGAAAGTTTTGTATTATTAGTGATAGCAAACAAGGAAAACAATTTTAATTCCTTTTAGAAAATACCCTTATGTTATAACTTAAGTGACTCTTTGAAAATTGTCTTTAGGAAATTCCCCATATTCCCTTCCTTGGGAATAGAGAGGGTTATTTCAAATATTGTCTCTTATAATTATGTTAAAATGAAATGTTGACTTCCTTGGAGCACCTTGCAAGACTTGATAGAGAAGTAGATGTGTTATGAAGGGTTTCTCCAACCCATGTTTTTGTATTTTGAACAAAGGCAGGAAAGTAATCTGGGAATAATGTGAATGATGCAAAAATATAACCTGGAATATGCAGTATGTCATTTATTTGGCCTGGCCAATAGCCTTTCACTGGCTTTTTCCCCCCTTAGTTATCTGTACTAACTGGCTATTTTGGTGAATTGTATAACAAACGCCAGGAAAATTACACTTCATTCTTTATATTCTTCCAGAAAAATCCAATAATGTGTATAGCATATTTACAGGTAGCATGCACATTTTCTTCTTTGGCATATGGCAACATATTCCTTATATGAAGTTGTGTGTACATGTTAGAAGATGGGCTTATGATAAACTGTGTCCCTATCTAACTTTTTGAATCACCACCCCCCTGCCTCAAAGGCTTGTATCACTTTTTAGTTTTATTGAGAGAAGTGAAAGGTGGACAGCAGTCTACTTCATGACCAGGGAGTTTTTAGTAGCAACTTGTAGCTCATGACATGAACAATTTCAGGCCAAAGAAATATTTCATTGAATACATGTTTAGAATATTCAGCACTCTGTCTTTTGAATGTGCTTTTTGCCTAATGAGTAGATTTTTCCAAGGTGAATTTCATCTGTAAAGCAAGGATTTTCTTACCTCTGAGACATCGCGCATGATATTATAGTTATGGTTTTGAAACATAGCTATGGTTTCCCATATGAATACCATCCTAAATTCCGTTAAATTGAAAGAAGGGGGCTAGCTATTCAGATACATATTTTTATAATCATAACTATAGTCAAATCCTTTATCTGCCTCTCCTGCAATGATAAAAATCAAGCATTATTAGAAAAGGCCCAAAAGTCAGGAGTCTTTCTGAGTGCAACAAAGAGAGCCAGGAGAAGGAACTCAAATAATACTGATCACCTGCTATGTGTCAGGCTAAATATAAGACACTTTCTGTATTAGCTCATTTAATTATTTGATGGCCTGTAATTTACTCAAGAAAATAGAACTTTGCAAAAATGCACAGAAGACATTTTGAACATTATTGCAGATGTCTCTGTGAATATTCTTAGAAAGTTTCCAATTTTATTTTTTTACAGTGGGTCATAATATATAATGCTAAAGGAACATAAACAGCAACCCATGTTTTGTATACTACATGATACCAATTGAAAAAAATACATGTATATATAACGTATGTAGAAAAAAATGGCATAGAAGGAAATTTAGCTAATTATCTATGGTTATCTCTGAGCAGTAGAAATTTATATGATTATTTTCTGTATGGTTTTCTAGATTTTCTATAGCACATGTGCATTTTATAATTAGAAGCTATAAAAATATATGAACAAAGGAAGTGAATTTTGTGTTCCTGAGTTTGAGAATAAACTCCCTAGACCAGTAAATTGACAAGCAGAATTTGTATTGGTCATGCCATTTTTTTGTTTTTGACTGCAGTAGAATGCAGGTATGCATTTTTTATATCCAACAGTCTATTGAAATTTTTATAGGGGTCTTCCTCTGTGCTTTGTAGTAATAGTTAATTTCTTATACCTAATCTAGATGGTCAATAAGATTGACTCTGGAAGTGATTTAGCAAACTATTGAGTATGCTGTCTTGGTATGAATTATGCAGAGAAGCAAGATCTAAAAAAAAAAAATTCTAAATAAATCAAATACTGCGTAAGAATTACATTTTAGGAATTACTAAAAGATAAACCCCACTGTTTACCTCCAGACTTAAATGAGAATTTATGGTGAAATTCAAAATTTTAAAGGCTACTAAAGATTAGAAGAAATGTGTTTGACATTTTTTGATCAAGTGTCTAATAGCAGTTACTTTATATATAGAAAAATGTATTGTTTCTGTATGTTAAGAGAAATACTAAAAGCATATTAAAGGGCCTAGTTGGGCTGTTATTAGGGTCAGAGGAAGATGCATTAAGAGCAGCTGATGGGTGGGGAAGCATAAAATCTTTGAGAATTGTGGATATTAGTAATGCCATGTAGTGGTGGTAGGTTAATTCCAGTGTTTCTTTGAATAAAATAGGTACCACGGCATCAGTAAGATAAATTGTGAAGTAAAAAAGCACAGTATTAAAAATTAACCTGTTTTCTATTCAGTGGGTTGGGTTGGTAAATTCTGTGGATGCTGAGAATCAATAAAAAATTGTATACTCCCTACTTGAAAAACTTTTAAAATGAAACATTATATGGTATTTATTCAAATGCTATATATATAATGAACTATGTAATGTAATACAATATGGATTTTATTTCTCCATTCTAGAAGAGTACTCTAATAAGTCAGTTTTGCTTTGGAGTACAAGATTAGATTTTAACCTTAATCAGTCTGTATATACATTTGTACAAATGATAAATTAATTGATAAAAGTATACCATATTTTATGTGGTAATTTTTATGTACCTATAAATTAGTTTTTCCCTTCTCTAAATACTTTTCAAATTTTTTATTCCCTTTTCTACCCCTTGATTCCCCTGATTTCCCCCTTAGTCCTTGAGTGTCAAAATCTGTGCTGTCCAATATGGTAGCCACTTGCCACATGTGACTATTTAAGAGTCTCATGCTCTACTGACTGAACTAGCTGGGCGGTCATACACATGTGACTATTTAAATTGAAAATAATTACAATTAAATAAAATTAAAAATTCAGTTTCTCATTCATACTAGCCACATTATAAGTTCTTAATAGCAACATGTGGCTACTGTACTATAGTGGGCAGCATAGATTATGGTATTTTTCCATCATTGCAGAAAGTTCATCTGGATGACACTGATCTAAATTGTCAGGACAATTTGAAAAATTCTTTGGGTATATCTTCCCGTGTCTCAGAGTATGCTTATGTTATTTCTCTTAAATTTTCCTCTTCTGTTATTTCATTTTACCTTTCTGTTTTTCAGTTTAAAAGGATGCTTAATCGGGAACTCACCCATCTCTCTGAAATGAGTCGGTCTGGAAATCAAGTGTCAGAGTATATATCAAACACATTCTTAGGTGAGGATAATAATATGCAATTTAACATTTTTCTTTTGAGTTATTTACTTATTTGTTTTTGGAGGGGGATTGTTATGCCAGCTCATTTCGGAAGCCAAACCAGTATTAGAAATTATATTTGTTTTTATTATATTAATATTATAATTTGATACTAGAAGCTTTAGAAACTAAAGTGACAAAGTATGTTTTTATCTTTTGGTTTTATTTAGGACTTTAGGGGATTCTCAGGGGAACTCGAGTTGTACATTACATTTTTTTCATAGTACCAAGCTGTGTTTTTATTTTTTACTTTTTTTTGAGACGGAGTCTTGCTCTGTTGACCTGGGTGGAGTGCAGTGGCATCTCGTAGCTCACAGCAACCTCAAACTCCTGGACTCAAGAGATCCTCCTGCCTCAGCCTCCCGAGTAGCTGGGACTGCAGGGTGTGCCTTGATGCCTGGCTAATTTTCCAATATTTTGTAGAGACAGGACCTTGCTCTTATTCAGGCTTATTTCAAACTCCTGAGCTGAAGCAGTCCTCCCTCCTCGGCCTCCCAGAGTGCTAGGATTACAGCACTCAGCTGAGCCACTACACCCAGTCAACAGCACTAAACTGTAAAATAAATTTTACAGAAAGATCTGTTCATGTATTCAGCAAATTCTTGTTAAATGCCAGCCATTGCTGGATAATAGGTATTTAACAATACATTAGAAATGGCTCCTTAGTCTAATAGACACTAAGCCTGGTAAACTGTTGGGCAGATACAATACAATTGCTAAAGAAAAGTTTGCTGATAATAGCTGCAAGTGTGGTTATCTTGGGACAACCCCTCTACCCTGTCCACAGAAAGAAATTGCAATAAGGAAAAGTCAGTAATTTGAACATATCCTTGATTTGGATTTACTTTCCAAACAACAGTGTCATGATATCTAATTAGCATATTTATTAAACATTTATCAAACACATACTATGTGTGAGGATGTGTTAGGGCTGCTCACTGCCTTGAAATAGTAGATGAATGTACCAAGACATCTTAAGCCTTTTACCTCAGAAGACAACAGTTAGCATATGTGCATATTCACTATCCTTGAGATTCTCTCTTACTCATAAAACCTGGTTATATCATAACCCTTATCTTGCTGTAATATAGAAATAAAAAGTAGTAGAATTAATTGAAGTCATTTAAAGATGTTGTTTTGGATCCCACAGTATGACCCATTTCAGTTAGCTGTTAGGGTTTTATGACATTTTTGTCTGAAGTTTCAACCATTTCAAAGTACATGTTGACACCGGAGGCCTTAGTTGGCAAGAGCAGTTTTCAAGCCACTAAGTGAATTTCAAATGGGAATGGAATTCATAAACAGTTGAAATAACCACCTGTTTTGTTTTCGCTGAGTCTGTTTTCACAGTAAGTGTTGCAAAATTTTTTATTAGGACATTCTATCAAGGAGATAACCACTGAATATATTTGTTATTACATGTTCTTTAGTGGAATTTATTTGCTTAATTTTGTGTTTAAAGATAGCAAATTAAGTCCACATCAAATTGAAACAATTTTCTAAAAGCAAAAGTTTTACTTGGAAACATTTCCTGAAATATATTATAATCAATTGCCATCCAAACTGTTATGCATGTTATAGTTTTAAAAAAGATAGAATTATTAATAAATGTACAACATTTTTAAATTTCTCAAGATAAGCAACATGAAGTGGAAATTCCTTGTCCAACTCAGAAGGAAAAGGAGAAAAAGAAAAGGCCAATGTCTCAGATCAGTGGAGTCAAGAAACTGATGCACAGCTCTAGTCTGACTAATTCAAGTATCCCAAGGTTTGGAGTTAAAACTGAACAAGAAGATGTCCTTGCCAAGGTATGATTTCAGAGATCACGATCATAAATAAGCAATGATATCTTTTCATGAGTTTTGTTCCTTCTCTCTTAAATAGATGGTAAAGTTTATTAATTTGTGGGGTTTTTTTGAAGATAGAAAAATACTTCATAAAGCTCTTTCCTAAAGTATTTAGATTTTAGTAATATATAGATTTAGGCAAATGATTTGGTATGTATATTCTTTTTTGCATCTTCATTTGATTGCCTTAAATAGTTAGAAATATATTATGTCTTCGAGGTTTTAGGAATCTAGTTAAGATTTCATGCATAGATTTTAGCCATTCAAGAAAAGCTTTGAGATTATTATTCAAAATATATAAATATGTTATATTGTCAAAGTCATAAGGTTAAGCAAATACTATTCTGTTTTCAGTACATTTATGTGAATTTGCCTAAAGTTTGCCTATTCTTACATGGTGCATCCATTCATTTAAAATGAATCATTGTTTAAAAAAAATCTAACCATCTTTACATTCAAATCAGTAGTCTTTAAACAATTGTATTTGTTGAGTCATATTTACTTCCACTTTCTAATGTTTTGGTATTATTTTTTTAATCCCAGGAACTGGAGGATGTGAACAAATGGGGTCTTCATGTTTTCAGAATAGCAGAGTTGTCTGGTAACCGGCCTCTGACTGTTATCATGCACACCATTTTTCAGGTAATGTGGTTGAGTTCTAACACATTTCTTTTATTCAGGAACTTAATATACAGTCTGTGGATTGTGCATGCCTCTTGTCTTCCTTACTACTCATCTTCTTTTGCTTACTTTGATACTTTTTTCCTTACTTACTCCTTTGCCAAGGGACAAATAAAGATACAGAAAGGTGGTATGTGGGTAAAACACAAATCAATTTTGCTATTTTTTTGCACTGAAGAAAAAGATGTGATGTGGGGGAAATTGAAAGAATTCATTAAAATAATAGTTAAAAAATCATCTTCATGCCACTGACTTCCATAGAAAATGGAATACTAACTTTAAAAAATGAATAAGCCCCCTGCTGCCTTACCTTAGACTTTAGTCACTTTCTTGTGTTGTGCTGTCTTCTCTATATCCTTTTCTCACCCTTGTTGAACCTTTGCCCCAACTCAGGGTGGGATTTAAATGAGAAGTTGAGGCTGTTGCAGAGACCTTGGGACTAGAATGGGAAACTCCGACCCCAGAGAGAATGTCGAGTTTCAGTCGGTGTGGTCCAGTGGCTGAGTCACTGACACTTGGTGGAAGCTGCCTTCATGATGGTGGGACACAGGAGCTTTTATAGTCGGCAGCTCATTCCTGCACCACACAGTGTGGGTATAGCCCTGTTGGGCTCAAGGAGGACAGAGGACAACCCAACTCTGGTTTTGTTCCTCAGTCCCTGGATCGTCCCAAAGGCTTCCGTTTCCCTCACTAGACATGTGAGAGTGCAGTTGCCATTTCTGGGTTAACCTTTGACTACACTGATGTGTGATTCTTTTTTAACACTATGGAAAATTTTTTTATATAAGAGGATTTCTTTTCCTACAGGAACGGGATTTATTAAAAACATTTAAAATTCCAGTAGATACTTTAATTACGTATCTTATGACTCTCGAAGACCATTACCATGCTGATGTGGCCTATCACAACAATATCCATGCTGCAGATGTTGTCCAGTCTACTCATGTGCTGTTATCTACACCTGCTTTGGAGGTAAATCTGTTTTCTGAAATTTCAAGAACACTTAACTTTCCACTCATAAAGGCTCTTAAACTTTTATACTGAAGGGCTTACAGTGAAGAAAATAATTGGCTTTATTGGAAGTATATGGGCTGACAGGAGAAAAAACTGTTGTTATAGTTAATGAACAGTGAAGCCTTAGATGAATTTTGCCTGTGGAAAGTTGTTCAAAGATTAGTGATTCATCTGTTTCTGATATTGCTTCTTTGAAATTATCCAGTGAACATTTATAAAGCACATCTGGCTTATTCACTTTTGGTTAGTTTGTTTTCTTGAAATGCAGTCTGATGACTTTTGCAGTTATAGGTCAAAGGATGACCATTTTATAAAATATAAGCAAATATATTGATTTTTTTCATAGAATTTTTTAGGAGGAAACATTTCTCTAATTTTTCCAAATCCTAAGGAGTTGTTTCATTAAGTGTTTACTAAAGCAATTTGATTTCCTTAATTATTTGGGGGAAAGAAAGGCTAATATATTTTGTAGTTCAGATTGTTTTCATTATAAAACTGTGTCAATGCCTCATCATTTGGGCGAGTGGTTCTCAATTGAAAAGGATTTATCCCCCCTTCTCCCCACCCCATTCCCCAGGGACATTTGGCAATGTCTAGAGACATTTTTAGTTGTCACAACTATTACATTTTTAGTTATACATGATACTGGCATCTTGTAGATAAAGGCCAGGAATCCTGATAAAAATCTTACACTGTATGGGACAGCCTCCCACCCAAGAGTTATCTAACCCAAGATGTGCTAAACTTGAGAAACCCTGGTTTAGATAAAAGAAAAGGAAATAATTACTCATATCTTATTAATTTTATGTACATTTTAGAATATTCTTAAACATCTTAAATACTTATAAAATAAGATATTATTTTCTTTAAAAAATGATTTCAGACAGCTTTTATAATGTTTTATAAAATATTATGAATGGACAAGGTTTGCTCATGAGATATAATAAAATCAGATAAAATATTTTCTTCCAGGATTACACTTAAAAAGTTTATGAATATCTCATTATCTAAAAGATTCTTTCTGATACATTGTGATAAGATATTTTGAAGCTTTATTTTGTTTTCCACCTAAATTCTAGGAAGTTACTTCTCATTTGTTTGTACTTTTAATTCATGTAGTTATAGAATAATCATGTTATCTATATGTTCTGATTTTTCCAGGCTGTGTTTACAGATTTAGAGATTCTTGCAGCAATTTTTGCCAGTGCAATACATGATGTAGATCATCCTGGTGTGTCAAATCAATTTCTGATCAATACAAGTAAGTTAACTTTATTTGTTTTTGCAGAACACATTTTTCCTTTGTACGTTTTAGAATGACTGAGGGACTTTGTAAGCTCAGGTATTTCCAGAACCATAATGTCCTTTTGAGATGTGTAAATATGTGTTTTAGTGATAGTGTATATTAATGTAACTTAGCCCTGAACATTTGTTATTATATTTGTTGAGGTATATGATGTTTGAAAAACATGTGTTCCAGTACTTCTATTAAAAAAAAAAAAATTGCCATGTCACTGGGCAAGTGAAAGTGTGCAGAAAGATTTAGATAGCTGTAATGCCCCTAAAGTTTTCAATAAAAAAAAGAAAACATTATGAGAATTAATGTTAAACCTTCCTTACTTTATGTAGGTTGTCATTTAATCCTCTTCAGAGGTCATAGCTCCATTCTCCTCAGTCACCATGCCCAGCCCTGTTCTTTTCTTTTTAAATCTCCTAATGAGGCTAGCAGGAATTCTATCTTAATTCAATATTTTTTTAACCATTAAATTTTTTCTCATTGGTGACAACTCACCATATAAAAAGTCATCACTGAATTTGGAAATGTAAGGAATGGTATTGACTATTTAATATTGAATATCTCTGACACACAGCTGCACAGAAATCCTCTGTAGGGAATGTTTAGGTAATGCCTGAGCTATACCTTTATAGAGAGGTTTAGGTTAACAAAAGTTCTGTTTGTTACTTGAGGTTAACTGGTAAATGATTTAAATGAACTATGACTTCATTCTCTCTCCCTGTGGTAGATTAATGTAAATTCACTTTTATATATGAAAAAATAAAATGCAGAGTTGGTGAAAATGTTGGGTTTTTTTTTTCATGCTTGTTAAGAATCTGCCTTTTTTTTCCTGCTTGAGTCTGGATAGCAGTCTTCTCATGCTCTGTAGCAGCCTAGCTGTAGAATTATCTATGAATTCACCATTCATTCCCTATACTTTGCTATGACCAGATTTAAAGAAAGAATGTAAATGTGACTTTGCTTTGAGAAATGAACTCAGACCTTTAGGATTATTTAGATCTATTTTTATATCTTTTAATAGCCTCTGCACTACCCTATAGCAAAATGCACACTAGTGACTAACCCAAGTAGAGGAGGATTGGAAAAGCCAGGATTTCCTGAGATGTGTGGTTAGTCTGATACCTTTTAGAAGTTTAGTTTAGGAACTTATTTTATCCATATTAGACAGGATAACATTTCATGTTCCAACCACCCTGTGAGGACCTATAGTGGGGCACTTTAAGGACACATCAAAGCATACATATAAATATTAACACACATTGGATGCCACTTCTGGGTTGTGTCAGTGGTGAGGTTTGTCTGTCCTTTCTGACAAGAGCAGGGAAATCATACAGGACAATGAACACTGGTACTTTTCATGAGCCTGGCCTGATTTACTATTTTAATGCCTATGCGTGCCTTTATATGTTCCTAATTTTATAGATTTCTAACAAATACATAAAGTGTATGTCTTAATCCAACTTTTGCCTTTAAGAAACATTTTTTTTCCTTGGTAACACCAAACAGACTAGTATGTTTTCTTTGCATTCTATTATATGCCATATTGTATGTTCCCTTATTATAGCATTAGAATTAAGGATAGATTAGAGAACAAATTAAAACAACTGATAGTAAAGTCACTGTCTTCCAAGTACTCTGATAAACTTTTTTAAAGGATAGTGAGGACCCGCTCTGTTCTTCTTTCTTGTGAATCCTCTAGGCTTAGGCTAGCACCTGGAGGTACATCCGGGTCCCTGTGGAGTATGTCATTTAAGCCAGCAAGGCCTCAGTCCACAGATGAATCTGATGCCCTCTGACGTTTGAGAGCCACTGAAATAGTGGAGAAATTTGGGGGATGATTATGAAAACAAGAAGAGTGGCCAAGGATGTCTGTTTAAGGTCGTTTTGCTGGTGACATGCCTGGGGTAGAAGGAGAGCTAATCTTGCTTCTGAAAGGTCTTTGTTATTTTCGTGGTGTTATGATGATCTCCTCTCTGTGGGACCAGAGCAACACAGGGAAGTTCAGTTTCCAGAGCGGCTTTTGGTTACTACTGGTTTTTTGAGGGTGGGGTGTAATGAGGCTGTTATTCCTGAGAGAATGAATCAGCGGTGTCATTTGGTACATGAAAGTATCCCAAGGCTGGTCAGAGCCCCCCCGGCATAATTAGAATTACTGCCTTAGTTAGCTTTTGACTAGGGATCCTGAGAGCTAGAATGTTTTTTTCAGGACCCAGAAGAGCCTGAGCAGCCAGTAATAACTTTTATCAGCCACAAATAACTTTTATCTTCACAGCAAGCAATAAACAAGGCCTTCTGATAACTTGTAAATTTGTAATAAGACAGTCTGTTAATACTCTATCAAAGTTATATGTTTATTTTTAGTTTACAGTAAGCCCTTTTTAAAAATAGACTTAAGTATAATTTCTCTAACTTTCACGGATGAAATGAAAAATCCATGAGTCGAACCAGTGTACTCTTCAGCTCTTGCCATGGAGCTGGAGCTGCCAACCTGTCCCAAACCAAAAGCTGAATCTATATTTCTTGTAACAAAGAATTCTCAAGAATTCTAATCATCAAATTGATAAGCCAATACATGGGAGGTTACCTGTCATCTTAAGGAGGCTACCAAGGCGCTGCAAGGTTTGGGGTCGTGTCCTGGGTTAAGTGGCTGATACAGAGGGGGTGCCAGGGGCTCACCAGGCTGGTTCCCAGTCCAGTTATGCCCCTGCTTGTATCATAGTTCTTGTTAATTGTTTCACTTGCGTTAATTTTAGGTGCCAAATGATTCGATACTAATTTTATTTACATTCCTTATTAGTATGCTAGAAGTTATGAAAGCAAAGAGATCATTTCTACTTGATAGAGTTGGTTAAGCTTTAATAAATGATTTGGGAGTGAGGGGGAATATGAACAAGATTTAGAGAAACTGAAGTTCCAGATAGGAGGCTACCTAAGTCTTTTTTAAGCATATTAATAAATCCATAAAATATAAATAGCATTGTAAAGTTTTGAATATATAACATGCTGGAGTTCACTTAACTTCACAGCTTTATTTTCTAAAAAAATAAAGCAATGTCAAAAGTACAAAATATATATAGCATTAAATTTTACCTGGAAAACAAATCATCTTTTTTGGTGGCAAACATGCCTAAGTTTGGGGGGAAAAGATTTATTCATATGGTCATATGCATTTAATCTATTCCTGAAAGTGCTCTTTGTCAAGCAGATAAGTAGAAATGTATATGGAATTTACTTTTTTTATATATTGAAGTGTGGTAAATTTGAAGTTTGACCCGATGTTTGTCTTATTATAGAGCACATATCATTTTTTCAGCTTTAAAACTTTAAAAAAATATCTTCTTAATTAAACTTTTATAAAATGAATATGTTCATTGTAAAATAAAATAGAAACAATATGGAAAATAAAGAAGAAAAGTTACCTAAAAATTTTCCCTCAAAGGTAACAATTGTGGTGAATATCATTTCAGACTTATCTCTAGGCACCTATACATACATAAGCATACAATTTTAGATATATTTTTAAAAATCATACTTTAGTTCCCAATGCAAAGAAATGATAAGTGTTTGGATATTCCATTGACTCTGATTTGATCATTATACATTATATGCATGTATCAACATATCACAGGAACCCCATAAATATGTATACCTATTATGTATCAGTTTAAAAAATCATACTGTAGATGTTTTCTTATGACGTTTTTGTATATTCAGTAACCTGTTTTGGATGTGTTCCCTATTAAAGATAATTCAGGTAACTTGTCCACTGTTAGTAGATATTAAGTTGCCCCTTTTCTTTTGCTTATATTGCTTTAAACTTGTATGATAATCTTAGAGTTTAATTTTTTCTTTTACTTTTTTTTTTTTTTTTTGAGACAGTCTCACTGTGTTGCCCAGGCTAGAGTGCCATGGTGGCGGCCTAGCTCACAGCAACTTCAAACTCTTAGGCTCAGGTGAGCCTTCTGCTCTAGCCTCTCAAGTAGCTCGGACTACAGGCATGCGCCACCATGCCTGGCTAATTTTTTCTATATATTTTTAGTTGGCCAATTAATTTCTTTCTATTTTAGTAGAGACAGGGCCTCACTCTTGCTCAGACTGGTTTCGAACTCCTGACCTTGAGTGATCCTCCCGCCTCAGCCTCCCAGAGTGCTAGGATTACAGGGGTGAGCCACTGCTCCTGGCCAATTTTTTCTTTTACTTTTGATACATGTTGCTTCAGTGGCCCTCCAGAAAGCTTATAACCAATTTACATTTTCACCAACAATATGCCCTTTTCCCCACACTCTTGACCAGCTCTGGGTCTTGTCAGGCTTTTAAACAATTTAAGATTTTAAATTTGGTTGTTAAAAATTTTGAATTTGTTTTTATTTTTCAGGGCTCTTTCCATTACTCTTCTATTAATGTATAAGTATCCTTTGATAATAAGCAATTTAAAATTTTTTAAAAATCTACTTAATAATATAATCAACAAGTATCTATTATTACCCACCACTTGCCCTCAGTGTATGAGATACTGCAGGAGCATTAAAGTCAGGAGAAAGCAGTTCTTTGCGCTCCAGGGGCTTAGTGACTAAGAGGGTGCTGTGGTTACTTTTATATGTCAACTTGACTGGGTTAAGGGATGCCCAGATTGCTGATAAAACATTAATCTGGGTGTTTCTGTGAGGGTATATCTGGAAGAAATTTGCCTTTGAATCAGTAGACTAGTAAAGAAGATTGCTCTCATTAGTGTTGGGAGGCATTATCTAATACATAGAGGGCCCCAAATAGTAGAATAGAACACAAAATGGGAGGAGTAGAAAAGTCTCTCTCTCTGTTTAAGCTGGGATATCATCTCCTGCCCTCATGCATCAGTGCTGCTGGTTCTTGGGCTTCAGAGTGGGTCTGAATTACACCACTGGCTTTCTTGGTTCTTAAGCTTACACACTGTAGATCAGGGGTCCTCAAACTTTTTAAACAGGGGGCCAGTTCACTGTCCCTCAGACCACTGGAGAGCCGGACTATAGTAAAAAAAAAAAAAAAAAAAAAACTATGAACAAATTCCTATGGACACTGCACATATCTTATTTTGAAGTAAAAAACCAAATAGGCAAAAACACCCGCATGTAGCCCATGGGCTGTAGTTTGAGGACGCCTGCTGTAGATCATGAAATTTCTTGGCCTTCATAATCACTTCAGACAATTCCTTTAATACATATATATAATATTGGTTCGGTTTCTCTGGAGTAGCATGGCAAGTACAGTTTTTGGTACTGAGAGTCATTCTGTAGGAACAGAATTTTAAGAATGAGTTTTTTTAATTGATTCTGGGGCTTCTGATTAAAATGTAAAGACACTAACAATTCTATTTCCAGTAGTAAAAAGAGCACCTGTAGTTTATGGTGTGAATTGTTTATAGAGAGATATGCAAAGTATCTGCACTGGATACGTAACCATTTATAAGAAGCAAAGAACTAAGTGATTCTGTATATGATATTTTTATACATTTTCAGCAAAGTAAGAAATATAATAATGTTGGTTTATTTCTCCTAATTTGACTAGCACAAGTATTAAAAGAAAAAGATGAGCTTAGGGATTGGAATTCCCAGCTGAAGCATTGCATAAGTCACTTGAGAGCTTCTAGGTGTGCACGGAAGGAGAGCCTTACCCTTCTGTACCTGCAGGGCTGAAATTGCTGAAAGTCGCAGGCACAACCCCAGCCTATGGTTGGCTGAATTAGAATGCAGACTGAACTCCTAGCTCTTCAGGATGTCTACTGTTAACTGAGGGCACTGATTGGGAAATAATCAGACTAAAATTCTGTGACCTTCTACCTTAGTGAAATTTCTAGGGGAAGGGGTCCAGGGGTGTGGACATGTTGAAATACCCCTTCTAAGATGAAGGGTATGTTTTTGCATCTGACCCTTTCTACAACCAAGAAAAAGGCACAATTCCTAGAGGGTCTGTTTGGATTTTGGAGGCAACATACTTCTCCTTTGAGTGTGTTACTCTGGCCCATTTACAGAGTGAGTCGAAAAGCTTCTGGTTTTGAGTGGGGCCTAGAACAATGGAGTGGCAGAAAAACTGCTAGTTTTGAGTGGGCTTGTACAAGTTCAGCCTGCTATACAAGCTGCTCTGCCTCTTGGGCCATATGATCCAGCAGATCCAAAGGTACTGGAAGTGTCAGTGGCAGATAGGGATGCTATTCGGAGCTTTTGGCAGGGCCCTATAGGTGAATCACAGCACAGACTTTAGGATTTTAGAGCAGGGTCCTGCCTTCATTCGAAGGTAACTACTCCCTTTTGAGAGACAGCTCTTGGCCTACTACTGGGCCTTAGTAGATACTGAATGTTTTTGACCATGGACCACCAACTTAGCATGTAACTTGAGCTGCCTGCCCAGCATAAACTGGGTGTTATCTGACCCACCAAGCCACGACGTGGGGCATGCACAGCATTCCATCATCAGATGGAAGTGATGTTTACATGACTGGGCCCAAGCAGATACTGAAGTCACAAGTCAGTCATGTGAAGAAGTAGCCTAGATGCCTTTGGTCCCCACTCCTGTGACACAGCCTTCTCTCTCCCATCCTGTGTATGTGGTCTCACGGGGAGTTCCCCACAGTCAGTTGACAGAGGAACTGGTTTACTGATGGCTCTGCATAATATGTAGACACCACCTGAAAGTGGATAGCTACAGCACCACTGCCCTTTCTGCAACATCCCTGGAGGACAGTGACGAAGGGAAAGCTTTCCAGTGGGAATAAACTTGAGGCAGTGCACCTTGCTAGGAAAGAGGCATAGCAGATGTACAGTCATATACCAATTCATGGTGTGTAGCCAGTGATTTAGCTGGGTGGTCAGGGACTTGGAAGGAACATGATTTGAAAATCGATGACAAATTTAGGGAAGAGATTTGTGGATAGATATCTCTGAATGAACGAAAACAATGAAGATATTTGTGTCCCATGTGAACACTCACCAAAGGGTGACCTAAGCAGGGGAGGATTTTAATAATCAAGAGGAAAGGATGACCTGTGGCTTTTCCCATCCACCCCTGTCATCACCCAATTGGTTCATGAATGAAGTGGCCATGGTGGCAGGGATGGCAGTTATGCATGTGCTCAGAAACACGGACTTCCACTCACCAGGGCTGACTTGGCTATGGCCACTGCTGAGTGCCCAGTCTGCCAGCACCAGCGACCAACACTGAGTCCCTGATGCAGTACCATTCGCTGGGGTGATCAGCTGGTTACCTGATAGCAGGATGGATTCCATTTTGGAGAGGGCAGAGTTTTGTTCTTACTAGAGTAGGTACTTACTCTGCATATGGATTTGCCCTCCCTGCAGCAGTGTTTCTGCCAAAACTACCCTCCCTAGACCTACAGAATGCCTTATCTGTCATGATATCTGCATGGCATTGCTTCAGACCAAGCACTCACTTCACTGGCAAAGAAGCGTAGCAGTAGGCACACGCTCATGGAGTTCACTGGTCTTACCGTGTCCCCCACCATCCTGAAGCAGCTGTCAGGGTAAAATGGTGGAATAGCCTTAGGAAGACTCAGGTACAGCACCAGCTCAGTCATAGCACCAGCTAGATGGCAGTGCCTTTCAGGGCTGGGGCAAGGTTCTCTGTATTCTCTGAATCAGTGTCTGATATATGGTGCTGTTTCACAGTTCCAGGAATCAAGAGTGGAAATGGGAGTGGCACCACTCATTATTACCCCTAGTGACCCTCCAGCAAAATACTGCTTCCTGTCCCTACACCTTTATGCTCTGCTGGCCTAGAGGTCTTGGTTCTAGAGGGAGGAATGCTTCTACCAGGAGATACAACAGTGATTCCACTGAACTGAAATTAAGGCCCAGCCTTTGTGGGCTCCTCATTGCCTCTGAGTCAGCTGGCTAAGAGGGGATTAGTGTTATCTGGAATGATTTATCCTGAATACCAAGGGGAAATTGGACCACTACGCTGCAACAGAGGTAATGAAGGGCATGTCTGGAATACAGGAGATCCTTTAGGGTGTCTCTTAGCATTGTCATGCCCTGTGATTAAGGTCAATGTAAACTACAATAACCCGAACCAGGCAGGACTACTAATGGCCCAGACCCTTCAGGAATGAAAGTTTGGGTCACTCCACCAGGTAAAGAACCACAGCCAGCTGGGGTGCTTGCTGAAGGTAATGTGAATACAGAATGAGTAGTAGAAGAAGGTAGTTGTAAATACTAGTTACCACCACATAACCAGTTACAGAAATGAGGATTATAATTGTCATGAGTATTTCCTCTTTATTTTGTTATGAATTCATTTGTGTTTTTACATGTGTATCTTAAGCAAATGTCTTTGTTTTCTTTTCTCCCTTGTATAACATAAGAAGTATTGACTTTATATGAGTACTCAAGTATTGTAAATTTTTTATCATAATATGTAAGTTTTGGGATTATCAGGATAAAAGTAAACATCACTCAAAAATTTGACTTCCTTTGGGGAGGGGAATAGTGTGTTTTCAGTTGTGTGTGGGATAGTTGTGTCATGTTTGTTGGAATTATGAGCTTGTTATTGTCTTTATTTGGAAATTAAATGTGGCTTAAGGAGATGCATATGGGCACCACGTCAACAAGGAACAGACTTGTGATGGTTAATTTTATGAGTCAGCTTGACTAAACTAAGGGATGCCCAGATAGCTGGTAAAACATTATTTCTGCATGTGTCTGTGATGATGTTTCTGGAAGAGATTAGCATTTGAATTGGTAGACTGATTAAAGAAGATTGCCCTTACCAAAGTGGGTAGGTACCATCCAATCTATATTCAGTTTCTCTTTAAGCTGGGGCATGCATATTCTCTTGCCTCCATCATTAGCACTCCTGGTTTTTTGGCCTTTGGACTTGGATCAGGACTTATACCATTGTACCTCCTTCCCCAACTCCCCCAGTTCTCAGGCCTTCAGACTGGGATGGAATTATGCCACCAGCTTTCCTGGTTCTCTAGCTTGAAGATGTGGCACTTTTTTGCCTTCATAATTGCCTGAGCCAATTCCTGTAATCAATCAATCAATCTCTCTCTCTCCCTCTCTCTCTCACACACACACACAAACACACATACTCACATACATCTCCTGTTGCTTCTATTTCTCTGGAAAACCCTGACTAATACAGAGGGAGAGAAGATTAACACAGACGAAGTATGTATTCTCGGTTATGTGATGATACCTGCCCACCCTCCACCCTCCCATTCCATAAGAACTCAGAATAGAGAGACACGTAAATAAAGGTGGTCTTCTTGCCTTCATTATTAGCATATGTTGAGCATAATTTATTCTTGATGATCCAGGGTAGTTCTGATAAATGAGCATAATTGGTCATTTATATGGAATAAAATGATGGCTTTGGGTTTGTAAAGGTATGCATGGTCCCTCAATAAAATAGCAAAAGCTTATATAGTTATTAGTGTGGACCAGGCACTGAATGGATTGTGTTTATCATTTCCTGGTTCATGTTTATTGTTCACTTTTCAATGTTGTCATCCCTATAAAGCATTTGTAATAATAGGTAGTCTAGGGACTACCTAGTTTTAAGTATTATCCCCAGCACTTATAACTATGTGATATTGGCAAAGTTATGAATACTACCTTCCCTGAGGCTCATTTTTATCATTTGTAACTGGCAATAACAATAGAATGTTCCTAAAATCATGAGGATTAAATGAGAGAATGCTTATAAACCACTTAGTACAATGGCTGATACCTAAATCCTCTAAATATTATGCTTTATTATATTCTGTTTCTCTTTCTACTTTGTAAGTTAAAAGAATTGAAGTGCCTAGGAGAAACCAGACAACCAAACATGTTAAATTAATAGCCTTTAATTTTGTATTGGGGTTTAAGTCTTTAAGTAGATTGGGAGGGTTTAGGAAGGGACCATTACAATTTTGTATGGAGATAAATACAAATAGGGTTCAATGTGATAAATGCCAAGTCGGTACAAAGTAATATAGGAGTTTACAGGAAAAAGTGAGCAGTTCTGTCTGTGGTAATCAAGAAAAGCTTCAGGAAAGAGGTAACTTTTACTGGACTTAAAGATGAGAGGGTTTCAACAAAAATGTTACATAAGCTGATCTCTTTGCCCCTTTGTTCCTATGCATTGTACCAAACTGCAAAGACAATTTTCTGATCATTCCTGCATCTCCGTGGAATCTACTTAGACCTACTGTATTAGCATCTTTGGAGAAAACCTACGGAGGAGCTGCAGAATCTTACCTCCCCATTTAAATGTGACCATGTGCCTTCAGTCTTAAAGAAGAGTAGAAAGTTAAATGACTGCCCTGAGTGTCAGTTTCTTTAATGCTAACATTTGTTATTTAAAAATCAGCAGTTACTACCACCTTCCTGTAACAGCCTCAGAGATTAAAGAGGCTGTAGAGACCTGCCAGTCCAATAAGGAATTGTTTCATGGCTTTTCTGGCCAATCTGGACTCTTCTTAAATATCAGGAGATAACCACTTTACAAGACAGGCCTAGCCCTATATGAAAAGCCATCCTTACATTGAGTAGAACTTGTACTCCGTGTTACAACTTCCATACTATAGATCAATCTTTTCCTAGAAGTAATAGTTTATCATCTTGTTCTTCTTCTACAGGCTCAATAGCCTTAATTTCCTTCACCTTTCTTCATGGGAAATATAAACCAATTGGGGTTTTTGTTAGGCTAAGTCAGTTTTACTAATGCCCCTTGTCTGCATGCATATTTATCACTTTAAAAGAATTCTAATAGATTAATTAGGCATCATTTCTGCAGTTAGGAAACATTATACCTTCTTTTCAATATATTTTCATTTAATATGATTCTACAAAATAATATCATGTGCTAAGATTCTATATAGTTTTAAATTTTTGATTTCTATGTGCTTAACCATCTATAGATAAAGGTTTATAATTAGAGACTTGTATCGACTCTGTAAACTTAACCAGATACTGCCTTGTAAAAAAAATGAACATTGTTGCTTTATTAAAATAAACTAACAAATAATACCTTACACATTTACTCCCTAATACTCTAGACATCTCTGTTCCTGTAGTTCAGGAGCAAAAATTTAGATGTGCAAACTCCTATTTCTATAGTTCTGATAAAGTCATACAATTTACCAATTGAGATATGTCTTAAGACTCTCCTCTCCTCCCTAGCAGCTTTAAAATAGCCATTGAGTAGTACTGAGAATTTCTTTCTTAGAAAAGGATATATATTTCCAAATATATTTCCTATGCATAGTCAGAAAAAGATCAAATACATGTGCTTTTAGTGATTACAGTGACTTAGTAGAAAGAGAATAAAGCACCAATTTTTTTTAATGACTACCTTATAGATCTGGGTCTACTATTGACAGTAGCTAGGAAAGAGGCAGGATTTCTCCTTGCCTAAAATACACAGGTCAAGGGCAGTAGTGAGAGAGCGAGAGCATCTTCACAAGGGGGTATGTAAACAACTAAACACACTGTCTCCGTGTGAAGTCTTGAGCAAGGGCAGAAAGAGCAATATACATGTACAGTATATAGTGACTGCCATGATACTTGGAAAAGGAAGTGGAACAAATGAACAAAGCTAAGACTTTGAGAGCTATACTGGGCAAGAAAATAAGTAAGAGCATCAAGAACAAATTAATATTGTTCATATGTTCCAAACCATTCTTATACCCTCTCTGAGTACAAACAATCCTATGTCACATAATCCTTACATTATATAAATTGTAGGGTGGGTACTGCACAGTAATCAGGAATACAACACCTCATGCTCTGGGCACATTGCAGATGGTAATAATGTCCTCTATTGCTGAGCTTATGGCAACTTTAGAGGATAGGTAAAAAATCATGTAGTCCAATTCTTCTGCTTTAGAAAAGAGGAGACTGAGACCCACAGAGTGAAATGACCTACCACATGTCATGGCATTAGAATTCACTCCCAGGATTCCATTGTTCTTTCTGCTCTTAAATTATCCAATACATTCTCTCCTGCATATTATTCTTGTAATGATAAGGGCTGCAGAGAAGGTTAGGGGAAATTGTATCCTAAACCCAAAGTATCTTAAAATTGGAAGAATAAGATAAACTTCTAATAAACAGCTTCACTGATCTTTTGCCTCTTATCTTTCTTTCAGACTCCGAACTTGCCTTGATGTACAATGACTCCTCTGTCTTAGAGAACCATCATTTAGCTGTGGGCTTTAAGTTGCTTCAGGAAGAAAACTGTGACATTTTCCAGAATTTGACCAAAAAGCAAAGACAATCGTTAAGGAAAATGGTCATTGACATTGTAAGTAGCTGAAAGCAAAAAAAAAAAAAAAAGAGAGAGAGAGAGAACTTTGATGCAAGTTTGTTTTTGTTTTTTTAAATGTAAGAATGAGATGAGTATCAGGTCAAAAGAACTGCATTCCAAAACCTATTGTTGTCCTTTATGTTGTAGAAGCTGCCCCTGCTGCAGGCCCTGATGTTTCCTAGTAGGTTTTCCACTCCTAGCAGTTGGATTTAAATCATGACAGCTCACCCTCATCATTCAGATTTTATTTTCTGAGTCACTCAAGTCTGATGGCACACAGAGAAAGATGTCTCACAAAAACAGAGTATAGGCCACAGCTCGAATGGATTTGTTTTTACCTTTTTCCATCAGTAAACAGTGCCATTTAGACCACTCTTAACTTTATTCTTTTCTCTATGCATATTATTCAGAGTCATTATGAGATGCAAGAAAATCTCTGGTTATCAAAAACTTACTCTGTTAAACTTTGTACATCCAAAGGCAGGAATAATATGTCAGAAGCAGAGAATTAGTCAGAATGTTCTGTTTTTGAAGCAGTCCCTCATAGTCCAATAACCACTTTCTAGTCCAAGAAATGGAAAAGAACTTCAGAACCTGTGATGATATCTTATCCATAGAGATATCATCCCATTTTTCACCATGAAAGTGGTTGTCAGTGCCTAATGTTTCAGTATATTACACACATTTATCTGGGCCTCCAGAAAACTTGACAGCAAAGAAGAAAAGACTCTGCTCCAAGAAGGAGTAAAGAATTTCCATACACTGTTATTAGATAGCATAGTGGTTTTCTGTTCCTTCTCATATTCTGCATGATATTTTCATATGCAAATTCTGACATTCTCCTCTGGGCTTTACTTCATAAAATACTCTTTGTCTTTTAAGGTACTTGCGACAGACATGTCAAAACACATGAATCTACTGGCTGATTTGAAAACTATGGTTGAAACTAAGAAAGTGACAAGTTCTGGAGTCCTCCTTCTTGATAATTATTCTGATAGGATTCAGGTAAAGCATTATTTGAGTTAGCTTTGTGTGTGCCTGTGCATGTGCCCACATGTCTGTGTTCAGAAATAAATAACACTTATTTCTCCTGTCTCCCACATTATGCTTTTAGTAATTTAAGGGAGGATTTTCATACAAATTCTTATTCTTGAAAATTAACCAGGCAAAAATCCTATTGATCTTTTCATTTGCATATATGTTACAAAAAAAAAAACTAACATCCCACAAAGCCAGCCACTTGAGCAGGCCTGAATTTAATCAACCATGCACATAAACAGTTTCTCTTACAATATTTAGATGTGGTAGAAGTGGCATCATTTGGAACTATTAATACAAGTGTGAACCATACACAGACACTTCATGGTTGAGTTGTTTAGAAGAAATCTTACACTACATGTATTTTTAAGTGTCACAGTCATCCAACGTGAATTTCTAGTTTTTAAAAAAAGGAGCAGGTGCTGAATAGAGAATGCATCCATCTATTGTAGGTCCTTCAGAATATGGTGCATTGTGCCGATCTGAGCAACCCCACAAAGCCTCTCCAGCTGTACCGCCAGTGGACGGACCGGATCATGGAGGAGTTCTTCCGCCAAGGAGACCGGGAGAGGGAGCGTGGCATGGAGATAAGTCCTATGTGTGACAAGCACAATGCATCCGTGGAAAAATCACAGGTAATGCACGAAGCATAGAGCTTTCCGAGAGATGCAGCTTTAGCATTTGGTTACTTTGTATTCACATCTCACAGTATTTTATTGGGTTTTTTAAATTACTTTGTTTTTGACAAGGTAGATTTCACCTTATTATTTAGGATCCAAGAAATTTTCATTCCTATGACTTAGATTCATAGTCATCTATCTCTATGTTTTTATGACATTATAGTCATTCATTATGACTATTTCATTTAATGTACTCATGTACATAGAGTGCATGGCATTATTTCAGTTATCTGGATTCACCTACAAATTGGCGATTCTAAAATAAGGTTCAGGACCCAAACCCTACCATGGAAACAATTGGAAATTTTTTTACATTGTAAACATGCTTTTGAGCTAAGAGTTCTAACAGCTAATTTTCACCAGCTGGTAATGATATGTTTATGTGATCTTTCATCTAAAATAGTGATTATTTTGCCAAACTAAGGTTAACAGTCTTCTGTTCAGTGTTCTATTTGTGGGTCATGATCTAGTTAACCTTTCCCATTGTTTCTTAGTCCCATGTTCTCTACTCATATTGGATTTTTTTTCATAACTAGGTGGGCTTCATAGACTATATCGTTCATCCTCTCTGGGAGACATGGGCAGACCTCGTACATCCCGATGCCCAGGACATTTTGGACACTTTAGAAGACAATCGTGAATGGTACCAGAGCACAATCCCTCAGAGCCCCTCTCCTGCACCTGACGACCAAGAGGAGGGCCGGCAAGGTCAAACTGAGAAATTCCAGTTTGAACTAACTTTAGAGGAAGATGGCGAGTCAGACACGGAAAAGGACAGTGGGAGTCAAGTGGAAGAAGACACTAGCTGCAGTGACTCCAAGACTCTCTGTACTCAAGACTCGGAGTCTACTGAGATTCCCCTTGATGAACAGGTTGAAGAGGAGGCAGTGGGGGAAGAAGAGGAAAGCCAGCCCGAAGCTTGTGTGATAGATGATCACTCTCCTGACACGTAACAGTGCAAAGACTTTCATGCCTTTTATTTTTTTTTTAGTAGAAAAATTGTTTCCAAAGTGCATGTCACATGCCACAACCACGGTCACACCTCACTGTCATCTGCCAGGACGTTTGTTGAACAAAACTGACCTTGACTACCCAGTCTGGCGCTCAGGAATATTGTAACCAGTTTTTTCACCTCCATGTCATCAGAGCAAGGTGGACATCTTCACGAACAGCATTTTAACAAGATTTCAGCTTGGTAGAGCTGTCGAAGCAGATAAAATCAATTCCAAAATGTTTTCGAGGGAACGTGGCTCATCAGGCAGCCCAAAAGTTGATTGGATTTGGGGTTTCTTTTCTTTTTATTTGTTTGCAATATTTTCAGAAGAAGGCAAGCATTTCACAAAGTGAACTTACTGGGTGAAGCAACAGACACATCAAGAACAGGACACAGCATGAATCTGTTACCAGAAGGAAGAGGAAGATGAGCCACAGAAATTACATAATTTTCTAATTTCAAGTCTTCCTGATACATGACTGAATAGTGTGGTTCAGTGAGCTGCACTGACCTCTACATTTTGTATGATATGTAAAACAGATTTTTTGTAGAGCTTACTTTTATTATTAAATGTACTGAGGTATTATATTTAAAAAAAACTATGTTCAGAACTTCATCTGCCACTGGTTATTTTTTTCTAAGGAGTAACTTGCAAGTTTTCAGTACAAATCTGTGCTACACTGGATAAATCTGATTTACGAATTTTACTTGCACCTTATAGTTCATAGCAATTAACTGATTTGTAGTGATTCATTGTTTTATATACCAATGACTTCCATATTTTAAACAGAAAAACAACTTTATGTTGCAGGAAACCCTTTTTGTAAGTCTTTGTTTACTTTGCTTTCTGTTTCACTCTTTCCAGAAAAGTGGGGTTGCTCTCCACTGACATTTTTCTTTGCAGTGTGCAAGTGAATATTTGTTCTATAATACTTTGATGTGCGTTATGTCAAATGTGTCTTAAGCCTCATGGAAACTCAGTCATCAGTTGGTGTTGTCTGAAGCAAGTGGGAGATATATAAATATCCAGTAGCTAAAATAGGTCAGTCTTTTTTAGATATTTTCCTACTTAGTGTCTTCTGATAACTTTTTGCTGTGTCAGTAGACGTGCATTTCACAAGTGCATGTCTTTGTAATAATCTGCACATTTCATGCTCATTTTTATTGTTTTTACAGCCAGTTATAGTATGAAAAATGTTTTTCCCCTTGTGCCGCTTTATTGTTTAGCATGTGTTTGAACCTCTGTCCATGTTGGTTAGATGGGATCTTATCATATATATCACCACCATTCAGATTGATGAAAAGAAGCAGGTTAGGGTTATGGTTAGTCAAGTTAGTCAAGTTAGGGTTAGCATTCATTTCTACCGTGAAGTTGTGTATCATGACTAGCTTTTACTCTTGGTATACAGAAAAAAAGTTAATGGCTAAGTAGGCAGTTTTTAAGAATATTAACAGTATATATTAGCAAACACTAGTACAACTAATTCTCTTTGGTTTTGATGATTTCACCATGGGATTAAGAATTGTATCAGGAATATCTCTGATAGTTGGTTTTAAGTGTAGCCACTACTCTTTCTTGATGGACAGCTATATAATGTGTAGAAATGGCTTTATCACTTATCCTTGATTCATAAACATGTCTTGTAGAGGGGAGCTACTTCTTTTAAACAGACTGAGGGAAAGAAGATGATGCCACTAGCACCAGAGGGTTAGTAAAAAGATTCTGCCTGAATAAAAAATTAGAGATCGCTCTTAGCTAATTTTAACACCAGGAACTGTGTTGCAATTTTAGAGATTAATTCCAAGTTTTTACCTACTCAGAGCAGTTGGCATCATGGGGCATTTAGTTTGGACTTCTCTTCCCATGTCAGTTCTAAGTAAAATGTTTACCTTCTTCTCTGTGTAGAGTTTGGAGCCCAAATAATAATTTTTCACATTGATATCCAAGAATTGAAATAGAGGCTAAAGGGAGCATCTGACCAAGTGAAAACTAAAACAGTTGAGAAAAACTGCAACCCTGAAAAACATTTATATTGGGAACTTCTCAAGGAGCCTTCTGGGGACTAGTAACTAAATTATCAGCCAGGAAAATGACCCAAGCTGAAGACAGCCCCTATTTTAATCCCCTGAGATCCAACCTACGCTTAGAACCTTTGGTAGAAAGATCATGTCTTTATAGCTCTGATCTTTTATGTAGGGCACAACAGGAATCAACTAATTAATTACCAGGTTTGCAATCTTTTTCCTCTATAAAGATCAGAGAGTAATCTTCCAAATAAAGATCAATGTTTAAGTGGTTTCGCAAGAACATTTGGGAACTTGTTTCTCTTTTCATTGTATTTCTCCCTGAGGGAGAGCTACAAGGAAAGGCAACAAGAATCTAGAGTTTATTCCTCTTTCCAAAACATCTTCATTCCCCACCCTCCATTTGGTATTTCCCCCACAGAGTGCCTAGAATCTTAATAATGAAAAAAAAAATTAAAAAGCAGCAATATGTCATTAACAAATCCAGACCTGAAAGGGTTCATAACTGCACTAATAAAGAGAGGATTTTTTTTTCCAGTTTATTGGTTCTTAATGGTACCATGTTGTAAGGATACCCACAAATGGACAATCAAATTGTGGAAAAGGCTTAATATCTAAGAGACAGGGACTAATGCACTGTACAATCTGCTTACCCTTGCCTTTCTCTCTCTCTTTCTCCCTTTTGTCTTGCCAAAGTGTGCTTCAGAAATGTACACTGCTTTAAAAAGAACATCCTTTTACAAGTGGCTTTTACATTTTCTAAAATGCCATAAGAAAATGCAATATCTGGGTACTGTATGGGGAAAAAAATGTCCAAGTTTGCATAAAACCAGTGCATTTCAGCTTGCAAGTTACTTAACACGATAATGCTATTTTAATTTTGTTTTGTTTTACATCAGTTAAAAAATTCACAAGAAAATAATGTAGTTAGAACAAATTGCAGACAAGGAAAGAAATAAACTTGAATGAAATGGATTTTACAGAAAGCTTTATGATAATTTTTGAATGCATTATTTATTTTTTGTGCCATGCATTTTTTCTCACCAAATGACCTTACCTGTAATACAGTCTTGTTTGTCTGTTTACAACCATGTATTTATTGTAATGTACATACTGTAATGTTAATTGTAAATTATCAGTTCTTATTAAAACATCATCCCATGATGGGATGGTGTTGATATATTTGGAAACTCTTGGTGAGAGAATGAATGGTGTGTATACATACTCCTTGTACATTTTTCTTTTCTCCTGTAATATAGTCTTGTCACCTTAGAGCTCGTTTATGGAAGATTCAAGAAAACTATAAAATACGTAAAGATATATAAATTTAAAAACATAGCTGCAGGTCTTTGGTCCCAGGGCTGTGCCTTAACTTTAACCAATATTTTCTTCTGTTTTGCTGCATTTGAAAGGAAGGTAATGGTGGGGCTAGGGCTGGGCATTTTATATCCAGGCTTTCAATTGATTGGATTTCTGGCAATGGCTGGATTTTACAAAACCACAGACAACTCTGGAAGACTCTGCGACCCTTTTGAGATATAAGTTATTAAGTATGTCTTGCCATGGAACAGCACTGCATGTATGATGCTTGTTTGCCAGCTGTTTATCAGGAGCAACTTCAGCTACTCACATCTGGATTTTTTATTTTTTCAACTCTCAAACTCTACTGGGGGAATATATTCTCGTCCAGTGATTATAAAACATCTTTTTTTAAAAAAAGTCTTTTGGGCTTTTAGAGCCCCAGGTCACTTGTGTTGATCATTTGTGCATCAGTTTCTGAACATGTTAAGTGAATATGCTGTACAAAAAAAGATCATTTTTTTAACTCTAGAATTTTTCTTCCACTAAGATAAACCAAATTTTCTTATTAGTTTATCTTAGTGGATAAAATACACATACACACACACACACACACACGTAAACCCATCTATGTAAACTTACAAAGTTATATGTAATGCCGATTCACATAACATAAAGGATTCACCATCCTCTAGAATTTGTTTCTTCAAAACTTGTAGCACTGTAGAATTTTTAAGTTTAACCTTTCACAATGGCCAGCCCCTGAAAGCATGAAAAATTCCTAGTAGATAACGTGGAAACCTCCTTCCACTGCTGCCCAGCCCTTGGAACATATGACTTAGTGAAAGGAAAGATTCTTTTTCTAGGAAAAATGAGCCTCCTGTTATTTTATTTTATTTTTTTGACACAAACTGTAGATTTTAGCAGCCCTGGCCCAAAGGAATTTGATTACTTTTGTTTTAAACCATACAAAGGGGACACTATAATTATAAAATAACATCCTTACTGATTTTAGTTGTTTTTAATTTTCTTTCTTTGGATACGTTTTCAAGAGTGGTAAATTGCGTGTGAGCATTACAAATGATGATTCTTTTAGTGGTTTCTTAGCCTCTCTTACAGCCCATGGGGATAGTACTGTACATCAATACCTTCATATGAAATTTTTATATGCAATGAAAATAAAAGCATGGGTTGATTCTGCCTATTTATGACTTGGTGTTTTATAAATGAAAGATTATTCATTTTAAATGAAGTTCAATCAGCGAACATTTCCAAGGGTAATGCACATTGTTGCAAGGGTAGTGACATCATAAGTTAATATTGATATTCATAACCAAATGAAGCCAAATTATATTGATTAATCTTGCTATATAAAGAATTTCCCAAATTACTTAGATTAAGTGTGATGTTTTTGTAAATAGGCTTGGGAAGGGGCCATCCATGCTTAATTGAAAATTCTGGCATATTGAAAGTTATTGTTTAGACATTGAACAAGTATTTGTTGGGCACCTACTCTGCAAACTACAAAGTTTTAACGATGCAACACTAAGTCAGTGAGGTGTACAGCAAAATCTTTGCTTTCATGGAGCTTATAGTCTGGAGGGGACAAGAGCATTAACTTGTTATAATTGTGCTCAGTACAATGAAGCAGTTTGATGCTGTAATTAAGAGGGAATCTGAACTTGACCTATTTTGGAGGACCAGGGAAGGCTTCCTTGAACAGTGATTTATGGCTGAGATCTGAAGGGTAGTGAGAGGTAAGCAAGAAAAAAGGAGCTGATAGGAAGAGGGAGGAGATCCTGACAGAGGAAATGTCATTTGCAAAAATCCTGAGGTACAAATGGCTGGAGAAATTGAAGGAAAGCAAAGGGGAGGGTTGGCAGGGCCCAGAGCTGGGTGCCCTTCCCAACCATCCTGTGTGAAATAGCCCTCCTGCTCCACAGCATTATCCCTGAAACCCTACTTTATTTTCTTTATAACACTTATTGCAGATTGGTAGATACATCTATTCATTTGTTTATTGTCTGGCTCTCCAACCAGAACGTGGCTCCATGAGAACAAGGTCTCTGCTTTCTAGTGTATCCCTGGTCCTTAAAACTATGCCTGGTACATAGTATGTTCTTACTACGTGTTGACTGTAGCCACCAAATTGATACTGGATGTAATTCAATTTGATAGCCAAGACATTTGGGGATCTTAGGGAGTTTTTAACTTGATACCATAAAAACATTGTTTTTGAGCTTGCTAAGATCCTGGATAAAGAGTTTACAGAGTTTCTTTTCTCATTGCTAACTAAGAACTCTGTTTGCTTCTCCTTACAAATCTTTCTATTTTTTTGTGAATGACAAAGCAATCCATTTTTCATGATAATGAGAGTAGAGAAATCAGAATTATGAATCAAGTTGTGAATATCAGTTTATTAATTTCAATTCAATTCAATCCCAAGATAATTCCCAAACCATAACTGGCAGCATAGGGTAATTAAATAGGCTCTTCATTATTTCCTCTTACCATGACAAAGAATGTCACTATAGCCGAGAGGTGCCCAATTTGTGCCTTCCAGGAAATTCTTGATTTAATCTCAAATTCCCTTTCCCACAGCCATGACCCCAAAGGGAGACTATGGGACTAAAGAACCAACTCCCTTTTCCAAACTAGCCCCTCACGTTGATTTAGGCTAATTTGGGTGTGTTGAGTCAGTTCAAGTTCAGATCTCTAACCTGGAAACTTTTCCTCAGGCTCACAGTTTTAGAAGCACAATGGCAAAATATTCCCCACCCCACCCCCCAAAAAAAACCAGAAAACAAAACCTCTTCCCTGTTGTCAGAGAGCCCCACCAGCTCCCCCAGGGAGATGATAACCATGTTTCAGTGGAATCATACCTGTGCCGTACCATCTCTCTGATCCAGGTACTGTTCTCCTCACAGCTGCATTATCTCCAAATACTAAATGTCAACTCAGTGTAGTGGGTGTAAATCTTAGTCCATGAACTTGTGTGTGGAGGAACTACTGCTTTCTTTATTTCCTTTAAAGGAATTAACCTGGACTCTGTGTCCCCATCCTATCCTACTGTTGGAATTTCCATCTATATTTATTGGCACATCCCCTCTCTGTCCCAACATAAAACTTCTCAAAAGTTCTCTTAACTCCAGCCTAACTTGAGCACCAGATCTCTGTGTTGTTCCAGCTGTAGTGGTTCCTTACAGTCGCTCAGTTCTTTGCTTCCTTGTCCCCACATATCCTGGTGGTCTACGACTACAGTCCCCAAGCCCCAGGCCATGGACTCATACCAGTCCGTAGCCTGTTAGGAAGTGGGCTGCACAGCAGGAGGTGAGTGGTGGGCCAGCCAGTGAGTGAAGCTTCATTTTTAATTACAGCTGCTCCCCATTGCTCACATCACCACCTGAGCTCTGCTTCCTGTCAGACCAGCAGCGGCATCAGATTCTAATAGGCACGTGAGCCCTACTGTAAACTGCGCATGTGAGGGATCTAGGTTGTGCACTCCGTATCAGAATCTAATGCCTGATGATCTGAAGTAGAGCCGAGGCGGTGATGCTAGTGCAGGGGAGCAGCTGCAAATACAGATTATCATTAGCAGAGAGGTTTGCCTGCACAGAGACCGTAATGAATCAATTGCTTGCAGAATCATGTCAAAACCCTATCAGTGGGTGGCAAGTGACAATGTAATAATAATAGAAATAAAATACACAATGAATGTAATGCCCTTGAATCATCCTGAAACCATTCCCCCCCACCCCAATCCGTGGAAAAATTGTCTCCCATGAAACCAGTCTCTAGTGTCCAAAAGGTTGGGGAACACTGGTCTACAGGAACAGATGCTGAGGCTAGGAACTCTGGCTTGGCCCCTGGTTAGGCTCATGGCAGAGTATGTGTATAAAAAAAGCCTTCCCTTCTAATTAGTACCTTGCTATGGTCTGAATGTGTCTGTTCAGATTCAAATGTTGAAATCCCAACCCCTAGGTGATGGTATTAAGAGATGGGCCCTTTCAGGAGATGATTAGGTAAGAAGATAGAGTCCTCATGAATAGGATACCTCAATACCCTTATAAAATAGCCCAAGGGAGCTCATTCAACCCTGCCATAATGTGTGGACACAGCTAGAAGGTGCCATTTATGAACCTGAAAGCAGGCTTTTACCAGACATCAAATCTGCTGGAGCCTTGATCTTGGACCTCCCAGCCTCCAAACTGAGAAAGAAATGTCTATTGTTTATAAGCCACCCAGTTCATGGTATTTTCTTATAGCAGCCTGAGCAGACTAAGACATATCTACTTAAGTTACTGTAAAAAAAAAAAAAAAAAGTAGCATTGTCTCTTTCCTAACCCTGGACACATTCTCTCCTCCCACCCTTCCCTCCTTCGGCTATTCAATGAGATTAGGCTTTAAAAAATAAAACAAAACAAAAAACAGAGACCAGAGGTGATATGACTTCTGTCTGCTTCTGCTCTCCACTCTGCAAAAACTCTTTGCTATTACTTGAAATATGGAAAAGAAAGTAGATATAGGAATAGCATGCATTAAGTAAAAGTTCAGCCCATTGACCTTCTACAGATGGTTGGCAACATTCATATCCAACATGTACACTGAACATTTTGGAAGTTGAGAAAGTTGTCTGCAGGTGGAAGTTATCAGGACTTCCTAAACTCCCTATCCAAGGAAGTAGGGAAAGAACACTTTCTCCTGAAATCTCTGCTCCAATTCTATCTCTGATGTCTAATCCTAGTTCTCACCCAGCTGTTTCCATTACAAGAGACAGAACTTTAGGATTTTTATATAGTGAAATTCATATTTGATCCCTGCCACATGCCCACACATTCCTACCCCAGTACCCTGCTCTGGTCCACAAGTGGCATCATGATTTACTCTGTTTCATAGGTAGGAAAAATGAGACCCAAGAAGGTTAATTGACTTGGCTAAAATTATTCACAAGCTAAATGCTAAGAATGATAATTTTCCAATGACAGATTTGACAGAATTTCTGTCGCTCTCTCTTCACCTTTTTTATGTTGACTCACTAACAAGGAACAAAATGGACCATGGATTGCCTTTGATCTCCTTGGACCATCCTTCATTGCAGGTGTTAATGATCATTTTCATGTTCCAAAGCTAGATGGCAAATATCAGTGCATATTAATTCATTGACTCACCTCTCTATAGTGAGGAGGAGCCCTGGGGTAGACAGCCGCAGACTCTCTTAAAAAAAATTTAAAGAAAGCAAATGAAAGAAGCTGCCAAGAAAGTAAAGAGCATAGATGAATGTGCCTCTGCCTGGTGAAGACTCACAACATGGAATGAGGAGATTTTAGTGGGACTCCTGGGGGCTTCGGCCTCAATGAGGGGTTGGAGCTTGGCCAGCACCAGCAAAGGGCCAATCCCCTTCCCCCATCACACCTGCTGAGCAGCTGTTTGCCAGGTGCTTACACATCCTGGGCCAACAGACATGGTTTCAGAAATAGCATCGTGTAAGTGTATTGTCTGAAAAGCTCTATCGTCTGAGAGTTGTTTTCCTTTGCTCCTTGTTTTTGAACCAAAAAGCAGACTAAGTGTACAGAGGCAAAAACACAGTGCCCAGGCTGTGCAAAGCACTGCTTTTACCACCAGGCTGGCTAATTAGAGAACCAAGCAGTCTCTCACCTTGTGGCTTCTTAACACTTGACTCATTTTCTCCCTAACGCTGATAGTTGTTTCTGTTTCTTACTGTTCATTTACAGCATCCAGGAAGAGAGACAGAAACTGCTGGGCCACCCCACCCCTGCCACAGTAGGCCAGACTGAGGATAGTTGCAGACGCCCCTCGCCACCCTAGCAAAAGTTGATGGTTCAAGGAGTGGGAAAGAAAGCCACGCACAGCTGCTGCAGTCCAGGCATCTGTCCACAGCAGAAGACTGCTTAGGAAGCAACTACTCTTGCTTTTTAAAGCCATGTTTGGTGGCACTTGGCTTTATGCACTAGTCAAAGAGTATCTTTGAAAACTTATATTCTAAAAATAATAGCTGGGATCCTTGATTGAAATGCCTAATGGATGCACTGGAAAAGGTGAAAACAAGCAAGGGTGAGAGGAAAAAAAACTAAGGAATAAAGGGGAGAAAGTGAAGGACAGTGGACCCTCCACTGCCACAGCATCCAAGAACAGTGACGGTACCTTCTTTTTCCCACAGGACCAAGTTCATAGTCCCTAACTTGATGCACAAAGCCCTAAAGGATCTAATTAAGCTAAATCACCCTCAACCCCTCCCGACTACCATGGCTAGGTACCTGTGCCTCTGCTAAATGATGCTTCTACGTCTTGCATAGAATCATCTCTCCTCCTGGAAAAACAGCTCATCACTCTAGATCCAGTTTAAATATGTCTTTGTCTGGAAAGCCTTTCTATTAGCATTATGTGCACACCCCTGTAATGGAGCTTTCTCCTAATACGTTTCATTCTCTTTTGTATTTTCTGTCTCTCCCACTAGATTGTTTTGTAAAGGCAATGTACTCCCTTTTGCCTGGCAAGTAAGGAATTAAACCAGAATATTATTTGACTATTTTTTTTTTCCTCTAACACCAGCACTTTCTTGAAATGCGGTTCTTGAGCTGACATCAGCACCAACTAGGATCTTGTTAGAAAAGCAAATTATCTTCAGTTCCTTGATGTTCCATAAAAAAAGAAAGACAAAAAAAAAAAAAAAAGAAAAGCAAATTATCAAGTCCCAAACCAGTCCTCCGGAAAAAAAATCTCTAGGAATGGGCCCTGGGATCTGTGTTTCAACAAGTACTGCAGGTGATCGTTACATGCTGTAAAGTTTGAGAAACACTATTCAAGACCTCACGGAGTTGTTTTTTCTGTTTTGGTTTTGCAAAAAGGCAAAGGTAATATCTCAACTCTATTTCTAATTTATTCCATTTAATCAAAGGGATACGTATTACTACAGAAATGGTAACATGTGACCTAGTGAGGACCATGGCCATCTTAGGAACAGTAGGATCACATGTTTGGCCAATCTCCAACAAGCAAGGAAGGAATGGAGAGGCTATCAGCTCCCCTCAGCAACAGAAGAAACCTGAGATTGGCCATTACCAACAGGCAACATACAGCATTGCAAGTGGGCACAGGTTAAAGGTATGAAGATTAAAATGTCATGAAAAGGAGAGAACTAGAAGAAAATTACATCGTAGTCTCTCCGCGAGATCATTCATTTAATGAACAGAAACTGAGCACCTTTTCAGTCTTCAGCTGTCCCATTCAGGTTCATTTTCTTTTTTTATTTCAAAGTATTGCAGGGGTACAAATGTTTTTGGTTACACAGATTGCTTTTGTAATACTTGAGTCACGGTTAAAAGTGTGCTTGTCACCCAGATAGTGTTCACTGTACCCATTAGGTAGGTTTTCACCCTTCCTCTCCTCTGCCCTCCCCCCGGCTTGATTTCCATTGAGTTTTTCTTCCCTCTGTGCACAGGCGTGCTCGTCGCTTAGTTCCAATTTAATAGTGAATACATGAGGCGTTTGTTTTTCCATTCTTTAGATACTCCATTCTTAATCACACAGCTGAGGCCTCTCTGCTTTTGTAATTGGTGAAACCACACACCCCAGGGCTTGGGATTTGGCACCGAAAGAGCCCACCAAAGGGGCAAATGACACAACCTAGAAGTGCAAGGGAGGTAACTCCCCAGGGGGTTAACTTTGACCACTGGGAAACCAGAGATGAGCAGGAGCCAGACACATTAACTTCTCCTTCACTCCCCGGACTACTTTGAGCCAAGCTCCCCCCCACCCCCGCCTTGAAGCCCGTCAGTTCGGTCCCTGCCTTTCTCTGCAGGCAAGAGTGCCGACCAAGCCACCTGCCGTGCCTCCTGGCTGCTCGTGGTGGGGCAGCAGCCAGTGTGGACATGTTGGGCACATGTTCCATCACAACACAATGCCCCACGGCTTTCCTGCTCCTCTCCCTTTCCTCCTTCATACTTCACTTGCTTCATTCTGCCTGAATCTTTTTATTCTCACCCCCACTCTCCAAAGGCTTGTGCCTCCCAAATGAAGTATGTCACTTGGATCCTCCCTCAGGCTCAGGCTTTGATCCTCTCTGTTCTTAGAGATGCTGAGTTACACACCACCTGCACCTTCAGAACAGCAGATGCCAAACTTCTGTGTACACATGTGTGTTCACTATTTAAAATAGGGCCCGTGGGCCTTACAGGCAGGGACGAAGCCTTATGCATCACTGTTTTCTCAGGGCATGGTGCATTGTCTGCCTCTTAGCAGGTATTCATTAAACAGGAAAAGAATGACAAGTAGGTGAGTAATGGCCTGAATGAATGACTGTGATTGACGGTGAAGAATGGGTGGGAAGGTGGGAATTGGCCTAGAATGGATTAGAGATCAGGTAAGCAGGTGTTGAGACAGTTAAGGAGCCAGACGTAGCTGGAGGAGAACATGGAACCGGAACAGAAGTTGAAGGCATCAGGCATTCGAACTAGAAACACAAACGGTATGGGAAGGGTGAGAGAGAGACGCTTCACCATCTGGGAAGTTTTATCCACTGCATAAGACACTCTTGGCCGCCAACTTGATTGTGGCTGACCTTGCACCCCCACTTTCTTCCTGACATAAAGAAGTTGGATTCTGCTTAACTCTTATGAAGTTAAGTATTTCTGGGAGAGTCAGCCTCTCCACAGGCCGATTCTGAGCCTTTTATGGTAATTCCTCTCCTGTTGCCAGGGCTTAGGTTAGGACAGGCACTCAGCGCTGCAGTTGTAGACGGTGAGACATGGGTGACTTCCGGGAAAATATCCTTTGCTCTCACAAAGGGAGGAGACGAAGGAGCATTGTTTTCTTCTGGGCTTTGGAATTGTTTTTGAGGATGTTGTAGTTGGACTGTTATCTTGAGATCGTGAAAGGAACTATTGGAATACACAGCATGCTGAGGATGGCAGAGCAGAAGATAGAAAGAACCTGTCTTTGAAGATGTGTTTGACTTGCTGAAATAATCAGCCCTACTTCGAAATTAATTATGTAAGATGATTAGCTATGATTTTAAGCCATTTTGGTTGAACCTCCGTTACTTGCCCCTGAAACGATCCTAACTAACATATCCACTATCTGTTCCAACAACGTGCCGCTGAGTCCGGGCTGGGCTTGGAGATAGAAGGGGCTGGCACCGTGCAAATGTTGGGGCTCTGGCCCCAAATTAGCTGAGTGATCTTGGGCATGTTAATTCATCTCACGATTCTGCCAATTTTAAATGTGGGAGTTATGACACTAGAATCTTCTCTAATACATTCTTCATAGCGTTATGAGAGCATATGAATTAATAAATGTTAATCTCACTATAAACTTTAGATAAAATTTTTCAAACTACAGCTTTATGACCCATTAGTGGGTTGTAGTCAAAAGATGGTTGCAATGAGCAAAATTAAAAGAACTAAAATAGAATAGAAAATATAACAGTGTACCACACATAGCAACAGTAAGTTTGGTTTTCTGAAATTGTCTTATTTACACACATGTGTGGGTACACTTGAGCCCTTGCACACATATGCACATGTATGTGCCTAGTTGTCAGGTAAAATATAATTTCCTTTTAAGGTCATACTCAAAGTATATGAAGCACTGATTTAGAACAAACTCAACCACCAGAGATGGCTAGAGGAACCCAGGTCTCTCATCAATTCCTCCTCCTGCCAATTTACCAGCCTTTCATGACTCCACAGTGGTTTCTAAAGAGAAATAAAAACTGATCCAACAGGGAGGCCTAATGAGCAACATAATAGAAAATTTGATAGTTTTAGGGTGGTATGAGGAAGCAGTGGTTAAGTAACTAGCTCAACACTGGTGTTTCAGATTGCCTGGAAAGGAAAACACAGAGACAAAGAAATGATTTCAGGGCTTTTGAGAACCTGTGGTTTCTAGAGCCTTGTTCTGAAAGTAAATTGAAGATGTAACATGTAAGCTTATCTATGTTAGAGGAAAAAGGCAATACCAACACTCGGGAATACTACTGGGAAGAGTTGGCTGAAAATTAACAACCGGATTGTAAACTCCTTTGCCGGTGGTGGGCGTGCTGGCCGGGGTTAGGTACATAATATTAGATTTGCCTGTGTCTCCAATTGTGCCTAGTGCAATGCTAGATAGATACGTAAGCCATTCATTTTTGTGCAGTTATTCTATTGCACAATTTTCAAACTAATATGTATTCCCTTTTCCTTGTTTTAGTCCTCTGCTAAATCATTAGACTAGTTCTCAGATGAATTGTAGTGACATTGATAGGAAGAGAGGGAGAACAATGGGATGTACCAGAACCCCTAGGATATGGAAGGCTCCTTCCCCTCCACGTCCTTCCCATGGAAAAGTTGGCTGTTTCAGGGGACAGGTAACTTTGCTCTGTTTTGTGAGCACAGGATACTGCCTTATTTTCATACTCCCTTGTTACCAGTGTACATCCTGTAAGGATGTGGGTAAGAGAAAGGAGAATGAACTTTGCAATTCTACTAACTGCCTAGAGACAGGAGACACCTGGGTAAAGGCAGAGCGGGTTCTCCATCACCTTTAAGCATCATGGGGCTCACGTGACCATGGGGCCCTTGCCTTTAAAATTTTCACCACCCACTCCTTCCCTCTGCGTCCGCCCACCCGAAGTGCCACGCCAGGAACAACTGCCCTCCTGCTCAAAGAAAAGAATATACCACAACGCTTTGAAATATGCAGGTTCTGCTGTGGATTGTTCTTGTTCTTTCACTAGGCAAGGTAAGAAGGCCAGAAAAATATTATGACTTGGATAACTTGCAGTCCTCTGGGAGGAGGGTAGGGACTTCAAGCATGCTGAGAAAATGGTGAACTCGAAATCAACTGAGCCAGAATAGCCTAGTCTACTGAGCGCTGTGCTGGGGGCCGCCAAAGGCTAGGACTTGATTCTTGCTTTTGAGGAGCTTTCACTGTGGTTGGAAAAGGAATGGGGTGGGAAGGAGTCGGGGAGGAGAATGATGCACGCTAAGACTGGGTCACTCCTGCATTTGCGTTTCAACTTCCCACCAGCCCAGAACTCCCTCCATTTGACAGAAAGTTCACAGGAGGCTGAGAAGGAAAAGGTCACCTGTTAAAAATGTCAGAGCTGATATTTGAACATCAGCCAGATTGTCTCTAAAATGCCCTGTACTCTCTGAGGAAGAGGGTATGGCACCTGATTGTTACTTCAAGTCTTTATTTTATGTCACCTGTCAATATTCAAGGCATTAGGGGATCTCTTTTGTGTGTGTGTTTTTAAATCCCAAATCTCCCTCTCCTTTATAACCACCAACTCACTGCCTAATATGTTGGACAAAATACTTTCCTTACATTATTACCAAATCTCACTACAAACTTACTATAGAGATAGGTCGTTGCCTTCTCATTTTATAAGTTAGAAATAAAAACTCAGAGAACTTAAGAAACCAACTAACCAAGCCGTGTCCTCAGAGAGTGGCAGAGCAGGGCTTCTGTGTACACATATATGTATATGAGCATGTGTGTTTAAAACATTTTTATCCTCATGTTTGAGGCCAGCTGAATAAGGGTTAACCCTAGCAATTCACTCTTTGCACTCCTAAATGCAAATGCTTTGCAGGTGCCTTTCTGTAGCAGCCAAAAAGCTAATGAAGATCAAATGTGTTCAGCACTCATGAAATGATTCTCACGATGGATTAGTATTTTTAACTAAGAGTTGAAGTGTGGCTTATTAGAATATACTGCAATGTTTTCCAGCCCTAGAACTAATAATGAGAAAGAGGAAGAGGAGAACAGGTTTTGGCTCCTGTGAACATTTTTAATTTTTCTATAATTTACACATCTAACGAGCTGAATTCGAAACATGAACTCATCTTGCAAAGAAAAAGTTCTCATTGTTCAGTATGTAGCCTCTTCTCTACCCCCCGATAGCCTTAGAGTTATTTGAGATGAAGGAGAAGGGGAAAGTTACCCAGGAACATTTTGTAATTCCATCCCTTTCTCTTGTTTTGCTAAGGTTAGTGTAACTGTGACCTTTGTAACTCTTTTCCTTGAATAAGGAAAAAAGTGTTTCTTCTATCAATGAAGACCTCAAGAGAACTGCTGGATTCAAATCTCATGGTAGAAGGGCCAAGTGTTTCTGCCAGAATCATTCCCAGGCCTGACTTTAAGTTAGGCATTGGCATTCAAAAGGTATATTGATGGGATTGCTTTCTCCCTCTTAACCACTTCAACTTCGGTACCGCGCTCACCGGCAGGAAAACCTTGCCCACAGCCGGCACTCATAGTCCGCACGATAGTTTGTGCTGTGCAGTGACGACAATCGTTTTGCTCTTGTGTGATGAGAAAAGCTTTAAAGCACTGAAGGCTTATTTTACTTTACAGGCAGCTTTACTTGTAAATCAGAATAGGTAACATATACATATGTTTTAATTTTTTTTCTATATTTTTTATTTCAGCATATTATGGGGATACAGATTTTAAGGTTTCAATAAATGCCCTTTCCCCCCTCCCCCCACAAGTCTGAGTTTCCAGCATGATCATCCCCCAGATGGTGCACATCTCACTCATTATGTATGTATATACCCACCCCCCCCCTTCCAACTTGCCCAATACCCTATTACTGTAGTACCTATGTGTCCACTTAGGTGCTGCTCAATTAATACCAGTTTGCTGGTGAGTATATGTGGTGATTGTTTTTCCATTCTTGGGATACTTCACTTCATTACATTATTTTTAAATGTTCACAATTTTATTTTGATAAATGAAAAATTAGAAAAGTCAATTCAAAATTACAGACTAAAGTCACTGCTTGGCCTTCATATCACGGCTGTCAGATATAGTCGACACTCAGCTGTGCATGTTAATCTGTGGCTATTGACTACAGTTGATGCTGGTACTGAAGTGGTTTTTAAGAAAGAGTTGCAATTCTTTAACGTACAACCCCAGCCTGAAATGCTGCTTAAGAAAGATCTGTAGTAGTGAGTGAAGGGTGTAAAAGTAATGAGTGAATGAGTAACTCTCTGCATAGAGTTTTTTCCCAAGAGCAATCCCAGATATTGTTCTAAACTTCTCGGGTCCACTATTGTGCTCCATGGACTCCAGGACAAACCTGGAAATGTCTGGCCCTGCAATGAGACATGTCTGGCTTCAGATGTGTCACACTGGGCATATTCTGTCACTAAGCTCCAATTTTCTTTTTTTTTTTTTTTTTTTTTTGAGACAGAGTCTCGGTTTGTTGTCCAGGCTAGAGTGAGTGCCGTGGCGTCAGCCTAGCTCACAGCAACCTCAATCTCCTGGGCTCGAGCGATCCTTCTGCCTCAGCCTCCCGAGTAGCTGGGACTACAGGCATGCGCCACCATGCCCGGCTAATTTTTTATATATATATCAGTTGGCCAATTAATTTCTTTCTATTTATAGTAGAGACGGGGTCTCGCTCTTGCTCAGGCTGGTTTTGAACTCCTGACCTTGAGCAATCCGCCCGCCTCGGCCTCCCAAGAGCTAGGATTACAGGCGTGAGCCACCGCGCCCGGCCTCCAATTTTCTCTCTTATAAGAACTACTTCACATGGCTTTTTTATTTATTAGTTATTTTTAAATTATAAAAATAAAAATGTTTAGGATAATACAAGAACATTGTTTAAAAAGTCAAATTCTTACATAGCTAACTCCCATCCATTTCATGGGTGTAAGGTCTCTGACATTCATTATAATTTGCTTTACAGTTTCTTTTGCTCACTTCAGAATAGTTCTTGTTGCATTTTAGTTTCTCGTTTCTGTTTGGTCTATCTTTTATGCTAAAGGGTTTCCTCATGCTGTCTGATGATTGTTGCAGTCAGTTCATTTTGAAGAGTTAGACATTAGAAAGCCGCCTGTGCATATACAGAGCTTGTGGAATGAGAGCTTCATGGAGCTATTCTTGCTTGGCCGTTTCACCGAAAAACATGCAAAAACTCTTGCTATTTTTAGATGTTTTTCTCTTGGATTGTTGGTTTTCCTAGTGATCAATCTCCAATCTCTTTGGTGCCACCATTTTACCAGCTGAGTATGGGAAGGGGCTGGGATTTCTCAGTTCAGGATATGATCTTTCACATACGTTCCCTGGTTCTGATATGGCAGCCCTTTTCTCAGCAGTGGCCACCATTTCAAGTCCAGAATCCCATTGGAATCAACCTCTACAGAGAGTGAATTTTTAGAACCAGCATTCAATTACATGAGGTAAGTGAAAAGATTTTAACTGTTTAATATATAGATTTCCCCATGATCCTAGTGTTTTTGGAACCCACCAGTGCCCTCACTTTCATAAGTCCCTGGATCCTTCAGTTTCTGAGTCTTTCTGGGATTCTGCAGAGTAAATCAGCTTACCAATGTGCTTCCCTTACGCTATGCTTAGGTTTCTGCTCACTCTGCTCCCATCAGCCACCACCTATCTGACTGCTTCCAGCTTCTAAATCGTCGTGTCAACCCCTTTCGTACTCCCTTTGTCCTTGCAGGGTTTTGCCTTTTAAAAAAAAACCTTTTGCTGTCATTTTCATGGAGAAATACAGAAAAATATACATTGATGTTTGATTTATGAGAATAAAATGTATTTTAGCACTTTATTTTTTTCTATCAAATTTTCTTTTCTTTCTATCTTTTTTGGTATACATGATTTCAGACTTATTCCTCTTTGTGAAATTTTGAAATGGCAAAGTTGACATTTGGCTCTTAATTCATCCTCACAGCACTGGGAATGATGAGAATAGGTAGGTTCTGGTTATGATCTGACCACCATATGTCCATGTGTACACAGAAGCCCTGCTCTGCCACACTGAGGGCACAGCTTGGTTGGTTGGTTTTTTAAGTTCTCTGCACTTTTATTTCTAACTTACAAAATGAGAAGACGACCTATCTATAATAGTAAGTTTGTAGGGAAATCTGGTAATAATGTAAGGAAAGTATTTTGCCCAACATGTTATTCACTGGGATGATGGTTCTAAAAGGAGGGGGAGATTTGGGATTTAAAAAACAAATACAAAAAAGATCCCCTAATGCCTTGAATACTGACAGGTGACATAAAATAAAGACTTGAAGTAACAATCAGGTGCCATACCCTCTTCCTCAGAGAATACAGGGCATTTTAGAGACAAACTGGCTGATGATGTTCAAATGATGATGTTCACCGCCATGATTTGCTGTTCTCATTTATAAAGATTGATAATTAAAACAATGAGAGTTCTATAATATTTACTACTTGCTACGCTAAGAGAAAGTAAGAAATCAAAGGGAGATGCCAAAAGTTAAGGGGGAAAGAAAAAGCAAAATAGTTATTTTCAATTAAATCAATTCACAGTGTTTCTTGAGCCTCTTTTGTGTCAACAGCCTAAAGAATTGGCCAGAGAAATTAGGGGGAAAGAATGAGGAGGGAACTGTACTCTGCATTCCCCCATAGGTTAGATAATGAAATAGTGTTTTATTGATGACATACCTGGACAGAAGCCAAAAAGAATAAGTGGGGAAATAGGATTTAGATTTGGTTGTGGTCAAGGATGTGGGTAAATTCAATGATTTTGGAATGGAATTGGATAGAAGGAGATGCCTCCCAAACCTAACATCAGGAAACTTACACATTTTTAATAACAAGTGTACTTGGAAGCCAATGGCAGACAGTGATGGCAATAATGACCTAAGAGTCACAGATGATCTGTGTTTCTTGAATAGTTGGGCAAACAGGTTCAGTATTTGTGAACAGAGGGATTTTTTTTCCCACCTCCTGAGAGACTTTACCTTAGAAAATGATGTCATTATTGTTAGCTTCTTGCAAGGCAAAACCAGAGGATCTTAATGGATTGGAATGGTTTTGAACTTGTGCCCAAATGTAGATGGACTATTTGCTCGTTTACCTAATAATTTCCCTTATGATTTCTCTCTCTCTCTCTCTCTCTCTCTCTCTCTCTCTCTCTCTCTCTCTCTCTCTCTCTCTCTCTCTCTCTCTCTCTCTCTCTCTCCCCCCCTCTCCCCCTCTCTTCCCTCTCTCTCTCTCCCCTCTTTCCCCCTCCCTCCCTCTCCCTCTCTGATTCATTTGCCCATCAGCTCCAGTTCCTCTCAAATGCCAGCTGAAAGCATTTATTTTCCTCCATTATCCATACCCCTTAATTTGTGGCTCCATTTGTTCTTAATATTATCCTTGGTGATTGTTTTCTCATTGGCAAGCATGTGAAGTGTTTGGTGATATTGTTGTTTGGGGGAGGCAGGGGGAGCGAGGGAGCAGTTATCATCGGAACTCAGAGACATTTAAATCTGCTTTTAGTGCCAAGGCACTGGGGGAATCTTCAAGCTATGCAGTGCTTTCCTTTGTACACACTAGAAACGTCCTAAGAGAACCGCCCCAATGCATGGTTCACAACACAGCTTGGCTTTTAAATAGCTTTTCATTTGATTTGAAAAGAGCTGATTCCCACACAGTTTTGTGAATGCATGGAAAACCCCTATCATTTTCCTGTCTCTGCACCCTCTTCACATGCAGCCCACACAGTTCTTTGCTCTATGTGAAAGAGAGAGAAATGGAGAGGAGTGGGAAGTGGAAAGAGAGGGAGGAGAAAGAGAAATAGTGCAGGTAGAATATCAGGAAACATCTCAGACAGGGCCTACATTAACACTCTTTCATAGCCAGGGTCTACTAAATACAGAATGGGGAAGGTGTTACAGAGGGGGGAGGTGAAAATACTGGGAAAGGGGGATGGGACATGTTTTCAGAAGAGCAAGGATCTCATTTGTCCAACCCTATATTTGCAGCCATTAAAATAATGCCCAATAAGTACTCAATAAATATGTGATGAATTATTAAATCCTTGATTGGTAACACAATAAAGTATTAACATTGGTTGGCTCTGGGTGTAGTAGTCTGAGTCTATTTTTTTCCCTGCCATTTTATGCTTTTTGGTTCTATCCAAACTTCCAATGAGCATGTATGCCTTTTATAATTCCTTTTACAATCAGAAGTATTTGAAGGAAATGAAAGGACGTAGAGAAAGTCTACATGTGGGGTTGGTGTGAACATTTGTCCGGCTGAACATTTAACCACTGACTACATCCTTTTGGAACTGACAAGGATTTATGGTGGAGTCCATGACTGACAAATACAGGAAATTTTAAATTTTCTTGTGGTGGTTTTTCTTTTAAGCTAGCAAATTACTGGACTAGTCCTTGTGTTACTATAAACACACTTGGCTATGTCCTGCTGGTGTCAGCTGCACTCTTAATCTGTTCATTTCTTTATTCACTTATTCACTTATTTCACAAATTTTATTGAATACAAATCACTGTGCTAGACCTGGAGTTGCAGGGATGCACAGCAGAGAAACCCTCCCTCTAGTAGAGGGGAGACGCAGCATGCTAAGTGCTCTGACAGAGGCTTTTGAAGAACCAAAGGATGGTGACTCGACGTTGCTTCAGTCTGGGGACAGGTAGTTCAGAGAAGGCTTTCTGGATGAATAGAGGTCTGAGCTATACCTGGAAGCTTGAATAGAAGCAGGTGAAAGGTAGGGTAGTCATTCAAAAAGAAATAGCTTCTGCTAATGCCATGAGGTGTTAGAGAGCCTGGTAAACCGGAGAGAACAAGCAGTGATTCTTTATGGCTGGATAAGTTTGCAGTGGAGGAAATAGTGAGCTATGAAGCTGGGCAAGTGGGATTGATGTCGGACTTACAAGGGCTTGTCTCTACTGTGCTTAAAAGCTTCAACTCTGTCCTGCAGCTATTCAATGGCTGAAAGCTTTTTTTTATTTTTCAAAGGCAGTGACAAAAATCAATGCATAATATGGAGAAAGTGGGAAAGAGGAAGATTTTATAGCAATCCGAGAGAGAGAGATAGGCCTAGCAGAGGTAAAAAAGATTTGAGAGATGCTAAGAAAGGAGAAGCAATAGAGGTTCATGGCTGGCTGAGTGCTTGGGGATCAAGGGAGGAATGACTCCTTGGTCTCTGATTAGACAATGGACATTTGGGTGCCTGCTGATATTCATTGAGACAGATAATACTGGTAGCGGTGTTCACTTAAAAGATGGGAAGAAAAAGAGGAGCTATGGAGGGAAGAGAAAACAATAACAGCCAACCAAAGAGAAGGAAAACCAGGAAGTAGGAGATTACACGTCATCCAGTCAAAAGCAAATTCACTGGCATGGTAGAGGCCAAAGAGAGAGAGAGCAGTGGGTTAGGGATTGAATGGGAAGCAAGAGGAAAGGAATGGCAAGGGTGAGCTGCTTTGCTGTTCAACTGTGAAAAGGAGAAGTGAGATAGTGCACTGGCCAGAGGAGGATCTGGTGTTACAGGGAACAGGGTGTTTGTTTTTGATTTTACTACAACACAGAATTGAGGGCAAATAGCAAGCAGAGAAGGTGAGGTTGAAGGTTGAAACAAAGGGATCACTAATAAAACCAAGTCGCCGAAGAGAGGTTTTGAACACAGATCAGCAGTTCTCTGCACAAATGTTGTGGCTGTCCCACGAGGCATTTTGGAAATGTGTGGGACCATTTGGGTTGTCACAGTGATTTGGGGGTATTAAAGGCACTGAGTGGGCCAAGTTCCAAGGGTATGTTATATCTTGCAATGGGCAGCATAATGAAGAAAGCTTCCACATCCCAAGCAGCTTCCAAATGATCCTACAGGCAATCAGGAAGGTGAAAACCTATTTAGAATTAGTTTAGAACTTAACTTTGTTTTTCATATAAACTACAAGTAGTTTTTATATAGCTTTAATACAGACTAAATTTTCCAAGGATGCAACCCTTGTATAAATCAAGGGAAGATTATACTGTGTCTTGTTGGATGTTTTACCAAGGATTGTTTGATTTTGAGATGGCATTTTTGCTCCTATTATTTGAGCTCCAATACCAAGTACCTGTATCAGTTTACACATACATAGCTATCACATAGTGATTCTTCATTAGGTGAAGGCATTTGTCTTCCTGATTATGTATTGTAGCATAGTTGTGCCTGAGCATTTACATATTGACATGCACATTATTTTTCTTTAACTTCCTCTTTATTTTATAATTATAATATTAAATAAAAATAATTCTATGTCTAATTAGTTTATATTCATATCTCAATAGCAAAGTAGAGGAGGATCATAATATATTTTTTATAAAAAGGGAGCATTAGGTTTTATCCAACTGAGAATCACTAGCAAAGGTGGAGGCATTTAGCAGGAGAAGCTAGTAGACACGGCTATAGAGAAAGGGGTAAGGCAGATGACATGCAAGTAAGTTGAAGGAGAGGGAACGTGGACTTGAATGAGTTATCCTGTTCCTCATTCTCTGTCAAATAGGAAGTTAAGGTATACGGAGAATGAAGGAAGAAGCAGACTTGGAGAAAGAACATAAGAAAGAGAAAGAGAGAGAAAGTCTGAAAGAGCCACTCTAGTGGGTGGGCACTGTGGGGAGACCATGAGAAGATTGCCAGGCAACGTGGAAAGCCCAGCTGAGGTTAGAGACCACGGATTTGTCAAGAGCCTCAATCAACGCTATGGAAGAGGAGGAGGATGGCTGGATGAATCTAGAGCTAGAGTTTTCCTAAGCAGGAGTAGCAGAAGAGTAAAGGGTTGAGACATTTAGAAGATTGACTGCCAGACCGAAAGTGGTTTAAGCAGTGAACCATGATTAGGACCAAAAGTGACACTTAGGAGACTGTTGTCATATCATAAACGGCCCTTCCCTTTTTGGCCCTGGTCAACCCCAGGGATCTCCAGCAGTGGTACAGCCTTCTTCTTTCTTAAAAGATCTTCCTCTGTTCACCTGCATAAAAATTTTTGTACTGTTTTCATGGGCTGACATTCTCCCAGGACTCTGTCTAAAGAAAATCTAAGCTGAAATAACCAATGGAAACCTCTTGGGGGTTTTTTTGTTTGTTTGTTTTTTAAGCCCTATATAAGTTCCCTTATGTACTCTGAAGAATCAGACTATTTAGAATCAGAAGGGACCTTAAGAGTTTCTCATCTAAATTTTCATTCGTATTTCCTTTTCCAAATATCGAAGTCATGAGTGTTAGCTGCTGGTTGCGTAATACAAATCTCTTCCTGTTCTCCTTTGCTCCTTAACTGCAGAGGAAGCAAAGGAGAAAACAGGAAAGGAATAGGGCCAGTGTCTTATAGAGAGGAGGAGAGAGAGGGGATGTTGGCTCACCAGAAGAGCTGTTGCGAGCTGGGAACACGTGGCAGTTCAGTGACATTGGAAATGTCAGGGAGGTAGCTGGGCTTGGGGTGGGGGTGCACACCCATGTGGGAATAGGATATGGGTTGAAACCAATTTGGAATCTGATAGCAAATGGCTACAGCACTTCAATGAATAAGGTGCAAAAGAGATATGCCTTGCAAGATCAGGGATAGAAGTGACTAAAACAATAAGAATTCATGTCAAGAGTATACCATGAAGTAGGAAAAAGGTAGAAAGAGGCAATTTACATAAGGGAAAACTCAAATGACAAGTATATGAACAGTTCCATAAACACTAATCATCACAGAAGTGCAAACAAAAATGAATCACTTGAGGTTGGCAAAACTTGAAAACTTACACAATGCATAGCATTGGCAAGAATGTTGAGAAATACGAACACTTGGGCTTTGCTATTGGAGGTGCAGACTGGTACAACCATTCTGAAAAACAATTTGGCAGAACTTTATAGAATTAAATGTGAGAAAACTCTATGACTGGCAACTGTACTCTTGCATACTTACTGAAGAGAAAGTATTCTAAAAGTTCATAAAGGACATCACCAAGATGTCATCGTGGTGGTGTTTGTGGTAGAGGGAAGTTGGAAGCAATAGCTGCTATCACTAGGTGAGTATGTGAGAAAAGTGTGGTAGATGCCCACAATGATCTGCCCTGCAGCATTTAGAAGCAAGAACTAGATGTGCTCATTGCAGTGGGCATAGATTTTTTTATTTTTTTTAAAGATAGTGGTGAGTGAAAAACCTAAGAAACGGAACAATACTATTTAAAATTTGAAACACTTGCAGACATATTAAATGCCCCTATGTATTTTGCAAAGATGCTATACTTGTTTAGAAAATTGGATCAATAGCTATAAAAGAAGCACTCAAAATTATGGGTTAAACTGGAGATATTTTCTTTTTTTAATTTAATTTCAGAATATCATGGGGGTACAAATGTTTTGGTTACATAAATTGCTTTCATACAGCTTGAGTCAAAGTTATAAGTGTGCCTAGCACCCAGATAATGTGCATTGTATCTGTTAGGTATGAATTTACTCATCCCCTGCTCCCCCTTCTCATCTGTTTGGTTTCTGATGAGTATTATTTCCATATGTGCATGTAAGTGTTGATTGATTAGCTCTAATTTAATGGCGAGTATATGCAGTGTTTGTTTTTCCATTCTTGTGATGCTTCACTAGGAAGAATGGTCTCCAGTTCAATCCAGGTTGCTACAAAATGTATTAGTTCACCATTTTTTTTGGCTGAGTAGTACTCCATGGTGTATATATATACCACATTTTATTAATCTACTCATGTGTTGATGGGCACGGGGTTGATTCCATGTCTTTGCAATTGTGAATTGTTTTGCTATAAACATTTGAGTGCAGGTGTCTTTTTAATAAAAAATCTTTTCTTCCTTTGAATAAATACCTAGTAGTGGGAATGCTGGATCAAATGGTAGTTGTACTTTTAGTTTTTGCAGTATCTTCATGCTACTTTGTATAGAGGTTGTATTAGCTTGCAGTTCCAACAACAGTGTATGAGTGTTCCTATGTCTTTGCATCCATGCCAGGCCAGCATTTGTTGTTTTAGGACTTTTTGATAAAAGCCATTCTCACTGGAGTTAAGTGATATCTCATTGAGATTTTCATTTGCATTTTCCTGATGATTAGAGATATTGAGCATTTTTTCATATGTTTCTTGGCCATTATCTTATTTTGAAAAGTTTCTGTTCATGTCTTTTGTCCACTTTTTAATGGTGTTGTTTGATTTATTTTCTTGTTGATTGGCTATCTGGAGGATAGCAAATAGTTGATTTGCTATTCTGTAGGTTATCTATTTGTTCTAATGATTGTTTTTGTGGCTCTGCAGAAGCTTTTTAATTTGATGAAGTCCCATTTATTTTTGTTGTTGCTGTGATGCCTTTTGGGGTCTTCTCCATAAATTCTTTGCCTAGGTCAAAGTTTTTCCAACTTTGCTGGAGTTTTTCCAACATTTTCTTCCAGAATTCTTATAATTTTATGCCTTGGGTTTAAGTCTGTTATCCATCATGAGTGAGTTTTTGTGAATAGTGAAAGGTACAGATCCTGTTTCATTCTTCTACATGTGGTCATCTAATGTTCCCAGCATCGTTTATTAACTATGGATTCTTTTCTCCAGTGTATGTTTTTGTCTGCTTTGTCAAAGATTAGATGGCAATATAAGGATGGTTTTATATCTGGGTTCTTGGTTCTAATCCATTCATTAGTCAACGTCTCTGTTCTTGGGCCTATACCATGCTGTTTTGGTTATTATAGCCTTGCAGTATAGTTTGAAGTCTGGTAAAGTGAGGCCTCTTGATTTGTTCTTTTTGCTTAAGGTTGCTTTGGCTATGGGGTCTTCTCTGGTTCCATAAGAAGCATAAAATTATTTCTTTCTAGATCTACAAAATATGATGTTGGTATTTTGATAGAGATTGCATTGAATCTGTAGATCACTTTGGGTAATATAGACATTTTAACAATGTTTATTCGGTCCATTAATAAGCATGATATGGGCCGGGCGCGGTGGCTCACGCCTGTAATCCTAGCACTTTGGGAGGCCGAGGCGGGCGGATTGCTCAAGGTCAGGAGTTCGACACCAGCCTGAGCGAGACCCCGTCTCTACCAAAAATAGAAATAAATTAATTGACCAACTAAAAATATATATACAAAAAATTAGCCGGGCATGGTGGCGCATGCCTGTAGTCCCAGCTACTCGGGAGGCTGAAGCAGTAGGATCGCTGAGCCCCGGAGATTGAGGTTGCTGTGAGCCAGGCTGACGCCACGGCACTCACTCTAGCCTGGGCAACAAAGTGAGACTCTGTCTCAAAAAAAAAAAAAAAAAAAAAAAATAAGCATGATATGTTTTTCTATCTGTTTATGTCCCCTTCTATTTCATTCCTCAGTGTTTCATAGTTCTCCCTATAGAGGTCTTTCACTTCCTTAGTTAAAAATATTCCTAGGTATTTTATTTTCTTTGTTGCTATTGTGAAAGGTATTGTCTTTGATTTGGTTTTAAGGTTGACTGCTGTTGGCATGTATGAATGCTACTGATTTGTGTACATTGATTTTATAACCTGAAACTTTGCTGAATTTATTTATCAATTCCAGGAGTTTCTTGGCAGAATCTTTGGAGTTTTCTAGATATATGATCATATCGTCAGCAAAGAATGATAGTTTTAGTTCTTTTGCTCCCATTTGGGTGCCCTTGATTTCCTTCTCTTGTCTGATTGCTCTGGCTAGAACGTCTAGAACTATATTGAGTAGAAGTGGTGATGGTGGACAACCTTGTCTGGTTCTAGTTCTAAGTGGAAATGCTTTTAATTTTTCCCCATTCAATATGATGTTGGCTATGGGTTTGTCTTATATGGCATTCATAATTTTGAGGTAAGTCCTGTCTATGCCTGTTTTGTTAAGTGTTCTTATAAAAAGAATTTTGTCAAATGCTTTTTCTGCATCACTTGAAAGGATCATTTAATCTTTTTTAACTTCTATTTTTGTGATGAATTACATTTATATATTTGTGGATGTCGAACCATCCTTGCATGTCTGGGGAGAAGTCCACTTGGTCATGATGGATTCGGTTTTTGATGTGTAGCTAAAATTGGTTTGATAGGATTTTTCTTGAGAATTTTTGCATCTATATTCATAAGGGATATTAGTCTGCAGTATTCTTTTTTTATTGAGTCCTTTCCTTGCTTTGATATCAAGGTGATATTGGTTTCTTAAAAAGTGGGGAAGACTCCTTCCTTCTCGATGTTATGAAATAATTTTTGTAGGATAGATACCAGTTCTTTTTTGTAGGTCTGGTAAAATTTGGGGGTGAAACCATCTGGTCCAGGACTTTTTTGTTGGATGATTTTTTTATTGTTGCTTCAATTTTGGTACTTGATATTGGTCTGTTCAGGAATTCTATTTCTTCCTGATTGAGCCTTGGGAGGCTGTGTGTTTCTAAGAATTTGTCCATTTCCTCCACATTTTCAAGTTTATTTGAATAGGGGTTTTTATATTATTCAGAGATGATTTTTTTTTTTTTTTTTTTTTTTTTTTTTTTTTTTTGAGACAGAGTCTCGCTTTGTTGTCCAGGCTAGAGTGAGTGCCGTGGCGTCAGCCTAGCTCACAGCAACCTCAAACTCCTGGGCTCGAGCGATCCTTCTGCCTCAGCCTCCCGAGTAGCTGGGACTACAGGCATGCGCCACCATGCCCGGCTAATTTTTTATATATATATCAGTTGGCCAATTAATTTCTTTCTATTTATAGTAGAGACGGGGTCTCGCTCTTGCTCAGGCTGGTTTTGAACTGCTGACCTTGAGCAATCCGCCCGCCTCGGCCTCCCAAGAGCTAGGATTACAGACGTGAGCCACAGCGCCCGGCCAGAGATGATATTTTGTATTTCCATGGTATCAGTTGTGATTTCTCCTTTTTAATTCCTGATTGAGCTTATCTGAGTCCTTTCTTTTCTGCTTCAGCTTAATAAAGTAAGAGGCCTGTCAATTTTGTTTATCTTTTCAAAGAACCAACTTTTTTTTCATTAATCTTCTCTATAATTCTTTTATTGTTGATTTCATTTAGTTCTTTTCTGATATTCTCCTAGATTTGAGATTGGTTTACTTATCCTTTCCCAGATATCTGAGATGATTCATTAGATTGTTGATTTGTGATCTTTCTGGATTTTGGATGTAGGCATTTATTAGGCTATAATTTATAGCCTATAAATTTATAGGCTATAAATTTTCCTATAAGGAGAAAAGCTGTATCCCACAAATTTTCATAACTTGTCTCCTTTACCATTAAAGAATTTTTCAGTTTCCATCTTAATTTCCTCCTTGAAATAATTGTCATTCCGCAATATGTTGCTTGGTTTCCATGACTTTGTGTAGAGATGAGTGTTTTTGTTGGAGTTGATTTCTAATTTTATTCCACTGTGGTCTGAGAAGATGTATGGTATAATTTCTGTTTTTGTAAATTTGTTGAGACATGCTTTGTGGCCTAGGATGTGATCAATCTTAGAGAATGTTCCACGAGCTGATGAGAAGAATACATATTCAGTGATTTTGGAGTAGAATGTTCTATAAATGTCTATTAGGCCTGTTTGTTCTAGAGTTCTGCTTAAGGCCATTGTTTCTTTGTTTAATTTTCTGTTTGGAGGATCTGTCTAGTTCTTTCAGTGGGGTGTTAAAGTCCCCAGCTATTATAGTGTTGCTGTTTCTCATTTTGTTTAGATTAAGTAGGATTTGCTTTATGAATCTGGGTGCATATTTGTTAGGTGCATAAATATTTAGAATTATTATATCTTCTTGTTGAATTGTTACCTTTGCCATTATATAATGACCATCTTTGTCTTACTTTACTTTTGTTGATTGGAAGTCTATGTGATCTAATATGAGAACTGCTTTTCTTTTGGTTTCCATTTGCATGGAATATTGTTTTCCATCTCTTTGCCTTGAGTCTGAATGAGTCCTTGTGGGTTAGATGTATTACCTGGAGATAGCAAATACTTGACTTGTATTTTTTTTTTATCTATTCAGCCTGCCTATGTCTCTTGAGTGGGGAGTTCAAGCCATTCACATATATTGAAAGAATTGGTAAGTGGGGTGGATTTCTGTTCTTCCTGTAGAGTATAACTTTATTGCTCTTTTTTACCTGTTGAGCGATTGTGGTGACTGGGCTTTGACCATTAATTAGCTTTGGGGGGTTTTTACAGAGGTGGGCATCTATTGTGCTGATGCGTGTATAGTGCAGATATGAGTACTTTCTGCAGGGTAGATCTGGACTTAGTTAATTCCCTCAGTGTTTGCTGGTGTGGAAAAGACATAATTTCTCCGTCAAATGTGAAACTTAGTTTTGCAGGATACAAAAATCTAGGCTGGCAGAGTTTTTTATTTAAGAAGAGTGAAGCAAAGCCTCTGAGCAGGACAGTGTGCAGATAGTGGGCCAATCTGATCTGGAGGGCAGATTCTACTTCTCAGGCACAAGGGTCCTGCAGATGCCAGGTCAGACATGCAGAGGTTGTAGCTCTCCTACCCCACCCAGAATTCACCAAAGCATTCATCCAAAGCCTCTCAGATCAGAGCCTGCTATGCTCTGGTCAATTCCTGTGCTGAGGTCCCCCTGCACTCTAGGAGTGAAGTGCCTGGCTTCTAGTTCCAGGATATAGCTCAGGGAAGCCATAAGTCAATTCACTCCCTCCCCAGCTTGGTGTAGACCTGGTGCAATGCAGCCAAGAGTTCAGGGTGACTTTAACTGTTGCCTGATCCTCATGGCGCCTGTTGTCTAGTGCAATGGCTCTGCACAGACTCCAGGCAGGTCCTTGTCTGAGCAGGTAGGAGGTCTGTAGGGGTGGCGAGAGCCGTCTTGTCATTCAGTCCACACTGTAGCATCAGGGCGAGCACGGCACTCCTGTGCTCTATTCTCCTATTGTTCCCCTTGCCTTCTCTGATCTTGTTATATGTACCACCCCATCACCTTTTCTTCCACACTAAGTGTACCACGTTGTTTCTCTGTGATTTCACAATGCTGCTTCAGAGATAAGCGATTTGTATGTAAGCAGCTGCCTGCACCTTTCACTTCTTTCCTTGGGAGCAGCATCCTGGCAGACTAACTCTAGTCTGCCATTTTTCCTCTCCAAGATTTTCTTCTTTTAATAAAAATTCAGGTAGGCAATCCGGGGCATATGGTGGTTCAAAGTCATCAGGGACACCAGCTGCTTCTGTCATTTTTCCTTGCTACCCTTGACTCATGGTTTCTGTCATGACTGCTTGATCTTTTACTACCACAGTCACAGCACAGCCAGTGGGAAGGGGGAAAAAGAAAGGCAGGGACACACTTCTGCCCTGTAAAGGTGCAACTCTAGAAGCCACACACATCACTTTTGTTCATATCCCATTGGTCAAAATTAAGTCATGTAGTCATGCTTAATGCCTAGCTACAAATTCTATTGCTGCATAAGTACAAATACAAGGAGCAGTGCCTGCCACAAACACATGCATCTTCAAGGAAGACACAGTAAACACACTAAGGTGGGATCCTGAGGAGGAAGGAATGATCGTGGGCATCAGAATGAAAGGGGAGGAATTAGACAAAACAAGAAAGAGTTCCTGGGTAGATTCATCCTGATACAGTGTGTCTTAAACAGATTATTTTATTTTATTAAAAAATAAAAGAAAAGGAGGAAGAAAAAAGGAAGGAGAAAAAGAAAGACGGCAGAGGTTATGGTACTATGGGGGTTCTCAGGAGAGCAATGAGGAGAGTGATGATACCTGCAGGTGGGTTTCTAGTTGTTCCAAAACTGGAAGGTGATTTTTTTCAGTAGTCTGATGAAACCACCAAAGAGAAGCAGAGTTGGCCTCTGATGTCATAGGTCAACTTAGCTACCATTTTCTTTTCTGGTCACTGAGGAATTCCAATTGCTCGAGTACACAAAGAACCAATTACAGGGGAGACCAAAGGGCAAGGTTTTCCAAGGCTAAGTGTCCTGTGGGTTGGTGAGATACCCAAATCCTCTTTTACAAATGCTGAGAAAAACTATATGATGGGTAAAGCAAGCCCTGAAGCTGCCACGCTTCTGGGGAAAAAAAAAAAGAAGCAGCAACAGGTTCACCAGGTCTGAAGACTCTTTGCTGGAAAGCACCAACTTAGATTAAGAATTTGGCCAAATCTCATTTGGCATGTGCAAAGGAGACAAAAGGACTCAATAATGATTGTGCTATTAGTTAATTCTGAAGTGGCTAGAGTGAATATTATTAACTTACAGGCTAATACATATGTATTTTAGAGGCTAGTTTATATTTAGCCAATTGCTGTCAATATCAATGATGGAATAGAAAGAGAATAAAAGAATAGCTTAGAAATGATACAGATGCAAGTTCACATTTTTTGCTTTAGTACTGTAGGCATACAATCTTGGGCAAATCACTTGACCTTGCAAAGCCTTCCTGTCCTCATTGGTAAAATGAATGGAACAGTAGTTGCCTAGCAGAGTAACTTAGGATACCACAGGTAAAATTGCATAAAGTGTCTACAATGCCTGGTTTACAGAGTCCAAAAAATATTAACATTATTCACTGAATATTGGAATAGGAATAGGTATTTTCCTGTATTTTTTTAGTTTGTTATTTGGATAATGTGGAAGTTTGATATATTTCTAACCAACAAATATGTGTTTGTACATGTGGAGGGAGAGAGAGAGAGAGAATTAACACTGCTCTATATAATTCATTTACATATAAAAATTCTCACTATTTTATTCGTCCTTTTGGACCTGCAGGTCAGTAATTTTGCCCATTGTTCAAACATAGTTGATTTTGGGAAACATAACAACATTGTCCACATAGAGCCTGGGGCAGAGAGATACATGAAATCAAGTGGCATGATGAGAAGGCTTTCTTTTGACCAGGTTATTGGGTGACATTCACATCAGTGGTTATGACATTAAAAAAGAAAAGCCACTAGGAATCTTTGAAACTGTTGAGGTGGAAAAAACAATTAATGGAACAAGTTCTTGAACTTAGAGACATCTCAGCAGTCCAAGAGAACAGTCCTGCTGTTTTCTGGGAACATACACAAAAGTAGAATAAGGGGTAATGTGCTGGTTCATTCAGAATGAGGCTTTGCACTAAGGAAGAGCCAAAGTGAAGTTTCACATAGCTCAGGGACCAAATTAACCACCACAGAGCTCAGATTTCAAACACACTGATAGAGAAACCAGTAATTTTCAGTGAATGACTTTCAGTATATACTTACATCCTAAACTGAAAGAAATCTAATAATAGCAAGGAAACTTCTCTACTAGCTGAGATTTTCATGGAATAATTACACCCTGGGAGGATTAAAGGTATCATCTTTGTTTCCTGCTGCGTAAGACCATGGAACTGATTGTCTTTCGATTACCACCCATAGCTGCTTCTCTGGCTCAACCACTTGACATTGTGGAAGGGAGAATCTATTTGCCTGTAAAATCATGTCTGTGTTTTATCTGGCTCCTTATCATATGCCTGTATTTCTTAGAGATAGGATAATAATCACAGAAATCAGTAAATCCATTCACAAACTTTAAACTGAAACTCATTTCAGCCCAGTGAGTTTGGAAGAAACTTTATATATGTATATATGTGCACATATGTATATACACATATGTATAATATACATATATACCTATAACAAGATATATATGTATATAAATATTTCCTCATTAAAAGTCTTCATAGATTAATGGGATAAAAACTTTTCTAGCTCACTTCTAGGAACAAGTTTGTCTTTAGATGAGTCTGTATGTGTATATAGTGAAAACTACAGATTTTTTCTTTTTGTGCCTTAGTTTCTAATTGTAGCAGTTCCTTTTGTGCAGGAGGCTGGTAGCACTTACTCCTTGGTCTCTTTTATATAATCTCTTTTCCTATTCTTCAAATTTTAATTGTCCTATTTTATATAACACTTAATTTTATGAGATGCCTGGAATAATTCTGGGTATCTTAGATGTTTTTAAATCAAAGAAACCCTCTCTTCCCTGGATGAGACGAGGCAAATTCCCTTAAATATTCCCTTGCCTGATCCAGAACTTTGACACAGTGTTTAGAGCCTATTTTTCTCCTGATGTTTGAGTTGCTTCCTTCTCTGCAAGCTGCACTATCCCCTTCACCTTCATCATCCCGTCCTGGCTCCAGCAGCGACTTTATCGTGCCTAGATTACAGTCTCCATCCTGCCACCCTCTCCAGCCAATTTTCCCCTCCATTTAATCTACTTAATCTCCAAAGTGATGCCAAATCGACCTTCTTTATAGACAACTCAAGGTCTCTTCAGTAGTTCACTGCTGTGGCTAAAAGCTAAAGGTATGTTCATTCAGTCCCAAACTTTAATTGGAAGTGGATGAATAAAGCCCATGGATGATATGACCAGTTTCCCAGGCCCTTATGCCTCACCAGGTTTTTCCTTCTGGAATAATTAGGACTTTTCCTTTTGAAACCAAACAGAGATCATTGAGTTTTTACTCCTAAGCAATGTTTTCTTACCCCACAAGTCTAAACACAGGGCAAAAGCTCAAGGAGTTAGTATGTTTATTATTGGACTAGGTGACAACCATTGACACTTTTGGTCTGTTTGATATAAAAAAGATTACAAATTCCCCAAAGGCCAGTGAAGGAGAAGCATCTTCAGCTAGGAAAAGCAAAGCAAAACAAACAAAAAAAGCATTTTTTTTTTTTTTTTGCGGTACATGCCCTTTGCCTGGTGCTCCTGATAGGAAGTTTGATTAGAAGCACTGCTAATTTACCTTTGCACTCTTGCCAGCTCAGGGTGACACTTAGCAAGCCATATTTGATTGGTATATTAGTTTCCTAGTGCTGCCATGACAAAGTACCCCAAACTGGGTGACTTAAAACAACATAAATGTATTTGCTCAGAGTTCTGGAGTCTAGAAGTGTGCAATCAAAGGGACAAAGCTGTGATCTCTGAAGGCTGTAGAGGAGACTCCTTCTTGACGTCTTTCTAGCTTTTGGCAGTTCTTGGCATTCCTTGGTTTGTAGATGCATCACTCCAATCTCCACCTCCACCTGACACATGGTCGTCTTTTCCCTGTGTGTCTGTCTCTTCCCACGGCATTCCCCTCTTATAAGGACACCAGTCATATTAGATCAATGGCCAATCTATTCTAGTGTGACCTCATTTTAACTAATTACATCTTCAGTAGCCCTATTTCCAAGTATAAGGTCACATTATGAAGTACTAGGGCTTGGGACTTCAACATATCTCTCTTGGGGTGGACATTATTCAACCTATAACATTTGGGATCAGTTTAGCTAATGCTTCCCAGGTCCCCTTAGATATGAGGGAAATCATTTCACCCTTAGAGTGGGGGGTGCATTGTTAGGGTGGGATCATGCTGGAGAGAGCACAGGTCCTCACTCCTCTGCTACTCAGCAGGGAGCATCACCCATGCTCCTTGTCTGAGGCCCGTCTGATGATTGGCACACACTCCAGCCAGTGTCCTGACAAAGGTTCTGTCTGTGTTTGTTGAGTGAGCAGTCAAAGCTACACTTGCGCCATAAAAATACTTGCAGATCTGCCAGGAACATGAATGACAGGCATTTTCCACAAAAGTTTTTCTTCCCCTGTCAAGCCAGGAACTGTTTTCTAAAAGCACTGCAGAGGAAGCGAATTGCCTCGTTATAAATCTCTTTGTTGGGAGCCAGATTTGCAATGAAGTGCCAGCTTCCTCTACCCGAGTTTCCTCTGTCCGTGCCTCGCAGGCTGGGCCCAGAAGAGCCTCGTGGAGCGTATGGCCCGAGGCTGACTTCAGGAGAGAAGCTGGCAGCAGTGTGCTCCTGCCTGGGACCATTCTACAAGGTCACACTTAGGACAATGGTGGGGCTGGGGAGGAAATGGAGGGGATCTGCCCTTGACTTCCTCGTGGGCTGGGAGGGGGCACAGGGCCTGGAGTGCTGGCAGCCAAGGGTAGCTGGACTCATGCCCGGTGCCCAGCTGCCGCGGCTCCGCTCCCTGGGGCAGCTGCCTGGGTACTCCTCTGACACAGCAAGGGCACGCAGAGGGCCAAAAACAAGGACGCTAGTGGCACTAGCCCAGGGTAGACTGGAGACAGAAAATGTATCACGATGTCTTGCTACATATGCTTCTTTCTAGACCCCTCTGCCCACTTCATGCTGTAGCCCATCTCAGCAAAACCTTGCTCGGACTTGGCTGGCCCTCACAGTTCATGCTAAGGTGTAGACAGAGTGCAAGTAAATCTGAGACTTTGTGCTCTATCCTTAGCATTTATCTCAAAAGAAAGAAAAATCCAACAAGAAAACCTTGAAAAAACACTTTTTCTCCGAAAACTCAAATAAGGTGACAAATTGGGTGTCAGGAAACATTTTGTGATAAAATAGCAAAATAGCTAAAAACTGATCCTCAAGAATTGTCCCCCAGTTTGTTTACTCAGGCTCTTTCCTCTCTCTCCCTCCTCCAGTTTTTTTTCACGAACGTATATTTTAGATCTACCCTTTCCAGATCTTCTGGACTCTGCCTTTCCAGATTCCCCAGACTCTTGAACTTTTCGTCATCAGAACTTAAGGCTGCAGAGCAGAGGGAAGGAGGGGTCTTTCCGACAAGGCTGGAGGGGGAAATAACCATTCAACTGGTAATACTTTTGGTCTCCATTACACTCCCAGAGAAAACTGGACATCTTTTATGCCTTGATACACTAAAAAGTGAATCTTTGATATGGGCAGTGCAGTATTATAACAGGTTGTGGGGGACCAGGTGGCTTTGAGGGCAGGGGTTGGCAGGATGAAGAGGGGGAGAGTAAGTGAAGAGTCTGGTGAAGAGGTTTCCCTTCCCTTCCTAGGACAGCTGTGGGGCTTGGAGTTGGCTCTGCCACCTGCCTGCTGCCAAGGTTCCTGGTCAAGGCCCCTGACTCCCTGCCCTCCCATACCCCGGGCACAGGGCTGACTCACAGAACCCACCTTTAGGCTGGGATTTATGTCCCTTAACATACACATTGGTATCAACATTAGCTGTAGCTGTAGGCATGATGCTCCCAGGCTAGGCTGTGACCATGGACTGTCACCTCCTCCCAAATCCTATTTTAATAGTATTTAATTTCATCTATAGGCAATAGAAATCAGCCACTGAAAAGTCATGGTTTTAGGTCCTTGTTAAAGTGCCAAGGAGGTAAATTTCCTCAAGTGAATTTTTTCTTCCATACCAAGAACCCAAATTTACCCTAGAGTTCTAGACTCTCCTATTCCCACACAAAGTGCCATAAGTTTGTGAACCCTCAAATTATTTAAAAGGCTCAGCATCTATGTTTTGAGACAGGAGGGGAGTTGAGGGGGTGAGCTGATGAAAGACAACGTTGTGGTCATGAGCATGATGTCACCAACCCCAGACTCAATATTTTGAAGGTTCAACACAAAACTGAAAGAGTTCATGCTGAGGCTCCCTCTGAAATGCTCGATGTGCCCACACTTGGCTAGCAAGGTCTGGGACCCAGGCCCTCTGGAGAGGGTACGGAGGGAGTGGAAAAGTTGTGTACTAGGACAAAGGTTGGCATTTTGCTGGTGGTTTCTCCTGTTCATATTTATACCGTTTTTATTTTGTGTAATATTCCTTTCATCCTAACTCAGTTGGCGAAGTTTATTATTCCTATCTTAGTGTCAAGATATTTATCCTAAATTATTGATTTGTACTAGTACCCAGCCCCTTCCATATTTAATAAAGACTTTCCTGGGAAAATATACTGACAATGAGGTGGACTGGCCAGTGACTAGCTAAAAAACCCTTTACATCCAAATGGGCTGGAAAGCCAGGGAAGGGCTAGCAAGTAATTTCTGTACAATATAGAAGCAGCTACAGCCACAGACCTCTTCAGGTTCCTGGGACCACAGCCTTGGTGTCTTGGGGTCTTCCTCTAGACACATAGCCAAAGCTACCCTTGCTCTACTGCCTGGCTTCCCAGTGGACATACGATGTGCCCACACACACCAGAGCCTTGCTCAGAGACTGTGACTGGGTCACCATTCTAAGGCCAATTAGTGCAGCTCTAGCCCTCACTGGATACACTGTCAGACCCATGCTGGGAAGAGCAGTAATTTTGAAGACACAGGGCAAAGACAGTATGATTAAAAACCTTTTGCTCCAAATACACCTTTCTTGTATTTTAGAACCAGTAAAACTACCCAAATGGTCCCTTATACAGCATGAATAAATATTTTTCTACAAAGATTTATGAGAATATAGACAACATCGCTTAGATTATAATTTCCTAAATTATACTGCCTTGGCTCAAAATAATCCTGCTGATCAATTTTTGCTATTAATATATCCAAGAAGAGAAACTGAAGCAAGGCCTTTCACATGGTCAACTCTAAAAGTAAAGGTGAGATTTTCATATAAATAGCAAGTAAAGTCTATATAAATTAGATCACTAGTGTTAATTATGCCATGTGTGTCAATAAAAATCCCCTTTAGATGGTCCAGCTTCACTCAGAAAAATTGCATTCCACAGCTAGATCGTATCCCAACGTCAGTGAGTCATCTCAATAACAGCTGGTTGGGAGAAGGTGCAGACACAAAACGTGGGAGGCGCAACCAACACGTCGTCAGGACAGGAAAGACAGATGTCACGGGGAGACAATGGGAGATCGTCTCTGACTGGGGATGACACTTTTGGAACAAGGAATTTGTGCACCTTAGAATGTGCTTGTGTCTTACAGAAGCAGTCCAGCTTCAATTCTAGTTCTAACTACCACGTAACGAGCCAGCTGAGCAGCCACCATCAGATTTCCTTTTATCGGCTTGACACTTCACACACCATTGGTTTAATATTAGACATTTCAAATTAAAGCAATTAAAAAAACTTTTCTGATGTCTGACTCCATGTAAAAGAATGAAAAGCTAAAAACAAGACACGACTTCAGCTAAAATCAATTTGAATACCTGCCATGATCTTTATTCTCAGAGATTACATCTTAAAGCAGGCCAAGAGATCTCAATTCGATGAACTGAATGTCAGTGACTGCAATTGGCGTTCAAATGACATGAGTTCATAGGATAAAGATAAAGACGGTTTAATTCAGTGTTCCAGAAAATTAAAAGTTGCTCGTCTGGTTGGGGGGAGGAAGACACTAACAATTATATTGCAGGAAATTCCATGACCATGCAGATCTGTCTGTGGTTCTTGCCCTGAATTCTGCCTAGGAAAATGTGCCAGTGACCTGCCATCCACCCATGTCAGGCTTGTGCCCTAGGCCCCTGCCTGTCCCCACTACAAGCCCACGCACACCTGGACCACAGGCCAGACGCCCACCCACTGACCTGCCTGCCGTGGACCATGTCCGCCCTGAGCCTGAGAGGCAAAGAGGGTTAAGCGTGTTTACCCTTGGTGCTTCCTGGATCGAAACTTCAGACTCTTTTGACTTCATTAATAATGAAGAAGAATGAAGAGGCTATTCTGCTGTGAAGTTTGATGACGCTGATGAATTTTATTTTTGCACTTCAGGATTTCTTGTTCCTCTGCCATTCAGGAAAGCTATTAGATAACAGCGGAAGACGTCAATGTAAACCTCCTCCCTGTCTCCTGATACTAGATATGAGCAGTTTGAAGTATTCTCCAAGGGATCAGCTGGGGATGGGGAGGGAAAGGAGGAGGGCCGGGGGCAGGATGGGAGCCAAGTTTCCACCCATCCACCCATCACCCGTGGTGGCTGAGTCACGGCCCAGAAGTGAGGAAGAGGCCCCGTGATGTGCCTGGAGGTGTGGGGGAAGGGTGCTGGGAGCTGGGCTTCAAGCTCCCATTTGGCCTCTAGCTTAGTAGCGCCTCAGGTGGAGAATCTATGACATGACAAGCCCAAAATCCCATGTTGGAAGTGATTGCAGACCCCCTAACTGAGCCTGTTCAACTGTCTAGATTTTGGGGTGAAAAGCCTTGTAGTTTATATATTAAACGTCCCCTAAAATCAGAGTGGGAAATAGCAGTTTGGGAAGCCAGTGAAAATCAGGTGACAGAGGGTCTGACATTTGGAAAATGCTTTGATTAGATTGGTTGAAATATGTCAGGGATCAAAATAGGTTATTTTTAACACCCAGTGCCTTGTCACCAAATGCAGGGCAATCACCTTAGTCTGGGGAGTTCTAGCATTTGCTTTCTGAAGAAGGTCGGCACGTCCTGAGGGTGTGTGAGTGACGTCTGTGTTAGTGCTATTAGTTCGCGTTTTGTAACAGTGGCCTACATTTAGTGTGGCCAGAACCACAAATGTTTCCTAGTGACATCTGGCTTAGCTATTGTATAAAGGCAAGCAACCACAGAAATCACTCTTCTAATGTAATTATTTCCCCACCCAGGATCATGGAAGGTACTTCTCTGCCGTCAGAGCCTGCTTACAGACTCTGGACACCAGAGAACTATGCTTCATCTCAGGCCACACCCAGCCATCCAGGCTCCTGCAGGCAGCACGCTATGTTGAAGCATCTCTCAGTGGAAGGCCTATTTTGGCATTGTGTGTGTGTGTGTGGGGGGGGAGCGGATAGGCAATTCATTATATAGGGTTGTCCTTTGCAATAAAGAATAATTAGCTTGTCCACCCCACCCTCACCCTATAAACATTTCCAAAAGTCCCCTTAGGAAGGAAAAATGCAATTAAGAAACTATATTACACAGAAGGTGGTAATAAAAACTTAACCCTCTTACATAGATAACTATGAAGAGTTGAATTAGATACCACATGGCCAGTTTGCATGAGGTGTCTTCTAAGGAAGCATGATGATGCACCCCACAGTTTCCCACGAATTCCTTTATTTGTGGTTTCAAAGGAAGAAAAGACTCAAGCAGAGAGAATACCCTGACCACCAACTAGTGAAGATCCTTTCTTCCCATGCTTTCCCAGTCCCTGGCTCCACAAGGATCTCATGAGACCTGTTGTGCTCTCAGCTCTTGGATGCCATGGGATTGTCCCTAGCCTTTAAATAAATCTTCTTACTCCTTTGTTTTTTGGCTTAAGCTTGTTTAAGTTGTTTCAGTTATTTTTCAATCAGAAAAATTTGACTTAGAACTTACACTCAAAAGGATAATTAACAGCATGTGAGTCTCATAAAACATGCCATAAACACAGCAAGGTCACTGTGAGGAAGTGTCCTTCATGTGGTGACCAGGTTTACCTGGAAGTCTTAGTTTATACCCATTCCTCCCTGTCACATCCCACATTTCAGTTTGACAAAAAATGTTATGGTTGCTCTAGCCAGAGGCTCTAAAGTTCAGTGACCTCTTCTTGAAGCACTTTACCTTTTAACAAAAGGGAAGATTTCAGCAAAAAAAAAAAAAGATGAATGCTTTGCTCAAAAGAGTCTCTTTTAGCTCAATAGAGCATCCAAGTATGGTTCAAAATGAAATATAGCCCCCCCAGCAAGAATCAAGGTTTTGATTAATAAAAAAGGGAAAGAGCAATATTACCCTGTTATGTTTTTATTCACTAGCAAACTCATACATTAAAATCTGTTATTGTGACCTATGGAAGTAATGAATTCTGGTTTGACAGAATGGCAAATGTTTTAGATTTTTATAATCTATTCAGAAAAATGTCTAATCACAGTGCTTGGGTGTCCCCATTTAATAGGATTCCCTTTCTGTTGTAATAGAGGCAAAGCAGCAAGGGGAATCCCCGCTTTCTGAGAGCAATGATGATTTCCAAGGTTGAGGGACGTACACAGAGAAGGTCCTGGACTTGCACAGAGACCTTCTCTGAGTCCAAAGTCAGAAATGGCTTTTTTTTTTATTTTAATATTATTAATTTTCAATGCAAGAATTGTATTTGGAACACTTAATATTTGATCCTCTTTCTTGCACACTTCATTTTATCAGCAACACTATGTCTAGTTAGTCCTTTCCTGGTACTTATCTTTGGGGCCACGTTGCCCTGCACAAAGAAGCCTCTCACTTCCTGTTTGGCTCCACTGCCTTTAGCAAAAAAGGTTTTTCTACTTTCTCTTTTTTTGTGTTATTTTTCTGTTTTACATTTATATGTCTAGGAAGAGGGAGAAGAAAATAAAAAGATTGGACTGCTTTCTTCCATTTCAATCTTTGGACGAAAAGCAGTATATAAATAAATCGAATAGTAGGAATAATGTGAACATAACCTTGGATGTTGTTAGATCTGGAGACGAAAGGGAGACACAGTAAGCCACATGTGTACCAAAATGCTGTTTACTTTGAGCATCTGGATGCAGATGGGTGGAGGCCGAAAAAGGCATCCATGAGAGAGAGAAAAGGAGAGAGCTTTGGGTTTTATAGACAGTTGGGGGAGTGAGCAACTGGGCCAGAACAGCCACTGCAATAAATTCTTTCTAAACAATCAGGAGGAATAAGGAAAGTAAGTTCCCCTCTTGTATTCTACTCCTTTATCTTCCTAGGGAACAAGGGGGAGAGAGAAGCATCATCCTTATCAGAAGGGATAAGGAAAGTAAATTCCCCTCTTGCATTCCATTCCTTATCTCCCTAGGGGTTTGGCAAAGGCTATGTGCCTAATACACCCCATAGGAAGGGGAGAATGGTGGGTTTTATAGGAGGTTTGGATGGAAGTTTGGGGAGGGTGAATTCTTTAAGCCTAACAGGTGTAAACTGCTCATTAAGAGTTTGAATACCTCTCAAGGAATTTCCACTCACTTTTTTTTTTTTCTGTTGAGCTTTTCCATCTTCACTACTAGTAAGACTTCCATTTGTGATTGTGGTGGATGCTGTCTGTCATTGGTGAATTTCAATCTTCTGTCTTTTGTTTCTGAATTGAAGAAACTGCCCAGCCCACCCCATATTCAGTACCTTCTCCACTGTCTTTCTCCATCTCAGTCTTTCTCCTCCTGTGCAGCTGCTTTGCGCCTCTTGGATTTACTCTATCTACAGACCCAATATACACTAACTTTATTCCTTTTGATAGCAATTAGTTTCCTATTGCAATGTAACAAATCACCCACGCACTTAGTGGTTTAAAACAATACATTTATTCTCTCCCAGTTCAGGAGGTCACAGGTCCAATAGGGGTTTCTCTGTGCTGAAATCAAGGTGTGAGCAGGGTTGTGCTCTTTCCAGAGACTCCAGGGGAGAATCTGTTTTGGAGCCTTTTCCAGCTTCTAGAGCTACATTCCTTGGCTTACTGCCACCTCCTCCATCATCAAGGCCAGGCTGCAGCAGCTTCTCTCTGGCTCTGCTTCTATCACATGCGCTTCTATTCTGCAGTCAAATCGCCATCTGCCTCTCTCTTGTAAGGATGCTTGTGATTGCATTTGGGGCCTACTCTGATAATCCTGGATAATCTCCTCATCTAAAATCCTTAATTTAAACTTCTTCAAAGACCCTGTTTCCGTATAAGGTAAGATTCAGAAATTCCAGGGATTAGGACCTGGGTATCTTTGAAGGCCATTATCAAGGCCTGCCACAAATAGTTAATGCAAATCAGTGTTTACCTCATTTGTCATGAACTCGTGTGAATTCATGGTCTCCCAATAAAGTGAGAACTCCAGAGCCTGAGGTTTTAGCCCCCGGGCTCTGCCCTCCATCTCCCTTTGCACACTGAGAATGCACTCATGGGCCAGGGTCAGGGTGGAGCAAATAGGACACATGGGGCACAAAATTTAAGGAGACACTTGCTTTCAGGGCTTCAAATGCAAAGTTGGCACTTACACAACCCAGAGAACAGCTCCTTAAATTTTGCATCCTACGTGCCTTGCTTGTTTCACCCTCTTTCTGGCCCTGCTGCAAATCGTAGTCGCACATTGCTGGCTGAGCACATTCAATTTTTTCCCACCTGTGCTCAGGCTGCTGCTTCAACCTGGAAATCTTACTTGCACTCTTTAGGCTTCAAGGCCCAGATATCAGTTCCTCCACAAGGCCTTACGAAATTGAAATGGAAGTCCTTCTTTGCTCGTTCTGGTTGGGGTCTCTGTGGGATCTCCAAGTCGAGAGCAGACAAATTAATGATGGTGGAAGGTTTCCCAGTGTAAGACTTACAATCTGGAGGACTGGAGGGAATCTCTGTGTTCAGCTCACTTCAAAGAAGCCCAGTGAGGCTGAGGTGGGCCGTTATTCTTCACCAATTTCCCACGCAGGCAAGTTGTCCTGTCTTTTCAGAAAAAAGAAATAAAGGGGTACAGAGATGAAGGATAAGAAGTATCATTTCATTGAACTTTCTTCCTCTTGGGAGTAAATATTAGGAGTGGGGAAGAAACAATATTTGTTTCCTATACCATAATATTATCTTCCTTCCACCTTAACTTACTGGACTTAACCATAGCCTCTGACCAACCAGAGGTGTGGCGCTCTCTCCGGAGAAGTGATCAGGTGTGCATCCGGGCAATCCTACCTGGCTCCCCACTCCCAGCACTGCTCCTGTGGGAGTTCTCCTGGGGCCACTCCTGGGCAGCACAGAGTTTACTTATAGAAGGCTCTTTTAGACAGGTCAGCACATTAATCAAATTAAATCCAAGGTCACTTCATGCCAACAAAGAATTTACCTGCTCTCCTCTTCCTGATTCTGCTACTTGGTTTATCACAGCCTCAGAGGACCTGCCAAGAGTGCAAGCAGAAATAGTGATATAAAATTCATAAAACAGCCATAACACTGAAGTGCTAGCCATGTGGACTTCCTATGAATTTCAATATAAATCCCATCAGATTGTCAAATTCTTGAGGAAAAGTTAAAATCCAAAAGTTACTTGGTGATACCTACTCAATGAAGTTTCAAAATCTAAACTCAAATCTCCTTTTTATGAATTGAAAATCCAAAGTGCAAAATTTTAAAGTTAAACTGAAGTCCAGAAACCAGATGTCTTACTCTGCTCTGTTTCACTCAGAGCCCCAGTGGCTTCCAAGTGATGCAAAAAAGGCAGAGAGAGAGATTTTGATGTTAGTCTTATTAGGATGCTCGTCAGTCATGTCAGTTGTTTGGAATCCATGACCCATATGCTTGAATCCACTGGGGTGAATTTAATCTTTTCGGCACTATACACTGCCTTGTGTCAGAGATAAAATCCATCCATGTATACCCTCTTCTCTCTGAAGACGGCTTTTGAGATATTGCTGTCTTCTTTGAGAACTTAGCGATAGTCAATGGAGGCAGCTGTGGGGGCAGAGGGACAGTTACTTCTCCACCCACCAAAGGTTTGGTGGAAAAAAACTACAAAAGACTGCTTAATAGCAGGAAAAAAAGCATATACAAATTTTTATATAAAATTGCAGGAGTGTGATTACCCAATAATCCAGTGAGGTCCACATGCTTATTTATATACTGTTCTTCATAGGGAAAGAGGGGATGGGGGTCGTTTAGGAATAAAAGATTTCAAGGGGAATGAATAAGCCCAAAGAACGATGGCTTGGGATAAAGTTCCTCTGAGCTCTGGGGGAGGTGGTGGGAAGGTGAGGGGTGGAACTTAACTGTGAACAAAGGTTGCTTTATGCAGGTGAATCCTGCCAGGTAATCTCTCAGCACATCTGCTCTCAGAAGAGTAGATGAAAAGTCTGTCTGGGCACAGTGACAACTCCCTATCTTTTCTCTGGTGGTTTATCTTTCCTGGTTATTTGATGAGATTCCTAGGGAAGGGATCTTAAGACAATTGCATTCTTTGTGAGGGGAGGTGAACGGAACATCCTTAGACACATAAGGAAATTTCAGAGTCCCTCCTGGAGTTTTTGGAGAGGAAGAGGATCAGAAAGACGGGTGGAGGAGGGCAGAGAGGCCTTGATTCTGAGGCTTATTTCTGAGGCCTTTCAGTTTTCTTCAATTCAAAGCACTCAGCATGCCAACGTGCCATATTTTGAGGTATTGTTTTCTGTGCCCCAACACAGCTCTAGCCACCACTTCCGTCCTATCTGGCAAAACCAAAATCTCTCTATTTTCATTTCCTCTTCTTCGAGCCTAGTGTTCCTGTTCTCTCTCTGCTCCCCTTTCCCTCACCCAGAGCTGAGTGAGGATGGAAACCTGTCTCGTTTCCTTGCCTATACTGTCTCTCGTAACGTAGGAATTTTCTATTCTTTGCTAAATATCCTTTTTCCATGGCCTTTTGCTATGAAATTGCTTATGTCTGAAAACCTTTCTACGGCCATACCACCCTGAACACTCCCCATCTCATCTGAAAACCTGTCTCCTAAGGAGATTCTTCTTTCTCCTCATGTTTGTATTTGGAGAAGCTCATTCAACAGATTCCTGAACCAAAGTTGCTATTGATAATTCTGAAGCCATGTTCTTGGGACTTAGGGACTGCAATGCTCTTGCCTCGTGCACCTACAGGCACCTTCTCTGCTTTTGGAGATTCCAGATCCTGAGTAGCATTTTTTCTGCAACCTCCTTTGGTGTAGTCCTGACGTATGTCTCTTGTGTTTCATCCTTCTCCTCTTGCCCATTCCCTGCAAGATGCAACTGCCCTCTAACAGCTTACTCTGTTCCTAAGCTGGTCCCCTTTTGTGTCAGTACCACTTGCTGGATTAAGTGCCTGCCTTCCATTCACACTTGATTTGCCTTCTGGCCTAGGCATTTGTTCTCAATTGTACTCTTCTGAATTTTGCATTGTGGGATAATCCATTAAAAATAAATCAATAAGTTCTAGGTCTGTCAAAAACATCCTTTGTGTTTAACTGAATCTTGTCCATCCTCTCCTGCTTGTGTTGGGTAATCCCTCTTGGGAGATACTCTCTCACTGGACCAGAATTTGTCTCAGGCCTGGTCTCAGTCTATACTTGTCTTTCCTGGCTCTTCTTTCGTCTTTTCTTTTCTTTTTGAGACAGAGTCTCACTTTGTTGCCCAGGCTAGAGTGAGTGCCATGGCGTCAGCCTAGCTCACAGCAACCTCAAACTCCTGGGCTCCAGTGATCCTTCTGCCTCAGCCTCCCGAGTAGCTGGGACTACAGGCATGTGCCACTATGCCCGGCTAATTTTTTTTATATATATATATCAGTTGGCCAATTAATTTCTTTCTGTTTATAGTAGAGACGGGGTCTCGCTCTTGCTCAGGCTGGTTTTGAACTCCTGACCTTGAGCAATCCGCCCGCCTCGGCCTCCCAAGAGCTAGGATTACAGGCGTGAGCCACAGCGCCCGGCCTTTTCGTCTTTTCTATGCTTTCTTTTGGAATCTTAATTCTACAAATTTCTGGAGCATACTTTCTTAAGGCACAGGTGATGCACCAGTGGCTGGAAACTTTTAATCTATCATGTTGTGCTTCGGATACTTCACATGGCTCTTTCTAGCCTTCCCTTTCAAATCTGTCCAGATCTGTTAGGCAGATAGCAAGGCATTCCGGGTCTCCTAGGGACAAAAGTGAGTGTCTTTCCTTGATGTAATTGTCCCACCTGGGAAGAAGGACAAGGGTGGGCCCCAGGCCTCCATCTTGGTCCTACCTTACCTTAATCCTTCCCTGAGTGACTGCCATACCTGGGGAGGAGGGAATACCCTATGAATCTGCCAATCATGACTTAGCAAACCAGCTGTAAAAGAATGCAGAGGACTCTCTAGCCCATAAGCCAAGCAGCTCCATACGACTATAGAGTCTGGAAATTGACCTAGAGCATCTCACATGCATAGTAAGACTCAGGTCAAGCACCTCCCAACTGTCTGATCAAATTGGTTTCATGGTGATGTCTAAGCCATAGGGAGGTCTCAACCTAGGCACTATAAAACAAGACTGAGACCCTAACCAACTCCTTTTTGGCCCCTCCCTTTTGTTCTCCCTTTGCTGCAACAATGGGTCCAGTTGTCATCTGTGGCGTATGTACCGTGCTCTGTAAACCTATATCTTGCTCGTGCCTATAATCCTATCTTTCTCTCTTCTATAAACCTAACTTTCATGCTTGCCTTACTTTGGTGCATCTGGTCATTCTTCGGCCATGGGCACTTCAAGAAGCAACGTTTCAGACTGAAACCTGATAGATCCACTGGATAGAGTTTTCCAGATCTTTAAGGAGTTATTTTACCATGAGCTTTTTCACTTGTGCTTTTGGAGACCCTTAAAATGTTTCCAGGCAAATGACTTCAAGTCTCCAACAAAGATAGACAAATGGCCAACAAGCATGTGAAAAGATGTTAAGCTTCAGTTACTCATTAAACAAAATGCCAAATCAAAACAGTGAGATACCACTTCATACCCACTTGGATAGCTATAATAATAATAAAAAAATTATAAAACTCCCCAAATCACAAATGTTGGTGAGGATATGAAAAAGTTAGAACCTTTGCAGATTGTTGGTGGGAATGTGAAATTGTCCAGCTATTGGGGAAACCAATTTGGCATCTCCTCAAAAAGTTAAACAAGAATTACCATATGATTCAGTAATTCCACTTATACTGACAAGAATTGAAAACAGATATTCAAACACAAACTTGTACAGGAAGGTTTATTGCAACACTATTCACAATAGTCAAAAGATGGAAACAACCCAACGGCTACTAACAGATGAGGGCATAAGCAAAATGCAGCATATCCATGCAATGGGACATTATTTCAGCCACAAAAAGGAATGAAGTACTGATACAGGATACAACATAGATGAATCTCAGAAAAACATTATGCTAAATGAAAGAAACCAGACACAAAGGTGACACATTGTATAATTCCTTCTACATAAAATATCTAGAATAGATAAATCCATAGAAACAGAAAACAGATCAAAGGGGAGGGGTTTGGGAGGTGGGTTGGGGAGCGACTGCTTAACTGGCACCTACTAGAAAGTCTCCCTCTCTCCACACACATGTACAAACATACACATGCATATACATATATGCAGAAATAAAGACGAAAAAATTTGACAATACCAAGTGCTGGCAGAGATATACAGCAACCATAACATTTATACAGTGTGGTTGGGAATGCAAAATGATAGTCATTTTGGAAAGCAGTTTGGCAATTTCTTATAAAGTTAAACATTCACTTACATATATAAGAGTCAGATATTCCATTCCTAGACATTTACTCAAAAGAAATGAAAACTTGCATTCACACAAAAACCTGTCTGTGAATGCTTAGAGTAGTTTTGTTTATATTATCTCTACTCCCTGAATGGAAACAACCCAAATGTGCCTCAACCAGCGGATGGCTAAACAAATTGGCTACACTCAGCAGTAAGAAAGGAACTATTGCTCCAAGCAATCACAGAAGAATGCTGGAAACACTATACAGGGTGAAAGGACCCAGACCCTAAAGGCTACCCACTGTATGATTCCACTTATACAAAAATCTGGAAAATTATTATGTAAATAATTATAAATATAAGTATAATTATAAATATGTACTCTGGAAGAGGCAGGACTAGTCTATAGTAACAGAAAACAGAAAATAGATCAGTGGTTTCCAGGGGCTTTGAGGTAGGAACAGGTTGACTGCAACAGGGTGAGCAGAACTCTGGGGCTGAGTGAACTGTTCTGTCTCGATGGTGGTGGTGGTTACACAATTTCAGTGTTTGCCAAAACTTCTAGAATTGTACATTGAAAAAGAATAAATTTTATTGGTCAGGCGCGGTGGCTCACGCCTGTGATCCTAGCAATCTGGGAGGCCGAGGCTGGTGGATCATTTGAACTCAGGAGTTCGAGACCAGCCTGAGCAAAGCAAGACCCCGTCTCTACTAAAAAAAATAGAAAGAAATTAGATGGACAATTAAAAACACATATAGAAAAATTTAGCCAGGCATGGTGGCATATGCCTGTAGTCCCATCTACTTGGGGGGCTCAGACAGTAGGATTGCTTGACCCCAGAAGGTTGAGGTTGCTGTGAGCTAGGCTGACGCCACGGCAGTCTAGCCCAGGCAACAGAAAAAATAAATTATTGCATGTAAATAATACTTTAAGTTGAAAAACTGGGAAAAATGCATAAATATATCCCCATATTTTAGCACAGCACCTAACCTATAGTCTGGCACTCAATAAATGTTGAACAAACACTCCCTGCATCTTTATTGTTTAAAGTCTTAAATGACACAAACGCCTAAAACAAAAGTTAAACTTTAATTAGTTTGTAGGTTCTTGAACCGTCCCTAGCAGCTCTATTGATAATGAGAAATTCCCTAGGGTATTTGAAAAGCTAGAGTTGGGAATGATAATTTAAAAGTTCCCGCAACCTTTGGTTATCCTTTATTTGGGGCAGGAATTTAATTTGTTCTTGATTTAAGCTGGGCCAGAAGGAACCCAGCTCTTTTCAATTTCTGTGGGAAGGACAGGAGGAAGGAGTTTAAAGTCTGAAATTGTGGCCGTCAGAACACTTAGAGTGCTGATTTGAGGGAAAATGAAAAAGTAAGTATAAGATAATGAATTTTTTCTAAAACTAAATCCATTGAAGTTAAAGGACTGCCCTTTATTCTGGCATTATGTGCTTTCTTTTTTATGATATTCAAATGGATTTTGTTTATGAAATGATAGTAAATGATTGTTTTACCTTTTGTTTTTACATGTCTTTAAAAAAAAATCTGCAATGCCATTTCAGTCATTCTCTGTCCATCTGTCTCTTTCTCCCTCTTTGTCTCTCTGTCATTTATCTTTTACCTATCAAGGAAACACAGGCATGTATGTGGTAAACACTGGTTAAGAGCAGAGTGGGTTTCGTGCTGGGGTGGGGGATGTTGGGCATGTGTGGCTCCCCTCCCTGTGGCCATGGTTTCCCTTCTTCCCTGTCCCCGATCTCTGCTTAGGCTTTTGCTCCTAGCTGACTAGGAGCAAATGCAGCAGTCTAGCATGTTTCAGCAATGTTTTGGAAATTCATGAGGCATTTCCTAAGTTTCAAGGACTTGCTCAGAAGTGTTGGATTTAAATGATCAAAATCTAGGCTTTGAGGGTCACACCTTTCCCACATAAAGGGTGGAATTGACACCTCTTTGGATACTTTGCTCTTTCACTCTGTCTCCCTGAAAAACAAACAAAACAGCCCAGTTCCATCTAGGCTATGTTTGGATCATCTCTTTCATTTGTGGCTCAAACAAGGACTTCAGTGTGGTCACAAATCTCCACAGATGCTGCTTTGCTTGGTTTGTAGACTTTACCTGCTGTAGAGAGGTCCCTCCATGGGCCTGTAAGACCACGTGGCCACCTCCACCTTTGTATGATGCCTTTTGAAGGCATTATGTGAGCTGAGTATCATTCTACTGTTACTCTGTTGAGGGTCATGTTTGTTTTTGCAACCTGATTGAGATTTTCAAGGCTGCCATGCTATGCTACCAGCTAAAGGAATGCAGAGTTCAAATCAGAGTTGGTAAGTCATATTCATTGCTTATCATTTGGCTAACACATTAGAATTAATTTAAATTTATCCTGACAATACCTTATAATGGTTAAACTCATTAATTGTTTATATAATGATTTACGTATGTGGTTTTATTAATTATTCCTTATATGAAGCCTTTTAAGGTTGTTCTTTGCCTGTGAGGCAATAATTTCCTGTCCTCCCTCCCCCAGTTCCCACCCCCACTCCCATCTCCAAATCCCTAAGTGATAGGGTGAGTATGCAAAGGCTAGCCCCCTTGCCTCAAGGTGGGATTAATTTTGTGGTGCAAAGCCTTTCCTAGGATCAGACTGAACTTTGTCTTTGGTTGAGATTATATCTGGCTTAGTTTTTTTGCTCTGACTCCTGAGAGCATTCTCCAGTCAATTATTTGAACAAAAATCCCTGCCTCAGGCTCTGCTTCTAGGAAATGTGATCAAGACCGGCATGACTCCAAAGTTACCACCAATGGTATGGGTATAAAAGAGTCCAGTTACCTACAAGATAAGTTGTCAAGAGTACTGTCACGAGGGCTACTCCATATTATACAGTGACAAGCCAACTCAGCTTAATCTCCTTAGGGAGAAAGGTGGGCACTGCATTTCACATTATTTTCCTAAAAGGTGTCAAGAAGCATTGTTGAATATCAATAAGGCACAGGTTACATCATAATGTTAGACATTCTAGAAATCAAAGGTAAAACTGGTATTGAGGGTTGTATTCATTTCTTATGGCTACTGTAACAACTTACCACAAATTTAGTGGTATAAAACTACAGACATTTATTCTCTCACGGTTTTGTAACCAGATTGCTGAAATGAGTATCACTAGGTCAAAACCAAGGACAGGAATTCGCTTCTCCTGAGGCTCTAGGGGAGAAACAGTTTCCTCTTCCAGCTTCTGGTGGCTGCCAGCATTTTTTGGCTTGAGCAGCCTTACTCTGATCTCTACCTCTTCTGTTGGTGTTATATCTCTATTCGCCTTCCTCTTAACAGATACATGGAATCATATTTAGGGCCCACCCCAGTAATCCAGGATAATCTTCCCATCTCAAAATCTTCAGCTTAATCTCATATAGAAAGATCTTGTTTCCATATAAAGTCACATTCGCAAGTTCTAGGGAGTAGGGCAGGGTATCTTTTTGGGGACCATTTATCAGCCTACCACAAAGGGACAATGACAGTTCTATTCTGCATTCCTGTGCTCCTTTGCAATAAACCTCCATCATGAAAGGTGATCCAAATGCCTTTTATTTACCCATTTAATACTTGCATAATATACCCTGTGTGGCATATAGATAAATAAAATCACAGCCCTTTATCTCAAGGATCATGCCATCTATCACTGGATGAATACATATGCCATCCTCAGCCACAAACAACAATGCAGATTACCATAATTTATCACAAAGCGGTGCACCACTGACATTGAATTCTTGTGGATCTTACATTCCAAGAAGAGGTGGAGAAAAACCAGTGGGCTAGAGTGGTGAAGGGAGGATTTAGAGAAAGGTAAGATTTGAGCCAAGTCTTATTGGGACTTAAAGTTTGGTTGAATTTGGTCAGACAGAGAGGAAGAGAATTGAACTGATTTTCTCATTCGATTTGTACAACTGTCATTTAGGGTTGTATCTTTCAAACATTTTTGGCCAACTCATAGTAAAAATACATTTTACATCATGACCTAGTATATGTAATATTCATATGAAATAAAAGCTTTATAAGACAATATTATTTAATTGTATAAATAATATATTAGTATTAATATACTTAATATGTATAATGAGTTTTCATTTTAAAAATTCTATTATGTCATTAAAAAATTCTGATTGAGGCTCACTAGATTACTAAATTGAATCATAGTCATTAGAGTAGATTGAGACATGGACATTTGAAAAAATGCCACTTCAAGGCAAATACTCTCTATTGTGGTTTCTGACCATACTTGCTATTAGTCATCTATTACTGGATTAACAAATTATCCCCAAACTAAGTGTTTTAAAAACCACACCCAATAAAATCTCACAGGTTCTATGGCTCAGGAATTCTGGCATTACTTATTTGAGTGCATCTGTCTCAAGATTTTTCTCAAAGCTTAAATTAAGGGTATTGGCTAGAGCTGTGGTCTCATCTGAAGGCTCAACAGGAGCAGGAGGATTCACTTCCAAGTTCACTCATATGCTGGTTGGCAGGATTCGGCTTCCAGTGGATTTTGAGGGCTTTAATTCTTTGCTGGCTGTTAGGTGGAGAAATCCCTCCATTCATTTCCATGTGGACTTCTCCACAGGGCAACTAACAATATGATTGTTGACTTCCTCAGAGTGAGTAAGAGAGAGTAAGAAAGGGTGAGCAGGATGCAAAGATTTTTCTGTAATGTAGTCTCACAGGTGATATTCCATCTCTCTTGCTGTATTTTGTTTGTTGGAAGAGAGTCACTAGGTCTAGCTGGCACCTAGGGGGAGAGGATTGTGCAGTGATGTGAGTAGTAGGATGTGGGGGTTACTGGGGACCATCTTAGAGGCTGCCTACCACACTGGTAAATCTGACACCAGCAAGAAAAGAGTTGGTGGCAGTTGGGAGAATTGAGTGTAACCTGCAATCTAACTTGTACCCTTTGGTGCACCATCTTGACTTGTGGCAGTGTATCCAGAATGTGGCATTGTCTATAGCCACAAAAAGGAACAAAATGCTGAGTACCACTGCCATATAGTAAACAAGGAAGCAAGAATGTTAGTTTAATTTGACATTTGGGGAAAATGAGGTGTGGTGATTGATTTGCTCATGCTCCTATGGCGAGTTAGTGATAATGCTGTAGTATAGTTACAACCCAGTTCTCCTGGCTAGAGAGGTTGGTAACTTGGCCAAACTTGCCCAGTTCTCTTGAGTTGATAAGCTATTAACTTGACCATGGTTACACAGCTAGGTGTTAATATAATATTGCACCATGTTTCATATCAAGCTAGAAGGTTGACAACAAATAACAACAACTGGTTATTTATTTTGAGTTAAATTTAACAATTTAGGCATTTTTTGCTTTTTCTGAGGTAAAGGGAAGGGTATAGCTTTTATGAAGAAAGCAAAACATGTTGGTTTTTGAAGATTTCATCTCAAGTGGGAGGCACTGGTAAATCTAATAACAGTTCATTCTTTACTATTAATAAGAAATTGTAGTAGCCTTTAGAATGATAATGGCATAAATAAAACTATTGAGATGTATTAAGAGCATGATGCTATGTTACACAAAATTTAAGGTCTTGCTACCTTTCATTTATTTGTTTTACTGATTGAAAGATTGGCACTTGAGAAAGTGATTTAGGGTTGTTGGATTTCCCCTTTCCCTCAGGCTCCATTTGAGTCATATATTGTGTTTTAGGAATGCTCAAATGCGTAGCTGGTGACTCATGGATATATCTATTTTATAAATAGCATTTCTCAGTGCGTTGAATGCAGTCTAAATATTAGGAGGATGAAGGTAGCTTCCATCAGCTAAAGGTGGTGAGAGACCTAACAGAATGCAGAAGAGGATGAATCTGAGAAGTCAAGGCCCTTTGTGAAGCATCACTCCATGAGGGAAACAATAATGCTGTTCTACCTTACTCTGTTTATGTTGCCATGGTGATCTCTGCACTCACTGTAGCCTGAGACAATTGTGCTGAGACTTACTGAGGATCCTCTCCTCCTGACAACCCACTAGAGAGAGTCCAGACAGCAGTGCTCACCGGCGATGCCGGCTGCATTCCAAATGATAGCATAAAGTCTTTGAATGACAAGAGTAGCTATCACAGAGTGACCAAAAAGGAAAGAAAAAAGGAATTTTGTAATGAAAAATGTTTTTTGAACTAGAAATGACCCTGGGGTGTGAGAGAACTTTATATCCTCACTATAATCATATCTCCAAGGTATTGAAGAAAAAAAAAATCTGCCCTGAGCTCCCAGTTTGGGGATGGATTGAGTGGGAAAGAGTGCTGAGGCATGAAACAAATGCACACTTCTTTTAATGTTTTTCAAAATTTTAATCAAATTGTGAAAAATAGGATCTTTCATCTGAGAGACTCTCCATTTTCTCTGGATGACAAGACATGACAAAATAGAATAAAACTTATGTGTGAGTTCAATAAAGGAGATAGAGAAGGCCAAAGAATTTTTGCTATCCTAAAATTAACAATGCAATGTATTAAAAATAGTTGTTATTTTGGAATAATTAAAAGAAAAATAGCATACCCTCATCTTTTTATTCTTTGTCTTCCATTACTCTTGACTATTTTTAGTGAGGGGTCTCAAATTCAAGAGTCTTACCTGACAGAGATGTTGGTAGAACATCTATCTACTTATGACCAAGATCTTTAAACTACTTGAATCTTCCTTTCTTTCCTTTCTCACTCCAGTGTTTTGTTCATTGCTTTCTTTGTCTTATTAGGTAAGCATTTGATCACTTTCATTAATATGAATTGGAAATGGAGACTCTAGTGTTGTCAGTGGGAATCTCAGCCTATAACTGAGTCTATGAAAATGCACAAAGAGTTGAATCAACAGGCTCCACTGACAGGAGGGCTGGTGATGGAGGTTGGAGGGGACTTGGCAATCTCCAGGCACCTGTAAGCACTCCAGTGGCAGGACTGGTGTCTCTTCACTCTGCCTTTCTTGTGGTTCTATTACTCTGTTTCTGTTTATCTTTGTGTCCTCTTGCATTTTTTCCCCATTGCTAATTCTCCCTACATTTTTTCCAGTCCAAATTCTTGACATGCCACCTAATTATCATATCTCTCTTTTCACAGAGCATTTTGTGTAAAGCCACATCACAAGTCCAGGATAGTCTGGGGCTTGGTAGATTTTGTGCTAGAGCAGGTTCCACGGCTTGAACATTGCTGGTCTGGCTGGAATTACTGCTTGGGGCTCCTTTCTTCATTGGGGCAGTTTTGCTCAGAGAGACTGAAGGACTCACACAATGACTGTCTGCCACAATCACCGTTTTCAATATAAACACCCATGGCTCCAACAATGTCTTGTCCCATATTTTTCATTGGACGTAAGAATGATTGCTCATTCACTTTAGGATATTTTCTTTTTGTGACCCATTTAAGTTCGTTTAAATGAAATGTTCAGGTGGGATAGGCAAGATTTTATTTTTTTACTCACAATGATACACATCACAAGAAAGCAAATGTTAATGTGATTTTAGAAAGTGTGAGCCTTACTCTAGATTGACAACTGTGCTTAGCTAATCTCTTCTTTGGTGTGTGAGTGGACATTGAGCAGGGAACTGACCGGGGCTTATGCGTGGGCACTGCCACCGTCTGCTCAGCCAGTCAGGTCAGCCGAGCGATCCATCCAAAATGGCTGAAATTGTAATGACTCCAAGGTGTAGATGAGTCTGTTTCCTTGTGGATGTGGGCGCTTCTCATTCCCAGGCAACTCGCTCCCACCTTCGTTACACCATGTGTCTGGGATGCCGCATAACAGAAAGGGGCAGGAAGGGAAGGTTGGGCATGGCAGAGGTTAGGCATATGTGACGGGCTTGGATTTTATTCCTACAGTTTTCTATGCATAACTGCTTATATATCTTGTTTTAGGAAAGATACATTTGGGGAAAAAATGTGCTTTTCTTTTGAAAATGACTGATCTGAAGAATGATACTTACAATGTTTGAAAAGTCAGCCATTTTAGGAGGTTTTCTAGAGTTTCCTCCTTGACCCAGTTTTAAGTCCTCTGCTGTGTTTCCTATTTCAGCCTTTAAGATTTAGGTTGCTATTAAATGCTTTCAGTTTTAATTTGCTCCAGAGGCCAAAGCCCCAGCATCTGATCCACAGCCAGTGACAGAAAGACCTAAATTGCTCAACTTGTCCTTAGTGTAACCAGAATCCCACTTCTCATGAAAGCGACCAGCTTTGAGCCCTGCATTCTAAATGTGAGCTCATCCTTATACAGTGAGAGAATAAATTTCTGTGAACTTGTGCTCTACACCTCTATTTATACATTCACATGTTTTCTGCTTCCCTTTAAGATAACAAAAATCTGCAAGCAGAAACCACAAATTGCTTAAATGACCTCATTCAATCTGTTTGTTTCTCCCTGTTCTTTAAGATTGCACTTAAAGAGTTTGTAAAATGGGAGGACAGGAGGAGATGCAGGTGGAAATTTCAGTTTTGCAATTGAAATCACAAAACAATGAAAAAGTATCAGGACAGAGAACTCGGAATAACAAATGCTGGCAAAATGCCCAAGCATATCTTACAAATCATTTTATATAGACTTATGTTTTTGAATTCAGGTTTAAAAATAAGGAAGTATTAGAGCAAATTTATTTTTAAAAATAACTTTAAAATATGAAATTACTTTAACTTTTTCATAGCACTCAAGCGGATTATATAAACTGCACTCCCTTGCTGCTCCCAGCGTGGTCTGTGGACCAGCAGCCTCAGCCTAAGGTGGGAGCTTGTCGCAAATGCGGAATCTCAGGTTCTCCCTCAAAATTACTGAATCTGAATCTGTGTCTTATCAAGATGTCTAGTTTAAGTTTGAGAAGCCCTGGCCTAACTACTTTGTTAGTTGTTGTCTTAGCAAACTGATCACCTCATTCCAGTCGGATTGTTTGTTATTCAGTCCAATTGCTCCTTGCTTGTTGGTCTGCTGGACCAACCAAAGTCAGACCAACCGACTTTTCAGCTTGGCCATAATGTCTGAACGCAGTATCTCCAACTTCTGTTTCTAGCTTGGCCTCTCATTACTCCCCAGACGCGTACATTGCTCTCCAGCCAGACTGGGCTATTTCATTCAAGCTGTGAGTGTCTGTGCCAGACCACACCTTCACAAAGCACTTGCCTCTTCTTATGCTGTCCTTTCTGTCTGGGCCCTACCTTCTTTCCTGTCCTCTGGGGGTGCTGATATCCTGCCCAATGTATCAGCACCATATCAAATAATATATTCTTTGGGAAGCCTTTCCACAAATACATGGGGTTCGTCTCTCTCTTTGAATGCCTGTAACATTTGCTGTATAGCTATTTTATGCTTTTCTTCAAATTATGGCTTGTTTTACTCATAGGGTGCTCACCTGAGCTGCTACCCCCTCTCAGTTTTTCATATAATAAAATGGGACATAAGCAATTTGCATAGTGTCTGGCACATAGAAAACACTTAATAAATATAACTATTTTGATGATTTCACAGATAATAATTGTGACTGTATTAATATGAACATCTGTTTTATTATCCTAAAAAAATTTAAACCACCAGATCCCAAGATTGTATCTGAACCTGCAGTGTTCAATGCTCATCTTCTGTGTTGGCCAGTAGTGGACATGCAATTGGAGGACAGAATTATTCCCAATGATAAAGCACTATATTAACCCAAACATGGAAAAATAATTATTTTCCTCTTCCACTGAATAGCATCTACATTTTCCAACAAATTTAAAGTAAGAAAAATACACATGGAATAAAGTAAATCAAGACAGTTTATTGCCATCATTTTGAACACTGAAAAATAAGAAAGGTGGAGGCGAAAATACAGATTATAATGTTATCAATATCACTGTTTTCCCCTTGTGACGTTGTCATAGTGATGGAGGCAACAGTGAGCAAAGCAAAATCTTTTTCCTTCTTGCTTGGCTTGTTCTGTCACCTATCATGTTTGAAAAAACAGCATGTTTGTTAGCTCAGCAACTTTAACAAAGAAATCTTGATTAAGTTAATGGATTTCTACTTTCTTGAACCATTCATCATTGACTAGTCCTGCCTTCTTTGATATTTCAATTTTTAAAATTTTCCTTCTATTTTCTGTCCTACAACTGTGCTTATTTTCTTTGGCTTCAGATCTTTGGTAAACCAAGTCATCTTCTTATCTTTCATATTTGTTATTTCATTATTAAATTGCCCACTATTTAAGTAATTTTATATTTTATAAAATTTTATATTTCCCATGAAATTAATGACTCCACTTCCCTTTGGGCTTTCTTCAACTTGCAGCTTATGTTAAAGTACACAAAATTGAAAAGAGGAATCAGATATTTTTGCAGTCAATTCTTATCAACGAGGGTCTCAAATTATCACTGCCACTGGAGAAACCCAGAAAGTTCTTGGAAAAGTGAAGCCAGTGTGACCTTACTGGGTCTAAGTAGGTGGGATGAGAAAATTCAGTAGGGTTCTGGAAACTTTTTTTTCTCCTGCCTGCTATAGAGTTCTTTCTTTGTTAACGGCATCTTATTTTCCTTTGGGGAGTGTTATTGTCTCACTCAGACCGTGTAATCAAGGGAGAGTGACCAGGGGCTGGTCTATGGCCCAGACCTGACTGATGGGGTCCCTGGACAGAACTTTCTTTGGATCACTGGTGAAAGGCATGTTTCCAGCTGAGGTGGCTGAAACAGTTAAGCTGCAAGCTGAAGCTGCTATCGTCTAGAGGAAGCCACATGGAAGGAAAGCAGGATGGAGTGAGAGTGACCAAAGCCTTATGACCTGTTGGGCTCAAAATCAAACTTTTAATTTATGTGAGCCATTTGAATTCCTTGCTTAAGCCAGTGTGAGTTGTGTTTCTTTCTTTCTTTCTTTTTTTTTGAATATACTAAATGCCACTGAGGTATTCACTTTATTTTTTATTACTATTATTTATTTATTTTAGCATATTATGGGGGTACAAGTGTTAAGGTTACATATATTTCCCATACCCCCCTCCCTCCTCGAGTCAGAGCCTCAAGCGTGTCCATCCCCGAAACGTTGCACATCTCACTCATTGCGTTTGTATGTACCCATCCCCTCCTCCCCCTCCTCCCCCTCCCACCTGCCCACCACCTGATAAATGTTATTCCTATATGTCCACTGAGGGTGTTGATCTGTTAATGCCAATTTTCTGGTGAGTACATGTGGTGCTTGTTTTTCCATTCTTGAGATACTTCACTTAGTAGAATGAGTTCCAGCTCTATCCAGGAAAATACAAGAGGTGCTATATCACCATTGTTTCTTAAAGCTGAGTAGTATTCCATGGTATACATATACCACATTTTATTAATTCACTCATGAATTGATGGGCATTTAGGTTGTGTCCATAATTTTGCAATTGTGAATTGTGCTGCTATAAACATTTGAGTGCAGGTGTGTTTTTCATAAAGTGACTTTTGATCTTTTGGGTAGATGCCCAGTAGCGGAATTGCTGGATCAAATGGTAGATCTACTTGTATCGCTTTAAGGTATCTCCATATTGCTTTCCACAGAGGTTGAACTAGTTTACAGTCCCACCAGCATTAGGAGTGTTCCTATCTCTCCACATCCATGCCAAAATTTGTTATTTGGGAACTTTTTGATAAAGGCCATTCTCACTGGAGTTAAGTGATATCCCATTGTGGTTTTGATTTGCACTTCCCTGATGATTAGAGATGTTGAGCATTTTTTCATGTTTGTTGGCCATTCTGTCTTCTTTTGAGAAGTTTCTGTTCATGTCCTTTGCCCATTTTCGGATAGGGTTGTTTGATTTTTTTCTTGCTGATTTTCCTGAGTTCTAAATAGATTCTAGTTGTCATCCCTTTATCAGATGTGTAGCTTGCGAAAATTTTCTCCCATTCTGTGAGTTGTCTGTTTACTCTCTTGACAGTTTCTTTGGCTGTGCAGAAGCTTTTTAATTTGATCAGGTCCCATTTATTTATTTTTGTTGCTGCTGTGATTGCCTTTGGGGTTTTCTTCATAAATTTTTTGCCTAGGCCAATGTCTAGAAGAGTATTTCCAATGTTTTCCTCTAGAATTCTAATAGTTTCACACCCAAGGTTCAAGTCTGTTACCCAGCATGAGTTGATTTTTGTGAGAGGTGAAAGGTGTAGGTCTTGTTTCAGTCTTCTACATGTGGCTATCCAGATTTTCCAGCACCATTTATGTGAATAAGGATTCTTTTCCCCAGTGTATGTTTTTGTCTGCTTTGTTGAAGATTAGTTGGCTATATGAGGATGGTTTTATATCTGGGTTCTCGGTTCTGTTCCACTGTTCTTGTGCTTAAACCAGTGTGAGTTGTGTTTCTATCCCTGGGAGCTGAACTAGTCCTATTTGTTACAGGTAGCTTTGATTCATCCATAGCTATCTGTGGCATGGAAGATTAAGAAGGAAGAGTGGGGAATTGAGTGCTTCTGAACTCCCCATGTCAGTTTTATTATCTAGGAACCCTAGGAGAGGCTGGTTGTACCTTGGTTATATAGATTTGGAGGCAATTAAGAACTGGTAAGACAAAGAGCTTTGGGAACAAAAAAAAAAATCTATTTTCAAGTTCTATGTCTGCAGCTGTGTGACCTTGGGCACATTACTTAACCTCTCTGACCCTTAGCTTGTTTATGTGTAAATATAAACATAAATATTGTAAGGATTAAGTGTGATGCTGTGTAAAGGATGTAGCAAGCAGGGGGTCGGGGCTAGGGGGTGACAATCTGGGGGTATATGAGAAGAAACTCAGTGTCCTAATGGGTGGGAAGGAATCTGTGGCCTCATAGGACAGGAGGGGCCACAGTGGTGACCTCAACATAGAGTGTTGTGTTGTCTCAGTTTTCTCATCTGTAAAATGGTGACAATAATAGATCAATTTACAACCTTTGTGCTCACAGAAAGCATGTTCTGTAGAAATTTGTGACCTTCAAACACCTAATCCAACCATGTTCCTTTGCTTTTTAAAATCCTTTACTACTCATTGTCCAAATTTCTGAACATAGGTTATAAACAAAGGCTTTTCAGATCTGACCCAGGGCCACTGCTAGCCCATATGGTGTCTTTCTACGTATTTCATAAAGTATGTAAAGGGAGGGACTGAATTACAAGAAAGCCCTTTCCTAGGTGGATCCAGAAACTTTTACAATGCACAATCAGTACAACCTTATGCATAAGTCCTAACTCACCTCTGCTGTCTCTCCGGCCTCTTCTCTTAAGCAGGGGCCCCACCTTCCTACCATCTAGCCACAGTGGATTTCTTCTGCTGCTTCAAAGGCCTGGCAGCATTCCTTCCTCTGGCCCTGTTTTTCTGATCTTTTATCTCTATCTGGAAGCTTTCTCACTTCCTTGGTACCTGGAGAATGCCAACCTTTGAGCAGGTGTAAGCAATTCCTCTAGGAGGCGTTCCCCAACCACGTGTAAGCTAGGCGCACCCCCTTAGCATCCTGTTCTGTTCCCTTTCACAACACTTATCAAATGTTATTTTTATTATCATTGCTTGTTGAATTATCTGATTACATCTCTAGGCCATTGGTCTCAATACTTGTAGGAATCAAAATCACTTAAGGATCCAATTAAAAATGTAAAATTTTGGGGATCCAGTCCCAGAGATTCTGCCTCAGTTGCTCTGGGCCCTAGGAATCAGTCTTTTTCATGTAGGTTACGAGCCTAGACTTCCAGGTTTGAGTCATGGCTCTGGTGTTTCATAATGGCATGACCTTGGGCAAGGTAATTGTGTTGTCTCAGTTTTCTCATCTGTAAAATGGTGACAAAAATAATAGATCAAATATGGGGTTGGTCCAAGAATGAAATTATAATCCAGGTAGAGCACTTAGTTTAGTGGCTGGCATATAGCATGCCCTTAATACATGTCAGCTATTATTATCCATGATGACTTTGACACAAGTAGTTGCCAGATCACACCTTGAGAGGTGCTGCCTGCACTAGATAGAGAGTGCTTCAAGGTCACCCGGTGATCAGGTCTATCTTGGTCACTGGTGTCTGCAGAACCTAGCACGGTGCCTGGCACACAATAGTCGAACAATTCTCTTCCAATTCCTTTGAGTACTTATTATCTGCACCAGTCATTTGTCACTTCTCCATATATTATTATTATTGTATATTACATATCACTCACTGCTTTGCGGTCTATATCTTATCTATTATCCAAGTCAGAAGCATCCCAAGGGCAGAGAGTGTGTCCAATACTCCTGGTGTCTCCACCCAACAGGGCTTTCCATAGTGCTTCTTCACAGAAACAGAGCGAGCTCATCACTGTGCCTGGAGGCATCACATGTGTGACCCTTGGAGGACACAGACTTAGCAGAACCCAGCGTCATTCCCCACATATTGTAGAGCATTGAATTCTCAACTTTTTTCCAGCATAGCACGAGGCAGAAATACAACACGTTATCCTTAGTAACATGGCCTTACTTTGGTGCTTCTCAGTGGTGGGGCATGGTGGTCTGTGATAGATGTTTTAAAAGCAGCTCTTTGGAGAGGGGTGAGGATGCCCTGGTTTATAGTGATTGCTAATTCCCATGGTATAAATATTCCCACTGCCTCTGATTTCAAGCTACCAGTGGGATGTCACTGAACATAAAGTTGGAAAAAGGCATGTACAACCTGCTCTTGTGAGCTGGTAGGAGCCAGCTCCAACAGGTGATTAGTGAGGAGGAAATGGGGATTGCATCTCTGGGGCAGTGTGCGTAGTATGCAATTTGAAAGCTCCCCAGACAATTCTGAGACATTCCTTGGAGGGGTGTTCTCTACTCCTCACCTACCTCTGAGAATCATCTTTGTAGATACTTAACAAATGCAGCCAGCTGCTGGGGTTTGGGGGACAGGTATAAGAGACACAGGTGCTAAATTTTTCAAGGTTTTATTCAAATACTTTGGGTGGGGAGATGGAAGTGTCAGCCAGGGTATCAAGAGCAGTTTGGGTTGTGGAGAGCAGGTTTATTAGCTCCTGATGATGCTAATTGCAACCACTATAGCAAGGGCTTCCACTGCCATTGGTGGACCTGAAAATCTTTCTCAGCTGGGTTTTAAATAATTGGAGAGTTCTATTGTTAGATGGTTTTTATATTTTATCAGTGTTTATTGATGAGAGCATGTATTGATCTATCCAAATTTATTTTCAACTATCTTCTAACATACATATGCTTGAGTTCATTTAATGTTCAGAACAGGCTTATGGGGTAGGTACTATTACTGTCTCTTTTAAGACGAGGAAATAGCAGCATAGGGAGGAAGGGCAAATTGCTCAGGAGTACACAAGTGGTTGATGGGAGAGCTGGGATTTGAACCTAGATCCGTGTGACCAGATGCAGAGGTCTGAAGTGCTCCACTGGCCTCTCACCCTAGGCTGTGGACGGGGGCAGAGGTTAGGTGAATAGAGAGTGGTGGTGCAAGGTCACCTTGGGTTCTCTCAGATACCTTTATCTAATCACATATGAGGGCACTGTGTATATCAGTAACTATGATGTTTGCTAACAAGGTTTTAGGTATTAATTGCCTCAAATTTCCTCCAGGGAAGACTCTCTTGGTCAATCTCATCCTGTGAGATAGTAGCAATCTTTCCCTGAGAACTTCTCTAGTATCCTAGTTATACCATACTCGGTGTGGCAGAGAGTGCTAGGTGTAGCCTCTAATATTCACTCTTTTCTTTTTACATGTAACAGAAGTTCTATCTGGGTACATGGCTAGGGAAAGGCTTATTTTCCAGCCTCCCTTGCAGCTTGGTGTGGCCAGGTGACTACTTCAGGCCCAGGGACATGAGAAGAGATGAAGTGTGCAATTCCTGGGTTGTACCTCCAAAAGGAAGCATGTACTGTCTCCTTTCCATTTCTTTCTTTTTACTGGACACAATGGTGGAAATGGTGAGTTGGAAGACATGCACTGAAGCCTGGACTCCTGACAGCCTTGAGGAGCAGACTTACAATATTAGCTTGGATTTTGTGGGGGAAAAAATCAACTTTGAGTTGGTCTAAAGTATTTTTAAAACTCTGTTATAGTGCCTAAGTCTAACTAAGACATCGAGAGCTACTTGGATTTTGGTACATCATAGCATTGACCTTGCCTTCCTTACAACAATCTTGTTTTCTGCTCACATAGGCTCTTTCATGCTTCTGATACCAGCTGCTCTCCTGTCCCTTCAGGCCAGCCAAAGAGCATCTCTGTCCTTAGTTGTCCCTGTTGAGAATGTCTACCTTCCAATTCCCCATATACTCCAATTCCCAGAGCCCCACTCCCTTTGGTCTCTGGCTGAGGCTGAACATGTGCACTGAGATGAGGAGGAAGCTGAGATTCAGGCACAGTCCAGGCGTGATGCTGAGCAAGACAAGGGAGAGGATAAAAGCCAAATGCCAGATAAGCAAATATTTGTTTGCAGGGAGTAGCCAGGGAACAGGAAGCAAGGGGAGTCAATGCAAAATTGAGCTCAAAAGTCAGGCAGATACATAAAAAGACAGACAAAGGAAAATTTGGAAGTTAAAATGCAGCATGTGCAATTGGGAGAGGAAAAATAGTCACAGAAGAAAAATGCAGGAACCTTTGGGACTTTGGAGAAATTGCCTCAGATGGGAAACACCTTAGAGCTTACCTCTTGTAGCAGAAATCCATGGCTGACTCAGGCTGACATCTACCTAGAGCCGGTGTAGGTCAGGTCCAAAACTAGCTTCCCAGAATTCTCCACGTGAGAGTGCAGAGCCTACCTTGGCCTTTCTCCTCAAATTGACACAATTGTAATGTGACAGATCCTATGCCCCGATTCCCTCAGCATCCTTTCCGGTCTCTTGTTCCTTTTGCCACAGCAGAGGTAGACGTTAGAGAGATACCCTTGGGGACTGGTTCTGGATATAGTCGATGTTCTGTGAGCAGATGCAGCCACCACTTGCTACTGTGCAGTAGGAAGTGACCTATGCAAAGAAGTGTCTGTCTTCAGGAAGCTCAGCTTTCTTTGCAGCAGGGTAGCTGAAGCGTGTTTCCCCTCGGCCTCTCTGGTAGAGCTTGTACTGTCTGGTCACTGGTGCAGAGTAACAGGTAACACCAGAACATCCGTTGGGTGGGATTATTTCCCCTGGCTGCTGCACATTGTCTAACCCTGGTGTACTCGTCCTGAAAGAGATTCTGTAAGTCACCTAATAAATTCCTTTTTGCTTAAAATAGTAAGAGTAGATTATATGCATATTGTTTTATATGTATTTGAATCTTTTACATCCATTGTTAAATCTTGCCTCAACAGCTATAGTATAAGAACCTTGTAGAAAAAAACTTTTTTTAATTATTCCTTTTTGAGCCATTTTTTTCCCCTTCCACAGTGCTGAATATACATGCTGGGGAAAAAAAATGCTTGTTTCATTGAAAAAATATGGTCCTTTTAGAGAAGGGAAATATGAACTAGATCAATGCTCTCCCTGGCAGGTACATACAATGATTTATTGTAGTACAGGAAGAAAATATTAGAATGTCTAATACTTCATTTTTTTTTTCTTTTTTTTTTCTTTTGGCATATTATGGGGGTACAGATTTTAAAGTTTCAATAAATGCCCATTTCCTCCCTCCCCCCAAAAGTCTGAGTCTCCATCATGACCATCCCCCAGATGGTGCACATCTCACTCATTATGTATGTATATACCCACCCCCCTCCCCCCTCCCACCTGCCCAATACCCTATTACTATAGTACCTATGTGTCCACTTAGGTGCTAGTCAGTTAATACCAGTTTTCTGGAGAATATATCTGGTGCTTGTTTTTCCATTCTTGGGATACTTCACTTAGTAGTATGGGTTCCAGCTCTAACCAGGAAAATATAAGATGTGCTATATCACCATTGTTTCTTAGAGCTGAATAGTACTCCATGGTATACATATACCACATTTTATTAATCCATTCTTGGATTGATGGGCACTTGGGCTGTTTCCACAGCCTTGCAATTATGAATTGTGCTGCTATAAACATTCGAGTGCAGGTGTCTTTTTTGTAGAGTGTCACTGGATCATTTGGGTAATACTTCATTTTTATCTAAACATTTTAATTATCTTTTGCTTATATTTAAGATGGATTAATCGTAGTACATATATATTTACAAATAAGTATATCCGGGTGTGCATGATCAAAACGTTTGGGTAAGAAATAATAAAAAAAAAAAATCTGGAGGTCACTGGGCTGAGAGTTCTCTCAATAGTGCTTTCCAATGATCCGTTTTTCTACCCAGTGAGGAATTTCTCATCAGAGCTGAGCTCGGCAGAGGTTCAGAGAGCGCCATCTGGTGGTCACCCCTCCCACCTGCAGTGCCATCTGTTGGCTGCCCCAGGCCACAGCCTCGCGGGCGTCCCCTTAGGCTGCGGGCACCGCGGGGAGGCGAGAAAGGTACGCGCGTGGCGTGGCCACGGCTGAAGGAGCGAGTGAAACTCGAGGGCGCGAAGGAAACACAGGGGTGGAGGTGGGGACAGAACCACGGCGGGGGCCGGGGGGCAGAGGGAAGAGGGAGACAGGTGGGTGTACACAGGGAAAGTGAAATCCAAATCTGCACCGAAAGGGCACGGCGCCAACAGAGGCAGAGACACAGGGCAAAGGAGACGGTGCCTCGTGGGTTCTGCACGTCTACGGTCACCACTTAAAAAAAAAGGGCCAGGAGGAGGAGGGAGGGCTGCCTGAGCTCTCCCTTGGGCTTTCTCCCCGGCCGGAGTGTCGTCACAGAACAATGATACTTTAAGGCTGAACTTCACCTCCCTGGGAAAGACATTATCTGCAAAAAACCAGAAACTTGGCACCCAACCGCGTGCGACGCAGCCTGAACTCCCCGCCCTGCCCCACAAGAACGGAGCGGCTCTGCTGCCCCGGTCTAGTTCCTCCCTGACGCGGCCGCCCCTGCGGGAATTCTGGTCGCCAAGAACATCAGCACAGACGCAGCATTTTTCCTGGGCGGCTCAAGGTCACTCGCTGTAACGTCAGAAGAGGCTTCTCCTTGGGATAATAGGGCTGAGCGGTGGCGACAGTTACGCTTCCCAGCAGACGCCAGCGTCCTTAATCTGCCTGCTGCGGAGGCAAGCGACAAAAGGGGCATTTTTACGGTGCCAGGATGAGGTGTCAGAACGGTCCCGCCTAGGTTAGGGGCGCTGGGGGCCGGGGCTGGGGGCTCCTCGCCGGGCGTGTCCCCTCCCTCCGCCTTCAGAGCGCAAAGGACATAAAATAGGTCCCCAGGAACGGGCGAAGGCACGCAGACAGGGGAGGGGCGGGAGAGGGGCGGGGCCACGCGGCGGGAGTCCCCGCTCCGCAGCGATGACGTCAGCGGAATGGCCAGCCGAGCGGGCTGGGAGGCGGCCCTGCAGGAACAGTCGCCGTCAGAACAAAGGGAGCGCGAGGATCCCGGCATCCGCACGCCTAGGTGGCAGCACGGTGGGAGTCTGCCACGGTGGGGCGCAGAGGCAGGCGGGGTGGGGCGATTCTGTCTAAAAGAGGAGGGGAGGCTGGGGGTGGCGGTGCGGGGTTCCTACTTGGAGTGTCACTGAGAAGACCGGACAGTGAATCGCCCCCGGGAGGGGAGCGGCTGCAGGGGCTGCGGCAGAGCTGGCCTTTGTGGCAGCGCCTCCTGTTGGCGCGGGAGGCCAGGTCACCGCTCTGCTGAGTGTGGGTGGGCCGCGTGATACAGGGCTGAGGCGACCTCACCGGTGGGCTTGCCGAGCTTTGCTCTTGGCATCAGCGATGCAGGGATGGTGTGGTGTGGGGCCAGGGTCTGGGCGTGGGGCCCCACGGCACCTCCCATTAGCTTTGTAATCCTGAGTGCATCCCATACCTTCTCCAGCCTCATTTCTTCATCTAAGCGGGCACACTGGTCCTCGTTTAATTATTCATTCGTTCATGATACACTTACTGAGCAGCAACCACACGCTCAGCAATGAGCTCCCCAGCCCCAGGTGCTGCAAAGGTAGCTATTGACTCACTTAGTCAAGCCCATGTGGTAAATGCTGTCATTATCTCCATTTCTCCGGTAGAGAAGCAGAGCACAGGATTGTTAGGTACCACACCCAAGGTCACACAGCAGCCAGGAGTTGGAGAGGCTGCATCTCAACCCAGGCAACCTGGCGCCTGAGTCCAATCTCCCACCTTGCACTCTGCTTCTGGAATCACAGGCTTGTGGTTTTGCCTGGAAAATGGAGACGTTTGACCACAGAGGTTGCCTCTATCCTTAAGATTTAATGAGTCCACCACTCCGTGTTCTAGGTTTTAGGAAGAACTGCTTGCACCAGGGCTTTACTCCCAAGCACCCGTGTCCAGGTCGTGTTTGTGTGCACAGAACACAGAGGCAGAGACATTTTCTATTCTCTGCAGCTCCATAGTCTCCCAGCCATCATTCTCCTGTTGGTGACTGGAAGTGAACACACAAATGTCGTGCATTGAGCATGGGTGAGTTGTGCCACTGGATTTTGGGGTTGCCTTAGAGAGATATCATAGAACTTTTTTTTTTCCCTTAATTTGCTCGATTTTATCCCATTTACTAAAACTGTGGTTTAAAGCCTGGCAAAATTATATACTCTGTATGCCCCGAGAGCAATAATCACACACTATTACTTGAGGCAAGTGGCAAAAACCATAAAGCCCTCTTTGCTCTATGTATGTGCTTTTCTTTTCTCAGAGCTAAGCATACTTTCAAAAGAAAACTCTTTCTTCTCTCCCAACCATGCTGGTCTCCTGGTCTCAGTGTGTAGATCCCTGAGTGGCCAGGAATGAGGTCAGAATTGAGGGTAGGTGTTTTGCAGACACATAGACACCAGCACTGGACTAGCCCAGGGAGGCATATCCAAAACAGGATGGCCTATGTGTTTTTTTGTTGTTGTTGTTTCATTTTCTGGTATGGTTTTTGAAGGAGGGAAAAGGGACCTGTGGTTGAAAAATAAACAAGCAGCCAACAATGCCCCCAACTCAAGGAGCAATTGTAGGCTCCAGCATTTTTAGAACATTAAGGGGAGATCATCAGAGCTTCCCAGGGAAAGATGACGGTTCTGTCCACATGCATTTCTGCTACACACATTTCCACCAATTTCTACTGAAATCCCCACAGAGCAGCTGTATGACTAGGAGGTGGGCACTCTAATCAGGAATGCTGGTAGCTTGGAAGGGTTTCTTGTCAGGGTGTTAATGGGCTTTTATAAAACTGATTTTTCTAAGGCAAAGAGAGGCTGAACAGGTGGTGGGCCGAGCGGCAGGGGCTGGGGGCCACCCAGCATCAGAGGAAAAGGAGGAAAGGGGGAAGAGAAGATGGAGAGCAAACAGGAAAGACAACCGGAGCAGAGTGAGTCAGACTTCCCGTGGGCAGAGCCCAGAGGACTGGCCGCCAAGTTAAGGCCAGCAGCTGTCCAGACATCATAGGCACCCGGAAGTCAAAGAGCTTGGATATGAGGACAGCAGAGAAATGTTTCAGCCACTCTAGAGGCAAAGGGGCCAGAACAAAGGCCTGGCCTCACATTAGAGAGAGAAAACCTCAGTGGACCACGGGATGTCCCCTCCTGGCAAGGCCTGGACCTTCACAGAGAGAAATGACAACAGACAGCCTCTCTCAGGGGCTGCTCAGTGCTCTGAGCCCCGACTGGGAGTTGGCCTATGACCTTCCTCTGCTGCTACCAGTCTTTCTCCTCCCCTGGAATCAGAAGTACCTACCGTGATTAAACCAGCTAGGACAGGTGGTTAGTGACAGGATGGCTCGGAACAGGCAGCCGGGGAGACTGCCTTCAGTGAAGAAACTCCCTGTATTTTTGCCCTTGGAAATTCACAGAAGCAATGATCACGACACTTCAGTCTGATGATGACTGCTTTGGGCTTGGGGTGACACTTGGAATCACTTTAAGATGCTGGAAGGTGGGGATTGAACGGAGACAGGAAAAAGAAAGCCTGCAAGTCAGAAATGACAGCTAGGTTTTAAGACATAAATGCTTCTGCAGGAGCCAATGATGTCCTGAAATCAAACTGGGGAGTGAACGATGAACTCGTATTCTTTTCCAACATTTTGGATTTGATAAGGGGAGGGAGGGACTATGTTGATTCTGCCTGAGAAGGGCTGGGGGTGAGGTGGCACAGTTGGGCAGGGACATGGGGCTGGGCCAGGGCAGGTGCCTCCTTCAGCCCCACCCTGAAGAGAACATGCATGTTTTGCCTGAGGCGAACCTGAGCAGGCTGCAGGTGCTGCGCCATTTGAGGGTGAGCACTGCTCTCCCCGCCCCAGCCCTGCCCTGCGGTTCTAGAGGAACAACATGGGTGAGGTTCCCAGGAGTTTCCACACTCCCAGCAGCTCTCTCTTTTTCTCTCCCACTCAGAAATGCACAGTTGGGGTGACATTATAAACAGGTGCAACCATGACTCTTCTATCATTTATCTATCATCCAGAGTAGGCAGGCGTCCGCATGCGCGCGCGCGCGCACACGCACACACACACACACACACACACACACACACACACACACACACACACACACACACACACTTACTTCATAGTGAAGAACAGCAGCTTCAGGCCACTTGAATTAAAAAGGAGAGACAATTCAGAGACAAACTCTGAATTCCCATAGAAACCTCAGCTCCAGGAGGAGATCTGATCTAGAAATCCTACGGGTCTCACCATAGGGTGTTGGGGTTCCAAGGCCCCGTGTTTTGGGCACCCGCTGAGAATGTCTGGCTGTGGGGCTGCCATTCCAGGCCGACCAGAGAGCTCCCTCCAGTGGCTCTTCGGAGCATGTTCTTTTCATTTCCCTTCCACCAAATTTTGAAATAGGTAATTCCAAAGACAAACCCTGTGTAAGCTCCTAGATCTCTGCCTAGATTCTTTTGTGGATAATGATAATTGCTAACTTTATTTAATAAGAACATTTATTGCATACAAGATTCTAAATGTATCGATTCTCACAATAACTAAGGGAGGTAGGTATAATTGTTTTCTCATTTGCAAAGCGGGGAGTGAAGTTCCCTGATGTCCCATGATCACACAGACAGTGAGTCATGAATCAAGATCTAATAGACCAGCCATAGTCTAGGCCCATGTCCCCAGCACGGGCCTTTCCCCCTCCTGTGCCCTGCACAGAGCCCCCGTCTGCCCCAACCACTGTCTTAGTGACTTGGCCTGAAACAGGGCACACAACTCATTCTGCAACTACCACTGAGATTTCTGTGTGAACTATTATTTTAGACTAACTTGTAACCACATTTAGGGGTGGTTCACTTTGCAAGGTGAGCTCCCTTGACAAGGTTCTAAGTTTGATTTTGATACTATAGCAAAACAAATAAAAAAGTAAGCAAAGTATTTTCCATTTTTAAATTTCTTTATATCTAAAATGTAAATAGCACATTATTCCTTCTTTTTTCCCTCCTGCAGATAACTAGTTCTGTAGACAAATTTAATGGATCTTTGGTTTTTTGAAAGACCTCTATTAAATAAAAACTTGAAGCTATTTTTTTTCCTGTTATTTGGAAACACTGGTTTGGAAGCCAAAAATGAATCTGGCTGGCTTCTGGTACTGCCTTTTAGCAGCTGTCTGACCTAAGCAGGCACTGAACATTTCTAGATTCCAGTTCCCTTATCTACAAAATGGAGGAATTTAACCAGATGAATTTTAAGCCTCCTACTAGCTAGAATATTAGGTGTTGGCAGGTTGTGAGAGAAAATATATGAAAAAATGCAGTAATGATTAGCAGTGTTGATGACTGCCCTCATGCGATTATGCCCCACATAGTCTACCTTCTAGATATGGAAAAATTAAGCTTATTACTGAGATCTTGTGTGAAATGGGATGACTGGCTTGGGATCCACAGCAAGGCATACCAAATTGAAAATGAAATCCTCCAATGTCCAGTCTCTGAGCAGTTCATTAAAACAAAATGAAATTTAGGTATATTCTCCAGTCTTTTGAACTAACACATGGATCTGCACATAGCCACATATATTGTTCTATTGTGTACAGTGGAAACCCACAGAATGTGTGTACTAACATAGGTGACATTTGTTATTTAGAAGAGAGTTTTCTCCTTTTTCTTAATTTGGGTCATACTCAGCCTCCCCTGAAAAGCAGCGAAGGCTAGGGTCCAAAACAGTCCTGTCAGTGTAACTGTTCATGGTTAACCTTTATAGAATGGAAGGGCAAGAAGTTAGGAATAGAGTTTCCCCTAAAACCACTAATGAGCAAACTTAGGCTAGGGTTAATGGGAGAAGAAAAGGGATGTTTGGATTTAGGACCTCTTGCAAACCACATGGTGAGCAACTTTATTTTCTAATTTCCAAGTCGTGATTATTTTTAAGTCAAGTTATATAAGACCAGTCTTAGTCATTGGAAGCAAAGCAAACAATTTTTGCTGTAGCAGTGGGAGGTATTAACATCAAACTTAACTCTCAACAAATTAGGTATGAAGGAATGAATGTTCCTCAACACAATATAGGTCATAAACAACAACTCCATAGCTAACATCATACTCAGTTTGAGAAGTTGAAGGCTTTTCCATAAGACAAGTATGCCCACTCTCTCTTAACCATTTCTGGTCAGCATAGTACTGGAAGTCCTGACCAGAACAATTAGGCAAGAGAAAGAAATAAAAGACATCCAAATAGGAAAGGATGAAGTGAAATTGTTTCTGTATGCTGACAACATGATCTTATATATATAAAATCCTAAAGACTCCACCAAAAGCACCACTAGAACTGATAAATTCAGTAAAATTGCAGGCTACAACATCAACTTACAAAAATCAGTAGCATTTCTGTACACTTACAACTGTCTGAAAAAGAAATTAAGAAAATCCCATTTACAATAGCATCACAAAATAAACAAAATATTTAGTAGTAAATTTAACCAAGGAAGTGATGAAAACTATAAAACATTAATGAAAAAATTAAAGAGAACACATAAATGGAAAGATATTCTATGTTTATGGATTGAAAAAATTAATATTGTTAAAATGTCCCTATTATCTAAGGTAATCTACCCATTAAGTGCAATCCCTAACAAAATTCCAATGCCATTCTTCACAAAAATATACAGTCCTAAAATTTGTATGGAATCACAAAATCCCCAAATAGCCAAAGCAATCTTGACCAAAAAGAACACAGCTGGAGGGATCCAAATTTCAAAATAAATAACAAAGCTATAGTAACCAAAACAGTATGGTATGGGCATAAAAACAAACACATTAAATAGGAAAGGAAGCTCAGAAATAAACCCACACATCCATGGTCAATTGATTTTTAGCAAAGGTGCCAAGAACGCACAATAAGGAAAGACTCCTTGATAAATTGTTCTCGAAAAACTGGATGTCTATATGCAGAAGAATGAAAATGGATGCTTATCTCACCCCTTATACATGGATCAGCTCAATAAATTAAAGACTTAAATGTGAGACCTGAAACTATAAAACAACTGGAAGAAAACAGAGTAAAAGCTCCATGACATTGGTCTGAGCAGAGATTTCTTGAATATGACCCCAAAGCACAGGCAACAAAAGTAAAAATGGAAAAGTGAAATTTCATAAAACTAAAAAGCTTCTGCATAGCAAAGGAAACAATAGAATGTAAAAGCCCCACAGATTGAGAGAAAATAGTTGCAAATTATACATCAGATACGGGGCTAATATCCAAAACACATGAGGAACTCGAACTGCTCAGTAACCAGAAAACAAATAACCCTATTATAATAAAAATGGGCAAAGGACTTGAATAGACAGTTCTCAAAAGAAGACATACAAGTGGCCAACAGATAACTGAAACATTCAGCATCTTTAATCATCAGAGAAATGCAAATTAAAACCACAATGAGATATCATCACCTCACACGGGTTAGATTGACTATTTTCTAAATGATGAAAGGCAAGTTTTGGCAAGGATGTGGAGAAAAGGGAACCCTTATGTACTGTTGGTGGTATTGTAAATTAGTACAGCTGTTTTGGAAAACAGTGTGGAGGTTCCTCAAAAAATTAAAAATAGAACTACCATATGATCCAGCAATCTCACTACTGGGTGTTTACACAATGGAATACAATTCAGTATTTTAAAAAAAGGAAATTCTGTCATTTTTGATAATGTGGATGAACCTAGAAGACATTATGTTAAGTGAAATAAGCCAGGCACACAGGGACAAATACCATATAATCTCAATTCTATGTGGGATCTAAAAAAGTTGATCGAAGTAGAGAGTAGAATGGTAGTTACCAGAGGCTCGGGCAGGGGGAAGTGCATAGGGAAAAGAGACATTGGTCAATGGGTACAAAGTTCTAGTTAAGTGAAACAGGTCCTGGTGTTCTATTGCACAGCAAAATGACTTTAGTTAATAATAATAACATATTATATATTTCAAAATAGCTAAAAGAGAGAATTTTAAATGTTCTCACCACAAAGAAATGGTAAATATTTGAGATAATGGTTATGCCAGTTAGGTTGATTTGATCTTTCTGCAATGCATATATGTATCTAAACATCCCATTGTACCCAATAAATGTACACAATTATAACTTGTCAGTTAAAAATAAAATAAAAACTATAAAGAAAGCATAAAATCAAACTTAATCTAAGATAAGAGAATAAGTTGGTTGAATCATCCAGCCATCAAAAGTCAAGGGGTTGAGCAGAAGGGTGCTTTTCTAGCTTCAGGTTTAAACTCTCAGATGGATGCACTCCATGGGTGGAGCCCAGCTACAAGGAAAGCTGTGCAAGTGAGCACTGGGCTTTTATAAAGAAATCTGTCTCTGCCTCCTAAGGGAAATTCTCCAAATCTAATTTATTAGTTGGATTCTTGGCAGGAAATAGATGGCACCCTCAAGTTGGATAATTTAAAATAGTTTCCATGAAACACTACTGTTAAGTATAAAGGTATAAATAGGAATGTGGAAAACCAACAAGGAATGGTGAAGCTCTCCAGAGCCAGCAACTGCAGGAAGCCATTACCACTCCCACAGACTAAGAAGTTATTAGTGAAATGTGGTGAACCTGTAGCTCTAGAAGCTGTGACATCATGAGGGGAAGGTAGCCACTTCTAACTCGTGGCCTGGCAGCTGGTGAGCTGGTCTTTTTCTCCTCCTACCTTTCAGTCTCCTACTGCTACTTCCCAGTGGCTGAACCCAATCAGAAGCCAGAGGGCCAAGGAGCCTGTGGCTCAGGGCTGGGAGATCAGCCTTTTACACACAGAATAAGGTGGCTGCAGTCTAACAAGGAAGGGCCATGACCTGGGAGCTGGAGCACTGAGTTGGCAGAAGCTGGTTGTGGGACACAAGGCTGGAAACACAGACCATCAGCCTATTGTGGGTGTGGATGACCAAGGCTAGATCAAACCTCTTCATCAACTGAGAATCACTGACAACTTTTGAGAAATGGAGTAGGAGTAGGTGGTTATTCTTTGTAATGCAGGAAAATGACTCCCAATGCTGGGAATCACTTGAAGTCCCAGTGGGTCCTTGGCTTCATGCAAGAAAGAATTCAGGAATGAGCTGACAGTATCAAGTGAAAGCGACTTTTACTTAGAAAGTATAGAAAATCTACTCCACAGACAAAGTGGAGGCTAGTTCTCCCTGCAGAAGAGAACTGACCCCATGGTTCCTTTATTCCTTCTAAGCAAAATCTCAATTATAGGCTAAACAAGGGAAAGAATATTCATGTTATTTGTTGGAAAGGGGCAGTATTTTCCTAGAACTGAAGTGACGTCCTCCTTTTGACTAAATATGGTCAAACAGGTCATTGTTACTGGAAGATCAGCCCTTGTCCCCAAGATGCAGCAGAAGAATGAGGACAAGTGGTTTGAGGAGAAGGAAAGAGGAGTTTATTAATTTGCCAGCAAATGAGGAGGTTGGCAGACTCCTGTCTCAAATTGACAATGGCCTCCCTTTGAGTAGAAATATGGAGCTTTTAAAGGTTCTGATCCATCCCCTAATCTCATTTTTGGCTAAGAAAATCTTGTGACCTCCACCTAGGCAATTCCCCTGAGCCATCTCCTGTGGCACAAAGAACAAAGGATACTCTCCTGCCCGTCCCAACCACTGGCCTGAGGCAGGGGTGTAGGTTTTAGTTTTCAAGAAGGGTGGGGACGTTTTGAAGATACAGAAAATATTTTTATCTTTTTTTCAGGCCATTTTCTCTGTTACATCATGGCATTGGGTGCATGATGGGAGCAGGAGGTTTTCTTAGAAACTTTTATGATAATAAAGTATATAATGAAGCTGTAAGGTCAAGAGGTGGTAAATGTGTCCACCATCTTGGTTCTAACTGGTTGGAATTTGTCCTGTGTCCCTCTTGTCTTGATCAGGGTAGTTTGAAACTTTGTTTTGAGACTTCCTGACTCAGTTAACTAATGCCTGCATAATTAAGCAATGCCCAAGGCAATGCCTGACAGTTCCATATCCCTTTTGGGAAGCATAATAGTTGCACCGAAGGAGAATTAAGGCATCAACTCAGCTAGGAGGGTGGTGAAAGAGGTATACATGTGTAAATATGAGGCTCTGAATTTAAAATGGTAGAAACACTTATTGAGTGCTCACTCTTCCAGTGCTCTGAGTATCTAATTTAATCCTCACAACAACCTGTTGAGGTAGTATTATTAGCACCATCTCTCTTTTGCAGATAAAGTAACTGAGCCACAGAGAGGTTGAATAACTTCCCCAGAGTCACAAATCTGGAAAACTGCTGGCACTTGAGTGGCTTCCTACAGGGCACATTCACCTAAAGTGTGTGTCTGTTCCCACCCCAGGGCCTTAGCATTAAGCTATTAAGCATGAAATGTCCATTTCCTTAAGTACTAAGTTTGGAGTTGGTATCTCTGACATTTCACTTTGACATGTCTTGTTTTATTTTTATTATGAAGGCATATCCTTAGTCTTTCAAATGCATGTTTTGGCTTGTGATTATCTTTTACATTTTTTTTTAGATTTTAGAGCAATATTTATGAAACCATGGATAAGTCAAAAAAGCATGTTATTTTTGAATATGAGTTATGTTGGGGAACCAATGCAGTACAGACAGCTCAAGATATCAATGGAGTGTTTGGGAAGGGTGTGGCTAATGGATGCACAGTAAATTGATGTTTGAGAAATTCCATTCTGGTGATTTTAATCTTGAAAATGAGCCACATGAGCACCTGAGACTAAGGTGGATAGTTATGAGCTGAAAGCAGTAGTGGAAATGAATCCATCTCAACCTATGTGGGAATCAGCAGCAAGGTTTGACATTACTATTCTAACAATATTGGACCATTTCAAACAAATCAGCAAGGTAAAGAAGCCAGGTATATATGTTCCGCATGAATTAAACGAGCATCAGCAGAGAAATCATCTCAAAGCTTGCCTTTCTTTGCTGTCACGACATAAAGGTGAACATTTCTATACTGTATTTTTATGTGTGATGAAAAATGGCTTATTTTTGACAACCACAAGCATTCAGCACAATGGTTGGATTAAGCTGAAGTGTTGAAACACAGTCCAAAACCGAATATTCATCAAAAAAACTAATGGTGTCTGCTTGGTGGTCCAGCGCTGGTATTATTCACTACAGCTTCATGAAACCTGGTCAATCCATCACAGCGGGTGTCCTCTGCAACCAGCTGGATGACATGATGAGGATGCTTGTGATGAAGCAGCCGAGATTGGTCAGTAGAGACAGGCCGATCCTCTTGCAACACAACACTCAACCACATGTCACACAAACAACGCTGCTCAAACTACAGAAGCTGGACTTGGAAACTCTGTCATCCACAGTATTCACCATATCTTGCACCAACTGACTACCACTTCTTTCAGGCTTTGGACCACTTCTTGCAAGGAAAAATATTCAATTCTCAACAAGCTGTGGGAAATGACTGTCATGCTTTCATCGCCACTCGCTCTCCAGGCTTCTTTGCTGTTGGCATAAACAAGCTAAGTGAAGATGGCAAAGCCGTGTCAATAGTTTAGGCACATACTTTGATTAATTGTACTGCTTCTTGTTTGAGATATAATAAGCTTTTGATTAAAATCAGACATCTCAGATTTAATGACCTAATAGAAGGGAGGAGATCTGTGTGCAGAAGATGAGGGAGAAATGGGCGCTGGAGAAGCGGTGGTTTCACCCGTGGGTGACCAGAAGGTATTATGAGCACAGAGAGAAAGTTAAAAATCAGGAGGAACAGCTGGATTGAATAGTTGGCTAATAAGACAAGTGATGTTAGAGGAGCCTCAGGCCAAAGCAGGTGGTTGTGAAATGGTCTGAGGAGCAGCCGCTTTGGGCGGTGAGAGTTAAAGGGTGACTTATTTGCAGAGAAAAGGAAGAAAGAAAAGGGAAAGGCAGGAAGCAATCAAAACTGTGCAGATAGAAACGGTTTTATAAACTTTGTCATTAAATATTCAGTAGGCTTTTTACTTAAGTGTGCTTCTTCCTCCCACTTTGGCTGGGCCCCCTGTGCGAAAGGTGATTTGTCCTTTGCTTTTGCAAGGCCTTCCGCGGGCGGAAGGGATTCTGGGCCTGATGTGGTTTCTAGATGGACCGAACAGCTCCCCTTTGCCCTGGCTTAGTTCTATATTATTTATGTTGTTCTTCCTCATTTGGCGCAGCATTTTCACTTTCATTTAAAGATTTGATCTTATTTCCTTCTTTTTCAACATCTTCATGCAAACTATATACCTATTTTGAGGTGGGATAACAAACAGGAGTTGAAATAAACAATTTGCCAAAAATTTAGGATGTTGTAGGCAGAACATTGTTGACTTTTCATTTTTTTTTTTAACCAGCTTTGATTTTAGAGTGAAATTAAGACATAAAATGCTCTTTTCTTTTTTCCCCCATGAGGAGATAGTGGGAGAGGGGCTGGGTGCCTTCTTTCTTTGTCCTGGAGGAGCTTACATTGAAAAGTTCTGAGATCCATTTTAAAGCACACTAAGGAACGAACACTTTTTAAAAACTGCAAAGTAATGAACCCATGCATGTCATAATATGTCAGATTATGGTAAAACATGAACTTTCTGCTAAATTATGTTGTAAAAGATGCATTTACTGCAAAACCACGTTAGGGGGCTACCAAGCGCAAGTCAGAACTGGGTAGCTGTCTTTTTCTTTAGTTATTTCTGAAGAAATCTAATAAAGAGGAGAAGTTGGGAAAGGCAAATGTTGATATAAAACTTGAGCTTTTTGTTGTTGCAGTTTTCATAAAAAGGAATATTTGTAGAATGTTAAGCTAGTCAAGTCATTTTTACACACATAGAATTGCATGGAATAAGAGAGAAGCTGGGAGTGGAAGGAACAGTGAACCAGGAATCAGGAGATTCAATTCCGTTTCTGACTTGCTACTGTCGTGGGCAAACTAAGATCACCTGTCCTCACTCTCAGAGATTCCATTGTAACTGATCTGTGGTGAGGGCTAGGGTTTTTTGTTTTTGTTTTTTAAACTCAGCTTCCCAGGTGATTCCACTGGGTACCAAGGGTGGAGAGCCATTGTGAGCAACAATAGTACTATCAGCTGTCAGCTGCTGTGTAATGGAAGCAGAGGCTGGGATATCCATTGCTTATATGAGAGATGAAGGCACAGCTGGAGGGGGAACGTAGTGGGCATGGTGACTGACTCCCAGTGTCCATGTCACTCTAGATGCATAGTCTGAGCCAACCAGGGTACCCCTGTTCTGTTGGCCAGTGACAGGTTCAGGGTGGGGCATATGATCAAACTCTAGGCAATGAGACATAAGGAGAAATCTGCTGCTGCATTGCTGGCTGGGGGTCAGGGGTGTCATTCTGGGAAAGGTCTCTCACTTGAGAGAAAGTGCCAGAAGGAGATATTCTCTTTTCTTCTTTGTGCTATTTTGTCTGGATGTGATGCTTTATTCTGCTGAAGCTCTCTGGCTACCTGCTTATGGATGAAGTAGACATCAAAGCTCAGAAGATGCTATTTGATTGATGCCACTATATCAACCAGCCCTGGAGCTTATCCTACCTCTGGGATTTTTGTTATGTTGGATCTATATTTAAAGCCACTTTGAGTTAGATTTTGTTGTTTTTAGACAAATATACTCTAAATGATACAGTGAAAGATAATTCATTCCTGGCTTAAAGTCAGAAAAGAATTTTCTAATGAGGTCTCCTTGGGACTGTGCCGGTCTTGTTACTGCTTCAGTGAAGGCAAAGTCCGGGCCCTGGAATCGTAGAGCCTTAGAGAGCCTCATGATTCAGATTCCTTATTTATGGCGAGTAGGTAAGAGCCAGGTAATTAAACATGAGATATTCAGAAATGAGCTGGATTCAGATGTTGTCTTAGACCTTCTGCATCTAAATTTCCTCACTCTGAAAGGTAAAGCCTAGCTCTGACCCCCCTAAGAAATTAGCAAGACAGTGTTGTGTGGTAGAAAGATCATGATTTGGGCCATTGGAGGGTCTGGATTCAAACCTTTGACTCCCTTCCCAAATCTCATCTTAAACAACCACATTATTCTTTAAAAAGCCTTGGTTCCTTGTCTAGAAATGGATCCTAACAGAACTTACCTCCTAAAGACACAAGGTAAGGCATGCAAAGTAAGCAATACAAGTAGAGTCTTAATGTTATGGTTAATTTCACAGCTGTGATGATTCAGTATGAAAACACATGTTAAGTTGCTTTGCACACAATAAACCCTGTATAAAATTTGGTATTGTTATTATTATACCCACCTTTCTACTCTCATCTAGCTTAGCAGTTCTGAAATCTGATATTTATGAGAGTCATGTAACAGTTAAAATATGGAGTCTTCACATCCAGTTTGGAAGATTCTACTAGTAGGTCTGAGGTTGGATCTGGGAGTGTGTAATTATAATGGTCCCCAGCCCTTGCCGACCTCTACAAACACAGGTGATTCTGATGCATCAGATGGAGTCACAGATGGCCATTTGGGATCCACTGAGAAGATCCCTAGGGGACATGAGCCCTTGGGCAGTAAGGTTCATTGAATTGATTTCTGCTTCATAATTGGCAGTTGGGGAAGCTCCCCTTCCAAAGCCTACAGGCATCAGAGGGTGTCAGAGTGTCTGCACACCTGAGAGGGGTTGTGGGAGAAGCGAGGGCACACCACCTAATGGAAGCTCTGTCTCCATGGCAGTTTTCCCTTTGGCCTCATTGAGGTCCTGAGCTTTGTGGGTATGGGGATTTGTCTATTGTATAGACTAGGGAAGTCGTTATTAGCTAATAAGGTAGAAAAGTTACCCAGGACTTGAATTTTGTTTGAAAGATCAAGTAATTAAGGAGCAAAGCACACTTTGTGGAGTATCAATATACATGTCAAGCATCATGAAAACAAGCTTCTTTAACAGCAACTGGCTACTGGTTCCTTTCAACCAATGATGAATTTGATATTTCTGAAAGTGATCTATACACTAGACTGGCCGCTGATATACCCAACCCACAGTGTACGCTGCCTTTCTGGAGGAAAGTGGTTAATGTCAAGTGGTTACCATTGAGGGAGACACTGGCAGGGAGTTAGAAATGATTGATTTTATTTTCTTTGGCAAGCATAGTCCCTGGGCAGTCTTTGGTAACTCAGGAATAGCTGTATTCAAGGAATTGTGCAAAATAGTTTTGCCTGACCTCCATCCCTCCAGCATACTCTTACTTCTGAGATTTTCAGACTTAACAATTGTTTCTGAAACACATTTTGCCGCTTGAACTGCTTAACAGAGAGAACTGTACTAGTTGTGTAATTTTTCCATCTTTCAGTTCTTTTCTTTACCCTTATGTACTATATTAGAATGTATGAGGATATTACTGATTACTTTTCCAACTTTAAAAATCCTCATAATTTACATTTTTCCTCACTGTTAAACTTTCCAGCTTCATCAATATTTACATAATCAAATGCATCAATCGTATAATTAATTATATAAATTGAATTTATGTAATATTTAGATTATTCTTAATGTATTTCTTTTGTATATTTTTGTTTCTTCTCTTTTTTTTAGTCTATTACAGCCCCCTCTCAAGATTTCAGGATTAGTAAGTGGTATTTAAATTATGCACTCACATCACATTTTAGTTTCCCAAATCAAAATTGACATAGTAAGTCACAAAAATTCTTACTCTGCCCTCTGGTGGTGGTAATTGGTTACAAATGTTTCCTTTTCAGCCTTGTCCACTTGGTGGCATACAAATAATACATACATAAATAATACCTAACACATACTGAGCATTGCATTGAGCACTTTCTGGGCATTGTATCATTTAATCCTCACAACAATTTTGGGTGCTCTTATAAGGAAATTGAAGATCATAGACATTAGAATCTAGCCTACCAGATTCAAATCCAAGGATGTCCAAATTCAAAGCCTACTACACTCATTCTATGATGATGACATGCTGTCTCCTATCCAATATCTGAAACAAAGGAAACAATCTATGAAAACTAGACATTAGGTCTCTGATACCTACGGGCAGCTAAGAGTACAGGATTTGGTGTCAGAAAGACCTGGCTTTAAAATCTGTCTGTGACACTTACTGTGTCTGTCACTTTGGGCAAGTTATTTATCATCCCTATGCTTCGTTTTCTCATCTGCTATTATCCAGGAGGATAGCAGAGTTTGGTGAGCACTGAATGAAATAATTCACATAAATCACAATGTAAGTAACTAACATATGATAGGTCTGATGACCATAATCTTGCTAAAAATATTGTGCGTCCCCCAAACTCAAGTTTCTTGGGCGCACTTTCTTTTGGTTCTTGTCTTTCGTGTGACTGACTCTTAAATTTTAAATGCAATTTTCCCAGTAAAAAGGGGTTTATGGTCTTTTGGCATTTCATAGAACTAGCACTGGAAACTGTCCTTTTCCTCAGTGAGTCTAGTTTATGAGTTACCTTTGACTTCATTAAATACTTAGATTCAAATGAGAATTTGGTCCTTGAAGAATGTGGTCATTTTTTTGGCATGTTATTCTATTCAAAGCCATTTTAGAATTTATCTTTTAGTAAGAAAAGTTTATTAATTCAATGGTTTATTTGAGATTTAGTCACTAAATTCTAGTTGATGACAAATCACAGGAATTCAATGTTAATCTTGCAGACTAAAAGACCTTACCATGGTTGAATAAAGGAGTTACCATCAAATGAATAAAGGAGTTACCATGAAATGTTTTCAATGAAGGAAACAAAATGGTGTGGAGTAGTTATGGAGGTGGTAAAAACTCTTTTAAAATGCTTCAAAGACTCATGAAAAATAAATGGCACAAAATTTAAATTCCACAGTGCTGGTAAGAATGTGGAGAGATGAGAGTTTTTACATAATGCCAATGAGTCTGTGAATTGGCATGGTGTCTTTTGGAAAGCAATTGTTAATTTGTAATAAGAGCTTTAAAATGTTTATATACATCGACCTTTCACTTTTAGAAATCTGTCCTAAAGAAAGAGAGATACAAGAAAAGCTTGAGAATTGATCCCAGCTCAATACTGATGACCAAAGAGATGTTCCCAGCTCAATATTGATGACCAAAAATGTTAGAAACAACCAAAACATGAAAAATAGGGAATTGTTTATAAAATTATGGTATCTATCCTAAAATCACTGCAATATAGCCATTAAAAATAGTAGTGTAGGAGATAACTTGAAAATATACTTACAATACAGTGACAGGTAGGATAAGAAAACTAAAATACAAAACTATACTATAAACTATCCATGTTTCTTTATCTCTCTATTGCTGTCTCTGTCTACTGCCATCTCTAGTGCATGTGCTTTCTCTGTCTCTCTCTCTCTCTCTATTGCTCTCTGTCTCTTGCTGTCTCTGTCTATTGCTCTCTCTAGTGTGTGTGCTCTCTCTTTCTGTGTCTCTGCCTGCCTGGTGCTCTCTGTCTCTTGCTGTCGCTGTCTCTGTCTCTCAGCATTTAAATTATACTCATATGCATGGCATTAGAACTACAGTATTTCTTTCCCATGCCAGTCTCCTCCTTCAAAATCTAACAGAATTTTCGGTGTTATTAGAGAGCTATTTCTTGCCTCCATTAGTATAATCAGAAATGGATTGTACTTAATTAAAGCATCTCCACTACTGTTAGACAGAAATTGTTCAGTGTTCACATTTTCATTTTACCCTATTACGGGCTGTTGAGCTGACTAAGGAAAAGATCTTGGCAACCAACAGCAGTATGAGCGCAACAATTATGGCTGCGTGTTTGTTTCTCATGTGTAGTTAATATAGTAACATTATTCTTTTCTGTAATATTTTTTCATCTGTTTCACTAAAAATGCAGTTCTATACACGGCTTCAATGCACATTATCATCTTAAAAAGAGCCAAATACTCCCTCAATAAGGTATTTCAGGCTCCTTATGAGGATGCAATTAAGATGTTGGCTGGACTTGCAGATATCTCAAAGCTCAATTCAGGTTAGATCTACTTGCGAATTTACTCATTTACCTATTGCTAGGCCTAAGATCTGCTTTCAAGCTGAATCCCATGGATTTCTCCACTCTCTGCTTCGGTATGTGGCAACTGACTTTCCCAGAATGAGTGGTCAAGATAGTATGAAAGAGTGCCCCAAAATAGAAACTGCAATTTTTTCATAACTTAATCTTACAAATAACATCTCATAACCTCTGTTGCATTCTATTTGCTAAATCCATTCTACCCCAAAGTGGAGGGAATTATATAAAGGTGTGTGGTAGGCGTAATAACACCTAAAGATGTTTACTCTTTAATCGCTGGAACCTGTGGATAAGTTACATTACATGGAAAAGGGACTTTGCAGATGTGATTAAGATTATGGACCTTAAAATATGGTGACTATTCTGGGTTATCCAGGAGGGTTCAATGTAATCATATGAGCCCTTAGAAGCAGCAAAAGAAATCAGAAGAGAACAGAAGGGACAATTAGGAAGATTCCAAGATAAAAGGAATTCAATGAGCTCTTGCAGGCTCTCAGGTGTAAGGGCCAACTGCAATGACTGGAGAGAGGTCTCTCGGAGCTCATCGAAAGCACAAGAAAATGCACAGACAGGCTCTAGGAACAAGGACTGGTCCCTCCGCCACAGCCAGCAAGGAACTAGGGATCTCATTCCTACTACCACAGGGAGCTGAATTCAGCCAATAAACTGAAAGAGCCTAGAATTGGGTTAATCCGCAGAGCCTCCGGGAAGGAATGCATCCCTGCCAACATGCTAATTTTAGCCTGGTGGGATCAGGAGAACTTCTGACCTACAGAACTGTGAGATGATAAATTGGGGTTTTTTAAAGCTGCTAAATTTGCTGTAATTTGTTATGGCAGCAGTATAAAACTAATACCAGCATGAATGCCAGGTGTCCTATTTGGGGCTGCTATAACAAAGTTATCACACACTAGGTGGTTTATAAACAACAGAAATTTATTGCTCACAGCTCTGGAGACTGGAAGTCTGAGATCAGGGTGCCAGTGTGGGTGGGTTCTGTTGAGGGCCATCTTGAGGTTTGCAGACTGCTGTGTTCTCATTGTATCCTCACATGGTGGATAGAGGGTGAGGGAGTCCCATGGGCCCCTTTTTTAAAGAGAACTAATCCCCCACTTACGAGGGCTCCACCCTCATGACCTAATTACCCCCAAATGCCCCATCTCCTAATACCATCACAGTGGGAGTTAGGATTTGAGCCTATTAATTTTGGGGGGACACAGACATTCAGTCCATGGCACCAGGAGGTGAGATCATTAGGGGATGGGAACCACATTAAGTCTGTGCAAAGAATGAATGACTTTCTCATAGAAACACAGCACATCCTGTAGCATGTGGGTTTATCTGGGAATAAAGAGCTCCCTCTGCCAATACCAACAATGGTAAATTAATGTGATGTTCCCGCACTGTTACGACAAAAGGAGTGGGCAAACTCACCACCACTAGAAATTAGAAATGGCCTGAAAAGAAGAAATAGATAGGGAGACAATTCTTGCATTAATAAAGCCACTTTGAAGGTTTTCATTTCATCATTCATTGTTTGTGGGTTTGTTTGGTGGGTTGTTTCTCATGATGCTGCCATAGCTTAACTAGTTCTGCCCAGGGTTGAATATGCACACTCAGATGTTAAGCCTAATGTAAATAAGCTGCTGCTTTTGGACTTGATAATTCCTGTTGGATAAAGAATAAGGAACAGGTGGAAGGGCAACTGCAATGACTGTTGAAGAGCTGCATAGCCCTTTTGATGGCAAAGAAAGCTCTACTTTCCTTGGTATTTAGGAAAGCTGTTCCAAACTGTGCTATCTCCTATTTTGTTTTGTTTATTCCAGTGCTTCACAAAATTGGACCACATGAAAAACATTCAAGAAATTAAAAAAAAAATACTTATTCTCATGCCTCCTCACCAGAGCTTCTGATTTAATTGGTCAAAGAGGAGACAGAGAATCAAGTTAAAAGCCTGCATTGCTGGGATTTTTCTTCCAGGATTGGTTTGGGCTGGGGCATTCTTATGACTACAGGGCTCAGGCTGACCACTGGGCAATGTGATGTGCCCATGGAAAAGATCCTGAGAGATAAGTGTCTAATTTCATTCTTCTGCATGTGGATCTTCAATTTTCCCAGCACCATTTACTGAAGAAATTGTCCTTTCCAATTTGTATACTTTTATTATCTTTGTTGAAAATCATTGACCATAAATGCATGAATTTATTTCTGGGCTACTGATTCTCTTTCATTGGTCTACCGTGTTTTCCCCAAAATAAGACAGGGTCTTATATTTATTTTTCCTCAAGAAGACACCCTAGGGCTTATTTTCGGGGGATGTTATCTTTCTCTCAAAACCTCAGCTTGCAGCACGCACAGGATGGTGGGGACCTGACAGGGGGAGCTGACCTTGTTAGTGGGGCTGCCCGCACCTTTCTGGTCACCTCTGGGATAGTAGCTGTCACAATGGGGCAGAGGAGAAGGGCTGCTCATCTTCTTTACTGCACCACCACAAAATGCATGGGTTGTGCAGATACACTGCGTAGCCACGCCCATCACCAGGTCTTATTTTTGGGGTAGGGCCTATATTGTGCAAATGCTTAGAATCCTGCTAGGGCTTATTTTATGGGTAGGTCTTATTTCCAGGGAAACACAGTATGTGTCTCTTTTTATGTCAGTTCCATGACATTTTGATTATTTTATCTTTGTAGTACCTGTAGTCAGGTAGTGTGATGCCTCTAGCTTTACTCTTTTTGCTCAAGATTGTTTTGACTATTCCAGGTCTTTTGCAATTCAAATTTCAGGTTTCTTATTTCTGTGAAAAATTTCACTGGAATTTTTGTAGGGATTGCATTGAATCTATAGATCACTTTGGGTAGCATAAGCATTTTAACAAAATTAATTCTTTTAATCCATAAGCATGAGATATTTTTCCATTTATTTGTATCTTCTTCAATTTCTTTAATTAGCATTTTATAATTTTCAGTGTACAGATCTCTCACCTCCTTGGTTAAATTTATTCCTAAGGGTTTTGTTTGTTTGTTTGGTAGCTATTATAAATGAGATTTTTTTGATTTCTTTTTCAGATAGTTCATTGTTAGTGTATAGAAACACTACTGATTTTTGTATGTTGATTTTGTACCTGTTACTTTACTGATTTAGTTTGTTCTCATTGCATGGTAGAGTTTTTAGGATGTTCTCTGTATAAGATTATGTCATCTACAAACAGACAATTTAACTTCTTTTCTGATTTGGATGTCTTTTATTTCTTTCTTTTGCCTAATCGCTCCAGCTACTTTCAGTACTGTGTTGAATAGAAATGGCAAAAGTTCTTGTCTTGTTCTTGATCTTAGAGGAAAAACTTTTTTCACTATTGAGTATGATGTTAGCTGTCGAGTTGTCATATATGGCCTTTATTGTGTTGAGGTACATTCCTCTTATACCTGATTTGTGGAGAGCTTTTTATCATGATAGGATGTAGAATTTCATCAAATGCTTGCTTCTCATTTTTTGTAATGATCATATTGTTTTTGTCCTTAATTCTGTAAATGTGCCATATCACATTTATAGATTTTCATATCCTTGCATCCCTGGGATAAACCCCACTTGATTATGGTGAATGATTCTTTATTATGCTATTGAATTTGGTCTGCTAGTTCATTCAGCCCTCTGTATTCGTGGGGTCCGCATTTGTAGATTCAACCAACCTCAGATGAAAAAACAATTCCACAAAGTTTCAAAAGGCAAAACTTGAATTTGTTGAGGACAGAATACTATGTTGAGTCCATGCAAATGCAGTGATGTGTAGGCAATGAATTAGGTATTATAAATGATCTAGAGATGGCTTAGAGTGATATAGGAGAATGTACATTATTTATATGCAAATAGTATGCCTTTTTATATAAGGAATTTGAATATCCTAGGATTTTGGTATCTTCGGGGGATCCAGGAACCAATCCCCCACAAATACTGAGGGGGAGGGGTTGTATTTTGTTGAAGGCTTTTGCATCTGTGTTCATCAGGGATATTGGCCTGTAACTTTCTTTTCTTGTAATGTCCTTGTGTGGCTTTGGTATCAGGGTGATGCTGGCCTTGGAAAATGAGTTTGAAAATTCAGGCCATCCCCAGGTTACAGACAACCTGACCTTTGGCATTCTGTACTTATGAATGGGCTCCAAAGTCTCCCCATAAGGATAATTTATAATTAAATAATTAAACAGATAATTTGGGAATAGTTTCTTCCATACATGTAAACAAATTCATATGGCACAAGTGGTGCATTGGCACAGCATATTTATGCTAGCAGCTAGTCTCATTGTTTATACATTCACCTATGCATGGCATCATTTTCATCTAAATTTTTACTCAATTTTGGGAGTTGTGCTTATCCTTATGACCACACCTCCAACGCTAAAGTCCACTGCAAGTCCAGGTAAGCCTGCAGTTAAGAGAAAGATGATTACAATGAAAGTGAAAGTAGAAATAATTAAGCCTTTGGAGAAAGACCAGCTGCCATCATTCATTGGGAAAACATTGGTTTCAGTCTCTTAACTACTGGAAAAATTGTAAAGGATAAAGTGAGAATAATGAAACATGTGAAAGGCAGTGCTCCAATGCAGCATCAATTATTACTAAATAGTGTAGTGGATTAATTATTGAAATGGAAATATTGATTAGAAGATCAAAGTAAGTGTAACATTCCTATTAGCCTAGTGTTGAGGCAACATTAGGTGAGTGTTAACCTTTAATATTCTGTTTTGGGCCGGGCGCTGTGGCTCACGCCTGTAATCCTAGCTCTTGGGAGGCCGAGGCGGGCGGATTGCTCAAGGTCAGGAGTTCAAAACCAGCCTGAGCGAGACCCCGTCTCTACTATAAATAGAAAGAAATTAATTGGCCAACTGATATATATATATAAAAAAAAAAATTAGCCGGGCATGGTGGCGCATGCCTGTAGTCCCAGCTACCCGGGAGGCTGAGGCAGTAGGATCACTCGAGCCCAGGAGTTTGAGGTTGCTGTGAGCTAGGCTGACGCCACGGCACTCACTCTAGCCCGGGCAACAAAGCGAGACTCTGTCTCAAAAAAAAAAAAAAAAAAAAAAAATATTCTGTTTTGAAATTTCTCCTGTCTCCTATCTAAACTTTCTGCATGAATTTATTTTTATGTTCTGTTTGAATTAAAAGAAAGAGCGCAATACTTTCTGTAACTTATTATTACAGGACAGGAATATTATTATTACAGTATTACATTGTATTATAATTATTACCACATATGAACCATGATAGTTTTGTTGTTATTATTACTCTATATGCACCATTCATCAGGGATATGAGTTACATATAAATCCAACCTAAAGATATTCTCAGGAATATATCTCATCTATAACTTGGGGAACACCTGTACACCTTTTTCACTTTTTTAAAAAGGTTGAGAAAGATTGGTTTTAATTCTTCTTTAAATGTTTGTTAGAATTCAGCAATTAAACCATCAGGTTCTAAGCTTTTCTCTGTGGGAAGACTTTACTAGTGATTCAAATCTCATTATTATTGGTCTTCAGATTTCTATTTCTTCATGATTGAGTCATATTTGCTTGGGAATATATCCATTTCTCCTATGGTATCCAATTTGTTGGTGTATAATTGTTTATAGTAGTTTCTTGTGATGCTATGAATCTCCATGGTATCAGTTGTAATGTTTCCTCTTTCAGTTTTGATTTTGTCTTCTCTTTTTTCTTAGTCCAGTTAAAGGTTTGTCAATTTTCTTTATCTTTTCAAAAGCCAACCCTTAGTTTTGTTTATCTTTTCTTTTTCTAGTCTCTATTTCATTCATTTCTGCTCTGATCTTTCCCTCCCTTTTATTAATTTTGGGATTTTTCTTCTTTTTCTAGTTCTTTGAGGTATAAAGTTAGGATACTTTTCTTTTTCTTTTTTTGATATAGGCATTTATTGGTATAAACTTCCCTTGTAGTACAGCTTTTGCTGTATCTCATAGGTTGTGTTTTCATTTTTGTTTGTTTCAATATATTTTTGTAATTTCCCTTTCCATTTCTTCTTTGACCCATTGGTTGTTTAGGAAGATGTTGTTTAATTTTCCACAAATTTGTGAATTTTCCAAAATGTCTCCTATTATTGATTTCTGGTTCATATCATTGTGATTGGAAAAGATACTTGATATAATAATTTCAATCTTCTTAAATTTGTTAAAGCTTATTTTGTTGCCGGACATATGATCTGGAGAATCTTTTCTGTGCACTTGAGAAGAATGTGTATGCTACTGCTGTTGGATGAAATGTTCTGTATACGTATGTTAGATCCATTTAAAGAGTAGTTCAAATCCAGTGTTTCCTTATTGACTTTCTGTCTGGGTGATCTGTCCATTGTTGAAAGTGGGGTATTCAAGTCATCTACTATTACTGTTATTGTAATCTATCACTCTTTTCAGACCTATTATTAGTTGCTTTATATATTTAGATGCTCTGATATTGGGTGCATACCTATTTACAACTGTTATCTTCTTGATGAATTGATCCTTTTATCATTATATAATGACCTTCTTTGTCTCACTTGACAGTTTTGACTGAAAGTCTATTTTATCTGATTTGAATACAGCTACTTCCATTCTCTTTCGTTTTCTATTTGCATAGAATATTTTTTGCTTCATTTTACTTTCAATCTATGTGTGCCCTTAAAGGTGAAGTGAATCTCTTGTAGATAGCATATGTAGACCAGACAGGGTCTTGTTTTATTTTTTAAAATCCATTTAGCTACTTTATCAACTGTACTTGGTTCTAATAATCAAATCATGAAGTGACTTGAGAGTAGTCTTAATACTGAACGATTTACATTTTAAATCCAAGGGTAGGTTCTTTCAGGCTAAAATAATTATATTTATGGGGATAGCCTAGAGATCAAATGGAATTAACAAATAATAATCCCAAATACTTGTTATTACATTTTTCTATATTACACTGCTCTTTGAAGAGTCTTTTGTCTTTTCTACTAATGATACTAAAAACACCTTCTAGACCCTACTTATGGACAGACACATTATTTAAGAGAAACATTAAAATACTTTTTACAAAGTTGTAGTAACCTGTAAGTGTGTCATTGTATTTTTAAACTAGAAAAAGGGGAAAAGAGGAATTTTCTGGATGTCTTCTTCTGGTCCCATTCAATTTTAGACAATATATTTAAAAAATCTTGAGATTATTTTTGTCAAAACCCTAATTTGTAGCTCTAGGATTTGAATCCATGGCACTTGAGAATCTAATGCAATTTTTAAGACTTTTAAAAAAAATCAGCTTTTCACTTCTTTTTTTTTATTTCAGCATATTATGGGGGTACAAATGTTAAGGTTACGTATATTGCCCTTGTCCCCCCTCCCTCCCTCAAGTCAGAGCTTCTTGCTCATACTTTCAAATCTCCAACAGTAAGAACTACTCTCTCCTTCCCCTCCCACCTCCCATTGCAAAGCCTGACTTCCTTTTTAGCTCAAGTGTCAACAGATGGTCTTTTGTGAAAGCCATCTTTTTCTTGTTAAGCCTATGGTTATGTGTTGTTTCCAGAATTTCCATTACCAACACAACCCCTCCCTCCAAGTTTCTATTTTTAAATGTCCTTTTAATTTTGACTTCTTCTCCATTAGGTGACCCCTGTCTGATGACTTTTCAGTTCTATGAATAGAGCCAAAGGCAAAAAGATGCTGAGAGATATGCTAATTTATACTTCCTCCAAAGTGATGTTGGTCACAGGGAATGCATCACACCTGGTGCATCCCAATGAGGGGGAAAAAAGTATAAAGGAGTAGCTGCCAACTTTGCAGAAACATGATGGCCTTCCTGAAAACAGTTTTGTGATTTGGTGAGCAATTTAAAACCTCAGCTCAGTTGGGCTTGCCACCCACTTAACTGACTGACTGCTTTCTGGATTTTATTACATTAACTATGTATCCATCACTTTTAAGATGAGGTAATCCTTTTCTTGGTTAGTTTGCAAATTATAAGAACAAAAGATAATTTAAAATGTCTGTTACAGTATGGACCTCACAGAAGATAGCTTTGTTGATTTCACCACTAGTAGTTGTTGGGAGCTCTGTGTGCTATGGAAAAGTAAAAATATTAGGAGAGGACAATATCAATTAGCTTGAGATTGTTGCATAGAAAATCTTAATAGGGTGGAGAGGGAGGGAGTTGACGTGATAGGAACAAGAGTAGAAATGGGAGAATGAAACCTGGATGGAGAAGATATCAATTTTTGCTTATATCTTCAATCTCCACCTTTGTTGGCTTTTTCTTTAACATACAATGATGTATAAGAATTCATTTGGAAATAAAACAGTCCTTAGACTATCCTCATTTAATAACCTTCTCTTTGACCTTCTTTTCAAGTACCTGAAAGAATGGTGCCTTGTCTTCATCACCACCATTTACTTCTCCACTCAATGCAACCTGTCTTTCTCCCTCATAGCTGTTTTAAGACTACTTCAATCAAGTTGGTTGGCAATCTTTTTTTTTTTTTTTTTTTAGCATAGTATGGGGGTACAAATGTTTAGGTTACATATATTGCCTTTGCCCTGCCCGAGTCAGAGCTTCAAGCTTGTCCATCCCCCAGAGGGTGCACCACACCCATTAGGTGTGAATATACTCATCCCCTCCTCCCCCAACTGGCAATCTTGATTTCACTTTACATCAACCGAAAATGTGGATCACTCCTTCTTTCTCAAAACTTCCTCCTCTCTTGGCTTCTTGTGTCCCACTCTCAATTGACTCTCTATCCCTTTCTTTGGCCACTTTTCCTATAAGTTTCCTTTGTGAACTTGTTTTCCTGGACTGCATGCAAATGTAGCGTACTCTAGATCTCAGCCTGCTCTTCTCATCTCAAACATTCTCCTGCGTGTCACCTTCTCCTCTCTAAGACTTGTGGTTCTCATTTGTGTACTGACATTTCCCAGAAGTGTCATTAGTGCATAGCTCTTTTCTAAGCTTTATACCTGCACCCCTGGATGCTCCTTGGAAAGCATCCTGGGCCCTGGAAACATCAATTGCAACATTTTGGATATGGAACTCATTGTCGTCTTCCTGAAACCTGCTGCTACTGTCGTGCTTTCTCTCTTATTTAATGGCAAAATCAACTGAGCCACAAGCCGGAGGCTCATCCTTGATTTCTTCCTATTACTTTTCCTGAATCTTATCAGTCACCATTTCCTACCTTCTAAAGTAAATGTTCATGTATTCTCTATTCTCTCTGTTGCTACTGCCCCACGTTTAATTAGGGGATAAAACTGCTACATTACTAGAACAGCTTTCTAACACTCTGCGTGTTTCTACTGTTGCCTCCTTTTAGTCCGTTTCTCATATTGCCAATTTTGTGATCTTTCAAAATTAAAATCTGATCAAACCACTTCCTTGCTTAAATTTGCTCATAAATTCCCCACAACTGGAGGATGAAATCCAGACTTCTAAAGCATTTCTGACATATGTCATGATCTCAGCCCTGGGCTCTTTCTCCTTTTGTTCCACCCTGGTATCACCCTGCATGAACGGCTTTGAAATTCTATAAATACACCATGCTCTGCTATCTTTCTGTGGTTTGCATTTGCTGCTTCCCATGCTTGGAGCAACCCTCTCCCTACATAACTCCTACATCTCCTGTATGCTTTAGCTCAGACCTCCTTCCCTCTGGTAGGCCTTTTTGGAACATCCCAGACCTTGCCTCCAATCTGGGTTAATAATTGCTCCTCTCTGTGCTTTCACAGTAGCTAGTATTTAATATTTAACCTTTATATTGGCACTAATCAGATTATATTGTAATTGCTTGGTTAAGATATTGTTTTGAAACATTAATCCAGATTTTCCTCCATACCACCTTCTATATATTTTCTATACCCTTTGGTTTTTTTCCATGTAGTTAGCAGACTTGCTTTAAGGGGGAAGAAATACATTAACATACAAAATGCAATTTTTAGTTGAAATTGCCTGAGATATAGAATTAATAAATATAGTAAGAAACTAGCCCTAAAGGACTCAGGGAAGTTAAATAGATAAGGAAGAACAGATGGCTGTACCAGACTAAAGAAACTTTAGACTAGGTGAGAGAGTGAGACGTTAGAGGAGAAACAGAAGAACCAAGAGGTAGGGTGTCCCTGAGAAGTGTTCAAACACCTTGTGGCCTTTTATTTGGAAGGAGTCTTTTTGAAGTCTAATAGGAAGCTGAGGAAAGAATGAATTAGAGTTGTCTGAGAGTGACAGATGGGTTCTGTTTCATATCTACTGTTTCAATGCCATAGAGAAAGAAATACTGTAGCCATATAATAACTTCATTTTTAAAAATTAATTCCAAGCTATGGGGATATTACTTGAGGGGTGAGGGTAGAGGCAGATTCCTGCTAAGACCAGTTGAAACTGGTTCAGCCATAGCAACTGAGAATGATCAGGAAATATGAATAGTCCTTTGAGGCTCTTTAACTTTTTGAATCTTGAATTGATTTTTATAAATTTATCTGGGGGGAGGGGACTATAGTCTAAAAAGTATATAACATTTCAAATAATTTTTTTTGAGCTTTTTTGAAATTAAACATTTTCAGCATTCAAATATTTATTCGACACACATTAGGGAATATTAATTTATCAACTGTGGTGATTTATTGATATTAACTTACATATTTCCCTCCATCACAATTGTTTGAGTTCATTGAAGGTTAGGACTTTATGTATTTTCATGTATACAGAGAAACTGGCATACAGAAGGCATTTTGTAAATGTTTGTTTTGATAATATAACTTGAAGTTCCTTCATTTATTATTATTTTTCTTTATTTTTTTATTCCTTGAATATTACCTGCTTTGTCTACCCAGATAGGTGACCCTCCTACCACTGAGTTCAGATCAGGAAGCTAATTTGACCCACGTTGGCTTATTTTCATGGCAGAGTCCTGGAAATGACCCAGAGAGCCATATTGGCAAGAAAGTTTGTAGATTAGTGCTTTTGGCACAAGTAGAATTCTAAGGGCTCTCAAGATTAGTAGTGGGTCTGCTGTGATGCAAATAGATTGGTAGCTGGGTGCTTCGCCTGAGGCCCTCACCCCGAGAGCCTGTGCTTAATCCTCCTCCTCAATGCTCAGAGACAGACGCATGAAACCGCATGTGTAGCAAATTGCTGTTTATTTTGAACATCTGAGTGCAGATAGGTGGAGGCTTAAAAAGACATCCAGGAGAGAGAAGGGGAGAGCCTTGGATTTTATAGAGGGTTTTTCTTAGAGGAGTAAACAAATTCTTTCCAAACAACCAGGGAGGGATAAGGAAAGTAAGTCTTCCTCTTGCATTCCGTTCCTTTATCTCCCTAGCGGTCTTGCAAAGGCTGCATGCCTAATACACCCCTAGGAAGGGGAGAGCAGTGGGTTTTATAGGAGGTTTGGATGGAAGTTTGGGGAAAGTGAATTCTTTAAGCCTAACAACTGCACCAAGTGCTGTGCATTAAATGACACCCACGCCATTCACACATCCCATCCACACATTGTCCCTGTTGACTCCTCCTGTCCTAGGCTGTGCTGAGAGAGTGCTCAGGTGATCACTAGACCTTAAACTTCTGATATATGAAGACACATGGTCTTCATGTAGCAGAGGCAACTTTTAATACGTTAGCAGTTATTCTCAATCCTACAACTCACAGTCATTCAGGTCAGATGAAAAGTTATCTACCTTAAAGGTATTAGAATTCACTCCTATGCCTAAGTCCAAATTCATGTGTTGGACACCCATAGTCCTAAATAAAAAAGTATTTTCTTTCTGTCTTCAGTTGCGGCTCAGTGTCGTGCCTGAGATTGTTTAAGAGGAAGATAATAAGAAATGCAAATAGGCATCCTAGGAAAATAATAATAAAAACTGGAAGGATATTGAAGAAAACATCGATCAGACTAAGGCTGAGAAATTCAGGAATATAGTCTCTTAGATATTTATTGTCATCTTCAAGAAATAAAACAATATAAACTCAAAGAACAAAACCCACTTTCTATACAGAATTCACATACAAACTGAATACCTAATAGAGCACATACTGTTTTTACACAATTAATTTCAATAAAGATAATGAAAACTTCACAAGGTGAATACACTTCATAGCTTTAAACCCACACAAGAGCTCCTGTGGACACAGGAAGAGTCACAATAGTTGCTATACAGCAGTAGTTTTCAACTAAACGTCACGGCCACTATACGAAAGCGTCAAGCTGTTTTCAGTACTCTCTCAAGAAGAGTTCCACAGTGCAGTCACTGAGAAGGAGTCAAAAGTGCCCAGTTCCAAAGGAAGGTTTTCACCTGTGCATTTTCCAGCGCCCTTTATGGGAAACAGAGCTACAGAAAAATCTCTGGGTACACATCTACCTGGGTGACATTCAGTTAGACAGTGTCTTGTGGTTTGGCTAATGTCTAAATCAACTGCTCTAACATGGCTTTAAAGCAACTTGTGTTTTGTGGCTGAGTCTGGGGCTGCTCAGCACAGATGGATATGATAATACAGCAGCTCGTCTTCCTCATGGTGACCGAAAGGTAAGGAGCTAAACTGGGGTCACTGGAAGGGGTTCAGAGGGCCAGTAGGGCTGTCTCAGGAGGAAACATGATCTATAGCTGCCTGCTCTGTCACTCTTCCATCCAGAGGGAGAATGCCATGGCCTTTCCCATTGCTTGCCTGGCACAATCTCCTCACTATCTGATTCTTTTGGGGATTATGTTTGACCTCTTCAATGGTGCCATCCCTGACTCTTGCAGTTCTTACCAGGCCCCCATTCTCTGTGCTCATATATCCCAACAGAACCCAGCATTCAGGTTACAGCTGGCATTTTTTCCTCATTCTCATTAGGGGCAGGAGCTGTAGCACTTCCATGTTTGAATCCCACAGCCCTGAGCATCTAGGGTTCAGTAACTATGTGACAACCAACTAAACATTCGACCACACACTTAAATTATCTTCCCAGTGTTGGTTACCTGCTTCCATTTTCCTTTTTTATTTTTTTTTTAAAGTTTGGCACAAAGTTGTCACTAATCTCCCTCCTTTATCCATCTTTACTTGACTTCGTCAGTGGGTTTTGAGAGGTGAATACAAATTTCAGTCTATCACAGTTAAATTCATGCCACACATCACACACATAGTCCAAATCCATTTAATATGATTGGTACATCCTCATATGTCAATTTCCAGCCAAGTGCCATAGAGAACTGAGGGCTTTATATAATGAACAGATGGCCATGGTCATCTAAAACTAACTGCCCTCCATTATTTTTCGTGACTAACTCATACCTTATTTTCCTTCTAGGGGTATCATGACTTACCCAACTCACTGAATAAAAAGGCAAAGTACAATATTAAAATGAATGCTTTCCCTCAAAAAGCAAAATTCAAATAGGAATTTAAAGTAGTTAACTTACTTTAAACTTCATATATATTAACATTTATAGCTTTTAGTTATCTAGCAACCAGACAATTTCTTGATTTTTGCATCTCAGTGAAGTTCTAGGCCACCAACTGGGGGACTAAGCAAAAGGATTTGAGGATGAATATGAGTGTATGATGGCAATAAAAGGTAATTAAGGATTTTGGATTCTGATTTTTGTTTCTCTTACATCACCAGTGTGGACAATTGAGAACTGAAAGTGAATATAACATTAGATACAACATGAAAAGATATTGGTATTTTAGGGTTCCCAGGGTTGACAGTGTTAAATTTGCAAACAGAATACAAGGTTGGATAACAATAAAATGTACATAGAAATATAGAAGTAAAAATTCTTAGTAGACAGAGCACGTGATCAGCCTTTCCGAGAAGAAAAAAAGTGACTTTTTCTTATGCACATATTTTTTCTTAGGTATCTAAATCAGTTGCTTGAAAGTAAAATGCACACTATTACATGCCACTTAAGGAGAATTCTGAATTACAGAAGGGAATGATTTTTATAAAATAAACAAATATTTTTCTGTCTTGAAAATAAAATCCACAATTCTGAAAGATAAAATTGACATATATTTGCAGATACTAAATGTTTGGTCTTATAGGAAAAAAAGTACGTTGAAGTAGGCACAGAGGAGTTTTACATGACACCAATAAGATATTTACTGTATAAATTGCACCACAAGACAAATACAGCTACAAGAAAATCATTTGAATAAGTCACACAGCTGTCAAGCATCTCACACATTCATTATAATTCACTCTTTCACACTAGTTTATATACACTGAGTAAGTCATTAAATATTGCACTTATTGGCCCATGAACCCTCAATTCTGAGGTGTTGAAAAATAGAAAACAAATCTATTTTTATAACATATTTCATGCAACATTTAAGACATTTCAGTTCTACAAACACCTTTAAATAGTTGTACATTTGGACAGTCCAACAGTATCACATCACGGCTGACATTAACAATATATTAACAGGAATTACAGGACAGTTGTCATTCAGCACACATCCTAGGGATGATGAGATAATGCATGGAAAGACCATCATGTTGGCACAGAAAACAATACCCAAACTTCAATTTTACAAGAGGAAGTACGGAACCACTAGACAGATGTAGGTCATGCTCACGTCCCTGAAAAGCCAGGTGTCTGAGTGGCTCGTGTACCATCTGTGTCTATAAGAACAGCATTCACAAACCTAAGCATTCCCTAGCCCCAAACAACATGAATGCAAAAACATTCACATTAAGAAACAAAGCCACAGCCAACTCTCATTTGTTTACGATGAAGGAAAGTATGAACACAGGTGAATGAAACACACAGGTAACCCCAAACCTCATTTCAGCAAGTCATGACTGGTTGAAACTCCACCAATAATAGTTGCTGATGAAAGGTAAATGGTGAAACTTGAGTCTCATTTCCTAGTGTGGGTCCTGCATTCTATGAGGATAGTGCTTTAAAAAACTGAAATGATAAAAAATGAGAAAGTAAAAGAGAGAACTGTAAATAGAAAGCTCAACTTGTCCACTAGCTAGATGGTCTGCTCTTAATATTTGAGCTCTGAATGAGGTTTTTAAATAATTCATTTCTGTTATCTAGAATGTTTGCAAAGTGTATTTTCTCTCCACTCTGTTTAGTGGGCATTAATTATGTGCACAGATACACTGACTAATCAAATCAAATCAAACCAAACTTATTTCATGGACCTTTTTAAATAAGATATGAATTATAGTTGGAACATAGCAAAAGCTCGCTTTGCCCTAGCACTGAGAAAGCACCATAGATAGAATTTTCCCTTCATTAAAAAAAGGTATCAGTGTTAGCCTGATGCCTCTGTACCAGGTAAGTAAGTGTGTGTTGGGAAGGGCAGTGCTATATGTATGTAGCCTAAGAGTAAGTATTTCAATCTACCAAGGGGAAATATTATTTGGAGTATCAAGCATTTCAGTAAAGGTTTTTAAGAAAAAATTACATTTGTTTATGAAATATCAGTAACAATAGGTAGATACATTTTAGATAAATCCCCCCAACTTGTTTTTGCCCCCTTAGGGAATCTAGAGCCTTAGGGCTCTAGATTCTAGAACCTAGAGCCCTTTAAGTGCAGTCTAGGGGTAAAGTTTTTTTTTTTCTTCCTGGTCCTAAACTTCATCTTTCACCCAATTTGTCCCAATTAATTCCAGGATATAAAATAGGTTTATGTTTTTAACTGACTTTGGTCAAAAATTCACCTAAACTATAAAGAACTCCAAAAATCTGACTCTAATACTAAAAAGTTCAGCACATCAGAAAGTCTTCACCACTTTACTGGCAAACTACTAAAACGCAGGTAGCATATGCAAACAGGAAGAGCTGAGCAGAGCTATAGATATTTCATTTTTCAGGGAGGGATTAGAAAGGCCACATGGGTCTAGTTGCTCCTGGGGCACCTCGACATTGCAGACATAGCATGCTGAGTGAGCATGCACACACGGGAACAGAGCTTCAGGTTCTCATCATGCAAACTGTAATTTAGAGAGAAAGGGTTCTTCGGACAGACGGGCCAGCTCCCAAGTATACCACACCAAAAACACCTGATTGAGCACTCCAATAGTACTATGAAGGTTATTAACAAACACACAATAACTTTTTTGGTCTAGTCGTGACTTTAAAATAGAAGTTGTATCACAGTTTTTCACATGCAGATGCTACCTCAGCTTGGTACAGCTTGGTAGAGTTTGGATATGTTTTTAATATAGTCCCACAAACATCACATAGTTAACTAAAAGGATCACATCGTACATGCACTAAGATACATGTTGGATAAAGCACATCACAATGAATCACTGATTATGGACTACCACGCTCTAAAATTAATGTTGCTTCATGGAAATTCTGTTAATAGGGGTATGTATTTTACTTTTAAAAAAGAAGAAGAATGTTGTATACCTGAAAGTCTATTGTTAATATAGATATAGTTAAAACAATGTTTAAATTGGTTTCTAAAACATCACCAATGTGCTAAACAAAAGGCCTATAATTAATCTGGGTAAGAGTTAAGTAGGTGTTTATTGAGTGCCTTGATGTCTTGCATAATTTGGGTTGTATCTTTTTGTTTTGTTTTGAGACAGAGTCTCACTCTGTCATCCTGGGTAGAGTACAGTGGTGTCATCATAGCTCACAGCAACCTCAAAGTCTTGTGCTCAAGCCATCCTCCTGCCTCAGCCTCCTGAGTAGCTGGGACTACAGGCACGTGCCACCAAGCCTGGCTAATTTTTCTATTTTTAGTAGAGATGAGTCTTGCTCTTGATCAGGCTGGTCCTGAACTTCTGAGCTCAAGTGATCCTCCTGCCTTGGCCTGCCAGAGCACTGGGATTATAGGCATGAGCCACCGCACCTGGCTTCGGTTGTAATTTTGTAGAACATATATTTCACATTGATCATCACAGTGCTGCAGCTTTTTGCTATGCTGGAGCCACCAGCATAACTCCCTTTCCAAAGAAAAATTCTAGCACTTGTTTACCAGGCAACAAAGGAAGAGACCCTAAAAAAGCAACTGCAATAACCTCCTGGTTCTCATAGCCATTAAAAGTTCATCAAGGCAGTAGAATATGTTCAGTGGGAGCAGCAACAATGAACTGATTCATTGTCCTGAAACAATACATCTTCTGAGCCTATAGATGTGATGCTTAAACTGCCATCTTAGGACTTAAGACACTGCGTGTACCTTCTACATCCATCCATATGCCCAAAAGCTCAAATGCTGATTGACTCTGAGGATGGCTATTTGGATGAAATAATTTTCAGCCCAATTTTTCAACTGCATTAAGAAAGGAAAGGAAAAAGGGACCAACATCAAAGCTCCTGAAAGCATCTGCTTGAAATAAAGGTTATTCCTAAAAGGATTTGGACAGGTGAGGGTGGTCAGGTAATGAGTAGCAGTAGTGAAACTTAAAACACTAATTGCATAAAAGACTCTTGTCTTAGATGGGTGTCTAAGATTTACAAACTAACATAAATAATATACGTTTTAATGTGTGTTGCTATTTTAAATACAAATTTAGTTAGGCCATTGGTAAAAATGACCTGCATATTTTTAGACTGTTAGTAGATGGAGATTGTGTGTGTGTGTGTGTGTGTGTGTGTGTGTATGTAGTGACCAAAAGGTCAAAATACTTTGGGTCTACAGTGCTATAATTTATAAATAGCATAGCTCAATGTCAATAAAATATCAGTTAACCCTGGGCCAGTTCCTCTATTTGCCAGATTTGATTTTAAACCAGGATTTCTGGAGATTAGGAATAGAGAATATTCCCTCTTCCTATATGCTTGACAGCAGGAACACAGGTATTCTTTCTTTTGAGCTCTGTGCCACTCTCTCCAGAAACTTCTCAATGAATTATTTGGAGTTGAATTCACAACAGAGTGGGAGTTTCAGAACCGAGAATCAATGAAAAAGGGTTCATTCACTTCCACGAGGGTTTGGAAAATAGAAAGTATCAAATGTTCATTGGCCATGAAGCTTCGGCTGTTGTTGCATCACTTTCCTCTGACTGGCATAAAATGTCTCGGCTTTGGCACATTTGACGCTGTGTAAGTGGGCACTTGGCTTGTGTCTGGTCTAAGAGCCAATGAATTTCAGTAACAATCAGTTCTTCAGGGAAGAGATTTTCAAGAGAGCAAAAGTCAGCTCGTTCCCTTTTCTACCCTGCCTCATTTTGCTTTCCATTTTATGACAAGATACATATTAAGGTCCTTCTGCAAAAGCCATCTGAAATATCCTATCTAGGCCTTTCACATCTGTATGGATGTGAGGGATGAGGGTTGCAAGCGAGGATGGGAAGATTATCCTGGCTTTACTACTTCCTATTAGATCATAAAGTGAGCTTAATAGCTATATCATTTAACAGGGCCACATTCTGGCCTGAGTTATAGAAATATTACAACATCATGCAAACAGGCTATAGTTGCAAACAAATCTGTTTTTATGTCCCAATTCCTCTCTTTCCTTTTACTGTAAATTCTGTGATTTTGAAGCTGGTTGCCCCATTAAAATCTAATGAAGCATTAATGTTATCTGTATTCACTAAGCTAAGGCTTGCCTTGCAGGGTGCCAAAGTGGAAATTTACTGCCAATTAGTGGATCTTAAACTAAGAAGGTGACAAATAACATGGATATGCTTAAAACTTCCCAAATGCTTTCTCTTTTAATTTTTATCTTTTAACTTACTGATAATGTGTGTGAGCTGATTCCCTGCCTTATAGGCTTTTATTCTTCAGAGATATCTTTAGATGTATGCATATTTTCCTATCAATACGCTGGTACAATATACTTGCACCCACTACTTTGATGTGAAGCTTCTCTAATCTTGAAAAGAGGAATTAAAAAACCTTTAACATAACACCAAAAAAAGAGAAAGTTCACCTAATGGAATTGTCTTTTTGAATATGCTAAACTGTGCCCACTGCCTTACTAAAATCATAGCTGTAAATAGTGCTGGGCACTGATACAGCTACTAAGTTTTCCTGTTGCTCAACACAACCAGTAGGATTTGTTGTTTGCTTGTTATTCATCTATATATTCAGGAAATCTGGGATAAAAAATCAGGATGTCCAAATGGTTTTCTCCCTCTCTCAAATTGCTATAGATTCTAAGTGTTTCTGTAACTTTCAGCTACAAAGAGTGTTTTCTGTGTAACCTAAGCATGCATATATGGGGATATGCTTTAGAATTTATGAACATATGGATTACAAAAGATGAAAGATGAAAAGTATCTTTTCCTCAACTTGGGACCGTTGAGATATTATTTAAATAGATTCTAAATAGGTAAAAAACTTAGCTGAGATTTGAGCAAAAGGCAATGGCTGGGGAAGCAAGTCCACATCCTATGGGAAGAGGAGCCCTAATGAGCTTCACCATAACCTCTATTCCAAGAGTTGGTGATGGTTCTAGAAAGTGATGGTGGTGGTGGTATATTATGGGGGCAAGTCATTGTGGAAATGAGGGGATCCTGGAATTCTACCACTACCCATACCCTCCTACTTGGTTAAAATGCTTGCTGAATAACTGGCATGCAGTAGATACCTCTCAATCTGTTCAATGCTCTCAAATATTCAGAGTTGGATAGAATCAGCAGAAAGAGCAGTCCTGGGATAGAGTATCTACGTATATAAACATGTAAGTTAAGATTATTTTTTAAATCTAGTTCCAATCAAGTTAATATTAATTAACTTAGGAAACTTGCAAGGGACTTAAAAACAATATTTCAACTTCTTTATAGTCAGTATCTCTTCAGGTATTAATAACAGTGAAAAATAAACACATTACCTAACAGCAAACTAACCAGACCCATGACGGTGTCCCTAACCATGAGCAAAGTTTCCACTGATTTTCAGTTAAGAGTAAAGCAAATGAAGTCTCCTGACATCTTCCCTTGCTCACTCACACACACACAAGCAATTCCTTGATCATCATCCCTACAAGTGAATAGCATAATTTGAATCCATGGCACAAAAGTCAGTTGTAGTGAAATTACAGTCTGAGGCCCCCAGCAGTAGCCTGAGAAGAAATTTGAAACAAAAAGAGCCTAGAAGACAAATAACAAGTCACATGCAAGTACCAGATGTTTATATAGGTGGATAGTCCTTACAAATTTAAGATCACATATTTGCCACATATTAACACAGGAAATCTCCCAAGAATTGAATGCATGTATGAGCCATCGAATCAAAGACTTCCTTCAAATAATTATTAGGCAGTATAAACAAAGGCTAATAGACCAATTATAAATGCTGTTTGTTAGCAACCAGAGCCCCCCCGGGAGCTGCCCGTGTGTCTGGGGACATTAGCAGCTGCAGTTGGGCTGAGGTGGAGGGGGAGTATCCTTGAGTCTTGTGTTCTGCTTTGCGGCAGTGATGGCAGGATCGGTCTCCAAACTCTCTGACATTTTGTCACAGATGATATCCACAAGGCGCTCAAATGTCTGCTTGACATTAATGTTATCCTTGGCACTTGTTTCAAAAAACTCAAACCCTGGAAGAAACACACAGAAACACGGCTTGGTCATTTCATGTTTCTGAAATTAATTAGGACTTGATGATGGTTTTTTTTTATTTTATTTTATTTTATTTTTTTTTTATTTTGGCATATTATGGGGGTACAGATTTTTTTTTTTTTTTTTTTTTGAGACAGAGTCTCGCTTTGTTGTCCAGGCTAGAGTGAGTGCCGTGGCATCAGCCTAGCTCACAGCAACCTCACACTCCTGGGCTCGAGCGATCCTTCTGCCTCAGCCTCCCGAGTAGCTGGGACTACAGGCATGCGCCACCATGCCTGGCTAATTTTTTATATATATATCAGTTGGCCAATTATTTGGCCAACTGCTCTATTTATAGTAGAGACGGGGTCTCGCTCTTGCTCAGGCTGGTTTTGAACTCCTGACCTTGAGCAATCCGCCCGCCTCGGCCTCCCAGAGAGCTAGGATTACAGGCGTGAGCCACCGCGCCCGGCCCGTGGGGGGGGGTACAGATTTTAAAGTTTCAATAAATGCCCTTCCCCCCCTCCCCCCACAAGTCTGAGTCTCCAGCGTGACCATCCCTCAGATGGTGTGCCTATCACTCGTTATGTATGTATATACCCACCCCCCCACCCCCCCTCCCCAATACCCTATTACTGTAGTACCTATGTGTCCACTTAGGTGCTACTCAGTTAATACCAGTTTGCTGGAGAATATATCTGGTGCTTGTTTTTCCATTCTTGGGATACTTCACTTAGTAATATGGGTTCCAGCTCTAACCAGGAAAATATAAGATGTGCTATATCACCATTGTTTCTTAGAGCTGAAGAGTACTCCATGGTATACATATACCACATTTTATTAATCCATTCTTGAATTGATGGGCACTTGGGCTGTTTCCACAGCCTTGCAATTATAAATTGTGCTGCTATGAACATTCAAGTGCAGGTGTCTTTTTTGTAGAGTGTCATTGGATCATTTAGAATGGTGATAAGTTGAGCGTGGGCCAGCCAGCAGTGGGCGTGAGTTTGGTGTGGGTAAGAGATAAGAAGTGGGCATGAGGTACCATTTGAGCAAAGCCACCTACCATCTCCCTACCCGTTAACCATGAATGAGAGTTATAAAGTGGAATCAGTGATGTTCACATTTTTTCTCTATCAATTAATTTATTTCAATTCTATTCAGCATGCCTGAATAGAATTGGAAAAAAAATCCTTTGCAAGAGTTAGTAATGACAACATTAAGAATTCTCCATCTTTGTTACCTTTCTCCCACCCCCAGCCCATCATATAGCCTCTTGCAATCCTTTTCTAGGACTGGTATTATGTGGCATTCTATTCTTTTCCAACTTCTAGATTCTATAAAAATTATTAATTTTCTTTTTTTCATTAACTGGAGGCTCAGAAGATTTCATGTGCATATTTTTCTGCAAAAGAGACTACCAAGCTCCAACATAATCCAGCTGTAACTTTTTCCATGTCTGCCTTGCTGTTGCCCAGTGATGGGGTCTGACAGTGGTAAATTTTCAGAATCTGAGGACACAAGGTGGCACTAAAGAATCATAGGCTTTACCGTAAGCCTGCTTCAACCTCCTTTAGGACATTTCTGAGTACTGTTATCGTAACAGCCCTCCAGGGCTTTTTATACCACTGCACTTCCCAACTGGGTGCTGATTTTCCCATAGCTTCTATTATCCATCAGCAGTAATGTTTTTACCAACATCTGGGAAGGACACTTGATACATTTTAGATGAGCTGCCAGAATTGTGTGAAGGTACAAAAATCAGTGACAGTTTTACACTTCTACTGATGTCACTGTACCTGGGCAGAAGCAGCCTTAGCATGCTGCTCTGTACACAATCTTATCACTCTATTGTTTGCATTCACATTCCACTGGCTGAGCTTGCCAGTCAGTTGCCATGACAACCTCCCCATAGGCTAGCCGGGGATTGCTCTGGTCCATTCAGGGGACGTTGATTTAGGATGTGCTGGCCTGAACACAGAAAGGCTTTTCTAATCCATTCTAAATTTTACACCCTATAAATCCTTCTGGTTACATCTGGCCCTATCTCAGAGGAGCCACATGGATTCAGAATGATTAAAGCATGTGGTTTCATCCTAGCTCCTAGGGCCAAAGGACAAAGCACAGACTAATATTTTGCATCCATTTCAAAATCCCTCAGATAACCTAGAAATACTTATTTTCTTAAATAGTTTTGAAAGGGTAGACAACAAAAGGCAATTCTCATGAGTTAAAATATCTAATTTAGTTATGATACTATTTGGTGAGATGACAACATTTGAAAGTTGAATTTCACTAGATACTCTATTGTTAAAATCCAAGTAAATAATTGCAAGATGTGAGCTGAAAGAATATTAGTAGATCCAGGTTCTGTAAAATAGAAGTGGATATTTTAAACCATTGTTGCCTTGTATTTCTCTTTCATTTTATCTCTCTGGACAATGCTCATGGAGCTCTCTTATAGTTTGCAATTTTTTTTTTTTTTTTTTTTGAGACAGTCTTGCTCTGTTTTCTGGGCTGGAGTTGCTGTGGCGTCAGCCTAATTCACAGCAACCTCAAACTCCTGGGCTCAAGCAATCCTCCTGCCTCAGCCTCCTGAGTCTCTGGGACTACAGGCACGTGCTATGATGATGCCTGGCTAATTTTTCTATTTTTTGTAGAGACGGGATCTCACTCTTGCTCAGGCTAGTCTCAAACTTGTGAGCTCAGGTGTGAGGCACCGAGCTGGCCCTGCATTTCTTTATCTATAGATAAGACCATCTGGTGTTAACAGAGCTCTCTTTTCTAATGTTTGTACGGTCTATAGAGCTGGATCATTCAGCTTCCAATAATTTGATCCAGATTCAGGGGAGGGCAAGTGCGGATCTAAACAATATCCTATTGCTAAGACATCAGAACTATTTGCATGCTTGAGAGGGTTTTCCCAGAGCTAACAGGAGGGTGCTTTGCGCCATTATGATACCAAGAACCCACTGAAGAAGAATTCAAGATCCTCGGATGAGAATTTGGAAAAAAAAAAAAATCCCAGAATTTGCTACAAAGGTCTCATTTACAGGTTCAATTCTCTCATGCTTTCTGCACTTCTTTTACTTATTAGCGTGATTTGGGAAGGCACTGAACTTGAAAGGTGTCATAAAAGATTTAGCCATTATGAAAAAATGGTGGTCCACAGAAACCTTTGTCAGATGTGACTCCTTTGATCTGGGCACTGGGACATGCTATGAGGCTGTTGTACAACTTGAGGTCAGTAAAATGATCCTTGATCTCAAAACTAGAATGCTCTCAGCTTCTTGACTTTAACCTGGAACCCTAAGAATACATGGCTAAGGAGACAGTGTCCCAGGGAGAGAACAGCATGCTATAATATCATCCATTTATTTGGCATGGTTGAGAAAGAGACACCAGGATATGGTGAGATGGATTGTCAGTCAAAAGATGTGGGATCTAGTGCTACTATGATCACTTACTAGTGTTGAGACCATGAGCCAGTAACTCTTTTTATCCTCACTTTCTGTATGACATTTGCCTTACTTAACTTACATAGTTGTCATGAGGCTGAAATGAAAAAATGTAGATAAAAGTACTAAGTAACCTGGAAAATGCTATGATAACAATAGTAATAATAAACTAACACTTTTTGAGCAATTACTATATAACTGTTACTATTCAAAGCGTGTTATACATTTGAACTCGTCCATTAGCAGGGGCCATTATTTTTGTAATTTACCGATTGGGAAATGGAGGCACAAGATACTGTGGACTTGTATGCTCTCCTGCTTCTCCAGTTGCCCTGCAGAAGCAAGCTATTATTTTGTTCCCATTGAATTGCAAGCTCTATGTTAATTAATAATCACTATATATACCATAAATGTTCATCAATTTAAATAATTAGGAAGTAATTAACTAGATTTAACACTATTAGTGAATCAAATGAAACGATCTTTTCCAATGATTCCAAAAGTACTCTGACATCTTGTGCTGCTTAAGACTCATCAAGATGGCCATCATGACAGCTCTCTCTCTACACAGAATTATAGAATTAGAGATATAAAAGGTTCTGGAAATTAGGCTGCCTCTCATTGACCAAATATGCAGAGCTCTCTTCTCATAAGTTTGTCATAAAATGAGATACTTAGGATCAAAATCAAAATCATTAGTTCTTTAATCATGTAGTTCTTTGGATTCAGGAAGGGTGAGCGTTCAGGGTGTAATACACACTTTTCTATCCAGGTGCATCAGCATTTTCATTCATTACCTGCCTGTGAGCTGCTCGTGCCCACAGCTGTATGTGCCCACGGGCACTTACAGCTCATGGCCTAAATAAATAACCATACATCCAACCACTACAGGCTTTGTCCTTCTAGTAAGTGGTTAGATTTTTTGGTCATTACCTTCCAGTATCTCAGTATTTTAACATCAACTGCAGTAACTGAGCTTGTCCTCAGAAATCTTTAACCTCCCATCTGTACACACCAACCTCAGTGGGCAGCCAGCACTGCAGTGAATGATGCTTCAGAAACGGTCTTCTAACAGTTTGAAGATCACTTCCAGTTTACTGGGTAGCAAACTGTGGCTCAGCAAGATCAAATAAGTAGCCCAGGGTCACACAGCAAGCCAACTGCTATGTCTGACAAAGGTCTCCTGATAAATAGGTTACTGATTTAGCTTCCAGCATTGGACACCTGTCTCTGCCTACATCATCTGGTGCTAACAATTGTAGCACATGCGTATTTCTTCATCAGAAAATCACTGAACACTTTCATTTAATTGTAGAAACTCTGATCATTCTTTCTCATTCTTCCCTTAATAAAACCTTTCAAATAATTTCTTTCTCGCAGAGGCAAAACATTTCCCAAGTTGGATGAGCTTTGCACTGTGGTCCAGCACATACTTGTTTTAGGACTTCTCATGCCTGATCCTGAAAAGATTCTTCCTGCTTTTTCCAAAAGCCATTTTAGGCATGGCTGGACACTATATATTACCACTTACATCCACTTGATGTTAGGGACTTAAGCTTTGAAAGATTTTTTTTGGAAAAACGTGTTAGCTATGCTGAGGAAAGAAGGGAAGAAGCACAAAGCCAACCTCTGTCCTCTTCATGATGTGTGTGTCACTAAAGGAGGTGGCAGAGAGAGGTAGTGCAAACCAGATTTCACTCTAGTGCCCAAGGGGTGTGATCCTGTGTCGTGACTTCATAGTAGTGGAGGTCCACCCACGTTAGAATCACCTGAAGTACTTAAAAGCTTCTAAACTCCACCCCACACATACTGAACCGGAATCAAAAGGGGCAGATGGGTCCTCAGAATATGCATTTTTAATAGGCTGCTTAGGAGGTTTCTTATGCACATGAAAGGTTAATATTCACCCTCCTCTGTACACCCATGTTCAGTGCAGCATTATCCACAATAGCCAAAAGGCAGAACCAATCAAGTGCCCATCCACCTATGAGTGGAGAAACAAAATGGAGTATACACATACAATGTAATATTATCCAGCCTTAAAGGAAATTTGGACACATGCTATGCTACAACATGGAGGAAGCATGAGGACATTATGCTATGTGAAATAAGTCAGTCACAGAAAGACAGATACTGTATAGTTCCTCTCACAGGAGGTACCTAGAGTAGGTAAAGTCACAGAGACAGAAAGTAGAATGTTGGTTGCCAGAGGCTGTGGGGATGGGGTCCTGGGGAGTTGTTTAATGGGTGTATAGAGTTTCGGCTTTGCAGGATGAGAAGTGTCCTAGAGATAGGTTGCACAACAATGTGAATGTACTTAACTGTAGACTTAAAGATGGTTAAGAAAGTAGATTTGATATTATGTATATTTTACCACAATTTTAAAAAAGATTCACTATCCTTACATAGTATTAGAATTTAGAATGACATCAACCTCTTTGGAAAACAGTCTGGCATTTCCTCAAATGGTTAAACGCAGAGTTACCAAATGACCCAGAAATTTCACTACTAGATACTCAAGAGAAATGAACACATATGTCCACACAAAATCCTGTACATAAATGTTTACAGCAGCATTAATCATAATAGCCAAAAAGTAGAAACAGTCTAAACGTCCATCCACTGATGAATGCATAAATAAAATGTGATATAGCCATATAACTATTATTCAGTCATAAAAAGTAATGAAAACTGACACATGCTACCACATGGATAAATCCAAAAAACAGTATGCTGAGCGAAGGAAGCCACACATAAAGGACCGTACATTAGTAATACATGATTTCATTTATATGAAATGTCCAGAGTTAGCAAATCTATAGAACGTAGGGCTGGGGTGGGGAATGAGGGGAGAGGGACAGTGAACGCTAATGGGCATGAGGCTTCTTTCTGGGATAATGAAAATGTTCCAAAATTGAATGTGATGAAGGTTGCATAGCTTTGTGAATATACTAAAAACCACTGAATGGTACACTTCAGATGGGTGAATTGTATGGTATGTGAATTATATCTCAATAAAGCTATTGTATTTTTAAAAAGAAAGAATCACTATCCTAAATAAATGAGAATGTTTGCTGCCCTTAAAGATTCTCCGCAGAAGGAAAGCCCACGGCTGATTGGGGAAACCATGCCAGTGACAGACACAGACAACATCCTCTACCTGAAAATGTCTCCCTGTGCCCAACAAGAACCCTTCATACAGGTGTTTAAATCCAGAGCTTTTCTCCTCTGGCCTCAGTGGAGGGAAAGAGCAGCTGCTTCTCCTGGAGGGCAGCCGAATATGTTCTGTGCATGTGAAGAACATGTACCCGCACTGCCTGGCACCCTGGCACTCTCCCCTCCACTTTGCTCCCAGAAGGAAGGTCCTTGGAGCAAAGGAGGCCCTGGAGGAGTCGGCAGCCGGCAGGGCCTTGGGCCTGAAGCACGCTGCTCACTGAGGTGGCAGGGTTCAGGCTGTCACTCTGGCACTTGAAGAGCACTGAAATGTCACAGCACCCCACAGAGACTCCATTACACTTGTGCTTAGCCTGTGTTAACGGGAATAATCACAATTCCAATATCAAGCATTTAACCACCTGGTCCTGCCCCTTTCTCCAGTGCATTGAAACAATCTCGTAGGCAACACTTGATTCGTTCGCCTAGGTCAATAGCTATACCACGTTGTGAAGGCTGCTTGTTTTCATAAGATGTTCTGTCACATTGTTGCTCCTTTTTTCATGCCAGGAAACTCTTAAGCACAGTTTGGGGCACTCTGATCTTTTCAACTTATTCTGAAAGAAAAATGATACTGCCATTTTTTTTTTCTGTGGAGGGAAAGTAGCTACTAAAATCAAAATGGCAGTAAACAATTTACATCTCTAATTGATAAAAATCTATAATCTGTCCTTAAGTTTCTATTCCCAGACTCCCAAATGGGAAGATCTTTTATTTCCAGATTCTAGTTGCAGTTCTGATGTCTTGTCTCCCTTTTCCTGTGGAATTGGATGAACCGGAGCTGCAAGGAAAGGCTCTTCTGCTGCTGGGTGGGTGACATTTGGGCCAGAAGTAGGGAGTGCTGAGCAGCAGGGCAAACTGTCATGTTATTAATAGCGTGTCCTGTGCTGGGCCCCAGCCCAGAGACAGGCTTTAGGAGGAGGAGGGGTGGTGGTAAGGCTTTTGATCCACTTGCCTGAAGAAGGGCCAAAGAAAGCAGACTAAAGCCAGAGAAAAGCAAGAACCAGGAGCTCAGCCAAAGGCTAGCGTTGCTAAAAAAAATAAAAAAATAAAAAAGTCAAGTATTTCAGTCCCTGAGTTCTTGCCTTTAGCCAGGCACGACCAGATGGCAGCTTTGTCTTGCTTCTCTGTCAGGATTCTGAAACTGTGCAAGCAAGGGTCATTCCATGGCCTTCACAAATCCTGGTCCACATAGAGAAGGTTCCTCTCTGCCCTCCCTTCTAGACGTGCGCTTGCCCGCTCCATAGCTGGGAAAGCTCCATTCAGCGCTGCAGAGGAAGGAGCTGAGCTTGCTGCTGTAAAGGCTGCACAGGCTACGAGTCGTCATTCTCCGCAGGGTTAAATCCGGCTCCACAGCCTGTTACTCGCTTCCCACCACCTTTATTGACTCCCCATGACTAATCCACCCCTAGACCCCCACGCCCCAGACCCTCGCTTCAGCCGGGCTTGTCCCCTCCGTCTCGAGAGTGGACTCGGCACAAGCCTCCCCTTGAAGCAATCTCCCTCACCCTCTTGCCTCCCAATCCGACTTAACCTTCCAGCTAGAAGTTCGCTGTGTGTCACATCTGGCCCTCAGATGGGAGAAACTTAATCTTGAGCCAATCTTTTTTTTTTTAAAAAAAAAATCAGTTTTTTTAAACATAAAAAAGCACATTTCTGAATTATCTTTCGACATTGGCATCATCGGTGGGTGTGCGAGGGCACACGCTGGCAGAGGCTGTGGCTGGCACTCTTCAGCTGGGCCTTCCAGCGGCCGCGGGTCCCTATCACCTCTGGTTATCTCTCTGATGTGAAGTCCATGTTTTCATTGTCAGTTCTCTTTGCATGTGCTGTTACATTTCTTGGCATCCACGTATCTATTAACAGGGGAAATGAAAGCTGCTTGTTCGAAGAGAAAGGAGAAAGCATGCCTTTCCTTCTGTGAAAAATTTTTTCTATGCATTTCATCTGCAAACAAAGTGTGTTTGAAGCCTACACCTGGCTGCTTTGCTCATTTAAGTATTTACATCACCTGCCTGTCCCCTGGAGCTGTTTGAGCGTGAACCCTTCCCAATCTATCTGGGCTCCCACTCAGCTCCGAGGTCTTGTGGGATTCCAGCCCACATGGAGCATTATCGGCTCTCAACCAATTCTTTTTCTACCACGTATTTGGAACTTAGTTGCTGTTTTGTGCTAAGTATAACATTTACATAACATAAAACTCATTGTTTTAACCATTTCAAGGGGTCCAATTCAGTGGATTTTAGTAAACTCACAATGTTGTGCAACCACCACTATCTAATTCCAGAACATCTTCATCACCCCCAAAATAAACTCCTTTAAGCAGTCACTCCCCATTCCCTGACCACCCCCATCCTAGGTGTATTTTGCTCCCCAATTAGAATGCAGATTCCATAAAGGCTTCTCCACATCCTTCCAAATATTTAACACAGTGCCCAGCACGAGCAGGTGTCCAGCAGATGCTGGCTAATTACAGGACTGATTACTGTTAATTGGCTGGGAGAAGTGGGGGAGTGGGAATGGAGAAATGGAAGGAAAGAATCACTTTTTCCTTTGTTCCTGGTTATGAAGTGACTAAACCTATAAGCAATTTTGTCCACCACATTATTTTTAGATGGCATTTACCAAGCACGGAATGCCACATAGTATCATTTTGGTTTTGCCCTATGGGAAATTTATGATATCAAACAAATGAAACCAACTCTGTTCGCCCTCGAGAAAAAACACATTTCTGAAAAATCCGAAGAAATGCATGGTCGCTGCACTAACAACTACTGAAGTGTTGAGAAGTCAAGGTTCTGTCAGATCGGTTTTTATAAAGAGATAAGCATCCTCCTCTGCCAATCATAAATAATCCTTATGTGCAAACAGTGCCAAGTGTTTTAAAAGTTTGCTTTCTTAAATGGATTAAATATTGCCTTTGTAACTTAACATTTCAACAGGATTTCAATGATAAAAGAGACAATATCCAGCCCAGCCTATTTATGAATTGTCGATCAAAACATCAATAACTTTTACTTGTATAGGATTTTCAGTTTACAATAGCATTATATGCATTATCAAACAGAAGGTTATATTTGCTGCAAGGGAGGCATATTAAATATAATACATTTTTAATTAGCAGGACCTAAACTAATGAGATTTCATTGTGTCATTCAAGGATGTGGTATCTTAAATGTAACTAACATTTATTGAGCACATACTTTGTGCAGATACTATGTCGAGCATCTTGCATTTATTTCCTAATCCGGGGATCAGCTCCCATGAAGGGGGGGAGGTATCTTCACAATGCTCATTTTATACTTGAGAAAAGTGGTTGTATCACATATTTGTTAAACCAGGGCAAAAACTAAGGCCTGATTCAAAGCCCACTCTCTTAACCTCTGCACATCCCTAATTCCACCTTCTTATATTCTGACAGTGCCCCACTCAAATATTATAGAATTATAGCTGTTGGCTTCCTGAAAAAGTTTTTGGGGTTTCTTACGCATCCTGAGTAATATGTTTTAATGTCTACCAATTCTTAAAATCAGGAAATTCTTCTCAAAGTCTAAATCTAGTTCCTTTCAGTAGTAACACAGCCTAGTTCTCTTTTCCAGACAGACACAGAAAGCTACGTGAAGCTTCATGCAAATGATTTTCCTTCATATAGTGATAAATCCTGAAAGTTATAATTAAGTCATCCCTTCTCTTGGTAACCTGTAACTGGAAAAGGAACTCTCTCTTCAGCAGCAGCTCTTTTGTTCACTGAACCCTCGAGGCAGGGGATGAGAGGATGATGAATCTTTCTTTGGATGGCTATTTCCTTGTCAAATAGAGCCAATCCACGTGAATGCCAATTAAAATTAAAGGCAAAAGAGAGAGACAGAATAGGGTGTAGTACCTAGATTTAGCGGGGGAAAAGTATTCTGATGGCTTTTATGGATGAAATATCATGGTTCAGTCTGCACATGGATGGGGTGAGGTGCCTACAGGCACCAAATAGAGTGTGTGTTTGGAATTCGGGATTGAGGAAATAAAAAGTCACCTACTGAGAATAAAGTTGCTAAGTAAGTGCTACAAGGTCCATGACAATAGCCATCTGTAGAAGTAACTCCCTCCCTCCAAGACAGGATTAACAGATGATTTTTCTGGTGAGAACAGAACACTTCCCCCAATCCATCAAAGGACCAGATGTCTTCCAAATCTCCTACATGGAGGGCAAGAGCTCTCAATTAGCTGTGGTCTAGTGAATTATAAAATTTCTTATAATCATCAAATGAGAATAGAGTTGGTCTGCATGGAATCAAGGAAAAGCAGAGTCAAGCATTGAGGGTATTTACTGCCCAGTGTGGTCACAGAGAAAGGAGAGGGTTCCTGGACTGAGCAGAGAGAGTTGCAGGTTTGCCTGCCTGTTCAGCTCCATCGGGCTAAGGGAGCATTGTCCTCAGTTAGCAGTATCCCATACTATCACAGGCCTGGCACATAATCAACACTCAATAGAATAAGAAATAAATGAGTACACATCATTGGGTTCTCTTTTTTTTTGATCTAGAGCCACTCTGAAATCTTATGAAATTGATTGCCTTTCCTAAGGGTATTTTTTCCATTGATAAAAGCATGCACTGATTATCTGACAGGAATATTACCAACTATGTGGCATTTGCATTTCCCAGGATAAATGATAAAAAGGCATTTTAATTAGAAATCAGTCCTTTGTGAGTTTTGTTATTGTGAGTTGTTCCCCTACTGCTCCCAGCTCTAATCATTTTATGCTGAGAGAAAGCAAATCACACTAGGCAGTGTGCAATGCTGCACCCAAGAGCTATACCTCTGCCAGCTGCACCCAAGTCCACATTTCACAATTGGATGTGAGCAAACAGTCCCCGTTTTGATCTCTTTCAACTCTCTACACTTAGCAGCTTGAACTCTATCCAGATGCCGAGTTTATATTTCTTATATCTAATTTTAATTTTAGTAACATTGATATGGCACTTCTCAGTTGTTTTTAAAAACCAAATAAAAAATGAGACTATCAGTTTACACAGACTCTATTATGTGGAACTGGTTTCATTTTTAGACATTTCACAAAACAGGTTTGCAAGTTTGTGTGAATGGAAAGAGGGCATAGCTTGAAAGATCATCCTAAGAGAAGGAGCAAAGGTGGGATTCTGGGCCAAGTCCAGTGAAAGAAAAATGGGGGATGGACAATTTTGTGAAATGGAGCAAGAGTCATGTAAATGTGAGGTTTGTTAGGGATAAGCTTTGATCCACAAGTGGCAGAAAGACAATGGGGGTTTGGAAGCTCCTTAGCAAGAAGAGGCTTCACATACTGCTTGTCCTTAGAGCTGCTGGGTTCATGGGAATAGTGACACCCCAGGAGTCAATGCGGGTAGAGAGCTGGATTAGTAAGGAGGAGTACAGGAAAGCCCGCCCAGATTAGTGGAGTTGACTGAGAAGGCAACCAGTAAAATAGGGATTTGTCAGGGTCTTGAGAATTCATTCACTGGAGAATGTGAGAATATAAGCAGAGTAGAGGTTTGGAAGAATGGCAGCGTGCAGAACCTCGATGTCAAAGAGGAAGATGAGTGTACCACTCAAAGGTGCCTGGCTGGGGTTTCATGGGTTGGACGACCATGTTATTTGTCCTCCAAACTGAGTCGCCTTTGAGATTGGAAGGGGATGCTTTTGTACTGGGAAATAAGCATAAAATGGGACTTTCCTAAGCAAACTGGGGTGCATGGTCACTTTATTCATAAGGGGCCTGAGGAGTGAATTTCAGTGGCCAGTAGAGAGAGTGGAGACCCATTACTATTACCATTGATAATGAACCAAAGACGAAGTTAACAGGAATTGGGGAGCTTGAGGAAGACAAGAACCAGGCAGAAGTAAGAGTCCCTTCCCTTCCTACCTCATGGGTATGACCACATCTGAATAATGTGGCTGCACATTAAATTGTACCTTATTGGTTTATTTTATGCCTCCTGGGAATACTTAGTCGAAAAGAACGTGAGCCAGGGGAAAGGTGGCAATTGCTTCTCCTCAGAGGTTACATGCACACAGGTACTTAGAGCATTTAAGTAGCATTGCTGAGACTCCCTGCTGAACCCAGAAGTTGGCAGTCCCCATTCTTTTATAAATACTACAATTATGATTTAAATCTCTCAAAGCTGCTGAAGAACAGAGTCAATGCAGATTGGGAGCAGGCGGCTTAAGTTTTAAAAATAGACTTCAGGGCAATGCCATCCTCCTTAGAGTTTCTGGCTGCTCAGCCTGGCTTTATTATGGAATTGTTTTTGCAGGGATAAGGGGAGAAGGATTAAAACCGAAGGAAAAAACCACCATCATCCTTCATTAAAGTGGGGTGGCTGGAGGCAACAATGTGGGTATGAGTTCGAGAGAAGGCTTTACAGTGGCCAAGGGAAGAGTGTCCACCAGGGCTGTTTGCGCTTCTCTAGCTTTGGTGCCCCAGCTAACTAAATAGTCCCTGGCAGGCTGAACTGACACTCTAATGACAGGCTGAAGCCTATGAAATGAAATTAGCTATAAAAAATGTGTGTGCCATCAAACCATTAAATCAGCTGTGGCCTTTTGCTACAGGGAAGGCTCACGATGCGGGGATACAGGTAGCCACGACAGCCAGTTCTTACAACTTGCTTTATTTTTTCATACCAATTTCTTGTGTTACACAAAAATGCATTTAATGGAAGCAACTCTTAAAAACTAATCTAATTTCATAAAAAGGAAAAGGGTGGGCACTTGTGCTATGAAAAGTCCTCCTCTTACTAAAGAACTTCTAAACTCCCATTGTCCTCCTACCATTTGTGGGTCAATGCTTATCAAAGCATTTAAACAGTAATTCATTGTCATATTTAAAAGTACAGATTTCAGAATTCCAGTGCTGTGGTGTAAGGCTAATTCTTTCCACTTGTTTTCTAGATCTTGTCCCATCTGCGCTTATGACTGTCCATCAAGTATCTCCATTCTTCCTGATTCTCTACTCTCTGCCTTTTCTGGGTGTCTTCCATACTGCTTGCTAATATGCTGATTTCACTTCCAAATTCTCCCTTTGTAATGACTTATTTCAGCTCAAAGAATTATTATGCAATTCCAAGCAGACTTTGCTAAATTCACATTGCACCTACTAAATATGCTCTGTTACCCAACTTCACCCTTCTCTTCTGATCTCCAAAAGCCTTCTTAAGAATGTGTGTACCTGCTGACCACATAGGAACCAGGCTACGGCCAGCCTGGCGCCTGCTGGGAGACCAGCTCGCTGGGGCTGAAGAGCAGGTGCCCAGCCTTGAAGGGTCGCACCAATACAGTTGCCTTCTGCTGGCTCTCTGGGCTAATTTGCCTCATTTTTCCTGTAGATCAGTGGCTCTCAATCATGTCTACACCTTGGAATAACCTAGGACTTTAAGAAAAAGTATATTGACTAGTTCTTATCTCAGACATTACAATTTAATTGGCTTGGGAATGCCACTTGGGCACTAGGATTTTTAAAAAGCTTCCCAAGTTATTAACACAAGCAGCCAAGGTTGAGAATCCTTACTCTAGATCAAATCTTCCTTCTAGATTTGTTTCCCTGCCCCTGCCTTGGTCTTGCTTGATTTGAATTTTATAGAAAGAAGTCAGGTCCCCTCAATTTTCTAAGGCCCAGCTATGGCTCCAGACATCTGTGTTCTTCTCAATCTCAATGGTCTCAATGCAACAAACAAATAAAACAGCATACTTCCTAATACCTTGACTTTCAGTTATTTAGAAGGGAACTGCCTGATTATAGCTTCTCTGAAGTGGTGCCCTAAAGGCACTTAGAAATTGCCTTACAGTATCTCAGTGTAATTTTTAAGGCCCATAAAATGAGGCACTAAGAATTTCCAGAGGTTTCTTATAAAGCACATCACAGGTGGCTAAGGAGTTTTCCAGTTTATTAGTTGGTGAAATTCCAGAAATCTGGGCACATTTTGAAAGAGAAATTATGTATTTGACTAAGAATGCATTTAAGAAAATTTATCCTTACTAACGACCTGGTTATTTTCTGGCATCTTCCACTGAATTATGTGGATCACTGGAAGATTGCAGGGCCCAAGATCAGAGTTTAAATAGATTTACCAGCTACATATGCCCTAATTTTCTTGTGGACTTTAAGACAGAAAACTAAATTCAGTTAAGACTTATTGTGTAACTCAAGATGTGTCAGTTGAAGTGTGCTGATTGAAGTATGGCTTAGCAGTCAGGGAAGGTATGATGCTGCTATTTTAATTTCCCTTGGTACAAAATGTATAAAGAGAATCTGGCTGCTTAGGTTAGGGTCAGACCACATGAATCCAAAAGTTGAGGGTTCCCAGGACTATACAAATTCACACTGCAGTCATGGCCTTTCTCTCTCTTGTCTGGGTTGGCAGTGGGAGACCAGGGTGGTTTACACTAAAACGTTCATGGGAACAAATCAGAGAATCCCAGGGTCAGAGTTCCAAGTCAGGCACCTAGGGGTCACTCAGACTCCGCAGAAATCAGAAGCATGGTTACTAAAATCCAAGGAGGCAGCTCTTCTGGCTGGGCTATAATGTTTCATTCACTTCCATCATCTTGCTTCCAAGATGCTCAAACTCTTACCCTTATGGAATAGAAATGTCATAGATATAGAATGTGTCTTTTTGTCAGTCTTCATATTCCTAAAACAGAAGCAACTACCCACTCATAGCTCTATGCCCCTCTTTCGTTCTTCAAGTTGCACTGGTATTAATGTTTCCCAGCCCTGCTTATGTGTCTGTAATATTTGTATGTACCTATACACTAATAGATCGACTGCACTTTAAGCTCTGTAAGACAGAAGATACATGTTTTATGACTTCCCAATATCACTGTAGGTGTTTAATATTTATTAGACAAATAATCAAAACAAAAAAGTCATTAAGTGGGAAAAGAAGGCGAGGCAAATTGTACAGCTTGGAGAAATGGCAGAGTAAGAATGTTTTGTGGTTGTCAGACATTCTCATGGGGTTTGTGTGCTAGACAAGGAAGCAAAATGAGGGGATTAGTACATTTATCCACATGATACTATGACATTTATTTGAAGGAAGAGTAATAGGAAATATTACCTCTTATTTGCTTTAGGAAGAAATATTAATGCAAATTTAAAACACTTCAAAACTGGCTCCTTACAAATTATTAATAACCACTTCTCAGAAGCAATTTTAGTTTATCTGTAGTCTTTGTTTCTCTAACTACATCTTTGGGAAGGTTAGGAGTTTCTATACTTTCTGCCCATTCAGAGATTATAGAAACGAATCAAGTATTCTTCCACCTGTCATTTTAAGGCAATACAAATCCATTCCCCTCCATAGATTTGTTTCTTTGTTCTTATTCCCAGATAAATTACTTCTATTTTAGAAAAACTCATATCTCTAATTATATATCCCCAATTCTCATGTAACATTTACAGTTTTGCATTTAAAACTTAAATTATGAGATTATACACATATAATTGGCATATTATAAATTTAATATAAAATAGAAACCACAAAGCATTCTTATATATTATTATAGGTACCTACATATAGACTAAATGTTAGAAACATGCATGGGAAAATAATACCAGCACTAGGAAAATGATGAGCTTTGGCAACAATTCCTTACCCTCTCCAAAAACTCACTAACATGGAAACCAATGTTATAAAAGTTGACTATTGTATAAAAGTCACAAAAGTGTTTGTTTAAAATGTATAAGCTAGGCTTCAGCTTCAACAACTCTGATGCAGCAGGCCTCAGTTTAGGTTGAGAATGTGAGTTTGGAAAAGAACCTCAGCTGATTCAGCTGCAGGTGATGAGACGACCACCCTGAATCAGCAGTGAATACACACAGCTGGCAGGTGGATGTAGGTGTCTGGCGTGAGGCCACAGCAGTCATCAGTTTGTAGGTGGAATTAAGACCTTAGAATGGATGAAAGTACCCAAGGAAGGATGTAGAGAGAGGAGTGGTGGGCCAAGGGCAGAAAGTCAAAGTGCAAGAGACAGAAAGAGGAGGAGGGGTCTACCAAGGAAACAGAATGTGTGTCTGGAGACACAAGAGAACAGAGTGCATATGTCATAGAAGCCAAGGTGGCAGAGAGGGTGCTCAACAGGACCCAATAAAACAAAATGGGCAGGAAAGGTAGGGCCAGAAAAATGCTCATTGTTTGCTCCTAGAAGGTAGGGTTATTTTTCATTGCATTCCCAGTACCTGGCAAATTGTAAACACTTGATAAATGTTTGGGGAACTAAATTGGATCATCAAGGGCAGCTGCCATACAAGAATTTTAAAGAACTAAGCTGCAACTTGGTTCCATCAGGAACTCTCATTAGAATGAGCAAATTAACAGATATAGCAATCTACAATGGAGAATTAATTGTAACCAGATCGATAAAGCAGTTATTTAAACCCATTTGCCAAGGTGTGGTAATCACATTTAAAAACAAAACAGTGCCTAATCCTCGTGTGTACGTGATGGTATTCTAGAGAAAGGAATTTTACCAGTAATTTTAAAAAAAAAAGCAAAGACCTTTAAAATCTTTAAATTTAGATTGTAAGAGTTTTTTTTTTTTTTGTACAAAATGCTCTCTCATGATCGTTTGTAGAAGCGTGTGTAGTCATGAGGAGAACAAACCACATTAAAGAAGGTAAATGACTCTCCAAGAAAGCACATGTGTTGGTTGCTATGACAACAGCTGGTGGTTTTTTTTTGTTTTTAAATTGAATCGGGAGCAAAAAAATCAATTAGAAACCATTGGAAGAACTTGCAGAGGAGCATAAAACACTCCGCCTCACAGTTTCAGGAACTTTGCCACGTCTGTGTACTGAATGACACGGGTTTGCATGTGCCCCCCAGTGGAGCCATAAGGAAAGTCACTCTTGATGCATTGCCATCATTCTAACACCCCCTTTTATAACCTGCTCTTCTCAATACCCAAGTAACTTATTAGAGTAGTAAAATATGTAGCTGGTTACTTGCCCCTTTTGTACCAATGCCATTAAACAATTTTTGGCTCTGATCTATTTGTCTTTGAACAAAAGAGTTTTCATTTGTATTTATACAGACAGCCTACATCTCAGTAGCAGTTTCTTCCCACATGTGGTATGCACCTGGCTGGTTAAGAAAACAGGGGGGGGGGGACGAGGAAGCCATCCTGCCAACCCTCTCCCATGTCTTTTTTCTCTCTTTCCTTTGGGATCTACTATTCTCCATTCCTATCTTTCTGAGGTACTAAGAGGACTAAAGAAAGATTTCCAAGTTTTTCAAACTCTTCTTAAAATATTGTTTAATTGCTGGAATGGGAAGAGGCAATATGACAGAGAAGATAAAGGCTCAAGAACAGCCACATCAAGACCACACATCAGCTCTAGGTCACCATGGGTGCTCTAAGAACATTTGGTGGAAGGGTTCTTGTGCTCATCCAGTGATAGCTTTTAGTCTAGTGAGCTCATTAATCTCATGAGGAAATGGTCAGGCTTTCAGAGTGGACTGTACATAGTTCAGTTATGAGGTTACCAAGGGAAAGAGTGACCCACTGAGAGTGTCTTTGCTTTTCCTATTTATGCTGTATACCACTAGCAGATTAATCCCAAATCACCCCCTTCAGAGCAGTGTTTTTCAAATTTGAGACACATTATTGGGTTTGGGGATAAACTTAGAGGGTTGAGACCATCATTAAACCAAGAAGAGATTAAGATAGAAATTAAGATTAAGGAAGAGATTAAGATAGAAAATACAGTGAATCTCAGCAAAAGTTAAAAATGTGTTTTGTGAAACTTGTTTCAGTCTCTATCTCTACATATTTATGCACTGAGTTGCTAGACTGAATATATTTCTTACTCTAGGTCCTGGCCAAAAAGGTTGGAAAGTCAGACTCTTCTCTACTAAGAATTGTTCAATGTTCTCAGTGGTCTACAGAAAAAAATTAACAAAGAATTCCAACTCTTTCACATCTAGGGCTGGGATTGTTCCCCAAATCTACAATTCACTTCTGCAACTTTATGCTAGGCTGTAACTTTTCAACTTACTGTCCTCTCAACTTTCGCTCATCTCGATGCACATGCTCCACGGTACCCTTTACTCCTAATGCCTCCTGTCTTTTGTAGTTTCAAGATCTGCTCTCCTTCAGAGACCATTCAAGCCTTTTCACCCATAGGTTCTCCATCTCTTCCCATCACTCACCTCTTCCTTGTGATACCACCCATTTCCATTTCTTAGCTCTCCAATTGTCTCTTCTCCATATCTGCCTCCTATCACACTCCACTCCTACGTTTTCAGCAATGTCTTCTCCCTCCCTGTGTCTGCCTCCCTCTCCCTGTTACTTTCCTCTTGGCATCTGCCTTCTAGCTCATCATCTTCTCATTGGCCTGCTTTTGTTTTGTTTCTTCTGGTTTCTTGTATGTATCTCTAGTCTCCCCACTTGACTGAAAGCAACTCGAGCCCAGGGACTCAAATATCCCCATGATGTTTGGCACAGTGAAAGGCATCTAATAGGTGCTCAGTAAAAATGTCTTGAATCAATCAGTCAATCATCAATCCCTCCTTTCCACTGAAACTCTACCATATTCACTCCAGGATTTTTCTCTTAGATGCAATATTTTGTGTCTGAAATGACTTTGCTTTTCTAAAGCTCTCTCATATTTATTACCTCATTTGATCTTATCTACAAGGATTTGGTTAAGTAGGCATGGGTTATGGTACTCATTCTTGAGAGATGAGATGATTGAGTCTTAAAGAGGTTCACAGCAGTGATGTGGCTTATCAGTGATGTCCCCAGGACCAGAACCCAGGATATATCCTATTCTGTGCCATCATCCTCTTCCAATGTAAACTTGACAACAATAATCACACAATAAAACAAGGGGCTGGCTCCATGCAAAATATTGTGTATGGAGAAGAAAGCCAAAGAAATAGTCTCAATGCATAAACTCTGTTTCTTATGGAGTAAGAATTTGAATACCTTGCATTAAGGCCAAAATTCTAGGAATCATTTTTGGTTGTGTAATTGTGCTTGAATTCTAGTGATGCCACAGTAAATGGGAAGAAATGCACTATCTGTCTATAGAGGATGTGTTGCTTCCAACTGTCAGGTTGACAAACTTTTCATTAATCTCATCCTGACAATTAGCTGAGACTCTGTACAGAGTTACAACTAAGAACCAAGCTCTCTTTCTGGTTAATTTGTTACTTTGTTTCTTACCAAGCTGTTCTCCTAAATGTCGGCCTCTCTCGGTTGAGATGACCCGCTCGTCTTCCATGTCACACTTGTTCCCAACCAGAATAACCTGGGCATTATCCCAAGAGTATGTTTTGATTTGAGTTGACCTAAAAGAAAAGGAACAAGCACAAAATAATCAGAAGAAGAACAGCATAAAATGAAGAAGAAATATATTCCACAGATGATCATAACAGCAAAAAAAAAAAAAAAAAAATGAAGCCCAAATAAATGCTTGACATTTAGAATTAATTAGTTCAGTGCAATTTCACCTTTCAGATACTCATCAGAGATTGCATGAGTCAAAAATCAAGGGAATGCTGGTGGTGTACTAAGAACTCTTTTGTATTTGATGAGATTAATACTACTACTGCTTCTTCTTTTCTCTCCTATATGCCCACCTTAGGTTATACCTTTACAGCTAGGGTAGCCAACCATTCTGGTTTGCCCAAGACTTTCCAAGTTTCAGCAGTAACAGTCCCATGTCCTAAGAAACTCCTCGGTTCCAGGAAAACTTAGGTAACAAGTAAATCTATTTACAACCCCTCACACAAAAACATTATTTTCCTTTATCATAATAACTACTCGAAGAGCTAAGGCAATTAGGGCTTAGGAACTCCGGGGAATGATAATTTTAAGAAAAAGGAAGCATGAGCAATGATATACTCATACCTTACATTTCTAAGAGAAAAATGCCATGTTGACTAGAAGCAAGATAATAATACAATGAGCTGGCATTTTAAGTTGCTATAAATGGGGTATGTTGAATTTAGAATAAGCCTCCAGTATGGATAATGATGCAAAAAACCAACTTTTGATTTTGAAAATTAGATGATAATTAAAATAGTTTATATTTGTAGGTATTGTCCTAAAAGCTTTACATATGCTACATTAATTTAATCTTTATACTAACTCAAGGGACATATGAGCACCCCCATTTTACAGTTGAGGAATTAAGTAAATAATTTGCCCAAGATCATTCAGCTGGTGAAGTGGCAGATCTGGGAATGACACCTGGGCAATACGGCTCTCAAGCCTGTGCTCCTAAACATGTTTCCATACTATTCATTAAAAGTTTGAGAAGCGAGGTTCTAGTCTAGTGCATTTACTGTCATCCAGAGAGAAAGCTAAGAGGAAGCCAATTCTTTGATCCTCCCTTCATGTTGGCCATGTTCTTATTTGAGAACAATAGTCTAAGATAAGTGGAAAAGACACATGGCCCAGTGAGTGGTCAGAAGAGGAATACTGAAATGTTGGAAATCCAAACACATGATTAAAGTTTGAAGGAATATATTTGCAGTATTAAAAGAGAACAATTGTCAAGTCCTTCAGGATTTTTGAATAGAAAATAGTGATGAGCTATTCTCAGTTTGAAGACAGAATAAAAAACAGCTTTAAACTGCAGCAGGAGAACTTTCAATGAGATATAATCACTGCTTCTCCCTCCTGAGAAAAAAGGAAAGAGCTAAGAGGCACGTAGGGTTTTATTCCAGAATATTCCCCTGAACCAAGTACATACAGGTTTTCAAATGAGATTCAAGTGTCTGATGAAATATACTTTTTTTTTTTTTTTTTTTGAGACAGAGTCTCACTCTATTGCTCAGGCTAGAGTGCCATGGCATTAGCTTAGCTCACAGCAACCTCAAACTACTGGGCTCAAGCAATCCTTCTGCCTCAGCCTCCTGAGTAGTAGCTGGAACTACAGGCATGTGCCTCCATGCCCAGCTAATTTTTATATACATATATTTTTAGTTGTCCAGCTAATTTCCTTCTATTTTTTTAGTAGAGACAGGGTCTTGCTCTTGCTCAGGCTGGTCTCCAACTCCTGAGCTCAAACGATCCACCCTCCTTGGCCTCCCAGAGTGCTAGGATTACAGGCATGAGCCACCACACCCGGCCTGAAATATACTGTTGATTTTATCTGGACATCTCAGAGACACAGTATATTATTTTAGAAAAATCGGGGAGATATGACCTTTCTAATTCTGATACCTAAGTTAATATTATATTCATTTAGCAACAGTGAGATTCAGCATGTATCCATGGCCTGGAGAAATAAAGATAGAAATTCTAAGCTCTGTATCTCTTCCTCACTGCATCTTATGTGTGGAGTATGTGAACCAATGATGAACTCATAGTGAATTAAGGTGTAAAAAAAATCCCACACTTGGACATACCTTGAATCTCAAATGTTGTATATTTTCACAAAGAAAGTCCAAAGTTTCTTTTAAAGAATCTCAAATCTGATATTTCCTTATATAATTTTCTTTCCCTTATCCCTCTGTTCCTATAGGCTTTACAAGCCAACGGCTAGCCTGAACTTGGAAGGGCCCTTGGAAGAGAGTCCTTATATTAATGGAGAAAGTTCTAATCCTGATCGCACAGCCAGAAATCAGATACCCAGAAAGAGATTAGTGATGGAAGTTCACAAAAGAGTGTCACAGCTGTGTAAGGAAGGAGCTGGGGCCAGAGTGCAAATGATAGGGCTTACTGAGTTTCCTGAGGACAAAGACTTACTTGAGGAAATTTAGCATTCCTCTGACCTGGGCTAACTCATCTTGCTGTAGCCCTGGCTGTATAAACTCAACCCAGCATGTTCTGCTTATTTATTTATATTTCAGAATATTATAGGAGTATAGACACTTTGGTTACATAAATTGCCTTTGCACTGCCTGACAAGCATGCCCATCCCCCAGACCACGTGTGCTGCATCCGTTAGGTGTGGATTTACCCATGCCCTCCTCCCCCCTCCCACCTGCCCGGCACCTGAAGAATGTTACTTCCCATATGTGCAGATGAGTGTTGATAAATTAGTACCAATTTAATGGTAAGTACATGTGGTGCTTGTTTTTCCATTCTTGTATGTACTTTTGTGAAGGTCAGGAAGGTACATAACTCAGCATCCACTAGCTGATTAGGGTCCATTAGCCAAGTTAATGGAATGCATACTTTTACCATTCAACACATTGGACTATATTAGTTCTATTACCATGATAAGTCAGGGGGTCTTAGGCTACTGTGATAGATTACATATTTATGCATATACAACATTTTCCTCAACAATTTATAAAAACATATGAAAAGAAGAACATGGTTTTTTTGGCCATGACAATATCAGAACCATTCCTCTTCCCATTTGTTTTTATATGAGAAATATTTTAATGTAACTTCCTCTAATGTTCTAAATTGTCAAGAAAATGACATAAAATGAACACTTTCTACAATTACCAGGGAATTATAAAGAATCATTATCTTGAAAGCTTAGAGAGCCAAGGGAGACCAGCTTTCTTTTTAATGAAATAAAAATTGCAGTCCTGGGGCATCTGTGCTGAGGTGAACAAAAGATTGATTTGACATCAGAGTTGGTTAATTTTATGATTGAAATCAGAGTTGCAAATGCTCAGTGTTTGGCTTTAGTTTTGATTGCTTTGGACTTCCTGATGTTGTTCTCCATCAACAGAGCAGAGAAGGTAACTTTAGGCACAGTACCACCTTCAAAAACAAGGGATCAGAACAACCCTGGTTGATTCATGAATTACCACGTACCATAGAATCTAGATGACATAAATTATAATATAAAAATTAGTTTATGTCAGTCAAGAACAAAAAGAAGGTAGCAAATTAAACTACGTCATAATATCTTAACAATAGCCCTGCTTGACACATGCCAATCACTTCAGCTTCTTGTTGCTTTGAAATTTCTTTCATGTATTCTGAAAGATTTAGAACTCTTTTTTGCCTTTAGTTGCTTTGCTTAGTGCATGATAATCATGTCATGCCTATTTCAATAATAAAAGTTAACATACTTTATCTGCTCATATCTTTTTTCTTAGGTCCTGTAGAGCAGCAGGCTGTTGCTTTGTAAGAAAATATAAAATGAAGGTCATTACTATAAAAAGAGTATTCACATCAGTAATATCAAATTTATACCTCTTTCTGCATACACAATAACTTTCTATGCATGTATCAACAATTGCATTACTCAATTGAGGTAAAGCCAATATGAGCAGCTATGACCAAGTTAGTGCATGTACAAGCAATGAAATCTACATTTTGTTCTGCTGCAGTGATCATAAGCCATTGGCAATAAGACACATAGCAATGTCAAAGATTTAAAATATGAAAACTTGTGCTTTTTAGAATCTGTACAATGCTATTGTGTTCTTGATTTCTTTTATGTATGAAGATCTAAGTTGAAATAAGTAAGAGCTTGAATTATTCTCTTAACTCAGGAGAATTTCGAGATAAGGAAGTATAAACCCCAAAAGTTTAGAAAGACTCAGAATTGTGCATTTTTCATCTACACTTTAAGGTCAGAAGAATGTTGGGATAGTAATTCAATTCCCATCCCTTCCAACTCAGAATCATAACAATTTATTCACCCAGTTTGAGAGAAGGTTCTAATGCTAAGTGAATTATGGGGGAGTCATTCTGAATTCTTTAGCATTAGTATCTTCATATGTAACATGAGGCTACCATATTTTTTACTTACTCTAGGGCTGTTGTAGGCCAAAGAGGATTTTAGGTAGGGCTGACATCTTTTCACAAATAAAACACATTAGTCTTAGCTGGGGCAGAAAGCTGCTCCTCTCCCCAAATTTAGCTCAACTCATCCTTTCTAATACCTATAATCTAAACAATAATTGGAATGTTTTCATAAAAGAATCTCAGATTTTGTCTTTAGTTCATACCTCCAGACTGAAGTTTTACATAAGTAAATTTTTAACTGGGAGAAAATGGCCTTCCTCTGGTATATCTATTAGTGGTAGAGCACATGTTTGTTGAATAAATCCTTCTTTCATGTGGTATTTATATGTGTTTACTTTTTTGACCATTTTCTGTATTTTGTAAAAATTTCTTATGGGGGGATGAGTTTCCAATCACCACATTAGAGGGACTATCACTTATAGAGAGTGGTGTCGCCACGTAATATACATGTAAAAAGATGATTTATTTCTGAATCTCTGCAGAAGATCCTTTGGGATTCTCTGTTAATTTCCACAAGATTAATGGAATCAGGAGCCATATGCTGGTCACCATGGTTACTCTTCAAACGGCAGTTAACTCAGACCTTACCCCAGTACCAGACCATACTTACTAAAAAACCTGTTATTTAACTATTTCACTCAAACAAAATAAAATGAAACAAACACCCCAAACCTTCTCTCAATGTTTATATATAATCTCGAGAGAGAGAGAGAGAGAGGAGGAAGAATAATTTACACCCATTTCAGTTCTTGTCAAATATGAAAGTGGAGTGTTTCAAAAAGGGTGGAGTGAGATGGAGATGAAAAGAGTTTTTGATATATTATGATATTTTACACATAATAACTATACTCTTCACAGACTACAATGATTTAAGTCTGGAGAGCTATAGACAAATAAATCAAATTCCTATCATATCTCTAGAATTCCTTCTCTCCTGTTCTGGGCATATAAGTAATTTTCTATGAGTTCGACCCCTTCTCATAGAGAGTGATGGACTCTTGCTAGTCACGATGTTCTGGGAAACAGTCCTCAAAGCACACCTCAGTGCCCCACAGAGCTATTGTCTCCTGTGTCTGATGTGGGCTGCACGTGGGGAAAATGAGATATGAGAGAGACTGACGCACTCTTCCTCAGCCAGTAAAGCTTGGGTGGATCTTAAGAGCAGCCCGTCTCTAATTCTGGAGGTTAGTGTTTCTCCACTGCACCCATTTCCCTTACTCCCATCAACATTTAGGAACCTTGGCTTTTTGGTGTCACAGCATGCTTCAAGTTTGTAAGGAAGCTTCCCAGCCTGCTATTGTCGATCACATAGGATTGGCCCGGCTGTTATTTTTTTCACTTAATCCAATCCTTTATTTACTCCATTTTTCTCAACCTTCAGAGAGCTTTTAAAAATTATTCCAATTTAGAACAATTAAATTAAAATTTCTAGGAATTTCATGAACGGTATTAAAAACACTCTCCCCAGGTGATTTGTATGTGTAATCAGGGCTGAGCATTATTGGGATGCTCCCCTCCAACTGCTTTTCTTTTTTAGTTTTTATATAATCTATTTTTTTTATTTCCCATCTAACAACACAAAGTATTTGTGGGTGGTTTACAAAGAGACACATAAAATTAAAAATAATTTAAAATGGAAGAGCTGTAGTAAAGCCAAGAACCAGAAATAGGAATGCAGTAAAACCTGATTATTTACATATGCTATAAATGCTAACAATAGGTAGTTTTAGGAAGTTGAAGAGCTAGGTCCTTTCTACATACATTAAGTCATTTAATCTTCTATTAAAGAAATAGGTTTACATTTTTTGGTAAAATTGCTACATTCTCATTAAAACTTCTAACAATAGAGATAAGGAAAAACCATAAATGATCAGAAATCTCACTGTTCCCACTATTAACATATTGGTGAAAATCCAGTGGATTACAGTCCTCACTTAGTCATTACTTTCTTCCCTGTGGGTGGACTACATTTCCCTGCCCCACTGACTTTGGACTTGGCTGAGTGAATTGCTTTGGCCAATGGAGTATAAGGAGATTTGATATGTGCCACGATATGCAATAGGGATCAGAGGTACCATGAGTTTCTATCAACCCTCTTTTGCTCTTGTGCTTCATCATGGGAAGAGCCCATCCCAGAAAGGGTTGCTCTGTCAGCAATGAGAAGCTGTGAGGAGCCCAGCTAAGTTCTTAGCCAAACCTAGAAAAGCCCAGTTTACCATAAAGCCCTTCTTGTGGCCTTGGCTTACCTTTCTGGCTTCTAGCTCCACCTTTTTAGCTTCTAGCTTCATCTCTGGCTCTCCTCCCTCCCTCCCTCCAATTCTGATATGCGCTTATGAATTTCTTTGATTTTCCCATACATGCTGTATTTTTCAGCAAATAAGGGAATATCACAACGGGGTGGTGTCAGGTTTTGTGAGCCTTAAAATTAATAAAAATCTGAGGGCCCGATTTAAGAAAATACTGCAAATTACAAATACAGAATGAGGTACAGGGTATTCTGTGGCAGATGTTGTGCATATTCCCCAGGACTTACCACTTCTGTGCCTACTGGCTGACTTCCAACTGCCAGTATTGGCATCTCTTTGCTCTACAGCTTTTCCCAAAGCAATGGAAAGTCATCAGGGAAGGTCAAATATAATAGGGAAATGACATGCCCAGGAGCAGACCTGAGACAATGAATAACAAGAGTTGGTGTATAAATACCCCAGCTCCCTTTCTCCTCAGGTTGTTACCACACCAATTCCCAGAGTTTTTAAGCAGGATTAAGCTCTAGTTACCATAATGGTGGTTGGCTTGAAAACACACCTTTTCAAGTTTGTAAGGAATCTTCCCAACTTGCTATTGTTGATCACATAGGAATGACCCGGCTGTTATTTTTTTCATGTAATCCAATCATTTATTTACTCCATTTTTCTCAACCTTCAGAGAGCTTTTAACAATTATCACAATTTAGAACAATTCAATTAGAATCTCTAGGGATTCCAGGAGCCGGTATGAAAAACACTTTCTCCAGGTGATTTGTATGTGTAATCAGGGCCAATCATTCCTGGGTTGATTCCCTCCAACTGCAGGCTATCTTCCCTTTCACAGCTCACCTCCCCTCTCCCTGGATATTTCTTGCATTTTCCAAATAAACTATTTGTGTGCAAATTCCTGTCTCAGAGCCTGCTCTGGGGAGTCCTGCTAAGGCACTTAGAGAAGTTTGTCCTAGTAAGGGGCCCAAGTTTAACAGTGGTCTGGAGCTTGCAGCTCAAAAGCATTGATTGATAAATAATTTTTTCCTTTCTTCAAAGAGCCAGTTTACTTGTACACCACTGAATTTAAGCTTCATTGGCTTCGTACGAAATCACCTGTAGCCATCACCTGTGCCATTTATGGCCCCATGTGTCAGGCTCTCATTCTCTTCCAGCTGGTCTCAGCACACATACCTCTCTGGGTTAGGTGCCCTCGTGTGGGCCCACCTATGGCCCACATCACTCACTATGGCTTCTTCTCTTATCTCTATTCTCCTAGACTATAGGGACTATGCGGGTAGATCCTTCAAGTGTTTGTTCTCTATCATGTCTCCAGCATTCAGCAAAATATGTGGCATATAGAAGGTACTCAAACAGTAACTTTGAATTAGTGATGGAATAAGGGAGTGAATGATAGACTGAATGCGACAAAAATGTCTAAGAAGGTTAGGTAATTCAGAACATAAGCATAAAAACAAAAATAGCACAGGAGGAAAACCACCATCTTTTGTGATATCAATGCCCCACTTTTAGGATGAGGTGCTGGCAGGTTCTTCCATAGAACCTTTTATACCTGACAGTGTCCATGGTAAGGGAAGGCAAGTGTGCCACCCCCTACCCAAGAGCTGCAAAGGCCACTGGGGTGACCAGCTATTCATTACAGCCTGGAGAAGTCCTTACGGATCCAGCACCAATAGTCGGATGAGGACACCTCAGGAGCAACTTAGCACCTCAGCATAGTGGGGTAGTTGCTTTGGAGGTGCCCTAGTCTAACTTCTTTATTTTGCAGACAAATCTGAGATTCCAAATGTGAAGTGACTTGACTTAGGTGGCACAACTACCTTGTAGCCAATGTGGGTCACATCCCAAGGCTCCCCAGCAATGCTCTTCTACAACATGCTGTCTGCTTTCATAGGGAGGGAAAATGACTACATTTTACTGAATGTGGAACTTGGTAAGAAATTCATATCCTAAATATTTGGTTATCTTTAAAATAAAAAATAATGTATCTCCTAGAAAAATGAAAAAAAAAATCATTGAATTGGGAATGAGTAGAACTGGATGTGCTGGAAGAATCTGTTTGAGCTGCCTTTCTGCAATAAGTCTGTTGCTGAGAGCCAATACTGAGAATTTATTTAAAGAATTCAAGAAGTTGCCTTCTCTTCATCTTATTTTTTTTATTTTTTTTGGGATAGTCTCACTCTGTTGCCCGGCTAGAATGCTGTGGCATCAGCCTAGCTCACAGCAACCTCAAACTCCTGGGCTCAAGCGATCCTCCTGCCTCAGCCTCCCAAGTAGCTGGGACTACAGGCATGCGCCACCATGCCCGGCTAATTTTTCTATATATTTTTAGTTGGCCAATTAACTTTCTATTTTTAGTAGAGACAGGGTGTCACTCTTGCTCAGGCTGGTTCTGAACTCCTGACCTTGAGCTATCCGCCTGCCTCAGCCTCCCAGAGTGCTAGGATTACAGGCGTGAACCACCACACCCAGCCAAGAAGTAGTCTTCTCGATCCACATGGTCCTGAAACTACCTTGCAGCACTTTTGATTCTGCGTTGTTAGCCTAAATCTAACCTTAGACCCATTTCCATCATGCCTTTTTTTATAACTTCTGTTCTCATTTTAATTTCATAAAATGTCAAATTCTATTTTTTGAAACCATATGTGTGATGGAAACAATTGGACATCTCTTTTCTTCTATGCAAGAGAAGAAAAATCAGCTACAACTAGGTTAAGTAAGGATCAGCCTTCTGGACAACAAAGAGAGAGGAATGGAAGTCTGACCTAGAAAAGGGTAAGATGTTCCTCACTGAACAACGCCTGGATTATTCTTCTACGAAGGGCAAGGCCAAAGGCATGTTAATAGAAATATCTGTTCCTCAAGTCAGACAAGATTGTATTGTCCCCAGGGGAAGTAATGGTTTCTGGCAAGATGGGCTTGCTTCTTGGATTAATGGTAAGGTAATCAGACTTGCTGAAAGGGAAGCTGAACTTAGAATACAGAACTGGCATTGTCCTCACCCAGGTACCAGAATCTTCTCCTTTCCTTCATAATCCTACTGGCTAAGCAGAGGAGAAGCTCCATACACATTCAGCCAATGGTTAAGCACTGAGGTTTGTAAGATATTAAGACAGAACCAAGGAGGAAGGAGCTTCCTCCTCCTCCTTCTATAGTTTCCAAGGAGAAGAAGTAGGATCATGAGTTTGTGGAACTTTGGAAAAGTTCAGGAAAAGGAGAAGAGGGTATTAAGAGGAGGTAAAGAGAACAAAAAGAGAAATACCACTCAGGCCTTTTGAAGCCTAGGACTGTGAAGCCTCCCTTCTAGGCAAGGAAATAAGTACATTGGATAAAGTTATATCCTCTATTCTTCTAACATTAGACTACTCTTTTAAAGTGGGCAAGAAAGATGCCTGGGAGTCCTGTCTAGCACACACCTTTCGAGGTTATTTCTGCTTTTCATTATCTTTGCTATTTTACAACTCCATAAGAGGTAGAAAAGTAATAATAACACAAACGAGCTCTTGCTGATAGAAAGAAATGCAAATGATTGTGTCTGGTGGGATGCAATTGATTATTGCCCCATGGATATTAACCCGTTTTGCAACTCTTGTGAATGTCTCAGTATTTCTGATTGCCTCTAAGTGTGCATTCATTGAATATTCCCTTGAGCCTGTGCAACATCTTACTGGTTCCATCTTTAAGTCCTGAGTTAAATAGTATCTTTGACATGGGTTTATTTTATATTTGGATAAAAGTTGCATTCTACCTTACATTTTAAAAAATTAGCCATAACAACTTAACAATACCATCTGATGGAAAGAAGGCATGTGTTTGGAATGATGAGGCAACCTTTCTATGAGAAAGGGCAGTTAGGCACTGTGACCACAGTAGAGATGCCAATCATCAGCACGGGTACAGACCTCCCAGAGGACAGCAGTGACAAACACTTCCAGTCATGAATGTCACACTGGATGCCTGAAGTGTCCTGTCACATTAGCAAGGAGTACCTTCTGAGGTTAGGAAGCCCCTCACCCTTGCTGACCCACACCTGACATAATGGAGTACTTGTCACCCTGGTTGGAGTCAGTGTGGAGAAATAATCAAATATATAATAATTACATATATAGTATGTAAATGCAAACATATAATAAATAATAATAAAACAGTAGCTTCATTTATTAAACCCTTGCTTTGTGCCAGGCAATGTGCTAAGTGCTTTACTTTTATTATTTTATTTAATTCTTACAATAATCTTGTAAGGTAGAGACTATTGTTTTCCCATTTTGCAGATAAAGACACTATAAAATGAAGACTTATTTAGGATAAGTTACCAGAAACACTGAGGTAATATATAATGGAATTGGAATACAAACCATTACAATGGAGTAGGAGCTCAAAGTCCGGAGTTCTAGATTTTGTACCTAATGAGGAAAACCAGAGCTATTTTCTCAGCTTTTCTGAATCTCTGCTTCCTTTGCTATGAGAGAAAACAACAAAGCCTACACATCATCTGGCCAGATTTTTTTGAGGATCAAATGAGAAAATGTCCATTGAAGAGTTTTGAAAACCACAGAGCATTACATGAATGGAAGACATTAGTATTACTGGTAAACTGATATCATTAGGTATCCAAGTGGCAGTGACACACATTATTTCAAAACCATTCCCTAAACAATTCTCATTGTGATTTTTTCCTTGCTGTTTTGTAATCCTTAATTAGAAAAAGTTTGAAGTGGGAACAGACCCAAAACAGAACGCTATCTGATTCTATTTCAACTGAACAAATGCATTGTCAGGCTTTCTTCAAGGAGCGGGGAAGACAGCAGTAAAGAAGAAAGATCCGTTCTCTGCTCTCAGGGAGCTTGCCGTCTGGCTGCACACTCTGATGTTGCAAATATGCTCCATTCAATTCAGCAAGTGTTTATTAAACAAATACTCTGCACAAGACACAGGTGTCCACACCATATGGTATTGCTTTCAAACTTCAGCAGGCATTTGAATCACCTGGAAAGTTTACTCAAACAGATTCTTGCACTCCACCCCTAGAAATTCTGAGTGAGGAAGTCTGGGGTGGGCCTGAGATTCTGCTTTTGTAACAAGCACGCAGGTCATGACGATGCAGCTGATTTTCAGACCTCTCTTCAAGTGGCATCCAATAGGGACAGAAGCAAGCAGGGCGTGGCCCCTGTCTTCAGGCTGCTGTGCTCACTAGAGAGAGAGTCTAATTTGAAAAGTTGATGGTAAATGGGCAGAGTAAGCAAGGGGTCGCTTTCAGTTAGAAACTTGTGGTGACATTCCAACCACCTGGGGAGTGGGACAGGGAAGGGATGAGGGGCAGTGAAGGGGGCAGGGCTTTAGGCTGTGCAACTCCTTCCACCCCATTTTATGACTCCAGGCTCTTTCTCTTTGCCTAAACAAATGGTCATATATAGGTTTTTTAAGAGGCAGCTTTTTTTTCCCCCCTGTTTGCTACAAAAGAAGGATAGAAGTAGTAAAGCTTCCTCTCTATGACCCTCTTACTACTTGTTTTTGCTGGGCCCAGAAAGTCAGTCATTTGAAATGAGAAAACATAATCATGAGTCTTCAAGTATTCGTAAGTCTCAGGTCAGGTTTAATCTCCATGTCAGGGAGATGTGTAGACTGCCACAGAAGATTGTGGGTGTTGGCGTGGGGCTGGGGGTCTCAGGGGGTGGGGAAGAGCTGGAGGCTTTCAGAGGGGCTGAAGGGTTAGGCCAGGTTGGGGCATTGTATCTGGCAACTGCGATGCCTCCTGCCTGGCAACGGAGAGTGGGCAGCTCTGAGGTTTGGTCTTGGGGCCTGCATCTCAGTGCTCCCCTTCTGTGAGTTTGGCTCAGCCGGCCCTGGGGTAAGGTGAGGAAAGGGGCAGGTGTAGGTAGGGGCTGTCCCAGCCAGTGTTGTGTCTGGGAAAGGAGAGGAGGGGAGGAGAATGATTAGCAGGGAGGCAAGGAAAGATTATCCTCAGGGCCAAGCAATGGACTCACTGTCCTTTCCTAGGCCTTAGGTTTTGGTACAACAGGTTTGGAAGAGCCAGAGCTACCTACTGTCTTTCAACACTACATTTGCCTTTTAATCCCTCCTGTTAAGTGTTTCTGCAGCATTTTTCTATTGATTGTCATAAAAATCACTGTAAAATCATCTTTCTCTCTGTCTCTCTCTCTCACACACACACACATTCTAACCTTTAAAATGACAGTGTTTTTCAAATGAACCAGAGCAAAGAGGTTCTGTCATTGCAGAGAATTCTGGCCTCAGGAAACCAGAAAGTACGAAAAGGCCAAGCTCGACAGTTGCCATTTGCCCTTGGTTGCAGAAAGTAATTGCTGTTCAGTCTTTCAGGTCTCACATCAAATAGTGCATCTGTGATGGGATCAGCTGTGGGTTGTGCGTGCAAGCCGCAGCACTTCTGCTAATACACCTTATTGCTCAGTGGACAAGCGGTTCATTAAACCTCATGCTCAGTTCAGATGCTCAAATTAAGTTCTGGTCTCATGCCTCTGTGTGATCAGAATGATCCATGTTCACACCACATTCCTTAAAGGCAGATGAGGCTAAAATGCTGTAAAATATGTACCATTTTGGAGAGGGGACATTCTAGAAGTCAACCCTTAAAATCAGTGAGGAAGGCAGTCTACAACTGATGTCTAAGGGCAGTACATCAACTAACAGGAGATGCATGCCATGCATATATTACCATCCATTCTTTTTTTGAGACAGAGTCTCACTTTGTTGTCCAGGCTAGAGTGAGTGCCGTGGCTTCAGCCTAGCTCACAGCAACCTCAAACTCCTGGGCTCAAGCGATCCTACTGCCTCAGCCTCCCGAGTAGCTGGGACTACAGGCATGTGCCACCATGCCCGGCTAATTTTTTATATATATATATATCAGTTGGCCAATTAATTTCTTTCTATTTATAGTAGAGACGGGGTCTTGCTCTTGCTCAGGCTGGTTTTGAACTCCTGACCTCGAGCAATCTGCCCACCTCGGCCTCCCAGAGAGCTAGGATTACAGGCGTGAGCCACCATGCCGGCCACCATCCGTTCTTGAAGTACACATGTGCCCTTTTATTACTGCTTTAGAAGAAACTATCCAATATATTACCAAGCTGTTGAGAAGATCATATTAACTAGTAGTGATCACATCTCAAATTAAGACAAAACCAAACTAAACAAAAACAAAGTAACTTCTAAGAAATCACACAGGGAGAAAGCACACAGAGGCCTTTTGTACCAACAGAAGCACTTTTGCTTCTTGATCAGTGCTGTCTAGATCTCGGTCGTTTGTCTATTTGCTCCTCAGTATGATTTTCATCCTCCCCTTGCTGTGTGGCAGGAAGCTGGCCCGTGTTTTCCTGGCTGTCTTGCTGGTTTCTGATGGCAGACAGGCAGGGGACGGGAGAAAGGAAGGAGGGGGAGAAGCTGAGTGTTTCTCGCCCTGCTTGGCTTTCAGCTCCTCTCCAGGAGGGGCAACAGCTCTGTCATTTTGGCTTTTGCTAGGAGGCTGCAACAGCCTGTGGGCTCTAGGAACACTACGAACATCTAGGTTGTTTATTTCTCCACCTATTGCAGGGGCTTCATCTGTCACAAGCAGTTTAAAATGGAAGAATAGTAAATAACAAAGTTCATATAACTAGAGGGTCTCCCATTATAATTTACTCCAGAAAGATCAATTTTAGCTAAATGGATATATGCTGTCAGTTATGGGAATGTATAAGGTTGCATAACTAGGCTGTAGTTAAGATGCAGTATGTCTTAGTCATCTCAGGTTGCTATAACAAAATATCATACACTGGGTGGCTTAAGCAACAGAAATTTATTTTTCTCAGTTTGGAGTCTGGGGAGTCTAAGATCAAGGTGTCTGCCTATTCATTCTTAGTGAGGGCTCTCTGCCTGGTTTGGAGAGAAATGCCTTCTTGCATCCTCACATGGTAGAGAGATTTCTCTTGTGTGTTTTCTTATAAGGGTACTAACCCCACAATGGTTGGGGCCCACCCACATGACCTCAACTAAACCTAATCACCTCCCCCAGGCTCACCTCCTCCTACCAAAACACTGGGAATTATGGTTTCGACATATGAATTGGGCAGGGGAGGGAGGTATAACCCTGAACTCATTTTCAAGGTCAGTGAGAGGCAGTTAAGAATTTGAGAAATTTCCCATAAAGTCTAAAATTTTTATATTGCTTTTTCCTACCTAGAACTAACTTTAAAAAATGCTAAGAATCAAAGATCATCTATTTCTTATTTTTTTAGTTTGTGTTTCTACTAAGTTTTTTTCCTGAGTAAAAGAGCTTTCAAACCTAGAAATCCATTTTTCTTTTATTGACGTTCTGCCTCCAAGGGGGCTTCAGGCACAAATTCTTCAGGGATATTTTAAAGTCAAAGTATATTTTTCGGGGACAGCCATAGATCTCCAGGGATGTCCTTCTATTCCTATCTGAGAAGTAGTAGTTTTTGGTCATAATTACTTATTTTAAACGCAAAATAAGTTATTTTGCCCACAAAATTTAATATTCCCTTTCATTCATAGAGTTTTCCAGCTACACTGAACATCAGCATTCCTTGGGTACATCCCATACCTTGAGTTTTCTGAGTTTTTGCCCTTGGGGCCACTAATGCTAGAATGTCTTTTGCTAGAGAAGCTAGAAGCATTATCCATCTCATATTAAAGAAAGTGCACAGAGGATAAAGAAAGCCATGACCACCAAATTTGGTACATGGAATTAGAATTAGCCAGATGTTTGCTCTGCAAATAGAATTTTATGAACCTCATTGTTGAAATGCTAAGTCAAGAGAGCAAGGGAGTTAATTATGTTGCTAATAGTAAGGGAAGCTATAACATCCTCCGTGGTTATGGCTAGACATGTTATTAAATGTCATAATAGTTCAAATAAAAGCAAACCACATGGAACAAATAAGAAAGAGTATCTACCATGTAGCAGAGAATAATTCAGTGAACACAAAGGTTTTCAAAACCGTTAGGTTTAAGTTTGAATCAAATACAAATTAAATAAATATGAGTAACATCTCATCAAAGTAATTCTATTCATCTCATTATAAATTACTTAATGGTGTTACAAATCAAAGAAATTGGAAATTGAAAAGAACTCTTTGGCCATTTAATTTAGCTGCCTGTCTGCATAAGATTTGCCCAATGGGTTTACTTATTAGATCAACCTAAAATAATGAGTGGGGGTAGATAGTTCAATAATCTGATTGAAAATGTTAGTTTTATTTCCTGAAACAAATATCTACTTTTCTTGTCTTTAATTTTATGTTTGAGGAGTTGGTTTTCTCCTTTGGAGTCAGGCAAGAATATTTATTCTTTCTGCAGCTTTCCTCTGTGTACTATGTCAAATTCTCAAGAAATGCTGTATAATGTTTTGTCATTTCACAACTCATTTGTTTTGCTTGTACCCAACTAAAGTCATTTCAGATATGTCAGTTAACACTAAAGTTTTAGAATTTTGAAGATATTTATTTTGCTTAACAGAGTGCATAATTTTCTGCATTTATCATTATTTATATCTTCTTAAAATTTTATTTTTGTCTTCTTTTTTCATTTATTTCATTGGACAGTACCTATTGTGCTATGGACTGAATTTTATGTTCCTCTTCCCCAAATGCATATGTTGAAGCCCTAATCCCCAGTGTGATAGTATGTGGAGGTGAGCCTTTGGAGGTAATTAGGTTTAGATGAGGTCATGTGAGTGAGCCCCAACCATTGTGGGATTAGTAGTACTCTTATAAGAAGAGACACAAGAGAAACCTCTCTACCATGTAAGGATGCAAAAAGGCATTTCTCTGCAAACTCAGAAGACAGCCCTCCCCAAGAATGAATCAACAGGCACCTTGATCTTAGACTCCCCAGACTCCAAACTGAGAGAAATAAATTTCTGTTGCTGAAGCCACCCAGTCTACAATATTTTGTTATAGCAACCTGAGCTAAGATGCACTGCATCTTAACTACAACTTAGTATGCAGCTTTCAGTATTCTCGTGGCTTACAATAAATATATATCCATTTAGTTAAAACTGATCTTTCTGAAGTAGATAGATTACAATGAGATAACCTCCTTTTATATGAACTCTCTGTACGGAGACAGATCACCCTCACTCAGAAGGGTCCCATTCCCACCTGCAGTGACCTTTCAGGGCATGATGCCTTTTTGTCTGACATGCTGCTTGCTGTCTTAAAAACATATGTCACCCCAGAAAAAGAAAGAAGCCGCAAGTGTCTAGTGGATTCGCATGCCTATTTTCCATGAACATTTGAGATACAAATTAAAGTAAGTTTTTCTGAAAGGAAAGTGACCACTCTAATAGCCAAACATGAATTCCCTTTATTTTCCCATTCTGCAGAAGAAAAGAGATGATGATATTACTAGTAGGTCATTCTGGCTGGTTAGAAAATATCACTATTCAAATCTTGCTAAGACATCCATGCATTGCCAGTTCCTCCTCTCTGTTGGTGCCTCTTCACTCCACCACCTATGTGACATTGACACTGGCATACAAGGTGGTTGGTTTCTGCCCAGCGAGTCCCTTGCAATGGAAGCTGTGGTTTATTTGAGTGGGTTTGGGCCAAAGGTAGCAGTATTGATTTTGGCCACATTCTTCTATTTGGCAAATACAAGCAATGGGTTCCCATCCACTGATTCTAACACAGTGGTTCTTGACTGGGGGTGATTTTGTGTCCGAGGTGACATCTGGCATTGTCTGCAGACATTTTTTATTGTGATGACTGGGGGATGGAGATGCTACCGGCACGTAGTAGATAGAGGCCAGAGATGCTGCTAAATATCCTTCAGTACACAGGACATCTGCCCACTTTTCCCAACAAAAAATTATCTGGCCCCAAATGTCAATAATGCCATGCTTGAGAAACCTGGTTCCAACAGAACCAAGGGATTTCTTTTCTTAAATAATCATGTATCTAGCGAGCTTGTGCTCCACCTTGGTATGAAGTAGGAGTGATAGAGTTTCACTAGTTCAAATGAATTCAAGGTAGCTACTTAGGTTGTCTTAAAGAGGCACAAACCAGCAAGCAATAAATGAACACTTATAGCTATTGCTCATTTCGCAAGTAAAAAAGACTTACATTCAAAATATCATAGTGACTAGAGTTTTTAAAAGGTAGGATGAATTTTGGGGGGAGAGATATTTTTCAGATTAAACAAGAACAACAACAAAAACATGTTAACCTTTTTTTTCCTGGGACCACACATGCCTGCAACCATATAGAATAGGTTTAAACTTTACAATTTCCTTCCTGTGGTTTAATCAATTTTCCATATCCTTTTATCACTAAATGTGTCCACCATAATCAGATTTTCACTCAGTCCTTTCTTCCTTTTCTCATCCTAAAATTCACTTATTGGTTGCCTAAGTTCTTTCTCCTCCTTACAATAATACCAATAGCTAACATTTATTGAGCACTTACTATGTGCTCAATATATGCTACCAGGAGATTTTTCCAAGAATTTTACCTATTTGGTCTCAATACTCAGAATAACCCTATGAGATTTGACTGCTGAGTAAAACAAGAAATAAGAAGTTTAAGCATCTTGTCTAGAATTGCAAGACAGTAAGTAGAAGTGTGGGGTACAAACCTAGGGAATTTAGCTCCAAATTCAGCATCTTCATTTTTATGCTAACGTTTGGTATGGAGGATTAGATACTCCCTCTGTCTCTCCTGATATATTAAAATTTTTGTAGGATACAGAGAATTTATCTCCCATCAGGATGATTAAAGGGACAGGAAAAGAAAATAAGAAGGGAGCTAGATAATCCATTTACTAGAAAAACATTTATGTGTTTGAAATTAAATTTTAGAAGTTAGGAACCTGGTTATATATGGGCTTCATATATAGACTCTCCCTCTTCCATGGCCATACTCACCTCCATACACTCTCAGAGCAGAATCATTTCTTGGGGTGATAGGCTTTGTGGTACACTACACATACCTTCCACACCTTTTTCTGCTCAGGCTTAATGCTCACATTACCTTCCTAGGAATGCTTCTTGCTGCTCCCCTGCTCTCCCAGTTACTCATGCTTCCTCAAAGAAGCCCAACTGGGCACATTTTTCTATGTTCTCCACCTGGAATACCATCTCTTTTCTTCCCTCATATTCAAAATTGGTCCATCTATCAAGTTTCACCTTGCTCAAGTGATAGTTCCCACCATCTTGGTTTTTACAGCACTTGCTATCTATACTGCTCATTTAGCTTTCAATTCTAAAAAATATTATTTTGTATTGGTATAAAAGTATTATACATGAGTATATTTTTATTTCTGAGTTATGGAGTTGGATTCTTGAAAATACGGAGGGTATCTTAGATTCTCTGTATTTTCTAAAGCATTTAACAGCAGCCAATCGGTATTTAGCAAATGATTAAATAAATGACTGAATGAATGAGTGTAGTTTGGCGAAAATGGACCATTCTGTTCTGAAATAAAAGCTAGATATCTGCATAAATTAAAACCTAGATAAATTTAGAAATACCTTTGCCTATTCCTAATTTTGAACTTTTTATTAATTGCAATCTTTAGTATATATAAACAACATGGAATATCAGGTATAGGTCATTGGATTATGATTAAAAACAGGGAAATAACCACTCCAAAACATTATCTTTAGACATTGATTAGCATCAAAAACTGATAAAATTTATTTGTATTTTATTTTTTTCATACAGGATTCATAGTTCATGTATTGTGGGTATTCATCTTAGTACCTCCTGCAAGAAGGGATGCTAACTTATTTGAGGACTTGTGTATGAACATCGCTCTGAAGAAAAGCTGCTAGCGTTTTCTTGGTATGTGTAATGTGCATACACACACCCCACTGAGTACTTTTATTCTCTAGCATTCAGGCCAAACCAGCTTTATATTAACATTCTTTCCTAAACTTGCCCTTATTACAAATAAGGTGCTAAAGATGTGTTAGCAATGGTGCTAACTAAGACAAAAACCTCTTTGGGGGTAAGAATGCAACTGTGAACTCATGTGACTGGATGCTCAGTCCTGAGTAGCTTGTTCCTATCCCTTCCTGGGTTGGGAATTTGTCTGCAAAGGAAGAAATCTGAAAGGAACAAGGGCAATTCCTAGGGACTATGCAAGATCAGAGGTCTGGGGGAGGCAATAGGAAAGCAAGCACATAACAAATGAAACCTGATTTTAAATCCTGATTAAAACCCATGGGGCTCCTGGCACCTGAATACGGTGACAAGAAAAACGGCCGGTCAATTGTTTATTGCCAGCCATCCTAGAAAGGAAAGAAAAAAAGTCGATCGTGTTAAGACATGCCACTAATAATTTCCATTGAAGAAATCTACTAACAGATAATGGGAATTAGAGAAAGAACAATTAACTAAAGCTCCTGACAGTTTATAAGAATTTCATGTTTTTAAGAAACCCAAAGAACAGGCTGAATGCTTTTAAAACTCGTTGTTCCAGATGCCTTTACTTTCCTGGTCCTCCAGCTATCTTCTGTCAATCATTTATTCTTTTCAACCCGACTGTATCATAAATCACCCCACCTCAGGTGGTGTAACAGATATGACACTAACAAGGTTCTGGCCCATTTGTAGAAAAGGCTGACCATGAGAAAATGGAATGACATAGACCATCAGTATCCATTTTTATTTTTATAGATATAGAGCTGGTTTTATAAGAAAATTAATTTATTTCTGATAGTGAATAGTACAGGCTTATCTGGTAAGTCTGTTGAATACCTCAGTGGAAGTCCAACTTTGATTCTAGGATACCAAAAAACACCTTTCACTTTTGACAGTCTCTGAAATAAAAATGAAAAGTCATTTGTAATCTTATCAGAGAAAACAAAAAACCTAAACCCTTAGCCTAGTGCAACAAATCTATTTTACTTCATTAACAACTTTTCCCAAAAGTGGAGTTTGTCTGCTTAATGCTTCTGGCCTCAGAAGCCCAGTTGAAAATAGTACAAAAGAATAAGACTCAACAGTGAGAAGTGCAAGTCAGACAGCAGACTGCTAGATATTTCTTCCAAGCCAGTTTTCTTCTTCTTCCTGGGACATGGCCATGAGCTAGAGACACCATGTCTCAGCCTCCGCACTAGATATGGCTACAGTAACTAGGCTCCGGTCAATGGAATAAGAGCAGAATGGATGGGTACACTACTTTTGTCTCACTTTCTCCAAAGGAGGAAAGTGACCTGAACTACCTTGTGTGCCCAAGTTTTCAGGCATGTGGCTAAGGCTATAACTCAGCTTCTACCATGCAGATGAGGTTAACACCCTAGTAAAGACTGTGGTAGCAAATTAGAAGAAGCCTGTGCCCCTGAATGACCTTGTGGAATATCTCCTGGCTTAGTCCAGTCATGCTATTAAGTGAGATAGAATGTAGTGTCTTGTGTCATTTAGCCTTGTATTTTAGGGTCGTTTTTGTTAGAGCAGCTTAGACATTGTATTACCTAATGCAGGATTCTTGTCTAAACCTATGTGAATTCAGCATGTACCTTTATAAGTACCCACTCACTGCTGTATTCCACTCCTGGAACAATCCCTTTGTTCAGATTCTTAGCCCATCAAAGAAGGCTGTAAAATACTTTTTAGGACTCATCTTTTAATAGCTAATTGAATCAAGTCATTAACTAATTACTGACTTCTAAGAACAGTTGTAATTTCTAATATGAACCAGTCTAGTTATTAACATTCTTATGTTAACAGCCACAGTAGTTAGGTATGAGCTGATATTTCTTCCTGCAAGCTCTGCATGTGAGGTTTCTGCATGATTTCTCTGTCCTTTGGGAGTGTGCACACATAGTCACTGCACTATAAATGCATTTGCTCATAAGTACAAACAATAAAGAAACTGGCAGAGGGCCTATTTGTCATCTCTTTGAACTAGGAACTATTGTGGGTTGGTCCATTAGTATGGAAAATGGGTTTCATAACAAATAAGAAAAAGAAGCTCTCTAATTCATAATATTGAGGGGAAGGGAGTTTGGGAGAGTGGCTAAAAGTCAGATTGATTTGGTATAACTAAATGCAGGTTTTGTTTTTTCTTTAACTTTCAAAAGCAGTATTTTTTAATGACTTAGATTTTAAAAATCTACTAAATTTATATTATGCTTTTTTACTTTTATTATTCTAATGATTCATAGAGAAAAAGCATTATATAATGCTTCTCTCAAAAGGAATCATGTACATCAGTTCAGATGCCTGGAGAATAAAATAGAGTGCAGCTCCATGTTTTCTTTGCGGTGGCATGAGGTCAGTAACAGTCACTACAGGACTGACAGCTGGAAAGTTGAAAGCTTGGAAGCCATCAGACTTCTCAGGATTTACCTGAGGAGCAGATTCACTGTGTCCCCAGGCAGGCTTTGCCGGCCCCTGAAACAGCGTCCCTGATGTTATAGTTGCTACATTGTACCATTTTAAGACTCAGCTCTGGGCAAAGCAATGGGGGTCCCCTGAACTGCTGGTCTTCTTACCTCTCTAGAAGGTTGGTCTCTGGCCAGAAAATAGAAGATCTCCTTTCTGAGACTGAGATATTAATTTCAAATCTCATAATTTTTATCATTATATGCACTATGAGTGGGAGATGATCTATGCTGTAGTCTCATGAAAAAGAACATCAGGGTTTTAGAATTTCAAAATCCTCACAGGAACCCAGTCTTTAGTGATTGGCTGGATTTTAATTTTAACTCTGCCTCTAAGGTTCTCCAGATGCTACATGTGAGAAAAGAAAAATAGCTCAGAGCAGTCTGAGCTTTGTGAGGTATGGAAAATTCATCAGGCCCAGACAGACAGGAGTAAGGACTGCTCACACCCATGAGAAGCGGAGCAGTTGTTTAAAGTGTTTTCTTACTGACCAGCTGCCTTACATATTATTTTCATGTCCCTGGAATCTGTGATACAAAGAACAATCACTGTGTGGCCAATCAATAGATTGTTATTTTAATATAAATTCTGGGTAAACAACTTAGAAACTGTCTCTTCTTTTCCTTTAAAAGCCTACTTGCTGCTAACTGGAGTATATACTTGAATCTCTGCTCTGGGGTTACAATCCTTAAGCTTGGCCCAAATAAACTCTCTACTTTATTTTGCCTCAGCTTTTTCCTTTAGGTTTGTCAGGTTTCAGTCTGATATGTCAGTTCTTGGCACACCCATGGCCAAAGAATGACCAGATGTGCCAAAATAAGGCAAGAATGAAAATGCAGTTTATTGAGGAGAAAAAGATAAGAATACAGAGCAAGAGCAAGATATAGGGTGACAGAGCATGGTACATATGCCACAGATGACTACCAGACCCATTGTCACAGCAAAGGGAGAGCAAAAGAAAGGGTACAAAAAGAGGAAATGGCTTATATGGTCTGCATCTTGTTTTATAGTGACCAGATTGGGACCTCCCTTAGTGGCTCAGACATCATCATGGAACCACTTTGATGGGACAGTTGGGAGTTGCATGTGGGTTGTTCTAGGTCAATTTCTGGACTCTATGGCACCTACCCGGCTTGGCCCATAGGCTATTGAGTCCTCTGCATTCTTTTGCAGCTGGCATGCTAAGTTGATTGGCAGATTTGAAGGGTATTCCCTCCTCCCCAGGTATGGCAGTTACTGGGGAGATTAGGGTGGGGCAGGACCAAAATGGGGGCCTTCTTCCCATGTAGGGAAATTTTACCAAAGCAATAGCACCCACTTTTGTCCCTAGGAGACCTGGAATCCCTAGCTATCTACGTATCAGGTTGACTCATGCTTCTGACTCCCATAGTTCTCATGCCATGCTGGCGCCACACAGCCTGAGGCCTCCTGTGTCACCCTGGCATGTGCATCAGATTCCTAGACCACATGACGAAATACTGCACGCTGTAATTCCTCATCAGTGTTCATCATTTCATGCAAACTTGGCCTTGCTCAGGACTGCAGAGGTGATCCTTGGCACACTAATTGAGAGTCCTAACCTTGCAGCTTCTTAACTCAAGCATGTGCTTGTGTATTTGTTTGCTAGAAACCCTCTAAAGTGCAAGAGAGAGAAAACACCCCAATTAAAAAGAAGTGAGAGTTCTAGGGGAAAAAGAGACACACAGCCAATTGCCTCACAGGGGTAGGATATTTCTACGTAAGTCTCTGCCAGGGGCTTCTGCAGCCCCACTGACACTCTGCAGTGTGTCCTGACCCTTGGGAATGCACCCAAAGACACATGAGGGTCTGTGCTGCTAAATACATTGGCTTTGAGAACAACGGTCATCATTCCAGGTGGGAAGAAAATGACAGTGAACTGATACAGTAAGTCCATATTTTCACTACGAATGACTGGGGAAAACCTAAAAAAATCATTTAGTTGCATTTAGTTCCACAGGGAGATGAAGGGATTCATCAATGATCACTCCAAGCTAGGCTCGCTCAGTACCCTGGGGACCCTGACTCTGTCCCCTCGTCCACATTGTCTTTATTTATTTTTCTTTTCTTCAAGCTTGCTAAAGAATTCCATTTTTAAAAAAGCACGGAGGATCCCCGACAATAAGTGATTTTTCATGCCCTTCGCCCTCCATGTGTGGCAGCTGAGAGGCAGCACAAAGCTGTGTACCCTGATGCCCTCACGGGCTCGCCACGGGAGGCACTGGAGCGCTGTGTTTTCATTACACTCACAGAGACAAAGACACTGCAGGGATTTGCTTAAACATTAAAAAACACTCATCTTCTGGGGTGGAGAAAATAAGCCTTTCCTAGTGGGAGGGAAGTACTAGCCTATAGAATTAATAGCTTAAAACCACTGATTATATTTTCCTGCTCTATAAAGAACAAAATTGCTAATGATACCAGTAGCCTACTGTGAGTTTTTCCCTCCTGTCTGCACAAAACACTTTCTAAAAAAAGATCTGGCTCCTGTCAGTAACTTATAAAATATGAAAACTAAATGTAGGGTACAAACAGACGGCACCCACACATGGGAGAAGTGAGACCACGGCCCATGAACCACCAAAGGATGAGTTTCCTTTGTACCAAGTTAGAGTGATTGAAGACATTTAAATGAGAATGCTACTGAAAAGCCAAGGAATGTTGTTATGGAGCAACATGAGGTGTTACAAGAAAATTTAAACTTCCAAGCACAGTTCACAAGGGAGTTCAGACTTGGAGCATTACTCAGGCATTACCTGAGATGGATACTATTGAAATCAATTGAGTACATGGTTATATGATTAATCATTTCATATAGACCAGATAAAATATTATTTTCATAAATAGCTGATAATGTCTTTGAAGAAAGGGGTCAACTGGTTTGAAAGGAATGCTTCTTTCCACAATCTTTTTCGTTCAAGTGTTATCTGTGCAAAATAGGCCCATGATAACTGTATATTATGTTGACCTCTGTTAAAGCTGTCTTTAAAGTTGCCATCTGTTGTCTGCCAGATTTTGTGTCCTGAGATGATGGAAAGTCAGGATTAATTTAAATCCCGGCATCCCACAAGAGTTTATATTAGGCCTTAATGACTGACATGGAATGAATCCAAAACCATGTTCTGTAATAGTCACAGAAGGAGGAAGTGTCTGCTCCTTAACAGGGGAGAGGGGGAGGGGAGTGGGCATGTGAGGAAGAGGATGGCACCCTTGCAAACCACATCCAAGTCCTTGTCTCCCAGGGTGAGGCCCTTGTCCGTTTCAGTCAGGAGGAACTTAGAGAAATAAACGACATTCTTTTTAAAGACCTTTTCACATGGGTGGTACTCACATTGATCATTCTAGGGCCAGATATATTGAAGAGCTTAGTAGAGACAGAAAGGCCAGAGCTTGACTATGTTAACATAAAAAACCCCAAACTCTGTAAAATAATTTAAAGAGGATTATTTTGAGCCTAGTGTGTGTGACCATGGCTTAGGAAAACATGCCCTCAAGAGGTCTTGAGAAAACATAGGTGGCTGGGTTACAGTTTGGTGTGGGGCATTCATGGCGACGAGAATGACAAGCAAAATCATAAATCAATAGGTGGAAGTTGTGCGTTGGTTTGACCAGAAAAGACAGGACATCTCAAAGGTGGGGAGGCTTGCAGGTTATAGGTGGTTTTAAAGATTCTTTGATTAGTAATTGATTAAATAAATGAAGCTTTGCCTAAAGCCTGGTAATGTTTTAAGTTAAAAGAAGGAAGTCTGTTAATCAGAGACAAGCCACCACCAGACATATACTGAGACTTAAGTGATCTGTCAAGTAAATTAATGGCCTGCAAGTATGGTTTAACCTTTGTCTTGCATGCCCTTAGGCCTGTTAATGATTTAATATTTTCCTGTTAAAAGAGTCACTCCAAAAGGGAGGGGGCATAACCTTTCTTTCCCTCATGGCATGCAACCCAGCTTTAAGCTTTTCCTGGGGTCCCTCTGGCCAAGAGGTGGTCCATTCAGCTGGCTGGGAGGGCTTAAGATTTTATTTTAGTTCACAATTATTAGCTCTACCATATACTAGCTGGGTGACCTCAAACTCAGTTTCCATTTTTGAAAAAACAGGATCAATGACACCACTCTTTTATTCCCCCCAACTCTTCATTTTAAAAACATTTCAAGCCTGTAGACAAGAAGAAGTTGTCACACATCTGGTTTTCACTCCTTTCTCAATTGTTCACATTTTGCCACATTTGCTTTCTCTCTCTTCACATAGCACTTTGTGGTGGTTGTTGCCTTATTTGAAACTAAGTTGTAGACTTGATGACACTTAAATACTTCACAGATATCTACTAAGAATAGAAAACCAACTCTTCCATTACCACAGTTGCATTAAAATCAACTAAGAAATCTGACCCCAATACAATACTACTCGATATTCAAATTTTCCCAATTATTCCCATAATATCTTCATAGCTGATTTTTTTTTTTCCTAATTCAGGAACCTGTTAAGGAGCACATATTACATTTAGCTATCATCTCTGTAGTCTGTTACAGTTTAGAATCCTCCCTTTTTTGTTAACATTTTTAAATAGTCCAAGCCAGTTGTGGGCAGTTGTAGAATGTCCCCAAATCTGAGTTCACATTTCCTTACAACTGGATTCAAGTTAAACATTTCAAGAAGAATACCACAGGTTCAGTACCCCTTATCTGAAATGCTTGCGACCAGAAGTGTTTTGAATTTCATATACACCTTATACACATAGCAGGAAGATAATTTTATACATTATTTTTAATAATTTTGTTCATAAAAAGTTTTGACTGCATTTTGACTGCAACCTGTCATATGAGATCGGGTATGAAATTTCCACTGTGGTGTCATGTCAGCACTCAAAAAGTTTGGATTTTGGATTTTAGGCTTCAAATTAGAGATGCTCAACCCGTATATACACGATATCGAGTACTTCAAATTATATACCACCACAAGGCACGTAATGTCAGTTTGTCTCATTACTGGTGGTGGTAACTTTGCTGACTTGGTTAGCGTATTTTAAGCCAGATTTTTCTACTGTAAAGATACCTTATATTCTCTTTGCAATTAATATCTTATTTGAGGCATGATGCTTTGAGACTGTGCTAATATTCTATCCTCAACAACCTTTTAACCAACATGTTTTAACATCCATTGATAACCTATGCCTGAATCAGTTATTACATTCATGGCTGAAACATTGTGAATTTCTATTTTTACTTTTCCCGACATTAGATGATGTTCTTCTGTGAAAAGCCTCCTGTCCGCCACTGAGTTTCATTATGAATTATTCCTTTTTACATTTAACATGACTCAAGCATTATAAAACCCTCATAACCTTGTAACCAAAAACATTTGTACCCCCATAATACTTTGAAATAAAAAATAGGCAATATTAATAATGTATATTAAAGCCTCTAAAAAATTTTATGTGTTGTAATCTAATAATACCCACCTTAAAAATTGTAGGATTAGAACAAAGGTATCTAAAGCTCTTGGCACATGCCTGTATCATACAAGGCATTTCACAAGTGACAGTTTTTATTTGTGATAATTATTATTTTATCCTATGTTCCAGAAGCTAACACCTCAGTGTGATGTTGTAGTGGAGTGAAAACTAGTCCCAAATCTTGTCTTGCCCATACAGTGTTTGTTTCTTTTTTTATTTTTTGCAGACGTGTCCACTTCTGGACATACAGTGTTTCTGTAACCTGCATAACACCTTCTTCAAATATGGTCCAAGAAGTTTATAATTTCACTGGTGACGAGTTGCCTAAAGGTATTTATGTCACTTGGAACAAACACCATGGAATCTAATACTAAAGGTTTTGGAGTTCCCTAGACCCTGTTAGATTTTTATTTCTCTCTTTCCAATCACTTCATCTCAAATTCACAGGAAAGGTCATCTGCTGGGCAAACCTATTACATCAGTGAACCTGATTGGAGGAGACGCAGATCTGAGAGGAGTGATTTTCCTGGAGCTAGTAATTTGCAGTCGCCCTAGGAGTTATAAAGAGAAGGCGTTTGGTGGACTAAACTGATAGGCTGTTAACCTTAACCACGGTTTGTTCTATTAGCAATGTCCCCGATTTCCATAGCTGCTGCTGCCTTTTCCTCTTCTCCCTTTTCCCTGCTTTTTTCTCTTTCTCTATATCTTATGCCCACACTTCTGCCCTACCGATTATCTTTCCATCACTACTGTGGAATTTTCCTTCTTATCTCAAAGCTGCATCAGTTCCCCATGCATGTGCTGTTGTTTAGTACAAATCCCACGAGTGCAGAGTGGAAGGTCTGTGGGTTGAGAAGCCCAAGGACACAGATAAAGCCCTACACCTGTCTTCTTTTCCCCTCAGTCTTTTCTATCAACTCCCACTTTCTCAATAATCTTTACCACACTCCTTTTGACCCTTCCTCCTAAATGGAGTTCAATATACATTTTCAGTACTCCCTTTTTAAGTGAAAAAATTATGATTAAGAAGGTTTCTGGCTGAAAGTTACTCAGCGGGCCAGGGTGGGTCGGTTGGAGTATGGCTTTCCATGGCCCAAGTTCTAAGGGACTGAAGGCCAGGTGGTGTCATGGAACTAGCACAGGGCGGGGACTTCCTTCATGTCCTGAACTCTGAGCTGTCGTCCAGAGTTGGGAGACCCATAATACCAGCTTTCTCTAATTGTGGCCTGAAAACTACCTGCATTGGTTTGATCTGGTGCTTGTTAACAATGTAGATTCCTGGGCTTTCTGGAACCTACACAGGGGGATTCCCTAGGGAGAAATCAACATTTTAGACAAGTTCTTAGAGAAGATTCTTATGCTCACCAAAATACAAGAACTACATTAATTTGCTGAATAATTTGAGCAAGTAACTGAACTCATCTGAGTCTCATTTCCTTCATCTGTAAAATGGGGAGAAAAACCTCTTTCATGGAAGTGTTCTAAAAATGAAAGTACCATTTAGTCCTTTCTAATACTTAATAGCGTAACACTTAATAAATGGTTGTTTTTAAATAATTAAAATCAATAATTCTTACATAATAAAACTAAATAGATTAGTGACTGTTCATACTGACTAGCATTTGCTATTTAATAAAGACAGACAACAAAAGCATGGATTTTAAAAGCATAATCAATTAGACAATCTGGACCACAAGCTGGATCATGCCTACTTCAATGGAGAAACCACAAGAAGCATATTATATTTTTACTTTCTGTTTTATACCATCTTGCAGCTAGAAAAATCAAGTAATAACTTATCATGCTTCCCAGAACCTTCTCTGTTTTGCTTGTCTTTTTTCTCTTTTTGCCTGCTTTCCTTTTTCTCTTTCCTTTTAAATTGTGAATTTTGTCTGTAGAACAAAAAACAAAAAAACACTCCACCCCCCCTCCAAAAAAAAATAATGCCCCCCCCTTTCGTTTTAGTAGAGGAAACAGTTTTGTACACTTCTGAGAATCTAGTAATATACTATATATGAAGATATGAAAAGCACTGTAATTTTTTTCACTGCATTTGCTGGTATAAAATGTTCTTTAGCGATCCTGCTATAAGAATTGAGGGCTGTCCATCTGAATATGTACCCTACTGAGAAACTTGCAGCCGATCAAATCTGAAGCTTTGCAGGAAAGGGGAAAGGAGGATTTTTCTTTAAGAATTAGATTTCAATTTTACATTAAGGTGATCTCTAGGATGAAATAAGAATGTAGATAATAAAATGACAAAGTAGAAATGTATAATCAGGACCATAGAAATTTAATTGAAGTAGAATATTATGAATATAGGACTAGAAAAATCCAAATCCATCACCAGTGATTCCTCTACCTGGATGGCCATCAGAAACACAGGGATGCTTTCAAAATTTGTAGATTCTTGGGCCTCATCCAAGAGAGAATGAGTCAACCTCTCCAGAGGTGAGAACCAGAAATTGGACTTTTAAAAGCTCCCCACTTTGGGACTGTAGGGTATATAAGTGTGTGCAATGACATATTTATATGTATATATGTATATTTACTTATTCTGAACTCCGTCACTAATGCAAAAATGAAAAGAGGAATCCCATAACTCTGATAACGGGAATTCTTACAGTAGGAAATATAAGAGAAGCCATACTTTCTCTATGAGTGAATTCTGAAAGAAATTTCTCTTTTGGTATTGTATACACAGGGCTCTGAGGGATCAAGACAATGGGATCAATTGTAAGTGCTCATTTTGTCTGGTACTATAATTTGGCAAAGCCCTTAGGGCCGGGCCACTGTGAGGCTGGAAGTTGTGTCCCTTCTCTGCAGAGTGATCCAGATATTTTTCTGTGCAAAGTACTGGCTCTCTTCCAGTGATGGGAGAGGTTTCCCTCAAGTGTAAGCAATAAGAGTATGTGTCACACATAATTTTAAAACAATAAAACTTTCTAAATATTTTTCTATTATTGTGATGTGCCACAAAATATGACCAAAAAAAAAAAAAAAAACCCAATATCAATGATAAAATACTCCTGCTCTCAGAAATTCTTTTGTTAGTCTAAATTCTAATAATTGCTGTTGAGTTTCTTTTTTTTTGAGACAGAGTCTCACTTTGTTGCCCAGGCTAGAGTGAGTATTGTGGCATCAGCCTAGCTCATAGCAACCTCAAACCCCTGAGGTCAAGCAATCCTCCTGCCTCAGCCTCCCGAGTAGCTGGGACTACAGGCATGCGCCACCATGCCTGGCTAATTTTTTGTATATATATTAATTGGCCAATTAATTTTTTTCTATTTTTAGTAGAGACAGGGTCTCGCTCTTGCTCAGGCTGGTTTCGAACTCCTGACCTTGAGCAATCCACCCGCCTCTGCCTCCCAGAGTGCTAGGATTACAGGCGTGAGCCACTGCACCCGGCCTGCTGTTGAGTTTCAATAGCATATAGATACACACACATACACACAAATATATATGTACATATACTTCATAGTGCAGTGTTTACATAAACAAAGACTCAGAACCTGAATTCCTTCAATCTGTTATTCTATATGGAGTTTTTAACATATGCTGTAATATGAAAACAGTATCTTCTTGGAGTTTTTATTTGTGCTATAATTTAAACAGTGAAACTGAATGTGAACTCCAGAGGGTAATATTTTTGTTTGGTTAAGTACAAATTTTAGTTCATGCATAAAATATTTTGTGGAATTTGAAGGTATCTTTAAAAATTAAAGTTTATACTTCATTTTGAATTCTTTAAAAACTAAATAATTTCAGAAAAAATATTTCATAAACCATTTAATAGTTACCAAAATTGTTTTAGATTAAGATGTTACACTTATTATTAATTTGTACTGGCATTATTATATACATACCAACTTCAGTAAGAAGAGATTTTTATTGTGTTTATTTCAGGCTATTATTATTATTCATTCCACATCATAATTATTAATGAAAATACTTCTGCCATACACAGGAAGCGTTGTAAAGAAACAGTGTGCCCTGGTGCCAAATATCCTAGGTATGCTGTAGCTCCCTTTCATTTCCCCTCTCACTAAGATCTATTTCCCCATTCTTAGCTTTTGTTTACAGCTCTAATCTCCACCCCACTGTTATTGTCCTTGCATTTGTATTTGGTGCTCTCTTCTCTTCAGTTTCCACTTTCTCTTTTCCTTTTGTAAAATTTCTTGCTTTTTTCTGTGCACTTGGCTTCCTCATCAGATGCTGCCTTAGCCAGCCAGGGGGAATGCCCTTTACTTCTGCCTGAAATACCCACGAGGGAAGAGTTTCTGCCCCTGGGGTTGTTATGGTTCGTCCTTTGCAAGCTGCTCCTTTTGCTTTTTCTTTAATTCCTGGCAGTTTTCCAGATGTAGAAGTAACCAGGTTTATATATTTCCAAGGTAAACAGCAACAGAATTTTACTCCTAATGCTAAATTACTATAATAAGCTCTGGTGGTGAATTTAATGAACATAAAATAGAGGTGGCTTACAATAAAAAAAGAAAAAACAAAGCACTCCCATTATCATCTAATTCTCTCACAGAAGATATTACTTTGAAAACTGTACAATAACAATATCTCACACGTATTCGTATAGTGCTTGCTATTTCATTTACATTATTTCATTTGCTATTTACAACAATCTTACTATCAGTCATTGTTATTAGGCACCAGTATCATCTGTTTTAGGAGTCAACCGTTTAAGTGGCTTGCCTGAAATTACATGGGAGGTCAGTGGCAGAAAGAAAAATTTTTCTGACACGAAACTGCTTCTAAGTATCCTCGTAAGCCTTCCCTTCATTAATTAGAGTAAGATAGCTCTGAGTCTTTGGTAAGCAAAATTTAGTGACTATTTCTTTTCATTCCGATTTTGTAGTTGAAGAAAGATACAAAGGAAGTCGCAGGACAGGAAGGGTCGCTGTGCTGGAAAGGTTCATAACCCAGAGGAGGAGCTCACACAACTTTCGGTTTAAACACTTTAAATAAGTTCTCACTTTTTAGAGTTTCATGAAAACAGTTCAATGCTCAGGTAAAGAAAAATAATGATATAATCTCTTTCATTATAAATAGAATCTTTATTTATGGAACTCAAACATCTTAATTTAAGCATGAGAGAGATTAAGTGGCTTCTTAGGTTCCTAACAGTGGAGGGAGTAGTGGGGGATGTGAATTATGTTTCAACAAAAGCATTGTTATTGGAGATTAAGTACTTAAAATTTCTTTCATATCCCTTCTTACTCTGCCCATCTGCAAGACTCATCCCTAATCATACCTTCTTGAACATCCTCTTATACCTCCAGATGGATGAGCTCTTTCTGCACCTGCAGATGATGCACTGGAGATTTCCTACTTTGTCCAGCCCAGCATGGAACTCTTTATCTTACAACAGAACCCACATCTGCCAGTGTGAGTCCCAGGTGGTCTGAGGGGGACTTTTCCTTGATTCCAGGGGTGAGCCCCAAGTAAAAGACTAGTCAAGCAAATCCCCTTGGCTATAGTTACTAGTTCAGGAGTGGGTCCAGTGAGCCTCAGTTGCAAGGCTTGTACGACTGCTGCAAGAAAGGAAATGACTTTGGTGGACTAAGAGCTGGGGGGATAGGAACTCAGATTTGTGGGAGGTACCATGGGGAAAAAATTTGAGGGTAAAGCCAGCTTTCAGGCAGAGCAGAACAGGGAAGGGCCAGGGAGGGGAGAAGGTGAAAAGAGAAAGGGAGAAATTGATCCAGGGAGAAGAGACCTTTGTCGTCACCACTGAACATCTGGATTTATTTATGCCTGATGCTAGACTGCCTCAGGACTCTTCGGTTATGTGAGCTAATGGTTTCTTGATTTTTTTTTTCCCTTCGAGAAAACTAAGTTGAGTTTTGATCTAATAATTATAATAGAAATAGCCCTAGCTACTGCAAACACATCCATTTATTCTTCACTTAGGCCACGTGCCATGGTCTGTCATGTGGAGTTTTTACCTGTAGGCAGACCACTGGATCTATTGCTCTGTTTCCCTGTGGAACCTGGCATTCCTTGGCTGTGTAAATATTCCACAAGTACTGTACCTTGGAGAAGTAAACAATCTATAAATACTTATAACTTTCTGATGTAGAGCATTTAATTTGAGCATTATCTTTCTTTGGCATTCAGGAGGAAGCTATCACAACATTTCCAATACTGATAGGTGTCTCCGTTTGCTAGGCTTTTGAAATCCCACAGAAGCAAATATTTGTGTATTTATATAGCAGCCATTCAGTGATCAGGCATGCTTATTTTGATTTCAGGATTGAGATCAAAGATATGAGTAACTTAGAATAATAAGTATATTCCAACAAATACCACTACTAGTGTTTCACATTAGAAAAAAAGACATATAAGAGGAGGGTCAGGTTTAAGTGAAAAGACAGAAAGTTCTGTTTGGGAAATGTTGAGTTTGAGATGCCTGTGAGGTATGAAGGTAGTGATAGCTAACAGTCGGTTGAATTAATGGGTCTAGACTTTAGGAGAAGCTGTAGGGGAAATATCTATTTGGTGACACATTAGGATCACCTGGGGAGCTTTCAAAACCCATAATGTCCAGGCCACATCTCAGACCAATTTAATAAGAAGCTCTGGGAGTGGAGGCCAGAAATCAGTATTTTTTTTAAAGCCCTTCAGATTAGTATAATGTGTAACTAACATTGAGAAATAATGACTCAGTGTGTCTGGCTAATATTTCCACTACTGGTAAATCAGAAAACTGTAGGATTTAATTATTGACCATAAGGTGTCATTCCAATTTTCCCAAGAAAATGATTTTATTTTCCCACCTACTCCTATCTTATAATTCTACAAAAAAGAGAAGCTGTATAAAAGTGAAAGAACATGGACTTTCCCAGGTAGGTAAATCTGAGTTCTAATCCTGTCTCCTCTACTTGTTAGCTGTGTGGTCTGGCTGAGACACTTAGCTCCCTGGAGCCTTAGTTTATCTTCTTGGTAAAAATGAGACTAGTACTAACCTTCAGCAGACTGTAGGCAATAAGTGATATGATTCAAATAAAACACCCAACACAGGGCCAGTTACTTTGTAGCTATTTAATATATTGATGATAACTGTTGAAATGAGGAACACAGTTTGAATATATAATGGCAGGAGCAAATTTCTGTTATTCTGCAGATAATAGTCTTAAGGGCCTCTGATTTAGGGTCCACAGCCATCCCTGAGTAGATATACACACTCTATCTCAAGCTTCTTTCATTCACTGTCAGGCTTTTGTAATATTTTCACCTTGGTTAATGTTGTGAGAAGAACGGACCCTAAATGAGGCAGCTGGTGCCCAGAGTGGAGCAGTGGCCATGAGGCATAACAAAACAAGGCAGTGCTTCCTTGCTTATTTATCCCACCAAGGCCTGGCTTAGCATCTAATTTTCATTTTCCCAATATTATATTTATAGAGTATTTTCCTTCTCTCATGCCTTTTACTATTCCTTTTCCCCACGCTGCATGCATTTTTACCCCCACCCCCACCATGCATGTTTCCACGTTTCTCAGCATAAACTCCCAAAGCTAGCCTCTGTTTTTAATCTCCTAACTCTTCCATTCACTCCAGTGGCATCATCTGGGTTCGCAGATATTTCACAGAACCTTGACAGGCAGTAAGCTATAGAAGCCATGTGGAGAACAGGGAATACGATACATTTGCATACCATTATCCAAAATGTGACATTTCTATAGCAAATATTGCTTAGCCATGATAATACCAAAATGCAACTATCTATTTATAACCTCTTGGCACCTTTTAATAAAACTGTGATTATATACAGACTTGATAGCATTTATTTAGAACAAACATTATACCCATGTGGGAAAATGTTCCTCCTTTTCCTAATACCCACTGTTCAATCCTAGACACCTTATTAATGCATCTGAAATGCATATTTTACTGAAAGGTGTACCTACAGCTTTTTTACCAAATCTGCCTTAAGGCACACTGAAGCAGACAGAGTCCAGCAACATTTTCACATGCAGAAAATTATATACACATAAATACATTTGTTCCCAATATAATCTGATAGACAAGCAGAATTAATACTGATTTTCTTCCCATTCATTTGCATGAAAAATAAGCACAAAATAAGCGACTTCAGCAGGTTCTTATGTGAGGGAGAAACAAAAATGGAATGCACAGGACTTACCTGGCAGGAGTAGGGGGCAAGGTGGCGCAGGGCAGCTGGGGTTTTCGGCCTACAGCACATGCATTAAACACAAAGCCATCTTTGGCTGTTTTTCAAGACAGAGGCAGGGGTGCTGCAGAAAGATACCGTGAACTCCTTATATGGAAAGAAGCCAGACTGGAGCAGCATGCAGAGCGAGCTGAATTAAATGTGCAGATTAAATGAACAGCTTGCTTTATGTACAACAGTTAAGTTCAAAGCTTTCTGGCCTGCTGCTAATAGCAGGCTTGGCAAAAAAATAAACAGTGACCTGGGCCTGACGGAAGGCAGGGGAGAGCTGCTCTTCTCCTCTGGCTCTGTCCTCCTCCAACCTGCATTTCTGTTCCATCATTCTCTCTTTATTTGGGGCTTTATCTATAGCACCTATTCTTGTGCGGAAAAAAAAAAAGTTTTGATTTCTGTTTGGTGCCCAACCAATGACAGCAGAGGGAAGGGTGCAGCACCCTGGAAAGGAGTTGGGGCAACTGAGAACTTATTAGCACTGACTCTACCCTCATAACCTGAAGAATGAGGAAGTCATTCCTGCTGATGAGGCACAGAACTCTCCACAGTCCCTAGATGCAAATGGGATGGTGCACTTCAAAGAACACAAAAATGGCCTGGTGTCATTAGTGTTACTGTTACTGTGTTTATTATTCATGGTATTTAAAGGTGACTGTAGTCCCAGCCCAGTGAGGTTGGCAGATCTATTGCTCTGAGGTCTACACGTAGGGCAAATAGACTTTTCTGGACTATTATCTTTTCCAGTTCAAGCTGAAGAACTGAAACTCTCCATAATTCTTCAAAAATTAAAAACTTATTTTACAAATTATATAAACAAGACCTATTTTTCTAGAAAATTAAAAAATACAGACATCAAATAAAACCCCAAATTACTCACAATTCCATTCCCAAATCAACAATTTTCTGTGTCTCCTTCTCAGGAGACTTCTTATGCAGTGTCTTTGAGTCTCAGTTGCCTTCTAATGCATCTGGATTTTATTATAATCTACTGGATAGTCATCTACAAAAGCACTATGACTGAAACCCATAGATAAAATGCTTACAGTTTACACAGAGTGTTTCCCTGCTGTGGAAATTGTGTGGAACTCAGTTGTCAGGCTCAGAAAGAAGCCAGGGCCAGCGAAGCAGCAGATCCAGGTGGAAATGTTTTCAGCTCTGAGCTCCCAGGCCTTCCCAGTGGGGCAGGAGGGTCGCCCACGGGCGTGCGGAGCTCAGGTCTACAGGCTAATGCATGCTGCCGTGGCCCCAGCAGTCCTGGCCACTTGCTTCACCCCTCAGGACCCTAGAAGGAGTCTAGTTTCCAAAACATCAAATCTTGAAATGATGCACTGAACTTTCCGGCTTTTGCTGTCTTATCTCTGAGCTGATCTCCTGTCTCTTGGGTTCCTTCATTTCCTTTCAGCTCGCTGCCAATATTCTCAGAAAGCCTGGATGCTCCTCTATTTCTTGATGTACCAGGCAGGTGTGGCACATTTATAGCAGTAGGCTCTTTCCTGTTTGGGAGGTGGAGGGCGGGGTGTCATAAAATAAACCTAATGTGCTTACTCCTCACACATAAGTAGACGGTTAATATTTTGACAAACTGAGTCATGTTTTTAGTCTGTTCCCTTTTTTTCTGCTTTTCCCCGCCCCCTGTGCTGTGGAGCCAGCTGGGCTCAGTGCCTGGAGGGAGCCATGCAGTCTGGAAGAAAATAAAAATACCCTGCATGTTTTTCTGAATTTGGTTTTCCAAAGCCTAAACCTGGGAGCATTTAGGGGACTCCTACAGATGCACTCAGAGAGCCATCGAGAACCACGAAGGGAGAGGAGCTGACACAAGCCGTGTTCTCCTGGGCTATGGCAGTAAGGCAGGGGAAGTGGCAGACAGGGTGGGGACCACGCACCCCTCCTGCAGTCTGGGGGTTGCTAGTTCCACCATGGGCAGCCCTGCCAAGATTCCACCTGCACAGGGGCCATTAGGGAAGAGGGTGGTGAGTCAGCCAGCTTCTCCCAGTGCATCCCTGAACCCAGAACTGTAGCCCATCTCAGAGGTGGGGGTGGTGGCAGTTCCAAACCCCAGAAAGAGCTGAGGTCTGGGAGAATGAGGACTAAGAGTGAGAACCTGATGTAATGAAAAATGAAAATGTGTTTATTGCACTGTAATCTGAATTGCAGATTAATATCATACTTGTATAATTCTCCTATTGCTGACATTTAACTATAAAGACGTAAAGCAATGCAAGTCTATTACCTTACTATTCTATAGGTCAGAAGTTTGATACAAATTTCTCTGGGCAAAAATCAATGTGTCCTCAGCCAGTTCCCTTTTGGAGGCTCTAGGAGAGATTCTGTTTCTTTGCAAAAGGCTGCCCGAAAATATGAAGGACTGTATGTTGCATGCCTCCTTGTTGACGTAGGTGAGACTTTCCTACTCATTTATTTTTAAGATACACTTTGAAACAGGCAAAGAGAAGGTGGACCTTCACCTGATCAAGGAAGGCTGGACAGGGTCTGTCACTGTGGCCCTGTGCATCCTTCATCCCTCTTCCCAAGATGAGAACCGAGCACAACATCCCAGAGTTACTAACAAAAGTGCCTTCTCACATGCTCACCCACAGACTCATGTCTCACACCAGAATATAGTCCCCATTTCTACTTTTGAGTCTCCCAGCAGACTTTTAGTCTAAAGTGGCATGGAGATGCTCTGTTTACCATTAAAGGATTTAAGCCAGCCAACATTTAAGTCAAAAACAAACTTCTCAAGGTTCCTGGTTTGCTCAGGAAATTGTTAGGGGATAAAGGGGAAGAGGAGAAGAAAGGAGAATTTTTTATGTCTAATCCCCCCAGTGCATTCTCAGGCGACGCCTGGCCACATGCCCGGACAGGCTTGTAGGGTAAGTGCCTTCGTGGGATCCAGGCTTATTAATGCATCTACCTTAAAAGCATTTGATCCAAAGCAAGCGCCATATGGAAAACACTTTGCCTTTGCCCCCTCAGTACTTTGTAAGAGAACTAGTTAAAATACAAATAATAGTTTTCTGAGTTCTCTTATCAGCTGCAACAGAAACACAAATTACTTATTTGAAGTATAATTAATAAAAAGATCATGATTCTTTGGGAGGAAATGCAAATTTATTTTTGGTGTGCATGCACAGGAGAAAGTATTTTTGTAAATATGTGTATCTAAATGATACACATAATGTTGTCTTTATTTCTGCTCTTCAGATATTCATTATTCTGAATGATTGCAATGTCAGTTTGAATTTTCTCACCATCTGAAAATAAGGTAACATACTTTTTCCTCTGCTAAGCTTGAGGTAACAATATCTTTTAACCTTTAATTTGAAAAAAGTCCCTTGGATGAGCATCTCATGGGGCATTTTCTTAAAAATCTTATCTCTGCAATAGATATGATTCGGGGATATTCATGTACTATAAGCATATGTATTAGGCTCTCACTAAATTAATTTCTAACAAAGAGCATGGAATAAGGTTAGAAAAACACATTGAGACATGCCAGTACTACACTAGTGACAAAAATATCTAAAGGAAAAAGGAAGAGTAATGAATATGTAGTGTTACAGATCCACGTTTCACATCTCTTAGAAATCAAAAGGGATTACGTGGCAGTGTCCTACCAGGAAAGAACTGAAGCAATTGAAATAAATAACATTGTGGGACATAATACAATTGAGGGCTGTAACAAAGAAAAAGCCTTCACATTTTAAATTTGAAAGGCAAATGTGGTCCTAGAACCTGGCTCTTGAGAAATAATTCTTATCTTTCTATCTTTTGTTCAGGTTTCAAAAGCATTGAGTGCTTTCTGGGTGTAAAGCTGATATTCCTAGCCAAGTGTGCACCGATTGTTACCTTTGCATGACTTAGGGTCCAACGCTACTTTAGAATTCTCAAATATAATGTATTTTAGAAATGCAAAGTTTTAAAAATTGCTATTATCATTGAAATGATTTCTGAGCAGGGAAAAATGCTTAGTTTTCATGTTTGGGCTGATTTAGGAAAAAGTAGGTTATAGCAGTCACTAAAAAAGTAATACCTGTACATTATGTTTAAGTACAGGAATAAATATTTAACATTTACTGTCAAAGACTAGCAATTATATATATAATAAGAGTGGGCATAAAGAGTATTCACATTTGGAGATGCTACTTAAATATCATGTAGAAGGTGTTAAAGCACGCAGTGAGAAATTCTGGAGGACAATCTAAGATAGGAGATTTGGGTTAGGGCGTTTAGAGGAAGTTGGGGGCGTGTAGACTTTTAACAGGAGTTTAAGGCATCATGCCATTTCTTCACACACAAGCATGTAGAGAGAGAAGACTCACTCCAGTGATGCTTTCCTCTTCCAAACCTCTCCTGTTTAACAAGTTGAAATTTGAACCTGTGGTGCATCAGTAGATAAGTGGCTAGGACTCAGGGGTCCTCAAACTTTTTAAACAGGGGGCCAGTTCACTGTCCCTCAGACCGCTGGAGGGCCGAACTATAGTTAAAAAAAAAAAACTATGAACAAATTCCTATGCACACTGCACATATCTTATTTTGAAGTAAAACAAATGGGCAAAAACACCCGCATGTGGCCCATAGGCTGTAGTTTGAGGATGCCCCTTCATTTATTCTGTCACCGAAGTTTTATTGACATTATGACTTTTTTTTAGTCATGGAGCTAAGGGGTAAAAGAGGATGTATATATACACCTACGACACAGTTTTCCTCCAGGAAGTTTTCAGGCCATAGGAATCAAGATACGCACTCAAATAAAAAGCAATAAAAATTGCCACAAAATTTAAAAAAGTAAAACGTGTAGAGATTATCCAGGAGTAAGAGTCCAGAAAAGATTTAATGTTGAAGGTAACATGTGAGCTTGGCCTTGAAAAATGAGTGAAAGACACAGGGAGATGGTAGTCAGGGCCTGGGGTGGTGTGGAGGCGGGGAGAAGGACCACATCGTGGCTGGCACAGGGTGAGCTGGAGGAATGGAGAAAAGCCCAGTGGCTAGGTAAGTGGGAGATGAGACAGGATGTAGGTTGAGTCCAGATTATAGGGGACCCAAGTGCTAAAGAATTTAAACCTAATTTTATAGGTCCCAGAGAGACACTGATTCTGAGAAGGGTGATGATGCTATGAATAGCAGAGTGATTTAAGATTAAGCTAGTGAGAATTTCCATCCTCCATTTTTTTTTCAACTAAGAGTTAGGCCTTAATGCTTTCAAAGTATACATTTTATGCAATAAATTAACTTGTATCCTACTCATCAAGAATGCTACTATTGTGGTTAAGAACCATGCTTGGGGAAACTGAAAAAATAGTTACTCAAATCATATTTAGATGAAGAACACTGGTTAAGAAAGGAAGTGATTGGAAATATACAAACTAAATTAGGAGACCTTTGCAAGTCTAAGTGAGAAAAATAACCTAAGGTAATAGCAGAGAAAGAAATACATAAGACTGATGTTAATCAATCATATCTTGCCAGCAGAAGACCATTCCACTGGCCAAAGGGCTATGCATGAACAGTAAATGCTAGAGGGCCACACTGCATGGAGTCAGGTGTGACACTGATGAGTAGCTATGAGTATTTTTGATGGAGGTTTAAATTTTTTAAAATATTTCATTTATTTACTTATTTTTAGAGGAGTTTCTTCTTGCCTAGAGAAAAGATGCAGTTCTAGTTACTATCCAAAGATAAGGCTAGAGTCTAATACAGAGAAAAACACATTTGGAATCCTAGAGATAAGTCAAGAGTATCTGAAAGAAATTATAGCCAGTATATAGTTTAAGGCTAAAAAATAGGTGATTAATAATAAAATATAGACATAGATATTAGATATATCATGGTATTCACAATTTTCTTTTTTTTACAATGGGGTGCCCATTTTTAGTCCTCTTCCTTTCAAAGGGAGGGTTTAAAAAGCCCTATCTAAGACCTCAGGAAATTCCAGAACACTGAGTATGCCAGTGACACTTGGCCACAAAAGAGATCTGAAACAGACACAGGTTCATTCTGTCCAGGGAGATAGAGAGCTGCAGAATCACACAGCCACAGCCTGGATTTTGCTGAATATATTGGAAGCACTCTAATATATTCAGAGACGGAGTCTTGCTCTGTTGCCCAGGTAGAGTGCCGTGGTGTCAGCTTAGCTCTCAGCAACCTCAAACTCCTGGGCTCAAGCAATCCTCCTGCCTCAGCCTCCTAAGTAGCTAGAACTACAGGCACTGGCCACCACATCCACCTAATTTTTCCTGTTTTTAGTAGAGATAGTCTTGCTCTTGCTCAGGCTGGTCTCAAATTCCTAACCTCAAGCGGCTCTCTCTCCTCAACCTCCCAGAGTAATAGGATTATAGGAGCAAGCCACTGCGCCATAAAGGAATACTTTTAGCAAGTGCCTAAGCAAAACTTGGATATTAAGGACCCTGGAGTCAGAAACGAGTAAGGTTAGATTTAGATGATCTGGGGACAGAAATTGTATGTAAGTTACAAAGAAGGATCCAGACCAGACCACTGTAATTGCCTTAGAGAGGAGGACTTGAAGAGCTATTGCTACCCAAGGAATGTTTTAAATAATTTCTTATACTTAAATATATAAACTATTAAGCCTGGGCCTTATCAGTGAAACAAACACATCGTCTGTCAGAGCTCTTCCAAGTCACAATGCTGTGACCAAATTTGGAAGCTCCATCCAAATTATTCATTCTAGGCATTCACTACCTGGACACTCTGGTTGGGTATGGGAGGGAGAGAAGCTGGCAAGCAAGATAGGGTATTGACATATCTCAATGATGAAGCTCATTCCTAATTATTCATGATAGGGAAGACAAGAAAAGAAAGGAAGTCTGAAATTACTAGGCAGGGCTGGAGCCCATTCTAGCCTTCATCTAGGTTTCAAATTCAGGAAGAACTAGATTAATTGAGGTTTGCAGCTTTGCCTGCTTTCATTCCCTTTTTTTATTGTGCATGACTCTACATAAGAGAAAGTGGAAAGAAACAACCAGCTCCCAGATAACCAAAAACTGATGGCCCTCCTTTAGCAGGACTTTAATGGTTCTAATGTTGATGATTTATAAAACTGATCAGACAGATTATTAGAGGCTAAAAATCCTAGAAAGCTTTGCCTCTTGTTGAGATGTAACTCAGGATTTATTTTAAGATTCTATATAGTCTTCAGAGAAAAATCTGCTAACCTGGCTAATGAAGAATGCTGCTTTTGATAATTTCTCTTCCTAAACCCAATGAAATTTTGAGATAATAGCTCCTACAGCATAAATAAAACTCCAAAGTACCAAATAAAGATGGACTATTTTCTAAAAATAAAGGGTTCTAATTTTGCATTATAGTGATTCATTTATTCATCAAACATCAATGAGCACACACAATATACAAGCTTTGAATAAGACTTAGAGATCATAAATATGGCCAATAGAATTATATGTAATACATGGTCCTTCCCCTCAAGAAATTCTCAGTTTTATGGGAGACATAGACATATAAAATTAGATATAATTAAATGTGCCCAAATGCTATAGTATTGTATGAATTATTATGAACATATAGATGCATTAATTCTGACTAATGGATTCGGGCAGGCTTCTAAGAAAAAGTAATAGTTGAAATGGTTCTTGATGCTCAAAGGCAGCTTTTGAAGTGGGGAAGACTGGGCTGGGCATTCCAGAACAAAAGAGCACCCCTATCACACACACAACTTGGCAGCTAATTGAAGAAAGAAGGAAGTTTGGTATATACCATAGAGTGAGTTACAGAAGGGATTGAAGGAGGGAAATTATATTAATTTCCCAAACTTTTGCAGTTATTTGAGGTTAAGTATCTGAGTTTTGCCTTATTAATAGAATGTGGGCAGAAGTGATATACACACTACTTATAGACCTATCCATTCGTTCTCTTCCCTATCTGCAGTAACCTTGCAGGTAAGGTGCTGAAGATGGTTCCGTCACAGGCTGGGAGGAGTTTGACCCTGAGACTACATGGAGAAGAACCTCCCACCACCACACCCCCGTAGGATTACAGCAGACTGTGATGTCCAGTGGTCTGGGAAGGAATCAGTTCAATGATTAAATCAGGTTTAATCATAAGCTATTATGATTTTGTGGTTTATCTGTTTAAACAGCTAGTGTTACTACTGTGAGCAATACTGAGGGGAAAAAGGGGAGTGGTAATGAATAAAATGGAAGATTAAGAAGAAAATGACAGGCTTACTTTTACCTCTGTTGAATTTGAGGTACGTGCAGGGGCACCCAGGTGTTCAAGAGATCAGTATAAAAATGGATTTAAAGCTTAACAAAAGGGCTAAGACTAGCCTTGTTATAAGTCCTTGGAATATAGATATTCTTTGAAGTTAAAGGAGTAAAAAGAACCACTTGATGCACATAGGCTGAGACGAGAACACAAAGGCAGAATTCTAGGGGCAACACCAATATTTAAGTAGTGGAAAGAAGAGGAAGATTGATCAAAAGCGTCTGGGAAACTCAAAAGAGTGGTAGAGGGGACTGGGGAGAAGGGGAAGGAAATTTTTTTTTAATTTAAGGTGGTTTCTTCTTGCCATATAGCTAGCGCACTGGGTGCCAGATATGATCCTTGAAAACCCAGTGAAATGGACACATCTCAATTTGAGATTTAGAACATTGAGGCATTGAGTGGTTGTGTGACATCCTTAAACTTGTATGTCTCATGAGCAAGAGAGGAGAGATTTGAGTCTGGACTTGTCTGCTCCAGAAAACTAGAACATTCCTAAATAGTGGCTGAGGGACTGAGCTCCTCCAGGGAGAATTAGGAAAGAATCCACTCTGTCTGGGGGGAGGTGGGGCGGGCAGAACAGAAGTGGAGAAGAGTCGACACCAGGGAGCAATGAGCAATGAGTGTGTGGTTGAGGATGCAAGATCGTGAGACAGGCAAGGCGATGAGGCCAAGAAGTCAAAGAGAGAACAAGAAGTGAGTAAGGAAAGTGCCAAAACCTAGAGTTGCATGCAGGAGTTTAAGGCTGAAAATTGGGGAAATAACAGGTAACAAAAATAGCACTAATGCAGCACTTACAGAGAGCCAGGCCTGGGCCAGTCCAAAGCCTGGGGGCTTCATCGCTAACTACATTTAGCAATTTCCCTGAGAAGATTGGAAAACTGGTGGCCTGCGCTTGTATATGACTCACAGATTCTGTTTTGTCCATATGTATTTTTAAAACTTTAAGTTGGTTACCAATATTTAAAAATAAAGACACATCATATAAAACTTCCAATTTCAGGATTCTTTTGAAAAATTCAAAGGCCTAGCAGCTCCGAGCCCCCTTTCCACATGGCATCAATCATGTGGAGGTGAGAAGCCTCTGCCACCTTAGAGGGGCTGTCCCCTCTCCAGTCACCTTCACTCACTCTCATCACCTGTCAGCCTTTGTCGGATTCCAGTACCCAAACCCTGCTCAAAGTAAACCAGAAACGGAAACTCCAGCCTCTATGGCAGTCATGACTTCACTAAACCTGCCATGTGGATCTTCTTGCTTGCTGCTACTTTTAATAGGTCAAGACACAGGAGGGTTTGCTTTAGCCCCAAGGTTTCACAAAGGAGCCGCAGACACTAAGCACAGCCCCTGGGTTTGGCTTTGGTACTTAGGTCATTTGTGCCCTCAGCCAAGAGTATTTTTCAGTGGGGACAGGAACCACAAGGGACTGGATGAGGACGGATGCAACGAGTGACACTGCCCTTTTCATACATGTGGTGGCAACTGAGGACACAATAGTGCATAGTCCTCTCTCTCCCTGATTGCGATCACCTCCTAATCAGGCTTCCTGCTCCTTGCTTCGCCCCCTCTACTCAATACTTAACACAGCAGCCAGAGGGATCCTTTTAAGTGTGTTGGATCATGTCACTCCTCTGCTCATAACCTTCCCACAAGCTTCCGGGTTTCCCCAGAGTAGAAGCCAAAGTCCTCCAGGCCTGGTCCCCTGGCCTCAGACCCTCCTACAGTTCCAACCCTCACTCAACTCCAGCTGCATGGTCTTCCTTGTAGCTCCTGGATTCTCACTAATGACACTCTCTCCTGCTGCAGGACCTTCGCGCTGCTATTTCCTCTCGTTTGACTGCAGATTTTCCACCTGGCTTACTCCTTCCTTTCCCTCCCTCAGATCCTGGCCTAAAAGGCACCTGTATGTGTCTGCTCTATTTAAAGTAGTATCTTGGCCGGGAGCGGTGGCTCACACTTGTAATCCTAGCACTCGCTCAAGGTCAGGAGTTCAAAACCAGCCTGAGCAAGAGTGAGACCCCTCGTCTACTATAAATAGAAAGAAATTAATTGGCCAACTAGTATATATAGAAAAAATTAGCCAGGCATGGTGGCGCGTGCCTGTAGCCCCAGCTACTTGGGAGGCTGAGGCAGGAGGATCGCTTGAGCCCAGGAGTTTGAGGTTGCTGTGAGCTAGGCTGACGCCATGGCACTCTAGCCTGGGCAACAAAGCGAGACTCTATCTCAAAAAAAAAAAAAAAATAGAAATTAGCCGGGCATGGTGGCACATGCCTGTAGTTCCAGCTACTCAGGAAGCTGAGGCAGGAGGATCGCTTGAGCCCAGGAGTTTGAGGTTGCTGTGAGCTAGACTGACACCATGGCATGCTAGCCAGGGCAACAGAGCGAGACTCTGCCTCAAAAATAAATAAATAAATAAATAAAGTAGTATCTTCACTTTTTCCCCAGTAGACTCTGCCCGCATTCCCTGTTTATATTTTTCTTAAGGTATTTATAAACACCTATTTTTTAATTTGTCTCTTTCATTAGGATATTATCTCTTCCCTTCCATTTAAGGACGGAAGTTTTATTTGTTTAGCCCAACTCACATCTTGGTAGTGCTGAGACCAGAGCCTAGCATATAACAGAGCTTAGCACCTACTGACTGGATGAGAGAGAGACTTCAGCATGTCTGTGGGTTGAAGTGTAGGAGACGGAAAGAAAGGTACAAAAGATAGAGCATACAAATGATCCTGGAACAGAAGGGAGCAGGCAGAATTGAGAGCTTAGGTGGAGGCACTGGCCTTGGAAAGGCAGAAAGATAATTCTCTCTCTCTCAGGTACACGTGAAGGAAGCCAGGGTGGGTTTGATACTAGGTTAGAGGAAGAGACACTGATACTCACCAATGGCATTCACTGATGAATTAATTTATTCATTCATCGATTCATTGCATCCCTCAGGCACTACACTAAGGACCAGTGGTGCCAAGATGATGCCTTCTATTTTTTTGGCAAGGTAGGAGCAAGGTTAGTACCTGAGAATGAGGGGAGAGGAGAGCTACAGGAAGCTTGGGAAGAGCGTAACGAGTTTGGAACAGCTGCTCTGGCACCGTAATGGAAGGTGGTTAGGACACGTGAAAAGACTGCTGAGTAGTATGGAGGGCCCAGCTGAGGCTGTCGTGGTGCCAATTGGCACAGGTATCCGAGTTTCTCCAGCAGCAATTGCAGCCTGGGAGCAGAAGCAGAGAAAAGCAGATGGCTGGAATAAATTGGTCCTGGGAATTGCTAGGAGAGAATGTTGTGGGAGGACCAGGGAGTGAGGGGATCAGCTGATTGGGCCCTAAACCTAATGGTCCATTGCCTCTTCACCTGATGCTACTCACCTCATCTGGGGGCATGCCACTGATTGACAGCTGTGCCTACTTCCCCCAGAGCCCGTCAATCCGAACTGGCCTCAGTCAAGGTGCCTCGTGTGAATTGCTGCACAACCTCTGAATAATGGAAATGTTGATAAATACTCCTTGGGGCTCTTCCCTCCTCGCTCCCCATGAATTATTCAAAAGGAGCACCCGTCTAACTTCCACACAAAGACACCTTGAAAGCCGATTCTTCACTATCCAATGGACATTTCTGGCCCAATCTGTGGTGAATCCTTGTTTTGCTTCTGGAATAGGCAGGTGCAGTCCTTTGAGGGAGAATGATTCTAATCCAATTCCTAGTTCATTTAGGAGAGTCCCTTATTTGGGTTCTCAACGGCATGCTTTTACTAATGGAAGTGACTTTTTTGCATGTCTTTCCCTACACAAATCTCCATTGCCATAACTTTGGATACTAACTAGTATGTACTCTGTTTTGGGCCAGATCTACAGCAGTTTAGCATTTTTGATAATATGAATGCTGGAAACTTGAGAATGCAAAGATTTAGATTATTTTGAAACAGTCATCTGGGTTAGTTAGGAATGTCTAGAATTCAAGGGAATAAGTTGGAGTGTGCTTTCATGGCATGCCAAGAACTGAGATAAAATCAAAAAGCAAATATGATGAGCTTGCCCTCTTGTCGTCTTTGTTCTCGTGACAATGAAAGGACTTATTTTTTTTTAAGAGACATCTTTCCATTTATTTTGACTTCCTAAAGTTCTTACATTAATGTACAGATTATTCACATTTTGGTTAAAATTACAAGACATCCATGTAACAAAAACACTTCTACCACCTTAATTAGTATTTTGAAATAAAAAAATAACATTGTACTGAAAGTTCTATCCAGAAAATTTGGATAAGAACTGGAAATAAAAGGCATCCATATGTGAAAGGAAAATAAAACTATTCACAGATGCCAAATCACATGATCTTAAATATAGAAAATCCTAAGGAATTAAAAAAAATTATTTGAGCTAGCAAAAAAATACATCTAAGTCATAGAACACCAATACACAGAAATCTATTTCTATACACTAGTAATCTATAACCTAGAAAGAACCTTGGAGAACATTCTCTGAGGGCTTGGCTAGGGCAGTCTACCTCTGCCCCTAGTGGTCTGAGGGAGTAGCTGCATCATTGTGGTGATTTGTCCCTTTCTTCTTGAAGTTCTTTCTTAATACACAGCCTATTTCCAGTATTATTAATAATTTTCTGCTCTTCTCTTCTAATGGAAAGGCCCACTTAGATAACAATAACCCCTCAAATGTTCACTCTACCCAGATCTCCAACCGCTCTGTCTCATGCTACTCTATTTTACATACCATAATTGGGTTCATAGTCTTAAAGCACTACTTTGATCCTGTCAGTGCTCTGCTTAGAAACTTTCACTGGTTCCCTATGATTAACCCAATAAGTCAATTTTCCTGTTTCTGCCATTCAAAGCTGCACCTTTCAAGCCTCTGTTTGCATCCTGCTTGCTCACTGCCCATTGGCCAGCACATTTCATGTGGGCACGCCTGGAGTCAGTGTGAGAGGGCTGTAGGGGGCTGTGAATACCAGCAGGCACTATTTATTGGGGATTCCAGTGCAACCAACTAGCACACCTCTCCTGCTCCACTCAAGCAGTGTTCCATTATTGTGCTTTTTTATTTCTATGTTACAGGTTTTGAGTTTCCCAAGCCTCTCTTATCTCTTGGTGCTAACAAATCGGATTGCAGTGTAGCAATGGCTGACTCTGTCATTAACATCTTCCTGGAAAAAGAATCTAAATTTTAAAAAGTAAAGAAAAAAAGATGTTTTCAATTCTCCTACAGACACATATATTCAAACATTATTTTGCTTCACGAAGAATTCTGAACTTTAGACGTTCATGGGAGTATCAACCTCTGTATTAATCTCTGCTCTGATGCAGAGACTTGTGTAACTATAATATAACCACTCTTCTGATTTCCGCTACTTTACAACATGTTCTTGCAAGTGTTACTGACAACAAAAGTTACTGACAACATCTAGACTCTGGAAAGGATTGCTCTGTCCTAAAAATTCTAACCTTTAACTTCTGAAACTTTGAACGTCTAATTGCTTCCTTTGCCTATTAATCTTTTGCCAAACAATATTTAAAGATATAAATACTTGTGAATTTTTTCTAACCAACCAAGAAGAGGGGCTTTTTGAATGTTCCACTTTTTCTTTCCTGCATTAAGGTATAAGCCTATGATTTTGGTGGATTCTTTATTCAAACCAAGAGTTTTAAGAGGTTTTTTTTTTTGGTCTCATTTAAATTACTAGTTCAATGTTTATTTCTTCCCTGACAAAATTGAATCTCTTTTAAAGCAGGATTTTTAATATTTATATATATTTACATGTATATAAATTATTGAATATATATGTATACTTCATCATAATTACTCTAGTAATCCAGTACCTAGCATCATACCTTTCATAAATAAGCAATTGCTAAATGAATTTTTTAATAGCTTACTCATGAGTTTTGTCCTTATGAGGATATATGAATTTTGTCTAATTGATATTGGTAGAGCAGAAGCTAGTGATGCCAGAGTTAGAAGTTTGTCCTTTATATGTTCAGATAAAATAGGGAAATATTTATTGCTTTGTAGACCAGATTATGTGTTCATCCATCTTGTATTGCTATAAAGAAATATCTGAGGCTTGGCAATTTATAAAGAAAAGAAGTTTGTTTGGCTCATGGCTCTGCAGGCTGTATAAGCATCATGCCATATCATCTTCTGGAGGGCTTCGGGGAACTTCCAGACAAGATGGAAGGTGAAGGGAGAGCAGCCGTGTCTCATGGCAAGAGAGGGAGGAGGTGGTGCCAGGCTCTTCAAACAACCAGCTCTGGCGTGAGCACATAATCTCAGGGAGACACCAAGCCATTCACAAGGGATCTGTGCTCACGACCCAAACACCTCCCACCAGGCCCCACCTCCAGCACTGGGGATCACATTTTAAGAGAGATGAGATTTGGAGGGGCCAAATATCTAAACCACATCATCAAATATCCAGATCACATATATAGTGAAACATTTTTAGTCTTTTCTAAAATATTTGAATTATTCTTTAAATATTTTAAAACCATTCTTCTCTAATCCAAAAGTGTGAATTTTTAAATTATTCTGTGATGTGTCCATTTCTGTGTATATGAGTCTCTCTGTTTCAGGGTCCAGTCTATTCCTAAACTATTGGGGTTTGTCTTTAACTGCTTTCCATGAATTTGGGATAAATACTATGAAGGCATGAAAATGACATATTTAAAGGAAAATGTTACGTTTAATTATAATTAATATTAATTATGGACCATCTGTGGGCTAGGCTGTGGAATATAGTAAAATTTGTGCTAGCTCTTTAAACTTTCTTTCTTCTTGCTGAAGGTTTAAAGAGATCCCATGGTTTTTAAAGAAGGCAAATTATAACAAGATGCTGTTTATTAAAGATATTTTTCATGACACATTCAGGAAACCTTATTTTTAGAAACCTTCAAAAATAAGAAGCATCTGGGGAAGAAGTAGGCCATTTCAAAGAAAACCTGAAGTGGATGCAGCCTCACACCAAGCCCTGAGCAGCCATACTTCCCCTTTGCACTTTGTCAGTTGTCCAGAATGAACACTATGTTCGTTCCCAAGATGTTCTAGGGGTTATCTAGTTTCTTTGTCAATATAATTTCTGAGTTATAGATTCTTTTCCACTCTGGTTGGGAAAATGATGTGGATAACCCATCAGCAGGGGAGAATACCTAACAGCCTGCTATATACTGCACACATCTTATCAATGAGTCAACCGGAAGGTAAGAGAGAAGGGGGGTTCATTAATTAAACATCCTACTCTCACCCCGGGGCAGAACAGACTAATAATTACCATCCTTATTCTTTAATAATATTATCCTATATTGAAGTGAATAATTAAATTACATAGAAACAACCCAGCTCAGATAATTACAATTATCATGATGGAATGGATTGCAACATCATTGCACACTACACTTTTCTAAACTCTGTGTGTCTAGATTTATTTTCATGGAATGTGATTCTAAGGTATGGGAACCTTTTTACATGCGATTTAGTTATTGTTTTTCATTAACACTCTTCAGAGCTTCGTATTTTATCAGAAATAATCTGATCAAAACACTGTATTACCAGTATTCTCTGGTGGAAAATATTAAATGTAAATGCATATCTCCAAGAATCTTGCAGATGATTACATTGCTCTTAAGGAAACATGAATAAACTACTTCACTTCCCGACAGAAGTTATATATGAGGATGCAGTGGAATAGCAGATTCATTAAAGCAGAAAGAAAGAAAAGGTCCAAATCTGATAAAAATTATGCGCTGAAAGATTAAGCCAGAATTTCAGAAGTTTCCTCAGATCAAGTCAAACTCTAACAATGCTCCTTTTTTTTTCTTTTGTTAAAGATGGGCTTGTCAGGATTCTTTTTTTTTCCCCCAGCAGATGTAGTTTTCCCAGTACCACATACTGTCCCAGAGGAGAATAAGCACGAGGAAAGGAAGAGCGAATGTTTAGCACGCCCTGCCCAGTCCTGAAGTCTAGGCTAAGAAGGAAGAACCGCCGTGCGCATACTTTAATGCTGATGACTCTTTGCATTGCATCTCTAACCCTGACCTCTTTCCTGAACTACACACTCAGATATCTTACTGCCAACTCAACATCTCTGCTTGCACATCCAATTACATTTAGAAATTGCCTTTGTCACCTCTGACACTCGTGCCCTTACTCTCTGTGCACCAGCCACTGTGGCCTTTTTGCCTTGGACTCAGCAAGCTCCTGGCTGCGGTTCTCACTGTTCCTTCCTCCCGGAATGTTCCTCCCATCCCCCAGGGTCTTCACATGATCAGCTCCTTCTCATTGCTCAAATCTCTGCTGCAGTGTCTCTCCTCCAAGCATCTTATCTAAAACAGTGCCTGGGCCACACCTCATTATTCAGCCTTATTTTCTTCATAGCTTATATCACCATTTGAGACTGTATTATTTATTCGTTTTTTGTGTCCTTAATTGCCATCTGTCTCCTAGCTACAGCTGTTTGTGGATGGTGCATAGTAAGCACTCAACAATTTTTGTTAAATGAATGACTAACCGACCCAGCCACCTATATAGAAATATAGCAAACACATTTATGAAATCAGGTTCAGACAAAGCAGGATTATAATTTTCTCAGTGGTGCCATGGTGATTGTTATAGGGAAATAGTACTGGGATTAAGAGTCATTCCTCCTTTTGTTTTGAGCAGTTTAGGTGCTCTACCTGCTCACTCGCATTTCAAAGTCAGCATGTTCATGACAGGCTCCTGCCTTCCTCTCTGAGCTGCCTCCTCCCACCCCTCTAATCCAGCCATGCTCCTCCTCTTCTTGTTGTTCTGCAGGCTCACTACCTATGGCTTACCCTTGGGGGTCTTGCACAAACTGTGAGCTGGAGTCCTCTGTCTCAGGAGCTGGCTCCTTCTTGCCACTCAGAATTCAGCACAACTTCAATCCCTCAGAGAGGCCGTCCATGACCACTTAATCCACAGCCACCTCCCAGGCACTCTATCACATTTCCATTTTAATTTTTGGCATAGCTCCTATCACTCATATTCTTGTCTATTTCCTCCCCTATCACTAGGCTGTAAGTTTCAATGTCTCCCTTGTTCTCTGCTTTATCTCCAGGGCCTATAGTAGGTGATTAGTAAATATTTGGTGAATATGAATATGGCCCCTTTTTAGCTCAGTGCTTTGAATCCACTGAGTATATATGAAGTGCTAGTTGAAATATCAGCAGAAGGCTTATCTCCTTTCGGCCCCAAGTCTTTTTATAAATTTAGTATTATTATATTTTTTGAGATAGAGTCTCTCTGTTGCCTGGGCTAGTGTGGCATGGCATCAACCTAGCTCACTGCAACCTCCAACTCCTAGGCTCAAACAATCCTCCTGCCTCAGCCTACTGAGTAGCTGGGACTATAGGCATGAGCCACCACACTTGGCTGATTTTTTCTTTTTTTAGTAGAGATGGCGTCTTGCTCTTGCTTAGGCTGGTCTCAAACTCCTGACCTCAAGCAATTTTCCTGCCTCAGCCTCCCAGAATGCTGGGATTACAGGCTTGAGCCACCACGCCTGGCCCCCCTAAGTCTTCAATTGATTTATAAAATGACGTTGATCCTTCTTTGCCAACAAAAAGAAATGTTTATCTTTTAACCTAAATATCTCTGCAGCCTCTTTCTCATGCAGTTATGGTGGGGTATTATTTCTCTTATTTGAAATGAGCAAGGACTGTTTTTTATTTATCCCTTTGCAATGCACAGCAGAGTGTCTGACCCAGAGCAGGTGTTCAATAAATATTTATTCAAAGAATGAATGAATGAAATAAGTGTCTAGAATAAAGCTAAGGATCTGGGGGCTGGGTGGCTGCCAGCACTGTGTTATGGAAAAAAACAGGAGTGCTTGTTTTTCAGCCCACCTTTCAGAGCTGAGAATTATCAAGTGAATTACTTTGGCCCACTTTCTGAGGTTTGGCTTCCTGCATCACTTCAACTCACTAGAACACTGCTCGCCCTCTTTACAAAGTGTTGGACTGTTGTAGAAACTGTGAAGATTCCACAGATAACTCAATTTTCTCTGAAATAAGCAGCAGCAGTAGCAGCAGCAGAATTAGCTTACCCTGGGAGCCGGAATACATGTACTGGTACTGGTCTGTCCACAGGGTGATGATTTCCATGGCAAAGTTATGACGGTCCCTGTCCTGGGTCCTCAGTCTCCTGAAGTCTGTTCCCCACTTCTCCCCTAAAACCCCATGGTACCTGGACTCCTCACCTGGATGTGTGGAATCAGCTCCTGTCTGATGGCTCCTGGCTGCTGTGGCCTTTGACATATCAGACTGTACATTGCAGCCTGTATTATTCTGCACACCCTAACAGGTATGTCTGGTTGACTTTGTGTTTCTGCACCAAGCCTGTGGGCTGAAGGTTCTGACTACTGCTGCAGCTGAGCTCTGTCTACCTCCCAGACTCAGAGCCCCACCAGTGACCTCTGGTTTACATTTGAGCTTCACTATTATATTCATGACAATAACACACCCCATATTCTAGAAATGGCAGAACCTCTGGGTATTCCACCTCCTTACTTGGCCATTTGCTGCCTTGAAAGGACTTAACATTATCATTTCTCAAATTTCCATCTGTTGCTATACAGCAGCTTTGTTCCTTTGATCAACAGTCTGATTTCCGGATTTTATTTCAGCATTATCTCTGGATATCATGTTCATCAATGTGATTAGATAAATGATAGATGATGCTTCTATACAGAATATTACATGGCCAATAGAAAGATAATGAATGACTATATTGACATAGAAATATCTCCATGATATATTCTACACAATAATAAATGGTACGTAACAAAACAATATGCTTAATATGATTTCGTTCACATCCAATTATGTATTCACATATAAAAAGAGGCAAGGAAAGTCACTCAATAAATATTGATGGTGGCAAGATTAAGAGTATTTGGGCTTTCTTCTTTATACATGATGTATTTATTATACTTTCTAAAATGAGTGTTATTTTTATAAAGAAGCAACACAATAAAAATCTTATGCTAAGGACCCATTACATGAACATTCCTTCTCTCATCTGTCCTAAAGCAAATCAAAGGAAAGTGTAAGTTGAGGGAGATAGAAATGGAAAAAACTGGGACAGTCATAGTTTAATCTTAGTAGATTCAGGTCTCTAAAGACACATGGGGCCTCCAAGTCTATCCCACTTTAGGAGCAGGAGGTGCTGGCTAGAAAGTTAGGGATATATTCACTGCAAACCTTACTTTTCCTGAGCAGTGCATGATCCTCAGTTGTTTGATCGATTATCTTGCCATCTTTTTATTTTTGTAAGAAATTTCCTGTTCCCTAGTTGTTTTTCTTAAGAGTTTTGAAGAAAGTCAATTGAATTTTAAAATACCATATTTCACAAATACGTTTTTTAAAAAAAGCCAGTGCTTGAAAATAATAACTATGATGTGTATGGCAAAAAAGGAAGTCTGACGGCTAGTATTCTTCTTAATGTTCCTTTCTGTTATTAGATAATAGGAGGTGGTATAATGAGAAGAAAAATAGTAGATTTAACCACTTCATGAAAATAGCTCTGTTCTTCCTAAAAGTGTCCAAATTCATAGCTCCAGATATAAGCTACTTTCCCCAGTTACAGGAGAAAAGATAGCTCAAATGTTCCAAGTTATTATGAGAAGAATTTTTTTTAAATCAAGAGAACAGTCCAATAAAATGGAATACTCCATTAAAAAGTGGAGCAAGTTGTATATTCATTTAAAAATGAGATGTTTATGCCCTTTAGCTCTGAAGATTTTCCTAGTTCAAGTGAATCTTTAATATTAAATGTTAGAGTGTGTTCTGGATACCACTTGAGTAATTTGTCTAATTGAAAATGGCTCATGGACTGGCAGCCACGTGTCTCTCAGTGAGTTAAAACCCCTCACTCTGAAGAAAACAAGTCTTCCGGTGCCTGCCTTCTAGCAGAGCTATCTCCCACATGGAGGACTGGGTGTTGCACAAGTGAGCACGTTGGCTTCTTGCCTCCAGCACAAGGCTCTGTCCGTACAGAGCAACTGCTTTCTAGATGTCATGGCCTGGCTTAGCATACCGTCATGCATTAGGCTGTAAAGGCTCATGACCATGGACACACAAGATGGAGGCTAGATTCAGAAACATCCTCAGGTGGTTAGTCCTTTGAAAATTTACATGAAGGTGAGACCCCTAGTCCTCAGGTTGAAGGAGTTACTGAAGGAGATTGGCCCCCTCTCTGAATTTTGATGCTGTCCTTCTGCATCCTTCCAGCACAGATTTGTGAGTTGGGTTCTACAAAGAGACTCCAAAGTTTGATATATTTCCCCCAATTCAAGCTTATTTTAATGCTACGTGATGGTTTTTCTTCTTTCTTTTAAAGGAAATAATTAAAAGTAAGTGTTATACAATCAGAGGGACATGGCTTCATTTAGGGCAAGCTGAAAGGCTTCCCAAGGAAGAGTTAAAGACTGAGTTCCTGGCTTCTAATCCATTGCCCTTCCATATATCTCCCTGTCCTACAAGGGCTTTCTCAATAGTCCCATGCATCCAATTAGGATGCCACCAGCCATTTCTCTCTGCATAGGTTAGCCACATTACTCTATTATCTTTTCTGCTTTGCTAGAGTGAAAGCAAATGACTTCTTACTCTAAATCACTGTGCTCTTCTCTTCTAAATTGTGGGGAAGGCAAATTTTATTATCATATGTCTATCTTGCAAACCGAGGAGTAGGAAACTGCTTATTTGCTGGGAGTGGAAACAGAGTGGTAAGCAATGAAATGTGTGGGGAGCTTGGTCATCCTGTTCCTTTGTGACAACCTGCAAAATCTTACAATAAGTGTCTGATGACATCACTAGTGGGTGGGGACACAGCTTGAAAAGAACCAGATCTACTTACCTAGAGTAGGGAGACTTACTTCTGAATGGGGTTTGCACTTTTGGAGTCCTTCCTTTCAAAAATATCATATTGCTGGAAAGAGGCTTAGAGAACATGGAATACCACTCCTTGATTTATCAATAAAATTATAATTTGGGGGCAAAGCTGAGACTTGATGCTTAAGTGGCTCTAAATGAATTTTTGAGATTATGTACAAAGAACTTTGTATTTCACTGGAAAACCTTTTGTCATCTATAGCATAGTCTTTTGGGTAATGGGATTATAGCTCTACTCATTATTTTTGAGCTATTTTATAACTCTTCACAAGCTGTAGATAATTGATAGCTATGTAAATTCTGTCCTACCTGGTTCTGATTTAATTGACTTCCTCCTCCTTGTAGTAAAAAGTTTTGTCCTCATTTGCAATTCATCTCCACACTGTTCTACTTCATGTAAATTTATATTGTTTTGACTTTTTCTTTGAATCAGTTATACCAGCTGCCTGATCTCTCATATTAGGAGTAAAGAAAGTTCTTTTAACATGTGTTCATTTCATATGTGTATGAGAGTCATGATTTTACCTTTTCCTAAAAATTGTCTTTTAAGAGATACAAAGTAGGATATATTTATATTGTCATTTCCTCAGATGGCTATTTACTGGTAGGAAAAAATAATCAAAAGGATAAAAAAGTGATGAAAAGTGAAAATAAAATATTTTCCATTAAGGAAGTCAACTGAACATTTTGTTGATGAACTAAGCTTCCGGAAGGAAAGAAAATCCTGCAAAATGATATTTTACCTCTATAAATATTATCCTACTGATGAGATGATAATAATGGTTTTAAGGAAGTAATCACCATTGTCTTGTCTAGATCTTCACTGTCTAACATGGTCACTGTCAGCCACAAATAACTATTGAGGATTTGCTCTGTAGCTTGTCCAAATTGCTATGTGCTGTACTTATAAAATGCATACCACATTTTGAGGACTTAGTTTAAAAAAAGAATGTAAAATATCTCATTAATAATTTTTATATTATATGTTGAAAGAATATTTTACATAAATTGGGTTAAACGAAATACACTTAAAATTAATTGCCCATTTCATTTGCTTTTAAATGTGGCTACTAGGGAATTAAAAATTGCATATATAGGTCACATTATATTTTTATTGGGCAATGCTGCTCTAGTAAATTAAAAAAATTACTATTATTTTGCTAAACAGTACTGATATATTCTTGGTCTTCAATATCTATCTTGAAGATAAACAACACAAAGAACAAAGAAAGATCATAAATTGAGGAACAGTTACCTGGGGATTCACATAAAATTAATATGCTTCCTTTTATGAACAGTCATACAACATTTGGTTGTCATTATTTATAGGATATATAGACAGAAAAGATAATAAAACAGCTGCACTAAGCAGTTTAAAGATCAATTAGCATATATTTAGTTTTGTTGTACCTTTTATCCTTGATAGAAAGCAAGCAAAGTCAGGAGTGTGTGTGTGTGTGTGTGTGTCAAAGTTCAAGGTTTCAATGAGAAAATGAAAAGAGCTGAGCATTCAAAATGAAGAAAGACACACAAGCTTAGCTGAGCTTTCTAGAGATATGATTGGTTACCTTGGAAACAGTTTAGATTCTTACATCAAACAAGATCCTGGATGTTGACCTATTTTTTTTTTCAGAGCAAATAACATATGGATTTAAGATGTTTATCACCCCAAAATTCAATAAAAAATTCAAATTTGGGTATAGCAAATGTTTACTTTAACTAATTATATGATTTTCATCTGCAAAGAAAGAACAAATTATATAACTAACGGGTAAAAAGTCATTAATATGTGATAAATTGAGCTTCTTCACGGAATTATCTTCAATATAATTTTACTAAATACTTCCATTTGTTTTTCTGAATAAAAAATATGTAATGTCTATTGCTAAAAAAAAAAAAAGCAATCAATACAAAAGACTGAGGAATAAAATGTGAAAAGTAGCCTCTCCCTTTCTACTTCCAGTCGCAATCCCTCAGTAAGAGGTGTCCACAGTAAACCATTTGGCCTTCTAAATTTGTACACTCTGTGTATATGTGTGTATGTGTGTGTGAGAGAGAAAGAGAGAGAGAATGGGATCATATATATATATATATATATATATATATAACTCATGTTGTTCTAAAAATTGCTTTTAAAAAGCATGACTGTCTTCCTTTAGAAAATCAAAATGTTTAAGTAACACTCATATCTATCTAACTGGGAGGCTTGACACCAACAGATGCCTCCACTGCCTGCAGGGCGAATTAGCCAACGTGCTGTCTGTTGTTGTCAGACACATGTGTCCGTGACATGTCTCCATTAACTAGACTGGAAATTCTTCCAAGGCAGAAATCAAGTCATATTTAAGAGCAACACAGCATCTAGCACAGAGATATAACTGTAGTGGGCTCTCAAAAAAACTTTCTTGATAGTAATACTTCTTATTTTTATCAGTGTATATTAAAGAATCATACAAGATATTACAGGTCCTGAATGCCAAAGAAGAAGAGAGAACACAGACTACTTGTTTGGTTAATAAAATCTGCTTACATGAAGTGGATGTGCTTTCTATCAGGTATGATATTCAGTTTAGTCTGGGCTTTTGGTGATCCCATTTGTGGGAATTATGATGCTTAAATGAGGCTTACAGAACATCAGTGAGACACCATGGCAAGTGCTTAACATATATGAACTCATTTGATCATCACCAATGATCCTTTGGTATAGACACCTTTTAAATTCCCATGTCACAAAGAAGAATCTGAGGCACTCAAAGCATTATGTAGTGGCACTGGCAGGCATCTGCCTTCAGAGCTCATACTCCCATGTTATATCAGGGAGCTTATATTCCAAAACTTTCATGACTTTTCCATGTGGCCATGGTAGTCAACAAGTAACAGGCTAAATTTTATATATAAATATAAAATTAATAAATATATAAATAAATAAATATATAATATAAATAAACACCCAAATATTTATATATATAATATAAACACCGAAATCCTATTGATGGCAAATATCCATTGCACATTTATCCTGTTGAGTATGTTGGCATTCACTGGGTCATATCCATCACAATCTAGTGAATGCCTGTGGACCCTAAGGGGGAGGGCCCCAAATGAGGGTGGAAGTTAGGGGCTGGGAGTTAGGATTGGATAAGGTCTCTTACCTAGGTCAGAGAGGAAGGAACCCTTGCCTTAGATTGCCTCAGCTGCTTCTACTCTAGCAGTGACATTTTTTAGTAACAAAGAACAGCACTTAAATGCATTACTGCCCTGTGGCCTCATTTTTACCCTTTAAATTTGCCATGATGTAGTTTATGCTCTTATATGCTAAATGACTCATCACTAATTAATCAATACTCATGATGCTAAATTTTGACCACAACAGTGAACCAAAGCCAAGTGAACCTAGCTTTCAGTTAATTGGAAAAATTAAATGGGTGAGAGAAGACAGTTCTTCCAAGTATAAATAATGTGCTTTATACCCCATCTATTTAAAGGCATCAGCAAAAATATTTTAATGCCAGCAGACTCTGAAACTGCTCCATCCTGCTCTGCAATATATAATTAAAGCTAGAGTATGGATGTAAAGTAGATAGTACAGAAAGCAGAATCCCATACACTAGATGTTATAAAGAATTTTATATTGGATTTTGTCATGATTATCTTCTCTTCTGAGGACAAAATATCCCTTAGGCAGGTACCCACTCACTTGTTCTAAAATACTCACTGAATGTCAACTACGTGCCTGCACTGGGAGACAGTGGTGAACCTGGGACTCCTAGAACATGTGCCTACTTTCTTTGTGACTTGGCACATGCTGTACCTGGACGTAGGGAACAGTTTGTTGTCTCTCATTAACTTGTACCAATCTTTAATATCAGCTTCCCTTCCTCTAGAAAGCATTTTCTGCCTACTTGCCCAGCCCCTACCACATCTGGGTTAGAATCCCTTGTATAACCTTATATAACTTCCCTCAGGACCTGCTAACCACTGTGGTTATGCTTGTCACAGCGTCTTACCTAATGACTTGTTTGTATCCTTCACTGAAATCGACAGCCAATGAATGCCTTGTTCATCATTGTTTTGCACAGTGCATTCTTATCAGATATTTATTGAATGATGGAGACGGAGACTTTAGTACAAAGTGTTTTGGTTTGTATCCTGGTGTAGAAGTTGCTGACATGCAGTCACTGGTTTGAAAACTAGACTCATGGAAGTGGCAACAGCAGGGGTGTGCTCTGATCTCAGTCGTGAGGCTGCGGCAAACCAGCTGGAAGACTATGGAAAAGAACCCCCTCAAAATCCAGTGAATATCTGCCCGACCATTCAGAGAGATCATGGTGAATCTATCCTTCTAGATTTCTTTTTAATGACTGGTCTCTACGCTACCTTGGTAATCATCCTCTGTCTTAGCTCTTGTGTTTATGTTTTCTATTTTCCTCTTGTAGCACTTTTCAAAACCTGTAATTCTTTTGACAACTTATTTATGTACTTGTTTGTTGATCATCTTTCCTATTTGATTATAAACTCCCTAAGGATAGGGACCCTATCTGTACTCTCAGCTCCTAGAACAGTTCTCAACACATAGGTGTTCGATAAATCTACTGAATAAATAAATGGGTTTAACTTTTTAATATTGAAAAAATTCTTTTGGATTGTAGCTATCCTCAAACCTCTGTACATACATATATAAACAATATGTCTCTCTATATGGGAGAAGACAGGTTGCATTTATTTTGCTCACAGTTGTATCTTCAGAATGTATGAGAGTATCTGGTATACTGTAGGTACTCAATATTCACTGAATAAATGAGTAAATAAACCATTTAATTAAAATTCCACTTCTAATTATAAACTATTAGGAGAAAATTCATAGTCCATACCTATAATAAACAAATAAATGGGGGCGCTTTGGCTTGAAGTAGAATTCTGAGAGCTAATGGCAGATGTGGAGGGAATGCTGAAATTGGAAAATCATAATTTTGCAGCTATTTCATTAAAGATTATATCAGACAAGATTCATGCATGGCTGCTAAATCTAGAGGGAAATCTTGATGAGAAACTGGATATTAGCATGGCTTTAAAGTGTCTCTCACAGACTATTTATTAGTGGCAGGGGAGAAAATTGCACAATAATTGCCTGGTGGGGAAATCAGAAAACACTTGGCTGGCTGATTAAAGTCATCATCACCAGTGAGGGACAGATGGACATTGTGTACCTCCAGATATGGTACCCTGAGAAGGACACAACATGTGCTACGCAACATTCCCAGGAAGAATCTGTAACTTCCGAGTGATCATGAGGAACTATCAGACAGATAACAAACGAAAACTGTTCTATTGAAAAAATGTTCATGTGGTGTTGGTGGTGCTACTCCATTCTTCCCAAATGCCAATGTGAGAAAAGACGAAGAAAGTTTATAGGAATATTCTATACTAAAAGAGACTAAAGAGACATGGCAATTTAATTTAATATCTGACCATAGACTGGATCCTGTACCACAGGGGACAATGCTACAAAGGATCAACCGAAGATCACTGAAGAATGAAAGGTAGACAAGATAAAAGTACTCTGTCAATGTCAAATATATTGAAGCTGTTAATTCTACTGGGGTAAGAGAATAGCCGCACTGTTAGGAAATACGCACTGTTCGGGGTAAGGGGCCATGTTGTATGTGACTTACCCTCAATTTGTTCAGAAAAAATTATGTATATAACAATGTGTATATAACATATGGGAAGAGAGAATAAAGGTAGGGGGAAGAAATAAATCACAAAGCAGATTTCATAAAATGCTAACAATAAGCAATTCTGGGAAAAGGGTATATGGATGTTCTTTACAATATTTTTATTTTTGCAACTTATCTATGAAATGTAAACTATTTCCAAATAAAAAGTAAAAAAGAGGGCATGAATACATCAAAATGTACCAACAATCACAATAAACAAAAATAATTGCATTAAAAAACACTTGTGAGTTTTAATATTTTAGCTAAAAATGTCATATTCTTTTGCATTATAAATTTTCAAACTGTCTTATTTTGCACACTAAAAACTGGTTTAAATTAAAAGGTGAGAGCATAATAAGGCTAGTGATAATGTCAAAGTTTGCAAACTATTGCCTAGGACTCAGCAGTCTACACGCTTAGCAATTTTTTTGGTTCCAAAATGCTGCCCAGTGGTGATTTTTAGGTTGAAAGACTCCCAGCTGCCCCTGCCTGGACAACACCATCATCAAGGAGAAATGACTCCTTCCTGCAGCACAAGCCCTGGCAGCCAGCGCTCCCCTCCAGATGGCCTTGGCTACTCCTGCCCGCTCCCGTCCACTCCCAATCCTGATGTGCAGTCTTGTCCAGCTCCCAGTACTGTCTTGCACTAGCCCATGGAGATACAGTCACTCCAGTATTGAGACACGTGATTATTAGGAGTGACTTACAGTGTATAATTATACTCAAATCACAGACATCATTTCATAATACACAATACATAAAGCACATCCTGCCCTAAAGAATAGCACTCCATCTCAGATGAAAACATATCACCAGATTAAAGGGAAATGTTAATTGGAAGCAGCCAATTAAGCTTTACTACGTGAGATTAGTTTAGGTTTACAACCGCATTAAATTGGGACATCAAAAAACATTGCCATAGAATAAGAAGTCAGAAACCAGCACTGCCACTCAGTTTCCTCTGGAAATTATCCACATATGCCCTTCTGTTGTCCTCCTCAGAAATACAGCTCTCTTTGCCACAAGTCTTATGTGGCTGCAATTCTTTTGGGGTTGTGTAAATGATCAGAGAATGATTTGCAGTTGATAACCTGTCAGATGTCAGCTCCAACCGCATGTCTTAAATTTAGCATCTTAAAGCCAATATAAAATTTTTTTTCTGTTTCCTTATCCATGTTGCTTGGAATTGGAATTTAACTTGGGCTAACAGAAAGCTTTAACGATTTGTGCAGAAGCAAATAAAAAAAGAGAGAGAAGAAAAAGCCAAGAAAACTAAACCAACCAGGAGATTTAAACTTAGCTCTCTGGATAACGCTGGTGACGCAAGATCGAGGTGGTCACTAGGGGTGATCAGCGTAATAAATACAGGGTAGGATTACTGTGTTTGCACAACTTGCTTTATTCTGGTTTTTTTGTGCCTCAGTTTCCTGTATTTCAAGGAAAGTACATGATGTTAATAGATTGAACATGATATTTATTTGTGGTTCCTCCTTTTTGCTGTGGCTCTCTGTGGCTGAGTACAGTGTATGACCTTTTGTCCTGTCTATACTTGGTCTGAGGTAATTCCCACTTTCAGTGCGTTGAGGAGTGGATTTTGCCTCCCAGAAGTAAAAATTACCTCTGCTTAGTGTCTTCCTTACTAAACTGGCCCTGGGCTGCGTACACTTTCATGCTAAGTGTGACACTGACCTTGACCTCTTTTTGTTTTGGTGAGCATTTATCTAACACTTAATGTATATAGGGTACCTGGGTTAGGAAAGGCTGAACTAGAAATAAAAATAAGACGTGGTTCCATAATAAGGAGCTTGCCCCTATGACAATGATATCTATGTGACAATCGTCATATTGTTTTGGTTACATAAATTATTTAGTGACAGTTTCTATAAGAAACTTTGTTGATGCCTTGGGCAGTATAATAACTGTGTTTTAAAGTGTTAATTGTGTTTTAAAGTGCAAGTCTCAACCAGAGAGAAGAGTATATTGTACAGTTCATAGTATAACAGAGATGAGGGGTAACCCTGTACATACCCCAATTTAAAGCTTTTGCAATAGAAATGTCTGTACATTTCTCTCTTCTTTCAAATTGAAGAATCTCCCACCTCTACCTAATCCCATCCCCAGCCTCTAACCCCCTCACCCCCCAGCTGAAATGCAGCATCTAGCAAGCCCTGGCCACTACTGTTGGCAAGCAGTTATTCTTATTATCCTCTCAACAAAGAAAATAAAACCTTTCAAAGTTGGGATATTTAAAAGGCTACATTTGGAGATGTGGGAAGTCAAGGCTCCCACCTATGAGCTGAGCAATTCTGTCTTCCCCATCCCCCTGTGTACAACTGTCTGCCCCAGACAGCCATTTTATCCCAGACGCCACCAAACTGCAGAACTGTCCCTTGTCTGCTGCTCTGTCTACATGGAGGGGAATTTACTGGGCATTTCTTAAGGGCCGCTTCTTAAGATCCAGGATTCCACAACTAGAAAACAGAATGTGCCTCACTGAGATCTCTGTCCTTTTTTCTTGTTTTTTAGGGGTCAGAAAAAGTTAATTCTATAGTTTAGCTAAAAGAAGCCTCTACATTGAGAAGAATCAAATTGATAGTCCCCACTACATTCTTTCACACATTTAAAAATAAATGCAGGCTGCTCCAGACAGGACACCCACCTTAGCAGATAATTATTTTCGTTCAGCAGGAAAACATTAAACTTCAAATAACTAATTGATTCAATGAATATTTATGAATCTTGAAGGAAGTTTAAACAGGCTCAAAACATCCTATTAACCACTTTTCCAAGAGCAATGTAGATTTTTTTTTTTTAATGATCCCTTTTCATTCTTTAAGGTCTCTGTTAAAACTGAACCTCCCTAGGATCCTGAAATAATGGCTTTCATTGCAACTGTCATAAAAAAGTATTTAGCCTAATTCCTTACAAGTAGTTAGATCATCAATAACTATTTTCAGATTGGGAGTGAATTTCCATAATTTAATCTTTTGGCAAGCTGATGTATGATTACATTATTCAAATAGCATATTCTATTTTAAACTGATGAATAAATCTGCATTTTAGGTGCTAGATGAAAAGTAATAAAATTTAGCAAAGTAAAGGAATTTCAGATCTCTATATGTTCTCCCAAAGCTATAATATCTCTTTCTTATTTGATACTTCACTTAATGGCTGGAGAAAGGCCATCAGCAATCAGAGGACCATTTGTAATTGAGAAAAAAAGACAACTATTGAGAATTTCCATTGACTAGAATCACTGGTAATACATCAGAAAACCTTAAGGATAAGAGTTTAAGATGAGTGCACGAAAATGTTCCACACAGAATATGTCACTTTTTTGCAAATAGCTTTTTCTGTAGTTGATTCAATGAGTTTTTGCATTGGGATTCTTGATCTATTCTGCCCAAAGCAAGCCCAGAACTTCTTTTCAAGGGTAATCCCTTGGGACATAGTCCTGTTGGGAGTTTTCATGGTTGACTATGTTCCCAAATCCCTTATATGTCATTAGGAGCTGATATCGAGGTCTTTTCCAAACACTGAATTGCAATTCTAGTGTTAAATTATAGCAGTGGTATTTGTGACTTGGGGCCAATATATCTTGTGGTAAGGGATATTGCTTAGTTGACAGTTTTGTTGCCAAATATTTACAGAGTTCAGGAAATTGAAAATTACTAAGTAATTTCGAGAAATGATTTCATCAGGCAGTTATCTTGACATTAGCTCATATGCCACAATTTGAGTTAAAGAAAAAATTTTTCTTGCATGTCTGCAATAATTTTATTACCAATTTAAGAAAGTCTAGAGTTCTAAATACATTTAACGTCTCTAGTCAGAAAAAAAAATCATACTGAGTCTGAAAAGTTGATTTCCAGATCTACTTTCACATTTTATTACACTAGACTTGGCCATTTTCTTTTGATATATAGCTCAAAAGGCAGAGTTTGAAAAGCTTCAAATTAAGGAATATCAAATATTACAGCTCTGACCTACATTTAAATCATTCATTCACAGTTTAACTTAAAAATACTGAAGGAGCAGGTTTAATTCAGCATTCTGAAAAACGAGTAAATATTTTATTTCATCAAATAAAAAGTCAAGTCAGTCAAAATAAGCTCTTCATTTACGAAATATAACTAACTTGACTAGAAGTGGTTACTATTACACTAAGCAGTTATTTTATGACTTCATTTTCAAAAAGGGACTTTACCCATATGACAATGGAAGAAACAAGGGAATCATGAATACTCTTCATGTCCAGGTGTCATCCAGTCTTTTTAAAGCCAGGAAGTCTACCTCCCTCTTCCCTACATACCACCATGCATGTGTTTTTCCAAATCTCTTGCCTTAATCTAACCTGTGTCCTGACCTCCTCTTGATCTCCCTAACATGGGCCCATAACTACTGCTCCTCAGTGAGCTGCTTTGCTGATTATGCCTTCTGCTTGACTCCACTTCAATTACTCAACAGATGTTCTTTGAGTGCCTAGTATGTGTCTTCAAGCTCTGCTCTGGTCCTGAAGGTATGGCAGTGAACAGAATAGACACTTCTCAATTCTACCTTTGGATTCCTATCTCAACTATGATAACTTTGATTCAGACACGTTGTTTTCTTGGCTATGGATGATTCTAGTAGCAGACCCACAAACAGGGTAATGGTCAAGAGCTGTTCATTAACAGCACAAATTTGTTTTGTTTTTATGAGTATAGCACCCTTTCCAAATCTAACCTAATGTAAATCTTTCTTCTAAAATGAAGACATGAGTTACAATAAGCTGCATAAGGTGAAAAGCGAAAGATTTGCAATCTGATTAAGAAGACTCCGCTGACTGATGGAATAATTTCCATATAAATTGAAAGACTCCAGAGTGAAATCTTATACTCAATCGTTTTTAAGAGAGTCAGAGACCCAATTTCTTCTCTTCTTTTTCAAAACCTTTTTTAACCGAAGAGTTTCAATGTTTTCTAATAAATATTTCTTAGAGTTTCTGTATCTATCATAAATCGTTGTTGAATGCAACTCTTCCCCAGCTGATTCTTAAATAGAGTAACTGGCATGCAAAGAAATGGGGCAAGACCAAGCAATGATTCAATTCAATTCAACACATACATAATGCATTTATTCTCCAAAGTCTTATAGAGAGTCAAAAAGAATAATGAGATTGCTGCCCTTGAAACACTCACAATAACAAGAAAGACGTAGCAACTATTTTAATATATATCATACTATATCCTTATTTTCTAAACCTCTCAATTCCTGCTTGTTCATTTTATCAGCTTCTAAACTTCTGACTTTTGGGAATTGGTCCCTTGCCAGAGTGAACACTGCATTAAGTTGAGAAGAGTGAGAGAGGACTAACGTTGAGGAGCATGCCCTAGCATATATAAAAATATATTGTAAAGCACTAGTTGTCAGAAGTGTGTGATATATGTAAAAATACAAGACTAGAATGATGAAACCGAATAGAGATCCTTGGAATGTAATCAAGCCTATAAATTTAATAAATTATAATATAGTATGATATAAAATAATGGAGAAATAAATAATGACTAATAAACACAGATGAATAGCAAGTCAAATAATTTGTTATCATGTACAACCATACAATCCAGATGGACTAAAGAATAATTTTTTATTTTTTGAGACAGAGACTCTCTTTGTAGCCTGGGGTCTAGTGATATGGTGTCATCACAGTTCACTGCAACCTCAAAATCCTGGGCTCAAAAAATCCTTCTGCCTCAGTCTCCTCAGTAGCTGGGGCTATAGGCATGCACCATGACGCCTGGCTAATTTTTGTTATTTTTTGTAGAGTCATGGTCTCAATATTGCCCAGGTTGGTCTCAAACCTCTGGGCTTAAGCAATCCTCCTGCTTCAGCCTCCCAAAGTGCTAAAATTACAGGCATGAGCCAATGTGCTTGGCTGTTTAAGAAACTCTCAGACAATAAAAATTAGAATGTAAATTAGATCGTAAGTATTGAAGCAAAAGAATAAACGGTTAATAACAAAGTTAGTAACTGAAAACTTTGTTCAACAAAAGGCTAAAAGTAAAACAATGGAAAGTTATTCTTGATGAATATGATAAATTTCAATATGAAAAACCTACATAGTTATATCAAAAGCAATAATCTATCTCTATTGTATAAATGGTTAAAAGTTGTAAACAGTGATTCATATCCTTTGACAAACCTCCCGTTTATCCTGTAAGACCTAACTCAATGTCACCTTCTCTGTGAAGCCTTTTTCTTCTGCTTCAAGTAAAGACAATAATATTCTTTACTTGCTCCTAGAGACTCATTCATACTGTGTAATATTCTTTATTGCATTAGCTTGTAATTTATCTTTTATGTGTCTGTTTTCTGAATTTATCAGCTAATCATTTCTTTTTATCCCCAAGCCCTAGCAGAATGTGTGCTCCACATAATGGGTGTTAGATAAGTGTTTGTTAAGTGAAAAAGAAAATGTAAAAGAAAAAGCACTTTGACATTTTTTAAGAATCATGGTTTCTGAATATGAGGACTTTTCTAAACACTGTGAAAGAAAGATGGGGAAGGGCAAATTATAAGAATGCATAGTCTGAACTACTGCTTCTGGAGATGACATAATAGAAGAAAAAGTAAATAGAGGCAAGGTAAAATTCTACTTATAAAGTATATTAGGAGCCGGGCGTGGTGGCTCTCGCCTGTAATCCTAGCACTCTGGGAGGCTGAGGCGGGTGGATTGCTCGAGGTCAGGAGTTCGAAACCAGCCTGAGCAAGAGTGAGACCCCGTCTCTACTATAAACAGAAAGAAATTAATTGGCCAACTAATATATATAGAAAAACTTAGCCGGGCATGGTGACGCATGCCTGTAGTCCCAGCTACTTGGGAGGCTGAGGCAGAAGGATCGTTTGAGCCCAGGAGTTTGAGGTTGCTGTGAGCTAGGCTGACGCCACGGCACTCACCCTAGCCTGGGAAAACAAAGCAAGACTCTGTCTCAAAAAAAAAAAAAAAAAAGTGTATTAGGAATGAGGCTATTTTCTGGAGCAAACAAACCTATGGCTCAAACATGATAGAGGTTTACTTCCTGTGCATATAATGTCCAAAATGAATGTTTCTGATTGACAGGGTGAGGGGGGGCTGTCTGTTCAGGGGTGATTATAGAAACTTGGGCACTGTCCATCTCTGGCTCTGCCATCTTCAATATTTGGTCTCAAAGATTCTGCACTAAGCCCACTAAAAGAGGAAAACAGGGATGGAGAAAACAAATTCGCTTCTTAACCACCATGGCCTGGAAGTAATGGAATACTCAGTTTGGCTTGGCTTCTCTGCATGAGAACTAATCTCATGGCCCACCTAGATTCAGGAGAAGCTGAGAATTGTAGCCCCTAACTAGAGCCACTTCCCAGCAACTATGTTATGGAAGGGGGTTAGATGCAGAGTTAGACATCTCTACCTCACGATTTCTTATACCTTCTTCTAAATTATTTCTAAATTAATAACTAAGATATATTATTTCATATGCATATATTTAAGTTTTGGAAGATACACTCACACATATATACATACTTTATCAATTGTTGAGGAAATATAAAGTTGGGGCTATAAACAAGCCAACAAAATTAGGGGTTCTACCCCAGATTAGAGTTGAGTAGCCTCATTTCTCCCCCAACTCAATTACATCCTACTTTATAGCAATGGTTCTCAGACTTTTTGAAATAATTACTACAAACACTAAGAATCAGGCACTATGCTAGATGATAGTATCACTCAAAAATGAGGCAGGGTTCTTCTGATCTGGGAATTCTCAGCCTAGTGGAGGGAAAGACAAAAGCAGGTACATAATTAAAATATCAAGGACAGACACAATGAGAATATATGCACAGATTTTAAGCTTATCTTTCTTGTTCTTAGTGTTTCCCTAGTATTCTTTCTGGATTGATAGGTCATTTCCCCTTTGAAATTCTTTCTGGATAATGTGGAATAGCCTATGTGCCTTTTAAAGAATTCTCTCATCTCCACTATATTAACAGCTATGAGGGTGGGGGTCAGAAAGACAGCAGAGAAGTTTTCCACCACCCTGACACATGTTTTGTTACTGTTGTTCCACTCTTTCATTCATAGGGCAGTTCTCATTGTGGCCACCTGCAGTAACAATATAGGTTCTTTTTTTTGTTTTTCCCCAAAGACGACTCTAAATGTATTATTTAAATGCCTGAAAAAATTAAAGGATTCATATTTAATGAGGAGAGGTGCCGGACATAGGCAATATCAAATCTCATTTGGACACATTCATGCCCTAGAAGTTTTTCTTCCTTTTTTTAAGGTCTTGATTGTAATACTTATTTCATCTAAAATAAATATTTCCTGAGTATTTACAAAGTAAATGACTTAGTGTTAAGTATTGTTAAGATTTGCAGAGTTTCACTTTGTTTTCCCAAGCTAAAGAATTTTATGATTCTATTGATGATATATGTATGTGTGTGTACACATATATCTCTTGTAGAGAGACACAGACAAGAGACAGAGATAGACAGACACAGAGAGAATGATAACGTAGGTGTCTGTGCGCGCTGGTATGGAAACTAGTGAACCCCCATTATGCTGTTTTCTTTGTGGCAGTTTCCCACTACAGCCTTTAGAAGCTCACATGCTCTTACAGAATAATAAATATTTTGACTAAATAATAGCATGTTTTTGGTTACCAGCTGTGACCTCCAGAAAATGGAAGAGACAGATGGCAGGAATAAGTGAAAGGGAAGTTTAATAGAGGAATATTAGAGTATGAATGTTTTCGAAAATGTTCTAAGATACTCAGGTTGTCTATAGGTCCCTAAAAGGTAGGATAACCAGACTAAATGTAGGATGCCCAGTTACATTTCAATTTCAGATGAAGGGTGCATAATTTTTAGTTTGTCCCAAATATAGCACGGGAATACTTATACTAAAAATTTATTCAATATTTATCTGAAATTTGCATTTAACAGGACAGTTTATATTTTTATTTGCTACATCTAGCAACCTTCCTAAAAGTTCTATTAAAGATCCTTCAAATATATCATAATCTATGTTTATAATCACATTAAAAACAGATTTGGTCTGAAACAAGAAGAAAATGTAGATAGAAGGTTTTGTTTTCAACGCTGAATCAATGAGGGTTGTTTCCACTCAGGGCATGTTTCAATTCCTCAGAGGAAATGGAGGGCTTGAAATCTCTGTCAGAATAATTAAAAACATTAAAAATCTACTGCTTCAGTCCTCATTTGCACTGCTTTCTAGTCAGCTTTGGTATATATCTCTTGATAGACAACTTAGCTATCAAGATTGAGGAACCAATCAAACAGTTTTCTGATCTAAGAACAGAAATTGATGAAATAAATATCAACAGTAATTATTAAAATAAATAAAAATCTTTACTTTTTTTTTTTTTTTTTTTTTTTTTTTTTTTTTTTTTTTTTTTTTTTTTTTTTTTTTTTTTTTTTTTTTTTTTTTTTTTTTTTTGAGACAGAGTCTCCCTTTGTTGTCCAGGCTAGAGTGAGTGCCATGGCGTCAGCCTAGCTCACAGCAACCTCAAACTCCTGGGCTCGAGCGATCCTTCTGCCTCAGCCTCCCGAGTAGCTGGGACTACAGGCATGCGCCACCATGCCCGGCTAATTTTTTTTTTTTATATATATATCAATTGGCCAATTAATTTCTTTCTATTTATAGTAGAGACGGGGTCTCACTCTTGCTCAGGCTGGTTTTGAACTCCTGACCTTGAGCAATCCGCCCGCCTCGGCCTCCCAAGAGCTAGGATTACAGGTGTGAGCCACAGCGCCCGGCCAAAATCTTTACCTTTTGAGAGTGTTGTAGCTTTAAAATTTTGCAGACCCTGTTAGCATATTTGATTTGCAAAATAATTTTGTGAAACTCCTATTTCAGAAAGATACATGTGAGATCTTCGATTTCAGAAAAAATCATGTGCACTCCCTCTGCAGCTGCAGAGGTAGAATGAAACAAATATTGCTCTCCAGCCTAGCTGTCAAATATGCACTTTATGGATGGGTTAATTATTATGCAAGATGGAACTGAATCACATCGATGTGTAGTGGCTGCTAATGAGAAGTCATAAATCAAAGTCCTGAATGTGAAGCTCAAGCTACCATGTGTAGTTCTCTTGAAATATCACAAGGCTGGCTACGTGTGTGTGCATATATGTGCAGAGCCTTCTCCTTTAGCTGTTTCCTGATTCCTAGTTAAAATATGCAGCATACAACCCACCTTTCTCCCTCGAGTGGCGTCTTTGTTTTCCTTAAGTCCCACGTGTAGCTGAGCTCTTTAGAAAGGTGATGAAAAGGGTGGTCTGAGAATGCACAAAATACTCTGGCTCTAAGGGTTTGCTCACTGACAGACTAGTCACAGGGAGGTCCCTGACTTGCCTAGAATGGGAGGTTGTTTTTTGTTGTTTTGTTCTTTTTTAGCCTCTCAGCAAAGACCAAAAAGCCTCTTCTGTTTACATTCATCATAAATCCTTCAGAAATGGAAGGATTTGAAGATATAAGACTCTCATTTTAAAGTGCAAGTGTTCCCATCTACCTTATCAAATCAGTACAGTCTATATGCACATTCTGTGAATTATTTTAATCTGATTAGTCTCTAGAAAGTACCAAAGTGATCAGAAAAGGAGGTGTTTAAATCGGGAGAAACCTTACAGATACAGAGGCTACTGTAAGTTTGGGCGGATTCATTCATTCATCAACTGAATATCGAGCCCACTAAGTATAAGGTTCTTTGAGAGATCCCTGTGTAATATAGTGTAAGTCTAATTCATATTCAACTGTTAAAAACTTTATAGCAAAGTAGAAGAAACGGACAAGTAAACATTGATAATATGAGGTAGAATGAAGTAAGTACTTGCAAAATAAGTAAGTGACAGTGCTGAGAGGAAGGAAAGATAATGAACATTTACTGAATACCTGTCTCATGGCTGGCCTCAGCCAGGACTTTATCCCGTTATCGAGGAGAGGGATATATTTGAAATTCACTTTAGGGGAGGAGGAGGACTACAGAGGTCAGGATAGGGAGAGGAGCCCCTTGTTCTGACAGAAGAATAGAAGTAGGAAGGAGCCTCGCACATTTGAGTGACAGCTCGTGGATGGAGTGAAGAAAGGTACTGGGGTTATTTACATCCACCTACTTTCCAAACTGTTGGCCTGGAGAATGGGACATTTAAAAATCAGAGTGGCATGAGAACCCTGGCAACGTAAAGGGAGAGAGGGAAGGCAAGAGCTGAGAGAGGGGACAAAAAGGCAATCCTAGGGACAAAGATTGATTCTGCAATAGTGGGCTGGTGCCCAGGATACTACATGTCTTATTTTCCCTGAAAGACCAATATTGGAGAGAACAGGATGCAATTCATTTTGTTACCTTTTTAGCAATTGTCATGCAAAACTCCCTTAATTGCAAAAAGAGGGGAAAAATACTTGTTGGTTGAATAGAATTTTGTATGCTATCTTCAGCATACTGTAGACTTCATATCCATGTTTTAAAAAAAATTATATTTGAAAAGCCACATACATGATGATTTTCCTATCCTGTCAATTCAGAAGCCTCCAAGGTTCAGAAATTCTGGCCTTGTCTCTTTTCTACATAGTCATCTCATCAAAGAGAAAGACAAAACCATGCAGGAGGCCCAATCCGTGCTGTCATCTCATTTCAAACGAGCTCCCCAGGTGCTGCTGGCTCTGATAAGAATCCTACTGTAGACAGAATTAGCTGGAGATGCCATGCACTGCTGGTACACAAAGTGGCCACTGCAGGTTTATGGATATATTCACCCTATGCCTGCGGGAGCCTTGTCCAGATCAGTCCTCCTTTGCCCATTTCCATTAATAAGAGAGTCAACAAGTCCTGGGAACATTTGCAGAGGCAGCATGGATGATAAATCTTTGATATAAACAACTTACATCTCATCATGGCATCTGTTACCCCTTCCAGGGGAAACTATGTGATTCAACCCATGAGTTCGAGTATATGTTTCTCCTGTTGGGAGAAAGTCTAGAGCAAGCCCCTGCCTCAGAAAGCAGGTGGCTCCATGGCAGGTCCTGTCCTTGCTGATGATATCCAGGACTTGTTATCTGGATCCTGCTGGGCTAAACACTCTGGTTTGAATTCCTGGTCCATGCCCAGACTCTACGTCATGTGTCTGTCTGAATCATAGAATATCTGGAAAAACACTGGCAAACAATTAGCACAAAGATCCAATGCCAGTGTTGATGCATTGGCTGTAGAGGTAGGGGTATAAAACTCATTCTGCAAAATCTAGCTATATGAAAGGTTAAGAATCTATAATATATATAGTTGTATATTTCCCCAGAATGTTATTATTAATACTGTACATGAAGGTTCAATTCCAATAATATGTGACCAAAAAATTGCCTTGGGTAAAGCTCTTATTTTTCAATGTGACCTCATAGAACAATCACTTGGAGAGATTTTTTTAAAAAAATCCTGATGCTGGGGTTACAATAGCAGAGATTGTGCTTGAATTGGTACAGAGGATAAATTTGCATTTTAATGTGCAGTCTGGACTGAGAACTATCTGAAATACACACACACACACACACACACAAGCCCATTAGTGTCCATACTATGCCAGGTACTTTAGATTTTTCTCCTCTATTCCTCATGGCCATCTTATTAGGGATTCTTTCCTCATTTTTAAAATAGTCAAATAGGCCCAGTGTGGTGGCTCATGCCTGTAATCCTAGCACTCTGGGAGACCAAGGTGGGAGGACTGCTTGAGCTCAGGAGTTCGAGACCAGCCTGAGCAAGAGCGAGACCCTCATCTCTACTAAAAAGAGAAGAAATTAGCTGGGCATGGTGGCACATACCTGTAGGCTCCGCTACTCGGGAGGCTGAGGCAAGAGGATAACTTGAGCCCAGAAGTTTGAGGTTGCTGTGAGCTAGGCTAACACCACAGCACTCTAGCCTGGGCAACAGAGTGAGACTCTGTCTCAAAATAAATAAATTAATAAAATAAAATAGTCAAATAAGGCTGAGAAAAGTTAGGTACCTTTCCAAGGTCACACAGTACTTGGGTCTGTTAGATTTCTCTCCCTGACTTTGAGACAAGGGACTTCAGTGACGGGTTTGGAAAAGCTTCACAGCTCTCCTTCCACTCGCGATTCCCAGCCTGGCACCTCTCTCCTTCTCAACATGGAGCTTTAATTAATAACCTTGCTCTCACATGGACTCCTTTCTTTCTGCCTGTCTCATTCCCTCCCTAGATTCCTATCTCTGTTGGTTTTAAAATTGAGGGAATTTGAAAATAGGAAGCTTTCTTCCCAGTTTAAGGAAGTTTTTTTCTCCAGTAAGCTGTCCTATCAGCTATATAAATGAAGTCGTATTTGGTACTTTGCAATGCATGTTATAAGGTCATAGGATATAAAGCTCTGTGCTCTATCAATTCAGGCAGGACTCATCTCCAGCATATAAAATATGAAGGCAAAGATTTACATAAATTACCATATTAATATACATATTTAAAATTCACAGTTTATAAAAAATGGAATGATAAGGAAATAATTTAAATCGTAACAAAGTATTTATGTTTTCAAGTTGCTGAAATATTTGATATGCAATTAGAAAGTGTTGAGTTTGGGATGGGGGTGGGGGCCCAGCTAGTTATTATAGTTAACTCCTTGAACGCCAGGTAGCAAATCTATCAAAAAGTCATGATTAGGATCAAGCACTGTGAAATTCAGAGAGGGTGTGAAATTGAGGGAAAGGTTTTGATCAGAGATGGGGTTATGGATAGAATAGGAGGTCAAAATATTTGTTGTTTCACTATTTGCTAATAAAAATGAACATTCTGACATTTTGACATGGGCATTTTGATGAGGGCCATATCAAAATGACCCTGTCATATTGGCCATAGCACTGTGTTTTGCTTCACTGGCAATGAAGCCACTGATTTGAATAGCAAAGTTTGAGGAGCCAACAAGGACAAGAATGGGAAGGAATGTCAAGGGGAAAGTGAGATGCAAATAAGAGCATTGCGAGAGCCAGGGGAGAACAGCTGGCACTGCTGCAGCTGGCGGGCACCGGGTTGTCAGCCTTACAGATCTCCTTTAAGGGGGTTATTTGGGGCAGTTTTCTACTGGTTTTACACAAGGATGCTGGAAAACAACATTAGAAACTTTATATTTAACTTGTTCTTTTTAAACATCTAGTTTTCTGTGTTTTATAATGTTCACTGTAGAGTGACATAGTGGTATGTGATTATTCATAAATAATAATTGTTTATTATTGTATAATAAAGAATTTGGCTTGCCTTTGTTTCTAGTTCCTGGGAGGTAGCCTCTCAAAACCTTAGGATTTCCTGAGTGATTGGAGTGTCCATGTTTTTCATGGTCCCTTAGATCATATCTGATAGTTTATGCAAATGAGATGGCACAGGATGGGGGCTGGCCACGCCAGAGAGACCAACTATGTGCTTAGATGGTTGGAACTTTGAGTCACGTGACACCTTCCAAAGAGGGAAGGTGGGTTGAAAACTGAGTTCAAGCATTTGGGCAATAATTCAACCAATCATGCCTATGTAATGAGACCCCAATAAAACTTCTGGATACCATAGCTTAGGTGAACTTCCCTGGTTGTCAATACTATGCATATTGTCACACATCAATGGGCCAGGAGGGTGACATATCCCTGAGGATGTCAGAAGCTTTGCATTTGGAATGTTCCCAGATCTCATCCTAAGTATCCCTGTTTTGGGCTGGTTCTGATATATATCTAATTGTTATAATAAAATTGTAATCAAAACTATAGCACTTTCCTGAGTTGAGTCATTCTAGTGAGTTACCAAACCCAAGCGTGGTCATGGAAAACCCCAAATTTGTAGCCAGCTGGTCAGAAGTGAGGGTGGCCTTGGGGACTCCCAAACTTGCAGCTGGTGTCTAAAGTGAGGCCAATCTTGTAGAGAATTGTGCCTTTAACCTTGAATTTGGTCAACTCTAAGTAGACATATTGGGAGAACTACTTAAAAAGTTTTAATTGCTATGGATAAAAAGAAGTTTGGAAACTGCCTAAGAAACTATTCAGGCCTTTTGATATTTATTCTCTCTCCTGCCTTCCAATAGTTATTGCATTCACTATGCTATGGGAGGAAAAACTTTTTTTTTTGAGACAGTGTCTCACTCTGTTGCCCAGGCTAGAGTGCTATGGTGTCAGTCTACCTCACAGCAACCTCAAACTCCTGGGCTCAAGTTATCCTCTTTCCTCAGCCTCCCAAGTAGCTGGGACTAAAACCACATGCCACCATGCTCAGCTAATGTTGTCTATTTTTAGTTGCCTAGCTAACTTTTTTTAAAATCTATTTTTTAGTAGAGAAAGGTCTCACTCTTGCTCAGGCTGGTCTTCAACTCCTAAACCCAAGCAATTTTCCCACTTTAGCCTCTAAAGTGCTAGGATTATAGGCATGAGCCACTGTGCCCGGCCAGGAAAAACTATTTAAAATTTTGTTTTATATTCATGTATGAAAATTAGGCTATATGATACAGTGGACTTTAAATGAGAACTAAGTGTTATTCTGAGAGTAGAGAACATGAAATTGAGGTCATAAAACTGTGACATATGGTTGGACAGCTTATAAACTCCTTTACTTACACTATAATTCCTACTCTTGCTTTGGAAATTGGTGGTCCAGAAAGGGAAAAGTATTCGAGAATACTGAATATGGGTTCTGTTAATATTAATGGAACCTCATATCATATACCATGACGTATCTTCTCTGGTGACCAAATATAATCCTCCCATCACTAATGTTGTGCTATTTTTCTAATTTTCTCTTTTGAATAGTTTCCTTTAATGTCTCTTTATTTTTTGTTTTTAAAGAAGTGGGTATGTAGGGGAGTTGGTTTACAACTTACAATTAGGATAGTTATTTTAATTAACTGAACTACAAAGATAAATGACCAAGTCCACTCTAATGGTCAACAAACCCTGAAGCTACCAGAAGCTAGGAGAGGGGTCCAGATGCTCCCACAGCCCTCAGAAATAATAAACCCTGTGGACACTTTGATCTGGGACTTCTACCCTTCAGAACTGTGACATAAAACATTTCTGTTTTTTAAGCTACACAGTTCGTGGCACTTACTTACAGCGGCCCTGGCAAACTCATACACAGTAGAAATGGTGGAAAGTGGCAGGATTATGAATGTACAGTTGGTCTTCATTACTCATGGATTCCATATTTTTTAATTCGTCCAGTTGCTAAAATGTATTTGTAACGTCAAAGTCAATACTCACGGTGCTTTCACAGATAGTGGCAGACATGCTCAGAGCAGTGGAAAATCTGAGACTCTTGACACACCTGTTCCCAGCTAAGGTTGAACAAGGCCATGCACTGCCATGCTTGTTTCAGCTGTCATACTACAAACAAGCACCCTTTTCACAGTATATTTAAGTGCTATACTTTCCGCATGTTTGTACTCTTTGTTGGTAATCTTGCTGTTTAAAGTAGTACTGAAGTGCTGTTTCATGTTCCTGAGCAGAAGGCGGCTGTGATGTGCCCCACCGAGAAAATACAACTGTTAGGTAAGCCTTTTTCAGGCATGTCATGGCACCGTTGGCCCTGAGTTCAAAGATAATCAAGATAATGAATCAAAGGTATGTATTAAAAGAAGGTGTCTTTCGGCAGAGCATAAATAAAATATGGTTATTTGTTAATCGGTTGGTGAAATGTGTCCAGAGGCTTGCAGGAACCCAACCCTGAATGTCTCTTATGGAGCAAGGATTCAGTATTTGCTAATTCAGTATTTGTGGCAAGGTTATCCAGACATAACTGCTGTGGATATGAAATTAGATCCAAGATATAAAAGTATTTTTTGAAGGACTGGATGGGGGTCTGAGAAAAGGAGGAATTAAGGGTCACTCCAAAGTTTTTGGCCTGATAAATTAGAAAGATAAAGGTGTCATTAATTGAGATGCAAATGACAATGGAGGAAACAGTTTTAGTTTGTGAAGGGGTGGAAGATTAAGAGCCTTCTATCTTTATAAACTTGAGTTTAAAGTGGTTATCTGCACAGAAAACAGGTTTTATGGTTGGGTCAGACCAGCAATAAGAAATGTACCCATTAACATGCAGGGAGAGAGAAGAGACTCCATGGGGTCCAGTGTAGAGTGGTGGCGAATGTCTGGGGGCAGACTTCTGTGCTCTCATCCCACCACTGCCTCCTCTGAGCTGTGACAAAACCAGCTTTATAGTTGACAGGAGCCTTGAACCAGATTAGAAAGCTCTGAACAAAGACATCGCAATTGCTCATCCTATCTTAGTATTTAGCAGGCTGAAATTCTTTCATGCTTAACACGAGGTCACCTTAATTTATTTTCGGAGGAGAAAGAAAAAGAGAAAATTGCAGAGGAAGAGAACATTTGAAGGTGAAATTTCATTCCAGTTCTGGCACATCTGCAATGGTAGCCTGGACGTCACAGAAATGAATTATTTAAAACTGGTGGGAAGATGCTGGTTAGACTTTTATCCTCAGTCTAGTGGTTTTTTTTTTTTTTTCTTAAATATCAATCTGCTCACCAGATTTCCTGCTTTAAAAAAGAACATTATATTTATAGTTCTTCATTGTGTCATCAAAAGTAGAATGTAAATAAATAAGATGGGGGAGATGAGCTGATGACAGTCTTCTACAGGAAATGCAGCAGCCTGTAGCCAAGCCACATGTAGAACAGCAAGATGCTGAAGTCCGAGATGGGTAAGATCTTAAATCAAGTTCAGCTGCCCTGGAAATCAGCAAGGAAAAATCAAACAACCCTATCAAAAAGTGGGCAAAGGACATGAACAGAAACTTTTCAAAAGAAAACAGAGTAATGGCCAAAAAACATATGAAAAAATGCTCAACATCTCTAATCATCAGGGAAATGCAAATCAAAACCACAATGAGATATCACTTATCTCCAGTGAGAATGGCCCTTATTAACAAGTCCCAAAACAATAAATGTTGGTGTGGTGTGGATGTGGAGAGTCCTACATTGCTGATGGGACTGCAAACTAGTTCAGCCTCTCTGGAAAGTAATATGGAGATACCTCAAAGCGATACAAGTAGATCTACTTGTATTTGATCCAGCAATCCCATTACTGGGCATCTACCCCAAAGAACAAAAGTCACTCTATGAAAAAGACACCTGCACTCAAATGTTTATAGCAGTATAATTCACAATTGCAAAGATGTGGAAACAACCGAAGTGCCCATCAATACATGAGTGGATTAATAAAATGTGGTATATGTATACCATGGAGTACTATTCAGCTTTAAGAAACAATGGTGATATAGCACCTCTTCTATTTTCCTGGCTAGAGCTGGAATCCATTCTATTAAGTGAAGTATCCCAAGAATGGAAAAACAAACACCACACATACTCACCAGCAAATTGATATTAACTGATCAACACCTAAGTGGACACATAGAAATAACATTTATCAGGTGTCAGGCAGGTTGGGGGGAGGGGATGGGTATATACATACATAATGAATGCAATGGGCACCAACTGGGGGATAGACACTTTTGAAGCTCTGACTCAAGGGGGTAGGCGTGGCAAGGGCAATATAGGTAACCTTAACATTTGTACCCCCAAAATATGCTGAAAAAAAAGTTAAGATGTCCTGCAATATGTATACACACTTGGAGTCACAGCACCAGAAAGAGCCTGGCCATGTACTTAAGGTCACGTTCCAACTGAGAAGCAGTAAACTTTCTGGTCACAACTCATTTGAGAAACACTTCAAAAGGGGAAAATAGTGTGAGAAAGGTGAGCAGTTTCAGGTGATTCTGAGGCACCAGCAGGGTGTCCAGGTGGAGAAATATTTTGGGCACCTGGAAATGCAACACTTGCAGTTTAGAGACTGGGGCCAGAAATCTAAATTTGGGAGCCATCTGGTATAGGTGACAGATGAAGTTGTGTGAGTGGATAAGATGGCCAAAGAAACAGAGAACAAGCTTGAAGGTCAGTGTCATGGGGGCACACTTACCCTCGGCTGGGGGGAGAAAGACGAGTGGCAGAGAGAGGTAAGAATAATCTGGATAATTGTGCCCCTCAGAAGATAGGGTGCAGAGCCTCAAAAGGACAGAGTGGGTAAATCAAGTCAAATAGGGGATTTGAGGTGGAGGAAGACCAAGATAGGGCCGATGGGTCTGTGGACATGGGAGGAAGCGTCAGTGGGGTTGAGCCCGGATTGACTGGGGCTGCAGAGCGACAGTGTGAGGAGAGCATGAAGAAGTAGGTTTCCACATAATTTTTGACGCTAGAGTTGGGGGTGGCTGTAGCATGGCTGCTGGTGTCACCACCAAGGTACAATGAGCTAACTGTAAGCTTCCATGTACTCTCAGTAGCCAAATAATTGTCACTGAAACAATAGGGCAAGAAAAACTATGGGTAAGAACCTGAAGTCTGAAACCTCATTCAGGAACTCTTCTAGCCTGGAAGTGCGGGGTCTCCGCATTTCCAGAGAGGAAATAGCCAAGGTTAACATAACCATATCGCATGGCAGCATGTGTGCCAGAGCCATGTGTGGCAATTAACTAGATGGCACAACAATATTAATTGAACAGGCCTTTTTGTCACTAATTTGAAAACTACTTTTGTCATGACTAAATCCTCATACAGATTTGTGTCTATCTTTGGACTCTTTTATTTCCTTTTGTATCAAATTTGCTGGTATTTAATTGTGATTGCCTTGCATTTATGAATGAATTTGAGATGAACTGACATTTTTTTACAATATTCAGTTTACTGAAAAGAAGTTTACTTAAGGCTTCTTCTATATTCCTCAAGTTATTTTTTTTATATACATCCTAAACTTGCCCTTTTCTGTTTATAACTCTGCATATCTCTTTTGAGCGGTTATCATCAATGGTATTATTTCATTCATTGGGTGAGAGAGTGTGTGTGTGTGTGTGTGTGTGTGTGTGTGTGTGTGTAAATAAGTCAGTTGAACAAGTAAAATTTAAAAGAAACAACCTAAAGCAAATGAAATTTTTAATAGCATATGACCTTCACTGAGCTGGCATACATGTAAAAAAAAGTCATTTTGGATAATATGATAGAAAACAAACACTCTAAATGCTTTTTGTTTTTCCTGTATATTGCCAAAATTTTCTTACATAAGATAAACTGTGACTATTTAGAGTTAAAATGTGGTGTCTGTTCAGTTAGGTCTGCTAATGCAAATCACACTCGCCAGGGACAGAGGCATTTTGAGGTGGCTTTTTGTAGCTCTTGAGTCAGAAAGGGTTTTGGTTTTATTTTTTCCCTCATCCGAGTTCTTTGACACTCTTCAGTTTGAATAACCAATCTAACAACTCTTCTAGACAAGAGGTCTGCAAACTTTTTCTGTAAGTAGCCACATAGAAAATGCTGTGGGCTTTACAGGCCATATAGTTTTTGTTGCGACTACTTCACTCTGCTAGTGCAGTGTAAAAGCAGTCACAGACAATAAACAAGTGAGCCTGGCTGGGTTCCAATAAAAGTTTATTTACTAAACAAGTGGTGGTCCAGATTTTGGCCATGGTTCATGGACCATGATTTCTAGATCCCTATTTTAGGTCGAACTTCCAAGCTGTTCATTATTTATATTTTAAAAAATCAAAAGCAATGCACTAGTTTTTGCAGATGTAAGGATGACAGGATACAAAGCACTGGGATGAACAAAACGAATAAAAATCACCAAAATGATTTCTCATCAACCCCTAAATAATCTTTCTGAACACAAACATCATATTTTTTTTGATTTATGCAGCACAAGTAGAATTGTATTATATGAGAAACATGCAAATTACATTATGCTATGGTCATTGCTTTGCAGAGAAAGAAACAGTTGAATGGAGAACCATCTCATTAGTAATGGGAGTATTTGTTCTAACTTACCAATCTTGTACTGCATTGAAGGATTCTTCATTTGTAATGTCATACATTAAAATAAAGCCCATGGCCCCACGATAATAAGCTGTGGTGATAGTCCTGTATCTTTCCTGGCCTGCTGTGTCCTAAAAAATAAAAATGATAATCGGTCAGAAATAAAGCAATGCATTTTTTGGGAAGTGATTAATAATTCTAAAAACAGTCACAATAGAATCTAAACTGTATTTACAAGGTACAGCTATCTTCTACTTTTAAAAATAATTTATCTCTTTAGTTTTATTTCTGTTAATAATTTTTTTATAATTTTACTTTTATTGATACATAATAAACACACATATTTTCAGCATACATATGATAATTGAATACATTCATAGAATTTGTAAGGATCAAATCAGTGTAATTAGGATATCCATCCCGTTAAATATTTGTTTTTTATTTATGCTAGAAATATTTGAATTATTCTTTTCTAGCTATTTTGAAATATACAATAAATTATTGTAAACTATAGTCACCTACTAATCTATCAAGCACTAAGTTTTATTTTTTCTATCAAACTGTATATTTGTACATCAAAAGAGCAAATCTAAGGATTACTGGTGTTCGAAAGGGATTTGAGCAAGAGCAAGTGGTTAAAAACTTACTAAAAAAAAAGTACCACAAAACTTTCCAAAACTTGAGAAAAAGATAAATATCCAAGCACAAGTAGTTCAGAGCACACCAGATTCACCCAAATAAGACTACCCCAAGACATATGATAATCAAATTGTCAAAGGTCAAGGACAAAGAGGATCCTAAAGACAGCAAGAGAAAAGATACAAGTAGCATATAGAAGGGCTCCAATTCATCTGGCAACAGACTTCTCAATGGAAACCATACAGGCCAGGATGGAGTGGGACAACACTTTCAATGTTGAAAGAAAAAACTGCCATCTAAGAGTACTACATCCAGCAAAGTTGTCTTTCAAATATGAAGGAGGTATAAAGTTTTCCCCATACAAACAAAAGCTGAGAGAATTTGCCATCACCAGACCCTTCCTATAAGAAATAGGAAAGAGAGTTCTTCAACCTGAAAGAAAAAAAAACACACTAATGTGCTGAAAGAAAACATTTGAGGGTATAAAACCCACTGGTAAAAGTAAATGCATAACAAATTGAGACTACTCTAATACTGTAATTGTGGTGACAATCCATTTATAACTTTAGTATGAAACTCAAATACAAACCTATCAAAAACAACCTGTTAAGAGATAGGCAATATAAACATATATAAATTGAGACAACATAAAGCTAAAATATGGGGGGTATGGCATTCAAGTATAGAGTTCTTCTTTAAATTTCTTCTTTGTATTCTTTTTCTTTTCTTTGTGATCTAAGGTGCCATCTCGTTAAAATAACTTGCTATATCCTAATGAGTTTTATATGGTGGCTCTACAAAATTTTTTTTTTTATTCTGGTGAAATTGTTTTTTTGGTAAACACCTAGCTCAAAGTATCCTCTACATATGTTCACTTCCATTAAGCAGCAACTAACTGTAGAAAATGAAATGAAAAATATTATACATGTTTAAAATATGATTTTTTGCATAGTCTAAAACCAGAGGAGTATATTAGCTCTATCAGTATGTATTTTTTGTCCATCTATTAAGTATAAGCCACTGTGGGAATGGGGAAAAGGAAGTTTATAAAAAGATCCCTGTTTTTAAGGAGGTTGCAGTTTATTCTCAGTCTATTAAACTATAAAATGGGGGAAAAAATGACATCTGGCTTTGTGTGAATGTTTAGTCAGACAGACCTGGATTTGAAGTCCTGTTTACTTGTTAGACAACTGGATAACATGAACTAGTTACTGAACCTCTGTAAGCTAAATATCTTTAAAGTTTAGCATGCATGTTAGAGTTACATGAATTACTTATGTAAAGTGCTTCCCACAAAGAGCAGAACACAAAAAGTGGTCAATAAATGGCAAGTACTTGCTGTTATTTGTGAAATGTGGGGAGGCGAGCCTAACATGAGATGGAAATAGTAGTTTACAAATACAGGGGTTCAATGCCTGCAAAAGGGATGGCATATAACTGTTAATTCTGGAAGTCAGAGGCAGATACATCACCAAAATTGCCCTGCATATATCACATATACCACCACAACCATAGCTGAAGAAGTTGTTCAATTCAACCAATTCTCACCCCTTCCTCAGGATATGGTATCACTTTTATAATCCAATTGCTCTTCATTTTCCATCTCTGACACTTTCCCTGGAGACTGCAGTCTGACTTCTCTTTCCCAATAGTCTTTAGGCACTTAGCATTGTGGACAGAAATGTTATCTTTTTTCTGATCTCAGTTTGAAACTTCTTTCTACCCTCATCCCAGAGATGCCTCCTTTGAATGCGGAGTGCATCGCAGCTCCTCCTAAGACTTAAGAGGCCTTGGATGAAAAGCTAATGTATTGCGTGACACCAGAATAGCTCCCTTTACCATCAAAATGAAATTATCATCTTCTGGGGTCACTGTTGAGTCAGGCTCATGTTGGATGTGCTGTTCTTCCCCCATAGGTGCACTCCTGCGTGGATGCTTATGCCTTACCACGGACAACAGTGAGAAACTCAAGATTGCTTCATCTCTCCCCTAATTCATGTGGCACGTTCTATTTGGCTTCTGTAAGTGTAGAGAATGGGAGCAAAGAAAGTTGGGGATCAGTGAATGATTCCAGGAGAATGTGGGGTATAAAATGGAACAAGAAATTAGTTAAGGGTGTGACTTTTCATGAAGGCAACAATTATATTTTACTCTTGGAGCAAGGATAAGGCTGGCCTAATTAGAAGTTTATTAGGTATTATTAGGGAAAATAAATTTTCAAAAACAGAATGAAAACAGATTACAGTACCAAAAAGAGCAAAAATAAAGGAAAACTAGTGGGTAAGATCTTTCAGAATATACTACCAAAGACAGAAAACAAAAAAGTATAGATTTCACTGTGTGAAAATTTGACAATTTAAATATTAAAAAAATTGAAGTGGTAGAAAATCAAATAAACAAGAAAATGTATTTGCATTGTACCAGAGAGACCAAAGGTTAATATCTTTAATACATAAAGTGATATTATAAATTGTTAGGAAAAATGTTATATATTCTAATTGTAAAAATTATTTACAAATATGCACACAAATGGCTAGTTAATTTTTAAAAAGAGTTGAATCCCAGTCATAATAATGGCAATGCAATGCTGCATAGTTGCACGACTATATAGTAGAAATTTCCTGTTGTTTCTTTGAATATTTTATTATACTTTTATTCTTAATATGAATAAAATAGTAAGCAAAGTATAGATGCTAGAGATAAACATAGATATCATAAACTACATATCATTGGAACAACTATACAAATTAATTAGGAAGAAAGAAGTCAATCTTGAGCTTATCTGGATATTCTTAAATATTCATTGGATTTAATTCAGCTAATAGTATCCAACTACAAAACAAAGATGAAAGTTAGAAAACATGGATAAATGCCAGAACCAAACTCCTAAAGACTGTGTTTAAAATGCAAGGCATAAGCCGGGCGCGGTGGCTCACGCCTGTAATCCTAGCACTCTGGGAGGCTGAGGCGGGCGGATTGCTCAAGGTCAGGAGTTCGAAAGCAGCCTGAGCAAGAGCGAGACCCCGTCTCTACTATAAATAGAAAGAAATTAATTGGCCAACTAATATATATATAAAATTAGCCGGGCATGGTGGTGCATGCCTGTAGTCCCAGCTACTCGGGAGGCTGAGGCAGCAGGATTGCTTGAGCCCAGGAGTTTGAGGTTGCTGTGAGCTAGGCTGACACCATGGCACTCACTCTAGCCTGGGCAACAAGCGAGACTCTGTCTCAAAAAAAAAAAAAAAAAAAAAAAAAAATGCAAGGCATAATCAGAGACTTTGTAATGTTTTAGCTCTTTGAAAGAATCCCTTAAAACTAGTCAGTATATTTTAAAATTTTCCCACATTTGGCTTAGGCTCATGTTTTCCAGAACATGTTATCTATAAATGTATCTTTTTTTTTTTTTTTTTTGTCTATTGTGAAGCAACTTTAAAAAAGCTTTCTTTTTCTCTTGGTAAAATATCTTTCTGGCATTGATTGAGAAGCATTCTTACAGGTTGAGGACCCCATAACTGCTGTCTTCTCTGTCCTGCAAGAGATAGCTTTCCCCAAATCTCTCAGTAGAGGAAAATAGCCGATATACCCAGACATTGCTAAAAGGTGATCCAGACCTTTTCTGTCAAGCATGTTTTCAACCCAGACACTGAATAATGTTGTGTTGGAAAACTGTGACTTTAATCTCTTTCTTCTTGACCTCTTCCAGTGCTGGTGCTGCCTTTTCATAAGATGTTAATTTTATTTTGACAGTAAAGAAACTAGTTTCTAGTGTTCTGAAATGCATCAATTTCATATTGTGGGTGTATTTAATCTTTGAGAGAACAGAAATAAAAGCTCCATTATATTATGATTGAAATGTTACAGGAAACTGCTAGAAACCACAGGGTTGTCTAGTCATTATGTATCGAAATCAAAAATAGAGCTGGTCTGGTGTGGGGACCAGCTTTCAAGAAAAAAATAGAAGTTTCAGATAGTGCTTAAGTAACAGCAAGGGGCAGGATCTTCAACACCATTCTGATTTGAATTCAGAAACACACTTTAATTGGAGATAATTTATCACCTAAAAGCTCTCAAGGAGAATAAGAAATTGTACACCAAGTAGGGGAAGTGTAGTGAGAAATACAGAGTAAATTTCTTCTCTTAATGCAAAGAAAATATAAGAAATAAAAACTAAGCTAATAAACAGACACCAAGTTGAGTCTGTCTTGGATTTGAAAATAATTTCAGTATTACAAACTCATTAACATCTTTTTGCGCTATCTCAGCAAAAAAAATGAAAAACACTTCATTATATTTGACATTTACTAATGATGATAGAAGGTTATATTTGAAAGAAAAGAACATTTTATAATGTCAAGTGCCCTGTATAATTAAACTTGAGCGGTCTCAGGTAACTGACTACAATGGTACCTCTTTTCTCAATGTGTTCAGGAAACTGGTTTCAAACCCTGGCTTTGTGTTGTTACTCTCCCCAGTTGACTCTAATAACTGGGTATACCTGCTGATTTTCTACAGATGTAGGCTTCTGATGATTGAAAAACACAACTGGAAATCTCTTACAGAGAAAATGAGGGGTAAAAATGTTAATAGACGAAAACTTTCTTCCATGGGTGATAGCTTTCATTTTTCTCTTTTTAAAGAAAAAATCATTTAGGTAGTTTAAATATTTTGATTTCCCAATCATGTTTTTAGGAGATATTTTTGGCATTTGTGGTAGGTTTGATTAGGAAATACTTGAATATCTGTCAAGAAAAAAGCTATAAAATGGAAAACATTAGCAGCTTGATAAGTAGTAGCTAGAAACTTTTTCAATTTAAATTTTGGCATTATTATCTTTGTTTTTGCCTTAAAATTTCTTTTCCTGATGAAACCTTTTTTTTAAGTGTACATACTTCAGAAAGAATACGTAGTTTTAAGATTGGGGAAATAGCTTTCATTTGTAAGGTATATTGTAATTTGGTTTGTATTTTGGTGGTTACTTCTCTCTGTATTGAATTAAAAGGAAAATGGAAGGAACCCTCAGTAAGGAAACATAATTCAAATAATATCACCACAATCAAAATACATTTATTGAATGTCTAGACAGAGAAAAATAGATTGAAGGACAGACAATCCTGGCATTTGATAAAGTAGGTAATTTTATATGTAGAGGAACCAAATCAAAACAGTTCAGTGTTAATTGATCAACAAAAGTAATTTAATTAAGCTATGGAAAATAATATGTACTAACCCAAAAGGGTTAGTACAACAGAAATGGGGACTGGCAACATTGTAATACAAGACATAAAACAAGCTTTAACTAGTGAGTTTCCAAATGGACACAAAGATGTGGAATGGAGTCAGTCATTGAGCATTCAAGCAAGTGGAGATCTCTAAACTTATACGTTTTTATCTTTTACCTGAAGGAATTGTTTTGAATCATCAAAGGGGGATTAAATCAAACTCATCATAGTTTAATATTAACACAGATTGATTGATTAATTCAGTCAATAACATTTAGTGAACTCTTATTACAAGTTAGAAACTGTGATAGGTATATATTAAATTTATTTTATCTTTTCTAGGTATATTTTGTATATTTTAAAATTCTACATATTGAGAGCATTTCATTAATGAGAATACCACATTCCCTACATGTCTACAAAATATTAAAGCTGTGACAAAACTTGTTCTAAAGAACAAGACAGTACAGCAATTTCAAATTTTAATGGAGGTGATTTGCTCCATTGGTGAAGTCCTCCAATTCATTGTTACTATTATGGGTTGTAATGTGTTCCCCTCAAAAGAAATGTTGAAATCCTTACCACAGAACCTGTGAACATGACTTTATTTGGAAATAGGGTCTTTGCAGATGTAATCAAGTCAAGATAAGGTCATACCAGATTAAGGTGAACCCTAATCTTTATAAAAAGAGAAAACAGGGGACACACCTAGGAGAAGGCCATGCAAAGGCAGAGGCAGAGATTGGAATGATGCATTTACAAGACAAGGAGGGCCAAGGATTGCCAGCAACCATCAGAAGCTAGGAGACAGACATGGAACACATTCTCCCCTAGAGCCTTTGGAGACAGCACAGCACTGCTGATTCCTTAATTTAGGACTTCTAGCCTCTAGAATTGTGAGACAATAGATTTCTGTTGTGTTAAACAACCCGATTTGTGCCAATTTGGTATAGCAGCCCTAGAAAACTCATACAGTCTCTTACCCTAGCCTGCAATCTTCATGATCAGGGTGAAAGCAATATAAATTTCAGAGCTACTCACATACCCCTTTACTCACAGAAGGAAAAATAAAGAAAATTAAAGGTAGAGATAGTCCATGGAGAAGTCTAACAAAATCTCACTGTGTAAATTCAGGAAAGATGTTATGCTAAAAAGCACTACCATATTCCACTATGTAAAATTAATTTTGTTTAAAAAACAGTTGGTTTGATATATATTGTCACTTAAAAACTAGATCTCTATCTATATATCTATTTGCCTATCATCTATCTGTTCCAACATATGTCCTATTAGAAGGACAGAACAATGTCGCTTGATGTGACAAAAATGATATATTGCTTCCTGTTGGAATTTCATTACCAAATGAGTAAGATACTGTTGCAGAAAAATTTAAAGCCATGATGTATACTGATACATGTCTCCCAAACAATGGAAATGACAAAATGATGATTATTATACATTACTTTGTATGATGTTACTTTCCTCCAAATTGTATTTATTTCCATAAATAAGTATAAAGCAGCATTGAATTTAGTCTTACAAAAATAGTAATTAAATAGGAAACTTAAATATTTCATGCTTTCTTGTTTCATATTTTTAGAATGTAATAAGATATTTTTTCCCTTAGAGCAGTTAATCTTCCATTAAAATAAAATTTACAAACCTCTTTTCCCTACTGATCTTATGCAAACAGTCAGTTTGAATTCATTTACACACACTGAGTTATACAAGCATCTGTAAAACAAACCTACATTTTAGAAGAGTACTAATAAACTAGCCTCTAAATAGCTCTTCCATCAATTTAAATGTTCTCCCTACCTATGGTCCTTTATCCATCATCTTCACACCAGCGGATTTTATTGATCAGATTTTTCTTGTCATGATGTTTAGCTTTGAAATACCAAAATCTTCATTTTACAATGGCATCCACATCTAAGTAAAACCTAATAAAATAAGCCTGAGGCAGAAGGATAAAACTTGACCTATTATTTCATGGCAGTGTTACCATGGCAATTCATCTTTCCTGGAAGAGAGAAACAGCCATATATAGCTTTTTTATAGGGGGCCTTTGACTCCCTTGTCAGTACTACCCTGACATATCTACTCATTGTATACTTCTGATCATGAAAGTTGCAGACACTTTTCAGTAAACACTATTTAAACACTCAGATGAACCCTCTTCAAGACCTTAGTAAAATTTACAACCCAAACCATGTAAAGACATCTTTACTTACTTTATTTAACAACTTGTTTTCTAAGAATGTTTAACACAAAGGCAGGGGAAGACACCATTTTTGCTTTCTTTCTAATTACTCTTTTTGACATACTTCTTCCCAGTGGGATTTTGATTATGCTTATTTTCAAAACCTGGGGCATAAATATATAAATGCAGGCAGCTTGGAGCTTTTAGTCAAGGTTGTGAATTGTTTTTATTCACAAGACACAGTAGGAAATGCTTGCAATCAGATCCAATACAGTGTATTTTAAAAGATAACATGTTTTTGAGTAGAATTTTTACTCTTGCCCTAAAATTAGCAACTAAGACTCAGACCAGACTCCTTACAGAGGGATGGGAGATTTTACTCACACAAGCCATGTGCCAGTTGGGTGGTTGGATGGTGTCTGCTTAAGCAACAGAATTATTGATCTGCTTTTGTGCAGGGGTATTTGATACCTAGAGAGAAATAGTAGGGTTGAGGAGGTGCAGAAAGTGGAGAAGCCTGATTTTCCACAGGTTCGCATGGCTAGCTTAAGTGAGTTTCCCATGGACCAATAAACACCATAACAGGTACATGCACTTCAGATATTTTGTCATTAACCTACTTTTAAGAGAGCTGTCTCCCAGAAGAGGTGTAGAATGCTATGAGGTGCATTAACAGGGGCAGGAGGAAACTGAAGGAATGCTAAAGGGGAAGGAATCTGAGCAAATCTTTCACGTCATGGTGCTGTGCAGTAGGAAATCCCTGCAGGGCTCCCTAAAGATCCTGCATACGGGAACCAGCATTCAGATGTTCGTCACACAGAAGATGTGGACAGCAGGACAGGCTTCCCTGAAGAAGCCGAGAGAACTGTAATTGCATGTCCAGTTAAGTAGAGTCATCTGCCCTCTCTTTATCTCCAAGTTCTCCTTCCATCTCTGATATTGAAAGAACAAGAGGTAGAGAAAGAAGTGACAAAAAGAGCGGATGAAACTTTTCTTCTTATTGCACTAGCAGCCTCTGGGAAGTCAGCCAGATTTACGGTAAGGGAAGAGCGCTAGTGTTAAATTGGATATAAGGACATTTTAAGCTAGGCTCAACAGTACTGAGCTTTGGTTTCCTGTTGTGTGTGTGTGTTTTTTAAATACTTTATTTTTTAGAGCAGTTTTAGGTTCACAGCAAAAAGTACAGAGATATCCCTTCTACCCCTGACCTGCACACATGCATAGCCTCATCCGTTATCAATGTCGCCACCAGTGTGCATTTGTTACATCTGATGAACCTACATTGACACTTCATGTTCATATTCACATCATATTCACCCAAAGACCATAGTTTACATTAGGGTTCACTTTTGGATAGTGTAGTCTATGAGTTTGGACAAATTTGTCATGTCATGTATCCACCATTAGAGAGTCATACAGAGTAGTTTCATTGCTGTAAAAATCCTCTCTGCTCTGTGTGAGCTTTTTGTATATAAGAGAAAAATGACTGGAACTCATGGGATCTGTTCAAGTCGTGGTTTGGGAATTGGGCATGGCTGATTGGGCAGACTGAAAACAAGGTTTAGATAAAGGTAATACCAAAGTACACCAATAATTTTAGACTTTTCACCAAACTAGTCACAAATGAAATATTACAGAAACAATATCAAGAAAGCAGACTTAAACAGGACATTATACATTTTAAAGCATATTCACATATATCATTTCATTTACTTATTCTGAGGTCATAGCCCATTTTATAAATGACAAAACTGAGAAAGAGGTGAGATGCAGAGGTTAAACTGAGAAAGAGGTTAAGTCATTGCACCAGCAAAAGACACAGAACATACAGAAGTCCAGCTTTCCTCAAACAGCCAAAGTCTAGTCCTCTTTCTGAATATGAAGCTGAATATTGAGAAATTTAGGTTATCTTTTTCTCACTCTGGCTCTACATTTGATGTTATCATTTGGCTACTAACATTTACTCCATGTATGTGCTTTAAGTCTTTTTCAGCTTCACTGTTTCAAATCACATTCATTCTTTAACCAACCATAGCTGTGTCCAGTCCTAATACTCCACTGAAATTGTTCATGCTAAAGTAATCAGTGACCTCCTGATTGTCATATCCAGTGGTTTAATATTTGGTTCCCATCCTAGTTGTTTTTTCTGAAACATGTGGAATAGATGATAGTCCCTTATTTCTTTAAGTCTACTCTTTAAGGGTATGACTCTGTCTTGATTATTTAGGCTGTGTAAATTTTCTTCTTCAGTTACCTGTGCAAGCTTCTCTTTTCTGCTCACCTCTTAAAGGTGCTACACACACTTCTGATCTTCATCCCCTCTCATTGTTTTTGTACTATGCTACAAGATAACTGCTCTACCTTCATAGTTTCAAATGTAATCTATAAACAGCTCCATCTTACAAGGAAACCTTGACCACATAACCACATACCTGTATTCTAGAACCATATTTTCATCAGTGTGAATCATAGTCACCTCACATTTAACTCATGCAAAAAAACTGAAGTCAACATAATTATTCCAAATCTATTGTCATCAGCAATTAAAATCTTTTAATCACAACATCAAAACTTATATTAATAAATTTTACCAAATTTCCTCACCTTTCATTGACTTTCCTTCCATACTTTTAAAGATTTACAATTAAACAAGAAATTATCTTTCCTAATCTTAGGTCAAGGCAAAAGACTCATTGATATTTATTGTGATTACCACTATATTTGCTTGTATATTTAGTGTCTTAGTCTATGATATTTGATCTAATTTTTTGTTTCTTTTTTATTCATATCCTGCTTTCTCTTTGACTGGTTGAGTACTGTTTATTTTTTCCAATCTTATCATTCCCTTTATCAGTTTGGAAATTATGCCAGTTATATACAAAGTGATTGTTAGAATGTTAAAATTTATATTGAAAATAAAAATTTTGTTAATATCTTTAATTTCATTGTCCAAAATTCAAATATTTAGAATAATTTCTCGGTCACCCCTTCCCACCTTAATGTTGTACATGTTCTATATTTTAATATTATTTTGATTATTTTTTTTTGAGACAGTGTCTCATTCTGTTGCCTGGGCCAGAGTACAGTAGCATCATCATAGCTCACAACCACCTCAAACTCCGGGCTCCAGCAATCCTTCTGTCTCAGCCTCCCCAATAGCTGGGACTACAGGCATGCACCACCACGCCCAGCTAGTTTTTCTATTTTTTGTAGAGACAGGGTCTTGCCCTTGCTCAGGCTAGTCTCAAACTCCTGGCCTGAAGTGATCCTCCTGTCTCAGCCTTCCAAAGTGCTAGGATTACAGGTGTGAGCCACCATGCCAGGCCCTACCTTGACTTTTTACCCCTTAAGTAGATGTTATTTTCACACAGACCTTATTTGTTTATATTTATCCATGTGTTTTCCAGCTTGCCTATTCACAATTTGAGTGTCAAACCATCCTTCCATGTTTTCTTTTTTTATTTTGATTTTTTATTTCAGCATAATATGGGGGTACAAATGTTAAGGTTACATACATTGCTATTGCCTTCCCTCCCCGCTCAGTCAGAGCTTCAGGTGTGTCCCTCCCCGTGACAATGCACATCGCACTTATAATGTATATATATATAAACCCATCCCCTCTCCCCTACCTGCCTGACACCCAATAAATATGTTTTTTTTTTTAACATTTTGGTTAGATTTTATAACTTTGCCTTTACCTAGCAAAGGTTAGAGGTATGCCCTTCCCCTCTCCACACTGTTTGTCACATCCTTCAAGTATGGGTCTATCTCCCACCCCCTGAATCTCTGGTGAACACCACCACGCTTTGAGCACCTTATTGATAATTGGTCAGTACCAATGTGATGGTGAGTACATGTGGAGCCCATTTTTCTGATCTTGTGTCACCTCACTTTGGATAATGGGCTTAAGCTCAACCCAGGATAATATAAGTGGTGCTAGCTCGCTGTCGTTTCTTAGAATTGAGTAATATTCCATTGTAAATATATACCAAATTTTAATAATCCAGTCATGAATTGATGGGCACTTGGGTTGTTTCCATGTCCTTGCAATAGTGAATTGTGCTGCCATAAACATTCGGGTGCAGATGTCTTTATAATAGAATGTCTTATGCTCTTTTGGTTAGATGTCTAATAATGCTATTGCTGGGTTGAATGGTATTTCTATTTCTAGCTGTTTGAGATATCTCCAAATTCTTTTCCACAAAGGTTGCACTAATTTGCAGTCCCACCAGCAGTGTAAGAGTGTTTCTGTCTCTCCACATCCTCGCCAGCATTTGTTGTTTTGGGATTTCTTTATACGGGCCAATTTTACTGGGGTTAGATGATATCTCATTGTGGTTTTGATTTGCATTTCTCTAATCATTAGAGATGTTGAGCATTTTTTTATATGTTTGCTGGCCATTTATTCTGTCTTCTATGGAAAAGTTTCTAGGTCTGAGATCTCAGAGATGAAACCATCTGCATATGGCAACCTACTCTTTGATAAAGCAGACAAAAATATTCATTGGGGAAATGAATCTATCTTCAATAAATGGTGCTGGGAAAACTGGTTAGCTACATGCAGAAGAATGAATCAGGATCCCTACCTCTCACCTCTCAAAAATCCACTCAAGATGGATAACAGACTTAAACCTAAGGCATGAAACCCTAAGAATCCTAAAAGATGATGTTGGGAAAACCCTTTCTGACATTGGCCTAGGCAAAGAATTGTTGAAGACGACCCCCAAAGCAATCACCGCAGCAACAAAAACAAACAAATGGGATCTAATCAAACTAAAACGCTTCTGCTCAGCCAAAGATACTATCATTAGAGCGAATAGACAACCTACAGAATGGGAGAAAATATTTGCTCTCTACACTTCTGATAAAGGTCTGATAACAAGAATCTATCTAGAACTCAAAAGATTTAACAAGAAAAAAATCAAACAACCCCATCAAGAAATGGGCAATAGAAATGAACAAACTTTTCCAAAGACGACAGAATAATGGCCTTTGTGTTTCTAAAGTGCATTCTTTAGAAATCCTACTGGTGAAGATCTGCTGGGAGTAAATATTCTCCTTTTGTATGTCCGAATATATTTTTTGTTTAACCCTTATTTATAAATTATGTTTAGCTGAGCATACAATTCCATTTATATATTCTATCTTTACTTTATAGCATTATTCCTTTGTTTTTAGGCTTCAATGGATACCACTGAAAAATCTGCTCATAGTCTAATTATTGTTCAACAACTGTCTGAAACTTTTCTGAAGTTCCTTTTAGGAGGTTCCCTTCATTGTTGGTGTTATGTAGTTTCACTGTGATGTGGCTATATTCATTTAATACAATTCCTTTGTATAGACTGCTGGGAGATCATTTTTCTTTGTCTTTTAACAATTCCAGAAAAAAAATCAGTATTAACCCTACAAGCTACTTCTATCTCATTCTTTTTATTTTGGAATTCCAATTATATGTCAGGTAGATAGGTTGACCATACATACTGGTTTACCCAGGAATACCCAGTTTTAGGCCATGCCTATTGTTGATCAATGAATAATTAACTGTCTCAAAAGTCCTCTAGAACTTATTCAATTTAATTCGTATTTGAAACCAGGTGTGGGTTTGACCAAAGAAGTCCATAATTTCTGACATAGTTTATAGATTCTTGTCATATTACCACTGTCAGTTCTAAAGAGTTAAAAAAATTTTAAAAAGATCTAAGAGTCAGCTGAGTCAGGCATACATTGCAAATGTTTTATTTTAAAAATAAAATCAGAACTGGGAATAAAATACAGGGCTGAGGCATGAGTTTGCCTCTAGAATAGGAGTGCTGTTGTGGCTGGTGCCGTCCTTGCCCCGTGGAATCATTAGGTTAGCAGCCCAGCTCCCCTTTGATTCTGATCAGCTTGCTCTGTTACCTATTTTGAAAAGCGATTGTGTCACTTGTGTAGGTCAAGATCACAGCCTGGTATCTGACTCACAGAAGTGCTCTGTTTGGATGACATAGTGTTCAAAAATTTCTTCAGCTAGCATTTAAAAATGTGAATGTTTTTACACAAAAGATTTCCAATTTATTTTGAAAAATTTCAAGAAATAGTAACAATGATGTCTGCAGTGCTATCTGGCCACAGAATGCGGCTAGTAGCAGCTGCCACCATAATTCTCTCATCTGGCTATCCTGTCTTGTTTATGTTGTTGACTGGCCCCTGAGGTATTGAAGCTTCAGACGACCCTGCCACCTCCATCACCATCCATACTACCATTTACCCCCATTCAAAACCATTCTGTGTCTTCCTATTGGCCAGGGAATAAAGTCCAAATTCCTTAGGGTCTTTTTCATTTGCCCCCAACATTCTTATACAATATTGTATTTAAATTTACATTTATTATGTGTTTATTTTTTTAATCCCTTCATGTCAGAATTTAACCATGTTTCCTAGCCTTTCTCTCTATGTTTCTAATACCTGTGTCTTCTTCATGTGAGTACCTTTCTCTAAACACTTATCCTTTTTTGGCCTTGTGCTTTCATGTTCAAGAGAATCCACATACACCTTCAAAAACTATTCTACCCAATGGCTATTCTTTTTAGTCTTCTGGACCATCTAACCAAGAATAAAACTAATTCTTAACTTCGCCCAACTGATTTAGTGCCTAGGTGAAATTTACTTTGGGGCTCAAAATTTATACAAAGCAAATGTCAGGTTGTTTTAACTAATCAATATCCTGTCTGGGTTAACTTCTTATTAAAAACTAGCCAAACACTGAAAATCTATATTCTTAGCATTGTGTGGGGCACTGAGAAAAATACAAAATAAACATCTATGAGATGCTATCTTCCAATCAAGGAATTTGTATTTCCCATATACTAGCAAAATGAAGCACATAAAGCAATCTGGGAGCCTGGTTGTGTGTGAAGTGTTTATTGTATGATGTAAGGGCTAGAGAAATTAGAGACGGGACAAATGAATGTGAGCTGAAATAAGCTCTAGGAGAGGGTGCATTTGGTGCAGGTTCCCAGCAAGGGCAGATTTTGATGGGCTACCACATCACAGTCGGGTGCTGGGAAAGACCATGCAAATGGGTCAGGGAGTGAGGAACACTGATGTGTGTCCTTTGTGCATTCTGCTACCACTTTTCCTTTGCAGGGACCAAAACAACATTTACCTTTAAATATTGCAGATGCTTCTGTCTGGCATCTGAAAATTCACCAGGTGCTGTAGATGGGCAGTATGATCACACTCTCTCTCCCTTCTAAACTATAATATCTGAGAAGAGGGTGAGGTGTGTGTAAATAAATAAATTCTTGTTTATTCTAGATCAGGATCCATAATCTGGAATGAAAGAGAAAATTGTAATCTGTGATACCAGTTATATGACCCTGGGTGAGTAATTAAATCCCTCTGATTTTTCACTTTCAAGCTAAAAGAGCAATAAAATTATCCACCTTCTCAATGTTGTTGTGAGGGTTAAATAGCATATTATAAAGGTTTCTTGGGCACACTAGTTGCTCAATGATATGGTTTAGATGTTTGGACACTCCAAATCTCATGTTGAAAAATTTGATTCCCAGTGTAGAAAGTGGGGCCCGATGGGAGGTATTTGGGACATGGGGTCAGGTCCCTCATGAATGGCTTTGTGTCCTTCCTAATATAGTGACTGCATTCTTACTTTATGAGTTCATGGTAGAACTGGATATTTATTATTTATGTATTTATGTCGGGTCTCTTCAAGATGAAGAACTAGATGTTTAAAACAGCCTGGCACCACCTCCTCCCTCTTTCTCCCTCTTTCTCCCTCTCTCTCTCCATGAGACACACCTGCTCCCCCTTCACCTTCCATCTTGACTGGAAGCTTCCTGAAGCCCTCACCAGAAGCAGATGCTAGCCCCATGATTCTTGCACGGCCTGCAGAACCATGATAAACCTCTGTTCTTTATACATTGCCCAGCCTCAGGAATTTATTTACGGCAGTGCAAAACAGACTAACATGATAAATAAGACTTTCCTTTTTTTCCCCCAGTAGCAGCAATGTGTGGGGGGAGGAACAGGGCTTTGGAGTTAGAACACCTGGGTTCTTACCCTGGCTCTGAAACTCACATGCTAGGTGGCTTTAGAGATATCACCTAACCTCGCTGAGCATAAGTTTCCTGATTTCCAAAATGAAATCAATACCTAAACCTGAGTTGAATTGTTGAGCCACAAATGAGAAAAGTTATCTGTAAATTGTAAAATGCTATAGGCAGTGTCATCATTATTGATCATGTAAATGAGAATAAAGAATCTAAGCTAGCCTGTCAGATCCCAATAGAAAGTGTCTGTTAAGATTGCTCAGTGGAACATTGTTTCTTATTCATCCCACCTCCAGGGGAGAAGAGAAAAATCAAGACATTTGTTCTTCAGGATCAGCCAGAATCCACACTCTCTCATTTTCTCTCTCCATGCCCCCTTACATAAAAAGGGAACAGAATTCAAAGATGAAATACACAATTAAATTCCCATCATGACCATCACTTGATTATGTTTACTGATTGCTTTAAGGTCTTCTGCACATTTTTATCTTTATGATTGCTTTGGCCCTCATTGAAACAAAAGATCTAATGAAATACAAGGGTGTTTCAAAATTAAAGTTGTGATTCCCACATCTCAGAGTACTTTGGTTGGTAAGAATCGTTTAAAAATAAGTATTATGTCCAATGATGAAGCTTCTAAAATAGAGAGAAAAAGTGAAATGAAAATGTAGAAATCAGATGCTGGAGAAATAGAAGCTGCCACAGCACCTCGTTACATGCTTCATACAGAGAGAGCCCACAAGCAGCAGGCAGCTGGCTGGGTGACAAGAGGATCATAATTGATTCTGTGAAGAAGACAGGGCCACTAGGGAGAAGAGCCCTCAGGGAAAGGGTGTCCACTTTGGAAAGGCTTCTTGATGTCACCTGAAATAGCACTACTACTAATAATGATATACGCTTCTCTTTATAAGTGGGTCCAATTCGTTTGCTTTTTACAATAACCTTCCATCTTAAATAGTTCTAAAAATATAGTGAGATGATATTACATCCAAATGGAGCATCTAAACATCAAAGGCAATTTTGAGTTGCTTAGTACTGTCTCATAAGTTGTTAAGTTGGTGAAAAATATCAAGCCCATTTTCCTGGAATTCGGAAAACAGTGATAGACCAAGGCCTCAGACAGCCTGGGGCACTTTCATGTGTGAATTTAGTGACCTTGCATGTGTGTATGAGATTATATAATCTCAAACTTTACAAGGTACAAAGTTACCCATGGCCTCCTAAGATCAATGGTAATTACAAATGATGCCTCAAGATCGCACAGCTAATTAGATGACAATCCTGGGTTTTTTTGCTGACACTTTTTGGTTATGTTGAAACTATCTAGAGATGGCTTCAGTGGCTGTTTGGGCAATTCTCCCATTTTCTGTTTTGTTCCAATCAGACACCAGCATAGAGCTGAGATTGGTGGGACGGAAATCAGAGGCAGGGGGCAGAGGCCAGCTGCAAAAATGACAAAGGGTTGAGCAATGCACTCATGGAAAACTCAAGGAGGTTTTTCACTAAGCCTCAGAAGCCAAAAGAGTGACTTCCTACCAACTTTGAGGATACAAAAGTCTTTTTGATAGAGCAGGGGAAGCAGATTTTTCTCTTTATACACCTTCATTAATAAAGAGCTAGAATTTACGGGGGGAAATGGGGCCTGATCGCTGGTGCAAGGGTTGGGGAAGCCAGAAAAGCTGGCATCCCAGTGCGAGGACTGGACTGCGTGGCGTGGACTGTCCTTTGGGGAGGGGTGTCACCTTTCTGGGGAGCTGGAGGGGCCAGGGTGGGACGGGGAGAGTGAGCCCTGTGGGCACACAGGACCCCTTTAATGCTATTATGGGTGCTGCGTTTAAAAGGGATAAAACCTGACCGTGAGGGCAGAAGAAAGCACCATGTAAAATAGAGGCCAAACTCATATTAAAACCTGACACAATCTAACTCTAGAACAACATCTACAGAATTTATTCAATCGGAATCCTAGTGAGGGGTTAAATTCTCTGCCAAGTCAGAAAATGCAAATTTACAGAAGTCATTACAAATGAACCAGCCACATTATTTTCACATCAACAGAAAATAAAGAGTAAGAAGTCACAAATGATAAAGAACCTGTACTGATTTATGTGTGAAAAAGAAAGCAGGCAGGCAAATACATGCTCTATAGCATATAAAACCCCCATACGTTAACATTTTAAATATCAGAGGAAAGGTTAGCTAGGACTAAGAAAATTATTTTTTATGGGGAAATAAAACCCATGCATAAAGCAAGATTTAGTTCTTTATTTCTCATAGTAAAAAGTTACAAAAATCACTGCATTAAAAATAAACCAAATAGACCTAAATCATTTGCCAAACAATCTGGCAGCCCATAAAAGCATTTTTCCCACATTTAAATTTCACTGACAACATGGCTGCTGGCAGGAGAAGCCTGAAAGGGCGTTAGTATTCCGACTATAATTCAAATTCCTACTTTCAATGCAAAAAGTTCTTTTAGGGCTTGTGTGCCAGACAAATGTATTTTTCTTAGCCGGTAAACAGACTCTAGTGCTTGAATAGCAGGATAGGAGAGTCAGAGAGCAGATGCACTGGCATGTACCGATCCTTCTACAGGAAAGACAGAAACTTCTCCAGCTGGGCACCACTCTGGCTGGATTATGCCAGGCCTGATGATCATGCTGTGCTAATAAGGTCAAGGTCTGATCCCTGTGTGTTCTTCTCTCTGCTCCAAGCCGCCTAGGGACACGCTCAACCTGGTGAGTTATTTCACAAATGCGAGAGGTAGGCAGATGGGCAAGGGTGCGTGGCTGGATTTGCCGTGATCCGTCATTCTTCATAGAAAGGCAAATGGAAGATTCTTGGAACCCAAAGACTGCTGCTAGCTGCTGGGGAACATGACCAGGTGGGGCAGGGTTTCTCCCCTTTTAGAGCCAAGTAATAAGTTCTAATGTAGCTCAGAGTTGGCCTGCAGGGACAAATAGAAGGGAGAGTTCTCCTAGTGCTCATTTTTAGGGAAGTTTAAGGAGACCTATTCTTTCTCATTGGTTTGTTGATAAATTACATTTGGCAGTTTAACATAGTGCCTCACTCTCAGTTCTTCCTTAGGGGATCTGGCAGTTGACTCTGGGAATTTGTACTTTCTCCAACAACCACTGGTCATTCTGATGCTGGCAGTCCGACCGATATCAGTTAACTGCTGAGAGCGGACTCTAGGGTTAGATGACTTGTGTTCACATTCTGGCTCCACTGCTTACTAACTGGGTGACCTTGGGCACATCAATTAACCTCTCTGTACCTCAGTTTTCTCGACTGTAAAATGAGGTTATGAAAATTAAATGAGCTCACACAGGTAACTGGGTCAGTGTAAGACCTCAGACATAGGAAGTAAGCAATACATGTCAGCTGTTACAACTCCCAGATGCTCTTTCATTTTTTTTAGTTTCTTTTTCACATGCAAAGTTTCATACATCAATATATTTCACACTTAGGGTTAGGTTTTCTAGAATCTTTATAGAATTATCAAAATATTGTTGTGCTATCTACTTTTTGGATGTCTTCTTTTTTCAAGATGTGACTACACACCACCGTTAATCATTCTTATTTGAACACGTTGGTGAGTATTTTACAAGGAGCAAATATGTCCTATAAGTGGTTATTCTTTGCTAAAAGATCTTTTTTCCTCAGATGGAAATGATATTACCGCTATGGTCTTTCAGTTTGTTTAAAGTTGACAGGCAAAAACCTGTGAGCTTTAAAACTTCTTTCTGCCAGAGGACCTACTTCAATATGAAATGTCCAAGGCAATTAAACAACAAATAGAGACAAGCTAATAAAAACTGGAAACTGCCAAGGAAAGAAAAACAGAAAAATGACTAAAATGTTGCCTGGGCTTTTCTCCAAGTTGGCTTTTGCAAAGGGATGAAAACCTTTTGTTTCACTGGTGAAAACGATTGGAGATGTTTAGATTTTAACTCAAAATATAGAGAAACCTACTAATAAAAAATGCATTGCCTCATGAATTGGTGAGTACTTTATCACTGGAGCTGTTTGAACATAACAATGTCAAGGATGAGCAGTGTTGAGGATGTTGCGGAAGAGAGTTATGCATTCTGTAAGGGGTTAGACTACACAATCAGAGTTCCAAAAGGCAAGCTGTAGTGGTAGCAAAGTTGCAAACACAAGGTAGTAGAAAGTCAATGTTATTGATAACAAATAGAGAAGTTACTCAACATGGAAAGATAAGGAGTTTAAATATTAGACATACTTTTTAATACTAGGTGGAAACTTCTAAGCAGAGATGTTCTGAAACCAACAATCTATAAATAGATATATTCTCATATTACACATCTACTTTCTAATAACCCTTTTATTGATGTTTTGCTGCTTTTCTTTCCTTTTTTTTTTTGGAGACACAGTCTAGTTCTGTCACACAGGCTAGAGTGCCATGGTGTCAGCCTAGCTCATAGTAACCTCAAGATGCCTGGGGCTCACGCGATCCTCCTGCCTCAGCCTCCTAAGTAGTTGGGATTATAGGCATGCACCACCATGCCTGGCTACTTTTTTCTATTTTTAGTAGAGAGGGGGTCTAGCTTTTGGTCAGGTTGGTCTCGAACTCCTGAGCTCAAGCGATCCTCCTACCTCGGCTTCCCACAGTGCTAAGATTACAGGTGTGAGCCACTGTGCCTGGCCCCTGCTGCTTTTCCTATACTAAAAATTTCAAGGAGTCCATGAGGGGAAATAGCCATTTATTGCTACATAAAGATACACATTTGGCACAGATGCCCAAAGCAGCAGTTGAAAAATGAGCTTATCCAGAGGTGCTCAAACTGTCTGATTTCCAAAGCTATTGTCCATGATTTGCAGCAGGAGCTGATAGATCTCTCTTCTCAATTAGTGGAATAATAAAGCTCACAGTTCAAGATGGCCACCATAAGCTACTCCTAAACAAAAAAACGTATCTCCTTTGCACCCATTCCTAGATCATTCGGTGGTTCTTGGTACTATTTTTGTCTTTTTATAAAATTGTCCTAAAGTATCCCCAAAACCATCAGAGAAAAATCATGAGAATTATAAAATCATAATTCATATTGGAGGAACCAAAGATGGAATTCCCAATGTCTCATATGATTAAGCGAACTGCAAGGCTACCATGAGCAATGTGAACGTTTGAAGAGGTACACTGGGCAACACAGGAGCAAATGCAGCCTCATCTCCCCATTGCAGGAAGATGGATACTTCAGCCATAAGCACATTAATGTGTAAAATTTAATTTGCTACATTTCCAGAAACAAGTTAAATTAGCTTAGGAACCAGAGGGCCCCTTTCCAAGAGAAGGAGAGGGAGGGAGGAAGGGCGGGCGAAGGAGAGAGTGTAAATGGGGAGAGGGACACAAAAATGCTCGGGAACAGATCATTTATTCAGGGAGTAATTCCAATTGGAAATCTGGGTGTCATCTACTTTTATTCCATAAACCCAGTTTCAAGAGCCTTGGCTATGAATATAGCACTGCATTGCCTTTCATTTTGAACCCACCATCCATAAAATGAAGTAAAAGGAAATACGTACAGTTAGTTACTTGCTTAAAGTTCTCTCTTATTTGGTAACCTGAGTTTTCTTGTTGTGCTAAGTAATGGTGAGCACAGCATTGTCCAACAAATTAGCTTTCTGCTGTTTAGCGTTGGGATCAACCCCTAAGTCAAACCCGAGCTAAATGTCGAACCACAGATTGCATGAAGGTTGCAAGAATGAAAAAGAGAAAAACCTAGAGCCACTTTAGACCTCTGAGAATATGGCAACCAAAATAATTCAGATAAAGGAAAAGCCATTTAACCTGCTCATCACATTTTTTATGACTATAGTTCTGGAATACAATAGAATCTCTGCAGCAGATACATTGCAGCATTGTTTTTTTGTGTATCTTTTACTAAAAGATTCTCAATGCTTTCAGGAATTCTGTGTTTGAGATTATATTCAGCTATTTATATTACTTTTCACCTCACTAAACAAGTAGACTTTTCCCCCCCTTTTCAGGAAATAGAGATATCTATGCAGTTTATTCTATCAGAGTCCTTTAATTTGGAGGTCTTGCTGCTTTCTCTTATCTGGGTACACCAGCAGGGAAACTGAAGCATCATGGACCACAAATGATATGCAAACTCCAAGCAGTAAGCAGTTAACAAAGGAGATTTCATGGCTCTGCAGTTTTCATAATTACATTAAAGCCAAGAATGTTTCTCTTTAAACACTAAAATGTGTTTTTATAAAGAAATCGATTTCAGGATTTGTAATTAGAAAGTAAATAAGCAAGGATTAAAATGGCATTTACTGTGATGAAATAGTAGCTTAAAATAGGTAAGCCAGCAGACACAGTAAAGCAGTCTGGGAGGGGGTTGGGGGAAGGGCTTTGGACTTGGAGTAAGAGGTTCATTCTGGGTAAAAGGCTCACTTCTTCTGAAAACCAGATCTGAGACTTGGGGGAGGTCATTTCATCTTTTTAGCTTTCTTACTCATATAAAGATGTGATTGAATTATATATTTTTTTCTTATTTATTTCAGAATATTACGGTGGTACAAATGTTTTGGTTACATACATTGCTTTTATACAGTTTGAGTCAAATATATTTTTCAAGGTCACTTTTAGTTATAGAGACTCCTTAATGTGAAGTCTTTTTAAAGGTCCTGCTTTATAGGGAGAATTTACATTCCTCCACACTACAGGGCCCCTAAAGAGCTCTTCAGTGCATTGATTTTTACAATTTTCAATGCAGTGACGCTCAAATTTTATTATGCATAAAAACTTGTTAAAAGTGGAAATTCCTGGGCTTCATAATGAAAGACTGATGTAGCAGGACAGGGGTGGCCCTCCAGGAAATGCTGATGGAGAGGCACTGTGGACTACACTTTGACAATGAACTAGTGGCCTGAAAGAAGTAAAGCAATTTCTGCCAATCCTGGCTTAGTCCCTTGTAGACTGTCTCAATAGGTTATTAAGGTACAATAATCCCCAAATACAAACTTTTTCCCTCAGAAATATTATCATGAAAGAATAAACAATGTTATTCATTAGGAAAGTTCAAATTTGGCCGCCACGTACAATTTCGGTATCATTCTTTCTTCTTTCTTTAAAAGTTCTTTACGTTTCTCCTCCTCATAGAAGTCATCATTAATATTACCACACAGCCTAAGACTACATTAAACCAACATATAGGTTGCCCTGGATTTTTCTGTCAAAACTTCATGGTTATAACTTCTACTTAGTGTCCAGATTAATGTCAAGTCTATTCCCCAGGAGGTTACAAAATTCTATAGTGTGAACCTATTTTTTTTTTAATAAAATACATAGATCCAGGTATCAAAAAAGATTAACTGAAAATGTATAAATATTAGTAGTTATCTCTGGACAATTGGTTTAGAGGTGAGATTCATTTTCTGCTTATTCTTCTGTATTTTCAAATTTTCCTACAAAGGTTCATATATCTGTTATAATCTTCCTTTCAGATTAAAAAAAAGAAAGGAGATAAGGAGGAAAGGAGTAAGGGAAAAGAGGAGTAGAAAGAAGATAATGAAATGGTATGTGTGTGCCCAAGACAGAGAGGGGGAGAGCAGGGGGGGGGAGAGAGAGAGAGAAAGAGAGAGAGAGAGAGAGAGAGAAAAGAGAGAGAGAAAAGAGAGAAAGCAAGAGACTCCCTGGCAAATGTTATAACAGAGACATCATGGGAAGCTGGAAAGACATAGGTGTCTTGGTGTGGTCTCCTGACTGCCTGGAAGAAATCAAGGAAGTCTTCCCAAAGGAAGTAATGCTTTGAGCTGAGCCTGTCGGTAGACAATAGCAAGTAAGCTTTGCAGGGCAAGGACAGCCTAAAGTGCACGGGCCTGGGAGAGAATAGCCCACTGGGGATCTACAAATAGTTTGCACGGATGGAGCAGGCACAGCCTATGTGACCGTGATGTTTAAACTGTGGCTTGCAACCTGCTTGCTAATGGACCAGAAACTCAATGAAATAGGGCATGGACAGCATTTTAAAAATTAAAAGGTTAAAAAAACATTTTAAAAAAGGTTATAAACAGAAAATATCACAGTGCATCACACATAAGAACAAGTATCATTTTGTGAAGATTTTCATGTGTGTCTGTGAGTGTGTGTGTAAATGAGATCATGATGTAAAATATATTTTTTACTGAGGGCTGAGATCTGAAAATTTCTGAAGCTTCTGCTGAGGCCTAGGAAGTCATGGGTGCTCTGTGAAGGACAATGGTAGGACCAGATATGCATCTTTGGAAAAGAAATCACTTGAGTTTTATGGTGGGCAGAATGATGGCTCTCTAAGATGTGTCCTTCCCAATCCCTGAAATTGTAAATATATTACCTTACATGGCCAAAAGGACTTTGCAGGTGTGATTAAATTTATAAACTCCAGACCAGAAGCTTATTCTGGCTTTCTGGGTAGACTCGATGTAATCACAAAAGTTCTTACAAGGGAAAGAGAGGTAGGGAAGTCAGAGAAGAAATGATAATAAAAGCAAAAGTGACAGAGAGAGGAGAAAGAGATTTGAAGAAGTTATGCTATTGGCTTTGAGGGTGGAGGGAAGGGCCATGAGCCCAGGAATGTGTGGCCTCAAGATGCTGAAGCAGCAAGATGCTGAAGCTGGAGCTTCTAGAAAGAACACAGCTCTGCAGACTCATTTTGGACTTGTGACCTCCAGAACTGTAAGATAATAAATTTGTGTGGTTTCAGGGCACTAAATTTGTTGTAATTTGTTATAGCAGTAGGAAACTAATAAAAGTTCTATAAGGATGGATGTCTAGCAGGAAGCTAGAAGCTTAATAAAAAAGAGAAGCAATTGCAATATCCTGGGGAGAAATGATAAAGTGAACTAAAGTATAATGGGAAAGGAAATCTTCAGAATGTGAAAGATTCTGAACATATTTCAAAGGTAAAATTGTTAAGACCCAAAGAACAACTGAATTTGGAGTGTGATGAAAAATTAACTAGAGGTTTTTAAGTGAGGTATAACAAAAGGTGTCTCCTTTCAGCTATTTGAAGTGCAGTCACATATATCATATCACTTGATCTCAGACTAACTTTGCAAAGGAATGCACAATGAATATCATCCCTGCTTTGTAGGTAAGCAAGTTAAGGCTCAGAGGTTGGGGGCACATTCTTAAGGTTATCCATTGGAACTGAAAGTTAATTTTCTGTTTCTAAAGTATTCTGAATAGTTTGCATTGCATTCGTGGAATTAATGTCACAAACAAAAAAAAAGGCACTCTTTCTGTCCATCTCTCACATCACAGAACATAAATATGTATAATAATCTGGATGCTTTGAATTTTAATATTACCTGGAAGTTTCATAATAATATAAAACACATGGAAAGACATTGCTTTTGCCTTTTAAAGTATTTCCATTAATTTTTAAAATATATTCATAAAACACTTTCTGAGCACTTACTACCAAATGCCATGTATCGTGCTGACCCTAGAAATAATTTTTAAAAATGAATAGATGAAGCTCTTCTTTCAAGGAACTTATGGTTTAGTGGGGGAGCCTAGGGTGTAGAGCTCATCCAGGAAAGCCTCCAGATGCCTGTGACTCCTGCTTTTCATCAAGGCATCCTGCCCTGTAGGTAGCCTAGAATTGACATACCACTGGGCAAGTGTTTCTTGAGCCCTCCATGTTCTGGCCACTGTGTTGGGCACTGGGGTTACACAGACATATGTATGAGACAAGATATTGCACTCAAGGGCCTACAGTCTAATAGGGGAATGCTTGGGCAACTTTATGCTGGACCATTTAGGGTAGCTTTTGCCAAGTTGAAGTAGTCACTAGGATTCACTTTTCATTTTCTTATCTCTACCAATTTGCTGAATTAATACTTTAAATCAAAAACAGTGAACACAATATTGAAGTCCTTTGATACATTTGGGTAAAAAGGAGGAAAACTTGATGGTTTGTATTAAGCAAGATATATTATGCCTGCCGCTCACAATTGGAAGCCAAAAATGTTTATTCCCAGGTTATATTACAATTTAAATTCCTAGTCCAGGTATATTGCATGGTTTTAAGAAATTATATTTTGAGTTTCTAAAGAATCATAAAATTACAGGTGTTTTAAGACTTACAACCATTGTCTAAATATTTTATTTTGGAGAAAGTAGTTGCAAAAAGAATAGAAATGAAAAAGCAATTTCAGAAAACTTGGCCCAAGAAAAGTCTCATTGAACATGTGACGGTAGGGAACTATGAGGGTTTATGCTACTTATATTTGAATGGAGTGCTATTGTCGCCTCAATGTTTAATACAATAAAAATCATACATGTGAGTCAAAACCCAAAAGCAAATGTAACATTTTCTAATTGTCATAATGTTTCCCCTACTTTAGTGTATGTTGGTGGTAGTTGGCTAAACTTTACACTAAATGTCAAAATCCCAACTATTGGCAAAAGATATTATCTAAACTTCCTATTCATTTATAAATATGAGATCTGTCTATTCTTTGTTTTTTCTCTGAACATCATTTTTTTCCTAGCAAATAGGTATCCACATTTCTGGTTAATGGTATACTAATTCATTGTTTTTGACAAATGTATTATCTAAACATTTAAGCACATATTGAATATTCTATTATATAAACTTTGAATTTATAAACACTGCAATAAAAAGGGAAGTGTCCATGTTTTGGGATGTGTTTAAATTATATATACAATGTTATTCTTTCATTGCTGTATTAAACATACTTTGGGTTTTTAAGTATCCAACCATTTGGAGCCCTTTTCACGCCAGCCACAACAGAAAAGAACTATTGCACAGTAGGCCTACTCATTCTTGGGTGTTCTGACCCTGAAGGAAAAGAACCACTTTATTGCTTTAGCTGCAGCCTAGACTGTGATGCCCTATGATTCATTTGTGATTAAAGAACAAGATGACCAATTCCATACACTAATCAAATCATGATATAAATGAGATTTATCTAATGTATGATATCAGTGACATCATAGATGAGCAGAAAACAGATAAAGTCTAGGATAAAGGCACATTATGCAAAAATATATATATTTTGAGATCAAATGCCCACTTGTATTCACTGTGTGTCTGGGTTCTAGATACAATGCATAATAAAGGAACCCTAAGCTGTGCTCCCCCGCCTACCAGAAGTTTTCAGTAACATATTCCCTGAAAAGACATTTCGTACCAAGACGGCTCCTTCTCAATGCCACTCAAAGTCTCTCAGACAGTCTGTTATGTCTGGTAATTACTCACATTTTCCCCTCCCAGCTAGATCTCGTAGTCAGTGGATTTAAAGACTGTAAATGTGTTTTGGCTGGCTTCCTCTTACATCTGTGTCAGTGCCGAGGGAGGAACACCTCTTCCACCCTTCCTTGCTTCTTTCCTTGGCTTTCCATTTCCTGTGGACTTGACCAATATTCACCAAGCAGACACCCCATCTGTATGTCTCCAACACTCTCTGGCTGTTAAGCTCTTTTCTATTTGGAGAAAGAAAACTCAGTCCATTTATGAACACATGCAGAACAAATTCCACTATGCATTCACCCACAGCCTACACTCTCCTAAAACTTAAAGCTCTCCAACACCTTCCCATTGAACTTAAAAATACAATCCACACTCTTTAACATGATCTCTAAGGACATATGTGATTCTTCTTACCTACTCTTTCCATCTTCTCTTCTGCCCCTCACTCTTTCCTTTCTGTTGTACTGACCTTCTTTCTCTCTTTGAACAACACTATCACAGCCTCTCTTTGAACAGAGCCCAAGAACAGTTCTCACCGTTTCCTATGCCTGATGCATTCTTCTCCCAGAATTTCACAAGGCTGATTTCCCATTATAATTTAGATTTCAACTTAGACCTCTTCAAAGACAGCCATATAAGAGAACCCATGTCCTGAACCCACTTGCTATCGTAATACCCTGGCTCATAATACAATCTAAACTTATGTATTTATTCATTTACTTAGAATGATCACTTTCTACTAGAAGGCAAATTCAAAGAGAGCAGGGACCCAGTCTGTCCTCTGCACAAATTTATCCCCAGTTCATACACAGAAGAGTGCCAGACACATGGAAAGTATTCAGTAAATACTTTATTATTAAATGAAGGAACTGCAAACTCTTGCTGGAGTATATGCAGACACCATATACAGAAACACTCAGAATCAACAGCATAGGCACAGGGGTGGGTGGGGAAAGGAAAAGGGAATAGTGAGGGTCAGGTGACCACCCAGTTTCTAGGGTATGTACAGGAAGAATGAATTCGACTGTAAGAAATGAAACGTGATAAAACTGTGAAAAGTGAAAGAAATAAGAGATGTCATTTTTAAAGGCTAACTCATAGTTCTGGCTTTGAACAGAGTAAATATCACAAGTACTTTACTAAAATAGAAAAATTACCTCATTCAGGTAATTTGTGTTTCAGCCACTTCACTAATTATTTTGATCATACCAGGTCTACTCGCCACAAACAGACGCGCTGTGGTGGCCGTGTGTCAGCTTGTTAGAGAAGGCATGGGGCTGGCAGATGGAGGGGACCACACAATGGCTAAATGGGGAGTGGTAGCCCCAAACACTTCCCTCCAGCACAGCAGGGGGAGAGCCCTGCATCCACTGAGGCCTTTTCCCCTTGCCTACTCGCATCGCTCCCTCACATGTTTCAACTAAACAGCTGGGATTGATATAACATTTCACCTTTGAAGACAAGATCATCAAACCAAACAGGTTTCCTCCCATGAATCCATTTTCATTTGCTTGGGGGAGTCATGAAACAAAGGTTTCTGCCTGACAATAACACACATTTGTGTTATTGTTCCAGAATCCTTCACAAGAAGTGCTAAAGAAAAGATGATATGACTACTCTCCACAGGTGTTACTTCATTGCCTGGATGGGCCAATCCAGAAGCCACAAGATGCTATTTCACTGCAAAGATCTATTGTAACTATTCCTGCTTCTATGTCCCTTCCAGACCATAAAATCCAAATGTTGCCCACATTTACCTCTTTCCACTGCAACTATAAAGGGGATCAATCTTATGCAAGCCTCATGACCTGTGATCTTAGTAAAGATATAGTTCAAGGAAAGAATAAAAACAAATGTAGAAACATAGTACTAGGAGAGAAAAAAAACTAAATTTGATTCATCTTTACTCCTTCAGCTTTGGTTTCATTTTAGAATTCCATCATAAAACATATATATAACAACTAGATAATAAAGACTAGCCATGTATTAAAAGACTTATGAATGAAAAATAAAACATTAAAAGACTTATGAATCTTTAATGTGCACATCCTATTAAAGAAAACTAAAAAACAGACTATAATTTGGTTTATGTAGTAGGTACATACATATCATTTATGAAAAGACTCCATTTATACTCATGCTTATATTAAACACTTTACCATGAGTTGTTCAGGCCAAGGACTGGCCCTTTCAAGTCTAAAAACCCAGTGTTTAGCACATAATGGGTTCTCAATAATTACTTCACTTGTGTGGAAGAAGTTAACTGATTCTAAAAGGTCAACAGTTGCTAGATCTATATATCTCAAGGGAAGTTATGAAATCTTAAAACTTGACAATCTTTTAAAAATGGAATGGCCATGTGTCTCAGATGTGCTTCAGATACCTGGGTCATTTTCCTGCTTACTTCCCAGGGGCAGGACACAGATTATTTCCCAAGGGTTGGATCATTTATCCTGTGCGGGTCTTCCCTCATGCCTCCTGCTATGTCATCTCCACTAATGGGCACTGAGGTGGTGGAAGAGGGAACAAAGATGCATGTGACCATTAGGTTTCACAAGATCTTCTTATTCCTGAATATAGTGGGCATCTTTTTTGGAACATGCAGGAGGAGAAACAGAGTAGACTAGTAGGTTGAGAGTTGTGAGATCCTGGATGTGACTTTGGAATCAACAACAGCATCCTTTAGGATTTATCTATATTTCAACATTCAGTGTGAATGTAGTAGTTTCTGTGTTAAGACTCCTCTGACCTGGTCTACTCTTTGCCACCCAGTAATGGGGAATTCACCATTCACTCTTTTCTCTGTGTTTCCATGGCAGTTTCATCAGATTAATGGAGAGTTGTGTAGGTTTATTATCATTCACTGAGTGGCTCACAATATTTCCTCTAAATTGCCTGGGAAATGGTAACGTAAGTGGTCATCAATAGCTGGTAAAGAACTATGGATACTTTTATGAAATTATCCTACAGTCAGATGATGAATTTTCAGGTGAAGAAACTGCCTATACAGACACATTCTCTTCAATGATTTTTCTGGTTTTATTTCTTCTATCATGTTACTAAGGATTTTTTTCTATCTGGACCAAAAATTGGATTTTTCAAGCTCATATTTCCATGAAAAGATTTTTGTTAAGCTTATAGCTACCCTTCAGAATGTTAGTTCTCTCTTTTCTTTAATACTTTTAATAGATAATGATAATAATAATAATAATGGCCTTACTGTCTATCAGAGTGATGGCCAGTCTTTACCTTAATCTTCCAAAATATACAGATAGCATGCCTTATAACCAGAAATTCTGGTTTTAAAACCACACACAAAATTACATTTAACAAAAGTGATTACAGAAATTAAGCACACCATGGCAAAAAGCATCTTTTCTTTCTTTCTTCACACTCTAGCTGATGTATAGGGCTTTCCAAGCATATCCAGGCTGCTTATCAAAGGTTTTTAGGTTAAATTTTTTTTAGTGTAAATGGTATGAACTATCATAATTTGTGGTGTGTGACTTAAATATAGAGTTATTATTATTAATAAGGTAGAAACAGAAATGTTTTAAGAGCAATTTATCATTTAACAAGGAAATCTTTTGTAAATTATTATATCATCAATATGGGTGAACGAGTGCTAGACTTTTTAATATGGCAACTAGATTTATTAGCTATTACAAATCTTATTAGTTACATCACCATATTATAACCTAATGGAACTAAGTAATCAGTAATATTGGTGGTCTCCAATTAATTTTACACTTCCTGGCATTCATGCCCTTCTATAGTTCACTAGACAGCCTGGGCCTGTGACTTGCTTTCACTGCAAATGTAGCAAAGTAACCTGATGCCATTTCTCAGCCTAAACATGAGGCAGGCCTGGAAGCTTCAACTTTTGGGTTTTGGATAGGCCTAGGCTGCCATGTAAGAAGTAAGAAGCTCGGTTGCCCCGTTGGAGAGATCATGTGGAAAGATCACAGAAACAAGGAAAGAGTCAGATACTGCACGGAGAATAATTAAAGAAGCTAGATGACAGAGAAATCTGTGGCCCCACATATACGACCCCAGTTGGGTTATTTTAGCCAACCCCAGCTATGGGAGCCATCCTAGCTGAGGTGGCAGATGTGAGTACAAATATGGAGAGAGAAGGGGCTGTCTACACTGTGCCCTGCCCGATTTTCTGACCCCTGAAATCATGAGTAATAGTAAAATGTTTCATACCACTCAGTTTTAATATAGTAATAGTTTGTTACACAGTAATAGATAACAAAAACAGGAATATATTTATCATTGCTTCATTTAAAAAAATAATTATGTTAAAGTTAAGAAATGTTCAGACAAACTCAAATGAATATAGAATTATTTAACTAGATTTATTTTTAATGCAGAGGATGGGGCTATGTAGGTCTATATAATTTTCCTGTTGCTTTTCAATAATGTTATTTCTGCCTCTTCTAGAGAAGGTATAAATTCAGAAAAGTCATTCTAATAAGGGGAGGCAGTTTGGCTGGATGTACATATATCTTTTTTTTTGCTAGAAAAAGCAAAACTTATTTTTTAAGAATTCAACTTATTTTTCAAGAAATAAGTTGTAAAATATGTTAGAGGAATGAGAAGACCATATAAACTTCAGGATATCTTCCCTTAGTTCTTGATTTACACATTGAGCTTCTGCTAAATATTGAGTGACTGAAAATTAGATAAGAACCTAATCCTTAGTGCAATTGGTCTAATAGGCCACCTAAACACTAAGTAATATACTTTAATAGTCATCCAAGCTAGGAGAAGGGGCGCCTTCTCCTACTGCTTTGATGAGGCTGCTCAGAGTGATAGCTTGAAAAGAGGACATTTCTATCCCACCTGGTGTCTAGAGAATACCAGGAGGCAAGACCATGATTCTCCTTAAGAAATAGCTTTGCATCTGCTTCATCACATAGATAAGTGGCTAATCAAGGCCTTGTTGTCTTCACCACGAGGCATGGCTACATTGATTCTAACCACCCCCACAACCCAAATCTTAGAACAGTCACAACCAGAAATTCTCTGGGTCATACATTTATTTCTTTAACAAAATACCTACAGTATTTAAAAAAACTTATCTTGAGCAGTTTCACTTCATGGGGTGCCCTCTAAATTTACTGGCTGCAAAATAGACATCTATGGCACTGAAAGATATAAGTTGCAATAAGATCTCAACCCAAATCCAGTTAAATGTTAGGAAGTGGTTGTCAAAATTACTTTTAGTTTTATTGACTGTTGCAAAATATTATTTTGCCACTAGGGAACATAAGTTGTCCATACCAAATTTGAATTAAGAAAGCAATATTATCTTCACATAAGAGGCATTATATAATAATGATTAAGAGTTCAGGTTCTAGAGTCAGATTTCCTGACCTAAATTCTGGTTTCACCTCATTGTAGCTGTGTTATCTTGGAAAAGTTCCTTCTATCTCACTAGGCTTTAGTTTTCTTATTTAAAAAAAACCTTCTGTGGGGATTAAATGAAAATAAACTATGCCACAATGCCTGTCATATAATAAAAAGTCAATAAATGTCAGCTATTTCTATTTCTTATTTAGGAAGATGTATATCCAACTTGCTAATGAGTGCTAACAAATTATCAAGGTAAAAACTACAAAAAAGGTGAAATCAAATCAAATACATGTTTGACTTCACATAAATCACTACTGGATTCATTGGAGACCATTTCTTTGATTTTCTGAGTAGCATTATGTTATCAGCATTAATAACCAAAGATGTACAATATGCTTATAGAGTTTAATCTGTAATCAATTCCTGTTCACAGAATCAAAGGCCAAAGAAATAGCAGTAAATCACCCAAAGTAATTAAAGTGGATTGCAAAGTGGTTAAGGACATAATGTTTCCTGGTCTTTCTATACAATCTTTGTAGTATTGACATGTTCTTAGGAGAGTGGAGGAGCTAAACCTTTTGAGTGGATTGTTACTTTAGTTAATAGCTTCATAATTTAGTGACATTTAAAAGGTTTCCTTTTAAAAAATGGAATAGACTGTACTCGGAATACAATCAGAAGAGACTATTGCCTATAGATTTGATAGAGGTAAACTCATCGCCAAAGACTGAAGTATGCAATTCAGTGTTGTCTTTGACTTAGTCTGGGTCCTGGAAATCCTACTATTTATCTTAAAGAGTAAAGTAGGAGGAGATAGGGTTTTTTGTGGTGCACACAGCTACCATAAAGAAACTTCAGCCAGCCAAGCTCAGAGCTATGAGCAACATCTCATCATTAGAAGAGAGAGAAGTGAATGGTGAAAAGTCAACAAAGTTGATTAACATCTTTATGAAATTTTTCTTTATGGGTGCTCTGTAGAAACCACAAGAATGCTGAGCTCCCAACTTATAGTCGGGAAATTCCAAGTTTTACAAGAAAACAAAAAAGTTATTAAAAATCCATAGCATTTAGCACCAAGAAAAATGATTTTTGGCATTTCTATAGAAACAAACATTCTGGACTTTCTAAAGCTTTTTATCAGGATTAATTAAAATAAGTGATATGTTAAGAATAGTATAGTTAACGCAAGTGTCAAAGACGGTTGATAGGTGAGGAAATGTGGAATAAACTGAGATTATAAACCAAATGAAACTAACAAATATATTCAGGGACTTAGGTCATAAGTGTTTTCAGTGGTAAAAGTCTAAGGCTTCATAAACTGAAGAATGCAAGATAACAGAGTAGTGACTAGAAAGGATATCTAAATGCCAAGACATATTCTTTTTTTTAGTGTATTTTGAGTGATCCTTATATGTAGGATTAACCACACTAACATTTGAGTTAGGCTCATATTAAATGTAATTTGCACCAATATTAAGCCTTTTTCTCTTTAGTTGGATTGGGTCTTCTTTTTTACCCTATTATTTCAATATACACCACATTCATATAGGCCAGAATTTATTAGATGTGGTTTGCTAACATTCATGTAATTAATATTTCTTAATCAAAAGTAAAAATGGTAATTTCCCCATCAAACATATTATTACTGAAATGTTTACTAGGTTTTATTTACCTGCAATTACTTTTGCTATTGTTTTTAGTTCACAATTACTTCATTTTTAAGCACTGTTCTGGCTAATTCATATCTGAAAAGAAACAATGTCAAGGAATAAATCAACTTAAATGAAACTATCCTCCAGCTGTCTACCATGAGCTAGCACTAGAAATAGAAAAAAAAAAACTTGCTTTAAAATGAATTCTGGCATGGTTCCCTCTCTTTTAAAACTTGGCATCAAATATTATTTGGGGAGTGAATGCACATTTTGTGAAGACAGTAGGTTATTTTGGTATCTGGTGGGTGGGCAAAATGAACCACAATCGTTTCTAGAAGGACTGCAACTCATGAAGACCAAGAGTGATCGTGTTCCCAATTAACCACAAAGGAAAACAAAGATGATTATATTGTCTTTATAATTCCCGGGGGGAGAGCTAGGTGGTTAAAGTTGTTGGCAATGGAAAAAGTTCTTGAGCTCTAGGTCACTGGTTGAAATCACTTTGAGATTTAAAACTGAAAGGGTTTTTTTTTTTTTTCAACTCTATTTTAAAGGGTATTGGGCTTGTATTTGGGGGAATCCTGTTAAGTAGATAAAGGCTTCTAACCTCCCCCAACTGACTGTGTTACTGGTCATTGGGACGCACATTGGAGAGACCAAGAGACACCTCTGCTATTTATATTTCAAGATAAAAGGTATTGGTAAGAGTCCTCCTTCTTCACTTTGATTTGATTAGGACAGCTGGTCCTGAGAATTAAATATGTGTGTGTGTGTGTGTGTGTGTGTGTGTGTGTGTGTGTGTGAGAGAGAGAGAGAGAGAGAGAGAGCGCGAGCGAGCGAGCGAGCATCAGAATGAGAGACAAGACATAGAACAAAGAAAAGGGGAGCACAAGCGACAACAGGACTTATAGTAGCTGTTATTATTTTTGTTCATTATCCCTAAAATGGGAGACATTTAGAAGCAACTGTTGCTAATTACTATAATATATGTATTGTTTGGGTATTTGTCTTTGCAATTTTGTACACAATACAGGTAATTTGCATAACATAGATAGCTAATTTTTTTAACATAAATTATATAAATAATTCAGTTTTCCTATAGCTTTCATTTTTAGACAAAATTCCATTAAATATATTGTTAGGCTTAAGTCCTCAAGCAAAAATCACCCATGATGACATTCAATTTTGGGAATGGGAAAAGAAAATTGAGAATAAGAAATGTAACATTGAATTTTGTTCAGTTTTATCAACAGTTTATTGATAACCTACAACTTCTCAAGCACCACACAAATAGAGAATATAGGGATGCAAAAACTACATTCCCATCCTCAGGAATTAATAGATTTGTGGGACCTTGGTGACTTAAATGTGGTTATTATGAATAAGCTAGATACAAAAATGGCTTAGGAGCAACTTGTCATCTCACATGGAAATATTCTGCAAATTATCATCAATAATGACCTTATCGCATGATCAATTATGAGAGGAAGTAATAGACATGGGGATACAGAGAGAGCAGAGCCCATATCTGAATGAGAGAGAAGTCTATTATCTGGTAAGAAGCTGGTAGAACCCGATTCCCTTTTCCTTCCCATCCTTGTCCTCACCAGAACTTACTTTTTCTCCTTCCTCCCTTCCTCCCTCCCTTTCTTTCCTTCTTTCCTTTTTTTCTTCTATTTTTCCTTCATTCCCTCTTAATTTTTTTTCTACTTTTTGAAAACAAGGTAGTCACTTAGATCATGGTCTTTCATTAACAAGATTTCTGACCTCTTCTTCCCCAACTGCTTGCAGAAAATTTAACTTTGTTGCAAAAAAAATTGTACACCCATGGTATACAAGTAAGTTCTTATAAGGATCTTTTGACAAAATATATGGACTCATGGAAATGTAATCCTTCAATGAAATAATCTCAAATACTCCCACTCACTTAAATTCCCTTCCTTATACTTCTTAATAGTAATGCTTCACATAGCATGCAGCTTGATTTGCTGAGAACCAAACTTCATTAATATGACAGAAATCAATAACTGTTGGGCTTTCTCGATATTTCTGAAATAGTCTTAAAAACTGTCTTTAAATAATAATACTTCAGTTTTTTCTATCTATTTTAATATAGCTGCAGTGGCAAAATGACCTATGTTCAAAAAAGCTATTTGATTGTAAAATGAATAACAGAGTCTACCTTACAGCCACTCTTGAATTTGGTGACATAAGCATACAATCTCTAAGTTGTTGACTCATTTTTACTTTCTAACCCTGACCTCTCTCTGTCTAGCTCACTTGACATCACCACTGGCATGTATGCAGACACCTTAAACTCAACATCTTCCAAACTGAACCTTCACATGCCCCCACCTCACACATACAAACGTTTCTCTTCATGACATCTCAGTGTCATCAGTTACCAAAGCCTGAACCTTGGAAACCATTTTCTTATCTTTTAGTCACCCTCTTCCCTGGTACCCACTATTAATTAGCTGCTAAATCATGAAGATGCTTCCCTTGCAGGGCCCCAAGCCTGTTTCCTCCCCTCTTCTAGCATGACTTCAGCTACAATTTGCTCAGCTCCTCATTAATTTCTTTTCTTAATCAACTCAACCTGCATTCTAACAGACTTTGTTATATCAATGTCCCTAAAACATCTCAATCTTGCTTAGACTACCTAATCACTCTCCATTTCCTATTGAAATAATTATCAGTTTCTAGTCTGGCATTTAATAACTCTGTATTATGGCTTCAAAAGTTACATCTCTAGTTTTTTTTTGTTTTGTTTTTTTTAATGTATCCTCAACTCCAACCACTATTCTCAAATTTAAGGGGACTTCAAGATGTTGAAGGGGACAAAATGGAATTAAAAAGTAAAAAAGATAAATTTTATTTCTCAACATAAGCTCCATCAAGGTCACAATAATTTTGTAAGGGATGACACCAGACCTTTAGTTGATCCCTAAAGAACTGAGGGTCCTGGGAGTTTAACCATGTCAATGCAGTCTTTTTTACAACATTAACGGAAGAAAAATGGGTACACTTTACAGATATTTTAAGATTAGGAAACAAAAAGAAGTCCAAAGGAGCCAAATCAGGCCTGTTAGGTGCATGCCTTATGATTTCCCATCAAAACTCTCACAAAATTGCCCTTATTTGATGAGATGAATGAGCAGGAGCATTGTCATAGTGAAGGAGTCTCTGGTAAAGATTTCTTGGATGTTTTTATGTTAAAGCTTTGGCTAACTTTCTCAAAACACCCTCATAATAAGCAGATGTTATTGTTCTTTGGCCCTCTAGAAAGTCAATGAGCAAAATGCCTTGAGCATCCTTCAAAACTGTTGTCATGACCTTTGCTGTTGACCAGTCCACTTTTGCTTTGTCTGGACCACTTCCCCCTCCTGGTAGCTACTGCTTTGATTGTGCTTTGTCTTCAGGATGGTACTGGTTAAGCCATGTTTCATCTCCTGTTACAACTCTTCAAAAAAATGCTTTTGGATTTTGATTCCACTTGTTTAAAGTTTCCATTGAAAGCCCTGCACTTTTCTGTAGCAGATCTGGGTGCAATGGTTTTGGCATTGGTGGAGTAAAAAGTTTAACTTTAAATTTTCAGTCAGAATTACGTAAGCTGAACTAAATGAGATGTCTATAGTGTTGGCTATCATTTCTGCTGGTATTTGTCAGTCCTCTTCAACTAGGGCATGGACATGATAAATTTTTTTCCTTGTAAAGGGCTATGGATGGTCTGCCACTGCAAGTTTCGTCTTCAACACTGCCTTGTCCCTTCTTAAAATGAGTTATCCATTTGTAAACTACTGATTGTAGGGACAATGCCCCCAAAGAAAACTTTTAATAAAGCATCAATGACTTCACCATTCTTCCACCCAAGCTTCACCATAAATTGGACGTTTGTTCTTGCTTGAATTTTAGCAGAATTTATGTTGCTCTGATAAGGGCTCTTTTCAAACTGGTATCATATGCTTATTAGGGCCTCAAACTAGATACATTATAACAAGTTAGTAAAAGTTTATTTTGGTGCAAAAACATTTTGAAATCTGTGCATAGTTTTTCATAATATACATTTTTCATAAACTTTTTGAAGTCCCCTCATACAGTACATATGCTTCCTCTCTCTTCACCTTGGTTCATGGCAATTCACACTAAACATTTGTTCTGACAGCCATGATCTTGTTCTTTCAGGAAACAGAGCAACAAAAGTAAAAAGCATTTCTCTACTCGGGTGTCCTAAGCTACTTTATCTTAATTTACGTGGAGAACGCATAGTAGTAGCTACTTAAATGTATAGTTTTTTCATGGGAAATAAAAATATCTCATCACAATACAAATTTTCTTGTGGTCCAATTGTCCAATTTTCCAAAATGTTTTCCTAGTTTAGTGCCAGTTTCATTTCTTTCTCTTCAAGAGTAAAGCAGATCATTGTGTTGGCAAGACCCCAACATTCATGCTATAGTAGTAGTGAATGTTCTTAACTCAACACGCTGTACACCTTGAATACATGCAATTTTTATTTGTCAATTAAATATTTTTAAAAATAATAAAAATAAATATGGGATGTAGCGCCACACTATCTATTTCTGTGATAATTTCTTTTCTGATATTTTTAATCTGCCTTAAGGTTTAGAAACAAGCCAAGCATGATACAAACCATGTTTATGTAAACAGCATACATTTTCCCGGAAAACATTTCTCTCAGTTCTCTCTTGATGGATTCATAAACATTTTTTTAAAAAAATTAGCGCTTATCCCCTTAAGATTTATGTAATTGCTTTTTAAACAGTGAAGTGAAGCACGGGGACGTGGTAGGCTGAACAACAGCCCTCCAGTGATGTCCACATCCAAATCCCCTGAACCTGCGAATGTGTTAATTCATAGGGCAAAAGGAATTTAGAAGATGTGATTAAGTTAAGGATATTGAGATGGGGCGATTATCCTGGATTATCTGAATGGGCCCAGTGTAATCACAAATCCTTATAAGAGAGACACAGGAAGGTCAGAGGAGAAGCACATGTGATGATGAAGGGAGGAAAAGGCCACATGCCTAGGAGGGCAGGGAGTCTCCACAAGCTGAAAAAGGTAAGGAAACTGATTCTCTTCTAAATCACCCAGGGATGAAGCCCTGCCAACACCCTGACATTAGCCCAGTGAGATTGATTTTGGACTCCTAACCTTGGGAAATGTAAGATAATGAATTTGTGTTGTTTTAAGCCATAAATATGTGGTAATTTATTATAACACTAATAGGAAACTATACTAATACAGGGAATAACTCATTTTTTTCCTTAATTAGTTGCTTAGCAATTATTTTTTGTTTCATTTTTGTTTTTGGACATCATACCAGTATCTAGGTCTTTTGTTTTCACAATTCACTTCAGTAATGCCACATTCAAAATGTATAGCTTTCTGAATCATTCTTCATCTAGTTTTTAGGCATTGTAAGTTTTTCTATTTGGTTAAAGGACTTGGCAGAGTTAATTATTTCCTTAGATGCTAGAATCACAAAGGAAAGTTCAAGTCCAGATTGATAAGCAGCTAAACTGTTAGTATTTTTTCTTGGGTATTCCATTTTCTTTAAATGGGAAACTTCTGAACCCTGTGTTCAAATATTAAATGACTCCTTCCATTTTTTTTTATTCCTTTCTTTGCTATGAATTAGTGCCACATTTTCCTTACTATTCATAAACAAGGCTTATTTTTCCATTTCTTTCAGGTACAAAGTTGCAGTCATCAACTATTTAAATTATTCAGATAGAGAAATTTTAAATTCCTAATGAAACAAGCAAAAATTTAAAAGACACAAAAATCTGCTGACAAACTGAACCTCTAAAAGAATGAGCTCAGTACACATTTCTGGAGTGAAAATCAAACATAACATTTTCTAAAGGATATATTTGCTGTTCACTGACTCTGAAGAATATATTGCCTCTGCATATTTCACTGTGCAAAGAAAAGCCTGCATGAATTTGCTAACTAATTCACATTTGGATTCTCTGGATCTGATTCTGATTTTTTGAACTAATGAGCAGTATTCCAATAAAGATCATATGAAGCCATTCTTTTCAGGGAGTCAATTACCAAAAATGTATTAAAAAGAAAAATTGCCTTTGCAATGAGACTATAAAGAACCTGAGTGTATCGTTCCATGTGGGAAACGATAAGGTGAAAGTCCAGAATTTGGGAAACTAACGTGTTCTGGATAAGAACAAGAGCTCATGCTGTAACAGAATTGTCTGCCTCAAAATTATCAAGATTGAAATGCTCCAAATATTGTGTCTTCCATCAGAACAAAGATTCCCCTTTCGGGGGAGTCACAGTTAAGATGAAGAGAAACCTGGAGATGAAAGGGGCTGCAGAGAAGATCTAGAATATCATTCTGGAGATGAAAGAGGCTGTGGAGAATATCTAGTTCAAAACGTGAAACAAGTCTCACAGTGATTAAGGAATCCATTCAATACGAGAAAGAAAATGAGCCAAGTCCCAATTCTGGACCATGACATTCACAGAACCCCTCATTATCTGTTCTTACTCGTATCACCCACTCACACTGCTTCTCCTCCTTTGTAAGATCCCTCCCTGCCTCCTCCTTCCCTCCACTGCGGACTGGCTTTGTGCTTACACGACCACACAGGGTCCTTGTTCACAGCACCTGACTCCATGTCTCTTTGTTCTGGTTTGTGTGATTGGGGTGGAAGACGATGGCATGGACCAAATATAGCCAGCTTAAAGTTCATCAGGTCAGGAAGCATATATTAGCCAGAATCTAAAATGACAATTTTCCTTAAGCTAGAAGGGGAAAAAAGGCTTATTCGGACACATAACAAAACAGCCTTTTCCCTGGCTATACATGGTTTTACTATTTATACCCCACAGTCAGCAAAGACAGCAAAAGATATTTTTTAATCAGAATAACCCCTTTGAGTCAATGATAAAGAAACTTAGCATGATTCATATAATGCTAAGCTTTTTAAAATGAAGTTACAATTACACTGGAATTGGAATAACTTGCAGTTAGGTTATTGTTAAATGTAGAAAAAGAGAATGGCATTTAAAATTTTATTCAGTTTAAAATAAATCTCTTAGGCAGAATTAGGAAAAAATATTTGCTAGTAATAGAAGAAGCATTTATTTCTAAAAGCTAGCACATTAATACTTTTCTCTGAGACATGCAAAGAAGATTGTGTTAAAATACAAAAAAGAAAAAAAGAACCACTTTTGCTGAGAGATGACCTTTGGACATTTTTTCCTAATCACTTTCATGAAGTCAGTGACTTATTTTATCAGCTTGTCACATGAAACATCTTCACTTAAAAAAGGTAACCAATTGCTTGCCTAACTCCATATGCTACCTTCATGATACAAATCATCTATAATCAATATGAACATGAATATAAATTGTACTATAAAAATTTCAGCTATTTGTAGAATGTCCAAGTACATATCTATGTGTTATCAAATGTCAAACATGGACCCACATAAGTTTCATGAATAGCCATCAAAACTTTGTTTTCAATATTTTCTATACCTTTTATCTTATATGAAAAATACTTATGCATTTAGCACCATAAATAGGATTACTCTCTAAAACTTATAATTTAGAATGGATCTGAAGTAATGATTTCCTATCATTGCCTTAAAATGTTGCTTATATTTTCATGAGCTTCCATTGTACTTCTAGGCCTCCTTCCTTTGCTTACTCCCCCCACACATGTATGTTGAAAACATACACACATACACCTTAAATAATCTAGCTACTACCTCCCAGTAAAAGTAGAGAGCTGTTCTACAAATTAGTCTTCGATTCTAGGTCATTACCTTATCCTCTAGGCTAGTACAAAAGATATGTCACAGGAACTGTTTGTTTCTTTCAATAAAAAGAATGATGTTAGTGTTTCTTTTGCCCAATATCCTTTTGGATCACTGCAGCTATGGGTTTTTTCACTTCCGTAAAATTTCTTCACCACTTCTGATCAAATTTCTAGATAGCATCTATCAAGTCAAATAGATAAGCTATCATCTAGTTAAAAACTTAATTCAGTTTTCTGGTAAGTGATATGATTCAATTTTAAAGACATTTACTGGATATTTTGTATGAGTACTTTTATTTATTGAGTATCAAGCATTTTGCTAGGCTCTAGAGAGAATACTACACTGGATAAGACACTGAAATTAGCACTAACTCTTTAGTAAAATCTAGGGATGCGTCCTTACCCCTATCTTATTCCTTAGACCACATTAAATTTCAGGTAGACCACAGATGAGAATAACAAGCACACAAACCAAAATAACAAGAAATATTCAGTCAGCTAGTTCTCTGAAAGTACTAAAGAAAGCTGAGACGGTTTAAACAAACACTGCAGTGTGTTATGTGCTATCTTGGCCCCCCACAAATTCATATGCTTAAATCCTAGTCTCCTGTGCCACAAATGTGAACTTACTTGGAAATGGGGTTGTTACAGATGTAATTAGTTAAGAATGATGTCATTCTGATGTAGGGTGGGCCCCTAATCCAATATGTCTGGTGTCTTTATAAAAAGGGGAAATTTGGACAGAGACATGAACACAGCGTAAACTCCATGTGAAGGCTGGATTTATGCTGCCACAAGCCAATGAACCACCAGAAGCCGGCAGACAGGCCTGGAAGAGATACTTCCCTCAAGCCTGCAGAGGGAGCATGGCCCTGACGACACCATAATTTCAGACTTCTGGCCTCCAGAACTGTGAGAGATGATAAATTTCCATTGCTCAAGCAACCCAAGCCTTTGGTACTTTATTATAGTAGCCCCAGTGAACTAAAAGAGTGAGAAAGGCTATTCTAAACAAACATAAAATCTAGGAGCCATAAAAAACAAATAATTTTGAGTACATAAAATTTTTTTTAAAATCTGTATGACAAAGGAACACACAAAAAAAACAAAACAGAATGTAAAATAAAACAAAATTAAAACTTCCTTTATGGAACTTCAGCTGAGGTCCCAAAGCTGAGGAACATAGATGTCACTATCTTCCCACACTTATCATTGTGCTGGGTCATCTACACGGGACTTGCAAAGGGGAGATCACAGCTGAGTTCTGCCAAGTTCTGCCAAGATGAACCCGCCTGCTGCTCCAGGCTGAATTCTCAACTCTTGCCAGTCCAGTCTAGCAAGGGCTGAGAATTCAGGGCAGCAATAGGTTCTTTAGAGTTTAGAGAGAAAGTTGTCTAATTGTTGTGGAATTTCCTTGGTCCTTGACAGAGTTTGAGAGAGGGAGGCTTCGGAGTACCCCTCAGAGAGAGTGGCTTATGTCCTCTGGGGCTTGGGACACAGGAACTTTTTGTTTGAAATGAGTCAGAAGGGGAAATGCTGATTAGAGGAAGCTGCCTGGAAGAGCTAAGTGGGGAAAGGCCTGTCCTTCCAACCTGGCCTGGGGTGAGGACATACTAGGAATTCCATGGCCAGCTGGAGACCTGCTGAAAGAGCTAGACTTGAGCTGAATGGCAAGAAACCTGCCCCAGGGAAGCACCTGGAGGGGATAGCTGATGCCAGCAGAGCAGTCACTGAAGTAGGAAACTAGAAGGCTGGGTAAGACTCAGGGCAGGCCTAGAAGAGACATTCACCTCAGATTCACCATGAGATTTATATTTATGTATTTCAGAAAATTACAGGGGCACAAATGTTTAGGTTACATATATTGCCTTTGCCCCACCTGAGTCTGAGCCTCGAGCGTGTCCATTCCTAAACGGTATGCATTGCACTCATTAGGTGTGAATGTACCCATCCCTCCTCTCCACCCCCTGCTGCCACCTGTAGGTGTACCACCTACACCCAGTGAATGTCACAACTATATGTGTACTTAAGTGTTGATCAACTAATACCAATTTGATGGTGAGCACATGTGGTGCTTATTTTTCCATTCTTGTGATACTTCATTTAGTAGAATGGGCTCCAGCTCCGTGCAGGATAATATAAGAGGTGTTAGATCACCACTGTTTTTTGTGGAACTTCAAGCTATACTACAAGGCTACAGTAACCAAAAGAGTATAGTATTGGCACAAGAACAGAGATATAGACCAATGGAACAGAACTGAGAGCCCAAATATAAAACCATCCTCATATAGCCATCTAATCTTTGACAGACAAAAACATACACTGGGGAAAAGAATCCTTATTCAATAAATGGTGCTGAGAGAACTGGATAGCCACATGCAAAAGCTTGAAACAGGATCCACACCTCTCACCTCTTACAAAAATCAACTCACAATGGATAACAGACTTAAACCTAAGGCATGAAACTTAAGAATTCTAGAAGAAAATGTTGGAAAAACTCTTATAGACATCAGCCTAGGGAAATAATTTATGAAGAAATATTTTAATAGAAATCCTAAGCCTTAAATGATCAAATCCAATGATTTGTGCAACAATGGTTGGGGTGCTACAAATTTGGATTTTGATACTTTCTTTCAGCACTCATTTTCTGAAAAGCTAAGAAAAAAAAAAGAAAGGCAGAAAAGACAAATGGCCTGCGGTGGGAGACACTGCCAGTGTGTTGGTAAGCACGTTTCTTTCTCATTTCGCTCTAACTGTGACTCCATTTGCTGTGTTTGAATGCCTGCCATGTGTGGAACTGAAGCAATGGTGAGGTTTTCTGCTGAGAAGAAAAATTTGAATAGCAGATGGGAGAAAGAAACAGAAAACTTAAATTTGTGATATGCAGAATTTTTAAAATGTATCTTTACAAAGGAATCTTAAAAAGTGTTTAACTGAAAATGTTATTTTAGGAATGGGAGTTAAGTAAGGTATTGCCAAGGAAGCATTGACAGAGATGAAGAAAATTAGGTTTGGAGAAAAAAATATATTTCTCTTTTTAAGAAATATATTTAATGCCATGTGAAAGTTAGTCTCAAAGAGACTAAATGAACGGGATATGGGATGGACACAAAGCCATTTTCATAAAAAAGTCTTCTAGAAAGTTAGGTATGGAGCCTGAAACGGGTTTGCGGTTGAAGCAAACCTTGCTTGGGATGAGCATGAGAAAGCTACTTAGTAAGAGGACATGTACTAACAGTGGTGATAGAGTTTTTAGCTAAACTTAAACCTCAATATGATCCTGAAGGTGTCAGAATCATCACTAGTTCTGAGGAATACACTCAGAGGGATCCTCTGAGCCTCAGGGAAACATGGAGGTGCACAGAGTCATGGTGCTTTGGGTTGTTTAGCAGGTGACTCAGGATTGAGTTAGACTTCAGGTTTATGAAGAACTTTATTCCTTTATGTGCACATTTCCTCTCAATACTTGCCCTAACTTCAAAGAGAATTCAAATTTCTAAAGACCAACACAAGGGCAATCTTAGGTTTTCAATGCACTTTCACATTTTCTAACACATTGTAACCCATGAGAAAGACCTCTATGCATATAAAATATACTGCTTTATTCAACAGAAAGCATCTTAACATGTATGCTGAGCTTCATGCTACTGGAAACTGGATTATAGTGTCAAATATTGCTTTATATTATATTGTGTTGCCCACATTGTCTCTTGTATTATTATTTCTTAGTTGTGCAGACCTTTTCGACTGTTATCCATGTCTTTTTCACATGGATTGAGCAGAAAACATGATTTTTTGCCAGTCGGTACCATTCCTCATTGCTTTCTCTTGTGTAGGAGAGAGAAAAAAAACTATCCAAGTAGCAACCATTAGAAATTGGTTGGTTTACATCCAACCACAATTTTTAGCTTTCAATTAAAAGCCCAGGTATCACTGGATTTACAAAAAAAAAAAAACCAAAAACACACACATTAATATATACTTTAAAAAGACAAAGCAACAACTCAAGCTCTAAAGTTATTTCTTGAAGAGTGAGAGACATTATGCCATCAGGTCTGAACCTTTGTGTAATATTCAGAGGGACAGTTCACAGAGAACATTGAAATAGATATCCATCACTCTCACTAAATGTGAATAATGCACATCACATCACATCACTTCACTTTTAATTTGGATCTTAATATACCATTTATATATTCTCTGTCTAGATTCCCTCAAATATTTAAGAGTAGTATTTCATTCTTAAAAGTGCAAACGCTCTAAATATTCCCAAACTTACTATTGTTATCTATTCTGCAACTTGCCTGTACTATCACTGACCGATTCCCTAATCTACTAAATGTATTTTAACAATTCCTTAATCTAGGTCATCTATAAAATGGTTTCTAAATACAGTACATATTTTTGTTACATGTTTGTGTCTGCATGCCAGTGGAATCAAGTATCTCTATTTTACAGCAGGAATCATGCCCCCCACCTTTGCATTAGCCCTAAATACCTCTGACTTACGCGAGACATGCTCAGAGTGTGATACCCTTGTACCTCACCAAACATGCAGATAAACAAAAAGTATCTGAACATAACTGAAATTGTTGATCATCTTTCATTTGGAAACATATTTTAAGAGAACATAATTAACATAATTTAAGAGAAACAAATTCAATGCCACAAACACCTGCCAACCATGTGGGTAAACAATGTGTTAAGAGGTAGCATAGGGCAGTGGAAACAATCTGCTCTCAAATCATTCATCCTTGGGTCAAATCCTATGAAATGTGTGTCTTTTGAGTTTTGGTTTTTATAAAATGGGAATAGTCAGGTCTACTTTAAGGAATTGTCATGAAGATTGGAAATAATATGGTTTGTGGAAAAGAAGAAAATCACTCCCACTTTCTGTCTACAGTTTTCCAAATTGGATCAAGCTTGATGGGGGGAGAAACTTTGAATTGGGTCTCCAAGGAAAATTTTATTTTGGATTAGGGTAGCTTTCTAATACTTGAAAGTGAAATTACTTAAAACTAACCAGAGAATCTGTGGGACCTGCCAAAATATTACCCAGGAACAGGGCAAGGGACGCAAATAGAACATGTTTCAAGAGCTGTGTGTTCTACCAAGTCTGGTCTATTCACTAAATAGGTTTCTCAAAGCAGAGTACTTTGCCTAATGCCTGTAATAAATACTCCTAGAGGTTTCTATTGTATTTTAGTGATCCCTTCTTCCTCATTCCCCTAACCCCTAAAAAATATCAACTCTAAGAACCTGATATATTTACTAATATTCAATACTAACACATATTCTTGATATATCCTTAGGGAGAAAAGTAAACACTAGAACAACTAAATAACTGAATGGAGGTAGAGGACAACAAATGACAACTACATAGCTTAATCTTTTCCTAGCATATAAATGTGGCTGATGAGGGAGAGAACCACAGAGCATTACCAAAAATTAAGTGGGTTGTGTTTTCTCAGAGCACTCACTGACTTAAAAGCAACTTGCTGTAGGGATCCTAATTAGAAACATGTACTGCTGTGCTCCAACAGTGGAGTCATAGAGTCATTATTTGTGCCGGCTCTGGAACCAGACAAGCCTCTGTTTTGCATCCTCACTCTGTCTCTTGAAAACCATGCAACCTTGAGCAAGTTACTGAACTTTCCTCATCAGCAGTTTCTTCATCTTTCAAAGGGGGTATAGAGTTTTGGTTTGTCGGCCTAAGGCTATTATTCTTGCTCTGAGTGCCAAGGGGGGTTAATAAGAGAACCTGAAACATAAGGTTATTGTGAGAATTTTTTTAAAAATTAGAAAGCACCTAGATCAGTGCCTGGTATTGGTAATCTCAGGCTTTTGACAATTGTTATCTTCAGGAAAAGGAACAACATATCATCGAGCAGCAGCCCACAGATGATACATCACGAGGAAGAACAGGATGAGCACTTATTGGGAACTTAGATGCAAGTGATTCAACCTGGCCGCTTGAAAGAATAAAGTAGGGCCTAGAGAGCTTAAGTCTTGCCCAAATAGAAACAGGCATCCAGTTCTCCTCTGCTTCAACTGCCCACCTGAAAAATGTACAATTGCTAATGCTTTGACATGAGTTCAATTTCATAGATGTCATTTCATATTGACTAGGTATGACATATGGAGTGAACTCTGTAAATTATCAGGGCAAGGTTGGGCTGAGTCAGTAGTGAAAATGAGATAATGATTTCTGACTTTGACCTTGAAGTTGGCCAGGTTCTATAACATCAATGAAATAAAAATGCCGCAGATGTCACATCAAGCAGGCATGAGGCCTCTGCTTAACTTACTTTAACAGTTACACATCAGGCAGACAGTTTATACAAATAAGAACTGCAGTTCTACATTATCTGGATTTTGAGGTGATAGATACATAATTTGTCTTTGATAACATTTCCACATTTTTAAAGCATGTTTTCATGTGCACCTTAACTTTTTATGCTAGAAATGCATACTTACATAACTCTGCTTTGAAATTTGGCAGATTCTTAAGAGATTTGGCTTAGAATATTATCACATTCAGGAAGTCCAAAATCACCAAAAAGGGAATGATAGTTGAAGAGAAATGTGTCTTTTCCTTAGATGTTGAGCACAAATCACTTATGTTCTTTTGCAATTTTTTTTCTTTAATTATATCTGAGCCAAGGCTTAAATTTTTTTTTAAATCCATCCTATGGAAAACATCCTTATTTTAAGAAGTGTATGTAGGCATAGAATAGAGGGCTTTATCACTGCTGACTTTTCCAGAGAGTACACGAATAGGCAGGAGGGGGTGGGGGTATTGCTCAGGCCTCTAAAATCACATGTCAATTGTTTGGATATGTATGTGGTAGCAGTGTTGGTAGGAGAAAAAATGAGAATAGCTATTACCAGATTCTCAAAAGGTTCAATGAACATCCTCCTCTCCCCTATAAAACCATTTTGAGAATAAGGAGAGAGGTGTAAAGATGATTTGTAGACATGTGCCTTCATGGGGAAATAGTCATGCAGATGGTGAAAGTGGCTGAGCGTTGCCTCTTCTCCAAATCTTCAAAACAAAAGGGAATGTGGGCAAAAAAAAATCTTAAACTATTCAGAAATCTCCAAATCAACCCATGGAAAAGGCACTGATTAAAGAAAAGAAATTTGAAGAGTTCATCTTTGATAAGAACTGGATGATGAGTCTTTGGTTGGCTTGGGCTTTGGTCTTTCCCATTTGGGTAGTGTTTAGAATCGTGACAGACTCCAGTGCTAGTACCATGCACAGATCACATTTACATGAGTCATTCATTTGATCCTTTTAGCTCTATGGAGTTAATACTGTTAGATCTGTTTTCCAAATGAAAAGATCAAGGCACAGAGAAGATAATTGACTTGCTCAAGATCAATTTAAAAAACTAGTCACCAATGGAGCTGACATGTGACCCCAACTGCACCAGTGCACCTAAACTGATAAGTCTCCTGCCTCCATGAAGGCACTGGCTGGCCTTGGAACTGGGATTTATACCATTGCCATTAGTTTTATATTTGGGCCTGAGGGAGGTTGACGGCAAGTGGGTTGGATGTGAGCCGAGCCCATCCCTCTGTGCTGCTTGTTCTCCCTGTGCTGACTCATGTCATAGTAGCCGCTGGGTGTGGTCTGGTGTGACCAGGGCAGTGGGATCTATGAACATAGGGTTGTATCCCAACAGGGGAATTTCTTCTATTTCTTTCAAGGGGAAATGATAATGTATGTGACCACATTTGAATGGGGGTTTGACTTCAACAACAATAAAGGAGACATTTGAAAGTCATCAGTTGCTTGTTAATTAGGTGAATAATGTCTTAACTATATGGTTAAGTCTCACAGTGTCAGACAGAATGTGAAAAATATACTAGGTAAATTGCTATTGTCTAAATTATGTCCCCCTCAAATTCACATGTTGAAGTCCTAATTCTAATTCCCAATGTAATAGTATTTGGAGATGGAGGTCTTTGGAAGGTAATTAGGTCCTAAAAGTAGATCCCTCAGGATGGGATTAATGCCACAATCCGAAGAGACTTTCTTGCTCTTTCCCTGCTATGTAAATACATAGCAAGAAGATGGCCACCTGCAACTGTACACCAGGAAGAGCGCCCTCTGCAAGAATTGAATCAGGGGACATCTTGATCTTGGACTTCCAAGCCTTCAGAACTGTAAGAAGAAATATCTGTTGTTTAAGCCACCCAGTCTATAAAAGAAAAAAATCTTAAACTGAGAAGTAGGAGCCCCTAAATCCAGTTCTGGGTTAGATACTAGCGGGGGTGACTTCCACCTCTCAGCTATATTGTTTTTATTTGTAAACTACTATATTGAACTAGATCCTCGGAGGTCTTTAAAATTTGATGATTCTATGTGGACTCAAACGATATGATTTTGTAAACTCTTGTAATCCTCTCCATACTGAGGACTGTGGGATTTATTAAGACTGTTAGTTGAGTTTTAATAATGATTTTCTGGAAACCCTAAGTGCCAAAGAAATTTTAACTTATTTTGAAGATAATTAACTAGAATTCCAGTCGGATATTAAAATCTAATTTAAAACCAGATTCTGAATTTGTCTCCCATGATTCTAACCTCCTACCCCCCATATTCAAGCTGCAAATAAATTCTAGATGGTGTGAACCATTTCTTTGCAAGCTAATTTCTCCCTTTATTTATCTCTGAGGTTCAGGTCAATTTGTTCCACTTAATGTTCTAATCACTTTTCTCTAAAGAGGAAAGGAAGAAACATGACTTTGTACAGTCAGACTTTTAAGATATGCAATTGCAATAAAAAAGTAATGAAACTATCCATGCCACTGGAATATAAATAACATTAATTTCAGGCCATGCATGGGTAAACTATGTTATGTACTGACAGCACCTATAATGGGGCTGTTTCTACTGAAGGCAGTCTCTCTCCATAGTCTACATCCATTTTACAGGAATGAAAACTGTTTCTTTGTAATAAACTTCACCTGATTTTAGGAGATGAAGACTGATAATTAAAAATCCATATAATATGTGTAGAATATTATCTCTATAAAGTAGGTGTCGAGAGGCTATCTAGGAGAGGTATTAAGCCAGGTTAAAATAAATAAAACTCAAATTTACCCAAGGAAATTTACCCTGGCATTATTAAAAGTCCATTTTTAAAATGCTATTGATTCTCCTTAAAGCTTTTGCTAATATGGAACAATATACCTAATGGGGCTACTTTCAGAATTAAATAATATAATACATATAAAATTCTTAGAGAAGTGGCCAGCATATAGCAAATTCTTAGTAAATGACACCTATTTCATCTGTTAGGAATTTGTTGGCTCTATGCAACAAGCACACAAAAGCAGCTGCTTAACCAAATGAATATACTACTTTTCTTAGGCAACAGAAATTTAGGGTAGGCAGCCCAGGGCTGGATGGAAGTGCCGGGTTCCTTCCATCTTTCCATTTGGCTTTGGCCTACTGCTTTCAAGGATGGCTCCTACACATTCAGGCCTCATAACTACACTCGAGGAAAAGAGAACAAAGTAATGTCAAGGGGTGCAATGCAGCTAAGTCTGCCCTTTTATTTCTTTAAGCCAGGAAAACAATAGGATTCCCAGAAGTCTGATTCATAGACTTCTGGTTATGTGTCACTTGCTAGAACTCAGTCACATGGATCTCCATCACTGTAAAGGAGGCTGGGAAATCAAACTTTATAACTGGGCACATAGCTACACTCAATTAAATATGCCCCCAGTGTTACTGCCATTGGTGTATAAAACCAATTCTCATTTGTTCCCAATCAATATTGTGGTTCTAATGGTAAAGAGGAGGATGAAAGTATATTGGGCTAGCAACCCAGGAGGTCTGCCACAACTATCATGACAATGCATTTACACATCACATGGTCTATCTAAAAGCATCAGATAATTTTGTTTTCTAATACTAATGCCAATTGCTTGTTTCCCTAGGACAAAATGCTAAAAGGTTCAGATGCAGTCAAAGAAAGCTTTGGTCTGACGTTCTATGCACGTCATCCCCTCACTGCTGTTTTCATGTCTCTGCTCAGTTTTGCAGCACCACTTTCCATAGATCATCTCCATTATCCTCTGAGTCAGCTCCCACGTAATTAGCTTCACATTCATCATGTCTTCAGAGAAGTCGGAGTTTGTTCCTGGGGGAAATGCAGGGCTTCCTGCTTCTTAGTTCAGGCCTTCAGCTGATTTCCACTTAAATACCAGCCAAGTGCATTACCAGCAGACCCTATTTCTAGATGTGGTTATATAGCTACTTGGTCAGCCTAGTGTGATGCTCCAAAGACTGTGGAATGTAGACCAGCATAATCTGGGAGCTTGTTAGAAACTCAATTTATTATGCATCCCTGCCTTGGTCCTGTAGAATCAGAATCTGCAGGAGCAAGGCTTAAGGATCATATATTTTAACAAATGCCCCATGCAATTATCATTCATACTCAAGTTTGGGAAAGACTGTTCTTGTCCCCCAGCGGTTTTCAGTATATCTATAACTTAAACACTTGGTAGAACTAGAGACATGCACACTTCAGGCTACCCACTCATACAGAGTAACAGCTTGTTCACCTTCTCTGTTAAACAACCTACAAGCAGAAAATGCTTTAAATATTTTTGGTTTAATTGCAAACGGATAAAGCATAGCTGATTTGGGGAAACATGCATATTACAAACATAATAAAATGAATTCAATTATATTGGGCTGTACTGATTACCTCAGGGACAATGAATATCACACTACACAATCCCTAACCAAATAATCATAGCTGCCTACATATTGATTCACCCTCTCACCCCTGTGTGTTGGAACCTGCCAGAAGCATCGAATTAAAATACAGTATAGCCATTACATATTCATAAAAATCTACTGCAGCAAACATAGAAGAATTTACAATGCAGCAACGAAAAGCGTTTTGTATTCAAGAATTAGTGAAGGGTGTTGGTCTTCATGGTCCTCAGTAGATATGCAGATTTCCCATTAACTCCTTCAAGAATTTCTACCATGTGCACCATCTGGCAAATGGACACGCTTGAAGCTCTGACTCAAGTGAGGCAAAGGCAATATATGTAACCTAAATATTTGTATCCTTGTAATATGTTGGAAAAAAAAAGTTTCTAGAAGTGGCCTGTAATCCTAGCACTCTAGGAGGCCGAGGCAGGAGGATCGCTTGAGCTTAGGAGTTCAAGACTAGCCTGAGCAACAGCAAGACCCTGTCTCTACCAAAAATAGAGTAAAATTAACCAGGTGCGGTGGCATGTGCCTGTGGTCCCAGTTACTTAGGAGCCTAAGGCAGGAGGATTGCTTGAGCCCAGGAATTTGTGGTTGCTGTGAGCTAGGCTCACGCCACGGCAATCTGGCCTGAGCAACAGAGTGAGACTATCTCAAAAAAGAAAAAAAATAATTTCTAGAAGTTTAGTATTACATGACTTGATGTGGCTTCAGAGAACATAACCTTATCAAAGGCCTATTTCTGAATATGTGAAATAGAATTAAATGTCCTTGGTTTAGTCCTTCTTTATTCTAAAATACATTTATGGAAGGTGCTAGGATGCTACCACAAAGATACAAAATGAGTAATGCAGAGATTGACCTCAAGGAGAAGCAGTCTCAGTACTTACATTGAGAAGATGATTTTTCCAAAATGAGAACCCATCAAGGAATTAATCAAATAAGAATAAAAATGAAAGCATATAAATTCAAGAGCATTTAATGGACCACTTATTGTACTACTTCCATTTGCAATCACCAGTACCATTCTTTGAAAATAATAAACATCATTCTGTCTCCTGGTGGGGCCTAAGCTTCAGGGTATTCTGATAAGGATGGGCCCATAGTAGCCAATTTCTCAGTAGGAGAATTTACAAGAAATATTAATGACTAGGGGCAAGATGGCTGACTAGAGACATTGCTTGCCAGATTATCCTGGAGGGAAAGAGTGTTCCAGATAAAGGAGAGGGGAGAAAGGGCACAGCTCAGGTGTAGTTCAGAGGAAGAAGTCCCAGAGACTGCTGGAGACCTCACAGAGGAAAGTTGCAAAGCAGAGAAGGAAAAGGAGAAAGAGAAAAGATATTGGTGAGGATCGAACCCAGAGAGGCTCAGAGCCCAGTGAAGGGGTAAGAGGAGATCCCTTTCTTCTTTCCATACTCCTTCAGTGATCATCAGGCTACCAAGTTACTTGGAAGCTTTTCTACTCCTATGAGCCCAAACACTGCAGCAACCATGGAACTGTGGGGAGAACTTGTATGATCCCAGAGCTTGGACATTCCATGCAGGGTTTCCTTCCAAAGAGGGTGACCTGAGAGGCCAGTCAGCTTTCTTCCATTCAGACTCTTATACTCCCTCACCCCACCCCAACCCACTACAGCTGGGACAGTTTGAGCCAAGAATTTGGCAGAGGCCACCTCTCCCCAGCTGGAGTGTCTTTTAGTCTGAGGTATCCACAGAGAGTGGGGCTCAGAGGCCTTTCCCTTTTGAGGACCTGCAGTGGACATGGGTGCCTGGTCTAGAAGCTCCCTACCCACTGGCACTTTTCCATAGACATACACCAGTGGGTTAGACATGCAGGCTGGATCCCATGCCATCGGGAATAGAGTGGGTTACTAGCGGACACAGAGGGGAGATTTGAGCTAGATTTGGGAGGCTAGGGAGCCCACCTTGGCAAAACTGATGGGAGAATACAGTGGGGATCCAAGATGCAGCAATCTGGGGGAGCACCCATTCTCTCAACAGGAAAGCCATGCTATCAACCTAGGGCAGGTACTCCAGCAGAGAAGATCCCAGCCTGTGGTGCCAGCAATAGCTTTTGCATCATCTCCCCTGAGCTGGGGAGAGAACAGATGCTTTCCCATGCTGTGCCCTGTAACTGAGGTCTGAGCACACCTTCTCCCTGGTAATGGAGCTGAACAGAGGAAAAGCTCCAGACGTCACAGGCAGCACTTAGGAAGCCTGGGGCAACTGCATCAGTGTGTCCTAAGTGTGAGAGGAAAACGTTGGCTGACCAGCAGCTCCAGCCCACCTACACAGACCCTGGGCAAAGCCCTGCCTACACAACTGGGTATCAGCAGTCCCCATGCTGGTGGAACAGCCCTCATATGGGCAGCTTTTTCCTTGAAATTTCCAGAGCCAGCTCTGAAGCTCTTGCTGTGCCTGAGTCTGAGGCTCTGCTCCTGTAGCTTCAGGGCTCCTGCTAGGCCTGCAACTCTACCCTTAAAACTCCAGAGTTGTACCTGGACCCCAAGATGCCAACACTGAGTCCCCACCACTACCACTGGGCTGGAAGAACCTCCTTAGGGTCCAGTATTTCATTCGGGACCTCCCATCCCTGAGCTGGTGTCACTCCTGGATAAGATTAAAGCAAAGGAGAACAGGTGCCCTGCAATCCTATTATCCCAGACTCAGAGTAGAGGAGCCAGATGAGAGGATCCCAGCAAAAGAACCCTACAACATGAGAAAACAAAATAATTTGGCACCCCCAAAGGAACAAAATGGAGCTAGAGTAGTGGGCTGGACACACAAGAATATCACTGAGATGACAGAAATGTAATGCAGAGTATGGATGGCAAGTAAGATACAAGGAATTGAAGAGAAAGTTGAAAACCAACAAAAAGAAGCCAAAAAATTCTTTAGGAAATCAATGAAAAAACAAAAAAAGTCACTAGAGAGCTAGACAACATAAGAAAGGATATAACAGAACTTAAAGATATGAAAGAGTCATTTAGAGAATTTCAAAACACAGCAGAAAGCTTCAACAATAGGCCAAACCAAGGAGAAGAAAAAATTTCAGAGCTTGATGACAAAGCTCTTGAGATAACCCAGTCATTCAAAGACGCAGGAAAGAATATTTAAAAATCTGAGCATTCACTGAGAAAGATATGGGACTATGTGAAGCAAACTAACATTCAAATTATAGTTATCCCTGAGGGAGAAGAAAGAGCTAAAAGCATGGAAAATCTATTTGAGGAAATTATTGAAGAAATCTTCCCTGGTATTGCCATAAATTCAGACATACAGATACAAATTGGACAGCAAACACTGGAAAGACTCATAGCAAATAGGTCATCTCTAAGACACATAGTAATCAGTCTGGACAAAGTCAGAAATGAAGGAGAAAATGAAGAGCAAAGCATCAAATAACCTATAAAAGAAAACCTATCAGGCTAACTGTAGACTTCTCAGTGGAAACCCTACAAGCTGGGAGGGGTTGGAGTCCCACCTTCAATCAACTTAAACAGAACAACTGCTGCCTAGAATTTTGTATCCTGAAAAACTAAGTTTCACAATTGACTGGGAAATTAAGTCTTTTCCAACAAGCAAACAGTGAGGGGATTTGCCATGACCAGACCTGCCCTACAAAATATTCAGAATAGCATTATACACAAATCAGCAAAACAGATACCCACCAGTATAAAAATCACATAAAACCCCCAAACTCACAACTCTTATAAAACAATAGAACAAGAAGGAAAACAAAGCAATTCGGGAATACCCAACAGAATGAACAGATCAACATCCCACATATCAATGCTATCAATTAACATTAATGGACTGAATGTTCCTCTCAAAAGACATAGGCTGAATGGATGAAAAACCAAAACTCAACTATGTGCTGTCTCCAGGACACAGATTTAAACAACAAGGATGCACACAGACTCAACACGAAAGAATGGAAAAAAAAATTCCATGCAAATAGAAATCAAAAGAGAACAGGTGTAGTCATTCTCATATCAGATAAAATTGACTTTAAGCCAACAAAGGTAAAGAAAGACAAAGAGGGTGATTATATAATGGCAAAGGGAGTAATTCAACAAGAAGACATAGCAATCCTAAATATATACATGCCTGATACAGGAGCTCCCAGATACATAAAGCAAATTTTACCAGAGCTAAGCAAAGAAATAAATAGCACCGTTGTAATTGCCTGGGACCTCAACACCCCACTTTCTAAGTTCAACAAATCATCAAAGTAGAAAATAAATAAGGAAACAATGGACTTAAACCTAATTCTAAATCAAATGGACCTAATAGATATTTACAGAACATTCCACCCAAAACTACATACACATTCTTCTCAGCAGCACATGGGACATTCTCCAAGATTGAGCATATCTTAGGGCACAAAACAGGTCTAACAAAATAAAAATAAACAAATTTTTTATTATTTTTATTATTTTATTTCACTTGTAATGCCACCTTTTTCATTTCTGATCAAGCTTATTTGGGTCTTTTCTTGTTTTAATCTACCAAGATGTCTGTTAATTTTGTTTATCTTTTCAAAGAACCAACTTTTTGTTTCATTGATCCTTTGTATTATTTTTTTATTTTCCAATTCATTTAGTTCTGTTCTGATCTTTTTATTTATTTCTGACCTAGTCCTGCCTAGTTAGGACTAAACAATCTATTATGATTTTTAATGTGCATTAAATTTTACACACAAATGCTCTCATAGGTATGTGTGCTTTTTCAACTTGCTTTTGTTCATCAGACAATAGAGAAGTATGTGGAAATGAGATGTGTGCTGATTTAGATGAAGAGGACTCTTTCAGGAGGTAATATTTTAGAAAATGTTAAGTGAAATGAGTGAGATTAAGAAAGTAACATTTCAGCGACTTTATTAAGGAAGGGAGTAAATTATGCTAAGGTCTGGGAAAAGAATATTCCAAAGGCTGAAAACATCAAGTGCAAAAGTCCTGAGGTGGGAATGGCCTTGGAGTAGTTAAGAAATGTAAAAAAGCGAAGTGTGATTAGGTACAAAGTCAGCTGGAGAATAATAAGAAATGTGTTGGGGGTGTCAGGAGCCAGATCCTGTAAGTTTTATTAGGCAATGGTGAGAAGTTTTGGGATTCTGAGAAGATGGAAACCTATTGGATGAGTTTGAGGAGAAGAGGATCATGATTTGATGTACTATTTAAAAATTAAAGTTTTTATTTGAAAATAATTATAGATTGACATGCAGTTGTAGGAAATAGAGACATTTGTACCCTTTTCCTAGTGCCCCCCAATACTAACATCTTATAAATGTGTACACCATCACAACCTGTGTATTGACATTGATGCAGCCAAATGTTACAGAATATCTCTTTCATCCTTATGTTGAAATTTCATGTTGCCTTTAATAGCCACATCTATTTCCCACCTCCTCCTCTGTCCCTGACCCCTAGCAACCACTGTTCTGAAACAATTCTCCATTTCTATAACTTTGTTATTTTGAGAATTAATAGAATCATAATGTATATGACCTTGGGAGATTGGCTTTTTTACTTAGTATAATTCTCTAGAGATTCATCCAGGTTGTTGTATTAATAGTGCATTTCTTTTTATTGCTTAGTTGTATTCCATGGTATAGATTCAACACATTTGTTTAATGACTCACCCATTGAAGGAAATCTAGTTTGAAGCTATTAAGAATAATGCTATGAATATTTGTGTACAGATTAGTACATAAATGTAAGTTTTTTATTCCTCTTGGATAAATGTTCAGGAATGCGATTGCTGGGACTACACTGAATGTAGCTAATAGTTACATTTGAGTAAATCTTTTCCATTCTATTTCATAGAAATAAGTTTAGTTACATTTTATTAGTTTTAATTTGAAATCCTTGAGGAGAAAGATGACTAATCTCTTTCAAAATTAGTTTTTCAACAAATGGTAAAGAATTTTCATCCAAAATCTCTTTGTGAAATATTTTTATGGGATAGAATGTCTGAGCCAAGGATGGTTCTACTAATTCTACTCCTTTGATCTGAACTGATATTAATTTTATAACCTACATTTCCTACTGGCATCAAGCTAGACGGTGATCAACATAGCCTTATCTTTACATATAGAATGTCTACAGATATAAGTAAAAATGAAAGCCATAATCTGAATATCTTAATTCTCTAAAATATGCTTTCTTTTTAATGTGAAAAGACATAATTAAGCAAAAGTATGTCGATTTTTCACTTTGCATACTTTGTATATTTAGACATAACTTTAGTAAGTGTCCCTTAAATATACTGAAACATTCAGTAGTTAACTAGAGAAATGGAGAATTACAATTTGGATGATTCACACAAAAGAAACCTAAACGGCTCTTTCTTTAATAGCAATTCTGTGCTTACACTCTCCATTCCATCTTCTCTATGTGGACACATACAGTTACTGTCTTGGTGGTAGCATCATTTTAAGGGAAGAATGTGAAACACTGATAGGATCATTGGTTTTAAAAAATAAACTTCATTATGGTAACATTTACATACAATAAAAGACATCTATTTTTACATATAGTTCAATGAGTTTTGACCAATATTCATTAGCTTAACTACGATCACAAATAATAGAGCATACCTATCATCCCAAAAGAATTCCCTCTTTGAATTCAATCACCTCCTGCCCCTCACTCAGTCAACCACTGTTCTGATTTATATCACTATTGCTTAGTTTCTTGTCTGTTTTAGAATTTCATATAAATGGAATCATACAGTATGTTCTCTTTTGTGCCTGGCTTCGTTTGCTCTGCATAATGTTTTCTGAGATTCATCCAGCTCATTGGATTTGAATCCCAGATCTTCTTTATAAGCTTTATGACATTTGGGCCAATTATTTAACCTATGTTTTCTCAGCTGGAAAAAAGGTCATATTAATACCTTCCCCATGGAATTACTATGACAATATCAAGGTACCTGGCTTGGTGCTTAATAATTGTGTAAGTATGGATATAAATAATGTAATTTATATCACTATGGATTTTTTCTTTTACCCCTTCTTCTCACCAAAGGAAAAAGAATAATTCTGAAGTTGCTTCAAGCCTAATTCAAGTTCAATGTGTTTTAGGAGAGGAATCAGCACAAAGAAAACTCTATAATCAATTTTTTTTATTAATTGAACAAAGGCACACCCTGAATTTGTGCCTCTTTATTCCCTGTCTCCTTTGGGTTTGAGCAAATTGACAGCAGTCAGCTCTGCTTTCTCTGCCCTAGGTACCAGTCTGCCCTTTCCAGAATCAAATGATTTCCAAGAAAAGTGCACAATATTCTCTTCCCCCTCCCCAGAAAAAGAGACAGAGAGAGAAGAGGGGCAAAGGCTTAAAGGAGCCCTCCCACAAGGGTCAGCATAAAAGGCTAAATAAAAAAGGTGTTTCCTTCTTCTAAAAAAGATTTCATCAGTCCTGACCTGATTCCGTCAAACGTGGAGCTGGGATGTGAGCAGGAAAGAGCAGCAGGAAAGGTCAAATATCTCCTCCCTGATTGTGCACCTCTGCCAAATCTTTTCCTGCTCATGTTGAAAAATGATTGATAGTCTGGCTTCTTTTTATTTTTACTGCTGTTCGTCTGATTTTGCATATGTTCTTTTATCCCTCTGTCCATCTCTTCCTCTGTAGTGCATCCAAGATATTATAATGTGGACCTCTTTTCAGAGGAAGCTAAGGGGAGGAGAAGTATAGTGGGATTAATAGTTCCAGCAACTAGCAACACTCAGGAATAGGATTAATGGATTCAGTAAACTAGCCTTGATGTAACCTTCTAAACGACCTCTCTCTTTCTACTGCTCCTGCCTGCTCAAGCATGGCCACCACACTGGGCACAGGCAGGCCATCAATTGAAAGACAGATCTTGGGTGTTTGATCAAAGGTAGATAGGTCTCATCTAGGTCTTCTCTAATCAATCTGCTGCAGCTCTGTTGCTCAGACAGGTCTTTAACACTTAAATTATTGGAGTTGCTTAGTCAGGCATACAATGGCAAATATGAAAAAAAAATGCACACAGAGAATATCTTTAAACAGCCATGTTTGGAAATTAACAATTCCTTTGGGTTAACACAACCTATTCTGCTATGAATGGCAAATTATTAACAAGAACATGTATATTAGAAATACTGACAATTAAGACTTTATGGGACCTTAAAATAAGAGATACATTTTGGAGAGGCATAAACATTATCATGTCTTGATTTTGATAAAGTCCGTGTTAATTAAGTTTCTGTGAACACCTCTGCCAGGGTTGTTAGTGCTCATCTAATATCCATGTGCTGATCTGTATTCCTCCACTCTGAGGCATCCATTCTAGATGCTCACTCTTACCAGTGGAATTTGAGAGAAGTGAGGTTTCACACTCAATCCATGGCAAGTAACAGTGTGCCTTCTCCATGCTCTCTTTTTTCCTTATGATTAAAATAAGGAAATCTAAAATGGTAGACTCGTAAGATGACAGTGGCCTGAGGATTTGAGCTTCAAGACCACACAAAAGAGCTACCCAACCTGCCTCAGGGAAAGAAATAACTGAATTGTATTAAGTCACCAATCAGGGTTGGTCTATCTTGTTAGTATTAATTATGCTGACTAATGTGGGCTCTTCTCCATATCTGATTTATGTGATATTATAAAATAGGGTCAGTGTTGACAGATCAAAATAAAGAACATTTGCCAACTTTTTCTTCTTAAAAAAATGCAAGATGGTATGGGGAAATATATAAGAGATAAGTTATTCTTCCAACTACAGCAACAGGATGAAATCTCTTTGTGGATCAATTTATGTCCTTCTCTTGCTATTGTTTCTGCATGAGGTGGAGTAGGGGTGAATGGGATTAAAGATAAATATTTCGCTTCTCATGAGGGAAATTTATGCCACAGAGTAAGTCAGTCTCAGGGATTATTTCATCTCTTACTTTTCAAATCCCAGGTGATGAGATATCTGGTTCCAAAATGGTGGCAGAGAAACAAGCTGGCTTCACAGAAAACCAAAACCCAGGTAAGACATAACAGTTTCCATAATGGACTGCTAAAATATCATGGGTTTAGGCAACCATCTAATAAGTTTTACATTTATCCACCTTTTATAGAGACAGTATTAAATTTTTTGTTTGCTTTTTGTTTTTTGCATCTCAAGGTAACTAGTGTTTGAGAACTTAAGGAAAAAGGCAATCATTATGAAGTCAATGGCCAGTGCATTAGAACCATTTTATCAGCTGCTTCCGAAAGAATGAAATTTTATTAATTCTTTAAAAAAGTTTAATATTTGGCAAGTTTTAAGCTTTATTTTCTTTTCTCTGAGAAAACCAGCTGGAGAAATGAAGCTTGGTTCTGCTGGAGGAAAGTTAAAGACTAATAGTTATCCTGGTATGAGTATTAGCATATAACTGAATATTCCTGCCTACCCTAGGCTCTGGAGGGGTACAGTATCTGTCATCTAGAAAAACAACCATTTCTATTTCTTTCATTGGCAAGTGAGTTATATAAGAATAAAAGAATGTTTCAGAGGCTAAAGGAAGAAAAAGATCATATAAAGTCTGCAAAGGATCAGTTGCCTATATTTGTTGAGAGTTTACTATGTAACAGGCATCAATTTCAAAAGGGACTGAAGAAAATATATATAGTGAAGGTACTACCTCTTATAGAGGGAGAGGCATAATTTCCATTCTGTGTATTTATTAATTTAAATAAGAATACATTAGCTGGAAATACAATTGGTACGTGTGTGTATATACATACTTATATCTATACATACATGTTCATATATGTGTATCTCAAATAGCAATATTGAGAATTTACTATGTGATTAACTTACTATGTGAGTAAAAAAAGGCTTTTTTTACCTTGTATGGTAGATTTCAAAAATAGCCACAATTTTTAAACCCACCTTTCTGCATACCCATTCTGTGATGTGACACTGCAGCTTCTCCCATCAAAAGGTGATGGCTATTTCTCTACTCCTTTGAATCTGGGCTGGACTTGTGTCTTGTGTTGGCCAATAGATCTGACTAAAGGTATTGTCTGCCAGTTTTGACTCTAGGTCTCGAAAAGGCTTACATGCTTCCCCTCTCTCTCATAATTTAGGAAAGACTTCATGTAAACAAACCCAGGATAGTCTGCTAGATGAGGAAATAGACATGGTTCCATAGCCTCATTGTCACATTGCACAGCCAAAAGTCTTAGAAGTAGAGCCACCCTGCTGCTGATTACAGATACACTATGACCAGAGAGTTTGATCAAGACCAGAAGAGGCATCCAGCTGAACCTAGTCCAAATTACTGACCCAAAGAACAACAGGCTAAATAAATTGTGGTAGTTTTAGGCCAGTAAGTTTTGGTATGGCTTGCTAGGCTGCAAGAGATAACTGATATAAACAATAAGGGATATTTTAATCTTTGCATTAAGGCATAATTTTGAGTAGGCTGCCAAATAACATTCTACTTGTTTTTTAAAAGTAAAGTTCTCCTTTCTCATTCCTAAACCACAATTCTTCTTTCCTCCCACACTCACCTTGGTGAATGCAGAAGCAGGTCTGGGTTTAAATCCCAAACATTCCACTTATTTGTGAGGTGGACCTTGTGAAAGTCACTCAGCCTCTTTAGGTTTCAGTTTGTCCTACTATAAGATGGATGAATAAATTGTATTTCACAGAATTTTGTTGGATTAAATGAGCTGATGTAGTTAAATTGCCTACTATAATGCAACATAATAGCTGTTTACAGAAGTTTTATTCTTCCCAAATTTTCTTTTCCTTTCTCTTTATTTTTAAGTGTGCAATGATATTCAGTGTTTCCCTCTATCACTAATTAATTCTGGAGCTGTCTTTCTGAGATAAAGAGCTAGCTAATTTTCATTCTAGTGGTTTCTTCCTTGCATTTTTTTAAAAAATATTTTTCACAGGTCTTTTCACAAACTAGCTTTATTACATTGAATACTTTCCATAATTTATGATAAAAATAAAACTAGCAGTTAGAGAAAAAGCATGGCATGAACAAATAAAAATTGGGGAGGGTGTCAAATGAGGGAAAAAGCAGAATAAAAAGTCTTTATCTTGTGTGAAACTACATTCTGGAAGGGCAATCATGTCACTCACTCTTTGCCTTGAAATCCTCTGGAAGCTTCCTTTGACCCTTAGAATAAAATCTGAACTCCTCCCCACAGCCTATATATGAGACCCACAATGTGGTGCGGTTGCCAGCTACCTCTCCCACCTCATCATCTAATATTCTTCCCTGTTCTAACTTTGCGTGAATGCTAGTGACCTTGCTGATCTGTGGGAATTCAAGGCTTTTTCTCACCTGAGAGCTATTGCACTTGCTGTTCTCTAAGTCTGAATGTTCTAATCTTCACAAGGTGCACACATCTTCTCTTTTAAATGTCATCTCTTCAGAAAGTTCTTCCCCAACCATACTTTCTAAAGGAAATCTCACAGTCACTCTGTTCATTTTTCCCACCTTTGTGTTGTTTTTTTTATCATTCATATACTTGTTTAATTTTTGTCCACTCCTATCTTAGAGTATTACTAGTGTATTTCTGCCCATTTCTACTTTATAAAGGCAGTTGTGTTATTTGAGGCAGAGATATTAAAGACTAATATAAACTGTATTGTGAATTATGGTCTTTAGCATAAAGTTTAATGTTAAAAATGTTTTTATTTTTAGTTGCCAAATAAAAATTTTATATATTTATGGGATACAATGTGGTGTTTTGCTATATGCGTACATTGTAGAGTGATTAATTCAAGATAATTAACATAGCCATCATCTCACATACTTTCCATTTTTTTCTGGTGAGAACCCTTAAGATCTATTCCCTCAGCAATTTTCAAATATACAATAACTTATTGTTGGCTATAGTCACCATGCTGCACAATAGAGGTCTTTAGCATTATAAAATGTTTTCTTTATCTCATTTTGTTGGTTTGGGCTTGAATTCTACTTTGTGAGAACCATATCAAAACCTCTAGTTTCCTTTTGTCTGCATCTGCCTTACATATCTCTGCTGATCTCTTTGTTTTAGCCTTTCTAAATCTCTCTGTTTGGTGTGTCTCTTATAGACCACATAAGAGTTAGAAGTATTTCCAGAATAGCTGCCAAAGTAAAACCTAACAAGTGATATGACAATATAGTATTGATATGATGAATTTGTTTAATCTGAAATCTGTCATAGTATTTTGGGTTATTTTTACTGTGGTATTTTATTTACTAGGCTTCATTCTCCAAATAATCTGTTTCTTTGCTCTTGTTTATTAAACAAATGTCGGTAATTAGGAGGGTTTGCATTTTTGTTGTAGTCATTAGTTTTATTCTCTACCTTTCACAATGCCCTTAACATTCTATGGTTTAGTTTGTAAGCCTTGAACTACATCCTCCATCTCCCATCTATTACTTACGTGGCAATCAAAGAACTTATTCTAGTTTTACCTTTCTCTGGCCCCTCTCCATATTTCCATTTTATCAGAACACATAACTTTTACACGCAATTATTCCCCCTTGCCCCACCTTTCCTTTTGATGTATTTCAATAGTAACTGCCAATCCCTTTGCCAAAGAACCCTTCACTCATCTCTGGACTAGATGAGGCTCATCTTTAGTCTGTAACACAGGGAGAAAACTTGACTGTAGTATTCCCAGAGGTTTTGTATCTCTGTATCCTAAGTATGTCAGCTTGAGTTGTAGATGGTTTTATTTGTTCGTCCTATTGCTCTGCATAGCTTTGGAAGTATAAGAGGAGAGTTTTGGATTTAGAAAGCAACCTTGATCCTATATAGACCTATAGGTCTTTCTTTGTCCCCTTTATCTTGATTTATTTATGTATAATACCCATCATAAATGAAATTATGTATATACACACACGAAGCGTGTATATATGTAATTTCTTGCCACTAAATAAAATATGTGCATATTTCTAAATTTGATTATTATTTGTTATACCATAAAAGTATAAGCTCACTGAGGCATTTTTACATTATGTCCCCACCACCAGGGACAGTGCCTGGGACACAATAAGCACTCAAGAAATGTTGATTGAAAAGTAAATGAACAAATGCTTCTGAATCATTTCTGTGAAACACAATTAAGCATTTTTGAAATGACAGCCATGCACTCAAAAAATTTTAAATTCATTTTTGAGATACATTAAAGAGAGAATATGACAAGGACTTAAATTCTCTTGCTTTATACAGTTTGCCTTTTAATGGTTTTTCATGACAATCAAAATTTCCTGAAATGCTTTCATATCTAGGTTTGAAGATTTTATTGAAAATTTGGAAAACCACATAATTATTTATGTACCCTCTGTAGTGGAAATTATTCCTGTGATTTAAAACATTTAAATTATAAGTGTAAATGGCATAATCAGATATATACTCTGCCATATAGCCCATTGAAAAAGCTGAGTTTTAATCTTATAGGCTAAAATAAAACTGGAAATTTTTCTTATTTCTCAGTTTAAAACATATTGCAACTTGCTGAGCTCTCCGGAAAGAACCCATAAATCCTTGACCATGAAAAGCCCTTTTATTATCTGCCTTTAAAAATGATTTCCTTAGGGTAAATTGCACTCTCCAAGCAATACTTCATTACCTACATGGCATGTTATAGCCCGATGGATCTAAGAATGCTATGGAAACCCTCAAATTGCTCTAAGCCTTAAAAATCAAATGCTCAGACCAAGCCAGTTAATCTAACAAAAGGACCACTGTAAGAAATGAAGCCAGAAAGAGGACGGTGAGAGAGAAACAAATGCAGAAAACATTAAATTAGCTATTTAAGTGACGAAATATAAATTTTTACAGTTTGGGGTTTGATTTCTGGGTTTATTTAATCTAGAACACTTTGTCTATTCTTTAGGCTGCTGTTAAGATATAAATAATAGGAACCCAGAGTAGATTTTATATGAATGGAAGATTCTGGGACTTAGTATGTATAAAACTCTATGAAATATTTTTAAGTGGTATAAAATGCATCTTTCTATGGCTTTAACTACCATCTAAAGGCCAACGATGTCCAAATCTTTGCCACCAATTCCTACTCTCTCATGTGCTTCAATAGTCATCAGCAACTAAATATCTTATCAACATCTCTCATAATATTTTGAAAATGTCAATTTTTTTCCTAAATCGCTTTGTAAATTCAATGTGATAAAGATAAAGTCCCAGTAGATTTTTATTTGGAAGTTATAATGTTCCTAAAGTTTATCTGGAAGTATAATGGAGGAAAAATTCTAACAATAAATATTTGGAGAGAGAAAGTATCCTTCCGAATATTGACACATATTTTAAAGCTGGAGTATGTAAAGCCAAGGTACTGGCACACAGGGAGAGACCAAGGGAAGCAGGGTGAATAAATCCAGCCTCTGTGGAAAACAGTATGGAGATTCCTCAAAGAGCTAAAAGGCAACCTACCATTTGATCCATCAATCCCACTTCTGGGTATATGCCCAAAGAAAAAGAAGACATGTTATCAAAAGGACACCTACACACAAATGTTCATTGCAGCACAATTCACAATTGCAAAGATGTGGAATCAACATAAGTGCCTATCAAGTCATGAGTGGATTAACAAAATATGGTATATGTATACCATGGAGTACTAATTCAGCCATATAAAAGGATGAATTAATACCTTCTGCAGCAATATGGATGGGACTGGAGACCATTATCCTAAGTGAAACAAACAAAGAATGGAAAAAAAAACCACCACATGTACTCATTACTAAGTTGGAACTAATTGATGAGCACACATGTACATGGAGAGAAGTAAAACTCAACAGAAATCACACTGGGGGTAGAGGGGGAAAGGGGACAGGCAAAAACCTACCTAATTGGTACAATGAACACTATCTGGTCAGGGGTACTCTTATAAACATGACTCAAGCATTCTAAGTGATTCATGTAACAAAAACACCACAACTATTTGTGCCCCATAATACTTTGAAATTTAAAAAAAGAAATCAAGTCTTTATGATCCTTAGTTTTATTTAGATTGCACATATGCCCATATATAGTAAATTATATATGTGATATTGGAAACATGGAAAATACATAAAAGAGATTTTAAAAGTATTAATAGATTTTCTAATAGTTAGTGCTAAAGCATTGTCTTGTGCACCCGCTGGAATGAACACCACCTCTACAATTTTCATCACCTCCACCATCCTTGTCATTTTGAAGACAACTGATCCAAAGAATCACTAAGAGTCTCATACACTGACTTATTTAATGGCGACAGAAAATGTGCAAGAGATATAGGAAGTTAGAAAAATGCAGTCAGTGTCAGTCACAATTAAGGAAGCAGTCAATGGTACTGTGGTCACAGTGAGTGGAGATCAACATTTCCACCTCACAACTTTGTGACGTGACATAGTTTATGTGAAAGTATTGGGGTTGCTGCTAATGTTGCAGGTTAACATGGTAACTGAAAATAACCTGATTTCAAATAGGGTCTGAATATGCCCAAATTCAACAGCCCCACATAACATATTACAGACTCCAAATGTTGACATAACCATGGAATAAAATGCCCACTTTAATCTAGGCTCAGAGAAAGTGATTTCTTCAGATCATGAGTGATCTTGCTTAATAAAACCTTATTCAAGATGTTTTATATTTCAGTTCTGAGTTTTTTTTCTTAGCCTTTGAGATTAGTCTTTTTCATACTAGTTATGTACAAGAACATTATGGAAGTTGTTTTCCAAATGTGTCTCAGGGATTTTCTAGCCAATTCTCAGTAATTCCTAGGGGAATCATGGATGTTAATGCCTGTACTCAAACCATCTGCAGACACACAGCTACATTCAGAGATGAGGATAAATAGAAGCTTAGCAAATGTGACCATATTTATTTTTCCAGCAGTAGCTCCCTAGTCATAATTTAGAATTAGAATTATGAAAAGCTGATAAACTGAGATATGAAAGGACTCTATTATGCCCAGTTGATAATGTTTATTAGCTCACATATGCCAATTATCACATTTATCAGAAACTCGGTGTTTCTCCTTACCCAACTGGAGTTACTGTCTTACTTGGTAAATTCACTCTTCATTATTCCTCATTCTTCATTCAAAAACCAGAATTTTACATGTAGTTCTTTTAATCTTTCTTGATTACTACTCTGTTCTCTAGCTAAACCAGAAGTTCGGTAAATAGAGAACTTCTTTCTCCATTCCCTCCCTCTTCCTCTCTCACTTTATTCCCCTCATGTCCTCTTTCTCTTCCTAGACTCCGATCTCTGCTCTCTTACATGTTATTACTAAATCAGCAGCACAAGATATATCTTGCATCTTAAATTTGAATGGAGACCACAGTTAGAAACCCCATGTCACAATAAGAAAATGTGAACTGGTCCAAAGCCAGTTTTTAATGTTTGTTCATTTAAAATGTCACTGGCTACATCACTTGAAATTTTAAACTCATGCAATTAGAGGTCCAAGAACAACATTATGCAATTTTTTTAATTGTAATGGTCAGATGCTGAAAGTTCCTTGCATGTAAATTATAAATTATAAACAGAAAGGCAGAAAGTCAGAAGTTCAGGAAAAAAAAGAATAAATTAGAGCCTGTCATGACAGGGGAGGGACAGTATAGTTTGATGTTGCTATTGTGCCTGAAAGAAAAACAGAGAGAGCTGTGTTTTGAGCTAAGGCTTTATCTTCAGCAGTCTCCAGTTGTCAGGCAAATGTGCTGTCTGGGATGGGCAGGTCATTAAAACATTAGCAGAGATGTGTTCATTACTTTGGCTAATAGAGTTCAGAGTTCCCAGGAAACCTAATAATGGCCAGACAGATTTTCATGAGGTGGAGATGGAAATATCTCTTTGTTGAAGGGAAGCCAACAGAGAGTTGGTAGGGAAGACAGGCCAGGAGCCTGTCAGCCTTGGTGAGGCATAACAGTGAGGGACCCAGAAAGCCAAGGGAGATTGTGAAGATTCTGTGAGCCATGGAGTGATGTGGGGCTCTTCGCAGGTGGTGAAGAGGCTCAGGAGGGGAATGGTCAGGGACTAGCGTGGGAATGCCCTATGGCTGCTGAGTGAGGGTCTGAGAGAAACAGATCTATGTCATGGCAAGAGAAGACAGACAATTGCAGGAAGATACCAGTGATCAAATCCAAAGCAGCTCTCATAGGGAGAACGCAATGTGAAATTAGAGGTCAGTGACCACAACAAGCCAAGTTAGAACACAGTGACTTTGGAAAATAGACCTTGTAAACACACTAGGATGCAGATGGGATATGCAAAATATTTAACAACCAGAACCAAATGGGCACCAAACCAATCAGAAGGGATTAAAGGCAGTACTTTGAAACAATGTCCTACAGCCCACCTCCTTTTAGGTATTTAGTGACTGGACTGTAGGTAGGCTCAGGAGCTTCCAGTGGTCCAGCTGGTAGTAGGGCACTTGGGGAACTTGAGACACCAACTATTTACCATGGCAATATGGTTGAACAACTAAAATGTATGCCAGGAAGTGGCTGTCTAGCCAGGACATTTCTAGTCTCCCTTTTAAGCAAGATTAGTTGTTGCCAAAGGAATCTTAAGGAAAGTAATGTTTGGTTTACAGCCTGGGCGATTAAGCATTGGGTGTAAAATCATTTTCCCAACAATGACGGGGAAATCTTGAAGCTACAGGATGCTGAAGCCATAAGATACAAGTAACACGCACTACTTGCAAAAAGGCTTCTCAGGAGAACCACCCACCAGGAAAATCAGAATTGGACTTTACATGACTGAGAAATTAAAATTTATTGCATTAACTTACTTAGATTTAGAGATTTTTATAGCAGTTAGCTTACTCTGATAAAAATATGGCATAAAAATACATTAGCATTTTAATGCATCTATTTTACACTGGTGACTATGAGCATATTCTAGGTTCACTTGTCTCCCTAAGAGGCTGTCAAACATTTTATAAAGACTTTTAGGTTATCATTTAAAGAAACAAGTTTTTGGATCATGTGGTAAAATCTTTAAGAAATAGATTTTGCTTATTTTTATTTGCTAACTTCTTACATTTTGGAGCATGATTTCCCTTTAGGTTATAGAAAATTATGAGTGGTTTTCATTTATTTTGAGAAGCTCATCTCACAAATCTAAAACCCATACAATCACATATTAGATTGTGATCTTGCTGCAGGGAGATTCTCAGGGGACAGTCTTATTCATCTTTGTACCCACAGCACATAATCCATAGGACTCATCCAGTAAGTGTTGAATGAACACATGGATGGATTGATGGATAAAGTCATTGCTACTAAAAAAGCAATGTGCTGAGAAAAATTAAATTAAAAGGCAATTATGGAGACCAACCTGGGGTCTTCTGCTAATTAACTCTATGTTGTAGAAATCTCCACAAACCAGTGGACTTTCTGGACTTTTATTTCTTAGAAGGACTTTGGTGACTTTTTAAGTTTTAGCTCTCATCTTCTAGTGAGGGAACTGTGGCCCAGGGAAGTACAGCAATTGGCTCATATCCATGGAACTATTTCATATCAAAAGTTAGATGAAAACTCTGGTTTTCATAACCTAGAAATGGTACTATATTCCCTCTACTATGTCACTTATTTTTGACTCTCAGTTGTTTTTTCTTCAAAACACAGATAAACACATTGATTTAACCTGAAATAGTTTTTATAACAAGAATATGAGGCACTATCAGAGTGCTATATTGCATTCACTCTCAAAGGAATATGGCAATCTTCAATCTGGAGGCCTATTTGGTCAATTCAGGCACACGTGAGGCTGTGTACATGATTAAATCTGAGGGCTCACATTATCTTTAACTTCAGCATGTCATTAAAAAAATCCTATGGTACTTATTTATCCTGGACTCAACACAATACCATCTGCTCTCAGATATTCTTGTGAGGTTGCCTGAAGGCATGAATTGTCAGCTAAAGTATAGAACTCAAAGTTTGGGGATGAGGAAACAATTATTCTGTTCATCAAAAAATAGCTAAAGTGTCTTATTAGCTAAAAAGCTGGTGTGGGGGGGTTGGGTTTTTATAGTCCTGAGGGTTGACTTTTCTTTTAATTGGCTTAAGTGCCTTATCTAATAGCTGTTTAAAATAGGGAATCTACATTTGATTTGAGATACAGTTTCTAAGTAGGAATGTTGGACCAAGTAACACACTGACCCTTCATATCTGGATTCTTTCTGGGTGGACCTGGAGCTAATAATCACAGCCTGTAATACAGGATGGGCAATATAGAGTATGATCACTGTTCTCCTTAGCTGATTCTACACACTTGAAAATGATATAGCAGAGGGCCCCAGGGGGCAGCTTGAGGAGAATTATTTGCACGGCTCCTAATTGAATGTGTCGACTATGACTGATCACTGGTCTCGCTATTTGATGCACACTGAAACCCAGGCTAGTGACGCATGGGGCCCAGCTTCCCTGCCCCCACAACTGATGAGGCGGATGACCACAGGAAGCTGGAGGAAAAACTGGAAAGCAGGCAAAATTGCTTTTGATGCCTTCTATTTTCATTGCACTTACAGCACTCCCTGCCCATGTGAGCGTGGTGCACACCAGGAAAAGTTTTGCTCTTCCTTCTTGTTCTGTAATGCCACAGCAGGCCTGGAAGGCTGCCAAGTGCCCATGAGAGAACATAGTGCTTTGCTTGATGGGTTACTGCTTGCCCTGTTAACGGGGGCCCCCCCCAACCCCAGGAAACCTCACATATAACAGATTTTCTTAAAATTCACCAAAAGAGCTAATCCATGTATTTGTAATTGTTTCAATGAACTTTTATCAAGTGCTAATATGTATCAGGCACTGTGCCAGGTGTTAAGGATCCAAAAGTGTTGAATAAATACATTGTTTTAGTCCTTTAAGAAATTGAGACAGAGGTTGTTTTTACAGTGTATCAGTTCTGACATATTATGCTGGGTGTGAGAAGGTGCTATGAGAACAGAGAGGGGCCCTAACCCAGCCCTAGGGTGGGGATAGGTAGTGCCCTAGAGGCTTCCTAGCACTCAAAGAAAAAAATGCCTAAATAGTAATCAAACATACCCCCAAGGGGGAAAAGTCATTAGGATTCACCCTTCCTGTGAAATCTATAACAAAGGGTCATTGATGAGATTCTGTGCTGGTAGAATGTCCCTTAGGCTGCAGAGACCAGCTATGCTTTCCCCAAATCACAATAGGCAAAAGCGAAGGTGAATGAAGTTTGTTTCCGGAACCACTCTCTCCTCTCTAGGAGCAGAGAAGAGCCTTGGTTGCTCACCTTTAGGTCTTGCCTGAATGGTCATGTTCACAGTATCTGCTACTTGGAGCCCCAGGCCCACCTCAACCTCATTCTGCTCCTTCTGCCTGAAAAGCCCTAATCCCCAACCCCACCCCTTCACCGTCAATTAATTCCTTCTTGACCTCAGGGAAGCTACCAGTTCCTCCAGAAAACATTCCTGCACTCATCCGTAAAGGTGTTTCTATGATAACACTGCTTGGTTTCTTCCAGTCTTTCACAAATTACACTAGTGACCCTGTCTCATATCTTCTTCACTCTTGTCTGATTTAAGACAGATCTTTATCTTATTCTTTGGACACAGTGCCTGGCAATAGTGGCTGTTCATAACACATTTCTAGACTAGATGGATGGATGGAAGGGTAGCTACATGGGTGGATGGATGGATGAAAGAATATTGTGCCCTTATTTTTTCATCCCCATTAAAGAAACCCTAAAATTTCCAGTAATTATCCTACTCACAGTGTAATTTGTGCTACATTTCTCCTTCCTTACATTTGATGCATCCCTGTAAATCTGAAGCATATTTTTTTCTATTAGAAGCAAGACACATGATTGGTCATGGAAATATATGCACTACACGTTCATTTAGGAGAGCTACAAAAGAAAATTAGAATCCAATGATCTCTTAATTTGTATTCGTGGTGTTAATAATCAGCCATGGCACTTACTGATGCACTGCAGCCTAATAAACTTCATAGAAACCTGTTCGATTTCACTCAAGCCTGAATGATCCTCATATGTCTACTGCCTGCCTTGTAGCCATATTCAAGAGGTTTCATCTGAATCACATCTCCTTTCTTTTCCTAATGTCTCCCCTGCTTCGGACACTCTGGGAAATTAAAGTTTCCCAAATGACAGCTGCTTTTGATCATAAATCACTTTCTCATTAATGTTACTTGACTCTCAAACTACTAAGATTGGGAATTAACCAACAAATAGCCAAATCAGCACTTCATTTGTGCTGTGTAACTTCAGTTTTGAAGGAACAGGCTGTCCTCACCGTGTGCTTCTGTTTAGCTTTTCCAATTCTCCTCCTCTGGCCCACTTAGGAACGTGAAAAAGAGAGAGCACAGAATCCTGCAATGAGAGTAGCTCTGCTAGCATATGCATTGTAATGATCACTTTTCATATTGGTCAAAATACTAAACATTAATGCCAGAAATAGCATGAAAATGAGGAGCTAAATTAGAAACTATTAGGATGGAAATATTTCTTCTCAATTTCTGATTTGATCTATTCATATCTCCAAAATCTTTTTTTTTTAAACTCCTCCACCTTACCTTTTCATCCAAAATCTTAAACTCTGATCTTGACCTCTCGAGACTCACTATACAACTCCATTCCACAGACATTCAAACGTCACAGTCTAAAATGGGACTGTCTAAAAAATGACTTTCTCCTTGCTTCTGATGTCCTCAGATGTCATAATTTTGACTTATTAGTATCTTCCACCTACCAGACAGGCACTGGGCTAGGCATCGTACACCCATCATACCACTAAATCCTCACAGTACCCTGTAAATTCAATAACACTGTACCCATAAGGGACAACTGAAGCTCAGAGAAGTAATTCCCTTACAATCACCCAGCTAATAAGTGGCAGCATTAGGATTTAAATCCAATTCATAGAACTCATACTCTTAATCTTTGGTGACTGACTCAGTTTGTCATAAAATAATTAATAGGATCTTTTGTTCTATTATTTCACATACATTATGTCGTAGGAGGCTAGTAATTTATGGAAAGTAAAAACAGTACCATTCTGACAATTTAAACACACTTAGATATCCATGCAAATTGGTGATAATTGTCTTAATATTTTGTAATCTGCATTTAGTTAACTCTATGACTTGGCATCATGGTGGTCAACTTAACTTGGCTTCCAACTTCTCTAAATAATTAAATAGAAGAATAATTTCTAAAGATATATAGAAAGGGGTAAAGAAAAGCTATTTTTTACTTGGTCGAAAAAGTAGCCACAGGTGTCACCAGAAGCAGAATAACTGAACATGCATAAAAAACTGGCCAACTGATATTTGTGTCATGTATCCCAAATTCAGTGAAAAAGGATTATTCCATATTGAAGTAAGATTGGGGATTTTAAAAGAATGATGCTCTTTTAGCTATTATAACTCTAAGTATCTGCTAGTGTGCTCAACCACATGCTCCATACTTGGGAAATCTGTTAAGACATGACAGGTATCAGATTCTCGATGATATGTAATTGGTAATTAGCTGTACAGGCAGACTATTGGCAAATGTACCACATTTTCTTTTTGGAAATTTAGGCAAATTGCACTCAGCTGAAAACATACATTAAAGCATCTGATTTGGCTTCCAGGTTGATGCATGATTGAAAGTAATGATTTTCTACCTTTCAAGCCATCACGTGTGACCTTCTAAATTCACTATTGCAAATTGCCTGTTTCTGAAATCATGCCTTTGTGTAACCACATCCAATTAATTACTACACCACTATTGAAAAGGTTTCCTGCCTCACTTTCTATAAAATAGTACATTAGCTTTGCAGGGATTTTACGTCAATACTATATTTAGTTTGCACTCCCTGGGATGTTGCAAAGAAAAGAGTGAGTTTCCTATGGAGAAAGCACTGGGGTTAGATGAAAAATCAAGAAATACATATCTGGATTTAAAAATGTACTTGGTTGTAAAGAACAAAGCAATATAAGGGATGCTAGCAAGTCAATAGCACATTTTTCTAAGACATTTTTGTACACAATTATTTCAGGCAAGCCATACTTCAACTTTTTCTAACAGGAAAAACACACTGAGAAGCTCAGGGAGTAATGTCTGTTATCATTGTCGTCATTTTAATGCTTAGAATTTTATTTAGGCCTGGTATTGAATCCTGATAAGTACAATGTGATTGGTGGCTAGACTTGCTAACTGCATTAATGGGGCAAATAAAGTGAATGTGAGAAGAGCCTTTAGCAGAAATCATAGTTTTGAGACAAGAAGCTAAGGTAGAGGGAAAATCAATGGGTGGCGAGTCTGGTCAGATGGAATGTCCAGCCTTAGTACTACCATGTATACAACCTTGTGTGAACTACTTCAGGTCTCTGTGACTCAGTTTCATCTTCCATTAATATTTCTCAAGACCCTTTTGGTTCTGGTATTTTATGATTCAGCAATAGCTCAAAACCACTTCACCGTGTTTAGAATCAACATTAGGTTAATAGCCAAAGCACCCCTTCAAGCAAGTGACATGGCTTTGATAACAGAAATGGCTCATAGAAAAAAGGTCAGGCTAGACCAGGTGCAGAGTGCTCGCAATGGCCCTGTGAGTAGACATGACTGTTATTGTCCCCATTTTGTAGAGGGGAACTGAGGCACAGAGGAGTTATGTGCCCAAAAACATACAGCTGATAAATGGTAGAGCCAAGATATGGATCTAGGAATCCTATGCCCCTAATAAGCACACATCCTGCAAGCCAACATTAGTCAGATATAGTCCAGAAATTTTGACAACATAACATAAATGATAACTCTTCTCTATTTGAGTTTTGAAAAAAATAAGGAACAAAATAGTTAACAGATGGAGTTAAAAAAAAAATCACCTTTTTTAATTCTAAAGTTGATATTGGATGTCTCCAATATCAACTTAGACGTGAAAAACTCAGACTCCTTCCCCAGGCACAGAAGGGTCAGGACCTGTGAAAGCTGCGCACCTGTGGACGGGGCCAGAGAGTGAACTCCTGCAGGAAGGTTTTTGGGTTGTTTGCTTTTTTGTTTGTCTTCTCCCCCAACTCACTAATCAGATGACTTACTCCTGGCAGTGTTGACTGAGGAGTAGAGAGAGGCCAGGAACACTCCACTCACTAATGGCCCCCTAGTTGGAAGGAAAAATCAGGAATCAGGAAGAAATGTTTCTATCCCAACCATTTCTCCTGGCTCTTTGTTTATAATTTAGTTTTCCATTTTCATGCTATTTCTGCTGCTAACATTAGAATATTTTGACCCATAGGAAGAGAAATTGTTACAAGGAGCTACCATTGTTGTAGTCTCCTGTGCTCTCTTTTTCACATTCATAAGTGGGCCACAGCAGGAGGATTGGGAAAGCTAAACAGGAGCACACAGTGAGGACAGCCTGTTTCCTTAAACACCACATGCACAGGGCACGCTGCACTCTATTAACTACAGAGTACAGCCTGCACCGGCAACATACCAGCCCTCCATTCTTTCAGGGTCAACACATTTTCCACTTACACATTAACCTTGCTCTGATAAAAATTTGACAAAGCACACCAGATTCTATTATACGAAGTAGACTGCAGGTGATGACAGCCAGCCTGCAGGAGAGATCAAAAGCAGCAAAAGCAGTTATTCACCGACATGACTCCAGGATGGCTGATGTGATGGGATAAATCACAATCCAAGGAATGATCTGATGAAGAAAATATTTCCTTTTTCCTACAGCAAGAATACAAAATACCAACAACGTAACTCAGTTAAAATTGTCTTTTGGAAGCCTCTGCTGTCACATGATTGGAAAGTTAGTATAATTATACTATCATATTAGAGCCCTAGTTTATAGCAAAACAATTGCTGTCCTCATTGTATAATGTAGTTAAATGTGGCTCGCATCCTGCAAAAGAAGGTTCCTTGCCTCACAACACTACCCTGAAAGACATCTTATTTTTCTATTCTGTTTTTCCATTTCAGTATCCTTTGGCCATGCTTATGAGAATATTTTTAGAGTCAGATATTTCAGCTGCATCTTACATACCACCTGAAGCAAGGCAGCCTCAAATAAAAACAGCACAGAACATTATGGAAGTAATTATTATTTATAATTACTTCCTCACAGTGTGTTGGCTCATAAATTTTAATGGAGTGCTCTCTGCAATGGTGATTGCCAACTTTCCTGGCATTTGTAAGATAAATGTTTATCCAAATAGGAATAATACAGTCTGAGTAATTTCATAACCAGCCTGAATCTTCCCTTCCTCATTCCACACTCCAGGTCATTTTAAATTCATAGGGTTTGGGGAAAAGGGAGAAGGGATGACTATCCTACTTTGCAAGTTCTGATGTGCATGGAGCAATTCTTGATATTCATCTTCCTGGCAGAGATATAAGTCATGCAAAATAGCTCCAGGGTAGGCAGACAAATTGACTGCCAGCAGCTGGACATTTATTCAATCTAAGAGCCAGGAATGAGCTTGACTTCGGGAAGGAATCAGGAAAGCCTGCTCCCCTTTTCCCCTCTTCATTCACTATAGGCTGGAAGGGGGGTGGGAAAGAAATCAAGAACACTTTAAAAGGGGACTAGGAATATAATGTGTCGTTTCAAAAGGAATACATGGCATGATTGGACTTTTCTATTGTACCCATGTGTTCAGTAGATTCCCTTTATGTAATGAGTTTCTCTTGTACATTTAAAAATCATTGATTATTTAACAGACCCTGTGCATAAAGAGATTGGAAATGTTAGGAATTCCTGACAATGAAACATCATTGGGGAAAGAAGAGATAAGTAACATCTTTACAATTATAAAATAGATCTTTGATACAATATGATTTTATATCATCTAAGCATAATTTATATATTACTAAGAAGATATTGTTTGATTTGAGTTCCTTCAAAAGCTGAGAAGAGAATTTGGTGGTAGTGGCTTATTTGAGAAGTGATTCTGGGAAATAGGAGAAAAGTAACAGGGTGTGCTAAAGATCGAAAATCTGCATCCCCCCCCACAATTGATATACTGAAGCCCTAATTCCCACTGTGATGGTATTTGGAGGTGGTACCTTTGGGAAATAATTAGGTTTAGATGAAGTCATGAGGAGGTGGCCCCCACAATGGGGTTAGTGTCCTTATAAAAAGTTATAAGGACACTATAACAGCAGAGCTCTTTCCCTTTCTCTGGCATGTAATGACATAGCAAGAAGGCAGCCATCTGCAAACCAGGAAGAGAGCCTTCACCAGAAACCGAATCTGCTGCACCTTTATCCTGGACTTTGTAGAACTCTCCAGACTCTCCAGAACTTTGAGAAAATAAATTTTTATTGTTTAAGCACTCAGTCTTTGGTAAGTTGTTATGGCAGCCCTAATAGACTAAGACAGGGAGAATGAGACAGGACAGGAGAAAAAGACAACATAAAGATACATTATCCATGACCTTGATGACACATCATTATAAAAGAATACTGAAGTCCTGGACAGTATTTCTTTACATTATCTTTTTCTCCTTTCCTATCTCATTTTGGTGAGCAAAGGTGTCTCAATACTGCTATAGTATCCTGAAAAGCATACAGAAAGCTTTCCAGACTTGTCCACCTGAAAGACAGAAGGCTGGAGGATTTATCCACTGGTTCTACTCCTCAATTAATTGGGGGCTGTTGTAAGGGTAGGGGTTACTCAAGGCACTGTGTTTTCAGGCCATGCTTGCAAGTGTAGACCTGGTGAACTGTGCTGTTGAGAAAGCCCTAGAAGGTGCAGAGGGGCAAGTGTGGTGTGCTTGAGGTGGGACGCTGAGCATACACAGGTCTGTCCACTGCAGCTGGGGCTAAATATCAGAAGCAGGCCAAGGAGCTGTGTAGGTACCTCAGAGGGAACCCTCAATTCATAGAGGACTAGAACCAGTGGATACACACATAACCGAGTTACGAAAGATAATTTACAAATGATACCAATTGCTTTGAGAGCTTCCAAAAGTGTTCCATATTTTTCCTTTTAAAAGTTTGTACATATTTGATGCCCAAGGTGACGTATATCACAATATCTTATTCCTGCTATTTTCAATTTTGAACTTTGTGTCTCTGCTCTGATATTATTTTTCTGTAGGTTCATAGTCTTTGCTGAAGTTTCCATTATATTTGTACCTAACACACCTATGTGAGTTGTAAAGTAGGTTATAATATCAAAAGAACAAGGAAATATTTTTTATTTTATAATGATTTTGACATTAGTATGGCTTGTCTTTTGGAATCACTTTATTTTTAAGGAAGTAATTGATAGATGTGACTCTATAAAAATGAAAAAAATAAGTATTCCCAAAACATGCCATAAACAAAATTCAAGGCAAATAATTAGAAAAATGTATTTTCAGGAAAACGAGCTTATTTGTTGGAGGCAAAAGTGTCACAAATCAATAAAAATAAAAGTGCACAGGACAACAGAAAAGTCACTTATGTAAGAAAAAACGCAAGTGATAAACGTTTGACAAAGACAATGCAAGAGATAAATGGGAAAATAAAATGAATTTACAACTGGCAACCAAAAGAATGATCATGACAAGTATTGCAGGTTGTAATGAAATAGGCATTTCATTCGCTTTTGTTGGAAGTGTAAAATCATAGTAATCAGGATGTCCACTTGGGAACATAGCTGTTAAGAACCCCCAAATTATATTTTCTCGTATTTATCTACGTAAAGAGGACTTATACCATTGAAAATTCTTATTTATAATGGCAAAAATAATCAGAAAATAATAGAAAAGCCGGCAATAAGGAATTAAATAAATTATTCCTATGTTGCTACCGTGTTTCCCGGAAAATAAGACCTACCCATAAAATAAGGCCTAGCAGGATTTCTAAGCATTTGCACAATATAAGCCCCATCCCGAAAATAAGACCTAGTGATGGGCGTGGCTACACAGCATATCTGCACAGCCCATGCATTTCATCATGGAGTGGTAAAGACGACAAGCAGCTCTTCTCATCTGCCCCATGAGAGCTCTATTGCTCAACATGAGAGAGTAGGGCCAATGGTTCTAAACGAAATAAGAGTTGCAAGAAATTCAGGATGGAATTTGGGGTTTGGAGAGTTATGTTGATGTTCCAGAAGATGATGAGTTAACTGTATTTGAATAAATGTAGATTGTTGTACTGTACTTAAAAAAAAAATAACATATCCCCTGAAAATAAGCCCTAGGGGGTCTTCCTGAGGAAAAATAAATATAAGACCCTGTCTTATTTTCAGGGAAACACTAGGTTTCCCAAAAATTATAACCAGGTTTATAACCAGGTTTTCAAGAATATTGAAATATTTTAGAAAAGATTCATAACACATAAGTGAAAACACAGTTGGTGATATAGCATGTATTTTGTCTTTAAAATATGGAATATATATAGATAGAAATTGGAAAATAATATGCCAAATAGTTATCTTTGGGTAGTAACATTTCTGATGATTTTTCTATTTTTCTGTATTTGCAGATTTTCTACAATGAACATATATACTTAAAATACTAATAAAATCTAATTATTTTTCAAAAAATCTGCTTCAGTATTAAAATAAATTATGACTACACCTTGAGTGGTGGCTCCAACTATTTTTTCTGTCTTTCTACATTTTCTTTAATTTTTTTTTATCTCTTAAAGGAACATATTAATTTTGGACTTTACTGTATACCAAAATTTAAAGAGTGGAGCTAAATTCTGTCTATTTTTTTTTTTATTTCAGCATCAGAAACAGACATCATAGATCTTTTGTGGTTCTAAGCACTAGAATATACAAGGATAATGATTAGTCATTGAGAGGAGAGAGAGAGAAAGAGGGAGAGGGAGATAGCAGGAAAGCAAAAGGAAAAGAGGAAGACAGAAGTACCACTGAAGAGAAAGAAAAGCAGATATGGAATTACAGAATATAGCTTGGATGTTTAGTATTTGTCTTATTTCCCTTCTTGAGTCCTAAAAATCAGAAAGGCTACTAAAAAATGATTTGGTTTTCCAAATATGATGCTTTTGTGACATCAGGATTGGGGAATTACAAGAGAAATATTAAAATCCACTCAAAACTAGAAAGTAAAAATTAAAAAAATTCTTTGAATTAAAAAAAGTGGATGTTAATGATTTTCAATATGCCCAAGTTCTTTCCATGGTTACTATCCATTAATTATGAATTTGGCAAAAAAAAAAAAAAAAAAAAAAAAAACTAATTATGTTGCCAAAAGTTTCTTTCCTAATCATGCTTCTGATTTTCATATGTACCTCATCAGTTTGTCCAAAATTTTAATGTGATATATTCAATGTTCAAAAATTATACAAAGGCATAAACTTGAGATGAATGTGTTTGAATGGCTTTGACATAACCCCAAATAAGGAGGTGGAAATTCTCATACGCTCTTCTCTTTTTTTGGTGGTCTGTCATTGCCTTCTCACTACAACAATGTTCCCCTGGAAACTGAAAAGGAGACAACTTCAAAGAGTATGATTCACGTTTTTATGGGTGATTCATTTTTCATCCTGGACTAGCACATTTTGTTCTCTTTGTTTGATCTTTCCTCATTAGAGGTGGCTGACACAATGATCTTAACATAATTGAAAATAGACTGGTGGAAGAATTTGGTGGATGTGGATAGAGTCCAAACATTGAACCCATCTACCAGAGAGTTGGGATGGAATATAAAGGAACTCAGTTATAGGAAATTGCGATACCGGGAAGACCAGGTAGAAGATCTATTTGAAACTTAGTAGGCGAATAAGTATGTTTTGATTTTGTATATTCCCTCCACCAAAGAAGAACTGGTCTTCAAGTAGGGGTGGAGGCAAAATAATAAGTAATTATTTCAGCTGTCATAAATTTGCAGGTTTGAGGCAACCTGTTTCAGGAAAGAACACAAGGGGACAACTGTTCTAAGGGTAAGGTATGTCCTAGAGCACAGCCTCAGGGGCTAGAGGAGGAAGTCAGGGAGAACCCCAGATGTACACACTCTGGTCCCAACAGGCACTTGTCCCAGCCAAGTCCCAAGGGGTTTCTAGGTCCAGGTGCAATTAGTCTGATTTTGATTCACAGGTTGACAATTCTGCTTGGCTTAAAAATATCCAATTCTGTAGAAACCATTCCTGCAAGCTCAGAGATCTATTCTGCATGACAGATGATGCAACTTAAAAAAAGGTTTTCTTGGAGGCAGGAGCCTTTGTATTAATACGTGATCAATTCACTACTCTGCATTCTTTAAACCATTGCACCCATATTAATTTGCATTCATTAGGGATGAATTGTGACCTTCCCCATATAACTCCCCATGTTTGGCAAAACAAGACATTCTTCCTCAGGCATTTGACCATAGCTTTTTCACTCTGTTACTTTAGCACATCTCTTCTTAATTTGTTCTCAGGGAAATGGAGAAGAGTTGATGGAGAAGAGTTGATGACCTTTACACACAGACGAGTATTCTACTGTTGTGTCTCTGGACACATGAGAGCTTGAGCGTCTCATTCCTGCACTTCATACTCAACATAGAGACAATAAATTTCTTTGTAACCTCTTGGAGTGTTTTTACATCAAACATAAACCTTACTGTGGCACCCAAATTTAACTGAATTCAACAATGAAATTGCAACAAAAAGTGTTGCTCCCTAGCATAAATTCTCACATTGTGTCCCTTCTTCACTATCTCTACCATTCTTATTTTAAGACAACTGTAAGTCTTTCTCTTGAATGACTATTTCCTCTGCAAAGAAGATCATTAACCTCCAATATATTGTTACTAAACTGCCTCAGCATTTCTTCCCACTGACCTGGGAACAAGGGTGGACTCAGGTTCTGTGGAGCCTGAAGTGTACACAATTTTTCTGGGGGGAGTGCAGCATCTTGCAGACTTTCAGTGTTTTTCAGGTAGGGTGTCAGAAAGGTATGTCCCTACGTGGTGATGGTGGGGAATTCTGATGTAGCAATCTTATATTAACAGGGGAAAGTTTCAAAATGGCAAAGCACAACTTTCTAAGATTGGGTGTTAAGTTTTTTTCCTTGGTCCAAGCCACAAATAAGAACTAATATTTCCTGAGTCTTTCTAGAAGGTTCTGTGTTAAATGAAGTACATGTTTTACCCTTGTTATTCCTCATATTCATAATATGAGGTAGATATTTCATTGCACTCTTCTTGCAGATGAAATTGGAGTTGAGGGAATTTAGGAAACCTCTAGAATGAAGCCGATTTAGGATTTGAACCCAGACAATTTGACATCAGGGCCTATGGTTCTAATCAGAATGCTATCCTGGCTTCTGGGAGGCAAAGTTCTTCCAGGTGATCCTCTTTCTTTGTGTAATATTTCCTCCAACTTTTCAAAGGAATGAATAAATATCCCTCAACCTGAACAACTGCAATAATAGCAAGGAAGTATGGTGATGATTATGAGAACTAAAAATATGTGAATAAAATGTAGGAGTACAATCCAACTTTGTGATTAAATATTTATGGTTTTTTTCCCCTTTTTTATTTGTATATACTCACAGGGTATAAATGCAATTTTTCTATATTGTTGTATTACACTGTGGTGAAGTAGGGGCCTTCAGTGCCTCCATTACTGGAGTATCTCACACTGTACCCACCAAGTTACCTCTCATCAACCACCCTCTCTCGGTGACCCCTCCAATTCTCTATAATCCATCATTCTGCACTCTGCTTCCATGTTCTCATTTATAAACAATGGTGTTGATAAACCCCAGTATAAAAAACTGCTCACGCAAGCCTCCACTTTCTATAGCCTTCTTTGTCTGGTTGCTTTCATACGTGAATCTCACCCACATTCTGAGATCAGCCCATCTGCAAACTTGAGTGCCTCCCAAGTATAGATTTGCCTTCATGTTGCCAGAGGCTTGTCATCAACAAGGCCAGGCTAAATGGTCTTAGCAGGTCTTGATTTTTCACCAGTCTCTGAGTACGGGAGCCTCTCTCCTCTAGTCTCTGCTTTCAGCCTTTGTCATTACAAGACTCAATTTAGAATTTTACTCTCAAAACCACACACAGACCTTGTTACAACATTCAAGGAAACCAGCAAAATGAGAAAAATGCTTTTAATTTTCACTTTGTTTCCAACTGATTATAAATTTGTGATAAATTAAATGATAGAGATAAAAGTCTTCTGAGCTTTGTCTTGATCCAAAGGTTAATTGCTTTGTAAAATTTGAATGGGGGTGGCAGGGAGAACTTCAGTACTTTTTCTTAAAATAGAAGAACAGATCTATTGGCTTAACTAAAATGAAATTATTTATATAACCAGTTCATTTCTCTCCCTCAGTTAAAGTGTCGATGATATGCTTCATGAGTGTGGGTCAGCCTTCCACATGTGGGGTGGGGTGGGGAGAGGAGTCTAATTTGAAGAGTCCAGGGAAGGTGACTCCACCATTCAACATGCTGCTGAAATTTCATTCATTCTTTTGGTCAACAAGCTACTATTTTAAAATTTCAAAGACCATTGGAATATTTGAGACATTAGTCTATCAGTCATGCATAACTTGATATAAATCAACATTTAGCTCCTGATAAATTTTGAAAGACTATGACTTCAGAATCCAGGGGCATCTTTTCACCAGCTATGCTCCCTCTTTCTCAAAATTTTGCCAGAAATCCCAATGGCTGCTCCACTCAGTTGCCCAGTATGCAAACTAAGTAGAGGTTGGGGGAAGGAGGGTTCATCACATACATCACCTTCCTCCCTTCCCAGAAACGGGGAAACTGCTGCTCCAGTGAGCCAGATTTGAGCAGTGAGGTGAGGCCATGGGACCTACTTTCCAGTCCTCTGTACTTGTTGCCATATGGTTGAAAATATCTAGGTATATAGGGCATGCGTTTGTGCTTTTATTTACTCATTCTCTCATTCACCTACTGCTGAAAAATAAAAATTTTTTCTGGTTCAGTCCCCAATTGTAAGACTTGCACTCTTTGCCCTGAGCCTCAAACCTAGCTTACAGGAAAGCTACTGGGTTGGCTCATTTTGTGCTGCTATCAATATAAAGAAGCACTTAAGGCAGGGTAATTAATAAAGAAAAGAGGTTTATCTGGCTCCAGGTTCTGCAGGCTGTACAAGAAGCGTGGCACCAGCATCTGTTTCTGGTGAGGGCTTCAGGGAGATTCCAATCAAGATGGAAGGTGAAGGGGGAGCAGGCGTGTCTCATGGCAGGAGAAGGAGCAAAAGAGGGAGGAGCGTGTGCTCATGCTCCTTAAACAACCAGCTCTCCTGAGAACTAATAAAGTGAGAACTCACTCATTATTGTGGGAGAGCACCAAGCCATTCATGAGAGATCCAACCCCATGCCCCAAACACCTCCCACCAGGCTCACAGTCTACACTGGGGATCAAATTTCAACTTGAGATTTGGAGGAGAAAAACATCCAAACCATATTAGCCACCTATTGTCAGAAGACCTCCTGTCTTTAATTTGCCAGCATATGGAAGTTTTCTAACCATCGAGTTTAAGGCCTCTTTATAAAGATGGACCTCTCTATAAAGAAATGCCCCTTGTGATATATGCCAACACTACCATAATCCTTGGCTGATGTTATTAATAATTTATCTGAGCACATTCTGCAGCCTAAAACAGTAGTTCTAAAAAAATGTTGTCTGAGGGTCTCTAAACCCTTTCAGAGAATCTCTGAGGTCAAAACTACTTTCACAATACTACTAGGTTTTTATTTGCTTTCTTCATTCTCATTCTCTCTCACTAGTGTACAGTGGAGTTTTCCAGAGGTTACCTGGTGTGTGATACTGCGACAGATTGAATGAGAAAGCAGATTTGAAAACCTACCTGTCCTCTATTAAGCCAGATATTAATGAGATTTGCAAAGATGTAAAATAACATCACTCCTCTAATTTTGTTGTTTTTCAAAATGTAGTTATTTTTCATTAAAATTATATCTAGGCGTACATGCGATGAGTTTATCATTGTTATTTTAAATAAATATTTTACATTTTTTCATATTTATAATACAGTAAATATCAATAGGTATAACCCACATACACACAAGGTCTTTAGTGTCCTCAATCATTTCTAAGGGTATAAATGGGTCCAAAAAATGTGAAAACACTATAAGAGGCATATTACACATATTATTGTATTTCTTAAAACTACCCTACAAGGCAAATATTATCATCCCCATTTTACAGAAAATGAAAGTCAGTACATTACAGAGTTAAATAATTTGCCCAGAGTTGAACTATCAGACACCCAAAACCCATTGTTTTTTCTTGTGCTGTCTCTCTCATTTCTCTTATTAAAGTTGGCCCTGTGTTGGGCTTACTTGTAAGAGACTAAAGATATAAATGGACAACAGCCAGATTGTATATAAAAACAGAACTTTGATCCACAACCTGCAGCAACCTGCCTAGGAAACCAATCTCCTTATCTATAGTAAAAACCAGGAAGCCGGCCTGCCAGAAGTGAGACTTACAGGAAGCCAGACTGCTCTAACTAGTGACAATTGTGGAAGCTAAAGAAAAACTTCTGTAACAATCGGCCCCAAAGAGCCAAGACTTGATTAATAACTAACAGCTTCCCTAATTTTCATCCTTGCCTCCAATTTAGGACCAATCAAGACATGCCAAACGTGCACCCTTCATAGGCAATCATAGCATGGCCTGCATCTAGTTAGCGTGCCTGCAGCCTTTCCACACCAACAACCTCCAACTAGGGCATACCCGAAGGCTCTCCTTTTTTCCAGTATAAAGCTTTCCCACTCCTCTGCCTGCCTTTGAGTCTCTGCCAAAATGCAAGTAACAGGGACTGACTCCCTTGCTATAGCTACACTTGCTCTCATCTAGTTGGTCTTCGTTCATTTCCTCACTTGTTTCCTGTTATTATCCTGTAAGTCACTGGAAGATAGAAAGCTTAAAAACCCTTGACTCTCTTGTTTTCAGAGCTGAGAACTTTGCATAGCACACAGAAATCACTCATAAACATCTGATGCTTTAAGGCAAAGCTGCATCAGGGGTTGTTAGACTAAAGCACAGCCGCTGCCTGGCTCTCCAGCTATTTGCTGTCCAGACCCAGGGGGGTCTATACCACTCTCTCTCTCGCATCACTGGTTCCCAGATATTTTGGGCCTCTAAGACCAAAATAATATTAAAAAATAGATACAAATGGGTAATTGAAAGAGGATTGCCCTTTTCTTCCCAAGAAAGGTTTTAAAAAAAAATCTACCATCCACCAGATTACCAAAAGAATGAATTAACTATAATAATATCTTAATTTAAAATGTTTCTTAAAATTGAATAAATTTAATCTTATTAAACAGCGCATTGCCTCGACCTTCCTTTGGTGGCACACTTGTCAGAGGCAGAAAGTCAGCGGTTGGCGTTCGGGAATGTTGCTCGTACAGCGGGGAGTGCGCTCAGCCTCGCAGAACAGAGGCGGCTCTGAGTCCCTCCCTTGCATGCACACAGGCTCCCCTGGGCTCTCTGGGACTGAGACATAAGCCTCATTGGCTTTTGTTGCTGAAGTTCTCAGACCTTTTTTAAAAATTTTTGTCCTTTTCAGAAGATATTGGAACATCTCAGGGAGGGTTAGATAAAGGGCCCAGGTTCCTTGACATTTTTTCCATGCACACATTCACCCAGTTTTAACTGAAAATTAATGTATTTCTTTATAAACCAGACATTAATGGCCACATATGTGTTCAAAGTGCCAAGTCATTAGCAATTGCTTGGGCCTTCAATAAAATTATCCAGTAAATACTCACTATAATAATTAAGGAGGACCACATGGACAGCTGAAGCAAAACAAAACAGAAGTTGTAAAAATTGCTATATTATTCAGATTATTAGGGGTATGAACATCAGAAGACAATGCCATATAATATCTAATTAAATTTCCCTAAAACATGTATTTGGGCTCTATGCCTTCTCATTTGAAATCAAATTCTTTTCTATAGGAAATATTCATCAAACATTACCTTTCTCACTGTGCTGGATGTATTTCTTTGCCTTCCAGATCCACTCTTTACCCAATCTCACCCCATTCCGTGCTCCAGGAGGCTAACTTTTGTGGACTGCTAAAATAGAGAAGTTCCCGCCCTTATTGGCTAACCTCCAGGTGGGTTCAGCCAATGAGAGGCACAGGTAAAAGATCAGAGGACAGGCTGTATGAGAGGTCAGGTGCATGCCCTTGTACTTCCCTGATGAACCATTGATTGGTAGAGGGTGTGTTCTAAAAGGCCAAGGCTGCAATCTAATGTCTGTCTCCTACTGCTAAAGCTACAGTTGGCTCCTGGGCCTAGTAACTACTTTCTCCCTGCTCCCTTCATTGGGTGGGGGTGGAGGATTGGTAATGATTCTACGATGCTAGCTCAGGTCTACACCATCCTTTATTACCTCCCTGAATCCTGCACACATCTTTGTAAGTCATTAAATTCTTCTAAATTACCCCTTTGTTTCTTCTGCAAACACTGATACTTTACATACTTCAATTGTTTTCAATTTTATATCTCATTTGTCCTTTTATATTTAGTTTATTTGCCATTGTTTTGCACAGGATACTTTGCAAAGATTCTAAAATTGATTTAGTTGTTTGCAGAGATTGTAAACTCCTTGAAGGTGGAGACCTTGCTTTTCATTTCTTCATATCCATCAGCAGCTTGAGCAAAGTGATTTTTATCAATTGATGCTCACATTTGCTATCACTTTCATCTTGCTAATTAAGCTGCCACGATGACAATGTCCAGGACTAGCAAAGTTAGTGTTATGGGTGCAAAAGCAGAAGGGTAAGAAAGAACATTCCTGAAAAGAAGCTAGGAAAATGCTGTGCTTTTTCCTTAAATATGACTTGAGAAACAAATATGTAGTCATTAAATGCTTAATTTGTACCTGATTTCAGCTGCATTTATATAATGCCAGAACAACTGGTCAGTTCAATGTAACTTTAAATGATTCGGTAGAAAAATAGCAACAGGTGACTTGGTGGCACCGATGCAGCTGATGCAGCTCACATCTTAGGCCAGCAGCTGCTGGCATCACTGAGCAGTATCCCGAGGAAATTATATTCCAGGATTTGAATAACAGCTCTCTATGAATCCAATGATTTATAATTATTTTGTTCTAGGGCAGGACATCAATTTTATGAGCATTTAATACACATGCCGTATGGGTTTGCCTTCCCCGTGCAGTTGATGGCTCTATTTAAATGCACAGATGGCTCCAAAACACCAGGAAACACCTCAACAACACAGCTGACTGTGCTTGGGCACATTAACATTTACCAGCAGTTTGTGAGGGGAACTCAGGGAGGCTTGTACATATCCTTATGCCACAAAACCAAAATTAAAGTTCTTCAGATAGATGTTTGTATGTATTAGAACTGACAATTTGGGGCCCCAAAAAATCCACTTGCAGTTCCAAAAGGTATGGTATTAGACAGGTGAGGTCCATATTGGTAAAATAAAGGATGTTAAGAGAAATAATAATGACTGATCTATCAAGCACTTTCTATGTGTTAGGTACTGTGCTAATAACTTTATCATTTTGTTTGCTCTTTGCAATAAGATAATAAGAAAAGTATTATTATTACCCCCAGTTTACAGGTGAAAAAACTGAGGCATAGAGAAGTTAATTAACTTACCCGAGGTCACAACATCTGTAAGTCTTAGGACAAAGATTTGAACTCAGACAGCCTGGCCTTGAAGCCCATTCTTAATCACTAAACCACTATGTGATATTGTTGTCTTAGGGGAATTTAACACCAAGTAAGTCTGGAATAGGTTTAATGTCAAACTAACACCAATGTGTTCAGGCAGGTTAAACATGTTGGATAGTAAATACATGGAGACTATAATACAGTAGCAAAGGGAGGCTTCTGTGAGATCCGCTTGGACTTCCCAGTACCCATACACCAAAGCTCATGAATATTAATAAACTTATTTTCACATTGACACTCTGTGCCACTTTTTTTTTCCAATTTAGTTAATAAAATCAATGAATATGGCTTATAAGAAACAATATAATAAAAGTAAACAGTTATAACAGGAGAGGAAAGCAGCTAGACACATAAAGGGTGACAGACACTAAAGAAAGAAAAGAAAAGAATACAAGTAAACCTAAGAACACAGAAAACATCACTGGATGACCACAAAGTGAAGTAGTCCTCCTCAAGGGATTCATACTGATAATGCTAAGAGTCAGGTTGGCTTATCTTTCATGGTCTTATTTTCTTTTTGTCCTCCTAAGGTGAACAAATGTGCAATACATGTTAGAAGGATTTTCATTAAAAAAATTTAATTTGTTTAAAGTTTTGGCAGTTTGAAGCTTCTGGAACTTCAGTTATGCCGTTCTTTCTGGTGGCATCAAACCTTCAATTTTTAGAAGGTTTGAGAGGTGCTTAGCAGTCTTGGGATCAAAATCCTGTAGGCGCCAGGCTGATTGGAGGATCATAGATATCAATCTGGATGGAATACAATGTCATGTTTTGTCCATTTTTACTTTCCATATTTCTGGAAAAGCTTTTTTTCTCCATGGATTGTTGGCTACACTCTGACTTTTTATTTTCATCATTTTAAAGCAGTGGAGGGAGCTATGTGACCAGGGGAAATCATTTAACCTCTTTGAGACTTGGTTTCCTCATATCTTTAAAAAGAGTGATATTAATGCTGACATTCCAAGGTTGTAAGCATCACAAATAAAATATGCACAGTGGCTGGTCCAGAGCAATTGCTCAAACATAGCAGTTGTAGAGAAAGGGCGTAGCAGAATGGGGTAAGAGATAAAACTCCATGCTCAGACCTGTGAACTACTTGTTAGCTAGATGACCTAGGGCAAGGTATTCAAGCTCTCTGTGCCTCCCTTTCCTCCTCTGTAAACTGAAGAAAAGAACAGCATCTGTCTTATAAGGTGTTTGTGAGATTTTATGATTTACTACCTGTAAAGCATACACAGCTATCCCTGCCACATTACACACTACAGATCATCGAATGCCAGTTTTGGGGTTTTTTTTTAGTTGAATTCATTCCCTTCATTTTGCAGATCAGATAACTGATGCCCACAGAGATTAAGTTATTTGCACCAAGATTACACAAAGAAGCCTGGAATTCAGTCTCCTGCCCTGATGCCCTATATCCCAGTGCCTTGACACACCTTGCCCACAAGTTCCCACTGTGCATTGCCCTTTTGCACTATATAGCTGCTTCTCCTCCTCCACATATGACCTTCAGTCCCTATGGTCATATAGGTAAATTTGCCACAAAAGTAGAGGTGAACAACCATGAAGCTGATTGAAGATTAGGCTTTAGGTTCCTTCCAAGTGACCCCAGCCATGTATTCACATGGCCATCTGCTTTCTGTCACTGTTGCATAAGTAAGATATATATATATATATATATATATATATATATATATATATATATATATTTTTTTTTTTTTTAAGACAGAGAGAGAGTCTCGCTTTGTTGCCCAGGCTAGAGTGAGTGCCGTGGCGTCAGCCTAGCTCACTACAACCTCAAACTCCTGGGCTCAAGCAATACTTCTGCCTCAGCCTCCCGAGTAGCTGGGACTACAGGCATGCACCACCATGCCTGGCTAATTTTTTTTTTTTTTGTATATATATTTTTAGTTGGCCAATTAATTTCTTTCTTTTTCTTTTTACTTTTTTTTTTTTTTTTTTTGAGACAGAATCTTGTTTTGTTGCCCAGGCTAGAGTGAGTGCCATGGCATCAGCCTAGCTCACAGCAACCTCAAACTCCTGGGCTCAAGCGATCCTACTGCCTCAGCCTCCAGAGTAGCTGAGACTACAGGCATGTGCCACCATGCCTAATTTTTTCTATATATATGTTAGTTGGCCAATTAATTTCTTTCTATTTATAGTAGAGATGGGGTCTCACTCTTGCTCAGGCTGGTTTTGAACTCCTGACCTTGAGCAATCCACCCGCTTCAGCCTCCCAGAGTGCTAGAATTACAGGCGTGAGCCACCACGCCTGGCCGGTGAGATATTTTTGTACTAAAAGTATTTTTCCTTAGAAAGGATCAGCAAACAGTAAAAGCTTCAGGCCCTGATAGTCTCAACCCATCCCTGCTCAAATAGAGGGCAAAATGGGAGGAAAACCTGGATCTGAGAAAGAAACAGTAGGCAGTCAATGCTGTATGTAGAAGCTGTGGTGGAAAAAGCAAGCAAAACACATACCTCTCTCTCTCCCCTGTCAAAAGTGAAAGCTCACCCTTATCCTTCACGTGGCTTCCCTCTTTCCCCCAGGGCTCAGCTTAGCTATTATCTTGCAAAAATCCTCCTTGATCACCTAACCTATAAAATAGGTTTCCCCTTCCCTGTTCTTGTGTTTCATTTACCAGAGCCTGCTGTTTCTCCATGGTGCTTATCATAATCTATGTATTTTTGGTATACATTTACTTTCAACCTCAGATTCCTTGGTAGTGTCTGGCACATAGTAAAACTCTATAAATACTGAATGAGTGAGTGACTGAATGAACAAATAACTTTTTTCATTTGTCAGTTCTCAGCTCAGAGATAGATGCTCCCAGGAAACTTTTCCAGAGTCCCCAAGACCGGGTTAGGTATCTTTCCTGGGTATCCCGTCCGTGCTCAGGGCTTTTGGACCACTTATAACAGCAATGGGGTTCTATCAGCCATCAGATGGTTGGCTTCCTATGGCAGACCCTGTTCATCCTTCACCCTTCTGTCCCCAACACCTAGCACAGTGCCTGGCACATGGTAGGCACTCAACAAGTATTTGATTCAATTAAATTACTTAAGTACAAAAATCTAAATGTGAGTACACTATTCTTAGAAAAGAAGAAAACTACCATTTATTGAATGCCTGTTTTGTGCCCAGTATTGAACTAAGTATAAGTATTTATAATAGCAAATACTTAATGGCTAAGGGGTAGGTATTATTTCTCCCCGTTTCGCAAATGAGTGAGTGGAAGCACAGAGAAGTTAGGGCTTGAGGTCACCCCACTAGCAAGAATCAGAAGCGGCATTTGGACCTGGATCACCAGACTCCAAGTCCCTGCTCGAGCCACAGGGCCACTCTGCCCCTCAGCAGAGTACAGTTACGGATCCACAGGGAGATCCTGTCTTCCGTGTTTGTTTTCCTGTCTTCCTACGCAGCCGGTAAGCTCTTCCAGGCCAGGAACAAAGTCGTTACCATCCTTTGTATTTTGTCAGTGCTGTGAAGAGCGGTTTAAACACAGTGGGACGTGGGAGCTGCTGCTTTCGGCTGCCTGACGGAGTGAATGTTTTCATGCATCTTGACATTTCACACACAGTAGCAGCTTCCTCTCAGGAGTGAAACTCAATCTTGCCTCCCTCAATCTCTCAGGAAAAGCAGATGCTAAGTTAAAAGAAATGTGATGGGGGAAAAGAGCATACAAATGACAGCACCAAGAATGGGCTTGGCAGCTGTCACTGGCTTAGCTGGTTTTCTTGAGGCGCTCGCCTGGGCAGAGAATGTTGGTTCCTTACAAATAGACCAGAGGACTCGAACACCATCTTCAAGGGCAACTAGACCACGTGAGCACCACATGCAAGTAGTACAGACAGAAATATTTTCCCACAGGGATTCATTCCATTTTACTCAGATTTCTTCTTCCGCACACACTTCTTTGCAATCATGTTCCACAACAGTAAAGATGGATGTTCCAGAAATGTGCAGGAAGAAGTTAATTGCATGTGTTCTAGTCCCTCCTGCACATATTTATATGTTTTAAACACAAGACAGATAATGTATGAAGTGCTAATGCCAGTACATAGTAACTTCTAAGCAAAACAACTGTTTCTTTCCTGTAACTAGAAATAATATCTTGGGCAGGTAATAAGGGAATACTAAAGATATTGAACAATGACATAGTGTGGAAGTATGTGGTAGAAATTAAGATATGTGGGATTTAATATTGGATCCCTGAAGATTCACACAAATCACTTGGCCACCCCAGACCTCATACCATGGGTCAAGCACATGGGATTTGGACTCAATATCTGGGTGGGAACCCCACTAGTTAATTATTCTAGATGTGATCTTGGGCAAGCCACTTTGTCTTTCTAATTCTCTGTTTGCTCATTTATAAAATAGGACTAATAATACCACCTTCCCTCAATGGGTTGTTGCAAAAAAATAAATTCTTAAATACATATAAACACAAAGTGCTTACTTTATAGGTTAGCGCTGGGCTTGATGAAATGTTGCTATTACTAGTAGCATTCACAAATGAGGAGGTTGGGCCAGAAAATCCATAAGATCTTTTCCTGAGTCAATGTTCTAGGCCTCCAAATACTGAAACCCAAAAATGAACTGAGCCTGTGGTGAAAGGGTTGGAATCAGCATTTGTCAGTGTGGGATTAGTGACAAAGGCCACTCCTAGGGCTCCAAGAACCTGTCCTCCATACTAACTCTGGTTTATGCTTGTTTGTTTATTTGTTTTTTGTATTTTGATGCTTTGCCATCTGGGGACTTGCTGATCCTGGCTCCTCCCAGGGCTAGCCAATTCCTGGAGACAGTAAACGACTTACAGGAGTGCTTTTTTCCAAAGCAAACCCAACCAATCCAGAGCCCATACCCCCAAACATCTCCCTTATTGGGCTCTCACACTCTGGGCTACTGTCTACTTCCCCTAATCACGCCACAGCCATGGACCAGACAACTAGGGGTAGCTCCTATGTCCCAGAGCCTGCCGAAATTTTTCACACCAGCCAATCCTAGACCTGCTACCCTGCCTCTCCCCTTCTTTCCTGCAAAAACCACACTAGAGGCTCTTGCCCTCTGCTCCTCCCCTCCCTCAGCCTCCTGATGGATTCTGGTGGTAACTTCCCTGGTCCTCATGTGCCTCACTTACACTCAACCATGTTCTCTTCTCATGGGATCTGCTAGTATAACTATCTTTTCAATGACATTCGTCTCCCTATCTGTTGATCTTGCCATATCTGAATGACAATAAAACTTCTATTTTAAAATGCCCTTTTCCTCTAGGCACCCACGATGGAGGAAGGGCTTCCATCCTTCACTTGGTTTACCCCATCTCCCTCATTAGATCCTGACATGCCGACTGCCTGCATATACCGCTGCTGTATGGGAACCAGAATCCCCTTTGGCTATAGGCAGAACAGTAGGCACATAATTGATGAGCAGGCGGCATCTTTATGGAAAGGAAAAGTTTTCCCTTCCTACAGCTGGGCGCAGCTCTGACTGAGAGCACAGGACTCGGCAAGTGGCACCCCGGCTGACAGTAGCCCATCTTGACCTGTTGGCTGGCTCCTTGTCCAGTGCACGATGTGTACATGTCTGTGTGGCAGCCCTGACCCTGAACACCCACTCAGCCAGGCCAGCGCTCATAAATGGAAGAAAAAGGGGGAAAGAGGGATGGAGGGAGAGGAAAAATAAGGAAAAAGAGAGAATAAAAATAATAAAGTTTATTCTAATTCTTAAGGAAACAGTAAGAATCCCCTCTGCCAACTTGCCCCTGCCCTTCTCATCATCATCATTATTATTATCATTTTAGAGACAGGGTCTTATCCATCACCCAGGCTAGAGAGCAGCAGCTTATTGTAGCCTGAAACTCCTGGCCTCAGGTGATCCTCCTGCCTCAGCTTCCCAAGTAGCTGGGACTACAGGCATGTACCACCATGCCCATCTAAATTTCTTTTACTTTTTGTAGAGACTGGGTCTTACTATGTTGCCCAGGCTGGTCTCAAACTTCTGGTCTCAAGCAATACTTCTGCCTCTGTCTCCCAAAGTGCTGGAATTACAGGTGTGAGCCACCACATCTGGCTTGCCTCTGACCATTTTAAACCTCTGTTCTTTAATTGAGCTGTGGGTTTTCTTGGAGAGGCTTATGTTAGAGTCAATCCTAAGTTTTGGATTTGAAAAGTGTAAACCAAACTGAACAAGAAAACTCCTGCCCTTTCTTTAAGCAAAGAAAATTGTCATTTATTCAGAGGAAACACACTGTCAAATCTGGCCATCTAGACAGTCTAATTTCAACAACTGCTAGGATTCTTTAGTTTGTAAATATTTCTATGCACCTCAAAGTTCTTATACTAGTAATCTAGACACTGAAAATAAATACTGGTGGTATTCTTCTCAGTAATGGATACTATACTATTTTTCAATCTTCTCCTTGGGAAAAAAAATCCATTTAACATAGCCTTTCTCAAGACTAAACTGTTTTCTAAATTAGAAGCAAAATATTATAGATCCCAGCTGTAAAATATTTTTCATTTAAAGTGAAAAACCACTCCAAATGTCTCTGCAATATATTCATAATAGCATTAATAGAAAAAAATAAGAGAACCAGCCCAAATGTTTAGAATATCTAAAGTTCTGAAAATTTTTGATTTGAGAACCATAAAAATGATAATAAATAAAAATGCAATCAGAAATAGTGATATAATAAAAGATAGAAGGATTTACAAATTTATACCAATGGAATGCAAAGTTTATAACTAAGTATAAATGAATGATATTTCTCTAAACAAGTTCATTCCAAGGCAGCAATGAACTTCTACAAAGAGGAGGTATAATATGTCCAGAAAGAGATGTCATTGTGTCTAGTAGCTGTTAAAATGCTTTATTTGAATATGGACTGTCGCAAATTCAGTAATTCAGTTTGTGGAGTTAGAAAATCCCTATGCAGCACATGGGAAAAAAAGGAAATCATCAAGTAAAAAACAGAGAGCCTTCCCACCCACGCTCTTACCTGCTGATATTAGACATACTTACTACTTGACATCTGGCCTCAAGTTTGATCTTTCTATGCCTAGTGGATTCCACTGGCAACACAGATGTGAGATTTATCACAATTTTTGTAACACAACACTTACCTGGAGCACGGACTATGTAGTAGAAATCAGACTGGCCAGCTAGCAGCAGACCTGGATTTTAGGCTCTGCTCTGGTTTCTAACTATAAGGTAAGGTCAAATCACTTAACTTCTCTAGGTCTTCATTTCCTAACATGAAAACAGTTCTATTTATGGGCAGCTTAAAATTAATAGAGCAATCCAAATCACATCATTATCTGAAACCTGTCTTGGTAAAGGTAATGGTGTAGTGTACTAATCCTTGATGGTTTTCATACCATGAAACCATTTTGCTCTTTTGTTTTGATATATATAATAGCCCAAGGTGATGTGGACATCTTAATTAATTAATTACACATTAATAGAAGTGCATAAGAATACTATAAGTTAGGGAGAACAGTTAACTGGTTATTAAAACACAATGAGATGACCGACCATTGGTGTTAAATATATTCCCAAATAAATTGCTTGTCAAAGCTGTTAAACAATCATAACTATATACAACTAAATATTTTCTAGCACATAACTATATACAACTAAATATCTTATAGCATAAAGCTATTATCATAGAATTACTATAGGAATGCCTACACTTAACCATACCACTCCTCATTATACCCCCCACAAGGCTGAATTCATTGTGATGATTGCCTCTTTCAAAAACATTTTCAACATCCCAAATGCATCACCCAAGATTGCCATCTTCACAAAACCACTACCATATTCAAGACTTCTTCTTAATTATAGCAGCATAGTGAAGGGGTAGAAGCTCAGCATTAGAATCATTAGACCTAGCCTGGAAATGTCCTATTAGCCTCTTCCCTTGTGTGACCCTGAATGAGTTATTTAACTTGTCCCTCTTCAGATTTCTCAGGTAAAATAGAAATAATAAAAATACAAAGTTGGATGATTGTGAGAATTAGAGGTAAGGTATAGACAAGGCCTAGCATATGGTATTTTAATATCTATTTAATAAATGCTAGCTATGTATGATATTTTTATAATTTGGCATTTTCTTACAGAAGTACTTAATGATGAGTGTTAATTTCTTTCTCCAACTATACTACAAGTTCAACAGGCATAAAATCTTTGTATAGTGCTTCTTCTGAATGTTTCACAATCTTCTAGGCCAGGTGTTATACAGTTGTGTAAAACTAATTTTCACACCCCCAAATCATATGTGCCTTAAGAGCTCCTAATGTACCTAAAGAGAAAGAAATGAGATTATGTTTTATGAAGATATTAATGGCCATTAAACTACTGCTGTGACTAAGGAGATGGAAAGTTATGGATCCCCAGTGTCTGACCTCTGACGGGAGTGGGGTGTCCACAGAGCAGGAGAATGGAGGCCCTGGAATGAGGTCCCAGGCTGGACTGGCTGTGAAGAGCCTTCAAGGTTTTAGAAAAATGGTGGATTATGGAAGATTAGAGGCAAACCTAAAAAGAACGGTATGCCAGAGGGTTTGGTTGCTTAAAGGAAGAGCCACATTCATCCAGAAGCAACACATAGACAGAAACAACTTATTTCAGTGCCCAAAAAAGGTGACTAAATTAGCTCTGGCCTAGTAATCTGCATTGGGTGTTATAAGGAAAATATGTTTTAAATATGATAAATAATTTGTTGTTTGAAATATATCTGGTTTGCATTAAGGACACATGATTTGTACTCCAAAAACTATCAAAAACCTAAATTGAAAAATTGCTAGAAATTATAAGATTGGCTCAACACATCATCACATCATGTTGACGTTTTATCTAAATGACTACAACAACCATTTTTAAATATCTCTAAGACACAAAGAAGAGAGGAGAAACTAGGAGCTATCATTTACCCGAGTGATTGTTCTTTCATATTAGCAGAAAGAACATTGTCATAGAGTTAAGAGATGTGTAGTTACCAAATTAATTTAATTTTCAATTCACTGAAGCCCCTGAGATTTAAGGGCCCTTTCTTAAACCTTAATAAGAAATTTATCATAAGACAATTGGTTACCTGAAGCTCAAAAGAAAGAGAGTGAACCAGGACCCAGATGTGAAGCAATGGACAAGACTCCTGTCTCCATACACAAGAGTGTGTGACTGGTATCCACATTGATTGACATCAAGTTTCTAAAGAGGGCCCCTCCCACAAACATGGCTTTGAGGAATGGTGGTGCAGTGAAGATGCTCAGCCAGGGCCTACTTGTCCAAATTTTTATGTGACTTGGAAGACTCCAGAGTTAGAAAAAGTAAAACAATAACAATCTATTGTAAACTACATAAGAGGTCACTTATCTATGTATATGCCTACATCTTTACATTTTACTTTAAATATCTATTTTAATAAGACCTGTAAAAGGTTTAAAGGTCATCAGTTTATGTAGATATTTTAGTAAAGGGCTCTTTTATTTTTTAGACAAGTTTAAATGGTGTACTCTGGGATTTGTCTTTCAACATTCCATATCTAAGAAGGGAGGTTTATCATCAGTCCTAGAAATTAGTCCTGGCTTCAGCACCAAACGAAAGTAGCTGTTGGAAATAACTCAGAAGGAGGTAAGAAATATCTCTTGAGAAATGCCTAATTACAGGTCAAATCAATCTGAGTGGCAGGGTACAAATGAACAGAAAAAGGGGCCAAAACTGACAGTTGAAACATTCTATGTACATATTAAAATGTCCATAAAATATTGACTACATAACTCTCTCTTCTTGTAACCAATTCTTTTTGGTTACTTCATCTCTTATATTGCCTTGGATCTATTGTCCACATACATTTTTCTTCTGTTTCTTTCTTACTAGTCTTTTACATTTACCCCAATCATTTAGTTAGGGAACCTCTGATCTTCTTCTTCTGGGGGTAGGGCAAGGCAGAGAACTAGCCAAATGGTCTCAAAACTTATGGGGAATCTTCTATAAGGGAAGACCATGTTTCAAATAAATATTTTGTGGCATTTTTTGTTTGTTTTATTTATTTATTTAAGTGTATAGATATTATTTTTTGTTTTATTTATTTATTTAAGTGTATAGATAAACATAGCTCTTAGAGCTGAAAACACAAAATCTGCAAAGTATAAATAGACCATGTTCTAAGTTGTATCTGGGGCATATGAAGGGTCTAAACCTAAGCTTTCCCTATATTTGGTTGTTCACCTTCTTTTTTAAAATGCCCATGGCAGGTTGCTTCCTGTAACCTGAAAAGCCAGATCTTCTTTGCCTATTGTATAGATTATAAAAAAAAAATGTTATAGAAAGATTCACAGACTTGCTCCGGGTCACACAGATCACAGAAGGCAGAAACAGACATCTCATTCAGTGTTTCTTCCATCACCAAAGAAATAGAGGTTGGATTTTCTTTCTGCTGAAGACTCTTAAAAAGCATAACTTGACAACAAGACATAGTAATTCAGTCTCCACATCTTAAAGAGCTATCACTCCCACTATCTTTGAAACGTGCTATTCTGCAGCAGAGAAGCTGCAAACTGAGGCTTGTGAGCCCCATGGGCACAGAGCAAGGCAGAAAGTTTTTCCCTTCCACCCTTCCATGATCACTACCCTGGACTGAAGAACACTGCTAGTTCAAAGCCACTTACCCAAATCTGAAGCTTGATTCTCTTTTCATTTTTGAATACAGTTTTTACTTTGAAGTCGATCCCAACTGTGCTGACGAATGCAGATGTAAAGGAGTCATCTGCATAACGGAACAGAAAAGATGTTTTCCCCACACTGCTGTTGCCGATGATGAGCAATTTGAACATGTAGTCGAAATTCTGATCAGAGGAGTCTTTCTGGCCATACCTGGCATCTTGGGCAGAGGCCATCTGTGTTAAAACAAAAAACAAAACAAAACAAAAGAAGTGTAGATCAGTCTCTCATCTCATATAAAGCCAGTAGCACACTCATTATTGGCCTTGCCAGAAACAGCTGTCAGACACTCAGGAGGCAAGTGAAGAGTGCTCCCCAGTCTTCCTCTGATACTGGTATCCATGGCAATAATTCCCTGCTGGAAGACAGAACAGCGAATCTTACAGCCCTTTCCAGCTGTGTTGGTGCTTGTCACTGCTCAGCATTCAGAACCAATCAAAGACACCAAAGGAGATGTCTATGAGGGTAACATGAAAAGCAAAGATAGGAGGAATTTGCCAGGGCTCTTGGGCTCTGAAACTTTATAATCCTAGTGATGGAGACACCAAAGTGGCTGAACATCAGGGTGTTTCTTCCTGAATTATCTGCGTTATTTGAGCCTCTCTTCTTTTCCAGGGAAGCACACCTAAAGTATGTCCCTATTTCATTTATTAACATCATATCAAATTAACACCCTAATACATGGCAGTGCCTTTCAAATTAGAAATGATGATGTTGGCAAATACAGATAGTTCAAACAGTGTGCCAGGCATCTTTAACTTATTTAATCTTTACAACAAGCTGATGAAATGGGTATGTTTATAATTTTCACCTTAACATGAGGAAATTGAGTCCCAGAGATATTAAATAACTTCCTCAAATGTGTACAGGTAGTCAGTAGTAGAGGCAGGCAGGATTCAAATCAGGCAATGTGGTGCCAGGGTTCATGTTCTGGGTCCTACCCTATCTCCCAGTGATAACTAGGGAAACATGCACAGTGCTCTGGGAGACTGTGTGGGAAAGGTTCATTGAGAGATGCCTCAGGGAAGAACCCTCCCTGGGTTCAGAACCTAGTGCCACTACTTACTTGCTGTGTGACCTTGGGTTTGTTATGTTAAATTGGTTTGTCTTACATGAAATGGAAATAAAAATGTAACTTGGAATGCTTGTGAAAATAATAGATGATATATCTGTAAAGCAGATACATGAATAACATAGCATAGAATAGAGAATAATCCCTATTATTAATTATAAATGTTTTGGGTGGATGTTGATTTTTTTTCTCATCTTTTTTGATGACTATCTTAACATCTATCAAAATGATACTATATTGCTTCTAAGCACCATTTGGCCCATTATAGAAAGGAGATACTTAGAATGTTGAATCCCATGAGTTAGTGCATTTACTTGGTACCTTTTCTGATGCTATAAATTCTTCAGCAATTGTGTTGTCCAATATGTGCTGTCCAATAGCTACCAGTCACATATGGCTACTTAAATTTACATTTAGAACACTCAGTTCAAGATGCAACTAGTGCGTACCTCTCCCACAGAGAAGGATCCAAATTAGTGAGTAGATATTCGTGCTTTGAATAGACAGTCTAAGAGACAATAGAGAAATCCACCAGAGAAGTGACACAGATTGGAAAAGCGGAGAAGAGCAAAGCCAGACACTGGTAGGAAGACAAGAGAAGATCCCTGATGTGGGGAAAGTGTGAGTGAGAGATTCTTGGGTTTCTGCACTCCTGCCAGGAACTTTTAAAATCCCAGCTACAGGAGAACCCCCTAGGCCTTTGCAGGCCATGAGACTAAAGCAAGGAGTTTCCTAGAAAGAATGCAAAAGCATTGCTGCAGAGTGAGCCCCACAGGCTTTTGAGCCCTGAGGCATTCAGAGAGCCCAGTCCCCAGAGGTCTCTACTCAGCTCTGGGGCTGCCACCTATGTGGCTGCCACCACAACCCCAGGGCCATTGAGGGAGTGGGCGGAGGGGCAGGCACTTTTGTAGCATTTTTGCACATTTTCAGTGCTGCCACTGCTGAGGGAAAGCAAGGTGAGCAGTCTGCATCCCTAGCTGCCTGCCTCTACTGAGAGGAACCTGCCCTCCATAGAGGCAAGTCTGTGGCACAACTTCCTCTCCCCGCCTGAGCATTCTAGTTACCGCCCACAACCATTCTAAGAGTTCAGTTCCCAATGGTTTGAGCTGCCTCCACCACCACCCCTGCTGCAAGGAAGGAGCTGGGAATCCGGGCACTTTTGTGGCCCTGAAAGACAAAGGCCTCTGGCACTGCGGAGGGAGGGAGGGAGTTGTGAGCAGCCTGTGGGCCCCACAGCTGCCTGCCTTTGCTAATCCCATGGGAGGGGTTCACCCTGCAAAGTGGCAGGTTGGCAATGCATCTGTCCTTCCGCTACCTGAGCATTCTTCTGGACCAGATCACCCCACCCCTCTCTATCCAGCCAGTGCCTGAACCCAAGGAGGCCTGAGGACAAGTTCACCAGCCCAGTCTTGGTCTGGTCCCCCTAGGACTCAAGCATGCTGTCCAAGGGCCTGGGGCCTGGGGATTACCTAACCCTGTCTACCATCTCTGGCACCTGAACACTCTCCCAGAGGTCTGAGGTCAAGCAGACCCAAATTGTCAAGCAACACCCCAGTGGGTACTCACCTGCACTTGCCAAAAGGAAGTACACCTCTGTCTCTACACAGAGAAGCAGTGTTCCCCACAGAGAACAGGCGAGTTGCAAAGCTATCAGTTTGGGGTTGAGGAAAGAAGTTCTACTCCAAAACTATTTAGGCAAAGAGCTGCGGGAAAGGCATTTTCTGCACCTCTCAGAGACACCATTGCCTGGAGATAGATGAAGGGGTTTGACTGAACTGTGAGTCAGGACAAGGACATAATGGGGAAGTAGATTGCTTCCCTGCCATAGACCAGTCCATCACCTGAGACAACAGAGAACCCTTCACTGTAAACAAAGTTCAAACACCTACCCACTGGATTCTGCTACAGCTGGCTCTTACTTGAAAGTGCCACCTACTGGTCCTGGAGGTTGAACAACACAACCCAACTTAATACCTGCTTGTCAGAAGGGCATAATGCTGGAGAATGAGATAAGCTTCCTGAGACCTATGTAATTCCAATACTGCAGAAGGTACCGATACATCTCCACCACAGTCAGCCTCTGAGAAAGCCACCATGCAAAGGCAACCAAACAACTCATACAGAGGCTGCGGCCCCCTGAAAGCACTCAAAATCAACTCCAAACAACCAAATACAACATATAACACACACCCACAAAGGGGGAAAATAAAATAAAATAGCAAACGAATAAAAAAGTCCCATCCAAACAAAAGTAAACTCAAAACTAAAAAGCGGGAACGTCTCCAGATGAGAAGGAACTATTGGCATAAGAACTCTGCAGTATGAAAAAATATAAATAAATAAAAACAGACTGTTTCAACACCCCCAGAGGATCACACTAGCTCTTTAGCAATGGATTTAAATGAAAAGGAAAATTTTTGAAATGACAGATAAAGAATTCAAAACATGGATTGTAGGTAAGCTCAATGAGATCCAAGAAAGTTAAAAATTAACACAAAGAAACAAAAAAATAATCAGGACATAAATTAAAATTCACTAAAGAGATAAGTATTTAAAATAAAACATAACAGAACTTCTGGAAATGAAAGACTAATTTAGTGGAAATATAGTGGAAAGCTTTAACAATAGACTAGACCAAGCAGAAGAAGAATTTCAGAGCTTGAAGACAAGACTTTAGAATTAACCCAGGCAGACAAGACTAAAGAAAAAATTAAAAGACATGAACAAAATCTCTGGCAAAGAAGAAGAAAAAGAAAAAGAAAATCCATTTGAGGGAATCATTGAGGAAAACCTCCCTGGACTTCCTAGATATTTAGACATCCAGATACAAGAAGCTCAATGAACTTGTGGAAGATTTATTGCAAAAAGGGCTTCACCAAGGCACATAAGTCAGCGGATTATTTAAAGTCAATGTGGAGAAAAAAATCCTGAGAGCAGTGAGACAAAAGTATCAAATAACTTACAAAGGAAATCCTATCAGACTAATGGCAGACTTCAAAGCAGAAACCATGCAAGCCAGATGGGACTGAGGTTCTATTTTTAGCTTTCTTAAACAGAAAACTGTCAGCCAAGAATGTTGAATCTTGCAAAACTAAGTTTCATAAATGAAGTATAAATAAAGTTCCCTAAAGCAAATGCTAAGGGACTTTGTCACCACTACACCAGCCCTATAAGAAATGCTCAAATGAGTTCTAAACATCAAAATAAAAGGCTGCTACATGCTAGTATAAAAACAGTTGAAAGTATAAAATTAACGGTGCTTATCAAACAGTAACACAATTGAGAAAACAAAACAACTAGGTAACAATCAAAATGATGACACAATGATGATACAATGATGACTCATGTATCAATATTAACTTTGAATGTAAATGGTCTAAATGCCCCACTTAAAAAATATAAATTAGGCAGAATGGATAAAACAACAACAACAACACAGTGCAATATCCACTGCTTTTAAGAGACACATATAACTTGTAAAAATTTTTATACACTCAAGGTTAAGTGGTAGAAAAAATATCCCATACAAATGTAAACCAAAGCAAGCAGGAATAGCTATTCTTACAAACAGATAAGATAGACTTTAAATCAATAATAGTAAAAAAAAAAACATAAGGTCACTATATAATGACAAAGGGATCAGTTCAACAAGAAGAGCTCCTAGATTCACAAATACTACTGGACCAAAAAAAAGAGATAGACAACAATACAAAAGGAGTAGGGGACTTCAACCCTTCACTGACAGCACTAGACACATGATTAAGGCAGAAAATCAAAAAAAGAAGCACTAGAATTAAATTGGACTCCAGAACAAATGGAACTAAAAGACATTCACAGAATGCTGTACCCAAAATATGCAGAATGTACATTCTTCTCTTAAGCACAAGGACTATTTTCTGAGATAGACCATATGTTAGGCCACAAAGCAAGTCTCCATTAAATTTTTTAAAAATAGAAATCATATCAAGTACCTTTTCAGACCACAGTAGATTAAAGCTAGAAATCAACTCCAAGAGAAACTCTCAAAACTATATAAATACATAGAAGTTAAAGATATCTGATAACTTCCGATACCCCAGAAAACCAAGTAATTGTTTTATTTGGCAATGCTTTCCTGCAGATATTGCTCTTTCACCAATTAATACTCCCCTCCTATCAGCTGCTACATTCAAACAGGCCTGGAAATGGCCTTCATTAAGAAGATCCTTCTACCATTTTTCATATGAACCAGCCTGGATTCTGGGGTTTGGTAAACATGTTCAGCTAAGCCACAGCCATAAAAGAGACACTATACATTTCCTGAAGCTGTTCATTTACTTGGCCTGATAGCCTACCATCTGTTGCACCCATTAACCCTCAGGTATTCAAACTGAGTCTTGTGGATTTCTAGGTTGTCTCCCAAAAATTTTGCAATGAAGACTATCAATCTCAGGTCCTATTCTGAAATTAGGTTGATTCCAAAACCTTAAGAAATACAGGTATACCTCATTACCCATGAGGGATTGGTTCCAGGACCTCCCATCAATACCAAAATCCGAGAATGCTCAAGTCCCTGATGTAAATCGGCACGGTATTTGTATATAACCTACATACATCCTCCCATATACTTTATCTAAAGATTACTGAAAATAACTAATACAATGTAAATGCTATGTAAATAGTTGTTATACTGCCTTTTCTAGGAAATAATGACAAGAAAAAATCTGTACATGTTCAATACAGATGCAAATTTTTAAATAAATATTTTTGATCCACAATTGGTTGAATCCACACATGCAGAAGCCATGGATACAGAGGGTCAATTACATAGACATCACTAACATATAGACTTTTAAAATGTAATTATACAGATTTAGATGGAGAAAATCATAATGAGGTGGAAATACCTTCAATTTCAAGGGCCAATTTACCTTGTTGTGTTGGTAGTAAAGAAGGTGATGGTTGAACAAGACGGTGTCCAAGACAAGGGAGGTGGGGCTGGTGGTTATGTGTCCCCAGTGCAATTCTCCTCCCGGAAGAGCTTTGGAAGGATTAACTAGCAGTATTTACTAACCCACTTATTCCTTAAGACTATTGTTTTTTGGGGTCTTTTTTGTTTATTTTTTGTTTTTACTATTTCTTGATTTATATCTCTAATAAGAATCACAAAGAGCCCTAAAATGTGCATTGGGAATGTATACATGTGTGTTTTATAAAACTTTAGAACAATGAAATAAGTCCTGGCTCAGAAGATGGAGAAAGAGACAGCCCTAATCTTGCTGAGGCCAACAATGAAGCAATCTGACAGCATGCAAATGTTAAAGTGGCTTATTGACAGGCACTATGCAAATTTACCGACATCTCTAAATGCTAAATCATGTGAATGTTCTCAAGATTTTCTTGGGGAAATAAAGCTGAAATTTGAAAACATGAACAGTCACGAAGTAACTTCCCAAAGAGCAAGTTGGGTTCCATAAAATATCTATAAAAGTAACTCTTCCAATGGTATTAATCTTGAATTTCAAAAGGAAGGAATCATAGAATTGGAAAGAATCTTCAAAGCAGTGCAAGTTTCTACCCATCCAAGGAGCCAATTTCGCAGCATCCAGCATCTCAGGATGGTGTCCTAGCCTCACCCTTCACACTGAGACACAGAAGATTCAGCCTGTTTCATTGCCCAACTCCAATTTTTATAAAGTTCTTTCATAGGCTTGAGTTAAAATCCACTTCCCTGCAGCCTTTGTCCATGTGTTCTACATTCTGCTTTCTAAATTTAAAGAGGGTCGATTCCTCTCTTGTGGAAGAGAACCTCAGGTATCTGAAGGAACCCACCAAGGCTCCATAAGCTTTTCTCCCCCTGCTTGAAGGATTCTAACTGATTTAGCTCCTCTCCTCACATGGGACATATCTGAAAAATCCCACACATCCTGCTAGGTTAAAACTGACACCTCTCTTCAGATTGTCAAAGTCCCATGTGTAGATCTCATAATTAGTCACAACATTCCAGGTATTCATCTGGTCAGTGGGAAGTAGAATGCAATGATTATATACTATCACATTTAATAGTAAAGTCCCCTAAAATGCTCAGCACTTTTCCTCACATTAACTGTTATGAACACAGATCTTGCCTATTCTTATTCTATACATGGCAATTCTTTAATGGACATATCAACCTTTATATGTACCTTATTAAATTCTCTTTTGTTTGTTTTGATTTACAATTCAATTCTTATCTGATAATTTTGTCTCTTTATCAAAAATATCAGTTACACTTTTCAGATTTGTGTCATTCCTAAATTTGATCAGCATGCCTTTTATATATTCATCTAATACTGTGATTGATCGAAATGGTGATCAGTTAATAGACAAATAACAATTAACTTTTTAACCTGTTGAACATATAAATCTATGGATGAGACCTTCATAATATGTCACTAAGGAATTCAAAATGTTTGAAGCAAAGTCTTCACTTTTGGGAGCTAATGCTTTGGAAAACCACTCTGCTGTTCTTGGTTCAATAGCAGGTGAACCAATCATGGATTTAATTGATGTACCGTTTTAATCTCAATTCTAATTTTCCCAGAAGTCCTACTAGCCAGGGACCAAACAGATTACTTGGAATGACATGCAACCACAGACCACATCAGAATTGTTGACATTTGTTTTGCATGCTACATGGGGAAAACAAATTATTTTCAGCAATTACTTGAGCACCTAAGAATCTAAACTACACCAAGCCATTTTGAGGAACTTATGAGAAAAACAAAAAACTTACTTTACAGTTACTGTGTTCCAGCTACTACTACTGATAACAGGCTAAGGGCCAGTGGGAGCAGGAACAAGGGTAAATTATCCAGAAAAAAAAAAAAAGAGAAATGCAATTCATATTTGAAATTAGAGGGGTGAAAGTAAGGATGGAACAAATGGATTGTAAGGGTAGAGGTACATAAAGTAGTTTCAAATCTCAATCGTCACCTAGGGAAAAAGAAAAACAAAAATAATTATTTCTGAGAGCTCCAAAGTAAAGACTAAAATTTTAAAGCCAAGAAAGAAAATATTAAAAGTCAGGATAGCCAAATATCTGTCTTTTGGACCCCAGTCTGTTTCTCCTGGTGAAAGTCCTCATCTGTGCACAAGGGTGCCTGCCTCCCTGTTTGTCTTTCAGGATGGATGGGAATTGTAATGCTCTTTGCAATCTCCTGCCAGCAATTTCTCCAAGTGTCTGCTACTGTTTGCTCTGGCAGTAGCCAGTTGAGAAGCAGTAAGACATTACTCTCCTTTTGTCACTGTTGATAATTCACCATTGAGTTGAGAGGATGCTGTCCAGGGAATGGGAAGTGGCCAAGGCACTAGAAGATTTAAACTCTAACCCTGACTCTGAAGGAAAGGCCCTGGGAAAAGTAGAGCAGCATTCAGAAATCTTCTCTGTCTCTTTCCTTGACTTTATTAGCAGGCAATGAATAACTATTTCGTGGGACTCACAGAAGGTAGATGATGGTATGCCAAATTATGGTAATGCTCCCAAGACACAAATCACCTTATATTTTAAAGATATTACTCAAGCTAATTTTTGCAGCTCTCCTTTCACCTTTTTCTGGATCTCCCTCTTATACATATATAGCTTCTTTAGTAGACGTGGATAACTTTCAACTCATGTATAAGAAAATGGTTAAATATTAACAGCAGCACAGCTCTTATGTGCTCTGTCATATGTGCTTTGTATGTATTATCACACCTAATCTTCTCACTGTCCTTAGGAGGTCTAACGATTAGTATTCCCATTTTAGAGGAACAGAATGCTATGGTATATTTCAAAATGGCTACTTTTCCCCTCCCCCTGCTGGAAGCAAGAGGACATTTTTTTCTCTGATCTTCACTCTGAAAACCTGATAGAGCTCATGAAGGTAAAATTTACAAATGTATAAGAGGCCCCCTCTAAGACTGGGACCCCTGGAATTTTCCTCTCTCAGACTGGTCCACCTGGGACCTCCAGCAATTCATCTATTATAGTTAAGTTTTCCTGCCCCAGTAATGACTCCCACAGAAGTTTCTGCTCTGTTAAGCTGTGATTCTCTGTATCTGCCTGTCTCTCTCTCCAATTCTGAGGGGCAGCAGCTTGCCTTGTGACCTTACTTCTCAGCTAGACTTAAGAAGAGTTGTTGATTTTCAGTCTGTTCACCTATTTTGTATATGAAGATGGGAGTGACAACTGCTAAGCTCCTTACATGCAGAACTGAAAGTCACCATCCTTATTTTAAAAAAGAAATTAAGAGAATTTGAAAGAAAGCTAAAATGGAGTGGTTCTTGTTTTTCAGGAGGTTATCTTGATTTCTCTCCGCCTGGGTACTGAGCCCTCATTACTTGGATCACATGTACTCTTCCAGATCTAGGGACACGACAGGCCCAGCGAGTGCATTCTGCCCTTCACCAAACTAACAAGTCTGAAACTTCAATCAGAATATTGGAGGAGGTAGGAGTGCTTCTCTTTGCTTCTAGAAACCATTAATTCCTTTGTCGAAGAGAGATATGACCTCAACTTGATTTTATGCATACAATTATATATGATTATATATAAATAAAATCTGAACTGAAATTTTATGCAATATAATGTTTTTGACTCTACTTTGAAATGTGTAGATGTTTACTGCTACAGTGTCAAGAAAAAGGAAATGAAGTTTATCAAACCATGTGAAAACTGTTCCAATTACCATCAAAGACCAGTGCTCTCCTCTCAGTCCATACAATAATTCACTACTGGTCTGGTTCCAGAGGGTTCGCAGAGGGGAGACTGCACTAGGGCCGGGCAACAGTCAGGGTAAAGGGCACACTCAGACCACAGAGAGCAGACTGTGATCATGTCTGCTGGGAAGGGAACCGCAGTGGCTGGGAGAGCCCTTGACTCCAGCAGTGCAATCCTGACAGCTGTCGTGATGAGGACCCTACACCCAGCAGCTCCTACCCCTACTCACAGATGCTGAAGCCAGAGGGTCTTTAGTGCTATCCTGGGATGCCAGTGATCACCCAGCTACTGGAAATCCAGGCCTTATAAATCACAGGGTGAAGAGAGGCAGAAAATACCATTCCATCTGTTTTCTGGCAGTTCTGAAATTTGTGAAAAAGAGTATTCCAGTCCTTGTTGTGATGTGAGCATGGGAATGGAGTACATGCTCTGGAGTAAGACTGCCTGAGAAGAAATCCCAGGTCTGCTACTTGCCACTTGCAACTTGTGTCAACTTGAACAAGACTTTTTTGTTTTGTTTTGTTTTGTTTTGTTTTTAACCTATTATAAGCTGTAGTTTCTTTATCTATGTATAGGAATAGTGAGGTCACTGAAGTAAAATCTTTAGTATATATTAAATACTCAATCGAAGCTTCCATCATTGTCTTTGACATTCCCCCGTTGTACTGCAATGATACATGAGCCATTCCTTTTCTTCCCCAACACCTACCAATGCAATTCTCTGAAATGGAAATAGTCAGTTTTATAAAATATGCTCCCTCTCATTTCCTAACTTCAGAGAGCAAGAGGTTTTGATATTCAACACTTCCACTCTGTAGACTTTCATAATTACTGAAATAAACACCTAAAATTTCTTCCCTAATTTCAAATATTATGGCATGGAACATAGAGCACTCATTAATACACTGCTAGGAGTAGAAGCTAAGACACTGAGGGATCAGTGTGCAGATAGAAGTGTTCTGTGACTCAGAGAGGTTATGGAGAGGACAGCATGGCCAAAGGCCATATTCCCTCTGATGGTACCTGTCCTGTTATACCGCCTGCCACCCAGTTACTTCTAAAAACCTACTGAATTCGTTACATCCTTTTTTTTTTTTTTTTTTTTTTTGAGACAGAGTCTTACTCTGTTGCCTGGGCTAGAGTGCCGTGGCGTCAGCCTAGTTCACAGCAACCTCAAACTCCTGGGCTCAAGCAATCCTACTGCCTCAGCCTCCTAAGTAGCTGGGACTACAGGCATGCGCCACCAAACCTGGCTAATTTTTTCTATATATTTTAGTTGGCCAATTAATTTTCTTTCTATTTTTAGTACAGACGGGGTCTTGCTCTTGCTCAGGCTGGTTTTGATCTCTTGACCTTGAGCGATCCTCCCACCTCGGCCTCCCAGAGTGCTAGGATTACAGGCATGAGCCACCACGCCTGGCCTGTTACATCCTTGAGTGTGGGTGAAATTTTGTAGAAATTTGAAGGGAGCTGAGTTTCATATCTGGAATAAGAGGCAGAATCCAACTAATGCATGCTGAGAAAAGGATAAGAAAGCCACAGAAACACACAACACTGTGGAGAAACTGTCCTCTCCCATGGCCTTGGAGTGTTTATTGGGTAAAATTTAATCTAACCTCTAATACTAAATTAACAAATCACAAAAGTCTACAATATCATTATTTCAAAATTAGAAATCATTAAGATATATAATCTTACACATGTGATGGTTATCTCCATTCTTTTCCTGAACCCCTCTAAAATAATAATAAAGGGTTTTCACAAAAGCAAAAATCCTCATAAACAAAGAGAAGTAGACAGGAGACAACAGCAGAAAAGAGAGGTCAGCAGAAGTTTGGGATCTGGAAGTGAACAGACTGGAGAAAGCAGAACCCCAAGCCTGCTGTGGATGCCCACTTCAGAACCCTTACCTGGCAGGACCTAGAATGGCCTTAGGATTGGAGACACTAGGTGTCTTGATTATGGGGTATGGCTAGGGTTATCAACTGCTCTGGTTTGCCTGAGACCGAGAAATTTCATGGCACGTGGCAGGATTTTCAGTGCTAAAACCATAAAGCTAAGTGGTTGGTCACCCTGTGACCACCCTGGCTGGGATGTGCCAAGAGGAAAAATGGTTGAAAGTCCATCCAAGCCCTCCCAATAGCCAAGCAATCATATCCCATACACAACTTTGATAAAACAAAATTAAGTTTAAAATATAAAAAATCCCCAAACAGTATTGATATGCACACTCTTTACATGCAGATGTCAACATATAAAAATAAAAGGCCCTCTCTTAGCAGCACAATTTGTAGAGTCTTACAAATGTTTTCTCATGGATATAATAAAATATACATAAGCTTTCTCATCATTTCTTGGCAGCAAAAGATACCAGGTATCATGTTTTCAAACACCTTTTCTCTCTAGTTGGATACACTTTTATTTAGGAATACAAAGCTAAATCCTTAGAGGGTACAGTAGTAGATCCAAGATTCCCAGACATGGGAACTTCACTCAAATTCTGCAGAATTAGAATATTCAGAGTGGGGCCAGGAATATGTCATTTTTATAGCACCTCGTATGGTACTTTTGATCAGTCATGTTTGGAAATCATTGGATTAACAAACATCCATATGGAAGCCAGGGCAGGTGTACGTTGTCAAGGCCTCCGGGATATATGTAAGAAGAGACTGAGTAATCTGACATTTAGGCTGAGATCCCTGGGGACATGGAAATATGATCCTAGAGCTCTCCACCAGCTGCTTGCTGTCTTCACCAGACATCCCTCCTGGTGGTACCGTGCAGCAGATCTCACCATCATAATGACTCATGTCCACAAGGGTCTACACCCTACAATGCCCAGCCTGCCTAGGCAAGCTGAATTCTGAGAAATGTGTGTCATCAATCATCTCTGCCCTGATAAAAGAACCTTCTGGGGACTGGTGATGACTCACTGCAAGCACCCTATCAGACTATGAGGAGGTACAACCTAGAAGAAAGAGTAATCGTGTTCTCAGAGCATGCACAACCCTGCTCTGTTTAATTCTGAAGAAGGTGGCCTTGACCTTCTCCACTGGTCATTTTTAAAAATAACACACAATTGGCCTTTACTTCCTCTCACTCCATTAGAAAGCACCACAGCTAAAGTAGGATGGTGTCCAAATCGAGACCACAAAATGATGACTATCTCTTACAAGAATATTTCTTCCTGAAAATAAAATAAAAAATAAAACAGAATAGACATACCCAGTGCTATGTGGTATAAGGAAAACCTCTCTTAAAAATGTCTGGTAAAATACTCTAAAAATTCCCACTGGGGGGAAAAAACCCTAAATTTTAATATTGATATATTTATTTCCCAATAAATTTTAATCATTAAACATTTCTTAAAACATTAAATATTGTTAAAGTATTAAATTACATTTTTAAAAAGTAAGCCTGTAAAAAATGCCTCCCTAGATTTGCTATAAATATTTTTTCCGGTTCTTGATATCTCTCTTCCCTATTCCATTCATCAGGGTAGGTCATGTGTAGGAACAATCACCCGTTGTCTATGTACTTATGAGACAAAAGGACTAACTGGACCATTCATGAGGAACTTGCTATCTTTGCCGTCTACGTATTTGTGTTTCCAGATTGTATTTTTCTACCAATTAGAATGACTTACAGAGTCAATTTTCTAGTTATAATTATCCCTGCTTTTCATTCAAAAGCTACTGCTACTATTATTTACTACAAAGAACAAGCCTACCCATGCACATTTATAAAAGAACGCTCACATCCACAGGTGTGCTATGTTTCTGTTGGCCCTTTTCATCAGTTCTGCCACTCACTCAGACAGGTGTTCAGTGAATCAGACATTCTAAAGAAAAACCATCTTTTATTGCTAACACCATAGATGAATGTCACATGAGAATTATAATTTGCCAATTAGTACTTAACACACCCTTTCTTCAAGCTCTTTAAGGTTCCTTGAGCCATGGCCATTAGGGCAGAATTATTCATCAGTGATGGCTTACAAGTTTCTCTGGCACCTGTGCCAGTGGGTGGCTAATGAGTCACACCCATTGATCTTTGAGGGACTACAGTTAATCTAAAGGAATCAGACAAATGATGAGAAGCTTATGGCCTCATCTCTTTAGATTATATTATGATTTGAATTTCATAAAAAGCTGAGAGTGTGGGAGCTAAATGGCTAGGTTTCCAGGTTTCTCTGTTATAAGGCCAAGTAGACAAAGAATGTGACTTTTTTTAAAAGTTTCTAGACCTAAGTTCCTCATACTATACTCAATCCAATCAGCGTGCTGGAAAATACATCAGGGAACTACTGACCTTTTCTTTTCAACATTCACTAGTGGCCTGAGGACCTAGAACATTCACCCCTATGGCTTCATTGTTCAGTGAATGGAAAAATACTTCAAGACCTTAACAGAACTGACATGACACTTCAAATCAATGTGAAACATGCTGGTGTTGAAAAAGGCATTTTGTTTCTGCTGAGTTGATGCTATTAAGGAATATATAAATTGGCAAAAGAAAGTAACTGTTAGTATTATTTTATTTTTACAATTTTTCACCTTGTTTAAATTTTAAAAGTATACTGAAGGCCACAATTGTATTTGAAAAACACAAAGTATAGTGTCACAGGAACAATGATCAATAGAAGTATAATTAAATGATAAAAAGTGAAATATAAGCATAAATATTTTCCCCCAAATCTACAAGGAATAATCAAAGCATTAATATTATTATTTACATTTCTATATCACATTTTATATCAAAAGCTCAACTGATTATTATGCTTTCTTGGTTTCTGCATAATACTATAAATAAGTTCTATTGAACTCTTCCAAATACTCAAATATCTCATCCTAAGAGCTAATATCTATCTTCAGTTGGCAACATGTTTCTAGTGTAAAAAGAGGCAATACTGAGCCTAAAAGGAAAAGTACAATAACTAAAATGAACAATTCTTGGATGGGTTTAACAAAAGACCATAGAGATGGCAAAATAAAGATTCACGAACTTTAGGATAAATCATTAGAAACCATAGAATCTGACGAACAGAAAAAAAAACAAAAATGAACAGAGAGCCTCAAGTTACTTGTCGAGCAATATCAAAACTCTAACATACATGTAATTGGGCAAAGGAATAAGAAGGGAATAACATGATGGAAAAATATTTGAAGATATAATGGCTAAATATTTTTTCAAATTTGGTGAAAATTATAAACTTACAAATCTGAGAAGTTCATTCAGCCCCTCAAGTTGACTAAATATAAAGAAAACTACATCTAGGCCTATTATAGTCAAACTGTTCGAATTCAAAGTTAGAAAATCTAGAAAACAGTCAGAAGAGAAATGACATATTACAAACAAGGGCACAATAATATGAAGAACAGCTGACCTCACATCGTAATAGAGGTCAGCAGACAATAAAACAGCACATTTAAAGTACTGAAAAAAATCAACAAAAACTTTACGTGCAGCAAAACTCTCATTTAAAAATGAAGGCAATATAAAAAGCATCATCAGATAAAAACTGAATGTGTTGCCAGCAGACCTGTACTACAGGAAATGCTAAAGGAAGTTGTTTAGGCTGAAGAAAAATGACACCAGACAGAAACTCAGATCAACAGGAAGAGCACTAGAAATAGTAAATGGATGATAGGCAAACATAAATGTATGCATATTTTCTACTCTCAATTAAAAAATACATAGTACTGTTTAAAGCTAAAGTCATAATTCATTATTGGAAATTTGCAACAAAGGCAGATGTAATGTATGAGACAACAATTTTACAAAGGATGAGTTAAATAAAATTATAGCAAAGTGACTATATTTTATGTAAAATAATACAGTATCAAGTCTAAGTAAGACTACATAGCAAGTTGAAGATGCATATTTTAATTCTTAGAATAAACATTAAAAATATGCAAAGATACACAGTTAAAAAGCCAGCAGAGGAGTCAAAATACTAAAAATATTTAATTAAGCAAAAACAAAGCAGGAAAGAAGAAACAGAGGAAAACAAAACAGGTAGAATAAATATAAAACAAATGAAATATCAGATTTAAATCCAACCATATTGATAATTGCAATATATGAAAATGGACCAAAATTCCAATTAAAAGGCAGCAATTTCCCAGACTGGAAAACAATGCAAGGCTCAACTATATACTGATACATAGATTCATACTTTAATATATGAATTGATATAGATTCATACTTTAAATATAAGATTCATAAGATTCATACTTTAAATATAAAGACACACATAAGTTGAAAGGAAAAATATGAAAAATATATATATCATGAAAATACCATTAAGAAAGCAAGAGTATCCATATTAATATCAGACTAAATAAACCTTAAGACAAGAAGTATTGCTAGGGATAATAATAAAAAGGAAAAATAATCAGGAAGACACATTTAAAAATATGTGTGCTCTTAATAACAGAGTCTTAAAGTATATGAAAAAAAAACTCAAAAGATCTAAAAGGAGAAATAGGCAAATTAATAAGCACAGTTGGAAATTTGAAAAGCTCTTTCTTAGTAATTGACATAATAAATAGACCAAAAATCAATAAGAGGATATAGAAAACCTTAGTAACACTACACAATGCCATACCCTAATTGATATTTATAGATCACTACATTGCATAACTGCAAACACACATGACTGTAGATGGAATGTTCATGTTAGACAACATGCCAGCCTAAAAACAAGTCGAAAAAATTTCAAAAGATTAAGGTCTCAAAGGGTATATTCTCTAGAGGCAATAGAATTTAGCTAGACATTGATATCAATAAAATATTAGAAAATGCTCAAGTATTTGGAAATTAAACACATTTTTAAACCCATGGATTAAAAAAATCACAAAGAAATGAGTAAATAGTTTGAAATAAAATTTAATGCAAATACTACATTTAGAAATTTACATGAGTCAGCTAAAGCAGTACTTAGGGGAAAAATTATCATTTTAAATGCTTATATCTATTGGAAGAAGAGAAATATTTAAAATTAGTGATCTGAATTTCTACCTTAAGAAGCAAAGGTTCTACTAAAGTAAGTATAAGAAACACAATTACTTTTTAAGAAACTAGCTAAAATCAATAAAATAAAAAAAGTTAACAAAGATAAAAGTTGGTGTTAATAATATTGATAAATATTTAGTAAGACTGCAAGAGATAGAAGGAAAAAATTCAAATTATTAGTAATAAGAATGAAAGGGCAAATATAATTATAGATCCTAGATAAATTAAAAGAATAATAATATTTTGAATAATTTTATGTTAATAAATTAGAAAAATAGGTGAAAAACATTATTTATCAAAACTGACTTATAATAAGACATACAATTTTATATATACTATATATATATATATATATATCAGTTTTCTATTGATGCTACAATGCTTGTTTAAAATCACACCCACTTATTACTTATTGAGCTGGAAGTCTGGACTCAACTGGGTCCTTTGCTTACTCTGCTCAGGCCTTACAAGGCCACAATCAATGTGTTGGCTGGGTTTTTTTTTTTATCTGGAGGCTCTAAGAAAGATGGCACTTCCAAACTCATTCAAGTTATTGGCATAATTCAGTTGCTTGTGGTTGTAGGACTGAGATCCCTGCTTCCTGGACACAACAGCCTTCTTCATTTTCAAGGCAACAAGCCTTTTCATGTTATGAAACTCTAGCTTCTCCTTCAGCCACATCTCTTTGACTCCAACCAGAAAAATTTCTCTGCTTTTAAGGGATTAGATTGGGCCCAGAATAATCTTTCTACTTTAAATTCCATAATATTAATTACAACTACTAAGTCTTTTTTTGATATGTAATGTAACTTATCCACAAGTTCCAGGTTAAGGCCATGAAGACCTTTTGGGGGGCTCTTCTGGTTACTACAATATACTAAAAGGAGATGATAAATAGATAGACAGATAGCTAGATAGAAGATAGAGATAATAGTTTATCAAAGAAATTAAATCTGTTATAAAAAAATACCCCAAAGAAAATTTCAGGCTCTAATTAATTCATTGATGAACTCTATTAAATACTTTACAAACCAAAATATACCACTCTTACACAACAAAATAATTCAGAAATTTGAGGGAAAAAAATAGTTCTCAACTTGTTTTATAAGCATAACTCCAATATTATAAGCTCATAAAGGCATTAAGAAAAAAATCACAGCCAACATCCATCATGAACTTAAATGCAAAAATACCTAACAAAATATAATCAAACTTAATCTAGCAATATGTAAAAAGGACAATAATACATCATGCCAACTAGGGTTTATTTAAGGAACACCAGATTAACCAAAAAAATCAATCCATGTAATCTAACAGAATAAAGTAGGTAACCACACAATCATATCAATATATGTAGAAAAAGCACTTGATAAAATTCAATACACATTTATGTTTAAAAAAAATACTCTCAGCAAACTAAGAATCAAAAGAAATGTCCTTAATATAATAAAGGACATCTATACAAAAACCAAAACCAAAACCAAAATAACAAAACCTTCCAGCTAACCTCACACATAATGGTGAAAGTCTGAGGCTTTTCTCCTAAGATTAGGAACAAGATAAGGATGTCTGCTGTCATCACTTCTGTTTGACATTATACCGGATATTCTATTCTGTGCAACAAGGCATGGAAAAAACAGAGGGTTATTGGAAAGGAAGAAGTAAACTATCTCTACTTACAAATGATGTGACTGTTTATGTGGAAATTTCTAAAGGATCCCAAAAAAACCTTCCAAAAATAACCAATAAGTGCAAGGTCTCAGGATACAGAGTTGAGACAAACAGATCTAAGAAGTACAGAGTCCAGATAAAGACCCCACCTACAATTAATTAACCTAGATTTTATCAACATCCAAAAGTTTCTCAACAAAAGGTACTATGTAGAATATGAACAGAATGAGCCACAAACTGAGAGAAAAAGCATATATATATATATATATATATATATATATATATATACTCATATATGTGTACATATAGGAGACAAAGGACTAGTTTGAAGATTAAAGATCTCCTGCAACTAAACAATAAAAATAAGGCCCTCAAATGGATGAAACCTTGAATAGGCACTTCACAAGAGAAGATATATAAATGGCCAATAAGCACGTGAGAAATGTACTCAACACCACTCATCATTAGGAAAATGCAAATTAAAATGCAATGAGATACCACAAAACATCCATTAAAGCAGACAAAATTAAAAAGACAATTGACACTACACGTTCCTTAAGATGTGGAGCCACTAGAACTCTAATACATTGCTGCTGAGAATGTAAAATAGTACCACCACTTTAGCAAAAGATTTGACTCTTTCTTATTAAGTTAAATACACACGTATACTTTATCTCAGCAATTCTACTTTTAGGTATTTGCCAAAGAGAAGTGAAAACATATTATAAAAAAGGCCAATAGAAAAATATTTAGAGCCTTATTCATAATAGCCCCAAACTAGAAATTACCTCAAAGTCCATTGACAGGAGAATAGATTTTAAAAGTATAGTAGATTGATACAGCAGTATGATATTCGACAACAAAATAGAATGAATTATTGATACATGAACAACATGTATATACATATTATGTGCATATATATTATGCTAATACATATTATGCTAATACATATTATGCTAATACATATTATGCTAAACAAACTGAGCCAGACTCAAAAGGATCTGGAACATATGTTCCACAGTATGTTCATACTATATGTTATATAGAACTATATGATGTTCTGGAACAAACAGGACTGTTTTATGGTGAAAAAAATAAAAAGTTTATTGCATAAGTAGAGCAACTAGAAAAAACTATGAAAGAACTGTCCTGTGTGATTGGAAATGTTCTATAGCTTTATAGTGGTACCCAGGTGTATCCATTTGCCAAAATTAATCAAGTTGTTTACTTAAGATTTGTACATTTCAATGTATATAAATATTATCTAAAAAAAAAAACAAACCCTATAAACTAACAAGTGAAAAATGCTTAGGATCTATACAATTCCAAATAACTCTCAGACACTTAATCTTCACAGGTCATAGTATCCTAATTAATATAGACTGACCTAAGATGGTTACTCCAGAATCTCTGGACCAAATTTTTAAAAAATGGTTGGACAACCTTTAATCTATACAAAAACAGTTTTTGAAGTGGACCAGCTGTTTGTACTCAGTGACCTGAGTGTGTATGAGTAGTCCCAAGAAAACCTATTTCTCAGCATAAAAATATATTTCCTTCTTGGAATATGATGGTGAGGAAGGGAGTAAGTTCAAATGCAAGCTTAGAATGGCAGTGAAAAATTGTGGTTACATCATGTGATAAATCCATAACTTCTTGGACTGAAAACAGTAGATATGGAAAACCATTTTTACACCAAAAAAGTTAATTTTTACTACAGATTAATTCCTCCTACTATCCTCCACTTCTCTCTATAGAAGAGAAGTGGATACTTGAGGAATTAGCCCAAATAAAGTAGGGAAGAATTTCTCATGTCTCCAAAATCAGCTAGGGATTTTCTGTGCTTTTATAAAGGATGAAGACTAAATTTCCATTTATCATATAGAAGATGATCATTGAGGATGGATAGTGCTAAAAATTAAGAAATTAATGAAAAACATTAAACAATAAAGAAATGCAAGGGTGCCAAGTACTTTCCATAGCAAAATAAAACAGGGATATATGTATGTATGTGTATATATACACATACTTTAATTCTTTATAATTTGGTTTTATGTACATCATGGCTATTTTTAATATTTGTCTAGTAGTTTTCACCTCAATTTCATCTTCAATCTACATCTATATCTTTTCTTCAATCCTCCTCATCTTTGACCCAACCATCTTTTCTGACACTCTGCTCAATGCTTTGGGTAGATATTTTTCTCTGAAGGTTCCTAAATACTCAGAAGACCCTGCATTTATGAGATGACCCAGAAAGCTTATGGATGACAAAATTGAAGAGTAAGCATTTAGTCAGAGACAATAGATCCCACTCTGGTCCTGAAAAAGAATAAGTAAATCTGCAAGAAATTACACGCCTAAGAGACAGAAAGCAAGCCATTTTTTAAAAAAACATTGGCCCTTTTGAAATATTGGGTTTAGTTTACACAAATTTATTTGATAAAAGGAAGATAGGGCCAATTTTTCTTTCTTCTAAACCAAATGAATGAATCAAATTATATCAATAGTGATTTCATTCTTTACACCATCCATTTATGTCTTCTTGAGCAATCCAAAATAATAGAGGGAAGAATAGGGGTTTTCTAGACAGAGTGATCTGACAGAATTTTTACTCTGCCATGTTGGGAAAGTTATTTAATCTTAATAAGCTCCAGTTACCTTGCCTGTAATTAGGGTAATGATGACCTCTAGGATTTTTAAGTATTATTTATATTTATTAAATATTTATAAAAAGTATACATACAATTGTTTTATATACATACACACACACACATATGACACTTGAATGTAGGTCACATGCTTTGCACAGACAAGGCACTAGATAAACTGAGATGTTTTTTCAGTCTTATTCCCGAATCAAGTGACAATTTGTTCACTACAGTCTTGTCCTCAAGTCATTAGAACTGCTATTCTTCATGTCACGTGGCCCTTAGGATCTATGTATGATTGAATGAGAAGACACAAATGACCACCTCCTGCATTAAAATTCTAAGCTCGCCACTTGGAGTACTTAAAAAACATTATTCCTGGTTATTTAGTTAGAAAGGGAATACAGACATCAGAGACTATCACTGTATATTATTTTAGTAGTCACTATAAAAACAATTATTCTTCATTTTACATCAATTCAGACAGAAATATTCTTCATAAAATATGCACATATCAAAGACGACTACCTTGGACAGAAGACCAAGCTATTGATATAGATACATCGAATGCTTTTTAAAAGATGTTATATAATTTTTTAAAAGCCTTCTTTGATTAAAGAAAATATCGTAAGTAAATTAGAAAATCATCAAATAAATTAAAAAGCTCATTTTCTTTCACAATAAATGAACTAAACATTTTTAAAAGGAGAGACAAAAATCCCTTATGATAATGAAACTAAAAAGTGAGGTTTTGACTATGACTCATCTTCTAGAAACCTAAGTTAAAAATATTTCGGGCATATATTTAAAATGATGATGTGGTTCAGTCTTTAAATGAAAAAAAAGTCAACCATTTATCTTGCTGTATTTTCATATATGAAAGGCAACTAAAATGTAATTTATGATTCAGAAGTATGGGTGCTGAGACATTACTTGTCACTTAAAAAATTTTAAACATTTTTATAGTTTTTTTCTTCCTATCATAAATTTTTAAAAACCTGATAATAATGGACAGGAGTCACCATAACAACAATTTACTAGCTAAATTGAATCAGTGTATGTACTTTAATTAATTATACTAAAATAGTTTTTTATTTCTTAACATGAGCATATCATTCATAATAATATTTGGAAATTTAAATTTTTAAATTTCAAAAATTTAGTCCAATGAATAAATATACCATTAATATGAAAATAACTCCATGCACAAGCAACTTAATTTCACTTTATCTAATTTTTATATTAATATTTCATTAAAGTTCTGACTGAAAGAGGGACTTACAGTGCCTACAACATAATTGGTGAACACACAAAATAATTTAAAATATTCCCTAAGCATTAATTTCATACAGTTGTGTAATATTTTAATGACAATTCTGAACATTCTAAGCAGATGTTGGTAAGAAAACAAAAGTCAATATGCCATGTGGTTAATTTTTTAGTAGTTTATTTTGACAGAAACATTTCAGTGCATATATGGAGTTGATTTTAAAGACTAACAATCTACTTTTTATTTTTTTTAACTTTGGAAATATTTTTCATTGTATAAATTACAGATGTACAAATGACGTTTTGAAATACACATACATAGTGAAGTGTGACAATCTACTTTTAACATCTACTTTTAATCTTTATTTATAATCAAATATGGTTAATTTAGCCAGTTGGCTCTTGAGAGTACCTCCAGTAATGAAAAATGATCAAAAGCCAATATATCTTGATTGCAATAGCCTGTACCTTTATTGTCTGTCCAGATTTTTTTTTCACATCAGGTCTGTAACGAAAAGCTAAGTCACAACAGTGGTATTAGAAGACACACAATGGGGTCACTGTTCCCTGGAACATATCAAAATTTCAATAACTCATAAGGTAATTTGAGGGCTTCCATTATGTAATCCTTCAACAAACAATTAAATTCTATAGATTTGTTTCATTTAACAGTCCAGCCAAGGTATACATAATATACATAACCCATAAAATAAATTAACAGTGAATCAAAGCATATGTTTAAAGTCCTTGATTCATGAAGAAACCAGTTGGAAAACGTTTAAGCCCAAATTAACGTCAAATATTTATATTGTTGGGTTTGGCAGCAGGGGTGCGTTCTCAAGAGAGACAACACATTCCAAATGGTGTGTTCTATTCTCCTCTCAACCCCATTCATAAAATGTCTGTTACGCAATGGGATCACTACTAGGTTAATGAACACAGGCTGGTGTTTAGCGTTAACTAGTACGTAGAAAGGAGAACCACCAGTCATCTTTACTCAAACACAAAACTTAAGAGAGATGCTTAGGCAGAGGACTTTTGCACCGGACTCATTTGCGTTTCTGGAAGGAAGCAAACCTAAGAATGTGACTGAAACGGGTAGTCCAAACGCACAACAAACGGGCACGTACCGGGCAGCTTGTAGTTCTCTGAAACGTAGTACACCGATTGTGCGGGCAGTGATAAATGGCTGGCATAGCTCTGGGATAAGCCAAGTCCCAGCGTGTCTGCTATTTTCTGCTGATACCGGGACCCTCATTGAAGAAAAGGGACTTGGGAACCCGAGCATTGGCTTTCCCTTTCTTAATGCGCCCTTAACCAAGCGGAATTAGCCCTAACCCGACTCCAGTAAAGAGCTGGCAACCTCAAACCCTGACTGATCTGCCTTAGATCCGTGAGTTTGCCCTGGCATCACAAACCGCGGAAGCCAAGAGGGAAGAGCAATGCCAACACGAGATCGCTTGTTCCTCTGACTTTTGTTTGCTCGGGTTCTCATTTTAGACAGCCACTCTTACCCCTCCCCGAGGAGCCCGGAAAGATAATGAATACCCCTATCCCTCATCAAGACAGCCCCAATCACAGCCACCTGGAGCGTAGAGGAACCCGACTCGGTCCCTAGGATCTAGTCACAGAGTCGCATCTCCGCGGTGGCCGCCTAGACCTTCCCTTAAGTCGGGCACAGTTTGTGCCCAGAAAGAGGGGAAAGCATCTCTTTCGATTCCTCCCGAGGCCACTCTTTATTTACAGACCCACCTGCATGGGCGCTTCGTGTCTCATTGTTGGCAAATGTCCTTTCTCTCCGGATAGGACAGAGCTGGCCCGGGCGCCCGGTCAAGCGTGCACAGCCCGCGCGCTCCTCGCTCCACACTCTGCACTCTCGGGGTTCGCTAACCGGCTCCAACATCAGCACCGGAGCTGTCCTCTCCTGGCGCCGCACACGCGTACTGGCTGGGCGCCCCGTGCGCTCCTGGGAGTTGTAGTCTCGCCCTGCAGGGCTTCCCGGCGAACGGGCGAGCTACGAACTACATCTCCCGGCAAGCAAACAAGCGCTTAGACCCGCTCGCTCCGCCAGTCGGACTCGGCCGCCGAGCCTCCCTTCTCTTTTCGAAAAGCTCCTGGCTGTTACCTCTCTCTGCCGCCCCTGCCCTTTTGCTCGCAGGGGGCAAGCGAGAGTGACCCCGGCTTATCTCAGCTGGAGACTTTTCTTTGCTAACTGTCGCCTTCAGGAGCAGACTGTGGTTTCCCGGCTAAGAAACGCATTACCTTGTGCTGATTTCCAATACAAACGAAGCCGGAGCTGCGTTCTGGGACTGTCTGCCTTACCCCTCCCCATCCCGAATCGGGAAAGTTTATACATTTTCCATAGGCACAGTGGGATGATTTGACAATCTCATTCACCAAACCCAGGGGAGAAAGACGGCGAATGGCACATACATGAGGAAAGTGGTTAATGCGCATAATTGCATAGAGAAGGCGCGGGCGCGCACACACACACAACCCCACACGCCCAAGTGCGTGAAAGCGAGATTTCTCGCTGAGCACGCTGAGGAACTCCCTTCCCCTGCTTACCTTTCCATACAGCTCCATTGCAACTCGAGGTTCGGAAATTCTCAAGTCCCCTAGCTACAAAGGAGGTTAAGGGTCTTACGTAGCAAGCGGGGCTAAACCGGAAAGGCACAACACAATAGAAGGGGTAAGGGTGGCGGCTGGCTGAAAGAAAAACGAGGGACGTGGGGAGGACAGCTGATTTAGATGGATAGCTTCTTTCCTCTGGAGGGGGGAAGCGTGGAGTCTCCAAGTGGCAGCTGCAGAGAAAGGGCTGAGAGTCTCTTAGGAAGTGCCAGGGGCGCGATTGCGCCGGGCAGCCCCTCCCCGGCCCTCCCCCAGGCACCTTCCACCGTCATTAGCGCGCACACATAGCCCCCGCTGGCCGCGGGCTGGAGAGCTGATAGGACACTGGGTTATTTACCCAGCGCAAGTCACATAAAATGAACACATTCATCACCGAAGCCCAGAAGCACCGTCAGAGAATGAGATGGGAGACCTCTATTAAGTTATCCTGTCCTTTCTTTAACACAGACTCATTCCTTATATTACAATCGTACTCCTCCCAGACTAGCTCAAAAAAATGGTCTTTGAAATCTCGGAACTGTACTTTTGTTACCCTGATCTTTCCCCCTCAGTTGACTAATATGTATGACTACACTAATATGTATGTCCTCTGTACCTATCTGTAGACAGCTCTCTCCGCTTAAGAGTAAACGTTGATCATCCAGCAATGAGCCTTCTGGCCTTGGCACGAAGTCAAAATTACTACACTGGAGGCAGAGTGGAAAAGGAATGATCGTGATATTGGTATATAAGGAATAACTTGGATCAGCTTTAAATTTCATTGCATTAGACAAAGCAGAACAGAGGTTCTGAAACTTAAAATGTGCTTGGACGGGGATTAAAACTCATGTTCTCAAGCCATGTGTGGAGATTCTGATTCATTAGATCTGAAGAGAGGTCTGGGAATTAGCCTTTTAAACACTTCAGTAATTCTGATGCAAGTGGTTCCTTTGCCATAATTTGAGAAACACTACCTTAAAATAATTTATATATAAGACTTTTTTAAAAATACAAACCTTGAAAATTTCACAGTATGGACTCAATAATGCAACAGTTATGTATTGAAAACCTACCATATTCATAGTGTCCAATTAATTTTAGATTTTGTTTAATTAACAAATCTACAATCTGTCTTCTAACCTTGAAACTAGTGAGAATGTAATATGATATCGCCTAGGTAAATAGTTTTTATAATTATTCAGAAAATACATTTAAGCCAGGCACCATGGCACCTAGCTACTGAGAAGGCTGAGGATAGAGGATCACTTGAGCCCAGGAGTTTGAGGCCAGCCTGGGCAACATAGCAAGACATCTATCTCAAAAAAATAAAAAAGAAAGAAAATACATTTAAAAATGCTCACCTCATCGTTGAGTCATGTGATACAGAAATTTCATTTAAATTAGCTAAAAAATAAAATTAAAAGGTAAAAGGTAATCAATATCAATGTGTCATATTAGCAGCTAATTAAAGAACAAGTTCTGCAATTTTTTAAATTAGATGTATGTAAAAGTGCATATCTTTATAAATTGTTTTAAAGATAAATACTAACAAAATAATACTGACACTTAAATGTATAAAGTTGTTTGGCATTTAATAATATTTGCACAGCTTAGAGCCTGATTTTCCACAGAATAATTTCCTGTAATTTTTGTACTATCATCATTCTCTAGAATTCTCCAAATTCAGAGTCTGATATAGAACATATTTAAACATTATAAATATTTAACTTACAAATTTGCTGTTCTTTAAAAAGTTCATCCCTTCTTAACATTTTGCTAAAATGGCATACATCCTCAGACGTCTTACAGGCGTCCTCAAACTACCACCCCAGGGCCACATGTGGGTGTTTTTGCCCATTTGTTTTTTTACTTCAAAATAAGATATGTGCAATGTGCATAGGAATTTGTTCATAGCTTTTTAAACTATACTGTCTGAGGGACAGTGAACTGGCCCCCTGTTTAAAAAGTTTGAGGACCCCTGGCTTAGTATGTTATTTGTGGAAGAACCTACAAAATTTTAGTTTAAAAAACTAGAGCTGTGAAAGATTTGGGGGAACTTAATTCTGTTCTGTTCATAATGTCTTAGTTGAGTATTTAAATGGGTAGAAAGAGGAAAAAAATCTAGTCAGAAGCCAGCTAAACAAACAAAAGTATAAGCTGACTATCTCCCTAAAGTTAGAGCAGGATTATTTTAGCTTTGCTTGAAATCAGGCCACCATCTATGAATTTCATTTCCAAGGTCAACGAATGGCTGCTGTAGTTCCAGATCTTTCATCTACATTCCAGCCAGCAGGAAAGAGGAAAGGATGAAGAAAGGCATTTCTCTATCCCTTTATGTAAGCCACTGCTCTTATATTCCAGTGCCTAGGAGGTAATCTATGACCATACCTATTGCAAGGGATGCTAAGAAATACAGTCTTTATTATGAATAGATATGTACTCAGCTGAAAATCAGGAATTCTGACATAAAGGGAGAAAGGAAGAAAAAGTTTGGGGAGACACCTGGGAGTTCGTAACAAAATATCAGAGAGACTGATGTTTTTCCCCTTTGCAATTGTAGTGAAATGTAAATATTCAATTATTTTAAAAATATCTATTCCCAAGGATATTTGTAATTTAACAGCAATCAAAGTCTTAAAATCAAGGGGTCACCAAAAAGTTAGAATATTATGACTCTCATTGAAGAAATAGGGAAAAAGGGAAGCCTTCTCCACTTACATGTGAATCTGGGGTTAGGAGTTGATATTAAAAGACTTAAAAACACAGAATACATTTAATAGGAGAAAAAGGGGCCACCAGGGAATGTCACAGAATATGTGGCATGAACACCTTAGCATATTAGAACATAGGGCAGTCCCAAAGGTCCTAAGGTTCAGAGAAGTTGAGTGACCTCCTGAGGGTCACATAGACCTGGGGAGACATAGCTGGGATGAGAACTCTTAAATTTTTGCCTTTACGTCTACTTTTCTTTTCACTGCCCCACATAGCTATTCATTATTAATTGGCTTTTTGCTACCCTGCATTTAGCTAATATTTCCTAGTATTCACTTTGTTGTTTGTATATATTTGCTTCACCTATTGTCGCCTTTGCTATCAGCACATGTCTTTGTCAGCTTTATTTGTTTCATTTGGTTATTTGGCTTTAACAGAGCCAAGAACAAGGATAATTGAGTATTAATTAATAATGATGAGGTTAGTTAAATAAAAAATAGCAATAGATATTCTGTTTTCACCACTGTCACTATCTTTCTACTAAGCTGAAAAATAAAATTACTGAGTCTTAGCATAAGGGATAAGGATGCCCCTGAGGATTTATTTTTTCCCTCATGCAAGCCTTACTGAAAGCCACAGTTCAAGGATGTGGCTGGGTATCTAATCTTAGATATTTCTGGGACCATCTCCAATCGAGTGGGAGGTTTTTCTAGCCTGACCCCATTACCTTTGTCTGACTCACTATATTGGGATTGGCTTTGCTTTCAACTTTGTGCAGAATCCATACCAGGAACTTCTATTGATTGTCTCAGGTTCCCTTTGGAAGAAATTAAATATTCTCATGGGAGTACTGAGTTTTAAAAATTAAATGGAAAAATTATTTTAACTCATTCTTGCTTATGATGTTTCCAAGATTACAAATAATCAATATAATTAAGGTGCTTTGTAAAAAATAAGTAAGTGCACTCAGACTGCATAGAAAAGAAAATGATTCTTTCTTTCTATAACATAAATATGATACTATTAATGATAGCTACCCTTTCTTTAACACCTCCACTGTGGTAGGTACTTTGTCTATATTATCCCATTTAATCCTCAATAATATCCCAAGGTAGTATTGTTGATCTCATTTAACAAAGAAGAAAACTAATAGAGAGGTTAAGAAGAGGTTAAATAATTTGCCCATGGGATCCTACATAGTAAGATGCTGGGCCAAGATTTAAAGCCCAGGGTTATCTGATTTCAAAACTCAGACTCCTACCCATAGCTTTTCTCATGAAAGGTAAAGTTGATTAAAAATAACTATTTTATAATCACTTACAAAGAAGTTTTACTGGAGTTGTTGTTGTTGACCTTGCTTGGAAATAAGGATACTACACATAGCTCTCTCACGGAATTATAGGGTTACTTATATCTTTTACCTTTTAAAACATTTTAATGTTTTGCTTGCATCTTTTAAAATAACACTTTTATTTGAAAACTGTCGATAATTTCAGATAAATATCAATTTATATGATTCACTAGCAATTTTATTAAGGAGCTTTGTATCAAATTTGGATCTTTTGGTTTAAGTGCACATACTAAATTTCTAGTTCATAGAAGATAGTTTTGGAAACAAACAGATTATAATTATGCAAATTATGAGAAAAACAGAGGAGTACTAAACAAAGATCCTCACATTTTATATAAAGTACTAATTCATGCTGGTATACTTGGGCCAGGGTCATGTGCCCTACATCTTTATTAAACCATGATATATCTCCCAAGAGACAGCTATCATTATCTTTTAAAAAATCATTACTTTTTTGTAATTGATACCTGACTTAACTATTTGGAGTTTAGTCATTAAACCCTCCCACTCTCAGCCTTTGACTTGTCGAAAGAGAGGCAATTCAGCATACTGGCTCTGAGAACAGAGAGTGGCCCTAGGCAGCATATCTCAGAAGACCTGCAATAGGGGAGAGATGACACAGCAAGATGGGGGACCATGCTGTTGGCACCCAGCCAGAGTACAAGTGACGGTTAGCCTGCATGCCTTCTGCAGCACGGGTGCCCGGAGTTGCCTATCTATAGCTCTAAGCTAAGCTTACCTCCTAGAGCCAAGTCTAGCTAGGAGAAAGAATTAGGTTTATAATAAACATATATGTCCTGAACTTCCACAGCATGTAAAAGAGACCAGTACACTAAAAAGGGATCTTACAGATAATGTAGCCATACCCTTCCATTTTATGAGTACAAAATTAACCCCCAGAAAAGTGAAACGGCCTGCATAAAACCTCACAGGTCATCCGACAGAGTTACAAACATTGGAGAAAAGACAGCTATTCTAAAGTATATTGAAATTTATTAATGTAATCAAATGTTACATGTATCAATACTTTTCATTAAATTATATTTAGGTTTAGCTATTATAATATAAAATGAAGAGTCAAAAAGGATAAGCCCATCCTGAAGGGGGCTGCAAACTAGTTCTGGAGACCAGATACATAAATAGGTAACAGATAAAAATACAAGGCATGAGTGGCAGAGGTAATACAAAGCGGTGCCTGATTAGCTGCCTGCCCACTCTTACCAGTAACTGCTTTAAAGAGAGAGTAATCAGTGCAATGATATTCTACAAGGAAGTAAATTATACCTCTAGATACCTTTAAGAAGGTCATCCAATTATAAATGTAGAATGAAAGACATTGACTAGTAGACCTTGAAAGTCACTTAAAGATTATTTGGTTCTTCTTTCTTAGTTTGCAGATAAAGAAATGAAAACCCAAAGATGAGTAATGACTCACCCAATTTCACACTAATTAGGTAACAGAGCCAGGACTCATACACACTTTATGTGACTTCAAGTCCAGAATTCTTTGTAAATACACAATATTTTAACAGTCACTACTTTGGACTTGAACACTTATTTGCTATCTCATAACTTGACCATACTTTTGCTCAAAAATCATGAAATTACCACATATTGAATTAGAAGTCAAAAACCTCATTCAGAAAGATAAGTGATCTGATCATTTTCGCTTCTTCGCTGATTGAGAAACAGGGTATAGGATCTTATAATACTCTCTAAGAGTATTATACTTTCTCCTTCAGATAAGGGGTTAAAAATATTTTAAATATTGTTATCTAAAAATTTTGACAAATTAAGCTACAGAACCAAAGTTTTATTATTTTTCTAATTAAATTTGCCCCTAGTTCCCATATGTTAAGATGGTCATAAAATCCAATATCCAATGATTTGGCAGAAACAGCATAGAAGTTCTCCCTTCTTCCCCCTTAGATCACATAGGAAACCTAAAGCATAGTATGGACAGGAAAATGGTGGACACTGGGCATCTCCGGGACCTTTGATGGTAACTAATATTGCTCTTTTCAAGTCAATATGGCCCATTTTCAGGCAGGTAGCTCCATTTTCCCCATGCTAAGCTAAGCCACAGAGATCCTGATCAAAGTCCCAAAGTCACAGGCACATAGTGTATCAATTAGTTTTGCTGTGCAATAAACAACCTTAAAACTTAGTGATTTAAACAACAACCATTTGTAGTTCATGACTCTGTGGGTTGACAATTGTGTCTGGGCTTTGCTAAGCAGTTTTTGTCTTTTTTTTTTTGGTCTTGATTTGGTCATGTATGCCCCTGCGGTCAGCTACAAGTCAGCTACAAGTCAGCAAAGGCGCTCTGCTTCTTGTAGGTTGTCTGGCTGCTGGTTAGAGGGTGGACAGGGACAGGGTCACATGTCTCTGATCTTCCAGCAGGCTATCTCAGGTTTATAACACCTAGCAACTTTGTAAGGTTCCAAGAGAAAAAGCAGAAACACATACAAAGGGTTCTTGAAGCCTAGATTCAGAACTGGCATAGCATCATTTCCACTGCTTTATATTGGCCAGAAGAAGTCACTGTTCAGCTCAGATTCAAAAGGCAGAGCAATAGACTCCACTGCTTGAAGGGAGGAACTGCATATTTCAAAAGTACTTGGAAGGAATGGAACATGTGGCCATTGTTGCAACCTACCACACGCAGGCAAGGATCCTCAGGGAGGCCCTACCACTTCGGAGGCTGTGCATTCCCTGAGTCTCTGCCTCTGCTGTTCTGAAGACCATAAATCCCACCCCGTTCCTGGTTTCAGGGCTTCTATCAACCTCACAGGGTACCTCTTCAATCTTCAATCACAGTATCTTTGCTGATCAGTTTTCTCTGAGAAATCCAGTTTAATTATTTACGTGGACCTAAACCTTTAATAACAAAGACATGTTCAGAAAATTCCCTCCAGCATCCCATCAATGGCTGATTTCTTCTCCTTCTGGCTGGCTAAGCACCCCAGAAAGGTAAGAGAAGGGAAGGCTTCCTGGACACAAGGACTCACAGGCCTAGCCACCCCTACTGCTAAGTGAGAACACCTTTTATTCCTCTAAAATCACCCTCAGAAAAAAAGACTCAATCATTTCATAATAGCTATTCTATCACAGTAAATTCTTGGTTAATCTCCTTGTCCCAAAATTGGTAAGAAACTTAAGCTAGAATTATCATCAATCATTTCTAAAACAAATTTTTGTAAGCAATCTTTTGTCCACAAAGGCATTATCAATGTCAGATAAATCTGACCCCTCACAACTTATTTTTTCTTCTGTTTGTTCCTTTAGCCCCTTCATAGTCTGAGTATATATGTGTTCCTAGAAGGAGAGATAGCATATCATTTTTAAGCACGTATTTAACTCTAGTTGAAACAATTATAGTTGAAGTGCACTTTTCTTTATATTGCCATGATTTTTTGGAAGATGCATTTTCTTGATTTTATTTGTTAATGACCCTTACATAAACAATAGTTTTCCTTTAAAATAGCAAAGGCCTTCTTTAAGTAAAAGCTTGTTAAACTATTGAAAGTCACATTTACTACAAATTCCACAGTAGCATAGATGAATCCCATGTCTTTAAGAGGGCCAGAGTAGAAGGAAGAGTGTGAGAGAGACGTGTTTATCTAAGACTTACTTTATGCTAGGGACTGTGCTAGATACTTCACGTAGTAAAGATTAATGTTTACACTAGCAAGAGGTAAATATGATTGTCTTCTGTATTGACAGGAAAAGAGGCATGGTCAAATGGGGTAATTTGTAGAGAATTTAATAAAGGGACTATTTACAGAACCGTGGACAGTGTTAGTGGAAACCAACAGAGGCAGAGCACAGTGCCCTGGGAATATAAGCAGTAGGGAACCAGTGAAAAGTTCTAGCCAGAAGGGTCAAGGCCTAGGAAAAGAGCATTGACTGGAACCAGGAGAAGTTGCTGCTGAAAATGGAGTCCATAGCGGAAGGAAATAACCAACCCTTCCACCCTCTGCCTCATGCCAGCTCCCCACTGGCTGAATCCAATCAGAATGCAGAGCCTGGAGCCTGTGATGCAGTCCAGGCACTCAGCCTCCTAAGGCGGAGCCCACTGGAGAAGGGTGCAGAAGAGAACAGGAAATATCAGTACAACCCTCTTGTCCCACTATGTTAAAGATGAGCAAATTGAGAGCCAGAAGAAATAACTTTTGTAGGTCACAGAGTGAGAGATGGGTACTTTTTTATCATCACATTTTAGCTGGACCCTTGAGTTACCTCTAAACACCATTTCTCTTTCATCTGCTTTGATTACTGTTTCCTAATTGAATAATTCCACTACCAAGTTTTTCAGTTAATCAAGTCAACAAATATTTATTAATTGACCAATATATACTACAGCTGTTCACTGATACTGTACAGGATACAACTGATATATATGGCATAGTCTGTACCTTTAAGTGCTTACAAGCTCTTTTTTTTTCCTAAGGCTGTATATGCTACAGGAGACCCGGGATCATTTCTGAGTTGTTCACCACTTTTTAATCAGTACCTTGAAGAGTACCTAACACATAGTAGGTGTTCAACACATATTGATAAATTAATGAATGATAGAGACATAAAATATGGGAATCAAATATGACGAAGCTTATAAATATGTGACATGCATGGTAAAGGGTTAAGAGTCTTGAGAGGATGAAGATCAGGAATAATTACCAAAGACAAAGGAAGTGTTGTCAAAAATGGAGGCATCCAGAAGAGCTTTGTAGGATGAATGGAACTTAAAAGATATATTTGTATATGAGAAGAGCATTCCAGTTTGTAAGGCTCAAGAGGGGAAATGGCTCAAGTGACTATATTTTTCCCACAGGAAATCAAGGCAAACATGATAAAGGGAAACGTTTGTTCTGGAGGAAATGACTATGCCCCTTCCGGTGCCTTCACTGGTCCCTCCTTCATTCCCTCTCCTCCTCCCACTATGGACTGCCTCCTTCCCACAGCAATGTCTGCAGTTCTAGGTAATATTATATTCAGGAAAACCTACCTGTCTAACTGCCCCTCTCAGCATAAGGCTTTGTTTGGCGGCGTTTAGCACTAAAATAAGAATTTGTTTGTTTTAAGATCTCAGTCTAGCTGTCACTCCCCTGGACTCTAGGTGTATTCCATTCTGTGTTCCTATAATGCTCAGAGCTTCTGCAATGACAACACTTATTGGGGTGTACTGAGGTGGTTTGTATTTTAGCCTCTCTCCCCATGGTAACAGGCAAGAGATCTGAGACTATCTCACCATTGCCATGTGATGTACGAACAACTGTGTTACCAATAAGCCATAAGATAGGAAGGATTTTAAGTCATTTTATAAATATGACTCTACGTATCTCTTCTCAAATGCTGTATTTCAAGCTGATGAAGATTTTTTTTGGTGAAGGGGTTTTTGGAACCTTGAAAATTACGTTGAAGTTAAAACTAGCTAACTTGGTTTGGGAAATAGGATAACCAACCAACCATCTTGATTTAACAAGGCCTGAGGAGTTTTGGGAATCAGGATTTTCAGTGTTAAATCCTGGAAAGTATGAGGCCAACCAGGGCAAGTTGATCCTACCCTATAAGAAAATGAAAAACAAATAATAATAAGCTTCCTCTATGCACTATGCTATACCTGTAAATATTAGCCAAGGTTATTATGCCACAAAATGTACTTTCTGATCTCACATTTTCATCCCTTGGCTAATGGAACATCCTGTCCTGGTAGGAAAGCACTCGCCCTGTGAATAGTAGCCAGTCGAGGTGGAGAATTCTTAGACTTTGTCAATTTATGTTGCTTTCGGCATACCACAATAATTGGTTCTCTCCAAGTCAACCTTTATGCCTGTGATATAACTGACTGCAAGAACTTTCAAGTAAGGAAGCTTTCCCTTTAGATGTTTCATTACAGATGGATTCATACGAAGTGTTTTTGTGGGTGGCAGTTGTTGGTTCTTAACCCTCAGAAGCTACTTGATTGAGAATTACTTTCATCCCTCAAGAGGAGATACTGGGTTAAAGCATAGTATTCAGACCCAAGCACTTCAGCACTATTTGAATTGAACCAAAATGAATTGAATTTTTGTTCAACTCACTCCATCTACTTATTGTGTTTCTTGTTTTTGTGTCTAGAAAAAGGGGTTGGTGGGTGATACAACAATGATAAAAAGTGATACAAGATTTTAAGGAATTGATTTTCTTATTCAGCCAATGAAGTGGATGGACTATATAATAGAATGTTGGAAGTACTTTCCAGTCTAACATGCAAAGCCAGGAGGGTGGCAGCTACTTGGTTATTTCATTAGCTTGAAATCCAAGAAATGATTATAAATTTCATTCATGCAGCACAAATGATTTTCTGGAGCATGGGGATAAGGATACACAAGAAAAAGTTTTGCCATCTGTGAACTTAACGTTTTATCTGCTCACAAATAATTGAGGCTCAGACTGCTCATTTACAAGTTGCCTCATTGTTATGGGTCACAAGTATAACTCAGAAAGAGGCAAATCTAAGTCAATCTTTTTAGGCAGAAGTCTACCAGTGCGCTTAATAGCTGGCTTTTCAGGAGAGTTTGCTAAGCTTTTTACATGTGCCTATTTATCATTTTCTTCTCACATAAAATCCACAAGGTCGATATTTAATGGTCCTTATGTATAGGTGAGAAAATCAAGAGCTAAGTGCTTATTCACCATAACACAGGCCTTGTATAGGGGTGAACTAGTATCCCCACCCCGTTATAAAGAGACATAGTCTGCAGGATAGTTTCTGAAGCTCTTAGATGATTCCTTGTAACATCAGAGAGATAGGTTTAGCACTTTGTTCTGGAACTTTAGAATTTGTCAGTTTCTGAATTTTTACAAAATTACCCCCAAATCAGTGCAAAAATTGCCAATTGTTTTAATTAAGCTCATACTCAGAAATGAAATCTAATAGAGTTTTCCTGCCCAAGAACCTCAATTCTACCTTCCACAACATAAATTTTGAATTAAAAAATAATCAATGAAAAGATAATGAAAATAGAAATTTAATGTCAGATAAGTGTTTTAATGGAGAAAATATTCATTTATTTATTTAGAAAGTTAATATTTTCTGAGATTTCTTAGGTTCATGGTCTTATATACAGAGCCCATATATTCCATTCATTTTTTATGTTTCTTTATTTCTGTTTTTTATTTGTTCGTTTGTTTTGATTTTTTCAGAGACAAGGTCTCATTCTGTCAGGCTAGAGTACAGTGGCATGATCACAGCTCGCTGCAACCTCGAACTCCTGGGCTCAAACAATCCTCCCCCCCTTAGCCTTCCATGTAGCTGGGACTATAACCCACCACACTTGGATAATTATTTTCTTTTTTGTAAAGATGGAGTCTCACTGTGTTGCTCAGGCTGGTCTTAAACTCCTGGCCTCAAGTGATCTTTCTGCCTCTATCTCTGAAAGTGCTGGGATTATAAGTGTGAACCACCACACCTGGCTTTGTATTATGGCTAAATAAAATACTTTCCTTTTAATCATTATGTAACATTGCATTCAAATCATTTCAAAATGAAATATGTATCATAAAACTTCAGGAAAAAAGGTAAAGTAATAAAGTAACAATTCCTTACATATTTGTAATAACTGTGATATAAATATTATAATTTTCATTTTATAGATGAGGAAACAAAACCGAAGATCAAGTGAATTTCTTAGGGTCACATGGCAAGCAAATGAAAGACTCCAAACTGGAACCCAGTTTCCTAGCCATGCAAGAAAATATTAATACAAGGTGATTCCCTGGGTCAGCACTGTAGCACTTGCATTGCTACGGGAACTTAGCATTTAGAATCTTAGAGAAATAAATGTCACCACTAAATAGGAAGTCACGCATGTAACCTGGAGCATTCTCCCTGAGGCTTTTTCCTTAGTAACATCAGCCTTCTCTCGTCAATCCTAAATCTGCACGTTGTTTTCATGATGCTGAAATTATCCTTGGTTGATTTAGTTCATCTGGATAAGAAAAAAAATATTTGTCATGAAGAATTTTTAAATAGAGTGATATGGCTTGTGGCAGAATGATTAAAATAGAATTACAATTGTTAATATTAATAAAATAATAATAATACCCTCTTATTATGGGGGTATTTGCTATTTGTGAATCACTTTCATATTGATTAGGTCATACATCTCCAAACAAACTTTGAGGTGAAAGATATGCTGTTTTAAATTATATTTTGTACTTCCATTGTTGGGAGGAGGCCAATGAGACATGTATAGGAAGATTCTTCCTGTAATAATTCATAAATTTATATATATAAATATGCAAAGGTGTTTCAGTATTACTGTATTTACCTCTGAATTATCATGCTGTTTCTCATTAATTCCCTTGTAACTGATTATTATAATCCTGGTGATAAAATTTAGTAACTTAAATGTTTTAAAATAATATCCCCATACTTGAACTTTATGGTACTAAGAGAGTCTGGAACTAAAGTAGAAAAAAAATCACTAGGTTAACATAAATTTATTGCTTTGTTTTCAGAAGGAACTATACATCTTCTGACAAAAAGTTAGTGAATTCCTAGAAAAATCATGACTCTTGTTGTGGATAGTCAAAGACCCAGTTTCATATTCAGACAAACCAATATAAAGAAACCAAAATATCCCTGAAGTCATAGATCAAAAAATTTCCTAAGTAGTTACTATGAGTCTGCAGGTATTGGAAAGCTGATTCTATAGCATCAAAAGGCCTGAATGCAAGTCCAGCTACTCCATTTAAAGAGCAAGAAATGTTGATTAGTCTCTTAGCTTCTGTAAGCTTTTATTTTTCTTCTTTAATACAGGGTCAACCATAGCATGCGAGCTGATTTTGAATTTATGTCCACTGTAAGGAGCTATACTATTAATAATATTAATAATAGGATTGACGGTCAAAGGGTCTGGTATGGAGCTGAGTTAGTTTGGACAAGTTACTGAACTTCTCTAAGCCTCAATGAGCTTGTATGTAAAATCGGAATGATGCTAATAGCTTCTCAGCCTACCACAGCATATGTGTGCAGTAACTGTTCAATACACTGCTGTTGAAGAAACTAAATTAACCTACTAGGATTTTTTTAAAAGATGGATTTATAGCATTTTATATTGCATACATATATACTTTCAAATGATCTTGGACTCATTAGAGTAAATGCCTTAAAAGCAGTAAAAGTATACATTTGGGAGTAAACGAAAAAATTTTTCTTCAGCATCAGTGCAATACAAGATCACACAGTATAATAAGTAATTGTGAAGAAATGCTTAATGTAGTCATATTTTCTCTCACTTTATCTAAAAATCAGTCTAAGTTCACTAGTTTTTCTTTTATAAATACATATACACATATAGCAATACTGTGAATACAATGTGATAGTCATCAAAAATAAGCTAGAATATAAAATGTTTTTAACAGTACATATTCTTCAGTTTGATCAGAGGCAGGAAGAAGGAAGGTTAGCGTATTTCATCAGTTCTAAGATGCCATCAATTGAGTGCAAGATAGACCATTCTTTTATTTACTGTTAATAACAAAAGAAAAAATCTCTGCTAAACAACCATGACTTATTATCAACTATAAATTGCATTCCAAGTTCAAATATGTTAAAAGGTAAAAAAAACATAAAAAACTGCATCCCAGAATCAATGAAATGTGACATATTATACTAAATCGTAGTAACCATGTCCCATCAGAGTGATAATTGGGTACCTGCTTCACTTTGTCCTAAGTAGAACAAAAAAGCAAATTGAGTTTCATCAAATTATGTTCATCACATGGTTATTTTTTTCAATAGCGACTATATATATTTTAAGTAATTTCCAAGGGATATATCATTCTATCTTTGAAGTTAGATATAATTGTTGCTAGGCGATAAACTTGCCCACAGCATTGAAGGCACATTTTGTTTCAGGGCGATTAACATGCATTTTCTTTCCTGGGAGGTTGCAAAGAGTAGTGGTCTAAAGCAGAGACTCTACAGCCAGACCAACAAATCTTAGTTCTTTCTTTCTAGCTATAAATTAACTATTCTCTCTGTGCCTTGGTTTCCTCGTCTGGAAAATGGGGATGACAGTACATTATTCACATTATATGATGAATTGATGAGTTTACATGGGTAATGTGCTCAGAAAGTGTCTGATACATAGTATGTACCAATAAATGCCAGCTTTTATTTAGTATCGTTGTTGGTTTTCAGAGAGGTTGAAGAACTTCAAGAAAATAATTTTTCCCTTTTCTGATGTTGCTATTGTAACCTTCACATACACAGACTAGTGAGGAATAACTGGCTTCCTCAAACCTGACCACATAGAACCGCTCCTACCACAGCTAGCTGCTATTGTGCTATTTCCTGCTGGGAATGCAGAAGATGAATTCATTTGACCAAGCCATGATTATGAAAATAGCAGATTATTGTTATTGCCTCCCCCTTAGCTTCTTAAATCTCAATATTTTTGTCACGTTTTCCCAATGTTGGCCAAGCTGCTTTCACTAGAACTGTTACATGAATTATCTACAGCATTACATTTTGCTGTTTACTCTCTAAGTGAAACTTGAGGCACAGGGACAGACTGTTTGACTAATGGTGTGGAACAGCATGAATTCAGGGGACAGAGTGTGGTCTTTGTAATCAGACCACCCAGAGTTGAAATCCTAATGCTATCCATGCACCAGCTTTGCGACCTTGAATAAATTATTTAACTTCTCTGAATCTTGAATTTTGAGGTAACTTTTTTGTTTGTCACAACTTGGAACTTGCAAAAAAATTGCAAGGGGATACCAAAAAAATCTCATGTACTCTTTACCTCAGTGCGCTGATTGTTAACACTTTCACTTTTGCTTTATCATTCTTGGCGTGTGTATATATATATATTCATAAATTTATAGATTATTTTTTCTGAATCTTTTGAAAGTAGATAAGAATAGTCTCTTATATAACAAGAATACATTTATCCAGTTTAGGAAATTTAGCATTGATATAATTCTATTACCTAATTGGCAGACCATATTCAAACTTCACCAATTGTCCTAATAATGTCGTTTGTTGCTCTTTTCCCAGCCCTGAATCCAGTCACAGGATTCACACATTTTATGAGTAGTCATGTCTCTTTCCTCTTTTTCAATCAGACTTTTATTAACTTTTTGAACTTGACATTTTTGAAGAGTACAGGCCAATTATTTTGTCAAATGTCCCTCAGTTTGGGTTTGTCTGAGCTCTACTTATGATTAGATTCAGGTTATGCATTTTGAGCAAGAATACTACCTAGTGATATGTACTCCTGACATCATGTCAAGGGGTGTGTGAAGTCAATTTGTGTCAGTATTGGTGATATTAACTGAACATTGATTAAGGTTTTTACATTTTATAGTTACTGTCTTCCCATTTGTAATTAAAAAGTCGTATGTGGCAATATACTTTTTTTGGCTATGTGGAGATATCTTGTTTCTCATCCAACATTTACCAACTACGTTTACAATCCATTGGTGATTCTTGTTGTATCAATTATAACTATGGCAGCAACAAAATGGTGATTTTTTTTTAAATGATGATTTTTTTTAAAAAATTCATTATTGTTTTTACATTTTTAACTGAATTATATGGTTAAAGAAGAGCTTTCTCTTCTCCCCATTTAGGTATTCATTTATTTAGTATCAGTAGGGACTTAATATTCTTATTTATTCAATAGGCTATAGTTCCTTATCGTCATTATTTACTTTATTATCCTTATCCTAGAATCAATTTTCAAGGCCATAATTTTCAAAGGAAATTCCTAATGAACCCAATGTCAAAAGAAAAGAAGCTTCATCCCACTATACATCACAAACAGGGCTATGTTCTAACCTGAATGGTTACTGAATGCCAAATGAGAGAATCAGTATTTTTGAAGCTGTTCTGGGTTCTCTCTGTGTGTATTTTTTTAAATTAAGGTATAATTTAGAGACAGCAAAAGTCAACTTTTTAGTATACATTTCTGAGACTTCTGACAAATGCATACACTGGTTTATTGTCCAAAAAGTTACCTGATACACTTTTATATTCATCCCACCCTCTCCAACTCATACCCTAGCAAGGAGTGTTTACCATCCCTAAGGTTTTGCTTTTTCCAGAATGTCATTTAAATGGAATCATACAGAATGTAGCCATTTGTGCCTGGCTTCTAACGCTCGGCAGAACACACTTGAGCTTTCATCTCAAGTATTGGTCTAATATGTTCCTTTTTCTTGCTTGGTAGTATTCCATCGTGTGGATGTCTCAGTGTGTTTCTCAAATGTGGGCCCTGATTACTCAATCCTTCATTCCTCTCTTCATTCTTCCTCAATCCTTGCTTCTCTTTTCCTGCTCATTGCCCTCTCCACACTCAAGGAGGTGAACCTCTGCTCTATTTGGGGCAGATTGGAGGATGCTAATTTGATCTTCTTTTGTGGTGTGAGCTTTGTGAATAGAAATATGCTTATACTAAGCCAATTTTTTCTCTCAAAATACAGTTGTGAAGGTTAAAGAGAAGGCTTTGCCTGTTGGTCTCCCAGCTCTGCCACTTACTAGCTGTGAGATCTTAATCACGTTACCTCATCTCTCTGTGCCCGTGTGTCCTTATACTTGGAATGGAGATGAGAACAGTATCTACAGCATTGAGTTATGAGCATTAAGTAAGTTCACAATTGTGCATGGCTCAGAATAATGCTGTAAGCTCTTAAGAAGTGCTAGCTGTTATTATTTAGAGCCATTGTGACACATAGGAGGGCATTTATTTTGATTCAAGATGTAGCATATGCAAAACTTAATTTGAGTTTGGTCTTGCTCTAGAAGGAGAGTGTTCCCATAGTCAGGAAGGTGGATTTGGGCTGAGGGATAAAAGCTAGAAACTCTCTTGGCTAACAGCTATGTGGTTGCCCTATGCGTGGGAATGAAGAATTTCTGTATTCCTCGCCTCATTTGCTAGTAGAAAACTGTCTAACACACACTCATGCACTGTTCCCATCATCCCTGCTCTGAGATAATTAGATTGGCCTGGCTGGTATAAGAGCTGTGTCTGGGTGAATTACGAGTTTAACATTTATCTGACTTACACAGTCCCCTTAGCAATAGAAGCACAGGCTTGCAGGGAAATATTGCTGCCTTAATCCTCGTGTGGGCTCTCAGGCCATTTCACTCCTGCGGACACCTTGCCACCACCCTCAACAACAGTATTCTCTGCACATTTTCAATCATTCCTGGTTGCTCCTGAAAAAGGACAGAAAGAATTACAGGCAAAAAAATAATTTTATTTTCCCCTTGTTCTGACCTCTTTGATCTTGAAATATTGATAAAATAAGTTCTTCCAACCTAGCTTATAGTTCCTGTGCCTCAATAAAAGTTGTGTAAGTCTCGCCTACGGTGCCTGCTTTACTGGAGGATAATCCCTTTGTTCATATTATTCTATAAACCTAGTATTTACTTCATTTATACAATCTTCCTTTGAGATTTTAGAAACACATTTTTTAGATGTGGATCTATATTCCTTGGGCTTCTATTTTTATAAGCAGTCTAAGCTCCAGCAAACCCTGCAGTAATTATAAAATAGTATCAGAATAAATTATCACTGTGTTATAAGCTTCTGATATAAAAAGAAAATCTTTTCAGTTTCAGCCATTTAAATGATAAAGCATTTTTATACAAGTTACATGAGTATAACTTATATTTTAAAAATCCATATAAATAAAATAATTAAATTAAAATTATCTAAAGTACCACCACCTGGAGATAATTCCTTTTTTATTGTTTTTTTTTTTTTAGAATTATCTGTATATCTATCTATATGTGTAAATGAAGAGACTCCTACTTTAACTTCCTATGCCAACAAATAATTTCTACATTCTAATGGCTTCATGATTTTATGCCATCTTTATCATCTACTAAATAATACATACACACACACACACACACACTCTCACACACACACACACACACACACACACACACACACACACACACACACACACACGAGTCCTGTCGGGAAAGTACCCAGCCATTGTTAATATAACAAGAATGGTTAGCACTATATCAATGTAGCCTGGCAGCCAAGGAGAGTGGCCAGAATGACTGAGCAAGTAGAGGAGAATCTGCATCAAATTTTGCGTTAAGCTTAAACATTCCTCGGTGAAAATTATTCAGATGATTCAGAAGGCTTTCGGGGATGATGTAATGAATGCAGTACATAAAAGTGTGGCACAAAGGCTTCAAAGGTGGTCGAGAATCTGTTGAAAATGATCCATGTTCTGGAAGGCCTGCAACAAGCAGAACACCTGAGAATGCTGTACGGGTTAGGTTAAGAGACGCTGGGAGAACTGTGTGAAGTCCCAAGGTGCCTACTTTGAAGGGGACTGAGATGTTATTGTCCTATGTACAATGTCTCTATTTTTCATATTACATGGCTGGATGCTTTTCAGACAGACCTTTCAGACAGATATACATATATCTTTGTATACTTGAATCTGCCTTTTGACATTCTCTGGTCCTTTATCTTGCTGTATATGTCAACACTATTTCCATGATACTTCAGTTTTAGAAACTTTATAGTATTTTTTAATGTTTGATTGAGGAGGTTCCCCTTTATTGCTCATTTTTAAAATTTTGAACTAGAGTATTATTATTTGACAACTATCTACTTTTAGAAGAGAGTTGTGGTTTTAAATGATATTTTCCACACTCTCTTACGCAGATTTCACAAGTGCAGGCACACACATATACACATACTTCAAAGCCAAGCTGTTGTAGGAAAAGGGTGATGGAGAGAGAGCTGGTTTCCAGCATTTCAACTCCTTCTCTTGCATGGGCTTCTCATGCTGGGAGTTCTTGGAGATGCCCAGTGTTCTCCGTCTCTCTACCAATGCCTCATCACATCTTCCTTTCAGTTAGTGGTCCAGCTAGAAAGGAAAGACAATTCATGTCAGACTTCTCTCTCATGGATATTTGCATTTTAATATTATCTACTTCTTTAACCCAAAGAAACGAAGTCTTGATGCTGGAATTTCAGTTTTCTAGACTTGAACCACCAAGTGAGAAATTTTTCATCCCCCATGGATAACTATATATTTCACAAACCATGGACCTAGCTCTGACCCAGGAAATCCAGGCTCATATATCATGCTATGTATCAGTTTTGAAGATTTAAAATATTTTCCCAGCATTAAAATTGATACTAAATTCTGACAATTATGTACAATGGAGCCTTAAGCATTCACAGAAGTTACTGTTTAAACCAGGCGTCCTCAAACTATGGCCTGCAGGCCACATGTGGCCTGCTGGGTTTTTTGCCACTGCTGCCTGTCCTGCTTAGCAGCCGACTAGTCCTGGGCCCACAGTGTGCATGTGTGGAATGTGTGCCACACTTTCCAACAGCCCTCCAACAGCCTGAGGGACAGTGAACTGGCGCCCTGTTTAAAAAGTTTGAGGACCCCTGGTTTAAACAGTTGATAACTGTCCAGTAATGGGGAGCAAGTGAAAGAATTGGAACAGGGGAGTGATGTTATAAAAAGACGTTTGGGGTTTTAACATGACATCACTGTGCAGGATAAGTTGCAAGGGAAAGCGGCCGGCAAAGAGAGGAATCAGCTGAGTCAAACATTAGTAACCGTGGGGGCATCTGAAACATTTGTAGAATGTTTAATGAATGTGTAGGCTTTGCAGGCAGGAGTAATTAAATCCCATCGTCTACAGGTAAAGCTTGGATGTTTAGGTTTTATTTATATTAATACTCTCCAGGTGATTTCACAATTTTTTTTTTTTTTTTTTTTTTTGAGACAGAGTCTCACTTTGTTGCCCAGGCTAGAGTGAGTGCCGTGGCGTCAGCCTAGCTCACAGCAACCTCAAACTCCTGGGCTCAAGCAATCCTCCTGCCTCAGCCTCCCAAGTAGCTGGGACTACAGGCATGTGCCACCATGCCCAGCTAATTTTTTCTATATATGTATTAGTTGGCCAATTAATTTCTTTCTATTTATAGCAGAGACAGGATCTCGCTCTTGCTCAGGCTGGTTTCAAACTCCTGACCTCGAGCAATCCGCCTGCCTCGGCCTCTCAGAGTGCTAGGATTACAGGCGTGAGCCACCGCACCCGGTCACAAATTATTTATTGTGGTAAAATATGTATAACATAAAATTTTAACCATTTTTAAGTATACAAATTACCAAGAGATTTTAATTTGGGCTCTAATGAGTTCTAGTTAAGAAGATGGAGAAACGTATTATATAAAGGAGATAGAAAGCTTTTGAAACAATGTGGCTTATCCTTAAATGTAAATTAATCTATGACATCTGTGATTTTTAGCTAATCACTTGATAAACTCATGGTGACTTTCACTAAATAATAAAAAGAAATTGAGCTATTAAGCCTAAAGAAGTAATGAATTCCAGCAATGATTTGTCCACTTCAGGGCTTCTTTGGATTTATAAGTACATCCTAGCTTTAGTAACCAAGACTTTTCATGTGGGATAGCCAACTCATTTTACTGAGTTATAGTTATATAGTTATAGCTTTCTGGCAAATGCTACATGTTTTCTATCTCATACTCTGTGTGTGTTTCTCTAAATAATTCCTGAGATTATCAGCTCCAAATATAAATCCTCACCTAAAATATCACTAAATATTGCTATTATTGTTAAAAGCTGGTATATAGATGCCTTGAAACAAGTCTTCCCTATACATATGTTAAATTTGCAAATGTAAAAGCTTTAGTTTTCTCTCTTCCCTTCCACTTAGTTTCCCAGCAGCCTCACAAAAACAGCAGCCAGTGGTAATCATTACAAATTTCATTCTCAGACTCTTTTCAGTGGTCATTAGATGTGCAGCATCAGAGGTTGCACAACAGAAGCAAACTATTAATACTATGCTCTGTTACAATCCCCATATCTGAATGTGGTAAGCAATAGCTCATTTTAATCTTTGACTGCTAAAATAAAAATAAAGAAACATAGCAAGTAGTCAATGACCCTCTGAAACAAGGCACAAGGAATCAATTATAGGGAACAGTTCACCAAAGTTAATGTGCAAGACATGTTCTTGCAGATTTGGGAAGTCATAATGGCTGGGTCATTTCTATACAAATCAAGATCAAATTCCTGAAAATGACTACTTGCCCATGAACTTATAAAGCATCATACTAGAAATAAAAGTTTTGAGAAGAACTGAACCAGGTACTTCCAAATTTTTTCCCTAGGATGAAGTAAGGTCATTTGATTAAGATCAGAACCTTGATATTTTGATATCCTATTATAAATCAGGCTAATATGATAAAAAATCTGAAAAACCTTCTTCTCTTGAAAAGCTCTTAAAATTTTATTCTTCTAAGCAACTTAGACAGCAGTGCAAATCCAAAACACGACATGAATAATGTGTTCAATCATAGAATCAATAGTTCCAATTAATGTCAAAGAAGGAGCTATCTACCAGTACTCTCCTTTCTTGAGATGATCACAATTTTATGCCCTTTTAGGGAAGTTAAAATAAACTAATATTTAAATTTCTCAACATTGAGGTTTACAAGCCATACTCCTCAGTTCCACTGTAATAAGGCAAGGTGAAATGTTTCAGTGCTCTAGGGTATCTTGCAAAGGACAAACACCCTTATGTAAACGTGGCAGCCCAGCTCCCTAGAAGCCAAGTGTATTTGCCATGTCCTGGGGCTCTTAGAGCCTCACCAGGGAAGCATGTTAGGAATACCATTCAACCCAGCAATAGCATTGTTGGGCATCTACCCAAAAGAGCATAAGACATTCTATTATAAAGACATCTGCACCCGAATGTTTATGGCAGCACAATTCACTATTGCAAGATCATGGAAACAACCCAAGTGTCCGTCAATCCATGAGTGGATAATTACAATTTGGTATATGCTCACAATGGAATACTACTCAATTCTAAGAAATGACAGTGAGCTAGCACCATTTATGCTATCTTGGATTAAGCTTAAGCCTGTTATCCAAAGTGAGGTGACACAAGATCAAGAAAATGGGCTCCACATCTACTCTCCATCAAATTGGTACTGACTGATTAAAGCTATGGTGCTCAAAAGGTGGTAGTGTTCACCAGGGTTTGAGGGGTGGGAGGAGATACACATCTTAGGGTTGTGGCAAGCATTGTGGGCAGGGAAGGGAATACCTCTAACCCTTCGTAGGGAGAGGCAAAAATATACAATGTAACCAAAAGGTCAAAAAAGGAAAAAAAAAAAAAACTTTTATTGGGTGATGGGCAGATGGTAGGGGGGAGGAGGGGAAGTTTATATACTTACAAAATAGATGCAGTTCACACCACCTGGGGGTTGGACACGCTTGATATTTTGGCAAGGTGGGGGACGAGGGGAGGAATGGCAGGGGCAATATATGTAACCCTAACAATATTTGCAACCCCATAATATGATAAAATAAAAGGAAAAAAAAAGAATGGAATTACTCTGGAAGACCCCTCTTGGCTTAGGTTTACTCCCACTCAAAGAGATACTCATAGAACCCAGTATCACAGAACTTTCTGACTAGAGTTCTTGTTGCAGAAACCTGTTAGAGAATTCCACGTAGTTGAACCACATCGGCAAAGAGGAGCTGGGGACAGAAAAGCCAATGAAAAAAGGAAATGTGAAAAATATACTAGAGAAGTTATGATTGGGGAAAGCAGCAAAAGGTAACCTGGAATATGATAAAGATGTCTGGACTTATCCAAATAGTGATAGAGAGTCATCAAAGTACTCAGAGAAGAGGAGTGATGCGACAATGCCGGGAAGATTGTATGGGAAGATTGTAGGGAAGATAATATGATGCCATGATGAAGATGGGTTGAAAGGGGAGTTGACCGGCAGCTAACTCTGAGACACTCTGGAAGTGAGATAAAGTTTAGTGAGGAATGAGTTATTACAAACCCTCAATGTTGAGGTGGTAGGTTGTAGGGAGGTCTTCAGCCCTCCTTACTCCTGGCCTCGACCATTTAGGTTGAAGGTGTTTCTCTAGTCCACAGTTACGCCACATTGGCATGTTCAGCAGGTTGTTTGGCTCCCAGCCTTGAAAGAATCAAGCCTGTACACAGCTGTCTTCTCCTGCTGTTGGAGCCTATGTGCAGAATGAAACAGACCATTAAGTTCTGTCCTGGACTATTCCATAACTAGACCTCTGAGTGCCCAGGCACAGGCAAGGTAGACTGTGGAAGGATGGCCCAGGCTTGTCAGCCTCAATCGCCTGGCTGACTCAGTGAATCAAAACCTCAGCATTATTATTCATGACATACAGTGAAGCATCTTCCGCCAAACCTTTCCGGAATAACAATGAGTATTATCAGCACTGAAAAAGCAGAGTCATCTTTGCCAGGATGTGATTTCCCTCTCAAGAGACAGCAAACACTGAGAATTTGTTTTGAAGCAGAAGAACATTCAGGAAAAAAAAATTTCAGGAAAGGGATAAAAAGTGAACCAATGAACCCAGAAATGAGTGTTGATGTTAGCCAGGGCTTTACGGAAAAGAAGCCTTTAAAGACTACATGGCAAGTCGCAGATAAATAACATGCCACTTGTGGGCACGATGGGCAAATGTGTGCTTTCATACTGATTAATCGGCCCCACAGTTACCTCTGGGCCAACTCACTGCACTGCCGGCTGCTGGTTAGCATGCCCATTCCATTGTTGAGTTCTGGACTCGGAGGGCCTCTAGTGGCCGCCAGCCTCATTGGGAAAAGAAGAAACAACTGCTATCTCATCCGAAGAGCTCTGTGCTCAGAATTTAAAACGTGATGTTCTAAGGCTGCCTCCTTTTTGTGACAGGGAGTTTTGGAGTGACTCAAAGGTGAGTGGATTCTATAATAAAGAAACAGTGACGTTGGTACTTCTTGACTTTATTTGTATCTATTATTGAGTTAGTACCACAAGAGGTTCCCTGATGAAACTGAGATGGTTAATATATACTGTTCCAGAAAATGTGATTTTTACCTTCCTCTCACGCCCAGTTTTAAATGCTGGGTAAAGTGTTTTTAAAAGCTTTTAAAGACATTTAGTTCAGCTGGGAACACACTCTGCTTACCTCTCATCAACCGCCACTCAGAAAGCCCCTACGAATGTGCAAGAGAACAAATAACACAGCCTTTGGTGGGAGCAGCAAAATGCACCCAAGCTTTTTCCTGTTGGACTCTTACTGGCTCCTTTTTCCTCTCAGAATAGAAGGTGGGATTGGAAGTACATTCGTCTGGGAGGTGCTCAAGTCAGAAAAGCTGGTAAGAACTAGTTGAGTCTGGACTAAAAAGGATTGTATAGAATGAAGCCATGTCATGGAGGGAATATATCTATCCTGTTCTCCACTGTGTCTCCTATGCTTCATACATAATAAATATCCAAAACATTTTTTCCAATAAAAGAATAAAAAATTATTGTGTTTCTTAGAACTAGTTCTTTTCCAGGCTATATGAAATGTGTTTCTAGAAAGTTCTTTGTTATCTAGCCCATATCATCAGGATAAGAGACTAGATAGGGATTTGGGGAAGGGAGAAGAGAAATGTTAGTTAGCAATAGAAATGTGCATATTGCCAATATCCCTGGAACTATGTCTTCTTGGAGTTACTGCAATAATCAAAAGAAGACTGAATAAAGCATGAAACCAGCAAGGGAGAGTTTCCTTACACCGAGGAGTTACCAAGAGTCAGAGAGAGGCCACTATACTCAGTATTTACAAACTTAGGACAAAATGCCTTTACAGTTGATTATACCTCTTTACATACCATATTTTATTTGGGGGAATGATTTATTTCGGGGACTAACTCATTGAAACCAAAGTGTGTCAAAATGTGGCTGAGGTCAACCAAGGAATCCTTTTGAAACGCATCTCTAACAGTGCTCATTATATACGGCAGACTGGACTTATGCATTTATCTCCTCTCCGTCCCAAGTCCCGATTCGATCAGTAGGAAAAAAATAAAAAATATGTTTGCCCATAACAACACATAGAATGGGAGAGAGGCTTTCAACTGAATAGATATTTCAGTAAGTTTCTGGAAGGCAGAAAGATAAAGGTGATGGTTATTACAGAGGCTGAATGGGAGGAAGCTGAATCCATCCACGCTACAGGTGCTGCTACCAAAGAAGCACACAGCCTGCCAGGGGAGCACTGGCAAGGCTGCAGACTCAAGACCCAGAAGTAGGAGTGAAAAATGGGGGCCTAATGGAGGATCTGAATACAGAATAGCTGATTTCCTCAACCCATCAATCCTGACAGCCAGAAGCCAGGCATTTATCCCAGAGGGGAGACATGAGGGGTCTTCTCTAAAGAAAGGGAACAAAAACTGTCTGGGAGAACCATGGCAGACAGTGTGAATATTGTCATAATAAAGAAAAATACACCGCTTCCTGGAATTTGGGGCCTACCCAACATAATGTCTAGCTTCTCACCCACTCCCTCCAAAGCAATAGTAATTATTAACATACATCACTCCAGTCCACAGAACCCCAGGTCAGCCTTCATCTGACCTGGTTCTGAAACACAAAATGACCGATTAAAGCTTACCAGGCCTTTTAGGACAGACTTCTAAATGACAGAAAAAGTAGACAACAAACACATTTTAAGAATTGCTCAGAAAGGAATTAAGATTATTCTGGGAATAGAATGTCGAATCAATATTTACAGAGAGATTTGAGAAGATACATATTCACAAAGCATGAACAGGATGCTATGAAGAAGGAACTGTCAGAGAATATGAAAGAGATCTTAGAAATTAAAAATATCATTGAAAAAATATGATTAAAAATATAAAAATTATTATCAGGTATTAAAGATAAGATCAAAGAACTTTTCCAAATAGTTTACATTTTCTTTCTTTTCTTTTTTTTTTTTTTTTTTTGAGACAGAGTCTCACTTTGTTGCCCAGGCTAGAGTGAGAGCTGTGGCATCAGCCTCGCTCACAGCAACCTCAATCTCCTGGGCTCAAGCGACCCTACTACCTCAGCCTCCCGAGTAGCTGGGACTACAGGCATGCGCCACCATGCCCGGCTAATTTTTTCTAGATATATTAGTTGGCCAATTAATTTCTTTCTATTTATAGTGGAGACAGGGGTCTCACTCTTGCTCAGGCTGGTTTTGAACTCCTGACCTTGAGCAATCCTCCCACCTCAGCCTCACAGAGTGCTAGGATTACAGGCGTGAGCCACCACGCCTGGCCAGTTTACATTTTCCAAATAGCCAGAAACTGTTCTAAGTACTTTATTGACATGCAAGCCTATCATGTTAGATAATAGTATATTGTTTTTATTTATAGCTGAGGCATAAAGCAACTGTCCCAAGGTCACTTAGCTATGGAGCCAATATTAGAACCCAGATAGTTTACCTCTAGAGTCCATGAACTTAATTAGCATGCTACACTATTTCCAGTAATAACTAACATTTATTAAGTGCTTACTATGTGGTAGGCCCTGTGATAAATGTAGTAACTCATTTAGTCGTCTGAACAACCCCGTGGAACACGTCACTATTAGTCCATTCCATAGATGAGGATATACAAGCAAGAAAGGTTGAGAAACTGCCCTGAGTCATACAGATGGTAAGTGGGAGATGAGATTTGAATCCATGCAGTCTTGTTTCAGAATCCATTATGCTTCTAAAATACAAGGGAGTAAAAATATGAAAAGAAAGATAAGGTTTGCAACCAAGCAATTTAATACCTGACTTCCAGGAGTTTCAAAAATGAAGAGCAGAGAAAATAGAAGTGAAGAAATTATCAAATAAATTTTAAAAGGTAAGTTCCCTAGCCAAAGGAAGACACAAAATTTCATATTGAAAAGGCTTACTAGAATGCCATGGAACCTGATTTTTAAAAGAACAACACCTAGACATAGCACTGTGAAATTTTAGAGCAAAAATGAGAACAAATTTCTATTGGGGGTCAAACTATGATGATGAAACAAGGCAGGAAAAAAAAACAGACAAAATGAGATTTGACAGAGAACAGACATCTCATTTACTATATTGAATGCTAGGAAATAGTGGAGCCATGACTTAGGATTCTGAGAGAAGTGGGTGGGGTTCAATGAAGAATTCTGTTCTCAGTCAAATTATCAACAAAATCTGAAGACAACAGAAAAATTTACATGTGTGAGAAATGAGAAATTTTATCTCTTCTTGTAAGTAGTTACTTGAGACTCTGCTCCAACCTGGCAGAACTAGACAGTAATGTTTTTAAAATCACAAGATCCAGGAAATAACGGCGTCAACCTATGAAAACAATTAGGAAACACCCACATGCAGCAGGTGCCAAGATCAATTAATTACTCAAGGTTGAAGCAAGGGCTACAGAGCTCCAAATGAGAAGAAGAAAGGGAGACAGGCAATTTTAAAATGGCAAGTTCGAGAAAACAAAAGAAAGGATATATAATCACAACTTTTCCCCTATATATTAATATAGTAATATAAATGTTTTACACTAATATTCAACCTATATATAAAATAAAGATGATTATGGTTATAAAATAGAATGTAAAGGTTGAAAAGTAAAGCGCATTTGATAATAGTGGGAAATTAAAGGAGAAAGAGAGAAAGGAGGGGTGACATCAGGGCTCAGTGTGTGGTTGTACAGTTTGTGCACTGCACCAAGATGCCCAGCTAATGGTGCATGGAGGATTGAAGGCCAACACCTGGGAGAAGGGGCATGTTTTCTTTGTACAAAAGAGCTATCAGCCATGCCTACATGGATTGAGTCTACCTGAAAGAATATCTTTTCCTATTTGACACAAACATGTTATTCATAATCATAGGTGGCCTTAGGGGAAAGTTATGATAGGGGCACTAAATTTGAAAAGTTAAGAGATACTATTTATAGGTGAGAGAATAAAAGGTTCAAGCATGCATTTAATGTTGCAATGGTAATTGATGTAAAATACATATATACATGTAGGAGATAGAGGAGAGATTGGGGTGATTGTCAAAGTGAGATAGCACCTCATCGATCATATGAAGAGCCAACAAATTGTGATATAAGCATATTTAGAAATGTGATAGTATCTATAAAAAGATCTAAAAACTGTTAAAAATGGTTGCAAATAGGGAGGGAAATGGGGCTGTGACAAACATGTGGTGCCAGTTATTTCTTTTTACTATAGGCTCTTCTATACAATTTGATTTTTTTAAAACTACTATGCATGTATTATTGTGATAAAGCAGGTATTTTAAAGCAGTACAAAAATATTTTAACTTAGTATATTTTCTCTGACTAATCCTTTTTTCTTTGTTGCTATATTTTAAGCCTAGAAAATCTGGAGATTAGAGGATATAGAAATAGATAGAACGAAATCACATACTAGTCAACAAAGATTATGTTAGAGAAAATATGTGAAAACAAAGAACCTTTTGTGGCAGAAAGGTTTGCATAGGAAAGAATAATAGTAAGAGAAAAACACAGCAAACAATCTGAGTAGAAAAAGATAGGAAATTCTTTTTGCCGCATGATTACTCATGCATTCAAGAAACATTTATTGAGTATTTACTCTGTGTCAGGCACTGTGATAAAAAAAAAAAAAAATTGACCTAGATATGATCCCAGCCCTTTGGAAACTCACAATTTTATAGTATTGGTACAAATAGATCCCAGTATGCATAAGACAAGCCATGGAATAAATACCACAAGAAAGGTGCAAATATAGTACTATAAGAATTCAAAGGAAGGTAATATCCCTTGATGTGACAAATTATCAACACAGCTAATGCTGAAAGTCAGGGAGACATCACAGGACAAGATAACAATGTAATGGCCAACTATCACTATGAAAGAATGTATTCCTCGATTCTTAACCATGACTGCAGAATCTTTGAGGCAAATATCAAAATAATAAATCATTTTGACAATATATGCTGAAATAATGATAGATAGTAAAAGCTCTCATGCCAGGAATATCTATTGGAATTTTAAACACTCTCCCAAAACCACAATCAATAAATGGAAACAATCCTCTTCTGAAGCATCGATTGAATTATCCTGAACCAAAAGTTAAATCTAGCTTCTAAACAGGCTCAAGGAAAGTATACTTCTGGGATATCTTCTCTTTTTTAGGCCACAGAGCTTCCACATGATACTGAGGTATAATCATGATGTTAAGCAAAACTCAAGGTACCTTTAATGGGGTCAACAGAAGAGTCTTCAAATATATTCACAGCATACATACATAGCATCTACTCCAATAAGGCCAATGTGATATTGCCTTTCTATTGACTTCAAGGCTTATGTTGGTCACTTAATGGGGTACCTTTATATCCCACTTATTTTTTCTTTCCTGTGGTTGTACATTCCTTAGCTCTTCCCTTCCACCCTCCCAGTCACTCTTCCAGGGATATTGCTGACCTGGGAAAGAGACACTGGGCATACATGTCTCAGGCACTTTCCTTCTCTTTCCTCTTTCATGATCCAGTTGCTCACAGAGACCCACACATTTTACTTCAAGCCCAGTGTTTTATAAGGGCAAGCTCCCACAAGGAAGGGTGGTGGACATCCGGTTGTGCTTGTAGCTGACAGTGTAAATCTTCAAATTTGTGGGTGCAGTATTAGCAAACCCACCTGCCTAATGGACCCCAAACCACTTCTCCAACAGATCAATATCAGTAATAAATGCTGGACGCTACTCTCCATCTTCCTTATTCTTCTGACTTTCTTATTCAATTCAGAACTTGAGTAAGGATAGGGATTAATATTTATCAGATCCCCTCAAAACCCAACAACAATCAATCTCTCATCAAATGTACCCAGGATGAAGCACTAAGATTGGCATCATCAGGGCTTCTATGTTGCACCAATGATACGATAAGAGCTACAAGAGTAGTTAATTATATATTAAGAGGTCACAGAATTTTTCCTATTCTCCTCTACCTTTCTTGACACAGACACACAGTACAGTTTTTATTTCTCCCCACATACACACACCTGCATATATACACATGATATACATATAGATTAGAGAGAATTAGAAGACATATGCTATCACCTCCTAGTGGAACCCTGTAGTAAATGTGGACAAGAGAGAAATGGAGGTGGTAGAGAGAGAAATATATTGAGTTTCAGTTTATTTTGAGAAGTGAAAGAAATGTACAAGAAACAAATCAAGATAGCACAGCCTCACCATAATTTTTCAAGGATTTTCTTTTTACATTATATAAATTAAATTGTGGGCTTTTACATTAAATATTTACATGGTGTTCTAGGCACATTTTCATTATAGTGATGACCTCAATCCTTTTTCCAATGAATCTAGCAAGGCATCATTGGCCCTGCATAATGCATCAATGAAGTAGTTAGTAATCTGTACATTTTAACTGGGGAAGAAAACTGAGAATCTTTTTCCCTGTTCCCACCCCTTTCCTTCTTCCTTCCCTTTTTAGCTCCCTATCAAGTAACCAAAGATGTTTGAATTCTACAATTGGTTGTTGGAGTTCCTTTCCAATGCAGTTTGTCTTTCTTGGTGACAAGCAAGCACATTAATTTGTACTGAGGGAGCTGATATTTGGGCCCAGGAGCTAGAGATGGAGAAGAGAAGAGAAAAGACTCCAGGAAAGGGGGAGGGGGGGGATGACCTGCGCTGAAAGGGAAGATAAGAAATGTCAAATATAAAATCACTTGCTTCTTTCCATAATTTTGCGCAAGATATTTATATATGGCTATAAAACAACACACTTTCCCTTTCTTTGAGACCCTCAAAACTCCCACAGATAACTTTTTAGGTAGGAAGCAAGAAAAGTTACTCAGAATTCAGTTAGCTGAGGAAAACAGAATACATAGTGAGGAGAAGAAAGGCACAAACACTGGGCTGCAAACTCACTTGGGTACATGGTGGATAAATTAAAATTCCTAGAAGAACAACAAATAATTCTCATGCTTAAATGATTCCACTATATCACTTAAAAGAAATGCAGGAGAATTTTAAAAATCCATCCCAAAGGAACTGTGAAAACATTTCCAGTTGTAGCTGAAGATATAGAAAACAGGAAATATAAAAGTGCTTACTTAACAAATGTTTAACAATTTCATTCTAAGTAAATACTAATGGGGAAGCTCTACCATGAGAAGACTTTAAAAATTCCTGCTAGGAAACTGCCTCCTAAAGGCTTTGCACTATCATTTCTCTCCTGGTGCCTGAAGTGTAAAAAGAAAACATTCTGCCATGTATAAGTCCCGGTAGGTATAAATCCATTATTACCCAACATGTCAGCTCACTTTGTCTTTTATCCATGTTAACGTGGTCATCTAAATCTAATGATATTAATTTTTAAAATATGAATTCTATACAACTTTAGATAGATATTATTATAGATAATAATAGATAGATTATCTATATAACTTTAGATAGATAATATTAATGTAACTTGAAAAAATGCTATTAACAAGTTACGTCTTTTTTTTTTTTTTTTAAGAAAACACACATGGAATCAGCTAGCATTTCCTATCCCATTGAATACATTAAGCAATGAGTTTGTGATGTTTAAAAGCCTAAACTGTGTATTAAAGTGTCCATGATATTTTGTTTGGGAAGAAATATTTTATTTTTAACCAACATTCTGTAGTCAATTCAGATTTTTGAATCTCTAATTTTGCAGCAAAGGCAACTTGTGAACATCGTGTTTGTTTTTGAGTTTCTTTTTTCTAATAAATAAATATTCAGATGTGGGATAGCTTGTCTTCTCCTCCAAAGGGAAGCAATTGGAACATGACTTATACCTGGAATAAATCAGGTTTTTCCTGCTAACCTAAAGAGTCATAATGGAATTATAATCTCTGTTTCTATCTCTCGGGGTAAAATCTATAGAGGTGGTGATGGGAAAGACAGAACAAACCTGGTAAAAAGAGGAGTAATACAGGACTATTCCTTTATTTAACTCTATTTGTCAGGTTAACACTGATAAAAAGCTAGAAGTAGTTCCAGTTTTTAAAAAAAATCTTTTAGGTAGGAGAGGTGAGCTGGGGATGGGTAAATTCACACCTAACTAGGGGTATAATTCACACTATCTGGGGGGTTTGCATGCTTATAATTTTGACTCAAACGGTACAAAAGCAATTTATGTAACCAAACTGTGCCTCTGTAATATTCTGGAAAAATAAATAAATAAACTATACAGGAGAGAAAAAAGAATATGTATGATTCTTAGAATGGAAAAAATTTGTTACATCTTCTAAAGATATTCTTAAAGTAAATTGACATTTATTAGGCATTTATCACGTGCCACATCCTTTTCAATATGTCATTCTATTTGGGTGCGGTCAGATTTATTGAGGTGTAATTTATAGTTAGTAAATGTTACCCTTCTTTGGCAAATATATGTAGTCATTTCACCATCACTACAATCATGATATAGAACAGTTTTATCATTCCCCAAAGTCCTCTCACATGCATTTGCCCTCAATCCCCTGCCCCATCCCAGTCCCTGGCAACCATTGATTTGAATTCTGTCTCTATTGCTTTTGCCTTTTTCCAGATTTCATAGATGGACTCAAATATGCTTTTATCACTTAACATGATTCTTTTGAGATTTATTAATATTGTTGGATAAATCAATAGTTTCTTATATTTTATTGCTTCGTAATATTCCATTGTATGGATGGACCATACATTTTTAATCCTTTCAGCAGTTGATGGATATTTGGGCTGTTTTCACTTTTGGCTACTATGAGTAAAACTGCTATAAACTTTCATCTACAGGTCACTGTATGGCCATAGGTTTTCATTTATCTTCAGGAAATACCTAGGAGTGATACTGTTGCATCTTATAGTAAGTGTATGTTTATAAGAAGCTGCCAAGCTCTTTTCAAAAGTGGCTATACCATTTCCCATTCCTGCAACATATGAGAGTTCCAGTTGCCCTGCAACCTCTTCAACACTTGGCATGGAGTCGTTTTAATTGTGTCCATTCTAGTAGGCGTACAATGGAAACTTGTTTTGATTTGCATTTCCTAGTGACTAATGATGTTGAGACATTTTTCATATGCTTATTTGTCCTCCATATATCTTCTCTGGTGACATGTCTCTTCACATCTTGTGCCATTTTTTATTTGGGATTTTTGTCTTCTTATTGAGTTGTAAGATTTTATTATATATCTCGGATACTGTGCTATATTAGTATCTCCAACCCTATGGCTTGCCTTCAAAAGTTCAGCTTTTCCCACTACATCAAAAAATTACAAACTGAGTTCCACAGGAGATCAGAATTCTGCAGAGCTGCTTAGGGCTGTTGAGGCAGGTAAGGGGCAGAGAATTTCTGCTACCTTTCATCTCATCTTTCCTTCCTTTCTTCTTCTCTTTCTCTTTCTCCCTTTCTCTCTTTTTCTCAATTTTTCTGTCTATCCATTGACATATTTTTAATACTAAAAATTAAACTATTGGGTATTGCATAAGATTTTGTTTTAGCAAAACTTTTGGAATTACCCCTATAACGTAGCAGGTTGTGATAATTGTTTACTACGTCAACTATAATCTGACTTTCCAGAATTGTATTAAAGCCTTAGGGTGATCCTAATAGAAATTTGCCCTAACGGTGATGTTTTAAGACCTTAGTGGACTTTTGACATTCAACAGTTTAGTGGTATCCACATATTACACTATACATGTTAAAATTACTGACATCCCACATTAAATATATTTAAATTTTTTATTCAATGACTTATTTATGTCAGTATGGATTCATGGCTAGTCATTTGAAATATTTTTTCAAAATATCAAAAGGGTACAATTGTTTTGGTTACATGGATAGCTTTTATAATGCTCGAGTCCAGGCTATTTGTGTGCCCGTCACCTGAATAATGTTCATTGTACCTGTTAAGTAGGTTTTTACTGCCCTCCTCCCCCACCCCCTTCTTGATTTCCAATTACTTTTACTTCCCTCTGTGACCATCAATTAGTTCCAGCTTATCAGAGAGTGCATGTGGTGTTTGTTTTACCCTTTCTGAGATACTTCACTTAAGATAATGGTCTCTGGTTCCATCCATATTGCTGAAAAGGACATTAATTCATTTCTTTTTATGGCTGAGTAGTATTCCATGGCAGATATATACCACATTTTGTTAATCCACTCATGAATTGATGAGTGGCTATTTATTTTATACTTTAGATTATAATCTTATACTACTTTATTTTGTTCAAATTTCTTGTTTTGCCACTGAAGCTCTTTCAATTGGTTCCTGTGTCCCTAAATAAATTTTTTTAATTAAAAAAATTGAAATGAATTTTAGAATTTTTGTTTTTGAAATTATTTGGCTATGGATAACGCATTTGACATTTGGCTATGATTTCTCAGTAATCATCATGTAAACTTAGGAGTTGGAAAGTGAGGAAAAGCTACTCTACAAATTATTTCTGAAGACAATGTAATTTTTGTGATTATTAATACTAACAAGTAAATGTACTATACACTAAATTAGTCCTTACTAATTTTGATTTTGTAGTTTTATTTGGTGCATTTTAGAGTCAAAGTTTCTTTTCTTCACTGTTTGTCTAAAGGCCATGGTTCCTTGAAAAGCTCACATACCCTAGGCTTTCTACCTAAATGAAAGTGCACAGGAGGAAATAATCCACCCCTTGTGTGGTGAGTATGCAGAGTGTCAGCAGAGAACCAGAAACTTCACAGGTGTCCGTATAAAGTTGGTACTTTGCTTCTGCTTGGCTATTACCTTCTGTCTCTTTCACAAAAATGACAAGACTGAGCAGAAGACAGTATCAGCTGTAATTAAGATAAGATGCAGGAAAGAGAAAGGGGAATACCTTATAATGAACTGAGCCCAAATAATCACTATAGGAAATAGAGAAACAAGTGGGAAAAGGTGTAATAAAATTAGAACTCAGCAATTATTTATCCTGCCAACATTTCCCTATAAGTGCTAGATGAGCATGATTCCAAGCACTAAGAGGTGTCACATCCACAGTGGATAGGGTGGTACTTAATCAGTTTCTTCCTGGTGGGTACCCTGCTGGTTGATTAGAAACAGGCAGAAGCTATATCAGGTTAATACCTAATAGAAACTAAATTTGGTAGCACAAGCCTCTCACACTATGACTTTCAACAGCCTAATTAAGCCTTTTGCTTCATGCTCCCAACCAGTTAAAAACAAACAAAGAAAAAAAAAGCTAGAGATTCTTTTTAAAAAATACAGATTTCTCTGTTACAGCCTTAAAAGATTTGGATTCAGTCTGCGGAGGAGCCTGAAATTCACAGTTTTAAGCCTACCAGAGACTTTTAATGATCAAATGTTTAAAGTATTCATTATCGGCTAATTTTCCTCAGTCTGCAATGAGACATTTTATAAAGGGTTTGAATCACAGTGGAAAATTGTGTCTTTGGGATTTAATATAATTTGTAATTCTTGGAAGGGGACTTGCTAAGAATTTGTCTGTTACTTGGGATGCACAAAAAGGTGAAGGAATCAGGACCTTAAATTCTAATCTAACAGTTTATGCGTTATAGGCAGGACGCGGGATAAATATGCAGAGCCAAGTAGTATAAAATGAAAATGAGGAACCTCTTTTTCAAAAATGATTTAGATTTTCAAAACAGCTGCAAAAGAGATTAAACCAAGTGTGGGGCTCTTCTGATTGTAAGGCCTGGTGCAACTGCTCAGGGGCCACCCATGTGTGCCTTGATGAGGGAAATTGAGATTCTGGGAAAATGCATTCTGTAAATTCATCAGCTTTGAAAATTGAATTGCTTGTAGGATTAAAGTTAGACATAATCATTTAGCAGAGACATTGTAAATTGCTTAAAATTATCATTAGCTTAAACATTTTCTTATCTAGTATATGATATCTATCAGGTTTTGACCATCAAAATATCCTTTTTGTGTAGAAGAAAGTCTTAGTGTTGATGAAACTTCACACATTTAAATTAGAAAATGTAGTGTGAACTCCTGCCTTAAAAAGAAGTGTATGTATGCATACATGTATATATATATACACACACATAAATTTTACCTGTGTCACTAATGAAGATGAATCAGATGCAGAAGAAACTTTTGGCCACCATCAATATTCTCGTGCAATCTCAGCACCCAGTTTTTTCATTTTATTATGGTTCTCAACTAAGAGGACCAGGATATTATTGGAAGGTACTAGATTACATGCCATAGAGAATATCTGGATATCTGGACATACAACTTATTTTCTACTCAAGTCTTTAATGGTGGGAGCTAAGTAGACACAGTGACCTAGAAAATTTAAAAAAAAAGGAGACAGAACATAAATTTATCAAATAAGTGGATATGTTTTTTATTTGTGATGGTAAAAGAAAGATTGGGAATGGAGGAGAATATGTGAGTAACAGTCACACTGCTCCCGAAAGAAATAACATTCCTGCTACATCGCAATGTAGCATCTTGGTGCTCCAGAGACTTCTTTTAAATAATTTTCACATGAGCGAGAAAATGAGATATCTTAGTCTGTTAAATTGTGTAACATGTCTCAAGGGAATGTAATAGTGTAAATTCTCCATATTTTTATTTAAAAAGAAACAATCTGTAAGCTTCCTCCTTCACTAATATGATCCGCCACTAATGTATGAGTTATGCCCCCTAAGCTCACTGGTTTTGCTAGTGTCAAGAGATGGCAGGGAGTGGAGTGGGGCTAGAAGAAAAATCTCACTATGCATACTCTTGTACCTTTTGAATTTTGAACCCTGTAAGTATATAACAATTAAAATTTTAAAATTTACTTATTAAATCGCCCCTTTTAGTCAACTGATGTTCTATGATTCTTGGCTGTGTTACATAATTGTTAGTTACTATTATAAAATGAATGAAATAGTCTAGCCAATGGGCCACTGGCTATGAACAAGTGGAATAGTCCAAATGAATACTTGAGGGAAGAGCGTACCAGGAAGAGGAAATAGGTAGAGAAAAGTTCTGGAAGACACTAATCTTGGATTTGTGAAATTACCTTTAGAGATGAGATTAAGATAAGATTCTTACTATTCTTTGAATATGTCTATTAAGAATCAATGCCATGAAAATTGCCTCTTCCCAAATATCCAGTAGTTATAGGATGCTTTTATAATAATGCAAAGTCATTGTAAGGGTAAGAACTTTGCCTTATACTCTAAGTACTTTCATCATCTGATTCCTCAAACAAGATTTTCAATCAAGTGGCACCAATTACCATTTAAAATATACCCTAAAGAATATTGTATCATTGTATACCACTAACATGCTATACCTTTAAAAATTAATGTTACACTGAGGAAATAAAAATGTAAAAGCAAAAACAGAAAATAATATTGCTGTTTTTAGTTTAATTTCTTTCTAAAAATTAATCTTTTAAATAGCAAGAAATGCAATTATTTATTCCTAAAAGCAGAACTCTTTCATAAATTAAATTGAAAACCCAGACTTCTTTCTTTGGCTCTGTATCTATTGTTGTTCTCCAACTGTGTTTTCCAGTTGTCATTGTTCTTTAATCTTTAGCCATTTAATCTTCTTTTGAAGCAGCTACATCTTATTTTTTCTATCTAAATATGTACAATAGAGCACATTTAAACAACTTGAATAGCTTCTTATTAGGTTTAGCTTTGTCACATTTCATTAATGGAGACTGTTGGGTTGGAAAAATACAACTTATTTCCTACTCAAGTCTTTAATGGTGGGAGCTAAGTAGATACAGTGACCTAGAAAATTAAAAATAAAGAGAGACAGAAGATAAATTTGCCAAATAAGTGGATATGTTTTTTATTTGTGTTGGTGAAAGAGAAATTGGGAATGGAGGAGACTATTTTTTTTTCTGAGATAATCATTACTAGCCTTTGCTTGGTTGAAAGGTTTACTTCTTAGCCTATATTGCTGCTATATATTCAAACTTTCCTTTATTTATTTCCAGTACATACTTAGAACAATTTCAATTTCCTGTAAGTAGATATGACTATGTACGTAGGCGATGATAAGAATAAAAACGTGTGTGTGTGTGTTTGTGTGTCTTCTGTGTTGTTCTTCATTGATAGAGGCCTAGAGAGAGGAGAGAAGGGAGGTAAGGGCAAGAGATTCTTAAGTCAGAAGACACGTGGTTGCTAGTTGGTGTCTTTTGCCTCTTGGCTCTACAGTCATTTTTCTATAGTCTCCTCTCTACTACTGGGGATAGGAACCTGCACACTATATTTCTCAAACTCACTTGCCAGCTGGCTTTTAGTTAGATTAGAAAGAGGGATGAAGTAAGAAGCCATGAGTTCTGCTTTCTGTGGGTGCCCCTGCAGTGATGGCAGCAATAATAGTGGTTGATGAGTGTCACTTCCTGAGCGCCAGCTCACACAGCTTGATTTCGTGAGCAGCAGGTTCAGGGTCACGGTAATTGTGGGCTCTTGGCAGTTCCATTTCGCTAGATCTCTCTGCTGTACAGAAGGGACTGGATTTTTACAGCTCTGATCTTTTGAGTAAACTTACCTTCTTTTTCTTCCTGCAGTCCTCACCTTTGAAACCAATTTCTTTATTAAACCCCCTCTACTTAAATTGCCTATATTCACTCACACATATATTTTCTACAAAACACTTAGAAAAGGCATGTATTTACCTTTTACCAGGTTCCTACCTCTCTTTCTTGGATTTCTTTCTCACTTTCAGTGTTCTCCAAACATCAAAACTCCCTCTGATCTCTGGCTGCTCAGAATTTGCTCTTTATTGCTCATGATGCCTTGATGGGTCCCCATAGGGGCCATGCTCAGGTTATCTTTCATGTCAAATATATTTACCTTTTATCTAACATCTCCAGGGACTTTCAAGGTCATAAAGTCTTGTGTTGTCCCCCAAACTCAGCTCATCATGACTTTCCTTCTGAAGATACATTTGACTCTTTCAGGCAGAATTAGGTTTCCTGATCATTCTTTGCTCATATTTTATTATATCGAACTAGACTGTTAGTTTATGTATGTGGCTTTGTAGTCAGTTATGAGTTACTTGACATTATTGTTCTGTCACAGTAGACTAGAGTGGTCCTTGGTATATGTAAACTATTATTTTTTAACATAAAGCAATGAATGTTATACTTAGAATGATATTAAGCTCCAAGAATTTGCAGGCTTAATAATGCAAATTACCAGGTGGGTGGCAATATTAGCCCATAATATAAGGTTCAGCAGACTGTAAACTCCTCAAGGGCAGAGATTAGCACTTCATGTCTGTATGCTCAGCTCAATATTGTGCAGAGGGATTTCAGGGACTAATTCTGTCAATTAAGCAGACATGATAAAAAAAAAAGTAAGGAATTAAAAAGGCTGAAATTTCAAAGCAGTATGAGGACATTCCATTAACTGCCGCAATGGCATCCTTTTACCCCAACCCCTCTAATCTTGAATCCTCCCACTGAACCCAGACCAGACTCCCAGAACTCCTACACTAAGTTACCACTTGTTTTAGAAGAAAGCAATTAATTAGTGGCTCAGATGTTTGGTATTTCTTGTCCAAACCCTAGTTACCAACCTGAAACACTAACTCTTGAATGTATTAAGTAGTGGATAATGGTTTAAGAGCTTATCATATGAAGATGTGCACATTTAAATAAAGAAATCCTAGAGACTCCTGGTGGCAGAGGAAAACTCTGTCATGGCGTGCTTTTCAGATTCTATGACAGGCAGGAGGGATGGGTGAGACTTTTGACACACCGAATTACCTAGGCTCAGGTAACAAACAACCTCTTCTGCCAATGTTACCCATAGGCAAGTGAACACACTCACACTAGCATGTCATCATGGGGGGAAATATTAATAACTCCATGGCTTATCATCAATCTTGGTGATTAAAGAGAGGTCACCTCATGCCATCACATTGTGGTCCAAATAAGGGCAGTTATAATATCGCATCTATCTCCACCCTAGCCCCCCTTATCTTTGCTCTTGGATCAGCATTCTTGCCTTGATTTTCCTGAAAAGGAATTTGGGCAAGAACTGCTTTGAAGGCATTGTTCACATGAGGAGTAGCTATTTTGAATTAGAAAAAAAAAATGGTACAAGCAGTTCTTTTTTTTAATGTGAAATTTCATAAGGTCAGTGTAATCAGAAGCTCTGTTGTTGATCAGAAGTTCTTATTATTGAATACAATGGAATGATTCTAAAAAACTATTATATATTCACTAAAGTTATTTTATTGACCAAAATATTTGAAAGCATAAAGTCTTTGACAAATAAAAATCACAAAAGGTAGTCTTGAGTAGTGATAAGTGTAGCAACAATATGTAGGAAGCACAACCGAGACAAATAATATAGATTAATGTTTTACATGCATCTTACTTTCTGAATAACTGTAATGTTTGAGGCATTTTCATACCTTACCTCATTCAATTTTCACAGTAACCTCTCATGGTTCTTGTATTACCATTTGTCATCTGTGGACTTTCTCATTCAGAGAAGATAAATAACTTTTGCAAAGTCACGTAACTAACATCCACCAAAGCTGTGATTAAAATATGTCTGCTATATGTTACAGCATTTATTTTTTCCACTCTATTACATTGCCCAGAAATATTTAAGTTCATACCAGACCTATGTAGAACACTAATCTCTATGAAATTTTCTTGACTAATATTTTCATGTTTCTTTCCAATTATTATTAATAGCAGTTTAAAAACCCTTCAAAGCAATTTGAGATTTTGCCATTTCTTTTAAGTAAACAAGCTAACAGAAATAATAATGTTCTGCAATAATGAGCCTCTTTTGTGGAAAGGTAGTCACTAATTCTTGTTTTCTTTCTAGGTAAATTCTGCTTATATAATTTACATTAGTAATCCATTTTAAGTAGCCTGCCCTGACTACTTGCATAAGTCAAGTTCAGGTTCCTCTATTAAAAGCTTTCATACCACCGTGGTTTTTTTAATTTGTACTTCCAATTATACATTTATTGTGTGAATTTTTTTGGTATTTCATCTAGGCTGTGGCCATGGTACGTGTTTATTCACTGCTGAGTCCCTATCACAGTACCTAACAATGAATAAATAGGCCCTTGATAAATATTTGCTGGGTGGGTAGATAACTAGACATATAAATAAATGGATAGAGAAAATAAGGCAAGAAATCAGGAAATGAATAGATCATTTGGACTGCTGTATTGAGAAAGACTTCATGAAAGAGCTGGGATTTAATCTGGGCTCTGAAAAGGAAGCAAGAGTCAGATCTCAGGCTGTATATTGAAAACATATAAACTTTATTATAGACTTAATTTCTTTCCACCACGTGCAACCAAGATGATGCATCTTAATTTAAGCTTTACAGCTTTCTTTTCAACATGTGTGGGAGAAAGTATTGGTATATTAAGCAACACAGCTAATTAAAAGAGGAAATGAAAATCATTCTTAAATGAGCAAAGTTCCACTTCCCCTTTGGTTTCCTTTAATACTATGCATCTTTGAATTACAAATGTTTCTTTAGAAGTGACTTTTAGTAAAAGGTAAAATTAAAGCCTCATTACAGCCCTGCATGATGCATTAGAAATAGAAGAAACAAGCAACTACATCTTGGTTTAGAGCAAAGGTGCATATATGTTTGGTTATTGTTTGGCTTGCGTCATATCTGAAAAGATAGTTCAACTATGGTGACTTTTCTGCTTGCTCAACATACAAGTGTCTTGGCACCACGGCCTTTCTGTAGGCCTGTTTCATAACTATATGTGCTCCACCTAGCCCTTGTAGATGTCTGAGTTTTCAACTTTTGATGGAACTTTCTTTCTTTTGATTACCACCAAAGAGACTCTATTAACTCTATCAAAACCTTGTTTTATTGTGCATCTCTTCATTTGTCCTTTATCTAAATTTTGTTTCTCCCATGCATTTTTCCGGTCATTTTGCTCTAAGCTTTAATTGGCTGTTCTAGCAAGTTAAAAAGTAATTATTACTTTGCTATTGTGTTTTCATCATTTGATTTTAAAAAGAGACTCTCCCTGAAATGCAATGTCAGATTTGTTCTTGCCTAGGTACTTCAAAATATTCTTCTTGATCTTCTTCTGGAACAAAGAGACTTAAGATAGCTTCTAGACCCCTTCGATGTCAGGCCAAAGAGGATACTTACTTTGTCACTAGCTGTTTGAATATTCTTATTGCAATGTGGTTGTCACCGACATACCCCCACTCCCTCCCTCTGCCTCTCACCAGGAATGTTCCTCTTCTTTTGATTATGTTTTTCTCACATCAGATAATTGAGTTAAAAGCGTATATAGTCTAGACAAATTCTGCCAGATGAGACAAGATGACAAAGGAGTACATTTTAAGAAATAATGACCAGAAGAGGACATATTGTACACCAGTCCACTCCTGATTAATTGCCTTCATTACTTAGCTCCAGCCACACAAAAGCCACAGGCATTAAGAAATCTGTATACTCTGCTCTCTTAGGCCTATCTTTGCATAATATTTGGAAGAATCAGAGTCATTTCTAGATACAAAGAAGAGAATATCCAGCTAAAACAGAACAGAGAAAAAGCAAAAGTCCTATAAAATGGGACTCAAAGGGATGCTATGAGGAAGACTTGGGTTAAAAAACAAACAAAAATAAAAACAAATGGAAACAAAAATCAAAAACACTTTGTGTTTTCCCAGTCAATATGGAGGCAGAGGAATATATTGAAAATCACCTTGGAGCCAGGAGCGCTCAGTTCTGATCTTGGTTAACATCTCTAACTCACTGTGTGACCTTAGGAAAGTCACTTAAACTTTCTGGGGCTCATTGTTCCCATTTTCAAAATATGGAAGTCAGCCTAGAGGCTTCCAAGTTATTTTGTAGATCTGAAATTCCATGGTACTAAGCCAGGAGATATTATCATCTACCAATAATGCTGCAATAACATAATCTGAGCAGATCACTCTCATCAGGATTACTGGGTTCAAATTTTTTTTATTAACTTTAAGATCTTTGATCAAATTTTAACTTCTCTAAGTCCCAATCACCTCATCTGTAACATGGGGATATTAACAATATCTATGAGACTGGGGTTTTTGGTGAACTAAGAAAGACAATTTGCATAAAGCCTGAGTCTGATGCATGGTGCTCAGAAGGCACTATAATGCGAGCATTTAATGTGGACCACAGTCTTCTCAGAAATACCTAGGGAGAAAACCCAAACATAAACTTGTATTTATTTGTTTGATAAGTTTCAAATCTCCTAATATGATATTTTTTAAAAAATCATCTGTTGGCCAGGAAGTGGTGGCTCATGCCTGTAGTCTGAGCACTTTGGGAGGCCAAGACGGGATGATTGCTTGAGGCCAGGAGTTCAAGACCAGCCTGAGCAATATAACAAGATCCCATTTCTACAAAAAAATTTTTTTTAAAAATTAGTCAGGCATGGTGGTGCCCACCTGTAGTAGGCTAAGGTAGGGGGATCACTTGAGCCCAGGAATTGGAGGTTGTGCTGAGCTATGATGATGCCACTGTACTCTAGCCTGGGTGATAGAGAAAGACCCTGTCTCAAAAAAAAAATCATATGTTACTAGATCAAACCTAGTTCACTGTATTCCTCCTCCTAAATTCTGGCTATCACTTACAATTAATATGTCAGTGTGGCCTAGAGTGGAGCTGGGGAAGTGGGCCTGAGGCAATAGCCAAATCCTGCCCTTCACTGAGCTTCAATGTTATGTCTTTGACAGCCCCTCAGCTTCTGGGGAGTTTACCTCAGACCCAGGGAGCCATTGTCTCTGTCACTAACAAGAATTTAGAATACGTGTGCCAATGGATGATGCAACTTCCATAACGTGCAGAGTCTGAGCTATTCACTAAAGCCAGTCTATGTCCTTAAAAAGGGAAAGCACTCCAAGACCACCGAGCTTTGGTTTCCATGGCAACAACACAGGTCAATAGCTACTGTTACACCTCCACCAGCCTTGATTGCATTCAGCAATGTACCATCTCCTGTGCTTCCTTTTGTTTGAGTCTCTCTCATTTGCCTAATTCCCTTCTCTATTGGGAGACTCTCAAAATGCAAAACTACAGGAACTGAATTTAAATTAAAAGCTGTGAAGCCTTTAATAAAATGCTGGAGAGCACTGTTTATCTTATAATTCATTGACATGTGCTTCTTAAAATCCAGCCCTGTATCCTGAACTTCAGAATCTTGCATCCCATATCCTATTGCAGCTTAGAAATTCTTTGCTTGCAATACCTTGTAGTTTTCGGAAAAAAATCAGCATCTTTTCTGCCTTCTAAGATCATATTCTGACATGAAAATCAGATTTATTAGGATAAAGTCCAAACTCCCTAACTTACTATATAAAGCCCTATATTATCTGACTTTTCCTCAAAGGTACTTCCTTCCTCGTGTGCTTTTCCTTCTACATACTAGTTACATGGTCTTCTACGCCTTCCTTCACCAACCCATCAGGAGTCACTCCGATCCTCTCTTGGGAAGCTCCAGCCACGATGGCTTTCTTTCAGTTTGTTCCCAGAGCATCATAAATTTGTTTGTGCCTCAGGTTCTTTTACATGGTGGTCCCATCCTTAACACTCAGCCCATCTCATTAACATGAATAGCTCCTTTTTAACCCTCAAGTCTCAGCTTATGTGTGTCTTTAGAGAGGCCTCCATTGACTATCTTATTAAATTAAAATCCTATTCACTACACAACCCCACTACTCTCAAAAGCTGAAAGCTTTTTTCTTTTTTTTAAAGCACCTACTACCATTTTTATGTGTGCCATACAGGGCCCACTTAGGGAAATAGAAACCATCTGTTTGTTTTAACAGAGATAATTTCATATAGAAAATTAGCTAAATGGGTATCGACAAACCAAAAGGGGACACAGGTACCCCAGAGATAGTTATTGTAGGAAGCAGCTGCCATCCTTAGGGCGGGGGATATCAGACCTCACAGGAGGAGCCCTGCGGAGCTGGCAGGACTCTTGTCTCCTGCTGGCACCTCGAGAGCTTGGAGGAGTCTAAGGGAGGGCGCTGCCTGGGTCGTGCTGGCACTTCTGGCAGGATGCAGCGAAGCTGGTTTTGGGAGTGAAGGGAGAAACTAGAAAACTGCAAATAACCAGTGATACTGGGGTGAATTACATGGCAACAGCACCTGCTGGAGACGAAAGGAACAAGAAGGAACAAGTCCCTTCTGCTCCTTATTGTCTTCGGATCTTACTTAGCGCCCCCTATTGGTAGAGCCTAAAATGGATCCACCTGGCAAAAGAGGAATGTTTGCAGTTTCAGGCAGAGCAATTCAGAGCTGTATATAAAAGCGTGGATTTAAAGAGGACATATCATAGCTTCATAAAAAGCATAGTATTTATTTGTTCGTTCATTTGTTTATTGTCTTTTAATTCCCACTGGACAGTATGTGTTCAGGACCATGTCTCTCCTTTTGCCTTTTAGTGCCCCCAACCTCTGTCCCCCATGTGCACAAGCAGATAGAAGGTACTCAGTAACTATTCCTGGGATGGATGATAATGGATAGATTTATTAGATTTTTTTTTCTCAAAACTACTTAGGACAATGTACAATTCAATTCTTGTCAATGGATAAAGTATTTAGTGCCTCATGAAATATTGTAGGCATTTGGGCTAACAATATGACTATGAGGCAATTCCTTTCTGTTTAGGTGGTTATTTAAGACATATGAAGTTAAGTAATAAAATGTCATGACAAAGATATTCGTATGTTTAAATGTACTAAGGATTGAAGAGGCAGTAAAACTATAAGTCATCAGAAAAGAAAAAGGTAAATGCATGTTTGGAATGATTCAGAAAACTTGCTGAAGAAGCTATGATCTGAGGCAGATTTGAAAGAGGAGCAGATGAGCAAAGCTGTAGAGGAGGGATGGCTTTGACAGGTCTCGAGATGATTCTGACGAAAGCAGAGAAGTGCGGGATTAGTAGGAGAAATCACTGGAAAAATGAATTGGAACCAATTGTGGAAAATTGTGAATTATGGAGTTAGAGTTATAAGTGTTATGTCTTTTGCAAAGATGAGGTATTAAAAGGTTTTAAGCAATAAAGTAATGTGGCTATTTTTCTGAAGATAAATCTGCCAGTATCATGGGAAATTAATTAAGTAGAAACTAGAGACAGGATGACCACTTAGGGGACTGTGACAATAATTCTGAGTCAGAAAAAGATAGTAAAGGTAGAAATAAAAGAAAGAGATAACAGGCAACATTTAGAAGGAAGAATCAATATAGCATAATGCAGATTTAGTCCAGGGCAAGGAAGGAGAGATACATACAGAGAGAATTCAAAAAGGTGCAGAGAAAGGAGAGACCATCTGATTTCATCAGAGCTTGATTGATAATGGCATCAGTACAATAAAAGTCACAGTGAATATTTATCTTCTAATAACAACACTCGGCATTTTGAAAAGCTACCATTAATCTGGGAGAATGTATATATCTTCATCTTGAGGAATTTCAGAAGTATGAGGCTTCCGGAAGTCATAATAGTCCGAGGATGTCTCATTTCCATAGATATGTTCCTCGAAGTTAGATTGCCGTGTGTTTTCATACAGTTCCTTATCAGTTTCTATGTCAGCTTTGGGGGGACCTGCTTCCACATTTTCATAGTTCTCCTGCATGTCAGTTCCTGCAGCAGTAGATCTCTGGTCTCGGGCTTCAGTTGGGCTTTTACGCCATAAGCCAATAATGTGGTGACTCCAGGAGAATGTTTTAGTATAGTCTTTTCTCCTGCTGCTTCTTCTTTGCAAAAACCTCGGTAAGGTAAATCGTGTGGTCTCTTGGTGTTTCCAGTGCCAAACACACCCAATTCCACAAATGATCATGAGTAAAAGAAGGGAAATTCCTACAGTAATGGCCACTGAACTATTTCCACAGCTTTTCAACATTTCTGAGCAAGCAGTTATGTTTAACAGTTTGGTGTTTCCCTTAATGAATTCACAGGTACAGACCAATGTAATTCCTTGTAGACTAGTATTGTTCAGAAATGAATTTGGAAGCTCTTTTAGGCATTTCGTTTCCAGATTTGGAAGAACATTATACGGTAAAGTCCTGATGCAATTGGAGGAGAGATTGTGTAAACTTGTTTTTGGAGGCTGGCTCTCTTTGTATGTGATGCTATTCACCTTACAACCATTAATGTATAATTGTACCGTATCAGGGGGGATTTTATTCCATTGCACTTCCTTTTCTGTCAATGAATCACAAAATGAAGCAGAAATGAGTGGAAGATAATAGCAGAGTAGAAAACCCAAGAAAAGGGAGATTGAATAATCTGCCATTCAGAAACCTGCTAAAATTAAAAATATATTAATTACATATTTATTAAACAGCATAACTAAAGATCTACCAATTTCCACCAATACATTAAACACTAGCATTCAGTGAGTTCCTGCTTTCAATATAGAATACACTAGCTATTGTGAAGGATGAAAAAGAGTTAGAAGAACCTGTCCCTGCCCAAGTCTCAGTGGTTTTATTACTTAGATCTCAACGTGGTTTTTGACAATAAGAATAACAATTTTTCAAGTGAAAGATAATGTTCTGAATGCAATAGAAAGAATGGGACAAGTGCATACATGTGGAAACATTTCTGTTACCTAGTATCTCCTCTGTGAAGCCTTCCTTACCCTTTGTTGGAGTGGACAGAAACTGATGTCTTTTTCTTAATCACTCCTTCCTCTGTAATCCCATATGAATGAGTCCATTCTGTCTTATAACATGATAACCTAAATGACAGAGAATTGTATGTCTTCTTACTTGGTTAAATGGGCAAAGATCAGACCTTTTCATCTTTATATTTTTAGAAGATAGCATAACACCTAGCACAGAAAAGGCTTTCAATCACTCAATATTTGTTGAATAAAGGATTAGATTTAAAAATGACTCCAAATTTCAGCATCTAATTCTTAAGACTCTAGTTTAAAACTCAAGCTATATCTTCTAAAGCATATAGTTTATAACTAAAACACGGAAAGAGAATTTTAAAGTAAAACTAAATATTTTTGAAAGCTTTTCTAGCACAGGTCTTCTCACAACTTTCAGCAACTTACTTTCATTCAAGATTATTTTAGATTGTTTTCTGATGATGCTTTAAAATAGCAAGGAGGAAGAAAGGAGAATATTCAACTAGGTTGAATGTTCTACTATAATTTTATCAACAAAAGTATATTACTGTATGTTTTTAGCCTAGACACGGAAATGGTTACAATAAATAGTGTTAATAGTGCTTGTGGAATGGTTATTACCATCTATTGAATGTTGTCATCAATAATATTTAGTTAAGAGCTTATTTGGGGCCAACTTCTAAAAACTGTTTTATGGGTTATCTCATTTAATCTTACAGCTGCCATATGAAGTGAGTACAATTGTTATCCTCATTTTATAGAGGAGAAGAGAGGATTAAAAAGGTTAAGTAACTTTCTCAACAATTAAGATGTGACTGAATGAGGATTCAAGTAAAATTTTCCCCAAGGTGATATTTACCCAAATATCTGTAAATGGCCATCAGGTGCATCTATCACTAAATTTGTATAGTGTGATTAGCTCTGAGGTTCTTGAGGGCTGGGAACCATATATTATTCATCGTTGTGTAACCAACACCAACACTAGGCACAGAATAACTAATTTATTGAATATTTGTTAATGAATGGAGCAATCTGCTCATAGGATAACGATAGTAATGATAAAGAGAAAAAACAAAAACCCACAAAGTGGTGCCCTGGTCTCACTGAGTATTCATTTACAATAGTGAACTTTTACACATTTGCTCAAGATTAGAATATATCAATGTGCGAATTTTCAGTTTGGCATTTCATATAACCAAACTGAATATGAAATATGGTTAATTTATAAAATTTATTTGATAAAAATATTGGCACATACAGCCCAGATCTAGATACCTTTTAGTTTCCTTGAAACTTTTGGGAGTAATGTTGGGGTTGAGAACTGTATCGTCTACCACATAAGATTTACAATCAGGAGAGTTCCCTCCTCTAGAAGGCCAGACACTATGCTTGCGTTCAAGGGCAAAACTCTGGCAAATGATTTTAACCCTTAGGACCCATTTGCTTTCTGCAACAGATAAGAATGAATACTATATAAGAACTTTCATGGTATAAATGATTATTCACTTCAGCAATTATTTACCAGAATATTTGAAATAAACTTATAAAATAAATTTCAAATATTAATGGAAATTAATGAACTTTTTAAGAAGCACTAGGCCTGCAGCAGAAGTGGGAATGAGAGATGGAGAAGTCTAACTATGGGCCCCTCTGCAACTGAGGATAAGGTAATAAATTGCCCTCTTAATTTCCAAGAGGAGAATTTACTTTTACTATCTATGTTATCCTATGTAGAGAAGACATTAAAAGTTAAAATTATTTATCTCAGAGGTATTCAATGAGATAAAGACAAGAAGACTTTTTACAAGAAAGGAAATATATCGTTTCCCTTTCTTGAAAATAACATTATAGGGAAAACCCTGCAAGACATAAACAAAGACCTACTATAATGAAAAGTATATTTTAAACAATAGCCCTTCAGATATGGCTTAACATCTCAGTAAGTTTCACTTTGTCCAATGTCAAGTAAGACTCTATTTTAATATTGGAAAACATTTCCAACAGGTTACCTGATAACCTGAAATAAGAAATAATTTTTCTTAAAATCACAAATTATTGATAAACTTTCAAATAAGATAATGGCTTTCTGTCTGTGAACAAGGTGACAGCACAGCATAATCATATACTTGTGAGCATATATACTCATAAAGAAACAATAACATCATTCTCAGTTTGCAAATCAGCTTTTCCCCTTATGGCTACCTAAGGTAATTTTTCTGAAAACTGTATTTGACAAGATAAAAAAAAAATCATTGATCAATCAAAAACAAACATGTTTCTTAAAGTTTTTCATTGCCCAAACACCTTAAATCAGGTTGTAACTTACCTCAAGATTGATGTGCCAAGCTCGCTGTTTTGTTCTTTTGCTTATGTTTTAAACTTGCTCTGGTTGAGAACTTGTTCCTCTTTTTCACTTGGTCAGTCACTTCCTTCTTTACTCCTTCTTTCAGGTTTTTTAATACTTGCAAAGTTTCCTGGCTCTAGAGGAAGTTCTTATCAGATGCACCAGAAGTAAGAAAACTAGCAGGAGTCTTTGAATAAGGAAGTTTGGCCCTTTATGTTTTAACAAGTAATAATTTTTCAACTAGATCAGAAAATGGTGCATAAGGTCTAGATGGGTTTTTATTTGAGCAATATTTGCAGTCTTCACCCTCGAATCAATAAAAGTCATTTCACTTGTACTTCAAATTTTTTAGTAAAGAAATATTTTTAAGTGTAGTCACACATAGGTCTTGTTTTTTTTATTTGTTTGTTAGTATGATTGCTAGAACAGTCCTCACTTCAAATATCATGTTACATTCATACTTGTCTGTCAAATCAATGTCCTAATTTTGGTTTAGAAAATGTTAGTATTATTTCAAATTTATTAAATAGGAGTTGCCTAAAGTGTATTCTGAGATTCACTACTTCTGGGATATGATAGTAGGCTTTCCATTAAATAAATTCGGAAATTCTGCTTACCTGGAGATTCATAGGCTTATCAGTATATTAAAGTCCCAGCAGTCCTACAGCAAGCAAACAAAATAAAGCTAAATAAGAAAGAAAAACTGTTCAATTTTGCATCATAATACTAGTCAGCTGGTACTTAGCACTTAATACCTATTCTAAGCCTTTTGTGGAATACTCAGTAAATCTTGACAACAACACTAGGAGGGAGAAACTCTGTTATTAGTCCTATTTTACAGGGGAAGAAATGGAAGAACAGAGAAATAAAATAATCACTTCCCTCTCACGGCCTGCAGTCTGCCCCCAGCACCTGTGTCCCAAACCACTATATTTCCTGCCTTGCTAGATTGAATAACATGTTTTCCACATAGAACCAAATAGAACATATTGACAGCATCTCTCAGAATCAAGCTCCATGGAATACAAAAGAGGGAGATGCTAACTTAGAGTGTAGATGAATTGGACAGATGAGATGAAGAAGCAATGGAAATTTTGCCTTTCTAAATTGTACTGGAACATTTTTAGCCATAGAGGATTAACTTTGGATAGGTGGCTTAAAATAAAAGGATTTAGTTACTGAAATACCTACTGGGCATTGGAAGAACGGCATATGTTATCAATACATATTGAGCATTGACACTGAGGCAGGGATTGTGCTAAGTGACATGGCTGCAACAGTGAATAAGCTCCCTGAAGCAATTAGTCTAGCAGAGGGGTTGCTGCACCCACAGATCATTTCAGATCACTGTGGCTAAGGAGGACATGGTTATGGACAGGGACAGTGGGAGCAAGGAAAAGAGGCATCCAGCTGAGGGAGCTCAGGGAAGGTGAGACCCAAGCTAAGCCTCATGTAATAAGGTGACCAAGACAGAATAGGAATGTTCCAGGAAAATATCTCGTAGTGAAGGAAGTTATGAAGCTATGAACTTGATGTGCTGTACAGTCTCACCAGTATATTTAACTGCAATATTAACCACCCTCTGAATAATACACACACACCCCTGCCCATGCACACAACCCACACATAATACAATAAATATAATATTTGTGTAAAATTATGGGATTTATTCTAGAAGTCAGGACAACTGGGTGTTCATCCAGTTTTGCCCTTTGAATTTAAGAAAGTTGTCCAACCCCCTTATTACTTAAGTTTTTCTATGGATAAATAAAATGGAGGGATATTGGCTGGTACTTTACTCGAATAGGAGATTTTTAAGGTAATAAATATGACCATTCTTTTAGTTTATAGAAGAAATGCTGTATAAATTCAAAATACAATTACTATATAATTACCATTTGTATGGATTAGGTTTTATGTCTTGAATTCTATGTTTTCTTACTTTCTAATCTTTGGTTTAGCAAGGCACATTTTTTTTTGTCTTGTAGTTCCTTTTTAATCACAGCAACTATGTCTAGGTTTTCTTTTCCTGCTTTTTCTTCTACCATTATATAGTGTTGATGGTAAAAGGCCTAGGAAGTAATTTATATTCTATACGATAATTTAGACTGGATAGTTTATTCAAGTAAACCTTCCTCTCCTATTCACTGATGATAGTAACCACTTTACTTGCGAATTAAATTCCTAGCAATTTGTTGGTTAGTATCTATTTATTTTAAACATGTCCTTCAGATACTTGAACCGAGTAATATCAATGATAGTAGACATGGAGAAATGTTTCTGCATGTGGACTTTATTTGAAAACTTGGAGGCTAAAAGCATCTTCCTGGATACTCTGGAAGGAGCTCTCAGACCCCGTGTTACTTATTAAGGGTAGTCTATTAGTTTGAGTGAAGGAATTCTTTACTAAACTGTAGGTAGGTTTTGAGCTGAATTATTTCTAACTTTATATGGAATCTCTTGGGCCTGAAGCTTAGTGAGGCTGGTGTTAAGGAAGATGGGAGTTATTAATGAATTTTGGGCTTCAGCCCAGGCAAAGCAGGGGGTTTCTACTTTCTGAGATCATGAATATGGTCTCTCATTGGCATACCTTAACTTACTCAAGGGATGTGTTCTCCTAAAATAATATATAACCTAAAAACACATAGGTATAAAGCAATTTTACCTAAAAAAAAATTTTTTTTGGCATCTTGGTCAAGTAGCGCAACTCCTCTGAATCTTTCTTCATCCATAAGACAACAATGGATGGGGTTGTCCCTGAGATTCTTTCAAATTCTGCTACATCAAAATGACCAATATAAACATGGCTCTTTGGAAGAGAATGTTTGAAATTGGTTTTCATATTTAATATATAGTTCCTTTTAGTCCAACTCCCTTTTTTTCATGATAAGTCTTTCCTAATTGCTATGCAGATCAGATAACAAAACATGAGGCTTGCTTCAACTTCAGCTAACACACCCTCTTCTTCCCCCATTCTTTCTCTTTTTATTCCTTAAGTTAAAAATAAGTAGACATTAAAACATTGAATAACCATTGAATATGAAAAAAAAATTTGAAACAATTTACTTCTTCATGAATAAAATTGAAAATTACACAATTTAGTATTATTATAGCAGATACACCATTCATCTCAGACTGTGTATACAACTTCACAAGTTATATAATTTTTACACTATTATGACAGATTTTTTTATTTTGAGGAAAAAAGTACTGTAAACTAGGATTCATAATAGATACCAAATCAGTCATCATTAGATTCTGCCAACTCTTTTGGTGTTTGTTGAAAGGCATACTTTAACATGCCATAATTTTAAAATGACTAGGCATATTTTGAAACTGCACACTATAGGAAGACCAGATGTGAGAGCTGCTAGATTCAGAGACCTCCCTCCCCTGGACAATGTCAAACACTATTATCATTTCAGACTGAGTAGGGGGCTTGCTTGTCAGGGGAAAGCACTAATCTAAGCCCTTTACTCTAAGACCTTGAGCGATCTCCGTGAGCTGTAAACTGATTCTGAGTGAGAATCAGTGAAAGGGAGGCAGAAAGCAGTAGCTGCTTTAGATCCACTCTTTTTACAAAATGAGATGGCGCCCTGTGTAACTCTGTTCCCATGGAGGGTAGCAGAGGGTAAAGGAAACAAGAAAACAAATACAAACAGAGTGGGTAGGGCAAGGGACCTGTCTAAAACAGCCCTGATAATCATAGTCCCCTTTAATCTCCCTGTGGCAAACATGCTTGGGAAGCCAATACACCTTCTGATGAGCATTGGTAAACATTCACCCAGAACTCAAGAGTGTCAGTGTGGGCTCTAAATGGTTAGTAGTCTTGAGGAAGCCAGTGTGATGCTCCTGCTACACCTGCTTTTGTCCATCCATGTAGACCCCCACCTTCTGTATAGATACACCAACGATAGATTAGGCTAAAGTGACACTGTTCTTTCTTCTCTTAAGAGGCATATCTCTCACCATGACATGCTCCTTGTATAAGTAACTTTATTAGAATTTTAAGTCTACCGCCTTGTCCCTTGTCCTGAGTCTATCCCTATCTCTGGTATTAACAAATTTGGTCCAGTCATTCAGTCACGGAGCAGCTCAACTTCCTCATCTGTAAAATGGATTTTAATCGGTCAATGATTCTTAAGTCTAGTTGCTCATTGGAATTTTCGGGGAATCTTTTAAAAATAAAATTAAAGCACAATCTCTGAGGGCGTAACTTGAGTATTAATATTATTTTTAAAAGTTCCCCAGACATTTAAAAGTCTCCAGCAAACCCGTATTGAGCACCAAAGGCTCTTTTGAATGAATATTCTATGACTCTCTGCTGAATCATTTTCAGCAAACCACTTAACTCTTTACTTTGGTTTTCTTCACCATGAAAAGGGAACTTGAGAGACAGTTTTGCAACAGAAAGAAAATAATCTGTAAAGTGCCTAAAGTTCATCAGAGGAATATGCACTACTAAAAAAAAAAAACCCCAGGAATTTGCATACTGGCTAAAGTAGCACTAATAATTCACACTTATTAAGCATTTGAACATATCAGACATTTTTCTAATCCCTTAGAATGAGTTATCTTTTTGAATTCCTACACCACGCAAAGGGAGAGTACTATTTTCTAGTTTGGAGATGAGAAACTGAGGCATAGACAGGTTAATTATAGCCGATGTCAGAGATCGAATTCAAATGTAGACCATGTGACTGGAGTCTAGAGCCTGTGCTTTTAAACTCTGCAGTACTATGAATTTCTCTCTTTCTTTTAAATGATATATCCAGATTCCTGTGATGAAGTCCAGATTAAAATCCACTTTATTCCAAAGAGTGTACAGTTGAATCCCTACCTATTTCAGAATATTTGGCCTGAGCTAAAGACAATAGCCCTGACTGTGAAAGGTTACAGTTTGACAGACTAGAGCAGAACTCTAGCCTGGGTTTTAAGGAAGTATGAAGAGTTTCAGTAGGTAATAGAGGAGATATAAAAATGAGAGGCTGAGATGTAAGATCATAAAGCTCATTATTAAGAATCTCTCTTCTGTCCAGCTCACAGTTGAGGGTGGTGTGTTCTAACTGGGGCTGGATTATTGTAACCTTTTTTACTACTATGGAGAATGATGGAAATCATCTCAGGTTGAGCTTTGACTGGCCTTACAAAGCTGCTCCAAATAGAGGCTGCCCTCTTCTCTGCATATGCAAAGACATGTCCCTACCCCAGACCACACCATCTCTTGTCTGAACAACTGTTTTAGCCTCTTACTGGTCTTCCTGTTCTACCCTGGTCATCCTTAAGGTGACAGAGTGATATTTCTCAAACTGTAAGTCATATCACATCAGCCCCCTGCCTGCTTAACACATTGATTGCCAAAAAATTTCCTTGGAGTGTTTTCTTATGAAAATAGAGTAAAAACTTGGAAACCAAAGCGATCCTAATTGAATAAAACATTTGTTATTTTTTATTGTTTTCTGTGAGTTATATGCAATTAAATTATCAATATTAATTGTAACAATAAGGACATCAAAGATTTTCATGAATCAACTGCTGTTGTGTATGCTTCATGAGGCCCCCAGCTCAAAACTAGCATGAGTTAAACACAACTCACATGGCAGTTAATGTGTTAAGATCCTTTAGTGGCTTCCTATCGTCTTAGAATTCAACTCCAACCCTTACGACAGCCTATAATGCTCCCCGTGGTCTGGCCCTGGCCTCTTGCTATTATTTCCTCCTGCTTCTCCCCTAGCTTACTAGCTTCCAGACACCTGCCGCTCTCTGCTCTGCCAGTGTGCCCGCTCTCTCCTGCCTTGGGCCCTGCACTAGCTGTGCCCTTTGCCCTGATGTTCTTCTCCCAGCTCCTCCAGGCCTGCGTCTGTCTTCCATGTCCCCTCCACAGGGAGGATTTCCTTGACCACTGCAGTTTGAGGTACACCCCAACACATGCTCTCACTTGCTGTCAACCCTTCACATTGTCATTCACTCTCGCCCCCACAAACATTCTTCACCCTACACTTGTTCTCACTGTCACCCCTATACATACTGTCACTCACTAGCATCCCCACACACAGTCACTCACTGTCACCCTTACACACACTGTCAATCACTATTACTCGTACACCATGTTCACACTGTCAACCCTACACACACTCTCATTTGTTGTCACTTCATACATATTGCTACTCACTGTCACCTCTACACATACTGTTACTATCATTTCTACACATTGTCACTCACTGCCACCCTTATGTATGTTGTCACTTGTTGTCATCTTTATAATACATGTTATTATCACACACACCTTGTTACTCACTCTCAGCCCTACACACACTCATTTGCTGTCACCCCATACGTGTTGTTATGCACTGTCACCTTTACACATGCTTCCACTATCACCCTTACACAAATTGTCTTTCACTGTCACCCTGACACACATTGTCACCTTCTGTCATCTCTATGTATGTTACTCACTGTCACACACACATTATCACTATCACCCCTACATACATTCTCACTCACTGTCACACAGACACACATTGTCACTTACTGTTACCCCATATGTGCTGATACTCACTTTCATACTATTTGTTTTATTTTCATAATAGTATGTATCTAGTACTTGGATATTTTGTGTTTACTCTTTTATCTCTCATGAACTTAGTTCATGAGAACAGAGACCATGTCTTTCTTGTTCACTGCTCTATTTTTCACCAGTGTCTGGAATATCAGGTGGAAGGGGTTCAATAAATGTTTATTGATAAATGAAAGAGACAGGGATTATTCTGGGAGAGTAACCGTTGGGCTAAAACAATAGATTTTTTGGTGTTAAGCATAAATACACATCAGAAAGTATACAAAACATTTGTATATATCAAATATTTATACACAAACATACATACATGTAGTTTAGAGAATCTTAAAGTAAGTGCCAATGTATTAACCCTCAGGTAAAAAATTGAAAATCGCCACTATTTTTGAAGAACCAATTTGCCCACCCCATGACATTATTATCCCTCATCTCCAGAGTAACCACCATCAAGATTTTTTGTTAATCATTCTCACCTTTTATATATATACTTGTGCACCTAAATATGTGCTGTAAATTGTTTTGGAAAACTGGAGCAGAAATGGTGAGATCTGGCTCTTAGATGAGGCTCTCAGAAGAAAAGCCATGTTGAGCCAGGGGAACACAGGCTGCCCCAGCTTGCTGAGACCTTACAAAGCCATGTCTGGGAGAATCAGGATCAGTGGGATAGGTCTGGAAAGTGCCATTAGAAATGCACAGTGCATCAGGCACCAGGCAGGGCTCTTGTGTGAACCAGATACTTCATGGCCAGTGGAGACAAGGTCAGAGCCAGGGGTTGCTTTGTATTTTTTGCTTCTAAATATGGCCTCCAGGATTGGTCAAAAAAACCCACAACATTTCAGTGAGGTGAAAAAGGCCCTATGGTGATCTAAACAGCATATTGTAAGACAAGCCAAGTGTAGGCAAGTATAGAGGCCAAGCTCACTGGGGCATTCTGTCCTTATGCTTAAAAAGGATACAAAATCACTTGAATAGAATCCAAGCTGTGACTGGTACCCTATATATATATATATATTTATTTATTTATCATGTAATATTTATTTATTTTTACATTGTGCCTTTGGGCCGACCTAAAACAGACTTTATTGGATAAGGATAAATTCCATTTGAACTCTTGTTTCAAGGGGCAGAGCTGCAACTCAAAAGGATTTACACAAAGTGGATTTATTTGACCTACATAACTGAAGAGTCTATGGGCCTAATTTTATTGCTTCAACTTCCTGGTGGGTACATAGATGCTCATTATAATAATCCTCTTGACTATATGAAATGTTTAATAATGAAATAAAACAAAACAAAATAGAACAAATGTGAAGTGTGGATCCCAGGGTGTGAGAATTGTCACCAGACTTGGTCTCTCCTTTTCTTGGTTGGTTCTCTTTCCTCCAGAAAGCCCCTTCAGTTCCAGGCTTGATCCACTGGTAGGACAGTGGAAGAAAGCTTGTCTCCTCCAGTTTCAGAAGTTCCTGAATGGGCCATAGGACTGAGTCAGGATCTAAGCCAATTCTTATAGCGCCCTGTGGCTAGAGGTGTGTGGTGCTCTGATGGGTTAGACCAGGCTCACACACCCACCCTGAGCTAAAGAAGGAGTCTAACTACTCCTCTTCCTTCTCCTATGCATGGTTTGACAACAGAAATTGTAGGGTTTTGACTAGAAGTATGGGGATGGATATTAGGCAGCAGAATTGATCTCTAATTTTACTCTGTCTGAGAAGATACATGGTATATTTTATATTTTTTTAAAATTTGTTGAGATCTGATTTGTGGCCTAGGATGTGGTCAATTTTAGAAAAAATTTCATGAGCTGATGAGAAGAATGTATATACAGTTTTATTTGAGTAGAATGTTCTGTGGATGTCTGTTAAACCCATTTGTTCTAGAGCTCTGTTTAAGTCCATTGTTTCTTTGCTTATTTTCTGCTTGGAGGATCTGTCCAGTTCAGTCAGTGGGTTATTGAAATCCCCAGCTACTATGCCATTACTGTTTATTGTGTTATTTAGATGAAAGAGGATTTGCTTTATGTATCTGGGTACTTCTGTGTTGAGTGTATAAACATTAAGAATTGTTAAGTCTTCTTGTTGGATTTTTCTCTCCACCACTATTTAGTGACCATCTTTGTCTTTCTTTACTTTTGTTGTTTTAAAGTTTTTGTTATCTGATATAAGAATAGCTGCTCCAAATTTCTTTTGGTTTTCATTTGCCTGGAAGATTGTTTTCTAACCCTTCACCTTGAGTCTGAAAGTGCCTTTGTGGGTAAGATGTGTTTCCTACAGACAGCAGATAATTGGCTTGTGTTTTTTTTTTTAATCCACTCAGCCAGTCTATGTTTCTTCAGTGGACAATTCAAGCCACTCACATTTATTGAGATAATTAATATTTGGGGTAGATTTCTGTTCATACTGTTGGATAAATTCTTATTGTTTTATTTTACCTCTCAAGCCACTGCGGAATCAGGGTTCTGGACTTTAACTCTTGAGTGATTTTACACTGGTAGGTGTTCAGTGTATAATGCATTTCTGAGTACTTCCTGCGGGACAGGTCTGGTCTTTGCAAATTCCATCAGTGATTGCTTGTCTGGGAAAGTCTTTATTTCTCCCTCATATATGAAGCTTAGTTTTGCCAGATAAAGAATTCTAGGTTGACCATTATTCTGTTTTAGAAGATTGAGGATAGCTCCCCAGTTCCTTTTGGCTTGTAAGGTTTCAGTTGAGAAGTCTTCAGTTAGTCTGACAGGTTTTCACTTGTATGTTATCTGCTGTTTCTGTCTTACTACTTGAAGGAATGCCTCTTTTATGTTTACTTTGGTCAGCCTAATAACTATGTGACATGGTGATTGCCTTTTCACAGTGAGTCTCCCAGTTCTGTGTGCTTCTTGTAGCTGGATATATAGATTTCTGGCCAGGTCAGGTAAGTTTTCTTCCATTATTCCAAGAAATAGATTTTCCAGCCCTTGTGTATTTTCTTCTTCTCTCTCTGAGATGCCTATATTTTTATATTTGGTTTCTTTACATAATCTCACATTTCTTGTATGTTTTGTTCATGTCTCTTGCTTCTGTGTTCTTTTTCTTCATCTGATTTGTTTAGCATATAGGCATTATCTTCAGGCTCTGAGGTTCTTTCCTCTGCATCATCCAACCTATTCTTGAGGCTTTCCATGGTGTTTTGTAGTTCCTTGAATGCCTCTTTCATTTCCAGTATTTCTGTTTGTTTCTTTCATAATTCTTCGATTTCTTTAGAGAATTTTTCATTTATTTCCTGAACTGTTCTTGTGGTTTCTTTGTGTTGAGTTTCTATTTTCTCTTCAATTCCATTGAGTTTTCTTACATTCCATATTCAGAATTCTTTCTCTGTCATTTTAATAATTTTGGTTATGTTGGTATCCACTGTTGAGGATCTAATGATTTCTTTTAGAGATGACTTTTCTCTCTGGTCTTTCATGTTTCCTGCATTATTTCACTGATTCTTTCTCATCAGGCTTCTTCATCATGAACTGCGGGTGCTAGGACTGATTTATGGCCCTATCTCTAACTTCCCAAAGGGACTTTCTTTGACAGTGCTGGGAAGAGGCACAATGGTCCTGTATTGCCTTAGGGATATTTTAGCAAGTTGAGTTACCTCTCATCTGTTGTTTTCACTTCTTGCCAATGGAAGCTAGTGAGTTTGGTCCCCCAGCTTAAGCTCCACGCTGGTGGATTGCTCTTGTGGGTATGACTCCACTACCCTCTAATAGCTTGAGATGAAAGACACTGTGGTTAAATTATTGGATTACACTCTCTGTCATTGATTGTAATTTGCATGGAGGAGCCAATTATAGAGGTAATCTGATCTCTTTGTGGTAGGCCCTGATCCCCCACATGAGGTGTATGAATGCCCCAATCTCTGGGAGAGGCCTTGCTACTCCAGAGGGTTGCTTGGACCCTGCTTCCCCTTAAGATGGCAGTAGGGAAAAGATAGATTGCAGCTAGTGTCTGCAAGCCTGCGTATGTGTGCTTCTATGGTTGCTTGACCTTCCACTAGGGCAAGTCACCAATATGTTATTCAAGGCTCTTTCACCACACTTGGGAAGCTGCTCCTGATGGGAGGGGTCAATTGATATAATTGCTGAGGTCTCTGGCCAGGTTTTTCCTTCCCTGCCTGTAATCCCCAATGTTGGTGACCACCAGAACCCAGAAAGCAACCTGGAGTTATGTTCTTATTAGATGACCTAAGCTGGTCCAGTGGGCAGAATCAACAGGGTGCCAACTATTTTTCAGTTCCAAAGTCCCACAGATTTATGCCAACCACACAGAGTAAGTGGCTTTTCTCTATTCTCCCTACCTCCAAAGGTGGAGTCTGCCATGCCCAGCACAAAAGCCCCTGGGCTATGGGAGGGGTGTTGTCCAAAATTGCTCTATGCAGCTGTATCTCCTGGCTGGGGATTCAAAAGATGGAGGCCATCTTCCCCTGGACAGCTAGCATTGGGGGCAGCCACTCAAGAATTGGCAGAGGCCAGTCCAGTGGGCTGAATTAATAGGCTGCCAGCTGTTACTTTTGCATCACAGTCCCATAGTCTCACATCTGTCACATAGACAGCACAGCTCTTTTTGTCCTGCCCTGAGGCAGCAGAATCATCAGTGGTTTCCAAGGGCAGAGTCTTCTTTTCAGCATTCACCTCCTGTGTGCTGGTCCCGGTGCCCACCAGAGGAAAGGTGCCTGTCTCCAAACTCCCTCCTGTGGTTGTGGTCACATGGAGTAACCACTCAGACCAGTCCTTCCTCTGCCCAGTGTGGTCCTAGCACATAGCACCAGAATGTTTAAAATGTTTCCTGAAATTTTCTCCTCTCCACAGAGCCTGTCATCCCAAGCCATGACTTTGCACTGACTTCAGGCACATCCCATCTGATGGGTGTGGAGGTCTGTGGGGGAGCCGGGTGTCCTCCCACACTGCACTCTGTTCCCTATTGTATTTCTTACACTCTGCAGTCTTTGAGAATGTATCTCCCTTTCACCTTTTTTCCTGTGCTGTGTGTCCCATGCTGTTTCTGTGCAGATTCCCAACGCTGTCCTTGGGGTGGTAGGGGGAGGGATTGATCCACTCATGTGTAGCCATCCCAGTTCTTCACCTCCCTCTCTGGGAGCAGAGAGCCTGGAGGCCACCACTAATCTGCAATTTTCCCAAGCCGGACATTCATACCAAGACGTTTTTCTTGACCAAACTCTAGCCAGGCTTCTCTGGGCATTTTCTCAATGAGGCATCAACTTCAACCTATGAAGACAAGAACAAACACTAAAATTCAGTCTCCCAGTCTCTGTGAGAGAGTAGGAGACTAACTTCAATAAGCACCAACAGCAAACTCAGATGGGTTTCACCAGGACCAACTCTCCCTGACTCTACTGAGTCCCCGCTCCCTCCTTCTTTCTCTCTAAAGTGCCCAGTCACCTTTGTACACATGAAAGTTGAGTTCAGTCCATGCTGGGCTCTTTTCCCTATTGCAATATTATTAAAATAGGCCTGACAAAAACCTGATTACAGTTTGTCTTTATCACTTTAGCTTTGTTTATCTCTGACACCGATATCACCTAGGATAAAAAAAGATAAAAAAGAAATTACTGTAGAAGTTAAGTGCCAGTACGTTTCAGAAACAAATGTTCTAAAACCAAAAATCTAGAGAAGGCTTCCCTCTACTGGTGTAAAATCTTGGTTTGGTAATGTGCATGTGCGTGTGTGTGTGTGTGTGTGTGTGTGTGTGTGTGTTTCTTACACCCAATTTTTTGTATGCTTACCCAGTTATTACTGTCTTTGTTAAAAACATGACTTCTACACAGCTCATCATTAGAAACCATCATATTCCAGACCATCATGTGGGTGCAGAGTAACCAGTAGGCATGCTACAATTTGTGTGAGAAAGGAAGGGAAGGAAAATATAGGGATACACATATAAGATATTAAATACATGCATGTAGGTTGGTAGGTAGGTAAGTAGAGGTAAATAGATAGATCTGCTTATATTTTCAAAACAAAACACTAGAAGATAGACCAGAAACTAATGAAAATACTTACTGGTTTGAGATGGGGATGGGGACATAAACAGGGTTAAGTGAACAGAAATTGAAGTAAACCTTCTTGGAGTGTAGTTTTATGCAATTTTGACTTTTTAATCATGAAAATATTTTACACATTCAAAAAAGTAATCCCTAAATTTGAATTTATTAAAAAAGACACTAACTATATATACATATATCAAAATTTAACCTAACTATACAGAGGAAAGAATTATTTTAGTTGATTTTAAAATGTAGTATTCTTGCTGACAGCCCTTCGAAAAATACATTCTCAGGACAAAATAAGCTTCAAATTCAGTAGTTTTTTTTGTTAATAGTAATATTAGCATTGCTATTTTGAAATCATTTTATGTGTTTTATAGCGATAATGAAAATAAATGATTGTCATTATCATTATAAAATAAAATTTTCATCTCATGAGATCAGTATAAAATCAAAATAGTTAAATAAAACCCTATAAGCCAAATTTCAATTAATAAATGCCAATTTAAAATCCTTCACACCTGGGGGTGTGTGAAGATTTCAACATATAAATTTTGGGGGCACAAAAGTATTCAGACTATTGCAACAACCTTATAAAATATTGTAACCTTTTTGTTACAAAAGAGGAAACTGAGGCACAGAGAGGTTCAATAATTTGTGCAATATCAAATCCAGGAGGTATATAGTCTTTTCAATAGTTTTATATTTATGTGTGCTTATCCAACACATAATTGAGTTCTTATTCTGTGTACTCTTCTAGACATGGGGAATATAGCACTGAACTAAACAATGTACCTGTCCTCCTGGAGCTTTTATACCTGTGCAGAAAAAAAATAATAACCAAGTAATTAAGTAATATAAAGCAAGGTATATATCACAGATCTTGATAAGATGATAGAGAATAACAGAGGTAGAATGAGAAGACACCTTTAAGGAACTGAACCCTGTTATTAAAAAATATTTGTATATGTATTTTTGAATAGTAATTTATTCTCTTGGTTCAAATAGTAAACATATAAAAATGATCAGAAAACAGTCTACTTGCAAAAATAAATATGTGAACAAGTAAGTGGAAAAATCCTACTTTTTATCCATTTCCTATTAATCTTTCCTGAAATTTTATGCTTTATGCATATTAAGGACTATAAAACATATTATTTTCCCTTCCTTTTTACTCAAAGGAATATGCATGTATGTATACCATACACTGTCCTATATTTGCCTTTGACAATAATTATTTTGGAGATTTTTCCATATCAATACTTTAAAATCTTCTTCATTTTATTTTCACAACTGCCTACATTTTCAGTGTATGAATGTATCATCATTTATTTAACCAGTCCTCTATTGCTAGGCACTTAGGCTGTTTCTAGCCTTTAGTTATTACAAGCAAATGTGCAATGAATAACCTTATACATCAGAGTCAGCAAACTGTTTCTGTAAAGGGCAAGCTAGTAAATATTTTAGGCTTTACAGGCCACATGGTCTCTGTCACAACTACACGCTGCTATTGTAGCATAAAAGCAGCCATAGACAATGTCTATGTAAGCAAATGGGTGTGGTTGTTTTTCAATAAAACCTTATTTATAAAAGCAGACATTTGGCTTGATTCGGCCAGGGTTTTGTGGTTTGTTGATGCCTGTCATACATTATTTTATATATATATATATATATATATATATATATATATATGATATCCATGGAATAAATTCCATAATTAAGAGAATACATGAATTTCTAATTTTGATAAATTCTGTCAAACTACCTTTCACTGAGATAGTATCAATTTCCATTCCCAACAGCAATATATGGAGTACTGCTTCCTTACACTTCACCAACACAGTATCTTCACACTAACTTCTGGGGTTTTGCCAATTTGTAGGTAGAAAAGAGTATCTCAGGGTAGTTTTAATTTCAATTTCTCTTCTTACAAATGAAGTTACTTTTCCATCAGCTAATTTTTTTTTTTTTTTTATCAACTGGTAGGAGCTCTTTACATAAAGTGAAAATAAGCCCATTCTATGTGATATGAGTTGAAAATAATTTTTCTAGTTTGTTATTCTATTTGTACTTTAACTTTGTTTATGGTGGGTTTTATTTTAATCAATGAAAAGGTTTTGTTTTTATATAGTCACATTGATCAATTTAAGGATTCTGGATTTTGTGAAATAGTTTAAATATGTACCACACTCAAAGGCTATTATAAAACAACTCTCTCACACTGTATCATTTCAAGCTTTCATCTGTTTACAATTAGGTCAGATATAAAGTATGCATCTATTTTTCTTGCTTTCCCACTGGTTTCCAAATTGACCCCGTAATGTTTAGTAAATGTTTTGCCTAAACAGTGAGATAAACTTCCCTGATTTCAGTTGATACCTTTATAAAATATTAAAATGTTCTATATATTTGGGCCTATATTTGGACTTTCAAGTATGTTCCATTGATCTACCTGACCAGCCATGTGCCAGGATGGCACTGTTTTAATTACTAGAACTTTATGGTATGTTTCAGTACCTGGTAGGACTAATGTCCTCCAATGCTCTTTCTTTATTTTATGGTTTTGATATTTTTACTAACTTTTATATGAACTTTAGAATCTCTTTGCCTAGATTTCTTTTTTATTTTTGAGACACTCTGTTGCCCAGGCTAGAGTGAGTGCCATGGCATCAGCCTAGCTCACAGCAACCTCAGACTCCTGGGCTCAAGCGATCCTACTGCCTCAGCCTCCCGAGTAGCTGGGACTACAGGCATGTGCCACCATGCTTGACTAATTTTTTCTATATATTTGTTAGTTGGCCCGTTAATTTCTTTCTATTTATAGTAGAGATGGGGTCTCACTCTTTCTCAGGCTGGTTTTGAACTCCTGACCTCGAGCAATCCACCCGCCTCAGCCTCCCAGAGTGCTAGGATTACAGGCGTGAGCCACCACGCCTGGCCGGTGATAGTTTCCAATTATTCTTTAAATTTCTTCTATGTTTATTCTATTTAAATACATGTTCTTTCTCTGCCACCCACTTATTTTGATGGTGGATAGGAGGCAGGGGAGTCAGGATTAGCTAACAGTTTGTCTGTTTTACTGTTTCCTAAATAAACATAATATGTGGATTCTTTTTTATTTACTTATAAGTATTTAAGGCCAGGGACTTGCCTCTGAGCATTATTTTAGCTCAGGGCTTCTCATCCTTAGTACTGACATTTTGGGCCAGGTAATTGATGGTTTGGGGGGCTTTCTTGTACATTCCAGAATGTCGAGTAGCATCCCTGGTCTTTACCTGTTAGATGTTAACAGTAATTGCCTCCCCAGTTGTGACAATCAAAAATGTCTTTGGATATTGGTGAAGGTCCTGGGGGCAGGGAGGGGCATGATTCTCAGTTGAGAACCACTGCTGTGATAGTGACTTTTCATTATTTTTTCTATGTGTTCTAAAATTTAGATTTGGGTTTAAATTTTTTTATGTGATCCATTTGTTATTTAAGATAGACTTTCAAATACAGATTCTGGAAAAGCTATGGTTGTTTTCAACAGTCCATATACATATTTTGGAGTCTTAATCCCTAGTTTTACTAAAAATGGAGTTTGTTGTTTTATTATGCATTCTTCTTTTAGACGGTTCCCTGGATTAGAAATGAAAAAGGCTACATTACATAGCCATTGCTATAGAAAGTTTCTCATAGTTAATATTTGCTGTACATAATATATTCCAAGCATTTTCAAAGCATTTTATAAAGACTATTTAATCTTCCTAACAACCCTGTTTGGCAGGTATTATTATTTCCAATTTCTAGACAGGATCAAAATACCTTGCCAAAGATCCCATAGATAACAGGGAGAACATACATATTTCTTAAGAAAGCCTTTAGTTAAAAAAACAGCTCAGTTCCCACAGAAAGGATAAGAATGTAAGGTCAATGTTAGGTTCGGTGAGGGAGGCAAGCACAAGGTGGATTCTTTCTTTGTTAACTCTGGTTGCTCCACAGTGACCTGTGTCTGAAGCATTTCAGCAAATTTGAGTCGTAATTCTCCTTGCCTCCTATGGAAGATGCTTCCCCAGGAGGAACAAAACAGCACCTCAGAGTAGGACATTTGAAACAAAAACCAGCTTCACAGGTACATATGCCAACCCTCCTTTGTGAAAACACTTCCTCTAGTGGGGAAAAAGTCCCTGAGGTTAACAGCAGCCACCAAAGTGGGGACTCTTTGAGTTGAACTAGTTAACAAAACATCCATCCATTGAAAGAGATGGCATGCACTTTGTTAGCATGTGCTCAGTATCCTGTGTTTAATAAAAGTTTGAGTTTGCTACTGTACATTTATAAGCATAATTACTTTAATTCTTTTGTGTGGAGCAGTGTTTTGCAATAATTCTAATAATGTCCACCTGTGTCTTTGTGTTATGTTGAAAACTTTGGTGGGAAGCTAAAACCAAATCTAGCCAGATATTTTTCCCCTCTGGTTTGTGACTTACCGCTTACCACACTCATATGTTTCCCAATAAAATAACTTTTCAAGGTTAATGAACAATAATTGATCAATTTTTAAAAAATAGTTTTTAATATATTAAAGCATGCTATCATAAAAGGTCAGTACTAAAATAGAATTAACAAAAGCGAGTTCTTTACTTTCAAGAATTGTTTTTAAGGGTCTATAGTTTGATATTGATTTGCGCATAAAATTCCAGTTGAATGGGATTTTATTGTGAAGATAGGGCTAATACGCTGAAAAGTCTAGGCTCAGATAATTGTTAAGGAAAAAATTCTCTATTATTGTTCAAGCATACAGTTGAAGACATGGTCTTAAAAGAAGAGAAAATTCAGAAGTATGTAGGTAACAAACTATAAGAATCCAAAAGGAATAGAGATGAGGATGTTATGTAGAAAATATTTTTAAGATGTCAAGGTCTTCATATTAATACTTACAAAAGATTTTCACTTCCAAGAATGAAGAAAAGCTAAAACACCTTTATGGCTTGTTTTCCTTTATGTTATATTCATTTTTCACCAGCAGAGGGAGATCTAAGTCTACTGCAATAAATTAGTAGTTTGTGAAAAAATGAATAGTGGAAAAAGTTGCTCTTAAATAGCATTATACTATGTCTAGAAATTAGAGATAGAAGATAGCTGGATGAATGAATAAAAGTAATAAAGAAGATAAATTTTGGCCAAATATTTTGATAACTGTACAATATAAGCCTCCATCAAAGATTAATGGTAGGATTTGCCACAAGGTTTTATTCTTTTACAAAATACTAGTATGTCAAAATACCAGCATCACATAAAAGGTATTAAACATATTTAATATTTAAGTGTAAATCCTAAAATTAACTCTTTGCTTTATTTTTGTTATGCTATTTTTCAAAGAGTTAGATATTAAATTGAAACGTCCAATCAATTACAAATACTGTGATAAATATAAAATGAGGTTTGGGCTCTTTTCACATTTCAGATTGAAGCTTTAGAGAATTTTACCACTGAACCACAGATGCTTGGTGACACATATTGAAGCTGTAGATGCCCAGTTCAATGGTCTGAATAAATACAAAAAAAATTCATATGTTGGAAACTAATACCCAATGTCATAGTATAAAGAGGTATGGCCTTTCCATAAGTGACTAAGTCATAAACGTTGTGCTGTCATGAATGGGATTACTGTTCTTATAAAAGAAGTTGAAGGGAGTGCACTGCCCCTTCTACCATGTGTGGATGCAGTGAGAAGGTGCCATCTATGAGGCCCTTACCAGACACCAAATCTGCTGGCACCCTGATTTTGGACTTCCTAGCTCCCAGAACTTTGAGTAATAAATTTCTTTTGCTCATAAATTTCCCAGTCTAAGGTATTTTATTATAGCAGCAGGAATGGATTAAGACACCCAGGATATATATTTCAACTCAGACTTAATCTACCCGAATTTGCCAACCCAACTTCTTGGCAACATACTCATAAATCAAAGTGTTTGTCTCATTGGGTCACTTCCCTCCATCATGTGTTCATCAGAAATAATTACTTTTTAAATCCATATTTAAGGCACACAAAATTGAATTAACTATACTCCTTAGCTAATCACATAGTTATCACTGGTCTCTACATGTATGCATGCCCCTTTTGAGTATTCCCAAAATCCAACCCTAGAGCTAAATCACCAACAATATACATGGACTTGTATGTTCTTTCCCTTTCCTTTTCCCTTGCCTCATCTATACATGGTAGCAGAATCCTAAATTTTGTGCTTAAAATGTCTTTTTAAAGTAGCATTTTAAATTAGATATATATGTATGTCTAGACAAAATTGATTTAGTTCTTGCATTTTATGAAAAGAATTCTTGATTTGCCTTTTTAATGCAACATTATTAAGATTCATCCATATTGACATGAATATCTATAATTCATTGATTTTCACATAATATCCCATTATGTGTATGTACCATAATTTGTTTATGCATTCTCCTATCTATGAGCATTTGTGTTGTGTCCATTTTGAGGATTACTAAAGTGATGCCCTGACTATGCTTGTACATGTCTCTGGTGTACGTGTGTAAACATTTCTCTTATAGAATGTGAGAATGATCAATTTACTCTCTTGGCATAACTGTATAAGTTAATTCTTGATGCACTTTTTCTCCAACACTTGATATTATTAGGATTCCTAATTTTCACCAATAGAATGAGTTTAAATGGTCTTGATTTGCATTTCTCTGATTATTAATGGCTTTGAGAATATCTTCCTGTTTATTGACTGTAAGTAGGTATTCTTCTATGAAATGCTTGTTTATGTCTTTCAATCATTTCTCTATTGGGTTGTTTTTGACCTAATAAAAAAGGAGACCTTTGTATATTCTTGTACTAATTCTTTGATGACTATAGGTACTAAAAATAAAATTAAATTTGGAGGTTATTAAGCTAACCTCCTCTAATAATAGGGCTTCAGCACCTTGGGTTCTTATAGAAGCAAACCAAAGCCCAATGTAAACAGTAAAATGAAACTTATACTTAACCAATCAGAAACCACCGACCAACCTTTAAGGAGGGACTTTCCACTTTAACCAATCAGGCATATTTTTTTGTCTCCTTCCTTGCCCACTTGTAAATTTCCTCTCACTCCTCAGTGGAGTGCAAAACTGCTTGCAGTCTGATGGTGCTTGATTCATGAATCATTGAATGTTCAAATAAACGTTAACATTTTAATGTGCCCAAGTTTATCCTTTAACAGATATGCCTTCCACTAAGTTATAGCCTATCTTTGGTCATTTTAGGTGTCTTTTGATGAATCAAAGCTATTAATTTTAACTTGGTCAAATTTATCATTCTTGTTATAGAGTTAGTGCTTTTTACATGTTAAGAAATCTTTCTTTTATGGTCAAAAATTAATTGCCTATATTTTCTACTAATATTTTCAAGTTTAACTCTTGACATTTAAGTCCTTACTCCATCTGTAAGTTTTTTTTACATATGGTGTGTGTTATGGGTTGAACTGTGCACCTCTCATATTCATATGTTCTAATCCCCAGTACCTCAGAAGAGGACTGTTTTGAAGTTAGGGCTTTAAAAGAGATAATTAAGGTTAAATGATGTCATAGGGGTAGGCCCTAATGCAGTCTGACTGCTGTCTGTGTAAGATAAAATTTGAACACACAGAGGGCATCAGGAGAAACAAAAACCAATTTGATTCTGATTCCATTTCCTGAACAGTCCCTCCTCCCCTCACTAATCTATCATGCCTCTATCTGTCATATATCAAAGTTCCATATACATGTGGACCTACTTCCAGGCTCTTTATTCTATTCCTCTGGTCAGGTTGTCAATCTCTACGGGAGGACCAAATTTTCTTAATTCCTTTACCTTCATTATAAGTCTGGATACGTAGTAGAGAGATCCTCCCCCTTTTATTCTTCTCTAACCACTTCTTTACCAGTGTCAACTATAGTTGATAGCCACAGATGAACGCGCACAGCTGAGCATTGACTTTAGCCGACAGCCACAGATAAACTCCAGCGTGGACTTTAGCCGACAGCCATGATATGAAGGCTCACAGCCAAGCGACGACTTTAGTCAACAGCCAAAAGCTTTTACTTTTATCTCTGCAGATGCAGTGTGCACGTTCAGCTAATAATTTACTACAAATCTGTGACCTTTTAACAAGCCCTTAGTAGAAGTTATTATAGTTATTTTCCTAAAGCTGCCTGTAAAGTAAAACAAGCTTTCAAGCTTTCCTCATCACACAAGAGCAAAATGAATTTGCCATCAATGCAGAGCACAAACTATTGTGGGGACTATGAGTGTTGGCTGTGGGCAAGGTTTCTCGGCCAGTTAGCGCCGTACAGAAGTAGTTAAAGCAACTCTATTTTTGGTTCCCTACACAATTTCATATAAATCCTACAATCAACTTGTCAAATTTCACTAAAAATCCTATTAAGATTTCAACTGCATCTGCATTAAATTTATAGATCTACTGAGAAATATTTTGCAAAAGGTTTATCACCAACAGAAAGTACACTGATTTCCTTTTTTGGTCTATGGACTACAATTTTGGTTCTGTCCACATGATGGCAGCACAACCTGAAAAATCACATTTTCACAGTTGGCGAGAAGGTGCCTTAAGACTTACCGCAGTGTCAATGCTTTATAAAATACCTGCATGTTATGGAACATAAACCTGAATTTCATATGAAATGTTCAATAGTTTATTAAATATTGAAGTCTATTTGGTAATAATATAAACCATATTACATGATAATCAAATATTTAAAAATTCATGACAATCTATTCTTCAAAATCCTTTTATTTCAGGCATAGGCAAATGCACATATATAATTATATATATGTATATGTATATAATTATCAACCAATAAAATAAAAGACATGGTGTATAAAATTAGCTCTGGGAAATTCAGGTAGTATTTTCCAAACTGGCAAGCCCTCTTCAGGCTGGTGAATAGATTTGCATAAATCTGGGGAGCAAAGGTCCTCCCTAGGTTTATAAATAAAAGGGAGGATTACGTAATTCTTAATTTCCACCCCTCAGCGCCACCCCTTAGTCTAGCCCTGATAATCTTGGGGTTAAAAATCTACTGTCACTTATGAGAAACATGCCCGGACTTGCCCTGAACTCTTTAATGAATCAAAAAAAAAAGCAGGAAGACTGAAAACACTTTCCCTTTCTACTCTGTAATGCTAATGAAGCCTTTCTACATTTTGTAGGAAGTATGTGAGACAGAATGTCTTTGTAAATGTTTGATTAACACATTGACTGCCACATTAGAAAAGAAAATTTTCCCTGGGGCCAGAGTGTTTTATTAAAACAAAACGATCCTTTCTAATTTACTATTTTTGTATTGTTTTCTGTGTGTGAGTTATATGCAACACAACCCACATTTTTTGGAATTAAACTGTCAATATTAATTGTAACAGTAAAAACATCAACAAGCAAGATTTTCACGACCAATTGCAGGGCTTTGCTTCAGAAGACCCCAGGCTCAAAACTAGCCTAAGTTAAACACAACTCACATGGCAGTCAATGTGTTAACTGATACCACACAGATCTAGACTTGATAGTGGATTGTAGCAAACATCTTTCTAAGTACCTTCCAGGGGTTCATTAATCGATATTATAAATGTCTCTGGAACTTAGTATCAAAAACTGTTTAATATATCTTGTTAACATAGGTGAAAAGATTCAAGTATGCTGCTAATTAACATAACTTGGATGATCTACTAAAAAATATAGAATGAATAGTTACTTAAATTCTCCAAGCCCTGGTTTCCTCATCTGTTAAATGGAAATAATAATGTAGGAGATGAGAGTGTGCCACCCCAAAGATGGCTTTGGGATAAGGATTGTTTTAAGCTGATTATTTTGAGAAAAAAGACACAGTTCAGAAGCTCTGAAAATGGCATATTACCCTTTTGTAAGGGAAACTGATATTCACCGAAAGAAAAAATCTCCAATTGTAACAACGTCTCCTCTGTACCAGGAAGAAAGGGTGATACTAAATCACTAGAGCCTCTTATCAATGGAGAAAAACAAACCAGACTTCTATTTACCATATTTTTCCTGGTCACCTTTCTTTAACTTGCCTTCCCCACACTCTTTTCTTTTGGTTTAGCTAAAAATGGTGTTTAAGCCCCAATTTTAAGCCATCTTTTTTGAGTTACTCATTTCCCTGGTTATCTCCTATGTACATATGAAATATGCATGTTAATGAACCTGTTTATTTTCCTCTTGTTAATCTGCCTGGTTACAGGGACCCAGGCCCAAATTTAAAAGTACAGAAAATTATTTTTCCTCCCTTACATAACAATATTTCCCACTCAGAATTGTTGTAAGATTAAATAAGGCACTTACCGAACAGTGCTCAATAAATGTTACACTAATGTAATTCGAGCAAGAAAAAACCGTGCTCCCAGGTAAGTAAAACCACACAGTAAAATCTGGAAGTGGGAGACTAGCCATGTTTTAGCTCACCTGCCTAGCTCCTCCTCACCTACCAATTCCCCGACCCCAGAAAGTCTTGCATCGACTCTCCCAGCACCAGGGCATCTACCGATCCATGTGAACACACGTATTCGGAAGTGGTCCTGGATGACTTCGATTGCAAAAATCATAACTAGCATCGACTTTAAACCACTGACTCCCAAAGGGGGCCCACATTATTCCCCACTGCCCCTCAGACAGCTAACCGCACTTCTGAGACTTCCACCAGATGGCGCCCTTGCTCTCCGATCTCTGGCAGCCGGGGACGAAGGCGTGCCGGGCGCCGGCCTCCCTCTCCAAGGTTTAGGGTCCCACCTCGGGCAGCGGCTCACGCTCGGGTAACGGGCTCAGGTGGGATCCTGGCGCCGTCGGGCGATCGCCCCCGGGGCGCCACCCTGCGAGCGAAAGTCCGCCTCATTCGGCGGCGGCGTGAACCCGGACGCCGCGCTCGGGGACCCTGGCCTTTCCCGGGCTCGGCGTCTCCGCACCGCCCCCCCAGACGCGAGCGGGTCCGGTAACCGACGCCGGCGCCCGACCCTTCCACACGCCGGCGTGAGCGGGCTCCGGGCACACTCGCGCCTGGTCCCCGCGTCAGGTCGCGGGCGGTCAGAAAGGGCTGTGCGGGGGGCGGGGGGATGGACCTGCGTTTACACCCGCGCCCACCGGGCTCGGGTCACTCCGCGGCCCCGCCACCAGGCGGCGGGGCACGGCTGGGACCAGGCTTCGGCCCTCGGGTTTCCGAGTTGAACGCCGAGGCTCGGAGCACTCGAAGAATGGGGCGGCGGGCCCGCGCACGGCCCGACGCCGCTGCCAGCCTCCGGGTGGCGGCCAGCGCTCCGGCCGGGGGCGTTTGAGCCTCGCCGCTCCGAAGCGGAACCCGAGCGGCCGGCCGGGCGCGGTCTCCCTCTCTGCCGAGCGCGCTCGGGCGGCCGGTGGGCGGGGCGTCGCCCGTGACGCGACATTCCGCCTCGCGTCCCCGCCCCCTGCCCGCCCGCGCGTATATAAGGCTTCGCCGAGCGTTCGCACTCGCACAAGTGGACTGGGGTGTCGGGCGCGGGTTGGCGACAGAGGCGCGGCTCGAGGTCCAGGGCCGGTTCGGACGTGTGTCCGCGCCTCGCAGGGGGCAGCAGGCGGTGCCAGGCGGCGAGGAGGCGATGGAACTCTTGCGGACTATCACCTACCAGCCGGCGGCCAGCACCAAGATGTGCGAGCAGGCGCTGGGCAAGAATTGCGGGGGGGACTCGAAGAAGAAGCGGCCACAGCAGCCCCCCGAGGAGCCCCAGGCGCCGCAGCCCCAGGCGCACGGGCAGCCGGCCGGCCCGCACCACCACCACCACCACTCGCACTCGGGACCCGAGATCTCGCGGATTATCGTCGACCCCACGACGGGGAAGCGCTACTGCCGGGGCAAAGTGCTGGGAAAGGTGACGAGCGGCGGGCGCCGGCGGCCGGGCGGGCGGGAGGGCTGCGGGGGCCAGCCGGGGGCCCGCGCCCGCCGCTGCTCGGTTTCTCGGGGCTCCGGTCCGGGCGCGGCGTGGGCCCCGCACCTGCCCCGCCGGCTTTTGTGCGCTGGCAGAGCCGGGGATCAGCTCTCCATCCTCAGCCGCGGAGCCGTGAGCCTCCCGCAGCCGCCCGGGGAAATTGGTCCTGAGTCCAGCAGCAGGGGCTTTCTGTGCCAGACCTGGCTCTCTCCACCTGCTCCCCGGGGGAATTTTCTCGACAAGTCTCTTCAGACATTATTTTTCGTGTCTCCCCTACCCCAACTCCCTCCTTAAAGCTCCCCTTTGTAAAAGGAAGGAGAGAAACTGTTTGAACTTGCTGTTTTCAGGAATGCGTTTCCCTTTAGGAAGGAGCTTTTTACAAAGTAGACTGCATCCCTTGGTCCACCCCTCCATTCCCCCAATTTTTTTTTTTTCTTCTTTCTTTTGATGGCTTGATTTATTTAATTATTTATTTAAAATCTCTGCCGTCCATGTTTCTGCCATACTCAGTTTCTGTCTTGGCTTTGTTTCCTTTCAGGGTGGCTTTGCCAAATGTTACGAGATGACAGATTTGACGAATAACAAAGTCTACGCTGCAAAAATTATTCCTCACAGCAGAGTAGCTAAACCTCATCAAAGGGAAAAGGTGTGTATGACTGTTGAGTAAAGTATTTTCTTTGTGTGCAGGGATGGCCCTTCCCTGTTGGGAAAATGTCTTCTGCATGTGTAAGCACTAGCTTTTCAGAGGGAATGGGAGGCTAATAAGCCTTATCTTGCTTTTTCTTATAGATTGACAAAGAAATAGAGCTTCACAGAATTCTTCATCATAAGCATGTAGTGCAGTTTTACCACTACTTTGAGGACAAAGAAAACATTTACATTCTCTTGGAATACTGCAGTAGAAGGGTAAGCCTTAACTCCTGTGCGAGACCATTTGCTTCCCCCAAATTTAACATCGTAGTTAAATAGCATTTAATCTGGGATTTTAACTGTGGCAGTACTTACTATATGGCAACATTAACTTTCATGGCTCATCCTGAATTTTGGTAACTTTGTTTGACAGATTCTCTTTTTTCCATCTCCTCTTCCTAGTCAATGGCTCATATCTTGAAGGCAAGGAAGGTGTTGACAGAGCCAGAAGTCCGATACTACCTCAGGCAGATTGTGTCTGGACTAAAGTACCTTCATGAACAAGAAATCTTGCACAGAGATCTCAAACTAGGTAAGCCCTTGATGTCAAATGCTGAGTTTTGTGTTAGAGAGAAATGTTCTTTTCTCCTCTCTTCCTTTTTACATATTAATATTCTTAATTGGGATCTAGCCTATGCAATCTTGCTTTTAAATGGGTGACTTTAATATACCAACTGGCTGTCTGCCTCCAAGTGAATGTGTATGTACTTGGTTAGAACACCTTTGCAAAGGGATTCACATTTTGTTTTGTTTTCTGTCTAGGGAATTTTTTTATTAATGAAGCCATGGAACTAAAAGTTGGGGACTTCGGTTTGGCAGCCAGGCTGGAACCCTTGGAACACAGAAGGAGGTAAGAGTCAGAAAGATGCATCCTACCAGGATTTTGTGGAGACCAGTTACCTTTATTTTGCAGTTAATGTTTTGGAGGTCAGTTGATACTAAAAATCTGTAAACCACAGCAATGTTAATGTAAAGAAACACTTATTAAGTACCTACTGTGGACTAGAAAGAACACCTTATACCTCTAAGTTGATAATTAAAGCAGTCAAATAAATCTTATCTTTGTTTGAAATATATAAAAATATCACAATGTCCCTGATCTCAGTTGGATAAAAATACTTTATCATGTGAGCTGAAGTATTGTACATGCATTAAAAAAATTATCATAAGTCAATTGGTCAAATGTCAGTTGTTCAAATGCTAAAAGTCAAATGTTTTCAAACAGAAATTCAATATAGTATTTTTAAGGCCATCAAGTTACATCAATAAAATTAAGTTTAAACACTGGAATCGTTCCTAAGGAGCTCTTGATATTTTGTCTTCCAGAACAATATGTGGTACCCCAAATTATCTCTCTCCTGAAGTTCTTAATAAACAAGGACATGGCTGTGAATCAGATATTTGGGCGTTAGGCTGTGTAATGTAAGTAAATGCACCACAATAATTAAAAATCAAATTTGAATTTAGATTTTAACACTCGAAAAGAGTTGCTTTATGGCCATTGCTAAAGGTACGTTTCTTTGCACACAGGTATACAATGTTACTAGGAAGGCCCCCGTTTGAAACTACAAATCTGAAAGAAACTTACAGGTGCATAAGAGAAGCAAGGTATACAATGCCATCTTCATTGCTAGCTCCTGCCAAGCACTTAATAGCTAGCATGTTGTCCAAAAACCCAGAGGATCGTCCCAGTTTGGATGACATCATTCGACATGACTTCTTTTTGCAGGTTGGTGTACCATCTTACATCTTTTTATTACATACCATTGATCCCAGTTATTTGGCAGGTTACTGAAGGCCTTTTCGTATACTCCACAGGGCTTCACTCCAGACAGACTTTCTTCTAGCTGTTGTCACACGGTTCCAGATTTCCATTTATCAAGCCCAGCTAAGAATTTCTTTAAGAAAGCAGCTGCTGCTCTCTTTGGTGGCAAAAAAGACAAAGCAAGATATATTGACACACATAGTAAGTTACAAGACTTCTCCCCCTTTTCTGTACCTAATATTATAATTAAATTTAAGAAAAGAGATTTTATATTATTATAACTTAGCCAGTATTTTTGCATACTGTTGAATTTTGACATTTATAGCATAATAAACCCACACCTTTAATTTGTGATTGATGGTATTTTGTTTTGTAAACAACAAAGTGTGCTTTTTGGGTAATTGCAATTGGATAAAATCCTATTTTTGCTTTGGATGCTCATAAACTGGGTAATAATGCAAAAAAGAGGAAATGTGCTAGCTATGTTCCTACCTTGTTGTCATAGACTAATACTTATAACTCTTTTCCTTGATTTATAGATAGAGTGTCTAAAGAAGATGAAGAAATTTACAAGCTTAGGCATGATTTGAAAAAGACTTCAATAACTCAACAACCCAGCAAACACAGGACAGATGAGGTGTGTTGGGAAAGAAAAAAACAGATATAAACACTTCATATCATTTCTGTTCTTTGTTGATAAACACGAGGACTGTGATTATCATGCTTCAAGCATGTTGTATTTAAAGCTTTTTTTAACCCTTTGAAAGGAAAGATAATGCCTTTTAGTTTTAAAATGCATTCAATTGAGTTACTGCGATATCTTTTGTCTAGCTTGTGTCCATTCGTTTTTGATAAGCTTTCCCAGCAATTGTTCCAATCTCACCATAACCTGGAATTCTCAGCTTTAAATGAATTTAGATGTTTGACTCATTGCGTGACTTTTCTCTCTTCTTAGGAGCTCCAGCCACCTGCCACTACCGTTGCCAGATCTGGAACACCCGCAGTAGAAAACAAACAGCAGATTGGAGATGCTATTCGAATGATTGTCAGAGGGACTCTTGGCAGCTGCAGCAGTAGCAGCGAATGTAAGTGGTTGTCAATCATATTTTAAATAGTGAAACTATAAATTCCAGTGCTAAATACAAAGTAATTGAAGTAAATTTATTTTGAAGCTTAATTTGACATAGAGGAAGCAAGATTAGAGGAATTCGAAAAAGATAAGGAATAATCCTGAGCTCTATGTTTTTAGAATTAGTAGAGGGAATCTTAGCATCTGCCAAAACTTGAAGTTTTCTTGCTAAATATTTTATAACTTACATCTCTGTTTGACTTTTCAGGCCTTGAAGACAGTACCATGGGAAGCGTTGCAGACACAGTAGCAAGAGTTCTTCGGGGATGTCTAGAAAACATGCCAGAAGCTGACTCCATTCCCAAAGAGCAGCTGAGCACATCATTTCAGTGGGTCACCAAATGGGTTGATTACTCTAACAAATACGGCTTTGGGTACCAGCTCTCAGACCACACTGTCGGTGTCCTTTTCAACAACGGTGCTCACATGAGCCTCCTTCCAGACAAAAAGTAAGTGTATCTGATTAATGAAATACTGTCAATTTTCTAAATCTTACACTAAAGGAATCTAAAAACAGTGACTAACTGTTTCTTTTTTTTTTTTTTTTCTCCTCTTTCTCTACCATTCCTGTTTTTTAGAACAGTTCACTATTACGCAGAGCTTGGCCAATGCTCTGTTTTCCCAGCAACGGACGCCCCTGAGCAATTTATTAGTCAAGTGACGGTGCTGAAATACTTTTCTCATTACATGGAGGAGAACCTCATGGATGTAAGTACTATGGCTGTAGAGTGGTGATATATTGAAAAAGTGTAGCCCACAAAGCAATAGCATCTGCGTGATTCTAAAGCTTGTTAGAAGTGCAGATTCTCATGTTCTACCCTGTAGCTACTGAATCAGAATATCTGGAAGGTGGAGCTAGGAATCCCCATGTTATTCTGATGCTTACTTATGTTTGAGAGGCCTTTGCTTTGAAGAATAGAATTGCAAAATCTTTATAGGCACTGACTCAATCTGCTCATCTCTTCCAGGGTGGAGATTTACCTAGTGTTACTGATATTCGAAGACCTCGGCTCTACCTCCTTCAGTGGCTAAAATCTGATAAGGCCCTAATGATGCTCTTTAATGATGGCACCTTTCAGGTAAACGAACTCTTCAGAAAGTGCATGTTTAGGTTCTAAAAAAAAATTATTTTTACTTAGATGGTTTAGTCATTGAACTTTTCTTATTCTTGAATATTTAGAGAGATCTAATATCTATGTTTATTTTTTAAGGTGAATTTCTACCATGATCATACAAAAATAATCATCTGTAGCCAAAATGAAGAATACCTTCTCACTTACATCAATGAGGATAGGATATCTACAACTTTCAGACTGACGACGCTACTGATGTCTGGCTGTTCATTAGAATTAAAAAATCGAATGGAATATGCCCTGAACATGCTCTTACAGAGATGTAACTGAAAGACTTTTTGAATGGACCCTATGGGACTCCTCTTTTCCACTGTGAGATCTACAGGGAAGCCAGTAGAATGATCTAGAGCATGTTGAAGAAGATGGACAGGTGGTGGTACGAAAACAATTCCTCTCTGGCCTGCTGGACTGGATGGAACCAGACCAGGCTGAGGCATACATTATTGACTTCGGACAATCCGAGAGTGAACCAGAATGCAGTTTTCCTTGAGATACTTGTTTTAAAAGGCTTTTCGGACAATATCGCAGAAAGGTGCATTGACTCTTAACTTCTCTCTGTTGAGAGCATTTCAGCCAGAGGACTTGGAACTGTGAATATACTTCCTGAAGGGGAGGGAGAAGGGAGGAAGCTCCCATGTTGTTTAAAGGCTGTAATTGGAGCAGCTTTTGGCTGCTTAACTGTGAACTATGGCCATATATAATTTTTTTTTCGTTAATTTTTGAAGACACTTGTGGCTGGAAAAGTGCATTCCTTGTTAATAAACTTTTTATTTATTACAGCCCAAAGAGCAGTATTTATTATGAAATTTTTTTTTATGTTGACCATTTTAAACTGTTGGCAATAAAGAGTATGAAAAAGCAGAAACGGTGGTTGTCTCCTGTCTTTAGTACCATGCGTTACCACATCATGACATTCTTCGATAATGGATTCTTGGCACTGTTTAGCATGACATTGAATATAGAAGCACACTAGAAAGTTAGGTCTTTAATTTTTCTAATCGTAGTTTCTAGGAAGTCCGTGTGTTGTACCAAAAGTCCAATCATAAACTTTCTGGGCTAATCTAGCTTGAGAAGACCACTCCTGTCACAACCAAAGTATAGTCATCCTACAAAATTCAAAACCAATTTCTCTCTGGAGTATTTCCTTAAAATTCATTTAGCTTGGAGCTGAAAGCCAGAGTAATCCTGTGTAAACAGATCTCTGTTACTTAGTGTCAATAGGTACAGGAAGTTTATCTTAATATGGGCAAAACTCTGAATTAGAATATGTGCACCACCTAAATGCATTACTCAGCTCCAACCTGCCTAAACACTTCCAGTGCCTCTGGCAGTACTGGCACATAATTCCAGTAGTGGGAAATACTTTGTAAATAAGTCATTTTATTTTCCCTCTGATGCATGGTGGTTTAGGAGTGGTATGGAAACCAAGCTATGGTTTGGGGCCGATCTTTTAAACTATTAATACTAAATTACCCCAGAGTCAAATCTGAAGTTTTCTCATTCAGTGGGATCTACTCTTGACAGGTGTAAAGAAAAGCTGCCTATCCTGTTATTCTGAACTTACAGTGATCTGTATAAGATGCAAATAAATGTTTTTTTGGTTATAATCCCACTATAAGGAAAATACTGTCCTGTGAAAAATGCTTGGATTTATTAAGGCTGTGTTTACATTATGATCGTGTACAGTGGTAGTGTAGACACTACATTTTTCTAAAATTTTTACAAACTCTACCTGGTATACTGTATTAATAAAAACCAAATCTGGGGAAAGTGTTATGGGTATTTCACAAGATCCTGATGAAGTCTTGCTGACTGGAATTCTCTGGTCATGTATACAAATTCAGTCTTTGTTAAATGGCTAATAGTAATAGCTCAAGAAAACTGAATAATTGGCAGCGAGGGGTGCAAAAGTAGAAACTAATTTTTATAAGAAGAGAACAATAGAGTTTGCAAATAGTGAAAAACATTCCATCACTGTGGAGTTTCACAGTGTAAGACTGTAGATTTCTCCATGGTTTCGTAAGATACACAGATTTATCCATTCTTAAATGTACTAAGCATCTGCCGCGTGCCAGATCCAGGGCCTGGCATTGGAGATGTAGAGTAAACCCAAGCCTCTCCTTTCCCTCAAGGAAGTGACAGTGGAGTGGAGGAGACAGTGCATTTACCTATTAGTCTGATAAGTGCAGTGATTTTATGGTAAAGGTATGTACTGGGTGTTGTGGGAACTGACAGCAAGGAATCGTGAGGAAGAAGCCCCAGGCATGGGGTGGACTCATAACAGATTCTAGAGGAGGAAATTCTTTTTATTGGGTTTTGAAAGATAAGTGGGTGTTCAGTGGAAGTGTGAGCTGGGGAAGAGTTATAGCAGTGGAAATAGCATGTACAGAAGCCTGAGGAGTTAAGAGTTCACAGCAGAAGCGGGTGTGCTAGTCTGCGGTACTATAGGTAAAGGCTGGAAGAGAGGAAAGAGATGCTGCCCAAAGCTTTTAGGTCGTTATCTTGAAGGCTCTGCACAGCTAGTGAAAAATTTTGAGGAGGAGAGCGACATAGCATTTAAAATTGATAAAATTCATTCTGGGACTACATGTGAGAGGTGGGGGAAGCAAGATGGAGAGAGCTCACACAGTAAAGAAATTCATGCCATGATTCAGGTGAGAAAGGACCTGAGACTTGATGAAAAGGGGCAAAGGAAGAGTTAGGCAGCATCTCTTTTGGCCCATCTGGTTCATTCGGTGTTCCCAGTACTGGGCGCAAGACCTGGCATGGGGCAAATATTGACTGAATGAATAAATAAGGGTACATTTGACAAGGACTTAGAAAGTTGATTTTAATAGAATTTGGAGCCTGATTGAATGTGGAGCCCGAGAAAAAGTGTGGGGCATAGGATGATTAACTGGAGCAATGATTTGTGGAGGAAAGGTATATACTGTGGGGCCATTGGCTGCAGTTATTAGGAATATAGATGGAGGAACCTTATAGTCAGGGAAATGTCCTGAATTTAGGATACCCAAATAGATTCTGAAAGCAGTTGGATATACCTGTGTACATCTCAAGACAGAGCAAGATTTGGGAGTAAGGGTTTGGATAACATCATGGGAGTAGATGAGTGCACATAAGGGTGGATTCCTGTCATCTTTTCTACTCAAAAGCATTTTTTTGGTATAGGTGACATCTTTATAAAACAGCAGTGTCGATAAATTTTTACCATGGGGGAAAGAGAATAATAAATCCCCAAATAAATGACTCTTAGAAATGAAGGGATCCTGAAATAAAAAAAAAAAAAAAGACTCCAAAATAACAGATGTCTTTAATGAACATCTTTGATCTTCCAAAGTGTTTCTACATTAGCCCTCATAAATTCTAACAGGGTATAGGCTGAGAAAAAGAGGGCAATCTTTAAAAGATGGAGTAGCTATCTTCAGATAAGCATGGAGTGGCCATGGCAGTAACCTGGATCTCAGGTTATTTGATACTTACTACTTTTATATCTTAGTTCCCTCAACCCTTCAAGAACTATTTCTGCATGTAACTATTTCTACAAGGGAGAAAGCAGGCTACAGTGGAAAAGCTTTGGAATTAGTTCTGAGTTCAAACTCCTATTCAGCCATGTGTTAACAATGCAATCTTCAGGAAATACCTCGACTCTCAAGGCCTCAGTTGCGGACTTTCACAGAGAAGGAAGGTAGTGGAGATCACTGATTATAGAGCTGGATGGTGAGGCAACCCAGAAATTTGCAGCCACAGGAAGCCACACCCAATGGCTAGAGAGACCCAGAGGAAAAGTGGTGTTACCAGAATCCAGAACTGGGGTCTTCTGGCAAAAGCTAGAATCATAGTGGTCACTGCTTAACCAGGATTTTGAGATTATAGAGCAAATGCTTGAGATGGCCCTGTACATATTTGGGTGAGAAAGAAAGGGGACAAAATATTCTGGATTCTTCCTTCCTTTGTCTTCCCGTCTTTCACTGACCAAGTGAGCTAGAAGCCAGTAGCAAGGAACCTGAGAAATGTAGTTTCAAGGGTTATTCTTATATTGCAGAACAAAGCAAGAGAAGGGGAGAGAATATTTCTGAGCTTTAACAGGCAAATGAATGGCCCACCTTCCTTTCTTAATTTTTCCTCTTCCATTAATTTCATACCACTTTCTTTTTTCTTTTCTTTCTTTTTCTTTCTTTTTTTTTTTATCACTCTGTCACCTTGAGTAGAGTGCAGTGGTGTCATTAGCGCTCACTGCAACCTCAAATTCCAGGGCTCAAGAGATCCTCCTACCTCAGCCTCCTGAGTAGCTGTGATTACAGGCGTACACTAGGAAACCCATCTAATTTTTCTATTTTTTTGTTGAGATAGGGTCTTGCTCTTGATCTGCCTAGTCTCAAACTCCTGAGCTCATGCTAACCTCCTGCCTCAGCCTCCAATAGTATTAGGATGTGTGAGCCACTGAGCCCAGCCTAATTTTGTACCTCTTCTATCTCCTCTTTCTCTTAAATCTTAAAGTGATATGATTGCTAAGAGCTATAGTTTGCTCGGCAGAAGGATGACAGGAAGTGGAAAGTTGGAGAAGGAACAAATTAAGTAGGGTGGAGAGACATTAAGACCAGAGTCATTCTCGCTTCTCACTTTAGGCCTCTGTGATTTGTAGCATCCTAATCTAATGAAAATAGATGCATTTTTACAAAGTACACAGAAAAATCAATGTTGGTATTTTATGCCAATTCCACACATGAGAGAGTCAGTACATTTCTAAAGCTTGTAATAAACCTTTCTATGAACAGAAACCTGTAGATTCTACTTTTTTTTTCTTTGACTTGGAAAAGATTCTAGCCGATACATGCTTAGATTCATACTTTGTTCTAGCACTTCTTTATTATGCCTTATTAACTTTTGTAATGGAAAGCATCTTTTTGAATTGCCACAATTTAATTATATTAGTGAACTCAAATTAAAAAATTAAGCTTCCATATGCAGTGTTAGAATACAATATCATGGTTCATCAATGTTTGGAATTCAATTGAATAAAATATATGGATTTTGCCTCTGGGATTAGCCTTATAATACCTTTATATATAAAACAAATTTGACTTAAATGACTGAGGTGCAGTGACTTCACTTCCAAGTTGAGATAAAGTTACTGATCTATTTCTGTTATGAAACACTGAATGATTAGATATTTTAACCCAACCATGCAAGTTAGAACAAATTCTCTCTTTTAGGCCTGTAAAAAATTAGACTGTGAGAAATCGGGCAATAGGCCTAAAAGAAATAAAGTAAACAATGACTTTCTTTTGTACTCCCTTGAAATCAGTGTCAGCTGAATGACCTTAAAAGTTGTGATCACATAGTCAGATATGTCAAGAGTTTTATTGAGATATCAATTTATTCTATGATTAGTGTGATCCTACCAAACAGAAAAAAATGTGAAAAATGTAGGAATATGTGAATTTCAAAGAACTTTGGAACTACACGGAAAATGTTTAAATATTTCAAGAGCTAAAGAAACCTAAAATCCAAACATCTGTTAAGGATTGCAGACAGAGAATTTGGTAATAATATAACTTGTGGTGAACTGGTAAATGTCTTACAACCAGTTCTTCTGGAGGTGGCGAGAACACTGATTTGTTGCATTTGCCAATTTCTATAGTGTAAATTCTTTTTCCGTGACTGATTTCAAGCTACCAGATTGATGTCACTGAACGAAGAGTTGGAAAGTGATGCCCAGCAGTACACCATTATAAAGTATTTCCACTACACAGATGCAACAGACATAAGCTACCTCAAGAAATAGATAATAATAAAATGTAGTGAAACAATTAGTGATGAGCTTTGAGCATTTATTGCCTTTGTTTTATATAATTTATTTAATTGTAAGTTTATGTAATTCGTATAATGGGTGTGTTTAACAACCGGCTTGCACAATTCTTGAAATTTTAACAATGAGTTCTCATGAACCTGTGTACACCGACTGCAGCACAGCAATAGTAATAACTCAAAACTGAGGATGTGGACTAGGATAGCACCCCTAGATTCTGAATAGTTAATAGGGATTGATATATTCTTTAGACAACTCAGACAGTACTGCAGTAAGTATCTTGCTCTATAGCTCTGGTTATATATAAAATCTCAGCCAACCTATGTTACAAACAAATTGTTTAGATGGCATAATAGTTTCTTTACTAGTAAAGTGCCTTTTAATCTCGAGAAGATTTGGCATTAAGCACATAAGTATTTAAGATACTCAAAATAATGGAATTAATAACTTTTGTTAAAGAATCTCTACATATTAGGCCCAACATTAGAGCTGCATGTTAATACTTCATACATAGTAATGCATTTGTACTATAATCCAAATTAAAAAGTGAAATTTTAGTAGCTGATACATATTTAGAATCTTAAGCTGAAATCTTATGAATTTATATTTAGTATTATACTATATAAGAATTTAAATTTCTCATGCCTATAATTATAATTTATTTAATTAATAAGGATGCTTACATACTTGAGAATATTTGCTATATCAGATAATTACAATACTGTATTTTAAAAGAAAGTAAAATATATTATACATGTAATATAAAATATTTAGGGAAGTTTAAGTTTATTAATAGTATCATATCTTAAAGTTTCCTTAAAATTTTTTGTTGAAATATAAAAATAGAATGTGAATTTTTAATACTAAATTTAAAAGTGCAAAGAAGAACTAGATGTTTAAGGATCCTGAATGCTAGGTTTCTTAAAACCAAATATATTTCTGCCAATAAATATTATTGGCAAACTGTTTTCCTAGGAACTTGTGTTTGGAGATGAATTTCAATATAATATTCTGATACGGTCATGTAATTTTATTCCAGTAATATGCTTTTGAGAACATAAAGTGAGTAGAAATGAAAGGGGAAGGTGGAATCCAAATAAAGAATAAGGCAAACATTTAGAGCCAAGATTGGATATTGCCAGAGAATAGACATGTGGTTGGAGTACAGAAAGTTTTAGAGAGGGTTTTAAAATGCTTTCAAGTAACGAATAACTGTCATCCCTTAGTCACTGGGCACTTTCAGAAAAAAATTAAAATTTCCAACTTCTTTTGAAAAACTTCACGATCAGGCAATATTGAATTTGCATATCTATGTATCAACAACCAGTTGCAGCTAATAAGCACCTATCCCCAGAGAAGGGGCAAGGCCTTTCCATGAGCTTCCCTTGACTGCTTCACTGGGTTGGACTTTGAACGTGAACCCGTTTCACAGAGTCAGGTGAAACTTTCACGGGAACTGTCTGTTTTCAAATTCTGTTATATGAAACCTGGCTTTATTTCTACAAAGTGTATTTTGGATGATTTGAGGGAAAGTGTGGGCTTCATCAAAAGCTCCTTTCTGGGCATTTTAAGTGTTACTGGTTTAAGTGGCGTTAAAGGTGTTAAAGGAGTCCTGAAGAGAAAAGAAAGAATAAGCCTGACAAATGAAGACCTACCACAGTCTTCATAAGTTCTCCCAAAACATGGGTGATTTTTTTTCTTCATGGATTCTCATCCAATCAACATAAAGTTATTAAATTCTTTTTTTTTTTTTGCCCCCACTCCCAAGGTTACTAAATTCATCTCATAACATTCTCTTAAATTCATGATGAAATTTAGGATAAAAGTGAATTCGTAAGTTTAGTAAACTAGAAACAAGAGATAGTTCCTTGCTTAATTATTCTGATGGTTCAAATAGAAACCTCATTAGCAATTGCCATAATCTTTAGGCTTGTTGATAGACTCACTTAACTGATCTGAAATGTCTGGATCAGCTGTGTGGGCTGGTGTGGCTAATCTCTTCCTTCCTTTGACTATATCGACAGAGAGAGAGAGTAACATAATCATTATCGGTGAAGCAACATGTATGGATGGTGAAGGGGCAGCTGTGTAGCAGCAAGTTGCACCTGCCATGTGTGGACTTGACTTCATGAATTCTTTTATTATTTTATTATTATTTTTAATTTTGTTGGCCCTTCGTTCCAGGTGCAACATGAATTCTTTAATGTGACAAATCTTCATGTTTCTATTCACTGTTCTGTAGGTATGCCTGAGAGTTCTGCTACAGAGAGATTAAGGATTAAATTCCAAGGAATATTCTCAATACAGATTAGTCATAGGGAAGGGCCAGTGACTGAAATTGGCCCAAAAGAAGCACCAGGCTTTTTGGTTTATTGAAATAATATACTTTGAGTTGAGGCAACTAAATCTTCCTCCAAATTAAACTTCTTCCTACTTAAATTATTAAAGAAAAAAAATATTTTGAGTTTTGTAGAACCTGATATATTTCTCTCAGATTTTTCCTTCCTCAAGAGTACACACATGTGTGCTCATCAGTTAGTTCCAATTTAATAGTGAGTATATGTGGTGTTTGTTTTTCCATTCTTTAGATAACTTTACTTAGGATGATGGTCTCCAGTTTCATCCAAATTGTTGCAAAAGGAACTAACTGATGAGCACACATGTGCTCAGAGGGAAATAAAACCCGATGAAAATCTAGCAGGGAGGAGGAGGGGAGAAAGGGATGGGTGAAAACCTACCCAACAGGTACAATGAATGTTATTTGGGTGATGGGCACATTTTTAAAACCCTGACTCAAATATTACAAAAGCAATCCATGTAACCAAAACCATTTTTACCCCCATAATACTTTGAATTAAAAAAAAATTCCTTGTTATTTCAACTTAGAGGCATATGGTTGGTTGTATTAAACAGCAATATTATTTCATCCTGGCCTTGAGAGGAAGAACTGAAATAGAAATACAAAATCCTTGTTTCAAATAAAAGTGATTTCCTCAATTTAGGTAAACACAACTGGAAAAATAATTTGAGAGGAAAAATGAATGAATTTGAATTGTGGTCTGAGAATAATAGGTCTCATTGATTTTAAAATACCTAAAATATGCTGTGGAGAGTGGCAGTGAAACTCTTAAGGAGATAAGAGTTTAAATATAGCCACACTAGCTTCTTTGGTCAATATTAGCTGAAATGCCAATGCTAACTAAACATAACAAGATGTCATAGTTATTTATCCAGGAAAGGAAGTTATGAAATAATAGTCTTCTGAGTTTCTAGATATATCAAAAGAATTTCACCTTTAACTTAGTAACATTTACTGATACATTTAAAACTGCAATTCAGTGGACATATTTTATGGGCTTAGCTAATAATTAAAAGTATGAATGTGCTTTATGTAAGGCATATAACAGCTGGTTTGCTTTAGGGGAGTAGATAATATGGTGTAATATACTATATAGCAATTTAAAATTTTCATTCAGATTTCCCAGATTACAGTGCTTCTGTATCATTTCAAAGTCAACCTTGATAGTCAATAGCACTTTTATGGAAAACATTTTGTTGGTTCAGGTGCTTTAGACAATCCAATCCAGTGTGAAAGTTTGCATTTCTTATCTCAAAATGTCCTCTCAAGCATTAGCATACCACATCAAATTCGTAAGCCATAGCTGTCTCCACGGCTTAATGGTTTTATCCCTAGTAACACTGGCTTGTTAAAGTAGAGTCATTCATTAGAAAGGCCTCAGCTGTCTGGCTGCTGCACCTCAGGGTCTCTTTGGAGAGGTTGCACATCCTGCAGTCCCCCTGAGCAGAAGGCCTGCCAACCTGACTAATGAAGACAGTCGCCTGGCCCAGCAATACTGTTGTGCCATTGATGGATTATGTAGCAATGTGGCGCTTTTAGTGTCAAAGCAAAGCCTGCTTCATCATTTTGCTCTCTGTTCTGAGCCAGCCAGTGTCTAAACAACATGATGTTACCTATGTAGAGCAAGATAGCCAATGTTTATGTCCATAGTTGGTACAAACCAAGTAAGATGAAGTCTTGGGTGGAGGATAGATACATGGTAAGGGGATTGAAGCCACCAGCAGTGGGCTGTAAAATGGCACAATCTATGCACTTAGAAAGTCCATTTACCACCTTGGCACTTCAAGTGAAAAAAAAAATAGTAATAGTAATAACACAAATTGTGGTTAGTTTAGTGTGGCAGGAATCTTTGGTGAAACCTTAATTTCAGTTAAAAATCACATTTAAATGTATTCAATATAAATCTCACATTTCTATTTCTAGAGCAGCTCTTTCGCAGCACTTTAAAAGCAGTAGTTCCTTCATTTAGTGATGGTAGTGGGCGGCAAGTATTATCCTCTCCATTTTAAAGACAGAAATCGATCATCACAGAAGTAAACAATTTATTCATCATTGCACAGTTAGTGGTAAACAGACCCTGAAGACAAAGAGTGCAAATAAAATAGAGAGAGTTTATCTCTTTGTTCGCTTCATCTGAAAATTTAAAGAGGACACACTTCCACTGAATTCATTGGGATAAACATAGCTTAAAAAATGAATCTCCCCAGCAGCGTGGGTGTTAAGTTTTTTCAGAAGCGTGGCCACAGCTAGAGGGGCAGCATAGGCTGTGGTAAGGGAAGTTGCTGCACATTCCCAGAGCTGGCTTTGCCACCCATGAGCTGTTTCATCTAAAACAAGACCTTTCCTAAGTCCGGGTCCTCATCTGCAAATCAGGATAAAACCACACTAACTCTAATGTCGGGGGTATTGTGAGGATCACACTGGATTACAGGCTTGAAATATTTTTGTAGAATGCAAAGTGTTCTACCAAAATGAGATACAGTTAATAATCATTGTCATGGGTGTCATAGCAAAGCCAAGGTAGGCAGAAGATTCTTCTATTGAGGGACCTGGGGAGGGGAGGATACCCATATGGAGCTATGAGGAACTCAAAGTTCATGCTTCTGTTAGGGGCAAAGAAAGGCTGGGCCAAGAGGGGCTGGACCACTCTTCATTGGCCAGCTTTCATTCAAGGGCAGGACAGGGGTAGGTGGGATGGGTCTAGGGTAAATCCCAGAGCCTGACTTCTACACCTGGGGAGAGTCCTAACCTTGGCATCATTCCTGGGAACTCAAAAGGCTCTCTTTTGGGTTCCTTTGTCTCAGCTGCCCATCATGACCAACATGACAATTCTGGTACTGCTGACACTGAACAAAGAAAGCTTCCTGTCCCTCTTCCAAAGGACACAAAACCACACACACACACACACATGCGTGTATGTGTGTATGAATGTGTGCATTTGTGTATACTACGACTATTCTCCTTAATATATCCTGTCAATCAGCTTACAGCTTTGGCTGTGACGATGAAATTCTTCTGCCTGTGCCTATATTTTCTTCCCTCTATTAGGAATCCCTGGAATGGTCATAGCCATAAGAAGCAATGAGAAAGTTTTCTCATCTATAGGCCTAAAGATGTCAGAAGCATAACACTTAAAAAAACAAAACAGAAAACAAAACAGAAAACAAATGATAAGGTCCGAGTAACAGCCCCTGTCTAGCCCCTTCCTGGCACCTACGTGGCTGCTATTGTGTTGACCTGTTTTCTTTGGATTGCTTCCTAAACCATGTATTAACTTGAATGTAATTACAATGTCAGTTGACTTCTTGGGCCAAAGACAATTACATGCTGTATTAAGGAGATAAACTCAGGCCTTGCTAATCAAAGTATGAATTACTACTGATAATGCACAAGGAACCCACACATAATGGAAAACTGAAAAACAAAGGCATCAAAAGCAGAGTGAGAAATGTTTAAAACATTATTTATCAGACAGTTTACAAAGGACAATATTGGGGAGACATATATATCAAATATATATGTATATATATGTACACAAAAATTGTTTGTGGCAACCTTGTGTGGAGCAAGTCTATTGGTGCCATTTTTCCAACAGCATGTGCTCACTTTGTGTCTCTGTGTCACAATATGGTAATCCTTGCACTATTTCAATGTTTATTATTAGCGATATTAGGTTACTAAATATGAAATGTCCAATTTCCTTAAGTACTAAGTTTGATAGTTGATATCTCTGACATTTCACTTCGATAATTCTTGTTTTATTTTTATTGTGAAGGTACATCCTCATTCTTTCAAGCGCACATTTTGGCTTGTGATTATCTTTCAAAAAATTTTTAGAGCAATATTTGTGAAACCATGGATAAGTCAAAAATTCGTGCCATTTTCAAATATGATTTCCCTCGTGGAACCAATGCTGCATAGACAGCCAGAAATATCAACAGTGTTTGGGAAGGATGTGGCTAATGAATGCATAGAACATCGATGGTTTGAGATGTTCTGTTATGGTTATTTAATATTGAAAATAAGCCACATGTGCCACCTGAGACCAAGGTGGATAATGATGAGTTGAAAGATCTAGTGGAAGCAAATTCATCTAAACCCACACATGAATTAGCAGCAAGGTTTGATGTTACTATTCCAACAATATTGGACCATTTGAAACAAATTGACACATGTGGTGTTTATTTTTCCGTTCATATAATACTTCACTTAGAAGAATAGTCTCCAGTTCCATCCAGGTTAATACATGAGGTATTAGTTCACCATTTTTTTATGGCTGAGTAGTACTCCACGGTATACACATATGCATTTTATTAATCCTCTCATGTATTGGTGGGCACTTGGGTTGCTTCCACAGCTTTGCAATTGTGAATTGTGCTGCTATACACATTTGGGTGCAGGTATCCTTTTTACAAAATGTCCTTTTTTCTTTGGTTAAATACCCAGTAGTGGGATAGCTGGTTCAACTTGTATTTCTACTTTTAATTCTTTGAGGCATCTCCATACTACTTTACCGTTAAATTGGAACTAATCAAACAACACTTATATGCACAGATGGGAATAAAACTCATTAGAAATCAAGCAGATGGGAGGGAGAGGAGAGGTTGAGTAAATTCACATCTAACAGGTACAATACACACCATCTATCTGGGTGATAGGCACACTTATAACTTTGACTCAAACTGTACAAAAGCAATTTATGTAACCAAAACGTTTGTACCCCCATAATACCCTGAAATAAAATAATAATAAAAAACAAATTGGCAAGGTCAAGAAGCTGGGTATGATAGATGGGTATGTATGAATTAAATTTCTCTTCTGATGAAGAGAAATTGTCTTGAAGCTTGCTTTTCTTTGCTGTCACAATATAAAGTGAGCAATTTTTACACCATATTGTTATGTGTGATGAAAAATAGATTTTTGACAATTGTAAGCATTTGGTACATGGTTGGATAAAAATGACATGCCAATACACTGTCCCAAACTGAATATTCATTAAAAAAAAAGCTAATGATGTCTGTTTGGTGGTCCAGAGATAGTCTCATTCTACTACAGCTTCACGAAACCTGGTCAACTGATGACAGCGGATATCTACTGCAATCAGTGCTGAGGATGTTTGCAATGAAGCAGCTGAGATTGGTCCACAGAGACAGGCCAACCCTCTTGCAAGAAAATGCTTAACCACATGTTGCTGAAACTATAGAGGCTGGACTTGGAAATTCTCTGTCATCCACCATATTCAGCCAACCATGCACCAGCTGACTACCACTTCTTCCAGGCTTTGGACCACTTCTTATAAGGAACAATATTCAATTCTCAACAAGCTGTGGAAAACACATTTCATGATTTCATCGCCATTTGTTCTTCAAGCTTCTTCGCTGCTGGCATACACAAGCTACTCTTATGATGGCAAAACTGTGTTGATAGTTGAGGTGCATACTTTGATTGATTGTACTATTTCTTGTTTGAGACATAATAAACTAAGCTTTTGATTCAAAATCAGACATTTCGGCCGGGCGTGGTGGCTCACGCTTGTAATCCTAGCACTCTGGGAGGCCGAGGCGGGCGGATTGCTCAAGGTCAGGAGTTCAAAACCAGCCTGAGCGAGACCCCGTCTCTACTATAAAAAATAGAAAGAAATTAATTGGCCAACTAATATATATATATAAAAAATTAGCTGGGCATGGTGGCACATGCCTGTAGTCCCAGCTACTCGGGAGGCTGAAGCAGGAGGATTGCTTGAGCCCAGGAGTTTGAGGTTGCTGTGAGCTAGGCTGACGCCACGGCACTCACTCTAGCCTGGGCAACAAAGTGAGACTCTGTCTCAAAAAAAATAAAAAATAAATCAGACATTTCATATTTAATACATGACCTAATATATCTCTTATGGTGATCTATGATCAGTGATCTTTGATATTACTATTGTAATTGTTTTAGGCACCATGAATCCTGCCCATATAAGATGGCAAATTTATTTCATAAATATTGTGTGTGTTCTGACTGCTCCACTGACCAGCCATTCCTCATTTCTTTCCCTTTCCTTAGGCCTCCCTATTTCCTGAAAAACAATAAGATTGAAATTAGGCCAATTAATAACCCTACAATGGCCTCTAAGGGTTCAAGTTAAAGGTAGTCATAAGTCTCTCACTTTAAATCAAAATCTAGAAATGATTAAGCTCAGAGAGGAAGGTATGTCAAAAGCTGAGATAGGCTGAAAGTTAGGGTTCTTGTGCCAAACAGTTACTAAATTGTAAATGCAAAGGAAAAGTTCTTGAAGGAAATTAAAAGTGCTACTCCAGTGAACACACGACTGATAAGAAAGCAAAACAGCCTTATTGTTGATATAGAAAAAGTTTTAGTGGCTTGGATGGAAGATCAAATCAGCTACAATATTCCCTTAAGCCAAAGCCTAATCCAGAGCAAGGCCTTACCTTTCTTCAATTCTCTGAAGGTTAAGAAAGGTGCGTAATCTGCAGAAAAAAATGTTTAAAGCAAGTGGAGGTTGGTTCAGGAAGTTTAAGGAAAGAAGCTGTCTTCAGAACATAAAAGTATAAGGAGAAGCAGCAAGTGCTGATGTAGAAGCTGCAGCAAGTTATCCAGAAGATCTAGCTAAGATAACTGGAGAAGGTGGCTGCACTAAAAAACAGATGTTCAATGTAGATGAAACAGCCTTATCTTGGAAAAAGAGGCCATCTAGGCCTTTCATATCTAGAGAGAAGTCAATGCCTGGCTTCAATGCTTCAAAGGATGCTGACTCTCAGGGTTACTGGCTAATGCAGTTGGTGACTGTAAGTCAAAGCCAATGCTCATTTAACATTTTGAAAATCCGAGAGCTCTTAATAATTTTTCTAAATCTACTCTGCCTGTACTCTAGAAATAGAACAACAAGCCAAGATGACAGAACATCTGTTTACAGGATGGTTTACTGAATATGTTTAGCTCACTGATGAGACCCGCTGCTCAGAAAAAAAGATTCCTTTCAAAATATTACTTGCTCATTGAAAATGTAGCTGGTCACCCAAGAGCTCTAATGGAGATGCACAAGGATATTGATGTCTCCACGTCTGCTAACACAACATCAATTCTGCAGTTCATGGATCAAACAGTAATTTAGACTTTTAAGTTTTATTATTTAAGAAATACATTTCATAAGGCCATGATTTCCATAGATAGTGATTCTTCTGATGGATCTGGGCCAAGCAAATTGAAAACCTGGAAAGGATTCACCATTCTTGATGCTATTAAGAACATTCATGATTCATGAGAAGAGGTCAAAATATCAACCTTAACAGGAGTTTGGGAGAAGTTGATTCTCACCCTTATGGATGACTTCAAGACTTCACTAGAGGAAGTCACCACAGATGTGATGGAAATAGCAAGAGAACTGGAATTAGAAGTGGAGCCTGAAGATGTGACTAAATTGCTGCAATCTCATGGTGAAGCTTGTATGAATGAGGAGTTGCTTCTTAAGGAGGAGGAAAGAAAGTGGCTTCTTGAGATAAAATTTACTCCTGGTGAAGACGCTATGATCATTGTTGAAATGACAACAAAGGATTTAGACTATTACATAAACTTACTTGATGAAGCAGCAGCAACGTTTGAGAGGACTGACTCCAATTTTGAAAGATGTTCTAATGTGAATAATATGCTATCAAATAGCACCACATGCTACAGAGAAATCTGTCATGAAAGAAAGAGTCAATTGATGTGGCAAACTTCATCGTCTTATTTTATAAAATTTGCACAGCCACCCCAACCTTCAGCAACCACCACCCTCCTCAGTCAGCAGCCATCAACCGTAAGACAAGATTCCCTACTAGCAAAAATATTATAACTTACTGAAGGCTAAAATGATTGTTAGTATTTTTTAGCAACAATGTGTTTTTTGAATTAAGGTATGTATATTTTTGGGGCATAATGCTACTGTGTACTCAAAAGACTACCATGTAGCATAAACATAACTTTTATAGGCATTGAAAATAAAAAAAAATTGGTATGACTACCTTTATTGTGGTGGTCTGGAACTGAACCTGCAATATCTCTGCAGTATGCAATATATCTGTTGTGAAGCTATAACAGAATACCACAGATTGGGTAATTAATAAAAAACAGAAATTTATTTTTCACAATTCTGGAGGCTGGGAAATCCAGTATTATGTTAAGGCCGTGGCATCTGGCAAGTGCTGTTCTCTGCTTCCAGGCTGATGTCTTGAATGTTGGATCCTCTGCCCTCTGGAGGGGAGGAATTCTGTGTCCTCACATGGCAGAAGAGCAGAAGAGAGCAAAGCCACTCTCATAAGCCCTTTATGTAATGGCATTAATTCATTCATGAAAGTGGAGCCATCATGACCTAAACTCCTCCCAAGAAGCCCCACCTCCCAATACTGCTGCACTAGGGACCAAGTTTTCAACAGAGGAATTTTGGGGGACATCTTCAGATCATAATAGGGACTAAACCCATTTTTTTATGTAGTTTTTGTGTTCTCTTAGTTGCTCCAGTCTTGGGAGAGGTAGGGGAAGGTAAACATGGAGTAAGATGAACAGCTGTAATGTTGGGTATCTGGGCTCTCACCCTTACCTGTTACTGTATTAAGAGAACCTTTAACTTCCATTGAAATTCTTCTCTCTCCACTTATTTTTGGAGTCTGCAGGGGATATCTCACTGGCATTGTCATGCAGTTCCTCTATTTGCTTTAGTCACAGGCCATTTTGTTTCATTTGATTTTCCAGCCCCTGGAAGAAATGACCAGACTTCCACATTGTCCATCTACTCAGTATCATTGCTCCTAGGTGCCATCATAAGCAACATCCTGCTCTTGTACTGTAGCCTTCCAAATGCCAAATTGAGAGTATATTTTCCAGAACCTTCTGTGGCTGAAGACATGATGCACATGGTATGTGGTATGCAAAAGGGGGAGGAAAGCCCACTTACCCCATTCTGTGTGGCACTTTTCCCTATAAATATCAAAGTATTGCTGTTATGTGAGTTTTTAGTGAAAATAACTATTTCAAGTTTTATTCACAGTGTCTGTAGAGTAAGGGCTGAGGGCAAGTTTGAGTGATGGACATTATGTGGAACTCTGGCTGAGCATGCAGGTTCTAATGTCAGATCATTGATTCTAAGTCCCAGATATATTGTAATTAGTTTTGTGATTTTGAGCAAGTTCCTTGACTTCTTTTTCTGGCTCTTTATCATGTCCCCTTTAAATTAGGCATAAAATCTATGCCATAGGACAATGAACCTTCTAAGGATTCAATAGGATAATCCATGACAGTGTCTGGCATAGAATTAAGACTCAAATAAGTATTAGCTATCATTTTTCTTCAACATAGTCACAAGTGAGGGAAATATTCTTAATGTGAAAACATTGAGGTAGACTAATTTCAAATAAACATAATAAAAACTCCCTTTGTGGAAACCTTTTTGTATGCACATGATGAAAATTATTACATATATCTTCTTCAATTGGGGGGGAAATAGCCTTCAGAGAGCTACCTTTGCCCCATGAGTTATTAGTAATTCATATGTTGGGCAGGAGCTATGTCTGAAATTCCATTGTAACAAACTTATACATTGTGTAACCCAAGTTAATTCATTTAGGTCATTTCTACAAATCTGTTTACCTATTTTTTGGTTGACTTTCCTTATTTATATAGTGCCAAATGTCTTGATTAAGCAGCTATTTTTTCCTTCATGACTAGATTAGTCGTACTGATGGAATGAAATTAATAATTTTGGCACAGTGTAAACCATAGGCTTAATATTCCTATTTAAGATTTTCTTTATGTATCATGAGAGTAATCATACAATTTCAAGGATATGATGAGAAATGATTGGTAACATCAAAATATTTTGAAATGCAAAGTGCTTTATAAATAATGATGATGTATGGTAGGTATAACATTGAGAACCCTGTTTTATCCCCTAAAATAAGCATTTCCAATAAACTAATATTATAGGAGATAAGAAATTACCTTATGATTAAGTCAGATTTGAAATATGATCCTTTGTTATGAATACCAAATGATATATGAATTGTGGTCAGAACACAAATCTAGGCATTTCTATTAGCACAAAGCAAACTGGTTATTTTTATCTCTTTGTTCTCATCTGTTATAGTTTCTAGAGGGGAAATCTATTTAAACAAACTAAATAAATTCAAAAATTAACTTTCATCTTTTCAAATAGGTACTTTGAAGTATTAAGTTCAATTTCTAAAATGTGCCTTAATAGTGGAAGGTTTGGGTTAAAGAAATAAAGCCTTGCGTTATGAAAATTGCCTCAGAGCATTTCAGTGCGTCAACAGTCTTTTATTCATGAGTAATGAGTGCCAAAACTTATTTCAAAGTATAATGATAAATATGGTAATATAAATTTTGTTTCTATTTACAAGCAATTGAATATTTTATGCATATGAATTAGTTCATTATCACAATGTGCATGCTGAACTGGCTGGGTTTTGTTACAGACTTTCTTGACCTCTTTTCCATAAACAAGAGCACATGGAATCAAGTTGTTATAAATACATTTGTACAATATCTATTTTCTCTCCATTTCCCTCAGCTGAAACCATTGCATAGTATTTGCCAATATCAAAACTCAGCATATTTTAAATTCCTCCCAACTTTTGCTACAATTGTGGTTCTAGGATTTAAAGATAGAAAGTCATTAGCTACATAAAAATTGCTGATATTTACCAGGGAAGGTATAGTTCTATGGAGAAGTAATAAAATCAAATTTTATTTATACTTGACCTGATGAGATTTAAAGATGTTCCTGAAAACAACTAAGAAGATTGAATTATAGCCATAATTCGAACAAATGAAGAATTGTAAAATTTATCAAAAAAATTTATTAAAATAAACAAGTAAAAGAAATACTGTTTTTATACTATTGGAAAAAATAAGGTCCTTGCCAAAAATAACATCACACTCTTGATAAAATAACATAGACTTTACATTATTTCATTTTTTACCCTGGATTGTAGGTGTCAAATACATGCTCCTAAATGATCAAGTCTTAATATTTCAAATTGTCTTTTAAACTTTGATGTTTAAAAATCAGCATCAATTAAATAATCAAATTCATTGTATAAATATCAAGCAGTAGGAAATTATGCTGATTGTATTTTATTAGAGTCAACTGGCAATTTTACAAATTTAAAGAGAAGTTATGATTTGAGCAAAGAAGAACTGTCTCTTGTCTGTGGGTGGTTGTAAAACAGTGATAAGAAAAAGTGGTTAGATTAGCTGAATCAGACTGTGCTTCTTGTTCTAAAATCAGTATTTACCATTTCCAAGATTAAAGAGCAAAAATATCTTTCTTATATATAAATCATTTTGTTCAGATTTTCTTATCACTTATCATACCTCCTAACACATTGACTACGATGTTCATTGTGGAGAATTTTGTCATTTTCTGTGTTTAATTTATTTAAAAAGAAATGATACTATTTTAGAAGAGAATTAACTTTAAAGTATTAAATGTAAGATATTTATAGGTTTGAGTTATAGCATCCATATAAGCATTTTAAAATCATTTTTTTAAAATCCCCAATCTTATCCAGAGACTTGGGCATTGAGCAAGTACCAATGGTATGGCCACCTTTTGGAAATTCCATACTCAGGTACTTTTTATCATTTGAAGTTGGTTAGTTGATACAACTATGCCAAAATATTTGTCTTCTTTAGTAAAAATTGACTGTGAATTTAGCTCTTCTTGCTAATTGAGATGGTACTTTTAATAAATGAGACATTTTGCAAAATAAAGATGCTTTTTAATCAGACTTCCTTTTACAAAACCTATGTTGGGAAAATTGACTCTCACCTTTGTTCTGTACTATCTCTGAAATTGCTAGCTCTTATTTTACAAAATGGATAGGATGTTAAAATTTCAAGGCACCTTACAACCATTGGTTCCAATCTATTCATGAGCAGGCAAGGAATTTTGTTCAGGAGATGAGATTTGATAGAGGAAGACATCAAATCTGTGTAATGATGCATAATGGAAGATAGTGTTGGGATTTATTTTGTACAACTGAAATTCCCCTTAAAGTTTTGTTTACATTCAGAGTCGAATTTACCACAAAAATTAATAATAAAGCTTCACTTGTAAGGGCCCCTCCTGCAGCCTTGGCAACAGCATGTGATCATAAGAACATATGTTTTATACAGTTTGCAAAATACTTTAACCACAATCAGTTAAGACCACTTTTTCCATCTCCACTGCCCTGTGTTACACTTTCCCTCTTGTCAGATGGCATTGGAATGGCCTCATTTGGGGAATTTGGCAAAGGGATGTTGGGTTGGGAATACATTTAGTATAAAACAGTTTTATACACATACGTGGTCCACGGTAACTTTGAATTCTTTTTCTTAAACACATTCCCCCAATTTATATAAGCTTCAGATCTGACACTGAATTTGGTCTCTCTGTCTTTCTCTGAACTGGTAGTAAATTTGTGGTCTAGATCCCAGAACATAATGTACCAAAAACATTAGAAAGATATTTGACAAAGTTCTTTGTCATATTCTCCAATAATAGATAGAAAGTATGAGGTAGATGAAAGTATAAAGTGGAGAATTTGCAGCTGGCTTAATTGATAAATATTAATCACTTCTGGATCCTATCTTTATTTAAAATTTTAATATTTCCTTCATCATAAAATTTTGCATAGGTTTTGATTTTTTAAAAAATATTACATTGAAATATTCATCTTGATTACTGGGGTTTTTGGTGCCTCTTTAAAGTTTGCTCCTGAGGTGAGTACCTCACTTGTCTCACTCTAGCCGCTCTACAGTTATTAACTTAAAGACCTACCCTGTTCAAAATATTTAATACTAATTTGGACATAGATATATAAATGATATTCATTAATTTCCATGTTACAGTAGGCTAAGTAGGACGAGAAAGTTTTGCAACATCTAAAAGGCTGACACAAAGTCAAATGATGAAATCAAACTGTTACAGCAAGTGTTGAGTGGCACACGGAGAGTTGGAGAATCAAAGTTTATTTGCCAGCAGGCTTAGAGGGGTCTAAGCCCGGTTTCTGAGCCCGGTTTACCTGATTTTTCCACTTTTATTAAGTTGGGGTAGTCTGAGGGGTGGGGTATCAGGTTGCTAATGCCCGCTAGGTAATAGGTTAGTATTATGTTGATGCATCAGCTAATAGGGTAGTTGATGCACCTGGAAACAGGTTCAATGTTATGCTGATGCATCAGGTAATAGGTTAGTTGCTGGGCCAGGTAATAGGTTAGTGTTATGCTGATGCGTTTCTTCCATAAGGGGTAGGGGTCTCAGGTGCCTGATACCCTGCCAAATAATAAATGGGGGTTTTCCTTATCAAAACAAGATAAAGTCAAGTCCGTCCTTACATTCAAAAAGCCAACTGGCAAATACAAAGAGAACTAGTTAAAAGAGTTCCTGTGAAAAATGCCTGGATCTTTTAACCTGACAATGAGCTCAATATAAATTAGAAGTATGATGTGGTCATGAAGAAATTGTGCCTCCAGTAGTCAGGTTGTTCTCAGATCCACACCTTGCTCTTGCCTGCCTCTGCTCCGTAATTCAGGAACTATATTTCCTAAGTCCTCCTGGACCTGTTTTCCTGTTATGTTCAGCCAATGCAGGGCCTGACTGAGGACTGGAAGCCAGGAAGGAAGGAGGAGCAAGAGCTTTCCTGTTCCCTGCCTGTGTCTTAATGGCCCTCATTTCTGTGGGCAGTCTGTGTTAGGTTTTAATTTCTAGCTTCTGTTGTGTAGTCCTGGACTTTGGACTTGGCTTTTGTGTGCTACTACGGGTAGTAATGAATTCCTGCTTTTGTGAATCCCTTGGTGGTCCCTGCATTCTCTATTTGGCTTCTCAACTCTTTCATCACAGGGGTAACCAAATTCCTTGCATTATAGTTCCCATGTTTGGAAGCTGTGGAGTGGTTTTTATTTTCCTGGTTGGATTCTGATAATAAACATAAATTACGGTAATAAAATAATGCAGTTGAAGACATGAGTGATTCCTTCAGTGGGTGATTGGAGGCGTTTTAATGTGTGGCATTTAAAAATAGATGTGGTATAGAGGAAAGAGACTTACTAGACATCCTGTGTTTAATTCTCAGCACCACCACCACTAGAGGTGATATTTCATGAGTCAATTACCTTGTCAATCTTGAATTTATTGACCTATAAAATGGTGATGATGTTACATAATATTTATCCTATGTACTTAGAGGCTCAAATGATATAATATACGGGATAGAGCTTTATAAAGTGTAAGGCAAGTATTACTGCTGTTGTTATATCATTTGAAGAGCTATAAGAAATGGTGGTAGTCTGTGATGCAGTGCTATAATGGAGAGTGTCCAATGGAGGGAAATTTAAAGGAAGCATATTTTGGCTCAGCATAAAGCAGCACTTGCCAATAAGTAGAGCTATTCAATAATCTAAAAAGCTATCATAGAAAGTAAGGAGCTCCTGGCCTCAAATCATATTCTAGCAGAGATTGGTGATTCATCGACGGGATGAGATAATATATTTTTAGATAATAACAGTAACAATGGTAATAGTTAACATTTATTGAAGGCTTATGAAATGTCAAGTTCTATTCTAAGCACCTAAAATGCTTTCATTTAATTCTCACAACAATCAAATGTTTGAGATTGAATCACTTTACAGATAAAGAAACTGAGACACAGAGATACAGTAATTAATTCAACATCACACAACTAAGAAGTGAAAGATCTACAGGATCTGGCTACAGGAATTTTAGTATTTACATCGGAAATGCTTAATAAATGTATTTTGGCTCAATATATTTTTCCACACTTGCCTTAAATAAATACCTTTAATTTTTCTTGTAGAATCTGCCTTAGTTTGTTCTAATAATATTTTTAGCTGATTACAAAAAATAGGAAAATGACCAGGAAACACAAAACCCAGATGTAAAACTTTGTTGCATTCCCCAGGCATCTGTTAGGGCTTAGAAGGTGTTCAGGACCCCATCCAGCCTCCACCTCTCTGTTTATAAACAGCAAAGCTGCATAAAGGAAAAGTAAAGTGCCGAGTTTGGTAAAACAAGCCTAGGGCTATTACTCTGAGAGCACTGACGACAAATCATTGAATGGAGTATCTAGCCCTGTAGCTTTACTGACTTACATGTTGAGACTGCATTTTAAAACAACATTGACGTCACTTTAAGGATGCAATGCCCTACTTTTGGAATAGCCATGCTATGTACAAGAAGGGACAGTATGTTGTAGTTCAGAAACAGTCACACATTTGAGAACTATAGTAATGCAATTTGTAGCTGCTTCTTTAATAATGTCTTTTTTTCCTGTGGGGCTAAAACTCTTCCCCGAGGCAGCTGTTAATTTCCAAGTCCAATTCTGCTGGGTAGGGAATGACTATTTATGGAGGTTTTATTTGAAAAATTCCGAGAAAAATACTAACTAGAGCTGACATCCTCTGGTCATGAACTTATTCTGCTCTTTTAATTTTTTTAAATCACAACCTTGGAAAAATCAATGTAATTCAGGGTTAATCAATGGATTGTGTATTGGATTCTTTTATCTAACTTGTATTCTTTTTAAAGGCAACTTATCCAGGAGTCTTCATTATTTTCTGGATTAAAGTTGTAGCTTCAGAAATGGAGAAAAATTATTCTTGAGGCTATGTGACTATGTGACTCAAAAAATTATTTTTGAGACTATGTGGGACAAAATATATTTATATTAACATGCTAATTGTTCCAGGTGGAAAGAATGGTTTCAGCAACAAACCAGTGACTCTGCCTTTAATGGTGTTGGTTGAAGGCAGAGTTATAGGGAAATGGTCTTTGGGATCCCCAAGTCCTTCTTGAACCTCTCTTCTTCCCTTATGCCACATCCTGTCCCTCTCAGATGTCCAATGTGGTTATATCTTTACATCTTATTTTAATCTGCTCATAGGAAACAATCCAGTGTCACACTTCTTCACCCAAATGTATTACCTCTTTAAGTCTAATTTAGAATGGACACGTATCCCTCACATGGAAGAACTCAGACTTCCAAAGCCAAATAAAGATGGTGTTAGAGGGAACAGGATATTCTTCCAGGCAGCCTTAAGGCTCCACGTGGGTAGCGTGATATATCGTGAGGCGCGTGGACGCTGGCTCAGAGGTGTGAAAACACTTACTCACTATGCATCCTGCAGTAGGAGAATTCCATTCAGAACCTCAATTTCTGTATCTATAAGATGAGGGAGACTCTGACTAACTCACTGTCACATGGGTTTATTATGAGAACTAAATGAGATGTCCACCGTAGAGTGTTTAGTTCTGTTCTTGTTGGGCAGCTTTTCAAACAATGTGGTTCCACTTGCCCTCTTCTCCCTCATTCCATAGGAGATGCTTTCCCTGGACTACAGAGTAAATCACTTTTTAACATATATGGGTATAATAATAAATGAAAAGGAAGGGCGAGGATCAGGAAATGCACTATGTAATTAGAAAAATATCAAAAAATTATATCCAAATATCAATCCTTTTTCACGTAGTTGGGAAACCGTGAGCCAATTTTCCTTTTGAAGATGAAATGTGTATTTTTTAGTGCATTAACTATAAATTCTGGTTTTTCTGATTCAAGTTAGCATCTTCTCTTTCACTATTTAAAAAGCATTATGTCATAAGCACCGAGCATCGGCAATATGCTATGCTCTTGCAGTATACCCAATACCTCACAACAAATAAAAGGAAACAAATAAAGACGATTTAGATGCTTTGGATGTTACATTTGCCTGCTACCATTCTTCAGCTTTCTCCCTCCTCTTCATTTCCTTACACACACTATTAAATTTGTTTCTATCATTATTAATGTTACTAAAGAACTTTTAGGAATATCAGGCTCATTTTTCTCTCTGTTTTCTGAATGAAATTAGCATGATGACTATGGGGGCCATTTAAATCTAATTTAAATAATTGAGTAAAATCATAACTTGCAAGTACTACTGTTTATATTTGGGAAAAACCAGTACTATACATCTTTCTGAATTTGTATATATAAGACTCAGCATCATTTGATCTTTGATCATGATACCATGAGATTAAAAAGCTTCTTAGCCCTTTCCATAATTCTGAGATTTAGGGAATTGATAAAGTAGAACCAAATTTCTCTAGGAGAGAAGCTTTATAAATTCTTTCTGTTTAGCACAGAAGAATCCATTCCTCATTGTGTCTCCTTATTTGATCTCTCACCAGTGGTTAACACAATGAGAACTTCATCCTTAAAATAATCTTTCTCCTTGACTTTCAAAACCCAACACTCAGTGCTAGTTTTCCACTTTTCTCCTTGGCCACTCCTTTTCAATCTTCCTTACAAGACTTTTCTCTCTGTCTTATCTTTACATGTTGGAGTCCTTTAGGATGTAGCCCACGGTCTGCTCATCTCCATGCATGCTTCAATTATTACATACATGCAGAGAACCCATAGCAGTTATCTTTAGCGCTGATCTCTTTTTGGAGCTTCATCCCCACATATATGTGTATTTGAAAAGTCAACGTGGAGACTTCACATTAGATTAAACTTGATATATACAAAACTGAACTTGTGATCTTCCTCCCTAATACCCAGGCCTATTTCATTGTTCCATTTCTCAGTGACTAACCTTCCTCCCCATCCAACTAGTTGTGTTAATCTGAAAACTCAATCATCCTTGACCACTCCACCCCAACACTTTCTCACATTGAGTAGTGAATGCTTTACCAAAACCCATCCACTTCTTTCCATGTGACCCCTCTCATCACCCAGTTGTGAGCTGCCTGGTTACCTTCCAGGAGTTGTATTAATGAATACTTAACTCTCAGGAACTAAGAAGTCTATACTGGTATGAAACAAAACTACAAACCTTTGTTTGTTGAGAAAAAATAATTTTAAAACTTCTATAAATGATAAGAGAAAGCATGCCATAATTCATACCAAAAAAACACACATTAAAAATGAGGTCATAATATTGGACAAAATATCTATTTAAGTACCATTATTTTTTAGAGCAAAGAGTACAACTAATACATTTTTAATCTCTCAAGTATAACTTAAGAAATATTTCTACAATTCTCTGTATTCTGTGGATATTGTAAAAATATCAATTCAGTGTAATGATTTTAACACTGGATTCATCTTGGAGACAAGATTTCCTCACTAACTCTTTTCATAATGAAGAAGGCAGGTGAAAAAAATTTCAATTAAGAATCTAAGCATCCAGTAAAATTTCCAAAGCTTCAGATACTTTTTTAAAAAATTGATATATGATTGACAAATAAACATTGTATATATTTAAGATGTACAATGTGATGTTTTGATATATATTGTGAAATGATTCCCCAATTAAGCTAATTAACCTATCATCTCACATATTTATCTTTTTTATTTTATTTTTTTGGTGAGACCATTTAAGATCCTCTCTGTTAGCAAATTTCAAGTAAACATTCTTATTAACTATAGTCATCATGTTTTACATTGGATCTTTGGAACTGCACTTACCTTATAACTGATAGTTAGTATCCTTTGACCAAGATACCCCAACTTTCCTCAACCCTCACCCCCTGGCAACCACTATTCTACTCTCTCTTACTATTAATTGAACTTATTTTTACATTCCACATATAAGTGAGATCTTGCAGTATTTGTCTTTCTATGGCTGTCTTATTTTAGTTAACATAACATCCTCCAGGTCCATCCATGTTTTTGCAAATAACTAGATTTCCTTCTTTTTTAAGATTGAATAGGATTCCATCTTATATGAATACCATCTTTTGTTACCCATTTATCCCTTGATGGACACTTAACATTTCTTCCCTGTGTTGGCTATTGTAAATAATGCTGCCATGAGCATGTGAGCGTGTGAATACTTCATCATGAGTCTGGTTTCATTTCCCTTGGATATATTGCCATAAGTGGGATTGCCGAATCCTATGGTGGTTCTATTTTATTTTTTGAGGAACTTCCATACTGTGTCTCATAATGGCTGTATTACTCTACCATTCTGGAACATCCTCTACATGAGGTCTTTTTTTTTTTTTCCATTTCTGTTTGCAAGTGTATCATTCAGCATTAGACAAATTGCTCCAAAAATGGCTTATTTAGTGCAAGGAACAAAGGGGTCTCTTTCCCATCAATGCTGTCACTCTTACTTTTGAGGGAAGCGTCAGTTGACTTTCTCTGCACCCAAATCACATCAATATCTTGCATTGAGAGGGTTGAGGTTTCCCAGGTCCTTCTCCACAAACTGATATCAGTCCAGTCCTTCTCAAAACAAATCCATGATCTTCTCATTTATCTCCATCTTCATTAACATCACAACCATCTCTTCCCTGGATCACTGCCTGATCATCCTGTTTCTACTCTTGTCTCTTATGTTAGTTATTTATTGCTACGAAACAAATTACTCTAAAACTGAGCTGCTTACAACAATAAACATTGATTACGTCACACAGTGTGTGTGGGCCAGGAGACCAGAGAAGTTTAGCTGGGCAATTCTGGCAGAGGGTAACTCACAAGGCTGTGGTCAGGCTGCTGTGCATCGCTACTGTCATCTGAAAGCTTAACTGGGGTGGGACCTGTTTCCAAAACAGCTCACTCATATGATCGTTCCAGACCATGTGAGCCTCTCCATAGGGCTGCTCATGGCATGGCAGCTGGCTTTCTCCAGAATAAGTGATCTTAGAGAGAGAGTGACCAAGATGAGAACCACAATGTCTTTAATACCTAATCTCAGACACGCCATGCCACCACTTCATGCAGCCCAGCACTGCTACAGTGGGGGAGGGGATTACCCAGGGTGTGAACTGCAGGAGGTGGGAGTCACTAGGGCTCATCTTGGAGACTGGCTACCACATCTTTTTACAATCCATTCCCTCCCACAGGAATTACAGAACTGCCCTGATTAAGACCTTCCATTGATTTCCCATTACTCTCAAGTTAAAAATCCTTAATTTTTAACGGCTGAGGCAGGCAGATTGCTCGAGGTCAGGAGTTCGAAACCAGCCTGAGCAAGAGCAAGACCCTGTCTCTACTATAAATAGAAAGAAATTAATTGGCCAACTAATATATAGAGAAAAAATTAGCCGGGCATGGTGGCGCATGCCTGTAGTCCCAGCTACTCGGGAAGCTGAGGCAGGAGGATTGCTTGAGGCCAGGAGATGGAGGTTGCTGTGAGCTAGGCTGACGCCATGGCACTCACTCTAGCCTGGTCAACAAGCGAGACTCTGTCTCAAAAAAAAAAAAAAAAAAAAAAATCCTTAATTTTTCCCTTGGCTGGTAGAAGTCCAATGCTGGTGATTCAGGGACCCAGATTTTTTCCTTCTGGTGGCTTTATCTCAGTCTAGGATCTTGGAGATCTCCACTGAACCAGCAAACAATGAGAGAAAGAGTGTGAAAGGTATACCCGGGTCTTAAACTTCCTAACCTCTCAATGGCACACATCATTTCTGCTTGCATGTCATAGGCCAGAAACCAGTTTACAAGGCCACAGATAATCACAAAGAATGCTGTGAAATGTTATCTAAATATGTGCAGCGGAAAAAATGAAATGATATTGTGGTGAACTGGTAACAGTTTTCATCGTCTTCCCTTCTAGTCTAATAATTTAAAAGGTGCTACAGCTGTGAGAGTGAATTATACAAGTGACCATTAAAAATCCAAGCTCTCGTGTGTGATGCACACCACCGGGGGATTGGACACATGGGGGGGGAAGGGAAGGGGGAGGGGCAGTATTTGTTACCCTAACAATATTTGTACCTCCATAATATGATGAAATAAATAAATATTTTTAAAAATCCAAGCTCTTAGCCGCTATTTACTATGGTTTCCCTCTGGTGAAATGGTTTCTCTGTCATCTGAAGAATGAGCCACAAACACTGAGGTTGTATCTGCACCTGATATGGTATCCAAATCTACTAAGAAGTCTAAAAAGTCAAATGAGGTTTGTTTATCTGGAACCTGAGAACAGTTTTGCTTCCCCACTTCTCTTGAGTCATTTTGCCTATTCTGTCAGGCTGCTTTAATCTCCATGGGCTCTCTATAGTCTTTCTTGACTCACCCCACTGGGCTAGTGTTCCTCCTCTCCCCATCTTTAACTGGCAGTACACATGAGAGGACAGAACTGGTTATGTTTGCAAGTGTCTGTTCTCACTCTCTCATTCCATCCATATTATCAGCAGGGCTGCTGAAGGCAGGTTAGGGTCTTAGCAAAAAAGAAATGTGGGGACTCAGGAAAGGCAGATTTGTACCGGCATGTAATAGTCAACCACTATGTATTGTATTGCTCTTGCCACACCCTCCTCACCTCGCCACACACTTTAAAGTCAAGGATTGTCTCTCCTCTGTGCTTCCACCACTCAGGATGGTGTCTGGTACGTACCAGCAGTCAGTAAATGTTGGCTCAATAGATGGATGGTACAAATGAGTTCAGGCAGGAAATGTGACAATGGTATGTTAGGTCTGGGATCTGGAGAAAGAGTAAATTCATTCTAGACTATTGACTCAGGCCTCTGATGAACATCAAGATAAATTTGGGGGTGCTTTTATAGTTGATCATTTCCTGAACAGATGCTATAGCATAGTGAGGCAGTTACAAGCACAAATTCTTGGACCAAAATGCCTGGATTTGAATCCTGGGTTCTGTTACTTGCTGCCTGCATAATCCGGGGGAAACTTTTCTTAAATTCTGTGGCTCAGTTTTATAACCTGCAAAATGAGGGTGACAATAGCAATTTCCCCATAGACTTGTTAAGATTAAATGAACTGAACTTTGTGAACTTCTTAGTACAGTGACTGGCTCATGCTAAGTAACAAATATATAAATATTTAGTAAATTTGGTTGATTTTTCTTTCTCTACTAAACTATAAACTCTATTATGGCAAGAACTGGAACTATGTCTATTAGTTCTCATAATTGTATCATGGGTATCTAGAAAAGATCTCCAATGGTTATTAGTTGAATAAATAGTCATTTTTTTAAACACTGGGTTCTTTAAATCCAAGCTTGTAATTTTTTATTGAACAAATTTCTAGCACATTCTCAATGATTCCACTGTCCATCTAATGTATCTTGAATTCCATTTTGATATGGCAATAATAAAAACTGACTGCTAAAAAGTGATTACATTTACATATCCTGATTCTTTTTTTTTTTTTTTTTTTTTTTTTTTTTTTTTTTTTTTTTTTTTTTTTCTTTTTCAAGGACATCACTTGAAGCAACATATCCTGATTCTTAATTGGACTAAGTTCTAATTGATTTTTCAAGTTACAGAAATAGTTCTTTCTGAATTTGTTTGTTTTTAAGACTCTTACATTATTTTATTTTTATAAATTTTCATTTTTTAAATTTTGAAATAAGAAATCCATTTGCCCTTGTCCTTGCATACTATTAAAATCTTTGGCCAGACTTAGTAACTAACATCCCTAGATCTCTGAGAGAACAAATGCTAATATTTTGTATAACTCACAAGTCACTCTGACTCCATGCTTCACACAAAAGCATGTGCTGCACTTTTTTTTTTTTTTTTTTTTTTTTTTTTTTTTCTTTTTTGAGACAGAGTCTCGCTTTGTTGCCCCAGCTAGAGTGAGTGCCGTGGCGTCAGCCTAGCTCACAGCAACCTCAAACTCCTGGGCTCAAGCAATCCTCCTGCCTCAGCCTCCCGAGTAGCTGGGACTACAGGCACGTGCCACCATGCCCAGCTAATTTTATATATATATATATATTAGTTGGCCAATTAATTTCTTTCTATTTTTATAGTAGAGACAGGGTCTCGCTCAGGCTGGTTTTGAACTCCTGACCTTGAGCAATCCGCCCGCCTCGGCCTCCCAGAGTGCTAGGATTACAGGCGTGAGCCACCACGCCCGGCCGGTGTGCTGCACTTTTTTTTTTTTTTTTTTTGAGACAGAGTCTCGCTTTGTTGCCCAGGCTAGAGTGAGTGCCGTGGCGTCAGCCTAGCTCACAGCAACCTCAAACTCCTGGGCTCGAGTGATCCTTCTGCCTCAGCCTCCCGGGTAGCTGGGACTACAGGCATGCGCCACCATGCCTGGCTAATTTTTTATATATATATCGGTTGGCCAATTAATTTCTTTCTATTTATAGTAGAGACGGGGTCTCGCTCTTGCTCAGGCTGGTTTCGAACTCCTGACCTTGAGCAATCCGCCCGCCTCGGCCTCCCAAGAGCTAGGATTACAGGCGTGAGCCACAGCGCCCGGCCCGGTGTGCTGCACTTTATAACATGAACAAGACAGTTTCTTTGTCTAGTCTTCCTGAAATCCTTTATTTATTTATTTTTCTTTCAGCTACTAAAGTACTGCATTTTGCCTGCAGTGACAAGTTTTGAGTCCTCACATTTTAGAGACTAATGGGGAAAATGACAAGTGAACTAATAAGTACAATAAAATATCACAAGTGTTTTGATAGAATTGCTACAGGTTACTGGAAAAGGGGTGGTAAGGTGGGATAGAACAACAACAACAACAAAATCAGTAAGAGGGAGGAAGAAGCTGAAGGGTCAAGAAAGTTATCAAGGAACCAGCCTGGCAGGAATTAGCCAGGCCTGGTGGCAAACTCTAGCCGTCCCAGTTACTTGGGAGGCTGAGGCAGATGATTGCTTGAATCCAGGAGTTCAAGGCTGCAGTGAGCTACTATTGTGCAGCTGCACTCTAGCCTGGGTGACAGAGCAAGACTCTGTCTCTAAAAAAGGAAGGAAGGAAGGAAGGAAGGAAGGAAGGAAGGAAGGAAGGAAGGAAGGAAGGAAGGAAGGAAGGAAGGAAGGAAGGAAGGAAGGAAGGAAGGGAGGGAGGGATGAAGGAAGGGGTTATCATGGAGAAAATAACTCCTGACTGAGTCCTCAAATATTTAGAAGGTGTTCAGCAGCTTGCTCAGATGGGGTAGAGGGATTTTGAGGTTGAAGAAGCAGCTTAAGTGCACATTTGGAGGTGAGAGGAGCCTTGGAGTGTTGGTCCTCCAAAGCAGTTCAGCATGGCCGCTGCTCAGAGAGATAAGGGCAGAGAGGTGTGTAGAGACGAAATGTAGTAGTTGGTAAAATGTAGTAGTTGGTATATATGGCTTGATTCTGTCTGGGTGGAAGTGACTGACGTGATCAGATCACTCTACAAGCAATGTGAAGAAGATTGAAGGAGTGAGATCAGAGACATTTAGAAGACAGAACATGAGTGGCAAGGGAAAAGAAAAGAAGGGGGTGGATTCGAGAGTTTCTGTAATGGATAAAAGGAGCAGGAAACATGCTGGCACACTCAAAGGGTCTAACTGAAGAAAGTTTAATGAATGGGCTGTATTCCTTGTAGAGGTGTGGGCAGAGTTAAGGGATGGTGAAGCTCTCATAAAATGGCAACAGTGGGAAACCGTTAACACTTGAGGCAAGTGAAGGGAGCAGAATTAATGGATCCCAAGACAGCTGGAAAAATGGAGACATAGAGGTGGGGCCACCTGAGAATGCAAAAGGTCTAATCCTAGTAGAGCACCAGAATCCAGCAAGCAGGGGAAACGGTGCGAGGGCTGGGCTTGGGCTTGGTAATCAATACTCTTTCTGTCTTTTATCTCCAGCCTTCTCATCTCTCATTGGTCAAACCTCACCAGAGGAAAAGGGTCCTGGGTGTCACAATCAGTACAGGTCAGCCCCTTGGGCCCAGGGCAGGACAGAGAAGGTGGAACTGGAGGGCGAAGAGACTGAGCAGCGCGGGAGGTGGGATCTCAGTGATAGATGAGGTGAGGGAGGGGAAGCAGAGCTGGAGTATAGGGTGGCACTAGCTAGCACCAGTAACTAAGGCAGGAAAGCAAATACTTTGCCCTAGGGCCCTGAAATTTAGAGAACACACAAAAAATTAAACACTGATTTGAAAAGATTGATCCAATTGTGAAGTTGTCATCCTCAGCAATGTTTTTGATCTCTTTGACAATAGCTCCACAGGCCCCCACATAGCATGATGGGTTTGTGCTATGCTGTGCCCAGCTACTGGAGGCAGGCAAGGATTGACATTCTGCCCTCCATTTTGCTCTACTTCTTCCTCCAGAGTTGGCATCATTTAGCATCATTTTGTAAATTTGCACAAAGGTGCCATGAAAACAAGTTGCAAAAAATAGGAGTTTACCCTTGGCCATAGAGGAGATGAATGAACCACAGACTCAGAGTCAAGCCAAGTTCGAAATGAATAAAGGCATCAGTATACTCTTATCTGTGAGAATATTTACCTATGAGAATACTGATGTAGAACAGGCTATGAAATCAGAATGCTAATCCAAATGATGGGTTTGTTTACATTTTTATAGGTTGGAGCCAATCTACAGACTTGAACATTTTCCAAGAAATCTGTTCTTTTGACTTTGACTCTAGTCTAGCCTACCAGAACTCTTTATCAAACTTTATCTTACCTTGCTTTTCAACTAATAATTGCTACCAACAATGATCTGTTTCCCAGCTTTAACTGCTTGGTTTAAAAGAGCTTCAAAGCTGTTATGCTTGGTACATGTCCTTCTAAGGATAGATTAGTTTTCCAAATCTCCAGATGAACTTAAAATTAACACTAGTTGTAGGGGAAGGAAAATTTGACATTGCTTCTCTTCAGGTTTTCTGAGTATTGGACCTGTGTGCATTGCATTTCCAAAAAGGAGAGGAGAAAGAGATAAATGGACAAGAGCTCCTGAATTTCAAGACCATAAAAAAGAAAGAAAAAAAATTACTTTGGCTTTTTCCAAACTGTGAGAATAGGGTCTTTGTTACATTTGTTTATACATTCTCTTCTAGGTAGAACACAGGCTTTCCTTCTAAGCTGTTGGAGCTGGCATTTTCCAAAGTCGAAATTTGGAGTCAGAGAGCAGAATATTGAATAGCATATTTAGGATCTTTCAAGTTGAGTTTCTTCTATATAGTTTACAAAAAGGGATCTTAGCACATGTACGTCTATGCTTGGCTTAGTTTATATAATCAAAAAATTATTGAGAGAAAAGCCATTTTGGCTTGCTCATCTGTCTAGATGGCATTATATCTTTCTGAAATGTCTGGTACAGGTCTACAATTCCTTTCCTCCAATTCTGAAATTCAAAAGCTCTGAAAAAAATGAAAAGATTTTTGAAACTTTTTTGGTGACAAAAATATACTTGGGCCTGAATCATTTGACAGAAAAAGTTGACATGTGTTGACATGAGTCTACTTACAGTATTTATTCATTCCTCTCAGAGTGAATATTAATATATTTTAATATAGTAATGTGGTAAATATACAGATCCATGATGGATCAGTGCTGAGGATTTGATGGTATATACAATGTATTACCATTAGAAAATTCCACAAAATCATATAGTACAAAAATATCTGGCTTTTGAAATGTCAGATTCTCAGATTGTCAGCAGCAAGGTTCAGATCAGTGTTGACAAGAGACATAATTACCAACCGAACTCTGACTTCTTTCTTATGGAAGAATCAAAGTGCTTCTGTTTTTTTTCTTATCTATTTTAAAACTATGCTGAACATAATAGATGCTCAATGTATATTATTGACTTAATCATTTATGATTGAGTAATGTAGCTGAAGGCAATACAAATGAGGCATAAATGAATAAATGGAAATATAGAAAGAAGAAAATATATGTTCAAGGTGAGGAAAGCACAACCAATTTTCCAGGTGGGTAAGGTTTTGAAGAGGAAGAATTTTAAGAGGTGAGGCTTCCAAATATAAGGTCTTTTAAAGATACTCTTCAGAAAACTAAAACTGTTTTAGTGCTTAATATTAGTGCTTAATATTAGTCCAGGATACCTGTAATTTCTCAAACATGCTATTTTCCTTATACATAAATGAGATAACCAAAGTAATTAAAATTAGTTTATTAATCAGACAGAATAATTTAAATTCCAGCTGAGTGTGATACATTCATAATTTTATTTAGTCCCCACAAAAACCATATGAGGTAGAAGTATTGTCTCTCCCATTTTACAGATGAGGAGGTTTCTGGATAAAGCAAATAGCATGCATGTTCAAAGTCATATAATGGTAAGGATTATAGACATGGTGTTCAACCCATGATTCTTTGTGCTTAAACTATTATACTATACTTGATTCTATAACACTATGAAGTTCATGGTTAAAAAGAAAAAAGTGGGCAGCCCTTTTAAAAACCATACAACATTGTATAATATGTGCTGGGCTTCCTCTCTCATGAGGGCTTAGTTGGGAGTTATCAGAAAAACTCTCCTGGACATAAGCTATATCATTAGAGAGGCATTCAGCTGCAATGAACAGAGAGTCCAATAATAGTGCTTGCACAAATAGAGATTTATGTTCCTCACAAAATAAGAAGTCTAGAGATAGGTTGTTCTCAGCATGGATTTAATGGATTAAGGATGTCAGGTTCAATGTCTTTGTAATTTCTTGGCTTTTTCCCCATGGTCTAAAGTTGTCTGCTGCAGTTCTAGCATTTATGTTCCCATTCAAGGTCAGAAGAAGGAGGGAGGGAGATGGAGCTGCTATGACTGCCCTTTTATCAGAAAAGAAAAAAAGTTTCCCCTTAATTTTTCCAGCAATTGTCTAGTTGTATGGTCTCATGGGCACCCCTAGGTGCAAAGGGGGGTGAGAAAGTGAAAAACAAGGTTGTGATAATGGAATCAGTCCAATAATGGTGTATCACCTAGGGCAGGAGTCAGCCAACTTTTATCTAAAGGGCCACATAGTAAATATTTTTGGTTTTGCAGTCCAGACAGTGTCTATAGCAGCTTCTCAGCTGTTTCAGAAAAGCAGCCCATAGACAATATGGAAATGAATGGGCTTATCTGTGTTTCCCAAAACTTTATTGACAAAAACAGGCAGTGGAGCAGATTTGGCCTATGGCTGTAGTTTACCAGCTCTTAACCTAGAACTTGGTGCATTGCTGCCAAGTCAAACTTGGGTTTATTAGCAAGGAAAAGGAGAGGGGATCATTGGGTGGAAAACAACAATGTCTGCAATTGAGGATAGAAACATTCTCTTGACTTGCTCCCCCCCCCCCCCCCCGCCATTTTCTAAGTTTGCATCTAGTGGATTTTTGCCATTGCTCTACACAGTTGTAAAGCTAATGGTACTAGACTTAGGAACACTCCATCATGAGAGCTTGCAGGGAGTTGCTTAGACAGGCTTGAGGCTGACTGTTGGCCCACGCAAACTGAACTGTCTACTTTGGGTAATAAAAGTAGACAGTAGACTGACTGTTGGGTACCAGGGTGTGGTAGCAGTGATTGCAGCTTGTCCATTATCCTTTCCATTCCTTCCTTATTATTTAGCAGAAGGAAGTAATATGCTCAGATGCAAAAGTATATTTCCAGCTTCCCATGCAGCAACAAGTAGTCATGTGACCCTTTCTGGCGAATGAGATATGCATGCAAATCTCCAGGTGGAAAAGTTCTTTCATGAGCTTTTTTCCCTCTCCTGCCTCCTTTTGTCCTTCCCGCTTGGGCAGAGCCATCTTGCAAACACAATGCAACAAGTGTGAGAGTGAAACCCATCTGCTAAACTGGCCAAACAGAAGGAGCCCAGGTACCTGAAGGGCATTGTAGAACTACTGTACCAACCCTGGGCTGCCTGCCTCTAGACATGTTATTATACAAAGAAAACAAAATGCATGTACTGCTTAAGCCACTGGTTGGTTGGAGCGTCTGTTGCTGGAAGCAGGATGAATTCTCAACAGATGTACAGGGAGTCTTACTGTAGTCGAATGGAGAAAAAGAAATGGTTTTTGTCCCACCTAGAAGTCAGGAAAAACAGGACTCCTCATTTCTACTGACTCTGTAGAAAGGCATTAGAGTTACCCTTAGTCAGGGTTAGTCTCCTGCACTTTTTACTGCTTTTTAGTTGAGACTGGCTTAGTGTGTCCCATTGCAGAGAACATGCTGTTAGGTGGCGGCTGGGATCCTGATTTTCCACTTTGGTTCCCACCACACCTTATTTGTTTATTAGGTCACAGAGGTTTCTTAAAACCCATTCAAGCAGTTTAAAGTTATTGTGATTGTACTTTCTCAGCTCAAGTGTTGAACATATTTTGAGATGCCAAGGAACTAAATCCACTACAGTATTAGGAATATTTTATTATATTTCAATTGGCTTATATGTTGGCCACACATTTTCTCATATTTTTTTCTTAAGTCATATATGTACTGTGAGCAGTAAATTGAACATAATTTCTCTGTTTTTTGATGTATGCTTTATCTCTCCTGGAATTGCAGCTTTGTACTCCTTCACAGTATCTCTCAAAATCCCTGAATCTGGATGCAACATGTGGCACTAAACTTTTAAAGCCACTTTTTGAAACTTGAATATTTATATCTCCTTTCTCCAACTACTTTGAAAGTGGTACAAATTACCCAGAAATGTTCATAAACAATAGGTATTAGATATTTCTTTAAACCTGTTTGATGACAGTTTAATTTCCTTGAAGCTAAAATAAAGTCTTGCATGAGAACACAATATTTTATATTTTTATTACAATCACATCTTACAAATTAGATAACTCTTAAATACCTTGTTTTTCTTAAAACTACCATTTTAGTCACCTCTTCGTTTTCATAGAAAGATTCTAGAATTCTGGGAGAGTTTATTTCAAAGGGATACTTTTTAAAAAAGTAACAGTTCTCCAGAGATTGAAAACTTTAAATTGTAAAGTTGCATTTTCTGTTCCCAAGTGCTCCTCATTCTCCCTTGACCAGCTCTATCGACTAAGACTCCTCATTGTGAAACCAGAAACTGATGATGTCATGTCTGAGAATTTCATTGTACAACATTTACAGTGGGAAGGGAAGCATTTTTTTTTTCTTGTTCCTCTTTGTATAAAACACCACACTACTTTTCACTCTTGCTTAAGATAAATATGTTCTGTGCCTGACTGTTGCTCTATGAGAAGCCTATGGGACTGATATGGGCCAATTCTCTAAACTGGCAAACAGCTATGTAAGAGATAGTATGCTTTAAAATTACAATAAGGAGTAGCTTCTTTTTTAAAGAAATATTTTTAAAGGAATATTCCTGTTTTAAAAGCTTGAATATAGACAAATATATCAAAGAATTATTTCTGCCTACTTTATGGGCAATAAAAATAAGATCTATAAGAGACTATTTAATAATAGATTATAATGCACTTCTTTTTGGTTGTATGCTGAGTGTTTCCCTCAATTTAAAGCCCTCGACACTTGGTATTTCAGTATTTTTTTCTGAGGGACCCTCTTCAAGGCAGTTGCTATTTGGACTCAGGAATAACAGTTTATAATAATTAGGATTGATTAAACTCCTGTCCTGTCCTAGCATGGCTTGTACTGACCCACAGGGCACCCTGATGTGACTTAGGAAAAAATCCCCCTATCTGGTGGGCATAGGGCTTGACAAGCCATAGTACTTTGGTGCAGATTTTTAAAAAGTGCCTCATCCTCTGGGCAGATCCAACCCCATGCCCAGGGCCAGGCTTAGAGAAGAGTGTGGGCTGCATTTTAATACATACCTGCTACCTCAGCAAGATACCCAACTTTGTGGTGCGATGTGTACACCTATACACAGCGTGAAGTGCTTTATGTGGATTTATCCACTTAACTGAGAGGATGGGAACTATGACTTGAGAACTATTATCAGAAGCATAGTGAGTCTAATTTACCTAGGAGGGAGGGGATGAAGAGGGAGGGCAAAGGGGATTTCCTAGTTTCCTGAGTAGTGCCCCAGTTGAGTTGATAATTTACTCTACAGTAGAAGAAAACTGTCTTCCATCAGTTCAGAAACCTTAATATTAGTATGGGAAATATAACAGAGCCACTAGCAGTGAATGCGTCATGGCTCAGGCTTGGATTTTATAACCGTGAGAGGGAAGGAGTGGGGTTTTTGCCATACGGAGAGAACAAGCCTAATAAAAGAGATGTTACTACCAGCTTCAGAAAAAGGATGGTGAGACGTTCATGGATTATTCAGGGTTACATCACTGTAGTCATCTTTCCCTTTAGTTAAGCTGATGTACCTAGAACTGATAGGATGAAGATCTAAGGAGCATGGAGTTATATTCTCAAGTTATCCATAGACTTCAACTTTCTCAAGATCATTTAGTGTTATTAGATATGACAGTGAGCAGGGGACAGAATAAGGAAGGAGTACTGAGAGCTGCACTGGGGATTAAAGGATGTCACATAGGCAGCTACAAAACTCTCCCAGGAATGTTGGCCGGATGAAGATGAGTGTCTGCTGTGGCCAGACAGCAGCTTGGGAAGCAGCAGCAGAGGTGGTGTGACATGGTCCCATCTAGGAAGACATGTGATCCCATAGGCTCTGCCAGAAGAGAGAGACATGTTGGGAGTTTAGAACTAAATACTTTCGACTCTTTCCCATGTGCCCTGTTTGAACAATTTTTTTTTGTTTTCCTCCTGGAGGGCAGAAGTGAGAACTGAGGAAAAACAGGCTGTGATAAATCCAAAAGATTTGTACACATAATAAAGAAGGGATGGACATCTTCAGGAGGAGGGAATAACTCCAGCAGTTGAGACTGAGTACAGTGTGTTCATGAGACAGTGAATAGATCAATCTGGCCAAAGCAGAAAACTTGTCTTGTGAAACAGTGAAAGACAAGATTGGAAGGTAAGTAGGAGCCAAATTCCAGAGGAATATGAATTCCAGGAGGAAGTTTTACATTTTTTAAACATCTTTTATTTGCTAGGTAATTTAATATACATAAGGGCATTCTATCTCCCTATAACTACCATCTTTTTTGGAAATTTATTATCATAATTCCTCTCTTACTGATGAAGGAAATGGATTCCAGGGAGGTTAAGTAACTACACAAGTTTAGAAGTAGACAAGAGATTTGAACCCAAGTTTATTCAATTCCAAAACCCAAACACTTTTTATTGTCCTATGATATTAGAATTTAACAAAAGGGGTTCTTGAGAAACATGATAAAATTAATGACCCAGGAAGATTAAAGTATCTACAGGGAACTGGAGCAGAGAGCCTAGTGGCATGGAGCATTTTTTGAAAATAATTTTAGAATGGAGCCTAGACAAGGGCAATGACAAAGGAGAGAGATAGGCCTTCCTAAAGAAGACCTTCTTCCAAAAGAGACTTTCCTAAAGAAGAGTCCACGAGATTAGAGTCTGACTGATCAGCAGGCAAAGAAAAAAGAAGAACCAGGGGAGCCTGTGAAAAGGACATTCAATAGGGATTGCAGAGACTGAGTGTTAGACCTGGTTCTGCTTGTAATGTGAACTTGCAGAAGGCAGGATCTCTTGAAACTGCATGTTTTTGTCTGCAAAGCGAAGGACTAGATTATGTATCCATTAAGACTTTACCCAGCTCAAAGTTCCAGGCATCTCTGACTCAAAGATGACTCGAGGTTGCAAACCTGGGTGGTTGGAAGAACATCTTTTGACTGATGGCAGTACTAATAGGGAAGGGGGTGATTAGTTTGGGGGATGGACAAGCATATTTTCAGCCTTGAATGTGGCTTTCACCCAAAAGCACCTGTGCCCCTCACCAGACCCTTCACCAACAAGATGCTTTCAACCCCTCCCCATTTTCTATCCTTTACAGGCACAGCCCTGCATTCCATTCCCTAGTTTCCCTTGCCTTCTGCTGATACCATACTGAGTAATCACTTTTAGTCTTACAAAGTGTCTACCATTACATTCTAGTCTATAGTTACCAATTTATCTCCTTTTTCTTCTTAAGACAGGTGAAAGGCAAGACCAAGAAGACTTTACATATACATTATTTTCTGAAGAAATCCTTCTAGTTTGAGTTAAGAAACTCTGTATCTTGCAGTCAATCTCATGATATGATTTAGGGCATTCATAAATCCTTTCTCAAAATATTTGTAATTCTCTTTAATCAAAGCACAATATATGAAAACATAAATTGGTGAAATCAATGAATTAGGAAATCATTTCCTTCTTGGAAAAAAAGCTTTTCAAGTGAGAATCTCTTAAATAGTGAAATTCTCTAAAGCATTACAAATATGACTCAATGTTAAAAAATGTTATTGCATGAATACTTTTAGGTATTTACATTGGTGTAACATAGGGTACGCTAGTGAATGAAAAGGTAATTATTGTAATTGCATTAGTAATCAACCTAAAACAACATTTGGAGAAAGTAGGCTGTACTTAATTTTCCAAGATTTTTGCCAATTCAAAAGTGCAACAGGAAATACAGTAATAAACTCTTCCCCAACCTTCTAGTTCAGGTGAGATTTGCAAAACAATAGAGAGTGTTGGTCATCGATGTGAATTCTTAGACATCTCTTGACAAAGACATGTTCTCCAATGAATCATGTTACATTGTAGACAAAAGAGCTTCAATTTTCACCACATTCCTGCAAAGAAGGGCTGTAAGGGAGGGTTGCATCTTTCAGTGAGACCGAGTAGGCCATTATCTTGTCATAGGTCTTTAGGCATTCCAAGGAAGACATCTGCCAGTCACACTTGTCTGTCATACCTGACATTCCACCATTAGAAACTTTCTTTGATGTTAAACAATTTTGATTAAATGAAAGAAAATACATGACCTGAATAACAAAATATAGATCTGGCATCAATTCTGCCTCTAACACTTCCTGTCTTTGGAAACTTAGACCATTCACACAATTCCTTTGTGTCCCTCTTAGCTTCACGAATTTGCCTCTGATGATACTTTCCTATAATGAAGCTCAGTAGAATCATTTAATTTTCAAATGATGAAATCAGTATTACCTAATTGTCATGGAATCATACAGTTGAATGAATGTCTAAAAAGCTCTTTTACAGTACAGGTGACAGATATCATAAAAGCAAAAGAATGTACCCAATACCACATCATTAGTTAATAGCAGAGCAGAGACCAGGTCTTCAAACTCCAATCTAACAAATGCACAATATGCTGAGCATGTCAACTGAGAAAGGGCAGAAGACCTCTGGATAGTTCTCAGTCCACTGTCACTGCTTAGGAAGTCTTAAGCAACCAAAATAACAATAACACAAGAGTGTGTCAAAAGGGCAGAGGGAAAATGAGGACATAAACTTCTGAAATTTAGTTATAGATCCCAAATACCTTGGCTAAGCTTGGGAGAAGGGCTAACAGATGCCACCTCATATGCAGACATCCCACAAAGATTCTATTCTTGGGACCCACCCAGGATGGGTCCTCCAGGTCAGTTTGGGTACTTGGCATATTACAGCAATTATCTTCTTTGTGTAGGGATTAAAGCAAATGCCTTATTCTGAATCCTTTTAGTGGAAAGGTAAATAGCTAGATTCCAAGACAGCAGGATTTTATAACTCTTTTTCCCCTGACATAGCCACACCCACAATTGCCATTCCCACCTAAGTCATTGAGTTACATTACTGTTGCCTCATGCACATGCTTTTCTTGGCAGCAGGGAAAGTAGAGAAAGGAGAAGGGAGTGGAAATAGAGGAAGAAAGGAGAAAGACTGAATAGCTGGTTCTTCCCCTGCTGTAGGCATTACCTATTTCCTCGCTGAAGTCAGCGATTGCCTGCACAGGCAGGCAAAGGTGAGCTCCCTGGCAAGAGAGGGCTCCTAAGCTTGCCAAAGTCAATCTGTGAAGATGCAAACCAGTTTCCCCTTCCTTGCTTTGAAGAAAACAGCCCCAGAAAATCTTGTTATTTCTAAGAGCTTTCAAAAGCTCTTCTCCCAGATTTTCGTGTTTTGTAGTGTAGATTGGGAAAACTTATCTCCATGGCAATTTCTTTCACAATAAATTGGTGACAGGTTTCCATCCAGATTTAGAGTTGTAGGGCTAAAAATGCCCATTTCTCTTCTCTCCCTGTTTGCCAAATGCTAACTCTTGCATTCGATAGTGCCCTTGATGTAATAGCTTCACCTGCCTTTTAAAACACATGCTGCTGAAACGGTTGGACTTTTATTCATAAAACCACACGGAATTCACATTTCACAAAGACTGTTCCCTGAAGGAGATAATTATCTTTCCAGTAAAACTCTGTGTCAAGCTACAAAGTGATGATTACTCTTGGGTGGGGCTTTGAGTTTTCTAGTTGGCAGATAGTTTGTTTGCTCCGTCAAAGTGACAGTCAGTGCGCAAGACTTATTTTCATCAGCAAATTAATTTTTCAAACCTCTTCACATAATTAAAAACTAAATAAAAAGGAGAGTAAAATATGGCATTTCCTAATGTGGTGGATCACACTGTATTTGTACCTTCTTGTGCTAAACCCACCTGTTCGCAATCTGCCAATAACCTGCATGGTATTTGTGCAGATAATGGTTGTCTTTGAAACACCATTAGATGAAAGACATACAAAAGAATATATGCTACCAGCACATATGAATATGTGTTAAATAAGAAACATTTTGGTGCAAATAAATGCACAAATCTATATAGGCTTTTTTTTTTTTTGAGAGTGTGGTTGGGGTAGAGAATGAGAAATATTTCTTACTGTTATGTACCTAAAATGTTTTGGTTTGGTGTATGGATTCTTCTTCTTCTTCTTTTCTTTTTTTACAAAACATGTTTTTAAGGGTTCTATATCTATATTTATATGATAGAGTTGCATCCATGCCACACACATCCTTTCCAATGGAGATTTGAGCACTGAGATATTTGAATGGTTCCACAGTGGTTCATGTCCTGGCATGTCTCATCACTCAGGTACAGTTTTAGTGTGAGAATCTACCACTACTTATAAAGCATTGTGATTTTTTAATGTTTAAATTTCATTGAGCTAGGCGAATTTAAAGATCTTTATCAGTCTTGTTCTCTAGAGTCACAAAAATTATAATGAGCTGTATTTCCTCTTTGTGCCTAAAAGATTTATGAGAAGCGTCTTCCTAGTAGCCCTACAGTGCCTGGGTCTGGATGTCTGCCTGGGCCAATGACTGAGCTGCTGTCTTTGCCACTGAATGGGCGGGGCAAGCTCATCCATGCTGATACCCTCCAGGACAACCAAGTATAGCAACAAACACTGAAGAATGCCCAACTTGGGGACAACCTGTTGAAGGCTTGTTCCCAGGAATTATTCTTAGAACAGTAGAAATGTTTTCGTAGCTCTCATAGAATAGATTTGCCTTCTCACTCATGGCCAGTGCTCACTATATGAGCCAGACCTTTAGGAGGCCAAGAGGATTCTCCAACACTCAGCATCTTCTTTATCTGTATGCAAAGAAGAATTTAGTGTGGATAAGAGTTTCTAATAGGTAGTTAGATTGATAGCTTAATGAACCAAATTCCAAATGAAGACTGCAGGGAAGGGAATCATAAACAATTTGAGATCCCTTTGTGAAAAACTGCATAAAACCATAAAGAAATCTATTGACTCCATTGCTTAGAGACATGTAGTATTCCAAATGCATCACACCCTTTGCAGGTGTGAGATTTTGTGGCCTTAGCCTATAAGAATCTCCTACCTGAACAAACAGATCTCAAAAGCAGCCTAGTGGAATTTGCTAAGTTGTACTGACTGAGGCTATAAAGGAAAAAGCTACTAGATTATTGAAAAAGGACCTATAAAACTATGTGGTTTTATGTAATATTTTCTTTGGGGGGACTCTAGGCTTTAGGAATAGCCAGCAAGGTCTACATGTATTTTAAATTGGCACTTAATGCACAGGAACATAAAAATACTTAACTCCATAGGATTTTCCCCAAGACTTGAATGTAGGACTAGCAAAGCAAAAGTGTTTGAAAATAAAACTGAGACATGATTTAGTGGGAGACTGTTGATCCCGAGATGGATTCAGGGTAGTGGTCTGATAAGAATTGGAGTGTTTGTCTCCAACTTATTATTCCTTCCTTGTGCATTCAGGGCAACTCTGGCTCACTTCTACCTCTCTAGTTGGTGCAAATGTAAGGAACCAAGGGTATTTTTAATTACTCACCACATATAAGCAGTTTATTTTCCATGACAACTAGGTACATATGAAGTAAAACGGCATGATAAAGTGAGTTTGACAAAATGACTTCCATAACAACTAGTTAACAGAATATGAGAATATTCCTTTCCTTCTGAAGTTTCCTACTCCTTTTTACTGCAATTTCCTCATCTGTACCAGTCCCTCTCCTTCTGTCCTACCTATCTCCTTACCCTTACTCTAAATTTCTATAAACCACTATTCCCCAACTCTATAAATGACTACTCCCCAACTAGCTATGTAAATCTGGGCATCTTGCTCTCTTTTCAAATCCATAATGACACTGCTTCTGGGACTATTGAATGTGAACAAAGAGGGCATCAGAGGAGACCTTAGTGAGGATGTTTTGGTGGCTGGTGCAACTCATGGGTTAGATAGACATCACGCCATCTTAATGCAAGGGAAAAAGAATGGATAGAAAGGGGAAATGAAGGAAAAAACAAATCATAATCTCTTCTCTGCCTTCTTCCTCATAAATCTGCTCAAACAACGTTTCTATCATAAAATCTTAAAACTTGAGCAGGCTGACACTCGAGTGTTTATTTATTGATGCAATTCAAAACTTCTTAGTAGTTATCATGTTGCAGGACAAGAAACACAAAGACAAATGAGGCATTGTTCCTGACAGGAAGCCCATAGGAAGTCTGAGTAACAAACCTCTTCATCCCCATTGCAGAGTCCTACATCCATGACTCTCAGATTTTGGGGGATGTGCAGTTGTAGAGGAGAAATCCTGTGTATGCAGGAGAAAGCTGTTTTTTGTCTTTTCATATTCCTGCTAAGGCAGGACTTGGGCCGAGGTGTACTGAGATATGTCCTCCTTCTAGCTTTAGATTGTTCTCAGTGACATGGTGAACAAGGCAGGGGCTTGCTAAGCCCAGCTTGAAGAGGCACCTGTGATGAGGGGGCCCATCCAGGAGAGCCAGTGAAAGGGACTTGGGTGGCACCAGAGGCCTGTGGAAGTTCCAGAATGGTCAGTAGAGGAGGGAGTTTCCTCCTTTCTTCAGGGAGAGACAATAGGCGTGCCCCCTTCTGCCAAGGCTCTGTCCACCTATCACCACCTCTGAGGTAAATCCGGCTGGGCTACGAGGCCATTCTCTAAGAAGGCTGTGTGCTCCGGGGATCTGCGAGAGACTGGCCGCTGAGGTCAGACCAGGGCCGTAGTGTGGTTCAGCAGAGTCCAAAGGATGGGTGCCAACCCTGTCTCTCTCTCTAAAGTACTCTGTGGCCTAGGACCTGTCACTTGGGCTTCTTTCTGAGATATAACTGACTTACAAAGTTTTTGTTTGTTCAGGGGATAATATTAGTACAACTTGTGAGAGAACCTGACACATGGAACAGGTTCAATAACTGTTTGCCTTGAGCTAAGGAATCACTGGCCAGAACCCAAACTTAGTTCTAGCTGGGGGGAGAACCTCACCTCTGGACTTTGCTACAAGTTCAGATGATGTTCAGTAGTTCAGTACATGAATGAGCCACCAAGAAAGGACTGAGGCCACCTACTGATAAGTTAGGGTGGTGGGGGCTACCACAAAACAGATGGGTAAATCTCCAGTTCTATATTTTCTGAATTAGAATTTCTCTTCACTAATCTTGGATAATTAAATAGGATAGAGTTTGTTCTATTCTGTGCTTCTCCCAATTCCCATTCTTTATCAAGGAAAATGTGAGAATTCTAACATGTATTTCTTTTACACATTACAATAGCATATTTTCTAAAGAAATTATAACATGGCATTTGCCAAATCAATTCACAAACGCATAAAACTTGTCTCTGCAACATTGGCATGTAAACAACCCGAATGGAAAAAGTCAGGGCCTTGGCCTGGATGATTATTTGTTTTTCCACAATCTGGTCTAAGCACGTATCAGAGAAGCCATGCTTCTCTTCAGAACAAATAGTTCTGTTGCAATGATCAATTCCTGGCAGAAGTTAGGGCAGGCAGAGTCTTAACACTCTGGAAATAGCTCATTTTAATCTAATTGTTGGCACAGGTAAGTTTTTCCTGAGGTTGCTGGAAGTATGTTGGTCACTTGAATGAAAACATTGCAGATTACTTGGGATTTCAACAGCTTCTCAGGGGGGGATTTACTTACAGCCTTGATTTTTATAACACTTCTTGTCTCCTTAGCCAACAATAAATGTTGACCACTATTTGGAAAAATAAAGCTCACAAAACCTCTTTGATCTTTTGGTGAAAAGACCAGATAACAGACATTCATCTTCTTATCCTCAAATTTATATACATTGCCAGCATACCTATAATTGAATCAATCAAACCAATAAATATTTATTAAATACCAAGCATGGTCTTCATGGCTATAAACAGAGTAGAAAACAAGACCAAAGAGGCCCTCGCCTTCTCGGAGCTTGCAGGCTGGTCAGGAAGACAAACACTGAATAAGTAATTATCAGTGAAATAAAAGACATCTGTGGATGTGGAAGGCAGCCTGCTTTGCAAATGCTTGGTGGGGATTTCACTGCCAGAGGAGAGGAAAAGCTTCCCGAAGGAAATCCTAGGTCTGGAAGTTGAGTAAGTGTTAGCCAGGAAATGAGGAGGGGCTGATAAATGAGGAGTTTTTTCCCTAAGAATTTTACTATGCTTTAAACATGAAGGTCACGTGACCAGATTTTCCTTTATAAAGCTATTACCTATCTGTATTGAAAATAGAATCAAAATAATGCAAAAGTGATTATGAAGAGAAGAATTAGAAGGATGTTACTACAACCTAAGAGAGAGAGGATTGTGATTGTGATTATGGAAATAAAATGGATACAACTTGGTGCTTCATTGGCTGTAAGAAATGAATGGTGCCACGTAGGGTCCTATGAAGTCAATCAGGGATTATGTCCAGCAGATTGTGCATCAGAAATAAAGTCGTGAGTTTAAGGTTTTTTAGTTAATTTGATTACTGTAATAGGTAGTAAAGATGCTTAAATCAAAACTTAGCAAAAATCTACTCATTGTATTAAAGGTTGTCTCCTTTAGTATAATTAGGTAAGTGCTGATTCTGCATCTTAATGATGTGCATGTTAGTTTCAATCAGTGAAAAAAGGTAAACACTAAACATTTAAAATATCCAGTTTTAAAATTTCAAAGCCAAATGATTTCTACTTCGAAGGACTTAAGTCAAATATAAACCCTATTTCCATATTTTGAGGACTTCTTCCTTCCAAAGAATTATGACCGGAGTATGAAAATTATCTCTTTTTTGACTTGTCTTTTAATTTGAATTTCAATCTTTAGCAAATTTAAGAGGCAGTAAATTATAGTGCTAAGTGCTAAGCTTTGGAATCAGATTTGGATTCAAGTGCCTGTGTTATCACTTACTGTGTGGACTTGGGCAAGTTAACTTCTCTGAGCTTCGTGTTCCTTCATTAAATAGTGTCTATTGTTATTTTAAGATGAAACTCCATAGTGTGTTTTCCTTCCTCTCCTAATTCACTTGTCTTCTTTTAGCATTGCCTGTAGGTGGAATAGAGTGCCAAGTATAGTGTTCTATGGCCATTCCCCTCCTGTTAACTCAGAATGATTGTTCCTTGCTTCTGAACTCTGGTAAAGGTTGCTTATTAGCAACAGTGTGCTTCCAGAGGATATTACCTAAAGCAATAGGACCTGCTGCCCTATGGAACATTGAAGATACTGCAGGATGTATTTGGAAGGCCAATTAAATCTCGTTTCAGGCATAAATGTGCTTGGGGATGATACGGAGTAATATCACTTGCTTTGGAGATTGTATGATCTCCTGAGTTTGTGTGTGCACCATTACTGTGCCTGCTGCCTGACCTTGCCACAGCAGAGTTCACACTTGAAACTCCAGTGGGTTATTCCTGGCATTTTATGGCCACCATCTCTAAGTTTCATACCTAGCCGGGAAAAATGAGAGAGTGGTAAAATGGGAGAGTTTTATCTGCTATGCTGAAAAGCATTTTTGAACAGGAATAAAGATGAGTTTCTATCAAAGGCATACATATAATTTACATCTATAATACTCCTGCTTTTGTTTCTTTTTTGTTTCTTATCTCCTAGTTGGCTAAGTTAACTTAACATTAATCTTTTCCAGCAAGTTATGTGAAGAATAATTAGGAAAGTTCAGCAATACTTGAATTTGTCAAACCTCACAAATTAATGGTAATAGCAAAACATCTTTTCACGGTTATTATAGAGTAAACTTTGGCTGAAATTTATTCTTGGTTTGGAACAAACTGTATTCTAGAAGGCAAGCTCAAAAATCAATTAATTTATTATTATTATCACTAAACAAAGAAAAAAATGATACAAAAGAAAAATAAGATCTTCACATAATCTACTCATCTGAAGGACTCCAGTTTTCAATCCAGCCAGGAATGAAATGTATCTATTATTGTCTGACTTCGTAAAATGAAGGAATTATCATGCCTAACTATTTCTTCCCTACACACTTATCAGTGGTTTTGACTATTATAGACTCTGGAGTATTTGTTCCAATGAATTATTGTTACATTCTTATAAGTTTTATGTTTTCATCTTGTTTTACAAAAGGAATATGTGAGTGCATTCTATTTGTAACTTTATTTTTCAAGATAACTGACATGGTTTTTGTGTTCAACACTAGTTTTTCATCAGTGATTTTGTGAGTTCTTAATTTTATTCATTTTTGGGGGCTGAATTTTTGGGCTGAATTTTGGAGGTATTCTTCAGGAGTCTTTCAGGAGTACAGAAATGTCTTTCTGTTGCCTATACACAGGAACTGTGACTTGAATCAATATAAAATTTTCAGATCTTAATCTTTTCTACATATGGATCTGTTACCTTCTGGCATCTGATGATCTACATGAAAAGTCTGATATTTTTTCTCTTTGATGATACTCATTTTCCTTTTTTATATTTGAGTGTTTGTATAAATCTTTTTTCCTTAATCCTTTAAATTGATTAATTTTTCTAGGTTATGTTTAGATGTCATTTGGTTATTGTAAAATTCATGCAATATGGGAAGTCTTCTTTTCAACCAAAAGATTCTTTCTTTTGAGTAGGGGGCAGGGTTATACTATAGTTTCAAATCTCATTTTTATGACATTAATTCTAAAATCTTTTTTAGAAAAGTAAGTTATTTCTGGCTGGGCGCAGTGGCTCACGCCTATAATGCTAGTACTCTGGGAGGCCGAGGCGGGCAGATTGCTCAAGGTCAGGAGTTCGAAACCAGCCTGAGCAAGAGCAAGACCCCCATCTCTACTATAAATAGATAGAAATTAATTGGTCAACTAATATATATATATATATATATATATATATATATATATATATAAAATTAGCCGGGCATGGTGGCGCATGCCTATAGTCCCAGCTACTTGTGAGGCTGAGGCAGCAGGATTGCTTGAGCCCTGGAGTTTGAGGTTGCTGTGAGCTAGGCTGACGCCAAGGCACTCACTCTAGCCTGGGTGACAAAGCAAGACTCTGTCTCAAAAAACAAAACAAAAACAAAAAAGAAAAGGAAGTTATTTCTATGTTTTATTTTTATCCTGTTTTCTTTGTTTATCATCTTTTCTCCGATGTTCTCATCTCTTTATATTCTTTCCTCTGAAACCTAAGTGATTATTTTCAAGATGGTATTCATCAGCAATTCAATTTTCTGCAATGGAGACTGTAGTTTTTATTGATACCAGTGAAAATTCTGAAGTGGCTTTTCTCTTTATAATTGATCTCAGCTCTGTCAGCTCTCACTTTATCTCAAGCCTTGTGTTATCATCTTTGTTTCATTGTACCTTAATTTCTTTGAAAAAGCAAAGCATTTTCTACCTAAAAAATTACTTCTGCCTTTTGGAATGGATCTTCAGAAATAGTCTCTTCACCTGCTCCTTTCTGGATCTGTCTCCTTCCATGCTGCAGAATCTCTTCATAAACTCTGCAGTGTTGGTCTTTCTTCTTATGATTACTCATTCTTGAATGAGGACAAGTTTATCTGGCTTTGGTAAATGCCCCCAAATAATCTGTAGTGTTTCTTCATAGTTTTCCTGGGCTTCATCAAGATCTTCCATTTAAAAATTAATGTGGAATCCTGAATGAAAATTAGAAAAAAAACTTTATATTGCCAGTTCAAAACGTGGATGTCTATAGTTGGAGAGGAAATGAGATTGGGGCTAGCGTCTCAGGAGGGCAATTTTTCTCTGCATTTTTTTTTTCTCTTGGTTGAGACCAAGGGACTGGCTTTCTGCCTTTGGTTTTCAATTTGGCTTAATCTCTACTCCAGATACAAAGTGTGACTTTATGTCCTTCTGGATCTCTCTCGTGGAGCTGTAGCCTCCCCGTTGAGAAGAAGCATTCTGCCTCATTAACAGGGATGCCTCTAATTTTAAAAAATAATCTCCCCAGGTCAAGTCCAGCTGCAGGACAGCAGTGACCTCGCTCCCCTCCGGCACAGCTGCTTCTCAGTGCTCTTCACCTCCAGCTCTGGGGAAAATGGTCCCCGTCTCTCCACAGCCCAGCATCATGTTTGGTTTTCCCCCTTCCGATAAGGCGATTCATCTCCATTTCTGTAAGTGCTGTCTGCTGTTGAAATCGGCTCTCAGCTCAGTGGAGAAGCTGTATCATAAAAACCCATATGGCGCCCAACGTGTCTGCGAGGCATGGCTGTCACCTTCTCTCGGGGCTCTGCTCCTGGAGACTCAGGCTGCTCCTGATCCGTGGTGGTGATGCTCGATTCTCCAGTGCCTCCGGGACTCAGCCAAGCCCTTCCAAGTAAAGGTCTCTGGAATTTTCTACCAGACCTCCCATTGCCAGGGTTGCCTTTACTTATTCTCTGTAATGTTGCTCCATTCTTTTTGGAATAGGATTTGTGAGCCAGTCTTTGATATTGTTCCAAATCCACTCCATCTAACCAAAATGACTCAAATTCTGTGGAAAGGGCTTGTCACAGTTCCTTAGTTCCAATTCTAATGAAAGTTTTTCATTTTTAAAATTTTTTTGTCTTCTTTTTGTTGTTGTTGTTGTTGGGTTTTTGGCTGTTAACTTCCTGGTATTACAATCTTGTCAGGTGTTGTAAGCTTCCTGATATCATGGCCTTTAAAGAATTCCTACATTCTTCTAGTAAAATGTTCTAAGAAGTTTAGTTAATTGAAAGAGTTCAAACTTACATTTAAGAGATTTGTTTAATTTTAGAGCTGAAAGGCTGTTGTATAAATAATCCAGGTCGGAATAAGCCACTGTGATTGATGTGTTCTCTTACAGATGAGATATCTATATATCTGCATTCCGGAGAGTAAGGTCAGGCACAGAGCTCGCTAGCGTCATGGCCAATACTCAGGCTGGAGTGTCCGGAAGCTCTCTATGGCTTTTCTTACTTCACAACCTTTGGCTAAGATCATACATGTCCATATTCCCTGTGGATCAAATACAAAATTATCCATTTTGGCAATACATATTATTGAAGATTGTATTCAAAAGATACAAATCTTTTTTTAATCAAAAGATTAAAAATGTATTGTAAATTCAAAACAATTATTATATAGCTATATCTGGTAAGATAATGGCCTAATAAAAAAGAATAGAATAATAAGACCTAAATGGCCCCATTATGTTGATGTCCTGCTCTCTATGGTGATTAGATGTGGATTACACATGGCCAACTGTGGATCTTCTAGGCAACAGCATTACCATACAGAAAATTAACTCTGCCCAAATTTCCACACTTGGTGTTACTTCATTGCCTCTTCTCAGACTTCTTTGCCAGGTGTTCCGGCACCAGAGCTGGAGCCCACAGCCACCGCATTCCATCTGCCAGTCGTCTAAACAGAGACTTCTTTCTGGAGACATCTGCTTGTCTGTCACACTGACTGTCCTTTGTGTGAAACTCCGGTGTCTGCTGCTTGTCTGTGGGTTGACTGAGGTACCACACTGTAATTCAAGCCTATTTGTAAAGACAATGCTCTGAAATGGTACATTTTATACTTATCTTATTTAATCTTGCAGCATTTGGCCATGATGACTACCCTTCCCCTCTGAAAATTCCACTATTCTGACCTCCCTCATATCTTTTAGGTCCGAGACGAGCACAGTCTTCTGGAATCATACTACCTGGTTCATTTCTTCATCAGTTAGCTATTGCCTCTATAATGCTGTGCAACCAACAGCCATCCACTCTTACAATAATGAGAATTGAGTTTTCATGTGTCCGAGCATCAGCTGGGATGGATCTGCTGGCGGTAGCTGGATTTAGTCAGGTGTCTGTGGATGGATCAGCGGGGGAGCTGCTGGTCTAGACTAGGTTTGCTGGGCGACTGTACCTCAAGTTGCAGGTCCAGCTCGCTGCAGATGGAACCGAAGTGGGCTCCCTGAATAATCATTCTCAGGCTAAGTAGGCAGCAGGCTTGGAGTGCTGCCAGAAATACGAGCGAGCAAGTGGGAGCTTCTAAAGTGTTAGTCTGGAACAGATACAGTGTTCTTTCTGCCCACATTAGGTTTGACTCTAAAACTCAAATGGCCCAGCTCACAGTCAAGGGGCGAGGAAGCACACCCTACCCCCAGTGAGAGAGACTACAAAGTCACCCAGCCAAGGCGTGATACAGGGAGTTGTAAAGAAGTGTGTGTGGGGGGGAAGAGTTTAATCTGCCATAGAACCCCAACAAGACTGTTCTCAATTCTGGAGATTAGGTAAATTACTTGCTCTTTCTAAATCTTATCTATGTTTTGGAGATGACAATAATTCCTATCTCCTAGAGTTGTTGCGATGACTAGGAGAAAAAATGAGTGTGAAAAGAAAAACATATGTTCTCTTGTGTTTCTGGCAGCACATAGAAAGTGCCAATAAATGATAGGTGATGGTGGTGGCGGCATCATTTCCTGGTTCTCTTCCCACCTGTCTGAACGAGTCCCTTGCAGGCTACTCCTCCCTGGCCCTATCCTTACACACAGTTCTTTCCACCCTTCTCACTCTACACACGATTCCTGGGTCACCACTTTCATATCCATTATAATCCATACTATGAAACCATGCTGATTATCTCAAACCTCTTCCCAGACTTGTGCACAAGGCCTCTAGGCATACATCTTGTGTGCTATCTTCCCTCCTTGTTTTAATTTTCTTACCGTCTGTTTTCCTGGAATTAGAACAGCAGCTATGTTGCCAGCTCCCTGTGCTTAAACAGGCAACGCCTAACTGATGTGCCTTGAGGGGCACAAAAAAAGTCTGAGCAAATAGCCCCTCCTTTGCTTGCCCGTGACAGAAATGAAAACAATCACCCTTTAGAATAGCGCTTTCTTATTTTTTTACAAACTTTTCGCATGCACGGCTTGACTTTAGCCTCCCGACACCTGCTCTGAAGGAGATATTTTATATTCACAGGCCACATTAAAGTTAGTCATTTGTATAAGGGTTGATTAAAATTGCCCTTAAAATGCAAACATATCAAGGGGAAGGGAGCTAGACTGAAGCCCATTTCTAACCCAGCACCACAGATCAATGCAGATCCGTTTATTGGGTTAGCTTAGCTAAGTGATTCAGACAGGAATGGTGGATGAGAGGGTGCATCTGGAGGGGGAGAGGGGTGGGAGGAGGAGGGAGGAGGAGACTAAGAGCTGTGCCTGGGAAGCCTGGGGTGTGGGGGGCAGCGAGAGTGAATAGATACTGGGAAAGACAGCAGGAAAGAGCAAAAGCTTTTCTCATAAATGCTGCTGAGAGCCCACTCTGTCCATCAGGGTTTCTCAAAGAGAAGCTTGGAGTCCTCGGAATATTTTTGGTAGCAGCTTTGGTAGCTTCTATAACTGTCAACAGAAGTCAAAAAGGAAGAGTTAAGGAATCAAATTTAAAAACATCAAAAATATATATATATATATATATTTTAAATTTGATTCCTTAAGGAACAATTAAAGGAGAGGAAGAATTACTTAAGAGGAAGATCAAAACTTTATGTTTAAAGAAATATTAGGATTAAGAAAAAAAGAGCACTGTTTGTGGAGCCTAAGGGTAAAGAGATTTATTTGTTAAAAATGAAAATGGAAACTGACATTGTGTAGCCCCAATTCAGGAACACTTCCTGGCAAAGACAGAGCTCCAAACGAGAGTTTGAGGGGTGCAGAAGGGCTGCCAAAGCACAGCTCCGTGAGCCCAAGCTTCCTGCCTAATGACAAAAACATAACACGAGGTTCTGTTATCCTGGTGAATGATGTTGGCTGTCTGAACCAAGCAAATGGCCTGTCTGAGAACCTGACTGTAAACAGCTTATATTTTATTCAACCCATAAGGTCTTGAAGAGGATACAGCAAACATATTCTATCAATGTGCTTTACAGAATTCCATCTTATAACCTAAAACTTGTTCACCAAGTTCCATGAGGTCACAGTCTATACTGAAAGGAAAAAAGGGAAGTCTGTCTAAAAAGGATATAGATACTACTTTATGATCTCAAAATAGAGAAAGGTATGTTAAACAATATAAAATCACAAACCATAGATGAAAAAAAATGGCTACATTAAAATCAGTAACATTTGTGAAATAAAATACATCATAAAATTCAATTTTATGATCTGCCTTGGGAGAAAATAGCATTATAAAACAGCTCTACAAAAATATCTTATTGCACAGAATTTATAAATTCAGTTGGAATAACCATATCTATAATATTGGCTTTTACATCCATAAACATGATATAGCTCCCACTTTACATGGGTATTTGTTTATATTTTTTAAAGTTTTATATGATTTTTCATAAGCTTTTGTGTCTTTTATTACATATATTTATTCCTAGGTATAAAATAAATTTTATTGCTATTGTAGATATCTTTTTTATATATTTTCTAATTGTCACTGGTATGTAGGAATTTAATTGTATGTATATCTATGTATCTATATCTGTATTTGGTATTTTTAGTTCTAGTAGTTTCTCCATAGGTGCTTTTGGATTTTTATTCTACAAACCTATTGTCCGTGAAAAATATCTTTCCAAGGTAGACAATGAGGCTTGCCTCCTCCATATCCATTTTCACAATCATGATGAACAATATTTCCTAATTTTGTGCACTAAAGGCAGATATCTAACTACATTTTTAAAATGGCTTTTAAAGTAGAGGTGGTAAGGGTACATAGTTCTTATCAATTTGTTATAAAAAGAAATCTTCTAGAGGTCTCTGGGACAGATTCATTGTTTTGCTTTTTGCCCTTCCCTTTCTTCCTTCCTGGAATGTGTATATGATGTCCGGGGGTGCAGCAGCTATCTTGTGAGCATGGAAAGGAGAGCCCCACACTGGAGAAGAAAAAATGGAAAGATAAGAGATGCCTAATGACATTCCACACCTCTGTAAAAGCCTACACTACCTACTTTTGGACTGCTTCTTATGCGAGAAAAATAAACTCATGTTTGGTTCAGTCTCTACATGAGGTGTAAAACAGGCGGCCAAACAAATATACCTTTTATTTGTTAGCTTGTATTTATTTTGTTCTATGCTGGTGCTTGTTTTTATTTATTGTTTTTTTTTTTTTTCTTTGTTCTCTTTCTGCACTGGCTTGGTCTCAATTACTTTTTAAGGTCAATAATAAATACCATCTTTGTAAGTTATGTTTTTATAAACTTTTAAAGGCAAATAGTGGGCATCATTTTACAATAAGATAAAAGCAGAATGTATTTCATTTATCTGAACATGAATTGACTTATAGATTAAGAATTTAAGATGGCCAAATATATTTACTCAATTATTTCTAAAGAAGCCAGCAGAGATTTATTTATTTTTTAAACCAGAATCGGTAAGAAAAAAGTCACGACCTTTTATTCTCTGTCGTATACAAATTGTGTGCACATGTGCTTAATTATTGGTTAGCATATAAAGGGTAGTATTGCATAGTGGTTAAGAATATGGGCTTTTTATCCTTATAAATCCTTATACTGCCGTGTACAACCCATGTGACCTCAGACAAATCACTTAGCCACCCCTTCCATAATGATCTCGAGGTTTGGCAGGGGAATACCATGACACACCAAAATATGGTTGAATAGGATGAATGATGGAAAAAAGATGAAATAAGAGCCAAGATTACAACAGGGTTTGATCAGGGTGTTGTAGATTAAATAAGGTAGGTTTTGGAGCCAAACCAGAACCAAACAACTGCATTAAAATTATTTCATTGCCAACAAGATTTGGGCTTGACCTTGTTCTTATTCCTTTATTTCCTGTGTCTTAATATTGAATACGAAACTAACATATGAATTTATTTTTTTAAGAGTGAATCTTAAACTTGCCTTGGGACATAATGTGTTCTACGAGGAAAAGCTCAGAATATCTACTTAGACGTCCTTCTTCCACCATTTACCAACTCGGGTCTTTGGCAAGTTCAAGGGCTCTCCGAACGTTATTTTATGCATTTGTGATCAGGACTTTCTATTTCTATCTGCTTGAACAACTTCATAGGCTTTTCATGATATTCGAATAAAATAATTCATATAAAATATTTTGTAGTACTATACAAATGTCACATTTCACACAATATTTAGCTTCATGCTAGGGTTCTAGGATATTCTCAATAAAAATCCATTGATTGAATTATTGCACTCTAGGCGCTTTCTTGTTATTATGTTAGAGTTAGTTGCTAAAATAAATTACCTTAAAAGTAGAAAGATATTACATCCAGGAACACTTGATGGGTTGGCCTATGGGATTTATTTGTTGCTGCCATCCTTTTAATTTCTACACTGTACTTTCAAGTTTCAAGGTATGAGACATGAAAAACTTAGAATAACGCAAATCTCAGCTTTTCAGAGAGGGGGAAAAATGTCTTTACCATATTGTCTCTGTTCCATTGCAGTTTCCTGGGAATTTATCCTGTTTCTCATGCAGGCTCAACCAATGGTTAAAATATCCAGGTGGTACCGGTCTTGTCACACTCCGGCTGATAGCCACACTGCACTCTGTTGTTCTAAGCTTGTAAAATATTCTCAGCTCTTGGTTTCTCATCTAATTCATTGAGGACTCCTTTAGCTAAATACAGTGCACCTATTAGGGACCATCATTAGTACCTTACCTAAAGTTAACCAGTGCTATTTGTTCATAATAATTATTTAGTTCTCATGAAAGCTACAGTTTGAATACATGGTAGTGTTTCGGTAACGATGAGAATTATTTGCATATGAAACTGTCCTGAAAGTGAAGTGTTAATATCATTGAAGCTCATATTCCACAAACTAGCCTGGGACTAGTTCAAGGGATATAGTCACTCACTGTAGGTAATAAACCTGCTGTAACTCTCAGAAGATGAAAACAAAAATACTACTGTTGCTGTTAATTTTCCCATTCTTAGGAGAATAAGCAGCAGATAATTGGTGCCAGAAAGCCCTGGCACAAAAACTGTTTTCGATATGCCAAGTGTGGGAAGAGTCTTGAATCTACAACTCTGACTGAAAAAGAAGGTGAAATCTATTGTAAAGGATGCTATGCAAAGAACTTTGGGCCAAAGGGATTTGGCTATGGCCAAGGAGCAGGAGCTCTTGTTCACGCTCAGTAAAGGTGTAAACCCAGAAATAAGCATTACACACTGAGAATCTCTTCATAATCTAGGCCCAGATAATCTTGTAACACTAAACTACTGTGAAATTCTACCAGCACTAAGTACTGTATATTACCCTGTACTTGGATAGGCTGGCTATCTTGTAGGCAATGAGCACTGTATCCTTTGCTTTATTCACCAGCATTTTCAAGAACCATTTCTTTTACATTTTAAATAAAACTTCAGCTTGATGTGAAAAAAAAAGGGATTTTTTAAAAATTGATTGTAATTAAGGGTTCCTAACAGAGGAAAGAAGATGCCAAATGATTAATAATAAGATATTTGAATAGTCCTATTGCTTCTTACTTTATTATATCTTCTTAAAGGTCCCTTTCTGTTTTTATTTCCAAAACTCTCATCCAAACACTCACCCATTTATCCTACATTACTGCCTACAAAACCTGCATCCTTTCCGCTCTCTTTCTGTTAATTCTGCCAGTCTCCAATATATTTGATATATAACTGCATGCTATTTTTTTCTTAAGCAATCCATTTTATGATGCCACTTAAATGTTTAAAGTGCCTTAATGGCTGTCTGTTTCTATCATGGGAGAGAGAGGAAATGAGGAGTCAAAGACAATTCTGAGGTTTGAGCAACTAAGTGGGTGCAGATGTCACCACACAGGGGACAAAGAAGAAGACAGACATTTGCTTGAGACCAGTAAGAGATGATGAAGGCAGTTGATTTTGAGGGATCTTTGAGACACTGAAGTAGCAAATAAATGGATACTCTGGTGCTCAAGAGAGAGATCTGAGCTGGAGATAAACATTTGGTAGTCATGACATTAAGAGCAATAAAGCTACAGGATAGAAAATGTCATCCAGGAAAAATGTATGGAGTGAGAAGAAATAGTCTAGTATGTAACCTCAGTGTTATAAAACTTCCAGTATTTGAGAAGCTCATATGTGGAAGAAGAATTAATTTAGCATAACTAGTACCAATGGGGAAAAGGCATAAGAAATCTGATTTTATGTCATTACTCAGGAGGAATGTATAATAACTAGATCTATCAATGGCAGTGATCACCTTATTCTAGGAAGCTCAGGAGCATGGGCTAAGTCACTGTTCATCAGAATGTTGCAGACAGGATACCCCCACGGAGTAAGAAGGTTGGTAAGATAATTTCTCAGGTCTTTTCAACTCTGAGATTCTGTGATTCAACATATGTTGTATTTTTCTCCCCAGTGTGTAAACTGCTGGAACACAAGGATTATTCCTTAGAACACTGAATAGTGTTGAGCATAGTGTGAGCTCACCATGAATATTATTGATCATTAGGACTTTGGAAGGCTCTGTAAGATTAGATGAACAAATGTTTTTTAACTATACCAGTTTAAGGAGGCTTGAAAAAAGGAGGTAGAATAGAGGAAGGAATTAGGTGTGGTTGGGGAGAAGAAAGGCTACGAGCACAGGCAGTTGATGGAGAGAAATGAGCCCAAGTAGAGGGGAAATTTGTGGTTGTTTGCTTTAGAATAAGGGCTTCATTATTGGGGAAAAAAGCATTCTAATATAAGTGCTAGAAGATATTTTAACTGTATAAAATGGCTTTGTTTTGATAGTCTGTGGGGGTGCTTAACATATTATTAGGAGCAAGCAATACACATACAAACACACACACATCCACATACAGATTTGAGTTTCCCCTTTTCTGCCCTGTGATAGTCTCCCTGTGCCCCCAAATAATGGTCATAATGAAAGGAGGTATCCTACATGATTCTACTTCAAATACAAATCAAACCATGCATGCAAACACATCTTAAAGCTTTAGTAGAATTTAAAAGGATATCACATTTTATAGTAATAAAGGAACTCTGGCTTTTAGCAACTTAAAGGAACACAGGGAGGAACACAGAAGAACACAGTCCATAAAAAATTGCACCTTCAATCAGCCTCTTTCTATTTGGTGCCAAAACAAGCAGTTGATTTTTTGCTAAAAACCTCATTATTTAAAGGTATTCCACTAGTTGCATTAATTGAAGCATGTACCGGCTAAGGCAAACTGCAGCTGGAAATGTGTATTTTCCTGTTTTTCCTATGCTTAAAAGGGCCCATTAGACAGAAAACATAATTTCCCTTGTGTTGTGGATTGTAAATGCTGCAAAATGGCTGCTTTTCTTTCCCGTCATTGCTTTGTTTGGGACAATTGCACTCACTAAAGCAAATGCTTATGTTGTCAATCTTTCAGTGCAGAAATAATCTCCTTGAATCAGGGTGTTTGCATGTGTCTGGCAGCCATTTCCAGGGCTCATTTCAAAGGCAAATGATAATATGCAGATTCCATGTAATGGAATTAAAATTAGTCTTGTGTGTCCTAATATTTTGCACTCTGTGGGTTCCAAAAATGATCTTTTCTTGACACTGAGCTAACTTGGACTAAACGCAATTCAACAAAACTATGGAGATTGCATTTTGATCGATTCTTCAGAGAAATACCACATTGTCTTTTCAGAAAACTGAGGCAACTACAGACAATGGCTCTCAGCCCTTCTCTGTCCCATAGTTGTAGTTGCAAAATGACTGGGAAGGAAGTAGATTTCATATGGAGGAACAGGTAGCCTCTCTTGCATCAGGGACCCTGCTGTGAGCAAACAGCATTCCTGGTAGGTTGCCTGTCACTTCAAAATATCTGTACCTTGTGACTGGAAGTAATGGGCAAGATTGTCAGGTGACTCTCTTCATAAATCAATTCCTTAGAATGTTAAGGTGCTCAAAACCATTGGCTTGGTCCCAAAGAAGAACTAGAATCTATTCCCACCACCACCTAACCCTAAAAAACAGCCACCACCACCACCAACAAGTATTACCATCTTCAAGAAATTCTGCTTCTGATAATATTAATAACAGACAACATTAAATAATGCTTGCTTTGTACCAGGTACAGTTCTAAGCACTTTATATGTAAAAACTTATTTAATTCTCACAAAGCTCAATAGGACAGGGACTCTCCAAATATTCCCCCCATTTTGCATATGGGGAAACTGAGGCCCAGAGTAGTTAAAGAAGTCCAATATTTTCTCCCATTCTACAGGTTGCCTCTTCATTTTGTTGATTGTTTTCTTTGGTGTGCAGAAGCTTTTTAGTTTAATGTAGTCCAATTTCTCTATTTTTGCCTTTGTTGCCTGTGCTTTGGAAATCTTAGCCATAAAATCTTTATCTAGTCAATGTCCTGAAGCATTTCTCTTATCTTTTCTTTTTAATATTGTATAGTTTCAGATCTTATGTGTAAGTCTTTAATCCATTTTGAGTTGATTGTCCTATATGTTGAGTTTGTATGTGGGTCTACTTTCATCCTTCTGTAAAAATTTAGGGCTCACGGAAGTAGAGGGTAGAATTGTGGGTATTGGAGGCTGTGAAGGGAAATGGGGAGGGGGAGGATGGAGAGGGACTGGATAATGGATACAAAATAACAGCTGGATAGAAGGAATGAGTTCTGATGTTCAGCAGCACTGAATAATGAGTATGGTTAACTATACTGGACATTTTTTAGAAGGTAGCAGAGAGGATTTTGAATGATCATAGTACAAAGAAATGATAAATGTTGGTGGTGATAGATCTGTTAATCACCCTGATTTGAGCATCACATATTGTATAAACATGTGGAAATATCACTCTACATCCCATAAATGTGTATAATCATTATGTGTCAACTAAAAATAAAAGGAAAAAATTAATTAATTAAAAAAAAGAAGTTGCCCAAGTTAATGTAACTATTAATTTGTAGAATCAGGATTCCAACCTAGGCAGTAGGGCATCAGGACCTCAGCTCTTGATTATTTTACTGAAGTTACTCACATTTTTCAATGTCTGGTCATCCTCATTATCGAGAAGTGTTTTTAAAATATTTCACCAGTCCTATTGCTATTTAAGCTGTTTTCCTGGGACCATATTTTCCTCTCCTTTTACTTTCTTGGGTTTTATACTTCTCATTTGGTCTTTATATCAATGAGAATGTATTGAGTCCTACCCTATGCACAGGCCTTTAATAGGCTCAGGATTATTTCATATAAATCAGGAGCAGACTTTGCACACATGCTCCACATTTGGCAATTCTAAGTAAAAATGATATTTGTATCACTGGCGTGAACTTACTTCTAGTACATTTTTTAAGTTCTCTTTTTAAACTCCTAATATTGTTCTTCCTTATTCTTTTCCCCAACTTTGCCCCCACTTCCCATCCCTGAATTATTTTTTATCTTCTAGGTATTTACTTAGTGCTTACCTAATGTCATGGACTATTATTTTTCAGGTGAAACAATTATAATAACTTCAATTAGAAGTCCCCTTTATGACTTTACTCTTAACAACAGTGCCTACAATCTTAAAGATTTTCTAGTCACCAAACCAGGTGGCCTAAATATTTCTCAAAGCTGTGGGCCTCTGTCCCCACGGCCACTTTGTCACTACAGGTCTGTGTCATCCCTAACCTGAACAACTGCAACAAACCACTGACTAGTCTCCTTTATTCTAGTTGTATCATTTTTAAATAAAATTTCCACCCAGCTACTGCAGGGATTTCTCAAAAATACCAATCTGTCACTATCATATGCTTGCTTAAAACCCTCCGGCACTTCCCTAGTGCCTATGGGATCGAGCAGCATCCCTTACTAATAAGGATCCTCTGGCACCATTCCTCACCCCCATGCCCTCCTCACGTTAAGTTCAGATCTTCTGCACATGCCCGATACTTTTCCATGGCTGTCCCTTTGCTCTCTCTCTCTCTCCATCAGAGCAACTTTCCCTCTCTTCCTCACCTGGTTAACTACCTATCACCTTTGCAGGGTCAACTCACAGAGGATTTTCTTTTAGGACCCCTTGTCTCTCTCTCCTAAATATTCTTTACTGCAAACCACCCCCATCAGCTTAGCTAGTTCTTTTCTGTGTTTTCCCCATTTACTACAATGATTCAAAATGACCTGTTTCTTTATTTGTATCTTCTATCTTAGGTCTTAGTCAACTTTCAATCTATGAGATTGTATTCATATTCAAGTGCTTAGCTCAGTGTGGGTATAATAAATATTTGTGGAACTGACCTGAAGTCTTCCCATCTCTTTCAACAATGGAGGATACCAAGGGTATACACACCATAACCCTATCAAGGATTTCATTTTAGTGGAGAAAAAAGGAAGGTTGCTTCAGAGTCTCATAGACTCTGTTTCTTATTGTGCATTTTGAAACCTTACTTGCTTTAAAAATACTGCCACAGGACTAAATCACCCAAGAGAAGATAACAAAATGATGACGCTGGAGCTCCATTCTATTTAAATTTAAATCTTCTTTTTACCAGGAAATGTCAGCGCTGATGCTGTTAGAATCAGAGGCCCCAGCTTTTGCAGTTCTCCTGCTGGGCTTAAGTGAGCCACAAGTAGGTCAAGTGTCTCACTCTGTGAGTCAATGGCTCTGCCTGAAATAGAATGCAGATGGATAAATTACCTCTCAGGCACTGCTCAGACAAAGCCAGCATTTTGATGTAATATCAAGCATAGCTAGAAATTAACAAAGATGCCAATACACCTGCTGAGAAAAAAAAAATATTTGGGGCAAGGATTTATGATGAAGTGAGCATAGGAGCATATTCCAAGTAGATTTCAAAGGAAGCACTGCCTTATCAATAGTGGGAAAAAATAATTTAACTAAATGTGTTTGGGCAAAGGAATATACTTGATCCATAAATATGACTTAATTTATCTTCTAAAAGATGCTCTGGTATTCTGTTGCCAACATTTTAAAATATCTTTTTATGTGATGCTTTGTAAATGCCTTGACTAAAGGATGGGCGTGAGGCAAATTCATTTCTCAAGGATCAAACAGAAGAAGTTGGCCTTCCATGATCTGGATCTATTACTACGCATGACCATGACCTTTAGATGCCAGCCACACTGAAAGCTTTTATTCATATGATACTATTCATATTTCTTGCCTCTATTCCCTAGTAATGCTGTTTCCCAAATTTTGTCCATCCTCATCCGTCTTCTGTGCTCACATAATACCCCATGCAGCCCACTATTGCCATACTTGCCATGTTGATGTCTGCAGACATTTTTGACTGTCACAACTGATGGAGGGAAGGGGGCTGTGCTACTGCCATTTCATGGGCAGAGGTTAAAGGTGCTACTGCTTATTCCCTAATGCACAGATCCAAAAATATTATTCAATCCAAAATGTCAATAGTGCTGATGTTGAGAAATTCTAATTTAGTATGTTTATTACAATAAAAAGCTAAATTTATTTGAAATGTTTAAGGAAGAAAGAAAGTGCCTATTCCCTTAAAAAGTGTGTTATTAGCAACTTTATAACAACAATGATAAGCTTTTGTATTAATAATAATGATTCTCAATTATAAGACCAGGTCTACTTCAGTTAAAGCTTTAAACATAGAATAAAAGCAACTCAGTTTGCAAGGAAGTTTTTAAAGAAAGATTCTAAAACAGCATGCTCATTTCAATTCCAGATATAATATTTTGAAACTTGATTTGATTATTGCATCCAGTGTTTTTTTCCAAGAAGGAAAATGTTAGATTCCAAGAAGACTGTATCTGTAATTAATGTATTTCTATTTGGATAAGATCTTGATTTTCTAAGGATTTGGAACATGGTACCATGCCTTCTTGATCAAAGCTCATATATTAAGAGACCTATAGTTAAAGAAATATAGTTCAATAAACATATATTCTCTAGGAACCATTCCTAACACCTTCTACCAGTCTTAGGACAAGGAATGTGGTGTACTGGAATAACTACCCTCAAAGATGGAATTCCTTTGCCATTTTACTTCTTCTGTATGGTCTCATCCCTTTTGGAAAGTAATCTTTAGTTGTCCTATTTAGCAGAAATACGAGGTAGAGCCAATTACTGCATAACCACTGCTCAGAAATCCACCAAGTTCTTCATTTCTTCATCCTCACAGGCAAGAGACACATTCAGCATGGATTTGAGCTGTTGTACAAGGAAAATATGAGGAAGGTAGGTTCTGTCTATCCTGGTTCTAGTCGGAAAGTCTGAAACTATTTTTTTAATCCCAGGTTTAGATATAAATTGTAGTATCATCAAAACTATCTAGCATAATCAAATGCTCAACAGAAAGAAAACTTAACTGTGTAGAAAAGGGATGCGAGTCAATGCATCTTCTAATTGAAAAAATTTTAAGAGAGTGTGCAGGCCTCCCCATTTCATTGTTTATTTGAGGATGAAAGAGGAAAATGAAAAATTTACAGCCACCTTATTAACTAGAATTTTGGATTTTAAAAAGTTCTTTAAGGACATCTAATTCTATTCTTTTATGAAATGGCTTCTCAGTACAGAAGTGAAAGGAACTCTCTTTCTACTGCCCCTTCCTGGATTTGATATTTAAGCCCCTTCAGGCCATGAGGACATTGGCAGATACCTAATAGTTCTGCACCAGCCACTCAGGGAATGGAAAATCCCACAGACTTTAAAAATGCCAAGCCAGGGTGGATGTGAAGGGTGGGGCCATTCGAGACTGGGTGGGCGAGGCAGAGGTTAGGATTCTGAGGCATGCTAAGGCAGAATTGGCCCATCCTCATCCTTTCCACTTCTTTCCAGTTCTGTTAACAGGGAACAGTCCTGATCCAGGCAAGGAGAAAAAGTCAATCTGGAAAAATCAGGCACTGAGAAAGGGGACCTAACAGGTAGAGGGGTTCGGCTCTATTTGCATGCAAGTCAGCTTTTCATCTAGAGAGAAGGATAGAGAGTAGTACATACTTTTCAAGTTCTAGTTATTACAGATGGTGATGGGGTAAATGGTGGAAGAAAAACTCCAAAGCAAACAATTACCCACCAACCTAATTGATATATAATAAAGCTGTAGTAACAGAAAACAGCAAGTGCTTACAAATGAAATAACTTCAGTGGCAAAAGATGGAAACACAGTCCCCAAATTTAATTTTGTTTTGGTAGAAACGATCACCCAGTGAGTGAAGAGACAATTATCACTAAGATAAGTGAAATTCGTAGAACAATGGGAGGATTTGGCTCTTCTCTTCCTCTCTTTCCTATAGGATAATCTAGATTAGTGTTTCTGTATCCTACTTGCACTAGCTGCTCTAGCAAAGAGTTTCTGTTTAGAAATGGATTGTTGTACAAGATAACTTGCTGATATTACTGTAAATAAAAAAAGAGTTTGTTTTCATATTTCCACATAGAAGAAGGTATATCGTCTTTTAAAAGAATACCTGTTACAGGTATTGGGGCTTTGCATTGCTATTTATTTAGTGTTTTGAGGCAGGTATATGACAGATCTGCACTCTATTGCTGCCTTTTTTCAACAATGCATGTGTCATCTAAAGGAGCGAGTGCATCTGGATTGTGCAACCTTCAGTATCGCAGCTGGCTGTGAGTTCTTGGTCTTATAGTCACCCAGTCAGGTTAAGTTGAGTGTGATGATAGAGGATCATCTGGATAATGACTCATGATAATTGACCTTGTCTATGAAACTGAATTCCATATAACATGCAACTAAGTATACATTCCATCACCAAAAAAATTTCATCAGGTTTTGAAGATATTAAAGTGTTTCATATTTATGTCATTTGCTTTGAAAGTAATGTTGATGTGCAAGATTTGTTTCTCTGGGCAGTTGGTTGACTCCATATATAAGGAATTTGAATGAATTGAGATTTGTTTGAGATTGATTTTTTAAAAATTCTTTAGTCTACTTAGCATATCATGTATGAATAGAGTGATTGTATAATTAATTATTCAATCAGGGAAACTTTTGTCTGAGATAATACTAAAATAGAAGAGACACTTGGGCAACAGGTAGATTTAGGGACTTCCCCAGGTAAATTGAGACTGTAGGTCACCCTACATATGAGCAAAAAGGCTGGGAGACATGGGACAGTACTTTAGACGTGTATTTTAAATAACAGCTATGGTAGAGAATTGCACCTTCTCCTCAGCAAAGATATAGACTATTTTTTAAAAAACAAAATCTATGCCTATGGATTATTCTATTTGTTTGGTCAAAGAAAGAGTTAGGCCAATAGAAGACTGGAACACATAGGGTATCCTTATTTCTTCTGTTCTGCTTCCTTATCAAACCATGGGACATCGCTGAAAATATAAGAAATGTCTTTAGTAGCATTTGAGTTCAGTTAGCTCCACTGAGATGGATATAGGAAGATGAAATATAGAGCAAAAGAAATATGTTCTCATTCATGCCCTGAAGAACACATTACCAACTCAGATGCTAAATAAAAGTGAGATTATAATCTTGTCATTTTCACCACTATCATCAACCATGGTGTTATAAATAAACTCCCATGCCATTTTCCTATTCTTTTTCACAGGACTTTAAGATATATCATTAATTTTAAAACACCTTTAAATCTCACTCTACACTTATAACCCGTGTTCATCATTTTGATATTCTTAGTACCATTAGAATTTAACTGTGAGCACTTGAAGATTACATGTGTTTTTACTTGCTTTTCCCAGTTTGTTGAACTTGTTGGTTGATTGAGTTGTGTTGTTCAATTGGCATACAATTCTGGAAATTAAACAGCTTCTCTTTAACTTCAGGTCAGAAGCTGCTGGCACTGATAAACCCTCTGGTGATAATCCTAACCAGCATTTGAATGAGTCATATCAATCTCACCAAGCTTTGGAAACTCTGTGCTCTATTTTGAGTGATTGGTGGTTTCCACTGCTATTTTCATACTGATTAGCAGGTGACAACCTTCTTAGTTTAATTACCTCTCATTTTTCTGCTGGATCCTGGTAATTTTTAAGGCATTTCAAATGGCAATTAGTGAATCACAACTTTGATTAAAATTCAACCACAGGTGGTACTACAATTGCAAATGTCTCAATAGAGGTGACAATGCATGGACCTTTATACATAGTTAAATTCACATGTGTTCAGGCAGTTACCACAAAGCATAACTTATGGCCTTGAAGCTGGAAAATTGCTGTTCATTTAATTATTCCATAAATACCTTATTTCAAAAATTATTAAAATGTTGACAAAATATGTTCATAAATCAAGAAAATACGGTAATGTACTTGACTGGTTAGTTTTACACAGAGAATAAAAGCTCCTGAAATGGCCAAATAGCAAGAATTTTCATAGTGATAAAGTAAACAATGTAACAAAACAAACAATCCTTCACACACATTTTGGTTGTTTTCATCTGACTTTATGGTACTCCAAATAATTTCAAGTAGTTGCACATATTTATTTTTAAGACGCTTGGCTATGACAATGGTTGATAATCTTTGTCTCTATAAGGAAGACGAATCAGTTTGAAAAGAGTGTGTTAAAAAAACAGCAACAACTAACAGCGTATAAAATGAATAAAGGAAGTGATGCATGGGTCTAGGGGTATTATGAAGAATGTAACTGGTTCTTATGAACTGATTAATCAAGAGAATGGATAAATCTGCTCAGGATTATCACTGTGTCCCTCTTCCAACTGATCATATCAGTGTGTTTTTCATCGTTCCTAAGGTGCACTTTGCACACTTAATTTTTCTGAGTTGCATCTGGGGCTTCCTCCCTGTTTACAGAGCCTGCATGCTGGGTTTTGCAGGTTCACCTCCACCTGATGTATACCTGCGTGTTTTACAAATTTAGAATGGCATTTGGGCTGCCTGGCTCCAATCTTCTCTTGGTGATTATGACAACAGAGTTGCTGGTGGAGAGCTATTATGAGCTCCTTGTTTGCAATTGAGTAGGAGGTGGCACCTGCTAGGCAGGACAGCTTAGGGACAGTGAGGACAAGGAGGCACTCCCCCACATTTCTATTTCTAATGAGTCTTTCTCATGCGACAGAGCCAATACTAGCACAGAGCTTCTTGTGATGCTCATCAAGTATTACCTGGATGTCTTAAGAGAAGCCAACTCAGGGATACCAGAAAAAAGTGGCCACCCATTTAACACGTTAACTGCCATGTGAGTTATATTTAACTCATGCTAGTTTTGAGCCCGAGGCCTCGTGAAGCATATATAACTCACACGTGGATTCACCTTGGGAGCCGCGTGAAACTATTTTTTTAAATTGCATATCAATCATGTACAGAAAACAATTAAAAAATAACAATTTTTCATTAAATTAGAAAGGATCGGTTTGTTTTCCAAATTTTTATTCTATTTTTGTAATAAAACACCATGGCTCTAAGGAAAATTTTTTTCTAGTGTGGCAGTGTGTTAAAAATCAATTATCTTTTTAAGCAATCACGAGACATCTATCACTCCGGAACTTAAGTGTTCCCACATACCATGGTGCTACTGAAATAGATTTAGTTCTGAATATGCCAAGAGAAGGCAGCTTAAGATAAAGATATCCTGTGATAGTCATGATGCTCTAACCTGCTTCCTAATATCCTACTTCATCTCAAGAAAAGCAATCCTTGAGGCAAGCAGCATTCAGTTTAGAGACCAGGGGGCGTGTGTGTGGGGGGTGTATGCGTGTGTGTGCGTGTGTATGTATGTATGTGTTGGGCACAGATGGAGTTGAAGAGTAGGCACATGAATGAAATTAAAGTGAATACAACAATATCTTAGAATAAAAGTGAAATAAAAATTAAGTACAAAAATGAAATGAAGTTAAAGGTCTCATACTTACAAGCCTGATAAGTTGTTCAGCAGCTAAGGGTGGACTGGAGTGAAAGACTGAATGCAAACAGCGCAAACTGCAGCCCCACAAAGGACCAGAGAAGGGTGAGAGTCAAGTTGAAGAGTCCATAATTGTGTAATTTGAAATATCTGTCGGAACCAAAGCTTATAGAGCTCTCAGAGTTATGTGGACTTGTGACAACATTCACACATACATCCCAGCTGTGAACTAGTTCATCATCCTGTTTGAATTTTAGTTGCTTGAAGTCTTCACAGTGGGAAAAGCAATCAAGAAATTTGCACAGGATTCACCAGAGCTGTCCTTTATTGTCTGGACGTGCACCCATTCGAATGCATTCTTCACTCAATTCTTGTTTATGCTGCAACAAATTGCTCTTGCCTCTCCACACTCAGAGCATGCATTTGCCACTTGCATTTTTACAGAGGAAGATGACTATGGTTGTGGAGTGATCAACCAATTAAAAATTGAGGAGAAAAATGGTAATTAGAACCTAAGACCTGACTTTGCTTCCCTTGGCCTTGCCTACTGTGTTGGGCCCTTCATAGTCCTAACACTTCTGAGATTTGGTAAACTGTGATATCTAAGTCTACAGCAACTCAAAGGAAGAAGAATTTTTTAGTTTAACTTTAGAGATTTATGGCAGGTTAAGAATGATCAATGCCAGATGTGTTTTATGAGCTTACAGAACGTCGCTTTATTGCTGCCATCTGAATGACGCTGCTTTTGTAGTTTAGGGTCCTCCATCCATATTTTTTCTGTTTCCTCCCTTCCTTGTTTATTCACTTCCCTAAATTAAACTTAGACATGACATACTCTTATGAGAACAGGAAGACGAGGAAGAGGAAATGTCTTTGATGCATGTTCCTTGGGAAGACCCCTCAGTGTTAAGTTGTTATTCCACTGGGGTTTGAAGGTCTATGATACAGTCTTCTTGGGAAGGATGAACCACAGGGAAGTGTCTAGTAGGTTTTCTGGTAGTCACTCAACAGGCTACATAATTGTGCTGCAAATCAATATGTCATGCCACTAACAGAAAATCTCACAGCATGTGACAGAAGATCCTGCAAGGAAATGGTCTCTCCAGGGAAGTGGAGCTGAACAGGCCCACTGAGGAACAAGAGTGGAAACACAGGGGCTGCTATTCTTCTGGGAGTGCAGCCTTGACCAGGGCGTCCCCAGAGGGGCCTGGGGTGTTGAATGCTGAGACACTTGTCCAGCTGCTCTGCCCTAGTCCACTCAGACACTGCCTTTGCTTTGAAGGGGTGTGTGCTAGGTTTCCTTCTGAATGCCTTATATTTTTCCTCCACTGCTTTTAATGGCTATTATCTTACACCCCACGGGGCATCTTCCATTGCTCTCTTGGCACCATCCTGTACATTTCACACTGATTCCAAACTGAAAATAGGAAATGCTGCAGGCTTTGTTTAAAAAGGCTTCTTTTTAACTTGCAACATTTCTCAACATTCATTTGTTTTTCCATGGGTAACTATGGCATTCAGAGAAAAAAAAAAACAAGTTATAGCTGGATGTGCTAGTTGGTAACATCAAATTAGGGGACTAAATAATTTTAAAAATACCTATTCCCCTCCTATACTTTCTACTTTGATTATTTATCAATATCAAAGTTAATTTGATATTGCTGTTAATTTATTGGCTTTTCTAACTCCTAACACACTCATAACTGAAATGGGTACCACTCTTTTGAGTCTGAGAAAGCTATGTGGTCAGATACTGCAGAGACTCAGCAAAGGATGATCAAACAGAAGTAATAAAATGGCTAAGAGATTTGAAAAAAAAAAGAATTATGAGCAAAATGATATGATTGAAAAAACTGAGGGAAGCAGCATATATAAAGGAATCAGTACGCTTTTCCAAATTATAGGCTTTGAAAGGTCATAGTGGAATTTAACAGGCTTGTCTCAGGTACTAATGCATTACATTGCGTGCAGGGCTGGTTGGGTTTCTAGCTGGAAGAGAGTTGGTTCATCTTTAGTTCTGAAGAGAAGCAGTTGGAAGCCAATCCCATGAGTATGCCCAGACAAGTTCTACTGGTATGGGCAATGTTGTGATAGCCTACATAAAGTGTATCATAACAGACGAAGGGACAGGTCATTGATGGCAACAAAACAAAGCCAGACCAATCCAGAGAATCACGATTGTTCACAGGAACTTTTTAACAGGCTAATATGGTGGTGGGGTTTTCAATATTGCCCCATGGGGAATAGTACTGGCAATTTTCTTAGTGTTGGTGTTATTCATGTAAGACATTCGGGGTTAAGATATTACAACATGACTGCCCTAAAGAAGATGCATTCCTAAAGTCAGAAGCTGTTTCAGAAGGGATTATAGGGGATTAAATAATAAAAATAAGGAGTGTTTGATTGAAGTAGTATCAGATAACATTGGGGTTTACATTCTGTTCCTGCCACTTACAGAGTAAACTTGAGGAAGGCCCTTAACATCTCTGAACCTCAAATTTTCTCATTTATAAAATGAAAATAATGACTACACAGTCATTATGGATTTACCAAAGTTTTGAATTCATGATATAGGCTCAATAAATAATTGTATTTTAGAAAGAAGCTTATATACTCAATTATTTCTAAGTGAGTTCTATGAATTTGATTCAACAAATACTTACTGGGCACCTATAACTGCTATGAGGAATTCTGGATTTTGGAAACAAAGATGAATAAGACACCAAAGCGCAATTGTAAACCTGAAGTTTATAATCCAGTGCAGTAAGAGAAGGATGCACAGGTTTGATATGACTAGTCTCGAAGTGAAGTACAAACAAAGTTGTACTGGAACAGGAAACAGCAGGGAGCAGTTAATGATGGTGGGTGGGATTAGAGACGACTTCTTGAAGGGGTGGCATGTGAAGCGATGGATGAGTAATGGAAATGTATTTTCCCCTAGTTCAGCCTGTCAATTCAATTTATTCCTGATCAGTTTGTCATGATAATTACCATGGCAGTGAATGTCACACCCTAGACTCCATGTCTAATTTGGAACAGGAGATAGAAATTATATTTTTCTTTCATACATTTTGTCTACTTCATCGCTACACACTTTCCTGATTACCTAAGAAGTAATGAGGGCTTGAAGAAGAAAGTCTGTCTCTAAAATTATTTTTGAGAATAAGAAAAGAAATAAGAAAAAATTCCTGATTTTCATTCAAGATTCACTACTACCTATTCCATATTTCCAGCAGTGAAATACTCAAACATATCACTTTGAAAGGCTGTTTTAAGTAGTAAATTAATTGACAGGTAATATAGTAAGTAACAATAATAGCTTTATAGTACTTTACAGAGAACTTTCCATGTGCCAGGTACTCTTTTTTGCACTTTAAATATATTAATTAATTTAATTCTCACAATAGCCCTATGAGTTAGATATTAATATCATGCCCAATTCACAGTTGAGGAAACCATGCAAACAGGTCTAATAACTTTTTCTGAGAGAGATAAATAGAAAGAATATTAGCTTGAACATTGGAGACTAAATCTTAGTTTCAGATCAGGTCTAACTATCTGTGAGATCTTAAACAGGTCACTTACATTGGCAGAGGGAAGTAATTAAGTGAACCCTCCAAGTTCTTCTAATCATGCTAAAACTATTTATAACTTTTGTTTGAACTGATCTTAGATATTTATAATGTGTTCATATCTGTGGATTTAATATTTTAATTTAAAGTATCTTTTTAACCTTCTTTGACTTCCTGTTTGGTGCCATTAAGGACATTAGATCAAAATAGCTTTGTATTAAGAAAAATTAAGAACTTTAGGTGGGAAATGGTGGAAGAAGGATAAAGTGGAGAATGTTCTTACAGCCTGATATATGAGAGTCATACTTTGACTTCTTTCTTGCATGTCTGCTTCATATTTGTTTGCCTATATTTCCTCCTTCTTCAAAGTGGACCCTGGGATCAATTTTTTATACCCCATCCATTAGAATTTAAATATAGAATCTTACTTTACATAAAACAATATGGCCATTACTTTTATATCATCATTTAAAAAAAATTCAAATTATTTTTCCTTGCCTACATTGGGTCTTAAAAGGACAATGTAAACAATTGTATGTTATTGCCTGTAAGAAGGAGGACTCAAAACAGAAATCTGAAAAGAACAAATAAAAGATGAGCACGTGATTAGGAAACATTAAACAAATACCTGAGTCAAAATGGTGACCCCGCTCCTAGTCATTCACGGAAGGCTTCACCTTAGTGAACCAGGGAGGAAGAAGACGGGGTCACTGGAGACTCTGGCCACTGCCCAGCTGGATTACAGCCTTCCTGCAGATTGGGCTGGCGGGGCCACAGGGCCTCTGGCTGCCACGTTCAGGCTGTGTTGTCAAAAAGAAGCCCAGAAAATTGATGGGCCAGATTCTCACTCTGTGTGACTCCAGGGAAGACTTATTTAGGCTCACTTTGTGAGATGTCAGGCCCATCCAGGAGGCAGGACTCTCCTTAGAAGAACTTTAGAATAGAGCATTGTTTGAAAACAAAAGGTTGGATTTGGCCCCAAACATACAAATACATGAGATTTGGAGAGGAAATCTAAAAATCCCATGGGGCATGATTTCTTGCCAATCTGTTCTGAAAATCCCTCATTTTTTCCTAGCTTTTCATAGCCATCTCTTTATTCACCAAGATACATAAATTAATACAAATTCTTGACCTCTTATATTTAGACTAACAGTCATCTCCATGACCTGGTCTTAAGGTGTGCTTCTCCTTCAAACAATCCCAAACCCTTTCTGATTTCTTTAATCATATTGCTTCCTTTCCGAAATACCTGACTTCCTTGAGACAATCATTCCTATTTTACCTTCTCTCTTACTTCTCAGACTATTTTGAATAGTCAGAACACTGCCCCTTCTCTTTGTGGTTCTCTCTTGCCATCCCTCCACATATTTCCATTTCTGGAAAACTTTCAACTTTTTGCTTCATAATCCAGGCCATTTTTCATTCTTCATTTCAACACTAGGGAGGGGTTCTGTACTATGCACCTAGTTTCATTTGGTATCTGCTTGTAAATTTGGGGTGATTAGATGAGGAATGCCATCAGTGAGACACCCACAGTCACTCCATGACCTCATAGGGTGCCTGGGATCGCATACAGCTGGTTGTAATTTTCCACTGCAGCTGATGGTGTACTGCTCGCACATGTACAATGCCCTGGGGCTGTGGCCACATCTATGATGCAGGTGGAAGTAGGGCCAACCCAATCGCCAGGCCACTGCAATTCCAGAGCCCTGGTATCAATTGCATTTATTTTGCTTTGGCGAGGGGAGAAGGGCACAGGAAATAAGCAAGTCCTCAAATCCTTCTTAGTCTAACATTCTCCTTCTACCTAGTGTGGATGGATGCTCTGGAACCCTTCACTGCTGCCCCACATCTGCTTCTCTTCCACTTAGACCCTAATGTCTTAAGGGACCCTAGCAGTAAAAATGGCAGTCAGGCTACCCAGATTTTCCATCCTTCCTTCCTTGCTCTCTCCTTCTCTCTCTTCTTTCCTTTTTGCTTTCTTTGTAACTCATGGAATATGAAATACTTTTTCTTAGTAATAATTAAAATATTTATTTTCCTTTATTTAAGGTAAATTTGTTTTTGTTCATTTTTATGTTAAAAGTTGCAATGTATTGTGTCACATTACTTTGGAAAGGAATGCATCTACTGCTTCCATGACTGCTTCTAGGATTGCTTATTTCTGATGGAATGTCAGTTACTTGAAAATTCTGTAGATTCAGGGAAGTGAGACATGAGATATAGTACTAACGCTTTGTGAAATCCTAGGAAGTATAAAAATATCCGTTTCTGTGGTTACTCATGTCCTCCCACATTTCAAGAAAGCCTTCCATATTTAAAAACTTTAAAAAATTTATAGATTATTTAAAATTGCAATTGTGATACTATTGTCCCTTGGCATCCTAGCAACGTTGGTTTCAGGACCCTGGAGGATACCAAAATCCCCTGATGCTCAAGTCCCTTCCGGGGTAGTATTTGCATATTACCTACGCACATCTTCCCACATACTTCATATAACCTACAAGCATCCTCCTATACTTCATCTCTAGATTACTTCTAATTTTTAATGCAATGTAAATGGTTGTTATACTGTACTTTTTCTCAGTATTTTTTGTTGTTTTGTTATTTTGCATTGCTTTTTCCTGAATATTTTTGATCCACGGATGGTGGGCCTTACCCTCCTATTGTATTTGTCAAATACTCCAGAAGGTAACAGAAAAGTGAACAAATTCCACTCACAACCCCTGCTGATCCATGCCCCTGAGTAGTCAACATGGAAGGTTTTGTGTTTCTGTTTCCATAACTTTCTCTACAAATACAAGTATAGGAAGTGTGTTTTGTTTTTGTTTGAATTCATGTTTGTTTTTACAAATATGGAATTATACTATACACATAACTACAACTTTTTTGTTTAACAATGTATCTTGAGTATTTCTCCTAGTATCTGAATATAGATCTAACTCACTCTTTTCAATGGCTGAATATTATTCCACTGTGTGTATATGTTTGTGTGTGTGTGTGCATAATTTATCCAACCACTTCCCTACTGATGGACATTGGGTGGTTGTTTTCTGTTTTGTTTTACTTATTTTTGCAATTACAAGCAATACTACAATAAAATATCCATCTACATTTGGTGAATTTTAAAAATCTTTTCTTCCCTGGTTTCCAGATTTGGGGGGTAGACTTTGAGTGTTGGCTTTAAAAAACTGTTATTTTTCCTTACATAAAAAATTGAATAAGGCCAAATCTCTGTGACTTGCCTGATAGAAAATTACAGCAGAGGATAGCATGACTTCAAATCATTTTTAATTTTATTTAGATACACCTCATTCATACTAGGACACAGTTCTGCAGACTCTCCCCCATTTTTTTAGATGTTAAATCTTTTCCAAATAAAAGGAATAGATTTAGAAGATGATAGTAAAATATATGTTCAAACCTTTAACATAAAGATAGAATGTTAACTAAAATAGGAATGGATATATTAATTCAAGAAGCCCAAAATTATCTAAAAGCAGATGTCAGAGATTTATTCAGCCTACAAATATATGCCTAATTAAATTTTGCTTTATTCAATTTTGCTCACTGTGTGCTTCATGAGAGCCTGCTGTGTATTATAAACTCTTAGAAATGTATGGGGCCCAACAGTAAGAATAATGACTACCTTATTCCTCCATCTAAACTTAATTTGAACAAATCAAGCACACAATTTCTACCAGCTTTGTCATATTTGCAAACAATGATGAGGTGAACAACTTGTCATTTCATCTTTAATATCCGATGCAAATCAGACTAAGTACCCCAGTACTGAGGAGCCCAGCCTAGCAAGGATAGTGCCTTTGACCTAGATAACAGCATAATTGTCTATTCCTAATTATCTGGTTAGACACAGTCTGGCCTATTGTGAAGTTCTAACATACTCTAACCTAAAATCTAATTTCTGCCAGGTTTGAAGTTCTAAAAATTCAAGGAATATTTTTAAGTATTCTTGTTTAGTCTTGTTCAACTTGTTTCACCCCCTCACTTCTCCTGCTGACTCCTACCTGTAAGCATATTTCTCATCTTCAAGGAATTTCTACCACCATTATTGTAGTTAGAAAATAAAAACTTATTATTTGGATATTATTTTTTCTGGACTTTCTTACAATATAGCTTCTTCTTGTCAAGAACTAATGCTAAGCATACATATGAGTGGTGTTGAACTGATATTGTCTGAATGCCTATTAAATACCAGGCACTGTCTTTCAGTGATTACATGCACTTATCTGCTTCTCACAACAAACTGATCAAAGTAGTTACTGTAATAATCTACCCTTTACAGACAAGGAAGTTGAGGCTCAGAGAAATTAAGTAACTTGTCATAAATCACACAGTTTAGTCATTGTGGTAGAGGCATTAAGCCCAGTTCAAGCTCTTTCTACTACAGTCACTAGAATCATTGTGTGCTGCTATAACAAGTAGACCCACAAATATGTGTTGGCTTAAATACAGTCAATGCTTAGTTATCGCTTATATGATAGTCCAAAGCAGATGTGCCTGATTTATGGGCAGCTTCCCCAACATAGTGATTTCAGCCCTGAGTTCCTTCCATTGCGTGGCACTGCCAATCCCTAAGAACTCATTCTTACCAGAAGAAAAAGAAAGAAGCTTGGGGAGAGAAACATAAGAGGCTTAAGTAGAACAAGTCTGGAAGGCACAGTCACTTGGCTTCATTTCCTTGCAGAGGAGGCTGGGAAATGCAGTTCAGCTCTGTGTCCAAAAAGAACAGAAAGCAAATCTTGGTGAACAACCTTGTCATTTCTGCCACCACTTCATTAATAGTCCACTAGGTAGTGGCGAAATACCTGTGCAGAGTAGTATGAGGAAACAAAGACCTAGAAAATTATGTCATGCCATTCAGGAATTCATCATTTAATTTGGTAAAAAGAAATTAATATATAAACAAATATAATAGAACAAGTTGGCATGATTAGGAGCCAACTGTGTTATAGGAATTTAGAGAAGGGAAAAATGATTGTGTGGGATTATACAAGGATTTGAGTTATACCTTGAAGGGAAAGAGCAGTAAGCCCTTGGGACCTGAGAGGAACAAAAGAATCTGAAACTCTTAAACTCTTAAACTGAAGAAACAGTCCATATATGGACTAGAGGCCTCAAATTCAAACTTGACCTACTTCACAATTTTGTTTTGAGCAAGTATCTATGTCTTACAGTAGCTACAATATTCTGTGAGTTGCAGGTGTGTTGCTTGCTTTCATGGAGGTTTTTTATGGGTTCATCAAATATACTTTGTTTAAAGCTAAAGAGAGAAGCTAAAGTTGATTCTTACAATTGGCCATATTGTACTATAATATTTCATAGTCTCATAGCAGAGTTAAGAGACAGAAAGGGTCTCCTAATGGGCCCTTAATGGAATGGCCAAAATAAGAAATATGGATGAAATTTTGTTTGCATGTTATTACTAAATGGCTTGGGTCAGGTAACCTAGACTAGTATATCCCTCTGACTCACACTCTACTCTCCTTAATCTAGGGTCATCATTACATTGTGTCTTCAACAGAACCATGCAATTCTGCTGTGGACAGTAATAGTTTTATCATTTTTTAAAAGTGCCTATTTTTGCCCCTAGGTATAAAAATCTTCTACAACAGTATCTAATTACCTCCTTACTTTATTCTGAGAATTGAGAATAATGCAAAGACCTTTAAATGAACAAATTCCTTAAAGGCTTTTTATGAGTAATTTCAAAAGTCTGTATTTGTTAGCATGTAAATGGGAGGAAATATCCACTTCATCAAGAAATATCAAAAAACCAGTGAGGAAGTCCCCTGACACAGAGCAGGCATTGCTCCTAAATACTCCAGGCACAGAACAAGAAAGCCAACGGCATACATCTCTTGAACAAGTATTTGGGTCACAAAAGAGGAGAAAGATTCCAAGCAGTGGGCAGTGAGAGATTGCATGAAATACTGTGCAGTTTGGAGCCTCCTTTTGTGCTCCTGGGCATCTGGTTAGATGTAGTGGTGAGGGGTGTGCTTCAGGGGCTCTTGCTGGTTCGTGAGACTCCACACATATGCTTTGATTTGATCATTGTTCTACTTCAGGGCCTACAAAGAAGGAGCCATTTCCTCAACAGCTGTTCATGTGTTTTGTCTAGTCTTTTTGACAAATATTATATTCAACATTAAATCAGCAATTGCAACAGATGCTCCTCATTCCAGTGAGAGCTGACATGGGTTAGACATCAGAGATAAGACAGAGACATACATCTGAATAAAAATATGATTCAAGAATGCTAAAAACCCACATTGTGGATCTGAAGCAGTATCTGCGATTTCTCCGTGATTTTCTCTAAAAGCAATGATCCACCAATGTGTCTATATTGAACCTCTGCTTTTGCCAGAACTGGGACTGTGAACATGGAAGTCTTCAGGGAAAGACAAACAGGGTATGTGTAAGTGCATAGCACATTGGATCTGTGTGCCTCAGTCAAGGGATAACAACTTCTGATGACGTTCACTGCTTCGATAAATATTAATTGAGCTGCTATTATGCATCAGCATGGTCACTAAGTTTCAGCACACAGTGCTGCACAAATAAAAGCCTCAGTACTCAAGGTGCACATAGTTCTGTGGGGAGACAGACAAAACTAGTAAGCAGACCAATACAACATGTCAATAACAACTTGTAGCAAGTGCAGTGAAGAGCAAATTAGGGGTCAGTGATAGAGACTCACCAAGGATGGACTGACCCAGAGAGGGTAGTGAGGAAAGCTGTCTGTGAGGGCACAATGTTTAAGTGGGGTCCTCAGGGACAAGAAGGAAAAAATGGAGCCCACTATCTAAAGAGCAAGTTGGGGAGGGGGTCAATGAGGGATATTATCAAAAATATTGAACTCCTAGGAAGGTAAACAACTGGCAGCTACCATGCTGGAACACTGTCAGCTATGGTCAGTGGCATGTGTCAGCTTAGCCAGGCTTCAGACCCAATTACTTAAACACGAATCTAGGGATTGCTGTGAAGGTATTCCTGTAGATGTGATTCATGTTCGGAACCAATTACTTTAAGGAGATCATTTTCCAAATCTTGGAGCACCTGATTCAATCAACTGAAAGACCTTAAGAGCAGAATGGAAGAATAGGAGCATCATGGAGAAGACATTCTGCCATGGACTTCCGCTTCAGCTCCAGCCTGAGACATCTGGCCTTCCCTTCCTGCCTTACAGATTTGCTAGCCCCCCCCCCCCCCACGACTGTGTAAACGAATACCTTGCAATAAATCCCTAGATATCGATCTTCTAATGATTTTGTTTCTCTGGTTGAACCCTGATCAACACAGGGTTCTGCATGCCTTGCATTGGGCCAGGCATTATTCCTTTGGTGGCTGAGGAGTGTGGAGGGCTATGGGGCCCTAGGAAAGGGAAAAGATGAGGGTTTTTGGGGGGGGGGGTGTGTAAGAACACAGGTTGCACTAACTGATGAGATGCAAAGGTATTTCACTGTAGACAAAACCAGTTCAATTGTATAGTAGCACATGACTGAATATTAGCTCAACTTCAAGAAAAAGGGAAAAGAGAGTGTGAAGATCTGGAGGCCAGAAAATATTTGGAATATTTAAGGGACTAAAGAAAGAACAGGGAGACTGAACCTTGTGGGCAAGAAGGAGAGTGGAATGAAATGAAGGGAAAACAGGGCCAGCTGGTGTGGGTCTGGTAAATACAGTGGATTTTATTTAAAAGATCAATGAAGGATTTTAAACAGGTGAGTGGCTGCTCTGTGAAGAATAGGCTAGCCTGGAACTGTCGTGAAGCTGGAGACAGGAGTATATGCAGTGGCCTAGACAAAAGATGATGGTGGCTTGGGTAACTATGACAATAATGGAGATGTGGAGAAATGGATGGTTTTGATGGATGGAAATAGCAGTGGGAGTACTTGCCAATAAAATAGAGTGAGGAGACGCTATTGCTGATAAAACTAATGAGCCCCGAATCCTATGGTGGGAGATAAAGAGATGAATATTTGTGCTGACCACAGGGAGGTTTTTCAAGTCAAGGTAGATAATCCACTGAGTAGTGTGAGGAGCTGTGTTGCTTGGGTTTAGGGTTGTGGCAAAATTGCCTTTTGGACTAGCACATCTTGGGAATATGTGACAGAATTTCCACCTCCCCTTCATGTTTCCATTGGTTCTTGCCCACACCCAAGTTCTGTTTCCCTAACCCATTTCCTTCTCTTTGCATGCAAAGTGGTTGTTTCCCCATTGAGATTTCCACATTGTTGTGAAGAGACATGTTGCATATGTGATTGCCGTGCTTGTTTCATGCTATGGAATTTTTGCAGCCAATACAACTGCAGAAACATTGGACTAGTCCCAAGAAATGTGTTTTGTTCATCCTGATGGGATTTGTCTCTGTACCAAATGAGTAAGGGACACTGGTGTCACCCAGAAGAATGTCAGGCTGGGGTTTCACATATACCTTGACTAATTCTAAAAAAGGATTAGACATACATGGTTAATTTACAGGGACCTGCTTTAGAAAACCTTAATGAAGCCAACAGGACAGCTTTTGAAAGGGTTTGTGGCTACTTTGGTTTACACTCAAATATTTAGTGTTATGGGTTGAATTGTATCCCCCCCTCCCTTAAAAAGAAGATATCTTGGAGTTCTAATCCTTAGTACCTCAGAATGTGACTTTATTTGGAGATAGGGTTTTTGCAGAAGTAATCAAATTAAAATAAGATCATTACGGTGGGCCTTGTCCAATATAAATGGTGTACTTATAAAAAGGGGAAATTTTAACAAGAGTAATGCATAGAGGAAAGGTGGTTGAAGAAACAGAGAGAGAGAGAGAGAGAAGCTGTCTGTCTGCAAACTGAAAGAGAGGCCTGCAACAGTTCCCTCCTTATAGCCCTCAGAAGGAACCAACCCTGGTGACACCTTGATCTTGGATTTCTGCCCTCTACAACTGTGAGACAATAAACTTCTGTTGTTTAAGCCACCCAGTTTATGGAACTTTGTTAACAGAGACCTGGCAAACTGATACATTAAACCTATATATTGGAATTTCTAAAGTATAAGCCATTCCTTGGGTAAACCAAATTCAGTCTCTTTACCCTAGAATATCTAGATTGGTACTAATTTTGAGAAGAAATTAATTCATATAATGTCATTTTGCAGAATGAAATGAATCTAAATAAATAACTCACTAACTCTTATAAAACACGTGTTCATGTCGTTGCCCTTTATCTGTGAACTGTAAATATACAGATCATGTATATCAATCAGATCAATATAAACCTTTCCTACTGTTTTGAGGAGCTTGCTTTATTTAATGTGAAATTATTATATAATCATTATATATGATCGAGTACAATTCTGTATTTTCTATACTGTCATACAGATTAATTTTGATAGCAATGCTATATTGCTTCAATAATTATTACTTTACAATATATTATATTTGGTAAGTTGACTTTCTTCTCTGCTCTTTCTCATATTATTCTTCCATATAGCATACTACAGTGGCTAAGAGTTTAGCCTTTGTGTGTCCTAACTCCCTCTCTTACTAGCCATGTGATCTTATGAAAATTTCTTACCCTCTTGGTGCCTCAGCCTCTTTGTAGGATTGGTATGAAGAAAAATAAACACATGTAAAGTGGTTAGAACAATGCTTCATGCGTAACAAACACTCAATAAGTATTACCTGTCATTGTTGCTATGAGACAGGTATTATTCTAAAGTCTTTGCAACTCTAATGGTAGGTACAAATAAAAGACCCATTTACAGATAAGGAAGCTGAAGCCACAGAGAAGCTCAGTAATAGCTGAGTTGGGGACTCAGGATTCAAACCTGGGTAGTACTAAAAACCACTCTCCTGACCCACACATAGTAAGTCATCTACATGGGAAACTTCAAAAAAAGTTAGCTATTTTTATCATATTCATGTTTACTTTTCCCAAGTAATTGTGGAATTATTTTCTAGTGTTTCAAAAGGTCCTGTTTGACTTTGTGTTGGGATAGCTTTAAATTCATAAATTGACTGGGAGAATATTGACATCACAGCATTTGTATCTTTATAAAATCATCTTCTAGTTTTCTCTATATGGATCATGCCCATTTCTTTCTTAATTTATTACTAAATGCTTTATATGTGTGTTATTTTTAATGCAACTGTTTTGTTTATTTATTTATTTTTTTTGCCTTTTTGTATTTCCTGGATAGAGAATTAAGTTGAAGGGAAGAGAAATTAATATATACGAAGGCACCTGATACATGCATTATTTTATATGTTAATTATCAGTTAATTCTCACGACATGTGGGTTAGGTACAGTTCACGCTTACTCCGTGAATGCACCTGCATGTTCAGTGGCTGACTGAGGTGGGAGGACTGCACACAACAACCTGGGCTCTGTTCAAACTCAAAGCCTTCATCACCACGGGAATGGTGGTGCTGCCTGGCAATTCTTCTACATTTCTTCAGTCCATTCCTTCTTCCCACTCTCCCCACATGACTTCACATCTTCACTCTTATCAAACCCTCAACACCTTCTTCTCCATTATCTCTCCCATTTCTATTTCTCTGAGAAAACTGAAGCAATCAGAAGAGACCATCCATATCCTCGTCTGCCAAACACCTGTCTGTGTGCCATGTCCTTCCTTTACTCCTGTCCCCATGGATGCATGGTCCATACCCCTACCTAAGCCAGCTCTTTCCTTTGTGTTTGACAATTTTCAACCTATTGTAGTTGTTATTCTTTTTGATGTTCATATTGCCTCCCTTTTCCTCCCTACTAAGAGCCCCTTCAATTTGCCTCCTTTGTCCTTTTAACATGACCCCATCAATCTTTTCTAGCTTGTTAAAAAAAAAAAATCCTTGACTTATTTTATTTCCTGCCTTAGATTTGGAATGAGATTTTCTCCAAAGAACCTAATTCTTTTGTGGGAAATGGGATTTTGAGAACACGATTTGGGCATTATGGGTATTAATTGCTAATAGCCTTTCATAGCTTCTGGGCGTCTTCAATACCTAGAACTAGGAAATATATATTTTATTATTTTACAAAGAGACAAGGACACCATGAGTTCATACTGCTATTATCAATTCTAATTCAAAATTATAGACTTTTCACTTAACCTCTTTGGCTTTTTACTTGTATCTCTTTTCTCTTAAACTGAAAATATTGATTCCCAATGATGTTGACAGAATTATTTATTTTCTTGATCTTAGTATATACAAATGCTTTGAAAATAACACAAATATGAATATTACTTCCAACAATAATACTAATGTAGTTTACGTTTACGGTAGCAGACTACAGACATTTCAGTGGCTCCAAAATCATTTCAGAGCTACAGACATTTCAGTAGCTCCAAAATCAAAATTATAAAAAGAGGCACATGCAGGTAAGTCTAACTTTAATTCTGTCTCCTCTAGGGTATTCCCCATTCTCTTATTCCAGCTATAGATCAGTATTTTATAGTTTTTGTTTTCTCCTTCCCTTATTACTCTCTTTTAAAATAGAAGTTCATATATATAATCTTTTAAAACCTTCATAGCACTCCAGCTTCCATTAACAGACATTTAAGTTGTTTTCAATCTTTGGCTTTTTCAAGTATTGCTGCAAGAAAAAAAATCTTGAGCCTGTCTTATTCCATATTTTTTTCTAGGTTGTTTTTGAAATAGATTCCTGGAAGTGGGATTGTTGGGTCAAAGGGTGAATGTATACGTATCTTGTAAAATTTTCCTCCAGATGGCTTCTATCATTTTCGAGTCCTTCTAACAACGTATGGGAGTGTCTATTCCTTCATAGCCTCGCATCAGGGTTTTGTTTTTAAGCTTTTTAATTTTTAATTTTTTAATTTTTGCTAATCTAATAAGTAAGAAATGGTACCTCAATATTGTATTTTTGTATTATTTTTATTATGAGTAGGATTGAGCCTATTTTTGTATGTTTTGTATTTTGTCACATACATTTCTTTTTCTGTGAACTATTTTACTTGCAGTTTTGCTCCTTTTGCTATTGATTTGTTAGGTTATTTTTTCTTTCCAAGTTTACCATTATCTTTCAAACACATTCCAATTAGATGTCTGATTTTGAACATCATTCTATGTATTGAGGTTACCCATTATCTTCATTTAGCTAAAATCAGTGGTCATTTCCTAAGCCTATCTTATTTGACCTGTCACACAGTTGATCACTCCCTCCTATTGGAAAGGCATTCTCCACTTGAGTTTTGGCTTGTCACACACTCCTGCTTATTCTGCCATCTCACTGCCCTCTACTACTCACTTTTTTGTGTTTTACGCATCTCCTTAATCTCTAAATGTTGGCAGATCACAGGACTTAATCTAATTATACTCCTTTCCTGAAAGGATTTTGCTAGTCTTGTGGCCCTAAAATACCATCTATCAGCTGATGACTCTCCAGTGTAGACCCTGCACTCTGAACACCACCAGCAGATGCCTGGCTGCTCACTATCTCCACTTGGGTGGTCTATAGGCATTTCAAAATTAACAAATATAATATCCATCTAATTGACATGTCTTAAGATCCACCCCTCTGGGTGCAGTGGCTCATGCCTGTGATTCTAGCACTCTGAAAGGCTGAGATGGGAGGATTATTTGAGGTCAGGAGTTCTAGACCAGCCTGAGCAAGAGTGAGACCCCACCTCTACTAAAAATAGAAAAAATTACCCAGGCCTGGTGGCATGCACCTGTAGTCACAGCTACTCGGGAGACTGAGGCTGTAGGATCGCTTGAGCCCAGGAGATTGAGGTTGCTGTGAGCTAGGCTGACACCACTGCACTCTAGCCTGGGCAACAGAGTGAGACTGTGTCTCAAAAAAAAAAAAAAGATCCACCCCACACCTGTATCCTCTGACTCCTTTTCCATACTTCCAACAGCATGGGCAAAACATTTTGAATTTATGTTTGATGCCTCTCTCTCACTCATAGTCTACACCTAATCTCTCAGTAACTCTTGTTGCCTATTGCTTCAAATTATATCTCAAATCTGACCTCTTTTTATTATAATCTCTCACCTAACTGGTCTCCCGCCATCCGCCCTTGCTGCCTTTATGGTTTATTCTATATATGGAAAATATATGTACAGTTACATCACCCCTCTGCTCAAAACATTGCAGTAGGTTCCCATGTTTTAAAAATAGAAGCTAAAATGCTTACAGAGGCTACAGGCCTTAGACGATATCCCATGGGCACCCCACGTGCTGCCACTCCCCCCTGCCACTTTCACTCTGCTTCCTTTCACTCTAGCCACACCACCTTTGTGCACTTATGTCAGTAGGTCAAGTACATTTCCCTACCAAGGGCGTTTGGTTTGCTATTTTTCTGGAATGTTCTTCTCCTTCATCTTCTTTGTCTATCTTCTCAACTATTCCTTTAACAGTGAGACCTTTTCAGACGTTCTTATTTAAAATGACGCATACCCATCTGCCCCTACTCCCTCTCACTTGGTAATCTCTAAGGCCCATTCTCTAGTTTTCTCCAGAGCACTTACAATTATCCAGTGTGCTGTATACATATACGTCACCTGTATACATATACGTCACTTGTTGTCCCTGTGTGCTCATTAGAATATAAACTCTGTGATGGTAAGAATTCTCATCTTGCTCCTTGTTGCCTTCCCAGGCCCCTAAAGCAGCAATTGGCTCTAAGTAGCCATATATTTGTTGAATAAACCACTAGGTGCACTAAGTGTTAGCAACTTCATTTTCAGCTAAGGAGACTGAGATTCAGAGAGCTAAATAACTCCCAAAGCCTCGAAGCTGGCAAATGAAGTCAGAATCTGTGCTCAGGTGCATCAGATTCCAAAATGCTCCCTCTTTTTTTGGCATTGTGCTGCCTCCCAAGAAGAGAGCTTTGTATTCCCATTTTAATTCTGAGGAAATGATTGGCATACAAAATAAATCTTCAGACAATCTGGATCCCACTCTTATCTCAGCCAGTAAATAATTGTGAATTCATGGGGGAAATGGTCTAAACTTTTTGATTCTCAATAATAACCTGAAGGCAAGAAAAGTTTCTATACTTGCTACAGACTCTTTCAGCAATCAGTGTATTACTGAGATCTACAGTGGATGATGTGCAATATACCCAAATCTGCTTTCATCCTCAAGGTAAGAAATGCAGAGAGATCTTAGGCTAATTTTATTATCTTTTGTTCTAAGCTTTTTTGATAGGTGAGATGTTAATACCACAAAAGGTTTCATTTTTTTTTTTCTCTGAAGCAAGATACTTCACTGAGTCTCTTGCTTTTCTCTTGCTGGGGCTTTCAAAAAGAAACTTGTTCTATATCCTTGCCAATGCTTAGTAGTCTCTTTCTGGCTCCGTCTCTTGGTTTCTTTCTCTCTCAATGACTCTCTCTCTTTCTCTCTCAAAGAAACAAGACATAACTTCATATTACTGGCCCCAAGAAAAGTACCTTATGTTTAAGTAATTCTGCAAATAATGTATTGTGCATTTTCAAAAAGAAGCTTTTCAAAAAATTTGTTTAAAAGTCAAGCATGCAAGCACAGTACAATAATTATAACTTGAAGAGCTTCTTAATAATGTTGCAAAATGTTAATCAAAAACCTGTAGGGTGGACACATGTAGCAACAGATTAGTTGGTCTATTACAGTTATTATATCTTCCTCTGTCCCCAGGTCTATACTGTGCTCATTAAAAACAAAGGGATGCTCACAGAATAATCTCAAGACTACAAGCCAGTTCCTGCAACAGTTGGAGAATGGTATTTGGAATTGAAATATATTATGTGAGTATTAAAGGAAATAAATCTCATTTGCGGTCTCTCCAGTCCTTTAATTATGAAAAAAAGAAAAAAGAGGGGGGGGGGAAACACAACAAACCTCCTAGGCTACAAGAACTAATAGTTGGCAGGAAGTAACTATTGTTCTTGGAGCCAGTAAAAATGCCCGGGGCTCAGGTTCAAAGCCAGCTTCAAAATTTGACATATACAGCATCAAAAGATCCTGCTACAAGTGTCCCGTTTTACCACTCAGAAAGTGCCTTTTTGTTCACCCTTTCCTGTATTCAAGACAGCCAGGTAGGAGGCTATTCCTCACCTCAGTTTCTGAACTCTTGTGTGACTTATCCAGAGTGCAACTTCAGTTCTGAAATAATTTCTGGATGGACCTCTAAAGAAAGTCTTCTCATTTGTCCATTACAATGACACAGTAAGTTAGGAGGGGTCATACACGAGTTTCGTTAGCACAGTGAGGTTATTTCAGTGTTATCAATAACATAATCTAAGGGTGCCAATGATGCTGTTTCATGGTCACTGGTCAATTACTTCTAATTGTTTTCTAGTATCCTGATGCAAATGTTAATGTGCATCAGGATCACTGAGTGGCCATTTTAACAATTAGATTGCTGGGTTTGGCTTCTGATTTATTTGGTCCTAGTATAGGTGCAAGAGTCTGCATTTAAATAAGCAACCAAGGAACTGAAGATCAAACTGGATGCTTCTTTCTCCTTTAGCCTGAGTTGAGGGTGGTGAGAATTAGTAAATACAAACCAGAGAAGTTCCTCTTAGGGCTTTGTGAAGCTCGGTCCAAGGCCTCTGTCAAGAATGGTTTTCCCTGACCTCTGTCTTTCTCTTGGCAGCTACTTCCACCCTTTGGGCTCTTGGAATTTTTTATCTTTGTTCCTTTCCTGACTCCTCAATGCAGAATGAGACAGATTCCCCAGATTCCCCCTCCTTGCACTATAAAGACAAGCAACAGAGTTTTTTCATTATAAGACTTTTATTGAAAATCCTTAGGAGTAACAAACTGGAGACAAACGTAGGGAAATTTAAAATGTTCCAAATTTTATCAAAGACCTTAAAGTTGTGGCTCCAAGTCTGCTTCCCATCTGAAAGAAAGGAAAAAGTTTAGGATTTTAACCTTTAATTCTTATTCTTAAAACTAGAAATCTCCAAACTTTCCTTTCTTCCCATCCCTTCACCCTCCCAACTTCTCACTCCAGCTTTGGGAAAGGCCCCAGGATCTGCAGTGTTTCTTGCATTCCTGCCGAAGGAATCAATCATTCATTCTCTTTGTTCAAGCTGTTTTAGTAGTAAAACAAATACAAGCTGACATTCATGCCCGATAGAAACAAATTCTCTTTATCAGAAGAAACTTTAAATATTGGAAAAATGAGAATTAATGGGAAGAGGTAACTTCTTTCAGAAATTGCCCATCCCCAGTAGCTGGAATTCTCTGTATGGTTCCAAGCAGAAGAAGCTCCTGGACAGGCCTTTATCTCCACCACAAATTTTGTGTGTGTGTGTGTGTATTTTTTTTGTGTGTGTCTTTTTATTCATTTTTTTTTTTTTTTTTTTTAGAGATAGAGACAGGGTCTCACTGTGCTCAGGCTGGTGTCAAACCCCTGAAGCAGCAGCTATCCACCTGCCTTGGCCTCCCAGAAAGCTAGGACGACAGGGGTAAGCCACTGCGCCCAGCCATCCACTACAAATTCTAATACATCCAGATTTAAAAAATTTACATTCTGTTTTAAAATTTAAACACATCCAGGAGGTTTAAATGCCAGTTACTTATCATGCCATATTGTGAATTCTCTTTCTTTTTCCCTCCCTCTTTCTTCCCTCCCTGTCTCCCTCCCTCCCTTCCTTTCTTCCATCTTCCCACTCACAAATATTTGTTTGGCATATACCTTGTTTCAGGCCCCAGAGAAACAGAGTTGAACAGAACAGAAAGTGTTCCTAACTCCATGGACAATTTAAAAAATATTTGATTAAATATGTGATTAAATATGTAAAATATTTTCACATAATTCTAACTGCTTAAACAAAATAAGATAATGGCATGGAGAGACTAACACTTAACTAGCATATGCAGAAAGAAGTGTTTTCATTGGGAAATATTTATTTTAGAGCAAGGGGCACATCTAAGGAAGAGAGACCTGGGAACAGCTGTAAAATGCAGGTCACCTGTGAGGTTAAGAATTGTGGAACTAGGGCTCGTGGGAATTGGAGATAGAGGTGGGCAGGGTAGAAAGAGGATGTGGAATGAGGTTCTCATTTGATTATGCTTCATTTGTAATGTTGTTTGGGTTCTTGGTAATTATCTTCTTATTCCCTCTGTTCGTAAATAAGCATGAAGCCTAACATGATTGGCTGCACAGTTTGGGCCTTTCTGAGAAAGGCAGCCTCAGTGTATTCTATGAACTTGAGTTCTAATACTCAGATTTAAATAGCAATTATTCTTTGAAGTGATTTTTAAAATAAGAAAAAAATCATTTATATCTACCCACACGTTAACAGTTTCTGGCACTCTTCATTCCTTTGTGTCTCATCATTTCTTTATACTTCCATGTGGTATCATTTTATTTCCGCCAGAAAGATTTCCTTCAGGTTTGTTGGTAATGAATCCTTTAAACTTAAGTTCTTATTTCTGCTTTATTTTTGATATTTTTACTGGGTACAGAATTTTACATTGTCAGCTTTTTCCCCCTAGTAATTTGAAGATGCTGCTCCACTGTCTTCTGACTTGCATTGTTTCTGACGAGAAATCTGTCATCATCCTTACTTGTGTTTTCTGTGGATTGTGTATCTTTTTTCTCTGGCTCTTTTTAAGAGCCTGGTTTTGAGCAATTTTATTCTGATGTGTTTTGATATGGTTTCCTCTAATGTCTTTTGTGCTTGATGTTTGTTATCCTTCTTGGATCTGTAGCTTTAAAGTTTTCATCATATTTAGGAATATCTTGACTATTATGTCTTAAATATTTTTGTATCACAACTTGTGGGGGTTCCCAATACACATGTATGTGATTGTTTGAAGTTATCTCATAGTCCATGGATGCTCTGCTTATTTTTTTCTGCCTTTTTTTTACTATGAATTTAATTTTAAGTAGTTATATTACGATGTCTTCAAGTTGACTGATCTTTTCTTCTGCAGTGTCTAAGTTATTGTTAACTTCTCTATTGTTATTTTTCACCTAAGACACTGTAGTTTTCATGTGTAGAAGTTCAATTTGGGTCTTTTTTGTACTTTCCTTGTCTCTATTTAAATGCTCAATCTTTCTTCTGCCTTTTCAGACATATGGCACTCAGTTAAAATAACTTTTAACTTACTTGTCAACTAATTCTATGACCTGTGTTATTTCTAGACCTGCTTCTATTGATTGATTTATTAATAGCTCCCCATTATGAGTTATATTTTTCGGCTTCTTTGTCTGTTTGGTAATTTTTGGTTGGGTGCCAAGCACTATCAACTTTACTTTGTTAAGTGCTGGATATTTTTTTTTTTTTTTTTTTTTTTTTTTTGAGACAGAGTCTCACTTTGTTGTCCAGGCTAGAGTGAGTGCCGTGGCGTCAGCCTAGCTCACAGCAACCTCAAACTCCTGGGCTCAAGCGATCCTCCTGCCTCAGCCTCCCGAGTAGCTGGGACTACAGGCATGCGCCACCATGCCCGGCTAATTTTTTATATATATATCAGTTGGCCAATTAATTTCTTTCTATTTATAGTAGAGACGGGGTCTCGCTCTTGCTCAGGCTGGTTTTGAACTTCTGACCTTGAGCAATCCGCCCGCCTTGGCCTCCCAAGAGCTAGGATTACAGGCGTGAGCCACAGCGCCCGGCCTGGATATTTTTATACATTGTTATATTCTTAAACTTTGTTCTGGGATGTAGTTATTTGAAAATAGGTTGATCTTCTAATGCCTTGTTTTTAATCTTTGTAAAATAGAACTAGATTTAGTTTAGTTTAGATTTAGTGGGGCAAAGTTAGCCTTAAACTACTAATTCTAAAACTAAATTTAAGGCTAAATTTGCCCCACTTTTGAGGCAATATCCTCTGGAGTAATCTACCTGAAGCCCCATTAAATGTGATGATTTCCACTGTGGCTGGTGTAAACACAAATTATTTCCAGCCCTGTGTGGGATCCTAGGATTGCTTCCTCTAATCCTTCTCAGCGGTTCTTTTCTCTACCGATTAGTATTTGGTATAATATCAAGGAGAAACCTGTACTTCTCTGCAGATCTTTTTTCCCTGTGCAGCTTTCCTTCCAGTTCTTTTTTGTGTAAACTCTAGCTGCCTTGAGTTCACCAGGCTCCCAGCTCCAGGTCTTCGACTAGAAGAGACCACTGAGCTTTGCCTTCAGCTGTGGCCTGGTGACTCTACCGACAGTAAATGGGGTCAATTGTAGAGCTCATCTCATTCATTCCCCCTCTTTCAGCAATTGTTGTCCTTTACTGACTAACGATCAATGTCTAAAAAATGTTATTTTATATATTGTACAAATTATCGCAGGCAGGAGAGTAAATCTGGTCCATGTCAGCCAGAAATTAAAATGATGTCCCATACTTTGTATGAACAGGCATCACAGACATTCTTTGCACCCACCCTGGCCACATATAGCATTTGTGATTAGAGATTTGCTCTTGAGCTTAAGGTAGCCACCTATAGTCTGGCCAGGGAACAAGGACTAATGTTTCCAATCCTTGCTTTCTTGGGGCCAACAACTGTAAAGCATATAGACAGTGGCAGCCAAAAGATCAGTAGACATAGGTACTGGAATAACCCAAAAGCCAAGCACACAGAAAGAAAGCAGCAATCAGAAACCACATGTCAGTAGAAGCCATGGGTAAGAAAGATGCATAGAGCAGAGAAAAGGGGAAAAGAGAATCAGCAGTGGGTAGCTCATAGAAACAGTAAGAGAAACAAAAATTGAGAGAATAGTCATGAGAAAGGTAGACTAGAGATTCTATTGTGTTCCTAATGATTTTCTCATTTTCCATGAAACTTGGTTATATTGCTTATGAGTATTTACAATGCTTCCTTAGTTCCTTCTGTTTTTAGAAGGAACTGTTCCTTCTTAGAATATTTCTAGAAACTCTCATCATTTGAGATAACTCAAACTCTAACTCTGTTTCCAAAAGTACTTAAGACTTACCCATTGGTTTGTTGGTTATCATGGTTGATTGAAATACAAGGCGGGGTACCAGGTATGTGTCTATATTGGTTACCCACTATAAAACCATATAATGGGACTCATGTAATGGGAGATATGAATATGTACTAATTTCATTAAGTTGCATCCATCGCTTCTCCTTTATTACAAACCACAGAGATAATTCTAACAATAAAAATGAAAACACTGTTTCATGACAAATAACAGATTGTGATAGTTCTAGTGCATTCATCCTTCAGATGACAATTCTATTGTCCCTTTCTCGTGGATGTTTCCCTGATCCCTCACTCTAAATCAGATATCCTATTACATACTCTCACAGTACTCTGTACTTTTCCTTTGTGTATGTACCTCAGTTATAATTATATATTGTTTGGGAATATGTAATTAATGTGTCTCTCCCAAACTAGATTATAAGAAATAAAGGGTAGGGATTCTATAAACATTTACTAAAGTAATGAATGGATGTTTTAGTGCCATAGAAAACCAGAATCTATGTGATAGGAACTTTTAATTTTTCACCAAACTCTATTTCCATTTTACATGGGAGACACAGGACTTTATCTTTCAAGCTCCCTTACACATAGATGTGGTCGTGTGTATGAGTGGGAGGTGGGTCATTCCCAGTCCCCCCATGTGCACTTTTCCAGGTATTTTCCCTTATGACTGATTTGACTGATGACTCCTGACTTCACTCTTACTACACTCCTTCCCTTCCCCCCAAGGTTTAGGCAATGCCTGGATAGTTGGTTATAGATTCTTCAATGTCCGAGGGCTGAAACATTCATCTGGATGACTTCAGATGAGTGGATCTGGTAATTTCTTGAGATTCCTTGTATCTATTATGCTGTTTCTATCTACCTCTGTTACTTAGAGAAAAATAATTCATCCTTGTTTACAAAGGAATACATTCTCATGGCCTCTGAGAAATATGGCATCAGGCTTTCTGTAATAGTTGGGCAGGCTATAATTCTGTTGGATAAAGTTCTGCAGTACTCCATGCTGACAGAGTCCCTGTGAGACTGATTACATAAAAATAAAAAGTGATAGATAAAAAACATTCATGCATATCCCCCAAATATATCTTCAAATCTATGTTTCATGGTCTTGAAACTGCTTCCCTCTGCAGGTTCATGTTTCACCACTTATCCAATCACCTGTTACTATGAACCACCCAGAGAAAATCAAATGTTAAGAACATTCTACTCTTTTATCTATTTTTTTTTTTTTTTTTTTTTTTGAGACAGAGTCTCACTTTGTTGCCCAGGCTAGAGTGAGTGCCGTGGCGTCAGCCTAGCTCACAGCAACCTCAATCTCCGGGGCTCAAGCGATCCTACTGCCTCAGCCTCCCGAGTAGCTGGGACTACAGGCATGCGCCACCATGCCCGGCTCATTTTTTTTTTTTGTATATATATTTTTAGTTGGTCAATTAATTTTTTCTATTTTTGGTAGAGACGGGGTCTCGCTCAGGCTGGTTTCGAACTCCTGACCTTGAGCAATCCGCCCGCCTCGGCCTCCCAAAGTGCTAGGATTACAGGCGTGAGCCACCGCGCCCGGCTCTTTTATCTATTTTAAATAGTCATTTGACAGTATAAAATAACTTATTGTTGACTATAGTCACCCTGCTTTTATTTTATTTTTAATTATTGCAGGTACATAATAGTTGTATACCTTTATAGGGTACATATGCTGATAAATGCTTGAGGTGATGTATACTCATTACCCTGATTTGATTATTACACATTGTATGCCAGGTATCAAAACATTACATTTAGTTTATTAGGTCAAAACCTAAGTCTAGTCCAAGGAAAAATCCTGAAGACCAATGGAAAAAAAATTTTAAATTTGATCCTGGCAATTTCATTGTTCTTAACCCCTTGAGGGTATCATTTTGATTTTGAAAATTATTATGCTTTGAAGTCACACCTATTGCCACCTCAAATTTAGTTACTGATATAAAGGAACAAAAAAGAAAGTCAATAAAATCACAGGGGAAAAAATACCCCATTAGCCCTACCTTGCAGTCCATTATGTTGCAAATAGCAAAGCAGTTCAAAAACAGTATCTTTCTGAGAATAATTCAGTAGTGCATTTGAAGGAAAACACATATTGAGATCATATTCAAAATTCAAATTTGACATTTTTGTGAAACTTAACATTTGATCAACTGAAATAGCCAATTTGGCTTTCCTCTTCCTTTATTTCCTATTTTCTGTTCTACTTATCGCCTCATTTAACTTGTTAAGAAAAGATAGAGTACACAGTCAAAGAACTCTGCCATCCAAAATAATTCAGTTTCTACAGCTGGAGTACTTTCTGATCTCAGCAAGAAGCCAATATCTGTAGCAGGATCATTAAGGGAGATGAATGATTGCTTAATATATTTTAATGGACTGTTGATTGGCAACCTCACATACCATGCTTTCTAAACTGGAGCATTGGAAGCCTTTGAGAATAGTAGCTCTAGGTCATGACAAAGTAAAGTTGGTACTAAATCTATTTGATTTATAGTCTTTTGATGCATTATAAGAAGTTAGTGTAGCAACAGATTATGTCACCTGAAGTTTAGAAGAACATGTGAAGATGTCAGAGGAAATGAGTAATCCTTACCTGGAGAAGTAAAGTGGGTAGCTAACGCCTCTTACCAGAAAGTGACAGTGGTAACTACATCATTCGTTATCCCTCTCTTTTATAAAGAAAATACATATGGTTATGGCATTTGTCATTAATGAGCCCACATATGACAACCTGTTAGAGTCATATTAATATTTTAAATATTATGATGATCTCTCTTAAACTACACATTAAGCTCAAATCTGGACATTCTTATTTAAAACAAAATGAATTGCTAACACTAATCTTTTTTTAAAAAAGATTTTTAAAATTGACAGTTTCAAAGCCAAAGATGTACAGTTTTTTTAACTTCCCAATTTCATATGCAATTCTACTTACTTACTTAGCTTTGGAATCTATCACTGATAGTTAGATCTTAAATGGAATATAGAAATTCAGCCTCTTTGGAAATGCTGGAATGGAGAGTACAGGGTATTTCTGAAGGTTGCTAAGCAATGATTTCATTATCATCTTAAAAGAGAAAAAGTACAGCAACTAACTGTGGTCATTGACTGTGTATTTTGTCATGTCAAACTTTTGTCCTCAGGAAAAAAATTAAAACCTGTATATAGTATTTACAAAGTTAAGTTACAATTCATCCTAGTTTCCTGGGCCATGGTGATTTATTGTGATTAGAGATATTCGTACCACTCTGTATTATGTTGGCTTTGCTCCCATGGATGAATAAAAACACCTTTTGAAAAATATCCTTCCAGATCTTTATTTAAGCCAATTAGTAAAGATAAAGAGGAGAAAAATATTCCATAGGGTTTAAGATTCCTAAAATATTAGCCTTTGGGGTCATATGTGAATAATGCTTACTGTGCTTTTTCCAGCAGCATAGTCATTTTTCTCCACCTAAGGGAAAAAAACCCCATTGCCAACCCCATTCCCAAGACTGGGTTGGGTGTCCCTTCGATGTGCATTCATGGTGCCTTGTGCAGGTCTGATGTGGTCTTCTCAGTCTGTGTTGTATTTGTCTGATAACCTGCCCCAGCATGTGTTTGGTACTTAGGACAATTCAACAACTGATTTATTGGATACTGTATCTTATCATCACTCTGTTATGTACGTTTTTACATCACTGATAAGTCTTAAAATTTATGATATCCTATAATTCCTCTTGCCCTGGGGAGCCACCATCCTAATTGGGAAAAAAAAAAAACAAAAAAAAAACAGTTGTTTATGTAGATCAGGGAAGTGTAATCTGATTTTAGTGGAGCATTTGTGCATCATTTGAGGAATAATCACTATCTCTGTTCTTGCAGAAAAATCAACAATTAATTGCTCTATAACCTTGCTCATTCAGAGTGTGACCTATGAACCAGCAGCACCATCATCACCTGGGCGCTGGTTGGAAATGCAGAATCTCAGTCAGCACATCATATCTCCTGAATCAGAACCTTCATTTTTAAAGACATCCCAATTTCATATGCCTTTTTAAGCTTGAAAAGCACTGCTTTATGGGAAAAGGAAGAGATAAGAAAGGAAGGTACTAGAAATTAGATGAAGCTGTGTTACAGTTTTGTTACAGTGATTTGTGGAAGAGGGCTCTCTCACATGCTAAGAACTACAGCTGAAGGCAGGGAAATGGTCACATTGCCCAGTATAGGAAAGAAAATTCAGAAACAAAATAGGCTCCTTTGGGCCATTCGTGTCTGGAATGTGCCTTCTGTTAGGGCATTGTCTCACTGCTTTGTTAGCAGCCTTTTTTCCTTTTCAGTGATGCTTAAATTCATACACCTTCTGCATTTGATGGCACCTGGCCATCAAATGGCCCTCTGAAAGGTCAGCTCCTGAGGGCAGGGCAGGGTCTTGAATCCTGCTCTGTCTCCAGCACCCAGCATAATGTCTGTCCAATAATGAGCACCCAGTACCTATTTATAAGAGAGACAAATGAATTCACACCGTTTTTTTGCATCGACAGATTAAATTGTATATATTTACCATGCACAACATGATATTTTGAAGTATGTTTACATTATGGAATGACTAATTCTAGCTTATAACGTATGCATTACCTCACATAGTTATCCATTTCTGTGGTGAGAACACTTTACATCCACTCTCTTAGCATTTTTCAAGAATACAATATATTGTTAATTATAGTCACCATGTTGTACGCTTTCTAAAGCTTCTTTGTCCTTTGGAAAAATGTGGCAAGTATTCCTGTAATGTATTGTTCCAAATCACTAAATCCTGTGAACCGGGAGAATATGATTTGTAGATCTCAAATACAAGCTGAGACCAGGAGGAACATGAAATAAAATATTATTTCTACAAGTTCTGCGTATGATTTATACAGAGCATGGGACAGGGTGTCAGAATCTGAGTTTCGGTTCTGAAAAGGCCCATGCACCTTATGAAGGTTTCTCTCCCTGTCTGCATTTCTGCTTCCTTGTCCTTTTAAGGAATTGGGCCACGTGAGTGTTGGGAGGGGAGCTCTGGGTCTCCTTCTAGAGTAAGTCCACAGGTTGGCTTCTATGTCTGGCCTCCTAATGCCCTATTGTCCATTCTCGTCCTTTTTTGTGTGTTTCCTTGCATGTGTATATATGAGTTTGAACTCCCAGAGAGATAAGAAAGACAATATTTGAGAGGATAATCATGTTTTTCTGTACTGTGTTTGTGAACACACTTTACAAGGCACAGACTTGAAGATTAAATATATAATTGAATAAAATTAGAGAGCTGAACAGATCATTTAAGCCATATTTTGCTCTGTTTCTAAGAGTTTTAATCTTAGCACGTTATTTAGATTTAAGAATTTTTGCTTCTGACACTGAACTCTCTCTGTCTCTAAACAAGATATTCTCTGTCTCTTTTTTCCCTCTCTCTTAACTTTTTACAGACTGGGAAATAACGGCAACTTCATTTCTAGAGTTTTCCAAAGATAGAAAAAAGTCCACTTAAGTTTATAAAGATGAAACATAGCCAGAAAGAGGACATCTGAAAAAAATAAAAACAGAATTGAACTTAAGTTTTAATCAAATGAACAAGCTATTGTTCCATAAAAGAAGATTAGTCATACAGGTATTGGTTAAAACTTCAATTCTCTCCAACTCTATCCACTACTTTGTAGTATCCACTACTTTGTAGTATCCAGTACTTAATAGTATTTAAAATGATGACTAAATTTTCAAGTGTTTTGTGAATTGCATACTTTTTGGTAAGTGGGTTGGGCTAGAATTGAGGTGAAGAGGACTGGAAAAACATGTAAAACTAAAATGAAAATAGACTCCTTTAATTCTGAATTTTGACTTTAATCATATGCTCCATTTATGGCTTTAATTAGAGTTCAAAGGTGTTGCTTTATTATCTTCCACATGTAGTTGCCACACACATACGTGTTCAGAGCACTGAAGTGAAGTCTAATGTAAAGAGTGGTACAGGATGGTGTTAAAACCTCATCTTGGTTGATTTTTCTCCTCAGCTTCTTAGAAATTAGTTAAAGTTCTGATTTGTAATTACCTACAATTCATGATTTACAATGTGATTTATTTCCCAAACATAGATTAACATGTATTTCAGCACTTTTAAAAGAATGAGATTTTTGGAATATGCAGATGTTCTTCAAAAACACTTAAAGGGTATGGAGTAATCAGAGTATTTCTTCTTTGCCTCTGCTTTATGCTATTTGTTTACCTGGATTTTTTTTTCCTCAGCTCACTCTTTTCCTTCTAAAATTTTACTTGCGTTTTACTTCAGTTCTTTCCCCTTTACTGGGGTTTATAGCTCTGAATTCTTGCTGCCTAGGCCTGAAAGGGTGGAATCACGACTAGATTAGCTATCTTTTCACAAAAGTGCTGCCTTGTAGCATACTTCTTTCTCAGGTACAAACTTTGCTAAAGTGTTCAAGAAAGACGGATGAAAAAGTACTGGGAAGACCAGAGTAGCAGAGCTAGAAAGAATCTCAGAAAATCAAATAGTCCAGAAGTTGTAAACTGGTGACCCTCAGAACCATATGTTATTTTGTTTAATTTCTTTATTGAAATATAATATACCCATACCTCAAAATGAACTCATTATTTTTGATGTATTTTGCTTCAGCAGTCATAAAAATCTAAATGTTTGGTTTATCTTGAAAAACTAAAGCATTTAGCAACACAGGCTCTAAATTTGCATATGGCCAAAATTGGTTGGAATCAAGGGGCATTATTTTTCTTTAGGTGGGAGATAAATTCTTTAGTTTGACACAATTTTATCCATACTTGTCTTTGTACTGCCATAACAAAATATCTGAGATTGAGTAATTTATAAACAACAGAAATTTATTTCTCACAGTTCTGGAGGCTGGGAAGTCCAAGGTCAAGGTGGTAGTAGGTTTGGTGTCTAGTGAGGGCTGCTCTCTACTTCCAAGATGGTGCTTTGAATGCTGTATCCCCTGGAGGGGAGGACAGCTGTGTCCTCAGACAACAGAAGGAATGAGAAGAGCAAAAGGGCCAAAAGATCTCTGAAGCCTCTTTTGTAAAGACATTAATCCGCACATAGGGTCAGAGCCTCCATGACTTAATCACTTCCCCCAAGGCTCAACCTCTTGATGCCATCACCATGGGGCTCAAGTTCTAACATGAATTTTGAAGGGATATGTACATTCAAACCATACCAGTACCTATGGTCATATATTCAGCCTGCTTCATCTGTTGAGTGATGGCATTATGTCTGTGATACTTGGCCTAGTACATTTCTTGCTTAATAAATAAATATACTCGGGCCCAAAGAGGTGAAAGGACTTGCTCAGGTAAATTAAAAACAATTTTTTCCACCTAGCAACAATTTTTTCCACTATTTGTTAATTCATAAATGTTCAGTAAAGCAAGTTTTAATTGTAAGCCTTAGTGACAAAAACAGAATTCATATGACAATGCTTATATGACACTAAATTGTTTTTAGGAAACACTAACTGGTTTCAATCTGCAGTTTGAAAAACATTGCCCAAAATAATGCCTTAAGTGTTTGAATTCATTATAACAGATCCTATGATGTATTCATTATACATCCTGATAAATGTAAGTTTTAAGGATGAATTTAGGGGAAAAGTTGGTAGTATATGAGTAAATAACAGCAGGAACAACAGAAATGGCTAACATTGAGTACCTACTATGTGTAAGACACATTCAGAAATTCAAGCAAATGAAAAGACTTGAAAAGAATGAATAATAAGATGGGCTCAAAATTATGTCACCCTATCATAAATGAGAAATTTCACTTCTGAGACATTAATAGAAAAGAAGCATTTTCATGTGTTTTGAATTAGCATGAAAATTAAAGACTCCAGAACTGTGCTGTCTAATATGTTAGCACTAGCCATATGTATGTAGCTAGTTAAATTTCTATCTAAATTAATTTAGATTAAATAAAATTTAAAATTTATTTTTTTAGTCACACTGGTCACATTTCACATACTCATAAGCCATATGTGGCTAGTGGATACCATTTGGACAACACAGACAAGAACTTTTCCATTATCACGAAAAGTTTTCTTGGACAATGCTAGTCCAGATTAGTATTGTCTCTTGAGGAATTTGAATCATGCTTGATTAAATATTAAAATTGCCACATGTCAACTCTATACAAATTGACCCATGCTTGTTTTATAGCCTTTTAAAAAATCATAATAAGAGGTAGTTGTCACCAGCCAGCCAGTGTTCATTTCCTTTGGAGAAGTTTAAATGTAAACTCATGTAAACTAATGAGTTGGCTGTGGCGTTATCTTAAATTGGCTTTCTTTTAGCTGATAGTTTGAACTTTCCTCTACCTCAAGTGCAGTTGCTTAAAAGGATTAAGTAGCATTAATGTCAAGTGACTCTCATGACACATATGAATGAGAAGTAATTAGGGCAAAAGCAGGTGTTGATAACTTTTATGGAATTCTCCTAGAGGATTAAGTAATTTATAAGCTGCAAAACAATGCAAACCCCTATGTCATCAAAATACAGAATCTCTTGTAGCAGTTTCTGAAAGGAAAATAAAATATGGCAGATAGACACAGGCTTCTCATTCTGATTTCTAAACCTCCACTACTTTTATAAAGGGGAAAACATTAATTTGGTGCTAAAGTCAGAAATTGACGAAATAATTTCATAGCTACTAGAATTTATCTACCTAAGCAAATGACACAGGGTAAATAATCCATCTCACCATCTTTTTCCTAATGTGTTATATCCTGCTTCAGAGAGGAATGGGCAAGAAGCAATATAATTCTGCAGAGTTTCTCCGGTTTAGACTTTAGATCCAAAGCCCTTTTTGTTTCCCCAGTATTTATCCAAATCTGCAGCCCCTGATCTGTGCCTTTCTGCTTTTTTGACCACAGCTCACAGTGAGAAGTACACTTTACAAGGGGACCTATCAAAAACATACGCCTGAAGCAGAAGTTTTACAAACAATACTTATTCTTACTACCAGATTTCCACTAATATTTTCTATTTATTCTATTCTATGTCATTATTTTAATATGCTGGTGAAGACCCACTGAATTGCTTTTATGACTGGTAATGGATTGCAATCTGCAGTTTGAAAACTATTTCCCTGAGCAATATTGAAATCATCTTTATCCATTCCTGGATATGAAGACTCCTTAAAAATTGGCTAAAATATGCATACACATGATAGCTCATGCAGAAATGTTGATCTTTCTGAAACATGGATGGAAATACTTTCCTGCTGCTGCACTTTTGACCTGAGCTTTCCTGATGATTTGTCAGGACTGATGTTTCCACTTGCCAGAAGTTCAAAAGCTTCTTCTCAAAATGGGCCTATTAATGTTTCCACTTGCCAGAACCAAGTTCAAAGGCCTTTCTTAAACCAGCTCATTATGACTTGGAAGATAAATGGGTTCACGTTTTATAGAGAGCTAGTACCATGAATTTTTCCCTCTTCTTATAATCTCTTGCAGTGCAATTGTAGTAATATTATAAAAACAGAAGCTAATTCTTTAGAGTCAAAGAAAACACGTTATCTGAAATATTCTGTAGAATATGATGCAAGGATAATATAATATCTATACGATTCTAGAGAATAAAACCATTTCTATATCAACATGTATTCATAGATTTTGTAGGTAAAATATATTATTTAATAACAATATCCATATTACAAATTATTTACAGGCCTCAGTAACCATCTTTTTTTTCCTAGTAATTGTACCAAATTTTCAATAAAGAAAAAATGTCTTACAGGTCTTTGGAATCCATTTTGATATTATTACTCCATTTGTTTATAGTATCTGGAAGTCTATAACGTCTTTTTAATTATGTTGAATAATATTACTAGTTAATAGTAATATATTTTCACAATGACCCCAAGGCCTTATAGAACAGAGATACTTGTCTCTATATTATAAATGAGTTAACCCAATGGAGTAGAAGGAAGACAGGAATTGACCACAGTAGATGAAATTCTTTATTAACTCTGCTAATTACCGTTAAGGTGATCTTGGGCAAATCACATGATTTCCTTGTTAAATAGGCAGGATGTTACATCATTTTAGAGATGTAATTTATATTAAATTATCTATTAATAGCTCAACAACAAGAACATAATAGGTCCTGGGATGTTTGTTTTGTCTCGATCTGAATGAGCGGCTCATGTAGACAGTAGTCTTTTTCTTTTTCCAGATTGCCTATGTCTTCATTAATAGAATTTGTAACATACTTAATTTAGTAAGGAAGGAAAATCAGGAAAATTAAGGCAACAATAGGTTAAGATAGTGAGAAATTAATGAATACTGTACACTACAGAGAAGGAGACAGTGAGAAAGATTATTTCATTAATCTCTGATGCTTTGAGTGATGTTGTTTTCTAGTTTACCAAATTTGTTTGTTTTAACCTGTTGTATTGGTATATATTATGCTAGAATAGATGGCCAAAAGAGCCAGATATAAAATTAATGGAATTATTTTATTGGAGAGGAAATTAATATGCCTATTGTTTCCCATAGTATATAGTTGGTTGATTTATGATGAAAAAATAAGAAAAGGCATATTCCATTAAAATAAAAACTCAAATGTAAGATTGCTTGGATTTTCCAGAAATATTTAATGCATATCTACTTTATTCCAGGAATGTTGCTAGGTGCTTTGATATAATTACAGTGATGCTGTTAGAAAGGTAGACATACTAGTTACTAAGTTCTTACTCTGTCCCAGGCTTTCTCCTAATGTGGGTGGCTGTTAAATAAGTTAAATTATCTAACAGCCTTATGAAGGGCCAGAGTTAATATCCTATTCTAATGCAAGGAAGCGGAGGCACAGAAAGGTTAAATAACTTGTCCATGTTACACAGTAGTAAGTAGAGAAGAAGCTGGAATCAAACCCCCCAAATCTGACTTCAGAACCAATCTTTTTACTGTTACTCTTTATATTAACTCGCCTAATGCTCACAATAGCCCCCTAAGATAGAGGTAAAAAGGCTATTTTTATCATTCTACAGGTGGGGAAACTGAGGCTTAAAGAGGAGATGTGCTGGCGATACTGTTACAAACATTGCAAAGCTCCTAAGTATGTAAGCTGGGATTTAAGCTCAGGTCTTCTGAATTTAATTCACCCACACTTTCACTCACACTTTCCACCATATTACATATAGACACACAGACACATAGACACACAAATACACATAAATATATGCATATACATATATGGTTTGTACATATAGTACATGTACACATATATGGTAGGTATGTGTATGTGTACATATATAGTGTACATATATATGATGTAGTGTACATATATATTGTATAGTGTACATATATATAGTGTACATATATATATTAATATATTTAGTGGGAAAAGATAGAAGAAACCTAAAGAAACCTAAATAGTTAGACAAATATGTTTCCTTCTAAAACTGACAAACTTAATCATTATATTTTCATACCTCTTTTATTCAGGTGTAGTTTTGTTAATTTCATTTCTGAGAGATAGGACTATTTAGAGTCAGAAACAGGCACACTTCCCTAATTTTAATCTCAATATCTTATGACAAAAATTCTGAAATACCCTTTATCATACCTAGACGATAGACATCAAATTCATTTAAAAATACTTTTGAATAATAAAGAACAGAGTTGCCTTTTATGCACAGTTTTATCACAATTCAGGTATCAATTAAGTTATTCTGATTTAAATAATCATCTCCCTCTTATTCAGAATAATAAAGATGAGCATTTGCAGTTTAGCTTCCTTCTTACAAACTGCATAGACTTGGCATGTGTAAGACTGAGTATATTGCTCTTCATTTAGAATTCTTTGTCTCAAGGGAGCAGCATGGCCAAATCCAACATGCAGATAGGAACACACTCCTATAAAACAATGAACATTTTGTTTTTAGAAGCTTATCTGTGAAAAGGAATAAACTTATAATAAAGAACTAAAAAGACAAAGATATAGGTAACCTTTCCCTGACCCTTAAATATTTTCTCATGGAAAAGATAATTTCTAGTCAAGGAAATTTAACCTCTTCGCTGCTCATCAACCTTTTGTCTTAAATTTTTTTTTCTTACCTTTTTCTTAAACTTGCTTGCTTTACCGTTGGAACACTGACATGCAATGGCAATCATCCTTGCAGAAATGACTAGTGTACTGAAAGAATCCCACGAAAGGTCACAGTGCTTGCCTGAGGACTGAATTTTAATATTTTTGCTAAGTTCTTTCTACTCATCGATGAGGATCAAAGGGAAAATGATATTCAGAGATTTATGATTTGTTTTACTGGCTAGGAATCTTCATAAAAGGAAAGCTGTATGGCTTCCCTGTTTACCATCTCCTGGTAGGATCAGGATTAGGAAGAGGCCAGCAGAGGGTTTGACCTCTTGGTAACCTTGCAATCTGCCTGGAAAACTTCTTTCCCCTTTTCTTCACTCTCAACTTTTCTTTGTTAAAACTCCAACTGCGTGAAGTGACCATGAGGCTATTTTATAGCCCTCCCTAAGACTCAAAGCAGTTTCAGTTTTGTTTGGAGTAGAGCTTTGTCCAGAGTAGGTGCACAGGGAAGTTTTGCTAACCAAGTAGCTGGCAGATCCAAGGTGTTTTCTTGTGTGAATTAGACGGAGTCTCTAGATGGGAGCATGAACATAGGTTGAATATCCCACTCAAATAAATGGCTAAACTCACAGGAAAGTCAGCCACTTATGCAACTTAATAAACTAATCTAATAATGATCAAGGAAACTAATTTCCTCCCTCCCTCCCTTCTTTCCTTCCTTCCAATCAGCATCCAGGAGCAGGGCAAAAAATAACTAATGACAGAAGCTGGTCAGCACTGAGTTGAAGACAGTATCAACAGAATGTTGCGTATTTATTTTGTAATAGAGCCTTAAAGCTGTATTGTTTTAACTTCACAAGAGTGATCACAGCCACGCTCTTCTGACTTAAAAGAACTAGATTTTCTTTCCCTAGGAATACACCAAATAAAATACTGGTAAATTAGAAACATGCCAACATAGCTTACCATGTTTTTAGTAACTAAATGCAAAACTGTTGAGTAAGCATTAGAAGTTCAATGGCATTACACCAAGCTTCCCTAGCCTTAAGAGAAATGATCAAACCTTCTTCTGGCCTCTCCCTAAATTTCTTGTCATTTGTGTCATTTGTCAAAAAAGCAAAGAAAGGAAGGAAAAAAGTAAAATATAATATAATCTCAAAATTTATCCTCTAATCTAAAATTTCTTTCTTTACTATGTAGACTATAGAAGAATGAGATATATTTGTATACAGATAAGAAAAGTTATCTAATATAAAAAATAATTCATAACTGTAAAATGTAAGTTGCAGGACAGTGTGTGTATTAAAAATCTATTAATAGTGTCTAGGAAGATCCTGCATCAGACATGTCTTATGAACCACTTCAGATCATCTTGACTTCACCCACCTCTTGCTCTAGCCACTGCTGGATAGATATCCTGAGATGCAGCTGATAGAACTTCTTTTTTAGATCCTGAGAGATGAAGCAATCAATAGCACTCAGCTGTTTCCCAGCTAAATAACGTCCTCGGTTAGCAATCACTCCTCCCTGGATTTGCTCTACTTGTCCTCATTCCTGCCCTATGAAGTGTATTCCTTAATAAAGTAGAACACATAAGCCTTTGTCCTAGACACACACACACACACACACAAAACTTTAAGAGAGTGAGATGGGGGCCACCGGTGGTTTGCACCTTTAATTTTCTTTTTTTGTTTAATTTCAGACTATTACAGGGGCCTAAACATTTTGGTTACATGAATTGCTTTTGTACAGTTTGAGTGAAAGTTATAAGTGTATCCATCACCCAGATAGTGTATATTGTACCCCTTAGGTGTGAATTAACCATACCCTCCCCCCTGTATCGCTGGATTTCTGTTGAATTTCACTACCATATGTGCACATGAGTATTGGTCAGTTAGTTCTAATTTAACAGTGAGTACATGTGGTGTTTGTTTTTCCATTCTTGTGATACTTCACTTAGAAGGATGGTCTCCAGTTCCATCGAGATTATTAAAAAAGGTATTGGTTCACCATTTTTTTATGGCTGAGTATTACTCCATGGCATACCTATACCACGTTTTATTGATCTACTCATATATCGATAGCCACTTGGGTTGTTTCCACATCTTTGCAATTGTTCATTGTGCTGCTATAAACATTCGAGTGCAGATGTCTTTTTTCCTTTGAGTAAAAACTCAGTTGTGGGATTGCTGGGTCAAATGGTAGGTCTACTTTTAGTTCTTTGAAGTATCTCCATACTACTTTCTATAGAGGTTGTACTAGCTTGCAGTTCCCCCAACAGTGTATGTGTTCCTTTCTCTCCACATCCATGCCAGCATCTGTTGTTATGGGACTTTTTGATAAAACCCATTCTCACTGGAGTTAGGTGATATCTCATTGTGGTTTTGATTTGCATTTCTGAGATGATTAGAGATATTGAGCATTTTTTCGTATGTTTATTGGCCATTAGTCTATCTTCCTTTGAAAAGCTTCTGTTCATGTCTTTTGCCCACTTTTTAATGGGATTGCATGATGTTTTCTTGCCGATTTGCTTGTATATTCTGATTATTAGCCCTTTATTGGATGTATAGCATGCAAATATTTTCTCTTGCTCTATAGGTTGTCTATTTGCTCTGTTGATTGTTTCCTTAGCTGTGCAGAAACTTAATTTAAATCAGGTTCCATTTATTTATTTTTATTGTTGCTATGATTGCCTTTGGGGTCTTCTTCATAAATTCTTTGCCTAGGATGATATCTATAAGAGCTTCTCTAACCTCTTCTGGAATTTTTATTGTTTCATGCCTTAGGTTTATTTGTTATCCATCATGAATTAATTTTTGTGAGTGGTAAGATGTGCAGATCCTATTTCAGTCTTCTATGTGTGGCTATCCAATCTTCCCAGTACCATTTATCAAACAGGGATTCTTTTCCCCAGTGTATGTTTTTGTCTGCTTTGTCAAAAATCACATGGCTATATGAAGATGGTTTTATATCTGAGTTCTCTGTTCTGATCCATTGGTCTGTGTCTCTCTTCTTGTGCCAGTATTATGCTGTTTGGTTGCTATAGCCTGGCAGTATAGCTTGAAGTCTGGTAAAGCGATGCCTTCCAATTTTTTTGCTTTTTGTTTAAGGTTGCTTTGTTTATTTGGGGTCTTTTCTGTTTCCATATGTAGCATAGAATTATTTTTTCTAGATTTGCAAAAAATGACATTGATATTTTAACAGGGATTGCATTGAATCTGTAAATCATTTGGGGTATTATAGACATTTTAACAATGTTGATGCTACCTAACCATGAGCATGATATGTTTGTCAGCTTTCTCTTGGCTACTATTGGATCAGTGCTTGGTATTGGCTCAAAATTGGGAAGCAAAGGGAAAATTCTATGAATACTTTCTTTTAAAACCAATTGCTTCCAAATGTGAATAAAGCTTATAAAATGGGGTTAACTATTATCCTTCAAGACTTATCTTTATCTTCATCAACTATATCTGGGTTTCATGAACCCAAATGATCACCAACTATTGGAAGGGGATTGTTTTCATAACTCTTTTTCTTTGACAAAAGAGCAAAGGCAATACAATGGAAAAAAGATAGTCTTTTCAACTAATGGTACTACTAGACCAACTGGATACCCACATGCAAAAAAATAAATCTAGACATAGATCTTTTACTTTTCACAAAAAATAAACTTAAGATAGATCATAGACCCAAATGTAAATCATAACACTATAAAACTTCTAGAAGACAACATAGGAGGAAACTTACGTGAACTTGGGTATGGTGATGACTTTCTTGATACAACATTGAAGGCATAATCCATGAATGAAATAATTGATAAGCTGAAATTTATTAAAATTAAAAACCTCTGCTCTTTGAAAGACACTGTGGAGAGAATGAAAAGGCAAGCCACAGATGTGGGGAAAATATTTGCAAAAGACACATTTAATAAAGGACTGTTATCCAAAATATACTAAGAAGTCTTAAAAATCAACAATAAGAAACCAGTCTAATTTAAAAATGGGCTAAAGACCTGAACAAACATGTGACCAAAGATGCTATATAGATAGTAAATAACTATATAAAAGATGCTTCCCATCATATGTCTTCAGAGAAATGTAGATTAAAACAATGAGCTACCACTGCACACCTATTAGAATGACCAACATCTGAAACACTGACGACACTAAATGCTGGCAAGTACTTGTTAAGAAAAACAGAATTCTATGGTGTATTTCACAATGTTTACTCCCTCCTGCACCCCATTGCTAGAAGCATGAACAGATTTTTCTCAGATATTCACTGTAGGAACCTGGTCAAGCTCCTGGAGGTAAAACTCATAAAAATGTGAGGTACATGATGATGGGGTCCCCCTGGAGTTTTTATCTCTCAGAGTTGTTCACACTGAGCCTCTAGCAATTTGTCAATTAATCTTTAAATTTTTCTACCCTGGCACTAGTTCCTGCAGAATTTTCTGCTACTGGATTTTTGCTCTCATACATTACGATTCTCTGGATTTGCCCATCTCTCCAACTTTTCAGGTAGTGGTTTACCCTGTGGCCTCACTAATCTGATGGATCTAAGAAAAGTTGTTAATTTTACAACTATTTACTTGATGTTAGGATGGAGTGATGACTTCCAAGCTTCCATATACTGGACTAGAAAAGCCATATTTTTGTTGTGTTTATTTTTGAGTTTTTAAAACAGACTGTAAATTCCATAGATTAAAAACTGAGTGGATCTTATACACAGCTGAATCCCTACAACCTGGAAAAGTGTGTGGCACATAATAGATGCTCAGCAAATATCTATTGAATGAATGAATGAACAAATGAATGCATGGATGAATGAATGAACAGTGGTTATTTTCTACCTTCTGTCTTTTAAAATCTGCTCTATCCCACTATAGTAACAGTACTCAACCCATGTTTGTTGCTTTTTATTTTATTATGGACATGCTTGCTTCTAGCATCTAATCATACTCAAATGCCTTAAAATGTTTCATAGTAATTTTCTGATTGTTTGTATGTTTCTTTCCACAGCTCATCTTCCCCTTAAACATATCTTTTAATGGGTTTCATTCATTATGCTCCATATTCTACTTTCTCTGGGTATTTCTTAGAGTATAGTTCATATTTTATTTCACTTTCAAGTCTCTGCTTTTAAATACATTGTTTTCCCACTGTTTAATCTCGCATACCTCTGAAAAGAAGCATTTTGGTAGTATGAAATAGTACACTTACAAGTATATCAGGGCCACCTCTTGGGGAGGAATCAGAGTCACTAAGTATTTGGTAAGCGTTTCCTTCTAAGTTGAGCAGTCTGTCACACATGGAATAATACTCCCCAATATCAACACATTAAATGACTAAGATAGCATTCATCATCCTACAAGCTAAAAAGGAACATACAGCAGTGAATTTTTCTGTAAGTCTCTTAATAGTCAATGACTTACAGTGATTTTTCATCCAGAGGGTACTCTTCCTCTTGATTTTAGATAGCCAAATAAATGAAAAGGCTCCAAACATTCCAGAAATGATCATCTTTATCTCTGACCTCGTGAGCAGCTAAATAAGCAATTTGTAATTGAACATCTTGTTTGTTTGTTTGTTTGTTTATTTTTAAAAATTAGCCATCAATTTTTGGGGGATAAAATCTTAAATGTGGTAAACATTAAGTAATATTCATTCTTTTTTATTTAAAAATAAAATGTTTTTCATTCCATTTTATAATCAATTTTTTAAAGTAGTTACCCAAGTTTAAGGTTGTCACATTCAGCAAATAAAAATTTAAGACACTCAGTTAACTTTGAATTTTAATGAAACAATAAATTTTTTTTAGAAAAAATACATTTTTAGTGTATATGTATTCCATGCAATATTTACTCCATACAGTATTTAGAACAAACTTATACTAAAAAATTAGTTGTTATTTCTCTGGAATTCAAATTTAATTGATTGTCCTATATTTTTCTGGTAACCCTACTCAAGGTACCACACCTTATAAAAAAAATTGGAGACCTGTGGTAGGTAGATGTTTAGGGAATTGATGCTCTTTGTTTTGTTTGTATCAAGACTTTGATTGCAGTGTGTATTAAGAATATTTTTGATGAAAGGATGAGCTAAATTATGTAGAAGCCCAATAAATGAGTCAGAACTGTGGTAGGAAGAATTTTGATTAAGTTTAAGGAAAGCTATTTTCAGTGAACAGATAATAGGTTTGGATATATCTCCTTTCAGTAGAAACTTTTTCTCAGCCTTACATTTTCTTTATCCCAGATGCTCTGAGCTATTACCAACTACAAACTTTAAGACATAGTGATATAGATGTAGGGACAAGGAGCTTTGAACAATAGAAAAAAGTAGATTAAATCTTCATGAAAACTTAGATTGTTAATAAAGATAATTTACTGGCTATGACTCAGAAGAATAAACAGTTGAAAGGAACCCAGAGTACTGTTCAGTAGAAATCTTTGAAGGCCCTAGATCCTGAGAAAAGTGTTCTAGAGAGAAGGACTTGATATTATTTATACAATGATCTTGAATTTAGATTTTCACCTGAAGGTTTTCCATTTGCAAGTGGACTGTAAACTCCCAGAGGATAGATCTTTACCTTATGCATCTTTGTATCACCTGCAGTCTCTTGCAAATCAGGGGCTCAGGAAATATTTTCCAACTGAGAGATTAAAATCCAGAGTTTATATCGAAGGAAGCATTTGGCCTTGAACACACTGTCCCCTTTGTGCCATAACAGCAGATTTCCAGCAAGTAAATATGGATAGTTTGCTACTCTACTCTTAGCACTGACAAGCTGTCACATCAGCTTTGAGTGTCTTTTGTTGGTGTGTCCTGAGTTATTTTCTTCCCACTGATGTCATCTAAACAGTCTTGTTTTTCTGGTTCTTGGTTGAACGCTTTGATATCCTCCTGCCTGTCTTTAGCTGCTCCAGAATCCATTATGTTCCCTTTGCCTTTCTGATTTATCACTGCCACTTCCTGCATGTGTTCCCAGAGTAGTGTTTGCTCTATTAAAGGGATTTCCTTGTGGATGGCTCTGCCCAGAATATGTGATGCAATATGGACAATGGAGAGAATCTGTTCAACTGCACTCCTATCTTTTTTTCCTGTGCCTTCAACTAAATATATTATTTATCACCAAGTTGTGCTTCTGAAGCACTCCAATGCTTGGCGCACTTCATCTGTGGCCTCACGGGTTGCAGTAAGATAGTCTTTTCTAAATCTTTGTTTATGAAAGATTATTTTGAAACTTAATTTTTTAAAAGACATTTTCTCTGTTTCTTTCTCCCACCACCTCTCCCATTAAAGCACAAATCTTTAACAACCCCCGCCGCAACCGCAAGATATTTTTATAAAATTTTATTTACCTTTTTGAATAGGTAATACAAACACATTATAGAACCCAAAAAATATAGATACTATAAAGAGAAAGTAAATGCCCTGCCCTCGATTCCAGCCACTGAGCAATCCACCTTGCAGGAAAATTTTAACATAATATAAGAATCCCTCCACATAGGAACCATACTTTCACAAGCATATGTATCTTTTTACAATGTAAAAGGAAGTATGTTTTAAATGTTGTTGTGCCATTTGCTTTTAAAAATAATTAATATTTATTAGGAATATATTCCCAGCTTAGTACATATAGAGCTTTCTCTTTTTAAAAATGACTTTATAATATCTCATTTTATAGCTCTGTAATAACTTATTTTACTAGGAACTTATTAGTAAGCATTTAGAATTTTTTCCTGACTTTTGCTACTTTATACAATGCTACAGTAAAAATCCTTAAACATATGACACTTCATATACATGCAATATCTATAGGCTAAATATCCAGGAATTAAGTTGTTGGGTCAAAGTTAAAATGTTAACTAAACTGCTTTAATCATTATTATAAAAGATATTTTCAAATCAGTTTTGTTTTTGTTGGTCCCATATTTCTGGAGGCGAAGGTCTCTAGAGGTTTCCTTTCCACCAGGTACATCTTATTTTGGGTGTTGTTTACATTAAAAATAACTATCGAATTAAATCAAATTTTAAATGTTCTGAGAAATCTTACTATTCAAAGAAATAGTAACAGTAGTAATAACTAAGGTGAGTAGTAACTAAGGAGAATTTATGTGAAGTATAAAGAGTAATAGATAATTAGTTTCTTCTTGATTTTTAATTTACTAAAATTTGAGAACTGAGTATTTTATATAAACGATTTGCCTTAAATGGAGAATTTTATGTAAACTATTTCTCTTCATATGGCACTTGAAGAGACCACTTGGAAGAGGTTTTATACTCTAAAACACAGAGAACAGCAGAGGTCTACAGATCGCCTTTGTATGGGTCACTTCTAACACTGCCTCAGATAACTCAAGCACATAAATTCTATACATGATCTGCTCTCTTCATCTCTTGAGCCCATTACAAGAAATTCTTACCCTCTTTCTCTTTTTGCCTAGGTGGAGAGCTTGCCTCATGCCACAGAGGATGTCGTAAGTGCTGTAGAATCTTTTATTCCGCATTTTCAAAGAAGACAGCAACAGCCCAGACCCTTTAGGTACAGCTCAGACTCTGACTCTGCCCAGATAAATCACCCATGCTCTGACTTCCAGCAATGAAGCAGGACTGGGAACACTTTAGATGAATAATTCTTCTATAACTGGTAACACATTCATCCAGACAAAATATCATTCATGTCTCTCTTGCCATGCTCAAGAGTGAAAACAGGCCACGTCTTTTTAACGTTTAAGCCTATTCTCTGGCCTTTGATTTATGGCGTTGGGTTGAGTAGGTGCTCAGAGCTTCCTTTAGCCAACTCCTAAATGTGTGTATTCCATGATTAAACAATGTCAGGTTCATGGCATGACTGGCTTCCCATCAAAGTTCTATTATTTGCTGTCATGGACCTTTTGTGCTGATGTTTGCATATCACCTGGGGATAGAAGTATGTTGGAACTTACACTAAGACTTCCTCTTTCTGGGAAGTCCAAATAGCTTGAATTTGGTGTTGTCCAGAAGTTCAAAGCCTGAAAAGCACCCAGTTTATTCTCATTCATCATGAAAGAGAACATTGCATGGTGCTCAGTCATGCAGTCTTACTGTTTGCAGTTTGGGAAAACTGGGAACAGCTGGTTACACAGTTTTCAAGTGGCATTATGGTGGAAAGTGACAATAGAAATACCTGAGAAGATAAAAACAGGACCAAATAACATTATTTTATTCTTTTCTATAGACATCCTCATCGTTGCAATTTGTAAAAATTACTGAGTTTAAAACGGACACCTTCATAATCATACACCACAGTTTGGCTTAGGAGATGTTTAACTTACTCTACCTGTTAATGAGTCATTGTTATCATCCATCTTGCAACCTTTCTTTATTTACCCATAAAATTGGCTATACAGCAAGCCCTTTACTCATTGGTGCAACTCTAGGTAGTTTATTTAAAATATGCTTTGCATCAAATATAGTTACTGATTTTTTTAGGATGATTTAGAAAATTAAATAAAATAGTATGTTGCTAAAGCTCTTAGATTCATAGTGCTGTCCTTAAAAAATATAATGCTAGCCACAAATGTGAGGCACATATGTAATTTTAAACTTTTGTATAGCCCAATTTAAATGGCATGCAAAAAACAGGTGAAAATGATTTTAATAATATTTTCTTTAATGTATTAAAATATCAATTTAATATTTAATCAATATAACAATTACTAATGAAATAGTTAACATTTTTTATACTGAGTATTTGAAATCTGATGGGCATTTTATGTTTATAATATATCTCGATTTAGACTGACTACATTATAAGTGTTCAATAGCCGCATGTGGATAATGGCTAAGACATTGAATAATGCATTATGTTAGAACAATGGCAAACATTCCAGAAATATTAGCTATTTTAGATCTTATTATTCTTTTTCTCTTCTCTTATGGCACTTTTTGACTCCACTCAGCATTTGTATACTTTCTCTTTGTATGATATCAACTTTTTGTCTTTCTTCTTCCAAAAAGAATGCTCATTGAAAAGCACGTTTGTTTCCTGTAGACAATCTATTCAACATTTATGCATTGGGAATCCACCATGTTCCAGGCACTGGAACTATTTTTCAGTTTTGTGTTTCCCTTAATGCTTTATAGAGTGTTTTCCCCATGGTAGGCACTTGATAAATATCTGGTGCATGAATTGCCTAGTTTTGTGTACACACACATATTTCAGAGTAGTTTTTATCAATAAAAGTTGTGGTTTTTACAGATTTTTAGTTTTAATTAGCAAGAAATGGTTTTGAACAGTGACAGTATTTGCTTTGAGTTTGAGAATTCAATCTGTCATAGAAGTTTTACTATTATTATGTAATCATAGAGTGATAACTCTACTGATGTATCCTTCCAAAGCTGCATTGCCTTTTGAAGACACAAACTTGACACAAGCTCATCATATTTTTGTTGAAAATAAGCACACAAAACTGGACATTTTTATGTAGTGTTTTGAATGATTAACTAAAATAACTTAATATGAAAGTCCTATTCAAACTATAAAAGTTGTACAAATATTAGCTGTTGCTAATATTGTTATTAATGGATTCCAGTAGTTTTTATCATTTGTTCCACAGAATTTTGACCCATGACAATGTCTCTAGGACAAAATAAAATGAGTTAAGCAAGGATAGAAATGATATACTGCATACCATACCCCAGGGATAAACATTAATAATGTATATTAGGATATTCAAAATTCTCATAAGTTTAGTAACAAATCTATTCAACTTTATTGTAAAAACTGGTATACCATAGATCACACAAAATCTGGAAAATTCTAGATCAAAAAACTAGTTATATAGGGGACAAGAAGACTGTATTTTAAGCTTGGCTCCTCACTACCTAAAATGGAATACTTTTTTTCATTTCAATAGATTTAAGGGGTACAAGTGGATTTTTGATACATGGATGAATTGTACAGTGGTGAAGTCAAAGCTATTAGTGTACCCAATAACAGAAGAGTATGCATTGTACCCTATAGGTAATTTTTTATTTCTTACTCTCCTCCCACCCTCTCCCCTTCTGAGTCTCCAAAGTCTCTTATACTACTCTATGTGTTATACACTCCACGTGTGTGCCTGCCAGGTACAGCCCCCTGAGCATCCTGACCGTGGAGCCGGACGGCTCCATCATTTACAAAGAGTACGAGGACATGATAGCTACTAAGTGCACCTGTTGCTAGCAAACGGAGCTCCAAACTGAAACCTGGAGCCTGTTGTGTGAGAAAGTAAATGTCGTGTGCCTGTCTGTGCCTTCGGGAGAAAGCTCCGTGTGTCAGATCTCTCCATGAATTGCAGCGCAGGTTGTATAAGGACGGGCCTGTGTGGATGAGCACCTTCTGTGACATGGTTGTATGGAGGGATAACGTCACTTGTTGCTGCTGAGCCTCGGTTTCCATTCCTTGGGACAGCTTTGGATTTTTTTCCCTGGCCTGTTTTTCAGAGGAGTCTTATTCTTGATGGAAAAAAATTCTTAGCCTAGATCTTAGAATTGTAGCTTATATAAATAGACAATTCAGAGCACTATAGTCTTATTTAAGGGAAGAATAAATTCTTATCAATGGCAAAAAAAAAAACAAAACCATGTATGACCATGTATACTCACTGCTTACCTCTCACTTATAAGTGAGTACACGTAGTATTTGTTTTTCTGTTCCTGAGATGCTTCATTTAGGGTAATGGCTTTCAGTTTTATCCAAGTTGCTGTGAACGTCATTAAGACATTATTTCATTCTTTGGTAATATGTCTGGGGAATATTCCCTGATACACATACACACACACACACACACACACACACACACACACACCACATTTGCTTTATTCACTCATCAGCTGATGGGCACTTAAGTTGATTTGATAATATATCTTTGCAATTGTGAATTGTGCTGTGATAAACGTGTATCTTTTTGATATAATGACTTTTTTTCCTCTGGGTAGATACCCCATAGTGGGATTACTGAATCGAATGGTACGTCTACTTTTAGTTCTTTGAGGAATCACCGTACTGATTTACATGGAGGTATACTAATTTACATGGAGGTATACATTCTATACCTAATTCATATACTAATTTACTTGGAGGTATACATTCCCACCAGCAGTACATAAGCATTCCCTTTTAACCACATCTATGTCAACACCTGTTGTTTTCTGACAGTGGAATAACTAGAAATCAATTCCAAGGGGAATTCTCAAAACTAAGCAAATATGTAGAAATCAATCAACCTGCTGTTCAGCGATCTTTGGATCAATGATGAAATCAAGAGGGAAAACAATTGAATTGTATTCAAATCTTCTAGTCTCTCTCTGCACCTCAGTTTCTTCCTTTGAAAAAATATAACTCAGTGATTTTTCAACCTTGATTGCAGATCATTAGCCCCTATGGAATATTTAAAATAGGCAGATTATTGAGTCCCTATCCTTAAAGAATCTAACTCAGGGGTTTGGGATGTGGCATGGGCATCTTGTGTGTGTGTGTGTGTGTGTGTGTGATGCATGCACGTATTTGTGCACACATTAGATTCTAAAGTAAAATATATTGCTTACAGTTGGCTAATTGGAAAATGTTCAGGTAAAAATGGTCTCTAATTTTGAGCATACATGGGAGAGAAAGAATGATCACAATATTTGGGAAACCAAGCTTGTATAAGTAATGTTTGCAGAGTGAGCCCAGAAGGTGCTGTGGCATTAGCTGGATTTCTGTGGGGAAGGATTCAAAATATGTCAAATTGTGTCAAATTGATCCCTCTGTCAATAACTATGTAGTTGGGATGTGGCATAAATATTGGTTTCAGGCTGTCTGTGCCTCAGTGGAAATAATTCTCTGTAAACTGATCAGTCTCTGGTAAGATTCTCTCTTTTATTTGTGTTTTCTTAGAAATAAAGTAGAAGAATCAACCCACCCTATCTAAGAAGAAATGTTAATAACTTCCTGTATCAGTTACATTATATTGATATATTATAATTGCTAAAATAGAATAATGAATATAGGGGTTTAGCTTTGGTTTGAAGAGATAATTGGGATTTGGAAATGTGATACATTTTAACCTTATTTCTATTCTATTAACATATCAAAATAGATTTAGTTGCCTTCTCCTTCCTTCTACAGACACAACTAAATACACCTCACCCAAACCAAAGACTAAGAAGGCTTTCAGCAGAAGGGGATTTTCTGTGCCATTCTGACATGGGTAAGATTAAAACAAATCACTGCTAAATTATACCCGTCAGGCTAATGGTTTCAACAAAGACACTATGAAGGCAGGCTTTCCAAACTCATATACCACAACCCCAACAATACAACTGAGCCTTTTACAGAAGTCCCCTGGGACTGAACTTGGCTCCCACCACCTACACTTATGGCATGTGACACATAGAAGAAGAAAAGCCTCCGAGCAACAATCTGAGAACAGATTTGAGGTATTTAACAAGATGGAGGCAGAGATCAGAGCCACAAGCCAAGGAATACCTGGAACCACTAGAATCTGGAAGGGACAAGAAAAACCTTTCTCCTATGGCCTCCTGAGAGAATTTAGCCCTACCAACACCTTAATTTCAGACTTCTGGCCTCCAGAACTGTGGGAGAATAAATTTCTGTTTTTAAACCACCAACTTTGTAATAATTTGTTATAATCCCCAAGAAAGTAAGTAACGTTTTAATATTGATTCAACACAACTGAAGAGAAGATATTTGGTTAGAATGTAAGTTAACAGAAAATATCTGAATTGAGACATAAATAAAAATGTATACAGAAAAGAGCATATGAGACACAAGGGATATGGTAAAAAAAATTACATGCATCTAATTGTAGTCCCAGAAGAAAGAGAGAAAATAGGGCTGAAATAATATTTAAAAAGATAATGGCTACGAGTTTTTCAAAACTAGTGAAAAACATCAAGCCCAAAAGTTAAGAAATTCTGTGAAACCAAAGCAGGGGCTTAAAAAGTTAAAACAATGAGACATAGTTTTACCTAAACTGATGAAAACCAAAGATAGAAAGGACTCTTAAAATGAGCTAGAGATAAATGATGCATCACTTTCATAGGAACCCCAATGAGATGGACAGTAAACTTCTCTAAAGAAATGAATTCAAAAGGCAATGAAGATATGTCTTTAATTTCTTTAAGGAAACTAACTTTACCACCTGGAATTCTATACTTGATGAAAATATAATTTTATAGACAAACAAAAATTGAGAGAATTTGTCATCAGCAGACCTGATGGAAATATTAAAGAAATTCCTTAAGGTGGAAGGAAAATAATCTCAAGAAAATGCTCAGAAATTCATAAAAATAATGAAAAACAACAAAGAAGGTAAACAGGTAAAATCAGATGATTTCTAATATAAAAAACAATAACAATATTGTTTGGGGTTTCAAATGAATGTAGAATGAAAATATGTGACAAAATCGTGCAAAAGGTAGAAAGAAGCGAATAGGCTTAACATGTTGTAAGGTCCTTGTACTTTTTAGGATACAGAGGACAACCACTTGGGTTCACCACTAAAAGCATGTTTAACTAATCTTTTGATAGCCTTATATGGTGTCCATCATTGACCAAAATGTCACTATGGAGCACATGACTGTATATATGTGTGTGTGTGTGTGTATAACATTTATGTATATGTAAATGTTTAGTATATTAATAGAGAAGGGAAATGAAACTTCCTTATATGATGAATATATATAATTATATAATGAATATATACAGAGAGAGAGAGAGAGAGAGGGATGAGAAAAAGGTGATAGGTATAAATCTAAATATACCATTAATTGCATTTTGTATCAATGTTCTAAATACATCAATTAAAAGTCATTGTTAGAGTGGATTTAAAAACTCATAACTGTTTAAAAGAGAAACACTTTAAAAAGATACAGGGAAGGTAAAAGAAAAAGGAAGATAAAAAGATATACAATGGAAAAAGTAACCCAAAGGGAGATGGTATAGTTATATTAGTATTTGACAAAATATTGATAAATGTAAAGGAAAGTTCATAAAGATAGTCAATCTACCAGAAAAATGTAGAAATTCAAACTATATAGCCTCTCTCTCTCTCTCTGTATATATATATACACATACATATATATGTGTATATATATATATATATATGTAAAGCAAAAATAAATGAAAAAATAGGCAAACCCACAAATATAGTGGTAGATTTTAAGACACTTCTCTTAGTAACTGACAGAACAATCAGCAATCACATAGAAGATTTGGACAACTTGATAACAAACTTAACTCAATTGACTTATAGAACCTAACAGTCAACATCTGTAGTATACAAATTCTATTCATTTATCATTTATCAACACTGAATTCATGCTGAGCCCAAAATCAAGTAACAATAAATTTTAAAAAATTGAATTCTTAGAGAGTTGCTGCTATAGTAAAATAAAGCTAGAAATAAATAACAAAATGATAAATAGAATATCTCCCAAATTTGGGGGAATTAAGCAATATACTTCTAAATAACTCAGTGGTCAAAGAAAAAAATCCTAGAGAAAATTAGATAACATTTTAGCCACATGATAATGAAGATTGACAAATCAAAATTTGTGAGGCATGGCTAACATACTGCTTAGAGAGAAATATACAGTATTTAAGATATAAATATAAAGTACACCTTAAATGCATATACTAAAACAGAAGATTTGGAAAACCCACATGATCTAAATATACAACTCAAGATGACAGAAAAGGAACATACAATTAAGCCCTTCAAAAGTAGAAAGAAGAAAATAATATACGTAGAACAGAAATGAATTTAAAAAAGAAAACAAAAACAGGTTAGGCATAATGAGTCAGGCCTGTAATCTCAGCACTCTGGGAGGCCCAGGCAGGGGGATCACTTGAGGTCAGGAGTTCCAGACCAGCCTGAGCAAGACTGACACCCTCTCTCCACAGAACAATAGAAAAAATTAGGTGGATATGGTAGTGCACCCCTATAGTCCCAGCTTCTTGGGAGGCTAAGGCAGAAGATCCCTTAAGCCCAGGAGTTTGAGGTTGCAGCAAGCGTGATGCCATGCACTCTAGCCAGGGTGAAGGCTCTGTCTCAAAAAGCAAAAACAAAAAACAGAGTATAATGGTATAATGTACAATAGGGAAAAACAAAATCAATTCTTTAATACTACACTTGATCTTAGCCAAAAGGCTGAGAAGTGATTAAAATTGGTTCTTTGGAAAGGTAAATAAGATTTAAAATTCTGGCAAGTCTGAAAAAAAAAATAGGAAGGAAAAACACAGAAATGTTATAGGAAATATGATATGGACATTGGAATGTTAATGCAAGAATATGATGAATGCTTTTAACAACAAATTTAAAAACTGAAGTGGATGTGCACATTTCTTCATAAATCAATTATGAAACTAAAACAAAAATAAAAAGATTATTGAAATAGTTTTATATTTATTAAATATGTTAATTCTATACTTTAAAAACTACTTTCCCAAAAATACCTCCAGGCCCAGATGGCTTCACCAGTGAATAGTTTTTAACATTTAGAAAAGAAGAAATATCTACATTACACAAAGTATTTCTGAGAATAGAAAGAAAGAAACCTTAGCTTGTTTAAGACATAAGCAGAGATGCAAAAATGCTAACTAATTCTTAGCAAATCAAATTCAATAATATATGCAACAAATAATTCATCATGACCAAGTTGGGATTACTGTTTAAAATTCAGAAAACAATTAGGATGATTTACCACATTAACAACAACAAAAGGACAATATTCAGATGGCTATCAAATGCAAAATAAGCATTTGATAAAATTCAGTAGCCATGATAAAAACACAATGAACTGTGAATAGAAGAAAACTTTCTGACGCTAATATAAAAAAAAAATAGAAACTCGGAAATAAATGTCATCCTTGATGTTGAATTATTAAAATCTTTCACTCTATGATAAGGGTCAAAGCAAGATGCCCTTATTATCATACTGTTGAGTTTTGTAATAGAGGTCCTAGCCAGTGTAATATGACTAGAAAAAGAAATAAAAGGTGGACACATCAAGAAGAGAAAAATAAAAATTGCCACTAGTCACTCTCAAATGATAGTTTATGTAGAAAAATCTATTAAACAATAGATTAAACTAAGTGAATTAAGCAAATTTACTTAATTCACTTATAAGTATCAAACAATTTGATTAACCCGTATAAGGTTAATATAAAAGTATCAATCACATTTTTATATTCTAGTAACAAAAGAGTGAAATTAAAATATTATGGCACAAAAATATCTAATGCCTAGAAATAACAAAAATTGTCCAAGATCTCAACACAAGAAAACAATAAAACTTTATTAAGAGAAATTAAAGAATTAAATAAATGAAAGGGTTATCATGTTTGTGGATTAAAAGATTTTACATTGTTAGTATGTGAACTTTTCCAAAATTGATGTACAGAATAACTGCAATCACAAATGGAAATCCAGCTAATTTTGGGGGGATAAAATTTGGCAAATTTTGATTCTAAAAATTATAGAGAAAAGCAAAGCACTCCCCGCCCCCCAAATCAAGACAATATTGAAGGAAAAGAACAAAATTATATGGCTGTTTGACTTACACTAGCAGATATCAAGACCTATTATAAAAGATTTCAGCATAGGGATTTTGGAAGGAATGCAAACATTTAGTCTAGTGCACCTTTCTTTTAACCTTTAAAGGTTAATTAACTTAGATGAAAATAACCAATTGTTTTTTGCTTTTGAACTACATGTACTAATTTCTCCTTCCATTGAGAAGTAACTGTACTTTATTATGAACTTCACTTTAATATTCCCATTTTTTCTAATAGTTAACTTGCTTTTACTGAGAAGTTGCATGGTATTTGGCATTTGAGCAGTATTTCACCAGATGAGCAAGACTTAACCCATTTTTTTCCTTCTATATAAAAGGACAGTAGGAAAGAATGAAAGGCCCAGAGGGTAACTTTTCCAGATCCCTGTGACCCCTAGGACAACCCACCACTTTAAATAAGCATTGATGCCTCTGCCTGAAGAGAAGAGACTGATTTCCTTGGAATTGTGGTTCCAAAACACATTTCTCACAAATCATTCTCAGCAACACAAGTTGGTGGGTATAGAAGAATGCACTGGTTTGTGCAGTGAGACATCAAACCCAAAGTATTCCAAGTGATTAAATAAATATTAATAGTATATGACAAGTGAGTCTTAAGATAACTCTGCATTTTAAAGCTGATCACCACGGTTTTTAAGAGGAGAATATGGAAGGGAACTCGCTGCCTAATTACCATATGCCTGCAGGTTGATGCCATCATTGTGGGTGTTTGAGACAATGGCTCCACACCTCCTGTGCTGCCAGCCCGGGCACAGCCAGCTTCTTATGCCAGAGCTCTCACTTGAGGACATGCAAGTAAAGCTGTGATTCGAGGGGCACGTGTACGGATTTAAGAAGTCCATGGAAATGTATTTTTTAAAAGCCAAAATATATTTTGCTCAAATACTCAAGGTTAGTTATTTTCAAATAAACAAAATAGAAAAGATAATGACTATAATTTATTATGTAAGAAAAGGAAAAAAAAAACCTTTGAGCTAAAAATATGTGTTTTAGGGTTTGGGATTTATTTCTCAGAGGGATATGACTCAACTGCTTAATTGTCAAAGAAAAAGAAATGTATTTAAGCTAATTTGCCCAAATCTGACAGAAATCTTTAAAAGCTATTTTGCAGTAAACTTTAAATTGAACAAATTTCAGAAGCAACCTCATTAAACATATCTAAGGAACTATGGAATGAGGTTCTTTTGGCATAGAACAGTACTTTGCTGACTGAAGAAGTGTGGTATTTTCTGAAATGATGCACAGTTATCTTGCTTTAAGAACAAATACATCTTCATTGTTAGGAACATCTTTGTTTGAGCTGCAGAAAACAAATGCCCCACAATAATAATAAAGAACAAAGGTTGCGACTTGTACTCAAGATTTTCATGAGGTAATGAAATAAAAAAATGTATTTTTATTCCATCACCTCATGGTAATGGTGGGGAGGGAAGGTAAGCCCAGTGTCCTTTGCAACATTGTTTAATTAGCATTATTAGTGGTAGTATTACCTTATTCTCCCAATAAAGTATTAGGGATCACAATTTATAGATGAGAAAACTGAGAGAACAAATAGAGAAGTGACTTCTTAGTAGGTTGCAAAGAAAGATTTGAACCTAGATAGACTTTTCTGACTCTGATGTGTGTTCTATTTACACTTTATCATTTATCTTCCATTATATACATATATACATAATTATATATAATAGTATATCCTCTGAATGATCTATATTATTTACAAATATTTTATAATAGATAAATATCTTCCTCTGTTGCCTTAGCAATCTGTAGGTCTGGACCGAGCCAATGGAACTTCTTCAGTGAGATGATTAGAGTTGGCCACGTTGGAAGAAAAACTGGTCTGCTAAGCCCAAGGGGATAGGAAGCGAGCAGATAGCAGACAATCAGGAGGTGGAGTTCCACGTGGTCTGGTCCAGCACTCCTCCCTAAGCTTCTACTCAGAAAGGAATGGGGAAATGAATGGGAGGATTACAGTTGGGAAGACAGCCAGGCACTAGGATAGACCATTGAGTTGGCACAGATTCTGAATGACCATGTGTTTATGTACTCAACTGCCCATGGGGGTACTTCTGTGCTCTCTTATATACCTGTTGTGTGCAGGCAGTTGCTTTGCACAAAGTTATGTTTTTCACTAATGGTGCTATTTCATTTGAGTCACCATGGTGCTTTATATTGATCCTGCCACAGTAAAATTTTGAATTAATGCAACTAATCTTTCAGAAGGCTGCCATACAAACATTAGGAGGGAAATTGGATTATTGTTGGTTTTCATTTTTTTTTTTAACTTGAGTACTAATGGCACACTGACTCTTGAATTCAACCAAAGTACATGTTGTATTAGTGATGACTAATATTTCTAAGTAACCAGACTTTAGACCTTATTCTATTGCACAAGGAGGTTAACAATGATCAGGTAGAAAATTCTGGCTGTTTTAAAGGTCAGTGCAAAAGAAGACAAATTGTTGTTGTTAAAAATTCCTTCTCTTGAACAAAACTGTATCTCCGGAAAGATTCTACAGAAAATTGTCTGAAAGAGATAAAGGACAGAGGAAAAATGTTAATTCAGGGTTATTTTGAGTCCAAAAATCAAGGTACAGAAGTTAGGAGATGTGTAAACTGAGGACTAGAGGTGGCTTCTCTATCATTTGCCTCATCTCAATGTTAGGAACTTCCCGATTTTCCAAGTCCTATTGTTCATTATACTTTTATTATTTTGGCTATATCCTTATCCCTTTGGAGAAGTCTTAATTTGAAGCAAATTGTGCTTGTTTGGTGGAGTGGGGAGTGGTAACCCATGATGACTGGGGCTTTTCTCCATGTTCATATATTTCATTTGTGAATTTAAGTCTGTCTTCACTTGGAGCTGCGTTACTAGGGTAACCCCAGTGTTAGAAGTAAAAGTGGAATGAGAGATGCTCAGTTGCTATTTCCAAAATTTTAAGGAAGTTTTTAACTATGTTCTCATTTTCTGTGCAAACTATAATGGACAAGGAGGTTACATAAGAAGACTTTTAACTCGTAAGGTTACTTTAGATTATAAAGAAAGCATTTCGTGAAACTGTATTTTATGACCTGGAAATAATAGGTCAAATAACATGATTCCAAATATAGATTTCATCAAAATATTGACCTAACAAAAAGACTCCTGACTGTAATTGATGACCCACTTGGAGACAGTATCAATCAAGAAATGAATGTAGTAGACATCAGAATCTGCTGTTACAGCATTCAACTAGTTTGTATCTTTAGCAATTATGACCCTGTTAGTGGATCAATATTGCTGTGGAACCTTAAGTATACACACCAGTTGTTACATCTCCATCACTCACGCACAACCCAATCTTGATGTTATCTCAGTAGGTCTCAGTAGGGCTCTCTGTTTTAAAGAAACCCATAGATAATTCTGGTGGTCAGCCACTTTGAGTTTTGGTTCCATAACTTATTACCTGTGTGATTCTGGGCACATCTTTTAACCTCTATGTACTCTGATTTCCCCAGATGGATACATAAGATAATACAAATTAAACACTACATTATTATATTAGAATATATAAATAAAAATTGCTTTAAACATCCATTTGGTTTATGGCTTTCAAGTCTTGCCAATGTTACTCCTGTTATTTGCAGTGACAGTGCACTCATGTTTATAGAATGGGTGTGGTTCGTTACCCCTGAAACTAAGAAAATAATTATTTAATGACCATTCTCCATCTGCAATGCAGTGGAGGGGAAAACTTCCCCAGGGATTTCCATCTTAGTCTAGGTTTCAAATATTTGATGATATCCAAGATAGCACAGTTTTCTAGAGCACAATGGTTGAGAACATAGACTAAACACAGAGTGCCTAGGATTTTTGTTCAGATTCCACCACTTCCTAAATATGTGACCCTGTACAAATCATTCAGCCACTTTGTAAGACTATCTGTAAAATGGAAGCTCCCTGGGGCAGGGACTTCATTTTTCTCACTCTCTAATGTATCTTCAGCTCCTGGAAGAAAGCCCAGTACAAATGGGTGTATGAAACATATTGATTAAGTGAATATATCAATTAATGGTAAATGGGGTAATAATCATACTATCCTGTAGCGCTATTGTATCTGGGACTTAGTAGGTGCTGCACGTATATTCTGTATGTGCCATTGTATCCTAAGAATTCATTAAGGTAGCCAAATATTCATTAAGGTAGCTTGAATGTAAGTCAGTATACTGTCATATCAGTTACATTTATTGGCACTCAATAGTTAAGACTTACTATTAAGTGCCATGGCAAGTAAGCACCTCTTTAATATTTTCCATTATTTTATACAGTTTTCAAGCTCCTTACAAAAGATGAAAGCACTGTTTTTTCTCTTTTTGGCCCTCCCCTGTGTCCCATCACCACCCATCTTAACCCTCCTCCACTCTGCTGCAGAGGCTGATCATCATGGACTGTGTCCCCCAGCTCCTGTGCCTCTTCTGCCCTTGGGGATTGGCCAGTGGCAGGCGTCAGGAGGAAATCAGAAAATGTCTTCTACAGCCAGAGCTCCTGTCAAGCAGCCCCCTCCCCATTTCTATCTCTGACAGTATTTGGTACCACCTATTCCGTCGTATTATTGCTTTAGACCTAGGACTGGTAACAGTTTCCTGTTGGTGCTCGTCACTGTGTTATTCATCACATATTACTAGTTCCCTAATCACACCCACATCTCTGCACATGTTCCCTTCACTAGTTACATTCGGTTAAACCTTTTGGAGTGTGCCATCAGTTCCCTGCTAAAACTGATCAACGTTAAACATTATCCTTCACTTAAATAACTAGCTTTGTGTCGTTCTAGGCACCAATCAGGAGATGCTGATGACGTTTCCCCTTCCTTACATTGTTTGAGCTAGTACAGCCATGTGAGTGGTAGGAATTGCAACTGCTCTGTGCCTTACCAGTCCCTGAAGATGGCTTCCTTTTAAATATGAGAACACACAGAACTTACAGATGCAGTGAACTGTGTGGGGGTAGGATAAGGCAGGGTAGGGGTGGGGCAAATGGGTAATGAGAGGTCCCCTACCCACAAGGAGGAAAGGAAGTCATCACCTGTCATCTTCCTTCACAATTCTGTTTCTTGCAACTTGGGAATCATGAAACCATGAAGAAAACTGCAAATATATGCTTGTTGCATATGTATCTGCAGACACATTTTCATTGACTCTTCATTCAGGGAAGTATTTGGGCTATTCACATCCAAAATAACCCCATCTTCAATGTATGCCTGTGTTTATAATGTCATAATATATAAATGCATTACCTTAGAATATTTAACACATTACAACACTGACTATTTTAGAGGGGAGGATTTAGAAGTGAATTGTCTTTTCATTTTAAATTTTAAAATAGATCAGGCCAATAATTATGATTAGGCTATTTTACATGCATTAAGACACATTGATGTGATAGAATCTTTATGTATGTTCAATTCCCTTGATTCATATTCAAGTGTATGCCTCAGCTCCAGGTTTAGATTTGAAGGCATATTCCATGCCAAATACAGGATAAATATTTACACATGAAATTTTCAAGGAAGGGCATTTCAGTGACAAGGAGTAGCAGAGACAAACTTCATGGACAGTTGACAGAAAAATATTTCTGAGAAATAACAGTCTAGGAAAAGAAGACATTAGCTATTGGAGGAAAACGGTGGACTTTAAGGTTAATGTTATGAATTGGAAATAATTTATGGGCAGATTTGACTGTTTTTCTCTAAAGTTTGAGATCGCAGTAGCAGAGGTAGCCAGCTCTAGCAAAGAAATTAGTAAGTGGCATGTACCAATTACTACTTATTTCCTTCCGCATACATATACAGGTACCTCAAAGAAATAAAGAAACAACCAACTGGGATAATATTTACAATGCCAAGAAATTTGACACTCTTATAATTTAGGTGAGAGGGAGACACTAAATATTTTTGAGCAGGGGAGTGGTACGAACTATGCTGTACTTTTTACAGAATTATTTTGAATGCTGTATAGGATGCATTGAATGCATATTCTGCATGGAACAATCAATTAGGGAATTTTTGCAATGATTCATGCAAGAGGTAATGAATGCCTGCATGAGACTATTACCAGTATAGATGGAAAGGGGAGCGGTGTGTGCAAGGAGAATTAACCAAATATGAGCATAGATTCAGAGAGGTGAATTTAGGGGGGAGAAAGAGGAAAAAAAAATACTTCCAGAATAGTTTAGCCTCTCTGGTGAGAACAATGATGCAATGAAAATAAAGGGTAATTACAAAAGGGAGGTTGGAAAATTAGTGAAATGGTGAAGTCAGGTTAAACCAGCTGAATGTGAGGGGTTGGCAATATATGTTGTCTATGCAACAGTTGGAAGTTCTGATGCAGAATTTGAAAAAGGATTTGGAGGTACACATGCCAACCTGAGAATCACATGCATGGAGGTGACTTGTCAAGCCGTAAGTGCTGTTGCGAATTACCAGAGAAGTGAATATGATAAAGGAAAAGAATGAGGTATGAGTGGAAGAAAAATGTTTGGAGGATGCTTATCAGTTGAGGACTTGAGAAAAAGCAGGTACAAAAAGCTCACATTCCGTTTTAAGTTTTAAAAGTACTTCCTCATACACTTCCTAATTTGACCAACAAGATAACACTGAGAGGCCAAATGGTAGTAACCTTGAGGAAAGAATGCCCAGTTATGTTCAGTGACACACTTAGGGTCCCCCAGTAAGTGGGAAGCAGAATCAAAACAAAAATCCATGTCTCTTTTCTCCTCAGCACAGCACATATGCTGCCTCCCAGCACCAATCTGCCTGACAGGGGGCTCTTCAAATGGCATGTCCTCAAGCCTCAGGGGTCTGCACAGCTCCCTCAAGGAGCTGGAATGTGAGTGAAGCCAAGTCTGAATGGAGAAGCTTGGAGATAGAGAAGAGGCCACTATGGAGGCAGAGCTCCATGCCATTTCAGCCAGACTACCTTTGCTTACACACCAAACTTTAACCTAATACTTCATTTGTACACAGGTTCCTCAGCCTGGTCAGTGCAAAAATCACAGGCTCCAACATTCCTTGATGTCATCAAGCTATTTCTAAGAGTAACTCACCTTCTCGATAGGACTGAAATTATTCTGTGAAAACTTCTTTTATTTTACTGAAGGGACAGTATTCATGGACCAAATCAAAGGGGAGAAGGTATTTTCTATATCATTTGTGTCTCATATATTATGCTGTTCTAAGACAGTCTGTGGGCATCAAGTCTTAGTGGCAGGATATTATATTATTCTAAGAGGGCATAGCATGGTCTTCTAATAGTTGCAAAGAGTTTCTTTGTCTTCTTCAGCACATAACTTACCAAGTGATGCTTCAAAATTGAAGAGGGGAATCCTTGAATATGGTTTTCAAGCATCCCAAAAGGATTTTCAAAAGGATAATGAAACATAAACACAAACAAAAACATTCAGGTCACTCCCCTAGAATGCATAAAACGTATTTTGAGTTTTGCCAGGTGTGCCACTTTTTTTCTTATTTTGTGCCTTATGCATTCTTTGAATTTAGCTTATTCATAATGATGTGAATAAAGGAACTCTTGTTGAACTTCTGCTCTAGTTCAGAAATCATCACAGAGAGCAACTTTGGATTCCATGGAGACCTAGATTTGAAATATATTCCAATATGCTTAAAAATTAATAAACTGCCTCCCTTTAGTGATGTAAAATATGTAGGAAATATCACTCATAGGAATGAGTTAGTCAATTAATTAGAGAAAGAGCCCCCCCAAAGGGTCAGCTGCATGAATCCAGGCATCCAACTGTTTTCTAAAGACTGCAAAGCCCTGTGTGGAAGGAAACGATGCTGACATTTACCAGGAGCCAGATACAGGGCTAATGGCTTTGAATATAGTATTTAATTTGATTCTCCCATCAACCTTAGGAAGTAGGGATTATCACCAGAATTTTACACATGGAGACACTGATGCTCAGAGAAATGGAGGTACAAGCCTGAGTATAAATAAGAGACTTGGAATTTGATCCTTTATCAACTTGACTGCAAAGCCTGCTACACCAGGCTGCCTCTAGTCAGAATTGTCTGTTGGTACACACAGGAAAAGCCTGTTTTCTGACTGACTTCTGTGCCAATCAGGGTTTGAGCAGAGAAGAGGAGGAACCAGGTATAACATGTACCTGAACTTGAAGAGTTTTTTTAACTTCAATAAAATTACATTTATCAATTTTTTTATGATGATACTTTATGTCTTGTTCATTTTCTACTCCACAGCCAGAAATTTTCTTCTAAAATTTTTTAAGCCTTACATTTGCCTTCTAAATTCTTAATCCATCAGGAAGTCATTTTTAAGTATTATATTATAAAAATAAGAATATCAACATTTTTCAGCTTTATTTGTTAAGGAGTTCATTCTTTCCCCACTTATCTGTCATGCCATCTTTTTCATATCAAAGCTACATATATGCATAGTTCTGTGGGGCTTACTCCATTCTATTGTGCTCTTGGTCTATCCCTATAGCCATATAGCAGTGTGTTAATCGCTGTAGCTTTATAGTGAGTCTTGCTTAACTGGAATAGCAATTTTTCTCTTCTCTTTCTTTGAGAATGTCTTAGATAATTTGGGCTTTTTGCATTTCAATATAAATGAATCAGTCTTTCAAGTTCCACCAAAAAACATTTGCAATTTTTACTAGATTGCATTGCTTCTATAGGTCCATTTGGGAAGCATTGAAATCTTTATGCTCCCAAGTCTTCTTATCCACAAACAAGAGCTATTGTTCCATTTTCTTAGACTTCTTAATATCAAAAAATATATAATTTTCTGCATATGTGTATTTCATGTATTTTGTTAGATTTACTTTAGGTATGTATAATTTCTGTTTTCTTTATGAGTAATTTTTTAAAGTTACAATTTCTCGTTCATTTCTAGTGCACATAAATGCAATGGACTTGAGGCTTTACTATGTTTTGTCGTCTTACTAAATTCCCACATTATTTCAATTAATTTGTCTATGGATTTATACTCAGACTATCATTAACATTTATTTTTCTAATCTTATTGGACTCATTATAATTTCTGTAAAAGTGCTTGATTTTAAGTGAATGCTTTTGATATTCTTTTTTAGAGTGATGTTTATTTTGTTCTCTAAAGATGTACATTATCATATTAATCAAATTCCCTTAATTTAATGACTTCTTCTGGAATTAAGAATAAATTTTGGAAAATACCTTTTTATTTTAAATTTATTTTATTTTATATTTTAAATTTTATTTTAAATTTTGGAAAATACCCTTTTCTCCATTTATTTAGATAATCAGATTTTCCCTTAATCTGTTAATAGTTTGAATAATATCTATAGATTTCCTAAAAGCTGTCTTTTCATTCATAGGGTAATCCCAACCTGGATATCATATCTTATCTCTTCACACATTATTGGATTCTATTGTAAATATTTTGTTTGGGATTTTTACACTTATATTCATGAGGTACTATAATTTTCTTTCTCATTTTGTTCTTATCTGGTTTTATATAAAGCTTATGCTGACATTATAAACTTGGCCATAGATTCTTTTCTTATTTTCTATTCTCCAAAACATTTATTTGAATTTGTCATGATTTGTTCCTTAAAAGTTTTGTGAAACCCACTTATAAAATTCAGGGGAGGGGGTTGATGTTTTACTACTGGTTCAACTTTTTAATAGTTGTAGGAATATTTACATTTTTATTTCTACTTGAGGTTTTCTCAGCAAGTTATAATTTTCTTAGATTTTATAAAATTTTGGTTAAGTTTTATAATTTATTGGCATAAAATTACTGATGATGTTCTAATATATTTGAATTTTGGCCTTATCTTTTATCACAACCCCCATAGTATCCAGTATATTATTTATTTTATGTTTTCTCTCTCTCTCTCTATATATATATATATGACTCTTTCTCTTTCCTTTTTGATCAATCTTACAAAGAGTTTAATTAGAACCAAACTTAGCTCTATTAATTCCCTCCAGTGTACTTTTATATTCTATTTCATTGATACCTGCTTTTACCTATATTATAGCCTTCTTCCTTTTTTTTTTTAGCTTTTTTAATTCTTTTGTAATATAATGGTTTAAAGCTAAGTAAACCTCAAAACACTGTGTTCACTGTTTCCCACAAGTTTTAACATGGAGACCTTTTGTTGCCCTTCAATGCTAGTCTTTATTGTGTTTTTATTAATTTCCACTGAAGTTTCTTCTTGGAACCATGGATTCAGTGGAAACATCGTTTCTAAATTCTCAAAATACAGAGGTGTTTTAATTCGTATTTTTGTTATTAACTTCTTATTAATTGCACTTCTTCAGAGAAGCTGTTCTGTGGCACACCTACTCTTTGAAATATGTTGAGACTTGCTTTATGGCCTCATACATAGTCTGTTTTAAAAATATTCCATATGTCCTTGAGTAGGACAAGTGTTTTCTGATGCTTATTTCTATATATAGCTATTAGATCAAGCTTGTCAGATGTGTTTTCTTCTTTATTTTTATTGATTTTTTTTTGTCTGCTTGCTATCAATAATAATTGAGAGCTGTTCCACAATTTCTCATTATGTTGATTGATTTGTCAAATTTTCCTGTATTTGTAAGGATTTTTGCTGACTATATTTTATGCTATTTTGATACAGCTATCCTTGTTTAGACTTGTGATAGCTTCTTAGTGAAGTAAACTATTTATCAATGTATAACCACCTTTTCCAGCCCAGAAATTCTCTTTATTCTCAAAGCATATTTGGTCTACGGACAATATGCCTACTTTCAGCCTACTTTTGTTTATTATTTGCCTGATGTATATCTTTTATCTATATGCTTTAATCCTGTTAGTTTTCTTATTCTTTAGGAATATTTTCTATAAACAACATCTAACTGAATTTTAAAGAAAAAATCCTCTGTGATAATTTTTAACTTGTTTCTGTTTTATATATATAATGCCTATTTAATTGGTGATTTATAGATACTGTATTTATTATGATTGTGATGATTATATGCAATCCAATTTACTATGATTATTGAGAATTATGGAATTTTTATTGTCATCTTACTTTTTAATTTGTTTGTCTTATTTTTTCTAAGTTTATTTGTCTCTCTTGTTGCTTTTTTTTTTTAAGTTAAGGTTTTCTTTTCCTTATGCAAGTTTTTTTAAAGTGGTCTGGAGTTTACATACCTATTTTAGGAATATCGTCCTGTTCTTTGAGTTACTGACATTACATTTTTACCATGCTTATTTAATTTAACAAAGTCAGAAATTAAGTAATATTTTGACACTCCCTCTCTGAAAAATAGAAGGCTTTTGGAACACTTTTGCTCTATTTTACCATCTTCCTGTATACATCCCACTGTTGTCCGATATTTAATGTCTGTCTTTTCTTTTATCACATAGTCAATGCTAGTAGTATTTTTCCCATAAATGTTAGTTTATTCACCTTTCCTTCTTTCATTATAGACCATCTTTCTTAGACCATTTTCTCTTTTTCCTGAAGTACATCCTTTAAAAATTCCCTTGCAGCAAGTCTCCTGATGGAAATCTCCATTAGTGTTTGATTATCTGTAAATATCACACTTTGCTCTCCTTCTTGAGTGATAGTTTGGTGGGCTCACAATTCTAGATTGAGAATTAATTTTCACTTTCTTGATAATTATTCTACTGCCTTCTGCTCTCTATTATTGCTCTTACGAACTCTGCTTTTATTCCTTTTCTTTGTGTTCTGTCTTCTCTCTGTCTGCTTTCAAGAAGTTCTCTGTGTCTATGGTATTCTGCAGTTTCACTAGGATATGTCTAGGAATAGAATTTCTTTTTATTTAGGCTGCTTCATTATGTTGTGCTTTATCGATTTGAAGATTTATATTTTTGACTATACCTAGAAGATAACTTGATCTATTATTTTTTTAACATTGCCTTTTTTTTCTGGTTGGAATTCTTTTTTTTTTTTTAATTTCATAATATTATGGAGTACAAACATTTTGGCTATATATAATGCCTTTGTCTCACCCAAGTCAGGGCTACAAGCTTGCCCTTCCCCCATACTGTGTGCTCTGCATCCATTAGTTGTGAGTTTACCCACCCACCCCCTCCCACCTGACTGGCACCCAGGGAATATTACTTCCATGTGAGCACCTTTATTGCCTTTTTCTATTATCTCTATTCTCTCCTCCTGGGATTAGAATAGATGTAGGTTATACCTTCATATTTGATTCCCTGTGAATTGCAATCTCACTTTCATATTTTCCATCTTCTTTGCAGAACTTGTTCTAAATATTTTAGCTATCTACCTTAGTTTATTAACTTTTTTCAAATGTTGACAGTTTCCATTTAACCTGTTCATTTTAGAAAATTTTAACAATTGTATTTTCATTTCTAGAAACTTCATGTGAGGTTTTCTTCTGCCCATTTTGAAAGTTTCCTGTTATTTGCTCATTTTTCTGATCATATCTTTTATTTCCTCTGATATGTCACATACAATCATTCTATAATCTGGGTCTGACAATTCCAATATCTGCAGTCCTTGCAGGCTGAACATATCTACTAGTTCCTCTTTCTGCTGACTGTAATTCACAGTGGCTTGCCTTTAGTGTTCTAGTAATCTTTGTGAACTTGCTGATCTTATTTTGTGCTAATCCTTAAGGACATTCGAGGGGTTGCTTTTTCGCTTTTGCAGGAGTGTGTGAGTACACCTCTTGTACATTTTGGGTTAGAACAAGAGTGCCATGTTATGACTCTCCAACTGCTAGATGTTCCAAGGTTCATTATCCCCACAGCAGTGTAGCTAGAGGGACTCACCTCAGGGCAGCCTTACAGCCTCTCGGTGTCTTCTGGTCCTGCTGCCCTGGCTCCCAGCTGTTCCAGCTCTTCACTGCTCTGGCCTCAGCATCCTGCCTCTGCATCTTTACCTATGAGCCTCCTACCCTAGGTTTCCAGAGACTCCACCTCAGGGCACTGCCTCCGAAGTGCTAGTTTCTAGCACTCAAGAGCAGTTGCCAGCCACTCTGGGGCCCACATACACTAATTTGTTCTAGGCAGAGGAGGGTTTCTTGGAGACCTCACTTACATTTTAAGAGATATCAACTATCTCAAAGAGTATGTCCTACCCAAGATCTATTTGTTGCAATAAGAGGGTCCCTCAGAGCTCCTGGTCATTCATGACACTGAAAGCAGAGTTTCCACTTGCTCTTTAAAGTGTTTGCAAATTCTCCATCTTGTGAGTTCTTGTCTTTCACTACAGAAGCCATAAATGCAATGTCCCCAGTTTCTTGAGATTTATGGAATAGGCAAGTAATCTAGAGTTCTAGAAGCAAAGAAATCAAAGCTTCCTTTGAAGAGGAAGTCAGAAACACTCAGAAGCAAAAGCCATGTGGAATGTATTCTGATAAACAGGTGGCAGATAACTCCAGGTCTCAAAAATGACAGTGCAAGGGGTGTAGTGAGGGTATCTAAAGATCAAGGACAATAGTGTTGGAGGAACAAGATGGAAATCTACACTGGGACAGTTTTGTAAAATGTTTTAAACATCGTTTTTGAATATGTAGCTTTTATCTGGTTCTCTGGTCTTCCAAGAATTCTTAAGCAACCTAAATTTCTTTCATTGATGCCATTTTTACAACTGATTCCTGTTCTGTCCAACTAAGACCCCTTCAGATACAATAATGCAACATTTATTTATGATCTTCAGCTCTATCAATTATATAATGGAATAGTGGCATGTTCTCTCTGGGCACATCCTCCATCTTGAAGCCATTGGGAATTCTTTCTCAAGATGAGGAAGGGAGGGAAGGGCCTATTGGGCCACAGAAAACAGGAAGTTTCATTCGGAGAGTGAAATACATCTTGATAATATGACCTTCTATTTTCCTACTAAATTATTTGAAGAGTATCCTATGAAGATTATGATATTTAAAAATTTTCAATGATAATTATTTTGATGAAGTGAAAGAGTAAGCATGTAGACCAGAGGTCCTCAAACTACAGCCCGTGGGCCACATGCACCCTGTAGAGGACATTTATCTGGCCCACCGGGTGTTTTTGCTGCTGCTGCCTGTCCTACTTAGCAGTCTACTCATCCCAGGCCCACAGTGTGCATGTGTGCAATGTGCACCACACTCTCAAATGGCCCTCTAGTGATCTGAGGGACAGTGAACTGGCCCCCTGTTTAAAAAGTTTGAGGACCCCTGATATAGTAGACAAGTTGACTAGGTGAGACCAAGAAGTCAACTAGCTGTGACAACAAAGTCAAAAATTAATTTCCAGGATCTGGAATAAATTTCCACCTTAACTTCTAATGATAAAACATTAATTCCTTTTAACAATAAAATTTGGATTTGGTCAAATATCCAGTTTTTAAATAACTGATTGAGAATGCAAATGCAAATCCAAATAGTTATTTTCAAAATCATTGGGGTTATGTGTTTTCATTTTTCTTTTCTTTTACAAACTTGAAAGGGTCTTAGAAAGCATTTGATCAACCCCCGCCCCATCTTATTTTGCAGACATAGAATCTGGATTCACTTTAAATGACTGCCTCCAATGTCAACATCTAGAGCCTCAAAATATTTTTCAGTAATTCCACCAAACTTACATTTATTTTACTTCCACTTTGCAGCTGAACTGTCCCCACTTAAAAACAATTAATGTAAGCTATTAATAAAAAATTATCTTGCTATTTTTCAAGGAAACATGAAAAAAAGGAAGAAGCATACTTAAGCCAACCGGCTCTCTGCCAATTTGTTTGTCTTGCCTGATAATTTTCTCAGTTTTAGAAAAATATTTTGAATTACTTTAATTTAGATGGTTCCTTAGATTACTACCTATGTGCTTCTCCACTCTTTCATTTTTCAGAAGCCATTGAAAAGCAAGCTCACTGGGCCACCTGCACAACTAGAAAAGGGATTTGCATCTGTTGACAACTCTTGTGATCCTCCCAATCTCATAGGATTACTTGAGAAAAAGCTAAAAACTATTTGTTCTCTAAAACTTCAAAAAACCCAGAAACTATCTTGTGTAATAAACAAGATTTTATTAGATATTCAAAAGCCTTAGAATTTTACTGCTAAGCTTTTAAAAAGAATATTAAATGGTAAGACTTGATTTTTAAGTTACACCTACCTTTTCTGAGAGAGTGGTTATAGGTGTAATACAGCAAAATATTACAATTCTCTAATTTTGAACTTTGTATATTTCACCTAAAACAAAGAATGAGTTAAGTAAAATAATAAATGCATGTAAGGGTATAGTGACTCATGTTTAATTCTTTAAAGAGAATTATGTTTTAAGGCTATTTAGCACATTAGTTGATTAAAGGTGAGATTTTAAATTTTATCTGTGTTCTAAATATATATAACAAAATATCCCACCACAATAACTTTAACAAATTCTAATTTTTCTTTACACTTAGAAGTAATTACATACCTTTTCTTTTCTTTCTTTTTAATACTGGTGGCCTTCTCTTAAGAGTTATATATTACACAGATATCTATATATAATGAACTTTCTCAACAGTTAATTTTAAAACAAAATTATTCAAATCAAATTTTGTGTTCTCTTTTTAGCTTTCTCTTTTTGAAACTCTTCTTTTTATATTTGGAAGAAAGTCTCAGTTGGCTTCCAAACTGCCTTTCACACATATAACTTTTTACAGTACTAATAGAAAACAGTAATTGTGCAGATCCACAAAGACAATAAAACTGTGCTTCAGAAATTCCAAATACTAGAGAATTTTCTGTTTTCTATCCCTTAGACTTTCATTGAAGTAGAATTATTTTGTTATGTAAGAGCATCAATTTTGCCAAACTTCTTTCAATGGAAATAATATTATAGTTTATTGAGGACTTCTATTATTTTCCAGTAATTTTATAAGGTTCAGGGCTTCACATGAATTCAGTGGAATTGATTTTAAATAAAAATACTTTATACATAATTATAATGAAAAATTTTTGAAGAAGCAGGAAAATTTAAAGAATAAAATAAAATTATCCCATTTTTTTCCTCTCAGAAATAACCATCATTTGTGCTTGTTTTCCTTCTTATAATATAGGATCATATATATAGGTATATATGTATATACATTTTCCTTTTATACTATTAGGATTACATATATATTTCTGAATCTTTTTCTCAACATAGACTTTTCACATTTCTTCATTTCATTAAATGTTTATTGAAACATGATTTTAATGGCTGCAACTAACTCCAGAGTTTGGCTATTTCACAGTTTGGTTATCTTTCTATTGTTAGACATTTATGTTTTAAATTTTTGACTCAACTAATACTGTGATGGGTATTTTTGTCTGCTTTTCTTAATATTTTCTTGACATGAAATCAGTGAAGCAAAGCATATGAATCTTTTAAAGATTCTTAATGTATTGTCCAATTGCTGTTTAGAAAAGTTTACCTTGTAACAGAGCATGCTGCCACCAGAGTAGCTAAATGAAGTGAGGAGGTGAAACATTAAACTGAGATATCACAAATGTTCCTTCTTACTGTCAAGGAATGTCCTTGATATATTCCATGAATGGGCTGATTTAACCTTAAATGGAGAAATTAGCTTTCCCTGTACATCTTTCAAAAATAGTAAAGGTATTCATTTAGAAGAAAAATATTCCATTTCAACTGTAATTTAAGCTATATGAATACCTGGCATCATGAATCTTCACATTATTTTTTGTTGGTATTTCTATTTTTTTTTTTTTTTTTGTCTTAGCCAAGTATAGACTTCACACAACTTTAAGAGATCTTTTTTTCTCTGCATTTAGTAGTTGGAATATAGTGACACATGATACCAAAGGTCAATTAAAAAGTGTAAAATTGTGTCCAGATTCAAGTTCCAGCTTCTAAAATCTTATTTTGCTAAACCTACAGAGGTAGTTAATTACTAATAAATAACTGTGTTAGCAACAACTAGAGATAAACATATGATAACCTGACAAAGGAAACAGAGCTATTTTCTGTGGGATCTTTTCAGTAGGATCTTATAATCTGGTTCTGTAGGTTTTTAATACATTTTGCATAAGATGAAAACATGTACTTAGCAGTATTGACATCAGACTTCTGAAACACAGCTGCAGACATAGTATTGTTTATAATTTCAATGAAACCTAAAATACATTTCCTTTCTGCTAAGGAAGATGGTGAGTGACAACAGTGGGTTGGGTTTCACTCTTTAGCTTCTCTGATTTCTCTGGGTTCTTGAAGATTGCCAGATAAGCCTTGCGTGTGTGTGTGTGTGTGTGTGTGTGTGTGTGTGTGTGTGTGTGTCTGTGTGTGTGTGTGTGTGTGTGTCTGAGGAAGGAAAACAGGAATTCCTTTCGGAAGAGTGACAATCAATCTTAGTCAGTCTAACACTAGCTTAAGGCAGATGTTCTTAGCAGAAATTTGCTGAACTAGATTGTAAACGCTGACTGGTTGCCAGAAATCAGGCTCATGTTTCTTTTCACCTTAAGTTCAAAATGCTGATCTTGTTTAAGAAAAAAGGAACAATACCCAATTTCCTAATCTTCCTTTACTTCCTGACTCCCATCCTTTTATGAAGATGGAACAAATTTTCTTATTCTTATTATGCCTGAAGATGTTCATTTAGGTGAACTAGGTCTTCTTTAAATCTACAAAAAATGTCTAACCTCAGTGACTTGAATAACCTAATCAAAACTGTGAAAGTAAAGTATATGATAAAATCCACTAGGAAAATTTATGCAATACGGTATGTATTTAGTGCTGGTAGCTGGCATTCAAATTCCTTATAATAAAATCTCATAAAGACCATCCTTTCTCATTATGAATTTTGTTTCATATGAAATTTAGACCTTAAAATGAACAATTTTCTGGTGTGGGTACAGTTTGGTTTTTTGGTAAGTCTTTCTCTTTGAAAGAAATATTTTTCTACTACCCTTTTATCCCATGGAATTGAGGTTACTTTGTTATAAGAACATACAACCTTATGTGTAGTACATAGTTTGACTTTTACATAACTTTATGTAAAAATCATTAAAATTCATTTCCTAAAGCATGTATTTTTGATTTGCAGAAGGATTTAATGTACATATTCACAGCTCGAGCAATCATATACCTCCTTTTCTGCACAGGATAGGACCAAGCCTTGTGAAATTATGGTGCATTTTATTAAAACAAATTTGAATTTTATTTTTCTCCTATTGTTGAACCATCACATTCTTTGAAAATTTAAATTGTCATTTTATGCCTTAATATAAAAAGCTGCAAGAAAATGTTTTGCTTCCCATTTTAGCCATGAGAAAGATGATGCTATTTCCATCAGAGTACATAACGGTAAGGTTTTATAGAATATCTCAGGGCAGAATCTGAATGCAGCACTAACTTCTTCATAATTTTTTTTCAAACTTCTTTCACTAAATTGTAAACAAATTTGTACTCCTATGAGCAAATATGCTTCAGCTCTGTTGCTGTCCATCCTGAAGAAGTCAGTTAAATTTCAGGATTCCTGAAAGAGGAAAAACAGCAGAGTTGTCTCAATGATAGTATGTGAAAAGGATTATTTTTTAAAAATGCTTGGCAGAATTTCAGCCTTTACATTGCATTCTGAGGTATTGGACTCCATCAAAGGTAGCCAAATGTACTTTTCAGATGCTCTAAAGAAAGATGTGGGAATATATGAATAGTTTCAGAAATGGAAACGGTTTGCCTGTCTCACATTTTCCATGTGTTTTCTTCCCCCATGAGCCAGCAGTGGGGTCTATTGAGTTCCTACCGGAGGACTAAGACAGGGATGTATCTGTTATGGCTTGTAACCCCTGACTTTTCCTTCTGCATTTGGGTTACTGTGTGCCACTGTGAATATGGATAAAATTCCTTCCCAACCTTAGCTAAATATAAAGTCATACTTCTAGCAAGAAGATACTGAAAATTGTCCTTATCTCTCAGTATCCCACGCTTTTAATTCTACTGATGCAAAAAAGTATATTTCTCTGCTTTTCTGAATATTAAGTCAACTGTGCTTTGTAAATGTCAAAAATGTTAAACTTTAAAATTCCTTTATTACATGATTATATACAATATAAAGCATCCTTTACTGCTAAACACTCACAGATGACTCTCATTCTGTATCAACGTAAAACACACCTGAGTACATATCCAAAGCATGGTGTATCTTGCAAAAGTAGAAACTTGATAGATATTTGGTCCTTACATGAAAGTGAATGAATAAAAGAATCAATCAATCAAATAGCCAATCAATGAATTGCTATACCAATCACTTTCTTTTATTCCCCTTTGATAGCTAGTTGATTAAAACACAGAAAATGTGTTGTTTATGCTATTAGAAGAGGCTAAATAGTGAGGCTGAGGCTGGGAATGTGTGAAATATGGTTTTAAAGGGGATCTTCACATCTCATCAAGCTATCCTTGGAAATGTCCTTAAGTGACTCATAGAAAAATTTTAAGCACTGAAATTATATCAAAGAAAGAGAGGGTCTCACACTATGAAGCAGGAGGGGAGGAGACCCACTGCAGGAAGAGACTGCTGTCCCTCATGTGTTCATTGGGTGGAATGGACAACTGAATGCCCCATGTTATTTAAATTATTTTTCCATTTCAAAAAACAATTTTCTCCAAGCATGTACAACTGTGTTTGCAAGTTCAGCGTATGTACAAGAGCAGTCCACTGAATTCCTTTTTAGTTACAAGTATATATTTTCCATGATCTTCCATCATTGTTTCTTTACTCTTCTAGCTCTTACATGTGGAACTTTGCATTTTGGAATATAGTTTACCTCCAGTTACTTCTTTGGTTAATATTCTCTTTTCACTTAGGTCATAAATTCCTTGTAAGAAAAGCCCTTGCAATACGTTTCTGTATTGCCCAATGCTGGCCACTCAATAAAGTAGATTTTGCCCCAAAATGCTTTTATACAGGTAAATTAATCCTCAAATATTTGGGGGCATTTGCAAGAGGAAAAGATCTACTATTAAAGAAGAAAGTACAGGCCGGGCATGGTGGCTCACGCCTGTAATCCTAGCACTCTGGGAGGCCGAGGCTGGCGGATTGCTCAAGATCAGGAGTTCGAAACCAGCCTGAGCAAGAGTGAGACGCTGCCTCTACTATAAAATAGAAAGAAATTAATTGGCCGACTACTATATATAGAAAAAATTAGCCGGGCATGGTGCCGCATGCCTGTAGTCCCAGCTACTCAGGAGGCTCAGGCAGCAGGATTGCTTGAGCCCAGGAGTTTGAGGTTGCTGTGAGCTAGGCTGACACCAGGGCACTCAATCTAGCCTGGGCAACAAAGAGAGACTCTGTCTCAAAAAAAAAAAAAAAGAAGAAGAAGAAAGTACATTGTTTACCTTTTAAATACCTACTGCTTTATTTGGTATTACAGTATTCTTTTCTCTCTCTTTCCTGCTATCCCAGGAAACCCCATAGAAAACCCCAGTTTTAGAAATTCATTCATTCAAGAGATTTTTATTAAGTGGCTTATGTCAGGAACTGTGAAAAGCACTGGATCAGTGGACATAGCTAATTATTTTATATTTTTTCCAATGCATGTAATTGCTAAACATTATTAGAAAAGTATCCTTTTACTTCTTATTTTAGACTTACATGCAGTATTCATGGCAAACTAATTAGAGCCTACACAAGATTCAATCTATGTGCCTAAATCCCTATGGGAAAATCAGAGGTCATCTTCGCACCTTTGCTCACTGTGTGAGTGGTGGGGAGGAGAGGGTGGAAGTCGTTATGAGAAATCTACATCTACATGGGTGGAGAGTTGCCAAGTGCTCGACTGGGTTCCTGCAGAGGCCAAGGTGAGCAGGAAACAGGTTGCAGTAGTGACGCAGGGGAAGCCTGGTGGAGCCGCTAAACTCTCTCACTTGACACAGAGCTGCAGAATTAATGACCAATACCATCAAGAAAGAGTTTAAGACTTTAATGCTCTTATCAAGCCTAAGTAATTCTTTTTTCCAGAATTGAGTCTGCTTTTAATTAATAGAATCATCACCTGCTTTGATGGGCTAAGGATAGTATTGTCCAGGGAGAAATTGAAGGTGTTCTGGGCAAGTCAAGCCAACATAACTTTTTATTTTTTTTCTAGTGACCAGCATAGTTTGCCTCTATGAAGTATGATTTCCAGACATGAAAAAAAGGCCCACATCCACTCCTCAACAGCTTGCAAATGAAGAAATTCTCCTATCAGGCTACCCTATAAACCTGTATTTACCAAATCCATTTCTTGAAATTCTAATTTGAAATGCAAATATTCAGGGGTGTGTGGCTTCCTAGATCTGCTATCTTTGGGGCTGAAAGAAAATAGAATGGAGAGAAAATGGTAAACAAGGAGAAGAAAAAGGAAGGAGAGGTACATGAATAAAGGATGAATAGGGAAGGGGAGTTGGATAAAGGAAAATGAAGACAAATTCTGAATGCATCAGTTCATTAAGAAAATCTGTTCAAGACCAACTGAATCTGAAGCTATCAGAGATGGAATTAGCATCTTAACATCCTTGGGCATCTGTAAAATGTGAAATAGGTACATTTATCATTAATAAAACTGTGATCCAAGATTCCTTCAACATTAAAAATGTTGTAAGTATCATTAAGCAAAACGGCAGAGATGTATGTGAGAATTGAACTCTCATAAAAGGCAAAGACTTTTAAGAAAAATCAATTTTCTGTAAACATTGTGTCCACCAATCTGCTCACCCAGTCATTGTAATTAGCATGATTTAAACCAACTGACCCACACCTTTACCAGAACTTGGCGGTAATAATTGCTACAAGTTCTATGGTTTAATTTTCGCATTGAAGGATATGTAACACTAACTTGACCTTGATGTGTACGGGAGGTTTATTTTATTCGAGAATCCCAAATCATGGTATGTCATCCACTGTTGTTATTATTTTATTTTGTTAGCTTCAGTAAGCAAAATGAAGGATAAGAGAAATGAAGTGATTGCCAAGCTTACATTTACCTTCATTCATTCATTAATTTCTTCATTGATTTATTCAGTCAGTCATAAAATATCTGTTGAGTTTTATTTAGTTCACCGTGTGAGGTAAGGTGTTGCGAGTTTCATGAGGAGCAAATCTAGGCAGTGTTCCTCTTAAAATTTGCAGTTTGTAGCAGACAATTGCTATTAATCAAATAACTGTAAATATAAGTACTAATTTAGGAAGCATCTACAAGGGAATTTTGACCTCCATTGGCGATCTATTTAGGGGATCTATTTAGGGGATCATGTTGATTCTTATATTTCTGTGTCTGCATTGTGTCAAAAGATGGGGAGTTTTGTTTAGGAACTACAATCAATATTTATTTTATTTTTTAGAAAAGCATTTATATGTAAATAGGTATAAAAACCTGTATTATTATTTTAAGTAGTCCATTTATTTAGATATTTTTAATCAAAGCCAGGAACTCACCTATATTTATATCACTGATACAATGGGATAAATTGAATAAAACCAACAAATTCAGTTCATATTTGGGCATGACATTTTTTTCCCCTTTGGACACAGCTTACATTTCTGTGACTATATCAGAATGTTCTGAATGTCCTAATTATCACATAGCCACCGATAATTTAATTAATAACATAAGAAAATTCTATTTAATTTCACTTTTGAAATTTTGGGCTTCTTCTAAAGAATCTCTAGACCCTACTAGAAACATCTCCTACTTAAGGAGGTGGACTCTAAAGCAGAGAAGACTTGATATTGGAAATTGTGTTCCTTAAAATAAAAATCTGTGATCACTTTTACCTTTCTATGACATTCTGATGCCATTTATTCTTCCATTTGCTTTTGTTCTTTCTTGGTGCTAGGTGTGACTAATGTAATTCAGATGGGCCTGTAACCATGGAAACTATAAAAAGGCAGAAATATGAGTATATTCACTCGCAGCATCTAGCCCATCATCCATACCTGTCAGTTTCATGGTCACTGAAATATACTTTATGAGAAATATTAGAAACATAAAGTGAAAATACCTGTGATTGCTTTTGATTTTTATCAATGCTCTGCTTTTTAAAAAATAAAAAATAGGGGTATTTATGAATTATTAATGTCTCATGTTGTCTTGGGTTTCCTAAGAGGAAAGTGTCATGTTCAGAGATAAAGTGAGGTTTGTGACTTCAGTGAAAATGTTGAAGAACTGCACAAAACATATCTAATTAGTATATATTTGTTGAACTACTTATTCCTGGGACACATACTGTCTTAGGAATATTTAATTCAATAAACACTTTATATAAATTAAAACTCTGAAAAACCATTCATCCCTGTGTAAGAGATCATTACTTTAATGTCATTTGATAATAAAAAATTTGCTACCAGTCAGTCACTATGAGAAATTTTGTTTCATCTTTCATGGAAACAAAATGTGTACCTATCAGATAGGAAACATTTTGTTCTTATTTCATTTTAATTAGTTTCTCAATTCATGTTGGCTAATTACCTTTGCCTCCTTTCTAAATAAACTTTCTTCTGTTCATTGATAATTTATTTTATTCACTTTCCTATTCTCTTCTTCTTTAGTCCAAAATTCCTTTCATTTGCTTTGATTTCTGTTTCACAGAGTCACAAAATGTTGGAATTGGAAGGGTCTCATAGGTGACCCAATTCAGCACATACATTTTACAGCTGAGACAAAGAGCCCAGCCTCATGTTGAACAGCTATCTCATCATCTCCCCTTTGATCACAGACAACTCAAACATAAGATGTCCCAGAATGAACTCTTACATTTCCCCAAGCCTGCTCTTCCCACAGTGTTTCCAATAAAATAATTGTCAGAGCTTGCACTCAGTTGCTCAGGCCGAAAACCCTGAGGCCATCCATGACTCTTGTTTTTCCCTCTCAGCCTGACATTCAATCTACCAGCCAGTCTTAATTCATGTCTTAGCTCAAAGCATGAATGCCATCTTTAGAACGATGCTGCCACTGACTTCCACTGCACAACGCGCTCTCTCTCTCCACCATGACTTGTCTTTGTGGAGCTCTTTACGTTGTATATTGATTGCCTGAATCATTGTCCCCCACGTTATAATGTAAACTCCTTAAGGGCAGGGACTTTGCATACCTTGTTCCCCACTATATCCCATGTGGCAGGATAGTGCTGATGCACAGAATATGCCCAATAAATTATTCCTGAAAGATCCAACAATTCCATTAGCTGAGCCATGGAACAGTTGCATTACTTAGAAGCAAAGCTGGAAAGGGAACCTGAAAATTCTTTCTTTTCCAGTACTTTCCCCACTATAATAAGTTGCCACTCAATGTTCTCTTACTTTGCTATTACCCCTTTAACATTTTGTTCACAGTATAACTTTTTGCTTTCAAATTTAAAGAGCACTCATGTATTTTCATAGTTAATTTTATGAAGCCACATGGGTTGTTTATCCTTTCTGATTGCTGCTTTATTGTCACAAGATCTAATGAAATCATGCTTTTCTGTTCATTCTAAAGCTCATTGACATTCCCTTCTCCTAGATCTTAGAACCTTTATGGAACAAATAGTTCTTATATTGCAAACCAGTGTCCTGTATTCTGTAACCAGTCCACTGATATATTTTTTGATAGAACAGGTAAGTTATAACAAACCAGAGCTGTGTACCATCCGAGGCTTGGAGAGCTCTCCCAGGTGCATTCATGTTGTTGGCAGAATTCAGTATCTTTTGTTTGTAGGACAGAGGTCCCTGTCTCCTTGCTAGCTGTTGGCAAAGAACCACCCTCAGGTCCTAGAGGCCATTTTTCTCTGCAGGTGGTTTTCAACATAGCTGTTGTGGAATTTCAGGCCACCAGGAGTATACCTCTTTGACTTCTTCCTCTTCAACCAGCCACAGAAAACACTCTTAAGAGTTCAACTGATTATACCAGGCCCACCATGGCTATTTTCCCTTTTGCAATATAACATAATAATCTTAGAAGTAATATCTCATTATAGTCATAGGTATCACTCACACTCAAAAGGATTACACACAGCTCATACACCAGGGCATGGGACCCTTGAGCACCACCTTAGAATTCTGCCTCAGGCTTTACAATTTCCAATAGGAATCGAGTCAGAATTGCTGAGGGTAGACAGAGGAATGAATACGTCAATAGAAAGAATCAAAATTAAGGTACTGATTATATTCAAAACCTTGCTTCACTGGAGTGTTTTCCTTTTCATCAGTATCTCCAGCAAATGTATGAGTTGAAATGCTACTTGGGGTTAACAAAATATATCATATACCATGCTAATCAGTTTGGAAAATTTCTAAACTGGTGTTTGTTTATTTGTTTTTAATTGCATAATCTGTGGCATCTTTAATAAGAAGCATTTCCTCAACTTCTTTGACCAAGGAACTACTTTTCATGCCAGAGTGTTGGCTAACATTCAGTTGGCCTTCATCATGTGGTTATCTGATGGTTTGCTGCCAGGATTCTTCCTGATTGGTAAAGGTATTTTTTGTCTGATTATTAGGTGACTATCAGGAACCTAAATATTTTTTATATCATTCCTGCCCCAGAGCTGCAGTTCTCAATTCTGGCTTCAGGTTAGAATCACCTGTGAAAGCTTTTAGAAATAACTACTGCCTATCTTGCTAAGTCCCAATCTAGATACTGGGATATAGCTCTATGATATATACATAGCATGAAGCTATGCTTCATAGCATGAAGCTAGGCTTCTAGGAATATGTCTTAATGCTTCAAATATTTAGGAATAATAGCCATACCTATACTTGCTAAGGATATTCTATATATTAGACATTATGCTAAATGGTTTGAAGCAATGGCATTTTATTTACTCCTCACCATAATTCTATGGGTCAAGATTATTAGATATAGTTAAAGAATAGGTAATTAAAGATTCAAGGAGTTACTTGTCCACGGTCTCACAGTGGGGACAGTACTTAAAGCTAACTTGACCTGCATCCAAAACTTATGCATTTATTTAATCATTCTACTGCACTATTTAGTAAGTTGGACTTTTATCAAAAGAACATACTATAAAATCTGCAACAATTTTGAAAGAGCTCTTCTCTATCTGGGCCAATGGTTACATGATGACAGAGAAATAAAAGGACCTTGCCAGAATATTGACACTGTTGCTCATTGAAGCAGGAAATCTCAGCCTTGTTGAATTCAGAGCATGGAGCTAACTCAAGATAAAGAGAATGAACAGAATGTAGGCCAGGAGCTGAGCTTACCCAGTCTACATTGCCAACTGGTTAAAACATGTTTCTTTTTAACACCATGTTGAGCACGCATCATTTTATAGGTAAAACCCATTAGTGCCTTTCAGGGAGAGGTAGTTAGTCTATCGTCTGTAAAAGGGGTGTCTTTTAATTTCTGGCCATTCTGACTGACCTCAGCATGGCACATACTGATGGAGATTTGGAGTTTCACTCTTGGGCACCAAGATCCAGTAACATTCAAGGCATTCATGTTTATTGCATTTTTCACATGCCTTTTAAGAGACTAAATACCTACACACAGATGCCAGTTTCAGCTAGCTAAGGGTGAGACATTAGGTTAATATTTATGCTTTGAAAGTACCTTTCTTTCAGGCATCCTTCAGTGTGTCATACATACCCCATCTTATCAACACTTATACTGTCTCTAGGAGATGGAAAGTCTTGAGGCCTTCTGGTAGGTAATGATAATAAACCACACAAAGCATTTGAGGATGATGAATTATCACAGTAGACTGAGGAAAAAGAGGCCTGGACTCCAATCTCATTGTTTGCAATAATTCATTGTGTTCCCTTTAGGAAATATGTAGAATATAATTACCATTGCCCTCAACCTTGCAGAAATATGGTTAAAAAAATGAATTGAAAGTCATCTTGATTAACTTGAAAAATAGGTGTTCTTGATTCAATTCAAATCAACAGACATTTTATTACACATAAGGGCATGGTGAGGTTAGTAAAAATAAAAAAGAACCAATCTCTGTTCTCACAAAGCTCAAAATTTAGGTGAAATCAAGGTCAATAGTATAGTCTTGGGGAGAGTTTTATAAATACTATTTGAAAAATACAGGTACAAATGCTTTGGGGAGATAGTAGAGTTGATATCAGAGCTTTAAATCTAACTCCAACAGTTACTTGATGAGTAAACACTTTAATCTCAAGTGAGCCTCAAGTTTCATCAATCCATTGGCCATAATGGTATCAATTTTCAGGAACATAGTAAAGATAAACTAAAAAGCAAGCTAATGAATGTGAGTGTAGAAAGTTCTATATGATTGTTGGTTGTTGCTATTGTTATTAATCCCCTTGGGACCTTAAAGTGGAAGGCCCCAGGGAGGCTCCGGAGAAGAGGGGATACCAGAAAGATAGATGTCTTAATATCCCACTGATTGTTATTTGGTGTCTACTGAAATTCAGATGTGACTGGGCATTCTGTATGTTATCTGGCAACCGTAACTACTAGGAAGCCAACATTGGACAAGTGTCCCACCAGGAGTGTCAGCCAGGCTTGGTGCACTGGGGACTTCCCTGTTGTGCTTACCTTCCCACTTCTTCATACTTGGTACTCCAGCGTCATCAGGTCAGTTTCTTTTTTAACAGCATGTATTGCTGACTCATGCTTAGCTTGTGTTTCACTGTGGCTCCATAGCTCACAGGGCAGATAAGTAGGCAAGAATGCATTTCATCACTCTTTCAGAGAGAAGGAAAGAGAGCTGGGAATGTCCTTGGAAAGTAGCCTCCACAGCTACCTGGGTCATCAAAACATGCCGCATTCCAGAGGAATGACTACAACTGAGTGTGAGTTCCATCTGAACTTGTGGAAATCCCTCAGAAAGCATCTGACACCTTCAATCTAAACTCTGGGTAAACTAGCTGTTACCTTATTTGAATTATTTACAAGCACATTTTACTACTCTCTGAAACTCACAATTTCATTTGACTTTATGTTTATTTTTCCTCCCTAAATGGAAGTACCCTATCAGGAAGTTACCGTTTTTGTGTGTTTGTGTGATTTTTGTTTTAGTCGTGCTTGTTTTCATTCTCAAATGAAAGTGCTGTTCCAGCAATCCTTGTTTTGGGGGATGACAACCAGAAGCTGTGAAGGCTCTATATCTTTATATAGGAGTGAAGGGGCTTTGTGTCCAGGCAGCCATCTGTGGGAGGGGGGCTGGGAGCCAGATCTTGGAGCTGCCTACTGATGGCAAAGATTCTGTTTTTATTCATCTTGATTGTTACAGAGCAATAAAAATAACAAAGTTTCTTAAGGAGTTTTTATAAATACTGTATCTATGTGTGAGAAAATGACAATTGTCTCCATGAAAAAGTGTTTTTTTTTGTTTTTTTTAATATTGTTAAATTTGAGTCAGCATTGAGTGAGATCCTAACAGAGCATGAGGATGAAAGGTCCCTACACTTCTACAAAGTCAGCCTTTGATGCTTCCTTGAAGGAGAAGTGAAATGACTACAATATGTTGAGTAGCTCTTGCAAATAAATGGCTTCCAGATCACTTGATAATACTGTGTATTATCAAGTATTATTGCTCCAAATATTTGCTGCAAAGATCCTTAGGAAAATTCAAAGTAAGGGAACATTATCTTGAAGAAACTTTGACATGGCCTTAAAAATCACTCATTTCAGAACTCTGGGAAATTTCTGGAGATCCCGTGTTCTCAGGGAATTGTATTTGTTGAGTCCTGTAACAATGCCCTCAGAATTAAGTGTTTTCTTCCAGACACCAGCCTTGGCAGGGAAACGTATCTTAGAAGTGAACAGAATCCTTGCTTGTTCTTTTAAGGTGTTTTATTCTAGTTTCAACTAGATTGTGAGACCAGTTATTGAGGAACTTAGTCTGTAAAATGGCTCATAACAAAACTTATGTAGGTCAAGAACATTGTTAATGGCATACATGTTTTTCAATTTTCCTTTTCAAATCACTCAGGATTCTAGGGGCAGAGCAGTATGGTATCTTGAATACCAGAAAATCTTCTTCATATTTCACTAATGTGCACAATATGATTGGCTTACAACCCATAATGGACATTGGTTTATGCCTTTTAGGTAGTAGCCTAGTGACTTCACCCATATTAACTCTGTTAATATGAGGTATCACATTGAAGTAAAAAAAAAGTTTCATTTTTCAAATTCACTTCAGATGTTTTTTTGTTCAGGCATGGACAAACACACACACACACACACACACACACACACACACACACACACACACCCTTTTCTAAAAACAAAGTACTAATCAACAAAGGAAACTTTGAAAATGGAAACAAGTCTCCAGGGTTCTTGATTACTAGTTTGTTTTAACTTTGTTCCCTTAACACTTCGTTAAAAATAGGAACATTTACGTCTAACAATAATAATGTAGCTTTATCACTGGAAAAAAGTAGGAATCATAATTAGTCATATCAAAAACTGGTAGCTACTCTACCTCAGTAAATAAAAGACTAAGTAGATTCTTGAGTGTCCTTCTTCTGCACACCCTAGAAGATTATATGCCACTTAATAAACTTTTCTTCAGATACCTGCTAGGAAGGGATTTTCAAGCTTCTGCCTTAAGCTCTTTCCCTGGAAGGGAAGATGGCACATATGTAAGTAATCACAGCACAGCTCTGCGATGGAAGGGATGGGGCCAACATGCTCATTACGCAGGAATGGCAGAAACAGCACCACAAAACATTAGGAGCCCATAAAATGTTTCATTTTATTTTATTTTTTTTAAAAATGAGTATCATCATAAAATGAATATATAATAAAAAATACCAGTGTGGATTACTTGCATTTATACCTATGCAGTTATGAAATATAATTTTAATATTTTATTGTAAGGAGGCAAGACTAAAGTACCAAGAGCTCATGAATGCCATTCAGTGGACTGCAGAGGGTGCTGGGCTCAGAAGAAGGAGGCAGTTTATGGTAGGCAGGATAAGGAAAGTGTCAGTAGAGGAGGTGACATCTGAAGCAGGCTGTGACTACAGGTGGGTAGGCTCTTCCTTAGGATAGTGGGAAAAAGACTTTTCTGGCAGAAGAAAACTTAAAGACTTGGAACATATCATAGACTAACAGGTTCTTAGAAAATTGAGTGTGTGTCTTTTCAATTACTTTGAGGAAACTAATCAACATTATAAATCGGGGGATATGTGTATGTTGGTTGGTTAGTTTGCTTGTGATGATGTTTCAATTTTTTACATATTTCTCAATTCTGTCCTTCAATAACATATCAATATCCTTAATATAAAATCATTAACTCAGGGTCTGAGAAAATTTCAAACATATTAAGCAGGTACCTCCTTTGAGATGGCTGACTACAGATACAAAACAAACAAATCAATATGATATGAAAAAATATGATTCCCCCACCTTTTGGTTATTCCTTCTATTTGTTTACCTGATTTTCAATGAGATAAGGTTGTTTATATGACTTTAAAATTTTCTTCAAATTGAAGTAAAACTCACAATTTAAAGATAAGTTTTAAAAAAGATGACTGGCAATGAACAAATAAATAAATAAATAACAAATAAATAAAACATGACTGGCAAGAAAAGAAAGGGACTTCCCACCTTAAATCAGATAGATGTTGAGGCTCTTTTCAGAGCTTGTTTAAACACAACGTTCTATTTTACAAAAAATCTTGGACTAGACATTTAGCCAAAAATGTATTTCCTTTTATCTTTTGAATGAGGTACATCTCAATGGAAATTTAATGTGAATGTTTTAGGCCCATTAGCATTTTTTTCCAGCCATATCTATTATTCATATTGGATGCTGAGCAATCTTGACAAATAAGAAATAAAGTGCCTTTTACCTGTTTTGTTTTTATTGACAGCTGAGATAGCTCCATGCCTGAACACGAAAGTCTTTAGTAAGCTGGACTTCTAAGAATGTTACCTCTTTTTGTCCACTCCACATGCCTCAAGTCCTATATTGATTGCTATATGGTGGGTGTGCTGCCATAGGTCATGAGATGAAGAGAAGGAAGACAGACCACAGTGACCAATGTCTCTCTCACAGGCAAACAGGTTCAAATGAGTGTTTCAGTTTCTGGCTTATTCTTGAAGAGAGGTATGGGCTGGCAGGGGACAGAGCAGAGATATCTGCTAGAGGCCAAATATCATGACAATGGCTCCAGCTGGAGTCTGGCTACAGCCAGATGCCACAGGAAGCTCTGAAACGTGACTAGAATTGGTCCCACCTGGAGACAAACAGCAGTAGCCTTTGTGCTCCTGTATCCCACTGCATGTGGGCACCCCTAAGGAGTGGGGAGCTAATTTTGCTGGTTCACATTCATTCAAAGGCACTTCTCCAGACTAGGAGGCATCTGTCAACAATTAATAGACAATATACTCTCAACAGCTGAGGAAGGGCACACAGCTTTGTACAGATGAGCTGGTTGGGACCCCAACAATGTCCACTATGGAGAGATTCAAATGCCGTGCTGAAGAGTTTGACATTTCATTGTTCAGTACTAGAAATTTGTTAAAGGACATTTAGGCAGGGATTTGCCAGGTCCCAACATTATTCTGGAATAAATAATCTGGAGTGTTAGGAAGAATGGATTAGAAGAGTGAGCGACTAGAAGGATACTCATTTGTAGAAAATAATGATAATAATCTAATATTTATTGATCAATTATTATGAGCACTGCAATAAGTGCTTTATATAGGTTATCTCAGTTCCCAAAATTTATTCTCCAAAATTTTATCTTCCTTGTAGGAGAGGGAGATGAGGTTCTGAGAGGTAGGTAACTTGCTCAGGTTGCACGGCTTGTTTTCCTGACTTCCTGGTGGGCGGATCATAGTAATTGTGTATGGGGAGTGAGGCCATATGTATTAGTTTCCCAGGCCATATGTATTAGTGTGCTGCTGTAGCAAATCACCACAAATGTGTTATCTTAAAACAGTAGAAATGTATTCTCCCACAGTTCTGGAGGCTAGAAGTCTGAAATTGGTATCAAAGAGTGGAAATCAAGATGTCAGTAGGATCACGGTTTGCAGGACCAGAGGCTCTAAGGGAGAATTCATTCCTTCATTGGTGGCTGCCAGCGTTCTTTGCCTGTGGCCACATCACTCCAAAGTTCAAGCGCAGCATTGAACAATTTCCATTGTTCTTTCAAACCATTTAATACTGCCATCACACTAATGCTCTTTGAGGTATATAGGCCCTGTTTACAATCTTACCATTTCTCGCTTCCCAAATTCTCTTCTGCTGTATATATCTTTTCAGGATCTGCCTCCAACTCCCCCCAGGATGTCAATAGAGAAATTCCACCAGTGCATTCCATCCTATATCTTGCTATTGTGTTCATCTATCTCAATCACATGTTTATAGTTCCTTTAAAGCTTCCTTTTAACTTCACTGCTCTTCCTCATCATTTTCAAAACATCCTTCATCTTTTCAAAACATTTTTGCCTATTCCCTCTCCATTCCACATTCATGCCAGAGTGGATTCCAGTCTTTCAAGGGCTTCATCTTGTCTAATAAAAATCTCTGGCTGTACTTGGATCTCTATTTAGCTAGAACAACATGGCATGAATTAAGTGCATTCAAGGGTCTAAGCTCTGTGCTCAGTATAATAGGGACACAAGATGAATTATACACAGTTCTGGCACTGAGGAAGTTCATAGTCAACTCAGCAAGATAAGGGCACAAGTAATCACCTGGTGAGGTAGAGGATGTTCAGTATTCGAATGGAGGGCTTGGTTGTAAGAAATTTCATAGAATAAAGACATTACTTTAAAGAAGAAAGATCAGTGAAGTCTTAAATTAGAAGATGGCTTTTAGTTAGGTAGGATTTAAGTATTGAAAGAGAAGGAAAAAGATATTCCAAACTGAAGGATATAGTGAGGAGAGTTAAAAAGGAAGTACTTCAGTTTTGCTGGACCCCATGGTATGAAAGAGGAAAACACTGGAGAGTAGAACAGGTGAAGTTGCAGAAAGCATAACAGTTAAGGCTAAAGAATCTTTATATTCCTTGATAAGAAATGTGGAATCATTAAAGATTTTTGAAAATGGATGCCATTATTAAATGGAAATTAATTCAATAAACACTTACTATATGCCTGGTATGTGTAGGCACTGCCCCTAGTATGAGTGGATGTAACTCTATGACTGATTTTAATGAGCTCAATGTCAGTAGAGGAGATAAGCATATATATAATTAATATGTCTGGGTATGCTATTAATTATAGAGTTCTTAATAAAGGATAGTTCAAGCCTAAGGAAATCAGGAATTCTGAAGAAGCAAGCACTTCTTTCCAGAACTATATTTGGGACAGTAACATGAATAAAGGTGTTTAAAAGGCTTGGAAGGGTCATAGAATAGAGGCAGAGCAATAATTTTGGCTTTTATTAAACAGCAATCTAAGTGAGGAGTAATCATGACCTGATCTACAAGGTCAGGTGGCTTTGGAATGGCTGTGAGAGACACTGAAGAGGCGCAACTCATATGATTTGGCAACTACATAAATTGGAATGTGTGTGTGTGGGGGGGAGTTGATGGAGTTAATAAGATTTTTTTCCCTCTGGCTGCCTAGTTAAAGAGTAGTATCACTGAAAACGAGAAGCTTGAAGACTTATATTGATTGCAGATTGGTTTTGGATGTGAATTTTTTGAGTTTATAATGACACAGGATATCTAGATGGGCTGTTGAAATAGAGTACTGGAGTTTAGGAGATTAATCAAGGCTAGACATGCAGATTTTGAAGCTATCACTAGACAGAATTGTTTAAGGTTTTTTTAAAAAAATATGAACATGGAGAAAGAATAGAAATCATGGACAGATATTGGGAAATACATAAATTTATTGACCTGGAAGAGAAATCACAAAATAAGTTCAGTAAAAGACAGCCAGGAAGATAAAAGTTGAAGCCAGAGAGTACGCCATAGAGAAAGGAGTTTAGATATGGAGGTAATTGAAAGAGAAAGAGCAAGATCAAAGAGGTGGAGGATGAGCACAGGTTACTATATCTAGTTATTCTATGCTTTATAGTTACCTTTGAAACAATAGTTCCAGTAAGTTTTGAGATAGAGCTGTGTTTTGAGAAGTGTCTAAGTACCACTAGCTAGAGAACTAAATAAGACTACTTTCAAGATTTTGATGAGGAATGGACAGGAAAGGAAAAACTGGTAGCTTGGTTTACTTAGGAATAAAAATAATTAAAAGTAAGCAACCGGGCACTTAGAACATGCCAGACATTCTCTTAAGTGTATTATATGTGTTTGCTAATTTAAGGCTAATGATTCTATACTGCAGATTAGTTGAGTTCCTTCCATATTACTAATCATTCAGCTGAGTAGCAGAGAGGTCAAGTAATCTGCTAATTGCCAGAGTTGAGGCTCAAATCCAGGTACTACTGACTCCAAAGCTCATGTTCCTAACCACGATGAAAACTGTCAGTGTGTCTGTGAATTTAAGGGAAAAGATCAAAAAGGATTGACACAGATAAGGCAGGGAGGATAGTTCCAGAGGCAGCCAGGCATTTCAGTTTCATCCTGAGTGACAACACACCTCAGACACCCTTGCTCTTTTGACACTTTTCATGCCTGCTGTATGATCCTCTGATTTTTTATCACCCCAACTTTCTTGTTTTTCAATTCCTTTTTCTAATTTCATTTATAAAGTCAGTGAAGCATGTATCCCTAGTTTGCTTAGTTCTTTTAGTAATTAGCCTTAGCCGGTTCCTCTACTACCCAGAAATCTTTCCTGTTGTCTCTGTAAGTCACCTCATTGATTCTCACAACAGCCATTGAAAATCCCTATTTTCCAAACAGCAACAAGTTTCCTCTCTCCACCTTCTCTAGTAAACTCTGCACACTGTTACCAGATCAGTCTTGCTAGAGAAGGTCCCAATGACATCAGCACCCTCCTGAGAAACTTGAATGTTTCTTCACTGCCTACAAGATGTCTGTTCAAATTCCTCAGCATATTATTCAACACCCTCTCTTAAGTTTGATGTAAATCTTTTTATTTCTCCTAGTTACTACTTTCTTATATTCCAAACTAACTGGGATACTCATTATTTCTGAAAGACTGGCTGGTTTTTCCTTTCTTGATCTTTGATCTTGTCATTTCACCTATCTTCTTGCTCATCCTGTCTCTCATTTTCATTTACGGAAATGCTAACTCCCCTTCCATGCCACAGTCAAATGTGACCTCTTTCAGAAGCTTGATTATCCCAACAGGAAAACCACCTCTCATCTGAACTCAGAATAAAATGAGCAAAACACAGATTTTATCCCTACAGAACTTCCATACCCTTCCCTTTTCACCTGCTTGGGATAATTAGCTTGTTTCAAAGGATCACAGAGAAAGTGATAGAGGGGAACACATCTACTTCTAGCGCGCATGTGTCCCTGGGTATTTTGAAAGTATATTGCTGGCCTAATTTATTCCGGAATTACTTATGAAATTTAGCATGGTGACTTTCCCTTAGCAGACTCAATAATGATTTTTTGAGTGAATGAATGATGCTTGTAGCTACAGAATATCTTTTAGATATTGAGTTGCTTTTACATGCAGTTATGAACTAGATCAATACATAGTTGTTGCTTCTATTTTAATGTGCAGAGGAAACCTCAAAAATAAATTTTATCAGTATAGTAGTTTCTTCTGTAGTACATAGTAAGTTTTTCTATGATTGCTGCCAATTGCTTGTAGATAAAGAGTACTAGTTTGCATCACCATTCATATGATAATGAAGACACAAGTCATTATATAATGCCCATAAATAAAATGAAAATGATTCTGATAATGAGGAAAAAAAAGAAAAATTTGAAATCCAAACTCATAAAAGCATATGATGTCCTTTTCTGTCAAGGCTTATACATTTTGTGAATTCAGAAATAGTCATCTTTTGACTTGTAATTTTATGAACTGTAACAAAAAATGAATCTGAATGAAAATATAATAGTTCCAATTGAGTTTTTATCTCCCAAGGCCTTTCATTTCCAAAAGTAGATAATGTTGGTGTCTTACACAAATCAAATTGTACTTTGCTAATTTCATTCTGTTAAAGTGTGCATGTGATTTAATTTTGAATCAAAATTATTACATAATTATATTTGTTTTCAAAGTGTATATGGATGAGTTATATAAAAATTCCATGATGGTTTAATTTGTTTCCAGCAAACTATTTTTTCCCATGGTCTCTTTAGAGGAAATGAATTCAAATTGTTAAACTAATTAACATCAAACATCAACTAACTATAACCTAAAATTGGGTAATATTTGCTGCACTCAGCTTTTAGGAAAAAGAAGCAAATAACTAAATCATAAGTTGGAAATAATTTATCCTTCCTGCCCAGGCAACTTTCATGGTGTGTCTTGGATTAGGCACCAATTCAATGTTTACTGCTCTAATTCCTCCACCTTCAATCTTGTTTATCAATAAAAAAGTATTTATTGAAGGCCTTGGAGGTCATAAATCCATGTTGAAAAATTAATATTTGTAATAAACATTCTCAGATACTGCAAGGATCTCAAATAAACATTGAATTATGTTTAGTGCACTGTACTTAACAGAGGCAGAAATATGGATTGTGGCAACCATAAAAAAGCTCCACTCAGATCTCCTGCTTCAGGGAGCATAACTGACTAATGGCGCCAGCTGCTGTCCCTCTGCATGGAAGGTGATACAATACTTCCCATGACTGAGCTAGGCTGGGGTCCTGGTGCAGCCCAGTCCCTGTGATATGTAGATCTCTGATGGGCATCTTTGGCTCAGGCCTCCCCATTGTCCTCTCTGTGATGTAAAACTCTTCTGATCGTCTCTCCTGCCCAGGCCAAACTTTCATGGCAGTCTTATGGCTCTCCCATGGTCCCTGGCTCCCTCCCCTTTGTCTTCTACAGGCTCTTCCATAATCTCTTGCATATCTTTACCATCTTGGAATTTGCTTCACCAGAGACCTGAACTAACACCTGGATCATCATATGCTGAGGCTGTCAAACCCTTGCTACTGTAAGTGCCACAGAACTTTGACTTCACCTGAGAACTACTGCATAAGCATCTACATTTTAGCAAGGTATCTGCTAATTCTTATGCTCAGCAAGTTTGAAAAGCACTGCTCTCTAAAATAATGGGCCAATCCAAACAAGTCAACCATATAGATAAATCTCCTTATCTCTAGTCTCAATACTTCATAGGAATATATATAACTAGAACACCTATATAATCTGCTTAGCTAATGTTTTGTTACAATGAATATAAATAATAGCAGAAAAATCACAATACATTTTCTTGGCTTAGTGAAGTGAATCTACTACTCTCAACCTTAAGTTCTCAAAGATCAGATATGTACTTCACTTTGTTTCTTTGCTCTTAGTTTTATTTGCAGTTTCACCAACTAAATAATGATCATCTGCAGTTTATCCCTCAGCTGATCATGGGTTGGTCATCAGTATAATACTTTTGAGATTCCTGTATTTTCCAGAAATTCGGATAAGATGGAAGAAACTATCAGTTGCGTACATCAACATATAGCCTCTCTTCTCCTTAGGAGCAAAATCCAGATTTTTGGGCTGTTCACATTACCACTAACTAAAAAAACCCACAAAAACACAAACAAACTATATTTTGCAATGGCCCTGACTGCTAGTGTGGGTGTAAGTGGAAGTGTTGTGTGAGATTTCCAGGAAGCATTCTTAAAAGGGAGAGGCACAGGTTTCTTTCTCCTCTTCCTTCTTCCTGCTATCTGGAATGCAGCTACGATAGCTGAATTTGCAGCAGCCATCTTGGGCTATGAGGCAATGCGTGAAGGAGCAGCCAAACGGGAGGGAGGGACCTACGTTCCTCATGGCTTGGAACTGCCAGACCAGTCCTGGACCGCCTCCTTGGGAGTTCTTTAATGTGGAATGAAAAGAAATTTCTGTTGTTCTTAGACCACTACTACCTTGGGTTTTTCTATAATATGCTGCTTATTCTAACAGAAATCAGACAACTACTAGTGAGCATATACAACATGCATTAGGAAAATATCCATGGAAATTTTGTTAAGGAAAGATTAAAAAAACAAGTAGAGGGCAGTGCTATGGAATTTAGTGCTGTTTTTCTATAAAGTTTGTCTTGATTTAAGAAAAATAAATATGTTACAATTAACACATTGCTATAAAATGTCCAACAGCATAAACAGGAACATTCTTTTATTTACGATTGTGTGTGTGTGTATGTGCATGCTTTATTGAAAAATAACTCACGACAAAAGGAAACAATGACTGATATTCAGTTATTCATTTATTTTTCACTGATGTGATCATTAATGCAAACATTTTTATAAAGTGCCTGAGAATTGGAAGAATCATATGAAAAAGTTATTATCTTGAGGAGTTAATAAGCTAGTGGCAAAGACAAATGCATCAACAGATTATTAAAACTTTTTAAAAATGCAATGGCACTCAATGCAAGGACAGACATGTAGCCTTCGATGAGAGTTAAAGGGCACACAGGAATTAGCCAGGCAGACAGGATGGGTGGAGGGAACAATATCAATATAGGACAGAAGTCCTATGTGCAGGTAACTACAAGTAATTTTATATAACAGATGAAGCTGAAGGGATCGGCAAGGTTAAGTACTTTACGTGTCATTCTGCAGGAGACGAGGACTTCAAACCATGAGGATTAGGAGCTACTGAAACATTTTAAAGCTGTAAAGTGACCTGGTCAGATTTGTGTTTTATTTAAAATGTTCTGTTGCAGCATGGTGACTGTGGGCTTAAGGAAGATGGCATTAGAAGTGAGGAGACCAGTTGGAGAGGCTATTTCAATAGCCTCGTCAAAATACAATGATGGCCTGGATCCAGGGAGTGGTGACAGGGCTATGGAAATAGGGAATACAGACTGAAGACATATATGGCAAATGAATCATCAGGAGTCAGTGATCGATGGGCTGTGGAGTGAGGCACAGGGAGAGTTAACAACGAGTCCATGATTTCTGGGTTGAACTATGGATAGAGCAGGGTGCCACCAATTGTCAAAATCTCCAAATCTTCACATGCAACACAGAATTTGCACTTGAGTGCAGGTTCTGTAGCCAGACTTCCTGAGTTAAAAGCCCAAGTCTACCCCTTTTAACTATGAGCAAAGTGTTAAATCTCTCCATTTTTTTTAAAAAAAGATTGTTTTCATTTATAAAGTGTTTATTGCAAAATATACTACTTATGAGGATTCATTGGGTTAATTCATGCAGCAGTAATAAGAACAGTAGCTGGTATAGACAAAATGCTCTACAGATAGTGGTAATTATTATTATCACTGCAGTAACAATTCGTCTCATGCATCCAGAGTGCAACGATTAGCCACAATACCTACAGAATAAGAACAGAAGTCACTTGTGAATGGAATTCTGGGAAAAACCAACATTGAATGGATTTCAAGAAAGAGCTCATGCAAGATTTGAAGAAGAAAAGAATAGAGAAATCAGAGAAAAAACAGAGAAACTAAGTCTCTGTAAAGCAGAAACTAAGTCGCTGTAAGGCAAATTGTTGACCCTTAATGACACTTCCAATCTTGTTGGGTGACAAAGTATGTACATGTAAAAAGTAACTGAATATGTTAGGTGGGACATGACCACTGCCAAGTAGGTCCGGCAGGCAATGATACTCCAGGAATTTGGTACAGGGGAAGACCAGTGAGGACTTGCTTCTTAAAGAAAGAGAACATTTGGTGGGACTTTGAATTAGTAGGCTTCAAATAAGTAGAAAAGAGAGCGATCTTGGAACAGGCAGCAAAAACTGACTTAAGTAAAAGATGTGACATTTTCTAGGTAGAATGTTCTTTGAATAATCCAAAAACAATAGTGGAAGCAGAAGCCTAGAGTATTTTGGAAGATAACTAAAAGCTCTAGAGGCATTTGGAGGACATGGACACCAGAGCAGACGGTCAGGCTGAGCAGGGAAGTGTGCTTAGAAATGGCATTACCTGAGTGCTTCGATCCCCCACACTGAGTCACTCTAAAGGAAGTGACAGTCCCTGGAGAGTGACTGACAGCACAGGATATGGTCGCTTTTGGTCTGGGGTGCCTTTCACTGTGTCAGGAAGTCTGGGGAAGGATGACCATGTCCTATATCCTTGGCTCTCGTCAAGCAGCCATCCTGACTGAGGAAACTCCAAAGTGCAGTTGGGTTTTGTACCACTGAGCAATCTATCTTCATGCACACAGACCTTGCATGATTCCACGCTCTCCTTTTAGGCTACCATCACCAGCACAGACATGGATGCCAGGGGATGCGACAGACTGGCTGAAAGAGCAGACACATTAGAATGCTGCTGAGGAATCAGGTCTCCTTGAATCTAGTGACAGGTTTTCTTGCCTGTGAATTTTTGGTTTTTGTTGTTTTTCCATCAAAGGAATTTCAGATGACTATTTCCACTTTCAAAGCCAGGATTATAAATAACAAACAATAGATAAACACTCATATGAGCAAACAGCACGCTCTCTCTCCCTGCGTCAAGCCTCAGGCTGAGCATAAAGCTGTCGTCAGCTCCCTGGGTGGTTGAGCCAAACTTCAAGACCTGGAGGGAGGGGCAGGTGGGCAAGGACACAACTGTCATTTCTTTCTGGCGTGCTGGCTTCTGAGACAGATGTTTGGGATGGGAGTAAATGAGCATTTAGGAGAAAGGACTTGTACCCAGAAAGAATTATTAGTATTGTGTTGGTGACACATCTGGGCAAAGGAGGCAGTCAGTTTCCTTGTTTTCCATTATTATGTGGGGTTGAGAATTTACTGTGTGTAGAATAAAGGGGCAGTAGCAGGGGAAAGCTGCCAGGACATGAGGTCTTTTAGAAGCTCTTTCTTTTGAAACAATTGTTGACATCGGTTTTGAATGCAAAATGTCTAAATTGTAATCCTAGTGATAAGCACTGTGTATAACTTCAGGGCATATGCCTCCTTGTACACATGTGGAGAACAAGGTTACTGGAAAAAGAGATGCAATTTTCCCATCCAAGATGGCTCATTTATTTTGATAGCTGCAAACGCACAAAAGAGAATGGGCATAGCCTTTGGTTGCAGGTGTTCTTCAGGGAGTGCAGATTGGCGGGGGCTAGATGGTGAAAAACCTGTAGACTTCCTCTCCAAATAGAAGCTGGGAAATCATCCAACACGTCCCACTTTCCTGAGAGGAAGCAAGATGTGGGGACAGGAAGGCTGTGTCAATAAAGCACTATAGCAAAGCCTTTTGCGATTGTTTTCGCATCATAAATATTCTGCAGCCAAGTTTATGAAATTTTGATTCTGAACAATTGCAATTTGCTGACATTCTTCAACAAAATCGAAAAGGAACTGAGCTTGTGGTTCTTTCCCGTGGAATCCTCTGTAAAACAACACAGAAAGGAAACCTCAGTACGGGAGCCACCCTCGTCAAACCTCGAGCGCTAATTAGGACATGGAAGATTGCACTTCCGCATCACAACCTGCCCAGAAAGCGGAGGATGTGTGCTTCTCAGGAGGGGTTTCCTGCTTGGGCCAGAAGCACTGGTTTCTGGGATACTACTGACCTTGACTTCAGAAATAATCCATTCCATGATTCTGGAACTGCTTTCCCAAATTCCTCCCCAGTGCTGCCAACAGACTCTAAGACACTCACTTTCGTCGTCACCTTCACCTGCTGCCCCAAACAGTCTCTCATTTCTGACATTCAATTCTTTTGGGTGATGATGACTCAGTGAAACTAAACACAGTCCTTCCCAACTGAGTCAGCCTCTCCCCTTCTTCCTCTGATTGTCATGGTCCAAACATCCCTCACCTCCGCACTCCGCTCTAGCAGCAGCTGCTGCTGGGTGACCGCAGTCAGAATGGGGCAGAGAGGACTATTCTGTCTCTCACTTCTCCTGCTCCTTCACTCTGTGGCCAGGACTAAGAAGGGAGATAGGTCAGGTTTCAACAAGACTCCCTGTCTGGGGAGTGAATCTATAGTGACAGTACCTGAATCACTTTGACAAAACCCCTGAACCATAGTGTGGTCTCCATAGTAGGTTAGTTTGTTTAAGGATCATGAATTTACATGTCTTATTGAACTGGATGGGGGGAAGCTTTGGGTCCTAGGAGCGTTATGGAAAGGCAGTTGGATGGCAGTCCGTGGTGTTAGGCAAAGCTGCAGAAGGAACATACCAGGTGGCAAAGTGAGAGGACAGCTGGTGAAATGGTTTTGGACAAAGCTTTCCCCTTGAGCAAGACCAGAACCTTGTAGAACTGCCACCTATTTCATTTTCTCCCAGTTCTTCATCTATTAAACAAATCTCTATTGCACACCAACTTTGTGCCAGGCACAGTTCTAGGTAATTTCAGATAAGAAAGGATTACCAGAATAGAGCCTGTATGCTCAATACCTATTTATGAAGTACATAGGGCCCTGTTTTCCAGGAATAGCTCTGGTTTACTCCTACTCTTTTGCATAATTATTAGGATTTCACCCTTCCACTCAAAATTTTCTTGATATGGTCAATAATTTATATGACCATCCTAACTCTTACATGCCTAGAGGTCTGTGAGGCACTGAGCCTATAATAAGAGCTGATTTTCAGGAAACGTACCATTTTGAAAGGTAAATACGCACAGAAACAAAATGATCGCTATTCAAAAAGTGCTCAGAAATACATATAATTGCCGAGAGAACTTGCCTAGGTCTTGAAAAGATAAGACAAAGAAAATGGAGAGAGGGTATGAAAACAGATCAGAATTAATCACTATTTTTTTCTTAACTAGAGTAGACAGAAGAAACAGTATGTGCGCCAGGGAAATCTGAGTTTGCTAGAAGGAAAGCATATAGCTAATAGAAATATATTTTAATATGTACTTTTAAATATCTTTTTTCATTTTTCACACCCTGAAACCCATATTCACTACACACACACACACACACACACACACACACACGCACACACACACCACACACACACACAGAGTCACACAACTGAAGAATGGAACATATAGGATTATGTGCACAGGTATACATGTAGACTTTCCGTATACATGTTCCATTCTTTAGCTGTGTGATAATTTAAGGTGAGAGATACTTTACGCAAGAGAGACTGAGAGAGTATAAACTTCTCCTAAGTGCTTTCTGAACTTTTTTCCTTATTTTGGTTTTTCTCTTGCCTTTTTCTTCATGACTTTTTACTTTCCTTCTAGGAGAGAATTCTGGTTTCTTCTCTTCTTAGAAACAGCGAAACCACAGTAGCCAGCCCCCTTGATGATAGAGGGGGCTTTTTATTGCCTTCCGGACAATGTGGAGGACTTGACGTGCAACATTTGAGGGCCTGTCCTCTAAAAACTTTCCTATCATCTGTCACACACTGCTAGCTAGATATTGACTTGGGCTTACTTGGTGGCGGGGGCAAAATCAATCTGACTGTGTCAAGAATTGAGATTTAGGGGATATTTGTTACAACAGCTAGTTCTAACATTTTAAATGATACGCTTTCTCTCCCTGCTTATCTTTTCTGATGAAGGTCTGTAAAAGCCTGCAAAGGTGAATGAGGATAGTTATTCTAGTTTTCCTCCCTTACATCCTTTCTTACTTGAGAACTGGAGTAGGTGGATGAAGAAGATTTAGATTTTAGTTTTCTTTTGCTTTGTTTTTCAATTTTTAATTTCAGTGTGGCCTATTAGAAGATTAAAAATGTATGTCTTCACAGGTGGGTCAGGATGACTCCTCAGCTTATCTGATCATTCTGTCACTCCAATTCTTCTTCCAACATTTATTGGAGAGAAGAAAAACACATTATGTAAAGATACCAATTTTTACTCCTTCTAATGTTACTCAATTTTTATGAGCACATGGAAAGAGCAATGAATTGGAATCTGCTTCCTGTCCTCTCTAACTAACTGGGTACAATATTGGGGGAAACTCCATAGTTTGGCTCAAGGTGACCGCTCAACCTCACTGTCCACCTCACCTCTTCCCCATTATTTTTTCTACTTTCTGCTCAATTACACACACCCCTACTAAAGGCTTATTCTCTGCTTTGAGGAAGAAGCCAGAATATGTTCATTGATTAAACAAACTTTGAGCCTCAGGAACCAAAAGATTCTAGGGATCCAGAGAGAAATAAAACAGAGAGCTTCCCTTAAAGAGCTTGACATCTGGTGGTAGAGAGGAACATGTCATCAGAAAATCACAAAAGCAGCTATGAGCGAAATGTGTGAACACCTCGTAATAGAGAAGACAAGACTAACTTTACCCAGAGTTATCAGAAAAGGCTGCACTTGGCATTTCAGTTGGGTTTCACAGTAGAAGGCTTTGTTGGGTGTAGCAGGGACATGAAGGCATACCAGGCATATGACACTGTAAATTTAAAGGAAAAAATTAAGAACAGGCGTGCCATATACAGATAACGATGAAGAATTCATTATTGTCAGAGCATTACATTTGTAGAAATTGAAGAACTGTGTGAGTTTAGACTAAGCAGACTTTGGGAAGCAGCTTAAGGGGTTCAGGCTTTATTGGGGAGGCAGGTCTTCACACAGACCAGCTGTCATGATAAACACATGATTTTGTTTATAGTCTTTTTATGGTTGACACCATTTTATCATTTAAGCAATGTGTGTCTAAGGCTTTCCATGGTCTCTTTGAAGCTTTCTTAGCTATGATTTCATGTTTGGTGAGTCAGAGGGAGCGAGCAGGATCAGGAAGTGCTGAACAATGGGACTGGGAAGAACCGTTCTCACAGGTTGAAGGCAGCTGATAAGGTCAGAGGGTGGGGTCTCCCAATGCCAGAGCCACAGTGCTGGCAGGTCTCAGACACAGAACATCTGCTGCTCCCCTTTCTACTGTCTTCTGAACCTGTATCGGTTTCAACGCCACATGCATGGTGGGTGTGCAACATATATTTATTTTTGACTACTACACTGACCTTCTTCAAAATCCTTACAGAGAGAATAAGGACAAGCTGTAATCTTCGCTGTTAGGACACCACCAACTAAAATATATTATCATAGATACATATACGTATGTGCAACTTTTAGAGACATAACAGGTACTTTCTTGTGAAGTAATGCACTTTGTTCTATAAATTTTGGAAATACATAATAATGGACCTAGAATAGTAGAGCTGGAAGATAGCTGAGACTTCACCTAACTCCTTACTTTTATGATGATGGAATGGAGGCCCAGAGATGTTCGGCTTATTAGAGCTCTAATAAGATTTTAATCTAAATGAAACCCATTTGGGTTAATCTATTTCTATTTCCAATAAAATCTCAGATTCCTATAACCACACAGTTTTGACTTTCCCTCTAAAATACTGTCAATAAGGATTCTTCTTGGTTTGTTATAATTTTTGTCAGTTAAGTTTTCCCACTAGACTGCATGTACATGAAGGCAAGACATTTTGATCTTCTGAATGGTGTGTGGCACATGGTACGTGTTCAAAAATTCTTGTCAAATGATATTTTGCTATGTCTTCCCCTATTCCTACAAAATTTTAATACTTCCATTAGATAAACTTTAGGGATTTTCTTGGAGCATATTATTGAAGGCAGAAAGAAAACCACGACTATGTCATAACACTATCAAATACCACTTTAAAAACAATCCTTTAGCATTTTCTGGAATAAAATACCCAGTGAATTATTCAGATAGAAACTTCTGGTCTGCTGGTCTATATTGATTCCTTTGAGCTTTGTCATGACTTTATGATGGTTGTTAGTTACTTGCATCACAGAAAAGATTGTGGTGATCAGAGAAAGCTGCATGTGGACTTGCTTTCCATCCTGAATGTCCAGATCCTTTGATGCTGAACCTGGGATGAAAACAGTTCTGTTAAACAAACTGGGCCCTTGGGCCTTGTATGGAATGAAAGGATCATATCCTTGTGGTCCATTTAAAACCCCTGAGCCAGTGAGTCTCAGCCAGTGAAGGAGGTACACTGTTTGGGAACCATGTCAAATGGGGTGGCATGTAATTTGAAAAATTTTATTAAAATATAATATAAAACCTACCTATTGAGTTTTTCACAATACAAAGAACAGAAAGTCAAGCTTAAGAGAAAGTTGGCTGGTTGAGAGAGGCAAAGAATAGACTAGATGGAGAGGGTAAGGAGTGTGCAACAAACAGTATGTGATCCACTAAAGTTTGAGGCAGGAACCAGCTCCCGGGCTCAGGAGGGATCAGAACTCTCAACGCTATGGTAAGTCTGGTTAGTACCACCCAGCTACTGCTCACTGCTATTTATAACAGGTTCAGCTGGAGAATGTGATCTATCTTCAAGGATAAGATCAGATGGCTCAGGAAATGGCTGTCAAATTGTTTACTTTCTCATGACCTTTCCTCCCAAGTCACCCAGCAGGTGCTTTCAGAAGAGTTAGCCCCAGAGGAGAAAATCCCAGGAACAATAACAACAGTTGGAGATGATTTTCTCAGTTGATAATCCTGGAACACAACCCTGTGGAAGGATTCAGAATAAACACCTTCATGTCCAAGAAACAATGCGTATTACTTGCTGATCACAGCCTTTGTTTCAGCCCTGTACAAGGAACTTGTAAAGCCAAACTCTTGCTCAGTTTTCCAGATTCTCAGGGCTCAGCGATTGCAACTCAAATACAATAGAAACAAGGTTTTAGGTGAGACACATCCATCAAAATAACCTTTGTAATTGCACATCCTGCAGAAATAACTGGGAAGGTAGATTCAGCCCTTATAAGAGAGCAAAATAGAAAGCAAGGCATCGTTTGGGAACCAAACTTTAAGACCACTGTTGGGTGGAGTGGTGGGTGGTTGAGGGTGGGAAAAGGGTGACTTTCTATTCATAAACCTAATTTTTGATTAGTACTCCCACACTGATTTGCATCATTTCTATTAATCATATCACTTTTTCAGTAAATAATGTAATATCTTGACAAAAAACAAAGCCAGCTGTAAACAAACACTTGGTAAACAGCATAATGTAATCAGGTTCCACCTGTAGTTTACAGAATGTTTTGAATTTTACTTAGGGGTAGGGCCAAACTGCTTCTTTGGTGGGAACTGTTTATGTAATAATAATATCAGCTATTATTTACAAAGTTCACACTTTGCGCCAGGCATTATGTTAAGCATGTTGACTTATCTCATTAAAGTCTCATAACAAACCTATGAGGAAGGAAATATTATTATCCCAATTTTGCCAGTGAGGAAACAAGCTTAGAGAAGTGATATAACTTGCTCAATATGAGGGAGATGGTAAGTGGCTTGGGATGGTGGTGTGAAAGGCAGGTTGGTGGGAGGAGCCGCAGGGTTCAAACCCAAATAGACTTCACTAAACTTGCTACTCTTGGCTTTCATCCTTCTTAAAGGCAGTAATCCCTGGGAGACATAAACCTCTAAGCTGTCACTAGCTTAGTGTGAATGAGTTGCAAATCCCTTTCTGAAAGTTATAAAAAGCAAAAAGGATCAAGAAAGTGAGGAAAGATACAGAGTAGAGGGAGAAAACAAGGCCTGGAGTTGAGAACGAGGTTGGCGGTAAGAGAGGGCATACTCCTCGGGTGGGGTTTGTCAAAGGCAAACTGCTAGCTTTGTAATTTTGTTCAAGGCCAATTCTTAGTTTATGACTTTCTGAATTCATCTTTTGGTTTCCTGGAACCCTAAACAAGTCAGATAAAATAGAGTTACTACAGTATGTTTAAGATTGTATCTGATTTATTTGCTTTTAGTAATCATCAGTTTTATCACCTAAAAAAATTGCCTATTTTAAAAGTGTGTCGCTGGTAAGAATTTGCAGAGGCATTGTTGGTGACTTGACTGAGGGCTAATTTGATGCATTCACATTGGGGAAATTTGTTCTCAGAATTCTATAATGCAAATGTAGGCATACCACTAGTGGTGACATTTGATATGGCCTTAGGTAGTATCTGACAAACATTACAAAACAATTTGTGATGTATTTTATTTCTACCATTATAACTATGGCAAGCAATCTACATTTATCAAGTTTTCTTTTAAAATAAATTTATTTCAGTTAAAACGCCAAATCAATAGTAGCTAAAAATATTAAGTAAATACTAGCAGAAGTGGTTTGCAACTATGGCAAGCAAAATGAAGGTGATATGTACTGAGTTCATAAAAAGTGATTATTAAATCCTGCTGAATTCAATGTGGCTCACTCTGATCTATGTATTTTCTGAATACCTTAAATATTGTCATTGATAAAATTCTCTTCTAAGGAAGACTAATCTTTATTTTCAATGACTCAGATGTATCATACCAAACTTATAATTTGAGAATAAAATAGTACATTAGCTATTGGCCTTATTTTTACTTATGTTTATTTAGCTTTTGCATATTATGTAAGCATAAGCTAAAAGAAGCCAAATAAGTATGTCATGCCTGTTAATAAGAATAAGAATATTATAAATATCTATATCCATTTAATTCTTTACAATCCTACCTCCAGGAGATTTGGGGCAGTAGATTTTCTCAGGGGATTATTAAGTTTCTATTATTCAATATGAAGACAGCTGCTTCTGAACTAGTACTTTTTAGTAGTTTAGGATAATGTATCATCCTAAAGCATAAAGGCATAACATCCAGCTTAACTAGCCCCTGTACAAACTCTTCAATTTACAGAGATGGAAACTGAGTCCAGAAACATACCCAAAGACATACAGCTTATTCAGCAGCTTATTAGCCATGCAATGAGTATTTAATCAGAATGATCATATTGTTAAAATAGAATTCTTTTATTTTGTTGATGCATCTGCTAAAAAATAAACATGGTGAAAAAATATATAGCCTTTAGAGTTCAGCAGACTCTTCTTTCTTGTATGTTTTATATAATCTTTCCATGCTTCAGTTGTCTTACCTCTAAAAGGATTAGAAAAGCATCATAGAGTTGAAGAGACAATTGGATGAGTTGACATGAATATATAAAGCTCAGAGCACAGTTCCTCTTAAGAAGTTAGGTCTGTTTCCTCTCCACTTTTAGAGTATATTTAAGAAAAGATTATTTTAAAGGTTAAGAAAAGGATAAAAAGAATAGTGTAAGTGACTTTCTTTCTCATTGGCAGTTAAAACATTATAGATGGAGGCAACTTAACTAGGAAAATATGATTAAATTTCATATATAAACATTTTCTATAGTTATAATTGATATGTATGCATTATTTAGTTGTTACTTTTTACACATAAAATGACCTTATATATTTCCATGTTGCCACCTCGCCACATTTTTCTTGCATTTGTCATTTCCGGAGTCCTGTCACATTGATGTGCCATAGTGTGAGGAGTTATTCTCTTATTACTGTTGTACTTTAAGGTGTATTATTCCAGGTTTTCCTAGTTTATTCAAAAAGCATATGGTGCACCCATACAGAATTGGCACTTTACCAGATGAAAAGATGCACGTAAGACTCGTTCTTTGACCTTGAGGTTCTCACAATCTAGTAGTTGAGGGAAATACACAAAGAAGTATGATGCAACATGTTCAATGCTTTAACAAAGAAGCTCAGGAATCACCGAGAACAAAGAGAAGAGACAATTTCCTCCAGGAACATATTTGTACAAATGACTTTGTTTAAGGAGTTGGGAATTTCCTGAAGGGAGAATATGCATCAAAGAATGTGAGCGGCTCATAGGGCTAATTTTGCACATTGCCATATCACTCTAAGAAATGACAAATGAACCCTTTTGCAATACTTTAGCAACCTCACATGGACAAGGTTCCCACTAGTTCACAACTGAGTCTTCAAGTCCTCACTATGGAGTGTTTTCTGACTACCCAGGAGAATTGGCTGCACCCTCTTCAATCACACTGAATACAATGTGTGCTTCCTCCTTATCACCCCTAACGCTTAGGCACCTAGGTGTTGAATGTATCCCTGTCCCTGTTAGGTAACAGGCCCCCAGGGATAGAGACAATGCCTGATTCACTCCTAGATCTTCAGTGATTAGGGTACTACTTGGACCATCCTTGGTACCCACTAAGAATTCTTTAATGGAAAGAAAATTTCCAAGGTCAGTGTGCACACTGTGGTACCTTAAAATGGTTTTACCATTCATAGGATAATTATCTTATCTTTATGTCCTAACATTTTTTTTTTACTTTCAACATACTTAATGTATTAATGTCAAGCTTCTTTTAAATACATGTGCCCTGTTCAGTGTTGTGCTAGCTCTTGGTTGTCAGCTATTAAATTCTTCTAATATGCTCAGTCTATTTCTCCTACCTTCATTCCATCAGTAGAGTTTGCTTTTTAAGTTAACAGGGTTCAGTTTTGATCACCATTGCATTTTAACACATTTAACATCGAATAAGGCAATGTCTGACATTTGGAGAACCCATATTACCATGTTCCCTGAAATAAAAAGAAAAAAAAAGTAAGAGGTTGGAAAGTTTAGGTTTAAAGAAGGTAGGAACAGAAGGATGTAGAAAACAGAAGGTAGAAAACAGAAGTAAGGCAAAAGTGCAGAGAAAAAATAGGACATTAACTCCAACTTTAGAAAGTAATCGCACATGATGAAAAATATATTTAGTTTTGACTTAATGCTCTTTACCTACATTTTCATAAGAGTTTGAATTTTCCTTAAGGAAAGACAATCAAGCTATTATTTAACTGGAACTATTTTAAAAAAATCTATGTTTAAGAGAGGACAGGGAAAAAGCTATTCTGAAAAATAGGAAAATCATGGCAGATTTCTGTGTGTTATTTGTGAATTGTCAAACATATAAAACGAAAGTCTAGTCTTCATTAAAATGGAGAAAAGAGCATATGATACAGCATTAGGAGGCAGAGTTGTTATCCTAGAAACATTTCCTTTTTAAATTGTGAAACTAACAAGCCCAAAAGACTAACATGCCAAAGACAATGTCCTAAATCTGAAGATTGACAGTTTGTAAAGCCCTGCATTATATATTTAGCCACAAGGCCATCAATTTCCAGATGACATCAGCAGGAGGTTTGCATATTTCAGCTGAGACTGACAAACATGAACTTACGTGACAATAACAGGGACAAACATGAGGAAGTTTGAGGAACTGCACACCTAGGAGTAGAGTGGTTGTGAAGGACAGCTGAGAAGTCCAGGCCTTAGCCTAAGAGAGACAAAGACACGCGCAACCCAATTTGCAAACATTTCAGTTATCCCTAGTGATATGGCTATAGGTTTTGGAAAAAAGCAGAAAAAAATTAACAATAAAAATGTGCTTTTAAAATAATTTCCATTGGATTTGTGTGCTGAAATTTTTGTGGTTTGCATAACTCAGGGATTAATACTTCTTTAACTCAAGGATTAATACTTCTTTACAAAGTATTTCTAACTATGGCACCGTGAGAATATTGAGGCTGGTTTTCATGATATGACGCAGAGTTATTTAAGGGACATTTTATAGAGAGAACTTGTAGCCTAGTTGAGAAAGAAAACTTTTATCTGTTTCTGTATACAGTGTCAACTGGCTTGCAAGAGTTCATCCTGATTTGACAGAGTTTTTTGCGTTTTGTTTTTGCTTGTTTGCTTGTTTGACTTTTGGTCATTACTTGTTATTTGTTTCTATGCAATTATTTTTTAGTTTCATTGAAATGAAGCGCTTAGTTAACTAAAATTTTATTTGGCTCTCTACATTTAGGAAAAGTGCAGATGACAAGAACACAAATATCACATTTTTCTACCTCAACACTACTGGCGTTCTGGGCTAGGTAATTTGCTGCTGTGGGTGCTGTCCCTATGCATTGTAGGATGTTTAACAACATCCCTAGCCTCTACCAACTGGATGCCAGGAGCACCCCTCACCAATTTGTGACAATAAAAAAATGTCTCTAGGCATTACTGATGTCCCTCGGGGGCCAAAATATCCTTGATCAAAACCCACTAATTTAGGTCACATAATTAAAATTATAAGAATTAATGGAAATTTATAGAGAGGGACATAAAATAAAAGTAATATAGCTTCACAAAAATGAAGTAAAAAAAATCTTACAGGCAATTTTCTTTCATGTGTATGCCTTCAACCCCAGTTTCTAGAATTGGACCATTCTTGTCAATGTTCACATGAGTGTCTCTGAAGTCTTTGGCACATTAATATCTGCTCAAATATTTTCCCTTTCTCAAAATCCTCAGATGTTTCTCATTACACTCAAAATAAAATCCTCCCTGTGGTCAAACTTGTTCCTACTCTGGGTGTTTGCTGTTGTTATGATTACCTCTGCTGGGAGCATTTACAGGGCATGCCCCACACCTTCATCTTTGCAGGCTTTGCTTCCTCACTTTAAGATGTATGCTTACATCTCTCCCCATCAGAAAGACCTCCCACTTGGAGGAGCAGCTCTGTATGGGTGTGAAGCACAGTCACGGTGGCATTTGCTTAGCAGGGTAGCTGCACTAAAGTCTGCCAGATCCGAAAGTATCACCAGGGAATTTGTTACTGGACACAGAGAGAAAAGAGTCTGTGTGCTGTGGCCAAGCATGCCCTGTGATGGCAGCTGCTATGAAGGATCTGAGCCACAGAGCAAGGGTCCCTTGCATGTTTCTAAGGTTGAAAAGGAGCTACAGACACTGCAGCTGGCTTCTTGCCCAGGGCTCCCCTACATTCTTGAGAGTTGAAGCCACTGCAAACCAGGTTCTATTAGAATCCCAAGAAAACCTGATGCTGGAATAGTGTTAAGTGCTTTATTTAAAAAAAAAAAAATTCAAAAGATTTAGAGAGTTGAAGCTGAAAACTGGCCTGCTATCTAGGTTTTTATTCCAATGACATCACTTCACATTATTTAATATATTTAGTTTTCCATGAACTATTTTGAAATCTCAATGCAGATAAGGACAATACAGTGAGTTACAGGTATAGAATTATACCACAGATTATATAGTTACAGCATAGAATATATATGGTAGAAAGAACCTTTACCCTAAAGAATGTATATTGAGAAGATTAACAATATGATCCCATTTTTTCTTCATCTTTTGTAGGGCAGCTGATAGATCATGTAGAGACTCAGATCAATTGCTCTGTAATGTGCATTTGTGTGTGGGTGAAGTGGGAGGGCAGAATGTTGTTACTGCTCATGCAAGGAGAGGCTGTGAGACCCCCACTGAGGAAGTTGTACCACAATTCCTTGGGCATGGTTCTGTGTGCTCTTAGGCAAAATGCACTTGATTTTGAAATGCCAGTTGTTGCTGTAAAATCATTTTAAACATCTCTCCTATAATAGTAGGTATTATTCTGCCTTCTAGCTAATACAGAAATAACCTCAACTATAAGACTAGCTATATCCCCTCCTGCTCCCCAGAATGCCCACACTTGAGACGGAGATTGTGAAGTATAATAGACTGGATTCTTTGGGCCATAGAAGTGATTAAAAGAACAAGATATGAATAGAGTATTAAGTATAATATTCCAACCAAATGCAATTCTGGTTATGTTACATAACTCTTAAAATATCTTTTAAAGATAGACATAGACTTATTCTGCCAGAAAGTTAGTCTAATACTGTCAATTTCATATGTTTCAACAATTTCATGTTTTGTATATAACCTGAGGGTTTGTGGTGGGTTTGTGAGGAATGGTGGATAAGCGTTGTTTAAGCTTAAGCTATATAATGCTATAAAAATACTTACTATACTTAAGCACATTAAATTTTATATCTTTGAGGGAAAATGCTCCTGCCAAGTTTATATTTTTGGAACAGTTTTATTTTTCATGGAATTTACTATCGGAAAAGGAAAACCAAGATATCTCTAGGTTTGAATTTGATCCGTATAAAAAGACTAGCATGAACTTCATAGGGTTGTCTCTCCAAAGGTCTTGAAAGCTAATAAACTTCTTTAATAGGAATATTACTAATTTTCCTGATTAAAAATTTGCACGTGTCTCTAAAGCTTTGTTAGAGTAAGAGACATTAGGACAAGTTAAATATCTAGAAAACTACTTATATTAGCTTTACATTTAATTAAGTGGCTTTTACATAATCACTACTTTGTTTTGATGCATGAAAGGACTTTCATGCAAGAAAAATTATTGGGCTGTGTTATGATCCCCTATCTAGCGTAGATGTGAAGAGAGCACCATTGCCACCTCCCTTTGGTGTTAGACAGAACTGGCAACTGCAATTCCACAGGAGACCCAGTGCTTATAGGTAGGCATAGTGTGCAATAGGGCACACTCGGGGCTGTGATCTTCCCTGTGAGGAAGCTGTTCCTTAAGGTCCACGAGGACTTTATGGGATGAAAAAATCATGTGCTCTGGAGGGCCTGGGGCTCACTGGTGCCCAGTTATCCTCAAAAGCCCTTCTGTAGCATTCACTTTCCCAGGCAACTTTCTACCTCGCACCACCATGCACACACCTATTAACAAATACCCCTGGCTCTAAGCCACAGTTTTGGAATAGGCACGAATCACCCAAGCTCCTAAGGTGCCATTCACTAATTCAGAATTTTCCCCAACTCCAGAGTCACTTGGGCCTTTGGGCTTGTGCCTGACCATTCTAAAGGCTTTCGGGGCCATCTTATTGATAGGAAGTAACAGAACCTGATGGTCTATTAGTGTTTCAGTAGCTAAGAAAAGGACTTCTGTCATTGTGAATCAGAGATTTGGAAGTAAAAGAGAAAAAGCAATCTCTCCTATTTTTCCTCCAGTTATTTTTCTTTGGAACAGAAATAGCTACTATTTTTCTCATTATGGAAAACAAACATTTTTGTTATAAAAATTAAGAAAAAAAAGTAAAAAAATTCAGAATACCACTATTCAACAATAATCTTTTAAAAAAATTACAATATTTTTATTTGGTTGCTTCAATTTGTGGATTAATTGGGAGAAAAAGAAAAAATTATATATATTTTGATACACATCATAGTTTGATACATATAATCCTTCAAACATTTCCTATGTAATTACAGTATGTATATATAGTTAAAAATTTGTAACAGCAATAAGCCACTATTTCTGTTTCATAATTTTCAAGAAATTTAATGGCATGTTATGAGCATTTTTACATGTCAATAAAAATAGATCTGCACCAGTAGTTTAAATGACAACAGAGTATCCTTTGCTGGAATATATCAACATTTATTTAAGAAGTCTGTTGTTATTGATTGTTGGCATTTAGTTGGTTGTGTTCTATTTTATATTATTATAAATAACCTTGGAATGAATATACTAGAACATTCATCTTTTTCAATTGTCTGACTATTATTTTAGGATATATTCCTAAAAGTGGGACTGGACTGCCTGGCTAAAATATGCTATTTTTAGGGGACTTCAATACATCACCAAGTTGTCCTCAAAAAAGGATATACCAATTTATCCCCCTTGTCAATAGTGAATGAGTGTAGGAGGCTTCCTTTTCAATTCAGCTTCCATCATGCATTATTTCTGTTGGCTCGTGACAGAATATAAACTCTGTGGAATTAGAGTAGATTTGAGAAGGAAAAGAAATCTCAGAGAAGTTGGGGGTACACTGCGGACTTCTGTGAATCACAAACATAAACCTTTCTTCCTACCCATGCTTTTGTGAGGAGCAGGAGGTGTCCCTGGCCATGTGTAGCATGCTAATGCCACATGGCAAACATTTACTGCTTGAACTCTAGCGTCACTAGGGTTTGATGTGGATCCAGGAGGAAGTAGAGGAGTCCCATGGTGTTTATGCCTCTCAGCATGAGAAAATAATCCCCCAGCTGCAAAGTGGGTTTTAATAGCCAAGAGCTGCATGAGAGGGCAGAGGGGACTGACAATTCCTTTCTCAACCTCATGCTTTCAGGCTTTAGAAAAGCACTCTCTGATAGTCTACAAAATAAGGACACAGATAAGCAGGAACTGGAGTCTTTATTCTGCCAACATTGCTTGTCAATGCACTAGGGAAAAATGCATATAATTCAAAAGGCTAAATTAAAATAAGAGACAGAAATTTATTACACTGTTTGCAGTCATTTATTTCTGATATAATGAAGAAAGCTGAGAGTTGATAGTAGAAGGAAGCATTTAGTGGAAACCTTTCCGTCCTTTCTTTGATAATCCTGATGAGTAAACATTACACAATCAAATTCCTAGAGTAAGCTAATCATTTTAATAGTTCAGCTTTGATACAGTAAGTTCTATCATTTAAATTATTTTATAATACCATATTACTGGGCTGGAAATCAGTTACAGTTAGGCTTGCCAAAGGAAATCATTTCTACATTCAGTTTCTTATCTTCCTAGAATTGCCTTTATACAATAGGCAATCTATTTCTAATCTAGGCTGATGAGAAGCCACTGGAAGGCTGCAAGCAGGGGGGTGCCATGATGTGATTTTGTCAGGTGTGTCTCTATTTTCCCTTTCTTCTGGGGTGGTGGAAACTGTGGGTGTCTCCCCTCCTTCTCAGTCCAGCACACATGGGGAAACCAGACCTCTTAGAATTTTCCTTGTTAATTTGGTTAATACCAATAAAATATACATACAGCAATTCAGGGTGATCAAATGTATTAAAGCAGTGCTTTTGTTTCTCCATTTAAAGGGAGAGGGAGTATCGGCCAAGTGGATACTCCAATTCCAGAGCCTGTTCTGAAACGTACTTGCCTGGCTTTGCCAGTTTGTCATTCCAGATGCCACAATCTGTTCCCTTCCTTTTCCTATTGTTTTTTATCTCTGACGCTTGTTCCTTTTATTTCTTCCTGCTTCTATAGTTTACTGCCACATCCTGAGGCTAAAATTCCTATCATTGCTTGAGCCCCTCTATATTATTTCAGATGAGGTGCTTGGCTGCATTTTTCTGTGCCCATGGTGGGACCCACACTCTACGTCATTGTGTGGAAATGTGCAACCGTAAATTTTCTCTTTCTAGGATAGAATGACAGATTTATTCCTGGTAATGATTTCACTCTTTGTACTCTTCTTTATTGTTTTTGGAGTGTTAAGCAGGGTGAGAGTAGTTGCGTTTGACCTGTTGAATAGTGATAAGATGAAATTAATTTAGGTATCAGCTATTAATTAAAAATTGAGAGAGTGAATTTCAGTATCTAAAATGAATGATAACTTTTCTATGATTTCTCATAAACATTGTTTCTCCTTAGATATTTTTCTCCCTTTAGATATCAGACAGCCTATCTCAGTTTTCTACTCAGTGGTAATAATGAGCGGAAAGAAATTGAACAGATCTCCTTCACTTGATCCAAACAAAAAAGAGAAATATTAGTTAATTCTGCCTGCTTGGTGCAAGTTCCATTTACATGCACTTCTGGAAATAATATGTGTCATTCCTTCACAAAATAATATGACAATAAAGAAAAAGTGTTTGTCTGTCCTAAGGATCAAATGTTTTAAAATCCAACCTATGCCAGCAACAGGAAGATGGCAGATAGTCTCTCTTTTAGATCCAGACACTATACTCAAACATATTATTTTTACACATTTAAATAAATGTACTCAAGTATGTTATCAAAATGTTTGAGCCCTAGTAATAAACCTTTGGGAAAAGGAGGAACAGAAGGTAGAGCTGAAATGCAGAAGAAAAGACTCAGTGGATCTTGCCTCTGTAATGCCTTTGCAAGCATTTAGGGATGTAAAGCCTAGCCAAGTGGTGTGAATAGAATTCATTCATTTTTAAGGTTTACCCAGGTGAATTTAGAAAGAAGTAGTACAGTATCATGGTTGAGCCTCTGTAGCCTGACTGCCTCAATTTGAATATGCAGTCAGCCACTTGCTAGCTGAGTGATCCCAGGCAAATTATCTAACATCTCCATGGTCGAGAGTTTTCTCCTCTGTGTAGTAGAGATTCTAGGGAAATCTCCTTCCTCAAGGACATTGTGAATATACAATGTAGAAATGGATGGGAAGTATTTAGAGAAAGGCATACTACAGGAATAGTAGTATGCTATGATGAAGTTATTACCATCATCACCAGATTTGTCATTAACAGGGACAGGCCAGGTTTAGCATAGGAAGGCTCAAGATCATGGAGAAAACAAATTTTCTGTTAGCCATTAACAGTGGGAGAATTCTTTCAGAAAAAGAAATGGTTATGAAATCATTTTTTTAAAAATTTTGTTCATTATTTTTTATATTTAATTGTACTTTACAAAACTATTATAGAGTAAAATTGACTTTTTACCTTTTGGTATACAGTTCTATGAATTTTGACGTATGTGTATAATTGTGTAACCGCTGCCACAATCAGAACATAGAAATTTCATATCACCACAAAATATTCCCCTATGCTGCTCCTTTGCAATCAAACCCTCCTGTACTCCTGGAATCCACTGATCTGTTTTCGATGACAATTGTTTTGACTTTTTGAGAATGTTATATAAATGGAGCCATTTACAAAGGCTCCTCAACTTACAGTGGAGTTACATCCCAATAAAAACATTATACATTGCAAATAATGTAAGTAAAAAATGCATTTAATACACCTAACCTACCGAACATTATAGTTTAGCCTAGCCTACCTTGAAGGTGCTCAGAATACCTACATCAGCCTACAGTTGGGCAAAATGATCTAACACAAAGCCTATTTTATAATAAAGTGTTGAATATCTCATATAATTTATTGAATACTATACTGAAGTAAAGTTTCTACTAAATGAGTACCACTTTCATACTATCATAAAGTTGAAAAATCATTCGAACCATCGTAAATTAGGGACCATCTGTATTATATAATCTTTTGAAACCAGTTTCTTTATCATTCAGCATGACTTTGTAATTCATCTATGAAGTTGCATATATCATTAGTTTTTCCTTTTTATTGCTGAGTAATATTCCATGGTATGGATGTACAGTATCACAGCTGATGTATCCATTCAACTGTTTAGGAAATTTGAGGATAAAACTGTTGTACACATTTGTGTCCAAGTTTTTATATGAACATGAGTTTTTATTGTAATTTTTAAGGAAATATGCAAGAGTTCCAGGGTGACTGCACAATTTTGCATTCCCATCAGTAATGTATGAGAGTTCTAGTTGCTCTATATCCTCTCTAGCCCTTGGTATTGTCAGTATTATCTTTCTTTCTTCTTTTACTGTTAGCAGTTCTCATAGGTGTATGGTGGTATCTAATTGTGCTTTTAATTTACATTTTTCTCATGGCTGATGAGGTTGAATATATTTTCAGGTGTTCATTTGCCATCCTTATAACTTCTTAAGCAGAGCATCCATTTCAGTCTTTTGTCAATATTTCATTATGGCTGTTTGTATTTTAATTGTTGAGTTTTGAGAGTTCTTTATATATTCTAGATATAAGTCATTTGTTGGATATGTGAGAAAAATATTTGTTAGATATGTGCAAATATTTTCTTTCAGTTTTTAGCTTATGTGACTTTCACAGAGTAAAAATTTTAATTTGATAAAGTCTAATTTGTCATATTTGTTATTTTATGCATCATTCTTTGAGTGTCATGCTTAAGAATTATTTGCTTAGTCCTGGATCCTGAAGATTTTTTCCTAAGAGTTTTATACTTTCATGTTTTACATTTAAGTCTTTGATCCATTTTGAGAATACAGAAGGAGCTCAATAATGTTAATACTTTTCCTCAACCCCTTTGAGCTATTATAAGACCTGAATAGGAGCAGAGTTATGGTTTTCATCTTTACTGGATTGTGTATTTGTTATTTATACTTCAGTTGGAGGTATAGAAACCTCAGGAATCAGAGAAGAGAACTAAGTCAATAAGTGGATTTTAAACATAATAGTGAGAGCCCAGTAAAGATTCCAATAATATTTTTAAAAGCTATTAAACCATGGATATTTTAAAAAGGAAAGCTTAAAAAGACATGTAATAATAGTCAGCTGATATTTTTATTTTTTAACATTGTGAAGAGTATATGTTTATTGTACATTTTGGATTGCTTTTTGTTTGTCTTTTCTATTTCAATCAGGTTTTTTAATCTAGAATTTCCAAAGCTTTAACATTGTCTAGAAATTGTAATTCAGTAATGCAATCATTTTCTAAGTTTGATAAAACCTTTTTCCTTTTCCAGTTCCGAAAGCAAACTATTTTTAATGGTTTTAGCAGGGCCACAAAAATAACCTTTCACAAAAACAACTTTTCACTAAGGCAATTGCTCATCTCTTTGCTAAAAATTTGGAAATGAAGCAAAATTGTCCACATGTTAGGAAACTAACATTGAATACAATAAGTCCAAATATTAGTGTTTTTTCCTGTTGGGCTAAATAAAGTTTCTGCTGATTCTTCAATGTTTCCCATAACATGTTAGAACCAGAGTTAAGCAGTTTGGAAATTTGGTTTCCACCATCACCCACTCTGCTTTAAAAAAGAATTTTTCACAAATTGTTTTAATCACTTGGAATATTTTCACTGGCAAATGAAGTCGAGAGTTAATGGATTCTCATTCAAAATGGAACAACCACAATATCAATCAGTTTATGTTTAAAAACACTAGTAAACATTGTTTAGGTATTGATAGTAGTACTAGGTAGGAGGAAGAGGGTGGAGTTGGCCTGGTTTAAAAGGTCAACTATGGCCCCTTGGATCTGAGTAGAATTTATCAGGCAATTTTTAGTTGGGGAGGATTGAATTGAAACAAAACATATATTAATAGTATTTCACAGCTTCAGTTACTGTCATAATTACTACTCTACCATGGAAAATTTGTTTTGTGTGGATGAATTCTCTTGAGGAGGCTATGTCTTTGATTTTATATGGTTTTGTTCACTTAAAGAATCTGTATAGAAACTTATAAATATGATGAGGGGGAGATGCAGAGAAAAGAGAAGAATTTTCAATAATCCCATAGTATCTCCTTTTCTACATTGAAGTCTTGGGAAAACTATAATAAAAGAAGATTGCTTTGTGAGCAACAACCTTCATGGCAAAAGATTTAATTATCTTTGAGGATATTTTCATCAAGCAGTGATAAACTAATAGGTTTCCCTTCTCCATGTTAGGAAAATATCTTAATGATGATCACATTAAAATTGCACCATTATGTCACCTGGGACTTTACTGGTATATTTTTTTTCAATAATTTAACTGAGTGAATTCTGTAAACATTAGTTTGATGACTAGTTTCTCATCTATGGGAACTGAAAACTTTGTATGCCCCAAACTTAAATATACAGAAACATAGTGAGAATCTGCTATCCAACACAAAGAGTCCTTAAGGATTACAGATTCTTGTTTCTGGACTGGGCTCTGACGTGAGTTAGCTTTGTAAATTTGCACCTCAGTTTTCTATAATGTGGATTTTGGTGTTAATCAAATATTGGTTTAAATGCAAGCCTTACCAACTAATAGCTATGACTTTAGGGCAAGTTGTTTAATATGATCCTTACTTTCTTTATCTTTATGCTCCAGTGATAGTGTCTATGGTGATGCAATTGAAATGGCCAATATTTCTAGATTGTTGTTATTTGGATCCTCACACAAATAAATCCTACTTTTTTTTAAAGCTATAGTCAGGTTTTAGAAACAATGTTTGCTGCCACATGGTTAGAGACAGCTTTGGGCATAAACTTAGTCTCGCAGACGCACTGACTTGCTCATGCAGAAGTCTATCCCCACAAAGTATTGCCTAAAAAGGAGCACAATCACAGAGCAGGATCTGTAATATTTCTTCCACTAGGAAATCTTCCCACTCTTCTCTGGCCAGACCAACTCAAAGATCAGTGTCTAGGGTTGCACAATTGAACAGCGCACTTGAGATGAGGAAAATATGAGCCTTCTTTATTCTAGTGAAGTAAGTGATCCTTCCTTTGGGTTTTCCAGCATGGTCCCCTGGTATGAATGGTCCTGAAATCCCCCTAGGTGCATGGAAGGACTTCCAAGGCCACTAGGTAACCAGGCAATGGTAGGGAGATAGCAGGTGAGAGAGGCTAAAGATAGTCTAGAGTCTACTCCTGTTGGGATTTCTGAAAGATGGAGGCAGGGTTAAGAGGCTACACACACACACAGCTGATCTAAAAATCAGCAATTTGGAATTTAGGCAGTGACTCAAACTCAGGCAATATCAGCAGGGCCAACCGGAATACAAAGAATGCTCTGAAGGACCTCTGGCTCTTTCCATCTTGATTGGCGCAGACATGGTTTTTTTTGCCATTCCCCTGAGCACTACTGCTGGTCTGAAATGACCAGGATCAGTTCATGTAGACCTGGCTTTCCTAAGAAGAATGGACTTTCTTGTTCCCATGGATTTTTTGACCTTTCCCCAAAAGAAAGTCTCTACTTCTCAAAAAGAACTTTAGACTTCAGATTCTTTGTCAGTTAAGTATGGGATAGTCAAAGGACACCCTTCCTCAGAGGCAGTCTCAACTTCCAGGCCCAGGTACCAACCACATAGCTCTGCCCAGAGCCAGAGACCAAGAGGATACAAATGCACAATTGAGCCTTTTTCTGTTGGACTAAACAAAGTTGCTGCTGATTCTTTAATATTTCCTATAACTTGTTAGAACCAGAGTTAAACAGTTAAAAACTCTTCCCCCTGGTAGTTTGGAAACTTAGCTTCCATCATCATTTACTCTGCTCTAAAAAGGAATTTATTACAAATTATTTTAATCTCCTAGAATATTTTCACTGGAAGTGAATTTGGGAGTTAATAGATTCTCATTCAAAATGAAACAACCACAATATCAATCAGTTTATGTCTAAAAACTAGGAAGCATTGTTTAGATATTGATAATAGAAACTGGTCCTAATTGTATTCACAGTCAGATATAATTATCCCACTAATTAGAATGCAAGTCATTGGGTTCTCCTCTTATTGTATTTCTCATTTTGTATTCATATTTGCAGCACTCATTTCTGCTCATATTTCAGTTTGTCCTGAAGAACACACCCAGCCTTAATTTCTACTGCTAAAAGTTGATATTAAATATTTTCCCTTTCAAAATATAATTTAATGTTCTTTATTCCACCCTCCAAATTCTCATACATGGCAGGCACTGAATTCTGTGTGATTAAATAATTGGAGTGTGAGATGTGATGAAAAGATTGCTTGTGGAGAACTCTTCAAAATTCATATCAGGGTTTATAGTTGTACACACTGAACAATTATGGCTTTTCCATACAAGCCTGAAGTAGGGAGACACTTCAAGGATTTCTCCTCTAGTGTGTGGATGATTCAAGTGACTTTTTAAAACTCTTCTTATTAGATTTATTTTTTTTTCTTTTTTCCTGAACGCTGACTTAGTAAGAAGGTAAAAGTAATCAAGCAATTCATTTTTCTGTCATTACAGAAAGTGTTGATAGAAAATAGCAAAGCTAATAACTAAATTTAGATACTTATATTACTTGAGAGTTTTTTCTTTTATTTTATTGATGTATTAATTCCACCCCGTGATCAGCAGAATGCAAATGTATAAGATGTACATATATGGAACAAATATCCTGATGATCCTAATTGGAAAAAGGAGAGAGAAGGAGAGGAAATGTGGATTTGAAGACAATTAAGGAGATAAAATGGCAAGGTTATTGCATTTGGAACCAGAAAATCTGGGTATGAGTCCTATCTCTTTCAGTTACTAATAATTTAACCATTGACAAATGAAGACCCTTAAATTCTCTAAAGCTCAAATGGCTCATAGTAAAGCAAAGTCCTAGATGTATGGCTGATTTACTATGAAAAAAAAATGGAATGAAATGAATAAAAATACTTTTAAAACTCAAAGGCATGAGAATGTGAAGTAATGTTATTTTGATGCCTCAGTAGAAACTAATGTATTCTTTTTAAAAGAAACACACAGGATATATATGTGAAGAACAGCATCCCATATCTATTTTAAATGCTCATCAGCCTTCCTTTATATGATGAGAATTCAACTCAAAATGCAATAAATGTGTCCTTGAGCTTTTTTTCCAACTTTTCCATTAATTCACCGAGTAAACTTTGTTAAGTTGCATGACCTCCCTGGGATTATTAGAACCAAATATTCATTATCCTCTAGGTTTCCTAACTCACAGTCTTACTTTTAGCAATGAGAAGAGTTCTATAAACCACATATGAAGCTAGATAGCTACCTACCTTAGGCTAGGTTCTCCAAGAAAGCAGACTCTGAGACAAGGATTTGAATTTCAGTAGTTTGTTTGGGAGGTGCTCTCAATCGTGAAGCAGAGAAATGAGACAGGGAAGGGCAATGAGTCTATACAGAGTGCATCCATAAGCAAGTTAACACTACAGACAGCTGGGGCCCATTCCCTGTGGGATCTGTGGAAGACTGCACAGAATATGTGTTAGAATTGTCCCATCAGAGGAGAGAGGGAGTTGGTTATTTTTCCTCCCATTCCTTTCTTTCATTGGCTGAGGGCTACTCTTGGGGAATCTACCTCCCTGCCCTCTGGCCTGCCACACATGACAGGATCACACAGGGATGTGTTACAGGTACCTGCGCAAGGGAGCCACTGGCACATGTGGAGAGGGTGAGTGCAAGGAGATATGCATGGGACCCTGACGGCATACACTGCAGTGCAGTGGCTGACAGTGGGAGGCACTGCTCAGATTCCTCTTCAAGACCAGATAGCTGCCCAGCTGAAGAATGCTTAGCTGACAACCTCCAGCCATCAGGTCTTCCTGGTTTGGAGCCAAGGTACTGCTCTTCTTGGGGTAACCCCCAGCCAATGGCTGAGCAAGGCAAAGCTACAAGGGCCTGCTTCTGCCCAAAGAAGGACTCTGATAATAGATAATCTTTGCCCCATGCTCCTCCACAGTAGAGACTTTCTTAGGTTGATCCCAGCCTATGGCTCCTTCCATCTACTCACGCTCTTGCTCCTTTCTCAGGTGTTACTATCTAGTAAACCTTTTGTCATCTTAACTCTCTTGGGATCTGCATCCTGGAGAACCCAACCTGCAACAAATACCTAATTTTAAAGAAAAGTTTGGAAAATGACAACCTTTGGACTGAAACCACAGAAGAGTGTACCTTACACAGGTTGACAGGAAAGTTGGACTGGAAGGATCCTTTTGATAGCAGGGCTAGGTAAGACAAAGACTCCACCAAGCATATCATTGGAAATCAGCCAGACAAAAAGGCAATCAATGCAGACAGTGGAAAACACATTGAACCTATGAAATAAATGGTAGATGGACACTGGAGTGTTCTTAGACATTGCATAAATACTTGAGGGATTTGATGGAATTTCTTTCTCTAAGCATTTTTTAAAGAATGTATTATCTACTTCACTAAAGCAGCTGTCATTTTTTGAATTCTTATGACAGCATTTTTTTAATCTTATGGATGACTGTACCTCTTAAAGAAAATAGCAGCAACATTCAGGACTCAATTGCATTGGTCGTTGGATTTATACACATGACATTATAATAGGGGGAAAGCCTTGAGCAAGTATCTATGCTCAGATTTAGCTGCTTGAAGGGAAGACAGGGAAAAAGAAGTAATATGTTTGAGCACTTATTATATGCCAGAGACTCTAGCAGGTGCTTTTATGTATTCATTCACCAAATATTTTTTTGAGTACCCACTATTTTCCAGGCACAGTTCTAGGTATTGGGATGTATCAGTGAATGAGCATACTAAATTTTCCTGCCATTGTAGAGATTATAGAGGGAGAAAACAGACAATAAATACTAAAGTAAAATAAATATAAGATAAAGTATTATATGTTAAGTGACATATAATGCATAAAAATTAAAGAAATAGGGAATAGAGGGTTCCAGGTAGGGCATGGGTTGAAATTTAAATAAGGTGGACAGGGTAGGCTTCACTGAGAGGTGGCATTTGAGTGAAGACTTGAACGAGGTGAAGAATTTAGCTGTGTGGATAACCGAAGAAAGAGAGTTCCAGACCTAGGGAATAAATGGAGAATTTAGAGATTTTTGATCCTAAAGCATGTCAGAGGAGCAACAAAGAGGCCAGATGAGGAAATGGAGGATTTTACAAAAATTAAATTGCTTTTCCAACTTTCATAGCCAATGATCTTAGGTTCTCATTCAAATCTATCTGCCTCCAAAACCCACCTGCTTGTTGATTGTGGCTATAGCATTCCATAAATTGGAGGAAAATCACCTCCACTTTCATCTTTCTACAGATAATTCATTTCTCTTATAACTGTCAACTAGATGAAATTTGGTGAGATAGTTGTCTAGCTGCAATCTATACTCACACCTATAGATGCAAACATGCATCATTTTTGCTGTATCAGAACATTCATAAACACAATGAGCCAGATTAGAAAACAGAGCTTGAGAGGTATCAGCTGCAATCACACTGCATGTGTAGCTTTACCTGTTTGGTTTATTTTTTTTTCCTAGAACACTCATTAAATAGTAAATGGTAAACATGACTTAAAAGTATCTCTATGAAACCGAACAACTGTCTTGAGAGTCACTTTTGCTGGTTGAAAGGCCTGCCAGGTGTTTTGGCATCATGGAGACCAGCCTAGAGGACCTGCTCTAAGGCCAATCCTATAGTGACCATCTTGGCCCAGGCTATTTATTTGAAGTGGCATATCTTATATCTGATCCCAGTGGATTAGCATTTACTCTGTCCATAGAAACCAATCCCAGTGACTTTAACCTGAAACTAGCAACATCTCAGCTTGCTTGCTCAGAAGTGTTCAAAAGACACATATTCTTCAACACAATTAAAAATATATGGTTGACCAGGCCCCCAAGGGGAATTTTTGTTATAAGCTGGACATATTTATATTCCCACAGAAAACCCACCATCTGAATATCCTTGATCTCTTTTTAACCATCCCTCATACTGTTTTTAGTTTCTTGTCTCTCAGGGACTCCAGAATGCAATATCTCCTAAAGAACAGACCCTGGAATTAAGAATGTATTAAACTAAGGTTGTCAGCATCACCTTGCTATGAGACCAAAGCTTAAAAGCATCTAGTTATGATATGCATCTTACATAATAGCTGCAATGGAGTGTTTTTAATGAGATTATTTTTATGCACAAAGTGAAATTTTTCGAGTTCCTTAGAAAATAAGTACTGCGTACTTTGAAATTGCATTATGTAATCTATGGAACAAAGATAAGACATATTGCATTTCCAAAGCATCTTCTCCCAGGGAATTTCAAATGTGCTAATGATATGAACTCATTAATATTCTCACTCTCTTTTTAATAGTTAAGGGTCAAATATTATTTTTCTGATTTCATAGATAAGGACACAGTTTCAAGCTCTGGCTGTTCAGTGAGAGAGAGGTATATAGAAATTAGAGCTCTATATCACACATACTGCTTTCCCTATGTTTCATCAGCTGTTTGTCTTCTTCATCTTCTAACACTGTAATTGCTTTTGTCTTTTGGAAAGCATATACATACACACACATACACAGACTCACTTTTGTTCCTGACTACAAAATAAGGATTTGCAGTGAAGGTTACTCTTGTGCTGAAACAAAATTGTTTTGCAAAAATAAATGGAGACCATTTTTACTCTCAGAATTGCGAAAGAGAAAATGATAAATTGATAATTTCCAATGATGGCTATAATGTAGGAAAATAGGTACTCTGATACATTGTTGATGGGAAAGTAAATTGACACAAAATTTTTGGAAGGTTAACTGGAAGTTTCTATTAAAATAAATGTATTCATATGCTTTAGCTTTGGGGAATCTATCCTACGGAAAGAAAAGCACAGCATGTAGGATACATGCACAAACATGTTAATTTTAGCATTATTTATGCCAGCCACAGGCAGACAAACAAACCAACCAAAAAAGCATAGAGAAAATGTGGCTTATCATCAATGACTGCATAAATGAATAATTTCTAATTTATTCATTCTATGGAAAATTATGTAACCATGAAAAGAATGAATTATTTAATAGTTCTGTAAGGATTTACTTGGAGGGATAGCCATGAAAATTAAATAATAATTTCAAATTGAAGATAATAAGAAGCTGAGTAAAAGAGGAGGTGCCAGAGAGATTTGGAGTTTTATTTAGGCTAGCCACTCTGGGGAAATATGTCTTACTTTTGAAATTAATATCTGATTAAAAAAAAACATTTAAGGGAGAAAGAAAAAAAATGAAATATAGGACTAATGCAGCCTGATGAAGCAGAAGATTGAGGTTTGGGGGTCAGGGAAATTGTGTTAATAACCCTAGTTTTGTTGTGTGTTACTGTTACTGTATACTGTTGAACACATCACTAGCTCCTCTGAGAATCAGTTTCCTCATGCAAAATGGAAATAATCCCTACTTCTATGTAAAGCACAGGCACACTGCCTGCAGGCAGAAGGCACAAAACAAATGCTATCTGCTATTTCCAGAGGAAGAAAGTTTTCCAGGTGGGAGTAGAAAGGAGGAGATAAAAAGGGTGGGCAGGATGGAAACTAGATTTTCCTTGGTATCTCTGGGTCAGTTCACAGAATTAGGAATTAGGGACTACAGTCTTGGAACAGAGCCTGCTACTTACAGACTCAGTATGTTTGAACGACTGCTCTCTCAGTAGCCTCAGAATCTCAGTCTGGACACTGAAAGGAACTGATGGATGCTACTTCTGAAGAGTTTGTTATTCATCCACCATGAGAACCAAGTGGCAAACTGTTGATCTCTCTGGAAATCAAGACTCTATGTTGAAAGATTTTTCAGCTTGTAACTTGGAAAGGAGGATCAGTTGTTGTGCTGCTTCTAGGGTTACAATGCAAATCAGAAAGTAGAGAAGAGAAAGAGGTTAGGGAGAGAGGGAGAACATAAATTATTCAACTGGGCAGACATCTCTGTTAAGCAGCTACTGGGTAAATTACTGCTGAAAGGAATTTATTCTACCCCTGCTGTGCTCTGTCTTGATGGCTTATGACTTTATTTTCAGCAACTACCACCCTCAAGATAAAACTCGGGACAGAGATAAAACCAAAAGTTGTACATTAAAAAAAAAAAAAAATCATGAGTGATCTCAGTGCAGAACTGGAAGGAACTAATCTAGAACAATTAGCCAGTCAGGGTCAGGATTGCTAGAAGGTAACACGCCATGGATTGCTGCCAACCACCAGAAGCTAGGAGAGATAGGAATGATCCTTCTCTACAGCCCCCAGAGTCAGCATGGCCCTGGCAACACTGTATCAAACACCTAGCCTCCAGAATTGTAACAGAATACATTTCTGTTGTTACAAGCCACCCAGTTTGTACTACTTTGTTAGGGTAGCCCTAAGAAATTAATACAGATTTTGATGGGTCTCCAGCAGTCCAAAGAAAACCCTAGATATGATCTCCCCTTTCAGGGTGAAACTTTAGGATTTATAATTGGAGAGGCTGATTATTGGTTTAAGAAAAGCATCAAGATTTCTCTATCTTGTTACAGAAGGGGAATGCATATCATTATTTTAAAACTCACTGCACAGAGGAGGTGGGAGAACAGATACTATCATATATTTATATTCCTGCCTTATGGGTGCTAGTTTGTGGCAGGGATTATCTTTTCAATGCATTAACTTATATATTTATATATTTAAATATTGGAGACCACAAGATAAACTTTCAGCAAGAATTTATCAATTCTCCCTAATTAAGTCTGGTGTCCTATATAGTTCTATCAACCTTCTTCCAGGTAAGCTATGGAGGTCTGTGGTCCCATGCAGTTCTATGGTAAATGCATCTGTCTCATTTCAACGTTCCTACCATTGTTTGCAGATAGCTTTTAGTCTTTCTTTCAGCACACACTCCAAGTACTTTTTGTAAATAGTCTTTATGGAGATTTTGCTTTCCTTCAACATATTATGCAAAATACTGCATCTTTTTCTACTTGCTTATCTTGATGATAGCATTTTAATCTCTTCTTGAACTTGAAACTCACAGTAGCATACATACTGTGTTTTCTTTTCCTGCTGTGTTCTTTCTCCCTACTTGCATTTAGATTTTGCCCCTTGGCAGACAGAATGTATTATGCACTGCCATGGCACTTCCTGGGTAATGCCACTAAATACCCTTTAGCACTCTCAGCTCAATTCATGTGTACCATACATATAGCAAAAGACAAACTGGCTTCAGTTAATGCATCTTTCTATCTTTCATTATAACAATCAACAGAATAACTGTTTATTCTCCTTAAATTGTCAGATATTTTGACTGACCTTTATATTTTACATAAAGGCTGTTACTTCTGTATAATTCGTCCATATGATTAATACTTTGAATTCCATTAATTTACCCTAAAATAATGCTCCAGTGAAGATGTGCACTTTTATTTATTCTAATAATCCCTGCAGTCATAAGCCTATTATGTTATCTACGGATAGGGCAGTGAAACATTAAAAAATCCTAGTATCAACATGGTTATCAGTAACCCTAATTCATAGGGAAAATATTAATACCTTAGTATTTACATCCTAAACTTGGAAAACATTTCCAAGTCCCCTCCCGAGTAGTGGGGACTACAGATGCATGCCATGATGCATCGCTATTTTTTCTGCTTTTAGTAGAGATGGGGTCTTGCTCTTGCTCAGGCTGGTCTCAAACTTCTGACCTCAAGTGATCCTCCCACTCCAGCCTCCCAGAGTGCTAGGATTACAGGCATGAGCCACCATGCCCAGCCAAGATTATCATTTTTGAATTTCTATTTTCTCACCTAAAAAGGGGGGGAAGATTTACATTTTCCATTTAGCCTTTACAAAAAAAAAAAAAAGACTGTAAAATAATGAGGGTAGTAGTAGATCATCATTCTAACTTTTATAGTCTCATATTTAATGTCAGTGACAAAACAGTGGACATTTCTGCAGCAATGTCTGCAGCTGTATTTTCTTCCCCTTTCCTTGGCCTCCAAAGTTTCCCCTCAATAGCTCATGTGAGTTGACAGTGCCTTGGAGATATAAGTGGATCACCACAGCCAATACAATGAGGAAGAGCAGGAGGGCCAAAGTTTGAAGCAAGTTAGGCTGTTTCCAAGAATAGCTACCTAAAATTGAAAATCTCTCCGGTTTTCTTATATCTTCTTAATGATCTGTTAGGTAGATGGAGAGGAGGATTCCCACTAATAGTTTGTTCTCTCTATATATATATATTATATTATATTATATTATATTATATTATATTATATATACATGTATTCATCTTCTTTTTCTTTTTGTTTTCCATGGTTGGAAGAAATGCCCTAGGATACTGTAACTCCAAAATTTGTAATTCTGATATGCATGAATTTTTAACACTGCTTTTTGTTTTTCTCTATATATATGATGAACATGACAGTATATTGAATATTTTAAAGAGCATTCAATAGAAGTGGTTCTTGTGTAACAAACAAACTTCAGGATAGGGGATCTTGATTTCTAGATTGTCTTTGCCACATTTTCACATGGGCTGTTAAGTACTCCATATAAATCTTCTGAGGTTCAATTTCCTCATCTATTAACAGGTAGTAATCTGATGTGAGAGGGAACAAAGATACCATGTGGGTAGAAGAGAAAGGCACTAAATTCAAAGGAGATGCCCACTGTGTGATGGCTGAAATCTCCATCCCGTAGGTCACAGATAAACATATTTTGCTGTGTATAATTTCAGCGAAAGATACATGAGTTTCAGAGTAAGAAGTACCTAGTTACTGATATAGTCCCAGTATTTAGATAGAAATGCTAAATGCTACCTTTGGCAGAGATTTATCAGATATTATTTGTAAATTTGGTTGTGGAATAAGAGTCTGCTCCTATGGCTTTATAGTGAAGTCTCTCACTTCTGCTCTCTCTAGAGATGCAAGAATTTGAGTCTTTTTTTCCCTTATCTAAGCCCCTAAATCTACAAGTATATTCTAATGAGTCCACTGTATTAAAACCTTGGTATTTTAACTAGTCAATTCTCTTTTTATCCTCCCCTAATCTCAAAGGCATTGAAGGACTGGATTACTGGAAAGCACTGATCCTTCTCTGGGAGTAAACATGATCACACCATCTGAGGAGGATTGCCCACATTGGAACTCTCAGGTCTCTGAGCTCTGGTTTCCTTGGGGTTCTCATGCAGTACTCTAAACAACCAGCCCTCCCTCCTCTTTGGTGACTCTGCTGGGAGTCTTCTGCATTGCCTTCTGCATTGACTGACTTTCCAGACGTTTCATTCCACCATGTGTTCCTATCTCTATGTGTTAATGCATCATCAGTCCATCAGACACAACAATGATGGCTCATGGAGGCTGACAAGGGAAGAGGTTCAGGTCATCATCCATGTATCCACACCTCATTGTAACTTGATGAATGTAGATATTCATCAACTTCCTGGGAATATGGCTTTATATTAAATATATCCATAAGAGTGGCTATAAAATAAAATTTCGAATTTTATGCATGAGTTGTGGTTGAAAAAATTTGTATGTCTTTTCACTTCACACGCTATCATGGAAGGCTCCTGACTCCCACAAGTGGTAGCACATTGGCTAACACTGTGTCTGCTCTACAAGTGGATGGAGCCTCAAGCTCTCCAAACCTCCCTGCCTCTGAATTCACCCACGGCTCCTCCTTGCTGTTTCTTGCCCTAAATGGTGAAAGAGAGAGGCCTAATCTCACTTCCTGAGACACTGGGGAAGAGACTGGTGAGGGAAAGATGTGAAGGAAAGAGTGGTAATATTGCCTGTTGAAGCCAGCTCACAATTAGATGATGTCCTTCCTCAGAGAGAAGCCCCCAGTTTCTGATTCCTACATGCTGAATTGGTCCATCTAATTCTATTGCTCCTTAATTTCTTTTCTAAACCTCACTGACTACCCCAGTTTCACTGCGGCTTCAATCCATCAGAGCACAATAATGGGTGCTAATGGACAAGGGCATGGGGGATGACAAGAAGAAGAAGAAGGAAAAAAATCCCCTCTGATTGACAAAGCACTTTTCAAGGGCTTTAGCACATTCTGCATAGATCACCTCATTTATCTTTACCACATCCCTGGTGACAGGAAGGGAATTGCAATTATATAATTCTACTTTATAGAAGATGCAATGGCAAGGCAGAAGCTGAGAGTTGCCCCAGCACAGTAAATTTCAGGAATAGAATCTACATATTCTGTTTATTGTTGGTGCACATCAAGGAATCTTCTTAATGGAGACTGGAGACAGCAAGTACTAAGATAGGCAGACCTCAGAGATATTGCTCATTTGGTTCCAGACTACCATGATAAAGCAAATATTGCAATAAAGTAAGTAACACAATATTTTTGGTTTCTGATTATATATAAAAGTTACATTTACAGTACACTATAGTCCATTAAACTATATATAGTCCATTAAACTATATATAGTACATAATAACATTATGTTTTTTAAAAATACAATGAATATACCTTAATTTAAAAATACATTATTGCTAAAAATTGCTAACGATCATCTGAGGCATTAGAAAGTCAGGAATTTTTTGCTGGAGAAGGGTCTTGCCTTTGATGTTGATAACCATTGATTGATCAGGGTGGTGGTTGCTGAAGGTTGGGTGGATGTGGTCATTTCTTAAAATAAGAGAACAATGAAGTTTGCCACACTGATTGGTTCTTCCTTTCATGAAAGATTTCTCTACAGCATCGATGCTGTTTGATAGTGTTCTACCCACAGCAGAATGTCTTTCAAAATTGGAGTCAATTCTCTCAAAACCTGCCACTGCCTTGTCAACTAAGTTTAAGTAATATTCTAAATACTTTGTTGTCATTTCAACAATTTTTACAGCATCTTCACCAGAAATAGATTCCATCTCAACCACTTTCTTTACTCATCCATCAGACACAACTCCTCATCTGTTAAAGTTTCGTTATGAGATTATAGCAATTCAGTCACACCTTCAGGCTCCACTGCTAATTCTTTTCTCTTGCTATTTCTACTATATCTGCAGTGGCTTCCTCCACTAAAGTCTTGAACCCAACAAAGTCATCCATAAGGGTTGAAATCAGCTTTTTACAAACTCCTATTAATGTTGATATTTTGAATTACGAATGTTCTTAATGCCATCTAGAATGGCAAATATTTTTTAAATGGTTTTCAATTTGCTTTTCCTAGAACCATCAGAATAATCACTATTAAGGGCAGCTATGGCTTTATGAAATGTATTTCTTTTTTTTTTAATTTCGGCATATTATGGGGATACAAATGTTAAGGTTATGTATATTGCCCATGCCCCCCCCAGTCAGAGCTTCAAGCATGACCATCCCCCAAACATTGCATATTTCACTCATTGTGTTTGTATATACCCATCCCCTCCTCCCCCCTCCCACCTGCCCAACACCCTATAAATGTTATTCCTATATGTCCACTCAGGTGTTAATCCGTTAATACCAATTTGCTGGTGAGTACATGTGGTGCTTTTTTTCCATTCTTGAGATACTTCACTTAGTAGAATGGGTTCCAGCTCTATCCAGGAAAATACAAGAGGTGCTATATCACCATTGTTTCTTATACCTGAATAGTACTCCATGGAATACATATACCACATTTTATTAATCCACTCATTATTGATGGGCACTTGGGTTTTTTCCACAACTTTGCAATTGTGAATTGTACTACTATAAACATTCAAGTGCAGGTGTCTTTTTCATAAAGTGACTTTTGATCTTTTGGGTAGATGCCCAGTAGTAGAATTGCTGGATCAAATGGTAGATCCACTTGTATCACTTTAAGATATCTCCATATTGCTTTCCATAGAGGTTGAACTAGTTTGCAGTCCCACCAGCAGTGTAGGAGTGTTCCTATCTCTCCGCATCCACACCAACATTTATTGTTTGGGGACTTTTTGATAAAGGCCATTCTTACTGGAGATAAGTGATATCTCATTGCGGTTTTGATTTGCATTTCCCTGATGATTAGAGATGTTGAGCATTTTTTCATATGTCTGTTGGCCATTATTCTGTCTTCTTTTGAAAAATTTCTGTCCATGTGCTTTGCCCACTTTTTGATAGGGTTGTTTGATTTTTTCTTGCTGATTTTCTTGAGTTCTAAATAAATTCTAGTTGTCAGCCCTTTATTAGATGTGTAGCTTGCAAAAATTTTCTCTTATTCTGTGGGTTGTCTGTTTGCTATCTTGATAGTTTCTTTGGTTGTGCAGAAACTTTTTAATTTGATCAGGTCCCATTTATTTTTGTTGCTGCTGTGATTGCCTTTGGGGTCTTCTTCATAAATTCTTTGCCTAGGCCAATGTTTAGAAGAGTATTTCCAATGTTTTCCTCTAGAATTCTAATAGTTTCATACCTAAAGTTCAAGTCTGTTACCCAGCGTGAGCTGATTTTTGGGGAGGTGAGAGGTGTGGGTTCTTTTTCAGTCTTCTACATGTGGCTATCCAATTTTCCAAGCACCATTCTTTTCCCATTTCTTAAATAATAAGACTTGAAAGTCAAAATTGTTCCTTGATTCATGAATTGCAGAATGCATGTTGTGTTAGCAGGCATGGAAACGATATTAATGTCCTTGTATATCTCCATCAGAGCTCTTGGGTGAATAGGTGCATTGCCATTGAGCAGTAATATTTTGAAAGGAATCTTTTTTTCTTGAGAAGTGAGTCTCAACGGCAGGCTAAAAATACTCAGTAAATCATGATATAAACAGATGTGCTGTCATCTAGGCTTTGTTGTTCCATTTCTAGAATGCAGGCAGAGTAGGCTTAGCATTAAGGGCCTTAGGACTTTTGGAATGGTCAATGAACATTGGTTTCAACTTATAGTCACTAGCTCCATTAGTCTCTAACAAGAGAGTCAGCCTATCCTTTGAAACTTTGAAGTTAGGCATTGACTTCTCATCTCTAGCTAGGAAGGTTATAGATAGCATCTTCTTTCAATAGAAAGCTGTTTTGTTTACATTGAAAATCTGTTCTTTAGTGTAGTTCCTTCATTAGCTGCCTTAGATCTGGATAACTTGCTACAGCTTCTACATCAGCACTTGCTGCTTTACCTTACGCTTTTATGCTATGGAGATGACTTCTTTCCTTAAACCTCATGAACCAGCCTCTGCTACTTTCAAACTTTTTTTCTAGAGCTTCTTCATATCTCTCAGCCTTCACAGTATTAAGGAGAGTTAAGAACTTGCTTTGGACTAAGATTTTTCTTAAAGGGATTTCGTGGCTGGCGTGATCTTCTATCCAGGCCACTAAAACTTTCTCCATATCAGCAATAAGGCTGTTTTGTTTCTTATCAGTCATGTGTTCACTAGAGTAGCACTTTTAATTTTTTCTGATAACTTTTCCTTTGCATTTACAACTTGGCTAACTCTTTGGCACAAGAGGCCTAACTTTTGACTTATCTTGGCTTCTGACATGCCTTCCTCACTAAACTTAATCATTTCTGGTTTTTGATTTAAAGTGAGAGATGTGTGACTCTTCCTTTCACTCGAACATTGAGAGGCCGCTGTAGGATTATAAATTGGCCTTATTTCAATGTGTCAGGGAATAGGGAGACCCAAGGAGAGAGAGTGATAGGAGGATGGCTGGTCAGTAGAACAGTCAGACCACACACAATATTTATTAAGCTCACTGTCTTATATGGGTGCAGTTTGTGATGCCCAAAAACAATTACAATGGTAACATCTAAGACCATAGATCACAGATCACCATCACAGATATAATAATTAAAACATTTGAAATAGTGAGAGTATTACCAAAATGTGACAGAGACACAAAGTGATCACATGCTGTTAATGGCACCAATAACTTGGTAGAAACAGGGTTGCCACAATCCTTCAATTTGTAAAAAAAACACAGTATCTGCAGAGTTCAATAAAGTGAAGCATGATACAATGAATCATATTTGCATTTAAGGAACAAGAAAACTGAGCTAAGCTTGATTCCCCCTTACCTCATTGTCCAGTCTTGAGTCACTCCCCATGTCCTTCCTCCCATGACAAAACACTTTACTGTGATGATAAAGAACAAAATCAAGCCGGACGGAAAAGGATCATGTGGCCATAATCACATTGGAATAACTCAGGCAAAGGAGGGAAAGGCACATTACAGAGGGTATCATAGCTAACAAATAAATTGCAAATGTGTTTAATGATGAGTTGACTTGATGATTTTCAAACAAGAACACTGAACATGAGCTGTTCAATGTATTGAAGTTATTGAAACACAGGAAAAATGTTTTCATAAAATTTATGAAATATTGTTGGTTTTTACCTATATTATTTTAGTCACAGTAATCTCTTTGGCTCACCGCACTTCTGAATTCAGGCATCCCTATTATCCCAAGAGTGGGATTTAGAATAAAATGTTGTGTAAGTTTAAAAACATTCCTGATAACTGAAGCTTATCCCTTTAAGCATTCAGACTGTTATTGTTTATACTATCTTACGGTGAAATTTTTTCCAATAGAAATAGGTCACAAAACAGAATCCCATGTTTTGTTGATGAAATTCTATCATAGTTATAAACATTCATGACTCTTCTATACTGGCAGACAGCAATATCTTGATGGGTATTGGGGTATGTAGAGCCCCTTATTCTGAAATATGCCAGCCTAGAGTGGCTTAAAGTTATTAGATATGCTTTTTAATTTCTCCTACTCCTCCTGTGCTATCATGTCATGCTGTGTTTGTGTCCTTCTTGCTACCATCAAGACCTGCATCTGATGACCACCCCCCCAATCTCTTCCTCACACCAAGCTACCTACTACTACTTCTTGAAAATATACATGAGTTTTGGTGAATAAATAACAAGTAACATGGCCAGATAAGAATAACCTTTATAAAGACAACATTCTAAGAATGTGGTTCTTAACTTTTGGAAATCATAGAAACATGGAAGAATCTGAAAAAAAAACAACGTAAACACTCTTGCCATATTCACATTTGCATATATTTTGGTGGCGGGGATTGTGAAATCCACCCCTAGAAAGTTGGAATCCACAGACATGATCTAGAAACATGGGAATTTTCCTAAGTTCTTTGTTGATGTTTTCCAGCCAAAGAAGTGCTCTGACTTACCTGCCTCCTCTGAGCACCAAAATATTCCATACCTCTAGCGATCAATCTGAACATTCGAAATCAGTTGCTGCTAATGGGAAGTAATCAGTAAATATTTGCTAAATAAATATTCATCTACAATATTACTGGGGATTAGAAAAAAACTTTTGAGTGTATGAACACAGTAAAAGGATTGGGAATGTCTGAACTTATGCAGTCGACTGAATCATAAATATCTACATAATTTACAAATAGTATGTAGTATAATTCTTGAATTGACATTTGATTTTATTTGAGGCTCAAAGCATTTGTGGTTTGCTCTGGAGTCCCTTCTTCATTCCTTATCCAGATTTGCCTTTGTCTGCTGAGCCATGCCCTTCTATTTTTGGAAAGGCCATTTCCTTTGACCAGGCCCATATTGCTCTTACCAGGGGCTCTGAACTTACAATTGCTCAAAGGTAAGAGTTAAGTTTATAGCCTTTGTTACCTGCATTTCTAAGATCTAGAAAATGCACAGATTTCTCACATGCTAAAATTTAAGGCCTGCCACCTTGTAATATACTTTCTTCCAATTGCAAACTGGCATAATTCTGGGAATGGTGTCATTCAACTTGTGTGGCCCTGGATGCTCTCTGTTTCTATGAACACTCTAAGAGCTCTTAGTTTTTCATGGGAGAACAATTTTCTAGTTAAACCCAACATAAAAGCCTTCTTTTGGATGGGAAGAAGTTATATTTTACATTTTTTCTCTGGATATGACCATTTCATGCTCACTTTTATGAAGATTATTGTATCAGTCAGTATAAGATAGGCTATGGTACAGTAATTAACATCTCTCAACGCTCAAAGGCTAAAAGACAATAAAGGTGTATTTCTCAGTTATACCATATGTCCAAAACACAACAGCAGAGATAGTCCAATCGTGGTAGTCATTCTGGTCTCATCATTTGTGGAAGCACCATCCTAACCCATGTTTTCATGATACATGTATAGAACTCTGACAATTCACTGGCTAAAGCAAGTTATGGGATCGCATCCAAATTCAAAAAGGTTGGGTATTTCAATTCCTCCACATTTTACCACCCACTACCTCCACATGCTACCTACTATTCTTGAAAATACACATGAGTTTGGGTGAATAAATAACAAGTAACATGGCCAGATAAGAATAACCTTTATAAAGACAACATCCTAAGAATGTGGTTCTTAACTTTTGGAAATCATAGAAACATGAGAGAATCTGAAAAAAAGTTGTAAACACTCTTGCCATATTCACATTTGCATATATTTTGGTGGCAGGGATTGTGAAATCCACCCCTAGAAATCCTCCACATTCTAGCAAGTAAGAGGGCTAGAAGTTTTGTGACCAGTCTTAAAGACCAACAGAGCTTTATATATGGATTTTCTAATTCCCATTTCAGTTACTCATAGATTTTTAATATTTTGGACTATTTTCTAGATAGGAGAGGTTGCTGGATAACTGATTTTTAGAAAACTGTTTGTGTGCTTGTTCAAGAATGTCCTGGAGATGTAGGATCTTTGTTAGAAGGTGTCCTTTCAAACTATATCAATTGGACATTCCAACTGTTTAGGCTCTACCCTCTCCAGCTGACGGTTTGTCACCTCCTGTGAATGAACTTTCCCATTTAACTTTTTCCACATAAAAAAAGAGATTAGCAGTGTTTCCTTTTCTTTCGCTGCCCTGCGTGAGCACTTAGTCACAAAACACACTCATGTCACAAAACCCGACACAATGGGAAATTACATCCCTAGTTTAATGAAGGTTTGAACACACAAGTATAAGCCTATGGAAAGGGATTAAAACGGAAGGTGAATCCTAACATGGTATCAAAACCCAAAAGGGCCATACCAGAAAATAGGGAAGTGTAGATTTAAAGATTCAACCCAACAGAGATGAACGCTGGAAAAATTCTGTCTTTTATTCTTTTATTCCCATCTTTTCTTCTTTTTTCTTGAACATATTAGACAAAGCCTTAAAAGTCCTTGTTTGCTAATTCCAATAGTTAGATTGTCTGTCTACTTTTATTATCTTTTTCTTCTTCCTTATTAATAGACTTATTGTTTTGCTTCTAGGTATATCTGGTCATTTTACTTTTCATGATGTATATTGTGTTTAAATAAATAATGGAGGATCTAGATAATGCTATCTTCCACCAGAAAAGACCCGCCCTTTCTTCTGACAGGTGTTTAAAGTGAGAGGATTATCGCCTTTAGTCCAATCAGGAACTGATCCAGAACCTGGCTGGGTGGTAGTTTTAATGAAATCCAGCTCATTTCTAATCCACCCCTGTTCTTAGGGCATGGCCCTCTGGAGCTTTTGAGTGAAAATCGGGGTGGGCGGGGGGTCTTTGTCTCCTTAGCCCTGAAAGACTACAGAAACTTTTTTCATTCCCTTCAGGATTTTTTGTTTGGTTCCCGCCTCATGTGATTTCAATATTTGTCCAATGTCTTGAGGAGGAGCTTGACCATGCATTTCCTAAGCACTACCAACCTTGGAAGTTTCAGTCTGGCTTTTGGAAGATTCTCTCTTGGTCCCCTATTGTTTTGCGGAGCCTCAGAATTCAGGACATGTTCTATGGAGAAAAATAGGAGTCTCTTTGAGTTTCCATTTTTTCACTCCATCCCTAGTACTAAAAGCTTTACTGGTTTTCTCTCCCCCAGGAGAAGTCCTTTGACTGGACTATATCTAGTCATTAGCCTGAGCCCAAAATAGGCGAAATCTTCTGGGACGCAAACACTTTTGATCATCAGCTCACCTTGAAATGATTCTCCTCTCTCTGGAATTTTAGTTTATCTAGCCTTTGCTGCTCTCAGAGCATACTATTACTTTCAAAATATTATCTTTGTAATATATCCAGCTTTTCTGGCTGTTGCAGCAAGACCATTGGCTGCCTATATTGCCAGTGTATTAACCAAGTAGAAAAATTGAATTTAAGTATATTATAAGATATTATAAAGCAAAAGTAGGCATGGTCCTTGCCCTGAAAGCCTTAGTGTCAGGATGACATTTACTAATGTCCAGCTACTAGTTCTTGCTCCTTAAAAATCTTAAAAAACTAATTGTATCTGTGTCCTGTATTGACAATTTTATCTCAAATATTGTTTAATTATGCTCAATAGGAGTCCTTAATTACTAAAATGATTTTTAAAGCCCCGGAAGTAGGTACAATATACTTAATTAGAGTAAATAAAAATAAGATGCTTAATTGTCTTAATAAGTATAGTTTGACAAACAAACCCTATACAGAAGAAAAAATGTAGCCTTCAGTTAAAGTTATTGAGTTAATGAATATCCCACCCAGGTAGAATTTATTACTATTTTAAGAAATAATGAAGGTATGTATGTATGCATGTATTTATTTATGTATGTGACATGCCATGGATTGCTGCTGCTGCTGCTTTCTTATCCTCCTCCTCCTCTTTCTTCTTCTCCTTCTCTTCCTCCTGTTCCTCCTCCTCCTCCTTCTTCTTCCTCTTTCTTCATCTCGGAGTATTACAGGGGTACAAATGCTTTGGTTACATAAATTGCCTTTGCACCACCTGACAAGCATACCCATCCCCCAGGCATCATGCACTGCATCCATTAGGGGTGGATTTACCCATCCCTTCCAACTCCTGACACCTGCCCAACATCATATGAATGTTATTTCCCATAAAGTGCACATTAGTGTTGATTAATTAGTACCAATCTAATGGTGAATATATGTGGTGTTTGTTTTTCCATTCTTGTGATACTTCCTTAGAAGAATGGGCTCTAGCTTCATCTGGGATAATATGATAGGTAGTTCATGATTTTTTTATGACTGACTAGTACTCCATGGTATACATATACCACATTTTGTTAATCCAGTTATGTACTGGTGGGCACTGGGTTGTTTCCACATCTTTGCAATTGTGAATTATGCTGCTATAAACTTTTGTGTACAAATGTCTTTTTTATAGAATGTCTTTGTTTTCCTTGAGTAGATACCCAGTAGTGGGATTCCTGGATCAAATGGTAATTCTGCTCTTAGTACTTCGAGGTATCTCTATATTACTTTTCATAGAGGTTGAACTAGTTTGCAGTCCCACCAGCAGTGTATGAGTGTCCCTATCTCTCCACATCCATGACAATATTTGTTGTTTTGGGACTTTTTGATAAAAACCATTCTCACCAGAGTTAAGTGATATCTCATTGTGGTTTTGATTTGCATTTCCTTGATGATTATACCACCCTGAAACCAAAGCCAAGAGAGACTTCATCAAAAAGAAAACCACAGACCACTATCCCTTATGAATATAGATGAAAAAATTCTCAATAAAATCCTAGCAAATTGAATTCATCATGACCAAGTGGGCTTCATCCCAATGATGCAGGGATGGTTCAATATATACAAATCAATAAATGTAATTTACCACATAAACAAAAGTAAAAACAAAAACTGTATGATCCTCTCAATAGACACAGAAAAAGCATTTAACAAAATTCAGCACACTTTTATTATAAGAACACTTAACAAAATAGGCATAGACAGGACTTACCTCAAAATGATAAAAGCCAAATATGACAAACTCACAGCCAACATTATTCCGAATGGGGAAAAATTGAAAGCATTCCTGCTGAGAACTGGTAGCAGACAAGGTTGCCCTCTATCACCACTTCTATTCAACATAGTGCTGGAAGTCCTAGCCAGAGCAATTAGACAAGAGAAGGAAATCAGGGAATCCAAATGGGGACAGAAGAGGTCAAACTGTTGCTCTTTGCTGATGATATAATCTTATATCTAGAAAACCCCAAAGATTCTGCCAAGAGGCTATGCAATTGATCAATAAGTTTAGTAGCATCTCAGGTTACAAAATCAAGGTACACAAATTGGTAGCATTCATATGTGCCAATAACAGTCAAACTGAGAACAAAATCAAAGACTCAATATCTTTCACAATAGCAACAAAGAAAATAAAATACCTAGGAATATATTTAACTAAGGAGGTGAAAGATCTGTATAGGAGAACTATAAAACACTGAGGAAGGAAATAGCAGAGGATGTAAACAGATGGAAAAATATACCATGCTCATGGACCTGCAGAATCAACATTGTTAAAATATCTATACCACCCAAAGTGATCTATAGATTCAAAGCAATCCCTATTAAAATGCCAACATCATTTTTTGCAGCTCTAGAAAAAATAATTTTATGCTTCATATGGAACCAGAGAAGACCCCCTGTAGCTAAAGCAACCATAAGCAAAAAGAACAAATTCAGAATCATCAATTTACCAGACTTCAAGTTATACTACAAGGCTATAGTAATCAAGACAGCATGGTATTGGCCAAAGAACAGAGACATAGACCAATGGAACAAGACTGAGAACCCAGATATAAAACCATCTTCATATAGCCATCTGATTTTGGACAAAGCAGACAAAAACATACACTGGGGAAAAGAATCCCTATTCAATAAATGATGCTGGGAAAATTGGGTGGCCCCATGTGTAAGACTAAAACAGGATCTGCACTTTTCACCACTCACAAAAATCATCTCATGATGGATAACAGACTTAAACCTAGGCATGAAACCATAAAAATTCCAGAAGAAAATGTTGGCAAAACTCTTATAGACATTGGCCTAGACAAAGAATTTATGAAGAAGATCCCAAAAGCAATCACAGCATAAACAAAAATAAATAAATGGGACCTGATCAAATTAAAGAGCTTCTGCACAGCCAAAGAAACTATCACTAGAGAGAATAGGCAACCTACAGAATGCAAGAAAATATTTGCATGCTACACGTCTAATAAAGGGCTGATTATTATCTATATAGAACTCAGGAAAATCAGCAAGAAAAAACAAACAACCCCATTAAAAATGGGCAAAGGACATGAACAGAAACTTTCCAAAAGAAGATAGACTAATGGTCAAGAAACATAGGACTGATAAAGTTTAATGAACTTTCAGAGTTACAAAGAGAACAGCTTAGTTTTCCTTCTATCTATAAATATCTTACCTGAAAAGCAATTGTGGAACATTCCAGGAAGATGATAGAGGCAAAACTGGGAGTGCAGTGACTAGGTCCAGCAGACAGTGAGCATATTCCTCCAGGGCAAATTGGAGGGAACAGAAAAGAAAGTAGTAACCTTAAAAATAAAAGTTTCAGATTCTTAATATGATGTAGGCAGAGAATTGGTGGTGAGATGAAAGTGATTGGGCTGCTCCCTAGAGAAATATGAGCATATCTGGGAGAGAGAGCTAGGCAGCATGATGTCTTGATAAGCATTTCCAATATCGTACTAGCTTGGATTTGCTTTTAAACTTGATTGTTAACATATTTTGAAACATCAAATATCACTAAATAAATGAGGTTTTATGCAAATCAAAATGTATTTTATGGAAGGTAAGACCTATTGTTTTAGTTAATATGGAGATTAATATTATGATCTTCATTTTGCAGATGACCAATAGGTAAAATAGGACAATTATAAAGGCTCCCATAAAAAGTGAGCCATGGTTTTGCTGGTTTATTTCAATTTTATTTGAGTATTTTAATCTTCTTAATATGATATCACACTTTTAATCCACCATGCAAAATTTTTAATTATTTGTTGTTTGGGTAATACCAAACACCTGTTTTATTATATCTACTTAATGATTCCAACTTAGAGGGCCAACGTATTCAGTAAAAACAACAGCAATTGCCAAAAATTAATGAGCAATTCTTCCTTCACTGGAGTTTAATGAAAGTAAAATGAGTCAATTAAATCTAAAAATCTTCTTCTTTAACAGACACTTTACAATATTCAAATTTATGGTAACAGATGACTCTATTAAGGAGCCAAAGAAAACATGTATTGGGAAAACAATAACCAAGGTAAATTCCTGGTGAAAAAGATGATGATTCATTAATTATACCCCCCCTTCAAAAAAGTGAAATGAATTAACTGTTCTACTTATGTAAGTGAAAAACATTTGCTCCTTGAGCATTCTCCCCTATGAATATAACAAAAAGCTTTATAAAAAAGATTCATTGACTAATTGCGTCATGTATGAAACATGTTATAATCTCTCTCCACGGGATAATGGCCACTCATTCAGAATTGCAAAATGTGATAAAGCAAGGTAGATATGTGATTAAGAATCAAGAGCTTCATGATTTATTCTCAACATGATAATTGAGAATAGAAGTTCTGATCATTTGTTTAATAAATGCAGGAGGCTTATCACCCAAAATACATCACTTTCTAAGGCAATACATTCTGAAGCAGAGTGTGTGTGTGATCACGTGGGACTGCATTAGGCAGAAAAAAAGGACAGCAGTCCAGGTGATTATGATATAGCCCTAACAGTAACCTCCTGTTGAGAACCACTGTTCCAGGATATTTTTGTTATCATATTTGAAATTTAAGTTCTTTTTTCAATTTTGCTAGTCTATTATTTCCAACCTCAATTCCTATTTATTTATTACATGCCACAGATTCTCAAGATATTTTCAAACTACTTTACTTTTTCCATAAGCAGTGGTCCTTCTCTTCCACTTTGTTGAATGATCCAGAACTAATAATGAGATAAATAGATTACCTGTGCTGGTGGATGAGTGTGGAAGGAAGGTGTAGCTTAGGGAATAATTTGTAGTTGTGTAATAGAAGACTTTGGCAATGTCTGGTTCACTGCCTAATCTTCATGGCCTTGGGTAATACTGGGCATATAAAAATCACTCAACAAATATTTATTGGATAAATGAATAAGCCTTCAAATTCTAAGACAGGGAGAATATTACTCTCTGAAATAGAATCCATAGAATCAACATAAACTAACTATATTCTCTATTTCAGGGTCTTTTCTTTGGCTCTATGCTTTCCATGACAATTATAAGTTATAAATGTAGTTGTTGACACAAATTTGGCAGAGCTCACCCATAAGCCTAGGGAAATCTCTCGAAGTTCCATCTGGGAGACCCATTCTGAAATATAATCAATATAGGATGAAAACAATCTGGATAATTGTTTTATATAAAAGCAAATTGTGCTATACTGGTGCTATTCTGTGATAGGTAAAGAATTTGGAACATACTTTCCTTTATTCACTGAGAGCCCATGATGTACCTGGCCTATGCAAGTCACCAGTGTTATAAGAGGGATAATATAAATAAAGTTCCTGCCTTATGGAGCTTAGTCTGGTGAGTGAAATGAACATTGAGCAAATAGTCACAAAGTAAGTATGTAACTACAAATTGTATTAAACTGCTATAAAAGAAAAAAATCACTCAACAGAGGAAATGATAATGTCAAAAAGGTGAATGATCATGGTACCTTTGAAACTGATGAGTGGCCATAGTGATTGGAAGACACAGACCTGGGAAAAGAGAGGAAGGAGACACAAAAGAAAAGCTGGGTAGCCAAGGTCCTGCCAAAACAGGGGTCCCATCGGTACTCATAGAAAGAACGTTAGGGACCGGGTCATGGCACCCCCAGCCATGAGATGGATCAGCCACTGCTTCCTGAGAGAAACCCAAAGGAGATACAGACTCAAGAACAATGTAGGCAAAGGGACACATTATTAGCTAAGACCGCCCAGTCAGGGAGGTCTTTTGCCCAGGGTAATTCAGTTCTACTGACCCAGAACTAAAGCAGACAAAAAAGCCTCCCTGTGTATGTTTACCCTAAAGGATACTTTTTAATTTTTCAGATTTTGCCAATTTAATAAAAGGAAAAACACTGTAACCAAAGAGAAAAAACAGAAAAGGAGTGGAGCACACCAATCTACTTTGAGGGGGACAGTGCCCAAGTGGGGTAAGGATTCTAATCTGCTTATTTAAAACTCAGCCTTCTTACTTTATCATCATATGAACAGAATCTCTGCAAGCAGCCAAGAGAGGAGGAGATAAAAATGTGTGGTTGGGGCAAAGAAGGTATCAGTTTTCAGTTGCAGTACCTCATTTGTATGATTTGCTCTTTGGTTTTGAGAAAATTTCTTAAAACGTCTGTAATATACAATGAACATTAATTGTAGTAAGACACAGTAGGTGAACTGGAAAACTACTCACACAATTAACAACAAATATTAAGGAGGAAGAAAACAATTACCCAGACAACAAACTGTCTGATGTAGAATAATTTACATTATTGTTCTGTACATTCTGTAACGTCTATTTGGTTGAACTACAATATGCTTATGAAAATATTGTCTGTCTTTGTATACCTACCAGAAGAGTTTAGGTAGAACCCAGAAATTTTGTTATCCAAACTGAGTGATGGTCATCTTAAAATCTCATTAAATGGCATGCTAATATAAATAATAAACTTAAGTTTACATGTGTCCTTATTTATCTGTTATATTTATCCAGTATGATTTTGAAGGAAAAACACTGCAGAATACCCGTCTAGTCATCCTTTCTCTTCATCAACATTACTCTTGATTACCTAATTGATTTATTAAGAATCTGATGTTTAATGTTTAAAGCCTAAGCGTTTATCACCTATTGAAAAAAATAGGTCTATTAATTAAAGATGTTTTGAAATATTGCAGTAATTTGTTTCTTTAAAACAATAACTTAAAACAATATCTATTAAATTCTAGAAAAATGAAATTGGAAATTATTACCCAACAGAAACTCCACACCTGATCTAAAACTGACAGAGTGAGGTCTCTATTAGAGTGTCCGAGAGGGAGAGACAGAGATATAGTCCTCTACATCCTGTTAGCCCTTCCTGTGCCAGACCTTGGTGTGATTTGAAAGCAGAGAAGGAAGGAGAGGCAGTTCTTACATGACTGCGGAACAAAGAGTGCCCTATCCTGACCCAGCTGAGGATGAGTTGGAAACTCCATGGTGTCACAAAAACTAATTAATACTAAAGTTTGTACTTACTGCTCTTTTCTTCTTCTCTTATTTCCCCAGAGGGATTATTGTAAATAGGCTGGGCTTCTATTTAATAGGATGCCCAGAATTTGTATGTTAGCAAAAATATGGCTTCTTATAATATACAAGGAGATATAAAATGCATGTACACTCACATCATATTCTTTGACTGGACATTCCATTTCATCAGTTTATATTTTGTATTTCATTTCATTAGAGGTTAGCATCTATAAAAATAGGGTTCTGGATTGTGAGTTGGGTTTGGTTCATGCTCAGAGTTATTAGCATTCCTGGGCTTCTTCTACAAGATCAGCTTCAGTATTAGAAAAGACCAAAAATCTCACTCTGAAGCCAGAGCAATATGGAACAACTATTTTGGATGACGTTTCCTTTAAAAAGTCTTTTTCCAACTTCCTTTTTTTTTCCTGATGATTATGTTTTGTGGCTATCCCAAAGTCTTATCCTCTGAGGCAGCAAAGCCATGCCCGTACAATACAAAGAATAAAGGGACAGTGTGAGGCTCTCCAAAGATTCCAAGTGTCCTCCTAAGCCACTGAAAATATGAACATTATGTGTTCATATAATTCCATATAATTATTATTACAAAGTAATTTATTTTAACCCTGGATTAGGGAAAAGAAAATTTGAATGAAATTTAGTTTTAAATAATAAATGTTAAAAGTAATTTAGATAGTAAATCAAATTGAGTCCTTAAAAGGAAAATTGTAGGTTGGAGAAAAGAAAACTTTCTACAAGACCATGGGTAGTTTAAGGAGTTTGTTAACTTACTTTCTCTTTACTTTAAATTTCCAGTTTATTGGAATCTGTACTGGATATCTGCCAGTAAAAACCAATCAGCTGTTGCTTAGATTAAAAGTTCCTAAGGCTCCTAGCTTTGATTTCAGTTTTGCAGTGTGCTGTGACTGCCAGGCCAGTGGCCTCTGGTGAAGAAAAAGATTTGAGCATCAGGTCACTTGATGTGACATAGCACATTCCTGCTTCATTCCACAGATACCAATATTAAGTCAGATGCGAAACTCCCTTTTGATACATATCACTATCCTCTGACTAGCTGCACAACTTAACCTCTTCTTTCTTCTGCCCCTTGTCAATTGAGGTGAACAGGTCTGCTGTGAAAACTGCATAGACACCTGTCAAGCATGGGACACATGTGTGCCTCACATGTGTTAACCACCTGATACTGAGCCTGGCACATATAAGGGCTTCCTAAATAAATTGTTTACATGAACATTATTATCACCTGAAATGTTTTTAATTCAGGAACATATGGAAATCATAGCAGAAGATCATGCTTCTGCAGTAGTACTTTCTCCTCCAGTCTGGTACCATGTTACATGAAGTGATGTGATGAGACGTAACTGAAATGCTATTGTAATGAAAGGAACACCAGCCGTGCAGTCAGAACCCTCGGCGCAACTTCTGACATGCACGTAGCATTTACTATGTGCCGTACTGTTGCAAGTATCTGACATACATCGACCTAAGGGGTCACAACAACCCAGTGAGGTCAGTGCTCATTTTCCGATGGGGAAACTTTATGCAAAAGAATTTAAACAACTTGCCCTAAAGCACAGGCATTTGGTAGGTGGAGGAGCCAGGATCTGAGCCCAGACAGACATCTCCTAGTCCACGCTTCATAGCTTCCCAGCCCTCTAAGCTTCAGTTTTCCCTATGGTAAAATGAGAATGATAACCCTACAGTCATCTCACAGGGTCATATCAGGAATTGAATGTGATAATAAATGTAAGCTGCACTGGAACTGGAAAAAGCTGCAAAATGTACAGAACGATTGTTATCAAGATACTTAACCAAACTGCATCATTATCTGAATAACGAAACAGTGAAATGGGGTAAGGCTGAGATAATACTATTAAAGGTGTGATGTTATAAACATTCTAGGTGCTGAATGCCAACAAAATATTTTTTTCAGTGAACCTTAATATCTCAATATCATTACCTAAGAGAGAATTAAAAATAATTTATCATTTTTGAAAGTATTATTTGAACACTTAAAATCCTTTACTCTGTCAGTTAGAGTTAATATATATTTTAGGATGTACAAAGAAACCCTTCTCATGAGTTCAGAAAGGATGATAGCAAGACGTGTTTAAATGGGCTTGTAAAAGCATTTCTTGTCCTCTGAATGGTAAACTCACATATTAGGGTGAATTTACTTTGCCTTTTGGGTCAGTGTAATTACCTATTGATTCTTAGGGAAGAAAAAAGTGACATTCACAATTTTGTTCTTTAATTTTTGAACAGAATTATAGCCTAAATGGAAGAATGACATTGTTTATCAGTTGGCACCTTTCAGAGACAGGGCCAAGACTTCTCCTAATTACTTGTGCATAATTGGTGCTCAGTAAACATTTTTGGATTAAAAGCTTAACCCTGTATAAATAGTTCCTTCTTCATTATACAGATGCATATCGCATCCTGGTCAAGCGTCTGATAAACAATAGGCAAAAGTAGAGCAACTCTAAACCTTTATATCACTCAAAATTGTAAAATTATATTCTAAGACCAATGGGCATAGCATGCTGTAGCTTTCAGAATTATATAAGAAATTACAATGTACTGTGAAATATATACACAGAATTGAAAAACTATTGGGCTTGAAATTGTTTCTAGCTAAACAATAAGTATTTAATTAAATAATGTTCTTATTGGCTCTTAGAATTTATATAGCCACCAGACTTTGCTTTCCAAAGACCATTTTTTTGTTTTGTTTTTAAAGAGAAAGAGAGCAAGAAAGAAGGAGGTAAAGAAAGAGGTAAAGAGGTCAAGAAAAAGAAAACGTCCAAGGATGTTGGAAATAGTTTCCCCCATACACTGTTAGTAAACGTCACTGTATCAGGAAAAGATGTTGAGGTAAACATTGTTGACTTCACAACTGAATTACACTTGAGAATAATGCTTTTCAAAATAGTTTTATAAATAATCATGAAAACCTTATTAAAGATTCTAGTTACAGTGTGCACCTATAGTCCCAGCTACTCTGGGGGCTGAGGCAGGAGGATCACTTGAGTCCAGTAGTTCAAGGCCAGCCTGGGCAACATAGTGAGACCCTATCTCTAATAATAAAGAAGAAAAAGGGTACAAAATTTAAGTATGGGAATGGACACGCTTGAAGCTCTGACTTGGGTGAGTCAAGGGCAATATATATAACCTAAACATTTGTACCCACATAATATGCTGAAATAAAAAAAAAATTATAATAAAAAAAAGTTGAAAAGAAACAACAAAAAAGAGGGAAAAAATGTTAGTTATAAAGAATTGAGTAATTGTTCATTTAAGTTTCTTCTTTTCTATTATTTTAATACAATACATATATATTTCTATTGAATTTCTAGGAAGCACTTGATTCATCATTTTCAAGGTTAAATGAAAACAATTGCTAACATAAACTAAACATATCATATGTGCAAATCATTGAATAATATGGTCATCATATCCTCTGTAAGTATAGTATCAAAATCAATGATAGAACTCTACTTTGGTACCCTAAATAGTTAATTTCATTTTGAAACAATTTTTGATGAAAGATTTTAAAAAGAAGATTTATATTTCTCTCGAAGCTCTGACTCGAGGGAGGAGGTGAGGCAAGGGCAATATCCATAACCTTAACGTTGTACCCCCATAATAATGCTGAAATAAAAAAGAAAAAAATTTAAATATTTTTATGAAAACTTTATATCTTAGTGAAATATTTGTTAACTGTGATGCATTTGTGGGCTCATAAAATGTTTTGTTTACAGATTCTTTGGGATATTCTAGTTAGGTTAATTTGGTACCCATCCAGTGATCTGGTGCACTGATAGTCAAATGCAGTCCATGAACCAGTGTCTCCTGTCTGTGAACTCTTTGCTACTAGGCTGCAACAAGATAATCAGAAGCTTGACTGGAATATAAGCCAGCTATACCAGTAAGCTGAAACTTTTTTTTAATAGCATAAATTTCCCAGTAGAGCAAGCAGTGTGTTCATTTATATTCTGGGGCAAATTCTTTTATCTCTTTGGAAATCAGTAACAGTTTATGGACTGGCTACTTTGAATAGTGCTGTTCTAGTACATTTGTAAGTACAAGGCATTCTAACGTGATGCTTATGGTCTTGGGTTCTGAAGGCAGGAGGCCCTGAGTTCGAATTCTAGCCTGGCAACAACTCAGTAGTCAGTGGCCTGAAAGAAGGAAATGAGTGCCTATCACAGAGGCAGCAGGTATGGCAGAATGACCAGGAAAAAGGAAAGGGCCCAGCATTTCATGTCAGAACATCAGGGATGAACCCTGGTCATAACTTTTAGAGGCCGCCTACCTTGAGGTAAATGAGGTCTTAAATGAGAGAATATACATTCATTACACACACAAACATTGCGTAGGACTTAATGCAGAGATGGTACTCAAAATATTTTGTTTATTCAGTCATTATTAATTGTGCAACATAGTATACTGGTTTTCTAGACTGGTTTTTGTACAGAAATGTATTTCTTACTCTGGAATCTGGCGATGTAAATATTTTAGTCAGTATCTGCATGGATATCTTATAGCTCTACACCACTGATTTTATTGGCCTTATCAAATCACTAACAAATAAAGGAATTCCCCCAAAGTCCTGCCATACTTCAAATACTTTAGAGTCATGTCAATATTTTTTTCAAGTTATGGATAAATCCAGTTAATCCCAGTATGACTCATGATGTGTCTATGTAGCCACTGCCATTTTTGTAGCATTTAATCATTTTGTTGGCATAGTTTCATGCAAAGATGGTAAAAATAAAATATGGAGGAAAGAACAAGCATTAATTTAGGGATTACTCATCTCTGTTTACCTACCTAGTTCACAAACCAGGTTCTGACTAGGAAAGTAGGGGAACGAAAACCCTCATTAGCCTCTTTTCCCCAAATCCAATTTTATGGAAACTTATGAAATAGCAATTAATTATCAAACTCTGCATAGAACTCTACACTGACAGCCTGGCTCAGGTGTATATTTAAAAAGAGTATGGAAGTGAATAAATTATGTCTAATAGTACAGACACATCTCCACAAAAAGAGTATGAAGATAATTTGTGCAAGCTCTTTTCACACTTTGCACATGTGTTATTCATGCTTCATGCCTGCATAATCATATATGTATTATTGTTACTGAGCTAACTCAGATTGTATCCAGTTCTTTTTTATATTTCTTTTTCTAACTATAATTGGCTCCTATCTTGTCCTGCCTCCAAGATTATTGCCCTCCAATTTATCCTTCCTAAGGCTGTCGGAACGAATTTTCTAAGCTGTCAATCAGATCATGTCACTTCCTATTAGAATCCTTCAGTGGTTGCTCATTGCCCATAGGATAAAATCCAAACTCCTTAGCATGATCTGGTCCCTGCCTGTTTCCTTGGCCTCATCCTGTATTAGTCTCTTGCTCAGTCTAACTAAACTATAGCATTTGCAACTCTTTACCTGTTCCAAGCTGTCTCTCTCTTTATCATGCTCTTCCCTTGGCCAAAAATATCCTCTCCTTTCTCCACATATTATCTGTCAAATTCTTACTTCATAGTTACCTTATACCAGATGCCTTTCCTGCTGGTCTCCTCCTGTGGCACCAGCTCTTACCTCTCAGGTAACTTGTAAATCCTGTAATAAAATGATCAGTATTCATCTCTGAACCTCCCATTAAATTGTGGGCTCCCCAGGGGCATGTAGGGTTTTCCTTTTTGACTTTCTAATTTAAATTCCTATAATAGATCTGGCACATAGCAGGTGTTCAATTGATGAAGAATTAACAAATATTCAAAGTGCTAAGCCTAAATTGCACAACTGCACATCTGAAAAATACCCAAGCAAAATGCAAAATGTTCCATCTCTGGAATGCTTAACTTTCAAACCCTAAAATAGCCAATACTTATTCATCCATAATTCCAGGTGGTGTCACTGATGAGGAAGGAGAATGAACAGACATAGTACTTACCACCAGTTCAGGGAAGTTTATTTGTTATGTCCTTTCCATGCATCTTAAGTAGTGTTCAGATCAACTTGGTTTCCTGGCTGTATTGTTTTACATCAGGAAGTTCACATGCATCACGTGTGGGCATACCCCATAAATAGCCTGCATTACTAAATACCCCTTTACATTAAAGAAAAGATTGTATTCTTTTTTAAAGGTCATAGTAATAAAAATAGCGATGTAGTTTTCAAGCACTTCAAGTTATCCATTTAGTTGCATTAGCGTTTTTCAGTGACTCAGAATGGGAGTTTTAATTTTAACCGTTAATAATATCAGTGTTTCAAAGGCCACAGCTTGACTTTGAGGTTAATACCTGGCCTGGCTATGAACTGAACGGTGCAGTTCACTGCCCCCACCTCCTCCCTCATAAGGCAGTGAGCCAGCAACACTGGAGGCTAGAGATGGTACGGATAATGTTTGTTTAAGTTGCCTTCTGACTGTCAGAGAATCACAGCCACGAATAGACAGAAACTGTGATACAACTCAGCTGGAGTTTGACACCAAAGGGGATGAGGGAAAGGGTCAGTCCTTTGTGTCACTGGCAGTCAGGTAATGGAACTCCTGAGAAGCACATGGTCTGTGATGGCAGCAGTTGGTGGTTGAATAGACGCAAGTGCTCCACTGACTGTTGGCTGTTATGTGTCATCGGAGCAGGCTGGGCCTGTTCTGCTCTTCTAAGAATCTGTGGCCATAAAGACCAGATATCTGGGCTAAAGGCAGCTTTGTCCTCAGAGACCGGGGAGCATTTTCCAGATGAAGAAGGAAGCAAGTTGTATGATTTACTCCCTCTTACTTCTGTCATCATAGGGGACTTATAATTCCCCCCATGTTGGACAATGCAAGGCCACATTTGCATTGCTTTTCCTCTCCCGTGTCTCAAAGAATTAGAAAAAGCATAGCATACATCACAGATTAAGTTAATAATTTTCTAGACAATATCAGGAGAAATCAACCCAAGTTCTCAATTTCGTATCTGCAAATATCCTATGGATCTCTACTTCTCAAAATACATGCCTTCTCCTCCTGGGCTAACTCCTGTTTCTGGTGTACTTGTCTGTCCCCCTCTTCTTTTCTGTTTAATCACCACCAAGAACACCTTTCTCTTTGGTATAAACTGAATAAGAAATTTGGCTCCCAAGAAGTTTTCTTAGAGATTATCGATAAAGAAATGCAGTCACATTTCTTTAACACGGACACTTAAATTTCCTGAAAATGGTTTCAGCATTTTGTAGGTGAGCAACTTGCTGACTGCTCAGTACAATTTAGTGGAAAACAACATCTGTCATGGTAAAGCCAAGAGGAAAGAAACCTCCTTGCCTGTTTATTAGTTTTCCTTTCTCTGCCTCATGTTTAGCGATAAGTTACGTCTTTTAGACCACCCATATTTGTGGGACCAGAAGATATTTGTCCTTTAATAAGAGGTTTAAGTGCCAGGGACTTTTCTGGCTATGTTCAGGGAAAGCCCTATTCCCTGGGGTTTCCTTGGAGGGGAGAGCCGCCCAGGCTTCCCCGCCCTGAACTGTCATTCCACCTCTCTAGACATTGGCTTCCTGAGGAAAAGCAGGGTGAAAATGAATCCTTTTCTAACGTTGAAAAAGGATAGGAAGGCCCTCTAGGGTCTGAAGTACAAAATAAAACAAAACAAAATAGTGATATTAACTCCAAAGCCAGCTTGTTCTTTCTTCAGACCCAGCCAAGTGGAAGAGCAGGGCAGGGCGGTACCTGAAATGATGGGTCAGGCATCCACCATCAGTATTTGGAATATTTGAATCCCTATGCTGAGAAACCAAAGAAAGCCTAGGACTCACTGATAGGCACACTTATAAGAACAGTCGCAATATTTTAATTAACTTTATTAATTAATGAATATATACTTTGGGCGTATTTTATCTAGACTAAGAGAACTTTCTTTATTAAATATGCACCACCCACAGTTTCCTTTTTATCAGCACAAATCAAAGTTGATACAGTGCAAAGGAATATCTTCATAAGAGATTTATATAATTATCCAAACTCAATAACTAGAAGGGTACACTAGAACATGACAACTCTGAGCTTATTACAGCTTTTAGTGAAAAAAAATTCCAAAGCAATTTAAAACTAGAATAATCGTCATGAAAGAATAAGCATCTTGAAAAAGTTTCTTTCCTGAGTGAAATAACACCTACTCTACTGTAGGTAATGGCCTATGAGGGGCAAACCCAACATAAACAGGCAGATAACAGGTACTGATTATATAGGAGTTCAACGTAAGAAATATGTGCTGTGAGTATTTTCTCCTCCTTTCTGTTTTTCTACTTGAGCCTATAGCCAAGGAGCTTTCTCTTTGGAGGAGATGGTGGAAGCTTTATCCATTCTTTCTATACTTCTCCCATGGGAGACATGGTCTACCTGACTAGTGAGATGGGGAGCATAGATAGCTTAGCCCAATCTGAGATCTTTTTATAAGTGGCCTATCCCTCAGATGGGCATATTTGTCGCCTGTAAATACAGTGGACAGCCTTTGCAGTTTGGGGGAAAGAATTAGCAAGCCCATTTGCCACAAATTCATACCTTGTTCTTATTCTTCAATGAACTCGATCACTCCTAAAAGTGATAATTTTATTAAACTCTGTGTGATTCTCTCTTTTTCTTCTACATTAGTTCATAATTAGGGAGAGAAAGATGGAGATGGATTATATTACTCCTCATCTCATCCTACCCTTCACCCTCAGAATGTGCTAGAATCTAACATAATTGAGTTCTGGAAATTCCAAATCTTTCTATTCAGCTCCTCTAGTTAACCCTTTTCCTGATCCAGATATCTTTGTCCCTGGATTCCTTAGACCCTTGTATTACCTCCTTCTAACCATTGTCTAGCTTTTCTTCAGAAGGTCACATAGCTAGATTACTCTTGTACTTCATTTCTCTTTAGCTCTAGAACCAAGGCATCTGTCCAGGCTTCACCTTTCCTACCTATTTGAATAATAAACTTCTTCTCTGTTACAGGAATAACAAGTTAGGATGTTCTCATGGTGTCCAAACAAAGATGACACCCTGGACAAGGATGGTGGTAGTAGCAACACAAAAAAGTAGAAGAATTTCATATATATTTTTGAGGTAAAATCAACATGATTCTTAATGTGAAGAGGGAAGAAGAGGAAGATCTAAAGAATGATATCAAAATTCTAGCAGAAGAAGCAGGGTGGGTGGAAGGCCCAGTTACTGAGGTGGGAAGCACTGAAGGAAAGAAAGATTGTTTAAGGATGAAATTGATATTTTATCTTCCATTTTTTAAATTTAATTGTCATGGCAGCTCATAAATTTAGAAATTATCACCTGTTTTATTGATGAAAATATATTTCATGGTCTCTACAAGCATAAGACCTATCCCAAGGTCTTATATTCTTTCAGCTAAGTGCCATTACTTTTTAAAGACCAAATTCACTGAACCAACATCGAGTAAGCATTTATCCTCTGTCAGGCATTCTGTAAGACACTAGGATCAATTGTTTTAGCCCCAGTCCTCAAATGGGAAGGAAAACAAACATATAAACAAAAATTATGATTCAATATAGAAAATACAATATTAGAGAAATTCAAGGAAACACAGAGGAGGATACTTTTATTGGCTCTGAAGCAGGAGTGAGAATGAGAGAAAACTTCCTAACAGAGGATACATCTGATTTGAGGCTTAAAGGGCCTGCTTAGGAATTAGGTAGGTACATAGGTCAGGGCTAGGACTAATGGGGGTAGAGATAGAGAATTGGACAACCAGTATGATTAATAAAATACACACAGTTTTACATCCTAGGAAAGAAAGTAAGTACTATACCATGAAGATCTTTTAGGGAATATTAAATAGCTTGGTGTTTATCATAAAATTGATGTTAAGAGAATATTGCTGGATTCTCAATTCAGGAATGGCATTGTCAAATATCCAATTTTAGAAATAGAATTCTTTTGGCTGCATTGAAGATGTACTTGAGGGTGCCAAGTCTGGAGTGGGGAAACCAATTTAGACACAAGTGCAATTGTCCTGTAGAAAGATGCTGAGTCCCAATTAGGTTGATGGCTGCTGAAATGGAGAGAAGCAAATGGACCAGAAAACTATTTAAAAGCTTAAATCAGTAGGAAATATTAAAGCATAGATGTGTTAAATCTGAAGATCAATGAAGAATAAGGAGTTAAGGACAAATCAGGTCTCTAACTTGGGTTGTAGGTAGCAGTCACAAGAAGAGGACCAAACAGGGAGAAGCACACGAGTTTAGGTTCAGACTATTAGTCTGAAGTCCTAGATGGGATAGACTGAAACTAGATTCTAAGACCAGTTCTTTTCTCTTAAAGAGTAACCTTGAAAATAGCCATTTGCCCATTATTAAGGTTTAAGCAAGATTTGTAGTGAATAAGAAAAGCAGAGTTTTTCATTTTCATATATTCCTATGGGAACAGATTGATAAAATTATGTAGGTGGTTAAAATTATTGGCACTTCTTTACAAAATTGAGGGAGTTCACTGGATGTGACTCATCAACAAAGTTACAAAGTTGATCTGTAACAAGAGCTGTCTTTATCTAGGAAAGAGAAAAAGAAGATTGTCAAGGAAAACGGCACCATGTCTTAATGCGGATGTTCTTTTCCCTAGCAAGAAGTCTGTTTGGGTGTCCTACCACTGAATCCAGTCCAGAAGCAAAGATGCTTTTTCTCTACACCAAATGGATTGCATCCCAAATTCATTCCTCGGTGCAGGCGCGCTTTGTATTCATAAGAAGATTCTAGATAAGCAGACCACAATTCAAAGACATATGGTCTATAGACTAGATTTAAAGAATTTTGTCTTTAGAGAAAAGAAAGAGACAGTTGGTGCAGACCTCATGATGGGAAAACACAAGAAAAAACAAAATAAAAAATTATATAAGTCCAAGCCTAATTCTTTTCATACAATTACTGCCCAACAAATCCAGAATGTTTCTAGAAAAATATAGAATACAGCTCTGCCTTAAATACAGAATATCTCCAGAAAAATATAGAATACAACATCAAATAGAATCTTTGTGACTTTTATATACAAAACAGGTGTGTTTGTAAAACATCGTGTTTTGAAATAAATCCACCTTATATGTAAAATTGATTTACATATAAAATATTAAAATTGGGATATAATTCTAGAACATAGAATATAAAATATTCTAACTATGACAAGAACCTACTCTTTTTTTAATTTATTATTTTTTTTATTTCAGCATATTATGGGGGTATAAATGTTAAGGTTACGTATATTGCCCATTCTCCCCCTCCCCCCCTCCCACCTCCCCAACACCCGATAAATGTTATTCCTATATGTCCACTTAAGTGTTGATCCGTTAATACCAATTTACTGGTGAGTACACGGGGTGCTTGTTTTTCCATTCTTGAGATACATCACTTAGTAGAATGGGTTCCAGCTCTATCCAGGAAAATACAAGAGGTGCTATATCACCATTGTTTCTTAAAGCTGAATAGTATTCCATGGTATACATATACCACATTTTATTAATCCACTTATGTATTGATGGGTGCCTGGGTTGTTTCCACACCTTTGTGATTGTGAATTGTGCTACTATAAACATTCGAGTGCAGGTATTCCATTTGTAGAGTGTCATTTGATCTTTTGGGTAGATGCCCAGCAGTGGAATTGCTGGATCAAATGGTAGATCTACTTATATCACTTTAAGGCATATCCATATTGCTTTCCACAGAGGCTGAACCAGTTTGCAGTCCCACCAGCAGTGTAGGAGTGTTCCTATCTCTCCATATCCATGTCAACATTTATTGTTTGGGGACTTTTTGATAAAGGCCATTCTTACTGGAGATAAGTGAGAACAGGGACATTGACCAGTGGAACAGAACAGAGAACCCAGATATAAAACCATCCTCATATAGCCAACTAATCTTCGACAAAGCAGACAAAAACATACACTGGGGAAAAGAATCCTTATTCAATAAATGGTGCTGGAAAACTGGATAGCCACATGCAGAACACTGAAATAGGACCCACACCTTTCACCTCTCACAAAAATCAACTCATGCTGGGTAACAGACTTGAACATGAGGTGTAAAACTATTAGAATCCTAGAGGAAAACATTGGAAATACTCTTCTAGTCATTGGCCTAGGCAAAGAAGACCCCAAAGACAATCTTATGTCTTATGTCTTATGAAGAAGACCCCAAAGACAGCAACAAAAATAAATAAATGGGACTTGATCAGATTAAAAAGCTTCTGCACAGCCAAAGAAACTGTCAAGACAGCAAACAGACAACCCATAGAATGGGAGAAAATTTTCGCAAGCTACATATCTGATAAAGAGCTGATAAGTAGAATTTATTTAGAACTCAAGAAAATCAGCAAGAAAAAAATCAAACAACCCTATCAAAAAGTGGGCAAAGGACATGAACAGAAATTTTTCAAAAGAAGACAGAATAAAGGCCAACAAACATATGAAAAAATGCTCAACATCTCTAACCATCAGGGAAATGCAAATCAAAACTGCAATGAGATATCACTTATCTCCAAGAACCTACTCTTTTTTAAATTTGTGCCAAATTAATTAAATAGGTTTAGGTCATATAAAACATACGCTGGATTGGTCAAGGAGGAGATGATTGAAATTATTTTTTGTTCCACCAAGAACCACAATGGTAAATTAAGATTCATTCTAGTTCACTATTGACCAGAACTTGTTAAAGAAAAACTGCTTCTTAAGAAAAATGTCCAGAGTCTAAGTCTTTCCCAAGAGTAATATTCAGTCAGTGGACGTGAATAATGGCATCAGCTATCATTATTTATGGTTTTAGTGAACAAGCCACAATATACATCCATTTCCTTTGTAGGTGGCTTCCAAGAAGAAATTTACACTGCATTGCACTGTTGTTGTACACAAGTAATATTTTAGAATTTCTAACTGTACTTTTGGTACTAACTAATCGTCACAAGGGTGTTTTTTTTGTTGTTGTTGTTGCTATTGCTTTATTTTGTATGTTTATTTGCTTGGTTTTTTTTGTTTTGTTTTGTTTTGTTTTTTTGTTTTTGTTTTTTTGGTAAGGTTGGAATGTCTTTTTCCTTTTCCTGGGAATGGCAGAATTCTCTGGAAGAACACAACTTATGGCCATTTCTTTTGGGAGAAGGTAGTTTAGTATTCACTCATGGCCTATCAGTTCACATTTAATCTACCTGTATTTTTTAAAATACAGCAGCAGTACCTGGTGAAAAATGACTGAGCACCCTATTTTGCCTCCATAAAGATCAGCTACTGAACTGGTGATTTTCCTATGACAGACAATACTAATTCTGGTCCACATGTGCAGCACTTTTCATCATTTTCTTTCAAAAAGTATTAGGTTTGGTGAATTTTGATATTAAAAATTGTTTTACGTACCTAAGCTTTATTCCTAGCATTTCTTTTTCTCCCTCTGTTTCTCAGCTGTCTTTCTTGTTAGCATACAAGATGTCTTGTCTGCATACAAAGATCCAGCCTATACCTCAGTCAGTCCAATAATACTATATATGGTAATATGTTGTCCAATGCTGTGAATTTCTCTATTGTAAAATACTGATCATTTATATTTTTGGTAAAAAAATAAAGATTATGGGTATGTGGTATTTATTCATTAAATCGAAATAAATTGGAATTTAAAAAAGAAAGAAAATCTACAGGTCAGTATAAACTAGTTAGCACTGTTGGGAGATTTTTGTTTAAAACAAGAAATCATGGTATTTAAGAACAAAACCTAATCTTAAATAAACTATTATTTCTCATAAACAATATTTATATATTTTATTAGATAAGGAATCATATGAAAATTGATGTGGTTGACAATGTTGAGCTGTTTGGCAGGGAAGTAACTGGAGTGTTTTTTTACTTTTTTTTTTTTTATACCAGTTTTATCTGAATTTTTCTTGAAATGTGAGATTGAAAATCTAATAGCTTCTGTTCCTTTCCTTTCCTGTATGATTGTCTCTATTTTTCAAGTGTATGAAAAGTTAATAATGCAAAGTCATATGTTTTGAGTAAAAATGAAAATTATTTTACAAGTTCAAATAAATAAAAACTGATTTTAGAAAGGAAAATAGATTTTGCATAAATTTGAGCTGAAACTCCACAGGGAAACAAATACTAACCCTTTCATTCTCTCCAATCCTCAGACACACCACCTCTCAAACACATGGGCACCGGCATGTGCACACATGCATGCGTACACACACACACACGTGACCGGTACGTGCACACACTCACATGCGCACACCACACCATTACGACCACGTGAGAACTTAGGGCTGAGGAGGGAAAGGGAAGGCACCAGGGAACATTTTGCAAATAATTGCCTCTTAAACTTAAGCAGAGATAAGATAATTAGAAACTCATTATGCTAATTAAAGGTGCTGAGGAATTTGAATCAAAGGAGAAAAGTGTGAAGAAACAGCATATTAAGGTTTGGGGTCTAGGAGTAGTGGCCAAGAGTACCCCAATGATCCAATGTGCTCAAGCCATGAACATCAGTGCTGTGATGATGTGAAAATTGAATTAGATTTAAATTCATTTGTATTTCACACATGACTTTCTACCTAAAAAAGAGAGACTGGAGAAGAGGAGATGTTATCTTTGAATTAAAAAACAGGCTTAAAAAAGAGGCTATCTTTCCAATAAAAGATATTTTTTCACTTTCCAATTAAAATCTTATACCACGTTAACAAATATCCGTCAGAATTCCAAAACTCCCCTTCCTCAGGCAAATAACCCAACATTTAAACCTGACAACAAATGTACCAGACTCCAAAGATAGTAGCTGATCCCAGGAAGACAAAGACATTCTTAGAAAATATATTCTCTACCATTTAAACTGAGGAGGTAGGTGAGGGGTGGAATGCCAACATCAATCACCTTTTGTCTTACAGATAAGATAAAAGCCAGTGAGGAGGGAGGAGTTTCCACCACTTCTCAGTGGAAACTTTGGGGAACTCCAGGTTTGTCTAGAGATTTCCAGATTCCACCCAAACAAAGCGTTTGTAATTCCATAAGCCTACTCCTTTCTATATCGTTTCCATTCTGTTTTGGGTTTGGTTCTCCTTCCTTTTAATATAGAGTTATTTTTTCTATATATTATGAACTTAATGCACTAAATGAAAGGACTCTAACAACAGGGAAACAGAAAGAATGTTTGAATTTTGAATTCTAGCCTTGAATTTTCTAGCCTACCCAACTCAGGTCCTACTGGGCTTGAGAGCAGCAAGAAATCAACTTTTGATGCAGCCTAGTAGTTCTTTTCTACCTTAAAGTAGTTTTAAGAAAGCACATTAAGCTAATAAACTCTCGGTGTGTGACCTGGTTTTCTGTGGTAAAGGGTAAGGTAAAATTTACTGTAATTAAGGGTTAAACTATTGACTCAAACGTTTTCCTTCCCCCTGGAAAAATATCAGGGTTAGGAATAGGCTCATAGGAAGGTGCTGGTTCTAGGAATCCCTCTGTTGCTTTTGACGAAGAGGAATGAAGTTTCTCCCTTATGCTGAAAAGGGGCACCAAATGGATTTTTCTTTGGGGGTGGTATTAGTCTCTTATTTAGTTCCAGAATGGAGATGTACAGGGGACAGGGAAGGTTGTCACTGCCTGTGAATTATTCCCTTATGTGGCATTGGCTAACTAGCCAAAGCTTTGTTCACTGATTTCTAGCTTTAATTTACTTCATAATCACCTGGGGAGCTTTTAAAAGATATAGATTCGTAGGCCATCCTTTCCTAAAGCACCTAATGTTGTAGTTCTGGTCTTGGACTCAGAAACCTATGTTTTAAAACATGCATGCCTTGTGACTTTAATGAAAGCAGTAAGTGGACCACATTCTGGGGCTTACTGCATTGTATCACCACCTGGAAATTGGTGGCAATAACCCAAGGAAAACCCACTAAAGGTGTCATGAGGAAACAGAGATGGTATCAGGAAGAAAGGTGAATAATGGAGAAGAAAATGAAAACCCCATAATTTATCCTAGAGTTTGATTATAATACACTTCTGCCCTTCAATTTCAGTAGGTGTGTTAGCTTGCTGGGGCTATCAGACAACGTATCACAAACTGGCTGACTTCAACAACAGAAATTGATTGTCTCACATTCTGAAAGCTAAAAGTCTGAGATCAAAGTTTTGGCATCACTGGTTCCTTTTGAGGCCATGAGGAAGAATCTGTTCCATGACTCCCTTCTCATTTCTGGTAGTCTCAGGCATTCCTTTTCTTGTAGACAACATTCTCTGTGTGCTTTCACATCTTCTTCCCTCTATGTAGGTCTGTGTGTGTGTTCATTTTTCCTCTTTATTTAAGTCTACCAGTCATATTGGATTAGGTCCATCCAATGACCTCATCTTAACTTGATCATGTGCAAATATATTATTTCCAAATAAGGTCATATTCATAGGTAGTAGGAGTCAGGACTTCAACATCTTTTGGCGGGGTGTACAGTTCAACCCATGATAGTAGTACAGAAATTTTTCTTGTACTTTATGCTGCTACAGGTGTTAGAGATATGAAAAGAATAGGATTCAAACAGGAATAATGTAAACTGAGTCCACCATTCAAATGCCCCATCCTGTGTTTTCAAACTCCATGGTAAGGGTCTGATCTCTTTACAAGAAGGTCCATAGAAAAACGAAAATTTAAATTAAAAATTTTTAGAAATCAAACCCATTGTAAGTAGCAGTTGCTGATTTCTGGCTCGAAGAAAAAACACAATGTCTATTCCAATCACCAAAGATTCTTCAACCTATTTTGCTTTGGCCTGAGGAAGAGTGCCAGATATTGAGAAAGAAAAGCATTAAGGAAGGAATTGAGGTTATTTTGGTATCTAAAGATACAAAAACTATAACTAAAGACTGAAAACTAAAGGTGAACCAATTTCAGGGGCTTTATGATTCAGAGACTTGCTGCCAGGATGAGCTAGGCAATTTTCAAGACCTGGTGAAACATGAAAAAGAGGGGACCATTGTTAGGAATCTACTAAGAATTTCAATATGGTGAAATTAAACCAAGCAAGCCAAGCATTGGGGCTCCGGTAAACATGAGGGCTCTGTGTGGCTCTACTTGTTGAATATCCATGAAGCCAGCCCTGTTTCCTGCCCTGGGCATACATATATCTGATGGGTGTAGCCTAGAATAGCAAATAGGTTTCAAGGACTGGGCCAACTCTAGTGATTTATAGCATCTATTTGGAACACTGCATTTGAGGAGTGGGAGAGCTGAAATTATGCCATAATTGAATAGCATTGTCTACCATGAGCATGGGATAAGTTTTGCCTTCCCTACAAATGATATCTGATTTTAGAAGGATATTGCATTAAATCCATATTTATGTAGGTGTAATTTAGATACACCATATCATACATTTTAAGGGTATCTTCGTATAGTCACCACCCCCTTAATGATATAAAATGTTTTTATTTCCAAGGAAAGACCCCTCATGTCTCTTTGCAGTCAATCTGCCCACTGACTTGTTTTCATCACTACAGATTAGTTTTGCCTGTTATAGCATCTCCCATAAATGCAATCATACAGTATTTGCTCTTTGTGTATGGCTTCTTTTGCTCAGCAGAATGACTGTGAGATTCACCCATGTCATAGCCTAAATCAGTAGTTCATTTTATTTTATTTCTTAGCAAAATTTATTGTAAGAATATACTATAATGTGTTTATCCACTCACTGGTTGGGGTACATTTGGATTGTTTTCAATTTGGGACTATTATGAATAAAGTTGGTGTGAACATTTGTACACAAGTATTTTTATGAACATATGTTTCTATTCTCGTGAGTAAACACCAAAGAGTGAAAATGCTGAAAAACTTTCTTAGAAAGTTTTAACTTTATAAGAAACATTGATTGCATCACTTTATACTCCCACCAGCAATATGTAAAGGATATAGGTGCTCCATATCCTTACCAGCACTGAGTGTTGATGGTCTTTTTAATATTAGCCATTGTAGTGGTTGTGCAGTGATATCTTACCATACTTCAGGCTTGCACTCCCTAAAGATTACTAATGTTGAGGACTTTTTTCATGTTCTCATTGATGATTCATTATAAAGTGTCTGTTCAATATTTTAATTTTGAAATATAAGTTTTTTCAGAGGAATTTTAGGCTCACATCAAAATAGAACAGAAAATATTAATACAAAGTTTCTATATACTTCCTCCTCTTCCCCAAACCCCTACACAGCAGCCACACCACCAATATCTCACACTAGTGCAGTACATTTGTGACAAGTGATGAACCAACATTGTTCTACTATTGTCACTCAAAATCCAGTTTACATTAGGGTTCACTCTTGGTGTTCTACAGGTTTTGCCAAATGTATAGCAACATGTAGTGCATACATCATTATAGTATCATACAGAATAGTCTTACTGCCATACAAATCCTCTGTGCTCCCCCTGTTTTATCCCCTCTTCCTCTAAACTCCTAGAAAACATTGATCTTTTTACTGTTTCCATAGTTTTGCCTTTTCCAGAATGTCTTATAATTGGAATCCTATAGGACATAGCCATTTCAGATTGCCTTCTTTCACTTAGTAATGTGCATTTAAGTTTCCTCCATGTCTTTGGTAGCATGATAGGTCATTTCTTTTTACCTCTGAATAATATGCCATTGTCTGGACATATTGCAGTTTGCTTATTCATTTACCTATTGAAAGACATCTTGGTTGTGCTCCATGTTTGGGCTATTATGAATAAAGATGCTATAGATATCCATGTGCAGGTTTTTTATGAATATAACTTTTTAGCTCATTTGGTATTTACCTATTTTTTTAAATTAGGTTTTTGTCTTCTTTTTTACTCAGTTCTGCCTAGAAAGACCATTGAACTTTAGTAGAAAGCTTTTTTTTCTGTTTAACCTTGGTAAGAAAAATAGTGATTACTAAAAAACAAAGAAACAAAAACAAATTTGAATGAATAATTTAAACTTTTAAAAAATTTCCCTAAAATATCATCAAAGTATTTCAAATTGCAACTAACAAATTAGTGATGACAGCTAGCCATGTAAGTAATATACTCTACTTACATACCTAAAATCTTTTCAGACTTCTGGTGAAATGTGACAAATATTCTTTCTGTACCGTGTAGCTTAAAGTAAAATTTCTGTTTACTAGCCTATGTAGACTCAATATATAATTTTAAAAATGTAAATGCTTACACCACTCTTGTGCTGATGAAATTATTGCTGTACCAAAGAGACCAATCAAACAAAATAGAGATCAGCCTTACCATGGAAGCAGGTTTCTAGAGGGCTCCTGTTATGCCAGTTGTTACTACTTTAGATGCTGGGTTGTTGGTATGTTATTTACCTATTTATGTGTACACATTATAAATAACATGTAACAATATAAATGTGTAATACAAGTTCCCACATAAGAAATTATCTCAAAACCTAAAGGCTTAAAACAATAACCATCTATTTAGGTCATAAATCTGAGGATCAGGGTTAGGCTCAACTAGTTCAGTTTCTTACCCACCAGGGTATCTTGGGCTTGTTCTTATGACTCCAGATCATGGTCCTAAGAGACAAAGCAGATAAGCACAAGGCCTATTTAGGCATATGCTTATCATTTGTATAACATCACTTATACCACATTCTACTTATGAAGTCACATCCCAGGTCCAGCTCAAATTCATGGGGTTGAAAAAGATATTCTGCCTCTTGATAGGAAGAGCTACAAATCACATCTCAAAGGTCTGTGGAGGAAGAGAAGTGATGTGATCATTTTTGCAAACTAAAGTGGGGAATTTGGTGATGGGAGTGCCCAGGAGAGTCTCAGAGTCAGCCAGTGTTTTGGGAGGGCATGAGGGGAGCTGGAGGCAGCAACTAATATCCAATCTCTACAGAATTTGTTTTCAATATTTTAACATGCAGAGCAGGTATATAAGTAGGCATAACCAAACACAGGCCCTGGAAATAACATTATAATTTTATGTTTTAAAGCATAGAAAGTCAAGTATGGCATGATCTCACTGAGATATGGGATCTAAAAATGTAGTGGAAACAGACAGTAAAATGGTGGTTACTAGAAGCTGGGATGGTGGGGGTTGGGGTGGGAGCTGGGGTCAAAGGCTACAAAATTTCAGTTATGCAAGAGGAATAAGTTTAAGAGATCTACTGTGCAACATGGTGACTATAATTAATAACAATGCTTTGTATACTTAAAAAATTGCTAAGAGTGTAAGTAAATTTTGTGTTCTCATTATAAATAAATATGTGAGCTTGACTTAGCCATCCCACAATGTATATATACTTCTTCAGATAATCATGTACACCATAAATATATACAATTTTGTCAATTAAAAAATAGATAATATTTTTAAAAACAAAAGCATGATCATATGACTACCTGGAGTATTTCTATTTTCTTGATTACTCACACATGGAGAAATCTTAACAGTTGAGCCAGTGATGCCTAAATTAGCTAGCCTCAGACATGGAGCCTAGGAAAAAATCATCAACCTCTTTAAGATTAATATTGTTAAAATGAGCAAGTACTAATTTATAGCTAATATTATGTTATCTCAGAAAATGAAATATTGACTCTAGTTTCTATAATCTACCTACAATAGGAAATAGGAGGCAGGACTGGGATCTATACAGTATGATCATCTTAGTTTACTTAATATTTTGTAGAAATACAAACATTTAAACCCAATTCACAGTTCAGTTTCCTTTATGCAACACAAATCCATCTCTTCTCAGATCAAAGAAACTTATTTAGTCTTTGAGTTTTGATTCCAAAATATCATTCGCCCAGTAAGTAATATGGTAACAGAATCCTTTTAAGCTCCTACTGAAATGTGACCAATCAGCCTTCTACCTAAAGTATAATTTCTACTTACTGACTTTTGTAGACTCAACATAGAATTTTAAAAATGTAAATGCTCACGTTCCCCTGCTTATGAAAGTATTGTTGAAGCAACTTCATCTCCATAGCTCACCTGTTGTGGGGTTCTCTGTCATCACAGTGCTAGGTCTTTGCATAGAATGAAAGAGATCTGGGCTGGAATATGTCAGTAATTATTTGGCAGTAGAGACCAATCAGCAAGTTTCCCTTCCAGTCACTGAACCATAATTTATTCACATGAATAAATACTTGAATATGGGGACATCATGACTTTCTAATATTTGAGTCTTATTTCCTCCTGGTCTTTATTCATCATTTCCCACTCAGCACAATGCTATGCATGTAGTAGTACCTAATCAGTTATTGTCAGACTGTTCATATCTATAATAATGACCAATGTAGAAATCTGGCCCACCTATGCAATAAAACACTCTCATTGTTACTGTCCTCTGTGTGGAGATTCTTTCAAGTTTCTTGATGATCGTCATAAGAAAATCATTTCAGGATGCATCATATATGCCAAAATAGGCAGCTTTTGTTGAAAATGAAAGTGAAAGCATGCTCTCTCAAGAGAGAGGGAGCCCGAAGGCTCGAAAAGAGCAGCTGTACTGAAAGGGAGGGGTTTTTGTTCTTATGAAGTTTCACTAATCAAGGGGAGAATATTCAAGGCCAAGGGATTGGATTTTACTAAGATTTGGGTATTAATTCTTAGTCTTTGGTTCCATCCCATTTTCATACTTTATACAGTTGTTTTGGAACTGTTGTGATGATTTCAAAGATGGGGAAATTTTGAAACCACAATGCAAATGATATTGTAATTAATCAAAGTTCATGTAAGGTGACTAGATAGTTGATCAGCTGGTTGACTCTGGTTCTTGTTTGTGGTTAAAGTCTTGAGTTAGACTTTAACACTTGCACCCACCCTGTAAGCCCCTGCATTAGGCTCCTAGCCTAGTAGCCCAGTGAGCTTCTGCCTGAGGGTTGTTTATTTCAGTGCCTGCACCCACTCTGCAAGCCCTTGCATCTGGTCTCAGCTCTGTCTCCTAGTCTCCCATTCAAACATTTCTAGATTCATTTTTCTCTCAGCTGGTCCTTAATTGGAAATCAGCAGATCAAGATAGTCATATGGGACAAGGAACTGAGGCTGAAGGCCAAAGAGTGCTATGCTCTTTGAACTACATTCAACTGATCAACCAAAGATGATTAGTAGCTTAGGGCCAGAGAAGCAGGATCTGAAATGTATTTAAAATAGTTTAAAAGAAATTAAGCTGCAGGCAACACACACACATACTTGCGTGTGTGTGTGTGTGTATATATATATATATATATATATATATATATATATATATATCAAAAGCAATGGAAAATATGAAAGTATGCTCTACCACATGAATATTATGTGATGTTCATGTGGCATGACCATAAGACTGGCAAGTGACATGTCTCGTGGTAAGCACAGGAAGATGAGTGAAATATTACAGGCTGATTGCAGTTTTTGACCTTTCCAAAGGCTGCAATTAAGCCATGGTAGCAAGATGTTGCTAAACATTTTTTCTCAGAGGAAACATGCAGGGTCAATGAGACTCTCACAGGAGAGAATTAAATGGGGCAACCTGAACTGACACACTCCCATGGTGGCCTTACTTACTGAGATGTGGCTGGGTTAGGAGAGCCTTTGGAAGTGTGTAGTCCTGTGTTCAAGAGTCTGAGATCCCCACAGTCAAGGACTCCAAATGACATTTCTAGTTCCTTAATTTTTTACCAGGTAGAAATGGCAACTAGAACATTCTGCTCCCATCAAGAATTCTGATGTCATTTTTTTGTGTGTTAGTCACAGGATTTTACGATTATAATAAAGGAGCTTGAAGTAGAGGGAGTGCATATTAGTTATTATGTCATTATAAAAATTCTGCTGAAAATTAGCTTAATTCCTGTTGTTCTAATGGAAACACTCTTAGTGAGTGCTCATTATATGTTCAATATTATGCCAGTATTCTCACATGAATTATCTGTTTTAATATTTACTAGAGTCTAAGGAAGTTGATACTATTGTCTCAGTCTCTAAATGGAGAAAAGGAAGCTCAGGTTGACTAAGTAACTTGTTTTGACCATGTAACTGATAAGTAGCAGGGTGAAGATACCACCCAGGTCTGCTTTTTCTATATCCACTCACTGTCCACACCACCCTCATGGTTTACTACAGGACCATCCAAAGGTAGAGATGTGTGGCTCTGAATTAATTCCACTCCACAAATGTATCTCCTTTACATTTTCCACTTACCAAAACCCAGTCTCAAAAAATTATCAAAGCACACTGGAACTTTCATTCATTACTGGTGAGAATGCAAAATAGTACAGCCACTTTGGAATATAGTTTGGTGGTTTCTTACAAAATTGAACATATTCTTACCACATGATCCAACAATTGCACTTTTGGATATTTATCCAAATTAGTTGAAAACTTATGTCCACACAAAAACCTGCATGTGGTTGTTTATAGCAGCTTTATTCAGAGTTGCTAAAATGTAGAAGCCACTGAAATGGTCTTCAAGAAATGAATAGATAAATAAATTATAGTAATCCAGACAATGGAATATTGTTCAGCAATAAAAAGAGATGAGTTACCAAGCCTCAAAAGACATGGAGGACAAGATTCTGATCCCTCCCCCAACCTTAAAAAACACACCCCCAACCCCCTTCTCCACCAGTGTGGCCAAACCAAGGGAAATGAGAAGCAAGAACATAGTTACACAAGTCAAGGCCAAATTAGAAGAATAAAATAGTATCTTGAGCTTTCAGAACCACAGATATTCAAAGTGAGCCAGAGGGCAGAGGAATAGCTATATTTTCCAACAGAAGTAACTACATCTTTTCTGTTATAGACCCTAAGCTTCTGTAAATGATGGCTTAACATCCTGTTATATATCAGAGAAGCAGAGGGAAGTACATTAATGTGCTTTATTTGATGACTCACGCTTAATAAACATATGCAATAAATACATTCCACTTATGCCCTTTAATGAAGCAGAATGCTTTTTTTTTTTTTATTTAACTTAACTTGTGAGTTAAATTGACCAGAACATTGATCAGAAAATGTACTGCGTGAAAATTATATTTTGCTTAGGTTTTGAGATGAGTGTTCCAAAGGATATCTAATATATGTATATAAGGTTATTTAAATAGGAGGAAAATGTAGTATTCATGGTGTATTTCTCTAAGACAGGATTGTTCAACCTTGGCTACAAGGTTAACATTTGGGGCCAGATAGCTCTGTGTTGTGGGGGCTGTCCTGTAGTCATAAGATGTTTAGGAGCATCTGTGGCCTCTACCCACCAGATGCTACCCATTAGCACTTCCACCCTCAGTTGTAACAACCAAAAATGTCTCCAGATATTGCCATTTATCCCTTGGCGGAAGATTGTTCCTGTTTGAGCATCCCCTTTAAGGATACAAGACATCATAGGCTTGGTCGGGATCAAACACCAGTGTTTTGTTCAGCAAAATTTGGAATATAAAATCCAGCAATTTGTGGCCTTCGTAAAGCAATTTTACTGTCTCTTCACATTTAACCTTTTCCTTTATCACATATTTTTTCTTCTTCCTAAATTGATTATTATGATCCTGGGTAGATTACTAACTAGTTTTAGGTAGTTGAACAAATTGGTTATGAGAGCTAAAATTTCTGTTATAACGTCTCATGTTATTATAATAAAATAATATATTTTATTATATAAAATAATAATGATGTTTAATTAAATGCTAATATATTAAAAAGAAAAGGACATGGAGGAAGTTTCATTGAGTATTGGTTAGTAAAAGAAGCTAATCCGAAAAAGGCTAAATACTGTATGTTCCTAACCATATGATATTCTGGTAAAATAAAACTGTAGAGACAGTCAAAAAATCAGTGGTCACCAGAGGTTTTGTGTGTGTGTGTGTGTGTGTGTGTGTGTGTGTGTGTTGAGGGGACATGAACAGATGGAGCGCTGGGGATTTAGGGTAGTGAAATCATTCTGTGTGACACTGTATGAAACTGTAATGGAGGATACATGATGCTATATGTTATCAAAACCCATAGACTGTACAACGCCAAGAGTGAACCCTCGTGTAAACTATGGACTTCAGTTGATGATAACGTATCAATACTGACTTACCAGTTTCATCAAATGTACCTCACTAATGCAATATGTCAATAATCAGAGAAACTGAGGGGAGAAGTGTGATGGGTTGGGGATGGAGTATATGAGAACTCTGTGTTTTCCACTCAATTTTTCATAAATCCAAAACTACTCAAAAAAGTTAATTAATTATAAACAGCATTGTCACACTACAAGAATTTCTTGAAAGGCCACCTATGTCAGAATCTGTCTGTGATGACAGAGACTCCTGGTTATCTCTCACTGTCCCCAAGGACTTAGCATGCAATTGAGAAGATAACGTATACCCATCAAGCTGTTGAGCAACAACCCAAAGATTCCCAGGGTCGAGTGCACAGATAAATGGAATAGATGTAAAATGTCATAACTTCTCAGAGAAGAAAAAAATTCAACTTGGAGTTAAGAAGATGAATTTACTTCTCCACTTAACACTGACTTTAGAAAAAAAAGGGGAATTAAGGATACACTTGGTTGTGGATGACAATAGAGGAGACAAGGAAGAATCACTGTAAACAGCAGGAATAAACCCTAGCAGTGGAGATTCAGAGAATCTGAGGCACAGGGAATTTCAAGAGGATTGAAGTTCTAATTATAAAGTTTGCTGGAGGTGGTGGGATTTTGGGAAATGGGTATCTTCCCAGTCACCATGTTTCTGAATTCCCCCAACTTATTTTTTTGAAGCTGCTCCTCTCATTCTAGTTCATTTCTTGGTAGAGTTTCCAGATGAAGAAAATAAAAACCAAAACCTTAATAGTCATTGCTTATAGGAACACCAGAGCTATTTACTAACATAGGTGTTGTATGTTGGAGTTAGGGGTGAGGGGTCCAAAGGAAGCACTGCATATATCTGCATGCTGCCCATACCCCTCAAAATACCTCACTGGCATGAAAATCCAGGAGAAGCTGTGGTCTAAATCGAGAGAGAGAGAAAGAAAGAGAGAGAGAGAGAGAGAGAGAGAGCAAGCGGTAGAGTCTAAGTAAATTCAAGACTCCAAGGTGAACTGTTTATCTGCTCTCTCCAACTGAAAGCAATCACAAACAGGTTCTTTTTAATACGTACTAGTCTAGACTAGGTTTTGCAATGTTGCAGGTTCCTAATTGTAGTAATAACTGCCTGAGAACAATTAAGCAGACACCACCAAACATTTCTATAGGGTGAATCCATTGTCCTATTAATAAACAGCCATGAGGTTACCTCTTTCTGGAAAAACCTCTCTGGCTGGTTTCATCCTACCTAAGACTCAAGCCAGGTTTGTTCCCACACATTCCGGGTGCTTGCAGCAGCTGTGTCTGCCTGAGCCAGAAATGGTCCCTCTTGTCTCTGGAAGCTTGGCTCTGCAGCTGGCTGCTGCTGGGACTGTGTCCTGTTACTAATTAAAGGCAGTAGCTGTGAATTCAGTGTGAGAGACAATAAGCACCCATCACTTCTAAACAGATGACCTGGATTTGCCTTCTGGAAATCCTCTTTCCTCCAGCTTGGCTACTTGCAAATTGGCTCCCTAAATATTCTTTCTCAGGGGAAGCAATTTCTTTTTAATGTCTAGATCAAAGTCAAATTTGAAAGATGTCTTTTTTTTAAATCACTAATTTTATATGCCAAACTATCACTTCATCCGTGACTACCAACTATAGTTCTCCAGCTGCTGGCTGCCTTCCTTTTTTACTTAGCGTGCCCTGACGGATTTATTCTTTCAGGAGGGCTTCCTTCAGGCCAGGTCCTCAGTTTTCTTGCACCTCTTTTTGTGTCCACATCCTGGCCCCTTAGGATGGTAAAGCTAGCTGTCAGTCAAAGCACTCCCTGTTCCCAGCGTGGCTGAGTCAATGCAGCCCTGAGAGGAAGCTTGAAGGAGGCTGTTAAAAATCTATTCATAGATGAAGCCACAGCGAGAGGTTGCTAATGACGCATGCATGCACCAGCAGTGACACAGGAGGGGAAGGAGGAGGAGGCTGATATGGAGGAGGGAGAACGGAAGGGGGAGCAGACATAGGATCCAGGAAGCACAGCAAAAGCTTGATATTGGCTGCATCGCTTTTTGCAAAGGGCAGAATTACAAGGACTCATATTGATGAACACATCACTAGCGCTAGCTGCTCTGACACAGATTCTATGAATTGTCTTGCGGAGGGGAGGCCCCTGTATATATGTGCAAACACTGCTCAAGTGCTTAGCTCTATGACACGTGCAAGATTTCTAACATGCTAATGAGGGCCTACAGATGTGGTGGAGAAGAAAGGAGAGGGGAGGGTGTGGCAGATGGAGCAGGGAAGATGAAGGACAGTCCTTCATCCATTCCACTAGGATATATTAAGTATGAGGCTCTATTTTAGGTCTTTAGAGCCAAAGACACAGTCTGGGGCCTGAAAGAGATTATACATATTAAACTTGAGAAAGTTGTCCAAGGATTAAAAAAAAATCCCCAGTATGTTATCATTGGTAAATGGAAAAAAGATTACCATGGAAACTTAGGTCTGTTCGCTACTTAAGACTAACTTATCCTGACTAATGAATATACATGAAAATAGTTCATGGAGCCCCCAGAAATTCAAACTCGCAATTAATATATCCATGGTCAACCATTTATTGAGAACCTACTAGTGCCAGGAATTATGCTAATTATTGTGTGCAATGGGTATCACAAGTTTCTTGCTGCACCGTTACAATCTCTAAGGGCACTATAAGAAGCTCCGTGAGGATATGGAGAGAAACATGGACTGAACAGATGATTTTGTTATGCAGAAAAGTGACTGTTTTCTCAAAAGTGAAAGATTATGAGTTTCCTTTATTGAGATCCTATAAGCCATGCCAGGAAAGAATCTCAAGGATAATGAAAAGTAAAATATTAACAGCAGGAAGACCACTGACCTTCATGGAGTTGGGTTTTAGTTGCAGCTCTGCCAAGATTAGGACCCATTCAGGGGACTTGTCCTCCTCATCTGAGAATTAGATTTGATGACATCTAATATCTCTTCCAAATTCAAAAGTGATGATTTAATAATATGTCAAGACTTAATTTCAAATTTAAAAAATCTTTAATATGCTAGTGCAGGAGATTTCATATCTGCCTGTCACTTAGTGATATTGGCTGCCTGTACTCCAACCCCTAGCCTGGTCCTGACTATCCATGTCTGGTTTCCTAATACGTGTCCAGGTTCCACAGAGAGAGCATTTACCTCCTAGCTCGTGTTAAAGCTTGAAGAAGGAATACAGTGTAGAACAGAGGGGAAAGTGCCAGACAAAAGACGAGGACTATATCCTTCTAATTTTCTCTGTGGTTTTGAAAAAGTCAGTTCACCTTAGTGAACCTCAGTTTCCTCATCTGCATAAAGAGAAGATTTGACCAGATGAGGGCTCATCAAACTAAAGTTCCTGGGTCAAATCCAGCCTGCCACTTGTTTTCATATCACCTATGAGGTCAGAATCATTTTTACATTACTAAGTGGTTGAAAAAAAAATCAAAAGGTGAATATTTCATGGCATGCACAAATTGGATAAAATTCAAATTTCAGTGTTCATTAACAAAGTTTTAGGGGAAAATGACCCTATTTATTCATTCACATATTATCCATGGCTGCTTTTGTGCCAATGCCTAAAATATTTACTATCTGGTCCTTCAGAGGGAAAGTTCGCCAACTCTTGGACTAGATGATTCAGCTGGTCCATTAAATATTAATATTCCTATTATTTGAGTAGGATTTTAATTCTATTTACTTATAATAAATTTTATATGTATTTAATAAATACATTTATTTAATATATTTTATTAATAAATACAAAATAATTATTTTAAACAACTACCAACTAAAACACCACTGATGCTTTAATGTTTATGCCATTTTTGCGGGTGGGCATATTTATCCCTGAGCAACGGAAGGTGCCTAGTGATGTAATTTGAATAGCCTGGAAAGGCATGCTCCTCTCACTGCCCGGTTAACTCTCATTGCTCCCCATGACCAAACACCCAAGATCTTCCCTTCTGAAGAAAACTGCTCCCAAGAAGTCAGTGTTTGGGGTTATAGAATTGTCTCCAGGAGAACCTAACAGGAAGAAATGTTCTTGCTAGGGAAAGTAACTCCTCTGCCAAAGGTGTTTCTAGAGGCATTGCTCACTGAATCTCCATCTGCTCTCCCATATCTCAGCCTTGGCCTCTGAGCAGGATCCTGTGAGTAGTTCTGAACAATTAGAAGTCCACATGCAAGTGTCCAGTCCTTTCTCCCCTTGCCTTTGCCATGTCTAAAGACATTTGCTGGAGGGAAGTGTCAGAAGATGATGAGGCCCCATCAGTCTGCATACTTTCTGTGCTCCCTCCTCTCTCGTTGAGTATGCATACACCAATATGTGCCGGAAACACGTTTATCACGAGCAAGAAATAAACCTTCCAGGTTTGGGGTTCATTTGCTCTAAATGCTTAGTCTATCTTGCAAATACAACATTTATACACATCTCATGGAGGGAGAGTTTGCTCAAATCGATTTCTCAGGCCCCACACTGACTGAATTAGAATTTCAGGTGCTAGGGAATAGGCATCACATTTTTAAAAAGCTCAGCCAGAAAATCTGATGCACACCAATGATTAAAAACCACTGCGGATAGCCATTTGCATCCACTGGTGATATTGGCAACAATTACCAGTGCCTTTCAACTCTTCACTCATGGCACCCGCTGAAAATGATATTGGTAATATGACTCACAGGGACCAATGGAGGAAGCTGCTTGTGCCTAGAAGCTGGAGAGGATAGGGGTGTGGGGAAGGATGGCCTGCATGTCCAGCCCTGCCTGTCCCCACAGCTGAGGGGTGACCACTCCAGATCCCCCTTCATTGTCTGTGGTGCCGGCACAGACAATGGGAAGCACTGGTGCCAGACTGGCAGTCTGACCAGAGCAGATGCACTAAGTCTCATCCTGGGATGCTCCTGGAGATGGCAGTCTGGAGGCCAAAGTGGCAGATTCTGCCACAAGAGAGAACCACATCAAGACCTAGAGAGCTAGATGGGAAGAGTAAAAGGACAAAGTGGGCCTGGTAAAGACTAGGATTTGATAAGAACAGTACCAAAGATTTTGAGTACTTTATAATCCTGCTTAATTCTGGCCCCAGCTATATGCCCATTCTAAATGAGAACCCAGTGATGAATGGCATCTTTATGCAACCCACAAACACCTACAACACCTACTCTGTGCTAGGCACTATGTTTGGAAAGAAAGCAAGATATATACACAGGGCCAGGAAATATTCCCAGGCACCTCCCCTTATTGCCTGTGGTTTTCTGCAAGCCTAATCTTGGCCCAAGGACCTGCTTTTGAGCAACGGCTCCTTCCCTCTTTCCTTTGCATCACATTGCATTATCTGCTTCTCTAAGTCTTTGCTTGGCCAATTCACCTACAGCAATAGTACCTATGGGATAGCCCCACAAATGGGCTCCTCCCCTGCAGTTCACAAGGATTCCAAGAGGGCTTTTGTCTGTTCTCCAGAAACCACACGAGCACAAAGTCTTTGAGTGTCTGAAAAATACATTTGGGTGCACCTGTGCCCTTCTGGACAAGGCATAGATTTTGAATATTTTATACTAGGTGTTGTTCTGGTCTAAGAAATAATATGTTACTGCATGGCTAATAAAATGCATTATCTGTCTGCATTGAAGAGCTCTTTAATCCTTAATTATTATCATTAAACACAAGTGTAAATGCTCTGGAATTTCATACTGGGGTGGGGCTCTGTGAACTAGCACTTCAATTTCCCCAAAGGGCTGGCTGGGAGCAGGGAGCTGGCCCACGGAGATTTGGACATAAGTACTACCACTCCTTTGAGTGGAATTATTTGGAATTATTTTAGCGACAACTGATTGGATGTCAAAAACTATGTAAATTCTGTGGTTAGAGGCATTGGCATTCTTCTGGCCACATTGTTCCAGCTGCATGACTCTCTGACCAAGGTTACCACAGTCATCTTTCCAAAACTAGGGAAGGGAATTCCCAAAATTTTCCTAACCTTCTGGGTATCCCTTAAAGGTACAAAATAAAAGCTTTTGAAATAGATTCCTCAACTTGCTGTACAATTGCTTCACTTATGCAATAAAGCAAAGCTGGGGCACTATACATTGCATATGGCACCCTTCTGCTTCAAGTTCATGTTTGTGCCAAATCTGCCCAATCAGTAGTTATATGGTGCTCCTGCTATATGGCTAAATCCGTGCTAGGTGCTGTGGGAGTTTCAGAAAAATTATAAGGAAGACCCCATTGTGGAGGAGTTTATAATCTAAGAACAAAACAAGCATCATCTGGAGCAGTATAGCAAACAGATCAAAAGCAACAAACTCATGTCAGATGCATTTGGGTTCAAGTATCTGTAAATAGGGGCAAGGATGATGATGATGATGAAACAATAATAAGCACTAGAATAGAGTGTCTACTTTGAAGCAAAATTATAAAATATGTATATCTGATAGGAGTTTGGAAAAGAGAGAGCCCCTTGGGTTTGAAATAATCAGAGAGGTTTTATGGTAAAAAGGACCAAAATTGAGCCTAGAAAGATATGTGTAGATTTCAGATGGGGGAGGTTAAGAGTCTACATTCCAATTGGGCAAAATAACTACAGATGGTAAAAGCATTCAAAGTCAGCACCACGACCTGTTGTGGTAGTCTATTCAACAGATGTAATTTCAATATATTACTTCATTGTGTGATTAATGAAATCCAAGAAGCTCCATGGGAGAGGCAGCCATTGAAGAGGCATCCAGGCTTGGTTTCCTAGTGACCGCTCCTAATCATTTAATTCTATAATATTTCTAGAGGTAACACCCTCTGATATTGCAAGTAGTATATTTTAAAATTGAAGGTTACCAATAGAATTAAGTTTACTAATCCACTGACCTTAAAATAGGGAGATTATGCTGGATTATTGAGGTGGGCCCAATAGAATCACAAAGATCCTTAAATAAGGAAGAGGGAAGCAAATGAGGAAGAACCAGAGGTGACAACATGAGAAGGACTCTGGCTGATTTGAAGACGGAGGAAAGTGATCAAAGCCAAAGAATTTGGGTGACCTTTAGAGGCTGGAAAAAGCAAGGAAACTGATTCTCCAGAAAGAAGGTTGACCCCCTTTTAATTTTAGCCCAGTGAAACCCTTGTTGGAAACCGACCTTCATATCTGTAAAATAATACATTTGCATTGTTTTAAGCCACTAAATTTTGGTAATTTGTTATAGCACGGATAGAAAACTAATACAACAGCAGAAGCTTATTGGTATAGATAGTCCATATCTTCATTATATATTTAAATTTCAGCTATCATGTTTAAATTTCCAAGAACTATTTCTCATACCAAGAAATTTTTTTGTTTCATACCATCCTAGTCTTGTTTAATGTGTAAAATAAAAACCAGATGACAATGGAATACTATCTTTAATTTGTTATAAATAAAAGAACTCTCACTCTAGAATTCTATATATAGCTAAAATACCTTTTGACATTGAGAGTGAAAGAAGGAGGGAAGGAGTGGGGAAGAGAGAAAGAAACAAAACTCTAGACCAGTTGTTTTGTGAATGCACTTCAACTTGAGTTTTCCAGATGTTTTCTTATGATTAGATTCAGGTTATGCATTTTGTTTGTTTATTAGGAATATTTTGTAAATAATACTGAGTCCTAATTATATCATAATATGAGGTATATATCAATTTGTTCCTTTATTGATGATGTTAGCTAAGATAGTGTCCTTCAAGTTTTCACACTATAAAGTTGCTATTTTTACTCTTTGTAAGTTATGTATGGAACAATAGAGGTTTTATTTACTACTCATCTATTGATGATTATTGCCTGAATCAATTATTACAATGTTGGTTGCGAAATGGTAACTTTCTAACTGTATCATTCTTTCCAAATTATTAGTTGGCATTTTATGTAATGTAAATACTCATTTATCTATTTTTAGTTTCAACTCATCTATTCTTTTACACAATGAGTTGTACTCTATTACTATCATTATTTGTTGGCCACTGGGATAGAAATTTTATTGTAAATCTTTTTTGTCACCATCCAGTGTTAGCACTGTGTATGTCAAGCACTTAAAGGGGAAATGGCCTATTTATTTTGGAGTTATAAGAAAAATATTAAAATATTGAAGTGGCACCAAGCATCTTCTCCTAAACATTTTTTTGTTTTTTCCCCCAAACTAAGGTAGCTTTCAAAACCTAGGCACTCAGAGTAGATGTGGCTAGCAGAAATGTGACATTATTGACCTCTCATAGGACATGACTTGAATGCTGAACCTTTGTTTTTTGTTTGTTTATTTTATGACTTGTTTTTGCAGATAAAATCATCAGAGTTGGCTTGAGTTTCAAAGCATCACTTGAACCAGCAAGTGCTTCCACCCCAGCAGCCCCAGTCTCCAAGCAGGTCTTGGCCTTCTATGGGCCTTTTCCCTGTCACCAACCTCACCCTCCAGCTCTCCTTCAATAGAACAGGGGTTCTAATTGAACATCCTCAGAACTCCTGGGGGAATTTGGGCAGGAATGAAGAATATCTTTGTTTATATTAAACTCTAAGAAAAAATTAGCATTACCTTCAAATATGAAGAGAAGGTACCATGTAATATAGTTATTAGCAGTACTTGCAACCTTCTCACAGATAAAAATTGTGTATTTTTCATACCACATTATAATTGTTGCAGATCTTCTAATATTTTTTACATTCACTCCTACTTCAAATGTAAGTAGTTATTACACCTGGCACTAGATCTTGTTGCTTAATGCATTAATAAAGAAGTCCAGACTGGGTGGGATGGCTCATGCCTGTAATCCTTGCACTCTGGGAAGCCAAGTCGTGAGGATCACTTGAGGTTAGGAGTTTGAGACCAACCTGAGCAACAGTGAGACTCCCATCTCTACAAAAAATAGAAAAATTAGCCCAGCATGGTGGTGCACACCTGAAGTCCCAGCTACTCTAGAGGCCGAGGCAGAAGGATCACTTGAGCCCAAGAGCTGGAGGTTGCAGTAAACTATGATGATGCCACTGTACTCTAGCTAGGGCAGTAGAGTGAGACCTGTGTCAAAAAAAAGAAAAGTTTGTATATCACTGTACCACATTAAAAAATCACTTAATAACTTAATTTCAATATATTTGGTTCCCCTAGTAATCCTATGTATATTATTTTAAGCATTTAAAAACATCATTCTGAGGAGAGTTCTACAGCTTTTTCAGTCTATAGAGGGATTCATGGCAAAAGAATGTTATGAGAACACTAACATTCAAGCCTCTTATTAATTAGCCTCCTTGATCCTAGGCTACTACATCAAAAATGGGAACTCTTTCTCTTTGCCTTATGTTTTAATAAAACATAGTCAAGGCTTTGGTGGCTTAAACCTGCATTCACAGAGACTGGCCACCAAGAGGAAATTTTTAAGAAGTTTTCTCTAGTCAGGTTGGGGTGTCTACTATTAGTTCTTCATGGTATTGTACATCTTAAATGAAAACATACTCATTCTGAACACCAATAACAATTAGTCTAATACTTGCTTCTTTTTTGCCAAGTGGAGAAAATTATAACCACATTGTGTCAGCAAAGTCATGGCACATGATTTAAAAACCTACATTATTTTCTCAATCAAGATGATATTCTTACATATAAAGCCTTAGGAAGCTCCCTTTATACATTGTGACTTAGAATATACACTTTGGGTTTAACAGATGAGGATTTGAATTTTGTCCTTGCTACTTACTAGTTCTGGAGAGTTGGAAAATTATTTTTTAACTTCTATTATCTTTTAGTTTTCCCATCCTTAAAATAGCGATCATAAAAACTATATCACAATATTATTGGGCAAATTAAAGGAGATCATATATGTAAAGCATGTTACTAGGCCGATACATAATAACGATTTAGTGTATTCATGCAAAATTTGCATTCACCCTAAATGGACATGCAAAAATTAGTCAAGCATGTCTGGGAGTGACCTCATGCTGGGCAAAATAATGACTAAATAATATTAAGATGTCATTTTCCCAACATTCATTTTTTTCTATTCTTCCTATGTTATTCAAATCCTATTAATGGAATGATATATGAACATTTTGCTTCTGTTTCTGCTTGGTTTCAAACTTTGAGTGATGAAGGTTATTTATCTAGTAAATAAAAATAAAGTTGTCAGTATGTTTCTACTTTGCTACCTCACCACTCTTGTCACTTTGATAGACTGCTGAAAACGTCTTCTGAAATGATTTGCTTGGTTTTAGACAGATGAATAGATACCAAAACCACACTCATTTCCATTTCAAGTTCAGAGGAATCTGTGTCTCCACTTTGATCCTTTTTTGATTTCATAGATTTAGACACCTTCTAGGCCAGCCTTTTCACTGTGCAGATGAAGCGGCTAGGACCATGTCAAGCTCAACTTAATTAACTTTATATCTGTTGTCAGAAATAATATATTCAATTCAGTAAGACACAAAACCTGGTGGTCTGCCTCCAAAAAAAAAAAAAAAGGCCCTCTTTTTTCATCTTTTGTAAAATAGGCACTAAGGAAAAATTTAAAGAGATACCCTCAAGTAAATGATAAGCATTTGTTTAACAGAAATAGCACAATTCGCCGGTAATGGACATCGATAATCTTAACATTGGAAGGACCTTGTCAGAGGGTATAACAACCACAATGGCTCCATTAAAAAAAAAAAAATGAAGAATAGGATGTATTTGATCGGTAAAGAAGAAACTGAGCATTCCTCCTACTTCATGCTTTTTCCCAAATTAATTTTCCAATTGGTGTCAAGCCCTGTAGACACTGTACTAATTAAATTTCTGCTCAAGGACAATTACCAGATGCTACCATCTTCTGATGAGCCCTCAGTAACAGCAGAACCAAACATACTGAGATTTTTGTCCTTTGGGTAGAAAGGAAATGCAGTGTTTACTATTTAAAGTATTTATATTTGAAATAGTGACGATACTTCTTAATGAAAAGTGACAATAAGCCCTGCAATAAATACTGACAATAGATAAATGAGAGAGGCTGTGGAATTATTTTAAGGGAGATAAATTCCTAAGACATGATGATGGGCAGATAGACACTTCAAGGTCCTTTATGTTTTGAACATCTATGAATTAGTAAATAAATAACAAAGAAAAAGTGCAGCAGTTGGTATCAGAATTTTATTTAGGTTTTTCCTGTCACCTGGTGCACTCTGTAAAAGCCAGATAAATTAATATGCTGTAGTTACAGTAACAAGAATAAACAACTTGCTTGGAGATTGACTTTGTAGTTTCCATAGGGGTGATGTATCACCACTGCATCATCTCTCAGCCATTTTCCCAAATTATTTCTATACAATTTATGGATGTCACACATATATGCAATCTAAAGTAATGCGAGCATTTTGCCATTGAAGCCTTTTCTTTGCAGAAGGGAGATTGCCTCTGACAGTGGCTTTCCAGACAGCCGTTCAGCACCTGAATGAACAGAAGAAAATCAAGTTGAAGAACTGGCACCAATGACTTCAAGTGGGGAAATTGGAAGGAATTCAGCAGAGTGATAAAAAGTTAAATCTGAGCAGTAATGGAAGTACATAGGCTGCGTTTGGATTCTTAGTAGAAGTGACTGTTGATTTTGAAGAATATGGAAGGATGATCTGTTACGACTGACCCTGGTAAATCCTCTCTTATTTGTTTAATTCTCAATGTTTCCCAAAGCTGAATTCTGGCTTTATTGAAAACTGAGAAAATTCCCAATCCTAATACAGGCAATAGATAGGTAGATGCATTGAAGAGTAGATGTACCCTTATGGTAAGTAGTAATAATTATATCAATAAAAAGGAAAAGACAAATACAGAATGCCATGCTCTGTGGAGAAATTAGTTCCCTAATAGCTCCTTTACTGATGTTTTCTATGAGTCCTTTGCACCATAATAATGTCATGCTAATAAAGAGATTCTTGGTTTTATTCCATGCTGTGGAGTCCATGCTACGGAGGCAGACTGCTTGGCTTCCATCCAGCTGTTCCACAGTAAATGATTTAACTTCTCAAAGCTTCAGTTTCCTGATCTGTAAAATGGGGATACTGATGTTGGCTGTTTCATAAGCACAGCGTTGTGTGATTTTGTAAACATTCAATATATGTTTACTGTTATTATAAAGGCTGTTTTGGTGTGATTATGCCATGTAAATGAACAGAAAGAAACAATAACAACTACCAATGTTTTAGCGCCTATTATACTTCAGACAGTGAGCTAAAAATCTTACTTGTATGATTGTTAACCCTCAACAGAACTCAAGGCAGCATACAGCAAAAGCTGTGTTGAGGCTCCAGGATTTGGGGAAAGTGAAGCTTCAGCAATTGGTTAACTATTATAGGATGGTTGCAATTAGTATATAATGAAATGAGGAAACCACAACCATTTTAGAATGACATAGAATACTATAGAAAGAAAGTTATTAGAGATGAGATGTGATTCTTCCCACTAAGGACATAAAATGGAACAGGAGTGAAAAAAAATGCACAGTTTTATCTGGAGTTTCGAAAAAAAATAACAGCAACTTTTAAATGTGAAAGATCAGATTAAGGCATTTTAGATCAGAGGAAAGCCAACTTGAGAAACTGTAGATTTTGTGTTCCTTGGATTTCTGAAGAATTGCTAGACCAAACATTGAAATTGTCAGTAATAATCAATTTCCAAACACCTGAGTGTTCACAGAGGAGCAAAAAATAACAACATGGAGCTCAACTTAATCTCATTTCCCCCTGCTCAAGTCATTATAGCAATATTTAGGCTCTCCATTGAGTTTTTTCTATGCAGTTATCATACTTAGTTGTGAGTCTAAGTAAGGATTACGTAGATTTTCAGAAGCTTATTGGAATGGTGCTGATCATTTTTTAAAAATGGTGTTAGTGTCATTATGGGAAAATTGGAGAAAGAAATTAATACATACTGTTTGACAAGATTTGGCCATATAAACCATTAATTACAGGTTGTATTGGAACTAACAGACTATATTTTTAAATGCAAATATCACTGGGAGATATGTCTGTTTTCATACCTTATTGGCAATTATTTCAATTAGAAAAGACTTTAATATAATATTTAATAGTAAGAACACACATAACTAATAAAATGAGAAAGTCGATTGAGAAAGTTTAAACTCCAGAAGAGGCAAGATTGGGTTGAGTTCCTCTGTCTGTGAGGAAGCAAAATGTTATATAGAGGCATTGAGGGTCCAGACATTGTAAAGAAGGAACTGTATAGGAGATGGGGAAAGGTTACAAAAAAAGAAGAAGAGGTTGAAAACAGCCAAAGATAAGTTTACCAACTTTCAAATTCCATGGGACTGTAATGCCAGTATACAGGCATTTCCTTGCAAAACTATCTTCCTACTTAGGGCAAACAAATCCATGATAATTGTGCTGTATTCTATGAGTAATAAACAGATTCAAGATGAAACTACAACCTAAGCAGCCTTACCCCAGGGAGCAGGGCTCATACCACTGAGGGAGGGAATTTAACTGGATTAACTCAGTGATTCCCAGTCAGGGTTCCCAAGGGCAAACCAAGGATTTACATGGGCAATTGTGAGATGTTGCCAGTTGTGAGATATTGTTAGTTCTATTTTTTAAAAAATAAACAAAAACAGATCATACATAAACTTATTATGGTTGTAAAAGATTTAAAGAATACAAAATGCATGTGGAGTATATATTTCTCACCTCCCACCGCAATTTTACTCCCTTTCCTAAACATATGCATAAGTAAGTTCACGGCCTCATGCATTTCTTCTTGATACTTGGGATATGTGTAAGGTTTTTCCCAGCCAAAGACAAACAACAAAGAAAAATTCTCTTGTTGTCTTCTAATACTTCTATAGTCTCATTTGTAAAAGTCGAGATCTTATTTCACATGTACTATACTTTCATATATGGCATGAGGTAGAAATTTGTTTTTTATTATTTTTTTTAACAGTAGATATCCAATTGCTCCAACATGACTTATAGAATGGTCCTTTTCTCCCCAGACAAGAAATGCCACTTTGATCATAAAAATCATGACAATACTTGAACCTGTTTTGGGACCCTATTTTATTCCATTGATCTGCTCATTTATTTATGTGCCATTATCACTCTTATAATTGCTACAATTTGAACTACAATTTGTCCTCTGTAGGGCAAGTCCCCTTCACTGTTCTTTTGAGGGGAAAACAGATATTCTTGCTCATCTCTATTGGATAAACTCAAGAACCACCACCTTGCCAGGTTTTATGTTTTTTAAATCTTCATGCAGTTTTTACTAATTTTTAGGTTACTCTTGTAAAAACTGTCATTTGTATGACTGCTTATTTCCATCTAGTAATGAGGATTTGTTTGCTAATGTATTCAAACCTACTTTTGTGCTCTTAAGTTTTGTGGTTCTCATTATATGTCTGCTCCCTTCTTATAAGATCCTCTCCAAGGTATTTTGAAGTTTTGCTGCATTTGTAATGGAAATAGCTTTACTGAATTTTTTATACAAGCATAATGGTTAGTTTAAAAATCACATAAATCAAACAAAATCGTTATTCTCACCATTATCTTGTTAATAATTTACTAGTTTTGTATAGCATATGTTGTAAAACAAGAAGAAAGCCAAAAACAAAGATCAAACTTCATAGAATGAAAACAATAGTCTCATGCCTCATCTGCTCCCAGCTTCAATCCCATTGCAGTATCCCGTCCTTTTTAAATGTTTGGGTACTTGGTTTTTCTGGTCCTTATCACCACAAGTTTAAATAATATGATTTTGGCTCTGTTTCTCGATTTATCAATTTTAGATACTGCCCATTGTCTCCCACTTTAAGGGTAATATGATCCTGTCACTTATTTCATGTTGATATCTAGGAAGCTATGTTCACCCATCCGTTAGTACCAGCTAATTACAGACCTAGCTTCTGGTGAGTGTGCATGGCCACCATGTCTTGATGGGATATCCTGAGGACCCATCCTCCTCTGGCTGCGGCAACTTTGCTTCTTCCTGAGATCACCTGCTACCCACAGTACTGCCCTATTCTCTGTGCTTTCTGCTTATTCTCAACATTCTAATTCAGGGAAAATTTCTACTTCTCCTACAGGACTCACACAGGTGATGATCCTTTCTATGGCCCCTGAAAACCCTCCTGCTTGTTGATTTTCATTTTGAACACCCCTTGAGCAGCTTTCCAATCATCTCAGGTGTGCATTTGGGGCTACGATGCCCTCTAGTCTTGTGCCTCTGTCATTCTAATTCTATCTGATTTCTATATTTCAGAAATTTCTTAAGACTTTTAGTGTGCTAGAAAGATTTCTTTTTCAACTGTTTGTTATTCGGTTTCCCTTTGAAAAATACAGATGTCTTTTATCTTAATCAAATCTTAAAGTAATTCAGATTATTTTAATATTTCTTGCCTTTAAAACATAACAGCATGAGAGCCTACTGAACAGTCAGGATAAGATGTCAATATAGCTCTGACTCAGCTGAATCCCTCCATGTCCATTTATAATTGTGTAGCTGTACATGCTCTTGGTTTATAGTCACCAGTTGTTTAATTTAAACTTACAATTGACCATTGTTGAAAGACAGTAAGCACAAGGAACATTGATATTGGAATATAAAAGCTAAAGACAAACGTATAAGCAATAACAATTCTACAAATTTGCCTCAGTGATCTTTGCCTTATCTGTAAGTTATATCCATTTAATAAAAAATATTTTGTAGAATGATAATATGGCTTTACAACTTTTAGAAAATAACCCATTTTTAAGGCCAAACACATTATTAAATCCAGTTTGGGTTTTTATTTATTGGCCATAAAGACTAGCTATACTAAAGTGGGCTACTTGTAAACACGTTTACAATAGGAGTTTAAAGCATTATTTTTCATCTCATATTTTTAGAGATAAGAAGTAAATATAAGCTACCAAAATTTAAAAAATTTGAGTCGATGTTTTAACAGTTATAAAAGCAGATTTAATCTAATTTTGATCGCTAATGCATGTTAACTTTCAACCTACATTTTCATATATGCTGTCACTAAACCAACATAATCTGTCGTTTAAAAGTTTTTCTGAAATTTATTATTTTATAAAATAATTAATTTCAAATGAATTAAATAGTGTGTCTTTATATGATCAATGTGGAAAGGTGCAATTTACTTTTATATGCTATATGAAGATTTTAAAAAGTACATTGAAGTGAAATTCAATCTTTCAATAAAATAATTTTTAATTTTAAGTTTAAAATGAAATATTTTATTAAAATCATTTCTCATTCAATACCCTGAAAAAAATGATAAAAAGACTTTAAAAAACGCTGAGTGTTCAGAATATTACATGATTCTGTGAATGTGAGTCTTAAGTCAAAAGAAGTTGTGAAATGATTATTTAAAATAACTTTAAGGAATATCTTCAGCACTAGAGGAGAGTAATAACATTATATTAGAGATTGTGTTTGAAGGTGGAGCCCTTTTGCAATGTTTTTTCTTAGTTTTTTGACATTTCATATCACTGATAGTTACCTTTAAAAATCAAATAAGCTCCTAATTATCTCACTATGATGAATCTGAACTCACTAGAAACCCAATATAAAATAGTAATTATCAGTGATGCAACATTGACCCACAGAATATATTAAATGATACGTTTATTAATTATTTTGATGAAAATGATATTTATTGAATTTATAGATGTAGCAATAATGGCTGGTGTCTGACCACCAGTTTTAAGATTCTGAATGAGTTTGTTAATTTAGTAAAAATAGACTCAATATGGTTATGTGGTATTGGTTAGGGTCAGTGTCTCTCTTTTTGACTAATGTATACTATTAAATAGTAACATTATGTAGACATAGCATATATTGTTGCAAATCTCATAACAATATTTGGTTATTAAATATGGAATGTCTGATTTCCTTAAGTATTAATACAAAGTTTGACAGTTGATGTCTCTGATATTTCACTGACACTTTTTTTTTTATTGTGAAGGTACATCTTCAGTTTTTCAAATGCACATTTTGGGTTGTGATTATCTTTCAAAAATTTTTTTAGAACAATTTTTGTGAAACCATGGATAAGTCAAAAATTAATGATATTTTAGGAGGTGAGGTCTCTTTATGATGCTCAGGCTGGACTCTCAAGCTCAAGTGATCCTCCCATCTCAGCCTCCTGAGTAGCTGGGACCACAGGCATGCACCACCATGCCTAGCCTATCATATCTATTTTTTGAACGGGGTTGAAGGGACACATTTAACCTATAATCCTTGATTTTGGACTAAAAAATGAATGGAATAATAAAATTAATCTCTGAGAAGATGACAATACCCTGAGTACACAGCTGCTTGAGTCCAGACTACCAGCAAGTGCCAAATGAGTAAGGAAATGCAAAATTTCCCAGAATGAACAATTCTCATAGTGAAAGGCTAACCTTACACACACAATTTCAAATCATGAACAAATAAGAAATAAACATGGGAATTGGAAGCAAGAAAGCTGATTTAGGGAGAGATGTTGAGGTAAAACTTTAATGGATATGATAAATGCAGGCGAATTTTTAAATTGCTCTATGGCCCTCTACTCACTTTGCACCAGGACCACTCAGTACCCATTCGTCCTCCAAATGGCCGTGAGAGCCAAACATGCTACATGTATCACTCTTTGCATATGTATAACTGCCATTCTTGTTGTCTTCAAAATTATTAATGATGAAGTATAATGGTCTTTCATTTACATTTGTCCTCATGTTTTTCCTCTTCGCCCACCAAAAACTGGGTAAAGAGAAAATATTTTGATTAAGAATGATACAGAATGTCTCAAAGAAGAAGCAGGTACATTGAGAAGGTTATAATTTGTAAATATAGGAACCCTTTTTGGAAACTATTCTAACACTGTGAGGATTGCACGTCATGTGCACACACACACACACACACTCACACACTCTTTGATAAATGGGGGCTCTCCAGGCCATAGCCTAGGGCTTGGCTTTATGTGCAGGACCAGCTATATAATTTGTGGTGCCTGATGGAAAATGAAAATGCAAGGGACCTTGTACATGAATTATTAAGAATGGGAAGACCAAGACAGCAGAGCATTAAATCAAGCATAGGTCCTCCTAAGCATGGGGTCCTGTGTGGCTGTGAGTCATGGCCCCGTGGAGTTCCCCTTGCTGATGTTATGTGGCCCCTGAGAGGTGCATGGCTCTTCTGTAAGCTCTTACACCTCAGATAGTAATTTTCACTATGATAGACTTTTCTCATTATATGATACTGTAGAATATCTTAAAATTTAAGAGTTAGGCTAACTAATCATTTGAAGACCTAGTAAAAGGTTTGAAGCCTAAATGAAGGGCAGATGTGACCTCACTTTTGTACTCATAAAAACCTGTTCTCTACCTTAATGTTTGCTTTTTGATCATTCCTTCCTCTTCTCTTTTCTGGCCTCATCTCTCCCCTCCATACATCTAACTGCAATAAGGAGTGGGAGCATGGCCTCATGTGCTTGTATACTTGGAAAAGCATTGGTTATGTGTTCTGTTTTATTTTTAAAGGAGTCAAGTCAATAAAAATAATAAATGTTGTATAGCACTTTACAGAAAGGGGTTTAGTGTACATTACTCATCTTTGCTTTAGTTAGCTTGAAGAATGTAGATGAAAATGATGTTTCCTAAATAATAATTGTGCCTTTATAAAGGTTAAGTAAGACTTTTTACTAGGATGGAGGTAGAAAACCAAATGGTCTCAATGATTTTTTAAATTTTCTACTTAATAAAGACTTGGTGTTGGGCCATCACAATTTGACTTCTAGAATTCCTGAGAATTTATTAAGCTGGGGACAAACCTCTTGAGTCTCAGTCAGCCCTTAAGTCCCTGTGCATCTATTTGGCCTGGGGTCTCCCCTAAGCTGCTGCCCTTATTGACAGCTGTTCCATGGGCTTTGGGGCAAACTCTTCCCTGCCTGTGGTGTGTCACTCTCCTGGGGAGTCGTACTTGGTTGGCAAACCGAAGGAAGTGCCTGGAGGGGTAGATGGAGGCAGGCTCACAACTCTTCCTCAGCCCCCACCCAAGAGTTATGGGGAAAACCAAGATTGATGTGTTTTTAGTCACTGAACTTTAATAAGACCATTTAATAGGATACATTTGTGTTTGCATGAATTAAGATCACTAGCATTTAGGGTTCCAGAAAAGTTGGCTAATCTAATTTTTCCTATTTCAGGTGATTCAGTATGAAAAAGAATTTTTTTCAAACATTTACTCTCTGAGATTGCACCTCTATAAGGTTTGTGTCTTGGGGAAGGAAACAGAAAAGAGCATTCTTCTTATAAAAGGAATGTACGGATCCTTTTACTCTCTCCCAAAACCCTTGATGATTGACAGTTGACAGCCACTACTTTGACAAGCAGGGATTTGTGGCTTTTCTGACCTCTGATGTTACCTATCCTGCTGTAGGTAACATCATATTCTAGCACAAAGGTCTCTGGGTTTTATTTAATTTCCTCATCCATTAAATAAAAATAACACTATTTGTTCTACATGGATTAAATGATAGAGTATACATATGAAAATAGCAAACCATAATCTATGTTATAAATATAAAATCATTGTATTTTGATGCATGTATCTAAACATAATATTGCTAACAACTTATAATATCTATCCAATGGGAAGGTAAGTATGAAAAGATTTTTTGATCCGATGCTGCCTTTGGCCTAGAACCACTAGCATCCATTTCTCCACCAGGTTGCCTTAAGAGCTGAAGATTCTGGATGCATCGTTGATCACACATTTATAGCAACTGCCATTCATTTTATCTTCAGAATGTGAAACAGAGCTATACCTTGTAACAACTTCCACCTTCTAAATTCACTGCAGAACACCATATTTTACCATTAAAAACTAAATCTACTTTTAGCTGGACATGGTGGCTCGTGCCTGTAACCCTAGCACTTTTGAAGGCTAAGGTGGGAGGATCGCTTGAGGCCATGAGTTTGAGACCAGCTTGGCAATAGCGAGACCCTGTCTCTACAAAAAAATTTAAAAATAATTAGCTGGGAGTGATGCATGTGCCTGTAGTCCCAGCTACTTGGGAGGCTAAACCAGGAGGACTGCTTGAGCCTGGGAGTTTGAGGTTACTGTGAGCTATAAGCACACCACTGCACACTAGCCCAGACAACAGAGGGAGAGCCTGTCTCAAAAAAAAAAAAAAAAATCTACTTTTAAGTCTGTTTTTCCTGAACTGCAAAACAATGTGTCTGTGTTGTATAAATAGCAAAAGCTATTGTAAAAATAATTATTAATTCACAAATCTAAAGTTATAAGGAAATAAAACAGAGCTTAAACATGATCTGGACATTGACTTAAAAGCATCTTCACAGAGATGGTTTAAATTTTACGAACTGCAAATGTAACTTTGGCTTAGCTCCTGGATTTAGACTTGTCATTCACGTCTACAGAACACATGCTCTGGGAAATAAAAGAAGGCTGTCTGATGTAAGTTCAGTTAAATTAAACTTCCTTTGAAATTTTCAAAAATGGCAATTATTTGAAGTAATGGTGTTGAAATATTTGCACCCTAGTGCTTTTTGACAATTCCTATAGTATGTTTCTTTACAATGCAATTTTAAAATTCTTTATTGTTAGTACCGAGTCATTCAATCTTTATATTTCCTCTAATTAGATCTGTCATATTTATATACTCAGTGATATTTAAGATTTTCTCTCCCTGTAATAAGCTTATGAGCATTCTTGCAAAAGAAATCCACAGAAGACTGAGAAAAGGCATATACATGATATATTCAAGTGATATAAAAAAGTACCCTTTGAAAATTGGTGAGTAATTGAAAACATGCTTGTGATGATATGAGCTGCTAAGTAAGACATGGTTCATGCTTGAAGTTTTCTGTGTCTCTGGGAGACATATCAGGGAGTCTGAATGTAAGGTGGCTGTCATCTGCCTGCTGCCTTGGTCAGAGGCTTCTCTTGAGATCACCCAGCAAGGCAAGGAGGGCTTATTTCCAATCTTCCATTTCATGGATTCTTCTTCTACCGTTGCAGAACCAGTAAACCGGGGCGATACATCTGTTGAGACAAGCTAACAGGTCACATATGTGCTTTTCATGCACACCTCATGAGATGATCACTGGCTGTCATGAATGCCGACATGATTAACATGTGTGTGTGCATATGTAATAAGAGTAGAAGGAACAACGTGAACAGAATAGTCATTGGGGGATAAATTGCCTTGCTGCTGATCTTTTACAATGGGAAAAACATAGTACTCTTTGTCAGCTTCCTTATTTAGTGTTCTCAAATTCCCCTTCTTTCATCTTTCTCATTTAAAGGGCCTCAGTTTTGACTTTAAGCTATTGGTTGCTGAAATTCAGATCTCAAACAACTTGTAAGACTGGCCAGCAGAAACCAGTGACAACATGTGTCTTCTAGTAGAGGGGTAAAATGGAATCAGGAAAATAACATGGGCCTGTTAGCAAAGACCAGCGTGGAGTGTGTATGTGTGTACGTGTGTGTATGTGTGTATGTGTAGATACTAAAGAGAGAGCAGTACTTATTTCTGGAACTCCCTATGGAGTTAAGTCTCCTCAGAAAGGGAGAAGGAGAGAATGTTGCCTTGAGTAAATACCAAGAGGGCTGTTTTTACTAAATCCTCTGTAAGACACTTGGGCCTTTTAGAACGATGTTTTTCTACTCATGTTCCAAAGTTGAACACCAAAGGATGAGGAGAGATCCTCTTTGTTCCTACATGGAACACACACTGGAGTTGGCCCCTGAGAACTTCAGCATTCTCAGCCTGGTTGCCACCAAGATGGCTTTGCATATCAGGAGCAGCCACAACGTGTGGCACAGACAGCCAGGGTATTTCACCAATGCCTAAAACATTCAAAATTATATTATTGATGTGAGAATATTTGCCCTAACATTAAAAGATAAGGTTCTACCAAAGTTAATTTTTGTGGAAATTTTAACAATATTGAATTATAGTTGAACAATCATATAGTAAGTTAATTATTAGAAACTGTACTTTCCAGTAGTATTTATTGCGGCGATGATGTAAACTTTATTATCGCTTGTCTTTGGTAAGATCACCCAGGTATGTTTTGGTGTTGGCAACAACAAGAGAAGCTCAAAACCATGTTAGGTATTCTCAAGTGTGGAAATTCATGAGATGCTTCAAGCAAGGTCAGTGTTTAAAGAGTAAAACAGAAACCTATTGCATATTGTTTGCATTTGATGGCTTCAACTGCAGGGAGTTGGGATGAGCAGTAGATTCACAGGAAGCTGTTTCTCTTCCTGATGCACCTGCTCAGAAGATTACTTGGGGCCAGAACATGGAGAGAGGCCAGGCTTTGGGCCAGTGTCTTCTTGCCCATGAGCTTCCTTTTATTCTTCCCTTCTAGCAAGGTGTTAGGGGCCAAAGCCCTTGGTTATGGACCTGGTAGGGATGAAGAGGCAGGGCTGGAGGGGTGGGCAGCTGAGTTTTGAGAACGTTCATCAGGAGCTTGAGTGAATGCCAATCACTAAATCCCATGAGTTTCCTATTTTGGATAGGAAGTATTCTTGTTGTGTGCCTACCTTCTACCTAATTCTTAAAAAGTAAATCTATGTAATTGATAGACTTTAAAAAATATAGATCCAGAAAGAAATTATGCACATCATTTACTGAGCAATAAAATACCGTATCTAGACTACATTATGTGGGTGGTCATTTCTCTCAGTACCGGAGGGTCTGTGCATTATTAAACTAAAGCTTTTGACTCTTAATTTTTGTAAAGAACTATATTCTTTTAGCATCACAAAATCCAAGAAGCATAATATAAAAAATGGTTGGCAAATGATGGCTAAGGGAGCCAAATCCCACCTGTCGCCTATTTTTGTAAATAAAATTTTATTAGAACACAGGCATGCCTGTTTGTTCTGTGTTGCCCATGGCAAGTTTTGTGCTATAATGGCAGAATTATGCAGATTCAACACAGACCACATGACCCACAAAGGCTGAAGTGTTTCCTATTTGGCCTTTTACAGAAAACATCTGCTGACTCCTGATATAAAGAAGCTAAAATATGAAAATATTTCTTTTCCATAAAATTCTTTCTTATCCCCTTTACCATAGCTAAAAACAGTACAGCGAGAAATTATTGCTAGCTCCAAAACCTAGGAGGTTTCAAAAAATTTCCAAAACATGCCACACTAATGAAAAGAACAATTTTAAGAATGTAATGACCAATGTGGTTCTTTTCATTTATTTATTCCATGGTAACTCATAATGTTGATGGATTTAAAAAGTGCTTCATTCTAGTTTTAAAAGACATAATTTGAATTCCCAGCTTTACATCTGGGGTCTGTTATTTTCAAGAAGGTGTTGAGGAAATTCTAAAAAGAGAACATTTAGGGGATAAAGAAAAAATTGGATAGAAATTATTCAATTGGTTAAAAAAATAAGATTGTAATTTTTTATCTCAATGCAGAACAAGAATTAAAATGTAGTTCCAGAAAGGAGGAATCATAAGGCACATTATTTACAGAACAATAGAATATCGTATCTAAACTCACTGTGTTACTGCTCATTTCTCTCAGTACCAGAACTCAGTAGTGGAATGCATTTTTCCTCATCTTCAGAAGAATTTTTTTAAAAGCACAAATTTTTTTTTTCCCTGGTTAATTTAAACCCTTCTGTCCCTAATTTAGACTTTAGGTGACAACACCAAAGTAACAAGAGAAAAAATCATTTTAACAATGGGCAGAGTTTCATTCATTCAACAAAGGTACATTGAGCATCAACAAGGAAGAGGCCCTGATCCAGGTGCTTGAGTTGCTGACTGAAAAGTGGAAACGCACCTCCACCATCTGAAAAGGGCATGGCCAGGTTTCTGCCTTGCTGTCCAGAGGGAAGGCCTGTAGACACACTTTCCCACTTATGAAATAAACCGTCTACCACCCAGAAAGATTTTTAAGAGGATCCATGAGTTAATGTTTACCAATCGCTTTGATATCCTAGAATGAAAAAGGGCACATCAGAAAGAAGTGGCTGTGCTGGAATTTGGAGGCCATTCAAAAATCCACCCCAGCAAGTCTAATGGCTTGTTTTCAACATTTATTTAACCTCCTTCTGTTATCAAGAAACCTGAGAGCTCACTGAGGAAGTTTATACTGGAGGAAATGGAGAAAGTGTACTTTGTTTTTGAGTTGTTTTGTTAAGGCTTCTGGATGGGAAGAGTGTGTGCTTTATAATTATGAAAGTTTGCCCAGCTTGTAGACATGCTGTAGGTTTCAATCTTTGAGCCAACCAAGATTGGGTATCATGCCATGCCGCCTTAGAAAAGCAAATGTGCTTAGAGCCCTTGAAATAATCTTAAATGCTGCCCTTGAAATAGCTGTAAATGAACTTGGCCTCTGCCCAACACAGGCCAGTGGAGAGAACATGCCAGGGGGAAATGTTTTTGTCCACCCTGGAATGGCCAGCTGTCGCTGCGTGCCAACACGTGGAGGGCACAGAATTGCCGGATCCGTGAGAATAAGCAAACAGTTCTGTTTTCTCTGCAGAAACCCATTTCCCTGTGCTTCATATTGACAATTGTGAGCTATATTTACAGAGGGGTTTGTGTGCAAAAGCAGCATCCACTAGGGTAGTGACAAATATTTATCCCAGCAGGTCTGGGAGCCACCCCGCCCAGTTTGCTTTTTATAGAGCCAGGTGATAACACATTTCGAGGTGCTGGGTTGAGAGGCAAGTGTTTACTGGCATAAAAATGTTCTTTAATTAGTATTTACCTCAGGGCCAGGTGGCATAAATTGTTGCTTATGCTGATACAAGAACAGATTGAGTTATTCTTGTATGGAGGGAGAAAGAAGCGGTAGGCCCGCCCTTTGGACTTGGGGTATGTGTGTTTAAATTAGCTTGATTTGACCCTAAGTTAGCTTTGATCCAGTCTCATCACTGGTTAACATGTATTTAAAATAGCCTTCGTAGCAGCTAAGGACACTGCTAGCTTTGATCTTCAACTCTAATAATGTCAAATTGTATACTGCATAAGTAATGCAATACATCATCTCAGTGCTTCATAAAAGTTATTTTTTATCCCAGTGTTGATGAGTGGGAACTTTACACATCTCCCAGGAGCTAATAATCTCAATAAATGCTAAAATAAGTAATATTTTAAACAAAAAAATTGAGTAGAAAAATATCTTTTATTTCCCTCTAACTTCTAATAAGAAAATATTTTATTAGAAATCTTGTTTCTATTTTAAATGACTTAAAATAAGTGTACTGTTTATAACAGGACTGGCATATAGTAAGGACTCAATTATCTATCTATATAGATGTATTTTTTAAAAAATATTTATAAGGATGAGTATTTATAATACAGTTTTTAAAAAAGAAGAGTACAAACTATATTGTCTATTTTCCTCATGGCCAATATTAATAGTTAAGGCTCACATAGCATTTGTTATATGCTAGTCTCTGTTCTAAGCACTTACCATATATTAATCTACGCAGGCAACCTTATGAGATAGGCATTATTAGCATGCTTATTTTGTCTGATGGGGACACTGAGACACTGAGGCTAATTTGGGGTCAAATCAAGCTAATTTAAACACACATACCCCAAATCCAAAGGGCATATTTTGCCAGGGCTCATATAGCTAGTGAGGGACAAGCTGAGACAGAACCCCAGAGTGTCTGGGTACAAAGTTTGTGCACATTTCTTTCCTGCCAGTCAAGAGGTCAAGTTCATTCACATAGTAAGCAATGCCCCACGCATTCTCTCATCTCTAGTGCTCATTAAACATGCCTCTTATTTATTGGTGCTTCGACACCGTTATGACAGGTGCTCATTATGGTGAACCCATACCAGGATCTTGAATTACATTTGAATCAATAACAGACTACATAATACTGTGATATTTACAGTTGAAGAAATAATCAATAGAGAGCACGGAATTAACTTATTAAAATATACTATTTGGGTGTCAGGAAGCTAGTGGGGGAGGAAGGGATGGCTCTGACTTGGGCAGGGCAAAAGCAATATATGTAACCTAAACTTTTGTACCCCCATAATATTCTGAAATAAAAAATAAAATAAAATAAAATATGTTATTAACCAAGACTCCTGACCCCTTTCAGCATGTCAGACCAAAAACTATTCTTAGGATAGTTGGGAAGATAGCTTTCAGCTGATGGCTTTTGGTCTCATAAGAGCATCAGAGTTTATGACTATGCTGATGAAGAATCTTACTGGCCTTAGTAACACTGAGTGTTTATTTTCAAAACCATGTGGTTTAATCATTGCCATATTTCTCCTGTCTTTCCATAAAAGCAATAGTACCTTCTCTACTGATTTCTATTTATAGCCTATTAAGAGAAATTTTTGTTTTTTAACTTCCAGCAATTAGGTGGCTGTAAGTTTTAACATGTCAGTTTGTGACTTTGAAGTACTTTAAGGATTTTTGTCTGCCATGTTTGCACTTTATTTTCCACTCTGCCAACTTCAACAGAATACATCCCTAAAAACAATATTCATCCAGGCAGTATTTATGGTATGGAAATAAAGCCATTGTTTAACAACAAAGAAAAAAGCTTCCATGTTTTTTGTTATTACTATTTGTAGCCTATTTCAACAATAAGATTTACTTGCAAAGCACCTTAGGGCCAAATCTATTTGCACATAGAGTGGGACATGTGTTAGCCCTACGACTCCAGGGTAAGGACTGATGTAATTCAATTTGTCATCTATATTATGCTGGTGGTAGAGTCAAGAAAAACAATGAAATGCTTATATAAGCTATGAGAAATGAAAATTTTATGTTTCTTAATTATCAGTAGTTGGAAATAGTGATTGTAATTTTCTGAGTTTAGGGTAGATATCTAATCTGCATTGTTTTATTCATGTGTATGAATCTCAGGCCACAACCTCAGATTTGTAGGAACTATGACTTCCTTTATTTTCAACAATGCAACTAAATTTCTATTTTAAGCCGCAATCCTACTGGACTGGCAGGATTTTTAAAGAAAAGTCTTTTTCAAGAATTTTCTCACCTTCACTTCTATCCTCCCATCAACCTGGGCACATCATATAGCCCTTTCATAATATTAGGGATAGTCTCTGTTCCCAGTGGTGCTAAGAGAGAGCTCCAGAAGCCCCTCGCCCTAAATTTCTCACTCTTCCTCATGACCTCAACGGGAAAAATCACCTTTTATTTTGGGGTCAGTAGTGCTATTCTCATATCTTTAGACCAAACCATTTCTATTCCTCACCAACCCATTTTGCAATCAATTGTTTTTTTTTTTAAATTTTAACCTTCTTTGCAAAACTTTGTTTAAGTGTTTATAAAGGTTTGGGATTTGGGGATGCAAAAGTCATTCCCTACTTGATTTGACCTGTAGGTGGTAAGGGTGAGGGAAAGTTTAGAAATGGAAAGGAGAAAGTCGAAGAAGAACAACATGGGATAACATTTCAAAATATTTCCCTGTTCTGTATGTTGATAGGCAGTGGAGTAGTGGTGGTGAAGGGGACAGTCTCTGAAGTCAGGCTGCCTTGCTTGACTCTCAACTCTACCACTTTTTAACTAAGCCACCTGGAGCAAATTACTGAATCTCTCTGTGCCTCAGTTTCTTCAGTTATAAGATGGTGATGGTGCCGGTAGCCTAGCTTGTGGGATTGTTGTGCTCATCATGTATGAGTTTACAGACCTAAAGCACTAAGAACAAGTACTACAGTAGCATTAACTGCTATAATTATTAATTAGAACAAAAGTCTTATTCCTTAGTTGGTCCTCATTTCTGAGACAAAACAAAACCTCAACTTAGAAAGCTTGAAGGATGAGTTTCATGCATTTCACATTTTGCACAGTTTTAAAACCAGGTAAGTGTATGGAATATAATTAGTTCTTAGACTCCAGGAAGATTTATTTAAGGTTCAAGAAATAAGCAGGAGCTCTCAATTGAAGGCTCAAGGCTTTCACATTTGACAAATCTTTAATTCTTATTAAGGAACAGAGAGCAGTTTTTTTTTTTATTATCTCTCATGAAGAAATGTAGTGCACTGGAAGCAAAGCTTTGAGAAACAACAAAAAATGTCCTTAATAATAACTTTATAATTATGTGCATAGCCTGAGCACATACATGTGCATATACAGCAGCACACCAGCCTGTCTGCCAAGGGTTATTGTAATAGCTTCCTACCATGTCACCAGCAGCCAGAGGAATCCTAATAAAACACAATCAGCTCATGGTAATTCAGTGACTTCTGTCACTGACAGTAAGAGCCAAAGCCCTTGCTGTGTCCTAGGAGCCCCTAAGTGATGTGCAACTTCCTCTCCAATGTCTCTGACCTGCCACTCAGCAGACACTCATTCCCATAGATACCAGGCCCTGCTCCCAACGTGGGACTTGGTCCTTGCTGAGCTATCCACCTGCGGTGCTCTCTCCCTGTTTGTTTGCATAACTCACTCTCTCATTGTCAGGTCTTTATATGAAAGTCACCTTCCCAATGGTGTCTTCTCTAGTCATCCCACAGATCTCTGATCTCCCCCTTCCATGCAAGTCTTCCACATTACAAGTGTTTATCTTAGCACTTAACCACAATCTAAAGTATTTTGTATTTTCAGGGAACGTCTGCAAGGTGAGGGGATATTTCTTAGTATTGGTCACTGCTGTCTCCCCAGCACCAGACACATAGTAGGCACTCGATAAATATCTGCCCAATGAATGGATGCTTACTCCATGTTTGGAGCTGTGCTGAGTCCCTTACAGGGAATATCTCACTTAATCTTTCTACAATCATAAGAAGTTGGAGTCACAGGAGAAATAACATGAACTGATGAATGGTTTATTAGGATCACTCTGGCTGTTGATGACAAGTTGGGAAGCTATTTTAATAATCTAAGGCAAGGAGGCTGGTGTTTTAGAGCAGGGTGGCTACAGTAGAGATGGTTAAGAAGTGGTCAGATGTTCAGCAAAAACTCTTGGTAAATGAGAAAATTGAACTAGAGAAGTTAGATGTCCTGTTCAAGGTTATCTGGCTATGGAATGGCAGATGCTGTGTTTAAGTGAGACAGACTGTCTCTTGTCTATGGGTCTCTGCCTGTTTATATCACAGACTTCAGAAGACAGTAAGGCTTTGGAGTGACTCCTGCCTGTAACAAACTATTCAATTTAACACTTGGTTCTCAACAAAATAGGGTTAATATCTATATGGTCAGAATTTTTTTTGAGGTCTAAATAAGATATATGAAGCATCTGTCACATAGTCAGGTAGTAGTTGCTTAATAAAATGTAGCTACCCAGGGATTCACTACTTCGTGTAGATACAGTCTAAGGGTTGTTTTTTTAAATATATGTTAAAATAACTTGTCATAGGATGGTTTTATTTCAGCTTTGTTCTGCTGGAAAGTATAAATGAGATTATTAAGGAATAGATCACAGTCTCTTCCTAAGGAATATTTTAAGAGAAAGAAAAAAAATGACAGGAGAATGACAAAGAAAGAATCATAGACAAATAACAGATACCATTCTAATAGCAGCATGAATCCCTATAAATAATTTCTTTAAGCTAAGACCCATAAAATTCTAAAGAATCTGATTTTTTTTTTTTGGATTTGGTTTGTAATTAATTTGATAACCTGAGCCAATCCTTTGAGTTGCCCTGGCAACCAATTTTAGTAACATAAAGAAGTGCTAGATGTTAATTGGTATTCAGAGTTAGTAGTTGGTGTCTCTGCTTCTGTCTCCATGGTAACCTAGCTGTCACGTTTTCATCTCTACCATAGCGGTGAGATTTCATATGTGTGTGCCTTAATTCACATGTCCACAGTGTCTGGCACAGTGTTTTACTTAATATCTACAAATGGAATCATTTTTGAGCTATTAGGGATATTACTGAAAAAAAGTTGCTCCAGGGAAGTCAATTTTATCCTTTCTCTCCTCCACACATTGCAAGCTTTCATTATGGGGGATGTGTGCATTAGTGTTTATGTGGTTGTCTACACAGAAGTAAGTCTGCATAACTCTGCATGTGTGTGTGTGGAATATAGATGTTTTAAATATGCAAAACAGGGCAAAACTGTATAAATAAGAAATAACTTTTCAACAGTGTTCATCTGAGGCTAGAGGTAATGAATATTGCATTTGAGGGATAAATGTCAAATTAGAGAAATGAGACAACGTTTTCTGTGTTGAAAAAAGCATTCTCACACTTTGGATAAAGTAGAGATGCCTCATATATCTAATTTCTAGCAATTTTTTATTTAACAGAATGCAGAACCCACACACACACATATGTTATCTTCTCTCTCCCCATTTTTATACTTAAACTTCAGTTAGCTCTTTTTATTTTTGATTTTTGCTAGTCTTTTTTTCAATCTCTAAACTTAAATAGAATCCTTTCCCAATCATAAATGGTCAACTAATTAGCTGTAGTTAGTCTTCATCATAATCACAAAAACAGCACTAGCATGATGAAGGCAATAAAAATGGTTGGTTTGGGCAATGTGGAGCAATTAATCCTCCGGGAGAGGCGGCATGCAAAAACAAAGCCAGCTTTAAATGCTCTCAACATTGGGTTCAAATTCTGGCTTTTCCATTTACTAGCCCTTGCGGGAAGCAAAAATATCAGCAAAATTTTAAAAAGAAATTTAAAAACTTTTCAGCTTCCAATTTTCCTCATTCATAAATTAGGACCAGACATGCCCAGAGGGAATCATTGATTTATAGGATCAATCAATTCCCATTGTGTGAATACTCCTATCATGGCTGATCTCAAGCTTCTGACATGGTGTTACTGAACATGGAACTGGATTGAGATGCTAACGATTGTCTCCCACAAGCCAATGTGAATCAGCCTCAGCATACCACTCACCATTTTATAAGTTTATTATAAATGCTTAATTAAGCTATCCTAGGTAAAAACTTGGGACATAACAGGCTTCAAAGATCATAATTCTTTCTCTTCTCAGTGAAGCGTATTTCCCTTTTCTTTTTATTTTTAATAAACAGCCTTGTTCACATGCCATACAATTTATCCATTCAATTTCCCATTCCTTTTAATATGTCTGTTGATGGTTACCATATGCACCTAACATTGAGTTGTAGAAGATAAATTTGCATGTGTAGTTTTAAAACATGCCCACAAACTCTTTGATACTCCTTCCTTTAAAATGTGGAGCCCAATCCACCTCTCCTTGAGTGTGGGTTGTTTTTAATAACTTGCTTCCAACAAATAAAATACAGTGGAAGTGATGTATGTGACTTCCAAGACTAAGTCATAAAAGGCATCTGGGTATTCTCTTTGCTCTCTCTTTTGAAAGCCTTACTTTGGGAGAAGGTAGCTGTCAAAACACTCAGCAGCCTACATCCTTTCCTTATGGAGAGATCCACATGGGTAGAAACTGAGGCTTCCTGTCCTCAGCCGTGTCAGTGAACCACCTTGGAAGTTGATTCTGCAGCCTAGGGCAAGCCTGAAGTTCTGTCTGACATCTTGACTGCAAACACATCAATGGCTCTATGCCAGAATCACCCAACTAATCTGTTCCTAAATCCTAAATCCTGACCTATAGAAACTATAGATAACAAATGCTTATTTTTATTAATACATAAATTGTGTACATATTTGTGGGGTACGGGTGATATTTGGTTACATGTATAGACTGTGTAATGATCAAGTCAGCGTATTTGGGGTATCCAACACCTCGAATATTCATCATTTCTGTGTGTTGGGAACATTTCAAGTCCTCTCTTCTGGCTATTTTGAAATATACAGTATATTGTTGGTAACTATAGTCACCCTACTCTGCTGGAGTCACCCTGGAATATTAGAACTAATTCCTTCTGTCTAACTGTATTTTTGTACCCATTAACCAATCTCAACTCATCCCTTCAGCACCACTCACACATGCTTCCCAGCTTCTGGTGTCTATCATTCTACTCTCTACCTCCCTGAGATCAACTTCTTTAGCTCCCACAAATGAGTGAGAATGCATATTTGTTTTTCTGCCTCTGGCTCATTTCACTTAACATAATTACTTCTGGAATGCTTATCGTTTTAAGCCACTACGTTTTGGAGTGATCTATTACACAGAAATAGATCACTAATACGGCATAATTCCTATTTGTCCAAAAGCTTCAAAGTTAGATATATTAGCATTAGGTTTTAATTATAAAATATAGAGGACATGTAGGAGAACTCTTTAATATTCTCAGGCATTGACAGAGAGCTTATGAGGCTGTCAGGAGGAGAGTTGCTATTTAAATTCTCTATTAGTGACCTATTTACTAGGTATTAATGTCTCAGCACTGTCAAGACATTTCTGTGGTGTGTAGGTATTTAAAGTGGTTTTCTTTTAATGCACAGCTGTTATTTGGGTTGTCCATGGAAGATGCATTTATATGTAACTTGAAGGTTGCCTTAATTAGATTCCCAGAAGCATATAAGGTTAATTAACTGTTAGAAACAATCCAAAGTCCTGGAAGCTCAAACACCAAACTTAAGTGCTATTACTGAGGCCATTGTAGGGGTCAATGATGCAAGAAAAAGATATCTATATTTCTTTTAAGATAGCAATTCTTTTTATTCTTTTTAATCAATGTTTAAGTGAAAATATCCTTGATATGCTTTGTTTTACTTAAAACTTTAAGTGGATTTTTCCTTTTTATAGTAAGACCTGTTAATAAATTAACCAGCTAGAAAAATTAGGTGATAGGTATATGAAGAAAAACTTGCTGAGACTTCTACAGAGTCAAGGTACATGAGAGTGACAAGATTAGCACTAGTCCCTATGCTGCCTTTGGGATGTAAGATGTAATCTTACAGGAACTCTTAGTCTTGAAGGGAAGACAGGCATAACTTCAAAAATCATAGTAAAATACTAACAATACTATGAAAGACTGATGTAAACATAGTGCTGTGGCAGAAGGAAAGACAAGCCACTGGCTTTTCCTCAAGGCTTTGGTAGAGGTTCCCAAAGGAGGTGCCTCACTATCAGAAAGTGAAGGAGACAGCTTCCAGGAGAGATGATATGTGAGTTAGGACTTAAAGGATGAATAACAATTTGCCAAAACCTGTTCTCCTCTCTCCTTTTTCAGGAGGGATAAACGTGGATCCACAAAGTTAAGCCATTAGGACCCACTCAGCTTTTCTGAAGAGCAGAAGATGTTCAACATGATCAGGCTGTGAAATTATGTCTCTGGTTATGTAGAGCTGAGGTCTCAACCCCTGGGCCACTGTCCCGTACCGGTCCGTGGCCTGTTAGGGACCAGGCCTCAGAGCTCTGCCCCTCACCCCCCAGTGAAAATTGTCTTCTATAAAACTTAGGAACTCTGAGTCTGCCCAGCAGAAGGTGAGCGGCAGGTGAGTGAAGCTTCATGTGTGTTTACAGCCTCTCCCCAGCAATGGAGTGATGTGCTCATATTTGTTTATATAAGAAGGTACCATGTTTTGGTGACAGGTGAGACCACGCTGTGATTATGCTTTCTGGAAGATCACTTAGGAGACTAGCACAATAGTATAGATAACTTGATTCTCCCATACAGGTGACAGGTGACAGAAAGCATGGTCACCAAATTGACATATGACAAATATACACAGATAAGTATTTCTCAGTGTGAATTTCAAATTACTTTAGAAGGGACTCTGATTGGCCCTGTTTGGGTCCAGTATCCACCCCTGGAACAATTAGTTGTGGCCAGGAAGCGATGTCATACGGTAGGAGGATGGCTACCAGGATTCTGCTGCTGCAGCACAGCAACGGGATCCCCAACGGAGGGGATGTTGTTGTCACCTGGGAAGACAACTCGGTAGGTTTCCGCTAGGGAGTACAGGTAATATGTTTTATTTGGGACACATTATCCAAGCTGTTAATGGTTGTAATTTAACCTGGGTTTGGCGTCAGATGCAATCAGAACAGACAGACACAGATTGTCTTCAAACATTTGAAGTAGCCTTGGTGATAATGTTTAGTTTCCATGTAAGGTGAAAGGTGACATGTTTTAGAAATCTGGAAATAGATGGCTTCTGGAAGTTTTAGTATTATGTTTCAAATAAGCAATCAATCTTCTTTCCCTGTTTCTCCCTGAGAGTGAAGAGGTTCTCTACCTTACTAAGAGTATTGAAAAATATATAGTTTGAATAGTCACCGGGACATAAATTTAAGAGACTTACTTTATAAACTACTAGATTTTTACCACAGTTTTTAATGCCTACATAGATGTCAAGAGTTTATGCAGATATCAGAAATTTGGTTACAGTGGGATTTACTTAAATCTCTTTGGACTTAGGACAAAAATAAAATTATCTCACCTGGTTGCATTATTTCTTTCACTTTCTGATCCTGCTTAAAATTTCTAGCAGCGTTTGATTTCCTACACATGAATTATCTATCTTCTGGATTATTTAATATTTTTTAAATCCTAGGTTTATTTTCATCATTCTCTCAGACAAATTTTGGTTCACATTCATCCCACCCCTTCATGCACACCTATAGGATATATTTGAAAACATAGGCTAAATAAAGACAACTAAAAAAAAATAGATACTTATCTCACCACACCCCTTCAAAAATCCATATAATGTACTGCAAAGAAAAAAATGTGAAAAGTGTTTGGGTTATTGGAAAAAATATCTAACTTTCAGACTTTAGTTTCTTCATATGAAAGTCCATATGAAATATAAGATGTTATAACAATTTTCACCACAAGTGTAATTTTAGACTTTTGGACAAGATTGCTTTTTTCTGTGTATAAATGGTGTGTGTGTGTGTGTATCCCTAGATTTATGTGTATTAAAAGAATCAAACAGCTGCATCTTATGATATTGGTGCCTGGTGTAATCCAGGGAGACTTATCTACACAAATGAAGACTCAGTTCATACTCTAAGCTTTATAGACTCTTCCCCACAAGAAAAATGTAAACTTTTTTCTAGATTCAAGGTACAGACCAAAAAGCAAATGAAACAGTAACTGTCAAATAACATCCAACTCCTAAAGAAAACATGACTGTCTGTAGATCACATGGCGAAAGCCCCAGAGCACACAGTAGAGAAGTCCAGATAACTAGAGTCAACATTTACAGAAAACCTTGTAGGAAGACTTGTTGCACTAACAGTTGGTCAACACATGGCCACCTCAAAACTGTATTTGAACAAGGGCATCATAATCCGGTTCTGAGACCTAGGAAATCAGAATCCTGAGGCAGGAAGCTGGTATCCTGGTCAGTGCACACAGCATATTCCAACAAAAACATGGGATCCATGCTGGACTAGAATGGGTTAGCAGATATAAACAGCACTTTATTAGTATCATAACCCACTGCAAGTCTCCTATAGTTCATTGACTATACCATGCAGAATAACCTATAGAAGTATTCAGTTACAGGGTCTGGGCTTAGTCATTCTCCACACGTATAAATACCTTCTTCAAAAACTCACAGGTTAATTCTTTAGGAATTATGAAAGATGATTTAGTAAGGAGACCCTGACTTACTTCTTGCCTGTATTCTTCCATGTGGTGTGGGCAGAAACAACAGCCGTAGTGCCTAGTAGAGTGCCTAGCAATAGGTTGGTGCTCAAGTGAACACATGTCTTCCATCTCCCTAGATAATTTTTTTCTTACATTAGAGAACTGATTTTATACTGCAGCAAGGCTGAGAAGGGCTCATCACCTGCATGTGAATATTTAGACAGGGCTGACAACTTGAGGACAGCTAGCTATAGTGCAATACTCCAGGATAGGAGTTTTAAAGCTCCAGATGGTAAGATATTATTTAGAACAGCGGTCCCCAACCTTTTTGACAACAGGGGCTGTTTTCATGGAAGACAATTTTTCCATGGACTGGGGAGGGGGCAATGGTTTCAGGATAATTCAAGAGCATTGCATATATGGTGCACTTTATTTCTATTACATTGTAATATATAACAAAATAATTTTACAAGTCACCATAGGTTGGGGACCCCTGGTTTAGAAGGATAATTTGGGATAAAAGAAAGTTATTGAACTACAGGGGCAATCTATGGGAACTGAAAAACTACAGACCTCCATGAAATGGAGGGTTACTTCAGGAAAGTTCTGCAGGCTGTCTGGATATGGCTACAAATTGGACTAGCACTAAAAAGAAGGATTAATCTGGAGTTGGTGGGAAAGTCTAGTGCCCAGGAAGACAGCAAGACAGAAAGATATTCTGTAGAGACCATGGCAGTTCACAGACTAGCTCTTGCAGTAAACACAGTACCTGTAAGTTTGAACAAACCATGAAAGACCAAGTGAACAAAAGGGCCCTCTGATGGGAAGAGTTGGAGGATGACTAGTGGGGGAGGGGCCAAGGGACAAGGAGGGCCTAGAGAGAGTAAACAGCACCTTAAAGACCAACCAAGTGACATTAAATAATGAGATGGAGACAGCGTGTTGTAAATAGTGACCAGAAACTAACAGGAACTGAAAGTGTATAGTAGGCACATGGCAAGCACTTTATAGATTTATTCATTTGATCATTACAACAGCTAGAAAGATATATCAGAGGAGGACACTTCAGGGCATCAAGTCCCTAATAGGTACCATGTGGCAAGAATAACCCAGAAGAAGTAGACAAATTACAGATGCTTGAGTCATGTTTGTAAGGGTATCAATCAGGGTTCTGCCAGGAAAGAGATGATGCCCTCAAATGGACTTTAACAAAGAGACTATTCACGAAGATGTGGACAGACTTTCCAAAAACCAACAGAGGATAGTGTGGTACCCTGGAGCTAGCAACAGAAAGATAAAATTTTCACCCAGAGCCTAAGTAGACAAAAGGAGGGTTTGGTTCCTGGAATCTGGAGATTTCCTGATGCTGAGAGGGCTGCCTTGACAGGTCTTGCCTTTGGGAGTGTGAGGCAGCCAATCTGCAATCACTGGACAGGAAGGAGCCTGAGGAATACAGACCTTGTCCTTGTTTCTCTCCCTTTCTTGGTCTCTTTGTAATACCTTCCCCATCCCCCACCCCATTGCATGAGCTCACCTGGAAGCCAGAGGACAAGGGAGCCTGCTAAAGGGGTTCATGCATCCTCCCTGCTGGGGCGGAAGGCATGGAGGAAAGTGTACAGAACAGATCTGGAGGAGAAAACCAGTGCTACCCAGCCCTCTGAGTAAATCTCTTCTGACAGTGCAGGTCAGTGGTTCTGAAACTTTGCCCAGTGGGTCTGGCAGAAAAATAATTTGAGGGTTTTTTTGTTTGTTTTTAATGCAGATACATGGGCCAGCTTCCCATCCATTCCAGAGATTCTAATTCATCAGGTCTGAGATAGGCTTCATGAATCTGCTTTTCCAATAGTATAAGTAAATGAGGTATTCATTAGCTCACACTAGGAGAAATGTCTTCCTAAAGGACTTCTGTCTTTGCAGACTACCTTTGGGTACCTATACCTACTTTTATGTCAAAGTGTTCTGTTTAGGGAATTACTGGCAGGGAGAGGAGCATCCTGTAGCATCATGAATGTCTATCTATCTATTGTCTATTTATCTATGAATAAAGGCTCTAAGGTTAGTCACAACTGAGTCTAAATTCCTACTCTGTCACTTAAAATATGTGACCTTAATTTCTCTAGGCATCAGTTTTCTTATCTCAAAATAGAGTGATGAGACTTAATCAGTAGGGTGGCAATAATGTAAAAACATTAAAAATAAATAACTAATACAATCTTTAGCAGAAAGCAAATTGCAACAAATGACATCTATTGTATTATTATTAGGTTGCTATCACGTTGTGGTGCTTTGCTGTAATCCTTGCTCTACATTGACATTGGATGTGCTATACAGAGTCAAAAGCTGCAGTATGGATCAGACAAATTCGATAAAGAAGACTAAGTGCACTTTAGTCATTTTTAATAATGTGAATAATGATTTTTTCTTTGTACCTTGAAGCTTTAGATGTAAACATAGGAGAGAAATGGCAAGATAAACAAGAGGGAGGAGGAGACCTAGTTTACTTTTTTTTGCCCATTATCTATTCAAAGATATTGGAAAAAACACTCCCAGCATGTTTCTGGTAAGCTGGAGAATAATGAAAAGCCTTGTCAGAAAAAAAAAAAAAAAGTCTTTAAATTTGTTCTTGAGATACTTTGTATTAGTGCTGACTTGTTTAGCTTAAGGGATGTCCAGAACAAGGGCCCCACCTGAGTATGTGTGTAGAAAAGAATAGAAAATGTTTCCTGTTGAATCAGCAAATACAGAGTCCTATTGTCTCCTTAGAGTTCAGGTGCCCCCCAAGTGGGAGTCTTCAAACTTCTTCCTTGCTCCCCAGCACCCCTAAGCTCAGACTCAGAGATTGCTGGGGCATCTCTTCAAAGGGGCCATTGAAGCCCTTCCAGCCGGGAGCCCTAGAACATGAACATCCTGGCTGTGGGCAGAGTCCGTGCCACTAGGGAGACCCCCAACCCAGAAGGCAGCAGCTTGTGTGTCTCACGATAGGATAGGAAAGAGCACAGAAGGAACGGCCTCCCATTTTGAAGGCGGGGAGTTTTTTCTCCTCTTACAGAGAGAAGGACTGGGCAGCTTAGGTTAGGCACTTAGAACCAGACGGGGAGGCGGGAATCTATAGGAGTCATTTCCTACCAGCATAAAAATAAATAAAGGCAGTAAGAACACAAAGTTGTTCATCAATAAATTTAAGCAGAAAAGAAAAAATGGAATTTCATGGTGAGTTGTTTTCCCTTTCTGCCTTGATTTAAAGAAGTGCTCCTCAACTGGGGGTGATTTTGTCCTTGAGGAGACATTTGATTTGGCCATGTCTAGAGACATTTTTAGTTGTCTCAACTTGGGGCAGGGAGGTACTATAGCATCAATTTGGTAGAGGCCAGGGATGTGGCCAAACGTTCTACAATGCACAACAAAGAGTAACCAAATTCAAAATTTCTAAAGGGTCAAGTATTTGTAAACATTTTAACTTGCTATTTCAAGTCTTAGTGAGGCACAGAATTCCACCAAATTATCTGAGTCTCTAGACTGAGAATTTATACGCCATCATTTGCCTAATGCTACTTTATCTTAAAGGAAACTTGATAATTAATGACCAAGTCCATTCTTAGGATACTAAGATTTCAAGAACAAACAGAAGAAGTTTTACTAACAATGACTAAAGCAATTCATTGTTTAAGGTTTCTTAGACTCCAGTAGAGTGTCAACATGTATGGGAAGAAGATCTGTGGTGTGATACTGTAACACAAACAGGAGAAAGTATTTATTTTTTAAATTAACTCTATTTTAAGCACCAAACAAAGTCATTTAGAATAACTAACTAAATATTTAATCAGTGTCTGTTTTTCTTTTCTATCACAAGAATAAGCCAGGAGTATTAAAGGTATCTGTACTGCCAATTCTCTGTGAGGGTAAGATAGGCTTCCTTTATGCTTTGGCCCCTCTCTTTCAAAGTGTTTTGGCCATAGATTTTTCTAGTGCCTTTGGGGAAACTTTCCACCTTAGGAAATACTTTCTGATTTGAATATAGTTGAAATTTACCTTGGCCACTACTCCTTCCTTGTGGTACAGTAACAACTTTTACATTTTAATACTTGAACAGCACTGCCACTTTGCACATTTGAGTTGGTAGGAAAAACCCTAATCAGCCTCTTTATGCCTTTTGATGATATTGTGTGTTTTGCACTACAGGCTTCATCTCTTATTGAAGCATTTGGAGCCAGGAGGCTAAGGGCACGGGGAGAAATTTAGAACTTGTTACTATCAGAAATATCATTGAATTAGTAAAGATCCATGAAATTAGCTTGATAAAACTCAGTTCTGTTTGTATTGCAGTGGTCCCTAATTGTTATTTTTTTTTTCAGAGAGAGAGAAAAAATAAAGAAAGAAAAAGAAAAATCATAATAAAGGGTGGGGCTCAATTATGAATGACTTCAATTGAGCTTTCGTTACTTGAATAGAATATTACAAAAATTAAAATCTATTCAAAACTGTGAACTTGAAATTATTCACAAAGCTTTTAATTTACTTGGTTAAAATCCCCTCTTAAAAAGCTCTCATCCAGGTAATGTGTTCTTAATCATCCTACATAGGAAAAAAAAATACACATACATACACACAACTTTTTTTTTACATCTAGGTCCTATCATAATTTAAAGCAAATTAATTGGTTGGCTGATTTTCAGTGATCTAGAAAATGAAAAATTGATCATAAGAAAGCTAAAACGACAATTCAAACTGGCTATACTTACATTGTTACTGAGCTTTCAATTGACATTGACTGGCTCTAATTCTTTAGAAAAGGAAGGACAAGACCGGCAATGACCATCTGGACCCCTGTGGTCTCTACCAGTTTTCCGTAGCAGTCAGCAACTCTTTAGGATCATAGTTTCCTTCCATTTTTCCAGTTGTGCCCCTCACCCTTTGACTCCAAGTTTACAAGATTACAACTGTTTTCTTGGAAAATTTCAAGTCCTGCCTGCCTGGGACTCATTTCCCAGCCAGGATGACTGAGAAAGACATTTCAAACCCTGCTCAGTGCTTTCCATTCTTTGCACTGACCTCTAAAGAATAATCATGAACTCACCATTCACTTGGGTGTTGGACTATACCATGGTTTACTCTTTTATTTAACAAGGATGTGCAGAAAGTCTACTTTTGGCAAGAGACTTAGCACTGACTTCTGAAGGCCTTTTTCTGGGGCTTCATCTTATCCAAACGGAATACTCAGTAGTATCAATTCGAGAATGCATGAGAGAAATAGACTCTTTGGTCAAGCTCTTATGAGCCTCTGGAACATCCCTACAGTAGAAAATATCAAAGACTTGTTTTATGACTTGATGTATTCTTTCACATATTCTATTTATAGAAGTAGAAATCAGGCTTAAAGAAATTAGGAAAAACAAGCACAAATAACCCTTATTTTTTATTTGAAACTCAAGTCTTTACAAAATAAATGAGAATTTTTAATTCTATGCTATAACATTAAAAAGATTAATTTGATTTTCTATGGTAATAGAACAAGAAAAGATGTGTATAGCTAAAATTGCTGTTCTAGACCATACCTTTTTCAAATGATAAAAAGGCAATTATATGAATCAGTAGATTATAATTCACGTTCCTTCCTCTCACTCATCCTTTCATCAGGAGGCTCCAAAGAGATGAAGAAATGAAAATTGGGCAGATGAAAAAAAAAAGAGGAGAGAGAAGACAAAGTAGGCCAGATGGTGTGTGGACTGAATGAAATACCCCTGACTCCTGAGGAGTTGCTGTGTTACTCCCTGGATATCCATGAAAGATGCTATGAAGGACAGGGAGTGTGTTCTTTGAAAAGTACAGTAGAGGGTGTCTGATCTGATGACAGCAGGCATCAAATAGAATTTTTTTTTACAACTAAGAATTTACGATTTACTAGGGAGACACTACAATGTCAGGTGAGTATCATTCCAGACTGAGAGGGAAAGGGAGTTTTGCTATAAAGATGCAAATCCCACAGCATAACCTCCAACATTTCCTCCTCTCCCCCACTGCTCTCCTTTCACCAGCTCCTTCCCAAATCTTTTGACACCAAGCCCTGGCATATATAACTGTACACCTGTTCACCTGTGTTTCTTTCTTCTCCTTATGCTGACATTAGCTTGTTTTCTCCTAGTTCTGACTTTCATTTACAATGTCTATTGCATAAAACATGAGCAAAGTTAAAGCTGATCCACCTGTGGGTTATGTAGAAAGAGGCAGATTGGAAATCACTGAGCCAGAAACATTTCAAAATAAATGTTAGACATGCTCTTTAGAAACCTGGAATGTATCATAAAATTGGGGGAGCACAACACAGATCAAGTATATGTCCAGAAATCAGAATACTTAGGTGGACTTCACAGATGATGTGATAGACTTTTTGGGTCAAAGACCCCTTGGGGAACTTCAGGAAAGGCAAAGAAAATCCATTGCAAAGAAAACATAAGCACATCTGACACAACAGGGTATATACAATTTCAGAGAATTAATGGGGACCTTGAAGCCCATTCAGGAATTTCATGCTCAGGGCTCCAGAATTCCTCCAACTCCCTCATTTGTGGTGAAGGAATAAGTCAAATCTAAGGTCAGAGAAAGCTTGCATCATATACGGGTCTCCAGATTCCCAATCCAGCTAACTCTTCATCATTCCATAAGCTCTATACAGAGCTCTGAGACAAGGAAACACTAATAATTCTTAAAGTGATTCTACTGATTGAATGGCATCTCCTCTAAATTCATTCCACTTGGCTTCTCAGAATGGACCTTATTTGGATAAAGGGTCTTTGCAGATATAATTAGTTAAGTTAAAATGAAGTCATACTGGATTAAGTTGGGTCCTAAATCCAATAACGTGTGTCCTTAGAACAGGCATCCTCAAACTATGGCCCATGGGCCACATTCGGGGTGTTTTTGCCCATTTGTTTTTTTTTACTTCAAAATAAGATATGTGCAGTGTGCATAGGAATTTGTTCATAGTTTTTTTAAAACTATAGTCCAGCCTTCCAATGGTCGAGGGACAGTGAACTGGCCCCTTGTTTAAAAAGTTTGAGGACCCCTGCCTTAGAAGAAGGTCATGTGAAGACAGAGACACACAAGGAAGAAGGCCATCTGATGACTCTCACTGTGGACTGACATGACATTTAGGGATCGTAGTGAGGCAGAGACTGCAGTGACGCAGCTACAAGCCAAGGGATGTTGAGGATAGTTGGCAAACCACAGAAGCCAGGAGAAAGGCACAGGACAGATTCTGCCCTAGAATATTCAGAAGGAACAAACCATACCAACTCCTTGATTTTGGACTTCTAACCTCCAGAACTGTGAGAAAATATACTTCTATTGTTTTAAGCAACCCAGTTTGTAGTAATTCATATGACGCCCCTAGGCAACAAATACAGTTTAAGCTGTATAAACTAATACTGTTAATTTTTATTAATATTGTTTTTAAAAGCCTTCACATGCTGTTCCCATCACTGACCCACTTAGCCACTTTCCATTCTTTTAGTTCAGACAAAAAAATTTTTTTGATCTTGGTATTAGTGCTGGACATACCAATGCCCTTCCATGTCCTTCTAATTTTTCTTCATGAGTAGTGATGAGTTATGCTGAGAAAAATTCTTGAACTGGCATTTTACAACATTGTTCTTGTTGCTTTTGAAAAAGGAACCATGTTTTCCATACTGAAATAGCTGCTATTCATCTTACAAGAGGGTGAATAAAAAATCCAATAAAGACTTAAAAGGAAGTTCCATTTAAAGTATCTAGTAAAATGGAAGTTTGCTTCACACAAACAATGAAGAAGCCTTGGAAAATAATGTTGTTGACTTCCTGTACTTTAAAGTACTTTTTGAATCAGGAAAATAACTCAGGCCTCACCAAAGATGAACTGTCTGAAAATAACTGCCCACAGAGACATCCCAGCAGTTCCATATGATAAGTGAACTGGCTTAAATCAACCTTTTTCCAATTCCATTTACAGAACACATTTACCAGCCATTATGTGCTACTCAAGTTATTAGAACCCTAGATTGATTCATGGTTGAAAATACTGTTTTTATGCTGCTGTCAGAGTATTTTCAGAAATCTGTTCATGCTTAGAAAAAGAGCCCTGCTGCTATAGCTATCCTTAATTCATTGTCCTCAGCAAATTGTGTGCGTAAGGAGAAGGGCTATTTAAGCTTTGAGAAATTTTCAATGCCGGGTCATTTTGAGAAGCAGTGTAGATGTGTTGTCTGAAATGGTATTTCCAGTTCTCCTTACTTTAATTTACAAGAACTATTTGGAAATAAATACCCTTGAGTTTGTGAGGAAGGGGTGACTCTTTAATACCTTTGGGAATCATGCCTTTCCCTTAGGCTACACACTGCACTATTAATAGTTTCTATTTTTGGAGTTCCTTCTGATTTCCTGATATGTTTGCTGTAAATTAGATAATCATTCTGGACCTTTGTGTCTTCACTAGTGAAATGGGAAAGAATAATAACTCTATGAGCTGTGAGGATCCTCTGAATGGGATATCCATTGGATTTTGTATATGCATCCTACAAATTGATGGCAAAAAAAAAGAACTTGGCCTTTTGAAAAAGCACCCCATCTCTTCAAACGGGTACTGGTGAGTTTCAGAAAGAGGCTATGAAAGAGATCTGAAGTTGTCAGTGTTCAAGTATAAATATGGACTTTGGAAAATAAGACAGGAATCTATGGAGCTACACTGAAAACTCAGCTGTGTGTGGCTTAGCCATATAGGAAACATGGTAGGAAGTGCAATATGACCAGAACAGTTTGACACATATGGTGCCAGCTGCATAGGGTGCCAGCTGCATAGGGGTGCATAAAACCAGGATAACTGAGGAGAAGGTGGCCTTTGAGGAGACAAATAAAAGAGGAAGGACAAAACGGGAGAGAAAAGTGTGGAAGAGAAAAGGCTGTGAAAGGAACGAGAGATCATCAGACCTTGAAGCCAAGACTGTTGAGTAGCAAGCCATGTTTGGAACGTGCCGTGACAACACAGAATCCCAAAGATGGATGAGTGTCGCAGGCAAGGGAGAAGGGATGGTGAGGAGATGGGATTTTCTCTAAGGTAAAGCAGACTGTGGTTTAAATCTCAAGTCTGTGGCTTATTGACTGTGCAGCATCAATCAAATTATTTCACTTTTCTGAGCCTCATCTATAAAATGTGGGCAATTGTCTTTCAGGGTTGTTGCAAGTATTTCAGGTAATATATGCATCTAGGTCCCTAGCAGAGGACAATAAGTAACAGCTGTTAGGCAGTCTAATGAGGATTTACAGTGAGAGACAACTAAGGGGAAAGGTTGGCTGCTTTCTGCCTTCAGCTCTCCCCTCCAGGAGACAAGGTGATGGGGTGGTTCTAAGTCTGACTGGAAGCACGGGGTCACATGTACCTACGAGAGTCCCTGAGCAGCATCTAGCTGTTTCCTGAAATAATCCCATATGTATTAGAGCTGTGTTGTTCAATACAGCATTACATATGGTTGTTTAAATTGATTGATTGATTGATTTAGTTTCAGAATATTACAGGGGCACAAATGCTTTGGTTACATATACTGCCTTTGCACCACCCAAGTCAGAGCTACAAGTGTGCCTAACCCCCAGACATTGCACACGTACCCATTAGGTGCGAATTTACCTATTCACTCCTCTTCACTCCCATCTGCCTGACACCCGATGAATGTTACTTTCATATGCACACCTAAGTGTTGATCAGTTAGTGCCAATTTAATGGTGAGTATATGTGGTGCTTGTTTTTCCATTCTTGTGATACTTCAATTAGAAGAATGGGCTCCAGCTCCATCCAGGACAGTACAAAGGGTATTAGTTCATCATTTAAATTTAAATTAGAAAAACACTTCTTCAGTTTCACTACCTACATTTCAAATAATTAATAGTCACATGTGGCTGTGGCTACCATATTGGACGGTATACACATGCACACATATATGTGCCTATATTGTGTATATATGCATGTATCTCTCTGTGTGCAGTAGAATAGAAAGTTCTATCGTGTGCACATGCTTGACTACAGTGGATTATGTTGTCAAAAGTATGTAGTCCCAGAAGTCAGAAGAGTGGTCAAAGAGTCAGGACAGAAGCTAGAATAGGAAGATAAGTCTTCTACTAAGGTAAGCCCTACTCTTTAAGAAAATAATAACTGGGATAATGGCAGAGAAGAGGGGGACTTAAGATCAATAAGGTTGGTAAAACTTAATCTGTGATGTCTAAGGCCTGAGGGTAAAAAAATTAGGGGCCACATTTGAAATTTGTTCTGGGAATGGTACTTTGGTCTCTGACCTATTGTATGGTGACTAACATGAGGAGCTGTTTACCTAGAGTGGCTAATTTGGTGTCACTGGGAACTACATAAAAGTCTAACAGATGCAATAATAGCAAATAGACACCCAAATGGATCCTAAAATGCATAGAAGGATAAAAACCAGAAGAATATTGAGACCCAAGTGAAGTTTTGCTATGAATCTCAAGTGTATAAATCAATATCCTGAGAGAACAAGAATTCCCTACAGTGAGTCTACCTAGTGTAATTGAATCTTGACAATTAACATGCAGTGAATCAATATCAAAATAGATAGATGAATAAAAAAAAAATCTCAGAAACCTGAAGATGAAACAACAAAGGTGTCATTGCCAGACCTCAAAGAGGAATGCCATGTACAATATCTTTGTGGGGCTAGCACCTGGGATCTGGGGCTAATTGTAACCAGGGTCACAGTTAACATCTTTGAGCACTCACTGTATGCCATGCCCAGGGCCAGGAGCTTGAAACATGCCCTGTCACAATGAATCTCCACAATACCAAAGTGTTATTATCCCTGTTTTATAGATTACAAAACTGTATCTTAGAAAAGTCAAGACAAATGTTGAGTTATAATGCAAATGCCAAAATTAAAGATCTTACTATCATCTTTGTAGTTGACAAATGCCCATATAGAATAGAGATCAATAAGGGACCATGAATACAAGGAGAAAAGGAAGAGAAACATGTTTTAAAAGACTGTATATTCCTCTACCCTCTCTGCTTTACCCACTTATTCAATAAACTGCAACTAAAAAATAATAATGAAGGATAAAGAGTAAAGGGGCATAAGTCCTTTACTTTCGATGCTTGATGGAGACTATAGGAGCTAATCTGACAACTCTGAGCAGTTCCAAGGCTCTTGAAGTGATACAAGCTGAGGGAAGGAGTGTGCCAGATGGGATCCTGAAGTAGAAGGGTCCCTGAGGCCATTCCCTTCTGCAGTGGTTTATTTGAGGATTTTATTCCTTCATGTGTGAGTTCTGGTGTCTTGACAGATGGTTTTTACTGAGCATTACAGATGATTCTTTTTTCTAAGCAAAATAGCAGTCCCCAGCTTATACTTAACATTTTATCAAATCACCATCTTCCACAATCGACAGAATTGAACATACACAGTTAGATCTACATGTTCTGACTCATAAAGTAATTTTCTGCCTCTGTAATTTTTACATGCTTATAAACAATATTTTGATAGCGTTCCTGAAGTGGAAATTGCATCTCAACAAAGTATCAAAGCTAGAAAAATGAGGAAAGGTATAGGAACAAATTAAAGATTTCATTCTAAGTCCCCCTGTGTGGAGTTGGACTTATGTGGAGCTGAGAAAAGCCTGTGGAAGGTAATAGAGGTCATAGGTGCCAAGGTCTTAGGGCCAGTAAGGTCCTATAGTACTAGTAGGTGCTGAACACGAGAGCCTAGTTTGGTCTCATGTGAAGCCCATTCCCTTCTTCCCCTGAAATGTGTGAAGAAGAAAATGTTAACTGAATGGACCCACGCAAAAGAAAAGGCCTAAACAAGTGGAAACCTCCTTAAAGGAAACTTTGTAAAAAGAACAACAATGTAAAAATTTTTGAGATATAAGAGGCACAGTAGCTTCTCAGAATAGAAATAAGAAAAATCCAAGCAATACAGTACAAAAATGACACTTTACCTTCTTCTTTGCCCTCAGCAATATGGTTTAACTTTATTGTAATTTTTTTCTCTAGATGTATTGGTTTGCTTTGGCTGCCATACCAGAATACTACAAACTGGGTGACTTAAAAAACAGAATTTATTTTCTCACAATTCTGAAGGCTGAACATCCTAGATCCATTTGTTGGCAAGTTTGTTTCTTCTGAAGCCTTACTCCTTGGCAGACATCTCCTTGTATCCTTGTATGGCCGTTTCTCTGTGCACATATCCCTGGTGTCTCGTTCTCTTCTTATAAGGGCACCAGTCATATTGGATTAGGCCCCCTACCTGACCTCATTTAACCTTAATTATCTCTTTAAAGACCTTATCTCCAAATACAGTCACATTCTGTAGTGTACTAGGTGTAAGGATTTCAATATATGAATTTTGTATGTAAAGAATTCAGTTCATAACACTAGGATAGACATGTTCTTACCTGCCTTCAAAAATTTTCCTTCTTCCAACCTCTTACCTACTTTTCAATGAACAAAGTCTTGCTTAGTATATATCAAGTCAAGTGTGAGATGCAGGAGAGCTCAGACCCCAACAGTGGGGTAACTAACTGTATGTACAGCTCATTGTATTTCAGCACAGTTTCCATCTGGAGATCCAATGTTGGTATCCAGCCTGGAGTCAGTGGGGTATCAATTTGCCAGCTGAACACTATGCTTGGTTTATAGTTGCATGGGTTGATAAATCCAGAAACACATAATTATAGTACAGAGAGCATTGAGCTTATATTTATCATGACAAAGGACTGCGTTTTTCCAAGCTCTCTACCAACCGGAACTGCTCATAATAGACTTTCTGAGTAGAGAGCCCATGTGAGCAAACAGATCAGACAATAAGATTGAACTTATTGAGTTGGGGCAATACTATGCACACCATTAAGTCTAAGGGATGCAGTGAAAGAGGAAAGCAATCTGGCTAAAGCAATTAGAATTTGTGTGGATGGGACTCTCAAGAGTGGGATTTCTGTGGAAAGCCAGGGGTGCCCCACTGACTACTATGAAGGTACAGGATGATATGGCAGTGATGATGGAGTGATGTCACCTGCCTATGTTACTGCATGGAAACCTGAGCATCGGAGGAAATTGAAAGCTCCATCTTGGACTTCTTGCAATAGTCAAGATCTCTCCCACAAGCATGAATATAAGAACAGAAATGGCCTCTAAACCAAAGCTATGAGAAACTAAGAAGCCTACAGATCCTTGCAGTGGTCAACATGGCTTTGAATCTGTTCTGGAACTAGGCTGATGCTTTCCTTTCCAATGGTAGAGGGATCATGCTTACTGATAACTGCAGCAGCTTCCTTGCTAGGAGTGAACTGTTTAGGATAAAAGAGCTGTTCAGGATAAAAGGTGGATCCTAAGGGTAAACATTATCACTTGCAGTTGGTTCTAGGTCTATGAACACTGTTGCAAGTGGCAGACTGGGTGAAGCAGTTGCTGAGCTTGACGTCCTCTTCCCTGGCATCTTGTTCCTGGGCACTTGAACTCTGCAGGCTGGACAGCATATTTTAGGCAGCAGAACTGTGACCAGGATTGTCAGTCTGAGTGCCAGCTTAGCCAGCATGTGTAGAGAACTATTTACACATGGGGAGTATTTGGGGAGATCTCATTTAGAGGAGGCAAAACAAATTGCAATACAAATTTCTCAACAATGCAGCATTAAAAGCTCTCAAGAAAAAATTAGAAAAAAAGGTGACATTTTAGATGTCTAGTTTTCTGATATTTGAAGAAAACTATGAATTTATTGGATCTGAATTAATGTTACCATCCATGGTTTTGGGCCTCAGGCAATTCATGAGATGACAATTTTTCTCAGTGTGGTATATTTTTGTATGGATTTCCTAACTCATACAACATTAGTAACTGGTTCCCTACGTACATACTGCTTCCCCCAGCACACCTTGCCCCCCTCCTCCCAGCACACACTCCACCCAATTTTTTCTCCAAAATAACACATCAGCAAATACTTCAACTTAAATAACTGCAGCAGCACCATTTGCAGTGATATAAAAATTATTTCCTATCTATAAATCTGAAGTTACTTTAAAAAATTGTAGAAAACAGATCTTAATATTTCTACTACTCTGAGGAGTTTCATGTTTCCTATAATAATTCCCTAATTAGTTACCCATTTCCAGTTATTTAAAAAAGAGTCTTATAAATATGAACTAGAAAAATACGGTAATGATAGTTGTATGAAGATAATAATTCATTAATAAGAATAAGATGCTGAAGACACCTGAAAGCATTGTACTTTGATCTATTATTTAAGTGTAGTAAGACATCTCCAGAGTTTTGATATTTGTACATTTATATAAAAGGAGGGAAGTAAATCAACGAAACATGCAAGAAATGAAAACCATGGTTATGTATTCATGGAAAGTCCTTTAAAGGACAATGATAAACACCTAGTGCTAAATTCCACTGAAGAGCAAAAATGAAGCCTGTGCAACCTGTAGTTGACTGCAGTCGGAACATCCATCCCCAGAAGGGGATGCTCCTTGTCTTAGCCCACTTAGCATCAAAAGCAATTCTTCCCCCGGCTTCCCACTCTTGCCTAGAGAAATACAAGTACAACAGTATTGACTGTTAATTCATTGCAAAGCAGACACTATGCTAAGTATTTTACTTGCATAATCTCACTTAATACTTTCACCAACCCTCTGAGGTGGATGACTGCACTGTTCACATTTAAAAGATCAGAAGACTGAGGTTCAGAGAAGGTAAGTAACTTGATCAAGTTTATACAGCTAGTGGAAAAGCTAGGAGTAAGATGTAGATCTGTTTTATGATCCTATAATGCTTAGGAAGAAATAATTTTATTGCAGAGATTAAAAGACATAAATACAGTTCCTATTATAGTCATTTACTCAGTATCTTTTTGCCATGGTGACCCTTCCATTTTCATAGGTAATGTCACTAATGACTCTTTAAGTCAACTGTTCAAAAGTTGCATTTAGAAACTTCCAGATGAAGTCTGCTTATGCTCATAATGATAAATGAAATTGAAACAGATGCATCCAGAATCTGTTATGAAAATTATCCTTGATGCATTTATCATCCTTACTGTTGTCTCTACTTGCTTTATTTTTAATTTGGAAACCTAACAAGATGGGAACAGTGTTCTTAGAGTTGGAAATACTCTTTGAAAGTTCCTCCTATTGGAGGATTTCCCTGTAAAACTGGGAGCTGGGCAGGGCTATGTTCTGTCTTCTGGGCATCTCTACCCTGTCTCTGGGGCAGAGGCATAGGTTGGAGGAGCACTGCTACATTTTCTCTTCAGAAAAAATAGAAGAATGGGGGATTTTAGCAGAGCACTGGAAACTCCGTAAGGACAGAAAAACCCTTGGGAGCTTCCAGCACAGTGCCGGGTACAGAGGAGACATTGTCCATTGTCAGCTGCTCACTCACTAGTGATGGGCCCTGCCCTAGGCTCTGAAGGCACCACACAGTCACCACCTAATAGGGACAGAGATAAATAAAAAGGGAATTATGCCAAGTGGCCGTTGCCCAAGGGTATTATGTAAATACTGAGGTGGAGCACCTGATTCAGGAAAGTCTTCTCAGAAAGTTTCACCTAGGTCAGACCTTAACAATAAGTAAAAGGTATTCAGAGATTGTAGGAAAGAACCCTGCAGGCCAGCACTTTGTAAAATTGGAAGCACCCAGAGAGCTTTCAAAAAATACTGATGGCTGAGTCCCGTGCTCAGAGATTCTGATGTAATGGGTCTGAGTGTGGGCCAGGCATTTGGATTTTAAAAGTTCCTTTTAAGGTTCCCAAGTGACCTTCATTTGGAGGATGATGCATAGTGAGTGAAGGAAGTGATAAAGTAAAAATTGCTTTTAAAAGACTGGAGGCAGAATGGAAGACTCAGTGTGCGTTTAGCTGGAAGTAATCCACGAGCAGAATCGTGGAGATTTGGGATGTATGATATGAGACCCAGATATTTTTGGCTCAAGTCTCTTTACTTTCAGAAGGAGATGGAAAAATCAACTTTTTTCTGTTCTTATTCAAGTGCTCTTACAGTCAAGGAAAGTGTCATTGGTTATTCTCTGCAGGATCCCTGTTAGGGGAAGGATGGCAGATGGTGAGGAAGGGGCTATCTGGAAGACTCCTGAAGAGTGGGAGCCTCCAGCTCTCCAGAAGAGCCCTGTGGCCACTGAGGAGAGGGTGGACAATCAGACACCACTCTCTAGACAAGGCAGGATGAAGGCTGAGGTATCCCAGGAACTAAATTCAAGAACTATACTAATCATCCTCCTGGTGTGTGCTTAGCTCTAATGCATATCCTTGTCCTCCTCGGTATTTAGTCTTGTAAACTAGCTCCCAGTTTCTTCTCGGGATTGTTCAGGGAAGGAAGAGGAGATGGGAAAGGAGGTTCATGGCATTCTGTCTTTCCCTGGCCACTGCTCATGCTGGAAAAACAGCCCCGAGCCTGTCATGATTCAGAACTTTGAGGAAGGACTAAGTGAGTGGCCACTCATGGGAAAATGATGACTTGTCATCACTCAGCAAAACATGTCACAAGAATAGAGTGTGAGGAACACCTGCACACATCCTGTACACATCCTTCCTGTGGGCACCACCCTGGTGAGCCTGCTGAAACCAGCATAAATCAACTCAAGAGGCACTGTGAGTCCCCGTCTTGCCTTAAGATCCAGTTGAGAAATGTCACAGTTCAGCCCGATAATGACTGATGCTGCTGAAATGGGCCCCTGAGATCTTTTCAAACCTTATCTTCATCGTATTAAGTAATTAAGCTACTTCAATAACTTTTCTGAAATTTGGGAAATTTTCACAAGTGTGAAGACACAACTCCTGAGAAAATAGTCCCTGTGGCCTTCAGGTGCAGGATCACTGGATCTAAAGGGAACAACAGACTCAAGAGGGAACCTCAGGGCCAGGGCTTTCGAAATCTGGACCACATTTTCCAGATGGGTAAGACCCACCATCTCTTTGCATTAAGTTGTCAGCATTGTTTTTTGCTTTGTACACTTACATTAAACTTATTTTATTAGATCAAAAGACAGAGTGGCTTGCTCTTTTAGTGACTCAATTAGTAATAACTGACACCATTTATTGATCTTTACACCACATGCTTTGAAAACATTACATCATCTAATCTTCCCAATGGTCTTGCAGGCTAGCATAATAAATTCCAGTCATTTTATGCTGAGACTAAAGCATACAGAGGTCGAGTGCCTTCTGGAAGTCCCTGTACCCAATAAGTAGCAAAACCAGGTTGTGAACCCACGTCTAGCTGGCTTTCCTCTACAATCAATTGACCTTCCCACACCTCCTCCTTATTTCTCTTCTCTTCAGGAAACCAAGGCCCTGGAACCCAAGGACAGATTAGAGGTTAGGTAACAATGAACTGTTCACAGACTCAACCCCTTGCCCAAGAGCCAGCTTTACCTAAAAGCATCCCCCCATTCTGTCATCCTTCATTGATTCGCAATGACCATCTGCTTGGATTCAGGCAATGGGATGCAGTGAGGAACACGGCAGTGTCCATGCTCTTGCAGGGTGTGTTGTCTTGTTGGGTGAGATGGTAAAAAATAAGAAAATAAATATTTGGGATACATTCAAAGTGGTAAGTGCTGTGACAACAAGTAGAAGAAGAAGAAATGATAGAAGGTGATTTGAGTGAGAAGAGGTAACCTGATGAGGGAAGGCTTATCTGATGAATGTCATTTGAGCTAGGAAAGGAATAATGAGACTGAGCCAGTCCCGTGAAGAATGGGAAGAGAGCATTCCAGGGAAAGGGAATGGTGGATAAAGCTGTGGAGACTGGAACCACCTGATCTTTGTGCACCTGCTGTGGTTTAGTCCCTAGTACCGTAAGGTGCCTAGATCATCAAGGGGTGAAAACTGTTTCCTTGTACCTTGAGGGGGGTGTCTTAGCTGTGAAATGTGGAGGTGTGGATATCAACCTTAGGTTATATACTCGTGCTTCTCTCTTAGGACTCTGTGGACCTTCCTGTAAATAAAGCCCCAACCAGCCCCCCTCACCCCAACACTCCGGTCCCTGTTGGCCAGTCCCAACATGCCTGCTCATGCTTGAGTTCTCAAAAGGAATGCAACACACTCTGCAAACATCTCTATAAACAAAAATAATTGACTTCACTCTGAATGTTTAATGAATGAAGGGAAATGACTTACTTAATTTCCTGTATGTTTTGCTATGGCAAATGAGTATAATCACGTAATAAAGCCAGAGGCTTTGAGGGAGGATTACATTTAGGTAAAAGTTGGGATAAAATAGACAGATAAATGTGTAGAAAACAGAAAACAGACAGTTATGTTGAAACAATGATTCCAGGTCTTCTCCGTGACACTGCATTTTTTCACACAGTACTTTTCAGTCGGAAGAGCATTGCCATGCGCATCATCTCATTCGTGCATTGCAGCAACTCTGGGCCATAGTAGAGTGGGTGTTGAGTGTTGTGTTATTAATATCCGTGCTTTCTTTTCGCGGAAGTGGAGGCTCATACGGAGATGGTGTCCTTTCGGGTTCTGTAGCTAGTGAGGGCTGCAGCTGAGATCAGAACCCAGGGCACCCAGCACTTCACAGCTTCTTCAACTACAATGCTGGATCCTCTTCTGCTTTCCAAAGACAAGCCCACAGAGAATGGCAAGCAGCCCAGAAAGCACAGGTCCTCTCAAACAAAAGGGCTTCTCTTTCTCACCTCAGGGTTTTTGCAATTTTCTCTCTCCTCTGCAGGAACATTCTTCTCCAACCTTTGCACAGGGCTGGCACTTTCCCCTCTCTCAGGTCTCAGGATGACCCTTTTAGAGAAGACTTTTGGGAACACTCCTTTCCAAAGTGGCCTCCCATTCCCCTCCCACCCAGTCATATTTTATTACATTGCCCTGTTTGTTTCCTGTAGGGTACTTGCTATATTTGTAGAGTTACCTTGGTGTGTCTCTGCTTACTTTCTTCTTGTCTGCTCCTCCAGGACACAGCAGGCTCTACAAGCATAGGGGGTTGGAAACCTCTCTCTGCTCTGCCCTTGGCACCCACAGTGGCGTCTGGCACAATAGTAGGTGTGCAATAAAGACTGGCCAGATAAACAAGACAACACTACTATGTAAAGTCATTCCATCACAAAGAGGGAAAGGGGATTTTACATTCTGGCTTAACCTTTTACTGTTTATGTGATCTTGAGAAATTTTAACTTTTATTATGGATTGAACTTTGTCCTCTTCCCCCTCAAAAAATTCATATGTCCTAACCCCTGTTACCTCAGAATGTAAATATATTTGAAGAGTGGGGCTTTAAAGAGGCAATTAAGTTTAAGTGAGGTCATTAGGGTGGTCCTAATCCAGTATGAATGGTATCCTAATAAAAGAAAGAAGTTTGGATGCAGACACCAATAGAGTGAAGATCATGTGAAGACACAGGGAGAAGACAGCCACTTTTGACTGAAAAAGAAAGATCTCAGAAGAAACCAACCAATGTCTTCATATAGGACTTACAGCCTCCAGAATTGTGAGAAAATAAATTTCCATTTTTAGACACCCAGCTTACAGTATTTTGTCTTGGCAGCTCTAACAAACTGATACAACCTCTAATATAAGTGTAATAACTGTTATTGCTATTAAATGAGGATTAAATGAGATCATATGCAGTTGTGCATCACTTAATGACAAAGAAACATTCTGAGAAATGCATCATTAGGGGATTTCATTGTTGTGCAAACATCACACAGTGCATTTAAACAAACCTATACGGCATACACCTATGCTATATGATATAGCCTATTGCTTTTAGGCTATAAACCCGTACAGCATGTTATTGTATTGAATACTGTAGGCAATTTTAACATAATGGTAAGTATATGTATAAGCAAACATATCTAAACATAGAAAAGGTACAGTAAAAATACAGTATAAAATAGAAAAAATGGTGTACCTATATAGGACACTTACCATGAATGGAGCTTGCAGGTCTGGAGTTGCTCTGGGTGAGTCAGTGAGTGAGTGGTGAGTGAATGTGAAGGCCTAGAAAACTACTATACACTACTGTAGAATTTATAAACACTTAGGCTACACTAAATTTATAAAAAATGTTTTTCTTTTATAACAAATTAATCTTAGATTACTGTAACCTTTTTGGATTATAAACTTTTTACTAGCTTTTTGTCTCTTTGTAATAACACTTAGCTTCAAACACAAGCACATTGTTTAGCCATACAAAATATTTTCTCTCTTTATATCCTCATTCTATAAAGCTTTTCTATTTTTAATTTTTTTTATTTTACTTTTTAAACTTTTTTATTAAAAATAAGACACAAAAACACACATTAGCTTAGGCCTGCACTGGGTCAGGATCACCAATAACTGTCTTCCAACTCCACATCTTTCCCACTGGAGGGTCTTCAAGGACAATAACACACATACAGCTGTCACCACCCATGAAAACAATGCCATCTTCTGTAATACCTCCTGAAATGCCTGCCTGAGGCTCTTTTACAGTTAACTTTTTTCCTATAAGCCGAAGGAATATACTCCAAAATAACGGAAAAAAGTATAATGTAGTAAATACATAAACCAGTAATAGATTTTTATTATCATTACCACGTATTATGTACTGTACATAGTTGTATGTGCTGCACTTTTATACAACTGGCAGTACAGTAGGTTTGTTTATACCAGCATCCTCACAAACACATGAATAATGAATGCATCACACTACAACATTAGGACAGCTACAACTTCACTAGGCAATAGGAATTTTTCAACTCCATTATAATCTTATGGGACCGTAGTCGTCTATGTGGTCCATCATTAACTGAAACATAGGTATGCGGCACATGACTGCATATAAAAGTATATAATATTAATATATTGATGGGAACATAAAAATTACTGAAAAATATTAGCCACAAATTTCCTACTTTGTTCCTAGAATCTAACTCCTTCATATGTCATAGTTATCAGTATCATAATCTTAGAACATTTCAAATAGGAAACAGTTTAGAATTATTCATACCTACATGTAACTTTAAAGTAATACAATGATTGTCTTATATTAAGCATTCAGTACATCTTTGTTGTATGAATAAATGAATTTATTAACATAATAGATATATACTGATCTCTATTCTCTTGGTAAGCATTAATAATTCCCTTCAAGCTCTGTAACACCTAACGAAACCAAAGGGAAAATTCCCATTCCAATAAAACAACAGATCCATCTCATCCCCTCATCTATGGAGCACATGTCATTGTGAACCAAGCCATTACTGAAAAGAAAATAGTTTCTAATTTCCTTTTTGAAGCAAGATTATCATGCATCAATACTTGTTTTGTCTAAATCCAACTTCCTTCTCCCAAGAGAAAAACCTCAATCTCTGGAAGTTTCAAGACAGCCCTTTACAAACAGAGTAACAAAGAAGCAGGCGTTTCCCAGCCCCCTTCCTCCTGGAAAAGGTTCTTGCTTCTCAAAGGCTTGCTCTGTTTAATGCCAGCACCACTTCCTCCGGACACTCATGCCTTGCATTTCCTGTTGTTAATGTCCACCAGCATATCTGGTCACACAGAAGAGAGAAGCAACACACTCACACACACACACACACACACACACACACACACACACACACACAAATACATATGTGTCAGAGGAAGGAAACTTGAGGGTTGGAAAGGCTGCTTGGCTTATGGCAAACAAACACACATTGTCATTATTAACTTATCTTTATCATCATTTGAGAACATTTCCATAGGGCAGTTTCTACCTTTGAGAATACAAACACCTGGATACCTACATTACCTTCTAGACACACCTCTAGATTTAAAAGCTCTGTTTGCTAGTTCCCTACCTTTGGCTATCACCAAAGAGAATCTTCATTTTCCAAATCTCACATTAATTAGAAGTGCCTGCAAGGGAGGGTGATCAGATACAAACCATGAGCTCATAAAATCCTTCCCAACACAGAATCTTCTTCTTTTTTCCCCCCCACTCCATTAAGGAGAAGAGGAATGGACTTGAAGAGAGAAAATACTTCTTTTATTCTTGCCAATTGACAGCATGTAGGTGTATACAGTGTACCCAGCTCCGTTGCTATTTCCTTTCAGTAAATGCTGAAGTTAGGTTCAATGCACTGAAGAAATACAGGAACTAGTTAATTATATATATTTTTATTCCCTTATCTCATATGGTAGCTTTGGCAGACCTCCTGCAAAAGCCTAAATATATTCAGTGGGCAAGTCATTGTCAATTCCAAAGAACATACAAAGATGTGATTTCACTTATTTATTTATTTTTTGGTTTGTTGTGTTAACATCAAGTTATTAAAGATACATTTTCTCATTTCCTTTGTTTGTATTTTATTAGAACACTAATTACTGTCATCACTATTATTACCACTCTTTATAATAACCTCTTACCTTTGAACACAATCTTTGTCCTGAAATATCCCAGAGTTGTTTACAACCTATTAAGCAAATTATACATGGACCTTACTTCACTCTCCCCCAAAATGTACCCACTTCCTGCAGTGGAAATGACAGCTGTATGACTATGTGTCCACCCCAGCCTGGGATGGCTTTAAGGACACAGAGGGCTGGATAATGCACACTCAAGCCTTCCAGCCACTAACTATGGTTCTAGCAGGCCCTGAGAGACAAGCAGAACCAAGGTCGTTTTTAAATCACTGGCCTTGATCAAAAGCCTAGATAGGTAGAAGGATGCTTGGTCTTGTCTTTTGGGCCCAAGTCTAAATTAGTTAGAGGTGTAAGTCTATAAATGTTATTTCTGCTAAAGTTAAAGGGAAAATATTCTTGCAGTTTTATGGGAAAGTCAGTATCTTTAAGTCAGGGAGTTAACACATTGAGGCGTTTAACCTTTGAGAGCCATTTGAACTGCATCTGAATTCCTGTTCTTGTTATGTTAACCCATTACTATTCACCCACTGTGATGAGAATATTGAGACCTGCTTGAATCCTGTTCAATTTTATGTTTTTTGTTCCTCAGAGTTTTTAAGTGACCACCGGTAACCTTGTTTGGCTTTCAGAATCAACCATAATGCCTTTTTCTGCAAGAGAGCATCTGGACTTTGAAGGATTTTAGTGGAGGAGTGTAAACTCATCATCTCCTTCCCCAACATTTATCTATTCTTCTTATTTGGGGGGAAAATGAGCTTCTTTATCAAAAATGCATTTTGGAGATTTGGATGAACGGCAGTAGTAACCCAGCTGTTTCTCTGAGGTCCTAACTCACCCTATAGCAATCCATCGCATGAACATGCTGAATTCCCCTTCTGAGTGAGGCCCTAGCAGCACTGCCCCCCCCCTCATCACACAGGAGAAGCCCAGAGAAGACCATGTCCCCTGGGCTCCCAGTAACACTAACTGCACTCCTTCCCTCCATATTCCACCCATTCCTCCTGCTGCTGTTCAATCCTCTGTCATGGGACAAGGTCTTTGGGGGAGAGAACCTCAGCTAGAATTCAATTTCCTCATCAAGCAAATTTCTCTGGGCTGCATTGATAGTGTAGGTTAATTGGAATACCATGTATTATGGGTCTGAGCTTTGGAAAACAAAGCAAACATGATTTATCCTCATAGTGGTCTTTGATAATAATGTTCAATGAAGTCTTAAATCCATTTAGTTATGCTGTTAAATGTGTTATAAAATCATGAAAATATTGACACAAGAATATGCTCATTAGGATATTTATTTTTGAGTTGTAAGATGAGAGAGTCTAATGGAGAATAGATTTATAGCTGGTAAATATACTTTCTCCATATTTATTTTTGGGGGACCAGATACCCTGATTTTTCTACGTGCAAATTAATAATCAGCTGTCTTAAAAGAAAAGTTACTATATTATCCACCAAAACTCAAATATCTTTTTATGTCATTTAATCATGGTATAATATTTTATAATATGCAAAATAGTTTAAAAGATTATGTCCATACGGAATTCTATGGAAAACTCATTGTAAATTTTCAGGGTAACAATATTAGTGCGGTTAAAAGTGGCTTCAGCTGACCTGCTTATTGGTTGCCATGGACTATATTAACCAAACTTTAGGTTATTTAAATGTCTCAAGAATCCCAAACCTTTAGGGCTAGAATACCAAAGAATTTATGAGTCCGATTTGATGGTGTGGAAAGACTTGTGTTTGCATTAGTTATTCTATTTTGCCTGAAAGAAGAAAGATGATGGAACAAAAAAAAAATGTGCTGATTGTAAAGCCCCTTCAGATTATTAAGCCCATGGATTAGCGTCACTGGACTTTCTAGATTCAGAATTTTGGCAGATTAGAAAGAAATCTGGGGCATAACAAAAATAAAGAGATATGTGACCTCAAGGTGCCTCTATGACTAGCTGAATGACCCCATAAACTTCCCTGGACAATGAAAGATCTTCCAAAAGATCTTTTCTTACCCAGACGTTGGAGTGAATACATGAGGCTGTTGGCTAACGAGATTAGCGTATCTTTAGGAATGCACTTTATCACGTGACCGCCTGGCCTCGCAGCTCAAAGAGCGTCATCTCTGTCCATTTGTAGAGGAAGAGTGTGTGAGCTGATGCCAGCTGAGCCACAGTTGGCACAGCTTCCTGTTTTGTTGACTCGGTGCCACAGGCATGCTATGACTCATTTGGCCTTTCACCTGACTGTTCACTTTATTAGAGAGGCCTGTGAAGTCGGATGGTAATGATTTTCCCCAAGGAAACTTTTCTCTGACAGCAATATGGCATCCATAACATCAATTTGGGAAAGTGAGGTAAAAATATCAATAGCACTAGGGAGAGATGAGAAGGCATTTGGAAGCACAACGGTGGCATTTTAAATTCTCCCAGAATATTATACACCCTTCTCTCATTTTTTAAAAAATTTTAAAATGAAAAATAAGTTTATTTCTAAGTATTACAGGGGTACGCATGTTTGGGGTTACATGGATCACTTTTGTACTGCTTGAGTCAGGCTTAAAAGTATGCCCATCACCGAGATAATGTTCATTGTACCGTAAGGTAGGTTTTTATCCATCCTTTCTTCCGCCCTTCCCCTTGCTTGATTTCCATTGAGTTTTACTTCCCTCTATGCACATTATATATAAGCATGTATCACTGAAAATTAACAGAGGAAATGAGTGTCAATAAAACAAATTAAGTTTGGACAGAATAATTTTTGTCTGTTTTAAAGAGGGGCAACGAGGGAACATCTTGTAAAACGTGGTTCGAGTCTCTCCCTCAAGGGTCTTTATATGTGATTCATATACAAAAAAATGACTGCTGGGGCAACAGAAGCCTGTAGTAACAATCCAATCAACCTCTGCAGCTAGAGAGATAATTCTATCAAAGTTGTGCTCTACACACAGAGGTCTGAGCTTGGAGGAAAGTAAATCATTTTCTGCTATACAGCAGATGTGTAAATAAGTAGCTGGTGCTGGCCTCAGGGAGGACAGGAGGAAGATGGAGCACACATACTAAAAAGTAAAACATATAAGGTCAGAGATTTGAGTGGGTCCCAAGCCGGAATATGGAAGAAATATTACTATGGGGGAAGAGTGAGCAGGTGGGTTTCCTGGCTGGCTTCTCACACTGGAAGGAGCTCCTGGCTTCACCTATCAGGAGAATAGTGAGCCCAGGGGAGCTAAGAATATGGAGCTGAAACAAGAAAGAAACACCTTATTTGTGTTTTCAAATGAACTTAACCTCTGAAATTGAATAGAGAATTACAGTTAGTGGTGTGATCACTCTGAGGCTTTGATGGAAACATAAAGTGATGCATGGAATGTGCCTGTGGAGAATATTGTCTAACTAAATGCTGTTATTGTAAAAAGTGAAAGATCCAGTACACACAATTATATTAAACAAAGTACACTGTACTTTTCAAGTTTTTCTTCTCCTTACTTCATAATTTTCACAGTTTTTCTCTCTAAAGACCTTTTTTTTTGTACTAGAGAGGAGATGCTAGAATTTTCTGGAACCATTTGCCAACAGTTCTGTTCTTCTAACACAGGAAGAATATAATAAGAAGGAAGAAGAGAGGAAAACCCAAAATATACTCATTTTTTTCCAGTGAGCACGTGGAAAAAGCCCACCTGAGCCCTGTCTGCCTCACCTCAGCAACACCATTCTTCTGCATGATTAATTCCCCGATTCTTTTTCTACTCAGTTGTAGGGATCCTGTTTGTTTTAAGATATGTGACAACCAACACCCAACGAAAATGAAAGGTGAGTAGAGAATTTAGAATCTTCGATTTGCAATTCGTTGTGTATGCATTCCCTATTCTTCAGAAGAACACATTATTTGAACGTATTAAGAATTTTCAGTTGCCTTCCATACCGAAAAGGCATTATATGTACAAAGATCTCTCATATTTATGAGTAATAAAATTCTGTTTCTTACATAGTCAAGATCTACAAAAAAGAAACTATTAAAATCAGCTATCATGCAAATTATGTAATAGTGTCACCTATAAACCAATTGCTTTACTTCTATGACTCATTCTTTCATGGTGAATTCTAATTTATAAAGCTGGCCTTTGCAAAATTGAATGTGGCTGTGCCTTTTCTATGATACAACTGACTATAGATGAGTTGTTCCCAAGGGAGAGTATGCTTGAAGCGCTTTTCAGGTGATTTTAATACAGTATCACTATAGCTTCAACAAAGCCACAGCTCTGGATCACATCTGGAACACATAATCTCCACCTTTCACTAAAATCACAAACTTTTAGATAGACTGTTGTCTTCCTCTTCTCCATTCCCCCTTGAAGGATAATGTAAAAATTATAAGTAGAAGAGCAACCAAAGGAGAATAATTTTAACTTGTTTCATTTTCTTATTCGTGGAAAATTGCCAAATGGGGATCCTGTTAGACTTGGCTTCTTGGGCTTAAGAGTCAATGATTTTTAGAGAAGATTCTCTTTATTCTAAAACAAACTAAACATTCATTGAGAAAGCTATTAAATGAAAATTTTAGCCAAAATAGTAAAATAAAACAAATACCCATTTCTCTTTGAGAATATAATGAAGTAACCACAAGACTATATACAGATGCTGCAGAATAATATATTAAGTGGTTAGTTTTATAATGCAAATTGGAGCATACTTTATTAGCTAAACCCTTTCCCTAAATAAGTATATTATACGTATGCAAATTGAAATGTCAGTACCCTACAAAATGTTATTTAAGATAATCAAGGCTTTGAGTCCACTATCATAATAGCTCTTTCTGGGTGGAGAAGTTCTAGTTACATACTGCTCTAACTACATATTGTAGATTTCCGTACAGGGAAAGGCTTTATCCGTCTTAATCATGCAGGGATAAGAGGAAAGGAAAAGGTCACCTATACTGGGCAGAGGATGGACAGGAAGTGTGGGGTTTCTAAGCTCAAAATTATGAGAGAATAAAGATTTATTTTTGGCTAAGAAGAAAAAGCTGACCTCTACCACCTGGTCTTTGGATGAGAAGGCTGAGCCTGATAAGACATCAGCAAGTGCTGAAATTATAAACTTTCAATAAAAATGTGCTCGATAGCATAATTTTGTTAGTTGGGGCTTTGGATTGTTAAAGATGGAGATAATTTCTGTGCATGGAGCAAGTTGGTACCAGGAGATGAAGCATCAAGAAAAAGCCATTTGCTTGACTGCACAGGGGACCTGGAAATCTCTGGGACCACAAAGTTGTAGAGCCATGATAGCAGCATGGGTCTAGTGGGACAATCGGGGAGGCATTCTTAATCCCACCCCCATATCTTATCCAGATCCACTTACCACCACCTCCAAAACATATTCCTAGGGTCCATTCCTTCCAAGTCCCCTTTGTGTCGCACCCGGACCACTCTCAGAGCCCCTAACTGCTCTCTCTGCTTGCAGTCTTGCCAGCTACCGTCTGTTCTCCAAACGGACAAATCTTTTAAAGTTGCTAATCACATCACCCTACCCCCCTCCTTATGGGGCTCCAGTCATTTCCCATCACAGAAATACTAAACCCCAAATTTCCACCCATCCCTGCTGCCCCTCAGTTTCACCTCCACTCCTGTGCTCCAGCCAAGGGGCTGGCTTTCTGGTCATTTGGATCTCACCTCAAGTATGCTGCCCTCAGAAAGCCCTGCCCTGACTACCCTGCGTTGTTCATCACACCGCTCAAATTTAATTCTTGGGTAACACGTTTTTTCCTGTTATTTATTTAACTCTGTTTGTCTGTTGATCATCCTGTTGATTTGTTAGGTTAGTGACTGCTTCTCTCAACTAAAATTCAAGCTCTGTGAAATCAGAACATTGTCAATTATCCCCAACACCTAGAACAGTGCCTAGTGTATAGTGAGTAAGTCCTCAATAAATATGAGTTGAATTCCTAAGTGAGAATTCCTTAGGGATTGCCAGATATCACTTCAATATCCCCAGGAGACACCTCCCATTTTGAAAAAGTTGGGAAATCAGAATCATTATGGTTTAAACCTCAAAATAAATATGTCCTTATTTTTTGTATTCTAATCTGATGAAGGGGGACATACTATTTAGTAATGTTAGACCAAAATTATTTTTAGATATTTAAAGCTATAACATTTTTATTCTATTTTTTTCTTGATAGCTATGTGGACCTGATCATGTCAAATTCCTTTCTATTTGGCATACAAAGCCCGATTCCACTGTTGTTTCTGTCCGTAATCTTTTGGCAGATAGTAGCTTCCCATTCTGAGCTCCCAAACCACTCTATATATTCCCCTTCTACAGCAATGATGGCAGTGCTTTGTGTTTGTTTGTAAGTCAGCCCTCCTTATTACACTGAGCACTTATATTCTATCACCCAGAGTGGAACTGATCACCTGGTAGCTGTGTTATATAAGCTTTCAAAAATGAATCAATAAAGAAAGGCTGATATTTATAATACAAATATAATTTTGTGTGTTTTAAACATTATTTATTTTTCTGAGATCCTCCAAAAAAAGGATTTTTTTTTTTTTTTTTTTGAGACAGAGTCTCACTTTGTTGCCTGGGTTAGAGTGCCGTGGCGTCAGCCTAGCTCACAGCAACTTCAAACTCCTGGGCTCAAACAATCCTCCTCCCTCAGCCTCCCGAGTAGCTGGGACTACGGGCATGCACCACCATGCCCGGCTAATTTTTTCTATATATTTTTTTAGTTGGCCAATTTATTTCTATTTTTTTAGTAGAGACGTGGTCTCGCTCTTGCTCAGACTGGTTTTGAACTCCTGACCTTTAGTGACCCGCCTGCCTCAGCCTTCCAGAGTGCTAGGATTACAGGAGTGAGCCACCTCGCCTGGCCAGAATTAAGTCTTTTGCAATAGGTTTTGCAAAACCATTACTCAAAAAAGAAAAAATAAAGTGTTTCATATCATTACGTTTTTAGTGCAGTGTTTACTTGCCCGATTGCATTTAAATTGGTTAAAATTAATCCAATTAGTTTGATAGTACAACTCCGGCCAAGTCTGAATATAAAATGTTTAAAGCAATGATTGTAATATATTTCAGGAAGAATATCTAAACAGCAAGGGGCCAGCTAATCTGACAACATATTTCAGAAAAAAAACTTCAGTCTAGCCACAGATTTATTCACTGTGCTCTTTCTTTTCATTGTATTATGTATATCCCCAGTCATATTATTCTCTGGGGTCAGTTCTTATTTCAACCATAGACAGAGTTTCAGATCTTGAGATCTCTGGAAGAGATTAATTCCTAATTCCTCCAGGCTGGACAGTCTGTCTCTAAGAGATTTCAGTGATAGATTGACGCACTTTCAGCCTCTTTAGAGAAGCAGCTCTAGATGGTTAAAGCCCCAGGCCCTTTGGAAATTTAACCATCCCCATGTGGATTTCTTCTTTTTCCCTAGAACAGACCGTCAAATTGACGTAACTCTGGGTAGTGATGAGTGAGAAGGAAACCCAAAGCCAGCCCAAAGGAGCAGTTGCTTCCTTGATCTTCCCTGATGACAGCTGCATCTACTTTCCATCACTGAGCGTGTCCCTACTGCGCATACAAACTGCAGCTACCTCCCTATCTATATACCTCGATTTTCATAATTCAATGCTGAGCTTTATGAGGACAAACACTGTTTCTTAATTACACATATCCTTAGCTCCTACCCAAACACATAGTGCATAGCAGATGCCTGAACAAACACGTATTGCACTGAACAAAAGCAGGATCAGTTGTGGTCTCAGAAGGCTGCCAGATATCTGCTCTTCCCTGCCACCAAGGGATCTTCTAGCAACACCTCTTGTGTCTTCTCTTGTCTTTTTTTGCTGTTTTTGAGCTCTGCAGAGGAGTCTGAGAGTCCCGAAATCTGCTATAGAATTACAAATAAGACAACCATGCATGGGGTATGTGCTGGGGAGGGCCCCTTATTAAAAAGGGCTAATCTTTAATAAATAATAAAAGAGAAATCATTGTTTAGAAAAAAATAATAAAGACTCAACCAAGAGAACGGTTTCGTTTTTTTAGATGACTAGGCATTTGGGTGAGATAAACAAACATTGCCATTGGCAAGAGATCCTGCTTCGCATTGCTAGGCAGAGACCAGGCTGGCTTTACTCAGAGGGCAGTGCGAGTTTCCTAGCTGCTTCAGGAGCTTGCTCAAGAGAAGCTGGGACAAAAACAAGAAACCCATGGGACAGTGGGGAAATGTGCTGCCCCCAACTTGCTGAGTAGGTCTGCTGTGGTTATCATCTGCTAATTTTGGAGCAACTCTCTTGGAGACACTGAGTAAGCTATCACTGGGGAAAAAGAATGAGATCAGATAGGACAGAGAACCAGGGCCATTGTTTCTCCAAGAGAGAAAAAAGCACTTGATTACATTATGATTAGACTATCAGGACAAGGTTGACCTGCCCGAAGTGGCAGGTGAACAAAGCAGGTAAAGACTGACCATGGCTCTGGCAGGCTGCCTCATGACAAAATTAGGTAGGTCCTCCATGAATAATGAAAAGAAGTATTTAAAGCCACTTATGAGCTGGAGTGGAAAAGAACATGGGTTTGGAATCAGACATACCTATCTTTAGGATGCCAGTTCTGTCTAGCTAAGATGTTCCGAAACTATTTGGGACAAGAATGACTCATTTCTTAACTACTAAAGGCAAGTTTCTTAATCTCTTTGAGCCTTAATTTTCTCATCTCTAAAGTGGGGATAATCACTTGAAAATTATCAACCTACTTCCTGGAAAAATGCAAAATATTTCTCATGTACTTTTAAGGGGTTCACAGAGACTCTGCAGCCCAGTCAGTGTCTTGAGGGAAGAAAAACACTTACCTTACACTTTGTTTGATGTTATAAGTTTTCTATTTCACAGAACTTTTCTAAAAACGAATGATTCATGATGATGAAAGGATTATACAGAAATGCTATTATTTATCAGAATTCTCTTTTAATTAGAACCTCTATGATGCACCAGGCTATTAATAATTATTATAATAATAACCTTAACTTAAGATTTTTGCAAAGTATGACACCAAATTATTATTTTTGTGTGTCAAAAAAAAATGAGGATCCTACCTATAGAAATTCTAATCTAGAAGGTTTGGAGCCTATCTAGAAATCTGCATTTTTAACATAATAATGTTTGCTCTTACATAAAGTTTAAGAACAGATAACATTTTAATTCTAGCCCCTCTGTTTTAATTATTACAAGCAATATCTGTTTGCTTTTCTGCATTTTATGTTCTATTCCTTTAAAGTCACATGATAAACCTATACTTTGTGCCCCACGATTTTGACCAATTCATTTGAAAGATTCCTTTCAATGTCAGAATAATGTATATCATAGTTATATATGGTACAGGGAAATCAACTGAATCCAGTGTTCTCAAAGGAGATAACAGTCAAAATATGTGCCTTAATGATCTTGCACCAGAGTTTATGTATTTTATTAGCTGGGGGCCTCCAGCAATACCCAGAGCACAGCAATAAGTGAAAGCAAACAGAGCAGGAACAATGAAGAAGACAGAAAGCTTGCAAAAGCCAGACAAAGGATTGTAAAAGACTAACAGTATGGGACCATTTGATAGAAGAGCAAATAGCCACAAACAGCTCAATTGTTACCAAGACCATTATGTTTTATGACAAAGGAAAATCATTGATGTCCATGATGATTATTCATTGGAAATATGCACAGAATAGTTTAAGAAAATTAAGTGTACAACATACCTTAGGAAACTTTCTATCCAAAATTCATCAATGTAAAACATTTTATTGTTCAGCTCTCAAGAAAAATGGAAGTTTCCTGACAACTGATGGCAAACCTAAAAGAAATTAATTTTGTCCTGTATGAAAAAGTAGATTGTCTTCATCAAATTTTCCTTTAAAATACACATATGCATAGCATGTCATGAGGAAATTTCACAGTAATTGACAAACAGAAAATCTTTAGACCTATTCCAAAATGCTAGAGGATTGACTAAATCATCAAATAGAAGAAAACAGAACTTCAGGGGAAAAGCAGCAATGAGGAGGATTAAAATCCTCTCCATTTAAGCTTCTGATTAGTTCTTATCACGTAGTAAACACCTGCAGTTAGTGACAAACCTGCTTAGGGCAGGTTCAAGGAGAGGAGCCTTAGAGTCATTTCAGACACTTGGTGGATTCTTTCCAAGAGAAACAACATAAACTCCAGGGATAAACACTTGATAGCTTTTCTAAAGAAAGTGACACCAAAGTTGCCAACAGGGTCATATATAATTAGTGTGCCATTAAAGAAATTTGAATAAGCCCTACCCAGGAGATTTTCTTTTTCCTCACTATATGCTGCTGGTCTGAACAGGTTTAGGCTTATTTTGCCTCTTTTCCCTTCACAAAAGCCAAGGACAATGGAGAGATAATGGGACACATTTAAGAAAGTGAAAACAGGAATTTAATATGCACCCTTCAGGTAATCCTTGAGTACTGGTGCTGTTCCCAAATGCAATGTGAAGAATGATGATGGATAGTAATTCCTGCTCCTGCTAGATGATTAAAAGTTCAACTAGGGCACATAAAAAAATAAATATAAGGTACCAGAAGGAGATTATTCTGTACTTGGATTGAATTACTTCCCTTTGGCACATAAACTGTGTTTTCTTGTGAAATTCGTATCGGTTAAAGCAGTGAGTTGTGGCTGCCAGCTAGCCCTCTGTTAGTGAGGTGTGCTGAAAGGAACATGAGGGCATTAATGAGTTTGTCTTTTAGGCTATCGAACTTAGTGTCTGCCCTGATGCCACTGTATTTGTGTGTTTTTCCACATGTCATTGACAAATATTATTTAAACATCTAGCCTATGAGACTGGAGATCTTGGAAGATCAGCAACATTAATAAAACCTAAGAGAGAAACATAGTATCGGGTAGGAGGGAGGCATAGACAATACGAAGGAAAACAATGAATTTTGCCAGTAAGTCCCCCATAAAGTTCAGAGCTTGGTTGAGCTTAAAATTTTCACTTCTAGTTATGATTCCAGAAAGGGTGTGTCCACCAGTCTTGAGATATAACGATCTGAGGATTGTTCTTGCTACAAGTAGAGATGTCAAAAACTGTCTCTGCTTTTGTACTGGCAACTGTGGGCTAAACTTACATGCAAAAAAGCTGCCATCTGCATCTTCAGTGCTCAAGATCCTGACTGTTTTCTTCTTCAAGTGTGAAGACAATATGAGCAGATCCCCAACTTGCAAAGCACAAGAGATATGGTGGGTGCCTTCACACGAAATGCCTGGGGCTGGTGAATCTGTTCCACTCTCTGACTCCTTGGGAACCATGTTCTCATTAGATCCCTCTGTGCTTCAAGGCAGGCTCCTTTTAGAGTTCAGACTCTGACTATGTAACAGAAAAGTTGACTGGTGAATATTCATCTTGTTTTATGCAAATGTTTTCAGTTCTCACCTATCCTATCTCTGTTAGCCTGAAAACCTGCCCACTCTAATGAACTCGAGAGAGGATGAGGAACTGGAAAGCTGCCCTCTGATTCATGATTCCAGCTCCAGCTGTACTTATGATAATGCATCCGGGCTGGGCACCCTTGGGAAAATGTGTATTTAGGGGAGGAAGATGCCTGGACAGTATGTTGAGATTTCCTATGCTGCCATGAGCAATTTGTGACTTAATGAGTGTATTTATAGGTACATTACAGGTCCTTTATCATTTCAGAAATCAATGAAGTAATTTCCAAAGGAAGTTAGAGTGATTTGTGGCTATCGGCTGCCCCTATTTATTCTATCATAAAGAGAAAAAGAATTCATCCATTAGGAAAACTGCAAATGGAATGATTTGTCAGAAGGAAAACCTGACTTCCAGGAGATTGAATGAAAAGTTGTATAAAGGAAGACATTACTTAAAGCAAAAAGGTATATAGTGTTTCTAGTGGTTAAAAGCTTTTTAAAGAAATTACTAAGACATTCTTTATGCCCTATCCTACCACTTAATGCTAAGAGCTATCATCTCTTAAGGACTTGCTACATTGCCAGATCCTTGCTAAATACTTTGCATGCTCTATCTCTTTCAATCCTGCTACCCATCCCCTACTTTACAGATGAGGAGAATGAGGCTCTGAGAAATGGAATAATTGTCATCGCTACAGAGAGATGTAGTCACTTGCTCATGTCAGAGAGCCAGACAAAGGGGCAGAGCTGGCTTTGAACCAGGTTCTATTTCATTCCTAACCTGTGCTCTTAATCACTATTACCATATTGCTACCACTGGACTAAAGTGATTCGATCACTTGTATAAACAGCTGTGTTTTGATCTTAGAAATTCATTTCACTCTATGTTTGAATATACATTTATATGCACACACACATATCCCATTTATTTACTCGTCCCTTCAACAGATGCTTACCAGACACTTACCTTACACCAAATCTGTGCTAAGCACAGGAGACCTAAACATGAAAACATAAAGTCTCTCTTCTCAATGGGTTTATAACAAGAAGATAGAAAGAACACTATGTACAATAACGCAAGAATGTACAGATCATGAGAGCAGAGCAGAGGTGTGGTCCAATGCTCCAAACACACTACTGGAAGATTTCACTACTGAAGTCAAATTAGCAACTATTTTCCCAAAGCTACTGATCTCAATTCAAATTTAAGATAACAACAAAGGAGTTGAGATTGTTTACTTGGTTTTGGGAAAACTCCCATCTGGGTTTCTGCGGAGTGCACCGGAAAGGGTGTATTTCTAGACAAGGGAAATCTCCTTTTCCCAAATATAGAACCTCTAGGAAACTGTTCTGAATTTAGAAACTAACTTCCAACTTTGGTGCTTGCAAAGTGGGTGAGTTGAGGTGAGGCATAAACTTAAGAGTGGCTGTGTATATTTCATTTTCATCTTTCCATTTCCTTGGCAATCCTAGAATTAGGTATTGAAAGTCTTGCAAACAATAATTTTATATTGTTTGCACACAATAGATTACATGTTTCCTTGGTTGCCAAAACATGAGTTTCTCTTCAAAATTAAAGCTTTCAATATAATGAGAAATGGCTTTAAAAAGCTACAGTACTCATTCTGTGAAAGCCCCATTGAATAGTCTCTGTACCAGCTAAATCCTAGTGTTTGTTTCTGGCTGAAAAAGAAAAATGTCTTGCAAATACAAATGTGAGAAAAATGATAAAGACTAAGTTCACATGACAGACGGCATGTTGGAAGGTGTGACATGATTGCTAGACTTTGTAAAAATGCATACTGGTATAGGTTATATATTTTACACCTCACATTCACATATCTCAATCAATCATCACAACCACCTTATGAAATAAGCCAGGTAAGTTTTTCTTCCCTGTCCTCCAGTTGAGGAAGTAGAGTCTTTAAAATGGTTATGACCACCCTAGAGATCATTTAGCTAGTAAAAAGAATCAGCAGCTGGACCTGGCTCTACCTAAATTTAAGTTCAGTGCTCTCCACTATGTAGTGTACAAATTGTATCTACACGTATATAGCAAGTTCCTTGATATTAAAATAAAAACAATTTCTAATTATGCATATGGGGTAATGCATGAGGGAAGAAATTTATATTTTATTCATTGAATAAATATTTATTGAAGGCAAATCATTATGCTAGAAGGAATAATGGGAATTTGAAGATTAACAATGCTATCACTCCATTTTAACCAGGAAGATCTATGTATATCACCTATATATATATATATATATATATATGGAAACACATTTTTAAATTGTAGTCCAAAACATAATCTGCAATAAAAATTATGCAATAAGCACAGCTCCACTTTTTGATATGTTTGGGGCAGCTGAAAAGCTAGGTGAATACAAGATTTATGTAGGATCCTGTTTATACTTAAATTTACAACCTTATTCATTGGTTTAAAATCAGTTGTATGTCATAGAGTGTTTAGACTCACTAGATGTAGTTATCAAGGTCCATGTTTTAGTTCCTAAGCTCAGTTCAGAAATCATGACCAGACTCAGGCAATACTGACACATTCTGACATTTGCTGTCAAAACCTAGCTCATAATTAAGCTGGTGGATATAGAGACTTTATAATAAAGCTCTTGACAGAACTTAGACTGGTGAATTTGAGTTTTTATTCTTTCTTTGCAGATGTGAGCTATGGTATCAAAATTCTAGAGGATACTGCAGAACAAAACACTATTCTTATATGTCAGAGTCCAGAAAGTGACCTTTCATACTTCTTCGGGCTAGAAGAGGAGACTGTCCTTACATATATGTCTGTAAACCTGTCTCTGTGTGTTTGTATATCTCTACATGTTTCAGATCCATCGTTGGCTCTCGTTGAAGAATTTGTCCTTTCCTGTTCCCCAAAAGCATACAGTTCTTTGAATGTCTATTTCAGTGCCTTTTAAATAAAGCTCTTTCCTCCCCCAAACACATTTTCCCCTTGAATTCATGTTCCTTTGTAGAGTTCAGACATACCCATCAACTCATCAGTCAGAATCTTGAATATGACTTGAAATACATTCCCTTAGGTAAAAAATAATTTTGTGAAAGTGCTTTTTATTATTTTCAGTTTAATAGTTCTGAGTTCTCTCCTTGACTTTTTAAAAACTCATGCATTTCCAATTCTTCAAAGTCACAGACAGGTAAAGGTCTGAGAGTCAGTGAGCCATTGTCATTAATCATTTTTAAAATCACCAGAATAATTATGCAGAATAAAAAAACATAAAAAAGTTATTTTTTGTCATTACCTTTGACTTTATCCTCATCCTAGCTATTCTCTGAAGACTTACTTTATGACAATATATATTTCATCTTGGCAGAAAACTTGAATCCATATGTTAAATGAAACACCAAGACTCTTGTTTGGTTTAAAAATGATGTCATTTCCTCCACACCACTTGCAGAGCTTTGTTTTGAAGGAGTCATTGTGTTAGCATGAATTATATTGTTTCATAAATCATTCTATTGTCCTGGGTATGTACTCCACATCTGTTAGTAAAGACCAAGAAGGAAAAGGGCAAGGCCTGCAGTCCTTTATTCTCATTGTATGTAGACCTATGATTCTAGAGAGAAATTGTCACCAGCCCATAATTACAAATGGTAAGCAGCAGATTCTCCACCAAGCCCTGGGTAGAATATGCATTTTTAATACAAGAAACACATAAAGCTGATCCTATATTTTTCCCAGAGGACATGAAGGTAGAACAGAGTTGTTTTGATTTAATATAGAAAAACTCAAAGCAAGTTTTATAATTTTTCCAGAAAACATTAAAGGAATCAAGATTATTGGAACTATCTTGGCAAATGCCTTTAAACAGCTAACACTTGACTCACATTTTTGAACATATACATATATATGTAAATTTATATAACTTTTCAAAATTAAAATGTATTTGAGTCATCTTATCAGTGACCACACTGAGATTACCAATGTGCATATTCATGATTATGGGGATTTTATTTTCTATTCTTTGGGGATTTGGGTATTAGTCATTGCAACGAGCAATTTTGTACATATAGCTTTGGGGGGGGGTTATTGATTATTTATTTAGGAAAAAGTCCAAAAGAATTATTGGCTCAACATTTGACTTCCTTTGTGGCTCCTGCTTCCTGCAGCTGTGTTGCTTTTCAGTAAGGTTGTACCATTTTCCACTCCCAACATTCTTCCTACCTTCACTTTATGGATTAGCACAACCTGCAACTGCTCCTAAATGCCATTTCCTTCCCAATGAAGAGCCAATTATAGTGGATAATACATGTGTTCCCTGACACTTTAATTAGCATCTGCCTCAACCTAAGAATGTGACACTTCATGAAAGGAAAACTAGATCTTAAACAGCATGTAGGTATTTAAAGTAGGAAATATATAGTTTGTGAAGACGGAAAGAAACTGCAGGAGGTTTCAAACCAGTGAGGCTGGGGTCTTGGCACCATTCTGCAATAGCTACTGCATTCATTTGAAGGAGCTCTTTCTCTTCTCACTAAGTGACAGTCACCTGTAAGGCTGCCCCTTGTCATTGTTACCATACACTGAAGCCTGCTAAGACCATTCTCAGCCCAGGCCTAATTCCCACAGATGCTAAACTGCATTAGCCTAAAGTAGCTGAACTGCTAGGAGAAAGGCCATCTATTTAGATTTATCTGGAAATAACAATGGGGACATCATATTTCAAAGATGAATAATTACTTATTCTCGTATTCATTGTGAAATGTTTTCTTACACACTATGAGAATCCATTGATCAGATTTCCACCTTCTTCAAAAAACAGAAAAAGCAAAAAAAGAAAAAAGACTTTGATCATCCAGCTTAGCAGCAAATGTCCCCAGATTTCTTCTTATCTGGCTAAAACTTCTCTAGAGATCTCTCATTTATGCTCTCACAAAATGCAACCTAGTTATTGCTATATTTATTTTTGTTTTCTTGTAGGGTGCTCTCACAGGCACAGCGGGAGCTAAATTGAGCTCTGATAGGGTTTCCTCATCCTGAGCCCGTTTTCTGAGCACACACTGCATTCATAAATAGCCTGCAAGGCTTTGGGCTTCTGAGGTCACTGTGCTTCACACAATTGTTCTCCGCCAGACTACGTGAAAGACAGTGCCTGGGCTAAGGCCCGCAGTTCCTGGAAGCTGAGTTTCTCAGCATTGAAGGGCTATCTCTTCTCAGAGAAAAGCATAGCCTGGCTGTGAAGGGTGACCTTGGTCATTGTTCTTGGGGCCTGTGACTTCAGAAGTGGAGGTTGCTACTGAAACGATAGGACCCAACCTCTAACCCGATACCATCTGGCTCACAGGACGCCTATATAAATAGCAAATTGATACGTGTGATGGAATAAATGCTTTGTGAACTCTCCTCTATTAGGAAGGAATGCAAATTAAAGTATTATCTGAATACTTTTCCCTCCCACTTCCTGGACACTCCTCAGGCTTAATTCTAACAGACGTCAGGGAGAGTACGTATATGAAATGCAGTCATGACCAGTCGTTAATGATTATTTTTGTATGAATAAGAGGAGTGTGTTGGGGAGAAGGTGAAAGAAATACCTAAGGCTTGGCAGTTCGATGAAGATGTTGTATGGGGGGAAATGAAGAGGGTCATGAAGACTTTGCTAGTTTGTTGGCAGGAACATATTCTAATGCCATGTCGCTATAGGCAGCTGTAGTTGCAGCAGCAATTCAGAGATCACAGATCAGTCTGCACCGCCACTTTATTGTGTTTTTCCAATTGGATTTTCTCTTATTTCAAGTGACCTGCCGCAATTTATATAAAATCTATGAAAATTTCCTAAAACACATACCCTGAGAGTTTCCACTTATTTCCATGGAAGCTGTACAGTTAAAAACAAAGAAACAATTTCATTCTTTTCTCCAGAGCTCAGTAATTTGTGGCAACCTGCAAGCTTTAGAAGAACTCTCCTTTTGAGACAGAGCAGAGAGGTGGGAAAAGCTGAGGATTTGAGAAACAATTCACTTTTAAAATGTGTTCATATATATTTTGGCCCCATCTCTATAGGGAAGTTCATAAGCCTTTGCAGGCTGTGAAGTGCTTGAATAATTGTCACTAAATACATCAGACATATGATGTGATTTAAGGTAATATAATGAGCTCGTCTGTATCCAATATTTAGAACAAAGAGTAAAATATCCCCTTGGTTATTGTTCCCCTCTTTCCCTCTCTCTGACAGCCTCTCCCTCCCTCTTTGGCAAAGGCAGCCATTCTGCATAGCTTGTAAATGTATTTGAAGTCAAACCACACTCAATAAGTGTTGTAATATCCTAAACAATGCAAAATGTTGACAACTTATTTTCCCCCAATTTTTGATGAAAGAAGGGATGCTAATGTATCTTAATTACAGATATAATTGAAGATACTTTCTTACCTTCCAAATGTAAGAAATGTTTGACAATATGATAATTCAAAGCAATGTTTTTAACATTGTTATTACTAGATACTCCTAAAATATGGAGAGGAAATTAACAGCATCTATGTAGTTGTTTAAGCAAAAGTCAGTCTTTCCATATGAAAATAATTCTATTGACTTTTAAACTTTTTTTTAAAGCATTTAGATCACACAGGATTACGTTTGGCCTGTCATGTTTGTGTCGGCCTCACTTATATTTACACATATCATATTCTTTTTTTAATGGTTACCATACCATGTTTATCCCCTGAGCCATATTCCTGGCTTTAGGACACAAACATTCACTCGCAGGCACACACACACACACATGCAGAGTAAATAACTTTGGAGGTAATATCTTGAAGACTACCTGTCAATCCATTTAAATTAATATCAACTGATTATTTGACAAAACTGACATATGATTGGATTAAACTGGCAGGTCAATAATCGAAATGGACCCAATAAAGAGCTTCTTCAACCAACAAAACAAGGATAAAAATGAAAAAGATGAAATGACTAAAGTCATAGTTTGTCTTTGATTAAGCCAACCCTAATTTATCTGGGGCTTTGTGTTTATTTCCAAAGATAAAATAAAGAGCTTTCTACTTTGTAGAATAGATAAGGATTGTGTACCATTTGGATTTCAGTAACATTTCTTGGTTATAGATATATCTTGAAAATTGAGGCCTTATTATTGTGTCAATATAGGCCAGGAAAGTTGGTGAAACGTTTGAATGAGGCAAGCCATGTCACCTAGCATACTGAACAGAGGAATTTTATTTTACAGAGAGTGTAATGAACTCCTCTGTTTGTGTATCCAGGCACCCGGTTCTAGGTATGGTGCAATGACCCCTAAAATATTCCCATCATGCCCCTAAATCATAAAATTGACAACCCTCAGTTCTAAAATGACCTAAAATAGGTAGAATTTATTTTTAAAATTCTAGAGATCACACACAGCAGTGTTAGTGACAGTGTAGAAACTGTTTGATCAACTCTAGGCTTTCTCCCTTTGCATTCCAGAATACTGCTGTCCCCATCCCACCTAGGAGTCACCTAGACATAAAGTAGAGGGCACCGAGCAGCATCCAACTTGCAGATCCGGTGGTCAACTGGTCCCTCTGGAAAAAGGCAATCTCACAACTACTGAAGATGATATTGCCTATTTGTGGAGCAAGAAGTTATTCTAGATATAATTATTCCACTCCATCATCAGACCGTATGAATTTGTCTAGGAGACTGCAGTACAAATATTTCTTAAGAATCCCTTGAGAACCTGCCAAGACACTTCAAGGCCCAAATAATTCAGGCTGTAATGTAAAGTTGAGAAACTAATGTACAGGAGAAAACACAGGCAGTCACCCAGCCTTTATTTGACTATACTTTTTTTTTTTAAAAGATCCTATCTATATAGATAGATATATTTATTTCTCATTAGAGCTTACCATAATTTAGTATATCTCAAAAGAGTCCCCACAAATACCTGAAATGTTATCATTCAAGGCCTGAAACTGATTTTTTGTTTTATTTCAAATTCATTATAATTCAAATTAAGAGAAAAAGTAGAAGTAAAAATTAAATCTTTCTTACTTTCCAATAGGCTTCAGTGAATTGTTCTATGCAAACTTAGTGTAAAACACTAATCCACCAGGATTGGTAGGGCCATACTAGGTGTTGACAGGACTCTGAGATGCTCAGTGAGAAATCCAACACCAATCTGGAAGGTTGAAGACAATAAAGAAGCAACCTGGAGTCTGAGGGTGACCTACCCTGTTCCCACCTCTGTTATTTGGGAGTGAGGCAGGGGAAAGAAAGACAGAAAAGTAAACAATAGCTTCTTTATTCTTACAGATCTATTTTGGATCTATTTCTAAAGATCTCTAGAGAGATACAGAGAAATGTGTCCTTATTAACAACCTCTGACTACCCTTTCAGGCTGGAAGCATTTCCTTTGAGCTGGTGCAGAGCCCTGCTGCAATGCAGAGCCTCTTCCTCTGCTAGTCACCAGGGAGATGGCAAAGAGCTGCCCATTAGCCTGTGTGCAGACAGCTCTCAGGTAATTCTGGACTAAGGTTAAAAAGCTCGACTCTTTCATTTCCAAGCTAATAAATACCTCTTGATATTTGCTGACTTCTCAAGATGGTCACCTTCCACTGCTACTACCATCCTCCAAGGTAGGATTTTAGAAATTAAGTCAATTGAAACCTATATTTTTAAATCACTTTTGATCATTTTGTCATATGTTCCAAGCCGTTGACTTAGCCCTAAACATACCATGAAGAAGACTGCTCCCTTCTTCGCTTTTGGTTTCTTTGGAGGCCCCTTTCCTTAAAACTGCTTCTGCCCTTGTCTTTGTGGGATCTCAATGATGATCATTTTTCAATCCTTCATATTTTTACAGCTGTATTAAATATCAGAGATAATCAAATCAACCATGCTGTGATACAAACCAGATGTTAAACCCACTAAAAGCGCTAGAAAAATTTTTATCTCCTTATTTTTAAGATTATAGTCAAAGCTTCCTTGTTTCATTTCTCTTTTCTTTGGGCCCTTATTTTCAAAACTCAGTAAAACATTACAATATTCTATTTGATTTTGTTACAAAGTGAAAAATGTGGGTTAATTTTGCCCATGATTTAAACTATCAGTTGCCAGATTTGGTAATTCTTCTTTCTTTTAACTTGAGTTAACTTGTTATTGTACTCAGTATATAGGTGCCACCTTAAAAGCCACCCTAGGTTTTGGAAATAAGATGATTTCTTCAGGTTTAAACCATTATAACCAACATACAGCAGGTGTAATGAGCCCTCTACATAAGTCACTTCATAGTATACATATAAAAAACATGGGTATTTCCTTAAACTCTAGGTTCTCAGGCCCAAAAATGAGAAATTCTGATTTAATATTTTTGGTGGGGATTCCATGAGTCTACATTTTTAATAAGTACCTCAAATGACTGTGGTGCTGGTATTGCAAGCAGCACAATTGGAGCAACACTAGACCAAAGAGCAGATGTCCCATTAGACAAAGCAGGAAGAGCAGTTCCCAGAAATCTAACCAAGACTTTATAAAGGTGAACAGAAACCATAGCCTAAACAATGATATTAACAGAATAAAGGGAAAAAAGAGTAAGGGGAAGAAACAGAGCTTTGCATGTAGGCTATAGAAGGGAAAATTACAGGGAAAATTTTCACCTCACACTGTTCAGAGAGAATATCTTGATACCCAGCATGGGTAATCGTGATTTCATAGTGGTTATTTCCCTGCAACAAAGATGTATACATTGAGTTCTCTGTAGCTGAATGGCAGAATCTGCTAAATAATCTAGTTTGCTAATTTTTGATGATCTTGCAACCTGTATTAATTATTTACAAAGGAGAAAAGTCCAACACTAATGTCCTGGTCTATTTATCAGTTTTTAAATAATACACTGACGTTTTTATACATTGGAGTCTTGTGAATATGGCTAGCACCAATTGGTTCCTCTGAGTCTGATCAGCACTGGATAAAATAAATATCAAGTTTCCAAATATTCAAAAGCAGACTTCTAAGGGCTAACACCAGGTTAATCTTGTCCATGTTACTCCCCTATACAGCCCTGACAAGTAAGGGAAAGTGAGAAGTGAATGTCCACTGCCTGGTTTTTAAAATTTATTTTGTATTTTTTAAATTATTTTTAATTTTTTTCAGAATATTATGGGGGTACAAACACTTGGTTACATATATTGCCTTGCACTGCCTGAGTCAGAGCTACAAGGGTGCCCATCCCCCAGACAGTGTGCACTGCACCTGCTAAGTGTGAATTTACCCATCCCTTTCTTCCCCCTCCCACCTGCCCAACACCAATGAATGTTACTTCCATATGTGCACGTAAGTGTTGATCAATAGTACCAATTTGATGGTGAGTACATGTGGTGCTTGTTTTTTCATTCTTGTGATACATCACTTAGGAGAATGGGCTCCAGCTCCATCCAGGATAATGACAGCTCTACCACTTACTAGATTTTATATTAGTGATTCAACCTCTCCAAATGTAAAAATTTCTTTTACATAGATTTTAATTTTCATGAAAATTTCCCTCAATATTACCTCTTCCTAACAAGCAGCTGAGCTTACTTTTCACTTTTATGTAATGTAACATTGTTAGTTTTTTAAAATTTTAAATATCATATATTATGTACCTGCATGTGTGTGAGATAAACCAAAAAATTGAAAGTGGTTCTATCTAAGAAATGTAAAAAATTTTCTTTTGTTTTTCTGTATTTTTAAACTCATATATATAATAATTAATGTCATTAAAATTACCATTAAATGTCACTAATCTAACTCAATAATTCTTAATTTGGCTGTACATTAGAATCACCTGGGGAGCTTTTAAAAATTCAATACCCAGATGTACCCCAGAGTAATTAATCAGAATCTCTGATGGCAGAACTCAGGCATCAGTCCTTTTTGTAAAAGCTCCCCAGGTAATTCTACTATGCAGCTAAAGTTGAAACTTCTAGTCTAATTCCAATGCACTTAAATTCAAGTCCTTAATGAGCCAAGAAATGACACCTTATAAAATTTCATAACATCTTGAGATTTAAATTTAAAAAAATTCCCAAATGACTTGAAAGTAGTTTACTAAATCTTACTACAAATCAAAATGAGTGAACTTCCAAGGATCAATACAATATTTAATATACTTTCAAAATTCAGTTTTTATCTATTCTGTTTAGCTTCGTTATTTTTTTTGTTGTTGTTTTTTAAAGGTATCTGAACATCTGTAAAATAGATCTAGGATGCCATGTCCCAAACAGAAATTGAGGAAATTCAGATGGCCATTTCTTTGGGAGAGTGTCAGAGTATCTATTAAGGTATTAATGTTTGTTGAGACATCAAATTGAAGAGGAAAAGACTCATTCAGACATCAGAAAACCTTCTGGTGGGAAGACATTTGAAGAAACACCAATAGCAGCTCACTGGCTGAACGACAGAGGCAGATGGCACATCATCAGGAGATGATGACAAAAATTAAACAATATACAGTTGATTGGCCACCAAAAAAGTTGACAATGGGCAACAGAAGACCTCCCAGAAAAAGGGAGGGAAATCATAGGTGGAGACTCTATTAACAGAAAATGTGTAAACACCCAGGAATGCAAATGTTTGGAATTAGGCAACTTGAACAGGACTCCAGAATTGATAAGGGGGATTATGTGGCCCCCAAGGTGCTTTAGAATTTTTGTGAAAGTCAGGGGTCTAGTTGCTGATGTTTGAAGCAAAAGACAAAAAAAAACTGTTATAATGGAATGGATACACAAGGTTCAGTCTGGATCAGAAATAAAGCTGGCTGTTCATGCTTCTTAAATTCTGCCTGACAAGAAACAAAATTGATACCACCCCTGGGGAAAAGCTCATTGTCTTGTGGGAACAAAGCAGCCCCCACCCTGAGAGTTAGTTGTAAGTATACAAGAAAGACCATTTCAAAATCCAGGGACAAGGTATGTGGCTTACAAGGGTACTGAAGGGCGTAGCTCATCCATGACATCACACCAGGGACCTCTGGAGTCACCCTGCAGGTGGGCTTCTCCCTCAGCATAGCTCCTCAGTCACATCCCATATCAAATCAGTCACTAACTTCTGTCAATTCTAATTCAGCAGCGTCACTTAAACATAACCAATTAACTCAATCCCTCTGTAACTGCCCTAATTGAGGCTGACATAGTCTCTCATGTTGATTACATGAGCGATTACATTCTCTGAAAATCGAGGATGACATAACCACTACTGCATGGCAGGTGGACAAACGAGCATCCACAGGCCAAAGGGTCGGCAGAGAGACATCTGGACAGTAGACTCTTTGAGACTTTTCACTGCCCCACTTGTTCTAATTTTAGTTTTTGGTTTTTTGTTTGTTTTGTGTGTGTGTGTGTGTGTGTGTGTGTGTGTGTGTGTGTGGCTGGGGGAGGTGGTAATTGGAAAAGGAAGTTTTGATTTTAGAGAGCTGGCAAGAGAATTTGGAATACATACCTGAAGGTTTATTTTATTTCTTCATAAATTCATTTCTTATTAGGAGTAGACAAAATTAAACTGATCCTGGTGGAGGTACAAAGGTGGTCCCCACGAAGTAGATTTTAGGCAGATTGAAGAATGAAACTCTGGTAGCTTTCCAGATCTTGCTTAATAGTTCTGGACATCAAACCAAACCAACAAACAAAACCACCTTAGGTATATTTCAAGGAACAATGAAAAACATTCCCCCTCCTTTTTTTTTTTTTTTTTTTTTTTTAACTTGTGAGCAGCCTGGGAGTTAAGTTAGAAGGCATTAATCACTTAGTAGCCCTCAAGCACCTAAGAGACCACAAGTTTAAAATTTAAAAACCTTGTCTTCTAACCCAGATTATCTGGCTTATGTTAATTCTCTTTGGTCTATTTCAGTTTACCTACTTTTGGTTAAATTCTGCTCTCTAGTAGAGTCTAGTTTAAGTATTTAACCTGGTCATGGCTAAGGAATATTAAGGAAGAATGAGGTAGTCATACCTAGGATGGGTTGCTAAACAAAGATCAATGACTTCCCCTTCAAAGCCACATCCCCCAAAAGAAGACTTGGATCATTAGAAATAAAAACAGGACAATGAGGGCCAGGCCTCCCCCACCCCCAACACCCCATAGGAAGCCACTGCTTCCAGAGCATAAGTTTCACTACAGAAAGTGGCAATTGAGCCTACAGATTTCAGGTCCTCTGGGGACAGCAGTGGAGGTGCTGGAATTCCTGGAGAGTCTCAGAAGCTCCTTGAACATTCTCAGAGCTTTTCCTGGAACTGGCTGGCTGGTATTTGAGCCAAACACTGCAATCCTTTCAGCTGAAATCAAAGACTGACTCAGTCCAACTCCATGGAGAGAGTAAGAGAGAAAAATGAAAAGAGATGACCAAGGGACTACAACTATTTCCTGACCTAAGCTGTTGACTTACTGTGAGTCTTGGGAAGGGCTTACATTTCTAGAATTATTAGGGAAATGTTTCATGAGCAGTTTCCAGCAACTTCAGAAATAGCCTGATGTTTAGGCTCTGAGAAAAACATTGCCTGCAACCTCAGAGGTTACAAGTGAATTCACTGACAGAGAATTTCTTTTTCTCTCTCCTGACAACCAGCATCACCTAATGCAGCCTGTCTTGCTTGCATTGCCTGTCTGGTGCACCAATATCCCTTGGTTTCCTGTTTCAACATCATTCATATGCTGCCATCTACTTGCTTCCTCAGCAGGGTGAATTGTGTCTCATTGCTTTACTTTGAGCATACTCCCAATGAGATCATAAAGTTTGGAGGGGGAAAGAAAAGTACATGAGCAACCCAAGTGAATCTGCCCATACTACAACAAACTCCCCTAAAGCAGAACCAAGAAGAAATACTTTCAAAGGCCATAATGTACATTTGCTTTCATTATAAAATAATTTTGTAAGTTTTTAAAGTATTTTTGTACCCCTTGTTTTAATTACACTCAATTACACTCCAGCAATTTTTTCTCTCCTGAATCTTGACTTTTCTCTACTTACTGGATTGTCCAAATTATTATGTTAATACAATATAATACAAATAGACTGTTCTTACTACCCTAAAAGAATATTGTGACCCCCTTGCCCCACTGCTTCCCTTTAATCTATGGGCCCATTTGTTCTGTTCTCATTCACAATAACAATTCTACTCTTTCTTGACACAATATGATTATCCCTTCACCCTGACCACACCATGGTTACCAACGACCTCCATGCTGCTGAATCCAATGGTCATTTTTCAGCTTCATCTTTTGTCAATTGACCTATTAATATTAACCACATTTGATACTATGGATCACTCAGTTCTTGAAACACTCATTTTATGTGGCTTTCAGGCCATCATTCTCTTGATTTTTCATCTACCTATTTCGTCACTGCTTCTCTGTCATTTTTTTCTGGTTCTCAAATACTAAACATTGAAGTGAACCAGGACTCAGGCCTGTTCTCCGCTCAGTTCAAACTCATCTCCTAAGTGAGTTCATTTAGTCTCATGACTTGAGATACTGTTGATGTATGTTGATGGTTGATGCCTAAATTTCTCTTTCCAGCTCTCACTTCTCTCTGGATTCCTCGTTTGCATACACGGTTGCTTACTGGGGATCACTGTTTGGATGCTTAATGGGCATCTCAAGCTTATGTCCAAAAGCGAACCTCTTTTTCTAACTACCCTCAATTTTTCTCCAATATCATACCTCATAAGGATATTTCATCTCTCCAAACCCTTAAACCAAAATCAATCAAGAAATTCTTTGGCTCTACTTTTCAAAATAAGCCCAGAATCTTGCCATGTCTCACCACCTGTACTGCTGGTGTTCTGGTCCAAGCAATATTTATCTCTTCCTACCACTGTTGTGATAGCCTCTTAACTTCCCTTATGCTTCATCCATGTCCTCTTTCTGTAAAATCTCTTTTTAGATAAAGATGTAATTCACATACTATACAATTCACCCTTTTAAGTAATACAATCGGTGGTTTTGAGCATATTCACAAAGCCGTACAAGTGCTACCACTATCTAATCCCAGAACATTTTTGTTACTCCAAAAGGAAACCCCATACCATTACCAGTCACTTTCCATACTTCCCTCACCTCTAGTCCCTGGAAAACTCTAATCTACTTTCTGTCTCTATGTATTTGTCTATTCTGAACATATCATATAAATGGAATCATGCCACATGTGCCTTTTGTGTTTTATTATTTTTTTAATGTATCATATTTTCAAAGTTCATCCAAGTTGTAGCAGGAATCACTACTTCATTTCCTTTTCTGGCTGACTAATATTCCATTGTGTAGATATACTACATCTATGTTTATCCATTCATCAGTTGATAGGCATTTGATTTGTTCCCACCTTTTAACTATTATGAATAGTGTTGCTATTAACAGTAAATATGTTTACAATTATCTTGAGTATATACCTAGGTGAAGAATTTCTGAGTTATCTAGTAACTCTATGTTTGACTATTTAAGGAACTATCAAACTGTTCTAAAGTAGCTGCATATTTTACATTCCCACCAGCAATGTATGAGCCTACTATAAATTTTTAACACAGTGCCTAGAGCTATAGTATCCAAAAGGGTAGACATTAGCAACATATGGCTATTAAGCATTTGAACTGTGTGTAGTCTAAATTGAGATATGCTTTAAGTGTAAAATACTTGCCTGATTTTCAAGACTGAGTATGAAAAAATATATAAAATATCTCACTAATGATAGTTTACATTTATTGCACACTGAAAGTATAGTATTTTGATATACTGGGTTAAGCAAAATATATTATTTAAATGAATTTCATACTAGCAAAGCAAGCTTAGCAGCACATTAAAAGGATTATACACCGCAACCAAGTGGAATTTATTCCTGGAGTGCAAGGATGATTCAAAATACAGAAATTGATCAATGTAATATACCATATTAACAGAATGCAGGAAAAAATGCACAATAATCTTAATTGATGCAGGAAAAGCATTTAACAAAATTCAACACTTTTCATGATAAAAGAACTCAATAAATAAGGGGAAAAAAGAAACTATATCAACATAATAAAAGTAGTATATAAAAAGCACACAGTGAACAACATATTCAATAGTGAAAGACTGAAAACTTTTTCTCTAAAATCAGGAATAAGGGAAGGATGCCCAATTTCACCACTTCTATTCAACATAGTTCTAGAAGTTCTAGCCAGAGCAATTAGGCAAGAGAACAAAAAAGAAAAAGAATCCAAATTGGAAAAGAAGTAAGATTACCTCTCATTGCATATGATACTATCTTACATGTAGAGAACCCTAAATACTCCACAAAAAGAAACTGGTAGAAATATTAAGTGAGTTCAACAAAGTAGCAGGCAAAGTCAACACACAAAAATTTGTTTGTTTTTACATACTAACAATGAACAATATGAAAGGAAGTTGCAAAAACAATTCTTTTTATAATAACATAGCATGAAAAAGAATAAAATGCTTAGGAACTAATTTAACCAAAGACATGAAAGGCTTGTATGAAGAAAACTACATTGCTGAAAGAAGTGAAAATGAAAACACATTTCATGTTCGTGGCTTGGAAGACTTAATATTGTTAAGATTTCAATGCTACACAAAGTGATATTCAAATTCAATGAAATTCATATCAAAATCTCAATGATGATTTTGTAAAAATAGAAAATATCATCATAAAATTCATATGGAATCTCAAGGGACCATGATAGCCTAAACAATCTTGACAAAGAAGAATAAAACTGGAGGACTCAAAGTTTTAAAAACTTACTACAAAGCTATGGTCATCAAAACAGTGTGGTATTGGCATAAAGACACACATACAGACCATAAAGAACCCAGAAATAAACCCTCATATATATGGTCAATGATTTTCAATGAGGGTACCCAGACTACTCAATGGAAAAAGGGCAGTCTTGAACAAATGATGCTGGGAGAATGGGATAGTCACATCAAAAAGAATAAAGTTGAACCCTAACTTAACACCATATATAAAAATCAAATTATGATAAAATGGACCAAAGACTCAAATGTAATACTTAAAAGTATAAAACCCTTAAAAGAGAACATTTGGCAAAATCTTCATGATATTGGATTTGGCAATAATTTCTTGAATATGACTTCAAATTTACTTAAAAATGTGAATTTCTTCCTACAAGCTAAATTCATGATTTCACAAGTTCATCTGCAGGAAGATGACGCTGGGGATGCCATAAAACCTCCCAAACACCATTCAAATAACAGGCACATTTGCAAACAAAATTTTTGTTTATCATTTAAACTAAAGATTTTCATATTCGTACTTTGCAGTTTTACTGTGAGCTAGAACACAAAACTCAACCTAAAGAGTCCACATAAAATTGAAAAGAGAAAAATTGTAATTCAAGAAATGAGAATCAAGATTTGAAGAATAGACTGAATTATTAATATATTCTCCTATTGTTAATTGAATAGTTGAGTTGGCAATACTCATTGTGTTCACAGAGTTTTATTGTTACTAGGGTATTGGGAGCTGGGAATGCATGCTATCTTAGAAACAATCTCACAGATGCTGGCTGCATTCCCAGGCAGTGCACTAAAGCTCATTTAACTCATTATGTAAGTGATTGTGAATGAGAAAAACTAATTCTAGAGAATAAATATTTCTTTCAAATATAATAAATATTTAAATATCTCTAGAATCTAAAAAATTTAAATGTAGATATAAAATACTGACACTCTAAATTTTTAAAAAGTAAAATTAATGACACATTGGTTAAGTTATGGTTGTAGATAGAGTGTGGGGGAGATTGTTTGGAACTTCGGCCACTTTCAAGGACTCTAGAGGCTGACGATGCTATTTATTCTGCTGGATTTTACCTCTGCAATGAAAGAAAAGATGTTTTCTTTCTTTGATGAAAGTGTCTCAGCTACAAACATTACTTTCTTGCCCATCAAAACACCATATTAGGTATTTTGTTTTGTTTTGTTTTAATTCATGCACTCTAATTCCAAATGTTTGTACTTAGAAGTCAATGGAATATATTCAATTGCTAATGCAAAATTTTCTTAACTTGCATTCTTTTTTGGTCTTGTGGTTTCTTCGGGTCTATTACAGTGTAAATTTTTCTTTGATTTTCAAGGTTCCTTTCTCACATTTTCAGAATCTGTCAGCCTTAGCTTGAGGCCATATCATAACTAAGTATAGACAGGGATAATATCACCCCTTCTCATGCAAACTTTAAGGTTTCTCCCCCTGCAGGACCTTCTAGTTGATAAATATATTCTTGGACTTCTTAGCTCACACTTCATTAAGATCACAAAACTAAGCTAAAGGCTAATGAACTGGCTAAATGACTGAGGTTCCATTGTTACACTTGACTAAGAATCTAGGATGGACCTTTTAGAGGCATAGTATTTGGAGTCAGGTGGCCCTGGACTTCATTACAAATTCTTCACCTTACAGAGTGGCCTTAACAAATGGATTTCACATCTCTGAGCCTCAGTGGTTTCATCTGCTAAGAAAGGATCATAAAGTGCCACATAATGTATGTAAAACATCATGAAAAGTTACAGGCATATAGACTTTGGGTGATCATGCTGTGTTAATGTAGGCTCATTAATGTAGTGTAACAAGTGTACCATTCTTTTGAGGGATATTGACAATGGGGGAGGCTATGCATGTGGGGGAGTAATGGAAAATCTCTGTATCTTCCTTTTAATTTTGCTGTGAACTCAAAACTGCTCTAAAAAATGATTTTAAATTAAAAAGTTACAGGCACATAGAAGTATTCAGTTAATGCCAGTTTTCCTCTCTCACTTCTTTTCTAACCATTACTGTGGAAACCCAGAAAATGGAGGAATCTGACAATCAGGTGGGAAACACTACTCCAGGGAAGAGGTTCCATGAGCCGTGTTTCCCCAGGAAGGTCAAGGTGATTTCCTTCCTTCTGCCAGTGTTAGGTTTGAGGGAGAGTACACAGGTGGCAAGGAAGTAGCTAAGGGTGGAGAGCAGGAACCCTATTATAGCTAGGAACCAAATTGATACTAGGAAGTGTTCCCTGCTGGGAACATATATAGTAAAAAGTTCCTAGTAACCTTTGATGGATGGATGTAGAGCTCATTACCATCTAATTAGCATAACGTGGGTGGAGCTTTGTGAAGAATTCTAGAAAAGATGCATGTGCAGGAAGGGAAACTGTTATATAACCTACCTTGTTATGTAACCTGTCATGTGATCTGTTATATAACACCAAATTGTCAATCACCCTCAAAGGCGGGAAATGGTAACCAATCCTACCAGGGGAGAGGCAGGACAAACTAGTGGGCTTATAAAAGGCAACATGTGCTCAACCTCCAGCATCTTTCTCCACTCCTGGAGACTGACCCATTTAATTCTCTTTGGAACATGTTTTCACTTTGTGTAGCTTTCTTCTTTCATACTTTCTTTTATGTGATAAACTTTGTATTAAGTTGCTGTGTGTTTTTGATCACTCCATCATCGGCTTGACTTGGTATCAGTACTCATTCTTTTTTTTTTCTGAGGACTGATCAAACAGTGCTCGTTCTTGACACTGGGAACTAGGGGACCAGGGAACACCCACACAGATGAACCTAACACCAGCAGAAGAAGGAAAGGTCCTGGGTTGGAGGTAGGAAGTAGTGCTGCTATATGGGATTGTGCAGACTGTGCCCTCCCCCAGGGTGACTGCCAAGGGAGATGAATGGGAGCTGAGATCTGGCCGGGGGGCTCTGCTTCCCAAATCCAGTATTGCAGGCAGTCTGGAGAAAAGGGAGCCTTATTTTTCAAAATGGTTTGCTCTAAAGGACACCTTTTGGCAATTTCTCTGACCAGAGAGGGCATCCTTTTCAAAAACAAAATAGGCAACATACCAAGTGCTAAAAAGACCTTATGAGAATGAGCCACCATGTAAGTGATTCCTGGAGCTGTCCCCATCCCACAAGGAAAAAGGAACTTTCACTTTACAGGGGAAGGAAGGACAAGGTCAGGCCTGAGTCATCTATGGTATGGAATCGGTAGTTCCTATAATATTTTTTTTTTATTTTTTTTTTTATTTTGGCATATTATGGGGGTACAGATTTTAAGGTTTCAATAAATGCCCATTCCCCCCCTCCCCCCAAAAGTCTGAGTCTCCTTCATGACCATCCCCCAGATGGTGCACATCTCACTCTATAATATTTATTTGTAAATTAGGTACTAAATTATCAAATATAGTAATTGTATACTTATTTATCAATAATCATATTTTAAACCCTGATTTTTATAAATTAGATCCAAATTTATAGAGGAAGCACCCTACACCAAGTCTAGCTATAGAACTGAAAACTGCAAGTTTTAAATTCAACTTTATTTTGAGATAATTATAGCCTCACATACACTCATAAGAAATAGTTTAGAGACACCCTGTGTACCCTTTATCCAGTTTCCTTCAATGGTAAATTTTGTAATAATATAGTACAATTTCACAACCAGGATATTGACCTTGGTGTCAATATCCAAATACAGAATATACCCATCACTGCGAGGGGCTCTCACATTGCCCTGCTATAGTTACTATCCCATGATCACTTCCCTTCTGCCTCTAGTCCCCCCTTAACTTCAGGCCTCTATTCCTAATTTGTCCTCTATTCCTATAATTTTGTCATTTCAAAAATGTTATAGAAACGTAATCATAGCATATACCATACAGATTTTTAACTTTTTTTTTATTAAGCAGAATTCTCTGAAGATTGATCAAGGTTGCTGAATGCATCCATAGTTTTTTACTTTTTATTGCTTAGTAGTATTGTGGTATGGATGTACTTCAGTATTTTTAACCATTACTCCACTGAAGGGCATCTGGGTTGTGTTTCCAACTTTTGGCTATTACAAATAAATATTTGCTGTTGTAAACATTTGTGTATAAGTATTTGTATGAGCATAAGTCATTATTTCTGTGAGATAACTGCTTAGGAGAGCTGGATTGTATGATAAGCACTTTTTTGTTTTTTGAGAAACTGCCAAACTGTTTCCCAGAGTGGTATAACCCTTAACATTTCCACCCAAAATAGTTGAGTGATCCAGTTTCTCTACAATTTTGACAGCATTTGATATTGTGATTATTTTACATTTTAGTCATCTGATATTTGCATAGTGCTATCTTATAGTGGTTTTAATTTGCATGTCTCTAATGACTAATTGAGTTGAATATCTTTTCATGTGTTTATTGTCCATCTGTCTATATATTCTCTTTGATAAACTGCCTCTTTGAATCATTTCTCCATTTTCTAATTGAATTGTTTACTTTTTCTGTTGATTTTTGGGAGTTCTAGTTATATTATAGAAACTAGTCTTTTGTTGAGTATGTGGTTTGCAAATATTATCTCCCATAGGGTAGCTTATATTTTCTTAATAGAGTCTTTCACGGATCAAAATTTTAAATTTCTATAAAGTTGGATTTAGCAATTTTTACTTCTATGAATCATACTTTTAGTGGTAAGTCTAAGAATTCTTTGTGTAGCCCTTCAACAAAGATTATGTTTTATGTTATTTTTTTCTAAAAGCTTTGTAGCTTTACATTTAAGCCCATAATCCATTCTGAGTTAATTTTTTATGAGGTGTGAAACTTAGATCAAATTCCTTTTTTTTTTTCTTATGAATGTCCAATTATGTGAGCAGCATGGGTTGAAAAAGCTATTGCTCCTCCACTGAATTGCTTTTGCACCTTTGTCAAAATCAGTTGGACATATTTGTGTGAGTCTATTTCTGGGTTTTCTGTTTTCTTCCACTGGTCTACAAGTCTATCCTTCAGTCAATATCACCCAGTATTTATTACTGTAGCTACATAATGTCTATCATTTTTCTTTTATTAGCTTGTTAATATGGAGAATTACATATTATGGTGGCTTGTAAGAATTTATTAGTTATCGTGATGAAAGAAAAGGTGAATGATAAAATTGGGCCATTGGGTTTGATATGAGCCACCCATGTTGGTGGGATGGACGGTGAATCTCAGAATTCTTAAAACAAGAAGTGACATGTGTCTCCTCCATCAGACTGCAAGATCTCAGAGAGCAGGGCCATATTGCATTCTTTAAGGCCTGGAACTATAGTTAAGTAGTCAATGTGCTTATAGCGTGAGTAAAAAAAAAAAAGTCCTGTAATCATTGATCTCTCCAGTAATTAAATCCAAAAGAAAGGCCACTTCTTTTGGCACAGACAGGTATTTCTTAAAGAGAATTAAAGAGCATGTCCAGAGGACTTCTTTGGAAAGAGTCATTATTTATCACTTCAACTCCCACAAAAGGAATGATCCATAGATAAGGAATCACAGGCCAGAATTTCCCCAAAAGGGAAATGGATGTATTTGATAAACTTGGGTAAATATTAAGCCAGAAAACTTCTTCTTTAACCACTTTTTCCTTTTGATTTCTTTTGACACTGGACATTTCCCAAGCCCACAGCTGTACTCTCTACAGAAATGCATGCACATTTCTTACATGGTTATGGATCTATTGATCTGGTCAACAGAGGCTGATGTGTTATTTATGCTCAACAAACAACAAGTGAATCTTTTGACCTTTACCAGGAAACCAAATGCCATCAGGCGTTCGAACTGTGGCTATAACAACTGACTACCAAAAGGAGGGATGGTGGGGAAGGACAGATTATTCAGAATTTCTAGCCGAAGTTAACTGCTCATACCTTCCCACATTCATCCCATCTCAGTTACTTCTTCTGTGTCTCTGTGTTGCTGGAGGTAATGGCAACGGTGTTGGTGCCTCTCAGACTGTGCTTATTCTACAAAGGAGAGATTATTCACCAGGTATCCAATGCCCGCCCCAGGCTGTTAATCCTTTGGAAATTGTATGAAATTGATAACTATATGTGCATATGTAATTTTCTAGTAGAAAGGTCTTGTGGTTTTATCATAGTTTTTAAAAAGTTAGCAATCTAGATAAATGCATTACACAATTAGCCTGTAAACATAGAGATAAAGGTGGTGGTGGAAAGGGAGGGCAGTATGTTGCCAACAAACTAAGCCAATCTGTATCCTTTTGGCAGATATTGGTCATCTCCCAGGTTAAAATTTGGGGTGTAGGTCTTCTTCCCCTGTAATCTTGCTATTAAATCAATATTACAATAATGAAAAATCTCACACATGCAAACATACATATAGTACAAATGTGTCAACAAGTAGGGAATGAGAGTACTAAAAAAGAATATGCCATCTGCCAGGAAGAAACAACGGAAGGAGAAATTGTTGAGAATCTAATTGGCCTGAGAGTGCTTGGAGGCCTATGAGACAGTTCACAATACATGCACAGTGAACACACACACACCCTTAACCACATGCCACTTTAAAAAAGGCCAAACCACCTCAATAGGACAAATTATTTCTCCTGCAATTGGGCCAATAAGATTATATTACCCAAATATCATTGAATAATGTGACTCTGAATCCCATGTAGTCCTTACATATTGATAAGATTAAAAAATTAGGACTAGGTTGAATGTGGCAGAGATAAAGGGATTATAAGTGACAGACATAATAAGCAGAAGAAAATTTATTATGTATAATAACCAGATTGCATTTGTAAAACCGTTTAGGAAGAAAGATGCCTATATTTTAATTTTTCAGGAGAAGGCAAAGTGTGTATCAAAACAAAGCTAAGCAGGAGGGATGGACACAGCAGAGATGGAATGTGTTGAAGCATATACTGTGAACAGTTTGATTACAGTGGACAGCTTTACCAAGTCAACACGCTGCAGGGGACCAGAATATGCCACCCCAAAATGTGCCACTTTGGCATAAGGATTATTTTGAGCTGGAGGCAAATTGAAATCAACAGATACAAGGAGAGATTTTTTCCAGAGCTTTTTCTTATCTGACTAAAAGCGGAAACTTCTGAAAAATGAGCACTGCCATGAATCCTCTCTCCTGGGGAAGTTTTACCATCATAAAGAAAATGGAACATCAGCACCAAAGCAGAGCTGCACAAACAAACCTTACTTCATTAGTTTCCCCCATATACTTTTCCCTTCCCCAGTTTGCTGTCCTAGAAAGCCTAATGCCTTTCTTTGTCTTGTCTGTTCTCTACAAATTTATCGTTCTTTTGTGAAGATGCTACATAGACCCAAGTTCTAACCACCCCTTTCAGTTACCCTTCATTCTGGCTTCTCCTATGTGGCATACACTGCACATGTTAATCAACTGTTTATCACTTGTTAATCTGTGTTTTGTCAGTCTAATTTTACAAGTCCCCAACCAGAGATCTTAGGAAGGTAGAAGGAAAAAGAATTTTTTTTTTAACTGTAGAAGAGAAAAAGTTTCTCCTCTATACTCTTAGGGGTTTTGGCAGGGCCTAAGGAATAAAACTGACATAGGACAGAGTAATGGGATAAAAGCATACAAATTTATGTGAGATAAGGAAGTTAAGACCCAAAGAAGAAGTTAATGTTGAACACTTATATATTGCATTGGATAAAATTAAGTAAATGATAAAAACATGACAAACATGGAGTAGGGGAGTTAATAGTGGAAAAGTAATGAGGAAGATAGTGGTTAGTTTAATAAGGTTTGTTTGCATAGATTTTTCTCAACTTCAATTCCCCATCTCTAGTGATAAGAATGTTACTTTCCTCCTGGCACAGGGAGAACATTTCCTAATCTCTCATATGGTGGTTTTATCTCTTGCTTTTAGGAAGGAAAAGGGGGGGGGGCAGAGTGCCCTTCTTGTACTTATTGCTATTCAGGTGACTTTAGCTCAAAGTAATATAGTTTTTGGGGGGGAGGACATAATCTGCCACCTTTCACTCCCCTATGGAGCTAATGAAGTATGATTGGTCTCACAATAGAATAAATGCCAGGGAAGTGCTCAAAGTCCAGCCACTTGGGGCATAAGGACATAAAGTTTGTAAGGGCTGGAAGTACAATACAGTTATGGATTATTCACAAGTGTGCTTCTTATTTCCAGTGAGCATAGGCTCAGAGACCAAAATATGGTATCCATCGACATAGTGGGCCTTAAAAGGAGTTGGAAAGGAGTAGGATAGGCCTGCAGTGAGAGCATCAGGAGTTACTATCAAGAGTTACAATACCTTGACAATGCAATGTTCAGCAGAATGTTCCACAATCCCTCCATGAATGGCACCAGACAGTCTCTGTGAGTCCAGACTGATTCTGATTTTGTCTTACTAAGATTCTAAGCCAAATCTGAGTTCCAAGAAAGGGAGAACTACTGAAAGCCAAGATCTGGGAGACTGGGTTGAAGACCCTCCTGAGAATTCAGTTCCTTCCTGGACCTGTTGGTCACCCTTGGTGTCTAAACTGCCAGGGGTATCTACATTCTTGACTTCTTTTGATCTACATGTTCATGACAAAGTAGCTGTTAATCTATATCAGCGTGAGAGCACAGAAGCCATAAATGTAATAACACAGTCTCTGTTTTCTATACTCATCCAGATTTGAGCAAGCATGGTAGGTCTGAAAACTAAACAAACTCTCCTGGTTCCCAACATAGCTTCTCCGTGGGCCGTGGGAGAGTCACCAAGTGTTCTCACTTTTAATCTGTGACCTCGGAACTATATAGATTTTGAGTTCAATTATTTTATAGCAGATTTACAGTATTAAAAAGGAATTAAATCATTGGTATAAATGGGAAAATTAAAATATTCTAATATCCTTCCCTCTTCTATGGATCCAGTGGCAGAAAATTAGGCAAACATAGTCCCATGTGGCTGTGTGTTTGTGTATAGTTTAGGTAATTATGTGTAAATAATTAGGTAGATTAAAGGAGAACAATACTGAATGTGTAATCAATTAGAATAAATAAGAAAATTATTGTTTTGGGAATACAAGCTTTCTTAGAAAATATTACAAAAGTTTTTGTTTATAAATAAGTTAATAATGTCATAACATTAGGGATCCTGGAGCAAACTCAAACCTCAGAATTTATTAGAAATGGATCTTTTATGTTCAACTGGAAAAGAATGTTTTGATTATGAGATAATATAGTATAGCCATGATCAATTTATTATCTCTCATTAGTTCTTTTCTCTTCTAACATTCCTAATTTTTAAATTCATAAATATTTCAAAAGCAGGGTAATACATCTGTTTCTTATTTATTTACATTTTATCTGCTCTGATGTTTAATATGAGCTATTAGAAATTCCAGAAGCTTTTAAACTTTTATGAAGGACATTAAGGTTTCTTTTTTTCCCTTTGAATAAGGGTGGGATGGTTTACCAAGGGAAAAAAACTTCAAATCTCCAAAGGTTTAGTTTGAAATTCAAACTCAAAAACTTCAAGTGGATTTTGAAAGTTGGCACAAGGCATCCTTCCAGCCTTGCATTTAAGGACCTCAAGGGGTCTTCTTTTCCAGCCCATTCCTTTTAATGTGAAGATTTTTTTTCATTGAACCCTGTGATTTCATTGCACAGTGGCAATATTTCTAAAATTAAGTCTGAAAACATAAATAGAACCTCTGAGACAAGTTTTAGAAAATGAATTATTGAACGAGTCCAGAGACAAATTAACTTTAACTTTGCAAGAGACTACCTGCTACTTGTTTTCAGTGTTTCAAACAATATAAAATGTGCTCAACAACTCACATGTAACATAAAAAAAGGAATGTGTTTCTTGTTCCTAATTCAGGCAAAGTATAGTAATTCCTAGGATTGGTTAACCAAAGGCATGTTACCAAATGCTTTACTCATTTCTTAGGCTGATTGCTTCTTCCCCTAGTCTTTTTCCCCCCCAAGACACAAATTGATTTAGAGAAGTTACAGGACATTTTCTCATATTTTTTAATAATATCTTTTAAATTAGCTCACCTTCTGCACATCGGGTGCTCATGAAAATTTTGAAGTATTCACAGGCAAGTGAATATTAATCTTTTGAAATTAAGCAGTTCTGCCCTCAAAAGTAGGATATGCTTCAACACATCCAGATCTCTGCTCAAAATCTCCTCTTTGGTTGAGTCTTCTATGATTATTTCATTAAAAATACTATAATGATTCCTGACCATGTCTTGTCTCCTTTCAAAGGAGTACATCTCTTACATAAAGTCCACCTAGAGGCTGAAGAGCTTTGAAGCTGAAGGGATGGCAAAGTGGTCAGAACAAAGTTATAGCAGAGTCAAATGGTGGAGAGAGGAAACTTGAGTAATGGTGCTAATGACTCAACTGATGAGAGGCTGGAAGAGATGTCAACAGAGGTTGGGAAGATATGATGACGTAATGGCTAAAACTTGAGAGTGCTTGTTCAGTGTTAGGCACTGTTCTAGAACTTTTTATGTATTAATTTATATAATCTTGAAAACAATCCTATGATGTTACTACTATTTTTATCCTCTTTTTTTCAGATAAACTGAAGCACAGAGAGGTTAAATGTCATGTCGAAGGTCATGCAGGCAACACATAGTGAAGCTGGGATTAAAATCCTAGCAGTCTGGCTCAAGAGTCTGTGCACCTATCTACTGTCCATTGCCACACATCTCATTAGCTTCAGGAGAGGTATTTATGGATGAAGAAGTTAGATTTGCCAAATATAAAGAGTTCATTTTTACAAATGCCTGGGGAAAAACCAAAAGGTGAAGAAATTGCCTATGATTCCTGTGTTTAGCATGTTCCTTCAATTAGAATCATTATCTCCCTCCTACCAGTGGATACACTGAGGCATAGGGAGTTTATCCAGCCAGTCAAAACCTAAAGAAAAATTGAAGTCTCAATGTTGGATATCATATAAATATTCCAAAAAGCTTAGGAAACACAAAGTCAGGTTTTTAAAAAATGCGTCATTCTCAAATAGTAGCAACAAGATGATATGATTAGAGATCCCTCCTGTGAGAGGTACCTCTCTCACTCTCTTCCTCATCTATCAAATGGCAGTAAGACCTGAGAAAGGGGATCAAATGAGTTGTCAGGATCAAATAAGTTCACCAATTTAAAGCATCTAGCATAGGAACTAGAACAGAGAAGGTGGCCAATCAAAGGAATTCTCTCCACACTGTGCTTTTCCGTCCCCAGCACCTCATCTGGGGTTAGTATGAAAAACCATCAGTTCACCAAAAAAGCATAGATTCCTGCTGTGATTTCAACACAGCCAACTCATGTATTGGTTTTTCATTTAGTTTAATAGAAATTACTAGTTAAACCTTCAAATTAAGTCTCCTTGAAGTCCCAGGAAAGAGTCTTGTACTGATGTGATGTAACTTATAAATGAGGTCTCTGGATTCTGTTAATTTCCCCCTCCACAGGGACACAGTAAGAATTGAGTAATGATTTCAGATTCATTTCTTAGTATGGAGATTAAATGTAGGCACAGAAAGGAATTATGTGCATAGGCTTCATGTGTACTATTAAAGCACAGAAGACCTTTTCTAGCTTCCAGTACCCACTGTGATGTTTCTTCTCCAGCCACGCTTTTAATTTTCAGTTCTTTGGGGTGCAATCTACACAGGAGATGAGGATGGTGTGTATGTGTGGGTATGTGGGGAAGGAGAGAGAAGGGGAGCCAGGATGCAGAGTCGCGGTGCATGGCAAACTTGGACGGATGAGTAGAGAAGAGGGACGCCTGTCACTGCAGGTGAGAGGAGTCCCAGGAGGCCCCTCCTCAAAAATACCTCTCCACTGTATATAATTTCCACTACATATAATAAGTGGAGACTTCCCTCTTCCTCCCAGGCTTCTCTTTTAAAATGCAAAACACATCTCTGCTTTTAGATTTTAACACAGACATGCTGAAATGAAATCTTTTCCAGCCCTCTCATTTTACTTGTGAGGAAACCCAGGCCTTGAGAGGTAGAATGACTTGCCCATGCCACACAGCTTGTTAGTGGGAAGAGACTAAACTAGGACTTAAGTCCCCTAATTGCCATTCTGGTGCTTTGCCCCGACTTCCTCTGCATGGTTAATCTGACTGAGTTACAGAAATAATATGAGACTGTGACTTCAGAATATAAAGTCAGGCATACTGAAGGTGGTAGCAAACATTTCACAAATGGTAACATACAATATAATCACACACGCTGCTCTTTTTGAGGCCACCAATGACCTCCATGTTGTAAAGTCCAATGGACAATTCTCTACCTTGATTTTAATGGAGGTTTCAGCAAGAGTTGAACTAGTTGATTACTCACTCCTTCATCTTAATTCCAAGCACATCATGCTCTCTTGGTTTAACCTGGCTGCCTGTTTCTTCTCAGTGTCTTTTGCTGACTCCTTCTCCACTTCCTGAGGACCAAATGTTGGAAATTTCAAAGGCCGGCCTTCTAACTTTCTCACATCTACCTACACTCATTCCATAAGTGATCATATTCAGTCCCATCAAGTATATTGATAACTTTAAATTATATACCTTTAGCATCAATTTCTCCCTTAAATTCAAGATTCCTATGTAACAGTTTATTTGACCTCTCCACTTGCATATATATTTGGCACATCAGAGTTAAATGTCCAAAACTAAACTCTTTCCTCTCTCAGTAATGTATTAAAACATAGGAAATGGCACATGATTTCCTCAATAGCTCAGATACAAAATCTTGGTGGTCTTCAGTACTTTACGAACTCCTAACAGCACCCCAAATATGCTGAAACTGACAATATCTTACAGCCTTCACCATCACCAACATACACCAAGACACTGTCTTTAACATACACTAAGCCACCATCATCTCTCCCTTGGAATAGAACAATTTCATCATTTTGGTCTTTGTTCCTCTTGCTCACCACAGTTTATTCCTTACACAACAAAGTGATTCTTTAAAATTCAACTCACATCATTTCACTTCTTTGCTCAAAACTAAACTCTTACACTTTCCTATCACTCCTAGAGAAAACAAAAACACAATTCTTACTGTAGCCTACTAGGCCCTACATTATTAAGACTTTGGCTACCTCCCTGACCTCATGACTGCCAAACTACTTGTCACCCACTGAGACTCAGCTACATTGGATGGTTTATTGCTTCTCAGATATGCTAGGAGTAGATCTTGACTCAACTTGATAAGAAACCCCATTGTTAAAAGTAGGACAGTTCAATTAGGTTGATGGAATAAAAATTAGAAATCGAGATAAGTTTACTCTCTGAGTTAAGTGTTAACGTCAACATATCTTAAGAAAGATAAACATAATTTTAAAAAATAGGATAGAACAAGTAAAAAAATGGCAAAATTATAATTGATGATTAATTGGTTAAGAGAGATAAAGAAAAGAAGGAACCGATGGTAGTTCTCAGGTTTTTCACGTGGTCATCTGGGAGGGTGACCATGTTCAATTTACTTACTTGGGACCAAGTAGGCTAGGGTGTAGCTAATAGTACCCCCAGTTCAAGGAATAATAAATTGCTGCACATAAGTATAAATACTTGAAAAACAAGTAGTCTGCTTACAAATAGATCAGCGATCTTCAATAGGAAGATCTCAAGGTGTCATCACTTAAGTTAGAATATATCAATGGCATTAAAAATCCCCAAAAATTGTCTTTAATTTTGTTGAACATAATTAATCGAACATATATTGGTTTTTTTTCTTAAAGAAAAAGCAATTGTAATAGCAAAGGTAGGGAAACTTTGCTTCTGTTTTAACCATTCGATAGATGCAATTGGGCTATACTCTTATCCATTTCTGGCAATGGGAAGAAGATTCTGATCATATAATTATCTGCTTTTTACTATTGATTGGGGTGGTGTATCAGTCAGGATTGGTCAGGATTTACAAAAGCCACTTTCCTATTCTGTGCCATGGTGTGGTTGAGCAATGTCTGAAAAATAAATAGATGTTAAAGGCCAGAGTTATCATTTAGAGACTTTTGTAATGTATTTGCACCCTGGGCCTACTTTTACCTTAATAGACAGTGAATATTTGTTCTCACAATTAGGAAACATTATGGACAACAGACAAAAATGTCACTTCTACTAGTTGGAAGGGAATGAGTCCAAAAAATCTAGTTGGTAATTGGAAAGAGAGACAATTGGCTTTTGTCTTAGTTCTCATCTTGGCTTGGGGAAGTGGTGAGGGGAAACAAAGTTGAATTGGAGATTGTTTCTGTGCTCTCCTTTAAACTTTCCCTAAAGCCACTTTCTCCACTTTAATTCTCTTCCTCCTCTGCCCACATCAGTTTCTACTTCAAACTCAAAACCTCTTTCTGGAGTATCTGTCATCTTTGTATTATCAGTCTTTTACATTTCAATTCATTGACATTTTACCAAGGTTGGTATTATTTACCAATAATCCAGACATTCGCCTTCTATTCCTGCTTCTGATATGAACAGTAGTGATGATAATTTTTTATGTCTTTGCAGCTTCACAGTGAAATGCAGTATCTTAAAGTATTAGTAAGATTTTAAACTTGATGAGTTGGGATAATCTCTAGGTCCTTATACCTTCACTTCCTCAAATCTGAGGTCATGACTGACGTTTTTCTTCTAAAATACTTTCAACACAATATGATAGAAATGAGACTATGGCCAAAGAAGTTGTTACTTAAAATGAGAAATAGAATGACAGCTACATGTCACATTTCCCTGTGCTCTTTGTCATCTGGTGTATCTCAGATGACACTGAGAAGCAAAGCAAGTCACGATCCATAGATGTCCTGCCCATTCCTGCCTATTCTGAGCTGTTAGGTGAAATTTTATATACTGTGTAGTACAGAGAACAGCAAGCTTACAGAGTAGCAGAATTCCATCAGGCATCATTAAAAGTTTTAGGCCTGTCAATTATCTTTGCATCTGTAGCTCGAATTTTCCATGGGTCTCATTTTCTTTTTATGTCCAGTGGGTAATGTCCCATATACTTGACAACAAAGTCCTGAAACAAAATTCTTCTGAGATATTTCCCATCCACAGAATTATTGATACAATGATAGTGGATGTGACAGTTTGTAATCTCACTTCAGTTACCTAACAGGGAAAAAATTAGTGAATACAGCCTTCATCAACATGTCAACATCTGATGTTCTATTTTTATGTTACACATATGAAATGCAGGAAGGAGAGCCTAAGCCTTTAAATTACCTTTAACTGTTTTGTTGTAGGGAGAAAAATTTGGTTGCACTTGGAGTAGTTTAGATCAGAGAATGTTTTTAAAGTTATGTTGTTTTAGGGGCTCTGGATCTTGCTGTGAGTTCAGAATCCACCTACATTTCCAAGTGACTCATATATACATCAGAAGCACTAGATTATGATTCCTTCATATATAGAAGCTGAAGAACTAATTTTCTAATGGCATCAAAATGTTTTAACTATATGCAATCACAGCAACAACAAAAATAAATAAATAGGGCTTGATTAAATTAAAAAGATTCTGCACAGCCAAGGAGTGAGTAGACAACCTGCAGAATGAGAGAAAATATTCATAAGCTATACATTCCATAAAGAGCTAGTAATGAGAATCTACAATGAACTCAAGGAAATAAGCCAGAAAAAAATAAAACAACCCCATTACAAAGTGGCCAAAAGACATGAACAGAAGCTTTTCAAAAGAAGATAGACAAATGACCAACAAACATGTGAAAAAATGCTCAACATCACTAACCATCAGGGAAATGCTAATTAAAGCCACAATGACATATCACCTTATCCCAGTTAGAATGGCTTTCATTAAAAAGTTCAAAAACAATAGATGCTGGAGTGGATACACCGTTGATGGGACTGCAAATTAGTCCTTCTGATGTACATATGAGCCACTTGGAAATGTAGATGGATTCTGAACTCACAGTAAGATCTAGAGCCCCTAAAACAACATAACTTAAAAAAAATTCTCTGATCTAAACTATCCCAAGCACAGCCAATTCTTCTCCCTACAACAAAACGGTTGAAGGTAACTTAAAGGCTTAGGCTATCCTTCCTGCATTTCATATGTGCAACATAAAAATAGAACATCAAATGTTGCCATGTTGTGATACTTCACTTAGTAGATGGGCTCCAGCTCTATTCAGGATAATACAAGAGGTGCTAGATCACCATTGTTTTTTGTGGCTGAGAAGAACACATACTCATATACATATACCACATTTTATTAATCCACTCATGTATTGATGGGCACTTGGGTTGTTTCCACATCGTTGCAATTGTGAATTGTGCTGTTTTGAGATGTTGTGTTTTCACTATCATTCAATTAAAAATACTTAAAATTTTCCTTGTGATCTTTTTCTTTGACCCATGGGTTATTTAGAAATGTGCTATTTAATTTCTAAATTTGTTAAATGTCTTATTATAGCTGTCTAATTTAAATTGATTGTGATCAGAGAATATATAATATAATATTATAGTCTTTTATATTTATAAAGGTTTAATTTTTGGTCTAGCATATGGTTTAGCTTGGTAAATTTCCTATGTGTAGTTGAAAAAATATATATACTCACCAGCTGGGCATAGTGTTTCCAAAATATCAATTAGGCCAAGTACATTGATGTTATTCAAATTTTCTCTATTCTTACTGATATTTTTGGTCTACTTTTCTATTAATCACTGAAAGAGAGGTTTTAAAATATCTAGCTATGGTTGCAGATTTGCCTCTTTTCCCTTTATTTCTGTCAAATTTGTTTCACATATTTTAAAACTCTATTTTTAGGTGCATACAAGGATTGCTATGCTTCAATAAATTGGCCTTTTCATCATTATGAAACGTCCTACTTTAGCTCTGGCAATACCTCTTTTCTTGATGTCTAATTAGACTGCTACTAATAGAACCACTCTAGCCCTATTATGCTTAGTATTTGCATGGAACAACTTTTTTCGTTTTTTAAAAGTGTAATCAATTCTGTTAATACTGTCTTTCTAGAAAGTGCACATTGATTCCTGCTTTTTTAGTCCATTTGAACATCTGTACTTGCAACTGTAGGTATTGATATGGTTAGGTCTAAGTATGCCACTTAGCTATTTTTTTCCATTTTTTTATATATCTTTTTTTAAAAAATTGGTTGGTTTGTTGTTGTTCTATTATTCCTTTCCTTCTTTTCATTTTTCCCCCCTGTAATTGTTTCCTTCAGCCTAAAAAGGTCCTTTAAAATTTCTTGTAGTGAAAATCTGCTGGAAATAAATTCTATCTGATTTTATTTTCTGAAAGGTTTATATATTAGATCCCAATTTTTGGAGGTAATTTTATGAATATTCTGGGGAGACAATTTTTTTGGAGAAAGAGACATTTTATAGGTGTTGCATTCATTACTGCTTACCCTGCTGCTCTATTTCTATATCTGTGTATTTATGTATCAATCTATCATTTTTTTCTCTTCTGGCTTCTTTTAATATTTACTCTTTATCTTTGATTTTCAGCAGTTTGGCTAGGCTGTACCTAAGTGTTGTTTTCTTTGTACTCATCCTGCTTGAGGTTTGCTGAACTTCCTAGATCTATGTATTTTCCATTAAGATTTAGGAAGATAAGGGACATTATTTATTCAAATTTTTTTTTGCCTCATTTACTCCTCTCCTGGGATTTACTTGTTAGTATGTTAGATTACATGAAGCTTTGTTCACTTTTTTCAATTTTGAAAACATTCTCCTCTAGATTGAGGAATTTTTCTAAATTTGCCTTGAAGTTTACTGATTCACTTTTTTGTCATTTCCAACCTGCTTTTAAGGTCAACCAGTGAATTTTTAAGATTTTAAATATTGTATTTTTCAGTTTTAGCATGTCCCTTTGATTCTCCTTAATAGTTTTGTTGTTGTTGTTGTTGTTTTCTGGTAAGTTTCCCCATCTGTTCACCTATTATATCCATTTTTTCTTTTATGTCCTTGAAAGCTTCTATAATAAATATTTAGAAATCTTTGTCTGCCAATTCTAATATTATAGTGACTTCCATTGACTGCTTTTTTCCTCCTTAGTTGTGAGTCATAATCATTTTCCTTTTTGCATGTTTGTTTTGTTGCAACTGTAAGCTGAACATGTGAATGATACATTGCATGGAGTCCATTTTATGTTGTCCTTCTTTAAAAAGCTGTTTATTTTTGTTCTGGCATGCAGTTAAATTATTGGCAGACTTAATCCTATCTGACTTAACTTTTATTCATTTATATAAGGGAAGTTTTGTTTGTTTCTTTCCTTATTTCTAGTGCATGACCTTACTCCAGGGAATGTTTCTTACTTCTTAGACATGGCCTTTCTGAGGTTTAAATTGAATGCTCCAGGGTCTCAGTGAAGTCTCTCAGTTTTGGCTGTGCTGCAATTCCCAGTACTGCAAACTTCTTGACTCTGCATTCAGCTCAGAGACCTAAAGCGGCTGCATCTGCTAGACTTCAAAGGGTCTTACCCACTATAGGCACAGCCCACCCAAGGACCTTGTATCAGTCAAGATTCTCTAGAGAAACAGAACCAATAGAATGTATATCTAGATCTAAATAGAGATCTAGATTTATTTTAAGGAACTGGTTTATGTGATGGTGGGGGCTGGCAAGCTCAAAATCTGTAGGACAGGCTTGCAGGCTGGAAATTCAGATAGAATTTCTATATTATAGTCTTGAGGCAGTTTCTCTAGGAAACCTCAGGTTTTTTTTCTCTTAAGTCCTCCAACTGACTGGATGAGGGTCACCTACATCATGGAGTATAATCCCCTTTATCTGAGTCGAATGTGTTAATCTCATCTACAATATAAATATATTTCACAGAAACATCTAGACTAGTGTTTGACCAAATATCTGAGCAGCACAGCCCAGCTAAGTTTGACACAGTAACTTTAGCCATTGTAGACCTGTTGGGTACCAAACATATTTTAGGGAACTCACTCTGTATAACATTCTCATGTCCAGTATCTCCCGGGAAAAGACTTTTGGGTTTTCCTTCTGTACAACTTCCCCACCTTCAGCATCCTGATCCTTAATTTCCTGCCACTTTAGTAGTCACGCTCCCGAATACCTGCCTCCCAAGCTCAGTGAAACCTCTGGGATCTGCTTGGCCATCGCCTCCCAGCACTATGGTTGGAAAGTGCCCTAGGCAGACCTTTGGAGTATATGTAGAGATAAACTCCTTTGTTCTCTCTTTTTCAGGAATCACAGACCTCTGCTACATACTTACCAATGCCTGAAAACTGTTGGCTCATATATTGTGCCCAGTTTTATGGTTGTTTATAGTAGGAGGGACAGTCCTATAACAATTATTGTATAATGGTTGTAAGCCAAACTCAGGAGTTGGGTGACTAGTTCTTAGTCATCAACGTTGATAATGTTCTAATATCTTCTTTGGAATGAAGCATAAATTGTATCTTAGTAGTCCTCTGTTACATATATTTTAACTGAAGTGAAATTAATAAAGAATATATTATTTTAAGACTCTTCATCATATCTGAAATTTTCAATTCAGTAAGAAGCCCAAAATTTTGGATATAGGGGCTTCTACTATACTCTAATTCTCCCAACATAGCATAAATGCAATACAACTGCTGAAAGATTGAATATTATTCAATACTACAGGTATTCTTAATGGTGTGAAAAGAATGAGTTAGAGAAATAATCAAAGACAGGAGAAGAATGTTGTTGTAAAAATTGAAATTAAAGGTGGTATTTGAGTCATAAAAATAGGCCAGAATCTCAGCTTGCAGAATTAGGCTTCAAGGTCAAAGCCTTGTCTCTGAGCTCCAAGCAGTTACTCTGTAAATACCTGCAGGTGTAGGTCAGAATTTGTACTACAGACGGGTAGCTGGTCAAGCTGGTAGGTGGTGAAATTCAGAGACAAGGAACCAGGCTGGGCCTGCCCAAGGATCCTCTTTATCAACTTGGAATTGACCTTTTAAGATAGTTATCAGATTAGTTGACTAAAGCATTAATCATTTTTATCAGAATATCTGTTTTATGCCACTAACACGTTGATCTTTACAGTGCAATCAACAACATAAGTTTCAAACACAGTCATCTGAGTGATTTTCCAATGATAGACTTTCAAATTTGTGATAAGACATCTACTGCTACAGATCATTAGCTTACGACAAGCATGAAGATAAAAATTAGTTCATCATTTTGGGCTCTACTGTCTTAAGGTCCTCAGAGGAGATAGTAAAAATTTCCCCAAATGAGAACAAAGAGTGTATTAATTGATGTTGGTAATTCACGCCTCTCTGCTCCGTCCAGTGTCACTTCTGCTGTTTTATTGTCTTCTCCATTCATCCCTACTGTCCCTACCCCATCTACTGATTAAGGGTGTCTCCTTGCTTTCCCTGAAACACTATATACCTCTATTAGAGTATTTACTATATTTCAGAATGATAATAATAACCAATGTTATTAATATTATTTTCTTTGAGAGCAGACTTGGTCATATTTTTGAGCAGTCAGGTCCTAACATTGTCCCTGACTCATCGCAGTTATGCAATAAAACTTGTTTGTTTTTTGGGGGTTTTTTTTTTGAGACAGAGTCTCACTCTCTTGCCTGGGCTAGAGTGCCATGGTGTCAGCCTAGCTCACAGCAACCTCAAACTCCTGGGCTCAAGCGATCCTCCTGCCTCAGTCTCCCTAGTAGCTAGGACTACAGGCATGTGCTACCGTGCCCGGCTCATTTTTTCTATTTTTAGTTTTTTGGTTAATTTCTTTCTTTTTTTTATTTCAGCATATTATGGGGTTACAAATTTTAAGGTTTCAAATAATGCCCTTGCCCGCCCTCCCCCCACAAGTCTGAGCTTCAAGCGTGACCATCCCCCAGACGGTGCACATCTCACTCATTATGTATGTATATACCCTCTCCCCTCCCACCTCCCACCCACCCAGTACCCAATTAATGCAGTTCCTATGTGTCCACTTAGGTGCTGCTCAGTTAATACCAGTTTGCTGGTAAGTATATATGGTGCTGGTTTTTCCATTCTTGGGATACTTCACTTAGTAGTATGGCTTCCAGCTCTATCCAGGAAAATACAAGATGTGCTGTATCACCGTTGTTTCTTAGAGCTAAATAGTACTCCATGGTATACATGTACCACATTTTATTAATCCACTCATGAATTGATGGGCACTTGGGTTGTTTCCACAGCTTTGCAATTATGAATTTTACTGCTATAAACATTCAAGTGAAGGTGTCTTTTTTGTAGAGTGTCATTGGATCTTTTGGGTAGATGCCCAGTAATAGGATTGTTGGATCAAGTGGTAGATCCACTTGTAGTGCTTTAAGATATCTCCATATTTCTTCCAAAGAGATTGAACTAGTTTGCAGTCCCCCCAGCAGTGTAGGAGTAGTGTTCCTATCTTTCCACATCCATGCCAACATCTGTTGTTTTGGGACATTTTGATGAAGGCCATTCTTGATGGAAATAAGTGATATCTCATTGTAGTTTTGATTTGCATTTCCCTGATAATTAGAAATGTTGAGCATTTTTTCATATGTTTGTTAGCCATTATTCTGTCTTCTTTAGAAAAGTTTCTGTTCATGTCCTTTGCCCACTTTTTGATAGGGTTGTTTGATATTTTTTCTTGCTGATTTTCATGAGTTCTAAGTAGATTCTAGTTATCAGCCCCTTATCAGATGTGTATAATGGGAAAATTTTCTCCCATTCTGTATGTAGGTTGTCTGTTTACTTTCATGACTATTTCTTTCTATTCATAGTAGAGACAGGGTCTCGCTCTTGCTCAGGCTAGTTTTGAACTCCTGACCTTGAGCTGTCCGCCCACTTCGGCCTCCCAGAGTGCTAGAATTACAGGCTTGAGCCACTGCGCCCAGCCAAAACTTGTTAAACAAAGGAATGACTGAATAAATATTCATTTTTTTCTTTAATTTTTTCTAAAGAACTGTAACAATTGAAAGAAAAGATAGACTATGAACATAGGTTTCCCCTGGGTATTTTATTGCTTTTGAATACATTCCTTTAGTCATCTTACCCCTTCTTATAACCAAGGACTTCTGAGGAAATTTCATTGTTGGAAAATAGCCACTGACAATGTTCTTCCTCCTCAAAGGAAAAAAGTTCTTTCAATCTGCAGGAATTTTACTCTGTACTTTTGATGTGAAATTTTATCATCTATTTCTGGGAGAGTTTGCTATGTTATATAAGAACATAAAGAAGGAAACAAAGAGAGGCTACCAGTCTCAACTTTTGCAATCTGCAGATTTCAGCTTCAAAGCAAAAACGACAGATTATGTTCTCAAGTCTTGAGTTTTACTTGGAAGAAAAACAACATTCAGAATGTATTTGCATCTGATGGCTCAGTGTTATAAATGGCAAAGCTGTACGCTTGTGCACAGAGCCTTGTCTGGGCCTGGTATTTGTGCTTATACAGCACACCACTAAGGGTGCCGAGCTCTCTACCTTTAGCTGCTTTTTGAAAGATGTGACTCTGACATGTGTTACTGCCCAGCAGCAAGTGAATAAAAACCCTCAGCAAGAACCACGTAAGTTTTTTGTTTGGGACATTTCACCCTCCTGTATGCACAATCTTTGTAATGCCAATCTCTCTTCTGTCTGGGCCATAGCTCAGAATGAGCCGCTTCTTCTTTGATATTGGGCATATCTCCAGATTTTTTCCTTTCCTTAGCACTAGGTAGCTATGCTATTTTTCCTCTCACTGCATTTCATTATTGCATTCTCTTGTCCTTCTCAAAGCATCAGTGTGGGCAAAATAGATATAAAATAATATTCACAGATGAGAAATAATGCTATCGTCTCCCTTGGCAACCATTTCACAACCTGAAAGGTTAAGATTTGAGAAACCCATCTCAAGTGACATGTTATGTAAAAGATGAATCTAATTTTATCATGTAGTTAAACCCTTATGCAGATGATTAAATCTGTGAATTTTTCCGCAGTACAGACATATTATAACCACCTGCTGCCATCCAAGTTCCTTTAAATTATGTATATTCCATATACTATGTGCATCTCTGATATATATACACACACATATATACATACATATATAAAAGAAATTATTAGGTAGGTACTTTTTTTGCCCTTGGCAAACATCTTACCCTGCGAGCCACATCATTTTCGCTGTAAGATAGACAAGTTAGGATTAAGCCCTAACCTAAAACCAGCCATGGAGAGCTTGTTTACTTCTTTTCTATTACTCTAAAAATCCAAGAAAAATAAATTAATTGGTTTAGGAGAGGGAGAAAAAATTTTCTTGCAAAAAAATTTACGTTTTTGTGCCTTTAAGTTGGAAGTTTAAACACACTTAAATTCATCCTTCAAAAAACTCAGTGGAGTCATTAGGTGAGCCACAGGTAAAATTGCACACCAGTTTACAAGTTTTAGGATATGTTCCACAGGTTGAGAAATACACCGAGAAGTTAAGGAAATTGCTATGGCAGCAATTAGCTACAGGGTTCATATGAAAACCAATGTTTCTTTATTCACAAGGATGGGTCCCTTTGCTAAAGCAGTAGTTCTCAAAGGCTAGTCAGCTGACATCTGAATCGCAGTCACCTGAGAGCTTCTAAGAATCAGATTTTTATGGCTAGCCTCCAAGAGATTTTGATTCAGAACACTATCTATAGGGCCTAGAAATCTGTAGTTTAGAAACTTTCCAGATAATTCTCCTAGATAGTTTTGAGAATCAGTAGACAGAAACTTACTTTTTTCTGTTCATGAAACCTTACAATAGAAGACACAACATTGTCAACTATAGATCAGGGCTCTTTAGTCTTTAACAAGAGGAAAATGAGTAGGTTAGTCCCAAGAAGGACTCAATGAACAGTAGAAGCACCAGGGTTAGTCCCAAGAAGGTCTCAATGAACAGTAGAAGCACCAAGGTGTGGCCTTGTTGGGTAGAGGAGTGTAAAAGAACCCCATAGACCTAGTTCCCTGCCCACTGGACCCTCCGTGTCAGCTCCTTGCTAGGATCCTACCAGGCGCACCTCAGCTTTCCATGTATTTTTATCAGGTGTCAGGCAGGTGGGAGGGGGGAGGAAGGGATGGGTATATACAAACATAATGAGTGAGATGTGCAACGTTTGGGGGATGGTCACGCTTGAAGCTCTGACTTGAGGGGGGGTGCATGGGCAATATATGTAACCTTAACATTTGTATCCCCATAATATGCTGAAATTAAAAAAAAGAAATTCTGGATCTGTCACCATCATACTTTCTACCCCATCACTTCATTGTAAACTAGCTTAGAGGAATAGCAACAATCTTTCTAATAGTTATTAGAAAGTAAGGAAGACTTTCCTCAGAATGTAATTGTTTAAGGTATGGTTGAAAATTAATAATTGTATAATGTCTAATTGTTGGGTACATATCTCCACAAGATAAAGATTGTTAATTGGATCTTTTAGGTCTTCTGTACATTAATAATTCTTTGTGAAATCTATTGTTTCTGAGAAAAGTCTAAAATCCCCCATTTTAGGGAGATTTATCCATTTTTCCCTATAATAATCTCAAATTTTATTTTACATATCTTGAGGATAAGTTATTCAATGTGAATAGATTCAAGAATATTATAATTTCTTGGCAGTTTGATTCATTTATGGTTATGTAACAAGAATCTTTATCTTTGGCAATGTAATATCAGTATTTCTTAGCAATCATCTGGCATGTCTTTTATTTATTTCTCTACTTTTTGTCTTTATCATTATAGGTGTGTATTTTATAAGTAAAATATGGTTGAATTTATTAAAAACCTAATGTCATAATCATTGTCTTTTAACTGGTAGGTTTAATTCCTTCATGTCCATCACAATTTCTGATATATTTAATGATTTTAATCTTACTTTATACCATTTAATTTCTTTGCTTTTTTCCCCTTTCATGCCTTTTCCTAAATTAATCAAGTTTTTTCTCTCATTATTTTTTCTCCGCTATTAACTTTTAATTACTTATCCCATTTTTATCATTTTAGTGGTTACATACATGCTTATGAAAGTTGGCAATTAATTACCATCTCTTCTTATGTCCTAGAACTGACAGAGTTTGGGAATTTTTTTAAGAAATAAAGCCATAGATCTCCTTTGAAAAATAAATTGAGTAAACTGCTCAATTTTCTGGTAATTGGAAGTCACAACATACTGAGACAGACAACACTGCTTAGAATTGCATCCATTGTGTGTCTTCATTTGTGGTGGTGAGGAAGAGAATAGGAGATGCCTTAGGAACCTTCTGGGGGAAAGAAAGTAGGTGCCAGGGGCTCAAAGTTCCAGCAAATCTTAGAATTGAGTAATATTCCATTGTAAACATATACCAAATTGTAATAATCCACTCATGAATTGACGGGCACTTGGGTTGTTTCCAAGTCCTTGCAATAGTGAATTGTGCTGCCATAAACATTTGGGTACAGATGTCTTTATTATAGAATGTCTAATGCTCTTTTGGGTAGATGCCTAACAATGCTATTGCTGGATTGAATGGTATTTCTATTTTTAGCTTTTTGAGGTATCTCCAAATTGTTTTCCACAAGGTTGCACTAATTTGCAGTCCCACCAGCTAGATTGAGCTTAACCCCATTATCCAAAGTGAGGTGACACAAGATCAGAAAACTGGGCTCCACATGTACTTGCCATCAAATTGGTACTGACTGATTAACACTATGGTGTGCAAATGGTGGTGGTGTTCACCGGGGACTCAGGGGTTGGAGTGGTAAACCCACATCTGAGGGAAGTGGTGAGTATTGTGGAGGGAAAGGGCATACCTCTAACCCTTGCTAGGGAGAGGCAAAGACATAAAATGCAACCAAAATGTTTGTACTCTCATATTTTCTTGAAATAATAAAAATTCCAGCAAATCTGTGGAGGGGGATCTAAGAAGACTAGTTATCACTCCAGGCATCCTTTTGGTTGGCTCCTTCTCTCCCCATAATGTACCAGGGAGGTGAAAACTGAGGTGGCCCAAGCAACTCTCCACTGTCTTTCCATGTATGTCTTTAATCCCCTAAGATTACCCGGGCATGACAAGGTCCCAGTGTGACAGACATGGCAGCAGAGTGAGGTGTGGTTTGCAGCAAGGGTGTAGTCTTTGCTTGGTATGTAGTCTTTGCTTCACTCCTCTTCACAAAGTCTCAGGTAGATTCTCTCTTCCTCTTGAGTACCTGGACTTGCTGCTTTCTTTCCAAACTCAGTTTGTATTTCACATCCTCTGTTTCCTGGTTCTCCTCCAGCTCTTCATTAGCTTCTTGCTCAATTTTGTCTTCTGGCTGTTCCTGCCTTGCAGATGGGCCCATCAGTCTGTCCAGCCCCAGGGACATGAGTTTGTTGATATCTCTGCTATTTCTACAGCAACAAATTCTGAACAGAGCCACAGAGATCTCTAGCCAGGCACTCTGTTCTCCACAGAGCACTGATCTCTGGGAAGGATTCTACCAAGTTCTGGGCTGGTGTCTCTGTGGTTCAAGAGAGTAATGAAGAAAGAAATCAGAGTTGGTTGTTTCCTCATATTTGCAAGTACCCCCATCATATTCTGAAATTTAAAAATTAAAAAAAGTCAGAGTTGAGATGTAGGACAGGGTTCAGAGTTATTATACATACTCAATTGTTTATTAATATGCCCTCAATTGCAAAAAACAGAAATCCTGACTAACTGGAATAAGCAAGAAAGGATATTTATTGACTCATGTCCCCAAAAGTCCTAAATAGAGCTATTTTCAGGTGATTCTTCATCTAGAGGCTTAAAATATGTGATAAGTACTCAGTTTTCAACCTCACTTTCTAGCTCCAACCCTTCTGCAGTACTTTATTTTGGCAGAGCCCTGCCTTATGGTCCTGAGAAGACTGCCAACAGCTCTCTGAGCTATATCTTTACTAGTTGTGCCCACAGGGGAAAAAGGACTATCCTTGACTCAGCATTCCAAGGAAAAGTTCTGGGGTAGGTGAGGTCACCTGATTCAATCACTGGGCGCCAGGGAGTGAGATGCTGTGATTGGCCTAGTCCATCAGGTGAGTGCTCCCTGGGGCTACAGTACAGTCAACTCCTGTGAAATCCACAGGTCCCCAAATCTCAAGAATCAGGGATGATGTATGGAAAAAGTTGGTGCTGGCAGAGTCAGCAAAATATCCACTATGCCTAAACACACTTATCATTTCTTAGTGACTATGGGATCCAACAATTCACCTCCTTTTTATTTCTGATATTTTACCTTAACCAGAAAGACCCCTTTGTAGTTTCTCTGAAAAAGCTATCATCACAGACTCCAGTTTGTCAGCCGATAGTTTTCCTCTCTGGTCACCTCCTATACCTACTTCTCCAGAAAAAGGAGTCATGTCAAAAAAATAACATGGAATTTCATTACATTTATATACGTTCCTTATTATCTAGGAGGCACTGTTTTGATCAAAGAGTCTTACTGGGCAAATATATATATGGATAAAATGCTGTGTTTGTGATTTAAAAGCTACAATATGGCTTCTTTGTTTTGTTTGGAATATTTCTCTGTTGTAGGGGGAGAAAGTATCTTAGTCTGTTTGGGCTGCTATAAAAAATACCATAAGCTGGGTGGCTTGTAAAAAACATAAATATATTTCTCACATTTCTGAAAGCTGGAGATTCTAAGATCATGGCAGCAGCAAATTCCATGTCTGGAAAGGGTCCCATTTCTGGCTGTTTCTTCACATGGCAGGAGAGAAGAATGAGCTCCCTTGGGCCTCCTTTACAGAGACATTAATTCCAATTAATGCCCTTCCTAAAGGCCCCACCTCCTAATAACATCAACTTGATGGTTAATATTTCAACACGTAAATTTTGGGGGAACATCTAGACCATAGCAAATAACTTTATTGTTATTGGAACCTTGGGCGTGCTTAATAATAAATATTGAAATAAAATGATAAGTGTCAAATCACCTAATAGTTTGTGCTTCTCAATTGGAGGTTTATAATTTTCTGGAGTACAGACTAGTCTAGAAAATAATATCCATGAACTTTCACTCTATAACTATCCTATCTTTATGTAAAACAGTGTATCTCTACTGAAAGAGAGAGAGAGAAACTTTTGACTCACTCCTATATAGTTATTATATTCTCAGAAGAAAGAGCCACATACTTAGCTCACACCAAACAGGTAAATCTTGTTGCAGAGTCATTGCAGATAAAATCAGATAAAATTTAGTTGCAGCAAGACAGAATACTGTTACCAGAGCAAAATACTTGACAATCACTATCTTATTTCCACATGCCATACACAGTATGGACACATGAACTAGAACTTTTATTTCAAAATCTGCCTTCACCATATGACTGTCACAAACCACACACCATGGAACTGATCCTAGAGGCATGGATGCGCAGGGTGGACATGAGGTCAAAGAGAACACTAAGACTTTACAGCCTGGAAAATAGGTACACAATAAATCTGGGAGTCCTTTTTCTCTATTAATTTATTTCCAACATGCATGTCAAAATCCAGTTGGGAAGAAAGCATGGCAATGTGAATCAAGAGAAATGAATGGGATTAAAACTCGGGCAAACATTCCTTGGCTTGAATTTACCCATGTCTGGAATGCTTACAGTTTCTAAGCACACTTGTATCTCAGCAGAGGCTGCCAGACGGTGGACCCAACCCCTAAAGTGCTTGTGACACAATCTCTGTCCTACACACGGCTCTGGGTCAGCCCCCCACCACCCTATAAATCCTGTGTCCCTGTCATCACCATCACTCCAGCTTCCTGCTGGAGAAAGCCCTGGTGACCCAAGGACTCCTCAGCTCTCTGTCCTTGCCATGGCTTTGATTGCTGCCAACTCTTCATCTTGGCCCAGACTCCAGAGTGTTAGTTCTTTGGACAGTCTTGGGCCAAAGCCTCAGCTGGAGAGGAAATGTTAGGCATCATCTTTTGTCACAGATAAGATTTAATGAGTCCAAAGGATGTGTGATTAAAAGAAGCCCACAGGAAGTTGGGCTGAAGCTTTTTTGATGATTGTTGAAAAAGCATTGGCCTAGTCACTGCAGTAAAAAAAAATTGAACATATTAAAAAAAAAGTCAGCAACTTGATTCGACAGTTATAAAGGCAAATCCATTGGGTTTGAGGCTAGAGGAATGGAGAAATGTATAAGAGAAAAGGTTCAAGGGGGAATAATAAATAGTTATTCATAATTAATTACTGCAGGCCAGGATATACCGACCAGTCTCTAAGAAGAAAACAATACGTAATTATTTGACATTGTGAGGCCTGTGGCCAAAGATACTAAATTAAAAAAAAAAAAAAAAGTGTACCTTTTCTTTGTATCTGGGAGGGGGGAGCATGAGAAGTGAAATCTAGGCTTAGGGCAATAAATCGCTGAAAACGATTAGTCCCTTAAGTGAACAAACCCGTAAATATACCCTACTAGGAACTTTAAAACTTAGTGACAGAAAGTTAGACAGTCTAATCCACGGAGATTTTTACATGAATATATCACTTAAGTATCTCAGGACTAGAGACAATTTGATATTTTTCTTAAACTGGCTGTGTTGCTGCCAGCTACATTAAAGGCTATAATTCTAAGTACAACATGTAATTAGCGTAGATTCAGTTTTCTCCAGTGTGCTGCCATAGGCATGATGCTGGGGGAAAGTGTGAATTTAGAGTTGAGAAACCTGGGGTCTGGGATTGGAGCTGCCACTTATGAGTTGTAAGTCCTTCTGAAAGCCACTTTTCCTGCCTAGAACTTGCTTTTTTCCACTTCTCGAATAAAAGGTTTGAATTAGATATTCTTGAAGAAATATTCTAGCTGCAAAATTTAATAACAACTTAACATTGTGGTCCCTAACCCCCAGGCCAAGGACTAGTATTGTTTGGTAGCCCGTTAGGGACCAGGTCTCAGAGCTCAGCCCCCCTTCCCCTACCCATGGAAAAATTATCTTCCATGAGACTTAGGAAAGGGGGTGTGTGAGGCTGCTGGCTGCACAGCAGGAGGTGAGCAGTGCCCTGAGCAAAAGGGAAGCTTCGTTTACACAGCAGCTCTCCATTGCTTACACCCCCACCTGAGCTGCACGTCCCCCCACCTCACACCAAGTCTGTGGAAAAATTGTCTTCCATGAAACCTGTCCTTTGGGCCAAAAAAGTTGGAGACCACAGCTTTATGTGATCTCCAATCAGGAAAAAATAACCTGTGTCATCAATAGGCTTGTCTTCCTTCATTACTCCTCTCCCACCACCCTCCCCAGAAGATGCAAAAAAAAAAAGGCATATATGCTAATTCTTCAAAAAGAATTTTGGGGGACTATGTAAAACACAGAAAAATAATTCCACCTTCTGGAAAAGGTAGAGACAAAAAAAATTTTGGATAATTGCCACTGTGATTTGAATCTTTATGATAACTCAATTTAATCCTTTGCTTGTTGTTGTAAGGGAAAAAGCAAAAACCAAAATAAACATTAGAATTAAAGTAACACCTTCCCATATTAATTTATTTAAAAATAATTGCATTGAAAAATGTCCTCAAATTCATTGGACAGAATTTATTTTTAGCCTCAGAGGAACTATCGCTTTAGAAACATAATCAGTGGCACCTATATGTGGGTGAAAATTAAACAGATAAGCACAACCTGAGAGGAAGACATGGTGCCTATTCCCATGTAAATTACTACAGACATTCCTTATGCTAGCAGCTCTGATATTGTCCAGGATTTAGGGTTGCACAGTATGAGCAGCAATGCTGCTAACACAGAAGTACTATTCCTAGCTCAGAGTCCTGAGCCTTGTTCAGTTAGTTTCCTCGTCTGTGGGATGCAATGACCACCTGGGCCCTGGGCTTTGGAGGAACATAATTAGGTTATTACCCACCTGTGGGCACCAGCATACTAAGAAGAAGACATCATAAGAACAGGGCTTATTTTATAATTAGGATAAGTCCTGGGATGAAAAAGATGGGTTTTCAAATTATGTTCTAGGAATGAATGAAACTATAGCTGATATTTGAAAAGATCTGCTTTCATTAAATGACATTCTGAGCTCTTGAGCAATCCTCACCAAAAGAGCTCTCCATACAGCCCACTGGGCTAGAGTTGTTTTATGGTGTTCGCAGGCCCGAAGAAAGTTCTCTGTGGGTTCCTAGGGCTCACAAGAATACCTCTGAGAAACACACTCTCAGGCTGTTCCAGGGCTTTCCTGCAGCTACACGACTGCTCTTCTGGGCAGGTTCCAGGAGACCTTTCACAGTCCTATGCCAAGAACCTTTTAGAAATGATGCATCAGGAGTAACTGCCCTGTGCAAGGTATCCCAGGCACTCTTAGGGAGCAGGTCTGCAGTGACCAACGTAGCTTACTGGGTAAAAACATAGATTCCCACGCATTAAAATTGAAGTCAATAAAGCCACACATATGTGCACTGTTCAAGGTTTGTTTGTTATTTGTTTATTTATGTAAAATGCATCTCTACCTTTCTCACTGCTTGTGCATTTTGCTTCTTTCTTCTGTTCTCATGGCTTTAGAACGCTGTTTTCACTAAATAAGCCTATAGAGGAGAGATGCTGATTTATTTAAACTAACTTTTCAACATCTTTTGGGGGAAAACAAGGGTGCATAAATTCTATCCTGCATACACATTCAGAATATTCCCTTCTCTCTCTTTCTTTGTATGTGATTGTACCACGTGTATGATACATTTTAACAATGAGACTGTCTTCACAGGTAATGAGTTCCCCATCAATTGAGGTGTTTAAGTATAAACTGTTTGGTTACTTGGTGGCAGAGGTGTTTCAGGGGAAATTTCTTAGCAAATGAGTAGCTTATTTGCACATGTACAAAGTACTCTTTAATACTTAAAGTGTATCAAGTACAATGTACATTATGGAGGTCATTGACTAAATTAGTTAACACCTGAGAATTCTGATTTTCTAGGGTATGCTCTGCCTTTGTCCCTGCTTTATCCGTAATTCTACATAGTTTTATAATATAAATATTTAATAATATAAAGATATTACATCCTCCTATTAATAAAAATATTTGAGCATTATGGTTATATGCATAACACAGAATATGCCAAATTCATGGTTAACAACATAATTTATACTATAGATTAAATTTATATTTTCAATAGTTCTTTATTATTTTTGAAATTTTGATCAGCTGCTTATGCGATCTCATAAGCTCATAAGTGTTTCTATACCAGATCTACCATTTTCTGCCCTCTCCCCTGGTTCCTAGGCTTGCATTATCAGTTTTGTCTTGGTTACTAGATAATATTATCTTTAAATGCATAACCTGCACTGTGTCCCAATATGCAGGAAGCAAAGGAGTAGGCAGCATCTGTGCTGCTAAGCCCTGCAGTGGAGCTGGGCTTCCCTTGCCTCCCATCTGAGCTGGGATGCCGAGCGGGCCCGGCTTCCTGGGCCTGCAGCCAGCGCAGTCACACGCAGCCCAGTGTTCCGAAGGGAAGAAGGGACCCATCCTTAGCATAGTGCCCTGCTATCACAGTCTTGAAATCGTTAGTTATTTTATCTTTGAACTTGTGTTTTGTCTACTGCTGATGTGGATGAGTTTGCCTTAAAAAAAAAAGTACTAGGGAATGGTTTGCAAATTTTGAGAAGAGATGAAATTATTTTCTCAAAGATTTGGGCTGGGGGGGGGGGCGGCATTAGGAACTGAATAGGGCCATAGAGTAAGGTGGTCCAGCAATGTTGGGGCTCCCTTGGGATTTGTGGTCATGAATTTCTCATCATATTTGTGCATTTTTCTCTAGCCACATTCACCTACATAGGTCTAAGTGGGGAGCAGTTGAGGAGTTAAATTTAAGCAGGATTTGAACCTTTATAGGCAAATACAATAAAGAGAGCAAGGAGCACGTGAGAGTCTATGACATCTAAGATGGGTAAGAAGGAAAGTGATTTGACCTCAGGAGAGGTGTAGGTGGTGGACACAGGAATTCAGGCCCCAGTGGGCTTGCAGGATTGTTTCCATTGGTGAAGAGAGTAAGTTGGAAGGCTGGTTAGTGCGTGGTGAGGGGAGGGAGTCCAAGGCACAGTTATTGGTAATGATAAGGGCAGAGATTTGAGGACAGGAATACTGGATTGCTGGGGTGGAGTGGAGAAATAAAATGCATGTGAAGTGATCTAGACACAGAGCCCAGGATGCTGAGGAACAGATACTTGTCAAGCTCCCTAAAGCAGGGGGATGGCAGGACTGGGGGAGAGAAAGGAGGCAAACAAAGCTCTCATGGTAACTGGGAGGAGCAGTTGGTGCTCTCGCCTGATGCTAGACACATCAAAGTTGCTGGCTGTCTGCAGTGGCGGGTAGCCATCCCTCCAAGACCACGTGTCGCAAAGGGTCAGAAATCCCCTCCATGCAGAGAAGTGAAAGAGATTTCCAGTAGGGTGGAGTTGGGAGAGTTGGAAATAAGTGTTCCTTCTTTATCAAAGCATAAGAAGTACATGGAAAGAGGAGAAAAATGAAAGCATTTAAAAATTATTCAATATGTCCTCACTTCATCATGCAGATTAATTCCCTCAAAGATGAGGTCTGCCATAGTTCTAGTCTGAGTAAAGAAACTATAGACAGATCAATTGAGCTCTGCCAGCCTTAACTTGCCTTTTCTCCATATTGTCTTCTATTGAATTGTGCATCGTCAGGTTGAGAGACCACAAGGATCATCAGCAAGATCACTTTAAAGGCAATAGTTTTGATCTGGTCACATCATCGTAGTCTAAATATGAAAGAGAATAAATATTACATACTGTCTTCATTTAGCAAACCAACATTTCTTGAGTCTCCTCTATGTGTAAAGCACTGTGCTAAACAGTGAGGAATGTGAAAATAGACTAATTGCTATTCCTGTCCCTAGGACTTTATAGACTCTAGATTGTGAAATGCTGTCATGGCAATTGGAAGCACTGGTATCTTCCAACAGTTCAACGGGGAGAGAAAAGGAATAACATTTATCTGCTGGATAGATATTATCGTGACCAGTCTCTGATAACATGTTTACCTCATGGGGATGGAGTTCTCTGGCCCCTTGGACGAGGAAGCCAAATTCCACTCCTGCAGTGGAGCATCTTAAAATGGCAGAAAGAGCCACAGTAGTTGGAATCTGGTCAAATGGAACTGAGGTTCCAGAGCCCCAGGGGAGTCTGAGGCGACCACACAGTCAGTCATCAGAACACAAGACAGTGGTGCCATCAGACAGAACTCTGCACTGAACCAGAGGCCAAGTTCCAGTAGCAGTTGGAAGAGGGGACGTCTGGGGCGTGTCACAGTGATCCCATAGACAATTGCTTCCTACATCTTGCCTCTTAAAATTACCTTTCCCAACCTCATAAAAGAATTTAATATTTTTGTAATATAAACCATGTAGTTGCATCCCAAGGCTGTGTTTATATGCATTTGTTTCAGCACTGATATTCAAATTGAAATATTAGGCAAGAATCTATATCTTCTGCTAAGTTACCCACAGGAGCACATCTGCCCAGCTGTTCTGGATCGTTGGCTGCATTACTGTGATCATCTGTATTTTCTGGCTAAAGGTATTTATTTATCTACAGCAGATGCCCATTTTTTGTTATATGGCACAAAAACAGAACCCAATGGGCCATAATATAGAGTCACTAAAACACTAAAATATTGCAGGTTTAGCATATTATTTTTAATTAGCTTCTCTAATAAAATCTCATCTTTAACCTAGGTGCTTAGGGAATAGGATATGTTAAGCTTTAAAAGTTATTTATGGTTTATAAGAAGCGCTTTTGTTCCCTTCTCCAATGTCACTATTAACTGAAATTGGCCATAATTCTCGATGCCATTCTCATTGTAGAATCATAGATTTAGGGCTAGAAAGGACCTTAGAAATGACAATGCTGAATTAAGTGACTTATCAAAATCACACAGCTAGTTAGTGGCAGAAATAGATGTAAAAACATAAAATGTAAGTCCTGATGTAAGAAAAGCCCAAAAATATCCTGTAAGTTAGTTTTTTTTTTCACTGAGTCCCTGATAAGAATACCCTTGTATAAATGACCCTTTCACTAAAAATTAAATAAAGAAATATATTTCAGACTATTTGGTAGCTCTGATTGGTGACAGAAAATGGTAATTTTTCCTTGAATGGATATTTGAAGATATCTTTATGTTCATATTATTATCATTAATTTTAGCCAATGTCAGCATTAATAAAAACAATATGAAAACAAAATTAGCTTTGACAGCAAACAGAAAATCAAGGTTGCTTTGAGTTATACACGACTTCTTGATGCTTTTATCAATTTAAATAAAAGTTCTACAGCTCTGTTTAGGTGACTTTTACAAGGTCATTGCACATAGATGAGTCATCATGCTGCTACTGGAAAATGACTTTAGGAATAAGCCATACGGAGGCTTGAGAGAGGCTTGTTCCTCACTCTGACAGCTATGCAAGTGGAAAGCATGGACTTCAGTCCAAGGAAAGGGATAGCAAGAGCCAAGACATCTCAGCAACTGATGGGATGTTTACCTACAGAAAATGAATCTGTTTATCTCTGTTTACAGTTTTGACCTGATATTATTTATTTGCTTCCTGGTGAAAGAATTTGCCAAAATAATCTTAATTAGTATGACTATGCCACTAGCTACCAGCATCTTGGCTGTTTGTCCAATTTCAACCCTAATGAGGCAGATGTCAAATTTAAACAAAAATCCCTGTAGTGTTTTGCTTTGGAAGTAGAATTTTAATATTCAAGATCAAAAGTCCATTTCAGACCAGAGTATTCATAGATAATAGTTTATTTTGTTACTCAATACATCTCTGGATAATTGATTTTGTTATTTGGTTTGGGAATATTTGATATTAGAAACCCCACGCATCAGATTTTCATTATTGCAGTCCTCATTCCTGGACCATTGACAAGAACTGGATGCTTTAAGATAAGAACAAAAGAGAACAGTTTTGTTCTCATCAAATAGTGCATTACGATTTTAAAGACTGCTGCTCCATACTAAATTATTTTTGGTGAATTTCTTAAAGAGTGAGCCAAAATGAAACTTCAGTTTTTACCTTAGCATTTGATATATATTAATAGAGTCATATGCTTGTCTTTATGTAATAATTACTGAGTTTATGCAAGGTTACAATAAATAGTACTAATAAGATTTTCTCCCATTCTTTATGTGCTCAAAAAGCACATTCTTGTTTGTTGCATCAGCACTATTAGGTAGCTAAGGCAAGATCTTGTCACTCCCACTTCAAAGCTGAGGAAATTGAAGCTATTTGATCTATATCCCAAAACTAGTTTGTACTCCTTCAGAATTTAACTTTATAAAATCTAGATGTTCATTGTTGTATGTGGAGATTTTTACCTATCTGTAAGGCTCTATTTACACAAAACAAATAAACCTGGTTAGTGTTTCATTCTATCTTTATTTTATTTTTAACTTCCTAGTTTTGCCATTCTCTTAAGACTTCCCATACACCATTTAATTTTCAGGAACATCATTTTTACACTTCCAGGAATGACCTCAAGTTTCTGTGCTATTTACCTTTAGCTCCCAGAAAAGAAATGTCATGGTAACAGAGGTTGAATGGGGGCTTCCCACGGAGACAAGCAGCTTACAAAGGACTAAGCAAAAATAAGATCATTGCAAGGACCAGGACCCTCATCATGGCATTGTCATTGTCCTAGAGATGAGAATTAATCCATCATCTATTCATCACTTTCTTGAAATCCCTTCAGGGCACAAACCATAGGCTCTCAGAAGGTTATTGTCAGAAAAGAGCCTGGAAACCATCCACACCTGCATTTTTTTTTTTAAAGAGAGCTCTGAGACAGACACTGAGAGGTGAGAGAACTCAATCAGCATCTCATATTGTATCTTCCCAGAGCTGAGGCTGGTTCATAGGCCACTGACTTCCAGACCTGCAATCTTATCCTAAATAATGATCTGGATCCTCTGAAATGCTTTCATATTTATTTATGAAAAGATTTTGGCTAGGACACCATAGTGATCATGAAAAGTAAGTTTCTTGTACTCGTTCTTTTATGGATGGAAAAACAGAGGCATGAATATTAATATTAAATGATTTAGTTGAAGAGATTCAGCCAGTAAATTGTAGAACTCAGCTATGACAAGTGTTCTTTCCACATGGCATAATACAACTCACCCATTAGTGACTATTGACCATAATCATTACTTAACCTGAGAAAGTCCTTTTATCATGATCATCATCCTGATTCTAATCATCATTCATTCATTATTCATTCAGCAAGCATTTATTATTGATCAACTATGTGCTAGGTATGAATATTCATTAGTTTTGATATCCATTAGTCAAAAAGAAAAATAACTAAAATTAAAGACAGTAGAGTTCCATTACTCAAAGTAGTTTGTGTTCTATAGAGTCTTTATGAAGAGGGACAGGTTCCCGTGAGCCTAGAGAGTGTTGTGACTAGAGAGTCACAACATTTTTGTCAAACAATCAATATATAGCTTCTTTGTTTTTTGTTTTGTTTCTGTTTGAAGACACTGTACTTAACAAATACTGTTGATTCATTAACACTGAACTCACAGCCAATGGCACAGAACGCATGCCTGAAAGAAGCTTATCTGACAGGAATGTTCTCAGCAAAGTGCATCACAGGCTTCTCGTGCTTAGGCACACAGGACAGCACTTCAACACCATGCCTGAGGACCATCGTAAACAACAAAACTATCAACAAAAAGCACAAAAATGTGAAAATTGTAGCACCAAGTAGAGCATAAAAAGTACACTTGTTTACGGTCCGAGACTTGAAATAAAAGGGCGGAACATCACCTTATTCAACCTCAGCTGAAACCTCAGCCAGGAACGACGTACACATGAGGCCCCTTAACTTTTCCTCATTCTGCACATGCACGTGTGTGCCCAGCAATGACCACTAAAGCACCGTGACTATTCATACTGGGGTTACAATAAGCCTTAGTGAATAGGTAAACTCACAAACAAGGAATTCCTGAATAATAAGGATCAGCTGCAACTAACATTAAAGATTAAATTTATTTTAATTATCAATTAAATAATAAATTCAAATGGAAAATACAATTAAAATAAATTTAAAGTAAAAATTCATTACGTATTCACTGGATTAAAATAAAATGAAACCAAATCTGATCCCTGTTCTTAGGGAGCTTCCAATCTAGTCCCAGAGGTAAACAGTAAACATGTAAATGATCATAAAAATATATGGTTTTTAAAAATAACTTGTATGAAGGAAAAGAATAAGGTATAAGGGAACACTATGTGGTGGGGCCCCTATTATCATAAGTGCCCAGAATTTTCTGAAGCTTTCTTTGGCTCCAAATCAGGCAAGAGAAAGTATCCCAATTTGGAGCCAACATCAACTCGGGAAGAACCTGGTGAGCCTTCTCCCGCAGCCTGGCCTCTCTTCCTCGGCACCTGGAGAGAGGATGGAAGAACTCTTCAGCTCGTCCTGAAGGAGTGCTCTGCCGGGGTCCACACACAAGTCCTGGCCCCTCGGATGAGTCAGCCTGCACCTCCAGCTCTGCTCACACTCTACAACACACTCTACTTACCGTAAATGTGCACTGGGGCCATTCACTCTGCAGGACAGGAAAGGAACGAAACAATGTGAAATTCCATATTTTGTATTTATCAACCAAGAGGTGCTGAAATTAATTTTGTGTCCAAACTGAAAGGGATAAGATCTATTCAGGAGTTTTCTGAAAAAACACGTGAGATCCTTATCACAGAAGCAGATGAATACATTTTGGAGTTGGAATGGGCTTTAGGAATATTTTATTCCAGCCACCTCATCTTACAAAGAAAAAAAACTAAAGTATATGTGCTCAAGGTTATAGAGATAATTACTTGCAGGATCTGGATAAGATAGACCAGTTTTAGATAATAAATTCACCTGGAAATGTATTTATACTGTCCCAACCTTAATAAATTTCTAGTGTTCGCTAGAAGTTGAATTGTTAAAGGATATGTATGGTATATTTAAATGTCAATTGAGTGTGTTTTAAAAATTGCATGTGTTTTTTAAATGTCTAATTGCTGATTCATTTCTGACAATAGGTAAGCTGGTACTTTCAATCCACATACCAAAGGCTGATGAGAAATCTTTAATTCAAGCAGAGATTCCTTTACTTCTCTAACCCAATTGCTATAAGCTGTAGAACTTAGAATTCTTTCAGACTTCCTCAAAATCAACTTTAAGCATAACATCAGTAACATCAGTAATATACAATATGATTTTTAAAAAGTGTAGGGTACTGTCTAAAAAGTCCTTTATATGAGCTTTAATAAAAGGATCTATATTTTCCATGGACTGGTTATATATCAAAACTGGTCAAACCAAGAAATAAAGAACTTAAAAATACTTCAAGAATGACAATAAGTAAATTAATAGCCCAACTTAAGCAAATCAAAAGACAAAGAATAAAATGGAGAAAAAAACATTTGCAGCATGTCTCAAATGATTAATGATCCTGATATAAAAATAGCCTCTAGATATGGGGAGAGGGAGACTTAACTTCATAGAAAAATGAGCTAAATATATGAACAGATAGTTCACTAAAAATAAATAAATAAGAATGGCTACCCATACAAAAATATGGTCAACCTTACTAATAAGAGACAATTAAAATTAAAACTATATTGAGGAACCATTTTCACCTTTCAGTTGGGCAAAATTTTGAGTGTAGGGAAATAGATACTTTTGAAAATTGTTGGTGGCAAAGCAAAATAATAAAACCCTTATGGAAGGGAATTTGAGGCTGCCTTTCAAAATTACATATACATTTTCCCTTTGACTAGCAGTATCATTTTTAGGAATCCATTTCAAAGTACTCTAAAAAAAAATACGAAGTGGTATATTTACAAATCTTTTCATTGCAGCCTTTCTACATAGCAAAAAGACTGGAAATGACCAAAATGGCAATCAGTAGGTTTATTAGTTTCCCAGGACTGCTGCAACAAATCTCCACAAACTGGAAGGCTTAAACCAACCAAAATTTATTGTATTCTAGTTTTGAAGGCTGGAAGTCTGAACTCAAAGTGTCAGCAAGGCCATGCTCCCTCTGAAATCTGTAGAGAGGAATCTCTCCTTGCCTCTTCTAGCTTCTGACAATCTGTGGCATTCCTTGACTTGCAGATGCATCACTCCAATCTTTGTCTCTATCTCATCTGCTCTTCTCTTCCCTATGTCCCTCTCTTCTCTTTTTATAAGAACACCAGTCATATTAGATTAGGGCCCACCTAACATAGGAATATAATGCCATTTTAACTTGATAACTTGATTACATCTGGAAAGACCCCATTTCCAAATAAGATCATATTCACAGGTGTCAGAGGTTAGGACTTGAATATGTCTTTTTTTTATGTGAGCAAAATTCAGCCCATAATATAATAGTAAGCAATAGATTGAATAAACTATGGTACAACACAGTGGAAATCTATGCACTTATAAGAATGATTAATATATCTACATACTATTATTGAGTAAACTCTACATTGTTAAAGAAAAAAAACAAGGTGAAAAAAGTGTGCATAGTATGCTACTATTTAATGCCCAGATGTGGTTATATATTTATATTAATTATAAAATAATAATAATAGAAGGTTACCTATATAGGGAGAGTGTAATATGGAGGAGATAAAAAATAGAACTAAAAATTCTATGAATATTAGTTGTTTTGTAGATTTGATTCTAGGACCATGTAAATATTTTACATAATTATAAAACAAAATTAGAACTTAAAATGTAAGCCCTAAACATGAAGAGCAACGTATACAAAAATGAATTTGCACATCTAATTAGTGGAACTGAGATAGGAACTATTCCAAATGACTAGAGCATAATAATTTGAAAGTGTATCCCTAAACACAAAGAGAGTTGTGAAAAATATCTTAAACTGCTTTTCAGCGATCATTGTCAGAGAGGCAGTGTTAGGCCTCTTATGTGTGTCATATATGTAATAAATAAAGGAATTGAGTGACTATTTTGGTGTTATTGAAAACCAAGATTTTTGTTCTGGAAAAAATGTAATATAAGATTGTTCAGGTTAAGCAAAAATCCTGTAATTCTTGCTTTTAATTGGATGTATTAGTATTTAAAATGTTACATATTTTCTAACTCTATCTACAAAAAAGACTGAAATTGACCCACTAGTAATGAAGGCCTAAATTTTGTCTCTAGACACCACTTCCACAACAAAAGAGTCAAGGATATTTTGAAAGATAAATGATACTAGCTCTGAGTTAGGAAATGTACAAGATGAGCTTGGACTATTTTGTCTTAAAAAAAATAAGAAAGCTATCAACGACTACTAGATTTATATCAAAAGGACTCCTGAGCCAACTTTAGTTAAGCCCTCATTGTCTAAAGTTGAGATAACATTAGCATCAGTAAAGAGAATAATTTTAATGGACTAAGAAATATATATTTAAATCTATTAATTCATGATTCTGCTCAAAAATTAAAATAGCACATTGATCACCACCAACTCATTATTTTAAAAATTGGGAAATAAAAAGAAATCAGTATTTATTCACATACAAATTGTATCTCAAGATAACCAAATATTAATAGTTTGATGAGGGGAAGTTTTTATTAATAAATGAAGAAAGTACATAACAATTTTATATCCCTTATTAAACTGGACCTAGGAAATGACTTTCAATGGCTACTAACATTAAAAAAGAAAAACAAGCAGATATTACTCAGTTTCTGATAGAAGTCATCAATACCGTTGTATAAACCAACATTACAAAGTATTGACAAATCTGACTAAACTACTAGACGCCTATCAGTTAATCTGAAAGGAACACGTTAAATGCCACTAAGAGTACGCAATAAAAATCCAGAACATGAGACACACTACAGGAAAACAGCAACCTGTTTTCCTCAACAATCACCAAAAACAAGCAAACGAAATTTCAGGAAAAATGAAACAAGATGAAAGGGAACTTTAAAAGTCTCTTAAGAGACATATTAGCCAATCTCAAGGTATGGAACTTTTTTCTATTCCAATTCAATTAAATTCCAATTCAAATAAACTTTTATAAAGCAACAACAACACTTATATGACAACTGAAGTTTGAACCCTGACTGGGTATTTGGTTTTATTAAGGAATTATTGTTGACTTGGTGGGGTGGTGAGTGAAATGTGATGATGGTGTTGTGGTTATATTGAAAGGGGGGGCTTTTCCCTTTTAGAAACAAACACTGAAATACTTGAAAATGAAATAATATCATGTCTGGGATTTGTTTCAAAATAATCAGGAAGAGGGAAGGAGAAATGGGTGGAGTATAAAAGAAACAAATTGGCCATGAACAGAAAATTTTTGACCGGGGTTATGAGTACATGGGGAATTCATTATGCCATCATGTCCACTTTTGTGTATCTTTGACATTGTTCATAATATATTTTTCTATGTACACTATATATAATATATATCTCATAAATATGAATGTACATGCATTGATACATATTCTAAATATCTCTATTGAAAGTATTTATGTCTTCATACAGGTACACAAGTACATATACATGGTAAGAACAATAAAAATGTACATGTTTTTGGCTGGCCCATTTACTCTATTACTCAACTTATTGCTATTGAATTTGCATAGCATTTTGAGCAGTCACTATCCTGCCCACTGTCAATCATAATCATCAAACTGAACACAATCGCCTTCCCTCTGGGACACTTACTTACACATACAGGAATTCCAAACAATTAGGCAGACAATATAAATGCTAGAGATTCTCAGTTTTCTATTTAATATCTCAGCCCCAATCCCTCCAGATTTCTTGATTCGCAGAACAGTGTAGGTGTGACAAACAGTAATATGTGGACTGTGGGTGTTCTCTTGCTGAATTTGTGCAATGGGGTTAAAATATGTCACCATTGTCACCCAGTTTTTTTGTTGGGCATCGCCAGATGCCTTGTGGGTTTGATGTAATCAAGTGCTGTATTTTTTTACTCTGATCTTTTGCTCACCAGATTAATCTGTTCATCAGTGGTAAAATTCAATAACTCTAAAGTGTGATGATCAGTCTGATAAATCACTCTTTCTCCCCTAGGAATAAGTAATTAAAGATTTGGAGGAGGATCTCATGTAGATGTGGGGCTGTTACTCTAGCGGAAGCCCTGCTATGTGGAAACAGGAGGCCAGAGAAAGAGAAGCTCCACCCCCACCCTTCTCTTCATTGTTTTTCCTTTTTCTCATCATCAAGTTACACTATTTTGTTTTAAGTGCATGTATATGTAACATATATTTACCCATATTTACTTATGCCAAGGCCTTGTGTTGATAAATTTTAGTACAATGGATATATTAATTCCCCTTGACCTATGTATAAAGAATAGATTCCTGTTGTTCTCTGTCTTCCACAGAACTCTCCATTCAGCTTCATTGATTCATTCTAGGTTTCCTCCTTAAATGCTTTAGAATATGGGGTCCCTGGGAAAAAAAGTAAAAGCTTCAGTCATTATGGCTGCCCTCTTTTGACTTTTATTACTTCCTTTCCAAGAGTGTTTAATATTAAAAAACACTTGCTTTTTCTAGTGAGTCTAGTAAGCTGTTGGTGTTAAGAACAACCTACTAAGATTTAAATTTAAAATGAAGTTTTGTACTTTACACAAACCACTAACAATGTACATTCTTTGGGATTAAAATTTTTAAATCGTAGGTTAGGTTACTATTGACACTGATTTTAGCTTATCCCATGTCAAATTATGTTAAACAAAACCTTGGCCAACAACCCCTCCAAACCTACCTGTGTTCATGGGGCCTCCGCATGTAAAATAAAATGGTGAGTAGGAAGTGGTGAGTGGGTCACATTCCCTGAATAGCAAAAACCCTAGGTGGCTCTTCCTCAGCTTAAAATGGTTTCAAATCTTACAATTTCTCATTTCTATTATAACTAAATGCACTAACTGCTTCCCTCAAAGTGTTTCAGATCAAAACTCAATCTACAGCTTGCCCCTCTTATCCACGGCTTTGCTTTCTGTGGTTTCAATTACCCATGGTCAACTGCGGTCTAAAAACTAGCCAAAGGAAACTTCCAGAAATATATAATTTATACATTTTAAATTACACATGAATCTGAATAGTGTGATGAAATTTCACACTATCCTACTCTGTCCCACCCAGGACTTGAGTCCTTCCTTTGTCCAGCAGATCCACACTGCATATGCTCCCCCCCTTCAGTCACTCAGCAGCTCTCTCAGTTATAAGAGTGAGAAAATACAGTATATGTAGGATTCAGTACTAGCCACAGTTTCAGGTATCCTCTGGGGGTCTTAGAACATATACCCCAGGGAGAAGGGTGAATTGTACTTACCAAACTCACTGGGGTCTGACTTCTCCTGTCTTGAAATTGAAGCAGCCCTTAGAGTGAGAACAACTCAGGAATATCTATGGCCAAGGCTTTACCTTGGATGGAACTGTGACCCCACTGAACACTTGACATTGAGATGCCAAGGTATGTAATGATAATAAGTTAAGGCACACTTGTAAAGTCCTGCCAGCTCCTGCATCAGTGAGAAGTAGTACATGGACTGCAAGGGAAGGCTATGGAATGGGATGGTTCTTCTGTTCACCTGTCTGCAAATAGTCAAGATCACCTGCTCCCCTGCAGTGCAGGGAAGACTTTGAATTTCAAAAAAGAGGAGGGCAGGTCATTAGGAGAAGATTCAAAATGACCACAAAGCCTGATATTTGCTGCCAAGGTAGAAGTAGGCAAGCATAAAGCAAAGAGGGTAAGTTCCTCTGCATATCCAGGAGGGTGTTCTCAATGGGAACAGTGTTGGGCAGAATAATGGCCTCCCAAAGATGTCTATGCCCTAATCTCCACCACCTGTAAATATGTTACCTTACATGGCAAAAGCAACTTTGCAGATGTAAATAAGGTTAAGGACCTAGAGATGGAGAGATGATCCTGGATCTCTGGATATCCCTAGTGTAATCACAAGAATTATTAAAAGTGAAGAACCTTTCCCAGCTGTGGTCAGAGGGCAATGTGGCAGGAAAAGAAAGGTCAGAGAAATGCAGTGTGGCCAGATGTAAATATGGAAGAAGGAGGTCAATGAGCCAAAGACTCTCGGTGGCCTCTAGAATATGGAAAAAGCAAGGGAATAGATTCTCCCTGGAGCCTCCAGAAAGGAGCACAGCCCTTGGAAACCTTGATTTTAGTCCAGTGAGACCCATGTCAGACTTCTAGTGAACAGAATTGTAAGATGATAAATTTGCGTTGTTTTAAGCCACTAAATTTGTGGCAATTTGTTACAGCAGCAATTGGAAACTAATACCAGAACACTACTGTTAAAACTGTTGGAGACCATCCTTGCATCTTGTCTTGGCCTCCATCTGTTGCTCCAGACCTCTCTGCTCGCCTTTCTCCAACCCTTATCCTAATCCATCCTCAATGTAGACAAAGTGGTCCATGACCATGTCACACCCTGCTTAAAACCCTTCAGAGGCTCCCTCTCACCTTCAGGAAAAAGTTTAGACTTCTCAGATCTGTCTGCTCTTGACCTCTCCAACTTTATTTCTGGCCACTCATGTTCCTTCCTTACTCAAGGTCAGAGATTCCCAAACTTTCTTGGTTAATAGAGTCCTTAGTATCACAATAGTATTTTCCTAATATTCTTAGGTACAAAATAATGCCTAACAGTTCCCTTTATCACATAATTAGGTCCAGACAACTGAGTGAGTATTTACATCTAACAACTTAGTAAAGAGTGGAGCTGTATAATTACTTCATATAATCTGGGGGAAAACATTGAAATTTTTGCTTAAATAACCACAATTACCAATTAATGAGACGTATGTACCTGTTGGACACCGAACAATTTCTGAGACCTTGAATCAGATTCGACACTGCCACCCTCATCTCCTGCACCACTTTGATTTTCTCATGGCATTTGCTTTTGTCACATCAATATCCCAAAGCTTACCTTCACAAAGATATATCATCAAAGCAATGTATGAAATTGTGAATGACCTCGAGGCAGTAGTTTTGTGATAATGATTGGTTGTACAGCATCACTGCATTTCCCACACAGAATTTAAACATCCTGTGAGTTTGCTACAGTACCCCTGGGTTCCTCCATACATAGTTTGGGGTCAAAAGTTCTAGGTTCCAGCCATACTTACTAAGTGATTTCCTTTGCCCTTGCCCACTATGGGCCTTTCCAAATTTTAGAGCTATTCATCCATTGATTCCACCACTTACAGCATTCACTTTTCCCAACTCCCTTCCTCTATTCCTCTTTTAAGTAAGAGGAAAGTAAGCTCTTTCTTAGGGGTCAGTTTAAATTTTATTTCTTGTCATCTGGGAATCCTTTTTTGCTTTCTTGAAGTTGAAGAGTCCTCCTCTGTGCTTCCTGTCAGAGAACTTATCATACCACATTGCAACTGTCTCTTTCCTTACCTACTCCCCTCATCTGCCACAAGCTCCTTAAAAACTGGGGCTCTCTCATTTGCCTTGTAACCCCAGCATCCAGCACAGTGTGCCTGCACATAGAGAAGCTCAGCAGAAGTCTGTCTTCTAAGTAAAGAGGCTACATTCAGTTCACAGGGCAAGAGGTCTCAGGTTGGATTTCTCCATGAGTAAACCCTAAGATTTTTAAGGATTTGGGTGTAGTTACTGTATTTGAGAGGTGATGCCAAGTATGGGGAGATGAGACAGAGAAGGAAAAGAAGTCAATAAAACGTGCATTATTATACAGGTTATTTTTGTGGGCAAATAAGTCTCAGAACCACTGGGGTGCTCTTGTAGACAAGATAGAACATAACTCAGTGTTACTCAAGCAGAGAGTAAGCCAGCTGAACTGTTTATCCACCCACTCCCATGAGTCAACAGTGGGCTGCTCCCAAGGGGTAGTAACTCTCCCAACTTTCCTGTCTGTCCTGTGCAGGCCTAGTGGTCTCTGGTAGTGGAGAAAAGACTCCTGAAGATTCGCAGGGATTTCCCATTGGAAGCCATCATGTAGGGTGGGTGAAATGGTGAGAACCCACGGAATACCATCTGCTACACAAAAGAACCTTGGATGGAAAAAATGAGAGAGAATAAGACATATTTAATAGAAAATTGATATCACTTTGCCTCTTGTCAAATATCTATATGTTGATTTTTCTTTCATTTAAAAAACTTATTTTTATGCACATGCCCATCTTTCTTGCAAGTACACAGGGCATGCCAGCTTACCTACTGCAGAGAAGTGGTACCCAGATTGATGATTATAGCCAAATTTCTTTATTTGATCTTTCTATAGAGGAACTATCACCCATCCAAGAAGAAGAAAACTGAAGCTGCTTTTATTTTTTTTTTTTTTTGAGACAGAGTCTCACTTTGTTGCCCGGGCTAGAGTGAGTGCCGTGGCGTCAGCCTAGCTCACAGCAACCTCAAACTCCTGGGCTCGAGTGATCCTTCTGCCTCAGCCTCCCGGGTAGCTGGGATTACAGGCATGCGCCACCATGCCCGGCTAATTTTTTTTTTTATATATATATATATCAGTTGGCCAATTAATTTCTTTCTATTTATAGTAGAGACGGGGTCTCGCTCAGGCTGGTTTTGAACTCCTGACCTTGAGCAATCCGCCCGCCTCGGCCTCCCAAGAGCTAGGATTACAGGCGTGAGCCACAGCGCCCGGCCTTGAAGCTGCTTTTAAAGAGAAATTCTGAAGACAAGACAATGAAAGGGGCTTCCTTTTACAAATCTAATTATTAAAAATGTGATAAGGTTAAACTTACCTTCTAACTTGTGGAATGTTAAGGTAGAAAACAAAGACTTTTTTAAAGCTACAGACTTTATAAATGCTTAAAGGCAACTGCTTCCCGGAAATCAAATCAAAAGAATCTTTAACTATAGTACCATAAATAAATATCTAGAAATTTCAGATTAAAAATTAGAAAATGATTCATTCCCTATTTGGGTAACTATTTTGCAGAAAAAAAGAACATCAGCTTAGAATATTTTACAAGCTATCTGCCAATGAATGTAAAGCTATAGAGATATATTTACATAGATATGAAAAAATAGAAGCATGATTAATTAAGGTTCATGGAAATATTTGCCTATTAAAGTCATTTTGTACCTGAATATTCTGCAATTCTGAAATCATTAACTCTTGACTGGGAAGGAGTGGACTTAACAACTAAAACTCAACAAATTTTATCCCTAACCCCTATCTGCAACTCCTTCTGTTAAAGTTAATGCTATAACACCTCTGGCTTGAAATGTTAGTGTTACTATGACATGCCTTTTCCATTGCCTAGCTTTCCTTTTGGACACCAAGTACTATTGATTCTATAGGGTCATTCATATCCACTCCATCTTTTCAAAGTTTGCAAAGCCCTAGTTCAAGCTCTCACTTCTTCTAACCTAGTCTTTTAGAGAAGCCTACTAGTTGCTGTTATACTTTCTCTCTTGTCCCTTGGAATCCCTCCTACACATTGCTGCTGGGTTAATATTCCAGAAAAACAGCTTTAATCATGCCATGCATTTGACCCAAATAATTGATGGCTTCCACAGCATCTAAACCCTAGAGCCCATTAAACCAGGCCATCTCCAGCGTGACCACAGTCTTTGACAGCTCCCTTGATCTGCCTTCCATAAACTCACTTTTCAGACACATCAGAGTTACTTTATAGCCAGACAACACTGTACATCCAAGCAACACACGCCCATCTCCAAATCTTGATCTTGTTGTTTTTGGTCTCCTTCACACAGCAATTGAGGCTCTTAAAAGCTTTCCCAATCTACTTTCTGACTAACTCCCTTCCCCACCATCATAATCCAGACAACATCACAGATTGGATCTGGATAAATCCAATAAAAACCACTCATGATAAAAACATCTCTTATCATTTGATACTTTCATGAAAGCTTTAATTAAAATATGTGGTAAACATGGGATAGATTCTCTTAGATTTCAGGGGAAGGGAAGAAAGAAATTAAAATTTAGAAAAAAAAAATCAAAGACATTTCTCCACTTGGCAGAGAACTGAATCTGGACCCTATATCCCATAATGGCAATGAGTATTTATGTAGAGACAAGCATAATCAAATCCACCCCACAAAATCATTGTAGAACAAGAAAGACTAAATATGCTCTAGTTGATTAGAGAAGAGAAAAGGACATGTTGCCCTGGACTGTCTCAGGACTCTTGCACAGCTTCCTTTGGTGTTGTATTGCAGTCCAGGGAAAAACACCAGCAACAAATCTAGACACCCTAGGTCCCCCTTCTGACTCTATAACTGAGTTTCTGCAGGACCTTGAGGACACCTTTTCTTTCCAATTGGCATATCTTTCTATAGAACAAACAGACCAGCTTTCTCAAGGCCCCTTGTTAATTGCATTATGATTTATGACTTCTACAAAAACTGCATTTTTTATGCAAATACTTTGCATACTATATAGGCCTGAAAGAATGTTTATAGACATGTATATGTTAGAATATTTCCCAGAAATTTTTCCTTAATTTCTCTTTCATAACATTGAGTTTAGGTGATTATAAAATCCCTGAGTTATTCTAGAAGTGAACAGCAAATTGACAATTTCTTCCCAGGCAATCTTTTCCTCTTTCTCACTCCAGCCAGAATCTTTCTCCCATTTTAGTCATGAAGGGCATGAACTTCTTAAACACAAATATATTTAGCAAGGAAAATGGTTTTTAGTTTGCTATTTTTTCTACATTATTAGTTGGCTTTCAACTCCTGTAGTCTCTAAAATCTAACATTGTTAAGCTCTACAATTCCTTATATGTTTTAGCAAATGTGAGGTAATTCAAAGACAGATTTTTTTTTCAGAAGCAGAATTTGTATCTTAAAAGAAATGAAATTGCTAATGCCTCCTTTCAGTCAAAGGACATTTACAACACTGGGTTTCCATCCAGCTATTATTTAACTCCATTCCTATTTTTGCTCTTAATAGTCTTAATTGCTATAAGAGGAAAACAACAGGGATATTTTGGACTGAAACCAATTGACTTAACACTGGAGGTAATTTAGTAACTTTCACTTAACAAACACCTTGCACTTACCACAGTAGCAATATGTATTCTCATAGACATTAACAAGATCTTAAATCCATTGAGTTCCCAGAATGGCATTAATAACACATTTTCTACTAATTGCTATACCTATCTAATTTTCTTTCAGGTAATACAGAGTGTATTTTAGTTTAATTGAATAGGCCCTTGAACTTCTTTTTATCACCAGTCTTCTAAAATATGAAAAGAAAAAAGAAAAGAAAATACCTATTATAGACATCCTAATTTTGAAGTGACTTCTAAACCACTGGCAGGAGATTGCTTCCCAGCTTCATTTGTTTGCACTTTTGAGCAGATTGAGTCTCATTTCTGAAGACTTTGTGGGTTCTGCCTGTGGGCATGCTATGACTCATCTCCCATGGGAAGAGATTTGTGCTCTGTATGGGTAAAAAGATTAAAACTCCTTAATTTCCTTAACAGAATAACAGCACTACTGCCTCACTTTGAGAACATGCACATTTCTTGACAATTAATGATAAAATGCAAAATAGTTGCCCTTCAGTCATTCTCCAGAGTGCTCCTGTCAAAAAAGAATTTCAACTTAATGATATTCAAGAGACACCATTAAGGCAACATCTATGTCAAGTTCTCTCCTTCCAGCAAGTTCTAATAATCAATGCACTTGGACTGCATTTGCTTCAGTCCCTTCAGAACTGCCTCCAGTGCCAACAGACCACCTGTCTCCTCCAAAGATAACTCCCACTATCTTGGGTACCACCACCACATTAGGCACTGCTGCCACTTCTAGCAGATGCTATTGTCCTCTTTTGGCCATTATCAGCTCCCACTGGGTACCAGGCATTCTGTCGGGTATCACTGCAGGTGCCACCACTGAAAAAGCTGATATTTTGAGAATCGAGCACCCAATGGGCCCTCTGTTCTCTAGAATTCACTGGGTGTCAAAATGCTTCATAGATCATCAGGAAAATGGTATTCCAAAGGGGATCTCCCTCTCATTTGCCAAACATGCTCCAACATTTTTCTCAAAGCCAGCAGAAGATTCTACATGGGTGCAAACATGCCACACTGTTGTTTTAAATGTAAACTACCTCAATGAATTTTTTTAGAAGGAGAAGAGCACTGTCATATTAATAAATCCACATATAAGTAAAAGTCCAAATTTTCCTTTGCAGAAGAAATGCAGAAGAGGCTGCTCTGAACTGAAAAGATTCTTATGTGGTATGATCTAAAGGTATCAAAGTATAATTTACAGAAAGTAAAAAAGACTCATATAAATATAAAAGGTACACATGTTCAAAAGCCACTTAATTCAGTAATGAGGAAACTAGTAAGATGACAAAGCTAATTACATAAGCATTTAAGGAACTGGATACATATAAGCATTCTAACAAATGGGAAAAAAAAGGAAGGAAGGAAGGAAGGAAGGAAGGAAGGAAGGAAGGAAGGAAGGAAGGAAGGAAGGAAGGAAGGAAGGAAGGAAGGAAGGAAGGAAGGAAGGAAGGGTTAGAATAAGATTTGTGAATTAAGTAAAAAACTACTTAATGTCCTATAAGGCAATAACACCATAAACTTTGAGGTTATCTTTCCTACTGGACAGAAATACACAACTTAACATGTGTTTTGATGCAAATTAAATGATGAATAACAGGTGGAACACATGCATGCTCCTAGACAATTAGATAATCATCCAGTAAGCTTGTTAAACACGACCCTAGTGACATTGGAAAGCTATCCCTACCCCCACTTGTGACTTATTTTTAAGTTTTGGATAATATTTTCCTAATAATCCCCCATTTTGATCATGAATAATCTGTAAAGACTATTCTTGATTACCCCAAAAAAGGCCAATCTCATATTTTGGCCTGATTATTTACACATGCGGAGCAAGTGGAGTTGATTACTTCCGCAAGCCTCCTTGAGTTTGCTCAGCAAAACTAGAGCTGTTGGGTATTGGGCAGTAATTAGCTTCTGCCTGAAAATTTTTATAAGGAATCTCAGATTTGAGTTTGAAATGCTTCTAATTATTTGCTTTGATGCCTGGGGATATGAAACATAGCCAATAAATTTTCTTCATCTGTTATAAACGTAAATGAATTTCTCCCTCTTCAAAGTTCATAAAATAAGCTAAGGTCCCTAACTTACCAGAAAAATGACCTTTCTTATCAGCTGTGAAGCTAGAACCTTATAAGTCAGGGTTATTTTCCTGGGAGTTTGTAGGCATTAACTTCATATATAAATTCAATCCTTGCACCTTAATGGTGAGCTTGTCACAGCTGATTAAATGAGCGTTACTCTTTAATATGACATGCCAACTATGGAGTTTGTTGCAAAATCAATTTACATCTTGGTAAGTAAAAGGACAGATTCTTACTGAACCTATGCAAATAAATATATTGTCATGAAAAGTAACAAGACCCAATAAAAGGGTTTTTTTGGTTTTTAATTTTTTTCAGAATTCTCAGGAATCAATGAGAATCTAATGCCATGTTTTAAAAAATGTTTCATGGTTACAAAAGCAAAGTCTACTAACTTGAAGATTAGCAATAAATAAAGAAGAAAGGCAAAGTACTTCCTTATCAGAAAATAGAACATGAAAACAATGTCAATAATACCTAAAGAAATAATCACAGTTACTTTCTCTTCATCAGTTCATTCAGTTTTATGTAAACAATTCTTGTTCTGCATGATCTTGGGTCAGCAGTCCATTTTAATGAAGTCATTTCTTCTGAGTAATAAGACTCAATTTGCTGATATGGTCAGAAAACTGTCTAAATAATTTCAGCTTTAAGCACCAAAGTCTTTATGCACATATTTTTTCACCAAAATATCAATGGTTAGGAATATCGGGTGAAGTTCTTTTCACGAGGCTCTGAGAATACCATACTTAATTGAAAAGACAAATTCCAACCTGAAATTTATAGCAGAGCCTTCAGGCAAGCATCAGAGAATTCAGAAAACACCTGTTGAATGAAACTGAAGAGCTGTAATTTATCACAGGAATTAATAACAACAAAATGGAAGAAAATAACGTGCTCTATGTGCAGCTGTCTGTCAGAGTTTTATCAATGTTTTCCATGAGGATAAGAGCATCACAGATAGTGAGGACACTGATAGATACCAGGGCCTTCTAGTTCATTCACTATAGTATACAATCTTTGGAATGTTTATATTAATAATAATTTTATCTCTTCAAAATCAACACAGGGAATGCCAAATTTCTTTTTTGGATTTATATCTCTACCTATGGAGCTGTCTGTAAGAGCTCCAATAGTGTTGAACTAATTAAAAAATGTTGAGCATACCAAACTAATTTAATTATTTTTTTCATCCATCTTTTTATAGGTGAAATAACAAATCCATGAGCCTATTGGAAAATCTGAAATGCAGTTTTAGCTTTAAAGGATATTTGAAAATTTTATTTTTCTAAATTTATAAACTGATCTTAGGAAGGCAAAATCAAAAAGGATTGTGAGAAAATATTTGGTCACGTGCTTATAATAGGTTGGGTGTCTGATGATAGAAAAATGGTTGTAGCTTAGCTATCTGTTAAAATGCCAATACATTGCTAAAGCAAAAACTTATCCAAATGCTTGTTAAAGATGTTAAGGGGTACTTTATTCTGGGGGTGTGGGGGGCATGGTGATAAGTATAGGGACAATTGCAAGGGGACATTGCAGTAAGGGAGAGAGACTGGATGCTTTTTGATGTGCTCTTGCCTATTCTGATTAACTTTACACTCCATTTTGGGACAAATTTGCTCTCTTTTTGAAAAGCAAAAGCTTATCCTTGATAAGCGAAACCAAATCTTATTATTTTGCATACACAGTTGAATGTCTTTAGCATTATTATTCTTTGAATAACCTCATTCCCTAAGCATGCTATGTGTGCGTGTGTATATTATATATATATATGTATATATATATATATTCTTTTCCTTCTTATTTTATGTGATTTTATGTATATGGATGGTTCCTGACTTATAATAGTTCAAATTACAAATTTTCAACTTTACAATGGTGCAAAAGCCATATTGCTTTCAACAGAAATTATACTTCACATTTTAATTTTGATCTTTTCCTGGGCTAGCAATTGAGGTACGATATTCTTTTATGATGCTGAACAGTGGCATTAAGGTGCATCTTCAAGTCAGCCATGCAGTCATGAGGATAAACAACCAATACTCTATAGTGTACTGCATTGCCAGATGATTTTACCCAACTGTAGGGTAATGTGAGTGTCCTGAGTATATTTGAGATAGGCCAGGCTAAGCTATGTTGTTTGGTAGCTTAGCTATCTATTAAAATGACAATAAATTGTTAAAGCAAAAACTTATCCAAATGCCTGTTAAAGATGTTAAAAGGTACTTTATTCAGGGGGGGCCTACAAGTTAGGTGTATCAAACACATTTTCAACTTAGGTATTTTTGACTAATAATGGTTTTATCCATATGTAACCCTACTGTAAGTCAAGGAGCATCTGTATTCAATATTTTAAATTAAATACGGATCCTTATCATCATATCAAACTGAACCCCTATAAAATTAGTATTGATATAATTATATTGATATAAGAATGTAACTATTTATATAAAATGTTTGACAAAAATAGAATGCATAATAATTTTTTTAAATAGAAAAATGTTTAAATGGCGGAGAAAAGTTTGTTAATAGAATTATATATCCTGGGATGGGCCTGTTAATTCCCTGGTGTGACATTAAAAGATATGCTGCCTCATTCTATCTTGTCTTATTTCCAAATTTTAGACTGTTTTTATTAACAAAGGATATTTGTAAAAAGGAAAAAAAATACAAAAAACAAAATCCAATCTATGCTAATATTTCTTGATGTCTTGTTGACCCTGCAAATAGTTAATAAATGTATGTTTTAGCGTATTATGGGGGTACAAGTGTTAAGGTTACATATATTGCCCATGCCTCCCTCCCCTCTCGGGTAAGAGCTTCAAGAGTGTCCATGCCCCAAATGTTGCACATCTTACTCATTGTGGTTGTATATACCCCTCCCCTCCGCCCCTCTCCCACCCTCCCAACACTCAATAAATGTTACTCTTATATGTCCACTTAAGTGTTGATCCGTTAATACCAATTTGCTGGTGAGTACATGTGGTTGTTTTTAAGTTTTAATAAAACCTTTTTAAGTGGGCACTTTATCACCAATTTTAGAGTATATCAAGGCTCAGGTAATTTATTCTGGTCACACAGCTAAGTAAATAGCAAAGTGAAAATTCAGCTCCAGATCTGTTTGACTCTGAAGTCCAGGTTCTGTAAGTTGTTTTTGTTATGGTTTTGTTAAATAAACATCTCCAAATAACTCTAGTTATTTTCCCTCAATTTCAAATGTTCCTAGGAAGGAAAGAAAGGTTTAAGAGATAGTGTTGAAGGCTCCATGTGGTCCAGCAATATTCCATGAAACTAAACATTCTGAGGACATTTATGAACATTTTTGTAAATGAATATGCTGCATATAATGTGCTATTTCTACACATAAGAACAGGTGTTCACATATACATACAAGATAAACTAATTTACATAACTCTGTTCACACAATTCATATTTTTAGCTACTTATTGACTTATATGATTGACTCATGATTATGAGGTATAGTTAAAAATTATTATGATAACAGCTAGAACCACAAGTTCTCTAAAAGAGGTAACTGTTTTTACTTAGTTTTGGATACCTTAATAAGACGCTTGGGACAAAAGGTAGGTTAGTAGAAGACCAGGTATCAAGAGAGACCTAAATGTTGCTATGTTAGAAATAAACAGGAAGTTGGGAGTGAAAACAAAATAAAGAAGAGAAGAAAAAAGACATAAAAAGGACATGAGAAATAAGAGAGAGGAATCTTAACTAACATGGTAGACTATGCAAGGATTTTTTATAACAGGAATATCTAACATACAGTTTTAAGTTACTTTTGTTTGTGGGTCTCAACATCAACCCCTGCTCATTTCTCCTAAATTGTCAGTAAACCCTGCTGCATAAACTTTGGTGTGCTTGTATAGATGTGTGTATGTGTGTGTATTAGCAAAAGAATACAGTGCTATGGTGAAGTGCTCTATAAACTGTTTTAATTCAGAGGAATCTGAGATGATTGTGATAACAGAAGTTCCTAAAAAGTCGAATAATAGAATGGAAATGAAAATCAGTCTATCTAGTCTTTAGAGTCAGGTTGACCCCTGCTAAGACGATGCTATGATCTGAATGTCTGTGTCCTGACCTCCCCCAAATTTACATTGGAACCTAATCCTCAATGTGATAGCATTATAAAGTGGGGCCTTTCTGGGGAGTGATTAGGTCACGGGGGTGGTGCTCCTATGAATGGGATTAGTGCCCTTATAAAGAGGCCTGAGGGAACTTGTTTACTTCGTTCAGCATGGGAAGATGCAGCAAGATGGCACCATCTACAAAATAGAAAGTGAGCTCTCACCAGATGTTGAATCTTCTGGCAGCTTTATCTCAAACTTCCCAGGCTCCAGAATTATAAGCAATAAATTTCTGTTTTTTATAAATTACCCAGTTTAAGGTATTTTATCATAGTAGCCCCATATGGACTTAGGCAGAAAGTTACAAAGAGATTCATGAAAAAGTCAGTATGACAACAGAGAAAAGAATATTGTTGATTTCTTTTCTGGGAGGGTAGATATCTGGTAGTGGGATTGCTGGACAGAATGGTGGCCAAGGGATGATAAATTACTTAATGAGTACAATGTACTTTATTTGGGTGATGTTTACATTAAAAGCCCAGACGTCACCATTGTGCAATGTATTCAAGTAACAAAACTGCACTTGTACCCCTTAAATTCTTGTAAATATGAAAAAAAGAATAATGTTGAATATATGACTGTTGTAGAAACAATAACAAAAATAAATTGGAAGGAACAAAACAGCTTTTCATGTGAATAAAATTAATCTTGCGACTTCATCAGTATTTTTCAATACTTAACCTAACAGTTTGTTTAATTGTGAAGTTTAGCAGATTACTATGCCTGCATGGGTATATTGATGGAGATAGTCTATCAACAACACAGTATAAAAACAACTATAAATTTCACATTCTGCATAAGTATGTGAATATTTTTGATCTGTAACTGAATAATATTTTGAAGAGAATGGGGCTGGGTATAGACTAATGAGGCCATCTGTAGTCCTGGTTTTACTGACTTGACTTCAGTGACTTCAGCCTCTTCTAGAGTCACAACCTGGCCCGTTGTTTATGTCAGTCATTCACTGGAGAAACATAGGTTAGAAAATTACATGAAAACAGCCCCAATCCTGAAAGCTCTCCTCTCACCATACTGAATGACTGTTCTATATAAGCAAGACTGTATGGACAGCACAGTGGTGCTTTGGTATTCCATGCACAACTTCAGTAATGCAATGTGGTACATGGAATATATCCATTTTCATCATATCTCCAGGCCTCCAGAAATTATTTTGCTTAATAATCTATAGGTTTGGCCACCCACTTCCATTAGCCATCACTTGCTAGGTTGAAAAACAAGGACTTTTATTGGATCAGGGTGGAACTTGACAGATATTGCCTGTGTTCTTAAATTTTTTTTTTAATATTTGTGTATTTTTATGTTAAAGCTATAATACTTTATTATTTAGAAGATAACTGTTCTCATTATTTATATGTTTTATGTCTCTTCTGGTAGACACCTTGAATTATGTAAATAGCTCTAAGAATATATTTCCCTGAGGACCACCCAGGATTCTTTTTCTTAATAATCTAACAGTCATAACATGTGACTTAACAGGGGCTTGAATATCTTTGCTCTGAATTATTACTAGCTTTCTGAAAGTGATTTTTTTTTGCTCCTTTTCTTTTTCCCTCTTCTTTTCTTCTTCTCTATCTCATCTATCATTAGGGATAAAAATTAAAACCAGATAACTGCTGGATTCCTTACTGTAGCAGTGGCAAGACAAAAACAGAGTGCTATTGTTCTTCCATTTAAAACTACAACTATTTTCAGCTCTAATTATGAAAGTCTTTCTTTGGAAAGTCTATGACTTATTTTAAGTAGTACTTTTTTTCATCTACCCTTCTTTTTTGTCAGAAAGAAGCAGTGGGTGACTGAGGCATCCTCTAATAGCTGCTTCCTTGCCATTGCAATCTCATCTCTCAATGACACATAGGAACCCGTGTTCAAATTATCCAGCCCACACAAACCCACCATATCAGAATCTGGGTGTGGTTTCTATACCTTACTTTCAAAAATACCACTTTTTCAAAAGTTGCAAACTTCCTAGGGAATAACTTTGTTATTCTAGAATCAAAAGAAGTCTGATGCAAACATGGAATTTCTGTGAACAGAGGTGTGTCTTTCTTTGGTAACTCAAAAGATGCCCTTTTCAGTAGTGTGCTAGGACAGTGGCTCCCAAATTTTTGGTGCCAGGGATTGGTTTCTTGGAAGACAATTGTTTCCATGGACCAGCGTGGGGAGGTTGGGGGAGTAGAGGTGGGAAGAACTCAGGCGGTGATGCCAGAGATAGGGAGTGGCTATAAATACAGATGAAGTTTTGCTCCTTCACCCACCCATCACCTCCTGCTGTGAACCCCTTTCTCTACTCCCTTCCTAAGTTTCGTGGAAGACAATTTTTCCATGGAAAGGGGAGGTAGGAAGCAGGTGCAGCAGAGCTCTGTGGCCCAGTGCCTAAAGGGCCACAGACCTGTAACAGACCACAGCCCGGGGATTGGAGACCACAGTATTGGCACATATTTAATTATCAGCTCTTGGAGGGGAAAAACAACCTGATTTGTAGCATCTGCTGATTTCTATGGTCTAATTTCTGCCACCATGGCTGATTTTAAAGCACCAACACTATGTCACTGAACATGGAATTGGGAATAGATGTGCGGTAGCCCACTTTTATATTTCTACCTTACAGATACAGTAGATGTAAATAATCTCAAGATCATAGATAATAGTAAAAATAATTAGAAAAATGATGAGTTTTAGTACTTATTACTTTTATTTCTAAGGTAACTCATTTAATTATAAGCTTATATAATTCAATATTTAATAATGAAAATGTTTAAACATTGACTCACAACATTCTTGAAACATTAATACTTGGTTCTTGCAAGCTGGTACCAGCCAGGTCAGCACACTGCTGATCCTGTCCCTCTCTTGCATTGACTGTTTCTTCTCAACCCTCAGGGCTTTAGAGTGAGGGGGAAGATAAGGAAACAAATATTTATTGGGCATTAATGTGCTGGAAGCACTGTGCTTAGTAATATACATATCTTAACAAAAATAGAATACTACTTTTTGTGCACTTACTGTTGGCCAGGTCCAACACTAGGCATTTTATACATTTTACACTTAAAACAAATCCATGAAGTAGGCATTACTATGTTTTTTACTGATGAGGAACCTGAGACCCATAGAGGGAAAGAAACTTTCCCAAGGCTATACCATCTAGTCAGTGAGAAAGTCAGCATTAATATTCAGCTACATTAGACTTTACATTTTCATCTTGTTATTTATCCTTATGGTAACTTTGTGGGGAACATTTCACTCTTGCTTTTTATACACAGTGGAAACTGGGATTGAAAAACACTAAGGAATATTTTCAAGCACACATAGATTATAGTTGTGGAACACTGTCCACTTTCAAAGTCTATCTCCTGTCTACCACAATATGTTCTCTGTCTCAACTTCAATGTGCTCCTTTTGCTAAGCATGAAAGTTAGTTACTGAGCTACATTTTAGTTTTGGAATTAAGGTGTTATCTCCTCAATGGAAGCATTTGTAGGCCAAAGGAGAGGGCAATGCTCAAGACAACACCATAGATCCATAACCATAAAATGTCAAACAACAGCCATCAGCCAGAAGAGATTATATTTTTGATATCTTGGGCCTCTTATATTTTATACACAATATTCTTTATTCTATAATACTCACTGAAAAACAGGCACTACTCAATATTTGAAACAAAGATTTGAACCTATTGCTTGCTTAAATAAGTGAGTGGTGTATTTGAAATTCTTAGCCTTTCTGAGCAAAAGAGAGGCTCGATCTTTTCTCTGTTTGACTTCAGTCTGTCTTACTGAAGACTGGCCTCAGTGTGTAGGAAGATGACTAACAATAGCCCCAATTTCATGCCCATCTAGTAAGTAATTCAAGAAGGAGTAATACTTTTTCTATTTCCATAAATAAAGAACTTAATAGCAAGTCTCTTTGATTGCTTGGTTTAAATAACACATCCCTTGCTGAACCAATCCCACCCAGAGTGTGGAGGAATAAAATATTATAGTGGTCACTCCCCTAACTGTGTGATGGAGGCTGAGAAGCTGGTTTCTGGGAGTGGGCAGGGAGGGTCAAGCGGCACGATATTAAAAAAAAAAAAAAGTAATGGGAAGGTTTTCTACTAGCCCAAAACAATAACTATAAGAGTCAACTATAATAAATTGTATACATTTAATTCTTTCTACATATTAATGTTTAGTGCCTGGTAAGCTGATTACTGGTCAAGCAGGACCCCTTTTTGATACTGATAAGGTTTTTACAACAGAAAGAATACAAGTATTAGAACTGATTGTATGATATGAAGACTACTCTATCAGTATATATTTCTTCCTGGATTGTCATGATATGAAGTCACAGATAGTGAATTCATTAATGAGTTAACAAACAGGGGCACCTTTGCAGAAGCCCCTTGCTAACGTCCACTGGTTGCCTGATAGCAGTGTTTTACTCCTATGTGTCTCCACATGGGAGGGATAATTCTGGATGTGAGGAGTGGCCTCTGATTCTGGACTGGCAAGCTTAAAATATTTCAAGCACTTTCCATAAGTTCCTCATGATCCACTGAACAGAGACCAGTAGATTAAATTGGACACTTACGATGAAAGAACCCTTTCACTTAAAGATCCATCAATGTCAAAGAATGAGACAAATGTTTCCTAGGAATGTAGGAAGGATCAATGGCAAAATAAATATATTTTAATTACATTTGTCACATGGGTAAGATGTAAAATGTAGGTATGCAACTTATTGATGATGTAAAAATGAACCACAATGTGTAAACCCATTCCACTCCTGCAATTAGCAGTATCAGGTATGACTGCATCTCCTTCACAGCAACTTCAATAGCTTCCTTGTTTACATAGTAACCAGATTTCTGATAAAGTATGCAGAGAGTGTAGAAGACAACACTAGGAAGAAGAGCACAAAACAAGAAAACAGTCCTTTTCAGCGAATAGGGCAAGCCAAGCCTTTGTTGCAAGGGTGTTATAGCTCTCCCTTTTGCAGACCTCCCAGGGAATAAAGATGGCAGAAATAGTGTAATTCACACTTAGCTCAGAGAACCTACAAGGGCATTTTCATACTGTAATATATATACTAAAAATATAAATAGAAATGTAAAAATTGAAATACTTTATAGAGTATATTAGTCCTCTATTTCCATCTGTTCCATTGTTATTTTCCCCTCTCCTGTTGCTTCCAAAATTATAAGAAAAATGTAAGCAGAAAAATACCATGTAGGCTGTAAACCTAGCACCTTCAGAGGGCTCCAGCTTTCAGAGGGAGAGATCACCACCTCCAGGTACTTTCCAGTTGTGTCCATATCCACTGGGAAAGATGGTATGCACATCAGGAGTCAAGATTTCCAATTTTTGTTTGGCCTATCAGGTGGATGTGCAGAAGATGTTGAAGAGGAAGAGGTCACATTTCTGTGATTCCTGCTCTTCTTACCATTGAGCATAGTCATGGCGGAGCTGGGATTTGCTGCAACAATATTAGCTGAGGTTAAAGTGAGGAGTCTCTAGTTTCATGAATGTCAAGAGAAGGGCAGGGTATAGGCAACTATTTTATTTTATTTTGTATTTTAGATTTAATTTAATTTAATTTGGCAGTGCAGACCTGAAAGATTTAGTAAGGATTTAGATGTGTCAACAGCTTTCTGCTACCTGGCTTTCAGCTAAAGTAATATAATTCTGTAGTCAAACTTTCCATGTCAGTTTCATTCTTCCTGATACTTCACACCTCAACTGTAGCAAGGTTGCACTAACCCTGGGTTGGAAGTTAAGAAGTGTGTCTTGAGAGTAATTCCTGAGACAAGTCTAGAACTAACTCCTCTAGACCTGCTGTATTGTCAGGTTTCTCGAAACAGAGCAATAGGGTATGTGTGTACATAGGAAGAGAAAGAAAGAAAGATTTATTTTAAGTAATTGGCTAACATGATTGTGAAGGCTGGCAAGCCCAAAATCTGTAAGGCAGGCCAGCAGGCTAGAGACTTAAGGAAGATTTTGATGTTGTAGTTCAAGTATGACTCTGAAGGCCATCTGCTGGCAGAATTCTTTCTTCTTCAGAGGACCTGTCTTTTACTCTTAAGGCCTTCAACTGTTTAGATGAGGCCTACCAAATCATGAAGGGTTATCTGCTTTATTCAAAGTCTGATGGTTTAAATATTAATCTCATCTAAAAAAATACTTTCACAGAAACATCTAGATTGAGGTTTAACCAAATATCTGGGTATGATGGCTCAGTCAACTTGACACATAAAATCACACCTTACAATAATATTTTTAGTGTCCAATCCCCATTGTCAAATCACTTTTGTTTAAAATAGCTAGTAGTACCTTTTATCTGCAATGAAATCCTGACTAATGCAGTATTAGGTATCAAAAATGGCCATATGCAATAGATCTTTAAAGATAAGAATCTGGGGTTGATTACTTTGTCTGTTTGAGTTTGGGGGCCGTGAGGTCTAATTACCACATTATAGGATACTAGTAGCCTTCTGTCTTAGTCAGCTGGGGCTACTATGCAAATATATCCAGTGGTCTAAAAAGCAAACATTTTATTTCTCATAGTACTAGAGACTGGTGAGTCCGAGATCAAGGTACCAGCAGATCAAGGTACCAGCAGATGTGAGAGTTCTCTTCCTCACTTGCAGGTGGTTACCTTCTTGCTATATCCTCATGTGGCAGAGAGACAGAGAGATCATCTCTCCCTCTCTCTCATGCCTGTTCTTACAAGAACACTAGTCCCATTCATGAGGGCTCCACCCTCATGACCTAATTACCTCACCAAAGCCTCACCTCTGAATACCATGACATTGGGGATTAAGCCTTCAACATTTTGAATTTTGGGGAGATGTAAGCATTCAGTCCATAGCATTCTGCCCCTGACCTCCTATAATTCATGTCTTATTCACATGCAAAATGCATTTATTCCATCACAATAGCCCTGAAAGTCTTAACTCATTCTGGTATCAATTCTAAAGTCTGAAGTCCAAGTCTCATCTGAATCAGATATGGATGAGACTCAGGGTATAATTCATTCTAGAAAAGTATATTTCCTAAGTTGAAATGGTAATATTTGGAAGGCTTTGAATCACTCAAAGTACTCTAAATCCCAACCACCATTGAATGTCCCTTGTAATCAGGGGCATCTTCTATTTTCCTGTTTTATGAGTTCTGACTAGCTTGAAGATACTGTAATGCTTTCTTCCTTGCAATAGAGTGTCAAATCTTCTCTTCTCCTAATCCTGTCATCTTCAATTGCTTTCATACTTATAATCAGAATCACACCTCAGCATGTCTCAGTTGGTCACAAAAAATGTTTAACCCAAAGGAAGAACACTTAAATACAAAAAATTATAAAAGATTTGTTAAAGGCATGCCAGCAAATATCTGGTGAATCTTTGCGAAAATGGATTCTGAGAGTGATATAGGGAAAAGGAGAAATACAACTTTATATTTGGATGAATTTTTAGATATACATGAATTTCTCAGAAATTCTGGATTCAATATATTGGCTCAAAAATCTGGATACAGTTCTAATTTTTCTGCTCAAATGATTAATTAAAACTTTATCTCAAAGGTAGTATGTTAGTCCATTCAGGATGCTATAACAAAATATCATAGACTGGGCAGCTTATAAACAAAAGAAATTTACATCTTATAGTTCTGGAGTCTGGGAAGTCCAAGATCAAGGTGCCAGCAGACTCACTGTCTGGTGAAAGCCCATTTACTGGTTCATAGATGGCACCTTCTCACTGTGTCCTCACATGATGGAAAGGCAAAGGACTTCTCCCACACCTCTCTTATAAGAGCATCAATCCCATTTATGAAGACCCTGCCTCTATGTTCTGATTAACTCCCAAAAGCCCACCTCCGAATATCATCACCTTGGTGGGTGAGGATTTCACTGTATGCATTTGGGGAGACGTAAACATTCAGATCATAGCAGGTGGCCTATATAGAATAGGGTTGAAATGTCAGAAATTTCTTGGTAAAATTTAGAAACAGGTATCTAAAGACTTCTGAAAATAGGGATATTGATTTCAAATTAATATATCACAATATCTCCTAACTTTGTCCTCTGAAGAAACTCACTCCACCAAGGCATTGAGAAGTACATTGGTAATGGAAGGAACAGATCCAGTGATTGTCACATGAAGCCCAAGAATGAAGGTGAAAGGTACTACAAATGGAATGAAACATCATAATTCAATGATAATGATGATTTCCTGAATGAGAACAGGAAGTGTCACTACACCTCCAGAGGTAGGGTGAGTTTGGTGAGCAGGGACAGAGAGGCCATCAGGATGGTTTGAGCTACAGGAATCTGGAGAGTGGCTATTTAATTGAATATTCCTGGGACAGATATAGATAGATAGCCCACTATGGCTCTACTTATCTGTATAACTGAAGCAAACAAACAGAAACTTCAGATAAACAATAAAAATATCACTGAAATCACTAAGATGGGAGATCTTGGCCTCTCGGCCACTGCCCAGACCTAAATCAGTTTGCAGTCCAAGAGCTTCTGAAGTGAATGAGAAGCTGAGTGTCTTTGTGGGATGATACTGCAATGATTTCTAAAGTATGAACTACAAATTTTCCTCCTAGTCTTCCCTGAAGGGACTGTATTTACAAAGGTGATTGTACATTGGAGAAAAGAAAATCCTCAAACCTTTTGGAGATTATCACGCATTAACTCTGATTCTGGAGGACCCAGCATGTCATTATAGTCTGTTTGTTAAGGGAGGCCTTACATGGGTCAGATTGTAAGTGGAATGTATCTTCCAATAATACATTCTTCCTAGAGATCCATTACCAAAATACATGGGTCAGAGAAATAAGGTCTGAGAAATTGGAAGGGATGCCTGTCCCTGCTATATCCAATGACCCACTGATAAAATGTTTCTATCACTCTGGCTTTTGGCTGTGTGGATTTGGATGTTTCAGTATTCAAGAGACCAGGACATGCAATGATAGTTACATTGAATGGAAGATTGAAATAACCACCTGTCAATTTTAAGCCCTTATGCCACCAAAAAAGGGAGCATAAAAGTCAGTTATTTGTTGGCTGAAGTGTGTGGTTCTGATTATTAAAGGGAGATGGTGTTGCTGCTAAACAACCCATAGAATCCTCTTAGGCACCTCTGATACTGTCATGTGCTGAGGTCAAAGATGATGGAAAACTACACCAATCTGACACAGCAGAGTCAATAAAAGCTAAGATACCTTACAAATGAAGGCTTCAGTGACCTCACTAGGGATACACTAGGAATGTAAAAATACTTCCCAGATGTAGGAAATATGGTGTAGATAGTGATTAAGGAAATTAAAAATGTCATCTTCTGCCTTGTAGACATAAATACAGTACTAGCTACCCACATTTATACGTGTATGTATTGGTATATATAATACCAATGTTTCCTTCTTCCTTTACCTTTCTATCTCATACAGGTTTTTTTGTAGGTAGCTAATTTCACAATTTACCCTAAGTTACAGGATATCGAGAGGATAGTGATAGGAAAAGAACTAAAATTTGCTACTATTATAACTTAAAGGGAAGAGGCTGACCTTCTCTTTTGAAGTACTTGCAGCTTCATGTTGTTTTATACAATACTGTCACCCCTCCATACCTATGTGTTTCACACCCATGGATTTAGCCAACTATGGGTCAAAAATATTCTTTAAAAGTAAGTAAAAAAATAAGAATATAACAATAAAATTATATAAATTAAAATACAGTGTAACAACTATTTACATAGCATTTACATTGCATTAGGTATTATAAGTAATCTAGAGATGATTTAAAGTATAAGGGAGGATGTGTATATATTATATGCAAATACTATACCTTTACATGGAAGGCTGTGGTTCCCAACACCTAGGCTATAGAATGGTATCAGTCTGTGGCTTCTTAGGGACCAGGCCACAGAGCTCTGCTGCCCCCACACCACCCCTGCCTCCTTCTGTGGAAAAATTGTCTCCCATGAAACTTAGGAAGGGGGATGGTACACAGCGGAAGGTGAATGGCAGGCTAGCAAGGGAAGCTTCATCTGTATTTACAGCTGCTCCCCATCACTTGCAAGACCCCTTGATTTCTGTCTCCCATCCCCCACAATCCCTCATCTGTGGAAAAATTGTCTTCCATGAAACTGGTCCCTGCTGCCAAAAATGTTGGGGATCACTGATAAGGGACTTGAGTGTCTGTCACTTGGATATTCTCAGGGGTCCTGGAAACAGCCCTCTTGAATACTGAGGAATTACTGTAGTTGGCTTTAAATAATACATGCAGAAGTGTATTTGTTGTTATTGTTTATGTTTGGAAGCTTAAGGAAGGATGTATATGGTAGACTTGCACTAAACATCCTATTAATCTACCTTCTAATGTACTGTCCTATAATTCAAAGCCTAAAAGTTTAAACATTTTATTTCCCAGACTCTCTTGCAGCTAGATTTTGAAATGTGATTTAGGTTCTACTAATTATTTGACCTCTCAGGATATTTGAAAATGGAAATAAGAGAAAGCTATACTTTTGAGGTTTCTGTTGTAGAGGCTCTGACTTTTTCAAATAAGATGTTAGTTGAATTCCCACTGTCAAGAAACAGGCTTCATTAGTGTTAGAGATGAGCAGCCTCTTTTTTCCCAGTGTAGACCTTACAGTTGTCACATGACTCCAAAGACAACAGTTGTGTCAGTAGCCTCTTGGTATCTGGGCCACAGCTAAAGTGATGTTTTTAAACTTTAACATTCCCTAATTAGCTTCTTAATTTTCCCCTCCCTGGTTTTGCTGAGATTGTTCCATTCTCAGAACCACAACCTAAAGCACATTTTTAGCCCTTCCAGTGCTTCTGTAAGCAACTAATTTCATGTATGGACTTTCAACCTAAAAATCTCCAGTTAAACTCTAACTGAATTCTTAATTGACTCTCAATTGCTAAATTAATTTATGAACAACTGGCATTATTCTCTGTTTTTCTTTTTAACATAAACTACTTTAACCAAAGAGGATAAATCCTACACTATAGTAGGCACATACTCATGGCTGCCATCCTTTGTTAAACTAGATGAGGTGGTACTCAGAAAGGGATTGTCCGTGTTCCATAGTACCCCTTCTGGGTTCTCAGGAAAGCTCCCTGAGTGCTCCCAGATAATTAGGAAAAGGATAACATCCAGTAAAGTCTAACTGGTAGACTTTCAGGTAGAAAGATCACAGTTGAATTCCCTCAATCCAAAAGCAGCACATACACACACAGGAGTGTACATACACAGACATACACACACACACACACACACACACACACACAGAGGGTAGGTAAAGATCCCCTTTTCTGTCCCAGAGAAACTCTTTCACCCTCTCTACTCATATAACTAAAACTCAAGACAAGCTCATTTCTTGAAAGCTTTCCAAATACAAATTGAAATTGTGGCTAAAAGGGCCAAACTATAGACCACATGTTCCCTTTCCACGAAAGAAATCTTTGTAGAATGCAAACAGACCAAGGACTTTGAGAATCAGAGAATCTCCAAGATTATTAGATATTCCACATGTTTTTGTTTTCATCAACAAATTCCTGGATACATAAACCAAGCACAAAGCTGAAATTAGGTGAGATTAAGAGTGGCTACTGCTCCTTCAAGAAAGATGCTTATACACCTGTACAGAACGTGTGAAAGGGGAGGGTGGGCCTCTTGTGGATTGATTTGGTGAGCCAGCTGCTTCCCATTCTGTCCCTATCTCTTTGTGCTATTTAAGCTGAACCAGACTTCCTTGACTCACAATAACGTTTGCAAGGAAGTGATCATTTTGGTGCCAGATTTTAATACTTCTTTTCCATATGGTAAAATTTTGCATACTTAATGGACTCCAAATTATTCTCTAGATTTTTTTTGTAGGAACTTAGAGTAAACAAAGTGGAAATACTCAGGGAAAAATTAATTTAAAAATACTAAAATGAAGAGATTAGGGCAAGACAGTGCTAATGAGATTTTTCCAGTGCTCTTGAGAGTGCTTTTTGTGCTGAGGAAAGAACATTCAGAGGTTTACTCTTGCTTGAAACATAAATATTTAACTTATTAAAGTTTTAGATTTAAAAATCTAGTTATTTCTTAAGCTTTTAACCATAGCCTCCAAATGTTGTTACTATATGTCTAGCAAATTTTTAAAAATCCATTTGTTGTAAGTTTTTCCATTTCAATACTTAGTTCAAAATTCTAAAACTGTATTTTATATTTCATTTCCAAGTGCTTCTCTTCTATGAAATAAACAAAATCCCCTTGAAAATTAAATTATGCTTACAAATATAGCCAACTTAAAAGTATTGCAGATCTCAGTAGTTTTTACATTTCAAAATAGTACATAAAATAAGAAAGATTTCCTCTTAAGACTTGTGATTACAAATCTTAATTAATAGCTCAATGATGGATTTTAACTTTTTTTTTTTAATTATTTTTTTTTATTTTGGCATATTATGGGGGTACAGATTTTAAGCTTTCAATAAATGCCCATTTCCCCCCTCCCCCCAAAAGTCTGAGTCTCCATCATGACCATCTCCCAGATGGTGCACATCTCACTCACTATGTATGTATATACCCGCCCCCCTCCCCCCTCCCACCTGCCCAATACCCTATTACTGTAGCACCTATGTGTCCACTTAGGTGCTACTCAGTTAATACCAGTTTGCTGGAGAATATATCTGGTGCTTGTTTTTCCAATCTTGGGATACTTCACTTAGTAGTATGGGTTCCAGCTCTAACCAGGAAAATATAAGGTGTGCTATATCACCATTGTTTCTTAGAGCTGAATAGTACTCCATGGTGTACATATACCACATTTTATTAATCCATTCTTTGATTGATGGGCACTTGGGCTGTTTCCATAGCCTTGCAATTATGAATTGTGCTGCTATAAACATTTGAGTGCAGGTGTCTTTTTTGTAGAGTGTCACTGGATCATTTGGGTAGATGCCCAGCAATGGGATTGCTGGATCAAATGGTAGATTCACTTGTATCGCTTTAAGATATCTCCATATTGCTTTCCACAGAGGTTGAACTAGTTTGCAGTCCCACCAGCAGTGTAGGAGTGTTCCTCTCTCTCCGCAACCACGCCAGCATTTATTGTTTGGAGATTTTTTGATAAAGGCCATTCTCACTGGGGTTAAGTGATATCTCATTGTGGTTTTGATTTGCATTTCCCTGATGATTAGAGATGTTGAGCATTTCTTCATATGTTTGTTGGCCATTCTTCTGTCTTCTTTAGAAAAATTTCTGTTCAAGTCCTTTGCCCACTTTAATTTACAACACTGTCAGTCTGTTGGGGAAAAATTCTGTTTAAAACTATTTTAAGTTATTAAAATTTCAAATATTCTCTTATTTCTTTTTAAAACAAAAGTATTTACAATGTGGTCTGGATTCTCTTAAACTTTTTTATATTCAGTCTTAAATCTTCATGAGAGTGAAAGATATTTCTGTGGAAGAAAATTATCATCCAAGTTAACTGGGATTACTCTGCACCAATGGCTAAAACCAATGGCTAAGATCTTGGGGATGTCCAGGCTAATTCTTCCTTTAATCACTGAGGAAATTAGTATAATGTTAGGAGTTGTCTCCTCAGCACACTTTAGGGGATTATCAACCAGAGAGTTGATCTGGGACACTTCCTGGAATCTTGTTGACAGACAGCCCTAAACAACTTAATAGTTACTATGTATGGACTCCATGATTTCCAGGTGAAGTGGTGGAGTTGGTACATGGTCCACTTCCCTGTATGCAGGAAGTTAAATACATCATTTAACTCTGTTATCAACTCAAACACCAATCCAGGCTTACTACATATATTTCTTTGGGACATACGGTGTGTAAATGTCTAACAATGAAGACCCTTGAGCGTGATGGGATTTTTAATTCTCATGAACCAGTTTCTTTAGTGTCATATGGATAGCATTCTCCAACAACACAAACCTATTCTGATATATTTCTGGCCCTCTCCTTGTCTTTTGGACAAGTCCAGTTTCTCCTTACTGACATAATTTGTGTGTATAAAAAGTAGGCATCTCTACTTGTCACCAATCTCACAGTATTATTAGAATTAATGAATAATGTCCCAGACAGTTCCTATCAAGAGAATTCCATCCAAGAATAACATGCTGTGAGCTAAGCTCACAAGCTCTTGTGAGAGGCTCAAGTCTAATGCTAAGGACAATGGACAGTGGCTGTGAGTGAACTTGGAAAGGTCTCTTAACTTTCTGTCTTCTTTTAACCTGAGGATCACCCTACCTGCTTCACAGGAATGTGAAAATGATTAGAAGATAGAATAAATGTGTGTAGACTTGCAGTATGTGAAGAGTTCTACTAATGTGTGCTCTATATTACTACAAAATTATGAATTTCTATGTTCTGCACCAATACAACTAGCCCCTGACTTCCCACAACATTGATCCCAAAGCTATGAATGGGTCTGGAAAAATGTATTCAGGCCTCTAGATTGTGATACCAGAAAGATAAATCCTACACTAGCACATTTCACCAGTCTGCTCCTCTCAATTCACTATGTCTCTAACAGCTTGAAAAAAAGAGAATTCTAATGCATACATAATTGTACCTATGATTCATATTTCTTTCCTCTGGATTAAAAGACTGTCGCAATTTCACAGCTCTTAAGTTAAACTTGTGAACAACTATCTCAGTTAGCATCCTGTTTTTCCCCCAAAGCTGCTCATTTATGCTTATTTTCTACCCTGATCCCTCATCCAAATCAAGGTTTCAGAGAAAAGATCACAAGGAAAATGAGAAATACTAATCAAAATTTAAAGCCAATAGGATCTAGAAGCAATTTCTAAAAAGATTGTCTTGGACCAAAAAAAAAAGGACACTTAAGAACTAAAAAATGGAAATGAACAAGAATAACAAAGGCTAATGATGGGTCAATTTAAAACAAATTTGAAAGAGGCACAAAAAGAGCTGTGCTGAGTTAGAGAAGTCAATGGACAAGAATTTAGGGTGAAGCTTGACCGTATTGCTGTGGCACATCTTGAGAAAACAAATACAAAATCTGTAACTTTATGAATTTATGCTTTGGTTGGGTTTTATATCTTTGATAACAGCAGCACTTGAATATTCCACTAGGAAATCACATTCCCTGAAACAAAATGATACAATTAAAATCCTGATGGCTCAGTTATATCATGAAGTGGAGACTTTTAGATATCGTCTCCCTCTCTCCTTACATTGGTGTGGTAAACAAGCTTCACAGTCTGAATTAAGTCTAAATGGAAAGGGTGATAGAATTCCTAAATTCTAATTTCAGCTTTATTACTCATGTCCATGAAATTGAACTCAATTTTTACTAAAATGTAGAAAAAATAAACTGTATACCTAAAAATGATCATCTTTCAAATTAACTATAATCAAGAAACAACTCAAAATTTTAAAATATGAACACACAAGTATCTCAAAGTTTATAGGATGCATGTTATTAGTGTTTCAGGATTGTGGCAGAAAATCCAGGGGTTAAAATGTGCCATACACTGGCTATGAATCTCAATGTGTTATTTTAAAATAACAGAAATAAGAATGATACATTATTTGTTCATTTAAGTTATTATTTAGGACTTAACACATTTTTCTTGGTCTATTTGGAGTCTTACAACTTAGACACACATGTAGAAAACTGATTAATAGCCCAAGGATGGAAAGAAGTAAAAACAATAAAAGGATTAGAAGACAGGGCCTCTGAGTAAATATTTAAGAAATGTGGTTATTTAACTTGGACACAAAAAAAACTGTCTTCATTTATTTGAATGAAGAAGAATGACTATTGGGTTCCATTTCCTCAAGCCTGCTAAAGAGGAAATAAGAAGAAAAAAGGTTAGTTGCAAGAAGAACTGTCTGCACATAAACGTTCTTAAACACCAAATGAGATTACCACAGGAAGGTGTGGGCTAGCTTTACCAAGGACCTCTACTTTCAGGAAGGAAACTATCTATCAGGGAGTTTATCATATAAAGCCAAGCTATGTTTTTCCTGAAAAGTTTTTCTAACTTTATCTATCCTTGAGAAAAATATTTCTCTTTTGTAGGAAAATGCTCCTGTATCATGCTTCTCCCACTCCTTAACAGCACTCCTAAGAAGCTGCTTCATGTTCAAGTATTAATAATTTGTGTGGCATATTATGATTAATGTTTCATTAGTCACTAAATAGTCTCAATATTCGCTCTCAGGGATGGATAAGTACTAGGATGAGTCAAAGTCAAACTGTTTTTCTTGAAAGGATGTTCAATAAATGCAATAATTCATTTCAACATGTGGTGAGGCTTTGATTTGCATTTCTAGAATCCAACTATTACAAGGAAACCATCTTGTCTCTTGAATAATCCTTACTGAGATAGACATTTTCAAAGGACACAGGAGTAAGTTCAAAAGAAGAAAGGTTGGCAGCATAATTCTAGCTGTCATCAAGGCCACAACATGTTCTTTGGGATTCTGAATGCCAGCTTGGTATGACAGTGTACTCCACCCACTCTTGTCATACCAGCTTCCATGCCGATGCTGAACATATGGTCTTTCTGTGGAAGCTGCCTGCTCCATCCCCAAAGCTTCTCTGTGTTGCCAAAGAATATCATGTTCTTAGAGAAAAAAGTAAGTCATTTTTAAGTTCCAGTACCCCAAACCATTTGGGCCGTGTTTACAGGCTTAACATCAGAACCATTTTTACACTAATTCAGAACCAACTTTTGGTCAGTGGGTGACCATTTTCATGGAGTTATAATTAGCACCTGCCCAGATATCAGTCTCTACAAATATGTCACTGAGGCTAAGGATCATGTATAATTGGGTTGACCAAGAATCAGGAATCACAGTCAGAATTATTTTAGAATCATTTTAACAGTCTCTGTGTGTGTTGACAGTAAGAATTCAGGAAATTATAAATAAATTTGGGGGGCTGGTGTGGCATGAGGCCAATAGGAACCCCCTGAATGAGGGTTCTAAGTGAGAGATAATGATTTGTCTTTAAGCAGTTGGGGAACAAAGGTCAACTCTTGACCTCCCAGAGAGAATTTTCGCAGGAGTGGACGTACACTGTAGTTATAGTGAATCAAGGACAACTTTTGCCCAACACTTACTGGGGATGGAGAAGAGAAAACAGGAAGATGAGGTAGTTAGGAGAATTAGCAAAGAGAAATTATTTTGAGTGTAGTAAGATGTGCTGTCAGTCAACTAATGCTTCAATCCTAGACTCCTAATAGAGAACTGACTGTAATGAACTAAAAAAAATCTAATGAGCAGAAAATGAGTTATACTTCTAAGTGTTAGGTAAAAACTAAGGGCAGGTAAGAACTTGTCATAAAAGACCTATTATTGGTAATACATAACCTTAGTCAAGTAATTGCTGGAGAGAAGCTGAAGAGCCTTGCCTTAATTTGACAGATGCAAGTGTTATGACTTCTAGGTCAAAACTCAGAAATGCAATGTACCATCATGGCCTTGATGAGGTAGCCTTGGCCTTCTAGAGCACATGTATCATGCTCCTGAGGTCCTTTTCTCTGGAAAGAGAAACAATTATTTGACTTGTTATGAAAATATTCAAGTTTACACACAATTTACAAAAATTATGTACATATGAACTTCCTTGAACCAATGATGAAGCTTCAAAATTCTCCAGTCACAGCCAAACTTGTTATATCTGTAATTCCCATCTACCAACTCACCCTGGATTTTGAAACAAACCCCAGATATCTTGTATCATCTATAAACATGTCAATATCTCCAAAAATGAGATTTCTTTTTAAAAGCTTCAAAGGTTAACACAACATCACACTTAAAATAATAACAAAAATTGAAGAAGAAAATTTTAAGGCAAGTGATATTGGGGTTCCAGCAAATTCTCTAGAAAAGATGGAGCCAGACTACCAAATGTGACCTTTAATATGACCTTCTTGTATCCCTGGTTGATGGAGCTTGGGAGTGAGGAAATAAGGAGACCTAGGAAGAAGACTCAGGTATTTGAATTAGAAACACTGTTCTGAAAATTTGTTGGCAGTAATGGAATGAATTTGTCTTCATTCAAGAAGAGATGACCCCCTTGGCTTTCTACATATAAAGAGAAGCTATTTCAGTTTTTGCTTTGGTATGAAACTTTTTCTATTGGTCCAGTGAGAAACAGACTGAAATATAAGCAAAGACTATATTGCTGTTATTTATAAAATAATGATAGGTCTAATTAGTACTCATGGTTTTTTGCATGTTCATGCAATCCTCTCTATTAAGTTGAGTATGAAATGCTTAAGAAAGTGGCCCCACAAGACCACTTAACTGTGTATATAAGACCTGTGATATTTGGTAAGCATGCAATTGTATCAGGTGGGATGTAATAAACACCAGACCCACAAGAAGTCAACCCTGATTTATTCGTCTGCTCAGGCTGCCATAACAAAATACCACAGATTGGTGGACTCAACAGAAATTTATTTTCTTACAGTTCTGGAGACTGGAAGTCAAAGATTAAGGTGTCAGCTAGTTTGGTTTCTGAGGTTTCTCATGAGACCTCTCGTCTTGGCCTGTAGGCAGCCACCCTATTGATGTGTCCTTGCATGATCTTTTTTCTGTGCATGTGCCCTCTTGGTGTCTCTTCTTATAAGGACACCAGTCTTGTTTAATTAGAGCCCTACCTTTATGATATCATTTAACCTTAATTACCTCTTTAAAGCCCCCATCTCCAAATATAGTCACATTGAGAGTTGGAGCTTTAATATATGAATTTTAGGAAGACAATTCAGCCCATAACACCAGCTATTTCTAAAGCTCTAGAAGAAATAACCTATTTATTATCCCTCTAAAATGATGATCATTCACTTGAAACATGAGATCTGATGTTTTAATTTACTTTTTTTTCTATAATTTCAGCCTCTATATATAAAGTTTTGAGGTCATACTATGAATTCAGTTGTGTATGCATACATTTCATCTATATAATCTAAACACAGTTTGCTGTCAGGAAACATTACTTAATCATAGTCACTTGTTAACAATAGTTGTTTTTTTTTTTCTATGGGGGTCATAAATTGTTCCCATTCCCTACAGGGGACAGCCCTTAGGTATACAAGTTTCACCAAATGCCTCCACTTCTCTTTCCTCACCCACCCAACCCCACGCCAGTCAATCTGTGAGCTGGCCAGCAAACTCCAAAGAAAGCTGGTATGGAAACATGGTCCATCAATTTCTCTGTCTTTAAAATGTATATTAGGAAATCCCAAACTAGAAGGGCAAACTTACTAAAAGTTCAAAACTTTTAAAGTTGTGCTGGAAGTAAGTATGAAAATGATAATTATTTTATAGATGATAAAAACTAAGGCTCAAAGAATTTAAGTTAGTTACCCAAGAGCTATATCTAAAATGCTGTACTGTGTAAAACAGTCCTGTGTACAAGTAGTTGTCAAAACTGACACCATTGGAAGGCCCGCAGCAGATCAGCAGATGGGACTGCTGTAAGCAACAGCCTGATTTAGGCATTGGTGTCATCTGAGAGAAAATGATTCCTTTCCTCTGGTTCCATTTTAGAGTCAGTCAGCAACACTTGACAGGTCCTGCTATCTAACGCCAGCATGGTGGCCATTTAACTTCTCTATGGTTACCATCCCCATTTTTCCTGCTTACTAACTACTTTTTGCAAGAACTTTAATTAGTTCTACTCTCCCTATTCCAACAGTAGAATTGTGCTGCCCGGAAGACAGACTGATTAAAAGCCTACTGGGGGCCGGGCGTGGTGGCTCACACCTGGAACCCTAGCTCTCTGGGAGGCCGAGGCGGGTGGATAGGTCAAGGTCAGGAGTTCAAAACCAGCCTGAGCAAGAGTGAGACCCCATCTCTACTAAAAATAGAAAGAAATTAATTGGCCAACTAAAAATATATATATAGAGAAAAAATTAGTTGGGCATGGTAGTACATGCCTGTAGTCCCAGTTACATAGGAGGCTGAGGCAGAAGGATCGCTTGATCCCAGGAGTTTGACGTTGCTGTGACCTAGGCAGATGCCGCGGCACTCTACCCAGGGCAAAGAGTGAGACTCTGTCTCAAAAAAATAAATAAATGAATGAATGAATAAATAAATAAATAGCTACTGGGTTCTCCGTTTTGCAACAAAGGACTAACCTAATTTAAACAACTCTACACAGATTATTTTTTTTCATCCAATCCTATTTTTTACCCATAACAGAAGCAAATCACTTTTAAACCAGTTTACTCATGTGTGTACACTTTCTACTATTCCTATTTTTCAAATAGTTTAACACATTAACTGCCATGTGAGTTGTATTTAACTCATGCTAGTTTTGAGCCTGGGGCCTCATGAAGCATATGTAATTCACACATCTCTTTACCTTGGGAGGCACGTGAACTATTTTTCAAGTTGTATATAACTCACACACAGAAAACAATAAAAAATTAAAAAAAAATTTTATTAAATTAGAAGAGATCATTTTGTTTTCTAAGTTTTTATTCTATTTTTATAATTAAACACCATGGCCCCAAAGAAACAACTTTTTTTTCTAGTGTGGCAGCCAATGTGTTCAAAGTTTTATTGCTTTTATTTCCATCACAAAAGGGAATATTTTCCTTTTAATAAATTGTTATTAGGGTTTATTATTCTATATTTTTTTAAAGAAATTGAAACAAATACCTTAGGTCAATCAATCTATTTCAAGTTAAGCAAAGACTTTCACCAGAACTTAAAATTCATACCTGTTCTTCCCAATCACCCATTGCCATTACTGCTCTGATACAGTGCACCTCCCTGGCTTCCTAAGAAAATACTACAGGATAGCATTGGTAATTGTATCTTTAATATTTACTGCAATTTTTCCATTCAACCTCAGTATAATTTTATGAGTTGATTGGTTAGTATTAATCTAAATAGTTCTTTGAACTTTCTTTAAATGCTCATGATGAGAAATTAGGAAGCATTAAAAACATTATCCTCAAGAAACAAGGTTTCTACTTCATTTGTTTTAAGTGTGTTTACAGTTCTCAGCAATTGCAGAAATGCAATACACTTTACACCTGACTTTGGAAATTTGACTAAACTCTTCATCTCATTAGTGCAATACTTGTCCCTGGAGCTCCCATTCAGACACCACCACCCTGGGCAATCCTACAGAACTTGGCACAGATCGGTATCTAGATTTAATTAATTTGCTGCCAGTACAACCTACAGAGCTGAATAGAATGTGTTTCTGGGATAATCAACTCCTAAACAATAAATTAAGGCCAAATCCAATACCAACGCTAGCCGAGGTGTTTACCTTGGACATTTCTCTTTCTCATTAGGGCTGAGAGAAAGAAAATAATAAAAATGGGAATAATTAGGAAGCTGAAGGACAGATATTGAAATATCTGAAGACAACAGAAGAGCCAAAACCCAAATAATAATCATAATCTTACTTCAAATGGACAATCACATTTTCAGAACACTAAGAGAGAGTGAATTATTTTGAAAACATGACCATCCACCTAAAGGGCCCTCTTTACAATGCTGCAAATAGCAAGCTGTTGAATTATTAACATGAGCTATTAACACCCAGAAACATTTTATTTACAAGGTTGCTATTATTTTGATAAAGCAGAACTAACTTCCAAACTGAAACTTTTTATTAAGAAAATATTTTCTCTGGCTCATACTTCATGGACCTATTTGACAGAAGAAGAACTTAGCAAAGTAATTGCTAGAAAATTATCTCCCTCCTTAATCAGTACCCTCCAAGAAGAATCTCCAGGCCCCTGACTACATCATCTCACTTATATGGTAAAGTTTCCTTTGATGCTACCTTAAAACCCAGAAATTACATTAATCTCATTAAAACTCTCAGGGACACATATTCTAATTTTCACTAACAATGGAAACAGTTACTTTTCGAGGAGAAACTATGAGGAGATACAAATGATTTTGAATTTCTATACCTGGGCTTCATAATTCTTTATCTTTGTCTTCCTTTTTGGTAATTGTGCTTGAGCTTAAGTTTTCCTATCTGAAAAATGGAATAACTACTTTTAAGTTAAGAAGTGGAGGGGGTGGTTCCTGGACAAGTAGAGTGGTATGTGATAACCTTCATGTAGCCCTCCTCTTCTGCTGGGACATCTCTGTCCTTTACACCAAGGGTCCCAACAGCTAGATGATGTCATGTACTTATACCTTAATAATGAACTTGTCATAAGTCCATGGTTAAATGAGAAAATTGAGGATGATGGAGTGAGTTTTCCTCAAAGGTAAGTGAACTCCTTACTTCTCCTTAAATTTTTGGATGTAAAATATTTCTTCTTGTTGTAATAGTGACTTATTTGTATTTCAACATCTTTGCTTTGCAAAAGTAAAATGCAAGCAACCTGGCAGGGAGCTCTGGAATGAATATTGTCCATGTGAGGCCAAAATGTCTGATCTTTATGTCCTATCTCTCTTAGTCAACACATGGGGGCTGTCATTTGAAGGATGTTACATCAGGCAAAGCAGGCTTCTGTGGCTGAGACCTGAAGGAGCTGATAGCTAGATGTTCTCTGCTGACCACACTCCTCACAGCTGGGCATCAAGTCCTCCCCTGAATAGGGGGCTGAGCAGCACAGCCCTGTTCCCATCACAGCTCACCCTTGTGCTACACAGATTTCTTTCTTCACATACATTTAGGTGGCAGCTCCTCCAAGATTCCAGGGGGCCTTTCTTCCCAAGGGAAAATAGTAGGATGAATGACAGCCACTGCAGGTAGTATCAGGCTACAGTTTTACTCATTGTTTCTGTCCTCCAAAATCAATCTAAATTTCTGTCACTCTCAGCTACCAACTCTACTGGAGCATGACCCAGACCTTTGTCCCAAGAGTTCCCTGCTTCTGGTCACTATGTTCTTGCAGGCCAGAGTTGTCGTGTCTGTCCATTTATAGTCACAATTATGCAAGGAAGTATTGAGAGGTGCCAAGCAGATTACCCGTGTGCCAAACATTTTCTTTCCTGCCCCCATTTTGCAATAGCAGCCCTATAAGTTCCTGATGATCAAGATCACTATCCTTAGCAAGATGGTGATTTCTTTCCTTATTTGCTGGTTCCTAGAGCAAAGGAGCTCAAAGTTCTCAGGGAGTATCAATAGCTCATAGTGTATTAAGGTTCTGTGTCCCGTGGTGAAAGTGTGTCCCCTTGGAGGACCAGGACCAGAGTTGCATGTGGAAAAGCCAAAATCCCCCTGTGGGCCATGGGAAGTGATGAAAGTGAGGTAGCTCTGCTTCCGTTCTTTGGTAGCTTCCTCTAGAGGACAAAGCCCCATATAAGGTGTTTGATTCAATGTGTATATGCCTCCCCTGAAGAATGGTGCCTCATTCCTGCAAACCAGAGCTGGCACTCCTGCTGTGCCTTCAGTAGGCCATCAAACTGGCAGCTTTGGGTGGTTTATTGTGTGGTATGTTTACTAAAGACCATAAGATCTTCAGAGGAAGAGATAGGAGAGCTTTATTTCCTGTAAAGGTTTACAACCTGTAGATTGGGAAACAGAGCCTCTGGCAAAAACCAAAAAGCAGGCACTTAGGAGATAAAAGAGAGAGGCTGAGATTTATGCCCAAAGAGATTACCTGTACATGCATATTCAGTAGGTTATAGGAGAATCTCATGAATATTTATAAGGGAGTCTTAATGAATGCATCTTGAATAAACATATATGTTACATATGTTGTCCTATGTTTACTTTGGAGTGAAGATTTAATATTAAAATGAAGTAAAACTTAGCTTCCTTACCTCAGTAGGTGAAACACAGGGCACAAAGTCACCTTGTAAGTAGCCTCTGTGGACTGGCCAGGACCAGTGTGTGGTCAGTGGTCAGTTATCAGGATGGAATGCTTTGTCATGGTGAAGCTGCGATAAGAGAGGGGAGGTCAGCCGAGATGTCAGGTGGTGGGCAGGGATCGAGGGAGAAATCTTCCAGACATTGTTTTTCAGGAAATTATTTCTGTTTAATTGCAGGCAAGAAAGTCTTGAAGCAGTTAGTGAGGTAGGGGAGTGTTGAGACGTGACTGACCTCCTGTCTTGTCAAAGCTGGGGAATCTAGTTTTTCAAAGTTGTCTGGGATCTCTTTTGCCACAAGGAGTTCCTTTTGTTTTGCCTGGGGGTCTAGGGGATTTGTTTTCATTTCACTGGTATGACCATTGAATAGTTTAGTAATGATCCCATTTCTGCATTTGTCTTGCTACAAAGTGGGTTCCCTGGTCTGACACAGTATTATATGGGACCCTGACCTGGTGGGTCTAATGCTTTGTAAGCCCCATATCTGTAACACTACAAGTCTCGTTCTGTGAAAACAAACCACCAGACTTCTAAAGTGAAAGGGCCCAATGTAATCACCGTGCCACGAGAGACTGATTGGTCCCTTTGAGGAATGGTGTGATTTTGGGTCTTCACCATTAGTTTCTGTAGCCAAGGGGTTGGATAATCATGGTGGCACCAACTAGGTTAGCCCAGGTGAGTGGGAATACCTGCTGATTGGTTCATGCCTACCCTCCACCTTTGTCATCATGGCCACATTGTGTGCCTATCATACAGGCACTGAGTTGGCCAATGACAGAAATTGGTTGATGCCAGCTGGTTACGGTGTTTTGTGTACTTGGCTGTTCAGTGCCTTTTCTATGGTCTATGCTCTCCAGTGTATGTTAAGATCTTCACACTCTGTGCCCACTCCCATATGTCCAATCACATGTCTCTACCCGAGACCTTTTTATCCCCAACCTTCCAATCTTTTTCCTTCCAGGCCCTTCACCAGCTGGCCAGGCCATCTGCCACTGCCCAGGAATTAGTATATATTCTAATTTCAGGCCATTTCTCCTTCCCACAAAGAGGATAATCAACGCTTTGGGAGAATTTTTCTTTCAGGGCTATCTTTGGGTAAAGCTGGATATAGATGCCATCCATTTACAGCCAAACTAGGTCTATGCCAACTCAAATTTATCCTTCTTCTTCAGCTTATCCACTGAAGGGGTACCACTTCTGTCCCACTGCTATTGTGCAGTAGATTGTCACTGGGCCTGCCCAACCGTATAACTTGGTGGAGCTGACAGGACCCAGCTCACAGTGAGCAGTTCAGGACTCATGGTCACTCAGGGTTCTGTGCTCAGGAGTTTCATCTCAACCAGAGTATAGTCTGAAGTCATTTTTCAAAGAGCGTACACTCTTTTCTAGAAATGGTCTCCGGGGAACTACATTGGATTTGTATTGGAGGTGACTCCAGGAAACACCAGCAGATGTATGGAGGAGTGAGCAACAAAATATTTTTTTAAAAAAGTTACCTGTGGGCAACTGGTTAGTGCTTCCAGAGAAGGCCATGATGCAGCACAGTTGCCTTAGACTCATCCCACCTGAGGGTGCTGAAGCTGGGTTATCCGTGCAACATCCGTTGCCAGTCATTAACTTCAGTGGCTTTTTCCAGATAGGACAATTCCCTGCTTCTTCCAGCCTGTCTTGTGGACATCAGAGTGAGCTGCAGAGTGTGGAGAAAGCCCAGGGCAGAGAAATGTGGTTGGAATCTGGTCAGAGTGCATTGAACAGGTAAAAGTGAGAACAGAGGGGCAGAGTGTCAACAGGATCTAATATAGTCCCTCTTCTATCATGCCTTTGAGATGCCTGTTTGAGTATTTCTTTCTAGGGAGGGTCATAACAGTTTCTTGGGATTATGACATTTAGTATCACCCTTTGCCTCATTGAAAAGATAGTTTATTTTCTTTAAATGTTGTCATAAATTAAGAGATAGTCTAAAGAGGCACATTTCATATTGGGAGTTGAGAGGAAAGATGGGTTACCCTGGATTGGAACCATACATGTATCTTCCAAACCACTTCCAGCACCCTGTTTGGAAATAAGTTTGCCCCCTCCCTACCAAGGACAGCAATGCTTTGTGTTAAATAAAGAAAGGAAAAATTATTAAAGGGCTCAAATGTAAACCACCCAATTGTCACAGGTCAAACCTTCGTGCTGAGCAGAGAAAATGTGACTTTAGAGAGATTTCAATTCTACTGTCATAAGCCAGATATCATAACAAGTTTCAACTAAAGTATCTCTTTCGATCACAGGGGTGACAAACTACTATTCTAAGCAAATAGTTTTCCTTATCAATAGAAAGAATTCCTTATTAATAAAAAGGAATAGCACTGATAGCTTACATATAAAGCCATGGCTTATTTTCAGAGGGGGAACAAAACTGATTCTAAGAGCAGTATTCAGTAATAAAAGACATTAGCAACTCTGCTTGGCATTTTGTTTCCAGAGTGTTGTCATGGTCTTGAAGACTGTATGAGCTAAGCCTAAGGTATAGAAAGCTTATAAACTTTTAGACAAACACAATTTCAGATAGTATGCTAAAATTTTATTCACCTTCCTTTTTATATTGGATTGCATACTATGGTCCTTTGGCACTATGTTTATTTATCAGAAGTAAGGATGTTTGTTAGATGCTTTAATTTTGCTTTCTGACAAGTCAGAGCATACCCTAACTGGCACATAGAAGACTTATGTCCAGCCAAGCTAGAATGTCTGCTATATTAGCTGCGGAATAAATGGCTTTAGCTAAGAGATCACATAGCTATATGTCCAAAAAATAAGAAAGGATGCAAGGAAAGAAAAAAATCTACTTTATTTCTGTTAACTAAACCATTCAAAACCAATAATAATGCACAATTGTCAAAAATTTCTAGAAATCTCACATCGATTGAAGTAGATTCCACTGTTAGTTCTTGCCTAAAAATCTCCTTCCTAGGATGGAGAGCTGTCATTCTGTCAGAAAGTCAGGGTGATGTCAGGTGGCTTCCTCCTGCCAAAGAGGCAAGTCTCTCATTCTGTGTGAACTTTGAAGAGCTTAGTGCTTTCCAGTTATAAATTTTCTCAGGGGAGTAGTTGCTTCATCATGTCAAACATAGTAGCATCTTAGGAAATCTCAAAATATACTTTAGTGTATTATGTTTAGTTTTTGGTTACTGTTAAAATAAATAAGTAAAAATAATATTACAAAGAAAGGAGAAATAAAGTAAATATTAGGATAAATTTAGATTCAATGCAGGCTTTTTTCTCATCATTGAATGTGCCTTCAAAATCAACATGAGCAGATAATTATTTAAGGCCAATATACATAAACAAAGATGCCCTTTTGTACACAAATGTTGCACATACAAATTTTACTAGTTAAAATTCTTTATCCCACAGTGTTCTAGTTTTCTATTGCTGCCATAACAAACTACCATAAACTTATTAGCTTGAAATAACACAATTTATAGTTCTGGAAGTAGAAAGTTCAAAATGGGTTTTATCTAGTGTCGGCATGGCTGGGTTTCCTCTGGAGGCTCTAGAGGAAAATTAATTCCCTACTTTTCCAGCTTCCCAAAGCCACTGCATTCCTTGGCTCATAGCCCCTTGTTCTATCTTCAAAGCCAGCAGCATATCATCTGCCAATCTTTCTCTGTAATTCTGACCTACCTGACTTCCTCTTACAATGACTCTTATGACAACATTGGGCCCACATGGGTAATCCAGGTAATCTTACCATTTCAAAATCCTTAATTACATCTGCAAAGTTTCTTTTGCCATGTAATGTAATTTGTTCAAAGGTTCCAAGAGTTAGGATGTGGTCAGGTTGGTGGTGGGGGCAGGTGGTTGCTATTCTGTCTATCACATAGAGATGCTAGAAAAAGGGAAAACGTGAAGTACATGTTTAAATAGCAATCTCTGCTCCAGTAACCAAAGGACACAAAACACAAAATAGTAATAACAACAATAATATTTACCATTTATACAGTGTCTAATAGATTGCAGGCATTTTGCAATGTCTTATTAATCATCACAACACCCCATAGAGTCAGGATTATCACACTCTTGTCACGGCAGTAAAACCTTAAGCTCCATGAAGTTACAAGTGTGACAGACCTATTAATTTTAGTCTAGGATACTAGACGATAAGCCAGGTCAGGATTTTAAACCTAAGTCATTTCAATTCCTACACCAGGCTTCTTTCCATAGTTTCTCATATGTCTATGCAGATGGCTACTCCACACTGACTCTGAAGACAGTAGTACCACAGCCTCCCTCTTTATTGTGCAGAAAAAGAACTTCTCAGAGGTCATGATTCACAGCTACCGGGGAAACACTGCCTGCCTTTTGTAGCCGCAGGCTTTTCTGTAGAGCTCAGTCCTGCCATCCTCCTTGTGCCTTCTCTGGCAGTGTCCCTGCTTCTGATGTGGATGGAGAGCAGAAGGGAAGCCACACTGAGCATAGAGAAGCCATGGTTTGTTCTTAATGGACCTGAAATGCGGATTGCATGTCCAAAATATGAGATAGCCACCCCAAAGCTTAAGGAGAATTGGCACTTGCAAATATTCTTTGAAGCAAAAGCTCTTGAGTCCTGAATCTGACAGCTTGAATTTAAGACCTGCCTTTGCCACTTGGTCACTCAACTTCTTTTTGACTCCAGGTAAATTCTTAATTTTTAAAGTGAAGGTAAGTTGTTATAATGAAGATGGCCTTTTGAAACCATAACTCTGAACAGATCACCTCTCTTCTCAAATTACTTCAATGGCTTCATCTTGTATTAGGGATAAAGCTAATTAATAATCTTCTGGGTGGCCCATGGAGGACGTGAGCAAATTGACCCAGGGCTCTCGACCAATCTCTGCTCATGCCCCATGGACCTTGTTTTTGTTCCTCTCATGTCCCATGGTCCTTCTCACCTCATGTCCTTTACATAAGCAGTCTCTTCCACCTGATATTATCTTCCTCCGCCATAGACCCTGTCAACTCCTACATATCCTTCAGATCTTAGCACACACATCATTTCTTAACCTTGTCAACAGTCCATATGCCCCTCTCCCTCAACCTCCAGAATGCCACCTGTCCTCCTTCTTTTGCTAATTACCAACCATCCTTCAGAATTCAGCTCAAAAGTCACCTGGAGAGAAGAGCTTTCCTTAACTGCCACTCCTCCAGATCAGTTAGATCTCCCTATTCTACTCTCTCTCTCTTGCACACTGTGCTTCTTTTTAATAGCACTCATCACAATTCTGCTAAATGATTATTTACTTTCTTATTTGATGTTGAATTTTGCCACTAAATGAGTATTCCTGAATGAGGAAACTTCACTTATTGCTTGGCTAGCACTGTGTTTAGGCAAGGGTTAAGATACTCATTTATTGCTTGCTGAAGGGTTGTCGTATGAAAAGGACTTCCCATCATCCTAACCAGGTTAAATGTTCGATTTATCACATCTTTTAGATGATGGATCTTTCTATAAAAGTAGCAAAGTCAACAGAAATCCTCATGTATTAGTCTTTCCACTGTTCATTTTGAACAATACTTCTCAAGCACCTAATCTGGACATGGCACTGCTTTAAGAATACCAAAAGATGAAAAATAAATGAGAAGTATTCCTGCCTCCTAAGAGCTGATCAGGAGTGAGAAGATAATAAGTAAATGAATATCTTTAATTCAAGGCTAAGTATGCAAAGAATAATAACACAGGACACCCACCCCCGCCAAAAAAATTATGGAGGCTTAGGTGAGAGAAAGAAAATATCTGGTCTAAGGATGAAAAAAGGCTTAATGGAAGACATGTATTTCTGTGGATTGATAGAAATTTCTAGAACCAAAGCAAGTATGGATATGAGCAGGATATTTCAGAAGAAAAGATATATGTAAGCAAAGTAGAGAGGAATATATGATTTATAATACAGCATAGGTAAACTATATTAATCTGTCAAGTGATTGTTCTCCAAATAAAGTGTCAAAAATTGCTGGTACTTCTTAGAATGAGCCTGACATGTGACATAAAAATTAACCAGAATTATCTCCATATTAAAATAAATATACCTAGATTCTGAGTATATATATGCAGTGTTTTGCGACAAATCTATGCTTAACATTTCATCTTTAATTCATAGAGTGCCCTGAACATTTCTTGTTTTCAAAAGAGAAGAAAAAACCAGAGAAGAATATGTCTCTTGTCTACTTGGCTACCTTTTTAGGTTTTGTGGTAGATTAAAGATGGCTACAAATTTTTTTGACACTCCTCTCATTGAGTACTGGGGCTTCCCTACCCCTTGAATCTTGTCTGGATCTATTGATGATTTTACTGACAGAATATGGCAGAAGAGATACTTCCTCATTTTCTGGGTTCAGGCCTTATGAGACTAGCAACTTCCATTTCTTGTTTCTTGGGACACTTTTTCTGGGAAAGTCAGCCACTGTGTCCAGCTACTGAGACTGTCACATGGTGAGGAAGCTAAAGCTAGGCATGTTGAAAGACCACATGAGCAGAGAAGACCAGCCAGCCCCAGACAGTCTAGCTATGCCAGGACAGTTTCCAGACATGTGAGTGAAAATAAGGCAACTTTGATATGCAGCCAAGCCAAGGAACTCAGACAAAAGCCAGAACTGAGCCAGCAGATAAATGGCCCCATCTGAGCCACTTCCAGCCCATAGTGTCACCCAGCAGAGGTCTCAGCTATAGTGATTTAAGATGAGCTGTCCCTGTGGTTCCCTGCCCAACTTTCTGACCCACAAAGCTGTGTGCATAGTAAAATGATTGCTGTTTTGCACCACTAAGTGTGTGGGTGGTTTATATACAGTAATAGATAAACAGAGAATATATTTTTATTAGAGTTGACTATAAGATAAAGGGATATTTTTAAATGAACTCACTAGAACTTGCTTCTCAAAGTATTAGTATCTAAAGTTGTTACTTTGGTAGAATTTTTACTTGTTTTAAATATTTTCCACCTTGAAAACATTTTTTGAAATTTCATCTACAGAAGCACTTTATAAGTCAGGGAACTGGAGGGAGAAGAGGAGGAGGAGGATCAGGAGGAGGAGGAGGAGGAGGAAGGGAGGGAGGGAAGGAGGAAAAATCATGCTCGATCGTTATTTTATAATCACATCTGAATTGGAGCTTAAGTAATGCAATTATCACCATATTCTCTAGACTTCACTCTGGCTCTTTCTTTTTTTTTCCCTTCACATTTTTCAAAACCAGTCATCAAGTACTGAAGAGTTGTCACCACTGAAAATGTTAAAAAAAAGACAGTGGCAGGTACTGTCAAGGCAACTGAAAGAGAAGAGGTGGGAACCTTGGGTTCATAGTACAGCACGTTCCCAAGGTGCCTGCTCTAAAGAACACGGAACTCACATGGAGACATTTGACCCTATGAGCTAAGAAAAATCAATTCTATTATAAAGGGCAACTAAAGCAGAACAGAACTGTTATGACAATAAATTGGTTTGCTGCACTTGTTCCTTCTGCAATATCAATGAGCTTAAATGCCACCATGTAGTTAGTGTTTCTACATAGATTTACCCTGAATCCTTCAGCTGTTTGTGCAGAGAGGATTTAGTTTCAAGTAAAGATTTGTATCACTGGCCCTGTCCCTTCCTAGCTCAATAGATAAGCTATTAACCTCTCTGAAACTTTTTTGTTTTTTTATTTGTAAAAAGGGAAATTTAGTATTCACTGAATAATTGAATACTAAAGTAGAAACAATGAATGTTTTCAAACCACCACATACATACCTGACACATAGGAGCCTCTGAATCTCATCTATTCTTGCAAACTAATCACCAGACATTTAAATACATTATTATTGTGCTTCTTTTAAAAATTTTGTCTTAAAGAAGGAGCTGTAACCATTTCCTAAGTAGTCTTAGTAATCTTACCTCTTTTACCAGGGCATATATAAAATAAGATTCCATCATTCAAACATCAAGGATCTAATTCTAAATTTAGAAAATATTTAAATTGAAAAGTAATAAAGTGAATTACTGTATAATTTTGCCCAAAGAAAGTTAAAGGCAGCTTAGTTTACTTATTGCCTTGTTTGGCAGTGGAAATAAACCAAGGTATGATATGAAAATAATTCTATTGGTATGATGAATAAGGCAATAATGTTCAGAAGACAGGAGAATGTTACCGTGATAAAGTATAGTCATTACTTGGGATTATGAAAATGAGTTTTGGGTAATTTTCTTTATATACTAACATAACAATCATGTCCTAAGCAAAGCTAAATAAACCACCATTAGATATTTCTGATGCCACCTCCTGTTAAGCATGATGAACCAAACTTCTCTCTCTCATATCCTTCCACAGTACCTGGTTGAGAGCTCTGAACTTAACAAATGCCGTTTCCTCTGGAATTTTAAGTAAGTACATAAGCGCTTTAGATATTTTCACATAAAGACATGTGTGGGTTCTTCTTCTGTCATGGAATCTCCTAGGTAGCCATAGAAAATCTCAGGTTTTAAAAAAGAAAATTTTTTTAAAAAATAAGTGCAAGGTGATTGCCAGGCATTAAGCTTTGGAAATGCCACCTACAGAACTTGGAAAGAGTCCCAATAGACATTCAACAGCTTCTAGATCTTCTATTATGAGAAGAGAGCTCAAAGTCTATATAACAGATGCTGTTCACCCTAGGATGCCATCTATAATTGACCACCAAGAGTACTGTCCGAACGATAGGCCATCCTGTATTATTAATGTCGTTCTCCTTTTCTGGCAAGAAACTCTTTGAAAACAGGGCAATTTCTTCCAGAATACAGATTCTAACAAAAGCCCTCATTATACTGCACATAACTCCAGGAGAGTGTTTGTGTAGAGCAACTGGCAATGCAAATGAGATATTCTGCTGTCTTTTATGGTTGATCAAATGTGTACACCATGTGCATGCCACTATCCCAAAACTTCTGCTACATATCAGCTAGGAATTTGAAAGCAGCTGTAATGAATCATCATATTCTAAACCAAACAGAAGAGTGCTCTTCAACCAACTATCATTACAATCTTTACAATTTGGAAATCTGACAGAAAAAAAGAATAAAACCAAATTAATTCTTAATCAATCATCATAAGCCATTCTAACACTACCCAGAGACTTGAATGTGAAATGCACACTACGTCCAACACTTCCAAGGGTGGTGCATCTACAGCATAGCTTCTCATGTAACTACCTTTGACTACCTTTACTACTTTTACCGTTGCATTCTCTTTTAAATGAATATCTTTACTACTGATGTTACTGTGTTTTTCAACTCCAGGTTGTAATCTCTGGGCCTAAGAAATAAAAGGTTTAATTTTGAAAATGGAACTGTGGCAACACTGAGCCTACTTACCCACGTGGCACTCACTAGCTGTACTGAGCACCAGCTGCAGGCTGTGGAAACACACGCCCTGTCTTCAGGGCCCCGACAGTCACTTCCAGGTTCACCCACTTAAGCTTCCTGTCTGACCCCTGGAAGCATCTGTGTGTGTGACTCACACACTCTCTGATCCTGATTATGCAAAGAAACAATTAACTTCCATATTCTTTGGAAACTATTTGTTTTCTCATGATTTCTAATATATACTACAAAATGGTACAGGCAGAATGGATTTATAAATTTAACAAAAAGAATTGAAAATACTTGAGTGGTAGCAATCAAGGATATAAGCAAACAAACGTAACCACTGAGCACACTTAAATTAGTAAAAAGCAAACCCAAATCCTCACTTATCTTTAGTGAAAATGATAAATTCATATACTGCTAATGGCAGTGTACAGTGTAATTTGGAATAGTCGTTTGGGAAGCAATTTGACATCACAAGAGAAGTCATTCATTTATTTATTCAAAAATTTGATGATTGTTGTTTGTGATGATTGCAACATGCCAGGTGCTGTTCTAGGTGTAGAAAATACAAAAGGAATTAGGAAACAATTGTCAAATAGAAGTAACAAACAAAGAGAAAGAGATAAATTACAAAGAAAGGGTGGAGAGGGGAGAGAGAGACACACACACACACACACAGATGGCCATGTAGGCATCCTCTGCCTACCATGCACCAAAATTCCAGACTCCCAGAAGAAAGCACGCATCCAGCAAACATGGTACAAACAGTATAGGTACCGTGAGCCACTCTTATCAGTAAGGCAATGGTGGGAATTCTCCATAAATTTAAATTCCTGACACTATCCAAGGGCAACTGTGCAAGCATCCCTTCTAGGGAAAGCAGTCTTAGGCCTGCTATTTTAACTCTTTTTTGCACAGATGGAATATGAGATGTGTGATAAATAACTATTCAGGAAGAGAAATAGAAGCTATTGGGTATCTAAGCAGTGAGAGAACAATGTGAAGGACTAGAAGAGCATAAATACATGGTATCCCATCCTTCACTTAGATTTATGCAATAAAACACACTGGAGATATGTTTTCCATAGACATATCCTCCCTGTGAAACTTATTCGCAATTTAATACTGATCAAATTATCCTCACATCTGTCATTGCCTGTGGTCAGCCCAGGCAGAGCAAACAGCATCATGAGGAAAGACCCCGAGGTGTTGAGTAACATGGTCCTGCCCACCCCTGAACACAGGCCAGAGTAGCAAGAGTGTATTAAGTGAACAGGAGGATGAACTTGGACAAGAGTTGTTCACACTTCCCAAGGTCTCAATTCTGCCAATTATTGATTAACTATTGACATCTCTGCCAAGGACTGAACTTACTTGACTTATTCATTCAAAAAATATGTACTGGGCAATTGCTAATGCCAATCATGCACTAGGCAATGGGAACATTTCCTGATGCCACAGTGTTTGCAATGCAGAGGGAGAGAGTTATTTTGTCCTGATGGTTTCCTTTGTATCTTCTCATAGGTTTGCCCTTCCTCTTCATTCTCACTACCCACCCCTGCCAATCTCTCTCAAACCTGGATCATCAGGAGCTCCTCCTCAGTGATCTTCACTCTCTCCTTATTCGTCCTTCAGTCTCTGTTAGTCCTTTTTGTGCTGCTCTAAAGGGACACCCGAGCCTGGGTAATTTATAAAGAAAAGAAGTGTATTTGGCTCACAGTTTTGCAGACTGTACAAAAAGCATGGCACCAGCATCTACTTCTGGTGAGGGCTTCAGGGAGATTTCAGTCAAGGTAGAAGGTAAAGGGGGAACAGGTGTGTCACATAGAGAGAGGGAGCAAGAGAGAGGAGGTGGTGCCAGGCTCTTAACCACTTCTGTATGGCGCTCATTGGCCGCGAAAACTTGCCCACAGCCAGCACTCATAGTCCACATGATAGTTTGTGCTGTGCATTGACGATGCATACGTCTTGCTCTTGTATGATAAGGAAAACTTTAAAGCACTGAAAGCTTGTTTTACTTTACAGGCAGCTTTAGGAAAATAACTATTGTAACTCCTACTAGGGACTTGTTAAAAGGTCACAGATTCATAGTAACTTATTAGCTGAATGTACACACTGCAACTGCAGAGATAAAAGCTGAAAAAGTGAAAGCTTTTGGCTGTCGACTAAAGTCGAAGCTCATTTGTGTGCGTTCATCTGTGGCTGTCGACTATAGTCAACACTCGTACTGAAGTGGTTAAAACAACCAGCTCTCTGGTAAACAAATAAAGCAGGAACTCACTAATTATCATGGGGAGGGTACCAAGCCATTCATGAGGAATCCACCTCCATGACCAAAACACCTCCAACAACAGAGACCACCTCCAACACCAGGGACCAAATCTCAACATGAGATCTGGAGGGACCAAACATCCAAACCATATCGCATTCTAAAACCAAACTAGCTTTCTTAAAACCTAAGTCCAAGATTATTTCTGATGATGTTTAATATTTGTCTATTTCCCAGATTGTTTTCCAAGACCAGAAACTATATTTAAGGCCCTTACATACACACACACACACACACACACACACATACTTATAAATTTCCCACATGAATTTGCTCATTTCCATCACCATCTCTTCTGACCACATTCTTTCCACCAAGAAAACCTCTCTTGAATTCAGTGTTAATTCTTCTATTGTGAGACACATCAGGTGCCACCTTTTCCAAAAGTCACTGACTGGTCTACCATATAGCATCCTTCCACTCTCTACAGGTCAAAATATCTACAGAATGCAAGCACATCACTCCAGATGTTCTTCTTATCTGAGGGTGGGGACCTGGTGTTGCTTCACTTCCAACTTCAATGTCTGAAATCACTCTGGGCCATGGCAGGCCACGGCATCATTTTATTTAGTTAATTCCTTGACTTCGCTATCCAAACTTCCAACCTGGATCCTTGCCTTACACTCAGGTATTAGTAATCTCTTGCTACATAACAAACTACCTTATAACTTACTAGCATCTGATAACAATAAGCATTTGTTATATCTCACATCTTCTGTGGGTCAGGAGTTAGGAGCAGCTTAATTGGATGGTTCTGGCTCCAGGTTTCCCATGAGAATGCAATCAAGATGTCGGCTGGGGCTGTGGTCAGAGGAAGGCTTGACTGAGGCTGGAGAAACTGCTTCCAGGGTGAGTCATTCATATGGCAGGCAAGTTGGAGCTGGATGACAGCAGGAGACCTCACCTTCTCTCCTCATGGGATTTCCACGGACTGCTTGAGTACTCTTAGCACATGGCACCTGGCTTCCTCTAGAACAAGTGATGCAAGAGAATACAAGACAGAAGACTCAAATGGCATGTGACCTAGCCTTGCAGAAATCACCCACTGTCACTTCCACAATATCTTATTAGTCACAGAGGTCAACAACATTCAACATAGGGAAGACCACACAATGGTGTAGATGCAAAGAGTCAAGGGCTGATGGAGACCGTCTTGGAGGCTTGCTACCATACTACATCTGAGTAAATTTTACTGCCTAGCATTTATTTTCTCTGCTTGACTTAAGCAAATCAAACACAAAACAAGTGAAAATACTAACAAAATGAACAATGATTTGAAGTTTTTACATAAGGACTTCCATTCTTCAAAAAATCTCTTTGCAAGCAGATTTCAACCCCTTACCACTCCACAAACATTTCCTCTTTCTCTTTTCCTCCACTGATCCTCACAGATGTCCACCCCTCTCTTCCACCATTGCCCAACAGTCCTGACTTTCCATCCCTGAAGCACAGCCTCTCTTACATATAGGCAGAGCAAATAGCCTGCATGGAATGATGTTAACAGAACTCAAGATCCCCTTTCCCACATCAATATATTACCTCCACCTGCTCACTAATGCCTAACATTTTGCAATTAACAGAATTTTTAAAATTTCCTCTGACGTGTGGTTTTCTTGTGTCAGGTTAAAAATACCAACATTCCTGGTAAAGGGAAAGTATTACAACTTTAACAGCTGTCTGCTCATTAGCATGGGTTTTTCTGCATATCTCCTGAAAATAAGTTTTCAGAAAGGGGAAGAAGTCAAAGCACACTAGGGAGAGGTAATTCCCCACAGGGCAAAGTCAGAGTAGAGAAAGGAGGAACTTATAGATTAGAAGGATGCAACTCCCCACAATTTTGTTCAGGGTGAACTCTTTTCTGAGACTCCATGAAGAGTATGAAATCAAAAGCCTCTAACTTCATTCTTGTATCCACCAAGCTCGCTATACTATGCCATATTTCCTTTGTGCACCACCTTCCAAAGGCCATCAAAATGAGGAAATGAATCTTTTTAAAAACTAAAGAAAGAGAAAAAAATTACTGGTGAACCTAAGTCATAAAGATGACAATGAAGAACTAGAAATGTATTAATGCTATTCACAGAGTGGCTGGCTTGTCAGATCTTGAGCTAAAACTTATTCATTTTAACAATAACTTTGGTCTGTAAACCTTTAGTCCTGCTATTTATTCACAACCTTGCAGGGGGCTTGGATTCCTAATTTGCAAGTACAAAAATGAGAAGCAATTTGCACATGCCAGGTGTCTGGACAAATGCTCTCCATTATCTGCATAAACCAGATGCTCAATGATTTGAACTAAGTTGAGCAGAATGCATACTGTTCATTCACAAGCTGGCATCACACTCCTACAGCAACCTTGGGTTTCACAAAGACTGTTCTGTGGCTTTTACCAATTATGGGAAAATCATTGTCAAAAAAAATAAAAACTTTTCTTGATGATGTTCTCCTGACTATAATGGCTGGGCTGTCCGCTAGAATTTAATAGCCTCAGACTCTTCCTATGATGCTTAAAATACGCCTCTAGGAAAACAGATTTGGAATACAGACACTAAAGCCAGGTTTACTCACTGCATTAAAGCAGTGCTTTTCGATTTTATTTAAACTGATTTCCAGGGGAAAGAAAGCTAGCACTTATCAACACACATACTGTGGACATCATGCTAGGAGCTTGAGACATGTTATTTCACTTAAGCAACTGATTGGATCATAAAATATCGAATTCAATTTTTCTTATTAACCAAATTAGATTGTGGTTTGCTTGTGTTTTGGGTTAGCAGAATAGGCTGTTCTGACAGCAGTAATTGCAGCAGAATTCAGGCCCCCATGATTGAATATGTTCACAATCTCATCTTGTTTTTTGTAGTGCATTTGTGTTCTCACATTCATGCATAACACAAAGTGCCTACAGTGCCTACAGTGCCTCTGCCTCTGTGTAGGGCAAGGGATGCTGATGGACTGATATGAGGTGGAGCAAGCCTGGAAGAGCTGGATCAGAAGCTGGGATCAGCCACATGTGTGTGAACAGTTCTAAAGACACCATCCAAGCACCCACTGTGAGCACTGAGAATAGAGTCCACCGCCAGGCATAACTTGAGGATACAATTTTCAGAATCTTGAGAGGAGTGCTTATATGAGTATGAGGATGTCCAAACAGGTCAAAAAGATGTAAGAAAAACTTGGCAAAGCTATTCAGAGCAGAATTCAGCACACAGAGGTCTAAGTCAGGCAGGAGGAGTCACTGTGGATAGCTAGGATTGAGAAACCTCCCGGACGAGAGAAGAAGGGTCAAAGTGTAAACCAGGTGAACAGAAAAGCATCCAGAATCTGAAATACACAAGTGATGTCATAGAACACCCTACCTGGATAACCATCATAGAACCAGCTTACCTAGATAACCCAGATGAGCTTATGTGCTTGTGCACAAGATCCGCAAGTTATACACTGGAGTGATAACATGGGCTTCTCATCACCTCATAGCCTTGAAATGGACCTTGATAATGATGCTCTGGGACATCTGTATCAGATAGAAGAAACATTAAAGAGGAATGTTTCTTAATAGCAAATGCCATTCACTAGCACAAAGTTCTCCAGGTGATGACTAGGGCCAGGCTTCAGATGCATTCTAGGTATTGCCAGCATGTTGATCCCATCCCTGGGCACATCTGGTAAACAGCTGCTACTTGTATAATATTATAATTTTATGTTAGTGCTTGAACATAGTGAAGAACATAGTATAACAACCTAAGATCAGCAATTCTCAAACTTTAATGTGCATACAAATCACCTGGGGCTCCTGGTAAAAATCCAGATTCTGATTTAATAGGTCTGGGTGGACCTGAGAATCCACATTCCCAACAAACTTGCAAGTGACACATATGTTGCTAGTCCTGCAGTCACACTGTAATTACAAGGCCCTAGATTAAGGATAAGAGCCTTATTTTTGTTTTCTATCAACAAATGACACATAAAAATTCAATAGTAGTTCATATACAACTTGTATTTGAAAGAACATAGATCTTTGATTTCTTGGTGATTTATATGTTTGGATAATTGTTTTTATTAAACAAAACTCTCACATAAGGGCTCATTTATTTTGCATGTAGTATTTCTCAAGGTTCTTCAGAGAAACAGAACCAACAGAATGTGTGTGTGTGTGTGTCTGTGTACATATATGGAATTGGCTTACACAATTATGGAGGCAGAGAAGTCCCATGATCTGCATCCTGCAAGCTGGAGAACCAGGACAGCTGGTGGTATATTTCCAGTATGAAAGGCCAAAAGCCTGAGAACTAGGAGCACCAGTGGTGTAAGTCCCAGTCCGAGGCCAGGAGAAGGGCAAAATCCCATGTCAAGCCATCAGGCAAAAATAGTGAATTCTCCCTTCCTCTGCCTTTGGTTCTATTCCAGCCCTCCACAGATTGCATTATGCCCACTCACATTGGAGAGGGCCATCTGCTTTATCGAATTCACCAATAAAAATGCTAATCTCATCCAGAAACACCCTCACAGATGCACCCAGAAATAATGTTTAATCAAATATCTGGGCATCCCATGACCCAGTCAAATTGACACAAAAAATCAACTATCACACACAAGTAAATAATTTTTCTATTGTTTACTTTGGTCATGTCTGCAGGATGGTAAAATTCTAAGCCTATGCAAGATGGCTAAGAGGATGGATTCTGGAATCAGATTGACTCTTCCACTGCTCATTGAGTGACCTTGGGCAAATTACTTAGCCTCTCTGAGCCTCAGAATGGAGAATAAAATAGAGATAATTCGAGTAACTCAAAGGGATAGCATGAAGATAAAATGTGTTGTTTTTTAAACCTTTGAGAATAGTGGATTAAATGTGGTAATTACTATTTTAGTGCTTGTTAAATTAAAATACATGAATAAACTTATGAAAAGTTAAATACTTAGAATTTATCTGAAATCTACCATTTACATAGCATTATATCATACCTTGTATTTCATCTTTAAAAACCTTATAAATGATTTTTCATCTCCATTCGACACATTAGAAAAATAGAAGAACAGAGAGATGTAAAAAGTGACCCTTGAGACTTGACCCAACATTATTTGAAATCTTCAGAGGAGAAAATAGATAGACCTAGACTACATGTGCATAGCTACACACTAATGTAGTTTCAACGTTCTCCATGGACTACAGTTTAAGGTAGGATAACTCAGACTTTGATTAATGTACTGATGTCCGACTTTTTGACTGTGAGGTCCATAGGAACATGCCACACCCCTCTGGGCAGGAGCGAGTTTTCTCCTATAGTGAATAGATGCTGCTCCTGTAATAATCCTAGAAAGAAATGAAATCTGGAGCATAAATTGAAGACCATGGAGATAGGTCTTGAAATGAAACAAGGAAAAAACCTTCTTCTGTTTCTGTGGCTGAGAGTCAGTTATGCCTGGGCTCTGATGTCTGGAGAAGCCTGCAGCTCTGCCAGTCTTTCTGAGTGAGCTGCCCCTGGCACATGGAGACAGGCTGTTGTAAGATTAGGAGCCAGGTCAGAGAGGGACCTCAGGGCCTGTTTAGTAGCTATGAGCTTTCCTTGGTGTTGAACTTCCTACCTACTATTTCTAACCACTCTTTATTATATGTTAATAAAGATGCATAAACACTTACAGTCTGGTCTCTGTCTTACATGGGGAGTTGAGAGGAAGGCCTTGTTTCCAGGCTTTGGAAGTAAGAAGCAAGAGTAACATTGGCAACAGAAAGGGTCAACAGAGAGCTGGCTACTCACAACCTGTGAACCTTGGAAGAACTATCGATCCTCTCTGAGCAGCAAAGGTCAAGAGAGAGAACAGTGATCCAATGAGATTTGGGGCATGGGGCAGCTGGTAAGGACACAGGACATGGTCAGATGAACACAAAAGGCCCATCCTCAGAACCACACAGACTAGTCAAGGAACACTTTTGCACAGGACTCATTTTCAGGAATGAAAAAAACAAATTTTTATCATTTTTTCTTAAATTGAGTTATGCATGCATGAAGACAATTGAATTTTTTCATCTGCAGCCTATTACTGTTTCTAGTATATCACAAGAAAACCATATGATTAGGAAGATCTTGTACACATCATTATCTTCATAAAAACTCCCAGAAATTTTAATGATTTTCCCATTTTTAATCTAGATCTTTAGCATAGCCTGAAATTTGAAGGCTATCAGACCATTGTTTTGTTTGGTTTGATGCTTATTTGTTTTCAAATGCAAGTTACAACTAAAGCTAACTAAATTGCTCTTGATAAAAAAGAAAACATAGTTCTTTCAATTGAGTTATATGGGAAGGAACCATTTTCAACAGACAACTAGAGCATTGCAAAACTATTTTGATGGAATTACAAGTGTATTACAAAGACTATGCAAGAATAATTTCCATTGTGACAAGAAGTGCACTTAATTAAGCCACAGGATTTTGTCTGAGATGGCCACTCATCACCTGTGAAACCTTAGAAGAACCATTGATTTTCTCGGAGCCTCTCAAGCTCTTCATGTCTTATCCACAGATAATAATCTTTGCTCTATTCAACTTGGGGTTTCCACTAGCCCATGGCACATGTTTGTGAGAGTTAGAAGATGTCCCCTCTGGGAAAATCCAGCCTGGGGTAGGTTCACAGTTTAGCAATCGGTGTGTGCATTAGGTTCGAGGCCCCACATGTTCCCCCACCAGATGGTCACGTGTGCAGAGAATCAACTTGTACATCCACATACATTGGCCATGGCTTATCTCATGGTTAGTTGTGAAAATGAAATTAAGGCAATTTGCAAAATTTAAGGTGCAATACAAATCTAAGAAAATATATAGGCATGAGCATAATCAAATGTTGGCTGTGAAATAGAACGTTTAGAAAGATCCCATGGCATGTGTATTTCTCAAAATTTTTAAATCAAGAGACATAAGTGCATATGCCAAATAAATCAGTAATAGAGTATTGACTTACGTTTGTACTTAGCTGGGGGGGGGGGGAAGTGAAGGACCAGAAGCACCTGAAATCTATTTTAAAGGACTTATTCAGAGTCCTTTCTGAATGCTTCTGAATCAGAAGGTGTGAGATAGCTCTAATACCCTTATTTTACAAAGTTTCTCAAGTTTTCTGTGACATACAGCCTTGTTTGAGCATCACAGGCTCAAGGAATTCAAGCCTAGAAGCCAAATCAGGTATTTTAAAACCATAATCACTTCTCCTTTTCTTTCTTTCTTTTTCTTTTCCCTAAATCGTCCAGAAAGCCATTAAATGAAATAGAAAGCACATGACATAAAGAATAATAAACAAACAAACAATATACTACTTTCTCCATTTAAAAAATCGGCTAGGATATTGCTCAACAAGTTGATGGTTCACAAAATATGTATACAATACACATTCCAGACTATATAATAAAGGGCATAATATCTCTGCGTAGTCTCATTCACTGAGCTACCAGTGCAAAAATCCTAATTTTGTTCTGTCTGTGGTAAGAGACCACTGAGATCCAATGGAAATCCTAGACAAGTGTGTCTGTCATCAATTTTGACATCCAATGCGGCCATCATAAATCATGTCAAAGTAAGCAACTAATCATTCTGTTTTTATATAAATCCAATATTATCATATGTAAGCAATAATTTAAACCCAAGCATCAAACACTATAAATTAAATCCCTCTTGAAAGCACACTTTTTCACTTTCAACTTGGATCTTAAAACAGTTAGTTATATTCTTCTATCCCTTCTGCTGCTCTGTATTCCAGGCATTAGACAACGAGATAGTGCTTAGCACCTCTTTTCAGGCTTTATTAATACCATTGCTAGGGAAAGCTGTAAGATTTTGAATGAAATAAAAAGTACCCATTTAAATCTACAAAAAATAAGCCAGTGAATTTCCTCAGGGTGATATATTAAATTATTACATATAAGATGTGAGCACTCTACTTTTATAAATCTCTAGAATTATGTCTAATTATCTCAGAATAGTGAAAAGTGGAAAATATATTGGACAAATGGCCAGGAACTGTGGGTTTTGAATTGACATATTACCCTCTCAAACTCACTAAACAGTCATCGTACTTTAATTCAGGCTGTTGACACACTAATTAATAAACAAACCAGTTTAGAATTTGATGTCTAATTCGTCCTAAAATATTTTGGAGAAAAGTCTATACATGGTAAATTAGATCCAGCATGTGTGGAGCCTTTCTATATAATGGATTTATAAAGTAATAATAGATAACGAACAGCAACATTAGAAAAATGAGTTTCTGTTTGCCATGGAAAAACAGAGTACTACCGCCTACTCCAGCAGCAACACTTAACAATAAAACACAATAAAACACTTAACACTTAAACAATAAAAAGAGATAGGTAATGGAGACTACATAGAGGTGGATATCAAAAGCTAAGAGTCAAACTCCAGACACTTCAGGGGTGCTGGTATCTTTAATAGAATGACATAGAAAGTGGCCACTGAATAATGGAGAAATTTTCTTGAGACAGAGCTTAGACTGCTAAAATCCAAGAAGGTTCACACATGCCTTCACTTTGCTGTACAGTAGATATCAAATTGTCATTTCTATGTCAGTAGGCAATTGCAACTGACAATTTTGCAGAGTGCTTATCAGACAGAGGAGAGAAAAAGTTTTAACCCATCCATCATGTAAATGAATGATAGCAGATATGAACATGTAGTTAAAGCTATAAAAAGAAATGCTAATGAAAATGTTCTATTTAAAATTTTGAATTATGAAAAATGAATATATCATATCTTAATGTAATAAAGGGCAGGTCTACATAGAAGGAATACACAGATATATATACAGGTATAAACTGCATTTCATTGAGTACACAAAATTGAGCATATATTGAGTATACAAAGATAAGTCATTAATTCTTACATGAAAGAAAACTTCTGCCAGGATCATTAATTTAAGGCACATCTTTATTTCAGAGATATTAGGAAGTGAAAAATTTACATTTTAGAAGCAATGAAATGTGGTGTTTATGTGTGAGCATATTCATATGTAACCATGCTTGCAGTTTGGGTTCCTTCCTTCATTAATTTATTTAATGGATATTTTCAGTGCCTCCATTGTGCCAGCAACCTTTGCAAAATTCTGTTTTTATGTTATTGGTCAATAGATATTGTTTTTATAAATCCTAAGAGAAAAATCTCACTGAGTGGACCCACTGACAACTGTGAACAAGGTCTGGGGTTGAGAATGAACATATTTTAAAAGTAACTCAATAAATCATGTGCTAGCTGGTATCTCATGTTACACTTGCATGCACTAAAAATTATATATATTTTTTGTTTTTGTTTTTTAGTTTCTTACTTTATTTATAAAGTTTCTTCTAATTTTTTAACTAATTTACAAAGTTGCTTTAGCATCTTTTTTTTTTATTTCAGCATATTACGGGGGCACAAATGTTTAGGTTACATATATTGCCTTTCCCCTACCCAAGTCAGAACTTCAAGCATGTCCATCTCCTAGACAGTGCACACCACACCCATTAGGTGTGAATATACACATCACCTCCTTCTCGCTCCCACCTGCCCGGCACCTGATGAATATTTCTACTATATGCACATATCAGTGTTGATCAGTTAATACCAATTTGATGGTGAGTACATATGATGCTTATTTTTCCATTCTTGTGAAACTTCACTTAGTAGAATGGGCTCCAGCTCTATCCAGGATAATATAAGAGGTGCTAGATCACCATAGTTTTTTGTGGCTTAGTAGACCTCCTATTGGGAAAATATGATTGAGGAATTAATGAGATGTGGCTCATAAGACCATTATTTTATGGTATAACCCAATATTACTATATTAAAGACAAAAACAGGAGTGTGCAGGGTTTTGCCCTGAAGGAATGTGTGGACTCAATGGTTCACTTATTAGAGGCTGCTATCGTGGGAAAGCTCTCTAATCTCCAGTGGGGATGTTTTCCAGGAAGGCTTCCTGGTATCTCAAAATCTATGAGCTTCTGTGTCTTAAAAGACAAGGCAAGGCAAATATAGCCCACAGGATAGGAGCCGGAGACAATGAGTGCACTTTGCCCAGAGATGCACCCTGATGGTTATAAGCGACCTGTTTTATTAGAGATGGGCTTCCTGCTCTGTCCTGTTTGTCTACCTTTAAGTCCACCATAACTAATCAAAGAAATATTGAGTCACTATACCTCTTTTGTTTTACCTCTGTTCATTGACAACTACCTCTTAAAACTTAGAAGCTAGCCTCTGAAAGACTTTGTACCTGTTTGTTCACCTAGATAGATTAGAAGCCCCTTGAGAGGACTTTTGATCCTAACCCACTACCTGTATCCCCTAGCAACTGCATTCCCTGATATGCAAATATGTTACCCTGGCAACTGGTAATTGATGTCTGTAATTATAAAAACCTGTATGAATCTAACCATATTACTGGTGGTTACGGAGATACGCCAGTCCCCTAGGTACTCCCTGCTGTGTTATATCTGATCTTTTTATATATATAAAACCATAAACTATACCTTAGTCTCTGTGTATTCTTTTATTTCTTTCTGCTGCCTATCAATTTCCTTATCCTCTGTGGCGACCCCTATCTTAAGGACTGGGCTCCATGTGGAGAAGTAGCTAATTTCCTTGCAGGCCTGCTTCAAATACTATTTGCCCTACAAACTCCATGGTATACATATACCACATTTTATTAATCCATTCATGTATTGATGGGAACTAGGATTGTTTCCACATCTTTGCAATTGTGAATTGTGCTGCTATAAACATTCTATTGCAGATGTATTTTTTATAGAATTTGTTTTGTTCCTTTGGGTAATCCAGTAATGGGATTCCTGGATCAAATGGTAGATCTACTTGTATCTCTTTGAAGTATCTCCATATTGCTTTCCACAGAAGTTGTACTAGTTTGCAGTTCCACCAGCACTGTATGAGTGTTTCTCTCTCTCTCTACATCCACACCAACATTTATTATTTTGAAACTTGTTAATAAAGGCCATTCTCACTGGAGTTAAGTAATATCTAATTGTGGTTTTGATTTGCATTTCCCTGATGATTAGAGATGTTGAGCATTTTTTCATATTTTTGGCAATTAGTCTGTCTTCTTTTGAAAGGTTTCTGTTCATATCCTTTGCCCATTTTTTAATGGTATTGTTTGATTTTTTTCTTGCTGATTTTCCCGAGTTCTATGTAGAATCTAGTTGTCAGTCCTTTATGACTGTCTTTCTTGCTAGATTATTTTCTTCAAGATTAGGAACTTTTTTTGTTTTTTATTCCCAAAGCCTAACAGTAACTTGCTCGTGCATACTAGATATTGAAACAATGTTAGTTGGAATAAATTTTTTAAATATTAGCCCTCAGCAAATTATTTGCAGAGTAAAGAGATGTTACAGTTTGTAAATTTTGGTGCTCTATTCTGAGAATAAAATCTATTTCCACATGAATGTTTATGATGTGCTACAAAATAAGCTAAATGTTTTCTTCTCGTTTTTTACATAAACTGGGCCTTTATGACAAATTTAAAATGGTCTTTTCTTCCCCCTCCTTTTTTTTTTTTTGGTCTGATTTATTCTGGAAACATCTCCAGCTGAAATTCTAATGTATTTAATATGTCAATTTATTAAAATTTTAACTCTCAGTCAGAACAGAGTAGTGAAATGTTAGCATAGCAAGGAATCTTTAAGATTATCTGGTCCACTGCTAAAAAAAGAAATAAACAGAGGAACAATTTCTCCAAGGAATATGTTCTAAGAAAGTCCAACATACAAAAGAGACAAAAGTGAAGCTTTCAGTAACAGCAGATGTAGAAACACGGAGTGCTGCCTAAGCATTGTCTTTGCTCTCTATCTTAGTGGCCTTTCAGGGGTTCTATAAAGCCCTAAGTTTTCTGAGGGACACAGATTGCAATCTAGTCCATTCTTTTCATTTTGAGTTGAATTACTTAAAACCTATAGTACTTCATCCAAGCTCTCAACTTAATTAGTGGCTGAATCTTACCTAAAAATCCAGACTTTTCACATTCTCAGTCCAGTGTTCATTCCACTTCACTGCCTCTTAATTATTACAGAAATATAATGACATGGCAATCTCCATTTTGCCCCAAATTACATGATTATAAATGGAGATTACTAAAAACAAAGTTACAAATGCTGACATGATAGCACCATGCTGAAAATAACCTGGTTCGAACTGAACCTTCAAAGGAACTGTGTCAAGAGGTCTACACCCAATCTTCTTTCTCTATTGACATGCATGTCACGATGTCTGAAAATCAGCACCTCTCAGAGATGGGTATTTCCTTTTTAGTTCATGAAGTGGGCTGGTTTACCTTTTTATCCCTTAAAATGACTGGAAATTTGGTGCCTTCTTAGCAAAATTATGAGATTTGCTTTGATAATACTTAGAATGTTAACTCTTGGGGGGAAATTCCAAACTAATGCTCAACTTCAAAGTAAAGACTTTCATGAAATATAATCTAAACAAGAGAACAGTGCCTGCCAGCAGCCAAGCCCAACCTCTTTCCTCTAAAGGGCTCCCTTCCTAATGCCACTTCAATAACTGTAATTATCTCCCTCAAGAAAGCATATCAGAATATAATTATTGAGACTAGTAATATTAGCAGTAAAATCTTAAATCATTTCTATATATTTTTATTGTTTTGCTTTTATTTTTTCTAATTTAAGTTTTTTTAAATAAAATAAATGGCAAATTACAATGCCTCATGGTTATTATGCCTTTTTATAACATTACCTTACAACTAGCTGGGACATACTGAGGTATTGTTGAGAACTGCTGATTTTTAAATCCCTCATGGCTGCAGAGCCTGAACACTAAACAGTGACACAGTGAGTACTAAAAAAAGTGCTTCAAATGCTACATATATATAAATAATACTCTTGCTCCAATGGACTGAGTACTCCATACTGCTCAAACATACCCTGTATGTTACTTATTTTATATGTGATTTCTTGGATAAAGAAGGGTAATATCACTGTATCATGTGAGCGGAGAAGAATGAATGACATTTCAACAGTGCCTAGAATAATAGCCACACCCTACAATAGATACACATTGCCTTGAATGCAACAGATTTGGATAGCTCCCTTCTGTAGGGCCACCACAAGAGTGAGGTAGATCACTTGGCCTCCATCTATATTCATAGAGTTGTTGCCCTTTGGGGACTTTTCTCCCATTAGTCTGATAATTTAATTGACAAATTTCATTAAGCCTCAGGTATGTGTCAGATACTTTACAGGCATTGAGATATTATGGGGAACAAGTCAAACATCAAACCATATTTCCAAAGCCTAGTGGAGAAGACAGTCAAGAAAACAGGTGAACCCAACCTATTTTTAACATATGCTGAAAGAACAACCAAGGATTCTGAAGGGAGCACAAAGAAGGATACCTGACTTAAACACGGAGGTCCAGAAAGATGACGCGAAGAAGGTAATGCTTAAGTTGAGACCAGAAAAACTTGATCCTCTGGCCTTTGTGCATATTTCTCCACCTGACAGAACTATCTTCTCTTCATTTAACCAGTTTTTAGCATTGTTTAGCTTTCAGTTTAAATGTCACTTTCTCAGGGATAGTTTCCTTCTCTCCCACTTCACTTTCTGAACACTAGTGACACTTTTCATTATCACTGAATGCCTTTCTCTGCGATCAGTCTGAAAGTCCATGAGGGTAAGGACTATGTCTGTTTTCTTGTAATTGATTTAGGTTTGGGGTTGATTAGGTAAGCGAATGGAAGGACAATGAGACAAGAGAATTGAGAATGCTGGAAAGCGGTGGACACATTGACAGTATATTAATCCAGATCTTAATACTTCTGCTACCACTAGCAGATAGCATTGAGCACCTTTTATGAGTCAGAAAATATTCTAGTAAAGAGAGGAGGTAACTTGCAAACAGGGTAAAAATGAGAGATCAAGAGGCTCCCGGTCTCAATGATGTTGAGGAACACATGTGGTGGGGGTAACTGAGGAAGACATCTGTTAAATTAAAGGCGAGGGGTAAAGGCACAGCTCAGATGGAGAGGAAGTAAAAGCGATAGTGATGTCTAGAATGAGATCAAGAACTTGGATATTGATTGAGTTATCCATGAAGATGCAAATTTGGAAGAGGAGGAAAACTAAATTAAAGCAAAGAGGAGGGGCCATAAGTTGGCACAACAAGATGACATCAGTTTCAAATGAGCAGGCATTTTGCAAAGAAGTAAAGGAACACGATGACTTGAAAATAGTGCTGGGGTGCAAGGAGCATATCAAACCTACTCTTGTGGTTTGAATAGTAGCCTTCAAAAAGATATGTCCATGTCCTAATCCCCAGAATAAAGCATCTATGAATTATACCTTAAGAATGTTACCTTATTTGGAAAAAAGGGTCTTTGCAGATGCAATTAAATTAAGGATCTTGAGATGAGGAGATCATCCTGAATTATGTAAAAATAGAAACAATCTGATAGAAACATAGGCAAAACTTATGAACAGAAGAGAAAACAGGAAAGGTCAATATTTATATCAAAAGATGCTCACCTCAAAAATCAGATAAATGAAAATTTAAAATATATATACTTAATGTTATACACACTATACTGATAAAATGTAAGTTTGGTAATATTGAATTGAATATTAGCCAAATGTGAGCCATAAAAAATCATATACATTTGGTGTATAAATAGGCAGGAATATAAAATGGTTAATCATTTGAGAAATAATTTGGTATTATCTTAAGTTAAAAATTGTATACCCTATGCCTCAAAAGTTCTAGAAGTAGAATTCTACAATCAATCCCTACACCTGTGTCCCAGGAGATAATATGAGAATGCCTAGAATATCATAACAAGAGGATGATGTTACCAGTCCAGAAATTGAAAATGGAGAAATGTGAAAAAGATTTCTTAACTACACTCAGAGGCTGACATTTAGTTATGGCTTCTCACAGATGGAAAATCATGAAATGTCAATTTTTTAGTCTTTTGTATATCCTATGTGTTTGATAGACAAAATCAGAAAACAAGAGTTGCCACATTTTGTCATATCCATCACATCATCAGTTGCAAGATGTCTCCTAATAGTATGTATCAACAAGAAAAACCACTGTAAATAAACTAGGAGACACCACAAAAGCTGTGTTCTTGATTTTAGAGATGTAAAAATGGGAACTGATAGAATGCAGTAGAGGAAGGACAAAGATAAAGTTACATCTGTTTGATTTCCAATCTTTCAGCTACCTAACAACCATTGTCGTAAGGCAACAGGTCATAAGGGCAGACCTACATTCTGGAATAGCTCCAAAAGAACTGATTGTGTCCATTTTTAAAATTTTTCAAATAACAGATATAGCTAAATAATAAGCTCCTCAAAGCTCTTTAATGTAGTAAAGATTCAATAAATTCTTCTTTATCATTATTATTATTTTAATGCAAAAATCCTAGAAGGCAATTAGAGATATGATTTGGGACTAGGTTCTGTTTACCAAAAAATAGTTACAACTCTAAGGCTTTTCTAAAAATACTGTATATTATACCTCTAGTAGTACAGTGAACAAGTTCTCATTTCAAATGTTTCTAAACCTTAATGTAACAGTTAGAAGTATAATAAAGAAAGCTTTCGTCAGTCAAATAGTATCTGGTATCTACATGGGACTATTTAATCAGTAGTAGAGATCTCTTCTTATTTTCATGACTATGTCAGTCATTGCCTCATGTAACCAGATACTAAATTTCATTGTATTCACTTTCATTCATTTTCTACAGAATTCCTTTTGCACAAGCAAAAGAAGACTCTGTGAATTGGTAGTAATTTAGTTCCATACCTTACATACGTTTTTTAAATGAATGCCTTAATTAGGCATCTTTTAATTATACTGCACAAATCCAAACTGTTTGGGGTTCTTTAAAGAAAAAGTAATTGTTCCGACTAAACATATTTTTGTTTAAACTTTCCTGAGAGGAAATTAGTACGTGACTCACTTCAAAGATAGAGATTAAAATAAGGTGGCCCTTAAGTGAGTAGAGCCTTTTCTTCATATAATAGCTTAAGAGGTCAAAGCTATTAACATTTTTTTTTTTTTTTTTTGGTAACTTAAGCTGGGCACATTTGGAAGGGCATCTCAAACTCTTGTCACAATGCACAAGCAGAGGCTGGAAGCTCAAATGCACTAGAGCTTAAAACCCTTTGTGATCTGTGATCTTTTACAAACCCAAGCTATTGAGGAGTCAGCAAAAGACATACCGGAATGCCCTCCATTCCCTTCCTTTCCTTTCCCTGTTCTTTCCCAGAGCAAAGGTATGTAGGAACCACATATACAACATGCACCCCTGAAGAAATACTAAATAGCTTTTGCATTTCCAATATTCATTTGGTGTAGTCACTATGAGTTTGTCCTCGGTAAAATATAATCCATTCACATGGAAGCACAATGGAGAGTAATGAATATCTGAAGTGTTAAGAGGTCAAAGACAAATATGTCAATGCAGAATTAATTTGACTGGGCAGCTTTGATCTTTTTTTCAAAGTCACATTGAGGGTTGGGTCAAATTCTCATGAGATAAATTTATTATAATTTGTTAATGTGTCATCAAATAGCCTGCACAAATTGAAATATGAAGTGAATCAGAAATACATTTTTGTTGGATCATCTTGCACATTATTACTTTATTTTTAACTATATATTCTTCATTTAATTTTAGAACAAAGACTTTTTTATTTTATTTTTTTTCTTTTCTTTTTTATTTCAGCATATGATAGGGGTACAAATGTTAGGGTTAAGTATATTGCCCTTGCCCCTCCTCCCCCCTCAAGTCTGAGCTTCAAGTGTGACCTTCCCCTAGATAGTGCACATTTCACTCATTATGTATGATATACCCATCCCCTTCTCCCCCATCCCACCTGCCCAACACCCAATTTGCTGGTGAGTACATGTGTGCTTGTTTTTCCATTCTTGGGATACTTTACTTAGTAGAATGGGCTCCAGCTCTATCCAGGAAAATACAAGAGGTGCTATATCACCATTGTTTCTGATAGTTGAATAATACTCAAACATATGAAAAAAATGCTCAAAGACATATTTTAATGGCTGTAATTGCTAAATAGTCATCAACTTAAATGAAAATTTGGTGTGCAAGTAACAATTTTTTTGATCAATGATAAATTATAATACTTTCCTTTAATAGTTTCCAAGAATTAATTTTATAGCCCTTGAATTTTATATTTTCTTGTTCTTTCCACTCATATTCAGATCTGAATAGGAAGGAATTATATAGAAATTTTCAACTTTTTTGATAAATAACTACAGGTAATCACTTTAGTTGAAATTCTTAAAGTTCTACATTAAACTTATTTTAGAAGATATTGTGTACAATCTTAGAAATATCAATGATATAATTGGAGAATTGGACTGAATAAATTAGTGCTACACATGTTTTATTACTAATGATTACATTTTTATTGTCACTATTTTAATATCCATAAAGTACAGTATTTCATAAAATGTCAGTAAAGGAACAGTAATTGTGAGAGTGTACAAATATACCAGCTAATCTAAAATTGAATGAATAAATACATGATAGATGACATATATACACTTTTATTTTTAAATATTTCTCTATATGAACAGATTAAATCCTAAACACCCTCATTTAAAGATGCTTCAACTAGTGAGATCAGGCTGCTAAAAGCAGATATGAAGATGATAATTCCCAAGAAGGCCTCAAATGGGCCCTTGTTTATGCTGCTACATGAACATTTACTAAGCCACTATTTCTTCCATAGAAATTCTTCCAAACCCTGGCAAATATTACTGTAACTTGGCCATTTTTAAAATTTGTCTTGAAGAACACAAAAACAATCTTTCACTCATTCTGTGAGGCAAGCTAGTGCTTGTTTTAGGATTTTATTTTCTTTCTAGCTTTGAATCAGTAGAAAAATAAAAAAATAAGAGATAAAAAGTGAAAATTAAGAAAGTAGGTTTTTAAAAGAGTATGAGAACACTTTTATTTTAACCTTCATGTTTTTTCATGTAATGGTTTCTGTTTCTATGAAGAACAACATACCTGGAAAAGGAAACAGAGACAGAGAGAGAGAGCACAGAAAAAGAGAGAGACCCTCTGCAGTTCCCAGAGGGAGCAGAGAAGGCAGGTGCTAGTGTGTCATGTATCCATGAAGAGTTCTATAAAATTACAGAGACCAACACACATACTCAATCCCCAGCACATTCTGGCCATGATTGTTCTATCCTTAGCAATGGCAACTTAGCTCCTATGGAGACAGGAGGGAGAGATGCTATTAATAGAAAGAAATCCAGATTAATAATGATCATCCTATGACCCATTGATTGCAAAAACAGTCAGCAAGTCATTAAATGATATATTTCATTATGATCACATTTTATTTTAATGAGTTTCTCTTATAAGTAAAAACATTACTGATAAAGTTAGATTTGAGCTGGAAGACTTATACTGTTAGATAGATGCTTCTAAAATTTGAAGAGTCTGCATAAAAGCACAAAAAATATATACAGTAGACCCTCAATTAGTATTTTTTATTTAAAAATTTACTTAGAAAGAGGACAAACCACACCAGTGACATATCAGACATTCCTTCCCTACAAGCCATCACCTTACCCAACAGAGTGCACTTGATCAACTGCAGTAAACAATAGTGACCCACCCTTGACCACAAACCGAAGGTGGCTATCTTCACCTCCCAAGATGTTCTGATCCAGCCTTTTCATTATGTCAGTGATGTTATTTACACGTCACCACCAAGTAGCCTTGGGGTTGGGCATGATTAGGGACAACCCTAAAAAAAAGACAATGAACAGCAGAAATGTCCATCAGTAAAATGAAATTTCATGCAGATACTGTGATGAAAGTGCAATGGAGAGAGTGAGACAGTTATTTACAAAAGGAAATTTGTAAAAGTTGGTGTTTTCCACCAATAACATGTCCAATGGGAAAGACTAAGCAGGCGCACAGTTTAAGCTCTGTAAAAGCCTTCACAGCCATGACTGTAAGTAAAATGGCAGAGTTCTTCAAAATAGATACTTTAAAGTACATATTTACTTGGCCTGGCATCATTCTAGTAGGGGTACAAAAATTAGGGGAAAAAAGGGACAGGGGCAACATCAGCGAGTGCTGTAATTGAGCACATAAAAAGTACAGGCACAGGACAATAATGCATGTGATAATAACAGTGGTCACAGCTAACATTTATTGAGTCTAACTATATGCCAGGCACTGTAAGTACCTGACATATATTATCTCAATTGATTCTTATAACAATGTAATGGGATAATACTATTATTATCCTGTGTTATTGGTAAAGATAACTAGACCTAAGATATTATGTAGCATGCCGATAATTAGTTAGTTTCCCCCAAAGCCTGGGCTTTAAAGCAGATCTATTATTTGCTCACACATCATACATACAAGCTATGCACAAAAGATGTCAGTAATTACCATCTCTTTAATGGTCATCATGAAGCCAGACTCACACCTCTGGTTAATGTAGAACATGGTAATTTCCCTTTTATCAATCAAGAGCATGTATGTACCACTGCCAGGGAACCCAGAGCACTGTGTTAGGCAGGAGACAATTACCATGGGAATAAAAGACATGGTTTTGCTGCTCTTGGAATGTTCACTGTGCAGTTAGAGAAAGTATTAAAGACCAGTGTAAGTAAATGATAATTACAAATGAGATAAACATGAAAATATGATAAGAATATCAAGACACTAGGAAGACAGCAATGAAAATATGATGATAACAATACCAAGACACCAGAAAGAATAAAGAGAAAGGGTACCGGAATAATCAGTGGGACCAGAATCAAAGAAGGCTGATGAGGCTCTTCTAAAATAGCCTTTACCTCCTATTGATTCCCACTTTAATTCTTTCAAAATTTCTACTTCTGCATGAGGCCTTGATGCTCATCCCTAATTCCCTAAATGCAAAATTTTATCACAATGTAGTCACAAAGATATTCTGATGAGATGATAAAAGAAAATAATGAGAGTGTTTTGTCGATATATCTATCTATCTGTCCCTTCACCCTCCACTCCCCTTCTCTTTAGGGGCACCTCTGAGAACTTGGTATGCATTTTGGTACTTAGCATTCTCTATGGTTAGTAATTCCAATATCATAGAATACTCAGGGCATTATGCAAACAAAACTCCGCCCTTCATTTCACCATTTGGATTTGAATATGAGTTTTTGCAGACTGCTTTGCTGAGTCTCATCATCTCCACTGCAAGGGAAGGAATTCATCTATTTCTCACACTTATTTCTCTCTGCTCCTTTGAAGTATAGGTAAAATTCTTAAGGCCTGGTTATTTACTTAAACATTGACTATGAAATAACCCACGTGATCCCTGAACCAATTTTACTACCCAATTTTCTACTGACATTTATGCAAATAAGACTAAAAACTATTATAATAATGGCTGAAAAGTTCCATACAGATTTTATAGCCGAAAGACTAGACGAAGGCCACCCATGAGTCTTAGAAACCTATTATTGGATTGGTAATGACTGAGGTCAAATATTTTACATATTTGGGCTTTCTATCTAGGAAGACCCATTTGAACCATAATTTCCAGAAGTCTTTTATATGTCTGACCTCTCAGCACAACAGAAGAAAGCATTACCACATATCTATCTAAAAAAAAAAAAAATGCTACTCTTTGATAAAAATTCAGATTATTTATTATGCAACAGTTAAGCTAAAGGTATATCTACAAATATAGCCATTTAAGAGTCCACTCTAAGCATTTGGTTTCAACATCATGGCCAAGTATTCACAATGCTTTGCTTTTTGCAAATTTGGCAAGGTCAAGCAGTTCATGGGAATGCTGTAATGGCAATGTGATTTATGTAACAAAGACGAGACCTGTCATTACCCAGGGCTGTGCTATGCTGTGGGTGTGGAGAGGAGAGAGCAGAGTTGCCTTGTCCTGGCAATTGGAGTCAGCAGTAAATGTGTCCATTTGTGGGACATCTTCATTGTGGACTTGGCAGGGCCCAGCAATCCAGTGACAAATAGAGAACTCAGGCTGGATCCTGGCCCAAACTTTGGGGATCCTTTCAACCAGCTTGCCCAGACTGCTTTGAGACAACCTTATGGGCTCGGCCATCATCACTTTGCCCAATAAAATCCTGGGCAAATGATTTTATTCATTTGCCCAGGAATAAAATCGAGCTCCTGGCCTCCAAGAGGCCCCCTAGCAATGCCAGGGTTTTGGCATACTACAAGGAAAGGGGTAACTCCCTCTGAAATGTCCTTATTCTTCAGAATACAAATGGTGAGGTTTGAGGAAAAGAAATAAGAAAATAAAACATATAATAGGAAAGGGAAAATATATATTTTAACCAACAACATTCAAGGACTCAAGAGTAGGTATGCTAGATCAAAGAAGGCCACAAGTTCTTGATACCCTTCCCATGGAAAAATGAAATTTATCTCCCTTCCCCCTGAAAGCAGGCTAGCCTTGTGACAAATCTGACTATCATACAGAAAGCCCAATCTAGTCAAATGGAGGGACTATGTGGAGAAAGAGAGGTCCTAGCAGCTAGATGTCCCCACCAGTCATCAGATATCTGAGCAAGCCATTTAGACATTGTAGACTTGATTACCATCCTACCACATCTGCATGAGAGATCCCTAACATGACTAGCAGAAAAATTTAAAAACTAGTGGTTTTAAGCCACGGCATTTGGAAATGGCTCTTTGCACAGCAATACATAGCTATTAGTAGCATCTCTGAAAAGCATTTTTCTCAATATTTGCATAGACATGCTGCTGAGATTATTACAATGAAATGATTCAACCTTATAAATGACAAGGCCTAAAAAAGAAGGTCATGAGTCCAATAATTCCTTAGATTTAAAGAGCTTCTTTGTCTAGCCAATGACCACTTTCTCGGTTGACTATCATTCTTTTTACGTAAGTATTTTTTTTTATTAATCTAGGCATGAAACACAGCCTGAATTTGCAAAGGACAATTTTATGTAAAATTTTTAATAAGAAAAACAGTTCTAATGATGGCTTTTAATCTATTGAGCTACTCAAGAACAAAACAGCGATAAGTTGGGGGAAAAAATGTTTGGCTATGTCTCAAGAACTACATTACCCTCAAGCAACATAACCTTTTCTTCCAAAATATACTTTATTGCCTGTGCATACTGTGAAAGGTGAATTGCTTTCCAATTTTTGCTAGAAAGGAAAAGTTCCACATATACACGCAATTTTCTACATCAGTGAACCTGAGGAGGACCATGTGCCAAGAAGCTGGGCTAAGAACTGTCCTGAGTATGTGATCATACTCAAAATTCTTCTGCTCCTTTTCTTCCTATAGACCTGGACCCTTTTGTTTTCTCTGCTTGCAGCTTTAAGAGTTCCTAAATACACACTGCATATTTAATTTCCTTGTTAGAGATCTGAATCTGAGAACTATGTCCATTGTATACATAATTTAATTCATGTGTCTATTGTTTTAAACTTTAAACTTGGCATCCTCTTTCACTAATTCACAAAAACTGAGAAGGATTGAAAATATATGTCAATAAAAAAACAATTTAAATGTAACAATGTTTCTAATGTTTAGTTAGTATATATTCATAACACTTTTGATAATAGCATTATTTTACCATAGGATAATTATTTATTGAGAGAGCTAAACTCATCATGTTGTCACTGAGTAGAAGTAGTGTTACCCCATTTCAGTAGGTGACAGTCGAAGTATGTTTGTTTATGTCTGGCTGCCATTTCTGCATTTTCCTATCTGGCTATATCTATGGCATCACGTTATCTAAATAGCCCCCAACCCACAAAGCAGGATGTTCTGGCATACTTCTGTGCCTTACCTGGCATATTGCTCAGCTATTACCCACACAAGTCTCTGTGATCTGGTTTGTCCCAGAATTTATGGGGTCCCGAAAGAGAAGGTAGTGTTGCATCTTTTTCCCTTCTCTCGTGGCATTTTCCTGCTGTACCAATTTTATGCATGAACAATCAGAAACTAAGAGTTCAGTCACGTCCGAAGATCACAGTGCTAATGTGTGTTAGAAATGAGATTTAAACCCATGTCTGCTTGACTCTAACTCCCAGCCTACAGCATAAATATTGGCCAGTAACAAACTTAGCATCCACCTTATTTCATCAAGAAGTCCCAAAACAAGATAGTGCTTTTAGCTGTTGTCTCTTCAAAGGTATATAAATGAATTCCCTTTTTGGCTTAAGAGGGTTGGAGTTAGGTCGCTGTCTCCCGCAGCCATGAGGGCCCCGAATAAGACAATCATGGTCATGTGGAGGCCTAGAGAAAATGAGAAGTATATCCGTAATAAGATAGCTTGGGAAGCCTGCAACAGTAGATAATGCGTTTTATAGTTAAATTGTGGATTGGGTAGTAGTTATAACTAGAACATAGCCAAGACATTTGGAGAACTTTCATTTTCAGCAGCTAGGCAACTTCAAAGCCTCATGATAACAAATTTAGTTATTGTAAAAAATGATGCTTTCCTACATACTTTCCTCCTTTTAAGAGCTTTGTGTATATTTCTTAAGTAATTCTCTATGAGCATGAAAATAAATCTCCCTAATTTTGAATTGTGTTTACTTACAGGTTTCACCATTATTGCTATTTTTTATGTAATGTGTTTTATGTAAAATACATGCTTTAAAATCTTTTTCCTGCTACTTGTCCAAATTCTATACATCTTAAGGTTGGAAGTATGGAAGCAGTTGTAATTCAGGATATCTGAGTTTCAGAGTCAGAGAGCAAAAATTTTGTTTCTTATCTAAGTAATACTTGTTTAGTTCTTTTAGTATCATCATATTTAGAAATTTTTCTTTTACTTGAAAGTTAAATCAATTGGGCTTCCTGAGACATATGTTATGTCACACAACAACATATAAATTACAAGTTAAGGAGGTCAGATTTTAAAGTCTGCTCATGTTATGGTGATGGGCAAGAATGATGACTTGGACTCAATTCAATGTTACTTTCACTCTTCTTTATTCCAAAAACAGAGTTTATGGCTGGGCATGGTGGCTCACACCTGTAATCCTAGCACTTTCAGAGGTAGAGGATCATTTGAGGCCAGGAGTTTGAGACCAGCCTGAGCAAGAGTAAGACCCCATTTCTACAAAAAATAGAAAAATTATCTGGGCATAGTGGTGCATCCCTGTAGTCCCACTACTCAGGAGGCTGAGGCAAGAGGATCGTTTGAGCCCAGGAGTTTAGGGTTGCAGTGAGCTATGATCATACCACTGTACTCTAGCCCAAGTGACAGAGTGAGACTCTGTCTCAAAAAAAAGTGTATATGTATATATATATATAGATACACACACACACATATGTATATGTATGTATACATATGAGTTTACAGAGGGTAAAGATGTAAGTGGGTGTGCCTGAACCCCATTGCTTCCTTTGTGCTCTCTGATGTTGGTGGTCTAGGAAGCCTGGGGGGAGGGAGATGTCCCCAAGGTCAGATGACTACAACACTACTCTCTTTTATACCCAGGACATATCAGCATCCAGAAATAATGTATCAAGCAAAAGATCTACTACTTATCATGCTACCCAGGCCACCCATCCAGGCCCAAGGCTTGGATGGCTTGCCACGCCAGCACTGGGAATCTCCCCTGAACTGCACCTATGCTGCAGGACACAGGAAGGCTCTACTCATGTCCACCATGTGCAAGCCTGGCCAAGGCTTTCCACCATAAGTAACTAATTATTGCATCTTTCTCAGATATTGATTCTCAAGAAAAAGTAATAAAAACAGATTACTATAGTGTATGTCAGTCTTCTCTTTTACATTCTGCATTTTTCTTAACACCTAGCTACTTTAACTTGGTGGGGATAAAGGCAAATGTAAGATGTGATTTTAAGATTTGTCAAATAAGCAGTATTTTATCTTTTTCTTTATAAGACTGTAACATTTGTTGTTACTTTAAATACTAGATAAATTTTCCTTTTATGCATAGAACGATGGAAGGGCACATTTTTGTGGCTGCTGTTCAAGAAGGTTAGAATTTTTAGTAGTGACCACAAAGCCTGGACTATAGCCCAAACGATGAAAATGCGTAAGAAGCATTGCTTTAGATATATGTTATATTCCAAACTGAAGGCTCATTTGTCTGGCTTAAGCATGAGGCCCTGTATTAAGTTCCTATCCCGGGGAATTTTGCCAAAGACTAGGATTTGGGCCTCATAACTCAAATAGAGCTAACCTATTTAGAATGAAATTGTATCTCTCAGTGCTGAGGAGTTTTGAATAGGCTAATGCAGCAATTTTCATAAGTTACCAGTGGTTTCCCCTCAATGTGTATATCTTTATGTGAGTTTAAAGCAGTGCCAATTTATATATATATATATATATATATAAAATAAAAATAAATATTAAAACCTGAGAAATAAAAGTTTTTAGCAAATATGGCCTAAAGAGTTCATGGAATAAAGAGAAATTGGACATTGGGTTAAATCTTTGAGATGTTCTGAAAAATAGGCAATTAGCTCCCAACCACCAAACATGGAGCCTAGCCTAAAAAAATATAATGGAATATAAACAAATATCAAAAATTGTTCATTGGCATTTTTGCAATCTAACAGACCTTTTGAATAATAATGAACATAAATTCTGTCATGCAAAGGAGATAAGTGTAACCAGGCCTAGTTTAAATAGGGAAGGTGTATGATCTCCTAGGATTATAGCAAAAATGGTGGTGAGTTAGCATACTTTGATTATGGTAGGTGATAAAAATAATCCCTAGTTTACTTCTAGCACCTAAAATAAATCATAAAATCGACCTAATAAAAAGAAGTTAATTGGTTTATTAAGAAACTTATTATACCTACAAGGGTTGAAATCTATGTGGGAATAGGGAATGCAATATAGTAGTCACTGCCAAATGTTTCTGTTCTTGGATTTGGCTATACAGAGTAAACAGACACAAGTTCAAATCTCAATTCTATGACTTTTAGCTATGTGAACTTTGGAAATGATTTACCTATGTTTTCTCTCAGATATATAAAAACAGGCATATGGGTTTGAATAAGAAAGAGCAAAGAAAAAAAATAAAAACAGGCATGCAAATCTACATTGTTCTGTGAGAAATTAATTAGACATACTATTAAAGGCCTAAATCAGTGCCTGGTCCATCATAGGTGCTCAATACATAGAAGCTATTATTATTTTTCTTACTATTTTATTTTAATCTTGCAGCATAAGAGGCAATACAAAAAAAAAAATAGAAGATCAGTAAGCAGTGTTCAGGTCAACATATTTTTATCATTTCATCCCAGTCTTGAAAAAAAGATATTTAATGATTCTATGTGGAACCTGCAGGAGCCAATAAAAGAAACTTCAGAAAGTCACTCCCATCCAGGCATCCAAGCACATAGCTCCTGCTCCCTAATGCCCTGCATATACATTCCAAAACTGCTGTCCTTACAGATTCTGCCAGTTACCTGGACCTTGGAAAATGTCCTATTTATCTGCTCTGTATTCAAGCATTCCTCACAGATCAGTTGCTCTCACCAAAACAAAGGTAGTTTCATTAGGCTTCCAGCCAAATGCCTGAGCAGGTAAGACTTCCTCTTCCAGTGTGAGAACTGCAGGCTGGCAGGTCACCCTGGAGCCCACAGGTCCGCATAAGAGTTCTGGATTTTCCACTGCAAACACCCCTTTTGCTATGATTATCACTGGTAATCGCTAGGCCTGCTCTCAGTTTCAGGGCTCAAAATAAAATATTCAGTTGCCTAAATCATGCTGATAACAACTTGGCAAAATTTATAATTAAAATACAGTGCAAAGGCACTATTTTAAAATGACACAGACCTTAAAAGGATATTGTATAGTTCAGACTTGGCACTAGGATCTTTTAAGGTGATAAATTAATGATTGAGGGTAATTTATTATTATTTCCTACTTGTAACTAGCTATGTTCCACCCCATTGGTTCCCCGTAAGTGAACTATAACAAAGTATATGTATATACTTGTAGATAAGAAAATTATCATTCCAAACCTGCCTGTTTTATTATCTGTAAAATCAAGATATTAGTAGTATTGACCTCCTAGGATTACCAAAGGCATTTAAATAAAATGATATATGTAGAACATTTGAAATAGTTACTATGTACCAGGAGACATAGAAATTTCCGAATAATTCTCTAGTAATAAAATGAATTATTATTAGACCAATAATGTGATAAACAGTATCTTAGCACATGAAATATGTACTACAGTGTCCCAAGTGCCACCATAAATTTAGCCAAGGTGAGTTGAACGATGTAAGGGTGCACACATAGAAAACGCCACTTAATACAACAGCTCTGACAGGTTCTGGGGGCACAGCGCCACCACACAGACCATAGCACAAACCATGTCGTGTGAGTCTGCTGGGGCTTCATTGCAGAATGCCATAGCCTGAGTAGCTTAAACAGGCATTTATTTCTCACAGTTCTGGAGGTTGGACGTCCAAGATCAAGGTGCCATCTGATTCAGTGCCTGGTGATGATCCTCTCCTGGTCTGTGTAAGGCTGCTTTCTGGCTGTGTCCTCATGTGGGGACGTGGGGGAGAGAGAGTGAGGGCAAGAGCACTGTGGTGCTCTTTTTCTTCTTGTAAGGACACTAATCCCATCATGGGGTCCTAACCTCATGACCTCATCTAAACCTATTTACCTCTCAAAGGTTCCACTTCCAAATACCATCATATGGAGGGTAGAGCCTCAACATACGAATTTTGTGGGGACACGTTCGGCCCATAACATATATGTTGAAAAGTAAATTTGCCCTGAATTTTTCTTCTCTAGCTGTTGGGAAGCAAAAGAGTGAAATGGGCAAGCTAGAAAGGCGTTCATCTTTTCCTTGAAAGGCAAAGCATGAGAGATTTATGCCAATAAAACAAGGATAGATATGGAGACAAAAAGCAACACTGAGAAAAGGAGAGGAAAGAGCAAAAGAAAGGATGGAGAATTTTTTTTTTTTTTGGCATATTCAGAATCACAGTAGGCTCCAATGTGACTTGCTAGCTAAAAGTTCAGACTTGATGTGTCCTTTCAAGCAGATACCTTCCCAAATTCCTCTTATACATCAAATGCAGTATCAAAATCCTTTAGTCATTAGTATAAGATAATTATATTTGGATATTTATAAAAATATATATTAATAACAATTCAATTATTAACAGTGTACCAAAATCTGATAGATCCTAAAATGTTTCACTTTTCTCCTTTCATCCAATCTTACCTACCTGAAGTTCTCTTGCAACAGGTTTGTTCACTTACACTCAGGCTTTGAGCTCTTTTAAAGGCACCTGTGTCCTAACAAAAAAGATTTCAATGAAAGATTTACTCAAGTTCAGGCTCTGCCATTCATTAGCCCTGTGATGGCAGACAGTGCATGGAACTATTTATGCTTTGAGTAACTCATTTGTATAATAAAGTTACTAATACCTACCTCAGGAGAGTGTGAGAATTCCTAAAATTCAATAAATTTGAAGTATTTTGTAACCTCTAAGGTTGCATTGGGTTATCAAGTGCAAATACTCCCAGAATATGTAGTACTTTAAACTGTTTCCATTCTTTTGTGCAAAGGTGACAGACATGGCAGATTCTTCCATGAGAGCAGGTTTTGAATATTCTTGGCAGGTTGAGGAGAAAGCAGGAAGGATTAAGAAAGAAGATGTTAAGGGTGGGAGGGAATGGGGACAAAAGGTACCATTGTGAAAACAAATTTCACTAGTTCACAGTTGTGTACTGGTGAAGTATGCTTTGCTCTCTCTTGTAAACCTGAAGGAAGCAAGTTGGTGAATGGAGATAATCTCATATATATTGTCTATGCTTTGACTGTATGTTTTCATTGCGGTTTTTAAGACGAGGTCTTAGTGGGATGGGTTAGATTTGTTGATATTTTTCTCTGGAGGTGGATTCTTGTGACAAGTAGAGAAGAAGAAAGTGGGTATAGAAAACCTAGCCGTGGTTGAAGTGGGGAGGAGTCAAGCTGCCACTAGGTTTAGAAGGGGATAGAGCTCCCATTGGAGGAACATTTTTAAGGTGTGTGGCCACTGTTTTTTAAAAGTCCTAACACAAACAAATGTTAAATGCCTAAGATGATGGATACCCCAATTCCCTTTATTTGAGTAATTCACATTGTATGCCTGTATAAAAACATCACATATACCCTTCAAAGACACACAACTATTATGTATCCATAATAATTTTTTAAAAATCAGAACTAACTATATCAGGGGAAATCCTTGGGTTGTTTCTATTTCTACTTACCATGAACAAAATCCAGGCCTAGCTTTGGCTCTGTCTTTTGGAAAACCTAAAAAATAAAAGTTGTTCAGTGTGAGTTTTTCTATAAATGTATTGATTGAATTTATTATTTTGAAATATACTTATTGAATTAGTAACGAGTAGGCGCCTTCTGTAGTCTGGGATAAAAGTATTCAAATCACTTTGCGTCATGATAAAAATTGTGCAAATCTTACTGCTCATGAAGTTTTTTCTTATCTTCTGTTTGTTTTGGGGGATTTAAGCTACAGAGCTAGGTTCTTCTTACATAGGGTCCGGGGGCAGAGGGCACTGGGTCTCCTATTAATCTTTATTTTGGTTGGGAAGTTTAACTGGAATAATGGAGGTTCAAAACTCTATAAAATTACATAAAGTATCTGTAACACCTACAGTATATATCACAAGGAGAGGTAGGAGGTAGAAAGTGAGGAAATAACAGAGAAGGTAAAATAAATTTCAGGAATTTTAGGGGTTTCTAGAATAATTACACATGATAATGGTATGAAGTACCATTCCCATCCACTAAAGGAAGTTGATAATACAGCAGTCCCTAAACATAGTACCATTCCAACTAAGCCTTTAGTTCATTATCACAAACATTTACTAAGAATCCTTGCAAGAAAAGCCAAGGCACATTGACAAAACTCCTTAAAATCAGCATGCTCCTGGTTGAAAATATATGTCAGTGGAAAATGTTCATGATCAAGAACATCCTAGATGGATAGACACTAGGGAATTAAGTTAAATGACATAATTTTTTAATTAGCCTAAACTTTCTTTGAATAAACTTGCACCAAGTTTTAATGGTAAGAAAGATCTGAGTATCCGTATCAGAAGGCAGCGGGCTGCCGCATGCACGGGGGAATTCCTAGCCACAAAATGTTGGTTTTCGGGAGTGCCAACAGTTTATTTCAAGCAAAGTGAAGACATTAGGATGGAATGAAAAGCTGTTTCACTTCTGATGCTAAGTACTGAAGACTATAACAAGAAATTGTAGATAGGATTTTGGGAAAGAGAAAAGTTAATATCACTCGAAACATTTGGAATACAAAGAATTTAATATTAGTGATGACTGACTTTATGCACAGAAGGGATTTGTAAAGCCTGGCAAGATCAGCACAGAGAAGCGCTGAAGCTCATTTCACAGATACAGAGAGTAGAGGAGGGGTGGTCTGTGAGGGCCCAAGGCAAAGGTGGCCATGGCCTCCCTGTACAGGGGCACCAGCTCTTCAGTGGTGGGAGGGGAACAGGTAAGGGATTTGGTAGAGCAGTGTTTTGTGGAAGAGGATGCCTTTTGAGGTGACTGATTCAGTTTAGCAGGCGGAGAGTTACCAGGGGTGTAGGAACAGTCGCTAGTATATGGACTTGAAAATGTGTCAAATTGATACCATTGATTTCATACCGGAACTTAAAAAAACCTACTGAGAAAATCTTACAAAGAACAACCTTCATTGCCCTTAATTACATGCTGTAAACCCAGCTAATCTCTTTGATTTTTAAGATTCTTCGTGAAATGCACGACTGCAAGCACACAATGAAAATGCTCCTGTGGGATGCTAACATTGTAATATCTCTTTATCAACTTGGAGCAAATATACAACAATCAATAGCAATTACCTGCTAGAAATAGAGGTCAAGGTTGGGGTGAGAGAGGTACTTTTACTTTTTATCTTTTGGTAACATTTAGATTTTTTATCATGAATATAATTTTATTAAAAACTTGCTAATTAGGAAACAAAATTATTTATATGTTATGATTTCAGTTTTGATGCAATATACAAACTTTCCAAGACAGCAGAATATTTATATGTATATTAAAGAAATACAGGTAGTATACTGCAATGCTGAAAACAATCTCAGAGTAGTATATTAATGGAATGTTTAAAATTTTTTTCTATGTAAATTGTTGTATTTTTCAAATTCCTTGAAATAAATCTCTGCTATTTTTATAATCAGAATAAAAGAAAGGTTATGTTTAAGTTATAAGAGAGTTTCCTTTGTTATTTATTCTAATTAGCAACTACTTTAAAAATTCCCATTAATCGTTAGAACTTACCCCATCTTTGAATTTACTTTGATGCCATGCCAATGGAAAGAATATTTTCATTTTAGACCAATAGCAGAATATTCTATGAAATAATGGATGGATTTAAATAATCTTTCTTATTGTGCTTATATAGTTGAAAGTCATTGTAAATAGAAAGGCCTTTGATTCTGGGTTTTAAAGTGTTCTACACCCACTCTCTTTATCGACCTAAATCCCATTCAAGTTATTCTTCATAAACACAGAACCCATTTATGCCAGATTTCATTACACCTTTAGAGACAGCAGTGTGAACACAGCATAAATTCAAGGACACCAGAAAGAATTTTTTTATTGGTTGTATAAATAAGTATTAAGAGACACAGTTTGGTTTCATTCTATTACAGATTTAGTATCTTTATATTCACTTTTCTTATAAATAAATAAAGCATGCATAATTAAATAAATTTAACTTCATTGTACACAAAATGCCAAACCACTATTTAATGTGATGTTAATCAATAAAATATGATCCTCTCTGGTTTTAACCAAGCCCCTTGCTTTCTTTCCTAACTGTATCCAATCTTTCTGGTGTGTTCCACTGAGAAGAATCATCAAGGTTAACAACCTTTTCCAAAATGTCTCCTGTTATTCTGATTACAAAGAAGAGAGTAAGACTGAGTGAATTCTTCGGAATGTTTCCAGGAGCCCAAACTCATCCTCAAAGGTGTGGTGAAATTCTTCTTTGCTTTGTCACTGCATACTTAGAGGGGATTTAATCTCTAGATCATGACACAGTAACAACTCCCTGAGCACTTTTTCTATGTAAACTGTTGGGTCAATGAACTCTCCAGGACTTCAGGCCACGGGTCAGCATTTGGGCCATGTTTGCAGTCAGGTCTGCACCTTGCCCTAAAGGGTGAGACAAGCTGATACCTTTCTGAGGAAAACAAAAATTCAAAGGTAAACAGTACTGCATCAATTATTACTCTTAGTAGCTATTGCTTAAGCCATCCTGCCTTCCATCTCAAATATGAAATTGGGTCTCTATTTGACCCAAGCGTAAGCTGAAGAACTGGAGCTGAAGAGTTGATGAGGAGGTCTTTTGACTGATTGCATTTTTGATTTTTTGAGGAAAACCTGACATCCCCCCTGGTTCATTCTGCTCTAGTATTATTGGCCTTCTCTATATACAGGCATGCTTTTATATTTGGACCATACCCTGGGTCTTCTGGCTTCTGGAATGTTCTTCCTCTAAGTATCTGCAGGGCTAACTCCCTCACTTCTTTTCTGCCTTTGAGCAAAGATTAGCCTATGCTGACCTTCCTATTTAAAATGGCAATTCTCCCCACTCCCAATTCCCTTGACTTTGATCTATTTCTTTCTCCATAGCATTTATCATGTCCTTAATTTTTATGCTTATAGTCTATCATTCCTCTCCTTCCACTAGAATGTAACTCCATCAGAACTGGGCTTTTTGTCTGTTTTGTTGTTTGGTGAATGTTCAGTGCCTGGAACAAAGTCTGACACATAGAAGGTACCCAGTAAGTATTTGCTGAATGAATGAACGAATGAGTGAATGAATTCAAGGCCCTGAGAACAGAAAAATCCAGTTTTTATATAAATGCAAAATAAATTTTCATGAACAGGAAAAATGTGCTAAGTCATGTGATTTTCTTTTGACCTCCCCTAACATTTTTCAATAGTATCTAACAATTTAAAAAGTGTTGGGATTTTTCAGTGAAATAGTTAAAAGGATATACTTGTATCTATCTACCTGTGTTGGATTAGTAAAGCATGGTGGCTAAGTGTGTTTGGGTTCTGGGACTGAATCCCATCTCTACCACTCATTAGTTATTAATTTGGGGAGAAGTTACCTAACTTCTCATGGGCTCCATCTCATCATTTCTAAAACAGATTTTAATAAGTCACTATCTAAAGCACTTGGTGCCTGCTACATAATAAGCTTTTGGTAGATGATAGCTATAATATTCTTTTGAGTTGTGTAGTGTATTTATTCTCATAACCTTTAATCACTTTTTAAAGGTGAAGTGAAGCGTAAACTATTACTGGGTCAGTATTTTAGTTAGAAAAAAAGAAAAAGAATAATATTAAATTAATGATCTCCAGGATCTATCATGGAGTATTACAAGGTGAGAAGACAATGAAATGGTAAAGGAAACATGCTGGCATTGCAAGTCAAAGCTGCTTCTACAATAAAAAATTCACAAGGATCACAAATTTATAACTTCAACACTCCAAAATGGTGTAATGTAAATATTTTTCACACAGTACAATGAATTGTTGTCTCACATTTATAAATTCACTGTGATGATACAGTCCTAGTGTCCTAAAGGATGTACCTCTGTGTTTGGCAATATTGAAGAACTACAGTAGAACTAAAGTTGCTGCACATTTGCAAATGAGATACAAATATTCAGATGGCTACAAAGGAAACATTAAATAGCTGTGTATCTCTGCCTGTCAACCTGTGGTGGAAACCATGATGCTACCGAGAACCCCCTTTAGGACTGAAGAACTTGTTCCCTTAGTGACCAGGAGTGCTGCCGAGGGACAACCTCACCTGGGACCTGCTCCTGTGCTTATCTCTGCTGGAGAGAGCCACCTCGCCCAAGGTCGAGCCGCCTTCCGATGTTACCCACATCCAGTGACTAATCTGCATGGGGGGTGGGTAATGTCCCAGCCATTCTGCCTTAGCTTGGATCAGCTCTGAAAAGTCACTTACCTTCCCAGTCGCTCCATGGTAGGCAGGGTGTCCACAGCAACTGTGTCACAGCTGTCCAACCCAGTTTCCTTCCTTTCCCTTCCACACGGGTCATTCCTAGGAGTAGTCTACAGTAAACCTCCTGCATGGCAAACTCCACCTCAGAGTTGGCTTTCTGGGATCCTGAGGTGCAGTTCTTTCTATTTAAACTGAAAATTTAAATGAAAACTCCAGATAACCTGAGTATAGAATGCCAAGCATCTGGCTCTTCAACTGAGTAACTGGCTGATTTTCCATTTTTTAACTAACTGGTTGGGGTAGCCAAGTTTTATCCATCTACTTACTTTGTTTCTAAAAGTTCGAGGGACTTGAAAATCTCAAGAAAGAAACATACCTTGTCAATTGCCTTGTCTTAAGAAAGCATAGTGCCCGGCATTCTCATCCAGGACTTTCGGAGTTTGCCATTTCAAAGTTCCTGGAACAACCATCCAAGTCAGTCTTCCTCTTCAGCAGGTCAATTTACTGCTACTGCATCATAACATCAAAAATTTATAATTGGATTCAGTAACTAATATTCCCATTATGAATAGAAAGGTATTTCTGTAACATGCTATAATGAGTTCATAAACTGTTGAAGTTTAAGTGTACAGGTTAGAAAAAACCACAGCCAAGAAGTCTCTTTTAATATGACTATAGTCTCTATTTTTAATATGGAAGAAATATAATAATCAGAATTCTTTAGTATTTATGAAATTCCCACAAACAATGGCTCATTTTAAAGGTTTTTGATGGGTTTTATAAAAGAAATCCCCTTTTCATCTGAAATAACTCAAGTTGTCAAAGATGTTATCAAAGGATTACATTTCTTGACTGTTCATTTCTCAGGTGATGACACTTGCTACAGGGATAATTAAAATACATTGGATAAGTTACTTTAAAATATGGAAAGAAAAAATATTAAGTATAACATTCAATGACACACTAGATAAGATTGAAAATGAGAAAAGATTGAAAAATGCTAGCACAGGAATTGAAAGTTTCTTTGTAAGTGCAAAGCCATAGTTTTTATTTATACCAAAAATATGCTGCTGCTTTTATTGTATTCAGCCCACTTTGGAATAAGGCAATATTTATCAATTACACCAATCAACCTCCTTTTCTTAAATGCACACATAGATGCACACACACACACCCTCCAGCTTATAATTTATTGTCTTATGGTCAACTGGTATACTTTTAGGTAGATCCCAATAGAGTAATAATTCTCAGATTAAAATTCAGACTGTTTTTGCAATTTGAAACATTTCAAGAAGACATGCTGATTTATTTCAAACCCTCTTACTTTTAAAGATTTAATCAGATCTCAGTGATGAGATCCAGATCAAAAAGAAGACAATTTAATCTTAGCCTACATCCTGTAAGTTTCATATCAAACTCCTCCATTACTATCAAAACTTGGCACACTTGTAGAAAAATGCAGCTTTGTAACTTCCCAGATAAGCAATATACGCCTAATGCAGTATCCCAGCTCTGCAGAACTGTGTCAAATTGCACTCACTTGCTCTTATTTCACTGATAAGTCAATAGCCTTAGGACGGTGACATTTAAAACACAGTTGAATAATCAAGATGGAGACTTATCTAGCCCAATCCCTGCTTTTCATAGAGAAAATGAGATAAATCAAAGTGGTCTCGGGCTTTGGAGGTAGAGAGAGACTATGCTTTTCATGCCGGCATCACATTTTAGTGGCATGACTTTTTGGCATTATTTTAATTTTTTGAGTATATTTTTCACTATTTGGAAAATGAAGATGATAAAATGTACCTTACAGTATGTTGGGAGAATTAAACGAAACCAGGCAAGTAATTCATCTAGCACAGTAGCTGAGACATAGTTGCTCTCAATCCATGGTAATTATTACATGTAGAAGAGAAAATGGGGGCTGGTGGGATTAAATGAACAGGCAGCTTGGTCAGGTGCAGAATCAAGGCCAGCTTTGCAGACCTGGTGCAGGACTGTGCTGTAGCAGACATTCTTCTCCAGTGCATGTTGGAGAGTGACAGCAGCCACACTGTGCTGAGGCTAGGCACTCATGAAACTCTGGTACAGCACCAAGCATTTGGGATCTTTTGATTATTCCACCCCAACCTTTGGACATTCTGTTTTCACAGGTGCTCCCAGCCATCTGTGGTGAGCCAGGGCATGCCTATGGAATTCCTCTTCCTGTAACAGTTGACTAATGGCAAAGTGGGCTCCATATGTCATACTGTAGTACAGAAAATACCAATCATGCTTCAACTTGTAGGGTGACCTCAGACTCTGGAGGTGAATGAACTGCCCTTCAGGGCACACTGACTTCCACCTACCCTGGCCAACCTCTTTCATCAAGCCACCTGGTGAACTCCTACTCATCTTGCACATACAACACAAATGCTACCTGTAGCCTGCCCTGACCTCTGTGTCAGGGACAGTTGTGATAACCCCACCTGTGGGCTCGTGCGATACTGTACATACTGTATCTCTGTAATATGGCAATTCTCACGTAGTCTTCTGTTACATAATTACTTGCTTATCTTAACTGTCGGCCTCTTCAATGGTTTTTAAATCAACCCCCTTAAGGATTGTTTTATATCTCAGACTATTCTTGCTAGTTAAAGCACACACACACACACACACACACACACACACACGCACGCACGCACACACCCACACGCATACCTTGAAACAGTCATTCACTCTTAGAGACCCATGGGCCCAATGTTAGGAACCCACACTCAAGCCCTTTTGCATCACTAGTTATGTTTTCCTTGTAAATCACAGTGACTGGCATATTGTAGGCATTTGATGAATGAATGAATAAATGAACAAATGATAGTCTACCATAAAAAAATGGCAAGGTATTCCCTAAAATCTTATGCAAAGAATCTTCAATTGTCTCAGAGGAAACTAGATATCAGAGGGTCTCTGAAGAAACCTTGATCAATTTATGGCTGGTGACGCAGTCCCCCCAAAAAGGCTTTCTAGTGTCATTGACCTAATCCTATCTTGACTCTCTTTGTAATACTGCTGTGTAGTGAAGACCACGGGCAGAGGGCAGGATTAGTTACACTCAATTTCTGAAATACAAGCTATAGCAATTTTTCACAGGGGCACAGGTTAAACAAGGGGAGATTATTTCCCCCCTTGGGCCCCTGTTTCTATCACAGACCATTCAAAGGCAAATGGAGATTAATGTGTTTTGCCTTTTTGGACAAATGGTGAAACTTCATCTACCAGTCTCTGCTTACAGATGTCTCCCATCTGTTGCTGCGGCCTGGGATGGAGGCCTCGGGCCTGGCACTGAAGGTGGCAAACACCTGGGAGCAGGGTTACTAAGGAGTTGCGGGGAAAGGTGGGGCAAGGTAACATACAGGAGCATTTTATTCAGCTTCCTAAGAATGCGCAAGAGCTCAGGGGCTGGGAATAAACTCATCTTCCTTCATGCCTGACAGAAGGGGCTCTCAAACATGGAAAATTGAACCCAGCCTCCTGATGTCAGTATGAAGAACCCCTTAGAGAAAGAGACTTTCAGCCTATGAAAACTTCTATTTTGTCATTTCTATGGCATTGCTTTAAGACACAGAAATTCTTTCCACTTCAGTCTTTCACAACACACCTGCTTGAATAAGCCTCAATTTGCCTAAGAAAAAAATGAGAGCGAGGAAGAGAGAAACATATTACAGAATTATTTCCCTTTGATGGTAAACTCCACCTTCTCCCAGGGGCAATTGGCAAACTCTTATCCTCTGCTGATTCTAGAGAAACGCCCAGTGATGAGAACTGCTTCCCAGCCCTCCTGTGATCAGCGAGAGGTCTCTAGTGGAAATCCAGAGCAATCACAACTTTCACCAGGTGTGGCTGCCTGGAAGGGCCCTGGCACTGCGTAATGGCCGAGAAGAGCCCATAGCAGTGGCCACTTTCCAAATACATAAATACGTGGATTGGCTAGAATTCCATTAGCTACATGTCCACGACTTCAAAGATTCTTGGGAATTTGGAGAGCTGATTGGGATCAGGCTTTGAAAAGGAAACAAAAGATATAATCAGTTCTTACCCTTTTTTCCTTCTTACCTAACTCAGACACTGTGTAGCTAGAGAGGTTAGAATTTCAAGGAGCTCTGAGTATATTACAAATGTGAGACATACTCTGCCATAAATTAGGACTGGTGTGAGACTATGTAAATTACCACGAGCTTGTCAAGAGCAGTAGGTTTGCAAATATCCAGGCTCCATGAGAGCAGCATAAGGATAAGAATCTTCTCTTATACACAAAATGTCAAAGAGTTGCAGATTCTCCTTATCCGATATTACAGCATTTTAATATCTTTTTCTTTTTTAAAAATGTTTTTCAAATAGGGAATGACCACATGCTTTCTTGAAGACAGAAAAGACAATCAAGAATTGAGAAACCCATAACTGAGTTTCATTTGTGTGTGTAGCCCACAATGTCATCTCAGCAAAAACGGCACTCTTAATACATAGTCAAGAGTAGCCTTTAAACCTGCCTGGCTGTTTGGAAAGAAATTCTATTCTAATGAATAATTTAAGAATGTTTCTGTTGTACATGCTTGAGGATAGAATGTGATTTACTGCAGTATAAAAAAGTAAGTTGGAAACATTTGCCCCACAGAGTGCTAGTAAAATCACAGTGAAGGAAGCTTAGGTAATTTGGAAAATGGGTGGCCAGTTTCCATTGCAATCACCAAGTTCAAAGCCTGCTCCTAGCAATTGCCTCTAACGGTGGAACTCCGACAGGCCTCTGAAAGTATGGGGATTGGTTTTGGTCACCCCCACTGGCAATCTTGAAGTGCACCATATTGATGACTATAAAGTCAGCACATTTTAAAGCCTAAATGAGGAAATCAAACAAACCACCAAAATAAGTAAAAGAAAATCGTCAGTGAAATGGGAAGATTTTTATAGCAACAACAACAAATACCTCTGAGCATCATTTCTAGGTATCGGAATTGTTCACATCCTCTTAAGCCCTCATACCCAGGCACCTCTGTAATACTGTGTGGTTCTGGATTTATTCTACTGGGAGGTCTTACAGTTGCCTGTTAGATGACTGCCCTCCCTGCTGTAATAAATACTCTGTGATGGGTGACAATACCAGTTCCTTTACCCTGTCTCTGTTGTGTCCAGTTTGGTGTAATTCTTATCATATACTTGTGAATTACATTCATAACTAATAACACGAATGTAGTACAATGATGTATTTTCAAAAAGGATTAATTATAATAGACTCCAAAGAAATTTGACTAAACTGCTTGTATTAGATTGATGCTGTTTTTTATTGATATACCATAATGCTAGAAAGAAAAGGAGAATGAATTACAGTAAAAACATTTAACAAAACAAGAAAGTAATTAAAACTAAAAGTTTCAGGAAATTACCTTGCTCTCTTAATGGCCCAAACTCATTTGTTCCTCCTAGCAACACTATGAAGGGGATATTATTGCACCCATTTTACAGAGAAGAGGAAAGGCTAAGGGGTTTTAAGAAGCAAGGGAAGATTTTTAATCCATGGGACTCAAACCACAAACATGATCACTAGGTTCTAATTAAGGAGGGAGAAGAGATCTTTCAAATCTGGCAAAATATATTCTGATGAGGAAATATAGTCGGGATGAAGTATGGAGTAAGATCATATGGAGTTAAGGAGAGAGTAGAAGAACAAAAAAGAGAGCAAAGTAAAGCACGGAGTGGAATGGGCCAGAGAAAGGAACTGTCCAAGATTCTCATTTCAGTACAAGATTTACCCTAGCTGCAGCCCAGAAAGTGGTGGAAATCCATGTCATTGTTTAGGGAACCACCAGTTGATGGTTCCACTGAATCTCAGTCATTAGGAATTCTAATTTCAAAATGAATAGAGACCTGTTAAAATATGCAAATCATTACAAATGTATACCCTGGTGCTGTTTGAGGGCAGACTTGTTCCTCTATGGAAGACACTTGCATGGGTAATTCTGGGTCAGGACATCTTGTCAGAATCCTCTAGCAGGTTCACAGCTCTCTCCAAACAGAGTCCAGCCTGGCTAGGACCTACAAGATCCCACCAAAGCTAGCTCCCACTCCTTCTTCTCCTTCCACCGTACCCCACACTCAATCTGCTCCAGCCAAACTAACCTCTTTGCTGTTCTTAGAACTTTGCCTGTATATCAGATATCTTTATCCAGATATCCACTCCACTAACCCCTCACTTCCCACAGTTCTCTGTTCTCTTCCTTGGTGATCTTTTCTAAGATTTCACACACACACACACACACACACACACACACCCTGTTTTATCCCCCTAACCCTATATTTCATAACCCCCTACCTTGTTTATCATTTTCTTCTTAGCTCTTATCACTATGTAACATGATATTTTACTTATTTGATTATTGACTCCCTTACTTGAATGTCAGCTCCATAACCACAGGCATTCAGGTCTATTTTATTAGGCGCACGCCTCAAATGGAATTGGTGCTCAGAAATGCTGGTTGAATGAGTGAATAGAACACAGAAGACTTTATCATCTTTCCTTTCCAAAGTCAAGAGAAGCAAACGCAGAGGCTGAGTTGTATCTCTACCTACCTGCTGGAGGTTGCAGCAGGTAGGGAGAAATCTCCCCGTGTATTAGACTAAAGTTTTGAAGAAAGAGTCTGATACAGTTCAAATAAGGCAGGATTTGCTGAAGCTTCTCTGGGGCAATTTGCTTCTTCCATGCAGATTCAGGCTTTCCAGGGGAACTTGATTATGCATTCTGACTGGATCCATTTTCGCAGACTACATTGCCCATAAAAGTAGTAAGAAGAGCCACACTGCTTTTTACCAATCCACACCTACTTCTTGGGATGGCAACTTCCAGGCCCAGGATAAGGGTACTACATGCTTGTGATATCTCGGGCTCCTCTCAGAAGAGCAAAGAAGTCTGGTAAGGTTGCTGCAGGCATGAAGACTCCTCTCCTGGCAAGGACAGGGAAAGCCTCTACCCAAGACTGCTGTGGGTTAGAAAATCTCCAAGTGCTTTCCTGGTCTCAAGAATGACTCTTCTTCCAGACAAGTCTCAAAAACATAAAACTACACTCACCTTTTGAAAGCATACATTTACCATCTGTACTATAAACTCGCCTCTTTCCTGGCTCCTGGTGGAGTAACAGAACTAGAGTGAAAGAACTTTGGTATTAATGACCAGCCATTTTCTATCATTTCTTTATAGCAGGCTCCATTCATTTGCAAAAGAAATCAAAGGCCTTGCAGAGGAAGTTGCTATAATTGAAACAGAGAAACACAACTATTGATTAGAATGCTTTTCATTCATTCTATTAAATCATATCTAGACCTAGCTTGGGCACTGTTTTCAAAGAAAAACAAATGTGTGTTTTTTTACATGTAAGATCATTCTTTAAAGGGCCAGAGCTATGCCAGGTTTGTGCAATATTTTGTTCCTAGCAGCTAGGAATTTTCTCCTATGCATCAAGTGCTTCCTGAAATACAGCCTAATGTCTCCGAGTATGTTTAAGCCTTTACCTCATCAGACCTTTGTAGATACCTGCACTGTAGCACATTTTAACTACCAGTTTCTCTGTGTGTCTCCTACACTAAAATGTAAGCTCCTTAAGGGCAATAATTAGGGTTCATTGATCATATTTTCCCCCAGCACTTAGCTCGACAAACAGCAAATGCTCAGTAATTTCATCTGTTCATTCACCACTAAAGGGCCCATTATATGCCAGGCACAGGGACACAGTGATGAACAAGACAGACACAGCCAGCCAGTCCTCACACTCACAGCCCAGGATCTGGGCGTGGAAAGCAATCAAATGGCTCCCAGAGCAATTACCGAAAGGACAATGTGAGTTCAGATTCATACTGCAGAAGAACAAGCAGGACACTAATATATTTTAAGAATCTGGCAAGGCTCCAAGGAAGATATGGTATTTATGCTAAGACTGCAAGGATGGGTAAGAGTTATCCAGGCAGGGTGGTGGAGAAGAGTATTCCAGGTAAAGGGAACAGCATATGGCAAGATTTCATGTCCCCAAATTTCTGACAGCTTTTGAGATTTTGACAGATTTGATGTGACAGATTTGAGATTTTGATAGGCTTTGAGGTTCGACAATGAGAAATTTGAATTCCCAGAAATTCTTGGGAATTCCCAAATCATAAGTATGTCTCTGAAATAATAATGATGGGCCACAGTACTAAGTAAATCATTTCTCAGCAATAATGTTACAACTAAAATTACAAAGGCATTCTGTAACTTCATTCTCACAAAGTATCACAATCTTTTAAGCTCTGTATAGAGCTTAATGAATTTTTCAAAGAATGCCTTTAAGACATTAATTAGGTTTCCCTGCTGAGAAACAAAAGCAAAGAGAAGGAGAGAGAGAGGGAGAGAGAGAGAGAGAGAGAGAGAGAGAGAGAGAGAGAGAGAGAGAGAGAGAGAGAGAGAGAGAGAGACTTGGCAAAGAAACCAATATGATAACTGTCACAGAAGTTAGGTCGCTTACCTCTCTCTTAAAATAACTTTGAAATCTACCGGTGGCCTAAACACTGTGCCACTGAGGTAAAATGATCAAAGTGTCTAGAAAGCATGAGATGAAAACCACCATAAATCCAGGTTTTTATTTCTATAGGTTTGGAGATTAAAATCGTATTTTGTCAAGGGCTAAAGATGGATTTTCTAGGAAGCTTCAGATAGTGTTAGTGCTTAGAAGGACACCAAATGGCTATCTGGGTCACTTATCTACTCAGACACTTTCCCAGATAAATAGAATAGGCCCTATTTTCAAATACTTTTATATAGAAATTCAACAGTCTTCACTGGAAAACAATTTCAATATTTAAACAGCCTCTGCTATGAAGAAAATAGGTATTAATATTAAGCTCAAGTCACTTAAATTGTAGTCTAAGCTCTTTCCCACTTATTTGGGCAAGGAGACCCTGGTGACATACATAAAAAAGTATACATTCTGCCAGTGACAGATGAATGGATTTGGGCTTTAGGGTTGCCTGACACTTACTTAGAGTCCATCGAGGACGTGGTCCCCAGTAGCTTCATTCTGAGTGCTGCGAATGAATGAGCTTGGGTCTTAGCTGATCTTCATGCTAGCAAAGCTACCAAGAGGTAATTAGTCCTGACCACACAGTGCTAGGGAGGAAGAGCTTTCCTGATAGCCACTAGTCTGGAGATTGCAGCAAACTCACCCCAAATGGGAGTGGAAATGCCAGCAAACCTTTCTAAGATTCCTAAAGAAGAGAATAAATCACATTACTCTGTTTCCTTCTTCATATCCCAGGCATTCCCAGAGATCTTAGGAGAAGAGTAGGAGAAAATGAGCAATGAAGGAAAGCACCTATGGTGATTAGTATAGGTATGTATGCATGTGCATGCACTTACATAGTATGCATGTTTGTGTGTTCATATTTGTACATATGTGTCTTCATCTATTTGGGCTGCTATAACAAATTACCATAGACTGAGTGGCTTCTAACAACAGAAATTTCTCACAGTTCTGGAGGCTGGAAAGTCCAAGATAAAGGCACTTGCAGATTTGATGTCTGGGGAAGACTTTTTCTGGGTTGCATACTGCCAACTTCTCATTTTACCCTCACATGGTGGAAAGAAAGCAAGAGAGCTCTCTTTATAAGAGCACTAAGAGCACTAATTCTATTCTATTCTATTCTATTCTATTCTATTCTATTCTATTCTATTCTATTCGGTGACCTAAACATCTCCTAAATGCCCTACCTCCAAATATCATCACAGTGGGAATTAGGCTTCGGCATATAGATTTTAAGAGGACATAAACATTCAGTCAATAACAATGCATATGCATGTCTATGTGTCTATGTATATGTTTGTGTGCACTGCGCATGTGCAGATTAGCATATATTTTGCATTTGAGTAATTATATGTGTATTTGCATATGTGTATATGTACCTATTTGTATATTTGTGAATGTGTAAGTGGTTTCCTGCGCTTGACCATATGTGTGTGCATATGCGCATACATATACATATTTGCACAGATATATCTGTATTTGTGTGTGTTTGTGTGTATGTGCGTGTGTACATGTAGGTATGTGTGGCAGGGACCAAAGCTAGAGATCTGAAAAGGCAGATTGAACATCACTAACAATAGATGTAATTAATTAATGAGAGGACTGAGTGATACAGGTTTACAGATTCCAATTCTCAGGAAGAAAGGTTATAGAAATTTTGAAAGAAAATTTGGAGCCAAGCCATGCAGGTACTGTTTCTCTAAAGTAAAGAGCTATTGCTCAAGCCTTTGAACAAAGGCAGTGTGGCCTCTCCCTTCATAACAGTTAATGCCCTGCCTTTCCACGTGAGCACCCACATGCTTAGACCTCTCACCCCACGATTAGCATGTGAAGCTCTTATAATGGAAAAAAACTCAATGCCAGGTTAAGAACTCGAAGAATTTCATGCAATTTCACTAATTCACCACCAAAATTTTGAGGAATGGGTGCATGATTAGTTTTTCTATTCCAAATCTGTAGAACAAAAAGGGAGAAGGAGAACAAACATATCTCCTATATTTATGATTAACCTTACTATTCAATATCAACAATCATGAGTGAATTGGCCTAGCACAGTTTATTTTTATACTGACATTTTATTTCTTTTTGAGTCCAAACACTTCAGTAACTGAGACACACTAAACTAGGTGACAGTACTATAACCTATTGCAACCTAATATGGATAATGATATCACTATAAAGTTCAAATTACTTCATGAAGAATATGTTAATATGATAATGAGCACCTACCAGGTGCTGGGAAGGCCAAGTATAAGACACAGTCCCTGCCCTTGAGGAGATGCAGGTCAGCTGAGGACATGGAACAGTAAATTGTGTAATAAGCTAAAGAAGCCATCTGCCTGTGCAGAGTGCTGGACAGCATGAAGCAGAAAGTGCGGAGGACCACCTGGAATAACTGAAGAAGCTGGACAGAAAAGGCACCAGCTATGTGTCTGTCATAAAGAATGAATAAGAAGCAATATTGTATAGGCAAATGGACAGAGTCATATACACATATATTAATATAGCACCAAATATATCATAATATATATGTAAGTCCTATATATATATTTATACACATATAGCATATATATAATTGGTACCATGTTATACATATGCATACCATATATATGTACTATATATGTAATTGATACTTATTTTCTATATACACATATATTCCCTTATCTCTACATATATATACACACACACAATATACAGTTATGCACTGCATAACAATGTTTTGGTCAATGATGGATTGCATATATGACAGTGGTCCCATAAGATTATACTACTTTATTTTTACTGTACCTTTTCTATGTTTAGATATACAAAAACTTACCATTGTGTTACAATAGCCCATGCTAGTCAATATAGTAACATACTGTACAGGTTTGTAACCTAGTAGCAATAGGCTATACCATATAGGCTCGGTGTAAGCATACACTATGATGTTTGTACAATGATGGAATTGCCTGATGACCCATTTCTCAGAACATATCCCCATTTTTTAAGTGACACATGACTATGTATATGTATATACATGTATATATGTATATACACAAACACATACACATATATATTTGGTTCTTTCTCTTTCTCTCTCTCTCCCTCGATATATATGTAAGTGCCATATAGATGTAGCACCTATCTCTTTCTTTCTCTGTCTCTCTCATATATATAATACCTATAGATAGAGAGAAGGAAATATATATATATATGTATATGTGGAGAAAGAGAGAAAGAGAAAAAAGAAGATAGCTTGGTATTATATAGGAAAATTGGTATTATATACTATATATAGAAGAATTACTAAATATAACAAAATATTTAATATCAAATGTCATATATGCATATTTAATTGTTCTATATAATACCAATCTACCTTCTTTGTACTTCAAGGTTCTTAATTATTCTCTACACCTACTCCTATCCAAAATTGAAGAGAAAAATAAAATATTAAAAGGACTTTTAGTAATGGAGATATTACATACAAAAATCATTATGGAACATGTAGCTTTCATGGCTTTTCAGTTGGACCATCTCTGAGTTACCAACCAGCAAGCCAGCCCCTGCATCTTGTTTATTTTAAAAACAACCAAGAAATCTTAACAGAAATTTTGGTGAGAACTTGGCTGAACCATATGTCATCTTTTTGAGTCCCTAAATTAATCTACTTCATGGAGAGGAAAGATGTTTTTGCCCATTTTATTTGATCTACCTGAAATAACACTGAACCACAATCTTTGGGGACTTAAGGGCCACTTCAAGCTAATAGCAAGCAGCATTCTGGCTGAGGAAAATACTTGCATGAAAGTGCAACTGGCAGGTCTGTGAAGAGACAGGGGTTTGTGATTAAAAGCACAGCCTCTTGTTTGCTACATCACTTAGAGTTCTGATTAGTTTGGGACCTCCATAGAAGGAAGCAGGTAGCAGGACTGTCCTATTCCAGGCACGGGACATTTGGTGCCATTCACCTCACACATTCTAGCTCAGCCTTTGCAAATGAAAATTCAGTACCTTTCACAGCTGGAAGAAAAAGCTATGCCAGTAACAGAACTAGAACACTGAGGGGAAATTAATAGCACTTTGCACTCCAGGCTTCCTGGGAGGATGAGCCATACATATTAAGTAAGCATGACACAATTTAACAGCAACAGCCTGGCTGGACTCAAGCTGTTCATTTTAAATTCCAGGTACTGTGAGGAGGAGTCGATCTGATGAGTGGCCATGTGGCCACTGTAAAGGCTTCTGGGAAGAGGAGAAATGAGGATGCTTTCAGGGAATTCTCAGCCTGAAATCAGACAGGCTCACAGAGATTCTCCCACATACACTTAAAGGGCACTCAAGAGAATTTTGAGTGATATTTATAGCAGGGAATTTTTGCAGAATAAAATCATATTGGAATTACAGTAGTGCTGGAATTAACAAGCACAGAAAGCACTGGAGTAGGTGATGCTGTTTTGAAAAGGCTGGGCATTGAGCAAACACACAGTAAGAGCCTGTGGACTCCACTGTGCAATGTGGTTGTCACCAGTGCAAGTTTTGACATGTGGCAGATCCAGACTTCCATTTCTGGCTCTGCCCCTTGCTAGCTGTGGAACCTTGGGCAAGTTACTTCATGTCTCTGAGCCCTGGTTTCCCCACCTGTCAAAAAGAGATAATTACACTTGCCTCATAGGGAAAATGAAATTGCATAGTGTATCTAAAGAATCTAGTCTAGTAGCTGGCAAATGGCAGTGAACAAAAAGTCAGACAAGTAGAAATATGCTCCCTTTTTACTGTATTTTCTTATTTCTGAGCTAATAGCAGAAGTACAAGTACTAACAGTAGTTGTAGCACTAGCACTAGCAATATGAGTAGTAATAACAATCTATCATATTAAGTACTTGCTCATCATATAGAATAGCGACCACATTAAGATGTTGTACCCTGTACTTTACATGTTATTTCTTTTAATTATGTATACAGCCTCAAATAAAATAAGAGGTTATTTTCCCTTCATTTTATTTATTTATTTATTTTTGATGAACAGACTCAGAGATTGCAGAGAAAGTAAGATGTTGAGCTCAAATTGAAAACCAGGTCTGTCTTACTCTGAAACCTAGGATTTTCATTATATGATTCCTAGATAGGAGGTAATCACAACTGGGACAAGTATTCCTTCTGCCCAAGGGAGTTCAGAAAAGTGTACAGAAAGATAATATTTGAGCTGAGTCTTAGAGGGTGGGAAGCTCTTTTGAGGTGAGAACAGCATCGCGGTCAAGAAGAACTGACGAAGAGGCTGACACTGTCCTGACATAGCACATGTAGCACGTGCCAGGCATGGAGGTCAGGGCCCACCTAAGGGGACAGAGGCCTGGGCCTTCAGAGGTGCTGTGGCAACCGTTAGTGTCACAGGATATTAAAAGCAACTCCCTTGTTGCCCTGGAGTTTTGGCAGAGATACAAAGGCCAAAAACAAAATAGTAGATGCCCAGTATTCACAGTTTAGACTGAGCTGCTAGGCCACCTTGATGAGATTAGAAAAGAGGATGGCCCCAAGCCAGGTCCGCCAGAATGAGGTGATCAGCCCTGTCCCACCCACATAAAAGGCTGAGGTTGAAAAATATCAAAAGCCAAAATTCCTGTGGAAAAAGCTGTTGAACATTTTTTTCTTCTTTTTTTTTTATTTCAGAATATTATAAGGATACAAACGTTTTAGTTACATAAATTGCTTTCGTACTATTTGAATCAAAGTTATAAGTGTGCCTATCACCCAGATAGTGTGCATTGTGCTCATTAGATGTGATTTGACCCATCCTTTCCTCACCCCCTCATCTGCTCGATTTCCAGTGAATGTTATTGCCACATGTGCACATATGTGTTGATCAATTAGTTCCAATTTAATGGTGAGTATATGTGGTGCTTGTTTTTCCATTCTTGTGATACTTCACTTAGAAGAATGGCCTCCAGTTTCATCCAGATTAGTACAAGAGGTGCTAGTTCACCATTGTTTTTTGTGGCTGAGTAGTACTCCATGGTATACATACACCACATTTTATTAATCCACTCATGTATTGATGGGCACTTGGGTTGTTTCCACGTCTTTGCAATTGTGAATTGTGCTGCTATAAGCATTCGAGTGCAGATGTCTTTTTTTTTCCTTTGGGTAAATACCCAGTAGTGGGATTGCTGGATCAAATGGTAGTTCTACTTTAGTGTTTTGAGGTAACTCCATGCTACTTTCCATAGAGGTTATACCAGCTTTCAAACTGTTGAGTATTTTATTTCTCCTCAGATATAGGTAGAGAGGAGCCCAGCTAGACTTTAAGCCCAGTGAAACAGATTTCAAAGAGAGAGATTAATGGGGACACGTGTCTCCAGGAATCTGGGGGTGACAGGGACTGGTGTTTGATTGATGTTGGAAAATGTTAAAAGGTGAAAGTGTTGATGGAGTTGGTAGAACAAAGAAGGGAGCTGTGTGGAAAGTGAAATGTTTCTCCACCCACAAAATGGCAAAGGGGCCTGTTTCCATGGTTCTGGATGTAGATCCTGTGGAGAAAAATAGCCACTCTGACGCACTCAAAAGGGAGCCTCCCAAAGAGGAACATATGAGGCTGCACCGTGTCCCTATTGTGAAGTGGCCCTTAAGAAGCCTCAGGGATAAGGTGGAGAGCTGCAAGTGACCAGCAGGTGAGAATTAGCCCTCACAAGATCACTGCACCCTGAGATCTCAGCAGAGGAACTCCAAGGATTCCAAGAGAAAGACTCGGCAATAATGAGTCTGTCATTCAGAGGGTGGAAGCACAAGTGACAACCACACTAGCCTCACTTACCTTCTCCCTATGAGCTAATTGCTCTTTCTGAAGCCTCTATGACCAAGAGCTGCTTTTAAACTGGACCGAACACTTTAATTCTTGAAGTAACTGGAGTCTTCTTATTATTTAAGAGTGATTGGAAAACTATTTCACCCAGGGAGGCAGAATGGTTTTACGTAGTCTACAAAAGGAGTGGTGAGAAAGTGTAAAGCTGCTTCCAGGCTAGTATCCTCCTGAGACCACCTAATAGAATAAAAATCAGTTCAAATCATAGTGGCAACAAGAATAAATCCATGCAGATTCTCAACCTACCACATAATCTCCCTCATTCTTTTCCCTAGTCTCCGTATCAAGTGATATGGATTATGTTTGGGTTTGATTTTTGTCCTTAATCTCTCTTTCCTTGTTATGTTCTAGAAGCTGATGCACTACACAGATTTTTCTTTCATCACCTCCAAACTGGTTTGGTTTTGCCACCTTGATATTAATGTTGACTGTTTGAATGGCATGAAGTAGAAAATGTTTTGAGGTGAGGGAGTGACCCATAATTAGGTTTAAAAACAGAATTAGGTCCTCATTTTGAAGGGATAGGAATGTCATTCAAATAAGTTCAAACATTTTTATCTCCTTTGCAGATATAAGGAGATACTGAAGGATGTTAATTTGAGCAGTGACAGAATTGTATTTGGGGGTTTTCATTATTGATCACTTTGTCCACAAGTGTAAAGAATATATTGCATAAGAAAGAAACTAGAGATGAGGAAATCAATTAAGAGGCAACTCTGAAATAAATCACCTATAAAATTAATAAAAGAAGACTTAAAATTCTCCAGTGACCCATCTAAAGGCAAGTATCGAACTGCAGTAAGCATGCAAATACTAAAAACACAGACTTAATAAATCAAGCTAGATAATCATCTGAAAATAAATAAGGATTTTGATGTCAGCAGCGGACTATGTACTGATGAATTAGTACACTGGGTCTTCCAAATATCACAGATTTTATTTTTGTGTATTATCCTGGATTATGAATTTCAATGAGATTTTCCATCTCATAGATTTAATTCAGATTGCATGGATTTTCTTGCAAGGAAAAGGGAAAATGACTTCGTGTTTTCCAAATATCTGCTCTCTTTAGACCAAACGGAACTCTCTTCCCCTTTCCCTGCCAAGTATTCTTTTCATCTAAATGGCAAAGGGAATTTTTATGAATTAGTCCTTTATTTTTTTAACCAAAAAGCTATTTATATTTCACTCTCAGCCTTATTTGCAATAGTTTCTTTTATTTTACCTTAGCTTTAAGTTTGGTCTTCTTTTCATAAACATTTTTAAAACTTCTTTGAAAATGGTGTTAAATGCTTTAGGGCATTAGTCAAATGTAAGTCCCTGGGAAACATCAAAAGAAAAGCTGGACTTAGAACAATTTCCCATTGTAATATACCAAAGTAACATTCACATTTTTGCTAGAGAAAGAGCATGATAATAATCTCTGCCCATTTCTATATCCAGATTTCCCCTGTAATTAGTGTGCCACCCACTCCTGCCCCAGTCCCTAAGAGCCATCTGGTCACCCAATTGTTCCTTTCTTACCTTGTTTCTCTAGTCACAAATACCAAAGGATTCGGCTTAGCACCTATGTTATTTTGGACATAGTCTGTCTTTTTACCCTTGTCAAGTCTTCATACTTAGTTTTTATTAGGATTTTTTCCTCAGTAAATTCAGAGAATAATTCACATAAATACTAATATTAATAGCTACCATTTACTAAATGCCCACCACATGCCAGGTATCATGTTCAGGACTTTCCTACAATAACACAATTCACCTGCACAACAAATACAGGATATAGAAATATTATTTCCATTTAAAAAATAATAAAACAAACTCAAAGAGGTTAAATGATCTTCCCAAGGTTATCCAGCTAGTAATAAACCTAGTTGGATTCAATTTGACTCTTAATTAGGGTTCTTTGCCACTGAGCTCTTTGGCCTCCCAGCCCTAAGGCAATCACTAGAATTTCCTATTTATGGTGCAGTTCTGACTACATGGATAAATTCCTGTTCCTGGGTTCATACTTTTCACTCCCTAAAAGAATTTCATGAAATGATTCCATAGATTGGACAAGAAAAGTTTTAGTAACTTATTCCTGAAGAGAAAAATGTTGTTACACTTTGAGGAAAAAGTGATTTGAGTTAGAATCTTTGAAATTACTCAAATTAACACAAAGAGACAAGTGTGAAATGAGGTTGACCCACTGACACTGAGAAAGAGGTGTGGACTGCACTGTATCCCAAACCTCAGCCAGTTCCTAGGATTTAGGTTATTAGTGGTGGGCAATTTCTAATTCTTATTATTATTCAAAGCAAATTAAATCAACTTTACAGACTTATTTTCCTAGAGATAAAATGTTCTTTGGTCCACTAAAATTTCCTGTGAGAGCACAGCACTGGACCAAGCAGGATATGAAAGTCTACAGGTAATTCATTAGCATCAGGTTAGCGCTGATTTTCAATATTCATCCCCACTTTGTAGTTTTGCTAGATTAGAGCTATTATAACATTAACTGATTTGAGATTTATAGCCTATGTAGGCCAAGCTTTACTCATTCACTGGTGGATGACTTTGAGAAGCCAGAAAATCTTCCAAAATTTATGAACAGAAATAAGTTGGGAAAAGAGATAATGTAAACCCTGGAATGCCACACTTGGATAGGAAGAGTCAGTGGTGGTTACCTGGCACCTTCCATCTTGAAATTATAGAGTGCTAATTAGCCCAACATGCAAAGTTTTTCACCAGGCCTTGAAAACACTAAGTCCCCTTCCTGACGCTGACTCATTTTGTGTACTTGCACTAGTCACATAACCTTGTTGAACCTCAGTTTTCTTCACCTGCAAAATGGAAATAATATGTATGGTAAAGGGGTGTTGCAGAGTTTAATTAGCATTTCTAAAATACTGGAGATGATCTGATGAAAGGTACACTTTAAATTTACATCATTAATTACTATTTTTATTGTACATAATCATTTGAAAATACTGGAAGCTGTTGGGTGTTGTTTTATTGTCATTTAATATGTATTACAGTGCAAGCATCTTTCTGAAAACTGTGTTCTTATGGTCAATATCAATTCATTCATAGATTATTCAAAAAAATCAACTTGGGAAAATATGAAAAATAGAATAAGCAATAGGACCAGAGAAAAGCATAACATAACAAGAAAGTATTGGTTTGAGCAGTTAAAGTAGACACACCCAAGTGTTGAAGTAAACACAGCAGCAGAAGGGATAATTGAAGGAAAAGAAGATATAGCTTCATTGCACAACAATATAATGGTGCTTCCATTTGAAGTGTGCTTTTCTTCTTGGGGACTCAAGGCAATTTACCAATATTATCTCCTTAATTCTCATAACATCCCCATAAAGAAGTCCACCTTAGAGATAGATGAGTAGAGACTTAGTGACTAAGAGGTTTGCACAAGGTCTATTGCTAGCAACGAGGCTTACTCTGTCCTTTTACTGGATGGGTCAAAGAGTTTACTAGAGGCTGGAACTGCTGGGACTCAGATGTTTTGTATCTAATAACTAGGTGATGTTACCTCTCTTCAAACAAATGGTATAGTCTGAGGATAAAGACATCTTACAGAAGAACCCTCTTCAATATATAAATAAAAATTTTATTAATATTAGAGATTCTCAGTGAGGTTGAGTTTCCCCTAGATTAATAGTACCTGGGAAAGCATGTTATTTATTCCAGTGTTTAATTGCTCCAATTTCTATTTATATCAATGATGGTGAAAATTTAAAAGGAGTTTTCATTTTTAAGGAGCATTTCACATCACTGTGGAAAAAAAATTAACCTCCTGAAGAGAGTGATTAGAACCTCAAAACGTGTTCAATAGATCATTTATTTTGTATCAGGAAATTTTCAAAAATTTTTTATTCTAACCAGGAAGCATTAGCAAGTATTCATCTCAGATAAATCAGACCTTAAAATTCTCTTTCTACATGTCTACTTTTTGGCTTCACAAGCATCCTTAATACAATTCTCACCCACACTTCCAAGATACAGAATATGGGGAAAATCCCATTGATATTAGACTTTGAGCATTTTGCAATATCTGAACTACTCAACTGCCAAAACCTACCAAAAAATGTCATTACCAGCTTTTTTGGCGTATTAATTTGACTAAGGCTATTTGTATTAATAACAATATTTTATGTGACTAGGATTTATCATGAGATAACACCTTGATGATATTTCTGCCTATCGAGCTAGTATTTTCCCCTGATATTCTGTTTTCAAGTTCAAGGCATTCACTCTCTCTCCACCTCCAAAAGGTATACTGTAGATTTTAAATAATTATTTCATGTAGAGACTCAAGAAATATGTAAAATAGAAAGACAAAGTATAAAAAAAGGAAAAGGTAGAGGTAGAAGGTGACAACTTACCAAAAACTCACTAAAACTGTGTATGCAAAACTTCCTCCTTAAGATCAAACACAGCTGTTTGAGAAAAAGTTAAATTGATGGGGTATTTGATAAGGTCTAACAAATTATCACATTAAGGATGTGTTTACATACTTGCAACTTGATATGAATAATAACTCCTAGACTTCCTCCATTTAATTCTTCATGATTGAGTTGCTATTTATAATTGAATGACATTGTAAATAAAATTGTGTTCAGTGGCAATATCCTAAACCAGGAATCAGTTCCAAACTTTTGAATCTTTTTTTTTTATTTTGTATAGCCTGTAGATCCGAAATGGTGGCTGTCTTTCATCTCAAGCAGTCTGACAGACTAACCCTACTATGACTCACACCACTTAGGTTCACAGAATTTTGATTAATCAGTGGGACGAGTTTCTACCTTGTGTTATTTATCACATGATCTCCAGTGTAAAAACTTGTATCAGTTCTCTGGGCCAAACAGTACAACATACAGTAAGTTGTAAAGAGTTCTTTTCAAATAAACTCAGCTTCCAAATAACCAACACCCACACTAATACCCAACGGTCAGTCGTTAATACCCAGACACATCATCAAAAAGTATAGCAATGATATAACTCAGAGTTAATATTCAAGTAGCTTAATTTCCCTGGAAATCAGAAGAAGTACCTTTTGTGATTTGGATTTTCCACACGACTATTTAGGAACCTAGAAAGGATATTACATGTAGGTTTTTAAAAAATGGCTCTGTGGGTAATTTTTTTCTGGGCCAAAAGGATAAATTGTGTTAATTGCCAAACACTCAGAATCTTCCAATTGGCATTACTTTGGATTTTCTGCAAAAGCTTCTATGCCAACTGGACCTCCTCCCCATTCATAATTCCACCTTGGGGTGTTGTGGGGGCAGGGGAGATGCTTGTATCTGCAGAGGAGGAAACGATACATTTGGAGAGAGATCCAATTAGAAAATACAACTTACCAGGTTTAAACTGAGTTAGAGAATCCAGTGGTTAAGTGCAGTATATAAAGGCCAGAACTCAGTCCCTATTTTTAACCATAAGAAACCCAAAAGTGCTCATGCTAGCTCAGCTTGAGCTTCACTTCAAGGGCTACAACAGTGCTACTAATAAGGTGTTTATAAAATCCTATCCGAAACATGATGCTCTGTTTTATTTACTTGCCTTAAAAAGTTACTTATGTTTAGTCTAGAAATGGCATACAGATGCTCCAATATAGTTTTCAGGACCCTCATATGAGGTCCTAAACATGATCTGCTCTACCTGCAAAATGCAACATGGACTGCTTCTGGGAGCTGCAGCTACGGTATTTAAAAGTCATGACACTCTACAAAAAAGACACCTGCACTCGAATGTTCATAGCAGCACAATTCATAATCGCAAGGCTGTGGAAACAGCCCAAGTGCCCATCAATTCAAGAATGGATTAATAAAATGTGGTATATGTATACCATGGAGTACTATTCAGCTCTAAGAAACAATGGTGATATAGCACATCTTATATTTTCCTGGTTAGAGCTGGAACCCATATTACTAAGTGAAGTATCCCAAGAATGGAAAAACAAGCACCAGATATACTCTCCAGCAAACTGGTATTAACTGAGTAGCACCTAAGTGGACACATAGGTACTACAGTAATAGAGTATTGGGGAAGGGGGGAGGGGGGCAGGTATATACATACATAACGAGTGATAGGCGCACCATCTGAGGGATGGTCATGCTGGAGACTCAGACTTGTGGGGGGAGGGGGGGAAGGGCATTTATTGAAACTTTAAAATCTGTACCCCCATAATATGCCGAAATAAAAAAAAAAAAAGTCATGAGTTAAGATGTGTCTTTCCTTGGAGACAGTGAAAACCTACCATATTGCAATGTGAGGAGCCAGGGGTACTGTTGAAATGTGTTTGCATCAAAGAACAATGGCCTGATTACACTGTGGGTGAACAGCAGCACACCCTTACAGAAAGGCATCTTCGGCTCCGATTCTTGTGGATTCACCATGGCCAACCCAAGTCTCCAGGAGAAGCTACATGAACTTCAATCTCAGTGATTCTTTCATTTCTTCAGTTTCCAAACATGAGTAGAGCCACAACTACACCATGCCTACCTCTTTTCTTCTGTGTACTCCCCTGGTTGAGGAAGCTGCTTAATGGTGCAGCATAGAGCTCACACCCAGCTCTATACTAATTCAGCAACTCCAAAGCCAAGATCATAGAATCCCAGGGCTATCTCTCCTCTCTCCCTGTAAATCTGCTTTGGCTCAGCTGGGTGTCCAGTAGACTGAGTCATGTAATTACCCCATGGGAAACATAGGATGGGACTGCATTTAAATGCCATGGACTGATCCCATAAGCTCCATTATTTATTTTAATAAAACATGGTTGTGCTTGTTTGGTGTACATATTTGTTTTAATAGTAATCAAAATTATATGGACTCTAATTTTTAATGAATGCATCTTAATCATAAAGAAAGGTATAATTAATTACTTTGGTAGGGGAAGCCTTTGGTTCTCACACACATTCTGTGTTTCTTGCACACACAATCTTCCCCCACTTTCCTCCCACTCCCCTATTTTAGACCATGAAGGTATATAAGTTGTTTTAGGCTTTTCTCTCTCGGAAGACATTGACAGTGACTTTTATGATTCTCATCCATAGGGAGAACAAAAGTAAACACCTACCATTCTGTCATTTATACTCCAATTAAATATCTTAATATGAAGGTTTCTTGTGAATGTCAATTCAGGTTTATCAAACATAAAATGACATATAGCTCATGCCATGCAAATCATTGCAAAGGCTTATTCTAAGACCCATTGCTGCATGTATTCATGATTTAGTGTTATGTGGGTTGGAGCTTTCACTCTCTGAAGACTTCTTGGCTTAGATATTAAATCATGATCAGACACACTCTGGGTGACATTTTTCTCTTCTTCTTAATTCCCACATAAAACTCCCACAGAAATGACAAAGAACAGTCTTGTATGGGGGAGGCTGATTTGATATTCACATGGGTTCTTTAACTAGCAAACAGGAGTCACATTTTGTCTGCTCACAATGCATCAGTACATGTAATCATCTCCCCTTCTGGCACCAACAACTCCATTTCAGTTTAGAAAGTAGGATGGTAAGCATTACACATGCTCCAAAATGCAGGCATACAGCATCTCATAAAAGAATTTGGCTTTTCTAGAATTTAACAGTGCAAATCTATTAATGTAAACCAAGCTCAATATGGCAAAATCCTACGCAGCTTGAAAACTCAGTGGTAGGAGTTGAAGTCAGCCTGCCCAGTTGACAAGTGACTCAACAGTGAAGTTTAATTGTCTTTACTGTTTGCCAGTAACTCTAAGCAGGTACTTATCTTGGCCTCGCCGTGCTGGTTCACCGGCATTTTTCAGTTGGGAAAGTAACTATGTGAACCACAGTGGCTATGCTAGATAAAAATAGGTGTATTATCACTGGCATTGTGGATAAGCCTTCAGCATTTCATTACCCTGGAACAGCACACAAGAGCATTACACTGTATGCGAAGAGATGGGCCAAGATGATGAAATGTTGGCCCTCCTCCAATATTTCAAGTGGTTTACACCCAGTACTGGCTGAAAGGCATTTGTTCACACATACGGTGATATTCTCAGCTTAGAAAAGCCTGGGAATTTACCTTCTATTGCTCACTCATACATGCATACACATTTACAAATACAAAATTTGATATCTAAAACCCATGATGCTTCTACCAGGAATATAAATCATAAGATAACTCATGGGCTAAAGACGAGTGATTTATGTGATTGAATAAGGTTCAACACCAGAGTTTCGAATCATGAAACGTTGAAGATTTTGCAGGACGAGTGCCAATATATTTTTAGTTAAGCCCTCAGTTTTTTAAGTCATTAATATTTTAGAACAAATAAAATCTATAGGTCTTATAATTACCAAAAATAATTTCAATCTTTCCAGCAACATTCCTTCTCCCCCAAACTCCCACCAAACCGCTAGTAGGTGAAAGAATAGCTTTCTTTCTCTCTTTTCCTGAGAACTAACTAAAGAACAGGGAAATAAACCATCAGTGAGTGGGAGAAGCCTAAGATAATTGATCCTCTGACTAATCAAGGACAAGCAGTAGTTCTCAGAAGGAAGCAGCTTCCCTATGGCAAGTGCAGAGGATGCTATGTTCTATAAAGCCTTTCTTGATCAGAAGGAACACTGTTCTATGAAACAAGTATTACAATATTGGGGACCACCTTAGGCCATCAGAGAGCTTTGTGGCCCTGGGCAAACCGCTTGACCTCTTTGGACTTCAGTTTCCTTATCAGTAAAGGACTTAGCTTAATTATCTTTAAGGATCCTTCCAACTTAACCTATCTGGATTTTATTTTGCAACCATTGCACTGCCATTTTTATAATGACTTTGCTATTGTGTTTTATTGGATGAACTAGGAAATTAAACTATCTCATATTTTCTTTCTTTGATTATCAACCTCTGGGAAAATGTATTATTTGCAAATCCACTGGTTGAGCAAAACTGATGCTTATGCCTCTATGTGCTGCCTTCGGCAGGAGAAATGCATATTCATTCCCATCTTTCCACACTACTGATTTGTTGTGCGACTTTTTAGAAGTACCAGAGAATATCTCTGACAGTCCAGAAATATGTATTATAATCTCTACCACTTTAGCTCTTTGGAAATTTTTAAGATGTCATGGCCCTATAGAAATCATCATATATTATAATTTTTGGTGTGAAGAGAGCTAGAAAAATAATTTTTAGTCCTTACGACTCCAGAAATGCCTTGATGTTCTTTGCCATATTCTAGACTCATGAAGGAAAAAATGGTTCCATAATAAAGGAAAAGGAGAGAAAATATCCCCCATCGCCACTTCAGCCTCAATAACAAACAATTCATGGCAATCTAACTGACTTTCAAGTCAGTGTTCTTATTTAACCTGACATTAAATTTATCAATGGTGCCATGAAACAATTGTCTTCTGGATTCTTTGAATCTCTGATGGATGTCCTATCGCCAAAGTTTTGCATTTTTGGAATAAACCATATGTAAATACAGAAAGAAAATTCATTGCATAAGACCATTATCATAAGTAGATACCCTAGGACCAAAGAATAAAGTCCTTATCAATTTAGGTCAGAGGAACTCAGAACTGCAAGAGCAGTTGTTTATTTACACAAACCGTATTTCTTTAACTCTGGCTAGCTGATTCTGTGGCCAGAATACAATAAAATAAACAAGCTCTAGGTATTCTAATTGGATTCATAGTCAATGTCCTGAACCCCTGACTTCTCCCTTAACTTGGCCCATACACTCATGCTGGTCTTGCATTCTACTGGCTCTAGGGCTCTTGATTTGCCTCTGAATGTTGGGCCCACACACTTGTCTCCTGGTTACGTTCTCTGACACTAACCCTCAGCTCTCATCTTTGAGCACAACTGGACACTCAACTTTAGCCCTTATTCCATTTCAGATCACTGGGAAAGTGTTTTTCCTGCTCTAATGTCAGCCCCAGAGCCTACTACATCAGACCCTTTGGTTTGTACTTTGGCAATGTCTGAGTAGGACCATGACAGGGGATATGCCCCTGTCTAACAGTCAACAGGCCATGAGACCATTCAGCCCTGAACAGTATGGCTGGGAATAGGGCTAAATGGAATCAATACAACATGGCAGAGGAAAGAATGCAGCCTGGCTGGGAATTTGTTTTGTCAATTCACCTAATGTGTATTTGGCATATAGTGAAAAAAAAAAAAAAAAAAAAAAAGCTACCTCAAAAGTAAACAGATTCATATCTGTTCATCTCCTAAACACCAATGCAGAAATCACTCCATATTAGCTTTTCTCAACTTTGATTACACATTGGAATCATCTAAGGAGCTTTAAGACCTACTGGTACCTGGGCCCTACCTGCAGATTCCCATTTAATTGGTTTAGGGAGGATCCTAGATGCTGATTCAGGAGTGAGGAACCTGTGGCCCTATAGATCCCAAGTGCAAGAATGAATTTCTCCTGTAAAATTCAGATTCAGTCAAGGGGCTACACTCAAAGATCCAGAAGACCACATGTGTTCTTAAGGCCACAGGGTCTCCACCCCTGGTTGGGCTGAAAACTGAGCTTCTGCAGGTCTAACAAGCTCCCAGCTATTGCTGATACTTGTTGGCTCATAAACAACACTATGAAACTAATCCCTAACACCTGAGAAGCAACGCACCACATTTGCTAAGTTGGTTTTGCCACCTGCATGTGGTTGGCTCATATCAACAAAAGCCAGTGGAGACTCACCTTCCCCATTCCTTACTGCAGTTTTATAAGCTGATTTCACAGGACATGCAAGTTGCAATGTTTAGACTTACTCCATCCACAATTACTGTTATCCACCGCCTTCACAATGAGAGCCATTCCAACTTCTCCTCACACCATTAGGCTGAGAAAACCCTCATATGGCTTCTCTGAAAACAGAAAGTCCATCGAAACCAAACAGAAATAAATGACAAATATCTATTGGGCAAAGGGCTATGGGAAAATACAAAGAAATACAAGGCATTCCCCCTGCCAGTGCTCTTTGCCTGTTGAGAGACAAATCATTCACAGAAAAACAGGGCCTCCAATTCAGAGAAGAAACACTCAGGGCCAAATGAGTGATATTGAGAGGAAGTACTGTATGAGAAGGAAGCTGAAAAATGCCCCTGTAGGCTGGGTATTTAGGGATAGAGTAGAGGATTGCAGGGGAGTCTCACATAAGACAGTAACTAATGCAATTCAAGGTAGATAGAAAGTGATCAGGCGAAAGGATCCCAGGATCATTCTGGGGAAGGTTAAATTGGCACGACCATAGAACAGAGCAGGAGAACCCAAGCTAGGACCAGGAATAGTAAGGAAACCACTCCAACAAAGACATGAAGGGAAACTAGAATTTACTAAATCCTAATCCTTTGAGGCCTAGTTTTCTCTAGGACTGGTACTTGAAATATAATGTCATGTTGAAAGATAATGGGATACCATGGATATTCATAGCTTTTAAGTCTACACATATCAGAGTTTTGTATAATAATAGCAATACTTAAGAGTCATTATATATTTCCTATGTACCAGGCACAGTTCTAAGTACTTTATGTATAAAGACTTATTTTATCCACACAACAACCCTATGCTATAGGTGCTAGTATCATTATATTTCCAAATATATGTATGGATTAGATGTCCAGGACTAAAGAGTACAGAACAGATACGCCATACAACAGTAAATAATCTGTGTCTATGATTAAACCCAGAGGATTACAACAGTAAATGAAACATTTACAGGTTACAACAGTAAATGAAATATTTACAGCAGGGTAGGAACAGTCACTGGTGAATAGCCAGTGATAAACAGTAATAATTTCTGACATTGTATAGCCCTTTTAGCACTTATCTACATTTTATGGAAGGTGAAACTGAGATATGGGGAGATCAAGTTACTTGCCTTTTGTCTGTTAATGACCAAGTAAGGACTCAAATTGGATTCTCGACTCTAGTTCTGTGTCCTTATATTATGACACGAATGATGGTATTTTTGATATTTTCTATATATAGCATATGAAAGATGCCATGCCAGTCTGTTCCGTAGAGATATACAAATAAAAGAAAAAGTTATAAGCCTCAATAAATTCACAGCCCAGTGAAAATTCACAGCCCAGTGAAAATTATAGCAGATAATTAAAATTCAGTGTGACAAGCATTAACATATAGACATGTCAAAAACGTCATAGGGACTTACAGGAACATTTAACCAGTCACAGAGATTTTTTTGGCAAAGAGACGTGGGAGTGGGGGTGGTGAGAAAGGGAATCCAGTCAGCAAAGGCTTCCCTGGGAAGACAATGCTTGAAGGATACGTCCTAGGTAGCTAAGAGAGGAATTAAGAGTAGAGGAATAGAAACAGCAGAATGTGCAAAGGCACAGAGGCATGCAAAAAGATGCTACAATCTTTCTGAAAGTTATTTCCAAGGCTCCTCAAATTCTTACTTCCCTAAATGGATTAGTTCTAGTGTCCAGATCCTTCTTTGATGGAGGGCTTTTTGACCCAGCTGTTTGGAGAGTTGCCAGCGGGCAGCTGTTAGCTGTGGGCCTCTTCAATGATTGCCCCAGTTGCAGAGCTGAGATCATGCCATTTCCCAGGGAGACCCACATCCAATAACTGATCAACGCAGGAGTATAAAGACCTTACCATCTTGGTCCAGCTCAGGATGCCTCAGAAGGGCCATTTTAGCTCCGAGGGTCCCTGCAGTGTTGGCTGAGGCTGTTGTCAAGCTTCATTTCATCTCAATTCTTCTTTTGCCTAATCCTGTTTTCTTCCCCTCTCTTCCATAGGTGCCAGTCTATAGGGCCCTGTTTAATGAATATTTAGCATGTGCTCATTCCAATCTCAGAGCTGCTTCGTGGGAAAAACTCTAGTCTAACCCATGACAGGTGGTACCAGCAGTGCTATAAAAATGCAGGAAATAATATGGGGTTTAGAGCCGGATCCCTTGCTGCTTTGCTGTCAGCGCAAACCACATCACTGGTAGTAGGTGGGGCACGGGCCACCCTGGCACTAGGTGGAGGTCCTGTTGTTCTAACTTTCACTGGTGAATTGGGATGATATAAAGGTGAGTGGAATGCACCAGCTAGTGCTATGTATCAGGCATTTGAAAAACAAGGCAGCAATAGATACTAAAAGAACAATAGAACTACATGACTATTTTCTAAGCCCCTTTTTCTAGAAGGAAGATAGCAAAAGCTGAGAGAAATTTATAGGTAATTGAAAGCCAGTGTGAAATGGGCAAGCAAAAAGCCTTCTGGGTAACATATAAAAAGGATCTTGTTTTCTTCAGCAGGAGGGCATAGAAATATGAGGACAAGGATTAGAATTTAATAATCAGAGTAGCCAAGAAGTTCAAACTTTTAATAGAAGACAGATCTTCTATGCCCTGGTGAAAGAATAGGACCCTGAACATGGGATAGGTATCTACATAGAGGTCCCTAAATATGAGACTGCCGAAGTTTCCCCCACCCCATTTCAAAAGGTAATACCCTCGCTCCTTGCCCTCTTGCAGGAAGAAAATGCAGAGGACTTCCCCTGCAGGACATTGTGAGTCTCTTTCAGGGTATGCTCCTACTTCTTTTTCTGGCTAGTTGGCTGATAGGTAAAGTTAAGGTGCAACAAAACCACACCAGGAACATACTGGGCCTAACTAGGGAAGAAAGATACTATGGCCCAAAGGAACTGCAAGACTTAGCATGCACCAACAGGAGCTGGGAAAGTATATATGGGATTGGATGTTGAGGGTGCTTGATCAAGGAGGTCATAATTTGGGATAAGAGAGTTTGTCATTTTAGGAGTATTCTCTCAGTATGCAGGATTTAGAATCTTGGCAAAGACCCCAGAACACAGTGCCAACCACCCCTCCATCCCTAGGCCATCTACTTTGTGTAGAAAGTGAAGTGGCCCAAGGTTAGATCACATATATGGACTCATGAGCAGTGGCAAGTAGCTTGGCAGGCTGATTCAGGCCTGGAGAGAGAAAAGTGGGAAAATCATGGACAAGGGGTTCTGGGGTCAAGGCATGTGGATAAACATATGGAAGTGGGCTAACTCATATAAATCTTTATATCACATGATTACACCTACCAGAGAGCATTCAACACAAAAGAGGTATAAGCACTCATGTAAATAAAATGACTCAGCCAGGTAAGATCAGCCTGCCTCTGTCATTGTCTACTCTAAAGCTGATATAATGGGCACATGAACACAATCACTAAAGTGGTAAGAATGAAGTTATAGATGTGTCTAAAAACATGGGTTCCTATACATCAAGGCTAATTTAGCTATTACTTCTGCTAAATACTCAACCTGCCAACAACAGAGACCCACAGTGACTCCCCATCATGGTGCCAGCCCTTGAGGAGACAAACTTACCACTTAGTTTGCCTTTCTTGCAAGTAGAATCTTAGCCAGCACCACTATCCAAAGGTTTATAAAATGTTTGATCCCCTGGCATAGGATCTTACATAAGATTGCATCAGTTGGCTTATAATAATGGAATCCTCTGAGCATGTCATATAGCTCACTACACAAAAGCTAGCTTGATAGAGCATTGAAGGCATAACTGAAATCCCGGCTCAGGGCTAATGCTTTACCAGGATGGTGTGTCATCTTCTAGGACTAGTATGCACTTTGATTCAAAGACTTCATATGGGACTGTGTCCCCCAAAGGAAAAATACATGGTTCTAGGAACTAGGAGGTGGAAGCAAAAATAGTCTCACTTCCTATTTCTCTCAGTGACCTGCTTGAATAATTTGTACATCTCTCTTTGCAAGTCTGGGTTCTGTGGGTTTTGAGATCCTGATTCTCAACAGGAGAACTCTCCTGCCAAAGGATACAGTAACAATCCCACTGTATGATAAGTGCTGACTGTGGCCTCCTCCAAGAGGAGAAGTCATTGTTTTGGCAAGGTGAGTAACCAATTGTCAGGTAGAGGCTGGGCTGCTATTACACAATGGGACAGAGAGGAATAAGTCTGGCAGCCAGGTAACCAGCCTGGGCACTTCTGGGTACTTTCTTTCCCATCTGTGATGGCAAATGTGTAAGTGCAGCAATCCTGGTTTTGAAAAGGGCATGGTGACCATGAGCCAAGACTACTCAAGACTAAGAGTATGGGTTGTGCCAACAAATTATGCAACTAAGACCAACAGAGATGCTTGGTGAAAGTGAGAAAAATCTAGAATTAATAGTGAAGGAGGGAGACAATGAGTATATAAGTTAAGTTTGTCCTGCTAACTTCCTATTCGCAGTTTACTCAAGGAAGAGAAAGTCCAGTAGAATCCTAAAGAGCTTCTTCCTAAAAGTATATTGACAAGCGAATCTGAATGGAGTATGGGATAACCTGTGGTAGATACTATAATTCACCACTCAGATCTCTCTTCAATAAAAGACTTGTTCCAGCTCCTTATAGAATGCTGTTAGCAGACAGCCATCATCTGTCAGTCGCTTCCAGGGCTGCCTCAGCTGCAGCGAGTCCTCCTGCCCAAGGTTATGCCTCTGCTTAGGGACGCTCACAAGTGATGATTATTCATGCAGGAGTATAAAGACCTGGACATTTCAGGCCAACTCAGGACAACTCTGAAGGGCCATTCCAGTTCCAGAGATCCCTGTGGAACTGACCAAGAATGCTGCAGAGTCTGCGTGCGTCTCAGCTCAATGCTGCCTCTTCCTAATCCTGTTTCTTCTTCCACTCCTTTAGAGGTATTGGTCCCAAAGATACGCCACAAAAAATATTCTGTACTCCATCTCAGAGTTTCTCAACATAACACACAACCTGCAACAGATGAGAATGTCTGAAGAGAGAAATAATAAATTCCAGTCATTCATTTATCTATTGGAGAAAGAAGATACTTTCTATTTCCTAAAGCAATTTGGTAGTAGGGTGTTAAATGACCTAGAGTGAAGTTACGTGACATGAGTGAGGAGGCAGTGTAGCTGCCCAAGCTTTATCTTCACTGGAAATTCCATCAAGATATAGGGGATGGAGAGTAGTACCTTAGTAGCAGGAAAGAGAAACAAAGTGGCCATGTGGCAGGTCATACATATTGTGCAAGTCTATTGGTTGTGCTCATGAAAGTAGTGCCCTACAACAGGTTCTGTGTTTCTGCCAACACAGATTTGGAAAAAGTCTTTTGCTTGGCATGGAGAAGAGACAGGGGGGGGCTACTGTGGGGTAACTCCAGAATGAGACTTGCCATATAGACAGAAAAGGCATGGACAGGTCCCTTCCTCCCTGCTGGCAGCTCTCAGAGGCAGCATTTGACTCAAGAGACTCCAAAAGCCGAGGGGATCCCGAGATCATGAAGAAGCAAGCACAGGAAACACTGTAGCCACCAATGCCTTAATAGAGATTGCAACTGGCCAAGTTTTCAGCCCAAATAAAACCATAATCTTGGCAGACAAAATAGAATTCTGAGGACAGAAGGAAGCCTTCAAATGTTTATGTAATTTTCTGCAGGGGAAGAGCGTACTGATTCTAGGAAGGGCGGGCCCTTCAAGGGCTGGCTGCCACACTCTGGTGACTACTCTGAACCTTAATGCTTTGGAAATTCACCTTTAAAATGTCTTGTCTTACTGTCAAAGCACAATAGGCAATTCATTCATTTCCTCCCAGAGGACCTAGCACATGTGGCCATCTCCTGAGAAAGGCAATTATCACCTCGAGGTGGTCTGCTGATTTAGAGGAAGTGGGCCCATGTGACTGTCTCAAAAGGATAATCACAAGATTGGGAAACAAGATTGGGAAGAACTTTTATAACATGCTTCTCAGTTAAGCATACACAACTTCAAAACCTAGAAGAGTTTTTCTAAGTTCTCTCAATTTTATTTATTTCCATCTCAATTTCTAGATAGGCAGAGTGTCTATCGATTTATTATTATCTTTAAACTCATTTCTTTGAGGACACAAATTGTATTTATTTTGTATGATATAATGCACAGAGGTACCCATACTCGGGAGGCTCCTGGAAAAAACATATTCTTGACTTGCGAGATGGGATCTTCAGAAAGTATATTAGTGCTGAAAAGGGACAATGAAAAGGTGGGTCAGGAAATGAGAGAAGATAGCTTAGGGTGTTTTATCTGGAGGCAACAATCCCATTTCTGCCCACCTCTGCTCCATAGGATCCAGATCCACTGCTGCCTCCTCTACAAAGTCCTCCATGCAGTCCTCCATGAATTCCTCCATGTCAACCCAGAGTGAATCTCTCATGTGTCTGGCAGGACACTTGTGTTTTCTTCATCCTAGCACTTACTGTAGACTGCCTGTGCGTGTTTGTCTCCCCACCTTCTCCAGGACAAGAGCCATGCCTTTTAAGTCTTATGTGCTTTAGATAATTAGAAGGCCTTGCGTATACTAAGTATTACATAAGTATTATTGAAATGAATCAAACCGATGCAATTGTGTTATAGGAATAGTTCTTCCAAAAGATAGAAATATACAGAATAGGATGACACATGACCCTTTGTTTCAAGATGAGATTTGAACCAGTTCTCAGAGCTTCTATCTACTCAATGGATATAACCAATTGACCTTCACTTCAAATTTTCACCTTGAAACTGAATGATTGTTTTCCACCTATGTTTTAAAAATAGGAACAGCATGAAAGATAAAGGTGACAATGTTTGTGCAATGCTCTAAGGTCCTTTTATAAAAGTCTTCAGATATTGTTCCTGTTATTATAAATAAAAATCAATTTTTCCTGAAGGACATTCACATCCATAGAAGGAAGCAGAAAGGTGAAGCTATGGGGGAGTTGATATGTTGGCAACAAATCAAATGAGGCTGAGCTATGTAACATGTTGGGGAAATACAAGAGGGCAGATGAGCCAAGACATTAGCTGGAGAAACATGTTGCATAGCTGTGTGAGTGGGAAGCACATCAAGAGGCAAAGAACATTCTGGGGAAGAGCGGGGAAGCAGTGTCGAATGTCAGGTGATAGGACAAAGAGAAGCACTCAGGTTAGGAAATACAATCAACATAGAAATGAAAAATGTACAAGGTAAGCCAAGAACAATTCTGAAGAAGTTGAGTTGTAGGTGAAAGCATCCAGGGTGGGGGAAAAGAAAAAGAAAAACAAAACTCAGAGAGGAGGAAGAGGTGGAGAGAAGTTCAGGTAAATATTAGTCAAGTAAAGAGAATGAGATCTGTCTACAAGAGACAAGGGCTGCTGTTCATCTACCCACCTGCTGAATTGCACCCAACAAGAATAGAACATGGAAACTTTCCTTAGTGTACCTCGCCATCGCAAACAATGCTAAGTGCTAGTGAGGGACAAGGAAATATTGTTCAGCTATCCTTGGAAAAAGTCACATAAAGCTATTGGTTATTTTAATCAAAATCAAAATTTATGTAGAGGTTTCAAGTGGTAGAGATGGAAAACACGGGCCTTAACTTGAATTTTAATCCAACCAATTATACTTACATAAGAGGCACAAAAGCTGTGTATGATGACATTTTCTACAAGATGTTATCATTCCACCATTTTTTGATTTTCGCCTAACAGTATGAATCCACTCTTTCCCATTGCCTCTCACTACAATTCATGCTTCCTCTTATCAATTTGCTGCCACAACAGCAAACAATGCTCAAAACATAGGGGACCCCACAGCCTCTTCATATCCCAGGAATCAGAGACTGCAACACAATTCACAATTTCAAAGATGTGGAAACAACCCACGTGCCCATCAATATGTAAGTGGATTAATAAAATGTGGTATATGTACACCATGGAGTACTACTCAGCCACATGAAACAATGGTGAACTAACATCTCTTATATTTTCCTGTATGGAGCTGGAGCTCATTCACCAAAGTGAAGTATCACAAGAATGGAAAAACAAACACCAAATGTACTCAACATTAAATTGGCAACAACTGATCAACACTTATATGCACATATAGTAGTAACAATTTCGGGTGTCCAGCAGGTAGGAGTGGGGAGGGCGAGATGGGTATATTCAGATCTAGAGGTGCAGTGTGCACTTTCTTGGGGGTGGGCACACTTGTAGCTCTGACTCAGATGGTGCAGAGGCAACATATGTAACCAAAGTGTGTGTACCCCTGTAATATTCTGAAATTTTTTAAAAAAATCAGAGACTGCAAAACCTTAAAGAAGACAGCTAAGGATAGAAAAGAGATGCAAAGTGTTAAATCCTCAGGGTTCAAACAAAATTCTTCCCATTTTAAACTGCTGAAATCTGTAAAGAGATAATAATTTTCCATTGCACAAAAGTTCACTGTAATAAATTGGTGATTACAGAGAAGAACAAAATTAATGACTCTCAACTCTAGGTTCTATATTCTCCCTTGGAAATCCCTTGGTTGACCTAACAGTAATATCTCTCATGGAAATGAGACTAATGGCAGGTAATATTTGGTATACACTGAATTAAAACCATTAAATTGACAGATTAGTGTTATAGGTCTAAGGACACTAAAATACGTTTTTTTCCAAAATGGTAAAAATGTAATTGTGTTTGTATATTTTTGTCCAGATTTTTGTTCTATAATTATCTAAGACAAAGATCATAACAGGTAAGGAAATGCACAGGTTTATAAGGATTTTTTTATTTGTTTTCTATGCCTAAACTGGGAATTTACAAATTAAATGCTTAAACTATTCGGTATAAAGTTTAAAAAATCAAAAAGTTAAAAAAAAAAAAAGAGTGGTGAAGTCTAGACTCTGAGATTTGCTATTTCATGTTCTACATAGTGTATGAAAGTGATTTTACTTCCTTTTCTCAGATCTGTCATCTAGTTGGTCTTAAGTATCTTAAGCATGTTAACCACACTGCACAACAAAGACACAATTATTCAGTATTAAAAGCTTCCTTCTCACTGACTCAGCAAGCTAATTCCTACCACCTAGCTCTCTACACAGCTACTAAGTTGAAGGCAAAAGAAATTTAAGAGCTGAGTATCCAAGCAGTTGATCACCAACAATTTCACTGTTTGGAAATATGCCACATAAAAATATTTGAAATGTCAAAAGCTCTGTGATCCAATTTCAACAGATAATAACTGAAATGACTTTGAATAAAATTATGTTTCTAAATTTTCCACATACCTCACAAGGGAACATCTCATTTTTTATGGATATTTTTTAGATTTATTTACATTGTTAGAGATTAGAATGGAATTCTCTCTTAAAAGACATGTCCTTCTATTCTTTATTAAGAAAATCCAATTTTTGCCTAAAATCCTTGGATTTGGGGGATTTAGAGATGGATGAAAAGAAAAATCTTTTCACTTAAATCAATGAACCTGACTCTGATTGGGCATGACAATTACATTCAAAACAATAATTATTAGCACATTAAATAAAGCTTTAGTTTTAATTAATAGATTCATTTGATAGAGAGTACTTAATTAAACCAACATAAATAGAAGAAAGGGAAAGAGTTATTGGGGTATTCATTTAATCTTGACCTTACTCTTTATAGGAAAAGGTTGAAAATTGAACTCCCTGAAGAAAAAAAAATGGAATCATTTTACTTTCAGAACCAATTCTGATTGGCTGAAGTAGTCAGTAAGCCCCACAATAGAAGAAATATGCTTGTTTGGCTTAACAACCTATTCTCAGCTACTAATAAATAGTAAATTCTTCGCATTCTTGAAAGTCTAAATATCATTCTAACTTGTCCCTTTGTTGGAGTACCAGTTGTATTTGTATTGGAAGTGGTTATGCTTCCAAATAATATGTTTATGGATAGATAGATACTAATCCAAAAGACCAAAGGAACTATAATTGTCCCACTGAACTCAGTGACAATGAATTACATAAATAATAATATGAATGATCCACTTATTCATTCAATAAATATTTATGTACTGTCATTTGTTAGAGCCTCTCAATCTTCAGTGATACATTATGGACCTGCCAAAAGCAATATATGTGCAGCTCACAACACAGCCAGCATATTCTTTTATTTATTTTTTTATAGTTCTTTCCTTGTTTATTTTGTTATTGTTGTTTTGATTTTTTTTTTATTTCAGAGTATTATGGGGAGTATATACATTGCTTTTGCACCGCCCAACAAGCATGCCCATCCCCCACATGGTGCACACCACATCCATTAGGTATGAATTTACCCATTCCCTCCACCTCCCCCACCTGCCCAATACCCTATGAATGTTACTTCTCATCTGTCCACATTAGTGTTGATCAATTAGGACCAATTTAATGGAGAGTACATGTGGTGTTTGTTTTTCCATCTTGCAATGCTTGTGAAGTATCTTGTGAGACTTCACTTAGAAGAATGAGCTCCATCTCCATCCAGGATAATACAAGATGCAGTTCATCAGTTTTTTTATGCCTGAGTAGTACTCCATGGTATATATATACCACATTTTGTTAATCCTCTCATGTATTGATGTGCACTTGGGTTGTTTCCACATCTTTGCAATTGTGAATTGTGCTGCTATAAACATTCTAGTGCAGATGTCTTTTTTATAGAATGTCTTTTTTTTCCTTTTGGTAGATACCCAATAGTGGAATTGCCGACACATTCTTTTAAATTTGTATCCTGGGATTGAATTTAAAGCAGTTTAACTGTGTCTGAAATGAGATATCTCTGAATAAGATATGGTCTTTTCCATGGACCAATGATTAGGAAGTTCCTAAATGGAACATTTGAGATGAACATTGTGAAGAACATCAGCAGAAGAGGAGCTAATGGATTGTGACTCCATTTCCCCTGGAAAGTACTAAAAAGGTCCTGAAAATAATTGTGACCCTCACATTGGACAAACATATCCTCCTGGCAGAGACTCAAAGAGTTGTTCCAATTGGGTCATTAAGAAAATACTTAGATGAAAAGTCACCACTGGGATTGTTCTTCAGAACAGTTCTGCAGTCAAGCAGGAAGAAATGGAAGAAATGGACCATATACTGTTTGATGCTTTTGGACTTAAAAATAGAAGGACTGAAGTATAACAACATGTTGCAGAGGAAGAATTCTACAATGAGTTTGAACTTGATGACCTGCTAAATCTTTACCATTTCTCATTTCTGTAATTCAACACTTTTGCAGTTAAGCACACCATAAAAATAAAGCCATGTGGAAACATGCCCATCAATAACAACAAAAATAATAACACTCTGGGCTCCTTCCTTAGATGAAAGGCTCTGTGTTTTTACAAAGCACTTTGCAAATGTTATCTTCTTAATTCTCACAACACGCAAGATGTGTAGGAGGGAAGTATTATTATCCCATTTTGCAATGGAGAAATTGAGGTTCATGGAGTTTGATTTGCCCATGGCCACAAAACAAGTCAACAAAGGAACTGAATCTATTGACACTCAGAAGTGAGCTTCTAGAGAACTAGATCTTTTGCCCTTATTAAATATTGTAGGTCAAGGTAAAGTTTGTTTCTAGTAAATAACAATGACATAAATAAGTAAAATAGAATAAAATTACAATTCTATGTAAAAGAATTAGGGCGAGATGATGTGAGCTTTAACAAAGGTTAAAACACATTGAGAGAAAATGAATTAGGATACTCTCCCAAAGGATGGCTTTGCAAAGGATAAAATTAGAAGCAAGAAAGAGTTAAGTTTCTGAAGTAAAGTATGTGGTGGCATTTTGAGAAAATTAAGAAAAAATGGAAGAAAAGCTTGTTGTCTGCTGCTTCATTATAATCAGACTAATTGGAATTCTATCATTCTAAATATTTAGGTCTAAATTTTCAAACAATAGTTAATGTACAGTACAACAATTCTATACTTTAGTGTTAGAACAAGTACCTACACTATCTGACCACTAAACAAAACTATTATAAATGAATGATCATATGAATAAATGAATGAATCAATGAATAAATGAATAGATAAGATAAACTTTTAAAAACAAAAGAAAAAACATGTTTGACACATCCTCATGTTTTGGAGCATGCCTGAGACTTCTTTATATAACTAATAGCTAAATCAGACATAACTCATTGTCCAAAATGATAATGTCTTAGTCCATTTTGTGCTGCTATAACAGAATACCACAGACTGGGTAGTTTTTATAATGGACAGACATCTATTGGCTCACAATTCTGGAAGCTGGGAAGTCCAATAGGAAGATGCTAACATCTGGTGAGGGCCTCTTGCTACATCATCTTGTGGCAGAAGGCATCATATGGAGGAAGGGCAAAGAGAAAGAGAGCAAGATGGGAAAAACCCACTCCCATGACAATGATAATGAACCCACACCCACAATAATGGCCTTAGTCCATTCATGAGCACAGAGCCCAAATGACCCAAACACCTCCCAATACAGTCACAATGGCAATTAAATTTCAACATAAGTTTTGTAGGGAACAAATATTTCAACCATAGCAGACAAGGAAGAACTAACTGAAGAAAAATGTAATAATATTGGCAATTGTCATTTTAGAAAGGCCAATGTTCTCCAGATTGCTGTGAGCCCCTGTATTTGCTAATTTAAAGCATAGCTCAATTCATTCAAGGTGTGCACCCCACATACTGCAGCTTCACCTGAACAAATTGAAGCCACTCATCCTTTCAATCTTTGTGACTACATGACACATACCTTTTGGGCACCAGATATTGGCCCTCACTCTATTTACTTGGTCTATTTCCTCCCATTTTAGCCATTCTCATCAACTAGTACAAATTGATGAGACTTCAAGGAGCCACAGAGGTTCTAAGCATTTTCTCTTTAGACTACTGAATCAGATGAAGGGACGGGCAGAGCAAAGGAGACAGCAGGTGAGGTCTCATAGCATCCAAGTACTAAACCCAAAAGGAATGTATACACCAGGCCTCTCCTTTCTTTTCACATTGGACAGGTGGGCATTCTTATTTATTATTTGTGATTAGACATTTGCCTTATCAAACTTCTGGAATATAACTAAGTATTAGTTGATAAGAATGGCTAAAATGGGAAGAAATTGACCAAGTAAAGACAGAGAGAATTGATGTAATTTCTGAGAAATAAATGTTTATTTTTTTTAAACCAGAGCTTTTACCGAACAAATATTGATTTTGTATTTTTTTCTGTCTCCATTTGTTATTAGTCTTTAGAACCAACAAACATATAAAAACAAAGTCATTAAGCCCAGCACCATTCTATATACACATAATCATGTGACAGACTTTTACATTTTTATTACTGGCACAGCAACAATACATCTTATGGTGGTAAGAAACATGAGAATAGGAGGTCCTGTGCCTTTACACCCTCTTGAACCAGAGACAGGTACCTTACATTTTCAATGTGTAGACACTACATTGACCAATTTATTAATTCTTACAAGTCCAGCTTTCACCTGATCCAAGCAATTATTGCCTTTATCATTTGACTATTCAATAAGTATGTATTTTATAACTAAAAATTTTATATATTGTAATATTCATGTATTTTACCACATATTATCAGTACATACATACATTTGTTGCACATACAGAAATTTATTAAGAATTATACTTGTTGGGCCAGGCACGGTGGCTCATGCCTGTAATCCCATCACTCTGGGAGGCCGAGGCGGGAGGATTGCTTGAGGTCAGGAGTTAGAAACCAGCCTAAGCAGGAGTGAGACCCCATCTCTACTATAAATGGAAAGAAATTAATTGGCCAACTAATATATATAGAATAAATTAGCTGGGTATGATGGCACATGCCTGTAGTCCCAGCTGCTGAGGAGGCTGAGGCAGAAGGATTGCTTGAGCCCAGGAGTTTGAGGTTGCCGTGAGCTAGACTGATGCCACGGCACTCACTCTAGCCTGGGCAACAAAGCGAGACTTTGTTAAAAAAAAAAAAAAAGAATTATACTTGTCACTGTGGTGAATACTGTAATATACCATCCAGATCCCCAGTAAGGAATGAAGGGCTTATTCCCTCAGCTGTTGGAAGCACTGCAGGAAAACAGTCTCTGTCTGTCCTGCTTTGGGAGTCTCTCACCTGAATAAAAATATTTCACCCAAAGTCACACCTCCTCCCAGTTACAGCTATTCCACATCTGGTAACTGATCAGCTAGGGGAGCCCCCTTTACCCAACTCAGAACAGCTCAGAAGGGCCATCCCATCTCGAGAGCTCCCAGCAAGCTTGGCTAGTTCCTGGTTAATACTACAGCGTGGCTCAGCTGTTGTTTTTTCTGCCAAATTCTGCTTCTTTGCCCTCTTTTTCCAAGATTTTATCCCCAAGAGTCCTTCCTAACAAATGCCCCATGTGCTTATTTCCATCTCAGAATCTAGTTTCTGGGGATTTCTGCCAATATACAACAGTCATATTAATCAGTGTTTCTTCCTAAAGTCTCAAAATAAGATAATAAATATGTTAGTCTAAAGGCTGGACAGAACAAGGATATCATGGTTATTCCTGGAGTTTGAGAAATGTATGTAGGGTGAATGGTCTTTTTATTCAATAGGAAAATAAACCTTCAAAATGAATTCCATAATTTTCAGAGATCTTTATATAGGATTTTGGGATGATTCTATTTAGAAATACATCCAAGTGTTATTTTAACGTTCTTGTGAGAAAGCTGAATTCAATACTAAGTGATGCGTATTTGCACTCCATCATGAGGGCTGCCTACTGACAGATGAAAACCAGGAGGAAGTGGGAGGACAGTAGGGTGAAACACCAACTCATTTCATTTTCTGTGCATTCTTGGTCAAGTCACTTAACCTCTTTGAGCTTCATTTCCCTGATCTGTTAAAGGAAAACTACGATAAAATAATATACATTCTGTAATCTGCCCAGCTTAATGCTTGGCACGTTGCAATAGCTCTATAACTGTTTGGTTTCCTTCTGAGGTTGAAGAGTAGTGTTACCTTTTAACCTCGAAGTAAGGGAGGTCCACATTCCAGTAAAGCTCCAGAGAAGTACAAAGAAGATTCACACTTATGTATGGTATGATACAGATAATCTTAACAATCTAGACATTATGGAAACCCTATTGAGGCTTTCTCTGATGTCTCAAACTCATGTTTTCTACTTTCTATTTGAACCCACCATATCTTCTAAAACTTGATTATTCCCTAATAGGCTCATTGTATGTTAATTTCCTTCATTTAAAAAAAATATTTCTTTTTATTTATTGATTTTTATTTCAGAATATTACAGGGGTGCAAATGTTTAGGTTACATATATTGCCTTTACCCCGCCCAAGTCAAAGCTACAAGCAAGCCCATACCCCAGACCTCTTGTATCATCCTGTATAGAGCCCATTCTACTAAGTAAAGTATCACAAGAATGGAAAAACAAGCACCAGATGTACTCACCAGCAAATTGGTACTGATTTCCTTCATTGAATCAAGCCCCCAGATGAAACACAAATAGCCTCTAGTGCCTATCAGAAATGAGCCCTTCATATTCATGCATTCTACTGGAGATCTGTTGACTGTCAATTTTAGTAATAGCCTGAACAATGACTTTGAATATTGAATTATATTTTCAATCAAATATAATTTCAGTTTTCTCAAATTTCACCAACCTGATGGATTTTATCAAGAATAATTTACATTTCACTGACTCATGTCCCCATTAGCTGATGTCCTTTCAAGGCCTTTCCATTTCTCTTTTCATTGGTTTTCTAGGAGCCTCTAAGGAGAGTCTTTCAGGATCTCATTAAGTCCTCTCCTACTCTTCAGGCCCCCTCCGGGAGCCACTTGAGAGTGGCACCTTTGCTGTTTCCTGCTGTGCCCCCATGACAACAGTGATGCCTGGGAGCCTCCTTCTGAGGTCTAGAAAGTGACAAACACTCAGTAGCCAACAGCACTCTGTGTCCCCTGCAGTCTTCAGTGCTCTCAAGCTGAGCCTTGCAGTGAGTGGTGGGCAATGAAGCTAGAGAGGAGGGCAGGGACCAGAGACAAGGCTTGTCCACCACACTAACACGTTGGACTTAGCCTGTAGTCAGCAGGGAGTCATTTCAGGGTTTAAATAGGGGCTTGACATATGTATTTGTGTCTCAGCCAACATCATTCTGTAGACTGAAGTCTAAAGGATGCACTGGCGACAGAGTGCAATTGCTGAGTAAAGAAGAATGGTGATGAGGATTCTGTAACGGTGCAAGAAAGAGATAGTGGAGGCCTCAGCTTAAGCAAGACAGTGTCTCTGTGCTATCTGGAAAGAAGGCTGACTTCTCTGGTCTATGTTTACTGGGCTTCTCTGTCAGCTAGTTTGTTATTAGGTTTGGCCAGTGATATTTACTGGCATGAGATTGGAAAATAGGAAGAAAGAATAATTCGGTGTATTTCACCCTCTTTCTGTAGGCCCAGGTGACACCTCCAGCAGCCACTGCATTTTCTCCTTGGCTCTAGCTGCCTCCATGCACACGTGCCACAGTTCTGGCTTTTGCCCAAGGATCTCACCCCTGGGATCTGGGAACCCCACTTCCTCCCTTTGTCCCTGCAGCCCAGGGTTGATTGTAGCTTCCTGCTTTTGCTAAACATCTGAGTTGCTTCATTGTCTTCTGTTTGGCTTTTTCACCTCTCCCATCACCTGTACAACCAAGTCTCTGTATAAAATTCTCTCTTTTAGAATATTTGAAGAGGTTTATCTTTTCCCGATTGGACTCTGACCTATACAAGAGGGAATGCATTTGAGAAATATTTAGAAAGTAGAGTCATCATGACTTTATAAATGTAAATGTTTGTTTATATTTATATAATATGGAAATACTCTGAAATAAAATGAAATAAGATGATAACCCTTGCTGGCTAAATCAAAGTTGATCTCACTCTTTTGTGTATTCCTGAACTGAAGTTTGCCATAGTGAGTCCTATAGCCACCTGGTTATAACCTCTTCACCCTCTTCCATGGGAAGCCATTTGCAATATTGCAGAGATCGACAGTGCTCAAATTCTTTGTAACAGTGCTAAAAGATCCCAAACCACAGGATGCTTCCTGTGTGAGGCAGACAAGTCTCTGCAGGTGTTTGATTTCCAGGAGCCATTCATGGTCTGGGACTCCCAGGCTTCAGACTGGCAGCTTCCACAGAGACAGAGGGAGAACCCTGGCGGACAAGGCCAGATCTGATGGCCCAGACGTCAGTACTCAGTGAAGGACACATGACATGAAGACCCAACAGGACAAAGTCAATAAAATATTATTTTGTTGGGTAGAATCAGAACAAGAAATGTCAGTTTCCAATGACCAGGAAAAGAGCAGGGAAATGCTACTGGGCACATGGATACCCAGGTTACAGGGGCAGGCACGGCACAAATGTAGAGCACGCATAGCCTGGCCAGGTAAGAGGCCCAGAGACAGATGGGCACTGAGGCCCTGTGAGATGCTGAAGATGCTGCCACGCTGTCCTGCCTAAGTGGTAGAGGGAGCCTGCCCAGGAGGAGTCACCTCTCTTCTGGAGACTCGTTTAATTTGCAACTAATGAAAGCTCAATGGGGGTTGATCAGGCATTTTATTTTATTTTTTGATGAAGTAAACTTTTAATTTCAGAAGAGTTATAGATGTAAATAAAAGTTGCAAAGTTATACCCTGTATAACCTTCACCCATTTTCCCCTACTGTTAGCATCTTACATTACTATGGTATGTTTGTCACAACTAAGAAACCAATATTGGTATGTTACTGCTAACTAAATTCCCCCCAACACACACACTTTCTGTGAATTTCTCTAGTGTTTCCTTAACTGACATTTTTTTTTTCTGGATCCAACAACTTTATATTTAGAGGCATTTTATTTTCATTTTCAATCTACCTTAATTTTTTAAAGGAAAAATATTTTCTCTCATTTATTTTATTAAAGGAGTATCCAAATAAATGGAAAAAAGTATTAATATTGTTCCAAACTTTAGTACATTTCCCCAAGGAAGATCAGGCTAAATTCTCTTGTTTACGAGAGTGTACTTCGAGTGCACAGAGGCACAGTAACCAAATCACATGGTTCATGTCACAGTCTGCTACTTTATATCTGGGCAGCCTTGGAAAAGTACTTAAGTATTTAATCCCTCTGGGCTTTGATTTTCTCATCTATAAAATGGAAAGTGATAGTACCTTACCTCATAGATGTGACATGTACATTAAAATTAATAATATATAAAAAAATCACTTAGGACAGTGCCTGGGTACATAGTGAGCACAGAATTAACCTTAGTTGTTGATATTATCACTATTGCTATATGAATCCAGAGTATCCTCTGGAATTGTATATATTTCTTTTTTGACACTCATCATATTTTTTATTTCATATTTCATAGCAATCTTCATGAGTTCAGAGACATTCCTGCCTGTCTCTTAGTAGATGCTCAGGAAATAATCACTTAATTGTCTTCCATGCTTAATGTAGAGCCATCAATCAACCTTATGAAATGTATAATAAAAGCCTAAAGGAAGAGAAAATGAAGGGGCGCACATAGACATAGAGATATAGAAATATAGACAGATAAATACAAAGGTCAAATGGGGACAATTTTCTTACTGTTTTAATTGACAAATAAAAATTGTATATATTTACAGCATGATGCTTTGAAATGTGTTTGCATTGTGGAATGGCTATGTCAAGCTAATTAACATATGTATTCCTCCACATACTTATCATTTTTTTATGGTAAGCATGCATAAAATCTACTCTCTCAGCAATTTTCAAGTATGCATACATTGTTATTAACTATAGCCACCAGGTTGTACAGTAAATCTCTTGAATTTATTCTTCTTTAAATTTTGCTTCCCTGTCATTGATATATGACATTCTCTTGCTGCTCTTGTTTAACCTCAGTTTCTCTTCATGTGCTCCCTGATGCTGAAAGGGAATGTATTTTTCTGAGACCAACAATTTAAAAGTTCAGCAGGAGGACACTGCCCCTTCCAGCACTGATCATGAAGAATAGCAGAGGGAATTCTGGATGTAACTCTCAGCTACACCTTTCTGGTGAAACGGGCATCAGTGGTGCACAGGACATGCATAAATATTATAAGTATTATATTGGTCTCGATACTCAAATTTCTTGCCAAATGCTCTGAAAAACTGATTGTGCTTCGTGCACAACTGTACACTTGGGCTCTGTGAATCCCAGGCACAGATGTCTGTAAAGCCATATATATTCCTGCAATAAATGCAACTTTAAAATGTGCTCCACTCTTATCCAACTCTCCAGACAAGGAAGTTGTTAAATGCATGTTTTTCCTTCTTTCCTGTACGTTGCCTTTGCCTTTGAAATATTGCTAAGCGGTTGTCCTGCAGGGTGGAGGTGGCTCAGCAGCTGCAGCATGTCTTGTGCTGTCATCTCTTTGGTATGTGGCTTCCTTTCTCTCTCACGGTGGGGAAGATCCCACCCATCCTTTGCATTCCTCCTGAGCAAGTTGTGTCAAGGAAAGGCGAGAGAGGAAGCGATTCCCATCCTCTGGGGTGTAATCAAAAAGGAAGGTTTTAATTAGTTTCTCAGGATGTTCTCAGTTTCTGCACAGAACAGCCCTTCCCTTCTTTGGCATGAGAGTGCTTGGATTCTTCAGGAAACACACAGTTTTGCTCCTTGCCGCACCAAACTATGTGTATTCAAATGTGGTAAAGAGTCACGAAGACTCTCTTTCCTAGCACTTATCACTGTTGTAATCTTACATTTATGTGTATAATTAGATGATCTGCAACTGTCTCTTTAGTATGCTGAGGATTCCACAAAGCCAGTGAGTAACATGTCTGATTTTGCTCTCCTTTTTATTTCGAGCACCAAGCAGTATGCCCGGCACATAGCAGGCACTCGGTAAGCAGTTGCAAAATAAAATAATGAACATACGATTGAAGAAGCTTCTGCTGCAGCAAGCAAAATGTCACCTGAAGCAATGGCCCTCAGAGATGGCTTCTACATGACATTCCTAAAAGGGGAACTGATGATGATATGTTCTTGTCTATGTACCAGACTCTATTCTAAACACATCACATATGTTGTATCTATTAACCCAAATAATTCTCATAATGACACTGTGAACTAGATTCTGCCATAATCCCCATTTTCAGATGGGAAATCTGAGACAAAGAGAGAAAGATTTGGTGAAATTTCCTGAGGTCATGTAGCAGGTGGAGGTGCGGCAGAGCCTGGAATGGGGCCAGCCCAGTTGCTCTAGAGACGGCGCTGGATCCGCTGCAATTCTGCCTCCTGGGAGGCTATACAGTGCATGCTCTGGATCCACAGAGCGCCAGTGACACGAGTGATAATACTCCTAACCGGCCAAAACAAAAACTCAAGTCTGCACAGGTGCGGATATATTTATAAATCATCTTTGATAGCTAGGGATGCCCACATACAAACATACACTTCAGATTTAACAGGATCCAGCACTGTGTATTATCACTAACAAAAATAAATATAAGCAAAAATTCTCTCTTGAATGTCTTTAATGTCAAGTACGCTCATAGACACGTATCGAGTCAAAAATCTTCCTTTTTTTTTTTCTAAAATATCACCTAAGGACAGTTGTCATGTAAAAATACATATTAACTGCCCATTCCATTCCAAAGGCCTTATGAAATACTGTCAAATCCCAAGTGGCTGAAGAATAGAGGTTATATTCCATAAAATAAAATTTATATATAAAGAAATATTCTTACAGAACTGAAAGACATATACTTCAATTCCAAATGGAGTTTTAGACACAAAGAAATGAGATGAAAACATTTTTCTTTTTTCTGAATTCCCATTGCACACTGGGCCATTTTTCTTGCTCTTGACATTTAATCATTGTACTTTGATGTCTGTGCACATGTCTTATCTCGCCACAAAAACTGTTAACTTGGCCAGGCGCAGGTCACAGCTGTAATCCCAGCACTCTGGGAGACTGAGGTGGGAGGATCACTTGAGGTCAGGAGTTCCAGACCAGCCTGAGCAAGAGCAAGACCCCCATCTGTACTAAAAATAGAAAGAAATTAGCTGGGTGTAGTGACATGCCCCTCTAGTCCCAGCTATTCAGGAGGCTGAAGCAGAAGGATCACTTGAGCCCAGGAGTTTGAGGTTGTGGTGAGCTATGATGACACCACTGAACTCTAGCCAGGGTGACAGAGCATGACTCTGTCTCAACAAAAACAAAAAAAAAACCCAAACCAAAACAGAAACAAAACAAAACTGTAAACTCCTCAAAACAGGAACTGCATCTTGCAGTAAAAGACAGTGTATTGGAAAGAAAGTAACAAGATTTTTATTAGTAAGTGGAATTACCACTTTCTATTTGTACAACCTTGGGCAAGTTATTCAATCTTTCCCATCCTTGATTTATTCCTCTATAAAAAGAGCTTAATAATGGTGTATGGTATTATTCACTAGAATTGTAAGAGAATTTGGTACTTTGATTAAACAGAAAAGATTGAAACATATGTGCTTTACTCCAGTAACACATTAAAATTTCAGTAAATAAATAAAAACTTCTTAAACCCATTAGGGCAAAGGAAGACATAAAACATAATAAAAATAATTATATATACATATATAGAAAGCAATGGATTAATTCGTATTCACTGATACAGCAAACACAAAATCCCTGCAGTGAATAAAGTCATAAAGAAAGCTTATTTGCATTTCAGAATCTCAGAGCATTCAAGAATCAGGAGTGGGGGTACAAGGGGCTTTGGAAATGGGATGTTGGTAGGATGAAAAGAGGAGGGTTAACTGTAAGAAGCAGGGAAACACCTGGATCCCTCTCCTCACACCACCAGGTGTTTACATGGCTTAACTGGTAATAATATTTATATAAGCATGACAATGTATAGATCACATGGTGATCTGACCAAAAAATATAATTTTCACAGTATCATAAAACAAGGGAAGTAGAATTGTGTGCTGGAGTGAGAGGAGGCACTTAAGGAAGCTAAATCATTGCTTCCACTGTAGGATGTTCTTAGACAATATCTAAAATCAGAAAATTAACAGACGACAGCAGTATAGTTTATTATATAAAACTGGAGGCAAAGCCCAGAAGAAATGACTAAATAGATTAAAAGTGGTTTTCTCTAGAGGATATGAGGTGAGGATGGCTGGGGGAAACAGGGGCTGATGTTTTACATCAAGCCTTGAAGAATACTTGACTTATATATCCACGTGTATTTTTAACTATAAAAAATATTTTTAAATGAGCCCTGGACCACAGAAAGCAGTCAATAAACATCCACAGCAGCTCCCTTGAATCCTTGTTCATTTTTTTTAATTTTCCCCACGTATTTATTTATATTCATGTTTATTGCACTGTAGGTTCTCATGAAATGTTTGCTAAATTAGTAAGCAAATAAGGTTTACATACTGAATCACCAAGAAAAGCTTCAGAAGATAAAAAAAAGAAGGAACATATTTATTATCTTAGATTTTATAATGTAAGGAATGAACTGTCACCCATGAATAAAGTTTTGAAGTTAATGGTCAGTCTTTTGGGTATATTTTATGGGAGGGGCAGGGAGAAGCTGATATAAATATGAAATCAGGTAACTGTTCCAAAGGTGTGGCCTGTGAAATATGAGAATAATGTTCAACTTGAAAAACTCCCTTAAAATACTATTAGCCACCTAAACATGACAGGTAAATTAATCTGACAGCATCAACTCTTAAAATGACCTTTGCTGTCATCACTGTTGCATGTGTCCCCATTGCCCTGTACCCTCCTTCCATTCCACAAGTACATGGTGATTGATTTATCGTTTGCATTGATCAGGTGACAAGATCCCTGACACCAGGCATATTTACTCTTGGGGTGCTTGGTCGCACCTTAGCATATGCACACACATGCTCAGAATTTACACAGCACAAACAAGCAACTATCACCTTTAAGAACAAATTTCACATTCTGATTTTGTATTCATTATTCTATCCAGAGAGATTCTTCTCCCCACAGTTTTCCATTTCTACTCTTCTCCCTTGCAAGTCCCACTCTCCCAGCATCCTTTCATTAGGATTAACGAAGGTGAAGAGTATTGGGGGCGGGGGGGGGGGAGGGAGTGAAACAAAGCCACATGGCGAATTCTATTTCCTCCATTAGTCAGTCCACTCTGTTTCAGTCCATTTCTTTAGTGACCCCTGTCTGCCATGGTGACAACTTCTGCACTGGAGCTTGGATCAACTGTCTGGACCTCAACCAAGGAAGAAGCAGTTTGTTTGCCTATCATGTTTCCCTGAAAATAAGACAGGGTCTTATATTTATTTTTCTTCAAGAAGATACCCTAGGACTTATTTTCAGGGGATGTGTTTTTTTTTTTTGAGTATGGTATGACAATCTACATTTATTCAAATATAGTTAAGTCGCCTTCTTCTGGATCATCATCATAACTCTCCAAGCCCAAATTCCATCCTGAATTTCTTGCGACTCTATTTCCTTTAGAATCACTGGCCCCAATCTCTCATGTCAACCAATAAAGCTCTCATGGGGCAGATGAGAAGGGCTAATGCATGGGTTGTGCAGATATGCTGCGTAGCCACGCCCATCACTAGGTCTTATTTTCAGGGAAACATAGTATTTGTTGAAATGCATGAAGGGAAAACAGCACAAGGAGACAAGACACTATATCTTTTCTTTTCTAAAACAATTGCTTCTGAAAAATCCAGATGACATGTACTTTTGAAGATTTTTTTTAAATTACATTTCCAATAGTAACAAAAAGTTAAGCTCTTTCTCCTAACAACCACACATACTGCTCAGCTGGTGACTTATGATTAACAGTCCCCTCTGAAATACAAAACCCAGTCAAACAGCAGAGGTTCAGAGTAAACCCGAGCCAAATCAACAGATGCCTGGAACCATGTACTAAATGCCAGCAAAGGAAGCAGGGGGTAGGGAATTCCAGAGATTCTGAGTCAGCCTCAGAGCCATCTTACTGTTGCAGAGGATGGGAGTGATATGAGAAAAGTCCCAGATAAAGTGTTCAAGTTTTGCTAAATCAATTTTCTTATTAAAAACCTTCAATGATATAAGGAATCTGAATGCTATGTTTTATTATTTCATAAGAATTAAATATTGAAAGAGGATAAGAATGATATCCCAAAGGAGAATAGTATCTGCAATTTGAGGAAAATGTCCATGAATATGTGCTATGAATTAATCGAAGCCAATTTTACTGTGTATAATTATTAGATTCTTTGTGGTAGATAAGTCCTATATTAAGAGGTATATAAGTGTTCCTGGTCTCCTTCCTATGACCTTGCTATTAAGTATGATATTGATATTGAGTCTCAAACTGGATTCTGCTACAGATACATTTATTATCAAGCAGGCACAAAAAGCATCACAGAACACACAACTGGTACTTTATGCTTTAGATAGTTCGCACTATGACATTTTAGTGCTTGGACTGCATCCTGCAGGAAAAGCTCCCTCAAAGCAGATGCAAAAGTATTTTAGAAGCAAGATTTAGCTAAATTCAGGCAAAGAAGCACTCCGAATCAGCGGGCTAACAGGAGACTGTCAGTGGTGGGCACCGTGCTGAAGTGTGCAGATTATAGACCTCCCTATATTTTCATGCCTAGTTCATGCAAGGGTAGGGACTGTGTCTTTAATGTTTCCAGTCAGTCCACATATCCAAACACACTAATTTCACAAATGAAAACCTATTTCTAACATTTGCTGTGCCACCCAAGTCAGACATTCATCAGGCAGCTAAATTTCTTGCAATTACTAACTCTGCGGTAGGACCTTTTAATTGGATGCTAACTAATAACTCATGCACGCTGGGTTGAAGAGTGTACCCTCAAAATTCATGTCCACTAGGAATTTGTGAAAGTGACCTTATCTGGAAATAGAATCTTTACAGATGTATCAAGTTAAGATAGGGTTATACTAGATTAGGGTGAGCCCTAATCCAATGACTGGTGTTCTCCTAAGCAGAGGAAAATCTGGACACAGATACAGAGAAGAGAACACTCTGTGAAGATGGAGGCAGAGATGGAAGTGATGCATCTCAAGCCAAGGAATGTCAAGGATTGCTGGCAACCACCAAAAGCTAGAAGAGGGGTATGGAACAGATTCTCCCTCACAGCCTCCAGAAAGAATCAACCCTGCCAACGCTTTGATTTTGGACTCCCAGTCTCCAGAACTGTGAAAAAATAAATTTCTGTTGTTTTAAGCAACATAGTCTGAGTGAATTTGCACAATAGCCCTGGGAAAATAATTTACCATGGAATAGACATTTTCAGCTATGGCAAACAACCACCCCAGGGAGTAGAATGAAACTAACTCCTATACACACACATAGGCCTCACAATGTTAGTGCTGAAGTATTTCAAAGTAGGGTAAAGCAAGCATGACAATATGCTAGTAGTTTCACCTTATATATAATTATAACATCTATATTTTTAACAGCTGTGCAAAGAAGCTAAGCACACACATAAGATGCAGATTACCTTTCCATCTCTGAGCCTGCTATGCATTCCAGCTTTCATATTAAATAATATAGAAGACAGAGTGCTTCCTACTTATTTTCCAAAGGGTTTTGGAGCCTTTGCAGGTATAGTTTGCCATTGGTCAACAGGCATCCATTTGTACCTCTATAAGAAGCCAAGTCCAATATACAATTTTATCACCTTGCTTGACCAAAAGTTTTATTTTTTGAGAAAAGATGAAGAATTATTTGAAGGAATGCTTTCTGATAACTTTTATGCTGTAGAAACACCAATTAAGGAAATAAAACAAAATGAAAGATACGATTTGTCATAATTTATCCAGATTCTTTGCAATTTCTCAGCACGTACACATTTTATTTAAATCCTAATATTTTTGTGCCTATTGAATCATTGATGTAAAGTTGCCTTGAATGTAAATCCCAGTTCTGAAACTTCTTGCCTGTGTGTCCTGAAGAAAGTTTAATATCTGTACAATGATGACAATAAAAGCCTCAGAAGCTTGTAGTGAGGATTCAGTGAGACTACATATGTAAAATCCCAAATGTAGTGCTAGATAAATAGTTGCTTCTTTCCTCCACCGGTGAATGTTTTTTTATTTTTTGTCAGATCTCATTTTTTTTCAATATGGATTTCACCATTTTCTGTTTTGGGACCCAGGACAATAAAGGCACAAGTGACAGGCATGGATGCTCCTTTCCTCCAGGTTGCCTGGAGACTCCCGAGTGCTGGGGCTCCTGAGCGCTCAGGCCCCAGCCCAGGAATGGCCAGGCCCCTGCAGAGAGGAAGGTGGTGTCCCATTTCCTCCAGCCTCCTTCCCCTCCTGAATAACAGTGGCTGGAATAGCATTCAGGACAAGCAGAGAGCCACCCCTGTACCAGGGAACGAAAACAACCTCCACTTTTAGGACTAGAACGAGAATGGGCTGAAGGTACTTCACAAGTGGGGCTCCACTGTGCAAGTGCATGACCAAAGCACTATCCGCCTCAGCTGAAAGCACATGGCCTGGGAGCCTGAGAGTGGGTCCCGATTGTGTCCCCACTTTTACTACTGTGTTGTCTTAAGAAATTGAGGTAAATTTCCTCAGCCTCAACTTCTCCCCTGAAAAACAAGAGCTATTCTTTTCCCTCTTGTTGACTTGCAGTGATGATTAAATAAGATAATAAACATAAAACACTGACAGTGTCTGACTCATAATTGGCACCCAACAAACCATAATCCCTCCAATCTGAAATATATATAAGGAAGAAGGGCACAGTGGATAGAATATATATATATATATGTGCCCTCTTTCCTCTTCTACTCTCATATTAATATCATTCTTCTCTCAAAGGCTGGCTTGATCCATGAAGATCACTCCATGATCTTCCTTTGTCCCCTTGTGCTCAGTGACCTTTTCTTATACTTCTTTTCCTGGTCTCTTTTAATGGTAACCAGAACATCCAGGTTTTTGAGCCTTACTAAGTGGAAAAGCTGAATAAATACTCTCACATTCTCACTGCAACTCTCCAATACAGGTAATATTGTCCCAAATTTAAAGAAAAAGGACTCTAGTCTGGGAGAGATTAAATTTCCCAAGGTAACAAATGAGTGAGTCAGAATTCAAGCTAGATGTGTCTGACTCTACAGCCTCTGCCCTGCATCGCCCGTCAGACCTCCTCAGCACGTACAGTATCGCCTTTAATGTTATGTCACATTTCAGGGATGTGATCTGTATGGCAACGGATAACATACAAGAGGACAGGTTTAGCCCATGCTTAGTCCATAGTAAATGCCAAAAAAATTTAGTTAATTATTATTAACAAATAGTTGGTAAATACTTGATGATGATGAAGTAATTGCAAAAGTGCTTATTGACCTATGGACATTTTCAGGCAAAAGAAAATAATAAAGCAAGGAAGGATTTTGTGCTTGTTGAATCTTTGGATTTTTAGAGGTTTTTTTAAAAGTTGTGGATTAAGGGGAGGGGAAAAAAAAAAAAAGTTGTGGATTAAGCCAGAATCCAGTCATGACTTTTATAAAACCAGATGGCTGAAAGAGAACTGGGAAGAAGATACGGGTCCATTCCAGAAGCACAGTGAGGCTCCTCCTCGGCATGACCTCTGAAAGTGGCACATTTTGATGTTTTCAAAAGTAGTCTGTTGATGTGTTGGCATGACAGTTGTTAAGGCTGTGATGAAACGATATTAACAACAGAAGGGTGAAAAACAAGACTATGAGCCATGGAGAGATGGTAATGAAGGGTGGCCCATTTTTATCTACTTGTTCTTCTCACCAGCCAACAGCAAAGGCTCACCCCATCTCCCTGCTGGAACTCGGCTCCACCGCAGCCTGGAGTTAGAGTAACACAAGGATAGTCCTGTAGTGATGGGACTGCAGTTCCTTCAAGTCTAGCTATAATGAAAGACTTCTTATTGCCCATCAATTTCAGCAAGACTACCCCGAACTGATTTTGTCACCTGTGTAAAATGTCTTTATCTCCCAATTCAAATAGAGATTGCTCATTTTTTCCTGCCAGTTTTTTTTTAATTTTTAATTATTATGGGTATATACTAGTCGTATGTCTTTACAGGGTACATATGATGTTTTGATACAGGCATACAATGTAAATTAATCAAATCAGGGCAATTGGGGTATCCATCACCATTTGCCGTGCCTTTGTGTTAGGAACATTCCAAAATAACATTCCAGTCTTACCAGTTTTAAGGACCAAGTGGTCAGCAATGAAGGAAAGCAAGATCTCTGTCTCAGATCCTGTGAAAGAGCACCAGTGGGTAAATGTTCAGGGCTCCTACCATCTCCACTGAGACAAAACCAGAGCAGTGCTGCTGCCCATGTGACAAAGGACTTTCCCTGATAAAAATATTATCACTGATTTCCTGATAATGAAAAAAATGTGATATAATGTGTTTTTCGGCAGAGCTATGATGCTGAATGGTCCTAGGTGATTGTTGTTGTTTTGTTTTGTTTCCCTGAGGGCGGAGGTGAATGCGTGTTTTGGCATTACATCTGGCACCCAGCCCTCTCTAAGGGAAGGGCTTCTGACTCCTGCCAGCGGTGAACTTAGGTGCTTTCACCTGGATTTTACTCATCTGAATGATCAAATCACAGGCAGGCAGATTATATCAAATTATTATCAAATTCACAGGCAGAGAAGAGGCTTCCTCAACACAGAGCACCTTCCCACCCCCACCCCACCCCACACCAGCCCTGAGTATAATGTGTATTGATGATAGCCTGAAACAGCCTTGACTTCAGTCCTCAGGGGAGCAATGATCAACTCTGTTCCCCCAGACTTCCAAAGTTCATAGATCCAATAAAATGAAAGGCAATTCCCGGTGAACCTGGACATTAAAAACAAGGAAACAAAATGGCAAAAACCTCATGACCAACCACTATTATTTCATAAAATAAGGACATTTTCACAACTAAAGAGGTAGGAAGTTCATAATGTCAGAATAAAGGATAGTCTTTTAAATCACTAATTTAGTACTATACTAAAAACAAACAACAAACTGACTATCCTTACAAAATTTCAAATCAGTGAAAACAAAAAATGCAGAGTATTGTTTTCCTTATTCATGGAAATCCTTAACTAGGATTCAACAAGTAATCCTAGATGAGGGTATTCCATCCATAAAATACATTTAAGGTATATGTATAGGAGTTTTGGTATGGAATTTTTAAAATTGTAAGTTTGCTCATGTCTCCCCTTGAATTTTCTCCTATGGAGCCATGATGAGACATATCACTTGGTGCTGAATTTCACAGCGCCTAATACTGTCTTTGATATAGATGGCTCACAGCACTTATCTAATGTGGTGAGTGTAGAATAGGTATCCCATACATATTTTCTGCATGTTATTTCTGAGCTTATTCTCTGTCCAAGAGAAAGAAAGTCCCTGGAAAAATTGAGGTTCAACAATAACTATCGAAGTCTTTGTAGTAAGATTAGGAATTTCAAATACCTACATGAATAGGATGATAACAAGTACATAGAGATTGGTAAACATGTAAATCTAATTGTTAAAAAAAAAATTATTGAGGCATCTAAAAAGAAATCCTGGGAGCCAAAACCAGACCTTCTAGGACCCATGTCTGTTCCTCAGGCTTTCTGCCCACCATGGTCATGTAGGATGGCTTTGCCTTCTTCCTTACAAGTCCAGCCGCTCTTCTTTGAAGCCTTTTCAACTGCTCCAACCTTTAGTGATTCTTTTTCCACTAAGGAACTCATGAGATATTTATTATTTCTTCTCTGCTCCCCCGTATCAAGAATTTAAGCTTATTATAGATACAACGAGGAATAAATAATGGATCTTTTCTCTTCCTGCCTCCACTTCCCTGTATACTACACAAGATATTCCCAGCCTCCATACCAGGAAAATCCTACTCATTCCTCTCAGTCAGATAAGCACAGTTGCTTTCTCCTTTTTTATACCGGCCTGGACTCTCTTCCCTTCGACCCAAATTAATTACTTCCCTCTCCATGGCCCCATGTGGATTTTTTTTTTCATTGAGCAAAAATAGCAAATATATTATTGTGAAATTATTGAGATTGAAACTGAAATGAGCTGCTAACACTGCCCAACATCTTCTTGGGTTGCTCAATCCAATCCACAATGACTAATGAAATCTTCTCCTCTCCCTTCAAACCTCTGGAATGGTCCTGCTTCTGGTATTTAGCATATATACTTCCTCTTAATTTAAAGAGAAGACAGAGACTACCAGATGAGAATTCCCAAATATTAAATAGTTCCCTAATATTAAACATGCAAAACAACTATTACTATCATCCTACCTTCTTGGTACAGAGGAGGACATGACTTTTCTTCCATCTAAAACCAATCCCTTTGGATCCCATAATTTTTCACCTTTTCCTGAGCTATAAATATTTAATATCCCTTCTTTTTCTTCTCTTATATATTGAACTCTCAACTGTATTCTATCATCTGGCTCATAAGTATGTATATGCCTCTTACATTTAAAAAACAAAACATTTACCCTTGCTCAAACCCTTCATCCTTCCATTCCTAGCCCCAGCTCCTATAGCATCACTCTTAGACCTTTCACAGCTGAACTTATGCAAGCTTGCCTATACTTGTCACCACTTTCTCACATTCCCCACAAACTCTACCCACTTCAATCTACCACAAAGTGGCCCCTTTGCACCTCTGTCCCATTACCTTTCACCAAGTATCCTCTTTGTAGGGTTGTGAGGCTTAACATATAAAAGTACAGAATGCTCAGATAAATTTGAGTTTCAGATAAATAACAAATGTTTTTAGCAGATTTTTAGTTGTAGTATAGGACACACTTATATTAAAAGAGTGCTGTTTTTTTTTTTGAAGCTATACCTAGGTATCCTATATTTTACGCAGCAACTCTACTTTTACCATATAGTAGAATCCAGCCATCCTGGATTTCTCCTGATCCTTTGGATTTAGAATGTTTTTCATTGCCACAGGACTTTGACAGATACTGGTTGTATTAGTTTCCTAGGGACATTGTAACAAACAACCACAAAATAGGTGGCTTAACACAATAGAAATTTGTTATCTCACAGTATCAGAGGCTAGAAATCAAAGTCAAGGTGATACAGAGCTATATTCTGGGTCTTTAGAGGAGGATGCTTCTTCTAACTTCTGGTAGCCCTAGGCATTCCTTGGCTTGTAACCGCATCACTCCGATCTCTGGCTCAGCAGTCTCCCCTCTCTGTCCTTTCCTCTTCATATAAGGATGTGAATCACATTGCAACAAGGGCCCACTCCACTCCAGTATGACTTCATCTTAACTAATTATATCTGCAATGACCATATTTCCAAATAAGATCACATTCTGAGACACTAGAAGCTAGAAGTGCAACATATGTTTTGGGAGGACACAAGTCAATGCATAACACTGATCCTTCTGCTAGGAATGTGCTATTGTCTCCTATTTTCATAGGCACTCCTGCTCCTCTCCACTCTTTAGATTTCAACATAACAACTCTTCACCAAATCCTGTTCCCCAATTTTGCACTTTTATAGAACTATATACTTCTTCTCATTGTGCTTTTAGATTCTATCAGATGATGCTACATGCATTTGCTTGGTAATCTGATGACCATCTCTACTCCCTGCTGGATTGTGCAGTCCATGAAGGGAGGAACCAGGTCTGTTTGATGCATCAACACATCCTTATCTCTGAAAAGAGCACCTTACCCTTAGTACATACTAAGACCCGTCCTATAAATGGAGAAGTCTTTTACAATGTGAGTGGTCTAAAGGAAGAACATAATCTTTATATTCCCAAAACCTGGTAAAGGCTTGGAAAATTAGTATTCAATAAGACATTTCTTAGTAAGTAATTAGTCATTGTTATTCCTACTTTTGTGTTGTTTTTATCCTGAAAAGAGTATTAGGAAGACAATTATCCAGTCAAGACAGAGATGTGTGTTTATTAAACACCGTATTCATTTTCCTCTGAGTTTTTTGGATCCAGATCTTGTCACAAAAAGATCATGTTTGATCTCTGTTTGAATAGTAAAAATGTTGAATCAATTTCAAACACTTATAGGAAAAGTTACACCCTAAAATTTAGGTAAAACATGTTTACTGAAGCTTTAAAACATTCTTCAATTTTATAGGATAAATTCTACTTCTATGCCTTTGAAATAGCAAAGTATAAAAATGTCTTTAGATATCCATACTTTTATCTTTACTCCTATAAGCTATGAAATGATAAAAAATAGTGTCAAAGAGTACTTCTGAGATTTTCTTAGGATTACATGGGTGCTTTAAAAAAAACGTAGGCTCAAGAACTAAGACGTTTTTGATGTTGGACCTAGAAATAACACTTATTAATTGTTTCCATCCTCCTCTGCTAACTTCTTGGAATAGGTAATGCATATTTATTATCTGAGTCAGTGGAATCTCTTAGCCATAGCTTGATGGTGAACAAGAGGATTTTTCCAAAGTCTGTGTGGAGATAGAGGAACATTTATTGAAAACATATCTGTATTGAGATTTCATTAGTTTGGATTTGGGGTTAGCTTGTGCTCATTAGGAACCATTGATTGGTTTTGGGGTGGCACGGATCTGAATTGAACTAAAATAGTGTCTTCTAAGATCTGTATAGCTTTGGTAAATCAGTGTTAAAAGTTGAACTTGTTAACATTTAGGCAAACAGAAGATATAATCAATTATGCCTAAAAGGACTCACACAAATAGACTTTAAATATTTCTAATGTAGTCTGATTCTTATTATGCCCCAGAGCTGCTGGCTTTTATTATGTTTAGTAGATACCTGATATTGTCATACTGCGTGCAATAGCATGTTATGGTTTGCTTTGTAATAAAATGGAAGTGTAAATTTTAAGTGGACCCTCTTATATAAGTACCTACTCTTCCAGTGGAATTAGCCCAATCATTCTATCCTTATACAGCATTCCAGTGATGAATCAAGGTTTCTTTCAAATGGGCTCACTGGAGAGAAACTGTAGAATTTTCTTTTGCTGTGTGGGTGTTTAAATATAAATAATATCTGTGTTTTAACAGAAATCTCATTGCTTTGTCTATATTTTTTATCTGTACTTTCTTATAACTAATCTAGTTCATCTAATTTATAAATATTTTCAATACATTCTAGTAGTATAATATGTTTGTAGACAGCCAAATTAAGTTTCCTCAACCCTATTTTTTCTTTATTTACAAACCAGTTGTTTTCATTGTAAAGGCATTTTAAAGTTTTTATTAAATCAGATAAAGAAGAAATTATCTAAGCTATATATCAAAGGGGTAAAAGAAAAATTTGCAATGAGATCTTTAACTTCCAAGGAAAAAATGCTCTTTTAATTTTAAATATTATTCCACTTATTTATATTATTGAATGAAAATAGGAAGTTATTGTGTTAGAGAATGAAAAGGACTATGACTTTAGGCTTTCTTCAAGGATGCAGAGGTCTTTAGGCTTTCTTCAAGGATGCAGAGGGTTCTCAAGAGTTTTGAGATTAGGTTAAGCTGTAAACTTGCTTTCTGAGATAATATAAAAAACTGCAGGTAAAGACGAAGAGCCAAAGAGGGCATTCATCAACCCTAACTCCCTTGCCTACATGGACAAACACGGCAACAAGCAACCCATTTACCAAAGCATAGTAAACCCAATGCTGTTCAGGACACTAATCTCGTTCACTGTTTTATCAGAATATACTACAATGACTTCAAATCCAGTGCAACAGGCATTTCTATTCATGCCTATCACTGCCAAGCTGTGAATGAAGCTAGATCCCCTTCAGATTGATGCAGCAGCCAAGATAAAGACCTGGACTAGGAACACCTAGAGTGACCTAGACGGTGCCACCATTTCTCAACTCTCCTCAGACAGGACTCCAGGGAAGGCTTGGCAATTCTTCTCTTAATGCTGACTATTTAGGTAATGCAAAAACACAGGCCTCAACATGGAGCATCTGAAGGTGGAATACGCTCAAACAACAGGCAGAATCCTTCCCTCATGGCTAATGAATTTGACATAGCAGTGGATTTGCCCTGCTGTGGAGATGCTAACATCTCTGGGCTCAGGGAAGGAAGGGTTGGAACGCAAGTTTTGCTAATAACCCTTTCATCTTGTTGGAAATATTGGCAATTAAATGGGACGTAGTATTAAAGCAGTTCTCAGGAAGCAACATATAGATCAGGTCAAGTTAGAGTCACAGGGTTAGCAGAAGAGAAAGGAAAGAATCTGAGAGACAGGAGACCACTACAGGGGCAGGCAGTGCAGTCAAATGCATCTGCACCCTGATTCCACACTTCTGGCTGAAGGGCCCTCAGCAAATTCTTTAACTGTCCAGTTTCCTTCCTACACCTGTCAATACAGTGAAAATACCTACTGTAGAGAGCAGTTATGTGAGATAAATGAGATAAATTATGCTTACTGGCCAGCTTGCAGAGTAGAAGTCTACCCATGTGAAAAGGAATGCTGTTGATGAAGCAAACAACTATGCAGTGGTTGGATTAAATATCTACATGAATTCCTGAGGGTAGAAATCTTGTAAAATAAACCAACTTCCCAGGGACTGCTTTTCAATTTCTAAAAACCACACTTTGTTATGCACTCATGAAATTTGCTAAAACCATTAGTAAGCCACACCCAGCTTGCAACTGTGGGGATTAAGGATTGGTAAGAAAGGGCTTTGTCTTCATGCCTGTGTTTTTATCTGGGTGTTTTGTTACTACTAACAAGTTCTTCATATTCTTTTTGTCTGTGTTTACATTTATCAGTGTCGAACCCATACCAAATAGGGGAGAGGGATGATTTATAGGATCATGCTCTGTCCTCTCTATGTACACAGACACACAGACAGATACACACACACACAGACACACAGACAGATACACACACACAGACACACTCTTTCCCCGGAGACACACATTTAGTCATAGATATTCACATATACACACATAACCCCATGAGACTGTCCTGACCCATGCATAATCTCACTTAAATTGTTAACAGCTATAAGGGTTTCTAAATTATTTCTGTAAGAATATCAGATATAACAAAATATTATAGACCTTATTTTAATAAAATGATAGATTTACAATTATGTTCTATAGCTAGGAAGTATCCAGACTATTGTAAAGAAAAAAAATCCTGCATTTTATGTATGACCTAATTCTAAAAATTATTTATAAGTTTGTATGAAACCTAGCTATACTTTTGTTTATATTTGACATTAGTTTGTGCTGCTTGTATAAGCAGAAGATGCATCATAAATATCATACAACTCACTTAATTTAAATTTGGTAAATTTGTTTTAGCTAATAGGACAGTCAATGTGAGAATGTTCTGTTCAAAATTGAATACTTGGTAACCTAATTTTAACAAAATGATAGATTTATATTTATGTTCTATAGCTACGAGGTATTCAGATTATTATAAAGAAAAAAAAAGGTCCTGCATTTCATCTATGACCTAAAACAGTGAAAATATGGCCGGGAAACACACAAGACAGAGCACTCTCCTAATATAGCAAGTAGTAGCAATGGAATGAGGCGGAGATGACAGTAACCCAACAAACAATGCCGCGGACAGTGACTCTCAAGCGAATCATGCAGGCCAGGCGGCAGAACAGTGATCAGAGAGCACCACCTTGAACCACAAGGCTTTCATATTTCCATAGTGAGAAAAAATCAACATGAGAACAGAACTTGAAAAAACTCGTACAACAGTGCAAGAGCTTCATCAAGGGCATGTATGGTATTTGATCCTTGACTTTACAGACCTCTGAGGAAAGCCCCATCCTTCTATTCCACTACCACTGTACGTGCACAGAAGAGAAGGTTTATGTGCATTTCATAGAAAATACGTTCTATTGACATATATGCTATTAAGCAATGCACTGAAACATCTCCCCTTGGCTCCTATTCTGTGTTCTTTTAACTCAACAATAATTTCAGTTCATGCACTGACCATATTCCACAGCATTGTGCATCGTGCCTTGCCTAGTGCATTGCTCTACACACACAGTTTGTTCTTTTTGTTTTATTATTTTATTTCATAGTATCACAAGGGTACAAACGCTGTGGTTACATAAATTGCTTTTGTAAAATTTGAGTCAAAGTTATAAGTGTGTCCATCACCCAGATAATGTGCCTTGTGCCCATTAGGTGTGAATTTACCCATCCCCTCCCCCCAACCCCCGCTTGATTTCCAATGAGTTTTATTTATATATGTGCTTATAAGCGTTGTTCGATTAGTTCCACTAAATGCTGTAAGGGGAGGGGAGGAAATTTAGTTCACCTTCTGTCAGTCCTTTAGTTATATTGAAAATTCCAGTGTTCATGGTGAATATAGGAAAGACTGGCAACTGGGAGTGATCTTATAGGTGAAGCAGCAGCTATGGGCCAAAAGCAACATGTTGGGAGGATTAAATGAGATAATGTCTGTGAAAGTGCTTATAAATGGGAGCACACTGGCAACTGGGATGATGATGCGGTTGGTGAAATCAGATAGATGCAAATGCAAATTCTTGCATACACGTTACAATAAATCCATTGTACAAACATCAGATGAGACAGGACCTGGCTAGAGAGCATCTCAGTAGAAACCAGCAGTCTGATTTGGCTGCTGGAAAGGTTTAGGTAATCTGCAATTCCAGGTGGGTGGATCACATCTAGGCTATGGTGTTTATTTCTGGGAGTCACATTTTAAGTGTATGTGAACAAACTAGACTATCTTCCCTACCCTCACAGAAGAACAGAAGAGAGAGGCCAAGCTAAAGAGAGGTTGAAATCCCCATCATATGAGGAATGGTTGCAAGAAATGGAAATAAATAGCTTTTCTCAAATATTTGAAGAAAACAGAGTTAGAGTGAAGCATAAGAAAACATAGCAAAATCAAGGGAGAAGTTACATAGTGGCTCAATTGAGCTCAATACAAGGGAAAACTTTCCGATCATGAGAACTCTCTGACTGTATATATATATATATATATATATATATATATATATATATGACTACCCTTTTCTTCCTTCTTTTCATTTTCCTTCTTCCCTTCCTCCCTTTCTCCCTCCCTCTCTTCCTTCTTTGTTCCTTGTTTCCTTCCTTCTTCTTTCCTTCCTTCCTTCCATTACAACACCGACTTTTTCAGAGAAGCCTCTGCATGTCTACCACATTGTGACATGTACCATCCCAGCTCGGTCACCATGCTTTGTAGCATGTGTCCCTACCTGCTGGCCATGACTGATTGGAGCAGGAGTGGCTGTCTGATCCAAAGGCCACAGCCAATGAAATGGTTGAGCTGGAAATACCTGCCTAACAGAGGCCTGCTATTAGCATAATGGTTAATGAAGCCAATCAAATCCTCTGTCTAAGTTTGAATTTTAGAAGTACATAAAAAGAATCTTCTAGCTGATAGCAGCAAGAAAAGTAAAAGCAGGGAGAGTGAGAGCAAGAAAAGAGAAAGATAAGGAGCAAGAGAAAACTTGTAGCCACAGGGACCCAAGCAGAGGTGAAGAATCAGGATCAAGGACCCAGAGCAGGCATTTAAAAAATCCTGGTTTAATCTCATATGTAGATGACAAATTAGTAATTGTAGGTCTGAATTCTGACTAATATTCAAGGGTCCGATGTGAAGGCCTGACTCTGAAGTTAGCTGTCTTATCTGTGGTTCAACTGATAAGACTCTTTCTCTTTGCTTTTGTTCTCTTTGTTCTTATCCTTAGACCTCAGTCACAGAGGTAACATAAGCATGTTTCAGGGGAACCTTCCTACGTGAAGGAGCCCAACGCTATTACAGTATAATAATATAGGCAAAAAAAAAAAAAGAAAAAAATCATCAATAATCCTACTCCAGAGACAAAAACTATTAAAATTGATAGATATTATAAACCCAAGCCAGCCACTAAAATACTAAAAATAATAATAATTAAAATGCTAAATATGTCATGAAAATACCACTAAAATATTAAAAATAAATCACAGTTGTTGCTAATAAGCCATAAAATTTTTAAAAATTGAATCATAAAAAACACTCAATACAAAAGAATGCATAAAAAATGGAAAAAGAAGAAAAAAGAGGTGGAGATGGGACACAGAAGAAAATAGCAGAACACATATTCTTTTCAAGTACAGATGGAACATTTATCAAGATAGACATATTCTTATTCTAGGTCATAAAATGTCTCAATAAATATAAGTTTTCTATCATACAGGAAAAACAATAGAAAAATTCAAATGAAATCCAAAGTTGGTTCTTTGAAAAAAGTTAATTAAATTTGTAAACCTCTATCCAGAATGATCAGAAATAAAAAGAAAAGACACAATTTCTAATTTCAGAAATGAGAAAAGCAATATTACTACAGATACTACAAGGATGAAAAGAAAATATTATGAACAACTTTATGCCAATAAATTCAAAAACTTATATGAAATGGAGAAATTTCTTGAGATTAACTTTCCCAACCTGATAAAAGGCATGCATTTATTAAAACACACACACACACCTAACAGCATACATTATGAAGAAAGACTGAATGAATTCTTTCCCATAATACCAAGAATAGGACAGGATGACTGCACTTAATAGAAAATAGAAATTCTAATCTAGCTCTTGCAATAAGTCAAGCACAAGAAATGAAATGTATCTACATTGGAAAAGAAGAAGGAACCTCTCTTTATTTATATAAGACGTGCTCATCTTTGCAGAAAATCCAATGGAATCTACAAAGTTCTAGTATAACTAACAAGGGAATTTTTAGGAAAGTGAAAGGATAGGAGATCAATATAAAAAACAATTCTATGTCTATAGGTCAGCAACATTAAGATATTTACATTAAAAAAACAAAACCATTTACAGTATCACCAAGTAAATGAAATATTTAGGAATAAACTGGACAAAAGATACACAAGATCTATACACCTAAGACTCAAAACATCACTGAGAAATTTTTAAAGGCCCAAATAAATGGAGACAAATCTCTTATTCATAACTTAAAGGACTCAGTATTGCTCAAATGTCAAATCTTCTCAAATGCTTAGAGTCAATGAAATCCTAGCAGCAATCTATGTGGAAATTGATAGGCTTATTCTAATATTCACATGGAAATACAAAGGATATAGAATAGCCAAACCAATTTTGAAAAAGAGCAAAGTTGAAGAACTAAAACTTCCTGATTTTAAAATTTATAAAGCTACAGTAAAAAGAGACAGTGCAGCACTGATAACAAAATGGCCAAATAGATCAATGGAATAGAACAGAGTGCAGAAATATGCTCACTCACATACATGAGCAAATGATTTTTGACCAGGGTGCAGTGTAAAATAAACATTCTTTTCAATAAATAGTGCTTAAGCAATTGGATGCCCATATGAAAAAAAGAATCTTTAATGAATACTTCTAATCATATAAACAATTAACTCAAAATGGATCATAGACCTAATTTTAAAACTTAAAACATGTAACTTTCTAGGAAAAAACCTTTGTTACACTGAGTTAGTCAAAGATGTATTAGATATAACACCAAAAACAAAATCCATAAGAAGAAAACAATTGATAATTTGGACTTTATCAAAATTGAAAACTGCTACCCTTTGAAATATTCTACTAGGGGAATGAAAACACAAGCCATAGGTTAGGAGACGATATTTGCAAATCACATATCTGATAAAGGACTTTCCATATACAAGATCCTCCATAGTGTCTGGTTAAGAGTATGGTTTCTGGAGTCTGACTCCCCGAGTGGTATCATTACTAGCTACTGAATAACAGGCTTTTGTTTTGTTGTTGTTTTTTTAACTTTTAAATGCTTCAGTTTTCTTATTAAAAGAGAAAATTTAGAGTACATACCTCAAAGCAGTATTATGAGGATTAAATGCATTTATTAATGTGGGGCTTGTAGGCTAATACCTAGCTCAGACAAAGTGATCAATACATTTGAGAAAGAGAATGGGAGCAAGAGCAAACCTATAATTGTTTACCTCTACAATATTGGAATGATTGGAATTATAACCAGCTCTGCTGTTTGTTGTGCTTTTAAACATTAGCCTGAGAATTAGTTTCCCCCAAAATAAGTAAGAAAGGCTATTATGCTAAAGCATAGGACACAGAAATGAAATCTGTCTCCAAGAATCATCAGTATGTCCTATAAGAGCAAAAGAGGAAAATAGGGTCAAGAATTCAATTTCATGCTTTGACCATTGCTTTTCTGAGTAGCCAAGAAATCACATAATACCTTCCTAGTAAAAGAATAAGCAAACATGGCCGGGCGCTGTGGCTCACGCCTGTAATCCTAGCTCTTGGGAGGCCGAGGCGGGCGGATTGCTCAAGGTCAGGAGTTCAAAACCAGCCTGAGCAAGAGCGAGACCCCGTCTCTACTATAAATAGAAAGAAATTAATTGGCCAACTGATATATATATAAAAAAAAAAAAAAAAAAAGAATAAGCAAACATTTGCCTACAAATTATGTTTAACCTAGGGCATAAGAGAGCAAATCTTGGTCGCAGATGACAAATGTTTGAGGGCATGAATCTTGAACAGGAAAGCAAAATGTGATGCTCTGAATTTCTGCTTTTGCTGAGTCAGCTAAAAACTGTGTCTGCACGCACACACACACACACACACACACACACACACACACACACAAAATGACCCAGAAAATTCATCCCAAATCAAATGTTGGATTGATCTACTTTTTGACTTCTTGAAAGTTATTTCCCACTGATAAAAGAGATTACAGATTTTTAAATGGCCTTTATGGTTCTTCATTTTACAATGATGCACAGATTCCCAATGCTTCAGACTTCAATACCAAAGCTGCAGAGGAGTGAAACCCCACAGCATGCTACATACCACGCACTGAGTCCACTCACACTTCCACCCACTGGGCCCCTTTGATCGAGCAGCAGCACCACACGTTGTGAAAGGACTATCACTAAGGTGGGTCTCTCCAATTATTTCTGTAGGCTGTGGGTTTATAATAGCACTAACATGTTAGTTCTTGGGGACAGAGCTTTTAAAGTTAGATACAAAACAAGGCAGAAAGGAAGTTAAAATATGAAGTAACAGAACTCTGTGTCACTTCTGAAGTCAATTTAGGGGAAGCAATAGATTGCTTTGGAAAAGGTGTAACCCATATGCAGCTGACAGATGTTCAGTGTGCCTGTTGAATTTTGGCATAAGGCATCCTTTGACTCAAAAGTGTAGACTGCTTCATACACTTCTGCATTGGAAGGCAAGTCTCACCATTTTCCTCAAGCAGTTCTTCACAAACCTCTCCAGTTTCTTAGGGCTAGACCTTAGACAACCCTTCAAGGCAGAAATAGCAGAATTTTCAGGGACAGAAAATTTGTCAATCTCCTATCTATCTTGGAAAACAGATAAAGAAAATTTCAAACAAATGCAAAGTAGCCCTGGCTCTCCTTGGGGCCATTCCAAACTATGCTTTTGAAAACATTTACAGCAGTTTGGAGACAGGAATGGTGAGCTTCATAACTTAGACAAGCAAAGGAAATGCTGTCCTTGAGAATGTAAAATATCTAGATGCAGAAGGATGATCTCAGTCACAACAGCAACCTGGTCCTGCTGGGAAGATTGCCTTCAGCAGACGATCATTTAGGTAACACAGAAGCCCAACTACATTCTTTTAGCTTGGATCTGGTAAGTTTTATATAGCTGCACTCATTTTAAACTATAGCAAAACAAATGTTTCTCATTTATTCATTAAATCAACAAATACTTATTAAGTTCCAACTAGGTCCCAAGCACCATTTTATAACAATTAATAACACAATGCCAACTCTCAAGGAGCTCCACGATCTATAGCAGTGATTCTTCAAGTGTGAGGATTTTTTCTGACTAATGGGGTTTCTCTTATTCCTTAGGGCATTAAGAAAAAAAAAATGAAACCTGTTTTGATGGAAATCAGTGCACCAGGTTTATATTACTATCTTAGATCCTAAGAGAATGTTAGTGGGTCTTCAAGATGGACAGGTCAGACTTGATCCCTTCTGTCCATTTGCTATTTGAAGAGTGCACAGGATACAAAAGAGAGGAAAAGAAAGGGAAGGGGCAGTGCCGGGCCTCTCTGAAAATGTGCATGTGGGCCAGTTCCTGCAGAGCCTTCCCACGCCCTTTGCATAAAATGCACAGAAGCTCTGCCCAGCTTTTAGGTCTCCTTATTTGGATGTGAGGACTGAAGTCAGCCTAGTAGTGTCTCTGGTATTTGTAATTGGTAGAGGTGGCCAAGGAAACCACCACAGAGATTTCACAGTTGCATGATGAAGTGATTCATTTGCCTCAGAATTGCTAACCATGAGGTCAACTTCAGAGCAGTCAACAGCACTCAGCAAGAGAACCAATCAGTGGGAGATGTATTCTTCAAAGATAAGAGTGAATCTTTCTCCTGTCATGCATAGTAAAAGAAAAGCCGAGCTAAAGAAAATATGTTGAATGTTTACCATAAATTTATGAAAGAACCAAGTCAGCAGGTGTAGCTAAGCCCATACTGACTTTAGGAGCTTAGATAAAAATATTTGTTTTTTCTGCTAGAATGTAAATAGGTTTATAGAAAAATACAAAAATTTCTGTAAAAAGAAATGGAAAGAGCTTATGTAAGAACTTTGATTTTCTCTTATAATGCCTGAAAATGCTATTTTCTCTGTCATTCTACCAGTTGAAATATTTATTAATCAGTTTGCATATGCTCAATGAGTGCCCTTCAGGTATTTTACCCTGCTAATTCTTTCAAATCATCAAAATAACAGTTTAATATTGCTTTTCAGTCAATGAGATTTTACTGACTACTGAAGACTCTATCTCATGAAAAATGAAGAAAGGATTTAACAAAAAAACTAGACCAAGAGGACTCCTGAGGTTTGAGACATTTCTAATTGATAAATTACATATTTTTGAATGACCAAGATACAGAAAAGTTTTATCATAGAGTATTTTAAAAACAACATAAGAGGAAGAGGAAGATGTTTTCTAAGTTGCTAGATTGGGATGGTAGGCTAAAGAACACCAGGGACAGAAAACCTTAAAAAATAAAACTAGCATCCATTATTTGAAGTTTGCCTCCCCTTGTTGGCATAGGCTCTTCATATCTGCTAAACAGCATCACCAGGTAAGGACACGAAAAGTTGTGGACTATCTATCTGCTCCACCCACTAGAAGATGAATTTCACGTAGGCAAGGATTCTGTTTTATTTACAGCCATATAGTGAGTATCTGATACAATGCATATCACACAGTGGGCACACAATATTTATGAATGGACTGAATAAACTAAGGAAAAGTTTCCACCTGCAAAGGGATACTGTGATTCAACCTTTCAAATAAATACCCAGAGCTTAACTTTTGTCTTATTACTGCCTCTTGAGTATTTGAAGGACTGACAGATCCTAGCTATTTGGCACAGGCTTTGTCTGATAAATTTAGATATCTAGTTTTTTAGACAAGTACATGCAAGATTTTTATAATAGAGTTTGGTATGGGTATTTGTGAAGCCCAAACTATAAACACTCCTTGGAAATTTTAGATTGACTTTAGCAGGTCACCAACAGGGATGAGGTCAGAAGCAAGTTCAGAGAGGAGGTCTTTAATTCTAGGCTAGAAGTAGAGCTAGCAAGAACCAAAATTGGGTCAAAATTCACTGAAAGGTGAAGCTGGACACAATCTTTGTGGAAACCCTGGCTCTTCTGAGGTCAGGATGAAAAAGGACCTGTGGTTCTTTCCCTACTGGTCATACAAGAGGAGAATAGAAACCAGTCACTGAAGTTGGGGAAGAGGAGATAGGGATCAAGGTAGTTATTTTAGCAGCTGATGTAAAATAATCTTGTGATTATAAGTTGGGCCTTTATTTTCCATGGTGATTGAGAATTAGAAAAAAAAAAGTTATGCATGAATTTTAAGAATTCTATTAAGAATAAATATCTTTAGAAATAGTATATTCCATCAAAGTAGATAATTTTATAGAGTAAAAAAAAATATTTGAGAAAAAAACATGTGAAATGTCTAAGTTTTAAAAGGTAATTGTATTTTCCCTTTCTAGTTTATGACTATTACTAAGAGGAATCACTTAAAGCAAAATTAATTTGGAGGCAGAAGTCTCCAGCTGTTGAATAATCAGTTGTGGGACTTCCAATTAAAGTTCTTTCTGGTATATTATCTAAGCTGCCAGCTCATTTATTCCTTGTATCAAATCTTTCCTCTTCTTCTTTGGACCAGGCAAGAACTCTACTCAGCTATATTCATTCATATTGTTTTTCAGTCCACTGACCAACTCTCAATTCCTCTTCCTAAGACTCTGAGACTGAAGAGTTAAAAAAAGGGAATAGATGAGAACTCTGTAGTTTTTGTTGTACACATCTGTGGTAATTCTACTAATTAGGGAGAATCTTTTCAACTGAAACACACACACACACACACACACACACACAGTCCAAGTCCAAACACAGAATCTTGGTCTTCTACTCCCCCAGGTCCCCTCGTTGCCTTTTCATGTAGTGTATATTTAGGGTGTCTACTTGTAGTTACTTGTCAGTTATCAAGTTTTAGTCGGTTACTCTTAGCAGCATTTTTGTTCTTCATTAGCTAGAAATATATCTTTAAGCGTGGATTAGGAAGGTAAATGCTATACAGAGCAGCAAATGTAATAAGAAGTCACTTCATCAAACTTAGTTATTTTTACTATCTTTTTGAATAATATAGATTGTTCTAAATACAGTTTTAAAAAATTAGAGCAAAGAGCCATATTTTTAATCTGCTGTCATCTTTAAATAAGAATAGCTGTCTTACATTTTATTTTAAAGAATTATTCTCTGGTTTTTATATTTTATTTCCCTAAAATTTACATTCAAATAATAATTACCTTAAAGATGTAATAGCAATTTTTCTTCAGCCTTAACCTGTATTATTTCAAAATACTATTGAGTTAATCTTTGACTTCAGTCATGGAGTGAAGAAAGTAATAAAAAAAGAATTTATGCTCATCTTAAGAGATGGAAAAATAACATTTTCTTCATATAGTCTGAGCAATGGAGGACAGTCTGTAATAGTTTCAAAGCTTTCTTTTTTTACACAGCACTTTCCAAACTAATGTTACAAATATGTATTCAGCAGAAAATAGAATCCCTCACAAAAGGATTTTTCACAACTCTCTTCACTAACTAAGTAGTATTTTGTCTTCCCATCCATGGAAATGACAGCTGCTCTATTTTCTCAAGGTTCCTCTGGCTTTTCCCAGTACATTTACTATATTTAATGATAGGCATGTAGGAGAGAACGCTTGGTTCTTATTGTAAAAGTAAAGCTACATACAGCTTTTTTAAAAAATCATTTAGGCCGGGCACGGTGGTTCACACCTGTAATCCTAGCACTCTGGGAGGCCGAGGTGGGTGGATAGCTCAAGATCAGGAGTTCGAAACCAGCCTGAGCAAGAGCGAGAACCCATCTCCACCAAAAAATAGAAAGAAATTAATTGGCCAACTAAAAATATATAGAAAAAATTAGCCGGGCATGGTGGCGCACGCCTGTAGTCCCAGCTACTCGAGAGGCTGAGGCAGTAGGATTGCTTGAGCTCAGGAGTTTGAAGTTGCTGTGAGCTAGGCTGATGCCACAGCACTCTAGCCCTGGCAACAGAGTGAGACTCTGTCTCAAATAAATAAATAGATCATTTAAGTGATCCTATAGCCAGAAATCAAGATACTGATTAGATTTTCAATTGTGAACCAAAGCACCTAAGGATGAGAATTCTTTCCAAATCTTTCCTAAAGAGACATAAAACAAATAAGACTTTCGGGATTGACACAATAATGTTTTTTTGTTTGTTTGTTAAATATTTTCTTGTTTTAAGAAGAGTCATATTAATGTAAAACTTGATCCTGCTATTTTATATTTCAGGAAATTATGTAAAATGATTTCTAAGGCAATTTTCACAGATGTATTAGTGTACAAATGACCTTCTCCTAGAAGGATCCCTCCTTCTTTCTTTTTCCCATTAATTTTTTCTTTCAACTCAATTCAGTCCAATTCACAATTATTTATTAAGTTCTCATTATATATAAAACACTGTAAAGATTTCAAATATTAATAAAGCATGATAATTCTACTGGAATTAGAGACTCTTTAAACGGAGAATTCAGTGAGCATAGTGTGAATGGAGATGAAAATGAAGCTTATAGGAGACTCTGAGAAAGAAGTTGAGAGGTTGCTAAAGGATGTGCTCTATAGGGCTGAAGCCTGTCTCTTTATGTTCATTTGCAGGACATGGAGCAAAAATACAAATGAAAGCCCACGCATTGTATGTTTAAATATAGAAAAGTTAATAAATAAGACTTGTGAATGGTAAGTTAATATATGTTCTATCCTCTTACCTTGACAAATTTATCATAAATAACAAAATTGAAAATATAAAAAGGTATGTTTTGATATTACTAAAAGTTGGCAAAGTTAAAAAACACAACTAAAGTATTATTAATATAAATATCTGAGCACTCCATTCATGGATCAGTAATGTTTGGATAAGTAATAATGTAAAAGTATGCATAAGTCATAAAGTAGTACAATAAATTTTTTTCAATACATTTATTTTTCCCACCTCTATTTCAATGGGATCACTATGCTGTTTAATCAAGATGTTTTACACAATTTGTGTTCTATTTACATCAATAATCTAAAGGATTAAAAATGTTATTATAATATAATTTTTAAAATTTGAATGTACTTTTGTCAAAATTACATAAGAAAGTAAATATAAATAAGTGAAGGTTATTTTTGATACACCTTAGCAAAATATTATTCTTCTAAAATATTCAAAATTATAAGATAAAACACAAATTGTAGCTATCATAAAAATTTTAAATTATAATTATTTTAATAAAGCTGAATATTTTCACTTCATTTTGAAAAATGTAACTTATTCTTATAAAATACTTTTATAAAAGTAAAACTATTTGAAATTCAATTGCTAGTTGCTTATAGTAATGAATTGGCTCCATTGTGTTGTAGCTAGACCTGTAAGTTTATTTATTTAAGAGTTCTATGAATTATTTAATATTGCAAAATGCTCCTTATTCTCTATGTGCAACAGTAATAAATAATGTGCTAATTTAAGGGTACCTCCTGCACCATGAATTGTAAATAATGAGAAGCAAAAAAATAAATGCTCAGCACTACTGTGAAATGATATTTGGCTATAATATTAAAGAGAATTCATTGCATTCATGCTTTCTGAGAGAAAGAATATGGCAAGTTAAAAATAGTTTGTATTTTTTTTCCTTAAGTTTTCCACTGCTCATATCCTCCTCATACTCCAAAGAGGTGTCCAAATTCAACATTGTCATTAGCTCAGTCAACCAATCTTAGTGGCATTTGGAGCTTCCACTTTTTCTTCCAAGGTAAGAGGGCAAGAGATGTGGAGAAGCATTTCCTTGGGCCATAAGAATATCTGTTTAGGTGCTGAGCTCTGGATCCTAGGTGAGAAAGAAGCCTGTGAGTTTTAAAATAATTTTTAATGTGGATTTAGGACATGGTAGGGTCTTCAAAAGCTTAAGGGCTCAGGCAGAGACACCTTTAACCCAAGTCCAAAGCCATTACTATCCAGCACCTAGCACTCTACCTGTTTATAGTGGGATTCAATAAATTTCTTAGTGGCTACAGAAGGTGCTAACTACATATATATAAGCAAAGTACAATGGTAATATTGAAGACTGCTAAAAGAGAGTTTAATAATTCTAGGGAAAGAAAAGATGTGTTTAAAAAAAGGATGAATTAATTTGCAAACATTGATGTTCAGAAAAATTTGAGATATTGGTAAATTAGGGGTATTAGTAGAATTTCTATTAAGCAGTATCTATTAAGCAACTGGAAATCTTGTGTTTGATCAAAGTAAAATAATCAGAAAGGGTTGAAATATCAAGACATGCCTTAGAGTTTTTTTTTTTAAGTTAAAAAAAATACAAAATATTCTAGAGAGTAATGTGTAAGGTTCCCAATTTAAAGATGGTGTATTTCTTTCTTCCCTTCCTAATAATAAAAATCAAAACTCAAAATGCAAACTTTATTTTTGGTAAAAATGGAAAATAGCTAATGTGCCAAACTACAGAGTAGAACTAGGGATAGTTCATACACTGGGAACATGCTAGAAAGAATCAGAGAGAGCAACTCACAGCAGAATGTCTGAGGAGGAAAAAAAAAAAAAAAGATAGTTTCTTGAAAGGGAGAAACATAACCTGAGTCACACTTGCAATCCTTTGATTGTAACAGCTGGACAGTGGTACCCACACTGGGGGAAGAGGTAAATAAGGGTGGAGCTAAAAAAAAAAACAATCACACAGTGAAGCTATATTTTCAGGAAACTGTCTCCACAGCAACAAAGTGCAGAGAGACCTTGCATTGTAAACAACCCTAAGCTAGGGAGCAGTAAATGCTATCTGAGCTCCCTGCACACCCAAAAATCATAAGAAAATTCCAGCTAGCCTAGACTACTACACTGGCTCCTCGGGTATTTTCTGTCAATACCCGATCCAGGAAAATTTTACTTCCTTCAAAGACCAGAAAAATGCCTATATAAAAATTCGACAAGAAAAAAAAATTATAGAAAGAAATATATAAAAGTCAAAAAGGCCAGCAGAAAACAATTACCTTCGAACAGATAAACATTGGAACAAAATATCTCATCATGACTAGCCTCCCAAAATTAAAGAATGAATTGTTCCTATCATAAAAAGGAGACCAAGGAGAAATATAAGTGTTCAAGGATGAAATGTGGACACAAAAAGGGACAAAACCATGAACCGAACAGTTCAGAAGAAAAAAAATGAAATGCATAAATGGGATGAAGACAAAATTGAAAGAAACAAAGAGAAATGGATAGTATTAAAAGCACAGTGTGGAAGTAGACAATTGATGTGAAAAAAGAAAATAAAAGGGAAATTATGATGGTTTTTTCTTTAATTTGAGGGAAAATGACAAGGAATATAAAGGGAATTACATACATAAATTGAAGTCCCCAAAGAAGTAATCTAGAAATAATTTAAACAGCACAAATTTATAAGAATAAAATTTAAGAAAACATTTCTAAAACTAAAGAAGACTTGGAGTTAAATATTAATATGGCATATCATGTCCTAGGCAATATGGACCCCGATGAGTCAACATGAGTCACATCCCAGTTAAAAAGATTTCAACTATAAAGAAATATTCCTTTGGTAGTCAAAAAATAATTATGTGATTGTTAAGCACGTGAAAAGCTGCCTCTGTCACTCATAATCAGAGCGGTGACTTGGTGGGCAGTACAAAAGTGTGATTCTCTCTCTGGGCGGTCCCAGCCCCTTGGCAGGGCATGCAGCTGGGGAGGAGAGCATGTGCTAAATTCCAGCCCTACTCGTGCCTTCGTGAAATTGTGGCACCCTCGTGCTGTGAAACACCTGCCCACTTGTTCATAGTGGCCCTGTCCATAGTCTTACCCCCAAACTAAGACAAATGCTGACCATCCACAGCAGACTTATAAGATCCAATTTCCTCTTCCCCTTACTGTGTCAACTTCTTAAGACTGAAACTTGTCTCCCAGCAGGAGCTGAACTTTCCGCCTTTCTTTCCTCATAACTATTCTCTCAGCTGTGGGTATAGAAATGCCTGCCTCAGAACATTGATTTGAGGATTAAACAAGGTAATTCACATATAGTGCTGAACTTTAGTCTAGCCTTGAGTGCGTGCACAATGAGTATTAATTCTTCCTCCCAGAAGCTGCTGTAGATGTTAAAAAGAAACTGCACTATTAATATGAAGGTACCCATTGCCACCTGCATGGTGGTGAAGTGCAGACAAAGCTTAGAGAAAGTCCATGAGAAGCAGAATCTGAGCATCACCAGGAAGCTTGTGTGTGTCCATCTATGTCAATTTGGGGGGAGAGTTTGTTAACAGAATTTAACCATGACACTCACTTTAACAACCCCTCCTGATTTTCTTAGTCTATCAATAATTCTAAAAACTCCTCATGCCATATTTTCCTGACCTCTGTGCTGTGCCTTCTTCAAATGAGCCCCATTTAAAAGATGAAAATATTGAGTCTCAAATATTTTTTCATTTCAAAATATTAAGGGAGGGGATACCAATGTTTTTGTTACAGGGATAGCTTTTGTAATGCTTGGGTCAGGGCTATTAGTGTGCCCATCACCCAAATAGTGTTCATTGTACCCTTTGGGTAGGTTTTTGTCCCTCCCTTCTCCCCTCTCCCCCCCTGCTTGATTCCCAATGACTTTTACTTCCCTCTGTGCCCATATGTGCCCATCAGTTAGTCCTAATTTATTAGAGAGTACATGTGGTGTTTGAATATTTCAAGTGATTTACCCAAAGTCACACAACATGAGGCAGAGTCCAGTTGTTGTCTAGACTCTATGTCTAGTTTTCTTTTGACCAAACTCTTTTTACCTAAATATAATGTGCCAGTAATAGCATATTTGTCATTTTTCTGTCACAATTAATACTACTGACTCAACATTAAGAAAGAACCAGGAAGAAAGTTGGTATGTGGTTGGCTCAGTCACCAAACTTGCATCATTAGAATTTATTTAGGGATGAGATTTTACTCTCACAGCCCTTCCAAACTCAGAGTGTAAGAGGTCATGAAACTCAAGCTCCTCAATTTACATGAGTGGTAGCGATTCATTCAGTCTGAGCAGCTCATTTCCAAACCTGGATCTTCTTGTGACCAGTGTCACACATGAGAGATCTCTGGTCAAGCTATGGTTATTTCTCTGTATGAGAAATAGGAGGGGAAAAAAGGAACTTCTTAAAAGACTGATCCCTGAGCATTTGACTTATTTGCAAGGAAAGAAAGATATATTTTTCTACATATTTCATTAATATTCAATACACTAATAAAGGCCCAAATATGGCATCCCCACTATTTGGTGTGTGTGTGTGTGTCTATGTATATGTATATATATATGTGTGTGTATATATATATATATATATATATACACACACACATACAGATATATAAATATAAATATATAAAAAATACATATATAAATTCTTATTTTGGTCTCTCAACTCAAATAAGGGAACTAAGAAGGAGGTCCGATCTATTTTAGGCCCCAGATTAAAGATGGCCAATTTAAAATTAATCAACACAGTATTTATAAATAAAACAAGGCTCAGTTAAGCTGGTAACACTTCCTCCCTGTCTCCCACTCTCTGAAGTGTTGCAAGCTTACCTTTAGGCCTAAAAATAGGGCAGCCTTGCTGAGTCATTAATAAATTTTACCCCTATACCTCACAAGAACATAAAACACCTGACAGCAGTACTTACAAGCTTATCTTCCCGAGCCCACACTCTTGTCATGGAACCAGACGCAAATTCCATTATGGTTCCACAAAACTATTCCTGGCGTATCAGATCATTGCCAGTGACTTACAGGCACTCACTGACTTTGGCACAGAGGGCACTTGCCTCCTTACAGAAGTAGAAATGAGGTTATCTACCTTAGCTTTGTCAGCCACCAAATTTCCCCTATTAGTGACTTATTTTGAGAAGAGCCTTTCTGCTTTTGGGAACTCAGACGTTCAGACAGACTGTTGGAGCTGGAAGGGACTGAGAAAGCATAAAACCCAAGTGCCTCATTGTACACTTGAAAAATAACAACAAACACCAGACTGTCAAGAGTAGTCTTATGTGTAACTATTAATAACAGTGGTTTAAAAAACAAAAAACCTCCAGAATTCTAGTTGTCTTGCTCCTGTAATTTCTTAACAGCATGGCAAGATGAAATCCAATGAATAATGTAAAATTACTTTATATTCATGCATTCATTCATTCAGTATTTAATATTCAGCATGAATTTGTGCAAATTACTGTACTAGATACTAACTATACAACAACGGTGTAATTGACATGGCTTCTGCCTTCTCAGGATTTAGTTTAGTGGGTTACACAGACAATAAGGAAGGCGATTATGATGCTGTGATACTTACATATGAGGTAAGAACAGGGATGCTCAGGAGTGTAGGTAAAGAAATTGGTAGAGAGAGATTGTTAAAAGATTCCTAACCTCGATTTGGACACTGAGGAAAGATTTCTGGACCAAGTAAGACCTGAGCTATGACCTGAATGATGAGTTAAGAGTTAGTCTGAAAATGATGAATAGGGTGGTAAAAAGGAAGAGTGACCCAAGCAAATCCAAAGACCCAGAAGTAAGCAAAAAGAAGCAAATTGGATGAGCCAAAAGATATTCCATCTAAGCAGGAGCCCAGGAGGTCCAGGACAGCATGGTGAACCACAAGGCTGGAGAAGCAAGCAACAGGCAGATTATAAAATGCATCATTATAAGCTGCTTTAAGGAGTTTGAACTTTTGTTCAAGGGTTGTGGAACCTAATAAAGAATTTTAGCAAAGGAAGTCAGTTAGGGAGAGGCTGCTCAGGCATTCAGACGAACAATGTGGTAGTCTGAACTAAATCAGTGAATGCATTTCAGAAATACTTATACAGTTGAATGGGCAAAAATGTGATTTCACCAGGGCAAATAAGAATACCAGTGGGCTCATCCCTTTCTATATCTCCCTTGCTCCACAGCCCATAAATACAAAAGATCACAGATCAAGCCAGCAATAAAACTCCCAGAAGAAACCACCCAACCCCCAGTGCTGCCAGGTTACAGTCTTCAGGATTTATAAGATGAAGGCTAACCAAAACCTTCCTCTCTCACTAGTGTTCATCCCACAGATATTTATTGAGGGTCTGCTGCGTTTCAAGCATTAGCCCAGGTCCTGGAATGTCTGGCTATGGCATGGTGTGATGGTGTTAACAATAGGGATGGAGAGAAAAATGAAGGCTAGAATGTCTTAGAAGAAAACATTGTTAGAATTTTGTGGTAAATTGCATTGGAGCTGGCAAGGGAGCAGGACAATAAGAAGTGCAGTTAATTTCTAATTTGAGGAAATTGGTAGGTCTAACCAGTGAGGTAGAGAACACTAAAGATGGGTTCATTTTGCATATTACATTATAAATGTCTAGCTAACATATGTCTGGAGATCTAGTATGTTGATGTCTATGTGAGTCCAGATAATCAAGTAGATATAGACTTTTGAGTTAGCTTATGTGTGGCAAAAAGACCTTAGGAAAAAATAGAAGTATGTATTTGTTTATTGTCTAATTAACCAAATACATATTTAGTACCCTATAGGTATATAGAAACATCCCATAGAGGAGTAGTGTGACAAGAACAGAACCCTGACACCTAAAAAGACTAATATTTAAGAGGTGAAAAAAGGCAAGGGTGTCTGGCAACCAGCGAAAAATACTAAAATATGAAGAAGCAGGAAAAGGTAGTCCATAACCAGGAGAAAAACCAATCAAAAGAAACAGACACATAAATGACAGAGTTGATCAAATTTAGCAGGCAAGCATACTTTAAAAACTATTATAAATACATTCCAAATATTAAAATATGTCAAGGAAAACATGAACATAATGAAAAGAGGTGATGTAAAGAGGAATAAATTATAACTTTTGGGGATTAAAAATTACACAGAATGGTATTTACCAGTAGAATAGATTCTGTGGAAGAAGATGCCAGAATATATCAATAAAATTAAAGACACAGCAATAAGATCTATTCAAAACTTAGCATATAGAGAAAAAAAACTACTAAAAGAAAAACAAAAACTGAACAGAGACTTCATGACCAAGTGATAACACCAAGTGGTCTAACATACAAGTACTTGAAGTTTCAGAAAGAGAAAAACTGTATGTGTGTGGGGAGGCCCAGAGAAATAAATAAAAATATTTGAAGAAATTATAGCCAAAATTTTCCAAATTTCATGACAACTAATAACTCATAAATCCAAGGAGCTCAATAAAATCCAAACAGGATAAACACACACTTGCACTGTAGACAAATACAAATGTACACCCACAGATCAATACACATCATAATAATACTGCTAAAATAGAGATAAAAAGAAAAATTTTAAAGTATTCAGAGAAAAAAACATATATTATTCAGAAAAAGAAAGATAAAATTTATAATAGATTTATCATCCAAAACAATGCAATCAGAATACAATGGAATTGGAAGAAAAAAAAAATCTGTCAACTTGAAATTCTATATAGAGTGAAAATATCTTTTAAAACAAAAGAAAAATTAAAACTTTTTCAGACAAACTAAAGCTAAGAAAATTTGTCAACAGCAGACTTTTACTATAAGGAATAATAAAAGAAGTTCTTGAAGCAAAAGGAAAATGATGCCAGATAGAAACTCAGGTCAATAGAAATGAAAGAACACTGGAAATGTAAACATGTAAATAAATGATACTTTTCTTTTTCTTTCTCGTTTATTTAAATTATTCAAAAGAACAGTGAATGTTTAAGGCAAAATAAATAATAAAGATGGGGCATAACATATGTAACAGTAAAACATAATTCAATTAATTCGAGAAGGAAAATGAAATTAAGTTGTAAAAAATGATGTGATACTGTATGAAGATAGATTGTGATAAGTTAAATAAAGATGTATATTGTAAACTATAGAGTAACTATTAAAAATAAAATAAAGATACTGCTAATAAGCTAATAGCAGGCTAAAATAAATATCCTTTAAAAAATGTTCAGTTAAGCCAAAAGAAGATATAAAAATATAGAAAAGAACAGATGGGACACATAGAAAACAAATAATAAGATGGTAGATATAAACCCAATCATATCAATAATTGTGCTAACTAGTAAAGACTCAATATTCCAATTAAGCAACAAAAATTGTCAAATTGAAAAAAGACAAAAAGCAATACCCAAAATAGATGTTGTCTCCAATAAGTACATTTTAGATATAAAGGCACGAATGGCTTAAAAATGAGAGGATGAAAAAAATATACCATGAAAACATTAATATAAAGAAAGCTGAAATGGCTATATGAATATCAGAAAAAGTAGCCTTCAGAATGAAGAATACTTCCAGGTGTAAAGAGGGACATTTCATGATATCAATTTATCAAGAAGAAATAATAATCTTAATGTCTATTCAGCAAACATCAGAGCTTCCAAATACATGAAACACTATTCACAGAACTAAAGGGAAAAACAGGCAAATGTGCAATTACATCTGGAGATTTTAACACCCTCCGTCTTTCAGTAAATAATAAAACAAGTAGACAAAAAATCAATACAGAGAAGGAAAATCTGATCTATGCTATCAACTCAAACTAATTGGCTGTTACAAGAAAACTCATTACAGTACAGTAGAATACACTTCCTCTCCCAGGGCATATGAAACAGTCACTAAGATTGACAATATTCTGGGCCATAAAAAATTCTCATCAAGTTCAAAAGAACAGAAATCACACACAGTATATTCTCTAATCACAAGAGAGTTGATTAGAAATCAATAACAGAAAGATATTGGAAAATGTCCAAATAGTTGGAAATTAAAGTACACACTTCTAAATAATCCTTAGAGTAAAAAGAGAAATCTCAGAGGAAATTAGTAAATATTTTAAACTGAAAACACAATGATTTATAGGGGAGAAAAGATTCGAAGGGAAGTTGTGACTTTTCTCAGGATTCTAAAAATTCCTTATTATATCGTGACTGTATTTGTCTTTTTCACTACTGTTAACTCCATCCTAATCTGTCCTTTCTAGTTAGAGGCCCTCAGCCCCATCTTCTGAGCATCTACCCAAAAAGTGGTGGGACAAACAATGGATTTGGATTGAAGTCTTAACTTTACCACTAGCCAGTTGCTATGGTCTGAATGTGTCCCCCAAAATTTATATGTTGAAACGTGATATCTAATGTGATAGCATTAAGAGTTGGAGCCTTTAGAACATGGGGGGTCTACCCTCATGGATGGGATTAACGCCCTTATAAAAGAGGTGTTAGAGAGCTGTCTAGCCCTTCCATCTCTTCCACAAGTGAGGACAGAGCAAGAAGCCACGAACCCTCACCAGACACTGAATTTCTGGCACCTTGATCTTGGGTTTCCCAGTCTACAGAACTGGGATGGTTCAGATGGTTATTCATTCTATTTCAAAGATCCTCCCAACTCTAACACTTCACCACCCAAAGCCTTTCACTAATATTTTACACTTACAGTATCTTTTTGTCATCTCATCCTCCTGATTTTGCTCTCTTAGGAGGCTCAAGGTAAAAGTCCCTTGACCTTTGACTCATATAAATGTTGATCCAGTTCCAGGAGAATTTCATGCCATTTGGCTGTTGACTAACCTGAACCCAGGTTAGCCTGATGATCATCCTCATCATGAATAGTCTACTTACAGGACCAAGAGAATGTTCAGACTTTTTCTAATTCTTAAGATCCTGTATATTTCCATGGACTAGATTATTCTATTGTGGTTCTTGGGTTATCCTCTAAGCTTACCTCAGATATTCGCCAGGGTAGCCCAAACTACCCAAACTAATGGCTATTGGAATCAGTACAATTGATGATTGAGTGCATTATCAACTGTACTGTCTTTATTTTCTCTAAGTTTTTACTCCATTCTTTGGACACTTTTATAATCTTACCTTGCTATTCTACTCAGTTGAGTGGGAAAAAAAATCAAATTATAAAATGGTGAATCATCTCTTTGCCTTTCTTAGATGGGATCATACAAAAGCAATAATTTTTCAATCATATAATACACAAATTATCTAATTCCATATGTTTAATATACTAATCATTCCCATCATCCATAGCAAACATGCAAGGGAAGGGAAAGGGTGCCTCTTCTAATGCCTCGAAAGAATGGAAAGATGACAAGGTCTACGGCGTCTACATTTGATAACGTGAGGTCAGCATGTTAGCATGAATTACATTATGTAATAAACTGTTGCAGTTTGTTGGAAGGCAATCTATTTTAATACTTCAAGAAATTAAAGAATAAACAAATATATCTACATAACATAAATCACCTAATGTGAATTTCCCATGATTTTTAAAGTTAGAAGAAAAAAATGAAATAAATATCATGGAAGAATATGTACAGTGACAATGCCTCTTACTACTTATTACAATTACATTCAGTGGGCTTTACTTGTCTCTTTTCTGTATAAAATCTCTGCTATCCTATAAAAAAGAAAGAAAAGGAAAAAGACAAAAGAAAGAAAGAAAGAAAAAGAAAGAACAAACAGCATTCCCTCAAAAAGCCCCTGAATGCAGCAAAGCTTTGATGTGTCTGCTAATGGAGTTAAGAAAACCTCAGAATTTTGTATTATTCTATGCATTGGTCCCAAAGTAGTGCTATTTTTTATTCTGCAAGAGAACAAGTCCTTCAGTTTTTGTTTGCAGCTTCCTCCAAACCTAAGACCTAGACATAAATCCATGGAAGTTGAGTTGAAGACATTTAGAGTGACAGCTCATATTGTATTCATAATCACCCACTCCCCTCACCCTACTACTGGAGAAAGCCAAGTGCACCAGATATCATATGGGTCCTTTATGCAAATGCAACCCTCCTTAGTCTTGCCTCCAAGCTACCACATATGTCCAGGCAAGCCTACAGCCCAAAGAAACAGATTAGACTTAAAATAAGCCTTTCTAAAAAGAGAAGGGTCTACTCCAGGGGTCCTCAAACTTTTTAAATAGGGGGCCAGTTCACTGTCCCTCAGACCGTTGGAGGGCCGGGCTATAGTTAAAAAAAAAAAAAACTATGAACAAATTCCTATGCACACTGCACATATCTTATTTTGAAGTAAAAAAACAAATGGGCAAAAACACCCGCATGTGGCCCATGGGCCGTAGTTTGAGGACGCCTGGCTCCCTGCCTCTGGATTACCAGCACTGGAACTCTGTGATTCCTACCTTCAGCTACAAAATGTGTCTTCTTTTAGAACTATTCTTATTTCATACTTAGGAACACTTGTGCAGTAGCTTCAAGGATTAACTTATCAAGCCTTATTGCTAGTTGCTCTCTGGCCTTTATGCTCCAGCATTAATAACAGAGTTTCTGTCATGCTCCTATAGCCAGATATCCACATTTTTACTGAGATCAAGAAGCTGAACCTCAATCCCTGCCTCAGTAACCTATATGGGGCTCCAGCATCCCCTAGAAACTGGGTCTGCAAGCACCACGTCCACCTTTCTGAACATATCAAATAAAGAAGCCTGACCCTTTCCAGGATAGCCTCGCTCATCTCCTGGGGCAGTTCTGGGCTTTTCTTCTGACATCATCCTTCATGCAGCAACAGGACAACAGATTGGATACTATTCGGGACAGTTGTGAAGTCCAGAGAGAGAAACTCGGACTTGACTCAGTGGACAGTGAGAAGCCAGGCTGAGTGCCTAAGCAGGAATGCAGCACAATGAAAGTGGCTTTCAGGAAAATAAGTCTGGCAAGAGTTAGACAATGACTAAATACTAATGAATCCACTTCATATACAGCCAAGTAGGTACATTCATACTACCTTTTCCTGTAATGGATACATGTTTATGTTGCTCCACCCTTCTTACCTTGAAAGTGAACCACAAATAAGGGTTTGGGGGGCTGGTAATTCTTACCCCCTCTAGGTTTCTTCTTCTCCTTTCTATCACTTACATCTTTTGAAAAACAAAAACCTGCTGCTTCCATGCCGAGAATAATAAAACAGTGATGGTAATAGGGTACTTAAAAATGTCTAAAGTAAAATTGAAAGCAACTTAGGCATTCTCAAATATCATACTTGCCTCTCCAAATGTTTGAGTTCCAAAACAATTCAAATGCATTTAGTAGGATGTTTTCCATTTCTTACTTACTCCCAGGTGGGCTTTAAAGAAAACAGAATTCAAACATTTCTTATCCCTTCACACTGGAGTAAGCCAAATATGATGTGGAAGAAGTGATCTGATATCCAACCTTTCTACTTTTTAATGAGTTCTTTTCCCTTAAAAGAAGTAATAAGAATTCTAATGCAAACCAACTCAGAATCCTCCAAGTATAACCAGAAACTTAAGCCACAAATATTCAACTCAGTGTGTTTCTTTGTTTCCTAGTAATGTGTCCCTCTCCCCTGTCCATTGAAGAGACATTTCATATCTATGGTGTAATTCTCACCCTTAAATCTCCGTGTCCATTTTCATGGCCACAGCAGAGATCAGCTAAGCCAGTGCATAATAGGCTTTCAACAGATACTGTTAGCAAATCGTTGTTGGGTGTAGATTTTATCCCAGGTCCAAAACAGAGTGAAAACAACAGCTAGAGGGTGCCCAAACTGGAACAGGGAAGACTGAAATTTCACTGAAGAAAGGTCAATAAAAACCAGACTGACTTAAAGTATAGCAGATAGTATTTGAAAGAACCCTAGAAATCAGACACAGAGGAAGAGTTTAAGAAAGGGAGTTAACAGCTCTGCAATGTTCTTGGGTACTTTTCTCTGTCCCTTCCTTGTAAGAAGTCTTCAGAATGCTGAGGACAAAATACTTACTAGCTTGGACAGTAGGAGAGGGGAAAGGTTGAGTTCTTGCCCACATCGTACAGATGTCCATTTTAAAGGCTGATGAACATTATAGTAAAAGCAAACACTTTTTCAGGAGCAAAAAATGAAATTTGAAAAAAATCTGGTTTTAACTACCAGCCCTTATAACCTTATAAATGTACTAGCTGAGAAAGCCGAACAATTCACTGAACTGCTCAAAAACTCAGTCTCCTGGTTGGGTTACATTGGACAACAATATCTGCTTCATAGGGTAGTCTAAAAATATTTTGGAGATTGTCATCACTCCCTTCCATACATGTGCCTCCTTTTTCCATTTGGAAAATGGAATATCAAATGGAACATCTAATGGAATATCTGACACAGATATTCTTTCCCTAACACTTTTATAAGCAAGGACTAAGGTGACCTAAAACTGACTTTGAAATTATAAAATATGAAACAATTTTTAAAAGAAAAATATTGCATTATTGAAAGAGAACTTAATACTGGGTGGAAACATGCAGCAAAGTCCCCAGGGAGGCAGGGACTAGACAGAGAATGTCCACGTGAGCTTGGCCATTTTCACGCACTGGATGAAAGCCAGTCTACCTCAGGGATGTGAAACCACGTGGGAAGGGCTGTTCCAGAGTAGCCATGAACCTGCATATGTCTGAACCTACATCATCCAAATATTCGCCTGCGTCTCTGTCTCACTAGTTTGGCTTTATAAAACACCTGGACTTTTGGATGTGTCCTGGACTAGGGATTACCAAAGGCCTGCCAATTTTCACCAAATTGCAAGACAATTTGTCCCTGCCAAGACTCCTCTGGGACAAACTGACACCTTGAACTTCTAGAAAAATAATTCAGTCACTGATAATGGAGAGTCACGATCCTCGTAGAAAATAGATGGTCCACTAAAAGTGGATAGCATGAACAGAGTGTAATAAAAAGAACAGTTTTTCAAATGTGAGTAGACCATGGGGAAACCAAAGTGGAGGGAAGGAAGAAGAGAATTATTAACCTAAAGCATGAAGTTTTGAAGAAGCCCATAAGGGTCCCCAAAGGCAAAGAAATCTGTGTGGATAAGGTCCCTTCACAGGACACAACCAGCCTGTAGTGATGCCCCTATCCTCATGGAGGGGACGCCTCTAGGAATCAATACCCCCCACCCAACTTACCCCACTCTGCTCTTCCATTGGATCTCCTGCCATTGCTAAACCCAACTGAAAGCCACAGGTCAAGGGGGGGTCCCTCGGTACAGTCCGTGGAGGCCTGCCACTCAGGACACAGAGCAACATGGAACATGCCCCCAGAGGTCAAAGAGGAGATATCTAGCACAGAGAGATTTGCTATTTGCTTAATGTTATGGGTTGAATTATATCTCCCCAGGAAGCTAATTCCTAGTACTTCAGAATGGGACCTTATTTAGAAGTAGGGTCTTTGCAGAAGTAATCAAGTTAAAATGAAGTCATTACAGCGGGCCCTATCCAATGTGACTGTCCTTATAAAAAGTAGAAATTCAGACACAGAGACAGACACACACAGAGGGAAGACCATGTGAAGACACATGGGAGAAGATGGTAATACAACTGGGGTGATGTAGGTACAAGCCAAGGGATGCCAGGGATCCCCAAACACCAAAAGATAGAAGAAACCAGGAGAGATTCCTCCCCAGAGTCATCAGAAGACCTTAGCCCTGTTGGCACCTTGATTTCCAACTTCTAGCCTCTAGAACTGTGAGAAAATAAATTTCTACTGTTTTAAGCCACTCCGTTTATGGAGTCTTAAGTCTGCCAGACTTAAGAGGCTAATATACTTGCTAAGATGCAACTGGCCCTTGATTGAGCAAACTTGATTTTTCAGTGTCGGTGTTAGCTTCAAAATGGGGCTTAGAGAAGTTTACGTCCAACCGTTTCACTTTACAAATAAGAAAACTGAGACAGAAGAGAGACTTGCTTATAGCCACACAACTGGTAACCAAACTCAAACGACAGAGTCCCAGGAAAGCTCTCTGTCTGCCCCACATTGACAAGAGGTTGGTGACATAATTCTCAACCTAGCTGAGCTAACACATTGCACAACACTCTGTCACACCCCTCGGATATTATTCATATTATATGACTCTCCAGAATTAATGACAAGTGTTCTCCTTTCCTGAACTCCCCTATATCTACAGTACCAGCAGCTTCTACAGGGGCACCCAGCTGAAGAAAACAATTCAGAAATGAAAATGTGTCTCTGCTCTTTCTTAGTGCTAAAGAAAAATGTCTAATAACCCTGAGAAAGACTATCACAAATTCTTTAGGACAAAGTGTTTTACTTCCTTGTGAATTAGCCATAAAAAGAGTTACCCAAACAAAACTCATTGTTTAAAGATTGACTGCCCCTCATATCCTAAAGAAATGATAAGAAACTACACAGTCAGCAGTTAAAAGAGTTGAGACAGAGAGAGAGAGAGAGAGAGAGAGAGAGAGAGAGCAGGCAGGCGAGCTCCACCCAGAAACAAATAGATTTCCTATAGTACTGTGATCTTTCTTATCTAGAGGAAGGTTTTGTTTCCTTGTCAATCAATCCCAGCAGATCTTCTGAGGACTGACCACACCTTGGGCTGGGGAATGCTCCGGAAGGAATGTGGGAAGGAAAAGGGGAGAGGCGATTTCCTTGTGGGTCAGCTGCTGGCAAGTGTCTGTACCCTGGGAAAGTGGCCGTGCAGGAACTCCTCTCCTAGGAGAGCGACCGGAGCAGCAGGAACAATGCTGTGAACCGCGGTGGTAACTCCCAGGTCACGCCTTGAGCAGCAAGGTCCACGTGCAGCGGGTTCTGCCAGAACACGTCCTGGATCTCAGAGCGTGGTGTTGGCTCTCCTTGTTCAATCCGGGCGCCAACACGCAGCATTGCTCTCAAGGCCAGTTCTCTTCGAGAGACACAGTTAGCTTCACACAAGATTAAAGAAAGCATCGGAGTAACTAAAACGGCAAACCACAGAAGAGAAGCCCTGTTAGGACTTCCAGACTGCCAGTTTCTTGGCTCTCAGCTGACAGTTCTTCCGAGGGAAGCTGTGTGTTGACTAGCAAAGTGATCCCTTAATTTGCAGTTTCTGGTTCATCTGCAGAGATGTAAGAACTTGGGGTGTTGTCCTCCCTATGAGGCAACTCAAAAATTATATAACAGTTAATGAAAGGGCCATGTTTCCCTGCCTTGGTGCGCCCACCTTTGAGGACAGTGCACTGAAGAGGCACGTACAGACAGACCGCTTGCCTTGGCCAAAGCACCACTGAGAGTAACGCTCATTTAACAGAGGCTCAGATAGCCTATTTCTACATCAGTTTTTCTCCTATTTAGAAAACTTTCTTCTCTTACCTTCAAAATTAAGCTACCTGTTAAGAAGCATTTTACCATTACAAAACAAAATTTCCTCCAGCTACATCAATGCAGCGAAAAGCCAAAACAAACCAAGAAAAACCAATTTAAAAATGTCTTATTCAAAGCAAGATTTCCTCCTTCTTAAGAGACTAGCCGGAGAGCAACCGTTAGGATAATTTATTTGCCTTATTTTCTCTTTCACTCAAATGAGCAGGACACAGGGCTCTTCCTGAGCATTTTGGAAGCCCGCGTGGCCTTCTAATCTGGTGCATTGGTGACCTCTAGAGGACAGAATTTCGTTCCAGGCTGAATATTAATGATAAACAATCCATCGCCCTGGGGACAATGTGAATACATCACCAATTTTATAGCTGCAAAATACTTTTTGGCTCCTACAGGCACAGGAGGTTTCAAGAAATTATCTTCCTCCAGGTAAACTCTCCAAGGTGTCAAGTGATCCATTTTCCTGTAAATGAGAGAATTTTGTTGTTGATGGAAATCTAAAAAAAAAAGATGGATTTTTTGTTCTCCCAAGATGTAGCCCAGTTTCTGACAGATTCCCAATGTGGCTGAAACATCAGTGGTTACTTGAGGTGGATGTCTTTAGCTATCTTTGCCTACTCGCTACCCCTCAGTGCCCTGCACAATTTCCAACACAAGTATTCGAGAATGTCAGAAATGAATCCCTCTAAGCTGACAGGGCTTTGCATTTCCTGGATGTTAGTGAGGTAGCTGTGCTCCACCGCATTTCCTCCACCAGCAGAACTTTCAGACTTTCAACAGAGGTGAGAGGGGTTGGGGGTTCTCAGGGCCAAAGAGGTTGGGTTGAGGCATGATTGGGCTCTAAGCTCCATAGTGTTTCCAAGAGGTTCTGGGACAGAGTTGCCTTTCATTCATACACAGAGCCAGGAGCTTTGCATCACTTCTACTCTTAGGCAGTTAATAGATTCCATGCTGCGTATCCATGGGGCACAAGTCAGACCCCAACCTGCAGTGTAGGGCCATTTAGGAACAGGTCATGATGTCATTGAATCAAAATTTTTTTTTTTGATTTAAAACTGTCTACATTCTGGGCACCTTTCCAGATATTTATTACATGTCATATTTCATTTTTACAACTACCCTGCAATGTATGCAATATTCTTTTCATTTTTACTATTAAGAAACTAAGAGAGCTCACTTGATCAGGGTCATGCAGCATATAACTGGAGGTTTGCTTATATTCCAAAATGGCTATCATTTCCATTATATCACAAAGCTTCTAACATCAAATGTGAGAGCAGAAAACGAGGTTGAACTCATAGTTCAATCTACTCACTTTATAAATGAAGAGATGAAGGAAGAAAAATAGTGTGTTAGGCCACACACTTCAATGGCAGAGCTGGAATTAACAGTAGGTGTTTTAATTCCCAGATCATTGTTTGGGTCACTATATAAAGTCTATAGTGATTCCCTTCTTGTCTTTGCAGGAGCTATAGAAGATTGTGATGAAATCAGCATAAATACCAGAAAATAATTCCCCTTTAACATTCCCTCTCCCTTCTATCTCACCTTGTTTTCCTACATGGTGAGTTTTTTTTTCCCTGAAGAACTCAGAGAATCCTACAAGGTTCCCAAGTCTAATTCCAAGGCCTTCATCACCATTTGCTCTTCTGTATAGTTGTCCTTATTTATATCTGTATGGAAAAGAAAGTTAGACTCTCTAGAGTACAAGCAAAAGCCCATTAAAATAATGAGAAGAGCAGTAGGCTTTAACACTTACAACTGAGAGAAGGGTTATGATAGAGATTTGAAAATTAGACAGGTTTTCTAGAATTAGTCATTTTTTTCTTCTCTAAGAATCTACTCATATGACTTCTGGAAAACCCCATTCATTTCTCAACAAGTCAGTTTCTGGTCCTAATATCATGTTTAAGTTCTAGAAAAAGATATTCTTGTCTGGTTAAAGTTTACAAATAAATGATAAAACCATTGTCATAAGGCTTAAATTGGACTGTTCTATTGACAGTAAAAGACTGGAACAACAAGAACTCAAAGCTATAGTATCCATTTGTCATACAAAATGAATATTCAATCCAGTTTTGTTTCTATAGCTTCTTTCTACTTCCTATTTCTTGGTCCATCCCCCAAGTTAACACTTCTCTTTTGAAGCTCTTATCAGCGAAATGTTAGCAGTTCTCGTGAAGATTTGTTAAGTGAAGAGGTTAAAGCTAGTAGCAAAATGGTGGCATGCAGAATATCTGAGAATTTCAGTGATCTCTGTTAGCACTGTCCCTATATCATGGTTGATGACAAAATTTTCAGTGACTCATCTTTGCAATCAAAGGAAGAGGTTTCTGGGAACTACCTAGGTTTTCAAGGCCAATTGTTGAAAAGTAACAATCCTCCTTCATTATTAGAAATCAGGGGCTTCCTATCTGGCCTAAGGAACTGCCCAAATTAAATCTTACTAATTTGACCTTTGGGAATCATAGAGAATCAGAGAAATTCTCATATTGGTTGGCCAGTGGAGTTTTAGAAAGCCTTATAAAAGTACAAGAAAAATAAACATGTACTACTAAGGCTTACTCAGTTGTAAGACAATGATAGTATAGACAGGAGAGTTAAAGAATTCTGCTTTGATGCTTTTCCCTGAGTTTTGATGTCTGACCTGCCTTCTTCCAATTTCAAGGCCAGCCAGCCAACTGGAGCCACAAGAAGCACTAATTAGAAAAGCCCTGTTCAACCTTTTCCTCTATCCTTTTGCTATAGTGGAGCAGTTAATAAAAGAACTGCAGCAGGGCTCCCAGCTAGTAGTAAATTGAGGACATTCTCATGGGGATTATGTGTTGTTCACCTTTTATTCTAACCCCTACCCTAGGAAGGGTAGTTAGTAAAGCATTATGAGATGTTTTGCAAATGTCAGCTATTATTTCTGCAGTGGTCTCTTACTAATGTATGCCCAGGGCTAATTTCTAATTTAATTTCTCATCATTCCGCAAGTTCTGCTGTGAGGAAGCATAGGCACATTGATATCTCCCACATTATGCCGGAAAGCAAACCCATCCTTCTCAGTGAGCAGATGCCTAATAACAATTAAAGCAGAGCTTGGAAAGAGAGCTTTCAGCTGAGAAATGCTACAGGCAGTCAAATGGAAAACAGAAAAGAAGCCTTCTATAATCCTAGCATTCTGGGAGGCAGAGGCGGGAGGACTGCTTGAGGTAAGGAGTTTGAGACCAGCCTGGCCATCTCTACAAAAAATAGAAAAATTAGCTGGGCGTGGTGTCACACACCTATCATCCTAGCTACTGGGGAGGTTGAGGCAGGAGGATCCGTTAGTGCCCAGGAGATTGAGGTTGTGAGCTAGGCTGACACCACTGCACTCTAGCCTGGGCAACAGAGTGAGACTCTGTCTCAAAAAAAAAAAAAAGAAGAAGAAGAAGAAGAAGCTTTAAAAGTGGTTTTCTATAATTATCTGGATAGATATGAAAAGCAACATTTAACACTTATCTAAGGCTACGAAGGCAAAACAGGCTTTCCTAGAACAATATGGGAATATGGGAATATGGGAAAAGAAAGTAATGCAGGAAAAAACAAGGATGTGGCTTACAGGTGGAATATTGCTTCTCCATATGTAAGAATATGGAATTGGGGATTCTTTGATTAAGTTATAGATTGCTGGGGACCTAGAGACCAGAGGATAGAAAAATAGAAAAATTATGAATCAGATAGCTCAATGATGTCCAGGTAAATGCAGATTTTCAGTTGGGAGAGGTGGATTTATTGACTTAATTTGTAGTATCTTACCAGGAACAAGCAGAATGCGTTGGCTTATTTTATAGCCCACGAGGCAGAGCACAGACACTCAAATAATAGTAAGCCCTATAAACAGAGGCCACAGCTGTCCTCAAAGCTAATTGCAATGCATTCCTTCATCACAGAAAATATCACATAACTTTTTAGTTAACTTTTACCTGAACAAAATTGTTAGTGGTATCTAATCATCCTTGAAAATCAAGGCTGATTCTGTAGAGCATTTTAGCAGTTGTCAGCAGTTTAATAAAAAGGGATCAGTTTGTTTTATTCATAGTGTTCCCAGGCAAGTCCCTTTAGAAAATGCCAGCATTGTGTTTAGGGTTAAGGAGGGGAATGCCCATGGGAGACATTCCTCCCAGTCCCTTTCTAGTTGGGTGCACACAGACAGATGCAGGAGTCCTGTCTTCGAGACAGCCTGTTCCTGGACTCCCCTAGGTGGCTCCTCCAGAACTTTTCTGGGGGCCTATTAAATGCCAGGTACCATATGAGCACTTTATATTTAGTATCTCATTTAATTCCCACAACAACCTTTGTAAAGTAGGTAATCATTGCCATTGTTATTGCATTTTGCTGACAAGAAAACAGGTCCCATGAAGTTAAGCCAATTCTGCAAAATCAAGCAATAAGTTAATGGTGAAGATGTGAATCCAAAAGATCTTGACTCCAAAGTCTGTGCTCTTCAACCAACCATTTTCATTTAGCTGGGAAGGCTTGATAGTACTCTGCGTCATTTTAGTTCCTGTGAGACTGTTAACACTTAGAAGGCAGGGACAGTGCCAGCACAATGACTGGCCCATAGGACACATTCAAATATTTGTTATGAATCCTCCCTTGTTCTCAGGAGAAAACATTATGATTTGGAAATTGTCTAGGCTTTGGAGTGTGGCCAGTGTGAATCAAATGGCTTATGAGTTTGGACACTTTGCTAAATCTTTCTCAGCCTTACTAAATCTGTCCTCAGATATAACATGGGGTACTACCCCAGGGCATTATCTACCACAGATGTTATTTTGATGATGGAGCACATCAGTTATGACAGAAGCCTACACAATAAATGACACAGTTCAGAGGTTTAATTCCATTTCTCTTTCCTTTCCTGAATGTAATGGTACAAAGACTGCATTAGATTTAAACTATTAACAGAAACAGAAGTCAATATCAAATAGTAAAAAATAATAATTATAAAATAGACAAAATCCACAAAGCTTCATGTGTAATAAATGCTTTCGCAGGACGAAGAGCTACTAAATGCTCCTAGAAGCACGTTACTTAGCAGGCTAAGACGTACGTGTCTAGTAGGAGTATCTAGCACTCATTCTAGCAGGGCTGAGTCACTTCAGACCAGAAAGTCTAGTTGGAAGATTGTATTAGGGTTCTCCAGAGAAACAGAACCAGTAGGATATACTGCCATTCGCCACATAACAGCATTTTGGTCTACAGCAGATGCTCATATGACAGTAGTCTCATAAGATTATAATGGAGCTGAGAACTTCCTATCACCTAGTGATGTTATAGCTCTCACAATGTCGTCTTGGCTGACCACATTCTTCACGCATTTGTGGTGATGCTGCGGTAAACAAACCTAGTACGCTGCCAGTCATATAAAAGTACATGGTAATATCCTAGTCCTTACGTTCACTCACTACTCACTCACTGACTCACCTAGAGCAACTTGTAGTTCTGCAAGCTCCATTCACAGTAAATACCCTATACAGGTGTTCCAATTTTTATATTTCATACCATATTTTTATTGTAACTTTTCTATGTTTAGATTTACCAATACTTATCACTGTATTACAATTGCCTACAGTATTTAGTACAGTAACATGCTGTACAGGTTTATAGCCTAGGAGCAATACGCTATGCCATATAGCCTGGGAGTGTAGCACGCTGGACCATCTAGGTTTATGTAAGTATGCTTTAATGACAAAATTGCCTAATGATGCATTTCTCAGAAGGTATCCCCATAAGGCAGTGCATGATGGTATATAGATATACAGAAAGAGGTTTATTGTGAAGGATTGGCTCAAGCAATTATGGAGGCTGAGAAGTCCCATGATCTCCTATTTGCAAGGTGGAGGTGAAAGAAAGCCAGTGCTGTAGGTTTAATCCAAGCCCAAAGGCCTGAGAATCAGAAACCAACAGTGTGAGTCCCAGTCCATGTCCAAAGGCCCAAAAACTAGGGAGTATGGGGCAACAGTGTAAGTAATGATGCAAGTCTGAAGGCCCAAGAACCAGGAATGTAATGTCAGAGAGCAGTAGTAGATGGATGTCCCAGCTCCAGAAGAAAGAGAGCAAATTCACCCTTCCCCAGCCTTTGGGTTCTATTATATTTGGGCCCTCAAGAGATTGGATGATGCCCACCCACATTGGTATAGGTGATCTTCTTTACTCAGTCTACTGATTCAAATGCTAATCTCTTCCATAAAACACCCTAACAGACACAACTAAAACTAGTTTTACCAGCTATCTGGGCATCCTTAGCTCTGTCAAGTTGATAAATAAAATTAACCATCACAGAGCTGAATTCCAAAATTCTGAAATTTGTAAATAGTTCCTAGAATATAAGCTGAAGAAATAGGAGCTATCTAAAAACATTAATGTATTTGTGTGTGTAAGATTTTTGTAGTAAGTTAGTAAATGTTAATAATAAATTCAAGCCAGTCCAGGTATTTAGAGGAAACCTTTCACATGCAGGTTACTAAACGGCCATGCTAAAGGGAATCTTGAAAATAAGATCACAAGGTGTATAATATATTTGCATGTACAGTTTATGGAATGAGAATTTGGAGTTTCCTTGTGTACAGTGGGAATTATTTTAGCTCCAAGTAACAAAATACTCAACTAGGAATGGCTCAACCAAGTTGGAGATTCTTTCTGTCATATATCATATTTTGTCAAAACTAAGGTACCATCAGCTATAAGAGTAATCATTATTTTATGTTCCCAATGAAAGAAACATGCTGTCCCATAACTATAAAAAATGCTTTCATTTTACTTAGAATTTTTATTATACAGATATGCATTAAGCATGGATCTATATCATAACACTGCTCTGTCAACTTTAAAACATGAAATAAACTGGTTAAGCTATCTCTGAACTCTTTCAAACTCGGAGTTCAACTATTCTGAATCATTTTCAACTCAAAATTGCCAATGCATTTTTCCATTCGATATTGGCCTCTATGCTATCAAAAGCATACATGATGCAGCATTTCTTAAAATATTCTTTTAAAGAAGTAAACAACACTTATGCTGAACTCTGAAGCCAACTTGGAAAGTAGGTAAGAATGCTGCTAAAATTCATCTGATTCACCATCTTTCTAAGGAAGGAACCCCACCTCCTTCCTTGGTTTTTAGGGATTAAAAGAGTGCTCTGCTATAGTCTTCAAGCCATTAACCTGTTCCTAATTTTAGAGGTTTTAAGGTGTCAAAATAATTGTGTACCTTAAAACTTAATAAAATATGGTAATGAAAAGCCTGAAGATAGGCAGCCCATGGAAAATGCAATGATGATAATATAAAAGGAGCTACTTTTATCCTTCTGTTTCATGTGGCTTACTGATGCCTTTTTATGGTCACAAGATGCCTGCTGTAGTACCAGGCATCACATCTACATTCAAAGGAGGGGAAAGAGAGAAGAACAAGGTAGCAGTGATACAACTGCCATTTTATCTGAAATGAAAATCTTTTACAGAAGCCTCTAAGCAGCATCTTTCCTTCATTGTCCATAACAGTCATAGAAACTAAGACAGTGCAAGGAAAACTGGAAAAATGCAGTGGTTGGTAAAGGAGAATGAAATTTTATGACTAATTTAAACTTAAATCATGAAACAAGTCTGTATAATTACTATGCCAAACAAAATCAAGGTTCTATTAGCAAGAAAGGAACTTGGAAATAGTTGTTTGTTTGTGTGGGAGGCAACTAACGATATATGCTGCAGAGAGGGAGGGAAATGGGGAAAATGACATTTAAAAATTAACTACTTTTCTTAAATTAGCAGTTGGAGAAAAATCTCTGGTTTTAGACCAGAGAAATAATACATCAGGTAGCTAATAGAGACCATGGCATTTATAAAAGCCACTAATACCTTTTAGTGATTCAGAACTCACGAACATACAACCACATTTCAATATTGTGGACTTCAAACTTTTAACTTTAAATGTAGTATTCTTATGTGTTTTATCTCCTTTCCCTACCAAAAGTTGGGTATTTTCAATAAAATCTTTGCCTACAAGATATCAATGAGATTAATCAGCTTTTCTGTTTCATGTTTTAGTAATTAGAGCTAATTAGTATGCATAAAGGATATTTTGTAAAGTCCCATTTAATAGGACACGGATAATGCTCTGTATGGGTAAATTAGGAGAATTACTGAATAAGGTCAACTCTTTAATGGCTCTTAATGTGCTGTTATCTAGCCAATATGTGATATTTTTATTAGCATATTATATATCCTTCTCTTATTACAATGAGTAAGTGGTTAATGAGGAAGAATTAACTTCTCTACCACATTCCACTATAGGGTTTACTAAATGAATGCTTACATTAAAGTAAGACTAAATCCCTAATAAGCAGCTAATCTTAGTATGTGATGTTGCCTTGCTTGAGTATAATATTGGAACAAGAGCATTAAAGCCCATTTTACTTTTTAACTGCTCTACAGGAGTAAATCCTCACCAAGATGAAAAAGAGGAGAGAATCCTTTTATCCTTTTACCTGTGTAGTCCAGAATGCACCAGGATTTTATGTAAACCTGGTGTGACAAAACTATAAGACATGGAGTGAGTTGCAGAGTCCAAGCACAGGTGACAGGATAAACTCTGAGGCCAAATGTTCAGGATCCCAATAATGGCTCCACTACTACCAGGTGTATGACATTATTCACTTCCTTATTCTGAGTTTTGTATCACCTAGTGTACTTCCTACTCAGAGTAGATGCTCAACAAGTGGCCAATGTTAATTAATATCCAGGCTCCTTCTGAACAAGGCCAAACTTAAAAGATGGGAATGTGATTTAGAGATTTTCCATTAAGCTGTAGCCCCTAAAACATAACTCACCTGCTACATGGCAAGGCCTAGAAACCAGTGATTGATGAATGGTTTAGATTTAGGTAGAGGTTCCCATAGATTAGAAGGTCCCTAAGGGCAAAGGTTAATAGTAAACCTTTGATTGCTACAAATCAGTAAGACAATGATAACAATAGGGAAATTGGCAAAAGAAATGATTAGACATTTCACAAAAGTGGAGATACAAGTGGCCAATTGATATATATAAAGGTTATTATTAACTTTCGTAGCTACTCTTCATCTATCATAGTTCTTCTTTTGTTTTAATGCGTTAGGAGCTACATAAATGTTTATAGAGAGAATTATATTAATTTCATTTAAATGCAAGGAGTCCTTACATTTATATTTATTATGGGAAGAAAATGACACTTATCAGGTCCTTTTCTAAAAGAAAAGGGAACAGAAGAGATGGTGAGAAAGTGTCCCAAATGGGGTGCAGAGTAAGAAACTGTTCCCAGAGGACCTTTGTTGTATTAACCTGGGGACAGGTAAACCATGTGCTTAGGACACCAATAAAGAGGAAGCACCAGAATAATTTTTTGGAAATAATTTTATAGCTTAAAAAAAAATCACAACATCATTATTCATCATTGAAAAAAATCAGAACTTATTTTTAAATTTGGCAATAAATATCTAAATTAATATAAGGAGGGGATATGCCTTATAACTTTTCAATGCTTTAAGGCCCCCAAAGATTTTAATCTGGCCCTGACAGAAGCAGTGGGGAAGGCTGACAAACGCCACCCCACCTACTTGACCAAGGTTAACATCAGCAGTGGTAAGTCACATTGACAGTATGTACCCTTGATATGATGTGATGAGAATGCCACTTTACCTCTGTGGTCTGTCTTCCAAAAACATTACCCCAGCCCAATCATGAGAAAATACCAGACAAATCCCACTTGAGGGATAGCCTACAAAATACCTGATCATCAAAACTATCAAGGTCATCAAAAACAAGGAAAGTGATAGAAACAGTCACAACTAGGAAGACCAAAGGACACATAATCATTAAATGAAAAATAAAAAGGAAAAGAAAAAGGACATTAGGGAAAGCTTTAAAAATGTGAATAAAGTATGGACTTCAGTTCATAATAATGTATCAGTATTTATTCATTAATTGCAATAAAGCACCACACTAATGTATGATGTTACTAAAAAGGGAAACGAAGTTTGAGTTATACAAGAACTCTCTGTACCATCTGCTCAATAATTCTATAAATCTAAAATGTTTCAAACTAAAAAAGTTTATTTTAAGAAGTAGTTTTTCGTTTCCACAGTTGGCCAGCTAGTCACTGCCCTTCTGTCCCTTAAAACCTCTTTATCCTGCCTCTTACATTTCTTAATTGTTTCAGAAATCCAAGGGTTGAAAAAACAAGGAAGACTGATGAGCCAACCTACACGATTAAACGCACCAGCTCTTCTCAACTTCTCTCCCCAGTAAAGGCCAAGGAAATGGCATGTATCTCACCCACAGACTTTGACATTGCCAGAAACTCTATTAGATAAAAATCATACTTTCACTTTCTGCTATGAGGCAAAGGATGCCTCAGAGGGCAGCTGGAGGGAGTATGGTGTCCTCCCGATCATGTCCTGAGCCACTTTCTACCCTCTGTGACCACAGCCATTGGTGTGGCATTTGGGAAATTCACACAAGCTCACATGCTCACAGAAAGAATCTTGGGCTTCTTCCTCACTTAAAGAACAAAATATCAGATGAATTGGGAGCTTCTTTAGCAGGCATTTTTAATTATTTGCAAAGGCACAAAGTTTAAAGAGATTGGAAATTGGGAATTTAGGTTCCTAGTTAGAAATTGAGCATGAAACTCAGGACATGACCTTGGACAATATATTATTAATATCTCACTGCTTTAGTATTTTCATTTATAAAAAAGGAATAACTGGTGGCTATGAAATTTGACTTCTCAGTAATTTCCAGGAATATCAAATTCCATTGGAATCTATTTAAAACCCTTTAGTTGAACGACCCTTTGTGAAAAAAATACAAAATAAGGCTGTAGCATAATGCATTTAGTAGTCACCATTGAAAAGTTCTGTGCAGTCAATAGTAAGAATAAATACAAAATGCCAAGTAGTTTAGGGAAGAAAGAGATCTCACACTTCATTTAGTCAAGAAAGTTTGCCCAATTTACTCTACAGTGTTATTAGCTCTTTGTCTCCCTTTGGGCCCAAAAGAGTCCTCTTGGGTGTGCAGAGCACACAGTGACCATGTGGATTCTATCCTCTCCCTCAGGAATCCGTGTCTTCTTCTGTTCTGACTTACCTTCTGGGACAGTAGTCTTCAAGTTGGAACGCCCAAGGGATACTTCAAGATTTTCCAAGGGACGTGAAGAAAGATATATTTGTATTTTATTTATTTATTTTTATTACTTCATATTATGGGGGTACAGATATTGTTAGGGTTACATATCTTGCCCCTGCCCCCCCTCCCCCACCTCGCTATGCCAGAGCTTCTAGCATGTCCAGCCTCCAGGTGGTGTGCTCCGAACCCACGTGTAAGTACATACCCTCCCCTCCTCCCCCCTTCCCCCTGCCCACTTCGGGACCACAGATTTTTTTTTCAGACATTTTGGTTATAAAGTATATCTTTACCTCTCCCTAAAAAGTGATAGAGATAATCCCTCCCCCCCCCACAATGCTTACCACTTCCTTAAAATGTGGGTCTCCTCCCCCCCAAATCCCTGTTGAACACTACCATTTTATGAGCACCATAGTTTTAGTCAGTCAGTACCAATTTGATAGCGAGTAGACGTGTAGCCCATTTTCCAGATCTTGTGTCGTCTCACTTTGTATTACAGGCTTTTAGAAAAGTAAATTCTCTGGTCTTAAACTTTCACATTTACTTTTTCTAAAATTGTTGCACTTGAGAATGAGCCTATTAGGTAGGTTCAGATCTCCTTTCATCTCCCAATTTGTACTAGGCCCTCTCTCACTTGAAAAATAATTGATGGCACAATAAATGGTGCTGGATCAATTGAATATCCATATTGGGGGGAAAATATGTTTTGACCTCTACCTCACACTGTACACAAACATTAATTCTATATGGATTGTAGATTTGGATACAAAAGACAAAATAATAAATCTCTTGAGGGAAATTCAACTATATAGAAGAGCTTCTTCGTGATCTTCAGTTAGGCAAAGATTTCTTAAATAGGGTATAAAAAAAGCACATATCACAAAAGAAAGAAAAAGTTAAATTGAGCTCTATTAAGAATTCTGCTTATAAAAATATATCATTAATAGCATGAAAAGGCAACCCACAGAAGGAAAGATAATATTTTGTTACATATATTTTAAAAGTATCATATACAGGATAAATTAAGAAAACACAGCTGCTACAAATTAATAAGACAATGATAACAATAGAAAAATGGGCAAAATAAATTATTAGACACTTCCCAAACTAAGTGGCCAATTGATATATGACATAATAATCAACTTCATTAATCAGAAAGATGCAAATTAAAACCACAATGGGATATCATCATATATCCACTAGAAAGCCTAAAAAAATGAAAAATAATACGAAGTATATGCAACAATATGGAATAACTAGAAATTTCATTCATTGCTGGTGAGTATATAAATGAGTGCGCGTATTTTGGAAGATTATTTGGCAAAATGTACTAAATCTGCACTAAAATACATGACCTAACAATTCCACTCCTAGATATATGCCCAACAGAAAAGTATATATAAATGCATCAAAACACATGTACTTGAATATTCATGATAGTACTAATCCTAAGCTTGGCCCCAAGCTGTAAAACTAGCCAACTGCCCATCAAGTAGAATGGATAAGGAAATTGTGCTAGGCAGCAATGAGAGTGAGCACTCTACAGCTACCTGCAACAATAGGTAGCTGTAGAGTGCTCAACCTCAGTGTTCATCTTAGTAATATTAGGAATATTAGTAATATTAGGAATGTAGCTCAACCTCAGTGTTCATCTTAGTAATATTAAGCAAGGGAGAACATAATGAATGAGTCCACTTATACCAATTACAAAACAGGCAAAAATGAGGGGGCAGTGAGCAATGACTTGAAGGGAACAAGTAGAGAGCTTGTGAAGTGTTGATAATGTTCTGTTTGTTGTTGATCCATATACTGGTTACAGTGATGCGTTCAGCGAAAAAATTCACCACAAAAACAAAACATATACTTTTCCATATTTACACTTTGATATAAAATTAAAACCAAAAGAAAAGTACATCTCTCACCACTCTAAAATTGCTCCAGGTATAAAAACCCCAGAAAAAATTAAAAATGTTAGTGTCCATGTTGAGAAAGTGAATGACTAATGACTAGGTAAAAAAAAAAATTTGTAATTTAGATGGTTCCTAATTCTTTGCTTTCAACAAAATTGAAAAAGACCTAATTGAGTTGTTTGTTGATATATCATTGAAATAAAATTTAATGATAAATAAAATCTGAGGAATGAATAAATTGAATGATATTGCTATAGTAGAATTTTATTATATCCACATCTACTCATTTATATTAGCATAGTTCATCAAAATCTCTACCTATTAAAAAGGAATAAAACAGATGCAGTCCTATCTATTTCATTAAAAGATAAAATTTTACTTTTTATGTTTGATAATTATACATTCAAGTTTATAACAGTTATACTTTTGATCACTTTTATGTTCATAATAATCATAATAAACTCAGTCAAAAAATCCTTTTAAAACATGCTTAGAGTCTTTCTTTTGGAAAAAAGGAAATTTGATAACAATAAATTACAATTCATGTGTATATTTGTGTTGCAGAGAGGTATAATAGTGTTATTAATATAATATTTTCAAGCATAAAATATATTACATAGAACTAAATTTTGTAGGAGGAGAAAGAAAAAAACAAGCTTATGGGAAAAAAGGAACTATATAAAAATTCTAACTGTTAAAAAAGAGTTTTTCAATTTTTTTAATAAATGATGATGTGTATCAAATATCAATGGTATTTGGAGTATAATAGATGTATTTAAAAGAGTGATGTGTATTATTATAAAATTTCAATATTTATAATTTGCTGGAAGTTATAGCCTTAGCAAATAGCTCATCTTAAGATTTTAAAAGTGTCATTTTTCTACTTAAAAATGTGCAAGAAGCTAAAAATATGTTAGAAGTCAGGTCATACCAGGAAAAGAGACTTTGAGACCACTGCTCCAACAGATACCACAAAAACAGATTCAACCCTAAAAGCTGTTCTGTCAGTCCATTCAGGAGGAATATGCTAGGGACACGGGATTCACTTGTACACAGAACCAGCCATCACGTCTGGCACAACTACCACAGAGGAACTGGCTGGGGAAACCTTCAAGGTAGAGCCGAATGCTGTTTAATATGACCAACATGTAAAAGTCTCCGGAATTTCACCTAAGTTCCTCTTTCTGTTCCTCCACTCTGCTGGCCCAGCACCTGTGCTAGGATCCCTTCTTCACTTTTATAATAGATATTAAAAATCTCAGCACATCAGCCAAAGCCCAAAGTCAAATAGAGAACAGGTGACCCCATACTCCATGGAAGTATCAGGCCACTGAGGGATTTGCTAAGAAGGTTCTTTCTAGCCTTAGTCCATCATTCTTCTCCAAGAAATATCAACAAAACTTTAAGAATATTAATGGTCTGAATGTTGTTGTCCCCCCATCATTTATATATAGAAACCTAATCCTCGGTGTGGTAGTATTAAGAGGTGAGGTCTTAATTTCGACCTAACGACATCCTAATCCCTACACCCAGGATCAGATTTAGAGCTTTCCCTCTAATTTGATCTTCATAATGTAGCAAGAGGCATCTATTAGAAGTGCAAGTATGTCCATGTCAGTCTTGTTTAAACACTCCAGTGGCTCACTGTTGCTTTTGAGATTCAAAGTGCCCCAACATGACGTAAAGGTGCTCAGAAATGCTGGAGATTTATCCTGCAGATCACCCTCCTTCTTCATCTGTCTTCTAAGAACACCAGCCTTTCTGTCGCTCCCAGGTGTGTCATGTTTCTTCCTGGCTGGTCAACACTCAGTCTTGCTGACTAGAACCTTCCCTCATCGGACTCTTAACATCTCTAATGGTTCTTTAGCTCTTTGAGGGCAGGGACTGCATTATAATCTGTGCATTCGTTTTCTACTGCTTTTGTAACAAATTACCACAAATCAGTCACTTAAAACAACAAAATCTCATCTTACCACTCTGGAGGTCAGAAGCATGAAATTGGTCTCATTGGGCTAAAATTGAGGTATTGGCAGGACCGTGTTGCTTTGTAGAGGTTCTAAGGGATAATCAATTCCTTTGCCTTTTCCAGCTTCTAGACACCACCAGCAGTCTTTGGGCTTATGGCTTCATTTCTCCATCTTCAAAGCTAACAATTCCCGGCAGAGTTTTTTTCATGCTACCATCTCCTGGCTTTTCCCTCTTCTGCCTTCTCCTTTCTCCAAAAAGCACTCTGTCTTTATATTGGCTCACCTGTATAATACAGGATAAGCGTTCCATTTCAATGTCAGCAGATTGGCAACTTAATCCATCTGCAACTTTGATTTCCCCTTTACCATGTAACCTAACATATTTGCCAGTTCCAGGGATTAGGATGTAGAAATTTGGCAGAGGGGGAGTCATATTTTATGACTACCAGAATCTGGAATCTGTAGCTCCTAGCATAATGATTAGTGCATGCCAGCATTCAATGAATGTAAAGGAATTAGTTAATTAAATAATGCATCTCTCAGTGCCTACATCTGGGTGTTTCCCTCTAATGCCAGAAAACAATCTACTGTTAAGTAGCACATCTGCCTGGTTCAATTTTAGGGGGACTCAGAGAAGGGAGAGAGATGGAAAGCAGTTTTGAAGAGTTTAAAATTAGCATCTCTTTGGGCATTGGTAGGTGAAAGGAGTAGAAAACCTTAACGAAAGAAAACATCCCGTCCCGAGTCTTAAAAGTCTTTCCTGTAGCTTACTGTATAAAACTTACTCTTATCTTAATGGCATGTGATTCTTAAGCAATCCAGAGAATTGAAGTCAAAACAGTTCAATCTTCTGAACAAGACTAATGTTGAAAATCATTTCTAAGTATTTTTCCAAGACCCTACATGAGTATCAAATCTGGGCCACCAAAGTAGTGAGAGACAACTAACAAAATGTCTTGACCTCTCCATCCCCATAGAACTCTGCCTCTCTCCCCATTATACTTTATCTTTATTAAGCTTGACTGTCTGTTTTTCCTAATTGTCTATGAGCTTCATACAAATAGTGCTCATTTGCCTCTAACTCATTGTTGTAACTCCAGTCTTGGCACACAGTGGATGTTCACTGATCAGTAAATGACTGTTGAATTACTACTCACAAAGGTACACTGAATCACAGGCAGCTTTCTCATCAATGCATTCATCTTGAGACCTTGGAGACTCAGCCTTCTCAAAGGTTCTCTTGGAACATCTCTGAATATTGTTCTTTGACTTACTCTTCAGACATTGACCTCTGGATTGTCTTGAATAGACAATTATTTGTCAGTTAATCAGAAAACTGTTCCATGTCCCACACGAAGAAATAAGAACACTGCACATCACCACTGTGATTATGTTACTGGCAAAGTCAGTGGAAATTTCCCTTCACTCTATCTTGAGGTTGAGGCTTCACAAAAGAAACATTTTGTGGGTGTCATATGAGAACATGTTGTAAGCACAATTTATAAATTGGGTTCATTTGATTTTGATTTAGTTTTTCAAATCTAACTCCCTTGAATTTGTGAGTAATCTTGTGCAATTATTAAAGATGTGATTCATCCTAGAAATCAATTTCAAATACTTTATCTTTTCAAATATGGGCTGTTTGTCATGATGGGTGAACTGATTTTTCAAACAATGGTTTATAGAACTACAGAATTTCCTAAGGGTTGTTGAGAAACCTATTCATGGAAAACATTGTAAAATGTTTTATCAAATCCTGCCCCAGCATGCAGTAAAAGCTTGGTTCTGGGACATGAAAAAAACAATGGTTTTTTCTGTTTTAAGTTTAAAGGTATAGAGCACATTAAAAGGAAATAATATATTCAGTGGAAGTGAACTCTCTTACTACTGAGCTCTGTTTATCGCTGCAGCACAGTTCCCCAGGTTTACCCCTCTTTCTTGCTTGTGGTTCTCAAGAATAACCATAGAATATACTGGAAGCATAACATCCTGAGATAGAGAGGCACTGGCTGGAACCACCAGAGTACTATCCCAGTCCCCTCTAGAAACAGAATGTCCTTCCATGCTTTAACCCAGTGTTTCCCATCACCCCAGGTATAAAACCCAGGATAGGCTGCTTGCTGGGTCTCTCAGCTGCAAATCAAGTGAGGCACATGCAGTCCAGACTTCATCCAGCCCAGGCAGTTTTCCCAAGCCTTGAAGGACAAGCTCACATGAATCCTAGACAATGTCACCCCTTGTTGTCTATCTGTAAACAAACAAACCTGCTTTGAATGGGGGTTCTGTGTGTGGGTGTTTTGTCTCACCAGATTCAGACAAGTTGGCAACCAGTACACAGTGAACCTGCTTCACAATCACCAACTCCAATTCCAGTCTGCATTGGACTAGCTGCTTAAGATCATAGAACACAGGGCAAGTGTGGATATTAGCAGTGATTTTGTCCATGATCTTAAATGCATCCAGACTATATTTATGAGGAAAGCACTATTGTATAAACTCAAGGTTTGAGAGCATGGGCTTCTGAACCAGCATGGGCAGGATCCTTGAGTTTGAATCTCAGTTTGGCCAGTCCCAAGCTCACTTCGGCAACACTTCTTAATCTCTCTACCTCAGTTTTCTCAACTAGGAAATGAGGGTATGGTAAAAATTTTAAAATCTCAATAAGATGTAGTATTAAATAAATTAATAGAAAGATCAAAGTGCAGGGGATGGGCACAGGGTAAATGCTATATGAGAATGTACTATTATCTGGATCCTCCCATAATCATTTTTTACTTGTTTTCTCTCCCCAGCTAATCTCACTCAGTCCTATGCCTTTAAATGCTATCGAGGCTACATAATACTCCAAAATTCATAGCTCCATTCCTGGTTTTCTCTTCTCAATTTCAGATGCAGATAGCTAACATTCTCCTCAGGTGGCTTATAAGCATATTGAACTTAATGTGTCCAAAAAGAAATCTTGATATCTCCCCACAAATCTGCTCTTCTCAGTCTTCCATAATAAACAGCATTGCAATATACTCCATTCCTCACACCCAAAACCTTGGCATAATCTTTTGTTCCCACAACCAAATAATCCAATCAGCTCTCCCTAGGAAATACATCCTAACTATATCCAGGTTTTTCCTGTGTCCCTGGCTTCTACCTTAGTCCAAGAAACCATGGCCTTTCACTTGAACTACCACAGCAGTAGCCTCATAACAGGTTTTCTGTAGCCTCTCTTGCCCTCCATAATCCATTTTCCATAGCTACGGTCATCAGTGGTCATCTATTTAGAATATAAATCAAAATAGACCTCTCCTCTTTCAAAGTCCTCTAATGGCTCACCACCAACCCCAGAATACAAACAGACCTCCTCATGGTGGCCTAAAAGAACCTGAGTGATTCAACTCCTGCCCACTTCTCCACCTTCTGATGCTACCACACTTGCCTCTGTCATTGTTGCAACAAGCCAAGCTCCCCACTTCTTCAAGGCCTTTGCATTTGCTTTTTCTCCTACCTGGGATGTTTTTCCCTCCAGTCTTTGTGTGATTAGTTCTTTCTTGTCATTTATCTCTCAGGTCAAAGTTTCTTCCTCAGAGGTCTTTATTTCCCTCCCTGCAGTTGTTCTTTACTAGATTTAATTATTAGATCACCCTATTTTATTTTCTTCATCACATTTATGATTAGTTAAAATTATCCTGTTAATTATTTGTTTGCCTACTATTGACTGTTCTATACTAGAGCATGTAACAGGCCCTGACTCATCAGAGGCCCTTTGGTAGACAGAATAATGAGCTCCCAAAGATGCCCATGTTCAAAGCCCCAGAACCTGTAAATGTGCTACCTTACACAGTAAAAGAGAGTTTGCAAATGTGCTTAAGTTAAGGATCTTGAGATGGGGAGATTCTCCTGGATTATCTGGATGGGCCCAATATTAATACAAGGTCTTTTCTAAAAGGAAAACAAGAGGGTCACAGAGACAGAGAGAGACAGAGAGAGAGAGAGAGAGAGAGAGAGAGAGAGATGTAGCGATGGAAGCAGAGGATGGTGTGAGGCACTTTGGAGATGGAGGAAGGGGACACATGCCAAGGACCACAGGTGGCCACTAGAAACTGAGAAAGGCAAGGAAAAAAATTCTCCCCTAAAATCTCCAAAAGAAACACAGCCCTGCTGACACCTTAGTTTTAGTCCTGTAACATTAATTTTGGACTTTTAACCTCCAGAAACAGTAACATAATAAAATCTGTGTTGTTTTAAGTCATGAAGTGTGTGGTCATTTGTTACAGCAGCAATAGGAAATGCACACAGGCCCTCAAATGTGTCTGTTGAAAGGATGAAAAGATTCTAAGTGTTGGAGACAAAGCAGTGAAGAAAAAAAATAGCAGACATGTATTTCTGCCCTAACAGAGGTTATCATCTAGCAGAGGACAAAAGACAAAAAATAAATAACAAAAATATATTATGTGGTAAAAATAAAAGGAAATAAGCACTAGGAAAATAAATGAGAAAAGAGAGCTGGAAAAGGGTGGAATAATCCATTCCCTGTGATTGCTAAGTGGATTTCATCTGTATGGGTGTCCCACTTTGTTTATCCATTTAGCCATGGAAGGACATTCAGGGTTGTTTCCAATTTGGGGATATTACAGTACAAATAAAGCTTCTACGAACAACTGTGAACAGGTTTTTGCGTGGACATAAACTCTAATTGCTCTAGGATAAATACTGAAGAGGGCAATTGCTGAGTCATATGGCAAGTGCATGTAAAACCTTGTAAAAAACTTAACAAACAGTTTTTCAGAGTGGCTGTTCCAATTTGCATTCCCACCAGCACTGTATGAGACACCCTGTTTCTCAAATTTGATATTGTCAGTATTTTTTATTTTAGCCATTCTAGTAGGTATGTAGTGATATCTCATGTGGCTTTCATTACCTAGTTTCTTAATGACTAATAATATTAAACACTTTTTCGTGGGCCTATTGGCCATCTACACTTCCTCTTTGGTGAAGTCTGTTCAAGTCTTTGCCTATTTTCTAGTTGCCTATTTTCTAATCTAGCTATTTTCGAATAGCTATTGTCTTATTATTGAATTCAGAGAGTTTTTAAAAATATATTCTGGATACAAGTCCTTTGTCAGATAATGTGATTTGCAAATATTTCTCCCCATCTGTCATATGTCCTTTCGGTCTCTAAGCAGGATCTTTCACAGAACAAAAGGTTTTGATTTTTATAAAGTTCAATCCATTGATTTTTCTTTTATGGATCATGTTTTTGGTGTTATCTCCAAGAACTTTTTGCTTAACTCTAGGTCATGAAGGTTTTCTCCTATTTTTTTTCTAAAAGTTTTATCCATTTATATATTACATTTAGATTTCTCATCAGTATTGAGTTAATTATTATATATGATGTGAGTTTTAAGTCAAGGTTCATTTTTGTGCCAATGAATATCCAATGGTTTTAATGCCATCTTTTGAAAAGGCTACTATCTTTTCTTTATTGAATTGCTTTTTCACCTGTAAGAACTACCTGGGTAGTTCTATTTCTAGACTTTCTATTTTCTTCCATATCACACTCTTTCTTAATTGTTGAATTTTCTGTCTCTCTCTCTCCCACTGGACTTGAAAGTAAGGATTGTGTTTTTCTCAATTCTGCTTCCAGGGCATGTGGCACAATGTCTGGCCCATAGTAAACACACAGTGAATAAAAGTTTATTAAATGAATAAAAGAAACTTGACTCCTTTGGTCTTTATAAGTGATGATCCATCTAGTTAGCTTACATTTTTGAGGGGAAATAAGAAGCATTTGCACTGAGTTATTTGTTAGCTTCAGTATTCATTCAGTGTCCATCTGTTCACATTTCACAGCTTTTTGAATCAATCAAGACATTACTACGTTTTGTGTAATACATGCACAGATGTACATACTCTAAGAAAAACACAATATGAGATATGGTTCTTGCATCTTGCAATATAGCATGGTAGTAACAAGCAGGAACTTTTTGGTCAAGCAAAACTGAGATGAGTCCTACATAGCCATGTACTAGCTGTGTGATCTTGGACAGGTTGTTTAATTTTTAAAGGCTCAGGTAAGCTCAGGACAATGGTGATGATATTAGCACATACCTTGTAGAGATGTTGCAAAGATGAAATCCAATGAGAGCACAGTGACCTCCTAGCATTCAGTAAAGCCTTAATAAATGCCAGTTGCCATTATTTATTTTTATTTATTAATATTCTAAATAGAAATTTTTCTCACAGATCATATTACCATAACCAAAGTAGAGTTCTTTGAGGAGGATTTGACTGAGCTCTAGCAAAAAGAATTAAGAAAACATCCCTGTCACATCATGCAGGCTAAGTCAAAATTGTAAATTTCTTTTTAAAACCACTTTATTATGGCCAGTGGTATTTCTGGTTTCTAGTAAATCACAAAATCTGATATAAAAATGGGAAAATGGGACATTTCAAATCAGCAGTAAGTGCATTTTTCAGAATTGCACCAGTGGACATGAAAATATTCACCCAATAAAAACAGAAAGTTGCTAACTTGGCAGGCTGCAATTTGATTACAGAGGACTGGCCATCCCAAAAAGTTAAATAAAACTTTTTTTCTGCTCTCAGGAAACCATCTATGATTTGCAATAGAAATGGCACTTTTGTGAATGTGATACTCTTTGCAATCATTAATCCCATCTCTTTAAACATCCTAATGGGCTCTCTTGAATTTTCTAATTGTTCTATGCTTTCTGTGAAGACATTAAGTGCTAATTATAAACAAACAAATACTAAACATTTGGTGTTTTAACACATTTTTCACCCCTTGTGCACACCAAATATGTTCATCATTTCTTTATGTACTTATACAGATTTTTCTTTGGAGATAGAAGTGGAGAAAATGATAGCAAAATAGAGTTCTAATGTTGTCATTACAATGTGTGGATGAGTTGGAGAAGATAGTTCTCTGCTAGCTTTCAAGAACTGCTGTTCCTAAACAGTTGAATTGTCTGTTTTCTGACAAAAGGTCTTCCACTGGGAGGCCAGTGAGCAACTTCAAATATAGCACCTTTCAATTAAGAAAATCCTCATCATATCCTAACAACTTCTGTTGAGTGACATTTTTGCAAATACAATTTATAACAACCACTGGGGGCCACACAAGTGTGTCAAATGCTGATTCCTTGAAAATTAAGCAGAGGTAAGTTCATTGCTTACTGCACTAAGGAAGACCACTGCTTTGATGGCGTCTTAGGAGCATCTGGGAGGGGAGCAAAGAAAAGATGTTTATGAGGTTTGAGGGTCTAGCTTAAGGTGAGTCTTTCATTGTTGGGGGTAGGAAAGAGGGAGTTTGATTGGAATTGGGCAAAGGTCATGACAAAATTGTAAGGCAGGTGGAGCAAGGTGAGATTCTGAAAGGAAGCTTGAAGAGTAGTCAGTTGTTAGGGGAGCCTCCTGGACAGATCTAGCATGCTGAGAAGGGACAATGGGGCCAAGTGGTCTATTCAGAAAAAAATGGATTTTCCAGACATTGTCAAAATAAGTAATAAAATTATTCTTCATTTCATCTTTCTAGGCAAGAATTTCCTAGAATAAGAAAGTCATATTAATAAAGTGGCAGTGAGCCATGTGGTGCAGGTAGTTTTGGTTCTCATGAGAATGACACACATGTGATTTTGAAACCTCTCTGCCTCCCAATCGCACCATTGACACCCTTTGCTTCAGAGACTTATTGATTCTTTTCCTTGGGTTAAGGCACTGACATGTCCTGGATGCCTATCTTTAATTATTTCTCTTGAGAGGAGTAGAAAAATACTGTGTTAAGGGTATGAAAAATTAATCAGAAATTATGAAGTCAGCATCCTGAAAGGTCCTGAAGAAAAGAAGCATGGAAGTAAGGTTTTCAGTGAAGGGATGGGGAGCTGGCTGCCTGGATGCACCTCAGGCCATTGCCACAGGAGGACGGGCCGCTGCTCTCAAAGATGCTGTGGGCTAAGGCTTATGGCCACTGCTGGGGCTGGAATACAGGCGTGGGGAGATGTGCTGAAAGGTAGAGTACCTTCTCCTCTTTTCTCTATAAGAAACACTCTGTGTCTACTTTCAGGTTCTCAGAGGATTCTTCCCCAACGTCATCTCTCCTCCCCTTACGAAAGCATCCCCGGGGGTTTCCCCACAGCGCCCCCTGCAGGGTCACACGTGTTCCGCGAGCTCACCCATGCCAGCTATTTTCATTGCGGTGGACTTTTGGAGTTTCAACTACATAGAGATTTAAAAAATTAAATATATACATATGAGCATATTTGTGTAACTCAGCCCAGTCTATTTTGATTCTGTCTTTTCTAGATTGTCATTGTTGTTTTCCTAGTTTACTTTCCTTCCACTCAAAAGGCTTCTCTTAAATTCCTTACTGTCTTTTATATACAGTACTTTCTCTTCTGCATTAGATCCATTTTTTTGCCTTCATTTTTCTTTCTTTTCTTTCATATATATATGTTTTTTTTTCAATATGGCCCTAGGTCACCTTCCTTAAATTCCAGATGAAACTCTTTCATAGCTACTATTCTGTAGATCACGTCCTTAGGCAAGCCTTTTCTCTCCACTCTACTTCCATTTCACTCATGCACAGGCTCTAACAGACACCCCGGGCCTCAACCTCCCTCCAGCCCACACCTTCCTCAATGTCACCTCATCTGACATTCCCCTTTTAAAAGATTATTAGGAATCAATCTCTCAAATTTTGTCTATCTCATTCTTAGCACCCTGTCTTTCTCATTCCCTTCTGAATCCACCATTCCCTAAAAGTTGTTATTTTTTTTATTTTCACAGATATCTTTTCACCTACAAGCACCACTAATCCTCTCCAGTATCAGCAACACATTTGCTTGCCAGAACTTTCTTCAGTTAGCATGTAAAAAATATATATTTAGCTTGCATGATAGATGCTTTTTCTTAAAATATGAATACTTTTAAAGGAGGTACCTGAAATGCATAAGTTTAAAATTTATTTTTATTAAGACAAATGCAGCACACCAGTAGGTTAGCGAATGAAGTAAATAAAAACCTTGACCCTTCTTGGTATTTTGCTTCATGAGAAATGTATCTCAAGAAGGGGAAATTAGAAAAAAAATAAGAAGAGCCAGACTTCAAGAGGCGTTTGGAGTCATGTTAAAGGTGTAGGAATTTAACCTAAAGTCCATGGGAAGCCATTATAAGGTGTTAAGTTGAGGATGAGAATTTTGAAAAGCTATAGGGTAGCAAATCAATTAGAAGAAGTCAGGAGTGAACGTAGGGATGAAAACTAAATGGCTATTCTAGCAGTCTAAGTGAGAGAAAGTGGTAGCTTAATTTTTAGTGGTGTCAGGGAAGATAGAAAGGAGCCAAACGATTGGCGATAATAAGCAGATGCTAAAAGATCTTATGTCGAATTGTGTGTTGAATGTGAAGAAGGGGGAGGTGTTAGGGCAGGCTCTGGGGTTTCTGGCTCATGTAACACTGAGTGGAAGGAAGGCAGCACCACTCACTAAGAGAGGAAACACTGGCACTGCACTGCCCAGCATGGTAGATCCCAGCCACAGGGGGCTGTTTTAATTTAAATTAATTAAAATTAAATGAAATTTAAAATTCAGTTCTTTAGTCCTACTAGTCTCATTCCAAATGCTAATTAGCCACATGTAGCTCATGGCTATGAAAATGGCCAGTGCAGATACAGAATGTTTCCATTACTGCAAACAGTTCTATTGAACAATGCTGCAATAGAAGAGAACGGTGTGATAATGATGGCCAAGAGCTGTCACTCTGATTTCTTACTATTTTCATGTTCTTTACCTATGATTATACTTAAAACCAAGAAACTTACATGTATACTCTTCAGCTAAGCACACCAGTTCACTTTTGTATACTGCTTTTTATAACTTTGGTCAAAATGCAGTGTAGGGGCCTATTCTACCATCTCACCCATATGGAATTTAATCAGTACATAATTTGGAAAGAACAGGAGTAGGAGATCATCAGAGTGGGTTGTAGGTGCTTTAGTCTGGGTTTTCCCAAAAGCACACCCTAAGAAAAGAATTTGGGCAAAAATCATTTATATTTTAGGTGATCCAGGAGGCACAGAGAAGGAGTAAGAGAGGAAATGGTGGAAAGTTATAAAGGTGCATTTATGAGTGGGCTATTGCTGTGGACAACTGGAGTCTAAGCTTATGGGAAACATTTTGGAGAATGTGATGAGCACAGCTTAAAATCCTCCATCCAACTAGGGAGGAAGCTGGGATATTTATCCACCAACTCCAATTCCTTATTGATTAAGGGTTTGTTTCTGGGGTGTTAAATGCATGACCCTACCATCCTTCCTGACCTTTGGGAACAAGAAAGCACTCAAACAGAAAGACAAAGAAAGTCATGGGAAGATATAGGAACTCTCTGCAAGTGAGGATGGATGAAGATATGTGAAATAGTCACCAACAGCATCTGCTCTTCTGTTTCATTCTTTTCTAGAATGGGTAAGCATTTCTTTTAGATTTGCTTCAGTGGTCTGGCAACCATCTAAAGGGTATCTCATCCCACAATTCATGTAAGCCAAGAGAGAACACAAACAACTAAAAGCAAATGAGGAGGGAGCAATTATGAACTCAGGTTTAGACGTTGAGTTTGAGTTGTCTTTGAATCTTCCAAGTGGAACTACCATGAAGACACTCAATATACATGACTGGGGCTCAGATGAGAGGCCCACACCAAAGAGCTATCGATCATCTACACATATATGTATCTGAAACCACGGCGATAGATGGTATTTTCTAGGGAGAGAATACATAGTAAATGAGCAGGACCTCTATGCTTGAGCTCTAGGAATCCCCCAAATCAATGTCTAGGTAGAGACATTGTGTGTCCATGTGTTCGATGCCTGCTGTTCTAATAATATATCACAAACTGAGTAATTTATAAATAATAGATATTTGTTTCTCAGAGTTCTGGAGGCTGGGAGGTCTAAGGTCAGGGCACCAGCAGTTTCAGTGTATGGTGAAGGTCCAGTCTCAGCTCCCCAGATGGTACCTTGTTGCTGCATCCTCACTTGGCAGTTGACATGGAAGGCCAGGTAGCTCTGTGAACCTCTTTTATAAGGGAATTAATTCCACTCATGAAGGCAGATCCTTCACGACTTAATCACTTACTAAAAGGCACCATCTCTTATTATCCTCACCTTGGAGTTCAAGTTCCAACATATGAATTTTGGAGGGGCACACAAATTCAAACCACAGCAGCCCAAGAAAAGGAGAAGAGGCAGAGAGGGAGCTGCTAGAGAGGAAGGAAAACAGCCAGGGCAGCTTTGGGGCAAGGAATTCAGAGAAGAGAATGCTTCAAGTTCTTCAAAGAATTAAACCAACAGAAGAACCCCAGGTCAAAATCGGCCTGCCTGGCACTGAGATATGGGAGATTAGTTAGAGGTAACTTACTCATTTTAACTGAAATCTTCTAAAGGATAAATTGAGGTCTATGTGAAATTTTCTTTGTTCACAGAATAAAATGGAGCACATAAGATGGAGCCCAATTTAATATTAAGATGCTTATTACATTCATGTAAATTGGGATCTGACAGAGTAATTTCAGAAAATAAGTATTTTTTTCTTTTCTAAAAAGAACTAACAAATGGAAGTATCAAGTAATCCATCAAATCTCTGTACATAGTGTTCTTTGAATTTCTTTCCACAAAACACTTTGAAGATAACAATTTAAACTTTACTGCCTTTTAGAAAATTTGATTAAAAATGTAATGGCCGTAACAGTAGGGTGGAGAAAATGATCATTTAAGATTCTTTCTCATGTTTATAATAAAAAATAAATTAGATCAAGCATGAGTCAGACAAAACAAATTACAAATAATCAACTAAATCCAATAAATACTAAGAGAGAATAACTCCTGGATACAATAAAACATGCACTCTTAGGCAGCCCACACACAGGAGAAAGCTTCTGAGAGATTTGCAAAATCAATTAGAAAAAAAGCTTTCTGTATTTAGAGTGTGGGTAGATTATACATCAGGAGACCTTTAACAAAGTGTTCTCAAGATGTCTTTGTGCTGTGCAGACCTGAATTAGGATTCTTCTCGTGGCCCTCACTGCAATGTGTGTGTGTGTGTGTGTGTGTGTGTGTGTGTGTGTGTGTGTGTGTGTGTGTGACAGAGAGAGAGAGAGCGAGAGAGAGAGAGAGCAAGGTAGATCCATGTAAAAATTAACAAGAACAAATACATAAGCTACAAGTATATTTATACCCCATGGCATTTAAATATGGGAGATTAATTAGAGATAAATAACACAGTTCCTTCAGAGTTTTAATATCAAGGTTTAGACAGGTAACAAATGAATATAACACCTCAAATAAGGAAAAACAAACAAAAAAGCAAACAAACATGGAAAATAACAATATGCCATTCCTTAGTTCATGGAAAAGCCAGAGGTAGCTGGTAGGACACTAATACAGAGTCCAGAGTAAGGTGCTGGAGTTTAGAACAGCTGCTCACACTCTAATGTGCATAGGAATCACCTGGGGAATCTTTTTAAGCATTGCAGCTCTAATCCAGTGGATCTAGGGTGGGCCCTGAGATTGAGATGTCTAATAAGCCTAGGTGTTACTAATGCTGCTGATTTGGGGACCATATTTTGAGTAGCAAGATTGAAACACGACCCAGAAGTGGAAGTTTTATCCCAACCAGGGTAAAAGGCTGGGGTAGCTGTCTGAATTATAAACTAGGTAGAAGTCTCAAGGCCAACACAGCAGGATAAGAATAAGAAAGAATACCCCATGCAGGTGGCCAGAGACAGAGTGTGCCTGGGCACGAGCAGCAGAGTTGTAATGGAGGGGAACATCCTCTCTCACAGGATGCCAGGAGGAGCCTGCCTAGGCAGCACCTAGAACGTGAGACAACCATAGCACAAAAATATAGTACAGTGCTAAATAAATGTTTTGCTGCCCATGGGAAACAGCATCAGGTATTGGCCATTGGGAATTCTTTGTGTGGGTGATCAGAGGAGCTAGATCCCCAAGGCCTTGGCGCCATGTGTCTTAGGGTATCTCTGGACTCTTTCTCCTGGGCAGCTAAAGTGCCAACATGGATCACTGCACTTCCTTCTCTAGTTCCTTGAGGCAATTCAATGTTTGATTTGTGTTCTTTCTGTCTTTTTGATGTAGGCATTTAAAGCTATGAATTTTCCCCTTCAGATTGCTTTTGTTGAATCTCACAAATTTTGATAATTTGCGTTCCCTTTGTCATTTAGTTCAAGGAATCTTTTGGCTTCCATCTTGATTTCCTTCTTAACTCAATAATTGTTCAGCAGTAGGTTATTTAATTTCCATGAAGTTATATAGAATTGAGATTTTCTGTAGAAGTTGATTTCTAATTTTATTCCACTGTGGCCTGAAAAGATACATGGTATAATTTCTATTTTTTGTTTAATTTGTCGAGACATGTTGTGTGGACTAAGATGTGATCAATCTTAGAGAGTGTTCCATGTGCTGATGACAAGAATGTACATTCAGTAGCTTTGGGGTAGAATGTTCTATAAATGTCTATTAGGCCCATTTACTCTAGAGTCCCATTTAAGTCAGTGTTTCTTTGTTTCTTTTCTGTTTGGAAGATCTGTCCAGTGGGGTGTTGAATCCCCTGGCTATTGCGATGCCACTGTTTATCATTTTGTTTAGATCTAGTAGAGTTTGTTTTATGAATCTGGGTGCACCTGTGTTAGGTACATAAGTATTTAGTATTGTTATGTCTTCCCGTTGAAATGTTCCCTTTATCATTATATAATGCCCATCTTTGTCTGTCTTTATTATTGTTGATTTGAAGTCTAGTCCGCCATCTTGGCTCCTACATTTGCAAGTTCCTTTTGACATCTTGAGTCATCCCAACCAAATGTAAGAACCACATGAGAAGGTCATTTGTGGCATGACAATAGTTAAAAATTGTTTGTTTTTTTTTAATTTATGTTTTTTAATGGACAGATAGCTGCATATACTTGTAAGGTACAGTGTGATATTTTATGGTTACCCTCTATTTTTCTCTTCCTTCCAAGATTTCTTAGTTTTAGTTTTGCCTCCAGAACCTAAAAATCTTCAAGACAAAGTTCTCTCCCCCAAATCCCATACTTCCAATGCTTCTACTCTGGCCTTACACATACACACACACAGACACACACACACAGAGAAAAAAAATTTTAAATTCTGATAATGACCATTTAGACCATTAATGAGAGATGAGAGTGTAACAATAGAATCTCAGAAAACATACAAGGGAATTATTTGCTTCACTATCTCACTCTAAAACACAGCCTATTGCCCCAGCATTCTTGAACTTGAAAATTTGAGAGAGCTAAAAGACACTCTGCATCTTTGCTCACTGCACAAATCAACTTGGATAGTGCAACAGACAGATGACCTTTGTACAGTCAAGGAGGTCAGAGAAATTAGCAAAAAGGGCAGCAGACTAGAGGAAGCAAAGCAGAGACAAGAATTTTGAGAACCAGGCAGGAATGTAGCACCCTTGGACAAAGGAGAATAAAAAGATTAGAAATATGAGTGTGTGGCTTTATTAAATAATATGACAAATGAGAAAGGAGAAAACATAAAGCCTAGTATTCTAATGGTTTAGGATCTTAGGGAATGCATAGAAGGCTGACTGATGGGGGTGATAACGGGAAAAGTTTGAGAGGCAGGAGAGAAATGTCTTTGTGTTTATTACAGATTTTCTGTTAGCTGCTTATATTCTAATTTATTTACCCTCATCAGCCCTTTAAATGGGGTCAGCACCCAGCTGGGACTGGTAAATATGCTCTGGACATAAATATCAACCGTTTACAATTACTCTTTAGAAGATTCACTCATCTGAAAATTCCAAGCCATCTAGAATTTTCTGTAGTCAGCAAAGACCTTAAGAAAATGACTTAATTTCTAGTTTACAGTCCTTGTTGGTCAAAACCCCAGACCTCAGTCTCTGGCCTTCAATAATAAATTCTTTGAACATATCAAAATTTTATTTATCTTAAACTTCTTTATTTTAAGTTGATGTCAGTGAATTTGGATATAATTATTAAGGAATATAATTTAGCATAAATACCCCTGAACAATCAGAAAATGGTTCAACATGTCTCTGTTTACAGGGATGCTCCCAATCCAACTGCATTATTGACTTTAGGGACATAAACTGTTTCTTTTACTCTCTTGTATCTACTCATGTCTTTGGGTCAGGACAAGAAAACAGTTAAGTACCTAATGAATATGCTATGACTTACAGAATAGATCCTACTTTTCTCATTAGGACATCAGAAGATATTTTAAAACGTTGCTTACTCTAGGTACAAGAGGTACTTTCAAAAATCCTATTGCTCCTTATTTAATCCAAGAAAGAATCACCAGAGTCTGGCTAAAGTTTGTAAGTCACATATAGAAGCTTTGTCCTTAGCTGGTAGGTTGCCTCCTAATGGTCTCCAAAAAGCCACGTCCACATTACCCTCTAAATAAATCACTGAATCAAAGATGTAGGCACTGTTAATGTAGAATGAGCAAATGTCTGCTTGAGCAGAGGCTTGGTTTTCTCTGCTTTTCTGCTTCTGAAAGTGATCTAAGTACAGTTCTTAAAGTCTAAATGCCTCATAAGCCTCTTCCATCAGTGCAGTTTCTTTGTTTTCTCCTTATTTATCAAGCACATATTAACTTGGGCATGCCAGGCCCTGAGAAAAGGTATTGCAGCTGGTCTTATCATGGAATTAGAGAAGAAAGAGAATGGCCCAGGCTATTGCAAAACAACATGATTAGGATTACTTTGGGAGAAAGCAGAAAGCACCGTGAATGCACTTGGAGGGCACCAGCTGGTAGGCAGTGAACTCCCCACAGTGAGGCTGTTTCAAGTCCCTTTCACTGAGCACTTTGCACTGTAATACCTTTTTGAAATTATTTTGGTCCTTCATCTGGTTTTGGAAGTAAGTATTTAAATCCATTTGGGAATTCATAGCTGAAAAAAACTGGCACCAGGGCTTGGGCTGGACTGAGGTAGGATAATCACAGCACATCTCTCTTCTTCTGTCAACAGGCCACACAAAGGAGCAATTGCAGAGCAGTTCTATAAATCACATGTTCTGATGTCTCTATTTGATAATCCATGTGGAATCCAATTCCAGTTAAATTCTATCCCTTTGTTCTCTTACCCCCAAACATAAATCAAAGGATTAATGGCCTTAAAATTGATCTAAGTGACAAAAAGAGGCCTTGAAAAAAGTATCTTTGTCTCTCCACAAATCCCTTCGTTACTATCTTAAAGGGATCCTTTCTTCCTCTTTCTTCCCCTGGACAGATAAAGGTCCCTGTGAGATTGAAATCTCCTTTGTCTAGTGAATTACAGAGGGATGAACCTTGAAATAAGGATGTGAGCTGTGGCATTAAAGAGAAAAGTCAACTTTTAAAAGCAGTGTGTGGGATTAAAAGAGAGAAAGAAGAAAGAATTTGCAGTGTTCCAGGCAGACATAAGATATTTCTCAGGACGATAGACATAGAGTTAGTAACCAAAACCTGAATTTTAACTTTTAAGAGTGTTTGTTGACAAAGCCTCTCTTACTTAATCTCAAATATCTCTAATTAACTTAAAATCGATACTTAAATTTAACTGAATGTATCTTGGTCTCCACAACTCTAGACAAGCCTTCCTGAGGAGCATCTACAGCTGAAATGGGGTCAAGGAGGAAGAGAACAGAGATACAGTGAGGCCAGAACACATTGCTAGAGCTTTTTGAAAAAGCTATCACATGACCAAAACCAACCAGGCCTAAAAGAATAATTTTAATATGCCCACTGCCAGGGGAAGAGTTGGTCACTTTTTGTCCAATGGGGAAAAATTCCTAATTCTAAGGGATCAGATGTAGAGTCTGACCAAGACTGACATCTAAACCATTCTCCAAACACACAAACCATGAAAAAAAAAAAAAAAGAAAGAAATACAAGTTTACCAAATTCCATTGACTAGAAGACATCCTAGTCTTTTCAAAAGAAAAGCAATGCTTTTCTTTTTCTATGGTAAAAACATGAATTAAAAATGTAAAGAGGTGTCAGTTTATCTCTCTCTAAGCTGCTGCCAGGTTGTACCAAAAGATTCACTAAACACATCTGTGCATTATTTTCTTAGGTATTTCAAGATTAAAGAGTCCTCTTAATAATCATCTGTAACTGACATGCTTTACCTTCATAGAAGGTGTTTTTTTTATTTCGGTTAAAAACTGCTTTGTCCTTCAGGGTGGTCTCTGAGGGGAGATTGGTATGGGTGTTTGTAGCACAGTGCAACTCTGCCATAATTTCAGAAATCATGGATAGTTTCCCTTCCTGATAAGTATCTACAGTGATACTTCACTATTTTGCAATTGACTCAAGGTTACAGATATTCAATTAAATCTCCTACAATCTCAATTTTCTTTTCTAAATTTTGGAAACCACAAGAAAACTTTTATCTCTACCCACTTTAACCCACCTAGGAAATATGCATGCAGAAAACTTACACTTACATGGGAATCCCTTAAAGATTAGAAACTTTTCAATATTTCATTTGAGTATTTCTCCAATAAACCAGGAAAGCCACAAGCCCAGCTACCATTTGCCTTCCCTACTGATTTTGGTGAAATTGGAGACAAAAAATGAGCTCTGTTTTACACTGATACCAATCTTTAGTCTCACTTTAATGTCCACAGATGTTTTAGCAACGCATTTGTCAAGTTGTTAGTAAACTCCTATTCCCTGAGCTCCTGCTGACAAGTTAAAATTGAGCAGTATTCTTTGTCTCTTTTCAATTTAGGTAACAGGTAAAATAACTTTCTCTGTGCATGGCAGGAATAATTCATCTTCATCGCTCCACAAGACACTCTCAACTTGAACAGCCTGCTGGACGCCTATCCTGTGAGCATAAGGGAAACAAGTAGAAGGGCAAAGCAGAAACGTTCTTAGGAGAGACTGCCACTTTTTCATCAAAAACGTGCCGTGACAGAGTGCTCAAGAAATGAAAAATATAAATGGTATAAAAACAAACAGACACTCTTTATCATGCTAAGACTTTATGTGTCATCCTTCTCAGAGCAAACAAAATGTAAAATCAATGCTGTTGTTGCAATGGGGGAAAAGCTCTTGAAGATGCTGATGAAAAAAGAAAGTTCTTGGTATCTCTCCATTTACCCACCATACGCCTCTGAAGTGTCACCTTGATGAAAGGTAAAGGGGAAAACAAGATACAAGAATAACTCAGAAAGTTCCTCCCTCATTTGGAAAAATAGATTAAACAAACAGCACAAGATACGCCGAGCCCCAGAGAAATGGGAATGTGGAAATGCAGGGATCCTTTGAATTAAAAAAAAAAAAAAAAAGATGAGGGTATGCCCAGATGAAGCAAAGCAATCATCAACTTAGAGTAGGGTTTTCTGTTTCATGGTAAGTGGCCTAAAATATTGATTATAGTCAAAGCCAGATTTCAGAAAAATCATCTGTATGAGTTTCATATGATGCCAGCAGGGTTATACTGCGATACTGCACTGATTCTGTAACTCACTCATTCAGTAAACAGGGATTAACTGTGGCAATAATGGAAACCAAAAGGTCATGTGCCAGGCACTAGAGATACAAAGATGTATAAGAGAAAAACACTCCCCATGAAGAGCCAGCTACTGGGGAAGAAGAAATTCTAAAGTCCAATAAGATAATTGTATAATGGCTCAAAAGAATCTCCTAGAGCAGTGGTTTCTAAACTTTAATGTTCTTATGAATCACTTGAAGATCTTGTTCAAAGGCAGAGTTTTATTCAGAAGATTCTGTCACGATCCCCAGTGATATTGACGTTACTGTTACTGGGCTACACTTTGAGTGGCAGGCCCTAACTCGCAATTGGTTTCAGTTCTTTCTACAACAACCTCTTTCAGTTCATTCCCAGATGACATGGGAATCCGGGGGGTATTTACTGGACTGTGCTGTATGTGCTGCCTGGGTAGGAAGAAGGGAGGTCTCTCTGGCCTCTGACTCTGTACTCCGAGTCAAAGGCAGCTTCTCTCCACATCCTCTGAAACTTAAGAGGAAATCTACTAAATTGGCAACCGCACAAACACAGTTTAATGAGGAGGAGGAGCTTCCTAATTGGAAATCTTGCTAAGGGCTAGAGTAAGTTTTAAAGTAAATTATAGAATTTCCTTACCTAGAAGTCTAAGAAAAAAAAAGAATTTATAGATGTTTCATCTGTCCTAAAGACTGAGACAGTGATTTGACTTTTCAAAGCCTGCTCTGGAAGTCAATGAAACAGAAAGGTCTGGAAGTAGATTTCAATATTTGTTCAATACATTCCTATTACAAGCATAAAAAGACTTGACCTTTGGTCAAATTGAGTTTAAAAGTAGTTGGCATCTTAGCCAAGATCCTTCTTCTCCAGCTTTATGCCATAAACAGGAAAAAATAACCGAAGATCTGGTATCTTGACAAAGGTACCAAGATGATAACTAGATATGAGATTTAGATTTCTTTAAAAATGCACTTACTTAATTGTTCATTTAAAGCCTAAATGAAAAAAAAAATAGTGAAAGGAAATCCTTGAGCTTTAACAGTGACAGCTGATGAACTGAACAGAATGCAGATGTCTGCTGTGGATCTGACTCCCACACTTGCAATAAGACCTTAGCCATTTTCCCACTATTTCCCATTGTCCTTTGTGTCAAACTTTCACACTTTCTTCTCAGCCTAAAAATAAGCTTATCCTAGCTCTATCTTGATAAAATAAAAATTTCTACCTTGTCCCCAAGCCCCACTCTTGTATTGTTTATATCTCTGTTTTTTGTCACCTTTCTTAAAAGGGTCTTCCACCTAGATATCTCAATTTTCTCACTTCTCATTTATTTTTTAACAGCCTATTTTGTCAAGCAGAAGAATCTTCATTTTCAAATTAAACCTTCTGCAGAACACGGACACACATACACACACACACACAACTTCACTGCTTGAGAGAGGGATGGAGAGCAGAGAACCCTTCTCTTAGTCTTCCATTTCCTCCTCTTCATCCACTTAGTCCCTGAGGACTTCCTGCACACCAACTGCTTAACTAACAGATCCCCAACTTCTCTTCTCTCTAGTCCAAGGAAATGGTCAAGGCACCTAGGAGCTCCTAAAGTCAATAGGCATTTTCTGGACTGTCTTGCTTGATTTTCCAAAGTATTATATGTGATTCTATAGACAAATCCAGAACTATTTATAATTCCCATGTGTTCTGCTCTTTTTTGATAGCGCCTCTGCACACCCTGTTTTCTCTATTCTAATCATCCACTGATTTTCCTTCTCCTCTAGATTAAAAGCCCAATTCATTTTTATTACCTTTAAGCCCCTACTCAGTCTGCAAGCTACCTTCCTCCCCTCTGCCTTTTTCTTCAGCTCTCTCAGTGTCTCCAACTGCACCAGCTACCTGGCTGTTTTTTGGACTCTTCGGGACTCTCCTGTTCATCTCATTGGCATGGCTGCTCCATCAGATCCTGCAGGTTTTTACTTAAATGGTACTTTCCTAGATGTTCCCATCCCCATTTCCTGCTTCATTCATCTTCTCAGCACTTACCATCATATAACACATACTGTATTTTACTTCCTTATTTTTTATTATCTCTTTCCCTAGAATATATGCTCCATGGAAGCAGGGATTTATCTGTTTTTTTTCAGCACTGGCACATAGTTTGTACTCAAAGATTTGTTTGACAAAGTGAATTGAATTTGTTAAATGAATGAATGAATGAATGAATGAATGCTTTCTTCTTGCACGTGTACCTGAAAAACTCCTATATTAACACCTTAGCTCCCATCAGAACAAAACAACCTATAAAACCTATAAACAACCAATAAAACAGTTTTTATTTACCTCATTTTTTGTGAATATCAATGTTTTCATGCCAGAATGAACTTATGTGTTTGATTTGGGGCTGCCCCAGAGACCAGATGGTCAAAAAAAATTACAAATTACATACTATATTTGTCTGCAAAGATTTTGAATAAAGGTTGGAAGGATTTGAACTATATTGTTCAAAGCTCCCAAGATTGATCCTGGTTAGGAACCAAGAAAATGCGCTTATTGCTACATGACTTTCATCACTTTGGTGAACTTACCTTATACTAGGGTCCACCCTCAGCATTCCTGCCTCAGGACCTGGTGTGGTCAGCAGGCATGGTCAGCAGGACAACATGGATTCATCTCTCAAAGGCAGCATGCTCTTGAAATCAAAGTATTAAAACATGAGCACCAGTTAATAACCAACTCATCCAGCCTTACATAGGGCAGTCTCAGTTTCAGCCCTGAAAGTCCAATGTCCAGAGAAAACCCTCAATCCCAGGCAAACCAGAATGGTCAATGACTTAACACCAACTTACCTACTGATAATGGAGAATAATTTTTACAGGGATAAGAATAATCTAATTTTGTTAGGCAGCACCATCTTTTCCTACAGGCACATCATAGAACAATGCTTGATCATCATCATTGAAATGATGTTTTGTGAGCATTGTATGAGATTGAGAAGAGTTGGGTCAGTCAAAGCAATGTTCAGTGGCACCAGGGTAAGCCAGACTGATACACATCCACTGACATTAGAAAATGTCCTGACCAGACAACAGAATTTATTCACCCTCACCTCCTGCACCTTTATCCGCATTAGCTGCATCATCATCAACGGGGCCAGGCTACTCGAGGCTAAAAAGATTTCTCTCCCCTGGATGATGTTGGAATGGGAACTGCCAAAATTTGCCCACATGATAAACTTTCCTTTTGTATTTCTGTGTCTCATGTGGTACCCAACTGCTTGATTCACACACATCACTATAAGATGACTTAGTGTAACTATACACTAAATCATTATGAGTTGATTTCTTAAAATGTAATTCTCAGAGAGCAAGTCCCAGGACTTGCTTCATATCACCATTACATCAATTATTAAATTGATTATAGTTATTTTCTTGGCCTGTTATCTCTACACTGTGACTTTGCTGGGGACAGGGACTTTGGCTTCTCTCTGGGCCAGTTTTCAAACACAGAGTTGTGCTTGTCAGTATTTGTTGAGTGAATCCATGCTTGGGATTGGATGAGGCATCCAATCTCTCTAGGAAAGGCCACCAATATCTTTATTTTCTAGACACTATTCTAAGATCCTTTTAAAAATACATTCTCCAGAACATGAAACCTATGTTTCAAAAAGACATCTGTCATTTAATAAGTGTAGGGAAGGTTGCATAACACACCATCTTTCTTGGAATTTTCAAGATATTAGCATATGAAAACCTTAGAAATTCTATAGGAAGGAACTTGTTTAATTTTCTTGAAGTCTACACTTCCCAAACTTATTTAACTTATTGTTAACTGCCTTCCTTTTCCACTCGATATCTATGGAATATGCTTTGGTGAATAGATCAATAATTTAACTGCAATTTTGAAATTTAAAAATTTTAAACACTGGAAGGTTTTTTTTTGTTTTATCAAAAATTAACAGAAAACCTTTCAATGCTTAAAATTTTTAAATATAACATGAAATCGACCCTCTTAACAAATTTTTAAGTGTGCCGTACTGTATTGGTAACTACATGCATATTGTTGTTCAGTAGACCTTTGGAATTTTTTCATCCTGTGTGGCTGAAACTCTGTATCCATTTGATAGCAACTCGCCACTTCCCCTTCCCCAGCTCTGACTACCACCATTCTACTGTTTGCTTCTATGAGTTTGCCTACTTTAAATATCTCATATCAGTGGAATCATGCAGAATTTGTCCTTCTGTGACTGGCTTATTTCACTTAGCATAATATCCTCAAGTTTTATCTATATCATAGCACATGACAAGACTTCCCTCTTTTTAAGGCTAAATAATATTGCATTGTATGCATATGCCACATTTTCTTAGATTCCTTCGATATGATACTACAAGTACAGGCAATATGAGCACTAAAAGTTTTTACTCAACTCATTTGATGGCAAAACTTGACTTAAACCAAAGCAATATCTGATATGAGCTGACTTAAGGTTCTTAACAGTTCTTATTTTCCTCATTTTGTGTGAATATCAATATGTTTTCATGCCAGAATGAACTTATGTGTTTGATTTGGGGCTGCCCCAGAGACCAGATAGTCAAAAAAAAAAAAAAAAAAAAAAATTACAAATTACATACTACATTTGTCTGCAAAGATTTTGACTAAAGGTTGGAAGGACTTGAACTATATTGTTCAAAGCTCCCAAGATTGATCCTAGTTAGGAACCAAAATGCCAATTCTCCAAATCCCATTAGAAATCTTTGTGCATTTTGTTTTATTCAGTAGTTAATTAACTAGCAAATTCCCATATATGCTATTCATACCTATATGGGATAACTTAAAGAAATGATACTAGGGTTTGAGTTTATGTCTTAGGTCATAAGATCCAACTGGGAACAATCTATCAAAAATTAAATGTTCCAGTAGTTCAACATTGTTCTTGCTTTCTCTTTTGGAAACACAAAGTTCATAGATTTATGAAGTTCTTTCCTGAGTCCCCAGGTAACATTTGTAAATAAAAACCAAATTAAGTTTCCATCTGTATTATTTGCATCTCACATTTACTATGAATAAAGACTTTATCTAGCTGCATTATTTTTCTAAGGGTTTGATTTTCTATTTTGCATATACATATATTTCTATTGTGTGATTTTCAAAAGTATCAATCTAGAAGAATTGCCTAATCAACTCACTAGAAGTTTGCTTTCTCATTTAATATGCAGAATACCCTTTTATTAGGAACTAAAATATGAAATTTTCTGTGGTCTCTGTCTAAATTGGAAATGGTTCAAGCATAGTAAATCCTCCAAACTTATTTATATCCAACTGCAGTGTAAAAAAAGTCAAATTTAACAAGGATTTGTTGAGCACTTCTATGAATTAGGTATGTGGAAAGTATATGAAAAGAATACGACATGCTTTCCTAACAAAAGTGATTAGGGTTGGGTTAATGGTTGGCAATTCAAATTGATGTGTGTTAAGTTTGATTGCTGCTGAAATGGAAGAAAAGTGCTGAAAGAAACTGTTGTCTTGTTTTTTCTTAAATTTGAGTTCCTGATATACTAACTTCATTTTTCAACAAAGCTATTCTGCCTCAAGGAAAAGGAAATCAATACCACTGGATCCTCATTCTCATTTTAATGTTTATAATTCTGGACAGTGATTTCATTTTTATCTTATTAACTTTATATTGGTTCAAATCAAATTAGCAGAAAAAATAAGTTGGCAGTATTCACATCATATTAAACTGTAAAATTCTAGCTGACCTCTTACTGGGTATCTACCCAAAGGAAAGGAAGTCATTTACCTCCTTCTCTTTTTGCTTTTATGTTTTAAGTTAAATTCTCTACCAAATGAATGCAATGAAATAATAATTGTATTTATTTAAACAAAAGTAGGTCAAAGTAGCCCTGAACGCAAAAACAAAGGTGCTGTTCACATGGGCTGATGTACAACACCACAAGCATTCATTTCTAAACCTGGATTTTAAATATCAGAAAGAAATAAGCCTCCGTATACTTTCTGGGGCTGTAAACGAATGCTTGAGTGGCCAGTGCACTTGGGAAGCTGTTGGTTTCCCAAATCACTGCAGTACCAGACGCACATCCTTGCTGACACTCTTCCTTCTGCTATCCCATAGGAAAGTGTGCTGCCAAAAACAATCAGTTCAGTAGCTTTGGAACATGCCCAGTACTTATAATTTTGATGATAAAGTTCTGCCAGTAGCACCAAAACTTCAAAACAAATATAACATTTCATGTGATAAATCTCAGATGCAGTGGACTCCTCTGGTTCTATCATTCCTAGATAATTGTACATTATGTTGGCTTCAAATGTGAGCATGACCTTATGACAGTCTCCTCAAATGTCTTTGTCACTTTCAGGACTGAGAGGGGCGTCAGACCTCTAGGCCATTTTTTTTAGTTCCTTTTTATTCTTTCTTTCTATTTAACTGTCACATTTTACACATAGCCTTTCCTTTCAGTTCCATACTAAGAGTCTTGACATTTCTCCCCTGGATCACTCTGTGGTTTCCTGTAAAAATGATACAAAAGTTAGACTATCACATTTGAAAAATGAGCAAGCATAGATCATCCTTCTAGGTTCCATTTCACTTCATATTTGGTTCCTGTTTTCAGCTGCTACTTCTCCCTGTCCCTTTCATTGGGCTGCTGAAGCTCTACATCTGCAACTCAGCTGTACCAACTGCCTACGTCAATGAACATTCAAACCATAGTGTCAAGCTGACCAACAACATTTTAGCCCACCAGCAAATGAGGTCTAGAATTAGTCTCTCTCTGCTATACATTTCACACTTGAGTTTCCTGGAAGATCTCTAAGTATCTGCAGATCCACTCATTTGCCATCTGTCCCAAACCACTGTGACATTAATGTGGTCATCATTCTATGCATGGCACTCCAATACGCTCCTACCCTCCTATCCCAGTGGCCTTGCCATAAACTCCAAATTACTTGGCAGGGCTCTGACATCCAGCCTGGCTCTTGCCTGTCCTTTCCTCTGGGGGTCTGGACATTGTCCATTGTACCTCTAGCTACTTCACAGACCCAAGTTATAAATAGACTGATTGCATGGGTGCATGGCACAGTGATCTGTCTCTCATCGATTCCAGCTATACTGATCGTTCTTATATGTAAGGTAAGGAAAGTTGCTGTAATCAAGCCCAATTTAAAGACAACCTTGCATGCTATACACTGGACCACTGGCCACCCATGGCAGTAATGGGCTTATAACTGACCCAATTCTCCAATCCCACATTCTCTTGCTAAGCCCCTTCAGCAGTATCCAGCCTAATTCTGAGATCCTATCATACATTACCCCCAAGCCCTTCAGAAACAGCAATATGAGATGAAGCCTTTAGCTTCAAAATGGGGCATGACGCATCTTGCAAAACAAATAAAAAATACTTACAATGTGTGATTCCCATTCCTGCTTCTTTAGGCACTGCAGACAGAAAGGCTTTGGTTCCCATGGGAGTAATACTTTCACTGTGGGACTCAAGTATGATTCTAGTGAATTGCAAGTTGAGAAAATTACGTGTATATTTTGGGTCTTTCCTGGTATTAGATAATTAGTGAAAATGAATAAGTCAGGATCTTGCCTAATCCTGACTGACTGTGGGAAGTCGATGGGATGTAAGGTGATTGTAACTTAACAGGGATATGAGAATGACATGGATGAAACCAGAGGGGACCTTTCAACACCTGTAGTATAAAAACAGAAACAAAAAATTATGGCCAGTCACAGTAACCCCACACAGGTGCTACCACCAGGGGTTAGATCCTTCAGGAATGAAAGTTCCTAAGTAGCCAAAGAAATGTTAAATGAGTAGTAGAGAAGGAAATCACATCTATGACCTAGAGTCATAAATGTCTACTTATATTCTTTTCCTTGCTATGTCAGACTTACATTTATTTATTTTAACTAGCTCTTCTTTAGTTGAAGAGCTAGTTAAAATAAATAACACAACTAAATTGCATTGGTGACAATTTTCAGTTTAGTCCATAGGCTACAGAATATGGACACATGATAATGAGAGATGCACAGGGAGGCTGGGCATCTCCAAGAGATGCTGAACTGGGAGCTCCATATATCAATTGATGAGGTTCTGGGACTCTTCATTTTGGGGAGGAGGTGACTGTGCTTGGGTTGTCAAGGGTTATTTTTATTATGATAGTCGTGAACCAATTTTGCACATAAAAGTACATACACAAAGGATTTCCAAAGGGGTGGACTATATAAAGAGTCATCATATTTTTTGGCTTCTACAAATTCAAACCTACTTCATATGTTTGGTAAATTCTCCACTGTAAGTCTTTGGAAGATGCAGGGCCTGCCTTTTACTATAGATGCTCAGAGAATTCACCTTGGACTTTGAATTGAGAGCTAGGGACACATAAAAGTGGGCACTAGGGCAGTGGCAAAAAGACTTAATACTGCCCAGGTCGGACAACTGTTGGAGGCATGAGCTGCCACACTGAGCATCCAGCACAAGTTTCGTGAAGTATTTTTGAATGTGTTTTGGGCTGCCTCGGAGCCCAGTTCTCCAGTTTTCTTTGTGATTATGTAAATTACCCTATTAGCTTTTCGTAAGCTTATGTTCTGCTTAAATCAGACAGAGTCAATTTCTGTTGAGACACCAAAAGATCTATCTTGTCATTCTCGAGTCCAAGCAGGACTCTTCACTCTTTGAAGTCATAGCCATGGGTTATTTTTTCCATGCCTTACTTAGAGAATGAGTATCTATTTTCTGTTTCTTGTGGCTTTTAACATCGCCAATGATCTAATTGTCATTCTGTTTCTCCAATTCCTGGCCCCAAATAATTATTTCCCTGTGATTATATTTTGATTGGAAAAGATTCATAAGATAGAGTAACACTGCAATTATATGCCTTGCCAGAGTTTTGAATTTGTTTTCTTTGTGTATGACAGATGTTGGGCATCTTTTATGTAAAGAACTATCCTGTTCCAAACACATGCGGAATATTATGAAACATACATCAGCTGTAGAAAATGTAATAGTGACATCTCTTAAAGAAATTAAGCAAGTAAAATACAATACAATTTTAAGAGCAGGTCTAAAACAGGACTAATACAATATCAAATTTAACTTTGCAGCTGGGTGCGGTGACATCTGCCTGTAATCCTAGCACTCTGGGAGGCCAAGGTGGGAGGATCGCTTGAACTCAGGAGTTCAAGACCAGTCTGGGCAGGAGTGAGACCCTATCTCTACCAAAAATAGAACAATTTCTATTTTTAATTTTCTATTCTGAAAATAGAAAAATTATCTAGGTGTTGTGGCACGCGCCTGTAGTCTCAGCTACTTAGGAGGCTGAGGCAGGAGGATCTCTTGAGCTCAGAGTATGCGGTAAAAGTGAGCTATTAGGACACCACTGCACTCTACCCAGGGAGGCAGAGCAAAACTCTGTCTCAAAAACAAAACAAAACAAAAATACTTAACTTTGCATCAATAAGTGGGATGTGAATATCAATACTTACATGGAGATTTTAAAGCTTTTTGTATATGTGGTGACAAATAGGGGTATAAGTTAAAAGACTACAAGTCAGCATGCAATGGGGATGAGCACATAACATAAAAAAGTAGATTTTCTGGATAAATGAAGATGACCCCTTCATTATCAACACACTTTCAATTCTTTGATGAAAAAAAGTTTCTCAAAAATATATTATACAACTTTTATGCCTTTCTAATAAGATTACATGATACACAATGTAAACTTTTCTTTACGACAATAATTCTTTTCGTAAACATCAATTGTTGAACCATATTAAAGGGCTATTAAGCTATAGGAAACTGTTTGCTGCAAGCTGTTGAACTTTTGCTTTACTTTAATGCCTTAAATTTGTCATAAAATCCAAAACCCTTACATGCCCTATAGGCCACTCATGACGGAGTCCTTGCTTCATCTCCAGCCTCCACCCAAAGCCGCCCTTTTCCTGTGCTCCAGACAGTTTCTCTAAGCCTTTTCCCAGCCCAGCGACCTCCCACCCTGCTCCTTTACTGAAATCCTCTTCCTCACGGGTCTTACCTGGCAACTTCTGCTGGTCCTTCAGGTCTCACCTGAAATGTTACCATTCCTTACACCAGCGCCAAGCATGGTACATGTAGTAGACTTTCAGTAAGTGTTCTTTGAATCAATTAATCCATATATATCAAAAACGTAGATTTCATATACATTCTGGAATAAGAGTACAATAAGGCTCTTTTTGGCAACAGTATTTAAATCTAAATATTTCTAAACATCAAAATGAATACCTATGGAACAGATTTAGTGGGAAAAGTATAAAGTAAATAGTAAAATGGCTAAGAATGAACAAAACAGTGGATATGCAGACATCCAGTCCCCTTTCTGTCTGCTCTCACCGCAGCACACTGATAACCCACTCTGCAGAACCAGCCAGAGGAGAGGAAACAAACAGGCAGCTCTGCTTCTTAATCAGGTGCTTTAATGGAGTCTGTGGATGTCAGAGATCCACACTGTCCCCATCTCTCATTCTATGGAATTTTTTCATGATTTTTACTCTAACACAAAGATAAAATGTATAGTACTAGAAGAGTTTAGTATTGAGGGTATAATAGAGGGATGCTATGGCAAAGTTCGGAGGTTTTTATAGTATAATATGTTAAGAGTTGAGAAAACTAGGTGTGGAGATTATGAGACTAACTTCTAGTCTCAATTCTTCTAACTTGCTAGGTGAATTCTATGATCAATGTCCATTTCCTCAAAAATCATTTCGTAATGCACCTGTACATGGGAGGCACAGGGCTAGGAACTGTGCACTTGTTTGTGCGTAGGGATGGAAGTCAGATACTGTGGGAGAAATCGTGTACGTGTGTATATATTAATATGAAACTGAATGTTCCCTTAAGTAGTTAATAGACATTATGGAAAACTTGAAGCTTTCACAGAAAAAGTAGGCCCATAAACAAAAGCCAAATTGTGTGGTCCAGACTCCTAGTGCAGTAGGAGTTCAAAGAAGGGAGAAATGAATGTGGGCTGGGGTTTCTGAGGGATCTCTCATGTGGGAGAGGGAGCCCAAGAGCATGTTTAATGTTGTTGCAAAGGATTGAAGATACTCATGTAACCCTTTGCTAAAACATAAACCCTCTCTTCCCAGGAGCATAAACTCTTTCAATTATGCAGCTTCTGGAAACATACAAGTATTCCTGAAAGAGAAAGACACTTGTCTAGCCCGCCAATTCAGTGGGATCAAGGGTAGGGGTGAATGAGCTACAGATGTCAGAGCAGCGCCTCTTCCTGAGCATCCTTCCTGGAGAGAAAGGGAATGGAACTGGCCCTCAGAGAGGGACTGAGTCTCGGTGGGCAGCAAAAGGGAGTGAGTGGACATGGGGAAGTTAGTGCCATACATGTGCACTGACTGACAGTCTGGAGTATTATACCTGTTAAGTTTTATATGTACTCGGGCCTCTTTTATAGACTTTCTTTTATATTCCATTCGTCTCATAATCTATTCAAGCACCAATACCAAAAATTTTAATTGCAGAGACTATATAGTATGTATATCTTAATACTTAATTGAGCTAATTGATCCTTATGACTATTTTGTGTATTTTTAGCTATTGTTTTCTAGTTCCATAAAAACAAAGCAAAACAAAACAAACAAAAAAACACTTGTTGGTAGTTTTATTAGGGTTGTGTTAAATTTATAAATTAACTTAGTGAGAATTGATAGTTTTAGAATGTTAAGTCATTATACCTAAAATGAAGGATCTTTCTATTTGTTGAACTCTACTTTCATGCCTTTCAGAGACAGAGTAGACATAGGACTGGGAGTCAGGAAATATAATGCCAACTCTGCTCCCATTATGCTTCTCTGGCAAACTGTGTATCATCTCTGAGCTTCAGCATTATTATGTGAAAGGAGGTTTAAGCAAGATGACCTCTCAGTCACATATCAAATATCTTTTGATAATGTGCTCTGTGCTAGAACTGAGATGAATCTTGCTCTCATGGAGACAACAGTCTAATGCAGAAACATATTTAAAACAAATCATTAGAGGTGTATAAAGTTCTGAAAGGGAGGAAATACATACAACATAAAACAAAAGGTCTTAAAACATGAATCAAAGAGATCTGAGTATTAGAAGATCAGGGAACGCTACCCTAAGGGAGCCACAATAAATATGAGACCTAAATATAGGGTAGAGGTTAGCTGATAGAGAGACTAGATGGAGCAAGAGCATTCCAGGAAAAGACATTGGATGTGGAGGATCTGAGGGAGAATATTCCTTGGCATCTCCAAGGAATTAGATGAAATCTAGGAGGCAAGGATCAGTGAGAAAGCTCTCAGGCTAGTAGTGCAAGATTGCATGGTGAGGTGGGAAGCCAAGCACACTGGTGAATGCTATCTCAAGAAGGTTAAAGTCTTCCAAATCTATGATTTTGTTTAAAAGGTATTTAGATATGGATGTTTGACTTTAAAAAGGAATCCAGATTTCATAGTCCATTATAATATGGCTCAGTATTTGAGTGTCTGGCTCATGGTAGTAACTCAGAAATACTTGTTGAATGTCAAATAGATTCATTATTTTGCAGTATGCCAACCTAAGAACTATATCTGATAAATCTTGCTACATCACAGAGGGCCTGGAAGTCATCATAAAATTACCATCCTTTGCATCAGGGGCTGACACGAGCAAATCTTAATGCTGGCAGAGAAATCCATCAACAGTGACAGAAAGGGAAGTGGCTCTCAGAATAGAATGCCCCATGCCTACAAAATCATTAAAAGCTATAGCCGACCAAGCTCCAAAGTAAACATAGAATTGGTCTTTTAGCTGGGAGACTGACAACACCAATCTAATATCCCCTGTCTGTCAATTAAAGATGTAGATTACTTCATGGGAAGTTATATTATGGTTTCCAAAACTTGTCTGGAACAGTAAATTCCACTCTCTTTGGGGGTTTTGTCATCTTGATCATAAGAGAAAGGCATATGTCTACAAGAAGGGTCAACAAGAAATTCATACTCCTATAAAATAGGGACAAAGTAGGTCAATAGCATTAAATCAGCCAAGGCTAAGACAATTGGCCTTTATGGCCTTTTAGTAAGAGCCTGTGTCTGGATTCTTATCTTCTGCAGAGGCCAATAAGACTGCTAACCTAATCTGCTGTTGTGTCCCAGCAGGGTAAAATCTTAGCACAAACCCAATCACAATGTCTGCGTACTCACAGAAAACCAGTGGCTGTGTGCTGAGTCAGAAGGAGGGACGAGAGCAGGAACCTGACACTTCTGAAAACCAGGCTTGCTGGATGTGCTTTGTATTGTTAACTAACATGGTGGAGTGTTGAGGGCACCTAAGAAACCTAATAACATGGTGTAGAATAGTCCATCCCAGGGGTCATGGTGGGGGCTTATACTTGGGTGATGGGAGAAAGAAACATATCTCCTCCTGGCACATTTTCCCTACACTATATATACAATAAGAACAGAGTTGCTGTGGGTCAGACTAGCGCCACATAACCCCTGCATAGCATACTCTGGGACAGGTTGCCTTAATTCTTTCCGCCCATAGATTCAAAGGCAATTTTACCAAACACTAACTCTGAATCAAAGTCCAAGTTTTTTAGCATATAAATAAATCTCTTCAGAATATGGTTCAAACTTCCCTTCTCAGTGCTTATTTTCCACCATCTTTTAGCTCAGCTACGTACACTTCCCCAGTCCTATTCCTCAGGGCCTCTATTTAAATGGTGTGGGATGCCCTTCCCCCATCTGGACATGGCCAAACTAATTTCCAAAATCCAGAACAAAAGCAACTCTTTTGCAAAACCTTTCCCAGTGCCCAACCCCTCACTTCCTCAGCTTCTGCAATTCCTTCACTCTCTTCATTCTGCCCTAATTGTGCTAAGAATATTTTCATTTATTTTATTATGTAGATACTGGGCTGTCATTATGTCATTTAACTATCACAAAATTATCTTTACTATATGAAAGAGAAAAAATAAAGCAAAGAGAAGTTAAAAGTTTGATCCAAGGTAAATTTCTTACATTGGTAGCATAGGACATAGCAGATAAGTATAGTTTGGAAAATATATAACTTTTAAATGAAATATTTTTAATAAATGAAAGACTGATAACACAAGGCAGCCAGGGTGGTTTGGGTATTTTAACCTACTCCAGAAGCAAGCAGCATGATAAATATGCCTCGGTAGAGTGTAGCTCGCACATCCATTTATTTCCCAAGTATAACATAATTTGTACGTTTATAGGATTTCTGATTTTCTAAACAAAGCAAGAAGCTTGTAAAAGAAGGAGACATGAAGGGTATGCCTAAGTGGTTTTATTATTTAGAAAAACAAGTGATACAGCCATGATGAATTTGACCTCCATGAAGCCAAGGCTAACATTTCTCGACATTTTTTTCTCCTCATCTTTGAAGCCCCTGAAAAGGCAGTCTTTCTAGAACATGGACAAAGGTCATTTCTCTGATGTCAACATGCATTTTCTATAAACACAAAGAACTAATTACTGGGCTGAAGGAAAATCATCTGGAGAAAACTGGCAACATCGCTGATATGCTGTGGGAGGAACTGCAACGTCAGCTCCATAGACTTCCCTGACAGAACTCAACACTAATTAGCCCAGGAAAGAGTAGAGGTTGATAGGGTGAAGCAAAGTTTTGGCCCAGAAAGCCAGGGGAATTTCTAAAAATACACAAGAAAAATTCACTCTGAAGTCCTCGTTTCCTACTGCCCCTCCCTCCCTGGTCTTGGATTCTTCTCCCAGGGCCAGCCTGGCATCTAAGATTGGATTTCCCTGAAAACAGAAGTCATGGCAGGGACTCACTCAGAAAGTCCCACCCCTGATGTGGGTGGGCTAAGCTGAGAGCAGTTACCTAGAACAACGGGGGTAAATGATGAAGACAACAGAAGAGGAAAGACAGAGTCCTAATCTGAAGCCTCAATCACTAAATGTGGAGGATATCTACCTCCTGGTGGAGGCAATTGGAGACTTCATGACTACCCAGCTGCTCCAGATGTGTAGAACCATCTGCCCCTCTTCTCAAACCACAGCAGTAACAAGTGGTGGGGCTAATTCTTTCTGTCTCATCTGGTTCCGTCACATAAACATGGCTGCATCCAACTGGCAAAGGGAAACCTTCCTTCTAGCTGAGCATGTTGGACACTTTGGGAATTCTCTGGTCTATCTTAAACACCAAAAACTGTTTTCTTTTCCTAAGAAGAAATTATACATAAGAGGGTTTTGCAAGCCTTGTCCTTCATGTTGCTACCCTGGGTAGGGTACAGGCTGAGGGAGGGCAGCACAGCTGACATTTGGTGACCAGCCCTGCCATACTGGAAAGACATCCTTATTCCACAGCCCAGCCTTCATAGGTTTACCTTCCTTAGAAAAGTCCTCAAATGGGGTTGTGGGGAAAAGGAAGTGCTGTCAGGGTTCCTCATGAAGTTCCACCTATTTCCTGCTGCTCATCATTTGTTTATAGTACTAGTCTACCTGGGGCCTGTATGTTTCTATTATAATCAATACCTTTTTCTGTTCTAAAAAGAACAAGAACCATTCTATTCTCTCTGATTTTTATGAGATCTCTATGACCCACTCCACAGCAGCTCTCTTTGCTAAAAATGGTCTAACTGATCCCATCCAGGATTTCTGAGCAATTTCCCATGAGCCTCTGGAATGCCACTAAATTAGGGGTGAAAACAATGGTGACTTACCTCTCCCTCAAGGCTATGACTCTTAGGTATATAGCTGATTGTGTGAAGCATGTTGCTTCAGAGAGAACCTTTAGGAATTTTTATCCAAGCTCACTTGTTCCATCTATGTCTTGCAAAATAAAAGCTTGGGAGATAAGCATAAGTAAGCCAAAATTAGAATGTGTTGGACTCCCCTACAAAACTATCTTCTGTTGAGCTGCTGTGCAGGTAAAAACTGCTTAGATGTTTTACTCTGCATCTTGGAGACACAGAAAGCAAAGTGGAGTATACTTGACTGTGAACACTTTGAATGGCATAATTTCTTTATGTCTCCAATGCCAAGTACTTGGACTGGCACATAAAAGACAATCAATGTTGGTTAGAGTCTGAGTCTGTTCAGAAGAAAGATAAAAGAGGAAGCATAAAAGACTATGTTTTAGAAAGACTATAAGCTGAAAACTGAATTAGTTTCAGAATACAAGTGCTGTTTTAAATGGTATTATATATAAGAACAGTTTTGAAAGAGCTGTGACAGGCCTAGATAATGCGGCAGTATAGATTATTAACCCAGCCTATCCATCAAAAGGGTTTAATTACAGAAGAGCCTGGGAATTACAATGAGTGGCTTACTGAGTGTCTGAGCAGTGATCATGAAAATGAAAGAACTCATGAAGTTAGTAATGACCAAAAAACTTCCACTTGAGAGTTAAACAACCAACATGTATAATGAGAAATCTAAGACCTCTGGACATTTGAAGACTGTGATATCAAGAGGAATTTCCACAAAAGAGCATTTTTAAAGCAAATGGCATGTTAAACTGAAGCCCAAGCATTCTCATGAAATTACAATAGCATAAGAAGGACTGATATGTCATATGTGAGTGTAAATGTAGAGTTATAATATTTTTAAATATTTTGAACTACTGAACTAAACCTGTTGCCTATTTGTCCTAAGCCTTTTTCTCTTAGATTCAGCATTACTCAAGTAAACTCTAACTTTTCCTCCTTGGAGTTGATTTGGCTTTGATAAAGTTTTTAAGTATTACAAATAATAGATTAGAAATACATCTTTAAATCCTAGTAGACACAATTTATGTTTAGAGACGTTTTCTTAGACTTGTAAGCATGAAATTCCCCCAACCAGACAGTTTCTAAAACCATTTAATCAAAGAAAGCAAAAGATCACACACTCAGGAACAATTTTCACCAATTTTTCATCTAAGTCCATTTCAAAGCCATTTTAAAACTGCTCTAGAAAGGCTAGGCTAACCCATAAAACTCTGCACAAACACAAGCCAAACCATAGTCATAAATAACAGACTGCCATCAGATAAACTGAAGTGTACCATAGAGTGAAATGACAAGACTCACTGATAAGAGTCTCAAATTTGGTCTTATCTCAGTTCCCAAGAAATCTTTTGACAGGATGAATGGAAAGTTCTTATTTCTGACTCCAAGAAGAATAGGACCACAAGAAATTATGTCAGGAATAGAGCACGAAGACTCTTTGAAAACTCGTGAGTAATCTATAAGTTTATCCTTTTCCTCATTTCATTCAAAGAGAACTACATCTCATTTTACAAGACCGCTAGAAACATTTACAGGAAACACTTTTGGCTTTTTTTTTTTAAAGAAAAGTAACCATGAGAGCAAATGTGGCTCGTTGCAATTGTATGCAAATGATATTTGATATATACTCAAAGCCACCATAGAGACATTTATCAGCAAAAAATATGTCTCGCATTTCAACCCAAATTCCATTTATCTTCTAAATCTCCTAGGAGTTCTGTGGAAATGATTCTCATTAACAAAATTTGACAGGAAAAGGGAGATTACATATGGCAAATGAGCTGCAGTGTGTTCTCAAGGTTGCTGAGTAAATCACTGGCGAAAATATATCTAAGACTCTTGATTCTCAAATCAAATTCTTTGACCATTAGAACTTGAATTAACAGACCCCAAAATGAATTCAAATCCTAATTATTAAAAAGTTGAAAGCCTTGTAGAGAAATGAATATGGTTTCCTAACAATTAACTTCATAGGTTTTGATGGTTCTAAAACTATAATTTCTTCAAAGCTAAATATAAAGTCATTATTAATTTAGAGAACAGAGTACTTTATAAAGGTCACTGTCCTACCACTCTTTCCAATAGGAATCTGCACAGCTAAGAACGGTTGTGTTTCTTAGCTATGTACTCAGGTATGAGTGTGTATATTTTTAACATTCTAATAAATAAATAATAGGTCAGGGAGTTAGACTCAGCAGCATCACAGAGAGTTCAATAGGCATTCTGTTTTCTTTCCAACACCTGCCACCATGTATCCCCCAAACACCAGTGGAAATGATGGGTAAATTCACATTTGGACTCTGAAGATAATCCTTGAAGCCAAGGATAAATTTCAAATTTCATCAGCTACTGAAAAGCAGATAGATACACTTCCATTATAGATTGGGCTCTGCTAGCTAGCTACTTAAATGTTAGCACAGGATGTTCTTTTGTTAGACAACAATCCCAATGCTTGTTTGTTTTCATAAAAATAAATGATTAGTTTTGTGTCATCCAAATAAAGTGTTATTCAACCCATGTGCTTAAATACCATGGAATAGACACTTCATGAGGAAGCTGGATAGATGAGTTCAGAACAGGACTGAAAGACCATTAGCTGGTGAAAGTGTTCCTCAAACCATGTTCATTGGAAATGCAAATGAGAATTTGTGGATACAACACTTATCCAGCCTTTGTATAGTTCTGGAATCTATGAATGAATATCATTGTCATGGATGTGGCTTGGAAAAGATCATTGGCAGGCAGGCTAAGCTGAAAGCAGACATCCAGAACAGTGAGGGTAAATAAAACACCCAAAGATAGAATCATATTTGTTTGAACTCTTCCAAGCATTTGTCAGTCACCAAAGTCACTCTTTGTTGCAGCCCAGATCCCTCATCTTCACCATTTCTTCTCCTGATGCTGTTTGCTTGGTGTTTTTTTTTTAATATATTTTTTTCTGAGCTATTGCAAAACTCCTTGTTTCTTCCTTTCATTCTACCATTCTATACATTGTCTGTGGCCAGATCGCTCTTCCTACAACCTTTTCACTAATGTCATTCTCCTGCTCCAAATGGTCACTGTGTCTGTTCTCCATAAAAAATTTTATCCACTAATAATTCTGTCTGAAGAAAGCAAAGCCAAAGGGAATTTATTATTATTGTTGTGGCTGTTGTTTAAGTTTCGAGTTTTCTTTCTTCTTGTTCTGCTTCTCCAAGATGCCCCCTAAGTTGCGAGAGGTAATGCCTATTCTCCAGGGATCTTAATTCAACCCTCTTCCTCTCTATTCTCACCTTTTATTAATATTTTATCATTCCACACCCTACATTTTCTCTTTATCCTTAGTCTTCAAATGCAGAAATATCCCAAAGCTTGTCAGTGGGGAGAAATGTTCCACATTCTGCTTTCTCCAAGTACCATATAGTTTTCATTTCCTGTTCATTTCTTTCATTGCCACAAGTGGTCTAAAATCTTCAGTTTCATGTCTCCTTTTCTTATCTCTTGTTCACTCAAAAGATTCTCTTATTCAGTAAGATAAAAATGGCTTTTAAATAATGAGTAAGAAGTTAGCTGCTTTCAAGAAAAGAACGCTAATACATTGTTGGTAGAACTGCAAATTAGTACAACCTCTATGGAAAATTGTGTAGGGATTCATCAAAGAAATAAATGTAGACTTACCATTTGACCCAGCAATCCCACTACTGGGTATCTACCCAAAGGAAAAGAAGTCACTTTATCTAAAAGACACCTGCACTTAAATATTTATTGCAGCACAATTCATAATCACAAAGATGGGGAATCAAACTAAGTGTCCATCAATTCATGAGTAGATGAAGAAAATGTGGAATATATACGCCATGGAGTACTACTCAGCCATAAAATTGAATAAAATAATGTCTTTTGAGGCAACTTAGATGGAACTGGAGACCATTATCCTAAGTGAAGTATCTCAGGAATGGAAAAACAAACATGACATGTACTTTCCAATAACTAGGAGCTAATCAATGGGCACACACAGGCACAAAGAGATGTAAAGGTCATTGGAAATCAAGAAGGAAGAAAGGAGGAGGAGGGGAGGGGTAAAAATTACCTATCAGGTACAATGAACACTATTCAGGTAATGGGCATACTAAAAGCACTGACAACCATTATGAGAGGTATTCATGTAATTAAAGTATTTATACCCCCTTAATATTTTGAAATAAAAAAAGAAATGAGCTGCTTTCAGAAGAAATATGTGCTGTGGTGAAAGCATATTGAAACTGAATATTTAGAAATGATTATATAATCATATGTGAAATCATCATATGATTTTGGTGCCAAAAACAGTATTTATATATACCACTTATGCACATTTTTTACATCTGCACTCTAAAAATAATTGGATATATAATTTTAAAGTTTTCCAAATAAATGTATTGAGTTCATTTGTTTTATGTAAATGAATATATATGGAATATATATATGAAATACCACTTAGAGTACAAGAACAATGTGTTGACAATTTTGTTAACATGTTGACATTGGGGACAAAGTAAACTTACAAACTGAATTTTAACAAAGAACTTTGTAACTGGTAGATAGGTAGATTGGATTGAAAAATCAGGATGATAATTTATTATGTGTCATTAATTAATAATATGATTCTTCATACCATTATGATATATATTTTTGATCAGAACACCACTAAAACAAAATATTAAATTAAAGGAACCCAGGGCCAGGCTTTGTAATTACTCTATTACTATGTGATTTGTAAATGTAAACCAAAATTTAAAAGCTTTTCATTATGCTAATGTCATTTGTAATCAAGACTGTCAGCATAAGAGAAAACATGCAACCAAAGATGAAATAAAAACCCTCCACTCTTACATTTGAATTGAAAATAACAGCATGTATTTACAATTCAATCTTTTCTTTCATACACACGCACACACACACACACACACACACAAACACACACACACACATATAGCTTTTCCCAATAAAAAGGCCTACAAGAAGTAATAGTCCAGTTGCAATAAACACCCTTAGTGCACGGCCTGTGATTTCTAAATACAATTACCCACTAAGAAGAATTAAGGAACCTTGGAAGAAGTCTACACATAAGCCTGGAACAGAATATATACAAGAAAAGCCTGAGACATCTTGTTGCGACAATCATAAGGAAGATATCAAAGACAAATGAGTTTGCTTAAGAAGATATAGGAGGCAAAGGAGAGGCTCTTTTCACTGACAGTGTGATAATTTGAGCACCAAATATAATAATAGTAACTGAAAGAGACTGAAACATAAAATATATAAAAATCCATTAATTTTAACTCCACTATAACAGTAAAATATCAAAAATTAAAACTTCAATTTTCTGGAAAATTGACAAAGGGAACTTGTCAAGTATTTGTTTGATTTTTCTTATATAAACTGTATTTTAGGGTAACTAGTAGTTGAGAAGCGAAGATTGTTTTTATAGAAGACTTCTAATTAGTAAATTCAGAGGCGGGATAGAGTATTTTTTTAATTACCATTTTAAAATCCCTGATAAAATAATGTATCTAAGCAATGAACATCAATAGACACTAAATCATTAGGTAAAATATTTCTTTGTAGCAGATGAATAGGGCATACAACACATGAACCCACTGATAAATCTTAAAATCACTAAAAGGTAGTTAACTCAAAGTGTGCCTTCTGGTGTATTCCAATAACAGAAGACACAACTTTTAGAGCTAACTACTAGCTTATAGCAAATAAGGAGGGCAGAAGAACAAATGAAGCAAAACCATAAAGAAGCAATCGTCCTAATTCAAATGAAATATTCTATAGGACAAATGATCTGGTTTGCCTTCACAAAATGAATCTGTGAAGAAGAAAAAACAAAAGGAGGAGGAGAAGAAGAAAGCTTTTATAAATTAAAAGAGACTTAAAAGACACAATAGCTAAATAATGTATGCATCTTGCTTGGATCTTGGTTTGGACATACCTACTCTAAAAAACATTTTTGAGGCCATTGGAGAAATTTGAATATTGACTAGTATGAGATATTAAGGAACTAATGCTAATTTTAGGTGTGATATGGCATTGTGATTATATTAAAAATTAGTAATAAGTGAAAGATGTATGTTGAAATATTTGCAGTTGAAATAATGTGATGTCTAGAGGTTGCTCTAAAATATTCTCATCCCTCTACAAAAAATTGGGGGGATAGATAAATAAATGAGGTTAACAAAATGTCATTAATATTTTAAAGTTTGGTGATGGTCACATGGAACTTGATTATAGTAGCACCTCTATTTTATTTTATTTTTTGGCTTCAGAATATTATGAGGGTATTTATATTGCCCTTTCCCTGCCCAAGTCAGAGCTGCAAGAGTGTCCATCCCCCAGACAGTGTGCACCGCACCCATTAGGTGTGAATATCCTGGGCAGGTACCCAAAGGAAAAAAAGACATCTGCACCTCTATTTTTTTCTTACATTTGAAAAATTCCCTTATAAAAATTTAAACTTTATGCTTTTACTCAAATTATTAATATTATTATTACTATTAGTATTCCAGTGAGACCAAAATATTTGCTTTAGTATTATAAAAATATTATTTAAATTGTTTATTTCTTCTTTAACTCAAATTTTTGTATGTTATTTAATCATAAGTAGGATACAAATGTAAATAATTTAAATTAAATAAATACATTTGGTGCAGGATCAACATCTTTTTGTTACCATATGAAATATTAATAACAGAAGTCTGGAGACCACTTCTTTAAAAATGCAGTATTTTATGCAGATCTCTATCCTATTTCTCTAAACATTCCTTCTTTACTGCTTCCCTGATTTCTCTTGCTCTTCTGCCTCATAATTCTGGCCATTGCCTTGCTCTCTGCTTCTCTCTCTGCCTTTTTCTATGTTGTTTAATGTAGTGGTGCATTCACTCTCTTTTTCTCTCTGTCTCTCTCTGCTTCTTTTTACCTCTCATCCTCCATTCTCTTGACATGATAATCTCTTTGCAGCTACTCCCAATTGCTATGTTTGGTCTGTTTCTTGTTATATCCTGGGATCCAAGTTCCAACCTGTACCTTCAATGGTACAGCCTTCAGGAATTCAAACCCCATATGTGCAAGAATGTGTCCTGACATCAACTGATACATGAGCTAGCTGGCTTTTACCATTAGATTATTGTAATCGTAAGGGCGAATGGGAAGTACAGGTGACAGCATTGTCCTGTTACTACTTGAACAGCCCCTTAACGGAGCATTTGTATTCCATCATGATACGTCAATATGCACAAGAATGTGAAGAGCATCACTTACCTTCCCCTGCCTGTTCCTTATGTGCCCATTTTCGCTGGCTCCCTGGATGGTCAGCCCTGATTCTATTTTTCTTAGTTTTAAATATTCCCTTAATTTACTCAGTGCCTTTTGCTTAGGAACCTGAATAAGAAATTCACTAAGGATCTATTAATATGAGTATTTGGGCACTGCAATATAAACAGTAAGTCAAAACAACAATTTGATATTATAGGAAGTATGAATTCCAAAATTATAATTTCAGTGTATTTTCTCTGTTATGTGGGATAGACTTTGATTTCCTCATGTAAGTTAATTTAGCCATGTTAGCTAGATGTATGAACTTTTAAAAAGATGAATATGTATAATTTAAAATACACTGGAGGTGCTTGAACATAAATAATTAGAACCTTGAATAAATTTTATGATATTTTATGTCCCTTTCAAAAATTAGTAGAACAATTTGGGTTTAGTACTTAGGTTTTCTCGATTTAGAATATAAGTGAGGACCACCTTAGCATTGAGCTTCTGACTGAGGATAAGTAGAACAAATAAAAGTATTTTTCCCAAAAGATATACTTGTAAAATTCCAGAAGAAATTTGACCAATAAAAATTATAAAAAACAAAGTTCATTCCGTCCTGCCAAAACTTAAAAGTCACAGTTTCTAGGGCTGAGTTCATTTTCTTAACAAAGATCAGAATTTCTCTTTCACAAGGTGATATATTTTTTATTTACAGTTTGATCTTTTAAAACACTTCTACATTAAAATATCAGGATCTAATTGGACTTCCTGTTAAATTAGGAGCATTATTCACAGTTTCATCACTGTTCTTATAACACTTCTTAAGATTCAGTGATTCTCAGGTTTTTATACAGCTAAATTTAGCTTTCCATTCATTGGGTTAAGGAATTCTCCAGACTATGGGGGTCTATGAGTTTTGCTAATGTCTAAGCACTTGCTCCCATTGGCATGACCTACTACAAGGAACCAATGGCACATTGGAGAATGTGTACCATTCAATTTAAGGTTCATGGGTCACCAAGGACAAAAATCACATTCTCATGACCTTCTGACTTTAGGGAATGAAGCCATATTTGCCACACTGGTCGCATGTCTGGCCTTATGATACACAGCTTCCTTTCTGTGTTAAGATTAGGTTATAGGCTTAAATATTAGTATCAATTAGAGATGTTCCCCTGGATCTTGGAAAGGATGTGGTAAGTGATATGTATAAAAGGAAGATGCAAAGTTTGATTCTTCTAGTCAAAATTATAGTATGGCATGCAGACTCTCTTACCAATAAAATTGAATGAATTACTTATGAAAATAGTATAGTGAAAAATGGATATCCTCCTCTACAGAGTTCAGCACAATATTCTATTAGTAAATAATAGTACACAAACAATGGATATAATTTTATCTTTAAGAGTTTAAAGAGCTAAGGAGATAATAGTAACATAAAAATCTCTGCCCTTTCACATAAACATTGACTTAGGCGTCTGTACTCAACCCAAACAGAATCTATCTTATGGCTGGCAAGTCACTAGACTCCATCCTATTCAAAAAGAAAAAAGAAAGTCAAGTAAAAGGAAGTTTTTAAGAGATAAATTTCCAGGGCTGAAATTTGAATAGCTCTGGACAATAGAAAACTCTTATTTAGACTTTAGCCATTTGGCACGTAGCCTTTCAAATGCATTTTCTCTTTTCTCATGGCATGCTTAGCCAGCTATCAAGCTGAACTGTTTTAAGGATATTTATCTTGCCTCCCAGCACCATGGCTCCTTATCTAATTTCTGCTTCTCTGTATATCAACGTCCTGAGGCTTTGTCATTAGACTTGTTCTCCTCCAAGCAAAGCCAATCGCTATCTGCTAGCCATTTAGTTAACACATTATATGCACATAATAAGATGTTGTTCACTGTACATAGATGCATAATGCTAAAAAAATAGCATTATCGTAATATCTTCCAGTTTAGCTATTTTAAGGCTGCTGTACTCCCATATTACAAAGCCATGCTATTTATACAATCATGCATATGGAAGACTCATCCCTCCTGTGAGATTTCAGCCCAGTGTGCACAGAAGACAAAATTACAGGCCCCAAACTTGAATATGCACTCATCCTGGCTTGCTTATCTTCCTTGAATGCAAGCCAAGTTTATTAATAATTTTTAAGTCGAAAAGAAAGCAAAACAATTTTAATTTGATAAAAGAGTACAAGAAAACAACATACACAAGAAAAATAGCCAATCTCAACCCAGAAGGCGAGCTTCCTTGGCCAAAGCAGCTGGGAAAGGGAAGAAAGGCCTGGTGTGCTAACCCTGGCTGGGCCACGGCTGACATGTGTGACCAGCTGTGTTCCTTAGCTGTTCCTCATTATCCACAAAGGCACGATGGAACACAGTGAAACTGCAGCTTGAGGAAAGGATATCCTCTAAAATTATCCTAAAGCATTCTGTAAGGAAATGAAGAAAATGCCTTTACTTGACCTTCTGGATTATAGGAAGAATTATTTTTTCCAAATGCATTTGGTATACCGTCCTTCTCTAAGAGCTTTAAGCCACTGGAGTAATTGACAAGGTTTGAAAAGTAGCCTGACAATGGCAGAAGTATCAATGTTTTCACTCTCTATTGCTCCAGAAAGGGCAAGACAGAGGGATTATGAGTAATATTATCCCAGTTAACCAAGGCAGCGAGCAAGCAGTCTGCAGAGTGCTTGCTTTACATTTATTTTGCCAAAGGACTTCAGAGGGAATGACTGGTCTTTAAGGTGTGCCTTTGGCTGAGATGCAAGGGACAAGGAGGTGGGAGAGCTATCTTGTCCCGACAGGAAAACAGGGAAGGGTACAGAGCATTCTGATTTTAGAATTTGGATATGACCTAATCCCTATCTTCCAGACCATGGGGCTTCACTGCTAAAAGGAAGGTGAAAATCTCCACCCCATGGCACTTTAACAAGATAAAATGTATTAAGTTTAACTGAAAGGACACACAGGAAAAGGTGCCAGCCATGACATGCCCCAAGGCATGGTGGCCATGACCGGTAGGTGGATCCTGCCTTCCACTGCCACCTTCTTGCCATTGGCACAGTCACCCACCACCCATTCCCGCCCCATTCCCCACCCCTGGATTTACACCCATCAGAGGCTGTGTTGTGACAGTGAGGACACAGATCTCTAGTCCAGGACCTATACATTCCTAGGGTTTCCTAGTTTAGGGCACTTTCATGGCTTGTGAAACACAGAAAGGCTGCCACTCAAGAGGGCAAGAGATCCCTATTTCACTGCTCAGGGTGCTAGAAGCAAAATCACTCTTGCAATTTCCAGCAAGGAGGAGGTGGAAGTCTGCCCTGCCCCATTGGCTCTACTTGAGGAAGCAGGGAAGTCTAATCCCAGTTGGCCTGCCTTTGTAATGCTGTTCCATATCAGAAGTTGTTATGTTGTTGTGACTTTTTTTTTTCCTTTTGCTGAGACATTTTTCGAGTAAGTTTTTAGACTGAGAACCAGTTGTCTTTTCTCTGGTTCCATAGATCAACTTATTCCAGTCAAGGGCAAGATAAACAAGCCATTATAGGGTATCAAAATAACAGAATACAATGTGTGTGTGAGAGAGAGAAACTGCATCATTGTACCCCATTAATTATATTTTGCCATGCTTCATTAATAATGCAAATCCTCTTTGTTCCATTTCCTTAATTTCTTGCAGGATAAGAAATGGAGCCAAATAAAGATATCATTTAGATCAGTGGATCACAACCTTGAGTGCACATTAAAGTCACCTGGAAGCGTTTAAAAATCCCAAAGTCAGGCCACACCCCAGGCCAACTAAATTACAATCCCCAGAGTGTAGGGATGCAGCATCAGCAATCTTCAAAGCTGGCCAGGTGGTTCCAATGTGCGGCCAAGATGGAGAACCACTGCCTTAGGCACTCAGAGTCCTCTGCTATGTTTCTCACTCAAAACCCAATAAATAGGACTTTAAAACAAAAAAATTCATGAGCCCTTCTATGCTTGACTTAATGTATAACAAATTTATTCAGCTCATTTTAAACAAAAACAATGCTTTAAATATGTATTATAATACACATTTTCCAAATAAAGTTTATAATTCACATAGAACTGACAATAATGGCAACTGTGATACCAACAAGAGATTTCTTAATTTATTTCCAAGTAACTACTGTTACTTATATTTTGTTTTGTTTAATAGGACTGCATTTCTCCTTTACATCTATTCTGTGGATGGAAAACAATGTGTTTTCCCTTTAACTTTATTCTTCAAATGACATCTATGGTTTCAGTGTGTCACACTGCTTTTTTAAATTGAAATAACCCCTGCATTAAATAAGTATAGATGAAGCTTCAAATTAAATAAACAAGAAATAGCATTTTTTTTCATTCAAATGGACAAAAATTTCAAAAGGTTGATAGCTTTCAAAGGTGGTGAGAGTATTTGAAATTTGGAATTCTCAAATACTGTAGATGAGATTATAAATTTCTACAACCTCTTGAGAACATAGTCTGTCAGAAATGTGCAACCCTTTGAATTCTGTCCTGATGCTGGCAATCTAGCCGAGAAATAAAAGCACCAGTACATACAGATACATGTGAAAAGACCTTTATTGCAGCGATGCATATAATTAGGAAAACTGGAAGGAAACTAAATGTTTGTCAATCAGCAAATGATTTAATAAAGGAAAAGGTTTTACTTTACTTGTTCTTTAGTGAAATTGAGTGAAAATTATATATTATTATTAATATATATTAATAATAATATTATATATTATACTATAATTCAAATAACAATGTACTTTGTTAATAGGAAGGGAAAATACTCTGAAGAAGACTATTAAACAAGATGTTTCTCTCCCTGTTCCTTGCTTGGCTGGCTCAAGTGAGTTCCATCAGGGATTTCTTTACATACAAATCTCACGTGGAGATGAGTTTCTTATTATTTATGTGTGTACGTTGTACTCCCTACACATACACACACACACACACATTTCCTATAAAGTATCAAAAAATAATTTTTATTTCACTGCACACAATCTAGTTAATTGGGCATATCTTATTTGACTATAATCAATTTGCAGAGGAGGTTTCAAAACACAGGTAGAAGACTGTCAGTTCTCACTGTTGATAAGCAGAGGGAAATCATTAAGATAAAGGGAGCTGTGAGCCAGTGTTAGGAACAACAGGATTTCAGGCTATCAAAAATTGCATACCAGGTAAAAATGTGCTGGCTCCGTTGAAATCTGAAACAGACCATGAAGAGTCAAATTAGTATATTTGAATTCCATTGTAAATATTTTCCTTCCTGCTTAGTTATATGTTATTTTTCAGGGTAAATGTATGGATTAAACATGTATTATCCTCAGTGACACATCATGTGCTGGGATTCATTTGGGGCAGAAGTGTGGCCAGAGAATGGGTACTGTTCTGCTTCCATAAAGATTGACTAGAACAAAGAGAAAGAGAAAACAGAGATTCACATTCACTTGGTGCCATTTGTGACTTGGAATGACTCATGTTTGCCTGGCCCCTGAGCAGTCACCCGTTGAACTCCAGGCTCAGCAATGAGGCCCTAATATGGCCATTGGGGAGTTCCAGTGTGGGTCATGCAGAGGTCAGCAGACTCAAAAACCACACTTTGTTTCCCTGGCCACCTCTTAAAAATATTCTGGAAATGTCTATCTAGTAAGTTCATTCTGATACCTTCTAAAAACAATTAAATGACCATTAAAAGCAGGCTGGCCACATACATTTTGTTAGTTCAATGTTGCACTTGCACTTCAAAAAAAAAAAAAATAGAACTTCCTTATACAGAAAGGTCAGCAAGATACATTGTATATTGAAAAAGTAAATACAAAACTGTGTACAACGAGGTATCTTTATGTAAAAAGAGAAGACATATTACTATATTTTATTGTATGTGTATAAAATATTTCTGGACACACACACAAAAGGAACAACTCCATTTGCCTCAAAAGATGAACTGTCTGTAACAGACGTACATGAGGAGTGAAAACACTAGGCTCATAGGCTGATTATTAGATTTCTAAAAAGGAAGATTAATATGCTACCAGTTCTATCATGGAGAAAGGCAGGAACTCATTTCCACACTAAGACACCTAGTCTCTAATTGGCCCATTTTTTCCTCTTAACAAACTGGAATGCTGATTCTCAATCTTTGCAATAATGAAGTTACCATTTCTTGGCTCTGCAGACCTGTGAGGTCACTGAGCACACACCCCATGGAGGGCAACAGAGCACTGCAACTGTTCCATACAACTCAGACATATGACTGCTTCCTAAGGTACCCAGGGAAAGGGTTTGCAGACACTCTTAGGAACGCCTTCTAGATCTCAGAACTTTGCCTGTATTGGCTGGAAAGTTGCCCAGTGCAACCAAAGCTCATTCTTCTTGCGTTCCTAGGAGATCATGGAAAATAATTGATTGACAATAACTTCTGAATTGGTGTCACAACCAATTCAAGTGTGAAAAAAAATTAATCAGCTCATTATTTCATCAATCCAGTAATCCCCCACAATATTTGACAATTTTTTCCTGATTTGCTTTCTTGCTTTTTCCTGATTTGTTTTCTTACTTGGGAATTTGTTTTTCAATAGCCTGTCAGTTCTCCTAAGTATCATTCTGTTGTTTGAGACTGTGTTTAGACTACACTCAACATTGACTTAGTCTAGACAATTAAGCCAAAAAAATTTTTTTGCTGAGTTTTAGTTAAACAAATATATAGAATTTGTTATTATTATTATATTTATTATTATATAAACCAAATAGTTGAATCACAATGATTCAGTATTCATTGCTTCTAATTTCAAGTTATTTAACTTTTCTTAGTAGTCATAATAATGAAAATGCCTTGAGGTTTTTGAGTTAAATATTTTATAGAAACGATGATGATAGGACAGTATGTAGCTACTTGGTCTTACTATTTTTGCAGTAGTTCTTCTCATTTTTTCTCATGATATTTTACCTAAACTTTCTGCCAGTCTCAAGCAGCGTAACTTTCTGAGTTGCATCTTAAGAAGAAAGGAGTGCTTTATAATTGAATACCATCTCCTAATCAAGTGTGGGAAAAATGTTTCAAGAAATAGAACTAAAGCATTAGAAGAGATATCATGGGTTATGTATCCAACTTATTATCCAATGAAAGATTCCCTTCCAATATCCCCGTGAAGGCCACTGAACAGTTCTCTCATGGGAGCTGGAAGTGTCTAGTCCTAGAGGCAATGTCTTGGTTTAAAATTTGAATTTATTGAAAGCAAGTAATTTTGCCCTTATTTTTTCTGACTATTTTAGATTTTGCTTCATAGATCAAACACATATACATTGTCCTTTCCAGGTTAAAGATTATTTTTTTTTTTTGCCAAAAAATAAGAAAATAAAACTTGAGTCATTCTGCCATTTCTTCCTTCCTCTGTCATTATAGCACCCATTCTCAGCCATGGACACTTGCCAAACTTTCATATTTTTCTTTGTTGGGTGCTTTTCTTTCCATTATTTGATTATGTATCTTTATTCATCTGAGTTTGTCAGAAAGCCCCTCATGGAGATGCAATGATTTTATTCATATTTATTGGGTACCTATTATGAGCTAGACATTCTCTTATCCTATTTAGATAAATTCTTTCTCCTCCATTGTGATGGTTTATAGTTATATACACAGAATTTGGTTTTCAATAGCATGTTAGTTAGTTCTCCTAGGTATTATTCTACTTTGGGGCTTATACAACAATGCCCATTTTTAAAAATGATTTTCAAAAATCTAGCAGTCAGCTTTCCTATAATTATTGTTATAAATTTTAAGATGGCCAGGCCATTTTCTTCAGATTTCTGTCCCTTCCATTTCATTAGCTAGTTCTTCTTTGATGGTCCAGATTAACCCAGAATAATAATTCCATCCCATTGCTTCTGCAAATTTTGCTGAAAGGAAGTTGTAGATGGAACAAATCAAGATTGTATCAGATGCTCTGATCTGAAAACAATGAGTGAATCTGTCAGTGTCTTATCCAGAAACAAATAGCACACTCAACGTGGGTGATTCAGGAGGTTTTAGTGAAAAGGCTTACTAAAGGTATGGATAGTGTCTTGGGCAAAAGAGAGTTAGAGATGGAGACTTTCTTGTAGGAAATTTCTTGAGAAGTGCCCATGACATCAACACCTGCAAGGTAAGGGAAGCAGTAATGAGCAGAGGTAGGAGCTGCACCCTGCTGCAATCACAACAGAGGCTTGGGGCCATCCCACAGGGAGCTCTGGAGCTGGCGGGGCCCTTCAAATTTGTGCCTTTTTAGGCAAGAGATCAGATCTTTCCACCCACCCTCAAACAGGCCAGTCACTGTATGCTTGTTGCCCCCCAGCACTAAGGCTGAGAGGTCTTTCTTCATCTAAAGGCACTTCCCTCTGCAGCTGGTGGAGTGAGTCCCTGAGCTGGTGTGGACTCTAGTTGGCACACACACCATCCTTACTGGCAAGATGGTGCAGCTCCTCAGAGTGAGCAGCAGTGATGGGCCATTACCACCTCAAGGCCTGCAGACACAAGGGACCCAGAGTGGCTGCTGAAACCTGATGAGGTCTGTAGCAGCAGGAGAGCCCCCTACAGGAGCTGATGCTGGAGGTGGACGGACACAGCCCTACCAGCCAGTAGCCTGGCAGGGGGGTAAGTGAGGCAATAAATACCACAACTTCTCTCCTCTCTCTCCCTCTAATTTCCTGTCACAATTCCCTTTTAGGCCAATCCTAAAAGATAGCCAGGGACAAGGAGGCATGTTTTTAGATGACAGCCTCCTGGAGCACAGAGCAGGATGGAGCAGATCTAGAGAGGCAGGTTTGAAATATCCAGAACATTCAAACTCCTGGCCGACATTCCAGTTGCGCAAAGTCTCCCATCACTTCTATGTTCATTGAAGAGCAGAGTCATTTTACTTTTCCAGTTTTCTTTAACTTAAGACTCCTAAGACTTCTTTCAAGTACTATCTATCAAGCAAGCATAAAGGTTCAATCTACATTAATTTGCTTGTGAATTTTTCTAATGAGTGATAAAATAGATAAAAAATAACCGTAGCATGGATTTACTTTCCCTAGTTTAAATCTCTAAAATGTACTTGAAATGATCAGTTATTTACCATCACAAAATTACTAAAATTTGCTAGTAATAAAATGTATAAACAATTACTCTAAATATTCTATTCTGCTGAATGCTACAGGGTAGAAGAAATACATTTTAAAAAAAGAAACAAATAGAAGCAAATAGAGATAGAAGGTGTTCTCTATGGGGTCATTTCAGTCATTCAGAAGTGCCATGGCACCACCTGCAGGGCCATAGGAAACCTCTGGAAGAGTTCGGGAAATAGAAAATGTAATATATGCCTTTGTCCAGGCTTCAAGAGCTAATAATAATAACACCAATACAAATCTTATCAAGGAAGAGCATTTCAGAAAGAGGCACTTTTAAAAAAAATTTATTTAATTAGCACCTACATAGTATCCACTATAGTTTCTAACAAATTCTAAAGTATATGCAGAGAGGTCTAAGCATAGACTTTGGGATCAGACTAGCTGGATTTGAATCATGGCTCTCTCACTTTACTAACTGTAAGGGCCACAGTTAGGAAACCTCTCTGTGCCTCAGGTTTTTTGGTCTATAATGGAGATGATAATGGTCCTATCACATAGAGTAGTGAAGAGAATTAAATGAAACAACACATGTAGAGTGATGAAATAATGCCTGGCACAATGCAAGTGCTTAATAAATATCGTCCATTATTATTACTACGATTAGTAACTAATTTACTCAACAACAAGGACATTGTGTTTGGTGTTGAGAATGCAATCTCTGTCTTTTGAGTTCCAGACCCATGTAGACAACTACCTACTGGAAACATCCAGATGAATTTCTCACATGCATCTTATATGTGATATTTTCAATGATGAATTCTTGTGTTTAGTTATTCAACAAATTTGCTACTCCTCTATCCTCCTGTTTTTCAGGAAATAAGATCTCTGCTTACACAGTTCCTCACTCAGAATCTGAGAGGCCTCTGTGACTCTCCCTCCTCCTAGCCTATACACACAATCTGTCATAAGTCCTGCTGAGTCTTTCTGCAAAACACATTTCAAACATTTCTACTTCTCTCCGTTTATACTGCTGACTCCTTGGTGGGCCACCATTATCTTTCCCTGAGGTTACTGCAATAACCTCCTAACTGCTGCCCCTCCTACCTGCTGAGGATGATTACACTGAACAGTAATTGCCTATTTACCATCTTCCCATGTTCTCTCCTCCCTACTGGATTCATCATTATTTGAAGACAGAGATTGCATTCTCAGCACCAAAGATAATGTCCTCATTATCGAATAGATTAATGACTAATCATAAGAATAATAATGGACAATATTTATTAAGCATTTGCATTGTGCCAGGCATTATCTCAGCACTCTACTCCAAACCATTTTCAAAAGAAAAGTCAGAACCATTTTTTAATGTATTTGTTATACATTAACATTAATTTTTATTTTTAATGTATTTATTTTTCTCCTTTTCTTAAAATATATTTTACTGGTTTCCCATTGCATGCAAGCCCCACATGAACTGCATCAGTCCCCACTGGGGCCTCATCTCACACCATCTCTCCTCCAATCCCCATGCTCCAGGCTTCTGCTCTAGTTCTTCCAGTGCACCATTCCCGAACCCTTTCATAAGCCCAAAATGTTCTCTCTCCCCACCATTCTCCACCTGGTTAATTCCCATTCATTCTTTATGTCTCGATTTACATGTCAGAGATATCATCTTTAACCTTCCACCCATCTACTCCTACATAGCATCCTGTCTTTTTGCTTCCCAGCTCTTGTCACAATTTATAATTTGTGTGAACAGTTGATTATTTCTATCACCCCACTAGACACTAAGCTCCAAGAAAACAGAGAATCTTTTCATCACAATGACCCAAGCACCTATTACTGTGCCTGCACATAGCTGTCATCAATAGACATATTTTAAATGATAAACATAAGAAAACCATAAAAAATTAAAATAAATGAAATAACATAGTATATAAATGAATAGCACCTAACTCAACTTTGAGGAACTGGAGAAAAACTACCTGGAGGAAAATAAAAATTTCTATAGGAAAATAAAAATTAAGCTTCAGGAGTTCTAACCTTGGACACACGTTGGCTGACCTGGGAAGATTTCAATAAATTTTGAGCTCAGGACATCAGATTTAATTGGCGAGAGACCCAGCACCTTGAGTGACAAAATCAGAATTGAAAACCATTGAGTTTAATAAAGATTAGGTAAAAGGAGAATTAAGGGTATTTGGGAATGGACTTTGCTAAGGCGTGGAGACAAAAGAGGGCATGATGTGTCAATAAAATAGCAAAATGTTCCCATGTTATGGCTGAATCATACATTACAATAGAGGAAGTGGTGGGAAATCTGGCTGAAGGGCTAAACAAAGGTAGACTTTGAAGTGTGTCATTTTCAGTAACCCTGCTAAAATTGGACAACATCCTAAGGGAGGGGAATGGTCAGAATTGCATCCCTGTTTTAGATTCAGAATGAATTACTATAAAGTGAAGATGAGGGAATGGACCCAGAGACAGGAACCTGAGGTTGTAATCTAGACAACATCACATGTGCTCCCCAGAAAAGATTTTTCAGGCAAGGTTATTCCTAGGTCCTGTATAAACATATGCAATACACCAGCATCTGGTTTTGGTATTGTGTTTTTAATAATTTAATTTAAGATATCATGTCCTTGAAGAGATTCCTTATGTACTTCTTAAATCTATTGGTACATAGAAGAAAGCAAAAACAATATGCTTGCCATTCACTTGGCGATCTCAAAGATTTTTATAATTACAGTGGAATTTACATTTTTAGACAGCGTTCTAGATTTCAAATGTATCATATAATCTTGTTTTAGTCATTGACATTAAAGAAGATCTTGTGTTCATAAGTGATCCGAGGAGCCCTTTTATTGAATCAGTTTAAATAAAGACTCTTTCTCCCTGGGAAACTAACACAAAATCATATGTCCCATTAGAAAAATGGATAGTAATTTGATCTTCACAGAAAGTGGATGTTTTGTGCCATTGAGAGCCAAAATACTCAGAGGCACAGACTGAAAAGGAAAAGGCAAATTAAGACATTAAAAGGAAAAAGTAAAGTATGTTTTTGAGGGGAAACTTAGTAAGGAAGACCTTACTACTTTATTGTATTTCTTTAAGTTATATTTGTGTTGCAATTTTACTTTTCCTTTCAACAGAATAGAAATGAGAAGTGAATTAAAGCATGACAGAAAAAATGCAGTGACTTTTTCTACTTTAATAGGAAGAGCGTGGTTAGCTGGCTATTGCCAATGAGTTGCATAATGTTTATGCCATGCAAAGTTTTTCCACTAAAACAATTACATTTTATTCAGGGTCCCCATACATGATTAATTTTGGTGTGGCAGAGCAATGGTCTGCTCTTCATGGGCCGTACTGCATTATAAACAAACATTACTTAAGCCCCTATCGTGGACATAGCACAATAGGAATGGAGAAGGGAGTGACTCTGCCCTTGTTTTCATGGGTCTTGAATTCCATGGGAAGAGACAGCATCTACTCATCAAAGGGTAAATAAAAATGAAGGGAGCTCAAGCTGAGTGTGAGAGAAACAGCAGAGATAATAAGAACATGAGATTGTTTGAGTGGGAAGTGAGAAAGAATGTCTGGAAAACTGGAGGATTAGTGGATGACAAGAAGGATAAGGAGCGGAGGTATCGTGGTGCTTATGTAGAATAAATAATGGTTACAGAATTTTTTAAAGCAAAGTCAAAAAGATACGGTAGAGAATCTGAGGAAAGCATAAGTTATAGAAGGCCCTCTACACCAACCTGAGAAATTTCAAACTTGTCCCATAGCCTGGATGGGAGTCACAGAATCACCTGAACTAGGGTATAACATGTAAATCAATGTTTTTCAAGACATCTACATAAAACAGGTAAAGAATAGAGTACAATTTAAAGGAAACTGGTAGGTTATATGATGCAAAATAATCGTTGTAGTAATTCAGATTCAAGATCCCTCCATCATGGGCTGGATTTGTCACTAGAGGCCTTATGTTGGTGGGATTCGTACATTAAAAATGGAGTTGTAACTCAGTATTTTCTCTCCTTTTCTGTGAATAAAGAAGGTGCCTCAGAGAGCTAGCCATTTGAGCAAATACACTCAAGGATATTTTAAAGCAATGATTTTCCCAATTTTAATGTAGATATGGATTGCCTGGGGTTCTTGTTAAAATGCAGATTCTAATTCACTGGTTGGGTCCAGCATAGGATTCTGCTCTCTCACAAATTTCCAGGTAATTTAAGTCAAGTGATGGGGTTGGTAAGTGATTTGAGCTACTCATCCATGGATTATACTCAGAAGAGAAAGGTGCTAGCTCATGCCTCCACATGTGAGACTGACTAACATGACTATGAACATTCTTCCTTGTTTGTTACTCAACCAGCATAGTCATTAAAGATAGCCAAAATGAATTGATTGGCCACCCTTTAGTCATCTTGGTCCAATAGATACAATTATTAAGTAAAGAGAGGGATCTCCAGGATAGTTTTATGAACACCACACATAAAACATGCTGTCTCTCTCTCTTTCTCTCTCTCTCTCTCTCTCTCTCTCTCTCTCTCTCTCTCTCTCTCTCTCTCACACACACACACACACACACACACACATACACAAATGCTAACATAAAATCTATATTCTACTCAATATGGCCTTAGGATGAATGAAGAGTAGTCCAGCAAGTGAATTTAGTTTGAATCCTTATACTACCAATTTGTAAAATTCATTCATAAAATATTACATCTCTAGTATTTACATCCATCAATATCTTACCTGTTGTGATGATTAATTTTATGTGTCAACTTGGCTGAACCATGGTGTCCAGATATTTGGTCAAACATTATTCTGGATATTTCTACAAGGGTGTATTTGGATAAGAATAACATTTACATTGGTACACTTTGAGTAAAGAAGATTGCCCTCACTAATGTGAATGGGCCTCGTCCAGGCAACTTATGGCCTGAATAGAACAAAATGCTGAGCTCCTCCAAGCAACAAGGAATTCTGCTAGCAGACAGTCTTTGGACTTGAACTGCAGCATTGGTTGTTCCTTGGTCTCCAGCCTGCCACCCTGAATATTCTGAACTTCATAATGGTAGGAGCCAATTACTTAAAGTAAATCTCTCTATATACACACATCTAATTGGTTCCATTTCTCTGGAAAACCCAAACAAATACACCCGCCTATGGAAAACTGGGCTTTGCTATATGGATCTTTGTACACTTCTAGCCACCAAAGGATGGGATTCTTAATTTCTTCTCTTAGGTTTAGCCATTAAACATACCCCAGAGTCAGTCTTTCAATGCAGGGATAATGAAGAAGCTTAAAATCAGGGTTGACTGACCAGGGTTCACAACATAATCCACTGGATTGGATCTTGGGTGCCTGGGACCTAGACTATTGGATAGTTCCTAGTTGACCAATTCCCTGCCAAGAAGGCCAACGCTCTTAGCAGAAATGAAGTCCCTCCCCATAGGAGCCAGGCTAACGGGACTGAAAGAATTATCTCCCCATCGATCACCATTACTTCAAGAATGGTAGCCACTTTCACCACCCTTTCAGGATTAATTTTTTGGAGCTGGCCTTTGTGAGAGGTGGAAGGTGCGGGTCCTGTGTTCCTCTTTCCCTCAACCCGCTTATTCTCAGGGATGGGAAGTGCCCATGCCCGTGCAGGGTGTAAAGCGCGGATCCCCTCATAGACTGAAACAGGATCGTGCTTTTCACCCTCTTCTTCAGACTGATTCCATGGCTCAGCTCGGAAGGGAAAACGATTCCGGCAGACGAATCCATGCTTGGGCATGGTCACCTGGGTTTTTCCGAGCAGTGGCTACCCAGTGTTGAGAAAATCATTATTTTAAGTGTTTTTTCACCATCCTCGAGGACACCAGGCATTTCACCAGCATTTGTAGAGGTGCGGTTTCATGAGCTCACAGCCTCAGGTGATTCTTGCAGAGATTTCTATGGGGAGGCCTAGTTAAGAGGAGTTTTCCCAGAAGTCGGTCCTAGAGCCTTTTAAAATAACCATTCTTTAAAGAATCATCTCCCCGTCCATCACCCTTACTTCAAGAATGGTAGCCCCTTTCACCATCCTTTCAGGAATAATTTTTTGGAGCTGGCCTTTGTGAGAGGTGGAAAGTGCGGGTCCTGTGTTCCTCCTTCCCTCAGGCCGCTTATTCTCAGAGATGGGAAGTGCCCATGCAAGCAGGGTGAAAAGTGCAGATCCTGTTTCAGTCTATTTTCACTGCACTTTTCACCCTGTTCTTCTGATAGGTTTCTCTGCCTGCCTCGTTAGTATCTATTGTTTACTCTGTTCTTCGACTCATTTTCAACCTTTTACTAGAGCTACTCACACTTTGCTTGTCCTTTGTCTTCCTAGACTGAACTTCCAGATGTGAAACAATCTGAGATCAGTCACCCAATCTTGGCCTAATTTACATTTTCCAGCAGCCAGACTTTGTCAAACTCTCCAGGCCTCTCTTTCTGTTCTAGTCAGTCCACAGCTACCTAAACCCTACTTCTGGTGGAAAAACACATGGAATACCTCCTCTGGCCCCTGCCTATTCTCTAGCTTCTCTACCATCAATTATTTCACCTGCAATTCAAACCTACCCCACCCCCCAAATGCACCCCATGCTGCAGGCCCCCATGACTCTAACTCTTCCTTATACATCCTGGGTCCTTTCACTATCCTGTGCCTGTAAACATGCTATCCATTCTGCCTGACACAGACTTCATTCATTGCCTGACAATACCCTACTGAGCCAGTAAGAACCTGCTTAAATGTTACCATCTCTTCTAGGTAAGTCAGTTACTCCTTCCTTCTCTATAGCATGAACTCTGCAGTAGTGGTGTTGTCCATTTATACATTGTTTTCTCAGTGTTGACTCTTTCAAGGAGAGGAACTAATTCTTACTTATTTTTGTGCTAGACCCAAGGGGCTAGCACAGTACTTACCACATGAGGGAGCTTAATTCCCTCTTGGTTCAATTATTGATTAATAATTCTGGGCACTGTTCTACTTCTCTCTTCCATTTGAGCAAAGAATATCTTGTGTTCTATCAACAACCATCAACTTGGAATAGGTCATTGTGACATTAAATTAAGTTATTCTCCTTCCAGGTATGAATTTTAAGTATAAATTTGGCTGCACACCAGAACTCAACTGGATTAAACTGAAGAGGTCAAGGTTAAATACTTTATCATAAAACTTACCCCGAGTGCTGGAAATAGCAACAACTGGAAAGATCCAATAAGCTTATCCCTCATCTAAAACCTAAAGTTCTATAGTTCAAAGGATCAAAAATGATTAGAAATCCATAAAGTCCACATATACTGTACTGTTTAGCAATTCATGTTCTTTATTCTTGTCTATATTCAATGTCTTGCTCTCTCAACTAAATTTTAGGCTGCCAGTCAGAGAAAGCCTTACTTCTAAGTTTCAGTTTCAGAATCTTATGTGCTCAACAAGGACAGAAATCGTGGCATATGTGTCTTTTCTCCCTCCCACGGACCTTACAGAGGGGCCACTTACCACACATGAGGCCCTCCCTGATATTTGTTGATTGACTAACTCAAAAAGCCAAATCTGTACTAAGTTATATCACCATGAGAAATTATGATTCTCTCACTACATCTTTAATTTAAAAAATCTTCAAGTGTGGATTTTGTTGTTATTGAAAAGGTTGATCAAGGAAAAGTATGGATAAGATTTTGTAGTTCAGAGTGAATTGTCTGCTTTCCCAGAAAGCAGAGGCTCAACCAGAGACAGTAAACTTTATAACCTTGGTAGATAATATTTAGTCAGTTTCATCAGAAGAGGTTCTAGCTAGGTTAGGCACTTTATACTGAATGACCCTCATAATCAGCTTACTGGCAATTAGACTGGGGATTTTTTGTTTGTTTTTTTTTGTTTTTGTTTTTGGTTTTTGTTTTGTTTTTTTGTGACAGGGTCTCACTCTGTCTCCTGGGTTACAGTGCGGTGGCATCATCATAGCTCACTGCAACCTCAAAATCCTGGGCTCAAGAAATCCTCCAGCCTCAGCCTCCTGAGTAGCTGGGAGGCTACATGCCACCACAGGGACATGCCACCACACCTGGCTATTTTTTAATGGGGTCTCACTATGTTGCCCAGGCTGGTCTTGAACTCCTGGCCTCAAATGATCGTCCTGCCTCGGTCCCCCAGTGTGCTGGGATTATTAGCAAGAACAACTGTGCCCAGCAAGTTGGGGATTTTATGATTCCTCAAATCTTGAGAGTGTAGGCACTCAAGTCAACAGTGCCAACTAAGCCCAACTGTCTAGCCATACTAGTCCCAGGCATCAGACCTGTGAATGGAGAAACCATCTGAGCATAGCTACAGCCTTAGCTGACAACTGAAGGTGACCACGTGGGAGACCTCTAAGCAGAGAACCAGTCAATCCATAGAACCATAAGAGATAATGTCAAATTATTGTGTTAAGGCACTGTTTTGAGCTGGTTTGTTGTACAGCAGTAAATACCTAGAACACTGTAACCAGAGGGAAGTAGACTAATCCAGAAATAAAGCCTGACATAAGATTCCAAATCACTGCACACCTGGACACATGAGAGGCTGAAAATAGCTCTTTTTCCACCAAGACCTGGGTCTTTGGCCTTCCCAAAGAGAAATCATATTTGAAGATGCCTTTCATTTTGGCCTACCATTAGTTTGATTGTGTTTAATTTTACTGCTACTTGTCACTATGTGGTAATGAACTCTACCCATGCTATCATTTAGAGCAATGAAGCAGAACACACTGTCCCCTGAGACCGCAGAAAAACTATTAATGCAGGCGGTGAGTCAGAGCAATGGGAATCGTTGCCCCAGTTCTGACAGTGGCTGATCCAGCAGGTGGATTCTCCCCCTTGCTTTCCCTTTGGTAAACTGGCACAAGAAAATGACAGGGCCAGTGGCTTGATGGTGTGGCTGGGAGGTGAAGATTCCACACGCCCATGAGTCTGCAGAGTGTCACTTTGTCTCATAATCGCGCTCACCCGGCGGTGACATAGCAAGTCCGCCTTCCACGTTGTTGCCCAGAAGATTAACTCATTGCAGCAGGTACAGTTGTCAGTGATTAAAACTGAATTATGAATTATGCTAATAATCTTAATGGCAAGTAAATAGATACAATTAGAAACTCCAATGTCTGAGGAGGAGAAAATTTCATGTTTAGACATGGTTATGCTACAGATCTCATTAACTAGGCTAAAAGACAGAGGCTTGGGCTTTCCAGGTGACTATTGCCTCTGTTTTTGGTCACTCCAGGGTGCTGTCCCTGAGTCCCAATGTGATGTCCAACTGGAGATTGTGTGGCTCCTTCCCCATGGAATTGCCACAATCACTATGTTAAACAAGTTTTCTCATCCAAACCTGATGTCGTCATGTGTTTTCCTGTTTCTCTCTCCCCCCCTCCATGTGACCTCCTTGATCTAACTTCTGAATCCCCAAGTCTAAGTTCAAGGCCTGGCCCACATAGGTATTTAGTATAAGTTTATTAGAAATGAAGACTCTGGAATTGACACAAGATGAGTCAGATTAAATGAGCAGGTCGGGGAATACGTATTTCCTATAACTACACCTAGTGTGCTCCCATCTCTGAGGATCAATGTGGGTGACCTTTGAAAGCCAAGCAAGATCTCAGCCAGTCTGTGATTGCCCAGTCTTTCCCAGGGTATTTCATCCTCAGACTCAGTTTGGCCAAATCCTGAGCCAATGGGAACCAAGCCTGGTGATCTAGACCCCTCCTTTAGGTTCTAGAGTTAGTCTGGCTGCCACATTTTCCTAAAGATACACAGATTTTTCCTAAATTTGGGGTTTTCTCTTTTAGGAATGAAGACATTTTTCCAAAAACATTTTCCTAAGGAACCCCCAGTTTGAACACCTAAATGCAAGGCTTCCCTGACCAAATCATAAATGAGGAGGAAAGACTATATCTGCTCAGCCTCTCTGACCCCTCTGAGATAATTCTGAAGACCCACAAATAAATAAATAAATAATCTTGAACCACCCACCTAGTTTATTAAACCAGGAGTTGGGGGGAGGGGGGTTGTTTTGTTTGGTTTTTATGTGAGCTCCAGTTCTTATGACTGAGGTTTGGACTCAGTCCCTGACCCCACACCATTTGGTTAGGGCCAGAACCTCTGGCCCAGATCTTGCCAGAACTCCTATTCCATGCCTGAGTTCTTGGATCCTTAGAGCACCCAGCAGCTGTGCCAACCCAAGACCTGCAGCCCGAGAACCCACCTCACTGTGACTGTCATCATGGCACTGCCTCCTGCTGCCACGTCCTGCCCACCAGATCCAATTCCTTGAATGTTGACACCAGCATGGAGCAACCCTGATTTTGCCATATATCTTAGACACGGCACTTGTCACTCTCTGCATTGGTTCGCGATCTTAGTGGCTTAAAACAAAATACATCTATAATCTCACCATTACCACATGTCAGGAGCCTGATGTGGTTGCATTGCATCCTCTGCTCAGAGTCTCATAAGGTGGAAATCAAGATGTCAGCCAACTGCATCCTCACTTGGAGGAGCAACTAGGGATGGCTCTCCTCCCACACTCCCTCAGATTGTTGGAAGAATTAATTTCCTTGAAGCTGTAGGACTGAGGTTCCATTACCTTACTAGCTATTGGCAGAGGACCATTCTCAGCTACTATTAACAGAAGGCACTCTCAGGTTCTTGCTGCAGGGCCTCTCCATCGTAGGATTGAATCCTTCTCACGCTTCAGATCGCTCCCACTTCCTCTTCTGCTGCCAGTCAGAGAAAATTGTCTGCTTCTACAAGTCTCCTGTGATAAAATAAGGCCTACACAGGTAATCTCACTAACTTTAGGTCAACTAGTTGGTGCCGTTAATACACTGAAAAAAATCTCTTTTGCTGTGGAACATAGCATAGTCATGGGAGAAACAGGAGGAGGCAGGGGTCATGGGGCTGCCTGGGAATTCTGCCTGCCACACCCTCATAGAAATCCACAGATTTCCAAACTCTTTGTCTATATCAGTCAGGACAGGCTCATTGCTATAACAGATAAACTTCAAAACCTCTGTGGCCTCACACAATCCAAGTTTCCTTGTTTCTCACATCAGAGTCCTTCTAGGTCAGCAGGGGCTCTGCTCAACATTGCAATCTAGAAGCTCAGGTTCCTTCGGTCTAGTAACTCTGCTTTTTTGATTCTTCATAATACTTTTTTTTATTACAATATCCAAAAAAACAGGGTATGCAAGTTTAAGGGATCCCAAGACTCCTTCTTCAATTGTAGGAATGTGCCATCTCAAGACTGTATATTTTAACTATAAAGAAGTTCAAATGTACAGGAAAAAGAAAATGCAATTACTTCATAAACATTCTATGTGTTTCTTACTACCAATCACATATTCTTTTGTAAACCCTGAAAATTTCCCTGTAAAGCAAATAATATATATAGAGAGAGAGTGAGTGTGTGTATGTGTATGTGTGTGTGTGAGGTGTTGGTAGTGTCCCTTCCCCAAAGATCAGCTGTTTTTCTTAATCGTCTGTATTAGTGTCAATAAACATGTTTCTTTGAGAATTAAATACATAATCGTGAAATTCAAACAAGCCGAAGGACAAGAGGAAAAAGCACTATGTGGATGGCACATATGAGGGTAAAATGAGGACTCTCCAGTTTTCCATGGGATCTTTTCTATTCTGCTGGCAGATGAGGAAAGAGAGAGCATGGAAGATTTTGAAGAGATATACAGGCCAGGCCTGGAGGTGGCCTACCTGACTTCTACCCCCATCCTATTGGCTGTACTAGTCACATGGTTGTCACGAACTGCAAAACAGTCTGGGAAATGTAGGCAGAGTGCCAAGAAGAACAGGAAACCGATTGGTCCCCTCGCTGCCCATCTCCCTCTTTTCCACTAAGCTTCTTGTAGGGCCTATCCTGCTTCCTGGACTTCATAGAGGACAAATAATTAACTCACTTTGCTGCAAACTCCACCTCCCCCTAAAAAGTGGGTCATAACTAAAAATACAGAATTTAAAATCATGAGAGAGCCAAGATATCTATCTGTTGAATCTAATGCTATTTGTTTAATAATCTTAGGTTCCACGTTCAAGCATTTGTTGACCCAAAGCATACGAACTTCATTTTCATCACAAGCAGAAGTTTTACAATTAACATGCAATGATTAGAGTGTTGAGAATAAAAAAATTCGTGGTTTGGAAAGTGATGTGAGAAGAAAGGGACACGTGTGTGTGCATGCGTGCGAGCACACACACACACACACACACACACACACACGGTTTATGTAGTTAAGCCAGATCCATTCCTTTTCCTATTATCAAGATAATTCCTGTTCACTTTCAAAAATGCCTTCTGAAGTAATTTTTTTTTTTTCTCAGAGATCTTATGTGATTGAATTTTGTTCTGGGAGTTGCAAGAAAACAACTTGTTATTTTTGGAGAGTTGCAGTTCCTGTGCTTAGTCAAAAGGAACATGCATTCCAATTCTGAGCAAGATCTGAAGGTAGTTTTAAATCTCACCTTGAGAAGGAAAATTATTCTGCTCTTTACTGTTTTAAATGATGCTAGAGAAAACAAGTTTAAAAGATGCTGGAAGCCCTTGAAATGCCTGGGACTTGATACATCCAAAGTTGTAAACATCTTGAAGCCTTTACATTCACATTTCAAAGGATTAGTTAGGCTGCTGTTTATGTAAACATCACTTCCACATCAGTCTTTGATTGCTCACTTGTCCTATTTAATTTTACTGTTCAATGACTTGTTATAGAGAATTTTACATGAGTGTTTAACCAGTTGCCAAAGCCTTGATTGTCTTTCAAATCACACCCGGCTGGCATGAAGCAGTGTCTTGGAGGGTAGAAAGCCAAGGAGGCTTAGAACCACCTTCTGAGTCTCCTCAGTGGGATGAAAACGTGAGGTCAGAGATGCCAAGAGGAGCAAGCGGAATTCCTCCCTGGAATCAGGCAGAGACTTGTGGGCAGGGTGTTTTTTATTATCATTCAAAGGCTTCATCTGGGATTAAGGTAAAAAAAAAAAAAAAAATTCGAAGGAGACACTTCGGCCACACGTGGTTTATGCTCAGATTGCAGCAACACACTGCAATCCCTTCTCTACCTCTGATCTCTCAACACAGAAATTTGGGGAGACTATTTAGAAATAAAACTCTCAAAGGCGCTGTCTCCGTCAGTTATTCTCACCATCATTTTCTGTAAGTTCATTATAAAATTCTGTCCAATCTTTGCATCCAACCCACCCAGCCCATTAAGTATAGGACAACGGAGAAAATCAAAGCTGGAGCAGAACCTGACCCTTCTCAGACACACAGCAAACACAGTGCAATCTCTTAAACACTGATTTCCAAGAAAGGTAAAATACAATGGCTCATACGCCACTGAGAATGACTCATATGGAAAATTTTGGGGATATAGCATGTTTTTAATCTATGCTATTTTAATAACCCCAGTTTTGTTTAGAAATCATGATCTTCAGGTTGCCACAGTCTACAGATATACCTCTATTAAATAGGAAACAGCTAACAAGCCAGGAAATTATCCAGCTCTCCCCTTGCCATTTCTTTTTGAATACAGATAAGTCTACTTGAGACCCTCGGTGAAGACTATAAGGTTAATAACCAGTCAAGCTCCTGTTATCATGGCTGATGCTGAAGAAGCCACAGATGAAATATATTCCCTCGGATGTTCAGGATGTGCTGATCTAGATGCATTAGTTTTTATTTGGTTTACTTTATTTTTATAAGGCCATCCACCAAAATGATAAAAGGAAGAGACTTTGTCATGTGGCTTAATAGCATTGGCTATTTGTATATGATGAAAAAGTTGTTATTATCCAGCTGTTTAATCTTTACAGAAAAAGCATGTAGAGGACAAGGTCTACCAAAGTTCAGGGGCTTCAAAACAAGCTGACTGTCTAGGTCATAAATTGTCTATTGACCTTGCGTTGCTAAATGGCTTTTTAGTGCAGATCAACTCTCTTAATCCCAGGGTAATGCACTGTAAGTTACCAGCTCCAGGTTGCCACGAACTCTTTGGAGATAAGAAGTGCACTCCTACAGACATTAGAAGCCAAAAGAAAATTGCAATCACTGACTACTCTTGTGTGTGTGTCCCTTTCCACAGCAGAGTAACAATTTGATGTCAGTTTTCTTTCTTTCTAACCAAATGCCCTTCACTGCAACCCATCTTGTCTCCACCCCTCCCAGCCTTCTGTTTATGTTGCTTGCTTTGTCCATTTAGACACAGCAAGTCAACTGAGCCGCTCAACTGACACAGCAAGAGATGACAGTTGACACACATTAGTCTACTCTTAAACAAAGGACAAACACTAATTAAAATGACTGCAAAACACTGTAAAAATTTAACATGTTCGAAATGCTGAGTCCACTCAAAATAGTAAGGACCAAAAGAAGCTTCTGTCACCGGAGGGACAAGGCCCCAGGGAAGGCACTCTAATTCTTTACAATCATCAATAAGCTTCCATGTCCCTACTTACTTAGTTAACCACAAGGTGGAAAGCCAAAATTACATGTTTGTATAAATTATGTTTAGCATTTAAATAGACTTCAAAAGCCAACGCAAAAAGTAGAAGTAGGGCAAGAGTGTACTTTCCTAAGCTGCCACATACCTACTTGGGCTTCCCACAAACCTGCCCCTGAACACAAAAATTACAGTGCTGCCAACTCCAAGGAAGGGACCTATGCAGGCAGGGTGAGGAGGGGGAATCCAAGGTCAGTGTCCTCCACCTTAGGTCCTGAAATTGCCAAAAATCGAGGGGATTCTGATATGTCTTCTCCACATGCAAGATAAAAGACTAGGAAATGTACTTGAAGTCCACCACAAGCCAGATGATTCTTTGTGACCAAAGTGTAATCCACCAACCCCCTTCTCAAGCCCACAGCATGTAGATACACTTTCCCTCCAATGCAACCGGTCAATTCACTGACCTGCTCAAACCATCCCGTAATGATATGGAAACCTCAAAGCCTCAAAACACAGAAAGCTGATGATTTGTATCTTCAACTTTTCTACTGTTTGAGTCAAGGCCACGTAGACATAACACAGTTCCGTATACTTTAGTACTGGGCAATTCAAAGTATGGTCCATTGACTCTTGCCAGGCTGAACACTGTAACCAGTCTACTGAGAGATAAACACAGACAGCAAGTATTTAGGATCTATGACCACAATTGTCAGAATAATTTTATGTCTGTTTATTCTAATCATAAAAACTTGGGGCTTATATTTGATGTCTTTTATTTCATTTTTTAGTCATTCATTTTTTGTTATATTTTATAAAAGTATCAGTCCACATTGGATTGGAAAATTAAAAAGCAAATGTCCTTTGCCATTGTTAATTTGAAAATACCACTCTGGAAGATCCAGTTTTTCTCTTAGTCCTGTGCTTTTGATATGGGCCATTTCACCAAGTATTTCACTTCCCCAATTTATTTCACATATGTCTGTGTTTGATGTTAGTGAGTAGCTTATGACTTTGTTCCATGAATTTGTCCAGGTCCTCTGAGAAGCAGGCAGCAAGCAGGATTAGAAAGAAAGGAGGTTTATTGGGGTAATGCAAATAAAGGAAATGGGGAGGGGGAACGCTGGGGAGGGCTGAGAGAGCATCAAACTGCAATGCAGAGCTGACCCCTCTAAGGACAGAAGGACGGCAGGAAGGAAAGTAGGTCTTAGACTGCAGAGCATTTCTAAGACAGTTCATCAAGGCTGGCATGGAGTCCCCTTTGAGCCAAAGCCACCTGCAGTGGAGTCTTCTATCTCATAAAAATGGGCTTGTTTTGGTGCATTCCTGTCATGTTCAGTTGTTGGCTATGAACAGCCTTTGGAACCCTAGGCATAAATGTTGTGATGAGTTTTAAAGCAGAGCAGATGGGGCAGTTGTTCATTTATGTCCCCTGCAGCAAGAGCCCCCAGGGGCGCATTTTTGTGCCACCATACTCCTCCTAGTGCACTGAGGGAAAGTGACCTCCTTTTCATGCATAGGTGAGGAGCAGCACAGCAGGATTAATGCTTCTGCCCCCTCACCCTCTGGTCACTCACTCCTCTGAGCTGACCTAACTGGTGAGATCAAGGAAAGTGTGACACATGCCAGGCCGGGGTAACCACAGACAGGACCACAACATCATGAAAGGAAAAGTGGGTTGTTTCTGGGTTTACACAAAATTAGATTTCTATGGAACAGGACTCACTTGTCCTTTCAGCTAACTAGATAATTGTTGGCTGTGAAAACTCAACTCTATTCAATGGAGTACAAGAAATAACTTGATTCTACAATTCAGCTTTGCCAGGAAACTTCTTACTTTGAGAGTATTGGGGAACTTGCCTAATCCATAAATAAATCTAATTCTATTTTTTAATCTTTAGTTGCTATTTCTCCTTGAAGGGAGACCAAAAAAGAGAAAGGTGAATGATTAGTACCACTTAATTTCCAACGTATAGATGAATGTGAGCATATTTGCCCAAAGCATCTGTATTATCCTGATTAGAGTGCATGAGTCCTGCAATGTACTTCTGTGCTCCTTAGCACTTGAAACAATGATTGCATGTAGCAGTAGCTGCTAAACAAATATGAATAGTGACAGGCTTTGTCTCTGAAATAAAAGTGTCAACCAACACTCTATAAAGGACCATGTTTGCAGCTGAAGACACAATATCTGCAATCAAGGACTCCAGGACCTTTTAAAAAACAATAGAAATACTCATCTCTGGCTTCTTAGGAAAACAAGGGAAATGCTTTGGTAAGATGTTCTTTATAGAGGTCTTTTTATAAATGCAAATCTCTAGAAACTACTCAACCAGGAAACAAGGAGAAAGTTTCATTGGTAAGAATGGTCATTCCATTGTCAGATACCAGGAATAAATTCATTAAGAATTTATGAAGAGAGATAAAGCTACAGAGAGCTCAAGTGTTCCTATCACAATGAGGGCCTCCTGAGTGATCCTGATTTTCCTCACTGGTAAATTGGAAAGTTTTGCTCCAGCATCTTGTAGTCTGGAGGATGAGATGGTAGGTAGAGAAACATAAATGAGAATTCAGGCATTGACTCACCATGAAAAAACTCATATTAGTCTATTGTTGTTTCACCTCTGGATTAACTGTCTCCTTCTGAGAGTTATTAAATGGGAAAGAAAATCTGTTTGTGCCATTAAATATGTAGTAAACATATTGAATCTCAAGAACATAAGCCTGGAACACATTTTTTAAATGGTAGAAGCATCATGAATAGTGTATAAAAGTGTCAAACATAGGCCAAACATCATTTCCACCAACATTAAAGAGAATATCCAGGAAGCACTTTGAAAAGAGCTTTCAAAGTCATCAGTCTTCTTTGAAGAAAATTATCCTGGAAAATGGAGTGTAGCCAAAGCCATTTTTCCTGTTCTGCTTAGGAATGATGCAGTGTTTTGGGGAGGACAAATAGAATATTACTCAAATCAATGAAACATATATCATCGAAAAGTCTACATCTTTGTGTGGTTACAGGTCCAGCTGCATAAAAAGAAAAAGTACAGTTTCTTTTTTATCAGATCTCCTAAAGACAAAATGTTCCCATGAATTCTAAATCAGTAAGAAAATTCTTTCAATGACCAACAATTCACCCCAAAACCTATATTTTCTTGAGCTAATTAGGATAATTGCCTAGTAAATCATACAGCCCACAAAGAGAGGTTTTGTTTGCATAAATGGTTTTCTATTCATACGTAGAGGCTCATTAAATCCTTTGACCTAGAATTATAAGCAACTAAAGCAAAGCTAACACAGCAAGGTGAAGATTATAAAATGTGGCTTTTTTTCTGGACCTTGTCTCCTTTACTTTAACCACTTTGGTACGGCGCTCATCAGCCGCGAAACCTTGCCCACAGCCAGCACTCATAGTCCGCATGATAGTTTGTGCTGTGCATTGACCACGAGTCCGTTTTGCTCTTGTGTGATGAGGAAAGCTTTAAAGCACTGAAAGCTTGTTTTACTTTACAGGCAGCTTTACTTGTAATGTCACTCAGAATAGGTAACATATACATATATGTTTTTATTACGTTATTTTTAAATGTTTACAATTTTATTTTGATAAATGAAAAATTAGAAAAGTCATATCACGGCTGTTGGCTAAAATCGCTGTGTGCCTTCATCTGTAGCTATCGACTATAGTCGACGCTCGTACCGAAGTGGTTAAAGTGATTGCAAAGACTCCGTCAGTACCCTACTCATGTGAGATGGCTTGGATCAAGGCTCTCCTGTAGCACTCCCCGCCCAAGATACGCTGAAGAAACAATGAATCTGATTATCTGTCCTTCGTGTTTCAACCAGGTCTTGTATCTAGAAGGGTTTACTTGTGCAAAGAAATACATGTGGGACATATCCTCATTCCAATGGCTATAGAAAATTCCATCTGCTACATAATAAAGGAAAATTATTAAAGAAGCTTTATACTTGGTAGTCTTAGAATTGTGCTTTGCATAGAATCAATACTCATAAAAATAAATTCATGCACAAGTAGGCATTATGGGCATGTCATGATCTCACATGAAACATGGATTCATATTTGAATCTTCAAACTCTGCCTATAAATAAACAAGAAAAGTTATAGGTGGATGTTTCTCTAAGTACCACTTTATCTTTCTAATTACATTATTTTCTTTTAGTGTGCCCTTGAGAAACAGTCAAGTTTACTTACTTGTGTTATTTTTCAGCTAAATTGATTGCAGTTGCAGATAGACAACTAATCTAACATTTGCTCTACATGTGGGAGAATTTCTATTTATTGCCCTTGTCAAACTAAAAGTCACTACAAAGCATAGCATAAGTTGTCAGTAAAATCTTAAGAAATTGAATACAACAATGTGTAAAAAGATTAATACACCACAACCAAGTATAATTTACTGTAGGTATGCAGAGGAAGTTTAATATTTGAAAATTCATCATTGTCATCCACCATACTAACAAGCTAAAGAAAAAAAGCCATATGTATGATCATATTAATTGACCCAGAAAAATAATTTGACAAAATTCAACACCCATTTATTATAAAAACTTTCAGTACACAGGAATAGAGGTGAATTTCCTCAATCTCATATAAAGCATTTAAAAACAAAAAGAAACTATAGCTAACATAATACATAATAGTGAAAAGATGCATGCATTCCCTCTAGGATCAGGAACAAGGCAAGGAAATCTGCTTTCACCACTGTTATTCAACATATTACTAGCCACTGCAATAAGCAAGAAAAAGAAATAAAAGGCATGCAAATTAGAAAAGAAGAAATAAAACAATCTCTATGCACAGATGACATGATTAGCTATGTAGGAATTCCAAGAAATCTACCAAAAACAAAAAAAAACCTCCAAAAACAATAAATTTGTTCAGCAGGGCCATAAGACACAAGATTAACACACAAAAGTTAATTGCATTACAATATACTGGTAACTAAAAATCACACAACCCATTTACAATAGTTTCAAAGAAAATAAAATTCATAGGTATAAACTCAATAAAAATGTGTGTATAGAATCTACATGATGAGAATTATAAAATGTTGATAAAAGAAAAAAAGACCTAAATACTTGGAGAGAATATCATGTTCATGGATTATAAGACTTAAAATAGTAAAGATACCAATCTCCTAAATTGTTCTATGGCATTGCCACAATTCCTATCAAAATCTTAGTAAGATGTTTTCTACAAACATACAATTTTATTCTGAAATGTATACAAAAAAGGAAATGTCCTCAATAGCCAAAATAATTTTGAAAAAATAAAGAAGAAAGTTGGAGAAATGACTCTTCCTAATGTTAAAGTTTATTATACAGCTGCACTAATCAAGATGGTGTGGTAATGGTAGACAGATAGACACATAGCTAAGTGGAACAGAATCTAGAAACCAGAACTGTAGCTACATGAATATAACCAACTAATTTTGACAAAAATGCAAATAAATCATTAACCTTTTCAATATTATGGTACTGGAGCAATTGTACATCCGTAGACAAAAACATGAACCTGACCTAAACCTCACACCTTATACAAAAATAATTAGCTCAAAATGAATCATAGACTTAAATGTAAAGCATAAAAATGTAAAACATCTAGAAAAAATTTTCAGAAGGTCTTTGTGACTTCTTAGGACTAGGTAAAAGAGTTCTTAGATTTGGCACCAAAAATTCACATGCACACACACACACAAACACATAAAAAATTTTAATGTATTATTTTTATTCCTTTTGTCTGTTTATTTATTTTTTTATTGGTTGTAGCCAAGGGAAAGTGTCTCATATATTCCAACAGAGGATCACACATCCTTGTGTCCCGAAGGGGGCTAGACCTTCTTTAATAATGTTGGTACTAAACATTTTGAATCTTCAACTTCAAAGTTCCCCTAACCTGGAAATGATTGTCAAGAAGCACATGGAAACATAGCAAAAAGAATCAGTGAGAACAATAATGATTCATAGATTTTACCATTTTGAGCACCTAATATTAATATGTACATATGAATGAAATGATATCTTTGATGTTATTGAATCCAGTAGTCCCTAACCTTCTGGTCATGAGGAAGCACTCTTATTTTTCAGCAATGAACTCTGTGTCAAAGTTTAAGACAGACACTGTAAGACAGTTAAGATGGACACTGTAAGACACTTTAAAACACTGTAAGACAGGTACTGTTAATCACTATTTCATATATGTAGAAACTGAAGCCAGCTGAGATTGAGTGACATGAGATCACACAGCCAATGAAATTGGTGTTTGAACCCAGGCCTGTCTGATTTCAAAGTCCAAATTCTTTATCTCTATGATATATTACTTCTCCATGCGAAAATGCATTAGATTAAACCATGTCAAGTTGCTGTCTTTTAGTTTAAAACTGTCAAATATCATCAATTTTGTTTAGTTGAATCTAATTACTAATTGCTTTCTTTATTCTGTTTAGTATGAGAAAACCACAGTTATTATAGTAAGTTGATAGTATTTCAGTCAAAAGAAAAGAAATTCTCTAATCTATTTAGCCTATGTAGCCTTGATACAGCTTTTCTTAAAACTACTATTTTGGGGGATGGATAGGCTTGAAGCTCTTACTCGAGGGGGGAAGAGAGCAGGGGCAATATATGTAACCTTAACACTTGTACCCCCATGATACGCTAAAATAAAAAAAAATTTTTTTAAGAAATATTTAAAAAGAATTACAAAAAATAAAAAATAAAACTACTATTTTAGTTAACTACTATTAGGCTTTTTGAAATATTAAAATAACTCAAGGATCACAGTTCCATACCCAGGTTTGAGAACCACTGATCTACTCAATTTCCCAACTTTTTATTTTTATAGGTAGGAAGCTGAAGGCCAAGATGACAGAGCTAGTGACAACACAGGATTAGAGCCACTTCCTCTGACTCTGCTTCATGGGGAAAAACACGATAGCATCTAAGATATGTTCATTTGAGTAAATACAGTTTACTCATAACAAATAATTTCTGGGGCAATTATTTGCTTAAATGCTTATATATTCATAGGATATATGCACAGTCTCTAAATTCTGAGTTTTTATTAGTCCAACTTTGTTAAGGGAAGAGACAGAATGGAATGCATGGTTATTTCTATTTAGATGAAACAAGGACAATAATTTCACAGAGCATATTTATTCACTATTCTAGATCATTTGCTCATTCTTTACAAACAAAATCTTCAAAAAACCAGCAAACTGAAAAGCCAAGAAGAAAATAAATTTAAAGGAGACTATTAATTGAAGATTATATAACAGGAGTGGAGATGAGTTTCAGGGTTTGGGATTTGGAGTGGAGGGGGTTATTTACTATTTGGGTAGAGTTGTCAAAGAAAGCAAAAAGTCATTCTGTTTTCTGTGGATTTTTTTCAGAAGTTATCTATTTGGTGTGAAGTCTGCTATGAAAGGTGATTCACGAAAAAGAAGATGCCAGTTATAGATTGGCTGGAATACTGAGTTAACCTCTAGAGAACTTTGGAAGGTGTTTCAGTTAATAGGAGTTTTAGCAGTGACAGCTGAAAAGAAATTGCAACACCAAACTTCAAGACATATAACTCCCAATTTCTTGATAGCAAAATTTCTATAAGTTAAAATAATTATCTTACTTGAATAAAATATGTATAAAAGTATTTATCAGGTAAAATATGCAGCTTTGTTCAGGAGCTAGTCACCATTCACAAAAGCTTATATAGTGTTTTAGCTATGACTAGCCTACCAAACACAGAGAGCTTCGATGCTAAGCATGGCATTCGAGCAAGCCCGCAGAATTCATGATTCAAAGTCCCAGCTCCCTGGCCTTGAGGTTTAGTGTGTTCTGAGGATTATACTATAATATCTTGTATTTCTACAGAACCTTTCTCCAGGGAATAGTGAAGGGCTTACAGGCTTTTACTTTAATCCTCACAAATAGTTCTATAAGATAAAGTAAACATAAGGTAAGAATTGTTCTCCTTACTTTTCCTGAGAAGCAAAGCTTTTGAAGAAAATTTAACCCTCTGCACCTGGCTAGATATTTTCCAATGAAGGGAGCAGCTGGCCTAGTGGCAACAACCAGAGTTCTAGTCCTGCTCTGGCCCATGCCACCCTATAACTGGAGACTAGTCCCCTAATTTTCTCCATTTCTCCAGCTGTAAAAAAGGATCAGGGCTAGCAGTCAAAGACAACCCCCCTCGCATGTATGGGACCAGGGTACAAGTACAAATGGAATCCCATAGCTTCTGCTTTTCCCCCTTCCTGTTCTACATACAAAGGGCCTTATGTGGGTGCTTGTGGACACCCACTGTGTCCACCTGTCCTCCCAAACAGCTATTCCTCAGCCAACTTCATGGCCTAGGGTTCAAAGTTTAGAACTTTCTGGGGTGTTTCATACCCAAAATGCAGTCAGGAGGGATGCAGACCCTGGGTGGGAATAGCCCTTTGCCACTCACACTCCTTGCCCTTGAGGAGTGGCAAGGTTGGAGGAAGAATAGAACAGACTCTTCCAAAATGCAGGACTCTGGGCAAGGACCTAGTTGCCCAGGTCTGAGGTGTCATGGAGACTGATGCACTGCCCAGACTTGCCCTAGACCAGGGGTCCTCAAACTTTTTAAACAAGGGCCCAGTTCACTGTCCCTCAGACCGTTGGAGGGCTGGGCTATAGTTTAAAAAAACTATGAACAAATTCCTATGCACACTGCACATATCTTATTTTGAAGTAAAAAAACAAATGGGCAAAAACACCCGCATGTGGCCCGCAGGCTGTAGTTTGAGGACGCCTGCCCTAGACTGAAAAGAGCTGCTTCAAACAAGTCATTAGCCCCTTCCTGGAGACAGCTGCATCCAATGACTGATGAACACAGGTCTATAATGTCCTGGGCGCCTCCTTTCAACTCTGGAGAACTCTGAAGGGTCATACCGGCTTCAGACCTTCTGAAGCCCAACTTCTCCTCTGCCCAATTCTGCTTTCTTTCCTTCCCCCATAGATGTTGATTTCTATAGCACCCCTGATAAACTTCCTGCACACTCACTCCTTCTCAGAGTTGACTTCCTAGGGAACCTGACCTTCAACAAAAGGTGATACTGGAAACACCCCTAAAGGAAAGTTGGATGTGTGTGTGTGTGTGTGTGTGTGTGTGTGTGTGTGATAAAAAAGTCAATAAAGTAATGCTTATTCATCTTACCAAAAATGGGCCTCTGCTTTATGTGAGGTTAAATGGGATTTACTTCAGGGTTAATCCGATCAAACTCTATCTGTATATGTATTTGTTTGTTCATCATTATTTTTCTCCTTGAGGGATTAAAGGAAGAGAGAAGCGATTTGGGGCAAGAGGGCTAAAAGCAAAAGCTCCCCTCCCCCGTCACTTAAAGATCAAACAGAAAACATTTCTGTTGATAGAGTATGAAGGGAAGGGGAAAACATATGTTTTATCTCTATCTTCATAGGACTTCTAACAGAGACCTTATCTAGAAGATGCATGTTTGGAATTCTGCAAGCACCACTGATCACTTAGAAATGCTGACATATTTATTTAAAAGATGCATGGAGATTTTCTGAGTTTTACTGAATAGATAGAAGGGCAAAATATATTCTTCCAAGAAGAGGGAAAATGCACAATACCCAAGTGAATTATTCTCAGCTGCTTTCTGCCTATTGTAATTAGATAACATGACATGAAAAAAATTTTGGTCTAATCCTAAAAAGAGCATGTGGCTGGCTCTCCTTCTCACTCAGCATTTTACCTCTGCCCCCACTTCAAAAAGGAAGATCTATTCAATACCAAAACAAGATGAATCATAGTTAATCTTGCTAGACTTGAGAGACAAGAGGCCGATTCGGTAAGTGAAGGTAACCAAGTCGTGATGAGTAGTCAAAAAGAAAAACGTAAAAGAGAATTGACAAAGAGAAAGTAGAGCCTCAACTGTCTTTGAGGCAGAAGGAAAAAGATATCCTAGGCAGGCATGACAAGAAATGCATGGCCAGAAAATTCACTTCCTAATCCCAATATCTGCAGTGTTCATATTTTTACATACCCAAATTTGAACACACTGGTATGTGATCTGACAAATGGTCTTAAAATAGGGGGGAAAAATTTGAACTCAGTAGTGTCCCAGGAAATTCAGGATGTTTACTGTTAAACTTCCATAGCTTCACTTTCTAACAGAATAGTTTATGGATCTACTTTTTATATCTAACTTGTTAATTCTTATCTCCCCAAAAAGAGTAGAACAGGGACAGAGTAAAGCTTCATTGATATAGTTAATGTGTAACCATGCACCCATGGATAGAGTTGCTAAATTCCTAAACTTTCAACTTGAGAACTAAATTTGGCAGTAGCAGGGAAGGAAAACAGAGGAAAAGTAACTCAAAGACTTTATGCACTGAGCTAACAAACCAGGAATAGAAGGATTTTCCTCGGTGCCCATGAAGTTGGAAAGACTTGCATTCTTCCAAAGTTCTTTCATAGACTGGAAGTGAGTGATTATAGAGAAGCTGCCTGCTCCTTAGGAAACTCTAAAGTAAAAGGCTACATTTTGATAGCCAAATTAGTAAGATGACCCAAGGATAATCATAGTTCTTATTTACAAAGCAATTTCTGTGTGAGATTTTGTGTGCAAGGTCCTTTGTATCCTCAACAACTCTGTGAGGGAAGTGATATCATCTCTATATTATAGAAAAGTAAAATTAGACTCAGAGAATTAGGTGATTTGCCCAAGATCACAAATCTGTCAGTCATGGACTCAGGATTCAACTTCAGAATGACTCCAAAGAGAGTCGAACTATAGTAGGATATTAGTTATACTTTCCACTGTAACTGAGTTCCTTTAATTCTGAAATTAGTGATCAAAGTTTCAGTTGCTAAATTGAGGTGAAGAACTTCTGAATCAGTAAACCTGAAGTCAGTAAATCATGCATTTGCTCTGCTCTTTCTCTTTGCGACAGTTTACTCTGTACAATAAGTGAAAAAAATCTCTGTATGTATGATTATCAGATCACCTACAGATTTGACCTGGCAATCTTCATGTGGCAATTCAGAACAATTCGGGTGTACCTGTGCCTGAGTCTCTGTGCCTTAGGCTCAGTATCTGAGGTGCTGTGATTTCTTACCAGCTCTGATGTCACTTTCCTGCCATGGGAAGTGTGGTGTGTGGTTTACAAAGACAGCCACCAATAGACATTCCCATTTTTGTAGACACAACACCAAGACTACCTCTCCTCTTGCATCTGAGCTGGCTGTGTGATTTGCTTTGCCCAACAGAATGTGACAGAAGTGATTCACACTGTTTCAGTTTTGGACCCAGGCCTTGAGAGACCAGGGAGATTCTCCTTTCATTCTTGTTTTGGGTCTTGAGCCACTATGTATACAAATTTCAGCCACTCTACTGGACATGTGACATATAAAGAGGAGTGTCCCACAACAGCCAGTACCTACCCACAAATGCATGAGCAAAGCCATCTTGCATCATCGAGTCTCAGAAGCTTGCAGCCACATAAGGATCCCAGCAGACACCATGTGGAGCAAATGAATCATCTCAGCCCAGCCGAACTAGGGAATTGTAAGAAATAATAAATTGTTATTGTTTTAAGCCACTAACTTGTGAGGTAGTTTGCTATGTAGTAATAGGTGACTGATACAGGTGGGCCCACCATGGCTATTGTAAGAAATCAAAATTTTACCTATCTTCCAGTGGCCAGCTTATAGGAAGCACATTCTAAGGTACTGCAGGCAACACTAGCTGCCAGCTGAGGGTGGGTGGGAAGAAAAGACCATCCTGACACCAGTTTTCTCCATATTCTTAATCAGCATTGAGTAGGATTGGCTCATCTAACTTGTTAAGCAAAGGTGCTCTTGGCCCCCTCTGAATCAATTAATCATCTGGCTATGTTCTATGAACATTTTCTTCAATCCTTTGAATCAAATAAAAAAGAATGATTTCAAAGCTATGGATCATATATTTATTTGCTAAAGTAGGCTTGAAGTTTGACTTCATAGAACCCAATTACTGAGCTCCCCTTGCCATTCCTAACTCTCCCTTCAAACTGTCCCCAGGCAGCTGTTCTACATCCCCACAAGAAGTTCAAAAAATTTCTGCTTCCTCTTATTCATCTTCTCTTAGAAAGCAGAATCTCACTACCTCCATGCAAAGGAGGAAATGTTTTCCCCAAGTTTCCAGGATACACTACAAGTGTGCAATATGTTAGCCCCTTAGACCGAGTTGGTCTTGGTTGCATACAAGAGTGGAGACTTCAGTTTCTTGGTGCCACTCCATTTGGATAGTCCTTCCAAAAAATTTTTTTCCCATTGTATGGACTTAAGAAAGCTTCATTTTGAACAACTGCAGTAAGTATAAGATGTTGAAACCAGTGAAAACCTTGTTCTATTTCTGTTTTATGAGTGCATAAAGTTGTAAAAAAAAATCCTCATTGCACAGGAAAGCAATCTCCACAAAAAGAATGAGACATACAGAAAATAATCAAATTCATTTTATAGAGAGTAAGTTAACCAGTTTAATTTGGAAAGAGGCAAGAGAAAGGAAGACTTTATTATAGGAGAATTAGATCTGAGGTTTAGTAATCACAGGAAGAAAGAACATCTGCCTGTGTCTTCATGAGGGTGGATTGCTTTGGAAGTGGTACTAAAAAAAGAGGGGGCTGTGAGTAGGAAGGAAACTTCCTTCAGTAGAAAATCCAAGAAGAGCCAGAAAGCAGTGACTTTCAAACATGACATACGGAAGTCAAAGGACAGGGTAAAAGGAAACCGCCAGAGTCTTTGAGACCAAATAAAAAGAGGAAATTAGAGTGGGAAAAACCCACTCTGGGTCTGAGAAAGAGTATTTCTGCTACTAATTCTTAAAAACAGTTAAAAATTACTTAAACAGAAATACTGTCTACAATGGAAGATTTTAAGTTATGTTTTGTTATTTTTTATTAAAGTTTGAGGCTTTTGAAAATAAGCTTTAATGAAGATATTTTTTAATTAAAAAGCAAGAGGAATACTCTTTTCTATGCTGAACAACCACCTCATTATGTCCCAGGGTTTGGAGCCATTTGATCCTGACTCTATGCCACCAGGTTAGTGGAGGTGTGTCAGACAGGGGACTGCCGAAAAGGGAAATTTATCTCCTGGGTCTAATATAGTCATGGGAGAGAGTGACAGCTATGCCCATCCTCTTTGCATTTGACCTTCAAGGTATCTTTTGGCTGCCACAGCTGCAGAAAAATTCCCATGGTCAGAAAAGGGCAGCTTCTGCTCCTCCCCTGCTGCCCCTCGGTTCTTAACCTCAGTCCTGCTTTGATACCTCAGAAAGTTTTTGAGCCTCAGTTTGTACATGCTTCTGGAAAACTTTGATTTCGTTGTGTTGTATCATAGACCACAAAAATACCCATAATGAACCATTTTCTGAAAAAAGCACATATCCCCTTTAAAGCCCCATTTTCATTTTTAAAAAGCCAACATTCTAGCAAAGGCATCACTTCTTTAGGTAGAAAAAGATAGTCTGCTATTTGTTGGCCAGGTTCTCAACTCACCCAAGGTATGATATCTAGCGTTTATGGAATACTTGCTGTCTGTGCCAGACTATGCCAAATGTCTTCTCAACAGCCCTCGGAAGGAGGCATGGTTCTGTTCCTCAGTTCTTCATAAAGAAGCTGAGATGATCTAATTTGCCCTGGCTGTGCCCTGCTGAGTGGAATAGCTGGATGCTGACCTTTTATTCCCTGACTCCAAACATTATTTCCTCTTGGTTGTGCAGAAATAGAGGACACAGTTTACCAGTCCATCTCCTTAGTTAGCTGCCAGAGTGGTTTCTACAAAATACTGTCTCTTAAACTGGTTCAGGCCGGGCGCTGTGGCTCACGCCTGTAATCCTAGCTCTTGGGAGGCCGAGGCGGGCGGATTGCTCAAGGTCAGGAGTTCAGAACCAGCCTGAGCAAGAGCGAGACCCCGTCTCTACTATAAATAGAAAGCAATTAATTGGCCAACTGATATATATATAAAAAATTAGCCGAGCATGGTGGCGCATGCCTGTAGTCCCAGCTACTCGGGAGGCTGAGGCAGAAGGATCACTCAAGCCCAGGAGTTTGAGGTTGCTGTGAGCTAGGCTGACGCCACGGCACTCACTCTAGCCTGGACAACAAAGTGAGACTCTGTCTCAAAAAAAAAAAAAAAAAAAAAAACTGGTTCAGATTTCTTATCAATAAATTGATCTTAAGTACCAATGTGGCCCAATCAATCAAAAACTTGGTTTATTTTAAACTGTACCCAGTTCTTAAGTACAGTAGGATTAAATAGGATATTTTTTCGTTCTTTTTGAGTAAAGAAGATATCTAATTTCATCCTACATCTTTTTCTCTCCATTTTACATACGAAAATAAACCATGCCAAACAGTAGGTTACCTACCACCTATGAGATTTAATAGAAAGAGGCAAAACAACTTAAATGGCAGTCAAGAGAACTTCCCAAACCACAGTTTCATTGAAAATGGTATTTGTGCTGGATATCCTTCCTTTATAGTTTTTTCTCTACACTTTTCAATCCAGCTGTTGCCCCAGCAGGCTAACATGTGTGGAGTGCATCACCGTAGTCTCTTTTAGCTCTGGTCACATTCAGCCAGTGGGAAGCAGTGCCCGGTGATCAGAGGCAGGAAGAAAGTGAGGTGGTGACCATTTCCAGGGTTTGCTGGTCAGACAGCCCTCTCTTACAGCTCCCCCCCTCTTTCTCTGGGTTCCAACCTCTCCTTCCACTTGTCCCTTCAGGCCCAGTAGTGCCAACAAGAGCCCACACTGGCACAGAGTGACACAGCATCCCCTGTGGCTTTTCCTGAGCCATGCCCACATGCTTGTAGGTAGACTTCTCATCAAACTCTTTTCAAATTGCCCAATCTTAATGTGCCATCTGTTTCCTGTCAAAATCTCAACTGCTACCATATTGAAAATGTTGGCAAGAACCCACAAGCCTCACCAAAACATTATTATTCTATTAATACAAAATCGCTACTTAAGATATAATCTCAAAAATTATGAGAGGTAGCCCTTTCCTAAAGACCAAGCTTTCATTTATTGAGGGTTAATTACTCATTGGCTCTCAATCAGATGAAAAGAGGCTTATTTCTTTCTTCATAAGTTTGCCAATATGATGTAGCAGAAAAGAAAATATCTGTTTATTTTTATAGATATCAAGGTTAAGATGTCCTGACCTGCAATGTTGTTTGAGAATCCAGACTGTCTGGCGGTACCAAGGATCCTCCCTGTTCTTTCTAACCCCTATGCCTTCCTGACTCAGAGTAAAAGAGGCCCATCGGCCTCCAGAAATCTGGAACCCAGTCCTTGCTCTGTCACCTACTAACTCTGACCTGGGCTATATTGTATAACCTCCCTAAACCTTGATTCTTGTTATGGACTGAATGTTTGTATCCCTCCAAAATTCACATGCTGAAGCCCTAACCCCCAGTGTGATGGTAGATGGAGATGGGGCCAGTGGGAAGGAAGTAGAGTTAGATGAAATCCCCAGAGAACCCTCATGATGGGATTCTTGTCCTTATAACAACAAACACTAGAGAGCTTGCTCTCCCTCCTCCATGGGAGGACACAGTGAGAAGACAGCCATATGCAACCCAGGAAAAGAGCCCTCACCAGAAACTGAAACCCCTGCCAGACCTTGATCTCGGACTTTCTGGCCTCCAGAATTGTGCTGAAATAAATTTCTGTTGTCGAAACCACATGAGCTATGTTTTTTCATTGCGACAGCCTGAGCAAATCAAGACAATCCCTGTCCCTCTAAACTAGAGGTGATGATATTAGACGACCCACATTGGAATTCCCCTCTCCCATTTACTAGTTACAGAGCTTTGGTCAGGTTTGTTAAATGAACTTCAGTCTCCTTATCTATAAAACTGGAATAATAATAATACATATGTTGAGGTTTGCTGAGAGGATTAAATGAAAACATTCAGGTACAGTTCTCAGCAAAGTGTCCCCCACTTATTAAATCTCAATTAATAATTAATCATCATTATCATTGGTATGGGAATAGGACAAATTTTTAATAACTCTGCCAGGGATAGGGCAAAATCAGCAAAGTCTTCCTAGAAGAGATGAAGAAGAAAAGAAGCAGGACCATATCATATAGTCAACCTTTTTTTGCACTCCCAAAATAACTAGCCTAATGCTATCCATATAATAATAAGTGCTTATTACCTACTGTTTGATTGATAGATTAATTTTTGAAATAATAATCCAATTATAAATGCATTAATTTAATAATGTAGAAGTCACATCATGAGCAAACAAAGAGTTAGTGTGAAAAGTGGGCTGACTAGCAAGGAAGGAATTCAGCAGGCACTTCATGAGTGCGCTGATTGTCCCTTTGGACAAGGGGTGGGGGGTAGTCATAATGTCAGAAGGCAGGAGAGGATGATGCATTTAGTCTTTTTTTTTAACTTTCTTTGTTTTTTTCTTTTCACTCCAAAATATTAAGGGAGTAAAAATGCTTTTGGCTACATGGATGGCTTTTGTAATGTTTGAGTCACAGCTATAAGTGTGCCCACTACCCAAATAGTGTTCATTGTACCTGTTAGGTAGGTTTTTGCCCCTACCCTTTTCCCTTCCTCCTGCTTGATTTCCACTGAGTTTTACTTCCCTCTGTACACATGTGTGCTCATCGGTTAGTTCCAATTTAATAGTGAGTGCACATGGTGTTTGTTTTTCTATTCTTTAGATACTTCACTTAGAATAATGGTCTCCACTTCCACCCAAATTGTTGAAAAGGCATTAATTCATCATTTTTATGGCTGAGTAGTGCTCCATGGTATACATATGATTTTGTGAATCTACTCATGAATTGATGGGCACTTGGGTTGATTTCACATCTTTGGAATTGTAAATTATGCTATGATAAACATTCCATTACAAGTGTGCTTTTGATAAAATGCCTTGTTTTCCTTTGGGTAGATACCCAGTAGTGGGATCGCTGGGTTGAATGGAAGGCTTACTTTTAGTTCTTTGAGAAATATCCATACTGTTTTCCATTCGAAGTTGTACCAATTCTCAGTCCCATCAACATTGTATAAGTATTCCTTTCTCTCTGCACCCACACCAGTGTCTATTGTTTTTGGACATTTTAATAAAAACCATTCTGACGGGTAAGGTGATATCTCATTATGGTTTTAATTTGCATTTCCCTGATGATTAGCAACATTGAGCATTTTTTCATATGTGTGTTGGCCATTTGTCTAACTTCTTTTGAAAAGCTACTATTCATGTTTTTTCCCCACATTTCAATGGGGTAGTTTGATTTTTTTTCTTGCTGATTTGCTTGAGTTCTTTGTAGATCTGAATATTAGCCCTTTATCAGATGTATAGTTTGTGAATATTTTTTCCCATTCTGTAGGTTGTCTATTTGCTCTGTTAATTATTTCCTTGGCTGTGCAGAAGCTTTTTAATTTAATCAAATCTCATTTATTTATTTTGTTGTTGCTGTAATTGCCACTGGGGTCTTAATCATAAATTCTTTGCCTAAGCTGATATCTAGAAGAGTTTTTATAACATTTTCTTTAATAATTCTTATTGTTTCATGCCTTACATTTAAGTCTTTTATTCATCTTGAATTAATTTTTGTGAGTGGTAAGAGATAGGTGTCCTGTTTCGGTCTTCTGCGTGTGGCTATCTAATTTACCCAGCACCATTTATTTGAATAGGGCTCCTTCTACCCAGTATGCATTGTTGTCTGCTTTGTCAAAGATTGGTTGGCTATATGTAAATAGTTTTATATTGGGGTTCTCTGTTCCATTCCATTGGTCTATGTCTCTATTTTTATACCAATACAATGCTGTTTTGGTTATTATAGTATAGTTTGAAGTCTGGTAATGTGATGCCTCCAGATTCGTTCTTCTTGCTTAAGATTGCTTTGGCTATTTGGGATCTTTTCTAGTTCCAATTGAAGCATAGAACTATCTTTTCTACATCTGTGAAATATGATGATGGTATTTTGATGTGGATTGCATTGAATCTATAAATCACTTTGGGTAGTATGGACATTTTAACAATGTTGGTTCTACCAATCCATGAGCATGACATATTTTACCATTCATTTGTGTCCTCTTTGATCTTTTTCCTCAGTAGTTAGTAGTTCTCCTTGTAGAGATCTTTCATCTCCTTGATTAAGTATTTCCCTAGGTATTTTATTTTCTTTATAGCTATTGTGAATGGTATTAGCCTTTGATTTGACTCTCAGCTTAACTGTTATTAGTATAGAGAAAAACTACTGATTTATGAACATTGATTTTTTTAACCTTAGACTTTGTTGAATTTATTTATCAATTCTAGGAGTCTCTTAGTGGAATCTTTGGGGTTTTCTAGATCATATCATCAGCAAAAAGTGATTTGGATACCCTTTATTTCTTTCTCTTGCCTTACTGCTCTGGCTAGGACTTCCAGAACTACATTGAATAGAAGTGGTAACAGTGGGCATCCTTATCTTGTTTCAGTTCTTAGGGGGAATGTTTTCAACTTTTCCCCATTAAGCATGATTTTGGCTGTGTGCTTGTCATATATGGATTTTATTATTTTGAGACATATTCCTTCTATGCCTACTTTGTTGCCGGCTATTTTCATGAAAGTATGCTGGATTTTTGTCAAATGCTTTTTCTGCATCTATTGAGATGATATTATTTTGATTTTGCTTCTGCTTATGTGGTGAATCACATTTATTCATTTACTTATGTTAAACCATCCTTGAATCCCTGGGATGAAGCCCATTTGGTCATGGTGGATTATTTTTTTCTATGTGTTGTCAAATTCAGTTTGTCAACATTTTATGAGGATTTTTGCATCTATACACATAAAGGATATTGGTTTGTAGTTTTCTTTTTTGTGTGTGTCCTTTCCTGGCTTTGGTATCAAGGTGGCTTCATAGAATGAATTGGGAAGAATTCCCTCCTTCTCAATGTTATGGAATAATTTCTATAGTATGAGTACCAGCTCTTCTTTGTAGGTCTAGCAGGATTCAACTGTGAATCCATCTGATCCACAGCTTTTAATTGTTGGAAGATTTTTTATTACTGCTTTGATATTGCTGCTCATTATTGGTATGTTCAGGAGTTCAATTTCTTCCTGATTGAATATTGGGACATTGTGTGTTTCTAGGAATTTGTCCATTTCCTCTATGTTTTCTAGTTTATGTGTGCAATGACTTTCATAGTATTCATGGATGATGTTTTGTGTTTATGTGGTATCAGTTGGAATGTCTCTTTTTTCATTTCTGATTGAGCTTATTTGGGTTCTTTCTCTTCCATTTCTGATTAATATACCAAGAGTTCTGTCAGTTTTGTTTATCTTTTCAAAGAATCAACTTTTTGTTTCATTGATCCTTTATATTATTTTGTTGTTGTTGTTTTCCATTTCATTTAGTTCTGCTCTGACTTTTGCTACTTGTTTTATTCTTCTGGATTAGAGTTTGAATTGCTCTTCCTTTTCTAGCTCTTTGAAATGTGAAATTTGGTTGTTAATTTGTGATCTTTCTGTCCTTTTGGTATAGGCATTTAAGACTATGAATTTTCCCTTGAGGAATTTTTTTGCCTAGTACCCTAGATTTTTATAGCTTGTGACCCCTTTGTCATTCAGTTCAAAGAATCTTTTGTTTCCATCTTTTTATTTTTATTTTTTTATTGATTCCATCTTAATTTCATTCTTGACTCAATAATCATTCAGCAGCAAGTTGTTTAATTTCCATAACTTTGTGTAGATTTGAGTATTTTTCTTGTGATTGATTTCTAGTTTTATTCCACTGTGGTCCAAGAATATATATGACATAACCTCAAATTTTTTGAATTTTTGAGATCTATTTTGTGGCCTAAGATATGATCAGTCTTGGAAAATGTCCCATATGCTGTCAGGAAGAGTGTATATTCAGTATTTGGGGGTAAAATGTTTTGTTAGGTCTATTTGATTTAGAGTCTGGCTTAAGTCCATTGTTTCTTTATTTATTTTCTGCTTTGATGATTTGTCTAGCTCTGACAGTAGGGTGTTGAGTTCCCCAGCAATTACAATAATGCTATTTGTTTCTTTGCTTAGCTCTAGTAAAATTTGCTTTATGTATCTGGGAGCTCCTGTGGTAGGCACATATATATTTAGGATTATTATGTCTTCTTGTTGAATTTCTTCCTTTACCAGTCTATAATGACCTTCTTTGTTTTTCTTTACCTTTTTTGGTTTAAAGTCAATATTGTCTGATATAAGAATGCCTACACCTGCTCTATCTTTGTTTTCATTTGTGTGGAATATATTTTTCATCCTTTCAGGTTGAGTCTGTGTGTTCCTTGTGGTTTAGATGTGTTTCCTGGAGATAGCAGATAGTTGGGTTGTGTTTTTTAATCCATTTAGCCAGCTTGTGTCTTTGAGAGAAGCATTCAGACTATTAACATTGAGTGATAGAATTGATATGTGAGATGTCAACCTATTCATCATCTTGGGTAGTACTTTGTTGCTTTGTTTTCCCTCTTTTGCTACTGTTTTATAAGAGTTGTGATTTTTAGGGTTTTACTGGGTGATTTTTACACTGGTGAGTATCTGTTGCTGTTGTGTTGATTCATGTATAATGCAGTTCTGAGTATTTCCTGTAGGTCAGGTCTGGTCATGGCAATGTCCCTCAGTGTGTGTTTGTCTGTAAAAGACTTAATTTATCCATCAATTGTCATACTTCATTTTGCAGAATACAAAAATCTAGGCTGGCAAGTTTTTTTGTATAAAAAGATTGAAGATGGGGCCCCAACCCCTTCTAGCTTGTAAGGAGTCTGCTGAGAAGTCTATAGTTAGTCTAAGTTTTCCTTTGTTGGTTAGTTGTTGCTGTCTTCTTGCTGCTTGCAGAATTTTCTCCTTCATTTTGACTTTGGCCATTTGACTTTGGTTGATTAATATGTGTCTTGGAGATGTCCTATTTGCTGTGAAGCCTCCTGGTATTTGATGACCATTTTGTATCTGTATGTCTGAATCTCTGGCAATACCAGGGAAGTTTTCCTCAATAAATTCCCTCAAATAGGTTTTCATGCTTGTAGCTCTTTATTCTTCTCCCTCAAGTATACCTATAATTTGTATGTTAGTTAGCTTCACATAGTTACCTATCTCTCTCAGTGATTGCTCAAACTTTTTTTTCTCTTCTCTGCCTCTTTGGGTTAACTCAAGAGCTTTGTCTTCAAGCTCTGAGATTATTTCTTCTCTTTGGTTTAGACTGATGGCACTTAGTCTTAAATATCTTTATAACAGGATGAATAACTTTACTGAATTCTGTCCATGTGAATTTCAAAATGCACCAGATTGTACATTCTTTTAGGTAAGAAGTCATACTTCATTTTACCTTTGACATCCCCCAACCCCCTACAGCAGTGTCTCAGAATACTGAGCACAGAGTAGATTTGGACACATTTACTGAATGGATACAGGAGTAGATTGCCCCTAACACTGTCAGTCTATTGAATAAGACTTCCTAGAAAAGAAAGAATATTAGAAATCATTTGAATGACAAGTAAAAGATTGTGGGTGAGTTCAGGCAAAGGAGTTTGTTTCCAGGCAGAGAAAAAGCTAGGAAAGGGTTAGATTGATACTAATTTCTCATAGATTTTGGAACTTTTGTTTTCTAGTATTGTTAAAAAAAAGTTTGATGTTCAGAAGAAGAAAAAAGAGAATAACAAAAAGAGAAAGGAGGTGGGGAGGGGAGGGAAGGAAAGGGAGAAAGGGACAAGGGGAGGTAGAAGAGGAGAGGCAGGAAGAGAAAATGAGGAACAATACCCTAAAGCCCCTGGGGAAAACCCAGAAACAGAATGGGTGGGTACTCCAGAAAGGGTGGAAGACCTCACTTCTCCTTCTGTGGGAAATGTGGAATGTTGAAGCCAGTTGTAGGATGAGGCAGTTGGACCACCACCAGCTTCACAACCCAAGCCTCGTTAATGTGAACAAAAAAGATCAAGAATTTAGCAATTATAAACCCTCACCCCATGTTTCTCTAGATTTGACAAAGTGCATTCAATAAGTATTCATATAGTATTGGGGGGGGGGGGCTCACTACTTTGCAAGGCCCAACTATGGAGTAGTGAGAGATAGCCAAAGAAACTCCAACAGGTATCTGGTCAATGGCTTTCCATCTTGAAGGATATAAAACACAGAAAAGGGACTATATATTTTAAAAATTACATGTAAGAGAGATTGAATCAAACATCAAAAAATTAAATAATTATTAATTATAAGACTGATCAGAGAAAAACAAGATGAGTAGAAGATTTCTTATAGAATGTGAGTCTGAGAAATGGAGGATCTGGCTTGGATGGAGTGGATAAGATCATTCCAAATTAGGGTTGGGCAAATGATCTCAGAGAAAGTTAGACAAAATTAGACAAGATATATTTATCACTTATAAATTGTGTTCCCCTCCCCCAAAAATTGTACATTGAGCATATTCAAGGTTCATTTTTCTCTAGTATAGAAGAAATGCAAAGGGAGCTGATGCAGGTCTAGTGTAGTGCTCTTGATGTCATCAGAGATCCAGGCTCTTTCTAGTTTTCTATTTCACCATTCTTCGGTGTGACCTTCGAATTCTCATGTTCTCAAGATGACTGCTGAAGCTCCAGCCATCATTTCCATGTTTCAAACAAAAGGCAGGAGAAAATCTAGGGCAAATATACACATGCTTCTTTGTTTAGGAGCCTCCCCAACAACTTCCATTTATATCCCAGTGATTAGAATTCTGTCACATGGTTACCTGCAAGAGAGGTTTGAGAATATAGCTGTTTAGTTTGGCACTTTGCTATGACAAACAGAACCAAATATTTATGGCAAAGGATAATTATGGAGTTCAACAAGAAAAAATAGCAAAAATGTTCTCCACAAAAGATGAAAGTTACATGTAAGAAACTAACCCTATAATTTGTGGCCTATGTTAAAGACTTTGAAGAGGAAATGGAGCCAAAGTGAAAATTGTTGCTTTTGCAAAGTAGGCTGGTTTTGAAGAGATGGGTTAAAAGCTTATTAAGGAGCTCTTAAAAAACTTCATGAAGAGGAATTAAGTGCAGAATTTGTTCCACCTGCAATGTCAATCACTGAGGGAAGGTGCTAAGGACCAGCCGAGCACACAATAGCACATGGCAGTGAGTGGCTTGCACTAAGTACCAGACTTTTAGGAGACACTTTTAGGAGACATCCAAATGTCTTTTTTAATCCATTTAAGCTCCCCTTTGTTGACATTTGCTACATTTTCAAACTGTCCTCCTATAATTTTGACTTCCCATCAGTTGAGTTTAATATATAATCAATAAGTTTCCACACAAATATCTACCATTTTGGAAAAAGTATTTTGTTGTAGTTTCGGAATATGAATGTACAAGCAAACCTCAGAGATATAGCAGGTTCTGTTCCAGACCACCACAATAAAAAGAATATCACAAATATCATAACGTGGGTCACACAAATTTTTTGGTTTACCAGTGCATATAACAGTCATTTTTATACTATACTATAGACTATTAAGTGTGCAATAACATTATGTTTAAAAAACTGTACATAATTAAAAAACACTTTATTGCTAAGAAATTCTAAAAATCATGTGAGCGTTCAGCAAGCTGCAATCATTTTGCTGGTGGAGATTCTTGCCTCAATGTTGATGGCTGCTAAACGATCAGGGTTGAAGTTGGGATGGCAAGTGGCAATTTCTTAAAAATAAGACAACAATGAAGTTTGTTTGCCACACCAATTGAATTGTTCACAAAAGATTTCTCTGTAACATGTGATATTCTTTGACATCATTTTATCCGCAGTAGAATGTAGAACTTCATTCAAAATTGGAGTCAATCCTCTCAAACCCTGCCACTGCTTTATCAACTGAATTTACGCAATATTCTAAATCCTCCGTTGTCATTTCAACAATCTGCATAGCCTCTTCACCAGGAATAGATTCTACCTCAAGAAACCAATTTCTATGCTCATCACCCACTCAAGAAACAACTCCTCATCCACTCAAGGTTTATCATGAGATTGCAACCATTCAGTCACCCTCTTAACCTTTATAGAACTAAAGAGAGTTAGGGCCTTGCTATAGATTAAGCTGAAAGGAATGTTGAGTGACTCTGGTTTGATCTTTTAATCAGATCACTAAAACTTTCTCCGTATCAGCAATAAGGCTTTTGCTTTCATATCATTCATGTGTTTGCTGGAGTAGCATTTTAAATATCCTTCCAGAACTTTTCCTTTGCATTCACAACTTGGCTAACTGCTTGGCACAAGAGGCCTAGTTTTTGGCCTTTCTCAGCTTTAACAGGCCTTCCTTATGAAGTTTAATCATTTCTAGCTTCTGATTTAAAGTGAGAGACCTGTGACTCTTCCATTCACTTGAACACTGAGAAACTATTGCAGGGTTATTAAGTGGCCTAATTTCAATATCATTTTGTCTCAGATAATAGGGAGGCCCGAGGAGAAGCAGAGAGATGGGGAATGACTGGTCAGTGGAGTACTCAGAACACACACAACATTTGCCAATTAAGTTCACCAATTTCTATGGGTAGTTTGTGGTGCTCCAGAACAATTATAATAATAGTATCAAAGATCACCTTCCCAGATGACCATAACAGATTTAATAATGATGAAAAAGTGTGAAATATCACGAAAATTACCAAAATATGACACAGAGCATGAAGTGAGCTTGTTGTTGGAAATACGGCACCAGCAGACTTGCTTGACACAGGGTTGCCACAATCTGTGCAATGCAATAAAGCAAAGTGCAACAAAATAACATGTGCTTGTAATTTTTATAAACATTGCTCCAAAATATCAATTTAAGACCTAACTATGTTCTTTGAGGTTTTAAAAACCAAAAGGCATTCTACCGAGACAAAGCTATCCAAGTGGATATTCCGCAGACTATGCCTATCCTACACAACGTATACGTTAAGAGTCCAGCAAGAGATGACCACAGTAACAAGATCCCCGCATAGCTCAAAGTCACACATTTTAGGTTGAATCTTTCCCTTTCCTCCAGCTCAGGCCTGCCTGGGTCTGAAAACCTGGAGAAAGTAGGGGAAATAGACATCTTGGTTTCTCTGTCAGCTTCTCCCCGTGCCAGACAACAATGGCAGCCCATGTGAAAGATGGCTGCCGTGTGTCTATGTGCCCTTGTAATCTATGTCAATTGCAGCCCTAGAGCAAAATCCCGCCCATGCCATGGCCCTGGTAACAGGAGACTTGAAAGAGGATGTCCTTCTGCAATTACTACAGGCAACTACTGAAAATTTTTACACTTTATTCTCATAAGCGATTAACAATTGTAAAAATCCTTACATATGAGCAAATTTGGCTCATTTTTTTTTCCAACAGCAGAGAAGATAGTTCCAATAAATTCTGGTCCCCAATAAAGCCTGGTGCCTAATGCAAGGTCACACGCCTGCTAAGTGGCAGCCTTCCTGGCCAACTGAGTAGCATCTGCATGTATCATAACTGCACCTGAATAGGCAAGGTGGAGTCTCTTTTGAAGTTATTCAAAATGCCATTCTAAATTTATTTTTACTAAACGTCAGTGGTGAATGCTGAGAGAATATAAATCTCTTTTACTTTCTTTGGCTTATGCAAATAATACAGGAGCCTTAGACACTATAAATTGTTAGTTTGTTTAATTATATGATTTAAGAGGAAAAAAAAAACAACTTTCAGCCCTGCTTATATGCAAAACTCAACCATCCCCAAACAAAACAAAGCAAAATCCTTAGTTCAGATTTATGCTGAAGGCACTAGACTTGGAGTGAAGTAGCCTGGGATGTGTTGGTTACACTGGAACTAGTAAGTGTTCTCATCTCTAGGGACCTCAATTTCTCCCTGTGTAAAAGGAGGAAGTTAGAGCCTCGTGGTCAACACCTTTTCAGCTCTACATTCCAGGGTTTGGTGCTGGCCTGGCTAAAATCTCAGGCAAGCTTACTAAAAGGAGTCGGACGTTCCAAAAGTAAAGCTCCGTGACACAGTAAAGAATAACGCCAGACAACAATGCCAGCCCATGTGAAAGATGGCTGCTATAAATAGGCATCCCAGAATATCTGCTCATAAGACTAGCGGCTGGTGGCTCATCAGCTGCCTGGAGTTGCTATAGATTTAGAAGAAACTTCTTTGTTTGGCTCTCCTCCCCTAGTTCTAAATATCTAGTAGCTAATTCGAGACTTAGTACTAATAGATCAATGTTTTATGCTGCTTCGTACACTAACAAGCTTGTGGAACTAGGTTTATTGCTGGTGCATGCTTGCTTCATGACTTCCAGAAGAAAATTTGGAAGACAGTCCTGCTCTGTCTCCTGGTTAACCCTCCTCATGATAAAATAGGGCAGCAGACTGTAGCCATGCCAGGCCTCTGAGGAGAGCTCTGGGGGGAAAAATGTGTTAAGGAAGAAAGAACACTAAATAATGCTAAAATGCATTCAAATTTTATTTTTCCTAAAATTCAAAGCACCTGTTAGTTTATTCTAAGGGAAAGATTAGGTTTAAGGAGAAAGACTCTGACACCCCCACCACAATTACCAACACAAACACACACAAACACATACACACACACACACACACACACACACACACACCTCTTCCTCTCGAATGCTTCTCCCCAAATCCCTCCACTCTCCAATTCTGTCTTAAAGCTTCCTGCAGATTTCCTTTACTTTAATTACATTTACCTTCCCACACCTTAAGTTTCTTCATTTATTCCCACTCATCTTTTCTTCTTTAAGAAGAATGCCTCTAATTTTTTTATTCCAGCCCAGAAATTTTTTTAGATGGTACAAATAAACCTTGACATAGTTTGGTAAAATGCTTTCTGGTTTTTTTTTAACTTAATATTGATAAATCTCAGAAAACCATCATATGGACACATAAGCAAACAGCATTTGATTACAAATATATTTACATAATCATCATGGGTAAACCTCATTAAAAGGATGAAGTTGTTGAGCAACACGATCTTTCCATCCCAATGCCAGCCTATACCTGCTCTTTGGGGTGGGCCAGTTTTTTCCCAGCCCTTAGGTGAAATGTTAGGGAACCCCAAAGATGTTCTGTTTGTTGCTGGACAATTAAAAAATCCCCAATCATTTCTAGTTGCAAGAACTGTCACATTTCACCAATTCAAATGCTCAGGTGCACGTAATAGTAAAAAGTCCAAACATCATTTTAAGTTGAACCTTTCCCCTTCCTCCAGCTCGGACCTGCCTGGGTATAGAAACCTACAGTGGAGAAAGTAGAGAAAATAGACATCTTCCTTTCTCTGTCAGCTTCTCTCTACCCTATGCCCAAATTCCCAGGGTAGAAGAAAGACAAGAAGGCCGGAAAGGACCTACTAGATTTGGTCAGTGTTGATGGTCTTGGTGGTTAAAGCTAACTCTTATTTATTTATTTATTTATTATTTTTTGGAGGGAAAAACATTTGTGGATCCTTCAGAGGGCCCTGATGTATCTTCTTTAGCTGGCTGGTTGCTGCTCCTCCCCAGCTCCTGCCTCAGCAGTGAACCCCACAGCCTCCCACCCCCAGCGGCTCCAGCCTGACTCCTGTCCATGGCGCCCATCTGGCTCCTAGGAACCTCACCCATTCTTGCCAAATGGTGAAAGGGCAGTCTCGGCTTTTTCCCTGCCTTCATGCATGGCTTCAGCCAGTCATTTATTTCATGATTATTTTCCACACTACACAGACAGTACTCCAGTCTGTCCCCTAATCCAGGAACACATATCAAGTTTTGTGATTGGTCTCCTTAAAGCCCCTCTCGCTAGGCTGAAACAAAGCGAAGTGCCCAAAACTCTTCTGGTGTTGGGAGGGAGGGCAGACGCCCACCACACAGACAATTCGCCAGAGCTAGAGACATTCCCTCTAACTCATTAAACATCAATCCTTCTTACCCTAAAAGGGCTAAAGGTCATAAAATGAGTTCTTTTTTAATTTCAAAATATTTTAGGGGATACAAATGTTTTTTGTTGGGTGGATAAATTGTATCCTGCTGAAATCAGGGCTTTCTGTGTACCCATCAGGTCACTAGAATAGTGTACATTGTTCTTTGTAGGTAGATTTTTATCCCTCAACCCCCTTCCACCCTCCCCCTTCTTAGTCTCCAACATCCATACTGCTCTTAAGCCATTAGGTATCTGGGACCTGCCTGAGAATTCGACGCTTGGTTTGCGTACTGTATTTTGGTAATGACTTTAAAAAGAGGAATACCTTTATCTAGGCTGGGATTGCATATGACACCACACATGAAGAAACCTGGGAAGTGCTCATGTCATCAGTGGTGAGAGAAGCATAAGAAGGACAGTGGAGGAGAGAAGTTCAGAGCGATAACCCTGAGTTTCCTACCCCTCCTTTGCGTGTCCTTATATAAGAATGCGTGTCCCAGTCTGGCAGCTGAGGCCAGAAATAGCCTTTCTTTCACCACCTCTCCCTGGTTGCGAGGCTGTGGGAAGAATACATCCCCTTAAGGGTGCGTCGTGCAGCCCTTGGGCCAGCACTGTGTGATGACTAGGTCTGTAAATGTGGAATGGTGGGAAGGGGGTACCTCCCATGTCAGTTGCCCCCACTCTTCCCTCTCCAGGGCCCAAGGCTCAACCCTTGCTCCCTACTCACTGCCTACTCCATTGTTGCCAAGTTAGAGAAGGGAAAAAGGAAAGGAGGGCAAATCCCAGTCTGGCACCACCTTAGGGTCTCTCTGCCCCTCCCATCCCAGCATGGAGAGGACGGAGGAGTGGAGGGGAGAAGACAAGAGGAGGGAACCTTCACCTTTCTCTTTATCCCTAAACTGGCTTCTCACCCCCTTGGGCTCCTTCACAGCCAATCTCACCCCCTTTCTCATCACAGAGCTGCTCTTCCAGCATTTTCTCCCCAAGTTCTAGAGGCCATGTACCTGCCCCTTGCCTCCCACAGCCAGACTTTTCCTGAAGCATCATCTCTGAAAACCTGCAACTGACTCACACAGATTTAAGCTGGTGAAGTCAAAGCTTCTCACATTAGTGAACAGTAGGAGGGGCCCCTGCAGGGGGAAGGGGCTCCTTCCTCGGACGCTGTTCCTTGTGATGACAAGGTGTCAGGGAAATGCGAAAAACAATTTCCAGGTGTGTCATGGCTAAAATCATTTGCAGGGACAGTAATGGTGGTGGACTGTGATCCATGCAATGATGATGAATAACTACCATGCACAATGCCCCGCTATAGCAAAATGTGCTCTACGCTCCAAACTCACTCGTGCACCAAGTGTAAAATGCAATGGAACACAGTAACACCGTAAGGATTATAACAGAACCATTGGTTTCCTGCACTATCCCTTTCTGCCTGACTCATAACCCCAGGAAGCAGCCACTTTCAACTCTTTTAGGTTCTTTCTTAGTAATTACCTTCATATTAGTAATGACAAGGCTCACACTGCTGTTGCTTAATTTGTTAATTTAGATATTACCTTTTGACTTCTCACTTCATAAGATTAAGGTTTGGTAGTTTTACTTCTCCCCACCCCAACCCAACACAGTCATACACACTCTCTTTACGTCTTCTCAATACCATTTTGTCGCAGCTTTGTTGTTTTCATTTTTGTTGAATTAATCATTAGTTTATACAGTATATACAAATGTATATATTTATAGGTAATAATACCTTAATATTATTAATATATGAGCCCCGTAGTATAGAATTACTATATTTCCTTTCTTATACAATTGCCTTTTTTTTCTGAAGTTATTAGTTGCCTCAATTTTTATTGTTGTTGACTTGCTTTTTTATATACCTATTACCCTCAAATTCTCTGTCAAAAATATGACTCTTTTCAATACATTCAAACACATCAGACATTCTGTGAATTTCATCTTTACTTGGAGAAACATTATTTCTGGAACCTTCTATCCTGCTTCTCCAATCTGGAAGAGTTACTCTCTAGATTTGCTGCATAGCTGACATTTAAGGTTTCCTTCCACCAGTCCCTGGAGCTTTCCTTACCCTTTTCCTTGTACTACATACTCTTTTCTTGAATAACTTGTCTCTTTGTTTGTTCCACTGTTTTGGAGGAGTATGTGCTGAATTAGCTTTCTGAGAAAGGGTACATTGGTGACAAATTTCTGAAGGTTTTGTTTTTTTATTTAAAAATAAACTTATTTACCTTCATACTTTATTGATAGATTGGCTAGATATATTATTCCTAACTGGAAAAAGGCTGGAAAACATTTTCCCTCTAAATTTTGAATGCTTCGCTGGCATTTTGTTTTCAGTGTTGCTTTCAAGAAGTCAATACTATTCTTATTTATTATTCTTTGTGTGTGACTCTTTCCTCCCTTCTGTTTTATCAAAAATATCCTACTTCTCTTTATCCTCGATTTCCTAAAATGATATGCTTTCTTGTAAATTATTCTTCATTCACTGGGCTGAGCATACCATAAAACCTTTCAGTCTGAAGGCTCATGTTTATCAGCTTTTCTAAATTATCTTAATTATGTCTTTAAAAATTTTCTGTTTTCTCTCTTCACTTTTTTTGGGAGGGAGCATATTTCAGAATATTACAGAGGTACAAATGCTTTGGTCACATACATTTCCTTTACACCGCCTGAGTCAAAGCTATCTTCACTTTTTTCTTTTTGAATTCTAATTCATTAGATGATAGACAATCAGGATTGATCTTCTAATTTTCTTACTGACCATGGGCTTCATTTGATCAGGGCAGAGATAGAATCTAAAGTGCTGTTTCCAGAACAACCCAGGAATGCTGACTCCAAAACTACCTCAGCCCGTTGTGTTTACCAAGCTTGAATCCTGAGTCCAGACTCATACTTGGATCCTTCCACCCACCTTAGGCCCTCGGCCATTGACTTAGGAGCCAGCCTAGGGCTCCAGCCTGGCATGCTTGGCTTATCTGGTTGCCATAACGCCTCATTCCCTCCGCTGTCAGTCTGGCCCCAGTGACTATGATGAGCTCCTCCTCTGTGATCTGTCCCCTGTGCTTCATTTTGTGACATTCTGCTGCTAAAATAGTAGAAATCATCGTGGATTTTAGTAAAGCCTCTTATCTTCAACAAGGAACAACTGTTTTCAAGGAATAGACACTATTCAAATTAGACTAACCAAAAATAGTGGGATGATTTGGAAGGGCACAGGGTATTTCATGGTGCCCAAAGCAGGTAATACAATAGGGTCTCAAGAAGGATTAGAATGAGTGAGGAGAAACAAGAGAAGTTTCACCATGGGCCCGAGGATCTTTTAGCTTCTCTCTGCAGCCAACTTTCCTTGCTTTGGTAAACCATAGCAGATCCATACCCAACTTTATTCAGTTTCTCAACTCGACTGACTTAAGGCTGTGTGTCCATTCTTAGGTTCTTTGGAGAGTGGATGTGATGGGCTCAGCTTGGTAAAATCAACCACTGCAGTGAAGACAGAACCAGGTAGCACCTCTGGCAGCTTGCTCTGGTGCTGTGGGAAAGACAAGCTTGTTGGGGATGGGAAGGAGCGAAGAGCATCTCCAATACACCTTGCACTCTAGAGGCCTGGAGGATGAGTCATTCTGGAAAACTATTTTTTGCAGTGCTGAGATTTTGTATAACCCCTAAATTATGTATTATTGAAATCATATTTATTGAAAATCTTTTAAACATGCATGTTATGCTTCCCTGCCTTCCTAATAAGTATGCTATACACAGCTAAACTTTTCTCTTATGACTCTTATGACTCATGCATTCTTATCACCCCGTGTATTGTACATTCTGCAATACAGAGAGAGCTTCGGATCCCTTGGAGGCCTGTCGGGCTATTTTCAGCCGCAAATAAAGGGCATAGATTGCTATATTTGGGGATTGTTTGTCTGTTGTCAACAGCTTCCTGTTGCTTTCAGTGTACCTATTTCTAAAAGCCCTTCTTCTCATGTTTAATTTACTGTTGTTATAATCCCCGTGGCTTTGCAAATTAAATCACCCCAGCTATTTGTTACAGTCCATTAGTTTGCAAGAAACAGTCATGCACTCAGGATCCTCAGTTAATGGAGAATGATAGAAAAATATACAAAAAATTTAAGAAGGCTGAGCATTCACAAAGCCAGCTCCCATGGGAAACTAGAATATCGTCCAGCCTACACAGCCTAGCTCTTCTGACCCAGTTATCATGTTCCCTGTGGGGGAGGCAGAATGGGAGTTCGTGGAGTGGATGGGATGAAACTGAACCCCGTCATCACCGTGCCGTCATCACCAGGTAAAAGAATTTGGAACACGGTCAAAGATACCTTGCCATCACTGAATAATATATTCTGCTGAATTTTAATGTGCACATAAATTGACTAGGGCTCTTATTGAAATACAGACTCATATTCACTGGTTTGGATGGGACCTGAGCATCTGCATGGACAACAAGCTCCCAGGTGGCACCATGACAAACCGTCCTGGCAGCGAGGCTGTTGGGTACAGTCAGCTGTGGCCTGCCAGTGCGTTAGACGCCACTGTGCCTCACATCCCTGGGAAGGACAAAAGGAGAAGCTCCACAGAGAGGAGCCAGCTGCATGCACCACACAGATGCTTGATAGACCTGCAGGACTGTCACGATGATATGAGCAGCTTCCCCAGCTACTGAGTATCCCTTTAGGCCCTCTCCCTAAAACTCAGAACCCACATTCTTAAGGTGGAGTAAGGCATATGTCTGCCATGGCAACAGCAAGTGGGCATAGGGAAGTACATGTACATGTGTCAGATTCAAGGCAGAGCCAGGGCACCTCCCATCCATGCCTTCAGCAGTTGGCCTTCACCACCTTAACTCCCATGATCACCCCAGTTATGTTGTCCTGGTCACTCTCTCCTCCCTCTTTCATGTTCTTATTATTAATACCACCATCCACTCCATCTTTCTTCTTTCTCTCTGGTTCTCCTTTTACATGGCTTCTATTGCCCCGCATTTCCAGCTATGACTTTTCTCTTTATATACATCCCTTACATCTCTGTCCTTATCCGTGTTTCACTTTCAAACTCCCCAACTCAGAATCTGACTGTGTGTGTTAATCCCTACCCAGTTTGGGCCATTCCATCTGGACAGAGATATTGCACCAGACTATGTAAGTCACTGGCCTCCTATGAATGGCTGCCTTGGCCTCTAGTTGTGACCTCTACATAAGGTCCACCCAGATGTGGCTGTCACCAAATAACATTGTAGAAAGAGCTCAGGTTTGGAAGATAGAAGACCTGATCTGGTAACCTGGTTATGCCATTTACTATGAGCCCTTGGGCAAGTTACTAAACATTTCTAAGCCACTATTCATTTACATAATGGAATAATAATAGTTATTATTACTACAAAGAGTAAAAAAGAGAATTTTCACATTAAGCATTGATGGTTTTTTGATGCATCAACCTGGTTAGGCTGAACTAAAGACCCTACTTACTCAATCCAACACTAATCTAGGTGCTGCTGTGAAGGGATTTTGCAGATGTAATTAAAGTCCCTGATTAGTTGACTTTAAATTAGGGAGATTATCCTGTGCAAGCCTGAACTAATCAGTTGGAAGAGAAATTATCCTGGGTGTGTGGCCTGAACCAGTTGGAAGGCCTTCCCTGGAGAAAGGGAGAGGGAGATTCCTGCCTATGGAGAGCAGCTTTGGCTCATGCCGGGGGGTCCTGCCTGCTGGGAATCTTCCCTTTCTGAACACCTGCCCTACAGACTCTGACCCCCGCAATTATGTAAACCAACTCCTTTAAATAAATCTTTGTTATATATGTAACATTTATATACTCACCTACTGGTTCTGATTGTCTGGTTGAACACTGATGGATGCAAGCACTTAGAACAGGGCCTGGAGCATATAGCTACGTGCTATAATAATGAGATTTCTCTCATCATTATTATTAGCTATGCATAAGGAGACAAGGCAGCTGCTGCTCTGAAGCCATGGGCTGTGGCTGTGGTTAGCTCCCAGGATCTCCTATCCTGAGCTATACATTCAGCTTCTAAAAATGGTAGATTTAAAATAAAAAAAAAAAAAAGAAAAAACAAGCCTCAGAAATAGGACCAGAGGGCATACCTATTAATAAAACCCATTCTATTTTGTGCATATTTACTTCACGGTTCTTCAGCTTATTTGAGATAGGCAGGATGGCCAGATAATAGCAGTAGTGCTACTATATTTTAAACGTTGATATTGAGAATTTTTTTTAAGTATGTGTCAGTTATTCAAAGTTAGTGAGACTGCTGTGAATGGGTGGTTGTAGATGAACAAAATCAGAATCTTCTTTCTAGATCCCATTTGATTCCACTTGTGCCAGACATCTTCTGTCTTCTCTGCCCCAGCAGTCCTAAGTCCTTTCTTCTGGCATGAGGGAATTACCTCTCCCACATTCCTAGTGGTCGGGAGAAGGCTGTTGACAATGAGGCTCCACAAGTGGCCAATAGGGTAGACACAAGAGTAGACTTGAGCAATAACTGTATGATATCTCCCTGGACAGAGTGGACACATGGTGGACACACACGACTCGATGGAGTCAGATAAGAATTCTCTCTTAAGATGTCATATATGGACACTAAGAAAAACAGAATCTCTCTCTTAAGCCCTGAGCCATGAGGGTAAGAATTTCTGAGTACCTGCAGCCATCTCCTGTGTCGCACAGAGAGAGCTAGCATGAGGACAAAGCAGCAAATTGGGAAAACAAAGCTAAAAACACAGAATAACATGGTACATTGACTGCAGCATTTGAGTGTCAGGATCAGGCCATGCCTGAACTGTCTTCTCCTTTATTAGTTATTTACTGCTGTACAACAATAACCCTAAAACTTAGCAATTTAAAACAACAGTGTATTATTTCCCATGACTTCTGAGAGTCAGGAATCTGGGAATGGCTTGGCTGGGTGGCTCTAGTTCAGAGTCTCTCATGCAGCTGTGGTCAGTCATGGGTCAAGGCTGCAGTCATCTGAAGGTTGCTCTGAGAGTAGAGGACACAGTCTCAGTTCATTGCCACGTGGACCTTTCCACAGGGCTGTCTAAGCATCTTCCCAACAGAACATGAATCCCTCAGTGTGAGTGATCTGAGAGTGAGAGCAAGCAAGAAGTCACAGTGCCATTTATGACCTAGTCTCCAAAAGTCACACACTGTATTTCCATTGTATTCTGTTCATGAGGAGTGAGTCACTAAATCCAGCCCACACTCAAGGAGGGGGAATTAGGACCAATGTCCACAAAGAGTTTGTAGACATTTAAAAGCACCACACCACTCCCTGGCCTTCCAAATTATATAACTCCACAATTTCCATTTTTTTTCTTAAACAAGATTAAACTGGATTTCTGCCACTTGCTGTTAACACTCACTCCTTCCTCAGCTTTGACCTTGATTCCACATTGTGATAAGTGGAGCTTTCTCCAGAGGCTGAGATGCCACCTGATGGATTGTTCCTGACCTTGTTCTTCTGTGCCAAAACCCCAATGCTAACTGCCCAGGGACCAGGTTCTCCTGGACAGAGGCCCTAGTAACTATATCCTCAATTCCCCGAATGACTAGTACCTACCTGGACCTTCAAAGCTTGGCTCGTTCAGTGTTCCTGACACTTGGCTTTGGACTGTCTTTGTGCTGCTCACTTGCCTGTCATCAGTTCTGTATTCTCATGCTCTGCCTGTTTACCTCTCTGGATTTCCTCCTGTCACCAACAGCAAGGTCTATGGTTCCCTGCTGTCTTGCCTGTGACTGTCTACTCCCCAACAATGATTATTTTCAGATTGCAGTCCTAAAACTCTGGCCCCTCTCTCCACAAGTAACTTTTCCATACCCATTTGATGTATGAGATATAATATTCTACAATTCTTTTCATAAAAAAATGTATGTAACTTTACTTCGTAATAACTAGACTTAAGAAGAAAGTGACAAACCACCTTGAAATTATTGATAAAGTCCCACCACTAAAGAATTGCAATGCTGATAATTGATGTCTAGTAACAAAAGCAAATATATGGATACACAATTTTTAAATTTATAAGTCTCATGAGTAGGAACCAGAGTACAAGATGAAAAGGGGCCTGGATCAAAGAGTGTTAAGGCTGAAGTGCTAGACGTTATCAACTCTATTGGCTTCCAACCTGGGGTCAATGAATTTAGCAACAGTGAGCATGAGTTATTTTCAATATTTTTTTTAAAAAGAATGGAAATATTTGTTTACAATGATGATATCAGACTGACTAAAATGTTAGGGTCTTTGCTTTTGCATAAAATTTTATCACATCTATATAGTACCATGTAGTACAATAATACAGTACAGATTATCGATTAGTGATCAGAAGCTTTGACTAGTTATATGTGATAGCTGGTTCATACTTGTTAACATAGTCAGATGCCTGGAGATGTCAAGACTTAAACCATCCACATCTAGTATATAAGTGACCCTGAATTGAAAAAGAGAGCAAGAGCAGAAGTTAATGACAACTAACAGGCAACAGTACTAAGATATGCCTGCATTTAAACTTCATTTCTGGGATCCCATATTATCATAGCCAATAAGCCATAATTATCAAGGATTTAAACTCCGAACCAACATTAAAATGAAAAACATTGGTTACACAGATAAATTAATGTATTATTTCTTGATGAATGCAGTATGTTAAGATGCTAAAATATTTATCAAAACATGGGATCAATGAGAGAAAAAATTAATAGAAGGAATCATTAGTGATCAATTTGTTGAAAAACCATATCTAGTTTAATGTCTTTCTTCCACACAGAGGGAAACTTGTATTTTCAGAGAAAAGAAGTAAATTTCCCAGGTTTACACAAGCAAGTGGCAGAGCTAGAAATGACCTCTTACTCAAGGTGTTTGCCTCTTAACCATGTTATATCTTCTTCCACAACATAGAAGTATGGTTTGTGTAGCCACACTGTTAAGTATTCTGACTTTTCAACTCATATATATCCAACTGCCTACTTCATTTGAAATTCATGCAGGATCTCAAACTTAATAGACCTAAAACTGAGCTCTTAACCCAGCCTCCAAACTGACTCCTGGCCCATTTTCCTTATGCCATTAAATAAGCTTTCTCCTAGATTCTCAAGACAGAAATTTGAGAGTCCAGTATGATTCATTCCTCTCCTTCAACACTAATATTCAATCACTGACAAGTCCTGATATTTCTACCCTAAGAACTTATTCTGATTCCATCTACTTCCCTCCATCTTCACTCCCACCACAATAACTCAAGGAACTAATATTTCCTGTCTAAGGCACTGCAATAGCATCCTATCTGGTTTCCATTCTTCTTCCTCCCCAGCCCTGCCACCAATCTATTTTCCTTAAAATAGAGTGGCTTCTAAAATATCAATCTGGGATACAACTTCCTTGCTTAAAAATCTTTTAGCAGCATCTCTTCATGCCAGGGTTTTTCAACATTTGCACTATTAACGTTTTGAATCAGATAATTCTTTACTGCTAGGGGCTATCTTAACACTGTAATATGTTAGCAGCATCCATGGTTTTCCTCACCAGAAGCCAATAGCAATTCAATATACATAATGGTGAAAATAAAAAGTGTCTCAGGCAAATATTTAAGATGATATATATCCCAAGTACACTGATTTGATCTTTATAAATTATTAATGTATTAAATTATCACATGTATCCCCAAACTATGTACATCTATTATTCATCAATTAAAACATAAATTAAAGAAGCAAAACAGGACAAAAATGTCTCAGGCTTGGACGAATGTCCCATGGAGAGCAAAATTACCCCTGGTTGAGAACCATAGCTTTACTTATTTGATAAACCTAAACTTTCATATTTGAAATGTGAATTAGGTTTTTTAACTGCTACTAAAGCAAACCTTCTAAAGAAGATCTCAAAAATACTAGTTGGAATCCAGTCAAATGACTGAATTGGCTAATGAGGAAATTTTCTATCTCTAGACCAAGAAAAATATGTCAACAAGGGAGCTGGTAGTGACAAATCCAACACAACTCAATTCAAAGCTGTGATTAAAGAGAAAAGAAATAGGAGTCAGTGCCAACATTCACAAGGCAAGCAAAAGAATAGCTCTCGGGCAGAGTACACCTTATTAGGAAGAAACAGAGAGACTTTTCTCAGGGTAGAGTTCAGTCTTCTTGTGCTCAGCCCATTCTTTAAATGTTTCTCAAAATTTCCTTAGATATCCTTCTCATTCTATACATGCCCTAGGTTATCTCATCTACTCCAATTACCTTAATGATTATTTAGTGATGATGCATCTTAATTTCATGTTTTCAGCTCAGATCTCCTTCCTAAGCTGCAATTATATGTCTCCAATTTCCAGCTGGTCTCCCCACTTGTACATCCCACAGATGCCTCAAATTCACATACCTGAAACCGCATTCAAGCCAAAGGTGTTTTCAAATTCAAGTCACATAGCCACAAATTTGGAGCGGAGCTATACTAGAATCATAGCGGTAGCCATGCAGGAAGATATAAGTGGGATGACAAGCCCATTGCCCATGAACATCAGAGTGTCTGGGACCAGCCTCCATGAGGTCATGGATTCACAGTGCATGGGTGGGTGGCCCGATAATAAAGACCAGACATGGAATAGGCAGAAACCATTTTCAGAAAGGTTGAAGTTAGCCTTGGGTGAAAAGATTTCCATTTCATTTTTTTAAAGAAACAAAATTAGGAAATGGACCTTAAAAAAGTAGATAAAAACAAATGGTACTTTTTGACATATTTGGTATCAAAACATAATATTATATTCCCAGTGATGGCTCCAGGAAGTTAGCAAGTTTGCATGTTGTGATGCCAAGTTCCATTCAAGTCAGACCACCCATCCTGACCTAAAGGCAGTATAGCCTTAGGCCCCTGCTCTGATAACATGTATTTATTGCCAAGTAGACCCTGTGTTCACATTTTATATCTCTTGGCCTTGGCGCCTGGACTGTTGGGAGCTGTAATGAGGAGCAGTGTGTCCTGACATTAACATAGCCTGAAGCAGTCTGCTCCAGATGAGGCAGCTCAGCAAGGCATAGTGACCATCACAGAAAGCATTGACACAGGATTTTCTTAAAAACTGGCCCAAGCAGTAACGTAAGTCATTCCCAGACGCATTGGATGTATGGTTTGCATTGGCTTCCATAGCACTCCCATAATACCAAGGGTCTATTTCATTGCCAGTGGAGCTATGATGGCAAAATTCCAGTAGATTTCCTTCTAAACAAAAACTCCATTTCACTGCTTAAGAAAACTGTTTAGAATTACAATGTCAGTAGTGCATAGCCAATGTTAAACATTTATGATGCCTGTTATGTTTCAGAGCTCTACAGACCTGCACTGTGCACAGTTTGGAAACCATTATTGCAGCTACTGTCTTATGTTAGGTTGAGGAAATTGGATCCTGGAGAAGTTAAATGATGTGACAAGTTCTCCCAGCCAGTCACAGGAAGAGCTGGAATTAATAATCAATCTTCTGCCTTTCAGTCCACCTGATTTTTTAGTATTCTTGCAGATAGAGTATGCAGTGTTATAGAACATTCTACTACTAGTATCACTCTACGTAGAGATATCCAGGACTGGAATTTGGAAAGAAGGTAGAGTTTAGAGTTGCCCAATTGGGAATTATTTAGAGTGAGACAAGAGTGGAATCCATGTTGGTAGATTGGATTTTGTCAAAGACAGAAAGACAGGAAAAGAATTATGAGGACTAGAAGTCATATTACAATTCCAAATAAATATCTCACAAATTATAATGGAGCCACTGAAAAATTATTTCAGAAAACATGAGTTTAGGTGAAGCAGCAGAGAATTTTAAGGTATAAAAAAGTTTCCATCAGTTTCATATTTACTAAGTTCATCCAATTACCATTTATCTGTTGCCAGCTAACAAAGTTATGTGCTGGGGATATGGATATGAATAAAAACTTCTGATGTCAGGATGATCACCACCCACTGGGAAAACAAATAAGTAATTAATTATTAGGCCACAATAAAACTATGTTTAATGTGTTATAAGAGCACAGAAGATAGTACTCAACTCTACTTAGGATGAAGTTCTCATTAGCACAGAATTTGAAAATGGAACTAAGTAGACACACGTTTTTAATCCAGCATACAGCAGTAATTTGGTGAGCCCCTAGCCCAGGCGCCCTCAAACCACAACCCACAGGCCACATGTGGGTGTTTTTGCCCGTTTGTTTTTTTACTTCAAAATAAGATATGTGCAGTGTGCATAGGAATTTGTTCATAGTTTTTTTTAAACTATGGTCCAACTCTCCAACGGTCTAAAGGACAGTGAATTGGCCCCGTTTAAAAAGTTTGAAGACCTCCTGCCCTAGCCGAATGTTTTACAGCAGACGCAAGGTACACTGGAATAATTCTCTTCGGCTGGCATGATGGCATCATTAGTCTCCTTCCTCTTTTCTGCTCTTCAAATTGTTTCACTCTGCCTCTGTACAGAAGTGAATTATTAGGGTCATCATGCCTTTGAAATAAGCCTCTACTCTCGCTAATGCGAGAGCTGCCAAAATGGGAAATAGGATTGATCACTCCCATTTCGGATTCCTAAAGAGTGATATTTTCTTTAAAAAAAAAGTTACATTTATTCCTAATCCATAGAATAAAATACTATCAAGCACAAATCTATATCAAAGAAATAAAAAGATATATGCTTAAAATTGCATTTAACACCTGTTTAGTCAACTGGGTTTTGTGAATAATACCCGGACAATAGTCTCTATATACTTCCTGGGCATAGGAACAAGAGTGTCAACTAAGAATCACAGTGTAATGTTGGAAATACACCCTTGCCTCCCAGAACTTTAACGTAAACCTACCTCCATCTCATCTCTATGTGCTTTTCTACCCTTAATGTGTCAGCTGTCCCCGAGCAACCCTTGGAAGCAGGTGGGTACTATTAGACTCACTTGTATAATAGATATGAAAACTAAGATCTAGTCTAGGGTCAGATAGCAAATTAGTAGCAAAAGCAGTCAAAACCTGAGTGTTTCTTCCTTACCATTCTGAAATCTTTCCTCCACATCAGAAGTTGGCAGACTTTTACTATAGAAGGCCAGGTGGTAAATATTTCAGGTTTTGTGGGCCTTAGAATCTTTGTCTAGGATTGCCAGATTTAGCAAAGGAAAATACAGAACACCTAAATTAAATCTGAACTTCAAATAAGCAACAAATACTGGGAGGCAGAGGCAGGCAGATTGCTCGAGGTCAGGAGTTCGAAACCAGCCTGAGCAAGAGTGAGACCCCGTCTCTACTATAAATAGAAAGAAATTAATTGGCCAACTAATATATATAGAAAACATTAGCCGGGCATGGTGGCGCATGCCTGTAGTCCCAGCTACTCAGGAGGCAGAGGCAGGAGGATTGCTTGAGCTCAGGAGTTTGAGGTTGCTGTGAGCTAGACTGACACCACGGCACTCACTCTAGTCTGGGCAAGAAAGCAAGACTCTGTCTCAAAAAAAATAAGCAACAAATAATTTCTTACTATAAGCATGTCCTAGTCAGTATTCATTGTTTATCTGAAATTCAAATTTAACTACACTTCCTATATTTTAGCTGGCAACCCCATCTCTGTCACAGCCACTCAACTCTGCCATTGCATGCAAAAGCAACAACAGAGAATATGTAAATGAACAAGTGTGGCTGTGTGCCAATAAAACTTTATTGACAAAAACAGATAGCAGGGCTTATTTGGATAGGGAAGTTGTGGTTTGCCGACATCTACTCCATATCATTGGCTTTTTCTTTACTAATAAGTGGCCTGAATAAAGGAAAAACCAAGTTTATATTATCATTGTATTTGACTTATAGATCATCTAGCAAGACAAACCTCAAATGTCATATCTTTCACAGAGCGCAATGGGCTCAATTTATTACATTATATTATAATAGTAAAACACTTCAGAGTTCCTTGAGTTTTCTCATTTTGCACATCTTACAACTGACATTCAGAGTAGCAGGATGATTTACTCAAGGTCACATACTAGCTGATGGCAAAGTAAGGCTACTGTTTTGAGATAGCCAGTCACTTAAGTTTTATTTAAGTATTATTAGTCATTAGATTTAATATTAAAACACTGAAATCTCTGTGTAGTATGTTGTTGAGGCTTTATAGGACCAGTATTCCTCACCACAATAAATTTGGAGCATAAAAAATAATAGGCATGTAGGAAAAATCAGGAAGCAGTTTGTTTGGTTTCTTGCCTTCCGAAGTCTCCTTTGGGTCTACTCTCTGTGCAGGGCCGTCCTGGCCTCTGCTCTGCTGCGTACCCCATGAGTGCCCGCTCCCAGGGAGGGTGTTCCACAGCAGGCCCCACGGGGTGCTATAGCCTAACAACGGATAAATTTCCTCCCAATCGCCAAATACTCTTTCAAAGACGATCAGTATTGAGGAGTCATTCTTTCTAACAAATAAATCAGAATTTAACATATCTCATCACTGCAGAGCACACCAAATACAAAAAGCTTGCTAAAGAGTCAAGGAGAGATAATATCCTACCCATACCTGCTCCACACCACTGGGCTCTCGCCTCTGTGGAGGCCGTCGGAAGACTTAACTTCTAGACGCATTGCACCTTTGCATCTAACCCTTAAAAATGCAGGGAGCATCTGATTGAGTGGGCAGAACTCACCTCATCAGAGGGTGGGGGAGATAATATTACTTTCCCTTTTGCTTCCGAGTGGGAGGTGCCTCTCATCTATCTTGGAATTCTCTCCAAATATGAAGAGTGCTTAGATGCTGGGGAGACAAAATGACAAGAATCTGCTTCACAGGAAGAAGAAGGGGAAATTAAAGATAAAATCAAATGCAAAATGATACTTCCAATCCATAATATATTTTGGACATTTTTATAGTGCCATGTTATTTGCAATATCAAATGCATTGAAGAAAAGATACAGTCTTGTGTGTTTATCTAGTCAGAAATCAGCTTTGTAAATTTGGTAAAGGTGCTGCTGATTTTGTCAACCCTGGGCAGCAATAAATTTGACTGTAATAGTCACATAGGGTCCAGACAAATGGTTTTGATTACATGGGTCACTTTTGTAATGCTCGAATCAGGGTTAAAAGTGTTCCCATCACCCAGATAATGTTCGTGTACCCATTAGGTAGGTTTCTACCCATTCCCTCTGTCCCCCTCCCCCCAATTGATTTCTTTTGAGACTTACTTCCCTCTATGCACATGTGTGCTCATCAGGTAGTTTCAATTTAATAGTGAGTACAGTGGTGTTTGTGTAAATGCCCATCAATTCATGAGTGGATTAACAAAATGTGGTATACATATACCATGGAATACTACTCAGCCATGAAGAAGGATCACTTAATGACTTTTTAAAGTGTCTCTTATACAACTATCCACCTTACATGCATCCAGTCTTTGCTTTCTATGCCCCTTGTAGCCCATTATAACACAAGCCCTAGGCTACAAAAGCTTGGCTGATGCCCCAGGGAAAATGCCAGTTTTAGGTTTGGATGACTATCTTTGTTCAAGCTCATTCATTGTTCACAGTGTCAGCTATATATTTTGAACTATTCTTTTTTATTTGTAGTTTTAAATGTTCCTATACTAGAAGAATTTCTCCGTACAGCTACTAGTCATTTGGGCAGGAAGAAAAAAACTATACCTAAATACTTTTCCTTTATCATTTTTAGTGTATTTTTACTTTAAAATAAGATATTTCACACATAGAGAAATATATACAAAAATAACAGATCTATGCATCTAATACCTAGATTTAATAGGTATTAATATTTTGTTATAATCACTTCACAATTTTTACACACAGACACACTCTACTCTCTCCTTTCTTTAATCACAGAAGTAACCATCATCTTGGAGTTGGTGTAGGTGATTTCCATGCTTATTCTGGGGACTTCCCAGATAAATGTGTATCCATAAGCCATATGTGGTACTGGTTGTTTACAACTTACATAAATAATATATCATAAACACACAACTGATATTTTTTCAATCAACATTGTATTTTTGAGATCTGTCAAATTTAACACATGTAGATATAGTGCATTCATTTAAATTGCATTATTTCATTTTATTGTATGACTAAATCATAATTTATTTATCTACTTCTTTACGGATAGATATGGAGGTAAATCACTACCACCCCTTGCCCCCTGCCCACTATTATACATGGTGCTGCAATGAACACCCTTATTAAAGTCTTCTAGTGTGCACATGTGAGACACGCTCAGAGGCACAGGTGTAGAAGGGGAATTGCCACATGTGATGTGGAATGCACACCCCAAACTCTACTAACAATTGCCAAATTGCATTCCAGGGTGTTCTTGATCATTATACTCTGCCCACAGTGTGTAAAAGTTCTTGTTTGCTATACATTTTCACAAATATGTAGAGTCATCAAATGTTTTCATTTTCTCTAATTTAATAAGTGTGAAATGGATTGTCATTGCTTTAATTTGCAATTATCTACTAGTGAGGCTGAACATCTCTTAAACTGTTAATTGTATATTTCAATTTATTCCTCTGTGAATTGCTTGTCTCTACATTGTTTATTTTTCACTAGAGTTGACTAAGTTTTTTACAGTGACTTTACAGTTTGTTTCTATATTCTGAAAAATCAACTCTTAGCTATATGCCTTGCACATGAATTCTCCCATCTGTGGCTTGCATGTTGCCTTTGTTTGTAGGGTCTATTTACTTTGTGATGTCTTACTGTCATACAAAACTTGATACATTTAGTCAAGTTTAACAATATTTTCTTTCATGATTTAGTTTGCTGTGACTACTTTTAAACATCTTTCCTTACCCTGACATCATCTAGAGACTCTCTGATGTTTCTTCTAACGTTTCACAGTTTTGATTTTCACACTTAGACCTTTAAACCATCTGGAATTTATTTTTGTATGTGGTATGAGACATAGACCTAATTGTATCCTTTTCCATCTCTTTGGATAATTGTTGCAATACTTTTGATTGGATAGTTCTTTTCCCCTCTGAAAGGCAATGCCTTCTATTATAAACAAAGTTTTCACATATATGGGGATGTTCCTATGTGTGTTTCTATTTTTTTTTTTTGATTGGGTGGCTGGTTTAATTTTTGTTCATTTGATCTTTTTGTCTCTTCCTGTGCCAATACCACACGAGTTTCTTTAAATATTATTAAAGCTCTACAAGAAGTTTATATGTTTTAAAGTATAAGACTTCATTTATTATTTTCTAATTTGTCTCTGCTATTCTTGGACTTTATCTATACATTTCCAATTTCCATCTCTTAGTATGTGCTGTTCCTTCTGCTTATAATCCCTTTTCTATAATTCTCTGTAGATCCAAATTTGACTCATTTTCTCAGGACAAATGCTAGATTTTCCAAAAAGCCTTCCCTGATTGTCCTAAGTTGAAGTGATCTCTCTCTTCTCTGAACTCCCCTACCACTTAATCTGTATTTTGCTTTCACTTTTCACCAAACTATAGCTTATAGCTCTTTGAGGGCAGGATTCATGTTTAACTAATCATCAACTCTTTAGAATTGCTAGTATGCTGCCTTTTATACAAAAGTTACTCTGTAAATATTTATTTATGCTTAGATACAAAAATGCATTGTTGTCATTGAATTATTATATATTAATGCAGTAATTTCATCAGGGCTACTTTAACATCTGTGAATCATTTTCCATCTGCATATAGTGGACACTCTTTTCTCATAACTCACCTTTCATTTCCCCTTTCTCCTTTTTAGCTATGTTTGGTTCAAGCACTTAACTAACCTCTAATCAGCTCATGTGATGCCAGGGAAGCTGGCTCTATTCCCAGCTTCAAAGGAGAAAGCCCAAGTATTCTAAACCAACCAATGCATAGCTTTCTCTGATAACTGCTATTGATCTACAAATGAGTGTAAGACCAAGTTAGCTCAGTCAGATAGAATGAAAAGACTAATTCTACAGTGGGGGATAGTTTCTCATGCTTTCTCTCTCTCTCTTTCTCACTCACCCCTACACGCTACATTGAACAATGAAATATATAGCAATAATTGTCTATTGCTACATAACAAATTAGCCCAAGATTCAGTGGCTTAGAACAGCAATTTATAGCAATTTATCTCTTGGCGTTCCTGTGAGTCAGGAATTCAGCAGAGCATAGCAGGATGGTTTGTCTCTTCTCTTTGATATCTGAGACCTCAACTGGAAGACTCCAAGGCTGGGAGTTAGACTCAACTGAAAGCTCATTCACTGGTTGTTGATGCTGGCTGTCAGCTAAAACTCACTGAGGCTGTTGGTTGGAACACCTACATGTGGCCTCTCCGAGCAGCCTGGGTTTCCTCACACTCACATACAGTTTTTCCTTACCCACATGTTGGCTGGGTTCCAAAGGCAAGCATCCCCAAAGATAGTCCTTTACATCAATGATAAAAGATAGGCCAAAAACCAAGTGGGCTCTGAACAAACAGAAGGGTGGTGATAACTTGGTCTTGACCGCACAGCTAACCCGCAAATCAACTAACCCTGATGCTTATCCTACTATTGGACTTTCTGTATGAATTAATACACTTAAACTAATTTGAGCTGGGCTTTCTATTACTTGCATTCCAAACTACCTCTAATTAACTACCTTAATTAACTACCTTAATTAACATACTGCATTTCAACTATCAATAATAGGCTAGTAGGAGAAACTGTTAGGAATGGGGGACTGTAAATCATACTCTGGACGATACCATAAGAAAGCTGGATCTGCATGCTGAATTCAAATGTCTGAGGGCTCCTGATTCTGTGTATGTCACCTCTTATTATTTTTTGTCTTATTTTTTATTGATATATACCTTTATGGTACACTTAAATTTCCACTGCAACAAGCAAAGTGCTGGTTAAAAGTTTTTATGATGCTATCACTGAGCTTCACATCCTGAAACAATTTAGTTCTATCGTGCCCGGAAGCCTAGTTACTTTGCTGTTTTTTTTGGTGATATTCCATCTGGATGTTGAAACTGTTCATTATTCAATTAAACTGATTAGAGAGAAAACACTGCCTCACCCTTATTTTTATGGTCTGTGCTGCTATTTGAATTTTCAGTCTAGGTCATTATTGAGTAGCTACAAACAGATCATATTGCTGAGGCCTTGTATCATTATTTGCAGTGTTCATATATTTTCAAGGATGCAGAATTTGTCCAAACAATCCGGTTTCATCCTAAAATGTATTTGCCTAGCTTTAGAACTAAGTAATAATTTGGGGAGAAATGAGATGATACATATAAGTTGAAATGAGCACAGAGCTAAAATATTAATATTTTTATGTTACTTGATGCTCATATAAATTTGAAATGGCTCTCTTTTTTAAAAGGCAATTTTGTAGATGATTGGGACATTACACTCACAGAAGATTCCTCTTAATACTGTTTGTTTTTTTTTTTTTACATTCTCAACAGGTTTTATTATGTTGGCTGGAATGCTCTAAATTCATGAAAGCTTTTGAGAAAATCTTTAATTCCCAACCCCTTAAAAAAGTTATGTTGAACCAGGAAAAAAATAAAAGATAGAAGTAATGATTTGGACAGATACAAAACAGCATGCTTCAGTTCCTCCCATGTCCCCAAAAGCTATCTGGTGATGAAGAATTCTCAGAAAGCAGAATGTTGTAAAAATTCATCAGGTAGAATCTCACCAGTGTAAAGAACCCACGACACTGATCTGGTGCCTCTACTCATTCTTTGCAGACCATGTTTGAATTCCTAAGGTGTAATTATACATTTCACATGCATTTGTGAGATAAGATAAACATATTGTTTATGTCCCACATGAGTCAGGCTTAAAGGTTTTCTAAATACTGCGTGTGGCACTAGAAACTTCATGCTGTATCAAGTCAGTATCAATATTAAGCTACTGAACTCTATAATGAAATATTATAGATAGACATTTACTGAAAACCAATATAAAAATCTGGCCCAGAAAGACCAGAACACAAATATGCAATTTTCTTGATTTAAGATGGTTGAGTGTGTTTTGTTTTTTCGTTTTTTTTTAAAAAAAAAAGCTCCACACACTGTTTACGACAAGTATGTGTAAGAAGCCTCTTTGTGTGTGCTGACTTTATCATGACAACTCTAGCTGATTCTTTATGAAGGATTAGGGACACACATCTTCAGCAGTGCACATGAGAAATAAACTCTGAAAAAGGCAATTTCTTGGGTGTAGGAAGGACCGTATTCTGGGAAGTACTTCAGAGGAACGGACAATAATTCTAGGATTATAGCCGAGAAGGACTGGAAGACTTCAGGAGATGCTTCAGCTTCTTCTAGATTTTGAATGTTGAATAAGCCACTGAAGTGTGGTATCTATATTATCCTTTTCTTTGCAAGAAATTGAATAGCAGCAAATTTCTCTGTCCTGAATAGCAGACAGATTCATTTTTTCAATTAGCTGTTTCTCATCCAAGGCATTAGGAAGATCTCTCTTGTTTCCAAGTACTAGCACTGGAATTCCTTGTAACTGTGGTTTATCTAGAAGATTATGCAGCTCATTTCGGGAGGCTTCTATCTTTTCACGATCTGCGGCATCTATCATGTAAACAATAGCGTTGACTCCTCCGCAATACCGTTCCCACATGCTTCGAAATCGGGGTTGTCCTCCTATGTCCCAGATCTTTATTGTGACGGTACCTTTAGTTACTTTCCTCATGTTGAAGCCCACTGTAGGTATCATATCTTCACTGAATTGACCTGACGCGATGACGTTGACGAAGGTGGTCTTGCCCGAGTACTGCAGCCCCACGAGCGTCAGCTCCATCTCCTCCTTCCAGAAGAGCGAGCGGAACCAGTCCAGCAGGCGGGAGATGAGCGCCAGCATGATGGCGGGGCGGCGGGCCAGTGGCGGGAGCTCGGGCGGCGGCGGCTTCCACACAGGCGGGCCTCGGCCCTCACCCCAACGGCTCCGCGGGGCCCCGGCACGACACGGCCTGACACGGCCGGGCGGCGGCCTTAATACTGTTTTTTTAGTTTTTAAAATTGTTTTATTGAAAACCTGTGAGTCAGAAAACAAATCTCTAGGATTTTAAAAAAACAAATGACTTAAATCAAGTTGAAAATTCTTAAAATGAGCCAGAAAGTGTCAGGATGAAAATCTTTTGCTTTCCCTTCACTTTTTGATTATATCATAATGATTGTTGCCAAGTGTGGTGGCTCACACCTGTAATCCCAGCACTTTGGGAGGCCAAGGTAGGAGGATTACAGGAGGCCAGGAGTTTGAGAACAGCCTGTGCAGCACAGTGAGACCCCATCTCTACAAAGAAATTAAAAATTAGCCAAGCATAGTGGAGTATCTATAGTCCCAGTTACTTGAGAGGATGAGACAGGAAGATCGCTTGAGCCCAAGAGGAGTTTGAGGCTGCAGTGAGCTATGATCAGACCACTGTACTTTAGCCAGGGCAACAGAGTGAGATCCCATCTCTAAAAATAATAGTAAGAATTGTTAATAACATGTTGTATTTTGCCTTTTTAAAACAGAGAAAATGCACAATGCCCAATCGATAATCAAGCTCATCACTAAGAAACCAAATACAAAAATGAAAGAGGTCAGGTCAACCATCTTGGAAGAATATAGAGAGGTAAGACTATCAAGAAACACCTTCAATTTATTAGGAGCAAATAAAGGTGATCTGGAGATTAAATGCCAGTGGAGTGCTCTAAATATACCTGCAAAATGAGCTGTAAAACTAATTTCATCTGGAAAATATGAAATCTAATGGTCCCAGTCACCTAGATGTTAGGGTTCATAATTCAAAAAATAAATAAGAAAAAATGAGTAGATAATAAACATCCTTGAAATAAAAAATGATGGAGTTTCAAACGAAGTGGTTAAAGAAGAAAAATGTTTTTTTGGCAGCATGTTCTTCACAAAACAATCTGGAAAGAACAAAAGTTCCAATTATGCACTGAGGTTAGTTTTCTCTGAAGTAGCTCTTTTTCTCTCTTCAAAGCAGGCCCTCCACCCAGCACTTGGGCAGCTGTTGCTAAAAGAAGAAGTTTTTATTTCATAGTACAATAAATAGTTATGTAAGATGTTTGTTTTTCCATTTTAGCAACTTCTCTCCCCCTTTCTTCTTGAAAATGTCTTTTTTTTTTTTTTTTTTTTTTTTTTTTGAGACAGAGTCTCGCTTTGTTGCCCAGGCTAGAGTGAGTGCCGTGGCATCAACCTAGCTCACAGCAACCTCAAACTCCTGGGCTCAAGCGATCCTCCTGCCTCAGCCTCCCGAGTAGCTGGGACTACAGGCATGTGCCACCATGCCCGGCTAATTTTTTATATATATATCAGTTGGCCAATTAATTTCTTTCTATTTATAGTAGAAACGGGGTCTCGCTCTTGATCAGGCTGGTTTTGAACTCCTGACCTTGAGCAATCCGCCCGCCTCGGCCTCCCAAGAGCTAGGATTACAGGCGTGAGCCACAGCGCCCGGCCTTGAAAATGTCTTTAAGTCATTTTGTTCTCCTTCTTCCTTTTTTCTGTGGAAAGAAGAAATATAACCAGAAAAAAAAAAAAAAAAAAAAAAAAAAAAAAGCTTTAACATTCTGAATAAAGTGTTTAAAGCCCGGTAGGCATAAGATAGAAGAAAACAAAATATGTGACTAAAAAGTTTAACAACCTGACCAAGGAAGTGTTTGTCCACTGATCAATGCTATGAAGGAAGATGAGAAAATAGCAGGCTTTGTGTTGATTGTTAAGAGAAGAGCCCCCAAAATAACTATGAATTTATGAATAGTTTTTAGAGTTTTCACCTGTTCTTTCTCTATTCATTGACATATCCACAAGCCAAATCTTTTGTTTTGTTATTCTGTTCTCTCTTGTATATTTTTTCACTATGAACAGTTAAATAGCAAAAGGAAAGAGGCAAGTAAAAGGCCTGCCATTAACATGATGGTATTCTTTACTGCAAAATTATTCTGAATTCCACTGTTAATCCTTAGGCAGACAAAGTGTGCCCACCTTAGGTACCCAGCTCCCTCCAAGCCTGTCCTGCAAGGATCTCTTCTCTCCCATACATACATTGTGCCCCTTTTTTGCTTCTTGCCTGCAGATGTTGGCTTATCCTACGGCCCAGTTCAGAATGCTATTCCTTAACCCCTATTTGAGCTCTACCTTACAATTAAGACTCAACTCAAAGCTTCTCTGTCTTTAGCAGACTTATCTTACTAATCCCACCCCACAATGTAGATTTTTCTTTCTCTGAATAGTACTATGCGTACAGCATACTCAGCACAGTGTCTGGCCTCAAATAATTTTTATTATTAATATAACTTTGAATTCCTTTCAATGTTACATTGACAACTTTACTATTGCACCGAGAATATCATAAAGGTCACCTCCAAATTAGATATTTCAAGCATTTAAATATTTTCTTATTTTTATAGCCTCTGTCTTCCTCTTATAAATATATGTAGAATGTTCAAGTAAGACTTGATGAATTGAACTATATAGTTATGGCTTCTTATAAATTTGTGAAACCAATTCTATCAAGAAGATAGTCAAATGGTTGATTTACATTCCAGCTCTATGTTAGTATAAGATATATAACAATTACAAAAAATGTGTCCAGTTGTGCTTTGGCTAAAGACTAATGGAAAAATGAGGAAGAACTAAAATCAAATGCTCTGAGGATTTCTATCCACACTACATCTCTGCAGTTGAATCAGTCAAATGTTTAGTGCAGCTGCTTTCTTATAGTGAATAATTATCATAACTTGATTTCCAATCTAAATGAAAATTCATCTCTGCTTTCTATTGAATACAATTTTTTTCTTAATAGATCTTTAAGGTAACTTTCAATACTTGACTTCTCTTTAAATTTTGAAATCCTGGCCGGCTGCAGTGGCTCATGCCTGTAATCCTAGCACTCTGGGAGGCTGAGGCGGGTGGATTGCTCCAGGTCAGGAGTTCGAAACCAGCCTGAGCAAGAGTGAGGCCCTGTCTCTACTATAAATAGAAAGAAATTAATTGGCCAACGAATATATATAGAAAACATTAGCCGGGCATGGTGGTGCATGCCTGTAGTCCCAGCTACTCGGGAGGCTGAGGCAGTAGGATCGCTTGAGCCCAGGAGTTTGATGTTGCTGTGAGCTAGGCTGATGCCACAGCACTTACTCTAGCTTGGGCAACAAAGTGAGACTCTGTCTCAAAAAATAAATAAATAAATAAATAAATTTTGAAATCCTAATTAAGTTTCCTTAACTTGATTCCATAGTAGATAAGGCTATTTGGGGGACAAATGGAGAAACTTATTTAGAGGCATTTGTCTCTTTTAAAAAGTTATAAAATATTTTTCTCACTTTTCCAGATGCTATTTTCTTAGAGGGAGGCGATCTACCCCTTGAGTGGCTTTCTATTACCTCAATGTTGATGAAGAAACCATACCTTCCCAGGCATAACAAAATAGGTCTGAAAAATTTCTGAACTCATCAGGAAATGACAGGGATGATAAATGAGATTAGAATGGTCTGTGAAGCTGTTCTATCTTGAGTGTCTTACTGAAAGTCGGAATACGGTGTGGTTCATTTATTAACGAAGTGATTACTAGAGGCCTGCAATATGAATCCAACCTATTAGACCTTCACCTAAGGTGAGAACTGTATCTTCTTATACATCCATTCCTATCCATTTGCTCTGTTCTCTCAGTCCCTGTTCTGACAGATGGCTGTAACTTACATTACAGATAACTTTTTATCAGATGCTATCTAAGCTTCCATCTAATGCCCAACAGTTATATTAGCTGAGAGAAGGCTAATGCCCTTCTCTCAGATAATTCCACAGATAAGATTGTGCTTTACTTTCTCTTTCTCTTTTTCCCCTGCCCCCCATTTTTGTCCACAGATACAGTCTGATTTATACAAATAACTTCCTACTTATCTATAATTTCTACATCAAATATCTTTACTTATTAAAAAAATTCCCCAGAACTCTGAACTCAAATTATTACGAATAGGTGTGGACAATTAGAAACAGACTCAAATGGATCGAGTCTTTTCTCAAAATTCCTCTCTATTATATTGCTGAAAACCTGACACCCATAAAGTGGAGCATAAGTATAATCCTACAAAACTAATCCTAGAGAATACTTCAACCTTCTACTTACCATTTATAACCCATGCAGGAGGATGCTGCAGTATTCTTCTCTGATGGTCGGATTTCATAGAATCACAGAATTTTAGCAATTGGGAAAGACCTCATGTCTACTCTACCTTTCTCATCTCAGACAAATACTGTAATTCAAGTCAAGTGCTTCTTAAGGTCAAACAGCCAGTTAGTAGCAGTTCTAGGACTAGAACCCAAGTCTTCTCACTCCAGCCCAATGTTCTTGTTAAGTTGACAATATTTCAATCAAAGAAGGAGTTAAGTAAAACAAATCCAATTCTGCTTATGAATTCCTCCAAAACAGTGTCATTCCTGGAAAATAGAAAAAACTACATAGATATAAATAAACCCAAGTTGCAATTGCCAAAAGTGCACATAATGTAAGGCATTGCCAAGGCTATTCATTCAAGTTAAAAATACACACACACACAACAACCCCCCCTCCAAAATCAAGTATCCCCTCTTTGGAAAGAGGAATATGAGATAATTCCTGAGAAATTTCCAAGGGCTCTGGAGTAGCTTGAGGTCAAGTACAACCCTGAAAACAAGGGCCTGAACAAATGCCATTGAGGTGATAGCATCATAAATATCTTAAAGAGAGGAAATGGTTGACATTTAGCTCCTGGAAAATGGCAAAAAGAATACCTCAAGGATGGCATGTGGTCTGTTAAAACAAAATCTCCCCAATGCCTTACTCTTAAAACAGAATCAAATGCAAACCATAATGCATCTGCCTGTTTTCTGCTCTGCTTCCCACAGCCCAGGATATAGAAATTTGCTCTTTGTGGCCCTACAGGGAAGAAATTTTCTTCAGCTGCTCCTTTGTAAAGAACCAAAGTATCCCCCTCCTCACCAAGTGTACAGGATCTTCCTATAAGAACTCAGTCTCCTTATTTCTCTCATCAGAGAACAGGTCAGCTATGGTATAGAAGAACCAATTTGTGCCATTTCCCCTCATACATGACAGCATGGAACTAGAGTCAAATAGAATCCTAGAGTGTCCGGCCTCATGTGATCTAGGGAGATGTGAAATCTCTCTAAGTTACTTTTGAAGAAAAGGGAGGTTGAACCAGTTAACCTTTGAGGTCCAAATTCAATCCATCCTTTCTCCCTCCCTCCCTTCTGTCCTCTTAACCTCTTCTCCAACCTTCCGGCCTCTCCTCACCCACTTTTTCCTCCCCCCTTCATGTCTTTCTTCCCTTCCCTTCCTTTTCCTTTTCTTCCCTTTTTTCTTTTTATGCTCTTTGGATTACAGGAGGCTCAGTCTACAATTACAAATGGGCTATTTTATAATTATTCTCTTCAAAGAACAATATAATTAACAGAGAATGATTAACATGAGCACCAGAATTGTCAGATTCAGAAAGGTAAAATAAATCAGATTTTACAAAAATATAACTAGCAAGGATATTTTCCTATAAGAACTTGCTCATAAGACCACACTATACCTTCTCTACCCTCTCTACCTCACTCAGTTTCCCCTCTAGTGGGGTTCCACAGGGACAAGTATTTCCTACCTTTGTGGGCCAAGTACTTCTTTGGCAATTGAGTGACACATTTCAGTAGTTCCTTCTAACTGCTGAACCAAATGTAGACAGGAGAGTATTAAGACAAGTGTTCCTGCCCTTAAAAATCTTATACCCCAGCAACGGAGAAAAGATTCAGGAATCTTATTGATGGTGAGATAAGCACTGTTAAGAGAAGGCCATGCAAAGGAATATGGAAGCACAGAGGAAGGAAAGAGGCTTTTGTGTAGAGATTTTATGGGACATTCTGGAAGACAAAGAGAGACTTATACACCCAATGGACTGAAGTCTCTAACGATGGTGTTTATGCACTGTTCAGGTGATGGGGACATAATTTTTAATGTGCATTTGGCAGGGACGGGGAGTCTTTCAAAATTTCTCAAATTCTTCTGTGTTAACATATAATTCTTCTGCCACCCAGAGAACCAGACCTAAGTTTCACACCCAGGCTAGAATGTAAGTAGGATGCATGGCATGTCTCAGAGACACAAGTTTTAGCTTCAGACAGTCAGATCTGAATGCCAATTTCTGGTCACATGTCACTGGTCACATGTGGAAGACAGACAAGTTGTTTAACATTTTGATTCTCAGCTTCCTAATTTGTAAAATGGGGAAGAAACTACTTCATCTGTTTTTTGTGAGGTATCAAAGATCTGCAACATATCACACATTTATTAATTTACAGCAGCATTCAATAGATCCCAGTAATTATTAACATTCTTATGATAATGTCCTAAGAATATTTGTTTTACACAAAACTGAGGCATATCTGAGATAAAACAATGAAGAAATAAATTGTTTTTACATAAGACTGGTAGCAATCTGTATCAAGGTTTTAGTATGTTCATGAAATATACATGTCTCCGGGACTCATTCACTCTCTCTTTGTGCATGTATCTCTCTCATCTCTGTCTATCTTTGTCTCTATCTCTGTCTCTCTCATGCACATATACACACACATACACAAAATACATCTTTAATGTTGAATCAGGTTCTAAATCCTCCATCAACAGAACTTGTAGCAGCCAGGAGCATCATCAAACTTTAAGAAGAGAGTGTCTAAGAGGCATGCAGCTACTTCTCTAGGATCTATGCCATTCTTAGAACATGATGCTCATCAGACTGATTTATGAGACATCATTGAAGCAAACCAAGTTTATGACACCAACTCCTTAGAGATACAAAATTCAAAAAACATCTGTCACCTGCCTCACTTAGAAGTCTCCCTCTGTGATCCTAATCCTGTTGCATTGCAGTATAAAAGAAGCGGGGGAAAGACTTTAATAGGAGACTCAAATAAGCAGTAAAGCTTTAAGCTAACATATTTCTCATAATATACAACATAAATGAAGTTTTTTGCCCTGACATTTTGTTTTGTGTAGTAAGCAACATCTGAAATATCTTTACATATGAGAAAGGGTCTTTTTTTCATCTCCTGAAAAACCAAGTAAAAATTTTTAACCTATCCAATTTTATTTCAGTAGAAACATTTAAGTAGAAAAGAAGAAGCCCTGGGGTGAAACAAGGGCCCCTCCAACCATCTATAACTGTGACCTTGGAATGTCCTCCCTGAGCCACGTATAGATTTCTGAGACCTGTCACCCAAACCACACTCCCTCCTGTGGAAAACCAGCCACCCCACAACCTCTTCTGAATAAATGACCACATTCATACCATGTGACCCAGGCCTTACACTCAGCCAGCTGGATCAAGAATATGTCCCTTCAAAACCGATAGGCTGGACTTAGGGCTTTGATCCAGTGAGAAAAGATGACCTGAGCCAACCAAACTCCATTCTTCAGAATCCAGCACTGGGAAACACAGAGTTGAGGCAGCTGGCAGTAGGAGAAGCCGAAAGTGGCATCAGGACAGGTCACATGGTAGAGAGAAGCCAGAGAGCACAAAGGAAGGTGATGCCACAGGTAGCTCGATGTTTTCAGGGGGTAGAAACTAAGAGGAAGAGAAGAGAATGAGCATGAGAGAGAGAGACAGAGAGACAAAGAAAGAGAGAGAGAGATACAGAGACAGACTCACTCTATCTTTATCTAGCACCTTCCTTCCTCTGCCCCCCAGGTAAGCCTCCCAGCTAACACCTCAACTCAGCCCTCCCACTGGGCTTCCCCTGCTCAATTTACTTTAGCTAACTGACCCACTCAAGCTTGGCTTTTGATCCTCCTCAATTATGAGCCATCTCGGTGCTATGTCCCAGGCTCTGTGGGCCACTTGCCTTTCCAGGAAAAGGTCAAAGGATGAGACTGAGATGTGAGGTTTCATTTAGAATAAAGCACAGAAGGCAAGAGAGGTAAGCACCTGAGGAAGGAACCAATGTAAACACTATAGACTGAATCTAATTTTGGCTCTGCCACAAAGTTTCAAAACCATTTGTAGAGGTGAAATAGTTTTCCACGTATATAACCCTATTATTTGTGTTCTTACTAGCTCTTTCCAGGCAGAATCATTCTCACTGCTTTAACTTTCCCTCTTAAATGTGTTTCCAATTCTAATTATGGTCATTCTTCTCAAGTTCAATTCTAAACCTTGGAATCTGATAAGAGTCAGCCTAATTTTTTGCTTCATGCTATGCTTTTCAATGATAAATTGAGAGAATGGATAGAGAAATGTCAGGTCTCTAATGGCTCTAATATCCTGACACTACAACTGAAAACATACTAATCAAACTGGGAGCAGAGAAAACAGAAGAAAGAATACCTAAGCATTTCATTGTCACGGTGCTGATGTAAACAGTATTGTGTTTTTAATTGCAAATCCCACTTGTTCATTGCTGGTGTATAGGAAAGCAATTGCCTTTTGTATGTGGACCTTGTATCAGTTTTTGTCTCACGTAGTTTTGTGCTCTGTTGTTAGGCACACACATATTAGCCTGTTATGTTTTCTTGGAGAATAGACCTATTTATCATAATGTAATGCACTTTTTATCCCTGATAACTTCTTTGCTTTAAAGCCTACTCTGTCTGGAATTAATATAGCTACTTCTGGGTTTTTTTGGTTAGTGTTAATATGGTATATTCTTCTCTGTCACTTATTTTTAATCCATGTCTTTAAAGAGGGTTTCTTTTAGATGACATACAGTTCAGTCTTTTTTTTTATCCTCGGAGACAACCTCTGTATTTGAATTGATACATTTAGACCATTGATGTTCAAAGTGGCTATTGATATAGTTGGATAAATATCTCCCATATTTCTTACTGTTTTCTCTTTGTTGTTCTTGTGTCTTTCGTTCTTTTTCTGCCTTTTGTAGTTTTGAGTATTTTATGATTTCATTTTCTCTCATTTCTTAGCATATCAATTATACTTCTTTTTATACCTTTTTCCCTTTTTTTAGTGGTTACTCTGGAGTTTACAATGTACATTTACAACTAATCCAAGTCCTCTTTCAAATAATACTGTACCACTTTACAGGTAGTGTGAGTGCCTTATAATAACAAAATAATCCTAATTCCTCCCTCCTGTCCCTCATATCATTGCTGTCATTCATTTCACTTATTATATACATATATAATGTATATATAAAAATACACAATTGAATACATTGTTGCTATCATTTTGATCTGTTAGATCATTTAAAATTAAAGAAAATAGTAAATATACCAGGTTTTTATTTTACCTTCACTTATTCCTTCTTCAGTGCTTTCTTTATGAAGGTCTGAGCTTCTGATATTTATTATTTTTCTTCTCTGTAAAGAAATTTCTCTTAACCCTTCTTACAAGGCAGATCTACTGATAATTCCTTCAATTTTTTTTGTCTGAGAAAGTCTTATGTCTACTTTACTTTGAAGGATAATTTTGTAGGGTACAGAATTCTAGGTTTCTGTAGGTAACACTCACAAAAGTATAGGGGACCACCTATGACTAGCTACTCCTAGAATATTTAACTCTGAGAGTTGCCCACCCTGAGCCTCCAGTAATTTGTCAGTTGCCCTCTAAGTTTTCCTACCCCAGGACTGGTTCCCAAAGCTGTTTCCACCTATGAGTCTCTGCTCGGTGTTCGCCAGTCTGTTTCTCCAATCGTGGGAGCAGTGGTTTGCCCTGTGTTCTCACCTCTCTTACAGATCAAGGAAGAGTTGGTTCTTTGGTCCATATGGCTTTTTACTTGTTGAAACAGAGTGGCAACTTCGAAGCTTACATGTGGAAGCAGAAACCAAAGTCCATCATTGAGGATTTTTAATTATCTTTCCAGAGTGTGTTAAGGATGGATAACACAAATTGTACTCATCCAGAAAAAGATATAAAAAAGAGATCTCAACAATGGAGTTCTAAGGTAAAATATGGCATTACTAACTCTACTATGTTATAAACATGATCTCTAAAATCTGCCACCCCTTCCTCATGAATACTCAACACTTAACAATTCTGGATGAGTTCAAAGATGAGGGGAGGATCAGCACTTACTACTTTGGATTTTATATCAAGAAATCAATTTTTATAAGCAAAGAGATCAACTAGTTGTATAAAGATGCTAACTAATCAGGTGAATCAATTAAACTGATCAAACCCAGTGAACATATGACCACATTGAAATGTTCTCTATCACAAGATAAAAATGGATAAACACAAGAAGAAAAATCACAAATACTTGTGAGACCTAATTAAGGGCTTTTTTATCTGGTGAATATTTCCAGGTTTAACTATCCACTCAAATGTTGAGGAGCCTGGAGTAAGAATTGGCCTGTCTTAGTCCATTTGTGAAGCCATAACACAATATCACACACTGGGTAATTTACAGAGAAAAGAAATGTATTTCTCATGGTTCTGGAGGCTAGGAAGTCCAAAATGAAGTCATCAACAAGTTTGGTTGTTTGGTGAGGGCTGCCCTCTGCTTCCAAGATGGTGCCTGGTTGCTGTATCCTCATGAGGAGAAGGACAAACACTCTGTCACCATGTGGTCGAAGGTAGACAGGCAAGGGAGCCAAACATGTGAAGTCTCTTAATCCCACTCACAAGTGAGAAGCCCTCATGGTCCAATCACCTCTTAAAGGCTCCACCTCTTAATACTATCACACTGGCCATTAAGTTTCAACACCTCAATTTTGGAAGGATACATTCAAACCATAGTAAGGCCTTCACACGGATGAGAGATAGTTGCTTACTCTGGCCAGCTCGTGTATATGGAGAGAAACTGTGTGTAGGCTGAGGCTAAGCATTCAGACTGCTACAGAATCAGGCCTGAGCACCCTAACAAAGCAGAACAGAACTCGTGTATGTGTGTGTGTGTGTGTGTGGGGTGGGGGGGTCCATACAAAGATGAAAGTCACATTTTTTAAAATGACAATCATGTAACATCTAACAGTAGTGACTGGTTCTGACAATCCAAAACAGAAGATATGCAGAATAGCTCAGATTTATACAATGTTCAAGCTTATGGTGGAAAAAAATCTTTTTTTCTTCTTCTTTTACTTTAAGGAAAAATAGTCTCAACTCCACCTCTGTACTCAAGAATAAGTCAGACCACCTCTGTGTGAAAATAGGAATTGGCAACACAGATGAGACATATTTCAGAAACTTTCAGTATATAAATGTCAAATCCAATTAGACCCATACTTTCCCCTTCATTGAACCATAATTCAATGAGAGTTTTATTATGCAAATTCACTGGAAATCTTAGGTCTCTGAATCTCTGCCAAACACTCTGAGTGCCGCGATGGCAGTCACGTCTTTCTAGTAAGAAAACACTATATTTTGAGGACAGGAACTGGAGCCAATATAAAATTTTAGTATGTTCATCTTGCTTAATACAGTGATATCTTGAAAGAACTGATAATAAATAACACTTGTAAGTAGCACTGCTCTGTGCCAAGTTAACCAAAAGGAAAATGTGTTCAGAGCTTAGCTATATCATATTAGTTTCCCCAATAAGTCTCAGGCTCTACAATTTTTGGTACATCTTGCTTATGCTTGTTTTTGTTGCCTTTAAACCGGGGGTCCTCAAACTTTTTAAACGGGGGCCAGTTCACTGTCCCTCAGACTGTTGGAGGGCCGTTGGAGAGTGCGGTGCACATTCCACACATGCGCACTGTGGGCCTGGGACGAGTAGGCTGCTAAGCAGGACAGGCAGCGGCAGCAAAATCACCCAGCAGGCCAGATAAACACCCTCAGTGGGCCGCATGTGGCCTGCAGGCCATAGTTTGAGGACGCCTACAAGTTTAAACAAAGGACAAATTTTATGTTGGTTTCTTTTTTATAAGTATTACTATATGTATAATCCTTGAAGATTAACTACCATTCTCATTACAAGTAGTTCAATGTATTTTTCACATTTATCAGAATATCTTAATTAATGGGTTAAGGTGAGTCAATAAAGATTTTCTTGTTCACACACACATACAAATGACTAAGGAGATTAATGCTTAAGTACCTTATACAATCAATAAGTTAGCTGAGCAATTTCCCAGGAGCTTAGAGACACTTGAAAAATTTAAACCCTCTAACTACTTACAAAATTAATTCATTAACTTTATGAAATTGCAATAAAGCTCACTAATGTGCCTTACACATAGCATTTACTACAATCCCCACTGATGGTAAATGCTGTTCAAGCAATGGCAGAAGGGCTGAAAATCTTTATTTCTAGAAAATGTTAAAAGAGCCCTTTTGCAATGTATAACTCCAAACCCAAAACATTTTATTTCCCTGTTAGACTAATATCAATAAAAGGAAACTTAAGCTTAGTTCAGTCCATGTAACTCATCTCCAAAATTATAAGGAAAATCTAAGTCCAAATTTGTTTTGCCAGTCTATTATGACAACCCTGACATAAATCAAACAACAGTCAAGGATGCTGCTAGGGCCACACCCTGAGCTATTCTTCGAACATTCCAAAATCCAACCACCTCTCAGTGGTAGGAACCCAGATGTCAGCCAATCAATCCACCTAGATGCATGGATCCCTCTCCAATAACCCCCAGTAGAGGACCATCCAGACTATGCTGAAGAATTCTGGTGATGACACACTAACTGGCCATTCTACTGTCACTGGGCAGCTCAGACTGTAGGAAGGTTTCTTAAATGTCCTTGCTACCTTAGACCTAGCAAAGGATCTTTGCTATCTATGCATTGCATTGCTAGAGACATGGCCAAGCCCACTACTGGCCTGTGGTGCCCTGTATGTGCCCACTCCCATGTACCTATTCTGGGTTAGAGGCTCAGGCTCTTGCCTACCCTAGTTCTCTGCACCCCCGGCTCACAGCTTCTCACACCCACTTCTGACCCAGCTTGTTTGATGACCATTTAGACCATCTTCTCCCATACATACTTCCTCAGCATACTCTCAAGGACATGACTTGATACCTGCTCTCTGGTTCCACATACCTAAGAAACCATAGGCAAGAGGTTCGCCCACCTTCTGCCAACTTCTTCCTCACCCTTCCCTGTCCATTTCTCCCTCCAAGAAGCCAGAATCTGACCATGGAGAAATAATACTAAACTCCCCCTGAAACTTCTACTCACATGTTCCCCTTCTTCACTCTGTGGCCAAATGGAACAAGTAAAGTGTGGTTATAAAACAGCAGACCAGAGTTTACCAAGAAGACAGCACTTGAGGACTTCTGTGGGCAAGGAGAGTTAGAATTCAGAGCCCATATGGTATCTCAAGACCAGAGGCCCAGGTGGGGGAAATAACAAGGTTCTCATTAGGTGGCACTGCCCACTCCTGTTCAAGACAGACCTGCTCAGCCTGGTCCTGAGCTGTCTCATCCAGCCTGCTTTTGAATCCACTCCCTCAGTAATTCTCTCTGTCCTATATCTTAGCCTCTCTTTGATAGTCATGCTTGACCCCATGCTCCCTTAGACCCCACACAAAACCACCATGCAGGTGGGTCAACTTTACTTTCTAAATTTGTTAATTTTCTCCTCTCCAGCTTGGCCACTGCTGCCTCGATCCAGCCCCACATCCCTTCACACTTTCCTTCCTGCCTCTGGCTTGTTAGCCTCAAAATTATCAATATCTAGCCAGAAAGAGTCTTCTAAAATGCACAGTTGACCATGTCCTCTCCCACTCATCCTTTTCGGTGGTTCCCCATGACCTGATGCACAGAGTTGAAGTTCTGCATGGCAGACAAAGACACCCTCATTCGGGCTCAGTGGGCCTCACCCACCTCACATCTCACCATTTCCTTTCACTCTCTGCTCCAGACAAAGGAAGGTTGTGTGTTGTTTCCTGCACACTCCAAGCTGGAGACTTTGCCTCCCTTCCTCTGATCTTACTGTCCTCTCTGCTTATAGTACCCTTTGCTCACTTGCCACTCCTGACTTGAATATTTCACCTTCATTCTCCAAAACTCCACTTGGACACCATCTACTCCAGGGAGTCTCTTCTAAACCCCTTTACACCAAAGAAGGCTGTGGGCTCCTAATGCCCACTGCCTCTCCCTCAAGAGTGAGCATGCCTTTCTACTCAGGTGTCTGCGAGCTTCTTGAATGCAAGGCATGTCTTAGCCCTCTCTGAATCTTTGGCACCTGGTGCAGAGCCTGGTTCCTAGCAGCAATATTGAAGATGTTTGTTAAATGAATGCCTGAACAAATTTTTAAAAGTTAGAACATACCAAGCAAACATTAAGTATAAATGGTTTTATAGTCAAGGGCAAAACAGAAAGTTTCTAGGTAAGTGCTATAATTATTGAATTGATGAAGTGAAATAAGCATGAAACCCTTTTAAAAATGGATCAGCAAAACCTGTGGTTAATAGTTTCAAGTCAATTAGAGAATAGCAGGTGGCTTGTATTGAATGGAGGCTGTATCACATGTAGGCACCTTAGGGAAGCCTTTATTCTCCAAAGGGAGCTGAGCTCCCTGGATCCTCCACTGCCTGGGCCCTTGGATTTTAATCCTGACCACATAACTAAAAGTGGTTTGGGTACTGAGAAGAGTACTATGATCTGGTTTCTGCATTCCCCACGTTTAGAATCTATCTGGGTGAGGCAAAATATAAAGAAACAATATAATTAGAGAATAGGGTGTCACATGATAGAATATGAAAGTGAAATCTACAATGAAACAGTGTTAACAAACTAGTCTGCTAAGTAAAACATGAATTCCCTTATCCTTTTCTTTTCCTCTGCCTTTCTTTTTCACCTGTTCTTTTCTGTTATTTTATTTTCCTATCTTTAGTTTTTCCATTGCTCTTCTACTTTTCTTCTGTTTCAAGATAAGCAGAGACAGAAAGAGGACTTTGAGATTCTGAGGACTTAGGAGTCTTTCTCCTAAGATCTATTGCCTAAGTCTTGGAAACTTTCTCTAGCACATACATATATACATGAAACTCCCTATTGTTTTAATAACATATATAACTTATAAATGTGTAGAAATGTGTTCCCAAATCAGTACCCATACCATAGGAGCCTCAACAGCTTATTTTCAAACAATCAATGTGGACAATTGCTTATATTTGTTTTGTAGTAAGTTGAATGGTGATCCCTCCCTTCAAAAAAGATGTGTCTTCCTAGAACCTGCAAATGTGATCTTATTTGGAAAAAGGGTGTTTGCAGATATAATATAATTAAGAATCTTGAGATGAGATCACCCTGGTCACCCTGATGGGTACTAAATCCAATGACAAGTGTCCTTACAACAGCAGAGAAGAAGACACACAGAGGAGAAGTTATGAAGACAGAGGCAGAGATTGTACTGATGTGTCTACAAACCAAAGAACACCAAGGGTTGCCTGTAGCCATCACAAGTTAGGAGAGGGGCTCTCCCTCAGAGCCTCCAAAAGGAATCAACCCTGACAACACCTTCATTTCAGAATTCTGGCCTCCAGAATTGTGAGAGGATTCACTTACATTGTTTCACGCCACCTGGTTTATGGTAATTTGTAAAGAGAACCACAGGAAACCAATACATGCTATAATTGCAAAGTCATCTATATGATTTCAATATATAATTGCAAAGTCATGCTATAATTACAGACACCTGCTTTACTGGCAAGCATTTTAGTGTTTTTTGGATGGAGGGGAGTTCTTCCTCAAACACTCCCAAAGATCCTGGGAATGCTTCTTCTATGTGTCTGAGAATGAGTTTTTTGTTTCTTGTCTGCTGCTTCCAGCTGCCATCTGCCAGATATAAGTGATGCCATTCTCTGTCCTGGCATCTCTGTCCTAGGAAGTGAGAACTCTAGTTCCCATGCAGATATGACTGCTGACGATGTCAAAAGATATTAGAGCATAGAATAATTTACAACTGCTACTAAATATAGCCAATTTCAGAGCCCAATGTCTATATTGCACAGTTCCAAGGGGTACCCTTTACCTTTTTTCTACATGAAAGGTAATCCCTTGGAGGTAATGCAGTGTCCCTGTGAAGGGCCTTCTCATGGAGTCCCCTACAAAACCAGCTTCCTTACCTGGCTCCACATGTCAGCACCTGACTTAAGCCAACTGCTTTGAGTGAACTTAAGCATCTTCATTGTGCTCCAGAATCAAAATAGCCATAAGAACCAAAAAAAAATAAAAGTTTCGCCTTTCACCTAGTCCAAAGTTGACCTTCTCAGTTTTCTGTTCTGGGATCGGCCTTTTCTGATTGACAATGGAAATATCTTTACCTTTCTGGGGTAACTTCACCTCCAACCTACTGTAACCTCAGCCTAGAGCCCCAAAGACAATGACATCAGAATTCAGCTACTCAACATCATTTCTCACAGCCCAGGTTATGCAATTTCACAGTCATTTACTTAAGGTTGTAGCAGCTGTCTTCAAGATGGCCAGTAATTTCCTCTTGTCCATGCATTTTAATCCCATTGAGAGGTAGAGAATATTCCTCCATGTCCTTCAATCCGGTCTTTGATGCTTTGACCAATAGGGCACTGGAGAAGTGACACTGTGCCAGCTCCAGGCACTGGCAGCTTCCACCTTAAGGAGACTGGTGGCCTGCACCTTAGTAGCTTCCCCCTTCTACCTGAGCACCTGAACCTCCACCTGAGCACCTGAGCGTCCACTGGAGCAGCCATATAAGAAGTTCAACCACAAGGAAGTCCAGGTTGGGCTTTGTCTAGACCCTTTTCTTTGTATGATGGCTCCTGCAGGGTGTGGTAAAGAGTAGGTTTCCTACCCCTCCTATTGTCTGCTTCTTCTCAGTTTTTAGTCACTTGTCAGCATTCAAACAAGATATGTATATGCCTATGCACCCTTCCATTAGAACGAGCAGCAATTTACTCCTGTAGCAGTATCTAAAACCATACTTAGAAAAGCAGCATTTCTTATTAGAAACAAAACTCACAGAAATAAACCCCTGACTCAACTATACAAAATAATTATTCACCAAACCACCTAAAAAATATTCATAATTGTATTAATAGTTTCTTCTCAGTTTTCCACAAGTGGACACTTGCTTTTGCATTTGTATTTAGTTAAACGGTCTACTTGGTTAGTTTTGTCTGAACAAAGAAAGAAGTCTACCCCAAGAGTAGTCACATGTCTACCCCTTTTAAAAACTAAATCTTTGTGCAGATTTGAAATGCCCACTTAGCACCCATATTCAACAAAAGTCTGTAGGAGGAAACTTGCAGTGAATTGAGTTCAATGCTCCACCCCTCCCTTCTTAAAAAGGATTCTGACCCCTCAATGCTGAAGTATTGCCCTTCAAGCCCCACAAGACTTTAATCATTTTTCTCCTTCTTAGTAACAGCTCTCTGCAAGGCCCTTTGTCCAGATCTTCAACCTCTTGCCCCACACCTGGAATTGCCAAATGCCCTAAGGATAAAAGCTGTTGTAAAACACCAACTAACCTCCCCTTTTTCTGAGATTTTTGTCCTCTTAGGTATTGGTTCCCTCAGAAGTTCTCTAATGCCTTTAAACATTTTTTTTTTAATTTGGCTTTTCTCAACCCCTTAACCCTTGGTGGGAGCATTGGTCAGCTGCAGGCATTCAATCCTACCTGGAAGCAGAAGGTCACAGTGCATGAAGTATACATAGTAGAGGAAATCTGTCAGCTAAAAAAGCAAAAGAATAGATGTGCAAGCCCACAAATAGAGAATTGAAAATTAATATTAATACAATAAAATACCACATTATGCCAAATTAGAAAAAGTACTTACTATCTAGTGGTGGGAAGTTATGTCTAATTGGGAACTCTTGGCCCCTGTTGGTATGCATATAAACTGCTACGGTCATACTGGAAAGTGGCCTAGCATAGCCATAGTAAGATCGTGACTACCCTGTGACCCAGTGAGCCCACTTCTTGTCATGGCATTGATTGTGGCTGGGAGTTGGAGGCAACTTAGGTGACCATCACTAGGGCAACGGCTAAGTAAAGGTGACAGGCACACCCTTTAGGGCACTGCAAGGCAGGTGGAGGTAAGAACCAGATGCAAATATAGCCAACTGGATAGATCTCAAAAATACAGTGCTGGGGGAGAAATAAGAAACAGAACAAAATTTATAACCTAAAATCAAGTCATATACACAGACCACACATAACACTCCAATTTTAGAAGATTATATATTTAATATATACAGAAGAATACAAACAGATTAGAAACAAGTGCCTATGGGAGTGGCTATCAAAAAGACCCTTACTAGGTCCCAGACACCCTACATCAACAGTGTGGGGAGGCAAATACTGTTACCCTCCCTATTTTGCAGTTGAGGAAACTAAAGCACAGAGTGGTTATGTAACTTGCTCAGGGTCACACAGCTGGAAAGTGGTAGAGCCAGGATGAAACTTAGGAAATCTAGAACGAGGGTCTGTTCTGTGCTGCCTCTCCTGGGAGGCTTCAGATCCACAGCAGTATTAATGCTGAGGAGTATGACTGATTCAACGTTCTGCCCCTGAGGTCCTAAAACTGATTAACCAATTTATCTATGTATTACCAAACAAGAACATCTGGGTAAGGCTGACTGCATTTAAGGCTTCAGTTTCTTGCCAACAGAAGGTCACTTTTTATCAAAAATATTTTCATTTCCCCTCAGCATAGAGTCTAAACTCTTTTAAGTATGTGGATGACGACGGTTGAACAATGGTTATAATCTCAGCAGAAGAGATTGTGTTGTATGCTTGTTTTGTTGGAGAATCAAGAGCGTGATGTTTGGCTATGCAAAGCCTTATATTTATTTGAGCCTCGTGATGGACCCTGGAGAACAGACCTCACAAGAACAAAAATAGAAGACACTTTGGAATATCCAGGGAAATGTCAGGGAATCAGGTAGAGAGAAATCCAAATAATTGTGCTTAAGGTGAGTTCGATACTATATATTGATTTGGGTCTCAGGAGAGGTCCTAAAAAGCTTTCTTAAGACAGAGGCTGAAAAGATATGCTAATGAAATAATTCTGAAGTCCCTGGTCTTGAGAACAATCAATAAATGGAATTGCAGGCAGGGAGAGCAGGAAGGGAGTCAACAGTCACCAGTAACCACTGCTTGTAAGAATGCGCCTGTTGACTAATAAAAGCAGTGTTTGCAGAAGTGAATGCAAGAAAAGGGTGAGGGAGTGGGGGAAATGAGAAGGAAGGAAGAGAGAGAGCATGAAGAGGAAGCAGGAAGGAAGGGAGGAGTAGGAAATGGAAGGGAGAGGAAAGAAAGAGGGGAGGGAGGAAGATGTAGACGCAGAGGAGGAGGGAGAAAAGGGAGAGGAAATAAGAATGAGAAGAGGGAACAAATTATCCACTCAGTTTCATAAAAACAAATTTGCCCTTTTCAAAGTGGCTAAAACTCTTTTCAGGTCTATTACTTGGGGAAATCCTACCAAAGTGAAAATCAGTTGCTTCTACTCCCATCTGCCTACACACGACCCCACTACCACCACACACACACACACACACACACACACACACACGCACACACATGCACACATATGTGCACACAAACACCCTTTTTTCTTCACTGTATTGACAGCCAATGCTTATGGGCAGACTTAAAGAAAAGGGTACACATGTCTTCCCCTAGGCCATCTGCTTGTTTGCGCTCAGACCTGTTGACTGTCTGTCCCCTCTTAGGTGGTGTGTCACAGAGGCCTGCCAGCTTCTGGTTGGTCTAGCCAAAATAGAAGGCACTGGCGGGAGATGGGCAGAGGTGAAGAGGGAGACACCAGGGTGTTTCTCCCCCACTTTTCTCACTTGAGGCAGCGTCTCCAGTGGTGGCTGTGCCCCTTCCATGATCTCAGCTCCTGCCAGACAGTGCCTCCTCCACGTTTTCAGCTCCATGGAATCACAGCCTCCTTATAAGTGGAGGAGGGAGGCAGGAAGTTGGAGCAAAAGGAGACATGATGAAGGAGGCAGAGGTGGAAGTGATGGGGCTGTTGGAAGAAGGTGGGGAGCAGGGGCACGCAGGTGGCCTTGAGACGCTGGAAGAGGCAAGGAAATAGATTCCCTCTACAGCCTCCAACTCCCCACTGACAGCTTGATTTTAGCACAGTGAAACCCATTTTGGACTTCTGGCCTCCAGAATTATAAGATAATAAATCTGTATTGTTTCAAGAACTAAGTTTGTTCTAATTTGTTACAGCAGCAATAGGGAACCCACACATCTTGCAAAAGTCACCTAGGAAGAGCATACAGCCTAGAGAGCAGGGAATGTTTTAAGAAAAATTGTAGATGTTCATAGAAAAATAAAAGACATTAATAAAAGGCAAAAGAGTTGAGAAAAGTGACCACTTCACCAATCAGTCCCAACACCACGTCTCAATGGGCACAGATGTGGGGGTCCTAATACAGACCTGGAAATGACAGGAATTCATCCAGAACCTAGACGGCAAGTAAGCACCTGATTTATCAATAATGGAATGCAAGAATATTGTCACAGTTGTCTTCTGTCATATTTCACAGTGTCCTCTTCAAGGGAATTTTCTTTTATGAGCGCAGTATAAGAAATAATTGTGTTTCGCCAATTTGACTGGTTTGATTTTACCTAATAGAGTCTGTGAAGCTTGTTCAGGTCATGTTTCCCTTTGCTAGTTGGCTGTTAAAAAAGCGTAAGACCCAAATTGCGGTCTGCCTCTGACCACACTACAGGACTTTATATGTCTCTTGGGGACTAACCTCACTTTTAACTCCACTGTATTTTCCTGCCTTATGTTGCCTTTACTTTCATTTCTTATTTTAAATTTATTTGTACTTTATCATATACACCTATAAAAACAAAATTAAGACTCTTTTGAAACAAGATAGGGTATAAATAAGTGAATGAATCCATTCTTAAGAATGGATGCTACTAGCAAGAGAAAATGGAAGAAGAGTATGGCATGAATGGACAAACACCCAGGAGTTCAATGCAGTCCGCAGTGAATTCAAGGGTACTGGGATAAATGTTATTTCCAGTTAGGTCAGGATGTATTTCACAGCCTACCAGTCAGACAAATGAAGTTGAGGGTGGGGGTATTCACGACAAACAGACAGATGTACTCAGATGTGGTTCTTGGCAATGACCAAATTAGCAGCCTAAGTACTTTTATTTCTTTCCAGAAAAAGAAAAGAACACACACATCCTTCAGGTCACGTTCAACACTGCAGATAAAATAGGCCTGGGAATGAACTTTTGGACTCCCCCATATCATTTCCCATTTAAAATGAGACATTGCAGGCTGGTTTTTATATCTGGGTAAAAATAGCCAAGACCCAAGCAGCTGTTATTCATAATGATTATTTGAAGATTTATAATATGCAGGATATAATCACTACCCAAATTAACACTGGAGACTAAAGGCGTCAGGTAACTGATCTGTGGACCAAAAAATACCATGACAGCAGGGAACATTGGCTTATTTATACAAATGGTCTGTGCACTCAGGCATTCTGTGTAAATAGATCATTATAGCCATTTCCAAGACATTATAATCCATTAAGTAAATTAGACATGCTTTACAAATCCTAATGATACGATCCCAGGACCAAATATCTCTAGAAACATTTATCCAATTCATCTCTTGGACAGGCCTGGCTTTAAGTGAGGGCATTTAGCTGAGAAAGCTACCAAGTGGTTCTATTTTGAGGAAAAGCAAGAGATTGTCTCAGGAGAATCTCCAGGTTCAGAGGGTTGATGCCTTCTTTGTGCTGATGAGCAATAAATGATTATACAAAACCAAAACCTATGTTTAAATCACTACATTACCACCAAAAATTTGGTGGTTTTCCATAACCACCAAATCAAACTTTTCTTTGTTCATTCATCACATGCAGTATAAATAATGACATTCTTCTGAATGGCTTGAGTAGGTTTCATTTTTCCTTCTTGCTACTACTAATTCTCAGGCCTTTTCCCAAACTGTTCTGCCACTCATTGTTCCTGCCCAGAATATTCTGTCAGTCTCTTAGTGGTCTCCTTGCCTCTGGTCTCTCTTCCCCTACTCAGTTAATACTTGGCAGCAGATAAATCTCCCTTCAGTAAAACTAGTAAGTATACTTTGCTTTGCCACATATGTCAATACAGTACATATTTTTTCATTTAATTATTGGAGTAATCTGAAAAAAATATATCATTTCACTAATCAAAACTAGTCCATTGCCTACATCCAAGGTGACCTTGAGTTTCAGTTTGCCCAGGACTGTTTCAAACTATATCCACTGTCCTGACACAATTCTTAAGAGCATCCCCTTTCACTCTCAAATGTGTCCCAGGTTTGGACAACAATTTTATTGTTCAAATATAAGGTAAAACTGAAACTCATTGGCCTAAAGTTCATTCCTATCCTGAACAGGATCATCTCCAACCATAAGCCTGAGGCCCTGGGAAATCTGAAATGCCAACTCACTACCCTACTGCCCTTCACCCTAAACACTTATGGGGCAGAGAAAACCACTCTTTAGAATCATGTAAACATTGGGCCAGAAGAGACCTTCCAATTCAAGCAACTCCACTATTCTACCAATGAAGAAACTGAGGCACAACTAGCAGATGATGGAGCTAGACACAAGCATGGGTGTCACCTAACTCTTGGCCTGGGGTGTTTTTCTCTTCATTTTTTTATCATTTTATCTTTTTATTGATTATATATTTGTTATACATATTTGAGGGGTACATGTGATATTTTGATACCTGTATTCAATGTGTAGTGATCAAATTAAAGTAACTGGGGTATCCATCACCTCAAACACTTATCTTTTCTTTGTGTTGGGAACATTACAAATCTCTTTAGCTATTTAAAAATATACAATAAATTATCAATAAATTATTGCTAACTATAATTTCTCTACTGTGCTTCTGAGTACTAGAACTTACTCCTTCTCTCTAACTGTATTTTTATGCTCTTTAACCAACTTCTCTTCATCCCTCCCTCCCTCCCTCCCTCCCCCAGGGCATTTTTCATTCTGCACAGACTGTACATAATCACGAGGCTGTGAATGTGAGAAAGACTTTTTTCCTGGTATTAGAAATAAATTTTGGAATGAGCTGTTTACATTCCTCCAAACCCAGGAGCCGTGCAGTCTTTAGGAGGACTCAGCTGGGTTAGGGTGCAATCTGTTCTTGTGAAGCAGTAAAGCTAAATGACTGAGAGAAATCACACTCACAATCGCAATTTCATTAGCACCACCTGTGCACTCAAGAAAGAAAGCATAAGCACATTTTAAATTAAAAGAAACTGAGCCTCACATGCAACTGCCTAAATGTGATGATAAATGGGTCTCCAACCTCTCTCAGGCACTGTTTCTTCTCCAGGCCATAGGAGCTGGGTTCATTGTCCCTCAATCCCTTTTCTGTCTCTTGCTACCCTTGCATCTTTCCACCACCAATTGGTTAGATAGGTGCCAGGCCCGCGGCTCCCTGCCACACAGGCTGGAAGGATGATTGCCAACCGAAGGCTACCCGAGCCAACTTGACTCAGTGTGTTTCCTCCTCCTGCTTTGAACTGTTGCAGTCTAGCAGCTGCAACTAACTTTTAGGAAAGGGTTAAAAGTATGAAGTGGGTGTGATGGTCAGTTTTATGGGTCAACTTGGCTATAGTGCCCAGTTGTTCAATCTAACACTAATCTGGGTCTTGTTAGGAAGGTATTTGGTAAATGTGATGAAAGTTCATAATCAGTTGACTATGAGCGAGGATGATTATCCCAAGTGATCTGGGTGGCCTGATTCAGTCTGTTGAAAGCCCGCAAGAGCAGAGTTGAGACTTCTTTGCAGGAGAAACTCTGCCAGTGGACAGCAGCTTTCACTCATGTCCAAGGCTCCCCACCGCCCCTCCCGATGGCCAGCCCTAGAAATTTCAAACTTGCCTTACCAGTTCCCACAATCACATAAGTCAATTCCTCGCAATAAACCTCTTAATATATAACTCCCTCTGGTCCATTTCTTGAGTTAAACCCTGACTAGAACAATGAGGGCAGGGCACTCTGACTTCTCTCCCCTTTTGTTATAGAATTATATAGCAGAACAGAATGAGATAGGTTTCCAATTGACCTATACTTCAGGCCTGGCCAGATAGTTAGTCACCAGAGGAAATAGTCCCTTTTCTGGAATTTATTTACCTCCCTCTTTTCATGCAAGCCCCCAATCTTTTATATTTGCCCCCCACAGCAATATATACACCTAAGACTTTATAAAGGATGGCTCTCTCCAAACCAGTGATTCTCAATTCTGGCTTCCAATTTAGAATCCCCTGGTAAACATTAACAATACTGAGACCGGACCCATATCAGGTTATATGAACCAGAATTCTGGGCATGGGCCCCTGGGCATGATTTTCTATTACCTTCCAGATGACTCTCCTGTGAGCCAAGGTTAGAAGACTTGGATTTAGACTGGGCAGTTGTTAATTATAACCTCAGTGTCAGCTGAAATCACCCTGCCCTGCATCATCTAGACAAGATTATCTGAAACCCCATTTTACAACTTCTGAAAGCCCAATGCCTTTGCCAAGATTTCTGCAAATTTTCTTGGGCATCTGTGGCCCTCTGGTAGGATTGCCAAAATTAGCAAATAAAAACACAGCATATCCAGTTAAATTTGAAAACTAGTTCAACAGAAGAATTTTGCAATATATTGAAAAAGGGCTGAATCTAAGACATTTAGGGCATCCTGACAAAGTGAATACATGCTTCAGGACAAAATCATGAAATATAAGATCATGATGTGTACATATAGGATCCCTGGCAACCCTGTGACCCAGGGACACCCTCAATCCAAGCTCTTTCTTTCACTGAATTGGCTTGATCTATCTGCAATCCTTCGTGTTCTTTCAGAGTTCTGCATACATGAATGTAGATGCACATCTCACCTCATGTCCATGAAAGCAGTACAAGGCCCCTGTAGGTGAAGCTGACTTTGCTAAAAGTCTGAGGAAGAAGATGGCACTAATGTTGCAGCAATGCAAACAAATGAAGACTGAATATGAAGCACCTTGTTCAATATGGTTGTTGTCACTTCCTCTTCTCTCCTCCTTTCTATTTTCTTCCCCAAAGCCAGATTCTCATTTTTTTCTAGTGAATACTAGTTTATCAACCTCTCAAGTTTCTTTCACACTTTCTCTCTGAAATGCCTTACACCAAGGTATGGCCCTAAACAAAGATAGTCCTTTCTTTATGAGGGATTCTACTGCTGCTTGGAAATACATTTATTTTTCACCTAGTCCCGTGATTATGTTAATATTTTCTGTGTCACCAAATACTAATTTGGGGTCCTCTGAGTTTGAAGAACTGTTTTCTGTGCCTGTGTTTTTCAATAAGAGAGAGCTACTTCTGTTTTATAATCAACACCAGCCTTCTTGAGTGGACGGATATGAGCTAAGAAAAGCTCAATTACCTAAAACTGCACAGTCCATTAGCCTGACTCGGTAGCTGGAATATACAATGCTACTAAGTCAGCCTTTGGATTTAATGCAGTTTTCCAACATATGCTAATTATCATAATTACCTGGACCTGTTACAAAAACAGTTTCCTATTCCCAGCCTAGACTTAAAGAATCAGAACCATGATGGGGTGATCTCAATGATTAGCCAAGCACTTGAAGGCCCTGTTAAAATGAAAACAAAGGCATTTTCAATATGGAAGGATAAACATAAACTGGTTCAATGAGGAGTCCTAGAGGGAAGATTCAATGTGGTTAATCACCATAAATATCCAAATCTAATTCTCTTCTGTTTAGATGCTAAAGTTTCGTACAACTTTAACATTCCCTGATTCTGCACCATTGTGGCCCACTAGATCCTTTTAATTAGGCCTCCAGACTATAATCCAGGAGACTAATGCATGAGAGGGAATAAAGTCAGAAGGAGATAAATTTTAAGAGACCAAGGAGCGAGAAGGGAAGTAAAGCCTTGTGGGAAAAGTACTTGAGTCGACTGGGAACACAAAAAATGACCGGCACTGGGGGAGAGAGCAGTGACAAAGAGGACAGAAGAGGATCTTCAGTGATATGTGATTACTGTGCTTTAGGACAATCTTGCCCAGAACCACCCCTTTATTTCTGCATATAAAAATTATTAGTCATATATTCTCAATATTCTTGGGGGATAGGCCAGCCTGTTCACTAAGAACTGTATCATGGGTATTACAGATGTTAAGCATTTTTTCATATGTTTGTTGATCATTAGTCTGTCTTCTTTTGAAAAGCTTCTGTTCATATCCTTTGCCCATTTTTTATGGGGTTGTTTGATTTTTTTCTTGCTGATTTTCCTGAGTTCTATATAGATTCTAATTATCAGCCCTTTATTGGATGTGTAGCATGTGAATATTTTCTCCTATTCTATAGGTTTTTATATCTGGGCTCTCAGTTCAGGTTCCATTGCTCTGTGTCTCTGTTCTTGTGCCAATACCATGCTGTCTTGGTTACCATAGCCTTGTAGTATAGCTTGAAGTCTGGTAAACTGATGTCTAAACACATCAAAAAATGCACAACATCTCTAATCATCAGGGAAATGCAAATCAAAACCACAATGAGATATCACTTACCTCCAGTGGCAATGACTTTTATCAAAAATTCCCCAAACAATAAATGTTGGCATGGATGCAGAGAGATAGGGACACTCATACACTGCTTGTTGGATTGCAAATTAGTACAACCTCAGTGGAAAGTAATATGGAGATACCTCAAAGAGCTACAAGTAGAACTACCATTTGATCCAGCAAGTCCATTACTGAGCACCTACCCAAAGGAAAAAAAGAAATTCTATAATAAAGACATCTGTACTCAGATGTTTATAGTAGCACAATTCACAATTGCAAAGATGTGGAAACAACCCAAGTGCCCATCAATACATGAGTGGATTAATAAAATGTAGTATGTGTATACCATGGAGTTCCACTCAGCCACAAAAAACAATGATTATATAGCATCTCTTGTATTATCCCGAATAGAGCTGGAGCCCATTCTACTAAGTGAAGTATCACAAGAATGGAAAAGCACCACAAGTATTCGCCAACTAATTGGTATTTATTGATCAATACTTATGTGCACATATAGTAATAACATTCATTGGATATTATGCAGGTGGTAGGGGGGAGGAAGAGATGGGTATACACACACCTAATGGGTGTGGTGGACACCATCTGGGAGATGGACACACTTGAAGCTCTGACTTGGGTGTGGCAGAGGCAATATATGTAACCTAAGCATTTATACCCCTGTAATATAATGAAATTAAAAAAAAATTGTAGCATGGGTATTAAAAATAAAATGTCTGTGATCTTACTGAAGAACTAATGGAGCAAGTTGTTTCATTACCCAAAATACCCCAACTTTCTGATCAACACATACTTAACACATGCAAGGGGTTGACTCCACTCAGGTGCAACATTTAGAAAATAATCTGCAGGTACTTTGATAGATGCGTCATAGAAAGAAGTGTCAGATTCAGGATTGAGGATCCATAAAGGGCACAGAGAAGGAAAGTGTAGTTTAGATGACATTTATTCTTTAAAAAATGGCTGCCCATCATCCCAGGCGGAGCGTCTCCTTATAGTTACTCCATTATATAGAAATTATTTGACATCTGAACAAATTTTGAATTCAGATATGAAATCTTCAAATCACTTCATGCGAACTTCAAATCAGATATGAAAGCTTCAAATCACTCATGCGAACTGAAAACATTAGTAGCATAATGCCCACTTATATTCATTGCTAAAATAAAACTAGCATAAGAAGAAAATCAATAACACTGACAGAAGTTTCAAGGCAATAACTGCAACTGTTCCCATGAAATGCAATCAAACAAAACACTTAAAACAATTAAGTAAGGCAACATTTCTGGAATGTTAATTCCATATAATTTTTTTTTTTTTAATAAGAGGATGTGAATGTAATGTGTTAAAAGGAGAACAATGAGGTACTGGGGACACTTTTAATAAAGAGTTTCCTAAAAGAAAAGAAAGAAAAATGGAAGAGAGGAATGTGCTCTCCTGGGAGGTTACTGGCATCTCAGATCAAACCCCAGACCTGGCACATGAAGATCCATGTCTCAGGAGGCCATCTGGGAGCAGCTGGAGTGAAGTAAGGAGAGAGCCAGTAGTCAACAAGCCCAAGCTCTGCCTTTGTGACTGTGGGCAAGGAAGTTGGTGGCTGGGCCTACTTCCCATTTAGAAAATGAGTGTATACCACCAAGCTCAGAGTCTGGTCAAGGAGTGGAAATCCTATATGAGAACTTCATAGCATCTAGTAAATGCCTAATAAATAGTGGCTACTAATATGACCTGAAATCCTCATCATGTTTTATTTATTTTTATTACTATTTACGAGGGGCTTCCTGGGTAAATTTGCATTATAAATTGTCAGATGTTACCCATCTAGGAACAATTATATGTCTCTGGTTATATGCTATCAGGCCTTGTTTTGCTAATCGAAACCAACACACAAATATCAGAATTTTGAAGACTGAGAAACAAGCTGACAAATTTTGACAATAGGAACGTGAGAAGGAAGAATGGGGACATTTAGGATAGGCCTGATAAAGTTGCCCAGGCAATCAGAGGTCATAATGAGGGCCCTGCATCTTCAAGAGGAAGAACCCCCAAAACTGAGAGGCACTGAACACAAAATTTGACTCTAAGGAATGTACCCTAGAAAATGCCTGGTAGTTTGCTTTTCTAAGGGCATTGACTCTGGAGCTCAGCTGTTGGGGTTTGAACCACTCTTAGGTATGAAACCTTAGGCAAGTCACTTATCGACCCTGTGCTTTGCCTCGTGTACAATGGAGAAAAAGCTAAAATGTGTCTTGGGGGTTGCTGTGAAGGTTACATGTGCCTACCACCAAGGGAGCTCTATATAAAGAGTCATATTGTATTATCATCATTATTACTTATTCAACAAAATCCCACAGAAGCAATGAGTAAACCTTTACCTATTTGCATTAGTTACTATTATTTTTAATCCTTAATTATTTTAATACTGTCATTAATTAAACCTCTCAAAATCATAAGTTAATAAGTGCCAATTATTGTTTCAACAATTTTTAGTATAGAAATCTCCCTTTTTCCAACCAGTTTTAAGAATTCATGCATAATATAGTGACTTCTAGGATTCATAACTATTGATTGGGGGAAAAAAGGTAATTCAACGCATTGTCTTTAAGTGGAATGGCTATTTTTGTAAAAAACAACACCTGCTAATTATTTTTCAAATTCTACCAGTTAAAAAAATGTAAGAGAAAAGTTCCAAACATCATTCCTAATCCAAGGACCTAAAATATCACATTAGCATAAACCCAGATGTTCTCCAAGTATGTAGAGGGACAGACAAATAATTTTAGAAAAACTTACACAGGGAATTGGGCTGGAGAAGGAGATGAGAGAAGGGAATAAGCAGTGACTCATGCTATAGGAATTTAATGACATCTTTTCCAGAACTCTCTCATTTCATTTGTAGGTCACAGCAGCAAAGAAGAAATCTAAGTCAATCGAGTGGACAATATGGAGAACCTTACCACTTTCCGTCATAAACACATGTGTTAAAACTCCTCTCCTAAAAGTTAGAACTGATATAATGCAGAATGCTCGAATGCTCTGCCGCCTACATGAGCCACAAGGATGGATCCTGACTTCAAAAGGCAGCAAAAAAGGAGCTATAACCTCAACAGTGACAGTCTTGCCAAAAATAGCCAACAAAATTTAAATCACTTGATGTTCACTTCAAAATAAATATGTTTCTAATCAAAGTGTGCTTTCACAGATCTTCACTAATGTTGACATTCTTGGCTTGGAAAGCACTTGGAGTTTTATCTCTAAAGAAGGCAGGCCCATGAACACAGTTAGGGGAGGCAGGTGGCCATTGAATTATATGAACCAAGCTGCCACACAAATTTAATTACTTTCGACAATCATATATAAAAGAGAAGGGAGAGAACAGAATTAGGATATGTAGAATCACTGTTTATATACAGTCAGAATCTTTTCCACAATTTTTGGTCCAGAATAGACAAATCATGTTTCTTCTAATGCATTGGTGTGCATTGTTCATTTACCCATAGTCAAAATGTATAAATACGATTTTAGCAATGTGATGTCCCAAACATTTTATAGGAAATTAGAGTCCCTTCAGTGTTATAGTTGCATGAACTTCCCTAAGCAGTTTATATTTTAGGAACATATAATGAAGCTCTAAAAACTTCTTTTTATAAATGCTGGCAAATATATCTGCCACAGGATGGTTTTTAATTTTAATGAACATATTAATAATTTACTCTTTCAAATTACCACTTTACTATTGCTGATCTAAAGCACGTACCTTAGAGAGTTTCTATACCAAAAGGATTATGTTAAACATTTCTCTCAAAAATAGTTTAGAGATTTTTTTTCGAATAAGAAATTTAAAACCTACATGTATTGTTATTTTGTAGGCAGTCAATGAATAACTGTTTTTAAGATTCTTACTTTTAATTCCTAATACTATACCAATGGATAGCTATAAACTCCCATCTGCAAGAATTCTTTGAGGGTCCTCAGTAATGTTTACAATTTAAAGGAGTTCTGAGGCCAAAAATTTGAAAACTTCTAGGATCCAGTTATTCAGGGAAAGAAAGAAGGAGACTGTCCAAGACAGAAACCCACCACATGCAAAGGCCAAGAAGACAAAACGTGAATGGAGCACAGAGCACAAGTGGGCAGAAAGATGGGAGGGGCGCGTAGAAGCCACATCACGAGGACCTTGAATACCTTGTTAAGGAGTTTAATTTTAAGCAAAGAAACAAACAGTTGACTAGCAATTTCTGTTTGAGAAAGGCTCCTCAGTAAAAAGGATGGATGTGGGGCAAGGATGAGGGCAAGGCACTGAAAGGTTAAGGAATTGAAAAAAGACAAAATAGTAGCAATGGGAATGAGGGGAACGTGTGACTCAATAAAGAGATCTCACTAAGTGTAATCAGAAGGACTTGCTGATTATTGCATGTGGGAAGTGAGAGACAGAGAAGCATTTAATTTAGAATAACAACCAGTTTCAGACATGGTACACTGAGTGGTTCATGGTACCATTTGGTGAAACAGGAAACAAAGATAGAGGGTCCAGTTTAGAGGAGGGAAAGTAATGAGTTCAGTTACATCTAGAAGGAGTTGACTAGTAAGCAATTTATTATATGGGTGTGGAGCTCAGGGGATAGGTGTGCGCGGGCATACGTGCTTGGGAAATATTTGTATATAAATTATGGTTAATTCATGGATGGACAAAAGTGTTGAAGGTGAATATATGGAGGACAGAAGACCAGAAGGTCAAAGGTGCAAGCACTGGAACATCACCATTAAGGAAATAGCGATCAGAGAAGTGGAAGAGCTGGGAGAAGCCAAGAGAGGAAAGACCTGCCAGGGAGAAAGTGATGTTCAACAAGGTCAAAGGACGGGTCAGATAAAGAATTCCAAAGTGCCTACTGGGTTTAAGATGAAAGAAGAAATTGTTCTCCTCAGTCATGGAAATCTCAGATAACACCTTTCCCTTCAAGCCAATACATGTTTGCATCCATAAAACAGCTCCTCCCACCCACTTAGCTCCATTTATAACTACTTGAATTTGTTGATTTAAATGAGAGCTGAGAAGTTTTCTGGAAGAAAACATTAACTCCAGCCATGTTCATAGCCAGAATTCAAACATATGGGCACAGGTCTGAAAGACCACGAGAAGAAGAAGGCAGGTCTGGGATGAGAGGGGAAATAAAAGAAATTAGAGTTTAAGAAGAAAGGATGGAAGGGTCCTGGGAGCAAATTCCATCCACTGGCCTTGTGCTGGCCAAAGGGCAGCAGCCACAAGACACACTGGCGACTGAGCATTTGAAACGTGGCCAGTGCAGATTGAGATGCACTGTAAGTGGAGAAATACTCATGGATTTTGAAAACTTGGTTCCAAAAAAAGACAGTATAAAATGTCTTAGAAGGAGTTTTTATATCAGTTATAATACATATTAAAATGATAATATTTTGAATATACTGGATGAAATAAAAATTCTTATTAACATTACTTTACCTGATTCTTTCTACTTTTGTAAAGCAGCTGCTAGAAGACTTAAAATGGCACATACGGCTTCCATTATATTTCAGTTGGACACTGGTCTAGCAAAACTAAGCTCCAGAGCCTGAAGGTCAACAGGAAATTATGTATCTGAATTTTACAAAAATATATAAAATTGGCTTATTAATCTTTTTAATACTTTGGAACGCAAGCATCCTTACTTTAGGATCACTCCTGCTATTAGCAGAGCATATGAGAAAGGGAGGGAGCATTCTTCTTCTGAGGCCTTGTGAGAATAGGACAACTAAGAGAAAAAGACAAAGCAGTGAGAGGTGTCCCAAATGTATTCAAGAACCTCTAGAATGCCCAACATTACTAGCTGGAGATTGTGAAAGGAGCTAGAGTTCCTGACTTAGGTAAAGACTGAGGCTTGAAGCTAATGTGTACTTAATCATAGCCTCAGGCTATGGATACAAATATGAAGATGAAGACGATGAAGTCAGGGGACATTAGAACCACAATGACTACTTGAAGTGTGTAAGTATTAGGATGATTTTAGCTGCATGTTAAGAAAAGTTAACTTATGCATATTAGTGGAATGTCTTATGTAACAGAGAGCTCAGAGATAGGAGGGTTCTAGAGTTTGTTGGGTCAACATGTAACCAAGCATTAGTTTCCTTGTCTCTCTTTTCTGCCATGCACATTGTTAGAGTTCTTGTACTGCTTGGGGTGGGGGGCCATTGTTTTGGTTTGATTTTTTTCTTATGTCTATATAATTGTTAGCAATGGTACTTGGAGCTACATGCTTCTTTATTTCTGTCCATGGAAGGAAAGACAGTGGCATTTCACATCTCCTTAAGAGCGAGTAAGAATATTCTCCATGCTATCGCAAACTCTCTTTGTGTGCCTTTGGCCAGACCAGGCCACAGGCCCATTCTTGAACCGAGCACTGGCCAGGGTGCTGGGATTGCACTCTGACCAGAACTGAGGGTAGGAGCAGCACCCCCTGAGGAACTTGTCTTGCAAGAGGGCAGGGTGGATACCTGAGCAAAATTAGGTTCTTTTAGAAAGGAGGAGGGCAGGGAATTCTGCTGGGTAAGCAACTCACAATGTCTGCAGCAACTCTGTTTAACCCTTTGCACTCGCTTGCTTTTTTCTCGATTCCTTTATTCTACTTGGGATTTAATTTTTTAAATACCCCAGATTATACAAAGCACAGCAGTAGAATAAAAAACTAGAGTTTCTTTTCATACAAACTTATTTGGATATTTTTATTTTTCAAATTATTGATACATTCAAAGAGCAATTTTAATCTCTATAATTTTTGCTAACCGTGTCGAGTCACACTTGACATCCGAGTGCAAAGGGTTAAACACAAATGAGAAGGAGCCAACAGGGCGAAAGCTTAAAAACACAAAAGGGGGAATAATACATCCAGCCAAATATTCAGTCCTGAGTCAGCATCCCTCGGCCTTTCATCAACTCTACATTTCTTGGTTTGGCTCTGGGGAAACTGTCCAATTTTTAGTGGTCAAAGCAATAAGTCATTACAAAAGTTAAACATTATAAAAACAAAGTTTTTATTTCAAAGCTGAACGTCAATGACTTTCAAAATATTTGTTGTTTGGCATTATCTGGACCTCCACTGCCCTTGTTTATATGCACAAATGGTGAAGAATCCAACAGTCCTTACTCGGCTCTCACTCCATTTCCAGCAGATACAGTGAGCCCAACTTCATGTTCCGTCTCTGTGATGAACCATATCACACACACAGTTTTCAGCCACAGTAATGAGGGTGAGTTCCCTTGTGACTACTTTCCAAGCCCCATTTGATACAGATTGACCATGATCTTAGAGGAAAGAGTAAGCCTGCAGGCTTAGGGTTTGGTGTGTGACTGAGCAAAAGACAAAAGACATCCTTTAGTTACTGTTGTTTATCACAAAAACAGCTTGGGTTTTGAAATCCTTGGTATTAAATATTCTAATTCCCCCACATGACTCCTTCTGCAGCAGCTCAAAGGTCAAGATATACAGAAGGAATTGGAACTCCACAAAGTTGTCTCTTCATTGAGCACAATGAGACACAATGAGAGTACACAGTCAGGGCTGGGAATTAAAGGAAACAAATCATGCTGACACGGCTCCAATCGACTCGTGGAATTTTCAAGTTAGAAGAGAACTTCAAGACAATCTAGCCCTCTGTAGCAGGCAAAATAATGCTCTACCACCACCAAAGATGTCCATGTCCTAATCCTCAGAACCTGTGAATGTGTCACCTTACACAGCAAAAGGGAATTTACAGACATTGTGACATTAAGGAGCTTTGCCTGGTAGATTATCCTGGATTACCTAGGTAGTCCAGATAAAATCACAGGGGTCCTTATAAGTGAAAGAGCGAGGCAGGAGAGGTAAAAAGAGAGTACACGGCTGGTGGAAACAGAGGTCAGAGGGATGCGATGACTGGCTGGAAGGGGGTCATGAACAAAAAAAGAATGCAGGAAGCCTATAGCAACTAGAAAAGATAAGGAAACTGATTCTTCTTTAGCGCTGCCAAAAGGCTCTGCCAACACCCTGATTTTAGCCTTTGAACCTCCAAAACTATAAGAGAATAAACTTGTGTTGTGTTAAGCCACTAAGTTTGCAGCAGTTTGTTATAGCAGCCATAAGACACTAATACACACTATCACTCCATTTTATAGTGACTGTCCTTGCAGCACTGCCACGCACTGAGATGCCTGGGCTCCCCTCCTTACAGCACTGGCCAGGATAGTTTTGTTAACTATCTCCCCAACTACACTCTGAGCATCTCAAAGGAAGAAACTATCTCTTCCTTTTTTCATCTTCAGTAATACCTAACACAGATTGTTGACACACAGAATCATTTATTAAATATCTATTAGCAGGAAGGAATCCAGGAAATAAAAATATATATAAAATGGGGGTCCCATCTGAAAATCCCCTAGATGGATCCATAAGAAAGTAATGACAGCATCCTCCAACTTTGTGGTTTTATGTTCCCCTCACCCCAGAACTGGCAATGCTGGGCACATTTAAGAAAAATCAATGGCAAGATCCCTTTCAATTAAGGATTTGGGATGTGAATGCAGAGATTCAGCTGTGGTCTTTGAACTTCAGCATGGCAGGGTCTGTACCCCTGTGCAGGGGAGTTACAGGTACCACCTTGTGTGGCCTTAATGGAGAGCCTCCTCAGGGCACAACGTGGAACCCAGTGTGCCCATGTGCATGGATCCTCCTTGCTGAATCCTTCCACAGCAGAGCAGGGAGTATCACATAGTGACAGAACCTTACACCCTGTGACTCTGCAGTTCAGCTCTCCCCAGTCCTCACTCTCAGGGCACCACCAGTGTCAGAATGGTGTCCCTTAGTTGAGCCAGGAGGGTGCAGACCAATAGCATCATGAACGACTCCCAAACCGGGCCCTAAAGAATTCTGAAGGCCAAAGCCTCAGAAGAAGCCGCATTTTGGTTTTGAGTCCAAAAGTCCAGTTCAGGGTGAAAAGTTTGAGAAAAGGTCAAAGGTATCAGAAGGCAGGAAGTTCTGCAATGGAATGGGCATTAAAATAAGGTCAGAAAGTTTGTAACAGGGACAGACATTTGCCATGAGGAGGGCTAGAAAAGCCAAAGCTCATTAAGATTAGACCTTGCCCAGGGGTGGGTATCCAGTTTTATGGCTGAGACAAAGTTACCCAGGGTGCACCTCTCTGAGGAAGGGAGAGTTGGAGTTCAGGGGAAGGCTTCTACATTTGTGTCTTAAATTATTGGGGCAAAATACTGCAGGAAGAACAGAAGTGATACAAGAGAGATAACAGCGAGACCCAGTTTTCTTTGCAGAAATAGGTAACATTCCCCCAGCGGGAGTGGCTGCCAGACATCTCACCTTCACCTGGAAATAGACCCTGTACCCTTGAACACAGGTGGGCCGGGCTGACCACAGGTTCCCGCCTCAGGCCGCAGGGCTGCATACCAGGAGCGAATGCATAAACCCAGCCAGGCCAGGGTCCTTCCCCAAGGACTCATCAGACACGTGTTGGGAGAGAACAATTTCTGTCTTCCTTGGTGCCAACTGTACGGATGTGACCCATGCGGCGAGCAGTCACATTCTCCTGCCCCACCCCATGGGAAGAGGCTGGGAGCATGAGGTCGAGCCTCAAAGAGAAGCAGAGAAGAAAGGGGGAGTCCCGGCAGGCTCAGTCCCTTGGAGGTCCCTGGACTTGCCCTGGTTTGTGTAGCTCTTCCTTGCAATTCACAAACTGCACCAGTAACGCTCCCTGTGGCTTAGTCTGCTTGAAGTCAGCTACCTGCTACAGTCAACAAAAAGTCTGGCTAACTCATGGGGTATATATATATACAGCCAACCAACAAATAGTGAGACAAAGCATATCTAGGCTCCTGCTTCACCTCATATACCACATTCTCTGGACACAGCTCTCCCTTCCCAGATACATCACTTCAGTCCCTGCCAGCATCAGCCCACACCGTCCTGGCCTCTGGGCCATGATGTGCAAGTGTTGCCAAGGCCACATTTTTGGTGTCCCCAAGGCCACAGAATGTGGAGGAAAGTAGCCATATGCAGGAGACAGGCAAAAAGGCATGAGCATTTCTTTAGATGTAAATACTTTCTTTACACGACTCTAAAGACTGAGCATGACAAAATTTTCTCCTCTTCTCAGTCTTACCAGCTTTTATTGTAGTCGTTCCAAAATATTGATGGCAGATAAGATACACAGGCCCAGCGTTCATAAGGAGGTTCAAAGAGTGAGGGAGAGAAGAGAATTTCTTGAATAATACTCTTTTATTTGGTCAACCAATGAACAGGTCAACCTGTTGATCTGGAGCAGAGTCATTAACAAAGTGCCCAGCTTCTGAGCGCTGCTCCCATTCTCCACTGCCCTTCCCACTGCAGTCCGAGGGACATCTCTGGCTCTCCAAATGAGCCCCCTGCCAACATCCCATGGGCCTGACCTCATGACATGTGACCAGTGAAGCAAATCAATCCACAGACATTTCCCGAGGACCCATCACGTGTGAGATGCTGCACTAAGCTCTGAGGGTTCACAGCAACGCATTCGGTATAGTCACAGCCTTCAAGGAGCCAATGATGATGATGACAGTAATAACAGCAGAAACAAGAGGAACACAGGAGTTATCATCATCCCCATTTTATAACTAAAGAAACAGAGACTCTAAGAAAAACCTATCTTGCTCAAAATCCTATAAAAAAAAGGTAAGTGACTGGGACTGAAACTCAGATCTGAATTTCAAGTCCCTGCTCTTAACATCTTAGTTTAATAAATGAAAAGTCAGTTTTACAAAGAGCAACCTGAGAAACAGACATGGATGATATAGGTAGATATATTATCGATATATGCACATACACAGTGCACAATGTGATGAAAGATTAATATGTGGAGAATCTGGGTGAAGGAATATGAGGGTTCTTAGTACTGCACTTTAAATTTTTATAAGTTCAAAATTATTTCTAAGTGAATTATTGAATAAAAAATGTATGCCTACCTTGGAGCACTCTCACTATTGCTGAATATTAGCTGAGTATTTTTTCACCTATGCTAATTTGATAGGAGAAAACGGTTGCTGTAATTGGCATTCCTTTGGTAATAAGCATTGAGTTTTTCATTGTTTTGTCATTTGTATTTTTAATTTTAGCCAATTATCTGTGAGGTTTTTTTGCATTTTCTTCTAATGGGTGGTTTCATGGATACTGTGGTTCTCTCCACCCCCCCACACACCCCGACCCCCACCCTTGCCCCCATCTTCAGGGCTGCAGCCTCCATCTCCCAGCTGATGGGAATAGCAGCTGCTATCAGCTCACAGGCGCATCCTTACTGGGAATTCCCTCCACCCACAGGGCCCTGTCTCACCCATGGTCACTCCCTTTCCCAGGGAGCAGCCCATGACCAATGACTAATTGGTAGGAACACAAAGTCCTTGTCACCAGGGCTGAATGGTAGACAACTCTGAAAGGCATCCCAGTTCCCAATAAAGCTGGGCAGGACCTCAGGTGCAACCACTTTGTGTGTCAGCATCTCCCTCTGCCCAGTCCTGTTGTCCTCGCTTCTTTACCACTGTATCTTCAGACAGTGCTCCCCCGCAAACCCGCACGCGACTCTCCCTCTCAGAGTCTGTTTCCTAGGGAACCCAAGACACAAAGTGCATCTTTTACTTACTGATGTATAATGACAAGAGCTACATTTATTATTAAAATGTGAAAGTCTCAGCAAATTTGTTTTAAAATAATTCAAAATTTTCACTGTTAATCCACTTACTATTATCACTAATACCTTTTGTATTACTCATGTCTACCTAACGCCTAGGGAGAACATACAATGTGTTTTTCAAAGGCTTTTATGTGTGTTCCACTTGATCCTTGTGATCCTAACCATGAAGGACATGAGCTCTGGAGCCCAGAACCTGCCTGTACTCACTTAGATGCATCACTTACCAAATTACCTAACCCCTCCAGGCTTCAGTGATCTTTTTTATCAAATGGGGATGATGTTAGTTTCTACCCCTAAATTAAATTATGAGGTGGTGATTAAATTAGTTAATTAATGTAAAGATGATTTCTGCTATTAATATATAGTAAATACTTAGATCCTCACAACTCTCTAATGAGATAGGCTACCTTACTGCCCAAGGTCATTGTAGGTGCCCAAGGTCACACTAACACTTACATAGAGGTCATTTTACAAGAATAATATAAAAGATTACAAAATAACTATTAGGAGTACAGAGGGTTACAGTTTTTGTTCATATCACGATCCACACTTATATAGCTATATATAATCTCATTTAAATCACATTCCAACCAAAATTTTCTGAGTGTGTTCTAATAAAAATTATAAATAATTGAGGGAATATTCATAATATATTAAGTTTTCCACATGTAAACTTGAACTATATTTAAACAGGCTTGGCAGTATCTTGAATTATGTTTCAAGACAAGTATAACCCTATAGTTAAATTTATTTTATTAAATTTCAGCTAATCACAGACTCTAAATATGTGGTAACATCTTGACACTTCAAGTACTTCTGTGTTTCTTCTAGAAAAGAGTCAAATGCAGTGGCAGTTGCACTTTATGCAATTCTATAACATTAAAGACTAAGAATAAGGCTTCCATTACCAAGTAGAGTAACAAATTTAGTATGAACATTTAAAATTAGTATTATTTAAAATTTGCATATCAATTTTTTACAACTGATGCTTCTTCCAGTATTCCAAAGATAATTTGTACAGTTCATACTCTAGACATTATACTTGAAATCCATGGGAAGCAAAAAGGTAAATGTATAAATCTCACTAAATTTCAGCATTGCAAATTTTTTTATTTGAAATTTGAATAGTGTTTCCCACATTTATTTACTAGAAAATACTCATTTTGGGGGGCGGGGGGAATGTTTCACAGCCTGAGAAGGTTTCACTCACAGAACCATGTGTATAGCCAAGCTAGATTTGATGTGGAAGATTCCTATTTATTTCATTTCACCAATGCCCAAAGTGAGACATTTACAGCACTCATTTAAAATGAGTATCAATTCATTAAGAGTAAAGTAACTAAATACCATCCTTCACTGTGCAAATTACTTAGCTTCTTGGGCAAGTTACTTCCCTTTCCTGTGTACCATTTTCTGAATCTGAAATATGTAGGTATTTTAGTACCTACTTCATGGAGTTGTGAGAATCAAATGATTTAATAAACGTAAAGCTCTAAAAGAGTACCTGGAACATAGGAAACACTGTGTGTTAGCCATTATAACTTTATCATTATCATCATCATCATCATTGCTACCATTAAATATAAGCTTAATTCTATGTACCTTATATACTCAAAGCAAAATCATAGTATTTATTTACAATATACCATGATATAGTCTTCTAAGTTACTTTGGTTTTTCTCCTCAAATTTATACATGTTAGTGAGGTTTGACTATCACACTTACTTTTTGCTCTATTTATAACATGACAGGCACTTACTATGAAACTTTCAGAGCCAAACAAAGCCTCATAATTTCTTCTGTACAGAAACAAAAAGAATATTTAATTCTATTTTATTCCTAATTAGAGACATTTGTTCTATTCCTAATTGAAGAACTGTAAGATCCCAAAGCTGAAGTGATTTTAAAATAGAGTTTATTTTACATCTTTCCAAATTCCTGGAGGGAAAATTCATGGCAAAATGCTAGGCATAATGAGACCAAACTTTAGGATAATTACCAGAGCTAATCACAGGTTATTACATTTGAAAAACACTTGTTTTCTAAATAGAAAATGCATAGTTTTTAAGAGTTTTAATTTATTCCTTGCAAGGGAAACAAAATAAATGAACATAAATAATGCAAAAGTCAACTTTAAAAAAGCTTTAAAAAAATCAATATTCTTCCCTTCAGTTGGCAAATGATTTAAACTTACCAACACTTAAGGGCAAGGAGTCAGGCGTTAAGCAGGTACTTGTCATTGATAGGTAAAAAACATTCTAGAAAAGATTGGAATGGAAGAAGAGGTTGGTGGGTGGGACCATGACAATTATAAGCAATTTATAACTGTGCCAACCTGTCCCCTGGCACAAGTTGTAGGTTCAGACAGCCTCTGAAGCAATGATTTGCTCTGTGAAGGCTGAAGGAGATCAAAGAGCACAGTGCTGGCAGCTGAAACATGACAGTCTACAGCCCAGCTCCTATCTGCTGGAATGTGGAGAGACATTGGACCAGATTCAACGTGAGACAAAATGGCAAAGCCCACCAAAGATGTCTTCAGCCTTCTCTTTTCATACACTTCCCAATCTCAATGGTTTATTTACTACTTTCCCATCAGTGGCTCAGCACTTCTCTATTTCTTAAAACTCTTCTTCCTAGCAAAATGAGGATGAGACTCATGTCATCATTTGCACTTTGAAGTTCATTCACATCTCACTTATTTATACATGCAACCTAAACAGTGGAACCCACAGAAACAGAGAGTAGAATGGTGGTTACCAAGGGCTGGAGGAGTTGGGGAGGATTGGGAAGATATTGGTCAAAGGATGTAAAATTTCAGTTAAACACAAGACATGATTCAGGAGATCCACTGCACAACATGGTAACTATAGTTAATTACCATGTATCATCTACTTGAAAATTTCTAAGAAAGTAGATTTGAAGTGTTCTTGACACGGAAAATGTCGGGCGCTGGGACGCGGCCGCTTGCTGCCTCTCCGTCTCTCTGCACCCCGCAGGCCAGCGCAGGCCAGCGGGCCGGTTGGAGGGATGCTGCTGGGGCTGCCCCGAGGTAGAGCCCCGGGCCCGAATGCTGGAATGCCACCAGGCACACGTGCCACCACCTGCTTCTGGGCCCCGCCAGCTGACCTCCACTGTCGGTCCCATTTGGTGCTCGCATGCCTCCTGTCATCCGGCCATGGGGCTGCATGATCCTGAATCCCACTATTGCTAATGGGATGTTAAAGCTTGTAGTTGATTGGACGCTTCTGGAGTCCTACCACGGGTATAAAAGCAGGAGGAGAAAAAGGAAGGGGGTCAGAAGACCAGAAGACACGAAGAGAGCTGTAACACTAGCTGTGCTGAGCCTGCTGTGGAGGCATAAAGGCAGTTCTCCGACTCTTAGTACGCAGCTAGCTCGGTTCTTCCCCCTGTCAAGAGCTGTAACACTAGCTGTACACCTGCCGCAACATTCCCACCACAAATAACCAATAAACATGTAAGGTAATGCACATGTTAATTCTCTTGATTTAGCCATTCCACAATGTAGACATACTCAAAACACATGTAGTACACCACAAATATATACCATTTTTATTTGTCAGTTAAAAATTAATTAACTAAAAAAATAAAATAAAAATCAGCCCATAAAGAACTCCAAACAAGCTCTACTCCATGCAGCAAAGAGGATGTTTAATCTATTCATTCTGTTCTTTTTTTCCTAGTTTTTAGGTTTCATAAATCTTTTTGCCAAATAGTTAACAACCTTTGGAGTCCTTTCCAGTGATTTATCTTCATCTTTCACAGATGATGGCTTCACTCTGCTTTCATATTTTTAAAGGAAGAAACCCTAGACATATCAGATGTTTCTCTTCAATATCATAAAAATTTCTGGATCTTGTTCCATTCCCTGATTTTACTTTGTTAAATAAATTATAAAAATTAAAAAAAATTAAATATCAAACAGTCACTCAAAACAATTTACCATTAATTTTATAAGAACTTGAATCCGTCTCAGGTTTATCAAGATTGAGTAATGAGCTAACCGATTAGAGAAGTCCTATAATACATAGTGTAACTATGGTGCTTTTTAAAAAATGGAATATTCCCAGAAAATACAGGGAACTATTTAAATAAAAAGTCTCCATGACCTTAAAGATGAGCTGTTTCCCAAATTAGATTTTAAATACTGCTAATGAAATACTGATAAGTTCCCTTATAAAATGATTCTTTCCCATACAATTTCTCTGAAGAGTAAGATACTCTATTCATCTATTAAGAGAAAAGCACTATATTAGGACAAAATACTGAAAGGAAATTACTGAAATTATTACATCATGGTCTTCTCTCTTAAAGGGCCTGGGATCTAGTTCATGAGGAAATATTTACATGCCTTTTCAGGAATATCTCTACTGTATTAAGCTTGTCAGTACTACATTGTAAACAAACCACAAAACGTGGTTTTATCATCAACATGATTATAACTGATACCAGTAAAGTATACTTCTAGTTACAAGATATTTTTATAGTCATTTTGTATTCTTATGACAAACCCATGAAGTAGAAATTATTATTTTTATTTTTATTTTTTTTCTTGATGTGTGCCTCAATGAAATTATTTTAATTTTCATTTTACACAGGAAATTGAAGGTCAGAGAATTGAGAGCAGAGAGTCCATATTCTTTCTGCCTTCAAAATATATGCTGTTTACAATGTAAGCCCCGCTGGGGGCTTAGTCCTTCCACCTGAGCGTTCACCAGGGCGTTCTCGAGTCCGGATCGGCAGAGCCTGGCAGCATCTGCCCACCGTCTGCGGGGCCCAGCCTCGGGCCAGGGGTCCACCCCACTGGGGGGGCTGCCCGCCCGGCCGGGCAACCCTGTCTGTGTACTGGCCCTCCTGGGTGAGCCGCGGCTTCTGAAGCTGTGCCTCATCTCTTCGTGTCTTTAACGCTTCTGCTCTGACCACCCTGCCTCAGCCAAGCACAGCCAAGTCCGCCCGCAGGATCCACCACTGTGTGACAGCTCGCCCCGACCTCCCGCCTGCCCTGCTGTGGTCTTCCTCATCCAGCCCACGACACTGAAGTCCGGGGAACCCTCAGTGAGCTCTGGTCAGAGCATGCAAAATAAGACCTCTCGGGCATTTTCATCCCTCACAATTCCTAATGCCACCAAATCCCCAACCTGTCCCCACATGTACACACACACTCTCATTTTGTCTCAATTGGAGAGATGGTAGCACTCCATTCATTTATGCATTTTGAATAGGCAATGTATGGCTCTGAAATTCTTAAGAACTGCTTTCTTAAGCATTTTACAAACACTTACATGGCACCTACTGTATGCCAGATGCTGTGCTAAGCACTTTGCAAATAATAGCTCTTTTACTCCTCCCAGCAACCCACGTGTTGCCGCCTTGCCTCCATTTCACAAGCAGAAAAGCTGATGCAGGAAAGCACCTTGCCCAAGATCCTTTGCTAGCAAGTGAGGAGCCGGGTTTTGAACCCTGAGAGTCTAATTCCAGCACCCATCTCTCCGCCACTACACTCTGCAACCTTCTGGTTGGGCCACATGAGAGGGGATTTCAAGAAAGGATGGATGAAAAAGGGGTGATAGTGTAGGATGGACAGAGGGCCGTGTACCATCAGATTGTGAAGACAAAGGAGTGATCATCATATATTGATAAAGTAGCAGGGCTGATTCTCTACTAACAAATCGAACACTGCTTGGGGACTTCAGGCTTCCCAATTTTCTCAAAATGCTTTTTCCTCCCCAATCCCAACCCCCCACACCAAAAATAACCAATTTGGAGACATCCATTTTCCTTCCAGCTCACAGGGAAGTGCTTAATTATAACATTCTCTGCCTCCTAATTGTCAAGATGCAGAGATTTTGTGTATTCATAAACAGAGGCAATGCTTTTATAATTCATAAATAATTGTTTTTCAAGCTGTAGCACACAGACACTTCCTTTGAGCTGGCAAAAAGGGAGGAAAAAAGCTCAGTAGTTTTACATCTCAAATATCTATGACACTATTGTTTAGTCGAGGTTTGGGAGGGTTGGGGGATTTTGTGTTTTATTTTTGCCTAATTTGGTATTCAAATCATGTGGTTGTGCACTGACACTTAGCTTCATGTACACTCCTCTGTGGGTCTTTTGTGCGACAGCATTACATACATCTCCCTATTTTCCTCAGATTCTAGTTTATTTTATGACGACTGAGAGAAAGTGGTAATGTTATAGCTGAGGAATTTATATTATAATATTACTCCTTGTCTGGCCTGAAAAAAGACTAATTGTTCCCCATTCTGTGTTGCAGCAGCTCCCTCCCTCACAGAGTTATTACTGAACTGTACATAACTATCTGGGTGGCCTTCTGGTAATAATTAAATTGCCATCTCCATCAAACCCCAGGGAGGGCAGACAGTGAGGGTAGCAACAGCAGGGCTTGTGGTACCATTTCACCATCATACAGAGGATGACTCCAAGGGCCCATTTGTGTTCTTTCTCTGTTCTTCTGGCCTTACAGCTATAAACATCTGATAATAAAGCATCCTTTAAAAACTCAGAATAATTTACCGGATTCTTGCTTACAGCAGGGTTCTATTATTTTTTGACACTTCATTTCTACAATTAGGCAGTGGCTTTGGAAACACATTAAAGACTCCTTCAAATAATACTTGTAATCCAAATCCCAATGAGGACCAGATTTTGAATACTTAGCCTTGAACCTCAGCTTTTGAAAACAGAAGGGAAGAAAGAGAGAGGGTGGGGGGCAGGAGTGAGAAAGAGAGTATTATGAAAGCAGCATGGATCACTGGCAAGAAGAAAGTCTTGAATTCAGAAATTAATATTAATTCTACCTCTCCAAGTGCTTCCCTGGGATCCAAGAAAAATGAAAACATCCTTAGGCTTTTGTCTCCTTTATCCAAAACTCAGAGATTGGATGCATCAGTTAGAACTAGGTTGGGCTGCATAATTTAAAAGAATTCAATAAATTTTTTTTAAAGATAATAACAAAAGTGATTTAAACACATAATAGAAACTGAGGCAGACAGTTCAGCTGATGTGGTGAATCCACACTGAGGGCCCAGGCTTACTCTCCCGTCCACCTCCATTCTCAGCTTGCCAACTCATGGCTTGAGGTGGCTCCTTCAGCTTCAGTCATCATGTCTGCATTGCAAACAACAGGGAAAGAAGCAATCAACGCCCCCACTGGAAGCACACTTTCGAAGTCACAGCACAGTCACTTCCAAATCACATTTCGTTGTCCAAACTTAGTCACACAGCTATATCTTAGTCACGAGGAAGCAGAAGAAGGTATCTTTTGCCAGGTAGCACAGTGCCCAGCTTAGGAGAAAGCAGAGAATGCATTTGAGAAGGCAATTGGCAATCTAGGCCCCATAAAAATACAGGATTCCCTTCTGGATGTTCAAATGTGTCAATGAGACACCAATATACTTTCTCCAAACATGGCATTTAGATAACATTTCATAGTAATGAACCGTTTTCTCTAGCTGATCTACACCACCGTTGATATTGCCCGCCAGCAATTTAAAAAATATATAGATTTTAAGAACTTACCCCCAAATCTGACAATGTCCTTCAGGCCCTCAGCTGGAGTATCAACACTGTCTGCATTGTTTAGAGGTGTGAAATTGGAAGATGCTTTCTCGTGAAAGCTTAACAAAACACCAAAGTGTAATAATAAATGCTAAAAGTAACTGGTAATGCAAAATAATAAGAAATAGAATTCACTTCTGAAACTACAGTGATGATCAGGGAGGGAGTGGAGAATTGGATTCATGCTAACAAGAGACAGCCATGAAGACAGGAAAGCTACAGCTCATAGGACACATGCCAGCACTGCCAGGAAGAGGCTAGCCCTTTCACAGACTGCCTCATCTCATTATCACAAGAACCCTGTAACCCAGGTGCCTCTTTTGTCTCTCTTTTGGAAATAAGGAAATTGAGGTTCAGACAGGTTTAGGAACTCATTCAAGGTCACACATGTAGTAAATGGCAGAAATAAAATGAAAAGAGACTTAGAAAGGATCACACACAAAAATAATGCTAAAGAATAAATGGCCCAGAGGAGAAAGCTCCTGTACTGAGACAGAAAGCTTCTCCTTGTGGAGAGCAGGGACCTGTCCTGCAGAGACACAGCCAGTCAGAGATGACACAGCAGGAGGCAAGCCAAGAATCACACCTGGGACTCACCGTCTCCTCCCTGCCAATCTCCCGCACGTGCCCCCATTGGCTGAACCCAACCAGAAGTCCAAGGGCGAGAACATTCCTGATATAGCTTACACAGTCTGCACAGGTCAGCCTCCCAGAGAAGAAAACAGGGTTAAAAAGGGAGGGTTGAGGATGAATCCAGAGAGGCAAACAAAATACCCAGCACACGGGGTTCACTGTCATTGTTCTCTCCTCACTGAATGCTGGGACAACAACGGACAAGTGATAAAACTTTGTGAATTATACCATCAAAATGTCCCTTCCCATTTCACCCACCCACACTTGCATCGGGCACTTGGATCCAGGACGTGATTCACTGCCCTCTTCCTACCAGCAGGTAAGAAGTCAGACCTTTGGCACACTGCATTTAAAGGTTTCCAAACCTGCTCTAAACTGTGTAAGGGAGAGGCTATCCTGTTTTAAATTATGTTGGGGGGTAGAAATTACAGACTCCTCCACAGACTTTCTTCCCTGGTTTGAAGACAATCACAATCAAGAACTTTCCTTCTATATGAATCTACTCACCAAGGAATCTTCTACTTAAGTCTCTTCCTTCCCTTAAAGGAAAGAAAATGGCAATTCAATAACATTCTCTGAGTGGCTGTCTTCTGTCTTGAAGACATGGCTCTACCAAGCCCTTTCGTCCTGGGTGAGCAGGTCTCTAGTCCATTCTCTACAAGTGACTTGTTTCCCCTTTTTCTGCTCTGTTGCCCCCAAACCGTGGCCTTATTTTACCCTCCTGAAATACCTGCTCTTCTAGTCTTTTTTAACCCAACACTAACTTTCCACCTACTCACTGCTTCAAGGAAGTCTATTTAGTCTAATCCATTCCCCAGAGTCTGGGCTGACTTAAATTTCCATAGCAACTATGCTCATTAGCAAAACACTGTGGATCCTCAGTATCTATTAGTACTGCCTGAAATTTTCTTTAACTGTTTGAGTAGACACTTAATACAGAGAGATCAGCCCCTTTATTGTTTATGAGGAAATACTCTTTCATTGGATGAACTTACCATGGTTATTTAATCAATCCCCTATTGGTGGACACTTAGAATCCTTCATTGTTTCACCAGTATGAACAACGCTATATTGAACATAATTATAAATATATCTCTGTGCCCATCTGGGAGTATTCCATAGGGCAGGTGCTCAGGAGTAGATTTAACTGGTCAAAAGGTTTACGTATTTGTTATTTTAATAGATACTACAAAATTCCTTTTTTTAAGCCATTTACACTCCTACCTAGTGTATGAGAGTGTGCATTCCTTCATACCACTTCCCAACCCACAGTGAAACAATAGATACTAATAATAATTAAAATGTGTTTCCAAACTGATAGGCAATAAATGGTGTCTGAATATTTTAATTTAGAATTCAATGATTACCAGTAATTTGGAACATCTTTTCATATGAGTATAGAGCATTTGTATTTCTTTTTCTCCAATTTGCCACTGTTATCCTTTTCCCATTTTCTTATTGGAATATCTTTTTCCCATTGATTTGTAGATGTTTTCTATACAGTACAGATTAAGCCTTTATTTCTGTTATATATTACAAATATTTTCTTCTAGTCTCATGCTTGGTATTCAATAGTGGGTTTTTTGTGGATATAAATTTTCAATTATTACATAGCAAAATATATAAATCTTTTTAATCTCATCATGATTATACAAAATATGAAAACATATGAAAGCATAACCCCCTCCTCCTTCTCTCTCAACTTTTAGGACTTTTCTTTGTCCACACTGCTATGAAATTTCACACCCGCCATGGTGAGCATTTGATGTCCTCCTTTACCCTGGAAACAGTTCTTCAGCCTTGAAAATTTTTCTTGAATGATTTAAAAACGTCCTCCCTTCTATTTTCTTTATTCTCACATTGTGGAATATCTGGAACTCTTGAATTGGTCCTCTAAATTTCTTTTCTTTTCTCTCTAGTCTATCTTTTGAAATTTTTGCTACATAGTTTCTGGGAAATTTTCTCAATTTTACCTTCCAAATCTTCTGCTGAGTTTAAAATTTGTTTTCGTATTTTTAATTTCCAAAATAACTTATCTTTGACTTTTAAATATTTCATTTTTATAGCTTCCAGTCTTTTTATTTCATAAATGGAATACTGTATCTCTCCAAGGATATTAACGAGGATAAGTTCTGTTTGTTTGTTTGTTTTTATTTTTAAGTTTCCATCTTCCTGCACAATCCCTATTTTTTTAAGTTACTTTTTTCTGTTTTTTTTTTCCCCCTGGCCTGTGGATTTCATGCAGGGGCTTTCCTTAAATGTCTAGCGACTCTTACTGTGCACCCATATTTAAAAGTGAGGGGCTCCCAGGCTGGTGTATGTTGTGTGTGGGGGGCTTCACCGTGAGGGGGATTCTGGCCGTACCGTTGTGTTGAGGATGCCCCGGTATCAATCTCTTTTACATCTTTTCCATGCTAGTTAGGTGCCATTCCAGGAGGACATAATTCTAGCCAAGCATTGGGGCAGCCAAATGGAGGAAGAAGGTTGCTGTTCTTCCCAATCAGGAAATAAACATTCACTTGCCTCTTACTTCCAGTGTAATACCCTACCCTCAACTGTGCCTGGTGCCCCAGGGCCAGATCCTCTGTTTCCACACTGCAGACAATAAACTTTCAGCCACTGCCAGGAGGGGACAGGGCCCTCTGTGGCTGCACGGAATTGGGTTAGGATGTGGGCACCTGCTGCCACACTGGGCTTAGTCCTGCCTCCACCTCCCACTCCTAGGGGCCTCGTGCTGCCAGCTCGTGAGAGTGGGGATCCGTGGTGGGTATCGGCTTGCCTCTCCACTTCCCACGGCTGGTTTAACATTCAGCTCTCTGCGTCTACTGGGTCACTCATCCTTCTGCTTTCCAGCTCCCAAAATGTTGTTGCTGCTGTCTCCTCTGCAGGTCTGTTTTCCTTGTATGATTATAGCTTTAAAAAAAAATCTTTTTCTGTACTTATAATAAACTTTTGAAAGGGAGAGGAGGCTACTGAATATATTTCCTTCACCAACTTTAACTAGAAGCATCTTAGTATTAAAATTTAACATACAGATTTAAACTTGCTTCTCTATCAATCTCCAATGCTAATGAGTGCCTATATCCCATCCTCACATGTCCGCATAAACACAAACAGAAAAAGATGAAAAAGAAAAAGACAAGAATATTAGCACACTTTTAAGTCCCTTCTGCACTTCCATTTTTTCTCCTGTGTTAAAACCATCTATAATCAAATTTCAGATTTATCATGATATATTAATTTTTTTTCTTAACTAGAAGTATTAGTGGTTCCATTGCTCATCCTTGTCTCTTCCATTCACTGAACAAATGTCTGAGTATTTCCTCTATTTCCAGAATTGCTGTAGGACCGTGTACCCTGCCCTCATGGATGCGAATAATAGTGGGAGAAATGGACAGTAAATAAGTGAGTATGTAACTAAACATCATTTTAGATGGCTGTATTTGCTCTATTAAATAACCAAAGTAAGGAGATACAAGGGAAGAGAGGTGATATTTTGGATAATGTGGCCAGGGTAGGTCTTTTTCCAGAAGTTACATTGGTGCAGAGACCTACATAGTGTAACAGAGCAAGCTGTACATACTAATGTTGTATGCGGTAATCAGCATTCATCCCCACTCCTTTCTGTGCTTTCTGCTAAATCACAGAGGCTGGAAATCTGCATTTCTTAGCTTTCCTTCCCTGTAGGGTTCTGGATACAGTTAGGTTCAGTCAATGTGATGAATTCTTGTGAGAGATGGAATGTGCAAGGAAGGAAATGGGCTCTGCCATCAAGATCCCCTGGTCTTACTATGTATCCTGTCACCCAGAAGAAGCTGGTGGTTTAAGATGATGGAATGGCCTATTGAAAATTCAATTACAGTGTCCCCTTAGAAACAGTACCTTCTCCTCTTTGGGGGATGTACTTTAAAAAAAAAAAAAAAAAAAAAACAGTACCTTGCAAGATTGGGTGCAGTCCTGCAAGTTGTTGCATGTGCTGCCAAAGAATATCTACCAAACAGAGTTGTTTCTATAATTGTTTCTATAGTCACAATATTGTGGTAGACATAGTTACAATAAGTCTAAGAGCCAAAGATAGAAGGAGTGACTTCTCTTATTAGTACAGCTTATGAATCATTCATGAAAGGTTCATTGCCTTCCTTATGTCTTTGGAGTCTGCTGGAGAGAGGTATTATCCCAGGGGAGAAGCAGTAGCACCCAGAGGCCATAACTGTTTGCATCTGTATATGAGAATTCCTGTTTTCATGTCAATAAATAAACATTCTATTTACAACAGCTAGCCCTTTGTGGTTGCATGGGAAGGTGATATGTAAAGTTGGATAGAGTATGCGGACAGCTTGTTTTATGTATGAAAATTCTTCAATCCTCCTGGCGATGGTTTGTAGCACATCACACAGCCCCACCTCTCAAGCCCTACCACCCAATAAATGATTATCCTGGGTGAGATTTCCCACCTTAAAGAGTTATACTCAGAGTTGATTCTAGAAGCAAACAGTGAAGCCAGCTGTTCCATCCCTTTTTCTCATCCTTCCTCTGCTAGCCTTGTGAAGATCTTACATCAATTGCTTCAGTCTGTTTTTCTTCCCTGTATAGATACAACACTCGTGCTGGGAGTGCTCCTTAATCAGATATTTTATTTTGTTTGAAGACAATTCTCTGAGTTGTATCTTAGGAGAAAATTGTACTTCTGCCTGCTACTCAGTTTAAACTGGGGGAGGTTGGAGGATACAGGATTTCCAAATGCAGTTCTTTAATTAATTTCTCTGTGATGGACTGATGGACCTCTCTGTGCTTTGATATGCAAAAGAATGAAGTTGTCCCTATCTCACATCACATGTTAAAATTAACTCAAAATGGATCAATGTCCTAGATATAAGAGGTAAAACTATAAAACTCTTAGAAGAAAACATAGAAGTCAATCTTCATGAACTCAGACTTGGCAATGGATTCTTAGATATATAAACACCAAAAGCATGAACAACAAATGAAAAATAAACAAATCAGACATCATCAAAATTTAAAAAATTTTGTGTATCAGAAGATACTACCAACCTATAGAATGGAGGAAAATATTTTCAAATTATATCCAGAATATATTAAAAAAAAAAAAACTCTTTCAACTCAACAACAAAAAGACAACCCAATTTTAAAATAGCCAAAGGACTTGAATAGACATTTCTCCAAATGAATATGCAAATAGAAAATAAGCACATGAAAAGATATTCAACACCATTAGTCATTAGAGAAATGGAAATAAAACCACAATGTTACACAACCTCACACCAAGTAGGATGGCTATGATTTTAAAAAATGGAAAATAACCAGTGTTGGAGAAGATATGGAGAAATTGGAACCCTCATATATTGCTATTGGGGCTGTGAAATGGTAGCCCTGTGGGAAGCAATTTGGTGGCTCCTCAGAAATTTAAATACAGAAATACCATATGACCCAATAAGTCCACTTTTAGGTAGAGATATTAAAGAATTGAAAGCAGGTTCTCAAACAAACACTTATAGAAGAAAGTTCATAGTAACATCATTCACAATAGCTGTTTAATGGACATAGAGTTTCAGTTTTGCAAGATGAAAAAGTTCTAAAGATTGGCAGCACAATAATGTGAATATACTTAATACTACTGAACTATGCACTTAAAAAATGGTTAAGATGGTAAACTTTATATTGTGTGTATTTTGTCATAAGTTAAAAATATTTTAGGTCAATATACTAGTTTTAATCCCCCGTCTTTGAATCACTTCCTCATTTCAAGAAGCATCTTTCCAACATATCAAATATTTGAATTTAAACTAAATATTTTTTCAGTTTATTAAGCATTTTTGTGTACATTATTTTATTTGAATCAAGAAATTATATTACTTTAACAATGTTATCTTGCCATTAGCCTTTCTCTGAGTTCCCATTTGGTACTGAGAATAATGTAGCACATTCTGCATGTCAGAGATAAGTAAGCAGAGATGGGGAAGTACAGACTCCGTGCTCATTGTATAGAACTGCAAGAGCTAAAATTCTCAGAAAGATTTATTTTTGGAGAAAATGATATTCTTGCTCAAATCCTATTTCCATAGCTTGAACAGAAAACTAAGAGATACATAGATCATAATTTATCTCCACACCTCCCTTATTACCTTCCCCTACGCACATACCATCACCACCACCATCTCATACTCAATACCACCCACTGGGTTTTTCACAGGGAACCAAGTATTAGGGAATATCGTCCAGGGGTTATGGCAATATAGTTAACTCCAAGCAGGTAAAACCGATTTACTTTCAGGCTGCTCAAAAAAAAAAAAAAAAAAAAACTTTAAGATTAGCCTCCAATTGGTAAAGCAAGTACAATAAGCCTCCTAGGATCAAAGATATAGAAGCAGCTCCAAAATTTCATCTCAGCCATAAATATATCTTTAGCAGAATGGTGCCAACCTAGTCCCACACCACTTGAGAACATTAAATCAGACCATATGTAGCGCCTTGTTTGCTTACCTATGCCACTTGGTAGCCAAGAAAGAGTACTTTCCCTTTGAAAGGTTCAATAGAAAAGTGCTTCTACATTCTACTTGTTATTGTTAGAGTTTCTTTTTTACCCTAAATTATATCCCCTGCCCCAGCCAAGCAGGGGGCAGTGTCTCTCTCAATCTCTCTCCATACACACACTCTCTCACTTTCTCTCTCTCTCTCTCTCTCTCTCTCTCTCTCTCTCTCTCTCTCTCTCTCTCTCTCTCTCTCTCTCTCTCACACACACACACACACACACACACACACACACACACACAGAGCTTTAAAACCAAAACCAAATGTCCCTTATTCTCATTAAGGTCTTGATGTCCTACTATGATATGTGGCAGCTGAACTATGATTAGCTTTTTAAAAGTCTCATTCCCTACCAGGATACTTGTATACCTTGAAAGGGCTCCTCAGTTACCAAACAGTGCTGCCAGCTCCTTGAGGGTCTTCACAATCCTAAGTTAGATCAAGAGGAGGCTGCCTTAGCCACATGGCCACAGCCAAGAGATTGTGGACTAATACCAGTAGAGGCCAGAGCAAGTTATCACGCCAGGGCCAAGCCCTTGCACAATCCCAGCCCTGTCTCTCCTTCTGAAATTCCCATTTCCAAAGACCAAGATAGGTTGCAAATGTATCCACGACTTGCACCATTTCCTCCACCAGGCCTCACACTGTATAAAATAGAGCAGGCGTCCTCAAACTATGGCCCGCAGGCCACATGCGGGTGTTTTTGCCCGTTTGTTTTTCTACTTCAAAATAAGATATGTGCAGTGTGCATAGGAATTTGTTCATAGTTTTTCTTAAACTATAGTCTGGCCCTCCAACTGTCTGAGGGACAGTGAACTGGCCCCCTGTTTTAAAAAGTTTGAGGATCCCTGAAATAGAGAGTGACTATAAAGACTCTTGTGCGAGAGCTGGCTGGGTGAGTTTATCATGTTCCTGAAATATGGGGCCCTACACCCTCCAGAGAATCCAGATCTCCGCTTATGGCCCATGCGTAGACTCAAAACAATATACCCTAGTACAGTTTAGACCACTGCAACAGCAAAAATGAAGACTGGAAAAGCTTATTCTCAATGAGTGAAAAAGACAACACCCTAGGGTAGGACCTAGATGTGTCTGAGTTTGTCTCACAGTTATTATTCTTCCTAAATTTCTTGATAGAATCAATCTTCCTAAATTTCTTGATAGTATTAACAGGGGTAAGATTGCTCTGGAAAAGATATTGCCTTCTGTCACCTTTATCTCATGGGCCTTTCCCTCCATGGAGAGCATTGCCACTCACAAAATTAGAATCTTATTCTGGACTTCATTAGTGGGGAAGGAGAGACAGTGCTTAGAAAACTCTCAGAGAATGGAAGAATAAAGAAGGAGAAAAGTTATTATTTATAAACTTTATATTACTAGAGTTTGGATTTGTTTTCCCTGAAAACTATGTTCAAATTTTCCAATTGCCTAGAGTAGATCCATTATCTAATTGGGTCTCCACCATCTCCAGAAAGGGCTCATCTCTGTGTGTGGCCAACTTGGGATTGAGTGGGAGTGCTGGGTGGGGCTTATTCACGCCAGCTGTCCCGAGGGAAGGGTCTGATGACCAGAAAGCTCCTGCTGGTGTGCTTCCCATAAAATCCACAAAACGAAAAATGGGAGGCAGACTAAAATACCAGAGCCCCTCTCCTGACAACTGCTCAGCTCACATACACAGTTCTCATCCAGGGGTCTGGCTCAGCAATGTCCAGAGGCCCCTGAGCTGAAATGAACTCTACTCCTTTCCTTTCCACTCACTGCTTCCATCTCAGCAATTGTCTGGCTTAAAAATAATTCCATTAGATAGAAATGTCCAACAAGTGCTGATAGAATAATGTTTCATTAAGCCTTCAGTGGGGTATCTTGTAAATGAATAAATTTAACTTTAGCTCCAAAAGCTAATACAATAAATATAAGAATTGGGCTAGTTGAAATACTATGGTATTATGTGCAAAAGAATATCTGCAGTGCGTAGAAACAGCCTAGGAACGGCTGACGAGAAGCCTTGGTCACTTGCTTGATGCCTTCCTGTCTATTGGCTTTCTTCTTGTGACAGGCAAAGAAATGGCCCCACAAAATGCCCACGTCCCAATCCTTGGCACTTATGAATATGTTATTTTATATGGCAAAAGGGACTTTGCAGATGTGGTAAGAATCTTGAAATAGGGAGTTTCTCCTGGATTATTTGAGTGGGCTCAATGTAATAACAAGAGGGAGGCAAGAGAAGCAAAATGAAATTTATTTTATTTTTTTTTTAAAAAAGGAGACATGACCATGAGACTGAGTTTAAAGTGATGCACTCTGAAGATGGAAGGGGCCATGAGCCAAGAAGTGCAGGCAGCCTCTGGAAGCTAGAAAACAGATTTTCCCTAGAAGCCTCCAGAAGACATGCAGCTCTACTGATGCCTGGATTTTAGACTCCTGAACTCCAGAACTATAAGGGATTAAATCTGCACATTGTTTTAAGCCACTAAGTTCAGGGTAATTTGTTACAGCAGCAAAAGGAAACTAATACGCTTCCCCTTGTTCAGTGGTTCAAGGAGCTGACAAGAGCAAACTGTGTTCCAAGCCTCCTGGCTGCTTGTGTCCAGCTCCATCCAGCGGTGGGAGGTGCCGGGAAGACACTGGAGGTTGGGAGGCAGAGAGAAGCCGGGGTCCGACTTGCCCTCTCCCTGCTCTGGGTCATGTCCCCAGCAGTTGCTGTCTCCCTTCCACAGTCTTAGTTCCTGTCCTGTCACCCAGGATCACAGGCTCTGGAAACACCACCACCTTACTTTTTCCCTCCAGCCCAATCTCTGAGTGGCCCCACCTTCTGCTGTTTGCTTGTGTAGCTCTTCTAATGCCTTTATTATTATGAATTTAGCATATTAAATTCCTTCTATGAAAGTACCTAACTTGGATTATGTTTTCTTTGGTGGGTCGTTTCAAGGAAAAGACATATTTCTAATGTCAGCTTCTATTTATTTCTTACACTGGCATTGCTTGTCCACAATGCTTGAGACGGCTGCTACGTTTAAAATCCTCCACCACATCTTTAGATCTCCCAGCAAAGTAACATGAATGGCTTTCCACAGAATTGACAGTCTCTTCCCCTCTCCCATGCCCTGCTTATGTCAGCAAAATGAATTGGATCACACCTCACAACAGTGGTGGATGTGCAATTTCATTAGTTTATGCAAATGGGTATAATTCAGATGTGATTCAGTCAGACTCTGTGATCTATTGACCTAGAAAAATTAGAGCAACAATGGTCAGTGAGGAATTCTTTTTTCAATCAACCTAAATTTCATTGCCAAATCAGAACACACATTTTTTGGTGTGTGAACTAAAAGACCATTCTCTTCAATTTTACTTAGCTTTCTTTCTGCAACTGAGGGAGAAATAGGCAAGATTTTATTTAAGCCATTGCTAAATGAGAACATCATTTGAAACAATTCAATAGACTATTAAATTCTGTGTTTTATTTGCCAATGTCTGGAATGGTGGTCTTTGGAGTAATAGCACTGGCCCCAATAAATAGAATCTCAAGGTCTGACTCCTATCCTGGTATATTGGTTTGCTAGGGCTGCCATAACAAAGTACCACCAACTGGGTGGCTAACGCAACAAATCTATTCTATTACCATTCTGGAGGCTAAAAGTTCAATATCAAGACATCAACAGAGTTAGTTCCTTCTGAGGGCTGGGAAGAAGAATCTGTTCTATATCTCTCCCCTGTCTTCTTAGGGGGCTGGCAATCCTTGGTCTTCCTTGGGTTGTAGAAGCATCACTCCTATTTCTCTCTGTGTTGACCTTCCCCTGGTGTTCTCCCTGTGTGCTTGTCTCCAAAATTTCCCCTCATTATAAAGAAAATAAGAATATTGGATTAGGGCTCACCCTCATGACCTCATCTTCACTTGATTACCTCAGTAAAGATCCTATGTCCAAATAAGGTCACATTCCGAGGTGCTGGAGGTTAGGACTTCTACGTACGAATTTGGCAGGGAGGACACAATTCAACCCATAACATCTGTCTCCAAGGAAAGGCTTTTGGTATTCATGTTTGTAATCCCAGTAAACTGGGTTTATGTGTCTTTCACTTTTAATGTATTCACAGGTTTCTCTTATACCAGTGTCAAACGCAAAACACATTTGACCCAACAGACCATTTTCTCTATCTTTAATGTTCTTTTCAATGGGAATTAGAAACGTGACCTTGGAAAACTTTTCCCATTAATCCTGAGGATACTGAAATAGACTGAGAATATACCCCGACATTTCATTTATTATTGTTTGTAAATTAAGAATCACAAGGAACTGGTAATATCTAGTTGTGTATTCCTATTAGTCAAGTCCTGTGATGTCAGAACAAAGGCAGGATACTTTCAGGCTGGCTGTCAGAAGTAAGAAGAGATAAAACACTTTAGACACAGGAAAACAATTATTACACGTTGTTAATGAAGAACTAGAACCACTCTGCTCTATGTTCCTCTTCCTTCTCCAAAAACCCATATTCGAATAAGAACTTAATTTATTAATTCTTAAATAATGTATGTTCCTACTTCTTATTCATTCTTTAGTTTTTATTCATTTCTTCTAAACTTCCTGAGGGAAAACTGATTTTACAATATATTAACCACTTCGGTACGGCGCTCATCAGCTGTGAAACCTTGCCCACAGCCGGCACTCATATCCCGCATGAGTTTGTGCTGTGCATTGACGACGGATCCGTTTTGCTCTTGTGTGATGAGGAAAGCTTTAAAGCTCTGAAAGCTTGTTTTACTTTACAGGCAGCTTTACTTGTAATGTAAATCAGAATAGGTAACATATACATATATGTTTTCATTATGTTATTTTTAAATGTTCACAGTTTTATTTTGATAAATGTAAAGTTAGAAAAGTCATATCACGGCTGTCGGCTAAAGTCGCTGTGTGCATTCATCTGTGGCTATCGACTATACCGAAATGTTTAAAAAAAAAAAAAAGAAAGGGTGTCCAAGAACAACATACTTTAAATCATCTGGTGAATCATTGATGGGCATAGGACACAGTAAAAGGCCTGAAGAGAGGTCTGTATTTTACCATTATGTGTGAGAGATATTGACAAAGGCCCACTCAGCGAACATATAGAACACATGTGTTTTCTCACGTACATAAAAATAAAACAAAAATACAGACACACATTTTTAAGTAGATCAAGTGCTCCTACAGAACACTTCCCTAGGTCAATCTAAACATATTCAAGGCCATTCTTCCCATGTTTAGACACAAAAAGAGATCAACCATATAAAAAGAGCAACAAGCAACTGCCTGCATCATTCATTTAAAGAAATTACTTGCCATTTTCCTCAACTTTTGTAATTCCCATTCTCCTGAAAATGTACGTGCAGTGCATGTGAAGTAAATATATTGAGGGGAGTGTGTAATACTTGGATAAATGAGTTGTGGTTGTTCTATCAATTTTGGGGGAGCTACAGAATAGTTTATGAGAAACCTTATGGAGGAGAAAATCACTGTAGAAGAATGAAGAAGGGTTCTGAATATTATTCCTCTGTGGGTACATTTTTAGCTGGTCACTCAAATATTAACTGTCCAGCTATGTGACTTAAGTCCATGGACCTCAAAACCCAGCCATATTCAACGAAGCAACATGATCCACTTCCACAAGGGCCTGTCACATACTCTTCCCAACTACCAGTCACTGAAGTTGTCATTTCCCAGTACTACTACCAAATCCTAGTCCAGTAATCCTACACATCTTTAGGGCATAACTTGTGTTTTCTTTTATGCCTAAATCATCACTACTTGACTCATTTATCATGTTAAAATATAGCAAGCATTTTTCATAAATAAAGCCCTTTTGTTGAGACTAAGAACTGTAGCATGACAAAGGGTGTCAGCAAAAATCACAGAGGAACAACCGTTCCTTTGAGAAGCTTCAACCATCTGTGAACCACACACACTAAAAACCAGTTGATTATAATCCTCAAATAGGAAACATTTTGTACCGTTTCAAGGGGAGGGAAGCAACTACGCAGTAGCCTTTTGAAGGAAGTCTATTCTCTGTTGTGTCACTGCATATGTAGTCACTCCAAAGGATCAAACGCATCAAAAAGTTTGGCAAGGAATCTTTCCTCCCTTTTCCAATTTCCCACAGATTTTACAAACTTTGGCCCTTGAACACACACACACAAAATAAAACCATACGAGCATATTACTGTAAACTTCTTCTGCATGAAAATTAGGTAGACAGAAGCAACTTTATATTCCAATCATAGCTTAAAATTGCCGTTTTTGAGATTTGAAACCAAGCTGAAAATTATAAGTCAGAACAAAAGACATTTTAGTCCCTTATGTCTGGAAGGAAATTAGCATTAATACCTGTCGTCTCGCTCCATAGGACTAAGTAGTGGTAAAAGCATGTAATTTCAGTCGCTGTGTTTACTCCCTCTCTCCCACTGCCTCATACCCATCTCATATTCATGCTGTTTGTATAAGCACATTTTTATCTTAGAACCTTATTACATACTAACCTTGAAACTTAATAATGTATTTGAATCTGAAGGATTTTCTGTAACATTGAAAACCAGCAGTTATTGGCATACATGATAGTCATAATAATAGTATAGGGCCAAAGAGAAGGCTCCAGCGTCAAACTACCAAGTTCTAATCCCCATGCTGCCAGTTACTGTTAAGCTGAGACATCTGAAATTCCCTTTTTTTGTAAGTAGGTCAAAAAAAAAAAAAAAAAAACCACCTAATACTTACAATGTCATATGGTTCAATTTAATGAAGTCTCACGTATCTGAAAAAAAGGACTAATAATAGTTGCTTTGAGTAATTAATGAGAAAATAAGTGTAAAGGGTTTTGGTTGCATAATTAACTATAAGCAAAACAGCAAGTAATAGTTATGATAAGACAGTGTTTCTCAAATTTTAACATGCATAAGAACTAGCTGGGGATCTTACTAAAATGCCAGTGCTGATTGCTGATTCAGTGGTTCTGCAATGGGGCCCAAACTTCTGCATTTCTACCCCTTATCCAGATGATGCTGATGCTGCAAGTTTGGGACCACACTTTGAGTAGCAAGGTTAGAAGACATTTCCCCAACATGAACCACCTCAGGCATTTGTTAAAAATACTGCCTCCCAGGTCCCTTCTTTTAATTAGTAGGTCTGGGATTGGGCCCAGGTTTTGTTGTGTTTTGTTTTTTAACAAGTACGTGCAGGTGAGTCTTGGGTGTGAGCCTTTCTTTGTTTCAGCTTCATCAGGGGCAAAATGTATGTTTAAACATCTAGTGTTCACATGACAAGTGATTTTCTAAAGTCAAGTCCTCCCTTGTTATCATGGGGGATTGGTTCCCAGACCACAGATACCAAACTCCACAGATGTTCAAGTCCCTGGTAAGCTCCAGTCTTTCAGCTGTCCCTCCCAGCACTCCTGCTGCACTGGCAGTGCCTGTTCTCCAGAATTTGTCCCACCTGAGGGCCTCGGGCCCTTTCCAGGGCTCCTGCTAGGAAACTGCCTCTCTGCTTATTGGAGTCTGCCCCTCCCTGAGGCATTTGCTGCCTAAGTGGCCATGTTTTGCCCAAGACATCTCAGAGCCAGTGTTGTTCTGGTTACAATGGGTTTTTTATTTTCCCTAGTTCATGAGATTAGACATCCAGCCAAGGCAGACTTCTTAAACATTGAAATCATATCATCTCACACATCTTTAAACTTTTTCCTTTCTCAATGGCAAATGGGATTCAAGAGCTTTCTAAGAGGAGCTGGACTGGCCTAGATGTTGCAAAACTACTAGGATTTGTGTGCACCCTGCAAGTTTGCTCGAGTCGATAACAAAGAAAACCCCCTATTTCATACTCCAGGAACCCAGGGGAACTATAAAGTAGGTGGGAAATGGTAATGAAAGAAGAGAAAACACTTGAGTAAGGCAATTAGAGGACAAAGGAATCAGTATTAAATCATCAGTATTAAAGGTACCCTCCACAAGACCCAAATACACATAAAATGATTTTTTTTAAAAAAATATAATTCACATGCACTTAGACATTTTTGCCTCAAGAACAGCAGGCACAGTAGCCTCTGGGATCCCTCGTGCTCCACTGTATACAGTACTCTGTCACAGCTGACAAGCATAAAGTCTTGAAATAGTATTTATGTTAATGCTTTCATCCTCTTTAGTGCAAGTAAACACAGCCCACTTCTACCAAGGGTGCTTAAGGCATCCTCGTCACTACTGCTAATTTACTGGAGGCCATTTAACGTCTGTTTCTCAGTTAATGCCTCTGTAAAAGGAAGACAGCACCAAGTTGCACATTAGATCATAACAGCTGCCATTTATTAAGTACTTACTCTGCACCAAGCCCTTTGTGTACTGCACTACTTATCCTTACCCCGACCTGCCAGCGTAGTTTTATCATCCTACCAATTTTACAGATAAAGAAACTTCAAATCAGAGGCTAAATCACTCGCCCTAAGCCAAACAGTAAGTGGCAAAACCAAAACTTGAATCTAGGTTGCTCTAGTCCCAAGGCTTGCATCACCACGCTCCCACAGGTGACAGTGATTGACCTATTTCTGGGCCATAAACTGCATTCCCAGGTAAAAGATTCTAAGAATGAAAAGCAAGTGGGAACACAGCCCACCATACATACTTCAGTCCTTACCCCTCACCAGCTACCTCCAGCCCTACCCCTGGGAGCTCACTCTTCTGAACTCACAAACCACAGGCCTTCTCTCAGCTCTCTAAACGTCTCAATGCTTACACAACTGTCCCTCTGTGGCCACCGTACATATTTTGAACTGCTGAGGGGCATTTTGGTAGGTAGAATATGGAGACTGACGACGTCCTTCATCATAGCTAATATGAACAGGAAAAGCACTCACTAGAAGACAGTAATGTAGAATTTGAGAAGTGTATTAACATCCCCCGAGACTGCCACACTAAGCACTACTATCACACAGACAGTTTTATCATTTTTCAGGCACATTAGTTCACTGCACTAACCAAAACAAACACATAGCATTTTCTCTTAATTACTTTTAGATGTGTTTTATCCCACCAATTTAATAAAATCACATGGCTTCATTCACAGACATAATTTGCAGATTTTGGGAAAAATTAATATGTTTGATTCTTGGTTAATATGTAGATTCCCTTTTAGTTACCACATTACTAAGGAGGTTCATCTGCGGTAACTCATCTTCATATAAATTAACTCAACATGATAAAAGCCCTCGGAGATATATTGCTAACACAAGAGTCTGGGGAAGCTGGCCCCAGGGCTGAAGGGCAAGCTGGATCACATTTGTTTAACTGCATGTTTGGGTTAACCAAAAGCCAGCTAATCAGAGCCACATGGTATCTAAGTGAACTTCTTTGCATCTATAAAATAAATTCCTGAAAACTAAATAAAACTTGCTTAACTAAGTGTGCTGCTCTCATTAGTCACCACCTTTGATGTTTGCTCATAAAAGCTGATTTTGGTCAGACTAGCAGTGGTCATTTAGGGGAAGGCCCAAACCATAACAAACCTCATAATGACCAAATGGCGTACATATGAAAGAGACACTTCTGCATCAAGACCAGGGTCAAAAGTGGAATGAAGGAGTCCTATTGCTTTCCATGGCATTTTCATCCGACCTCAGGAGCTGCACCAGTAAGCTAACATTATAATCTTTGCCAGGTTAGGAGCTGAGAAAGGGAAGAGACATAGTCTAATGGTGTGATTTCTAATATCAGGATTAGAATAATCTTAGGGGCAAGGAAAGGAAATATGAGTGAATCAAATGTACATGTAGCTTTGGTCTTTTTGTCTTCCTCTTTTGCCCATAGTATATCTCTTTTGCAGCCTTCTTAATGATAGAAGAATATTCTTCCTTCCTTCTTCCTTTCCTTCCTTCCTTCCATATCTACTATGTGCCCAAGAAAGTTTCTTAACTGTTCATATGGTAGACAAAAGAGGAAAGGAGGGCAAGGAGAGGAAATGTAGCATTGGAATTAAGCTCTGGGAAACAAAACAAGTGGCCCACAGATGACTCATGTAAGGATTTTTACTTCAGTGTACAGGTCTAGAGAGAGACGTAAACTGAACCCCACACAGAAGTCATAGATCAAGGAGGGGCTTTTCTCTTTCTTCCATCCCTCCTACCGCACGCCTGAGCTAATTGAGACCATGCCCTCCCTTAGAGACACTAACTGATTCGATGTGAGCCCTCAAATGGCTGTGACTCATCTGTGATATAGTCATTAGCTGCCTCACGTTTCCCTTATTTTTCCACGACAACCCCAATGTGGGACAGCAAGCACGGAGTTGGAGGTACTCAGCCACCGATGGGGAGAATGTTCGAAAGCCTGCAGATCAGAGCAGCTGGAACCTGCCCCATGTGGAAGGAGATGTGACACCCCATGCTCCCCAGAAAGCAGATGCCGATTGCTACTCAAAGGTGGGGCAGACAGCTTGGCTTTTGTTCCTGTTGGTTTATTCATTGTTCTGATGCAACTGACATCACTTGTATGAGTCTAAAAAGGCTAATGGTTGGGAATGAACTGGACTTTGAGTCACAGAAAATTTTCTGATTTCAACAGTGATTCTTAAAGAGTTTTGTCTCCCCTGAAAAGGAAATTCAGTACCTTCACACACTTCAGTTAGGAAGACTAAGATATTAAGATCTTAAACTGCCCGCAAATGTGTTGTCCCTTAGATCTCACTAATGCATGTGACTTGCCTCTGGTAGCAATGGGGGAGGAATAGCTGAAGCACATATCAATATATCCAGCACAGGAAAAAAGCAACAATGTTGCTTCCTCTCCATTCACACCCATACCTCGTCACCCTCAGGACATGCAACAGTAGACAAATCTGCCTTAAGCACCATTGCCATCATATTATCTCCCTGCTCCAGAACCTAATTCCCTGCTTGCTGAAGCAAAACTAAACTCCATTCCCTAGCTATTTAAGGCCCTCCCTAACTTACCCTCCCAGGAGCCTCCCCAAGTTTCTTTCCCAAAAACTTCTAATACTAATTCACCCCTTAGTGTCTCCCCCACTGTATACTATACACATTATGCTCATTTCTACCATGTCACTCTCCTTCTACTACTCTATACATGAAGAATGACCTTCATTAAGTCTTCTATCTGTGTAAATCCTACTCAGCATTAAAGTCCACCACCCTACAACTTCATCCCACACTGAAGACGTCTTCCTCTGAACTCTTGCATAATTTATGGTCTGTCCCAAGTAGGTTACTATTTCATTATTGTGGCAAAAATTGTAAATTTTTCCCCAGTTCCTATCATTTTCTTCTTCCTTTTAAGTAGTAGAATCCCTTTTTTAGCTAAACACATGGCTCCCAGCTGGGGACTATATCCAGCTTCTGTATGTATGAGCATATAACTTAAATTCTGCCACTGGAACGGGAGCAAAAATCAATTTTACAACTTCTTCACATCCTTAAAAAAAAAGACAGTATCCAAAATTTTTTAGATACTATAATTCTAAGTAATTAATTGAACAAGTAGAGAGAAAATTAATAAGGATGTTAGAACACTTAAAAATACTGTAAACCAACTTGACCTACTGGATATTGATAAGACAAACAGATGCAATAACAGCAAAATACGCATTCAGTTCGATTGCATATGAAACATTCAGCAACAAAGGCCATTTATAGTTTGGATATACATCAAATTGGCACTGACTGATCAACACTATGGTGCTCACACAGTAGTAATGTTCTCCAGGGATTAGGGGTTTGGTGGGGGGTAAACTCACAACTAATGAACATGGTCAGCATTGTAGAGGGGACGGACATGCCTCTAATCCTCACTTGGACAAGGCAAAGACATAAAATGTAACCAAAATGTTTGTACCCTCATAATATCTCAAAATAAAAAAAAAAGAAAAATGAAAATAAAAAATATATAGTTTGGCTATACAACAAGTTTTAATGAACCAAAAAGATTGATATTATATGAAATATGTCCTCTGACAACAGGAGAATTAAACAAGAAATTAACAAATATAAGATATCTGGAAAAATCCCTAAGTATTTGGAAATTAAATAACATATTTCTAAACAACCCATGAATAAATCAAAAGAGAGATTAGAAATTATGTTGAACTGAATAAAAATAAAATTCAGCATGTCAAAGTTTATAGGATACATATAAAGTGAAAATTTATAGCTTTAAGAAGAAAATTTATAGCTTTAAATGCATTTATTAGAAAATAAGAAAAGTCTAAAATCTACAGCCTAGGATATCACCCTAAAAAACTAGAAAAGGGAAGAGCAGATTAAACTCAAATTAAGTAAAAGGAAAGAATCAACAAAACACAGAAATAAATGCATTATACAACAAGCAATTAATAGAGCAATCAATAAAACCAAAACCTAGCTCTTTGAAATGTCAGTAAATTTTATAAACGTCTAGGTGGAGTGATAACATGTTTAAAGAGAAAGAGAGAAAAAAACCACAAATTTCCAATATCAGGAACGACAGCAGGGACATGCCGACAAATTCGGCGGATACTAAAAGGGACACATAAGGGAATTTTATGAGCAATTCTACCACTTTGACAATAAATTCAACAACTTTGATGAAATGGAAAAATTTCTCAAGAGAAATAAACTACCAAAACAGACACAAGAAGAAAAAGAACATACAAATAGCCCTACTTTATATTAAAAATTAAATTTGTAATAACAAAAATTTAAAACTTTTTATAAAGAGAACTCCAGACCCAAATAGCTTTGGTGAATTCTATAAAATATTTAAGGAAGAACTAACACTAGTTTTCAAAGATGCTTTAAGAAACATGTCAGAATTTACTTTATAAAGCCAGTATGACCCTGATACTAAAAAAATTGCAAGAAAACTATAGACCAATATCCCTGTGAGCATAGACACAAAAATTGTTTACAAAATATTAGTAAATTGAATCCTGTAATATATAAAATGGATACTATATCACGACTGGGGGCTGGGTGGTGTATCCCAGGAATACAATATGGCTTAACATTTGAATATCGGTCAGTGTAATGCACTGCACTAACAGAATAAAGGAGAAAAAACATATGATCATCTCAATAGTTGCAGGAAAGGCATTTAAAAAATTCAACAACCATTTGTAACAAATACTCTCAGCAAACTAGAAGGAGGAATCTTCCTCAACTTTATAAACTGAATCTATAAAAGACCTAAAACTAATATCAGACATAGGGAGAACGATTGAATGTTTTCTCCCTAAGATTGGGGACAAGCAAGGATAATGCTTTTACCACTTCTACTCAGCATTGCACTGGAGGTTCTGCCACTGTAATAAAGCAAGAAAAATAAAAGGAATATGGATTGAAAAGAAAAAAGTAAGCTACCTTTATTCACAGATAACATAATAATGTATATAGAAAACTCTAAAAATGTTATTTTAATAGCTATTAGGATTAATAAATAAATTTAGCAAAGCTGCAAAATGCAAACTCAATACATGATTATTGCCTTTCTATATGAGCAAAAAAAATTAAAAATATAGAACTGCATTTAAAATAACAGCAAAAACATGAAATGCATATAGATAAACTCAGCAAAAATGTGTATGCTAAAACTATAAAATATTGCTGAGAAAAATTAAACATTTTAAGAAATGCCATATTCATAGAATGGAAAAGCAATATTATTAAAATGTCAGTTGTTCCCAAATTGAGCTATATAATTAACATAATTAACATAAAAATCCTATCAGCATTTTTTGATAAAAATTGACAAGATGATTCTAAAAATCATGTGGAAATACCTAGGACCTAAAACTTTGCCTAAATAACTTTGAAAAGAAGAACAAAGTTGGAGAACTATACTACTTATTGCAAGAACGACTATAAAGCTACAATATGGTATTGGTGTAAAGAGATGCATATAGATCAATGGAACAGATATAGGCCCATACATATATGGACAATTTAGTTTTTTAAAAGGTGCCAGGATAATTCAATGGGGAAAAAATTGTCTTTTCAACAAATGGTTCTAGAACAACTGGATATCTACATGGGAAAAAGAATGACCTTTAACCCTTACCTTTCAATATACATAAAAATTAATTCAAAATAGATCATAGATCTGAATGGTAAAGCTAAAATTATAATGTTTTTAGAAGGAAACTTAGAAAAATATCTTTTGACACTTTGGGTTATACAAAGATTTCTTAGGCTATGTAAAGCATAAATTACAATATAAAAGAAATTATTACTGATATAGTTTGGCTATTTGTCCCCTCCAAATCTTATGTTGACATTTAATCCCCAATACTGGATGTGGGGCCTGGTGAGAGGTGCTGGGTCGTGAGGGTGTGTCCCTCATGAATGGCTTGGTGACCTCCCTGAGGTAATGAGTGTTTCAACAGCCTGGCACCTCCCTCTTCTCTCTGTTGCTCCTTCTCTCGCTATGTGACATGAGGCTCCCCTTCGCCTTCCACCAAGAATGGAAGCTTCCCAAGACCCTCACCCTCAGATGCAGATGCTGACGCCATGCTTCTTGTACAGCCTGCAGAACCGTGAGCCAAATAAACCTCTTTTCTTTATAAATTACCCAGCCTCAGGTATTTTCTTTATAGCAATGCAAACAAACTAAGACAACTACTTTTCAATATTAAGAAGAAAACCTAATTTGTTTTTCATGTGCAAAAGATTTTAACAAATACTTTACAAAAAAAAAAAAAAATACAAGTGGCCTGTGGTCACATAGAATCATGCTCAGTATTATCAAGGGGATGCAAATTAAAGCTACAACGAATAGGGGTTTGGAGGGAGAAGAAAAAGAAACTACAATGGACATCACTACATGGTGACTGAAACAGCTAGTGAAGCAGGTTGCTAATAACTAGTGTTGATGAGGCTGTGAGGCAACTGGAATTCTCACACACTGCTGGAATCTCTCACACACTAGAAAGCATTATATCTACTTTCAAAATTGGTTCAGCACTCTCCTGAAGTCCAGCACATACTTACCATATGGCCCAGCAATTCCATTCCTAAATATTTTCCCAAGAGAAATGAAAACATATAGTCACAAAAATACTTATATACGACTGTCTGTAGCAGCTATATTCATAAAATCCCCAAACTGGAAATAACCCCATGTCCAACAATAGAAGACTGCATAAACAAATTGTAGTGTATTTGTAACATGGAATACTACACAGCAACAAAAAAGAATGAGCCCCTGACACACACAACAAAATAAGTGCATCTCAAAAACAGTACACTGAGCAAAAGAAATGGGATACAAAGGATTGTGGGACAGGGTACATTGTATAGTCAATATTGGCATAAAACTGAGTGTGAGTGTCTGCTTGAATTCACAACCTACGCAACTCAGTTGTATCACCCAAGGCCCAGCTTGAAAGCACTTATTGTACAATTGCATTTATGTGAAATTCTAGAACAGGCAAAACTAATCTATGTGACAGACAGCAAAGCAGCAGCTGCCCTAGGCCAAGAGTTGATGGCATTTACTGCAAAAGGCTTGAGGAAACATTTTCAGGTGATGGAAATGTTCAGTATCTTGACTGGGGTGGTAGTTACCCCAGTAAATATGGGTATAAACATTTGTCAAAACCCATTATATTATATAGTTAAAATAGGAGCATTGTATTTTCTATAAATTATACCTCAATAACACTGACTTTTTTAAAAAGAGAAAAGGTGTTGTTCACGTTTCACTTTGTCCTCTCTTCTGCCTAGCTATGAGCTGAAATGTGAACGAGGCGGAGATAAGCCAGCTTCAGCCATAACCGAACAAGGAAAAGGAACCTGGCACCCAGGAGCCCAGCTGCCCCTGAGTGCTGGATCCTTCAGCCCTGGAGAGAAACAAGCTCCTATCTTGTTAGAGTCACTGCATTTTTTTAATCACTACATAAAACAGCTTAGCCTGAGTCCCAACTAACACAATGACATGTAACTGAGTATCTTTTTCAATTACTTTCATGTGTATTAGGCCTTATGTATTCCAAATAAACTAGTAATTCTTCCTAAGGCAGGTCTGGAGAAGAGTGAGCCTTATTGCTCAAACCACTCAGGAGATACAAGCTCATCAATTACAGCCACACCTCATACTTCTATCACCCAGATGTCCCATCTAATTAAAGCCCTGTTGTGGTGGCCAGTGCGTTTTGGCTGGCTGATTGGTGGCTTCTCTGTCCCAGAAATACCCAACAATTAAGCAAACATATTGGAGGCATTTCATGGTCTCCTGAAAAAAGAGAAAGAAAAAATTTTGAAAAGAACTAACAGTATATCTGGATAGTTAAAAACACAATAAGAACATGACGGAAAAAAAACCGCAAGAAAAAAATGGCTAATGATAACATTGAGAAGGTAATGGAGTCCATATGACACCAAAATAGTCAGTTCAAGAGAAAAATGTAATTGTTTAGGTTGTCAAAACAGTACCTCATCACACACCCACACACACACATTGATTAAAGCTTTCAACTTTTAATTCATTTTGTTGTTACCGCATAAATGATACAGCCCTATGACATTCTTCCCACTAACCTACCAGAACTGAAATTCACTTCTACTTTAGGAGGTGGGAAAAGCATCCTAAAGGATGGTGAGGTGGTAGCAGCAGTTTTAGTGTCACTTAATCCTCTAGAAAAGGACAAAAAAACGACTTAAAGGGGAGAGGGTGCAAGTTAGTGTCATAAACTGATGGATGGCTCTTTTTATTTCACTGAGCACCTGCTATGTGCAGGGCCTCATCCAAAATTTTAAACAAATGAAGATAAGTGTGGGCTGAAGCCACTCTTTATAAGGAATAGAACTGTGCTCAATTTTTATAGGAGAAGCAGCTCTTTTTTAATTTTGTTACTTTTAACAACATTGGCAAATTGACATTTTAGGGCTCAAGGGATGCATATTTTTCTCAGGAGATGTTGGTCTAAATCCTTTTGTGGCAGCCATTATCACTTCAGGGGTTGGTTTTATGTAAAACCCACTAAATGAGTAAAGGCATAGAATTAGCTGAAAAGTCATGAAACACCACAGGACATTTGGAATCAATAGTGTAAAATCATTAGATGTTATTTCATCAGAGACTTTTTCACTAGCTTTTTCATTTAACAGAATTTACAATAGACAGCAAAGTGTTTCCTGTTTTAGCCTCAATAAATTTTGTTTTTTAAAAAATTAAACTACTAACCAGGAGATATTTAAAATATTTAACTTTTAAAAAGTCAAAACCAAGCACAAATTAAGAATTCACAGATAGAATACAGTCATTTCTACTCCTCCTTTGTATATGAAATGTCTTTATTACCCATTATTAGCCAACTTTGAAAGGAACAAAACTGAGATATATAACCTTTTCGTTCTTGTCTCTAGTCTCATTGCCTCATCTTATTTCTGAAAACTTACAGAAAGGAAAAAACTAAAACCCACATTATATTTAATCATGGGCATTCAGAAAAACCTTTGCTTTCTTAGAGACATTCTGTTTCCAGGAGTCATGCAATGCAGACTGCTTATTTAGAAGATGAAAACACAAAATAGTAAACCTGGCTCCTAAGTAACTATAAGCAAGCTTTCACTTCTGTATCATCTTTAGGAAACAAAAGAAGAGCGTGTATCTCCACCTTCTTCCTAAATAATCTTTTCAGATTAGCTAGAGGTATAGCACTGACAAGGTACAAAACTCCCGGCAAAGAGATTTCTCTGCGGTCATAATCAATAACTCCTCTGGAGTCCTGTGAGAACTCATATCATCAGCTCTTTCTTTCTCCCTTCCCGGGTCCCTTTGGGGTGTCATATATATCCTCTGAGCAGGTGTAGCTAAAGAGGGAACTCCTGTTCCTCTGCCCCTCTTTCACCTTCTGCCTTGCCCTTCCTATGCTGCCCTGGCCTCCAACTCCAGTGAAGAAGAAATTGTTCATCTTATTGTCTGAGCTCGGGACTTGGATTGGACCAAGCTGCAGGGAGTGAGGGTGCCCTGAAAAAGTATCCCTGGCATGGCCTCCCTGTCCCTGCAAGACATGCCAGCCAAGGCCGGGATCCCTGGCTCGCCACCTTCCCTCACAGCCACAACCAACTCGTTCACTCGCTCACTCTTGCTCACTCGATCTTTCCATCTCTCTCCACGTCCATCACGCCTTCTCTCCTACCTCCTCTGCTCATGGCTGTTGGGCTTTTAGACTGAAGAGCAGTAAAGTAGGAATACTCACTTAGGCCATGAGCCTAAGAAATGTCCCAATGCAACGTTTATAAAATCAGATTATTGCATGCTCATCCAATATTATAATAATAAGGTAGTATCTCGTTTCCCTTTTGGCTATTGCTTTCTACTGTGTCTTCCTAGTAGCGATCTTCCAAAGAAGGGAGGGTGATTGTTACGATTCCTAGACACCATCCTGAACACCTAAGAGCAGGACTAACATCACCTCCCTACCATCGATCCCACACTGACCAAACTGCAATGTGATGTTTAATACAGTCAGGATATCTTTATTTGCACAATACTCTATCATTCTCAGTTTTCACATACACTATCTCATTTGAGTCTCCTACAGCCCTGTGAAGTTGGAAAAACAGATATCATGAAATTCTATAATAACAATATTGAGGTTAAGAAGAATTAATTTGCTCACATAGTGAGTTGACAAAGGGCAGAACTCAAAACTGAGATCTCTAACTTGTAGGTCAGGACATTTTCCTTCTCAGTGTTCACTTGCTTTTGAAAGGGAGAAATGAAACTATATTCAGGAAACATGTATAAGGGGGTATTTTATGAATATTTGGATATAAAAGAAGTGTGTACAAAATAAAAAAAAAAGAAGTGTGTACAAATGTGCGTCTGTATATACACTAATGTTGACAAAAGACCAAAACATGAAAGAGATACACATCATTATTTAATCTAGCACAATTTTAGTGGGTCTTGTTATTTTTGAAAATTATTTTCAGAACTAAACCTATCCATTTCCCTGCTTCTTGGAAATTTGCACAAGAGCAAGAATCCTTATAACCTCTTCCTGATGTCTGTTCTTAGTTTAACACAGGAAACCCTACCAGGTTTCCCCACCTGCAGGAAGTCACAGCCAATACTACTATATATATAATCAGATGATTTCACATCCTTCTTTGCTTCCGTAGAATAAGCAACATACTTCTAAAACAAAGAGGTTTCATTACCAACAGTATAGAAGTTTACTGGCTGATTTTTTTTTTCTTCCCTACTACTTCTAATCTACCAAATATCACTTTTAAACTAAAACGGTAACTATCTATACCCAAAGTACAGCCAGACTATAAATCTGGGGCAAAGGGACAATAACAGCCACATTAAACAGATTTGGCAGGTAATGGAGCTTCAACCAGCTGCAGTGAAATCCAATCAACCTCCCAGTTTACTCCCATAGAGAGACTTTGTTTGCCAAGTTCCTGCTAACAAATGCTGCTGGGGAGCTCTAAAATGAGCAGGCCAGTGTAAGTGCTGACAGACTCATTAGGTCTGGGACAGCCATCAGACACTGCTCTCATGCACAGGGTACATGTTCCATGTGCTCATGGTTGTCATATGGCTAAAAGATCTAACCAAATTTGCATATATAGGAGTCTTAAGTAGAGTTTTCATCACGCATCTGGGTCTATAGGTTGTAAAATAAATTCCACAGCATTTTCATGAATTATATGTGTTACTGCACCTTTTCATTGGTTGCAAATCCTAGTTGCTTACAGTATGAAAAGGGGACTCTGAATCCTAAGACCTTTGCCAAGTAGCATTACCTTGAGGTAAACAGATCCCTCCAGCAGTTGAATGGTGGTACCAAGATTACTTTACCCTGCTTGGTTTTGGTCTGAGGCTCAACCAATTTATTTGTTGTTTTTTTCCCCATCAAATCCTTATGGAGCACCCACTATATACTGGCCACTGTTGGAGGAAAGGAGGGCAGGGGTGGGATACAGCAGTGAACAGACAAATATTCCTGCCCTGTGCACTCACACTGAGGTGGGAAGGATGGGGGGCGGGGGAGAAGCTCCAACAGTGAGCAAATAAACAAGCGAATGTATAGTATGTCACAATGCGAAAGGCACTCTGGAAACATTCATGTCTGGAAGGGAGAGAGGGAGTGTAAGGGTGATGGTGGGTTTCTGATAAGGTGGCAAAAAAGTTGAAAATATTTTATTATTTGCGTCTTCCCAAAGGCTGACAATTACTCAAGTGACAAGAGTACATTTCAGGAGGAACGAGTCAGTCTCCTCTTCATTCTGATGTCCCTTTTCTTTTTTTTTTTTTTAATTAAACCAAAGGTAGTTGTGTTGTAAGCTTATTTGATGTCCCTTTTCTAACCCTTTTCTAAAATGAAGTCATAAGGCATCATCCAAATGCCCATAAGTAAGTGCTACATGTTACACCAGGTTAATCAAAGTGTTGTTTGCAAATCTTATTAGTTTTCCATGAGAGAAGTGAGAGGCACCATCATTCGAAGAAAGATGACAGAACTGAAACTGGGGGCTTTGAGGGTCTGGTCTTCATTCAGCCATAAATCCTTTTGTCACTTTAGACCAATCGTTATTTATTCTGTTGGTTGGTTGGTTGGTTTTAATGGACCCTAGACTATTTCGGAAGTAAGGTAAATGATATAAAAACCACGCATTAAATTAGAAAGGAAAGGTAAATTTTTCAGTACTACTTCTAATTTGAAAAAGAAACTCATAAAAGAGATTTGGAGAATGGGAATGATATAATCTGTCAAGGGAAAGATGAGAGACAAATCAAAACCTTCAGAAGAGAGGGCGCCCTGGGTCAGAGCATGAGGAATGGGGGAAGATTAAAAAGAAAAGTCATTTCCTTGACTGGAGCCAAAATACTGAAGAGGTTAATCGCAGACGATGAAAGGAAGAATGTAAACCAGAGCCTGCTAAAGGATCAACCTGAGGATGTGAGAACTTCATGTCTGATCTAAAACTTCAATGACAAAGAAGGCTCTGTCCCTATAAGCATGTAGGAAAAGTGATGCCGTTTAAGCAACAGTCAAGAAGGGGAATTTGAGAAGTAAACTCAGGGAGGGAAGAGCAAAGATTTTTAGAGTCAAAGATAACACCAAGAAGACATAAAGGTAACATCAAAATATTATTTGTAATAATTTGTAAAATATTATTATAAGAAAGGTCTATGATAATCTTTGGTATTTTCTAACATGTCTAGAATGGGCATTTAGTATTTTTATAATCATAAAGACAATGTAATTCCATACAAAGGTAGTCTGACCAAAAGACTATGAGGCCAGAAGCAAACATAAGGCTACACACTAAGAATTAAAAAATTAGGTCACTGCCCCAGAGTCATGGTTTGGTGACAATCTATTTCTATTCGAAACTGTTCCATAAAGGAAGACTGTGGCTTAGAAAACATTTTAGAAAACACCCAGACAGAATCCCCTCAGTTATTATATTAGTTTCTGCAGCATAGAGGACTTGTGCCACCACCAGTAGCAGATAGCGATAGAGAGGACAACACAAGGAGATAATCAGAACCAGTAGCTGGACTAGAGCTCAAAAAGGGCTTTTACCTTAATGATTCCAGCAAGAAAGCTATCGTCAATATCCCAGGTAGAAAAATTGGTGGTTAATGCCAGAATAAAATTTTACATCAGTGGCTTCTAAAATTTGAGCTACAGTACTCTTCCAACCAAACCTCATTTACAGGCCCAGTACAAACAGATAAAAGAAAGTCTAATCTACCATGGTAGAAAGGACTAGAGGTCCACTTTCCCAGGTCTCCTTCAGCCCATAAAACAGCTCACCTCAGTACCCCTGTGGACTCCTAAGTTCAGTTGAACACACTGGTGGAACAGCACTTACAAACCATTGACTTGAAATCATTGCCCCATACTAGGATTTTAATTTGCTGTATGAGGGAGGGGAGGTACATGTAAATATATATACACTGTATCTATATAAATATACAAATAAATTTATTCATATCTCTTTAATGCATAAAAATGAACTTATAGTAACTTTTCAATAAAGCTGGTGTCTTGCAGATGTCCAGAGTTTATTGAGGGCTGTCTGAATCTGGTTGGAAGCATTCAACTTTGAAGTCGCTATCCTGATGGGTCCACCAGGCACAGGGCTGTACAAAACTGGCTGCCTAACACAGGTCAGCTCCAGATGTGCCAGCTTAATAACGCCCATCCTCTATTTGGAGACATTCTGTGGACAGCATATTCAAGAATGGTCTGTGAAATCTGATGACTATGTTATCTGAAAGTCTGAGAATATCTTTGGTAAAGTGAAAGCAGCACCAGTATGACCTAAAAAGGCCAAAGTAAATCTGAAACTGAAGTCGTTTGCCTAAGTACATTGCACATTAATCATTTATGATTATCTGGGTTGTTTTGCTTTGTTTTCTTTTTATTTTTTTTTATTTCAGCATATTATGGGGGTACAAATGTTAAGGTTACATATACTGTCCATGTCCCCCTCCCCCCTCGAGTCAGAGCTTCAAGTGCGCCCATCCCCCAGACAGTGCACATCTCACTTATTATATATGTATATACCCATCCCCTCCTCCCCCCTCCCCCCTGCCTGACACCCGATAAATGTTATTCCTATATGTCCACTTAGGTGCTGATCAGTTTGCTTTGTTTTATTAATTTATCTCGTTTGCTCTTTCTTTTTTTGCCTGGATATTTGCCATTTAGACATCTTTATCAAACTGTCCACAGTGGCATCTACATATGTGCTTTTGTCTGGATCGCTGGAGTATGCAGCCCACTGACATGTACTGTAAAGAAATCTACTGAGATTACCATGAGAAGGGGAAGAGAGGGTGAGAAATGATTTACAGTAGACTCTAAAATAAATAAGCCCCAAGTGTCAACCATAACTCAATACTAATGCATAATGGAAATGAAATCATAGCTATTTATCCATTTTACTTGACATTTTTAATGGGTTAAGGAAAATAAGAAGAGCAGACTTAAATCAGTACTTTCCATGCAGAGAAGTCAGAAAAAAACAATGAGCTAGTTAGTGGTATTTTATGAATCAATTCTGAGAACAAATGGAAAGATTCACTCCATGCATTCACTCATTTAGACTTATAAATAAGAACTGAGTGAGAAGCTAGACACTCTTTGGGAGGCTCTGGTTGAGAAGCTAAAGGAAGTGTCTCGCTGCTCGAGCTCTCTAACTCTCCCTTCCTCTTCAACAGCAAACCTGCCTGTCTTCTTTCATCACCAAGATTCTGAGATCCAGGAACAAAGACCCAAAGAGCCAGAGTTCTCTGAATTTTTAAGGAACTGGAAACCAACCGAGCAGGGTGGGCATTGGAAGAAGGAGCTGCTCTTTCTCTTTCTGATGAAATTGCTCAGAGGGAAATCCCCTTTCCATTCAAGTTAAAACCATACACGGCAGAGATTACATTTTTGAAAGATTTTTGAAGCATTGTCTTCAGTTGCTGTGAAATGGGAGATCATTTTCAAATTTTCTAGGAATAAGCTTCACCGGCTGGGTAATCCCTTTGTAGTTCAGAGGTTTTTCAGGCAATAGCTGGCTGCCATCCAAGCACAGAAATGACAAAAAAAAAACATTTTTAATATAGACTACCGTGATGACATCCTCTGCAGAATGAAAGGGAGAGAATGAAAAGGTGTCTGTGGGATTCCCCTGAGCTGAGGTGGGTTTGGCTGCAGCAATACATTTCAAAGGGTTTCATGATTTCCGTTACAAAAAGCAGTATTGGAGCTGCTGTCTGCATTCTGAATAAGCATTAATAATGCGCCTCACTGGGGGTTTAGGAATAGGGGTCCCTCCGCAGTGGAATGTGCAGATAAGAAAATGGAACTGCCCATTTAGCTGAGCAAATTGTTGCCATGCTCATTACAATTCAACTTCTCCTGGGCCCCTTGGATAAATCTCAGGAAGAGACAAAAGAAAAAATACTACATCTTTATTTCTCCAGAAGAAAGAAATATCTGATTCCTTCCTTTAAATAAAGTCTCCAAGTGAGAATAGGAAAAATAAAATGTTAACAGTCGCAGTAAGTTTCACTCTAATGTCTCTTGCAGTGCCTTGAATCTTTGCAGTTAAGGTTAGATGTAATAGTCTCATTTTTTCCCCAAGGATTTCTCCTGAAGGTTTGTTCAAAGCAACAGCACAAGATCACTCAGGGAAAGGAGGTAGGGAGAAAGATCCCATTCTCCCTTTTTGAAAAATAAAAAAATTTTTTAAAAAGTTCTTTCCATCTCGTCTAAGTCATGCCATGTCAATTAAAGAATCGTCCCTCGACAGCTTACCTCCATGGTCAGATCCCACGAGCCCTATATGGGATGCAAGTAAAAGGAATGGGAAAAAGAAAATTCATCAAAGCTGTCTGGAGACAATGGAGTGTTCTAGAGCCTGAAAAGATGTTCTAAAGTGCCAAGTTTTAGCAAGAATCCTACTAAGTTAGTTTACAGAAAGTCTCCACCCTCAATACATGATTACCCTCAACATCTGACCAAATTTCTCATCTTCCACATTTCATACCAAATCAGCCTGACCTGCCTTCAGTAAGAATCCTGTCAAGTCCATTTAGCCAGAATGCTTCCTCTCAGTAATTTTCCATTCACTGACACCTGCCCTGCTCCTTGGCGGAAATTCTCACTCGCCCACACTGTCTTTGAAATTGAGTCCAGTTCTATACTGAGGTCTCTTTTATCCTATTACAATAGTCCTAAACAAAATATGTTTTTAATGCTATACTGCTGTCCAGCCCAGGTTTTTCTTTGACAAGCTTATCCCTTCCGTAAGACTTGTGCATAGGAACCTTGACTACCGGTTTCACAGACAAGGCCATTTGTTTATTCACAGAATGGAAGAAATCGTGCTTAGAATAGGTGGTTTACAGAGATCTGGTGCAGAAATGGTTTTTAGACACTGAAAATGTTTCTTCCACAGAATCAGTTAATTGTTTCAGCTCAGTCTTAAGAAGCAATCCCAGGATCTCTGACACTATCCTTAGCATAGGTTCTGTGGGATGAGAACAAATTGGTAAGCACCCCTTAACACAAGAAGTCTCTCAGATCCTGCTCCTCTAGCCTTGATATTTTTCTCCTTGAGAAATCTAGGATTAGCACCCTTACGGCTAAACCTTTCCCCATATCTAGACCTTAAAGTAGAATGCCAACAAATCACACACTAAAATGTTCCTACTGGAAAGAACCCTAGAGATTATCTTCCGGGATCCTCAAACACAGACGTGGGAACTGACACTCCCAAACCTTTACCACTGGGCCCCACCGCCAGGTGATGTCTCCCAGAGGAGTGATGCATTACATTTGCAAACAAGCTACGTTCAAACAGACACAAACAAAGGGAAAGAGATGAAATCCAAAATAGATTCAAGTATTAATAATAAGCAAGTATAAAGAAAAAGAAAATAAATTAATATATTATTCTACATCATAGAAGCCAAAAGAAGACCAAATTATTTGAATAAAATTTATCTGCCTTCAACTGCCTTAACTCCTCAGTTAAAACTCCATCAAAAGAACAGTCGTCAAACTCTAAAGAAGAGAATAATCATGGTTAATAAGGAATTGGAGTAAAGGCAGACTGAGGAAAGAGTTAAGGAAGCAGGACATTAGGTTCACCCACATGACGTTCTAGAGTAATCATGTAGCTAAATATACTAAGTGCCCACTGCACAGCAGGCACTGGTCTAAGTCCTTCACATGGGCTAGCTCATTTAATCTTCACAACAATGTATGTGATAGGTATTATTATTAACCATATTTCGCAGATAAGGAATGAGAGTTCAGAGGGGTCAATATCAGTTGTTGGAAGTTTCACAGCCAACATTTCTGCCCCAGCAAGTTAACTAACTCTTTGCCACTATATTATGCTGAGTTCCAAAGGGACCTGCAGATACAATAACTAAGACACTGGCACTAATCTCTGCAGGGGAACATGCATAGGACTTGGATAAAGGTTAAAAGACCTGAAATGGTCAGGTTATTATTCTCAAGAACAGATAAAAGAAGATTATGAAAATGATACCTTATGAGCCTGACATTACACCCCAGGAAGTACATGTCTAAGCAGTTTATGAACTAACAAAAGAAAGCGGTAAGTACTGAGTACCAGCCCATACTCATTAAGGACAGGTCATGCCTTCTGGTGGGGTCACTAAAATGGCAAATTGAGGAAATTCTGGAGACATAAGGTATCCAAATTCAGCAACACATTGTCAATGTCTGCCTTAATATTCTTAAAATCATGATGGATAAATATGGTTCGTTGAAAAAATGTTATCAAAAAGAGATGCCTAGTAGATGCCTGTCCCATAAGGAGGTCTTGAGTGACACAAAGCTCTCAGTAAGTCCTGTTCTATCAGTGATTAGGATAAAATACACTTTCTAAAGACAAAGATATCACAAAGGTTGGAGGTATTACAAGTAGAAATACTAGGAGAATTAACATTTTAGAACAACTTTTGATAGGTTAGAACAATGTATCCAAACTCACAAGATAAAATTTAATGCAACATATGAAAAATATTGCACCTGAGTTTTTAAAAAAAATCAGTTTCACAAGTACAAAGTAAAGAATTGCCTTAAAAACAGTTCATGTGTAAAAGACCTCAGGACTTGAGTGAATGGCAAGTTCAAAGTAAGCCCACAGCAGGAGCCTGCTGCCTAAAGGGCTAATGCAGGCTGAGGCTACATTAAAAGAAATGTAGCTGTCATTCTCCTGAGCTCTGATCACACCCAGGACTGGATTTACTATGATCCACAACACATTTGGAGTATATCCAGAGAACAACCAGTACCACAAAGGGTCTACAACTGTATTAGGAAGCATAGTTGCTGGGACCTGTAATTCAATATGTTCAAAACTTAACTTACTATTCTCTCCTCTCCTGTCTGTTTCTCTTCCAATATGTACTATACCATCCACATTGGCTAACGACACCCTATATCTATCCATCCCTCCCCTGGGTTAGAAACCTAGATATTACCCCCCACCACCATCCATCCCACTATTGAAAATTGACTCCTCAATCCTGTCAGTGTCTATAATAAATCCATTCTCTTTTCTCCACCAACTCTGACTTATTTGGCTTTCAACTTCCATTGCTTGGAGATGGCAAAAGCCTTCCAACTGGCCTTTGTTTCAGTCTTGCATCACTTCAATACACCTTCCTTGCTATAAGCAAAGTAATACTCTTAAAAAGTCAAATACAAAGTTATTCCTCTGCTTTAAATCCCATTTTCTATAAGATAAAGTGCACACTCCCTAGCATGACCTCTGAGGCCCTCCGCTCTCTGAACCTTTTGTCATGACCCACCTTGCTTCTTGTTTTGCTCCTCTCTGTACACTTTATATTCCAAACATACTGAACATTTTGCACTTTCTTTGGCTACAATTGGAACTGTAAGTCAGTCCACCATCAGAGGAGTAAGTCTGGAGGGTGGGGTCCAGGCCAAAGGGGTGAGACCTGAACCATTGCTTGTAGGATTTACCCTTCTGGTACAGCATGAAAATGTGCCGCTCAGACTTCCTGCTGCAGGGCGTATAATGGACTGAATCTCCTGCTGCTGCTCTTCCAAATCCACACCTCCTTGACGTAGAGGCCACAGTCTCCGAGAGCTACTCCCACCCTGAGCAGGGTGAGGATACTGAGGCAGAACCATCCCAGAGGGAGTTAGGACTCAACTAATGGGTAAACTTTAGCTTGAAGTCTTCCCATCAGCCTGGCCAAAATGTTCTTGGAACTGAGCTGCAATATGATATTCTTCCTACCCAATCTCCCTTCCTTCTAGGTAGAAGAGCTGCTTCCTTCTTTCACAGGTAGAAGAGCTGCTTCATGGGCTAAAGTTTCCCCCTGCCTCCTGCTTCCTCCTCCAAGCAATTTCTTGCACCTCTAATCACATCTCCACATCTGCTTCTTGGCAGAGAGAACTCACACCTTCTGTACATGTCTCATAGTTTTACTTTTTCTCTGTTTTCTCTAATGTTTCTTCATCAAAGCCTTATTACCATCATGTTAACATACCACTTTATACATTACTGACAAGGCTCTACTCTTTGGGAAGAATGTACTCAGGAGAAAAATACATTCTCTTCTCCACATATGGTTTTAAACACCATGCTGTGTCACATTCCATGCTCTTCTATGCAAAATGCCCTCAGTCTATGTGACCCCTATGGACTCCTACTCATCCCTCAGCACCCAGCCCCGGTATCATCTCCTCTGTGAAGACTTCCTTGACCGACCTAAGAGTATTTGGTTCCTCCCTCTGTTGGGCTGCCACAGTTCCTCTTAGATCCTCTATTATCACACTGTCTTACTTAGCCAACACTCAGGCTTAACCTATTGCTTTACACACAGTGGATGCTCAGAACCATTAGCTAAATTTAAAAAAGAGTTACTTAATCTGCAAAAGATAAGGCTTAATGATTCCGATTTTACATTTTCTAATTCCACTGCAACCCTCTCAAACTCAAGGTGTTTGGAATTTGATTGTTGGGTCACATAATATCTTTGCCTGAATCAAGCTTAATGCAGAGTTCTCTAAGAGGTGACAGATCATTTAAAACTGCTGCTTTCTCATCTTCTAGATGTCTCAGCTCTTCTTCTAATCTAGACATGGCTTTGCCATTGATGAGATCTAAGATTCATAAGCATGATGGGCATTTATGTGCTCTTGACTTTCTTTTTCTAATAACTCCACTTTTTCTCGAAGGTGTCCCCTCTCTGTGTCAACAGAAAGAAGTTCCAGTCGAACAGAGCTGCTTTCTCCCTCAGCCTGCTGGGCTTTCACCTCCCAGTCTTCAGCCCAGTGATGGAGCATCTGAAATCTATCCAACAAATCTTGATTTTCTTTTTCCTTAGCAGCCATTAAGCTCTCCCATCGGGACACCTCAGTTATGTAATTATGAACTCTATTCTTCAGTGGAGCGTGTATGTGTACCTGGGGTGGGCAGTGCTCTTTTTCCAAAACTAATACGCCTTTTGTGTTTGGGTTATGCCCTTTGCAATAATTCGGTGTGTATTTGGGTATGGGCTGGTTTACTTTTCCACCATCTCTGTAATTTTGTGTGTCCCATCTCCCTTGTGTGAATTCATGTATTTAGCAAAATAGAAGAGGACTAGGACTATTTGCAATGCCATATGGGAAAAGCTTTTAATAAATATACGTAAATGAAATAAAATATATTTGTCCCTACCTTTTCCCCTAAAGCAAGAGCAAGGCATGTTTTGTTAGATATTTATTTTTAATGTTTTCTATAATTTAAGAATGTATAGCTTACCATAATTGTTATTTTCATAACTATGATATACTTTTTTAAAAATTAGTTTGAAAGTGCTGGAATGTTCTGACCTTTTATAAATGTTTTTAACTTTGTTTTAAATGATCTTAAATTATGGAGCTTGATGTAGATTTGCCAATAAACTTTACAGTCAATTTAAAAAAAAAAGACTTAATGAGGGCACAATTACCTTCAAATTTTTTAACCATTGTTACTAATCACAACAGGTGTTATCTCAAAGACACTCTCAATGAGCACTTTTGGATGATATGAAGGAGCAGACTGGAGAAAAGTTTTCATTAACAAAAGTAGAACAGATTACTTCCCCTGCCCCCAACATGAAATGACTGTGGTCTGAAAGTGGTTTTATTCAGTAAAGCATAGCAACAGTATAGATCTGCTGTGACCTAGCAATCCTTTTAAAACCATTACCTCAAGTTTTAGAAGAAGACAGATAAATAACAAAGTTCTTTTTCACTGGGTACATGTAGCAATGGTGCATGAAGGCAGCACTTTGGTTTCTTGAGGCAATCTTAGAAAAAATGGCTCAAAAATATCATTTCTCTCCCTGATAGCATTACTCTGAAGGCACAAATTCCAATTTGAGCACTCTCTCTCCTAGGCCCAGCATGGACCATTCTTTAAACTTAAATTCATCACATATAAAGCATCCGAAACCAATCTCATCCTCTGCCCGAAGCTTCTAAGAAAGTGCAATATGTCGTTCCATCGAAATATTTTCTCAGAAGAAATATTTTCTTGTTTAGGGGAGTAGTGTTCACCTCTACTTGATTCCTATTTAGATAAGGCTCTTATAAGAATTTTCCACCAGTAACAACCCTTTTCCTACATACCTACATGAATTTCCTACTCTTAGGTAAAGTTAAGCACAATTATAAAAAATTTCTACTACAGCTCTGGGGGGAAAGTTACAAATATAATGTTTCTCCAGTGTTATATTTAATAACATCCCCATTACATACAAAACATTATGTTGGAACACAAAGCACCTACTGTACACTCTCGAAGTTGTCTGCATCTATCTTTCTAGCCCTGTGTTTGCATGATATTTTATTTATGTTTCTCTCCTACATGTTCCATAAGGTTAAGTAGAGTTTCTGTTTTGCTTCATTTCTAGCATCACAATAGGCTCTCAGAAAATATTTATAGAATGAATAAAAGATCTAGAGTAGAAAACAATTGTAATTCTCCAAATGAGATAGGAAATGAAACATGAGAGCCTGCAAAATCAGCTGTGAATTATGTCTCATTCTATTTCTTTTGCAGCAATAACATCATCATCATTTTGGGGGGATGGGAAGGTGGAGCAAGGATAAAACTATGTGGTGGGCTAAATAATGCAACTCCCCCCAAGATATCCAGCTCCTAATCCCTGGAATTTGTGACTCTTACCTTATATGACAAGGACTTTGGAGATGTAAGTAAATTAAGGATCCTGAGATGGGGACATTATTCTGGTTATCTCGTGGGCCCTAACTATAATCACAAGATTATAGCTGTCTCCCTTACAAGAGGGAGAAAGGGGAAGACTTGACAGAGACAGAAGATAAGAAGATGTGACAACAAAGCAGACAGATTTGAAAACGCTACCCAGATGGTTTTGAAGATGGAAAAAGGAGTCATGAGCCAATAATATGAGGAATAAAGCTCTAGAAGCTGGAAAAGTCAAGGAAACAAATTTTCCCCTAGAGTCTTTCAAGGAAGCACAGCCCAGCAAACCCTTTGTTTCAGTCCAGTGAAACTGATTTTGTACTTCTGAGCTCCAGAACTATAAGAGAATAAGTATGTGTTGTTTTAAGCCACCAGGTTTGCAGTGACTTGTTACAGCATCCATAGAGAACTAATACAGACTATAAGTACCACCCTTAGGAGTCTCTACAACACTGGTAATAGTGAATGTTGATTGAGGATTCTATGTACTGTGACAAGTACCTTATGTGTATTGGCTCTTTTGAGCCTTATGTATAATTTCTATGAGGGAAATACTATTAAGAGGCCCAATTTATTGGTATGAAAACTGTGTTATACAATTATATCAGAACAAAATTGGAATCTGAAGCAAAGCTGCTCACAATCCAGAACTTGTTCACCTGACCTCGATTCTTTCATGTCTACTGCTTTGTGACTGTTTTCCATCTTGATATGGTTGAGTGTGAGGAGCTGTGATGGGCCACTCAGAAACACCACTACTACAAGAGGTTCATTTTGCCTATTTCCATCACATCATTCACTTCAAAGGATTGTTTCAAATAGTTCCTCCTGAGCAGATGAAAAAAACTGATTCATAAAGAGATTAAGGGTGTTCAACAAACCTGTGGCAGAACTGGGAATAGAGCCACTGCTGAACAGCTAGCTCTGTTTAAACAGTGACATCATATTTAATGTGCTTTTAATTCTTCAAAACACCTTCACCTCTTTATCTTTTTTGAGCCTCACAACAATTCTACACAGTGAGTAAAACAAATTTTGTGATTTTCAATTTTAAAATGAAGAAACCAAAACACAGAGGTAGAGCAAAGTGCATGCATTCATTCTATTAGTCTGTACAGTGTCAAGAACAGAGTTCAAGTCTCCTAATAATCAACAGAGTGAAAAGACAACCCACAGAATGGGAGAAAATATTTGTAAACTATACATTCAACAGAGAACTAACATCCAGAATTTAGAAGGAACTCAAATAACTCTACAACAAAAAACCAAATAACCCCATTAAAAAGTGGGCTAAGGACATAAATAGACATTTTTCAAAAGAAGACAAAAAAAGGCCAATAGGCATATGAAAAAATGTTCAACATTACTAATCATCAGAGAAATGCAAATTAAAACCACAATGAGATATCATCATACACAAGTCAGAATGTTATTATTAAAAAGACAAAAAAAAAAAAGCAGATGTTAGCAAGGTTATAGAGAAAAGAGAACTCTTATACATTGTTGGTGGGAATGTAAATTAGTGCAACCTCTATGGAAAACAATATGGAGATTTCTCAAAGAACTAAAAATACAACTACATATGATCCAGCAATCCCAAAACTGGGTAGCTACCCTAAAGAAAAGAAATCAATATATAAAAATGATACCTGCACTCATTTGTTTATCACAGCACAATTCACAATAGCAAACATATGGAATCAACCTAACAGTCCATCTACAGAGGATTGGATGAAGAAAATGTGGTATATATACACAGTACAATGCTATTCACCCATAAAAAGGAATGAAATCATGTCTTTTGCAGCAACATGTATTGAACTAGGGGCCATTATTTTAAGTGAAACAACTCAGATACAGGAAGACAAGGACCGCATGTTCTCACTTATAAGAAGGAGCTAAATAATGTGTCCACATGGAAACAGACTGTGGAACAATATACAATGGAGATGAGGGGGGCATGGTGGTGGATGACGGGAGGTTGCTTGGTGGGTACAATGTTTATTACTCCAATGATGGATACACTGAAAGCCCTGGCTTCACTACAATGCAATATAAAAAACAGTTCAAGTCTCCTGTCCATCCCTGAGCTTTCTCATTCACACTTAGGCATCTGGTAAAGGATCCAGTATCACTTACTGGGCTACTCTGCAAATGACTTCAGGAAGTAGGCTCACCACTGCAATGGTCCCTATAGAGACCCATCTAACCAATGGGGTAGCCAGCAGCACCTAACTACATGTGCCTATTGAGCATTTGAAATGTGGCTAGTCTATATTAAGATGTACTATAAGAGTAAAATGCACACTGAATTTTGAAAACTTAGTATTAAAAAATGTAAAATATCTTATTCATAATTTTTATTTTGATTACATGTTAAAATGATATTTTAGATATATTTGGTTGAATAAAACATATTTTAATGAATGTTGCCTGTTTCTTTATACTTTTCTAAATATGACTACTTGAAAATATAAAATTAAATATATGGCCCCATATCTCTACTGGACGGTGCTGCTCTAGATTTTATCCCAACCAGTACAGAAAAGAGTACCTTCCTAATGTGAGATTAATGAATTCTAGCTTTAATCTTACAAATGCACAATTGAAAAATAATTCCTCAATTATCACTCACTCCAAAACCACCCCTAAAAACATAATGCCATAAAAGAACTGGAATAAAATATAAGATTTTTTAAAAAGTAGGACACAAATCTCAGATGCCATACTAGAAAAAAAACAATACTCTAAGGCCAAACGACAGATAATCAACTGAGGAGGAAAATGGCTCTCATATGACAGACATGGAGCAAATCTTATAGTATAAAAAGAAATCCTACAACTTATTTACAAACAAGATCAGCAACCCAATTGAAAAACAGACAAAAGATGACAGTTCATAGAAAAGAAAACACAGTAGCTTTTAAACACATAATAAGATGACCAGCCCTACCCATAATAAGAGAATTGTAAATTGAAACAATTACAACTAAATACCATTTCTCATCCATTGGATCAGCAAAGATTAAAAAGCTTCCAGATGCCCTATATCATTGAAGGTGTGGGAAGTATAACCTGAAGCAACATCTAATGAGGACAATTTGGCAACAATTATTATAGCAATAGATATATTGCTATATATATAAGAGGTTCACAATATATATATATGTGGTTCACAATATATATAAGATTATGCATGGGACCACATTGTTATAGCAAATAATAAAATGCAAATTAAATATCATCAATAGGAGATTTACTAAAGTATGGTATATCATAGAACACAATATTATGCAGTCATTAAAAAGAGTAAGACAGGCAAAAGAACTAGAAGAAGAAGAATACAATTGGAGGATGACACTACCTGACTTTAAGATTTACAATAAAACTATAGTAGTTAAGACAGGTGAATGATGGATAAATAAACTGTGATATATCCAGACAGTGGAATATTATTTATCAATAAAAAGAAATGAGCTATCAAGCTCTGAAAACACCTGGGGAAGATTTAAATGCGTATTACTAAGTAAAAGAAGCCAATCTGAAAAGGCTACATAATGTATGATTCCAACCATGTGACATTCTGAAAAAGGTAAAACTATGGAGACAGTAAAAGGATTACTGGTTGCCAGGGGTTGAGGGAAGGGAGTGATAAGTAGGCAGAGCACAGAGGATTTTTAAGGCAGTGACAATACTCTGCATGATACTATAATGGTAGATACATATCACCATACATTTGTCAAAAACCATAGGAAAGACACCACCAAGAGTGAACCTTAATGTGTACTATGGACTTTGGGTATAACAATGCATTAATGTAGGTTCACTGATTGTAAGGAATGTACCACTCTGGTGCAGGATGCTGATAATGGGGTAGGCTGCTCTAAAAAATAAAGCCTATTAAAAATCTTACAATAGAAAAAGAATAAGATGGGTTGTGATGGTTAAGTATATGTGTTAACTTGACTGGGCTACAGGGTAACCAGATATTGGGTCAAACATTACTCTGGGTGTACCTATGAGGGTGTTTCTGGATGAGATTAATATTTGAATCAGCAGACTGAGTATAAAGCATGTTGCCCTAATATGAGGGGGGAGGGACACATTCAATCAATTGAAGCCCTGAATTAAACAAAAAAGCTGAGTAAAATATGTTCCCTTGTGAGTAAAGGCGCATTCCTCCCAGCTGCATGCTCGAGCTGGGACAGTGGTCTTTTATACCCTTCAAACTCAACTGAAACATCAGCTTTTCTTGGGTCTTGGGCTCACCAGCTTTCAAGTTAGAATTTACACAGTCAGCTTGCCTGGATCTCCAGCTTGCTGACTGTGTATCTTAGAACTTCTCAGCCTGTATAATAGCATGAGCCAGCTCCTTATAATAAATGTCTTTATACACACACTTACACACACATGGTTCTATTTCTCTGGAGAAATCTGGACCAATACACAGGTCTATAAGAATTGCTATGTTGATATTTTGTTAAATCAAAAATATTTAAAGTGAAGAACATTCATACATGTAAAAAAAATGAAATAAAACCAAAGACAAAAAGAATGAAAACAAGGCCTTTATCCATGTAGTTTTGTTTCTATACAGATCATCTCTAGGAAATAGAATAAGGAAGAGGTAACCATTATGACCCTTGGAGTGGGAGACTGGGTTTGGAGTGCTAGAATGGGTGCAATAGGTACTCTTCACATTATGCCTTTTTGTAGCCTTTAGTTATTTTCATATGAACATGTTTCTGATCAAATAAATACATGTAGAATAAAATTAAAAATGCCTTGACTAAAAATACTTTAAGTCAAAAACTTAGAAACAGACAATTTAAGGAAGACTCTTCACTTGTGAGCTTGAACAGAGAGTAGATGGCCAGAAGTCTATGGCATAAAGTGATGTTTTGTGGCTTATACAATGGGCTATACGGCTCAGCACAGGTTTGAAAGGATATCAGCGACAACTGACCCAGAGGACTAAAATAAGAACACCACTCCTCACCTCCTTCCCAGATCACCCTCGAACCAGGCTGACCCTACTCTGGGAAGGGAAGCTGCGCATAGTACCGTGAGCCCTTTGCCCTCCTCTGGGGCAGACAGGACATGAGTCCCCAGGAGGTAGCCCCAGACACCAGGATCCCCTTCTCCCCCACATGGCTCCCTGATGGCTGATGCAGTCAACCAACTGAGAATCCCGTAGGCTGGTGCCCAGTTGGGAGCACAGATGACTGAAGGCTGAGGATGCGAGCAGGGCAAGTTGTGTTGACCACCAGAATAGGGCTCTAACCCTTGTACCAAAAGCCTTTCCACACCAGTACAAAGTTTTCAAAATGAAAGAAGAATCTAGCTCAGACCATAGGACACAGTTTCATAAACCGGAGGTTCACACACCAGTTTACCTCCTGACAAAATCGGTTTTCTCCAATTCATAGGCAGGAAATGACAGTTTTGATATCTATGCCCCTCATTTAGGAACACCCATTCTAAATCATTTGCAGTGACTCGCTACTATTCCATGGGCATTTCTCAGCCGCTGGAGGGGTCAGTAGAGACTCAGGAACCATAATCACCTTGTGATTGCATGCTGAGCAATCACAGGCCCTCTAATATTGCAAGAGAAAAATCCCCCATTTTTCTTGGAGAAAGGGGAGCACAGCATTGTTTTTAATGTTTTCATTACAAGACACATAGGTTAAGAGTCACAGCTATTTGTGCTTAGACATATAACCTAATGGCTCTAAAATGAGAATGATAATTCCTTTCTCATGGGATAGTGATATGGACTAAATGAGATACTATATGGGAAAGCATGTAGTACTCTGTCAGTCACATTGTCTTAGCCAATGAATTTAATTTCCCTCCCCTTAGGAGAAGTGCAGATACTCAGTGCAGCATTCTGCATACAGATAATTAGTGATAACTTCTCCATTCACTGGTGGCCTTGCACACTTTTCATGCTGTCTCCATATTTCAGCTAACAGTCTAACCCACACACCTTCTCTGAATATTCCCTGGAAACAAACATAAAAGAGCGTGGAGTCCACTGCTGCTTTCCAAATTCACCAGACCATTGCTAACTCACCAAAGTCAGGAAGCAATAATAACTCCTTCTCTTTATAAAACGCATTTTCTCCCCCAGGAAACTTCAAAGCTCTCTGCTGACACTTGGGCTCTGCAGCTGCCAGGAAAGAAATGTGGCTCTACTTACCTCGCAGGGAGGCAGAGCACGTGGAGGATGGGCTGGCCCCCAGCACACGTGCCCTGCCCACCGCCACTGCTGCTCTGCTCCATCAGAGACCACACCCACACCCTGGATGGGAGCAAGAGAATAGAAGAGGCCACAGCAGTACCCAGCTCCTCCAATCCCCCACACCCCCGGGCAAGCTTCACAAGACAAGAACGTCCGACGCCGTGCTGCGGCTCAGTAAACCACATCAGCCGTCAGAATGCGCAGTAGCAGGACAGGCAATGCCGTGCAGCACTTCAGTGATAGAAAAATGTTGTCAGGCTAATTCTATCAAGGTTCCTACGAGAACACAGCTCTTGGATAAACAGAAATAAACAAAAACAAAACTATAAACTCTGGTACCTCCTGGCATGTAAATCCTGTCCTACTCAAACCGGTCCCCTCAGATAAAACAAAGTAAGGATTATTTACTGAACACATAATATGTGTGAAGCATTACTGTCTCATTGTTGTGAATCCTCACAGCCATCTTGAGAGGGAGATGTTATTACCCATATTTTATAAATGGTGACACTAAGGCTCAGAAAGACTTAGTTAAAAAAAAAACAAAATCAATGCCAGACATCTAAGAAGGAAATGTTTCTAATAGTTCTGCAGCTGTCAGTTTCCCCTGGGAGAAATCACTTTTCAGCTGCCGAGCATGGCAATGCCATGGGGCCGCTCTACCCCACAGACCCAAGTCAGCGTGACTTCACCTCACGGTCAGAAATGCACCTTCTTCCAGATGCAAGGGTCCTATAAGCACCCAGTTCTTCAGGTACAGATGAGCGCATACAGGCAGAGCACCATCCAGCCTGCATTCCTGATTTTGCTCTCAGCAAAAAATTGAAGAGAATGAGGCAAATTTGAAAATATAAACCAGCTGAGACAAAACCAAGTGGAGGCTGAATTTGCCACCATTTAGCAGATGAGGAGATTGAGACTCACAGGATTGACTCTCTTGACCAAGAACACACAGGTAGCTGCTGAGGGAGGAGTCAAGACTTGAACTTGACTCTGTCTGCTCCCACTATGCACGCTCTTTGCATAGCAACCCACTGTATCCCGCACGTGCTGTGGTTCTCCTAGGCTTGGCCAGCCTTGGGCACAGGCACTGAGTAAGACTACACACTCCAAATGTGGCTTCATCATTAAGCTTCAATTTTAGCCTTGGCCTCTAGGGTTACTGAGTACCAGAGTTATTGATTTACATAAACAGGAGCTGCAGCTATTTCTGGTATGACACAATCCTCTTGGTGAGAAAAGGAGAAAATCCTTTATCTAAGAGGACCTTGAATCTCATAGATTCTCCACTTCAATGGGTTGCTGCCCATCACCCTGGACAGGGCAGGGTGGTTCGGAGGTACCCTTTGTCTATGCTGCTTCCTAGTGTTGATGATGCTGGATATATTTGGCCAAAAGATATGATCCAGGTATATAAGTTTCATTTCTGCTATTACTAGCCCTAAGATGAGAAATGACAGAAAAATGCTGTCTATCATCAGTATACATTTTAGAAGAGTGACCAGCCAGGGGGAGTTGTGGTCAGTGGTAGTCTTTGTGTCAAATTTTGCATAGCTTTATTCTTTTTTTTTTTTAATTGTGACAGAGTTTCACTCTGTCACCACAGGGAGAGTGCAGTGGTGTCATCATAGCTCACTGCAACCTCAAACTCCTGGGCTGAAGCCATCTGCCTGCCTCAGCCTCCCATGTAGCTGGGACTACAGGTGCATGCCATGATGCCTGTCCAATTGTTCTACTTTTAGTAGAGATGGGTCTTGCTCTTCCTCGGGCTGGTCTCAAACTCCTAAACTCAAGCAATCCTCTTGCCTCAGCCTCTTACAGTGCTAGGGTTATAGGCTCACCACACCCAGCCTCATAGCTTTATTCTTTAAACAGTTGCCCATTGTTCTGAGGATGGAGGGCTTCTCAAAAAAAATGTTGGAATGCAGCCAGCTTCTGAAGCTGAGTGCATGACAAAAGTCTCAAAGAGAGTGCAAGGTAATTTCCAGTGGATGGAGAAAGGAGGAACGAAGAACCAAAAGATATAGACAAAAATGTGGAGATAAGAATGCACAAAGTAGGCTGGGCGCGGTAGCTCACGCCTGTAATCCTAGCTCTCTGGGAGACCGAGGTGGGCGGATTGCTAGAGGTCAGGAGTTCGAAACCAGCCTGAGCAAGAGCAAGACCCCGTCTCTACTATAAATAGAAAGAAATTAATTAGCCAACTAATATATATAGAAAAAATTAGCCGGGCGTGGTGGCACATGCCTGTAGTCCCAGTTACTTGGGAGGCTGAGGCAGAAGGATTGCTTGAGTCAGGAGTTTGAGGTTGCTGTGAGCTAGGCTGGCGCCATGGCATTAACTCTAGCCTAGGCAACAAAGTGAGACTCTGTCTCAAAAAAAAAAAAAAAAGAATGCACAAAGTGCATGACTTAAAAATATGCATAAGTAGACTGTGCTGGCAGGAAGACAGGAGACTGGTGTCAGCCATCATGAATTTGATCAGTTCTTATACCTGGTGGGAAAAAAAATATATTTTTTCCTTTGTGAATAGATATCAAAAAAGCTGGCCTGCAACCCTCAGTACTTTGGAAGATCAGTAATTTTGGAATGGAGTGAAAGTCACATACCAATTCTCACTTCAGTTTACTTACACAATGGAGCACTGATGCCCATATGTTATGAGAACTCCTCGAAGGTCAGGGCAGCCTCTTGCTGATGGTTTTTGGATTGTGTCTGTTAAAACCAACTCCCATGTAAGTGTCCCAAGGACCATGCAGAGCCAAGGCATATAAGGCAGGAGGCCTTCTTTCACCTCCACAGGTGATTGTAATGGCTCATGGGAGAAATTCACAGTTTTCAAGACTGGAACAAAGCCAGTGACTACTGGAAAGTGGCAACTTTAGAAATTAAGTCAGGATGCCTGGTTCTAGTCCTGGCTGGGCTTCAGGCATGATGAGGAAGGGCAAACATAATGTGAATGCCTAATCCTAATGAATTGTATACCCATTATCTTGTTAGTTCCTTTCCACAAGCATGTGTGTGTGATTTATCCCCACTTTACCGATTAGAAAACTGAGACTCCACAAACTCACAGAAGATCAAATAGTTAGTTGTGGCACTAGGATTCACATCCCAGTTTTCTAACTTTGAATCCAGTGTTTTTTCTATTATACCAAATGGCTTTTCTGTTTCAGATAGTAAGATCCCTCTGTATTTCAACCCGATAGCTCTAAGATTCTAAGATGACTCTGATTCTGGATGGAGTTACGACAACTGAGTTCCAACAGAAAAAAAAAATTACTTGTATGCCCTATGAATGTTCATCAAAAAAGATCAGAATAAGTGAAAGAATAATTAACTTATTAATCATTGTAATAAAATTTTAATAAAAATTTGTACATTCTCCCTGATGCCTTTGACGTTTCTAGAAATATGAGGCAAAAAGTGCCCCCCATGAATATATGAATATCTGAATTATTCTGCAAAAACTAATACATTGTCAACCCACAAATCAACAGATTTTTTAAAAGTCTGCAAAAACTATGCTTAAAGGAGCTATATGATCAGGGGCTCTAATAATATTACTCAATTTCTGTATGTATGTGTGATAGACCGATAGGTGACAGATCAATCCACCACGCCAAACCTAGTGATCAGTCTCTGCCACCATCTTGTCTTTCCTCTCAGTGGCATTTGACAGAGTTGGCAATGCCCTCACTCCTGAAATACTACTCCACCTGTGCTGAGACACTGCACCTTGAACACTGGTGACTGCGTCCAGTCTCCTTTGCTGGCTCCTCCTGGCCTCTAAACATGGGCGTGCTGCAGCGCCAACCTCTCTCTACATTATTAACACATGTTCACCGCCATATTCCAGTGCTTGGAACACAGCCAGCATCAGGGAATATGTGTTAATTGGATAACCACATCTTCTGCAATACCCTGTTGCCCTTATGAAAATGGCCTTTACCTTTCGCATCTGCCTATAAACTTGCCTAAAGTTCATTTGTTTATAGGTTTATAGGTTTTATCTACCGAATTTTTACCCTTCAATACCAGCTACCCACTTTTCTTTTTTAAATGCTGCATCTCTGCCTTTTTACCTAAACACTCTATTGTTTGAACAGTCCATATACAACCTATGTACCCACAGTGGAAAAAGCATTTTAAGTATGTTCCTCTGAAAAGGAATATAATCTGATTAGGCTCTAGAAAGAGCTTCTCATCTCTGCCTTCTCCCAGCCCCCATCTCAGCCCTGGACACCCCCAAACACGAGACAGCAGCACTGGCATGATGTCAATTCCTCCGTGAGCCTTGGATTGGTCCATGTCTATTCCTGTGTAAGTAACATACCATAGAAGAAAGATGATAAGAAAACTCGATATTTTTCTCTCTTGTCTGAGTCTGGAGCAGCAGGCTCCAGTAGACTATCACAGCATGAATAAGAGTGCATGTCTGTGTTTTACTGGGGCTACTATGCAGAAATAGATCTATAGTTTTCATTGGTTCCAGTCTGGAAATAACCAATGAGCAATTTTCACAGATTTTTACAAAAAACATTAAAGACCACTCCAGACTATTTTAAAAATTAACAAATCTTTGAAATAGGCATATTAGAAACCATTTTTAAAAGACGTTTGCAAACATTTCCTGCTAAAATACGTTAAGCAACTTAAAGAACAATGCAGTGTTTAAAAAAAAAAAAAAAAAAAGAAAGAACAATGCAGTGTTACTAGTCTACAGTGAGATTCTATCACTGGAAGGTTTTCAGCAACGGCTGACAGCAACATTACTTTCCTACACTTTACATAATTGCATAAAGTGATTCAGAATTGATCTCATGCACAAAAACAAGGTAACATATGGCATTAAGATGTCATGGTGAAGGAAAATGCATTATAAAAATCACTTGCAAAGAAAGCTAAGAAGTCAGACTAGTTTTCAGAGTTCATGGAATTTGTAATCATTCCTTCCTTCCGAAAGATGTGATCCAGGCCATTGTGAAGGATCTTATACTGTCTCCAGTTTTTTTATTTACTAATGCTTGACTAAGGAGGAAAAAAGAGCTCCCATAATCTTTATAGTCCAAGCAATCAAATCATTTTATTCATTAAACTCTATTTCCATTCTCATCTGTTCTGAACATAAATCTGCAGTTGTCCTCTGTGCGGTAGGGCACAGAGATTTCCCCTTGCTGACCTAGAATTCATTTGGAGCAGTGCAATTCTCAAACCACTTTATTGAGTGAATGTTGGACACAAATAGGATTTTAATTTATGTACAGTCAAGACAGGAACTTGGATTATTGGAGAAAGGATAAGCATCAAAGAGAAGAACATTTTCTTGTAAAAAATACACAATTAACATTGGAATAAAGAAAACCATTGTTTTCTAAATGAATATACAGCCTTCTCCTAAAGTAGTCGGTTTCCTAAGCAACACAAATGTGTGAAAATTTTTCTGAGAACTGCTACATTTCCCTCTGGAGGAATCACACACATGATCTTCGAGAAAAAACAATCAGTGCTGCTTGGTTCCCAAGAAACACTTACTACATACCTACTATGTGCCAGGCATCTATCCTGTGCTCTGAAAACAGAATGTCCCTTCCTGCATTAGTAAGGAAAAGGACCTACTGCAGCTCCGTGACTCACAAAGCCATCCATTCATTGTATAAAATGTGCAGTCCCTATTGTAAGACAATACACACAGAGCCAGGCGCACACGCTTTGACTCACCCATGGAACACACTCATCATTGTCAAGGCAGATAACTTTCTCTGGACTCACCTACACTCTCTCAGCTGTCATGTGGCCCACGGGTGTGACACTGATGCTACTCCTCAACCTGTGCCTGTAGTCTGCCCTGCTTCTGACAGCACCCCAACCATGGCTGTCCCCGACCTCAGGAGGCAGGCTCTAAGAAAGGGCAGGGCAGGGCTTTCCACACAGTCCCTCAAAGGCTTCTGTGGGAATGTCAGCTCACCTGAAGGCTGTTGACATCACAGCCCCTCCTCCCTCCTTCTCGCCAGGATTCTCCTGCCCCACCTCTGTTCACCATCAGAATTAATAGAAGTCCACACCTGCTGAAGCCCACTTATTTGTATACCCGCTCCTTGGAAGGCCTGTGGTCATCGCCTACAATTTACCTGGCTAGAATGGGGGAGAGACTGAAGGAGGGACAAGGATGGGGAGAAAGGGAGTGACGGTCTTCTTAGAATCCCGATAAAAGTGAACTGTTCTGAACATTCCAATTTAGTGTCTGAAATGTTTTTCCTCTGCCTAAAACAAAACATAGTATAGGTTGAGCCCATAGGGTATCATCAACATTCAAACATTTTTGACATACGAAAATGTCATTTATATGGCTCAACCTAATGATAAAGAATGACCTGATTCTTTGGCTCTGTTATTTCTAAAGTTCAGCTTTTTAAAGATTCAGTAGACTATTATGACCTGTCACTTTTCTTTGTAACTTTTTTTATTATGGGAATCTGTTTCCATGTCCCTAACAACTGACCACAAACAAATTTTGGAGCATCACCCCTTCATAAGTTTAGGCCAGCCTACAAAGGATGTTCTTTCCTGTGCAAGACAGGCTGATGGATTGCATTTATTAGAATTACAGAATAAAGAAACCACAAAAGGCTAACTTTGGGTCCTCAGATAAGTTCTCTCAGCCTTCTGGCTCCAAAACATAATCATAATCTAAGCATGTCTAGTGTGAGCCAGGCTGGCCAGGGCAAACTGGAACCAGGGCTGCAATCAGATGCTTGAGGCTAGGTGAGCACCACAAGTCTGAATGTGGAAGCACAAGAAAAGTTGCTACTGGAAGTATGGACAGGTATGGGGACATGAGTCTAAAACAGTGTTCTCACTCATGCCTGCCTATGGGAACAACCTGTGGAGGTTTAAAAATATTGGTGCCTGTGCCAGCCCAGAAATTCTCATTTCCTTGGGCAGGAGTACACCCTGGACATTTACCCAAAATTTACAAATTTCCCTAGGCAAGTCTAATAAGCAGTCATTTTTGAGAACCATGGTTCCAAAGATTAGTGCAAAACCAGGAATTAAATCCATGGTGTAAAAAACTGAAAAGTATATATAGTATTTATAGGTCCAAAATGGGCCCTTGATCCAGGAGGTCACCCAACATGTGAGGACCATGGTCAGAAGTCCATGTTGTCGGTGCCTGGAGGCATGTGGGCTGCCAGGAAGTCAGAACAGCCCATGGCATCAGGAAGAGGCAGCACACGGTCACAGGGCCCCATCACGGGTTCAGGCAGGACCCATGGAGGGGGAAAGTGAGGAGTGAAAACCAGGAACAGAATTCCATCACTAAGAACCCAAGGACCTATATACTTGGACAGACACGAGGTAGCACCAAGAAGCTGAAAGGTAAGATTCACTCAATGCTAAGTCCTAAGTGCCTTCTTTTCCTTCTCCCTACAGCAGGGATTGTTCCCACACCCCAGAGCAGGCTTTATGAGCCCATCTGTAGGGGTAAAACACTACAGGGGCAAGGACCTTGGAGGTCTTTATAGTTTTTCCCTCAGAATAAACAACTTACTGGTTTCCATCTGCCATGCCTCCCCAAAAAAGAGCCTTCTTTAAATTCTGCTCAAGACCTAATTTTTCGGAAAACTTTCCAATCTAATGGCATCAATTATGGCCCACTCTCTCCTTCAATGTCCAGTCACATATAGTTGTACAATTTGTGCACTGCACAAAGGCACCCAACCGAGAGTTAGGACTGAAGTCATATGGCCTGGTGCAGGGCTCTTTCTGCCCAGGGGACCCACTTTCTCCAACACAAGTGCACAAAGGCTCAGAATGGGCTAGAGCAGCTCTGATAATGACAACTGATTTGTATCTATTCAAATATTCGTTGACTGGCTGATTAATCTACTGACTCTAACCCCATCTCCTTGCCAAAATAGACGGATAAATGCTATATTTTAAAACTTAACAGGGCATTCTGCACTTACCCTGCACATCAGTATTTTCTTCCTAAAAATGTTCAGGAAATAAAAAAGTAAAAGGAAATTCCACTAAGCATAGCAAGAGAAAGCTTGTATTCTGCCCAGCCAATTTCATCCACTGATGACAGCAGAGAAAAGCATAAGGGCCTCTTGTTTTGCTGTCTTTAATTCCCACATTATGAGCAAAATTGCACAGGAATTATGAACAGTTAGCAAATGGCATATAAATGACCAAAAGCCAAATGAAAGCTCTATGAACACCAGGCTGGGCCTAGCAAAGCCAGGCTGCTTGTGCTCTGGAACAAGAATTAGGGGATCAAGTTTCATCCCTGGCGCTGTCTCCAGTTTGCTGTTCAACCTTCCTTGCTCTCACCTCCTCTGCCTGCCAGAGCACCCACAGTGCTCTGCACTGCAGTGCAAAGATCACTGAGCTTCTCCTTGACAGGATCTGAATGTCTCCGGAGGAGGCCACAAAGCCAAGTTGCTGCTGGAAGAGCTCCCCGGATCTGCCTCTCCCCGGGGCCCAGCTCTCCCAGGGATCTCTCTCGGGGGCTGTTGAGTTGCTTATGGAGGTGTCAGCCTTTGACTTGATGGGAATCATGAGAAGGGAAAGGGATTGTAGACAATATCCCCTTCCCCAGTGACACAGAGATTCTTGACAGACCTTGATCCAGCAATGTAGGAAAATTCAAGCAAAATGTGACTGTCCTCAGAGCACAGACACATCCTGTACCTCCCACAACTGAGGGCTGGTGGAGGAAGAGGTGCTACTGGCATGTAGTGGGTAGAGGCCAGGGATGTTGCTGAATACCCTGCGATGCATAGCCCCCACCACAAAGAACTAACCAGCCCAAAATGTCAACAATGCCCATGTTGAGAAGCCCTGGTCTAGATATATACAAATGGTCCTGGATATACAAAATCATTATTTTTCCATACAACAGAGAAAATTCGTATATTCTCATTAATAAGTAGTGGACTCGGGAAGCCAGGAGGTCACATAAATAGCACGTCAAAGGTACTATGCAAATTTGAGAGCAAAGACTGAAGAGGTGGTCCTGACAGCTTCTCCCTTTAATAGAGGTTCGCCAAGCAACAGAGCAAGTTACTGGTTAGGCACTAAAGCATGCTGCTGCCATCTAGGGGAGGAAAAGAGGATCCCTAAAAGCATTCTTCCCAGCTCCAAGGGCTGCAAGACCTGTAGGCACATGGAGCACTCATTTCCTACATTCCCAACACTGAAAACAGTTTGGGCTTTGTGACAAGCAATTGTTTACATGCTTTTAAAGTGTGACTGAGAGTCTATAATGCCTTCAATTAATCTGTTTTCTCCATTTCACGCATGTGGTATGAAACTGACAATTCAGGTTTCTGATAAGGATGGCAGGTGTGTATTTTATTTTATTTGCACATTTAGTTGTGGTAGAAAGGGAAGGGGCAGTCGATGGCCCCAGACCTTTCTAACAGGACCTTTCTTTCTACACATCCACTTCTGTAGCAAGACAAAAATAAGTTCTAGGCAAATTATAAATCAATAGAATTCCTCTGCCTTTCAAAAAAAAATGCAAAATTTTAAAAATTAAATCAACTCTAATTAAATAAAAATCAAGAAAAGCCACAGTTCAGTAGACAGAAATGTTTCTCTATCAAAACATACTATTATTCCTACATATAAACACACCCACACCCACACACACACCCCCCCCCACACACACACACTTTTTGGAGAAGCTGGCCCTCAGGCTGCAGGGGCATAGTGTATCCAGAAGGGTAGGTAGGCTCCCTGTGCAATCCCGTTGGTGGTCCTCCTCCAGCTTCGTCATGGCTGTGTGGGCTGAACCCTGATTATTTTACATGCACCAGATGTACAAAGCTTTCGATTCCTGCAACATATGGATTCCAAAACAATGCAAAAACTTATTTGGATCTTCACAACATGCCTTTGAAATAGGTCCAAAGTCTATTTCTGTGTTTTAGATAAGGAAGTAGTTTTTTAAAAAACTAGGACATTTTATTCTTACTGACCCATCCAGCCTCTAGATCCCAGACCAGTTCACACTTCAGTACATAGCTGTATAAAATGGAGGGCTCTTCCTCCTCACTGTTCTAATGGAGCAGCCCTCTCCACCTCCTCCTCTAACTTTGCTGGGGTCCTGCAAATACCATGATCCACACCTTATTTTATTCAGGGGGAAAAGCCTGGAGGGAAACCACCATCAGAGCAAGAGAAGAGAAACTCATATCAGAACTAAGATATGATTCCACAATGGGCAAAAAAAGAAGAATTATCTGACAATCCATGTGACTTCTTTTACGTCCCACAGACCACAAGTAGAAGGACAGATGGATGGAGATGGGCAAGGCACAAAATTTCCATTAGAGTTCCAGAATTTTCTACAGCCCAATTCTCCAAAACAAAGAATTTCATGCAATATTACATGAGAAAGCCCTTTCTTAAACAAATGCAAGGTATTATTTAGGATAGATACTGTTACTAAGATTTATATTACATTAAATGTTAATGTTTTGAGATGCAAAAAAAAAGCTATTTACCTACCTCACAGAGTGTGAGAATCAAGTGAGATAAAGCAAGAGAAAGCTCTTTAAAGTTCTTAAAATGGCACTATGCATATATAAGATGTCACTGCTAGTGTCAAATACAGTAGAATGATTTGTCATAGAGTCAATTTTCCTGAATGATGTCATGTCTCCAGGGACATGGATGATTATTTTTTCAAAGAGCACATATTCTAAGCACCCACCCCCCCAAAAAAGGAAACATGATTTGATAAGTAGACAAGATAATTTGAAATTGAGACTATCCCTCACCCAATTTCAGCATATATGATCCTTGTATCTAGTCCAATTCATTAAATCATTTGATCTTACAGAAAGAACGAACCCTTAAAGAATATCTACTCCAAGCTCCTCTTTATCAATTTATTTCTTGTTTATCTATGATTTAGGGGAAATCTAAATGGATGTGTGAGGAAAGCAAGATACAAATTGTATAAATATATATATTGTATATATAAAGGTCTCAACTATGTAGGAAAAAATATGTGAAAATAAGAGTAGTGATTATCTCTGGATGGTGGGATTACAAAAGTTTTTTCTGCTCTAATGAGGGTCCTGTGCTTTTTAATCTTTTTTAAAACTTCTATAAGCTTCATCCTTCTCTTTGTAACATTTCTCTGGAGGCTTCTATGCTCCACTTCTCTCTGGATTTGTTGCTTTCCAAGTCCTTTGCACAGCTAGTGCACCTGCATCTCCCTTCAGCATCATCTTGGAGATTTCTTTGGCTTATCTTCTAATTTGATATGAGTTCCTTTTTTCCTGGGTCTCATGTTTTCTTCTTTCTTGATAAGAAGGTCTTGTCCTGGTCTTGTCCTCAGGAAAACCTGAGGATATATACAGGCTAATATTAATGAAGTGGAGGTAAGTAGGAGTTAAAATTTTGAAACTTTATGTTTGATAAGGCTTTTATTATTCCCTCATATTAATCATGGGAGTGGCTGAGTAAAAAACTCTAATTTCACCATAATTTTCCCTTGGAATTCCCCATTTGCTATTGAAAAGACTAATGACATTCACATTCTCATTTCTTTGGTTGTAGTTATTGGGGCTTTTTCTACTTTCTCCCCCCACCTCCCAAAGCGTTTAGGACCTACTCTCTCTGCCAGCATTGTAAAATCTCACAATGATGTAGGTTGTGATGTGGGTTCTGCCACCTATTTGTGAATTAACCAGTTCAATCTAGAGGTTTGCCTGTCTATTTGGGACAATTTTCTTAATTCATTTATTTTATAATATCCTTCCCCTCACCTTACTTTTTTTTCTTACTTTATGTAACTTTTATTAGTTGGATATTGTACTTGCTGAATTAATGCTTTAATTAAAATATCTTTTTTCTCCTATCTATCTGCTTCTTTATCATTTTTTATACCTTCTGAGATATTTCCTCAACTTTATCTTCCAATAATGCTATTGAAATTTTCATTTGTGCAATCTTCCTTTTAAGTTCTAAGTGCCCATTTTTGTTCTCTGAATATTTTTCTATGTCATTCTGTTCTTGCTTTTTGAATACAATATCATCTTTTATTCTCAAGGATGCTATTTATAGTTTTACCTTTTTAAGGTTGCTCTTTTTATTTCCTTGAATTATCTCTGCACCTTTTGTGTTCCTTTTGTTCCAATTGTTTCTGTTGACCGTGTCTTTCAAATTAGAAGCTTTTGTCAAATGGCTGGTATCCTTGGTCACCCCTTATACTTTAAGGGCAAGGCAATAAAAAGTTGATGGGAAGCTCTGTGTGCTTGAGGGGTTAGACTTCACGGTGGGATGAATTGGCTGGGCTTTTGATATGGAAATCTGTCCTATTGGTCTTATATTATATCTTCCACTTTCTTGCCTAAGTGGTAAAGGCCTGGCTTTGGGCGTGTTCTTGAAGCCAAGTTGAGAAAGGAGACTGAGGATTCTCTGTATGCATTTGTAGACTTTGACTTAATTCTTCAGTGGAGTCTAGTTCACAACAGATGTGGTTCTATAATACAAAGTAGCAACTTTGCAGTTAGCAAGTAGAAAAATTATGTCAATATAATGCTGAATTAATCTATGTGCAAAATTTCTTAAGCTCCGGAGAAGAGAACGGAGAGCTGAAGTATAACTTTCAGTAGAAAAAGTAAAAATTTTCAATTCGGTTGCTATACTGGCAACAGGGCCCATTTTGCCTGTATTTGAAAATTAGAAACAATTACTCAAACCTGGGCTTCACCCCAAACAGGGTATACCCCAGCCCTGTAGCTCCTAGCAGGTGGTCCCATCTCTGTGGCCCCTTAAGAATAGCCACAGTGACTTAGAAGGCCACTGCCATTTGCATTGTCTCAGTACCCACCAGCCCTCCTCTCATGTAAGTATTACTAACACTACCACTCAATTATTTCTCTGGCTTATTACCAGTCATAACAGGCCCCAGGCACAATAAACAACCTGCCTCAATAGTACAAGTTAATTTCCTGAGTATTGATTATTGTCTTTACTAATGCCTTGCATACGTTTTGAATTCTCTGTCCCAATCTTTTTTGTTTTGCTTTGTTTTGCATATGGCCTTATTTTTAGTATGCAAGTTTGAAAACTGTGAATTTTTTCAGGAATCCCATCCTTATTGTGCCTTATGGTTGTTTCCAAAACTGGCCACAACTATTCTTCTCCCCGTATCCACACTCCTTTACAATGTGACTTTGCAGCTCTGTCCATCAAGAGGTAGACTCTATCCCTCCCCTCCCCTTGAATCTGAGCTGCCCTTGTGACTTGCTTTGCCCAGCTGAATGCATGGAAGAGACATCGTGTCAATTCCAAGCTTAGGCCCCAAGGGTCCCTTCCTGCTTCGACTCACTTTCTTGGAACTCTGCCCAGCCACGGTATGAGATCCTGGGCTTGTCCTACAGGAGAATAGCAGGCCATAGTCACCAGAATTGAGTCAACCCATATTTCCCAGCTGAAGCCTCAGAGGAGGGCAGAGGCAGAGGAGGATATATTTGATATATTTGCTTTTTATCCATGACATCAGCCCATTTCCCTGTTTCTGACCCCAATGTGCTCCCTCTTTTGGAAGCACCTGGGGTTTGCATTACTGAGCCTTTCTGGGAGGCTGCAGTTAAGAACACTTTTGCCTCTGGGCGCCCCCCCCCCCCACTCGCCGCTGAGGTTCTGTTTCTTCAAGTCAGCTGAGCTACCTCACATTCACCTCTTTCTGCTTTCCAAATGTTGTTGCTGTTATGTCTTCTCCTGCTCTCTTTATCCATGTTCATAATGCCTTTTTATTTCCAAACTACACCTACGTGTTTCATCTGCCAGAATTAACAAGAAGTCTACTCACTTCATGTTATAGATGAGGAAACAGAAGTCTATAGAGGCTAAATGCTTGCCCAAAGATGGTGAAAGAAAAATTCACCCAGCTGGCGAATGAAAATCTGAAACCATCCAAAGCCCTGGAACCATCCAGTGTTCTTTCTTCTATTCCATGTTACCTTCCTGATTACTAGGAAACCCATTTGATGAGAGTAATTCCTACTCTGGTTGGGATTATTGTAAGTTTCTTCCATGTAGCACATAAGATTTTACAGGGCCATTGTCTGCTCTAGCCTTGACAAATAATGCAATAAGCCAATTGACCAACCATCCTAAAATATACACAAAAAGCATATTATATTTCTGTGCTGACATTTAAACCATCATTCACATAGAATTATGACTGTTTGTATGCTCACATTGTATGTATAAACTCTCAGGTGTAAATTAGAAACTGTTCAATAGGTGTCTAAAATTCTAACTACATAAACAAATGCCTGTGCTCTAAACTGAATCAAATGTCAAGGTATATAAAGTGGCCTTGGACAGGTCATTGGCACTTGAGCCAGTAAGAAAGGGCTAGAACCAAGTACTTCAGAACACCTTTTCTGACATCTGACAGCCCACAGATCAGCTACAGGTATCTCGTTTCTGCCAATAAGCGTCACTGGTTATGCAGAAGAGCTTGGTTCGGGTGTTGGGGCCACTCCTGTGGGGCTGCCATGTCCTCTCACCAGCCCTTTTCCTGGCCCTGCTCTGCCCACTCCACAACTCCAGTGGGCTTCAAGCCCCTGTGAGGAGTCACAGGAGCAAACAGAACAGCCCACACCTCCAGACCCGGGAGTAAGAAAGCACGTAGGTAAATAGAGGCGTCTCCTGTCTCGTTTCTTTGTGTCTACACTGTCTGAATCAGTGAATCCCAAAACACAATTTGGTTTCCATCTCTACTGAGAATGTAGCTACCCCTGATACCCAAGGATGAGGCAGCCATGTAGGGCTTATGGAATTCAAACCACTCAAGTGGAACGCTGAAATTCTGTTGTCCACCTCCCTTCAGCCATCTCAAACTTCCCTTTTATTCCTGCTGACCACAAATTCCTGCCCCATACATGGGGTTTGCTCAATACCCAGTAGGGTCCTTGCCAGGAACGTTCTTGATGCTCCTTCACAGGAGGAGGCTGTGAGCAGAACCAAGCAGCCTGGACCTGTTGCTAATGTTTATTACACTCTTGCTTTTACTGCACACTCTGCTAAATGCTCTATAGGCATCACCTTATGTCAACTCCAAGATAACCTTATGAGGTTGATACAACTATCATTCTCATTTACAGAGGAGAAAACTAAGCCTTGGGAAGTTCTGAAATACCCTAGTTTACAAGCCTAGCAAGTGTGGGGACAACCCTAACTTTGCCAGATTCAGATCAGCACAACGCACAGAAGCGTAGATTTTGTGGCAGCAAATTTGGAGCTCAAGAGATTTTAATATACATGATTTAAGAGTTTTGTGACAGGGGTCTTCAGAAAGGTTTGGGGTTGGAAGACTTATTCAGCAAAGTACCCTGGAAATTATCAACTATGAAGTGACCAGTGCCTGAATCAAGGCAAAGCAAGTAGGAGCAGAAGGAGCAAAGGTTATGAGAAATCACACAAAAAGTATTCAATAGAATTTGATGTCATATTGTTTTAAAAAGTGAATTCAATGGCTCAGTCAAGGATGATCCCCAAATTATAAAACTGAGTGGTTTTGAAAATAATCATAACATTTATATAAACAGAGCACTTGGGAGAAACTAATAAATTTGGTTTGGCTATATAAAGCTAGAAATTACATACATAACATGTTGGAATGTTAACCCAATCAATCAATTATCTGTTTAAAAATAAATATTGGAAGTATAAGTCAATAGTCAATGATTAAACAGAGTTGCAGCCCCCATTCTAGGCACTGTTAGAAATAAACTGTGAAGATGATACAGAGAATATAGTGAGGGAGACAGACAACCATGTACATAAATACAACAAAACAGAAAGGGAAAAGAACCATAACAGATATAAGCTATGGAACTTCAGAGACACAAGAGATTCATTCCTGTATCCCAAGAATGGAAAAACAAGCACCAGATATATTCTCCAGCAAACTGGTATTAACTGAGCAGCACCTAAGTGGGCACATAGGTACTACAGTAATAGGGTATTGGGGAGGTGGGAGGGGGGAGGGGGCGGGTATATACATACATAATGAGTGAGATGTGCACCATCTGGGGGATGGTCATGATGGAGACTCAGACTTTTGGGGGGAGGGGGGGAAATGGGCATTTATTGAAACCTTAAAATCTGTACCCCCATAATATGCCAAAATAAAAAAAAAAAAAAAAAAAGAGATTCATTCCTCCTGGGAAACTAGAGAAAACTTTATGGGGAAACTGGTGAGCATGTGAGATGGACTTTAAACGATGGATCAAATGTCAAAGGATGGAGAAGGGCATTTCCAGTGGAGTAAGCACTGTCAACAATTCTGAGGAATGACCTGCCTAGGAATAGCAATTAGTCCAGGAGACTGGAGCAGAGGCTTATGGATGGGGAGGAGAGGGCAGTAAAATATCAGTCTAGGGAGATAGGTCGGAGCCAAATAATAGAGGGCCTTAAAGTTTATACTAAGGAGTTTGGACTTTGTTCTATAGCTAATGGAAAGTCATCGAAAGCTTTCAAGCAGGGATTGGCATGTGCATATATGAGTCATATTCTAATCTTTTATTTCCATACATGAATATGTGATTTTCATAACACAAATGAAATTCTGCTTTGTATCACTCCCTGATCACTCTACTTTTTTTTGGCAATCTTGCCCTGGGGCTAATATTCCTAAATTCTTTTGCATTTCCTTATATTCTATACAGTATTTCCAATTAACTTTTATCCAACCTGAAGCCCTCTTTTCTTCTCTCCTTTCTGGTTAGGACTGCAAATATTATCAAATTCTTTCTCTTTTATTTTAATCCTAATGTCTATTTCTGACACTCTTACTAGTTTGACCCAGATCCCATCTGTAGCTGGATGTAACAAAGGAGGACTTGCCCTGAATTCTTCAGCTAAGGCTTTCCTTTGGCAAATTCTTACATTGTACTATCTTTGGGTGCCCTTCTTCAAAGAACCCCGTTTCAGAGGGAAGGGATCTGAAGAAGAAGTCAAAATGCATCCATTTCCTTCATAAAGATAGTTCTGCCAATAAAAAAAAAACTCCCAGAAAGTGACAATATCATTTAAAAACCTGTTCCCATCTCTTTCAACCCATCCAACAGAAACAAGACAATTTGAGGAGCCAGGCCTCTGAGCTTTCTCTCCAAAGTGGCAACAGGAACAGTTCACCAGAAAATACAGTTCTATTTTATTATATTCTCAGTGATTTTATTCTAATTGCTAGTTAAAAATCTTTTGTCACATAAATCCATCCCATCATATCCAATCCTCAATAAAAAAAAGAACAGAACCTCCCTTCCTGCCCTGCTGTCTTTTGAATTGTATTTCTTTTTAATTCCTAAAGACTAAGCATTACATGTGGGCACTTGTCATATGATTAAAGAAACTAAGCGGTGTAGTATTTTATATTCTGCCCTTGTAGATATCAAACTGTCCCCAAAACAAGAAAGGACCATGGAACAGCGGCTTCCTACTTACCTTTTTCTCCACCCACCCCTACCCTCAAAGGTTGCTGGATCCGTCCTATTTTTTTCAAGAGAAGCAAGAATTCAGAAATCTACTTATTTTACAAATATTGAAAACCAAAAATTCAAAAACTGTTGTAGAAGCTTGTGTAGGCCAAAAGAGGTCCTGCCAGGGCTCCACTCTGCATGTTTTGCTCTGAGCTGTGGTCTGCCCCCGGGAGCAATCCAGAATGTGCACCAAAAACTCTTCTGCAGTTTCTTCCACGTCATTTTTCCTCTGCTTGGTGACATTATAACTAAAGGAAGGGAAACCATCAATACGCAGGTTTTAAGTCCTACTATTCCATTCTCCTTGCTTTCATCTCAGTTTCCTGCTTTCTCTATAAGTTCTGTTTCCCTCCTCTCCTGAGCCACTCCCACAACAGAGCCTACCAGCCCATTCATCCAACAGATAACTGTCACCTTGACGTCAGCAAAAGGAGAACTAAGAAAACCCTCGGTAGGCCTTACTAGTTCCAGATACCTGAAATAATGCCCAACCTGTGTCTTGGAAGATCCCCAGAAATGCTAATCCCCCTAAGAAATGACAGCGAGCTAGCACAGCTTATATTATCCTGGATTGAGCTGAAGCCCATTATCTAAAGTGAGGTGACACAAGATCAAAATAATGGGCTCCACATGTACTCGCCACCAAATTGGTACTGACTCATTAGAGACTATGGTGCTCAAAGGTGGTGGTGTTCACCAGGAATTGGGGGGGCGGGGTAGACCCACATCTGAGAGATGTGGTGAGCATTGTGGAGAGGAAGGGCATACCTCTAACCCTTGCTAGGAAGAGGCAAAGATATAAAATGTAACCAAAATGTTAAAAAAAAAAATTTACTGGGTGTCGGGCAGGTGGGAGGGGGGAGGAGGGGATGGGTATTTACATACATAGTGAGTGTGATGCGCACTGTCTGGGGGATGGACACGCTTGAAGCTCTGACTCAAGGGGGGAGGGGAGACAAGAGCAATGTATGTAACCTTAATGTTTATACCCCCATGATATGCTGAGATAAAAGAAAAAAAAAACTACACTGAGTCATATCCTACCAATCAAAAAGTTTCTAAGTGGACACATAGGTACTACAGCAATAGGGTATTGGGCAGGTGGGAGGGGGGAGGGGGGCGGGTATATTCATACATAATGAGTGACATGTGCACCATCTGGGGGATGGTCATGCTGGAAACTCAGACTTGTGGGGGGAGGAGGGAAAGGGCATTTATTGAAACCTTAAAATTTGTACCCCCATAATATGCCAAAATAAAAAAAAAAAGTTTTCCCCTGGAAGTGAATTAGGCAGCTTCCGAAACTGAATCAGCCTTTTCATCCTGCGTCATCCACCTTTGATGCACCTCACCCAGGGCAGCACATTCCCACAGCAGCAGGCGCTCAGCAGAAGGGAGACTCAATGTGCTCTAGCATTTGACAGTCCACTATCCTGTTTTGACAGTTACAACTAGGCATGGGCTTCCAGATGATCTTAGTGGAAATGTTGCAAGAAATCAGGTATGATCCTCAGCAGCCACAAAGCCAGGCTCACCAGAATGAAGAATAAACACTAACCACAACTTCAATAGATGCAAAGCAGTTTTTGGTTTTTGTCTTTTTATGACAAACTGGATTGATTTAAATGATCCTTTAAGAACATGTGATCTCTGGCCTCAGTCTGTAGTAGGCCACAGCTGCATTCACAGTTGCTTCTTCTCTCTCTGTGAGATCTTCCCTTCAAAGCCTTGCCAGCCGTGAGTTACTCACACCGTACGAATTATCTCAGCTCCCAAGTGAATTATCCCTGACTCCAGCTCATACTCTTTCAGGTGGTCTGATCATCAGGGCCTTTATTTTACCTGATGTCTTTGTTCTCAAGTTTGCCACCTTCACCTCTATGATGAGGTGGATCCTGCCCATCTGGGTTGGCTTCTAGTCTTGGCCTGCTTTAGAGACCATCAGATTTGCTCAATTACCCCAGGCTCACCCCGCTTCCTAAACCAGAGCCCCTGCCCCACTTCCTACTGTTCGCATCTTGGCACATGGTGGTCCAATCTGGATGTTTGAAGACAAAACCATTTGGGATCTCAAAACCAACCCCTAGCAGGCTCCACTTGCCCCATGGCTGCAATCCAAAGGATGCATTTGTCATCTTGATCTAGATTTTGCTTTTGATTGATCCTTTACCTATCCTATTATCCTCTCTTGAAATCACTCTCACATTATTTTCTTATCTTAGATAATGGTAGATTTGCCTCTTGACTTGTAAATGTCTTTTCTTTCTCAGTCCAGGCATTAACTCATCATTTCATTTTCTCCATTTTGAGAGTAAGGTATCATGATATTAATATTAATGACAAGGAAGAATTTGCTACAGTTCTCTTGAATTTTATTTGGTTTTCTTCTTTTGACTTCAATATTCATCTTGGTTTCTACTCTGAGATGGCATTTGGACACCTTCAGATGCTGTTCCCCACAGGAACTACAAAGACTTCACAGGGACGGTTCTTGCTGTGTGCCTCTCTCATGGGGGCCCCACCGGATGCCCTACGCCCTCTCATTTAGCCCATCCTCAGGCAGAGAGTGAACTCTGGACTTGGCCTGCTTGGGTTCAAATCCTGCCACTGCCACTATCACTCTGTATAGCCTTGGTCAGTTTACTCTTTAAGTTTATTCCTCATAAAACGAAAATGATAACCCCAGGTACCTCAGAAGATTGCCGTTAAGGTTGAAGACATCATGTGTGAAAGAGAAACATTTGGCATAGAGACCGATACACACAGGTGATCAGTAATCACTATTTTTATTGTTCTTTCTCCCCCTTTCAGGATCAGAACTCAACTTGAAGCTTGTCTGTCTTGGGTGATTCGTGGTTCCCATTAGTAACGTTTATCTACTACACACAGGAATCCATTCCTCCTCTTAAAGACTTTGTTTTCAGGTCAACTGAAATAACCAAACACTGATCCACATCAAGAACTCCCACAAAATCCATCTGTGGCCCTTTTAAACATCAATGGCGAGCCTTCTGGGAGGCTGAGGCGGGCGGATTGCTCAAGGTCAGGAGTTCGAAACCAGCCTGAGCAAGAGCAAGACCCCGTCTCTACTATAAAAATAGAAAGAAATTAATTGGCCAACTAATATATATATAAAATTAGCCGGGCAGGGTGGCGCATGCCTGTAGTCCCAGCTACTCGGGAGGCTGAGGCAGAAGGATTGCTTGAGCCCAGGAGTTTGAGGTTGCTGTGAGCTAGGCTGACGCCACGGCACTCACTCTAGCCTGGGCAACAAGCGAGACTCCGTCTCAAAAAAAAAAAAAAAAAAATGGCGAGCCTTCTTTCCCTGTGGGATGAAAGTTGATCTTGTCCACAGAAAGTGGGCATGCGCGGGGTGGGGGCTGGGAACTGGGGTCTCCTGCACCACTAAAAAGATTCTAGTGTTCAGATTTTCCTTCCAAGTGCACCCTGAACTGGTCAACACCTACATCACCAAAGCCGCTTTCTCCTCCCTCCTGCCTGTGTCTGCTTCAGGAAATCGGTGAGTCAGGTTATATTTGGGAGAGGGTTTGCTATACTTTTAAATATTTTTTATTTTATTTTTACTTTTAAAATTTTTATGCTAATTTTTACATAGTTTTATATGTTAAAACAAACAGAAAATCACTATAAAATTTATCAGTAATTATGACTGGTGAATTTATCATTAGTAAGAACTATTAAAGCCATATGTTAGAGACTATTCCAGAGTGATTATTTACAGTTCATAAAATATCGTGATTAAACCATTTTATCAATATGAAATATAAACATTGGAAAGTATTTAACCACAAAGTTGATGAGGCTTTTTAACTTTTAAAAAGTAGTCTGTTATATCTACCTATCAATGAATAGATGAGTGTGTAATGAAAAAGCACACTACTTACCTGTCCGTGCATCTGTTAAACACCTCACAAAGCTGCACTCAGAGTGAGTATGGTTGAAGGAGCTTCTCAGAGCAATCGCCACATTGGAAAGGGATGTGCATGCAGCACTGACCAAGGACAGAAGGAGAGAGGGTGTGGTGCAAAGGGATGAACCAAGTGAGGACAAAGAAGAAGGGAGCTGAACTCAGTGTTCTAAATGGGATCCCCAGGGTGGTAGCTGAAAGAGACCTCATTAAAATTCTCATTCTTAGCAGTTTAGTTAAAGAGATGAGGTCCAGACAGGAGGTGAGCACTAAAACATGGCCTCCATGGACCACGGGGCAAGGACCTCTAGTCAGAGCTTGTGCGCCCCAGAGGAAAAGCAGCATTCTATCCCCATCTTATCCCTTCCTCATGCCTGTTAAGCCTCTAAACCCTTGCCGACTGCGTAGAGACTTACTTGCAACTGCACACCTGATTCTCTGGTTCCATCCAGTTTGGCGGGGCTCACGTCTGTGGTGTTGCCTCCACTGGCCGCCAGCAGCCTCCTGCCCATCCTCTGAGACTCTGCCCAAGCGTCATCTTCCTCGGCCTCTCCTTCCCCTTGCCCTGACCTCAGCCTCAGAGGCTCCACCCCCACGTCTCCCTGTGGTCCTTCTCTCCATCCATCTACCTGTCATCTGTGCATTTGGGAATGGCATTCAAGATCTTTAACAACTGGTGCAGCACAGGCAGTGCCCTGTCAGAACACAAGCTGGCTGTTTCCGTACCAGAGCTGAGTGGCCACTTCTCAGCCTGGGGAGGAGATGTGACTTTCACCTACAAGACAGTGAACCCTTTAAAAATAGGGGCTGTGTTTCATTCATCAATATACCGCCAGTGCCCAGCAGATGTTCAATAAATGTTTGTGGACTGTCATTTCCATTCACTGAAAGAAAACAGCTTACGATGCATCTTTAAGAAAGCACGTTACATTTGCCTCTGATAGCTGCGTGTGTAAATTCGTGTAATATGAACCAATGGAGAAAGAGACATGTTCTAGTCACAGATTCTCGATGTTTGCTTACAAACATGCTTCTTTGTCAAACCCTTCCATTCGCTGAGAGAAAGCAGTTTATGATGCATCTTAAACAAAGCATGCTTACATTTGCCTTTTAAAAATAAATAAATGTTTGTGGTTTGAATGAAAAGGCTAAAATTACTTGACAAAGGCAGGATGAGGAGGCACAGTCCCCTCACTTTCAGTCACCTTGGCTGGTTGTCCTCTAATGTAATGCCCACACCTATGCCTTACTCTAGTTTTGTATGTCTGTATGATAGTTAAACGAGGCAAAATCTAAAATAATAATAATTATATTCTGGGCTTCCAGAAGCTAACCATAAATGCCCCTAAAGGTTTAGGTAACTAATTAAACATTTGTAAATTCTGGTCCCTTATAAAGCCCGTGACCTCCAGGAACAGCACCCCCGACCCCACCCTCCAGAGCCCAGTAAGTTTCACTCGCACAGATTCCTACCACTTTTTAAAAATTTAACCAACCCAACAAATGACGTTATTTTAATGGCTGTTGAATTATGATATGCCCCTCTCTTATTATCAGGAGTTAATGAAGGAGTATACGCTTGTTCTAAAAATACATAATTGAAGAAAATTTCTCTCGGGGCCCAAAAATTAAAATAGAGGCATTAGACGGTCTTCTAGCAAAATCACACGCCAGCCACGCTCCCAAGGCATCAGATCAGCACCAAACAGCCCTCAGCTCAAGGCAGTGCTGAGGACAGCACTCCGGTGAGTCTAGGGTCCCAGGCGGCACTAGGGTACGGGCTCCTTCACTGGCATTGCCACCGGCTTGGCTTTGTTTTACATAACAGACTGGAGCACTCATAAATGGGGACCTGTGCTAAATACAACGTGCATTTTATTTTCCATTTTGTAGGATGCACATGTCATTTGTCATGAAATTTTTTTAAAAATTCCCAGAAGCACCATCCTATAGCAATAAAATGTTGTTTTAATCAAAAGTGTGGTTGTTCTACATGAGAAGAAAGTTCATAAAACCATTCAGTGTCAAGGTCTGAGGGTCGGTTCTTAAACACTGTTGCAGGAGGAATTTTGCAGTTACAGAAAAGATGAAAGGACAGACCTGGTGGGACCCAAAGCAGAACCGTGGATCTTGTGATATAGCACACATTCTACCACGACCTATTCTAACCAGGAAGGTTTTGAAGGCACATTACAGCACTAGACAGACCCAGAAAAAACATAATTCTATACCAAGCTGTAGACAAGAGATCTGGACAGTCCCAGCTTGGTGCTACCCTGACTCTCTAATAGGCTCTCTGGGCAAAGGCATGGGCTAGATCTCCCAGCTTTGACTGGAGGGTGTATTTCTGTCCAGTAGGTAGACTCTGCGGCTAATTCTTACAAAGTGAGCTTTATTGGATGCGTGAATGGATGAGTGAATGAATGAGTGAAAAGCCCAAATAAAGCTGATTTGGGAGAACTCTGATGTGAACATGAAAAATCCCTCTGCTTTAGAAGAGCTGACAGGGGAGATTGTATCCTATTTACCTGACACATATGGGAGTAGAAAAGTAATGAGCTTTCTTAAATGTTGTTTTCTGTAACACATTACTGAGGTCCTACATTTTATTGTGGTACACATCTTACTAGGTTGCCTATATTTCTATATTAAGTATAAAATCCAAACAAACTGTCCCTATGAGGTGATCAGAGTGTAATCTATCTTAAAATGGAAGGAAAGCTAATACTATTCTCATTGTGTAGATTTGAATAACTACAAAGAGCTTTGATGTTATAATATTGTATGTGCATCTTAAAAATCAAAATATTTTAAAAATCAGGTCAAATATATAACTTTCAAATTTATCTTATCACTTCATTTTGGTCATTGTTGTGTAACTCAAGAGTTGCTGCAAATAAAAAAAATTTTATCATCTGCATTTTGACTTAATAAATCATGCAAGACAGTTGGCATTCAGTCACTAGGAAGTCAACATAAACCCAATAAACCTAGTGCTATGAATAATACCTAGGCATAGTAAGTGCTTAATAAAATTTATTTATTAGAAATTTACATCAGAAACAAAATTTGTTGTGGTTTCCCTTATTGATCATTCTATTGCTTTCACTTGATCTCTGATGGATTAGAAGGCTATTAAATATCTCTACATTTTGCATGATATAAATGCATTATAATTATAGCTATCAGACCACCCTTAGCCATTTATTATTTTCATTACTTAAAACAGTTTCTATCATGATGACATTGTATGGGATTAGGAATCTAGTGGGAAAGAAAATCTTGAAAAAGTGAAGTATGCAGAGTCAGAGCCCGCATCTGAACAATGTATTGAGAATGAAAAGCTAAGCTAGCATGGAGCAAACAGGCCCTGAGGGCAGGCTAAGGAGGGAGTGCTTGCTCCAGCCACACTGCCCATGCCTGGCCCTCACTGTCTTTCATCTTGCTTTTTTTTCCCACCCCCACTGCGTCATCATAGTTATCTGGGGAGCTCACCAGGCAGGGTGGCGGCCGTGTGTGGGTTGCCTAATTACAGTAACCTGAGATGTCTTTATGGAGGGAAGTCTAATGATTGATATAATCATCACCACCATGATTAATACCTCAAAAGTGACCACACCCAGCAATGCTGGGAACTGGTGGGATCGGACATGGGCGTGGCCAGTGTGTTCCTTTAAATACCTATGGTCCTAGCACAGGCTCCCCTCTCTGAAGGCAGTTCTGGGGTGTTTTAGGTCTGCTTTTTCTCTGTCTTGCACATTATACTCTATACTTGACTTCTGTTCACCCAACCAGAAGGTTCCAGCCTGCACCATGACTGATGATGAGCTGTCTGCCTTGGTAGTGGATAATGGGTCAGGGATGTGCAAAGCAGGCTTTGGTGGTGACGACGCCCCCCGGGCTGTGTTCCCCTCCATGATTGGGCGTCCCCGCCACCAGGGGGTCATGGTAGGCATGGGCCAGAAAGACTGCTATGTGGGGGACGAGGCCCAGAGCAAGAGAGGCATCCTGACCCTGAAGTATCCTATTGAGCACGGAGTGGTCACCAACTGGGACGACATGGAGAAGATCTGGTATCACACTTTCTACAACGAGCTCCGCGTGGCACCAGACGATCATCCCATCCTCCTCACCGAGGCACCCCTGAACCCCAAGATCAACCGAGAAAAGATGACCCAGATCATGTTTGAGGCCTTCAACGCACCTGCCATGTACGTGGCTATCCAGGCCGTGCTGTCCCTCTATGCCTCGGGACGGACCACGGGCATCGTGATGGACTCTGGGGATGGGGTCACTCACACCGTGCCCATCTACGAAGGCTATGCCCTGCCACATGCCATTCTACGCCTGGATCTGGCAGGCAGAGACCTGACTGATTACCTCATGAAGATCCTGACAGAACGAGGCTATAACTTCACCACCACGGCTGAGCGGGAGATTGTGCGCGATGTCAAAGAGAAGCTGTGCTACGTGGCCATGGACTTTGAGCAGGAGATGGTCAGTGCGGCTGCGTCTTCCTCACTCGAAAGAAGCTATGAGCTTCCTGACGGGCAGGTGATCACCATCGGGAACGAACGCTTCCGCTGCCCTGAAGCTATTTTCCAGCCTTCCTTGCTGGGCATCGAGTCCAGTGGGATCCACGAGGCAACCTTCAACTCTATCATGAAGTGTGACGTGGACATTCGCAAGGATCTATATGCCAACACCGTCTTGTCTGGAGGCAGCACCATGTACCCAGGCATTGCTGACCGCATGCAGAAGGAAATCATAACCCTGGCACCCAGCACCATGAAAGTCAAAATCATATCTCCGCCAGAGCGCAAGTATTCCGTGTGGATTGGGGGCTCCATCCTGGCCAGCCTGTCCACGTTCCAGCAGATGTGGATCAGTAAGCAGGAATATGATGAGGCTGGTCCTCCCATCGTGCATAGAAAATGTTTCTGAATGGGCTTCCATCTTAACGGGTTTACATTTTCCCTTTTCCTGGGTCACAGTGATGGTACTGCTTTTATCCGCTTCGAACAGGATCAAGGTAAATAGCTCACTCTTCCTAGTGCCTAAACCAGCAAACCCACCTGTCCATCCAAGTATCCCGGGCTGTTGGCCCGCTAACCACGTCTTGATCTCTATCAGCTGAAGGTGAATTCTAATACTATATTCTATCTTTTTTCAGCTACACAGTTTAAAGAGAAGTAGGCCTGCTTAAATGAAAATAATTGGCAAGCAGTAAAATTATGAGAAATGTCATTTCAGAATGGATAACTAGAATTTTCAAGCTTTAAAACCTAGTTCTGACTAAGATATTTAACAATAACAGGATGTACAAACCTGTAAAAAAATGTGTATTCCTTTAGCAACCATGTCTTATTTAAGTATTTGTGTTTTGTTTACTTCTTTGTATGAAGACAGTGAATTATATAGGTCAATAGTACTCATGTATACATAAGCACCAGAGAAATAAAATATTATATCATAAAATATACTGCTCTTTCTGGTCATCTGAACAGCTAATGTGAATTTCTTTGCTTGCCCATAGTCACCATTTCATTAGCTGCATATTTTGTTTCCCTTATTAAATAAGCATAATGAAACAGCCAACATTCCATTCATGTTGTTTAAAAATCAACTAAATTTTCAGCTCTAGAGTGGAGTTTTGCTGGTCAAACACATATGTTAATGTGTTACTTATTGAACTTCATCATACTTGTAAAACAGCAAAATTACAAATAATGCCTAATTTTTAAAAGAGATATTATAATATCAAATTAATGTAATTATGCTACAGTTTGACAAGGATAGTTTTATTTCTGTTTCTTAGCATCATAACATGTCTTGAATAATTTCTGTAGACCATGACTTTGGCTATTTCTCTTATACAAGGATTTCACTGTAGGAAAACATAGCTACAGCTATGTTAACATAGCTGCATCTTTGTTAACTAGAAATTTTAGTATCAGTATAGTAATCTCAATTTTATTCTTGGAAAGATTTCACAATAGCTCTGCTTTATTATGTCCAGTCACTAGCAATACTTCTTTTTTTTTTTTTTTTTTTTTTTTTTTGAGACAGAGTCTCGCTTTGTTGCCCAGGCTAGAGTGAGTGCCGTGGCGTCAGCCTAGCTCACAGCAACCTCAAACTCCTGGGCTCGAGTGATCCTTCTGCCTCAGCCTCCCGAGTAGCTGGGACTACAGGCATGCGCCACCATGCCCGGCTAATTTTTTATATATATATCAGTTGGCCAAATAATTTCTTTCTATTTATAGTAGAGACGGGGTCTCGCTCTTGCTCAGGCTGGTTTCGAACTCCTGACCTTGAGCAATCCGCCCGCCTCGGCCTCCCAAGAGCTAGGATTACAGGCGTGAGCCACAGCGCCCGGCCAACAATACTTCTTTATGGAGAGAATCATTAAGATATCAACATCTTAAAAAATATCAGCATATCTTCCTATAATGTCTAAAATTTTATAATGAATCCAATGTTTATTTATCAACCAATTTTAAGTACTGATACATTTATTTTCATCTATGCTATGATTTCTGATTATCTGATTATCAGGAATATTTGCATTTTTCTGATATAATTTTTGAAAATTTAAAATATCTATTTGGATTGTTTATTAAGGCATTGTCAGGTTCTCAGGAAGAAGGAATCTCTTCTTCTCTTTTCCTCTTAGTTAGGAAAACTATACTTGTGTTTTAAATCTCTAAACTGAAATCTTTAAGTATTTTTTGTTTAACATAACACTTCTCAAATAATTTGATTATTTTTTATTTCCTTTATCTTACAACATAATTTTTAAAATGCATTTAACCAAAAGTAATCTCCACAGGCACTTTATTTTATAAGATTTGGAGTCTCCTTTCACAAAATTAAAATTGCATCATACTTACATACTTGGATTTCCTGTTATTTCCCCTCAATCTTTCCCTTAGAACTGGAGAATGATCCAGAGAAGATCATTTCTTATATGTGTGATCTATTCATCTGTGTGTTACAATCTTGCACATAGTACATTTGACAATGTAAACATTAAAAGGCAAATTTAAAAAAAGAAAGATGGCTTGTCAGATAAGATTACAGATTCCTCATAATCTCAATTAAAAACTTAGGGTTTAGTGGATGAACTGGTCCTCAGGTAATTAGTAGGCAGAGATAATAGCAATAATAATAATAATAATAACTGGATTTATATGCTGCAACGCTTTCCATTTGCAGAGTGAGTAGTTCTCACAAACATTCTGACCTACATTCTGAATTACCAGAAAAAAAATACATCTCCCTACCCACAGAAAATTTATGGGACAGGTAAGGTGAATGAACTTCCAAGAGAGTGAGCAATAGAACTCTGCAACACGAATCCCATAATGCAAACAGAAACCTAAACCTAGAGTCTCTGGATATTTACCCATTTATCAACATTGGCTGACGGATGGATGAGTTTAATGAGGAAATAGCCCATCTCACAACTTCATATTCTAGAACTAAGACCATATCTTTAGGTAACACAATTGGCAGTGATTCACAAGTCTGGCTCATCAACAAATTACTTGAAGAACTTTATATAAATATAGATGCCCTGGCTTTGGACTCAGAAATTCTGGTTCAGTAGATGTAGGACTAAGAATCCAAGTGTGCAGCCAACTAGAGAAATCACTACTCCTAAGAACTCAGAGCCTACAGCACATTGCAGACTTCAAGGACAGAAAAAGACTCTGGCATTTGCCCCATCCATCTTCCTGCTAAGACAGGACAGCCTTCTCAAGTGAGTTTCACCCATTGTAAATGATTTTCACTCTCCCTCGTTCATGCATCCTGAGGAGCAATCTAAGGCTGGAGCTGCACCACAATCCTCTACAAACTGTTATTTCCCAATCTTAGGTAGTATTTTTCTGAAAACATACTTGATCCAAAGCCAATTCCCACACTCTTCTTCCCCAACATATAGATGTGCTTATTTTTCAATAATGAAAAAAAGTAGTCCTGGGATACAGGTTGGACTGTATCCTAGATAAACAATTCACAGTTCTGTCATACAGAGGGGCCTAGATATTAGCCTTACATTTTCCAGAAAATCAAAGGATAATCCGGTGGGTGACAAGGACTTTATCACATTTGCTCACTCATTTCACAACTATTAATTCAACATCTTATGTCAGCATGTACTAGAGAAGTGTTTCAAGGGCCTTGGGGAATTTATAATCCAGTAGTAGAGGAAACTATGTACAGTGTAGAGCAGCATAACCTAAGGGCAGTTCACAAACTAAACAGTCTGAGGTTGTATGATAATTCAAGCAGGATATTTCGAATGCAAGGTGATCAAAGAAGGGTTCACAGAGTAGATGGAGTCACTGATTTAAGTCTTAAAGCACACACAAGTTGTATCGAACATAAAACATTTCCTTCGATGGCTCAGGCACCATTATGATGAATACTTATTGGAGTTGGTAGGGAAGTTAATTCTTGTTTTGAATATTGTCTTTGGACTTGACCCAAAACCATTTAAAAACATGGAAAAATATACAACTTTTAAGGCTCAGTTCAAATGTCATCTTTTCTATGGAGCCTTTTCTAGCCTCTCCTCCCCCTTTCCAAGAAAAAGTGACAAGCTGCTCCTTTATGATCCTACTGCATTGTTTTTGTTTTTATTTCAGAATATTATAGGGGTGCAAATGTTTTGGTTACATAAATTGTTTTTGTACCATTTGAGTCAAATTTATAAGTGTGCCCATCCCCCAGATAGTGTGCACTGTACCCATTAGGTGTGAATTTACCCATCCCTTCCTCTCCCCTCCCACCTACTTGATTTCTGGTTAATGTTATTTCCATATGTGCACATAAGTATTGATTGATTAGTTCCAATTTAATGATCAGTACATGCAGTGTTTGTTTTTCCATTCTTGTGATACTTCACTTAAAAGAATTGTCTCCAGCTCCATCCAGATTAACACAATAGGTATTAGTTCACCAATTTTTATGGCTGAGTAGAACTCCATGGTATACATATACCACATTTTATTAATTCACTCATGTATTGATGGACACTTGGGTTGTTTCCACATCTTTGAAATTGTGAATTGTGCTGCTATAAACATTTGAGTGCAGGTGTCTTTTTTATAGAATGTCTTTTTTTCCTTTGGGTAAATATCCAATAATGGGATTGCTGGATCAAATGGTAGTTCTACTTTTTAGTTCTTTAAGGAATCTCCATGTTACTTTCCATATAGGTTATACTAGTTTGCAATCCCACCAACAGTATATGAGTGTTGCTATCTCTCTGAATCTGCACCAGCATTTATTGTTCTTACATGTATATATTAATAGCATCATAAACACATCGCAAACCTACTTTATTGTTTACATGCATGTAGCATCATAAACACATCACAAACATGTATCCACACTCTCCACCCTCATACAACCAATAAGCACCCAGAGGACAGAGACAGGGACAGTATTTATCTAGCTTTGAATCTTCTGGGATTGTCCTAGTACTAGACACATAGTATTTAAAAAACATGGTTTATCAATAAACCATGCAATAAGTTGGTAAATTCTTAGATTCTGGTGTACCTTGTGAACATCACAGTTCTGTACTATTTCTTACCAATCTATTATTAACTCCTTGTCTGTTAGCATCTCCCTCTTTTGTTGGTATTATCTTTTTTCTGAGGCATGGTTTCTCTTTTTCCTTTCTTCCTCTCTTCTCTTCCCTTTTCCATCCAGTTCTCCCATGCATATCAACAAGCAGGGCTGAATTTTAATAATCTTTTGCTTGTCAGTAACAGTTTTCCATTCTTCTGATTGGTCAAAAGATAGATCAACCTCAGTTTTTGAAGTGTTTGCATGCTATGTGGCTGCTGAAATTTAGAAAAAAAAATGAAAGGAAGAGGACACAGGAAGAGGAGGGAGAAAGAGAAGGAAAGAACACAGGAAGGAAGGAAGGAAGGAAGGAAGGAAGGAAGGAAGGAAGGAAGGAAGGAAGGAAGGAAGGAAGGAAGGAAGGAAGGAAGGAAGGAAGGAAGGAAGGAAGGGAGGGAGGGAGGGAGGGAGGGAGGGAGGGAGGGAGGGAGGGAGGGAGGGAGGGAGGGAGGAAGAAATGAAAGAAGAATGAAAGAATAAGAGAAAGAGACATAAAGAAAGAAGGAAAGAAAGAAAAAGAGAGGAAAAGAAAGAAAAGAGAAAAGAAAAGAAAAGAAAGAAAAGAAAAAAGAAAAGAAAAGAAAAGGACTTTCACTGAGTACAATAGTACCTTCAGCTCTTCTAATTTATCTGCATTCTTGCTGATATTTTTCTCTTCTTGTCTAAGCTCCCAATTGCTCTAGAGTTGAGAGTTTCAGGTATCTGACTCCCTAATAACTCAGACATTATAATATATTGAAAAGTATGCCTTTCTGGTAACTATTCACAGCCTCCTTCCAGAATTTATAAGATTCCTTTCAAAACATGTTTGAAGTTAGGAACTAAGCATGTGGTTTACCCAATAGTGTTTCCAGATGTTGATAAGTACAGTTGGAATGCCTTTATATATACATATATATACACATATATATATCAGTAGAGAGACTGCTCATTAAAATTAATTTATAGTTTAAGACTTCCTTTTTAAATATAAAAGGAACTATCTGAACTATAACTGTCATTTTTTAGAGCTAATGCCATAAGTAACAAAGATTCTAAAGTCTCCTTGAGTTGCCTGCCTTATTTTTCACCCTATTCCAAATCTGATGTCCTAACCACTTATAATTTTAAGTTTAGCTAAATCTACTCAACAGATGTTCTAATATGATATGATGATAGATATTGTATCTAGACAACACCCTAACATTGCTTGAAAAGTGGAAAATCTTATTTAATTGATGATTTGACATATATAAGTTAAAAGCCAAGTTATTCTCTCTGGAATTGGGCATGAGGCATTTGTAACCATACACATACCAAATGACACAGTGTCTGGTGAAGAAATAATAGATACACATATCCAGCAAGGATTAAAGTTCCCACTCATGTTCTCTTCATGGGTGTATTGTAGTGAGAAAAATTTTTTCCCAGCTATCTTATAGGCTGGGGGTGAACAAAGAAAGCCAGACACCAACACAGTATCAACTTCACGATTCCTTCCCCAGACACCACGCATTCTCTGTGACCCACTCAAAATGTCATGTCAGCCCTTCTTCTTATAGTGGAGAAATAGTAGCTATTCAACATCATTTATTTTTCCCATATCTGGCTATCAAAGGAAAAGGTGGTCTTATCAGTAAAGGCACAGTCATGTTTGGAAATGCTGGCATCTTCTAGAGTAGCTCACAGTGTTTACGGTTCACAAATGTTTTCCACTTTTTATAAATCTTCACTTAGTCTGGTAATTTAAGAGCCTATTATATGTGAAATCTACAATTTCCAGATAATGAGTTAGTAAAAATGCCCAGAAGAAATATAGAACACTCCACTATTTGTTTAAAAAGTGACATTTAGGCTGAGGTGGGAAGAACACTTGAGCCCAGGAGTTCAAGCCTACAGTGAGCTATGATCATGCCACTGCATTCCACCCTGTGTCACAGAGCCAAAAAGTCAATTTTATCAAAATGAAATTATCTCTTGTAAAATAAAAGTAAAGGTACAATTTTAAAATTTTGGTAGAGAGAAACAAAAGTCAAAGTAAAGAAGAGAAACTATAGCACCCTTTTATGATAAGAATACTTAACAAAATAGGCATAGACAGGGCTCAAATATTTGCCCCATAAAGGGGCTCATCATTCACATGGTCAGGTAGGCAGGATGGATACAGTAGACATTGATTTATTTGCTTTTTGTCTTGATTTTTAGCTAACCAGTCAATGGAATGCTCTTTTTATTTGGCAAGAATTCCCTTTCGAGTGATCCTTGGTGGAAGGCAAAACCCAGGTTTGTACTCATTCACTAGCAGCTACAACTTAGGCTTAGCCTGTCAGATGCTCTTTTCTGAGATTTTTGACACTTAGAACCTGAGAAAGTGAAGCAAGTAGGCAAGAACTATTGAGAAATTATTCATCACTTTAGAAACCCCTCGGTAACTGTGGCATGGTCCTGTGGTGGAATCCTAACCAGACTGTTGCTTTAGCATGACTAAAGCTATTTCTTTTATTTCCTAGACTCTTCCCTTGGTTTCTTTCCATCTTCCAAGAATAGAATCTGTGAGCTATTCATCATCATTCCAAAAATTTCTTTTCTGACTTAAGCAATCTAAAGGCAATTTCTACTGCACACAACTAAGCATGCTAACTGGAATGTATTTTCATACCAGGGAATGGAATTGCAGATAACAGACCCTTAAAGAAATGAGTGATTCTAGGACTGGTCATCTAGCCCAAATCACACTGAAGACAGTAAAAAAAACCACTAGTATTTAAAAAGTGGAATCTTGTAGCTCATAGCAAACAGTGGAGAAATAGCTCATTAAAATATCTCCTGGGATCACTTAAAATGAAATGCTTTTTGAAAGAAAGACTGTAAGGGATGAAGCTTTCACTTCAAATAACATGAAGTATACGAGTAGTTTCATGTTGAGGGATGGATGGCTGCTTCTAGTGGCTTTGGCCAACTTAAAAGAGAGTCTAACAAAGTTAAGCCCCTATACAAATATCAAAGCACAGACTGAGCTAAAAGAATCTTTTATCTCTTAGAGACGTAGTGCTGAGTGCCTAAAAAACAAACTGCATTGATTGAATTCACATATTCACTAGGACTTTCATGTTAAATTGGGGCAATGATATAAAAGATTAGGACCCCAAGAATTAGAGTCAAGTTATTTAGGAGGAGTTGAGAACTTGGAGATTCCAAACATCCATCGCACCCTGTTGTAACCAAAGCAACCTCTTCTTCCTCATCTGATGAGGACTTTATCATTGGGTTGCACACCTGAAATAGCCCTATATCATGGAAGTACCTGGAAAGGAAAGGCTAATTTTATCAGGTAGGGTCCCTGTAAGTAAAATATAGACTATCCATTTATTTATTTATTTATCCATTTATTTATTTATCTGTTTATTTATTTATCCATTTATTTATTTATCCATTAATTTATTTAACTGAAGAAAATTTAATTAAAGACTATTTACATATGTCTAGATGGGTTTTAGGAACTAAGAGGTTGGTGCTGGTGCTGAAGAAGAACCCAGAGCTAACAACAGCAGGAAGCCATTGTCACCACTAAGCCCAAAGGAGCAAGAAAAAGAAGAATTGTAACCAGAACTCAGTAAAAACCATCAGGGGAGAGGAGCTGTGATCACAGAGGAATATAGTTCCAGACAGGACCCTTGCAAAAGAAGAAAGAAAAGAGGAAAATAAAAAACCTGACCTCTCCTCCCTTTCACTGCCAAAGATCTTCTGCTGGTGTCTCTCAGTGGTCTAAACAATGAGAATTCAGAAATGAAGAAAGGCCATATGATGTGGATCTTAGCAGTCAGCATACAAAAGCACAGAACAAGACAGATTCTTCATTTACACTCATGCAAAAAATGGATAGGTCTGAAAAACCGAGACTAATGTTGTAACTGAATCAAGTGGTGATTCCAAATGTAGTTATTTTTGTAGGAGTAGGCTCCTTACTGGAGCAAATAAGTGAAGTCCCAATAGCTACTAACATGTTTAATAGTTTTTCTCCAGTAAAATAAATATCTTTTAGAAGTTTGCTTTTACCTTGTAGGCACACCAGTATAACTTTACCATCTTGCCTCAGCATTAAGACTATTGTCCAATTCTGTGCTAAAATTTAGTGTTCAAGATCTCATCATTCTAGAGGATATCATAGTGGTTTCCATCATACCTTGGAATCTGCAGGGCAGAATATATTAGGTAATTTTGGCAAATGGTACCAAGAGTGCAAGGGATAATCTCACAAAAATAAGAAAACAAGGGTTTGATTTCAGAAAACTTTTCTTGAGGGGGGTGGAAATTAGACTATATTTTTTAAATATGTGCTCCAAATAATAAGACATTGCTCCATTTGAATGATACCTAGCATAAGAGAAATTTCTCCAACTGACCAAGGCTACACTGAAAGGAGTTCTGCCACTTGATCCTCATAACCCAGCAAAGACAGCATTGCCTAACATTCTGTGGCAGATGGAGATACTCAACAGCATTAGGAAAACTCTAAGAGATGAATCAAAGCAGCATTCCTTAGGATTTTGGGAGCAAAGCTGTACCCTTTTCAACAAATAACTATCCTTTCTCTTCAGAAAGAGTTCTTCAATTTCTCTTGGGTACAGGTAGAGACAGAATTTGTTATCTTAACATGTAAACTTGCAACCCGAACTGCTTATTATAAATGAATTCACCTGGCCATAAAACCCACCATGCCAGCAGCACTCTATCATCAAGTAGAAGTATATTCAGACTGAGACTGAGTAGGTACTGAAGGCATAAATAAGTTGCACAAGCAGGTTGCTCACATCTAACCCACATATGCGCTTATTTATTACTGGTAGGTCACACTAGCAGTTTATGTCCCCAGGACTTAATTTTAATTTAGAACCTGTATCCAATATTCCTTGAAAAGAATGCCTTTATTTCATCATCTAGTATATAATTTCCCTTGTACATAGCTGCAGAACTTTAGCTATTCCTATGTAAATTCGCACCTGTAACTTCGTGAGGTGTTGCCAATAATCAGCTGTCTATGGAGTAAAAAAAGTGAGCCAGGTTTACAGACAACTGAATGTGACATGCTGCTGGCAAGTAGAAAGGGGCTGCTGAGCATCAAACCCTGCCACAGGGACAGGCCAGAAGGAAAGCAGAGAAGGGACCCACTCTAGTGGACAGATCTTTCATCAGTACATGTTTTTTCCACTTTGACTTTAAAGTAAGAATTGACATTAATTTCAGGGCAGTGAGTAACGAATACAAGCAATAAAATTGAGGGTTATTGATAAGGAGACTTAAGGGAGAGGTATGAAGGAGAACTCAAAAAGGGGAAGAATGTTTGTGTCTTATGTGAACACATTCCAAATGGCCCCCTTATGGAGGAGAAGACTTAGCAGTCACATGGACCTACTGGCGGATGTAAGTCAAACTACTTTCTCAGACGTCCCAGCACTTGCTCAAAGAGCTCGTAATGAAGTGGCAGTAAGAGTGCACAACATGCAGAGGATCAACATCACAGATTTGCATTCCCCACAGCTAATCTGGTTGCTTCCACAGCTGAGAGCCTCCTTTGCTAACATGAGCAACCAGTTCTGAGCCCTGAAAAAGTGACATATCCCAGAAGGGCCAGCTAGAACCCTGGTGGCATGTTGATTACATTGCACCCTTTCCATTATGGGTGAAGCACTGGAATGAAAAGTGGATTTGAGTTTGACTTCTCTGCCAATCATTGCATGCTACTATTGTTTCTTTCCAAGAACTCACATTACAGTGAAAAATGCAAATCAGCAGGTTGACACTAAAGGGTTTCAGCATCTAGTCTTATACCACATCACCCAGAAGCAACCGACCTTATAGAAGAGTGGAATGAGGTATTGAAGACTCAGTCACAATGCCAGTTGGGAGACAATACTTAAAAGTCTGGGGAGCTGTCCTGCAAGGTGCAGTACCTGCACTGATACAGTGAGCAAGAAATGGTGTTTTTCCTCCCATGGCTAATAGACATGTTATCTTGCAAATAAAAAAAATAGAGTTGGGGTAATACCTCTCATTATTACAGTTAATCACCCACTGCAATCACCCATCCCTACAACTCTGAGCTCTGATAGTTTAAAGCAGGAGTTGATAATTTTTTTCTGTAAAGGGGCCAGACACAGGGGTTTATGCCTATAATCCCAGCCCTTTGGGAGGCCAAGGCAGGAGGCTCACTCGAGGCCAAGAGTTCAAGACCAGTGTGAGTAACAGAGAGACCCCCATCTCTACAAAAAACAGAAAAAGTAGCCAGGCATGATGGCATGACCTGTATTCCCAGCTACTCAGGAAGCTGAGGCAGGAGGATCACTTGAGCCCAGGAGTTTGAGGTTGCAATGAGCTATGATGATGCCACTGCTGTCTAGCCCAGGCAAAACAGTAAGACCTTGTCTCAAAAAAAAGAAAGAAAGAAAAAAATTCCGTGAAGGACCAGATAGTAACTATTTTTGGCTTTGCAGGGCATGCAGTCTCTGTCACGACCACTCTGCCACTATAGCATGAAAACAGCCATAGGTAATACATAAATAAATGTGACTACATTCCAATAAAATGTTTGTTTACAGAAACAGGTGGAAGGCTAGATTTGGCCCACAGGCCATAGTTTGCTAAACTGTGGTTTAGAGGAAGAATACTGCCACAAGTGAAAATAAAAATGGTTTCATTTAAGCGGAAGCTAAAACTATCCCCTGACCGTTTTTAGCTCTTCTTACCACTGAACAAACTGACATTAAAAAAAAAAACTACTGTGGTCTTAAATCACTGATCCTGACAATCAAGGGAAAGTAAGTTTGCTGCTTTATTACAAGGACAAGAAGGAGTATGTATAAAACCTAGAAGATTCTCTGGGTACCACTTGTACAACTATGTTCAAGAATAAAATTAACTAGAGATACTGTAATTCCACAGAGACAGAACACTAAGGCTCAAGCTCTTCAGTGGTGAAGAATCATTTCTTCTTCCTCCCAAACCAACCCTTCAGGGGACAAATCATATTGTTTTACCTAGAACCAGCATCCAACAATCCCTTAAAAGTGTGCCTATATTTCATCCTGTAGTCTGCAGTTACCCTTCTAAATGGCTGTAGAACCTTGGCTATTTCTGTTTAAATTCACACCTGCAACTTCATGAGGAGTTGCCTACAATCAGTGAGGCAGGTTTATAGACAATTGTATATGGCATGCTGCCAGCAACCAGAGCTGTTCCTGAAGGTTGGTTTGGGAAGGAAAAAAATCATGAGTTCCAGATTTAAAATATTGTTTAAGGGTCTAAAAAGACGTTGGTTGGGATATACATCCACAGCGAGAAGGCAGAGATAGAGGTTACAGTCCTCTTTTCTGCAACTCAGAAAGACATCTACACAGAGTAACACAGGGGACAGCTGGGACTGTCAGACCAGAGGCAGAGCATGAGACAACCCAAGCCAGGAAGAAAGCAAACCTGGAACTCATGTGTGTGGAGTGTATTAATGCCTCCCAAATCACAGCATACAGCTGCAGAGGTGGGGTGGGAGGCAGTATGTTTCTTTATCTCAATGACTATGGTTTCATTAATTGTGATTAATATGCCCTGTGCTGACAGGATTAAGGATACTAAAGTGCAGTAGGCAATGTGTTTGTTCTCAATAGATTGCTCTGAATGAGAATCCAAGACATAAGTACATAAAAGAATTAAATTAAAATAAAGAAAACCATACAAAAATGTTACAGGAAGTACACGAAATTTTCAGGCAATAAATTCAATGACCTCCGAGAAAGAACACCAAGCAATGTGTGGCTTTGCTGGTGACTGCTGGAATCGGGCCCGGAGATCCCTCTTCCTTGTGCACATGTGCCTTATATTCATAAAGCAATTCAGGGTCTCATGAAGGTGACCTCATCAATGTGATTCTAAAGCTCCTGAAACACTAGTGTGTGGTTATTTTTAGAGGACTGAGCACCCTATTCCAAACAAGGTTGGGGAGATTTTAGGACTCTGATAAATTGTAATTGACCCAACAGAGGACCAGAGTTAAGACTTCTGGACAGTTGCATCATAGAAGACTTCTAGACAGAGGTAAGACGCACTTCAAAGGGACTATCACAATCCTCTTCGTTCTGAGTCTAGCAGCTACGTACAGAAGTGGTAAAACTGAGGCGTTGCCCAGGTGAGAACCGAGTTGGTTTGGAATCAGTAGATTATGTGGGGGCAGCAAAGTATGGAGAATGTGGTTTACTGATGAAGCTAGCTCAGGTGAGGTCAAAAATGAAATCCAATTCTGCTCATACTCTAAATGTCTGGAGGAAGCAGACAACACTGGGCCAGGAGAAAGGAATTCTCACCAGCCAAAAGAAGGAGAAAGCAGCAGCCCAATAAATAGTTAATGTGATCCAGAGCAGGACAGCATTGCCTCATGGTGGCAGGCTCAAGAGAGGCGTCGTCAGGCTATGTGTGGGCAGTGTGGAGGCAACTGTGCACCATTTCTGGGGTGGCAGGAGGTCTTACTCATTGCCATGAGAACCTAGAGCATCATCCAACAATTAGAGCCACGTGTGTTGTTCAGTGGGGCACATTGCCCAGGCTTTTAGATGAGAAGAGTGACTGGCTAGAGAGCCACATGCTTCACGTGGACTCCCAGGCATATGGAACACAATTTCAGTTGAAAGCGAACATTTGCTTGGAACTTTTAAAGTGTCAGCCACTCACATTTGTGGAGTCTGTTCTCAAATACAATGTGAGAAATTTTTGACATTTGAAATTTTTATTTCCAGACCCAGCGATATTGAGGTTTAGAAAAGAAACACACATGCTTTAAAATGTGCTAGAATACTAGGCCATCCCAGGGAACATGCCCAAGTAACTTAATATGAGTCTAATAAGACTGAAGGGTATAGATAACGTGGATAACTCATCCTCTTCCAAAGGAAAATCTGCAACATTTCTACCAATTCCTTTAACATTGATCCATTATTATACATTACCAAAACTAATTTTTTTTTTTTTTTTTTTTTGAGACAGAGTCTCGCTTTGTTGCCCAGGATAGAGTGAGTGCCATGGCGTCAGCCTAGCTCACAGCAACCTCAAACTCCTGGCTCAAGCAATCCTGCTGCCTCAGCCTCCCAAGTAGCTGGGACTACAGGCATGCGCCACCATGCCCGGCTAATTTTTTGTATATATATTAGTTGGCCAATTAATTTCTTTCTATTTATAGTAGAGACGGGGTCTCACTCTTGCTCAGGCTGGTTTCGAACTCCTGACCTTGAGCAATCCGCCCGCCTCAGCCTCCCAGAGAGCTAGGATTACAGGCGTGAGCCACCGCGCCCGGCTCAAAACTAATATTAATATAATCAATTATAACGTGTATAGCTATGTTTATTTCAGGATATAAAGAAAAAATGGTATAAAGAAGCACTCTTATGTACAATATTTCTAGAGAGGCCAATAGGACTACCCATAAAAAATCCAAATCTAATAAGGTTAGAAATAATTACTTCTTCATTGCTAGGCTTGAATTTAAAGGACAAAAAAATTGAGCACTTCAACTTGAGAAGAAAAATTAACTCCATGGAAATTATATGAAGTAGACTGACACTATGTCAAACTCTTGAGTTTTACATAAAAGTATCAATATTATCTTTTTATTTATTTATTTTTTTTTTTGAGACAGAGTCTCGCTTTGTTGTCCAGGCTAGAGTGAGTGCCGTGGCGTCAGCCTAGCTCACAGCAACCTCAAACTCCTGGGCTGGAGTGATCCTACTGCCTCAGCCTCCCAGGTAGCTGGGACTACAGGCATGCGCCACCATGCCCGGCTAATCTTTTTTTATATATATATCAGTTGGCCAATTAATTTCTTTCTATTTATAGTAGAGACGGGGTCTCGCTCTTGCTCAGGCTGGTTTTGAACTCCTGACCTTGAGCAATCCGCCCGCCTCGGCCTCCCAAGAGCTAGGATTACAGGCGTGAGCCACAGCGCCCGGCCCAATATTATCTTTTTAATTCTTTAAGTGCAAACAATTCCAAAAATGATTTAGTCTTTGCTCCTCTATCTATAATAGAACTTATATTTCTATTTGCCAAATGATTTGAATAATATCATCACAATAATTTCTTAAAAATTACAGACAGAGACACATCAAATCACAGTCAATACAGAAGTTAATATATGTGTCATTATACACATCTGTTTGATCTATCAAGATATTCCGTATCCTCAGCTGGAATAATAAAATGAGAATTAGAGAAGAGAATAATGAAATTGACTTCTGGTGGCTTCTCTACCCTCCCATATGGGGAGCATACAAATGTGCTGGCTCCTTTAGCTGGCCAGCATGAAATTTCCAAGAGCTTCTTAGAATTTCAATAAATGCACAATAATACAAAACACGTATTTCAGAGAAGTAAAAAAAAAAAACATTTCTAAACCTCTGAGTTTGCTCCAAATCACAACATAAGTTGTAAACAACCAGGCGGCTCTCTTTATTTATGTGGGCTATGCATGTTCCTAGTATTTAAAGACTTCTCACAGCACTCTTACCCTGTTTAGAGTGACTGTACATTATATTGCTACATCTAAGTATAGATCTTCGGGGGGTTTTTTGTTTCAAAACCAAAAATACTACTAGGAGAGACAAGGCAGATTCAAAAGGAGCTACGCACAGGTATCAATCCAAAGAAGTCATACAAGGTTATTCTAAAAGGACTAGACACTTTCAAAAATGAGTAACTCGGTAATTAGGCTGCATATTAATTTGTAGTTCAGGATGCCTGTTGGAACCAACTCTTCCTCACGCCTTGCGGAAATGAAGGAATGCTCCAGAGCTGCCTCTCTGGCCGTCAACAGTGACGCCCTACAAAAAGTCTGGGGCAAATCAGACCACAGGTCGATGGCTGCTGTGAAGTGAGGGGCACACCTTGAGGGTCCGTGAAGTTATAAACTTAACTCTGATGGTTTCTTTACAAATTAGATTTGACTACTTGTTCATATAAAACCTACTGCCTAAGTAAAAAAATTTTTTTTAAGTTTTTTATTTCTTTTTTGAATCACTGTGTAGTTTTGAGCCAATTAACGTGCTGGTGCCTATGGCACATGGATAAAAGGAGGGCAGACAGCAGGAAATGAACATGGCTGTTGGTTCTTTCTTCTCTTCCTAGGCTGCTCCCAGGGGATCAGTTCCCTGGGTCCCGTGGAAAGCACTGTCCACTTGCTGGCACTCCCAGCATCTCTTCCCATCTCTGTTATCTCTTGTCAGACACCTCTCCCACCTCAGATGTCACCTTCAGTCCGTCATCGCATTTTTCCACAATTGCCACCAGTTCTAAAGCAACCACCCACTTCCATAACCTCCACCCTCATTTACTATCTTTTCCAATGTGTCCTTTTAAAAAACAAATTTGGAGTTTCTAAAAATGCCAACTTTTATTTTTTTATTTTAAAACATTTAATTGACAAATAAAGATTATGTATATTTAAGGTATACAACGTGATGATTTGATATACCTCCTTTTGAAGATGAAGTGGTAGGTGGTTGGTTTATTTACAAAGTCCTATCTACTAGACTACCCACAGAAGCTTGTTTGGTTCTAGCTTAAAAGTTTGAATTCCAAAATATTACCTAAATAACCAAGATATTTCCTAAGCTTAGGCTAGCTTTGTGATCACTTTGAAAAACTGGTTCCACTCTGTGCTTATAGGTGGAGCTGCTGAGACTTGCGTGTGCAGCGTGTAATCGCCAGATCTGATCTACACCCACTAATGGCTACCAATTCTCTTTATCTGAAAAGAGGCCCACTTGTCACATTATGGAGAAAGTCATGGTTTTTTTCAAAAGAACTGTAAGCTCATTAAAAAAAATGCAGTTTGTAAAATTGCTTCTTTTTTATCATTGATCAAAGGGGTTATGCATATTCTTCGGCATACAGGTATTTAGCTATTGAACACCTAATGATAACAGAGCAATGTGGCAAAAGACACATGTGCAACTTAACTGTTAGAGTACCTGTGCTAAAGGTAACTGAGCGCTGGGTGGGGTAAAATGGGAGCGATGGCCTGCCTACTAGGGAGCTGGCTTCCCCTGGGCTGCCTGTTTATTCCTGGAGTTGACAGTCGTCAGTTTCACTAAGCTCCTAAGTCCTCCACCTTTATTGCATGTCGCCAGATCCTAGGGCTGAGGATTGACAATTGACACAGTGAAGTGTATGCACATCATAAAGAAATTTCACTTTGAAATCCTTATGGCCAAACCATGCTTCTCATGGGAAAAGTATCTTGAATTTTCTCTATAGGTGAGCATTCCCTGGGAAAGTTAGTAATCATTACTGCCTCCTGCACTCTGGCTTCAAACGGAGCGTTTCCCCTTTACCACAGTGGCCCAAAAGTAGTCATTTGACTCCCCTGGAAAGCCTGTAGCACAGCTGCCAAACCCTCAAAATGCTTTGTGGAGACTTGACCCGAGCAAGGTTCGGGATGGGCAGAAAGTTGCATGCAGTTGACTAATCAGTTTTCCAGACAAGGCAAGGGCCTCAGAAGCCACCAGCCTGGCCTACCACCAGGGACCCCTGCATGGCTGCCTGCCCGCCTGGCTCACTGACACCTTCACAGGACAGAGGCTCTATTCTCCGTGGAACACTGGAGAGCACTCTGGGATTTCTCCAGTGTGTGCTGCTGAGAATTGGGAAATAATTTGAACTCATCAGGAAAAGAAGAAAAGTATCCCAAAGGCAGCAGGATTAAGATATGATTTCAAGGGGGCAAGAGGTGATTAAGATGGACTGGAAGGAGGTTACACGACTTTCCAGTTTCCTGTTGCTCTTGCAACCAATAACCACAATTTAGTGACTTAAAACAACACGAATGTATTATCTTATGGTTCTGGAGGTCAGGAACCTAAAATGGCCTGGCAGGGCTGCATTCCTTCAGGGAGCTCGCAGAGAGAATCCCTTTCCTTGCCTTCTTTACCTTCTAGAGGTCTCCTGCACTCCTTGGCTTGTGGCCCTCTTCTCCCTTCAGAGCCAGGTGAACTGGAGAGAAACACATTCTTCCCAGCTCTCTGAGAGCTTGATTTGGTCCATGTTTCCATCCTGAGTTGGGACAGTTTTGGTGACAGACCAGGAGCCACAGGTATAGATCAGCTTCCGCCCCACCCAGCAGGGCCGGGCCACTGCTCAGCCCACGCACGCAGTGCCAGTCCCCAGGGGAGCACTTTCCTTAGTGTCCAGGGCACCAGCTGCCAGTCCTGGGAAAGAGATCGCAGGGGTCCTAAGCAGGAAGCTGGCCAGACTTAGGACATAGTTTGGTTTACGGTTTTAAAATATTTAGATGTATAGTATGTGCACCCTCAGTTGTACTCCTGCCCTGGGTGCTGTGAATGTTAGGGGCAGAACACAGGCAGTATTTCCTCCTGTCACATTAAATCCATCATTAAAGAGATATTAGTGAACCAGATGGGTGGAATGTACTACTCTTCCTCCAAGCTCACAGAAATATGGACCTACTGAGCAGAGAGGGCCCTGCTGGAGAATAAACATCTTCCAAGTTAAGGAGCCTTCAGGCCTAGAAATGTAAAACATAGTTCCTCTGCAGGTCAATTTCATGAATTCTACCTGAAGGTAAGCAAAATAGTTCAGAATCCCAACCATATCCTCTATGGTAAAGGAAATTGGAATTGCATTAACATAAAAAATGTTCATAAAACTCATCAAATCCATTCCTCTTTCATGTTACATGGTCTTCATCTCGAAAAGGATATGGTGGCCCAGTCATTTCAGAAGGTATTTCAGGACTAGCAGGCCTGATGAAGCCCGGGATGCCAACAGCCAGGCTTCCTTGGGAACTGTCGCCCCTGCCAATTTCTGTGCCCTGAGATCCAACCTTTGACGGGAGGCCGACCACCCATGATTACTGCCCCAAAACTTCACCTCTGAGATTTCTAGTATAAGAGTCTCATTTCACAAAAGCTGCTGCACTGATATAATAAAATGTCTTTCCAAGGAAATACCCCAAGAGGGAAAACAACCAAGGGTACCAAAGCCAAATCAGAAAGGACCATGTCAGTAGGAAAATACCAAATGCTCAGTCAAGAAAATGAATGAACACACGTGACAAAGGGGAGCAGGGAGGGAAGCCTACAGAGAAAACACCCTACGTACCTGTGTTCAGATGATAGCCACCTGTCCAGCAGCTGCAAGCCAGGGGACAGACAGTACAGGCACTAAACACCCCCTCAACCATGCTGGCCCAGGAGCACACCTTTCCCTCCTTCCCTTTCCCGTCCTCTCCCTTGTCCCTAATGCTCAACTCCATCTCCTCCTCCTTTCTCCATCCTCAACTTTATTCCCAAACCTACTATGCAAACATTTTGACATCCCTGCTATTACCAAATGTCACATATCACTGAAAAGGAATCTATCACAGGAACGAAGAAATAAAGAGAAAGCCAAAGTCCAGAGTTTAAAAAAAAAATCCATCTCTGAACACAGGAACCAGTTTTAGAACAAAGGATGCACAACATTCCACATTTGCCCCTCGGAGTCCTGAGCTTCTCTGAAAGGTCAGAGAGAACACAGATGAGGGAGCAGAGAGTCTTTTCCTTTCCTAAACAATGTGATCTTTGTAAACTTAATGTTAGGTTTTCTGAAATGCTCTGTAAAACCCTGTGTCTCCCAACTCTCAGCTTCAAGAGCACAGGAAAGCTGCCGGGGCAGACTGCTTCTTTCGCCCCAGGGCGTGTGTTTAGAATGAAGGGGACGGTCTCCTCTGTCTCTCCTTCAGCAGGACTCACAGGGCAGCAGGGGTCACCCGCTATCAACCACTTCACTTTGCAGGTGCCTTGTCTTTCTCCTCTGAGGTCTCTGTGAGGTCACGGGGCCTTTCCCTCCTCCTCAAACTCCTGTGACTATGCCTTGAGTGGTAAATTGAAAGTTTCACAGTTTTCTCGCAACAATTCCCATTTTCCTGGCTTGATGGGAAGCTTGTTCGGAGTAAAAATCATTCACCTGTCTCACCCCATATATCCTCTAGTGCAGAACCGGTCCCAGTTCTAGTAGATTCTGACTTGGTGTTTACCTCTGGATACGCACTGAGAGTTTGCTCCCTCCTGAGAAATGTCCGAGTAGATGAATGCTACGAAGCAGCCCCGTGTGCCAAGAAGCAGATGTCAGAGTGGAACCAAATTCACTTTCTGACTCTGCCACTCCTTTGTCACTTAGGAAGTTGCTTTCTTTCTGCACGTGTTGCTCTATCTGGAAAGTAGGAATAATAATACCTACCTCTTGGCATAAACATGTGAGGAGTACATTAGATAATACAATTATTGGCAAAATATTTGGATGGCAAAAATAATTTGCCTAGTGCCCTTCTGGAGAGATTTCAGTGTTTTTTAAGAAATAATATAGCCTCTTTTTCGTGGCGCCTCGGAGGCAATCAGCTGCTTCACTATGAAGCTGAATATCTCCTTCCCAGCCACTGGCTGCCAGAAACTCATTGAAGTGGACGATGAACGCAAACTTCGTACTTTCTATGAGAAGCGTATGGCCACGGAAGTTGCTGCCGACGCTCTGGGTGAAGAAGGGAAGGGTTACGTGGTCCGAATCAGTGGTGGGAACGACAAGCAAGGTTTCCCCATGAAGCAGGGTGTCTTGACCCATGGCCATGTTCGCCTCCTAATGAGTAAGGGGCATTCCTGTTACAGACCAAGGAGAACTGGAGAAAGAAAGTGCAAATCTGTTCGTGGTCGTATTGTGGATCCCAACCTGAGTGTTCTCAACTTGGTTATTGTAAAAAAAGGAGAGAAGGATATCCCTGGACTGACTGATACTACAGTACCTTGTCGTCTGGGGCCCAAAAGAGCTAGCAGAATCCGCAAACTCTTCAATCTGTCTAAAGAAGATGATGTTCGCCAGTATGTTGTGAGGAAGCCCTTAAATAAAGAAGGTAAGAAACCTAGGACCAAAGCACCCAAGATTCAGCGACTTGTAACTCCACATGTCCTGCAACATAAACGCCGGCGTATTGCTCTGAAGAAGCAGCGTACTAAGAAAAATAAGGAAGAGGCTGCAGAATATGCTAAACTTTTGGCCAAGAGAATGAAGGAGGCCAAAGAAAAGCGCCAAGAACAGATTGCCAAGAGACGTAGGCTGTCCTCTCTGAGAGCATCTACTTCTAAGTCTGAGTCTAGCCAAAAATAAGATTTTTTGAGTTAAATAATAAATAAGACCGTATCCTAAAAAAAAAAAAAAAGAAATAACATATTAAGAAAATTGGGAGTTGGCATGAGAACCCAAAGAGCATGCTCAAGCCATATAATGTATTTGCTGTGTAGGCTTTAAAGGAGAATGAAAGCTTGAACGCTGAGAAGGAAAGACTTTTTTTTCTTTGAAGAAGGAGGAGAAGGAGTTGAAGGAGGTTTGGTGACAGTTTTGAATTAACACCAAGATAGCATTGAACAGGGTAGCTGAGCTTCATACTACATCCCAGAATTACTTTATCACAATCAAAATGGATCTTATAGTTGGCATACTACTATAATATACAGTAAGTAGTTTTTTATTTCTTTCCCAAAAATATTTTTCCAAATCAATGCCATCTTATAATTATGAAAATATAAGGCTGGGCACATCTATAATCCTAGTACGTTGGGAGGCCAAGGTGGGAGAATCACTTAAGGCCAGGAGTTCAAGACCAGCCTGGGCAAAAACAAGGCCTCATCTCTCTAAAAAAAAAAAAAGAAAGGAAAGAAGAAAGGAAAGGAGAAGGAGAAGGAAAAGGGAAAGGGAAAGGGAAAGGGAAAGGAAGAAAGAAAAAGAAAAATTAGCCAGGTGTGGTGGTATGCACCGGTAGTCCCAGCTAATCAGGAGCTTGAGGCAGGAGAATCACTTGAGCCCAGAAGTTTGAGGCTGCAATGAGCTGGGATGATGCCACTGCACTCCAGTCTGGGTGAGAGAGCAGAGATCCTGTCTCAAAAATAAAAAAGAAAAGAAAAGAAAATTCAATGATTAAAATGTTTCTGAGTTCCTGGCTCATAGTAGGTGCTTAGTAAGTGATGTTTATCTTTCTTTCTTCCCATTTCCCTGTAGGAATAGGGGCAGAACAAGCAATATGATCCCCTAGGCTGAGAGGAGCTACAGAAGGGAAGGAAAGGGGACTCAGAGCTAAAAATAGCCTTGAAGTTTTGAAGCCAATATAGCCCCCTTTTCAGGCAAGAACTATTATTAATTAAGTCAACCACTGATGTCAGCTTCACCACCACATTTTCACGACTCAGTCCTCTGCTTCTTCTACTCATTTCCACAAACATTGTTAGTACCTCATCTAATCTAGGCACCACAGGACACCCAAAATGAATAATAAACTTTTTTGACCCAAAAGAGATCTCTAGTGGGATGGACATGGCAAGTACAAAAATAAAGGGGAAATCAGGCTGAATGCGCTAAGTCCCTGAAGAAAGGGCTAAAGGGGCAGCTGGTGTTCAGAGGACGGAGACCAGGCGCCGGTTTGGTGGGGTCCAGAAGGGGCCCGTGGAGGAGATGCCTTCAACATGGACACTGAGATGGGGTACAACTTGGGTAGGTAGACGCTGGGGGAGGGAGGACACTCGCGCATCATGATGCGATTTCACGCCCCGCCCTCACAGCCACCACACCGGCCAGGGTCTGGGCAAGGCCTCTTGTATTCACTGGTTTCCAACACACCTCCCAGCTCAAAGCCTCAGCTCTGGTCTCTTCCCTTCTCACCTACAGATGAGAAGCTAGGACGTCAGCCACGCGTCTCAGAGCACCCAGGATACTCCCGGATTCCAGTACTTCTTTGGGACCACCTGGCTCTCCTGTCTGCATCTTTCTATTCCTTCCTTCCTTCTCTCCCTACCGACATGTCCCACCCTTATCTCTACACTTGCCCTCTCAAAGCAGAATGGCACAGGGGACAGCGAGAATAGGAACTCTGGAGTCAGAGACACCCACGTTGGAACCAGATCTGCCACACGCCAGCTGTGTAATATTTAACACAAGATTTAACCTCTCTGAACTTCCAGTTCCTAATTCATAAAATGGGCTTAATGATTCTACTTTATAGGGCTAGTGCCCTATAGAGAATTAGGATTAAATAAAACAGCACATCTGAGTGCCTAGAGTGTGCTGCCTCCTAGAAGACACCATGCTATCAGCTCCTTCCTTCTTCATATCTAGAATGCTTGTCCATCTGCTCCTTGCCCACCAATGACCTTTATTCAAATTTGCCCATGACCCCCTCCCCAGAAAATGTGCCATCTACCAGGAGAGAGAGAATGGGTGGCTGTCCCCATTGGGGCTCACTCTAACCAAAGCAACCCCTTTCTCTTCAGGATTTTGTGGGATCATTTTACTCCTCTCACCGCGAGAACATTTTGTTTCTAACCAGTTTGTTTATGCTCTGTTTCTGTTTATATTTGTACAGTCACTGGCGTGTTTCTTTTTTCTATTTATTTATTCCCTGAAAAGAATCTAGCTTGAGTGACTATCACGTGTGCCTAGAGGGCTGAGACCAGCCCAGTTTCACTTGGTTTGCACAGAGCTCGGGCCAGGACAATGAGAAGGAAAGCACTCCTTTCATACTGTCTAATGTTGGTGGACTTACGGCAAACTTTAATTTAATACTTTCCAAAACTTTTACTCTTCACAACTCTAACGCTAGCAGATCTTCATGAGGTGGGTCAGAATTTTTGTCCCCATATTTAAACCAGGAAACTGACCACAAAGAGGAGGGAAGACTCGCCCAAAGCTGCACAGTCTGATGGTAAAAGACCGGCAAACAACACTGACAATCAATTAGTGTTGTTGAATTAACTGATCAGTTCTTAACATTAAAATATAAATAATATAAGCATATACCACAAATCTTACATTTAAATACAAATATGAGTCCAATTATAAATGTAAGTATAAATGAAAGGGAAAACTTTAAATGTTAAAGTTATAGCGTATTCTCATTGCTGATAAATTTTTCTCACATTTTTCTAAAATAAACTCACTATATTTGAAGGGAAAAAAAAGACCATGCTAGCTAGAGTGTCTGCCTGCTGGCCCAAGGAGCAAGTTGGCAGGAGCACCACCATGACACGGGGAAATACCAAACCTGGGTTTCCATCTGGGCTCAATCTCTTAACACTTTTATGAACATGGACAAGTGGGTCAGCCTCTCCAAGCCTCAGATGTTTAATCTTTAAAAGTGTATAGAGATACCTACACGGGGTAGGGGCATACTTAGGATTAAAGGAGATAAACTAATGCTTCTTGAAAAATTCTTACTAAATAGTATACTCTCTAGAAGAACAAATACTAGTTCTCTTTCTTACTCCTTTTTTCTTGAACTTGTGAGAAATTCTAGAGCTCAAGAGACACACCATTTAGGAAAAAAGAGATCAAAGTCTGAAGACGGTCTTATTTGGAAGCCCCTGATGGCCATGAGCAGAACAGAAGCTGTGGCATGCTCACTTCTAGGAAATCGAGAGCTCGGAACTAAAGCCAAAACACTTGTTCCTTGTCCTGGGCTTCGACAACTGCTCATGATGTAATCCTAGAATCAGTTTCTTTTCTCTCTTCCGGCCCCATCATCAGTGACAGACATAGAGAAACAGTGGCCCCTGGCAGAAAACTGGAGGGACAGTTCTTCCTCAATAGGAAAGATCAACTAAAGAGTGGTCTGTCTGTGCATTCCTTCCCCATCAGCTACCCCCCAAGACCTTCATGCTGTGAAGCCTGTGAGCACCAGGCCCAGCACCAGCCAGGTTGGGAACACCTCCTCACATCAACACTTGACAATCAACTTAGCAATGACCAGCTCCATCTCTGTAGTAAGGGGCAAGTGACGTAGTGAACTCAGCTTCCAAAGGAACAATGCTCTCAAGCACAGCACACCAAGTATCACGGCTGGGCTGGCACATCTTGAGGACCTACAACTTAACTTGACAGGAACCTGCCAAATGCAAAGTTATCGAGGCTGTCCCGTGCCACACTGCACCCTGGCTCCTCCAATAGAGGTCTATCATTTCCTGTCCGTCTCCACCAGTGACTAATAGCAAAAGAGAAGGAGGCTTTGTAGGTAACCATTACATGAAAAGCACCTGAGCCCAAATGAGATGCTTCCAAGCCTTGTATTCTCAGGCCATGCCCCCACTGCTGGTTTTTTCTGGCAGAGCAAGTGAAGTCAATAAACAGACATTTTTCATGGGCCCAAGGATGGATATTAGCAACATGCATGTTGCCTTTGCACTGTATTAATGTCCTTGTGAATCGGGCTCACCTCTGCTGAAAACATAGCAAAAAGAGTGTTCAGCTCATCACAGGGAAAAGATTATGGAGTTCAAATTGCAGAATGAGAGGTCTTTCGGTAATGTACCTTGGAGAACTCCCAATTGTTACTTCATCCATTGTACTCTGCATGGATTCCAAAGAAAATAAAGCAAAAATTCAGAACAACACAATTTTTTTTTTATTCAGGTCTTCCTTGAAAAATAAATAACACAGTATCACAATAGGAGTGTGTTTCTAGAGATTTTGATTATTTGGAATCCAGCGTCTGAAGTCTTTACATTCCACAGGAAAGCTCCCTTAGACTGTGAAACTCTCTAATCTGGTGTGACAGAGCCAGGTATGCGGAAGCCTATCAGGGAGCAGGATCTGGCTTCTTGGCTTACTTCAAGCATGTAGATCATTTGTTCCTTTCTCCAGATCTCCTCGTCCTTTAAGCTAATCTCTCCTGACAGCCTCAAAATCACCCAGCAGTTTACCAGAGTTTATCCAGAAGAGATTTTTCTTAGGTGGATATCTGATGGCACTGGATGCTCTAACCACTTCCCTCCAGTAGTGTTCACAGCCTGAGTAAAACAGAACCCTCGCCCTTGCTGTATGCCAAGCCATAGGGAAAACGTTCTCCCAAATGGCTCTCCTCCTGGGCCAGCCGGCTGCCATCATCCAAGTTCAAGGCCTCTTCCTCTCTCATCTACTCTCAGAAAGGAGCTTCCCATTCAGAATCCCCACATCTCATTTCTCCCTATCCAATATATCATCCCCCACCCACTTTTTATTAAACTTCTTTAACTCAGCTCTGACTTATCACTAAACTGCACAGACACTTCCTAGACTCTGTTCCTACCAAGCCAAAATGTGGGTTCCCCAACAGCCATCAGGGCCCATTTGACCTGACCCATCCATTTTTCTCTCCCTGTCTCCCCTGCCTCCTAGGACCCCACTCCAACCAGCATGGGCTACTCGGTCTCAAGATGACCCCCTGCATGTTCTCATTTCCATGCATTGTGACTACAGTGACCCAGAGCCCCATCTCAAATTATGCTAAATCAGTAAACCTGAGTATCACCCTAAGGAATGCTCATTCCATGGGTTCCTCACTTCAGCCCATTCTTTCCTTTCAAACGTTCCAGACAACCCATTCTTCCTATATGGTTGTTTGTTTGCCTTTGGTGATTCTGCTCCCAATTCTGGTCTTTGACCTGCCACCTTGGATCTAATATGTTGTCAGGGCTGATTGTGTCTTTCAAAACAAGTAAGAGGTGCAACGTTTGGGGGATGGACACACTTGAAGCTCTGACTCAAGGGGGGAGGCGGGGCATGGGCAATATACGTAACCTTAACACTTATACCCCCATAATATGCTAAAATAAAAATTAAAAAAAATATATCAAAAAAAAGATATGTTGAAGTCCTGACACCTGGTACTCAGAATATGACCTTAATTTGGAAACTTGGTTTTACAGGGGTGACCAAATTAGAATGAAGTCATTAGGGTAGGCCTTAACCCAACATGACTTGTGTCCTTTTAAAAAGGCAAAACTTGGACACAGAGGCAAACACACAGAGAGAAGACGACATGAAGATACAAGGAGAAGACAACCCATGAACTGGAGTGATGCAACTATGCCTCAGGGAACACCAGAAGCTGAAAGAGGCAAGGAAGGACCATCCCCTAGTGTCACCTAAACTTGGTCCTCCTAATACCTGGATTTTAGACTTCTAGTCTCCAGAACTGCATAACAAAACATTTCTGTTATTTTAAGCCACCCCATCTGGTAGTTTGTAACAGCTGATTCTCTTAGGCCTCTGCTGTTCTCCTCTACTTCTCTTGTATTTCCCTCAGAGTCACTCTTTCCACACCAGAACCTGGCTACCTCAGGCTTTAGGTTCCTCATATCACTTCTACTATAACTTTACAATATATATTTACACATAAAAACAATGCCAAAATAACTCCTCAATATCCTTAAGAGAAACATGTAAGTGACCACCTTTACATCTTAACTCAGGCAGCTCTAGCCCCTACATCCCAAGTCACCTTTTGAGAGAGAGAGAGCCCCTTCCTAGCCCTGTCATCTGCACCAGCATCTTTAACATGACTAAGTAGGAGGGTTTTGTGCAAGATCAGTACTCCACTACCCCTCAGGAGAACCACCTCACTGTGAGTCCTGGTTTTGTCTGGGCCATCAACATTCAGGGTCCTCTGCCTTTTCTGGGTTCCCTCTCAAAACTAGTAATGGCCCAGCATCACTCATATATAAACCAAATGCTTTTGGACTTCTCCGAGTGCCCACTATGCGCAAACCACGATGCTAGACACTAACAGAAGGAGGATAAGAAGTTGGCAAGTCAGACACAACCACTACCGGTAAAACCTCTTACAGTGAGCAGAGAGAGGGGCAGACACACACCGACGCCACGCGGGCCGCTGGGGAAGCGCTGGTGCAGACCTGGTCCTTCCCCGGGTCTACACCTGGACCCCAGGTGGAGAGTTACTTTCAACTCCCAACCCAGAGGCATGTGAGGGGGACAGAATAACGCCCTCCCCAAAGATGCCCACGGCCTAATCCCCAAAACCTGTGAATAGGTCACACTACATGGCAAAAAACTTGAAAATGTGATTAAGGAACTTGAGCTGGGAAGATTATCCTCGATTACTTGGCTGGGCTCAAGTAATCACAGGGATCCTCATAAGGCAAAGAAGGAGGCGAGAGAGCCAGGGTCAGGACAGGGAGCTGCGACGACGACAGAAGAGGAGTCAGAGAGAAAGAGCCCGGCAGGCGCTGCACTGCGGGCTTTGACCACAGAGGAAGGGGCCGTGAGCCAGGGAAGGCAAGTGGCCTTGAGAAGTTGGAAAAGGCAAAGAAACAGACTCTCCCTTAGAGCCTCCAAAAGAACGCAGCCCTGCTGATCCATTTTGGACTTCCGGCCTCTAAAACTGTTAGATAATAAATTTGTGTTGTTTAAAGCCACTAAGTTCGTGGCAGTTTGTTATAGCACCAAAAGAAAACTGCTGTAGCAAACCATGTGGTTTTCCTGGGGACAATGGGGACACTGACTGATAGGTACATTCTTTCAACCTGTCCAGCTGAGGACCAGCTCCAGTCCTTGGGCCTAAATACCAGGAAATCTCTAAGAGTTCTCCAACTGCCCCTGTGATGGGTACATGCCAGCTGGCATACGCTCCAACCTCTGCAGCGCCACCGCTGGAACACAGGGCCTGGCCTGCAGGATGCTAGCAATAAAGAGAGCACCTATCACAGAGCAGGCGTTCTACTGCGCCCACCATATATATCCTGTCTAATTTCCCCAATTACTCTGCAGTCTAAGTGGACACATTCCCATCCTAAAGATGAGATAATAGGGCATTAAAGAGATTGTATGAGTTGCCAAAGCCACATGAATTTAAGGCTTGGTTTATCTGACTCTAAAGTCCTTTCTTTTCTCCCTCTACCACTAATATTAATATTTCAGAGGTGCCTAAAGTGATGATCCCTTATTGTTTGCATCATTCCAGTTCCCGGGGCCGCACTGTCCTGTGTAGCAGAGCAGTAATAACTCCACGTCATTTACTGCTGCTACCACCTGAACAGACAAGGCCTCCAGCCTCCTGTCAGAGTGTCACCAGCTATTTCCGATGACATGCAGAGGATGTCTTCTGAGGATGCACAAAAAGCCCTTGCTGCCTTCCTCTCAAAGCCTCGTCATAACCATTTCTGGAAGGCCCAGGAGGGAAGTGACTCAAGTCCCACCCGTGTGACGATGTGCAGGCCCTCTGACAGCACGACAATGCCTGAGGCAGTGCCACTCTCAACCCTCCCCAAAATAATGCAGCTGCTATGGTCTGGATGTTTGTGTCCCCCATGAAAGGCATGTGCTGAAACCTAACCCCTAATGTGATGGTATTAGCAGGCGGAGCCCTTGGGAGGCGATTCCACTACTGGGAGTGCAGTCAGGCCCTTATAAAAGAGGCCCCTTCCACCATGAGAAGATGCAGCAAGAGGCACCACTCTACAAACCATAAAGCAGGCCCTCACCAGACACCCAATCTCCCAGCACCTTGATCTTGGTCTTCCCAGCCTCCAGAACTGTGAGGAGTAAATTTTCTGTTGTGTGTAAGCCACCCAAGTTATAGTATTCTATAACAGCAGCCCGAGCAGGCCTGGACAGTGGCCTTTCCAGCAGCCCTCACCAGTTGGCACCATGCTGAGTTCTGTTCAGTGGGTGGAGAAGGGCTCTCTCTCTGCCCTGTGCCTGGAGCCCCAAAGCACCACCCTCAAATCTGTGTCCCACCAAGTCCCTCCCCAAAACAAGCCCAGCAGCATCAGCCTGCAACCCTCTCTCTGTGAAATGCCCCAATATTTGCTGACCACATACAGTCCTCCACCCTGCCCTCTCCCTTCCCCGACAGCCCAACCTTCCCGCACCCATGGACTGGCCCAAATCATGGCCTATGGATGGCCAGTGCCACCACATCATAAGAAACACAGACACAGATTATCTGAATCCCGGTCAGAGCTAACTGGGATGGGCCCCAACATTCACACAGTGCATGCAAATGACACGCCTTTCACATCCATTGTCACACTTGGTCTTCACAGTCATTCTCTGAGGAGATGATACCATTCCCTTTGTAAGAGATGAAAAAAGTAAAACTTGAAAAGTTAAGTGGCTTGTCCGATGTTGCCAGTAGCAGGGAGGAACCAGGCCTGAATTCACTGCCTGTATTCCCAGCCTTGCTAGTCCTACCCAGCCACCCACAGTGGGGTGAGGGCCCCTTGTAAGGAAAGCTTCACGGAAACCTCCAGAACTGGAGCTGCCCTTGGGCCTAAACAGACCTTGAGACGCTCAGAGACAGCATGGCAGGCTCTTTGGAGAGAAACGCTGTAACTCGACCCTTTCCTTCTCCAAGAACAATGAGTGTGCCTGTCCCTCTGGGACAAGCAAGCATTCAAGGGGAGGGAGACAGGCTGGCCAAAGAAAACTGCTGCGCATGTGGAAGGAATATGAGAAGCAACCTGTCTCCCTCCTAATCGGAGACAAGCCTCAGGGGTCGTCTACCTCTTCCAAAGTGTAAAATAGACAAGCCAGAGATAGCCTGAAACCCAACTGAGCAAAAATATATTTAAAAAAAAAAAAAAAAAAAACAATAAAGATTGAAGGTGGGAGTTTTATCAGTCAAAATGAATTAAGTGGCTCTCCACTGAGGTTTGTTTTCCACATTCACTAAAATAAAATATGGCAAAGCTAATATAAAGAACAAAAGGCTATATCTGGAGTTTGCAAGCTTTCTCCATATTAAACTTAGCGTGGTCAGGTATAAAGGGCCCTTTATATAAACTTTGTGGTTCAAGCTTTTCCAAGAAAATAATTTCCCAAACAATTTGGGCTGTGGCCTGGTTGACACTCTCTGCTCCTGCAGCCACAGAGACAAGACGGAGGTCCCAGAGGCATCAGATGGAAGACAGGAAGGAAAATGGCTTCTCAGCCTCACGGTGGGAGCAAGAGCTCAGGGCAACTTGGTCTCTTACATGACGACCACCCTCTGGAAAGGCCGGGGGCACGTGAACACACATTCTGAAGCAGAAGCTGTATGACTAAATTTGAATTTCAGGCAAAAATGTGCAACTGAAGATAAGAGCAGGCACCTTCCTCAGCACAGCCTCTACCACGTCTGTGGGATTATCACTGCATGTGTGCTCACACCCAGAAAACCTCACACTGTAATCTTTCCTCTTAGCCCCGCTGGCTGAGGGAATGGATTCTAGAACAGTGGTTCCATGAGAGTTTCCTTCACTGCTTTGTGCCCAGGGCTTAGAATAGTTCCTGGCAGACTGCAGGTGCTCAACTGATAAATACTGAATGAAGGGGTAAGGACATCTCACCACATCTCCCTAATAACCCCTTTCCCTAATTCCCCAATAATCCAAGTACCAGGTGGAGCCAATTTGGAATCCCATGCACATAATAGTTGAGAGGAGCTTCAAAAGTTGATTCGAGTCATAAAGTGCAGCCTGCCTGAAATTCTCAGAGGCTACCAATCCAACTTGGAAGAATCAAGTGTTCAACCACTGATGAACCAAACTGCATGGCCAGTAAGTGTCTCCATTGTCCTAGGGGTATTATTTGATTTTTAATACAGGAGAGATGATATAATCTGCTTCCATCAAAGCATTCCAAGCAGTATTGATTGTTGTGCTCCTAGAGCAGACCAGCAATTGATTGATGTTCTTTAAAAAAAAAAAAAAAAAAGTAGCTTCTTTGAATGTACCTGTTTCACCCAATCTTCCCTCAAGTCACTGCTGCTTAAATCAATCAATTCTGTGTGGGCTTTCATCCCATCCTTGATGTTGTGGCACTCACCTGCATGATCTAGCAGCTTCCCAGACTCCGCACACCCTCCTATCCAAAACATCCCTGCTGGATTTGTGCTCATAAAAGAATATCTGAGCCCTCCTACCACGCAAACTTATCTCCCAACTATTCCCACACAGAAGCCTATTTGGGTCATCATGGACTCTGGGTTATTCCCCTCAATGGCTCTCCATGGCTCACGTCCATGTCCATCTCTGCCCATCACTCCTCTCCACTCCCGCCCGCAGAGCCAAGCTGCACAGGGAACTGACAGCTTTCAGATGACAGAATCGCTCCAAGGGCAAAAACACCAACATGTATGCGCTGTAAGTCAATGCTGCCATTCTCAACATTTCCCCCTTCCTCAAATAAATCAGGATTGGAGAAGTCCTGCCAAGCAGAGTTCTTGTATGAAGAAGTTCTGTCTACTAATGAGCTGGATTAAGAAGTATATAGGGAAAGGTCCAGAAGGCAAGAAACCTGAATCCTAATCTCATAAATAAATGTAGAGTCTCCGTAGCCTCTTCCCCATCATCTAACCTCATTTGTTGAAAGCAAATTGCAACATCTTCCTTGCCTGACATAAGAGGGTTGGGCCAGGTGATCTCTTGGGATGCCCTCCAACTCCGGGGTCTGGGATGCTATGGCTGGTAATGGCTGGCATCGGGGCGTATTATGGAAGCTCTAACGCATGATTCTCAGCGGACACTGGTGGGGGGAGCTCAGGCTGCCACTGGCGTCTAGTGGGCAGATGCCAGCAATGCTGCTAAACACCCTACAGTGCCCAGGACAGCCCCCTCAACAAGAATTATCCTGCCCAAAATGTAAATAGTGTAGAGGTTGAGAAGCCCTAGTCTAAATTAATCAAACAAGGATTTGGGGGGAAGATAAAATGAGTGTGGGAATCCCAATGCCCCTCCACCCTGAAATGAGCTGAACTTATTACTAAAGGCATATAAAGCTGAAGGTAAAAAGAGGACCAAAATCTTTTGGTTTGAACCAAAGAAGGGCATCATTCGTAACTAAAAGTCAAAGGATTTCTGCTAAAGGGCCAGTGCTCCAGACTGAATGAAAACACCGACTGCTGAATCACCATTCTCCTCCCCCAGAGTGTCCACCCTAACTTCACATAAGAAAGGGAAACCTGTAAGAACACTCTAGCACCCTGAAGTGGAGGTTGACGGGGGAGATGAAGGCAGACTGAGGAATAGCCAGGAACAGCTCATTTGGTCTTCATCTGGCCCCAGCTGATGGGCAGTGCCCCAGATTAGCTGAATCCTAAGGCCCAAGGGCAAACACAGCCACACCCCACAAGAGCCTGCAAGGAAGAACTCAAGGGAGTTGCTGAATGAGGATCCTTCTCAGCACAGTAGGACTCAGTCTCTCTCTTCTTCCTTCTCTGGGACCTTCAACACACCAGCCAGTTGCTCCAGGGCAGAGATTGGACACAGCAGCCCATGCCCTTAAGTGAACTCAGGTTTTGAACAGTTGGCTACTGGTGTAGCTACTTCAACCACACAAAGAATAAACTTTACAGACATGAGTTTTCCTCACTGTGATTCCTCGGGATGCCAGGCTCCTCCCCAGTTTCACCCAGCCCACCAGATCTCTAAAAGCCTCATCTAAAGGCACCACCCCCGAGTGTAACATGTGGGAGGAAGAATTTCACTGCCACCAGGTGGACACGAGAGGACCCAAACAAACATATATGTAACCACATCGAGGTAGTTCTCTTTTCATTTAAAGGTGAATACACAGAAAAATAAAAAAACCTTAGCAACTCTGAAAGTACGCAGAGTCATGAAATAAAGAGGTAGATATGAAAGAAAGAGGTAGAAGAAAGCACATTTAGGGAAAAGATTTACTATTAGAAAAACTTAGCATTTACTATCTTCCTTAACAAAAGTAATACAAACCACTGACTTAAAGAAATAAAATATAAATAAATAAAATATGAAAGGATTAAACATAAGAATATGTTTTTTAAAAAGCCAACAGAGTTAATGAAATGATATCATAAATATTATAGCAGAATTTAAATCAATCTTTAAAAGAGCAGAATCAAGAATGCAGAATATTAAATCACGTGGAGGACAAACACAAAAACCTCACACCAGAAGCACAGGAAAGAAGATGACAAGGATAGAAAAATATTGAAAGGGAAAATTATCTGTATGGAAGACAAAAGTGACCCAATGCATGGATGATTGCTATTCTTTCACCAAAGACCAGAACAAGTGAATTAGAAGTAACATTATAAAAATAATGTTAAAGAAGAAAATTTCCAGAAACTGAATTAAGACTACCTTGACCAATAGAGTTGGATAGTAAGTGATTTCCTAGACCAAGTCATAAAAATGCCATGAGTTTCTGTTGTGTCCTTTTGGGGGACACTCTCAGAACCCAGCCATCACGCTGTGAGAAAGACAGGCGGCCACGTGGAGAGGCCACACGTGACAGTTCTGGTTGAGCTGTACCTAACATCCCTGCCAGCAGCCTGCATGGAGCACATGTGAGTGAGCACATGTCCCAGCCCCCAGCGACTGAGTCACCTCCAGCCTTCAGGTGTCCTCCAGTGACACTGTGTGAAGCAAGATGAGCTGGCCCTGCCAAGCCCGGGTCAAATTGCAAGTTCATGAACAAACTAAATGATTATTGTTATTTTAAGCCACTATGTTTGGAGGTTTTATTACACAACAATAGATAACTTAAATATCAACAAAAAAGCTTCCCAACTAAAAGGACGTAACTAAAAAATAAAAGGACGTAAAACATATTCTGAAGCCGTGGGCTCCTGTGGGGTGATTTGCTGCTGCTGCCTGGGAGCTGAGATGTGAGTAATGGGCAGGGCGGGGGGTAGGGGGAGACAGAGGACTCAGATTTATATTCTTCCCCCACAGAATCGTGGCGGAGGCAACCCTGAGAACACTAAATCCCCAGAGCATCCTTCCAAAACGCCCACTGTGGTTATCTAAGAGACTCCCTGGCAATCACCTAGGGGCTGAAATATCTTTTGGACAAGTTTTCTATACAAGCACACATGTATACACACGCACACACACAATAACACTGGTTATTTATGTGATGAACAGGTCATCTTTTAATGTTTATAATTCAACTTGGAAAGTTCTTTTCCAGTGGATCCAGGAGCTGCTTAGATGGGATAAACAACGAGCGTTATCCTGTAATATTTTTAGATCAGCTCAGGTCTGTGGCAAACCATAATTCCGGAAGGTGTTGGGGGAGGAGAAAGTCAATGCCTAACACTTGGGGACATGAATTCTCTTGGTGACTGATGTCCTACTCCTTGGGGTTCTGAAAGTCCTGCTTCAGTTGTTTCCTATGGATGGCTGACTCCCCCCATGCCTGGGGCCACCTCTACCAGCAGAACTTGGAGAGCCTCCTGGGAGCCGGTAAGAAACAGTTCTAGGTGGCTCTGCCACTGGCCCCCTAAGGGCTGACTCATCCCTAACACACTCCCACTGGGAAATTGAGAATGTCTATTCAAGATGCACAGCACTGGCCATGTGACAGAACCAGGGGGATGGAGAAGGTATGGGGGGATAAAAGGAAACCACTGAACTTTTTAAAAATAAAGGGCTTAATACACAGTGACCAAGTATACTAAATTTAATCCTACCTACTGAGTAGCTGAGCTGGGCCCACTAAAAACAGAGGTGTCCCTTCATCTGACAATAAACTAAAATAGAATTCAAAAGTGAGGCAGAAGAGACATAAGGACCAGCCCAGTGTGGCTTCCCAAGCAAAGCAGGATGGGGTGGAGGAAACCCTCTCCTGCCTTTCTGATTTCACAGCCAGGATTGTGTCTCCAGGGCCCGGCCTCTCTCTGGGCAAACGCCAGTGCTGTGTCTGCTCCCTGTGGCTCCGACATTCCCCTTCATCTGTCCGGTGGGGACAGCCCTTCTTGTCCCTCCCTGGCTCACTGTGAAGACAAACGCAGAGGTCCATTTCAGTGTTTTATAACAAAATCTATGAGGAAACTGACAAAGGGCCTCAAAACTAGGCAACATGGGGAAGGAACAGAGGTCTGACATCTTGGCGGTGGGAAGGGTTGGCCGAGGCCCTGTTGTGGCTCCCAGTGGAACAAGCACAGGGAAGAGAACTTCCTCTGACTGCCCTGACTGCCTTCTCTTCCCTGAGTCAGGCTGGACTTTTAGGATCCTTCTTCTGAAGTCTTCATTGTGGTCTTTATCACCATGAAATGTACCACCTTTTCAAAAAAAAAAAAAAACTATATAAAAAGTTATATTCTTAAAAAATATTCCCATAGGGAACAATTGTTCCCCTAATCCATCTGCCTTTTGATACATGACAGATTGGCATAATACGGAAAACCCAAGGACTAAAAGTCCATACAATCCAGAATTTATCAGGCTTGAGGATTTTCCTGCCCTTTCTTGATTTTATTTCCTTTCCTTTTAGTCTTCTCTCTCTCTCTCTCTCTCTCTCTCTCTCTCTCTCTCTCTCATGTGTGTGTGTGTATGTGTGTGTTTCCTATCTCATCTAGAAAATTATCTTTTTCTTCCCAAAGATATCAACATGGTTGATATCTTTTTAATTTTTTGAGCCTCTACTCAGTATATAACTTTTAGTCTCTCATGCCCTGGTATTTCCCCACCCAGATTCCTGCCAGCCACCTGGACAGGTCTATGTTTCCTGCATAACAAAGACTGCACTTCCCACCACAAGGCTGTGTGGGCCCCTGCCCCTTCATGGTGCCATTACAGGGAGCCTGCATTTGTGCTCATGTGATCTCAGGAGGGTCTCAGGATTGGCAAAGGATTCTGAATTAGCCAAGAACATTCACATCTCTGAAAACTGATAAAAATATGGAACATCAGAAAAATGATAAATCATTTTAAGATTAGCTATGATTTTAGAGACTTTGTGTCCAATGAGCAGAATTGTCTGTCTGGTGTAGAAAAAGGGAATGGTAATAGCTAACATTTAATAACCCTTCTATATGCCAGGCACTGTTCTAAGCATTTTACCTACATTGACTCATTTAATCCTGATACCAACTCTATAGGGTGTTCTTATCTCCACTTACAAAAGAGGAAACTGGAGCCCAAAGAGATTGGGCAATTTACACATAAGTCTCCCAGCAGTAAATGATAGAACCAGGATTAAAATTTGGGCAGTGTAGCCCCAGAATTTAGATTCTTAACCATTATGCCCATAAGACCTGGGGGAAAGGGTCTGGGAAAAACCCAACAGATTGCCTTTCGTAGTAGAAAGAGCAATGGAAATAGAATCAGAAATTAGCAGTAGGCACAGAATAGCTGTGTGATGTGAAACAAAGCATTTTAACTCTCTTCATATCGAGTTTTTCTTTACTCTATAAAATAAGAAGAACTAAACAAACTCACAGGATAAATGTGAGGATTAAATATGAGCATACTGGTAAAAGAGAAAGGTATATTAGTTAGAAATTATACTCCATTGCTTAATAATGGAGGCTAGTAATATGAGATGCACCAACAAGATGGAAATTTGTTTAGCTCACATATTTTGTGTGTGTGTGTGTGTTAAATTATTTTATTTTATTTTATTTTTTCGGCATATTATGGGGGTACAGATTTTAAGGTTTCAATAAATGCCCTTTCCCCCCTCCCCCCACAAGTCTGATTCTCCAGCATGACCATCCCTCAGATGGTGCACATGTCACTCATTATGTATGTATATACCCGTCCCCCTCTCCCCTCCCCCCTCCCCAATACCCTGTTACTGTAGTACCCATGTGTCCACTTAGGTGCTACTCAGCTAATACCGGCAGCAGTCCTAGGCTGCTAGTATTATTATGGGTCCAGATACCTTTTATCCTCTACAATTCTTAGTACATGTCCTCTTACATTTTCCATACTCAAGGTTGCCTTATGACCCAAATGGCTGCTGCAACTTCAGCCATCATGTCTACTTTCCAGGGAAAGTAGAGGGAAGGCATTAAGGAATAGAAAAAGTCTGCATTACCTGTCTTCCCTTTTAAGTCACTTTCCCAGAATTGCCATCCAAAAACTTCATACATTTCATTGGTTAGAATTAAGTCACATGATAGTATCTAGCAGCAAAGGAAGCTGGGTATATGGCCTCATTCCTGAGCACAGTACCATCTGAATGAAATCAGCGTACTGGTACTAAATAAACAGGAGACATGGAAATCGGTTAGGCAACCAGCAGTCTGTGGCCATAGCAGGGAACTAAATTTTATTGAGCATCAACTCCCTGCCAGACACCTCACATAAATTTTCTCATTTGATCCTCATAATATCCCGGAAAGATTTAAAAGTTATCATTACATTTATAGATAAGGAAATGAGATCAAAAAGAATAAGCAACACAGCTGCTCATATGGGGAAACAGATTTAAACCAGATCTAACTTCAAAACTTGAACTCTATCCACATCATTCAGCCTCCAAAGGTTTCTCTAAGGAAAAATATTTTGTAAAAGTTCAAACATCGTGTATATGTTTAAGACTTCTGTTGCATTAATATTTAAAATTATGTCTCATCTACTTCCCTATAGAAAGTGAGGGACTAAGTTCAATTATTTTGTAAAAACTGCAGAAATAAAACTGCGTATCATTTCAGTTGGTGGAGGAGGAACAGCCACTGAGCGTATATACGTGTGTGTCCCGGTTACTGATGCGTCCATGCTTTGAATACATTTCCTGGCCTCTCTCTCCGACAGTCAGGACAACCAGGCAGCAAAGGTCATTCTTCAGGAAGCAGACCATCACTCTGAGTCATATCTATCCTCGAGTTCCAGCTCCCTTTCCTGTAGCCACAGAGTGTTTATGCTAGAAAGAAAAGATGATCTTTATGTTTTCTCTCCTCTGAATTCATTTTGAAAGGAGGTATGGCAGAGAACACAGGGGACTCATCCAAATCCTATGGCTACATTTGCATCCTGGGTCCATTCCAGAAACCCAAGTGTTGGGAGATTGAGGAGGTGCAAAGCAAGGAAGGAAACAGACATGTCTGGTCCTCTGTAAACAGGCTTTTCAGCACCATGTTCAATCTCCTCCCTGCAATCCACTCCCCTGCCCTAAGTAGAAGACAGTCCTTATTTGCACAAACTAGGCATAAAATTGCTGGCTTTGCACTTTCTTTCTACAGCGTGACCCTCAGGACATACAGACTTTGCAGGGCCCTCTGTACAGCAGACACAGAGGCTGAGCATGCAGGCATCTGGCACATCATGACGTCTACAGCCTTTCAAGTGTCCAGAATACTTGCTCTCCCGCCCCTGTCAGCAACATTTTCTTTGGAAGGCCAAGTCATTTATCCCACTTCCAAGATACCACATATGACCTATGAGTATTCTTTCCTGAGAGCAGATTTTGATGGGAAAGAGAAAATGAGGACAACATGAGGATGGAAAAAGACAGCCTGGTGGCTTGAAGATGAACTTTCTTACCTTAACAAGTTTTTCTTACGGATTAACCTAAATAAGAGTTTTTCACACACTTCACACAGCTCCTCTAAAGGAACAAAAATTTTGATGGCTTAAGAAAGAGGCAGAAAAAGGAGGGGGGAGATTTTCAAAGTACAGAACACATGAGGGTGGCGGAGGTAAAGGAAGCAAATGAGACGAGAGAAATGGCAACTGACAGCAGAAAAGAAGAAACTTCTGGAAGGCAAGAGAATTGAAAGGATGCCTAAGGTGTCTCCATCTGCCTGCTGCACAGCAGCTCCTAGACCAGGCGCTGAATCACAGGGCACATCTGGTGTGTGCCACCTAAGCCCAAGAGGCAGCTGTTTGAAGGCAGAGTGAACAGAACTTGAATGTGGCACACAAGGCCCCCCTGGTGCTGACCAGAGTTAGTGCTGGGACAAGAAATCAATGGGTCAGGTCCAGAGACCCATTCACCCACACTATACCATTGCAGTAGAAATGCTATAAACATCTTGAGAAGTCAAAATTTAAATCCAGCCTTCCAGTTCATTGCTAAAATGTATTTGTCATGATGAAAAGATAGAACATATTTTATTTGACATCTTGCAGCCAGACTTACAACTTTCAAGAATTGGACACAGGCTATATGGGCTTCCATTTGTACTCATACCCTGGGCCCAAGTTTAAGCGTGGGCCTACTGGGCTTCACTAAAATCTCTTCACTCAAGTAGGAGAACACTAGAGTCAAAGGCAGGATGGGAGTAGGGGGCTGTCTAGGTTCCATCACCAGCAATCTGTGTGCCCTGGGACCAGCCATGTGAACTTTCTTAAAGCTATGGGACTAGAAATCCCATTAAGTTTGAACACTCAGTGAATGAGGAAATATAGGTCTTGATTCACCAACAGAGAGAATGGAGCAGGCAAGGGTTTGGCCAACATTAAGTTACCACCTAAATTAATCCAGAAAGAATTTCAATATCCTGCTTTTGTGCTGTATGTTTTCCACTGAAAGAACTATTTTGAACAGAGGCCTGAATAATAAGAAGGAAATGCTCCACAGACCCATAACCAGGGAAATTCTTGCACTCCGGGCCCCACATGATCACATTTTTCTGTGATTAGTACAAGGTTTCTCAGATAGGTGTTGTTTGCATTATAGAAATGGTTCCAAAATCAATAAGAAGTGTTATACCTTATCTCTCTCCAGAAGGAAAAAACAATAAAGCATGGTGTAAACCATGGCTGGCAGGCTGAGAAATGCATACATGCATGTCTACTACAAAACGACCACAGCCTGGAGGCAGCATTTATCTAACCTTACTTTAGAAGCCAGTTCTTCCAGAGGAATCATCCCAAAGAAACTGCATTACAGAAAAGTAAGACTAAGAAATAGTTTTGTTTCCCTTGCCACCTGCTTCCACCCCAAATAGGAAATGACATCAGGAAGCTAAGACCCCATTAAAATTTGAGGGAGTTTATGGTTTCCATAAGAGAAAAAACTTGATTCTATTTGAGTTATAAATCTCTCGCTTTTCAACTGGATGAAGTTGCATAGAACAAAATACGTCAGGGAAGCAGCAGCCTAGAGTGTAGACATAAGTCATATCAAATGAGAATAAAGGATAACCAGTCAGGTGGCAACAACATGTAGGTTGATGTAGCAGTCAGTAGAAATCAAAGAAAGATAACTCATTGCAATAGGAGTGGTCTAAACTATGATGATGGCATTGGGAACAGAAGGATGGGATGTGGGTGTGAGAGGAATAGATTTAATGTTGTATTTGGGGAAGAAACTCAAAATATTATAAAACATTGACCTTGAGTGAGCAGACGAATGATGCCACCAACAGAAATGGATGAGCCTGAGAAGAATCAGGAGGAATTCAAGTTTAGACATAAATTTAAGATGCAATGGCCAGGCGCAGTGGCTCACACCTGTAATCCTAGCACTCCGGGAGGCTGAGGTGGGTGGATCATTTGAGCTCAGGAGTTCAAGACCAGCCTGAGCAAGAGCAAGACTCTATCTCTACTAAAAATAGAAAGAAATTAATTAGCCAACTAAAAATATATAGAAAAATTAGCCAGGCATGGTGGTGCATGCCTGTAGTCCCAGCTACTTGGGAGGCTGAGGCAAAAGGATTGCTTAAGCCCAGGAGTTTGAGGTTGCTGTTAGCTAGACTGATGCCACGGCACTCTAGCCTGGGCAAGAGAGTGAGGCTCTGTCCAAAAAAAAAAAAAAAAAAAATGCCTTGCAGTGGAGCAGTCAAGTAGGCATCTGAAAATTCAAGGGTGAAGCCAAGAAAAGAGCACATAGTTTGGATTGGGAGTCATTCAAAATTGAGGTTGGAGACAAAGCCACAAAAGCAACTGTATAATAAGAGGGAAAGGTGAGTAGAGCTTAAGGACCCTGACTTGTATGGAGAGGAAGAAGAAAAGGGAGCCAGAGAAGACAAAAGAGGAAATGGTATCTGGAGAGCTAGAAAGAGAACCAAAACAGGAGAGTTAAGGAGAAGAGAATTTCAAGAAGAGTGCAGCCAAGTTTAGGTTAAAGGAGAAAGAAATCCGAGAAAACATGGGGATCTTAGTAACCTTTAGAGAGGACAATTTAGAGGGAAGATCAGGGCTAATGCCAGGTTGACAAGATGAGGATAAGAGCAGAGGCATTAGAAATAGCAAGTGCACATTACTCTTTGGAGAAGTTTGGCATAAAAGGGATGTTAGCAGAGGGATCCACAGCAGGAGATACATAGCAGATTTTATGGAGAAGGGAAAGCCAACCAAGTATTAAGCATACACCAGAGGAGGCATTCTCATTCTTACCCCAGGAATGCCAGAATGAGTGGGTTATCCCACAGCCACTGGGCAAGTGCCAAATGACCCCAGAGATGGTCTAGTCCACTTGCCTGCTATCAGTGCTGATTAGACTTGAGCGTCTAGAATGTGCCTGGATTTTCTCAGAGAAAGGAGCAATAGAAACACAAGACATTGAGATAAGCAATACATGCATATGAAACAAAAGTTGGCCAAGTGAGTCCAAAGGTAAAGGTTGATCTTAATGGGAAATGACTCAAATGTCCCCATGGACCTATTGAAATAAGGTTTTCACAGACTTGAGTACAATAGGCTATCAACATAAGTTTGAGACACAGGAAAACGAATTATGACCACAGCTCTGCCATTCCCTTTGGGTGACCCAAGACAAGCTCCTCAAATTCTGAGTTTTTTGTTGTTTGGGGGGGAGGGTTAGTTTTTTGGTTTTGTTTTTGTTTTTTTTAGTGAGTTTTCATTTTCTTAACTGATAAAAGAAATATCTCCCTGACCTATCACACTGGGTATTGGGAGATTAAGATACTTTATAAATTACAGAGGTCTCTACAAATGTATATTTTGCTTCCTTCCGGGTACCACTGAGACAAAAAACATTATATTCTTAATGGTCTCATAAGCTTGAAACATAAGTTTTAAACCCTCAGTATCATGAAAAAGTTGCATCAAACTTGCACTGAAGTCTACTTTCTGAAACCTTGGGGTAGGGGAGGGAATATAGAAGCAAGCTGGTGGCTCCTGTTCTCTCTACTCTTCAGACTGGCAATGCAGTTTTAGATTAAACATTTTTCTAAGTACTTCTCTCAAAGTCTCAGCAAAAGTAAAGCACATAAGGGTTCTTCCCACTGATCATGGGACTTTAAAATTCTCAAAGTTTTGTTTCAAACAGTTTGACAAAAGGATTTTTCATCTCATATGTTATGTGGGTAGCAAATTAACTAACGGACTAATTCAATCAAGCTGTTGTATTTTATGAGTTCATTTAAATTTCCTGACTGAATTATAGCTTCTGAATTCAGTTTTTTCCCATTTAAATTTCAGTGTTATAATACATTTCCATAGGAAAAAAATCTGGTCTTTTTATGGGGTATTTGGTATCTAAAAATAGAAAAATTAATAATTTTGTTAAGTTCAAAGAATTGGCAGTGTTTGTTCCTACAAAAGGAGAAAGAGAAATTAGACAGGGTTCAGGTCTGACTAAATACCTAGATGTAAATACTAAAATCATTGATTCTAAAAATTTAAAGAATAATTAAGATTGAAAAAAAATAAAGATTTTTTTCTTTAAATATAAGAAGGGCCTTATTCAAAATGGAATCCCAGGGATATACTGGTTTTGCTAAGGACCAAATACATGGCTCAGCATTTTGCCAGTGTCAAGAATATGGTAGGTTTTCAATGAATATATGTCAAATAAGAACTTTTTTTTTAAAACGGACCTAAATTACACCAGAAGGAGCTGAAGTTATATATGAAGGATAATTCTCTCAGTGGAACAGCATAGCTCCTACAAGGGGAAGTGAATTTTCCAGACATGGTGTCCAAGCACCTCATAGGCAAGCTAAATAGGCTGCCTACAGCTGAAGGCTGTAGTCTTCAGTTTTTAAAATGGTTTATTTGCAATAGCCCTTCAATTTCAGATACTAGAAATTGGAATACAGAATCCCAGACAGGTTGTCTAGAGATATTTCATCTTTAGGCAGAACTGAAACCCTGGAAAGGTACAGAAATTGGGCCAGAAGGATATTCTTCTTCCCACAGAGAATTCGTTGGTTCATAAACCTACCTATTTAGCTGACTTGGAATGCTTTGAACAAATAGAAAATACAGTGCCTTCAAAATTCAAACTTTAATAACATCATCAGGCTTAGTAGAAGACTCTATTCGCTTCACTAGAAAGAGAAAGGGTTATAAATTTTCTGTATTTAACTTTGTCTATGACATACCTCAGCTAGCTCTCAGATGCATTTATTGGATATCTATTATGTGTTAATTGCTTTCATATTATCCTCACAGTAACCCTGCAGAATTCAGAAATGCAGGTCATTTACTCCAGAACATTTAAGTATTAACTGGCAGAATCTGGATTTATATCCAAATATGCCTGGCTCAAGGTTTATTTTAAGCATCTCTTTATTAGTATGGCTATTTCTGCATTACAAAAAAATCATAAGGTAGTTTGCTGTCACCTCCTCCTGCTCCCTCCGTGTGAAAAGAGAACACTGCACGCCAAGGGATTCCCTGGGTCCGTGAGCAACGGAGGCAGCCCTCTGTGAGCTGGCCTGTGACCCCAGTGACCCATACGGCAAAGCCCCCTATGTCATAGACACAAAGAAGGAAGGCCTCCTCCCTTGATCAAAGTGTGGTTCTAAGGGTCCCTGCCTCCTTACCTGCTCATTTTCTCCCCCAAACTTTGTTTATCTCCAGCCACAAGAAAAGCTAATGTTTCCATTGGGACCTTACTAGAATGACCTCACAATTGTGTCTGCTGAGTCTGGCTCCATTTACTGCCTAATATTCCACCTTTGTCCATATGCCCAGAGGCCTCGGCAAGAGGAGGTTTTTACAAGTCTAATAAATAATTATATGCAATATTTATTGCAGTCCATTCCTATTACATCAGTTCCCATTAAAACCAACAGAATAGAAATGCTGGTTCTTTCCCCAGAGCACTGCATCACATGCTATAATGTAATTCCTTATTAGGCAAAATAGGCAAATGGATTTGGGCTTTTTTAAAGCCCCTTCCCCCCACACACACACTCAAAGAATGCCTTTCTGATGTAAAAACTCTTTGAAGATTTCTTTACTACTTGCTAGTTATGAGCGCCTCTCCTGTTGTAGGTTTGAGCCAAGGCTAATAATGCTGAAATAGCAAAGCAAAATACCTTCCAGTGAAGTACATCATCTTTCCAGTCGCAGTTGGGAAGCTCACATGGGAACATTTGCCTTGGAGATCTTTCTGTCTGATTTCACAAGGTGAAGCTTCTCATTTGCCCCTGGATCAGCTTCTGTCTTCAAAGTAATCTCTATTCAGTTCAAAATATACTTGCTGTATGCCTTCTGTTGTCCATTTTTATGACAGAAGTTGCTTAAGAAAATGTGAAAACAAATCATTGGCTAATAAATGTCTTATATTGTGCTTTCTGGTTTATAGATCATTTTCACAAACATTACCTTATTTAATTTCTGTATTATCCTGCAAAAAAAAATCAGTGAGGTAAACATTATAATGATTTTCCAGATAAGGAAACTGAGGCTTAAAGAATTCCAATTCTGTGCCCAAGATCACATGCCTCCATGAAGGGTCAAATCCAGTTATTGATAGAAACTTCCAGCTTTCCCTCATATGTCCTCTCCCTTTCTTCTTTTAGCAACAGAACCCTCAACTTTTAGCTGGGCATATGACCACCCAGCAGAAAAGACTACATTTCCCAGATACCCCACGTAGCTAAGTGTGACCACACCACTGAGTTTTACCCCTTTCTCCTTATCGCTAGATGTGGCCATTGACAGGTGCAGGAACAGCCATCTCAGATGACAAGGTGACCACAGACATCTTGCATAGCAGAGCAACAAGGAGCTTGGGTACCTGCAGACTTTATGGCATAAAGCGACCATACCACCTGGACTGCCCATATCCTGACATTAATATGAGAAAAAAATACAAGAGAGAGATGAAACAGAAAACCCACACCTTGTTTAGACTACTATTATTTTGATTTTACTATTACTAGCAATTGAACCTAAAGTTAGCTGATATGTTAAGTCTTAACTGATAAGTAGTTTGACTCCTTCCCTACCACATGATGAAGATGAATGACTGGAGAAAGAAATAATCAGACTAGACTGGATGGATTTTTTTTCAAATGCCCTAGAACAACAGTTGAGATGGGGAAACTAGGAGACTTCTGTAGGGCTTGGCATTGCCATTTGATCAATTAATTTATACATAAACTCATTTTTCTATCTTAGTATTCTTGGGTGGAGATGCAACTATATTAACATCAACTAAACTTTCCAACCTCTTAAATATCAACCTTTGCCAAGTAGCAATGCCAGTAGAGAGAAATCATGGAGGTGAGAGGCTGTGCCTTGGAGGTTGTGCCATCTCCCAAACACCAGAAGCCTACATCTGATACCAAATGATCTGAGACTCGAGACTGCCTCTGAGACCAAGACACAGGGTGTGGTCCTCCCGTGCATTGGTGCAGCCTGCGAAGCGATCCCATTGTTGTCTATCCGCAGTCTGGGCTGGGCGTCTGCCTGCCAAATCCCAGCAGGCACTGATGGACATCGGCTGAGCAAGACCACCCCAACAGGCCTGAGCTGGAGAACATGCCCCAAAAAGCCAAATCCCAAGACACAGCCCACTCTGAGACTAAGCCTCTGCACCAAAGAGCTGTGGGAAAGTTGGCGAAGAACTGAGAACTCCAGATGGGAAGCCCAAGAAGGGCGCAGACACTTCTCCACACTTGTCAAAACCCTCCAAACCACAGTCCATGGTAGCCACATAGCCAGCTGCAAACTTTAACCACGAAACCCAGGCTTCTGAAGGAGCCTGCTTAGACAGAGCTGCAAACCCTTGTCACTACCCAGTCCCTTGGTCCTTCACTGCTCAGATGGGGGAGGGCTTAGAGAGGGTGAAGGACTTGCGTGCAGTCATACAGATTGTTAGAGGCAGTGCTGGGACGGACAGCCAAGGCTCAGCCCCATGCCCCCACCATCCCCTCCTCCCCAACCCCCAATCCCTCAGCGTCAGAGTAGTAAAGGTTTGATGAGATCACGTGAACTCACTCCTCAGTGTCTCCATCCCATGCAGCTCGAATGAGCAAAAGGTGAGGGGACAACCATCACCTTGCATGGAGCACGGCTCCCTGTGCCGGGCAGAGCTCGCCCCATCCAGCCCCCGTCTGGGAATTTAGTCAACATTCTCCCAGCCATTCTGATTCCTTGGGTGTGCTAAAGGCACTTTCTGCACGTTCCCAAAAGACTTTGTGCCTGCCACTGTCTTAACTTTTATTATGTTGTGTTAAGATGATGTATTTGTTGAAGTGTCTTGCTCATTAAAATTTAAACTCTGTGAGAGCTAGCCCCTCTGATCCTATAGATCTGTACTGCCTAAGTGTTTTACACATATCATATCTAATTTAATCCTCAAAACAGCCCTATTGTCCCAATTCTACAAATGAGGAGACTGAGGCACGCAGAAGCAACAGAACTTAACTAAGCTACACAGCTAATTACACCAGCAGCAGAGATGGGGTTTAAACCCAGGCAGTGGGACTCCCAAGAGCTCCTAGCTACTCTGCTGTACTGTTTCTTCTACATCAGATTAAGCATTTCATCCCTATATTTCAGTTAAATGCCCTTGGACTTTTTGGAGAGACTATTTATAAATGGAAAAAAAGAGTTGCTTTGTCATATCATTTCCAGACCTAACATTCAAGGCTGCCACAGAGGATCATTCACTGTGTTCAAGTGACTTCCAGGTGCTGTTCTCTGTATCTCTTGCTTCAGGAATTTTTTCCAGACGTTGGCTCTGCCCACGTGCAGCAGGCCAGAGTGACAGGGAGTTAACACCTTCTGGGAACAGCCCTCAACCAACGACTCTAGGGTGCTGGAGTATAAACGTCCCAGCTCCCTCGCCCCTCAGATGGTACACCTCAAAGCATGGGTCTGTTTCCACAGTTCCCCACAGGTGCAAGCTCGAGGTGCCGCTGTGGTAGCTGGCTTGGCAGTGTGCCTGTGTTAGCTGCCGTCCCTCCCTGTGTCATTCCCTACTTCCTTAGCAGTGTTCTCTATATTTCCCAAATAGGCCATTTATATTTTAGTCTCAAAGTCTACTTCTGGGAGAGCCTGGCTGCTGTGCTATACAATCCTAGAAGGCCCAAATCCCACTGCAGTCTGTGTGAATGGCACTCCCTGGAATTGTGCCATGCCTAACCCATGTGGCTAGTGTGGCCAAGCAGAAGGAAGCTTCTGTCAGTTGACTCTCCTACCTTAGTTAGCTATCTGCCAAGCAGATTATCAAAAATCTGTCATGTACACAGCAATGGTGACCATGAGGCTGTTGCTTAATTTCACCCCTAACCCTGACAGGTCTATCTCCCAACAATCTATAAATCTGATCAGAATGTGATTGCCATTGTACCTTCAGGGGCTGGTCATACAACAAATGCTAGGAGAACAAAGGAAAGGAAGATGAGGAAACCCTGTAAACAATGCAGAATGGTAAAAGAAGTCATGGAGCAGGGCAAGGGGGGCAGAATTACAGAATAACTGGAAGTGGGACAGTTCAACCTAAAACAGAAATTCAACAGGAAAGCAAATGGTTAAGAAGCAACCTATACTCTAAACTTATACTTCTAAAACCCTCTGTCCTCAATATCTTGAATAGCAATTACCCAGATACAAAGATACTCAAAGTATTGCCTGACAAAGTATAAAACATAGACAAATTCAATTCAAGAGAGTGAAAACTGTATATGTAAACCACAACCCCTCTTTAATATGTACATTTATTTTTTTAAGTCTTGTCATTATCAAAATGTTCATTCAGAGAGAAAACAATTTTCTTGATAAGTTTTAGTTTATGCCCTTATTACAAAAGAGAAATAGGCTCCCACTTTACAGACTTTTATGAGGAATAACTAATGAAAATATAGGCTGGCTACACAGCCCTCACGGGGAATTTGAAGCATGGTTTGGACCATTTCAGCTATCAGTTTCAGCTTTCTAGTTTCAGAGAACACATTTCTCAGCTTACATCACATCACCCATGTACGCTCAGTAGACATCAATTAATCACTAAGGCGTGTGGGCCGGGATAGCATTAGACAGCTTTTTAGCTTCACGTGTGCAAAAGTCTTTCTAAGTATCCTTGGGTAAAGGGTTAACAAAATCATTTTTATTTCTACTTAAGAATTTGACCTTCAGTTAACTTTCTCCCTTGTCCCCTAGCTAACCTGATAAAAATGGTATCAACTCTGTTACCTGGCCACATTACTGATGATAATAATGACTCCTGCTTGGCAATCTGCATCTGGACTAGGCAGACCATAAATGAACCATAAACACCTAATGGGAGTTGCTACAAGATATTGCGGGGCATGAGGCTTCTAAATCAGCCCTGTTTCTATACCACCAGATGTGAGCTTAATTCCTTGCACGTGGATGAGAGCCAAAGAGAGTCACTCCTGAACAGTCGGGTAGACAATGGTAAAGACTGCTGCAAATCCCAGCCACAGCAAGGGGAAACTTGACACTGCCCGCTGGCACTCTGTGGCTCCTCCCCTGCAGCATTCTGAGTAGATGGGGGCCAAGAGGCGGTCAGCATGTGTGTCTAAATATGTAACTGAGCCTAAGAAGAAGGTGCCCTCGTGGGCACTGTAGTATCCATGCACAAAATCATCATCTAACTTGCAAAATACTACTTCTTATAAAAGCCAACATTTAGGAAAGGTGAAATAACCAGACTTTCTCCTATACTTGTCCCTTCACCACAGCACCATGCTAAAAAAAAATACCACTAGTCATTATTAATTATGAATCATTTTTTACACTAAGGTCTTTCCTTTCTGTGCAATCTACCCACACAACCGATCTCATCAGTCACAAATGCTTTTCACACCATTTGTTCATCTGGTCCCCATGAAATTCAACCACAGTTGGCTTTCTTTCTAGCCAGTGTTCCTTTTGTTGTTTTCTCACGCTTTATTTCTAATTCTTCCTCTGCTCCCTCATCAAAATCGCGATCTTCACCACTGTGTTCCTAGCTATCTGGTTCCCTTCCCACTCGATTTCATTCTAACTTATCTCAACTCTCCCTTTGTCTCCGGGAGAATACTTTTCTGTACTGCCAAGCATATGCTGCGTTTTAGAAATCTTTCCTTAGCAAAATTCAAGTCTTTGTTGAAGCCTCTGCATCACTGCACAAATCTTCCTGGCCTTGGCTACCCAAACCCCCTCAAAAATGTGTAAATATTAGGAAAATAAACCTATAAATATGACAAAGATGTCAAATGGCTGGTTTTGTCATAGACTAGTGCTTAGCATTAAAAATCTTTCTTATGAGTATCTTTTATTTTCTCCTATTCTCTTAAAATAATTTTGCACAAGGACCTACAAGAATACAGAAAAAGAAAACCAAACTTAGTTCCGAAGGGCTCGCAACAGTTAAATCAACAGTGGTTTTGGAACACTATTTAGTTCTTTCTACTATAGCTGGGAAAAGAGTGCTCCTGCGGGTTTTCACAGCTCCCCTACAGACACAGGACTATGACTTCAAGCTCTCAAAATATCTGGAGGGAGAGCTGTGCACACACTGGAGACTTCACCGAGAAATGTGGGCTTGGGAGAGAATAATGATTCCCTTACAAGAATGGGACTGGACATCTGGAAACTGGCAGTTTTCTTTCTAAGAAAAAGAGAAATATGTGAAACTCTATAGATATTACTGAGAATAAATTAAAATTAAGAATTTATATCAAATATTACATATAATATTATACTTTGATAAGTATATCTGGTGATTGTTCTAAATCATATTATTGTAAAAGTTCAGGGGTTTTAGACAATGTAGATAAGTTCTACATAGAATAAGAGGCTAGAATTCCTTTTTTATGTAGTATCCCATTCCCACATGCCTTAAAACTTGGATCTTGGAAGCCACAATGGGTGGCTTCTAGAATTTATCTAGACAATGTAGATAAATTCTACATAGAATAAGAGGCTAGAATTCCTTTTTTATGTAGTATCCCATTCCCACATGCCTTAAAACTTGGATCTTGGAAGCCACAATGCTCTACCACCCCTTTGTTGGTGCTATAGACCATTGCAAGTGAAGCTACATAAAGGAAAATGTTAACTGCTAAAGCACAGAGGTGGCTGGGAGCTTCACAGCTTTGGAGTAGTAGCTATAGTTTGGGGGTTTTTTTGTTTGTTTGTTTGCTCTGTTTGACAACATTTAGAAAAAGTTTGAAAAGTGAAAAAGTAGACAAAAGAAGAAGACTGTTCAAAACAAAGATCTCTAGTTCCAAGTCCTTTCTATTCATATACAAACTAGGTGTTCACTCACTAGTCTTTGTATTTTTGTCTTGTGGACTTGAATTAAAATGTGTCATTCTTGCACTCAAATGTTTATAGCAGCACAATTCACAATGGCAAAAATGTAGAAACAACTGAAGTGCCCATCAATATATGAGTGGATTAATAAAATGTGGTATATGTATACCATGGAGTACTATTCAGGTGTAAGAAACAATGGTATATGTATACCATGGAGTACTGTTCAGGTATAAGAAACAATGGTGATATAGCACCTCTTGTATTTTCCTGGATAGAGCTGGAACCCATTCTATTAATGAAGTATCCTAAGAATGGAAAAATAAGCACCACGTGTACTCACCAGCAAATTGGTATTAACTGATCAACACCTAAGTGGACATATAGGAATAACATCTATCGGGTTTCAGGCAGGTGGAGGGCGGGGATGGGTATATACATACGTAATGAGTGCAATGCGCACCAACTGGGGGATGGATACGCTTAAAGCTCTGACTTGAAGGGGGGAGGAGGGGCAAGGGCAATATACATAACCTTAACATTTGTACCCCCCTAATATGCTGGGGGAAAAAAGTCTTAAATCCCAACATCAAAAAAAAATGTGTCATTCTAAGATTCCAATTACTTGGACAGAAACAAGACTTCATTAATCACCAAAGTGCAATAAAATATTGCTCTGTTCCATGAGGTCCAAATATATTGTCATCATTGCTGAACTTAGCAACAGTCTAGAGACTATGTAACCACTTATCATCAGAAACCAGTCAAAGAAACTCCTGCAAGGAATAAATCCTTCATATGGATGGCTTCAGTTCTACCTCCCCTCTCAACACCCTGACTCTCTCCACTGCAATAATTAGTTTTATTTCAGTTCCTCAAATACTGCAAGACTTCTCTCATGTCTAGGTCTTTAAGTGTGCTATTTCTACTGTCTGGAATATTCTACTCCTCACTTGACTCATTCCTCTTTCAGATCTCATATCAACATCACTTTTCTCAGGGAGACCCTTCCCAAGTCCCTCCCATGGTACATCCCTAGAAGAGCACTACCACATTGGTAATTCATCACTTAATGTGTATAGTCCTTGCTAGATTCTATATTTCACAGGAGGGGCTGTCTCTACTGTATCTACCACTGTCTCTCTGGCACATAGCATATTTCCTAGTACACAGTGATGCTCACAAAGATTTATTGAACAAATTGACAAAACACTTAGATATACATCTAAGATGCAATCTGATTTAATATCAAATTAATATGTGGCAATCCCACATGGGCTGATAGAGTCGAGAGTCACGGTGTCACAACAAGCACAAGAGCCTCCAAATCTTTACAAGTCCAAAAGTAATGAAATGCTTCACTCCTTGACATTAAAACCCAAATGTCAACTTGGAAAATTTACCATTAAATCAACCAAGAGATGAAGTTGTGAAGAAAAAAAAAAAGCAAGAAATGATCAGCTATAACTCAATTTAAGGAAAGCCCAAGAAGCTACATGTGAGGCATTTGGTTTATTCTTGGTTCCTTTCCAAGACACTGTGTAGGAGGCTTGGCATGTTGAAGTAGAGATGATAGATTAAAAGTAGGAAATGTGCATAAATCTTGGATCAAAAATAAAGGAAAGCAAGTCAAGCCTTTGAAAAAGCAATATTCAGAAGAACTACAAGGGGATTATAAGTGTTCAAAACTGACCTGGAACAGGAGTAAAATAAAGGTCCAAAATACTAGCTGCAGCTGACTGCATTGAGCAGTCACTACATGCTATTAAAAACTATGCTGCAATGAACACCCTAGCACATGTATCTTTATGCACATTTTTGAGTGTTTCTATAGAATACTTCTTTAAAATTAATTTCCTATTTAATATTATCAAATTGCCATCTAAAACTGTGCCAATCTTGCTTCATGCTCCAGCTTTATGGCTTTCTTTTATATATCTGCACAGAGAGGTAGGCCAAAAGAGTCCCCACATCCCTTATGGATTATTCTTATTTTTCAGAATTACCTTAGTGCAATTCTCATTCAGTTCAACTTCACAGTCAGGTTTTCAAGTTCCATTAATGTTTTTGTGAAGCAGGGGGAGAGTGAAGAACTGAAGTATTTGGTTCCTCAGGTTTCCACCCACTCTGTGTCAACCCTACCGCCTGCGGGCAAAGCAGCCAGCGCCCTGGAAAGGCGCGCCTCTCGGCCCGGCCCCTGCCAGGTCTGGGGAGCCCGGCAAAGGGCTCTCTGGATCCCACGTCGCCCACGGCCTCTCTGCCCCGGGCGGCGGCGGTGCCAACGGTCTCGGGGAGCAAGGTCAGCAACAGGTCTGCTCTAAGAGCTCAACTCGGAGACCTCCTGGGGCATGAGAGGTCAGGACCGACCAGCCGCCCGGAACACGGAGGGAAAGAGGCTCTGAAGCCCTGGCCTCGGCGAGGCCGGGGAGTCACGTGGCGGCGCTGTGCGCAGGCGCCTCGCGGGTCTGGAGTGGGGATTTGCCCGCGGCTACCTCAGGAGCTGCTGGCAGGACCGGAGAGAGCGTGTGGAGCGTCCAGCACTGTGCCTGAATGCGGTCAGTGAACGGTAGTTTTTAAAAAAAAAAGGCAGGGGGATTTGTTTTCACTCGTTTTCCATCAGCCCCCTTCAGGAACTTTAATGTCCTTTCCCCACCACTCCTCACCCCTGCCCATCCCCCCCACCACCGCCCCTCCACCCCCCTATGAGAGCCGAGTTCACCCTGCCAGTCACCACCCGGTGGGACCGTGTTGTAGGCCAGATGGCGGCGGAGTGCCTATCTCGGGAATTACTGGGGGCCAGAAAACCCATTCTCAGGGCCTGACCCCTCACTGTCTTAAACTGTTCTCCTCAACTTCCCCCGCCGTTCATTCGTTCATACTGAAGAACCTTGTTCCGACAAATATGTAGAGAGCACGCGCTCTGTGCCACCTACCATGAGACACGTGAGGCCCACCTCCGTCCCTGCCCTCGAGCAGCTCTGTGCTCTCCCCTCCGTTCTTTGCACAAACGTGTTTAGGTGGCCATGGTCCATGATCCACTGTCAACATGCTTCCCTCTGCTCCCCGCCACCACCCACGGCCAGGCTGCCCCGTCCCCACCCGCCATACCAGCCTCCTTCCATGTAATTACTGTGCTGTGAAACTGTACAAGGGCTCCCGCTAGCAAGCGTCAAGGACATAACCCCGGCAGTCTTGTTCTTTTAATCATATCAGCATCAAGGACATAGTACTGAACAACCGTGCCCCTAAAAATCACCGACCTTGAGAAACCTCGCTGTTTAAAATCATTTCAGGATCTGCAAAGCCAAAATAAACCGGCTTTAACCCAAGGCAGATGGAATGCTGAGTGTGTTAAAGCGAGCCTGTCTTGCTCTAGGAGTCAGTCGGCACCCTTGTCACCACTTCTGTTGATCAGAACCATCTGTGCTTTCCTAGCAACATATTTAAGTTCTGCTGAAGCACAGCTTGGGGAGACTGTGTTCCCAATGCAGGGCTCCCTTGCCTGGCAAGTTTGATATATTAAGGTTTGTTTTTCAGAACTAGGGTCTATTATCTCAGTAACAGTGCTCAATCCCAGAGTTTCCATGGCCTGCATGCCCTCAAGCACAGTGGCTAGTCGTTTGGGGTTGGTTGACCAAGAACAGAAAAATATTAAATAACTAGATGTACCAATAAGAGATTTTTCAGGTGAAGGAAGTTGAACCCAGAAAGGGGGATGGGGGAAGGTTAGTGAAGAGTCTCCACTCTCTTCACTACATGATGCAATTCTGTTTCCAGTAAATATGATCAGCAACCTCTGCCAAGCCCCCATCTCTTATTGGAGGAGAGACTCCTGAAATAATAGCCCAGACTCACACATAACTTTTCTGTCACATCCAGTCATGAAGATAGATTTATTTCAATTCTTTAAGACTCAATCCAGCTCATTTTAAAACTTCAGCCTTGTCTTTAAGTCAAAAGTATGAGGCTTTGAGTGGAGCGGAAGAGAGACATGGAGTGTTCCCATCCCCCAACTGACTCAGGATCATGGCTTCATCCTTTCATATCTCTGTGGTCAGGGAAAACCTGACACCTTTAGTGTTACGTTCAAGATCTGTGTCCTTTACCAAGGCATAAGTGCTTCTGGAGTACATATGTGTTGTTGAGGGTAAGGAGAAAAGGAGAGAAAGACTTCATGTGCATTTTATTCATATACATCAACTTTCATGTGAACATGGTTTTAAGAAAAACTCATGATTAACTGTTTGTGGATGCTGGAAAATTAACATTTCTGGATAAGAGTAATGCCACTGACAACCAATTATGGGTATTTACCAAATGCTTGTTAAGGTCACCACTAACACATCAGATGAATTCTGTTAGTAAGTCTGTTTGATTCAACAAGGAAACTGTGTCCATGTATGTGGAGTATTCAATTGCTCATATCATTATCTGCCTTTGACATTAAAAACATAAAACAAACCATGAGTCCAATCTCACATATGATGCAAGAAGATTAAGTTTATTTAGTAGGACTGAGGGTACTAATATTAACATGGCACTTTGCAAGCAGGCTGCTCAGAATCTTCACTGACAAGTAAAGAAACAACAATAAGAAGTGCCATTAGTATCAATCCAACTTAGAAGTGTCCACTCTATAAGAAATATTTTTATAACAAAATAAAAGGAAGAAAGAACAGCTAAGAAAATGTGACTTCTGCTTAATAAGCAATCCAAAACACCCTGCTCAAGGGACATATAATAATAGTCTTTTTTATTACTATGGCATTATTCATTTCTGGACTAAAAGTACACCTTGAATGATTCATTGACAATGATGAAGAATATGAGTCTAGATTTACATGGAGATGAGTAAAACAGATAGAATCTGAATAGATATAGAAACACATAATGCACACACCAGGATGTTGGGAAATTGGCCCGAGAGAGCTGGAAGACAAGTGAGGTAGCACCAGATTGATTTCTTTTGAAGAACTATGGAAAAAGAGGAGGAGCCGTGAAGGAAAAACCCCCTGCCAGGAAGGCTACATTTGGCCCCATTCTTAGTCCCCTTCATCAGCAAGTCAGATCAGTGTGGCGCTGGCTAAAAATGTCACTGCTGAATGCTGCCTTGCGTTACAGCTTCTGTTGCCATAGGAACAGTCAACCTCTATTTTCTGAAAGGTGGTTTATAATTAGATTTGGGAGTAATTGAATTGTCCCAAACTTGAATTTAGCTCACTCCTGTCTCAGATAATGCCATCCTAGATGTTATTACTAAAACTTCAGATTATCCCGGGACATAGCACCCAGGAAAAGACACTAGATCCAGATTCTCAGAATTCAATTCAGATACCTTGGTACAGGTCTATGAGGTATGACCACAAAATCATCATGCATGTGTTTGGGCATAAATGTGTGTTTCCACAAACAATCCAGAACTTGCATAAAGAAAAGCAACCCATGTCCTTTAAAGTAAAAGGCAGGTGTGTGCTTAGCCCAATGCTGCTATCATTGTTGGAAACTTTTCTGGAACTCTTCTTTTTGATAGTATCTTCAAAGCCAGTTTAAAAGCCCCACTGGGAAATCCATTTCCTAACCTTGTAGACATAGCTTGTGTAGTAAATATGTCCTTTTATGTCAGCGCCAGTGACCACTGTGATTCCAGAGTAAAAAAGAATGATTTATTCTTGTTTAAACTAGGAACAGAAGCAACAATCCATCCTTAAAAATTATGTCTACCCACACCCATTAGAGTGGCTGTTATCAAGAAAACAGAAGACAACAAGTGTTGATGATGATGTGGAAAAATTGGAACCCTTGTGCATTGTTGGTAGGAATGTAAAATGGTGCAGACACTGTGGGAAGACAGTATGGTGGTTTCTCATAAACATTAAACATGGAATCACCATACCATTCAACAATTCCACGTCTAGGTATATATTCAAAAAATTGAAAGCAGGACAGGGCTTGGACAGATATTCATACATCAAAGTTTAACAGCAGCATTATTCACAATAGCTAAAATGTGGAAACAGCCCAAATGATCATTGATCATTGATAAACAAAATATGCCATATGCATACATTGGAATACTACTTCTCCTCAAAAAGGAATGAAATTCTGGTACATCCTACAACATGGATGGACCTTGAAGACATTACACTAAGTAAATTAAGCCATGCACGAAAGAACAAATATTGTACAATTCCACTAATATGAAGTACCTGGAATTGTCAAAACAATTTGTAGAGACAGAAAGTAGAATGGCAGTTGCCAAAGACTGGGGTGAGGAGGAATGAGGAGTGATTATTTAATCAGTATAGACCTTTAGCTTGAGGAGGTGAAAAGCTCTGGAGATGGACGGTGGTGCTGGTGGTACAAGAATGTGAATGTACTTAATGCTACTGAATTGTGCATTTAAAAATGGTTAAAACGATAAATCTAACATATATTTTACCACAAAAGAAATTACATAAAATCAAAGCTAGGAGCGTCGTAACTATCTTCAAACCTGCCAATTCTTAGTTAATTTCTCATCTCCGCAGCCTGGTACACACAGATGTTCTCCAGGACCAACCCAAATATTTAAAATTAAGTTAGTTTTCCTGACACTCTTGACCAGATACTGGTTTGCACCAAGAAAAAAGAAAAGTAATTTCTTAATAATGAGATTTAATCCTAAGTGTGGTTGCCAGATTCAGCAAAGAAAAACATACGACACCCAGTTAAATTTGAATTTTAGATAAGCCATTAATGCTTTAGTGTACATATGTCCTAAATGTTACATGAGACATACTTGTACTAAACATTCTTGTTGTTTACCTGAAGTTCAAATTTAACTGGGCATCTTGTATTTGCCCTGAAAACCCTAATACTAAATGAAATTGCTTCTAGTCGACAAGATCATCTCTGGCCTTCAAACACTGACTCAAAGTCTGCCTGAGTCTGCTGCACTCAGGCATGAACCACACTGATATCAAAGCCTCCAGTGCAAAGAGCAGAAAATGAAGCACAGAGCTGGTCACAGCCATTTTCTCCTATTATGCAATGGTCAATATATGTCCAAAATCTGACACTTCAGCCCTTGTCCTAAGCCTTGGGGTTAAGTAGTATTTCATTCCACCCATTAGCTCAGCTCTCCATGAGATCTGGAGCTTTGATGGGCCTGGTGGACTGTATCAGTCCTTCCTAACTGCTCATTAGATTTAGAAGTGTCACACTGAAAAGCTGTGTACTGTATCATTGCCAGCTCTCTTATCCAAATATGCCTATGATGATTACCAGTGGCAGGAAGGCCATTTTAAAACTATCACTGCCAAGTTTTTGTGTAAATACACCCCCTGGGTTATTAAACATGTAGTACAATTCTCAAGCAGACTTCACAAAAATGACAATATAGTCTCCATTTTATACCTAAAGAAACATAATGGTCCCTGGCTCTCTCAGTCAAAGCTCACTCTAAACCAATCGCTTAGATCTCTCTACCTGCCTTCCCATGCCCCACGGTGCTTCGTTTCTTAAAATCTAGTGCCATAATTGCACATGTGTGTGTTTCCCGTCCCGACCACATTTGTTGGTTCTCTTAGGCCTGATAATCCCTGTTGTTATATCCTCCAAAAGGAAATACTCATTTGGAGCATAACACTAATGTGGAGTTGGTCACAAGGGCAGTTTGCCCTTCACTGTGCCACTCCTGGGCCAGCTGCTAAAGAAGGCCAGGCTCACAGGACACGTGATAACCCTTTCTACAGAGCCTGCTTGTGTCCTTGGTTCCCCAGAGCAGAAACATGCAACTCAACTCAGTAAGCACCTGGATGGTTCCCATTGTACAGAAGGTGCCACTAACTGAAGCCAAGCAAGGAACCAAATTACCAAGACATTGTCACTGCCTGCAGGGCATTTATAAATTCAGGATAACCTGGGAACAGCCTTTCCTGGTTCATGCATTCAGCATCTCACCACATCTTTTATGTCTTCCCCACTGCCTTCTATTCTTCCACTTACTCCTTTCATCCAGGTATTCGGTAGAGATATAACCTTGGTCTTCCTCCCTTTTGTCCTACATTATATTCCATGGTTTCCACTCTTATATCTATATCGTGTTTGCCAAATTCTCTTACTCTGCCGTAGACCCAGATTTTCCAAATTCCCACTGGACATCTCTACCTAGATGCTTGTTCCAAAGTCGACATGCTTCAAACCTAACATGTGATCTTCCTCCCAGATTCTTGCTCCAAGACTTCTTATGTCGAGGGTATCACTGTTTTCCGAACAATGGAAATTCCCCTTTGCACAGCAGTTGCACAATCCAGCTGGTTCCACTCCCCACAACATCTCCCATCTCTGTCTTTGCTGCTTCCCACTAACCTAACCTTGGCTACTTCCCTCCTCCTCACACCTGTGTGCCATGGTAGCTTTGGAGCTGTTCTCTGACTTCCAAACTCTCTCTTCTCAAATCTGTCAGGCTACTACCAGACTTATCATCCTACAATCACAGTTAAATCACATGATCTCCCTACGCAAAAGCCCATGTTATGTTGCCATGGTACCTGGAGAAAGATACGCCCTTGGAATGATATTCAAGGCTCTGCCATCTTGCCCCAACCTCATTTCTAGCTCCTACTCACACTTTATTGCCCCAAATATCTTATACTTAAGCCACAAAAAAACTTTGCATTTTCTCCAAAATTACTCATATAGCTCTTTGTTCAAGGTGTTCCCTCCTTTTAGACTGGAAGGAGTACAGTTGCTTGGATTCAATGCATCTGAATTCAAATGCACTTATGTAATATTGGTCAAATGACATCTACCTTGGTCCCCTCACCTTTAAAATGGGGAAATCACTATGTGTACCTCACAAAGTTTTAGTAAGGTTTAAGAAGTAATACACTTAAAAGAGCTTTTCACAATGTCTAAAGTACAAAGTTTAGTTCTGTCATTGTTATTTTGTTAATTTACCTATATATTACTCATTCTTCAAGGCCCCAATAAAATGGTACTTCCCCATGGAAACTTTCTCAATTGCCTTAGCCAAAAACCATCAACTCCTCCCTCAGTCTCTCACCAATAAGTTTGTCACTGAAGTTAGCACATTTTCACATGACTCTCCAGTTAATCCAGGGCCATTGGGGACTCTAGCTAAAAGTTCCAGTCAGTACCTGAGGATCAAACGAAACTCCATATTCAGACCTGAGCCTCTGCTGACAACACTGCTCTCAATGGTACTTGAGACCCCAGAAGAGCTTTTCATTTTCTATTTTTACTCCCGTTGCCATAGTAAATGGCTCGTTTCCCTGCTCTTGGAACTGGCTCCTGATCGCACTAAAGTCTTACTTAACAATTTTTTTAAAAGCATTTATTTTCCAATTCTTTGAAAATTACAGCTATCTCTTAAACTTCTCCTTAAAAATAATGATAGTTGAGAAGAATTGGAATATCAATAAACAAAAGATGATCAACTACAAATTATACCTTTGAGTTTGTGAGAGCTCCCAAATATAGCTCATCCAAGAAATATACATTTTCCAATGAAATTTATAGTCTAGAGGTAAAATACTTTTGATCAAAAACTGCAAATTTTGTTCATTTTTCATTAAGGTATAATGATCTGCCAATCTATTAATAATAAAATTGGGCTGGACTTAGCTCAAAAGACCTTTACACATTCCAATTAGAGAGTAGACTAAAGCTAACAGAAATTTTACCTAAGCCAGGACTCTATAGTTTCATACTCAGACCCCGTGCTTCATGTTTTTGTCTTTGCTCAAGTAAATCCTAAGAAAATCAAGTACAAACTGAGCCTCATAGTTTTGCCTAGATGCTTTTTTTTGCCTCCTCAAGCATTTTTAAATTCAAAATAAGCTTAATTTACAGGAAGTTGAAATTCATTCTGTTTACTCCACACATATGGGGGAAGTGCATACAAATATTTACTGGACATGAAAATTCAATGTCCTAACACAAACCATCTGACTCCAGGAAATTGAATACATACAGCAATAATGAACAACAGATGAGAATTTTACATTCTCAGAGTTCCACATCTTGAACTTGGGCAAGCCTTTTAAGGTAGGTGCGCATTAGAGCAACAGGGCTTTTGAGAAGCATGTTTTCATTGCTAAATTCTCTTTCTAGAGCCCCACTCAAACACAGAGGAAAACATTATTCTCTGAAATGAAGTGTAGTTAAAAATAGAAAGCAAATTAATATCCAATCATTGAGATTTCCTGAGGTGAACTTTGATCCTATCCAAAAAGAGGTTATTGTGAAATCTTTCTTTTTAGCTAAAACAAATGAATAACTAAATTAATTGCTGCAACAGAAGTGCCAAAGGGTGGAAATTATGACATTCTCCACACTTCCTAGGAAGAGAAGTTAGAGTTTGAACTTCGACTTTATAGGGTGGTATTTCTCAGCTTCCATATTTTAAAATTGTCTAGGTAATCACAACTACTAATGATTCACAGAATCTCAAAATCCTGGAATGAAACCATTTCATTTTACAGGTGAATAAAGGTGGCAACTTTCCCAAAGTAAAATTTCTAATTATTTACAACATTGGGACAAGAACCCAGACCAGATCCTCCACCTCCTGTTCCTTTTACCCCAAAACTAGGTATGCCACAGCCCTTCTGCCAGAATCACAGTACTGTGGGTTGCAGGCAGTAATACGGAAGCAGGCAGTAATACGGAAGCCCAGGCATGCAGAGCAATTCGCCCCTCTGCTGGGCAAGCCCTGAAACCACCAAGAAAGAGGCTACATCCCACCCCAACTCTGAGCATGTGCCTTCACCCCAAACATTCCTGAGGGGTGTCTGGGGGAGAAATGGCCACAGCCCACAATTAAGAACCACAGAGTGGATGTGTCAGGCACTAGAATTCTCTCTAGGGCCACGCTAGCTGAGAAAATCCCAGCTACCACCAGATGAAGGAAGGAGTTTGCTGCAGGCTTGTGCTACCAAGTGTCTCTGTGGCCAGGATTTCAGCCTTTCTTGTGGAAACAAAGCCTCCTGTATTAGTCTGCTAGGGCTGCCGTAACCACGTGCCACAGACACACCACACATTTATTTTCTCACAATTCAGGAGGTTGGAAGTCCAATATCAAAGGGTTGATGTCTTCTGAGGCTTCCCTCCTTGGCTGGTATGTGGCCGTCTTCTTCCTGTGCCTTCAAGCGGTCTCCCTCTCCACACATCTGTGTCCTAATTTCCTCTTCTTTAAAGAAGGCAAGCTGTCTTGGATTAAGACCCACTCTAATGACCTCATTTTAACTTAATTACCTCTTTAAATACCCTGTCTCCAAATACAGTCACATTTAGAGGTACTGGGAGTTAGAACTGCAATATATGAATTCAAAGGGAAAATAGTGAGGCCCATAAGAGCTCCTGAACGTATCCAAGAACCAAACAAGAAAATCCAGTGGCCTTTCTTCCTTGCTATATATCTTGCTTCTACCAACAGCACCAAATGCAGATCCGTGCTGGCCCAGGCCCTGCCAGTCAGGCCTCTACCTAAATTTAAAAAATCGCAACATCTGCCACACTGCCTCTTCCTGCTCTACTCTAGGAAAAGCATCTCTCTCTCTCTCTCTTTCTCTCTCTCTCTCTCTCTCTCTGTTTCTCTCTCTCTCTCTCTCTCTCTCTCTCTCTCTCTCTCTCTCTCTCTCTCTCTCTCTCTCTCTCACACACACACATACACACACACGCACACTATTTTCTCCACTCTCTTGCAGGTCTACTATAGATCAGACTCTCCAATTCTATAATCATAAGGAATTTCCTAAGTTCTAAAAGAACCAGGAGAACTTCTAGGGAGCCCTGCAGAGATCCACTGGGGAAGCAGCTCTAGCAATGCCATTTAACCCCTTATGGTAGGTGGAATTTTAAAGATGTCTCTCCACAAGATTTCCATCTCTGACTATTCAACCAACCACTAATTGAGACACAACTGGGAAGCAATGTCACAGACAGAATTAAGATTACCAATGAGCTGACTTTAAAATAGGGAGATTATCCTGAATCATCCAGTTGGGCCCAGCGTAATCATAAACCCTTAGAAGCAGAGGAGGAAGGCAAAAGCGTCCTTCAGAGAGGTGCTGCAGGAGAGATGAGATGTAGGAAGAGGTCTGTGGGATTCCACCCACTGTTGCTGGCTTTGAAAATGGAGGCAGAGGCCATGAACCAAGGAATGCAGGTGGCCTCCAGAAGCTAAAAAAGACCCCCAGCCAAGATCCAGCAAGAAAATGGGGACCTCCGTCCTGCAAACACATGAAACTGAATTTGGCTAACAACCGATTAACTTGGAAGTGGACTCTTTCCCAGAACCTCCAGGAAGGAACACAGCCTGGACACCACCTTGATTCAGGTCTCATGAACCCTGGAGCAGAGGAAACAACTGAGTCAAGTTGCACTTGTCACTTCCAGAACTTGTGAAATGATAAGTTTGTGTTGCTTTAAACATTTAAGTTTGTGATGATTTGTTACAGTAGTAATAAACACTAATATACCATCCTGTTATTAAATGTAATTTCCCCATAGTAGTCCCTTTTAGGGATAGATTTCTCATACCACCTAAGTGCACATCATTCTGAGTGGGTTGGTTTTACCATACATCACTAATTAAGCATCCACATTAAACTAAATGTTATGCATATTTTGAAATAAAAAAATTTAAAAAGCCTAAAAGTTATGTTGATTCCACAAATGACCCCTCAGAATCGGTTATCTACATCCTCAATGGGACACCATGCTCACATATACCCACAGTTGTATTCTCTGCCCTGGATTCTCCCCACAACTGTTAGGATCTGACTGTACCCTCTGCAGGTCATAGTTTCCTCCAGGTACCTCTGCCCTGCAGTTGAATCCTGAATCTGACCCTAGAAGGAGCCATTCTAATCTGCTTCATTGCTTTTTACTCTTGTGACCTCACATAGTACTTGGAAATAATAATGGCATGGATTTTATAAAGCACTATCTTGAAATAAATGAAGTGAAAATTCAGAAAAACCCACACCATCAAATGGATAGAAATAGCAATAAGAAGGAACAACCCAAGCTCTAGGCAAGAATCTCCTAAAAGAACAATGGACACACACAACCCTGTTTTGGCACAAGAGTACCAGGAGAGAAATTGTTCCAACCCACCTCCAGGGCATGGCCACCCTTGAATTCTGAATCCATGTTTGTAACTACGAGTAGCTGGGATTTCTGTGGCCAGATCAAAGAGGCCTTAAAATCTATAACATATCGTTGCTCATAACAGCCTCTAATGATTTCTGCAGTGTCAGGTGTAATGTCTCTTTTTTCATCTCTGATTTTATCTATTTGGGTCTTCTCTCTTTTTTTCTTAGTCTGGCTAAATGTGTGTCTATTTTATTTATCTTTCAAAAAAAAACCCAACTTCTTGTTTCATTGATCTTTTGTACTTTTTTGTTTCATTTTTTTCTGCTCTGATCTTTATTATTTCTTTTCTTCTCTTAATTTTGGGTTTGGTTTGCTTTTGTATTTCTAATTCTTTGAGATGCATCGATAGAGAAAACAATATTTGATAGCACAACAAAGTGACTTTATCAATAATAAGTTACAATATACTTTAAAATAACTAAGGAGTGGAATTGGAATGTTCTTAGCACAAAGAAATGATAAATGCCTGAGGTGATAGATACCCTAATTATCCTAATTTGATTAATTCACATTTTATGCCTGTATCAAAATATCACATGCACCACATAAAGATATACAACTATTATGTACCCATAATAATTTAAAATAGAATAAATAAACAGAATAAAAAATAAAAATGTTTTTTTAATCTGTAACTCACATAATTCTAACCAAAACTCTCCCAAACATTATCGCCAAGTCCCAGATTCCTGTCACAGGTTGCCTGCTAGACACTTCTTTCTGAGTCTCTCATGGGCACCTCAGACACCACCAGAACATGACCGAACCCATCTCCTCCCTCCCCAAAGCACACCACCTCCCAACTTTCTCCTTCCATTGAACTACCATTGGCTGGCCATCTGCCTTGTACTGGCACCACACTCACACTCTACATACAACATTCATCTAAACTCACAAATCTTTACAAATGTAGAAAGTACATTTCAGAGAGGGTAAATTGTTTCTTAAGATCAGGATCAATTTTGCTGGGAATCATCCTTGTCTCCCCTGAAAAGAAGCTGCTCCCTTTCCTTTAGGGGCACTAAACTCAGACGTTCAACTCTCAGGCTGCTGATGGCCATCGGCCTGCCACATGCAGTCAGAAGAACCACTGAGAGAAACGAGCCAGAATTATCGGGGAGGGAGAAAGGATGGAGAATAGAGCATGGAAGGGAGGGAGCACAATCTGTCAACATTACTTGAGTGTCTGGATCAGGTGTCAGTAGCCACTTCTATTCTGGATTTTCTAGTTTTGTGACCAGCAAATCCCCTCTTGAGCTTAGTCCTGGTTGAGTCGGGTTCTGTCACTTGCAACCAAAAGTCTTTATTTTCTCTTTTTTAAATATTTTATTTCAGCATATTACAGGGGTACAAGTGGTTAGGTTATATATATTGCCTCTGCCCCACCAAAGTCAGAGCTTCAAGCGTGTCCATCCTCCAGAAGGTGTGCACAGCACCCATTAGGTATGAATATACCCAACCCCCTTCCCACCTGCCAGACCAAAAGTCTTGAGTAATAAATTCCCTTGTTCCTTTGGGTAGATGCCCAGTAATGGGATTGCTGGATCAAATGGTAGTTCTACTTTTAGTTCTTTGAGGTATCTCCATATCACTTTCCACAGAGGTTGGAAAAACAAGCACCACATGTACTCCCCATCAAATTGGTATTAACTGATCAACACTTAGGTGCACATACAGTAATAACATCATAGGGTGTCAGGCAGGTGGAAGAAGAAGGAGGGGATGGATATATTCACACCTGATGGGTGTGGTACTCACTGTCTGGGGGATAGACACACTTGAAACTCCGACTTGAGTGGGGCAAGGGCAATATATGTAACCTAAACATTTGTACCCCCATAACATGCTGAAATAAAAAAATTCCCACGTTCAAGAAAATCACTGTTGCTTTTTATTCTCTTTTCCTCTTCATTTTGGTACTCATAAAACTATGATTAATCAAGTAAGGCAATAATAATACATTGTGTTTTTAGTTAATAATTCAAACATATATGACATATTAAATCATTTTAGGAGTCTTTCCATAAGTTTTATAAGTTCCCTTGTTTGGTTATTTGTCTTTTTGTTGTTTATTTTGTATGTTAAGTTGCCCGAAATTGTATTGGTTACTAAAAAATATTTATTTATCCAATAAAAGAAATAACATAGTCCATTTCAAAAACTAAAATCCCCATTAGAATTTACTCCAATCTGTGATATATTCTAAATGTTTTCACAAGATAATATTTTCTCTCAACAATTTCAATTCTGTAATAAAGTCACATTTAAATTCTTAAATTGGATCTAAAGACTTTAGAAAATATTGAATATTTTTAATTGTTTACTATTTTTCAAGCTATTTTATTTACAAAGGGAAAATTATTATTTAAAAATACTGTATACTCCCAAAGTGATAGGTCTATCAATAGCCACTTAGGCATTAATTTGACATGTAGGAATATAGGGGCCAAATCTATGGTAATGTCAAGTGAATAGCCATGATTTGTTTTTGAAAAAAATTAAAATACATTTTACAAGTGAAGTATGGTTTTCTAGTTTATGAAAACATAAAATTCCTTTCATTCAGAAACATTCCTTCCAAGTGCAAATCAGTGTAGCCTTTTTCAAGGCCAGTTTGGCGGTGCCTGCAGGAAGGTCACAAGCACACACTCAGCAACGCCTCTCTGCGAAGCCATTCTTCAGACACGAAACCTTCACTGCAGCACTGCACGTAAGAGGAAGAACTGGCCACATGGAAATGTCCTTCAAAAAGATTAAAGAAGACATTTATATACATAACAAAATACTATACGGTATTAAAAGGAAGTTACTGATTTGGAAAGATATCTACTATGTATTAATTTAACGAGAGCAAATTATAGAGCCGTATATATGGCATATTGGAATATAAACATATGAACATTGCAAAGCAACTGGAACACCGTTTGACCTTGCCCTTTCTCATTCACCATGCATCCTCCATCGCTCCCGACCTGTTCAAAGACCACCAGTTTCATCTTCTCCCTGCCCCCCATTCCGTGTGAAATTCTCCAATTTCGCTTCCCACTGCTCTTGGGCCATAAACCGGAATCCAGCCATAGTCTAAACCTACTTACCACTGATGGATTTCCAGTTTCTGGACCGCACATGGTCCTCCCTCCCCACCTGGCCTTTGCACGTGCTCTTCCCTTGCCCTCCTCCCTCCACACACACCTATACACCTACCCCTGCCTCTTTTCCTGATCAATTTCCACACATCTCTGTTGGATATTGCCTACTTCCTCTGCAGATCTGCTGTCCACCCTTCCCCACTCTGCTCTCTGCCCCAGGAACCTGACCCTCTGGGGCCTGTCTCCCTTGCCCATTGGCTTCCCATTAGATTCAGCAACTAGGAAGGGGGGTGGGGGAATCTCTCTCCTTCTGGGTTCTGAACCTGCTCCCTCACCCTTTCCCCCCCACCCCCCGAGGGCTGAACCTGCTCACAGCTTGGTCTCAGTGTTACTATCCTTGAGGTGCTGCGCTATGCATTATGGCTCTCCTGCTCCCGCCCACACCTTTGTAAAGAGTGCTGCATTCAATCCTCCTCAGATATTATCATCCACATGTGCTGGGACTGGGGCATCATATTTCATCTCAGCTTTAATGTCACTTGCTGAGATATGGGATCCACAGACTAGGTTGCCATGTATAACATGACGTCTTGACTATTAATTTATAGCATTTATCATAGTTTGCAATTACATTGATTTCTGTATTAATTTCTCTCTCTCTCACTCGCTCTCTTTTTCCTTGCCCCACCACTACACTGTATGGCCCTTGAGGGCAAAGACCATTTCTTCTTATTCTCCCTAATAGCAACAGTAACTAGCCCTGTGTTTCCTACATTGTAATAAATAGTTCTTGCTATTTATTAAACTAATATTAAACTCTACATTGTTCTATTGTTGCTTATATTCTCATAGTTTCCTTTTCCCTCAGAAAGAATTAAAGCACTGATTGTATCTCTCTCATCTGCATCACTACCCTGCATGCAGACATGGTTAACAAATACCTGTTTCACTAAACTGAAGGGCTGCAGGGAGCCATGTACTCATTTAATAGGATGGGCTTTGACAATATTCACTTTGGCTTAGACACTGGAAAAACACTAAAGATCAAATACGTTCTAAGAATAGTGAATGAACCATTTGAAGAAAAATACAGTATTCTTAGAGTTACATTTATTTTCTTTTATGATATGAAATTCTTTTTATCTTTTGTTAGTACATATGGACTAAATTAAATTGAAGAGATTATATTCCCTTACTATGCAGTTTCATGTCTTTCTCCAAAACTGAAATCTCTCAGTTGTTTTAAATGTTATTTTGTTTAAGATTTCTTGCCCTAAAATGAGTAAAGAAAATGGAAGTGAAATAATGTGGATATAATTATACTCTGAAATTGTAGCAACTGATGTGGAAAGATGAAGATAGCAAAGGCAAGGCTTGCAATGAATGATAGGTGAAATTTTTCAAAGCCTATGATCTTTTTACTGCTTTGCTCACCAGTGTAATTCTAAAAAGAACACAGCAAAGAAGATCATTATAAAAGGAATTAGTATGAGGTAGATCATTTCAAAAGGCATATGATAAAGCAGCTTACATGTTCCCATTGGAACATTATAATTTAATATTGAATCCTCCACTATAAGACATTGTATACAAATGGTGGAAATAATAGTATAAGTGATCCCACTGCACTAGTATGCAGATTATAGAAAAAAAAATAAAACTTGTAGGATCATTAATTTGGACCAAAAAATATTTAGCTGAAATAATAAACAGTAATGAAGCATTTATTGACAATCATTTTGCTCATCTTTTTCTTTAGAATTTAGAAGAGCTCGTGTATGATTTGTATAGTCCATGTATCCTCCAAAAAAATGAAACTTTCCAAGAGATGTTTATACAAATGCCCATTTCTTATTTGTGTGTTTGCAGGCAGAGAGATTAAAATTTTATCCATTGATAGTAGAACTCTACTCAAAGTTAGGATCATCTTCTTCACAGTAACTAAAATGTAAAATCTAAATATTTATATTCACATTAAGGATGTGAGTTGTTACTACTCAAAGCAAACTACATATTCAGTACAATATCTATCAAAATACCAATGACATTCTTCATAGAAATAGGAAAAAATCTTAAAATCTGTATAAACCAACAAAAGACTCCAAATAGCCAAAGCAATCCTGAGCAAAAAGAACAAATCTGGAGACATTATATTATCAGATTTTAAAATATACTATAGAGCTATAATACCGAAACAGCATAGCACTGGGATAAAAACAGACACATAGACCAGTGGAACAAAACCAAAAACCCATAAATTATTCCACATTTCTACAGCCAACTGATTTTTGACAAAAAGCACCAAGAACATTTGGGGAAGAACAATTGGGGATAGGACAGTTGGGGAACAAGAACAATTGGAGAAAGGACAGTCTCTTCAATAAATGGTGCTGGGAAAGCTGGATGTCCATATGCCGAAGAATGAAACTAGACTTCCACCTCTCACTCTATGCAAAAATCAACTCAAAATGGATCAAAGACCTGAACGTAAGACTAGAAACTATAAAACTACTAGAAAAAAAGGCATGAGAAACACTTCAGGACATTTGTATGAGAAAAGATTTGATGAGTAAGACTTCAAAAGCACAGGCAACAAAAGCAAAAATTAAAAATGGGATTATATCAAACTAAAAAGCTTCTCACAGAAGGGGAAACAATCCACAGAGTAAAAGGCAACCTACAGAATGGGAGAAAATATTTGCAAACTATTCATCTGATGGGGGATTCATATCCAGAATAGACAAAGAAACATTTCAACAACAAAAGATATACATATATACTATATATATAATATTATATATATAATATCTATGATTCAAAAATGGGCAAGTTACTGAACAGACATTTCAAAAGAAGACATACAAATGGCCAACAAATATATTTTAAAAATGCTCACCATCACCAGTCATCAGGGAAATGCAAATCAAAACCACAATGAGATATCATCTCACCCCAGTTAGGATGGCTGTTATCAAAAAGATAAAAAATAACAAATGCTGCTGAGGATGCAGAGAAAAGGAAACTGTTATATGCTGTTGGTGGGAGTGTAAACTATAATAGCCACTATGAAGAACAGTATGGAGGTCCCTCAAAAAAACTATAAATAGAACCATGTGATCTAGCAATACCACTACTGGGAATTTATCCAAAGGAAAGGAAATCATTATATCAAAGAGACATCTGTACCCCCATGTTTATTGCAGCACTATTCACAATAGCCAAGAAACAGAATCAAGCTAGATATCCAACAACAAATGAATGGATAAAGAAAATGTGGTTTATATATATAAAATGGAATACTATGCAGCCTTTAGGAAAGAATGAAATCCTATCAATTTGTAGCAAGATAGAAGGAACTGGAGGACATTATGTTAAGTAAAATAAGCAAGGAATGGAAAGTTAAACACCACATTTCTCACTCATGTGGAAGCTTAAAAAAGTTGATCTCATAGATGTAAAAAGTAGAACAGAGGATACCAGAGGCTGGGAAGGGTAGGGGGAAGAGGAGGATAGGAAGAGATTTGTTAAAGCTTATAAAATTACAAATAGGAGGAATAAGTCTGTAACACTATAGGATGACTATAGCTAACAACAGTATATTATATAGTTTCAAATAGCTAGAAGGAAGATTTTGAATGTTCCCAATACAAATAATTGATAAATTAAATATTTGAGATTATGCATATGCTAATTACCCTGATCTGATCACTATATATTATATATTAATATATATATCAAAACACTACTATGTACCCCATAAATATATACAATTATTATATGTCAATTTAAAACAATTTTTTATAAAGAACTGTAGTTGGTAGAGGAGATTCATGGAACTGGTATTCATCTTCATTTTTTCTTTTACTTCCATGATGTGGTAGAATCTCAAAAGTAAAAGGCAAAAGGGCAAGTGGGTTCAGTGTACAAAGGATCAGAAGTGGAAGTAAGAGAAAAGATTTGGGTGCCTAGTCTGTGTTAAAATGATGCCTGAAGTTCCTTCTGTTTCATCTGATTTGGATCACAGATCTGATAATGGGCACGCCTGAGGAGGAGAAGTCGGGCCATCTGAACCCTGGCCATACAGTCCTTTGCATTCTTAGTAACAGGTTCTCACTGACATCCCATAAACGTTTGGCAGCATTCCCCCCACACCAAAAAAGTTAAAGTGGCAATGGAGGGTATAAATGTATGTGAATTTTAAAAGAAAATGTCGCCATAGTAGAGGTTATGTCCTAGATTATCTACTACCAAAAGTTCTCAGAAAACTTGACATTTCTATGAATTAACACCTACCTAAGCAGCAGCATGTTCTCTTCTGCCAACCATTTCCCAGAAAGTGCCCTTGAGTAGTGCATAGAGGTGGGACTTCAGAAATAGAGTTGGGAAGTCATGTCCTCAAATATGCTTGTTAATTTAGGTCTTCCCCTGCCCTTGTAAGACAGCTAAGGTGATGAAATCCACACCTCAGAAGACTCCATGTAACCTTCACTCTGAGACGCACCCCTCCTCCCTCTCCCCATCTCCGTCTGCTTTTCGATTTCCTCCAAATTACTAGACTAAATGCCAGGTCATGACAGTAAGTTTCCTAATGGGAAAATGCAGACTTAATAGGCACTAGAAAAGGACAAAGGACATAAGCTGTCTTTAAAAAGAGCAAATTGACTAATGGCTTAATAAATAGGCTTCCTCTATTGAGTAAGGTAAAAATAAGTTGAATGACAATCTCAAGTTAAAAAGAAATTGTAATGGAACTATCTCTTGACCCTTAATTACAGCAGGTCAGATCAAAAGATGGCTCTAATGAACAGGAGACTACAGAAATTAATGACTCTCAAATGGCTTCTGGCTTAGCATTTTTATAGTATGTTCAAAACTATCTGTGTTACAAACTAGGGACTTGTTTCCCTGAGCAAAACATACAATCTCTCCCAACCTCTGTTCCTTACTTATAAAATAAAATAAAGCTTCAGAGCATATAAGAATAACTTGGGGCATTTGTTAAAAATGTAAGTTAATAGATCTCCTTCCAAGAGATTTTGATTCAGAAGGTCTTGAGCAGGAATCTTATTTTCTAGACACATAGTTTCTAATTTCATTCCACAACATAAGACATGAATGTGGTTCTGTTTTTAGTTTTTAAAATTCTACCTCAATAATTCTTCTTTAATTTTTAAATATTATGAAATATAGAATAAATATATTATGTTCACAAAGTATAAAATGTTAGATGTAGATTTGAGCAATGTACATAAAAAGAGAACAAAATATTAATATGCTTTAACTCATTACAGTAGTTCCCCCTTTTTTGTGGGGAGACATCCTAAGACCCCCACCGGATGCCTACCAAACCTTATATATAGTATGTTTCCAATTTTTACATACATACCTATGATAAACTTTAATTTATAAATTAAACATCATAAGAGATTAACAACAACTAATAAAATAGGAACAATTATAAAAACACATTACAATAAAATTTACATGAACATGGTCTCTCTCTCTCTAAAAATATGTAATTGTACTGTACCCATGTATTTATGGACTTCGATTGACCATAGGCAACTGAAAATGAGAAAAGTAAAACCTTAAATAAGGGTGGACTACCATAATTTTAATCCAAATAATCTAGTCTAAGAAAATAATCCAACAGCAGATAGAGTTCTCATACAAAGATATTCATGAACAAATTATTTTAGTTGGATAAAAAAACACCTCCAAATGACAAAAACAGAACAATGTTTGAGTACATGATGTTATATCCATGAAATAAGATATCACAAAGTAGTTAAGATTACAGATAAATTGCAATGATGGATTCTTTATACATATTTAATTTCCAATGTTACATGAAAAAATAGTACAAACATATGCAAATATATACACAAGTTGTCCAATCCACAGACGTAAATGTAAAAAGTAAAACTATAAAACTCTAAAGGTTAACAGAGGAGAAAACCTAGATGATTTTGGGTTTGATGATGACTTTTTAGACATGACACCAAAGACACAATACATGAAGAAAAGTATTGGTAAACTGGACTTCATTAAAATGTTCTGCTCTTCGAAAGACACTGGCAAGAGAATGAAAAGACAAACCACTGACTGGGAGGAAATATTTGCAAAAGACATATCTGATAAAGGACTCTTAAAACATACAAAGAACTCTTAAAACTCAATAATAAGAAAACGGGCTGGGCGCGGTGGCTCACGCCTGTAATCCTACCACTCTGAAAGGCCAAGGTGGGCGGATCGCTCGAGGTCAGGAGTTCGAAACCAGCCTGAGCAAGAGCGAGACCCTGTCTCTACTAAAAATAGAAAGAAATTAATTGGCCAACTAAAAAATATATATATAAAAAAAATTAGCCGGGCATGGTGGCACGTGCCTATAGTCTCAGCTACTTGGGAGGCTGAGGAAGTAGGATCGCTTGAGCCCAGGAGTTTGAGGTTGCTGTGAGCTAGGCTGACGCCATGGCACTCACTCTAACCTGGGCAACAAAGTGAGACTCTGTCTCAAAAAAAAAAAAGGAAGAAGAAGAAGAAGAAAACAAACAACCACTCAATTAAAAAATGCACCAAAGACTCTAACAGACAGACACCCCACTAAAGAAGATATGCAGATGACAAAGCAGCATATAAAAAGATGCTCCATACCATATGTCATTAGGGAGATGCTAACTAAAACAATATACCACTACACACTTGTTTAGAATGACCAAAACCCAAAACATTGACAACACTAAATGATGGTGAGGATGTGCAGCAACAGGAACAGTAACTCTCATTCACTGCTGATGGAAATGCAAAATGGAAGTTTTGCCTCTCTGGAAGTCAATTTGGCGATTTCTTCTAAAACTAAACATACTGTTACAGTACAATCCAGCAATCACACTATTCGGTATTTACCCAAAGGAGTTCAAAACTTACGTCACACAAAAACGTGCACAAAGATGTTTATACAAGCTTTATTCATTATTGTCAAAACTTAGAAGCAACCAACCAAGATGTTATTCTATAGATGAATGGATAAATAAACCACGGTACATCCAGACAATGGAATATTATTAAGTGCAAACAAGATATGAGCTATAAAGCCATGAAATGACATAGAGGAAACTCAAATGCATATTACTAAATGAAGGATGCCAATCCAAAAAGGCTACACACACTGTATGAATCTCACTACATAACATTCCGAAAAAGGCAAAGCAATGGAGACAGGAAAAAAGATCAGTGGCTGCTTAGGGTTAGTGGAACATAGAGGATTTTTAGGGCAGAGAAAATATCTTGTATGATACTATTATTTTGGATACATGTCATCATTTATTTGTGCACACCCACATAACGTACCCCAGGAGTGAACCCTAATGTAAACTATGGACTTTGAGTAATAATGATGTATCAACGTAGGTTCATTAACTGTAACAAATGTACTACTCTGGTGGGAGATGCTGATATGGGGGAGGTTATGCATATATGGGGATTTGGAATACATGAGATATCACTGCACATCCCTCTTAATTTTGCTATTCATCTAAGACTTCTCTAGAAAAATAGATTTTTTAAAATGACAGATAAAACTGAGGCCATAAAATTTAGAAAATGTAGTCACATCACGGTAGCAAAGCAGAGAACACTGTTGCCAGGAGCCAGGTGAGCCCCACGTGAGCTGCCTTAGCTAGGGTGGAAGGACTTCACAGGCTCTGGTGAGGACAGATGAAAATGCAGGACTATGATACGGTGATTACATAGTGTTTATTCTGAATATTACTACTAATAAAGATCTGAAATAATTTTCTCTACCCCCTCCTTTGGCAGGACTATGCTATAGGTAGGACTATTATACTTAGCCAGACAGAGTTATTTCCCCATGCATTGTATCTTAAACATATAACACATATCACATCCAAAGAGAAGCAAAGGCAGAAGTCCATATGAGGTGCAGCTCACCTGGTTTTGCCCAGCAGGGTTAGGAGAACTTGAATTCTGATAGTTACGTAGGGTCCATACAGCCCTGGCACCTACCTGCCAACCCACTTACACACATCTGTCTATGTGCATGAGTCCCCACTTACCCATCAGTCTCAATCAAAACATGGCAAATGCTTTAACTTGAGGATTTTTATAGAGATGTCTACAGGAATTCTGGTACTAACTTTTAATTCCTCTTCCCTAAAAAAATTGGTGTCAGTGAACATTGTGGCTAATAGAATGTTCCCCATCCTGTCCAGTCCTCTTCATATAGTTTATGCTTCTCTTGTTCCACATTATCTAGGCTGAGATGGACACTTTCTATACCAGGTCCCTTATTATATCAATTAGTCACAGATATTTCATGATTTTCTTTTCTTTTATGTATGTGTCCAAGTACAACCTTTCAGTACTAAATCCTCCATCAATGGATATTTAAAGATCTCATTTGTTCTCATTGATGGATTCTAGTTTTTATGTTTTAATGAAAACAGCCTTGTTATGCTGTTATCCAAGAGCAGTTCTCCCTTTCTCTCTCACTTGTCCTCTCTGCATCTGTACCTGAATTCTTTCAAGCACCTGCGGGCATGGCCCTGTCAACAGGACTTTGGAGAGTCTCTTGATAGCACCGAGGTTGTGAACTGGTGACCCACAGCCAGGTGTGCTTTTGGCTATGCTCAATTTGGCCACACAGCATTTTAAAAACTTAGACTTCACTGCCAACTTTCAAAGTAAAGGAATTCAATTTTAAAAAAAAAAACAACGTTTCCTTCACGTCCTCTTGAAAATTTAAGTTCTGGCAACACTGCTTTGGAGGTTAATAATAATTGCTCCCTTTAAATGAGGCATTTGTGTTTCAATCATTTATATAAAACACCTGGTACATAAACTAGCTTATTCATGGTATTTGGGTCCAATCTCTGGTTTAACCACATCATTCTAATTTATGTAGATTCACACACATATAAAATAATATACAGCAACACTAATTCTGGCATCAGTATAATAAGAATATCAGGCAGCCTTTCTCACATGCCAGCCAATTGTGTGTGTGTGCACAGCAGGTATTATATACACTTTGTCACTAAATGTGAGGAGTCTCGCAGCATTGCTGCCAAAGCACATGCCCTGACACTCATGTGCATGTCCGTCCTAGGGACTCTCTGCTCCCTGGCCTTGGGCTGCCCAGACTCCCAGATATCCTCAGCAGCTGGCCCCGTTTCATCTGAAATGCGCAGGACCGTGCAGGGGTCTGAGAGTACAAGGACTTTCTCTACTTCCTTTTAGCCGCACCTTCTCTAGGTTCCTCTCACCCTTCCCCTCCATCCCATTTGGCCAATAAAGAGTCACTTCTGGGCTCCCTCAGAAGCGTTTCTCAACCAGTCCTAGGCCCCACCTTGCTTATGCCTATTTGCTGTCACATCTGTTACAAATGTGCTATAATTAGAGAGAAGCGCCTTGAGATTTGGCTGGGCTGGCGATTGGCACCATTTAGTTGGACCACCTCCTTCCTCTCATCCCCGACACTGCCACTGTTCCCTGCATCAGGGCAGTCCCACACTTTGCAGAGCTTAGGAAAATAGCCAACAGTGAAACTAAGCCCAAGCGTTTGGCTACGAGTATCAGAAAAACAGAGTAACGGTGGATTACATTCATTAGAGTTGGGGGACATTTTTCTTACATAATAAGAAAGTCTGGAGGTGAGCTAACCAAGCTGGTTCTTTTGGTCTTTTTACTCTAACTTTCTTAATGTGCTGTCTTTTGCACTCCTGGTTGCAAGATGGACATGTGTTTTCCAGGTGGGAAGGAAAGGAAAGGTTGAAAGGCCCCTTCTCTCCCTTTCGTTCTTTCCCACCCCCACTCACTCCTACCAAGGAGACCCTTCCTTGCAGACTTCCCTTTACATCTTCCCCTTCTTCTCCCTTGCATTGCCCATCAGAACTGGGTTAGATGGAAGCCATTAGACCAATCACTGGCAGAAGGGAATGAGATTCCCTTAACCAATTTCAATGCTTTATCCTATATGGCTGGCATAGGGCCTATGTTCACCAAGATCTACCCGCTCCCTGAATAAGTCAGGGTTCTGTGAGAAGGAAAGACGAAGTCGAAGAAGAATGTGGCTTTGTTTAGACAAACAGACAGAGTCTGCCACGCACTGCGGTGAAGCCCTTGGGCAGGGAGGAGTCTGTGTGGCTGTGCCTGGGCGGAGAGGCTTAGTACATGCGCTCAGGTGCTGCTGGCAGTGGCAGTGCACAAAGGAGGGGGATCGCTGACATCTTACTCTTTGCCTTGGTTCCCCAGCCTTCTCCTGCCCCTGCTACACACACACACACACACACACACACACACACACACACACACACACTCATAGATGGTGGAGAAAGGACCAAGAAGCACATCCTCATCACCTGGACCCAGTGAGAGAAGGGTGAGCCCTCACTCTGCAAATGACCCATGTGCAAAATAATCCTGGCAGGGCCCCTTACAGCTCCTCCCCCTGCTGGGCAGGGCCATCCCCACCCCCACCCCCACCCCCAATGCCCAGCAGCGCCTCTCTGTCTCCAGGCAAGAACTGTGTGTTTGCTGACCCATGCTCACCTCTCTAGCCAGGAGACTTCGTTGTTCTTGCACAGTAGTGTGTGGAACAGAGTGAAGCCTGCTGCATGCTCTGCAGGGAAAACTCATCTTACTAATTGCACCGATTTTAACATAAAACATTACTTTTAGGCCATCAAAAATTTGTAATCATACAGCTAGTAGAAACTATTCTACTGTTCCTAAAATTCTCAGAATTATAAAGATTATCAACAGCCAACAGAGGCAAATCAGTCCTTAAGTCCATTTTCAGTATTTGGGCTTCCTGGACATCTGGAACCATTGTCAAGCCTTAACTGGAAGGCACCCTTTCCCATCTGACCCAGCCTAGGGTGCAACTCTGCAACCTTGTGTTCACAGGAACCTCAAGAAATCCTCATATCTTAGCAAAACTGCACCATGGTTCTTTAAAATGAAAAAAAAAAAGAAAAAACAAGCACCAACATCATTTCATATTAGCTGCATCTGTGCATGCCATGTAGGTTGGAAGTGAATCATCATTCAGAAATTATTTTGGTACAAAGGCTAAACATAAAGACTCCACAAAATAAACAGTTTTTATAAAAAAGGTTTTATGTGACAACAGTCCCTTCTCTGGCATCAACTCCCGGAAGTGATGAAATATGACTCATTAGCATAGAACAACTCATGTTCCAAACAGAGAGTGCAATTATTGTCAGGGAACTCGTTCCCCTGCGCAAAGTCCTTATCTCTCGGCCAGACGAGAGGCCAGCAGGGCGATGATGCAGCAGCCTTTGCTGCTTTGTCCTTATCTGATCAGCTTTTGCTTCGAAACTGAGCTGGATCATTTCCGCCCTGCAAAGGTAATGGCCAGGCTCAGCTCCCCCTGCTTTGATGAAAGCCTCAGAAGTACCTCTCCACACGCAGCCATCTCCATTTGGAAGGTCGAAGCACTTGTGTGACTTGTTTATTGTTTATTGCCCACATTACTCACTACCTTAATAGTCAACGTCCTAGATAGTTATCTCTTCCTGTAATTGAGACCCCTTCTCCTCTAAATTCTAATATAGCAGGATTCTTCACCAGGGGAATTTCTTTTCTGGTTTATGTGAATTATGCAAATGGAAATTACTTGTGTTGATGAAAAAGTAGGAAAAGAGAGGGAAGATGTGGAATCATAGAGAGAGGGGAAGCAGATGGTAGAGAAAGAATGGAAGTTTTGTAAGGATCATAGTAGTTGACATCGATTCCGTGCTTACTGTGTGCCACACAGTGTGGCAGGAGGCTACATGGGCAAACCTTTAAGCATTGCAATGAAAAGAAAGCCTGCACAGAAAGCCAAAGAAACATCACCTTGGCCAGGCAGGCCTAGACAAAATCATGAAGTAGATAAACGTGTTTGCAGTGACTTCTATTTACCCTTTCTTCCCAGCCTCTCCACCTTTCTAAACCTCATTTCATCCCACAGGGAATGCGGGTGTTTAATATATTGTTCCCATTATAGAAGAAGTCTAATAAAGCAGATAAAGACTAATTCACAATAACATGCTGGTGCCCTCTCAAGGGCAATTCTGTTTTAAAATAGAACCACCAGAAAAGGATGTTAATCCAAAGAACTGACCTGAATGCTGGAATATTTGGTGCTGTTTCTGTCTATCTGTCTCATCTGCACAAGAGTCTAAATCAGACTGCGAACCTAGGTATGTGCTCTGGCTGTGGTGAGCCCGCCCAGGTAGCCACTGAAGGAGCCATTCCTGTAAGGATGAGGTGGGCCATGGCCAGGCCCAGAGTGTATTGTCACAGTACTGACCAGCAAGTATGTCAAGGCCCAGAACCTAGATCCCAGAGACTCTGCTTGCAGAGGAGGCAAATTATTGCATTGTATGACCAAATAAATCATTTCTGCATGCTGGGGTATGAAAGGCAATTGGTTCTGTGCTTTTCCAAGCTGGCAGACTTTCTGCCCAACAAGCCTGGCCAAGGCCAACAAACTTCAGGAGCACCTCTATGCAATACAAAGGAAGTAATGTCAACACATATCCACTCACGTATGTCCTGTGTTATGTATTAATATATCCTTTATATGGCTGATGAGCTGCCTAGGAGAAAATCACATAAAAGCAATCTTGAACCAAATCCCAGGTATCATTCTCACACATCCTTGAACCCAGACCAGTGTCTGTGGTCTGGCCCAGTACAGCAGCTACTGGAATCTTCTAAGCAAACTGTACTGGGTGTTAGGTTTTATTTAGGGATTATCATCAGAGCACCTACAAGACCATAGGAAGGACAAGGTTGACTTTAAAATATCATATACAAGAAGAGTCTTTTTTGTTTGTTGCAAGGTTAACTGATAACTCTACTCTCCCATATCTACTGGGGTAATTGGTGTGGCAATTTAGAATTATAAGGCATGCCAAAATCCCAAAATACCTTCAGAATAATCTAAAAATATTAAATGTTCAGTGGAATTTGGCTATTAATGTATTTTATTGTATTCAAATTTTCAGAAAATTGCCACTCTATATGTATGCATTATGCTATAAATGATAATTCCTTTCCTTATAGCCAAAGTATTTATTAGAAAGTTAAATAATACTTATAAAGTTAATTTTCTATTAATAAAATTGCTTTCAGATATATCATCTCAAATCCTCAAAACAAACCTGAAAGATGGGGATTATTATTTTTGTTTTTATTAACACCATTATTATTTTATAGGTTTAAAAACTATGCTAATCAACTTCCCTGAAGTCATAGCAGCTAGTAAATGATGGTTTCTAGGGCTAAAATCCAAGTGTTATAATTCAATATTCCATGTTCTTTTCACTGCACTATAAATCTTCACAAAATCTTTCAGCATTTGCCTATTTTCTGCTAGCTTGGTGGTCCTATGGACTCCTGCAGCTAAGGGCTCTAGAACTTAGATTATCCCTGTGTCCCCCAAATAGCCAAGAATATGCTAATCAGTGTACTCTGCCTAGCTCTGGGGCCCTCAATAAATGCTCATACCCCAACAAATGATCTCTGAACCAGTGAATTTATCTGCATCTAGACCACACATGCTCACTCACAGGGCCTCAATCGTTTTCCAGGAATGAGGAATATTTTTGAGTGTATATACACACAGATACACATACATGTGTGTGTGCATGCGTGTGTATACATGCACACCAGATCACCTCTCCCAATTAATTACCACCAGTCCCTCCAGGGGTTAACCAGAACCTAATTTGTATGAGATATCAGACGATAATGTAGGGATATCTGATGTTCATGAACCCCACAATTACTCTCAATGACTAAACTGGAGGTGCTGACAGCCACATAAAATCTCTTCTTCCACCAATACCTCTCTAAAACATGGTAGAAACTGCACCTGCAACTTGAATTCCTTAATCTGCATTGCTTTTTGTAAAGCACTACTAAATGTCAGCAGCATGAAGGACAGAGATTATAGGCTTCTTTCTTCTTGTAGAAAAATACTACCTACCCTCTATTGACTGGAAACCAGCAGCATGTCATTAGCTGGGACTGTTAAACCATGGCACTGCTTGCCACTTCAGACAGAGGTATTGGTGAGGGACAAAAAGCTAAACCTTTGCTTGTTCTTCGAAATTCAGTTTCATGGCCAAAGCTCACTCACAAATAGGAGAACTAAAATCATAAATTGTGATCTACATGTAGGACTGCGTGAAAATGCAGTTGTCTTAGCCAGGATTCTTTGGGTTGTTCATCTCTTCCGATATATGAGTCTATGAAATTAAACCGTCAACGCAATTATTAGGTAATCTGATGGAGGGAGGTAAGGATTGGGGATAGATATTCTAGAACAGAGCTGTCCAAAAGAAATATAATGTGGGTCACATACATAATTTTTAATTTTCTGGTAGCCACATTGAAAAGGGCAAAAGAAAGACATAAAATTAATTTTAACAATATAGTTTATTTAACCCAATATATCTAAAAGAGCATCATTTTAACATATATTCAATATAAAAATTATTGAGAGGATTTATATTCTGTTAGTACTAGGTCTTTGAAATTGAGTGTGTACATTACACTTTCATCTCCATTTGACTACTCACATTTCAAGTGCTCAGAAGTTACATGTGACTGGTAGCTACCACATAGAGCCCTGGATAAGGGGAAGATTGTGTGGAAATGCAGTTGTGTTAGCCACTATTCTTTGGGTTGCCCATCTCAGAAATGTACTTCAACAGCTTGGACAAGGAGGGGATAGGGCCTCAAAGATATCAATATCTCTCTTTTTTTTTTTTGTCTTCCACATTCCAGGTTTCTTCTCTCACCCCAGCTTTCTTCAGAAACTAGAACTACAATTGCCAGAAGCTTCTGGACTCATATCATCCAGCATCACCACCCACCCCACCCCCGCCCCCGCCCCAGAGCAGAGAGAGTTCTTCTCCATCAACTTCAGTCTGAAGAAATCCCAGACGAGTGCTCTGATTGGCCCAGACCAGGTACCATGTCCACCCTTGTGTCTAGGAGGGTGGGGTACAGTGTCTGGAATCCCATACTGTACCATGCATCATACACTATGTTCCTGAGAGTGCACACTAGAACCGTATGGCTGGAGTGAAGAGGAGACTCAGTTTCCAAAAAACGGGGTGTGCATTTCCAACAAAAACAGGGAGATGCATGCATACTAGGCCAAGAACACTGTGCTGCTGTCCTGTAGAGACCAGTGAGAGGGTCTTCCTACAGAATTGGCTCCCACTCAAACAGCCTTTCTCAGAGACCAATCAGAAAGTGCCAGCAACATAAAAACGCCACTGGTCCTGTCCATCCAGAAATAGCTGGAGAAAGGTAAAACCTGGATCCAGGTTTCTAAGCTCAGAATTCAGCCTTTCTTTCAATACACAACTGATTTTCAGGGGAAGTGGTACCACACCCTAAAGGGTGTTTTTAACTTTATTGGGGCATTTTTGATTGTCACAATGACTGGGGGTGCAATTGAAATGTAATGAACAGGGGTCAGACATGCTAGTCATCTTTCAATGTTTTCAGTTCCTGAAAATTAAGAATTTCCCTGGGTCACCATGACTTTTGAATTAAGATGAAAAAAAAATCTGCTTCTAATTATTTGAGTCTACAGTCTCACTCTATTTTACATGTAAATATTTTTGCAACATTTTCCTATACATTAAATTTTCCAAAAATATAACCACCATCTACATCCAGGGAAGATTGCACTTATTTTTATTCCCAACTATACCAAGGAATTATTCATCATTTCAGAAAATCATGTCACCAACAGCAACATTTCTCATGGTATTTAAGTCACCAAGATAGCACAGCTATATTACTCTGTATTTTGTAGGGCTCGCCCCACCGTGAAACTAACTGTATGTGTGTATATGTGTATACGCATGTGTGGGGAAGGAGGCATGCCAGGACTGCCAGTAACTTAAGTAGATGCTTTGTGAAATTTTTAAGAAGGCTCCAAGTAGACATGGGCCTCCAGGGCCCCCATGAAGCCCCCACAGCTCCAAAACTAAAGCAAGAGCTGGATCGACCACTGGTGCCACAGTCCAGTGCCCTGGTGCAGTACAGACCACTTGCCCACACACAGCTACCTTGATAGGAATGCACTGTGTTTCTCTAGCCCAGGCATCCTCAAACTACGGCCCGAGGGCCACATGTGGGCCACCTAGCACATTTATCCCGCCCTCTGGATGTTTTTGCCACCGCTGCCTGTCCTGCTTAGCAGCCAACTCGTCCCGGACCCACAGTGCACTCTCCAATGGTCTGAGGGTCAGTGAACTGGCCCCCTGTTTAAAATGTTTGAGGACCCCTGCTCTAGCCCTTATTGTACACTGTCAAATATTTTTAAAGTGTCAACAATACCCAGTGGAATGTTGTCTGCTTCTGTTATAATAGGCGTATTCATTATCACTAGGTGAGAACATCTGTCTCCTTCAATGAGGCTGCCAGTACAGCTGTGCCTGAGCATTTACATGTGTGTATCCTTCTATTTTAAACTGGTTTCCTTTCATTTCTTCTTTATATTACAACTAGACTATTAGATTGCTTTTAATGATGTGCGTTGAGCTTCTATGACCTGTAAGTTTCATTTCAGGATAATAAAGGGGACATTATGGAATATATATTTAAAAGGTAGGCATGGGTGGGGTTGAGAATCTCTATACGACACCAAGCTCAGGAGGAGGGCCCTAGTCGAAGAGGCAGAAGAAGAAATCAGAACGAAAAAAGAGTGTAAGCAATGATGGGTGCAGAGAGAGATTGCACCAGGGCAGAAAGAGAAAGTCAAAGGAGAAAGAGGCAAGGAGAGAATGAGAGAGAAGCCACCTACTGCAGCCCTCCGTCTCTTCTCTACCTCCCAGTAGTCCTGCTCCTCTTCCTGCATTGTCGCCCCCAGCCTGAGGGTGAAACACCCAGTGACAACATATCCCTCTGCCGCCCACGAGAACATCTACAAGCAATTATTTTCAAGATCCTAAACACAAACTTCCCACTGGCTCTACCCCTGGGCTGTGAGATGACAACCGCCCAGACAGGGAAACGGAAGTCTGTGGCCGGATACAAGAAATGAAGAGGAAACCCCTGCTGGAATACTAGAGAGCAATTATAAAAGGTAATTACAAAGACTAAGTAGAAATGTTGACATATGTCAGGCACGCCTGAAGTCAGAAAAGCAGAATATTTCATTTTATGTTCCCCATGTTGCAACAATGTTTGTTCAAAATGCAGGATTATGGACAGAAACTTGTCAAGGCAGTGATAGAATATTTTCAAAAAGCAAAAATAGTTGCTGCAATAGTGTAGTAGGATTTATTTATCAATTTCTTTGTTTAATAATTTTCTGTTACAATAAATTTTTTTAATCTACTTATTTGCTTTTCTTCTACTTCTCTACCGAATCATCCCTGCTTCCCATTGATTTGTGACTGAACTTTCAGGAACTTCCATATCAAATGGCTCCTTTCTTCTACTTGATAGTCCTCCTTCAACTTCCCTACAAATAAATTCCTAAGGAGCTTTACTGGGATGTTAACAATTAGCATCAGTTGCATCAATATTTCAACCTCAAAATTGTTGCCCACAAATTTCTCTCAATGTTAACATCAGTCAAACCCCTCTGCCTAATGTCAAGGTAAAGCATTTCATTTTCATAACAGGCTGCAGTAAATCTTTAACATGATACAAGCCTACAGATCACAGGGACCAAATATATGTATCTTGAGGGAGGGAAAATTAAAGCAAGAGTTTAATTGTTGACATGTAGATGATGGCTAAAATTTTTAAATGACATACATAGGAATCCTATGTATACACCATGGGACAGTGTATTCAAGCTTACACAGAAGAGCTCCAGGGACTGATTTATGTTATCTGCTTCCTCTCAATCCAACAAGAAGTGAGCATGTAGTTCTATTTTATTGACCATAGAATATCAGACACATCTAACCTCATTTTCCCTGATTTTTCCACATCCATCAAAACTGTTGACCATTCTCTCCTTAAAATCCTTTTTTTTTTTTTTTTTTTGGTTTTCACAAAACCATACTGTCCAGGTTTGCTTCAGGCTACTTGCACACATGGGCACTTTTATTGTTTAGGAGGAGGAAACAGGGAGGGGAGCTGCCTCTCTACCCAGAATTCCGATCTGTAAGAAACTGGGTGGGTAAAGTGGAACCTCTGTCTGGTTATCAGAACACTCTAAGAAGTGATTGCAGGGCAGGATCAGACATTTACCTCAGACTGAAAGAAATTACATGTCAAAGAATTCAGAGAAAGGTAGTGTTTTCCCTTGGTCACAGACTCTAAAGAGATTTTGAAAACTCACTTGCGGTGAGTTTCACACTCCATGCATCCCTCCCTGAGCTGTCTGCTCCTGACCGTCTCTGTCTCCAGCGCCCCCATCACTCCATGCACTCCCTCCACCTCCCTCCTGTAACTCCCCGTGCACAAGCCCTGTCTTTCTTCAAAGCCCAACAAAGTGTTTGCTAACTCCCACAGCCTCCTCTGAACTTCCTGTCTGTATTTTTTTATTTGGTACTTAGCATAGGCTAGTTTCATATATTGATATTTCTTGTTTTTGCGCATAAGACAAAGTCCCCAAACTGAACCAGAAGCTCCTAGGGCAGAAACTCTGCCTCTTCACTGTCTATAACCCTCACAGTCTAAAATAATGGCCCAGAGATGTCACAAAAATAATAATGGTACTTCCTGTCACTTCCTGTCATCCTGTTCTTTGCCATCCTGTTCTAAGTTTGAAAACTTAGAACCTGGGATCTGTACTTGTCCATTCCCCAGCCTCCCTTTGAGTCACAGGGTCAAACCTGCTAAAATTTGGTTTCTTAATTTTTATGTGAGCCATAGATACAATATAGGTGTGGCTTACAGCTCGATGAGTAAGTCTTCACAAATGCTTTGAGCACCCAGGATGAAAGATGCCACTTATTAATGTTATTCTTTAGCGGATGTTGTCTCGCCCCTGGCATGTCTTGTGGAAAAGCAAACAGACTGCCTCGGTTCTCCAGGCATCTCACTGACCCCTCTGGAGTTCTCCTGGGACTCCATGCCCCAAAGCAGCTATGCAAACAGGACTCGTTCCTACATGGGGCTGGTTCACCTTCCTCCTCTTCCTGCTCCTGTCAGTTCTCAGGCACAACAGAGAGAACCAACCCAAAAAAGAGTGTGGGACTAAATGAAGGGGCCATTAAATTAAACCTAAAAAATTCACACAAGGGCAGATGCTAATTGTAGGAAGCATTTTAACTTTAACTCATGGCCTAAAGCATCTGACCCTGCTAATGGCACCAGATGCAGATGACCCCCTCCCCAGGACACTCCAAGGCCCACAGTTTCTGAGGGCCAGCGCACATTAGAACAGAGTGGAATTTTTTTTTTTTTTCAGAGTGGAATTTTTAACCAAATTAAGAAATGTATGGCCGGGCACCGTGGCTCACGACGCCTGTAATCCTAGCACTCTGGGAGGCCGAGGTGGGCGGATTGCTCCAAGGTCAGGAATTCGAAACCAGCCTGAGCAAGAGCGAGACCCCGTCTCTACTATAAATAGAAAGAAATTATTGGCCAACTAATATATATAGAAAAAATTAGCCGGGCATGGTGGTGCATGCCTGTAGTCCCAGCTACTCGGGAGGCTGAGGCAAGAGGATTGCTTGAGCCCAGGAGTTTGAGGTTGCTGTGAGCTAGGCTGACGCCACGGCAGTCACTCTAGCCTGGGCAACAAAGCGAGACTCTGTCTCCAAAAAAAAAAAAAGAAAGGTAATGTAAAACATGACACTGTGATTTGTCTCCTCCCCCACCAAAATTTTTTCTTGGATAAATTTGGGAACTACTCTGAGCCTCACTTCTTTATTCTTTAAAAAATGAAGTCTAACCTCTTGTGAAAGTGGTAGCCAAAAATGGTTTCTACAACGCCTTCTTTTGTTAAGTGTTTTCCTCCCGCCTACAGCTATAGGTGCTGGATGTGGAGAATGAAAGCAATTGATCAGAGATGAGAATGCTCCGCCTCATTCCAGATTGGTTTAATGGGTTCTCAATTAGACTAACAATACAAATTTTTAAACTTTGAGACTTTCAAAACAATTCAGACAGATGTTTTCACTTGAGGGGTGGGTTTGAGCCCTACTTTGTTTTCATTGTTCTGTTTTAGCCATTCTTTGAGGGCAATCTATATTTTCCTAAGACCCTGTCCTGTGTCTTGTTTTGTGTCCCCATTCATGGTGGTGCGAGGCTGTACGGCCCATGATGCTCTCTAGTTCTCCTGCACAGGGGAGTTAACAGCTCACTAAATAAGAGACTAAATGAGTGTTAATAAACTGTCACAAATTATTTGAAAATGAGAGGGTCTTTTAACTGTGTTCATATTTAGTCAATATAATACTCATAGCTTAAGCAATATTTTCATCCAATCATGCAGCGAATGTATCGAGTAGCTCTGTAGCCTTGCTTTGGGAGTGGGCACCATCACTGCCCTCAGGGAACTCACAAGTAATCAAGTTTTGCACTGTAATGATAAGCTATAAGTGGCATAAGCAGTAAATGCTAAGAAAAAGAAAAAAGACTAAGTACTTTTTAAAGACATACCACACAAGAGATTTGGGAAGAGGATCTGTCCCCAGTGAGTAACAGAGAAAAGTCAGGGAAGACTTCCATAGTTCAGTGACTCTTGAGTTGAGCCTTTAAAATAAGCCACAGTGTTAATAATAATAGTAACAATAGCCGAACTACGGACAAGGCCTTGCACCGAGCTCTTCACATGCATCACGTCATTTATCATCATCACAACTCAGATAGGATCTCGATATTACAGATAAGGAAACCAAGTCTTTAAAAAGATAAGAAACTCGATGAGTATCACATAGCAAGTATGTGATTATTCCAAACAATATCAGTGGAGGACACATTCATTTTCCCTAACTCATCCACCAAGGCAAATTGAATTGAGCTCTTATTACCAGACACATTTAAAAAGAAAAGAAGTCAAAGGAGAAAAGAGACGCAAATGTATTAAATGTCTCATTCCCACTGGCCCTCCCCATTGCACCTCACCTCCCACTCCCACCCCACATTCCACCAGGACCCCAGGACAGAGTATTTTCAGCCTGGACAATCTTTCTAGGACAGATTCTGGGAAGTAGGTTATATTTTACTTCTTTAAAACAAAGCCTTCCAATCCAAACCATATTTAATATCTTAACCTTAACTTTTTCAGAATGACTCTCATCCTACTTTTTCCAAAGGCAAAATAATAATAATTTTTTTAGGAATTCCTTTCAGTGGGGAAAATAGGATTTGAATCCACGTCTGTCTGAATTCTGAGTCTTCCATAATAATCCATTATAAAAGCATTTGTTTCATATATACTTATATATATTTATTTATAACATGGCAGCCACCTTTTAGTTTGCATATAAATTAGCCCCATACCTTTCCTTTCTTTTTTTTTTTTTTCTTTTTTTGAGACAGAGTCTCGCTTTGTTGCCCAGGCTAGAGTGAGTGCCGTGGCATCAGCCTAGCTCACAGCAACCTCAAACTCCTGGGCTCAAGCAATCCTGCTGCCTCAGCCTCCCGAGTAGCTGGGACTACAGGCATGTGCCACCATGCCCGGCTGATTTTTTCGATATATATTAGTTAACCAATTAATTTCTTTCTATTTATAGTAGAGACGGGGTCTCATTCTTGCTCATGCTGGTTTCAAACTCCTGACCTCAAGCAATCCGACTGGCTCAGCCTCCCAGAGTGCTAGGATTACAGGTGTGAGCCACCGCGCCCGGCCCCCATACCTTTCCTCTTTGCTCAGAGATTCTATTTCTCAAGATTTCAATCAATTTATGTCTGCTTATGGCCTGTCCATTGAATTCACAGCCCCTGATATGCACAGCCCAGAATTATTAACAACTACCACCTGCCAAACATTAGATTGAGGGGTAGGAAGGCAATTTATAGAAAAAATAGATAGTTGTATAAAATTTTCTGAATGTAAAGCTAAATAATATATTTGTTTATAGATCATATATATGTGGTAAAATACAAGAACATCAATGGAATGATAAACACACAATTCAGGGTAGTGGTTTCCTGGGGAGGTGCGTGGGGTAGAAAGGAAATGAGATTGAGGAGCAAGATTCACGTGGAAGGAGTTAAGACTTATTGGTGATGTTCTAGTTTTTACACTGAATAGTGCATACATGGGTGCTATTTTGCTAGTCTTCATATTATAAATATTTGTTCATATGGATGAAAAATTTTCATAATTTTTGAAACAAACCAATAAGTTGCTCACTGCAAGAAAAATATTAATATTCACCCTTTACACCAGAGCTTACATGCCACTTCTACCTGTATGGCCGTCAGATAAAATCTCCCCAAAAGAAGCCACTGTGCAACTCTAAACAGCCAAAACCCAGCGAAGGCTCACAGCTGTCCATGATCACAAAATGGCTGCTTTGACAACTGTTGAAAGCAATACTGATTACTACAGAAGGATTGGCTGGTTATTCTCTCCATCTCCAAGGCATTGAAAAGGAAATATGAACTTTTAGAAGCCACCAATAACAGACAGGCCAAATGATACCGTTGGTTTTCATTTTTGTTTTTTACTTTGTTTACTAGAACTCACCTAGCCATCTGTGGGAAATTGTTCCGGGAACACAGCCATCATTATATTCAGTGTTTTGTTCTCTGGCTTTAATAAATTAATGAGGTGTTAACCAAATTCACACATGATAGACCACAACAAATTCACAAGGTCTGAAGATCTGGACCAGTCCTGTCAATGACTGTCACCATCCAGGTGCACCTCTGCTCACCTTCCTCTAAGGTTTTGATGTGCCAAACTAGGCAAAGTCTATCATACACACAAATGTTAAAAGAAATAGAGCCTATGTCCTACAGACTAAGGGCTCCTCAGTAGGGACAGCAATAATTTTACATAGTAAGCATGTAATAAGCATATTAGCTTTACCACAAGTTGATAAGGGAGAATGATAGAAAATGGGAAATAAGTAAAACATGGAGTTATGAACAAGGATCTTACATAAGAGGAAAGATGGATTTGTTTTAATTAATCCATCCAGATCCAGAAAGCAGTGACCTTTCCTAAGCATCCATGGAGGACAAAAAAAGAAAAGCGTTGTTACTTGGCTAAAGCAATGCAACCTGGTGCTGGTGGAGAGAAGCCCTCAAATCAGGCCAATCAATTTCTCATTGGTTCTACTAAACCTTCCCACCTTCATAACAAACTGTTTCTCTCCCTACCCCCCTTGCCATCCTAAGGGAAAGACTTTTTTCTTAATATTTAAAAATAACTTTCCCACCAAATAATCCCTCAATAACATACAGATCATTTCTTTTCTTACTGTTTATTCATTTATTTTAACACATACCTGTTAACACTGAGAAATGTGATATCTTTTAGACCATAAGATATGAGCTTTATAGATCAATTTGCATGGCAGAATTATCTGTCATAATCATTGTTTAACATCAACAATTGTTTTCGAACCCTGTGTGATTTTCAAGATGATATTAGGAGGATGAGGAAAAACTCTGGTCAAGGATTCAAAATTAAGTTTCATCCAAATCACAGTTGCTCTTTAAAAAGGCATAGGTACAAAATAGACAAAGACCCAGTGAATCAGCCACAAGGCTGATTAACACATGCTCATAAGACCCTTGTAAATAGGACACAGTAAACATGAGACAATATCTTTCTGAGTCTCTCTGAACTTCATGGTGTCTTTCTGAGTCTCATAGTTTGGTGGCTGCCAGCCGGTGACACAGAAGGAGGAAAATCTACTTCCTGTTTAACCCAAAGTAGCATAACCTGACAGCAGAGACTTTGGACCTCAAAACAAAAGACTCAAGTTTGAATCCTTGACTTTATGAATGAGGCAACTTATTTGCCTAATATGAGTCCATTTCCCCACCTGAAAAGTGAAGAGGTTTAAACCATAGTTTGTTGACGATTAAATGAGATGGTCCTGGTAGAAAGTAGGTGTTCAAAATGCTAATTATCCTCTATAAGATTTCTTTCACTTTCTCAAGCAGCCTTCTATGCCGAAGCTCATTTTCAAGTTGCCACCAAACTCCCTCTCAGTAGTAGTGAGGACTCTTTCAATTGCAAACAATGGATACCCAATACAGAGTGGTTTAAGCAAAAAAAGAACATATAGAGAGGCCAAATATAAAAAAAGAACTCTGATTTACAACCTCTGGAGCAGCTATCCTAGGAAGCCAAACCACAACCTCTGCAGCAATCAACCCAAAACACTCAAGCTGGTCAATAATGTCCAGCTCCCTAATTTTTTTTTTTTTTTTGAGACAGAGTCTCACTTTGTTTCCCAGGCTAGAGTGAGTGCCATGGCATCAGCCTAGCTCACAGCAACCTCAAACTCCTAGGCTCAAGCAATCCTTCTGCCTCAGCCTCCCAAGTAGCTGGGACTACAGGCATGCGCCACCATGCCCGGCTAATTTTTTCTTATATATTAGTTGGCTAATTAATTTCTTTCTATTTATAGTAGAGACAGGGTCTCGCTTGTGCTCAGGCTGGTTTCGAACTCCTGACCTCAAGCAATCCGCCCACCTCGGCCTCCCAGAGTGCTAGGATTACAGGCATGAGCCACTGCACCTGGCCTCCCCTAATTTTTTGACCCTACTTCCAACTTAGGACCAACCAGAAAAAAACAAATATGTTCCTCTCACCAACCTCACAGGATGCCCCACTTCTAGTCAGCTCCCTCCATTTTCCCCATGCCAACAACCTCCAGTTAGGGCACACCTGAAGCCTTCTCATTTTTCTACTGTTAAGCTTTCCTACTCCTCTGCTTGCCTTTGATCACTGCCAAACACAAGTGATGATAGCTGACTCCTTTGCAAACACTGCATAAATAGCCCGCACTTGTGCTCATTTGGGTGGTCTTTATTCCACTACATGAAACCAGGGGAGGATGAAAGGATGGCCCGGCTGGATCCAGCAGTTCAAGTGATGCCCCCTCTAAATCTTTCTCTCTCCATTGCTTGCCTCAGCCTCCTTCTGGGTGTAAGTGCTATTCTTCCCTTCTAGAGTTAGGCTTCTTCCAAGCAAGTATGCAAAGGAACAAGTTTATGTGGTACAACTTAGGAGCCAGAGCAGAGAAAGATCTCCCCTCTCCCAACTTCTCTCATCAGTAATATCCTCAACCACTGCTGTCACCACTGTCACCCACCCAACCTCCAGTCTTCATCCTGCCCTCAGCATGTTAGAGAGACTCACAGAGCTCCTGCTCTTGGGGATAGTTCCTTCCCCAGCCTCAGCACTACCCACCTTACCCTCAAAAACTGCTTCAGAGAAGGTTAATAAAAGCAATTGATAGAAAACAGCCTCATTTTCTTATCAGCAACTTTACCAGCCTAACTTCATTTGTACCATATACTCTGACTTACCCCATGACAAAAGATGAACCATGTCTAATCCTAAGTCCAAACCCTCCACTTGAGACTGACTCCTTCCTCTCTTACCTTCTCAAGATCTTTACCATTACTGTAATTCCCTCTCTGTCCTACATCTTCAACTTTCCCCTTCCTAGGGGATCATTCCCACCAGCATATGTGCATGCTGTAGTATCTCCTCATTAAAAAGCAAAGCAAAGGAGTATGGAGATACCTCAAAGAACTAAAAGTAGAACTACTATTTGATCCAGCAATCCCACTACTGAGTATTTACACAAAGGAGAAAAAGACATTCTATAAAAAAGACAACTGCACTTGAATGTTTATAGCAGCACAATTGCAAAGACATGGAAACAACCCAAGTGCCCATCAACACATGAGTGGATTAATAAAATGTGATATATGTATACCATGGAGTACTACTCAGCCACAAAAAACAATGGTGATGTAGCACCTTTTGTATTAACCTGGATGGAACTGGAAACCATTCTTCTGAGTGAAGTATCACAAGAATGGAAAAACAAACACCACGTGTACTCACCATTAAATTGGAACTAATCAGTCAACACTTATGTGCACATATGGAAATAACACTCATCAGAAATCAAGCAGGTGGGACGGGGCGGAGGGGATGGGCAAATTCACACCTAATGGGTACAATGCACACTATCTGGGTGGTGGACACACTTATAACTTTGACTCAAATGGTACAAAAGCAATTTATATAACCAAAATGTTTGTACCCCCATAATATTCTGAAATTAAAAATAATTTTAAAAAAAGTAAAACAAAACAAAAACTCTCCCTTATCCCACATCCCTCCTCCAACTACTGCTCCATTTCTCTGCTCCCCTTAGGAGCAAAACTCCTCAGAAGATTACTACGCTTCCTGTCTCCTCCTCTTCAACCCCTCACACTGTCCCTCTTTCAACCCACTCTGGTGAGGCTTTTAATCACCACCTAGCCTCTAAAACTACTCTTGTGGAAGCCCATGACATCTGCCCTGCCAAATCCTGGTCAGTGCAGCGCTCAACTCACTGAGCCTCCGCTGTCCTGTGCGCAGCCAATCCCTCCTCCCTCCTCCGCTTTCGCCACACGCCTTCCATAAAATGCATTCTCCCCAGGCTTATTTCTAGCTCGGAACCTTTTTCTCCTCTTCCTCATCTTCTAGTGCTGAACGATGCCCCAGGACTTGATGTTTGGCCCCTCTCCGACTGATAGACTCGAACCCTACGTGATCTCATCCAGCTCTAGGTCATTGCATGCCATCTACTCACATGCTGTCTAACCTTTCCGCTGAGCTCTGCACTTCTATGTTCAAATGCCTACTTAACATCTCCTTTGGATATGCAATAGACATTTTCAGTTTAATGGACCCAAGCTGACCTTCTGACTCCATCCACTTACTCTTACACCAGGCTTCCCCCACTCAGTAAGGGATGCAGTCTTGGTCACATGCCAAACTCTATGACCCACAGAGGAGAGCTCCCCAAACAAAAGAGGATGTCATTACCACCAGCTAGAGATCAGAAGCCTGCTGGGCAAACCAAAAGCAAGAGTTGCCAAGCCCATGACCACAGTGTCAACCACTCTGGCCCACTCAGCAGACCACCTTACCTCCTGCCTCACTGAGCAAATTAAAAAGCGTTTACCTATACCTGCACCGATTTTTATCTCCATTCTTCCAGCTCAAAGCCAGCTCTCCACCTGTGCCCTTGCTCCTGTCCCTTCGTGTTTCCTCACTAGCATTGCTGTCGATAATCCCTTTTCCTGAATCTCAGTCTTTTCCTCCCAAATGATGCTTTCCCACTAACCTAAAAACACATCAAATTTGCCCTATCCTAAAAAGTTCCAAACAATAGGCCAATCTTGCCTAATAGGTCAGCCCTGGAATAGCTGAGAAGTATTTGCTCCAATTTTCTCATGGATTAGCTAAGAAAAGATATATATAAATTCTTCTTTTTTGCTAGATTTATAAATATTACTAGTAGAAAATAATTAACTCAAAATAATTGACAAAATAACAATGTACATAGAAAATGTTAGACAGACTTTTTAAAACTTGATTGAAGAATCACGTTTTGTCAAAAACTCAAAATTGACCTGGGGAAATACTAATCAAAAGCATAGGAAACTAGCCATAATGAAAATTCCACATGGTAAAAGAACTGACAGAAAAATCAACTCTGCTTGACTAAATGTGGATCTGTAACATTTTAATTGGGCAAATTGGGCTTGGTTGTCAAAATGACCATAAAATGAAGCAATACAACAACTATAAACTGGTAAATTGTCCTTGTGAATTTTCCATGAAAAATAATAGCTCTGAAGGAAAATAATTTTGGTAAAATCATAATGAAAATGGAAAATACTGGATAATTGTTAACTGTCCTGAAGATAAAATAGATTAAGGCATTGAACTAGCTCTACTGAATTAGCTCCATAAAAATCTGCTGCTATGAAATATTTTCAAAGTTGGGACAATAGTATTTAAAATGTCACTTTCACAAATACAGAAAGGGAATACCCACCCACAGAGTCAAATTAGCAAGATAAAAACATCTACTGGATTAAAACTGGAGAATTGAAATAGCCTTCCTTCAGGTAGAGTTTCTTGATCTCCCAGACTGGCCTACTGCTTTGCTACCCCTCCTTTTTTTTAAGCAACTACCACCTTATACTGAAATTGCCACCAAAATATAAGCCCCTCAAGGGCAAAGTGGTTTTATTCATCTTTGTATCCACAGTGCCTAATAAAGTGCCTCGCACTTAGTAAATGCTCGATGATTGTCCAACACACATGAATTCAGGAAGTCAACACCTTATTAAGGTTTCTCACATATAAGGTGCCTCAGGATGCCCTGGGGGGCTTGTTTAACATCCAGAGTCAAAGACCCCATTCCCAGATATTCTGCAGCCCCAAAGTGATTTTAATGCAAGTGTTCTAAAAACCACATTTTGAGAAACACAGAAGTAGGACAAAAAGAATAACTCTGAAGCAGCTGCCATATGTATCAGTTAAGAATGCTTTCAGCGGTCAGTAGCAGAAGGCCTGACTTAGTGAGGTGTACATGCAAGAAGTCTGGCAGTGTGGAGGGGCTGGCCCTGGTCCAGCTTGTGGATGTTAGGGCTGGTTTCTCTGAGATTCTCTTGGCGTCTCCTTTGCTTGTCACCTCAGGATTGATAAATGCCTGCCGTGGTTCCAGACATTGCATCACATTCAAAGCAAGAAGAGGGCAAGCAGTTTTTACTCTCCCTTTTATAGGGAGAGTAAAAACATTCTAGGAAACTGTCCTATAGACTTTTGCTTATATTTCATTGGCTGAAATTGCGTAAATGACCATTGCTAACTTCAAAGGCAATCAAATGAGCAAATGATAGTTTTGCTTTTCTCTAGGAGAGAAAGCTTGGGAAAAAGAGATTGAGAATGCCTGTTGGTTTAGCCAAACATTTGCCATATTATCATCATAAGCAATTCCTCATCTACCCACTTTGCCAGAGAATAATCTGCATAATAACTGCATGAGATAAATTACCCCTATTTTATAGATGAAGAAACTGAGGCACAGTGCCCAAAGTCACTCAGCTGGTAAGTGTCAGAGTCACGTACAGGTAAAGGTAGTTTAGCTGCAGAGTCCATGCTCTTAACCCCATGAATTTAGAAATAAACTCGTGGTGAGTCTCTAAGTAGCTACCGTCCAGCACAGCTGTTGTCCACCTTCATTGCACTGTAACACCTCCTAGTAAAACGGACCTTCACATGCCTGCATTTATCTTTACACCTCTCTTTGAAATGCAGCCCCAGAAAAGGGGCAACATTTTTAATACACATTAAAATTCAAAACTTGTCCTACTGCCTGGTTTATTTTGGGTCTGGTTATCTTTCATCCTACACCTTGGCACATGAGCTTTGTCCAAACTATAGGCATGCTAGGAAAGTGTTGCAAATGAGGTCCCAAGACAGCAATAGTCATGTCCTTATTATAGGCCTGTCTTCCAAACTGGAGGACATATTCAAATTCTCAGTAACACTTAGCCCCTGAGGCCCCTCTAACAACTAAACCTATTTATTCTAACTAGGATGTGTTCTGGAAGTTCAAATGTCCGAAAAATAACTTTTCCCCGGAGGTGTGCATACAGCAATGAAAATGAAACAAGGCCAAATGATAAAAATAAGATCTGCCTCCTTCAGAGAGCCTGAAAAGTTTTCCCTTCCCTAATCACAGTTAAGTGATGTTACCTTCGAATTATTTCTGTGTTATGGAAATTTTAACCTTAAGAATCTGGAATGCATGGCATTGTTTTCCACTGTTGAAGATGAAGAGTTGCTACATATCTCTAAATTTAATATAATTTTCTTATCTGGAGCAAGAGTGGGATCCTGTCTCTACAAAAAAAATATATATATATATATATATATATATATATATATATATATATATATAAATTATCCAGGCATGGTGGTGCACACCTATAGTCCCAGCCCAGCTACTAGGGAGGCTGAGGCAGGAGGATCACTTGAGCCCAAGAGTTTGAGGTTGCTGTGAGCTATGATGACACCACTGCACTCTAGCCTGGGCAACAGAGTAAGACTCTGTCTCTAAACAAAAAAATTAGAGTCTACAATTTTACCTCTAGTGCCTCTGATTCAATAGCTCCAGTATCTGCATTTTTACTAGCACCATGTGATCTGGTCTGAGCAGTACTTAGTACTCTGAGAGCTTTCTTTCTTGGCCTTTCAGCAAAAGCAGTTCCAGCCCTCATGTTAATTTTGATGAGGACTCCAACTCAGTCTTACTTATGGATAATGAAGAAGCAAGTTTGCAGTGATGTGCAGCAACACCCCTAGTAGTTGTAGTTGGGTCTCAGACTCTTTGGCACTGCCTAAAATGGCCTAGGCTTACAATAAAATATTACAAGTTCTTTCTTTCCTACAGAGCAAAAAAGTCTCTGGCATCCAAAGATTGGTTAATCATGCTCAGAAATGATCAACAGTATTTGTGGGAATTCTTTCCCTAACCTCAAGAGAAAGAAGTTTCAGTTGAAGATTTCACTTTTTTATAACCTAGAGCAGGTGTCCTCAAACTTTTTAAATAGGGGGACAGTTCACTGTCCCTCAGACCACTGGAGGGCCAGACTATAGTTTTAAAAAACTATGAACAAATTCCTATGCACACTGCACATATCTTATTTTGAAGTAAAAAAACAAATGGACAAAAACACCCACATGTGGCCCTTGGGCCGTAGTTTGAGGATGCCTGACCTAAAGACTAAGTATCCAGGAACTGGATTTCAGAACATCAGCTACATGACAAGTTCTCTTCCTAGGGATTGGCAACAAGGTGACTTGGGATGGACGACAAGTGCAGGGCAGGTTAAGCCCGCCACAGCTCTCAGGGGGACAGTGACTGGAGGTCTCTCTTTGGCATGTTGACTTCTAAGCTTCTCCTTTGCTACACATCTGTTTGGTTTTCCTTGGCTGCCACATAGGGATTTTTCTCTGGCATGTCAGCACATAAGGGTGGCAACTGTGTGCTCCAACACATAAGCTGTTAATTTCATCTTTGTGATAGGATTGCCTATGCTGGTAGGTTCTGATATAAATTATGTCCACCAGTCCATCCAAAAAAAAAAGTAAAAAGAAGGACCACAAATATGAAAGTATCTTCTCATCAAAAGCTGTAAAGAAATAAGATAAAAAGCACTCATTTTATTCTCCCAAGTAAGTAATCAGTGCTAGCACTTGTTCACTTAGCTAATCAGTTCACAGCATTCCACGCACAGGGCTACCTAAGGTGTGGTCTTCACATTGCTGCCAGTCCCCAAACTGTTGATTTGCAAAAACAGAAATGCCTATAGCAATCTGATCGTGACACACCATCCAAGTGCGTGATCAGTGCACTCATCTTGTTGACCAAGGTGTGGGCCAGTTCAGGTGTGGAACTGGCTTGGCAAGTTTCAGGTAGAGTGAACTGAGTGTCAGCACCGATGTGCAATGGATTGGGGAAAACCAGTCTGGTCCTGTGCTTCCGAGTGTTTCAGAGCACAACTAAAGATCACATGCAGAGTAAGAAGAGCTGATGCATTGTGAGATTGTGGAATAGTGCGGCTCTGTTAGGGGAGCTGACTCTAAGACTAGGAATCTAAGGGCCCAGATTTCTGTAACATTGAGTGGCTTTCTTCAACTTCTGTTTCTTGAGTCCCACCTTGATGATTTCATCTTCTAGAAAACAGTGTTGCATACTGGTACTTACAAGAGAGAAGGCTCTTATAGCCCTGGGTTAGGAATTGCAGAGGAAGATGGAAATAACCTTGTGAGCCAGAGAGCAAATTTCTGATCCTTGGGCTCAACCTTGGGCAGAAGAAGGGCAAGACTGTAAGATGGGAAGTAGAAGCAGACTAAGCTTAGGTGACCACTTCAACACCAGGAGTCAGCCAGAGTGAAAAGGACAGGCTATCCCTAATTCCTGCTTCCTTGATGGAATCATTTCCAGGAGCTATGGAACCACATGAACGGTTTGCACATGGATATTGGGGTTAAGAATGTGGGCCTTGGGGTAAGGCTGCCTTACTTTGAATCCATTGGGTAAATTACTGAACCTTTCTGAGACTTGGTTTTCTCAACAGTAAAAATGAACAATAATAGTACCTTTATTGTAGTTTTAATGTGTAGATTAATGAAAATATTATACGAAGAGTACTTAGAATGGTAACTGGAATTTAGTAAATCTCTTAATAACAATTATCCATTATTATTATTATTAGAAAAAAGCCCCACAGTAAGAACTTCTTCTAAACACTCATCTCAATTACTTTTAAGATCTAACGTGCAAACCAATTGTCTGTTATATTTAAAAAGCTAAAATATACCATTTAGACCCCCAAAAGCTAAGACACAAAGATTAGATGTATTTCTTTTGTTTGTTTGTTTGTTTGTTTGTTTGTTTGTTTGAGACAGAGTCTCACTGTGTTGCCCTGGCTAGAGTGCTGTGGTGTCAACCTAGCTCACAGCAACCTCAAATTCCCGGGCTCAAGTGAGTCTTCTGCCTCAGCCTCCCAAGTAGCTGGGACTACAAGCATGTGCCACCATGCCTGGCTAATTTTTTTTCTATATATTTTTAGTTGTCCAATTAATTTCTTTCTATTTTTAGTAGAGACAGGGTCTCACTCTTGCTCAGGTTGGTTTCGAACTCCTGACCTTGAGAATGATCCTCCTGCCTTGGCCTCCCAGAATGCTAGGAGTATAGGTGTGAGCCACCACACCCTGCCTAGATGTATTTCTCATAAAAGCTCAACTGAGATTGTTTACCAACTTCTCCAAGCCCACTACTCTAGGACATTTCTTGTTTATTAAGTCAATCATTGGGGAGGGGGAAGATACACATCATATGTATAAATGCACAGAGTATCACCAGAGAACACAGAAACAAGAAACGGTGCTTATATCCAGAAAGGGTTAGTGTGCTCCTGAGGGAGGGGACAAGAGGGAAGAAGACATTTTTCACTGTATATCCCTTTGGACCTTTCTGAATTTGAAACCATGGACACATATTACATATTCATTAGAAATTGCATTAAATTTTTTTTAAAAAGAATGTGAATGCTCAAGACAACACAGTGTCATATAAAAAATACTAGACTAGGACCCAGGAGAACTAGACTCTATCACTTATGTGTTATGAGATCATGGCGAGACACTTAATATCTTCTTGGATTTCATAGCTCTAAAATAAAGAAACTAATGCCTCCCAGGCCACCTCACCGGGTTTATGTGAGGGTCAAGTGAGATTGCAGAGCTGCTTTCCAAAGCACAAAGCATTATACAAATATAAGCTATCACTATTATTACTGGACCAAGTCCTCCTTCATTGTTTTGACTCCCGGAATCACAGAAGAAGATTGAAAAGTTTGGCTTTGGAGTCAGGACTCACCTAACAGGGGAGTAGATGATGTCCCCTTCCAGGTTAAACCCTTCTCCAGTTTATGACATCCTTCACTTCCTAATCCTACCACTGTAGAACACAACGTCCACGCCATGAGAGCAGAAGAGCTGAGAGGCCCGCCTTGGCAATCAGGAACAATACTTGACTCTAAATGTCACCCTGCCCCCGTACCACACCAATAATAAGATGAATTCCAAACGCAGACATGTGCCATGTACCAATTAGGATAAGGGTGACAGATCCCAGCTCTCTCTGACTTTTCTAATCACAAAAGCAGGCGTGCAAACATTCGAAGGCAAAGAGGAAAGCCTCTTCACCATTTAGCTCTGTCAATAGATAGGAAAACTCCAAATGTGGGAGAGAAAAGCAAAAGCCAGGGACAGTTTTAAACTCTCCAAGGATCAGGCCTCTGCCCCAGAGTCGAATGCCATGCGCAGTTAGCCTTAACTCCATCTAAGTTGCTCTCTTCAGCCTCCCAAACAGTTCTTGTTGCATGAAGAAATCTGTTGTAAACTGATGCCAAGAAGCTTACCTGTGAATCCTTCTGGAAATTCATATATAACAGCATTGTATGAAGCTATATCACTTTTATACGTGTTGCCTTGTAAGAGTAAACCAAGATTTACTCAGCAGGTATTGTGTGTCAGGCTCTTTCAAATATGTAATCTTGTTTAGCCACGAAAACCTATGAAAAAGCCACTCTTCACACTGTTTTGCAGTTTTGAAAAACTGAGGCTCTGAGAGTTTGAAGGAACCTTTTCATGACTGTACAGCCAGGGTTCAAATTCAGGTCTCTAGACACTTGATCCAGTGCACCTTCTCTTCATCTGGGTGCTCCCCAAATTAAATTGGCCATAGAGCACCCTTGAGCATTGAAACATTGTAAGTGAAACATTTAGCTACAATATATAAAGAGCTCAAGGTAAGAGCAAAATTCAGATTATAAATCGGATATTTGAAGTTCAAGCATAAGCTTGAAACACAGACAGGCTGGAGGCAGTGTGGCAATGTTTAAACTCCACCTTGTTCTGCCACAACCATGCTAGAGGTGCTTGTGGCCCCTCCTCGGGCCACTGCACACAGCTGAGCCGACTGTATGCCAATCAATAGTATATATGAATGGTTCCCCTACAGGTGGCAGTGTACATCCTCAACAACTGTCCACAGCAGACCAACTCCCTCTTGGGTATTACTTACAATTGTGACCACAGAGTATTAAAGTCTAATTCTGTTTAGAAAGATAAGCTCACCAGATTCCATACTCAGCAAGTTTGTACTATTAATATTATTCAAGGCCCATTGGGGAGAGACCAAAAAAATAGCTTTTAACACTAATTTCAGCCAGATTATTTATGATTTTGTTATTCTTAAGTGACCATCACTGAATGATTTAATCCAATGACAACTGAACCCAACACTCACTTTCCAAACTCCTTGTCCCAGACTTAGAGCTTCAAACTCACAAAATGACTGCTCTGAACTCTCCCAAATCTCTGGACACCCAGAAGAGGTCAGACAACTCGATCACCATTGTCAGATCTCTGCACCTACCGCCTGAAATTCAGGGCTAAGGAACAGAACCAGAGTAATCCCAATCTCTCAAGGCTTGCAGAGGGTGACATCTCCCGTGGAAGGAGGGGTGTCTGGCACGTAAGCCTGAGGGTTCCACGGGGAAGCAGACAGCACACTTGAAATAAGGCGCTCCGAGGAGGACTCACTCAGAACGCTGTGGGCGTAGAGGAACCACAGGGGTAGCGCAGCACCCTGCATTGTGATAGTAGCAGAACTATTACCAACTGGACCTAAAGAGAAGAGTAGGAGAAGCTACCAAAACCTAGAGGAAGAGCATGTGCAGAGACCACATCTTCAGAAGAGCTGTGACTTTCAACAGGTGGACACAGCAGTTCCAGGGAGCCAGGGAACAAATACTTGACCTCATTCACCCCTCCCTCTGCTCTCCCACTGGGACTCAGCAGAAGCCATTAACTGAAACCCATTGTGGGGTCCATACAGCTCAGCTTTTCTAAGCAGAGAGGCAGGTGAACAAAAGCAGAGAATGGGGGAGGAAGGCGGGGGTGGACCAGGGGACAAAAGGAGGCTGCCTGGCATAGCACCTGAACTATCTTTGAAACAAAATCTGTCCCTCTACCCACAGAGAGTTTCTCCATCCACCTCTGATTCTGTTTTCTACTTTTATGTAGATGGCCCTTTAATAGACCTTTAGAGTTTATTTAAGTTTATTATGCTTTTTTTTTCAATTTTGAGCACAGAGTTCTAAAGCTCTGTGCTCACAAATGCAGTCCACACTCAAGCTACTTCTCCATCAGCACATAGCCCCTAGGAAGATCACACTTGAAATAGGGTATTACCTTTGAAATACACACACAATAATATCATATTTCTTTTCATTTGGGGGAATATCTGTGTATAAGTACCTTCAATTCTTCCTAAAGAAAGTGCTGTGAATCTGCAGACTACATCCAAGGAGCTGCCTTGCTGGTAATTCCATCCCCAACTTGTCACAAGATTCAGGTGGTCTTGCCATTGGGAGCTTGGAAGAAAACAGCAGCAATGCCGTGGGTCACATGTTCCTACTCTATTGAATCATTCTTTGATTACTCCCTGATTTTTTCTGGAATCGTGTTTTAAGGCCTATTCTCAGTTATTACATCAAGACTCAGAGATAAAATGTTCAATTACCAGCTAAGGAGAACATTCCCTGGGGTAGCAGTCTGCTCTCTCCTCTACACTACCCCACTCAGGGAGCCTTTGGCCTCTGGGGCACTCTGGACCCCCTAGAAGTTCAGCAACTCATCAAGCTTCAAACTCAAAACCTTTAGATTATGTGGGGCCAGGGGCTAGAAGGAGGGGAGTTGTGAGACACATTCCTTACCTACCCGGAGATGAATGTCATACCTTTATTTGTTTCTCTGCAGATTTGCTAGGGAGGTAGCACTGGAGTCAATAAACACACTAGAGATCAGAAAATATTAATAGCATTCTAGGAAATGTCATATTTCATCAAATCTAAGATGTCAACAGTTTGTAGGACACACCATTATTTTACGTACCATTATGAAAGAAGAAAACACTGCCATTCAGTGACACCACCTCCTTGCTCCTTTGAAACTTTTTGATTTATTCCAAGGGACTTGGGGATTCCTACTGCCTTTAGCTGCATTGCTTGTCCTGTTGTAGGCAATCCCTTTGCACATCTCGGTAACACAGTTCTGACTACTTGTGGATTATCTTTCTTTTTTAAGTCCCATAAAGCCCTTTAAAAACAAGGAATTGTCTCCATTCTGCCAAGATGGATATTTGCTTCACTGACATCAAAATTATGCCTCACTGCTCTGTTTCATGCCTCTGTATACACAATGACTTCATTCCAGAGCTGAATCAGAATGTAAACTTACTGAAATCATTTTAAACACCAGCAAGTAGTACCAACAATGAACATAACTCAGTGAAAATGAGGACTCGATGACCAACAATGACCAAGTTCACACACGCACAGGGAAACGCTGACAGATACCACACTGGTAGCAAGAGTAAAGCACCTCCAAATCTCACCCTCATTTCAGAGATGTTAAAAGGTGTGGGGGGGGGAATACATCTTAGAATCATTGAAATATTATATATATTAAGATATACCTACATCATTTAACTGGCTGGTGCCCTATAGCAAGGAAACATTTTAAAAACATTTGATCTTAGAGAGTATATGGGTAGGATCCCAGCAGGAAACAGATGGCACACAGAAAAAGAGAGGATTAAAAAGAATTTTAATGAAGAGACTATTTATCAAGATGTAGGCAGGGTTAAGAGAAAGCAGCAAGCACCTGCAGGAAATTGCTAGAAGCCCTGGTCCGAGGAAAGAGAGGTCACCTGAACCCAGAAGAAGCAGCCATGTGGGGAGCTGTGGCCACTTCTGAGGGGTCATCAGGAAGGGAGCAAAAGGAATAATATTCTGACCTCTCTGTCTGTCTGTCCTTCCATCTCCTGCCTTTGGCCGCACCACCCAGCGGTCAGAGGGGACATGGCCCATGGAGGTCAGCCCCCAGACCAGAGAGCAGGGTGGAGGATAGAAAGGAAGTAAAAGACAATGTCCAACACTGGGGCTCGCCAGAAAGCTAAAACATTTTAGCTTAAAGTTCGGTATTCTGTGGTTGCCTTATAGTAATTTTATGACCAAGGTAGATACTTCATTGCTCCTCAATGAGAATTATTACAACCAGTAAGGACCTGGGAATTTGGAACTTGCCTGACCTTTTGTCTGAGTGCTGGACTAGATTCAAATTTGTGCTCACACGAAAATCTCAACCCTACCTCTGGCTACTCTACTTATGTACAAAATGATTGAGACATAGGTATGTAGGTAGGTAGGCATAGACAGATATGTTCTAACCTCATCTTTTCCACATAAGGCAGCTCCAAGTGGTTAGGAAGAAAAAAGCCAAGGATAGAATTTTAGAATGAGATGGTTCCGTCGTTTCAAAGCCTGCTTTTGCATACAGATGAATGACAGTAATAGGTAACATGCCCTGAACTTGCTGTGTGCTAGACACCGGGCTAAGTGCTTCATATTCAGATTTCACTTAATCCTCACCCAACCCTCTAAAGTCAGTACTATTAATATCCCCACTGTACAGAGGTTAAAAAGTAATAGCAAGCATGAATTTGCTTAAAAATAAGCTGGATTATATCACCATCTTGCCCAAAATGCCTTCTTCTGCACTTGGTAGTGACTGTAAAGCCCCTATCAGAGCCTGCACGGCCTCCTGTGTGGGACCCATCCGGACTCCCGGCTCCACCCCTGCTCCGACGTCCTGTTTCCCACACTCCGGCCCCACCGGGCTTCCCTCCCCTCCTCTGGCGCTCCCAGCTCTTTCCCTCCTCGACCCTCTGCATCAGCTCTTCTTGCTGCCCGGACTGAAGGACACGCACCTTCTCATCTTTTAGCAGCTCAACTGTCGCCTCCTCAAGGCCTTCCCTGACCAACCCAGCTAAAGTAGATCCGTCCGCCTGCATCCCGGCCTTTCTTCCTCTCCCAGGCCCTGTTTCCTTTGCAGCCGTCCACGTGTGCGTGCGCGCGCGTGTATGAGCCCGCGTGTGCTGGCATCTCACCCTCACTCGGACTTGAATGCAGGAAGCGCGTCTCACTTGGTCCCCTTCCCAGCCTCGCCCCCATCACGCCTCGGCCCCTGCGTCTCCTCTGACATCTTTGTTATAATTTGCTATTCGTTTTTCTTTTTACCTGTTCTTTTCTTTCTCCCCTCCCACCCCTTAACCTGTTCTTAAACTGTCTCCCCACAAGAGCCAAAATCCCTCTGTTCACCGCTTCACCCTCGGCACCCGAAATTCTCCTTGGCAAGTTGGTGGAGGAATTTGCCCAAGGCCCTGGGGTGGCTGAATGGGCAGCATCTGCCCCAGACGGCCTTTCTGCAGCGCCTCCCTCTGCTCAGCCCCAGGACGACCCCAGATGGTGTTCCCCTCCTGCGAGACGCAGGACACAAATGTCCCGCAGTCTGTCCCCCAGTTAGCCCTGTGGGTGAGGTCAGAGCAGTCACCCTTCTGTTTCCCGGGTCCCCCACGCAAGTTGGCGGGACTGACTGAAAGGCACAGGCCACAGAGCCAGAAAAGGAAAACTCTGCGCCTTATCTGCGATCCCCGCTGTTCTATGCTGTATGGAAACTGGGTCTGTCTCCCCACGAGGCGGGAGGAGAGCTCACATTGGCATTCAGAAGGCACAAAGGCAGCAGCATTACGCTGAGGCCTCGCGCTCTGGCCTTCCCTCAGCTTTCCCGCCCTCCCCACATCGTTCGTTTCTTTCAGTGGCATCACGGGAAGAAACAGGACATGCAAAGCCCCAGACAGCATCATCTCCTGTTCCTGGGGAACATGTCACTACTCCTTCTGTATCATCTACTGAAGCTTTTATATACATTTACATACATATACACATTCCTTCCTCTGGGGCTGCTTTCTGCTTCTCTCTGCCTTCTAACTCCTCCACCACTTTCTTTGTGCCAGAGAATTTGTTGGGTGTGAGCACATGTACACGTGTCTATTAAAGCACAACTCTGGCTACATTCCCAGCAAAGGAGGAAGAAGTCTTTGTAAGGCCCAGCTAATGCAACAAGCTCCAAACACTCATAAAATATTTATTAAGTGGCAAGAAAGCAAGGGTTCCACCATTTGTTATTAGTCCACGATTGGTCACCACAGAAGTCACTGTATCCTCAAATGCAGGAGTAGTTAATGGCCAAAGTTTGGAAAGTGTTTTACAAAGGGCTCACAGACACACGACTTATGCCTCATGGTATGGATAGAAAATAGCGTTGGGTGGAGGGGATGACAAGCAGAGGAGTAGCAGGGGGTACACAGTCCCCTGAGCTCTCACTATCGCAAAAGTTTTGGCCAACTCTGTGTGAGCCCCAAGCCTGTGGTCTACTGTTTTGCATTCATTAATGCTCAGCCAGGTGTGACCATGAGAGGAGACACAGGAGGGACTCAGGAAAACAAGTGCACTACACTCACAGGTCCTAAAGACAGCAGGCACAGCAGGCCACATGGGGTGTGGGGAAGACATGGTGAAGACAGGAGCAAGTGGAAGGTTTGGTCAGAAACTTTATTGGGGTTTCCATTGGGAAGGCAAACTAGGATTGGCTAGACTGAATAATTTCAGCTCTGTACTATTGGGGTGGTCTCCAGTTGCCTGGTAGCTGGCCCTGGGTGATTAAGGCAGAAGACTATGCCTCCTGAGGTACACCGGCGAGAGCGAGGGGGGTGGGTGGTTGTGGACTGGGCAGTTTGCAGGAAGGGCATGCTCCCAGCTGAGCCCTTTGCTGTCTCTGAGAATTGGCTAGCCCTGGGAGGGGCAGTCTCTTGCCAGACAGAATGGTTGTTTAAGATGCCAAAACATTGTACTATACAGAAAAATTTTGAATGTATACAGTACATGTGATGGTTACTTTTATGTATCAACTTGACTGCACTGTGGATGTCCAGAAAGCTGGTTAGACATTATTTCTGAGTATATCTGTGAGGATGTTTCTGGAAGACATCCAAATTTGAATCGTGGAATGAGTAAGCAGATGGCCCTGCCCAACATGGCGGGCCTCACTCAATTCACTGAGGGACCAAATAGAACAAAAAGGCAGCAGAAGGGCTCATTTGCTCTCTGACTGCTCGAGCTGGGACATCCATCTTCTCCTGACCTTGTCACTCCTAGTTCTCAGGGTTTCCAGCTCTCAGACCTTAGGACTACACCAATGGCTTTCTGGGGTCTCCAGCTTGCGGTCTCATGGCAGATCATGGGACGTCTCAGCTTTCATAGTCACACAAGCCAATATTGTATAAGAGATCTCTTCCTGGATATAGATATATGAGATATAGACATATATGCAGCTGGTCCTATTTCTCTGGAGAACCCTGACTAATGCAATACATCAGTGTTCTGGTAGAGTGGAGCCCACCACCATCAAGCTCCAAACATTTTTCAGGGACAGGACAGGGAATAATATCTATGTGACTATAACACCGGATGCTTTCTTGTCCAAAGTGACCTTGTCTGAAATGGAGCCTCTGGAGCCCAGGACTAGAACCAGCCTGTTCTTCAGTCAAGCTGACTGCTCTGCTGAGCCAGCTCTGCTACACCTCTGCTGAAAGGTCAAAAGAAGTGAGCCCCTGGGGCCAGCACGTTTTTCTTTCCTCACAGGCTAGATGGATTCATCTCCAAGGAAACAGGGCCTGCACTGAAGAAGCAACCAAACAAGAGTGATTCCTTCACCAGCTCTCCAGTCTCAGAAGAACACTGGCGCCCAGTGGTTTGGGATTACTGGTATTTGGAGTTTGGTATGAGTCCCCAGGCTGCTGGTGGAAATATCGGGAAGCTATTCCATGGGAATGGAGGATTGAATCCATGGAAGGAGCTGTGATCTAGGGCTCCTGGAAAGGTTGACGGAGAAGTCTACCTAGCACTTGAACCAGGCCCTTGTAAGTGCAGAGAATTTGAAGATAGGAGTGGTAACAGGGAGCTGGGAATGGGAAGGAGGCAGCAGACGCAGGGAGGAAGAATACCTTCCAGGGAGTGAACGTGGTGTGAAGGTTTAGAGGCAAAAAGACCCCTAGTACTCTGTGGTCACAAAATCCATTCCTTTCCTCCAACTCTTTTGTAAATTAAATATTTATTATATGCAAACAGAAAATTGAAACAAATGCCTGAGGTTAAATGGGACAGCCCCCACTACCTCAAAGAAAGGTAGTGGGGGGCGGAGCAAGATGGCGGACGAATAACACCGCCAGACAGAGGGTCTCTGCAGAAAAGACCGATTCTAGCAGAAACTAGAGAAAAGAAGCAAGAAGACGAGCATACAGCGGACAAGGGCCGGAAGGAGGGGTACCTGAGACCCCGGGAGACTCCACGGGAGGAGGCTGCGGAGGAGAACTGGAGGCTGAGACCACCGGAGCAGCCCGGAGACCAGCGGCAAGGGTAGGTGGATTTGCTATTTCCCCTCCCCTGCATTCGGGACTGCTGGTGGGCTCCCCAGCGGGTGGAGAGACCTGCGGACATCAGCCCAGAGACTGCCGCCGCCTGCCAACGGTGAGCCTGTAACAGACGTGGCACCAGGTTCCCAACTTCCTCCGGGCACCTCCGTGTGCACGGAGAGCCGCGCAGCAGGCGCCATATTGCCTCCTCCCCCCCTCCGCCGACCCTACCCGCGGCTGCCCAGAGAGACAATACAGCCACCAGCCGGAGGCACCTCCAGGGAACAGGACCTTCCCGTTTGGGACCCTGCCCGCCCTCCCAGGTGCTGCTGGCACCTTGTTCCCAGGAAAACGGTGCCGACTCAGAGGCTGAGAGACATAGACCCAGCTTGGGCTCCCTGTGGGTGAATTAGGACCGGAAACCCTCTCCCTGGTGGGAATACAGTTTGAACTCTGGGACCCAGAGGTCGGACCTGCAGACCAGATCCCCTACACCGAGGGCTAGCATTGCCCGGGGCACAGAAGGATTATACGTGAACAGCCTACTGAGGTCTGTGTGCCTCCAGGGGCGGATCGGCGTCCTAGAGGTCTGTGTGCCTCCAGGGGCGGATCGGGCGGAACGTCCCAGGAGGAGGCCGTGCGCCCAACCCAGGTGGCGTTCCTGTGCAGGGAACCTCCCCGCCGGCATCACAGTCCGGGGAGGCCTGGTGGCTTGTGGTCTGGCCTGCTGGCAGAGGCTCAGGAGTAGCTGCGGAGTTGGGGAGGGTGGAAAGAAGCGAGGCCTGCTGCAGACTGTGGGTCTCAGACAGCCCCACCCCCACACCCAGACTTTCTGGCTGAGCGGGACCATCCCAGCCCCGCCCTGACAGCAGAGAACAGAACTTTGACCCCTGCTAACGGCCTGAGGGCAGGCTTACCCAACCCAGCTCCGCCCAGAACGAGAGCTGATAACAGGACTCAAAATCAACACCATAGCCTGTTCCTCCAAGCAAACGCCACCTACTGACAGGGACAGCATCTTGCACAGCCTTTCCACGGCACCCACTGACTCAATATACAGGGAGTGGTCCAATTTCACCCACAGGCACCACCTAACGCCTCAGAAACTAAACAAGGTGTGTGAATACCCAAACAATAACCTAAGGAAAGAAACAACAACTGATCGACATGGGAAGAAATCAGCGAAAGAACTCAGGAAATATGAAGAACCAAACGGAAAACACACCCCCAAGGAGGAGCACCAGCCCCCTAGAAACGGACACCGACCAAAATCAGGCAACCAATATGACAGAAAAGGAATTTCGTATGTGGATCATAAGAACACTCACCCAGCTGCAACAACAACTCAATAACCAACACCAAGAAAACACAAAAAACCTCCAAGAAATGGAACAAAGGTTCAACAAAGAGATTGACACAGTGAAGAAAACTTTAACCGAAGTCCTGGAGATGAAGAATCAACTCAGAGAACTACAAAATACTGTGGAAAGTCTCAAGAACAGGGTGGATCAAGCAGAAGAAAGAATCTCAGAGCTTGAAGATAACACCTTCCAATTAAATAAATCAGTCACAGAAATACAGCAGAGAAACAAGAGAAAAGACCAAAGTCTACAAGAGCTGTGGGATTATGTGAAAAAACCTAACGTGAGGGTCATAGGTTTAGCCGAAGGGGAGGAAGACAGCACTCAAGGGCTGGACAAGCTTTTTGAAGATATAATAGAGGAAAATTTCCCAGGTCTTGCTCAAAATCTCGATATACAAGTTCAAGAAGCCCAGAGGACCCCTGGGAGATTCAATGCAAACAGGAAGACGTCACGTCATGCAGTCATCAGACTGACCAAAGTATCAACTAAAGAGGCCCTTCTAAGAGCTGTAAGACAAAAGAAGCAAGTGACATACAAGGGAAAGCCAATTCGAATAACATCAGACTTCTCTAATGAGACTTTACAAGCAAGGAGAGACTGGGGCCCCATTCTCACTCTTTTGAAACAAAACAATGCCCAGCCTAGAATATTATTCCCTGCAAAACTAAGCTTCATATATGAAGGAGAAATAAAAACATTCGCAGACAAGCAAAGGCTCAGAGAATTCACCAAGACAAGACCAGCCCTACAAGAAGTACTTAAAACAGCGTTATGCACGGAACATCATAATAATAATCCACGGATATAAAAACAACCAAAACCCAAAGATATTAAAGGCCAGATATTACAATGGCTCAAGACAGAAATCATAGCAACAACATCCAACCCAAAAGAATGATCAGTAATCTACCTTACCTATCAGTTCTCTCAATAAATGTGAATGGCTTAAACTCTCCACTCAAGAGACATAGGCTGGCTGAATGGATAAGAAAATACAGGCCAAGTATATGCTGTCTTCAGGAAACACATTTAACCTGCAAGGATGCACATAGACTAAAAATAAAAGGGTGGAGATCAATATTCCAAGCAAACAGAAGCCAAAAGAAGGCTGGTGTGGCAGTTCTAATTTCAGACGATTTAGTTTTTAAACCAACAAAAGTAGTAAAACACAAAGAGGGTCATTATATAATGGTGAAGGGCACAGTCCAACAAGAAGAGATAACAATTTTAAATATATATGCACCCAACTTAGGTGCACCCAGATTCATAAAGCAAACCTTACTGGAGCTAAGCAAATGGATTAATAGCAACTCCATAATCGCCGGGGATTTCAACACCCCACTGACGGCACGAGACAGATCCTCCAAACAGAAAATTAATAAAGAAATAATGGACTTAAACAAAACTCTAGAACAATTGGGTCTGACAGACATCTACAGAACATTCTACCCAAAATCCACTGAATATACGTTCTTCTCATCAGCTCACGGGACATTCTCTAAGATTGACCATATCCTAGGACACAAAGAAAATCTCAAGAAATTTAAAAAAATAGAAATCATACCATGTACCTTCTCAGATCACAGTGGAATAAAACTAGAAATCAACCCTAACAGAAACTCACATTTCTACACAAAAACGTGGAAATTAAACAACCTCCTACTAAATGATTACTTCGTAAATGAAGAAATCAAGACGGAAATAAAAAACTTCTATGAAGAAAACGACAATGGAGAGACAAGTTATCAACTCCTCTGGGACACAGCTAAAGCAGTTCTGAGAGGAAAGTTTATCTCCATAAATGCCTATAACCAAAAGGCAAGAAGATCACAAATAGACAATCTAATGAAACGGCTCAAAGAGCTGGAAAAAGAAGAACAGACCAACCCCAAACCCAGCAGAAGAAGTGAAATCAACAAGATCAAATCAGAACTAAACGAAATTGAAAACAGGAAAGCCATTCAGGAGATTAATAAAACAAAAAGTTGGTTCTTTGAAAAAATAAACAAGATTGACACGCCGTTGGCTAAGCTAACGAAAAGCAGAAAAGAGAAATCTCTAATAAGCTCCATCAGGAATAAAAAAGGAGATATCACAACTGATCCCAAAGAGATACAAGATACAATTTATGAATACTACAAAAATCTTTATGCACACAAACTGGAAAATGTGGAGGAAATGGACAAATTTCTAGAAACACACAGCCTCCCTAGGCTCAACCAGGAAGAAATAGATTCCCTGAACAGACCAATCTCAACAGCTGAAATAGAAACAGCAATTAAAAATCTCCCTAAAAAGAAAAGTCCCGGTCCAGATGGCTTCACACCTGAATTTTACCATACTTACAAAGAAGAACTAGTACCTATCTTGCAGAAACTATTCCACAACATCGAGAAGAACGGAAACCTCCCCGACACCTTTTATGAAGCGAATATTACCCTGATACCAAAACCAGGAAAGGATGCAACAAAAAAAGAAAACTACAGACCAATATCCCTAATGAATATAGATGCAAAAATTTTCAACAAAATCTTAGCTAACCGAATACAGACACTTATCAAAAAAATAATCCACCACGACCAAGTGGGCTTCATCCCAGGGATGCAGGGATGGTTCAACATACGTAAATCTATAAATGCAATTCACCACATAAACAGAAGCAAAAACAAAGATCACATGATCCTTTCAATAGATGCAGAAAAAGCTTTTGACAAAATTCAACACCCTTTCATGATACGAACACTTAAGAAAATAGGCATAGAAGGGACATACCTAAAAATGATACAAGCCATATATGACAGACCCATAGCCAACATCATACTGAATGGGGAAAGATTGAAATCATTCCCACTTAGAACTGGAACCAGACAAGGCTGCCCACTATCTCCACTTCTGTTCAACATAGTGCTGGAAGTCTTGGCTACAGCAATCAGACAAGAAAATGGAATCAAAGGTATCCAAATAGGGGCAGAAGAGATCAAACTTTCACTGTTTGCTGATGATATGATATTGTATCTAGAAAACCCCAAGGATTCAACCAAGAAACTCCTGGAACTGATCAATGAATTTAGTAAAGTCTCAGGATACAAAATTAATACACAGAAATCAGAGGCATTCATATACGCCAACAACAATCTAATTGAGAACCAAATCAAAGACTCAATTCCATTCACAATAGCAACAAAGAAATTAAAGTACCTAGGAATATATTTAACCAAAGAGGTAAAAGACCTCTACAGGGAGAACTATGAAACACTGAGGAAAGAAATAGCAGAGGATGTAAACAGATGGAAATCCATACCATGCTCGTGGATCGGCAGACTCAATATCATCAAAATGTCTATACTACCCAAACTGATCTACAGATTCAATGCAATACCTATTAAAATCCCATCAGCATTCTTCACAGATATAGAAAAAATAATTTTACGCTTCGTATGGAACCAAAGAAGACCCCGAATATCAAGAGCAATTCTAGGCAACAAAAACAAAATGGGAGGCATTAATATGCCAGATATCAAACTATACTACAAAGCTGTAATAATTAAAACAATATGGTATTGGCACAAAAACAGGAATATTGACCAGTGGAACAGATGTGAGAATCCTGATATAAAACCATCCTCATATAGCCATCTCATCTTTGACAAAGCAGACAAAAACATACGCTGGGGAAAAGAATCCCTCTTCAATAAATGGTGCTGGGAAAACTGGATAGCCACCTGTAGAAGGCTAAAACAGGACCCACACCTTTCACCTCTCACAAAAACCAACTCACGCTGGATAACAGACTTAAACCTAAGATATGAAACTATTAGAACTCTAGAGGAAAAAGTTGGAAACACTCTCCTAGACATCGGCCTGGGCAAAGAGTTTATGAAGAAGTCCCCAAAGGCAATCACAGCAGCAACAAAAATAAATAAATGGGACATGATCAAACTACAAAGCTTCTGCACAGCCAAAGAAATAGTCATGAAAGTAAACAGACAGCCTACAGAATGGGAGAAAATTTTTGCATCCTATGCATCCGATAAGGGACTGATAACTAGAATATACTTAGAACTCACGAAAATTAGGAAGAAAAAATCAAATAACCCCATTAAAAAGTGGGCAAAGGACTTGAACAGAAATTTTTCTAAAGAAGACAGAAGAATGGCCAACAAACATATGAAGAAATGCTCAACATCTCTAATCATCAGGGAAATGCAAATCAAAACCACAATGAGATATCACTTAACCCCAGTGAGAATGGCCTTTATCAAAAAATCTCCAAACAATAAATGCTGGCGTGGTTGCGGAGAGAGAGGAACACTCCTACACTGCTGGTGGGACTGCAAACTAGTTCAACCTCTGTGGAAAGCAATATGGAGATACCTTAAAGCGATACAAGTGAATCTACCATTTGATCCAGCAATCCCATTGCTGGGCATCTACCCAAATGATCCAGTGACACTCTACAAAAAAGACACCTGCACTCGAATGTTTATAGCAGCACAATTCATAATTGCAAGGCTGTGGAAACAGCCCAAGTGCCCATCAATCAAAGAATGGATTAATAAAATGTGGTATATGTCCACCATGGAGTACTATTCAGCTCTAAGAAACAATGGTGATATAGCACACCTTATATTTTCCTGGTTAGAGCTGGAACCCATACTACTAAGTGAAGTATCCCAAGAATGGAAAAACAAGCACCAGATATATTCTCCAGCAAACTGGTATTAACTGAGTAGCACCTAAGTAGACACATAGGTGCTACAGTAATAGGGTATTGGGCAGGTGGGAGGGGGGAGGGGGGCGGGTATATACATACATAGTGAGTGAGATGTGCACCATCTGGGGGATGGTCATGATGGAGACTCAGACTTTTGGGGGGAGGGGGGGAATGGGCATTTATTGAAACCTTAAAATCTGTACCCCCATAATATGCCAAAATAAAAAAAAAAAAAAAAAAAAAAAGAAAGGTAGTGGATTCCACCAAGAAACACCTACCCGATGGCCAGCACGTCTGCACATAGCAATGCCCAGGGGAGGTCAGCTTCTCTCCTCCCTTTCTTCCTCCCTTCCCAGATTCTCCCTTGCCCCAGCCCAACACCTGCCTCGATCCCTACCAAGCCTCTGGTTAATCTGCCAGCACTATTCTTAGTGATGCTGAATCTCCTTCTACGAGGGACTGAATGTTTGTATTCCCCCAAAAGTCACATGTTGAAGCTCTAACCCCCAATGTGATGGTATTTGAAGTGCAGCCTTTAGGAGGTAATTTTGTCTAGATGAGGTTATGAGGATGGGACTCCCACCGTGGGATGAGTGTCCTTATAAGAGGAGGAAGAGGAGGAAGAGACCAGAGCTCGCGCCCTCTCTGCCAGGCGAGGCCACAGCAACGAGGTGACTGTAGAAGGCTGGCTATCTGCGAGCCAGGAAGAGAGCCCTCCCCAGAACCCAACCACGCTGGCAGCCTGACCTCAGACTTCCAGCCGCCAGAACTGTGAGAAGTAAATGTCTATTGTTCAAGCCACCCAGCTCATGGTATTATGTTATGGCAGCCAAGCTGACTAAGACACCCTCAAATTTCCTGCAGGAAAAAAGCCCTTAGCTCCAAAATGGGGGTGAATGTACCTTTGATGAAATTTTCCTGGGCCATAAAGATTAGCAAAATGTCTTTCCTTGAACAATTTAAACCTAAAACCTAAAGCCCATATATCCCAGAACACCAGGATCTCTGTGAGCTTATGATCTGAGGGGTCAAGACCCTCACCCACACAGGCGTAGCCACCGGGTACAAATATTTCTGAAAATGTGTCTCCTTGGCCACCTGTATCAGAATTTACTCAGAGTGCCTGTTATAAAACTAATGTGTCTGTCACTGCACACCTGTTACATTGAAAGCAGTTGTCAGGATCCTAGAAGTCCGTATTTTAACAAGCTCCCCAGTGCATTCTTGTGAACAGTAGCATATGAGAACCACAGATGGATACACTGATCCCCACACCCATCTCTTCCTGAATATCCTCCTACAAACCGGGACTCCGATGGCCATAGAGAACCATCTCCAAATCCTTGTACTCAGAACGTGGGCTGCAGCACAGCATCGCATCACCTGGGAGCTTGTTAGAAATGCAGAATCCCAGGCCCCAGCCCAGACCTACTTCCTCAGAGTGCATTTTGTCATTAGAGTTTGGAAGAGTTTATAAGTGCTGGCTGGATGCAGTGGCTCATGCCTGTAATCCTAGCACTCTGGGAAGCCGAGGATCGCTTGAGGTCAGGAGTTTGAGACCAGCCTCAGCAAGAGCAAGACCCCTTCTTTACTAAAAATGGAAAGAAATTAGCCAGGCAACTAAAAAGTAGAAAAAATTAGTCAGGCATGGTGGCACATGCCTGTAGTCTCAGCTACTCAGGAGGCTGAGGCAGGAGGATTGCTTGAGCCCAGGAGTTTGAGGTAGCTGTGAGTTAGGCTGATGCCATGGCACTCTAGCCCAGGCAACAGAGTAAGACTCTGTCCAAAAAAATAAGAAGTGCTATGAATTCAAGCTGCCATCAAAAATCTAATGAATGCCTTTAGCATCTGCCAAGGTGTTCCTACGGTCAGGATTTCAAAATCAAGTTAAGCTACTTAGAAACACCCAGAGAAGGCCCAAAGTGAAGTGCAGAGTGATTCCTTTGGAGCCTACTCTCAAATGGGAACCTAACCCCAGGAAGGTAGTGTTTCATGGCTAGGGTGACCAGCTTTGTTGTTAAACCTCTGAGATGCTCATTTTACCTTTATGGTGGACTGCAAGTTGTCCCCCACTATCCAGTCTCCCCTGCCTCCTTCATAATAGAACCCTTGGTATTTAGCTAGCACCTGACTGCCCCAAATACAGATCACATTATTCAGCCTATATGTAGAAACTAAGGTGTCTACATATAAGTTCTAGCCAATGTTATGTGAGCAAAAGTACCTCTTGCAACTTTTAGGATATGTCCTTATAAGAATGGAATATACCCCTCTTCGTCCCGTCCTTCCTCCTTGCTAGAATGTAGGCATGATGGCTAGAGTTCAAGCAACCCTTTTGGACAATGAGGTAGAAGCCACATGATGAGAAAGGTAGTTCCTGACAGTATGATAAACTAGATACCTACCTCAGGACTTCTTAAATCTCTATTTTGTTTATGCCAATTGATTTGGGGTTCTCCTTCATTCTCAGCTGAATCAGTTCCTAACTGAGATGTATCCCTGTTAGACTTCACACAATATGAGCTGAGAGATTTCTGTGTCCTCAAAAAGGCTGAGTGTCTTGACTATAAGAGTCTCAACAGTCAGGGAGATTTAGTGTCATTCTGGGTGTGGCTGTGTCCCCCAGCAGGTAGTAAATAAAAGGGCATGTAGGAGATGGGTAAGGAACATATTTTCAAGTCCTACCCCATTCTTCTACACAACGCTATGTTTACCCTTTCTGTTGCCATAGATACCTCCAGAAAGAACCTCATTAACCTTCTTGAGGTTAACCAAGATTACTTTCTGCTTGCAGCCAGGAATTCTAACCTATTTTCTCTTACTGCAATTCAGACAAGTCCCTCTTCATCATCTTTAAGTGGAAAAGGAAGTACAGGAATTGCCTGCTACGAACAACATTTCAATATAAAATCCTCTATTCGTCCACTACACAAACCCTTATTTCGTGGCATACTGTGTGCAAGTCACTGGAGTAGGCTTGGGATAGAATGCAACCTTCCTGAAAGCTGTTTTTGATTAGTGTATCTATGTCTAAAAGCCAAACCCCTGACTCCAGGCAACAGGCCAATTATTTCAAAGACAAGGTTTGGGTCTTGACCTTGAAAACATTATTCAGAGATTGGACCCTTCTGTAAATCAGAAAAATGTTGTTGAATTTGAGGGGTTTTTTTTTTTAGATACATAATTACCTCTCTTCTGCTTCCCCTCAAATTCTTAAATGACTTCACAACATTCATATAAATTAATCTTCTGCAATGATTCAGGATAAGTTCTCCAAATGAATCTAATTCCTTCCCCCCACCCCCTAGAGGAAGATATGTGGTGAAGAGCATAGTACATTTCCTGGTACATTGTATATCTTCAATAAATTTTACACAAATCTGACTTCCTCAGTTTCATGCTCTATGTTCTGTATTTGCTCATGTATACTATACCATTTAATGAATATTCATATTAGTAGGAATCATAACTGTTTTGCTACTTTTATATTCCTAATATTATTATAAATTATCAATTATACACACTGGTCTTCCAGAGGTTTGTCCAGAAGGCACCATAATTTAAAATACAAAGCAATCCATTCATAATGTATATTTATAATTGTAATACGTTTCTGTGGTTACATCCGAATGTGGAAATGCCTCTTCTAAAACTGTTATAAGAAATCACTTCAACTGGCTGGGTGCAATGGCTCATCCATATAATCCCAGCACTCCGGGAGGCTGAGGCAGGAGGATTGCTTGAGCTCAGGAGTTCAAGACCAGCCTGAGCAAGAGCGAAACCCCGTCTCTACTATAAATAGAAAGAAATTAGCCAAACAACTAACAATAGAAAAAATTAACCAGGCACAGTGGTGTGTGCCTGTAGTCCCAGCTACCTGGGAGGCTGAGACAGGAGGATTGCTTGAGCCCAGGAGTTTGAGGTTGCTGTGAGCTAGGCTGACACCATGGAACTCTAGCCCAGGCAAGAAAGTAAAACTCTGTCTCAAAAAAAAAAAAAAGAAATCACTTCAATTAAGTCAGACCAGGAAGCCATGAATATCTGCACTAGAAACAACTGGAAGGCTGGCCAGCCTCCCCAGGGCTGCGGTTTGGGTTGAAAGGGAGAAATCCCACCAACACCCTGTTAATGGGGTGTGAAACTGGGATGCTTGTGTTAACCAGGAGTCAACCTCCTTTTCAGACACAAGCAAATGGAGCTGCCTTTTTCACAGCTTGTCTCACCAATTCCCTGGCAGCTAATGAAATTTTTTTCATTTAAAAAGGCTTTTATAGCGCCAATAGAGGTGGCTGCTGTGGAATATCCACAGGATAATAGGAAATAGCAGTAAGCGGGCACCTTTCATTCAAGGAATCCAGAATCCTCCCCACCCCCCAAGGCCAGGCCCCCTCAGCCTTTATAGAGTGGGCTGGATTGCAGTAGGCGAACTCTTAGACCTTAAACTTGGCCTGCCCTACTTTATATCCTGGGGCAGCCAGGCTGCTAGCACAAGAGGTCTTCATTAAAAGCCTGAAGGTAGAATTTCAGTGCATGTCCCTCCATCTATTAATAATAGGAAATAATCAGGGTCATTTTCTAAAGGCCATCTTTTGTATAAACAATTTAGACACACTTACCAGCGTGTTCACTAACAAGACATTCTCTTCCTCGTTTCTTTTTTACAGTTCTGAAGTTACATGCATAAAAAGAAACAGGGCTTTTTCCATTCATCTGGTTTGATGTACTATTTTTTCTTATCCACTCTTGCAACATCCTGTTGGGCCTACGCTGCTAAGAACGTCTCTTACATATGTGGGGTTTGTGGAGGGGAGGGCAGGACCCTGGGAAGGGAGGATGTAGGGAAGCTTGTGATGAATTTTAACAGGAAACGTCTTTAACAAATGAAGTCTCTCTTCCCTTGCCTAACTCTGAAATGCCTCTGGCTTGAAAATTCCCCATATGCTCGTTATTTATGTATACCACGCAAATGCTAAACAAAGAGCTCCATTCTTGGTCCCCCACACAGCCCGCAGCAGCTAGGAAATTTTCCACCGGAGAGATACAGGGGGATCCGGAGCAGAACCCAACCGAGGGTCACTGTACAGAACATTATTGGCAAAAGTCAAAATAAGGTTGTATGGACAATGTGGAATAGATCGACCTGTCAGGAAGAAGTTTGTTTGTTTATTTCCAGTAAGGCCAGACCTTTGAGTTGGTGCCTGTATTAGTTTGCTCCGGCTGCTGTAACAAAGGACCACAAACTGGGTGGCTTAAACAAAAGAAATTCCTTGTCTCACAGCTTGGAGGTTAGAAGTCCAAGGTCAAGGTGCTGGCTGGTGCCTCTGAAGGCTGCACAGGAGAATCTGTTCTCTGTCTCTCCCCCAGCTTCTGGTGGTTTGTTGGCAGTCTTCGGTATTTCTTGGCTTGTAGAAGCATCACCCTGATCTCTGCCTTCATCTTCACGTGGCGTTCTCCCTGTGTGCATGTGCTGTATCCAAATTTCCTTTTCCATAAGGATACCAGTCACATCGGATTAGGACCCAGCCTAATGACCTCAACTACTCACATCTTCAAAGACCCTATTTCTACATAAGGTTACATTCATGTAAATTTTAGGAGATACTATTTGGCCCATAACAACATCCAATATAAAACATCCTGACAACAAAGCTGATAACCCTGCCCAGGGGCAGCCAGTGAGATGATTATGAATTAGCTTTTGGGAAAAGAAAAAAGAAAAAAACTTTGGCCATCCTGGGGTTCGAAGAGCAGGTTTCTGAGCCACACAAATTTTCAGGAAAGAGCTAAGCCCTGAGAGGTTCTATTTAAGAATGAAGAAGACCAGTCAAGACAGAGCACTCATGCCTGAGCCCTCTGGTTCTCAGCGTTCTGGCCCCTTCTTTCAGCAAGCAGACAGGCAAAAATCTTGCTAAATCTGATGACCGCGGAGGGACTGTGCTGCCCTGGGCTTCCCTGCTCAGAACCGGCCTTTTCCATTGTGCTCCCTTAGACAGTAAAGGAAGAAGATGAGTCAGAGACGGGGAATAATCATCAACCTTCGACTTCAGTCTTCATTCAACTCTGCTTCCCCTTGAAATATTTTTTCCTGTTTCCTTCTCTCTCGCTCTCTTCCACCCTGAAAACCAAGCATACTGTTTGTAGGGAATTTTAAGGAAAACAGTAAAGAGAAAACATTAAATGTCTGCAGACAGCAACCAGTTTGACACTTCCAAGTCTTCTCTCTTGGATTCCAAAGCCCGTGTGCCCCTGCCTGGGGCGGCCAGAACTTGCATTCTTTAATTCAGGGTTTGATTGAACTTTCGCAGGCCTCCAGGGAGTAGGCAAGCCACTGTGTGGAACTGTTTTCCAATCATTTGTTTGTGTGTTACTTTGCCTTTGGTTTGCTTCTGTCAAAGGATCCCTGCCACCACTCCGTTACAGTGGAAGAGGAGGGCTCCAGGGAGAGCAGGTGGAGGAGACTTTGCCAGGGCTGGGACAGAGATGCCGGCCTCCTCCTTCCGGGCCAGGCCCAGGTCAGCCTTCACCATTGAATAGGGCCGTTGGTCTGGTCCCTCCTGTCATGGCTGACCATGGCGACAGCCCTGTCCTGCAGCTTGTACCAGCTCCTGACTGTGCCCCTCTGAGCCCATCTTAACCACACCCTTGATCCAGGCTGTGACCTCCTGCCTGATGTGCTGTGATCACCTCCCAGTGAGCGAGACTGCAGGGTTTGTTCTCTGACATCCCAGGTCCCTGCTTTGGTAAAACTTGTATTTCACCCAACTTGCAGTTAGTCCCAAATCTCACCTGCCCAATGGATGGGAAGGCAGACAATCAGTAGGTGCCAACCTTATGAAACCATCCGACACTTCTTCCAGGATGTCTGGTACCGTCAGCATGTGCAGGCCCTGGAGGGTAGAATCCTTTGCTATTGCAGTTAAAAATCAGATCTGGGGACACTGGGGGCTATTTGATAAATGCACGTTAACTTTTAGGATATCTGCTCCCTGTTAGGATTTAGCTCCAGGTTCCAAAGTCTATTAAGTTACAAATTCTAACATGTGAATTTAGAGATTCAAATTTAAAATGTGAAATGCTGTTTTATTTATTTAGCAAATACAGTGTTCACCATTCCCTTGAAATCGTTATATGTGCTTTACGAATACTAAATCACTTAAATCAGCATAATTATGTGAAGTGGGTACAAGTATTTTCATCCTTATTTTACAGATGGACATGACACATAAAAAGGTTTAGTAACTTGCTCAAGGACATTCAGCTAGTAACCAGCAGAACCAGGATTCAAACCCTCATAGTCCACAGTCTGGAGTCTTAACCACCACACTGAGGACCAGCTATAACTGTTCTATGTCAATGGAACCAAAAACAGGATGAAATTTAGTTGAAAAGTTGCAGCTGAAATGGGAACATCCTAACATCCTCTGGAGGAGAACTCGCTTGTGTTTCTCTGTGAGGCATTTATTGCAGTTAAACACAACCTTTCTCTAGCTCAGCCAATCAGGTTGCCTAGAGATTAGACAAAACACAGTCAAGTTTGGCACTGAAGTCTAGCTACAATGATCAAAAAGGGGCCCATCTACTCTTAATTAGGACAGCTCTGGATCTCTGAGGGATGCTGGGCTAGACTGTATTTTCTACTCACTACTAAGAGCTTTCCCTCTTTCCCTAGTCTCCTGTAGATGGGAATTCTAATGTGGCAAATATACAGAAAACTTGTACAATTTTTACTAAAGTGTATTTTTTTCCACCTATGGGAGAAAAATAATATTCAATTCTTCCACATTTCATTTTCTCATTTCCCTTTTTTAATCTTTAGTTAATTTATTTTTATTATGTATATTTGTTGGGTACAATGTAATGTTTTGATCTATGTATACGTTACAGAAAGAGTCAATCAAGCTAATTAACATATCCATCGCCTCACTGGTTTATCTTTTTGTATGTGCGTGTGGTGAGAATTAGAGCAATTTTGAAATATACAACACATCATTATTAACTGTGGTCACCATGCAGTGCAACACGTCACTAAAACTTACTCTTCCAGTCTAGCTGGAACTCTGTGCCCTTTGGCCACATCTCAACTCAGTCACCGTCTCACTGGTGCACAGCTCTTACGGGGCCCTCCAGAGCTCGTCCCACCCCCACCCTCAGAGCAGGGAGGGCGGTTAGGCTTGCTTCCTTCACGTCTAAGTTGGTTCTTTCCTCTCGGGAGGAGAGGAACCCTCCTCATGCGCTGGGAAAGCACTCCAGAGTCTTCCTCTCCATTTGGCAAGTCCAGCCGATAGGCCCGTCAGATGTGCCCACACATTTGTTGCTGCTCAACAAATGGAAGAGCCACTGCTGCTCCCTAAATTAAACTGAACAACCTAGTTTATTCCAGCAGGTTCCTGGTAAACAGCACTGCAGCTGAAAAGGCTTATCCTGTTTACTTTAGCACGAAATATCCTGAGTTGAAGCTCCCAGAGCAGGGCAAAGGCTGCGCGCCCCAAATGTCAGCTGTTTGAAGGGCTTTGTGTTTTGACGAATGGTGTTTAGGTAAGAAAGCTGCTGTTGATGTGATCTTTTGTATCAACTTTGAGCATCTGACGTAGATGGACGCTGTTCTATTTCAGTACATGCCAGGCCTTCTTAACGAGGAGAATCATCAGTGTGTGTCATGATTTGACGTCCCCCACTGGCTAAACCTCCACACACAGTGTGACCTTCTTGAGTTCCTATCTCTGGGTCAGGGTTTCTCAACCTCTGCACTATTAACAGCTGGACTACTAACAGTTGGATAATTACACGTTGTGGGGGCTGTCCCATGCATTGTAGGATGTTTAGCAGCAACCCTGGCCTCAACCCCCTAGGTGCTATTAGCAGCCCCGCAAGTTAACCAAAACGCCTACAGACATTGCCAAATGTCCCCTGGGGAAGGGGGTGAAATCACCCCCCACTCCCCACCTGCATTGAGAACCACTACTCAAGGTTAAAAATAACGTTCTTTTTACAAAGGCCAGGAAGGGAAGAGACCATCTGCAGAACATTCAGGAGCTCTCAAAGCATCCTCAGAGTGTTCTCCTCCTTCATCCCGGTCCACAGGGAACCTGGCTGGGTCAGCTTATTGAAACTTGAAAACACAAGTATTTAAAAGGCTTTAATAAGCATTACCAGATAAATAAAAATTATCCAGTGAGTACTAAGTTTCCTCTAAGTGCCCCCTACATGTTCTGCTTTCTACATCCTTTTAAAGATGTCTGTCCCACCAGCCTTAAAAAGGAGAAAGGTCCTGTCCATGCTGCAATATGGACGAACCTTGAGAACATTGTGCTAAGTGAAATGAACCAGTCTCAAAAAGACAAATACTTAGAGCTGGAACCCATACTACTAAGTGAAGTATCCCAAGAATGGAAAAACAAGCACCAGATATATTCTCCAGCAAACTGGTATTAACTGAGTAGCACCTAAGTGGACACATAGGTGCTACAGCAATAGGGTATTGGGCAGGTGGGAGGGGGGAGGGGGGCGGGTATATACATACATAGTGAGTGAGATGTGCACCATCTGGGGGATGGTCATGATGGAGACTCAGACTTTTGGGGGGAGGGGGGGAAATGGGCATTTATTGAAACCTTAAAATCTGTACCCCCATAATATGCCAAAATAAAAAAAAAACTCAAAAAAATAAATAAATAAAAATAAAATAAAATACAAAAAAAAAGACAAATACTGTATTTGTGAGTCCACTTTTATAAGGTACCTGAGACAGAAAATAGAATGGTGGTTTCAGGGGCTGGGGAGAGGTGGGTATGGGAGAGGTGTTGTTTAATGGGAACAGAGTTTGTGTTTTGCAAGATGAAAAGAGCGCTGGAGATGGGGTGTGTGACAAAGTGAATGTAACCAACACTACTGAACTGTGCACTTAGAAATGGTTAAGATTATAAGTTTTAAGTTATATGCTTTTACCACAATAAAAATACTAATAATAAAGAAAAATAAGCCAGGCGCGGTGGCTCACGCCTGTAATCCTAGCACTCTGGGAGGCTGAGGCGGGTGGATTGCTCAAGGTCAGGAGTTCGAAACCACCCTGAGCAAGAGCAAGACCCCGTCTCTACTATAAATAGAAAGAAATTAATTGGCCAACTAATATATATATATATAAAATTAGCCGGGCATGGTGGCGCATGCCTGTAGTCCCAGCTACTCGGGAGGCTGAGGCAGGAGGATCACTTGAGCCCAGGAGTTTGAGGTTGCTGTGAGCTAGGCTGACGCCACGGCACTCACTCTAGCCTGGTCAACAAGCGAGACTCTGTCTCAAAAAAAAAAAAAAAAAAATAACAATAAATGGGGAGGCAGGGGGAGTCTGTCACCAACTATCGTTTCTTTCCAAGGCGGCCAGAGCAGATGCGCTTGAGTTCTGTACACACCTGGGCACAGCACCCTTCCCTAACCCCAGTCCTAATCCTGACAATTGCCTGAATCCAGCCAACATCCTAACATCTGAGCCCAAAACCTTTCTTCCTCAATTTTCACTTGTTTCTCCAGTAAATATTTTTAGGATACTTTAAAATACATACATCTAAAACCATCTCCTCTCCCATTTTTGGCCAAATTTCTGTAGGAGGTTTTAGTGAAATCTGAAACAACTAAAAGCCTGGAGTTGAGGAGTTGGGAATCGACGCTTTTCCAAAATGCTAATCAGGTGCCAAAGAATCTGAAGTTGAAGAAGTGGTGCTATATTGAGAAATCCGCATGCAAGGTGTATTCCAACACAGTAACAGAGCAGCAAGAGCACCTTAGGTTAGGTAGGATGGGGCAAGGGGTAGAGGGAGAGGATACTGATTGAATTTGAGGCCATGAAAATCTGGCCCTTCCCAGAAGTTTCCCTAATGGCCAAGAAAGGGCTCCTAAACCTTAAAATTTATGTGACCAGTGGTCATCTTCAGCTTCCTGTTCTCAACTAAGCAGAAACAAAGATGGCAAGTAACACGAGATTCAGATGCTCTTTTGTGGTTTTCAGAACAATTACCCAGATTTTATGCTAATTTCCTTTTCTGGGGACATTCCATGGGGTCAGAGTATACAGTGCATGCATTCCACTTAAGACCCAGATCTGTGGTCAGTGACGATTGGGTTCCTTTGGTTAGCACCATTTTTATGAGAGTTATTTTGCTGCGTGCAATGCCATCCTGTGCTCCCTTCTAACTTAGAGCGTTTCCAAACTGTTTCCTTGAGCCCAGGAATTTGAGGCCAGCATGGGTAACATAGTGAGATCCCATAAGAAAGAAAGAAAGAAAAGAAAGGAAAGGAAGGAAGGAAAGAAGGAACTGAAGAATAAGCTCTCCAAGACAAAACAATTCATGAATTTTAAAATAGCCTAACTCATACTGACCTAAAAATTATAAAATATATAGCTGATATATATAAAATATATACCTGATATTCACCTTCATTTTGCTACAGCATTCCTAATGCAAAATGGAATTTTCAAATTAGACTGCAATTTAAAGATATATAAGATTGGACTCTTTACTGCTTTTGGTGTGAGAATCTGACTCAGTAATACCATAAAATGTAGCAGACATGAAAAATTATCAAAAACACTGTTCTCGTTTTAAAAAATACAAAGTATATTTATGTTTTGTCTTTACATAGTGTACTTTTTATTCTTACTAAAATTTTCATTTATCTAATCTCATTACATATAAAACAATTTTTAATAAAATGTGATTATATCCTGTAGTGATTAATTCACATTGATTCTATAACTGCTGTCTACTATAATCCATATACACATGTTATTTCATAAGTTCCTTTTGGTGCTTTTTCAACTCATTATAACTTTCAGAGCATCTTTGGGTCACAGGAGTTCAGAAACCCTGCCTTGCTGTGCCCCACAGTCTCCTACAGACTGACCTCGAAGCCTCAAGATTTAGTCATTTGCTGACATCAGATCTCGTAAGGGTCACCCTGGTGGCAACATGGTGGGAGTACCCACATCTATTTGAGGGATTTTCTGTTGCAAACAACTAGGAAATATATGACACTAAATACCAAGATACCAAAAATGGAAGCTAAATAGAAACTCCAATGAGAACATTTTTTTAAGTGGAGGAAGAAGATCATCTACCATTTTGCTTTTCAATCATCACTCATGACAGGGCAGTGGTTTATGGCAGGATATGAAGTGTTCTGTTTTGTTTTGTTTTTGCCATCAATAAGAAATGCACTTGTTTTAAAAAAAAAATCCAAATGCTGGCACTGTCCAGAATAATTTAACAGGTTTATTTATAACTGTTAGAAAGTTGAACTGCTGAAACTTGTTCACTGAAACATTTTGACTTGCATTAATGCTTCACATCCGTGCATTTATATTAAAAATTCACACACAAATGAAAGTGGAAAAACTGCCAATACCTGATTTTTTCCCCCTATTTTCCCACTTATAATCATATAGTTAAGGTATCTTTTAATCCCATGGGGAAAAAAAATATCTAACATTCTGAACTACCAATAACAAGAAGAAGAGAATTTTGGTTTTTTTTAGAATGAAAAGTTTTCCCATCGTAGTGGATTCTTAAGCACATTCTCTGCATGTGGCATGCTAGCTGGATGTCTTTTGGCACAACTGTCACATGTTTGGCATGGGTAGCACACAGATCGGTGTCTAAGAAAAGGCCGACCAGATAGGCCTCACTTGCCTCCTGCACAGCACCAGTGGCTGCGCTCTGGAAGCGCAGATCTGTTCTGAAGTCCTGAGCAATTTCTTGCACCAGATGCTGGAAAAAAGGTTTGTGAATCAGAAGTTCAGCGGACCTCTGCTATCGTCTGATAACGTCAGGGAGTGCCACTGTGACAAGGCCTGTAGCGATGAGGTCTCTTCACCCCTCCACTGGAGGGCGCTCTCTTGCGAGCAGCTTTTGTAGCCAGTTGCTTCCTGGGTGCTTTACCACCAGCCGATCTGGGGGCACTCTGCTGTGTGTGAGCCCTGGTATAAAGACCTCCTTACTTACCCCCTTCTCCCCCGGCAGGAGCTCGCCAGCTAGAGGCCGCCCTGGCGTTACAGAGCAACGGCGGCACGTCGTGGCTGCGAACGCAATTCAGGATATGAAGTGTTCTGATGAAGGTGGGTGGGGGGAGGTTGGAGAGTAGAATTGAGAAGAGTTTGGAAAAGGTGTCATAATTTGGAAAAAAGATTCTCCAAAATAAACTTTGATCAAATTTGAATCATTTGAGCTGGTCCTATTTCCAAAAGCCCAATAGCTATTGTGACATCCATAGATTATTCTATGAGATTTTGACTCATACATAGCGTCCTTTTTGGAATTTTTACCAGGGGCCTAGAGAGGGGGTTGTGTGTGTGAGTGTGTGTGTGTGTGTGTGTGTGTGTGAGTGTGTGTGTGTGTGAGAGAGAGAGAGAGAGAGAGAGACAGACAGATAGACAGACAGAGAGAAATATTAATAGTTATAGGATAGTAGGAAGGGAAGCCAGGTGGGGAAACTGAGCCTCAATGAGGCTAAATGAGATGGTTCCCAGACAATGATCTACCAAACTCTAGAAGTTGCACAGAAGCCACCTGGGAGGGCAGGAGGGGGTTAAAGGAAACCACGAGAGGGCATGCCGAGACAGTCAACCCTGCTAACTGAGATGGCTCCTAAGTAACTAACGGCAGCTGGTGTGGATGGCATGAATACACTGGACAAAGGGATGATTCACTCGGTAGTTCACAAGGGAGTATCACCCCAGGGCAGGACAGAGCAGGCAGTGCCAGACAGCACACTACTCAGAGCGGTGCGCAATTAAAACTTATGAATTATTTCTGGAATTATTCCATTTGATATTTTTGGACTGAGGTTGACAGTAGGTAACTCAAATCATGGAAAGGGAAAACTTGTAGGGGTAGTGTACTGTATACCACCCAAGTCACTTTGAACCATTTCCTCGAACAGGGCATCCAGAGGAGGGAACCACAGGCCCGGATGTCATAGAAGTTTAACACAAAGGTGTCATCAGGGCCATGCTCCCCGTGAAACATGTAGGGGAATCCTTCCTTGCCTCTTCCTGGCGTCTTCTGGTGGTTGCCAGCAATCCTGGGCATCCCTCCATCCTCACATGGCCCTCTCCCTGTGTGTCTGTGTCTTCACACAACCGCCTTCATGTAAGGTCACCAGTCACATTAGATTAGGAGCTCAGCCTACTCCAGTGTACCCTCCTCCTAACCAATTACAACTGGGGGTCAGAACTTCAGTATACCTTTTTTAGGGACACAATTCAAATCATAACAACCAGACACTGGGGCTAGAGTGCAAGCACTCTGAAAGCAAAACTTTAAGCCTTTTCTACCTTGGCTGTGCAGTTGTGCATGGAAACATTTCTTACTACAAGGTCAAAGACAATAGACTGAGGTATAATCCAACAAGGGAAACAAACAGAGCCCAATCTTTATAAGAGCAAATGGTGTTGAAGACACATAATGCAAAACGTTTATATTGACTTGAAACTCCAAGTTAGAATTCATGGTCTGTGCCTCCAAAATTCATAGATTTGACTGCTCCATAAACATCAGTATTCTGCAATTTGCCTCATTATTCAACACCATTACAGTACTTTATGGAAACATAAAATTGGCACCTCAATCCTTAAACCATATGTTTTAATAAGTAGCAGCTAATCAGGCAAAGCATTTGCATGTCTGCTATTTTGGGATGGTTTCAATATCTCCCAGGGATTGCAAATGTCCTTATTTCCAACAAACTGTACCCAAGGTAGTAGCAAAATATAAGCCACAGCTATGCAATTGTGCTACTGTGAGAATATGTTCTCAGCAGGTGAGAGAGTAAATGCAGGCAAGGTAATTAGGAAAGAAACCTGGCAAAGAAGGGAGGACTTGGGGCAGAGACTAGGTGAGGAAACACAGACTCCGAGGACACACCATTTAGAGCTAATGCAAAGAATTTAGCTTTGTCTAAATATTGAGAGCTATACAATGAGATTGGTTGTCTCCTAGCCTGGGACTGACCTTGTTACAACCTTGCTAAAAGATTAGCTTTATTTACTTGATACTAAGAGAGAGCAACAGAGAGAGGTGGGGTAAGGATGGCAAGGTTGAGTTGGGAGGAGTGCGCTGCTTCTCTTTGTTTCTAAGAATTCTGAGTGAATCAACTGAGCTTTTATTTTTCTGAAAGGAGGAATCATGAACTATCAAGTGACTTTTTTTTTTTTTTTTTTTTTTTTTTTGAGACAGAGTCTCGCTTTGTTGTCCAGGCTAGAGTGAGTGCCGTGGCGTCACCTAGCTCACAGCAACCTCAAACTCCTGGGCTCGAGCGATCCTTCTGCCTCAGCCTCCCGAGTAGCTGGGACTACAGGCATGCGCCACCATGCCCGGCTAATTTTTTTATATATATATCAGTTGGCCAATTAATTTCTTTCTATTTATAGTAGAGACGGGGTCTCGCTCTTGCTCAGGCTGGTTTTGAACTCCTGACCTTGAGCAATCCGCCCGCCTCGGCCTCCCAAGAGCTAGGATTACAGGCGTGAGCCACCGCGCCCGGCCTTCAAGTGACTTTTGTTGCCTCTACAAATGATAAATGCATATTAAGCACAGAAGGTCTTTGGGTATTCACACAAGGTAATATGATTTGGAAGTTTTCTCCTTGTGTACTCCCAGGAGTCACAGCACCTGAAATTCCACCAGTAGAGTCATTTGGGGAAAAAAACCTCCTTTTCAGGTGGTCCTGCTTGAAAATGCAAAAAGGTTCAGGCTTCAAGACTCAACTCAAGCACAACCACCAATAAGTAGCTTTTTGGAATTCCATTGTAAGTCCCCACTCACAAACTCCTAACTAGGCTGGACTATTCTCAATAGCACCTTCTCATGGCTCTAATAGCCAGTCATAAGATAGGGTGGCCCTACATCCTCCTTTCCAGCAACCCACTGTAATTTTTAAGCATTCCCTTTCACTCTCTAAAATTTCCCAATTTGGATTAAAAGTTCACAGCCTGCCTACTTATTCACCCTTGTCCACTGCCTGCCCCTGTCACGGGGCCTTGCATCTCCCATTACAATGAAAGGACAGAGACTGTGTTGCATTTTTTTCCTTACTTCCAGTGACTAGCGATACCTGGTATCTCTAACCCATCAGCTAACCAATTATTTGTGAAACTTAACTAAATTAAACTGAAATGCCCTTCAGTTGTTAACACTCTAATGTCCAATCACATTCCAGCTCACCAGACAGGAAAAGCCCCTAACATCAGAACACTGGGCCACAGAGGGTAGAAGAGTCTACAAAAAAGACCAGCAAATGCTAAAGAATGAACTTGCTTATTTCACCCCCACCTTTGTCCATTTTCTGTTGCTATCACAGAATGCAACTGGGTAATTTATAAGGAAAAGAATTTTACTCCTTACAATTCTGGAGGCTGGAAAGTCCAAGGTCAGCGGCTGCACCTGGACAGCTTATGGTGAGGGCCTCATGCTGTGTCACAGCAGGATGGACGGCGCCACGCTGTGGGGGCACGTGCAAGAGCCAGCAGGAGCATGCAAAGGAGAGGGGACGAAGGAGGCTGACCTGTTATATAACCCGCCCTCACGAGAACTAAACCATTTCCATGAGGACTAATCCAATCTCACAAGGAAGACATTAATCCATCTTAACAACCTAATCAGCTCTTAAGAGCCCCAGCTGCCAACACTGTTACACTAGCAACTAAATTTCAACGTGGGTTTTGATGGGAATAAACCACATCCAAACCCCTGCACCCCCTGGCCCACTGGGCAGCCCTTTGTCACCCACAGGCAGGGGGATAGTAGGCACAAAGCCCTACCTACAGGGTCTGTATCTCCAACACAGGCAGCTCTCAAAGGTCATGTGTGGCTGCCCGCTTCAGGCTCCGAAGGTCCTTTCTTTATCTCTGTTTTTAGACTGTTTATCTTCCCGTTTATTTTGTTTCTCTTCCTGGCTCCACACTCTTTTGTCTCTGTAATTAGATTTAATTTAACCACCCTTGATTTCTAGCAATTATAGCCTGCCACTACTAGCATTTGCATGCTCACAGAGAGCCTTCTCATTTCTCAAAGCAAAAGTGGAGAACTGTCCTCAAGAGGAAAGTGCCGGCTGGATATGGTGGTCCACGCCTGTAACCCTAGCACTCTGGGAGGCCAAGGCAGGAGGAACACTTGAACTCAAGAGTTCAAGACCAGCCTAAGCAAGAGTGAGACCTCTGTCTCTAAAAAAATTAATAATAAATAAATATAAATAAATAAGTAAATAAATAAGAAAAGTGCCTTAATAGCAGTTATTCATCCTCAATAGCAGTTATTCAGCCCCACTCCACAACTGCAGTGTGGGAAATCATATAGATCAGGGCCTATGATGCTTACTATGAAGCATACTAGGGGTTTCATGGTAGCTATGCTTTAAGAAATTCCAACATACAAAAACCACAGCAACAAAAAAACAACCCTGAATTATTCATTCAATGAGTATTGCATAATAAGGTTCTGTGTGGGTCATACCACTGAGCCAGTTGGGGGGAGAGACCAAGGAGGATGAGTTACAGTCCCTAACTTCAAGACACTTACAGTCTGGTTAGGGAATGGGGTAGGTTAGTGATTCACAAAATGTGGTCCCCTGACCAGCAGCATCACATGGAAACTTCTAAAAAATGCAAATTCTCAGACTCCAGCCAAGACCAGCTGAATCAAAAACTCAGAGTGGGGTCAGCAATCTGTGCCGTAAGAAGGTCTCCTAAAATTCTCATGCATGCTGAAGTTTGGTAGCCAGTGGAGTAGACACGTGAAAAAAGTTTAAAAACTATTGTACAAATGCAAAATGCATGTCACAAAGCAATGTGAAAGTACTTGCTTTGTCTGAGCGATAGCCCAGGTCTGGCGAGGGTGGTTTTGTTGCCTTCTCCTAGCCAATAGGTCCTTTCCTCACATTTCACAGACTCAGAATTTTGGCACCAGAGTGAGAGTGTAATAATGTATTGCTAATAGTGTACTGGACTCATGCAAGTTTTATTTTGCCTGGGTATGTGATATAAAACCACAGGACCACAGGTCCTCAGGCGATTTGCTTCCTTTTTTACAGCGGGAGCCTGTGCAGTGGGAGGACTCTGGTGGGATCTGACTTCTGATCGGCTTAGGAGCAGAGAGCGAGCAGCTGGAAATTTTTCTCTTTGGAGACAGGCACTAGCCAGCCTTTACAGATCTGCTTTCAAATTCAATTTCCATTAAAGACAGACTAGGTAATTCAAACCAACCCTTCTGCTGAAGACAACTTTTTAGAGCTGGATGAAACATACAAAAATATGTTTGTAAAAGGATCAAACAGCTAACAAGAAAGTGAGGAATTACTTGACCATGATCTAGTTAAAAATGAAAATTCAGAGAGATGGGCTCACACCTGGGGCTGCTTTTGTCCTGAATAGACAGAAGTCAAAGCAGTAGTTTTGACATCTCATGAGAATAGCAGAGGAAAGGGTAAAGTCTAGACCCTACTAAAAGGGGTTCCAGTGAGTTACCCAGTGCTTTGGATTGGTATCCTGAGAGCTATATCCTAGAAATAAGTACAAACTGCAATTAAACCTGCTCTCACTTGCAGCCTTAACTGCAAGTCATTCAAGTGGCCCACAAAGTCTCAGCCCTGCAATTAGACTAACATGATCCTGGACTGCACCTCCAGGTACCTGCAGGCACCAAGCAGAAGCAAAAGAAAATCCTCTCTGGGAAAAGATATCATTCTAGGCTTCAAACTATTTCTACAAGTAATTCTTTCAAATACAATGTCCAACACGCAATAAAGCATAATCAGGTCTCAAAGAGACAGGAGAACCAATACAAACAACAACAGAATTGCACACACAAGTAGTCCAGATGATGAAATACTGGACACAGATTATAAAACTACTATGATTAATGTGTTCAACGAGATCAAAACAAAACTAAACAATTTCAGCAAGGAATTGGAAAAGGTAGAAAGCAACATTGCAGATTTGAAAAGGAAACAAGTTGCAATTCAGGAACTGAAAAATACAATAACCAAAATTTAAAACAATGTATTAGATTTCCAGCAGATTGGAGAAAGCTAAAGAAAAAATTAGTGAACTGGAAGATATGTCAGTAGGAAGAAAATAAAACACAGAGAGTAAAAGCAATGGAATACAGAAAGGAGTGGATGAGAGACATAAAGGCTACAGTGAGAACATCAAGCATGTATCTAACTGAAGACCCAGAAAAGAGGAAAGAATGGACCAGAAGGAGATATGCTCAGCTGACTTCCCCTTTAGTCAGAGTGATCACTTTCATGGGGCTCTTGGAGGTGATCCTACACCTTACCACGTAGTGACAGATACTGTGCCTGAGGGCATTAGAGAGGGATCAATCACATGTATCCATTCCAAATAAATGCTTTTTCAATTGATACAATTGAAATGTTTCAAACATTTAAACCATTTCCTCATGCCTACTTCACATAACAAATTCAACACCAGTGGTCAGTTACCACATTATCCAAAAAGAAACACTCCAATTAGTCATATACTTTCATATAGTTTGTCTGAGTAAATCTAGAAAACTGGGAGAAATAAATGTTTAGCAGAGGTTGATTTGAATGAGCACGATGAGCTGAGAGAGTGTATTTAAGGCACTGTGGGTGGCAGAGCCTGGAGCGACCAGGACACAGTGTGCCAACTGCCCCGTGGTCGGGCACCCAGGACTCAGGTCCGGACCCCAACCTGAGATGGCCTTTGGCAAAAGCTGGAGGAACCGTAGACTTCTTTGGTGCACATGGGACAGAGGATAGCTCAGAGTAGGCAACGAGTCAGCCACCAGTTCATCAAGGCACGTAGTTTGCAATTGTTCAGTCAGGATTTCAGGAATGGAGCAACTCAGTAAAAGCAATCAAAGAGCCCTGGGCACACCGTCTAGGGTACAGCCTGCGGCAGGGGCCAGGGCCATCCTGAAGCAGGTGCCCACCAGCATTCTCAGGGGACACCCAACCCTGTGAATGGTAAATTATCATCATTCATTTAGCTTCTTTATAACTCATGAGCAGACAAGGCCTAGCAACACACAGGTGAGGGTGCTTATGAGGAAAAATGAGGTGAGGAAAAATGAGATCCCTGGGAGTGATAATTACCGTAGTTTATGCCTTCTGTAGGTATACAGAGAAACAAAGATCAATTGTTCATCTGACCAACTATTCCTCAAGAATTGAATGGGACATTAGAACACAGAAATGTTGCACAGCCTTTATTTTGTGTTTGAGTCAAAACACTGTGAAAGGCAATGCCTAAACAAAACAGAAGCCAGTGGAGAAATAGGATTTGCGGTGTAAACCGAAATTTCTCACCCAGGTTTCTGTTGTGTTTTAGAAAAAGTCCAATGCAAACTTAAGGCCAAGTTCTGATGGAATACAGCAAAACAGTCTTCTTTACAGGGTTTATGCTATAGATTTCACCTTTAGGCCAATGACTTCATAAGAATGATTCCGTTGTTTAAAACATGTCACTTATATATTCTGCCTTTAGAACATCTCAAAACCTAACACATCACCAGAAATAAGATGCTCTATTCTAATTAAACAAAACAGTGCTCTCACTCTAGGAGAAAATTTGGGATCTCTAAAGGAAAAGGTATGTGGATTAAATGAGTCCTTGTTGTTTTTTGGTTTTGACAAAACAGTTTATTTTAGATCTAAACATCCTCCTGCCATACTATGAGCCTAAAAAGTTTTGTATATTTTAACTAGAAAGAGAAACTAACCAGAAATAAAGGAGATAAACAGATTGGCTCAATAGATTCTTATTTTCCAAGCAAAAGTACAGGCAAACCATAAGAAAGCAGAAAAAGCAAAAATCTTGAAATGTTCACAGTTCCAACAGCTCCAGCTTACCTATGTGAGTAGGTAAGCTGGGACTACAGGCATGCGCCACCATGCCTGGCTAATTTTTTCTATATAGTTTTAGTTGGCCAATTAACTTCTTTCTATTTTTAGTAGAGACGGGGTCTCGCTCTTGCTCAGGCTGGTTTTGAACTCCTGACCTCGAGCAATCCGCCCACCTCGGCCTCCCAGAGTGCTAGGATTACAGGCGTGAGCCACCGCGCCTGGCCTAAACTGGAGAATTTTTAACGCTGGTCCTCCACCACAGGGAGTGTGAGGAGCCCTGACCCCAAAGCTCAGAGACAGATCACCCTGGCTCAGTGCTGATGAGAAGGACTTGATGTACCCCGTCTTCAACGCGAATTACTGCTCTCAGGAAAGCACGTGTCACAGGACGGAGCCACCGCCCGACTGAGAGGGACAGGGACCAGGGGAGTTGGCGATGGAGGATACAGGGCTGACCATCAATCTCTTAAGTTCCCTTTGATGACCCCAAAACTTCCCCTCTCTAATGGGTGTGGAAATGTAGAAAGAAATGGTGCTTCAGCTTCTTGTGGAGCCTTCGATGCAACGTTAATACTAAAAGTGGCCCTGAACAAGGTCATCTAATGCCTCCTTTTCTCCTGGGGAAGAGAAATAGGAGAGGACAAAGCACCGGATCCCCAGAAACCACAGCAGCCTGTGGTGTGCCCGCAGGCCCCTTCCACTGGGCTGTCTGAGCTCAAGCGCCTCTCTCAATACCTACGCTGTTTATGTCCCATCCCCCGTGTAAAACAGGACGCAAATGCACTGGCCCCCTCTTCACTCCAGAAAGGAAAAAAGGAGCATGCAAAAGGAACCTCAACATCTGAAGCAGGGAAGGCTTAACTTGAGGCCCAAAAATGGGCTGTGAAGGTCCCCTGGTCCTCAGGGAAGGGGTGAGGAGGACACTGCCCGACACACTCAAGTCAGCATCTCTCAGAGTCACTCTGCTTTGTTTTCCTAGAAAGCCAATCCCAAATAAGCCAAGATGGAGCGTTTGGGTCTCCGCAGCCACAAAACCTTACATTTACAGAGAGAGTAAACAACTGCAATGGAGAAGGCTTCCGCTGAGGCACTGCGGACCGCTGTGAGAAATGCTGACTCTCCACAGTCTTGGAGAGGAGTCAGATGAAGCCAAGAATACGACAGGGTGGGTCACTATGATTCATGAAAAGCCAAAGAGAGAAAACCCAGAGATCATTCACCTCCTACAAACTAAAACCAGCCTCGTCCAATGCTGCCTCTAGGAGTCGTAGCCAGAGAGAAAAAAATCTCGCTGCTCCTGCTTGATACAGCGATAGCAATAAGGAAAGGTTAACGTTAAGGTTTACGGCCCTTTATAATTTACAAACAGCTTTTGAACACATTATCTCATTTAATCCTAATCTTCATCCCGAGAAGTAAGCAGTGAGTTTTTATTATCCCCTTTGAAAAGTAATTAGCCAAGATGAGGAAACAAGACATTTTGCCAGTCCTCTGTACCAAGATGGCACCATCAGCGGGTGGCAGAGCTACTGCTGGTGCTACGACTTCAGATTCTCTTTCTAGAACACTCTATAAGTCAGCTTACTTGGTTCAGTTTCACTCATTTCTTAGCTTATGTGTCCTACGTTGTTTCATTTTGTCAACTATTATCAAATCACTAAAATTTAGAAAATAAACAAATAATGATATTAATGTAACCTAACCGAGCACCTATTACTATACTACTTATAACATACAAAAATTGTGTTTGTGTGTGTGTGTTTGGCATAGTCCATGTAATCTTCTTGGTGATTTTTTACAGGATCAGAACTCAAAATGAACTTATAAAAGCCTTTACACCACCACATTTTTGATAAATTTTTGGTGAATGAAGGTCAGAAGGAATACTAGCAATGACCCTAGGGAGCAAACCAGAATCACCTGGGTTGGGTTGAGTACCCTTCTCTCCCCCCACCACATCCAAATACATGCCCAGGCACACCCTGGAGGCTGTGATTCTGTAAGAGAGAAGGGAGCTTGGGAATTACTTGCTTCAAATCACATTCACAGGTGCACTTCCGATTCAGAGCCACTATCTAGGCCAACTTCATTTTACACATGAGGAGTAGAGGTTACGTGACCCGTTCAAGGTCACACATCTTATAGGAGAATGTCACCACAACCCAATGCTCTGGATTCTGGTGGCACCTTCACTAGAGGCACTTACCAGAAAACATCACATGGTACCAAGGCCCAGACGAGTCCTAGGTGAAAAGCTCCACTCAGTTGCCAATGACAGCTATATATGGCCACTTTATACAATCAAAATGCAGCACATTGTCTTTGTTTTCCTCAACTTGGATGGATTGTGGAAAGTTTTAGTTAAAAAGATATCCTGGGTAGGCCGGGCGCGGTGGCTCACGCCTGTAATCCTAACACTCTGGGAGGCTGAGGCGGCAGGATCATTTGAGCTCAGGAGTTCGAGACCGGCCTGAGCAAGAGTGAGACCTCATCTCTACTAAAAATAAAAATAAATTACTTGGACAGCTAAAAATATATAGAAAAAATTAGTGGGGCATGATGGTGAGTACTTATAGTCCCAGCTACTCGGGAGGCTGAGACAGGAGGATTGCTTGAGCCCAGGAGTTTGAGGTTGCTGTGAGCTAGGCTGATGCCATGGCGCTCTTGCCGGGGCAACAGGGTGAAACTCTGCCTAAAAAAATAATAATAATAAAAAAATATCCTGAGTAATAATTTCCAAAGTTAACAGAGGAAACATTTAGAATAAAATATCTAGCTAAATGCAATGTGGCCTTTGACTATACAGAATGATCACACTCACCTGAATCAGGCACCCAGAGGCACTATCATCTAAGGCAGGCAGGGAGGACCCTAACTGAGAGACCTGGTGGGTGAGGACCTCCAGCTCCTCATCCGTCAAGATGCAGGGAATAAGCTGCTCAAGCTGCCTCTGCCCAGGAGGGGTGGCTGTGTTTGGGGGGTCATGCCAGCAGTCTTTGTGTGAGGATCCCAGCGTGTGCAAACGCTGTGAGTGTGTGGCATGTCAACGTATTTCGAGATAGAGGGAATCGTATAATGAGGAAGAAAACATTGAAAAATAAAGACACACAAAAATTGAAACTATCACTCAGGTAAAAGGAGCTCTGACATCAGGCTTCTCTTTTTAATGGATATTCAACAAACACATCACGTTTTCGGGAAAACAATCTTGGCCTTACTGAATTTTGTGCAGCGCCTCCTCTGAATGGTGATTTACTGCCCCCTGGTGTTCAAATTCTTGCATTAGGTCATTAAGTATGAAATGTCCAATTTCCTTAAGTGCTAAGTTTAACAGTTGATATCTCACTTGACATTTGCATTTTGACACTTCTTGTTTTATTTTTATTATGAAGGTACATCCTCATTATTTCAAACGCATGGTTTTTGGCTTGTGACTGTCTTTCAAATTTTTTTAGAATAACTTTTGTGAAACCATGGATAAGTAAAAAATTTGTGTTATTTTTGAATATGAGTTCCATCATGGAACAAATGCAGCAAAGACAGCACAAAATATCAGTGAAGTGTTTGGGAAGGATTTGGCTAATGAACGCACAGTAAGTTGATGGTTACAGAAGTTCCGTTCAGGTGATATTAATCTTGAAAATGAGCCACGTGGGAAACCTGAGACCAAGGTGGAGAATGATGAGCTGAAAGCTGTAGTGGAAGCAAATCCATCTCAACCTATGCATGAATTAGCAGCAAGGTTTGATGTTACTATTCCAGCAATGTTGGACCATTTGAAACAAATGGGCAAGGTAAAGAAGCTGGATAGGTGGGTACCATGTGAATTAAATGAACGTCAGAAGAGAAATCATCTCAAAGCTTGCCTTTCTTTGTTGTCATGACATAAAGATGTCACTGTATTGTTACATGTGATGAAAAATGGATTCTTTCTGACAATTGCAGTGTTCAGCACAATGGTTGGATAAAGATGAAGTGCCAAAACACAGTCCAAAATCAAATATTCATCAAAAAAAGCTACTAGTATCTGTTTGGTGGTACAGCACCAAAACAGATGAAACCCAGTCAATTACAGTGGATGTCTACTGCAACCAATTGGACGAAATGATGAAGATGCTTGGGATGAAGTAACTGAGATTGGTCATTAGAGACAGGCCAATCCTCTTGCAAGACAACACTCGACCACATGTTGCACAAACAACGCTGCTCAAACTTCAGACGCTGGACTTGGAAACTCTCTGTCATCCACTGTATTCATCAGACCTTGCACCAACTGACTACCACTTCTTACAGGATTTGGACTACTTCTTATAAGGAAAAATATTTGATTCTCAACAGGCTATGAAAAACACCTTTTGAGATTTCATGGCCACTTGCTCTTCAGGCTTCTTAACTGCTGGCATAAACAAGCTACTGTTAAAATGGCAAAACTATGTCAATAGTTTAGGCTCACACTTTGATATATTGTACTTTTTGTCTGAAATATAATAAATTAAACTTTTGGCTGGGCACAGCGGCTCATGCCTGTAATCCTAGCACTCTGGCAGGCCAAGACGGCTAGATCGTTTGAGCTCAGGAGTTGGAGACCAGCCTGAGCAAGAGCGAGACTCCATCTCTACTAAAAAATTAGAAAGAAATTGGCTAAACAACTAAAAATACATAGAACAATTAGTCGGGTAGGGTGGTGCATGTCTGTCGTCCCAGCTACTTGGGAGGCTGAGGCAGGAAGATAGCTTGAGCCCAGGAGTTTGAGGTTGCTGTGAGCTAGGCTGATGCCATGGCACTCTAGCCCAGGCAACAGAGTGAGACTCTGTCTCAAAAAAAATTAATTAATTAAACTTTTGATTCAAAATCAGACATTTCATATTTAATGACCTCTTTTTTTTCTTTTTTTTTTTTAGAGTTTAGAAAACCCTGCTTGGAGTCCCTTTCCTCATTCCCTCCCACCTCCAAAGAAAATCATCCCTTGACTTTCACTACAATAACCAAATTAAATCCCAAATTATGTTAAAGTAAAGGTATATAGGTCTTCTTATCAAAATGGAACACCTACAGGACAGTTGCCTAGGACAGAAATATGCTGTGTGAGCCTCTCCTGCAGCCACTACCCAACTCTCAGGTGCCATCGGCAAGGTGGGAAGGAATCTGAAGGGCCCAGAACAAAGCCAGAACCACAGGTCACCCTTCATGTCCCTCCAGCAAGTTCTCCTTAAGCAGAGGGCTATTCTCTACATGAAGGAAGCCATTAGCTACCCCAGAGATTTCCAAAGCAAGCGGGGCATCTTGGGGTGTTGTTTACAATAAAGTCCTGGGGCCTTGGGGCCTTGGTAGAGCATCTGAATGAGTAGAACTAGGACATTTGCATTTTTTAAAGATCCCCAAGTAATTCTACCACATTTTCAGGCTTGGGAACTACTGGACTGCTACATAAGCAGGAACTGGGGGGTGGAGGGGGGGGTACAACAGGCTGAAGAGAGGGAATTTCCTTTAAAAAAAAAAAAAGTCAAGTTTTACTGGCAGAGAAGGGGAAGAAAGCCTACCAGAGTTTGAGATTTAGGAAGGTGGTTATGGGGGGAGGGTGGGCACTCAAGAAAGGTGGCTCTGGTGGCTTGTCTGCCACCACTGGTCCAAGTCCATGGCTGTACCCCTCACTCAGTCCCCTTCATAGCCAGGCAGTTGCCAAGTCCTGTTCTTCCTCCTCTGTCTCCCTGAAACTTGATCCTTCCATGCCCACTGTTCCCATTGAGGCCAAAAGAGAAGGGACTGTTCCTAAAACATTCCCCTTACAAGATCTTTTCCTTAAAGACATTCTCCTGGTTTTATTTCTGAGGTTTCAAAGGGTACTTCTCACAGATTCACATGGGTCTCCTCTTTCAACAAACTTTCAGCAGGTGATTGGGCAGAGACACCTGGCCAACTGGCAACTGAGCGCCCAGGTTGATCTCCTCTCCTTCTGCAGCTCCACTGAAGCAACTGAAAGGGCAGTGAGAGGTGTAAACCCACCGGCACAAAGTCACAGGGCCGTGCAACAGCACATATCCTGCTGGAAAGAAGAAATAAAAGAAATACAAGAAAAGTTAGAACTGAAAAGACCTGCGTAAAGCCTAGCAAAATAAATTGAAAAAGGCACAAAGTAGCCGGGCACGGTGGCTCACTCCTGTAATCCTAGCTCTCTGTGAGGCCAAGGCGGGTGGATCCCTCAAGGTCAGGAGTTTGAAACCAGCCTGAGTAAGAGTGAAACCCTGTCTCTACTAAAAATAGAAAGAAATTAATTGGCCAACTAAAAATATATACAAAAAATTAGCCAGCATGGTGGCGAATGCCTGTAGTCCCAGCTACTCAGGAGGCTGAGGCAAGAGGATTGCTTGAGCCCAGGAGTTTGAGGTTGCTGTGAGCTAGGCTAACGCCATGGCACTCTAGACTGGGCAACAGAGTGAGACTGTTTCTAAAAAAAAAAAAAAAAAAGGCACAAAGTAATGTAATTACAAAATTCTACAAATAAGGCTTCAGAAGAGAAAATAGGGGACATGCACACAAGCAAGAATCAGAATGCCATCAAACTTACCAACTGCAACACGAGAGAGAGGCTGAAGGGCAATGAATAAATTCTGCAGACAAAAAGATTACTAACCCAGAAACATATACATTAGGAATGAAGATATAGACTTGCAGGGAACTCAAAATACTAATGATGCACCCTCTCTTGGGAAGTTCCTGGCACACATGCTCCCACAAATGAGGGGAAAAATAAGAAAAGGAAAACATAGGACCCAGGCAAGAGGGGATGTAGTAGTATAAGTGGCAAGGGCAAGGTGGAGGGTGAGAGCTGTCTCTGTGCAGGCTCAGAGCACAAGCAGTTCAGCTCAGAGCAAGAGGACAGAGAATGCAAAAAGATAGATGGTACCTTTGGTCATTTGGAAAATATGACCACTTTTGTCTCATCTGCCGTGCTTCCCCGAAAATAAGACCTACCCATAAAATAAGCCCTAGCAGGATTTCTATTTTTTTATTAAATTTTTTTAGGCCAGGTGTGGTGGCTTATGCCTGTAATCCTAGCACTCTGGGAAGCTGAAGCAGGAGGATTGCTTGAGCTCAAGAGTTCGAGACCAGCCTAAGCAAGAGCGAGACTCCATCTCTATTAATAAGTAAATAAAATAATTAATATTTTAATTGACAAATAATTGGACATATTCATGAGATATATAATGATGTTTTGATATCTATTATGTATAGTGATCAGATCAAGGTGATTAGCATATCCATCATCTCAAACTAAGTTTAAACATTATTATATATTGTAGGAGCCATGGGAAACCTTTACTTTCACCCTCCAAAAGTTTGCTGAAAAATCAATTCTCAAAAGGCAGATTAATTGGGAGAAAGGCACACAAAAGTTATTAATATATGCACTGGAGAATCACAGAGTAATTACCTACCCATCCCCCACGGGGTGCAGAAGCTTATATACCATCTTGATGTTACACAAAGAAGGTGGTGAACTCAGAGCATGGCCAAAAACAAGTTATGGTGGTGAATCAGGTTATGATAGCAAGACAGGAGAGAAGAGGAGACTTGGCTAACAAAGATGGTCTTTTTTTTTTTTTTTTAACTTTTTAGAGTTTTTATTTCTTCTATTTTTTTATTTTAGCGTATTATGGGGTAAGGTGGTCTTGTTGTATAAATAAAACTTCACAGGTAGCAACCCTCAGAGAGAATGAATGGAAAATGTTTTCTCAGACCCTTTAAAGGTGTAAGACTCTCAGTTAATCGCTCCTAGATCCTAGATCAGAGAAAGTCTGGTTGCATCAATGCAGATTCCCTACAGCTGCAAGTTTTCCCCAAAAAGACAGCTTTGCCAGGGCTACTCTGATTTCTGGCTCTCTGACAGCCATCTTAAAATAAGTCAAATAAATATATATGGGGGTAAGATATTTTGATTGCCTTCAATATGCTGTACCTTAGGCAAAGGTGACTCAGAGGCTCTCTCCTCTGGGAGTTTACTAGTCATGGAAAGCTCTTTGGCCCCCTCTGCTGGTGGTACGTGATAACACTTGTAAAAGAGTATAAAAGTACACTGGTGTTTTAGCTAAGAGCCTCACTTAGAGCAGTTTTATTCCTATTAAAGATCCCATTAAGCTCTCTGGGTAAGTCCTACATTCAATATCCATGTCAGAGAAGGAGGCATTTCCATTTCATAAGTTTCTGCGAATTCTAAAGGCCTTTTATTTTCTCAGATAATATTTGTACATATTCACACAAAATCTTGTTTCCTGAAGCTCAGAGATGCTTTTCTCTCATGCCAGAACTGTCAATAAAGCACCACATGCAGGTTGAATGTCACTTATTCAAAATTCTTGGGATCAGAAGTTTTTGGGATTTCAATCTTTTTTTGGATTTTGGAATATTTGCATTATACTGGTTGAACATCCCTAACCCAAAAATGCAAAATGCTCCTATGAGCATTTCTGTTGTGAATATGTCAGCACTCAAAAACTTCAGATTTTGTGGCATTTCAGATTTTGGATTTTCAGTTTAGGGATACTCAGTCTATAGTGAATTTATGGCTTTTTCTTACTTGTCAGGTAAGTTCCAGGGGCCACATGGACAGAGCAAGCTCTCTGAAGACTGTTTAGCCTCTGCTGTCTTAAGCTACCTTCTCCACCTTCTGCTCAGCTGGAAAGACTCCCCGAGAGCTAGGGCAGGTGAAAATCTACCTATTCTCTTCCACATATCTGGAGAACAAAGAGAATTTGAGAATATTTTTATGGATCTTGATTTTGATTACCTAAGTAATACATGCTTTGCTTTAAAAGTTAGACAACAATTTTTTTAATCTACTTCAGATTGCAAAGTATAAATTGGCACAGCCTCTTTTATAGGCCATTCTAGGGCCAGGCACAGTAACTCACATCTGTAATCCTAGCACCTTGAGAGGCTCAACCAGAAGGATTGCTTGAGGCCAGGAATTTGAGGCCAGCCGGGATAACACATCAAGACCCCATCTCTACAAAAACTTAAAAAAAATAAAAATTTGCCAGGCATGGTGATGCATGCCTAAAGTCCTAGCTATTTGAGAGACTAAGATGGGACAATTACCTAAGCTCAAGAGTTTGAGGTTGCACTGAGCTATGATCATGCCACTAAACTCTATTCCAGAAGAGAGAGCAAGACCCTGTCTTAAAAATAAAGACAATTCTGGCCGGGCGCAGTGGCTCACGCCTGTAATCCTAGCACTCTGGGAGGCCAAGGCTGGAGGATTGCTTGAGGTCAAAAGTTTGAGACCAATTTGAGCAAGAGTGAGGCCCCATATCTACCAAAAATAGAAAAAATGAGCCAGGCATGGTGGCATATGCCTGTAGTCCCAGCTACTCAGGAGGCTGAGGCAGGAGGATTACTTATGCCCAGGAGTTTGAGGTTGCTCTGAGCTAGTCTGACCACAAGGCACTCTAGTCTGGGCAACACAGAGAGACTCTGTCTCAAAAAAAAAAAAAAAAAACAAAGAAAGCTACCTACAACAATGAGAACCATTCAACTTTTCTTGGCAATGGGAGAGTAAGAAATGAAAGGGGGAGATGATGGGTCAGCTTGATAAATCTAGTGAAAAACTATTCAGTAATGAATACCATCATTTCAACCTATATCAAAATAAAATAAGAGGGGATGGAATTTATCCAAATAATTTATTTGATATTTGCAAGTTAATTTGATGTGGAAGTCTTTTTAATACAAAGTGGCAATCTAAATCCAGATTGGGTTCAAGATTGTAAAATGCTGTTATTTTTTCTGAGTTGCTTTGCAATATTATGCCATGTGATGGCACTAGAGCTTTAAAAATCTTTTTATGATATTTTCTACTGAAATAAAAAGTTCTTCAAATTCTTTCAATGGACATTTATTGAGTATGGTTATATGTTTTATGGACAAGAAGCTGTAATAAGGATACTAAGACAAGTGAAACATGATCATTGGCTTTGGTCAGTGACCTCAAGGTCTGGGGCTGGGGGAGTGGTCTTTGAACTGCAGAGAAGAATGTCACATTTTGAATTAGTTACAATTTTAGGTAATAAGCACATCCATTCTGTCATTGACGGTGGTTCTCTAAGTAGGGCCCAGATTCCTGGGAGTTTCTGAGAGCCTTTTGGGGTTATTTAAGGTCAAAACTATTTTCATGGGCTGGGCGCTGTGGCTCACGCCTGTAATCCTAGTTCTTGGGAGGCCGAGGCGGGCGGATTGCTCAAGGTCAGGAGTTCAAAACCAGCCTGAGCAAGAGCGAGACCCCGTCTCTACTATAAATAGAAAGAAATTAATTGGCCAACTGATATATATATAAAAAAAATTAGCCGGGCATGGTGGCGCATGCCTGTAGTCCCAGCTACTCAGGAGGCTGAGGAAGAAGGATCACTCGAGCCCAGGAGATTGAGGTTGCTGTGAGCTAGGCTGACGCCACGGCACTCACTCTAGCCTGGACAACAAAGTGAGACTCTGTCTCAAAAAAAAAAAAAAAAAAACTATTTTCATTATATTAATAATACTCACATATTTGTTTTCATTTTCATTTCCTTATCCATGTACAATGGGATTTTCCAAAGGCCATATGACATGTGACGTTGTCATTGTTATGCTAACGAAATGTATGCTTGTAAATAGCTGTGTTTTGAAAGAAATCTCTATGGTAGTAGATTTAGGGTATACATTTGTGCATTTTCAGAGGTTAACTCAGTTTGCTTCTGTACTTCCATGGGGCTTTTGCAAGCTATCTGAAGTAATATCATTATGATCTCTGTAACCTCTTTATCCAGTAAATTGTTATTTTGAAATTCAGAAATTTTTCTTGTACCTCTGTAGAAATATTACTATACTTGATGTCTTATTTTGGAGTATTTTTAAATTCTTGAAAATTTTTCTGGTTTTATCTAAAATATTTCATAATTTAGTATTTTCATATCAAAATTCATGAAAATATTTTTATATTTAAGAATAGTTGGCAAAAAATAGGGAGATTAGAAGACTTGTTTCTCAATCACCAGCTGCACCATCAACATCCAAAGATGTTGAAAGATATGAAACCAACACCAAAGTGTTTTCTAACTCATGGAAAGGAGGAATTCACTCCAAATACACCAGGCAAAACTATAAATAAATAAAAGAATAAGGAAATTTATTGTGATGGTTAATTTTAGGTAATTCATCAAATTGAAAATTTCATTGCAAACATGAAGACTGAGTTAATAGCTCATCTGTAAAATTATACTTGCATTACAAATGAGTGCATCTACAGATGGGGCTGAACTTGCTGTTTTGCTTGTATTCATGAGGTATCAGCATGAACTAATTATTGAAGAATGTCTTCTTTTATGGGAATACTTATCAACAAACACAACTGATGCTGAAATAGTCAAAGCAGTGAATAACGTTTTTGATTCACATGGTTTTTACTGGAACAATCGTGCTGAACACTTGCACTGATGACGCAAAAGAAATGGACAAAACTGCTGGTGCCTTAGCATGAATCAAGGTAGTAACACCAAAAGAGTACTAGCAATCATTGTATTTCTTCACTTCCAGGTACTTAATAGTAGAGGGAAAAAATGCCAGCTTTACTTAAGAATGTTCTGTATCAAAGAGTAAAAATTGTTAATTTTATTAAATATCAGATCTTGAATATCTTTTTAATATTCTGTGTGAAGCAATGGGATATACACTTAAAGCTAACTATTCCAGGTCATCTTATTCATATATTGCTATTTAGAAAGGATGAAGCAAATAAATCACACCAGAACATCTAACGGAGAAACAGCTTACATGACTTAGGACTTTTTGATGAGTCACAATAAAAAAAAAAAATGACAATTTTAAAGTCTAAGTTAACAAATTTCATCTACTTAGACCATAAAACTTCAATCAAAAGGGCCATTACAGTCATCTAGGTCAAGATTTTTCAAAATGCAAGATCCTTCACAACATCTATGCAAATTGGCCATCCGTCTCTTGTTCCAATACTACCACTACTCATTTTCTTTTAAGCAAACTATATTTAAGAAACTCTGGTAGAAAGACTTTTTCATTCAATGAGCTGGAATCTGCATCCCTCTCTAACATCTTTGGATCAACCCTAGTTGCTTCCTTTAGGTAGTCTGATATGGCAGAAAGAACACTGCTACAGATTGAATGTGTCCACCCAAAATTAATATGCCTAATGTGATGGCATTTGGACGTAGGAACTTTGGGCCTTTTCATGAGAGCAGTGGCCTCATGAACGGGTCACTGCCCTTATAAAACAGACCTCGGTGAGCTGCTGTCCCCCTTTCACTATGTGAGGACACAGCAAAAAGATGGTGGTCTATGAACCATGAAGCAGGTACTCACCAGATACTCAATCTGCTGGCATCTTGACCTTGGGACTTCCCAGCCTTCAGAACTATGAGAAATAAATTTCTGTTGTTTATAAGCCACACAGGTTATGGAATTTGTTATAGCAGCTAAAACAGACTATGACAAACACTGAATTAGTAAGGTAGAACACCTCATTCAAGTTCCAGTGCACTCACATACTTACAGGGTGATTTTGAGCAAATTACTCACCCCAGCAGTTGATGCAAAGATCAGTGGATGTTTAAGACTTCTTGATAAACATAGTGTTCATCAATGCAACACACATTTATTTAATGAATGATCTTAATGCTAGATTTCTTATTCACACAGAAAAACGGCCAAACAAAAAAGCTGAGCTATTTTGTTTGGCTATTGCTGAGCATTGACTAAGTGCCAAGCTCTCGTTAGCAGCTTTACATATATTTTTTCTTTTTTTAGTCTTTCCAACAACTACTGTGATAGCTCCAAATACTATCCCATTTTACACCTTGAACTTGAGACACATACAAGCCAGGTAACTTAACCAAAATGACACAAAAACTACCTACTTCATTCCTCTCTTACTAACAGTCCTTCATATACTGGATGATAAGTTTCCTTCCTGCTGTCTACTTGCCTTATCTTTTGGGGACCCTGCATTTAACTCAAAACAGCCTGACCAGAAATCTGGCCCAGAATCCTCAAATCCATTGATCACTGGATCTTTTGAGACCCAAGGATGCTGTGCTCATCAGGTTCAGCAAGACAAACATCTGTAAAGTGTAACCCAACCTGCATTGAGAGATACACTATGATGATCTAACCTTTCTTCAAAATTATCTCCAAATCAAAAAGAACAGCTTGAAAATTTGTCAAAGTTAGCACCCGCAGTTCCAGCAGAACACTCGTACACCAAAAGAATATAGCTAAATCCCAAGGCAAACGAGGAGTATTACTTTAGAATTTTTTCACTCTCACATCTTATTTAAGAAGCATGATTTTTATTTCACACACTGAAACTGGACCATCCAAATGAATGACTATTGCTACCTTCACAGTAGGTCCACAGTAGGTGGACTCTGCACTAATAACACTCAACATAAATAGCAGGTACATAGGTGTTCAGTCAACATGCAAATGATTCTAGTGATGCTGCCATTGCTCAGAGCAGTTTTGGAATTATCCCTTTGAATATGTCATTTGAAGACCTTTGCCTAAAATTCCCTTCTATGTGCCTTAGTATTAGGTTGATGCAAAAGTAACCGCAATTTTAGCATTGTTGAAATTTGCCGTTTGATATTGGAACACATTCTTAAATTTGATTACATTATGCATCATTTTAATGTGCATTTCTCGGATTATTTTTGCTAATGACTTTATTACTTGCTGTTCATTTCATATTTATTTTAGACTATGGAAATGATGCTAGACAAAAAGCAAATTTTCTTATTCATGTTCAAAATGGGTCATAAAGCAGCAGAAACTACCATGTTTCCCCCAAAATAAGACAGGATCTTGTATTTTTTCTCAAGAAGACACCCTAGGGCTTATTTTCAGGGGACATGTTATTTTCCTCTCAAAGCCTCAGCTTGAAGCATGCACAGGATGACCAGGACTTGACAGGGGGAGCCGACCCTGTTGGTAGGGCTGCCCGCACCTTTCTGGTCACCTCTGGGATAATAGCTGTCATCACAGGGCAGATGAGAAGGGCTGCTCATCTTCTTTACTGCTCCGCAACGAAATGCATGGGTTGTGCAGATACGCTGTGTAGTCACACCCATCACTAGGTCTTAACTTTCGGGGCAGGGCTTATATTGCACAAATGCTTAGAATCCTGCTAGGCTTATTTTATGGGTAGGTCTTATTTTAAGGGAAACATGGTACTCACAACATCAACGCATTTGGCCCACGAACTGCTAAGGACAGTGCAGTGGTGGTTCAAAAAGTCTTGAAAAAGAGATGAGAGCCTTCAAAATGAGGAGCACAGTGACTGGCCATCAAAAGTTGACGACAACCAATTGAGAGCAATCATCAAAGCTGATCCTCTTACAACTACAGGAGAAGTTGCCAAAGAACTCAAGGATGACCATTCTATGGTCATTTCGCATTTGAAGCAAATTGGAAAGGTGAAAAATCTCAGTAAGTGGGTAGCTCATGAACTGACCGAAAATTTTAAAAAATCATTCTGAAGTGTCACCTTCTCTTCTTGTACACAATAAGGAACCATTTCTCAATCAGATTGTGATGTGCCACGAAAAGACGATTTTATACGACAACCAGCCATGACCAGCTCAATGGTTGGACCGAGAAGGAGCTCCAAAGCACTACCCAAAGCCAAGCTTGCATCAAAAAAAGGTCATGGTCACTGTTTGGTGGTCTGCGGCCAGTCTGATCCAATACAGCTTTCTGAATCCCAGCAAAACCATTACATCCAAGACGTATGATCAGCAAATCAATGAGATGCCCTGAAAACTGCAATGCCTGCAGCTGGCATTGGTCAACAGAAAGGGCCCAATTCTTCTCCACAACACCCAACCACATGTGTCAACACTTCAAAAGTTGAACGAATTGGACTACGAAGTTTTGCTTCATCCATCATATTCCCCTGGCCTCTTGCCAACTGACTACCACTTATTCAAGCATCTCGACAAGTTTTTGCAGGGAAAAACCCTTCCACAACCAGTAGGATACAGAAAACGCTTTCCAAGAGTTTTGTCAAATCCCAAAGCAGATTTTTACCCTACAGAAATAAACAAACCTATTTCTTGTTGGCAAAAATGCATTGATTGTAATGGTTTCTATTTTGATTAATAAAGATGTTTGAGCCTAGTTATGATTTAAAATTCATGGTCTGAAACTGCAATTACTTTTGCACCAGCCAAATAATCATTCATTAAAACCCAACTATGACATCCTCTGAAAAGCTTTCCCTGAGTTATCCTACTCTGTCTTGTGCTCTGTGCACTGCATATACTTGAAAACTCAGTTGCAGCAGTCTATCTTACAAGGCTGTGATCAATTTCAGCATAAGGGTTATCTTTATTCTTTGTAACCTAAGCACAGGGCCTGGCCTAACATGCCTTCATTTTACTGACTTCACTGTTTTAATTTGGCAAGTTCCGGTTACAAGAAATATTTACTACCAAAGTCACTGATCACATTCAAATGTAAACTAGTGGAGGCTTTCTCTCTCCACTTACTTTTCACCCTGGATCAGATACCTTCTTGTCTTTTGGATAGATCAGGTTATTTAAATTTTGGAGCCTCCAGGAGTTTGAGGTTGCTGTGAGCTAGGCAGAGTCTCACTTTGCCTCAAAAAACAAAACAAAACAGAAGAGCAACATAGATACACAGGGAATGTCATTTACTGTTTGAGTGTAACATTGGAGGAGATCCTGTATGAGGGTGCCATGTGCCCAAATTGGTAAGTTTTTTTGGTTTTTTTTGAGACAGTCTCACTCTGTTGCCTGGGCTAGAGTGCTGTGGCATCAGCCTAGCTCACAGCAACCTCAAACTCCTGGGCTCAAGCAATTCTCCTGCCTTAGCCTCCCGAGTAGCTGGGACTACAGGCATGCACCACCATGCCCGGCTAATTTTTTCTGTATATTTTTAGTTGGCCAATTGTTTTCTTTCTGTTTTTAGTAGAGATGGGGTCTCGGCTGTTGCTCAGGCTGGTTTCGAACTCCTGACCTTGAGCGATCATGCTGCTTCGGCCCAGAGTGCTAGGATTATAGGCGTGAGCCACTTGACCCAGCCCAGCCTAAATTGGTAAGTTTTTAAAGCACAGTTTTTGCTTTTCTTCATTTTTCTTTTTTCTCATATGAATAGTGCATTCTCGGATTTTCCTTTTACACCCATTCATATTTTCTGCCTTTGAAATATTACAGTGATTTTGGCCAGGCGCGGTGGTTCATGCCCGTAATCCTAGCACTCTGGGAGGCCGAGGCGGGCAGATAGCTCGAGGTCAGGAGTTCGAAACCAGCCTGAGCAAGAGAGAGATACCGTCTCTGCTATAAATAGAAATAAATTAATTGGCCAACTATTATATATAGAAAAAATTAGCTGGGCATGGTGGCACATGCCTGTAGTCCCAGCTACTCGGGTGCCTGAGGCAGGAGGATCGCTTGAACCCAGGAGTTTGAGGTTGCTGTGAGCTAGGCTGATGCCACGGCACTCACTCCAGCCTGGGCAACAAAGCGAGACTCTGTCTCAAAAAATAAAATAAGGCCGGGCGCGGTGGCTCAAGCCTGTAATCCTAGCTCTCTGGGAGGCCGAGGCGGGCGGATTGCTCAAGGTCAGGAGTTCAAAACCAGCCTGAGCAAGAGCGAGACCCTGTCTCTACTATAAATAGAAATTAATTGGCCAACTGATATGTATATAAAAAAAATTAGCCGGGCATGGTGGCGCATGCCTGTAGTCCCAGCTACTCGGGAGGCTGAGGCAGAAGGATCGCTCGAGCCCAGGAGTGTGAGGTTGCTGTGAGCTAGGCTGACGCCACGGCACTCACTCTAGCCTGGACAACAAAGTAAGACTCTGTCTCAAAAAAAAATAAAATAAATAAAATAAAATTAAATTAAATTAAAAAAATAAATTTTGGAGCCAGTTAAGACTCTTTAGCCCTGCTTCTGTGTGGTAGGGTTCTCAGTCCTTGCAGCAAGCTGTTATTTTCTATGGATTTAGACCCCATGTAGTACCTCTGAAGTGGCTTAACTGCATCATTTTGTGGCTTCATTGGCTGAGGAAGTTGTTTCTTCTCTCCAATGCATGGGCTTTAGGTCTGATACACTGATTTCATGTCTTTCCCCCACAGTTGACATAGAGATCTTTCCCTCATTCCCACCTCAGGAAAAATTTCAATACTGCCCTCTTCTCCATGCCTAGTTCTGTTAGCCTGAAAACGGTGCTACTGATAAGATGCTAACTTGATCACCTACAGCTTTCTGCTGGGCTATTATGTCTCACTAGCATTCACCCAACTTCAAATACAGGCACTAAAATTCTGGAAACCACAGTGCCTTAAGCATAGCAACTTCCAATACCTGGACCCTCACTTGTTTCAAAGTTCTTGTCCTATTTGATTAGTTCCTGTTACTTGTCGCTTGCCTCTGGTTCTCAATTCATATTCATAACAATGAATGACATAGTCTTCGCCAAGAACCTTCCCATGTTAGAGAAAAATAAGCTCTAATTTCCACCAAAGGTATGCAAAGTCTCTTCCTTTAAAAGTAATGGTCCTTGGCCAAGCATGGCAGCTCACGTCTGTAATCCTAGGTACTTGGGAAGCTGAGGTAGGAGGATCGCTTGAGCCTACCGAGTTTGAGGTTGCTGTGAGCCAGGCTAACGCCATGGCACTCTAGCACGGACAACAAAGTGAGACACTCTCAAAAAAAATTTAAGAAATTAAAAAATTAAATAAATGGTCATTATTGCTGGCACAATCCAATTGAGAAAAAAAGACAAAGTTTTTTATCTTTATAAATACAATATAAAGTAGAGAACACCGGCAGAGTAACACAAGAAATTGCTTCATTTTTGGAGGTGAAAGAGAAACAGTCTGTCCTTATAAAACTGTCTCCATGTTTCACTGAAGTTTACTTTCTCAGGAAAGTCTCTATTTGTATTGCACTGACAAATCTGCATTACTTTTCAGGCTTTAGGATGCAGTATATTTTACCTTGTGTGGATACAATATCACAATCATGTTTTACAAACAGGAGAAAAAAATTTTAAAAAGAGTTTAGCAAAATTGAAAAATCATACAAGTAATGTTGTAAAGATAAAATACCACAACCCAATGTTTCACTTTCCTTATGTCTCCAAAGGCCTCGTTTTTAAGACTGAGAACATGAACCAGCAAACTACTGCCCCTAGCTGCCCCGTTTTATTGGAACACAGCCATATCATTTGTTTATTGTCCTTGTCTGCCTTGGTGCAGTTAAGGGTATAATAGTTGAGTAGTTACAAAAGGGATCACATGGTCTAAAATATTTACCATCTGGCCCTTTAAAGAAAAGCTTGCCAACAACCAATTTAGAAAATAATCTCCAAAAAAAAGAACTGCACACATTTTAATAGATGGTATGGGGCCTCTATGCCTGCCTCTATTGGGGATAGAGAAATTTCCTAGACTCACTTCTCAGTACACAGCCTTTAACTATTCTGCCAAATGACCCACTCTACTACTCAATAAACCAAAATAATTTTTAAAAAGCTAAACATTATCAGGACATTAAGTCCAGATTTGAGGTAGAAAATACTAACTCTAAATAAAATGAATACTTTTCATCTTACCATGTCAACTTTTCATAAAGCAGTTGAACCTTATTACAGCATTTGGATTAATTAAAGGGAAATTCCATCGGGTTAATCAATTGCTAATTTTCTCTTCTCTCCAACCATTAAAGAAAGCCCCACATTAAAATGGCACTAAGAAAATGACAAACATATTCTCTACTGAGAAAACAGAATCATAAACCTCTTACACAAAAGCTGACACCTACAGTCTAATTTTCTCAACGTGTCAATGTCACTAAGACCTAGTGACCTTTTTTAGGATATCAAGTATCCATTAAAAAAGGGTTAATACCTGGCCGGGCGTGGTGGCTCACGCCTGTAATCCTAGCACTTTGGGAGGCCGAGGCGGGTGGATTGCTCAAGGTCAGGAGTTCGAAACCAGCCTGAGCGAGACCCCGTCTCTACCAAAAATAGAAATAAATTAATTGACCAACTAAAAATATATATACAAAAAATTAGCCGGGCATGGTGGCACATGCCTGTAGTCCCAGCTACTCGGGAGGCTGAGGCAGTAGGATCGCTGAGCCCCGGAGATTGAGGTTGCTGTGAGCTAGGCTGACGCCACGGCACTCACTCTAGCCTGGGCAACAAAGTGAGACTCTGTCTCAAAAAAAAAAAAAAAAAAAAAAAGGGTTAATACCTGAAGTAAAGCAAGAGTTATCTCCCTCTTGTCACAGTTCTCTAGCCCATTATCTTTGCTCATCTTTACCATTCCAGAAAATGAGGAAAAATCTTTGGAGAAATGGAGGTAGCATATCAAACCTCAGCTTAAAATCGTGCTCATCTACCGTAATTCCATAAAAAAGCATGAAATGCGACTAACAAAGGAAATTCTATTGTTAAAGGTTCAAAAGCACAGAAACCCATCCTTGTAAGTAGTTCACAAGAATGTGACTTACCATTAAAGTTCAATGATTACATTTCAGAAAACTGGTAAATCTCATTTTAAAGGTTGAATAAAATCAAATGATCAAGCTTAGGTCATAACTGAGCATAATGCCAATGCCAAATGAGGCAGATATGAAACAGTTGTTAATTCACTATGAGAACTCACGTTTCACATCATTTACAACCAATTAGAAAAGTACCTGCCTGTTTAACATGTAATTTTAAAAACAGGTGCTACAGGGGCTCCTGATGAGTAACATGGTATTACTCACTCTGAAACAACAGCCAGCATTTCTGGAACACTTACTATAAGCCAAGATTTATACAAAGTACTTTTCATGATTCTTTTCATCCTCACAATAATACTAGGAAATACTGTCTGCATAGGTTATATATCTGGATTAAGGTCACAGCTAATTAAGGGGCAATGTTCAGTTTCAAACTACCTCCACCACACTTCATGTCAATACACTAGAATTACTGGGGGTGGATTCTAAAGCCCTGGCCACAAGTCAATCTAAACCACAATCTCTAGGAGCTGACACAGGCATTGGTATTTTTTAAGCTCCCCAATGATACCAGTGTGAAGGTAAGTTTGGGAACCACTATTAGACATGCTCATATACTGCCAAGAGTCAAGACACTGCTACACTGAACACACTACAAGATGTGTCCATCAACCATATCCAATGATATAATGTATTATAACTTCATTATCATACCAGAGTAGGTTTCTACAAAACAAATAAGTGTAGGTGGCATGAATTTAAAGGATAAAATAAATGTCAGCAATTAACTACACAAACAAAAATTCACAATTACTAACTTTTTTAAACTAAGTAAATGCTACATACTCCCAAGTCCTAAACTACATTTTTCAGGTCCACATGTCCCAAAATTATATAAGAAAACAATGCCAACTCTCCTTGAAACCCCATTATTTTTTTAAGTTCTAGTATTCAGCCTTGCCTAAAGGAAGGAAATAATACTAAGCAGCAAAAATAAGCAAAGCTTCTCTGCAGAATCTGAAAGCTTTTAGGGATTTTGCAATTGCTTGAAATGCTCTGTACATCCCCTTCTCAACAGCCAAGTAACTGTTAAAACCTTAGGAAAGGCCGGGCGTGGTGGCTCACGCCTGTAATCCTAGCTCTCTGGGAGGCCGAGGCGGGCAGATTGCTCAAGGTCAGGAGTTCAAAACCAGCCTGAGCAAGAGCGAGACCCCGTCTCTAATAGAAAGAAATTAATTGGCCAACTGATATGTATATAAAAAATTAGCCAGGCATGGTGGCGCATGCCTGTAGTCCCAGCTACTCGGGAGGCTGAGGCAGGAGGATCACTCGAGCCCAGGAGTTTGAGGTTGCTGTGAGCTAGGCTGACGCCACGGCACTCACTCTAGCCTGGACAACAAAGCGAGACTGTCTCAAAAAAAAAAAAAAAAAAAAAAAAAAAAAAACCTTAGGAAACATGTCACTATCCCAAAGAAGTCAAAATATCCAGCTCTCAATTAGCGATATTCTAATACTTAAAAGCCCCTAGAGCTCTGTTCCTTCAGAGTGCAGGAGGGAAGGAGAAGAAAAAAAAAGCCCTTGCTCTGAATTCAGAACTAGTTCTCTAAAAAAAAAAAAAAAGTAATACATCCCTAATTTTATTGTGTGAACCAAAATAAAAACTGTGTTTTATATTAACAGCAAATTTTCACAAGTGTGTGCTTTTTTTCTGCCCTAGTTACCTGGATGCTAATAAAGCATACCTTAATAACTCTAATGAAGTTTGTAAGAGATTATGGAGCATGCAAGTAGAATACAGTATCAGATTAGAGATTATTCTTTTTTTGGTCAAAAACAAGGCACTTCACATATTCCTAAATAACTTAAAACACAAATGTTTATATAACCATATTCTAACAACAGTACACATACAGCACTAACAAAAAAGGACTAAAATAATTTTTATGAACCAGATGCTTCCTTCAATTTTGAATTTCTTCCATATTGAATTTTAATAATATGTCTGATTTTACTAAATCAATCTGGTTATCTTTTGATTAACACTTCTAAGTTTATTTCAATTTTAATAGAAATATATTTATAGAAATTAAAATCATTCTAATCCTTATCTTAAAACCAAATACAATTTTTGAAATGCTATTTTAAATCATTTCCTAAGAATTTTGCTCATTAATTGCCTTTTATTTAATAAAATGCAGGGAAAGGTTAATAGTGAGGGGAAGAAATTTACAAAGGAAGCACCAGGAAATGGTGGATGGGTGGGGGTGTGTGTGTATGACATGTTCACTTAGTTGTGATTCTGTCAGTTAAAACATTAAATTGTATGCTTTACATGTTGTTTATGCCAATTTATACCTTGATAAAGTGGAGGTTTTTTTAAAAAAAAAAAAAAAAAACTTGCCACAAAAATTAGTTTGAAGTAGCCAAAATTATTTTTTCAGACCTCCATGACCTGGCTGAATATAGCAATTCCATGCTAGACCTACAATTTAACTAGATTCTGTGCTTATGGGCTCCCTTTCAAACAATATGGTCCAAACCCATTATCAGCTTCTCATTATTCAGACAGCAAGTTAAAATTATGCAAAACTTTAACAGTTCTCTCAAATCACACATCTATGACTCCCCTCAGGAACCAAATTTGTTAATGTCATCACTTAATATGTAGAATAATCATTTCACTGTACTTTAACGTATTTATAAAGAATAAATTACTGAACACATTCTGTATCACAACGTACGAAAGCACCATAAACATCAGTTAACAAAGTAAATGGCAATTAAGGCAGAAAAAATTGTCTGAATATAAGATGCCAGAAAACAAAAATTACAGAATTTTTTCTGAAAGTAGAAATACACAATAAGGTAGATTTTAAATGGAAACTACATTTCTCAGGTCCCTTCTATATTATTTTAGCAAATACAGTTTGCATCTGATAAATTTCATTAATTAACCAAATACAGTACAACCTAAGAGTCTCAAAGACATTCAATATGTGATACAGCTTTATCAAAGTGTGTTTTAGGTTCTCTTGTGGCTAATGCTACATTTAACTTTAGCTAATTAGACTGAATTGTAGCAAATTATATGAGCCTATTTTAAAAGTTAACTTGAAACATATAATACTTTGTTACCACTCTTAACTCATCCTCCAGTTGTGTGGGGGTGTACAGGTGTGCTGTTTTTGCTTTAATTTCCCCATCACTACCAGTCTCAGTCAGTGAGAACAAAAATATATATCTTCTGGTGAAAGTTCGGAAACCTAGGCAGGGTATTAATGAAACAGCAAAACCACTGCAGCCTTCTGAGAAAATACAATTTTGAAAACAACAAACTCTTCAGATTAGACCTGACATAAAACTTCAAACGTTTTTGCTCTAAGACTATGCTCTTTACAAATACAATATATTTAAACATGGGGTTGCAGGAGAGAATAAAAAGCAAAATGAGTGTAAACAAAACCAGAAAAATCAAAATGCAAACACACAGAGCCAAAATACTCTTCTAGTCAGCAGCAAAACAGAAATGATTCTAAAATTAATGTGCAAATGAAAATACAGTTCCTTAACATTCATTTAATAACCTTGTGCATCTGATAATGAAAAAAGCCAAGCTTTCCTTTTCTAACCTCAGACAGCAGTCACCATCTTTAATAAACTATAACTTTTGTAAAGTATAACTTTGTTTAAAGTGAATAAAGTATGTTTAGAGCATGTTTGTGTTTAGAGACCAATATCTTGAACACTACAGAGAACAACAACATTCTGAAAATCCAGTTTATTTTCCATGTTGTGGACAGATCCAGTAACTGTGATCAGTTTTTCTGCATGTGTAATAATTTATCAAAATAAGTTTTCCCACAAGACTCTTCTCCATCAACTCTGAAAATCCTGGTCTGACAACATACCCAAATAAAGCTCTTGAAAATCACCTCTTAAAATTTGGAAGAAAATGTGGCAAGTCTTTCCTGTAACATTTACTGCACTACAAATGGCTAAAGAGCAATTTATATTTTAAAAGGTGACTAGTACAACAGTTGAATTTAGGAAATTAATGTTTTAGTGCACTTTGCTCCAGTTTTAGCCAACATGCTACATTTTCCTTTTTGTTTGTTTCTTTGGGGGAGGGTTGGAGGGGCACACAAAGTGGACTTGAGGATTTCCATTGTACGAAAAAGATATGACTCTGCAAGCAAAACAGTGTAAGCTGCCTTTTTTTCTTAAGACCTGGACATTTTAAGACAGAAGCTTTGCAAAACATTACACAATTTTTTATTATTAAATGAGAAAATCTCATTTGTTACATCGTCACATTGCTAGTCAGAGAAATGCTGCAGTGATGAAGAAAGTCAATGTTGGATCAACCAAAGTCCTCATTTCTACAACATTCATTTACAGAGAAATAATGTTCAACACAGCCCAACACAACATTCTTGGTTTTCTTCATATTGAAGTCCCCCAAAAAAATCATCTTCTAATGGGGTATTTCACTACATAAATTATAGTTCTTCATTTTTACAATTCACCCCAAACTGTATGAGAGATGTATCACACTAAAATTTCTAAAGCTGTTAGGAAATCCTTCACACATCGTCGTCATCTGATGTGTCACTGCTACTTGTCTCTGTGTCATCATTCTCAATTGTGGGTTTGAAAGTGCTGTTTTTCCAGGGTCCAAACTTGAAGTCACAGATCAGCCCATTTTTCAAAATACCATTTTTTCTCAGACCATTCTTCTGTAACTAAAATGTCAAAAACAAAATAAATTACCCTCAAGAGTTACTTACCTATTAAGAATACTATAATTAAATATAACCATGAATGTATTAATAAAATTACATCCTACCCTAAAAACCCCATAGGCAATGATATCATTTTTTTATAAATAAGCTATTTTAGACAGATACAGGTAATGGATCCAATCCAACAAAAAATTCCATAGAAATAAATCAAAGTAGTATTAAAAACAATTTAGTGTGCATAATATTGTGGGAAAAGCACAGATTTTGGATCCAGACAGTGTAGATATGAATCGTAACTGTCACACTTAATCACAAAGCCTTTCCAAATTTTTCATTTCCTTAAGTCATAATTATAACAAATACCTTCAGGTGCCACCCAGAAGATAATCAGCAACCATTCAACAACAGCTATTATTTTTATTATTCTGACCTAAATTAACACACTCCACAACCTGCTTTATTTATTCATATTCTGTAGAATAAGTAGAATGAGGTAGCCCTTTGCTTAATCCCAGAGATAAAGATACTGGAAATAATATCAGAACTAAATAGTATGGTAATAAATAAGAATTGGGTTAATCACATATCAGAGGGGGCAAAAGATAGTTGGTCCAAATTAAAAACATTCAAAGAAGGCCGGGCGCAGTGGCCCACGCCTGTAATCCTAGCATTCTGGGAGGCCGAGGCGGGCAGATTGCTCAAGGTCAGGAGTTCGAAACCAGCCTGAGCAAGAGCGAGACCCCATCTCTACTATAAATACAAAGAAATTAATTTGGCCAACTAATATATATATATATATATATAAATTAGCCGGGCATGGTGGTGCATGCCTGTAGTCCCAGCTACTCGGGAGGCTGAGGCAGAAGGATTACTTGAGCCCAGGAGTTTGAGGTTGCTGTGAGCTAGGCTGACTCCACGGCATTCACTCTAGCCTGAGCAACAAAGAGAGACTCTGTCTCAAAAAAAAAAAACATTTAAAGATACAAAATACAATAAAATTAATAATGCTAACACACTAAAAAATCAGGCCTTTTGAATTTCTTCCATGAAAAACATGAGATTCTGGTAATTTTCATGAAAATCTCTAAATGCAATCTTCTATAAGACCGAATCCAGCTAAATAAATTAGTATTTGAAAACGTCTACAGGTTTCATATTCTAGAGGGAGTTCTTTTTTTTTTTTTTTTTTTTTTTTGAGACAGAGTCTCGCTTTGTTTTCCCAGGCTAGAGTGAGTGCCATGGCATCAGCCTAGCTCACAGCAACCTCAAACTCCTGGGCTTAAGCAATCCTCCTGCCTCAGCCTCCCAAGTAGCTGGGACTACAGGCATGCGCCACCATGCCCGGCTAAGTTTTTCTATATATATTAGTTGGCCAATTAATTTCTTTCTATTTATAGTAGAGACGGGGTCTCACTCTTGCTCAGGCTGGTTTCGAACTCCTGACCTCGAGCAATCCACCCGCCTCAGCCTCCCAGAGTGCTAGGATTACAGGCGAGAGCCACCGCGCCCGGCTTAGAGGGAGTTCTTTAATGATGAAGATTACAAATAATTTGGAGAAGGTCCAAACCTGAAGAGCCACATCCATCAAGCTAATACCTGATTGTTCTTTCTAGTTATCAAGATATGTAACAAAGTCTAGGTTCTTTGCTCTCACTTTCCTTTTTATCCTCTCCTATTTAATTCTCTATTTTCATAGCAGATTTTCTTTTCTATCTTGCTTTTCTAAAAGTCAACAATACTACTTGGCTTTACTTTGAACAAATGACCTCACCATCTTTACTGAGAAAAACAAAACCCATACATCCACCTCCAATGTTCTTGGTCACAGAGATGCTTAGAAATATACCTGGTTTCCTCCTTTAAAGGTACACCTATCCCATTCCCCAAAGCTCTATTCTTGCCTCACATGATATATCAACCAATGCCACCTAATCTTGCCACAGCTTGAAATCAGCTATGGAGAATCTTGATAAAAACCAAATGTAAGGCTGGGCGGGGTGGTTCACGCCTGTAATCCCAGCACTCTGGGAGGCCGAAGCGGGCAGATTGCTCAAGGTCAGGAGTTCGAAACCAGCCTGAGCAAGAGTGAGACTCGCCTCTACTAAAAAATGTAAAGAAACTGGCCAACTAAAAATATATAGAAAAAATTAGCCGGGCATGACGGCACATGCCTGTAGTCCCAGCTACTCGGGAGGCTGAGGCAGAAGGATCACCTGAGCCCAGGAGTGTGAGGTTGCTGTGAGCTAGGCTGACACCATGGCACTCTAGCCTGGGCAACAGAGTGAGACTGTCTCTCAAAAAAAAAAGAAAAGAAAAGAAAAATCTAAGTTTCTATCCCTGATTTCTCTATATGCCTGGACTCCTGAGAATATCTAACCCAAAACAGTTTTTTTTAAGCCTCCTAAAACCAGCTCCTCCTTCCATATTCCTGTTTATAGCAATACTATCATCAATTCACAGGTTGGAATTTCAAAGTCCTGCTGGTTCTATTTCAGATCTCTTATTCTCAACAAGACCACTTTTACTGTCACTTCCCTAGTTTAGGCTCTCGTTTATTCCTCCTCTAATTACTGTAAATTATTGCTAACTGATCATTCTGATTCTATTCTAACAAATTACACTTCCAATGTACACTTACTCACTGCACTTCCTCGCATACAAGAATGATTGTTCACATCCCTAACAAAACTTCCAAAGGACCTATTATAGAACACAATCCACACTCCTGACATGGCATTCAAAGTCCTTCATAATGTGACTCCAATATATCTTTCTAACCTATGTTATGGTTAAAGGCACAGACTATAAAAGCAGCCAAACCTGTCCTCAAAGGCCAGCTCCACTACTTTGACCTACAGGAAATTATTGAGTCTCAGTTTTGTCGTGTACAGAGTAACACTAACAATAGTACCTACTTCATCTACAAGCTTCAAAAATGCACTTAGCACAATATCTAGAAGACATTAAAAGTTCACCTACTTCATCTAAAAGCTTCAAAAATGCACTTAGCACAATATCTAGAAGACATTAAGAGTTCAAGCAGGCCGGGCGGTGGCTCACGCCTGCAATCCTAGCACTCTGGGAGGCTGAGGCTAGCACTCTAGGAGGCTGAGGTGGGCAGACTGCTCGAGGTCAGGAGTTTGAAACCAGCCTGAGCAAGAGCCAGACCTCGTCTCTACTATAAATAGAAAGAAATTAATTGGCTGACTAATATATATAGAAAAAATTAGCTGGGTATGGTGATGCATGCCTGTAGTACCAGCTACTCGGGAGGCTGAGGCAGGATTGCTTTAGCCCAGGAGTTTGAGGTTGCTGTGAGCTAGGCTGATGCCATGTCACTCTAGCCTGGGCAACAAAGCAAGACTCTGTCTTAAAAAAAGAATTCAAGCAATGTTACTTACATGGAGAGGTCATGTGATTTATTGTTCAAACTGGGGCACTTTGAAAATGAAAGTAAATATTCCTTATTAATTAACTACAACAGGATAATATGCATAAACTGGGATCCTCCTGAGCAAACCAGGACACAGAATCTGTTATCATGACCTTTCATTAAAGATCTTCCAGCCAGGCATAGTGGCAAATCCAAAGAGACAAAAAGGTTTCGAGGGCTTAGGGAGAAAAAGGAATGGAGATATATTGTTTAATGAGATGTGGAGTTTCAGTTTGGGAAGACGAAAAATGTTCTGGAGATGGATGGTGGTGATGGTTGTATAACAATGTGAACATACTTAATGCCACTGAACTGTACCTGAAAAGGGTTAAGAAGGTAAGTGTTTTTTTTACATATTTATGTGGGTTCTTAGAGGAAAATACAAACACAGTCCCTCACTACCATAAATTACGCAGTCAAGTTTCCCACATTTGGGGAAACTGCAGGGGTGAGCACATCCAGAATGCAATGGGTAAGCCTCATCCCTGGAAAGCCTTCCTTAATAATGATGGTACCTACCAGATAAATAACATTCTGTGTCTTGAAACACAATTTTTCAAAGTGCAGTGGAGGGAAGGCACAATATATTAAATTTACTCTTCAAAAAAATGTAAAATTAAGATCAAGTCCAAGTCAATTATATTATGAAGTTAATTAGCATGACTAATTTCTTCAAAGATTACATTCAAAATATATCATTGATAATATCTCCATATAGAATACGGGTTCTGCATGACCAGACTTATTTAAAAAAATCTATAATGGATTTGGAAAAACATCTCAACTTCCTGATGCTTTATCAAACATTTCCTAATACTCTTTCAGAAAAAAAACTAGGGCCTGGCATAGTGACTCACACCTGTAATCCTAGCATTTAGGAGGTCGAAGTCAGAGGATTGCTTGAAGTCGGGAGTTTAAGACTAGCCTGAACAAGAATGAGACCTCGTCTTAATAAAAAACAGAAAAGGTAGCTGGGCCTGGAGGAACACACCTGTAGTCCCAGCTACTCGGGAGGCTGAGGCAGGAGGATCCCTTGAGCCCAGGAGTTTGAGGTTGCTGTGAGCTAGGCTGGTGCCACTGCACTCTAGCACTCTAGCCAGGGTGACAGAGAGAGACCTTATCTCAAAGAAAAAGAAAAAAAAAAAAAACTACGAAGACATAAAACAAGATATTTTAGAATATGAAATATTCTTGGGCAAGAGGGGAGGATTAGTGTGAAATTACAAATTGCTAAATAAAATTGTTTAAACCACTCCCACCAACCAAATGCTTACTAATACCTGTGTTTTTCTAATTAGGGATGGGCAATTTAAAAGTAAACTTGTATGATTCACAGTTTCTTACCTGTTCACTAATAACTTGGAATTCTCTCATTTCATCCTCTGTTAAGGGAGCACATGTTTCATCATTTTCACTATCTTCCTGCCAGCCCATCTCCTTCAACAATCTGAAAAGGAGGGAAGAAATTAAATTTAATCTAGAGCTTCCTCTGAGTAGGACAATTCCATTTCTTTTACATACAAGAAAACATAATCCAGGATCCATTATACAAATCCTTAAGATACATCAGAAAGATTTTTTGAATTTAATGTTTTGAATATCTCTTTCTGAAAATGAATAGAAAGTTTAAGTCCAAAAAACTTTGAGAGTAAAATAAGAATGAACTGCCTGACTGTCCTACCTTTGGTGTCAAAGACACTCTAGGCTACAAACCTACAATAGAGACTAAAGAAAATTTGCTAAATTCCTGTACTAAAGTAACAGCAATAACAACCCTTTCCCTTTTTCTCCAACCATAATCCAACATATTTTTGGCTACTCATTAGGTTTTCTACTTTGGGATTGCTTACCCTATCGTGTATCTTATATAATTTATTCTTCTATTGATACTGCCTCTTATGGGCATGCCAATAGTCATACTCAACACATAATTCAATTTGAGAGGGGCACTATGTTCTACAGTAACAGAAAAATGACTTTCTCTTCTAATTTTTAAAGATAATACTTCCATCTTGGGCAAAAAGAGCTAAGAGAAGACTGACAAGAAATTAACTATTTTTCTCTAGTTGGGCTAACATGAACCCTATAGCAATAGCTACTGCATTTGAGTTGATGATTTCAAAGTTTCTGCTTCTTATATGGTTGTATCTTGTATTCATCTGACAGTTTTTTTTTAATTGGAATGGAACTCCTAAATAGTTCTCTGATTCCTACAAGAGATGTCCAAAAAGTTCAGGGAAAATGCATATTATGAAAAAAAACTGTGCATGGATTTAAAAATGTTTTTGCACCAAAATAAACTTGAGGTGCTGTAACATGTTTAAACAGGATCCAGTCTGAGGAACTAAGAAGGGTAAGACATCGGTTTGAAAGAACCCCGTCAGAGTAACATGAATTCTGCTAAAATTGAAGCAAGAACGAACATCAAATTTATTTTAAACTTGGGTAGAAGAATGGTGAAATCACTGATATTTTACAAAAAGTGTATGGGGACAATGCCCCAAAGAAATCACCACCTTACAAATGGATACCTAGTTTCATGAAGAAGGGATCAGGCTGCACGAGGTGGCTCACGCCTATAATCCTAGCACTCTTGGGAGGCCGAGGCAGGTAGATTGCTCAAGCTCAGGAGTTCAAGACCAGCCTGAGCAAGAGCAAGACCCCGTCTCTACTATAAATACAAATAAATTAATTGGCTAACTAAAAAATATATAGGGCCGGGCGCAGTGGCTCACGCCTATAATCCTAGCACTCTGGGAGGCCGAGGCAGGTGGATTGCACGAGGTCAGGAGTTCGAAACCAGCCTGAGCAAGAGTGAGACCCTGTGTCTACTATAAATAGAAATAAATTAATTGGCCAACTAATATATATAGAAAAAACATTAGCCAGGCATGGTGGCACATGCCTGTAGTCCCAGCCACTCGGGAGGCTGAGACAGCAGGATTGCTTGAGCCCAGGAGTTTGAGGCTGCTGTGAGCTAGGCTGATGCCACAGCTCTCTCACTCTAGCCTGGGCAACAAAGTGAGACACTGTCTCAAAAAAAATAAAAATAAAAAATATATATATATATATAAAAATTAGCCGGGCATGGTGGCGCATGCTTGTAGTCTCAGCTACTTGGGAGGCTGAGGCAGGAGGATCGCTTGAAGCTCAGGAGTTTGAGGTTGCTGTGAGCTAAGCTGATGCCACGACACTCCAGCCAGGACAACAGAAGTGAGACTCTGTCTCAAAAAAAAAAAAAAGAAGGGATCAGATGATGCTGAAAATGAAGCCCACAGCAGCAGACCATACACACCAGTTTACAAGTAAAAAAATCATCTCGTCCATGCCACTAACTGAAGACGATTGGCGACTAAACAGCAGAAACAATAGCCAACACCAAAGACATCTCAACTGGTTCAGTTTACACAATTCTGACTGAAATATTAAAGTTGGGCAAACTTTCCCAAAATCGTTTTACCCAGATAGGCTGCAAACAAGAACAGAGCTTTCAATGGAAATTTTAAACAAATGGTATCAAATCCTAAAATATTTCTTTGAAGAACTGTAACAGAAGATAAAGCATTGCTTTACCACCAGTACATTCCTAAAGACAAAGCACAATCAAAGCAATGATTACAAGAGGTGAAGTGATACAAAGCAACAGCATACTAGTTAAGACCAAAGGTCATGGCAATGGTTTTGGGGGATGCACAAAGCATTTTGTTTGTTGACTTTCTGCAGGGCCAAAGAATGATAACATAAGATTATGAGAGTGTTTTCAGAAAGTTAGCCACAGTTTTAACACAAAAACATCCGGGAAAACTTCACCAGAGCATCCTTCTCTACCATGACAATGCTCTTGTGCTTTCCCCTCATCAAACAAGGGCAGTTTTGTAAGAGTTTTGGTGGGAAATCATTAGGCATTCACCTTACAGTCCACAGTCCAAATTCGGCTCCTTTGGACTTTATTTCCTAATCTTAAAAAAATCTGTAAAGTGCACCCATTTTTCTTCAGTTAATGATGGAAAAAAAAAAAAAAAGACTATATTGACATGGTTAAATTCCCAGGACCCCTAGTTCTTTAGTGATGGACTGGTACCACTGCTTACAAAAGTGTCTTGAATTTGATGCAGTTTAGGTTGAGAAATAAAGTTCTTATTTTTTATCATTTAACTCATTTTCACTAACTTTTTGAACGCTCCTTGTATTTACACCTACTCATCTTTCAACTTATGCCTGCCACACATTAGCTATTTGTAGACTTTTATGCCTCTTTTTCAAAGAGTTTCATAGAATATCATACTCAGAGTCTCTGAATAAAATTTAATAACCATATTTTACAGATGAAGAATCAAGGTCACATAGTCAAAACAACTTGCCTACTTGATGAAGGCAACACAATTTTTGTTTTCTACTTCTCATGCTAGTATGTAAGTAGTGCACAGCACCCTGTTGCCTCTGGAACAAAATGTCAGTCAGCATTATTTCTTTCATTCCTTTTAGTCACTGAACTTTTCTTTTCAATGCACTGTCTTTACTCTTTAACCAAGATGGCTACTCTTTGAAATGCCATTTCCATCACTTTTATCATTCAATGCCACCTAATCCAGAGTCTACAGATCTAAACTAATAAAACAATCTAACTGCTTTTGCTAGACTCAACTTTTTGTTTTACTTTTAAAAACTGAATCTTAACTGAATAATGCAGATGAAAAAAATTATTTTAACTATTACAAGGGGGATGTAACCAAAGGCAAGTATTCCTAACTTTCTATTCTCCCCTCTACCCTCTTTCTCTCTAGAGTATACAGATAAGAAAAACTGAGGTTGTAACAGAGAAACTGTTAACTGTTTTTAAAATAGCTTTCCAAAAAAACCTGTGTGTTTCCCTTTCCTCCTCAATTAGAAACGTAGTCAAGTGCTGTACAGTGACATTTCAGTCAAAGACAAAATGCGCATGACATATAATCCAAGATTATATTAATATCATGTTACTGTACTTTTTAACATTCACGTTGTACTTTTTAACATTCACATATGTTTACATACAAAAATACTTACCATTGTGTTACAACTGCATATAATACTCACTAAAGTAACATGTCATACAGCTTTGTGGCCTAGAAGCAATAGGCCATACCACACAGCCTAGGTATATAGTAGGCTACACCATCTCACTTTGTGTAAGTACACTCTGATGTTCGTACAATGGAATCACGTAATGAAGCATTTCTCAGAAGGTATCCCTGTCACTTAGCAACACATAGCTATAATACTTTAAGCACACATCTATACTTTGCCTTTTCATTTAACCACTTTGGTACGAGCGTTGACTATACTCAATAGCCACAGATGAATGCGCACAGCCAAGCGTCGACTTTAGTGTAAAATTTTAAATTGATTTTTCTAATTTTTCATTTATCAAAATAAAATTGTGAACATTTAAAAATAAACGTAATGAAAACATATATGTATATGTTACCTATTCTGATTGACATTACAAGTAAAGTTGCTTGTAAAGTAAAAAAAGCTTTCAGTGCTTTAAAGCTTTCCTCATCACACAAGAGCAAAACGGATTCGTCGTCAACGCACAGCACAAACTATCATGCAGACTATGAGTGCCGGCTGTGGACAAGGTTCTGTGGCCGGTGAGCACGGTACCTAAGTAGTTAAATAATTTCTTCTCACTCTCACTTCAAGCTATTACCAAATAATCCTGATAATGGCTTTCACAATTACCACCTTTGATAAATATTTACAATGGCTTCTCACTTTCTAAAGAATAATTCCTTAATCTTATTTATACCATAGTCACAAATTCAAAATCCTTACTATAGAAGAAGCATAGGATTAGAAATCAGAAGATCTGGGTCACAGTTTCTACTCCATCACAAACCAGGTATAAGACACAGATCAGATCAGTTCAGTTCCTTCACCTCCCTATTTCTTCATCTGTTACAATGATGGAGCTTGAACAGATTTCTAAGGCCCTGCCTTTTAAACACCATCTTTAACTTCATCAAGTAAATTCTCCACTCCTGTCCAGATAATGCACTCACTACCCCTACAACAAACTGTGTACTCAATGCTGAACATTCCTTCGCATCCCTTTTTCTTTCAGAATGACTATCTAATACCTTTACCCCCTTAACATCTTGCCCTTTCTTTAAGATTTAATTTGGGTCCCAATTAAAACTTTCTGACTGGTAACCTAAGCCATAATGATCTCTAGCCCCAAATACTCTAGAATTTCTCTGGCACTCATTCTCTTATTTTTTTAATTTTTATTTCAGCAAATTATGGGGGTACAAATGTTTAGGTTATATATATTGCCCTTGCCCCACCTGAGTCAGAGCATTAAGCATGTCCATCCCCCAGATGGTGCGCACCACACCCATTAAATGTGTATATAACCATCGGCTCCCTCTCCCTCCCCCGCCACCAACCAATGAATGTTACTACTATATGTGCACTTAAGTCTTGATTAGTTAATACCAATTTGATGTTGAGTACATGTGGTGCTTGTTTTTCCATTCTTAGGATACTTCACTTAGTAGAATGGACTCCAGCTCCATCCAGGATAATACAAGAGGTGCTATATCACCATTGTTTTTTGTGGCTGAGTAGAACCCCATGGTATACATATACCACATTTTATTAATCCACTCATGTATTGATGGGCACTTGGGTTGTTTCCACATCTTTGCAATTGTGAATTACGCTGCTATAAACATTCTAGTGCAGATGTCTTTTTTATAGAATGTCTTTTGTTCTTTTGGGTAGATGCCCAGTAATGGGACTGCTGGATCAAATGGTAGTTCTACTTGTATCTCTTTGAGGTATCTCCATATTGCTTTCCACAGAGATTGTAGTAGTTTGCAGTCCCATGGCACTCATTTCTACTAATTCATTTGGTGCTTGCTTAAACAAGATGATAACTATCCCTTTGATGTTGAGGCTAATCTCAAAACCCTGAGATAAAATCATTGACATTCAACAATAAAACAATGTATGTGCCTGATTAATATTGTAGTGTAACATTTGAACAAAAGAATTATCCTTGAGAACTGTATTACTGGCACCTGATTGTTAAATTAAACCAATGTGAATATTTAATTTAAAAGTTTTACAAAGTAGGTAGAAAAATACGACTTTTATTTCACTCATTCATTTAACAAATTTAAACACAGTAATATATCAAGCCCAATTCTAGGTGCTAGACACAGCAGTGAACAAAATGGATGTTTCTGGTCACATGAAACTTAGATTCATGATGAAAACAAAGGCTGAAATTATGAATAAATTCTATGAAGGTTATTCAAAAGGAGGTGTAACCCAGTTTCCCACTGTCTCAGAATTAAATGAGGTTCTAGGAGGACTGGCAAAAAAAGTTAATCAACTGGGCCACTAATAAGTATCATTCTATATTAAGCCTACTCTTAGTATATCTAAGAATTTTTAGTGGCAAAATAATTCAGTTTATACAAAGCAATTACAGAATAATACATAACAATAGAAGTACATAAATTAACTTACTTCTTTGCTTTAGTTGTTTTAATCCTTTAGTTATTAAAAAGGAACTGAGCAACATTCCACAAATTCTTTATGTATTGATGCTCAACCACGTGGTTTTGTTATTTAAAGACCACAGTAAGGGTAAGTCATTTCTGCAAAACATCTGCTCTTAACTAAAAGTATATTCTAGATTTGAATGTTCTTCAATTCTGAGACTAAACCCTGCTTAAAATGTTTAACATTATACAGGTAAAAGCAGAAAGCGCTCTTGAGAGTTTAATTTTAAAAAATAAATCACACATTGGGACAACTGGCTATCCATGAGGGAAAAGATGAATTTAGATTCCTACCTCACATCATACAGAAAACTTGCACAAGCAACATAAGGAAAAGAATTGATGACCTGGACTTCAACAAATTTAAGTTTTTGCCCTTCAAAAGCATCACTGAGAAAGTGAAAAACTCACAAAATGGGAGAAAATATCTGCAAATCATATATATGGGTAAGAGGCTTATACACAAAATATATAAAGAACTCTCACAACTTAATAAAAGAACGCAGTGTAAAATGGGAAAAGTAATCGCTTCTTACCCTTTAAAGATCATGTGTAAAAATGGGAAAGGGAAAAGTATTTAATAGGTATTTCTCCTAAAGATGATAGCCAGTTAAGTACATAAAGAGACATTCAACACTGTTAGTCATTAGGGAAATGCATACTAAAAACCACAAAAAGATACTCCACTCCATACCAACCAGAATGACTATAATCAAAGAAGATAGTACCAAGTATTGGTGAGAATATAGAGATACTAAAACCTGTATTTTGCTGATGAGGAGGTAAAATAGGGCAGTCATTTTGGAAAATAGTTTTGGCAATTTCTCAAAATGTTAAACACAGTTATCATATTTCCCAGCAATTCAACTCATAGTATCTACTCAATAGAAATAAAAACATGTCACACAAGAACTTGCACATGCATGAATGTTTATAGCAGCATTATGCACAGTCAAAAAGTGGAAACAATTGATATCCATCAACTGATGAACAGTAAGTGGTACAGCCATACAGCACACTCTTCAGCAATAAAAAAGGAACAAATTGTATTGAAATGTGCTACAATGCAAATAACCCCCGAAAATATGCTTAGTGAAAGAAGCTAAACATATATATGATTTCACATACATGAAGTATCTATAAAAGTCAAATCTATAGAAACAGAAAGTAGATGAGTAGTTGTCTAGGGTATAGTGCAAATGAGTAGAAATGGGCACCGGGTTTCTTTCTAGGGTGATAAAAATGTTCTAATAATAGATTATGATGACATTTGCAAAAGTCCGAATACACTAAAAGCCATTCATCCATACACTTAAAACAGGTGAAATTTATGGTTTATAAACTGTATCTTGATAAACCTGTTTAAGAATTAAATTAAGATTAAATAAGAACTCTGTAATCAAAATTCTGAGTAAAGAAAATGACAGAGGAAAAGGTAAAAATAAATACTAGCCTGTGTTCTGCCTCAAGTGAACTTGAAAGAACATCAGTTTGTGGGAAGGTTGAAGACCGAATGATCTGTTGGGAAATCACCGAGGCATTGCCATTCTCTTGTGGAATTTCATTTTCATCAAAGTTCCGGTTTATATCCCTTTCTTGGTGAGAGCTATTGCTGTTATGTAAATTAAATGAGTCGTCATCCTGATTTTTAGGGAGTTAAAAAAAAAGAAGAAGAATAAATTCTAAAGAATAGAGTTATTAAAAACTTTAATAGATCCTGGCTATATTTCCAGTTAGAATACATAAATGTAATACTTATTAAATTTAGTAGACATTTAGGAATTTAGAATTTACAAATGGACAGCTAAGCTGGGAAGGATACCCAAAACTTTCTGGCCCTAAGTATTCACATCTGTTCAGCAAAGGCAAAACCAAAAGTAGGAATGCAGGCAAAATGGGGGAAACAAACAAACAAAAACAGATATAAACCATTTTTAAATGTGTTTTTGCACAGGAACTTAAGAATGAGAGAAATCTACTTTAGAAAGGCAGTCATTATTTATGCAAATGGTTACATAGCCTTCTTTCCAGGCAGATGAAAATATGATTAGAGTTTATTCCACAGTCCTAATTTACCCAAATATTTTAATGACATCATAATGTCAAATTAAGTATAACTACAAATTCAATTACCTTCTCTGAGCCAGCATGGCTTTCATCTTCATGTTCCTCTTCTACTCTGTCCCTTTTCAATGCTTTCAAAAATTCACTCTTCTTATCAGTGCGCATTCGTGTCAGTTTGGTTAGACGAGGCTGCTGATTGAGTTTGTCAACAGGTGAAGAGGAATTTGAGCGATTACACTAGAGGAAATTCAAAAATGCTGTTAAGAATATGGCCAGGGAATTAATGTCAACATAAAGTTCACAACTACCACAGCTTCCTATTTTACCTTTACTCACAATGCAAAACTGATTCTTATGGTCCTATTTCAAAGTCTACTTCTTTCCATCCCTATATATTTTTTTTCCTATTGAATGTGTCAACAGAATTTTCTTACCACAGAAACAATGAAGTTAATGATACTCGGAAATATGAGTCTCTAAATAATATTTTATAAATGCATCCGTGATTGTAAACATTTCTATAATACATAAAAGAACAGTTTTTCAAACACAGAGTTCTAGGGTTCAAATAATAGCTCCAACAAGATCTATTTTATAATTATTTATACACATATAGACATAGGGTTTATCAGATTATATTTCACCAGGGAAAATTTTTGTGATAGGGCAAGGAGGTGAGGAGAAAAATGCATTGTTAACTGCATTCCTTTTGTTTCTGGTTCTATGGAATTTTGTTTGGACAGTGGAATATAACAGAAAATAGATTATTAGAATTCTATGTCATAGGGATTTTTACCCATGGAAATAAAACTATAATAATGCTTAACTACTGGCATTAATGTCTGCATATTATAATTAACCTAAACACTATTAACCATCTAGAAATGTTGGTCCTTCCCTCACAGCTAAAAATTTCTGTGATTGAGAACATAAATAATAAACAGCATATAAAGAAAGGGTTATGTTTTTCTAATATGGCACCCAAAGCAATCTCAGGTATAATAATATAGTCATAAGTGTCCTTTGACCATGACCTAAACAGAGAACTCCATGGTCTGGGAGTTTGAAAAACCTGGTTAAAAGAAAAATGAACACTTGAGGTACCAGGTACTCATAGTCAGTAAAATAACAATATGCACCTTCCCCCCTTCTTCTCCTTCTGTCCTGCCTCAGTGTTAACACTAATAAAATGTCTGTCACCCTCAAAAGATAATCATACAAATGCTGGTTATTAGTCAAGATTCCATCCTACAGCTTAGCTCTATCGCAAATATCAAATAAAATTACAATTTTCACAATAATTTTTTAAAAGAGTCTCACTGTGTTGCCCCAGCTACACTGTCGTGGCCTCATCCTAGCTCAAAGCAACTTCAAACTCCTGGGCTCGAGCAATCCTCTTGTCTCAGCCTCCCAAGTAGCTGGAAGTACAGGTGAGTGACACCACACCCAGCTAATTTTTCTATTTTTATTTATTTATTTATTTTTTTGAGACAGGGTCTCACTTTGTTGCCCAGGCTACAGTCGGTGCCGTGGTGTCAGCCTAGTTCACAGCAACCTCAAACTCCTGGGCTCAAGCAATCCTGCTGCCTCAGCTTCTCAAGTAGCTGGGACTACAGGCATGTGCCACCATGCCCAGCTAATTTTTTCTATATATATTAGTTGGCCAATTAATTTCTTTCCATTTATAGTAGAGACAGGGTCTCGCTCTTGCTCAGACTGGTTTCAAACTCCTGACCTCGAGCAATCCTCCCACCTCAGCCTCCCAGAGTGCTAGGATTACAAGCATGAGCCACCACACCCAGCCTAATTTTTTTCTATTTTTAGTATAGAGACAGGTCTCGCTCTTGCTCAGGCTGGTCTCAAACTTCTGACCTCAAGCAATCCTCCCACCTTGGCCTCCCAGAGTGTTAGGAGTACAGGGATGAGACACTATGCCCAGTCAATAATTCTTTTCTTAAAAAGTATTTTTCTGATTGATGGATATATGGGAGCTTCAATGTATTGTTTTCCATACTTTTGAGTAAGACTGGAAATTTTCATTTAAAATTTTAAAAATTATTCCTACTTTCCCTATGTGCAAGAGTAGCTAGCAAATAGAGGGAAGTATGTGAAGCAAGTTTTCTGAAGGAACTAAACTATCTCATTTTAATGTATTCATTTAATGAATTTATAAATTATAATTATATTTTTCAGGAATAATTTTTAATGCCATACCTCTTTCACTGAATTTGGTGATGGACTAAAATTCTTGGCAGTTGATTTAAAAGCATTAAAGTTGCCAACACCATATGTAGACTCATGAGGGAAAGAAGTCCCAGCTTTATTTTCTTTAGTTTGGCTTTTCCATTGTGTAGGCTAAAGAAAAACACATAAACATTAAGGGCTGTCAAAAACCGATTATAAAGACAGAGGAAAACAAAGTGAACAGTATAAAAACAAAAATGACTACATTTGGTTCATTACATCATTTGTACATGGTTCTCTGTCCCATTTATTACAAATAAAATCAAAGCTTAGTATTCAGATAAAAATCTCTACTAAATAGTAATTTTTTTCAAGGCTTTATAAACCTAAAGTTAGATTTCTTTCACTTAATAAAAAAATACTCAAGCATTTCAAAAACCTAAAACTGAGTACCAGGTAAACAGCATTAAATATTATCATTAAGCAAATATATCACAAGTATATCTACCAAAACAAAAATCTTATGAATTTCATTTACCACTACTAAAACAAGAAAACACACATGGACAAACACACACAAAAGATAACTGAAATTAAGAGCTCACAATTGGCCAATTCTTTCCACCTATATAAGTCAATACCCCATGAATATTCCCATACTTTAAAGTAAACTTTTTAAACTTTTTCCTCAATATAAATAGATATTAACTCAAAACTTGCCTTTGTAACAATTTAGAACTTACTTTTGTAGGTGGAGCAGCAGGTTTAGGGACTAAACCTTTATAAACACTTGGACCAGTTCCGTTCTTAACTGGCTGTGACTGAAGATTTCCCACTACTGGGAATCCAGATAGCTGTAAGTCTTTTGTATTACCTTTCTTAATGACCAGCATCCTTGGAGCTCTAGATTTAGGATTCGGAGGATATTCTGCATAAATAAAGCACGAGCAAGAGTCAAACACAATTTCAAATTTCAGCATAAAATTACCAAATGAATAATATATTCAAAACCATGATTATATTTTAAAAAATAACAGCTGCCTCCTGAGTAGAATAATTAAGCTAAATAAGTACAAATTATATTCCAGTTTAAGAAATACAGCTACAACATAATCCTACAGAATATAGCAAAAATTGCACAATGTCTAGTAATATAGATGAATTCTGCTAGATAGTGGCCCAGGATGTTGACAAAACCAAGATTAATCACATTCCAAGGTACTTTTCATTAACTTATATTAAAAATTAAAATTGCAAAGTTCATCCTCATGACTCAACACTTAGAATATAAAATACAGTTCTATTTTTACCTTTGCCATTTGAAAAGAAAATTTTTTCAATTTCTTTTCATTACTTTTACTTGACTTACAATGTTATTACCAGTAAGAACTACATTCTATTTCTAAATCTAAGTTATGACTAATAAGAAGGAGAATTCTATTTTCACAATACCAATTCATTCACATATTTACTGACCGTTTCAAGGAATTGTGTGAATGCAAACCAACCGACTTATTTCTGGCTTCTGAAGATGGTACTAAGAATAATAATTGCTAAAGACAGGCTTTAAGACTACTGCAGATGCTAAAAATATGAAACAATATTCCTAGAGTTTAATCAATGTGTACATATAATCAAACAGATGTTACACATGCACATATTCATCATTAATGCAGTAAGTATGTTTCTACTCTTATTTTAAAAAATCTCTGAAAGCATCAGTTTCATAGTTGGAAGTTTAGAATAAAAGAATTAACTCAGGGCAGGTGTGGTGGATCACGTGTAATCCCAGTAATTTGGGATGCTGAGGTGGGAGGATTACTAGAGGCCAGGAGTTTGAGACCAGCTTAGGCAACATAGCAAGACTCCATCTCCACAAAAATTTTTTTAAAAATTAGCTGGGTGTGGTGGCGTGTGCCTGTAGTCCCAGCTACTCAGGAGACTGAGGCAGGAGGATCACTTGAGCTCAGGAGTTTGAGGCTACAGTGAGCTATGATCGTCCCACTGCACTTCAGCCAAGGACAGAGCAAGATCACATCTTTTAAAAAAAAAAAAAATTAACTCGAAAAGATAAATCCCATAAAATTTAAATTAATTCTGCATATCAAATAAGATGTGAACTGGTGAGCTGGGCACATGTTTGTGATGGTGTTCCCCCAACCCCAAACAACTAAACCAAACTTCCCACTGGATCACCTCAAAACCCAAACTAAACAAGGACTCCTAGGAAAAACTGGAGGGACTCTCAGGTTCATTCAGAGCTTCAAACTTTCTAAAAGACAAAGCTAGTATGATACTTTACCTATAAAAATGCTAAAGGATAAAAGAACAAGGGCCCAAACAAACAGAGAAAAGGTTCAGCTTTCCCAAAATTAAACAAATGTTGTCTTTTTAGAGGAAACATTTCAACTTCTCAACTGCCTTAAAAAAGCCAAATATGAAGGTCTCAGAAAGACATCTTCCGGGCATGCAAGGAGGACACAGAAAGTATATCACCAATGTATGGCTTATTCTGAAGATATTACATAATGAAGTCAACAAAACAAAATTTTAGAAAAACAATCTCAAACAGAACAATGAAGAACATCAGAAACTGTACTAAATAATGTAAGCCATCCAATTATTACTTTTGGTAAACAGAATACAATATGAATAAAGTATTTTAAAAGATTCTTGAAATTAATTAACATAAAAGAAAATCTTAACAAGCAACTATAAATCTAAATTAAACAAAACCCAGGAATCTGAAGAATGACTGATAATGGGAAATGCAAAAGGTATTAAGAGTTTGCAAGGTCTCTTCTCAGAGGAATCCAGGTGTTGAAACAGGGATCAGGTTTTATCACTACACTGCAATTAAGTTTAAAACAAGACTAATGAAGACTTCCTGTTCAATATGGCCGACAAAGCATTCAAGTTTATCTTCTTTCCCTTCTTGATTCTTAACACTAAAATTACTATAATGGAGGAGGAAACCAAATACAACAGTATAGAATAGGAATAGGGTAATCAACATGGGAATGACCTCAACACACATTTCTAGAAGGAGAAGTAAAGAAAAAGGTTTCAGTTTACAGTGTGCACAGAGGAACCTAATGGCTGGAATAGAAGAGACTGGGACTTGCAAATGCCAGATATATGGCAAAGGAAAGAAATGAAACTTTTTCAGACAAATAGATTATCAAATAATTCAACAAGAAAGATCCTTACTTTAAGCAGAAAGAAAATGATCCCACATGGAGGCCTGAAGATACCCAGAAGAAATAAACATTTTTAAACATAATAACTGATCAAAACTAGGAGGTAGAAAGAGATGCAGAGTAGATAAGCAAGCAGGTATACTATCTTTAAGCCTCAATATAGTTCCTGACCACAAATTCCACCTTTCCTAAAATTGGATTCCTAGATAACAAGGAGTAAGAAATACTCTATTTCCTCAGCAACATCTTCAGTACAAAGAATGATGGGATAGTCTCTAAAGAAGAAAAATGAAGCCTCCTAAGAAATCAATCATAAGAGTAGGTAGCAAAATAAGAGATGACAAAGGAACAGAAGGAAGATAGTAGGGATTGGGAGGGAAAAGAAGCAGATACATAGCTACTGTGCTTATTAAGCATTCATATTTAAATATGATAACAGAGGTTAAGAAAACGTGCTTTTGTACCAGATTTATCAGAATTTGAATACTAGCTCCAACCTTACTACAAGTTACTTAATCTCTCATCTATACAATGGAAAACAATAGTACTTGTCTCAGAGTTACTGTGAAATGTTTTATATTTAAATAATTACAAGGACTTTGGAAGGCCAAGGCCGGATGATCACTTGAGGCCAGAGTTAAAGGTCAGCCTGGGCAATATAGCAATACCCTATCTTTACAAAAAAAAAAAAATTAGCTGGTCTTGGTGGCACACATTTGTATTCCCAGCTACGTGGGAGGCCGAAGAAAGAGGATTGCGTGAGCCCAGAAGTTATAGGCTATAATGAGCTATGACTGTGCCACTGCACTCCAGCCTAGGGCAACAAATCTGAGACCCTATCGCTTAAAAAATAATAACTAGGGAAAAAATACACAAATGATATACTATCTCCAATGTAGGCTTCCAATTACAATTAAAATTAAAAGTGGCCTCTTTCAAGAATTTTGGGTTGGCCATGGTGGCTCATGCTTGCAATCCTAGCACTCTGGGAAGCCTAGGCGGAAGGATCCCTTGAGCCTAGGAGTTCAAGGTTGCTGTAAGCAGGCTGACGCCATGGCACTCTAGCAGGGGCAACAGAGTAAGACTCTGTCTCAAAAAAAAGAATTTTGAGTTGACTCATATGAGCAAGAAAAATGAGAAAAACTATAAGACAAACATGATAAAAACCAATCTATATACTGAATAACTAACCTGAGTAAACTACATAAACATGCCCATTTAAGAAAAAGAAAGTATTCTTAAAGGTAATAATTATCTACAAGTAATGCAAGGGGTAATGGTGGTACTAAAAGGCAAACTAAAAATTATTTATAAATTGGTTCATCAGATTATTCTCCACAAATTCACCTAGAACAAACTTTCCTCATAGTTATGCTCTTTAATTCAAACATTATCCATGCCCTCTTTGTCAATTGGTAAACTATATGAAAAAGACCCAAACTGCTTATACTTTTAAAGAGAAAATTTATACACTGATGAAAGACCATATAAAAGAATTAGAAAATAAGTGACTGCAGTGATTTCCTTCTATAAGTTGCATGTGCTTAATTATTACCTCACCTAAACACAAGTATTCTCATATTCCAATTTAAGTCCAGATCACCTGAAGGCAAATATAAATTTTGGATTTTCATATCATTATTTCCCTCTATCCTCACAAATAACTATAACCTAGCAATAACTGACCTTAAATATTGTTTTATTATCTTATTATCCAATCTGTCCCCATACCTATGAATATAAGAACTAGTTTTTTGTTTAAATACAAAACCAGCAGTGGAAGAGAAGTGGCCCAATTCTTGGGAAGACAAATTAGAATTAAAATAATGTCACATAAAATAATGTACTATAAAATAAATTGGCGACATAGATAATTCAGAGCTGATGCTTCAATTCCTCACTCTCTTCTGTCTTTCACTATGCTCTCCATTGAGCTACCTTCTACATAAATGAAGTTTTTGATTCAATCAATATTATTAACTACTTCATGCTTTGGTCTACTGCCTGGAAATCCCCACACACATTGCCCCACTGTTGTTTTTTTTTTGGCCTTTTAATAAATCTTCAACTACAATCTCCTTCACTTATTCTATCTGACTAGCATAATTAGCTGACAGTTATTAAACATGATGACATGATCAGAAATTTTATGCAGTAGACATTTAACCTTAATGCTTTTTTCACTAAGATTTTTATGATCATCCTCATCTTATAGATGAGGAAATTCACTCAGAGATTAAGAAATCTGCCCCAAACCTAAATAATAAGATCTAATGCTACGGCTCATATCTATCTGATTCCAAAGCCAATACTCTTAAATATTACTGGAGAAAGTGGAAATTAGAGTATTCCTACACCAGATATTTTGAAATGTTTACCATTCCAACATAAAATACTAATAAAAGCATACACTACACCAAGTGACATCAAAGTCACCATCACATCGATGCCAGTTACTAATTTAGTTTCCTCATTATCTTAACATAAAAGGCAAATCAAATGTGTAAACAAAAGCATGTAGCTAAGTGAAAGGTAAATGGTATTCAAATTAATCGAAAATTTTCAAATTAATATGAAGAGAAAATTTGGTCATATAAGATAGTAATATGCACATACCAAACACAAAGAATCTGTATCACAGCAATGTAAAACAAATTCCTATTGTGAACACTAATTTTAATACAGAAAAATAATCTGTTTAAGATTTTTATAAAGATTGATAGTTTAAATTTTGTTGGTGTTGAATGTTTTTATTTAACTAAAAATGTTTTTGGCTTACAGTATTATGAAGCTTTATGTAAATGTTTCACTAATAATTTATATCAATACAGTAATAATAATAATAATTTATATCAATACTGATACGGTATTTTTCCTTTCATGAGGTCTCTGACATTAATATAAAGAACAGGCTTAGAGAAATGCACTTCACAAATATAAAGCTCTTCCAAGATGAACAAGTAGTAATTCTAACACTGACCAAATAAAATTTACCTGTGTCAAGTAATCTATTCAAATCCTGTTAATTTCCTTCTCAGCCCTGAACATGTGTTGCATTACTTTTTCTTCTTAAAACACTATTAACAACTGTTTTCATATAAAAAAGTCATTCAAGGAAAGTAGACTCCTTTCAATATATAAACAAAATGATCCATCAAGAGAATACTGTCAAACAAATCTGACAAATAATTTCTCCTTCCCTTACTTCTGTTTACAAAAGTTCCTAAAAAACAACCCTACAGGTTTTCTTCAAGCTCTGCCTTATTTAATGCAATTACGAAACTCGATCTGTATGGATGTGGCCTATTATCATTGGAATTCTCTAGAAAACAATCCACCTTCATGAACTAGTCATTAATTTGCTTTAATTTGGAATGCTCAACAAAACAAAAAAATCTAAGCAATGAATTTTTATGCTAGTAAAGTAGTATATCAAATATGAGCAAAAAAATCAGGACAACTCAAATTTTCAAACAGAAGCAAATAAAAATGCTGATTTGAAACAAGACTACACTTAATTGTAGTTACTGACATTTTTCATTATTTAACATCTTAACTGTTATGCTTTGCAAAGAATATGTTGCTGACATACTGAGGTACCGACACAGAAAGGGCCTACAGGACTTCTAAAAACACCTAAGTCAACAGCCACAAATTATATCCCAAATTGCATACAAACACTTAAAATACTCCTCTCTCTCTCTTCCCCACTTCCTGATCCGCCCACAAATAATTCAATCACAAAACTAATTTAAAATTCTCACAAGCAGTGAAGTACCTTGAATTCATGTTTTAGTATTCAATTATTAAAAAAAAACATGTAGATTATTTAATAACCATTAATCTTATGCACCCAACAGCTCTGATGTCAGTTAAAACACTACCGAAGTCACAGATACAGTTGAATGAAGGTATTTCCAATAATGCCAACTAAGTTCTAAGTAGAATTAAACTTTAAGTAGCTTAATTACTTTCCCCTCAAGTATTTTTTAAAGACTAGGATATGATGTTTGGACTCTGACAATTTTTGAGCTATAGAATTGTAGTTTTATGGACGAACTGCTTTTTTATATATACATATTACATTTTGTTAGTAAATTTTTACTTACCTGGAAAGAAGTAGCACTAGATAAGTTCTATTGAAGTCTTTCCTAAAATTCTCTCGTCTTCCTCAGGAACATAGCTATTTTAAATGTTGCAATGGGGAAAACAATACTTGGGAACCCAGGGGGGAAAGTGAGAGAGGAATAGTAAAGTGTAATACAATGAAAGTTTCATTGTATTCCTATGGGAAGTATCGGGGATTTAACAATTAACCATGCCACAATTAACCATTTTTTTATGCAGATACATTCTTAGTTTACCTAAATACAGAAAAGAGTACATCTTCCTTTTAAACATCTTTTCAACTAGTACTCAAAATCCTTAGACCAACAACCCTGAAACAGTAGAACCAAAATCTTTATATTAATACATTTTAGTCTCATTATTTTCAAAGATGTCTTTGCCTTTAAATCATTTCTAAGATTATTAATTAAATCAACCAAGGATCAGTACCAATAGTATCTACAGGTAGTTTTATATGACAAACGCTCACTGACATTCTTGATTTTTTAATTTACTTTCATTCTACTCAAATCCAAATTATTCCTAATTTCTTAGAGATTCTATTTAACACCTTCCAAGTGGTTCTATATTCTTATGCAATCAGCTGTTCCCAGAAAAACTGAATAATAAGGAAACATACCTAAGAGAGGAGCTTGGGAGATTTTTTTGGTTGGGTATGTGTGTGTCAGGGCGTGTAGGCCTGGGGAGAGTGGTAGAAATACTAATTTGCAATACAGAAAAAACAATGCCATTCACATGGTTCTAACAAAAGTGTCTGACCACCCCCACCCCCACCCTCAAAAAACCCTTAAATAAAGAGGGAGATAAAAAGAAAACAAAATTATTCCCCAGTTTCACCCCATAAATACAATAAAGCACAGGAAGTGGCAAAGTTTAAAATAATGCCTTCATTGTTAGGACTAGTATGCTGTCACAAGCCACAATCCTTTTGTTTTAGTAGGTTGTTGATTTTTCAATAGAAAAATACAAATGAGCATGTGTACAAGTTCCAAAGTGGATACAGTACCTCTGAATTTAGTATCAAATAATTAAATTTATTTTTCAGATGTCAAATCTCCACATTATAATTTTCCATTATTTTAAACTTCACTTGAATCTTTAAAAAGCTGTCTAATTTGTACTATTGAGTGCAGTTTAATCTTCTGTAAGAAGCTATCAAATTAAACTCACAGAGATTTTAAAGAAAAGGGAATTATTAGCAGAAAAACTCTCATTAAGATTTTAAAATCAGAGAGGTAAATAATTTCTAATACAGACTAACTCCATAGGCAAATTTATACATATTTTTAACAGTCTATGTATAACCATTTTCATAGGTAAAAGGATTAACTTCATGTCACTCTATGAACAGAAGCACTTGTATATTACAGTTAACTAAGTTCTCAACTTTGCATAACTAAAAATTAAACTAAGTTTTTTATTTCTTTAGATTATCTGGCTGCTCTCAAAATGATTACCAATTGATTACATTAATTTACAATCATTTTCAGAGAACTCAAATTTAAGTTGAGTATACTTAATGGTACTAACATGTACAAATCAACTACTTCAAATCAAACTCTTCTACTCCAAATCCCTTCTTTTTAAATAGGTGTTACCTTTTTTGTAGCTTAGCACATCAAAAACAAATACTTAAAAGAGAAAGTTTTATTCTAGCCTACTTATTTTAGAAAACACACAAAAGTGAAACCTACAAATATTAACATTTTGTGCCCCTTAAAGATAGATCAAGTATTACTTACCCCATACACCTGCAGCTAAAGATTTATTCTGATTTGGTTCTCTCTCATATTCAGGATTTAAAGACGGCTGGAAAAAATTAGAAATGAGAAAATTAAAACAAATATTTAAAACACCTCATGTTTTAAAAATAAAATCTTTAAAAAGGCAATCTCAAAATTATACATGGTGTAAATATGGAATAGAATATAATCAACTCAAACTGCAGGTGAGTATCCCTAATCTGAAACGCTTCAAATTCTGAAACTTTTTGAGTATCAATGTGATGCTCAAAGGAAAAGCTCACTAGAACATTTTGGATTTTAGATTTTCAGACAAGGGACATTGAACCACTAAGTATAGTACAAATATTCCAAAATCCAAAAAAATTCTAAATCTGAAACACTCTGGTCACAAGAATTTCAGATTAGAAATACTCAACCTACATTCAAAATTATTTTATAAACCTTACTTCCAATATGCTTTACTATGCACTGAAATGGTTACTATCTATACTCACTGCTAGTATGAAAAAACAAAGAAAATGTCTTTAATATTCTTCACATCCATGACTGAGGAAAACGAGTGAATAAAAAAACAAAGCAATGGCTGGGTGTGGTGGCTCACACCTGTAATCCTAACACTCTGGGAGGCCGAAGCAGGAGGATTGCTTGAGCTCAGGAGTTCAAAACCAGCCTGACCAAGAGCAAGACCCCATCTCTACTAAAAATAGAAAGAAATTAATTGACCAACTAAAAATATATAGAAAAAAGGAGCCGGGCATGGTGGCACATGCCTGTAGTCCCAGCTACTTGGGAGGCTGAGGCAAGAGGATTGCTTAAGCCCAGGAGTTTGAAGTAGCTGTGAGCTAGGCTGATACCAAGGCACTCTAGCCCAGGCAACAGAGTGAGACTCTGTTGGAAAGGAAAGGGAGAAAGGGAGGAAGGGAGGAAGGGAGGGAGGGAGGAAGGAAGGAAGGGAAAAAGGGAAAGGAAAAGAAAGGAAAAGAGAAAGCAAACTAAAGAGAATGTGGGTCTCTGCATCAGCCTGAGAAACAACCCCTCCTTAGCATAAGTTTGAGATCAAAGAAGAGGAAAATCAGACCATTTTCTAATTCTTTTTTACTGTTTATTTTTGAGACAGGGTCTCACTGTCACCCAGGCTGGAGTGCAGTATCACAGTCATAGCACACAGCAGCCTCAAATTCCTGGGCTTAAGTGATCCTCTCATACCTCAGACTTCCAAGTAGTGAGGACTACAAGTTTGTGCCACCACACCAGCTTTTTTTTTTTTTTTTTTTTTAAGAGATAGGGTCTCACAAAGTTGCCTAGGCTGGTCTCTAACTCCTAGCCTCAGGCAATCCTCCTGCCTCAGCTTCCCAAAGTGCTGGGATTACAGGTGTGAGCCATTGCACTTAGCCCCCAACTCTTTTAGTAGGTTTTCATCACTAGATACTTTAGTTAACACAACTCATTCCCTAAGCAAAATGCAAACTTTTATTTGAACAAGTGATGCTCAGGATTATTAAAAAGCAAAGTGAGATGAGCATTGAATGGGTATGCTAAAGATAATCTTGATTCTAGAGATATATTTAATCTCCAGAATCCTAAATTTCCATTATTATATCAGGTATTTTTTATATTACCTAGCCACACAGCCCGCATCATTTAAAGAACGTACTATTTAATATATGCTGAATAAAATGAATCCTAATTTGTTTCAATCACCCACAAAAGTAATTATTAACACTGTATTGATATTACTCTAAAGTCCCACAAAAGTATAAATGCATACCAGTATGATTCCTTCTTGGATAGAAACTAAATAGGGTTAAGAAGATTTTGGTAGTGATTATATGTGCATAGCATTTCAAAATATACTATTAGAAATTACACTCTGCATCTATATTTCAGGTCTAGGGTTATAACAGCTAATGGGCCAGATGCAATGGCTCATGTCTGCAATCCTAGCATTTTGGGAGGCTGAGACTGGAGGATCACTTGAGGATAGGAGTTCAGGGCCAGATTGAGCAACATAACATGGTATCTCTATCCAGAAAAATAAAAAAATAAAATTAGCCAGATGTGGTGGTGCCTATAGTCCTAGCTACTTAGGAGGCTGAGACAGGAGGATCACTTGAGCTCAGGAGTTTGAGGCAACTGTGCTGTTGCACTCCAGCCCAGGTGACAGAGTGAGACACTGCCTCAGAAAAAATAACAATTATAAAAGCTAATGATCACCAACTTGGAAGTGGAGTAGAGTGGGGTATAGTAACAATAGCAACATTCAGTTTTTATTGAGTGTTTACGACGTGTCAAGTACTATCTCACGTGATTTACTTGTATTACTCATCTAACCCTCTCAAAACTATGAGAGAGCACTATTATTCCCAGATTGTTTATACAGTTAACCCTAAGGGTTTGAACTACAAGAGTCCACTTATTCACAGATTTTCTTCTGCGTCTGCCACATAAGACAACAAGACCAACCCCTCCTCCTCGTCCTCCTCTTCAGCCTATTCAACATGAAGACCTTCATGATGGCCCTCTTTCAATTAAAGATTAATAAATATACGTTCTATTTTTTATGACTTTTTAAACATTTTTTCTCTAGCTCACTTTAAGAATATAGTATATAGACCAGGCGCGGTAGCTCACGCCTGTAATCCTAGCACTCTGGGAGGCTGAGGCGGGAGGATTGCTCAAGGTCAGGAGTTCGAAACCAGCCTGAGCAAGAGCGAGACCTCGTCTCTACTATAAATAGAAAGAAATTAATTGGACAGCTAAATATATATATAGAAAAAATTAGCCGGGCATGGTGGCACATGCCTGTAGTCCCAGTTATTCAGGAGGCTGAGGCAGGAGGATTACCTGAGCCCAGGAGTTTGTGGTTGCCGTGAGCTAGGCTGATGGCATGTGAGCTAGGCTGATGGCACGGTACTCTAGCCCAGGCAAGAAAGTGAGACTCTGACTCAAAAAAAAAAGAATACAGTATATAAAACATTAAAAACTAAGAATATTTTATTTGTAATTAGCTTATATATATTCTTAATGATGGAGTTAACATGCCAAATTGCATTTTTCCTGGGATAACTTTTAGTTTGCATTCCCTGACCAAAATTTTGAATAGAGAAATAGCTGAAAGACAAGAAGAGCTATCCTGGGATTAACGCAAGAATCACATATAAACAAACAAGTGTTATTTAAAAGCAACAATCTAAACAAAATGTATTGGTAAAATAATAGTCTTTCCAAAAGCTATCAATAACTGTTTAGAGATATTATGATGTGCTTGCAAGAAGGTACAAAGTTCAGCTTCCCCAGCTAGTTCTAAGGGAAATTGTTCAAATTTCTATAAAAAATAAAACTTATAAATACATCCAAAAGTTTTAAGAAGTCACATGGCAAGGCTCTGGAATAACCAAGCCTGACAAGGCAGAAAGAAAGAAAGAGAGGGGAGAGGAAGCAGAGAAAAAGAAAAGAAGGGGAAAATTGGGTGACAGAGGGTAGGGAGACAGTGAACAAAAGACCTCACAAAATGAAAAGAATAAAAATATAATTGGGCAAATACTTGTTGAGTGTGATCCCTGCAGAAAACAAGCTGTATTGATAAAAACATCATAAAGAGTACCTTGACAGCACTTGCAGAAATTTCATCTGTATTAAAATTACAAGAAACTTACAAAATCCTCAGCCTCAAACTGTTTGCGTTCTCTCTTGTCTTCTTTCCTCCCAGTTTCATTGTCAGGTACGTTGTTTTCATGTAGTCCTTGGCTTTTTCCAGAATGGAAAATACTGCTACGAGAACGGGAACTCCCACCATGGTATCCCCCTCGATGATTTATGTTTTCAGTACCATTTCTTCCATGTGTACGCCATCCGTTTTTTTCTTTCCTTCCAAAGTTACCTTTATTTGGTAACAATAAAGTAACATAAATTCAAAGATAGTCATACTTAAAGACTGAATTGCAATCAAAACTTTCTCAAAAGACCATGAAGAAAATTATCCTTAATCCCTATCATTCCTTAGCAAATTGTACCTCCATTAGGACGTCCAACACCAGAATCAAAGCCATCTGAAGAGTTGTGTCGTCGACGATTCACATCATAACGATTTTCGGTCCATGAAAAGTTTTCAGAATGCTTCTCAAAATTCAATGATGACTGAAACAAATTATATACAAGTAAATACACTTTTTAAAAAACCCTAAATACAGCTTTAAAAACTAGTACTACTCCAATTTATTTCCAAGAATTTTAAATGGTTAAGGAACATTTTATAGTTATTTTCAAGGTATTCAAAAACTGGGTAACTTTAAATACATCAGATGGACTTCACTTTTGGTCCATTTTCTACCACCTAAAAGAAACAAGTGCACCTTTTCTGAAAGAGTTGAACGTCTACTTTTCAAAAAAAAAAAAAAAAAAAAAATCAAAGGCAAAATACCAATCATTGTAAGGAAAACAAGTTAAAATATGACACATTTCTCTTATAACAAAATATAACATTCTGTATCACACATTACTTGATATATAAACATTTTCACTAAGGCTCAAGGTTTTCTTCTGCATCAGAAAAAAACTGTCAGCCAGGCATGGTGGCTCATGCCTGTAATCCTAGCACTCTGGGAGGCCAAGGCGGGTGGATTGTTTAAGCTCAGGAGTTCGAGATCAGCCTAACCAAGAGCGAGACCCTGTCTCTATTGAAAAAAAAATAGAAAATAGCTGGACAACTAAAAAAAAAATAAAATAAAAAAAATGAATATATATATATATATTTATATATATATATAAATTAGCCAGGCATAGTGGCACATGCCTGTAGTCCCAGCTACCTGGAGGCTGAGACAGTAGGATCTCTTGAGCCCAGAAGTTTGAGGTTGCTGTCTGCTAGGCTGACACCAAGGCACTCTAGCCCGGGCAACAGAGTGAGACTTTGTCTCAAAAAAGAAAAAAGAAAAAGAAAAACATTATCAAATTAAACTTCAGTTTTAAGTCCCCTAGATGTATTTCCAAACTCTCCTTCTTCAAAACAAAGGTTTTTAAAAAGTTATCAAAATAAGAGAATATATAACTATTCCAAAATATTAGAAACATAAAGTCCTATTTATAAAGGTTGTTATTTAAGCTCCAATATTAATCCATTAAATCTGACAAAATCACAATCAAAACTCCCAACATTTTAAACAAATTCTATTTTAACAGATGGACACAGATGGTCATATGAATGGGAAAATGTGTAAAAATTCCCAAAAAACATTTGAGAAAGAAAGTGGTAATGGGGTGTGGAAAGTTACTTGCTGGGCCAGATACTAAAACACACTACTGGTATAGATATAGAAAGAGAACTTTGCTTTGTGATAATGACAGTATTTTAAACCAATGGGGGTACATGAGACTTTTCCACCAGAAATAAGAAAAGTTAAGTTAGAATCCTCTTTCATACCATCCATAAGAGTAAATTCTACAGGGATAAAAAGAACTAGGTCGGATCAGGTGGCTCATGCCTATAATCTCAGCACTTTGGGAGGTCGAAGGGGAGGATCGCATGAGTTCAGGAGTTGAGACTAGCCTGAGCAAGAGCAAGACTCCCGTCTCCACTAAAAATTGAAAAAAATTAGCCAGGCATGGTGGCACACACCTGTAGTCCCAGCTACTTGGAGGCTTAGGCAGGAGGATTGCTTGAGCTCAGGAGTTTGAGTTTGCTGTGAGCTACGCTGATGATGCCATGGCACTCTAGGCCAGGCAACAGAGCAAGACTCTGCCTCAAAAAAACAAAAAACAAACAAACAAAAAACACTAAACATCAGAAATAACACCATTAAAAGAAGAAAATATAGATGAATATTTTTATAATTCCCGAGGAAGATCTACTTAAACAAGATCTAAAATGCAGACACTATGAAAAATGACAGTTAAGACTTGAAAAACTTTGACATAACACAAAGCTAATGGGCAAACAAGTTGTGGAAATAAAGACATAAATTAGGTAGCACTCTATAAATCAATACAAATAAGGACAACCCCATGGGGAAAAAATGAACAAAAGATATGAAAAGGCAATTCTCAGAAATATGAAGAAGCAAAAATCACATGAAAACATACCCACGCAGTTTCTATTATAGTAATCAAGAAAATGCAAATTAAAACAAGGCTGGTATTTCTCGCCTATTGGATAGGCAAAAATGAAAACGACAAAATGTAGCTGACAGTAAAGGTTGAGAAAACACTCTTGTATATTGCTCACAGGACTATAAACAGGTAAAGCTTTTCTGCAAAGCTGTAAGGAAATACCCAGCTGCCAAAATCCTTAAGTGAAATAGTCAAACAAATGTTTCTTCAACTCATGCAAACAACAGGATACCTATAAATCTAATTTTGAAGTTCCCATTAGAGAGCAGAGGAGTTAACTGCATGACTGTTCAAATCTACTTGAATGTCAACCAGGTAATGGCAAGAGGGTTGGGGAATTATGACAAGACCTCTTAAGCTGCCTCTCTCCATTTCCTTCATTTCCTGTATCTACTTCTGAAATACTACTTCCATCAAAGAATGCGGGTTAAGTACACAAGTTTTAAATGACAATAAAAATACTGCTGTTATTAGTATACTGGTTACAGACAATGCCTGAAATCTGATTATATTTTACACTTAACTAAAAAGTTCTAGTTGGAAATATTTAGGTATACGATCCAAGCCATTTATTGAGCTACAACACTTCTTATTGACTAATTACTTGCAGAAATGAAGAGCATGGTGGGTGATATAGGCTTCATGCTACTAAACAACTAATTATACAATGTCGTAGCAAACTAATTTGGAAAGCTACATGACCACAATTCTCCCAATTCTTCAGTCTTCTGAGACAAAAACAAAACATATCTGAGCCCCACTGCTAAATCTGATTAGCTGGAAAAGGAAAAAGAGGGGAGGGGAGGAGGGGAAGGGGGAAAGAAGAGAAGAGAGGAAAGGACAGAGAGAGAGGAGAGAGAAGAGAAAAGGCTTATCTGAGGAATGTGAGCCCCTTTAAATTATGAAGCCCACAGTGGCACTGACAGGAGTCACATCTCACTCCCCCCACTGTGCTGTAATCCCCCTGCTTATTGGACTCTAGACTGAGTGTCGCCACCAATGCTATAAATTAACCTAACAATGCCATACACTGGAAACCATAACTCATACCCTAAAGCTCAGCAATGTACAGCCAATCACTAATCAGTGTTATTTCTGTAAATCAATGAAAACTGATAAACAGCTTTTGTAGGTGCCTCCATCCCAATTTTTATTTTTTTAAATAAATTTGAGCCTTTGTTCCCAGAGCACTTCCCAATGTTTGGCCCAAATAAACTCTATATATTGATTTTGTCTCAGTTTCCTTCTTTTGGTTGACACTTCTAATATAGTTATCACCTAACTTCAACTGAACATATTACCAATAAATGATAATATTCCTCCAAAATATAACAGAACAACATATCGATTTCCATGGAAGTACTACAAAGCTGAAAAGCTGAAAGATAAAGAGGAATTAAAGTTAAAATATCCTTCTACTTCCTTTCTTTTGAGACAGGGTCTCACTCTATTGCTCGGGCTAGAGTGCCATGGCATCAGTCTAGCTCACAGCAACCTCAATCTCCGGGGCTCAAGCAATCCTCCCGCTCAGCCTCCTGAGTGGTTGAGACTACAGGCTTGTGCCGCCATGCCGGCTAATTTTTTCTCTACACATTTTTAGTTTTCCAGCTAATTTCTTTCTATTTTTTTTTAGTGGAGATGGAGTCCCGCTCTTGCCCAGGTTGGTCTCAAATTTCCTAAGCTCAAGTAATCCTCCCGCCTCAGCCTCCCAGAGTGCTAGGATTACAGGTGTGAGCCACCACACCTGGCCTCTGTTACCCTATTTTTCATTACATTTCCATTAGAGTCTCTCATTCACACTCTTCAACACATGGCAACTGAAATTTGATTGCCTGCAAGTCTCTAAAATCAATCCATTTATACTGCCTTTGTTAAAGTCAAATTGACCTCTTTTATGCTGAACTGTGGTCCTCCTAATCCTCAACCTATTTTGTCTTTTCTGTGTCATTAAATATTGAGAAGGGTCTCTCTTTTAAAAATGCTCTTCTCCTTTCTATTTCTGTACAGGTTTTTCCCCTATACCTAGAGGGGAGTGGAAAGCAATCCTTAATCTCTGTGACCAGTTGTTCTTCTATTCTTCTCCTGTACTCTCCTTGAATGCATTCATCCATCTACTCTTATTTATTTATAGACAGTCTCACTTTGTTGCCCAGGCTAGGGTGAGTATGCCACCATGCCCAGCTAATTTTTTGTATATATATATTTTAGAGGGTCAATTAGTTTCTTTCCATTTTTTTTAGTGGGGGGGGGGCTCGCTCAGGCTGGTTTCGAACTCCAGACCTCAAGCGATCCACCCGGCTCGGCCTCCCAGAGTGCTAGGATTACAGGTGTGAGCCACCACACCCGGCCGGTTCATCTACTCTTAAAGTTTAATTACATGCTGAGCAATCCCAATTCTCTCTCCAATCCAGAACTTTCTCCTGGGCTCTAACTGATCTACTTAGATTTCGGATTGATGTCTCCTGGCCATCTTAAATTTAAATATGTCTAAAACTTATCTTCTCCATCACCTTCATGTTTCTATGTCTTAGTTACTAATACCACCACCTGGGCCATCTAAGCCTATATTCAGAAAAACAATTTTGCCAAAAGTTAAGGCAAAATAAAGACAACATTTCCAGATGAGAGAATTAGTATCTAGCAAATGTGCCTTATAAGAAATACTAAAGGAAGTTCTTCAGGCTAAAAGGAAATGACACACTAGACAGAAACTCAAAATACACAGGAAGGAATGAAGTACACCAGAAACAGGAAATATGTAAATAATATAAGACTGTGTATATGTATATATACATAAACATCATGGTTGTTTTTTTAATTCTTTCTCAATTAATTTAAAAAATAATACCCACTGCTGGCAAGAATGTGAAGCTGGAATCCTCATCTATTACTAGTGGGAATGTTAAATGGTATAGCCACTTTGGAAATCGGTTTTTCAAGTTTCTTAAAAAGTTAAACATACACTAAGCATTCTAACCAGCCATTCCACTTTCAGGTTATCTACCAAAGAGAAAACATGTCTACACAGACTTATGCACTAATGTTCTCAGTATCATTATTCATAATGGCAAAAAATCTAAGTGTCCATCAACTGGTGAATGGGCAAAGAAAAGTGTGGTATGGCCATACAACAAAAATGAAAGTACTGATGCATGCTACCTTGTAGATAGAGCTCAAAAATCATTAAGCTAAGTGAAAGAATCCAACTACATAGGCTTCTTTTTTTTTGCCAAATGAGGGATGTGCCCTCTTCATAGGCTTTTTTTTTTTTTTTTTTTTTTTTTTTGAGACAGAGTCTCGCTTTGTTGCCCAGGCTAGAGTGAGTGCCGTGGCGTCAGCCTAGCTCACAGCAACCTCAAACTCCTGGGCTCAAGTGATCCTTCTGCCTCAGCCTCCCGGGTAGCTGGGACTACAGGCATGCACCACCATGCCCGGCTAATTTTTTTATATATGTATCAGTTGGCCAATTAATTTCTTTCTATTTATAGTAGAGACGGGGTCTCGCTCTTGCTCAGGCTGGTTTTGAACTCCTGACCTTGAGCAATCCGCCCGCCTCGGCCTCCCAAGAGCTAGGATTACAGGCGTGAGCCACAGCGCCCGGCCTTCTTCATAGGCTTTTGAATGGTTCTGTTTCTATGAAATTGCTAGAAAAGACAAATCAATAGAAAAAGAATGCTAATTAATGGTTGCCTAAAATCTGGAGAAAGGAGCAGGGACTGACTGCTAACAGGTATAAGCGAACTTTTTGTGGTGATGTTTTAAAACTCATTACACTAGAGTACATATTTACTCAAACTCAAACTCTATGTTAACAGTAGGTAAATTATGCCTTAATACAGATTTGTTTTTTTAAAGGCAGAGTCAAGAGTTTCAGGGTGTTAGAGTAGGAGACATGGCTCAGACCCCTTGCAGGGGCTGGCAGATTAGGTGCAGGTGTTAAAGTAAACAACCTTCAAGCAGAAGCTAGCTAGAGGGGCTGATAACCACAGGAAAGAACCAGCTTCGTTTGACTGTCAGCTATCTCTACCACAGTACATGAACTTTGGCTAATTAGATTATAATTTACATTGTGGTTTTGGGATTTCTCTGCCCTTGAACAGTTCTGAAACAACCATATAAAGTATAAAATAGAAGGAAACCCAATTCTGGGAATTACTACCCAACTTCTTAGTAAAAGTCACTCCCTTAGCCTTGAATATTCCTCCCTTCAATTAGTAAAACTTCAAAAGACCAAAACCACTTCCTGCCCTGTGCAGCTGCTCTCTTGAGTCTGCCCACTCTTCCAAGAGTGTACTTTCGCTTTCAGTAATAAACTGTCACTTGTATGGCTTACATGGTATGTCCTGAAATTCTTTTCTCCCCAAGGATGCCCAAGAACTTGGAAAAACCTCCACCTGGAGGCTGGTAACAAAGGGTGATTCAAAAGTTCGAGTAGAATGAAGACAGGCTGCCTTTCATAATGACACCAAAAATAAAAAATATCAAGGACAAAACAAGTAATGTGCAGAACTAAGGTATTTTTGTAAAAATCTTTACAACTCTATTAAAGAATACACCTGGGAAAATGTGAATCATGCTACTAACCCAAAGCTTGATGTCATAAAGATACCAATTCTAACTCTAAATTTGACTACAAATTCTAATATAATCCTTATGAACATGCCAATAAGTTGCCATCCTCTGAATAACAAAATGAATCAAAGTTCATCTAGAAATACAAATATGGTATTAGGCTTAAAGAATTCACCCTCCCCCAACTTCCATCCAAGCCTCCTATAAAACCCACTGCTCTCCCCTTCCTAGGGGTGTATTATTAGGCAGGTAGCCTTTACCGGACCCCTAGGGAGATAAAGGAATGGATGCAAGAGGAGAACTTATGCTCCTTAACCCTTCCCTTATTTCAATTTATTGCAGCGGCTGTTCACTCCCCCCCAGAAAAACCCAAAGCTCTCCCCTCCTCCCTCAGTGTCAATGTTCTTTTTGGCCTCCACCTATCTGCACTCAGAAGTTCAAATAAACAGCATTTTGCTACACGAGGCTTCATGTGTCTCCCTCTTGGCTCCGAGAACCTAACAGTAACAGCCATGGAAAAACGTGAAAAACTAAGAGTAATGAGAGTTCAAGCCCCACTAAATATTCTGAATCATACAAAAATTCAAAATCAGAAATGCTCCAAAATTCAAAACTTTCTGAGTGCTGACGCGAAACTTTAAAAGAAATGCTCATCAGAGCACTTCAGATTTCAGATTTTCAGATAAAGGAGGCTGAACCACTAAGTATAATGCAAATATCCCAAAATTTGAAAAAATCCAAAATTCAAAAACCTCTGGTCAAGAATTTCAGATAAAAGATTCTTAATCTTTATTATAATTAATAGTTCAATTCAGAAACAGGAATTGACAAATCATTAACCAATCATTAACCAATAATACTTCAAACAATGGATCCAGAATTGAGTATTCATCAGTGTCTCACCTAAAACCCTTGGAACCAGATATGTTTGAATTGCAAAATTTTTGGATTTTAGAAAGGTAATATGGTGAACTCCCATAATCAAACATATTCCTCTTTACAATAAAACATGAAGATTAACACCAAACAGAATTTCTTAAGGTGGGGAGAAAAAAACAGATGTGGGTGTATAGTCTCAATGCAAAAGGAATTATGAAAAGTTTCCCTTTGCTGAGCTTTCTGAATTTTAGAATTGCAAATGGGGATGTGGAGGTTTGGGAAGTGATGACTAAATAAATGACACTATTATTCTATCGCACTGTAGTTTAGAGAGAAAACTCTGGAATGAAACTAACCAGATTCAAAATTCTGATACCAGCAGAAGCTAACTGAACAGCTTTCACAAGTGACTAAATTTCTCTAATGTGTGATTTCTCCTTTTGTATATAAATCAAAGTATCTTCTTAAGAATTGCTAAAGGATTACATGAAACAACCAGGTAATGAAAAGTGCAGTGACTGGTATGTAGTAAGCACTTCACTGTATATTATTATTAGCTTTCACCATTATTACTAACTGGTTCCCATATGAAAACAAAATTAGTTTACACCAAAATCCAAATAAAATTAAAGTTTCAATTTAGGAATAAAATCAAAAAAGTACAAGAAGATAATTGGTTGCAAATTATCTTGGTGTAATCTTGAAGTGAGCAAGGCATCAAAACTCATCAAAGAAAAAAACCATATTGTATCAATCATATATTCACATAAAAATATAAATAAAGCCTAGTCAGGCACAGTGGCTCATGCCTGTAATCCCAGCATTTTGGGATGCCAAGGTGGGAAAACTGCTTGAGGTCAGGAGTTAAAGACCAGCCTGGGCAATGGAGCAAAGGCTCCTCTCTACAAAAAAAATTTTTTAAAAACTAGCCAGGCATGGTGGTGCATGCCTGTAGTCTCAGCTACTTCAGAGGCTGAGACATAAGTACTGCTTGAGCTGCAGGACTGCCACAGGATTGCTTGAGAATTGTTACTTGGAAGGCTGCAGTGAGCTATGCCTGCACACACTGGATTCCAGCATGAGCAACAGAGCAAGATCCTGCCTCAAAAACAAACAAAAGTAAAGCCTGATAATGAATGTTATAAACTAAAATTTTTATGTTACAAAAGTCTGAAAACTAATTAGGTTTAGAAAGCCAGATAGCAAATAGCAAATAAAAAGAAAGCAAAAGGAAGAAAAGTACAATGGCAATCAATAAAAAAGAAAACAGAACTGAGGAGAACTAGAAGAACAAAATCTAGTCCTTTGAAAAGACTAATAAAAATGATCAAAACTGGGCTGAGCATGGTGGCTCATGCCTGTAACCCTAGCACTCGGGGAGGCCAAGGTGGGAGGATCCCTCAAGGTCAGGAGTTCAAAACCAGCCTGAGCAAGAGCAAGACACCTGTCTCTACTATAAATAGAAAGAAATTAATTGGCCAACTAATATATATAGAAAACATGAGCCAGGCATGGTGGTGCATGCCTATAGTCCCAGCCACTCGAGGCTGAAGGAGGACGATTGCTTGAGCCCAGGAGTTTGAGGTTGCTGTGAGCTAGGCTAACACCATGGCACTCACTCTAGCCTGGGCAACAAAGTGAGACTCTGTCTCAAAAAATAAATAAATAAATAAATAATAATAATAAATAAAACAATTGGCCAACTAAAAATATATAGAAAAAATTAGCTGGGCATGGTGGCGCATGCCTGTAGTCCCAGCTATTCGGGAGGCTGAGGCAGAAGGCTCGCTTGAACCCAGGAGATTGAAGTTGCTGTGAGCTAGGCTGACACCAAGGTACTCTAGTCCATGCCACAGAGTGAGACTCTCTCAAAAAAAAGATCAAAACTTTGGCAAGATGAGTCATATCAAAAACATAGATATAAACACACATTAGGATTAAAAACGGAAATGCAGCTAAAACAGAGGTATTTTTTTAAACAATAAGAGAATATACTATATTTATGTTATTTTTTTTGAGACAGAGTCTTACTCTGTTGCCCTGGCTAGAGTGAGTGCTGTGGCGTCAGCCTAGCTCACAGCAACCTCAAACTCCTGGGTTCAAGCAATCCTCCCGCCTCAGCCTCCCAGAATGCTAGGATTACAGGTGTGAGCCACCACACCTGGCCTTGTGTGTTTATTTTAAAACTCACAAAAAGCTATTCAATTTTCTTTCAAGACAAAATGCGTAACCAAAATGAGGCATTCTACAAACAGGAAACCTAATTCAACCCACAACCACTGAGGAAAATCTATAACAGGATTTTCCAACAGAAATTTCTGCCATGATCAAACTATCTATAGCTCTCCACTGTCCAATACAGCTATTGGACACATGTTGCTATTAAACCCTTGAAGAAGGATTAATGTGAGTGAAGCACTGAATTTTTTATTTTATTAATCTTAGTTGTTTCAAATTTAAATTAGGTCATGAAACTAGTGGCTACAGTAATCAACAGTAAAAATCTAAATTCTCTCTAAATAAAAAACTGGCCAAGGCCAGGAGCAGTGGCTGTAATCCTAGCACTCTGGGAGGCCCAGGCAGGTGGATCATTTGAGGTCAGGAGTTCGAGACCAGCCTGAGCAAGAGTGAGACCGTGTCTCTACTAAAAATAGAAAGAAATCAGCTGGACAACTAAAAATATATATAAAAAAATTTAGCCAGGCATGGTGGCGCATGCCTGTAGTCCCAGCTACTCGGGAGGCTGAGGCAGGCGGATTGCTTGAGCCCAGGAGTTTGAGGTTGCTGTGAGCTAGGCTGACGCTATGGCACTCTAGCCAGGGCAACAAAGCGAGACTGTCTTAAAAAAAAAAAACTGGCCAAAACTGTTGTGCAGGAAAACTAACAAATGTTTACAAAGAATAGATAATCCCATCAGACACAATCTGTTACAGGATGGGAAGGGCAAAATACTTCCTAAATAATTTTGATGCTAGTATAAGCTTGATATCAAAACCAGATGAAAATCTATAAGCAATTCATATTTGTATCAATGAAAAAATTATAAACAAGTATTAGCAACTACAAGAAACAGAAAACCAGATACCAGATTTGACACACTATGAACTAAGTTGTGCTTATCTGAGGAACAATATTTTTAAAAATCTGAAAAATTTATTTACCACTTTAATGAGTTTAAATTCCACCCATATATACAAGCTTCATGAGAATATAGATTTTAATCTGTTTTATATCCAATACCTTAAACCATCTCTTGCCACTCAAATATTTCAGTTTTGCATGAAGAAGTGGAAAATACCCTTTGAACTTTTTTTTTTTTTTTGACACAAGAGCCTCACTCTGTCACCCTGGCCACGGTGCACAATAGTGTCATTGGTCACTGCAACCTCAAACTCTTGGGCTCAAGTGATCTTGACTAGCTGGGACTAGCCTCCTGACTAGCTGGGACTACAGGCACATGCCACCATGCCCAGCTAATTGGAATAAACCTTATTCCTTCTTCCTGCCACCTGCAAGAAAGCCACTGGTGTTCAAACAAGGCTCTCAAACTATGTTAAGTTACCCTAAATGCCTGGGCCTGATTCATTGACGGTTCAACTAAGTTAAAAGATGATGGTGTCCACTGGACAGCAGCCAATCAGTCCCAACAACTTCTCTGCGTAAGACAGCACAATGGGCTAAAATGGAAGCTGTGACCCCTGCCTTAGAGAATATTCATAAGGACTACATTTTTTTTATTTTGACTCTTACACTATTGCTAGCCGATAGCCAAGTCATCTCATTTGACACCTTAAAAAAATGAAAGACTAGCATATTAAGGACATATCTCTATGGGGTCCCAAACTGAAAATCTGGGGCTGTTAACGACAGTTTGAGTCACTCATGTAAGAGGCTCACAATAAGGGCCTTTTCTCTAATGAAAGTGGCTGATATCAAAAGCAACTAAAAGAACATCAAGTCTGTAACATGATACCTGGATCCATCATCACACCTGACATAACAACACACATCCACTATCATAGCTCAACCACAAAAATGAAAGACTATCTTTTTGATGCATAAGCCATCACTGCATGCCAACTTCAAACACCGACCAAAAGTTGGCCTACTTATGAGGCTACATCACACAGGCAGAACTGTATCAAACTTCTGACTAATTCTTGGAGCTATCAATGGTACCTTACCACTGTTGAAACATTTTTAGGAATACCTTGCAAGGCCAATATTTAACATACCCAATGAACATTCCACACTTCCTACCGTCCACAGGCATCTGGTATTGTTAAGCACTAAAACAGCCTCCTTGAAATTCAACTCAAAACAAGTTAAAACTCTACCTCCATCTCACACCCCTTTGTATTATAAAACTGGTCAATGAACGCAGCATAACTAAAGAGATCATCTCATAGCCACTTCTTGGGTATAACCAGTATGAAAGCAATGAGGAGTTATGAGATTACAGACATATTTGTTTAAAATTCAGGATAATGACCTGACCATCCTCAGACATGTTTCTTTCCCCTAAGAGTAACTGGAATCCAGGCCAACCCTCTGGGTGACAGGTTGGCCAAAAGGGAACCCTGGGGACTTAAGGTGAAATATGGCATTCTAGATCCTTAAGTGTAGCCTTCTGACAGAATCCAAATTTTACGGAACAAATCCTTTTATTAAAAGAGGTGCAGCAGACAAAGATGAAGCTTTTCTTGTCTCCTTTGGTGCTTAAAAAATAAAAATCTTGAAATCAGAAGAGCTCAGGTTTCCTACCCCTGAATCATAAAGATAATGACCATTTGCTTGTGTACACTGCTCACCTATTCCTCCAACAGTATCCTATGTGAACCAAGGTGAAGGATATCCCAGTATGGCCGGGCGTGATGGCCTGTAATCCTAGCACTCTGGGAGGCGGAGGCAGGAGGACTGCTCAAGGTCAGGAGTTTGAAACTAGCCTGAGTGAGACCCCATCTCTACTAAAAATAGAAAGAAATTAATTGACCAACTAAAAATATATATACAAAAAATTAGCCGAGGCCGGGCGCTGTGGCTCACGCCTGTAATCCTAGCTCTTGGGAGGCCGAGGCGGGCGGATTGCTCAAGGTCAGGAGTTCAAAACCAGCCTGAGCAAGAGCGAGACCCCGTCTCTACTATAAATAGAAAGAAATTAATTGGCCAACTGATATATATATATAAAAAAATTAGCCGGGCATGGTGGCGCATGCCTGTAGTCCCAGCTACTCGGGAGGCTGAGGCAGAAGGATCACTCAAGCCCAGGAGTTTGAGGCTGCTGTGAGCTAGACTGACGCCACGGCACTCACTCTAGCCTGGACAACAAAGTGAGACTCTGTCGCAAAAAAAAAAAAAAAAATTAGCCGGGTGTGGTGGCACATGCCTATAGTCCCAGCTACTCGGGAGGTTGAGGCAATAGGATCGCTTGAGCCCAGGAGTGTGAGGTTGCTGTGAGCTAGGCTGATGCCATGGTACTCACTCTAGCCTGGGCAACAAAGTGAGACTCTGTCTCAAAAAAAAAAAAAAAAAAAAAAAGGCCGGGCGCGGTGGCTCACGCCTGTAATCCTAGCTCTTGGGAGGCCGAGGCAGAAAGAAATTAATTGGCCAACTGATATATATATGTAAAAAATTAGCTGGGCATGGTGGCGCATGCCTGTAGTCCCAGCTACTCGGGAGGCTGAGGCAGAAGGATCGCTTGAGCCCAGGAGTTTGAGGTTGCTGTGAGCTAGGCTGACGCCATGGCACTCACTCTAGCCTGGGCAACAAAGCGAGACTCTGTCTCAAAAAAAAAGGATATCCCTATAAATTATATATGCTCTCGTCCCATTCAGATCTAATTTCTCCACACAAAAAGTCTAGGTACAAGCAGGGGATGATATTTATCTTAAGTAATAGCTATTGAAATTGGGACACACCAATTTCATGGCTTGGGAGGGAGAGCAAACAACTCTAGCACCTGGGGAGAAAATTACCCTAGGAGGTACACAAAGGAAGATCAACAGTTTTTTAATGCTTTATCCCCTATAAGCAGCACCACTGCCTAAGTTAAACAGCAGCTGGAGGAGATGATATTCTTGACACAGTGCTAGATCTGTCACCTCCATCTATATGCTTTGAAATCGGAAAAATCCACATGGATGTGGCTAAGTCCCCAACTATCCTGTTATATCTGATGCCATCAACGGCACAATCTTAATACTGACTGATTAAAAAAAAAAAAAAATATCGGCCAGGCGCGGTGGCTCACGCCTGTAATCCTAGCACTCTGGGAGGCCGAGGCGGGCGGATTGCTCGAGGTCAGGAGTTCAAAACCAGCCTGAATTATTACCACTTAGGATGCTACAAAAAAAAAATAATAAAATAAAAAAAAAAAAAAAAGAAAAAACCAGCCTGAGCAAGAGTGAGACCTCGTCTCTACTATAAATAGAAAGAAATTAATTGGCCAACTAATATATATACAAAAAATTAGCTGGACATGGTGGCGCATGCCTGTAGTCCCAGCTACTTGGAAGGCTGAGGCAGAAGGATCACTTGAGCTCAGGAGTTTGAGGTTGCTGTGAGCTAGGCTGATGCCAGGGCACTCACTCTAGCCTGGGCAACAAAGCGAGACTCTGTCTCAAAAAAAAAAAAAATAAAAATAAGGCAAGAGGATCATATGAGGCCTGAACAACATAGTAAGACTCTGTATCTACAAAAAATAAAATTAAAAAATTAGCCCACGTGTGGTGGCACACACCTGCAGTACTAGCTACTTGGAAGGCTGAGGCAGGAGGATCCCTTGAGCCCAGAAGTTTGAAGTTACAGTGAGCTATGACCAGGCCAGTGCAGTCTAGCCTCAGCAAGAGTGAGATCCTGCCTCAAAAAAAAAAAAAAAATCCATATGCTTACCCAGATACTTGAGCAGGTTTAGGTTATGGCATGTGTGTCAACTGAGGCTGCAACAACTTTGTTACTGTCCATGTTCATAAACTAATGTAATCCAAATCAAGTTTAACAACAAATTCCAAACTAGAGTGTGCCCCTTTGGGTGGTATGTTTGCACATGAGAGAAAATGAGCCACAGAATGTCCTCTATTGAGAATGAGGGCTGCTTTTTGGCACATCTAATGCCCTATAATTGTAAGTAATGATACCAAAAATCAGGTAATTTTATGTTCCCTCAAATGAACTATAATGGATAACAGAGTGGCCGTAGACCATATCCCAGATGTCTGAGAGAAAAAAATCACCTAGAGGTCCCCACTCTCCATTCGCCCCTCCCCCAGGACTTATTTCCATTTGGCTGGATCCTAGCCTCACCCTGCTGCTTAAGATGTTAATAGTCGCCTCAATTAAATGCTATATAAGACAAATTAAATGGATTTGATCCTAGTCTCAGTCAGACAGATTAATCAAAGTGAATGACAAAGTGGAACAATCATGTGAAAATTTAAGTTTGGCCAAAAATGGGTAGAGCTGATGGGTAGATTGTATAGACAGGCAATACACCAAAAACGCTGAACATCCCTGAACATTCTTGTTTGTATGCCAAGAATGCAAGGACTTGACTGCTCTTTGCATGGGCCAGTTCTCAGAATCATGTTTGCAGCGAGCAACATTGAGGATAGCTTAACATCTTCCTTGGGGACAAAAAGTAGGCTCATTATAAATGTGGTTGATCCCCTAAATTCAGTGCAAGAGTAGCATCCACCTGGGAACCTCCCTGTCAAGCCCCAAAGGTCTAAGGGAGCATGAAGCACCAATGCCAACATCATTCTTACACAGTTTGCTGTGCCATGAGTAATAAAGTTCTCTGTTTCAGACCTGACTTTCTCATGTCTTCTGTCAACATTCATGAAAGAGTAACAGGTTGGCTTGTTAGCTTGCAAAGATGATAAAATCCCAGACCCTTCAAAAACTGATAGACAGCCAGCACAGTAAAATATGCATAAGAAATACAAATAATAGGACTAAAAAGAAGATAGAAAATTGGCATTAGTTGTGCACGACTGTCCATATAAAAAAATCCAACACATACTACAAAGTGAGAATCAACCAAGTTTGCTAGATAAAAGACTAACGAGATACAATATATTTGCAACAAAGACTTAATAAAAATATCTTTTAAAAATAGGCTTTGCCGGGCGCGGTGGCTCACGCCTGTAATCCTAGCACTCTGGGAGGCTGAGACGGGCGGATTGCTCAAGGTCAGGAGTTCGAAACCAGCCTGAGCAAGAGCGAGACCTCGTCTCTACTATAAGTAGAAAGAAATTAATTGGCCAACTAATATATATAGAAAAAATTAGCTGGGCATGGTGGCACATGCCTGTAGTCCCAGCTACTCAGGAGGCTGAGGCAGCAGGATTGCTTGAGCCCAGGAGTTTGAGGTTGCTGTGAGCTAGGCTGACGCCATGGCACTCACTCTAGCCTGGGCAACAAGTGAGACTCTGTCTCAAAAAAAAAAAATAGGCTTTAACACAGCAACAACAGATGTAGCCAGGTATATACTGAAATGCATGCAAGACTCAAAACACCCTTAACTTCAAAGACATTAAACATGATATATAAGTGCATATATACATATGTATACTTCCTAAATCAGTACTAAAAGAAAAGCAACCCAAAAGGAAGAAATAAATGAATTTCAGCAGGCATTTCACAAAAATGTAAATCACAACATCTAAGAAACAGTGAAAATGCATTTCATAACAAAGACTGGCAAAAATGTAACTTCTAGTAACCTGACGAAGTTTTGGCAAGAATATAAAGAAAACAGTTACACATAGCATACAGGGGTACAAATTAGACCACCACATGGGAGAGGAATCTGGCAATGTCTAGTCAAGTCCTGGCAATTTTACCTCTAACTGTATTTCAGAACATTGTTATCCAAAGGGTTGTCCATAGACGGGCAGAATTAGCACACTTGCAAGTTTGTTAAGAATCTGGGGCCATGGCCAGGTGCAATGGCTCACGCCTGTAATCCTAGCACTCTGGGAGTGCCGAGGCGGGAGGATCATTTGAGCTCAGGAGTTCGAGACCAGCCTGAGCAAGAGTGAGACCCCATCAAAATAGAAATAAATTAATTGGCCAACTAAAAATATGTAGAAAAAACTAGCCAGGCATGGTGGCACATGCCTGTAGTCCAAGCTACTTTGGGAGGCTGAGGCAGAAGGATTGCTTGAGCCCAGGAGTTGGAGGTTGCTGTGAGCCAGGCTGACGTCATGGCACTCTAGCCCAGGCAACAGAGTGAGACTCTGTCTCAAAAAAAAAAAAAAATCTGGGGCCCCACTAGAGACCTCCTGAATCAGAATCTGCATGTTAACAAAATCCTCAGGTTTCCATATCCATTAAAGTTTAAGAAAGAGTGGCCTAAAAAACGTTTACACATGTGTACAAGGAGACATTATAAGAATATTCAATGCAGTACTCTCTTTAAAAGCCAAAAGTTATAAACAATCTAAACCTAAATGGACAAATAAAATGCGGTATATAGACACAAAATAGAAAACTATTAGGTTGGTGCAAAACTAACTGCGGTTTTAGCACTGTTGAAATTTGCCTTTTGATACTGGAATACATTCTTAAATGTGGTTGTGTTTGTTATACATCATTTTAATGTGTATTTCATGCTTGATGGTTTTTTTGCTAATGACTTACTACTTGCTGTTTATTTTATATTTATTTTAGACTATGGAAATGAGGTTAGACAAAAAGCAAATTTTCTTATTGGAGCTCAAAATGTAAAGCAGTGGAGACAACTTGCAACATCAACAACCCATTTGGCCCAGGAACTGCTAACTAATGTACAGTGCAGTGGTAGTTCAAGAAGTTTTGCAAAGGAGACCAGGAACCTTGAGATGAGGAGCGCAGTGGCTGGCTGTCAGAAGTTTACAACCACCAAATGAGAACAATCATCCAAGATGATCATCTTACAACTACACGAGAAGTTGCCAAAGAACTCAACATGGAACATTCTACAGCTGTTCAGCATTTGAAGCAAATTGAAAGGTGAAAATGCTTGGTAAGTGGGTGCCTCATGAGCTGACCGAAAATAAAAAAAAAAACTGTCATTTTGAAGTGTCGCCTTCTCTTCTTGTACGTAACAACAAACCATTTCTCAAATCAGATTGTGATGTGCTATGAAAGATGAATTATATATGACAACCAGTGATGACTAGCTCAGTGGTTAGACCGAGAAGAAGCTCCAAAGCACTTCCCAAAGCCAAACTTGCACCAAAAATAGGTCATGGCCACTGTTTGGTGGTCTGCTGCCAGTCTGACCCACTACAGCTGTCCGAATTCCAGCAAAACCATTACATCCAAGAAGTATGCTCAGCAAATCAATGAGATGCACCAAAAACTGCAACATCTGTGGCTTACATTGATCAACAGGGCCCAATTCTTCTCCGCAACAACACTTGACCGCACGGATGCTTCAAAAGTTCAACAAATTGTGCTACAAAGTTTTGCCTCATCTGCCATATTCACCTGACCCCTCACCAACTGACTACCACTTCTTCAACCATCTTGACAACTTTTTGCAGGGAAAATGCACCTGTAACAAGCAGGATGCAGAAATGCTTTCCAAGAGTGCATTGAGTCCCAAGGAATGAATTTTTAATGCTACAAGAATAAACAAACTTATTTCTTGTTGGCAAAAATGTGTTGATTGTAATGGTTCCTATTTTGATTAATAAAGATGTGTTTGAGCCTAGTTATGATGATTTAAAATTCATGATCTGAAACAGAAATTCCTTTCACACAAACCTAATATACATAGTTCAAGATAATTATACACGAAATCTACAGATATTAGCATGGAAAAAAATCTCCAAGATATAACAAAAAAGATGCAGACATAATTTATGTAAAAATTTTAAACATACAACAGTATTTATTGCACATGCGATTATAATATAAGAACATGCACTGAGAATATCTCCAGAAACAACTGAAAATGAGAACAGGATTGTGAAGAAGTAAACAGCAGATTTTGACTATATAGGTAATGTTTTATTTCCAAAAACAGATACAAAGCAAATATGGCAAAAATTTTAAGATATGACTATGTTAGGCGGTTAATAAGTATTTGTTTAATCATCTGGTGGTTAGTGTTTAATTATTCTCTATGCTTCTTTGTATGTTTAAATATTTCATTAAAACCTTCTATCTTTTTAAAAAGATCCAACAAACAAGCTATAGGAAAGTATTTGCAAAATAAATGGCAAACACATCCCCTAATATGAAAAAGGTACTATAAATCACTAAGAAATAGATTACATGAACAAGTATTCCTTAGAAATACTTCCTAACATAAAAACACGCTCAATCAGAACTGAGTGATGCAAATCAAAATATCATTTTTCATCTAATTTCACAAAGATGTAAAATTGAAAACATCCAGTGTTGCCAAAACTGAAAAGCTAGCCCCCTCATAAAATTGTGATGGGATTATAAATAGGCACAAGTAAGGCATTATTTACCAAAATGTACAAACCTTCTGACCCAGCAATTCTGCTAAGAATTTACCTTACAAATATATTCAAGAGATGTCCAGATAGTCCTGTAGCTTGGTCCTGTAATAGATAACTAATTATATAATTCATGTAAAATCCACTTTAAGATTGTGTACCCACTAAAAGAGAGTAATTCTCCATGACTGACTATACAAAAAGATATTGGAGACACCATCCTTGAAGTAAAGGGAAAAAATAGCTATATCACTTATTCATCTAGACTAGGATAAAAATATATTCTGATGTTCACATACACAAAAGTATCCTAGCATTTCACTTCTGAAAATTTGTCTACTCCCTAATAATCAAGAAAAGAAAGTTATTAAACTGATGAATTTTAAAGTTAGGCACATATGGGTTCCTATTCCAGCTCTAGTACTTTGAAGCAAATTACTTAATCTCTAAACCTCAGTTCCCCATCTGTAAAAATAAAGGGGAAAAAAAAGTGTCTACCACGTAAGGTTTTTGTTGCCTGCATACAAACTGTTTTACATATTGACTAGTATGTAGAAACATTAGCTATTAAAACAAGGCAGAAGCTCTCTGGGAGGCTGAGGCGGGTGGATTGCTCGAGGTCGGGAGTTCGAAACCAGCCTGAGCAAGAGCAAGACACTGACCCCGTCTCTACTATAAATAGAAAGAAACTAATTGGCCAACTAATATATATTAAAAAAAAATTAGCCGGGCATGGTGGCGAATGCCTGTAGTCCCAGCTACTTGGGAGGCTGAGGCAGTAGGATCGCTTGAGCCCAGGAGTTTGAGGTTGCTGTGAGCTAGGCTGACGCCATGGCACTCACTCTAGCCTAGGCAACAAAGCGAGACTCTGTCTCAAAAAAAAAAAAAAAAAAAAAAAAAAAACAAACAAGGCAGACACCATCTCCACCCATTCCCTCTTACACTATCTTTTTCTTGAATTGTCTTTAAAAATAGTTTTAGAAATTTTCTCTATTTTTTCTGATGTCTAGAATATAGAAATAAAGAATTAACAAAAAAACCTACATAAGCTTCTTTTTTTTTTTAAGACAGAGTCTCCCTTTGTTGCCCAGGCTAGAGTGAGTGCCGTGGCATCAGCCTAGCACACAGCAACCTCAGTCTCCTGGGCTCAAGCAATCCTACTGCCTCAGCCTCCCAAGTCCCCCTCCTGGGACTACAGGCATGTGCCACCATGCCTGGCTAATTTTTTCTATATATATTAGTTGGCCAATTAATTTCTTTCTATTTATAGTAGAGACGGGGGTCTTGCTCGTGCTCAGGCTGGTTTTGAACTCTGCACCTAGAGCAATCCCGCCTCAGCCTCCCAGAGTGCTAGGATTACAGGCGTGAGCCACTGCGCCCAACCCATAGTAAACTTCTATACAGACGTTTCAACAGTCTGACTGAATTTTATGATCCTCTTAACCTAAACATAGCACAAGTTTTCCATACAAGAATACAAGCTAACATTGCTTACACTGTCAAAGTTTTAATACAGTATTATTAATCAGTTTTTTAAATGCTGCCATAAAAGAATCAAAAATGCTCTATTACATTCTAGCTATAGAGATAACTACAGGATACTGAATACAAATACGACAATGTATTCATTGCAATAGAATTTCATCACGTTTTTCACTATTTTGTTCTGCTTAAAAAGGCCCAGTGTGGTGTGGCACAAGTCTGTAGACCCAGCTACTCAGGAGGTTGAAGCAGGAAGATTGTTCAAGATTAGCCTGTGCAATACAGATAGACCCCGTTTCTTAACATACAACAACAACAAATTCTCCTACTTTCTGTCTCTCTCTCTTTTTTTTCCCCCCCAGACAGAGTCTGTTGCCCAGGCTGGAGTGCTGGAGTGTCAGCCTAGCTCACAACCACCTCAAACTCCTGGGTCCAAGCAATCCTCCTGCCTCAGTCTCCCAAGTAGCAGGAATACAGGACTACACCACCATACCCAGCTAACTTTTTCTAATTTTAGTCGTCTGGCTAATTTTTTCTATTTTTAGTAGAGACAGGGTCTCGCTCTTGTTCAGGCTGGTCTTAAACTCCTGACCTCAGCTGATCCTCCTGCCTCAGCCTCCCAGAGTGCTAGGATTACAGGCATGAGCCACCTAGCCCAGCCTACTTTCTGTTCCTATTTCATACCACTTATCTACTACACTCTTTAGATCTTCTTTCTTCAAACAAGTACAATTATGAAAATACACAACATCCTGTTTTACAGGGATTATTTTGTCATCCTTCCTACAGTAAATCAATGGGAGTAAGTAGCATTTTAAACAAAGGGAATTTCCTAGCTACCTAAATTTTTCGGTATCTGTAACTACTTTTGTCCAGTATTCTTTCAATAATAAAAATGTTACTTTTCAAATTAAGTCAGGATCTTTTTTTTTTTTTTGAGACAGAGTCTCATTCTGTTGCCCAGGCTAGAGTGCATTAGTGTCAGCTTAGCTCACAGCAATCCTCTTGCCTCAGTCTCCTGAGTAGCTGGGACTACAGGCATGTGCCACCATGCCCAGCTAGTTTTTTTTTCTATATATATTAGTTGACCAATTAATTTCTTTCTATTTATAGTAGAGACGAGGTCTCGCTCTTGCTCAGGCTGGTTTCGAACTCCTGACCTTGAGCAATCTGCCGACCTCGGCCTCCTAGAGTGCTAGGATTACAGGCGTGAGCCACTGCACCCAGCCTTAAGTCAGGATCTATTAATGGATGATGAAATCAGTCACAACTGGCATTTCAATGGGCTAAAAGAGAACAGAAGGCAACAAGAAAATATTGGTACACTATAGGCATATATTATTTTAGCTATACCTACCTAAATACAAAAATCCTGTATAAAATTTACTTCTCACTATGGGTTGCAATCAACAGTTCAAAAGCCATTGCCCTTAAGCCATACACATATAATCAGCCACATGCAGTTTAAAATTTCACCACATGATGGAGCTAAAACTCTACACATCTCAAAATTAGTGAAGCGCAGTTCTGAAAACATTTTTACCCTTAACTCAAGACTTCACATTCTCTTTCCAAACAGAAATAAATCAAAGACTGTCCATTACATTCTAATAGAGAATGCAATAGTAATTAACATCTGGTTCCATTATTCAGGACAAGATTAAAACAAATGATATGAGCAGACAAAAGTCTACAGCAGTGAACAAGAGATTACAAATGAATAATGATTTCAACAGATGAAAGTTAAGCCACAAAGAAGGTATACTAAAAGAAGTATCACTAAAAAATGTGTTTGTCAAAAACCCTTTAGCTGAAGAAAAAAAATCTCAAATACTGCTAGCTAAGAGTTGAAATTGATAACCATCTTCCAGAGATAATTTTTGAAGAATTTAAAATAGGCAGTTCCAAATTTTAAGAATCAAAATCTGGCCACAGCTGTGGTGCCTCACGCCTGTAATCCTAACACTCTGAGAGGTCGCGGCAGGTGGATTACTCAAGGTCAGGAGTTTGAAATCAGCCTGAGCAAGAGACCCCATCTCTACTAAAAATAGAAAGAAATTTGTCCGACAACTAAAAATATATAGAAAAAAATTAGCCAGGTATGGTGGAGCATGCCTGTAGTCCCAGTTACTCCGGAAGCTGAGGCAGAAGGTTCACTTGAGCCCAGGAGTTTGAGGTTGCTGTGAGCTAGGCTGATGCCATGGCGATCCAGCCCAAGCAAGAGAGTGAGACTCTGTCTCAAAAAAAAAAAAAAAAGAAAGAAAGAAAAGAAAATATCAAAATCATTATCATTATGATGGCCTACGAACATTAACCAAGAATCAGGTTTTAGAAAGCACTAAGGATCTCACTGGCCAAGCATGGTGGATCGCTTGAGGTGAGAAGTTTGAGACCTGCCTGAGCAAGAGTGAGACCCAGTCTCTACTAACAATAGAAAAAATTAACTCTACAAAAAAGACACCTGCACTCGAATGTTTATAGCAGCACAATTCATAATTGCAAGGCTGTGGAAACAGCCCAAGTGCCCATCAATCCAAGAATGGATTAATAAAATGTGGTATATGTATACCATGGAGTACTATTCAGCTCTAAGAAACAATGGTGATATAGCACATCTTATATTTTCCTGGTTAGAGCTGGAACCCATACTACTAAGTGAAGTATCCCAAGAATGGAAAAACAAGCACCAGATATATTCTCCAGAAAACTGGTATTAACTGAGTAGCACCTAAGTGGACACATAGGTACTACAGTAATAGGGTATTGGGCAGGTGGGAGGGGGGAGGGGGGAGGGGGGTGGGTATATACATACATAATGAGTGAGATGTGCACCATCTGGGGGATGGTCATGATGGAGACTCAGACTTTTGTGGGGAGGGGGGGAAATGGGCATTTATTGAAACCTTAAAATCTGTACCCCCATAATATGCCAAAATAAAAAAAAAAAATTAGCAGGGCGTTCTGGGGAGTGCCTATAGTCCCAGCTATTGGGAGGCTGAGGCAGGAAGATCACTTGAGCCCAGGAGTCTGAGGTTGCTGTGAGCTAGGCTGACGTCACAGCACTCACTCTAGCCTGAGCAACAAAGTGAGACTCTGTCTCCAAAAAAAAAAAAGTGTTATGGACTGGGTGTGGTGACTCAAACCCTAATCCCAGCATTTTGGGAGGCCAAGAGTTTGAGACCAGCCTGGGCAACATAGTGAGACTCTATCCCTTAAAAAAAAAAAATTGGGGGTGTGGCCATGTACATGTAGTCCCAGCTACTCAAGAAGCTGGAGTGGAAGGATCACTTGAGCCCAGGAGTTCTAGGTTACAGTGAGCTATGATCGGGCCACTGCATTCCAGACCTTGACTCTTAAAAAAATACAGTGTTGCTGGGCGCGGTGGCTCACGCCTGTAATCCTAGCTCTCTGGGAGGCAGAGGCGGGCGGATTGCTCGAGGTCAGGAGTTCAAAACCAGCCTGAGCAAGAGCAAGACCCCGTCTCTACTATAAATAGAAAGAAACTAATTGGCCAACTAATATATATAGAAAAAATTAGCCGGGCATGGTGGCACATGCCTGTAGTCCCAGCTACTTGGGAGGCTGAGACAGAAGGATCGCTGGAGCCCAGGAGTTTGAGGTTGCTGTGAGCTAGGCTGATGCCACGGCACTCACTCTAGCCTGGGCAACAAAGTGAGACTCTGTCTCAAAAAAAAAAAAAAAAAAAAATACAGTGTTATAGAACTGCCTATATGGCTACAGATATGCCTCAGCATAGTAGAGCCTAATAAATAGGCAAGAGATATTAAGACACTGCAGGAAAATAAAGTGGAAGACAGTTTATTAAGGTACATGGATTAATTATAATCAATTCCAAGGTTAACTCAGGTAACTGTGAAAGAGTTTTTCTACACTTAAGATTGCTTCTTAAAATGTCTACACATTAATTTAATTTCTTTTCTCCTTAGTGGAACTATAAGAGTGTTACAATAAATAATTTCTTAGATTAGAAGAAATAAGGTATGGGTTGAATATCTCTAATCCAAAATCTGAAACTTTTTGATGCTTAAAGGAAATGCCCATTAGATCATTTTGGATTTTGAGATTAGGATGCTCAACCAGTATAATGCAAGTATTACAAAACCTGAAAAAATCCAAAACACTCTGGGTCCTAAGCATTTCGAATAAAGGAGACTAAACCTGAACCTTCTGAGTAATTTTAAGTATAGAGCATTGCAGAAAACAAAGTAATTATTAGAACTGGCCTCTGCTTTGACAGTGTGTGGGATAATATGAAATATATTTGGTCTTTGTCCCAGATTCCTGTCATTCAGCTTCTTTTTGAAACCCCTGGAATAGTTAGCCCCTAAAATAACTCTCCAGTTTATACTAAAGGTACTTAGAGTGGGGCCCCTGGATGGCCTCAGGATAGGGCAAGTCATCAAAAAAGACCAAGTGATTAGGATAGAAACTTTTAGCCCCATCCACTGTTCAACAGCTGAAAAACCCGTGAAGGTGCTCGGAACATGGCATACCCAGAGAGGGCAAGGAAGCTCCATGTACCCACCCCACACACACAATACCTTGCTTTATCCATCTATTCATCAGTATCCTTTATAACTAACTAGCAAACATAAGTAAGTGTTTCCATAAGTTCTGAGAGCCATCCTAGCAAATTAGTCAAACCCAAGGAGGGATCACAGAAACCCAAGTTTGTCGCTAGTCAGAAGTACAGGTGGCCCAGACTTGCAATTGGCATCTGAAGTGGGGGCAGTCTTGTGGGACTGAGTATTCCATCTGTCAGATCTATATCCAGGTAGATCATATCAGTCAGAATTGAAATGAATTCTGGGATACCCAGTTGGAGTCTGCTGGAGAACTCCTTGGTGTGTAGGGGGGGGAAAACCTCCCTGGTCATGGAAATGTCCTATGTCAAGTAGTCAGGAAAAATGGTTTGTTTTCCCTTTTTACACAGGTCTTATATTCTAGAAAAGCCAAAACACCTACAGGAACTACTTCCTACCTAAATGAACATAGCTTGCCTGAACTAAAAGTATAAATTACTATGAAAAATCTCAGAAGTGATAAGAATGTAACTGTTATTTATAAGAAAGATACTTTCCTAAAAATATACAGTTAAATTCTTAATTATATGGGCCTCCTTCTATTTTAATTTCCTCTTCAGAGACAAATATTTAGACAATTACAAGTGGATCTATGACCACCTGAAGTTGTTTTATATGTTTACACACTAGACAATGCTGGAAGGTCCCCAAAAGCTCCTGAAACAGGGTGACCTCTTCAAAAATATCACATTATGACTTTTATCAGAAGAAATATACTGATATTTCCCACTCTGCAATCAGACTTAGTTTTTAAAAAATCACTACCCAAAAAGCCCATTTTCTAGCACTTGGCTTCAAGGGCTTTCTTCTTAGCACACGGGAGAATATATGACAATTTCAATGCTCTACAACACTTTTGGATGTTTGTAAACATATCCGTAAAAACTATTCTATTTTTTATGTTGCCAAAGCCTTCATTAAAAAGCTATTTTACTTCTTTTTTTATTAGAGCACCTTCTGCCTGATCTTTTTTTTTTTTTGAGACAAAGTCTCACTCTGTTGTCCTGAGTAGAGTGCGGTGACACCAAGCCTAGCTCACAGCAACCTCAAACTCCTGGGCTCAAGCGATCCTCCTGCCTCAGCCTCCCAGAGTGCCAGGATTACAGGCATGAGCCGCCACACCTGGCTTCTGCCTGATATTTTTAAATAAAATAAACATTTCTTAAATTAGTGACTCCTGGTATGTAACAATATTATAAAACTCACATTACTCCTGAAATTTTAGCTATGTGCCATTCAAAGTCTCATTTACATGAAAAATAAGTCTTCCGGATATATGGAAAGACTTCGAAAACCTCCAATTTTTTCATCTCAGAGCAAAAAAAAGAAAACCTCCAATTTTTTTCAAGTGTATTATCTACTGGGGAAAAGCTAAGCAGGTTCTTAGACAAATAATATAGAAAGTCTTCCAAATTTTAGTAGATTTTCTTGAAAAAAAATTGTTCCTTCTCTTGCTATGTGCCCTTAGTATATTTTTCAGAGACTGTCTCAAGTGTTTGTTTTTAATAGTTTGTACCAGTTTTGCTAGTTCAGAATTACTAAAACTCAGAACTTCAAGAAATCTGTGGTTCTAGAGCTACAACCGACTAACCCTCTCTTATCCACTCTGGGGCAACTGTGACTAAGAAGACCAGGTCCCCACCCCCCCTTCAGCTCCTAAACAAGTGGGACAGCTTACTGGTAAGGGCAGGCTCTCAGCAATTTTCTTCCTTTCCAATTTCAGCTAAAGAGGTTAAATTCGTGGTGAATGTAGTCAAGAAATCAGGAGGTCCTTTCCCCTACCTCACTCACAGAATGAAGGCTCTACACCAGATTCAAAGTACCAATAGGCTCGAGCTGCCCTTGCCCTAGTTACCTAATAGGGCAGAAGTTCCCCATTGAGATGCAAACTGCTCCACCCACTTCCTGGAATAATGGCTCAGAGGTTTTGCCCAGGTGAGAAGCAGACCTCAAAGGAACTGACTTTATTTTAAACAGTGTAGAAAAAGTCAAGGCTGAGGACACTTTCAGAAACAAAGGAGATTCTGGTGGTAAGAAAACAAGAGGAACCTGGAGTTCCTCTTAATGAAGAACAATAAGCTGAACCACAGGCCAGCTAATTCAGAAAGAATCAGGGAAAGAGACAACTAAGAAGAGCCCTACTAGGTTCAGAATGAACCTCAGAACACTGGCCCCAAAACCCAGGCCTGGCATTGCTGAAAACAACAGAGCAATCCGCTGGCAATTAATGGAACCTAACACACATGGGTGTGATATCAATGAGGCAGACAGCTTTACAGAAAAGAGCAGTAGAAGACAGAGAGCCCTGATAAAAACCAGCTTCATCCCAGTGACTGTGCACACATGGTTTAATCTGCAACTCAATCATTTCACTTTCCCCAAGTAGATTAAAGAAGGCCAATAACTGAAATGAGTACAGCAAGGACTAAAAATAAATTCTATATCACCACATTCTTGGATTGGTACTCAAATTAGATAATGTTTGGCAAAGCACTTTGCAACTAAAGTACACAATGTATGCTAGGTAGCATTATTATCTAAAAGGGCAATCAATATAAGAGTAAAAAAACAGTATAGAAAATGGTAAGATTTATAATAAGTAATGTTCAAAGTATCTGGTATGAATTAAAATTTGTGGAACACTGATTACTACAATAGGTAACTTGGAAGTAAATGGTTTAGTATATAGATGGTATATTGAAAACTGACTTTTTAACTAATAAAACCATTAAACATGAAATAACTTAGATGATAATATAAATGTACTTCTCTGCAAAGATATTAAGCCTTCACATTTCCATTTCATTTGTGTAGAACATGAATGAAAGAGGTGGGTACACAGAAAGAGAGATGTAAGAAAGTACCTTTGTTGATGATGGTGGAGTAGGAAAATTAAGCCAGGCTGGAGCAAAGTCATGCTGCGCCATTTAGGTCCAGTCTCTCCAACTCAATGAAACAAGGCTTCAACACCTCATGGCAAGTCCCTGTCGTACAAAAATGGAAGGAATTAGACCTGTAGCTCCTGGCCAAAAATTATCTTCTTTAAATTGCAATGAACTTATTACTATAATATTCCATTTATAATGAAAATCTAGGAAAGGCAAAACTATAGTGATTTAAAAAAAAAAAATAGTTCATGGGGTAGGTAATGACTGCACAGGGCCAAGAGGGAATGTTTTGGCTAACTGGGTATTTTTTTTTTTTTTGCGACAGAGTCTCACTCTGCTGCCCCAGCTAGAGTGCCGTGGTGTCAGCCTACCTCACAGCAACCTCCAACTCCTGGGCTCAAGCAATCCGCCTGCCTCAGCCTCCCGAATAGCTGGGACTACAGGCATGTGCCACCATGCCAGTCTAACTTTTTTTCCTATATATTTTTAGTTGTCCAGCTAATTTCTATTTTTTTAGTAGAGACAGGGTCTCGCTCTTATTCAGGCTGGTCTCAAACTTCTGCACGCAAAGGATCCGCCCGCCTCGGTCTCCAAGAGTGCTAAGATTACAGGCGTGAGCCATCACACCCCACCGGGATATTATCTTGATTGTGGTGATGGTTATACTACTGTTCACATTTGTCAAAACTCATCAGATTATCAACCTAAAATTGGTTATTTCTTCGTAAATACAGTATACCTCAATAAAACTTATTTTTAAAAATCAAATAGACAAATAGACATCAAGTATCTCCTGATGTGATGCAATATGAAGTACACATTACCATCTATGATATATTCTTGCCCCCACCCCAAATGGAATTTGAAATCTGATCTAACTACCAATGGCAAAAAATTCAGGATAAAGAGTAAAAAGTTAAAATACATCTGGGAGAAATAATCTACCAAATTTAGATCACAGACTATTCCAAACGTCAAATGGTCTGGTTTCTTCAACAAATAACAGTAATTAATAGACAGTTCAATGAAATACATGCGTGGACCTAGCATGGATACTTACTCGAACAAATCAACTGTTTTTTTTAAAAAAAAGTATGAAACAGCAGGAATGTGAGCATAACTGGACATTAAATGGCATTAAGGAATTAATAAACATTTAGATGTGATAATTGCCTGGTGATTATAATGTTTGAAAAGAAAGATACACCTAGACTTTATTTTTAAATAAACAAGGAAGTGCTGATGGGGGTATAGTTGAAACAAGGTTGTCCATGTTTGTAAACACGAAAGCTGTATGTTGATACAAGGAAATGTATACTTTTCTCTATTTAATGTATGAAAACTTCCATAATAAAAAGTTTTTTGTAATTACAATCATCACAACAAAATCTTAAAATACTTTAGATACTACTGTTCTTCTGCATTCTGAATTTCAATTTTCCAGAGGCTGCCTTAACTGTATCGATAAAAGTTGCCAGACCAATCTAAACATAGTAAATTTATAATTTTTCTTAAATGAGGCAGAAGTCAACTGGGTAACTGTTCTCATTTCAATATAGAGCTTATCCTGGGATCATCTCTGCCAGAAAAAAATAATAAAAAATAAAATAAAATCAATATAGAGCTTAGACTATTTTGGTCAACTTTCCTAAATGAAATTTCTAAACATCAAAATATCTAAGTTTACTAATAACGAATTAGTATAATGCTTTATATGTTTACAACTGCATAATAATCTCAAAGTGAAATTTTAACAAATAATTGTTAAATGAAATGCCACTGTTGATTTTATACTTCCAAAACTCTTCTTTCAAATACAAGTGCTAAGGCAGAATTTTTTAAAAGCCATATGGGCCTGGCCTGGTGGCTCACGCCTGTAATTTTAGCACTCTGGGAGGCTGAGGCTGGTGGATGGCTCAAGGTCAGGAGTTTGAGACTGAGCAAGAGGGAGACGCTGGCTCTACTAAAAATAGAAAGAAATTAATTGGCTAACTAAAAAAAAATATATATATATATATATATATATATATATATATAAAAATAAAAATTAGCCGGCCACGGTGGCACATGCCTGTAGTCCCAGCTACTCAGGAGACTGAGGCAAGAGGATTGCTGTGAGCTAAGCTGACACCAATGCACTCTAGCCTGGGCAACAGAAGTGAGACTCTGTCAAAAAATAAACAGGAAAAAAAAAAAAAGAAAGAAAAAGAAAGAAAAATTCACAAGAAGCTCCAGGGAACTTAAAATAACCAAAAATTTAAGTTTATCATTAAAAAAAAAAAAATGTATCAAAGGAAAAGGTTAAGTGAAAAGTTATAAAACTGAAAATTATCCCTGGAGGCAAACCACTAAAATCACCTATTTGTTTCTGTAATGTCTTTATAAATTTTAATATAAATCTAGTTCTTAAAGACTGAAGTATGAATAGCTCATGGCAGAAGTTAATTCATGTTCTGAAAAAAAGGTAAAGAACAATATTTCAAAGTTCCACTCCACTCATTTTAATTGTGTATTGCATCACCTGATTTTCATTTCAGCTTCCTTTCCTGTGTAATAAAGTTATATGCTGAACTATGCTCCCTCTCCAAATTCATACATTTAAGTCATAACCCCCAATACTTCAGGATATATCAATATTTGGAGATAAGTTATTAACTTAAAATGAAACTATCCAAGTGGGTCCGACTCCAATCAGACTGTCCTCACTAGAGAAAATTTGGACACAATGAGACACCAGCGATGCATGCCCACAGCAAAGACACTATGAAAAGGCAGCAAGAGGGTGGCCATCTGCAAGCCAAAGAGAGAGGTCTCAGAAGCTACCAACCTCTCTGCTAACACCTTGATCTTGAACTTACAGCCTCCAAAACCGTGAGAAAATAAACTTCTGTTACTTAAGCCACCCAGTCTGTGGTATTTGGTTATGGCAACCCAATACAAATATTAGAAATGGACTAACAAAAAATGTTTATGTATTTTCTTTACATGTATAACAACTGGTACATATAGGAGATTATTACCCCTTCTCCCAGCCCAAACAACACAATCCCAGAAGTCAAGATCCCACAGCTCATTAGAAATCTGGTAACAGATTCCATTATAAGGTCTCAAGGTCTCAGGTGGACATAAGGAGTTAAAAGTTATAAATACTGCTGATATGAAAAACTAAATTTTCATCTCTCACCCAATTTACAACTTGTTCCTGAATTAATGGATTAAATCCACTGACAATGAAAATTTCTCCAAGGGAAAAGTTGGTTTTAGGGGGGGAAGCCTAAGTGTCCAACTTTAAGAGTATATGCCAGGGCCAGGCACGGTGGCTCACACCTGTAATCCTAGCACTTTGGAAGGCCGAGACGGGAGGACTGCTTGAGCTCAGGAGTTCCAGACCAGCCTGAGCAAGAGTGAGACCCCATCTCTACTATAAACAGAAAGAAATTAGCCAAACAACTAAAAAAAGAAAAAATTAGCTGTGAGCGGTGGTGTGTGCCCATAGTCCCAGCTACTAGGGAGGCTGAGGCAGGAGGATTGCTTGAGCCCAGGAGTTTGAGGTTGCTGTGAGCTAGGGTGATGCCACGGCACTCTAGCCCGGGCAACAGAGTGAGACTCTATCTAAAAAATAAATAACGTAACATAAAATAAAATATAATAAAACAAAATAGTCACATAAAATAATTTAACATAACATAAAATAAATAAAAAATAAAATTCTAAAAAAAGGAAGCTATAGGAGAATGTGTACCACCAAAACAAGGGAATAAAAGAAAAAAAAGGATTTAAGTCCAAAATACTATTCTTCAATTGAAATATAATTGCTTTGGCAAAAGTACACAAATAAATGGAAGTTTTCCTATTTCTTGTTATGTTTTACTTTTGAACCTACCAAATCTGTGCCACATGTTTCCAAAGAAAAACACATTCAAATTGATTCCATCAGAATGACTATCAAACTTATTGTCTTTATAATGATTTCAGGTAACTTAAAAACAACCTTTAAAAATCACAAAGCCAAAGAAAAAGAAATAAAATAAATAAATAAATAAATAAATAAATAAATAAATAAATAAATAAATAAATATCACAAAGCTGGCCAGGTGCAGTGGCTCACACCTGGAATCCTAGTACTCTGGGAGGATCTCTTGAGGAGACCAGCCTGAACAAGACTGAAATCCCGTCTCTACTAAAAATAGAAAAATTAGCTGGGCATGGTGGCAAGCTCCTGTAGTCCCAGCTACTCTAGGAGGCTAAGGCAGGAAAATCACTTGAGCCCAGGAGTTTGAAGTTGCTGTAAGCTAGGCTGACAGCCATGGCACTCTAGCCCAGGTGAGTGAGACTCTTGTCTCAAAAAAAACAGAAAAATCACAAAACCCACCAAAAACTCCCAAAATAATCAAAAAATAGTTCAGGAACTATAACCTATAGGCAGAGTATACAGTAAAAATCTTCAACAAATACCACCAAACTGGATCTCAGGACAGAGGGTGGGCTTTGAGCCTGTAATTCCACCTACAGGGAGACTGAGGCAGGAGGACTGCATGAGCCCTGGAGTTCAAGATCAGCCTAGGCAACACAACGAGAGACTCCATCTCTAAAAAAATTTTAAAAATTAAAAAAAATTAGTGGGCTGCTGGTGCACACCTGTAGTCCCAACTACTCAGGAGGCTAAGGTAGGAGGATCATTTGAGCCCCTGAGTTCAAGGATGCAGTGAGCCATGACCACGCCACACCACTGTACTCCAGCCCAGGTGACAGAGTGACACCCCATCTCTTTAAAAAGAAAAGAAAAACTCATTAACCAAATCTAAATCGATGAACATTAATTGATGAACATTAATCAGAAAAAACATTTAATAAAATTCAACACCCTTTCATTATGAAAATATACTCAACAAACTAGGACTAGAGGGCAACTTTCTCAACCTAACAAAGCATCTATGGAAAACCCACACACAGCACATAGTATTCAACAGTGAAACACTGAAAGCTTTCCCCTTTAGATCAGGAACAAGAGAAGGATGCCCATTTTCACCACCTTTATTCAACACTATACTCTGAAGTTCCAGCCACAGCAATTAGGCAAGAAAAGAAAACAAAAGGCATCTACAGACAACTCAGTGGTAAGCACCTGAAGTCACAGCTTCTCAGAAGGCAGAAGCTGAAGGATTGCTTGAGCCTAGAACTACATAGTGTGCTGTACGTACTGTGCAATGATCCTGCTTGTGAATAGCCACTGTACTCCTGCCTAGGCAACATAGCAAAACCCTATCTCTAAATCAAAAAAAAAAGAAAAAAGGAAGAAATCCAAATTCAAAAAGTAAATTATTCCTATTCACAGATGACATGATCTTATATACAAAAATTCTAGAATCCAGAAAAAAACTAGAGCTAACAAATTCAGCAACACTGCAAGATACAAGATTAACACACAAAATCAGTTGTGTGTCTGTATACACTTACAAAAATCCAAAAAAGAAATTAAGAAAATAATCGCATTCGCAATATCGTCTAAAACCACAAAATACATATAAATAAATTTAGTCAAGAAGGTTCTAAGACCTATACACTAAAAACTATAAAGCATTGCTAAAAGAAATTTAAAAAGACCTAAAGAGACAGAAAGGCATTCCCATGTTTAAGGATTGGAAAACTTAACATTGTTAAGACAGCAATACTACCCAACTTGATGTACGGATTCAACATAATCCCTATTAATATTCCAACAATCTTTTTTGCAGAAACAGAAAAGGCCATTCTCAAATTCAATTGGAAAGGGCTATAAATATCAAAAACAATATGGAAAAAGAAGATTAAAGTTACAGGACTCACACTCCCCTATTTCAAAACTTACTATAAAGCTACAGTGATCAAAACAGCATACTATTGCCCTAATGACAAACAAATTAATCAAACAGAACTGAGAGACCAAAAATAAATCCACACATCTATGGCTGATTTTGTTTGTTTGTTTTGTTTTTGAGACAGAGTCTTGCTTTGTTGCCCAGGCTAGAGTGAGTGCCCTGGCGTCAGCCTAGCTCACAGCAACCTCAGTCTCCTGGGCTCAAGCAATCCTACTGTCTCAGCCTCCCGAATAGCTGGGACTACAGGCATGCGCCACCATGCCTGGCTTTTCCTCTATATACATTAGTTGGCCAATTAATTTCTTTCTATTTCTAGTAGAGATGGGGTCTTGCTCTCACTTAGGCTGATTTTGAACTCCTGACCTCGAGCAATCCTGCTGTCTCAGCCACCCAGAGTGCTAAGATTACAGGTGTGAGCCACCGCACCGGGCTATATGGCTAATTGATTTTTGACAAGAGTGTTCTAAGGTCATTCAAAATAAGGAGTTGGCCTTCCTCCCTCCTTTCTTATTCCAAAAAAAACCAAAAAAATTAAATTAAAAAATAAATTGTTATCTTTTCAATAAATAGTATGGGGACAACTAGATAGCCATTAGACCACTACTCACACCATATACAAAAATAAACTCTATTTATACCAAAGACCTAAATATAAAAGCTGAAACTATAAAACTATTTAAGAAAATATGGAGATAAAGCTTCATGACCTTAGATTTGGCAACGAATTCTTAGATATGACACAAAACCATGAGTAACAGTAGAAAAAAGAAACTGGATTTCACAAAAATTAAAAACTTCTGTACAAAGAACATTATCTAAGTAAATACGCAACTGACAGAATAGGAGAAAATATATACGCATCGTATCTGATAAGATCTACCGTGTTTCCCCAAAAATAAGACCTACTCATAAAATAAGCCCTGGCTGGATTTCTTAGCATTTGCGCAATATAAGCCCTACCCCAAAAATAAGGTCTAGTGATGGGCGTGGCTACGCAGCATATCTGCACAACCCATGCATTTCGTCATGGAGGGGTAAAGAAGACAAGTAGTCCTTCTCATCTGCCCCATGAGAGCTCTATTGCTCCACATGAGAGACTGGGGCCAATGGTTCTAAAGGAAATAGAGTGACAAGAAATTCAGGATGGAATTCGGGGTTTAGAGAGTTAAGATGTTCCAGAAGGCTACGACTTAACTATATTTGAATAAATGTAGCTTGTTGTACCGTACTTAAAAAAATAACACATCCCCTCATAATAAGCCCTAGGGTGTCTTCTTGAGGAAAAATAAATATAAAACCCTGTCTTATTTTCAGGGAAACACGGTAGTATCAAGAATACATGAAGACGGCCAGGTGCGGTGGCTCACGCCTGTAATCCTAGCACTCTGGAAGGCTGAGGAGGGAGGATGGCTTGAGGTTAGGAGTTCGCCTGAGGTAGAGCCAGACCCTGTCTCCACTAAAAATAAAAAAAATTAGGCGGGCGTGTTGGCATGTGCCTGTAGTCCCAGCTACTTGGAATGCTGAGGCAGAAGGACTGCTTAAGTCCAGCAGTCTGAAGGTGCTATGAGCGAGGCTGACACCACGGCACTCTAGCCAGGGCAACAAAGATAGACTCTATCTTCAAAAAAATAAAAAAAGGTTAAAGACTGAACAGGTTATTTTCCTCAAGATCTACAAACGAACAATAAGAAACTAAAATATATTTAACATCAGTATTCATTAGGCAAAAGCAAATCAAAATCACAATAAGATACCTTACACCAACTAGAATAGCTACAATCAAGGAAAGAAAAAACAGAAAAGTGTTAGCAAAACTGTAGAGAAACTGGAACCCATGTACACATTGTTGATGTGAAGGCAAAATGATACAACCACTGTGGAAAACAGTTTAGCAGTTCCTCAAAAGTTAATACACAGAATTACCATATAACCTAGTAATATCATCATTAGGTATGTACCCAAAAGAAATGAAAACAAGTACTTAAATACTTGTACAGTAAATACTTGTAACATTAAATACTGTTCATGATAGCTAAAACGTGGAAACATCCCAAATATTCAACAACAAATGAATTAATGTGGTACATACAATGTAATATTAGCCATAAAAAGAAATGCATTACTAATACATGTTATGATTATGAACCTCTAAAACACGCTAAGTTAAAGAAACGGATGACCTATTATATGATTCCAGTTATATGAGATGTTGGTAACAGGCAAATTCATAGAAATAAAATGCACACTGGTGTTCCCAGGGACTGCTGGGAGGGTGAAATTAGTGACTGTTTAAAAGTTACAGGGTTTTACTCTGGGGGTGATAAAAATGTTCTGGAACTTGACAGAGGTGGTGGTTTTCCAAGTATTTGAATGTATTAAATGCCAATGAATTGTGCACTTTAAGAGGTTAACTTTATGTACTATGACTTTTACCTCAATAAAAAAAGAAGTAATGAGGGTAATGCATTATAACCTCTTGAATAAAATAAGAACCATGAATCCAGAAACAGATATAAATAAATACATATAAATAAAAAAACACCTTTGAGGAACAGGTTATCACATAATTTCCTATGTATATCCCCCAAAATATTAATTATAGCTTCCCAGTTAAATAGCCTGGCAAATGGCACCTTAATCAACAGATCAAAGTGAACATCATCAATAAAAGACAAATTGATTTTGTGCACCACATGACAATTAGCAAAACAAGCACCACTTTACTTCTATTATATTCTTGGCCAAAGATGCATAATCTGAATCTAAATATGAGAAAAGCCAATGTAAGAAATACACGAAAATAACTGGCCCAAAATCTTCAAAAGTATCAGGTTACAATACCCAAGGAAAATAAATTTTAAAGAGCAATTCGAAGATGATGGCATGATGGTTCACAACTGTAATCCCAGCACTTTGAAAGACTGAGGTGGGAGGATCCCTTGAGGCCAAGAGTTCAAGACCAGCCTGGGCAAAACAGTGAGACCATGTCTCTACAAAAAATAGAAAGAATTAGCCAGGCATGGTGGCACACGCCTGTAGTCCCAGCTACTTGGAAAGCCGAGGCAGGAGAATCACTTAAACCCAGAAGCTTGAGAATGCAGTGAACTGTGACCGTGCCATTACACTCTAGCATGAGTGACAGAGCAAGATCCTGACTCAATGACTAAAAAGTGATCAAGCTATGAAACACATTCATCCTATATTTTTGTCACGTTTTTAACTTTTGACAACTATACTTTGACATTTTATTCCACTGAATTGTTTGCCTCACTGTTTTAACACAATAAAATTTTATTAATAATTAGTAGGCATCTACTGAGTGCTAAGAGATTTCAGGATTTCCCCTGCCCCTCTCCTGTAGATTCTGATTTACTGAGACTTAAGCAGAACCTAGAAATCTGTTTTTAAACACTAAGAGTTATTATCAGAAAAGGATGATAAATGCTCTAATATTCAAAGACAAAAACCCTTGCCTAATGAATATGGCTTCTAAAGGTAGCAAAAAATTCTGCTTGCCTATTTTTTAGAATTTTGGTCATAAAACAAAGTATCCAATATCTTATCCCATTAGTTATCAAATTCTATGCTTAGATCAGAATATCGGAAATATAAAATATGAAACAGATTATCTGAAATATAAATATCTGGAAACATAATGCTTTTTTAAAATTTTCAGTTTTTTGAAATGTACTAAAGACGAAACACAAAATATAAACAAAGAACTTCAAAACTTATAATTTTCATATAAAATTCATTACCACTAAGAAAAAAAAGCCTTACTCTGAAAAGCAAACAAATTTCTACTTACTGAGCTTCTCTTTCCTTACATCACAGTGAAGCAGGCTAAGTTATCCCTGAAATTTTCTCTAATCAGCCTATGGTATCCTTTTATGTTTAAAAGATAGGTAAAGGTAAATTATAATTTAGAATAATGCTGCAAGCAATGTGGACTAGTTGGGATAAAATTTAATTCAAACGAATTCATTCACTAAACAGCTAATATGAGCAATATGGGATAAGCACTGGAAGGCTCAAGAGAGCAGCCATGCCTCTAACTGCTAACAATCTAATAGAATGAATAAATAATTGTAAAACAAGGTTGCTGACTGAAATCCTCTCAGAAGTTGTAGATATAAGCAATTGTTTTTTCTGTGAAATATTTACGATAAGTGCCACTATAATGTATTTTTAATAATGTAAATGTAATGAATAATGTAAATGTTTAAATAATGTAAATAGACATTTTAAAAAATATATGCTGGCTCGGAGGTCAAGGCGGGCAGATTGCTCAAGGTCAAGAGTTCAAAACCAGCCTGAGCAAGAGCGAGACCCCGTCTCTACTAAAAATAGAAAGAAATTAATTGGCCAACTAAAAATATATAGAAAAAAGGAGCCGGGCATGGTGGTGCATGCCTGTAATCCCGGCTACCTGGGAGGCTGAGGCAGGAGGATCGCTTGAGCAGAGGAGTTGGAGGCTGCTGTAAGCTAGGCTAACGCCATGGTACTCTGGCCTGGGCAACAGAGTGAGACTCTGTCTCAAAAAAAAAAAAAATGCTGGGATCAACTTAAATGAAAAAGAGACAGAATTATAAAAGATTTAAGTAAGTTACTCTTAAGCTACACAGGCAAATAACAGCACCCAAAAAATGTGAACCCAGGTCTTCCTGCTGCCTCAAAGGCCATGCTTTTTCACCAGTATCTCTCTCAACCTTTCCCACACACAGAAATTAATAAAAGTTATTAATAACAAAATCCATTCTCCTGCCCCTTCCAAAATACTTCAGAAAGAAACCAAAGTAACCTATCTTCAAGTCCTGTTTTATTTTTACAAATTTATGAAATTCCTACATTGTACTATAATATGTCCACACTTTTTTCTTTTTTAAAAAATATTTTTTGTGGCTGGTCAAGTAAAGCAGTGGGAACAAAGGAATCTGCAACTGGTTGTGATCAATTAGTTGTAAACACCAATGCTATCCACATACTTTAATATAAATATCTTTAAGTTACTTACCAACAAATAAAATAACATCGCATCAAGTGCTTGGATTATCACATGGGTTTCTTAAATCATCTATATGAGAAAACACTGCTATACTGGGTAAAATCCCAGCAATGGCTTAGTTCAACTGCAATATTAACATAAACAAAAATAAGTCTGTATGTCTATGGTATGACCAAAAAAGCTATGGCATAACCAAAAGGAACTTACAATTACCTCATGTGATATAGAATTTAACTTTTTTAAAAAAACAAGGTTCACAACACTAGAATCAATGACCACCAAAGAGCTGCCAATGCACCATCCCCCTTAAGATATAAACAAAGCCTTCATCTATAATTTCCAAACTTATTTAGCCAAAGACACAAAACTATAATGCTTTATATATTTTGTCTTAATTAAGCAGAAAATAAAATTACCTTTTCAAGCACTAATACAGAAAGAAAATGGAATTTATCACTGTTTCTCCCTGCCTGCATCCATGAATTGGTCAGCAGCATAATTCTAAAACAGCATAGGATGGCACAGGACAGGACAGGAAAGGAAAGGGAAAGAAATGAAAAAGTCACTTTGTATTAAGAATTTCAAGGAAGGAATGTTTTTTGAATAAAATTCTCTCTTAAAACAATTACTGGCCGGGCGCTGTGGCTCACGCCTGTATCCTAGCTCTTGGGAGGCCGAGGCGGGCGGATTGCTCAAGGTCAGGAGTTCAAAACCAGCCTGAGCAAGAGCGAGACCCTGTCTCTACTATAAATAGAAAGAAATTAATTGGCCAACTGATATATATATATATAAAAAAAAATTAGCCGGGCATGGTGGCGCATGCCTGTAGTCCCAGCTACCCGGGAGGCTGAGGCAGAAGGATCACTCGAACCCAGGAGTTTGAGGTTGCTGTGAGCTAGGCTGACGCCACGGCACTCACTCTAGCCTGGGCAACAAAGCGAGACTCTGTCTCAAAAAAAAAAAAAAAACAATTACTGAGGCCAGGGGCGGTGGCTCACGCCTGTAATCCTAGCACCCTGGGAGGCCAAGGCAGGCGGATTGCTGGCACAGTCAGGAGTTTGAAACCAGCATGAGCAAGAGCGAGACCCCGTCTCTACTATAAATAGAAAGATATTAATTGGTCAACTAATTAATATATATAGACAAAATTAGCCAGGCATGGTGGCGCATGCCTGTAGTCCCAGCTACTCAGGAGGCTGAGGCAGGATTGCTTGAGCCCAGGAGTTTGAGGTTGCTGTGAGCTAGGCTGACACCACAGCACTCACTCTAGCCTAGGCAACAAAGTGACACTCTGTCTTAAAAAAAAAAAAAAAAATACTGAGAGCTTCCTTTCTAAATAGCATTAAACAATTCCCATAAGAATGTATCTGGAACTCACAGGTCTAGTCACTAAACTCACAACATATCAAGCCAGTAACAAATAGATCAAACACCACTTATTTCAGATGTATCTAAATTCAAAGAGAGAAAGCACTTTGGGGACAATACCTAAAGGGCCTTGAACAGCACACAGGTGTATGAGAAATCAAAACTTAATTCAACTCCTAGACATCGGCCTAGGCAAAGAGTTTATGAAGAAGTCCCCAAAGACAATCACAGCAGCAACAAAAATAAATAAATGGGACATAATCAAACTACAAAGCTTCTGCACAGCCAAAGAAATAGTCATGAAAGTAAACAGACAACCTACAGAATGGGAGAAAATTTTTGCACCCTACGTATCCGATAAAGGGCTGATAACTGGGATATACTTAGAACTCACGAAAATTAGCAAGAAAAAATCAAATAACCCTATTAAAAAGTGGGCAAAGGACTTGAACAGAAACTTTTCTAAAAAAGACAGAAGAATGGCCAACAAACATGAAAAAATGCTCAACATCTCTAATCATTAGGGAAATGCAAATCAAAACCACAATGAGATACCACTTAACTCCAGTGAGAATGGCCTTTATCAAAAAGTCTCCAAACAATAAATGCTGGCGTGGATGCAGAGAGAGAGGAACACTCCTACACTGCTGGTGGGACTGCAAACTAGTTCAACCTCTGTGGAAAGCAATATGGAGATACCTTAAAGTGATACAAGTGAATCTACCATTTGATCCAGCAATCCCATTGCTGGGCATCTACCCAAAAGATCCAATGACACTCTACAAAAAAGACACCTGCACTCGAATGTTTATAGCAGCACAATTCATAATTGCAAGGCTGTGGAAACAGCCCAAGTGCCCATCAATCCAAGAATGGATTAATAAAATGTGGTATATGTATACCATGGAGTACTATTCAGCTCTAAGAAACAATGGTGACATAGCACATCTTATATTCTCCTGGTTAGAGCTGGAATCCATACTATTAAGTTAAGTTTCCCAAGAATGGAAAAACAAGCACCACATATACTCACCAGCAAATTGGTATTAACTGAACAGCACCTAAGTGGTCACATAGGTACTACAGTAATAGGGTATTGGGCAGGTGGGAGGGGGGAGGGGGGTGGGTCTCTCTCTATATATATAATGAGTGAGATGTGCACCATCTGGGGGATGGTCATGCTGGAGACTCAGACTTGTGGGGGGAGGGAGGGAAATGGGCATTTATTGAAACCTTAAAATCTGTACCCCCATAATATGCCGAAATAAAAAAAAAAACTTAATTCAAGGCCGGGCATGGTGGCTCATGCCTATAATCCTAGCATTCTGGAAGGCTGAGGCAGGAGGATTGCTTGAGGTCAGAAGTTCAAAACCAGCCTGAGAGAGACCCCATATCTACTATAAATAGAAAGAAATTAACTGGCCAACTAATATATACAGAAAAAATATATATATACAGAAAATATATACAGAAAATATATGCAGAAAAAAATACATACAGAAAAGAAATTAGCCGGGCATGGTGGCGCATGCCTGCAGTCCCAGCTACTCAGGAGGCTGAGGCAATAGGATTGCTTGAACCCAGGGGTTTGAGGTTGCTGTGAGCTAGGCTGACGCCATGGCACTCACTCTAGCCTCGGCAACAAAGCGAGACTCTGCTTCAAAAAAAAAACAAAAACAAAAAACAAAAATACTTAATTCAGGCCAGGAGCAGTGGCTCACACCTGTAATCCTAGCACTCTGGGAGGCCCAAGCAGGTGGCTTTCTCAAGGTCAGGAGTTTGAAACCAACCTGAGCAAGAGTGAGACCCTGCTTCTACTAAAAATAGAAAGAAATTAATTGGCCGACTAAAAACATATAGAAAAAATTAGCCAGGCATGGTGGTGCATGCCTGTAGTCCCAGCTACTTGGGAGGCTCAGGCAGAAGGACTGCTTGAACCCAGGAGTTTGAGGTTGCTGTGGGCTAGGCTAATGCCATGGCACTCTAGCCAGCACAACAGAGCGAGACTCTGCCTCAAAAAAAAAAAAAAACCTTAATTCAGCAGGCAAAGAGAGTACTTAGAACTTTTAAAGTTGCAATTACATGTCTGGAAATGTGCTTTCAGAAAATAAATCTGGTAGCAACATGTAAAATGAATAGAGGAAGAGTCATCTTTCAATTCTTATCTCATTCAATCCACTAAACAATATTTGACACTTATGGCCATTTTCCTTCTCATGGTTAACCCAATATATCACATTACTGGTGTCCCTATGGCAACTCCTTCTCAGTCACCTTGTCAGGTTCTGCTCATCCTTAATGTCTGTGTATCCCAATATGTAGTCCTAATTCTAACTCCAGTGATATAAAATTACAAACCATAAAAATGAGAGACCCAAGGCCTAGAATAGATGTGGAAGGCAGAATACAGTAGGAAGCTAATTTGTTCCATAGAATGCTGAAATGATTTAGGACTGTGAAACTATAGGTACTGCAGATACAAGAGGGCAGAGAGGGAATGAGGGTTCAAAGAGAACTGAAAAATCTGAATGCATAACAGTCTACATGAATGTGAACAAACACACAAGCATAGCAACCACACCAAAATAAAACAAAATGGTACAATCTCTCAAAAATGTAAATAAGGAGCTATCATGGTTTCCAGCACCACAAAGATATTTGGCTTTCCAGGGTCCTACAATATAACAGCCATTCAATAAGACACACAAAACTCCCTAACAGCTTTTTGTCGCCTTGTTCTTAAATATCAATAATCATTAAACATTTTAAGGAAAGCAGACATGAAAGAGACCACAAAAAGCCACAAAAACAAAGGAAACATATAATTTAAGAAATAACCAGCAAGATAAATTTTTCAGAACCCAAAGGATTAAAAAACAACTTCTAAGGAGAAAAAAAAAGTGCCCTCCTACAATGAAGGAAAAAATGAGACCTAATCAAGCAAAACAAGTTTTAAAATCAAAGGGAAATTTTTTTTTTTTTTTGAGACAGAGTCTTACTCTGTTGCCTGGGCTAGAGTGCCATGGCATCAGCCTAGTTCACAGCAACCTCAAACTCCTGGGTTCAAGCAGTCCTTCTGCCTGAGCCTCCCAAGTAGCTGGGACTACAGGCATGCACCACCATGCCTGGCTAATTTTTTCTATATGTTTTTAGTCGGCCAATTAATTTCTATTTTTAGTAGAAGCAGGGTCTCACTCTTGCTCAGGTTGGTTTCAAACTCCTGGCCTTGAGCAATCAGCCCGACTCAGCCTCCCATAGTGCTAGCTAGGATTATGGGTGTGAGCCACCAGGCCTCGCCAGAAAAAAAATTAAGTTATTTTTCTTTTACAATTTCTCCCATCAGTGAAAAGCTTAGTCACCTTCAAGCAACAGGATGCCCACTGGACTGCTTCAGTAAACTAGAATTCCTGCTCTAAGCATGGAAATTAAGACTTTATAATGATCCCTATATCTCAAAGGAGGATAATATATAAGAAACTCTTGTAAGCTGTACACTAGTACATAAATTACTTTGTAAAAAATGATTGACAATTTTTAAAAATCCTAGTTCTTTTGGCACCATGAAGACAAGTTGTTAAGTGATTGTTATTTGCCATTTATAGCATCTCATGCCACAAAAGAACACAAAATAGATGGAAAATAAAAGAGTGCACTAAGATAATGCTTATCCTGAAATTATCAAAATAGGAAATCCAGACTACTATTAATTTGATATCAAATTAATCCCATAATTGGCTACTTTTTATTGAAACTCCACATCAGTAGATCAGCAAAGAACAGTAGAAATCTTTGAAAACTCGAAGAGGTAGAGATAGAAAATAACTAACAAAATAAATCATACAGAAGGAAAAGGAAATATTGAGAATCAATGTGCAGATATAATACAAAGAATTTTACATGCCTAAATTGATGCTCACAAGAAATAGATATTTTAATCCCCATTTTACAAATTAAAAAAACTTCTGGCTTAAAGAAGTTGTGCCAAAGGTGTCACAGCTGTTCCTAATGAGCTTCAAATACAAGTATGTCTGAACTAGCAATACCTCTTGCATTTACCTGGATGCAACTGGAAACCATCCTTTTAATTGAAGTACCACAACAATGGAAAAACAAACACTGCGTGTACTCACCATTAAATTGGAACTAATCGATCAACACTTATGTACACATATGGAAATAACATTCATTAGAAATCAAGCAGGAGGGAGGAGGGGAAGGGTAAATTCACACCTAACAGGTACAATGCACACTATCTGGGGGATGGACATACTTACAACTTAGACTCAACGGTACAAACGCAATTTATGTTGCCAAAATGTTTGTGCCCACATAATATTCGGAAATTTAGAAAAAAGTAAAGAAAGTAAAATAACTTTGAATGTGAATTAAATAAATATGTCTTACTCCAATCTTTTCATCTACATTATGGTCCAGAATTCACTTTTAAAAAATATAACTTCTGTTTCACAAAAAAGGACAGCCAAATGCTCAATAAACCTACAAAAGAGTGTTCAGCCTCATTAATAAATCAGAAAATGCAAATTAAAACTATAATGAGATGCTACCACACACCCACCAGAATTACTATAATTAAAAAGATCAACAATGCCAAGTATTGGCAAGGATGCAAAGCAACAAGACCCCTAGTAGAGTAAAACGGTTCTACTGTTTTTGAAGCTATCTGGTATCATCTACTAAAACCAAACATAGGCATTCTCTATAATCCAGTAATTCCACTCTTAATTATATATCTAACAAAATGTTTGCACATGTGCACCAAGAGACATCTAAAAAATGTTTGTGACAGCATTATTTGTAATATCCAAATTAAAGCACATCGGGAGTTGAATGAATAACTAAATGGCGGTATATCACAAAAGGGAACACTATACAGTACAAATACACAGCTATATGCAACAGAATATAGAAGAATTTCACAAACATAATGTTGAGCAAAAGAAGCCAAACACAAAAGCATGCATACTGTATAATTCCATTTATGTAAATCAAAAAAACACCTAAAGTAACCTATGGCTGCGGTCCCCAACCCCCAGGCCACAAACTGGCAGATTGGTACCAGTCCACGGCCTGTTAGGAACCAGCCACACAGCAGGATGTGAGCAGCGGGGGAGTGAAGCTTCATCTGTATTTACAACTGCTCACCCTCTCTCACATCACTGCATAAGCTCTGCCTCCTGTCAGATCAGCAGCAGCATTAGATTCTCATAGAAGCAATGAACCCTACTGTAAATTGCACATGCAAGGGATCTAGGTTGTGCGTTCCTTATGAGAATCTAATGCCCAATCATCTGAGGTGGAGCTGAGGTGGTGATCATAGTGCTGAGTCTCAGATGCAGACTAACTAGCAAAGAGGTGTGACTGCACAATACATTTAATGTACTTGAATCATCCAGAAACTGTCCCCACCCACCCATCCCCGCATCCAGTCTGTGGAAAAATTGTCTTCCATGAAACTGGCCCCTGGTGCCAAAAAGGTTGGGGACCACTGATCTATTTGGTTAGAAGTCAGGATGATGGTTAACTTTCAGGAGGAAAGAGAAGGGAATTAAGAGGTGATTCTTGGGTGCTCTCATCATTGTATTCTTTGACTTGTGTGATGGTTACAAATGTGTATTTTGTTACCTATGTATTTTGGAAGCAAGCACTTTTCTGTTTATGTATGGTGTTTCACAACAAAAAGATTTCATTTCATTTTTTAAAAAAATATGCAACTCTCATAACTATTAGCAACAAAATAATGGGCTTTATAATTTAATGTCAAGGGCTAATCAACTTTCTATTAATTACAAAATCATTAAATAAAACATTAAGAATAGTTTTCTTAATTTCACAGATTAAAGGATTTAACAACCTTTTATTTAACATGACTCAGTTTGAAAGCTACAGTGAGTAAAACACCAAAGCACTAGTACAGGAATATAAACAATTATCAGTGAAAGAGAACAGAAAGACCACACACCCAAAGACACAAAGAAATTATGTATGAGAGAAAAGTGTGAACTCTCCTCCCTCAAAATTTACCCAAGATAATCATCAAATGGGCCAAAGATTTAAAGAAAAAAAATAAAAGCAAAGTCACCAGTCAAAAACAGGAGAAAAAAAATTATAGCAAAAAGGGGAAAAGAAAGCCTTTCTAAGTATGACACAAAATCCAGAAGTGACAAAAATATACTTATATGATATATTCAAGTATTTACACATAAACACAAAAGGTGTCCTATGACAACATTCATAAAAACCAAGGTCAAAGTAAACAACATACAGTGGGAAAAATACTCATCACATTACAGCACAAGGGCTGACTCTTCTTCATACTGAAAACGTTCCTACAAATCAATAGAAAAATAGGCATGGGATATAAACAAAGTTCATAAAAAAAAGATTTATATACATGGAAAATTTTCATTCTCATTCAAAAGAAAAAGGCATCATCAAAAAAACTAAAAATAGGCCAGGCATGGTGGCTCACCCCTATAATCCTAGCACTCTAAGAGGCCAAGGCGGGAGGATGGCATGAGCTCAGGAGTTTGAGACCAGCCTGAGCAAGAGCGAGACCCATCTCTAATAAAAATAGAAAAAGCAGAAGTAGCCAGGCATCGCGGCACGAGCCTGTAGTCCCAGCCACTTGGGAGGCTGAGGCAGTAGGATGGCTTGAGCCCAAGAGTTTGAGGTTGCTATGAGCTAGGCTGACACCACAACAGTCTACTCAGGGCAATAGAGTGAGACTCTGTCCCAAAAAAAAAAAAAAAATACTAAAACCAGAACTACCATATGATCCAGCCATCCCACTACTGGGTACATATCCAAAAGAAGGGAAATCAGTATATCGAAGAAGTATCTGCACTCCCATGTTTATTAAAGCACTACTCACAACAGCCAAGATGCAAAATCAATTTAGGTATCTACCAGCAGATGAATAAAGAAAATGTGGTACATGTACACAATGGAGTGTTCACCCATAAAAAAAAGAAAGAAATCCTGTCATTTGCAACAACATGCATGTAACTAGAAGATATTATGTTAAGTAAAATATGCTAGGCACAGAAAAGCAAGAATCACATGTTCTCATTCATGTATGGAAGCTAAAAAAAAAATAATAATAACTCTTTTCTCAGTATCCCAAATCAAAAAGAGATAAAAAAATGTTTTTTAAAGAAGAAAAATTGAATTAATGGAAATAGCAGAATGATGGTTATCATAGGCTAGAAATCATAGTGGAAAAGGGGGGAAATGGATACAATAGTTAGAAGGAATATGGTCTAGTGTTCAGTAGCATATAGGGCAATTAAAACATTGTTATTATCCTAGCACTCTGGGAGGCCACGAGGCTGGAGTCTAGGTCAGGAGTTCCAAACCAGCCTGAGCAAAAGTGAGACCCCCATCTCTACTATAAATAGAAAGAAATTAATTGGCCAACTAATATATAGAGAAAAAGAAAAACATTGTTATTAATAATTTGTTGTATATTTCAAAATTACTAAAAGAGTGGAACTGAAATGTACCTAATACAAATAAATGATAATACCTGAGGTGATAGAGATCCCAATTACCATTCTGATCATTACCTACTGTATGCTGGTATCAAAACATCACACGTGGCCGGGCGCGGTGGCTCACGCTTGTAATCCTAGCACTCTAGGAGGCCAAGGCGGGCGGATTGCTCGAGGTCAGGAGTTCAAAACCAGCCTGAGCAAGAGCGAGACCCTGTCTCTACTATCGATAGAAAGAAATTAATTGGCCAACTAATATATAGAGAAAAAATTAGCCGGGCATGGTGGCGCATGCCTGTAGTCCCAGCTACTTGGGAGGCTGAGGCAGGAGGATTGCTTGAGCCCAGGAGTTTGAGGTTGCTGTGAGCTAGGCTGATGCCACGGCACTCACTCTAGCCTGGGCAACAAAGTGAGACTCTGTCTCAAAAAAAAAAAAAAAAAAAAAAAATCACACGTGCTCCATAAATATGTACAACTATTAGACATCCGTAACAATTACAAATAAAAGGCTTTTTTAGGCTGGGCATGGTGGCTCACACCTGTAATCCTAACACTCTGAGAGGCCGAGGTGCTCAAAGTCAGGAGTTCGAAACCAGCCTGAGCGAGACCCTGTCTCTACTAAAAATAGAAAGAGACTAATTGATCAACTAAAAAATGTATATACAAAAAATTAGCCAGGCATGGTAACACATGCCTGTAGTCCCAGCTACTCAGGAGGCTGAGGCAGTAGGATAGCTTGAGCCCAGGAGATTGAGGTTGCTGTGAGCTAGGCTGATGCCACGGCACTCACCCTAGCCTGGGCAACAAAGTGAGACTCTGTCTTAAAAAAAAAGAAAAAGGCTTTTTAAATTAAATTTTTTTAAAACTCTAAAGAAAAAGGCAAAATGCCAACAAAAGTCTCATACCCCATTAGTATTAGAAATTTAAACCGGTATACCTCTACATAGGGCAATTTGGTATTATCCTAAATTACACTCAGAAATCCACTTATATTAATTTGCACTATATTTACAATATTCACTAGCATTGGTCACAATAGTAAAAAATAAATAATAAAAACACCCCAACAGCCTATGTACATCAATAGAGGTCTGGTTAGACTATCATGCAGCCAATAAAAAGAATGAGGTAGCTTTACGTGTATTAATATGGAATAATCTTCCAAGATATTTTGTCAAATAAAAAAGGCTATAAAGCAGGATAGACATGATGCCACTACTTGTATTACAAAGAAAAAGAATGTGCTTATATACATATAAAATCGTGTTAGAAAATTAACATAAACTAACAGTGGTTTCCTCAGAGGAGAACAATCGCTGGCAACAGGAGGGGGCAGGGTGACTTTTCCCTAAAAATCCTTGTACCTTATGTAATTTGTACTGTGTGCTCAAATTCAAAATAATTTTAAATCCTTTTAGTCTGACTCAACTTTACCATTTCCTGAATCCTTAAACTCTTAACATAATCCGTCTTTTTCTGAAGCTAAATTAGGCTGATGACCAATCATCCCAAGAGCAGGAAACAAGTGTCAACAAATGCATTTTTTAAATAAGCCTAACCCTATGTACAAGTCAATCCAGACAGAGTACTATAAGAAAAAGACTTCTTGATATCGAGTGAAAGATTCAGAAATTTAAGTGCTTTAACTTAAGGACATAAATGGTCATAAAGATAACAGCTAAAAATACAGCTAAATATACTTAATATATTTACTATTTGCTAGGCAGTTTGGTTAGGTTTGGCATTACCCCATTTAGTCCTCACCCTATTCTGGGGCACTGATATTACCTTCTTTTCAAAACAAGAAAAGCAGGTTTTATACAGATGTGAAATACATGTAAAGTTCCCAAAGTAGCACTGCTAGTCAGTGGTAGGTGAAACTCTTAACCACTATGTACACATATACATACTATAAATAACCCAAAATACATTCATTAGGTAGAGGATCTTACCTAATAAGAAACCTTAGCCTTAATGACAGATATAGAAGTAATTCCTAAATTTTCAGTTTTAAGTTTTAGTCTTAACTGTCAGACAGTCTTTAGCTACAGCTATATCAAACTATATATAATACAGGTCTCAATCCCTAAACAAGTAAAAGATACGTAGTCTGAGCTACCATTGCAATCACAATCTGGTTTCCAATAACTGGGTTCCATCCCCAGACCATTTTCCTCTCAGCAAATTAAGTACTCAGAGGTACTAATTTAACAGACTAAGGTCAAAACATTTTTATTCACTTTTCACCATCTCCACATTGTGCCTACAAAAGGAACTCATTTTAATCGGAGAGAGACTAAAGAATAATTCACGTGAAAAATCTGAAATTACCAGTCAAGTTAAAGGAAAAAAATTAAGGCACCTAATTTAAAGTCCTTAAGACATCTTGATTATCAGGTGAATACATTTCTGAAGCAGTTTTCAACCTAGTGTTCCAAGTCGCATGCATGGTATTTTCCCCCCCAGCATATCATGGAATACAAAAGTTCAGGTTACATATATTGCCTTTGCCCTGCCCTAGTCAGAGCTTCAAACGTGCCCCATTCCCCAGACTGTGTTGTGTGCACCACAACCATTAGTTGTGAATATACCCATCCCCTCCCCCCACACCTGCCCCCACCCGATGACTGTTACTACTATATGTGCACGTAAGTGTTGATCAATTAATACCAATTTGATGGTGAGACACAAAAGGGATCTTTAATATACTTTTCTTACACACAACTAAAACAAGATCACAGTTGAAAAATTTTGTCATACCAAAAATACTGAAAGCTCTGTAGATATATACGTTAGTTTCCCCTAGTTTCCTTCTCAAATAAAGACACTAATTTATGGCAGGGCGCAGTGGCTCATGCCTGTAATCCTAGCACTCTGGGAGGCCAAGGCGCGTGGATCACTCAAGGTCAAGAGTTCGAAACCAGCCTGAACAAAAGCAAGACATCGTCTCTACTAAAAATAGAAAGAAATTAATTGGCTAACTCAAAATATATAGAAAAATAAATTAGCCAGGCATGGTGGCTCATGCCTGTAGTCCCAGCTACTCAGGAGGTTAAGGCAGTAGGATCACTTGAGCCCAGGAGTTTGAGGTTGCTATGAGTTAGGATGATGCCATGGAACTCTAGCTTGGGCAGAGTGAGACTCTGTCTCAAAAAAAGACACTAATTTATTTAAATGAACTATGATGGTCCTTCCTAATTTGGAAAATAAAAAGTCTAAAATTCTGTTCAACCATGTATTTCAAAGCCATGCCTTGAAACCTAAAGATAAAAAAATTTTTTTAAACCTGAAAGGCCAATTTACCTAGATTTCAATCCACAAGTTCAAAATTGGGAGAATTTTTAAAGGCAAGGGTTATAGTAAAGAAGTCAATAAAGATTTCTTTAATCAAGCAGTCCCTTCAGAAAGCTAACAGCAAATCCAAAACCAGTCCTGAATATAGCAAACAAACTAGAATCTCATGTAACTATTTAGGTCTAGGCTGATAAAACAGCTTCTAAATGATGTGACAACAAATTAACTCAGCTATAAATAATCCCTTAACAAAAAATTTCACCTAATCCCCAAGTAGTCAAACAGCAGTTCTAACACAAAAACTGCATATACTCAATTCCAAACAAAAAAAAGGTTAAGTTATCTCAAATGTTAATAATTATTTTACCCTGCAAGTAACAGACTACAAATGAGACAAGGTCCCTTCCTTCAAAGAGTTTATGTGATAAAGATGGGTGACAGAGAGTAAACAAGATAATTACAGACCGTGCCCTGAATGAAATAAATAGGATAATATAGAATAATAAGAGAAATCAAAGAATATCAGAAGGGGGTTGCCAACTTTACGTAGAATGTTAGAGAAAATGTTTCAGAGAAGGCAATGTGTGAGTTAAAACTTAACTGAACAAGGGAAGAACAGAGGAAGAGGGAACAAATTAAGGCCCTAATACAGGAAGGAAAATGCCTGGTGTGTTCAAGAGAAAGAAGCCAAAGGCCAACAGGACAGTAAGACAGTAAGCAAGATTGCAGAGAGAGGGTGGGGACCAAAAAACAGTGCAGCCTGTACAGTGTGCATGCTATTTTTAGGTCCAATGGAAAGACATTAGAGGGTTTTAAGCAGAAAAATGACACAATCTGATTATCATTTTTAAAGGAATACTCTGAGAATAATGAACCATACTACGAATGGCACAGGAATAAAGTTACAAGGCTCCAGCAGTAGTAGTTCAAGTGAAAAAGGAAAATGGGTTAGACAAGTCTAGTGGCAGACCCGGCGCGGTGGCTCACGCCTGTAATCCTAGCACTCTGGGAGGCTGAGGCGGGAGGATTGCTTGCAAAGTCAGGAGTTCGAAACCAGCCTGAGCAAGAGCGAGACCCCGTCTCTACTATAAATAGAAAGAAATTGGCCAACTAATATACATAGAAAAAATTAGCCGGGCATGGTGGCGCATGTCGGCGCATGTCTGTAGTCCCAGCTACTCAGGAGGCTGAGGCAGCAGGATTGCTTGAGCCCAGGAGTTTGAGGTTGCTGTGAGCTAGGATGATGTCACAGCACTCACACTCTAGCCTGGGCAACAAAGCAAGACTGTCTCAAAAAAAAAAAAAAAAAAATGTCTAGTGGCAGTGGAATAGAAAGAAATGAATATACTTGGGAGATTTTGGAAGCTGAGCAAAATAGATTTGCTAATGGATGAGAGGAAAGAAGAAATCCAAAGGTGATTTCTAAGTGTTTTAGCTTGAATAAATACGTAGCTGATAAAGTCATTTCTTCAGATAGTAAAGAAGAGGGCAGTTTTTCGGGGTTTGTTTGTTTTTCTGAGACAGAGCCTTGCTCTATTGCCCTTGGGTAGAGTGCAGTGGCATCATCTTAGCTGACTGCAACCTCAAACTCCTGGGCTCAAGTGATCTTCTTGCCTCAGCCTCCAGAGTAATTGGGTACCAGAGGCACACACCACCACGCCCATCTAATTTTTTTATTTTTTGTTAAGATGGGGGTCTTGCTCTTGGCTCAGGCTGGTCTCTAACTCCTGAGCTCAAGCAATCTGTCCTCAGCCTCCAAGAGCACTAGGATTACAGGCATGAGTCACTGCACCTGGCCAAGAGCACAGTTTTAAACGTTAAAATTAATAAGTGAAGTCAAGAAAGAGGTTAAGTCTTAAGTATAGAATACAGGGGAAAGATCTGGACAGGAGATTAAAACTTGAGATCATTTGCATAAAGATGTCATTTAAATACCATATCAAAGATTACACAAATATTACCCTAGAAGAGTAAAATGTGTTTTAACAAGTCTGTTATAAAATACAACCTAACTATACACCTTGGTTTGTGCTTCTGTCCCTTCAATTTATATTTATCAATGTACCCCAATTCATAATCTTGCCCTCCTAGTTGATCATATGGTCCTCCACCACTACCACCTATGGGACCAGCCATAACGATACTACTAATAATGTATCATTTTACAATTTCAAAGCATTTAGCATTCATTATTTCACTTGATTCTAATGATAACTTTCTAAGGCATTCTTTTACAGAGCAAGAATTAATGTATGAACACTGCACTGGCCAGGCATGGTGGCTAATACCTACAACCCCAGAGATTTGGGAAGGCTGACGCAGGAAGACTGCTTGAGGCCAGGAGTTGGAAACCAGCCTGGGCAACAAGAAACCCCATCTATAAAAAAAATGTTTTAATTTAGCCAGGTGTGATGGCACATACGTGTAGTCCTAGCTACTCAGGAGGCTAACGCAGGAGGATCTCAAGTCCAAGAGTTTCAGGTTGCAGCGACCTATGATCATGCCACAGCACTCCAACCTAGGCAACAAGAAGAGACCTCCATCTCTTTAAAAAAAAAAAAAAAAATTGGCTTGGCTACCTTGGTCAACATCAAATAGCTATTATTTAATAGACAGGATGAAAACAATTCAAATTCAAGGACTCATTTTACTTGTATTCACACAACTTCAGAACAGACAAGCTACATGAACTGAGGAATCTTACATTTTTGCCTTACCCAACACCAATGATAGCACAGGCACTCAAACATTTGCTGAGTCAAGAAACATCTTCACAGTGGCGCGTGGTGGCTCATGGTGGCTCACACCTGTAATCCTAGCATTCTGGGAGGCTGAGGCCGGAGGATCGCTCAAAGTCAGGAGTTCAAGACCAGCCTGAGTAAAAACGAGATCCCGTCTATACTAAAAAATAGAAATTAGCCGGACAACTAAAAATATATACAGAAAAAAATTAGCTGTGCATGGTGGCACATGCCACCAAGTCCCAGCTACTTGGGAGGCTCAAGGATTGCTTGAGCCCAGGAGTTTGAGGTTGCTGTGAACTAGGCTGATGCCTCAGCACTCAGCAACAGAGTGAGACTCTGTCTCAAAAAAAAAGTAACAACTTCACTAGCACTAAAGAGATATAAGAATTCCAGATCCACTGTTAATACATCACAGTAAATAAGTTGATGCTATTATATTGTATCTTATTTCCAGTGTAGAAATGTTGTCATTTATTTTCCAAGTATGCTCAAGTATAAATTAGATAATACCTAACATTTCAAGCCACTCAAAAGATTGCTTTATGAACTCAAGATGGCATTAATGTCTAGAGAACACTGGCCAAATAAATAAATAAATAAAGGCATTATTTTACAACAGGTCTTAATTCACATGCCCACAGAAACAATTTCCCTGTTACTCCAAATTTCCTATAAAATATTTTACAAAATGTAATACATCAGGTGTTACAGCCGAAAGAAAAAAATAAAAATCAGTTGTTATTTGTATTTATGACCAATATTTCATGAAACTGACATTAATACATATATGTAAACCTACTCAATTGATTTTCAACATAAGTATTTCAAGGTGATTCAATGGGAAATGAAGCCTTTTCAACAAGTGAAGCAACTTGCACAACAGAACATTTATATGCAAAAAAAAAAAAAAAACCACCCTGAACTACATACCCTTTCATCGCATCACAGCAAAAAAGTAATTTAAAATGGACTATGTTCCTGCTTTCTCGAATGGCTAAAGAAATAAAAAAAAATAAATAAAAATAAAATGGACTATGGATCTAAATTATAGTAAATTATTAGGTCATGCCTCTAATTCTAAGCACTCTGGAAGGCAGAATCGGGAGGATCCTTTGAGGTCAGGAGTTCAAGACCAACCTGAGCAAGAGACCCTGTCTCTACTAAAAATAGAAAAAATTAGCCAGGTGTGGTGGCACTCGCCTGTAGTCCCAGCTACTCGGGAGGCTGAGGCAGGAGTACTGCGTGAACCCAGGAGTTTGAGGTTGCCATGAGCTTGGCTGATGCCCCGGCACTCTAACCCAAGTGACAGAGCAAGACTGTCTCAAAACAAAACAAACAGGCTGGGGGCGGTGGCTCACGCCTGTAATCCTAGCACTCTGGGAGGCCAAGGCGGGCGGATTGCTCGAGGTCAGGAGTTCGAAACCACCCCTGAGCAAGAGTGAGACCCCGTCTCTACTATAAATAGAAAGAAATTAATTGGTCAACTAATATATATAGAAAAAAATTAGCCGGGCATGGTGGCGCATGCCTGTAGTCCCAGCTACTCGGGAGACTGAGGCAGGAGGATTGCTTGAGCCCAGGAGTTTGAGGTTGCTGTGAGCTAGGCTGATGCCACGGCACTCACTCTAGCCTGGGCAACAAAGTGAGACTCTGTCTCAAAAAAAAAAAACCAGACAGAAAATTTGCAAAACATATATCTGATACACCCCTATCTAAAATACATAAAGAATTCTTACAACTCATTAAAGAAACCCAATTTTTTTAAACGTGCAAAATATGTGAACAAACACTTTGCCAAAACATATGAAAAGATCCTCACTATCATTATTAGGAAAATGCAAATTAAAAAGCAGATGTTGGGCCGGGCGCGGTGGCTCATGCCTGTAATCCTAGCACTCTGGGAGGCCGAGGCGGGCGGATTGCTCGAGGTCAGGAGTTCAAAACCAGCCTGAGCAAGACCCCGTCTCTACCAAAATATAGAAAGAAATTAATTGACTAACTAAAAATATATATACAAAAAAAATTAGCCGGTCATGGTGGCGCATGCCTGTAGTCCCAGCTACTAGGGAGGCTGAGGCAGTAGGATCGCTGAGCCCAGGAGATTGAGGTTGCTGTGAGCCAGGCTGATGCCACGGCACTCACTCTAGCCTGGGCAAGAAAGTGAGACTCTGTCTCAAAAAAAAAAAAAAAAAAAAAAGCAGATGTTGGCCAGGTGTGGTGGCTCAGGCCTGTAATCCTAGCACTCTGGGAGGCCAAGGTGGGAGGATCGCTCAAGGTCAGGAGTTGGAGACCAGCCTGAGCAAGAGTGAGACCACCCCCCCCCCACTAAAAATACAAAGAAATTGGCCAACTAAAAATAAATAGAAAAAATTAACCGGGCATGGTGGCATATGCCTGTAGTCCCAACTACTCGGGAGGCTGAGGCAGGAGGATCGCCTGAGTCCAGGAGTTTGAGGTTGTTATGAGCTAGACTGACGCCACAGCACTCTAGCCCGGGTAACAGAGACTCTGTCTCAAAAAAAAAAAAAGCACAATGTTAATTCAAACTATACAGAATGGTTAAAATTAAAATGACTGACAACACCAAGGGCTAACAAGAATAACTAACATCTCTCTGGAAGGCTTGTGTGACTAAAAAAAAAAATAAAAAAAAAAAAGAATAACATAACTAGCATTGCTGGTAAGAATGCAAAATGTTTCAGCATTTTGAAAAACAGTCTGACAGGTTTTTTTAGTAGAATTAAATACAATTCATGTGACTCTGCAATCCTACTGCTAGGTTATTTTCACAAGAGAAATGAAAACATAAGTCCACACCAAGTCCTATGCACAAATGTTCCTATCAACTTTATTCATAATAGCCAAAAACTAGAAACTAAATGTCTACAAACCAGAGAATGGATAAACAAATTGTGGTATAACTACACAACAGAATACAACTGTAACACATGCAACAACACACATGAAAGCAGCCAGAAAAGAGGCTATATACACACTATATGACTCCTTTTACTTGTAGTTCTAAGAAAGCAGATGTTGGCCGGGTGTGGTGGCTCAAGCCTGTAATCCTAGCACTCTGGGAGGCCAAGGTGGGAGGATCGCTGAAGGTCAGGAGTTGGAGACCAGCCTGAGCAAGAGTGAGACCACCCCCCCCCCACTAAAAATACAAAGAAATTAATTGGCCAACTAAAAATAAATAGAAAAATTTATTTTTCTATTTATTTTTCACAATCCTAAGGGACTTCAATACTAAAACAGCTTGGTGCTTTCCAGGGACTGGCGGTGAAGGGAGGAAAAACCAAGGTAACTTTCTGAGGTAATAAAAATGTTCTATATTCTGACTGTGGTGGAGTTATACAACTGTATACATTTTAGCAGTGAATTTTATTGTATGTAACTTACACCTCAATAAACCTAATTTATTTTTTCCCTCATCTACTTTGACAAAATAAACCTAATTTAAAAATAGATTCACATCCCCATTAAAAAATATTAGCAGGCAGATATCTGTTTAAAAAGATCAACTCTTGAAATGTTAATTTTTAGTGTAGACTTAGAATAATGTTCTTCTGCATTATTTTGACCCTAAATTTACCTTCTCTAGTTAGTCTGAGGATTTATACATTAATCCTACAATATTTCCTCTATATCAAGGACCAAGTCCATTAATCTAAATTGGATGTTGACTTTTATCTTCAATTTATGGTAGAGGAAAACTGACAATCACTTGTCTTCTTTTAATCAATGTCTAGAAATATCATGTCACAACACCATAGGATAGCTTTGATAATGTTTACTAATTGCAAATTCAACTACACTGGCAGTGAACACCAGGAAAATGAAGGAAACATAATCTAATCACTCTACTCATCAGTCTGTGGCATTTTAAAAGGACAAAGTACTCTAGAACACTAACTTGTTTCTTTTGAGGAAGAGCAAATGACCTGTAAGGAGTATTTTGGAAATTTGCAGAGGACTGTGTGTCTAAGGAGTATTTTGGAAATTTGCAGGGGAGTGTATTCTAAGAATGGTCACACCTGTGGTACTCCATATTGAAATACATTATTGTAAGGGTCTTTCCTATTATTTACCTTTTTCTTTTTTCTTTTTCTTTTTTTTGAGACAGAGTCTCACTTGTTGCCCAGGCTATAGTGAGTGCCGTGGTGTCAGCCTAGCTCACAGCAACCTCAAACTCCTGGACTCAAGTAGTCCTTCTGCCTCAGCCTCTCATGTAGCTGGGACTACAGGCATGCGCCACCATGCCCGGCTAATTTTTTTTATATACATATATATTAGTTGACCAATTAATTTCTTTCTATTTGTAGTAGAGAAGGGGTCTCGTTCTTGCTCAGGCTGGTTTCAAACTCCTGACCTCGAGCAATCCGCCCGCTTCGGCCTCCCAGAGTGCTAGGATTACAGGCGTGAGCCACCACGCCCGGCCTATTCTTTTTTGAAGCAGGACTAAGCAAGCAAATTATTTACCTTTTTGATTACAACTGTGTATTATTTTGATCTTATTATACACATAAGGTATTTTATTACAGGACAGCAAAGGGGACGTTGAAAAGGACATGTCCTGGGAGGCCAAGGCGGGTGGATCGCTCAAGTTCAGGAGTTCGAAACCAGCCTGAGCAAAAGCAAGACCCCATCTCTACTAAAAATGGAAAAGAAATTAATTGGCCAACTAAAAATATATAGGAAAAATTAGCTGGGCATAATGGTGCATGCCTGTAGTCCCAGCTACTTGGAAGGCTGAGGCAGAAGGATCGCTTGAGCCCAGAAGTTTGAGGTTGCTGTGAGCTAGGCTGACGCCATGGCACTCTAGCCCTGCAACAGAGACTCTGTCTCAAAAAAAAAAGTCATAAACGGTATATGGATCTGACTGGATTCTATATCGCTGCTCTAGTGCTCGGCAGCCAGTATAGCCACGTAAGTTTAAATGTTAAGTAACTAAAATAAAATTTAAAACTCAGTTCCTCCTCTTCACTAGCCACACTTCAAATCCTCAATAAGGGTATGTGGCTAGTGACTACCATAATAAACAGCACAAAGAAAAATGTTTCCACCATTTTATAAAGTTCCATTGGACAGCAGTGATCTAGAGTAAGAGCTACTACTTAGAACACTAAAGAAGGTAACTGTACCAAAAGGTTACAATTAACAGAATGCAAATTCTGGCTCTGCCACCTACTGAAGACTCTGGATAAATTATTTGCTCAGACTCAGTTTCTTAAATCATTACATAGAAATTGCACTTACTACAGATAGTAATTGAGAAAAGCACTTTCCAAACTAAAATACTATATAATCATTAGTAATGAAGTGATCCAGAGGAAAATATCCCTAAATGAAAACAAACCATATGAGAACTGTAAGTCACAACCGTATCGCATTAAGAAAAATAAAACACAGTTGCTGGCTAAGAAAATATATTCTTAATTTCTGAAACAGTACACATTTTGCTTTTTCCATATTATCACCTTAAAAACTGTTAACTGGGCCAGGCGCGGTGGCTCACACCTGTAATCCTAGCACTCTGGGAGGCTGAGGCGGGAGGATTGCTCGAAGTCAAGAGTTCGAAACCGGCATGAGCAAGAGCAAGATCTGTCTCCACTATAAATAGAAAGAAATTAATTGGCCAACTAATATACATAGAAAAAATTAGCCGGGCATGGTGGCACATGCCTGTAGTCCCAGCTACTCGGGAGGCTGAAGCAGGAGGACTGCTTGAGACCAGGAGTTTGAGGTTGCCGTGAGCTAGGCTGACGCCAGGGCACTCACTCTAGCCTGGGCAACAAAGCGAGACTCTGTCTCAAAAAAAAAACAAAAAAAAACCTGTTAACTGTTGCCATAATAGCTGGATATGTAAACTCTGGATACAGAAAGCATGGGTTCAAAAATACCCCTTACTGGTTGTGTGACCTTGGCAAGCTGCTTAAAATCTCCATGCCTTCATTTTCTCAACTGTAAAATGATAATAAGACCTTCCCACAGAGTGTATGAGGATTAAATGAGTTAATATACTTAAAGGGCTTAGAACACTGCCTGAAACATGCTAAGTATTGATAACTAATTATTAAAACTCATTCATCATAACTGTTAATATCCAAAACACACAAAAACCCCTAAAACTCAACAAACAAAAAACAACTAAATTTAAAAACAGGCAAAGGAATGTCAGGCACAATGGCATGCGGGCGTAATCCCAACTACTTGGGAGGCTGAGGCAGGAGGACTGCTTGAGCCCAGGAGTTCAAGGCCAGCATGGGCAATATAGCCAAGATCCCACCTCTTTATTTTTAAAATGGGGGCAAGGGCAAAGGACGTGAATAAACATTTTTCCAAAGAAGATATACAAATGGCCATAAGTACATGAAAAGATGCTCAACATCCCTATCATTCATTAGAGACATGCAAACCACAATGAGATACCACTTCACACCCATGAGGCTACAACCTAAAAAACAGAAAACAAACAGAAAAAATGTAGAAAACTTAGAAATTTTGTGCACTGCCGGTAGGAAGGTAAAATGGTGCAGTCACCATGGAAAAGAGTATTATGGTTCCTCAAAAAATAAAAAGTGTTACCATATGATTCAGTAATTCCATTGCTGTGTACATAGCCAAAAGAAATGAAAACAAGGACTCGAACAGGTACGTGTAAACCTATTTTCAGAGCAGTATTCAGGATACCCAAAAGATAGAAGCAACTCAAGTGTGTATCGACAAGTGAAGAAACAAAACATGGTATATACAGTAGGCCTTGTGTATCTATGGGTTCCTCACTCATGAATTCAAACAACCATGGACCAAAAATATTTTAAAAAGCAAACTGGGTATATAATGAACATGTACATGCTTTTTATTCTTGTCATCATTCCCTAAACAATATAATACAATAACTATTTATATAGCATTTATAATGTATTAGGTATCATAAATAATCTAGAGATGACTTTAAGGGAGGATGTACAGTTATACACAAATACTATGCCATTTTATGTCACTGACATGAGCATCCATGAATTTTGGTATCTGAGGGAGGTGGTGGAACCAATCCCCCGCAGACACCAAGGGACAACTGTACATACAATGAAATATTATCCCGCCTTAAAATTGAAAGAAATTCTGACACAGCTACAACATAGAGGAACTGTGAAGACATGGTAAGTGAAATACACTAGTCACAAAATACTGTTATGATTCCACTTATTTGAGGGGCCCAAAATAGTCAAATTCACAGAGACAGAGTAGAATGGTGGTTGTCCAGGAGCTAGGGAGAGGAGAAAACATTATTATTTAATTGGTATGGAGTTTCAGTTTAGAAAGCTGAAAAGTTCTTGAGATGGATGACGCTGTTCGCACAACAATGTGAAAATACTTAACAACACTGAGCTATTATATTACACACTTTAAAATGGCTAAAACGGTATATATCTTATGGTCATTTTACCACAATTTTTTAAAAATTCACTTACTACACGGGGAGATTATTGTAAAGCAAAACAAAAAAACCCTACCTCTATATTTCATACAGTGGCAAAAAGGTAGAAAGGTTTAAATATCCAAAATCCATAAATTTGGAATATACTTTCTTCCCTAAACGTATAACCCAATCTCTCCTATCTGTCAGATGAAAACTTGTTTATGTGGACAACTACTAGCTGTGAAGTAGTTCTTCTATGGTGGTTTTTTTAACGTCCACAAATTCTTTGAGAAAAGGTAGAGCCTAATTCCCTCCACCCTGTCTGTGAGCTAAACTTAGTTACATGTTTCTAGCATACAGAATATAACAGAACTGACTGATAAGACGAAATCATATGCATCTTTCTTCGTAAATCACTTGCTCTGAGAGATGCCAACTGCCATACTGAAAAGACATTCAAGTAGCTCGAAAGAGGGTGAGAAACTGAATCCTCCATCCAACAGTCAACATCAACCTGCCACCCCCACGATGTGCCATTCTGGAAGATCCCCCAACTCCAGTCAATTCTTCAAAAGATTGTAGCCCTGGCCAGGCGTGGTGGCTCACACCTGTAATCCTAGCACTCTGGGAGACCAAGGCAGGTGGATTGCTCAAGGTCAGGAGTTCGAAACCAGCCTGAGCAAGAGCGAGACCCCCGTCTCTACTATAAAAATAGAAAGAAATTAACTGGCTAACTTATAGAGAAAAAATTAGCCGGGCATGGTGGCACATGCCTGTAGTCCCAGCTACTTAGGAGGCTGAGGCAGTAGGATTGCTTGAGCCCAGGAGTTTGAGGTTGCTGTGAGCTAGGCTGATGCCAAGGCACTCACTCTAGCCTGGGCAACAAAGCAAGTCTCTGCCTCAAAAAAAAAAAAAAAAAAAAAAAAAAAGACTATAGCCCTAAGCCCTAACCAACATCTTGACTAAGATTTTATGAAAGACCTGAGGGGAGCCAGAACCATCAGCTAAACTGCTCCCAAATTCTTGACCCACAGAAACCATATGAAATAATATTTGTCTTGAAAAACATATTTTTAAAAATTACATCTGATCTGGGGGATGGTCATGCTGGAGACTCAGACTTGGGGGGGGATGGAGGGAAAGAGCATTTATTGAAACCTTAAAATCTGTACCCCCATAATATGCCGAAATAAAAAAAAAGAAAAAAGAAAATTCTGGCTCTCTACTGAGAAAAAAAAAAATTACATCTGGCCAGGCAAAGCGTCTCCCATGTGTAATGATAGCACTCAGGGAGGCCCAGGCAGGAGAACTGCTTGAGGCCAGGAGTTCTAGACCAGCTCATTAAGAGCAAGACCTCATTTCTACTAATACAAAGAAATAGAAAAATTAGCCAGACATGGTAGCACACACCTGTAGTCCCAGCTACTTGGGAGGCTGAGGCAAGAGAATCATTTGAGCCCAGGAGTTTGAGATTCCAGTGAGTTATGAGGACATCACTGTACTCTAGCCTGGGAGACAGAGGGAGATTCTGTCTCAAAAAGAAAAAATTAAAAAAAAAAAAAAAAAAAGCCAGGTGCAGTGGCTCACACGTGTAATCCTAGCAGCTGGGAGGCTGAGGCGGGAAGCAAGATCAGCCTGAGCAAGAGCAAGACCCCATCTCTACTAAAAATAGAAAAAATTAGCCAGGCAAGGTGGCATGTGCCTGTAGCCTGTAGTCCCAGCTACTCGGGAGGCTGAGGCAGAGGATCACTTGAGCCCAGCAGTCTGAGGTTGCTGTGAGCTAGGCTGATGCCACAGCACTCTACTCAGGACAACAGAGTGAGACTCTGTCAAAAAAATAGAAAAAGAAAAAACAAAAAAAGAAAGAAATACATTCATTGAACAGCAAACTATTTCTTCCATTAGTATGCATATGTAAGGATAAACTAACTTTTTAGTTTAAGAATTTTTAAAAATTTGCAATTCTCAGTTTCAAAGAAAGCATATATTTGAGCACTTTAAAAAATTATTCTCGGTGGCACCGATGACTCACGCCTGTAATCCTAGCACTCTGGGAGGCTGAGGCAGGAGAATAGCTCAAGGTCAGGAGTTGGAAACCAGCCTGAGCAAGGGTGAGACCCTGTCTCTAATAAAAACAGAAAGAAATTAATTGACCAACTAAAAATATAGGAAAAATTAGCCGGTCATGGTGGCGCATGCCTGTAGTCCCAGCTACTCAGTAGGATGAGGCAGAAGGATCACGTGAGCCCAGGAGTTTGAAGTTGCCATGAGCTAGGCTGACGCCATGGCACTCTAGTCCAGGCAACAGAGTGAGGCTGTCTCAAAAACAAACAAACAGGCCGGGCGCGGTGGCTCACGCCTGTAATCCTAGCTCTCTGGGAGGCCGAGGCGGGCGGATTGCTCGAGGTCAGGAGTTCGAAACCATCCTGAGCAAGAGCGAGACCCCGTCTCCACTATAAATAGAAAGAAATTAATTGGCCAACTAATATATATACAAAAAATTAGCCGGGCATGGTGGCGAATGCCTGTAGTCCCAGCTACTTGGGAGGCTGAGGCAGGAGGATTGCTTGAGCCAGGAGTTTGAGGTTGCTGTGAGCTAGGCTGATGCCATGGCACTCACTCTAGCCTGGGCAACAAAGCAAGACTCTGTCTCAAAAAAAAAAAAAAAAAAAACCCACAAAAAAAAAAACCAAACAAAAAAAAAAAAACTTATTCTTAAAAGGCAGGTGAGGTTTCCAGACCTGTAGTCTCAGCTGCTTGGGAGGCTGAGACAGGAGGATCACTTGAGTACAGGAGTTTTGGGCTGTAGTGTGCTATGCCAATCGGGTGTCTGCACTAAGCACTAAGTTCGGCATCCATGTGGTGGTGGTGATGTTCTGGAAGCAGGGGACCACAAGGTTGCCTAAGGAGGAGTGAACAGGCCCAGCTGGGAATGGAGCAGGTGGTCAAAACTCCTGTGCTGATCAGTAGTGGGATCATGCCTGTGAATAGCCACTGCACTCCAACCAGGGCAACACAACAAGACCCTGTTCTCCTTAAAACATTTTTAAGTTTGTTTAAAATTTTACTAAATAAAAAAAACTTATTCTTGCAAAAAATGGAAAAAGTTTTAAATATGGTTTTAAAAATATAAAACTGATTTAAAGGGCAGAAAACGTAAGACCAAAAACATTGCATCCACCAAGCTGAACGAAAAAAATGACTCAAGAACAAGAAACTGAGTGGGATATTTGTATAAAAACGATGCAGAAACTAGCAATTATTTGAAAAGATACAGAGCAAAAGCCTGTAACTATTCGGATGGGCGGGACAGCTGACAAATAGGGGGAAAACAATCAGGTAAAATTGAAAAAATGAGACACAACCACAAAAAGTTTGTCAGTAATTCTATTTTGTTTCTTATCAGGATCCTGCTAAAAGTGATGAACCTACTCCCCAGAAAAACACATGTAAGTGCCTACAAAATTACCAATTTCAGAGAATTCTCAGAAACCAGTCTTCCATTCTCATCCATGTCCCCAAAAAGAATTCATTGTTAGAACTCCTAACATATAAAACGTATAAAGAAAAAAAAGGGCACGAATACATCTCCTTCCAACCTCCTTTTTCTAAATATGCCAAATATGCCATCCTAAGGTCTGTTAAAGTAACAAAATCAAGGGTTATATTTTAGGTAGGTTTCTCTAGCCACAGAAGTCTTTGGGAAGGTGAGAATGCCACGTAAGGCAAAGAAATGAGTTAAGTTGCTTCCTTAGTCAATGACCAAGCTAACAGAGTAAACTAAACTAGAAAGAAATGTGAAGGCATAGCTGTGTATCACAAGGGAGATGTCTTCAGGCTAGTGTGAATGAGATGCAGATAACAGCAACAGGAGACAGAAAAAACTGAGAGACTATGACAAATATTGGTCTGACAAATAAAAATGTATTAAGCAGAATCTTAAAATATTAGGATTAAAGTAAAATTTTACACCTGTATTACACTTCACGATTAATAAAATGCCTCCATATACATTATTTCCATCCGTTTAATGAAGAACCTAAGGCCAAAAGAGGTGAATATACAAAGTCACACAGGCCTTTTTCTAGAGATTGTATATAAGACCTAAACCAAAACTCCTTTTGAACTCTCAAGCCATTACTCTTTTCTACATGGCTATTCTTACCTGGATCTAAACTGTTACCTAAACATTTTTATCAAAAATGAAACATAAAAGTTGCTTGGGTCAAAGAAGGTTAAAAATCTGGCCTGGGTTTACAATCTATCCTCCCTTGCTTATTTTACTTTTAGGCTAGAAGTTCCCATCATTAACCCTTTTTCTATAACTCTCCCAATTGTATTTTTTTCTTTTTTTTGCTCACTCCTGTTCTTCCACCATTACTCTTCCTTTCCTCAATTTTAACATATCACCAGCTTTAAGCACAAAAACCCAAGTAGTAATTTTAATTTAAAAATAGACAAAAAGTAAAACAAAGTTAATATGCATTTAACCCCATACCTGCGGAAGGAAGCTATGGGTGTATGAGATCCAAATATAACCTAAAATCACACTTATAACCTAAAATCACACTTTAATTTTTAGTTAACCAAAGTTATCTCCCAAATAGCAAAACTAATAGCAACTTCTATCTCTTAGCCCAAACTCCATTAGTAGTTTGCAATCAACATCAACCAAAGAGAAGCAGCATATAGAAAGAAAAACAAAAATATCAAGGATAATGTTCAAAAGAATGACTTAGTAAAGTTAAATCCACAAGAAGGCAGTGTAAGTATGGCACAGTGATTAACGGTGTGGATTCTTAAGTCAGAATGCTTGAACATTTGGTCAAAATTACACTTCTTACCAAGTAACTTCCTCCCAGTGCCAGCCTCCCAAAATCTTAATTTTCTCACCTACACCACTGAGACTGTAATAGTACTTTACTCACAGGATTATCATTAAGAATTAAGATAGATCAGATAAAGCATGAGTTTGCATGTGTTTACACAGCAAAACACATGACACCATCATCATCTGTAAACGTTAGCCTTTAGATTATTATTTTTAAACCTATGGTTTAAACTCAGGGAAAAAAGAAAAAAAACAGGAATGGGAAGATAGGAGAAAAAGAGGTATACTTCTGAGGAAAAGAAGCAGTCCAGCAACTGCTCCAATTACTAATTAGTGGAACTATTTCAATCCCCAGAAAATAAAATACTGAAAATATTCATCAAAATGTTCAGGTAAATCTGTCCTTGAACAAATGCTGAGAGCAAAGCTCACAAATGACTATTCAAGGATTAAAGTCAGTTGTTAAAAACACTAGTCTCAGGAGTAAACTTTATCCTGATACTCTTGCTTAGGGTAATATCAATAGGGGCACTTTAAAAGGAAAACAATCACTAATAATAAATGTTATATATGGTCCTTTACTATGAATAAAGGCTATCTAATTCCAGTTCAACTTCGTAATCACATTAATATATAATCTCAGACAAGTAACTTGAAAATTCATTAAATTGAGGAATGCATAAAATACAGGCTTTCTCAAATGAAGGGGAGCAGAACATTTTCACCAATTTGAAAAATCAAGCTGGAAACACAATTAGAATGACTACACTTAGATCTAACAGAGAAAACACATATAACCTAGTGTATCCTAACAGAATTACTGAACTCTCTAACCTCAATTTTAAAGCAGAAAATAAATTCTGTATCTGAAGACCTACATTCTTTTAGACGCTATGACTTCTTTTGCTCTGTGTGAGCAAACAAGGTTCAACAGTTTAGCAAAAAAAAAACTATTTCAAAATAAATGAGCAGGCTGGCATGATGGCTCAGGCCTGTAATCCTAGCACTCTGGGAGGCCGAGGTGGGTGGATGGCTCAAGGTCAAGAGATGGAAACCAGCCTGAGCAAGAGACCCCTGTCTCTACTAAAAATACAAATAAATTAATTGGCCAACTAAAATTATACAGAAAAATTTAGCCAGGCATGTTGGTGCATGCCTGTAGTCCCAGCTACTCAGGAGGCTGAGGCAGAAGGATTGCTTGAGGCCAGGAGTCTGAGGTTGTTGTGAGTTAGCCTGGACAACAAAGTGAGACTCTGTCTCAAAAAAAATAAAAATAAATAAATGAGCAACTGACATGTTATTAGGCCATCTTGGTAAGGTGTCCAAAAAGTACAATATTTTATCTCAGAAAGATAGCTGAATTTAATAAATTCAAATTAATTCTAGTTACATTGATTAATATTAATTGCTTAAAAATAAATTTTAGTGTATTTTAGATTTTTATACCATTTATTGTGATATAAATGACAAACTTTTACGTATGTAAAATGTACATTTTGATAAGTTTTGACACTTGTGACTCTATCAACAGAATCAGGATAAATTACCTTTCATTCCCTAATCTCATGATCCTTGGTAATTCCTATTTTCCACCCTTCCCCATATTAGTGTATCTCTTTAAAAAACACTACTGCTGTGACAATTGCACTCTGTTCAAAAAAAAATAAAAAAAAATAAATAAAAAATAAAAATAAAAAATAAAAAACACTACTGAATGCCTATGATTCACTGAAAAATTAAATGTAGAAACTAATGGTAACTAAAAACACCATTCAATCCTGAAAAATACAAATACTAATATAAATACTAAAATAATACTAAAATACTAAATACAAATACTAAATATAAATACTAAAATAATTCTCCTATTTGTCAAAAGGAATTTCTATTATAGCAACTAAATATTCACAACCTCAAAAAAAAAAAAAAAGCTTTGTTTATAAACTTAAGCCAGCATAACCTTCCTGGGGAAAAAAAAAATATGTACTCATGGTTTCTTAAAAGTTCTTAATTAAGCTTGCTCAGTTCCTCTGTTTCTGTTCCTGGTAATGACTTTTCTTTTTGGCAAGTAAAATCTTAAGAAATAATTTGAAATACAAGACCACTTCAAATTGTTTCAGAAAGTTAATTTCTGTAATGGATTAAAATGTTAGGAACAGTTATATCTCAAGACAAGCTATTTCATGAAATAATCAGATTAAAAAACCAAGACCTGTATTATAGTTTTAAACAACTCTGAACACTAAACTTCATTTGGAATGCAGTTTAAACCCACATTTAGACTGTAATAAACAGGCTATCAAGACATATGAGGTATTTGTTGGGTTTTTTCCTACATTTCTACCACACCATGGATCCATAAAGCCTAAAGTGAACACTGGTTATATGAATTTAGTTTTTTACTTTAAAAATACAAAAGCTTTTAATTTAGCACCGTGTGAATCTGAAATATTCTTATGGCTTAAGTCGTTTTTTCTGCATTTCTATTTACTCAGACAATGGCTAATAGTTGTTTTCATACCGTCCAGGAAACTGAAGCCAGGCAATATTACTGCAAGAAACTGAAAGGCTTCCAAGAATAACATGGGATAAACTTAACTCTCATTACAGTTTACAAATGAACATTTGATTTGCTCACCATAATAGTACTTACAAATTCCAACAGGACTGCACAGGAAGGTGTTGATTTCTTCTCTGTAATCTTTATGTTTTCCAGTTTGTTTTTTTATTTTGTATCCTCTGAAATAATATCCAAGTTTTTTGAAGATACTTAACGTATGACTATTTGACATAGAGTTACTTCAAGTCAGCTACCCATACTTCTGTTTTAAAGTTTTCATATGGCTATCTCCAGAATTAGCCAAGTTCCTTGGATTTAAGATGAAAGTCTTCTGTATTATTCCATGTACTTGCCACTGTTGTACTTATCCACTCCAGATGAAATATCCAATTTATGAGCCAAAAAGCAAAAACAAAAAGAAAATTTCACATCTGAAGAGCATTCCTAAATATCAGGATATACAGAGACACACATAGCTATCTCAATACTACCATGCTGCTGGTAAACAGCAACATCTTAAATTTCCATGTAAATAAAAGATAAAAGGAAAAAAACTCTGTATTCTTTCAATGTATTCATTTAGAAAAGCTGTCCCATTGTGACATGAAAAGGACTGAGGTCAAAAATTCCTAAAACTTCTAATAAAGGTAAAAATAAACTGCCATGAAACTTCAGCAATAGTTAAACAGTCATTGAAACTGGTGAAACTACTCAGTAAACAAATCAAACATATCTTACAGTTTTGGCTGAAGAACACCAACAACAGGGGAAGGTGGGGAGGGGAGGCAAAAATACCACCAGCTGAAATACTTTTAACCAGTTATATAATCCGCTTGAACCAAAACACTGAAGAAACGCCTGGGTCTCTTTTTAAGTAGCTTGTTGAATTGTTCACTACTATCAATTCACTTCAGAGACGATTCTTGCCAATTTTAATAAACTTCTGGGGCAAAATTATCCAAAAACATTGTAATTCCAAAATGGCCACTTGAAATATCCGGGGCCTTTTACACAAACCTAGAAGATGATCTTCATATCTGAGTAATTCAATCACCTGTAAAAGTTATATAAAAAAAAATTACACACTGCGTTTTAATTTTGAACTAAAAATCAATCACCACCTCAAAGAGACGACCTCTGGAGAGAAAGTCACATCAGTATAATCCTACAAGAGACTAGAAAAGGGTTTTGACCAAGCAAGCACCTAATAAGTACACTTAAATGAAAAGGACTTCGGAGTAGAGGGAGGGAAAAACGGTGGATGATGAACGGTGGAGGTGAACTACTGATTTGAACTGGGAACGGGGTGCAATGTAACATTGGGGGATTATATAAGCGCACCTTCTTATACTACTTGAATAAATACTAAAACTATGAAATTGGCACACAGTCTTACAAAAGACCTTCTCTAATTCTATTCAACGTACCAAAGGAAAACGAACAGACAGGTGTGCTGCCATCGGAGCATTAGTAAACGAAACTTAGAGAATGAAGAGTATAAAGAAAAAGACGCTCCCTCCAAATTAGAATGTCTAAAAGAGGTATATTTCCCCACTAAGGCTAGAAAGGTGGATGAGATGTGGGGCAAGAACGTTTCTTAAATTCGCCTGAGGAGACTTTGCCGCTTCCGAGGGCAGCAAGGGGGGTATAAGGTGTAGGTCCCATTTCCTCGAATTAAGAAAACAGGTTTCTCCCAAAACTGAGGGGGTGGAAAGTACCGGGCCCTTGCCGTAAACCACAGAAAGAATGGTTGTCTCCCAAAAGGAAAAAAAGGTCCCCTCAGACTCCATAGGACTCAGAGGGACAAGGCAGCGCTCGCCTCAGTCCCCGGCAAGAGCCACCGTCCTGGAAGAGGCGGGGAGAGCTGGGGCGCTGCTGAAGAAACAGCCGAAGGCCACAACTCGGCCTCAACTCCCTCAGCCCTCTGAGAGGGGTGGTGATGCAAAAGGAGGCGGGCGTGTGCAAGAGGCCCGAGGAAGGAAGACCGAGCACGGAGGGCGTCGGACTCGCTCCCGGCCTCCGCCAAACACCAAACACCCCCCCACTCAGCCGCCAAGGCTAAGCCACCCACCCCCTCCCACAACCGCCACCTCCGCTCCAGCGGGGCCGACTCGATACCCAGAGGGGCCTCTCCGCGCCTCCCGCCCCTTTCCCTCCTTGCTCCCCACTACCCCCCCGGTCTGCGGGCAGCCTCACACCTCGCGCCGCCAACGCCGACCCGACCCCTCAAACCCCAACGCCGACACGGGCAGCCCCCTCCTCCCCCGGACTCCGGCATGGAACACAGGGAACGGTGCTACCTTCTGCCCCACCAGAGGTGCCCCTGGCCTGGGGGTGCCGCTGCGCTCGATCCCGGGAGGAGGTTTTCGGTACTTTGAATAATCCCCTTTTGCCGCTTTTCCCTCCCCCACAACCAGTCTCCGTCCCAAAATGGCGCCGACCCGATCCGCAATGTTCTGGGCCAAGTCTCGCGAGATCGTGGAAGGTGGCGAGGCGGGGAAGGAACTACAGGGGTTGAGGAAAAGGGGGGGAGAAGGCGGGGCGAGGAAAAGAAGGAGGGAGAAAGGGTGTGGAAGAAGCAGAACGAACGAACCTACTGGGCGGGGCAGCAGGAAGAGCGCCTCCACCAGAGAACCTTCTGGCCCAAGCAACCGCTCACGCCCCGGTCAGAGAAGCTCCGCCCTCTACGTCGGGCGGCTGGGGGGAGGGGAAAGGGGCGTGGCTACGACTGAGGGCGGGACTTCGAGGAGGCCCCGGAGCAGGGGCGCGCGGGGGGCGGTGGCTCCGCGCGGTGACGTCAGGAGCAGCTGGAGTCGGGGATTACCCCCTGCTGCTGACGTGTGGACGGTGAACAATCGGGAACGTTCGGTGAAAGGGGGAATTCCCCGCCGCTCCCAGAGGAGCCCCTCCTCCCGCCCCTCCCCCCGCCCGGGGCCGCCTCTGAGCCCGGGCTGGTGGGGCCGCGAGGAGCGAGAGGCGGCCGCGCGGGCTCGGGCGGCGCGCTCCGCGACGTCTTTCCCGGCTCGAAGCTCGGGGGAGCCGCGGCGCGCGCCTCTCGCCGGGTACGCACTCGGGCCCGGGTGAATCCGAGCTCTCGCGTCGTCAGTACACAGCCCTCCGCGGGCGGGCGGAGCGGCGGCCGTGCTGGCGCGGGCGTGACGGCGCACCCTGAAGCGGCCGGTCCGCGGTCGCTCACACGTGCGGAGCCAGTCGGGCTTTGGCTGTGCGGGGGAGGCGGTAGCTGATGAAACGAGGCTCAGATTGTCAAGCCCAGATTCTCAAAGGCCAAAAATGGCTACTGGGTATAATCGTGCTAATGGTCATTTTTCTCTCTACTAAATCTACACCAGATGAATTATTTTAGCACAGATCTCGGAGCCCCGCATGGCCCATACGATTTTTTTTTTTTTATTGAATGTCGTGGTATTCGGTTGTTTCTCTAATTGTGATACCTTTCGCCTTGTAACCAAAGGCTCACTTGGACACCGGGGAGAGTCCGAATTCCAGGGGAAAGACGAGTAACCACAGTTTGTTCAGAGAGAAGGTGGGAGTAGGGTTCTCGACGAAGGAAAGCCTGGAAAATAAAAAGTATCTGGCTTTTCGCCCTCTCCCACGCCACAGGGCTTCGTACACAGAAACTTTGTGGCACTTTTATGTGCACTATGGGGTTTGTAGTTTAATGGACTGCCCCTAAAAGATCCGCGGAAGACTGCTGGAGTGTAAACTCACCAAAATTTATACTTCCCAACCTTTTATTTCTGTCTTCATCGGGAGATGGCGGGTTTGGGTGATTAATAATGCCCTGCTGGGTGCTAAGGAAAAGGAATTAACACTTGCTGGATGCCTTGTCTGTGCTAGGCATTTTAATCCTTGTATCAGCCTCTGGTGGGTGTTGTTTTCCTCATTTTGCAGATGAGGAAAATGGTTCAGATTAACGTGTTTAACGTTATGCAGTATGGAAATTGGGCGCCACAATTTGTACCAAGTTTAAAGGCAAATCTGGATCTTAATCCAGATTCTTTTCTCCACACCACGTTGCTTCAGTAAAAAGAATTTAGGTATTGAGAGGGGACATGCTTATGCTTTTATTTCTAAGCATGATGTCAAACCAAAAATAAAGGAAGCTAAAAGAAAAAGCTGATAACTTAGATAAAAATTGTGCCTTTCATATGATTAAAAAACACCATAAAGTTGAAAAGCAGTGAAATGGAAAAACAATTGTACATGTACAAGCAAATTAATATTTATAATTTAGTATCTAATGTTTGATTTACATAATAAATATATCAAGAGTTCTTACAAATGACTAAGGAAAAGATAACTACAATTACTCAAAAAAATCAAAGGACATGAACAAACTAGTCATGTATGTGTATATATACTGGGGGAGGAGGATCAGTAATTATGTGAAAAGTTATTCCACCTCACCAAAAATCAGAAAAAATGAAAATAAAAATAGCAGTGATATGCCACTTTTTACCTAGCAAATTGTCAAAGATTTAAAAAGACTAAAAACCTAGATGAGGATATAAGAACTTGGCATTTATTTGCATTAACTGTATCAAGAATGAAAGTATGGCCTTTCTGGAATATAATTAAGTTGGTTTTTATAAAAACTTTAAAGTCTTTAATATATGCTTTACAAAGTTATTTTACACCTTGGAATTTATTTTAATAAAATAACAGGAAAGGGTCTTGCAATTTATAAAGATATAACAGAGATAATAGGTTTATAACCATAAAAAAATTGGAAACAACATAAATGCCTATAAATAAAGAGACTGAGAAAATAAATTATGTTATATCCATAGAGGGGAATATAAAGCCATTAACAATGATATTTATAAAAAATGATGACATGAAAAGATGTTCATAGCATACTATTGATAAAAATAAGAGGCAGATTACAAAACTATAATATCTCATTTTTGTCAAATAAAAAAGTATAATCAAAGGACAATGTCTGACAGAATAGACACAAAATGTTAATAATGTTTATTTTTAGGTGGTAGACTAATAGAAGATCTTTATTTTATTCCTTAAACTTACTCAGAGTATATGTTACTTTTCTAATCAGAGAAAAAAAGTACTCAAGGCTGGGCATAGTGGCTCAGGCTTATAATCCCAGCACTTTGGGAAGCTGAGGCAGGAGGGTAGCTTGAGCCCAAGAGTTCAAGACCAGATTGGACAACACAGTCAGACCTAGTCTCTACAACAAATAAAAATTTAAAAGATGTTTAAAAAGCTACTTAAATCACACATGTGATCCTTGCACTCTGGGAGGCCAAGGTGGGTGGATCGCTCAAGGCCAGGAGTTGGAGACCAGCCTGAGCAAAAGCAAGACCCCATCTCTACTATAAATAGAAAGAAATTAATTAGCCAACTAAAAATATATATAGAAAAAATTAGCCGGGCATGGTGGTGCATGCCTGTAGTCCCAGCTACCTGGGAGGCTGAGGCAGTAGAATTGCTTGAGCCCAGGAGTTTGAGATTGTTGTGAGCTAGGCTGATGCCATGGCACTCTGTCTCAAAAAAAAAAAAAAGCTACCTAAAATATGTACAAGGACTTCTCTCTAACCAGTAACATGTTTTCTTTCTTTTTTTTTCTTTAATATAAATTTAACTTAATTTTTGGGGGCAGGTGAGCTGTTAAACACTCCTTATTGGATTCCGACTTCCATGGCCACCGTCCTACATGTTTTCCATTATTTTCTTCTATTTTATTTTTCTTTTTTTGTGACACAGTCTCACTCTGTTGCCCAGGCTAGAGTACGGTGGCGTCAGCCTAGCTCACAGCAACCTCAAACTCCTGAGTTCAAGGGATCCTCCTGCCTTAGCCTCCTGAGTAGCTGGGACTATGTGCCACCACTCCCAGCTAATTTTTTCTATTTTTAGTTTTCCGGCTAATTTCTTTCTATTGGGGATAAGGATCTCATTCTTGTTCAGGCTGGTCTCGAACTCCTGACCTCAAGCAATCCTCCCACTTCAGCCTCCCAGAGTGCTAGCATTACAAGTATGAGCCACCTCACCCAGCCTATTTTCTTTCTTTTTTTTTTCTTTACTGATAACTAGGTGTGTTGCTTTGAAAATTATTTTATTTTATTCATTTAATGAAATATAAACAGGAATTTATCACATAATGGATTATTTTAATCTATTATGTAACATAACATTACAGTAGTTTAAGGGAAGAGAACTGTTAATAATATTTCTTGGCCAGCCGCAGTGGCTCATGCCGGTAATCCTAGCACTCTGGGAGGCCCAGGCGGGTGGATTGCTTGAGCTCAGGAGTTCGAAACCAGCCTGAGCAAGAGCGAGACCCCGTCTCTACTATAAATACAAAGCAATTAATTGGCCAACTAATATATATAGAAAAAAAAACTAGCTGGGCATGGTGGCGCATGCCTGTAGTCCCAGCTACTCGGGAAGATGAGGCAGTAGGATCGCTTGAGCCCAGCAGTCTGAGGTTGTTGTGAGGTAGGCTGATGCCAGGGCACTCACTCTAGCCTGTGCAACAAAGCGAGACTCTGTCTCAAAAAATATATAACATTTCGTGGGGGGAGGGAGGGAAAGGGCATTTATTGAAACCTTAAAATCTGTACCCCCATAATATGCTGAAATAAAAAAAAAAAAGAAAAGCCAGGAGGCTAATGCTTGAACAAGCACAGCATTTGAAAAATTTACATATAAAAAAATTTCAGCAAAATTCTAGAGGTCTATCCATTTTAGAGCCGATCTTTCATGTTTAGTCCAAAAATCAAATTTCACCCAACAAGTACTGTTATTCTGATAATGTCATAGAGTTCAACTGTCACCAGCAATCCTGATCCATATATTGCATTATAACATCCAAAAATAAATGAATATTTCATTAACATAAAAATATATATATATATAACATTTCTTTTGTTGATTTGTTTTTGTTTTTGAGACAGAGTCTCACTTTGTTGCCAAGGCTAGAGTGAGTGCTATGGCATCAGCCTAGCTCATAGCAACCTCAAACTCCTGGGCTCAAGCGATCCTCCTGCCTCATCCTCCCAAGTAGCTGGGACTACAGGCATGCGCCACCATGCTCAGCTGATTTTTTCTATATATCTATTAGTTGGCCAATTAATTTCTTTCTATTTATAGTAGAGATGGGGTCTCACCCTTGCTCAGGCTGGTTTTGAACTCCTAACCTCCAGCAATCCACCTGCCTCAGCCTCCCAGAGTGCTAGGATTACAGGCATGAGCCACCGCGCCCGGCCAATAACATTTCTTTAACCAAGCTCTATGCAAGAAATTTTCAATAAATTAGTTTAATTATCTCAGTAAGTATATAAGTATTAGCCACAAAGAGCTTAAGTACCTTGCTCCAAAATTATATTAGCCCAAGTATACAATGTCATGTAAACAAAGGTGTTCATTTCCAACTTATTTGTAATAGTGAAAACCAGAAGCCTAAATGTCCACCAACCAAGGAATAGTATTAAAAAATTAAGATATATCAATATAATAGGATATTATACACCTGTTCAAAAAAATAAGGTAAACCAATACATACAGACATAGATGTTCAATGCTTTGTTAAGAGGTAACAGTATGTGACAGAACAATATACTAATATATACCATGATCACCATTATGTTTTTTGAAAAGTATGTATATTTATATAGGAATGGACAATGCCTAAAGGATAACCTTTTAGTGTTCATCAAATCAGAACTTTTTGATGTTACATTATTTGAATATACTATTTTATAATAATTTAATGTTTAGAACTTAACTGCCCAAAGATCTGCAACTAAGAAGCAGAATAAATGTTTGTATAGGAAACATTTTTGAATCCCTCAAAACTAAATCTTGTGTTCCTCTTTTTTGTTCCCGTTGTAAACTCTGTGCTTGCTTCTATAAATAATTATCTACCAGTTTCTACCTCTACCTTAATCCTGGAAATATGTCCAGGGCCTTCCTCATCATTCTTCGTATACTTTTTATACTAAATTATAATTGCTTAATTTCTTAGCTGTCTCTACCACTGGACTCAAAGATCCTTGAAAACAGTGACTGGGCCAGGTGAGGTGGCTCACGCCTGTAATCCTAGCACTCTGGGAGGCCAAGGCGGGCGGATTGCTCAAGGTTAGGAGTTTGAAAACAGCCTGAGCAAGAGTGAGACCCCGTCTCTACTAAAAATAGAAAGAAATTAATTGACCAACTAATATATATAGAAAAAATTAGCCGGGCATGGTGGCACATGCCTGTAGTCCCAGCTGCTCGGGAAGCTGAAGCAGTAGGATCGCTTGAGCCCAGCAGATTGAGGTTGCTGTGAGCTAGGCTGATGCCATGGCACTCACTCTAGCCTGTGCAACAAAGCTCTGTCTCAAAAAAAAAAAAAAAAACAGTGACTGTGTCTTACTCATATTTGTCCATAGCAACCAGTACAGTTTCTACCACACTGAAAATTCTCCAAAAAATTTTTTAAACATAACAAATTTATTACATGCACACATGTGCACAGGAGCCATACAAATTATGAACTCCACAGTAATATTTGTTAAATGTATGGCTAACCACCCTTTGTCTTTGTGTTAGCCACATGCTGTCTGCAATTCTCAGATGCCCCTTGTTCTTGAACATTCTGTGCAAATATTGTTTCCTGTAACAAGATTGCCTTTCTCCTGCCCACTCTCTCTACTTTGCAAAATCTTGTTATTCCTAGGAGACCTGTTCAAATAACACACTATCAGTTAAAGCTCAAAACTTCTCTGGACTCGCACGTGGATTTAATCCCACTTTTATCACTGTTTTATCTGTTTGATCTCCTTTATGTCTCCTTTTCTAGAAGGTGAGACTCTAGTCAGGGATGCTGTTCTATGCATACCCTAGTCTAAGCCAATGCTCAGCCCATAATAGGCCTCAATAAACTGAGTTTCATTGAGTATTTATTGGGGCTCATTGTAGTCTCAATAAATATTTCTGGCTGTAGTATAGAAGCATCCAGAACCCACCAACTCCTATTCCCATGGACCAGCACAGCCTGACCAGTCTGAGTCGGCTGCCAAGGTGAAGAGGTCCCCCTTTACTCTCTACTCACTACTAGTTATGGCCCTGCTGTTGTGCTTTGGCTATTCACAGACCTTCTGACTTGAGGCTCAAATATCTTACTTGGAGAAAATCATAAACTCACAGAGCCTTTCTTCTTGGAATAAACTATTTGCACACCCATTTTTCTTCTGTCAAGTTTCACAATTTTGTGTTGATCTGTTTAATGGGTCCCTCTTCCCAATGGGGACAGTCCATTTCCATTTTGTTCACGGCTGTATCCCCAGCACCTGGCACGATGCTAGACAAGCTACCTGGAGGAATGAATGAATGATTAGTGAAAATAAAAAACATTGTGGCCCAGGTTCTCTAATTGGCACTCCCACCTCTGTGCTTCTCCTTCTGTGGTAGGAGATATGCAAGAACACCCTTAACATGATCACAGTTACCAGCAAAAATGTTTAAATGTTCTCTACAATGTGTGACTTCCAAAACACAGCCTCTGTGCATGGCATTTACCTACAGCATAAATGTAAACATGTATTAATAAATTGTTGAAGATAAGGTGAAGCCTAACATGTTGTAGTGTTTTTAAAGATTTGTAGGGTGGGGAGGGGGGCAGAAAAAAATAAATAAAAGATTTGTGTTCCCTTGGTCATCCCTTTGGTGTTAAAAAAAAAAAAATTGTGTTCTATTTCAATATGTTGTATCCTGCATCTTTATTCTTTTTTTTCTTTCTTTTCCTGGGAAGAGATGATGCTGACTGCATCTTTGGAAATGGAAAGGAATACAAGGAACTCTAGAGGTATAATTAACCCCACTCCCTGCACCTTGTTAAAAATAGAAATATGCTGGTGGGGCGCGGTGGCTCATGCCTGTAATCCTAGCACTCTAGGAGGCCGAGGTGGGCAGATTGCTCGAGGTTGGGAGTTCAAAACCAGCCTGAGCAACAGCAAGACCCCTGTCTCTACTATAAATAGAAAGAAATTACTTGGCCAACTAATATATATAGAAAAAATTAGCTGGGCATGGTGACACGTGCCTATAGTCCCATACTTGGGAGGCCAAGGCAGGAGGATCGCTTGAGCCCAGGAGATTGAGGTTGCTGTGAGCTAGGCTGACACCACGGCACTCACTCTAGCCTGGGCAACAAAGTGAGACTCTGTCTCAAAAAAAAAAGAAAAGAAAATAGAAATATGCTGTCCTTGTACGACTGACAGAGAAAAAAAAAAGGTAGAAATAGGGTGACACAAGGAGAAACAAAGTCCAGAGCTGGTTCAGTTTGCTGCCTCCTGATTCTATGTACAATAAACATTTGGGGATAGCGCTTAGGAGTATTCTCTGTAAGTTTATTAATAGTTGTGTTCTCTAGGTAGAGCAAAGTACACTGCAACTCCCAACCCCTGTTTATTTTTTTTTTTTTTGAGACGGAGTCTCACTTTGTTGCCCAGGCCAGAGTGAGTGCTGTGGCATCAGCCTAACTCACAGCAACCTCAGTCTCCTGGGCTCAAGCGATCCTACTGCCTCAGCCTCCCTAGTACCTGGGACTACAGGCTTGCGCCACCATGCCCGGCTAATTTTTTGTATATATGTGTTTAGTTGGTCAATTAATTTCTATTTTTTTTAGTAGAAACAAGGTCTTACTCTTGCTCAGGCTGATTTTGAACTCCTGACCTTGAGTGATCCGCCCGCCTTGGCCTCCCAGAGTGCTAGGATTATAGGCGTGAGCCACTGCGCCCAGCCTCAACTCCTGTTTCTAACTAGCATCTGGAGTGAAAGGAGTGAGGTATGGCCAATGAATGAAAAGAGAAGAGCAAAGGCAAGTAGTGGAATTTCCCTAGTGTTTAACCTAGTGTTTATCCTAGGTTTCTGAGTTCACTTTTGGGTGGTATCCTCCACTTTTAACTCTGAATATGCATTTTAAGAAAGGAAATCCGTCATATCCTTTAGAAACTTTGTTGAATCAATAGCTTCCCGGTGCAACCCTCCCAACCATTCTGTTTAAGTAAGTTACTACCTCTCATAACATTGAGCCTAATTGGCTAATGAACAGGTAGGGATACAAAGAAGCTAAAGGGTGTGATAAAAAGTCAACCAAACTCATTCCTGTAATGCTAGCACTCTGGGAGGCCAAGGGGGAGGATAGCTCAAGGTCAGGAGTTGGAGACCAGCCTGAGCAAGAGCGAGAGAAAGCAATTAGCTGGACAACTAAAAATGTATAGAAAAAAATTAGCCAGGCATGGTGGCACATGCCTGTAGTCCCAGCTATTTGGGAGGCTGAGGCAGTAGGATTGCTTGAGCCCAGGAGTTTGAGGTTGCTGTGAGCTAGGCTGATGCCATGGCACTCACTCTAGCCCAGGCAACAGAGTGAGACTCTGCCTCAAAAAAAAAAAAAGCCAATCAAAGGAAATTAGACATAGAAGTGAAACTAAAGAATTCTCATTTTGGTACTTAGTATTGAGCCTTGACGTTTCAGAATTGGAGTAATCATAGATCACTTCAACTTCAGTGAGACTGGAAGCTGTGTTCACACTAACTGGCTTTTGTTAAAATTCATAGGAATTAATATAATATTTGAGAAGCAACTTTTGATTATATTTTTACTTTTATCTTCCTTTTTAATTGTGAAAATAATACAAGCTGGTTATAAAAAATTTCCAACCGGGGGCCGGGCGCGGTGGCTCACGCCTGTAATCCTAGCTCTCTGGGAGGCTGAGGCAGGCGGATTGCTCAAGGTCAGGAGTTCAAAACCAGCCTGAGCAAGAGCGAGACCCTGTCTCTACTATAAATAGAAAGAAATTAATTGGCCAACTAATATATATAGAAAAAATTAGCTGGGCATGGTGGCACATGCCTGTAGTCCCAGCTACTTGGGAGGCTGAGGCAGAAGGATCGCTCGAGCCCAGGAGTTTGAGGTTGCTGTGAGCTAGGCTGATGCCACGGCACTCACTCTAGCCTGGACAACTAAGAGAGACTCTGTCTCAAAAAAAAAAAAAAAAAAAAAAAATTTCCAACCGGCTGGGTACGCTTACGCCTGTAATCATAACACTCTGGGAGACCCAGGTGGGAAGATACCTTAAGGCCAGGAGTTCAGGACTAGGCTGAAAAAGAGTGAGACCCTGTCTCTACCAAAAATAGAAAAAATGAATTGGGGCGTGGTGGCCTGTAGTCTCAGCTCCTAGGGAGTGGGAGGGCAAAAAGAGGGGCAGATAGGAGAATTGCTTGAGCCCAGGAGTTTAAGGTTACAGTGAGCTATGATGACACCACTACAGTCTACACTGGGAACAGAGCAAGACTGTCTCAAAAAAAAAAAAAAATTAAACTTTTAAGAACAATTGATTGTGATCCTTCTAGATTTTTTCCTATGCATACATACATATATATTTTACTAAAATTGGATTATACTATATATAACGTTTTGCAGTTTCTTATTTAAACTTGGTAATATAACATGAACATCTTTCCATGTCAGTACACTTAGCATTTTTTTTTTTTTTTTAGAGATGGGTCTTGCTCTGTCACCCAGGCTGGATCATAGGTCACTGCAGCCTTGAACTCCTGGGCTCTAGAGTTCCTCCGGCCTCAGCCTCCTGAGTAGCTGGGGACTTCAGGCAAACACCACCACATCTGGCTAATTTTATTGTTTTTTTGTTATGTTATTCAGGCTTGTCTGGAACTCTTGGCCTCAACTGATCCTCTTGCTTTAGCCTCTTGAGTAGCTAGGTTACAGGCATAAGCAACCATGCCTGGCAACTTATTATTATTTTTTGGAGGGGGGGTTGGTTTTTTTGAGACAGAGTCTCACTCTGTTGCCCAGGCTAGAGTGCCGTCAAACTCCTGGGCTCAAGCAATCCTACTGCCTAAACCTCCTGAGTAGTTAGGACTACAGGCATGCACCACCATGCCCGGCTAATTGTTTCTATATATATTAGTTGGCCAATTAATTTCTTTTTTTATTACTTATAGTAGAGATGGGGTCTCGCTCTTGCTCAGGCTGGTTTTGAACTCCTGACCTTAAGCAATCCGCCTGCCTTGGCCTCCCAGAGTGCTAGGATTACAGATGTGAGCCACCTACCCAGCCAATTTATTATTTTTAAAAATCATGTAATAGTCCTTTGAAAGAATTTACCTTATTTAACTATGCCTTATAGAAGGACATTTAGGTTGTATCTAATTTTCCTCTTATAAGCTATGTAGTAATGAACATTTCTGAATTTAGAGAGTGTATTTGGAAAGGAAGGAGGGGGAAGTAGTGGAAAAATTATAGTAATATGCCAGTGGGTGAATCATTGAGCTAAGGATGTAGTTTAAAAGTAAGATATGGTGAAATGACATTATTTATTGATCACTTATGATGAACCAGGTCCTAGGTAGATGTGATCCATGCTGCCATTTGCCTTAACAGTCTTACTACTTTTACTTTGATAGACTCAGATTAATCTGGATTCCACATAGTAATAGAAAGAGCATAGTCTTTGGAGTTAGACCAGGGCTTGAATCCTAGCTCAATTAAATTCAGATTTATTTTCTGTAATATTAGATGCTGTGCTATCTGTTGAGGATACAGAAGCAATTAAGACACAGTTAATGTCTTAATTCTTACAAATTCCTACAGCCTGAGGGACAAAACTGACATAATATCTACTTTGTTCTCTGCTGTGTCTTACCCTGCTTACCAATAGTAGTCTTTCAATAAATATTTGTCAAATGAATGAATATCAAGACTTTGTACCAAGTGCTATGTTAGAAGCATGTACAGGGTGCTATCGGGTGGCTTTCCAAGAAGAAGCCATAAAAGTTGAGTCTGGCAAGTTGAATAGAATTCCAGGAGGTAGGGCCATCCAGGTAGAAGCTGTTGCACAGCCAGAGGTGCAAGGATGAAAATAAGCCAGAGTAAGGCATTTCCAAAGATGCAAAGAGAAGTGACTGTCACCACCCAGGCTGCTGGGAACCAAGAGAGGGTTGAGATCACATCACAAGGGCCTCAACGGCTGTGCTGGGGAGATTAGATGTTTATCCCGAGGGCTTTGAAAAGTCTTATTTTAGGCCGGAGAAAGACATGATTGGGTTTATGCTTTCGAAAGAGCCTTCTCATGACTCATGAGCCTCTGGAAAAGAGATAAGGAAAATGAGACTCCAGGAAGAGACAGCAGCTAAGAAGCTATAGCAGTAATCCAGGTGAAAGATGATGGTGGCTGGGACCACCCTGGCCGCCTTTCAGTTTCTCCTGCACACCATGGTTCTCCCTGCCGAAGGTCATCATGAATACTGTTTCTTATGCCTAGAACACATGTCCTCTCCCACTTTCTGCCACCGACTCTTACAAGCTTTTAAATCTCAGCCTAAATGTCACCTCAACTCCATAGGTGGCTGTTCTGACCTCCTACTTCCCCTGTACTCTCCCTTATAACACTGATCTTAATTACAAATCAGTTATTTATAAGATTTTTTTATTGATATCTGCCTCATGCACTGGACACTAGGTTTCATGAGGAACTGAATGAGTGAATAAATGACTGGACAGGGAGAGGTGAAGCAACAAGAACGAATCACAAAGAGGATATAGAGCCGAGGAGACCCGGAGTGGTGCTGCCAAAGCCCTGGTGGAGACACTAAGGTCATCAGATTTGAAATATTTAAAGTGGTTTTAAAACTATTTCAGCAATGCAGACAATGAAGTGCGTTGTTGTGGGCGATGGTGCTGTTGGTAAAACATGTCTTCTGATATCCTACACAACCAACAAATTTCTATTTGAATATGTCCTGTTTTTGACAACTATGCAGTCACAGTTATGATTGGTGGAGAGGCATATACCGTACTCTCGGACTTTTTGATACTGCAGAGCAAGAGGATTATGACAGATTATGACCACTGAGTTATCCACAAACAGATGTATTTCTAATCTGTTTTCCAGTGGTCTCTCTGTCCTCATTTGAAAATGTGAAAGAAAAGTGGGTGCCTGAGATTACTCACCACTGTCCAAAGACTCCTTTCTTGCTTGTTGGGACCCAAACTGATTACCCATCTACAACTGAGAAACTTCCCAAGAACAAACAGAAGCCTATCACTCCAGAGACTGCTGAAAAGCTGGCCTGTCAAGTGTGTGGTGTGTTCTGCACTTACATAGAAAGGTATAAAGAATGTATTTGACCAAGCAATATTGGCTGCCCTGGAGCCTCCAGAACTGAACAAGAGCCACAAGTGTGTGCTGCTGTGGACCATCTATCCAGAGTCCTTTCTGCACAGCTGGTGTCGGCATTATACTAAAAGCAATGTTTAAATCAAACTAAAGATTAAAAACTTTAAATTTGTTTTTGCAATAATGGCAAAAAAAAAAAAGAGGGTATAGAATTCAGAGACTGTTGTGTTTAAATGTCTGTGAATGCTGTGAGCTAGGCTGACACCATGGCATTCACTCTAACCTGGGCAACAGATTGAGAATCTGTCTCAAAAAAATAATAATAATAAATGTCTGTGAAGATAAGACAGAAAAAAGTCGATGATGACCCTGGTTTCTAATAATTTGGGCACTTCGGTGGATGCTGTTGGCATTCCCTGAGTTTGGAAACAGGCAGAGAAACAAGCTAGTGGAACATGGAAATTATGAGTTCAGTTTAGGACATTATGTTATTGTGAAATATATATTTCATCTTCTCCTCATTTCCTGATGTACAACTCCAGAAACCCTCGGAATCTCTAAAGTGATTAAGTGTGTTTTTGTTGACTGATGACTGGGAACTCGTGGATAGTCTCAGGGTGGGAACTGGTTGCCTAAGGGACCAACCTTATGATTAGAGGGTTGGGATTTTTCAGCCCCACCCCTGGAACTTCCAGGGAGGAGAGAGGGGCTGAAGGTTAAATTGATCACCAGTAGCCAATGATTTAATTAATCATGCCTGTGTAATGAAGCCTCCATAAACACCAAAAAGGACAAGTTTTGGGGAGCTTCTGGGTAGCTCAACACATAGAGATCCCTGGAGGTGATATGTCCAGAGAGAGTATAGAAGCTCCTTGCTCCTTCCCCTATACCTCACCTTAGGCATCTCTTCTCCTGTATTCTATGTAATATCCTTCAAAATAAACCAGTAAATGTATTTCCCTGAGTTCCATGATCCACTCTAGCAGATTTATTGAACCCAACAAAGAGACCTTGGGAACTCCAATTTATAGCTGGTCACTTAGAAGCAGAGGTAAAAACAACTTGGGGCTTGCTGTTGGCATTTGAAGTGGGGGGCAGTCTTGTGGCCTGGGCCCTCAACCTGTAAGATTTGATTCTCCAGGTAGGTAACCTCAGAACTCAATTGAATTAAAGGACACCCAGGGCCAGGTACGGTGGCTCATGCCTGTAATCCTAGCCTCCCTAGCACTCTGGGAGGCCAAGGTGGGTGGATCGCTCAAGGTCAGGAGTTCAAAACCAGCCTGAGCAAGAGTGAGATGCCATCTCTACTAAAAATAGAAAGAAATTAATTGGCCAACTAAAAATATATAGAAAAATTAGCTGAGTATGGTGGCGCATGCCTGTAGTCCCAACTACTCAGGAGGCTGAGGCAGTGGGATTGTTTGAGCCCAGGAATTTGAGGTTGCTGTGAGCTAGGCTGACGCTATGGCACTCTAGCCTGGGCAACAGAGTGAGACTGTCTCAAAAAAAAAGGACACCCAGCTGTTGCCCACTGAAGAATCCAATGCAGAATTTTTTTTTTTTCTTTTTGAGGACTATGACCCAGAGTCATACCTAAGAAGCCTTGACCAAGTGGACTCTCCAATGCAGAATTGATTGATTGTTGGTGGGGAAAAATCCCCACACACTTCTTGATGACCCAAGGTCACAGAAGTCTTCTGTGTGGATTGTTTTTTTTTTTTTTTTTTTTTTTTTGAGAGAAAGTCTCACTTCTGTTGCTTGGGCTAGAGTGCGTGGCATCAGCCTAGCTCACAGCAACCTCAAACTCCTGGGCTCAGGAGATCCTCCTGCCTCAGCCTCCCGAGTAGCTGGGACTACAGGCATGTGCCACCACGTTGCGGCAGTGTGTACAGCTAGTGTTACAGCTCTTGACCAGGAAAGAACTGAGTGGCACACGAAGAATCAGAGAACAATCTTTATTCTTGAGCAGTCTCAACACAGCTAGTGTTACAGCTCTCTTTGTATCTTCCGATCTTCTACCCCCCTTCCTTGTTCTCCTTCTGCTTTTATACTATTGGTAGGGCTCAAAAATCATCCAATCAACTACAAGCTTTAACATCCAATCAGCAACAAACTTTAACATCCAATCAGCAACAGTGGGATTCAAAAATTACCCAATTAGGATCATGCGACCCGGCGTGATGATAGGAGACTGCTGAGCACCAAGCACCCCGGACGTTGTGAGCCTGGGGCATTCCAGCACGCGGGCCCCAGCGGCATGCCTTCCAACCAGCCACATGCAGCGCTGGCCAGGGAGGCAGCAAGCGGCCACATCCCGGCGCCTGACATTTTCCGCATCAACCATGCCCGGCTAATATTTTTTATGTGTGTATATATATTTAGTTAGCCAATTAATTTCTTTCTATTTTTAGTAGAGACGGGCTCTCGCTCTTGCTCAGGCTGGTCTCTAACTCCTGACCTTGAGCAATCCACCCACCTCGGCCTCCCAGAGTGCTAGGATTACAGGGGTGAGCCACTGCACCCGGCCATGTGTGGATTGTTGAGAGAACAGAAAAAGCACTTTTGTTTTTTCCTATATCCATGGAGACATGTAATGAGACATGTAGTGAGTATGAATATCAGACCAAAAACTCATGTGGGCAAGAAATAAAACTCAGGTAAATTTCCACAATAAGCTCTAAATTCCAGCGTTAACTTCAATCAACTTAGGTTTCCACCTTGCCTCCAGTTGTGTCTCCTTTGGAGAGGGGTAGCTTGTGTAGTGCTAAGGAGTCAGGGAAAGGCAAGGTTTCAAGTCACCTATCAATGTTGGAATCTGCTGAGAGACCTTTGCCCTTATTTGATGCTTATCATTGGCTCACAAAAGTTACACTGTTGAGTCATCCCTTCGTTATGGCCCACAAAACTAAGATTCCAAAAGATACAAAGGAGGCCCGGTGCGGTGGCTCACGCCTGTAATCCTAGCACTCTAGGAGGTCAAGGCGGGCGGATTGCTAGAGGTCAGGAGGTGGAAACCAGCCTGAGCAAAAGCAAGACCCCATCTCTACTATAAATAGAAAGAAATTAATTGGCCAACTAATATATATACAAAAAATTAGCTGGGCATGGTGGCACATGTCTGTAGTCCCAGCTACTCCGGAGGCTGAGGCAGGAGGGTCGCTTGAGCCCAGGAGTTTGAGGTTGCTGTGAGCTAGGCTGACGCCACGGCACTCATTCTAGCCTGGGCAACAAAGTGAGACTCTGTCTCAAAAAAATCCCAAACAAAACAAAAACAAAAACAAAAAAGATACAATGAAAAGGTTTGGAGGAAAGAGCAGCAATGAGAGGTTGAGTCCAGAGAGAAAGAACAAAAAATAAAAGAGAGACACAATAATAATACAGGATGTCCCAAAAGTCACAATACATAGGGAAAATGGGATATTGTAGCTAATGTACCTTTTTTCGGGGGGGGGGGGGTGCTTCTGGTAGATGAGAACCAGAAAACCTGCTAGACAAATTCTAAAAGAGCTGTGACACTAAATGTATCTTTATTTACAAAATATTCATTACAAGATTTTATAAAATTTTTCTTTTGGTCTTAGAGGCCGCCGTATTGGTGCTCTGAGACTTGGAGCCCCAAAAATAAAAAATAAATCCTAGCACTCTGGGAGGCCGAGGCAGGCGGATTGCTCAAGGTCAGGAGTTCGAAACCAGCCTGAGCAAGAGCGAGACCCTGTCTCCACTATAAATAGAAAGAAATTAATTGGCCAACTAATATATAGAGAAAAAATTAGCCGGGCATGGTGGTGCATGCCTGTAGTCCCAGCTACTCGGGAGGCTGAGGCAGCAGGATTGCTTGAGCCCAGGAGATTGAGGTTACTGTGAGCTAGGCTTCGAGACTCTGTCTCAAAAAAAAAAAAAAAAAAAATTAAAAAAATTAAAAAATAAAAAAATAAAATAAAATTTTTCTTTGTATGGAGACTTATGGGATACCCTGTAGTTTACAACAGGGATGATGATCAAAAAAGATTGGAAGGTAAAACAGAGTGAGTGAGGTCTTGATCTAAAAGGATCTTTATGCTATTCAAAGTAATTTTGACTTTTTCCTATACAAGAGAAGGAGCCTGTGGTTTATGTAAATGGAAAATGACATGATCAGATTTACATTTAATAAGAATATTCTGGAAATAAATTGGAGGATGAATTGAAAAAAGTTGAGCCTGGAATCTGGAAGATTTCATTATCCCAAGGATAGCTAAGGTTACTGATTGGCTATATACATCTAAATAAGTGGTCTCAACATGGGTAATTTTGCCCCCCACAAGACGTTTGGTAATGTCTAGAGGCACTTTTGATTGTCCAACTGTGTATATAATGGTGAAAAGAGACCAATGATGCTGCTAAACATCCTATAATGTTCAGCACTGCAAAAAATTATCTGGCCCAAACTGTTAATAGTATAAGGTTGAGAAATCCTCATCTAGGTGGGTAATACTTTATAAAATTGAGATTATAGTCTAATCATTTTTAATAATTTTTTTTTTTACTTAGCAATATACTGTTACTACCTTTTCAGGTCAAAGATTGTAAATCTACATTATCACTTGGAATAGTACAGTTCACAGTTCACAATTCATAGTACAGTTTTACTATACATAGCACATGATTTATTTAAACAATTGATCCCACATCAATGGATATTTAGGTTGTTTTTAATTTTTTGCAATTAAAGCTAATACTGTGATAAACATTCTTCTTTATTTTATTTTTTTGAGACAGAGTCTCACTCTGTTGCCTGGGCTAGAGGGCTAGAGTGCCGTGGTGTCAGCCTAGCTCACAGCAACCTCAGACTCCTGGGCTCAAGCGATCCTCCTGCCTCAGCCCCCCCCCAATAGCATTGTCCACCACACCTGGCTAATTTTTTCTATTTTTAGTAGAGTCGGGGTCTCATTCTTTGCTCAGGCTGATCTCAAATTCCTGAGCTCAAGCAATCCTCCTGCCTTGGCCTCCCAGAGTGCTAGGATTACAGGTGTGAGCCACTGCACCTGGCCCAATAAACATTCTTATATGTAAATCTGGACATGGCATTACTACCTAGTTACATATCAAATAACCTATCGATCACCAAATCCCCACTTTATTTAAAGGTTTTTACAATCACCTCCCCTTCCCCCATGTATACACCCTGGTGTTTTTTCAGCAGTGAGTCATTTGGTGAACAATAAAGGTTCTTGGATTTTCTTTTGTTTTGTCTCATACTACCATACTTTCAGATGTTTCCATTTTTATTACCACTTCTGTTTCAAAATTGACAGGCAAAAGAACAGGAATTGAAACTCAAATCAAATATTTTTAGTGCTTATCAAAGGAGCTGGAAACATGATGAAAATGAAATGCTTGGATTATCTGTGGATTTCCTAACCCTGGTTTCTCGTTCCAGTGAGTGATTAAGGGCTGCCTCCTTTGCACATCAGCATTACTCAGTGTTACTGTGGAAGTCTCTGTCCCACATCGCCAGTGTTTAGCCAGTGACAGCTAAGGCTACCGATTGCCTCAGTCAGAACCACACTTCATTTTTACGGCTACCTTACCTGAGTTATTTGTGTCCTTCCTCCTTGGTATTATTATTATTATTTTTTTTCTTTTCTAGTTTTCTCTTTCCAAGCCATAAGGTTACTAAAGCAAAGTTTGTCACAACTCTTTGATATCTCTGTCACGATTACAACCAAAGGAAATGTGCTTGTAAATCAGCGCATTGGTGATTTTGATCAGAGTTAAAGAGATGATTTCTGACAGAAAGGAATTTATTAAATATTAGAATAATAGAGTAGTTTGAGGGATTACTATCTTTTAAATCCTCAAACTTGAAGGAAGTTTAAAGTGGAGACGTTTTTTACAGCTTTTGGGCGGCTGACTGGCACTTCTCTCCCTCTTATAATAACAGAACACCTGTTTCTGGAGGGAACCCATTCTGTGTAGTATGAGTGGGACTGACCCCACTTGACTACCCGTTTCCTCCATCCCACTCCAGTTCCAGATGTAGACATGTGTATTAGACCTGCCTAATGGAAATACACTATCTCCATGGTCACAGTGTTAATTTGGGGGCATGTGTTTCATACTAGACCAATCAGAACCTTTTCTGGGACTTTGTCACAGATGCTATTGAGAAGGTATTATTTTTTTACTGGAGTTACTAAAAGTGAGATGTAAATCTGGAATTTCCAGTGGGAAAAGATCAGGAATTTCCATTCTGCCTGTAACATAGCTCTCAGACAGAGACAAGCATAATCAGAGGCCTAACATTGTTTTAGTCCTTATATCTAGTTCTTCTTCTTCTTCTTCTTCTTTTTTTTTTTTTCAGCCATTTTCCATCAGTATATCTAGTTCTTCTTGAAGCAGTGACTATTTCTGGACTTCACAGTTATACAAGCAAATAAATACCCTTTACTGCTTTACTAGTTTGTATTGGATTTCTGTCACTTTTTGTCACTTTCATTCTAAGGAATACGTATGAATTCAGAGCCTTTGTCCTGTGAGGTGATTGATACAATGCAATGTTTTCTTTCCTCCATGATATCCAAGGTCTATTGAGGAAGATCTTCAACTTCTGGTGAAGGAACTGGTCATCTGAAAAAACCCCTAAGGCAAGTGTAACAATTCTGGCATTTTTCTTTCTTTTTGTGTCAACAGCATGGCTAGCCCAAAGAAGAATCAAAGTCATTTATTCTATCTATAAATAAGTTTCCCTTTCAAGCAGGATCCCTTTTGTGGAAAATAAATTAAAAAGGAAGCAATCCAGGCCTATCATCCAGTGCAGAAGTTCTTTTCACTTCAGCAGAATGAAACGGAATCTGAGAAGTGTCCTTGCGGTTAGCATTCTTTTCTACTGCAAAGGATGAATTCAGCTAACCTTCTAGAAATGTAAAGAGATTTGGTGAAAGAAGGCAATCACTTTGAGGGAAAATGGTGAATCAGAGAATTGAGAGAAAAGTAGAATTGGAATGAGAAAATAAAATTAGAGATAAGAGAGAGAGAAACGAAAACAGGAAAATAACCTTATTTGGGATTTTCTATGTTGTTCTTTGCTTCAACTTACATGCAGAAGACTTGTTAATGGCACAGTTATTCATCCATTAACCAATTAGTCCTATACAACCTACTCTGACCTAGGAACTGAGCTAACTGCTGAGGATACAAGAGTGACTAAGATACTCCATGGCCTCATCCATATTTATAAAACTCAAAATTTGATTCTAGAAAGGAAACAGAAATGAATATCAATCACCTATTCAATCACCCATTGTATTATTGTGCTGATGTTCTCCCCACTACCTAACACCCTGAGCAGTGGGCAAGGGGAGGACAGTGCTTAGTCTCTCCTTAAGCCAAGGAAGAGAGCTTTTTTTTTTTTTTGAGACAAAGTCTCAGTCTGTTCCCTGGGCTAGAGTGCCGTGGCATCAGCCTAGCTCACAGCAACCTCAATCTCCAGGGCTCAAGCAATCCTCCTGCCTCGGCCTCCCAAGTAGCTGGGACTACAGGCATGTGTCACCATGCCCGGCTAATTTTTTCTATATATATATATATTAGTTGGCCAATTAATTTCTTTCTATTTATAGTAGAGACGGGGTCAGGGTCTTGCTCTTGCTCAGGCTGGTTTTGAACTCCTGACCTCAAGCAATCCGCCCGCCTCAGCCTCCCAGAGTGCTAGGATTATAGGCGTGAGCCACCGTGCCCAGCCAGGAAGAGAGCTTTAAAAGAACAACTCAAAGAGGTTGACATTTGTGCCTGGAGCTTGCAAGACACAAGGCATCTGACTCAGGCCGGAAATTCTCAAGGTTGTAGTAACCTGCTTTTTTTGACAGAAGAGCTAAGTGATGGAACTGTGTGGGAATGGCCTGTACCTGAAGGTTGGTGGGGTAGAGGATGCACATTACCCATGTGGCTTCAATGAAGTGAGATAAATTTGGCCCAAGAAGACCACTTGGAAGTGTGTGGTGACTCCAGTAGAGAGATGGGTTGCTGGAAACTCCTGGAAACCAGGAACCAAGGGAAGACCACACACAGACAGCTAGAGGAAACATTGCTACAAAAAAAGGTTAACATTAGAAATTCTCAAATTGGCCAGGCGTTGTGGAACACACCTGTAGTCTCAGCTACTCAGGAGGCTGAGGTAGGAGGCTTGCAGTTCCAGGCTGTAGTGTGCTATGATTGCACCTGTGAATAGCCACTGCACTCCAGTCTGGGCAACATAATGAGACCCTGTCTTTACAAAAAAAAGAAAAAAGGAAAAAAAATTCTCAAAGTCAGGAGGTATCTAGAAAAGCATTCTATGGGAGAGAATCAGCATTCGGAATCTGTTCAATCTAGAGGGCACCAATATTAGGTTGTAACTGTGTAAGACCTCTCTGTCCCCTTCCCACCAATAAAACATGAGGAACCAATGCAGTCTTGAAATTGGGAGGGAAGGGTAGAAAATATGTTAGGAACTGACCGTGCCCTTCCCCCAGCAAAGCCTTATAACCCGAAATATATTTGAGTTAGAGGAAGGGGAGAACTTGAATTGGTGAGAGCTTGGACTATATTATCGATTATTTGACCTGACTGGTCTTTTTGTTACCTGAAAGTGACAGTAAAAATACCATGGAACATCCCCCAAGATTTTGTCCTGAAACAGATAAGAACCGTTCTACAGAGAGAGCTGGAATGTACAGGACTGGGAAGGAATAAAGTATTTTCTGTTTGTACCCTACCAAATCTCACTTATTTACTCATACAACCACCTCCATTACCTTATCTTCCAAATATCCCCACTAAGTGTGAGCTCACTTGCATATATTAAAGCAGAGGCTGCTTATGCAAAGGTTCATGCTTTTGGTGTAGATGGGAGGGTTCCTGATTTTCATCCTATCCTGAAAGGAGTCTATTCATCCCAAAATGAAAAGCTCTTATGCTAGACCAGTGGGTCTTGTAAGGTTTTTCGGCGGCGGTGAGAAGAAAAGACAGAGAGAGAGAGAGAGAGAGAGAGTTGGGGCCAAACCACGTGGCTTTATTATATACTCGTGGACGAGGTTCTGGGGTCCAAAGAGAGGGGGGGCCCCAGAAGTCGCCGCAGTTTGAAGGGGCTGAGGCCTTTTATACCCTTTTGGGCGGGGCTAGGGACTTGTGGTGGGAAGAGCTGGGATTCTCTATTGTGACCTTGGATGGTCGTGGAGAAATAGGAGGGGCTGGAGGTATTTGTGGAATCCTGGAGCGAATCCAGGTGGAGATCTGGGTGTGGTTCCTTTCAGTGGGGCCTGGCAGTTTGTCCTTGGCAGGTCAGGTCACTAAGCGTTTTCTTTTTCCATCTAGGGAGGGGAGGGGGCCCCTGCCACCAGCCTTACAGGTCTAACTATAGATGTAACACCTGTCTTTTCTTTAAATGGTAAATATTTTGTGTTGTCCCCTTTACTGTAATAAATAAACTGGAAGTAATTAATAATAAAACACATGGTTCATTGTGTAAATGCTTAGTCATGGTTATGCATAATGGAATGCATAATGGCATAGTTATACATCTGTACCCACACATGGAATCATTGGCTGAAAAGCTACAAATGTGGAAAAAAACAGGTATATATATATATAAAATATATATATAAAATTATATATATATATATAATTTTTTTTTTTTGAGTCACAGTCTCGCTCTGTTGCCTGTACTAGAGTGCCGTGGCGTCAGCCTAGCTCACAGCAACCTCAAACGCCTGGGCTCAGATGATCCTTCTGCCTCAGCCTCCCAAGTAGCTGGGACTACAGGCATGCACCACCATGCTTGGCTAATTTTTTGTAAATATATTTGTAGTTGGTCAATTAATTTCTTGCTATTTTTAGTAGAGACAAGGTCTCTTGCTCAGGCTGATTTCGAACTCCTGACCTTGAGTGATCCGCCCACCTCAGCCTCCCAGAGTGCTAAGATTACAGCCACCGTGCTTGGCCCCAGGTATATTATATTGACTTAAATAAAATTAGCTCACATGTATTGGTGGTATTATTTTCTGAAGTTCTGAATATTTCTTCCTAAAGTTTCCCGTAAAAGGAAGTACAATTCTTCAGTTTATTCAGCAATTGCATTTTTAGAAAATTCAGTTTACATTAAAGCCATGCCAGAAATACTTAGTGTTTATATGTTAAACAAAGTTAGGCTGACTAAATTTAAATTCACTAAATGCTATCTTTGTAACAATCAAACCCACCCTCACAAATTTCCAGATTACCCTCAGGAGAGGATCCTGTTATTCAGCACAGGCCGGTCTATGTGATCATCCACACCACTTCTCTCTCAGGCCTTCTAAACTCCCCGCCTGTGCCTTCCCCTTCCTCCTACCTTTCCTCACTTCAGGGGAATTCCTGCACTGAAGAGAACTCTGCTTACAGTATTTTTCTTTTAGAAATACTCATGAATTGAGAAGATCACTACATTTGATTATCTCTTGAAACCAAATCTTGATTGCATTTTGGATGTTCTAAAACTCCCAAGTTATTCCCATGCTCATTTTTTCTCCTAGCCACTAGAACACCGGGGACATGCTCATTATTATACATGACTGTTCTCAACCATTCCTTGATGGTGATTTTGTTTTCAGACGTTTATTGCTCTACATTTGGGGACTTTCTGTAGAAAATCCCAGAAGCATGCTGATTCGCCCCATTATACATTTACAGTCTCCAATTTCAGCTTTCATGGATCTGTGTAGTTGAGGCAGTTTCTCCCACTTCCCTCAGCACTGATCCTCACCCTTCCATTTCTTTGCCTCTCCCACTTGCCAAAACGACTTTCCAAATCAGCATGCATCCTTACACCCTGTTCCGCAAGAAAAACAAGAGACCAGAGGTAGAGTGCTGAAAGAAAAAGTTTTAATGTCAAGCAGGGAATCCCAATCTGGCTGAGTCTAGTCTCTAGAGAATAAGATTTGGGGAGAGGGAAAATGGCATAGTATTTTATTTTATTATTTTTAATATTTTTTAGAGACAGAGTCTCACTCTGTCACTCACGCTGGAGTACAGTGGTATGATCATAACTCACTGTAGCCTGGAACTCCTGGGTTCAAGCAATCCTCCTGCCTCAGCCTCTCCAGTCACTGGGATTACAGGCATGGGTCACTCATCAGCCAGCAGAGTATTTTAAATCCAAACCAACCCACCCTCAACTGTCTCTATCCTGTATTAGGACAGTGTTGCTGACTGCTGGCAGTATCTGGGCTTGGAAGTTGGACAAGCACTGATGGGGGGAAGGTGGTCCTGCATTTGTGGGGTTCCTGCCTCAGGAACCTAGCTTCCAGCTGCCTCTGCTGAAAGCTGGGTGGCCAAATCACTATTTGAACCCTTTCTCCTTCCGGTGAAATCTCCATGTCATTGCCTCCATCTAGAAAGAACCAAAAGTGTAGCGTTAAGTCTCCCAAAAGTTCCACTTGGGTCAGAGTAAATAAACTGACAGAAATTTATTTACTCTGGAGAGCCAGTTCAGTGGCTCAGGATTGTAATCCCAGAGTCTCAGGAGGCTGAGGTGGGAGGCTGAGGTGGGAGGATAGCTTGAGGCCAGGAGTTTGAGGCCAGCCTGGGCAAAATAGTGAGACCCTGTCTCTAAAAGAAAGAAAGAAATGCCTGGAGAGATAACTTCATTACTAATAAAGTAGGTGAAGAAATAAATTGACAAAAAGTGTTCTGCCACCTATAGACCCAAAGAAAAATAAAATTGTTTTATGAGATGAGTGTAGATGAAGTGAATGGTTCTGCTAATCAGAATGGCAAAATTCTGAAACATGTTCTTGTGGAATTAAAAGTGTGGCATATGTTATAATCATTGTGTCGTAATGTTCAGATTGTCTTACAATTTTACTTTTCTGCCTCTGTACCAAGTATCCTTTTATGGCACCTGACTTATTTTGAAGGATCCGATATCACTTTTTTTCACATTCCATGTGTGAGATAAAATTCATAGGCAGCCATTGGTTTGGACGGAGCTCCTGCACTAGACCCAACAGACCAAACCAAAATGGAGTCACTCACGCTGAAGTTCTATGCCACTAAGCCAAAACTAAGTTGTTTATCTGGCCTTCTGAGAAATCAGGTGGGAGAGCGAGAATAGTTAAATCCCCAAACAGGCCAGTTTTGGCATAATAAGGAAATCCCCTCTACTTTAACCTTTACAAGGAAAGTAACTTTGAAATGACCAATCTGCTTTTTTTCTTTGCTTCTATTTTCCTTTTTTTCCCTTTAAGACCAGCCTCCACTAATCAGCTCTTTTGAACACTCATTCTATTTTATATAATGAGGTATTGCCTGAGTCTAGAATCACAAATAAAAGCCAATTAGATCTTTAAACTAAATGCATTATAATTTTTTATTTAGACAAATGTTTTCCTCTGCTTTCAGATTCCTCTCTCTGGCTCTCTCTCTTTTTTTTTTTTTTTTTTTGAGACAGAGCCTCGCCCTGTTGCCCCAGCTAAAGTGCAGTGGTGTCATCATAGCTCACTGAAACCTCAAACTCCTGGGCTCAAGCAATCTTCCTGCTCCAGTCCTCCAAGTAGCTGGGACTATAGATAGGCACATTCCACCATGCCTAGCTAATTTTTTCTATTTTTTGGTGGAGGGGGGGGGGCGGTCTTACTCTTGCTCAGGCTGGCCTCAAACTCCTGAACTTAAGCAGTCCTCTGACTTGGCCTTCCAGGGTACTAGCATTACAGGCATGAGCCACTGTGCCTGGCTTATAACATTTAAAATTAACAAAACAATACAAAATTAATATATGTTATAGAATGGATGCATGGGATCATGTCCCAACCTGATAGCCTCAATTCCATCTGATGAGACTTTTCAGCAAGAGCTGCATCTCTATAACTTTTGTGTAGCTGACTTTCTTTAAATTTTGTTCTGATTATAAAGAAAGTAAAACATTGTCTTATAGAATGTACAAAGGCAGGCTGATAATGGAATCTGAAGACAGATGTAATTATTAAATGTCTAAAAAGTAAAATAGTATTTTTTCAAGTTCAGCTACTCTAAAGAGAGTAAAATCATAGGTAAGGGACAACTTGAAAAGATGGTGATACTTTTGCTTTGAAAATAACAATATAGAGCCTCCTATGTGCCAAATATGCTAAGCACCTTAGATAAGATAACTTATTTAACCTTGACAACAATGTGCAAGGGATGTTATTATCATTATTTTCCTATTTTATGAGATGAGGAAACTACAGTCATGCAACTGGTAGGTGATGGAACCAGGCTTATTAACCAGGACAGTCTAACTCCAGGGTCTAGGTGCCTAACCACTATACTTTACTGACCTCCCATGGGTAGAAATGTCAGAACTCCAGCCCCATATCAAGCCTGCCTTTCCCCCAATAGGAGTCAAGGAAATGTATCAGTTATCTATTCCCTCATAACAATCCATGCCAAACTCTGGCTTTAAGCAACCATAATTATTTATTTAGCTCACAAGCCTTCAATCTGAGTAGGGTTTAGCAGGGAAGGCTCAGCTCTGCTTCATGCAGCATCAACTGGGGCAGCTCAGCTGTGGGATATAAAATCCACATCCACGATGGCTCACCCATATGGCTGATGAGTTGGTACAGACTTGCTGAGAAGTCATCCAGGGATGAAGACTGGGGGACATGATTCCTTTCCAAGTAGGTCTCTCCACAAACTGCTCTGACTTCCTCATGGCATAACAGATGGGTTCCAAGGACCAGCATGCCAATGACACAGGAAGTGGAGTCCATCAGTGTCATAATGTGTGGGGCTGGAAACTGCTGTAGCATCGCTTTTGCGGTAGTCTACTGGTCAAGCAAACCCAGAGGCCAGATTCATAGTAGGGGAGGTGGATTCAACCTCTGAATGGGAGGAGTGCCAAAGCATTTGGGACTGTGTCTTAAAACCTCCATAGGTGAGTGCTAGAGTTCTCCTCTAAGTTATAGGGGGGCTTCCTTGCCTTTGGATGTCCCTGTGGCTCCCAATGAAATGAACTGACTTTGGGCTCTGTTGCAGCCTTCATACCAAAGTTACTCCTTTTATCAACACCCTGGAGGATCTATAATAGATGATGATTATTATTATTATAATAAGTAACAGCCTACTCTGGAAAGGAGAAAGATCCACCTGGCCTCTTGCTCCACCAGTGTCAGCAGTGGTATTAGCCCTCAGCCTTAGACCATGCCGCCTGTCTCTTACCACAGTCCCTGTGTTGTGGGACTTTTCTGAACCGCTCTTTTAGCTTCTCATTACATCTCACTTGGAGCCATCATCTTGTAAACCTGGGTCAGAAGATATTGGAAGCTGGGCATGGTGGCTCACACCTGTAATCCTAGCATTCTGGGAGGCTGAGGTGGGAGGATTACTTGAGCTCAGGAGTTCAAGACCAGCCTGAGCAAAAGTGAGACCCCGAGACCCTGTCTCTACTAAAAATAGAAAAAATTAGCTGGGTGTGGCAGCACTCATCCGTAGTCCCAGCTACTCGGGAGGCTGAGAGAGTAGGATTGCTTGATCCCAGGAGTTTGAGGTTGCTGTGAGGTAGGCTGATGCCACGGCACTCTAGCCCAGGTGATAGAGTGGGACTCTGTCTCAAAAAAAAAAGAAGATACTGGAAGAAACAATACACAATGCAACCCTCAACATCGAACTGCTCTCTATCACCTGTCTTCCCTTGCCTCTGCTTGTTCTCCCTGACTCTCCTAATTCAGGATGAGTCCCTGTGGCAGCCAGAACACTATGAGGTCTAGAAGGTCAAGAGGAGCCCCTGGGTGCCCGTCCCACCCCATCTCCCTATTTCCTCATTGCTGCCCTCTTTCCCAAATACACACTCTGAAAGCTTCAATTTTAGACAACCAACCCAGACTGCATCATTTAGGAGTCCCATTGCAAGATGAAAATATAGAACTCCTGGTTCAAAAAGCAGGAAAAAATTAATTTTAAAAGCACCAAAATATAAAGTTCTTTCTTGACTTGTCATGGTATGTTCTCATTCTAAGTAAAGAAAAATTAAAATTAGAAATTATTAGCATGAATTTTCCTATTCCTCTCTATATAATGCAATGTCAGTTTTAAATGCAAATATGAGAGCATTTAATTTATATGGAAATCACCAAAATTACACAATTTATATTTCATTGTATTTTGTATCTGCATATGTATTTTGTTCTTACAAAAGCAATGGAAATACTGCACAGGGCCAGCTCATCTGCTTTTATTCCACTTCTTGATAGGTATGCATTCTATCAACAGGCTCTACCTTTCTAATTCTGTTCTTTCCTTTTTTTTTTTGAGACAGAGTCTCACTCTGTTGCCTGGGCTAGAGTGCCATAGCATCAGTCTAGCTCACAGCAACCAGCAACCTCAAACTCCTGGGCTCAAGTGATCTTCCTGCCTCAGCCTCCCAAGTAAAGCTGGGACTGTAGGCACGAGCCACCATGCCCGGTTAATTTTTTCTATATATTTTTAGTTGTCCAGATAATTTCTTTCTATTTTTTTAGTAGAGACGGGGTCTCGTTCTTGCTCAGGCTGGTTTCAAACTCCTGACCTTGAGCGATCCTCCCGCCTGGGCCTCCCAGAGTGCTAGGATTACAGGCGTGGACCATCATGCCCAGCCTCTAATTCTATTCTATTCACCTTTCCAATGAGTAAGGAAGGATTGAAAAGAAAGGAAAAGTCAGTTGCCCTATATTTTCCTTTCCTTCTATGTCATCATTTCACATGGCTAATAGAGGGGCTTAATATGGGTAGGAAAGGCTATGATAAGGTTTCTTGGTGGTTCATGTTTCTTAAAACATCACTGCCTTTTTTCTATTTTGGAAACCAATTCTGGTTCAAACAGAAAGCATGGCCTGGGGGCTGTCAGGGCTCCACTCCTTACTCAGCCGTAGATGTAATGTGCTACCTTGGACTTGCTTTGGGTCTTGTGGACTCCCATGCCTTGTAGGTCCGTGGAAATTCTATGCTCATGGGCATGGCAAATGGCATATGCAAATGGGGCCAAAATGAACAGTGCACCCATATCTTGGCCACATCACCTCTGCTCCCGCATGTGCTTCATCATCCCATTGACAATAAATAAAACTGTTAAGAATGTTAAGACTGTGTTAGCAGAGCATTAAACCAAATGTGATGCCCTTCTAGGTGCAGGACTTTGTGCTACTCTACAGGTTGCAAATCCATGAAGCCAACTCGAATTAGGTTTGAACACACTAATTTTTGGGGGGTGTGGGGAGACAAACATTCAGTCTATAGTAGGTATTTAATAGCATTATGGATTGAGGTTAGACATTCTCTAACTGGTGGCTCTCTTCTTTACATCTCTCATTATTTGATTTTCTAATCTCCTTTTCTTTATCTCTTCTATCTCTTTAGTTTAAATTGAGTTATAATTGACATTTAATAAAATGCACAGCTCTCAAATTTATAGCTCAGTGGCTTTTTACTATGTATATACCCATGTAACCACTACCTAATCATGTATAGGTGAGGAAAAATGTTTTCCTCTACACTCTTAGGTCCAGTACCTGGGGCCTGAAAATTAAACTGATGAAAGACATTAACAGAAGAAAAAAAGTTTATTCCACATGCACATAGGAGTCCACAAAAGAAATAGGTGGCTCCTTAAGTGATGAAAGCTGAATGCTTCTCTTCCTAATTTAGCAGGGGAACGTGATGTGGGAGAAACAGCTTTTATGGGAAGAAGAAATAGATTTCTTTGGGAAAGACAAATGGGTTTTTTTTTTACATTATTTTTTTAATTCTTACTTTTTGTTTTTTTTTTTGCTCTGAAAATTCATCTTGCTCAGACTAATGGGTTTTTAAGAGAACAAATGAGAGAGAAACTTTGTGGTGATGTTTGTCTATACAGATACGAGTGGTCTTTCTGTCCTTTTCAGAGCCATAAAAATCCCCTGGAGAGGGGATTTATGGTAGGTTTACTCTTAGTCTCTTTCCTAGGAGTAGAAACAACCCTGAAGAGGAAATTGATGTCATTTCTTAGAAGTTTCTGCTTTTACTCAGATAAGGCAAGCTCCAAGAATGCTTCTTTCTATATCTGCTAAACCTCAAATGTCTCCAGTTTAAAATAATCTTTATGCCAAGGGTTCTGAGTGGGTCCCCACACATGAAATAGAATATTTCCATCATTCCAGAAAGTTCTCTCATGTCCATTCCCATCAGTAGCCACCAGCCTCCCCACCAACATTTGCCACTATTCTGACTTCTAGTCCCCTGGAAGAGTTTTGCCTATTTGCCTTTTCTAGAACTTTATGTAAATGGAGTCAAACGATGTGTATTCTTTTGTGTCTGCTCTGCATGTTTTTGAGATTAATTCATGTTGTTGCAGATACTCATTTTTTATCATTGCTGATATTCCATTATGTGAATATGTCAGAATTTGTTTTTCCACTCAGTGTTGATGGATATTTGAGTGTTTTCTAGTTTGAAAATATTGTAAATTAAACTCCATGACATTCTTTTACAAGTATTTTTGTGGATATATGTTTTTGTGGATATATGTTTTATTTTTTTTGAGACAGAGTCTCACTTTGTTGCCCAGGCTAGAGTGAGTGCCCTGGCGTCAGCCTAGCTCATGGCAACCTCAAACTCCTGGGCTCAAGCAATCCTCCTGCCTCAGCCTCCCAAGTAGCTGGGACTACAGGCATGCGCTACCATGCCCGGCTAATTTTTTCTATATATATATTAGTTGGCCAATTAATTTCTTTCTATTTATAGTAGAGACGGGGTCAGTGTCTTGCTCTTGCTCAGGCTGGTTTCGAACTCCTGACCTCGAGCAATCCACCCGCCTCGGCCTCCCAGAGTGCTAGGATTACAGGCGTGAGCCACCGCACCCGGCCCTGGATATATGTTTTAATTTCTCTTGAGTAAGTACTTAGGAGTGGAGATGCTGGGTCATAGGATAGCATATATTAGTATTTTACTTTTATAGAAACTGCCACACATTTTCTTTTTTTTTTTTTTTTTTTTTTTTTTTGAGACAGAGTCTCGCTTTTTTGCCCAGGCTAGAGTGAGTGCCATGGCGTCAGCCTAGCTCACAGCAACCTTAAACTCCTGGGCTCAAGCGATCCTACTGCCTCAGCCTCCCAAGTAGCTGGGACTACAGGCATGCGCCACCATGCCCGGCTGATTTTTTCTATATATATTAGTTGGCCAATTAATTTCTTTCTCTTTATAGTAGAGACAGGGTCTCACTCAGGGTGGTTTCGAACTCCTGACCTCGAGCAATCCACCCGCCTCGGCCTCCCAGAGTGCTAGGATTACAGGCGTGAGCCACCTCGCCCGGCCTCACACATTTTCAAAGTAGTTATATAATTTTACACTCCCATCAGCATGTATAAGAATTTTTCTTTTTGGGGGGAGGGGGAGATCATAAACTATTTTATTTATTGAAGAGTTAAAATTGCACATTAACAAAACTTATCTGATAGAGATATAACACCAGAACTGTTCTGAATGTGATTATCAGCTAAGAGACTGGTTGAAGTCATGATATGAATCACTGGATAGTTTTTTCTGGAAAGACTTAAAATAAATCAGTAAGATCTTTTAATAAGGAAATTGAAATGAAACCCTGCCCTTTGGAGAAAGTATACTCTGTCATTCCTATGTCAAAAGAATGTCATTCCTAGTCAAAAAGAAACAGAGAGCTGTGACAATGATCCAGTGAGTCTGCACCCAAAACTCCCTTTAGCTTGTCTCTTGCTTGACTTTGAAAAGCAGAGTGGGCATGATTTAGACAATGGGGACTAACTTGAAAATGAGAAAATGCAAAAATTAATATCTTGGACCCACCCTTTCATCTTGAGCCATTCGTGCCACAGGTTCTCTTGGTTTCTCATGTCTAAGAAACACTCAGGTATTAGTTTCACCACCTTGAGAGACATAGCTGCTGCCGTCAGTGGGTGCAAGGTTGTCTTGCTGCCTGAGATGGGAAGTGCCTGGCCAACACCATCTTCTCTGGCTGTATAAGACAGGGACCTAGACAGGGAAGAGATGGGAGGAGGACAAAGATGCCAGTCCAGCAGGTGATCGCTTAGGGCTTCACTTTGGATTTCCAGAGATGAAACAAATCTCTCCAGATTGATAAACCTGGCTGGTTTTATCAATCTAGCAGTTAAGGGTCAGTGCAAAGGATGTCACCAACACCTGGATTACACATACTCAGAGAGTGATGATTCTGATATACAGGAAGTTGAAGTGAAATCACAGTCTGGCTTTCACATAGCAACCCTTCGCTTGTGGATCTGAGGAGCAAGGCTGGTGACTCAGATGTCCAGGGCTATTTGTCTCACTAGTCTTTTGATTCCCCTCTTTTCTTTCTGTTTTGCCCCCTTGCTTCCCTAACCTTATTAATGGTTTCCATATAAATGAGAAGAGAGCTCTTAATGTGGGAAAAAACTATGTTCTTGGCTTGAGAATAGAAGGAATTGAAAGTCTGTAGATCATAAGTGATTTAATTCTTAGTAATATCTCAAAGGAAAGGGGCATGTGTGTGTGTGTGTATAGAGGCAGTGTGTATTCTTCGTGTGTTCTTCGATGATTATAACCACTTCGGTATGACGCTCACTGGCCTCGAAACCTTGCCCACAGCCGGCACTCATAGTCCACATGATAGTTTGTGCTGTGCATTGACCACAAGTCCGTTTTGCTCTTGTGTGATGAGGAAAGCTTTAAAGCACTGAAAGCTTGTTTTACTTTACAGGCAGCTTTACTTGTAATGTCAATCAGAATAGGTAACATATACATATATGTTTTCATTATGTTATTTTTAAATGTTCACAATTTTATTTGGATTAATGAAAAGTTAGAAAAGTCCTATCACAGCTGTCGGCTAAAGTTGCTGTGCACGTTCATCTGTGGCTGTCAACTATAGTCGACGCTGGTCCTGAAGTCTTCATCAATGGGGGCCAAGTGGAAACGGGAAGTCTAAGAAGCATGTTGCATACTCTCCTGCTCTTCATATTTTAATTTAATCTTTAAAAATTAGCCATCCCAGAATAATATGAGAAATTATTTTTTAAAAAAACTCTGAGGTAATGGTGAATTATAAATGTATGTTTTGCCTCAATACAAAATTAGTTAATTTTAAAAACCTTTGAGATATTTATTAGTGGTTATGGCATGCAACCTACATGCAATATTTTTAGATGAGGTAATTTAAGAGATTGTGCCAGATAATGTTATCTGTTTTTACTGAATCCACTTAAGATTTTCTTATCTGAGAGGCTTCAGCATTTCTTTTTGTTTCCACCCTCTACAAAATCTTCCTTTTAGGTAAAATAACTCAAACATTTAAAGGATTAAAAAGTATGCATATAGGTAAAGTAGCATTGCTCAGATCCTACGGCAGCAGTAGAAGAAGAAAGCCAAGATGTACAGCTGTGATCATCCCACCTGTCCAAGCTCACAGGGACACTGGGACTTGAGGGTTGCTGACCAACAGGAATGGTGGCTTGGAGACCCGATCCCAGAAGAGGGCAGCCAAGAGCTGTCTTATTTATTGAAGAACGCATCCATGAACCCTTCAAGGGTGATTACGAAAGGGGGTATAGTTCATTGTGGAAAGTCCCAGAGAAAGGGAAGACCAGTTTGGGGCCCAATGTGCTCAAATTTGACTAGACTAGGAATAAAACTTCATAGAGTAAACTAGGAAACAACAAAGCCACCCCAGAGTGAGATTAAGGAAAAGCAGAAAGTCGCTGGCAACTGTCAAAGTCAGGGACAAGAGAGATGATATAAGATCAAGATCCCCAAAGGAACAGATTAACTGGTAAGTTTTTTCTATTAAAAAATTTTTTTTTCCTTTTAAAATATACAAGATCGGGTTGGGTGTGGTAGCTCACATCTATAATCCTAGCACCTTGTGAGGCTGAGATGGGAGGATCACTTGAGGCCGGAAGTTCAAGAGCAGCCTGGGCAACATTGTAAGACCCCTCTCTCTACAAAATAATAATAATAATAAAATAAAATATACATGATCATTATGATGCACTTGAAAATTACAACAAAGGTATGTTCGAATGATGAGTTTGAGGGCGTATTCAGGGCTAGAAGCTAGACAGAATCTGTGATGTACCATTCATTACTAAGCCTTCCTTAGAGTATTTTTGGGAATAAGGGCTAAAGCTTAAGGTCTATAGCTGAGGTCTCCTATGTCTGAGATCTAGACAGGATTGGCTTGAATGCTAATTACTTACTATGAGAAGTTCAAAGATTTCTATGAATCTCTGGGAGGAAGGAGGCAGGTGGTGGGGAATGTATCACATTCTGATGGTCACCCTTACATGTGTAAAGCAAAGCATTTAGAACAAATCCTAGCATACCTTATAAGTGTTAGCTATGGCTGTCTCTTCTTTCTTCATCCTTCTCCTTGGCGTTGTTGCACCTCTGGCTCTGTGTTCCTGCTCCCACTGAGCACGGGCAATTACTGGATTGTCTTACTATTTCTCACACAGGCTGTCCGGTTCTGCACCTTGGGAATCTGCTGGCCAATTCCATTACCTTTCTGTCTCTCTCTCTCTTTTTTAAAGGGGTTTTGCTCCCAAAATTACCTTTCTCAATTGATGTATACTCATGTATACTCACTACTTCCTCCACCCTCCACCCACCTCCACAGATGTATCTGTTAACATGGGGTATTTTTGTTTTTATCAGACTTTGATTAAAATTTGGGGAGATGAATGGGGTGGGGATATTTACAGCACAACAATGTGAACTTCTATGTGATACCAGATGCTTCTTAAAAATCCTTTTCCTAGGAATTGTTCTGTTGGCTTTCTGCCCATATATGGGCTCAACAGCACATTAGCTAGCTTATTTCTCTTCCTCTATCCTGGTCTCATGTCATCTCAGCACCCTCTCCTTCCTGGAATATAGCCCTCAAATGCAAATTCTTATTCTTCATACAGAACATAGTAGTTCTCAGTGGTGTCCACTTTCAAGCTAAGGAGTAGGCCCACTTTTGCATATCCAAACCCATCCAAATGTTTAGCAGAACAAAAAGGCTTTATTTACCAGGTCCCACCCTCCTTTGAGGGACATTGTGGTTAAAATTTTCATTTTTATCTCATCTTTGCACAGGACAGATAGAATGAAGGAGATTTAGCAGGAAGATATCAGGAAGAGGAACTGGGAGAGGCGGGGAGCATCCCAGGGAAGAGATTAACATTTGGAGAATAGGAATCTGTGGTAACATGGCAATATCAGGCTAGAGAGCCCAAAGCTAGAAGAATCCATTTTGTAGGGGATGAGGCATACTAAATTCTATCCAAATCAAATCAAGGAAAAGGAAGAGTAGACAAAAGTGCCTGCAAATCGAGGCTTGTCAACCAACTGCATACAGTAACTAGGGTACTTGATAAAGCTTCCCCATATTCCTGGCACCTGTATTATGGGGCCTGAAGAAAGGGCAAAGAAGAAACTCCCAAACTTGATAAATCCGTGTGAAATGGATTTAAATAAGCATCCTAGCTACTTGATAAGGATCAGAAAGTCTTCTGACACTCGTGATGTAATTGATAATTTTTCCATTCTTGGGAGAAATAAGTTTTATTTTATTAAAATAAAACTTATTGCTGTTTATCACTGTTTTTTTAAACCTTTTTTCTTTTTAATTATTATAGGTACATAATAGTTGTATATCATTATTTTTCCTTTTTTATTTTAATTAAAAAATTTTTTACTTTCTTTTTTAATTAAATTATTATAATTTCTTACTTATTAATTTCCTCTTTAAAGTGCTGGAAGTTGTATATCTTTATAGGATACATGTAATGTTTTGATACAGGCATACAATGTGAATTTATCAAATCAGGATAGTTGGGGTATCCATCACCTCAGGCATTTATTATCTCTTTTTGTTAGAAACATTCCAATTCCACTTTTTTTTAGTTATTTTAAGTATACCCTAACTTATTGTTGATTATAGTCACTTTGTTATGCTATCAAATATTCTTTATTCTATCTAACTATCTAACCTTTATTTTTTGTACCCATTAACCATCCCCACTTTATCTCACCCTCCCCACTACCCTTTCCACCCTCTGGTAACCATATGTATGTCTCCATCTCCATGAGATCGATTGTTTTTTTGTTTTTTGTTTTTTTTTTTGAGACAGAGTCTCGCTTTGTTGCCCAGGCTAGAGTGAGTGCCGTGGCGTCAGCCTCACTCACAGCAACCTCAAACTCCTGGGCTCAAGCAATCCTCCTGCCCCAGCCTCCTGAGTAGCTGGGACTACAGGCATGCGCCACCATGCCTGGCTAATTTTTTCTATATATATTAGTTGGCCAATTAATTTCTTTCTATCGATAGTAGAGACAGGGTCTCACTCTTGCTCAGGCTGGTTTTGAACTCCTGACCTCCAGCAATCCTCCCGCCTCGGCCTCCCAGAGTGCTAGGATTACAGGCATGAGCCACCGTGGCCCGGCCTGTCATTTGAATTCTTAAGCTCCAAGAATTTCTGCTTTTTTTTTTTTAATTTCCATCTCTTTGTTAAATTTCTCTAATAGGCTTCTGAATTCTTTCTTTGTGTTTTCTTGAAGTCCATTTAGCTTCCTCTATTTTGAATTCTTCATCTGAAGGGTCACCTGTCTCCATCTCTCCTGGATTGGCCAGTGGTACCTTATTTAGTTTGTTTGGTACCTTATTTAGGTTATGTCTTCCTGGGTGTTCTTGATGCTTGTGGGTACTCATCAATGTCTGGGCATTGAAGACTTAGGTATTTAATTTAATCTTTGCAGTTTGGGCTTGTTTGAATCATCTTTCTTGATAAGACTTTCCCATTATTCCAGATATTAAGTGTTGTAATCTAAGTCTTTGATCACTGCAGCCATATTAGCACTGGGGATTCCCCAAGCTCCCTCTTTGGGAATGAAAGATTTATTCCTCTAACTGACAGGAGAGCTGTGGGAAGACAGCCCTCAGATGCCTTTGGTGATCGCCTGGACTCAAAGAAAACTGCCTGATCTTTGATCAGTCATGAGCCTACAGCCCATGACTAACAAGTGTGGGGGTATAAAAGCCTGGCTCCCTATCCCCAGCTCTGAACAACTCTGAAGATCCATCAACCTGAATTTCATCCTTGTGGGTCAGCTGAGGCCGTTGCTGGGCTTTCACGGCATGGCTGGACTTCTGCTTCCTAACCCTGCTTCCCTCGGGTGTTGATCTTATGAGCACTCCCTACTAAAGGTCTTGCATGCTAACTTCTGTCAGAGTCTATTTCTGGGAAACTCAACCTGAAAGGGTTTTGTATAAATTAACTACTGCTTTCTTGGCTATTTATGTCTATTCATACAGACAGCAGAAGAGATGTGTCAAATCCACATTAATTATGTTTATTTTGTGTTATAGATTCAGTGAAAGAATAAAACTGGTGAAGATGGTTGTGCAGGGTGGGAAAATAGGCAGTGATTATTGAATTGTAAAAGAATATAAGTTAGCATGATGAATTTAAACTTGAGCTTATTACTATTTCAGTTACATTCAATAACTTAGTGTGCCAGAGATCATGTCAATAAATTAACACTGTGTAGCGAAGATTGGCAGACTGGTATAGCTTTTGTGCTGTTTGCTTTACACCTCTCACCTCAATTTTCTTCAACAGCTCTTTGCTGTGAAGGTTTGGGTTTTGGTTTGTTACCAGGAGCATCCAGGCCAAACATCTTTCATGAGGGGGAGAGAAAAGCCTAAGTGAACCCCCATCTCTAAATGTGCTTGACAGAGATAAGGAAACGAGACTCATCTGTACCACGCAAGTGGACAACCTAGATACTGGCAGGATACTTGCATTTCATTTTGCTTTCAACTGTGAGCAGTGAGGAACATCTGAGATAACTTGAAAGTGGCTCCTTAGTCTAACAGTGAGTGGAGAAGTGCTGCAGGTTAGGAGGCAAAGGCTGCAGAGGTGCCCACGTGGAGGGGGACAGAACAGAAAAGGTAAAGGTGTTTAATTGAAAGTTCAGCAGTACCAGTTCTAGATTAGTCCACTTGGATTTGAAATCCTGGCTTGTTTTCTAGCAGTGTGACTTTTGTCATGGTGATTAAGTGAGTTATTACATGGTAAGCATCTAGAATAATGCCTGGCAATGAAATTGCTTAATAAATGCTAGGCCTGGTCCTTCCAGACTAGGAGTTGGAGGTTGAACTCCCCCATGCCCCAGGAATGACCATGGTGTGTTGGAAGCAGCATTAGCAAGAGCAAAAGAAGACAGCCTAGCTTTTTATTGCATTATTTAAGTCAATAGGCAGTAATTAGCACCCAAGAAATGGAGTGTCTCATTGAGATACAAAGACAATTCAGAGGCCAGGCGTGGTGGCTCACACCTGTAATCTTAGCACTATGGTAGGCTGAGGCGGGTGGATCACTGGAGGCCAGGAGTTAGAAACCAACCTGAGCAAGAGTGAGACCCCATCTCTACTAAAAATAGAAAGAAATTAATTGGCCAACTAAAAATATATAGAAAAAAACTAGCCGGGCATGGTGGTGCATGCCTGTAGTCCCAGCTGCTCTGAAGGCTAAGGCAGGAGGATCTCTTGAGCCCAGGAGTTTGAGGTTGCTGTGAGCTAGGCTGACGCCACGGCACTCCAGCCCAGGAAACAGAGTGGGACTCTGTCTCAAAAAAACAAAACAAACAAACAAAAAGACAATTCAGAGATCCTGTGCTCCAGGAGCCCACAGTCAGATGAGGAGTGTGTGGTGGCCTAGCTTCCAGTAAGTGGAGACCCATCCTTTAGGATTCACAGTGAAGGGAGTACCAGGGTGTACGCCATTGGCCACAAAGCTCTCACCACATGCAGCCTCCGGTACAGGGCAAAGAGCACAGGTTTTAGAGTAGACAGGCCTGACTTTGAAGCCTGGTCTGCTTGGGGCAAGCCACTGAGCCTTGCTGAGCCTCAGCTAGCCTCATCTCTTAAGCAAGGACGACATTTACCATACAGGGCTACTGTGATAATAGAGATGACGCAGATTAGAACACCTAGTGCAGCTACTCGGTAAGTGTTCATTCACGGAACAAATATTTATTGACTGCTCACTATGTTTCTGATACTGTGCTAGATCGTGGGGATACCGACCAAAGGAAAACAAAACAAAAAGGAAACAGATGTGGTTTCTAATGTACCTGGGAAGAAAGGCGTGGTCATGTTTTGAGTGCTTACTGTTGCCAAGCACTACATCCAGTTGAATGCTTTACACAGGTTGACTTGTTTCATCCTCACATGATTAGCAGTTATGCATTAGAGCCCGTTGTCCCGTGCCCGCATTTTACAGGTGAGTGGCTAGAGGAGAGGCAAGACAGGTAGGGAGTGTTCATATCTCAGTGATATGAACCTCATGTTACAGATCATGCAAAAGCTGTGAAGCCTGTGCTGGACAGCTTGCCTTTGCCCCCACAGTTCACTGTCCCCCTGCTCTGCCTGCTCAAGGCCCCAGGGCAGGTCTGCAAGGACTGCACCTAAGGCTGCTGTACACTGTCTCCCACTGAGGTCCAGCCATTAGTTATCTCTGCAGAGAAAGGAGGGAGGAGCCTGAGGTCAGGGTATTGATTCCCCTGCTTCCCTCCCCTTCAGGTTGTCTCAAGCTGGTTGCATCTGTCGACTGAAAGCCACTTGTCTTCTAAAGGAAGGCAAGTCCACATGACTCTCCCCTTGAGGTCCAGTCAATGCTCCCTGCCTTAATTCTCCACACTGGGCGAGCTAACATCTGGGCTGCTCCCAGCAGTGGATCACTGCACTGTCCCTTGTGGGTTTTCCTCCATCTGCAACTTTATAACTAGTACCTTCGTGAACAAATCCATACACTTTTTTTTTTTTTTTGAGATGGGGTCTCGCTATGTTGCCCAGGCTGGTCTTGAACTCCTGGGCTCAAGTGATCCTTCTGCCTCAGTCTTTGGAGTAGCAGAGATCACAGGTACACGCCATCATGCCCAGCTCAAACCCACACACTTTTTAATCCATCTCCATTGCCATTTCCCCAGTCCAAGCTGCCCCTGGCCTAGGTGACTGGATAGTATTCCAGTTTGTTTTACTGCATCCATTTTTTGGGGGGAGGGGATGGGATGGAGGGAAGGGCATAAAAATGAAATGATTTTATTATTTTCCAATTATTGTTTTGTTGTTAAGTGGTGGTAGGTAATGGTGGTGTTGGTGAATCTTTCTTTTCTGTCCGTCAGTGATATCTTAGGTAGATTTCACAGCTTTATGGTTACTTTCAGGTATTAAAATTCAGTCATCTTTAATCCCAAATTTATTTATCTATTATTTAAGGCTTTATCTTTAAAAAATCTTTTTATAATGAAAAAATTCAAATATACAAAAAAAAATGAAGACAATAATATAATAACCCACCCCAACCTTCACTCACCCCAGCTTCAATAAATACTAAAATTTTTCCAGTTATTCTAACTTTCTTTTTTCTTTTCTCTGGAGTATTTTAAACCAAATCTCAAATATCATATCATTTCACCTATAAATTCTTCAGTGTGTATCTCTAACACATAAACTCAGTTGTTTATAAAACAAACACCAACACCATTACCATATCTAACAAAAAATTATTTCTTAATATCATCTAACACCCAACAGATACTCAAATTTGCCCCATTGTATCAAAATGTCTTTTGCAATTGATTTGTTTCAGTCAGGATCCAAACGATATTCAATTGCTTCCTTTACTTCTTCCTTTTTTTTTTTTTGACAGAGTCTCACTCTGTTGCCCAGGCTAGAGTGCTATGGTGTCAGCCTAGCTCACAGAAACCTCAAACGCCTGGGCTAAAGCAATCCTCTTGCCTCAGCCTCCCACGTAGCTGGGACTACAGGCACGCAACACTGTTCCTGGCTAATTTTTTTTTCTCTTTGTTGTTGTTAGGCTAATTTCTTTCTATTTATAGTAGAGACAGGGTCTTGCCCTTGCTCAAGCTGGTCTCGAACTCCTGAGCTCAAGCAGTCCTCTTGCCTCAGCCTCCCAGAGTGCTAGGATTACAGGTGTGAGCCACCATGCTCAGCCTACTTCTTCCTCTTAACCTCATTTATTTTCTTGAGGAAACCAGGTCATTTATCCTATACGATTTCCCATATTCTGGATTTGGCTGACTGTATTTTTATGGAGCTGTTTAACATGTTCGTCTAGCCCCATATTCCCTATAAACTGGTAGTTATATCTACCATCTTGATTAGAGTCAAGATAAATTTCTTGGCATACATGGGACTATGTACTTCCTCTCTTATATCCACTCCTGACAACCTTCAATCTATCCTCCCTAACTAATTCTCTCCAACTAATTTTTTTTAAGTTGCTGCTTTTCTCAAAGAACCAACTAATTTTGAAAAATACCTGTATGTAGATGACAAGTGCAGTGGAGGGGGCCTGCAGTCCCAGCTACTCAGGAAACTGAGGCAGGAGGACCCTGGAGTCCCAGAGTTGGACACCGCGGTGCATTGTGATTGCACCTGTGATGAGCCACTGCACGCCAGCCTGGGCAACATCAAGAGATCCTGTCTCAAAAAAAAAAAACAAACAAACAAGTAAAAAAACTTGTATATAAATCTGATAATATCACTACTACCCTACCTCCATCATGCTTAAGAACCCTCAGTTGTATCCTGTGGCTCGAAATCCAAAGATCAAAATCCTTAGTATAGTTTACAGGAAACTGCTTTTCGGTTTTCATCTTGTACCACATCCACCATATCCACCACACTGGCCTTCTCTCCACCCCTTTCAGTCATGTTCCTTCCTCGCACACGGCTCCAGTGCTTGCGCTTCCCTCTGACTGGGACGTTCTTCCCTCCTGTCTTGGCTGAATTAACTGCCACTCACCCTTCAGATCTCAGGTCACTTTAGTTCTTTTTTTTTTTTTTTTTTTTTTTTTTTGAGACAGAGTCTCACTTTGTTGCCCAGGCTAGAGTGAGTGCCGTGGCATCAGCCTAGCTCACAGCAATCTCAAACTTCTGGGCTCAAGCGATCCTACTGCCTAAGCCTCCCGAGTAGCTGGGACTACAGGCATGCACCACCATGCCCGGCTAATTTTTTCTCTCTATATATTAATTGGCCAGTTAATTTCTTTCTATTTATAGTAGAGATGGGGTCTCACTCTTGCTCAGGCTGGTTTCGAACTCCTGACCTGAAGCAATCCGCCCGCCTTGGCCTCCCAGAGTGCTAGGATTACAGGCGTGAGCCACCACGCCTGGCCACTTTAGTTCTTTAGGGAAGCCTTCCCTGATCCCAGATGGGCCTCTCAATATTCTTTTCTCTTCCAGTTCTGAGTGACAACAAGTATCAACCAACCAATCAACTAAATCCATCAATCAAGCTGGTTTTACATAGAAAGAGGGGACTTGGCCGGGCGCGGTGGCTCACGCCTGTAATCCTAGCTCTTAGGAGGCCGAGGCGGGCGGATTGCTCAAGGTCAGGAGTTCAAAACCAGCCTGAGCAAGAGCGAGACCCCGTCTCTACTATAAATAGAAAGAAATTAATTGGCCAACTGATATATATATAAAAAATTAGCCGGGCATGGTGGCTCATGCCTGTAGTCCCAGCTACTCGGGAGGCTGAGGCAGAAGGATCGCTCGAGCCCAGGAGTTTGAGGTTGCTGTGAGCTAGGCTGACGCCACGGCACTCACTCTAGCCTGGGCAACAAAGTGAGACTCTGTCTCAAAAAAAAAAAAAATAAAAAAAAAAAAAAAGAAAGAGGGGACTTAATTGGCTCATATAACTAAAATGTTTATTGGTCATTGATATAAGTCTGGGTCCATATTTTTAATTAATAGCCTCAGGAATTTCTATTTCTTGCCTCTACTCTCCTCTGTTAACTTCATTCTCCAAAGTACTCTCCTTGAGTTATCGCCACTAGTAGCTCCAAGTGCATTCTATAGCTCAGCAGAGCTGCTTCATTGAAGAACATCTCATTCTTAACGGTTCCAGGAAGTCTCTAAATCTCTCTCATTGGCCTGGCTTGAATCACATGAAACATTCTGGAACCAGTCACTGTGGTCATGGGAAAGCAATACTTTCATTAGTCAGGGCCAAATCATGTGACCTTCAGTGAAGTCAATGCAGGATCAGCCCCCTTGAACCTCATAGAGAAGGGGGAAGGGGTAGTATCTCAGAGGAAAACTGAAGTTAAGTTTCTAGAAGAGGGAATGTTGGAAAGATGGCAACAGATGTCCACTCTATTTGGTGAGATCCCTGGTATACAATCTTACAGCACGATGTAATTTCCCTTCATGATACAAGTCACAGCTGCAATATAACATTTATTTGTGTGATGATTTGGTTAATGCTCATCTCTTACACTAGACTGTAAGCTCCACGAGGACTGGCATGTTTTTGTTTTACCTTGTTATTATATGCCCACTGGCTGCACAATAACTATCTGTTGACCAAATGAATTAACCTTGTTTTGGATATCTTGGAGGTGTTATGTTATGGTGATTTCAGAATTAGATAAATTTGAATTTCAGTATTGACTAAATGTTGGCTCTGTTGCTGATTTGCTATTAGACCAGTTAATAAATTGGCCAAAGATTTACTTCCACATCTGTGAAATAGGGATAATACATGGTTCATTGAACTGTTCTGAGGATTCAATCAGATAATGAATGCAAAGGTCTGGCATATTATAGGAATTCGATAAACAAGTGAGATTATTCTTTTACTTTATCTATTGCCAGGAAAAGCGGTTATCCATCTTCCTATGGCAGAATTGCTTTATAGTTTACTCTCCTACCCAGACACTCCTTCTAGTGGAACGATGGCCTATATCCATATTTTCCATTCCATAGGGCTCCACTCCCTTATCTATTCCTAGAGAAAATTCAGGCTGCACAATAAGCCTCATGGACCACCTTGCAAAGGAGAAAGAGAGAGAGAGACCAAACCAATCAACAGCATGCAACAGGTGGGGGCCAGGTGTGGCTGTTGCCTCTCCCCAGTCACACATTGTTTTGTACATTCTCAGCAATCAAGCTAATTAACACAATGGCCTTCCACCTCCCAATGCCATTTCTATTTGCATCCCCTCCTTTGTTTCTTCATAGCCTTCAACACAGGGACTCCATCGCACACCCAAACTATCAGTGTGTCACAAGCTGGGAGGTGGATATGTGTTCCAGATCACCTGGGCTATAAGCACCACAGACACTGGGTATAACAGCCAGTGAACTGAAAGAAACATTAGGCTGAGTGACACAAAAGAAAAGTGCAGCTCCACGGATACCCCTGGCTACATGCCAGCATTCTACCCTGGCGTTGTAGAGTCACCACCCTCCTCCCTCAGTCTAAGTGTTGGGGTAACACTTAGGATAGGAACACCTGGATGGGAAAGGAACAAATTTCATAAAAGGGGTGGACGTGGATGTTGGAAATTGGCAGGACAAGACACTTTGCAGGGCTGGTGTCACATAAAGACAAAGCTATGGGTGTTGAAGGTGCTGACAAGAGAAGGATTGACCCAGTTTTGAAGGCATTTATACCTTATTCGGGGAGACAGACATGAAAACAAACCACGATAAAAAGGAAAAAGCAAAAATTATAATAAAAGTCTATATAAAGTCTTATATGAGAGAGCAACTTCTGCTTGGAGCAGTTAGAAAAAAGAGTTCAGTAAAGGTTTTAAAGATCAGAAGACATTTGGATAAACCTGATGCAAGGTGACATTGTTTGCACACTGGTGGGTACGGGTGACCCAAGCAGAAGCAATGCAAAAGCAAACATATGGAGGCAGGAAAGGGCATTATGGGTTACATGAGGGGCAGGTAATTTAGACATAGCTAAAAATTAAGCTATGTTTGAAGGAAAATTAATAGGAGGCCTAAAGGTTAGACAAGGGACAGATGTGCAGGGCCAGGCTATACAGGGTGTGGATGTGGCAGCAGGACATTTAGGCTCAGAACTTGGGCTTTGGAGGAACACCTGGCTTTGAAACTTGGATATGGTGTCAGGACAACACATTGTCATTCCTATCCCACACCTTGGGAGGTGACTGTATGGAGGAAGCTGTCGGAGGCCTCACATTCACAAAACAGGCGCTTTTTTCCTAGACTGACCTCATATGCCTGCCTGTTACCTGATCTCCAGCCACTGGTGTAAAGACTCAGGGTGAGCAAGGTCAGGTCTGCTATGGTATCCTTAAGATTTAAAGCTAATTGACCCTGAACTGTAGATTTACCTTTTCCAGACATCACTCAATGTCAGAGATGCAAAGCATTCAGAGAGTGGAGGGCACAGTGGCAGCAGACACCATCTGGTGCTTCTGTCTTTATTGGACTCCTTCTAAGCTTTACTTTGGTAAGTACTTGCTTGGCAAACACCTTTGCTCTTTCACTACATTTTGGTTCATGGGGACCCCTTAAACTCCTCATTTAGTCGAGAAAGGGCCTTCCAGAATGCTTTTGACTTTTCAACTTATGTTGACCTGACCCTGGACCTCAAATCTTCATTGCATTTGCCTTGAATGAGACCTTTGAACACACTGCCCCATGCAGACATTCTGGCACTGAGTTGTCAGAGATTAGTTAATGTTTCACCAACATTGCCAAATTCCTACACACACCTAAGATATCTTTTTTATTTTATTCCTATTTACAAAATTTTTTTTTTCAGGAAATGTGAGACTAAGTTGTTGAGATCATGGCCCATCAGCCCTAGAGCATATAAATCTTAAGAACAAGGACATTACGATACATAACTATGGAGTGATGATCTATCTCAAGAAATTTAATGTTGATAAAATATTATTCTCCAATATACAGCCCTTTTTCATTTTTCACAGACTGTCTCAATATTATCTTTTTTGTTTTTTGGGGGGGAGATTTTGAGACAGAGGCTTACTCTGTTGCTTGGGCTGGAGTGCAGTGGCATCATCATAGCTCACTACAACCTCCAACTCCTAGGCTCAAACAATACTCCTTCCTCAGTCTCCTGAGTAGCTAGGGCTACAGGTGAATGCCATCATGCCTGGCTAATTTTTTTCTATTTTTAGTAGAAACGGGGTCTCGATGTTGTTCAGGCTGGTCTCGAACTCTGACCTCAAGCAATGATCCCACCTCAGCCTCCCAGAGTGAGCCACAGTGTCCAGCCTCAATATCATCTTTTATAGCAACCCCCTCCAAACCCAGTATTCTATTATACCCTTTAATCTCCTTTACTCTGGAATACTCCCTCAGCCTTTCACTGAAACTAAGATATATTAATAATTTTTATTAATAAAGAAACATAAATACAGAGCACAAATACAAGTAATGAGACATATGCTAGGAGGTGAAGATTTTAAATATCATTCCTTCCATAACAAGAGAGCTTTGCAATAGTCCATGTAAGAGATGATGAAGAACTTAAGACAACTAAAGAGACATAGTTATCAAAAGATGCATGCAGAGGACTTAATGGATTTGATGCAGAGGTCTGTGAGAAGGAAGAGTCTGTGGTAACTCCAAGGTTTCCAGCATGGAGAGGGGTGTGGGCAGCACTGCTGTCCATTTGCTAGGGAGAATGCAGGGAGAGATCATGTCAAAGAGGAAGACGGTGAACTAGTTTTGGACATGCTGAGTAAAAACTGTATCAGAAGTGTCCAGGTAGAGTTAGTCATAAGGTGACCAACTCGTCCCAGTTTGCTTGGACCTTTCCCAATTTTTTTTATTTATTTATTTTTTGAGACAGAGTCTCACTTTGTTGCCCAGGCTAGAGTGAAAGCCATAGTCCTTTAGAGTGAAGCACATCCTTACCAGAACTGAACAGTTTCATTACAAAAGTCTCTCCTAATTCTGTAAATAAACTTCTTTATTTATTTATTTATTTTGAGACCGAGTCTCACTGTGTTGCCCGGGCTAGAGTGCCGTGGCGTCAGCCTAGCTCACAGCAACCTCAAACTCCTGGGCTCAAGCCATCCTGCTGCCTCAGCCTCCCGAGTAGCTGGGACTACAGGCATGCACCACCATGCCCGGCTAATTTTTTCTATATATATTAGTTGGCCAATTAATTTCTTTCTATTTATAGTAGAGACAGGGTCTCGCTCTTGCTCAGAGCTGGTTTTGAACTCCTGACCTCCAGCAATCCACCCGCCTCAGCCTCCCAGAGAGCTAGGATTACAGGTGTGAGCCACCGCGCCTGGTCAACCTTTCCCAATTTTCAGCACTGAAAATCCATGACCTGAATAGTCCCTCATTCCTCAGCAAGGCGGGACAATTGTTTATTGGTGACATGCACGTGAGGCCCATGGAATGGATGAAGTTAGAGATAGAGAGAGGGAGACACCTGTGCAAAGGTGATAATTGAAACCTTGGGAGGTATCGTGACAACTCAGGGAGAAAGAACGAGGTGAAAAGGTCTCAAAGACTAGACTGGAAGGTGAAGCTCAGAGCATCTCTCTTTCTGGGCAGGCAATTTTCCTAGCCCAGCAGTCATAAAACAAGCATTGATTTGCTTACTGTGCACTTTAAGTCATTCTTCATACCACTGTGAGCTGTTCACAAACTTGTTGTGTTAGGAATAGAAACGAAATCAAATTCTGTACCCTTCTTTTATAGGTCTTATTCTTATGTTTTCTTTTTTTTTTTTTATTGCCACAAGAAAATCAGAAGAGAAAATTCCTTATCCTTCTAGGTGGTGATTGTGACTTCTTTATTAGACTCTTTATTAATTTGGGAGATTTAATTTTTTTTAGTGTTGCTTATTTTTCATTCAGTTCTTTATAATCACTTTCCACAGCTGCCTGTGATCATTTCATACTTTTCAATTCTGAATTATTTCCCAGTATAACCTTTTCTGAAATATGCTCCATTTTCTGCATCATGAGTTTCAGCAGAGTGGATCTTTGGGAGATAAAATAGGAATAAATTTAAAAGTCTATTCAGCTGTGGATCTTATAAAAATCATAGGAACCATGCTTTGTTCCTATTATTTTCCAAAATGAATGAGTATACTCAAACCTCAGTTGATCTACAGATTCACTGTACCAATATATCACACATAGTTTTTCACCTAATTGTTAGTTGGTCCTTGTTTTGCCAAAAATTTAGTAAGTCAAGTATAAGTACTTAGTTTTGCTCAAGGTCTTAATTAGAGATCTTACAGGGCCTCAAAATTTACCTATACTGCATTCCCATCCATGGCTATTCCTGCCTTTGCTTCTAAACTGGGCCTTCCTGAAGAAGCTAAACTTGACATATTCATATACAGGCATACCTTGGAGATATTGTGGGTTTGGTTCTAGACAACTGCAATGAAGTGAATATTGCAGTAATGTGAACCACACAAATTTTTTGGTTTTCCAGTACATATAAATGTTATGTTTACACTATACTGTAGTCTATTAAGTGTGTAATAGCATTATGTCTAAAAAATAATGCACATGCCTTAATTTAAAATATTTTATTGCTAGAATGTTTATAGCAATATATCTGTCATATCTAAAAACTGGAAAGAACAAAATGTCTATCAACAATGGAATATAAAAGTAAATTGTAGTACATATAATACATATAGTGGAATACTACACAGAAAGAAATAGCTACATGAAGCAACATGGATAAATTACAAACATAAGGATGAAAAAGAGAAGCCAGATGTTTACTGTATATGACATGATTCCATTTGCTTAAAGTTTTAAAAGGGATAGCTAAGCTATAGTGCTAAAGCCAAGAGGTTCCTTTGGGGATAAGGGAGGAAGTGGTGATTGAGAGGGGACATAAGAGGGGACTCTGGGGTGGCAGCAATAATCACTTTGTTTACCTGGGAGGTGGTTGAGGAATTTATTTGGGGACAATCTAATAAACCATACTTCTATGGCTTGTACATCTTTCTGTTCTTTGTGTTATATTTTAATTTTTGAAAATTTCAAAATAATAAAAAATGAAGTAGTTTGAGTGTGAAGAGGAGTAGAGTGCTAGGCATGGCAGGACAGAGGTGGTGCCCGCTTGCACAGTGAACAGCGCCTTGGTCTCATAAATACTGCTGCAAGGAAAACTTCGCAGGCACAGGCTGAAGACACAGGAGAGGAAGAATAATGTGTGGACCAGATAATCACTTCTCTTCAAGGACACATTGTTCTCATATTCTCCCTCACAGATACTATATAAAAAACTGCTTCCAGTAGATGAAATGATTATTTGTTTACATTGACATGTAAATCCTATCATTCTAGAGTTGTATGTGCCATTACAGATCATATGTTATAATTACTCATCCAGGTGCATAAAAGGACACCGACAACAGCTTAACTATTAGAACTCCCTGGCCCTTCAACTGGACTATAGACTATAGCTCCTACTAGGGAAGTTAGGTGTCAGATTGCTAGGCTGGGAGGAAATTTCAGTCCCCTGAAATCCTACCTCTGGGTTTGGGCTGTTCCTGAATTGTTTCACTTTGAAGAAATATTTTGCCTGAAGCTTTGGGTCATGTAAAAGTGGAGGATCCTGAAGACTCAAAAGTTGTTTCAATTATCTTTTGCTGAACCATCCCAAGTTCAGTGGCATAAAACAGCATTTTCATGTAAATTTTAGTATAATCTTCTTGAGTCACAAAATTCCTCTTGAGATTTTGATTGAGATTGCATTGAATTTATAAGTCAATTTGGAAAGAATTGACATCATTTCAACATTGAATCTTCCAATCAAAGAACATGTTGTAACCCTTTGTTTACATTTTCCTTACTCTATCACAATAACATTTTATTTGCTGAATGTATTACCATGTAATTGGTATTTTTGAAACTATTGAAAATGGTGTCTTTCCAAAAACATGTTTACTATTTGTTGCTGGTATGTACCAGTAGAAACAGAATTCACTTTGCAGTACATCAATTTTAATAAATTCATTATATCTAATGATTTATCTATAGATTATTTTGAATTTTCAGGTTTAAAATTGTATTACCTGAAATTAATGATGCTTTTATTGTTTCATTTCTAATCTTTATACATTCAGTTTCTTTTTCTTGCTTTAGTGTACTAGCTAATATGATATTAGACATCTTTTTCCAATTCTTATATTAAAGAGAAATCTTTCAATGTTTTATTATAATTAATATGGTTGCTATAGATTTTTTTATAGAAACAATTTATCAAATTATGTAAGTTCCCTATTATCCCTAGTTTTCTAAAAGTTTTATCATAGATATATAATGTATATTTTTGCAATCAGAGAGGCTCTACTCACTATTAGTTATTTTAACTTATTTTAAAAATAGTAGTACCTATTTTTTTAATTAAAAATTTACACAGAGCCTCAATATATAGAGGATAAAAATTGAACTACTCTGCTTTATTGAAGTGAGGGGTTTTGAGCTCCACTCACAGTTCTTTTTTTTTTTTTTTCTTTTTTTTTTTGAGACAGAGTCTCGCTTTGTTGTCCAGGCTAGAGTGAGTGCCGTGGCGTCAGCCTAGCTCACAGCAACCCCAAACTCCTGGGCTCAAGTGATCCTTCTGCCTCAGCCTCCCGGGTAGCTGGGACTACAGGCATGCGCCACCATGCCCGGCTAATTTTTTATATATATATCAGTTGGCCAATTAATTTCTTTCTATTTATAGTAGAGACGGGGTCTTGCTCTTGCTCAGGCTGGTTTTGAACTCCTGACCTTGAGCAATCCACCCGCCTCGGCCTCCCAAGAGCTAGGATTACAGGCGTGAGCTACCGCGCCCGGCGTTGGCTAATTTATTTTTAAAATGGAGGGAGGGCTCTCACTATGTTGCCCAGGCTGGTCTTGAACAACTGGCCTCACGCGATCCTCCTGCCTTGACCTCTCAAAGTGCTGGGATTACAGGCATTAGCCCTCCCCGCACCCCGCATAATCTGCTATTCTTAATGGGTAAATTAATCTGCTTTCTAGTTCAGACACCTTTCTTCCCCAGCCAATGTAGCTAGGCATGTTTAAAAACACCTCACACTTTAAGTTCTAGGAACATCTGTTACATGTTTGCTTTTGCCTACATAACAGCACAGCTGGCTAAATAGGTGATAAAAGACACATAATGGGAGGTGACAACAAGAAGTGCTGATTGCTATTTGAAAATTTGTGTCCAGGGTAACACATTTCTTTTGAAAATATATTATTGAGGCTAAATATATTAATTATTCAAATGTCATCTCAGATGTGGTACTTGTTAAAAACAGAGAGTGCTGTTTTCCCAAACACGTCACATTCAATGTGCCTAATATCAGAAGCTGTTTATGTTCATTCTAAATGACTTCCATGCTTCAGTTTAATTCAGTTTAAGCCTTTTCTATTAATATGCATTGCCTTAGGTGAGTTATTCATTGTGTGAAAATATCTAGGGACTGAGATACTGATTTATGTTCCTATATGTTGTAATACAGATGACATTGAACCTAATCTTTTATTTTATTAATTTTTTTTTTTTTTTGAGACAGAGTCTCACTTTGTTGCCCAGGCTAGAGTGAGTGCCATGGCGTCAGCCTAGCTCACAGCAACCTCAAACTCCTGGCCTCAAGCAATCCTTCTGCCTCGGCCTCCCGAGTAGCTGGGACTACAGGCATGCGCCACTATGCCCGGCTAATTTTTTTTATATATATATCAGTTGGCCAATTAATTTCTTTCTGTTTATAGTAGAGACGGGGTCTCGCTCTTGCTCAGGCTGGTTTTGAACTCCTGACCTTGAGCAATCCGCCCGCCTCGGCCTCCCAAGAGCTAGGATTACAGGCGTGAGCCACAGCGCCCGGCTGTCCCGGCCCGCGGGACCTTCTGTTACTCGCTGGGGCGAGGGGGACCATGCCTGAAAGAGATGAGCGAGAGAAAGAAACGAGACCAAGCAAATGGTTGTCAAGGTCTGCTTTACTTAGATTTTTAGTAGGTTTTATAGGCATACAAAAACAAGGAAGTCAAAACAAAAAATAGAGTAGTGATGATGAGGCTTGGGTCTGGGTTGATTAGCCCTAATCAGTGTCTTATCAGTATCTTGTTTTTGACTGATTACTCATCTCCAACCGGAACATTTGCAGTCAACACATCCTGGAGCATTCCGTGGTCGGCACGTCATGGACTGCATTCTTCTCGGAGCTATAGCTGGAATTTTCCAGGGCGAAGTTCATGCGTAGGACAAGTCATAGGGGAGTTGAGGGTCTTTGAGGGTCCTTGCCTCTAACACCCGGCCTATTAATTTTTTTTCTGACGGAGATTTTAAAGCAGGGGTCCTCAAACTTTTTAAACACTGTACCTCAGACCATTGGAGGTCCAGACTATAGTTTAAAAAAAACTATGAATAAATTCCTATGCACACTGCACATATCTTATTTTGAAGTAAAAAAACAAATGGGCAAAAACACCCATATGTGGTCCGCGGGCCATAGTTTGAGGATGCCTGTTTTAAAGGATTACTTCTCTCCTCCTCTTTCTCCTCTTCTTTTCTCTCTTTCTCTTACACACCAATTATTGTATTTGCTTCTTAGAGATTTATTCATTGTTTTAACATATCATAACTTGGAGCTGTATAGCTTGATGTTACATATTGATGGCGTTTTCTATTTATTTACCTTCATGAACAAAGTTTTTCATAAGATAAAGCAGGCAGCTCTTTCTTCTGAGATATGAGTGTGCCAATGGAAGCCACCCAGGGGAGATTCCACATGACCCCATCCAGGGAGCAACCTCCCTCAACTTGCCTCTCCTTCTGGCTTCAATTCCTGCTATTGGGGCAGACCTGGGCATTCCTAGACACACTGACCCCTCTTTTCCTGCCCTTCCACCTTTCCTTTACTCTGACAAGACTGTCTAAGTTCCTCCCACTCTTTCTATCCCAGGACAGGTCAAGACCAAGAGAAATAAAGTCTAAAGAAAATATACCCCTTTATTCCTTGGTAGGAATAAGCATGAGGAGTATATACAAAAACATTGCCTTGGATGCAGATATGTCTAAACCAGGCCTACATCAGTCTTCAGACTTTCCTCCTCACTTTAGAACTGATTATTATCTTTGCTACTTGGATTCCTAAATGGTTGTGCATCTAATTCTTCAAATATTCTCTAGGAAGGAAAATTATTGCTTTCACCAGCAACCCATGTCAGAGTTTACTGGTTCTGAATGATTCTTCTATTTTCAACAGAGATAATTATTTTCATGAAACATTCTGATGTGCATCCCAATTTATGCACGCATGAACGAGAGTCAGTTTCTTGTCATCCCTGGCTACATATGGGGAGTCTTTAAAAAATACTGTTCTAATGCCTGAAACGGAAGCAAGTAGGAAGTATAGGAAAAAAAAAACAAAAAACAGATAATAAATACAAAAAGACTGAGGGAAGTTCTGTTCTAAGTGCCAAATGCAAATCAAACATGTAGATAAATGTCTGGGAATTGGAGGTGGGTTACAAATGCAGACAATAAACAAACACAGACAATAAACGCAATAAGAGGAAAGCATTGGAAAAAAACAGGGCCAGAGAGAAAGGAGGAGACAAAGTGAAATTGGATTTGACTGGGACCTTGATCCACTGGTCAGCATGACCCAAATCTAGATACTAAGAGCAACCTCTGAGAACGTGCAGGAGGCTGCAGATACTTCATTATCACAAGGAAACTTCTGGGGAGGGACCACAACAGCTGAGAATGACCAAACAATTAGTGACGATGCTAGAGAAGAAATAATACTAGCTACCATTTATGAGGTACTATTCCCAGTCTTTTACTTATATTAACTTATCTAACTCTTAAGACTACCCTATAATGTAGTCTGAGATAATTCCTATTTTGCTGATGAAAGGGTCCAGAACATGCTACCTCTAAATATGCTACTTTGGTATAAGTATTATTTTGAGCTGAAGGCAATTGCAAAACAGTAGATCAGGAAGAACATTCTGCCCCCTGCCCCCCTCCTCGACTTGCCTAAAAGCAGGATATAAATTTCCTTTTGTGAAGGTGACATAACCCCCTTCCCCCAGCCTCTCCTGGACCAGGATGAGGAGAAAGACCCTTATTACCAGAGACAGACAGCCAGCACTGGGATGAGCTTGGGGAAACAAACTTTATAAAAATAACACTTATCTTTCATTAGTTGCCCCCATATATATCCTAGTCTCACAATTTATCACCCCTAGAAGCCAAAACCTCCTTTCCTTTGTCTAGTAACTTCTTTATGATTTATCATCCTTTGTTAAAATGGTATATAAACCCCTGAGTCTAACCACTTCTTCGGATTTTTCATTTATTTTATGTGAAGTCCTCGTGCATTTAATAATAATATTAACATCAATAAAAATCATATGCCTTTTTCGTGTTGATCTGTCTTTTGTCAGTTTAATTCAAAAACCCTAGCAACTGAACCTAAGAAAGTATAGAAAAGATTTTTTTCCTTCCATATGCAGATAAGGAAATTGTGATTTGCAGATAAAGAAACTGAGATACAGATGGGTTAAGTGACTTGCCTAAGATTACACTGCTAGCAAGTAGAAGCAAGATTTGATTCTGCTGAGGGGCGTTGGAGCCTGAGCACTTAATTCCTACAATATACAGTCTCAGAAATCAATTACTATAAGATAATAGACATTAGGCAGACTATAATCTCTAAAGTTTAAATTTCACAAAATAGAAGTGGAAATATCCCAATTCCTGCTATAATAAAAAAAATAATTTAAAAATTGGGTTCGTTAGTTGTGCCATGGGATGTTCAGCTTTCTGGCTTTGGATGATGGCTTCTTCATCGTGTGGTTTAATTTGTTTCACTATCCTCCAAATTTCCAGTGTACAGGCACTGGAAATTAGATCTAACCTCTCGATTAGAGGGTTTTTTTTTTTTTTGGTTTTTTTTTTTTGCAAAAATACTCCATAGATTGTGTTACATACTTCATAATCCACCACATAGCATGTTTATAATGTCCAATATCACAGTTTTTTTTTGAGACAGAGTCTCACTCTGTTGCCATGGCTAGAGTGCCATGGTGTCAGCCTAGCTCACAGCAACCTCAAACTCCTGGACTCAAGCAATCCTTCTGCCTCAGCCTCCCGAGTAGCTGGGATTATAGGCATACACCACCATGCCTGGCTAATTTTTTTTCTGCATATTTTTAGTTGACCAATTGATTTCTTTCTATTTTTAGTAGAGATGGGGGTCTTGCTCTTGCTTAGGCTGGTTTAGAACTCCTGACCTTGAGCAATCCACCCACCTCGGCCTCCCAGAGAGCTAGGATTACAGGCGTGAGCCACCACGCCCGGCCTTCCAATATCATAGTTTGATATACAAAAATATTGGTAAGTGGGTTCTATCTATGAAAGTTTGATTCGTTCATTGTAAAGCTCCCCATCAACCATTTACCCGATTCTTTTAGTAGCACTGTTGATTTTTACTTAATTAGCTTTTTATTAGAGGTCGAAAAATAATGACCCTCTTTTTAAAAGCTTTTATTTTGAAGCTTTCGAGTGTTTACAAAATCAGAGAGAATAGTATGTTAATGATAGTATAATGAACTCACACGTATCTATCATCTATTGCTAAACCAATATCTATAACTCCCATTCCCATCACCCTAGATTATTTTAATATTTTAAAGCAAATCCCAGGCATCATAGAATTTCACTTGCAAATATTTAAATATTTATCACTTAAAGTTTAGGACTCTTTTTAGAAACTTAACAATACCATTATCCCATCTAAAAAGTTTTTAAAATAACTAACATCAGAAAATAACCAGTTCATATTTTCCTTATCATTTTAATTTTATGAAATTGTATGGTTGTTTCATTTGTATCAGGATCCAAATAAGGTCCACCCATTGCTATTAGTTAATATGCACCTTAAGTCTCTTTTAATCTATAGCTACCCCATGACTCTCTTTTATTAAAAAAAAATGTTTATTGAAGCAACTGGGTTATTTTTCCTATATTTTCTACTATCTGGATTTTGCATCCAAGGCTTGTCATGTAATGTGTTCCTCTGTCCTTAAATTTCCTATAAATTGAGTCTAAGATTTAACCAGATTTATATTGGATTTTTTTTTAAAGACAATTTCAGTGGTAGTGTGTATACTTCCATCAGGTGGTGCAGAAAGTCTGGTTGTCATCCTTTGTGATGTTGGTTAGCAGTGACTGATGATCATTTACTAGATCTGTTAATTCATTAGGGACTGCAAAATGATGGTATTCTAATTCTGTATTAGTAGAATTTGTAATTCTTCTATAAAGAGAAAATTTGCTCATCAATTATTTGGTTATCCTAAAGTACAGTGTGTATAGGAAATACAGGAGTAACGATTAATTATCTGCTCTATTTATCAGTGTACAAATTTGATGAGTTGGTTCACTTGTACCCTTCAAAAGTGACCATTTAGTTGAGGTTTTCTAAAGCCTTAAACATGTGACTTTAAATATACTCTAAGTATTTTAATCTGTTGCAGTTTTTATCCTTATTGATGCCCAAATTGATCTATTCATGATCAGTGAGAGCTTATTCAAGTAGGCTCCTGAGACCTTTTGACATGAACTGGATAGTCTCTGTAATCAGCCATTTCACTAAGGAGCCTTAGTTCCTTTCAGTGAGGAATGGTATGTAGAAAGCACAATCTGGCCACTAGGGTGCTCATTTCTCCATACTGCTTTAAAGTGAACTGAGTAAAGGATAGAACTGCCTGCCTGACTCTTGGACCTATAAAAGGTCGCTTTAACCTACAGATAAAGATACTTGCCCAATTTATAAGGGGTTATATAGGAAAGAAATAAGAAATGTGGAAAAGTGAAATAGCATCAGGACAGACAGGTCCAGTTTATAATCCCTACCAGAAAAAAATCAAGTCTTTCTGATCTGTAAACAACCTCTGGACAGACCTGAACTGTGACATCTTGGATAGTGAAGACGATATGAAGAGGCTATCCTAGAGTCTACCTCTTCTACTTCAGGATTTGTATTGCTCTAGATTTTGCCAAGATGATGTCCAATTGGTATGAAAAAAGATCACAGTATCAAATTTTAAAAATAAATCCAACAATCACAGTTATTTCCAACAACTGCATTGCAGTAAGGGAGGAGGAAAATGCTCACCAGCCAGTAGCCAGATAATCACAACACCCAGGTCTTTACTAAAGATGAATATAAGATCATATGGGTTTTTTGTACCCAGGATTATAGCTTAAGATCCTCTGCTCAGTAGGGAAGTTGTGGCCTCAAGACTTTTGGGTAAAGGGAAGAGGATCTCCTGACAATCAGGAAGGAGAGATGAAACTTTGTGATCCTCATCAGGGAGGAAAAAATAGACCTTATGTATGATTGTAAATTAATAAAGATAAAAAATGCTACCTTAAAAAGGGGCTGAAACATGCATTTGAATGGGCTCACAGTGTCAGTCCCATACAATGTCAAGGATTCATCATCTGGTGGAGACTTTGGCTCTCTCTCACTGCCACCATTGGCTCTCGTATTGTGCAGGGGCTGATTTTGTCTTCACTGATCAATGGCCCCTTCACTCCCGCCCTAAAACATTGATCCACTTCCCCGCTCCAGAAACTTCTTGGTTGGGTGGCTTCGCACTCCTGTTTGTCCTCACTGAGCAGGAAAACCAGTTTAGGCCACCTTATAAAGAAAAGGATCATATTGTCCAGGATGCAATAGGAGAGATTTTTAGTCATCTTGGTCACCTCATTTTCTTAGGCTTGACCCATACTCAGACTCCCCAAAGCTCTGCTACTTCTTCTTCTTCTTCTTCTTCTTTTTTTTTTTTTTTTTTTTTTTTTTGAGACAGAATCTCACTCTGCTGCCCAGGCTAGAGTGAGTGCCATGGCATCAGCCTAGCTCACAGGAACCTCAATCTCCTGGGCTCAAGCAATCCTTCTGCCTCAGCCTCCCGAGTAGTTGGGACTACAGGCATGCGACACCATGCCCGGCTAATTTTTTCTATATATATTAGTTGGCCAATTAATTTCTTTCTATTTATAGTAGGGACGGGGTCTCGCTCTTGCTCAGGCTGGTTTCGAACTCCTGACCTCAAGCAATCCGCCCACCTCAGCCTCCCAGAATGCTAGGATTACAGGCGTGAGCCACCGCGCCCCGGCACTGCTACTTCTTTCTTGTCGGCAGAGCTGTTTGACTGAAGAAGAATCACGAGCCTCCAGATCCCCTCCAAGGACCCAGTTTGTAGAAACACTCAGGAACCTAAAGCCTTGGGAGGATAAGCTTTGGAGTTAAACTACCCCAGGTTCAAGTCCTAGCTTTATTGCTTGCCAGCTGTGTGGCCTTGGGCAAGTATTCATTTTGTGTGCTTTAGTGTTCTCACCTCTAAAATGAAGATTATATTAATTCCTTACTTTGTACAATTGCAGTGAGGATTGAACCAAATGATGTGTGAAAAATTCTTTTTTCTTCTTCTTTTTTTTATTGATACATAATAGTTGTACATAGTTGTACATTTTGGGGAGTACATGTGATATTTTGATACATGAATTATGAAAAATTCTTGGCGCAATATTTTGAAGTTCTGGCACATAGTAAGTAACTCAACAAGCGAAATCTATTATTATTATCTTCATCATGGCAAAGAAGTCTCCTGAAGCAGAAACAGTTCAACACCTCTGGACTGAGAAAAGTGCAGCTTTAATCATTATCATTCACAAGTACTGCTTTGATACTGTATTGCATTCTTTTGTTTGAAATAATAAATCTCTTTGTTTCTAGAAAAGAAGTCTTGGTTGCTGATTTTACTTTTCAGAAGTCCTTAAGGGGCCAAACCATCCTGCTCATTCTAGAGGAGGAATCCATCGATCAGACCCCAGGCTTGGGAGAGTCCCCTCACTCTTGTTTGGTATCATCTCCCTGTACAGAGGCAGCTTAATGAGACCCTCTCCTCCACCTGCTCCCCCAACCGCACTTTGTTCTTCCCCTACTGTTCCTGATGTCAGGAAATGGCAGCATGGCCCCACTAAGTCACCTGGTGACTTCTCTCACAGTTGGGACTTTAATCCTGTCTGTCCTCTCCTCCCTCACTGCTATCACCTTGTTCCCAGTGTCATTGTCTCTCACAAAGGTTTGGAGCAAGAACAGCCTGCTGGATTATCCACCTGCCTTCAGACTTGCCGCCTCCACACCCACTGGCGTTGGCCACAAGAAGGTCGCTTTTGTGGATGGTGAGAGCCTGAGTCAGACTGGAGGTTGAGAAGGAAGAAGAGAATAGAGGCTACATGCAAATAGCACTTAAGAAGATTAGCTGGGAAGAAGAGAAGACAGAACAGAGATGAAACAGGTTTTCCAGAGTGATCAGCAGTAAAATTTCTTAAAAGAAACATGACGATGGCTGGGGGTAAGAGTGAAGGATGAAGAAGGAAGTGGCCCATGACCCAGATCTGGTGCAAGAAGAAAAGAAAGGATGGGGCAGTCAGGGCTTCAACTGTAAAAACTTTGTATAGTTTTTAGGCATCATGATAAAATATTTAAGATCATTTTATTTTTATTTTATTTTTTATTTTTTTTGAGACAGAGTCTCGCTTTGTTGCCCAGGCTAGAGTGAGTGCCATGGCGTCAGCCTAGCTCACAGCAACCTCAAACTCCTGGGCTCAAGCAATCCTGCTGCCTCAGCCTCCCAAGTAGCTGGAACTACAGGTATGTGCCACCATGCCTGGCTAATTTTTTCTATATATATTAATTAGTTGACCAATTAATATCTTTCTATTTATAGTAGAGACAGGGTCTCGTTCTTGCTCAGCCTGGTTTCGAACTCTTGACCTCGAGCAATCCGCCTGCCTTGGCCTCCCAGAGTGTTAGGATTACAGGCGTGAGCCACCGTGCCCGGCCTTAAGATCACTTTATATATGACTGCCCACATGCACAAGTCAGCAGTATTTAGATAACCTTTTATATTGTACAAAGGAAAATTAGCAAACAATGCATTTTTAAAATTCCTTATTGAGGTACAAAATGAGAATTTTTTTGGGGGAGGCTGAGGTGGGAGGATTGCTTGAGTCCAAGAGTTGAAGGACGCAGTGAGCTTTGATTGTGCCACTCCACTCTAGCTTGGATGATAGAGTGAGACCTTGTCTCTGAAAAAAAAAGAGAGAGAGAATGCATACAATTTTTAGCATTTGTTGTGAATCCTTCAGACAATTTGAACTACATAGGAAAACTAAAAATATGAAACATTTTCCTTTCTAGGTTATAGAGGAGCAAAGGCTAAAGTAACATCATTAATTTTAAAAATAGGAAATCAAATTTTGTCTATGATATAATTAAAACTTAGAACAATTTGATTTATGATCATATTAAAATTATGGATGAAATTTTCTTTTATTTCAATTTATGTTAAGGCAACAGCTATCATGTACAATAAATTAATAAAATTGAGCTACTGAAAAAACCATTAACAGTATATATAAATTCAATGATTTTTAAAATTAATTCCACATTTAAAAGCATTGAAAATTAGTATACTGTCTCAACATTTTTATAATTGCATCTGAGGCTATAATTTTCAAAGGTTTGGTTATTATCAGAGATAGAATTAAAGCAGGTAAAGAATCTGATTGGTTGTAGATAATTGACCAAGATAAAGATATAGTTATTATCTAAAATGATTTATAAAGTATTTTTAATCTAGTTGCATGCCATGGAATACAGTAAATTCCCTATTAGAATAAAATAAGCCCACAAATAACTAGAGTTTCCTTTGGTCAATCTCTTTAAGGACAAACAGGAAAAATCAATCCCACATTTGTACTTTGAGTCTATAGCCCAGAACTTTCACTATGTGTTTGGCTCTACTAGAGATTGAGGTCCCATTACTCTTTCTAGGTCTAGAAAATTTTTTATGAGAATTAAAGTTAAAAGTCAATACTGAAATGGTAAAACTCTTAGAAGAAACTGTAGAGGAAAAGCTCAGCGACATTGACATTGGCAATGATTTTTTGGGTGTACAGTAATCCTCTTCATCCTGGGGGAGATGTTCTAAGACCCCCAATGGATGCCTGAAACTGCAGGTAGTACTGAACCCATCGTCGTCAATCAGAATACGTATCTGTTCACGTATTCCATCCACAAACCTAATGCCTTTTTCATCGTATCACGCACTGTGGCCATAACTTTTGCAGTTTGAGGTGCGACAGCAAAATTATTAATAACATGATTTTTTCCCATTTTTTACATTTTATGGATAGATGATCTTAGCAACCTCAGCCTACAATTTTTTATTCTTTCCTTTTTTTGTGTGAGAGACAGGGTCTCATTCTGTCTTCCAGGTTGGAGTGCAGTGGTGCAATCATACATATGATCATAGCTGTCTACCCTCCAACTGCTGGCCTCAAGTGATCCTCCTGCCTCAGTCTCCCAAAGCATGGGGATTATAGGCCTGAGCCATGCACCCAGCCTGTTCTTTCCTTACTAAGTCAAAAACCTCACTTTGTCACTTAAAAGAAGCACTTTATGGCTGGTTTTTAGCTTAGCCAAATTGTCAGCATCACTACTCCTGTGTTTGGGCTACTGTGAAGTAAAATAAGGTTGACTTGAACACAAGCGCTATGATACCAAGACAGTCAATCTGATAACCGAGAGAGCTACTAAGTGACTAATGGGGCGGGGAGTGTAGAGAGCCTGAATGCGCTGAACAAAGGGATGATTCATGTCCCAGAAAGGATGGAGCAGGATGGCACAAGATTTCATCATGCAACTCAGAATGGCACACCATTTAGAATTTATAAATAGTTTATTTGGAATTTTCTATTTAATATGTATGGACCATGGTCAACTGCAGGTAACTGAAATGGCAGAAAGACAAACATCAGATAAAGGAGGGCCTACTGTAACACCAAAAGCTCAGGCACCAAAAGCGAAAATAAATAAGTGGGGCTACATTAAACTTAAAATTTCTGCATGATAAACAATCAACAAAATGAGAAGGGCACCTACAGATTGGGATAAAATATTTGCAAAATGTATATCTGGTAAGGGGTTAATATCCAAAAATACATAAGTATTTCTTATAACTCACAACAAAAAAACAAATAAACTGATTTAAATATGGGCAAAGGGCCAGACACGATAACTCAGTTTAAAGCACTCCATAACCCCAAAGGAAATAATAATTATTTTTTCCTCAGTATGAATTAATGAGATAACATAGTAAGATAAACAGAATCACAGAACCACCCCAGCATCTTTTCTCTGACATGGAGTAAGGATGAGAATTTTAGATGTGGCCCATGGCTCTACATGATGTTTGTTCTTTCAAATCATATCACATTGCCTAGTTAAGTTTAGTTCAACCAACATTTATAGAGCCCCTGTCTGTGTCTCTAGGAGCTAGAGACTCCAAGATTGTCAAAATTGGTCCCTTCCCCTCTTGGTCCCTCTGCATACAGCCATGGTATTTTGTTTGCTTAGCCTTTTAAACAATTGTGAAATATTACAGAACACAGAATACATTGTGTGATATAAAACATAATGTATCTTTAATAATTCTAAAGCAAATCAATCTACTAGGAAAAGAAATAATACAAACAGTAGTGCAATCATTTTCTAAAGCAAGAGATTAGACAATGGTAGCACCCCCAAAGTACCCACCACTTCTTATAATTCTTCCCCATAGCAGCCCTTTTCATCTCCCCTTTAAAATCATCTTCTGAGGCCGGGCGCGGTGGCTCACGCCTGTAATCCTAGCTCTTGGGAGGCCGAGGCGGGCGGATTGCTCAAGGTCAGGAGTTCAAAACCAGCCTGAGCAAGAGCGAGACCCTGTCTCTACTATAAATAGAAAGAAATTAATTGGCCAACTGATATATATATAAAAAAAAAAATTAGCCGGGCATGGTGGCTCATGCCTGTAGTCCCAGCTACTAGGGAGGCTGAGGCAGAAGGATCGCTCGAGCCCAGGAGTTTGAGGTTGCTGTGAGCTAGGCTGACGCCATGGCACTCACTCTAGCCTGGACAACAAAGCGAGACTCTGTCTCAAAAAAAAAAAAAAAAAAAAAAATCATCTTCTGACTTTATTTTATTTTTTTTTCTGAGACAGAGTCTCACTTTATTGCCCAGGCTAGAGTGAGTGCCATGGCGTTAGCCTAGCTCACAGCAACCTCAAACTCCTGGGCTCAAGGAATCCTACTGCCTCAGCCTTCCGAGTAGCTGGGACTACAGGCATGTGCCACCATGCCTGGCTAATTTTTTCTATATATATCAGTTGGCCAATTAATTTGTTTCTATTTATAGTAGAGATGGGGTCCCGCTCTTGCTCAGGCTGGTTTCGAACTCCTGACCTTGAGCAATCCGCCCACCTGGGCCTCCTAGAGAGCTAGGATTACAGGCGCATCTTCTGATTTTAAACACTTCTTTGTTTTTCTCTCTAGTTTTTTTTAACCTTCTAGTATGTAGTAATACGTACACCTCCCTTAATAATACAGTTTAGTTTTCCTTGCTTTTGATCTTTACGTAAATGCAATCATACTGTCCATGCTCTTTTGTGTCTTGTTTCTGACATTCGACATTCTAAGATTCATCCATGTAGCTGAAGTTTATCCAGTTTGATTGTTGTACACCACCATTTATTTGCCCATTCTACTGCCTGGGCCACAGAGTTCCTCCAGAAGCCAAGAACCTCTAGGCGCTGTCCTCCTGTTGATATCCTATTTGTCCTTCAACCAGTCAGTCAGCTTACAGATTCTTTTCTTCCAGTCAACCAGCTAGCCTCAACGGAAGCTTTTCTCTCTTTAGAAAAAAACTCACGTCATTTTCTTTAAAATTAATATTAATATGGAATTCAAACTCATTCATATGATAATTCCATCATTCAAATTTATGGCTGTAATTGAGAATCTTACATTATTTGATCTAAGGATAATCAAAAGGAATAGAGCTATGGTCAGATCAAAGTGGGTTTTCAACACATGCAACGCCAAATCTAAATGGGGTAATTTAATACTGTCTAATATAATATTCAATATTCATGAAGTAGTTCCTTCAATTTCTTCAGACAAAGTTATTATTCTCTATAAAGGACAAACCTGAATAAAGAAACCACCACAGATGCTACTGCATATCACTTTGAACACCTGGAAATTCTTACCACATGTGAACTACTTTTCAAAGACATTCATTCATTTGCTCACTCTATAATCACCTGTAGGGTGCTTAATAGTCACTGTGTTAGACACTAGGAATACAAAAACAAATCAAAATAAGATGAAAGTGATTAATCCTTCACTGATCATTTGGGTGGCAAAGAGTTGGAAAGAGACTAGGGAAGTGGGGTATAGATTAAAATGATGAAACAGCGATAATCCTGTGACAGAGCTAACCTAGGGTGCAACGGAGAAATGAGGGGGAGCACGCGGCAATAATGAGCGGGATTTGAGAGATGTTCCTAGAGTAGCCCAATCTGAAAAACAGTAAGAGCCAGGCAAAAAGAGATGGCAAGGACATTTCAAACAGGCAGGCAAAACTGCAAAGATCCAGAAGTAAAAAAGAGCATCTTATGGTCCCAGAATTGCAAAGGGCATAGTATGACTAGGTTGGAATGAGAGGTGGAGAGTGGCAATGAGTCTGGAGAGGCGAGTCAGTACATATCATAGAAGGCCTGTAGGCCACTGTGATGGGTTGAATAGTGTCCCTCTTCACCCAATTCATGTTTCCCTGGAACCTCAGAATGTGACCTTATTTGGAAACAGGGTCTTTGGAGGTATAATTAATTAAGAATCTGAAGATGAAATCATCTTGAGGTGGGCCCTAAATCCAATAACTGCTGTCCTTATAAGAAGAAGAGAAGCCGACAGACACACAGAGAAGGCCAGGTGAAGACCGCGGCAGAGATTAGAGTAATGAAGCTGCAAGTCAAGGAACACCAAGGCATTCAAGGGCCACCAGAAGCTAGGAAGAGGTAAGAAGGAGTCTTTCCTGGAGCCTTCAAAGGGAGCATGACCCTGCCAAAACCTTGCTTTCAGACTTTTAGCCTCCAGAAGTGTGAAAGACTAAATTTTTGTTGTTTTAACTCTCCAAGTTTATGGTAATTTGTTACGGCAGCCATAGGAAATTAATACCGTTATATTGAGGAGTTTGAACAGACATATAGATCCCTACATGCCTTATGACGTGTACTATGAAGGGGTCTTAAGCAAAGAAGTGACAACAAATTGGTACTTTAGAAAGGTCATTCTGGCTGCAGTGCATAGGACAGATGGGAAGAAAGAAGACTGAATGTAGGGACACACTGGAAGGGTATAGAAGACCTAGGGGAGTGAGAGGCCAACGAACAGATGTAGCTAGATTTGTGAGATATTAGGTGGGTGGAGTTGATTGAACTTCATCACTGTTTTTAGGTGTGAGGGTTTATGAAAAGTAAAAAGTCAAGGACTGACACTCAACATACAGTGTAGCTTTCCCACAACCCCTTCAAAGACAATCTTTCCCCATCCATGGATCCAGCCAACATGGAGGGCAAGGGCAGACACATTTCCATGTTTGAGCCAGCTGAGTGGGAGGAATTTGATTCTCTCTTGTTATGAACTAAGATATTTAGAGACTTCAGAGAATCTGTTATGGGCTTGGTCTGAAGGGTCACACAGGGTCAAAGTTATAGTAGCCTTATTGAGCCATATATGAACAGAAAAATCTAGTTCAAAAAGGGAGGAAATAGATAAATGCCAAGAGAAACAATTGAGGCAAACTTGGAAAAGAGTTTGAGGAGAGAGATTCCTTTAAGGCCTGGTTACATTTCTCATAATTGTCTTCCATGAGATTATCTTTAAGCATATGATAAATCTTTTTATTTGCATATTGAGTGGCTTTATTTTTTATAATCGCACTATCTTACATCTCTCTGGGTTGGATAACTGGATAGATAGCAGTGCCATTCATACAGAGGGAAGTATAGGAAGAAAAACAAGGTTTTTGTTTGTTTGTTTTGTTTTTTAGAGCCGAGGCCTCTGTTGCTCAGACTAGAATGCAGTGGTGTGATCACAGCTCACTGCAACCTCCAACTCCCAGGCTCAAGAGATCCCCCCTGGTTCAGCCTCCCAAGTAGCTGGGACTATAGGCACATACCACTATGCCCTACTAAATTTAAAATTTTCTGTAGAGACATAGTCTCAGTATGTTGCCTAGGCTGGTCTTGAACTCCTGACCTCAAGTGATCCTCCCACTTTGGCCTTTCAAAGTGCTGGGATTACAGATGTGAGCCACCATGCCCAGCCAAAAATAAGTTGTTTTTTGTTTCCTTTTTTATTTTATTTTATTTTATTTTATTTTATTTTATTTTATTTTATTTTATTTTTTGAAACAAGAGTCTCACTCTGTTGCCTGGGCTAGAGTGCCGTGGCGTCAGCCTAGCTCACAGCAACCTCAGACACCTGGCCTCAGGCGATCCTCCTACTTCAGCCTCCTGAGTAGCTGGGACTACAGGCATACGCCACATGCCTGGCTAATTATTTCTCTATGTTTTTAGTTGGCCAGTTAATTTCTTTCTATTTTTAGTAGAGATGGGATCTCACTCTTGCTCAGGCTGGTTTCGAACTCCCGACCTTGAGCGATTCACCCACCTCGGTCTCCCAGAGTGCTAGGATTACACTCTGGGAGCCACCACGCCCAGCCTATAAACAAGTTTTGAGAAAAATCATGAGTTCAGATTTGAACATCTTGTCTTTGTGACGCCTATAGGATATCTAAGCAAATCCAACATGGACACAGAGGACCATATGAGAATATTTTGGATCAGAGTTCAGCTATGGAAGCCATCACCATGTAAAGATAAATTGGTGCCATTTTCTTCCACAGTCAGTGGAAAAAGAGAGCAAAGGATGGTGGGAAGACTGACATTTGAAGGTCTTCACTATTCCAAATAGAAAGGAAGAGGAATCTGCAGAAGAGAATAAGAAGGAATAGCCAGGGAAGTAGAAGAAGAAGGGATGTTCAAGAAAGTTGAGAAAGGAAGGCATTGCAAGGAGTTTTAGAGCATCAGGTCCTAGGGAGAGTGCACTGGTTTTTAGTAAGGAAGACGCTACTGCTAGTTTTGGCAAGAGGAGGTTTGGAGAAGTAAAGGGGGTAGAGGAAAGACTGTGGGGAGTAACCGTGGATTATGTGCTCAGTGCGCTGGCTGTGAGGGGAGGAAAAGATATACAGAGGTAACCAGAAGGGAACATAGGATTAATACAGACTGAGGGAAGAAAACCAGTTGGTAGAATTTAAAGATACTAGAGAAGCAATAATTGATGGATTAAGGGCTCTAAGAATGTGAAAGAGTTAGATGCCAAGCCTAGTGGAATAATTATCCTCTTTCATGATGGTGAGAGGAAATAGGGGGAAAAGGTGAGAATGAAAATAAATTTGTAGGTTGACAAGAGAAGTCAAACGCAGAGGGATTTTTCCCAATGACTTCTAATTTGTCTCTGTGTAGTAAAATGAGATACCAGAGATTAAATCTGTGTTAACAGGAGAAATGTACCTGAAAGGCAACTTGGAATTATAAATTACTTAAGTCACTTCCCACCCACCCTCCAGATTATCTCCAGATGTGAAACAGGTGTGAGTACTCGGAAATGTCACCTAGGAAATGTCCCATAGAAGGGAAATCACCCCTGGGGTCAACAAAGGACATATAAAACCTAAAACAGTCTTTTTAAAAAGATAAATAAAATAGAATCACTTCAGGTAACACACACACAGAGACACACATATATACAAACACATACATACATATGAGCACATACGTTTTCAGGTTTGAAAAAGGAGATATGGAAAAGGTCAAAAGAAGCCCGTTATCCAAAGTGAGGCGACACAAGACATGGAAAGTGGGCTCTACATCTACTCGCCATCAAATTGGTACTGACTGATTAAAACTATGGTTTTCAAATGGTGGCAATGCTCATCAGGGATTCGGGAGGGGGGGGACCCAATCTTAGGGAGGTGGCGAGTATTTTGGAAGGGAAAGGCATAACTCTAACCCTTCTTAGGGAGAGGCAAAGATATACAATGTAACCAAAATGTCAAAAAAAATCAAAACAAAACTTTGTATCGGGTGGTGGGCAGGCGGTAGGGGGGAGGAGGAAAGGGGTGTATGCTTCCATAACATGTGTGATGCACACCACCGGGGATTGGACACATCGGGGGGGCGGGGGGGGCAGGGGCAATATTTGTAACCCTAACAATATTTGTACCTCCATAATATGATGAAATAAAGGAAAAAAAAAGAAAAAAAAAAGAATTACACAAAAATACTTTGTGCATTCCATGGTAATAAGATGGGAATCTAGAGGGAATGATTACAAATTGTTTAAAAATCCCAAAGAAAAATATTGTACAAAATAATAGAGAGGTTAAATCTATTTTTAATAGATTATTTAATCTATTTTTTAATTTTAAATCTACCATTTTAAAAGAGGTGTTCCACAATGAGGTCAGAGTAAAAAAAAGAAAAAAATATTTAAAAATCATAAATATGAATTTAAAAAACAGGTATCATCCTGTGTTTCCTTGTGAACTATATTTCAGGGTAACAAGAGTTGATATGGGATATTCTTCTTTTTTTTTATTTTTGAGACAGAGTGTCACTCTGTTGCCTGGACTAGAGTGCCATGGTGTCAGCCTAGCTCACAGCAACCTCAGACTCCTGGGCTCAGGTAATCCTTCTGTCTCAGCCTCCTGAGTAGCTAGGACTACAGGCATGTGCCACCATGCCTGGCTAATTGTTTCTATATATTTTTAGTTGGTCAATTAATTTCTTTCTATTTTCAGTAGAGACGGGGCTCTTGCTCTTGGTCAGGCTAGTTTCGAACTCCTGACCTTGAACAATCCTCCTGCCTTGGCCTCCCAGAGTTCTAGGATTACAGGCGTGAGCCAGGAATATTCTTCTTTATGGAAAATTCTCAGCTAATAAATGTAGAAGGAATGGTAGAATAAGAAAAATCACCATTTGCAAACCCTATGGGTCTAAGGAATGGTCAGCAATGGCTGCTAAAACCATTAAGTTAAAGGTTGATGGGGAACTTTACAATGACTTGATCAGGCTTGACAATACCTGAACTTATCCATCAATCTTAATGTCATTATACATGGCACAACTAGACATTAGAACATCATGATGTGATGCAATATGAAGTACATTATACCACCTGTGAAGAATAGACAACAACAACAAAATTAAACTTAAATATAATCAAGCCTCTATCTTTCAGTCTACAAAAAATAATAAGAAAAGTAGAAAAAGTTACAAAACACTACAAGGAAATAATCAACCAAATCCAGAATCTGGAATATTCTGTAGGACAAACAACCTGATTTTTCAATAAATAAATGGTATGGGGAAATTTGTTAGAAAGCAAAAGAGGAAACTGTTATAAATTAAGAGATAGTCAACAGACAGAATAACCAAAGTACCATGGTATAGACATGGTCTCACTTTGTCACTCATGCTAGAGTGCAGTGGTGCAATCACAGCTCCCTGCAACCTCCAACTCCTGGGCAAAAGAGATCCTCCTGGCTCAGCCCTCCGAGCAGCTAGGACTACAGGTGCACACCACCATTCCTGGCTAATGTTTAAATTTTCTTTGTGGAGACAGGGTCTTGCTATGTTGCCCAGGCTGGTGTAGAGCTCCTGGGCTCAAACAATCCTACCATCTCAGCTCCTCAAAGTGCTGAGATTTCAGGTGTAAGTCACTCCACTCGGCCTCCTGTTTGGATTCTAATTTGAACAACCAATGATCAAAGGATATTTTCAAAATAATTGGGAAATTTTGGGTAGATATGAGGTGGCTGTGTTTAAAAGAACAGTCTTTATCTGTTAGAGACACATAGCAAACTGCTAGTTACAGATGAAATGATAGGAAATCTGAGATTTGCTTTAAAATATTTCAGCAAAGTAAAAGTGGAAAGATAGATGAAACAAGTATAGAAAATAGTGATAATTGTCAAAGTTGGGTGGTAGGTAGAGAGGGTTCATTATGCTATTTTCTCAACTTTTGTATATACTTGAAATTTTTCGTAATAAAATAGTTTTTAAATAATGAAAAAGGCAACATGTCTGGACAATATTACAACTGAATTCTCTCTCACCTTTAAGTGACAGATAATTCTTATGCTTTCTAAACTATTCAATAATATAGAAAACTATGAAAATCTTCACAAGTTATATACATCCACAAGTTTTATAAATTTTATATAAGTTTTATATAAGTCATAATATCAAATTTTAAGAAATAAGACAAAAAAGAACTATACAGTAATTTCACTTATATAGGTTCAAAAATTCTAAATAAAATGCCAACACATCAAATCCAGCAATATAATTTAAAAAATATGGGACATAATGATACAAATAAAAATATTAGTAGATAATAAAAAGAAAAGAAAAAATATTAGTAGATATAGTATCATAAAATGCCAATTTTCCTAAGATTAATTTGTCAATTTAATGCAATACCAACAAATGCTTTCTATTCCATTTACTTGGATTCTAAAATTTATATGGAAGACCAAATCTATGGGAATAACTAAGAAAAGCGTTTACAGAGAGAAAGAACAACAGTGTGGGGGAATTTGCCTAATCAGATACTGGAATACCCTATAAAGCTAATATAAAATTAAATCTGTATGGTTTTGGTGAAGGAAGAAAGTTGAAAAATTTAGAAACAGATGCAGTATAAATGAAAATTTAATACATGACAAAAGTGATAGCTCAATTTGATGAGAAAAGGCTGAATTATTTAATAATTAGAGAAAAACTAAATTAGAGAACAATTAGAGAAAAACTAAAATTAACCTTGTATTTTATAATACCTAAAAATAAATTCTGGCTGGATCAAAGGCATAACTATAAGCATAAAATAAGAAAAGTCTTGCAAGAAAACGTGGGACTCTACATAAACCATCTATGGGTGTGAGTAACCTTAATCAAGACTGGAAACCCAGCAGCAACAACCAATAAGGTAAACATATCTGACTATATAAAAATAAAAAACCTTTTATAGCAAAAGACAGCAGAGATAAATAAGATGAAGAAGTTAATAGTTAAATAATAGATTTGGGAATGTAATTTTAAAACAGCATAAATCCAAATAACCAATCAATATATTGTAAAGAGCTTTGACTCATTGGTAGTCAGTGAAATGCAAATTAAAGTAGCAATGAGATACCACTTTTCACTCATCTGATTGGCAGAATATTAAAAAGATTGATAATGTCTACTGCTGATTAATGGAAAATATTTCACAAATTGTTGGGAAAACATTTTAGAAAACAATCTACTGACATCTATCTCTCTACCTCTCTCTCTCTCTATTTATCTATCTATGGGTCAATCTATCTAATTTGTCCTGCAGGCCCACACCTGTGTACCTGTTTCATCTAAATCATGTTAACCAAGTATAAAGCATCTGATATGAATGTTTTTGTGGCTTCGTTTGAAGTAGTAAAATACTGGAAATAAACAGATAATGTAAATTAGGAATACTGAGTCCATTATGCCACATCCACCACAGAATAGTGGCCTTAAAACAAATAAAGTATACAGTTCTTACTCATTTGTTGGAATTACCCTATGGTAATATTTAGCAAAAACAGGAAGATGCAGACAAATGTGTATAATTTAATCTCATTTTTGTAAAAGAAAAAGAAAAAAACCTATATATGTACATGCTTATGTATATATATAATTATAAGATTATATATTATTATATGAGCATGGAGAAAAAATATGGCAAAAAATAGATAAATATTTGTTTGCTAACTAGGGGGCAAGGGGAGGGGTGGATGTAAGGGAAGAAGAGGAAAGGAAAAAAAGAGAAAACCCTAAGCAAAAAAAGAAAATGATAAACTCATAACTTTACTACATAAAAAGTATAAATTACATGATTTTGTTTATATATATACGTTTTTAGATATTTGTCTATGTATGTGTATATTCAAAAGATGAAAAGAAAATAAATATTATTACAAAGATTAAAAATGTATATCTTAACCAAGTAGGGTAAATTCCAGAAATTAAAAATTGATTCAGTTTTAGGAAACTTCCTAATATAATACAGTACGTTAGCAAAATAAGAGATTTTAAAAGATGCCATTTAGGGCTGGGGAACCTGCAGCTTTTTGATTTCAAGATTGTTCTTTTTTAAGCACCAAAGGAGGCAAGAAAAGCTTCATCTTTCTCTTCTGCACCTCTTTTAATAAAAAGGATTTGTTCTGTAAAATTTAGTTTCAGTCAAAAGGCTGCACTTAAGGACCTAGAAGGCCACATGTGGCCTTAAGGCTGCGGGTTCCCCACCCCTGCAAGAAACATTTTATAGAATTCATTGGATTTTCCTAATAAAAACTTGAAATCAAATAGGAATTGAAGGAACTCACCTTCATATAATAGTGGGAAAATGAAAGCCATTGACAAAAAATAAAAAATAAAAAACAAGACAGGGATACTTGCTAGCACAATTATTATTCAGAATTGTTTTACAGGTTTTTGCTAAGGGATTAAGGCAATAAAATAAAATAAGTAATATTAAAATAAAAATATTCAAAAAGAAGAAACAGAATTGGAAGATAATTTGATTAAATTTAAAAACTATTTAACAAGAGAATGCTGAGTAAGGCAGCTGACTACAATAGAAGAATATAAAAATCTTATTATCTTCACACTGGGGTCAGTTGAAAATTAAAAATGGACGAAAATATCCACGATAGAGACAAAAACTATAAAATAGAAGGTAATGAATTAAATAGGGGAAATTTAAGGAAACTAAAACTTTATTTAAAGACATGCCATAAACATGGAGTAAGTATGAGATAAAACTCATTACTGGCTGGGAAGGTCAATATTATAAAAATGCCAATCCTTATTTCATAACATATAAATTCAATGAACTTCCAATTGGAATCTTATTTTTTAATGAAGCTAAGCAAAATTATATTTATTAAAATTATTTAAAATTTTATATGAAATAACATGCCAGAATAATTAGGAAAATTTTGGATAAAAAACTATGAGGGATATATATATATTTTTTTAAGGGTTGTCAAGGTCTACTTTACTTGGATTCTTTGTAGGTTTTATAAGCATACAGAAACAAGGAAGTAGAAACAGAAAAATAGAGTGGGGTGAAGATGAGTCTTGGGTCTGGGGCAATCAGCCCCAATCAGTGTCTTATGTCTTATCGGTATCCTGTTTGTGACTGATTACTCAACCCCAACCTGGCAGGTGGTCGGGAACAATTGCAGTCAGCACTCCCTGGAGCATCCCGTGGTCAGCATGTCATGGAATGCATTCTTCTATGAGGGAGAATTTGTACTATCAGATAGTAAAACTTACTATTTAGTATCTATTAAGAATAAAGAAGTGACCCACAAACAGAGAAATAGGTATAATGAGTCCAGAAAATATCTCAGTATACCTAAGTTATCATTAGATTGCATTTCAGTTAAGGGGAAAAGGGCTTTTATTGAATAAATGATGTTGACGTAATCTGCTAACAATTTAGAAGAAAGTTAGATAAACCATGGAAAGAAATATAAACTTTAGTATACTAATAACTAATAAAATTGAAATATAATCAAATATATTCTCCATTCCACTCCCTTCCATAAAAAGGGCCAGGCACAGTGGCTCATACCTGTAATCCCAGCACTTTGGGAGGCTGAGGCAGGAGCCTCAGGAGTTTGCTTGAGCCCAGGAGTTTGAGGCTACAGTGAGCTATGAGCAGCTACTACACTCCAACCTGGGCAAGAAAAAAGGTTTTTTTTAAGTAGTGATATTAGGTGGGTGGGAAGCTATTTGGCTTATTTTGTGAAATAAATACAACATTAATGCCTAAACTGAATAAAAACACTGTATAAATTTTCTAATTCCTGTAATTGCTGTAGCAAATTACCACGAAGTTAGTGGCTTAAAACAATCTATTATCTTACAGTTTTGGAGGTCAGATGTCTGAAATTGGTCTTACTGGGCTAAAATCACGGCATTCGTAGGCTTTGTTCTTTCTGGAGGCTCTAGAGGACAATCCATTTTCTTGCTTTTTCCAGCTTCTGGAAGCCACTTGCCTTCCTTGGCTCATGGCCTCCTTCCACCTTCAAAGCCAGCAATGGCTGGTAGAGTCTTTCTCATATCACCTCTCTCTGACATTGACTCTTTTGTCCCCTCTTCCACATTTGAGACTCTCTGAATACACTGGGCCCACCCAGATAATCCAGGAAAATCTTCCTATTGTAAGGTCAGCTGATTAGCAAACTTAATTTCATATGGCAACCTTAACTCCCCCTTGCCATGTAACATAACACATTCACATGTTCCAGGGATTAGGTTGTGGACATCTTTAGTGGATGATTATTCTGCCTACCACAAACAGCATAAGAAAAAATAATTACAGGTAGGGTTTGACTGAAGGGCTTTCTGGGATGTGGGGATTTCAGCTTTCTCTCTCTCTCTTTCATCTTCTTCATTCTTTAAAAAAATTTTAAATTTATTATTATCTTTTTAAAATTTGTAAATATAGACATATTATATATATATATATATATGTATGTATATATGCTGTACAAGTGCAATTTTGCTGCATTGATACATTGCATTGTGAACCCAGGGCCTTCAGTGCACCCATCACTGGAGCAACACACGTTGTATCCACTAAGCAGCCTCCCATTATCCCCCCTCCTCTGGGAATTTCAGCTTTAAAACTGGATTGGGTGGCGCAGGGCAAACTAGAACAGTTGATCAACCTAAGGTCAATATATTTATGAACACAGATGAGAAAATCTTAAAATTTAAGCCCAGGAATGTAAGGTTGTTTCATATCAGATAGTTTTTTTCATATAATTTACCCCATTTATAGACCAAAGGAAGAAAACTCTACAAATTTCTCAATAGATCATAAAAAGCTTTTTATAAAATTGAACATCTATATATAACTAAAAACAAACAAATACACTATTTAAAAATATGAATAGAACTCTCTTAACTTGATAAAGGGTATTCATCAAATATCTGTAGCAAACAATAATTAATTAAATATTTCAAGACATGTTTTCTTTAAAGTTTAGAACCAAATAAGAATGCCTCCTTCTATGTCACCATTATTATTGACCATAGTGCCTCACTTATTATAACAAAAAATTTAAAAAGTGAAAAAATATATGTATAAAAATTGAGAGTGACAAAATTTTTGTTACCTGTGGATACTATTACCGTTTACAGAGAAAAACCAAGAGAATCAATAAAATCACCAGATACAAGATCAACTAGAAATAAGATTTCTTTTTTCTTTTTTTTGAGACAGATTCTCACTCTTGCCTGGGCTAGAGTGCTGTGGCGTCAACCTCAAACTTCTGAGCTCAAGCAATCCTTCTGCTTCAGCCTTCCGAGTAGCTGGAACTACAGGCATGTGCCACTATGCCTGGCTAATTTTTTCTATATAGTTTTAGTTGGCCAATTAATTGCTTTCTATTTTTAGTAGAGACGGGGTCTCACTCTTGCTCAGGCTGGATTCGAACTCCTGACCTCAAACAATCCTCCTGCCTCGGCCTCCCAAGAGTGCTAGGATTACAGTCGTGAGCCACCATGCCCAGCCTAGAAATAAGATCTTAAATACTATTTATAATAGCAGTAATAAAGCATCTAGGAGTTAAACTATAAAAAATGCATAAGAATTTTACAGGGGAATATGGAGGGTGATTACTATTTAGAATATACAAGGGACTTTGCAAACGAGTGAGGATAAAACAAAGTAACAATCAACAAATGCAATAGGCAAAACTATATGAAAAGATGTTTAATTTCAATAGGAATCCTATCACATTGGCAAGTAAGAATATAACACAATAGCTTGTGTAGGAGAGGATTTGGGTAAATGAGAACTCTCAAATATTGCTGTGTAAACTAGTGCAGCCCTTCTTAGTTAATTAAATATGTATTGACTAGATTTCAGTTTCTTGAGCAAAAAGAAAAGAGAAAAAAAAAGTAAAAAATAAAAATAAAAAAAATAAATATGTATTGACTTAATGTATAGACTACAATTCTACTTCTAGGAACATAATTCTGCAAAACTTCCACACAGATCTTTAAGGAAACAGATAAAAGAATGTTCATATACAAAAAGGATGGACAGGACATGTGTACACTAGCATAGGTGCTTGGGGAAAGAGAAAGAGGGTTGGGAACGGCAACGTAAGGGGAAAATGTAACGCAAAACAGGGGTCTGGCAACTAATAATGATAATGTGTCATAAACTGAGGAGTATAACCAATTCAATCAGTAATATGATATACAAAAGTGGAAATATCTTATTCTTTGACATAGCAATCCCACTTTCATTAATTTTTTAATATAAAAAATGTTTTAGTATAGAATATAAGAACAAGGATGTTTATTGTAGCATTTTTCATAATAGCAAAACTTAGGACTTGCCTTATATATCATCAGGGGAATGGTTGAATAAATTACAATATGTCCATATAATGGAATATTATGCAGCTATTGAGAAGAATTAGTTAGAGTTATATGTATTGCTCCGGAAATATATCCATGAAACATTAAGGGAAAAAAGCAAGTTGCAGACGAATGAGCATGGTATTATCCATTTGTTATAAATAAATGCATAAATAAGGAGAAGAAAACAATCCAATATATGTATATTTCTGTGTCGGTCAGTGTCTAGTCAGAAGAGAGAAAGCATATCAAGTATTTGAATCGAGAAAATATGGAGGCTTCCGAGAAGAGGGGAAGCGGGCTCTGCCTGCAGGCGCCGGTGACTCAGCTCAGGGGACCTAGCCGCCGGGTCTGGACGCAGACCTCTGAGCAGCGGGCGGTCACCTGGTGCTGTTGCCTCCAGGGAGAGGGGTTACGAATCCGGTTCTGCAATCATTGGTAAAACTGCAAGCCAGATTCAGAGGCTGCAGGAGTGAGCAACCCTGCTCCGGTGATGCGCATGGGATCCACTAGCAAACCGGAAGCCAACAAGGATCCCAACAGGAAGTCAGAGAGCAAAGGAGAAACGTGGTTTGCAGAGTCACAGTCTCAGCGTCACGAAGCAGGCTTGTCGTTGAAGCAGAGGGCCGGGGCCGTAGCAACTGACACAATATGCTTATACATAATTGTATGAATATGAGGAAAGCCTCGAATGATATAAACCAAGCCTGTTAGTATTGACACTAGTTAACCTCAGAGGCAAGAAGAGACTGGGAACTTAAAAAACAATCACTTTCCCATAGTGTTTGATGGATTACAACATGTACATATTATTTATATCATAATAATTAAGAAAAACGATAACCATTGAAGTAGGAAAATAAAGAAAAATTAAAATTAACAATAGAAATACCCTGAGGTGCATGCCCTGGAGAGGGAATAGCTGTCTCTGTGTGGTAGGTGGGACTGCAGGGGTCAGCCACCATGTCTGGCTAATTTTTCTATTTTTTGTAGAGATGGGGGGTGGATCTCATTATGTTGCCCAAGCTGGTCGCCAACTCATGGCCTCAAGTGATCCTCCCACCTCAGCCTCCCAAAGTGCTAGGATTACAGGTGTGAGGCACCATGCCAGCCGGCATTGTATTTTTCACATTTTTCTGCAACAACTGGGGCAACTTCTTGGTAATTATTGAATTTGGATGACAGGTACATCGGTGTTCATTGTACTGTTTATCTACTTTTGTGTTAGTTGCTATTTTTTCATGATAAATACTGAAGAGTCTGATATAATCATCATTTACTTAATGACCACAGCCCATGAAAGTATGAAAACAGATGTCTTTTTCCTAATTCCAAAAGAATCTGACAATTCCTTTATACTTGTAGAGTTAATTACAATAATATCAGTTACAATGTTGATGAGGAGATTCAAACTGAACTTTCTGTAACAAAGAATGAGGAAATAAAATTTCTTTTTTTTTTTTTTTATTTATTTTTTATTTATTTTATTTTTTTATTTTCTCGCTTTGTTGCCCAGGCTAGAGTGAGTGCCATGGTGTCAGCCTAGCTCACAGCAACCTCCAACTCCTGGGCTCAAGCGATCCTATTGCCTCAGCCTCCCGAGTAGCTGGGACTACAGGCATGTGCCACCATGCTTGGCTGATCTTTTCTATATATATTAGTTGGCCAATTAATTTCTTTCTATTTTATAGTAGAGACAGGATCTCGCTCTTGCTCAGGCTGGTTTCGAACTCCTGACCTTGAGCAATCTGCCCACCTCGGCCTCCCAGAGTGCTAGGATTACAGGCGTGAGCCACCACGCCTGGCCAATAAAATTTCTTGAAACAAACAAGTTAAAATAGGCACCATTGTCTCAAAATTAAGGGTTATGTAACAATAAACCATCCTAGTTAAAAAATCAGACTGTAGCTGGGGAAATTCTTAAATGTACACTAGTCAGAATCAATTTCATGATGGTAAGGAACAGAAATCTGTCAAGAAGGAACCTTTACCCCAACCTGGCTAATGTTTACATTTTTAGTGTACTCAAGATATCTGATTGTTTAAGTGTCCATTTTTGGTTTTTTGTTTTGTTTTGTTTTGTTTTGTTTTGAGACAGAGTCTCACTTTGTTGCCCAGGCTAGAGTGAGTGCTGTGGCGTCAGCCTAGCTCACAGCAACCTCAAACTCCTGGGCTCAAGCAATCCTCCTGCCTCAGCCTCCCGAGTAGCTGGGACTACAGGCATGTGCCACCATGCCCGGCTCATTTTTTCTATATATGTATTAGTTGGCCAATTAATTTCTTTCTATTTATAGTAGAGACGGGGTCTCGCTCTTGCTCAGGCTGGTTTCAAAATCCTGACCTTGAGCAATCCGCCCACCTCGGCCTCCCAGAGTGCTAGGATTATAGTGAGCCACTGCACCTGGCCTAGTGTCCATCTTTGATCCTTATCTCTATAACAAGTTGCAGTGGCCAACTCAGTCTTTTGTAACCTTAAAATGTCTGTGTCAACATCTCATCCACCTAAGGTTCCTGTTATTGAAATATATGGCACCTCTGGTACAATTTTAATCAAGGCTAAATCAAACATATTTGGGGTTTAGATATTGTTTAAGTAAGTGACAATGCTTTAGGTCTGTAACTTTGAGAGCCCAAGAATGGGGTAGGCTTGGGGGAGATTCCTGTGTAAGGGGGATTGTTCTCCCCTGAAGACTTGAGACAGCTCCTGCAGGCTCATCAAAGGAGCTGGCAGCAGTTGATGATGATCCAACATGTTGGATGGTGTAAATGTCGACAATATGTGTGCCAGCCAGAAGTCGTGGCACCGAGTCCTAATCAGACTTCAGAGCTATCTCTACTTGGGTGTGGAGGACAGTCTGATCCTCTTTTGGCTGTGAAAACTCCTAAGGCTTTTAGACAATTCAGAGGAAATGTGGAGATTTCCAGAAGGAGATTCTATGTCACAAAATTCCTTGGGACAAAAAGAAGAAGGAGATAGTGAAATTTCTGCTAAAAAGGCTTATAGGCAGAGGGCTTTGCAGTTCTTACCCACACCTACCCCAAGTGTGTGGAGCACGTCCTTCTGAAGACACCTGTGAAGTGGGGTTAGTGTCCTCTCCTGAGGTTAAGGAGGGGGCTGCAGAGTAGGGTGAGTTGAGGGTGGAAGTTTGGAATAGCTGCCATGAGGAATGGGAGAAAAATCTAACAAAGCATTCACTGCAGGACTTTTGGGCTGTGAGGAAGAGTAAGTTGAAGTTGGGGAACATTAATGCATGATTGCTCAGCAGTAAGAGTGCAGGGGCTGCGGGGAATGGGTGGAGGCTGGGGTACATTGGGAGGCAAAGAAGCAAATATGGGGAGGTCATGGACAAGACCATGATTGAACTGATGCATGCAGGTGTCTCGGCTAAGTGAAGAAAGTGAAGAAGACAGAAAAGGCATGAAAGTTAGAGGAAAACACAGGGGCATTTCCAGGTATCGGGGGTGGGGTTGGATAAATCAAAGGTCAAGGGGAGGAGTAAAATGTAAGAGAGCTGGAAGGTTGTGGTCAGAGAGCAATTTGCTGGAATTCAGTATATCAGAGGTGGAGCACATAGGTGTGCAAAGGTCCCCAGGTGTGCCTATGGGAGGAGGTAGTCGAAATGGCATAAAGGTCATTGTGTATGAAGCCACCATGTAGCTAGGGTGTTGGGTGACTTAACCATATGGGTGTTCAAACACTCAGGCTGATGAAAAATACCAAAGAAAAAGACTCTCTAGCATGAATTTAGGAGAAGAGCAGAAGATTCATAGATGACAGCTTGCTTTTATTTGGGGCTATCAGTCCCAGCTTTGGTCTCTAGCCATTGCATTCTGGAATCCTGGAGAAGAATTTGAGGTCCCCCATTCTATGAATATTCCCCAGCACACCCACACATGCATCCACACATGCATCCACACACACACTCCTATCAGAGGCCTCTCTTCCTCTAAATTAAGAAAGGGTAACTGAAAGGTCTTAAACGTAAATCCCTCATTAATTCAAAAGAGTAAAAATGGAAAATGACAACAATTTAGAAGATGACTGTTTTATCATAATATTGTGAGTTGAGAAATCAGTACATTTATTGCAGGTTTATTTTGTGCTTAACATAGAGTTTTTTTTTTTTTTTTTTTTTTTTTTTTTGAGACAGAGTCTCGCTTTGTTGCCCAGGCTAGAGTGAGTGCCGTGGCGTCAGCCTAGCTCACAGCAACCTCAAACTCCTGGGCTCAAGTGATCCTTCTGCCTCAGCCTCCCGGGTAGCTAGGACTACAGGCATGCGCCACCATGCCCGGCTAATTTTTATATATATATCAGTTGGCCAATTAATTTCTTTCTATTTATAGTAGAGACGGGGTCTCGCTCTTGCTCAGGCTGGTTTTTTGAACTCCTGACCTTGAGCAATCCGCCCGCCTCGGCCTCCCAAGAGCTAGGATTACAGGCGTGAGCCACAGCGCCCGGCCCTAACATAGAGTTTTAATGTATAGGTTTTGGAGTTCGGTAGTCCAAAGACCAGGTCTGCCACTAATATCTGCATGAGCCGGGCAAGTTATTTTATATTCCTAAACTTCAGATTTTATTTTAAACTTACGATAATATCACATACTTCACAGGGTTGACATGAAGTCTGAATAAGATGCTGCTTGTAAAGTATGAGGTGCTTAGAATAGTGAGTGCTCAGTCCCTGCTGTTACTGTCACTGTCATTCCTTCTTCTTGAAGCATTTTTCTCACAGGCTCCTCTTTCCTCACTCTAGAATGAAGAGAAATTCATTCATATCTAGTGTTTTCCAGGGAATAACAACTCAGGGTTGTGTGCCTCTCTTCCTAGTTTGTAGTCCAGTCATGTTAAGAGCTGACTGAGATCCACCATAGTGGTAGTATTTACACCATGGAAATTGGCAAATATTACAAAATAGGGCTTTGGGGGTTTTTTTTTTTGTTTGGTTTTTTTTTTTTTTTTTTTTTGTCAAAGTCAGTTTATCAGCACACCACTGCACCTTGGGGTTTTTCTTTGGATGTTTCCTTCTTAGATCTGTAGCTAGGCAACAGGCTGATGTGTAGCCTGATTCCCAGATTCCCAGCCTCTTCCAGGTTTTCATTTGGTGAGACTCTGCTGGCCTGAGATGGTATCTTCTGCTCCGGCTCCTCTGTTGCCTTCTGATGGGTGGAATCTGTGCAATGTTTCAATTGCTAGATCCCACTATTTTCCCAGCTCTCTCTGTCCTATGGTCTCTATAGTGTTTCCCTACGGTACTATAATACCTGCAATGTTACTCCAGTACCTGCCTTGTTTTTGTCATGGGATTTAAATTTTAGAAAGAGAAGAAGAGGAGACTAGGAGAGAATACTCTAGCTCCCTCCAAACACGGCTCCCCTATGGGGGAATGTGGCTGTCTAAGATTTCTCATTGCTACAATCTTATTTTTCAATCAGGGTGAGGTGAAGACCTTTTTTACCTGGCTTCTTGCCTAAGATTTGCTCTTTTCTCCAGTGACATAGGAAGGAAGAACAATTGATTAAACTTTTCTAAATAGTTTCATCTGTCTTATACTCAGTGGAGTATTCCCCTTGCCTCAGCCTGTAAGTTGTCAGTTTTTATTTTGATTTTGATATTTCTTTTTCTTCTTCTTCTTCTTAAGTATTTCAATTGGAAGTTGGAAAAGGTTATGTCAAGCTCTGCTAGCTGAATGCCATTTTGTATTGGAAATCATCCTACAATAAGCTCAATTTTACTTACAGACTTTTTGTTCTAGCCCCTTTCATGCAAAAAAAGTTATTAAATAGAATTATTTTGCACTGTATTTCCTTACAGAAAGTACAGATAGCAAAGACAGGATCCAATTCAACCTAGAGTTTCTAGGAATTTATTGGAACTTGCAATAGTGCCCTGAATAAAAAGCTTCCTTCAGTATGCACAAATGAATTAACAGAACTATGAACTCTGCTTAGAAGGAGAGCTGAGAGCCAGAAAATAGACTCCAATCTATTAAAGTGTGTTTTTGAAAACTGCCTTTTAACCTGTAAAGATATTACCTATATCGATATTGAAATTTTAAAATTCCCCTTTTAAAAAAAATTAATGGATTTAGGTCAAGCAGGAAACAAAGCCCCAAATTCAAATATGTAGTAGATACCATCCTCCAAAATAATTTCTGGCGGTTCTCCCTGGACCGTTGAGCAGAAAAAAAATATTTTAATATAAAAAAATTCTGGCAGAGAAAAAAAAATATCATCAAAGGCAATGCCAGAAAAAAACCCCTATATTTTGGGAACATCCCAAATGGGATGCATGTTATACAGCTGATAGTGGAAATTTTCTGAGTAAGATCTGGTTATTAGAAAGTGAAAGGAAAAGTTACCTGGGAGAGGATCAGCTGGTTACTATAAGGCGGTGTGCTGCAGACCTCTGTGGAGTGTGTGTGTGTGTTCTGGGAAATAGTAAGGGTGAGGCTCTCTCTTCCCACATTTCTCATCTGTGCGCACTCTAGGAGAATGAGTAATGTCAGTTTGATTCACTTCACCTGTGTGCTGTTAGGCTGTGATTAGCAGTAAAGAGGAGCAACGTCTCTCCTGTGAGTCACCCAGTTGTTTTAGTTCTGTAAGAGTAACACCTTCCCTTCAACACGGAGAGCCAGGTGAGTGTTACAAATCCTGTGAGTGGTAGACATTGCTACACAAATCTGAATCCTTTTCTTGGCAGTAGGCACCAGCTTGGGTTCATCAAGAACAAAGCATACCAAACTAACCTCATTTTCAAAATTTACAAAAGATTGGGAGAAGAGAGGAATGCTGTAGATATTTTTTGGTTTAGTGAGACACTTGACAAAGGCAATTAGGATATCCTTGTGGATGAATCCAGGAAACAAGATATAAAAATAAAACAATTATCTGGATTAGATTCTTAGCTGATTTAATAGCAGTGACCAAATATCTCTGATTAATTAACCCAGGTTGGCTTGGAAGGTTTTTATGTAGTTTCTTGAAAGATTCTTGAATTGTTCATATTTTTATTAGTTACCTTGATGAAGACCTAGAAGAGATGCTCATCAAAAAGGCAGGTGACTCAAAGCTAGAGGAACAGATTACAGGTTGGGTGATGGAACCAAGATCTCAAAAGACTGCATGACAGACTCTCAAAAGATAAAATGTAGCACTGATTTATAAGTCTACATTTAAACTGTAATTAGCCTCATTATGATTAGCCTCATAAATGGAAGTTGAATAGAATAAACTTCTTTAAAAACAGCAGAGTTTTGTTGATTTTAAACTTAAATTACCTAATAGTTTGCCACATCAGAAAAAAACCAAATGATTGTATTAATAACAAAAAAGCAAAAGAGAAATGGAGCTCATTGTTTTCAGTAACATTAGACTACAGTCATTCATCTGTATACTAAAAATCTTTAAGCTCCCCAAGCTGACTGAATGGACCCCCTCTTGGCCAAGGAGACCCCAAAAATGCCCTAAAGCTGAGTTGCTGGCCATGAGAAGGGAGGTCAGACATGCCTTGTCATGCCCCTTTCCCTTCTTGGAGATATCCTTTGTAACTCATTAACAGGCCTAAGACTATATAAGAGAAAGCTTAAACTACACCTGCAGGTCATCAATTCACTTAACAGATCACTTGAGTTTCAGTAAATGATGGCTTGTCTGTGATTAACACAAGTTAGGCAAAGCAAAGCTTCATTTCTTTAACCAATTACAAATCAAAGAGTATATAAATCCACCTATAACCTGTAAGCACCCCCTTCCCTGCTTTGAGATGTCCTACCTTTTTCGGGTCCAACCAATGTACGCTTCCATATATTGACTTAGGGTCTTAGTAATTCTGGTAGGTAGATAGTAGGGCCTTCGGCTCTGGGGGTGGGGAGGCAGGGCTAGCTCTCCGCTTCAGATAACCACCACAGCACTGCCAATTAGAACTCAGCATGCTATCCACAAAATTGGCAGGAGGCAGGATTCCCAGAGGAAGGAATTCCTAGAAAACCAAGCAGTGTGCAGGCACAGTAGGGCCTGGAGGATGGCCAAAAGTAACCTCAGGCCAATTATCATGTCGTTAGCATAAATCTGCATTGTAGTTTTGCCCCCACCCCCCAGCAGGCTTTCAGAGAGGGTCACAGGAAATCCGCATGCGTAGTAAGACTCAGGTGCTATAACTAACACTTGTCCATCAAGATGATGCATGAGCCACACCTGCCAGGGACGGTAGGACTTAGACAATATAAAATAAAACTTTAGTTAATAGTCAGGGCCTCCAATAGCAACAGGGGCCCATTTGCTGTCTGTGGTGAACGTATCCTGCTTTTGCTCAATAATAAACTACCTATTGCTTGCTTTGCTACCGGTCATTCTTCTGCAAGAGTGTACCAAGAACTGAGGACAATTCATGAACCTGGCAATTCCTGTCTCCATGAATGTATAAAACCAAACTGTAACCCAGCTACTGTGGGCACATTTTCTCTGGACTTTGAGGCCATGTGCTCCAGGCCAGTCACACACATTCAGCTCAGAATAAACCTCTTTAAATTATTTCACAGAGTTGGGGTCTTTTCCCATTAACACATGATTACTTGTTACCACCATGCAGGTCGTCATTTTGGAATTTATGGGACTCCAAAGATGGATCAGTCTGAGTTACTTCAAGAAGCTTCCAGTTTATTTAAAGGATAAACAAGACTACACTTTAATAACCACAGCAGAAGATACAAATTAATATATGAAAGAGGTACAGGTAAAGTCATATGTAAATTCAGAGAAGCCAGAGATGATTTTCAGGAATATCTATCAGGAAACATGCCATGAGCAGTCGGAATAACTGCCATCAAAAATATCGTCAAATTTCTTGTGCTGTGTCTGAGTCCTGTAGAGGGCTTGGTGTTTGTGGCCAGCAGATATTTTGTGCATGACTGAAGAGGACAAATTTGGAAATCCTGAGTGCAGAAATGGTACAGAAAGTAGTTAAATTTAACTGAGTTTGTCAAAGGCAATAATGTGAAATAAGATTGGAAAGGTAGATTGGAGCCAGATAATTGTGCTTTATTAATATGAGTGGGAAAGGACCTCAGCTCTCCAAAGAGATCCTTTCCCCTCAGACAAGGGTTGAATTTCCCACATTTGCCTGTGTTTTCTAACCACAGTCTTAACTCTGGATTATTATCCTCCAATTCATGCCACTGGGGATTTGATGTCTCTTGCTACACATCCATGTCTTTATACTGTACTTGTAACAACTACACCACATACAGAAGGCCTTGCATGCCAAGCAAAAGTGTTTGCATTTTATAGAATATACACAGATGGGTTGTAAACAAAGAAATGATTCAAATAATTAATGGCTATACAGGTAGACAGAGTGGAAAGGAGAATACTGAGGCAGAGGAAGATGTAGTGATGGTCAGATTTAGGGTTGTACTTATAGGAGTGTAGAGAAGGGAGCAATTTTTAAAAATATACATCATCACTTCAAAGGAAGACCTTACTTACCTGGGAAATACTACATACATTGCTGCTCAAGTTAAGCAAGAATGATCACCATCTCCACAACAAATTAACTGCTTAGTGGACTTTAGCCTCCACAATCACTCAGCAGAAGACAATTAGAAGGTTAACAATTGGAAAGGAAGAGACAAACTACCATTAAATTCCAAATGATATGATAGTTTACTGGAAAAATAAATAAATATGTTAAATTTAATACAAGATGAAACAATACAATTTAACTACATATCAAACAGGAAATACAACCATGAAAATAATTATTTCAACTGTCTTTAGAACATAGAACTCTGTATACCCTCAGTGAGATATAAGGGTAAAAAAAAAAAAGACAAAGAGATCTTTCACTTTGCTTAGTGGTGACTTTAGTATTGACATTGATATCACAATTTTAAAACTATTTTATGTATATCATAGTATAAAACAAAAAATTATGTTAACATTATCAGGAATCAGTATTTTCCAAATGAGAGAAGAGATATAAATATAAAATCAAAGAAGTTAAGGAAAGCTTGTGTCATTCTCAACAAACTAGGAGGGAAACTTTTGCAATTTGGTAAGGCATGGTAGGGGAAAAAAAGTAATCTATTTTCTCACCCATCACTAGGTTCATGGATGAGGCATCTATAGAAACAGACAGATTAAAAACAGAAAAGCATACACATTTATTTAATACAGGTTTTATGTGACATAGGAGCCTTCAGAAATGAAGGCCCAAAGTAACAGAAAAATCCGTGTGTTTTTATGCTGTGGTTTGATGAAGAATGGACAGTCATGCAGGAGGAAGATTAGACAAAAGGAGATATATTACCATCTGAGGGTAATAAACTAGGGAGAATTCAGGAAGGCCTGTTTGTTAGGATTCTTCTCTGTGTCCTTGTGAGTTCAGAGATAGAGTGGGCACCTCTGCGATGAGGGTCTTATGACCTACTTTAAAGGAAGCTCAGCTGGGTTTTATGGCCTGCTTCAGGTGAGAAGAGTTGGGGGGGAAGGTAAAAGTAATCTCCTGATTCTGGTGTTTTCTCAAAATGTGAAGATGCCATATTTTGGGGTAGCATGTCCTGAACCCCATCAGTGCACATACAAAACACAAGAACAGCTAATGTCATTTTAATGGTGAACTATTGAATATTTCCCCCTAAAGTGGGAAGACAAATAGAATATCTATGATTATAATTTTTTTTCAGCATTGCACTGAAGTTCCTAGCCTATGCAATAAAACAAACAAAAGAAATAAAAAACATACCATTAGGAAGGAAGAAGTAAAATCCTCTTTATTCAGAGATGGTATGATTGTATACTTATAAATCCAATTAAGTCTACACATAAATTTCTAGAATGAACAAGTTGAATTTAGCAAAATTGGCTGAATACAAGGTCAACAGGAAAAAGTAATTAAATTCGTACATGTTAGCAACAAGCACTTAGAAAATAAAAATGTTAAAACTACTATTTAAAATAGCACAGAATACTTCAAATACCCAGGAATGAAGTTAATCAAAGATATGTAAGACTTCGATAATGAAAACTATAAAACATTGCCAAGAGAAATGAAAAACCTAACTAACTAGGTACATCATTTTAAAGATTAGAAAACTTGATATTGTTAAGATGTCATTCTCCCCAAATTGATCCGTAGATTTGACACAATTCCATAAAAATCTCAGCACATTTTTTAATGGAAATTGACAAGCTGATTTTAAAATTTATATTAAAAAGGCAAAAGATCTATAAATATTCAAACAATCTTGAAGAAGAACTGACTTAGAGGACTAACCTACCAGATAAAACTTAGTCTAAAAGAGTAATTAAGACAGTGTGGTACTGGCATAAAGACAGAAAATAGATCAAAGAAATAGAATAGAGTCCAGAAATAGATCCATGCACATATGGTTACTTGCTTACAACAAAGTTAGCAAAGCAATTTGTTGGGAAAAGGATGACTTTTTTTCAATGAATGGAACAATTTAATATTTACATGGAAGATCCTTATAATATGCTCTACCTTATAACATGGTCAAAAAATGAATTTATTATTAAGTTATAGATATAAATGTGAAAGCTAAAACTATAATGCTTCTAGAAAAATATATAAGAGAATATATTCATGGAATTGGGATAGGCAAAAATTTGTAAGTGGGACACAAATGAATTAACCATAAAGAGGAAAAGTTGGTAAATTAAATATCATCAAAATTAAAAACTTCTGTTCATTAAAAGCACAGATTAAGTATCTACAAATAGACTTATTCTAGAATGTTCATAGCAGTTTCACTTATAAAATCTTAAGACTGGAAATGGTCTAGGTGTTCAAGATGAGAATTGGTACATAAATCATGTGTATATGGGTGGCTATTGGACGATACTTTCAACTTTTCTATATTTTGGGGATTTTTCATATAAGATTTTGAGGAGAAAAGTATAGGGAAGAAACAAACACAACAGAGTACAGTACTAAATATGCCTTTTAATAGTCTGAGTATTCAGACATGGAATGAATGTATGAACTGCCAAGGATACACATCATGTTACATAAAATCATTTCTATTTTCATGTTTTATATAGCATACGTGGATATTTTAAATTTTAGTGTATATATATTTTAATAAATAATAAAATTGACTTTATCATATGGTGTAAAAGAAAAAGAAACATATGCACATCCTGTTACTGCATCTGCACCTATGATTGATCCAATGCCAACACATTTTCAATGAGATTTCAGAGTTATAAGGAATTGTCTGACTTTTTCATAATTGCTCTTTGAGTGTGTTACCAAATAAGATAGTTATTTTAAAAACATGGAAAATACAAAAATATCTATGGTGCAGCAGCAATTGGATGTACTTCTTTGCTATTTAAGTTGAAAATTTCTTATATTGCTGAAATTATTTTTAGAATTTTTTTTAACCAAAAATGTAGGCAGTATTTCACAGAAGTAACTGTAGAGTGATTAGAAATACAAAAATGAAGGGAATGTATTCCTTTTAGATACAAAATATATGAAGACAACATTTTTAAAAAGAAGATAAGGATGAGAATTGGAACGGTAGGAGACAGGTACTGATATGAGTCAGAGATGGCGCAGAGCTTCAAGCCCATGGGAATGCATCATCCTGGACGGGCTGTGGCCTAAAATGCTAGCTCTGCCCACGGGGCACCCTGAGCTGCCCGAGACGGGAGCAGCTGCAGGTGGTGGTTTTCAGTCATCCTGTTAACCACATGCTCCTGCCTCAGCTGGCTGCAGCAGGCTGTCTTAGAGGGACTGCAGGGATTTTCTGGCCCAATCAGATTCTGTACTGGGGAGTCTGGGAAATTTCAAGAGATAGCTGAGTGGTTGGCAAATTGGAATGGAAGCTAGACTCACACAGAGGGAAAGCAGTATGCAGACGCCATGACGGAGCTGAAGCCATGAATAAGCCGAAGCCATCAATTAGCAGGAGCCATGAGCACGAGAAAGGTTAATGGGTAAAGTGCTGGCTGACAGGAGTGAAAAGAAGCAGGAATAGATTTGAGTGGTGTGGACATCACTCATGCAGTGAATACTGTTTGCCAGGGAATGTCTTAAGAGTTTAATAAACACTAATTTATTGAGTCCTTAGTTTAAGGTAGGTGCTTTTATTATTCCCATGTTTACAGGTGAGGAAACTGAGGCTGAAAAGGATTATCTGTCTTAGCAGTCTGGTTCCCAGGGCCCTGCTTTAAGCCACTACATTGTACTGTCCCTCCATGGCCACCATGCTTCTGCTGTGAAGGCCCTGCTACACAGCTGTTCCTGTTCTCCTGTGAGGCCTTGTTGGGCAGCTTTGTCCTGGGTTGACGTATGACTCTATACCTGAGGGTCCTATCTTATGACACACCAGGACAGAGGAGAAAGAATGGCCCCAGAAGGGAAAGAGCCATGGTGAGAGGTGAGACTTGAAAAGCCAGCAGAAAGGGCCTTATGAGCTATGTTAAGGGGTTTAAACTTGACCCCAAAGCAAGGAGTGCCACAGAGGTGCTGCAAACAAAGGTGGTGGGGCAGGTGGGGAGGGGATGTGGGGAATCAAGATTTGCATTTTGAGAAGGATGATCCTGGCCCTCTTGGGGGAAGAGTGAGATGGCAGCAGAGGGGGAGGGGGAGGCTGAAGTGATGATCTAGGGATCTAGGTGAGGGTGATGACAGCCTGAATTAGCGAGGCTGGCGGGGAGATAAAGAGGTGTGGACAAGGTTGGGAGGCTTGTAAGGGGGAGAATTCAAGACCTGGTGATTTACTGGATGTGAGGGTGACGAAGAGGAAAAGTCAGGAATGATGGCCAGGGTGGGTGATGGTGCCATTCTTGAGACAGAGAACGCAGTAGGAGAGACTCCAACAGGTCGGACTGGCTTCATGGGCACGCAACCTGTGCTCATAATGGACACACGTGCAGCTTAGTGCTCTACTGCTGCCTCAAAATTCTTAATGATTTTGAACAAGGCACCCCACATTCTGGTTTTGCACTGGGCCTCACAAGTTATGTAGCCCATCCTGCCATCAGGCATTTGGGAGTGTAGCATCAGAGCTCAGAGAAATAAGGATTTGAGGAGTGATCCCCAAAGTGAGTTTTCAAGGTGTCCTGTGCGGGGGAAGAGTAGGGTCTACAAAGTGGGCCTGCATGGTCAAGTAAATTGAGGAAATACCAGGTTAAGCAAAGTTAAATCATTTTTAAACTACAGAATATCCCAGAATTATTACTATGCTAATGAGCTGTGTTATAATAAAGCATACCTGATTTTTGTCCATGGTTCCTGCCACAGAGATTCAAAAGGCTTTGGAATTTCCTGAGTGATAGGGTGAGGGAAACCTAGATAGCCTCGGGGTGGGGACTGGTCATCAGAGAAACCAAACATTTGACTAGAAGATAAATTTCAGCCACCCAAACTCCAAGAAGGGGAGCGGGCTGAGTAGTTAGTTCAGTCATGTGGCCAATGATTTCATTTATCATGCCTATGTGATGACACCCCAATAAAGAACTCTGGGCTCTGATGCTTCCTGGAGCTTCCTGGTTGTTGAACACACCCGGATTCCATGGAGAGTGCATTAAAGCTCTGTGCACACCGCCCCCCATGTCAGACCTTGCCCTGTGTGCTGCCTCTATTTGGTTGTTACTGAGTTTTATCCTTTAAAATAGAACTGTAGCCATAAGTATAATGCTGCAGTGACTTGGGTGAGCTATTATGAATTCTTGAACCTGAGGAGATCATGGGAACCCCCATATTTATAGTTAGCTGGTCAGAAGTGTGGGTGGCCCTGAAACTTGCAGCTGGTGTCTGAAGTGGGGGCAGTTTTGTGACGGGCTTTGTGTTAACGCCTGGTAGTTAGAATTGAATTGAATTGTAGGACACCCAGCTGGTGTCAGCAAATTGGCGTTGGAGTGTTTGAGCTCTAGTGGGTACCTTGGTGTGCCATCCAGCTCAGGTTCCTCTTTTGGGACTGCAGTACTCATTCCCCCAGATGAAGGAGGGAGGTGTTGGTTGATGACTGCTCATAGCTCTGTCTCTTTCCGAGGGATGCCCTGGTGGAAGGAGCTGAGTTTCCATGGTTACTCACCTGACCCCTGGCACAGCCTTGCATCCAATGACTAGAGGAGAATGACCTCCGTTGCCTCAAAGCTGAACAACTCTGAAGGCCTATCCCAGCTCCAGAGCTCCCTGTGGGATCAGCTCAGGGCTCTGTGGCAAGGGTATTGCCGTTCAAATTCTCCATCTGCCCAGTCTTGCTTCCCTCACTCCCTTACAGGTGTGTTTCAAAAACACTCCTCAATTAATCACCTGTACACAATCTCCATCTCAAGCCTGTTTCCTACAGAATCAGACCTAGGATAGGGGCACTGTGAACCTCTTAATTCCTTTAGAAGAAATAAAATATGCAGTTTTCCCTAGACTTATTGGACAATGAAATCCTTTTTCCCATTGCATCATGTGGTATGAGTGTGCTCCTGACTAGGGGCTTTTGGAAGTCAGGGGCTGGCACCGGTTGATTGGTTTGCAGAAGTGTGTTCTTTCAGGCGAATTGTCCTTGATTGATTAAATAGGTGAAAATGTGATAATAGTGGCTACTTATTTCCATGACTACAGAACAATCAATTTTTTCTCCAGGAGTATGAAAACTCATGTTTATATTTTCAGGGAGGTATTATTTTTACCATAAGAAAAATGAAACTGAGAAGATGAAGTAGCTTGTCCAAGAGCAAAGTGATAGAGGATTCACATTTCCAGATATTAAAACTTACTACAAAGCTTCAAGTAATCAAGACAGTGCGGTACTGGACTAAGGACAGACATCTAGATCAATGGAACAGAGAAATACAACCTTTTACAATTGTGGTCAATTGATTTTTGAAGGGTGCCAAGACAATTCAATGTGAGAAAGAACAGTTGTTGTTTTTTTCACAAAATGGTAAAACAACTGGATAACCACATGCAAAGGAATCAAGTTGCTATCACACCATGCACAAAATTCATCCAAAATGGATCATAATCCCAAATGTGAGAGATAAAACTATAAAACTCTTAGAAGAAAACACAGGCGTAAACCTTTATAACCTTAGATTAGGCCACACTTTCCTAGATGTAACAAAAAGCACATGTAGCAAAAGAAAAAATAGACTTCATTGGATGAAATTAGATTTAACTCAAATTTAAAACTTTTGTTCTATAAATGATATCATCAAGAAAGTAAAAAAAGACAACCCACAGAATGGGAAAAAATATTTGCAAATCATACATCTGATAAGAGACTTATATTCAGAATATATGAAGAATTCTTACAACTCAAAAATTAGAAGACAAATACCCCAATTAAAAAAGTGGGCAAAGAATTTGAGTAGGCATTTCTCAAAAAAAGATACACAAATAGCCCATAAGCACAAAAAGATGCTGTACATCATCAGCATTTGGGGAAGGATCCAGTGAAAAAAAGAAGTGAATGCACAGAGGGGCCGGAACGAATGGGGCAAAGTTTTGTGAGAAAGAAGGACATTAGCCGGGCGTGGTGGCTCACGCCTGTAATCCTAGTTCTCTGGGAGGCTGAGGAAGGCGGATCGCTTGAGGTCAGGAGTTCGAAACCAGCCTGAGCAAGAGCGAGACCCCATCTCTACTATAAATAGAAAGAAATTAATTGGCCAACTAATATATATAGAAAAAATGAGCCGGGCATGGTGGCGCATGCCTGTAGTCCCAGCTACTTGGGAGGCTGAGACAGCAGGATTGCTTGAGCCCAGGAGTTTGAGGTTGCTGTGAGCTAGGCTGACGCCAAGGCACTCACTCTAGCCTGGGCAACAAAGCGAGACTCTGGCTAAAAAAAAAAAAAAAAAAAAAAAGAAGGACATTAAATCAGAGATGCAAGTGGAAGACTTACTTTTGGAAAATATTTAAGACAATAGGAAAGGATAGTTCATTACTCAAAGACATTTGGAGGTGATGAAAGAATTTGATGGAGTTCTCTTCAGATGGTCTCTAACTTCACAGTAAATCATACTGTGAAGCAAAGTTATCCAAAGAAAAAGTGAAAAGTTGGATATTTCATCAAGCAAAGTCATCCAAAGAAAGTGAAAAGTTAAACATTTTATTTGACTCTAAATAATAGATTTTTTTTTTTTTTTTGAGACAGCGTCTCGCTTTGTTGCCCAGGCTAGAGTGAGTGCCTTGGCGTCAGCCTAGCTCACAGCAACCTCAAACTCCTGGGCTCAAGCAATCCTGCTGTCTCAGCCTCCCAAGTAGCTGGGACTACAGGCATGCGCCACCATGCCCGGCTCATTTTTTCTATATATATTAGTTGGCCAATTAATTTCTTTCTATTTATAGTAGAGATGGGGTCTCGCTCTTGCTCAGGGTGGTTTCGAACTCCTGACCTTGAGCAATCCGCCCTCCTCGGCCTCCCAGAGTGCTAGGATTACAGGCGTGAGCCACCGCGCCCAGCCAATAATAGATTTTTTTATGAGTACAAAAGTTTTAGTGGGATATATGGATTCCTTCTTTTTTTAACTTTTATGTCCAGTGAAAAAGTTATAGAACCATTTTATAGAACATTTTATAAGGCAATTAAAGGAAAAAAAGAAAATATGTATAATCCTGTAACTCTAATATAAGTGCCATTAACATTCTGATGAATTTTTTTCTAGTTTTTTAATGGATCCTTAAAAATTTGCAATCTACTTAAAGAGCACAGGTAACTAGTATCCTGAGTTTTGTGTGATTTTTTTCCCCACTTATGGCCTTTAATATGTTCTGTCAAATTCCTGCTCCTTCCTTCCACCCTGCCATCCTATGATGGTATATAGCCTTAATATAACAGTAATTTTTAGGAACTTCATAAAGTTGATAAATAAATCTATTATAATTAAACAATAAGTCCCCATGTATTGAACATTGGTTCTAATTTTCCAATATTACTAACTCTAGAAACAATATTTTCACATCTAGTATGAATTATTTCCTTAGAATAAATTTACAAATATTAGAGAATTATTTGGTCAGGAATTATAAATAATTTTATGCCTCATGATATATATTGTTAGTTCAAGTACACACACTTGGAAAACTGTTTTACCTACCTCACAAGACTTAAAAGTAAGGCATTATTTTTGGCCTATCATCAATTTGGTCTACCAAATTCACCAAAAATAAATAATAAATAAATAAATGAAAATATGTTAATAAGTTATTATGAATTTTTATAAAGGAATTTGGCAGAACATATTAAAGGTCATAAACATTTTTATACTCTGGTTGTAACATATTTAAGGGACATTGCCAAGCTAGAGCTTGTTCAGCAAAGGTATTCAAGATTTTCCAAACTGGAAAATCCTCAAAAAGGTGGTCTACTTAAATTTTCAAAACCCGGAAACAATGAAAATAAGCAGCCTTCAGTGGGGGTGGCCATGATAAAATTAGCAGACAGGATATTATGTTACAAATTCTGTTTAACAAAAATTTACTTACTCATCAAAAACAATGAAAATGAGCAAGAAAATTATTCTTATCGAATATACAACTTGAACAAATAAATGAAATTTCTAAAATTTCTGTACCACATGGAGATTTTAATTATTGATTAAAAGTGAAAATGTGGGTATGTTGTCAAAACTGCAAAGGGGTTTTGGTCTAGGTCCACTTAATTGTCTTGCACAAAGACCCAACTATTGAGACAACAAGGATTGCCAAAGAAGAAAGGAACTTTTAATATGGCAGAGGACAGATTCTTGTCAGGAGAACTGGAAAAGCTGCCTCAAATTTGTCTCTGCAATAGCGGAGATCTTAGGCTTTTAAAGGAGGAGCCACGTGCCTTGGGGCAAGTCGTAGTATAGCTAACAAGGAGCTACCTGAATTGGGGGCAGGTGGTGAGAGATGGTGAATCTTGCCCATAGGAAGTCTGTCCAGGGGCCTTCAGAATCTCAGCTCCTTTGTCTTGGAGAAAATGTGTCATTTCTGGGAAACAACAAAAGGTCAAGTAACTAGTTAAGGGAGAGGATTATAAAAAAATATATAGGGGTAGCCAGTTACAGGTGAGTTCCACTTGTTCTCTTGCCCCAGGCTCTGCAAATGTTAGGGGTGGGCCTATTGGGGAGGGGGTGTTGAAGGTGTCAATGGAAAAGAACTCAAACACTGTAAAATAATTTAAAGAGGTTTATTCTGAGCCAAGTATGTGTGACCATGGCCCGGAGAGCCATGCCCAAGAAGCCTTGAGCAAGTGGTGTCTTGCGGTTGGATTATAATTTGGTTTTATACATTTCAGGGAGATGAGAATTACATGTAAAGTCATAAATAAATACATGGCAGGTGTACATTGGTTTGGCCTGAAAAGGCAGGACATCTAAAAGAGGGGCACTACAGGTTATAGGTGGGTTTGAAGATTCCTTGATTTGTAATTGGTTAAAGAAATGAAGCTTTCTCTAAAGGCTTGGAATGTTTTAAGTTAAGATAAGAAAGCCTGTTAATCAGAGACAAGCCACTGGACATATACCCAGACTCAAGTGATCTGTTAAGTATATTGATGACCTGGAGTTGTGGTTTAAGCTTTGTCTTGCATAACCTTAGGCCTGTTAATGAGTGACAAAGGACATCTCCAAGAAGGGAGTGGTGCTTGACTAGGCATGTCTGACCTCCTTTCTTGTGGCCAGCAACTCAGCTTCAGGGTATTTCTGAGGTCCCCTTGGCCAAGAGAGGGTCCATTCACTCAGCTGGGGGGAGTTAAGATTTTCTTTTCTTTTCTTTTTTTTTTTTTTTTGAGACAGAGTCTCGCTTTGTTGCCCAGGCTAGAGTGAGTGCCATGGCGTCAGCCTAGCTCACAGCAACCTCAAACTCCTGGGCTCAAGCGATCCTTCTGCCTCAGCCTCCCGAGTAGCTGGGACTACAGGCATGCGCCACCATGCCCGGCTAATTTTTTCTATATATATTAGTTGGCCAATTAATTTGTTTCTATTTATAGTAGAGACGGGGTCTCGCTCTTGCTCAGGGTGGTTTCGAACTCCTGACCTTGAGCAATCCACCCGCCTCGGCCTCCCAGAGTGCTAGGATTACAGGCGTGAGCCACCGCGCCCGGTCAAGATTTTCTTTTAGTTCCCACAGCGGAGGCAGTTAGCCAGCAGGCCAGCATTTTGGTGGGGGTGAGTTATGTTTTTTTTTTTTTTTCTGAGCTCATTTTTGCATTTTTTTATTTCTAAATCAAATATAACAGTATTTAAGGTACACGAACTTTGAATAGCTTTACAAAATTGTAAATTTTAAAAATAAAAATTTTTTATATAAATGCGATGGCTAATTTTGTATGTCAACTTGGCTAGGCTATACTACTCAAGTATTTAGTCAAACACTAATCTGGGTATTTCTGTGACGGTATTTTGTAGATGTGGGTAACATCTACAATCAGTTGACTTTAGGTAAACTTTACCATTGATAATGTTAGTGAGCCTTATCCAATCAATTGAAAGGCCTTAGGAGCAAAAATGGAGGTTTCCCAGACAAGAAGAAATTCTGCCTGATGACTGTAGTATCACTTCTTGCCTAAGAGCTTCCAGCCTTGCTGGCCCAGCCTACAGATTTCAGACTTGCCTGCTTCTACAATCACCTGAATCATTGTCTTGAAATGAATCTCTTTTGCTCTCTTTCTCTATGGAGAACTCTAATGCACAGTTTTTATTTTTTATTTTTTTGAGACAGAGTCTCACTCTGTTGCCCAGGCTAGAGTGAGTGCTGTGGTGTCAGCCTAGCTCACAGCAACCTCAAACTCCTGGGCTCAAGCAATCCTTCTGCCTCAGCCTCCTGAGTAGCTGGGACTACAGGCATGTGCCACCATGCCCGGCTAATTTTTTCTACATATATATTTTTTAGTTGTCCAATTAATTTCTTTCTATTTTTAGTAGAGACAGGGTGTCGCTCTTGCTCAGGCTGGTCTCTAACTCCTGAGCTCAAACCATCTACCCGCCTCGGCCTCCCAGAGTGCTAGGATTACAGGCGTGAGCCACCACACCCAGCCAGTATGTTTTTTAAATAAGGTATTTTTGCTTCTATAATATTCAAGATCATTTATTAAAACCAAAAGGTCCAATACAAATCACAATTCATTAATATCAAAAATTTTAAAACCAAAGTATTTACATAAAATTCAATTTTATTCAATATTTGAAAGTTTAATGAACTCTTATTAAATAAGTTAATAAAAATAAGACCATTCACAATCCCAGCACTCAGTGTCCAGGCAGATGCACTATAAAGCATTGTTGCGCTTCTTGCTTGCAACATTCAGACCTACTTTATCAGTCAGGGCCAGTTAGGAAAACAGAAAACACACTTGTTTTAACAGCAAAAACGTAAGGAATTTGTTAAACAGGTATCAGACTAAAAAAGTGAAAAGGGGAAATGAAAGTACACGAAGACAGTATCTGCAGAAGCTACCATGCCAAGGGCTAGGAGAACAAAGAAGAAACCAGAAGCTCAGAGGAGGGGCCCTGCGGAACTGGGGCACAGATTTCGAAGAGGAGGAGTTGCCTGGCTAGTGCTGGTGTTTCCAAGGGGACACCAGGATGCTAGTTCTGGGACTGTGCAAAATAGCTGGACACTGGACCAGCTGTCATGGCTACGTAGAAGGGCTGTTGTGTAGGTGATGCCAACTGGAACGCTCAGCAAACAGGGAGAGGAGCAAGTCCCTTCCTTCTGCAGCCTTGCTACCTCCTCCCTCTAGCACCTCCTGTTGGCAGAAAGTAAAAATATAGTTTGCAGAGTCCTAGTAACTGCCCCATAAAGCAAAATATAGAAGTTGGTTTAGGATTGGAAAAACAATACAAATTTAAGAGCAAAATAACTTGTTCAATGTTACAAAATATTCCTCTGCTACCATACACAACTGCTGTGAGTACAACATTAATTAGTCGGTTCCTCCAGAATCTTGAATTGGACCCCCCAAAAGCAAGACTGCATGGCACTGTTGGGAAATACTTCATTGTGGAAGAATCTATTGCCTTCATGCTCTCTGAGAAGGATTGGAAAAGTTAACCAATTTGTCTCTTTTCTTACCTAAGCAGTTTCTCCACTCAAATCTGCCCTGAACTCCAAAAAGATATTGGCCTTCAATATTGGCAGAGGAGCACCCCACAAATCTTCCTGGCATTTTGACACAGTTGCCTTTGTTTGGAGGAGGGAGGGCAAGCCATGTGGAGAAGTATTCCCCTGGGGCCTGAACAGTGGTAGTCACAGGAGCAGATGTTTAGAGTTAGAGGTTGTGCTGTGCCAGTGCTGATGGCAGGACCCCAAGTGGCAGACGTGCTGTTTGGTATTTGTGTGTGTGTGTGTGTGTGTGTGTGTGTGTGTGTGTTGACGATGATGTGTAGGGTTTGTGGTCTAAGCACGAAGCCCAGGGCAGGGGTCCTTGTCTGGGTCTAAGGATAGTATTGCTCAATATAACCTGGCAGTGTGTTGGGGGGGGGATTTATACCCCGCAGAGAGAAATTTTGACCAATGAAAGATGACAACCAATGGTTACAGTCTTCATTCTTTCTCTTTCCTTCCCCAAGATGATGCTGAGATGCTGTTTATGTGGTTTCTCAGGGGCACAATCTTATGGTTTGGGTAATCAGTTGTTCCTGCCATGGCCAGCTTGATAAATCTTGATGTTGGTTGTCTCTCCTTCCCTGCTTCGCTGCCCTGGAGCCCCACTCCTGCCCTTTGGACTTGCATTCCCTGGTAAGGCACCCAGTCCTAAGCCCTCTGCTTCAGGCTCTTTTTTCTAGGAGTCTCAGCTAAGACACTGTCATCCCCCTAGCATGAGATCCATCACTGGGGAGTACTTCTATTCTGGTTAAGAAGGATGAGACTAGTTGGGACCTAAGACAGGGTTGGGACCAGGGTGAGGCAAGAGAGGTACCTGGGGTACAAAATTTAAGGAGTAATCCACTCCCACAGTCATGAAAGTGCAGGGTTCGCCTTAAAAAGGAGTGCTTCCAGCCTGGTGCGCTGGCTTATGCCTGTAATCCTAGCACTCTGGGAGGCCGAGGCAGGTGGATCTCTTCAAGGTCAGGAGTTCAAAACCACCCTGAGCAAGAGCAAGACCCTATCTCTACTAAAAATAGAAAGAAATTAATTGGCCAACTAAAAAAAAAAAGGAGTGCTCCCTTAAATTTTGTGCCCTAGATGCCTCTCTTGCCTCACACTAGTCTGGCCTTTCTCTAAGAGCATTGTGCTGGAGGTTAAAGGGTGTCAGTCAATCACTCCTGCACTTGGAGGACCAGTCAATTGGATATAGATATAACGAACCAATATAGGAGAAGCTATACTATTACCTGGGCAGTGCCCAACAACTCCAAAATATAAAGCTTCTACTCACACATACAACCCTAGCATCTGGAAGGGCTACACAGAAGGATTGTGTGAGCTCAGGAGTTTGAGACCAGCCTAAACAATAGTGGGACCTTCTCTACTAAGAATGGAAAACTTAGCTGGGTATGGTGGCCAGTTCCTGTAGTCCCAGCTATTCAGGAGACTGAGGCAAGAGGATCACTTGAGTCCAGGAGTTTGAGGTTGCAGTGAGCTATGATGATGCCACCACACTGTACCCAAGGCAACAGAAAAAAAAATTCTACTAAATTGTGTTGGAGGATGTGGAACTTGCACTGTCTTTATACTCAAATCCACATTATTGACATTTTTCTGAATGTTTCTGTATAAGCAGATAAACAAGTTCATCATTGTTTTTCAGCAAAAAAATATTTTCCTATCATTAGGCTTCAGGTGCAGAGAAATGAGTTATTCATTCTCGGTGGGTGGCACATTATTATTGTTGGTTTCAGGATGTCTTTTAGACATTAATGCTCAGCCTTCTTTTAAATGTCCCTTTAAAAAATTTTTTTACTTTTCAGTTTTTATGCTTTCTTTTCTAATTATTAATTTCTTTTAATTGTAGAAAATTTAGTAAAATGTAAAAATATTCACAACCCCACATCCAAATGGTACCATTGTTAACATTTTATAATTCCTTCTAGACCTTTCTCTGTGAATTTTTATGTTTTAGGATATATTGTGGGTAACCTTTTAGAATATAGTATCCTTGTGGCACATTGGATGCAAAAAAAAATGGCCACAATTATTTCCTTCCCTACATCTATACCTCTTTACAATGTGACTTAGAAGCTCCTGATATCAAGACATGAAATCTATTTCCCTTCCCCTTGAATCTGAGCTAGTCTTGTGATTTACTTTGGTCAATAGAATGTGGCATGAGTAGCATGCCGGTTCTTGCTCAGGATTTACTCTTGCTCTCAGAATCTGGGGAAGGGGGACATTGTGGGGGGTTGGGTAGTGCTGTTCCACGTACAAACCCAGTCTCCTTTCTTGAGGAATGAGAGACCAGGTAGAGCAGAGATGAGCTGTCCCAGCTGAGGCCACCCCAGACCAGTCAGTTACCAGCCAACCTGCGGACCACAGATGCATGAGTGAGTCCAAGACCAGAAGAACCGCCCAGCCGAATCCAGCTCAAATTGCTGCCAGCAAAATGATGAACAAAAGAAATGGTGGTTGCTTTAAGTCACTAAGTTTTAGGGTGGTTTCTTATGCAGCAAAAGTGAACAATGCGATTTTTCCAGACTTCTTTTCTGTGCCTCATACCCACATATGCTTTTTTAAAGAAACCAAACTATCTTACTCTATGTATTATTTTGTAACCTACTTTGTTTCTCTTTATTTAATAACATAGCATGTGTTAAATAAATATCGTTCTGTGCTAAATAATAGCATTATGTTTAATAGTTGCTTTATATTATTAATATTATGTTCATGTTAATGTTATGATCTTTCAATACCATAATTTATTTAATTAATTCCCTACTGGTGGACACTTAAATTGTTTTCTGTTTTATTTCTCTACGGTAAAAAGCCCTGATTAACATCTTGTATATACACTGCTGCAAATTTGTACTGTTATTTTCTTGCATTAAATTTTTAGAAATGAATTGCTGGGTAAAATGCTTCCAAGTTTCACAGAAGACAGTTTTTCCACGAGAGTGGGTGGAGGGTGGCGGGGGAGGAGCAGCGGAGCTCTGCCACCTGGCCCCTAATAGAACCGGTCCTTGGCCCTGGGGGTTGGGGACCGCAGCTCTAGGGAAGCCAGATCTATTAATACTAAAGATTCCACTTGTGGGTGTGCTTTTTGCTCTCAATGCCGCTCTCTTCACTTGGGTTCGGGTCAGGTCCATGACTCAGATCTACAGTAAGTGACCAGCAGGTGCGTACCGCTACTGATCCAATTCAAGTAGACTTTCATCAGATGTCTCCACTGGAATGTGCTGGAATCTTCTATACCCTCTCTGAACAGATGCAGTTCATAAACAATCTCCAGAGTGCACTTCTCAAGGTCTTGTTCTCTCTGTCCCAGTCTACAGGACTCTACTTGGCCGGCAGCCACATCACGAACTAGCTGAATGCTTTGTCTCTGAAGGCTTTAATTAATATAATAAGAGACCTCTATCTATTGGAAAGATTTAGGGTTCAAAGTGTCCATTTGACATTCCATTTGTATTTGTACTCCAGTATCTTTCAGAGGTCTAAGCACCTGCCCAGCATTCTCTGTAGTCCTCAAAACAACCTCACAAGACAAGTCGGAGGCAGGTGTTCTTGTTCCTGAACTTCATGGAGAAACGGAGGCACAGAGGGATGATGTAACTCACCTGCCCAGTCAGTGGACATTGCTTCTCCTCCCATGGCATTATGCCCCAGCCCGCCCGTACTTGAGGTTGGCTGGGCTGCGGTAGAAGGTCAATTAGCATGAGTCATTCAAACATCGGAATTGCCTTTCTGCTGCTTAGAGAGTGCCCTTCACACAGGTTGCCCTGCCGTGCAGTTGAGGTGTGGTGCTGAATAAAACTGCACGCCACCCAGCCTGCCCTAAAAGCCCTGTGTCATGTGTTTACCGCTCAGACGCCGTAAGTCTTAATCCACCTCACCCTCAATAACAGCTTAGTCAGTTGAAGTGCTTCTAATAATAGCAGCAGCAGATGAGCATACACAATACTTGTCATCCCAAAGGTGCTTTAGGAAACTGCTCAGGTGCTTCTGTGTCGTCAGATCACATCTTTAACCATGCATCTGAAAGCAGATGCTCATGGTGAGGTAGATGGAAATATTTGGCAATAGGGGAGTTGTGGGACCATACTGAAGGGGTTCAGATGGCATACAACCAGACCCAGCTGACCACGTTAGATATGTCACTTGCCATAAACTTGCATACTTAGGAGAATGGAAACCAGCATTTACTAAGCATGTTTTAAGAGTCTTTTGGTTTTTAGGGGATGTGAACTATGATGTATATAGCAGGTACAGAGGGGAGCAAACTGTGAAAGGGTTAATTAGGGTCAGCTAGCCTAATGGCTGATACCAGGAACTCGGAAAGTGGACATTTGTTGGACTTACAGAAATAGCAGCTGGTAGGAAAGTGGGAGTGTGGTAAGGGGGGAGAGAGAGAGAAAGAGAGAGAGCACATACAAGAGAGAAGATAATATCATTGTTCCTGTTTCAGAGAAGAGAGGATTTAAATTATTGATTGGAGAGATCCTGAAGCTAAGGGGTTCCCATGGGGCAAGGAGAGTGAACAAGACAAATCACTGGCAAATAAAAATGAGGCTGGACCAATACCAGTCCCAGGAGGCTTGCGAGGTACTTTAGCCTTCCTTCTCCCCTTCTCATTCTGCAAGCGAGATGTGGTCCCTTGCCCAAAGCCACACTTCAAGTAGGAGAGGCTAAGATGGAAGCAATGGGCACTGGAGTAGAAAGATGATGACAGGGAGAGAAGAGATTTTGAGATGAACCTGTTACTTAAAGTTCCTGAAATGGAAACATACATAATATATAAAGGCAAATATAATATAAACATGTATAACATAGAAACACCTAAGACTCTTCCAGGAAAAAATCCTGATTCTGTGATTTCAGTTCATGAATAAATCTACCTTGTCATTTATTGTGATAAATAAAATTTTTCTCATGGACTCAAGTCTTTTTAAAAAGACTTTTTGTTTTATGGTCTTTTTGTTTTATAGTCTCATTGGTTTGAAGACTATATAAAACCTGCTTTCTGCAGAAGCTTCTTGTTTTGGTCTCCACACTACGACAATTCAGTTTCTACTCAACATAGAAAAAGGAATAATCTTAAGAAGATGGGCCTAAAGGTATAAAACTACTGTTAACATTCGACGTACAAGTCACACCTGGGGAGGGGAATATACTCAGTATCAAAAGAATTATAGTGGGTAGGGCAGTTTCAGGTTTCACTTCCTTCTTCTTCAGCCATAATTTTCGAGGTGTGCCATGCCAAGCCATGTACCTAGAATCACAAGCCAAATCATGCTCTCAGGCTTGGGTATGATTTCAAGGGTTTCTGGAGCCACTGGAAATATTTTCATGGACTTTAAGTAGCTAAATTGTGCATTCCTTTCTCTCCAATTTTAATTATAAAAATTTCCAGACATTCAAAAAAGTCGGAAGAATAGATCAACCAACACCCATATAACCTTCTTCTTAGATTCAGTAGTGGTTAAATATCTTACTATATTTGCTTTTTCCATCTCTGGAAATTATGTTATTTATTTATTCATTCCCTTTGAAAGTAAGTTGTAAATATCATGACATTTTACCCCTCAATACTTCACCAAGCTTAACCCTTGTCACGCCATCAGAACAAGGGAATTCTTGAACAAGGAAAGTGAAATCTTGTTTAGAAAGAGAGTGGCAAGATGGATGGCCAGTCAGCCTGACTTCTGGGAATGGTTTCCAGCACTTAGCTAATTCTCACATTGATTCTCTGATAAGTGGTGCCATTTTACAAAACATGCATAATAAATTCCATCTTGGCAGTTCTTGTTCCAATAATTTCAAAAGACGCAAAGCAAAGCCATTTTAATTTCGCACACTTCATGTCCATTTTCTTCATTATTTCAAAAATACATCCTTATTACAATGTCCTATTGTACATACTAGAAGATAAAACTTGCTTTTTTCCTCCCAGCATACTAGGCGCTAGAGTTATTTTGTGATACATACTTGGCACTATGAAGGAGGGAGTTAAGACATTTCATTATTTTCCCCGTGACTCGAATCACAATCAAATACAGTACTCACTTTCCAAAGAGAAAGATGTTAAACATCACATTAACACTTGCTGGTGATTGCAAGGCATTATTGTATGGTACATTATAATAATGGTTATCTTCTACAGAAAAATAATTATATTCTTTAATGCGCTCATAATATTTATGCAATTTTTAACTGCTGTTTTGTTCCCAACCCATCCTGTACACAAATACAGAACTTAGTGCCAGTTAATCAGGCCTAGATTATAGAAGGCAGAAATTATTCATTAGGAAGCTACAGATGTCCTATCTTTGTTTCAGAACACACCAGAGAATTAAATTCAAAGTTCTAGCAAAAATGTTGACAGACAGATGGTATATGAACTTAATGAACCAGCTACAGAACAACACTCTCTAATATGCCAAGCCCCTCTCTGGCATTTTCCTTTCTTTCTTTCAACCTCCCATTCCTCACAATAGGTCATCACGTGGCACCCATGACAAATCCTCAACAATAATGGTCTAAAATTGGACAAAAGCCATTGTAATTGAACAATAATGATACATAAAACACAGTAAGAGCCAGCTGTTTTAGGTAAAAAGTAGTTTGGTTACATCACCAAGCATCCCAGCTTGTATATCATGTGTCTTCCTGCAGTACAGGTAGTCCAGTAAGTTCAGGGTGCATATGGATCACTGAGAGCCTGTCAAAATTCTTATTCCTTGGTCCCAATCCTAGAGGTTCTGATTTGGAAGGTCCGGAATGGGACCCAGGAATCTTTATTCTATTTGATCCTCTAGGTGATTCTGATGCAGACAGACCATGGAGGAACGTGCTTTGACCTATACTGTTTCCAGCACCTGACATGCTCAGAGAGTGGGTCATTGCCAAGTTCAATCCACCCTGTGTGAACTGACTTAACACTTGTCTGTGCTGGTTGATCAGTGCTAATGGTCTCCATCCCATCCTAAGTCAGTCACTGGCCAGGAAGAACAAGAGACTCATACCCTGCAACTAAGGAGAACCAATGTGTGAGCTGGCTCTGAAAAGGGTACTTTCTTCCCGTAGGAGTCCTAAGGTAAAACTACAAGACAAGACACCTTGTGATTATACGAGGCCTCTATGTGTGTGTTTGTGTGTGTGTGTGTGTGTGTGTGTGTGCACGTGCACAGCTACTGGACCTAAAATTAGTCTTTCAAGAGTCTACTTCACGTTCCCAATATAGTTTTGCTCTAATGTCACATATGTCTTCATAAAAATCACCACGCTATGCATAATAGTGCAATAAAACCCCCAGGGCTTATGGAAAAAATGGGTTTAGGGAGACAACACTTAAAAACTTCTTTAGTGGTAGATTTTTTTTTTTTTTTACAAAAAGGACATAGGAGCCTAATAAAAATGGTAGAACAGTCTTACACATGTTAAATGTTTAAGAAGTATATAGTGAATACAATAAATAGGACAATTTGCCTTAAAAAGACCTGAAATTTGTTTGTGGAAGTGGGCACGGAAGGGCTGCAGCTTGTGATTTATTGTGAAGTGGTGGGAAGGGAAGTTATCTGAACTCAGAGGAAATGTTGTAACAGCAGATGTGGACAGGCATGTGCATAGCACGCATGGTGAGCTGAGGTAGCTGGTAGATGTTTGAGGGGTGTGTGTGTGTGTGTATTGTGTGGTCCCAGGCAGCTCTGTTCAGCTGAGTGCAGTTTTCTACTTTCACCTAGTGTTTTTTGCTCACGAGGTCTCACAAGGGCAAATTTGCATTATGCTCATATTGTTTCCTAATATTTGTTGAGTATCTCTTATCCAAAATGCTTGAAACCAGAAATGTTTCTGATTTCTGATTTTTTTAATCTTTTTTTTAATTTCAGAATATTATGCGGGTACAAATGTTTAGGTTACGTGTGTTGCCTTTTCCCCTTCTTCCCTCCTGGAGTCAGAACTTCAAGCATGTCCATCCCCCAGATAATGCGCATCACTGTCCCGGCCTGCGGGACCTTCTGTTACTCGCGGGGGTCAAGGGGGACCTTGTCTGAAAGAGATGGGCGAGAGAAAGGAACGAGACCAAGCAAAGGGTTGTCAAGGTCTGCTTTACTTAGATCCTTTGTTGGTTTTATAAGCATACAGAAACAATGAAGGGGGGGGGGGTTAGGGTTGATCAATTACAAACAGCCTCAGGCAGCAAGCCTGGAATATCTTGCAGTTTTTTCCTGGAACGGTCGTTAAGCACTTTTTGGCAACTCAGGGTATTTTCTGCTCAGGGTATTTCCAGGTTAAGAACTTTAAAGGCCTCGGTTCCCAACACATCACACTCATTATCTATGTATATTCCCACCCTCTCCTCCCCCCTCCCATCTGCCTGACGCCCAATAAATGTTATTCTTATGTGTCTACTTAGGTGTTGATCCGTTAATAACAATTTGCTGGTGAGTACATGTGATGCTTATTCTTCCATTCTTGGGATACTTCACTTAGTAGAATGGGTTCCAGCTCTATCCAGGAAAATACAAGAGGTGCTATATCACCATTGTTTCTTATAGCTGAGTAGTACTCCATGGTATACACACACCACATTTTATTAATCCATTCATGTATTGATGGGCACTTGGGTTGTTTCCACATCTTTGCAATTGTGAATTGTGCTGCTATAAACATCCAAGTGCAGATGTCTTTTTTATAGAGTGTCTTTGGATCATTTGGGTAGATGCCCAGCAATGGGATTGCTGGATCAAATGGTAGGTCTACTTGTATCGCTTTAAGGTATCTCGATATTGCTTTCAACAGAGGTTGAACTAGTTTGTCCCACAAGCAGTGTAGGAGTGTTCCTATCTCTGCACATCCATGCCAACATTTATTGTTTTGGGACTTTTTGATAAAGACCATTCTCACTGGAGATAAGTGATATCTCATTGTGGTTTTGATTTGCGTTTACCTGATGATTAGATATGTTGAGCATTTTTTCAAATGTTTCTTGGGCATTATTCTATCTTCTTTTGAAAAGTTTCTGTTCATGTCCTTTGCCCACTTTTTGATAGAGTTGTTTGATTTTTTCTTACTGATTTTCCTGAGTTCTAAACAGATTCTAATTATCAGCCCTTTATCAGATGTATAGCTTTTGAAAATTTTCTCCTATTCTATAGTTTGTCTATTTGCTCTCGTGACAGTTTCTTTGGCTGTGCAGAAGCTTTTTAATTTGATCAGGTCCCATTTATTTATTTTTGTTGTTGCTGTGATTGCCTTTGGGATCTTCTTCATAAATTCTTTGCCTAGGCCAATGTCTAGAAGATTATTTCCAACATTTTCCTCTAGAATTCTAGTAGTTTCATACTTCAGGTTTAAGTCTGTTATCCAGCATGAGTTGATTTTTGTGAGAGGTGAAAGGTATAGGTCCTCTTTCAGGCTTCTACATGTGGCTATCCAGTTTTCCCAGCACCATTTATTGAATAAGGATTCTTTTCCCCAGTGCATGTTTTTGTCTGCTTTGTCAAAGATTAGATGGCTATATGAGGATGGTTTTACATCTGGGTTCTCAGTTCTGTTCCACTGGTCAATGTCCCTGTTCTTGTGCCAGTAAAAAGCTGATTTAATTACTGTAGCCTTGTAGTATAGTTTGAAGTCTGGTAAATTGATACCTCCCATTTTGTTTTTATTGCCTAGGATTGCTTTTTCTATGTGGTTCTTTTCTGGTTCCATATGAAGCGTAAAATTATTTTTCTATATCTGTGAAAAATGATGATGGTATCTTAATAGGGATTGCATTGACTCTGTAGATCACTTTGGGTAGTATAGACATTTTAACAATGTTGATTCTGTTCACCCATGAGCATGGTATGGTTTTCCACCTGTTTACGTCCTCTGCTATTTCCTTCCTTGGATTTCTGATTTATTTTTATTTTGTAATATTTGCATATAGATAATGAAATATCTTGGGGATGGAACCCAAGTCTAGACATGAAATTTATTTATGTTTCATATATACTTTATACACAAAGATGGAAGGTAATTTTATTTTTCCCTTGGGGATGCTAAATAAACTATATTGTACGCCTGTGTTTTGACTGCAGCAACCTGTCAAATGAGGTCAGGTGTGGAATTTGTGGCATCATGTCAGCAATCAAAAAATTTCAGGTTTTGGAACATTCCAGATTAAGGATGCTCAACCTGTATATCAATCACATTTGGAATAAATTTGTGTTTTTAAGACCAGTGTTACAGCAGAACTGGCTGTATCTGTACAAGTTCACGACCTATGTTATTGTTCCAAGTCAGCGACCAGGGAGACGGTGCTGCTATCCAGGGAGTATTGTCTGTCTAGGAGAGTCTGTGGACTGAAATGTGACAATAGAGGTAGTGGTATTCCCTGCCCCCCTTCTGGACCATCCCATGGGCATCATTTTGTTCCACACTTCCATAGATTAACCTATATTAGCAATTACTCAAGGGCTTATCATAGCTATCAGATACTGTATAGAAAAAAACAGTATTGGGTCAAGCCTCAGAGGACCACATTTTATTTTTAACTCTGTATGCTGTGTGACCTACGGCAAGTCCCTCTACCTCTATTGGATTCAGTTCCTCATCTGTAAAATAAATTGGACTATATTACATCTTGCAAAGATCCCTTCCAGTTCCAGTATCTGTGATTCTGATGCCTTCCATGCTGAGCAGATGCAGAGCAAATGAAGCATTTCCAACCTCGTCAAAACCCTTCACATTGCTCAGCAACATTTGTTCTTATCCCAGGTTGTCTTCCTTGGTTGTTTCCCAAAGTAGAAATTCTAGATCGTTATGATCCTCAATTTCTGTCTCCACCAACAGATGAAATCCATTGAGGCAGATCAAGCCTGAGTTCATAAAACTCCCTTATTCATTTTGTTAACAGCTTTATTGAAGTAAAATTGACATACAATAAGCTGCACATATTCAGAGTATATCATTTGATGAGTTTTAACATATGTATACAACCCATGAAACCATCATCACAATCAAGACAATGAAAACATCCAATATCCCCAAAGGTATCCTCATGCCCCATTCAATCCTTCCCTTTCTACTTCTTTCCCCCATAAGCAGGCAACCACCAATCTGTTTTTTGTCATTATAGACAGTTCGCACTTTCCAGAACCTTATATAAATGGAGTCATATAGTATGTACTATTGCTTTGTCTGCCTTCAGTCAGCATAATTATTATTTTCAGCAAACCCATTGCTCGGTATCAGCATAATTATTCTGAGATTAGTCCATGTTCCTTTTTTTAATATAAAAAAGTAATAAAAACAAGCTGGGTAGCAATCTATCATATGGATATACCACACTTTGTACAGTCACTTGTTTCATTTTTCTTTCGTTTTTCCTTAAAGACACATCTCTATGTATATAGTCCCTTGTTGATGGACATCTGGCTGTTTCCAGTTTTTAGCCATTACTAATAAAACTGCTATAAAGATTTTTCTACCAGTCTTTGTATGGGTAGATGCTTTCATTTCTCTTCTGAACTGTCTCTGCATTTTTATGTCACTTCTTTGAGATTCAGAAATACTGAGTAGTGACTCTGATTGACCAAGCTGAGAACATCTATCCATGTCCAAGTTTCCAGGGGACAGGAGGAGAAACATATACTTCTTCAGTTTCTATTGTGGGAAGTGTTAGGATGACTTTGAAAGTAGTGGAAAACTTAATTCCACAGAAAACCCCTCTCCCTGGGCCAAGGTCCAGGTGAAAATACAATCAGGGTTTCAGTTTTATTTTTCTGAGATCCTCTTTGTCCAATCTTCCTGTTTCTGTGTCAGCTTTGTTCTTAGGATGGATACCCTCTTGGATGCAAGATGGCTGCAAACCAGGACTATGAGTGCCCCTCTCTGTTCAGATTGGATATTTTACGTTAAGTACCTACCCCTCAGCATTTACCAGGGGAGTGCCATGGGTTGACTGAGCTGAGTCTGGAACTTGAGTTCCCAAGCCAATTGCTGGCAAGGAGCAGCCAGACAGAGGGGGAGAGTGGATGCTCGTAGCACACTGCCCAACGGTGCCCAATGGTGCCCATTTCAAGCCTTTGGGCTACACGAGGTATCTGGGCACAGCAGGCAGCCCTGGCTCTACCAAGTCTGGCAAGAAGAGAAGAAAGTTCCTCCCTATCTCCTCTGGGAATCTATAGCTTCCAGTACATCAACTATCAAGCTTTACCACAGACAGGATATTCTTCCAAAATGGGAAGTTGTTGATATGCCATAAACAGATGGTAGCCATAAAGAAAAAAGGAGAAAAACATTCACTCTAGTGGTATTCACTAGTTCTTCAGGGTATTAGAAACTCACATTTGTTTAAACTACTGATCCTGCCTCATGAGACCCATATGCTCAAGAGATTTGTAATATAATACAAAAATATTATGAGTATTTATAATGTAGACATAAAACATTATAATATAATATTAATATAATGTAAAAATATAATAAACTTTATTTTTGAATACGTTTAGATTTACAGAAAAATTACAAAGATAGTATAGAATCCCCATATACTCCACACCCAGTTTCCCTTATTGTGAACGTCTTTCTTTAGCACAGAACATTTATCACAACTGATGTACAAATATTGATCCACTATAATTAGCTACAGTTCATACTTTATCCAGATTGCATAAGTTTTTATGCAATATCTTTTTCCTGTTCCAGGGTTCCATCCAGGATCCCATATTACATTTAGTTGTCCTGTCTCCTGAGGCTTCTCTTGGCTGTGACAGTTTCTCAGACTTCCCTTGTCTTGATGTTGTTAACAGTTTTGAGTAGTATCGATCAGTTATTTTATAGACTGTTTCTCCATTGGCATTTGTCTGATATTTTTCTCATGGGTAGACCGGAGTTACGTGTTTTGGGAGAAAGATCACAGAGGTAAAGTGCCATTCTCATCACGTTACGCCAAGGCACATGCTATTGGCATGACTTATCACTGTTGATATTACCCTCCCTGGCCTGGCTGAGGTAGCATTTGTCAGGATTCTCCGTTGTAAAGTTCTTCTCTTTGGAAGAGGAATCGTATCACTACAGACAGCCCACACTTAGCAAGTGAGGAGTTGCGTTCCCCCTCCTTGAGTTCAAAGAGGTTTTTCAATTTTTAACTCTGACATGACATTCGCTGGTTGTGCTCCCAGACAATCTCTCATGCCCTTGTTGTTGAAGATGTGCAGGAAAAAGTTAACACAGCAGGCCTGAGACTGCTGTCCTTAGTCAGGCTGCCTGAAAGGTCCAGCTTTGGCTGGTGTCTAGGAGCCTAGATTTCAGGACTGCTCCTACTGATCTCCAAACTGATAGGAGCAGTGTTTAAATGGTTTGTAAAAATAATGTGGACTTTTTTTTTCCTTCCTTAATTATTTTTATTATAGAGGTCATATATTATATGATTCCATTTGTGTAAAATGAACAAAATGGAGAAATCCACAGAGACAGAAAGGAGATGAGTGATTTCCAGGGGTGGGGGAGGGGAAGTGGGGAGTAACTAGTGAGTACAGGGTGTCTTTCTGGGGAGATGAAAATGTTCCTGGATTGTGATGATGATTGCAAAACTCTGTGAATATGCTAAAAATCATTGAATTGTACACTTTAAATGGGTGAAGTCTATGGTATATAAATTATATCTCAATGAAGCTGTTACAAAAAAACCAACAAACAAAAAAACCAATGTTTTTCCTTTGGATACATGCTTCCCTTCTGGGAGTCTTGGATCTTGGTGTGAGTTAGGTAGAGGATACACCTACATACCTTCATGACCAGCCCCCTACTCTAGGCACTGAGTTTCTGGTGAGCTTCATTGCTAGATAACATGTCACATATATTGTCACAACTCCTTGCTGGGAGAATTAAGTGTGTCATGTGTAATGCCACTGGCAGAGGACTCTTGGAAACTTTTCCCTGGTTTACTCCAAACTTCACCCATGCATCTTTGCTTATGTTTTATATCCTTTAGCTGTAATAAATCATAGCCATGAATACTATATTCCTCCTAGTGAATCATTGAACCTGTGCATGATCTTGGGGACCCTTAACATAGGAGACGTCTCTACAAGATAGTTTGTGATGCTTTTTCTGGATCCCTAGCAGTTTCATTGTTTCTGGAAAAGTTTCTAGGTTAATCTTTTGGTCTGGCACTCCTTCCATGGGGCAGTATGAATCACGGTCCTCAAATCTTGTGGCACAGGTTTGGGGTTCTGATTGCTGATAGATGCCATTGTCCCTTGGTAGATAAATAGCGCCACTGACAGTTGCCTGGATGAGGGTCAGTGTTCTTCTGTTTCACTGTCATGGGCAGAGCAGTCCTGTAAGCCCGGCCCTGGCTTTTTCAGGAAGCCCAAAGCCTCACCTCCCACCATGAGAGCACTAATACCCCCGTCCTTGGCCTCTGGGGCCTATATTGATTTATTAATATTCTTTCAAGAGGTTTGGCTTCAACTCCTCTTTTGTGCCTTTGGTACCTGGGGATTTCTCTTGCTTGCTTTCAAGTTTAACCATGCAGTAAACATTTTTGTTAGACTATTTCTTCCCCATCAATATTACAGTTTGAGTATGATACTTTTATATCCACTCAATCTAACGTATTGGAAATAGATTGGAGTAGAGTTTTCTACTCTTGACTTCTTTTTAGCAGGAACCCAGACAAGGTATGTGTTAATAGAAGTGGTGAACAAACACTGAAATGTATGAGAAATGGGTCAGACACAGCTGTGTTGACTCCTCTCACTCTCAGTTCTGCTTTCTCCACAGTCATGAGACCTACAGTCGCAGCAGGTCTCCTTGTTCATGACCTAAAATGAAATAAAAACTAATGTAAAAATGAAGACCGTTCCCACTTTCTGGGCATTGTCTTACCTAGTCAAGATTGCAGACCCCGACCTGTGTATAAGTCTGAGTGGTGATAACGCTTCCCACCCCAAGGGTGCAGTGGAACCAGAATCTAACTACTAGCATTTCACTTGAGGGACCATCTCAGCGGGACATTTCCATTGCTGCTGCAGGGAACAGAGAGGGCTCTTGGAGGAAGTGGGTCATGGATTACTTTCATTTAACAGAGGTCTCTCATACTACATTGTGTGGACAATGCAGAGTCACTTTCTCAATGATAGGCATCAATAGAATCTATTTTTTTCAATTTTTTTTAAGGGGGCAGTGAGGAGGATTGAATTCCTTCCTTCCTTCCTTCCTTCCTTCCTTCCTTCCTTCCTTCCTTCCTTCCTTCCTTCCTTCCTTCCTTCCTTCCTTCCTTCCTTCCTTCCTTCCATCAGAATCCCACTCCATTGCCCTGGGTAGAATGCAGTGGCATCATTGTAAACTTACAGCAATCTCAAACTCCTAGGCTCAAGGGATCCACCTGCCTCAGCCTCCTCAGTAGCTGATTCTACAGGCACGCACAATGATGTCTGGCTAATTTTTCTATTTTTAGTAGAGACGGGGGTCTCACTCTTGCTCAGGCTGGTCTCGAATTCCTGAGCTCAAGTGATCCTCCCGCCTTGGCTTCCCAAAGTGCTAGGATTACAGGTGTGAGTCTCTGCACTCGGCCATCAATATAGAATGGGATCACCCATTTGGGATCTCCCTTGACCATAATGCTAATTAGCTATGTGCAGGGTAGGATGCTATACAGAGAAGAACTATTGATTTTTCCAAATTATGGATACATGGAAGTGACACAGGGCTGGTGATTTGCCAGAACTCTGGAGAAGAGGGTGGACAAGACTGACATAAGAGGCAAAGGGAAGAGTTACACAAATTGGGGACTAACAGTAGCGGTAGACACTAATGGTCTGGAGGCCAAGGAAGGAGTTGGGGTGGGGACTTCTGTTACCCAATCTTGGATCACACTGTACACATTGCCTTCGTGTTAGTTACTGTAACCCGAGCAAAATAATCATTCGTGAGATCATTTATTGGTTGTCTATGTCCTTCACTTGACAATAAATTCCATGAGGCGATAGACCATGTCTATCTTTACTCACCCAAGGCCTGCAGTTCCAGACATGCAGCAAATATTTGTTGAATAAGTCATGAGCCAGTGCTATGTAGGACCTTTTTGCACAATCTGTTCCTAAATTTGAATTAAATTCTGTACGGAACCTCCAAATTCACCAATTGCCCCATGGTTCCATGAATAAAGCCCCATCCACAGTTATTTCATTGCTGTTTATGCTGCTCTGATCGGAGTGCCATGGCCACCATGGCAAAGCAAAGGAATTAGTTCTTTGCTTTTTGTTTCATTTTATTTTTCTGTTTTCATTTTGGTTTGGCTTGGTTTTGTGACTTCCAAACACAAAGTAGAGGAAACATCCAAATGACAGAGAAAAACACTACTGTACAAGTTTATAGCAGTGACTCTATGATACTAGGTGACCATAGAAAAGATCCAGAATTCTGTCCTTTTTCCTTCTTAACCACACACCAATGTATTAACCCATTACTCTAGGCCTTCTAACTTTTACCCATGGAGTGGTAGATGGATAACCTTTATTTTGTAGGTAGCCTCTTAAAAATAAGTAACTAGATATCTGGTTTGGGGAATTTTCTATATGAAATTCACTTCTACATATTTACAATGAAGTATTTATCTGCTAACATCCATAGACATAATCTTTATGTAATATTAATATTTGCTCTAAGTGAATAAATACTTTTCCTTTTAACTTTTGAGGGCAAAGGTGTGAGCTAACTCTGGAAGGCATAGTTTTATTGGTTCTCAATACAGTGATAGGGTAAGTAACATTTGTAACTGGGAGTACTTAGTGTGACCATCTATTCCTTTTAAAGAATTAAGATTTATAAATTTGAAAATCAGACTACTGCTTAAGAATACCAGAATTTGTGGCTGGCTCTGCTCCTAATAGGAACATTCAACAGAGTTAACATACTTTACAAATCAGACTGGGAAATTTCCCAGGATGGCCTTTGTTTGTATATTTATTGAATACCCTATTATGAGTCAGGTCGTATTCTATATACTATAGGAGATGCAAAGGTTCTTATTATCTATTACTACAATAACATATATGCAAAAAGAACCCCTATAGCATGAGTCATGACATATGATGTTTGTTTTCTTTTTTTGAGCCAGAGTCTCACTCTGTTACTTAGGCTAGAGTGTTGTGGCATCAGCCTAGCTCGCAGCAACCTCAAACTCCTGGGCTCAAGCTATTCTCCTGCCTCAGCCTCCCGAGTAGCTGGGACGACAGGCACATGCCACCATGCCTGGCCAATTTTTCTATTTTTAGTAGAGATGGGGTCTCACTGTTGCTCAGGCTGGTCTTGAACTCCTGAGCTCAAGCAATCCTCTCACTGTGGCCTCCCAGAGTGCTAGGATTACAGGCTCGAGCCAATGCGCCCGGCCATGACATGATGTTTCAAAGGAGAGGTAAAAGGTTAAAGAGAGTTCAGAGACAGCTGAGAGGTAATTAAGAGAAGCTTGTGGTGGGGGTCACCTGAAAAGTGAAGAGCAGATGCCTACAGATGAGGATGGGCCTGGGGTCAAGGAACAAGAGCACTGTCCCGGAAAGAGCAAGGCAGTTCTGCAGGACTGGGCGCTGGGCACCCAGAGGAGGAAGGAGGACACACATCTAGACAAGTGGGGCAGGGCCAGAGCATGCAGGGTATTGAATGCCAATCTAAGAAACCCAAACTTAATTCCCCATAAGGAATTATAAGCCACTGAATGATTATGAACAGGAAACAAACAGGAAGTCTTTGAGCAGGGCAATAACAAGATTAGTATTCTACATTTAAGTCATCATATCCTAAATTAGGTGGATCTTTCAAATCATCTTAGGCAATCTATTCAAAAATACAAATTTATAGACTACGCTCCCAGAGGTCCTTATTCAGTTAGGACCTCCCAAAGATCCTGATTTTTTCATCCTCATTCATCCAGCTCCCTTAGTGATGGTGACAACAGTGGCGACCACCAGGGTCCTGTAGCAGCAGAGTCAGTGGCAATGTTCGGTTCAGCATGGCGGCGGCAGCAGCAACGGCGCCCAACCAGGCTGGCGTGCCCAGTTGCTCCATCTCCCTCGGTTCGCACTTCCTTTCTGAGCTAGATTCTTCAGCTTCCTTGATGACGTGTTCCTATTCCACTTAATTACCCAAAATCTTTTTCTGTTGTTTGCAACCAACTGCTCTGGCCAGTACAAAAACCAAATGGAGTTTTCAGGAATGTTCAATCCTTGCTCATTCCCCTCTGTTGGCCTCCATAAGACAGAAGAAGACATATAGATTATCTCTTTGTTCTCTGGGAGAAAACCTAGTTGCTTGGCAGCACACTCTATCCCTGGCCGTGAAATATGCTAGAAAGGTCTTCAAGTGCTCTGATGTAAGTGTGAGGTTTACACCAAGTATGTTTGCCCCACCCTCTCTCTCTCATTGCATTATTCCCCTCCATGGACATAGATTTATTTGGGATAGATTATTTGCCTAGTCAATCAAAATTCCTCTAGCCTTCTTGTGCTTTGGTATTCCAAAGTCTGAATTCTGTAGCTCCCAGCTTCTCTCTTGAATTTAATTCCTCAGATTTCAGCAAAGCTGCAGCTGTGAGGCTGCCAAGACATTTTGAGAAGCAAGCAGCTGTCCACTGCAGGTTTTCATTCTTTCTGTTTGCTGTCAGAGGTAACTTGTGTGCCTATTTGAAATCCCTGTTTGCCTTAAATAGATTTTAAAAGGAAGTGGTAACCCTTAGCTTGGCCGTGGACCTTCACCCCAAGACAAGAATGTGTGAGTTCATGGACTCTACAGCCTTAGTTTTGATTGTTTGTTTTGACAGGGGACTTTCTTCTCATTCTTTAATATCGCAGAATCGGGAAAATGTAAGGGTATGAGCTTTATTTTAAAAAATCAGCTCATTTCTACTTTTTGAAAGGTCCTCATTTTGACCTGAAGACTCTGAATGCCCTGTTTTTTCCTCCATGTGAGCTAAGTGGGCTGCAGGCATAGCCTGGAACGGTGAGGGAAGCTGAATGAAGGTGTTTCACACGCTGGAAGTAGGAGGCTGTGCTCTGCTCCAATAGGAAGCATGTCCTGTGAAACAGGAGGAGCCAGACTTCCTTGGAAGATGCTGGAATAGCAAAGCTCAAGGTCTGCTTTGTTCTACCACTGACACCAACCACATGGTCACTTTTCCAGGTGGCTCTTGCATCTTAATTTAGAATGATGAGGAAAGACTCCAAATTTCACCTAAAGCAGAGGTTTAGTGCACATGCACCATAACTATCTGGGATTACTGCTAGAAGTATAGATTTTCAGGCACCCAGTTATACTCACAGACCAAGATTATCTAAAATGTGTACGTGTGTGTGTGTGTGTGTATTGGGGTGAGAGATATGGTTACTTTTAATAAATATCCCAAATGACTCTGTTGTCTTTGGTCCCCAGATCACATTTTCAAAGATGCTGACTAGAATTAGGCATAGAACCAACTCTAACAATAAAGTAATGATTTAGGTCAGAAAAAAAAATAACAGAATTAATAGAAATAGATAATGAAGGCAGGCTTTCCAGTGTCTAGAAGGCCTTATGTACAGCAGGTGGGAGTGAAAGTTCAAGAGACCAGGTAGAATCCATTCCTCTCTAGAGTTCAGGGCTACTACACAGCAGGTGGGTGGTGCTTCTCCCACCTCAGCCTCCTGAGTAGCTGGGACTACAGGCCCAGGCCACCACGCCTGGCTAATTTTTAAATTTTTTGTAAAGACAGGGTCTTGCTATGTTGCCTCAAACTCCTAGCATCTCAAAGCAATCCTCCATTCTCAGCCTCCCAAAGCACTGGGATTACAGATGTGGGCCACCATATTCAGCTAAGAGCCCATTTTTATGATCTCTACCTAACCACTTGAGTTCCAGTAACTAGTGAGTCAGGGTGCCCCTAGAGACCGAGCCTGGTAGTGCCAGTAGCTCTCCTGCCTGGCCGACTGCAGTTGCTAGTGGCCCTGAGGAAGTTATACAGGTGATAGCTCTGCAGGGCTGGGACCAGGCACAGCTCTAGTGGCTAGCCCATTCTTTCTCAGAGACGTGTACTCCCAAGGGCAGGCTGGAGGAGTGTTGGGAAAGAGAACAATTGATGGATTAGCCTGGAACGTGATAACAAAGACAACTCTTTCTACTACAGCTCCACAAAGAAGAATCCCACATGGAGGGTTAAAACCCATAAAACGAAAAAAAGAAGAAAGTGTATGAAGTGTTCCTATAATCTAAGTGCAGTAGAAAGAGCCCTCAGAATCACTACCTAAGAATTAATAATATTCATATCACTGCATCGTGTCTCATTTACAAAATAATAACCGATACTATATGATACGTGCTTACTACATGCCAGGAATTGGGTAGCACACTATAATATTGTTGTTGATGCTGATGTTGTTGTTTTGAGACAGTTTCTTGCTCTGTTGCCCAGACTAGAGTGCAGTGGCACAATCACAGCTCACTGTGACCTCAAACTCCTGGGCTCAAGTGATTCTCATAGTTCAGCCTCCTGAATAGCTGGGACTACAGGTGCATGCTACCACGCCTGGCTAATTTTTTTTTTTTTTTTTTAGTGTAGAGACAGGATCTCACTTTGTTGCCCAAACTGGTCTCAAACTCCTGGGCTTAAGCAATCCTCCTACCTCAGCCTCCCAAAGTGCTAGGATTACAGAGGTGAGCCATTATGCCTGGCCTATACATTATTGTTAATATTCATGTCAGGTAAAAGATAGTGAGCATATTAAACCAAAGTATTTGTTCTAAGTAATCCCTGGAGTAAAGTCATCCCATAGATAACATTTCCAGAGCCTCTCATAAGGTATTTTTTTTTGTTAGCGTATTATGGGGGTACAAGTGTTAAGGTTACATATATTGCCCATGCTCCCCTCCCCCCTCGAGTAAGAGCTTCAAGCATGTCCATCCCCCAAATATTGCACATCTGATTCGTTGTCATAAGGTATTTATAACATACTGCAGGAGTCCTCAAACTACGGGGGCCACATGCGGCCCACTGAGGACATTTATCCAGCCCGCTCGGTGTTCTTGCTGCTGCTGCCTGTCCAGCTTAGCAGCCGACTCGTCCCGGGCCCACAGTGCGCATGTGTGGACTGTGCACAGCCCTTTCCAACGGCCCTCCAACGGTCTGAGGGACAGTGAACTGGCCCCCTGTTTAAAAAGTTTGAGGACCCCTGACATAGAGGTTTATGTCATAGCATAGAGTGGATACCACATCTATCAAATGGTTATGGCATGAAGCCATCTGCCCCAATAAACAACAAACGGGAGGCTATAACACAGAAAGTGAACAGTTGAAATTCATACTGTTTGCTCCTACGGGATTTTAAGAGAAAGAAGGGGCATACAAAGAGAAAAAGGCAGAGACTTTTCTTCTCTTTGCTCCTCAGGGCTGACACTCTGGATGGAGCTAGAAACATCAAATATGTGTTAGAAATATCCAGGGAACCAATGAATGTCAGGCTTGGTGACCTCCTTCCCCAGCCATTTTCCTGGGCTGGGACTGTTTCCACCATGCCTGGGGAAGACTGCTGGGTGAGGAGGGCTGCTTGAAAGGAGCTGTGGCTCCTGGGACCCTGCAGGAAGGGAACCAGGGAGTCATATCCCACCTCACTCCCCTCCTTCCTTCTGGTGGCCTTTCCGGGCTCCTCACTGGCCAAATACAACCGGAAGCCACTGAAGAAGTGCGTACACACCAGCCTTGGGGCAAAGAGCAGGATGGAGGAGCGTGTAACCAGAGGAGCCAATGGTGACACAGCACACCCGCTTACCTTTGTCATATCTCCATGGTCCTCCTGTACCACACACACACACACACACACACATACAGAGTGGCTCAGCAACTCTCACCAGTTTCTCACCTTGGATTGTAGCCACTGTATTGTGGGGCTTTGTACATATTGTTCCTACTCTCTAAACACTCTTTCTTTTACCTATACTCATCCTTTCAGTCTCAGTCTAGACATCATTTTCTCCAAAGCACCCTTCTTGGTTTCCTAGGCTGAGCTGGATGCCCCACCTCTGTGTTCCCACAATAACAGTGGTTCACCATTTTTAAGTGTATACAGTGCCAGGCACTGTTCTAAGTAACCCTTAACATGTGTTAATTTCTTTCTTTCTTTCTTTCTTTTTTTTTTTTTTTTGAGACAGAGTCTCACTCTGTTGCCTGAGCTAGAGTGCCGTGGTGTCAGCCTAGCTCACAGCAACCTCAAACTCCTGGGCTTAAGTGATTCTCCTGCCTCAGCCTCTCAAGTAGCTGGGACTATAGGCATAGACCACCATGCCTAGCTAATTTTTTCTATTTTTAGTTGCTGGGCTAATGTTTTTTTCCTATATTTTAGTAGAGATGGGATTTCACTCTTGCTTAGGCTGGTGTCAAACTTCTGACCTCAAGCGATCCTCCAGCCTCAGCCTCCCAGAGTGCTAGGATTACAGGCATGAGCCACTGCGCCCAGCCAAATTCATTTATTCATTACAATCATATCAGAAAGATACTACCCATTGTCTCCAATTTATAGACAAGAAAAGTGAAACAGTGTGGTTAACTGATCAAGGCCACACAAGTAATTAAGGACGGGGCCTAAATTTGAGTTTGGACCCATAGGCTGCAGAGCCCATGCTGTTAACTACTGTGCTAAAGTGTTTCCTGTTCCAAATGGAACTTATCCCTTGACCATTCACAGTGCCTACTACATAGAAAACACTCAGTAAGTACTAGAATATTTAATTAGTTAGTTAGATAATTAATCTATGTGGGATAGGGGTCCTAAGTTAGTTTTTTAAGAACATCTCAGTGAGAAGGATTTGTTACTTAGCTTTTTTTGCTTTGTCGCCATCAAATGCTTACATGAGACTGTTTTAATGCAGAAGATCTGGCTAAGGACTTCTATACACCAGAATTTATTAACCTGGTTGCTGTTGGGAGTTCAAGTGTCCACGTGATGAGGGATTTGACAGCACAATTTCTGCAAAAACCATTAATGGTATCCACTTCAGCAATTATATTTATCATTTCCCACCTGGGAATTCAAGCCCTATTCTTTGCTCACGTGGATGTGCGGTAACTTATGGATCTGATGCACTGTCTGACGCCACAGTTTCTGCAAAAACCATTAGTGGTGTCTGCTTCAGCAATGAGGTACAGGAATCGGCTCTTGGAAGAAATCAAAGAAAAGAGGAAGGTGGCTATGTAGATGAGTTGTGGGAAGATGGTCTAATGTACAGGAAGGAAACAGCTCTAAGAGCGAAAGAAAGAAAAAGGCATTTTGGATTCGATTAGATGAAGAGTTAAACTGAGATATTGCACAAGTGAAGAGAGTGAAGAAACTAAAATTTTAGAGTGCACCGTCCATGTGACAGGCACCATGTTTTAAATAATGACTTCATTGTTACAACAACCCACAGGGATATTTTTCAGTTTACAGATTAGAAAACTGAAGGTGAAAGAAGTTAAGAGGTACTTGCCTAAGGTTGTCCAGAAAGTGGCCATGCTGGGATTCAAAGCCTGTATTCTTTTTACTGCTCATAGCCCTCATGGTGGTACATCGCTTAGAGCTCCAACGTCTAGTACAGAGACCAAAACATCACTTATTCATTTGTACACAAACATTTATTGAGTATCTACGTTGTGCTGGGCACTGCACTAAGTGCCAGGGATCGTGCAGTGAAGAAGGCACGCCCAACTGCACATTAATCATTGTAAACACACTCTATGGTAGTGCCAGAGCACCTGGCCCAGTCTTGGTGGAGGTGGCAAGAGACACTCACCTCAAGGAAGGCTGGCAAAGGAAATGCATTCAAATGGAGCTTTGAGGGACTGGGATTGGCAGGGAAAGGAGGTGGGGCAGGATATTCCAGGGAGAGGTCACAGCAGGTACAAAGGGCCTGGAGATCTCCTAGAGCTACAAGTAGCTCAGCAGGAGGCAGGACGATGGCAGGAGATAAGATAGGACAGATAAACAGGGGTCCAAGTGTGTAAAGCCTTGTATAATACATAAAGGATTTCAGACTTCATCTCGAGAGCCATGAGGAGCTCTCAATGATAATGTACTGATATTATTGGACTTGTGTTATGGAAGGATTACCTGGCCGTGGTGTAAAGAATGAATGAGGGGAGGCAAGAATGATCACTTGACCTAACATAGTGCCACTAGGGTGCAGGGGGAGATATTCAGAAAATATCAAGAAGGCAGAATCAACAGGACTTGGTGATGAACTGGCAGCAAGGAATAAGGAAGAGTTTTCTGACTTCTGCCATAGAAAGGTGAAATTGACATTCACTGACATATGGAATGCAGGAAAAGGAACAGGCTTGAGGCAGATTGTGCTGACTTTAATCTTTGTACATCCAAATCCAAAGATCCAGCAGGCAGTTCATTATCTGTGTCTGCATCTCAGGATGGGGATCTAGACTGACTAGAACAATTTGAGTTACCAACATAAAGATCATTGTTCTCACATTTGGCAGAATAGCCTGTAGGGCTTTTTTTCCAAATATAGATATCTGATTTCATCCTAAAATCAAAATTTTCAGTGGCTGGGATCTAGATACATATATTTTTTAAGAGCTCCATCAGGATTCTGTTGCCCTACCAAGGTTGAAATTTATTGATATGTGTGGTAGCCATGAAAGTGTGCTGCTCAGACCTCCTCCAAAAGACCTGCGATGAGAAGCACAGCAGTTCTCCTTTGGATCCAGCACCGTGTTCACACCAAGATCACACTTCCTAGCTGGCACAGAACTACTTAGGCAATTCTGCCTCCAAGATTGTCCATGGGCTTGGCTGGAACTTCCTTAGAACTACCTGGCAGTCTAAGAATCTTCCTACCCAATCCAAGAGAAGACGGACAAACAGAACCCTGAGGACCACCTACATCCACAGGGTAGGCAGTGGAAGAGGTGCCTAGAAAAAAAGACTGAGAAAAAATGGCCAAAGAAGTAGGATGGAAAAAAGAGAGAGAGTTTGAGAGAGTTTGCCAAGAGAACATGGCATTATAAAAGGAAAGGGAGCTTCAAAGAGGATCATATAGTTCATATGGTCAAATGCCACAGAGGTCAGACAAGGACCCCAAAATGTTTACTGGGTTTAACAGTATGGGCTGGAGATCTCAGTGAGTGTCTTTAGTGGAGTCAGAAGCACAGGTTGCAGTAGCCAAGAAAAAATGATAGGTGAAGAAGTGGAGATATTGAGGACAGACATCTCTCTTGTCTATGAAAGGCAGAAAATATGATAAGGTGGACATGGAGTTCCCCTTTTCTAAGAGGGGCAATGCTAAGGCCTGTTTAAATGTTTCCAGGAAGGAGGCAGTGTGAGGGCAAGAGTGACAGACAATGTTGAGAAATGGTGGAACTAAATGAGATCATTATGAGATAGACTAGACTAAAATAAGAGGCAGGACACCTTTCCCATTTGGGGGATGGGAAAAAGAAGAAAGAAGAGGTACAGAGACAAGTAAATTTGTGCATTGGGTACCACAGTTGAGGGAGTTCCCAGTGATGGCTTCTATTTTCCTTGAGGAGAAGTCTCAAGTAAGACAAAAGTAAGGAGTAGTGGGGTATAGGTTTAGGGAAGGAGGGAGAAGTTTGGAATGATTTCTGTAGAGAATAGTGGGAAGACACTCAGACAACAGGATTGCCAGGAAGCCATTGAGGACCTGGCCGGAGTCATGAGCTCAGAGTGGCCTGACTATGTGTTCATATAGTTTTTTCCCTTTCAGTGCCCATATGACCATGTATGGGCCACAGAAAGCAGGTGGTTGGGTTCTCTAGGCTTGGAGATTTGGTGGGCAAGTGTGATGGAAGGACCACAGAGGGAGGCAGTGGAGGAAACTGGATAGAGAAGGGTAGAGGTGATGGGCTGTGGGATCTAGACAGAAAAGGAAATACAAAGGAAATGAAGAAAAAAGAAAGTCAAGAGCAGACAATGGAAATTTCAGAGTAAGAGAAATATAAGGAGAGGAGATTATGATCAAGTTGATGAAATGTTTGAAGATTTTAGAGGAGGAATCATTTCAGGTGGTGGTGAGCTCTAAGACATGGCAATTGGAGTAGGTGGACGTGATGGTATTGGGATTGAACAGGTGAAGAAATGACACTGGAGTGCTGGAGGGGCCTTTCATGTGGAACTGAAGCAACCCTCAGTGATGACAGAGCTGGGGAGAGGGTGATGGCGGGTGAGGAGCCAGGACTTATGGGAAATAATGAGGCATAATGAGGAGGTCCACAAGTGAGAGAGATGAAGAAAGGCAGACAGTAAAGCCTGGGTCTTACACGATATACTCAGGGGTGGAAGAACAGTGGCTTGAATGTGGTGCTGTAGAGGGAAGTTGCCGTCAAGTGACTCTTGACCAGAGGAGGACACGAGGGTGCCAGAGGGAGAAGCAAGAACTCAGAGGGCTGCGGGGCAAGCAGTTTCCTTTGGGAGGTCTGGGTTTCCGTGTAGGCAAGGAGACGTAGGAAACATTTTGTGGTGTTGAAGATTCAGCAGAGTCTGTGTTCAGGGGACAGGGTTTCCCAGGAGCACAACGGGCAGATTCAGGAGGGACTGGAAGAGCAGTGGGTTGAGGCAGGAGAAAGGAAGGACAAAATAGTGTAGGAAGGAGAATCTGGGGGAGCAGAGATGACAATGGAGTTTCCTAGTGAGTGGTGTCCAGTGTTGACATCATGAACTAACAACACAGTTTCTGGGGGAATTAGTCCCCACAGGGGCTCTGTGAATAGGAGGGACTTGGTTTCTGTGAGAAGTCTGAGATCAGGTTGATCGTACTTCCAAGGAAACTTTAGATGAGCCCACAAGCAGTGACAGTACTGTAGTTTCACCACTCTAAGATAATATGAATTGTGAGGCCGTCCAATTAACAACAGCCTTTAGGGGGAAAAAAGGAAACAGGGCATTAATCATGCATTGTGACTTCAGAAACATTGCAAAATGAAATATTCGTTACTTAGAATGAAGGAAATGCGAAAGCGACTTCTGTGTAACTTCACGTCCCTGGAAGATGGAGGGGAAGACACACACCTCATGGGAATGTATTACATTCCTTCCTCCCTCCCTCCCTCCCTCCCTCCCTCCCTCTTTGCCTTCCTTCTTTCTTTGCTTCTGTTCTCTCTCTCTCCCTCTTTCTTTCTTTCTTGGACAGAGTCTTGCTCTGTCACCCAGGCTAGAGTACAGTGGCATCATCATAGCTCACTGCAACCTCAAACTCTTTGGCTCAAGAGATCATCCTACCTCAGCCTCCTAGAGTGCTAGGATTATAGGTGAGAGTTTGCCTGGCCTATTTCTTTCTCTTTTATTTTAATTTTTTTAAAGATGATCTCACTCTGTTCCCCAGGCTGGAGTGTAGTGATGTGATAATAGCTCACTGCAGACTCAACCTCTTGGCCCCGAGTGATCCTCCTGCCTTAGACTCCTGAGTACCTGGTACTACAGGCACATACCACCATACCCAGTTCATTGTTTTTAAAAAAAATGTTTTGTAGAGACAGGGTCTTGCCATTTTGCCCAGGCCAGTCTCAAATTCCTGGGCTCATATGATCCTCCCACCTTGGCCTCCCAAAGTGCTGGGATTACAAGCACAAGCCACTACACCCGGCCAGAATGTACTACATTTCTTAAATAAATACATGAGAAAGGTGTTGAGAGATGGCCAGTCAGAGAGAACAGGAGGAAAGTAGATGAAAGTGCAGTCTGGGTGGTGTTAGTGAGAATTTCCTAACATATTAGGCTAACCTTTGTTAATCACAAAAGTGGGTTAACCCAAAAACATGTTCGTCTCCTCCTGAGGGACTCTAAAATATGGTAGATTTTCATTCCTTTGAAATGGGTTTCTTGGCTGTAAGACAAATTGAGACAATCTCTCAAATTCTCTACCAAAGTGACTATTCTGCCTCCTGCTACCCCCTATTTCTTATTTGTGTCTTACCCAGCCAGTTAAGACCCTTGCTCATACATAGGGCAAAGTTTTGTGTAAATAAGGCTTCATTTAGTCTTTCTCTGAGACTTGTTTCTTTTTTTTTTTTTTTTAAACAGAGTCTCACTCTGTTGCCTGGGCTAGAGTGCCATGGTGTCAGCCTAGCTCACCTCAACCTCCAACTCCTGGGCTCAAGCGACCCTTCTGCCTCAGCCTCCCAAGTAGCTGGGACTACATGCACATGCCACTATGCCCGGCTAATTTTTCCCATATATTTTTAGTTGGCCAATTAATTTCATTTCCATTTTTAGTAGAAACGGGGTTTTGCTCTTGCTCAGGCTGGTTTTGAACTCCTGACCTTAAGCGATCCTCCCACCTCTGCCTCCCAGAGTGCTAGGATTACAGGCGTGAGCCACCACGCCCGGCCAAGACTTGTTTCTTTAAATCCTAAAATAGGAAATTAACAGAAGAATTTCCTAAGTTTTTCTCCACTCTATTTACATATCAAAATGAGCACAATGCTGGAGTTTTTTGTATGCTCCAAGAGGCAGAACCAAACCTCTAGTTGGTGTAATTTACTTAAATGCCAGATTCTCCTGGGGAAACGGGGCTCTCTAAAACTTGATTCAAATAACTACTCTGATTTTCAATAGCTTCTTATGAAATTACCATGTAGAACCTAAATTGGTGCAGCTGAATTAAATAAATATTGGAGCTTAACATTCTTAATCGCAAACCCTCAATTTAACCAACCATTTATTATAATCAAAAAGCAATCAATACGTTGATTGTGGTGACATGCAAAATGGAGATAGAATTATTAGTAATTACCCTATATTTGTGGCTCACTGTGATGGAGAAATAACTAGAAAGAAATTTTAAAGCACACTACAGTTAAAGGCCTGGTTGCTATGTTTTAGAGCAGCGTGCTATATTGATTGTAGTCTTTAAATAAATTGAATAACATAGTTGCTGTCAAACATATGAATTAGTCATGAAGCACAGTTTGGGAACACTAAAGCAGCCCCTGTTTATGAATATTCAGATGTGTTAATATATAAATGACTGACCTAACACTAACCGATTCTTCCATGAAAAAAAGGTCTCAGAAACAAAATGGAAATCTTTTAGGCAAACTCGCTCACTTGAGTCACTGGCTTGAAGCAAAATAAGTCTCAGAGATGGGGAATGAAGGCTGAGCCCCAAGTCAAAGAGGCACTGGGCCAAGGAGGGAGGCCCTGGAAACCTTCTTGGACGGGGGACATCTGGTGATGCCGGCCTCTTTTCTGCAGGCTCCAGAGACCCTGGAGTTTCTGTGATCACATTTCTGGTGTGGCCTTTGGATCCCTTCCTACCAAAATTTTGAACTGTATAGCAATACACCTTTGGTTCATTTTTTCAGTCCTATTTATGAAAGGATGAAAGGAAATTCCAGAGCATTCCATTTCTGAGAAAATCCCGACATTTTCTTTTCCCTAAATAAGTCTGCACAGTGACCTATAAGCTATATGTTTTAATAGTTATGAGGCTTCATAGGAACACAATTCTTACTTCCTGAAAACTCTGGATATCGCCGAGTCTTAGGATGATATATTTTAGTAAACGATAAAATAGAGAATGTGCCTGAGGCCCGCAGACTGCGTAGATGAGTGTTGCAGGAAGGCAGTGACAAGCTGACCCAGTTTGCTTGGGACTCGGAGAGTTGCCAGGACATGGGACCTTCAGGTTTAAAACACAGGACAGTTTCAGGTAAACTAGGATGGGTTGGTCGTGCTACCAACCAGCCCAGCTTGATCAGAGGAATCTCCTAGAATGTGGCACTTTCAGTGGTAAAACCTGGAAAACGCTGGGTAAACCAGGAGGGTTGGTCACCATATCCAAACTACAGAATGAGATGAACAGGTTTTGGGGAATCTATTCAGGCTGGTCAAGCTTCTACAAGACTAATATAGAAAACTAAAAGCCAATCTATTAATTCACAGAAGAGTATACATTTTCCTGTGATCAGAACTTTATGTACGCCATCTAGGGTAGCCTGTTCCATGATCAACACAGCTAAATTTTCAAATGGACTCTTCCAAATGTGTGTCATATCAGAGCCAAGGGAGGAAAAGTCTGCAGTATTAATTCCCAAACATCATTGCATAGCAGAATGGCCACAGAAGCTTTATAAGAATATAGACTTTGGGCCCCACTTTTTTTCCCCAGCATATTATGGGTGTACAATGTTTAGGTTACGTATATTGCCCTTACCCCTCCTCTCCCTGAGTCAGAGCTTCAAGTGTGTCCATATCCCAGACAGTGCGAATCGCACTCATTATGTATATATATACCCATCGCCTCCACTCCCCTCCCATCTGCCCAATGCCCAATAAATGTTATTCCTATATGTCCACTTAGGTGTTGATGAGTTAATACCAATTTGCTGGTGAGTACATGTGGTGCTTATTTTTCCATTCTTGAGATATTTCACTTAATAGAACGGGTCCCAGATCTATCCAGGAAAATACAAGAGGTGCTATATCACCGTTGTTTCTTACAGCTGAATAGTACTCCATGGTATACATATACCACATTTTAGTAATCCACTCATGTATTGATGGGCACTTTGGTTGTTCCCACATCTTTGTTATTGTGAATTGTGCTGCTATAAACATTCAAGTGCAGGTGTCATTTTTATAGAGTGACTTCTGTTCTTTTGGGTAGATGCCCAGTAATGGGATTGCTGGATCAAATAGTAGATCCACTTGTATCGCTTTAAGGCAGGGGTCCTCAAACTATGGCCCACAGGCCACATGCAGCCTGCCGCTGAGGCCACCAGGTGTTTTTGCCGCTGCTGCCTGTCCTGCTTAGCAGCCGACTTGTCCCGGGCCCACAGTGCGCATGTGTGGAAAGTGCGCGGCACTCTCCAATGGCTCTCCAACGGTCCGAGGGACAGTGAACTGGCTCCCTGTTTAAAAAGTTTGAGGACCCCTGCTAAACCCCTGCTTAGTTTGCAGTCCCACCAGCAGTGTAGGAGTGTTCCTATCTCTCTACATCCACACCAACATTTATTGTTTGGGGACCTGTTAATAAAGGCCATTCATTGTGGTTTTGATTGGCATTTCCCTGATGATTAGAGATGCTGAGCATTTTTTCATATGTTTGTTGGCCATTCTTCTGTCTTCTTTTGGAAAGTTTCTATTCATGTCCTTTGTTGGGCCCCACTATTAGAAATTCATTCCGTAGGGGCGGGAATGGGGCTTTGGAACTGTATTTTTATAAGCTGCCCCAGAGGACAACAGTTTAGGATTGAGGAGCTCTTTCACCCAGGTCAAGGTGGAACCCAAGGAGTAATCCATGCCACCTCTGGGATGACCATGATTTTCACATCCCACATGTGCCAGTGAGCTTACTGACTCTTAGGTTCTGGTATCAGACACCCTTGGTTCTCTCCTGACTCTGACACTTACAAACTGAAAACTTAAGTGAGTCACTTACACTCCCTGACCATCAGTTTCCTCATGTGTTGAACTGAACCTCATCTATTGTCACAGAACCTATTTCATAGAATTGTTATAGAATTAAGTGACACAATGCATGTGACATGTTTAAAAGCCTGAGAGCCATAATGTTGAGTGAATATGAGCTAAAATTATGGTTTAATATTTTTCCTCAAATGGTGATGAATAAAATGCCAAATTCTTACTCTTAGCTCTTCCTTTTACTAAATTCTCTGATGATTGTATCTTTCTATTAATACCCTCTTTCTTCTACCAGGGGGCCTCCCAATATTACCGTGTTTCTCCGAAAATAAGACCTACCCATAAAATAAGCCATAGCAAGATTTCTAAGCATTTGCGTAATAGAAGCCCTACCCTGAAAATAAGACCTAGTGATGGGCGTGGCTATGCAGCGTATCTGCACAACTCATGCATTTCGTCCTGGAGCAGTAAAGAAGACGAGCAGCCCTTCTCATCTGCCCCGTGACAGCTCTATTGCTCAACATGACCGATTGGGGCCAATGGTTCTAAAGGAAATAGAGTCACAAGAAATTCAGGATGGAATTCAGGGTTTGGAGAGTTAAGATGATGTTCCAGAAGAAGACGACTTAACTATATTTGAATAAATGTAGATTGCTGTACCATACTTAAAAAAAATAACACATCCCCTGAAAATAAGCCCTAGGGTGTCTTCTTGAGGAAAAATAAATATAAGACCCTGTCTTATTTTCAAGGAAACACGGTATGTTTCAGGTTAATATATTTGACTACATTGATGTGTGATTGTGCCACAGTCTCAGATCTATTGGTGTCATCATGTTTCTGAAGATGGGACCCAAGACATCCCAGTTCAACCTGGGCACTGCCAGATCTTCAGCCGTCTGCATCCAGCCAGTCTACTAGGGGCCGCCATGGATAGCACGAGGCCATTCCATTCTAGCAAGCTGATCACACATTGGATGTTTGAGAAAAGTAAGTCCTGAAAGACAGGGCATATGTGAGCATGCCTTTTTTTGCAATGTCTATTTAATTCTGTCCTGTTCACTGTTCAAATAGATGGGAATTAGATAAATTACATGTATTTGGGTGGGTTTCAGCTAGATTAAGTTTCATTTCCTCACTTTCTGGTTCTGGGAAGGATATTTACTCCTACCCCCATGTACTAAGTAGAGTTCCCACGTGGAAGTCTTCCCTGCATTGGTTATGCTAGTGTGGCTGCAGTTGGCTAGTTGCTTGCCGAGTTATTTCCTTTTTCCTCCTTAGTCTTCCTTACAGTTCTGTATGGTCATATGACTGGGTTCTGGCCCCAGTGGAATCAGGCAGGAGTATTGTGAGTTATTTATGGGCTTATGTAAGAAAACCTCCTGTGCAGTCCTCAAAATTCCTTCTTCCCTCCCCTGCTGACCTAATGCAATGGATTCAGAGAAGCAACTAGATTAAAAAAGCCTTGGTTCCCTGGGTTACTACTCAGACAAGAGCTGCTTAAGAGACCTGCCTAACTAGGAACAGCAGCATCAGATCCTTGCATTTATGAAAACCAACCTCTAATCGAGATAAGTCATTGAGATATAAAAAATTTTTTTTTGTTTCATCAATAGCTTATCCTGACTTTTCCAATAAGAAGGAGGAACTTCAGATATCCATGACAAACATCTCGCAGGTAGCATGTTTGGCCTCTGACTTTCTTTTTAGTTTCTAATAAAATGTGCTTTTAAAAATAAAGTTATGCAAGTATTTATTCTACAAAAATTAAAAACAAAGAATAAAGTTAAAATAAGCTATAATTATACCATATAGTCCTCTGGATGTATTATTATATACAGTGCATTTTCCCTATATAAGTTATCTAATCCATCTTTAGTATTGTATAACTTTTCCCATTATTTAACATTTAATGTAAACACTTTTTAATCTATATCATCATTTTTAATGGCTGTACCATCATCTATCTAATGCCCTGTTGTTGAACATTAAGATTTTTCTCATTTTTTCACATAAAACAGATCTTGCTATGAATATTCCTGTACACTGGTCTTTGCTCCCATGTTTATTTTCTTAAGATAAATTCAGAGCAGTAGAATTGCTAATTTAACATTTTATTCTTATAAATAGTGCAGGGTTGCCTGGTTTTATTGGCCTTAAACAAAATCATAGCCGTACCTCAATTTCATAGATTTTGAGTGGGACTGTGGGCAGGTTTGCCAACTTTTATCATTATATCATAGGCAACTAAAGAAGGAAATGTTGAGTCTCATAATTTAGAATTACAACCTCTCACCATAAAAACATTTGTTCAAAAGTTTATTACAACTAAAATTCCTTAATAGTGAGATGTAAGCCTGTCCTGGGGTAGACAGCCATATTGAATTCTTCCCCACCTCCTGTGTCTGAGGTCTGCGAGGCAGGATGTGGTTAAAAACTGAGATACTGATTAATCTAAGTGCTGCATTTAACATTCTGTAGAAATCGTTCTGGTAAAGAGGCTTTTTATTTTCAAATTTGCATGAGTAATTATTTGAGTTTTTAAAAAAACTCCCTTAAGTTTTTATTATTTCAACTAATGAACACAAGAGTTAGATGCAAATATGAGGGATAAGGTTTAACTTAGGATAAACTCATAGAATGTATAATGCAAGTCTTGCCATTTGAAGGCTTTAAAATCTTAGTCGACTGGTGGATTTCATAAATTAGTTATTTTCGGGGCAAACAAGGCAGTTGTATACATTTTTTCATTTCAAAAATGGCTCTGCTGTCATGGTAGCAGCGCCCTGGGCTCACTGACTTTGTGCAACCATGCGAGCCACACACACTTGCAAAGACTCTTATCTTCCATCTGCAATGTATGTTGAATGGAGTGCGATTAGACCAGCCCAACCCGCTGATGACCGTGTGTGCCACTGTCAAACAATCCTCTTTGGATCGAGTGTAACCTTGCGATTAATGCCCCTCAACAGCTGGCTTCAAAGATGAACAGTGCAAATGGTTGAAGCCACAGATAACACAGGTTGTGTGCTCAATTGTTGGCATATGCAAGAGATATTTTTGGAAATACAGTGGCTAAGAACATGCTGCTCTAAACATTTTTTATCAGGATTACACACAAATATTTTCAAAATATTTCATATGGTAACACTTGATTTTGGTTCAAGCCATTTGGATGGATGGATAGAGTCCGACAGATGGACAGATGGTTTAAGTGCTTCACAGAGCCCAGTTTCATAAGGTGCTGTTACTATCAAAAGGGTAACAAAATGACTGGATCATTTGCTTGATAAAGTTGCACCCCTTCCATGTCAGTCTTCCCTTTTAGTTGCACAATTGCCAAAGCACATTGCGAAAAGATAATTATGCCTCATCAGTTTCTTCTCTAGGTGGTGTCTTAGTGGCCACATGGAAATGTCACCCTTGGAAGGAAATATATATAATTTGTTTGTTCATTTAAAATAGCAACCTGCTTTCTAGCAACTGAAAGCCAAATAGATTTATTTATATATCTTTGGAGTATGAAGTATTGAAAAGAACTTAATCTGCAAGTAGAGGCTGTGGTTTTTATTTTGGACTTTGCCCAGTGAAAAAGAAGTAACTGTTTCAATGTTGATTTACTTCTTGGATCTGAACAATAGAAATAAGTAGTTTTTCCCTGAAATTTGTAGCTGTGTTCATGACACTTTGCTGCTGCTTCATGAAAAGATGTTCTAATGGTCCAGAGGGTCTTCATAATTGGTATCCTATATCTTAAAATGGAATCACACCTAAATCCTTCCAGATCAATGAGCATCTCTCTCAGAATCGTCTTTAATGCACCTGGCACTGAGTTGGCATTCAATGTTGGATCCTTTCTCCTGGTAAGGAGATGATTCCTCTCTCATAAACCATCTGTGCTTGGTAAGCTTGGGGTTGTAAGACAAGGCTCAGTTGGCAGTAGGGCTTTTCAGAATGGGGATGGTAGACGAACCCCCTGGGACAGAGCCACAGCCCATACACCATGTTTGACAGTGTGATTCTAGCATGCCTTTTTTTTTTCTTTCAGTCAGATTGACCAATTTTGTAAAACTAGTGCTTTGCCCTTTTCAGAAATCAATTATGTTACTAATTAATTTATAATTTTACACTTACCACTCTGAATTCTCCTACAATTTTAGTAGCTACCTTGACCCATTAGATGTGTGATATCAGAGAAGTCACTTCACCACCCTGGGCCTAATTGCTACTATTAAATAAGAAGGCAATGGGTTGAGCTCTAGAGCCCTTCAAGCCCCAAATTCTACAGCTATAATAAAATCTAAATTCATTCATTTATTCAAGAAATGCATATCGAGCCCATACTATGTGGCAGGCTTTGCGTTGGGTATTAGTGATGCTGCCAACAACTTCAGTTCCTCACCCGCTGATAGCTACGCTCGGGCAGGGAGCATGAGAATAAGGGCTGGGATGCCTGGAGCAGGTGAAGTTTGACAAAGCTCCCTGATGATCCTGCTACTCACTCCTTCCATGAGTTGGGAACTGGATATCCACTCAGAAGAGGTCAGTCACAACAGGCCATTAGGAAACATTTCTCCCCTGTAGATGGGCTAGAGGAAATCATGTCGAGGTCATATCACGCTGTATAGACACAGTTTTGCCACTACACTGTACAGTGGGTATATAAAGTATTATTTTAGCTAACAATACTTAGTCCAATAGTCCTTGGTCTTTCAGAGGCACAGGATTTCATTTGCATTAATGCATTAGTTATACACTCTGTGAGCGACTTTTCTGTAGTGTCAGGGAATAAATGTTGGGACTGTCAGAGGAAGGGCTGGTTGAGTGGAAGGCCCCTTGGCTTGGGCCCCTCTTCACACCATACCCTGTGGTTGCATGGGGGAAGGGAGAGTCGAACATGACAGCTGTCAGCTGTGAGGGTGCAGCTGCTACGCCCGTCTGTTGTCTGTCGCCATTCTTGGGGTGAGGGCTCTGAGGCACTTTGGGGTTTGTGACTCTTTCTTCATTTGTCACCAATCTCTCACTAAGATCCAGTTTAGCCCCCTGTGTACCTGTTACACCCATCAACCCTTTGAACTCTTCCTCCTCCATATAAACACAAGCACATGCACATACACGTATACACTCATACACATACCCGTATAATGATGGTTGCATTACCATTTTCCTATCCTCATCATCAACTCATTTATCAGCCCCATTGATTCTTGGATTTATTCGCTAATTTGTTCATTCAGCCATTCATTCACTTATTCATTCCTACGTAGGTCGGCATTGAAAAGATTGATATTACACACAATAGTGACTCAATCGTAGGACAAAATGCCTTGGACAGCCACCTGTATTCTCTCTCTACACCACCTCCTTTTCGTAGTACGTCCAATTTAGACCTCTCGTAGAGCTGTTCCCTTTTCCTTCCATGCTCCTTTCTTCCCAGCCCTCCTCCCACTTTGATGCCCCACGATGGGCTATGGTCCAGGGGACTGCGAATAGGTTTAGGAGGTCAGGGCTGGCTGCCTGAGGGTTGGTGATAGGTGCAAGGTGGCATCAGGAAGCAAAAGAAGTTGATTAAAGATCAGGCGTTGAGAATACTATAAATATTTAAAATCTCAACCCAGAGAGTTTCCAAAAATTCCCTTCACCTCTCTAATAATAGCTCCGTGGTACCACCTGTGAGGTTACTCCATGGGAGGCCCCTGGAAGGGGAATGTTCTGGAGCCCAGAGAATCTAGCATGCTTGGTACTGTGCTCACCCTGGCACAGCAATGAAGGATCCCACAGCCTACTGACGATTGTTAGCTCACTGTCTCCTTTGTCCAGTCTGGAATCTGGTTTCTTCATCTTCCTCTACCCACAGAACAGTCATATCCACTCTAGCTCAGCTGCAGCCCACCTTCATAGAGGTTGTTAAGCTGCACCCACTTGTTCCTGAATTCTCAGTCTGCTTTCACATGCCCCATTTCTTGCATCTGGGCTTCTGTCTTGAGCCCATTCCCAATAACCTGGCTGTGTCCCTATCTCCTCCTGGAACAGAAGCCTCCCTTTGCCTCGCCTGTCCAGCTCCCAGGGACCAGACTCACAAATACCTCCATGGTCCACAGACTCCTGGTTGGTGTCCTGGATGGCTAAGGGTGATCCACTTTGAATGTCCTGTCCTCTGTGTCACACACCTGCTGGAACCCCTTTTCCCTCCTCAACTGCTTGCTCAGACCTTCTCCAGTTGCGTTTGCCCGTGTTGTGCATGAAACCAGAGTTAACTGCGGCTGCATAGTTCCTTTTCCCTTCCTTGTGTTCTACCCCTAGGGGCAGAGATACTTCCAAGTCCTAGTGCCTCCTCGCCTTCCATCCATGTGCAAGTAGGCCTGGCTGAGCCCACAGAGTGACACAGGCAGCAGTCATGTGCAAATTCAAAGTTATGGCATTTGCTGTTCTGTAGATTCATGTCACAGAAACAGGAGCCAAAACTTGAATGAGCAGAGAAAGGAAAAGACAAAATTCTGTCTAGTTTGACTATTTCCCAATTTCACATTCTGGAACTTGACTATTAAAGTATCTTTTGGGCATATGCTGTACAGCTTCCCTTTATTCCAAACCCTCTTATAATGTGATTATTTGGTATTATTTTCTCTAAATCATTTTAATGTGTCTTCAAAGGACCTACTTTAGTAGCAGTATATCATAGAGAAAAGAGTACAGGGCTGTGTCTTGGTCCAGTTTCCCTGGAATGCAGTAGTGACTTAAACCATGCAAAACACTATATATATATATATATATATTCACACACACACAAAGTTGATTGCTTTGACATTTATCTTAACTTGTTTGTAAACCTTTCTGAAAAATACCTTTATGTTATCATTTTATTACAAACCACTTTATAAAATAGGTTGAAACGTTTTATTGTTTCTATTTTATGGATGAGCAAACTGAGGTCAAGAAAAGATAAATATGGGATTTTACCGAAGATACTACTGATAAGCAGTAGAACAAGGATGAGAAGCCAGTTCTGCTTCCCCAGGCGAGGCCTCTTTTGTTCTCTTCCCTTGGAGCCTCTGTGTCACCAGCTCTAACGCTACTTGTGGAATTTCCTCAGTGCTGGGGCAGAGCTGAAGCGAGCTCTCAGGTGCCAGGCAGAGAGCGAAGAACTGAGCAGGAGCGGATGGGTGGAGGGCCAGGCTGTGCTGAGCAGTAGGCTAAGGCTGAATTGCAGAGTGGGAGCAGAGTTCATGGATTGAGCTGGAATTTAATCACCAAAAGAAAAAAAAATATGAGTGGGTTAAAATGACAGGCATAAACCGCATAAGCAGATCAGGATCAAACCAATTGCAGTTGGCCCACTAGAGTAGACAGGCTCAGGCATAAAGTGGTCTGGATTAACTTTTTGGGGAGGGGTCAGCTTGCACCCCTTTGAAGGCTCAGGCCTAACTCTGAAGGTGTACCTCACTTGTCTCAAAGGCCTTTCGCACAGTTTTCATGCACAAAAAACAGGTTTATTGAGGATTTACTATGAACCGTGTTAGGTGCTAGAGACACAGTTGTGAATAAGCACATCTATGACTCCTGTTCTGAAGCATGTAGTCTAGCGCAAGGTTTTCCACTTGGGTGCTATTGACATTTTGTTGTGGGGACTGTCCTGAGCATTGGAGGATGTTTAAGATATTTGTCCTCTACCCACTAGATACTAGTTCCATCTTTCTAATTGTGACAATCAAAAACACCACCAAACATTGCCAAATGTCCCTGGGGTATGGAGAGGAAGGGACAGTTCACCCAGGGTTGAGAACCACTGGTCTGCTGTTAATAATGATTAGCAGGCTGGGCGTATTCCTAGCACTCTGGGAGGCCGAGGCGGGCGGATTGTTTGAGCTCAGGAGTTGGAGATCAGTTTGAATAAGAGCTGAATAAGTAGCCCGTGTCTACTAAAAAAAAAAAAAAAAAAAAAAAAAATAGAAAGAAATTAGCTGGACAACTAAAAAATATATATATATATATATATATATTTATAAAATTAGCTGGGCATGGTGGTGCATGCCTGTAGTCTCAGCTACTCAGGAGGCTGAGGCAGGAGGATCACTTGAGCCCAGGAGTTGGAGGTTGCTGTGAGCTAGGCTGATGCCACGGCACTCTAGCCAGGGCAACAGAGTGAGACTCTGTCTCAAAAAAAATTAAAATAAATAAATAATGATCAGCAATCACTGAACACTTACTAAGAGCCAGACACAGAGTTCAGCACAACCAACCAAGAGGCTAATGATGGAAACTCTTAGCAGATCCCACTTAAATCATTCATCAGATTATCCAACGCTCTCCATTCCCTCCATAACCCAAAACAACCAATTCCAAGGGCACATGGACAACTTGCAGCCAAGGACTCCAGTTTGCCTGTGTGTTTCTGCTCAACACGTTGAGTCCCATGCTTACAAAAAGAAATTTTGTTTGTTCCTAAACCTGTTTGTGCCTATTGTACTTTTATAATTGTGCAACTTAATTAAAGAGCACATAAACTGAAAAAAAAAAAAAGAGTACATAAACTGGTTAAATGTGAGTGTGAAGAGTTGTTCCTAAGAAAATTAGGTGGAACGCTTTTGAAAGATATGATGAAAAAAAAATTCTGTTCAATTAAATATGAATCAGAACAACTATAAAAAGGCAGGAAAAAATATAACAATTTAGAAGATTTAAGTTCTTGCTACACTTTAAAGAATCCCAAACTGAAAATTGTTGCTGATGCATTATGAATCTGGATTAGGTATAAGATCAAAAGATGGAAAGTACAATTAGCAGATCATTCGCAAAGAAAAGGCCTCTGCCTTACATAAAGATGCATAAACAAATGCATATTTGTATGTTTTAAGTTAAAAGAAAAAATGTTTAGTATATGTCTGGTATTTAATGGTTCTCTATTTTTAATTTATTAATCAACTACCTATCTCAATTGCTTCAGGTAGTAGGACTTTCTTATGTTACCCTTGTTTTTGAGAGGAAAAGTTGAAAGAGAGGAAACTCATCAGGCACTTACTGAAGATATTACATAGGCCTGAGGCTATTTGAAGGATTGAACCCAAAACATGGATATCAGACCAAACCATACAATTTACATCTATAATATGGACGATAGAATTAGTAAAGAAATATGGAAAAGATTCCCATAGGCCCTGTTTTCTGGATTTGGCCACGTGGTAGCTATTGTGGCTTTAAAGACCGTAAAGATGAGGGGGCGAGCCTTTGTTGTATTTAAAAATCTAGGCTCAGCCATTGAAGCCTTGAGACGGTTACCAGGATTTACATTTTCTGATAAGCCAATGCAATCCAGTATGAAAAACAGATTCTGATATAATAAAAATGTGTCGCACTTTTGCTGACAAAGAAAAGAAGAAAGCGAAAACTATAAAACAGACTGCAACGACTGCAAACAAAAAGCCTGTTCAAGCTGGGCGTGGCGGCTCACACCTGTAAGCCCAGCATTTCGGAAGAATGAGGTGGGAGGATCACTTGAAGCGAGGAGTGCCCAGCCTGGGCAACATAGCGAGACCCTGTCTCTACAAAAAATTTAAAAAAATAGCTGTGAGTGGAAGCATGTGCCTGTAGTCACAGCTACTAGGGAGGTTGAGGCAGGAGGATCACTTGACTGCAGGAGGCCATTGTGAGCTATGATCATGCCATTGCACTCCAGCCTAGGGAACAGAGCCAGACCCTGTCTCTAAAAACAAACAAAAAAAAAGCCTGGTCAGGGAATACCAAATTCAGTTAGTACCCAAGGAAATCCAACGCCAAATCATCAGGTTCCTGATTATCCTCCATACTATATTTTATTCTTTATTAGCTTATCAGCAGAGACTAATGAGATAATGTTATTTATGTTGTTTAATCAGTTCCCTGGTTTCAAGAAAGTATGTTTGGTACCTGGGAGACATGGCATTGCTTTCGTTGAATTTGAAAATGAAAGGTAGGCTGGAGCTGCCAGGGAAGCTTTACAAGGATTTAAGATTACTTTGTCCCATGCCATGAGGATCACCTGTGCCAAGAAATAACATTTGGCTTAGTCATCTTTGAAGGACGTGGTATTTGTTTTGATAACATTTGGTCAGGTCATTCTAATAATTAGGGGTGGGGTAAGTGAAAGTGAAAAAAAAAATAGAGAGGTAATTTAACCAGGTAACACGAATGACGTTTGGGTGTGCCTGGCCATGGTTCAACCTCTTGACCCTGACGTGATGCACAAAGAACACCCCACCCTTGCTGCAGTGATGCTCTTGATAACATAAAACTAAGGATTTCTGTTCAATCACAGACTTCATGGGCAAAGTCACTAGATGGTAAATGGTGGATGTCTACAATGTCTAAAACCAGCAGGGGTTCAATATCTAAAATAAATAAAGAATTTCTAAAATCAAAAAGAAAAAGAAAGCAATCCTAATACAAAAGTGGACCGAGTGCGTAACAAGCAATTGATAGAAAAGGAATCCCTAAAGATTCATAAGCATAAGAAATGATCAATAATTTTAGTAATCAGAGAAAAGAATTTAAGATGACAAAGAGATACCACTCTGTGTCCCTTGGGTGGGCATAGATTAGCTGGATAATGCCACAAATAGGGAGAGATGCAAAGATGTAGGAGGCCCATGCACTGCTGGAGAGAATTCAGATGGGAGCAATCACTCCAGGGGCAGCTGGGCGCCCCCCTAGCCCCCACCCCGTGACCCAGCAATTTCCCTCCTGGGTGTACCTCCCCAAGAAATCTTCACACAACTTGATTAGGATATATGTACAAGGGTGTTTGGTATGGCATTATGAGTTAGCATGGGTCTTTTAAGAAATAGATGGCAAGATATAGATTAAACCAACTGAATGTACAAAGATTTTATTAGGGGGAATACCTGTGAGAGAAATGGGAGGGACGGGAGATCTCATATCACAATGAAAGCCCTACCCCCAGTGAAGGAGAGAGGGAAGGAAGGTTGGTGGAAGCTGAGGAAAGTTCTTTGAATCAACTTGGAAATCATCAAGACAAAATAAGCCATGTGAGCAATCCTGTGTCTCCCAGGGATGGGCGGGCCTGACTTAGCGTCCCTGTGGCACTTGGTAACTGGCTAGGAGCAGCTCATGGGAAGTGTGGCCTTAGGTGAAACCCACAGATGGATTTTGGAGCACAGAGCTGGGCCTTTCGTCAATTACACTCCTTGTGGTTGGAGATCTGTGAGGCACACTCTTGTGGGTGCCACATATTATTTGGAGTAACAGGGAGAGGAAGGCAACCTGTGTGTCAATCACAGGGATTGTGGATGGGTAAAGTGAAGTAGACACACACCAGTGAGCAGTTAGGAGCAAATAATTAGATGTACACTGAACAGCATGGATGGGTTTTGAAAACAGAAGGCAGAGTGAAAAAAGAAGAAACAGAATGAGATATCCAATACAATACTATGAGTACTTTCTACATGTAAGATACACATGTACATGCACACAGGACAGTAACACACAACATGCAAGTGTGTACGCGTAAACCCAAACCATTCATTTATGCCCATTAGAGTGGTTGCTAGAGTGGAATATGGAAATAAAAATGATCAAATAAAGGAATATATGAAAAAAGGCATTACATGTGATCACCACAGATAAAGGATCTTGAAGTGTGCAATCTCCTGACTCTAAGGATCTAAATAATCAACTCAACATGATGCCCACCTCCTGCTTCCTGCAAGGTCTTGAACACAGAAGCAGCCTCTTTGGAATTCTTTACTAGCAGCAACTATAAAAGCAGTCTTCTGTTCTAAAAACAGCATCTGCACAGGAGATGTCTACCCCACTCCTGGCCCTATCAGTGCCTCACTCTGCAGCAAATGCAGACCCAGCAACAGCAGCAGCAGCGCACAATACCTGGCCGGGGAACTGCCTCGGGCCACCTGCCTGCCTTCTCTCTCTCTCCCACTCTCTCTCTCTCTCCCTATCTCTCTCCCACAACCTCTGCCTTCTGGCCAACTTCTGGGTTCTCCATTCTTGGCCTGGTCCCCTGGTTCTTTTGTTTGTTTTTGTAATGACTTTATTGAAATCTAATTCACCTATCACACAATTCACCCTAAAACAAACAAACAAAAAAGGAAAAAAAACTTTTTATCGGGTGGTGAGCAGGTGGGAGTGGGGAGGAGGAAAGGGGTGTATGCTTACATAACGTGTGTGGTGCACACCCCCGGGGGATTGGACACATGGGGGCTGGGGGGGCAGGGGCAATATTTGTAACCCTAACAATATTTGTACCTCCATAATATGATGAAATACAAGGAAAAAAAATAAAGTGTACGTTCAATGGCTTTCAGTATAGTTGCAGAGTTGTGCAACCAGAGCCACGGTCAGTTCTAGAATAGATTCGTTACCCCCAAAAGAAACACTGCACTCCTTATCCATTACCCCCCAATCTCTCCATCCCTCCCCTGGCCCCAGCCCTAGGCAATCACTAATCTACTTTCTGTCTCCACAGATTTGCCCTATCCTGGACATTTCATAGAAATGGAATCATACAACGTGTGGTTCTTTATAACTGGCTTCTTTCATGTAGCCTAATGTTTTCAAGATTCATCCATGTTGTAGAGTTAATCAGTACAGCATTTCTTTTTAGGGCTGAGTATTCCATTGTACAAACATATCATATTTTGTTTATTCATTCTTCAGTTGCTGGACATTTGGGTTGTTTCCACCATTAGGCGACTTTGAATAATGCTGCTATGACATTTGTGTACATGTTTTAGTGTGGACATATGTTTTCATTTCTCTTGGGTGTATACCTAGGAGTGGAATTGCTGAGTCACATGATAACTCTATGTTTAAGCTTTTGAGAAACTGTCAGACTTCTTTCCAAAGTAGCTGAACTATTTTACATTCCCACCAGCAGTGTATGAAGTTTCCAATTTTTCCATATCCTCGCCTATACTTGTTATCTGTCTTTTTGATTATGGTCCCCGGGTTCTTGCTATTGGCTCCCAGCTCCACCTGGACTTGCTGACCTTAGCTGTCCAGCACTCACCTGGCCTCCTTGATCTTAGGGCTCTTCAGGGCTTCCTATGAAGGGCATCCTCCACCACGCTGGCAGAATTAGTCCTCAGCTTCCTCCACCAGAAGAGGGTTGCAGGTGGTAGAGTTCTCAGGTTCCACCCCCAAAATAAAAGAGTAGAAAAACGGGAAAATTGAATGTGACTGACACCTCCTCCCTTGTGATGGTTAATTTTACATGTCAAATTGACTGGGCTAAGGGATGCCCACTTAGCTGGTAAAGCATTATTTCTGGGTCTGTCTGAGTAGTTGTTTCTAGAAGAGACTGGTATTTAAATTGATAGACTGAGTAAAAAAGATCCACCCTCACCAATGTGGGTAGGCATCATCCAATCGATTGAGGGCCAAATAGAACAAAAAGGCAGGGCAGGGTTGAATCTGCTTGTTCTTATTGAGCTGGGACGTCCATCTTCTCCTGGCTTCAGACATTGGAGCTCCCAGTGTGCAGGCCTTCAGACTTGGACTAAATTACATCCCTGGGTTTTCTGTGCCTCCAGGTTGCAGACAACAGATCATGGGGCTTCTGGACTTCCAGAATTTCATAAGGCAATCCCCACAATAAATCTATCTATCTATCTATCTATCTATCTATCTATCTATCTATCTATCTATCTATCTATCTATCTCCTCTTAATTCTGTTTTTATGAAGAACCCTGACTAATATAGCACTTTTCTTTTGCTCCAGTTGCTAGAATGACAAGCTGAGGGGTTCAGGAGGAGCTGACCTGGGGACAGAAACGATTCTGGAATTCCAACCTGAGAGTGGCAAAGATGACAGCATGACCAGGGCAATGACCCACTTGGAGATGGATTCTCATTTCCTTAAGTCTTTTCATTATCTGCAAATGCAAAGAGAGAGGAGGATCAGCTTTGGGCATGGTAAGAATTAATAAATCACTGTTTTTACTGACAGTAATTTACAATTGATAATGTTAATTGTTTCTCTTATCAGTGACTTCTCTTTTATGGCTGGTTTATTTAGAAACAACTCTTGGCAGTTGTACCATTTCTATGTGTTCCAGGATGAAGAGTCCTAGTTCAGAGTGAGACAGATTGGCCTATTGTTTTAGCATTTTTATTTCAATAGGCATGACTGGAAAACACATTCTCAATCTAGCTTTATAGAGTTCAAGTATAAACTTTTAAAACATGAAATCTCTCTTTTTTTTTTTGAGACAGATTCTCACTCTCTTGCCTGGGCTAAAGTGCTGTGGCATCAGCCTAGCTCACAGCAACCTCAAACTCCTGGGTTCAAGCAATCCTCCTGCCCAAGTAGCTGGGACTACAGGCATGCGCCACCATGCCTGGCTAATTTTTCCTATGTATATATTAGTTGGCCAATTAATTTCTTTCTATTTATAGTAGAGATGGGGGTCTCACTCTTGCTCGGGCTGGTTTTGAACTCCTGACCTTGAGCAATCTGCCCGCCTTGGCCTCCCAGAGTGCTAGGATTACAGGCGTGAGCCACCGTGCTCGGCCAAAACATGAAATCTCTTGAAGTGTAATTCACATACATTTAAGTGCACCTGTTTTACTAATCAATGAATTACACATTTGTATAACTATTATCATAATCAAGATATAGAACATTTCTATTACCCTTTTCTTCTGCCTTTTGCTGTCAATCCCTACATACTTTCTAGCCCCAGTCAAACAATAAATCTACTTTTTGTTACTAGATTCATTTTGTCATTTTAAGAACTTAATATAAATGGACCCAGACTATTTTTGAGATTCATCCATGTTATTGCATGTATCAATTGTTTCTCTCCTTTTACTACTTAATAATATTTCATTGTATAGCTATATCACAATAATAAGGAAAAGTTTACTTCAGAAATGAAAGGTTGTTTTAACATTGAAAAATCAATAAACATAATTCACCATATGACCAGAATACACATACTGGATTATTATATGATCATCTCAATATATGTAGAAAGAGTGCTTGACAAAATTCAACACCCATTAATGATAAATACTCTCAGCAAACTAATAATAGAAGAGAATGTCCTCAATGTGTTGAAGGGCTTCTGTAGGAAACATGGTACTTAATGGCTGCATCGGTTATCTATTACTGAGTAATAAGTTACCCCCAAATTTGGCAGCTTAACAATGAACACTTATCATCTCACAATTTCTAGGGATTAGAGATTTGCGAGCCACTTACCTGGGTGGGTCTTGCTGACGTTCTCCCATGAGGTTGCAGTCATATGCCAGCTGGGGCTATGGTCATCTGAAGGCTTGAGTGGGGCTGGAGGATTTACTTCCAAGATTGCTCATTCATACAGCTGTTGGCAGAGGGCTTCTTGGTCCTTAATTGCTATTTGTAGAGAACCTCCAGTCCTCACCATGTGGATCTCTTCATAAGGTTACTAGAGTGTCCTCGGAGCTTGGCACATGGCTTCCTGCAGAGTAAGTGATCCAAAAGAAAAAGAAAGCAAAAAGGAAGCCACAATGCCTTTACCATCTAGTCTTTGGAAGTCACATGCCCTTACTTCCTCCAGAGGCTACTCATTAGAAGCAAGTCACTAAGTATAGCCCACATTCAAGGGGAGGGAAATTAGGCTCTACTCTTTGAAGGGAGAAATATCAAAGAAATTATGGATATATTTTAAAACTACCACAATGGTAAAAGATGGAATGCTTTCCCCAGGAAGATCAGGAACAAGGAAAGATAAACACTCTAAACACTTTTATTCAACATTATACTGGAGGTCCTAGCCATTGCGATACAGCAAGAAAAAGAAAAAGGCATATGGATCAGAAGGGCAGAAGTAAAACTATCTTTATTTGAACATATCTATCTTTACTTGGTCCTCTGATTCAAATACCAATCTCTTCCAGAAACACCCTCACAGTCATGCCCAGAAATAGAGTTTTACCAGCTATCTGGGTATTCCTTAACCCAGTCTAGTTGACACCTAAAATTAACCATCACAAAGATATAGGAGAAAATCTTTGAAAACTGGGAGTAAGCAAAAATTACATAGTCTATAAAAAGCACCAACCATAAAATAAAAAATTGATATATTGGATTTCATGAAAATTAAAATTTCTGTTCTTCAGGTATAACTTTAACCAATAGGATAACAGAGATCAGAGTAGAGAAGGTTGTGTGTACATACACCAACTATTAAGATTCTCACTGATAAAACTAAAAGTAGATCTACAATTCAAGACAGCAATCCCACTGCTGGGTATCTACCCAAAGGAAAATAAGTCATTTTATAAAAAAGGACACTTGAACTGGAATGTTTATCACAGCACAATTCACAATTACAAAGATATGGAATCAACCTAAGTGCCCATCAACTGATGAGTAGATAAAGAAAATGTGGCATATATGTACCATGGAGTACTACTTAGTCATGAAAAGGAATGAAACAATATCTTTTGCAGCAACTTGTTTTTGGATTCTAATTCTAAGGCATATAGATGAGTATGTAAGGCTCAGAGACTTGTTAGGAGTTTGTCACCTGGAAGAAAGCAAGCACTGCCCTTTTCAATATTTTTATGATGCTCTTCAACTTTGCTCTCAGGGAAGTGCCTCCTTGTTCCTCCTTACAGGAAAGAGCCACACGTTCTCAAATTGTCCCTTGTTGGGTGCCTTGGAAGTTGTTTTGCTTTGTTTTGTTTTAAAGATAGGGTCTCACTATGTCCCCCAGGGTGGACTGTAGTGGTGAAATCAAAGCTCACTGCAGCCTCAAACTCCTAGGCTCAAGCGATCCTCCTGCCTCAGCTTCATAAGTAGCTGGGACCACAGGCATGTGCCACCACACCCAGCTTTCCCTGGAAGATTTTTATAATTGGGACATGTATTTGGTATTTGGAAGAAGGATCATGTGAAAAGGAGGTAGGAAAGGAGAACTGGCAGACTGTGGCAGACCAAATTTAGGTAAGAGTACAAATGGAAATTGAAGATATATAGCCAATCCGCTTAAAGTGATCTGTGCTCCCTCACCCATGGGAAGGGAAACCCTAGGACAGGTTTCCTCAACTTCGACACTACTGACATTTGAGTCAGATATTTCTCTGTTGTGAGGGCTGGACTGTGCAGGATATTTGGCAACATCCCTGATCTCTATTTACTAGAAGCCTAGAAGCCAGTAGTATCCTTCCATCCAAGTTGACAACCAAAAATGTCTCCAGACAGTGCCAACTCTTCTCTAGGGGTGGAGGGGAATCTCCCCGGGTTGAGCAATACTACGGTACTCCAGTTTGAGGACTGTTGCTGTAGGAGACAGCAGCTTTACAGAACTCCTCTGCAACCTAGGAAGGGGGGCCACATTTGCAGCATGGCCCCCAGTTTCCCTTCTCTTCTTAGTCTAAAGAAGTGACATGTGAACCTCATTTCCTAATACACTGGTGGCAGCAGGAGCAGGGAGGCAGGAGGCGTGGGAGTACGGGCCAAGTGGTCCTTCTTGCAGGGGTGAGTAGAGGGGCAGGCAGTGGTCTTCACACTTGAGGAGAAGGTGGGGACCTTCTGTAACTGTGGTTTGGTACTTCATCAGAGATATCCCAACGAGACCCCAAGAAATATTGAATAAGTCTCGTGGAGGGATAGGGATCTTTTGACAACAGAGAAGAGCAAGTGTCAAAATTTTCTTTTTTACTCTTAGAAGCCCATTTTTAAAAGCCCATTCAGATGTAGTCTAGGGCAGTGCTACTTGACGTGGGTCCATGAACTGTTTGTTACGAGTTTCTGACTAGATTAAGGACCTAGTGCCAAAATATCAATGAACACACCACTTCCTTCAAGAGAAGCTCTTGCTAGGAAAAAAAAGTCAGCTGAAGTTAGTGCTTAATGACTCCAGGACATAGTGACATAGTTTATTTACATTCTACCTCAAGCTTCTTAACTTTTCACCCCAGCAGTGCACACCTGGAGTAGCTAGGATAATGCACTGAGGGTCTTTAGAGGGTCTTGATTTGGGGAACTGCAACCTTTGTTTTAAAAAAATCTAATGGAATAGAAAAATATTAGAGTGCATGCTACTTTAAAAGAGTAAGTATAATTTCATAAAACATCTGTTTCAGAATACATATGTACATATGCAAACATTCACTTATGTGTACTAGGTCGTAATATAAAAATATATATCTAGCTGTGGATATTGGTCAGAAAGGTTTGAAAACCACTGGTCTAGGGAAACATGGAAGTATAACTGTGCTGATTTAAGGCAGGACTGTGGACCACTATGATTCCCAGATCTTTTTCAGCTTTCCATCAGCAGCAGATACTGCCAATGATTGATCCTCAGTCTACCCTGGAATCCCCTGTAGATGGCACCTGTACACACCTGGCTCCCTCATCTCACCCCCCAAGGGTATTCTCTGGCTGAGACAGTGGGGTCAGCCCTCATGAAGGGCAGGCCAAAAGTGCCAGGAGTGACCTTTAATGGGGATGGGAATTGGTGGGTAAAACTCTAGCTTTCTTGCCCCTTTAAATACTGTACAATTCTAAAGTATTATGCACCATTTCTGAGAGGCTCCTCTGTGTGCTTGACCCCTTGGTGCCCACAGTGATAACCTCTCATTAATAAACCCTGCCCCTCTGTCTCAGTTTCCCACTCCATTGCAATGGGATTATCTTCCACTTAAACTACTCTATTCTAATCTTTGCTTTTGGAAGAACCAGGCTAAGACAACTGGCCATGGGTCTCCATCTTGTCTTTTATGGATCAGTTATTAGGTACACGGTAATATGCTAAGCACTTTATATAGGTGATCTCACATCAACACAGACTAAAAACAGGAAACTGAGATTCAGGTACATTAAATGACTCATCCTAGGTTAGGCGGCCAATAAACAGGGAAATCTTCCATTTGAACTCAGGCCTGTTTTAACCCAATGCTCGCTATGCTATAACTGTGTTATTTTTTTCTCCTAACATATATTTCTCTGGCCCATAAAGTTATCATCTGTCTAACAACTTCTCCAAGTTAGTCTGTCTTGTTTTGTGGGCCAATCCTCAGCCAGTGCCGTTAATTCCATCCCATATCTTTCCCTGGAGTGTTTCTGTATGGCAGAGGCACTCTCCTGCAGGCCGCATTTCCTGGGCTCCTACACCAGCTAGTTTCTTCCCAGCTTCCGGCAATGGGAGGTGCCAGCATGAAACTGGAGGGAGAAAGAGAGGAGCCAGGATGTTTCTCCGTCTGTCTGTGTCTCCAGTTGCATCTCCGGCACAGCCACATCCCTAGCTCCACCTGCTCAGGCACACCATGGTTCCAACTTCCCTGGTGGCTCTGGCCTTTGGGCTCCAGTAACACCAAATCCTCCTTTTGTCTCTCCAACTGAAGGGTGGTAGCAAGTTCTGCTTTTGCAAATCTCTGGATTGCTTCACAGTCCTCTGTTCGGCCTCTCAGCACTTTCATGACCTGCATAACCAATTCATAGATTAATTGCCTTTGTTTTAATTCTTAGAATGGTTTCTGGTTTTTTTATTTGGAACTGACTGATACACTGTCTAATCCTGTATTTCATAAAGAGGGATGAACCTCTGCACTGGTCACACATAATGCAGGAGCATGTCATTGATCAAATGACACTCAGCTCAGAATCAGCCCCCAGATTCCTTGTCAATGTTTGTCTCTAATTAACAGCATGTTGGGTTTTTTTTTTCTCCTCAGTCTTATTTTCAGCTTGCAAGTGTGCCCGTGTTCCAGCCTGGTTCCGTAGAAATAGAGCCTGAGGCAAGGAGTAAGCGATGATGATGTTGTAACTGGGAGTATTTGGGAGGTGCAAAGCCACAGCAGCAAGAATGAGGGAAAAGGGAAGTTAAAAAAGGGAAGTTAAACATGGGAAGCCACGTGACGTGCTACATGCCCGTGCTGGCCATTGCTTCACGATACAGCCACAGGTGACAGCTGGCCACTCAGCAGGTAACGGCTGCTTCACTACACCGGACATCTCAGGACAAGCTGTGTGAGGAAACTGCCTCAGAGTCATCCATCCAAAGAATTTGACTGTCTGCACCCCCAGTGTTCCCCATACCCCAAGTCCCCCATTTCCCCCCTCATCAAAGTTTGCCTCATGGAAAGTTAATATCTCCACGTATCTGGCTTACACCCTTCAACCCCTTTAGACAGTGACTAGGAAGCCAGACACCATGGGCTGCAGGCTGGCGCGTCGTCTGAGCACACAAGAGGCAGAAGAAGCCAGACTCTAACAAGCAGCTGCCTGCACAGAGCTGGTCACCCACGGTGGGGGCCGTGCATCTGAGAGGCGGGTTGGGTGGAAGGAATCTGAGGGAGCACGTGTCATGGACTGAAGTGTGTCCCCCCCCCCAATTCATATGTTGAAGCCCTAACCCTTGGTACCTCAGAATATGACTATATTTGGGGATAGGGTGTTTAAAGATGTGATGAAGTTAAAATGAGGCCTTAGGGTGGGTCTTAATCCAATCTGTGTCCTTACAAGAAGAGGAAGAGGAAATTTGGGCACACAAAGAGATGCACTCACAGAGAAAGGGACCATGGGAAGAGGAACAAGAGGGAAGTCATCAGCAAGCCAATGTGAGAGGCCTCAGAAGAAGCCATCCCTGCTGACACCTTGATCTTGGACGTCTACCCTCCCAAACTGTGAGAAAATAAATTTCTGTTGTTTATGCCACCACATCTGTGGTATTTTATTACAGAAACCTGAGGAAACTAATACAACACATAAGATGCTCTGATGCAACCAGCTCCTAAAATTCCTTCTTTCTATGTAGAGAGGTTCTCCCAAAGGATGGGCTTGTTCTTACCCAACTTTGACATCATCATTTTGGAGAGAGTTCCAAAATTCCAGTGCTGGAGTAGGTTTATTTGTGTGTAAATGTAAGTGCTGAGGTTTAATTTTTTCAAGAGCTGTCGTAGAAGTTGGTGAGTGAGGAGAGCTGCTTTGCCATGTAGATGTGTGGAGTGTCTATTACAGATCCTAGCACAGTAAGTGCAATATGTCGCCTTTCCTCTGGGATGGGGAGGCCAGGTAGAGCTGAGGTGGTCAGTATGGAGCTGGTGGTGAACCAGACAGAACCTGCAGCTGCCGGTGAGTGGAGGCGTTAGCAGGTACGTAATCAAGTCCCAGAGAACATGGTGAGGGTGAAAGCCAAGGAAGCACATCCCAGTGAGCCAGACAAGTAAGGGAGCCCCAAGGGACATTGCTCTGCTGTACAACATCAAGAAAGGTTAAGTACCTGAGGCAGAGGAGGGAGAAGGGACCAGGGCAGGTCAGAAGAGGTGAGCAGTTGGGCTGACTGCACACTGAAGTCAGAGGGCTGGTGTCCAAGGCTGCGTTTCCTGGAACATGAATTGCATGGACAGGCCTAATCCAACTAAAGGCCAGGGAGGGAAGTGACTTGTAAATGGATTAATAAGTGAATGACTGGTCTTGTATAAAACTATACTAAAGATACATTAGGAAGTGTTGCCTGTCATCATCATATATACCCCGGGTTATTTCTCTCCAAGGAAGTGACTGCTGTTGAACTAGATCCTGATTCATTCTTTCAACAAACGTGCTGGGTCAAGCGTGTACGAGGAGAAACTGAGACAGACATGGTCTCTGCTGTCTCGCCTTACTATCTTTTACTTACTATAAAACTCTGGTTATTTTCCCCAAATGTATTACTGTTTTAATAATCTGGTCCACATTTTTTTTTCTTTTATCCGATTTCACAGTTTATTCCAAAAGTTGGTTTCTTAGTTTAGCACATTTTTACCCCAAATAAGATTGCTTAGTCTCATTTATAATCAAGATTTCACTTAAATACTATTTTGATTGTTTGTTTTATGATTCTTGGTTTACCTATTAACATCTTGATATAAAGAAAAGAGTCCAGGTCTTAAATTCAAGCAGACTGGGCCCAGATTCAGCTTTCTCATTTATAAGCTGGGTCAGTTTTAATTTCTCTGAGCCTTAGTTTCCTTATCTGTAAAATGGAGACAGTAACACCCACCTTGCAAGGTAGTTGGTAGCTATGAAATAATACGCATTTAATAGGTATTCAACAAATGCTTATAACATGGAATCATATTGTATTTACATTGAGTTTGAGCCAAATAAATAAAAAAATAAGAATAAAACTATTTAAATGGCATACTTTTATTATTCCTGAAATATTTCATCATAATAGTGTTAAAAGAAATCAAACTTTTTAAAAAGCCTTAGAAAAGTGCCACATTGAAAGTAGATATATAGCCTCCCCAAAAGTCCAATGCAGCCAATTTTCCTTCAGTATTGGGTGTTTCTTTAGTTGAACACCAGATGAAGGAATTGGCTTGTATTTACAGACCATGCTGTACCCAAAAAATGTGTATCTTTAAACACCAGAGTTACACTCGATGCAGCAAGATGTTCACACTATGAGAAGCCAATCCAGAGTACAGAAGATTCAAGTTTCCTATCTCAAGCTATACCTGGAGTACATTCACTGAGTAGAATGGAGAGCAGAGTCACTGGCATCCCTTAAGTTGTGCATTCTTTCTTCAGGATAATTTATACAGCCATAAAGTAATTCTAGTTCTGCTAACACTTGCCTTGGGAGGTGCTAATGATCCTTCACCAAGAGAAGTCCCTGTTTATTCTTGCCCTATGCATCTCAACTCAAACCCAGTTCTCTAAGCTGGTTGCTCATAGTTCTGTTGTACTCAAATTGTCAAGTTAAGCCTTTTCAAATCTTCCTCCAGCTTCCACTCTAATACAGTACAACACAGAACTACAAAGCAATTGTCAGTATTTTTTTTTTTTTTTTGAGACAGTGTTTTGCTCTGTCTCCCTGGCTAGTGTAGAATGTAGATCATAGCTCACTGTAACCTTGAACTCCTGGGCTCAAGTCAAGCTCCTGCCTCAACCTTCTGGGTAGCTGGGACTAAAAGTGCAAGCCACCATGCCTGGCTTATTTTTCTTATTTTTTGTAGAGATGGTGTCTTGCTATGTTGCCCAGGCTGATCTTGAACTCCTGTCCTCAAGCAATCCTACTGCCTCAGCCTCTCAAAGTGCTAGGATTACAGGCATGAGCCACTACACTTGGCTGCAATTGTATTTATGGCATTGTTTTGCTCAACCTTTTTGGTCCATCTTAGAGAAGTAAATCTTTTTTTTATAATTAGAATTAATAAGAGATAATAAAAAAATCTTCACAGTTGATATTTTGAAATACATATTGAAATAAAGGAAATATAAGCTTTTAGGCCATATTTAATACATGTTAAATCTTCCTGTCTTACATATATTTTAGTCCATGGTTAAGCATAGTGTGAGGATGGAGTATTTTGGTTCTCATTGAGTTTTTCTTATATCAGATACAGTATAGTGGAGGTAGTGAAGGAGATAGCACTTTTCATTTAATGACTTTTTTCTTTCAATTGGCCTTTGTTAAAGAATGCCTTGCTGTTGAAGGAGGGTCTGGAAAGAGCAAAGTAAAGAAGCCAGCATTGGTAAGGAACACTAAACACTAGTGAAATTTAAGCACACATTTTTAACTAGTCTCAATACTCCTCTGTAGGCCATGATTTTGAGAAGAAACTAAAATATTTTCAGAGACTTCCACATTTCCATGAACACTGGATAAAAGCCACATAAAAATCCTTATATAATTTCACTTTATAATATTCTTCCACTTCCTTTTAAAAATAGCATGATAGGCTAACTTCTTGACTGATTGTTTTCAGTAGCATATACCTTTCACTATCAACAAATACATAAGAAAAGTTGAACATAAATAAAATTCATAGAGTCGTTCCAAATTTTGACTCATAATTCCCTTTTATTCCCAAAGCAAATATCAGATGTTTGGCAATACCAAATTGCCAAAGCAAATACCAAATGCACACACGTTGTCTCAGTCTACTCAAGCTGCCATCACAAAACACCACAGACTGAGTGATCAAGACCCAGCAGGGCCAGTTTCTGGTGAGGGCTCTCTTCCCAGCTTGTGGATGGTTGCCTTTTTGCCGTGTCCTCACATAGCTTATCCTTGGTGCATGTACACAGAGAAAGAGAGAGAGAGAACATCCACAACACAGCAAGCTCCTGGATGTCTCTTCTAATAAGGACACTAATCCTATTGGATCAGAGTCCCACCCTTATGACCTCATTTAACCATAATTACTTTCTTAGAGGCACCATTTCCAAATATAGCCATTTGGGGTTTAGGGATTCAACAAATGAACTTGGGGAGAACACAAACATTCAGTCTATGACATGTTTACCAAAGAAATATTGTGCCTTTTATCATATTCTTCACAGTATAAATAACATCACTTGTAGCTACATGTTATATTGTATTACAATAAACTAACAAGGAACTGCATGTTGATTACCCTTAATTTTATAACTTAGTATAAAATGAATGAATTAATTCTATTAGGTCTTACATTTTTTAAATTTTGAACTGCAATGGCCTGATTTTAGTAATCTATCTTATAATACATGTTTTGTAATATATTTCTCAGTGGTTTTTAATATGCCTCAAAATAAGAATTAACATGCTTATTAGAATTGAAAGATAGGGCTGGGAGTGGTGGCTCACGCCTATAATCCTAGCACTCTGGGAAGCCAAGGCAGGAAGATCGCTTGAGGTTAGGAGTTTGAAACCAGCCTAACCTAGAGTGAGACCTTGTCTCCACTAAAGGGAAAAATTTAGCTGGACGTGTTTGCATGTGCCTGTAGTCCCATCTACTTGGAAGGCTGAAGCAGGAGGATCTTTAGAACCCAGGAGTTTGAGGTTGCTGTGAGCTAGGCTGACGCCATGGCACTCTAGCCCAGGCAACAGAGTGAGACTCTGTCTCGAAACAAACAAACAAACAAAAATTGAAAAAACGAAATCAGACTTTTTCTAAAAGAATGCAAGTCTGACTTGGAAGTTTGGTTTGCAAAGAGGACAGGCTTTGCTAGTTGGGCTATGTTACAGACATTTTCCACAAACTGAAAAGGCTAAATCTGTAACTCCAAGGTTTTGACAAAAATATATTTAAATTGTGTGATAAGATATATATTTTTAATTTAAAAATACTGTATTGGCAAGACAGTATTGAAATTAATACTGTTTCCATTTTCCCTCCATTTTAAGAGTATGTTGAGTTAAACAAGTGCCTCTACATGGGGGAAAAACAGTACAACTAATAGTCACTTGATAAGTGTTGGCAAAGTCTTTTTGGTAATCTGCATCAAAATTGAAGTGGATTATAGTGAAGGACTATAAGGGCTTGGTAACATCTTTTTGTAAGTCAGGTGGCCTTATTATTATAAAAACTGCTTTCGGTAGGTCATACATTCATGTTGTACCCATACATTCACATTGTGCCCTCAACTTTCATAGATGGTCACTAAAACAAACAATGTTGTGAAACCTGCTAGTATATTTGGGGACCTGGAGGATATTTCCCTCTGCATTATTGTTACTATGTAGCTCAGACAAGACATTTCTTTCAAAGTGTCCTGAAAAGCTTTGTTTCCATTTAAGAATTTGTATATGTTTCCTAAATGACAAGGGGAATCAAGCAACTGACTGTATTTACTTTTGCTTTGGCTACCAGAAAGCTCTAAATTTATGGGTCAACTCTCATATTGTGTTATACCTCATGACCTTGTTTTTACTTTTTCTTTGGTGCTAACCTCCTTGTCTAGTTAGTTTCATTGGTCCTCACATTTTTATATTTACATTTTCCTACTTTACTGTATGCATTTACTGTAAGCCATCTTAAATCACACATTTATAGATAATCTTTTCTTGATTCATTTCATTTCTAAAGATGGCTGGTCTATGATGTTTTGGGTCTTCTTACGGGGTTATCATGGTTTTAGTCTTGAGTTTTCCTTGCTCATGTGCCCATTTACCACCTATAGAAATTAGTTAGATTGTAAGCTTTTGGGGGGACAAGGACTTTTATTGTGGTCCCATAGTGCCCAGCATCAAGCACTTTCTGTATAATGCTCCCTGTTGTGTAGTTACAGGCTAATAATAAATGCAAAATTCTTAATAGTATTTTAATTGCAAGTGCATGCAACAACAGGAATTTTTTATCAGTACTGACTCCTGGAAGTCTTATCAAAAAGAATGAAAGATCCATCTACATATAGTAGACTTTATACACTTTATCATAAAAGAAATGTATTATGTAAGACTGGGTGGTAAATTTTTTCTCTAGTGATCAGGAAGGGAAAAGTAGTTCTGCTTCTTCAAACTGCTAATTAATTTAGCTTCATTTATCTTTCTCTGGATCCTTATTTAATACCATGGACACAGACTCCCTAAACTAGGTACTACGATGGAAAGCATATAAGCAGTCAAAATTACAAATGTCTATACAAAATCTTTACAATTTAATAAAATCTACAGAAACTCTACTAGGTTCATCCAAGTACACAAATTCGTATTTCTCAGACACGGCAAAACATAATCTAAGTCTACATTTATAGTTTAGATTAGCCAAATGTGCTAGGAAGAAAACGTTTTCTTAGTGTAATGTACCAGGCAGGCTGCTGAAGACACTTTCTTCCCATGGCTCAGACTGTGGTCCAGAGCTCAGGGTGCTGTTTAATAGCTCAGTCCACAGGGCCTGCTCGTTGCCTCATTTCTAAAGATAATCACTTGCACTTAATTTCAAGCCGCTTTTTTACTTCGAAAACTCTGAACGCCTCATTGAGGACAGTACATACAATGTGTGCCAAGCCTCTGGTTTCAAAGTTCAGCTGTTTTTGAGTTATTCCACTGGACAAAAGGTCAAAAGATATCTTTCACACTAGAGAAAGTGTAATTTTCCATGTCTTTAGGAGGTTTTGAAATGGTTGAAGTGATTTTTCCTTAAAATTTCCATAAATAAATTTTACCAGTGATTTTGAGAAGTCTTGGCAAAAATTTTGAAATTAACCTTCTCTCTCCCTACTAGGTTCATGCAAGTACACAGATCCATATTTCTCAGACATGGCAAAACATAATCTAAGTCCACATTTATAGTTTGGATTAGCCAAATGTGCTAGGAAGAAAACGTTTTTCTTAGTGTAATGTACCAGGCAGGCTGCTGAAGACACTTTCTTCCTATGGCTCAGACTGTTGGAAGTGCAGATCTCCATAATGCAGTCTCCAGCCTCAGCCTCAAGTATGCCCCCCAGGAGCAGGGGAATTGGAGAGACCCCAGGTTCAAATTCAGATCTTTCATGTTTGAATTAAAAAGTATGGAGTGCAGAAATTTTAGTTTCTAAAAAGTCTCTCAACTTGTGAGACTATAACACAAACTTCACCTCTATCACTTAATATTACATATGTTTTAGCAAAAAGCTGGGAGAAGAGCTCTGGTGTCTGCAAATCCCTGTAGGGCCCTGCCATAGTTTCCTGATTATGTTTGCATCTCACTTATCCATGTACCTTACGGCAGACTTTTCCATACCTATGATCATTTCTCAGGACAGTATGTGTCTTCCGAATTTGCCAGAGCTACTCCACACTTTATCTTCTTGTAGGATCTACTTCTGTGGGCCACCAACCAGTTGTTGGTGTATATTTTCGTGTGTTTTACTCAAAGTTGTTCAGTGTGGATGTGGTCCTACCAGAGATTACACTTAGCTCCCCCAATGAATAGCAAGGGGCCATAAGCCACAGGTAGGAGCAGGTATACCTGTTAAGCCTTGGCCTCCCTCTTTTACCCATCCACTTGCACACAGGACTGGCTTTCTTTTATGATCCTAAGCAAATGTTTGGCCTTTTGCTGGCGGGGGGTGCGGGGACGGGAGGAGGTAGAGTTTTTGAGACTCATTTCAGGGCCTTTGATACATCTTGCTATCCTTCAACAGGTTTATCTTTTGTGTACCTCCAGGTCACCCTCTAGTCTCTTTGGTGATTAACAACCCTTAGGATGGTCTAACTTTTTTCATAAGTGCACAGTATATGTTTTATGAGCGTCGTCTTTGAATTGTACAAATATGTTCATCATCATTTCTTTGCCCTGTCGGTCTCTTTTTGCCTTTTCTTCCGTACAGTCACCACTTTCCAGAGCCTGTTCGGCAAATGTCTACTTCCACCGTCCACTCCATGAGCCGGTATACCCCGGTCTGCACCCCCATTCCTGCAGGTCTCTCCGGGGAAAGCGCAAAGTCGCGGTCCTCTCATTCCGACTGACTGCCATCCATCAGCCGCTTCTCCCATTGCCCAGCGCTTCCTCCCGCCGGTGAGTCTATTCCAGCCCTCGCCTCTTAGGGAAGTTGAGTCCCCGAGTTGTCCCTCCACATCGCCTGCCCGTCTAGCCTCCCGCCCGCCGCCCCACGCTCCGCGCACCGCAGCGTCTGCGGGTCGGACCCGGCCGCCCCCTCCGGCGCTCGGGCCTCGACGGGCTGGCGGTGGGTCCGTCCCGCGCCCGTGCGTCCGGCCGGCCCCGCTCGCCTCCAGTTCGGCAGGAACTTTACTCCAGCGGGAGGAGGACGGGTGAGCGCGGGTGCGGGTCGGCCCGCGGCGGGCGGGCGGGCGCGGGCGCGGCGAGGGGCGCCGGGCGGGGTGGGCGTGCGAGCGGGCCGGGGGCGTCGCGGGCCGCCCTGCCCTATAAGGGGCCGAGCCGCCTCCGCCGCCGGGCGGGTGCCGGGCGGACCGCGGTGGCGGCGGCGGCTGCGATTGGCTCAGGCGCCCCATCCGGGGACTGGGCTCGGCGCTGCTCGTTCGCCCTAAAGGTACCAATATGGCGGAGGTGAGCAGGGAAACCGGGCAGGAGCGGCCGGGCTGGAGCGGGCGCCCGGCGGCCCCCCGCGGCCCCCGAGCCAGCCTGGGGGGTCCGGGGCCCTTCCCGCGGCCCCATGGGGGGCGGCGCGGCGGCGCGGGGGTCGCGGGGCGGCGACGGGCCGCGGCGGGGCCGGCCGGGGGGCGGGAGCGGGCGCGGGAGCGGTCTCCCTCCGAGACTAGGCCGCGGCGGCTCCGGCCCCGGCCGAGCCAGGCGACGGGGCCAGGCGGAGGCGGCGGCCGGCGGCAGCGAGCCCCTGCCCGGGGACGGGGCCGTGTCGTGGCCCCGGCCGCTGACGCCGGCCGCCAGCGCCTCCGCGCCGCCTCCCGGGGCCCGGGTGGGTGGAAACCGGCCGAGCCCCCCCTCCGTGGCTGGATTGCAAAGCGGGGAGCGGGCTGCGCCACTGCCCTGCGGGAGTGCTGCGCTGTGTCCCCGGCCCACCGGGCCCGGGCTGCGGCGCGAAGGAGCCGCACGCTCCACTTTGCGCCGGGCGCGGAGGCGAGCGGGATGCGCGGCCGCCGGGCTTCGCGGGAGAGGAGCGGGACTCCCCGCCCGCAGCCCGGGATGTGCGGGAGCCCCTGGGGTGAAGGAGCAGACCACGACCCTCGACGCCCTCTCCAGGAGAGTGGCTCGATAGCCCCAGTTTCCTCCGGGCTGGAGGAGGGAAGCTGGGCGAGCGAAGCTGCCCCGGCCATCTCCCCCGGGACTAGTGAACTGGGGGAGGGGGTGGCGCGGCCGTGCCCCTCGGCAGGAGCCGGCTGGGGCGAGGGGCGCGCTGGCGGGCCCGGGCGGGACTGAACACTCTGGAAGGAGCCACCATCCCTGGAACTGAGGGACCGCATCTCTGGACTCGGGAGAGACGATGGGGGGGCTTGCGCTTTCGCTTGGGGGCAAGTGTCCGATTTGAGCCGGCCTGCGCTCCAGGGCAGAGGACAGCGCCGGAGTTGGGGCTTCCAGGCCCCACGGGCCGGACTAGGTGCCCAGTGAGCAAGTTCCATCCGCGAAAGGGTGTTGCGTTGCAAGGAGTTGTTTGGGGCCGCGGAGGGCTGGGTGGGATTTGGGGGACTCCCGAGATGTTTGGGATAGGGGACTGATGCTGCGAGCCGACCGCTCTGGGTTTTGCTCCTGTGCTTTGTAACTTGCTGAGCTCTAGGAGACTTGGAGTTGCCTCTTAGACTCAGGGTTTCGTCCCGGGTCTGCGAGTTTGTACACTGGGGACTCCGGGAGGAAGGCGAGGCAGCCAAGAGGGGGCCCGAAAGGGGCCGGGAGCGACTGGAGCGAAGCTACGTCTTGCACTTTTGGCAGCTGCGGAGGAGCGCTCGACTCCGCCTCCTCTGCGCCCTGTTGCCGGCGCTGCCTCTTTCCTTGGCTGCGCGATCTAACCTCACGTTTCCTTCTCTCCCTTTCTCCTAGGCTTCTTTTGGAAGTTCAAGCCCAGGTTTGTCCTATTTTCTTACCTCTTTTGTGGGTCCAGAGGGTAATGCGGGCTCAAAGATCCATTGCTAAAGGATTCCCCACAAAAACTTATCTTGCAAGTTTTTCATCATCGGTTTTTAAGAGTTTCAATGTGCATTTGGTAATTAAGTTGTTCTAGGAAGGGACAGTTAGTTATACTATCTTTTTTTTCTTGCATGTTGAAAAAAATAACCCTGTTACAAAGCTGCTAAGACAACTGTTCTTCTAAGTAATGTCTTTAATTTTTACATGTATTGTTTTTTCCTCCAAGTCTGAAACAGTAAATCCCAAATCGACTTTCCACCAACTTTTAGCATCTTAGATTTTAATTTTGATTTCTTCGAGAGATTGAGTCTTTAATTTTTCAGAATTTTGGGACTGCTTAATTATTAACCATAATTCCCATCTCCCATTATTTTGTCTCATTTTTATAATTAAATGTCTATAGATTGTGTTAAAATTTAGAGTTAAGTAAAGCTGCCATAATAATAATATTAAAAAAAGAACATCCAAGTTTGGCTCTGAAAAGTGGTGATTTAGTATTTTTGATCTGAGACAACAACCATAGATCATCCTAGTACAGTGTTTCTTTAACCTTTTTGAGGTCAGAAACCCCTGTCAGAATCTGATGAAAGCAAGAGACTCTCTCCAGAATTCTGCACATGTGCATAATTACACAATTTGGGGTTTGTGGAACCCCTGAAGCAGATCTATGGTAAGGACCTTTCCTCATGTGCTTTGTTTCCATTTCTCATCCCCTTTCCACCTCCCCTCTTGGTTACCTCTTTTCCCTCTCATATTCTCCAGAAAAAGCACTTCTGTACTAGTCCAACTCCCTTATTTTACAGTTGAGGAGACTTAAATAATGCTACAGTTAATAGTGGAGCACAGATGAGCTCCCAGGTCTTCCATTAGAACATGTTTTAGAGTGAACGGTGCATTTCCTTGCAAAATTACTTTTTCTATTTATTCCGCCTTCAAGGTCTCACTGGATTATCATTTAAGGTATTGTAAAATACACCGAGTAAAAGAAATTTGTTGGTATTTTAAAAATAGCTGTCTACATCTTTACATTTAAAATTTGTTTTAAAAATTTTTGCTAATTTTGACATAAACATTTCTTTGTTATAACTAATTTCAGGAGCAGAATATTTATGTATGTGATGCCAAACATCTGGATGACAATGGAATTTTTCCGTTTTGCATCACTGACTTCTTTTAAGAAGTTGCAATCTTTTTTTTTTTTTCTTTTAGACAGAGTCTTGCTTTGTCACCCAGAGTAGAGTGCAGTGGCATCATCATAGCTCACTATAGCCTCATACTCCTGGGCACAAGCTATCCTCCTGCCTCAGTCTCCCGAGTAGCTGGGACTGGGACTACAGGCATGTGACTCCTGGCTAATTTTTTTTTTCTATATTTAGTAGAGAGGGGGTCTCACTCTTGTGCAGGCTGGTCTTGAAGGGAAGTTGCAATCTTAAATAAAACACCAAAGACAGTGTGGTTTGGGTGTCTAAATGGACTTATAACCTGTTTTTATTCAGTTAGTTTTATAGGAGAATTTTAGAGTTGGAAGGGACTCTTGAGGTCCTTCAGCCACCCCTGTGTATTTTACAAATGGAAGACTGGAGCTAGACACAAAAAGTTTAAATAACTTGTTTTAGGTCACAGAAAGCCAAGAACAAAGCCAAGCCAGGAGTAGAACCTGAGGCCCTTCAATTTCTGGCGCTTTTGAATACCTTCCATATTAAAGGGGAAGCCTGTTGTGCCAAGTGACACAGGAATACCAAAAGAGGGCAGAATTTTGCTCCTATGAGATGGAAAAGTTAGCATCTATTTCATCCCTGCTGCTTTGGCACATTGTGGAGGTTTCCAGGAATTCCTCAAAGGAAGAAAATTTGTAATGGTAAATGTTCTGTTTTTGAGTTAGTTAATAAATATTCATCTTTCTCTTTAAAATTAAGTTAAACCATATGTAGTTCAGGTTTGTAAATGAGCAGATATTCTTCAACCTTTAAAGAAATAACATCATATAATATAAACCTAAAAAGTTAAGTCCCATAGAAATTGCATTATTTTTAGGATTAATGATTAGAGTTCTTGGAACTCAGAATCAAAAACATTGAATTATGCCTGTGGTTTTTCCATAGTGAAAAATCTTTGGCCTAGTTCAGTGTTCTGGTTATGATCTCACACTGTCCTTAAATGTTTGAAATTTTAAAATATTCAATAGCTTGCCTAAGAACAGATCAAACTTTTTATGTTGTATATGCTTTTATCCACTTTTTTCTTCCCCCACCAACATATTCTGATCCTTCTCTCCTTCCCTTTTCTAAGAGTCTGTTCTCATTGAATTAGATACTAGAGTAAAACAAATAGAGAAAAATCCTGTTTTTCATAAATTTGATTTCATTCTCTTAGGATTATGGATTTTAGTCATTTCTTCTGTTGGTTTTTGGTGTTTCCTATTGAATTCATATTTGGTATTAAGAAGTAATACAATTTATAAACAAGTATGAATTGACCAAAACACTTGCAATGGCTATATCTTCCCAAACCTTAAGTTATGATTGTCTGTATTCACCTCACATGATCCTAAGAACTTTATTAGTAATCCAAAGTAAAGTATAGTTTTACAGTTTAATGCTTGTCTGATTAATGCTGGGGAGCTTGAAATACTGTTATAGATATATATAAAGTGATATAGTGCTTTTAAAAAGTGAATTGTTGTATAGCTACTTCACAGAAACTTGTCTTTGTTTTATAAAACAGATTTCTGTTGTGTTTTGTGTATTTGAGGATAAGAATTTGGGTAAAATTTATACTCTCATCCGAAGAGTTAGCCTTAGTATATGGTAGATTCTTGTGAAGTCTTCCATTAATGGAAATTTAATCGTTTTGACTTTTTGCTATTGCTTTTATACAGATGTATTAAACTGATACGCAAGTTTGACTGTTTTTATATTAGAACATTTATTTAAGACCATGCATTTTAAATCACTTTGTTGCTATTATAACTTGTTTTCTCCTGGACTGGACCCATTATAAAAGTGGATTACTTTGCCTTATTCTTTTGCTGGTTCAGATATCTTTTCAGAATCATATAGTCTTACTTTATAACCTATAAAGTATATAGTAGATTCATTTAATAAAACTCACATATAAAACATTAAAAGGGACTGGCAGAAGAACACAAATTTTTATTTTCTTTTGTAAGTAGCCTTGTAAATTTGTAAAGTGATTGAGTTTGTTTCATTCCAGTTGGGTCTTTGTCTTCTGAGGATCATGATTTTGACCCCACTGCTGAGATGTTGGTCCATGACTATGATGATGAAAGAACTCTTGAAGAAGAAGAAATGATGGATGAGGGTAAAAACTTCAGTTCTGAAATTGAAGACTTAGAAAAGGTAAAGGATTTACTTTAGTATTTTAACACAAACTTGTCATAAAGATTTTGAAATTCTATTATAAATTATTTTATAATCTACCTGAAATAAAAATTGGATCAGTATATATATATATTTTTTGACCTAACTTTTATAGAATGTCACTGATTTTCTCATTGGGGGTGGGGGATAGCCTAATAAGTGCATTTTTATTTAATTTCTCAAAATTATTTTATAAAAACCTAATTTTTAAGCTTATATCAGCACAGTGAAGTAGGTACATCTGAGCATTTTGCAGATGAGAATATTGAGGTTTAGAGAACTGTAGGCCCTAGACTTAGTTCTAGATGCTAGTTTAGCCCTCTTTTCATTCTATCATACTATTCTGCTGAGGGTCAAACTTGAATTTAAGTACTACAGTAGATACAAAGAGAAGTCTTTTCCTTCAAATAACTGATGATCTGGTAGAATACTGTAAAAAAATTGAAAAAGAAAAAGGTTTACCATATTTTCAAATGTAAATTGGTAATGTCCCATTATAACCCCCAGTCATTGTTTAAAAAGTTAGCAAGAACGAGTGTAGCTTATAACTTTTTAAACCCAGAGTCAATATAAATTCAAATGAACTGTATTTTAAACACACATTTATACTAGGACTGTACAGAGAAATTTCTATAGGGATTTTTGGAAAAACTAAGATTATACTTATCTATAAATTAACCTTATTTGAAAATTTCTAATCAGCCCAGAATGACAGAAGCTTTTAGAAGTAATATTAAATAATACTAAACCTCTTGAGTTCTTATACCTTTTTCTTGAAGAAGAAAAAGCACATTCTTACATATATAATCTCTATTGCTTACTATCTTTGTAAGGCAGGAGTGGGTTATTATTCCATTTCTTTCTTCATGTTAATACACAGAGAAACAGCAGGCAGAGTCTTCAGGGCCTACATCCCCGGATGGGCCTACAACCCCAGGCTTTTTCCAGTAAACCTGAAATTTTCTATAAGTGTTCATTCATTTGCCAGTTGATCTAATACAATTGCAGTTAGATTTATTCACTTAAAAAAATCTGTAAAAGCCAAACAGATTTGGGAATATAAAACTAAAATTGTTATGAAATACTCAAGTGGTAGAAGAAGAAAAATCTTTTGCCTGTTGCTCTTTTCAGGACTGAAAATAAAATGTTGCCTGTTGATGAGAAAAGATGCCGGAGAGTCTTGAGCTCTATCTTGGCTTTATGCACGCAATTCCTTCCTACTTCTGAGTAGTTACCCTAGAATAACTGAGAATTATAGTCCATTTAACATTATCACTAAGCCAAGGACTATGTAGGTCTGGAATTGCAAAAATGAGCAATTTGACAATGTCCCTGAACTCAAGGAACTTACAGTCTAATATAGGGTGACAAATGGGAACAAAGATTTTTTTGTAGATATTAAGGACTATGAAAGAGCTAAGCAATGAGAGCTGTGGCAGAAAGGTTATGTATATTTACTAAAAGATGTTTAGCCTGGTGTGGGAGTTCAGGGAAGGCTTCTTAAAATAGACAGTACTTCTTTTTTGTAGTTTTAAGTCAGGACACTGCTTGTAGGCATGTTATATGGGCATGAGGCAAAAGTCCCAGGTGGCTTAACAATGCGCCGTCCTGGGTAAAGTGTTTGTTGTTAAAGGTAGAGAGACAGCAGTCTAGTCACAACAAGATACAAGAAAATGTTTGATAGAAGTGTCAGATGCATTTTAGCCATTTGTCAGTAAAATAAGAACTAAACTTCATTTAATGTGTTAACTTAGTTATTGCTTGATTGCTTGTAATCTGGTAGAGATTTTTATGTGCTAGTAAAATTTTATTTTTCAGATTTGTAGGCTTTGTTTTTCCAGAAATTGTAATAATAGCTGCTTTGATATGCGTTTAGTGAGTTTTAAAAGGAACTTGAGGAAGATGTAGAGAAATAATCAACAACAGCGTAACTAACTTAGCTATTGACAGAAATACCTAGTCCCTATTCCTATGATTTTCATTTTGTTTAGTGAACTCTAGTAATTAAATCTTTTCTTTGTAATATCTGTCACTGAATTTGTAGATTCAGAAAAATTATAGGCCCTTAAGTGTTTCAACTTTTCTGTACTTGGACAGTTTTTCTTCCTGGCATTTTATCACACTCTTGGAAATTGGGACAGAAAAATACAAATTCTGCAGAAGACCCAGGAGCTGTGTCCTCATTCCAAAGGCTAATCCTTCTCTCACTGAGCAGTGGACAAGAGGAGTTATTTCTAAGAGCGACTGACTACCCACTTCCTTTGATCTATGGTTCTGATCTGTAGTAAAGAATAATTGTGTAGATGTGATCTCTATTCTTTATTGATGTTTAATAAAACATGAAAATGAATAAAAGAAACAGTAATTAGAGACACAAATATCCTTACAAAGAGTAAGGATAAAATCTTTAAAAGAAATTTTAAATTATGTTTTTATTATTTCTATATAATTTACAATAATGTAGTCTATTATTTTATTATTGGAACAATGATTTAGGTATTGATACATATTAACAGTCTTAGGAACTTGATGTTAATGTTTATTTTCAAAAATTATAATTAAGTTTTTATGCTCTTAGTCAATAAACTCAGTTGTTTGTTGACTGTAAACATGGCTTGTATTTTGGCATGTACAAATTTTCAATACATAATGTATTATGGAAAATAATAAGAGAGATACAAAATCAGTTTTGTTATAGTATCTCTTTGGTGAGCATAGAGTACAAATTAAGTGACTAGATTTTAGTTGTTAAACATACAAAAGTATGGCTTATATTAAAGTTCTTATTTCTGCTTTTATTAATATATAGGTATGTCCCCTGGTGTTCATTGTGAGAAAATTCTAAAAATTCAGAAAAACATAAATAAATGAGAAAATAGGAAATCACTTTTTCTATCACTGAGACTTTAGTATAGGTCCTTCCTTTTTTTCTTTTTAAAGCATTTATACAAATTATGTGTATATTTTGTAAATTGCACTTTAAGGTATCAGACAGGTGTTATATTGGTTACTAACATTGATCTGCACCTCACTTAGTCTCATTTGACCCACTCAGCAATGCTATTGGGTGTGTTAGACAAGAATTGGTGTTATTTCCTTGGCTCAGAGGACTTGCTGATTATAAGATGTACCATTGATAACATATCATAGATGGGGTCAGGGAGAAACACTGCTACCGTGTTTCCCCGAAAATAAGACCTACCCATAAAGTAAGCCCTAGCAGGATTTCTAAGCATTTGCACAATATAAGCCCTACCCCCAAAATAAGACCTAGTGATGGGCGTGGCTACATAGCATATCTGCACAACCCATGCATTTTGTTGCAGAGCGGTAAAGAAGATGTGCAGCCCTTCTCATCTGCCCCATGAGAGCTCTATTGCTCAACATGACCGATTGGGGCCAATGGTTCTAAAGGAAATAGAGTCACAAATTCAGGATGGAATTCGGGGTTTGGAGAGTTAAGATGATGTTCCAGAAGAAGACGACTTAACTATATTTGAATAAATGTATATTGTTGTACTGTACTTAAAAAAAATAACACATCCCCTGAAAATAAGCCCTAGGGTGTCTTCTTGAGGAAAAATAAATATAAGACTCTGTCTTATTTTCGGGGAAACACAGTATGTGAAACTTGTACGTTGGTGATGGGATGCATCCTGATTCAGATACCTGAGAGTGTGCCTCATAGGATCAAGGAAATAATTGTATTTTCCTTTCTACTAATGAGGAAATGGAGTGGAGAGGAGTTAGGTGATTTGCCCAAGGTAACCGTTAGCAAGTAGTCGGTTCCCTGCCCTGAATCTTGTATTCTTCCTAATACAAACCCTTTGACTTAGAGAATAGTTCGTTTATAAGTGTGAGTAGACCCAGCTGTGTCCCTTTAAATTTAAATAGGCTCCACAGAATACCCTAGAAAAAGATAGAAAAGTTCTTACACCTGGAATAAGGTGCTGATCAAACTTTTAAGCTGATCTGGCCACCATGGATCTTAAGAGACTTCAAGACTTACTAATTCCATTTTGAAAAAATTGTTTTTATGCTTCAAAGGACTAAGTGCTTTATTAGTAGGCTCTAATAGAGAGCTCATTTGGAATGTGCTTCAGAGACTGGATTCACCTTTTCCAGTTTCGCTTAAGAAGTTCCAGTACAGATAATTTGTGCTTAAGCACCAGCCCATTGATCACCATTATCATCACTTGAATTTACTAATGAGGGTTCCACTAAGATGGTCACCTTTGCCCTCAACAGATGATCATGCCTGTGTCTTTATAGAAAAGTAGGGGTTTTCGCGTGACTACAGGGAATTTCCTGTTCCCCTCCCTCAACAAACTTAACTTCTATTCCTCCCTCCTGTCCCTAAAGTGTCTGCCACATCCCAGGGTAACCCCTCGATTCCATCTCTTCTGCCTTTAGTTTATTCTACTTTTTTGTTGTTTCCAAATGGAATCCTATTCTCCTGGTCTGCACATTTGGAAGAAAGTCTCTTGACCCTGTGTTGCCCTTAGTCATTTTCCTTCTATAGCCAAGTCTCAGATATGTGTGTACGTTCTCCCCTGCCACTCAGTCCTTAGCTTGGCTTTATCCATCATGCTGTGGGATTGCCAATAATTCCCAATTGCCAGATATGAAAGAATTCTTCTCTCCCTTGATTTCTCCTTGGTATTTGACCCAAGTGACCATTCCTAGTTTCTCCATACTTGCTTCTGCCTTAATTTACATAATCGTGCTTTCTCCTGGTTCTAATTCTACTCTCTAGGTTCTCCCTCTGTCTTATTTATGGGCTTTTCTTTCTTTGCCTGCATTTTAATTGATGATGTTCTTCAGGGTTTTGGCTTTTGCCTTTTCACTCTAGATGCCTTTTCTGTGTGATCTCACTCAAGCCCACTGTTTCAGCTTTCACCTTAAACTCATCATTGTCACCCTGCCCTCAAGTTTGTCTTCTTGTATGTCTATCTCATGGTGTGCTATGGCTAGCTAACTTCTCAGGTCAGAAATCTGGCAGTCCATTTAGACCTCTGAAACAGATCTTTTCCCTAAATTTCGCTCAAATAATTCCCTTCCTTAGTTAAGGCTCTCATTCTTCTACTTCCCCATGACCATTATTTTTAAAATGCAAATCGTATTTAAGATTTTTCAGTCATACCTCATTGTCCATAGGGGGCAATATATCTGAAATATGTCTGCCCATATATGTGAAAGTTCTTCTAATAAAGCATAGATCCCCTCTCTTTTCTCTCTACCCTCTTCGTGGGTGAGCTCATCAGCTCCTGTGGCTTTAAATATCATCTAGATGCTAATGAATGCCAGATTTATATCTTTAGCCCAGCCTGATTCTCTGAGCTCCAGGCTCCTGGCCAACTTGACTTTTCTACTTGGATGTTTCATAGTCTTCTCAAACTTAACTGTGTCCTTTGCCGAACTCTTTAATTTTTTTCCTTCGAAAACCTTTTCTTCCTTTAGTCTTTTCTAGATCAGGAAAAGTTAGCACCATCTAATTGCTTGAATAGAAATCTAGGAGTCGTCCTTCCCTCCCTTTCACTCCCACATCTAGTAACCCATTTGAATCCGCCTCAGAATGTATCTTTTCTGTTCACTTCTCTCCTTGTCTGTGTCACTACCTTAACCCAGCATGAGGCCCCTTAAGTGGTCTCCCTGCTTCTCTCGTATCTCTTCATCTCTACCCGACTTTTCTTCATGCAGCTGTCCAGCACTTTAAGAAGAAATAACTGTTGCTCCCATTTTATAATTCTCCAATGGCTTCCCACTGCCCTGGGAATAAAGTCTAAGTTCCTTTCCCTGGCCACGAGGCCCTTTGTGATCTGTCCCTGCCTCTGTTTCCATTCTCCTCTTGAGCCACTTTTCACTCTGCTCACCAAGCTGTGGCCACTTGGCATACTGGGAAGCCACCTTCAGGCCTCCTGTGTGTTGTTTCATTGGCCTGGAATGCCCTTCATGGGACTGGCCACATAGACTTCAAGCCTCTGCTGAAGATAATTTACTGTCTTTCCTTGCTCCCCTGTGAAATCAGGCCCCCAGTGTTACTGTGTATCTCAGGATCTTCATATTTGTTTCCTTTGGTACTCATCAAAATTGACAGTGCTATGTTTGTGTTTTGTCAACAGCCTTGTCATCTTCCCAGACTTAGCTCAATCTTTGCTCTGTCTGTACCTCCCTGCCCCATACCACTATTCTTGGGGTGTAGGTCTTCTGTATAGTCACAAATTCATAGCACCAATTCCAGAACTGAGTATTGTAGCTGTCACATTGTATTATAATTGTTAACTTACCAGTTTCTCCAACTAAGACTGAATTCCTTGTTAGTAGGGATTTTTCTATAAATGTTATTTCTATATCCATAGCGAGTAGTCCTCAGCAAAGTACCCGGAACCCAGTAAATGATGAGAAGGTGGACCATCAATGAGTAAGAAGTGAGAATTTCCATCTCCTCAGTTCAGGGAGAGAATCTGAAACTGAGGTTTTTGAGAAATACTACTGACAGGTGGTTGGCAAAGGCTTCCGTCTAGTCATTTGTATTGTACCCAACATGAGCCAAAGGGAATGGGCTGCGTGGACTCTGCAAGGAGCAAGATAGGGCCGCAGAGAGACTCTAAGTCTGATTCTGGTCACCTCCAAGGGATTCTTTGGTTTAGGAGAAGAATAATTCACGGCAAGGGTGAACCTCTGACTGTTCTGACAGTCCAAGTCAATTTGTGCTGACTCCATGCTCCCAAAGCAATTTTTTATTGATTTCAATCCCAAGCTGAAAGGATTCAGGAATGAGATGATTGTTACAGTCATTAGAAAAGCATATGTCTACTACTGCAAATTTATAAATTAGCATTCTGTTGTATACTTTATTCTAAATTTCATTTAGCATGAATCTGTTTCAATCAGATACAATGAAATATGTGTAAGTTCCACATCTGCAAAGGTGAAGGCCAGATTTTTGAGGGCTCCCGTAGCCTGCATCCCCTGTGGGCAGCCAGCTGGCTCTCTAGGAATCATCACTACCTCCTCTCGGTTCACTGTGTGATCAGCTGTGGGCATGTTCTTCACACTCTACTCTAGCATTTTTATGCTGTTTGCTTCCCGACTTAGGTAATTTGGCTTAAAGAGAAAACTAAACCAATAAGCAAACTTTAAAAATGAATCTCTTAGTTGATAGACACAAACATCTTAAAAATACTTAACAAATTAACTAGTTCCTAGCATACTGTTTTGAAATTGTTTGTTTGAATGATAATTATAAATAGTTCTGTACACTTTAGTAGTTAAAATATAGTCATGGGTCCCTTAATGATGGGGGTACATTCTGAGAAATGCATCGCTGTTTTGTCATTGTGTATACTTCATGGAGTATATTTACACAAACTTAGTTGGTATAGCCTATTACACATCTAGGCTATAATGGCACAGCCTGCTGTTCCTCCTTCAGTCCATCTTTGATGGAAACATTGTTATATAGCACATGACTCTATTTAAAAGGAAAGATAGAACTTATTTTCATGGAGATTAGTGGGAGGAAAACAGTGACTGCGTGTCTCTATGGGGCATGGCATAGGTATTCATAACATAGGCTGCACTAGAACCAGAGTATGTAATTTTATCAAAGCACCATCCAGTAAAAGAACTTGGGGGACTGGGATTGAAACCCAGAGCTAGACCTCAGTTTTCTTACCTGTAAGATGGTGATGATGATAATACGATCATCATCAGACAGTTGTTTTAAAAAAAAAAATCTGGAATAAAATGTCATATACAGTAGTAAGAATATAAAAGGATAATTGTGCTTTGAACACTCATAATTAAATGTTGCTGGTGTTAGTAAATGTTCAGGAAAGGTTTCCTATCAGGTATCTACTAATTAACATGAAGAATAAACCAAGTGGTCAACTGTTAAGTGCAAGGAAACAAACTGTAAATTACATGAAGTTATTGATTGATTAATTGGAAATATTTTCAAGGCAAATTTTTATACTTGTGTGAAAGCTAACAAAAAGGTCTACACTAAAGTAAATATTTGGGGAATTTATTTTTTAAAAGTAAAATGCTGGAAAATGAAAACTAAAATGTTAATTGTTAGGCTTTTATTAATATATTGGTTATAGCTCTAGGTGTTTGGTCTATTTTCTAACAACAGTATAAAAGAAAAACTGAAACTTAGCTTTGATTCGTTCTGCTGTTTTGATAATGTGCTTTATGAACTTAAGGACATCACACAGTTTACCCGTGGTTCAATATTGTGATGCCTACTGAGTTCATGTTTGTCTCCTGGCTTGAATAGGAAGGAAACATGCCTCTAGAAGATTTATTGGCATTCTATGGCTATGAACCTACAATTCCAGCGGTTGCAAATTCCAGTGCAAATAGTTCCCCAAGTGAACTGGCAGATGAACTACCAGACATGACACTAGACAAAGTAAGTACAAGCATTTAAAAGAAAAATTCAGAACCTATTACCATTGACTGTTTTTATTAGAATTTCTTTTGTTTAAAACATTTTATAATTCTGAAATGTAAACTTCTTGTTGACCCATTGCTCTTATCATTTTGGTGACTGATTTAAACATTGGCTTTGATCACATTATTTTAAAAGTAGTAGTAGCTTCATGATACTTGCATGCCTGAATATTCTCCCATCATTTTTTCATCTTTCCTGTGTAGATACATTGTATCTAAACTTAGATTTTGCCTTAACTTCTTTTTATCCTGTAAACACATGAAAGCATTGATTAATAAATCCCCCAGAAGCCTTCAAACCAAGCTGGCTTAGGCGTGGAGTGGTTGGAGAGAAGTTCTGTTTTCTTGGCTCTGGGAGTGACAGCGGCTGCAGCAGCCAAGGCCACGGTGATCCATCTCTAACATAGGCTGGTTGTGGGGAGGCCTTGTCCCTGCTGAGGAAAATTCTCACAGCCACAGTCTCTGCTAACAGATCCCTGGAAACCTTTCCTTCCCTTTCAGATCTGAGGCAGGGAGAGGAATCCACATCTTGGAACCTCTTTTTGTGAGTTATGTTGTTCCCACTTTTTAGTCAATATGATATTAATGTACCACAGACCGTAATGACTATAGTCATTCAAGTATTTATTGAGTGCCTACTATGTACCAGACACAAGGATGACTATACATTTACATAAAAATTAATTCAAACATGCTGCTTTTAAAGATATGTCACTAGTCAGAGCTGTTCATTGGTTGGACTTTTTAAATTGTTGGAGGAGTGGAGTTTGGAGGCATTTTTTCAGTTTTATTTATTATTGGCAGAAAGTGAGTATTGTTAACCACTTAGAAGTCAGATTATTTTTGTTATAAATTTAGTAAAAATTAGCCTACAGCTTTAGGAAAACTCTGCATACCCTAAAATTAGGCAATTGTTTAAATGTATAGTTGTACTTATTATTATTTACTAGTATATTATTAAATGTTACCTATAATTAAATATTAAATGTCATTAAATATTTGTGTACATGAAGTAAATTAATAGGAGAATTTTGCAGTTACTTCTCCTAAAACTAAGGGAGCTTCAGCTAGTTCTTAATTGTATTGTGTGTTATAAAAAGACATTTTTCTTAATTGATGAGATGTAATCATTTCTAACTCCGGCACTGCCTTCCTATTCTTCCAGGAGGAAATAGCAAAAGACTTGTTGTCAGGTGATGATGAAGAAACTCAGTCTTCTGCTGATGATCTGACACCATCTGTGACTTCCCATGAGACTTCCGATTTCTTCCCTAGGCCTTTACGATGTAAGAAACCCAGTTATTACTGATTAATAGCAGCATTGATAATATGTGTTAAGTACTTTATTTTAGAGTATTCTAAGTGTTTTATATAGTTGAGATAAAATACTATTATAATTTATGTTGAACAAGATTATAGCCTTTTTATTGGGTTAGAGGTGAACTAATATACCATTTAAAAATTGAACCATACACTTAGTTTTGCAAGGCTGTTTTCTTTTCCAAGAATCTTTTGTTGATATGGTAACCAGTCTTAGTTGATCATGAAATTTTGTAGACATTTTTTGGGATTTCTTTTAAAATGCTCTTGCTCTCCTGGTTTTGAAAATTTATCGATGCTCAAAAAATATTTTTAATGATTCATTTAATTCTTTTTTTTCCTATTCTTGGTATTACCTTTTAATGTTTATCAGTAATACTAAAAAGGCTTTGGACTGAAATAATTTATTTTGTGCAATCTCGCTTATTTTTTGTGAGGTATTTTTAACGTAGAAGAACCATTTTACATGTTCAAATACACACGCACTTGTGTGTGTGCAGTCCATTTTGATGGACTTAATGTGCAGCTGCTGAGTATATGTCTTTCTCGATTAGTGTAATCAGAACTCCGGTGCTTTACTTTCTTTTTAAGGTGACCATAATGGTTTCCTTTTAACTTCCAAACAATTTAACAGTACACAATAGTAATTATAAGGATACTATATACTTTATTAGAGCTTTTAGAGTCTTGTTTTGACTAATGTCAATTGCAAGAATAGTGCAGGAGGTTTAGTATATTTATGCTGATCTCATTTATTCCACAAGTTTTTATAAAATATTAAATAATAGGCATTCTCCCAGGTGCTACAAAAATAAGCAGTAAAAACCTTTTTAATTTTCTTCTTTTAAGCAAATACTACATGTGATGGTGATAAGGAATCAGAAGTTGAAGATGTTGAAACAGACAGTGGTAACTCTCCTGAAGATTTGAGAAAAGTAAGTTGAGTTACCATGATAATTTAGTAGACCATTTGGACTAAAGTGGCCTTTAAAAACATTTCTGAAATGATTTATGATAATTTTTGTTGTTATAAGATAAAGTTTCTTTTGACTTTTAAAACCTGATTAATGAGTTTGGGACCTTTGTTTCAGTATTTATTTTTATAAGAAGTTATTTTTACTTCTCAATTTTCCTGTAGGAAATAATGATTGGTTTACAATATCAGGCAGAGATTCCCCCGTATCTTGGAGAATACGATGGTAGTGAAAAAGGTAAGGAAAACTTTTGATTTTGATGTTTGGTAGACCAAAGATATCACTTAGAATGGTTATTTAAAAATCTGATAATATACCAACCTTGACAATATAAAGATAGATTTGGGGTCAGGGAAATTTCCAGAGTCAGAATATTTAGGCCTGACTTAGGAAAAATGTGTCAAAATTAATCATGAGACTCAGACTCCATGAGACTTGTTGTAAGAGCTCCCTAACACATACACACACAGACACACACACACAGACACACACACACACACACAGCTGTTTCTTAGCCAGCGTGCTCAGTGCCTATTAAAATAGTGGAAAGCCTTCTAAGGTATAATATCTTGGCCTACATCCTGCTTTAATAAAAGAAGGTAGAATTTCCTCCCTGAGATAATGAGAATGTTAAGGATATAATCCTGTGGAAAGAAAACTTTTGAGGGAAAAAGAGACTAGAAGAAATTCTCCTGCCCCCACCCTCAAATAGCAGGAGGTGGAATGAAAGGGTTCTGTTGCTTTTGCTGTACACCCCTGCTTATGTGTAATTAGTTTTTCTTCACATTTTTGGTAGATTCCAACTATAGTTGGTTCTGATAGTATGGAGGGGATAAAGTTGTGGGAAGTAAAAATACAGGTACACTTTCTTAGCTGAACTCAGGAACCAAGTACATTTGGAATATTTCCATAGGCATTTGGCCTTTTCCAAATTGATTTCCAAGTTGATTTGTCCCTGGGCAAAAGCAGCAGAGCCAGCACAACACTTCCTGAGTCCGTCTGTCTTCTTTTTTTTTTTTGAGACAAAAGTCTCACTCTGTTGCCCGGACTAGAGTGCCGTGGCGTCAGCCTACCTCACAGCAACCTCAAACTCTTAGGCTCAAGCAATCCTCCTGCCTCAGCCTCCCAGGTAGCTGGGACTACAGGCATGTGCTACCATGCCCAGCTAATTTTTTCTATATATTTTTAGTTGTCCAGCTAATTTCTTTCTCTATTTTTAGTAGAGGGGATGTCTCACTCTTGCTCAGGCTGGTCTCAAACTCCTGAGCTCAAGCAATCCACTTGCCTCGGCCTTCCAGAGTGCTAGGATTACAGGCATGAGCCACCGTACCCAGCCCATCTTTCTTTCTTCTATACCAGGTCATCCCCCGTTTAAAGGAGGGGAGGACTGGCTACCCTGGGGTTGTTAGCCTTGGCAGCCACTAGCAATGCTGTCTTCCTAAAACTGCTTTCAAAGTGGTAGAAGCCAGTTGTCCCGGAGGAAGCAAACAATAGCTGATGGTCTTCAGATGTGGCAGCCTCACACACACACACACATCCTACCCAAATGCCACACACCCTTGAAGCCAAGTACATGCTCAGCAGCTGCAGGTCTGTAGGGCAGACATAATGGAGGTAATCTCTCAGTTCTACAAATCAAAGGAGAAGGTATATATATTATTCTCTGTCTTTTGAGGGAATAAACCCAAACTGTTTTACCTATTTTCAGTTGTGACCAGAATAAAGAAAGTTCCAGGAACTTCTCTAAAAAGGCAGTCTTATTACTTCACAGGCACACTTTAGTTTTAACTTTCCTGCTGAGTATAATGCCTGCCTTATTAATTTGTGAGCTTAATGCACTTATCACAGTCCCTGGTATATGGTCTCCATAAATTTGTGTTAGCTGTATTTAGTGTTTATTATGCACTTGAAGAATGGATTGCACTTGAAGCACTGGGCTAAATACTTGGGCCATCTATATTACTTTATTATGTAAAATAGAAGCTTTGAGTAAAGTGGTAGAGTACATTAGTATAAACTTGTACAAAATATAAACTTGTAGTGACATTTTGTTCATTAATATCAGTGTTTTTAAGAGACTGTGGAAAGTTTACTTCTCCCAACTATTTGCCCTTGTTTTCAAAAATCTCCCTAGGGATGTTCAATTAATCTGCTTCGTCCTTTAAATAAAAATACTCTTATTGAGAGGATGTTAGTAAAGGAAAAGTATGCCTTTCTTAGATACTTCATTATTACCAGATAGTTTGTCTTTTATGTGGTTTTGTTTGTTTATTTTATTTGCAATTTTTAACCTCTAGAGATTTCATAGAGCTGTTTAGGGAATTCAAGAGAAAATTCTAATGAGGTTATTAGAGAATTTACACAGATTATTCATCAGAAGAGTATAAGATACCAATAGGGGGGTTTCCATTAGATTTTACTAGGTATGGAAAGCCTTCTAATCCGTAAATCTGACCACCAAAAAAGCCACTTGTTCTAGCCACCAGAACCCTTGGCTTATAATAAAATTTAAAAAAGGTTCTTAAACTAGTGAAAGGCTCAACTTGCCAGATAATCAAATTACTGGTATCCTCAAAATTGCTTACCTGTCCCAGTGTAATAGCCTATCAAGAGGACAAAGAACTGTGTACATCTTTGAGTGTGTTCACTATTTTTAATGTGCTAATGGAATTTTCTTCATCAGTGTATGAAAATGAAGACCAGTTACTTTGGCGTCCTGATGTGGTTTTGGAGAGCAAAGTTAAGGAGTACCTTGTTGAGACCTCATTAAGAACTGGAAATGAAAAAATAATGGATAGGATTTCTGCAGGAACGCATACAAGGGACAATGAACAGGTATACTTCAACTACTTTTGTTGAAACAGCAGCTGACTTAAAATACCTTCTTGGTTTCTTTTTTTTTTTTTTTTTTTTTTTTTTGAGACAGAGTCTCGCTTTGTTGCCCAGGCTAGAGTGAGTGCCGTGGCGTCAGCCTAGCTCACAGCAACCTCAAACTCCTGGGCTCGAGTGATCCTTCTGCCTCAGCCTCCCGGGTAGCTGGGACTACAGGCATGCGCCACCATGCCCAGCTAATTTTTTATATATATATCAGTTGGCCAATTAATTTCTTTCTATTTATAGTAGAGACGGGGTCTCGCTCTTGCTTAGGCTGGTTTTGAACTCCTGACCTTGAGCAATCCGCCCGCCTCGGCCTCCCAAGAGCTAGGATTACAGGCGTGAGCCACAGCGCCCGGCCACCTTCTTGGTTTCTTAAGTTTGATTTAAATATTTCTTACATGTGAATTGGATATTTTTTCTGACAGATTTTTAAAATTTGCAAAATACTGGTTTAAAAAAACATAATCTCAAATCCTAGAGGTAGCCATTTTACATAGTTTCATGTCTTTTGGTCTTTTTTCTATACGGATATACATATCTTTAGATAACATTTTATATCCTTTTAATCACCTAATCGTATTTTCCTTTGCCATTGAGAAGTCTTTAGTACCTCATTCTTGATGACTATATTTTTTCTTTTTTTTTTTGAGACAGAGTCTTGCTTTGTTGCCCAGGCTAGAGTGAGTGCCATGGCATCAGCCTAGCTCACAGCAACCTCAAACTCCTGGACTCAAGCAATCCTACTGCCTCAGCCTCCTGAGTAGCTGGGACTACAGGCATGCACCACCATGCCCGGCTAATTTTTTCTATATATATTAGTTGGCCAATTAATTTCTTTCTATTTATAGTAGAAACGGGGTCTCTCTCTTGCTCAGGCTGGTTTTAAACTCCTGACCTCGAGCAATCCGCCCGTCTCGGCCTCCCAGAGTGCTAGGATTACAGGCGTGAGCCACCGCGCCCAGCCTATATTTTTTCTTAGACTTGTAATTACTTCTTTAAACATGCTCTGTGGTTGGACTTTTAGATTTTATGATAAATATATTCTTTGAATTATTCTTGAACTTCAGTCAGGAAGTGATTAAGGTGGTGTCTATTAAGACAGTATGGATTTGATGTAGGAGCATTTGCTAAGCACTCGTGTACCTGGAGATGCAGAACAGTCTCCTGATCACCCTAGTTTTGCCCCTCTGACATAATTTTGCCCCTCTCATATACCTTTTTCACTCTGTATCCCAAATCTATGTGATCCTGACTAATGAATACCCAGAGATAGGTAGACTCAAACTTGAATTCCCAAATAACAGAGAGAAATCATATTAGTTGAACTTCAAAGTAGTTTTATTAGCTGTCAAAAAGAAATCCCAGGGTTTTTTTTGTATTGATATTTCATTAAGTCTATAAATTAATTTTGGAAAAATTAGTACTTTTACAACATTAAACCTTTCTACTTCAAGAACATTATCTGACTCAATTTATTTGACTTTTTAATATCACTCAAATGTTTTTGTTTTGTGTTTTTGAACATCACATACATCTTATTAACCTAATTCATTTTGTGTGTGTATTTAATGCTATTGTAAAGGGCATCTCTATTTATAATTGTATATTGATGTAGAAAAATAGCAATTTTTAAAAAATTTCATTTTAAGCTATTAAAACTTTGATTTTTCAGTTTCTCAGGTTTTCTACTTTTTAAAAATTTATTAATATTTTTGTTTTATACATCATAATTATATACATTTATGAGCTGGGGTGGTTTTCTGGCTTTAAAGTCATTATTAAGTTATACTTTTGTTCTTTACTCTTATTCCTGTGTCTCTCAGAGACATTTGGTATTAATAGTGATTTTGAGTCTGATTTTGGTAGAAGTAATAAATCTAAGGTTATTACATTAAGGATAATACTGACTCTTAGTCAATATAGGCTATCTTTAGTATAGCAAGGTAGTATCCACTATTTATAACTATTATAGTTTTTGTCTTTTTAGTTGGAAATAGATATTGATTTGTCAGTTGCTTTTTCAGTAGCTGTTGAGTTTTTTTAATTGACATACTTATACATATTTATGAGGTACATCATGATATTTCAGTACATATAATGTGTAGTGAGTGATCAGATCAAGGTAATTAGCATAGAGATAATTGTTTTTTAGTGTAGCCTGTTCATATATTAAAAGTTTTTCTACAAAAAAAAAGTTTTTCTAATAATAAACTATCCTCACCTTCCTTGAAACTTACTTGTGAAGGTAGATTATTTAGCTTTTGATTGAATTTTGTTATTGCTATTTATTATGTTCATAATTACAAACAGCTTTCATGGGAAGAAATTATAATTGAAAAAAATGATACCTTTTATAGTAGATAGAAATAGCTGAGACCATTATAAACCCAGTCACTGAAGTACCAGTGCTACCATTCTAGGCCTGCTTCATTCCCTTTTATTAAAACTCTAAAAGATAGGGAGAAGATGACATCAAGAGACAAGCCATAGTTCTATTTTTCCCAACTAGAAAAAGTCATCTAAATTAGGAGTATGTCTCACCTCAGAAGGCCTAGCAATTAGAAGAAAAAAGAGTCAAGAATGATACAGGTAGGTGTCTTCTGAGAATTAGAGTAAGAATGAACAAACTGAAGTAGTACCAGAGTCAGTCTGCAGGGTAGTTATAGAAACTAAATGCCTGAAATTAGGCAGCATTTCAGCCAGTATTTGTCAAGACTCTACCTGTTTTTTTTAAATGTTGTTAGGTATCAACTTATAGCAATTTTTACTGGATGTTTTATTCCCTCTCTCTCTCCTAGGCGTTATATGAACTTCTCAAGTGTAACCACAATATAAAGGAAGCAATTGAAAGGTACTGCTGCAATGGAAAAGCATCTCAAGGTAAGAAAGAAATACTTAAGTTCAAGAGAGAAATGACAAAGGATGGTTATTTCAATATTTAAGCAAAATATTGTAAGGAACAGAGCAATTCTGTAACATTTTTATAAGATCTGTGTTCTTCATAGCAAATAATTTTTCCTTTTCTTGCCGTCTATTTTTCAACGTACCAGAGATCGTGCAAATACAAATTAGTTGCACCCCTGTTGCCTCTACTGTCTTGAAGAAATAGTTACAGAGCAAAGCAGACCCCAGAGATGGCAATAATCCAAAGTAATTAAAAAGAATGGTTTTATAATTCATTGAAAAAAAAGTTTTGTTTTTTTTTTAAACCAGACAGGAAATGAAAAGGAGATCAAGGATTTTAAAAAGTTTCATGTATAATATATTCCATTCAATTTATTGCAAGAAATGTATTTTTAGTAATCATGTAATAACACTTTTACAGTGCTTAGGTTTTGTTTTGTGTGTCAAGGAAAATAGTTAACTTTTATTTCAATATTTTTTGTCATTGTATAAATGGATTGCATGTACCATAGCTTTCATTAAGTAGATACAGACTGAAAATAATACTTAGTAATATTATATAAATCGCTTGGAAAATATAAAAGCTGAAAATAGTATACTTAATCATGTACATTGAGTTAGTCTATTGAAATATTTCCCTTGTAAAAACTGCTTCCTTGAAAAAATTATTTTAAGCTCTCAAAACTCTCAAAAACTAAATACTGGTTTCTTCTTCAAATAATGTTTTCACTTTTATTGTGGATTATTAATGGCTTTGGGGACCTGATCCCTAGTATCATTGAGCGAGACACATCAGAGATAAAGGGGAATAATAAGTGAACTCTTAAGTCTAGCCTGGGACCCTGTGAATACCTTCTAGGTCTCTACCCCAAGTAGATTTTGAATTTGCCAACATTAACATCTGCTGGGAAGTTGAATGGGATTTAGTGTTTCTAGAGCATGGACTGTTTCTTATTCCCTTTATATTTCCAGAGTGTGGTACTCAGACTTTAAATAAGTATGTGTTGAGTATACTTTATTTATGGCCTCTAATTAAAGAACTTAATGGTTTTGATGTAAGACCAAAATAGAGCTTTTTCCCCCATAAGTAAATAGCTCTTTTTCTAATTTTAAAATAGTATATGCTTATTGTAACACATTTCTTTTAAAATCAGAAAAACAAGCATAAATTAAAGAAAAACATTAATTTCTTATCTTACAACACAGAGGAAAAAAGCCAATGTTTATATTTTTGTATTCTAGGCTTATTGATAAGATTTAGAATATGCATACTTTTGGTGATCCTAACAGAAATCTCTTATATACAGAATTTGTGTGTGTGTGTATGTGAGAGAGAGAGAGTGTGTGTGTGTGTGTGTGTGTGTTTATGGCCTTTTACAGGGGAAACATTGAAAATAAATCAGTGATTCTCATAAAAGAGGACATTCTGAGGACAATGAATTTTATTTTAAATTATTTTTTAGAAGGAATGACTGCATGGACAGAAGAAGAATGCCGAAGCTTTGAACATGCACTCATGCTTTTTGGAAAAGATTTTCATCTTATACAGAAGAATAAGGTAAGTTAAGCAAATTATAGAAATTGCTTACTAATTACAATGAATGTGAGCAACTAATTTGTAAGTCACTTGAGTAGGAAAAATAGCAATAACTTGTCAGTATTCCCCATAACATCTCATATATCACTATAAACATAACTGGAATTTGCACACAGGTGGCACAGGCTGCTTATGGGATGACTGAGAGTATATTCATATATCTTTTCATATAAACAGTTATAATATTCTACTCAAAGAAAATGGATTCATGATATTTTTCAGGAAGGTTCTTACTTTTTTACATTTTTCCTTGATTTTCATTTCTTTCCAAGCTATTCAGAGGTTTATGGCTTCAAAATTTCTTATCAGCAATAAAAACTGCAATTCCTGAAAGAAGAAACATTGTTACTAAAAGCAACTAAAAAATATATTCTAGCAACAGCAAATGCTGGCAAGGATGTGGAGCAGTAGGCACTTACAGGCATTGCTGGTGGGAATGCAAAATGGTGTAGCCACTTTGGAAGACAATTCGGCAGTTTGTTATAAAACCAAACAAACTCTCACCATATGATTTAGCAACCCTGCTCCTTGGTATTTACCTAAATGAGTTGAAAACTTATGTCCACACAAAACTTGCACACAGTGTTTATAGCAGCTTTAATCATAATTGCCAAAACTTGGAAGGAACCAATATGTCCTTTGAGGTGAGTGGATAAATGAACTGTGGCACATCGAGACACTGGCCAATTATTCGGTGCTTAAAAAAAAGTGAGCTATGAAGCCACAAAGAGATGTGAGAAATCTTAAATGCATATTACTAAGTGAAAGAAGCCAGTCTGAAAAGGCCACAACTATATGACATTCTGGAAAAGGTGAAAACTACAGAGATAATAAATAAAAAGATCACTGGTTCCCAGGGGTTTAGAGGTAGGAGGGAGAGATGCATAGGTGGAGCACAGAGGATTTTAAAGGCAGTGAAACTATCCTGTATGATACTATAATGGTGGATGCATGTCATTATACATTGTCAAAACCCACAGAATGTACATCAAGAGTGAACCCAAATGTAAACCATGGCCTTTGGGTGATGTGTCAATGTAGGTTCGTTGATTTTTTTTTTTTTTTTTTTGAGACAGAGTCTCACTTTGTTGCACAGGCTAGAGTGAGTGCCGTGGCGTCAGCCTAGCTCACAGCAACCTCAAACTCCTGGGCTCAAGCAATCCTTCTGCCTCAGCCTCCCGAGTAGCTGGGACTACAGGCATGCGCCACCATGCCCAGCTAATTTCATATATATATATATATTAGTTGGCCAATTAATTTCTTTCTATTTATAGTAGAGACGGGGTCTTGCTCTTGCTCAGGCTGGTTTCGAACTCCTGACCTCGAGCAATCCGCCCGCCTCGGCCTCCCAGAGTGCTAGGATTACAGGCTTGAGCCACCGCGCCCGGCCGTAGGTTCGTTGATTTTAACAAGTGTACCACTCTGGTGTGCGAGATGTTGACAGTGGGGGAAGTTATGCGTTTGTGGGAGCAGGAGGTATATGGGAACCACCTGTCCTTTCTGCTCAGTTTTGCTGTGGATCTAAAACTACTCTAATAACTAAAAAAAAAATAAATATTTTTTCATCCTGATAATATGGGATAGTTAAGTCTTATTAAAATATTCTTTTTTAGTATCTCTCTTCATCCACAAGGAAGGCAGTGTTTTGAAGCATTTAGGTGGGTAGGTCAGTATTTTATGCCTTTAAAACAATTAATGGACTTTATTTTTTAGAGCAGTTTTAGGTTTACAGCAACATTGAGCAGAAAATACAAAATTCACATATATCCCTTCTACATCTATTGTTTCTCCTATTAACATTTTTGTTAGTATGGTACATTTGTTATAATTAATGAGCTGGTATTGATAACCTTATTATTAATTAAAGTCCATAGTTTACATTAGAGTTCACTCTTTTTATTTTACAGCATGTGATTTTTTTTTTTTTTAAAGCATATTTTTCTATGGCCAGGTGTGGTAAAGGAAAGCTGAGGTGGGAGGTCAGAGGATCACTTGAGCCCAGGAGTTCAGGACTAGCCTGGGCAACACCATCTCTACAAGAAATGAGACCCTATCTTCACAGAAAGTTTAAAAACTAGCCAGATGTGGTGGTGTGTGCCTGTAGTCCTAGCTACTTAGTCCTAGCTACTTGGAAGACTAAGGTGGAAGGAAATCACTTGAGCCAAAGAGCTTGAGGCTGCACTGAACTATGTTTGTGCTACTACACTCCAGGTTGGGTGACAGAGAGCCTGTCTCTTTATAATATATATATATTTTTTATTTTTTATTTCTTTTCACAGATTTTGATCCCTAAGAGTCAATATGTTTTGACAAATGTATAAGGATATGTATCCACCATTACAGTATCATTCGGAATAATTTCACTGACCTAAAAATCCCATGTTTCATCTATTCTTCCCTCCCCCCACCTCACCCACAACCTCTAGCAACCACTGATCTTTTTACTGTCTCTATACTTTTGCTATTACAGAATGTCATATAGTTGGAATCATACAGCATGCAGCCTTTTCAAATTGGCTTCTTTTGACTTAGCAATATGCATTTAAGTTTCTTCCCCTTTTTTGAGGCTTGATAGCTCATTCCTTTTTATCACTGAATAGTATTACATTATATGGATATACCTATTTGTTTATTCATTCACATATTAGAGGATATCTTGGTTGCTTCCAACTTTTGGCAGTTATTAAAACTGTTGCAAACATTTGTTTGCAGATATTTGTGGACATAAGTTTTCAACTCCATTTGGTTAAATGCCAAGGAGCAGAGATTGCTGGATGGAATAGTAAAAGTATGTTTAGTTTTGTATGAAACTGCTAAACTGTCTTCCAAAGTGGTTGTATCATTTTGTGTTCCCACCAGCAATGAGTAAGAATTCTCTTGCTCCACATCTTCACCAGCATTTGGTAGTGTCAGTGTTTTTGATTTTCACCATTCTAATAGGTTTTAATGGCATCTTTTTGTTGTTTTAATTTGTAGTTCTGATGATATATGATGTTAAGCATCTTTTACACTTATTGGCTATTTGTGTATCTTTTTTCAGGTGTCCCTTCAGATCTTTTGCCCTTAATTGAGTGGTTTGTATTATTATTATTGAGTTTGAAGAGTTATTTATATTTTTGGATTATAGTTCTTTATCAGATTTGTTTTTTGCAAATATTTTTTCCCAGTTTGAGGCTTGTTTTTTATTCCCTTAACAGTGTCATTTGCAGAGTAAAAGTTTTTAATTTTAATGATGTCTATTCACAATTTTTTTAAATTGTTCATGCTTTTGGCATTTTATCTAAAAAATCATTGCCAAATCTAAGTTCATCTAGATTTTTTCCTATTATCTTCTAGGAGCTTTATAGTTTTACATTTAGATCTATAGTCTATTTTGAGTTAATTTTTTGCAAGGTGTAAAGTCTGTATCTAGATTCATTTTTTTGCATGTGGATGTCCAGTTGTAGCACTACTTGTGGAAAAGATTATCCTTCTTTTTCCATAGAATTGCCTTTGCTCTTTGGTCAGTGATCAGCTGACTACATTTTTGTGGGTATATTTCTGAGCTCTCTCTTCTTTTCCATTAATCTATTTGTCTGTTTTTTCCCCCCAATACCATACTGTCTTGATTACTGTAGTTTTATAGTAAGTCTGGAAGTTAGGTAGTATGAGTCCTTTGACTTTATCTTTTTCTGAGTCTTTTGCATTTCCATATAGAATTAGGTTGTTGATGTCCACAAAATAACTTGCTGGGATTTGGTTGGGATTGCACTGAATCTGTAGATCAAGTTAGGAGGAACTGACATCTTAATAATGAGATGTCAGTCAGTGTTCATCTGTCCATGAACATAGAATATCTTTCCATTTATTTAGTTCTTATTTTATTTATTTAATCAGAGTTTGGTAGTTTTCCTCATATAGATCTTGCATGTATTTTTTTTAGATTTATATTGAAATATTTAAGTCTTGAGGGTCTTAATGTAAATAGTATTGTGTTCTTAATTTCCAATTTCAATTGTCATGGTTGATAAAGGAAAGCAATTGACTTTTGTATGTTAACCTTGGATCCTGCAAATTTGTTATCATTGGTTATTTTGGGAGTTTTTTGTTGATTCTTTGGGATTTTCTACATAGACAATAACATCATCTGTGAACAGAGACAGTTTTATATCTTCCATCCCAATCTGTATACCTTTTATTTCTTCTTGTCTTACTGCAATTGCTAGACCTTCCAGTAGAATGTTTAATATTTCTTCCTTTCTGTACATATGAAAACCTAATGTTTTCTCAAAGATGAGATGAATAGATAAAACATTTTTAAAGAAATCTGGGTTGTCTTTTTAAATAAAAATAAAACCATCAGTTTTGTAATGACTTATTAAATTTACTCCATTCATTCCAAAAACAATTATGTCCTTCCACTCTACTTACCAGACATTGTTTTAGGCACTAGAGATATATCAGTGAATAAGACAGAAAAGGTCTGTGACACAAGAAGCCTGCATTCTCTGTGAAGACTTATAGTTAATGATGTTTATTGAAAAGGTACACTATATTTCTTTGTTTAAAAAGCTTGTCCCTATATTAGTGATCTTATATCACAACTTACTCAGGAATTTGGGATAGAGATACAGAAGTTCTTTATTGGGTACTGATTAAGCAGGGGAGAAAGTGTTTATTGGATAAGGATAAAGAATTTTGTTCTGAACTCATGTCTGTGGCTGTATGTGGTTAGAGGAGCCCTAGTTTGAGTGTGGAGCCAAGTTGGTGAGGCTCAAATTTTATTGTTGTTATTACCAAAGTCTGTTGGAGGTGAGAGCCAAACACATGTTGGACGGGAAAAGTCCTACTTTTAGCTAGCAAATAATCTCAAATTCCAGGTGCCATAGATTATTGATTCCTTTGCCAAGGGTTCTTAATCCTTTTTGGGTAATGGAACCCTTTGATAATCTGATGAGGCTGCATTCATTCTCCCCACAAAAGTGTACCTGTATATAATTTTGGGAGTTAATAGATCCCAGTGAAATCCATTCATGGACCCCTTAGGGGTTGGTTAATCCAAAGTTAAGAACCTCTCACTATAATCAGAATCACAGTGAGAATTGAATGAAGAAAAGTAAAGAATGTGTCAGTGCTTAAGGATTTTTAGTAAATATAAGAGAATTTCTCAATGCGTACTTTTTTTTATAAACTAACATCTAATTTTTATAAAAACAACTTTGGGCTTTTGAATATGCCCTCATTATTAAAATTAATGATGTTTCACTAGTAAAAGCGTTTAGATTTTCATAATTAGGAGGATAGAAAATAAGACCCATGGAATGAAGTTACAATGTTGTAGGGGGAAAATTGCTTAAAAAATGGGTTGAGTTTGTTGTTTTATTTTTAAAATTCAACTTTTCTTGTTAGGTGAGAACTAGAACAGTTGCTGAATGTGTAGCATTCTACTATATGTGGAAGAAGTCTGAACGTTATGATTACTTTGCTCAACAGACAAGATTTGGAAAGAAACGATATTACCATCACCCCGGAGTTACGTAAGTACCATGGCCTTGACTTCAGTAACTTGTGTTTTTAATCATGATATGCAGTCATAAAATTTTGGGTGTATATTTTTCAGGGACTATATGGATCGTTTGGTAGATGAAACAGAAGCTTTGGGTGGGACGGTAAATTCTTCAGCCTTAAATTCTAACCGGCCTGAGCCTATTCCTGATCAACAGCTGAATATTCTCAACTCTTTCACTGCCAGTGACTTGACAGGTAAAATGAAGATCCCTTTGGGTTCTTTAGTGTAGTTTGTTGGAAAATTGTGTCCTCTTTGCTTCATATTACAGGACCACTTACTTAAACCATTTTCTATTTCTTTTTAGCTTTGACCAACAGTGTAGCAACTGTCTGCAACCCCACGGATGTGAATTGTTTGGATGATAGCTTTCCTCCACTGGGCAACACACCCCGTGGACAAGTAAATCATGTGCCTGTTGTAACAGAAGAGTTACTCACCCTGCCCAGCAATGGGGAAAGTGATTGTTTTAATTTATTTGAGACTGGATTTTATCACTCGGAACTAAATCCTATGAACATGTGCAGTGAAGAGTCAGAACGACCAGCAAAAAGATTGAAAATGGGCATTGCCGTTCCTGAATCATTTATGAATGAGGTTTCTGTAAATAATCTGGGTGTGGACTTTGAAAATCACACACATCACATCACCAGTGCCAAAATGGCTGTTTCTGTGGCTGACTTTGGCAGTCTGTCTGCCAACGAGACCAATGGTTTCATCAGTGCCCACGCTCTGCATCAGCACACCGCCCTTCACTCTGAGTGACACAGGGAAGGAGCCCAGAAACAGTGTGTGTTCAGTACCAGTAAACTTGAGGGGAGCTATCAGGTTTGCATAGTCTTTCACTGGAAGTTTGAACCTTTTTCACTATGACATCAGTGATGTCAGTATGTATAGAACTATATCTTGATTTATCAAGAGTATTTTCATTTTTCAATCCATAAATGTGGAAATGAACTATGATCAGCAGAGTTGGGAACTAAGATTGAACTCTGTGGTGCAGCTTTAAGCTCTGCTTCTCTCTTCCTCATCCCCCAATACCTCTTCCCCACTCCCTTCTTTTTCTATTCTTTTCTGTTCCCCACTGCCCTCACTCCCAATTTTAAAACCTGTAGACAGAGGCCACCAGCTCAAAACCAGCACAGATGTTCTGAACTGAATGGTGTGGCTTCTTTTCATGTAAATTCCTTTTGCCGTAACGGATGCAGTGGAATAACAATGTTTACAGGTACCGATCCCGATCCCTGCTCAATGTAGCATTTTTTTGGTTTTATTTTCTTAATTAATAAAAGCAGGGGTAGGTTTCTTTAAACTGCACAAACATGCAAGGATTTTTTTAAAATGGAAACTTCTCTCATGTTATTCAACTAGAGCACTTCAGTTTACAAAACAGCAAGTCCATCTTTATGGAAGCCAGCACGAGGAACTGTGTGCAAATATGAAGACACTTGCTTGGATCCTGCTTCAAAATTCTAGACCAGGGCTACCTTACACAGAATTGGCCATTTTACTGCCAGGAGATTTCTGTGTAACTTCATTTATTGGCTAAAAATTTGGTATTTGAAGATGTGGTATTCAGATGGGGTTTTGTCCACCATTGTCAAGATTGTAATCTTAAAAATCATATACTGGTCATTGATAATTTAGTTTATCCTGAGGCAGTTGACTTGCAAAGGCACAGTCTACAAAGCCTAGGATGTTGCCACTCAATGGTTTACATTTTGGGACACCTCTTAAGTTGTTTGTAGCACTGCAGTTCAAAGTGTTAATATTTAGAGGGACTTCTAGATTTTATACATAATGCAGTAGAACCTTGAAGTATATTTAAGCTTTTTTGTTTAGCTTGAACACCTAGCAAGAAAAATGTGAGTTCCTATCTGAAATAGAATGGTACGTTACCACTTTAAGTTTTAAAAAGTAATAAACATTCAGATGTATCTCAGTTTTATTTTTATTCTAAACATCGTGAATGGGAAGCCATTGTCATAAACTTTGGCCATTTTTGCTCTATAGACATGCCTCTTTAAGTTATAAGGTGAATCAATATGTAATACAGTATTAGGATGTAATAAGCTTTGCTTTTATAGTACAGTTAAAATACAAAATTCCTTTTTTTTGACACCATCTTAATTAAAATTTTTGATTTTTACTAGTTGTATTGCTTTGCAAAAAACTTAAATGTTTGGCTACATTGCTAATATTTGTAAGTGTAAGTTGCTTCAAGGTTGTGCTGATGAGTAGATAGGACATAGTGATTAGTGATCGAAAGGGAGGGTATTTATTATACAAACTGTGAACTGCAATGACATCCTTAGTTTTGGATGATGTGTACTCTTGTTTTTCTTTGCAGCATTTTAATGAAGATTGCTTTGAAGTGTTTACGCAGTAGCAGATTTACTATAAAATTTAGTTTAGCACAGTGGACAAAAGTAGTTAATAACTTAAAATCAGTCTCTAATTTATACATCTGAAGTCTAGCATTCCTATATGCACACAGTAAATAATGGGTAGCCTGGGCTCTGTTGCTTTCTGATATTTTTATCCAAGGTTGTCAGCTTCTTTTGCTGTGTTGGTTGTGCTAAACTTTGAACCTTATTTCTTTTATTAAAAATCAGTATACTTTCTATAATTTAGTAAGATACTGGCCATGATGTTCCATTGTTATAACTTTAATTTTCACTCTGGGTTTACAGTGGCTGGTCTGTATAAATAATTTACAAAGATGACTGAATGCTAATACCAGTTGCACTTAAATGAACATGCCCATTCTCAATAGCTGATGCAGTAATATATTCAGTTTATCTATGCATTGCTGGGATCTTGATATAAGATGGAAACAGTGTTTCTTATCTAAAGTTTTGATTATCAGCAAGTTGAATGGACACTTTAGTTATTTAAATAAAGATTTTTGACCAAAATCCAGAAAATGGTATGAGAGAAAAATAAATTCCAGCTAGTTTAATAGATTTTTAAATGCCAATCTGATTTTAGCCTCTTAGAGAGTGCTAACTAGCTGGTAACGTTTACTTTTAATTCCTTGTTAAAATGAGGCAATAATTTGCAAGATTTTTGTATATAAATGTAAATTCTTCATATCTTTTTAGATCTAATTCAATATTTTCTGACTACTTCTGCCATGTATAATACCATTTTTGTGCATGCTTGATGTGACATTCATAAATTGTACCACTATGACTTTATCCATGTAAAATAGCTATTTATTGAATTTTCTTTTAAAAGCTGGATTTACTGTTTTTTCTCTCCGTTTAAACATCTTAACAGAATTTGTTACTGTTTATTAAAAGAATTGCGTTTGAAAGCATGAAAATAACTGATTTATAATCATATGAAGAAATAATAATGCCTTTATTATCAAGTGTTAAGCACAATTCTTATAACAAACTGTGATAAATTCTTTGTTTTTTTTCCTTTGCCGCATTATTTTTGTATGAACAAACCAAAAATTCATGGTGAGCAGTTGCAGTGTTGGCTGATATATCTTTAATGTACAGGGAATTTGACGAGGACAGTGGATTCATTTAGAAGTGTAACTGGTGCTGTGATTATAGCAATACTTTACTTTTGTTAGTTGTACTTCATCTTTTTTACGCTAGCTTTTTAAATGTTTAGTTTTCCTCTTGTCATGGTCAACTGCTGAATTTACTTGAAGGATGTAGAATACTGTTTAAATAATACTAAAATCTGTACAATTAGGTCAAAGAATTGTGCAATTGTTTCCTTTTTAATTTTTAAAATCGAGGGTCATAAATATTTGAGAATGCCAGATCTGATAGAGCATAGTGATACTATTTAATTTAACCAAAGTCTCTAGTGAGTATTTCAACTTTGAATGTAAACTAACAAATAAACCTGACCACCAAGGAGATTGTTTGCCCAGAGTTTCAAAGCACATTGTCTACAAATGGGAATTGAAATAATTTATAAAAATATTGACATTACTATGTTTTTTAAAAAGTTCCTAATTTTTTCACTAAAAGGAGGAAACTATTAGTTTTATTGTTAAATATGGTAGATATTATTCCTCTTAGATGACCAGTGATTCCAATTGTCCCAGTTTGAAATAAGTACCCTGTGAGTATGAGATAAATTAGTGACAATCAGAACAAGTTTTAGTATCAGATGTTCAAGAGGAAGTTGCTATTGTTGCATTGATTTTAATATTTGTACATAAACACTGATTTTTTTGAGCATTATTTTGTATTTGTTGTACTTTAATACCTGGTGTACAGTTCCAGAAATAAAAATCTGGAAATCTTTTTTTTTCTTGGTTTGTGTGAGTATTTGCCAAAAATAGATTTTTTTATTTAATGAATCTTAAGCTATACCAAATAGCTAATATTACACCCCTGTTAAATTGGTTTTACATGCAGTAAATAAGACATATGATACATAAGTATTAAAGGTGGTAGGTAAGTTTTCTTTAAATCCTTTATAGTAGTTTTCCATCTATAATAAAATTCTAACCATCTTAAAGTAAGGATTACTTTAAGTTTAATTAAAGTAATTACTTTCAGTTAAAGTAATTACTTACTTTCAGTTTAATTTAGGAAGCATTTGTTGAATGTTATGTTTCAAACACTGTTCTAAGCAACTGGGTCTTTTAGGAAAACGTGATACCTGAAATTTGATCAAGTATTATTTGACAGACTATGGTCAACTAGTCTTCCTTGTCTACACTATTCAACGTTTCATTGAACCTGCCTTGTCTTATCTTTCCTAAACCTTCATTTCAAGCTAAAGATCTTGCCTTAGCCTAATTTTATAAGTTTGTCCCTATATATCATTTTCTGTGACCAGAACTTTATCTGGCTTCATTCTTAAAATGCAGTAATCAGGCTGCACATAATATCCAAATTTTGTACTAGGCCAACAAGGGAATAGAATGAAAGCAAAAACTTTCACTCCTCTGCTTTTGGTTACTTGTCTAAAACCATATTCCTTCATTCTCAGACACCAAAGGGCCTCAGTGTGGAGGGCTTGTGTGGTGGGCACATGCACAGAAGCACCTCCAGAGCGGGGACAAGTGCAGTATTTGAATACAGCCAAGGAGGCAGCCAAGTGCCCCATACACAGTACTTCAGGCTTTGAGGGAGGGAGAAGCCTTGTGGAAGCACAATAATCTCTAGTGACTTCTAGGCTACTGGAAGTCATTTTGACCATAATTTCCATCAATAGTGTGCTTTTTGAGCCTGCTGGTGATAAGTGCTACAGAGAAAAATAGGGAAGTGGAATGGAGAGTACTAGGGTGAGAGCCATGATTGCAACTTCAATAGGATGATGAGGCAAGGCTCCTCTCTGAGAAGGTGACAGGAAAGGGGAGAACAAGCTATGTGGCCATCTCAGGGAAGATCTTTGCAGGCAGAAGAAACAAGTGCAGAAGCCCTGAGGTAGGAACGTGCCTGGCAGGTTCAGGGAGTGGTCAGGGGGTAGGTGTGGCTGGGATGGAATGAGTAAGGTGAGAGCCAGGAGAGCAGATCTGAGGTAATGAGCAGCCAGATCATGTATGTGAAGGACTTCATTTACTCCAGGACAGGAGGAGGATTTTAAGCAGGGGCATGTCAAGATCTGACTTTAACTTTAAAAGAATCACTCTTGGTGATGTATTCTGTAAGCAGGGCAGGTATGGAAAGAGGAAAGACAATTAGGAGACTATTGAAATTGCAATAAACTAGAGGAGTAGAGCTGGTGGCACAGCAGTGAAGGTGGTCAGAATCTGGTTGTACAGGTTCCACGAAGATTTCAGAGGCCCAATAAATAACACCCTCCTTCCTATTCAAGTTTAGAACTGAGAATTGGAGCAAGAGTCCGGTGGATGGAGATCAAAGTAACTATTGCTAATAAAATTCTGGGGAAGATGTCTTCAGAGCTCTGGCCAGGTTGGCTTGCTAATACTCCACCTCTGAAGTAGACTCATTCTGGCACTGGCTGGGCTGGCTACCAGCTGCTTCCTGCACAAGGCAGAGAACTGGCCAGAACATATTCTCTCTGCTGGCAGGCAGAGTCTACAGAGTAGGAACTAGAAGGGTGTGGGCCATTGGTGCCTAGTTCTCCAAACATAGCCTCAGAAAGTCACTTCCTCTACTGGGGGGAGAGAGAAGCTACAAGCATTATAAATGGGAGCCCTCCACATAAAACCTGAGACATGGGGAAATAGGTATTCCTCCCACTGACACTATCTTTTAACTATATTCCCACGTAAAAACAATCTCTTGCTCTTTTTTTAAACCTTTTTTGGTGTGGAAATGTTCAAAGAGTAAATAGTAGAAGGACCTCACATCTTCAACATAATAGATATTTTTTTTACTTGATTCTGTAAAAATAAAGTTTTTACATGTTTGTAGACATCAACAGTACTATAAAAATTACTAGTGCTTGGCTAAAATTTTATAAACCACCACAGAGCTGTACAAAATAAACAAAAGAAAAATTGAAATTGGGAGTTCAAGTAGTAGGTTTTAATTTAATAAGCTATTGTGTATTTAGATGAAGCCCAATTAAAATTTGAATTACATTACAAATTTGAAATTGTAATGGAGCAAATAGCTTTTATCATGAAATTGGAACATAAATATCAACAAAAACAAAATTCCTTCTCCAATTAGGTCTCAAAATATTTGTTCTATAGGTGGAACTCAGAGAACTGATTAACAAAAAACATTTAGATAACTGAGTAGAAAACCTAATTTCTAATTCAGAGTTAGCTGACTATTGTGTAGTAGTTTGAAAAAAGCTCTTCTCCTTGGTTGATGTCCCTAAGTGCGACCAGAACGACACATCGAAGCGGGCTGAAAACAAAAAGAAAAATATACAAAAGGTAAGAATATTGACAGATAAAAGCCCATATTTTTAATATAATCAGCATGGATGGGTTTTATAGATGTAACTTTCTCTCTACTCAGGTTCCCTACATTTTAGTTTATACATTTGATTTCTGTGAGGAAATAGTTCTTATCCCTGATGCAAGTACCCTAGAGTAGGGGTCCTCAAACTTTTTAAACAGGGGGCCAGTTCACTGTCCCTCAGACTGTTGGAGAGTGCGCACTGTGGGCCCAAGACAATTTGGCTGTTGAGGATAGGCAGCAGCAGCAAAAACACCCGGAGGTCCGGATAAATGTGCTGGATGGCCCGCATGTGGCCCATGGGCCGTAGTTTGAGGACACCTACTCTAGAGTATGTCTACATCATTAAAAAGACCACAAATCAATAGGTTTATACAATTGACTATGTCTTCGGAAAACTCTTTCTATGTTTAGGCCCCCAAAACTGATATCATGAAAAGCATTTTAAAATGACATTATAATTTAACATTCTTTTTTTAGTTTTTATTTTTATTTTTTTTGAGACAGAGTCTCGCTTTGTTGCCCAGGCTAGAGTGAGTGCCATGGCAACAGCCTAGCTCACAGCAACCTCAAACTCCTGGGCTCAAGCAATCCTCCTGCCTCAGCCTCTGGAGTAGCTGGGACTACAGGCATGCGCCACCATGCCCGGCTAATTTTTTCTCTATATATATTAGTTGGCCAATTAATTTCTTTCTATTTATGGTAGAGACGGGGTCTTGCTCTTGCTCAAGCTGGTTTCGAACTCCTGACCTCGAGCAATCCGCCCGCCTCGGCCTCCCAGAGTGCTAGGATTACAGGCGTGAGCCACCGCGCCCGGCCAAATTTAACATTCTTTTATTAATTTGTATCTTGTATTCTAAAAAATGAAAACATTACTTGAAATTAGTTGGAATTAAGAAAATACTTTTTTTTGGACACAATTAAGACACTATTATATGTACACCTTTGAAGTTCTAATGACATCATATCCCAGAGTGTATAGCTAAAAAAACCTAATTGTTCTAACACACACTTGTAGAGACACAAAAGTTACCAAGTTTTAAGTATAGTGAATAGTCCAAGTTTTAAAAATCATTCATCTTAAAAGGATAATTTAATAAGTCCTATATAAATAAGGTATGCTAGCAACTCAGTGAAATGATGTAAAGATTTATATTCCTATAGCATTGTTAACAAAGAACTCAGTCTCCAGAATTACTTATATTAAAAATTGTTATTTGAGTATTCTCAGTAGACTTTCCATTTAATAAGCAGAAAATAAATATTGCATTCAAATATGTGTCTTCTGGATATAGTCCTTTTTTTCACTATCAGGTTTCAGAACCAAATAGTGAAATGGGCAAAAGAAATCATAGTGTAATTTGGTCTCTTCAATCGGGTGCTTTCTTGTGAGGCAGAGAACATGATACTTTAAATGATTAAAGTAAAAATGTGTTTGAAGATTTTGTGGGTAGGAAAAACAGCAGAATCATACGAAAAAAACTTTAAGGTCAATACTTGTAAAGTATTACATAGAATAACAATGGATAATAAGCAGAATAAGCTAAGTTAAAGGAAATTTTAAAATTTCAAATAAGCCTACATTAACACATTAAGGTGTAATGAACATAAAAAATCTAAGTTACTTATAATTTTTCACTAAAAATATCTTACCCCAAATTCTATATAGCTTTTTCTTAGAAAATATTTTTTTAAGTACCACGTAAGATAGAAATGCTCTTTTAGAAGACTAACCTTTGCTTGTCATAGCTGTAGGCAATGTTTGGAAGATACTGCTTCAGTTCTATAGGGAAAAATGCGGGCACATCAAATTCTTGATAACAGACATTAGCTGCTCTGTCTAGGAACAAGCACAAAATTTTTAGAAAAAGACCCATGATACAAAGTCATGGAAAACAGTATTGAATTATGACTCTTAACATAGGGTTTTCTAAACTATTGGAACATGCTTAATAATTACTACAATGTTCTAGGAACTGTTAGAATCTTTTTTTAAATGGATCATTGGGAATGAAACTTCGATTTTATATATTTATATATGTATAGTAAATAACAAATAATATGTAAAACAGAATATCTGAAAAGTAAATAAAATATTTACATATAACATAATAAACATGTTTATATTATACATAAACATATAATAAACTGTATGTTTTATTGTTTACCTTTTATATACCAGGAAATAGAGGCTCAGAAAGGTTAAAGGTTAAATAAGAGTCAGGCTTGGAGTTCAAATCTCCTTAACAACAAAGCTATGCTAAATGTAGCCAAATGATCAAACTTTTATCTATGGGAAATTCAAATCCTAAAGAAGGTAAGTGACTCACAGACTGAGTGAGGATACCAGTCCAGCAATTAATCTATAAGGCTATATTAAGGCACTGACAAAATAATCTCTAAATTAACTAAAACACTATTTAAAAAACACTAAAATAATAATGATCAAAAGGGCAGTTATCCATTGCCTATATTCACTGCAAAATCAGGACACAAAAGTAGTAACTTAAAGAATTCCAAATAATGTGTATCATTATTTCCCCAGATTCTCTCTCTGATATCATCCCTCCAAAAGTTATAGTTGCTTAAGGACTTTGAATAGCTGAGATGTTACATGCAATGGCATTTGGCACTCAGTCATATGGCAAAGGAGTAGAATTAACCATTGTTATATCTCATCTCACAGCTCCATGATGCTTACTTACCATTTGAACAATTGTTGACATACTGTCCTACAGCCAGGGGATTATGAATTTCTGATGTTAGCCATGTACTATCACTCATTTTTAAAGGGCCAAGTCGATCCCTCCCATCGCAAGATCTGAAACAGGTGAAAGCATTAGCTAAGGGATTATTCTTCTGTATCTTAAAACAGAATTCAAAAATACAAAATTTACCCTAGAATTAAACAAGTGCAATTTCTCTTAAAAACAAAAAACTTGTCTAATCAATAGGACAAGTGAGTTGTTACATAGAAGCTACCTAAATAGATTTTTATTTAAAGTACAAATGCTATTGGTCATCATTGTTGTAAGTGTGGTTCTGTCTCCTATATTTAAATTTGAATGTGGGCATCACTTACCTGTACACAACTTTTGATATTCCTTTGTCATTTCCATCAATGAGTACCCCATCCAGGCATCTAAAAATAAATGGATTTCCAATGGACTGGAAAAAGATTGGCTCATACTTCTGATATACTGTACCTATTATACAACAAGATAAGACATATTATAGCAACATGAAAAAATCAGAAACACTATGGTAAGAACCTTTCTCTGAAACATAATCACATTCTCCTTGGTTACTTTACCCCTTTAAAGAATGAATGTCCAGGGCCGGGCGCGGTGGCTCACGCCTGTAATCCTAGCTCTCTGGGAGGCCGAGGCGGGCGGATTGCTCGAGGTCGGGAGTTCAAAACCAGCCTGAGCAAGAGCGAGACCCCGTCTCTACTATAAATAGAAAGAAACTAATTGGCCAACTAATATATATAGAAAAAATTAGCCGGGCATGGTGGCGCATGCCTGTAGTCCCAGCTACTTGGGAGGCTGAGACAGAAGGATCGCTTGAGCCCAGGAGTCTGAGGTTGCTGTGAGCTAGGCTGACGCCACGGCACTCACTCTAGCCTAGGCAACAAAGTGAGACTCTGTCTCAAAAAAAAAAAAAAAAAAAAAAAAAAAGAATGAATGTCCAGTAGTAGAGCATAGAACCAACTTGTCCACATAGCAGAATAAAATATAACTACCTTGGTTAATGATAATATGAACATCACATTTTAGGTTCCATTTTACAAAGTCATATATATTTTTTTTTAAGTAGAGTGTGATTTGACATCTAAAGAATCTTTTTAAAATGTATTTTGCTAATAATTTAATAATGTAGACATATATGGGCACAGATGAGTCTGACATTCAGGTTGCTTCTCTTTTTTCTGGCAAAGGAGGGAAGGAGAAAATTAATATTTATCAGGTGCTTCCTATGTGCCAGACATGTTAATCTATTAAATTTATTTTAGTATTAATTTGTTCGGTTGACTTGTTCTATTTAATTTTTATAGAGTTAGGTAAGTTGTACAGGAGGAAACTCAGACTTTCTTGCTTAGGGATGTAAAATTAGAAAATAGCAGAATGATTTTTAAAAAACATGGTCTGACTCAAATATTCACATCCACACTTTCTACTATACCAAATAACATAAGTTTAGCAAATAACATTCTATTGAGCATTCTGTCAATGATCTTTTTTTGCAAAGAAGTTGCCTTAGTAGTGTAGAAATGGAAGGAAAATCTTTATGCAGCAATTTATGGATTTAAACTCTTATCTTTTATATTTTGACCCATACCATTTTTATCTTTAGTCATCAACTAAGCCAAAGTGGCTTATTCTCTAGTGCTTTCTAAGTAATTTGTACAAGTGGACTATACTATGTTCTAAACATTGCCTAGAAAGATTTCCTTAAAAGAAAAGTGCATTTATTCCAACAAATACTCCGGCATACTTTCTAACACATAATTTACAAACAAGTTCATTCCCAAATTAGAACTTCAAAAATCTATGGAAACCTGAGTTTCCAATTTAACCTTTAAGGATTACAGGGTTAGGCATTTTGTTGAGCTTATATTAATTATTAATTAATTATGCAAGAAACTTGGCAAAGTACTAATCGTGCTGTTACCAGGATACATAGATACAACCGCGCCTTTTGGTACCAATCCTTTAGTAACGAAGACACCTTTTCCAGCAGAAATCAAAGAGCTAGTAGCTCGAGAAACACTGAAACCCAATGTCTTATAAAGAATTTCTTCTGGTTTTAAGATATTTTGCTGTTGATGTCTGTTTTCAAGTAGTTTCACCCTTTGATGTTCAAGTGCCACAAGGTCTTGGTATTTTGATTTAACAGGTTCTGGAAGCATAGTCAAGATTTCTGATTGTTTATCAAAATCATTTAAAAATAGAGCCTGGAAAACTTTCAGTAATGTTCCTAAGACATCTTCATCTGAGATAACTTTGTCTTTAGATTCCTCTGGAACATATCGGAGGGTCCTGAAAATGGGGAAAAGTTTCTATTCACTACCTTTCAACTGATAAGAGCCACACTCTCTTCATGCTTTCTGAGTTACTGGTCTTAATGAACGATAAGATTATTCTGATGTGTTTGAAAAACATAAAGCTCAAGAAGTTCAGAAAAGAATTGTTTGGGGTTGCTCTAGTTACCTAACTCCTAACACTACCTACATGAGTAACCAGTATTTATGAAAGGCCCATTCTGTACCAAATGCTTCTGGGTCCTTTCATTATCCCATTTTTGCAGACAAGGAAACAGGCTTGGAGGTGTTAGGGAACTTGCCCAAGGTCCAAAAGCCAGCAAGTGGGATAGCCAGAAGCAGAACTGTAGCTCAGCTCTCTTCCCCACTACACCCAACAACCACTTTTTTTTGAGTGTTATCACATAATGAGAACCCTCACATTCAACGGCTTTCTTTACAGGCATGTAGTTTCAAAGACAAATTTAACATACACACTGTGTCACATTCACTCCACGAGTACCACCTTCTTTAATGACTGCATCGCTTATTTCCACAACTTTAGTACACAATTTCCAATTGTACTAATTGTATTATTTTTACTCTTGAACCAAAGGGGAGCAATTTCCACCTCACAATTCTATAGTAACGATGCACCAGCATTCATGTCTCCCTCGTATGAAACTTCGGGAAATCTCTTTGGCTTCCCAATTTTTCGTTAACTACCCTTACAGGAGGCCTAGTCTGCCTATGTGGTGAGCACTGTGTTGACTCCTTGCAGATCACTAGCACACCCTTAATAATGCCGGCAGCGGCACTGTCCAGGGCGCTACTCAGCTAGCGTACTCAAAACCCGACGTGCTTTTAGTCGCTTTTTGCACGTTTTATGCTTTAGCTACTCCAAGGTATTCTCACAGCCGAGCTGGGCTGCTTTCACCACATAATTATTTGTATGGAGCTGTGAAAATAAACCTTGATTTGGCTTTTCTGAGGAAGTTCAAGTTCCTAACTATGCCTCAGCGGAGAAAATGCCACACATTCTCACGAGGTAAGAGGAGTAGCCTTTTTTTTTTTAAGTTTTTATTTTTGGCCCAGATATAAGAGCCCTAGCGAGCGCGGACCCCTAAGTGGAACAAGCGCCACGACCCGCATGCAACCCTAACCTTGCGGGCCTAGCAGCGCGGAGGACACTGGGAGAGGCCGCAGGCCCCGCCCCCCTAAGGTCCGCGCCCGCTTCAGGGACTCGGCCGGCCGCCGCCAGACCGGCTTCTGGCACAGCCCGCCTCTGGCCCCGCCCCACCGCGGCCCCACCCGCCACCAGCCTGCCCGCCTCAAACCCGGACGCGGCCTCAGACCCCGCCCACCTCGGCCCGCCCACCCAAGACCCCGCCCACCCCGGGCCCGCGGCCGCCTCAGGGAATCCCCGCGCGCAGGTGGGTCTGCGGCTCCGCTGCAGCGGTGGCGTCTGGAAGTACCCAGAAGGTACCCTTGGTGCGGCCGCCCCGCCTTCTCACCTCGGGTTGTGGCTTAGGTTCAGCGCGATCCAGGGGACGAAGCGGTACTTGTAACGGCGCCATCGCTGCCACAGACCCAGCAGCAGGCGGCGCGGCATGGCTGCCTGGCGGGCCGTGACAAGCTGGGCGCGGGAGAGGCGGGTCGCGGTCTCGGGCCCGCCCCGGCCGGGGAGGAGCGGGGCCGCGCTGTCCCGCCCCCCTCGGTTTCCGCCCTTAGAGTGCCTGGCACCGCCTGGCCCCTGTTGCTCGGGCTCCGGCCCTTCCCCTTTTTGACCCCAGCCCGCTGAGCCATAGGCGAACAGAGCTGGAAGGAGGCCCCGTTTCCCCTTGTTCCTTCTAGTGTGCTTTGATGTTTCGCGCGCGCACACTCACGCCAGCCTTGGCTGTGCGCAGAGGGTCGCAGGGCTTCAGAGGGCGTCATGCCCTCGAGGAACGCAGCCTAGGAGTTGACCCCTGAGTTTCTTTCTCGAGCCCTGCCCGGCCTCCCCCTTGTGCCGGCTGCGCTCTGTGTTCCATCCTCCGTGCCTGCTCTCCTCCTGGACGTTCTCCTCTCTTTTGCCTCTCAGCAGCCTCACTCTTTCGGAACAAGAGTTTCAGTCCTACCCTTAGACATCAGGCCCTTCTGCCAGACTGAACCCATGTTCCAAAAAGTTACCAATTTGGGACTTTTGCGAATGTATATACTTAATATTTTTAAAAAGGGCTAGCAAGGTGGCTCACGCCTGTAATCCCAGCATTTTGGGAAACCGAGGTCGGAGGATCGCTTGAGCCCAGGAGTTTGAGGTTACAATGAGCTATGATCAGACCACTGCACTGCGGCCTTGGCAACATAGCGAAATGCCCTGTTTTCACTCCAGTTTTTCTCTTCATTCTCCCAAACACTGAAAGGCAAGACTACATGGGCAGAATGTGTTTCTAAAAACAGTTTTATTGAGGTACAGTTAGCATATAATAAACTGCATAATTTTTAAGTGAACAATTTGATAAGTTTTTGACGCACATACATACTTGTGAAACTGTCACAATCAAGATAGTGAACATATCTATCAACCACAAAAGTTTTCTTATGACCTTCTGTAATCCCTCCATCCAGCCCCTGCCGCCCATCCCCAAGCAACCATTGATGTGTTTTCTGTCACTATAGTTTGGTCATGATGGTTTTTTTTGTTTTTGTTTTTGTTTTTTTTGAGACAGAGTCTCACTTTGTTGCCAGGCTAGAGTGAGTGCCGTGGCATCAGCGTAGCTCACAGCAACCTCAAACTCCTGGGCTCAAGTGATCCTCCTGCCTCAGCCTCCCGAGTAGCTGGGACTACAGGCATGCACCACCATGCCCGGCTAATTTTTTTCTATGTATAGTAGTTGGCCAATTAATTTCTTTTTTATTTATAGTAGAGACGAGGTCTTGCTCTTGCTCAGGCTGGTTTTGAACTCCTGACCTTGAACAATCCGCCTGCCTCAGCCTCCCAGAGTGCTAGGATTACAGGCGTGAGCCACCACGCCCAGCTGGTCATGATGTTTTGAATATTATCTTTTTAATATATTTTTGGATTTAATTTGGTAAAGTTTTGTTTAGAAGTTTTGCATCTTGTTCATGAGAACTATTGTTCTGTAGTTTTCTTGGAACATCTTTACCTGGTTTTGGTATCTAGGTTAATGCTGGCCTCATAAAATGAGGTGGGAAGTAGTCCCTCTATAGGTAAAATTTGAAAGGATTTTCACAACTGCCCTTCCCCAAAACACATGCACAGACACACACAGAGACACATAAACACACACACACTACAGGTTTGGGCAGAGCTCAGTTTTCTTGGGGCAAACTACAAGAATACTGTAACCATCTTCAAATCACCAAGTGTTTATTAGGAGATAAATGTGTTAGTGTCATTTCCTCAGGCTGGAAAGTTGGCTTCCTATTCTTTGCCTGAGAGTGAAAATGAATCCTAACCTAAAGTTGAAATTGAACAACTCAGATCTAGTGAAAATTCTGGCTAATGCCAGTGGCTTCAAGACTAGTTTGCTCTATTCCAAAAGAAATAACAGGAAAGAAAGAGTATCTACAATGTCTCTCTTTATTTCACTCTAATATCATATAGTATGTTTGCAAACTCCAGAGATCTTAACCTCAGACCCTGTGTTTGGTAATTGGCATAATCCAGATTTACCTTACTTGCTAAATGGAGTCAATTTGGTTCCAGAATGTGTTAATAAATGGCATACAAAGAAAGTGCTTTTATAGTCTCCAGATATACAAGGAACCAAAAAGAACTAGTTGAATCCTTACCTATGGAAATGTATTTATCCGAAAAAACAAAAGCAGTTTTTGTATGTTTTTCCAGTGCTTTTATATTTATGGTATTAAAGTTAGGTTTTGGTTAGCTAAGTAATTCATGAAAACAACATTCTTCTTATAACAAATATTAATAGAAACGTGGTAGTTCAGGCTAAGTCTCCTTTAACCAAACCCTTTACCCTGTATATATGTCTACTAATCTTGGTCCTGGCTGCCTCTTCTCAGAAGTTATCAGACTGATGTGTTTTCTGCCAGTCTTATTTCTATGTATTTACATACCTGGTGAATGTTCTTATAGAAAATGCATATTTTGTGTGAACGTTTTAAAAATACTATAAATATCCAAAACTTCTTTCATTTACTCAAAAATATATCTTCGAGATCTACCCATATTAGTTTGTATAAATCCACTTCATTCTTCCATTTTTATAGTTTCACCTTCAAGTTTAATATTTACTGTAATTTTCTGGTAGATATACTTTATGGTGTTTTAAGAAGTTCTCTTCTGTTTTTGACTTTCCAAGAATTTTTACTTGTCTTAAATTTTAACTGAATGATGAATATCAAATGCTTTTCTCTGCTATTTATTGAGATAACCATATAGTTTGTCTCTGTTCCGTTAATATAGTGAATTATAATGACACATTGTGAAATTCTTTTAAAGATGCAGGTCTATTCAAAAATTTCTGTTTAATCTTATGTCTAGTTTGGTAAATTATATTTTTCATGGAATTTGTTCTTTTGTTTAAGTTGTCAAATTTCTTGGTTTAAAGCTGTTAATAAATATTGTCTTACTATTCTTTTAATGGCTGTGTGATCTGTAGTAATGATCCACTTTCGTTCTTGATTTTGTTTTCTTTTTTCTTCATCAGTGTCATTGCGGGATTTGTCAATCTTCAAAGAAACAGCTCTTTTGACTATTAATTTTCTCTGTTTATTTCCTATTTTGTTGATTTCTGTTCTTTACTATTTTATATTTTCTACTTACTATGGGTTTATTTTGCTAGTTTCTTAAAGTAGATTATTAGGTCACTGATTTTAGTCTTTTCTTCTTTTCTAACAGAAGCATCTAAAGTTATAAATTTCCTTCCAAGCATTACTTTAGCCAAATCTATAGAATTTTGATATGTTGTATTTTCATTATCTTTCAGTATAAAACATTTTAAGGTTTTCTTTGTGATTTCTTTTTTTATCCATAGATTATTTAGAAGTGTGTTTTTAATTTCCAAATATTTGGGATTTCTAGATATAGTATAATTGGTTTTTATTTTTTAAAATTTTTTATTTTTTTGAGACAGTGTCTCACTTTGTTGCCCAGGCTAGAGTGAATGCGGTGGTATCAGCCTAACTCACAGCAACCTCAAACTCCTGGGCTCAAGCGATCCTCCTGCCTCAGCCTCCCGAGTAGCTGGGACTACAGGCATGTACCACCATGCCCGGGTAATTTTTTCTCTATATATATTAGTTGGCCAATTAATTTCTTTCTATTTATAGTAGTGATGGGGTCTCGCTCTTGCTCTGGCCGATTTCAAACTCCTGACCTCGAGCAATCCACCCACCTCTGCCTCCCAGAGTGCTATAATTGGTTTTTAATTTAATTCTGTTGTGGTCAGAAAACATGTATTATTTCAATTCTTTTAAATGTATTGACTTATTTTATGTCCCAGCATATGCTCTGTCTTGGTGAACATACCATATTCTGTGATTGTTGGGTTTAGTGTTCTATAAATATTAATTAGGTCATGGTAGTTGATAGTGTCTTTAGATCATCTATGTCTTTAATGATTTACATAAAATTTTAAATACAAATGAATGAGGCACAACAGATTGGCAGACAATTTTGTAATATACCATATAATCAGCAAGCATAAGGTTAGCATTGGTAGGTGTGGAGATGTGCTACTGTCCAAAACTATCCTCTTCTTCTGACTCCCTTTTTCTACTGTTGTTTCCAGTTTCCCCAAATATTCTGCACAATTGAGGCTAAGAATGTGTGTGCTGTATTTTTCTTTTGAAAGCCCATTTATGCTATAAATCACAAAATATCATATAGGAAAAATCTTTAACATCAATGTCCTAAAAATCTACAAATAGGGCATGTTGATTGTAACTTCTAGAGTTCAAAATGAGATGTAACTCAATCTTTCAATAATTTATTGAGCTTCTACTATGTCCCAGGCTCTAAGTAAGATAAATACTTAGACAGATACTAAGTAAACACATAAATAATATCAGACAGTGATTAATGCCCTGAAGAAAATGAGGCATGGCACTGAGAAGAGAGTGGGTTGGATATTGTATGGAGCCCCTCCAGAACCACTGTCCACAACCCTGGGGGACTGACCTATTTGCACATCATCAGAGTCCATTGCTTTCTTGCTTTGATTAATAGGGTCTGTTGGCAGGATACTGCAGGGAAGGAGGAGAGGGAGGTGTGGGTCTCTGTGTACTGGCTGTATCCTGACCACAGGTTCTTTTCATATAGCCTTCTGGCTCTTTCTGGGTTTCTTTTAGGCCTAGGGGTGGCAACAGCACTCCATTAGCTCTAGCTTCCCAGTTTTGTACCATTTTCCATGGTTTCCCTTTACTCTGTCCATGACTTTATACAATTGTTATCAAATTATCCTAATTTGTGTGTGTCATCTGCTTCCTGCTGGAACCCCAGTGTCTTTGTATGGGTCACCTAGAGTGGGAATAGGGGAAGCAACTTTGGATAGGATGATGGCATGAATGACTGAGACTAAAATGACAAGAAGGCACCAAACTTGGGAAGATCCACCAGGAGAATCTCTAAATAGGAAGTGCAAAGGCACTAAGGTGGGGAGGAGCTTGACGTGTTCAAGCAAGGAAAAAAAGGTTGGTGTGGCTGAAACATGCTAAATTAGAGAAAGGGAAAGATGAAGTCAGGGAGAAAGGGAGGCGCCAAATCCCAGGGAGATGGAATTCTTGGTGTTAGGAAGCCATTGGAGGGTTTGAGCAGAGGAGTGATAAGAACATTTTGTAAGAACACTTTTAGTATTATGTGGAGAACAGGTGGGGAATCGCCACACCAGGAAGCTAAATAGGAGGCTAATACAGTAGTTCAGGCAGAGCTGGTGGGAGCTTAGACTAGGGTGGTAATGTGAAGATGGAGAGGGTGGATAGATGGGGATTATATTTTGGAGGAGGAACTGACAGGATTTGCTGATGGATTGGATGTGGGAGGGTGAAGTTTTGAAATGCCTATAAGCAATGTCTAGTAACTGGTTGAACGTTTACATCTGGAGCTCTGAAGCCATAGCTGGAGATAGCATTAGGATCTTCAGCCAGAGGAGTGGATAAGATCACCCAGGAAGAAAAAGGAGATGGCAAAGAACGTAGATTGACAGTGACCACAGATGTCACCAAATGCAGACCCACCTGAGATGACTTGGTCAAAAGCAGCTTTGTGGTGGGTGTGAGTGTGTCTGAGTGTGTTGAGGAGAAAATGTGAGGTGAGGAAGGGGAAATAAGCGTGCACATTTCTTTCAATAAATTTTTCTGAAAGGGAGACAGAGAAATGGAGTCAGAGGAAGAGAGGAATTTAATAAGACTAAAAATGCTACGGCATATTTCTACAATGACAAGAATGATCCAACAAAAAGAAAGAAATTTTGTGTGTGTGTGTGTGTGTGTGTGTATGTTAGGAGTCAAGGGGACAGAGGAAGTAAGAGGCAGAACTTTGATTTCACAATTCTTTGCTGGAAGAGAGAGAATATTTAGAGACAGTGGATATTCTGTAGGCTATTTGAATAGCTGCATCATCTAATGTGGGTAACATAACTGGCAAATGTTTATTCACTGAGAACTGTATGCCTCAGTGTAGCTTCAGAAGATTACAGTCTAGCTGAGACAACATATAATTCATAAAAACTACATATTAATTACCATGGATTTTAGTGTGAGTTACTGGAGATGGGGAGTGCTTCAGAGAAAAGTAAGTGGAAGTGGAAGGACAAGGATAGCAGAAGCCAGCATTTCTCAAAATGTGGTCGGGGGACCCTGGGAGTCCCTAGGATCTTTTCTGGGGTCTACAAGGTCAAAATTATTTTCTTAATAATAAAGACATTATTTGTCTTTACTCCCTTTCTTTTACAAGGGAATAGTGGGGAGTTTTCCAGCCGCTATGTGCTGTGTGATAAGACAACAGAACACAGAAGCAGATATGAGAATCCAGCAGTCTTTTATTAAAGCCAGAAATTAGATAGACTTGGAAAAATATAAAAAATACCACTCTCCTCACTTTTTAAAGGGGGAGACAGAGTTATATTTCATAAAGATATGCTATCCGATTTGACATGTAATCGGTTTTTCATTATTTCTAATGAATTAATAAATATGTAAACATTGATTAGTTTTAATATTGATACAGTAAATATCAATAGCTATAAGCCACATAAACAAAAGTTCTTTGGGGACTCTTGATCGTTTAAAAAAGTGTAATGGGGTCTGAAGACAAAAATGTTTGGGAAGCTGAGTGTTAGAACCATATTGTGATTCAAAATTTTGAGAAGGAAAGTATGTGACAAGGCATTTCATCAAATGTTGAAGTTAATACCAATTCTATGGATTACAGTAGTATGTTGCATATTGATGAAATTAGAACAAAGTAATTTCAAGTTTTTTTGTGTTGCAGAACCTAAAATATTGCATAAAAAATAGAAAAAATGGTCTCTGCTAATCTTTGTGTGAATTAGCAAAAGCCACCTTTCCTCCAGCCACTTTACTGCAATCTACTGCAAAAAAAAATTGTAACATATACAAATGTATTAGGACTCTAGTGTGCAAGATGCCCCTTATAGTGGTTTTGTACCTAGCTGATTGTGGCAGCCTTGAATGTCAGCTGGAAGGATTCTGTGGCAGTAGTTCTCAACTGCTCTGATACCACAAAGTTTGAGGACCACTGGCATGAGCAAAGGTGTTGAGGTTGGATAGAGCACAATGGGTTCAGAAAGCAAAAAATATAATAATGATAGGAGCAGAACAGAAATTTTATGTTAGGAATAAAAAATAAAGTTTTAGGCAGAGTAAGGTCAGATCATTGGAAAACCTTGAGGTTTGAGGTAGTATATAGTAGATAGTCATTGAAAGTTTTTAAGTGGAATGCTAGCTGGAAATAGAGTTTGGGAAGCTCAGAGAAACTGTGGTTGGCAGGATGCATGGATGGATATGGATAGATGGATGGATGGATGGATGGATGGCCAGCTGAGAGCAGGGTGGTCCTGAGAACAGGAGATCAGGAAAAGTGGCATCAAGTATCTTGATACAGTCTCTCTTTTGTTGTAGACTATTGGAAAGGGGTGAGGGATGGGAAATAAGACTGTCCTATTAGATGATAGTCATTGAATCTAGCTTTTAGGAAAAATGGAAAAATGAATTTCTTAGTGATCGCCTTGGGTCTTTTCAGTTTTCTAAGAGGAATGCTGAGATTTCTGCTCTATTCCTGAGAATGGTATGGGGTAACATTTGATTTTCAGATAGCTGGCAAAGTCAACAGGCTGTTAATAACAATCTTAATTTAAAGAAAAGTTTTACTGTGCTGCCCTCTTCTGGATATTTCATAATTGTCTAAATAATTCTTCCACAGTGTTCAATTGGTGTGGGCTGAATTGTCACTGAAAAATAGGAACTCAGCTACAAAAAAGAAAAAGAAAAAAATGAAATCAAGGTAAAATACAAAAAGAAATTAAATCATAAAATATGCAAACTTAGAAATATTTTTCCAACTTTTTATTTTGAAAATTTCTAACCTCCACCAATTGCTAACATTTTACAACTCCTCCTCCCTTTTCTCTCACATGCACATATGTATATGTGTATATGAATTTTTTTTCTGTTTGAATGTAAATTTTACATTAGTTTCCCAATAATGACATTTTTCTACATAATCCCAATACCATGATCACACCTTTTAACCATTTCGGTACGAGCTTCGACTATAGTCGACAGATGAATGCGCACAGCGACTTTAGCCGACAACTGTGAAATGAAGGCGCACAGCTGAGCGTTGACTTTAACCGACAACTGTGATATGACTTTTCTAATTTTTCATTTATCAAAATAAAATTGTGAACATTTAAAAATAACATAATGAAAACATATATGTATGTTACCTATTCTGATTTACATTAGAAGTAAAGCTGCCGGTAAAATAAAACAAGCTTTCAGTGCTTTAAAGCTTTCCTCATCACACAAGAACAAAACGGGTTTGTCGTCAATGCACAGCACAAACTACTGTGTGTGAGTGCCGGCTGTGGGCAAGGTTTCCCGGCCGGTGAGCGCCCTACCGAAGTGGTTAAAATAAACATTGTTCAATATCATGACTATACAGCTCATTTTTAAATTTCTCTAATTGTACCAAAACTTGTTTTTATAGCTGTTTGTTATTTAGTAATTTGTTTCAAAAATATGGATCAAAGTTCACACGTTACATTTAGTCTATTTTAATCTAGTCTAATTTAATCTACCCCCTGCTTTTATTTGTTTTTTCATGACATAAAACTTTTATGAAGAGACCAGGTTTGTTGTTTTTTATAATGTTCTATGTTCAGCATTTTTTTGATTGCTTTCTCATAATTCAACTCAACTTACACAGTTTTGGTGCACACACACACACACACACACACACACACATAATGTGTACTTCTTACTACATCAGGAGTCACATAATTGCAGGCTGTCCCACTACTGCTAATGCTAAATGGGGCCACTTTTAAAAAGTGACAACTGGCCGGGCGCTGTGGCTCACGCCTGTAATCCTAGCTCTTGGGAGGCCGAGGCGGGCGGATTGCTCAAGGTCAGGAGTTCAAAACCAGCCTGAGCAAGAGCGAGACCCCGTCTCTACTATAAATAGAAAGAAATTAATTGGCCAACTGATATATATATATAAAAAAAAAATTAGCCGGGCATGGTGGCGCATGCCTGTAGTCCCAGCTACTTGGGAGGCTGAGGCAGAAGGATCACTCAAGCCCAGGAGTTTGAGGTTGCTGTGAGCTAGGCTGACGCCACGGCACTCACTCTAGCCTGGACAACAAAGTGAGACTCTGTCTCAAAAAAAAAAAAAAAAAAAGTGACAACTAACAGATCTCCATTGGACAATACCAGTTTCCCTTTGTACTTAATAGTAATTTGTGGAGACTCTATGGCTATGTGACTATCCCACTTCCCAACAACATATTACTGATTTCAGCATCAATGAGGATGCTTGCCTGAGTCAATTGTTACACTGAGGTTTGCAAAATGATACATTTCTAATTCCATCACCCTATGTATATTTATTCAGTAGTTTCTTAGCTGGTATTCTTCTGTAAAGAACAGCTTTTCTTTTCCCCACTCCTGCCCTCTAGTAATCATAGCGGACTCATGGATCTTTTTATCTTTTTCTTTTTTTTTTTTTTTTGTTTCTTTTTTCCCAATAAAGCGCTGTCAGAATCATGGATCTTTTTAGATCAGTGTGTTAGCATTATTATTTCATTTGATGTTCAAAGTGTCCCAAATTTGGTGTGGTGGAATGCTACATATGCATATTTTGTTATATGATAATTGGGCTTTAGTGGTAAGCATTTCACATCAGTGTGTCTAATTAGACAATAGTTTTCTCTTAGACCCAATTTCCCGAAGCTGAAATTCCCCTCCAATTTTCGACTTTCCTTCTTTTGTTTTATAAGCCTAGACCCACGTCAGAGCTCAAAAAATGGCCAGCCCAAAAATGAGGTTTGTCTAGCTTACAGTTCTTAATAAAAAATTTAAATTAGTTTTAAGTGTTTAAACATCAGGAAATTGTACCTAAAATCCAAATTTCCAGTTTCTCTTGGAAATTCAGAGGCTTTGGCAATACTGGGCTTTCATTCTGATATAGTAACCATGGCCTGCCCTTGGACATGAATGTCAGGTCTGCCCAAAGTCTTGCTAGGGAGACCTCTAGTCCCACAGGTGTTTGAGTCTGTGATTTTTGGGTCATTCACACACACACACACACACACACACACACACACATTATGCATCTACTTTGTGCCAGGTACTGTTCTAGGCCATTTACAGAGGTTCTCTTACTTATAACAACACTTGTTTTCATTTTTTTTTTTTTTTTTGAGACAGAGTCTCGCTTGTTGCCCAGGCTAGAGTGAGTGCTGTGGCGTTAGCCTAGCTCACAGCAACCTCAAACTCCTGGGCTCAAGCAATCCTGCTGCCTCAGCCTCCCGAGTAGCTGGGACTACAGGCATGCGCCACCATGCCCGGCTAATTTTATATATATATTAGTTGGCCAATTAATTTCTTTCTATTTATAGTAGAGACGGGGTCTCGCTCTTGCTCAGGCTGGTTTCGAACTCCTGACCTCGAGCAATCCGCCCGCCTCAGCCTCCCAGAGTGCTAGGATTACAGGCGTGAGCCATTGTTTTCATTTTAAAGATGCAAAAATCGAGGTTCAGAAAGTCAAATCAGGGGTTACATGGCCAGTAATTGGCAGAACCAGACTTAACCCAGGTTATATCTCAAGTTCTGTAGTTGCTGCGTCTGTCATCATCACTTACTTTAAAAGGCTCATCCTTTCCTCCCTTACGCCAGCTCAACCTGAGATTCATGCTTACAGCATAACTTAAAACTGACAAACCTAAAAGTGTCATGACATACAAAGATGGCCATTTGTATAAGTTTCCATTAGTCATGGTTTTCTCCAATGACTGTATTTCATACATTTTGTTTTGTAACAAATGAATTACATCGGTTCCTAAATACAATAAATGGCATTTTCCATAAGAGCACAATACCCCAACATTTTTCTGGATTCTATCCAACCTGCAGATTTGGTCACTTTATAAAATTATTAATATTTAAATAGAATGGAGAAGCAATAGAAATGATTCTTAATTTGAAGTAAAAAGCTTTTCTCAACGTTAGTATTTTTCTGAAGTGACAGAAATGTACCCTTTCATAAAAATACCCAAAACTTATTTAAAAGATGCACATTTTAAATCAAATTATACAGACAAATGGCTTCTGAACCCAGTGACATTACCTATCTCGCAGGGCTGGATCAAGCTTCTCATTGAGCATGAGAGAAGTGACTAGAGAGCAGAAATATGAAGGATAAAAGAGTGGGAAACAGCAACACATGACCACAAGGCACAATTGGAGATTAAACCTGTGGGCTAGACCAAGTGCATTCCTTGGTGCAGTTTGAATGGCAGAATGATTGAAATTGCCCCATTTTCCTCATTTGTAAAATGGGGTGTGATCACTATGCTCCCTCCAAAGCATGCCTGACAAATATTAATAGTAGCTGGTGAATAAATCTCTTCCCAACATTGCAACCTTAGAAGACTGTTTTTATGCTTTCTTATGCCACATGCTATAAAGAAAGCTGAGTGAATATTCAATTGAGTTTAATCTATGCCATGTGGGAACAGCAGCAGTATTTATATGAAAGTATTTAACATGTCATGTGAAACATATGATGGATTGTTAATCATACGAGTCATAAGATAGCTAAAAAGGGTTTTAAAAGCTTTTTGAAAAAGCTTTCCTTTTTGTCAAAAAGTCCTCAAATATTGATATGGGGGAGGCTGTCAGTATGTGAAGGCAGGGGATATACAGAAAATCTCTGTACCTTCCACTTAATCTTGCTTTGAACCTAACTGCTCTAAAAAATAACCCTTTTTGTTAGCACTTTACAAATATTTATTCAATAAATGAATAATCAACCTCATTTAAGTAGTTACTATTTAGAAATGAATTTATGAGAATACTTTATAATTTTAAATAAAACTAAATAGTTGCCCACCAATGTACTATTTTTTCTAAATGGTGACTTATTTGAACAGGCACCAAAAAAGATGCTTAGCTTAGCGTTATACAAGGTAAATTCAGCAAATTACTGCATGTGTAAGCATAAGTAAAGCATTGCCTTGTTTACTTTTTCAATTTATTTATTTTAAATTTCAGAATATTATGGGGGTACAAACATTTTGGTTACATATGTTAACTTTGCATCACTCAAGCCAGAAATAAAGTCAATTTTTTAAAAAAAGCTCTTAGGCTGCTGGGGTAGTGAGGGCAGTCAGGCAAGGGTTAGGGCCCACGAAAGAAAGACCCCACCCGTTGGGTCGGGGTGGGGATCCAGGGATTGGTTACATGGGGGCAGAATCAAGCAAGTAAGTCAATGTATGGGGAATAATTGGAGCCAGGACTCTCACTGCCCAAGAAGGCAGTTACAGAGTTGGAAAGTTTTAATGAACCCTGTTGGTGTCAGATCAGAACTGGAAGATTAGTGTGAATTCATGGTTTTTATGTGTATATACATCTAGATATGAGTATTTTGCATGTGTCAAAACTCTGTACATTCATACATATATTCCAGCTCTACCAAGAGGGCCTGGGAGCAGTGACACCAAGTGTCAATGAGTGTATTTAGCACCCTGATCTTGGTTTTTAAATACTATTGTCCATCAAAGGAATTAGGACTCTTTGGGAAAATGGCTGATCCCCAGGGCCACCACAGACAGGGCACAAGATGGAGCTGAAAGTATGGAAGTGTTCAAAATGGTAGCTTGCCAAGGACAAAGAAGCTAGCTCTCAGAAGTTCCCACTGGCCAGTGTGAGCAAATATATGACATGTGGTAAAGTAAATGGGAGAAGAGAAAGCTCTTTCTTGTAGCAAAATGCCAATTAATTAATAGAAGAAATGAAGGAACTGGGAGATCACCATTTGGCAACCATCAGAGAAATAATTGAGGCAAGAAAGCTAAGAGCAGAGAGCTAATATTGGATGAGAAACAGGATATTTATGTAGTCTCAAAAGTATCAGCCCCCTGAATACTTAATATAAAGGTGGATATTAATTATAAAGGGAAAGAGTAACTTTAAAGTGTCAATCACAGTTAACATCACTGATGTTAATGATGGGACAAATTGACCTCTACGCTTCCTGATATGATTGATGCACTGAGAGAGCACAGCCCTCTGTGATTTTCCCACCAAAAATGCATATTCTGAATCTAATCATGAAGAAGCATCAAACAAACTGAAATTGAGGGGCTTCTATAAAACAATAATTTAAAATCTTAAAAAAAATTAAGGCCATGAAGGTCAAGAAAGAACCACTGAATGCTTCTGGAGTTAATGAGACTAAAGAAACATGACAACTAAGAGCAACATGGTTTGGATCCTCTTGCTACAAAGGACAAAACTGGGAAGCTGACAATACTTGACTATCGTCTTTGGGTGAAGGGTAGGTAAATAGGAGTTATTTGCCGTATTCTTGCTAACTTTTATACAAGTATAAAATTATTTCAGAATAAAAGTAACAACTTTTGTTCAAAAACTTTTATTTACTATAAAGACAAAAACACCAAAATAGGTACAAATACTATAAAATCGGTTCAATGGGGTAAAAATTTTAATTAAAATATCTCGATATATTTAAAATAACAAAGGATACATTTAAGCCAAATTTTCTTAACCCAGAGATTTTTTTTTTTTTTGTAACATTTGCTTACACAGTAAGGTGCTAATAGAAGTTAGCCCTTAAGCCCTGGAAGTCTTAGGAATCATAGTCACACAGCAAATATAATTTCATTGTGAAAGTGAACTTTGGTAGAAGAAAAATCTATAGGACACCTGAGGTAGTAGAAACTGGAATAAACAGCAGTAGACGTTATTTACAACTTGAGTACCAAATAACATTAAGAACACAAAAATAATTACACAATACAATTTTCAGTCCAGCTTTGATCCAAAGAAAATAAGAATATTACATCACATTTGCATTGAAAACAAAACAAAAAACAAAACACCACAATTACCAGCAAGCTGAGGGAAATGCAAACAAACTCAAACACAGTGGATTTTGACATCTATAGAGAGTTTGAGTTTGAAATGTGGTGGTGGGCATGGTGATCTACAAAGTAATACTGATTAGCTGAGGTTCCTCAGTTTATACAGTTTACATTTCTGTCAGACACAGTATTAATCTGACCAATGATCTTCCAGTACATAAAATGGCAAGAGTGCATCCTTTAAAGCTTGCACATGAGAGACTTGGAAACAATCTTATTAGAATTGTGAAAATTCTAAGTAGTCAAAAAAAAAAAAAGAAAGAACAGGAAAAAAAGAAAATAAAACAGAAAGTCAAGTACAACACATTTAGAGCTACCAAACTTCACATTTCTGTACTATTTTTTAACTCTTCAAATATCGCCAATCTTCCAAAACAAAGGAATGTAAAATTTCACTAAGAAACATACACATAAAAAACAAACTGCCTTTTAAAAATTATAAGCAATATATCCCTGTAAACTTATCTTGTAACTTATTTTTACTTCCAATTTGTGTTGTACATTTTAAATGTACTCTATATAGCTTATTTAGTTTATCCTGAGTCTTTGAGAATAACCAATTCTATTTCACACTGGCTTCTGAAGAGTTAAAACTATTATAAAATCTCAAAGTTGTGTTTAATAGTTAATCAGTACTTGATTTAAAAGACTCACAAAAAAAGGATAAAAGAGCTACCATTTTCCTTCAGGATTCCATGCATCTGAATTCAACCCTAGACTAAAATCATTAGATAATTGTGCAAAATCCAAAGAATTAGTGAATAAATGAAACTCAATCACTTTTCTTTCTGAACACATTTTCCAAGTTTGAAGCAAATTTATTGTTTAAATACAACATTATTACTTGGTAGTTGAGTAATTAAGCTAAATTAAGTTAATTTTTCTTTAATTATTTATCAGCCAGGCCTACTGTGAAGAGATGGTGCATGGGAGAAGGAAAATAGCAGTTCCATGTTTTCATCAGTGGTGACAGTGAATGACGGATCGTTACATACAGAGTAAGACCTAACTGATGTGAAGTTTCCTACAGTTGACAAAAGAAACCAAAACATTAAAAAAATTCAAATAAATTTCAAGGTAATCTTGATCTTGGTTGTGAGCTACATCACAGAGAACAGTTGATTTTTCAGTTAATTTATATTTAACCTGCACAATAAGAGCAGTGACTGACTCAAATGTAGGTAGTACTTTATTATATTCCAATTTAAAAAACAAAGTTAAATCTGTATTTAAAAAACTCTTGCAATAGCAAGATATTTAATAAACTCTAGTTCACACCTAGTTCTATTTTTTTTTTTCTGGTTTGAAAAGATCACCTCTCCCTGAATATTAAACAAAAATGAAGGTGAAATGAAAATACAGAACCATAACTTCCAAAAACGAAATGAATGGGCCAACAGTAAAATGCACAATGAACCACAATTGCCCAGGCAGTTAAAAATAAAAATAAAGGTCAACTGTGGGTCATAAAGAAGTTATCAACTTTTAAAAATATATGTATTTACTGCTACTCATAGCATACTCTGACCTAAAAGAGGCAGATACTGATTTTATAGCCAGTGACAAAAAACTGAACGGAATTGCAGAACCCCCTGCTTGTGATCACTATATGAAATGGAAGAATAATTGAAATATTAAAATAGATCCTGAGCCCCTCAGCTGCTAATATTGCTGAAAAAGTGCTCCAAAAAATAAAATTATGTTTTTGCTATTTAGTCATGCAAACTTCATTATTTTGCTGTTCACCTAGGGCCAGTTCTTGGAAAGGCACAGTTTACAGTTCCTGCACAAATTGTGGACTTTTGCATACTGAGCTTAGGTACAGATCATGATTTGTCAATCACATACTTAGGTAAGGGTTCCCCACTGGCCTCGTTCATAGCTGTTCAGTGGCATGAAGGCCAGTAGATTATTGGCGTGGTTCCCCACAAAAGTTTTTTTCTCTTATTGAGCATCCTGTCTCTACTGCAGTTTATTTGTATACTTGGCTACCACGTAGTACGGAAGACTGGATGCTTCAGTAGCTCTCTTGATGGAGGTCTGTCCTGAGGTTGAAGTTCTAAACAACGAAGAGCCACATCTCGTAAACCAGGAGACAGATGTGAAGGGATTGATGGAGCAGTAGTTGCACTAGCAATCTGTAGGAGAAAGAGTCAGAGTGTTGGTGCATTCCACAATTGGAACGTCTGATATAGAAGTACACGTGCGTCTATTTAGTAACCTCTATAGTGCATCCTGAACACAGAGGAACTGGAGCACAAGTGGGAGGACTTTCTGCTATCAAGAAGTCTATGGAGGCCGAGGCAGGCGGATTGCTCAAGGTCAGGAGTTCGAAACCAGCCTGAGCAAGAGCGAGACCCCGTCTCTACTATAAGTAGAAAAAAATTAATTGGCCAACTAATACGTATAGAAAAAAATGAGCTGGGCATGGTGGCACATGCCTATAGTCCCAGCTACTTGGGAGGCTGAGGCAGTAGGATTGCTTGAGCCCAAGAGTTTGAGTTTGCTGTGAGCTAGGTTGACGCCATGGCACTCACTCTAGCCTGGGCAACAAAGTGAGACTCTGTCTCAGGGAAAAAAAAAAAAAAAAAGAAGTTGTTTACGGAAAACTCACCCACTGGATGGATGGGAGGTTTCCTCTAAGAATCCTCCAAATTTTAGGATTTTACAATTTGATCAAATCAATCCTATTTAGATGGATCTACAGTTTTCCTTATTGTCTAAATGAACAAGGCTAATATCAGGTAAGGAAAGCATTCACTCAAATGAGTTCTGCTTTCCTCATATTCAGTCTTTGAGATGGTTTGTCCTTTTTTGCATGTTTTCTATGTTTTCAGCACAGAGAGCTATTTAGAGTGAGAAAGACTAAACCCGGCCAGTCAATTTAGTACATAGAAAACACAACTGCCTTACTTTTTTTCTTCAGTGTTGGACAAATCCTAATTCTTAATATCAAATACACTAAAGGAACTTTTTTTTTTTTTTGAGACAGAGTCTTACTCTCTCACCCATGCTAGAGTGCAATGGTGTCATTATAGCTCACTGCAACCTCAAACTCCTAGGCTCAAGTGATCGATCCTCCTGTCTCAGTCTCCCGAGTAGCTGGGACTACAGGCATATGCCACTGTGTCTGGCTAATTTTTTCTATTCCTGGTAGAGATGGGGTCTCGCTCTTATTCGGGCTGGTCTCAAACTCCTGACACCTCAAGCAATCCTCCCACCTTGGCTTCCCAGAGTGCTAGGATTACAGGCATGAGCTACCACTCCCAGCCTCAAGAACTTTTTGATAAAGTTTAAGTCCAAATAATTTAAATCTACCTACTCCTAACCACAAGAAAACCCTCCCCCAAATATGGACTGTGCCAATTTGAAAATTATTTTCATTTATTTCCAGGGTTTCATCAAAACTCTGAAAATAACATCAAACTTTCAAATTGATCCTGGTCATGGATATTTATTGAGTGACTTCTGTATAAGACTCTGTGGAGGGAATAAAATAGAATCAGACATGAACAACCTTCAAGGAGACTTAGTTTGAAAAAAGGAGGTAAGATGGGAACATAAACAGCTATGAGACCAACAAAGAAAGTATCAGACACAAGGACATGAAGTCTGGAGAAGGAACAGACAGGGGCATGTGAAGGAACACCTGAGCAGGAGGAGCACTGGACATGAACTTTAATGAGAACCAGAACCATGTGGAGAAGGGATATAGGAAGGATGGAAGAACACAGGAAAAGAGTAATAATACAAACTAGGTACTATTAGAGGTGACTGAGGAACTTACATAGTTCAGGGAGGGCTGGAGGAACTTAGGGCAGGTGGGAGTGACTGTGTGGGCTAAGTGTTTGCCTATGGCCCAGAGGTAAGTTTAGCTTCATAATGTAGGTGCTATTATTGTACCTATTTAACAAATAAGAAAATGGAGGGTAGATACAAAAAGTAATTTTCTTATGATAACATGGCAAGTAGAACCAGAGTTTGAAACCAGGTCTGCATGACTCCAAAGCAAATGCTTTTAACCATCACATGTCTACAGAAGCTAAAAATCTCAACCATTACACATTCTATGATAGAAATCGAGAGAATGGATCTGAGAGTTGTAAGAAGGTAGAACTGGATTTGTGGATTTGGCAATTGACTTTGGTGTGAATTATTTTAATATAGAAAATAGCAAATTAGATTAAAAATTTTTTTTGAATTATGTAAAATACATGAAGAACTTCACATTTTTTTTTTTTTTTTGAGACAGAGTCTTGCTTTGTTGCCCAGGCTAGAGTGAGTGCTGTGGTGTCAGCCTAGCTCACAGCAACCTCAAACTCCTGGGCTTAAGCGATCCTTCTGCCTCAGCCTCCCAAGTAGCTGGGACTACAGGCATGCGCCACCATGCCCGGCTAATTTTTCCTACATATATTAGTTGGCCAATTAATTTCTTTCTATTTATAGTAGAGACGGGGTCTCGCTCTTGCTCCGGCTGGTCTCAAACTCCTGACCTCGAGCAATCCGCCCGCCTCGGCCTCCCAGAGTGCTATCGGCCTCCCAGAGTGCTAGGATTACAGGCGTGAGCCACCGTGCCTGGCCTAGAACTTCACATTTTAAAAGTGATGGGAATATATATATGTTAGATAGTTCTCCTAGAGGCAATGTTTTGGTATTTGCTGATTCAATGTTTGCAGTGACTTTATAGAACATAACTACCTCAAATAATGAGAATTGACTATACATGCCACCAACACTGACACCATATAAGTTCCTGGAAATATATACACACAGAGATGCATCTCAACTTATGTTAGGGTTACATCCTGATAAACTCACTGTAAGTTGAAAATGTCATTAAGTTGACAATGCATTTAATACACCTAACCTACTGAACATCACAGCTTAGCCTATCTACCTCAAACGTGCTCAGAACACTTACATTAGACTATAGTTGGGCAAAATCATTGGACAACAGTACACTGTAGAGTATTGGCTGTTTACTCCTCGTGACTGTGTGGCTGACTGGGAGCAGTGTCCTTCTGCCGCTGCCTAGCATTGCCAGGGTATATCTTAACCATGTGTCACCAGCTCAGGAAAAGATCAAAATTCAAAATCTGAAGTACTATTTTTATTGAATTTCTACCACTTTTGCACTATCTTAAAATAAAAAAAGTTAAGTCAAAATCCGCCTTAAATATACAGAGGGAGATCATCTGTGTATTTATTTCAAGGAAGATACACCTTCACGTTAGACTGACAGGGAGAACCCATGAGAATTTGCCTCCTGCCTATTTTAGCATAAAGAAGTAATTTTTATCTTACAATACCTTAAATATCAAAGCAAGATGATTAGAGTGTTTTTCTGCATTCCAAGGTGGTTTTGCACAAGCCATTTCTATAATGGCACATCCAACACTCCACACATCACAGCTCCTACCATACTGTTGACCTCTTAGTACCTAAAATAAATCAAAGTTAAGTTGGAAATATGACTCATTTAAAAAAAACAAAGCCATTTTGTAGTTATAGGTTCTACTTTTTTACTTCAGGGCAAAATAATGGTACGAACAGCAATTACATGGACTCATTGATATCTCGCTTATTTCATTAACAAGCTTAATTTTTGTGTAGCACAAACATATTTTGGAGAATTGTGAGATTCTGAAGAAGAGTCACATCACAGATTTTGGTCTTATTAAATTATGGGGCAAAAGGACAACAATAATCACTACATATGAACATGAAGAATTACAAGCACAATGGAAGAAGCTGAGTCAGAAGAGCAATCAATGCTTAAACTTCTTCCACTACTGATAAGACCTGACTCTGTGTGCTCATCTCCCTTTGTAATAGAGAGGTAATGATTTTTAAGAAAATTTCTATTATGTGTATTTGGGTTTTACTACAAAACAATGACTACAAATTACTCAACAATTCTTTGTTAGAAATAACCTTTAAGCAAATCTATTAAAACCTATCTTTTTGAATTTTGTGAAGACAAAGATGGAAAGGTTGGGACTAGGGTCTAAAAGTAAAGAGATTATTAAAACCTTATGTTTAGGGCTTGTAGACGTCTAACTGGTAAGCACATACTGGATATCACTGCAAAATCATTCACTATAAAGCTGTCATGCAGTAAGATTTTATCACACTCAAAGCTGCTTCTCACCTCAGGTGCCATAAATGCAATTGTCCCCAATAACTGCCCCTGAAACTCTCCAGCACCAGTTCCTTTTGATGCCAACCTGGCGGCAGCTCCAAAATCTGCAATTCTTAGTCTCTGACCTGTGCTGTCAATTAGCAAATTGGCACCTGTCAAACACAGCAAATGACCTTGTATGTTAAAAATAAAAGGACAGATTAAAAACCTAGTAAAATATTACTAATGAAATAGGACAATGACAAAACAAAGAAGTGGACTACATGTTAGAGGTTCAGAGAAAGCTACTCTCTCTTCTCCTTTAACTTTATTCTTGCTAAATACACACAGGTCTCTAGTATATATAAAATCTAAAGCCTCAGAGGGAAAGTCTGAAAAACAAAGTAGTAAGGCATAAGGAGGCCAAGACAGAGATTTAGTGAAACTTTAAAAAGTACTGAAAATTTTTAATATGATTTCCAACAAGATCTTTCTCCAAGATTCAAATTTTAGTGCAATTTACATTTTAAGAGAAAGTTTTGTTAAAATATACTGATCTGGATCAATTCAAACTATATGCTGGAATTTCATAAATATAGCTTGACAAAAAGCTAATATCATAAAATTACTTCCAATACATTATGTCAAATACCATCTATAGAGATTCATGACAGAAAACCATAGTTGCTCTTAATAAACTGAACTATAAAAGATTTGAAAGAATTTTTCTTAAAAGAAGTTTATGATATCCCAATTATCCTATATAAAACCAGGAACAGAACTTTCTGGGAGTCAGTACATCATGAGGCCAAGACAGGGAAACAAGAAACTTGGATTCTCTACTTTCTGCCATCAACTAGCAATAAAACTGTGGAAAAGTCACAGCCTCTCTTATATTGAATATACTTTTCTATAAAATGAGGAAGCAGATTAAATGACCTGTGAGGCTCCTTTCAGTTCTAATATTCTAGTAATTTGAGTTACTCAGGAGAAATAATCCCATACTTAGAAACTTAGGTTAGAAACTATCAACAAAGGTCCAAATTTTAAAATCACATTATTTTCTTAGATAATAATTAAAAGAATTCCCACCTTTGACATCTCTGTGAATGATCTGGTTTTCATGGAGATATGAAAGGCCACGAAGTAATTGTTCAGTATAGTTAATAACTACTGATTCTTTGAAGGCTCCATATTTACTCAGCAAATGAGCCACAGATCCCCCTATAAGACAAATACAAAACAGAAACAATTATCATAAACTTAAGAATTAAATTTGCTTATTATACTTTGGTTCCTAAAGTTTTTACTGCATGAACTCACATTCATATCTGAAATATTAAATTTATACCCTATATCAGAAGTAAAAGTGATTTAAAAACATATTCCTGTATCATCTTAAAAGTCTATTAATTAGAAGACATTTTTACAGATCCCTCATGGAACTGGTTTACCAGAGGACCAAGATTTCAGAAAGCTTTAGAAGTCTGGATGAAACTATTTCTGAATTGTACAATTCACTTCTGTCTTCTTAACCAAAATATATAAAATGCCTTTATTAGTGACTTAAGTACCAACAATGCTAACATGTTGTTTAGCAGAAGGCAACGAGAACAGGAGGAGCAGCCAGAAGATCTGGAGCTCACTTCATTTCCTACCACTTCCTATCTTGGACCTGGGACAAGTCACAAATGCAATAAGCCTCATTTAAAAGTGTTTATAAAAGTCAGCCTGTCTACTCTATATATCCTTATGAAGATCAACAACAGATAATGTACTTAAGAACTGACTGGTAAGTAGAAATGCACTCTTAAAACACACACAAATCTAAGAAGTTAAACCAAACAATCTATTCACCATATCTCGAGTCATTTATTGTATACATATTACAGTACAAAATAAAACTCAGTCTGTATCTGTTTGAGCAGGTGACAAGATTCAACTTTATAATTCAGTGCTGGTTTACTTATAATAGGTTTAAGTTATATGTTGATTTTTTTATTATTATGTTAAGATACTTCCTAATCTGTCCAATTAATGATGACCACGTGGAAAAATATGATCTTATACATACCAGGCATAAAAAAAAATCATTCTTATAAAACAATGGTCCCAACCATTTAAAAACACAGGCCCTTTGGTTCTGACCTGGTGGAGGAATTACTCTTAATTCTAAGAAAAAAATGGGGCCGGGCGCGGTGGCTCACGCCTGTAATCCTAGCTCTCTGGGAGGCCGAGGCGGGCGGATTGCTCAAGGTCAGGAGTTCAAAACCAGCCTGAGCAAGAGCGAGACCCCGTCTCTACTATAAATAGAAAGAAACTAATTGGCCAACTGATATATATATATAAAATTAGCCGGGCATGGTGGCGCATGCCTGTAGTCCCAGCTACTCGGGAGGCTGAGGCAGAAGGATCGCTCGAGCCCAGGAGTTTGAGGTTGCTGTGAGCTAGGCTGACGCCACGGCACTCACACTAGCCTGGGCAACAAAGTGAGACTCTGTCTCAAAAAAAAAAAAAAAAAAAAAAAAAAGAAAAAAATGGAAGCATAAGCATAATGGGAGATGACAGTGAATGGCTGAAACTGCTGGTCAATCAGAAATATGAACGTAAGCTGTGGAAACCAAGGTTAAATGGGTATGAAGAGACCCAAAAGATCTTCCAGAAAATAAAGGATGAAAAGAACCCAGAATGGTCCAAATTTTTAGGATTGATCAGAAAATTTGTCACTGATTCCAATGCAGTGGTTCAACTGAAAGGATTAGAAGCTGCACTTGTTTATGCTGAAAATGCCCATGAAGCAGGAAAAACCACAGGCAAAGCTGTGTCAGGTGTTGTATGTAAAGTGTTCAACCAACCTAAAGCCAAAGCCAAGGAGTTAGGCATAGAGATTTGTCTCATGTACCTAGAGAATGAGAAAGGAGAGGCTGTGCAAGAAGAGCTCCTGAAAGGCCTGGACAATAAGAACCCCAAGATCGTAGTAGCTGTGTAGAGATACTGAGGAAAGCCTTAAGTGAATTTGGTTCCAAAATCATCTTGCTTAAGCCAGTTATCAAAGTGTTGCCAAAGCTCTTTGAGTCTCAAGAGAAAGCTATTTGAGAGGAAGCCAAACTAACTGCTGTGGAGATTGACAGATGGATTTGGGATGCTCTGAGATCCACATTATAAAATATAAACTCTGTCCAGTTGAAAGAACTAGAAGAATGGGTCAAACTGCCAACAGGTGCTCCTAAACCTAGCCGGTTTCTTTGTTCCCAAGAACTAGAAGCTAAATTGGAACAGCGACAGTCCTGGTGGAGACGCTGAGAGAGGTGGTAATGATGGTGATGAGGTGTCACAGACAGATGCTTATGAGCTTTTGGAAGCCGTAGAAATTCTTTCCAAATTTCCCAAAGACTTCTATGACAAAACTGAGGGAAAAAAAATAGCAAGAGAGAAAAGAGGCCCTGGAGGCTGTAGAAGTACTAGTGAAAAATCCCAAACTGGAAGCTAGTGATTATGCAGATTTAGCAAAAGCACTGAAAAAGAGACATATCAAAAACAGGGAAATGGTGAAATGGAAGAAAGAGAATGAGATTAAAAAATAGGATACAGATAGATACCTTTTCCCTCCATAGTCTCTTCTCTGTGTTGTCTAAATCAACTAATCTCATTAATTACCCATTTTTTTCTTCTCATGCAAATAGTAAAGAAGTATTTATTTTGAAATTCAAAAAATAAAAATGAACAAATAAAAACACACTGGAAAAATTTGAAAGGTAGAGATAGTGAATATTTATGAAAGACAAAACAGTATTTGTGGTTCATACTAGCATATTAGGTGCAATTTGGTTTTAGAAACCCAAACTATTTAAAAATAAATGTTCATCAAACTGTTTTTCCTAAATTTAAAAGCAGAAAGTTAAACCCATGTACTATTATTTGTAATTTAAAACATGAACACACCTGCCATCCATTCAATGAAGAGATTATAATTGCTCTTCTCACACGTGGCTCCCAACATCCTAATGATGTTTGGATGATTCAGATGGCTCATCATTCTTATCTCTTCTCTCAATGCTTCCACCACTTCTTCTTGCTCAGAAGATGTGTTTCTGACATATGTCACCTGTTTCAAATAAACATGTTCACAAAAGTTTTTACGCTTTCACTAAGAATCTGATCTAAAATAGACAAATCCAAATTAGCTTATACATTAGTAGCAGATGGCATTTATGTTCACGGATGCAATGTACTTAAAAAAAAAAGTCAGATTCTTTTAGACAAGGATCCAGCTTAAGCAGCACTGAAACATCAGAAAAATGACAAAAAGTTGGAATATAGCCAATATTCCAACTGTCTGATGACACAGTATAAATGACAAAAGCCCAATCAGCTGGGCGAGATGGATCATGCCTGTAATTCTAGCACTCTGGGAGGCCAAGGTGGGCGGATCGCTCGAGGTCAGGAGTTCGAAACCAGCCTGAGAAAGAGCGAGACCCTGTCTCTAGTAAAAATAAAGACATTAAATGGGCTTGGCTAACTAAAAAATATATATAGAGAAAAATTAGCCGGGCATGGTGGTGCAGGCCTGTAGTCCCAGCTACTCCAGAGGCTGAGGCAGAAGGACCCAGGAGTCTAAGGTTGCTGTGAGCTAGGCTGATGGCTATGGCACTCTAGCAAGGGCAAGAGAATGAGACTGTCTCAAAAAAAGAAAAGAACCCAATCATGGGAGAAGAATCAACATGATTAAAAACGAAATCATTTTGCCTAATGAACATCCTGATAAGCATGTTCATTATAAATAGTAAACCACAGGAACCCCGAGATGGTACTACACCAGTATGCTGCTGAAAGTATGGAACTATACCTTTACTAACTATAAAAACCAAAACAAACAAAAAATTAAAAAAAGCTTTTACAAGGTTCACCTTGATGCTGTATTTTATAATATTTATGCTTCAACTTTTAATAATAATAATATTAGAATTCATGATATTAACTGGCGCTTTGGCAATATCTACTTTGAAATTTAGGTTTCTTAAAGCTTAAAAAACTATAGTACATATACACGGACATATCCTTTATTCTTTTTACTTTCTCATGCTTCATTTTCTAATTTGAATCGTTTCATTTATATGCTCACTAAATATTTACCTGTTTAACAGCCATCAATGTTCCAGTTCCCACATCTTGAGCCTGATAACAAGAAGAAAATGCTCCAAGGCCTATCTGCTGACCTTTTAGCCATTCAGTGTCTTCTCTGTAAGGTTGTTTTGCTTTGGTATGTCCTGGGAGAGTCTCTGGTGTCTGCATATTAAAAAAAGCAATCTTTTTATTATTCAGTTAAAAGAGATTTTGTGAAATTAGCCTTGCAAAATATTACTTTAGTTCAGTCTGGCTTCTCAAACCACCTATAAACTTGACCTCTGAGTGGATGGCGTTGGTGACCAATGTCAAATGGAGAAATAATCACCATTATAGAATCAACCAGAAATGCCTTTGAAATAGGCAAGGAGTATTGCTGTTTAAATGATACAAACATTATTGCCGTATAATTAATGACTCTATGTGAAAAACCTGCTTGTAATGATTAACTCATGTTAAAAGCAGCATTTCTGAATTAGACTCATTCCAGCATGGTCCAAGGACACTCTCTAACCTCTTAAAGAATCTGTACTGTGTTCTGTAAGAAAGTGCAAAAAAAAAAAAAAAAAAAAAAGAATCTGTACTTACATCTTGTTGAATGATGATGATATCTTCTCCATTCTCAACCTGCAGCTGAGGGACTACGGGGAGGGCATCCTGAGACGCTGACATTGCCATGGCAATTGCTAAAGCTTCTTCCTCTTCAGCTTCCATCTTTTCTTTACACTTCTGATTGTGATTCACATCATCTTTGTAAGTATCATCATTTTCAGCCTTTTCAGGAGAGAGTACAGCAACTTCTGACTTAAAAGTTACTGTTGTATCACTTGAAGGCATGGATGCTTCAAGAAGGTCCTCAATACTGGAATTGAGCTCCGTATTGACATCTAACCTGCATTTCTCCTCTACCGGGGTGAACACTGTCTCATCACTGGGTATAACAGCATTACTACTACTGCTACTGCCAAAGCTGTCGTCACATTTGGTACTGTTCAGATCAAGTGTCATGCTGTTTTTTGAGACATCTCCCTGTTTACTTGTACTGCCTGGGGTAGGTCGAGATGGCTTTGGCCTGTGTATATTACTGGAGGGCAGGGGTCTTGACTGAGTAAAGATTGGGGAAAGTTTACCCGAGTCTTTGTTTTCAGAACAGTTTCTCTGGAATTGTAGAGAAAACTTGCGCTGTGTTTGAGGAGATGCAGAAGGAATTTTGCAGGGAATGAAACCCTGAGGTCTATGTTTAGACATATCTGTTACAGTGCTGGCTGGCAAAGGTGGGGCCGCTGTACAAGAGGCTGACTTGGCTGGGAATATTAACTGGGAATGATGAGATAAGGGAGAGGAGTTCAAACACTGACTGTGGGGCCTGCCTTTTGTTTGAACCATTGGCTTTGGTTGCTCTGTTGTTGCTGCTAAACTAGGAAGTCCTACTGAAACGCTGGCCAGTCTGTCAGAAATGTCCTCTGAACTGGCACTCAATTTTGTAGCACATAATCCTTTTCCAGTTTTCTCTAAGTGGACTGTGCGCTCAAGAGAACCGTTCTCTATGGTTTCTAGACAGCTGTTAGGGACAGATGCCTGCAAAAAGCTGTCCTGTTCACCACCCAAAGTGTCTTCAATGCCCAGCTGGATAGCCTCAGTGATTTCCACCTCATCCGCAATTGCCATCAAACGGCGACGCATCCTGGTAAAGTGAGTGGAACTGGAAACACTCAGCATTTCTAACAGTTTCGAAAACACATGGGGTACTGTGGTAACCATTCTTGCAGAACTCAAATAGATCCTTCGGGAAAGTTTACCAACCACTGAGTGGGAGTTATCAATGGACTGCAAAGCAAAGGTCAAGAGGGACAGCAGCTTCTTATACCTGAAACAAAAAAAAACAATTATGAGACAAAGTTCAGATTACTGAAAAGTACAGTAAATTCAAAAAAGTATTTTTTGAATTTTTTGAAGTAATTTACAGCTTTGTACATTTCAAAAAGCATTTTGGTATATAGGATCTATAAATTTTTAATTAAACGGCCTAGACTTCAGGTTTTTACGTCAATCAAACATTAAGGTATTAGTAATGTATGCTTTGTAATTTGAGTCTTTCATAAACCTAAAATGTGTCATTCTTGGGGAGAATGTGGGGTGGGTAGGAAGATGCAAGCAATACATTTTCAGAAGAAAAGTTACCTGATTTCAACAGGCTCAGCTTGTGAAACATCAGTACTGACAATATGAGGATAAAATTCAGCAGGAAATTCCAACAATAGTCTATCTATAAGACAGAGGCGGCCCAGGAGCTCTTGCCAGTTGTTTGATCCAGTTTGGTTTCCAAGAATACAATTTAAGACATAATCAACACCACCAATACCAATGGAGCCTACAAAAAAGAAAGTAAAAATAAATGATTGAAAAATAGTGATATTAAAATCTAAAACAAAACATGATTAAATGGTTATTACAAAGTCAAGAAAAATACTCTGAATTATATTAGTTTACAGAATTTCTCTCTTGTATTAATTCATGTATCTAACCTTAGCAGAGTAAATCTATTTATAAAATTATTTCAAAATCCTATAACTGCCTCATGAGAGTATGAGATTAGACAGACTGCTAAGGATAAAACAGGCTATATTAATCTTAAGTAAAAAGTGAGTACCAGCTTTTAGTATTTCTCTTCCAACTGCCAACTCTCCTGCTTGGCCTTTGCACAACTCCAACAGTGTTGATATGGACAGCTGACTTGTGCGGCTAAGAATGAAAGGATAGCAACATCAACCCCAGTTCTTGGATAAAATACCCATTAGTGTTAGAGCAGTAATGCAATGTCTTGTAAAAAAAGTGGAAAAATAACATTTTTAGGAGTGCTTACTTTTCAACCAATAAAAAAAACATTAACAATGTCACTATAATAATATTCATTATTAGGTCTAATTTCTTACATTTAGCTTATCCTCTGTGTGCTCTTAGACAGCAAGTATTGATTTAAATATCAAACCAGATAAAAGGCTAAATATATTCTGTTAAAAGGTCCAAGACCCTGACATTTTGATTTCTAAACTTTCATTAAGACTCTCCTGAATTAAAAACAAAACCTTTCTATCCCAAACTCTTATATTCTTTTATATAGCCAGAATGAGTTCCAAATATCATACAATCTCTTCACACTATTTTTTCTGGTTTCAGTCATTCAAGTGACCAGGTAAACAACCTAATTTTAGAATTTCAGAAAGTGAACAACATAACAGATGTCATGAAAACAATGAAGTTTTCAGAAAAATACCTAGTCCAATATTGAGAAATATGATTTTTCCTATGCATTTTGCAAATTATTTGTTAATTTGCTAACACTTTTCAGATATATGATGTTTACTCTAAGCAACAAGGAATCCTCCAATACTTTCAATCCACAAGTTTATGTATAGAAAACAATGGAAGCAAAAGATAGGTCTCATGAAATGAGAAACTTGTCAAAGGTAGGTACCTCATTTTTGAGACCTGCAAACTAAGTCATCAGACTGGGGAAAGAAGATAAAGATTAGACTGAGAACTTGGGGTTGCTATAATGGTGAGGGCAGAACAGGGAGCAAGAATACTTCATGCTGACCAAGGTCTGCTGGGATGGAGAGAGATGGCAAATGCCAAACAACTGTTTACTGTCACTATGTCACTATCGCTTTTCACTATGAAAAGTGATCTTTCCCTCCTGCTTTATGGAAGGGAAAAATAAAAGAGAACCACTGGTCTAAAAAAGCATGGCTTGTGTTCATTTATACTGTCACCATACCTCACACTTCTCTACCTCATATTTTTCTCGCTAGTTAGGGTTATTTTTGTTAGGGTTATCTTTGTTCGTTTTCAATTTTCAAGGATACTGCAGGAATATATAAAAAATTTTAAAAAATGACACTGTCATAATTACAATAATAGAACACCACACTGAAAATAATGAAATGGGTTTATTATTTTTTTTTATCCTGATAATAAGGCATAGGCAGGTATAATAATTTCACTAGTTCCTATACTGTGTTAACTCATTCTATAAAATGAGATTATATTTTATGGATATAAATGTCAGCTACTGTTCTTATTAACTGGACTTTAGATTAAGAATGCAAAGAGAATCAATCACAATATAATAATGTAGAGGTCTGTGAAGTTTATTAGCTTGGCTTTTACTTGTCATTAGTGCTTTTCCCTGGTCCTTAAGAGCTTTAAGATCTATATTTTATTTCCAAATATCACATTAAGAAACCATACTCAAAGACTCATCTAATACATACATATCAAACACTCACTAGGTGTGAGGCTTCATGCTAGGCACTTTTAAGACAAGATGGTTCGAGGTGGTTCACCAATAAGGGCTTACCTATTGGCATCTGCACACTTGACTAGGATGGTGTCTACAACCGGTCGGAGAAGTCTCTGAAGTCTGATTCTTTCTGCCAAACTGTGGCAAGGAGTATATACCAGCATGGCTCTTAATGTTTTCTGAGGAAAAATAACTGAAAGTGAGTTTAACTACATTTAAAAAGCATCAGAAACAATAGCCTAATTTGAGACAATTTGAGCAACAAAATAAGTAACAACAGAAATGGAGTATAACCCACAGAATTAAATTAAAATCTCTATGACTCTGTAATAATACAAATATTAATAATTGAATAAATCTATAAATAAGGTAGAAAGAAATTCTCTGAACTCTTTCTGCAATTTTTACAAATCTGAATTCATTCCAAAAGGAAAAGTTAAAAAAATTATTTTTAAGAAGAAAATGAGAACAGGAGCCAACCTGAGAGTCCCAATGGCCAAAGCTGGAATAAGTAGAGCAATAATAAACAACGGTAGCGCTGAATGTAACCCAGATGTAACCCTGGGAGACAATGCACCCTACCCCTTAGATCTTATGGATGCACAGTGTATATATTAGCTTACTGAAGGTTCCTAGAAACATTTCAGTAAACAGATCAGCACATCATTGAAGTATTCCAGTTGGGATAATGAATTATTAGGTCACTCAATTGACCCCAAACCAATGTTCATAACCATCATGCTATCCTACCTCAAAAAAGAAGATTCATTAGGCACAGCTGGTAGAGGATGAATTAGAAAAACATTGAGAGAGGAAGCTTAGAGATTAATAAGGTTTTAAAAAAGACTAGGTAAGAATTATTCTAAAGCAGTGGTTCTGAACTAAGTGAGATTTTGAGCCTCAGCTGCCATGTGGAACCGCTTGGAGACATTCCTGGCTGTCAAGACTATGGGCATAAAGGGTGGGGGTGGGTTTGCTACTGGTATCTAAGGGGTAGAAGCCAGGATGCTGCTAATCACCTTACAGTACACAGGACAACACTCCTGGTGGCCCCCACTCCCCAATAAACATTTATCTGACCAACGTCAACAGAGCTGAGGTTGAGAAACACTGTCCTAGAGAGCTACATACTCAAAATGGAGGAAAGTCAAATTAGTCTCCAAAATTACCTCCTCCTCACTATCCCACTCATGAAAGACAACTTCTAACAGGTTACATGTTAGAAGTTGGAAAAACAACTCACTGGTCTAGTCATGGAACTCTTTTCTTTGAAAAGGCTCCTGAATTTCCATACAATGATTTTTTTTTTTTTTTTGAGACAGAGTCTCACTCTGCTGCCCAGGCTAGAGTGCCACGGCATCAGCCTAGCTCACAGCAACCTCAAACTCCTGGGCTCAAGCAATCATTCTGCTTTAGCCTCCCGAGTAGCTGGGACTACAGGCATGCGTCACCATGCCCGGCTAATTTTTTCTATATATATTTTTAGTTGGCCAATTAATTTCTTTCTATTTTTAGTAGAGACGGGGTCTCGCCCTTGCTCAGGCTGGTTTCGAACTCCTGACCTTGAGCGATCCATCCACCTCGGCCTCCCAGAGTGCTAGGATTACAGGCATGAGCCAAGGCGCCCAGCCAGTGATTTTTTATTATAATAAAAATCAACCAAATTGTTTACTAAAAATAATTTCCCCTTAATATCTACTAATATCATATTTAAAAAAATCAAAGTAACTTAGATTACTTTGCCATCCCATTAAGCATTTTTAATCTGGTTATGTACAAGGTACCTGCTCAGGAAAATGTAAAGATATGAACAGCAAGACATTAAAATAGTCTCTAAACAATAAAGTTTTTAAAACATTAAAACAGAAAAGCAAACAGTATATAGGAAAACTTGAACAGATTAAAACAGTAAAATTCAAATGAATAGATTAAATGGAAAACTGCAATTTTCCAGGATTATGAAAAAAATAAAATTTGGATTGTCCAAAATTAGGTAAAGTAGCTTTACTGTATCTTAAAAACAGTATCTACAAACCAACAAAAAAATCCAAACCCATGATGATATGGTTATGGAATAAAGCTACTTACTAAAGCAGCAACGTACACTTTGTAGACAGGGTCAGCACAGACCATGGACAAAACACTGCAGCACGCCTCCACCACGTCTCCTGAGACACTGGTCTGGGAAGACCCACTGGCAGCTCCAACGCTCGGACTGCTTCCACCGCTGCCCCCAGAATTTCCAGTGCTCTCCCCATTCGCCAACAGCAGGGCCCCACTAACGTCGTGGGAAAGACGCCTGAGGGCCATCTCTCTTACATTCCAGTTTCTAGAAAATAAGCAGCCAACGAGTTCCATTCCAAACACCTGTATCAAACAGACACAATGGATTCCATGTGAAGAAAAACTAATGAACTTACGGTATTTTGATTAAGCAAGAATTTTTATTATTAAATAAAAATTGGACATTTCTTTTTTTTTTTACAGGGTCTTGCTCTGTCACTCAGGCTGAGTGCAGTGGCACCACTATAGCTCAATGCAGCCTTCAACTCTTGGGCTCAAGAGATCCTCCTGCCTCAGCCTCCTGAGTAGCTGGGACTACAGGCACATGCCACAACACCTGGCTAATTTTTCTATTTTTCTGTAGAGACAGGGTCTCACTATGTTGCCTTGGCTGGTCTTGAACTCCTGGCCTCAAGTGATCCTCCTGCCTTGGCCTCCCAAGGTGCTGCAATTACAGGCATAAGTCACCTCTGGACATTCCTTAAATCTTCACCATACTATATAACTTCAAATATGTCCAGCCATTTAAAAATCATCAGAGGCCGGGTGTGGTGGCTCACACCTGTAATCCTAGCACTCTGGGAGGCCGAGGCGGATAGATCGCTTGAGGTTAGGAGTTCGAAACCAGCATGAGCAAGAGCGAGACCCCCGTCTCCACTATAAAAAATAAAAGAAAGAAATTAATTGGCCAACTAACATATATATAGAAAAAACTAGCCGGGCATGGTGGCACATGCCTATAGTCCCAGCTACTAGGGAGGCTGAGGCAACAGGATTGCTTGAGCCCAGGAGTTTGAGGTTGCTGTGAGCTAGGCTGACACCACGGCACTCACTTTAGCCTGGACAACAAAGCAAAAACTCTGTCTCAAAAAAAATAAATAAAAAATAAAAATCATCAGGAAGAATGTTATATTCAAGTTTAACTGGTAATTAACAAAAGTCATTAACATTTATTAACTCAAGTAAAATTAATAGTAAACTCCATTAATAGTAAAATTAAATGTATATATATATATTTCTAGGCCTATAGCCCCCATGCTTATCAAAAAATCAAAAACCAAAAAATCTGTGAAGAACCCTAGCTTTGTATTCTTAAGGTAGTGTACAGACAAAAAACTGGAATGAGATTTTTAAAAAAGCCAAATCAAGAAAGGGACTGGAGTGGAGGTTTCAAAAGATACAGAGTACTTCTCTTACAGATGACAGCAATAAGTAATAATACTTTATTTTATTTTATAATTTATTTGATTTTGTCCTATACAAAAACGTTAAAAAGAAACTAGACAAAATAGGTAGGCCTATAAGGAACAGAGTTGAAAAACCGAACAATTAAAAAAAGATGCTTGCGTTCCAATCATCAAAGGATAATGACAGACTCAGATTTAACATGTATGTTGTCACAGTCATCATTACCATGCCCCCAGAGTCAGCGAGTCCCCAGAGAAAGAAAGGACTAAATGGTCTTGACAATCTGGGCCAATTAATTAAAGGTAAGCTTAATACCCAAGATAATTCATCATGTGAACATTTTCTAAATATTATAGATGAATAAACAAACCAATTTTGGGGAAAACAAATCATGACCTGCTTACATACATGTATTCTGTTTTAAAGGGATAGTAAAGGAACAAGAATATAGTGAACTTCTGGCACTGTTAAGTAGCATTCCACAAGTTTTAATTCTGTCTTACATAATATTTTTAATTAAAAAAAACTAGGACTATATAGCCCAGTCCAACTATAGCTTAAGCAAGACAAATCAGATCACTGCCTTAGACAAAGGGCATCCAATAGCTCCGAATCTCCAATAGCATCCAATAGCTCCATGACTTGAGGGCTCGTGAAGGAGCAGGTGAGGGCCTATGCTAAATATCACTAATGAACTATTATGGATAAAAGAATTACGATGTGTTTATTAATTCTGCAGATTTTATTAGCTTCAAAATGGATTGCTAACATGCTGAGAAAAGAGAATTCCCAAGCTACAGGAGTGTAATGGTTACAAAAGAAAAAGGAAATAAATCCTAATGATACACAAGCTTAATGAGTAAATGTATCTGCCGTCCACAAACTTAATAGTACTCAACAGAATTTAACAAGATTATCAAAAATAATTATTTTACTTCACTATCATCTGCTGAAGACCTATCTGGTTTTAGATTTTACATTTTTAAAATAATAGAATAAGCATTTACCAACCAAGAAAATCATTACAAAGCAAGCAACCAACCAAAAATCCTACTTACTAAGGATGAAAAAGCATTCAATCAGAAGAGAAGGTAAAGGAACAGAAGCTGTCCTTACAAATAAAAATGACTAATACAAGGTAAATATCACATATTTTTTCTTATTTGTCTGCTCAGCAATTATTAAACACCTATTATAAGCCATTAGGATATGGAAAAGTGAAACTGAGTTAAAATGGCAGCAAATAAAAAACACAATGAAAATTCTTGACAGGAATGGAGATTAAACATCAGAAAAAGTTAGCACTGAAGGGTTCTGGTTTCTACCCTTAGAGAACCCTATATATCTGTTAGTTCAGGAAGAGATGTTTCTAGATATGGGAAGTGAAACGACAAACAATTTTTGAAGTTTAAGCTGTAAAGTAAGTGGCACAAATATTAATGCCAAAAGTAAAATTAAAATTTTCAGTGGAATAGGAGTCATGATGGAGGCAAGCAAAAGTGTTTTCTTAAATCATAAACAAACTGGGGAAAGGGGACAAAAATATTAATTGATCTAAAAATGTTTCTTAGAGAACTGAAGAACAAAGAACTACTTACCTGAATCCATGGTTCAGCTAAATCTTTGTAAACAGGAGGGATTTGCTGAGTTCCATAATGAGTAAGGTTAAAATTGCTCTCTTGACTCCTTCTTTGTGGTCCAGCCACAGGCTGCTGCTGTGCAGTTTGCTGCTGTGCAGCTCTCAGGGAAGATGGGGAATCCACAGGACTTGACAACTCATGGCTAAAATGAAAAATAAAACTTGCTAAAAAAATTTAACACATTTAAGTCATGCTTTAAGAACATGTGCATTTTTCCTGTTAAATACATAAATCATTGATTCAAAATTATTACCTGTAGAAATCATGGGATCTCCACTTAGACCTACAAAGGGGACATATTAAAGGTTCTCTATTTCTTCTACATTCTTCTGCCCCTGAAAAATAAAAAAAAATAAAAAACAATCTTACAAAAATGTAAATGCTTAACATAGAAATAATGTCATAACTGTTCATAATAATTAGTATAGGATATATATGATATGAACCTCAAAAAATATTCTGAATATATATCTGAAAGCAGGCAAATGGCAGGTTAAACTATTCTGATGCTTGTACCCTTTGCAAATGCTGTTTTACTAGTTATGACAACATGCTTACTGTTTTCCAAAACTTTCTACCTGCCCCATTTGATTACCTGGGAAGGTCCCTCTAAGCCTCGCTTTGATGCCAGCCTCTCTGGAGCGCCTGCCCGGGCGTTCTTCCACCTCCTTCCCTTCATGTACACCTTCTAGGCTGGAACTGTTTACCACATGTATCACACTATACTGCATTACTGTGCTCACAACACTCATCTCCCAACAGATCCTAGACTCCAGTTTGTTGAAAACTTCACATAGGACTTAGATACACATTTTTTTCTTCTCTCATCAATCTCCCCACAAGCCATGTCATAATCTTCAATAATATAGTTAGCGCATAGAGCAACTTTGTTTAGTAAGCACAGGGAGAAAAGGAGCCACATACAAATTGACATGCAGTGGTGGTGCAGCTTGTTCCTGCAGCCGTCTTCACACACTGTGAGACTTTCTTCATCAAGCATGCCCAATAAGCAAATAGGACACATCTGTTCCTCTTCATCTTTTATGCTGTAATAAAGGGGAAGCAAAAGTATTAAGAACAAAAGACTGTAACACAGAATTAATGTCATGCTAAAAGCAATTTCTGCTTCTTTAGAATAGGAACACATTAATAGAAATTCTTGTTTAGGAGCATTTTATATAACTGTGAGATTCTTATTTCTGCTATTAATAAACAATTACTTTAAATCAGACTCACATACCTGTGCATTTATAGATTGTTGGTATGGGTTAACCTGTCCTTGCTACAAAATTCAATATATGAACTTCAATCTTAGAACATCTGTGTCCTCCAAATTCTGCTATCATGCCTTCTGAATAAACAAACTATCAGGTTTGACTATGTACAAAAATACACTACATGGTACCAGTTTCAAGTGTTCAAGTACTGGAGGACCTCAGAACTCATTGACTCCTCATAATAAATTTAAATGTTCATTCCAGACACTTCTAGTGGCAATAATATAAACTGGTCCAACTTTCCTAGAAACAAATCTAGAAACATATGTCACTTTTAAATGTATATAACCATTCACCTATACTTCTAGGAAAATCAATTTATAGAGATATATGGACGAAAAGGCCCACTGAAGTATTATTTGGCATAATGAAAAAATCAAAACAACAAAATGAATATCAAAAAGAAATTAAAAAAATTATAGCACACCAAGACACTATGAAGCCTTTAAACAAGGTACAAAAATATCAATAAATAAGAAGAAAGATGTCCATACTATAGGTGTAAAAGCAGGCACATGATAGAATTCTATAACATATATAGATTCCATTTATGACAAAATATGGCAAACTGCAACATATAATGGACAATTGTATATATTTGAATATTTCAAATACACAAAGTACTTTTAAAAATTAGTTAAAAATACTATAATAATAAATCAATAGTAAAAGGTACAAAAGAGACAAAAAAGAAAAATGGACAAATTATGAAATAAAAAGGATATTGGAATAAAAAACAACAGTCAATAAACATGAAAAGAGAAGTACAAAATCTATATTATATCAATGAAGTCATAATTATTTATCTTTTTTTTTTTGATAGTCTGATTGGCAAGAACTAAGCAGACTGGTAATATCTGGCCCTGATAATGGCATAGATAAACAGGTTCTCATATATACTGCTGGTGAGAGTGAAAACTGAAATCTCCGGAAGAAAATTTTGTTAGTATTTCTTAAAATACTAAATGTGTATATTCATGATCTAAAAAACCCTATTTTCTATGATTTTATCCTACCAAAATATTTTAGGTATGCAAACAAAAAATAGAAAAATTTATTGCATTTAACAGACCAACAAAAAACTAGCGTTGTACTTAATGTCCATTAATTAAGGCAATGGCTAAATAAATTATAGTGTTAACATTATCTCATACAGACATGAAAAAAATGTGTATTTTTGTACTGACTTGGGAGAATGTTCTATTAGAATGTTTTATTAGAACACAGCCATGCCTGTCCATCTATATATTGTCTACAGCTACTTTCAGGCTATAAGGGCAGAGTTAAGGGGCCCACAAAGTATATAAAGTATTAAAAATAAGTCACCTATAGTAATACCCCCTATTAATAACCATTAAAATTTTTATTCCTTCCAATTTTTATAAATCTATAATGCTTTTTATATACAAAAACTGGGTTCATGTATAACATAGTATTATAACCTAGATCTGGTTTCACTTATCAACAGTTTTCTATACCCTTCAATGTACTTCAAAGGCATAATTTTAATGCCTACTTCAAATTCATAACATGGAAATACTTTAATATAGTCTATCCATGTGGCTAGTGGATATTTATGCTGTTCACAATTTTTCACCATAATGCTATTAAAAACACCCATATACGTAAGGCTTGTGAATTTCTCAAATTAAATGTTTTTTAAAGTACATTTATTGGATCAATGAATATGAATGTTCATAAAAGCCACATTACTTTTCTCTTTCCAGAAAGCCATAGTCCTTTAGAGTGAAGCACATCCTTACCAGAACTGAACAGTTTCATTACAAAAGTCTCTCCTAATTCTGTAAATAAACTTATTTATTTATTTATTGAGACTGAGTCTCACCGTGTTGCCCAGGCTAGAGTGCCGTGGCATCAGCCTAGCTCACAGCAACCTCAAACTCCTGGGCTCAAGCAATTCTCCTGCCTCAGCCTCCCAAGTAGCTAGGACTACAGGCATGTGTCACCATGCCCGGCTAATTTTTTTCTATTTTTAGTTGTTTGGCCAATTTCTTTCTATTTTTAGTAGAGACAGGGTCTTGCGTTTGCTCAGGCTGGTCTCGAACTCCTGAGCTCAAGCAATCCTCCTGCTTTGGCCTCCCAAAGTGCTAGGATTATAGGCGTGAGCCACCAGGCCCAGCCCTGTAAATAAACTTAACTTTTCTTTTCAAGTGAGCATTTCTTTATTTACTAGGTTGACTAAACAGTTTTCTCATGTTTGCTAGCCCCTTGAAATTGTTCTTTTGTGAATATTCTCTTTATGCCCTTTGTCCCTTTATGTACTGAGATCCTAGGTTCCTATTAGCAGTTTTATTTGTGGGGCAAGGTTTTGTTAATTATTTTTTGTAAATATTTTCAATTTGTCCTAATTGGTTTTTTCATTGTTTCTGATATACCATTTAAAATTTTGTTATCAAACCTCCAGATAATTTCCTTTTGTTTTCTTTTGATTGATTTTAGCCTTTAGAAATAAAAATAACTAAACTAAATATGCAATTACACAAAACGAAAACCTACTTTCTATTTAACTTTCACTAGCTAGTTTTAAGCATTTTTTTTTCCTCTCCACAATAAAAAGCTACAGAGATGTCAATCAAAAGCAAAAAGGCTCTAGAATAAGTTTGGGTCAGGAATTTTGAGAAATAAAGCTCAATTTTTCCATTTTATTTAGAAGAGGAAGGGTACGAGAAGAGCTTTGGACTAGAAGTCAAGATACCCAGGTTCTGGTGATGCCTTTGCTCAAATGAGCTGCATGACCTTCTCTGGCTTCATTTATCACTGTAAACTAGAAGTCTTCACTTATCACTGTAAACTAGACGTCTTCAATGTCCCAAACAACTTGTAAAACTCTAGGATCCCAAAATCAATTCATTTAACCAAAACTTTAAAAATTCAAACATTTACTTTTTCCATGGATGAAAAAAACCTCTCTTCTTCACTGGGCCCTCGTTATGATATTATCACTTCTCCATTCTTCACGAACTTTGAGGCAGTTATAATACTTAAAAGATTGACGGGATGAAGATGGGACTTGACTTAGAACAGTGCTTCTCAAACTAGGGTGCTTTGGGGACATGTAGGAGGTACTCTCATAAAAGAAGCAGCACTCCTTTGTGGAATAATTTAAAAAATCTCATTTTTACATTAAAATTAATCAAGCAGTATCATGGACTGGAAAGAAAATTCACATCAATTACTATGATAATACTTGAGACTTGAAAAAAAATCCACATCTGTCATTTTGTCATTCACATCTGTCAAATTCACATCTCAGATCCTTCAGGCCTATGAGTTCATTCCTATCAGCAATTAAGCAATGGAAAAGTTTGAGAAGCACTATAGATTTTAAGTAATAACTGTGATTTAACAGCTGCCATTCCTCTTAATTACAACTTAGTCTATTTATTTAGAAGAGCATGCTTATGTTTTCACAAATAAAATAACCTGTGATTTGGATTCCCCGAAAATATCTATAAAGTAGTAAAGTCATAAAATTTAAAATCCTATATTTGAAAGTGATTTTGGAAAACCATCTTGGCTTGTATATAATTTATTTATAAAAGAGCTATAGACATTTCCTTCCATTATGCAGTGCTTCAGCTTCATTATCTATAAAACGGTAATTAAAACCTACCTAATGAGGTTGTTGTAAGAACAAAATGAGACAACATACCAGGTACTTGGCACAAAGTAATGATTGATAAACAGTAGCCACTTACATTTTATACCTGCCACCTGATTTTTCTTGTGAAATGGACATTGGAATAATTAAATCATTTTAGAGAGCAACTTAACAAGTAGATACAAAAAAATTACCTAAAATTAAAAGTAACACTGGATTAATGCTTTTAATCCCTTAGAAAGTACTGACCTGTTTTCTGAACTAGATGTAGAAGTACTAGATGATGACAATGTATGAGAATTTGACATGCGTGAAACAAACTTCTGGATGGTGTTACGAGATGGAGCTTTGATCCTTGAGCTACGCCTACTGTGATATTTCTGGAACAAACTCTCAACCTAACATTGGAAAGAGACAGTAACAATGATATCTGTTCCATAAATATACATATGAAGACTGTTTGAATTATTCATCTTTTATTTGAGTAAGTTTTTCATAAAGTTGATTTAAGAGGGCAAAAATATGAACACATAGTTTACTAAGGACATTTTTTACAGCAGGTCAGTGTTTATCATTTTTTCAGTCTAGAAGAAAAAACTTATTAGTCAACAGCTCATAAGAGAACTATTTATAAGCACCAAATAATTCTTATACACCTTCACACCTTCAAAATGATCACTATCTATTTAAATGTAGTGCAAGAAAAATTTTCAGGAATATACCCAAAATTTGATAATTTTATTCTAAAGGATTTCAAAAACATTACCTCAAAATTCTTTAAAGTTTTTCTCCACAACATCGGGTCTGAAGGTTCTAGTTGAAACACCCGGAGCATAACGAATAGCAGATGAATACAAAATGTTCCACGCCCACAGCTACAGTTCTGAAGAGTAAGAAGAAAACTTAAGGGTTAATAAATCTGTGGTTCTACCCGAACTTCTAAGTTTATCACTTTAATTTAAATTTATGAACATTATCATATGTAAATTTGAATTAGTACCAGATACTAATGAAATATAAAATGGTGACAAACCTACCTGAGGCCCTATGAACACCCGGTATTTATTGTCTGGGCTGTCTCCTCCAATCAGGAAGGAGTTGGGTCCTATCTGCTGTAGTAGATACAGCCTGGCCCGCATCACTTTGTTCACACGGCGGCTTGTCTCCTCAGGGCTGTATGGTGAGAAGCCATCTGGTGACGGCGCTCTTCGGGGTGGTGTGATCCTGCCACTCTGAAACTTCACAATATTATTTTTTATTGAGTAAGTTTCTCACTTCTTGATAAGAAACTATTACCCAAAAAAGGTCATACCAGACAGTCATATGGCGGATTATATTCTGAAAAAATGCCTCAAAATATAAAATATAATGAAACAAAGAGAGGCAAAATACATTTGTCTGACATACTCATCTCAAGCAAACTTTTAAAATCTCAGTCATCCCTACAATTAATGATAAATATTTGGCTGAGAGAGACAACCACATGGTAATTTTACAAATTATTCTATAAACATTTGAGTTCTTTGAAAAGTATTATGTAAATTAAAATATAAAGCATAAAAGTACACACCATAAGCAGACAAAATGTCTAGTGGTAAAAATTAAACATCTCACCTCCTATCATCTATGTAAGGCTTTATTAAATGCTCTTCTATAACTGGTAATTTACAAACACTGCTTTGGAATTCCTCCCAAGGTACACTTTGTAGAGACTCTTCCTTAATTAAAACATCTTACTGGAAGCTGATAAAAACTCTCCTATGGTGTGTGAGGATAATATATTTCACTCTCACTACACTCTACTAATTTTCCTAGAACTTTCTTTCCATCAACGTCCAGTAGAGATTCCAGTTGTTTTGGATGCCTAATTAAATAGTCAAAGATAATAAATGTTGGTAAGAATATGAAACAACTGGAATACTCACATTACAGTGCTGGTGGAATGTCAAATGTGTAGTTGCATTGGAAAATAGTACAGCAGTTCCTCAAACTGCTAAACATATGACCCAGCAATTCTACTTCTAGTTATAAACCCAAGAGAAATGAAAACATATGTCCCCATAAAAATTTGTGTGGGAACACAAATATTCACAGCAGCATTATATACAATAGCCAAAAATTGGAAACGACTCAATGGAGCACTAATGCATGCTATACCATGGATGAACGCTGACAACATGATACTGAGTGAAAGAAGCCAGTCATGTAAGATCATCTATTATATTTAATATGGTTCCATTTATATGAAATGTCCAGAATAGGCAAATTATATAGAGACAGAAAATAGATTAGTCATTGCCTAAGGCTGGAGAGAGACTGCTGTTAAATGGAAAACTTCAGACAAAATAAATAGAGTTTATTTGAGAAAATGATTCATGAACCAGGTAGCACTCAAAATCACAAGAGTTCAGAGAGCTCTGATTTAGCACATAGAATAGCCAGCTTTTATAGGCTGAATACAAAGCAAAGAAATAGCTTGACTGGCTATAGCCAGGTGTTTGCCTTATTTGGGAATGGTGTCTTGAGAGGTCCCCATTATATAACCAATAGGCTGGTTGGTGGTTTGTGATTGGCTAAAACTTGGTTTGGTTTCTGGGTACAGAAACAATCTCAGGCTGATGGCCTCCTGTTTATTTTGCTTTAATACTTCTAATTGGTCTGGAGTTTTCTCCGGGGGGGGGGGTGATAAAGATGTTTAAAAATTGACTGTAATGATGGCTACATAACCCTGTGATTAGACTAGCAAACACTGAATTGTACAGTTTAAAATAGGTGAATAGGTGAATTTAAAATAGGTATATGAATTATACATTAATAGCAATAAAGCCATTATTTTTTTAAAGGCAGTTACTAAAAAGTAAAAAGAAATAAAAAAACCAAATATACATGCACATGTCATTTTGACCTGTTAGGTATTCAGCCTATGCATATGCTCACAGATCTGTAAGATGAAGTACACAGGGAAATATTTTTGAAGCACTGTTAGTAACAAAGAGTTAGGACTATAAATGTCCATTAGTATGTAATTCATTAAATAAACTATGATTATCCAGATAATGAAAGGCTACGTAGCTATTAAAAAGAAAAAAGGGGTAACTTTGTCTAGCATATATGCCCAAAGTGGGGTGGGGTGGTGGAAGGGAAGATATAATTCTGTTTATCCTTACAGACTTTTCCTTTATGGCCCCCATGAACCATCCACATCCCTCCCAGTATTTACACTCCCGTGTGGTGCCCTACTATATAGATTCTGAGTTTGGGCAGTAAGGCATTAGAAAACATGATGTAAGTGGAGGCTTGAGAGAGCCTGCATGTTGGGACTTGTTTTCCTGAAACCCAGCCACCATGAGAAAGAGATGCCAATGGCCCCCAACTGTTCTAGCATTGCAGCTGAAGCAACAAGCATGAGAGTGAAACAGCAATCTTGGACATCACAGCTTCAGTAGATGCCAGGGGAGCAGACATAAACCATCCCTGCTGAGCCCTTTCTACTTTGCAGATTAATGAGCTAATAAATGATTATTATTGTTTTAAATAAAAAAAATTAACATCTAACTTAAAGGTGATTCAATGTAGAGTCAGCAAGTATGTTGGGTATCTTGGGTTTTGATGTAAAAACTTTTACTTTAAATGTACATTTTGAAGGACTTATGTGCTTTTAACAACTCCAGATCTGAAGAAAACCAAAACTTCCCCTTGTGGTCACTCTCTCGACCATTTTTCCATTCACTCATTTACTCTTTAAAGTTAGAAAGCAAGTTTTAACATGCATTTCCACCACTAGAAGTCTCTCTCATGAATTTACCACCTCTTGGTTTTTTTTTTTTTGCAAATCTCCTTGATTTCTGGCTTACTATAGAAGGCAGCTAGATTCTCATTGCTGCTTCTACATTCAATCTGCTGTGATATGATGCTTTGATTAAAGTATATGAAAGAACCTGACCTCACACAGACATGCAGCAATAAAAGAAAAGAGTATTTTAATAGCCTTTAAAAATTATTCTGAATATTATTTTTTGGTACTACACCAAAGCTCAAAAAGTAGTTTCTTAAGAGCAGTTGTAATATGGAATCTGAAACCACATCAACAAATGTTTCCTACTGGTACATTAAAAATCCAAATGGTGTATCTTATACTTTGAATGGATCTTTAATCTAGACTTTGTTACTATCATGCACTGGTCATTTGGAAAACATTGGTTCACTAAGTTATGCTTATCTTCCAAATGTTCACATTATTTCATTATACAATATACATATATTTAAAAAGTCACCAGTTGATATCACCAATCTCATTAGAAAAGTCAGTGGTGGATTTGATTTTTCTAAAATTCTAATTTTTGCTTTGAAATCTCAACTTCAACTAAAGTGAAAAACATTTAGTTGTTTTCCTTGAAGTGATAGTCTCATTTCATCTTAAGGAAAATGTCTGCCAAATACCTATTTATCACACAGAATTTTTAAAAAGTGTGTATTTAATAAGCATTGAGATTTAATAAAATTAAATTCTATTTCTTCATCAAAGGCACTCTTAAGTGAAACTGGCATTTTTTCCCCTTAATGGCTGCTAAATGACAATGAAGAATACAATTTCTAGAGTCATTAGCTTTAAACTAGGCAAAGGCACCAACAGCTTTATGCTCCACTGCAATCATCAATGCAGTGAAACAGGCAGACAGCACCTCAGTTTTACTACAAAATTAGTTTTGACCTAATGGACCCCAGGAAGGGTCTCAGAAACCATCTTCCCTCCTGGGGTCTGTGGATCATATTTTGAAAACTAATGTTTTAACAGATGGCTGGCCAGTGTTTTCTACATTATAAATGAGTCTAAAAATTATAGAAACTAACATATTTGTTGAAACATGAACTTACAGGCACTGGGGAAACTCGTTTCCTCCTTACTCCTGGAGATTCTGATTTCATCGTGCGACCTGATGGGGAGCTTCCAGGAGAAGGACTGCGACGGCCTTTGGGGGCTGGTGAAGAGGTGCTCGCCTGTCCCTCCCCCAGAGTCTCCGCTGCCAAGTTATTCGTTTCAGATCCATCTCCTTTAACAGGGATTGGTTTTACCACCTGAATCAAAAGCATTCCATTATTTTGATTACTTAAAAATATAAAAGGTAAGTAAATTTAAACATCATAGATTAAAAAATTAACTTAATGAGTTTTTATTATGACATATTAAACCAATAAACCAGACAATATGTTGACTTTATTTAGTACTACTGTAAGCCATTAATGTAAAAGACTGTTTTTATCTACACAAATTTCAGTTTTTTAGGATTTATCACTAGTTATAATATTACTGTACAGAATTTTAGATATGGTAGTATTTGTTATCATAGGCCCCAATTCATTTAACTTTCACAATCAACAATCAAAGGTTAGCAAACAAATGTGAAAAATAAGCACTTATGACTTCTACAGTTATAGTTTATTCCACTAGACTGGGGATCTAAATGTTTTTTATTTGTTTGAAAACAATACTGGGCATAATTTTACATGCTCAAATAGTCTGATAAACAGTAAACCATTTTGCAATGTTTTCTTTTTTAAAATGTTACATTACAATGGGTTAGACAGATGTGTATCTCAGAAAACCAAAGAGGCCAGAAGTTTAAAGACCAATCTCTCAAGCAGAAATGCAGTTTACAAGACCTGTTTTTTTTTTTTTTTAATATTAGGGCTCTTAGATCTAATCTAGCCATGATCAAAAGGCCAAACTATAGTCTCGGTACAGCTGAAGCTCTGCAGACCTTTCCTGTCTTTCTTCCACCTCTCCTGTTCCATGGTCAGTTGCTGTGCCCACCAAACTTGACTAAACTTTCCTCCTCCTGTGCCTTCACTCACACTCTCCTTACTAATCCTCATCTCCAGCCCCACTGCCCCAGGCAGCATACCTTCACCTGGGGAAAACTTACCCATCTATTAATGCTCAGCTAAAATCCTACCTTTTATGAAGCCTCCTTTAAGTCTACCAATCTGACATTTTTTCTCTTTCCTAAGTCCTTATTGCTCTTCTACCTCTCCCCCACATTTGGCACCTAGTCACAAATTGCTTTGTGATATTTCATTTATTACTCTCTTCTTATTTATTGTGTATAAGTCTTATATTCCTATTTGGAGATATTTACACCTTACTTACATTTGAAGAAGAATTTGACGCAGCTTACAAAAAACTTATAAACAAAATCAGATCTCCCAAGAAGACAATAAACTTCTGGAAGATAATATGAAATCTGTAAACCATAAAATGTAGGGTAGTGTAATTAAGCTTAAGGACTATGTGTTATGCATCTTATTCTATACATCTCTTCCCTCTTCACTCCTGTCCTATATATAGACAAGGTACTCAAGTATTTTGCTAGAAAGTGGACAGGTAGAAAAAAATAACTCTGGTCTTAGAAAATAGATATTCTTAGTTCGTGTGTAATAAAGGACAATGGCTGGCTTTTTATAAAGCTGTTATTTATGCCCTAGGGTATTCTTAAAGGATTAAAGTTATGTTGAACATCTCCAGCTCAAGGAGCTCAAAAAGGAACACATTTAAATTTCAGATGGCGGCCGGGTGCAGTGGCTCACGCCTGTAATCCTAGCACTCTGGGAGGCCGAGGCGGGCGCATTGCTTGAGGTCAGGAGTTCGAAACCAGCCTGAACAAGAGCGAGACCCTGTCTCAACTATAAATAGAAAGAAATTAATTGGCCAACTAATATATATAGAAAAAATTAGCCGGGCATGGTAGCACATGCCTGTAGTCCCAGCTGCTCGGGAGGCTGAGGCAGCAGGCTTGCTTGAGCCCAGGAGTTTGAGGTTGTTGTGAGCTAGGCCGACACCATGGCACTCTAGCCTGGGCAACAAAGCAAGACTCTGTCTCAAAAAAAAAAAAAAAAATTCAGGTGGCTTTAATTGTTCAAAAGTTCTTTATATTGATTGAGTAGAAATATGCCCCATTGTCACCTTCTCCAAGATGTTTCAACAGAACTTTTCCTTTTCCAAGATAAATCCTTGATTTCTTCACCTTCAACCTCTGATGTGAATAACTAAAATCATAAGGGGTTCTCACCATACTACCTCATGTGAGTAATAAATGGAAGATATGTAGAAGCTTAGCTGGAAAGGAAAGAACTCATGGGCCTCACAGTGGCTAAAAAACCTGATATGTGGAATAACAATTGGATTATTCTATATAGCTCCATGGATTAGAATTAGCACCAGTGGGTAGCACATCCATGACAGACTCAATGATAAGGGGTGCCCAAAGCCTCAGGGGTCACTGAGATATTTAAGTCAGAGACTAGTTACTACTAGACATCTAAGAGAACTTTCTCAGATGATGGAAATGCTCTATAATTTTACTGTCCCAATTGCCAAAATTTATAGGGTTTGGCAAAAGAAAACCTAGATTCCTAGATCAGAAAAGGCAAGGATACTCCATCCTTTGCTATGGTTATTCTCTTTTAAAGTACAGAATAATGTTATGAAATGTGTGTCTTCATTCTTACAAAGGAAGAGGCAGATCCAATTGGGCCTATTACATTTTTTCTTTGCTAGAAGATTTCTGGAATTAAAGTCCTTGGATCCTATCTTAGAGACAAAACATCTAAAATAAATTGGGAAAATTGCTTTTTTAACACATTGACTGCCACACTATAAATCAATTTTTCCTTGGGGCCATGGTGTTTTATTAAAACAAACAATCCTTTCTAATTTGTTATTTTTTCTTCTTTTTGTGTGTGAGTTGTATGCAAGGTAATCCACATTTTTGGAATTAAATTGTCAATAGTAATTATAAGAACATCAACAAGATTTTTATAAACCAACTGGAGGGTTTGCTCCATGAGGTCCTGGGCTCAAAACTAGTCTGAGTTGAATACAACTCCCATGGCAGTCAATGTGTTGAAGTTAGAAAGTACAGTATAAAACTCTACTAAAAGGATTTTCGATACTGACATTAGAGGGCAGTGTTGCTTTAAGCATTTAGCCTTCTACCAAACACAGTTAAGTTCCCAGGCAGTTAAAGTTGCTTAATGAGCATAGTTTTAATTATGATTTGTTCCAAGACACCAGAATATCAAACAAACAAAACCACTGCATTTAAAGTGAAGAAGAAAGTTTACGAGACGATCTATTTGTGTTGAATTTTCCATTTCCTCCTATCCTTCCTTCCTTAAAGCAGGTAACCCACAGCCACTTACCACAGGGCCTCGCCTATTTCTCCTTTCCAACCACTCGTGCTTCCAGGCTGGCATGCAGGTTGCCTTCAGTTTCTCCCTGATCATTCGCTCCTCTGGGCGATCGTCCATTTTGTGCAACCCTTTGAGAGTTTCTTTATTTTCCATCTCACGACTAAAATGGAGGGAGAGACAAGGAGAATAAGAAATTTATATATGAGAAATAATTTCCAAGAACTAACAGAGCATGATGGTCCTATTTTATACTTCCAATGGACATGAAACCAAAAATATAGATGCTAAAAAAACAAATGTTTTAAACAAAATATGTAAATATGTGAATTATATATTACTGTATTGTTCAACTTATTAGGTTTATAATGCCTTTAAAAAGAAAGGTTCTATTTAGAAGGTGTAAACTTATTAATATTAATGCAGACCTTTGTTCCCAGGTAGTTAACAAAATGTCCTAAGATATTAAGCATTACGTTAACAACAAATACATTCATGAAGACTGCGTTGTTGCTAATTCTACCACCCTCACATACACAAGTATGTAACAAATATTTAGAAGGGTATCTTACTGGAATCTCAGGATTTCCAGTAATTTAAGTCGATACAGACAGAATCTAACAGTTATGTTCCTTTTCTGAAATAAGCTATATAAATATTTAATAAACTAGGTGAAACTAAACTACATCTTCTATGATCCTAAAATAATTTGTCAAAGCCTAAATGGTTAAATTTGTATTTTCATGTAATTCCATGACAAAGCATTTGGGGTACTCAATATCTAAAGAGTAAAAATTACTACCCTTTGACCTTTACTTCATAAAACAGTGTGGATTTGCCAGAATAAAAAATCTGTAAACTAGGAATTTTTGAGAATTAACTCTACAAAGCCTAATAGGTAAAGCATCAGGTTCACAAAAATCACTTAAAATAAACTAATAAATCAATTACAATGAACTAATATCCACGTGTGCATATATAGATGTACATATACACACATACCATATGCAGATCTTAAAACCCGGTTCTCATAATAAGGAAGCATTAAAATAACTGTACTCTGTAAGAAATAACAATTTTAAAAACACTAAGGTAACTTCAATAACGATTTTAGAAAGTCTATAAAGCTAGAGAAGTGATTTTTCTACACTGATAGGAAAAGGAAGTACTCAAGGAAATACCAGGGACGATAACTTCAAACTTACTAAAAAGTCACATTCAAACTCCTCTAGGAATTTTCCAGCTAATCAAAACTATGAAGCAGTATCTTCAGAGAGCCAGCAAAAACAAACAAAAAATGTATATATATAATATATATATTAATATATATGTATAAAAGAAAAAAACTCTACTTAAAAACAAATATGCACTAGAAAGGAAATGGTTAATTGGTTTCACTGAAGTATCAATACTGTGAGGGAAGTGGAAATTAACATATTAAACACCTCTGTGACGGGTTGGCCTAGATATTTTCAGGAATACATTTGATTTGAAACTTGCAAATGGGAATTAAGACCATATAGTAAAACATGCCCACCACACATGTAGGAAAACCATCACACAGAAGGAAGCAATATGAGATTTACAAGTTCTTTAAAAAAGGATTATTATCTCATTTTACTTAGAAGTGTTTGGCTGCTTTTCATGTTCTAATTGTTATTATAAAATATAAATGTTAGGGGTATGTGTAGGAGAAAGAGTAAAAGGGAGGAGAAGGAAGGAAGGAAAGAGAGGGAAAGATGAAGTGAGAGGTAGGAGGAAAGAGGAGGAGAGAGGGAGAAGAGGAAGGGAGAGGTGAGGGATGAAAAACATGGGGTAGAGAGAAATGTTTGCCCAAAAATTCATCCTGTTCAGTTAATTTTTAATCCAGGAAGCTGAGATTTATAAGCAACTGAATTTATGGACTGACTGCATACCAAAAATTCACTTACACAAGTCTCCAGTATGAAAAGCAAACACTTTCCCCTCCAGTAACAATGCTGCAAGATGGGGCTTGGTTCCCAGGCTAGTTCTCCAAAAATAAGTTCCATAGTGGAACTGCAGTGCATTCTTATACCAGAAGTTCTCCACTCCCTGACAAAGGTGCTCATCTTCTTCCCTCTGGTCCTACAAGTCTCTCTTACCCCAAATCAGTTTCAGGAGTATCTGCTCTCTGTTCTGCATTTTCAGTGTCTGTTCCTGGCACCCACCCAAACACACAGAGGACTTTTCCTGTCTAAGCAAATCTTCCTGGATGATGTGGCCTCCTTAAAGCCTGCATGATTTGTTTCTTTCCTTTCTACTTGACTGAAAACACTATTATCTCAGTATCTTACTATAAATAATTGGGATGAGCATAGTAGTAGCTCAACTTTTGCACATATCTGAGATTATTTCTTCAGAATCAACTCCTGGAAATGGAATTGCTAGGTCAAAATGTATACAAATTAAGATTTTTGATAATACTGGCAAATAATCTTCAAGAAAACATATCTTCCATTCACAACCCCCAGTTTCAGCTGCTAACTCATACTGGTTGCAACTAACAACAGGTTCCTAAGGGGGGTTCTTCATTCACTGTGAATCTTACTTCTATCCAATCCAGGCTTCACAGAGCAGCCAGGGCCACTCCCTCCACTAACACCCTCCGGTGGTTTCCCCTGGTAAGTTTCCCCAGGCTTAGACTAAAGTCCGAAATGTCAACTCATGTCACCCAGCCCTGCACCAGATCCTTCTGCTTCTTTCATTGCCTCAATTACTTCAAGATCTTTCCTACTCATGGCTTCTGCACAGGCTGTTTCCTACGCTGCCCACTTTTCGCCTAGTTAATTTCTAGCCACTCTTTAGGGTTCCCACAACTCTTCCTAATCTCAGTAACTCCGGGTTCCACTCTTTCAGAGCACTTATATTTTCCCTTTAATGTGGTCACTGCAGTCTGCAAACTACCCCTCCCTCCCTCATGAACTATAAGCCCATGAGTGCAGGAACCACCCATTTTTTCCATCTGTATCCCTAACACCTAACCACATCTGGCTCATAATAAGTATTAACACATATTTTAAAGGAATGATCATTTATTAACATCTTTTGGCAGTCCTAAAATTTAACAACTATTCATATTATTAACTTTTTATAGTTGTGTATTTGAGATTAAATGTGCAATTTATGTTATTCAGTGAAATTATTTTCATTGTTCCTAAATTAACCTGCAAATATAAACCAAAGTCTCTTTATAAGTAATAATTATATACATATCACTAATTCTAAAATGTATATTTTTCCACATCTTACTGTCTGAAATCTGAATGCCTCTTACAATCAAATGTTGTTATAATTTAATTGGGAGGGCTTTTACCCCTTTCTTCATGGTATATAAAATAATAGTACAATTTACAACCACTTGGATTTCAGAATCCATGAAATATATAGTAAATCCAATTCTACTTGCCTAGAAGAAACCATACCTACTTAGTTTCTTCTGTCTCTGAAAAGGAAACCAAACTAGGAAGAAAAACCAGCTTTTCTCACATACTTGTGTTATTTTGCTATAATCTTAACATATCTTCATAGACCAGATATATTTATAGGCTTTTTATTTTTATTAATACCAAATGACTGTGTGTGTGCATATATATATATATAATTTGTAATCCAATTAGTATCACAGCTATAACAGAAAAACATTTTTTTTTAAACCAAAGCTAATATGAACAGCTTCAAAGTCACTGAGAGATGAGAGCCACCTCTAATTCATGTTAGTTAAATATGAATGTTTTCGGGAGTTATTTTTGCCATATCTATTACCTGGAAACATGCCTGTTATTTTAATTAAAATAACAGTTTATATATTTCTGACTTTTAAAGATAATAGATTTTAGCAAGATAAACAATGTATTCTGAAAAACAACCTTGAAGATGTAACAAACAAATAAAATTTTAGCCAGATAAATATGAGAAATTTAAACATTGTTACAGATCAGGCACTATCTTTCTTTCCTGTATATTTAGGAAACATGAGATTTCTTTTCTTTTCTTTGGTTTCTAAACATTCCTCAGAATGAATTTGTGACTGACACAGGAATGGAAGGAACCTTTCTCCCCCGAGTATGGTTTCCAGGGCTGGAGTCTTTCTAGAACTGCAGAACTCAACTGCCAAAACCTGAGATGCTCCAATGGCCCCTTCTCAGGGAACCTAGCTGGTTCTCTCCCTTTATCGAAGCTACTGTGGGGCCAGTCATTGACAATGGCACCGTCTCTCTTACAGATCCTTCCTCTCTTCTTCTCCAATATCTTTTTTCCTAGTTCTGCATCTAATAATCTTACTAATTTCATCAGTACCATGAACTAGACCCTTCTCCTGGAGCTCCTGAAATGCCAACCACCGCTCTTTTCCCACAGCACCAAAAAACTTCCTGAGTATACCAAGGTATTTCATACCTGTTTTTTGCAGATGTTTTTTCTTCTTTTTTTGGCCAGAAATAGCCTTTGCCATCTCATATTCCTTCAGTAAAGAATTTCCTGTCCTCATTCCTATATAGTAATGATAATATTATCATAAAATTAAGTCTATGCTTAAGTATCTGCCTCCTTCATCACATTGCAAGCTCTTCCAGGACAGGTTACATCTTACTTATTTTTCTATCATTGCCACATGTCCATGACAGACCACAAAAGGTACCTAACACAATGCCCACTTCTGGAAAGTCAGAGGGCCGGCCCAGCCACCTTCTGCCAGCGGTGCTGACGCTTAGGGTGCACTATACATTCGAACCCATCCCACAGTCTCCCGCTGGCTGCTCCGAGAATGTGCCTTGGTCCAAAGACCTCAATACTGGATGGTGTTACACGTCTTAGATCTCTCTGAGTTTGAAAGCAAGTTACATGGATAGAGTCATTGCAGGAAAAATAGCACCAAATAGAGAAACAGCACAAGGTAGTAAGTAGAAGCAATGAGATAGAAATAAGGAAGAAGGGAAAGAAACTAGTCAGAAGGAAGACGTAGAGATGGAGAAGCAATGAAAGTAAATGTAAGAGTTGCACCCGGGTCCCTTAATAAGCTGTTAGACGGTGAGAGCCAGTTTTACAACACCCTGGTGATAAATGACTAGTTCTGCAGGGGCCGTGTATATGTGCTATGATGGAGGAAACTTCTTCATGGATTCTTTACTTTGGAGTGAAATAAACCCCAACACATCCCGACTTCCTGAAACCCCAGAGAGCCTGACTAAAATACTAGTTCTGTACAATGCCTGTTACACAGAGGACATTCAATAAACACTCAAAGACAGAATCCTACCAAATCTATTATAATTTTTAGAAGTTATTTATTAAATGGTTCATTGTTAGCATAGAAATATTATAACTGTCAATGACCAGTGATACGGAGAAATAACTGCCAGACTGTGTCATGATTGAAAAGTTATGTTACATGCTAGACAAGGTAGTAGGTGCTTTACATGCATTAACCTACTTCACCCTCCCTACAGCCCTATGAGGTCGTTGCCACCGGAGGTCTGCAGAGCCTGGGTTACATGCTCAGGGTCACACAGTTTGTGAGTCGCAGGACTAGGATTCAAACCCCCAGAGGTCTGACTCTAGAGCCTGTTCTTTTCACTGCTACAGTTGGTCACTGCCACATCTGATTTTATTTTTACAAGTCAGCACTCAGATATCTGTGCTGATGTCTATTTGATGATAATACAAATTTTATAACTTTGTACAATGGTGACTATTTTATTTTAAGAGTAAAGGAACACAGTAATTTTCTTCATTATTAAGCATTTGACTGTCATAAGAGCAACCAAGACTATAATGATCATATAAAACCTTTCTGGAAATTAGTGAGATTTAACCTTAGTATAAATAAATATTTCCATAACAGTTTAACAGTTTAGATTACGGATAACTCTATAGAGAAAGAATCTTGATTCTCTTAGTATCCAAGGAATCTCAAGGAATCCTGCCTGGAAATACACTGGATTATTTAGGACAGGCACAATTCAGAGCCACCCAACTGAGGTCCTCTTGGGAAGTCCTCATACCAGCAGAAATTCACCTGCTACCAAAACTCACAGGCTTTGTTACCAAGGGAAGAGGAGAGCAAGGGAGGAACTGCCTTCCAAAACAATACTACTCCATTGTGGAACCTTTCAAAGTTTCCAGGTAAAAGGCAAGAGAAGGAATGATTCAGGTAAGGACAGGGAGAGAGTGTGGTGAAACAGAAAGGCTAACAATCCCTTCCCATGGAAAGGGTACTGAGCTAACAGTTCCACATGGGTTATGGGTTATGGGAGTCAAATCTCATGAGACTCTTACTATCCCACTTTATAGATGAGAAAAAAGGCAAGGGAGGTAAAGTTACATGTTAGAGGTGATAAAGTCTATATATTAAAAAGACATCATCTAAACTCAGATACGAATGACTTCACAGTCTGTGTCTTCTACAGAACAAAAGGAAAATGAATATTTACAAATGCTTGCTGACCTAGATCTGAGGCATCTGCATACAAAATGAAAAATCTGTACCTCAGCCGGGCACGGTGGCTCACGCCTGTAATCTTAGCACTCTGGGAGGCTGAGGCGGGCGGATTGCTGGAGGTCAGGAGTTCGAAACCAGCCTGAGCAAGAGTGAGACCCCGTCTCTACTATAAATAGAAAGAAATTAATTGGCCAACTAATATATATATAAATTAGCTGGGCATGGTGGCGCATGCCTGTAGTCCCAGCTACTCGGGAGGCTGAGGCAGAAGGATCACTTGAGCCCAGGAGATTGAGGTTGCTGTGAGCTAGGCTGATGCCATGGCACTCACTCTAGCCTGGTCAACAAATGAGACTCTGTCTCAAAAAAAAAAAAAAAAAAAAAAAAAAAAAAAAAATCTGTACCTCAATACTGGGATAATTCTGTTTTTCAGCAGGATAGTTTCTCCAAAGATATACTGTTATTGGCAACTGTTGGCCTATTCTTTCTTCTGCATAAGCAGGATTAAATAAAACCATTGGTAAGGGTAACCTTTCTATCTTTATATCATACAGGATTTATAACATGTCTAGGTTTACATAAGAAATAACTGAATAAAAATGGACCACATTATGAAAATTAGTTTCCAAAAGATTTTTATTCCAGATTATATTCAGTAATGTTTGACCTTGAAAACTAAAGATGGCACAATTTCTACTTATTTATAACAAGAAACAGGTACTACTTTCACACCCCCCATATAGAGTAATCTGCCTCCTTTAGCACAACAAAGAACTGATGATTTCTTCATATGGGTGTGGCCATAAGATAATCAGTTTTATAATACATTGAATCTCTATCAGAAAGCTTTATGGGGGGGACTATTTCTAGTACTGTGTGCAAACCTCCTTATTTAGCCCTTTGAGGAATATAGGAACAGAATTCACCCTCAAAAAGCTCATGTTCTGATAACATAAAAAGTTAATTAATATGGAAGTCAAATTAAAAAGACTCATATAATTATAATCAATATAAGCAGTTTAATAGTTCCACCTTAGTGATTGTGACTCATATTTATAAAGTATTATAAATGTCATGCACATACTATTAATCCAGACTATTAATCCATTCAGTCATAACCTGACTGAAATCATAGAGTAGTTTCTATTAGAATATCATACCATTTGAGTTTAAAATTAAAAAAGTATTCTTCAGCACAAATTACAAGACTTCGAAAAGTAGGACATAGCACAGAAACATAGAGAATATATATGAAATTAATCAAAATTAAACCACAACAATCTATTAATGGATAATCATACTGCAAATGTCCACTCAGCTGACCCAGCCAAGGAAAGGGTAAGTTCTTTTAGGGCAGGGCCTTTTTCCCTGTAGCTACAACAAAGCACCAGAGCAACAGATGTCTCAGGCTTGATAAACACTGACTCAGAGTCAGACTAGCTGGCTATCACTTCTAATCAACAAAGATCTAGGAAATAGCACTGTATATATTTTGTATTATGCCTCATAATGGATACACTGTCCTTAACAACCCATAATTTCTACCATAAATTAGTGTCTCTGGGGACATGTAAACAATTTCAAAGAGAAAAGGAAGAATATTCAAAAGCTTTTCCTATTTCTAAATTAGTAATTTGTAAACAATTAATTTAAAAATCATCATGCAAATATAATAACGGAATTTACAAAAGGCCCAAAGCTACTAGTCAGTATCAAATCGTGCTTAAAGGTAGCAACTCTATATGGATTTCCTTCTTTCTTTTTGGGGGCTGGCAATTACCTCTGACCAAGTCTATGGAGTAAACTGCATGTCCAAGTCTCCCTATAGAGAAGACAGGTGAATCAAAAAGAAAACTGTGTATTAACTATATAGTTCTCCTATACTATATATTCTTATATGTTAGAAATATATGAATATATTTAAAGCAACTGCTATTCTATAGAATATTGAATAAACTCTAAAGAATTTTGAAGTAAATTATTATTGGTAACTCAAACTGTGTGCTACAAAAATTTCATACACTAAAACATACACAATATTTACAACTATAGACTAGGACACTACTAAAATGAGTAGATGATATATTATTAAGTGGAGAAAAAGATTCTAGTTTGTCTTCTTTTATAAAGTGCACTTTTGTTGAACTCTAATCAAGACTATTTTATGATTAAAAGGCACCTTTCTTGATCACAAGTAATCATAGAAATATTCAAACACAATTTTGAGAAAACTGCCTTGCATGAAAAGTAAATCTTGTAAAATTATCACACACATTTTGGATATACTTCAACAGCCTCTAAAGTTATTGACATATTTAAGGTAAAAATAACAAGGTTAGACCTTCAGTGGACGTGCTTGTATGGTGACTAAATATCATCAAACTAAAGGTGCTATATTCTCTGTAGCTGAAACCTAACTAAACCAAGAGAAAGAAAAACCACAAAAAGATTTTCTGGCACTGAAAGTGAGAATCATACCCCTAGGCCAAGAAGCCAACCACAAAAAGATTTTCTAAATCATCAGGTATATAGTACCTGCCTAGTCCCCGAAAGAAAATAAAGCAATAGTACAAAAGCTTGTTACGGTGTTTCCTTGGTACACCAATGTCTCTCAGAAACATAGCTAACAGATTCCATTAGAAGCCACCACATTCAAGTTATTAATGTACCACAACAAATCAGTCCAATATGCATCACTGATGATATGACTCAATAACAGAACTGAGATGTTCAATCCAAATCTGGAAAAACAACAGTTCTTCCTTCTAAATGTGTTAATAGATGAATATAAAAACCAATAAATTTATAAAAGAATAAAGCTAAATATATATATTTTGTCAAGCCATGGAAACAATCATGCGCATTGACAGGTCTGAGAAAACCTTAAATTGCAACAGAAGTTAAAAGTTTCCAGGAGGAAAGGATAATTCAGATAAATCAAATACAGAACAGAATTGGGGGGGGAGGGGTATGGGGGCAAAGAGATAGCTATGCAGAAACAATCAAGAATATGCAATGACTATTAAATTGATAAGAATCAAGAAAACTAAAAGGGGTGAGACTAATCAAGTTAGCCTGGTAAGGAAATGAAAATCCAGGAAGATTAGCAATTTGAGAGCAAGTAAGATTATTTTTTAAAAAGCAGCTGAGGAGAAAAAGCAGGAGATGAGGGCACACATTTCTTTAAGTTAACAGCTCTTGTGCGTGGGCCTAAAAGAAAACAAATAAGGCTAAAGTGAAGCCAACATGTTACTTGTTCTATAGTGACCTGAGGCTCGAGTTCAATGAAATCCACTGACTTGCCACAAATTATAAACAAAAATTTGTTAGTAGTATTCACACAGACAAGTGAAAATTATAAAAATGATCAGAACTAGATGGAAATATAAGTTTGGTGATTCTATATGAATCCTCACCTCACAATCTATGTGAAAACCTAGTGACAGAAGAACAATGCTGTTCCACTATGTGTGACAGATAAGACAAATGAACTGTAAAAGTTCCGGCTGGCTCTGGAAATTTACTACTACTTAGACTAATATTTTTAAAAACACTTTTCTCACTCTTCAAAGTAATCACCTCTGTAAGTACTTCTGAACTATACTTGTAACCTATCTTCCCAGGGTGAGGGATGCACACTGCTTCTTTCCTCTACTCCAGGAACTGGGAAAATCCATCAGGCTTAATGTAAACTATTTTCTGAGAGCCAGTGTTTTCTAGGGAGTTTAAGATCAATATGGTCCCATTTTCCACTTGTTCCTTTCCAACAAAAACCCATGAAAGCTTATATTCTTTTGATATTCTGTGCTAAAAATTCCACTGTTTATTCCTTCCTTTGTTGTGTCTTTGGTACTTGAAGGACCTTTAGAAACCCTTAGGAAAAAAATGGGACATTGTGAGCATCCTCTTCCCTAACTGTTACACACATATCAGTAAGCAAGGAAAAGGATGCTCTTTTAAAAAAAAAAAAAAACAAAACAAAACAAAAACAAAGACAAAAACACACACAAAAGAACCAGTATTTGGCTAAATGTGTATTTCCTTTTGAGAATTCCCCTTCTGTGCTACTTGACAAACGTAGGGCTGGGAACGTCTATGAGACAAATGATGTGTAAACCTAGCGAGAGCTCACACTATGGCAGACAAGCAGGTCGGAAGTCCCTGCCCTACCCCCAGCTGCGTGGCGTTCTGGGCAAGGCAAGGCAGTGCACCCGTGCTCCACCCGACGGCACTGGTACAGAGGGCACGGCACGCCGCAGCCGTCAGAACACAGCTGCTTCTTCACTATGTTAGTTTTCATAAAAAAAAAAAAAAAAATCCCAAGTCAGTGTTATGTGGAGGCTCTGGTGTATGTTTTTCTTTGGGAACTTCTCCAAATGGGTGTGTGACTACATTTTTACTAAATCAATCATCTTTGAAGAAATGTAACAGCCCAGGCTGAGTATTGTTCTAAGAGGCAAGTGAACAGGGCTAGTATGTACTTAGGAAACTGGTCTGTTACTGTATATATTTCGCTCCCATATTTTAAGAAAGTAAGTTTAAAGATAAATATGTATATTCTGAGTACCTTCTATTTTAATAAAAAAAAAACCCTTAATTGTTTTTAATGGTCTGAGATTAATGGAGACGCAGGTATAATGATGAATTAAAACACAAAGCCTTCTTATAGCCTTTGCAAGGAGAACGGTTTCTTTCAAAATCCCATGCAACAGCTAGCAGTGTGCTACTTCCTTCTAGCTGGTGGAAAGGCCTGTTAACTGGGGTGCTCAGAATGAGGAAGAATGACTTCCTGACAAATTCAGTTTTTCTCCTCTGTGCTTTTAACACTAGCAAACCACTCTGGTATACCTCGTAAGCACTGGCCAGGCAACAAAGAAGAAAAATAAAGAAACAAAAAGATTAAATAAAACAGGGTCTCTATTCCTCTAGACACTTAGTCTAGCAGGAGAAAACATAATGTCATCTCTGCTATAATAAAAGTGTTTAACATCCCATAAATAGTTGTAAGGACGGAGTGGTCTCTATCCTTAATTTTATCTAGGGGAGTCCTGGCAAGATCCAGAGAGGAGGTGATGCTTGAATAATTTTAAAGAGCAGAATTGGCAGGCATGGAGCTGGTGAAGGGTGAAAGAAGATATTCTAGACGGAAGACATAGTTTTGGCAAAAATAATGTTCTACAATAGAAAACATCCTCCGCAGGTTAGGAAACGCTAGATAAAATGAAATTAGTTGGCTTTCTTTATCATAGGACATCTCGGAGCCTCTACTAAAGACCTGTGTGCATCACAATTCTCCCAGGGAAAAAGAAGGTACGTAGCACTCCTCACGCTTATTTGGCATGGAAGTCCTTTACAGCAGAATCCCCTGACAGAGCAGTGGCCCTTGGAATACACTGTAATACATCTGTACTGAGTCATCTCTACAGACCTCTGACTCTAGTAAGTCAGTACTTCCATTACGAAAAAATCCAGAGAAGAAACTAACACTGGCTATCTTATGTCTCAATATAATTTTTCTTAAGTTATCACAAAATTCAGCATATCTTTAGTGCCATTATGGCTCCAACAATTCAAAATGGAGAATATGGGGGGAAAAAGATTATTTCACAACCAACCAGGTAAAGTCTTCTGGTGTGAACCAGTCCTGAGGGAAGTGGCCAGCAGACATTTGAGCCTGGCCCAATCCAACCACTAGCAGAGGCCAGAGTCTGTCACAAAGACTTGCCCCTGGCCCAGTCCACTCACTCTATGCCAAGGTCTTAGGTCTGGGGTGAAGACAAAGAAACCATGACCAAAAACCCCTGATACACTATTTTCTCTAAAAATCTCTCTATGGCTACAAGAAAGCCCCACAATATGAAATAAAATAAAGGGGCCTAGGGAATGGTTCTCACGTCACTGCAACGGACGTGGAGCTCTGCACAGCAGGAACACTGTGTCCTCCGCACTGATGGTGGTGGTGCTGGCAGGACTGGTGGGTACAGCAGGGCAGAGTGGGTGCAGCACCAGCGCCCAGCAGAGGCAGCGAGACCAATGTGGCTGAAGGAGGTGATGCCAATGGCCATGGAAGTAATGTTGTCCACAGAAGGCTACAGGGCAACTGACCGAAACCTTTAGCATCACATGTGAGACCCACACTGGGGACTTCAGGAAAAACTGGGAGGTGGGGGGAACGGCCACCCAAACAGGTAAATCTGGGCAGCTTCCATCAAAGTGGCCCCACTTGAACAGGCTGGGGTTACCTGAAGAAAGTTGGGTTGTATCTACGACAAAACCAGAAGGGCTTCTTAGTCAACAGAGATCACCCAATCTGAAAGACATGTTCCTAGGATAGGGCAAAGAAGGTGAGAAGTCCTACCACATACATAATCAAGAAGGATGGCACAGTGATCAGGGGCATGAGCTCTGGAGCACTGACTGCCTGGGTTCAAATCCAAGGTCTGAACACTTACGAGCTATGTGACCTTGGCCAAAGTTACTTAACCTCTCTGTGCCTCAATTTCCTAACTCACTATAAAATGAGGATAATAGTAGCTCCTACATTAAGTGGCTATTAGGATTACCAGTGTTAATATATAAGGGCTGTCCAGAAAGTATCCACCCATGTAATATTAAAAATAGAGACATTTGTTGAAGATGATACAAAATAAAAGAAACACTATACACAGGACAATGACACCTCAGTCTCCTTCAAAGTAGGCACCGTGGGATCTCACGCAGTTCTCCCAGCATCTCTTAACCTAACCCACACACATTCAACATTCTCAGGTGTCCTGCTTGTTGCAGGCCTTCCAGAACGTGGATCACTTTCAACAGATTCTTGACCATTTTTGAAGCGTATGTGCCACACTTTTATCTGTGCTACACTCACTGCATCGTCCCCAAAGCCTTCTGAATCATCTGAATAGTTTCCAAGGAATGCCCAAGCTTAACACAAAATTTAATGCAAATGTGTTGCTCTACTTGCTCAGTCATTCTGAACGTGACAGCCACACAGTACACATGCCTACTTGAGGTATCTAGCACCCCACTGACTAGTACAGTGAAGTCATCATTGTTCACGCATGTGTATTACAGTCCACTCTCCTTGGCTGCCAGGTTACATGGATGTCACGCAAACCATTCTGGTTATATTAACAACGGCTGGATACTTTCCAGACAGCTCTCATATATGTAAAGTACTTAGAAGAAAGTTAACTTCCCAGATTTCTTCCCATTAATTTCTTCTGTAAAATGGGGATAATAGTTAATAGCCAATAGTCATGACTCACCATCTATGTGCCATGCCGTTCCCAGTCCTTCACATATAGTTCTTACTTCAGTTTTAAAATAAATAAACATGGATAAAGCACTTGCAAAAGCATCAAGTACGTGGCAAGCACATGATAAATGTAATTGCTACTGCTACTATTATTATCATTAAAGCTGTCATGGAGCACCTCCTCTGTTCTATGTTCTATGCTAAGTACTGCCCGTCTATGTCTCACCAAGGCTACAAGGTAAGATTCATCATCTTGGTTGTGTAAAGAGGCTCTTACAGAAAGACTAAGGAGCTTGATTAACTCTCTGTTGTAAGCAGGAACCCTGAATTTCAAAACCTGGTCTCTCTGGCTTCAAAGCCCTGTCCTCCTTCTTCCTCCACTATGCTGCTTCATAATTTCTTTTAACAATATGTTATCTGAAAAATAGATGAAATGAGCAAAATAAAACTACTTTTTCTGGCTTGAGAAGGTAACAATGTCGACGGGAGACATCTGGAATATAAACACTGCTGTACAAGGCTGCTTCTGGGGGCAAGGAGGGAGGGAAGAGGGTCTAGCCAGAAGACAAAAAAGGCTTCACTTGTTTCATTAATATTAATTTCTTTAAAAATAATACACACCCAACTGTAGCAAACATGGTAAAACAGTAACATTTATTAAATACAGGTGAAGGTTTTGTGGCTGTTCATTATACCGTTCTGTAATATATTCCCTCTATATTTTTCTTTATGCTTGAAATATTTCCTTAAAAATAAACACATGCCACTGAACTACTACTCTATACTGTGGGAGGCTTCATGGGGCTAAAGGAAAATAACAGGATTCAGGAGTCTGGAAATTTGTAGTCAAGTCCTGGCTATGCCATTAACCAGTGACATGCTCTCAAATAAGTGACAACACTTTTGAAACTCAAGAACCTACAAAATCAGACCAGACTACAGAGCCTAGGGCTGTTCAGGATGAACATTAGGATTCATTTGTACCACAACGCTATGTTCCTACCAGTGAGACACACCACCAGAAAATATAAAGCTCAATAGGAGCTACAAACTCCTTTTATTTGTTAAATCTGAAAAGTACCTCCCAACATTTTGTGTGTGTGTGTGAAATATTCTTGCCATTCCTATAATCCAGTGGCTCCCAAGGTTTTCAAATGTGGAGATCCTTTCTAAAGGTACCGTCGTCATCTATGTGGTAGCTATGTGAATCTGCAGACACACACACTCTGGAATAATAATATCAGAAATTTTTAATCTGTCTCAAATTACAGAAGTTATGGTTTGCTTTTTTTAAAAAAAGGAAAAAAGCTGGGACACAACTCTAAGGGTCATACTAGTTTTCTGAGTGCTAATCTGAAAGCACAATTACCACTAAAACAGTTTTGTTTTTGTATAAAAGCTATAATGTTTTCAGAGAATATGTGCTTACTTGCTGACCAGCCAATTATTATTATTTAAGTGACAAGAGTAGATGGCAATGGCAAGTTACACAGTTAAGTCCTCACTTAATGTCATCCACAGGTTCTTAGAAACCATAATTTTAAGTGAAAGGAATTATATCAAAAACAATTTGATCCTAGGCTAATTGATAAAAATAAGAGTTACGTTCCATGGCATATTTCTGGTCACAAAAACATCACCAAACTTCTAAAGACCCCAAACACTTCTACTATTAAATATTATTAAAACAAATGTGAGCTATACATACACTTAAAAAAGGTTAACAAGTAAGATTATTATTCACCCAACTACTCCAGTTCAGGGTCATGGGTGGCCAGAGACTATCCTTGCACCTCGCAGGCCAGGGCGCAATGCAGCAACCAGCCCTGACCAGGATACCATGCCACCCCGGGGCGCTCTCACACCCCACTCACTCAGACTGGGACCGCAAAGACACCCCAATGAACCCAACAGGCACGTCTCTGGAATGTGAGGAAACCAGAGTGCCTGGAGAGAACCCACGGAGACATGGGGAGAATGTGCAAACTCCACACAGACAGCGGCCTGATCAGCAACATGATGTTGAATGAAACGATGTTATCTGAGGACCTGCTGTAATTTATAAACTGAACATAAAAAAAAAGGTGACTCACCTTTGGCTAACGTCTGGTGTTTAGGACACAAATTTAACATATTTAGCTTAGACAGCATAAATATTTTATGTGGAATGAATTAAAATATCTTATATATATATTTTTGTTTTTCACTTCAGGATCTTAATACAATACCATCCCTTACAGACTGTACCATTCATCTGTATATGTATTAATATAAATCAATTTAGCATATAGCCTACCTCCTTTAAAAAATCACTTTTTACTTCCACAATCCAATCAACGAGTGGAAAAAGCTGGAGATGACTGATGTCTAGCAATAAATTAAGCCACATGAAAAAATGTTCCAATATACTAAAAATAATGACCATAAAATTATCAATGTCCTTTAATTCTGATACTGGTGTGTTTGCTGGAGTTCATGTTCTCAACCTTTCACTGATGAGAAAATATATTCTGTCAGGAACTACCAAAAAAGCACCATATAGATTACTCTGAAGTGGGTCTTTGGATTTGCAACTTGACCTCAGGAATCCCTCCAGTGACTTACTGCCAAGTTGTGATCAAACGACCTCTGTACTAATATTATACCCTAGGAGAACCAGATCTCTTCAGTAGATCTTGACCAAAGTCCCCTTCAATTATTTTTCAGAATAGTTCATTTCTTCCCAGCCATTTGTTCACCTATTCCTATTCACTGAACATCTGTGAACCCAGCCTAAAAACAAACAAACAAACAAAAAACTTTTGGGCCAGTGCATACGTACATTAACATGATGAGAAGGTTCTGAGACTTGCCAAGTGCTGAATCATCTTTATGTTTAGGTTTTATTTCTATACCTGGTTTTAGAGGGCACTCCTTCTAAAAATCCAAGCTACCCAAGCCAATCCATTGAAAGATGGGATCACTGTCTGGCATAAGCTACCTTTTTACTGGAGTTAACTGTAGCACAGTTGGAGACACTAAGGAAGGATTCAAAGTAAAACAGAAGACTCTAGGAACTGAATGGGATGGAAGAAAAAAATCTTTATTCGGTAGGTGGCACTCTTTCCCTAAAAATGTAACTTAGGCAACTTAATATCAAAGATGTCATCTGCCCACTAATCACTTGAAAGAGAAGGCACATTAACTCCAACATCCTGTCCTAAATATAGTCTGAATCGTTACTGTCTGCCTTCCCAAACAATGTCTTCCTCATTTCAATGGGATCCTGGAGTTGTTCATAAATATGCCAATTTCTTTTCACTACAGCAAAAGCTACAATTTAGTAGAACCAAATAATTGCATTTACTTTAAACTGGCAGGTTTTGACTTATGACTTTGCCTGGTATATGCTTCTAAAGACATTCATCATAACTATTTTCTAACTTTAATGCTTTTAGATATAAAAGAATAATCTGAATGGAAATGGGGCAAAGAACTGTACTTGTAACATAGAAATTATTTAATATATTATTCCTGTTCTAAAACATGACAGCAACTCTTTTTCATAAGCATGCATATGAATATCCTTTTTAACTAGAGTAACTCTGACTCAATTTATTATCATCCTGGCTGATACTGGACCAAAGTTATCAACTTCAAAACTTCTAAAATGAAAACAAGGCTGACAGCTAATAAAATGTGAGTTTACCTAGCATACAGAAGAAGCAAAAAATAAAAAATAAACCCTCAAATTTATCTAGCATTCCTTAGGCACATACCTTGGTCTCAACATCCTACAGGTTCCACCTCATTGCTCAAGCTCTAGGGTTGCCCCCTTCCTTGGAGAAACTGCCCTGAATGCTGCCTTCAGCCTCCCCCACTGGCCACAGCCCCTATAACTCCATGTGAAGACATCTTCACTCAGTCCTCACTCAGCAAATAGCACTGTTATAATGGCCTCTTATTTATGTTTCCCACACTTGACTGTGAGATTCTTGAGGAGAGAAATGGGTCTCAACTTTATGTCTCCTGCCCTAGCAGAAAGCTTGGCACAGGGAGGTAGTCAACAGACGTGCTGAATAAAGGAATAGACTGCTCTTTCGCCTTGCACTGTGTTTTACTTGCAGGAAGGCCTTTGTCTTACTTTATTCCCACAGTACTGACACCCAAATGCCCAGTATTTGTACATGGCAGGCTGTGAGGAAGCAGTATCTTTCCAATATGAGCCTCCACAGCAGAAAGATCCCTAAGATGTAAATAAGCTTCACTGAGGGCTTTGTATAAGCCAAGTGCCTCCACTCGTCCTAGGGGCACTGTGCAAAGAGAGAAGAGCTCCAACAGCACTCTTGGGGAAAAAGATAGATTCCAACCCCAGGAAAACACTAAGAGATGGCCAGTACTAGAAGCTAAGAACCATGAGATTCATTCATATTTCAGTGAAAACAAGCTATCCCGTAACTTTAGAACTTAGCCATGTCTGTAATTTTGCTGATGGCTGTTGATTTTTCTGTGGCTAGTAGGAATAAAATGCCTTGAAGAAAACCCCAAAGATTTTATGCTTGGGAGGAGAGAGGCAGAAGCTATGAGGCTGCATCCTATCAGGGAACGAGCTTAGGGGTCTATGGGCAGATGCTGTCCATGAAGGGGCAGTGCCGAGACCCTGAATCCAGATTCCTCAAACCTGGACTCTCCTTGCCTGGGGGTGGGGGATACAGCTGGCAGGATGCACTTGAAACCACAGCAGAAGCATGAAAAATAGAGCATCTGTCTTCTAGAGTGTCAATTTTATTCCAAGATTTGTAAGAGGGGTGCCCTATGATGGTTTTATGTTAAAAATACAAATATAGCTGAAACATAAAATTGAAATAAATTAAAGTAAACCATAAGACTTGAATCGATTTTGTTCACTCTTCCCAGTAAGCATTACTAGCACCGCCGGCTGCAGAGGATGCTCCTGGGTCCCTTTCCCTCTCCAGTCCTTCAAAAGAAGTTTGCTGAATGGATGGCCAAAATGTTCTACAATAAGCTGAAGCAGCTGTTCTCAACAACGCTGCCATCACAATATGACATTCAAATACACAAGATATGTCAAAATTTCAAAAAAACTGTTCAGGGAGTGCCACAACAACTAGCCAAAACCCAGTTCAGGGAATAGCATGACAAGCAGCCATATACCTGCCTCAAGTCGCCCTCTACCTGAGGCAGAGGAAAGATAAACTGCACAGCACCAAAGTGTCAGCCATACCTCTACCACTTTCCATCCCAGAAAGCCCATCAGTATGCAAGAGAATAAGTAATGGCCATAGGAGTATTTCTAAATAGTCCTATACTGTTTTTCTAAAAACCAATCATTTTAAAACTTTGATATTTTATTATTGCCAAGAAAGTACTCTTGGACTACCTCCCCAGGTGTGTTACCACACCTATCCCTTCAAAGTCAAAATCTGACTAGCCACCCCCCTCAGGTACACATGCTAACCAAGCTAAAATGTGGAAAGGGATAGTATTTCTGTGAGGTATCTAAAAGCAACAACTAGGAAGAGGGTAGAGAAACTCAAGTAGAAACGATGTAATGGGTTCTCGGCACACTTAGAACCATGTTTTTGTTAGAACGTAAATCTTTATGAGAGCAGAAATTTTGTCTGTTTCCTCACTGCTGTATTCCTAGAGTTTGCACACAGCCAATTCTAATAAATCTGTTCAGTGAATGAATGTTTTGTTATACCACGAGCTACAATAATTTAGGCAAAGGGAAGACTCATACTTACAAATTTCCTACTTCATAAACCACAGTAAGCTCTTCATCACAGACTGGCTTCCTATTAACCATCAGTCAACCCCTTCCAAGTCTCCTTCTAGAGAAACGTCAGTGTTTCAGAAAAGCATGTTCAATTCTTTTTTTTTTTTTTTTTTTAAGAGATTCCGGGAGGTGTGTAAGCATGTTCAATTCTTGAACAACAAATAAAACTTCAAATAAAACACCCTCCTCTCTTTGTTTCATCTCTTCAACCTGTCAACATTTCCCACTCTTCTTGTTTTAAAATAAAAAACAACCAAACCTTTCTCTGCAACCCTCTGGCTTCCACTTCTCTCCCATGTCCCTCCTCCCCCAGCTTTCTCCAGAGCAGCCTGTGCTCCCACACGTCCTTTCCTCCCTCACCGGAGTACGGTCACTTCTCTCCCGCTCCTACCACTCCACCAAGCTGCTTTGTCTGGAGAGCAGCCTGATGCCCTCTGCAGCCCTCGCCCAGTGGCATTGCTGCTGCCCACCATCTGCTCCCTGGAAAAAGTCCGCTTCCCAGCCTTGCCAGTGTGTCCCATTATGCAGCGTCTTGGGCTCCTCCACAGGATCCTCTCTGCTGTCTTCCAGGAAATATTGGAACTCCTCTGGGAGGAATCTGAACTAAAACTTCCCCCACCCTTTCAAAGGTTGAGCCTGGGCCTTCTTACTAAGGAATTAAGATTGCCCACAGGAACTATCCATTCATTTCTCAATCCTCAGCTCTTGTGCCAGCTTCTGAGCAACCCCACAGTTCAACTGACCAAAGATCTTTAGAGAGAAACATTAGAGGCCATAAAACTTCAATCCTGAAGGTGGATTACTATTAATGCAATAAGATATAAAATTAAGCATATCCTACTTTTACACAAGTTAATTTCTTAAAAGCTGCATATAAACAAAGTATACATAATAAAATCACTTTCAAGAGTCTCATACTGAATCATCTTTTATATTTTGGGGGAGTATCAACTCACGTTTTAATTAAAAGAGGTTTCTTAAGTACAACAGTATTTCTTTCATCATCTTTTTTCTTCATCGCCTACATCATTTGTACTCTAAAAGTAGGATTAACAGGCATTCATTAAGCTGTCCTCATGTTCGGCATACATATGAATACTGTCAAATCCAGGCAGAACCTCAGTTTTTTCTAAAAGTTTCTCATGAAACTGGCTACAAGTGATCAATAATTAGCCAGAGAACACAAGAATTAAACTCTCGTTTCCTCCCGACTCCACTGTTTACCTGGGCATATCTCAATTCCTTGCAAAGTAGTGTACACATAGTAAGGTATGTCAATAGACACATATTGAGTCGAAGTAATAGTGTAAGTGTCCATAAGCATCTCATATTAATATGGAAGATTTATGGTACAGCAAACTATTATTGAAGAAAACAAAATAATGCAGTGTCAGAGACACAGCTAAGGGGAAAGATATTTATCTTGCCTTGAAGGAGATTTCAGTTTTACCTGAGTGACCTTTCTATAAACTAAAAGATAATCTCCTTTGTTGGGAAGGCACAGTGGTCAGGCAGATTACTGCATTCTCTCAGAGCCACTAAGCTCTTTTAATTATCAAGGAAAGTGCCTGCTGAACACAAAATAAAGGCTCCACACTTGATAGGCAGACATTTGTTAACTTATTTCACTAGTAGACAACAAACATCAATAAGAGAATAAATGAACTGAAATCCATTTAGGCACAAATCAATACTAGCTGCTGGCCTTAGATATTATTTTCTTTACTCAAATTGGTAAACAGGCATTACCAACAATTAAAACACATCAATTAAAAGAATGCTGAAATCCGAAATGAGCCTAAATTTAAAATCACTGGAAATGAAAACTAGCCCCCCCCCCATTTATAAAGAGCTCCAATACTTACGTCTAGTTCCAAAGAAATAAATTTCAAAATGCCTAAAGTACTCAACAAGGCTCCCTAGTAGCATGACAAGGACACTCAGGTGTGAGCTGAGAAAGGGGCAGAGAAGGGAGTGTGTGTGGAATACACAGTGTTGGGTAAGGAGTTTTCACTTTCCTCCTTACCACTCTGCAAAGCTGGGTAGGCCACCTAACTTTCCCAGGTGTTCCCACCAACTGTGAAACAGAAATGACACCTATGTGAGGCAAAGTCTGGTCAAGTATTCTGTAAAGCACCCCCAAACTGTTAACGATTATCACTTTTAATGCATGCACGCACCAAGTGTATCTCCAATTTTGCTGGAAAGAATATATATACATTAATGAAGTTCAACCCTATTGCTAGCCTGGAGATTCGTTTCCTATCTGGCACAGTAAAAACACTGAGGTCTAAATTTATTTCTGTTTACAATTTGCCTTATTTTATAAGAACTTCACATAACCAAAAATGTTAAAATGTCTCACTGATAAGTTCTGGAGTTCTGGAAGGCCTAAACAGATAACTTAAAGTAACATTAGATATGATTTTGACTTCATCATATGCTATGTGAAAAATGGACAAAAGCAAAGACAAAGAAATTACTAATTTCCAAGACAATGAAACTTTATGCTCTGATGTAACTCACAATTATCTCCTGATTTAAAAAAAAAAAAACATGCATAAAAGGTAATTGTAAAGGTTAAGAGAGAAGGCTTGGAGTAAAACTGCTGGGGACCATGTTCAGGCTCCATTGCCCGCTAGCTGTGTGGCTGCCTTGCCAAGATACCTCACCTATCAGATGCTTTTCATTTGTAAAAAGGGAATCAAAATTGCACTTACTTCACAAAGATGTACGTGTAAGGCTTAAATGAGACAATCTACAGAATGCATCCAGTATACCAAGCACAGAGGAAGTTAACTATCACTGCTATTCCAAACAACCCAAGTACAGTAGGAGAATGACAATGAACCAGGATGAACTAGACTTGGTCCTAGACCCAGCACTGCACTGAAGTAGGAAATCTCCCCACGGACAAGGGCTGGACCTCTCTAATGCCACTTCCATTACTTGGAGTCAGGAGGTTGTCCTTTTGAATTCTAAAATGTTGTGATCATAAGTCCTAGTATTTTATTTTAATCCTCCTGATTTCATATCCATCATCTCATTTGCACTTCCCAAATTCTGTAAGTAGGAAAGGTATCATTTCTATTTTGCAGATGAGGACAGTCAAACTCAAAGGTTAAAGTAACTTTACTCAAAATCCTGCAGAAGTGGTAAGACAGTAATGGGGACAGGTCTCACAAGCCTGAGTCAATGCTACACTTAGTCTACCACAACAAGAGTCAGACAGCAGGTTAAATATCTTTCTACTAAAGACACTTCACAATCCCTGTCTAATAGCTAAAAGGGGAAAGAGGAAATCAAATATGTCCATAAGGGATGCTTAAAAGCAATCTGATTAGACTTTTCATTTTAATAGAAACAGTGAAGGAAACTGGAGTTAAGTATCAGAATAATTTTGGTTCTCAGAGAATTCTAATACCTACATTGTCTCACCTTCACATATAGCAGGGCTCCTTCACTCTTTAGAGGTCAAAGAAGAATTGTCATGGAATTCAGCTGTTTCTACTTTTTGCATTAATCCCCCATAAGCAATCATAAAAATCTTGAAATAAACTAGAATGTTCAAAAGGTTTTTGTAATGTTTAAAGTTCTAAAAAAAACAATGATTCTGAACATCACTTAATAAATGCAGAAGTTAACATGCTACCAATTTTTGAAACAGCAAAATAAATGCCTGCCTGATAGCTGGTCTGATTAAAATTGAATTACAAAATGAACAAACAGGAAAACGTTAATTAGAAATTAGGAGTTAAAGAAAGGTATTTCGTGGTCTATCTTCCTCTCTCAGAGTCTACTAACCTAGAAAAAAGCCCAAGTAGGTTTTGTATTTCACTGATGCCAGAGATTGGGTCTAGCCTCCTTCCCTCTTCCTGCTCTCCGCCCCATTCCTGATCCCTCAGGTGGGAATCACAGGTGACACAAAATCCTGGAGCACAGTGGGCAATGGTTCTCAGGTCTCAGCACTGACTGCAGTCTCTGAACTTCAAATTCACACACATCACCCTAAAAACCCCCAAATTTTAAACCCATTTTCATGGGTGAAAGAGTTGTGAAAGGCAGGGCTGAAATGCCAAAATGATGACATTCCCAGGATATTTTAATGATTTAAAGAATACTGCACCTGAAAATATTGACACACACGGCTGTCTAAGCATATGAGAAAGAATGAATCAACATTTTAAAAAACATGTAAGTGCTGTTACCAATGCTTTAATGTAGGCAATATCCCATAGTACATTAAAAAAAAATCAATCCTAGATTAGGTATTTAAAAAAATCAGTAACTGACAGCATGAAATTTTTTATGGCTTTGGGCTAACTTTTGTGACAGATTTTAAAAATTCTTTGGCCAATATAAAATTTAGTTCTCGCACTCTAAATACACACAAAATGCTAGAGCAGGGGCACAGGTAACCCAATAGTATGAGGACAGTCAGTGCAGGAGTAAATGTACAGTATAGGTAACAAAAGTGTTTATAAAGCAGCTGGGTAACATCTGATTACAAACACAAGCCCTATCAATGCTCAATAAATGATTTATAAAATGAGATTTATTTTTAATAAAGCACTGAGGAATTTACAGGAAAAAGCGTGAGTACACCGGCACAATAGCAACCTTGCTACAGCACAGAATTCAGTGGCTCGGCTCTCCCAAGATCCTGGAACACCAAGTCCCAGGACAACTTGGCGGCATGGAGTGAAAAGGCGGTACCTCAGCAAGACCTGTACGTGTCTGGGTGCTGGGGGGAGGTGGTGTGTGTATGTGTTTAAGTGAGAGAAAAGGGAGAGGGGAAAAAAGAAATAGAGACAGAACTTGGAAAAAATTTCATTTTGGCTCAGGGTGTGGCCAACCATTTTCTCTACTTGGATATGAATTTCTACTAATTTGTTTTTAGCAATTAATATCTGTGACATTCAGTGCTTGGGGGGAACAAGCGACAAGAATAAAGCATTACATTACACTGTAATTCTGAACACTTTTCTTTAGCAAGTTGCTGGATTCAGAGATAAGCTGACTTTAGACGCTAATGGTTTTATATCTTATCACCAAAACTTGGCCCAAGGAGTAAGAGGGAGAAAGCAAGGAGTTCTTGAGCATAAACTTTTTCTCTTTAATGCCAAAACTGCCTTTATGGACCTGAGCCCAAAAAGGGAAGGCTTTGTTCCCATGTGTCTTTGGCAGTATTTAAAACTCTCCTAGCAAAACCTCCTGCAGTGGAGGGAATGTTCTACTATCCACTTATAAAACTGCAGGATGATTTCAGTTTGCACTGTGCAGATGACAGTCTAGCTGCTTTATTTATTGGTAAGAAAACCTATAGCCAGTTATCAAAAACAGTCACCACAGGCTAAAGCAGGAGTCCTCAACCTATGGTGCGTTGTGTAATTATTTTATTATATATTACAATGTAATAATAATAGAAATAAAGTGCACAATAAATGTAATGCACCTGAATCATCCCCAAACCATCTCTGCCCTCACGCCCGGTCCACGGAAAAATTGTCTTCTGTGAAAATGGACCCTGGTGCCAAAAAGGTTGGGGGCTGCTTAGCTAGAGAATGGTGCTAAAGTGACCAAAATTCAAAAACACTATTCCTTACCACCGCCTCATCTGGAAATCATGTGCTAAGAGTAGCACATAGTATGTGCCCCAAATAAATATCTGAATAACTGATCCATCACAACAATAAGAACTAGGGAACTGCACAGGTTGTGATGGAAGCAGGAAAGGGCAGATATTCTTCACTACCAGGAATATAAGAGAAAAAGTAATTACTGCTGAATGTTTGTGTGCTCAGCAATGGATTATGAGCAGCTTCAGTTCTGTGTATGAAACGACGATGGGCAAGAACATTTGTGTGAATACGCTTCAAGCTGGTACAATCACAATGATTAAATCAGTTGAACAGTCTTCTTTCAAATCTACTTAAAAGTCATAATTTTCTAGAACTTGAGCCCCAACTTATTAGATTAGTAAGAAAAATAAAAGGATTCACAAAAAATTTACATTTTCCACTATGTGCCAACTCTGTCCAAATTATGTGAGAAGAATCCCCAAAATATAAATAAATGTGAATTTTCACAATGAGGAAACAATGCAACTAAATATCACTGAGCAATGTCTTTTTATAATTTCAACTAAAAAAAAAGGATGCATACATACGTGTATTTATGAAAAGGTCTTTACAAACACACAAAGAAGTCAAAGGATTGTTGTGCTTACTAAAGGTTATCTTTGGTGAATGTCCTTTCTTTATACAATTAAAGTTGAGAAGAAAAAAGTAGCGTGTTTTTTTTTGGAGACAGAGTCTCACTCTGTTGCCCGGGCTAGAGCTGTGGCATCAGCTTAGCTAACAGCAACCTCAACCTCCTGGGCTTAGGCGATCCTCCTGTCTCAGCCTCCTGAGTAGCTGAGACTACAGGCATGCGTCACTATGCCTAATTTTTTTCTATATTTTAGTAGAGACGGGGTCTCACTCGTGCTCAGGCTGGTCTCAAACTCCTGAGCTCAAATGATCCGCCTGCCTCGGTCTCCCAGAGTGCTAGGATTATAAGCATGAGCCACCGCACCTGGCCTGAAAAAGGTAGCTTTTTTTTTTTTTTTTCTGAGACAGAGTCTCACTCTGTTGCCCAGGCTAGAGTGAGTGCTGTGGCATCAGCCTAGCTCACAGCAACCTCAAACTCCTGGGGACAGGCGATCCTCCTGCCTCAGCCTCCCGAGTAGCTGGGACTACAGACATGTGCCACCATGCCCGGCTAATTTTTTCTATATATATTAGTTGGCCAATTAATTTATTTCTATTGAGAGCAGAGACGGGGTCTCTCTCTTGCTCAGGCTGGTTTCGAACTCCTGACCTCGAGCAATCCGCCCGCCTTGGCCTCCCAGAGTGCTAGGATTACAGGCGTGAGCCACCGCGCCCAGCAAAAAGGTAGCTTTTAACAGTAAAGTTACCAAAAACTAGATTTAAAGTTATTTTCAAAACTGGTCCCTAAATAAATAGTATTTGCTAAAAACAACCATGCTAGTTACTTTGCCCTAATTTTTCTCCACTTTGCAAAATAATATTCTCCCAGCATAGTTATAAGCTTTTAAAAAATATTTTTCTCATCACTTAATGTTGGTTAACAAATTTTATTTCTTTTTGTTCTGAGCCTTTCTTGCCTTTCATCTGTGTATCTCTGTATAGTTGGTACCCACGTTTAAAATTCCCAGAGTGTATTAAGTTCAAAAAAACTAATTGTTGTTTCAATAATTATAGCTAAATTTAGCCACAGGAAATAATTTTCAAGTTACATTTTTGGCAAGTTGCTAGAACTTGAAGGGAGCTAAGAGATTATGAAAGCCAAACTCTTCGTTTCACAAATGAGAAACAAGACCCAGGAGACCTACCTTTGATCACAAAGAGATAAGAACCCTGATCTATCTACTCCTGATGAGATGCTTTACCCCACATCCAGAATTTTGAAAGTTGCAGTTTTCTATTTTTCTAGTAAATCATTTCAAAATAACATGGAAAAATGAATTGTTATCAAGATGATGTGTAATTTACACACACTGTCTTTGCTAAACTAATGGTAACTAGCATGGCAACCTTGAGTAAGTCTCTTAACCTCATCCTCATCTGTATGGTTAAAGGTTTAAGTAGTGAGTTTCATAGCTCTTTACAGTAGTAGTATCCACAGTTAACATTAACAATACTTTTCTGGGTCAAGAATCGTGTTTCATTATCTCATCGAATTACCAGCATTAAATCCATTTAAGAGACGAGAAATTCGAGGTTCAGAGAAGTGACTTCTGTAGAGTCCAAAGGTACTATGTAGCTAACAGGTCTGACTCAGGTTATTAGTCTGACCCAGGTTATTAGTCACTACTCTGTGCTGCCTCTGAAATGGAAACATGCAGTTACAAAACCACATTTAGGACCAGAGTGGAGGGAACTCGTTTTGCATGAGAGCACTTCCCAATGTGTGACCCTCTGAAGCTATGGGGAGCTATACTAGAAGTGCAAGACCCATGGCTCCCAGACATGGGGCCTCAAACTGTCTTGCCAGCTCTGATGTAACTACTTCTTTGGGCCTCCTGACCCACTTCCTAGCACACTGTGGTTACCTATCTAACTACAAAGGCTTTTTATTTTGTTCTAAGCACTGAGATCTAAGGATTGGCCAGTGGGAGCAATAACAAGGCTCTGCCTGGTTCTCTCTCTGTCCCCAGCTGGGTCTCTGAGCCTGGTCTATACCATCTCCATCCAGATGGAGCGACCTGAGCTACACCTGCAACTCTCCACATGGTCCTACGACTGCTGATTTCCAGGCTTATGTGTCCTCCACCCACCCCCAGGCCACAAAACCTCCCTGCAGGGTCCTTTTGCTTATTTCACTCCTCCATGCTTTTCTGGATGCAGTGCTCCACCTCCCAGTTCCCACGAGCCCCCCTCTCCCTGCCCCCCCCACACCTTCCCTATGCCCAGATGACTAAGGCCTGCCCCACCTTTGAGGAAAGGTAAACTCCTCCACAGACTAAGTGGAGGACTAAGTAGGATGGAGATTTCCTCCCTGCTGGGTCCCCAGCACGTTGGTGCCTGGCTCACAGCAGTCACTGGGAGTGTTTCCTAAGGGCATGACATCTGTCAGGAGTGACAGCAGAGTTGCCCACAAGATACTCACCCAGGCATGCTTACCACTCTGCTCTTTCATTTCTTGAGAAACAACACCCATAGGCCAGACAAAAAGGGATGTGAGTGACCCCACATCTGATGTGTGTGTTTACCTACAACATGTCAGCTGGCTGGGACTTTGTCAGTGGAGGCCTTGTAGCTAACATAAACCCTGTGATGCCCATGCCATGATGGCTTGGATTATTCTCAAAGACAGTAACACGTGGCTTGGCACCAAATTTTTTTCCCTGAGATTATACCTCTGAAACTTTAACACAAATTAGTAAGACAATTTGACTCACTTTCTAATAAAGTATGCTTTACAAACACCTCTTTGTAAACACTGCTGGTCAGAGAGATATGACGACATGTACAATGATGGAGAAAAAACTTTGCTTAAAAATGGCAAATCTAACTCAGATATTGAGAAACTTTAAGAGTTCAGAATTCACAGTATAATATTGACTTCTACAAATAGCCGCATATATTTTTAGTGGAATACCAATAATTCTTTATTGCAAAGGGAATAAAAACATTTTAAAAATCTCATAGAGGAGACAAAAAGAGCATTCCAGATAGAGGAAAGAGCATTCAGCACATTGAGAAAGAAGGGTCGGCTGGAGGAATAAAGATATGAGTGTGATACCAAATGTCTACAGCAGGGTGCTCTGGAAGGAGTTGCCAGAAGGTGGGCAGAGCCTGAAGGCCAGAGGCTTCTGAGCTACATTAAGGAGTCTGGACTTCATCCTGAGGATGAAGAAAAGGCTGACAGTGGCCTGACCCTGGGTTAGCAGCCATGGCAGTGGAGAAGGGTGGGCGGATTCTAAGGGTAGCAGGAGAGAGGCAACAACAAAACTGGAGACAGATTGGAAGTTGAAGGTGAGAAAGTTGGAGGAGTAGGAGCAGAGCATTTAGGGAAATGGTGAGTGTTCACCCAGATGGGCACCCAGAACAAGGAGAGCTGAGTGCAAGGAGGAAGAGGCTGGAGGACAGGGGTTCGGTTTGGACACGTCACAGCTGCAGTGTCTGGCAGAGCTGTCCCTCCTAGAGGAATTAGCTCAGAGTCAGTTGTACGTAGGATTCCATCACAGAAGCTAATACATTTTAGGCACCAAAATATCAGTAAGAATGGTTATGCAGAGATGTAGCTGATAAGCTGACATATACTTTTCTTTCTGGTCAACAACTGGCTTCCCTTTAATCTTTCTATAAAACTTGAAATTTGGTTATTTAGGAATATAGAAGATCTTTTTCTTAAAGCAAGAAAAAGATCTCAATAAATAAATGTACTTTAGAAAAAAAAGAAGAGTATTTTTACTCAATAAATAGTGCTGGGACATCTAGTCAACCATTTGAATAAAGTTAGAGCCATAAGTCAAAGTTACACTTCAAATGGATTGAGATGAAAGTATTTTTTAAAACCCATAAAAATACTATTAGAAATATTACAGTAGGGAATAATATTAACTATTCTTACATAGTGTTCACAATTTACCAAGCAATATTTTAAGAGCTACACAAACATGAATTCCTTTAGTCTTCACAAAAACTCTCAAATAGATACTATTATCATTTTCATTTTACAAAGAAACTGGAGTACAAAAAAGTTAAGTAACTTCTAAGACTGCCTGACAGTGGTGAAACACTATTGTTTTCTTGATCACTATACAGCACTGCCTCTCTGGAAGGCCTTTCCATATGACCTAAACACAGAAGTCCTAAGAGAAAGAATTGAAATTGGAAAACACAGTGTAAAGCTTCTTAATGGAAAATACCATAATCAAAGTCTTAATTCATGACAAAAAAGCAGAGGAAAACAATTGCAACAAGTGTCACAGCTTATTTCTTATATACAAAGAGTACATATAAATCAATAAGAAAAAAATAAACAATGCTCTTTCATGTATGAAAAGAAATACACAAAAGAAATATGGAATTGCCAATAAATATAAGATGCACAAGGATGCTAAAAAGCTAAGAATTTAAAATTAAAATGAGAAACCATCTTTCATCCACCAGATTGGCAAAAATGGAAGACTGATGATACACAATGCTGGCAAGATGTGGGCAATGTGCACTCTCATATACTGTGAGGTGAATGTAAACTGGCACAATATTTTACATGGCAATTTGGTTATATGATAAAATTTTAAAATATGTATGCCCTCTGACTCAGCAATTTCACTTCCAAATATTTATTTTACAGAACTAAATGCACAACTATATGAAAATGCGTATGTACCACGGTAGTCACTGAAGCTTAATATAACAACCAAAAAGCAAACAATGTAAATGTCTAAAAATAGAAAACTGGTTAATTAATAAGACATCCACATGATGGAATATTATGCAGTCATTAAAAAGATAGCTGTTCACAGAGATGATGAGATACTATTAAGAAAAGAAGCAGACTGGACAGCAGCATGCATAGTATGGTCCTGTTTTTTCAATGACAGAGGCAAAATTTAAAAATATAGTTTTGTTGTTTCAAAAAAACTATCCAATCATTTTATTAATAAAGTTTAATCCTATAAATTCTGAATCCTGGAAATACCATTAGGACCCTGTAACAATGTAGTCTAACAGCATATGGGTGGCAGTGTACTGGAATATTTGAAACATATTTTTTAAAATTTCAAAATACATTTAGATTAAAACACTAAAACTTTTTCAGGAATATTAATATCTACATTAATTTATCATATCTTTTTTTAAAATCCAAGGTTTCATGAAAATAATCTGGCTTATTACCCCAAAAGAATTTAAGAGTCACAATAGAAATCCAGAAAATAAGTAACACACACAGCCAACTGATAAAGATATTTTTGGGGGAAGAAAATAAAGAATAAACTGTGAAATGCCTATTTCAAAACATAAGTATCACCTTAGAACATGTAGACATTAAGGATGTTTTTGCAAGTAACCATTTCATTAAATCAAAAACCGTGCAGTAATTAAATAACGTGGTCAATGCCACAAAACTAGAGCTTAGTGGCTGATTCCTCAAAACCTAACTAGGAAGCAGGTCAGTATATATACCGGTGGTGATAATTATATGGTATTTTAAAGAAGTTGCAGGGTATAAAAATAACTCAGGCCAATAAATAAAACAAAAAGACTTTTCCACACAGACAATCCACGAGACATTTCTAATGAGCAGCAACCAATTTAATGTAATGCTAAAGTATACCTTATTTATTTGGTATCATCAAGGTTACAAAATACATCTTCCAGATACTTTAGAGCAGGCATCCTCAAACTACGGCCCGCGGGCCACGCCGAGGACATTTTTCAGGCCTCCCAGTGTTTCTGCCGCCACTGCCTGTCCTGCTTAGCAGCCGACTTGTCCTTGGGCCCACAGTGCGCATGTGTGGACTGTGCGCTGCCCTCTCCAACGGCCCTCCAATGGTCTGAGGGACAGTGAACTGGCCCCCTGTTTTAAAAGTTTGAGGACTCCTGCTTTAGAGGTTTACCACTTCAAGGATCAAAATACTTTCTACAACTACCTTGGATAAAAATTTTCCTTAATATATATTACAAGCTTTCTAACTTTAATTCACTAAGTATATAATAACTTGACAATTTCTCAACAATGAGACAGAGTCGTCCTTATAAATCAAAACAATCAAGTATAATATGGATAACATTCATTTTACAAATTAGGAAACTGATGCTGGAAGAGTAATGTTGGATAGTGGTGTGAGTCAATAAATTTAAACTGTAGAGGTTACCTACGTAGAACTAATTGTACCAACACCAGGTGGCTCCCAATTGCAATGTTTCAATGTCCTCTTCTCCCTCTCCTATTTCACTGTCAGGTCTGCCAACACTGCTGCCTTCAGGTAACCTGCATCTTGCAGGACTCACGCTGCCATCCCTTCTAATTGCTGCAAGTTAGCAACACCAAGTGAACCAGACTACAAGAACAACTTAAGTGTCGATCCTGAACAAATGCTCTTGGAACTCTTCTAAGTGTAAAATCAAAGAACTTCAAAGTACAGATATTGTTACAGGTTCTTTGGCTGCTCAGAGCATTTTTTTTTCTTACTTCTTAGTGCTAAACCATGTTCTAGATAAGGGAGGCTACTGGGTTTAGTTACTACTGGTAAACTTTAAAACGTTTTCTGTTACATGGGTTCTTGGCTTCTGCAATCTCACATAGTACTTGCCTAGCAAATGTTTCCTTTAATGCAAATGTGAACCTCTATCCATCCCAAGTTGATTATAATCAGATGAGTTTTGGATTAACTAAGGTTATCAAGACAAAAATCCTAAAAGTAGTATCTTAAATTTTGATAACATTCTGAGAACTTGAAAAAAAGCAATAATTAGATTAAGGCATGATACGTTTATGTGTCTATTTATTCATATATACATGCACTTTCAACTCCTTAGTAAGTACATAAGAATTACATACACATAGCAAACTCTTCTTACCTATAAAATTATCATGCAGTATAGATATTTGCTCTATATATTAAGCCGTCCTACTTCACTTGAGGCACTAGGTATGTCTACAAGTCCAGATACCTCCCAATGAGTCTACTGCAAACCTACAATTTGGAGACACCAATAGTATGAATAGTTTGCCATTTAACCCCTTCTTGGCTAGGTCCTAAACTATGTCTGACCAAAGGGGAAGAACAGATGACCCACTAGTTTGAACATGCCATGCCATTATGTCTCTCATTCATTTATTCAACAAATATTAACCAAGTCAGTATCCACTCTGTGCCAGGCATTTTGCTAGGTGCTGGGTCCCTACCCAGCCACAGACCCTGCCCACCCAGTCTTATGGTCTTCTGAAGAAGGCAGTCACTCATCAAATGAAGTAACAGATATAAAATCACAACACTGACAGTAGGGACACTGTGCTACAAAGCCAGTCTGGGCAATCAGGGAAGGCTTCCCTGAGGAAGTGTCAATGAGTTAAGATCTCAACAATGAGGGGACTAGCGAAAGAGCATTCCTGACAGAGAGAGCACACAAAGGCCCTATGGCAGGAGGCAGTGAGCTGAGTTTGAAGAAACCAAAGGAGGCAGTCTTCCAGCGGACAGGGGCAAGTGTGAGCTGAGATGGGCCTGGAGAGGCAGGCAGGGAAACGACAAGCCAAGGACCTGATAAGGCATGTTAAGGATTCTCTGGTCTTTATCCAAGTAGCAAGCATTTGAAAGTTTTAAAATTTAATTTAATTTTGTTTACTTTTCTGGAGGAAGTAAGTTAATGATTGCTCTGACTGCACAGTATGGACTGCAGATTGGAAGGGAGAAAGTAGGGCACAAGGAGCAATTGAGGCAGTGACCCCGTTAGTGCAAATGAGGGAGGATGTGCACCTGGACTTGGGGTGTGGTGACAGGTCAAGATGGCCAGCACTGAGGATGGACTGAATCTGAGGAGGTGAGAGGAGCAGGAGGTGTCAAGGATGACTCCTAGGTTCTGTTCTGCTATTTAACAAGCAAGGAACATGTTAGGAGAAGGTTTAGAGAAGATCATGAATTTGGTTTTAGACAACTGAACATGGAAGTGTCATGTAGTCAGGTACAGGTCTGGAGTTTAGGTGAGGTCATGGCTAGGAGAAGAAATTCCGTAATCATTTGTGAATGGCTAGTAACTTATCTAAGGGCATTAATGAGACTGGAGTGGGGGAGGAGGAGACAGAATGAGAAAAAGCCTAGGATAACCCCCGAGGATCTCAGAGTTTTACATTATATAAAATTGGTCAATATTATCAATGCTTGTTAAATACTAATTACTGCTACTGATTACCAAGAAATGTATAAAAACTGATGAGCAGTTCTTGCCTTCAAAACTTGCATTTAGCTAGATCATGATTAGAACAATACTACAGTAAGTTATTATAATTTTCTGATACACTAATTTAAAAATAACCACTTTAGGAAAACTAAGTCATGGTAACATTCCTGGGCACCTAATATTTACGGGTGTCAGACACTAGTCTAGCTGCTGGGAGATGGTACAAAGAATGAGATAAAATTCCTGGTCTATTAACAACCAATATTTAGTATTCAGAATGCTATAAGTCCAGTCTGAAGATGATATGATGGCATATCACTTAAATGATTGCTTAGCCAATAAAGAAAAGTAAAGCTGGGCACAGTGGTGAGCACCTGTAGTCCCAGCTACTCAGGAGGCTGAGGCAGGAGGATCACTTGCACCCAGGAGTTCAAATCCAGCCTAGGCAACATAGCAAGACCCCGTATGATGGAAGGACAGAAGAATGGAAGGGCAATGATAACATGTATTTGTCAAGAACAGAGCTTACACTTACAGCCCCAGTATCTACCCTCTCCTCACTCCACATACACCTACCATCATTGTGTGCCTACACTTGATAAACTTAATGTGATTAACTACAGTGCTGTGTAAGGTATACCACGTGGCTCCACAGACTTCCTTCAGTCTTTAAGATGTCTGATGGTCTCATTAATAATGCCCAGGTGACTGATGTATACTTTCAGAAACATACACTTGGTGAGTTTTAACAATTCTCCTTAGCATCCTACAACATCTTAATCAAACTCATCATCCTGGTATTCCTAAGGACTCAATCACTAAGGATACAGAACTCCCTTCCATTCCAAACATACCTAAATCAACTGTGACAGGCCATAGAGTAAATAAAGACAAGACTATCTTCTTGATCATCTTACGCCCTAGAGCATATTTTACATTTCCCTACGTTGTTTTCTTAACTAGCAGAGTTGCTGTTACTAATAATAAAGACTGAATTTTAGAACTAGCATTGGCAGATATTGAATTTCTTGCTCCCCATACCCTCATTTTAATTTTCCCTTGCAAAAAAAAAATCACGTCTGAACTTGCAGTTCTGTATATATTCTTCTTATGAGAGTAGGCAGAAATAGTTTGAAACCACTCTGTATCCAGATTCCTTTTTTTTTCCATTATTGTGACCCAAAACTATAGCATGCACCCGTCCCAAGACAAGGGAAAGAAACCAAAGGAAAGGAGCAAAAACTAGCAGGCCATATGTAAAAGCAGAAGGTAGGACAAACCTACCACTCTTAACTACTAACCCGAAAGGTGAATTAATTCTTCAGAAAGTTAAGGAGGTATCACTGAACTCATCACAGCAATAGAGTGCGGAGCGTCGCAGAGGATATTCAGAACACTAATTGTGATCTGGGTGTCCCTCTGTGTTTCTCTCTCTCTTACAGCACTGAACATGGTATTGTGGAACACGTTCATACTATAATCTACCCACGGAAACGGAGGCTGGGCAGAGATCTTTTCCTCTACCACCAGACCACCTTGCAGGGGTTCATAAATACTGAATGATTGAATCTAAAACAATAACAAAGGGTAGGATCCAGCAATATTGTAAATTTCTCTTCCTGTGATGATTAAGTTTAGTAATGTTAATTCCAGTTTTATCTCCTTTCACTTACGATTTAATATAGCACAAATAGATAAATCTAAAAAACATTAAAAACTAATCATTTATCTTCTTTGCCTGACATGATGGGGTGATCTAAAAACCGTTTACCTGTATCACATGTACAAGGCCAGGTTACAGAAAGACATGTTTTATATACATATCATTAGACATACGTAGCACTGCATAGAGAACTAGCTAGCAGCATATTAGAACTCCTGCAGAACAACTTCCTCCTTAAAAACCATCAATTAGTCTGACTGTTAAATTGAAAAAGAAAATGAAAGAAGCATAGAGTAGTAGAAAGAAATGGACTGTAGAGTCAGATTAACTTGGGGTTGAGTCCTAGCTCTGTCTTCTGGTTGTGTGATCATGGGGCTTTACCATCTCAGATGAGTTATCATCTCCCACAAACAGGAATTACAACACCTTAGATGGCTGCAGTGATGATTAAATGAGAATATATATAACTTGCCTGACACATAGAAGGCAAAGAAGGCGACTATACAAAAGGTATTTAAGTATATCTATATGCTCAATGAACATGTTTTAAGCCACAAGTAAAATCCTTATATATTTGCAATTTGAAAAGAGCATCTGACTAATCTTACTGCTTTGCAAAGAACCATTTACTTTAATTCCAGTCCGATTATTTCTTTCATGATTAAAAATGTTCTTAAAATTATTTCTTATTATTAAAGATAATTTTGGGTTATTCCTAATACTGCATATTTCCCCACATTAATATTCTATCCATTTACAATTTTAAGTTGCTCTAACTTTTGACTTAGGATATGAAAAGAGGCCAGGACTAAGGAAAACAAGCAAGTCAAAGGAATATATTTGTATATCTGATATAAGCAAAGAATTTTAAGGTTAGAGGTGCAATATACATCCAATTCTCATACAGCCTCCAGACACTTACTTTTCCACCATGTTTTCCCATTGCCTTCCGTACCAACAGATACGCCTCAACCCAGGAAGATGAATGGTGTATATAAAGTGCCAAAGTGGTGCTTTCTAACTGAGAGCACTTCTCAGTGCCCCATACTTTTCCTCAGGATAATCCATTCCCAATTAACAATCTTGCCACCCCATCATTTCTTCCTTTGGAATGCACACAGCCAGTGTCAAGGACTGATTAGCAGACTCAGCCTACTCAAGCTATAGCTGTTTTCTGTTTCATTTTGTTTTGTTTTCTCTTGCTGAAAGCAAAAGAACACTCCTTTCTTTCCACATTTTAAAATTTTCAAGTTGACAAGTCAGTGACCATTTATCAAACATGCAACATATATTATGCTTGAAGTGCTATAGAAGATATGAAAGAATATCAATGAACAGGGCTACTTCCTGCTTTTTGTATCTAACAAAATGGAGTTATTATAGTGTATTGGAAATCATATATTAAGGAATGTTGGTTAACCAGTCACCCTTGCCAAAATCAGATATGAAAAGAAAACAAAAGTTGGCAACAATTCTAGCTCTGATATTTCTCTTCCAGAATTATATTTAATAAGGTTAATCTTTGGAGAATGCATTAATTTTCTTACCTGATTTAAAATGGAACTTGGAGACGATTCATAACTACACAATTTACAAATTCATGGGATACTAACTTACGTGACCACCTCTGTTGTCTTATAAAATCACCAACTTAATTATTTAAAAGACTTACTTTTAGGTAATAATGTTCTTTTATCCCCTCTCTAGTAAGAGGTCACTAAATTATACTTGTAACCCAACAGCCTCTAAAAGGAAGTGAAATCTGAGGGCTATATGAGGATTTAAAAGCAGCCTATGAAATATCTTTAGTTTTAAACAAAAACTAACATTAACAAGTACAGCATATCTTGTTCTTTCATGGGGCCAGCAAATTGATAGTTTGGTTTTTTTCAGTTACAAAAATAGGATGGAGTAATTATATCTACCAAACTTACAATAGCCTGTTCAATGGAGAGTAACACTGTAATTTTTCTTCAAAGACAGTAAATAGGAAGAAAAAAGCCCTTAATTCTGTAATGTAAGGAAAAATTCCAAACCCTTGGGCGCCACTTACAGGCACAAAACTTTCACTCACTTCAGCTATATCCTAAAGAAGAGAGACAGACTTAAAATCTCCTATTTTAATATGCATATCACTTATATAACTTATACCTCACAAGTGTATTCTCTACACTTTTTACAACCAAAGATCAGAAATTGAAAAAGAATTTGAAAATCAAAAATCACAGAATTCTCTTTAAAAAAATAGGTCTTTAGATAGAAGGGGTCTTCAGACCTCTACTACTACTGGCACATAAAAATATTTCAAAAATCAGTATTAGGTTTTCCTTTTGGAAATATGAATTAACTACTGTCAAAAAAGTAAAATGTAAAGGTCAATTTAGAATTTATTAAACTGCTTATAATCAGTTTTCTCTAAGACTTTAAATGATAAATAATAAAGTATCATAACATGCAACACAAAATGCAAAAAAATTAATACAAGCCTTTTCCCTATAAGTAAATTAAGTAAATACAAATGAATTTCAACCCCACTGTCAAGGAAACTGTAAAAAAATCCACTGTAATTCAAAAGCATAGGGAATCAACATTTTACTATAAATGAAATCTTTACGTATAACATTTGGAATGAACCAACAGCATTTTGGGTAATAAAATTAATTTTTTAAAAAAGATTATGCTTACTAGCCCATTATTTCACATACTGTGCAATCATAATCTACCCCTTAAGCAAATAGGGCAAAAAAAAAAAAAAAAAACCTCGGTTATAAAACGCAAATATCAAGCATGGCTTACTCAGTCCCTGAATTCTATCTGCCTGGACCTTAGTCCTCTTATTTTGTGTCAACAGACGACACTAAACAACTTCTATTACACATATTGTTTTTACAGTGGTTGCTCTTATACTATATTCACAGCTCATTAAGATGACTAGAATGCTTAGGTTTGCCAATTATTTATTGTATCCAAAAAGTTATATCTTAATAAGAACAGATAAAATTAATTTCTCAAGTTTAGGGTTAAAAATTTTTATCTGGAGTTCATTTGTAATAACAATTGCCTTCAAAGAATTATTCTAGTCCATCCAATCTACACAGAAGCAGGAAACTGCAGAGGAGCATAACTCTCTTAAGACTAAGTTACATGTGCAAGTGCACACAGAAAACTGTTCACAGTCACAAATCTCCTTTCGTCTCAATATTGCCATGGTACGGTGCAGAAGCACAAGCTTTAGGGGTTTTTTTTAGGGGGAGGGGCAACTTCTAAATAATAAACGGGTCATGATTTTAAACAATCAAGTGCACAAAAAAAGTGACAAATCGCTCTAGATAATCAAGGACTCCTACTGTCAAATTCGTCTCACAATAAGACACATTTTATTCCTATGATAAAGGTCAGGGAATTCTACAGGGTAACGAGTGACTATAACAAACACATTTCCAGTAACTCAAAATACCCACCAAGACTTTGTGCCTTGCATACATTAGTCGCGTTTAAAAAAAAACAAACAAGAATTATGGCTCTCACACTTAGAAGAATCAATCTCCTTTAACACAAAAATTTCCATAAGCCAAAAAAGGGCGAGGTCAATGAACCGCTTGCTGGTCTCAATTACCTTACACACACTGTGCTTCATATGCACCAGGCAGTCGCATCTGAGCCTGAGCCCACCGCACCGCGGCCCTGGAATCCGGCCGGCGGCCCGCGCAGCTGCAGCGCGCAGGAAGCACCGCACCCGCGCCGCGGTCCAGCCACGCCGGAGGGGCTGCGGGGAGCAGCCGCCACTGCTTAGGAACTGAATGGCTGACACATCCGGTCCTGGCTCGTACACCACTGCGCCAAATGCAAACTTCAAAGGCCAAATTCAAACTCCACAGAAGTCACTCAAATCTTAGTGGTGCAGTTCGCATTCCCGAGAACGCTCGGAGCCCCTTGGGGGACGCAATTAGAAAAACGGCACGTCCTAGCAGGCTGCAAGCCCCGCGAGTTCGCAGCCGTCGCCGCAGCGTTTTGACAGGCGTTACCGAGACGTCCACCCGGCGCTCTGCGGCCAGCGCTGGGGGCGCGCCGTCTGTGCCCCGGCCCCGTCCCTGCCTAGGGGCTCGAGCCCCCGACGGGCTGATGGGCTCTGCCTGTCACGGCTGCGGGGACCTGCTGCTTTCTCCTCGACCCTCGTGTCCTCTACCCCGCCCCTCTCCGACCACTGCCCGCCACCAGCTCGGGCCTCGCCCCCCAGCGTCCCCACCCCGGAGACACCCGTCTGGGGGCGCCGCCGTGGGGCCGTGCCCCGCCTCCTCGGCCGGGCCCCGGGCTCCTCCGAGAGCTCCGATTCCGGGAGCCCCACAAAGCCAGCCGGGGCCCCCACATCTTTTCGCAGTGGGTCCCCGCAGCGCGGCTCTCACGCCTGTCACATGTCTGCAAACAATAACAAACTCTCCGGCGCGTCCCTGTCCAGTCCCCCAGGCTGGGTCCGCGGCGCCGCCCGACTCCGGAGGGGCCGAGGGGTGCCCAGGGACGCGGGTCCCGGCGCGTGGCGCGTAGCCTCGCTGCGCCGAGCCCCGGGATGCCCCGCGCGGCGCCCGGGGTTCATTCATTGCCCTCGCCCGCCCCACAAGCCCCGCCGCGCCCCCGGCCGCGCCGCTCACCCGGAGGGGGCCGCTGCAGGAGTCGGCTCGGCGGCGGGCGCTCGCTTCTCCCCGGGCTCGGCCCCTGCGGGACTCGAGGCGCCGCTGTCCCGCACGGCCACCGGCTCGGCAGGGTGGGCGCCGCCGCGGCTCGCGGCTCCGTGGGGCGGCGGCACCGCCACAGGCTGGAAGCTGCTCCCGCCCGCCGCCGCGTCCGCGGGCTCCGGTGACGGGGAAGTCGAGGAGGACGGCGGCGAGGCGGCGAGGAAGAGCGGCGGCTCCGGCAGCTGGTCCAGCTCCACACTCCGCACTTTGCGCAGCTGCCGCCGCCGCCAGTCCGCCCGATCGCGGCCCCCGCTGCCCGCCTCCCGCAGCAGCCCCGCGGCCGCTGCGGGCGCGCTGCTCGCCTTGAGGGCCCCTCCGCCACCGCCTGCCTCGGGGCTTGCAGCCCGGGCGCCCGGGAATCCCGACGACGAGGCGCGATTCCCCGCCGCCGCCGCCATTTTCTCTCGCGGGCTACATTCGCTCGGCCCGGGCGAGGGAGGGAGGGGGCGGGGAGAGCGCAGGGGGCGGGCGCTGCGCCGCCGGCGTAGGCCTCCTGCGCCAACTGCGTGAGCGCGGCCCGCCGGGCGCCCGGCCTGCACCGACGGGCGGGCGCGCGGGGTCCGGCCTGCGGCGGCGGCGGCGGAGGGCGGGCCGGCGGGGCGGGGGCGGCGGCCGCAGGTGGGAGGGAGTGCAGTGCGCGCTCTGCCCGCGCGCGGGCGGCCGCCGTGGGCCCGGAGGTGGCCGGCGCAGGGGCGCTCCGCGCTCTGAGCGCTGCACCCGCGGCGCCGCCAGGTAGTGCCGGTCGCACCGACGAAAGGAGGAGCCTCGGCGGCAGCATCGCGCCGCTTCCTTTCCGCGGCAGTCTCGCCCCGACTCGCGGGAGCTCTCCCGCAGGAGTTGCAGCTTCCCAAAGAAATGATTAGTTGGAAGTTGGGCTTGTGGTGCTTTAGGGGACGCAGGCAAGACGGTTTACGGTCTGTCATTCGCGCTGCCCTCTGCAGCGGGCAGCGGGGACCCGGGCCGACCTCCCGCCCCCGCCCGCCCCGCACCGGACGCGCAGGTGGCGCCGGGGACTGCCGCCTGCTGCAAAGCGAAAGAAAGCCAACGTTCAGCGGACGCTGAGCGGACCTGAAAAACAGAGTTTTGTTTTTGTTTTCTTTTAAAAAGGAACCATTCCTTCTCTTTTGCCCCACCCCCACCCCTCGTGCTACAAATAGCAAGACTTCAGAGTTTCCTGTAATACCTTACTCAATTCCCAATCTGAGGCCGCTGACTTGGGACTCCCCCGTCTCCTCCCCCCACGGCTGGAGAGAAACGGTTGGCCGGGGGGAGGGGCGGGGAGTGTCCCTGGCGATTTTTAATTTTTCTTCTGCTGTCTTTGGGAAGGGCGTGCGTGTCCAGGACCGCATAGAGCACGTTTGGGGAGGAGACCGGCGCTCCGCCAGGAAGTGCTCGACAATGTCATCCTCGGCCAGGTCCCGGCCCTCCCCGGATCCGATGCCTCGCTGCACGTCCCTCTTCCCGGCAGGGTCGGCGACGGGCCGGGTTCCCTCCGCCGTCACCCCGCGGGCCCGGGTGGTCCAACGCGGCGTTCGGAGCCCTCCCAGCCCCTGACTCTCCAAAGCGAAGGTGCTTTGGCACGGAAAAAGCAACATTTACATGTTAATGGTCTTCGACCTTTTTTCCAACTGAGTAGAGCTTCTGTGTTGTGTTTGTTTCTCCCCTTCCTTCTTTTTCTCTAACCGGTTTATTTAGATGGGAAATCTCCCGGAACCCAGAAGGAGCCTCTGTAGATTTATTTTGTGAAACATTAATTAAGACATGGGGGGGGGCGGGTTCTCACGCAGAGAAGAGAGAGCTATCTTTTCAGTCTTCGTATATTTGGACAAAAGCCTTACTATCTGCAGAATAATTCCCTTGACTTCTTGAAAATAGGTAAACTGAGAGCCCCCTTCCCAGATAGTATGTTAACTGAGGAGCAAGGTTTTATCAGTGGGATTTTTTTAAAAAAAGGTCCTGATTTTATTAATATATTAGCTCACTGTTTTGAATACTTCTGTAATATCTGCTATAAGATAGTTTTAGATAGTTAAATCCACCAGTACAAATTTTGAAAGTTTAGACAAATCTTAAAAATTTAACTCTACATTTAGGCTATAATTATATGCTCTTTTAATGGTAGTCAAATATATCATCCAAACCAAACGGTAGTTATTTCCCAGGTCTCTCTGGATTGCCACACCCACCATATCCTAAATTGAAAGGGATAAACTTTCCTTGTTCCTATTTATATCTAAAACACTTTAAATTTGCACACACGTATTCAGGTGCCTGTAAGTAAGAAAAGTGGAAGTTTTTAGTCTTTCAAATTGTTCCAATTTTGAAGTTTGGGCAGAGTAGCAGAGCAAAAAGGAGATTCCAGCAAAACGTTTACTTTTGTCTCTGTTTGTAGTGATCGAAACTGAGGATCAAAGTGAGACAGGAACCAAATGCAACGCTATCGAACTAGCTGCAATTCTCTGACTTCCTCCATCCACCACTACCACTACCAAGGAACCTAAGTGCTGTTCTTTTCTGGTGCATTTAGTCATTTTTTCTTTAATCTTTTGTGTCAATATACAGGATATCATTATACATCTGCATATGGACACACTGATTTTAAGAGAGAAAAATAATCAGAGGACATGCTTGACTGAAAAGAGTGTTCTCCCTCTGCATAAATTATATTAATATAAAGTCTCCTTTGAGCAGCATTTATGGGATTACTACCCAAGTTTCTGAGTCTCAAGCATGATTAAGACTAGCCCTGGTTTTGGTGCTTTTGGATCCTGCTTTATATTACTACACACAGGCATGTGTCAAATATCAAGCTACTGTAGATGCTGAACTGTCTTAATGTGATTTCTTTTAATGACATAGAGGAGACCTGTATTTCTTCCAAGGTTGCTTCTAGACTGAAAACTCCAGTTACTATTTCCAAGTTCTTTATTTCTGTCCTCACTGGGACATAAACCTTGCAGTGATTTCACTCAGGCAATTTCATGACAGTTTCTGTAACCTTTATGCCAGTGCTTTACAGATCACTGCTTCCATATAGTGCTCTTGGGAATCGCCTGTGTCACACCTCAGCTCCTACACCCCATTCATATGCAAGATCCAGTTTGACACTGAGCATTTCCTAATTGTGCATAAATATCACAACATTAGAATGAAAAGACAATATGCACTGGCAGAAATATTTCAGCCTGTACATCCTTCATCATATATTTATTAAGCACCTATTTTACACAGGCAAGAACTTTCTCCCTCTCTGGGTATATTGTTTGTTGTTTTTCATTTCCACAAAAATGAATAAGCAAAATATTTCCATCTGCAAATATTTTTATTAATGGATATTTATCAGGCAAATTGATAGAATTTCAGATCCATTAGTATGTGAGTATGTTCACATATTCCTGGCTCTGTTTGTGAGATCTGTGTGTTAGACATAAAGGAGTAAGAATGTAACCTTGAGAGAACAGGGCAAAAGCTAGTGTTCTGTCAGGCTTATAAATATTTACTGTAAAATACTTGCAGGAGAGCTTGGGGCCACAACTTAGTTTCTCTGTGCTCTTTCCACACAATCTACTTCTCTGATCTTGCCAGATGTTCTAAATCAGAAAATCCTATCATCCATGCAATAATTGGCCCCCTAGAAGGGCACTGTAGGTGACATTGTAGTAGAAAGTCTCTTAACCACCTTCCATTTAGCTGACTCATCCAGTAACAGATACCAGCCATTGTCGTGTGGTGTGCAATATGCACAGGGATGCCACAGCACAATAAATGCTCAGGCCAGCGGCTGGTGTGCACCTGCATGCTTATGTTCCCACAAGGTGGGTTATGAGCCCCATGAGTAACCATTGTACTTGTTCCCAAACCTGATTGCACCTATTATAACTGTCCTTGTAGAATTTCATTAACATGTATTCAACTGAGTATTCAATTAATAAAACATGAGTATGTGAGAGCAAAAAGAAAGGTGATCTAATGAAAATGAAGCTAAATGCTTTGAACGAATGAATGAAGGCGAGGCACTGAAAAAAATCTCTGTCACATTAGTTGTATAACAAAAGATTGGGAAGAAAACATTCAAATCTAGAAGAATTTACTTTGCAAGTATCTATCACTTTGCTTTAAAGATCCTAAAACTGAAAATTGTAGACAATGTGAAGACGTGGTAGAACTCTTAAGCAGTGGCCCCACACCCTAAAGATTAAGGCCCAACACCCAAAAATATTGGCCAAAAACCCAAACCAACCCGAACAAAACCCTGTTATTATTTATGTTTTAAGTTAAAATATTTAAGATATCTTTACATATGATTCCTTTTTATTAAAAAATCATCTAAACCTTTTACATGTATTTGCATGTACTTAAAATCGGAAACTAAATTTTGTCATAAATAATGAAAAACACTTGAATTGGGGTTGTATATTTAAGAATAAAACTATAATATATTAAATTTAATATATTTCACAGTTAGCAAAACTCTGCTCGCTTTACAACCCTGCACTGATTCTTTGATTTCTTTGAATGAACCATGTTGGGTACTATTTTTTGATGCATGCTGAAATATTCTTTTTTCATTTGACCTTTGTGGCTATCATTTTGCAGAAAATATTTGAAGAGTTCATACATTTTCCCAAGGTCTTCCTGTAATATTCAGTTACTTTCTTTGGATTAGTGTCCTTGTCAGTTTTCCCTTCCTTTGTGGTTCCTTGGTCCAACTCTGCGGAATTCTGCATTGGTAAGGCTTTGCATGTGACCTGAGCAGTTCAGTGCAACTTTCCTTGGCTTAATTCACTTCTGCATCTTTTGCAACATTTGCACCTTCGATTTGTGATGTGTTTGCATTGTTTTGGGGCCAAAGCTTCTAAACACATATACAAAATGGGCCTCTACAAAATGCTGTTCAACAAAATATAATGCAAGCCACACATATAATTTTAAATTCCCTAGCAGCCATATTTAAAAACAGGTGAAATTAATTTCAATAATGTATTTTATTTTATATAATATATCTAAAATATTATTTCCATGTATAACCAATCAATACATACAGTATTATTAATGAGATATTTGACCTTTTTTAAAATTAGATCTTTGAAATCTTGTGTGCTTTTTACACTTACGGAACATCTCAAAGATCTTAATTTGGACCAGCCATATTTCAGGTGCTCAAAAGCCACATGTAGCTAGTGACTAGTGTATTGGACACCACAACCCTAGAATTATTGTACCTAAGACCTACAAGTTTTATGGAATGTTAAATGCCTGATTAGATCAGATAACACAATGGATATAAATTACAGTCATGCACCATATAACGATGTTTCTGTCAACGAAGACTGCATATGTGATGGTGGTCCCATAAGATTATAATACCAAATTTTAACTGTACCTCTTTGATGATACATAAATACTTCCCACTGTGTTACAGTTGCCCACAGTACTTAGTACAGTAACATGCTGTACAGGTTTGTAGCCTAAGAGCAATAGGCTGTACCATATATCCTAGGTTATATATAGTAGGTGATGCCATCTAGATTTGTGTAAGTGCACTCTATGATGTTTGCACAACAAAATTGCCTAATAATGCATTTCTCAGCACACATCCCTGTTGTTAAGCAATGAATGACTGTAGTAACATAACTAAGTAAATTAGTCTTTCTTTAGTAGCTTCCCTTTCAAATACATTTTAGCCACCATTATCAGAGTCACCTTTCTCAACTGCAATTGTGATTCTGTCCTCTTTCCTTAAACTTTTTAATGGTTCCACATTGCATAGAGTATAGAACCCAAATTCTTTGATTCATTCAACAAACATTAAGTATATTACTTCCTATATGCTAGATACTATGCAGGAGCCAGGAATACCCTAGAAAGATCAAAAGAGACATGACTAGTATCCTAATGGAACCCAAGTCTATTACTTCTATTTTCTACCATCAATTGTTCAGTTCTTACCATAGTTCATCCTGACCTGAGGCCTGGGCTCCAGCTATAAATATCTGTTCCTCTGGTCAGGAACATGTTGTACTTTCTTTCCTCCATTCATTCACCATGCAACCTTCTTCTCCTGGAAACACTTCCTTAAATCCACTTCACTCCCCAAACCCTAACCACCACCAACCCCTGGGCCAAGCCCATTCTTAATATTTGTAGGGCCAGAGTGAGAATATAGATGGAGGCCCCATACAACATTTTAAATTACTTAGAAGTCAAAATATAAGTCAACAGTAAATGAAATATATTCTAGGCCTCTACTTTGATAAGTATACTTTCATAAAGACAAAACTGAATACTATATGTACAGTTATGGCTTTTTTTTTTTTTTTTTGAGACAGAGTCTCACTTTGTTGCCCAGGCTAGAGTGAGTGCCATGGCGTCAGCCTGGCTCACAGCAACCTCAATCTCCGGGGCTCAGCGATCCTACTGCCTCAGCCTCCCGAGTAGCTGGGACTACAGGCATGCACCACCATGCCCGGCTAATTTTTTGTATATATATTTTTAGTTGGTCAATTAATTTATTTCTATTTTTGGTAGAGACGGGGTCTCGCTCAGGCTGGTTTCGAACTCCTGACCTTGAGCAATCCGCCCGCCTCAGCCTCCCAAAGTGCTAGGATTACAGGCGTGAGCCACCACGCCCGGCCTCAGTTATGGCTTTAATATGACTGACATGACAAAATATCAAAGACAATTGTATTTAATTGCACATATCTAGGTGTTCCATTGATAGGCTGATAATGTTTGGATGTGGTATAAAGACATACATAATTCATAAATAATTTTTATGAAATTAATTTTCTAGTTTTTATTTCAACAAAATACTAATTATGTTGTTACAATTAAGATTTTCACATAATTTGTGTTTGATCACTTGAAACAATCCAGTGATCTATTACTAAAATACAATTTGATGAATATCAAAATGTTAAATAAAAATTATTTAAATAAGGCTGAATTTTAAAACTTGAAAATTTGATTAAATGTTATCAAATATTTCATTAAAACAAAACTGTTTGCAATTCTAGCATTCAATATCTATATAGTTGCCAACATATGGAATATCACACTTTACATTTTGCCTAAATCTATATAAATATAAATCTAAGTCATGCATGTTACGTAATATTGCAAATCATTCCTTAGAATTTGTATGCAAATGATGTGAATATTGCCTGTGTATGTGAGTAGTTCGGGACCCACAAAATGGGACACAAATGGAAGCAAGAACATGGACATGCAGATGACCAGGAGGATGTGACATGTTGTTACTCAGGAATCCATTGCATTTCTATTATCTAAGGGGACAGATTTGATAAGTTAGTGCATTTGTCTCTTCTCTTACTACGTGCTTCTACCGGTGAGATCCTCCCTGACTCCAAAGCAATGTTGTTCTCCAACACCAGCAGCAGCAACACCCACAAAACTACTCAACATCTGAAGGCCCCAGGGCAAGGAGTGTGAAGCAGTGTTTCCCTGGGGCTGAATGGTATTGGTCACCAGAGGAGATGTTTAGGGTTGTGGGTTATCATGAGTCACCACTGCACACCAGATCCAAGTGACCAGGGAAGTTGTGCGTTCTCTAGTCAATTCATTTTTTTCCAGATATGTGACATTCTAAAATGCAGAGCCAAAAGCCGTCTCTTCCTGCCCAGGTCTAGGGAAGGTACTGCTAAGCACCTGCTAAGGGGCAGGCCCTGTTCTCGGTGCTGGGAGTAGAGGGAATGACAGCATCCTTTTTCTCTGGGAACTTACAAAGCCCACCTTGCATCAGAGACACTTGTGTCTATGTGCACATTTTCCACCTGCTATGAGACTCTGGAAGGGGGACCATTCCCTCTGCATCATCCTTGCCTCCCCAGAGTCCTTAGCTCAGTGCCCTGCACATAGTAGATGCTCAGCAAACAGTTGACTTAGGTGGTTACAAAACACCGACTGTCTAAGAGTTCTTAACATTTGATCTTTAATCACGAACATTCTCTTCCTAACAGACAGTTCCCTTTCCTTGAAATGAAACTGCTTCATTTGTGAATTTAATTGTGCATTCACTTTAGAAAAGGGTGAGAATTTATTTCTCTGTATATTCTAATTGTCTCTTACTGGGGGTAACTGGAGGGCAGAGAGGCCTGGGAAAGTGGGAATCAAAAAAGCAGAAAAAGAGAATGGCAGAAAAAAAAGCAGAATGTTTTGCAAGGAAGCCTCAGGAAAGGTTAAGGAAGGTGAGGGACAGTAAACTCAGGCCTCAAAACCACTTCACGGGCCTCTGTGAGGAAGAAGGGATTCTTAGCAGAGTGAGGCAGGAGGTGGAACCTTGAGAAGGGTCTGGGGTCAAGGTGGTGCTAGGGTCATGCAATCAAAAGGCATTAAACATTCAGATAGAAGCCCAACAAAAGAAAGAAACATGTCTAAGTGTGTGTACCATCTGTGACACACAAGACCAATCTGACAGGTTGTGGGAAGAGGATCCTGGAAGTTTGTAGGGAGCAAAGGGTGTTTAAATATAATTATACACATGAATTGAACATGTACTCTATGCCAGTACAGTGATGAATGTTTCATGTGTACTGACTTGTTTAATCTACACAATAACTCTATGAGGTAGGCCCTGTCATCATCTCCATTTTACAGATGAAGACACTGGAGCACAGAGAGGTTAAGTAACTTAACCAAGGCTATTCAGCTGGGAAGCAATGGAAGCAGGATTTGAACTAAGATACCCTGAACCCACAGCTCATTATTTTAACCTCAAAGCTGCAGTGTATATTCATCATTATTAATATATGTCAAATATTTTGGTTGTTTTTCTTTGATTAGGTGTTATTATTTTCTTAGTGAACAAAGATCCTTATGAAATCTGAGTTCTTGTCTCAATGCAACTTTTATTCTCCAATGCCTTAAACTGCTCAAGTGAAAATTTTACTATTAATATGAAGGTCTTCACAAATATACCCTTTTGAATGGGGAAAGAGATACCACACTCAGTGTTTTGGTATTTTTTAACCCAAAGTGCCAAGCTTGCTGTTTCAAATCTCATATTTGAAAAATCTTTGCAGACTGGGAATAAAAATTTACCTTTGAATTATTATAGATCTTAAAATTCATTTTACAAAAAAAAAGGAAAAAGGAAAATAATATCATAACCTAAATGGTTTATAGGAGGTTGTGGTAGAGACAGGTGCCCACCAAAATCCCTCTCTCCACTTGTTACCATGTAGCTGTAGCTGGGAATCAACTGCCTAGCCAGGGCCTATGTTTTCCAGTCTGCCTAGCAGCTAGGTATGGCCATGCCTATAATGGTTCTCAGCGACAGAATGTGAGCCATGGCTTTCAAGAGATGGCACAGCTGGATACAGAGACTACAATGGCTCAGGAGATGACAGAGCAACAGAATAAAAGGGTCCCTGAATGACTGGATGGAGGAAAGCCTCCCTAGGCAACTTGAATTCCTTCGCAGGAATAAAATTCCATTGTCTGGAGCCATTACATGTTTAGATCTATCTGTTAGAGTAGTTTAATCTACCCTAAGTAATACAATATAAATTTCTTTGCTCACTAATGCATTGTGAGATGTACAGCTTGCTATAAGAAAAGCAGGCTGACACCCAGACAAGAGGGCTTTGCTATCGGCCAGGTCTGGGTTTGAATCTCAGCTCTTCCAGGACTATGTGACTTTTGGCAAGCTGTACACATTTCAGTCTTCATTAATATGGGGATGTCATAGTCACTGTTGGAGTCTCACCCTTTTCCTCTCACCCAGACCACTACTTTGGTGCACACAAGCCAGAATGCCACAATGGCACCTACACCTCTCTGGCCTCTGAAGCTTGCTTTGGTGACTCTATGGCAGGCTGAAGGTGGGCTCCACCCTGGGTCCTGAGCAGTCTTTAGCCAATGACAGGAGTTGCAGATGGCGACTTGGCTCAACTTACAAGTGCCCAGAGTGCACACCTCTTCCTGACACTAAGTTCAGTGATGCCACATTGGCAGCTTGAAATTGGCCATGGTGGAAGTATTGACACCACAGACATTGGCAAATGCTATACATCAGAGCTCTCCCAGCAGCTCCCAGAGCTGGTTGTTAAACATTGACAAACACACCAGCATTCTTGCTTGCCCTTTGCGTGGAATAACTCAGGGGTGTGTTCTACAGTGGTTTCTAGATTTTTTCCCAGCAGAATTAAGCTCCAATCACCCACAGTGGTAGCCACCTGGGAAATACACCCCTTCTCCGTCTCACTTCTCTGCTCCACTGACAGTATTTCCTTCGTCTCTGGAATCAACTATGTGGACTCGAATCCCATCTCAAGGTCAGCTCTTGGAGGAACTCAAAGCAGGATGGGATGGCAATAAATAAAGTTGAAATTATCTAAAGTGCATAGGACTTAGTAGGTGCCCTACAATTATTATCTCCTCCCTAGGCTGAAATAATATGACTAAAACAAACTCAACAGTTATTACAGGTTCATTAACCATAATAGGAATTAAAATCATGTATTTAGAACTCACTTGTCCTAAATATATGAATCACCTTGAATGACTTTTAACTTTTATTGCTTTAAATAGAGTTTCATCATAATAAATAAAAACTGTATGTATGAAAACTTAAAGTAAATCTCTAACACAGCCAAAGAGACCAAGTTAACTCTGCAATATAGTCTTGGGAGGTACAGATCTCCACACTCCCTTTTGCTGGTAGGTATAGGCTTCTAGAAAATTTAAGATCTTTGACATCCTTCATCTCTTGGTCTTAATTTTGCATTAGCAACTCTCAGTTTTGTTTTGTGTTAGATATTTGTGTTGACCTCATACTTTATGTCACCTTTGAACCAGGATCCCAGCATTCTAGTAATAAATGGCAGTTTGGGACACTTTAGAAAGCTCTTTCAGGAGCTCGCCATTGCAAAGTTTCAAAGATAAATAAAGTATTCAAAGATATAACCTCTCTGTATATTTTTCTTTAAAAATGGTTCTTTGTGATGTCTTTATGGAGAAATATGACATTTTTAATCTTATATTTTAGTAGTACATGGGATCATATCAGACACCATGAGTGTGGATGTTTTAGAAAATCCAAATGGTCAGTTTCTGAAGAAAGGACAGCAGGACTTAGCAAGAAAAGCACCAAAGCAAGAGTCAGGGGTTCCAGGCTGGGGCTCCCATGTCTGTGCCATGTGGGGCAAGTCCCTCAGCCACTTCTCTTCACTGGGCCTTAGTGTCTTCATTTTCTAGTGACAATACTGAACCAGGTGACACTTAACATCTAGTTCAGCTCTACCGGTTTATGAAAAGTCTGTCACATATAGACAAAGACCTAAATACATATACTATCCATCATTTCCTGGTTCTGTCTTAACATCTCCAGAGCTATAGACAGTAGGAAATGACTTTTGGTTATGTTGTTTTCTTGCTATTGTCTGCAGTGGGAAAATCAGAAAGTAATGTTTTCATCTGGGGAAAAAAAAGAGAGGTTCCAAAGTGTTTTTCTAAGGTTTTAATTTTAGGAGAAATAACTGATTCCTGACTGCGGCTTACTTGCTGATTTTTAAAAGTGTGTTTTGTGTTTAACTTACTAATCATCACAAATTAAAAGACTGAGATTTATTTCCTATCAGAGTGACATCAGTTAAAAAGATAGATAATGCGTGGCGTTGCTGAAGACAAGAAGAAATGGTCGCCATGGGCAGGAATTTAATCTGCACCCCTAGAAAGCAGAGCCTGAGAAAGGGTAACAGGAGTGAGGGAGACAGACACCTGGGCCAGGGGAGCCACATCCAGCTGGTTTCCACCATTGTGGGGAGTTGGGGCTCCATCTCTCAGGGGCCGTCTCAGGTTCTATGTGGCGTGTGCTTCACAATTTCGCACCTGAGGAAGGAGAGAGGGTAGGGTAGCATTTACCCACCTGCTCCTGTCCTCATTGGTCAAGCGTTGTGCCAGAAGGTGTTAACCTTCCACAGTTCAAGCTTTGCACCTGTGCAAAAGCTGAGAGGCTCACCACAGGCAGAAGTGAGAGAGAATGAGGTGGACCTGGAGTGAGATGCTGTCAGGTCACAGAGAGCTACTGCACGAAACTCAGCCAGAGCCGATGTAAAAGGCTGGCCAGGAAGACACGAGGTGCTAAGTTCAAAGAACAAACTGAAAAAAAAAAAAAATATATATATATATATATATATATGTATAATTCATGATATGGGAGAAGTAATCTTGGTTTTTTGACTTAGTGTAATACCGCTCTGCATATTCTAAGGGGACACTTATCATGGACTCCCATCTCTCATTAAATTACAAAGAAAAATAATTTCTAAGATGAGAAAGTAAAAGTATCATTGCAGCAATGGCTCTAAAACACAGGAAATCTCTGCAGAGAACCTCCCGCTGCACAAATATTTATTGGCAATTGCAGGATACATCTGTTGCTTCAGATGATTTAGTGGGTAGCGAATCCACGGGGCCAACCTCTAGTAGAACATGATATGTGAAAGCTTAGACAGAAGCATTTACTCTCAATCTCGGGGACCTCAAAGCAAGTGGTATCCTGTCCCAGCCTGAGAGAGGCAAAGTAGACTGGGAATGGCTTTTTTTTTTTTTTTTTTTTGACAAGTGTTCCAAATGCTGGGAAAATCACAAAACTATCTTCTTTGTTATTAAATAGATTAGTGTAAAATCCACGAGTATTGTTGTTATAGGTCATGAGTACATGAAAACTTTGGAATGCCAACTTATTTTGAGGGAAGGAAACACTGGACTCAGCACAGTAAGACCATGGAAATAAGTTTTTCATGTTATTTTAAATCACTTTCAAGGTTCTCAAAATTTTGTTTCAAAGATTCACCTCCTCCTTTAGAAATAGGATATTGACAAAATGAGTGGAAGCTAATGCAAGGCAGATTTAGGCTTTTAAAACATTTTTCAAGTATTAAAATGCTCGGGGAGGAAATTATATAGGAATGTCATTGGAAATAAACAGCTCCTGAACTATAAGAACCCTTCTAAGCTGATTTTTAAATGGCCATCTTTTTCTAAAAGTAATTCTTCACTGCCTGAGACAGTCAAATATATATATATTGGTACTTAGATTCTGAATTGATGGCTGAGGAGACCCAGGAGATTTGCATTTTTCTATTCTCCAACTGCTTTGCAGGCTAGCTGGCTGGGGTCTGTGCCCCGCGCTGCCGTTTCAGGCCCGGGCCCAGTCCCAGCCCTTTCTATTCATATGTCAGTTGCTGGTCATCACCTGGCCTGGCAGAAGGGAAGAGGCAGTTCCCAAACTGTCTGGGCTGTCACAGGCAGGAGCCGTCGGTCTCTGAGGGGCTGAGCATCTGTCTTGAGTGGCCCCTTCTACCTCAGCGGCATTTTGGCCTCTTCACTTGTATCTCTTCCTTTTTCTTTGGATGCTGTTTTTATTTTATTTGAAGGGCAGTATCTCAGCACCTGTCATACTTTTCACGTTAATCTAATCAAGGATGATCCTAATGTTAGCTTAGGTAACTGTCAAGAGGCCATTCTTGCTAAGAGCATGGCATAAAATTGTAATCGGTTGGGTTCTCTGTCAAAATCCGCAGTTGCCCTTACCTGGGGAGTTATTAGTGGATTCAGTGCCTCCCTTAGTACACCCAGGAGCCTGGGGGGCTCTGTGAGCTTATTAATATCTCAAAGAAAGTTTTAATTCTTTTCATTGTCATTGCAACATTTAATATTCCTTTTATTATTGCTTGCATCTGTACTTTGCCCCAAATGGGTTGATTACTTTTGAAGGGAGGACTACTAGATAATCCAGAGAACAAAATAAATATATCAAATTATTGGTGGAAAGACTAAAATTAGGAACAAACTCCCCCCTGAGAGTAATTTAGGACTTGATTCAATCAATGTTTTCTGAGGACCCTGTGTGTCAGGCAGTTGGCACACTGTCACCCCATTTAATTCTCCCACAGCCCTTCTTCCAGGTTCTTCCCATTTCACAGACTTGGAAACTAAGCCTTAGAAAGATTTTTTTTTTTTTTATCTTGTCCCAAATCACTTAGCTGGCAAATTGGTAGGATAGGTTTCTAATTCTAAATTCAGCATTCTTCCCACTATGCATTGCTGCTCCCGGGAAGAATTAATTTATTCTTTGTGTAACAATCAGGCATGGCTTAACCAGTCAACAACTATTTATCAAGTGCCTATGAGGTATCATAAAGTTGAAGATCTTTTGAGTAGCAATAGTGTGGTAATCACTTATAGTCCTCAGCCAGTCCTGTTTTGAGCAGTGACACAAAATTTCCCAGCAGTTCTCTGAGGTTAGTGGCAAAAGTGAATTTCTTTGAATGATGCTGAGTCACTCAAGGACTACACCTGCCATCTCCCCTCATTAGCATTGTGCTCTCACCTGGGACTGGAGTTTCACAGATTCTTACTCATTTCACTAGAATTATCCAATAAGCATAGTAGGCATTCAGGATGCTCAAATACTGATACAATACTTCCACTTTTATTTTCTCAGCTTTGCAAACTGAGTACTTTACATTCACCTTCTCAGTAAGTCTGTTTCAAAATTCAGCTCTTTCTTCTTCTCTTCCTTCTTCTAAAAATACTTGCATGGATAAGAAAGAAAAAAAAATCTAACAAAGGTGCCAAGAAAACACTTTGCTTTATAAAGCTTTCATAACTGAAGGAATGTTAATCAAACTTTCTCCCTAAATCAAATTTTGGGCTGACTCCAATATGGAAAGCTCCAGCTGCAAAGGATATAATCCCATAACTTGTGAACACCTGAAAACAGACAAGGGTTTTACTTACTCTTTGTCTTTGATGCTAATCTTTGCTATTAGCATCTACCAGGGCTAATATAAGTCCACTGGACATGGTCAAAACTGAAAAATACGGGAACAAAATGAGCTCATAAAAAGCATTGTTTCATCATCAGTGAACAGTAGCAGATAAAATCTCATTGTTCTTCAACTCTTAACTTTAGAAAAGTCCTTGGTGAAATGTCACCTCTCTTTCCCGATGTGCCTCCCTTTACCAAGTAATTAAAAATTTAATTGAACTCAAAAGGGCAGAATAGGCCCTCAGCATTTTACACTTGAAATATAATCAGTATTTGTTTAAATGCATGGTGAAATGAAGAGATATTCTACAATAGCACTTGGCATATTTTAAAATCATTTTTCTTCTGATACTTACATGGCACTAAATTAGAAATTACATCACAAAATGGTTTTAGCCAGATGACCTGAAAGTCCAATGAACACAACCCAAGTCTGGCTTTTCTTGAAACAATGATGAATCAACTTTACTGCACTTGAAAACGTACCACAAGAATCAATGTGCAGTTCTGTCTTTTCGTCCAGGGTGCAAAAGGAAAAGAAAAGGGGTAGGGCAAATATGGCAGAAAACTTTTAATAAACCTCAAAGGACTGTAGCTTGATCCTAGGACAGGAGAGGAAGAGAAAAGCTTAAGATGGTGTTTGATTTAATAGTGGAATAGCAAGGAAAAGAGCCTATGAGTGATGGATAGCAAGTTCTAGCAGTGCAGAGTGAAATAGGTAGAAAAGGAAGGGGGCAATTAGTGAGGTATTTTGGGATCCAGTCATGTATGTCCCTCCCAGATCCTTAACCCATTTTGTGACAATCCTTCAGGCCATGGCAGCCATACCAGAGGATTGGAGCTGCAAGATCTCCCGAAGTCCCATGGCAAAACTGAGAGCAGCATTGTTCCTTTGCAATAGAGAATTGTATACCAGAACACCAAGTTGGAATTATAAGCATTATTTTCTCCCAAACACTAGGAATATTAGCCTCCTACTAGATAATCAAGGTCAAATAAGTTTTCTGTTATAAGATTTTCTAAACTGCAGGTCATAACCAATTGAACCATAGGAAATTGTGTTATTGGGTTGAAACAGTATTTAAAAAATTTTTTTTGAAACAGTATTTTTTTAAAAAAGAAAAAGAAATACAACAGAAAATATTAAAGTGCATTGCCTGAAATAAGGACAGTGTGAATCTTCAGTGTGTGTGTGTGTGTGGGGGGGGAAGGTAGTTAGGCTGTAAAATGTATTCCTTGCCATATGTTGTAGTAAAAAAAAAAAAAAAAAAGGATTCAAGATCATTGGGTTGGGGACTGTAGAACCTCACCAATGCTTGCACATTCCAGTTCTAGATGTTGGAGCAGTTCCACGCAGCTAAAATGACTTAATTGACAGTGAATCTGGCGCAAGCCAGCTCACCAAAAATCAATTCCAGAAATGGTCCATTTGCTGAATCGACAATTTATTGCATTACTGGAGACTTTTCCTATATTTTAGTTTCCTTAAAGCTTTACAATAGCACTATGACCCAGGATTTGTTAGACATGTCAAATGACTGTCAATTTTGACTATCAATCTCACAGTGTAGATACCTCTGTCCCTTTCTGCTCCTGGCTGTGTGGATGGCTCTTGAAGTGACAGAGCTGCAAATGAATTTTCTGACAAATTTCAGCAAACATGTCATTTGGCAAATTGAACATTTGATAAATTGACTTATAATAAACTGACCTAATGCCTGCTCATATTCTCTCTCCTTAGGAAATTCTTACTTAATCATTTCCATTCACAATGACCTCTCTCTCTTCTGTAATTCTTTTCACAGTTTCTCTCTGAACCACCATGTCCATGATGATGTGTTGCGTTAGTCTCTAATTACCAATATCACATAATAGTGTCATACCATGCTTGTAAGAACATATCATATGTATATTTGAGTGCAGATTCTGGAGCCAGACTTCTTGGGTTTGAATCCTGACTCTGCAACTTACTGGCTGTATAACCTTGAACAGATTACTTAACCTCCTTGTGCCTTGCTTTCCTCACCTGTGGAATGAGGATTATGATAGTACCTACCCTTATGGCGTCAGGGTGAGGAGTGAATGAGTTAAAATATGTAAAGCACTTAAAATAGTGTCTGGAACACAGAAAAATACTATATAGGTGTTATTATAATTTTTTATAAAGTAACATACAAGAGGTACTTATAAATAAACTTTGGAATTTATAGATTTGTATTTCTTCACACTTATCTGTTATCAACATTAAAGCCTGTGTTCCTGCCAAAGCCACCAATTAATTAACCATTATTGTTTATAGAAAATCTGCTATATCCCTAGCTATGTGGAACCAAGCGGGCATTCAAAAGTGGTATAAAGCCAAGGAGTTTATAGTATAATTAAAATAATGAAGCATGCTCATGAAGCAGTTCATGAAAATGATAGCTCTGTACAAATAATGTGCTAAATTCTAGTTGTATAATTAGAAAACAACAGTATATAATAATATGCTAATTGCATGAGGTTGACAATATGTGCATAATGCTAGTTTAGTTTTCTCTAAGTATATCCTGTTCTCCCAGTAAACTGGCACAAGATTTCACCCATCCTAGGATCTCTCCTCCACATTCAGGCCCCAAGCCTTTCCCATGTTTCCTAAGAAACTCCTTTCAGTTCCTTACTTTTCCCCCATTTCCATCCTTTGTACTACCACAGTTCAGTAGTTCTGGATTATTGCAATAGTTCACTAATTTATTGTCTCAACTCTACTTTTCCCTCTTCTTCCCCCTCTTTTAAAAAAGTTTTATTAATACAAATAGTTTAAGGCCTCAAACAGTTCCACAGGTTTTGTTATGAAAAGCAGTGGTCTTCTGCCTCCCTTCCCACATTCCCCACTCTACAGAGATCTCTTCGGGATGCTTATTTTTATGTTTGTCTTTGAATGTGCTGCATTGCTACTTCTCAGTTATTTGGCTCCAGGCATTCTCTGTTGTCTGCCCACAGAGTAAAAGGGGACCTAGTCCTCTTTCCTCCCTCCCCTCTCACCCTACATCTCCATCTCCCATCCTCCCAGCAGAATTAAATTGTTATTTGGGTTATGTAAGAATTCAGCAATTACATGATTATGGCCACTATTCATAGCTAATCCATTGAAAACAATTGTTATTTTCCTTGAAGTTAGTATTAGCTGCTGCTGTTATTGCTGTTTTCATGTTGTAGGTTTCTAAATGTCTTAATCCAGTTCTGCTCCTCAAAGGTGGTTATTCATTCACTGTTTAGAAGCCCAGGGTTCATTCCTAGCCCCTATATACACAGGAGTTTTGTTCGCAGGAATGTGTATTCATTGAGATTACCCCTGCATTATAACACTACCTTTCAAATATTAATGGCTGGTGGTTCCCACTGTTCTAAAGCACCAAATAAGGAAGAGGCTTCACCTGTGCACCTGCACACCCACAACGCCCAGGGGGTCTGTGTCTGTATATAGGCCATAGGTAAAGCCATGGAGTGCCTTGTCAATCATAATGGCTCTGCCACCAGAGACCCAACCCCAAGAATGTGCTCCTATTGGCCCTTCCCATAAGCCTGCTACTCTGCTGGCAACAACTGCTACCTGTGACATGCCACAGTGGCTGCCTTCTGAAAACCCTGCTCATGTTCTCACTGGCTTCCCGTCTAACCTTCCTCTGACCCTTTGCCGATCTCTCCAGTGGGAGATGAAAAATTTGTTTTGCTGAGGGTTGTGCTGGATTGAGATTGGTGGGATCCTTAGGCAGGCTAGTAATTCAGTACCTTTCCAATGTATATTGTCTAAATATTTGGTCAATGTTCATCTAGTAGAAAGTGTAGAAAAAGCAATGTTGTATTAATAAAAACTGAATACTTCAATGTATTTTCAAAATACTAAAGGTGTATTCAAAAGTGGTAGAAAGCAAAGTATTCATTATAGGCATAAATAGCATGTTATCTTGCTTGGACTGTCGTGTCAGTTTTTTCTCACTTTTTCCTGAAGATCTTTGGCCACACACACTCCCTAAGAATAGTGGTAACTCACATGGACATTTTCACTAAGTCTGTTCCAAACAGGCAGAGGGATCCCTACCACTATGACTTTTATGTGAGCAAAACTTTATTCACTTTTTTCAGCCTCTTGTCAGGTTTTTTAGAAAGTCTTATTTGCTATTTTCTGAAACAGATAATTTCTTGACATGTATATTAGATGGCATAACATTTTGGAAAATGACTCAGTCTCTGCTTCTGGATACCCACCCCCCACCTCTGCTGCCACGCATTGCTTGCTTTTGGAATTGTAGCTGACAGTCATAGTGGTGTTAGGCAACAGCTGTCCACTGCTCTCAGGGTTGGTGGCACGGCCAATGTGGTGGCACTAGGGAACTGTGTGCTACAAGATACAAAAATAGTCAACAGAGACAGCCTAATGCCAAAAAACAGATGAGGGACAGCTTTTTGTTTGTTTGAAATTAAAATGTACATGCTGTGGGAGATTGAAACCAAATTTTCATTTTGCCAATTATATAAGGAGTTGTGTGTAGAAACTTACATGGAAAAAAAATATATACATACACACATATGTGTATACGTTTATATATCTCTCACAATGATTTGCATAAATTCAATGTATATGTACATAGCTATACCATTATGATCTTTGCCCGTCTCTGTGTGCACGTTTTATGTACACATAATTGAAAGATTTTCAAAAGGCTATGAAAGCGTTCACTCAGTTTCAGTTTGAGAAGTTCAACTGGAATTATGAGAGATAGGACAATTGTCCTAAAGGTCTTAAGACTTTAGAAAAACAATGCAAAGAGAACAGACCTGGGCTAAGAACAAACTTGGAGGAAGAAGGAAGAACTGCCACCAGCACAGAAAGGGCATTGTTCAGGAGAGTTGCCTCAGTCAGTCCTAGCAAAGGGAGCCTTGGTGTTTATGTCAACCTCAAAAAAAAAAAAAAAAAAAAAAAAGAAAGAAAGAAAGAAAAAATAAATGACCAGGATACCTCTACAAAGAAGAAAAGGCAGTTTTTATGTAGAATTATTACTAGGACTTTGTTTTGAAATCAATTATAAAAAGAAAATGTGGTTAAAAATGAAATTCATTATAAATCAAAAATATACACACCCAAACAATCTTGAAAAAGAACAAAGTTAGAAGACTAACAGTTCCTGACTTCAAATTTTACTGCAAAGCAGTAGCAGTTAAGACAGTGTGGTATAAGCATAAGGACAGACATATATATAAATCAATGGAATGAATTGGGAAACCAGAAATAAACCTTGACATTTAGGGTCATGACTTTTTTTTTTTTTTTTAATAGTGACATGTTCTTGCTATGTTGCCCAGTCTGGTGGAACTCCTGGCCTCAAGGGATCTTTTCTCACCTTGGCCTACCAAAGTGCTGGGATTATAGGTATGAGACACCATACCCAGCCTCAATTGACTTTTGACAAGGGTGCTAAGAAAATTAAATTGGGGAAGAAGAGTATTTTCGACAAATGGCTCTGGGACAACTAGATAGCCATATGCAAAAGAATGAAGTTGGATCCCTACCATAAGGAATATACAAAAATTAACTTCAAATGGATTCAAGAGCTAAAGTACAAAACTCTTGGAAGAAAACACATGCGAGTAAATCTTTGTGATCTTGGGTTTTATAATTGTTTCTTAGGTATGACACTTGAACCACAAACAACAACAGCAAAACAGACAAATCAGACTTCATCGAAACTAAAAAATTTTGTGTTTCAAAGGACACTATAAGGAAATTGAAAAGACAACCCTGATAAAGGACTTCTCTCTAGTATATATAAAGAATTCTTATAACTCAATAATAAAAAGACAAAAACCTAATTTAAAAATGGGCAAAGGGGCCGAGTGCAGTGGCTCACACATGTAATCCTGGCAATTTGGGAGGCTGGGACAGAAGAATCTCTTGAGGCCAGGAGTTTGAGACCAGACTGAGCAGCATAGTGAGACCCTCATCTCTACATAAAACAGAAAAATCAGCCAGGGATGGTGATGTGCACCTGTAGTTCCAACTATTCAGAAGGCTGAGGCAGGAGTATTGCTTGAGCCCAGGAGTTTGAGATTGCAGTGAGCCATGATGCCACTGCACTCTAGCCCAGACAACAGAGTGAGAGCCAGTCTCAAAAAAAAAAAAAAAAAAAAAAAAGAAGGCCAAGGATTGAAATAGACATTTTTCCAAAGAAGATATATAAAAGTGACCAAAGAGTGCATGAAAAGATGTCCAATATCATTAACTATCAGGTAAATGTAAATCAAAAGCACAATGAAATATTATTTCAAATCCACTATGATAATTATAATAAAAAAGATATTAACAAATGTTGGTTAGATTGTGGAGATATTTCTGGTGGGAATGTAAATCATGTATCCACTTTGAAAAACAGTTTGGCAGTTCCTCAAAATGTTAAATATAGGTTTACTATATGGCCCGACAATTTCCTAGGTATATGTCCAGGAGAATTGAAAACATACATCCCCACAAAAACTCGTACATGAATGTTCATAGCAGCCTGATTCATGATGCCCAAAGGTGAAAACAACCCAGATGTCTGTCAACTGCTGAATGGATAAAACAAAATATGATAAATACATACAACGAAATGCTATTCAACCATAAGAAGGAATAAAGTATTGATTCATGCTACAACATGGATGAACCTTGAAAACACACTAAATGAAAAAGCCAGACACAAAGGTTACATATCATATGATTGCACTCATATGAAATATTCTGTTCAGAATGGGAAAATCCTACCAGAAAGCAGATTAGTGGTTGCCAGAATTTGTGCAGGGGCGAACGAACAGGGAGTAAGCCCTTAATGGCTACAGAGTTTCTTTTGGGATGATGTTAAATATTGTAAAATTCATTATGGTGATGGTTGCATAACACTCTGAACATACTAAAACCATTGAATTGTACACTTTAAATATGAGTGAATTATAGAATATGTGAAGTATTTCTCAAAGCTGCTATAAAAATATGTGCAGAGAAAAGAGTAATATGCATTTTGTAAGAACACATGGAAACATTACCATCCACTTTAAACTTGGTGGAATGGCTAAGAGGGAAGAGGGAAGAAGGAGTGAAACATGGAGATAAAAGGAAATAAGTCAATGAATAAGTAAAAAATCCAAGAGGGGCATGGCACAGTCTAATAACAGTGTGCTGCGAACCGAGGACATGATTGGCTTAGCCCTCTATACCTGTGTTTAAAGAGAGAGGGGAAAAAAATTTCAAATTGAGTTTAATAGCACCATATTGTCAATGTTTGAAATGGTAGGTATTTTAGGTTCCCCCAGGGCCTGACCCTCTGGCCCACCCCTTAATCTGCTCTAGGTTTCCATGTCTGCTGGTCTCACTTCTTGTTCTCAGGAAAGTGTGTGAGGGGCTCAACCACAGCTTGCTTATCCCAATCATCCCTCTGCTCTTGATCTGTATTCATATCTTAAAAACATATAAATACCCAAAGAATTCTGACCCACTGGAGCAAGGGAACACTGTTGCCTAACTGCTCTGTGGCTCCTGTGTTTGCCTGTCCTTCAGCGTCTCTTGGTTAAATAATAACATTTTCACACACATCATTCTGCTCTGCAGTGACTTCTTTCATTTCTGAAACCATTATGTTTATTTAGCGTTATACCACTGATTTGACCACTGGTCATGCATTCCTTCTGCCTGCTTCGGTGTTTTCTTATCTAGCAATTTGTGTTTTAATGTACTTAAGCCTTTTCTTTCTGACCAAATTGTAAATCTCTTAAGGGCAAAACCTATACGTTATGCTTTTTTATATTCTACACAGTAACTTTCATGATTCTTTTCATGTACGGTGGTTCCTACTTATCTGCAGTTTTGCTTTCTGGGGTTTGTTACCCATGGTAAACAGCAGTCCAAAAATATTAAATGGAAGATTCCAGAAATAAACAAGTCATAAGTTTTCAATTGCACACCATTCTGAGTGGTGTGATGAAATCTTGAGTCATCTCGCTGCTCAGTCCTGCCTGGGAGGTGGATCATCCCTTTGTCCCCTGTTTTCATGTTGTAGGTGTTCCCCATGCTTAGTAGCCTGCTGCATTACACCGACGGATGTAGGATTGTAGTCCTTGTGTTGGAGCCACCCTTGCTTTACGTCATAATGGCCCCAAAGCACAAGTCGAGTGTTGCTAGGATACTTTGTTATAATTGGGCTATTTTATTAATTGTTATTAATCTCTTACTGTTCCTAATTTATAAATAAAACTTCATCAGAGGTATGTGTGCATAGGGAAAAAACAGTATTACTGTATAGGGTATTTTTGGTACTATCCATGGTTTAGGCGTTTACTGGGGGTCTTGGAATGCATTCCCTAAGGATAAGGAAGGAATACTGTAACCGTGTTATTCATTAACGCTGATTAATTGATGGATTGATTGGCAGAGTTCTTGAATTTATCAAACTGATTTGGAACCTTAAAAAAAAGTCTCAGTGGATATTTTCCCACTATAGTATCATGTGTTTCCTTTGGTGCTTTTCTTCTTTAAAAAAAAAAATTCAGTATATTGACCTTTATAGAATGATGTGAATTTTAACTAACATATTTTTAACTAACATTTTTTAAAAGTCTTTACATGATTTGAAAACAGGTGACTCATTATGATTTGCAGTTTATCAACTGAATATTTCTCTCACCATCTCATTGGGTTCTGTTTTAATCTGTTTTGTGCTGCTATAACAATATACCTGAGACTAGGTAATGTTTAAAGAACAGAAATTTATTTTCTCACGGTTTGAAGGCTGGGAGGTCCAAGACAAAAGTGCTGGCATCCGGGGAGGGCCTTCTCAATGTGGTGGGAGGCAGAAGAGCTAGAGAGCCCCCAGAGCTACCTGCGGCCTCTTTTTAAAGACCTTAATCCCATTCACAAGGAAGGACCCCTCATGACCTAATCAGCTCTTAAAAGCTTCATCTTTTAATACTGTCACATTGGCATCACCTGAATTTTAGAGGGGATGTATTTAAACCACAGCAAGTACTGTATAGAATATCATAAAGACAGTCTCTGCCTTCAGCAAGTTTGCTAAAACAAGTTTATTATGAAAATAGAAAGCCCTTTAGTAAAATTGCATGGGCTTAAAATTAATTGTTTTAAAGCTATGCTCATTAGTACCATTAACCTTATTTCTGAAACCTAAATGTGCATATGACCACATGACCTTTATTTACAAAGAACTCTGTAGCATTTGCTGGGAAAGGCATTTTAGCAATCTTATTTTAGTAACTGCATTATATAAAACACAACAAAAACAACCCTGAGGCTATAGAGTACAGTCTTTTCTAAAAGGGTTCACGGAGCATATTCAGAAGGTTTCAGGTCCAAATTCCACCAATATCTTACATTCTAGTCTTGTGGCAAAGGATTGGAGTATGAATGAAAATTTCAATGGTAGGCTTCAGTGTGGTATTACTCAATTACTTGGATGTTTGCTGTTTCAGACTGGAATCTGAGTCTTGAGAAGGTGTGGAAGAGGGATTCTAGGTCAGTCCTAGAAGCAGAATTATTAGTTCTAGGATATGTGCATTTTCAATTTTAGGAGATATTGCCAAACTTTACAATCTACACTAAGGATGCTCACTCTCTACATGCTTCCCAATTAGACTGTAGATTTTCTGCCACTCTTTTATGGAAAAAATGGTATAAAATAATGTTTCATGTTGTTTTTATTTGCATGTTCCTGATTGCTATTGAGAAAGGGACTCTTTTCACATACTTACTGATCATTCTTATGTTAATTATCTGTTCTTATCCTTTACCTGTTTGAAAAAATGGATAGTTGTCTTCAAGTTGATTTGTAGGATTCTAAAAAATTTATACTACGGATACTGAATTTTGAGAACTTTACATTGTGTGTGTCTTCTCTTAGTATGTGATTTGTCTTTTAATTTTGTGTGTGCTGTCTCTTGTTGCCTAAACACTTCATTTTAATGCAACTTTTTTATGTTTTTAAGTTTTATTTTTCATACTTGTACCTATGATCAGCATAAATTTAAATCTGTAATGCTGTGAGGTGAGGACTAATTTACTGTTTCAAATAAATAGCTAATTAGAATAGTCCACCCTTTTTCCACTGATTTGTGAAGCTTCCTCTGTCATTGACACTGGTTCTATTTTTGGATTTTTTTTTATCTCTTCCATTGATCTATTTATTCACCACACTGATTTATCTCAATAAGTTTAATATTTTGTAGGATGAAGCTCTCTTTTCTTCTTCTTCTTCAAAATCTTGCTTTTTACTCTTGTTTCTCCTCTTCCACATGTGTTTTAGGATCCACTTTCAAGTACAGTGAAAATACTTGTTGGGATTTTGATTGGAGTTCGTACTGAATTTATAGATTAATTTGGGTAGAACTGACCCCTTTATTTTATTGGGTCTTCCCTTCATGAGGTGGTGTACCCTTTCATTATGGAGTGTGTCTCACTCTCCTAATATGTAAAATGAAGACTAATAATAGTACTTACCTTGGAGTTCTTTGGGGGATTAAGAATGTTCATTCACAAAGTGTACTTATAATAGTGCATAATACATAGTGAGCAATATTATGTAGTCTTGGGATTTCAGGAGAGCATTAAAAATCCCCCCTTTTCCCCAAATTGTTCTATATGAGATGGATAAATGATCAACATATCACTTTTATTATTGATAAAAGTGGTTAGGGAATGCTGCTTTAGATCTTTGAAAATATGGCTTGCTAACATTACTTTCTTCTCTGTTCAGTTTAGAAGACATTGGGATTTAGGGAAAGTTTGGACTTGCAAAGTAAAGACCCAATTCAGCTTTGTACTTCATGTCAGCTATAGTTAAGAGGGACAAAAAAGAGGGTGAATCTCTTGGGCTTGGAGGAATTTAATAGATTAGCTCCACCCACTAGAGAAAATGAAACCCATGGAATTCAGACATATATTACCTCTCTGTCAAAAACTCAAGGAGTGGAAAGAAACAACCCCTAAAGGGTTGTTATAAAGAGAGTTACTATAGGAAAATATAGTGGGAGATTTCCACCAAATATTTAGGTCTTCATTTTTGTCTTGAAATATGTTTATAACTTTCTCCAAAAAGGTTTTAGACTTTTTTCCTATTAAAATTACCATTTTCTAAGAGTTTAAATTTATTATCTTAAAATAGTCCATAGAATTCTCTTACAATTAAAAAAATCTCTACTATATCTGTAATGAGTATTCTTTTTTCCCATTTCTAGTGTTGATTTGGGCATTCTTTTTCTCTAATGGCTAATGATGTTAAGCATCTTTTCACATGCCTATTGGCCATTTGTGTGTCAATAAACATTTTGGAGAAATGTTTATTCCCACCCTAATAATCAGGTTACTTGTCTTTTTGTTGTTGAGTTGTAAACAATTCTTTCTGGGTTCAATTTCCTTTGCACTGAGGTACAATCTTCAGTGGTACCTTCAGCCAAGGTATTTTGGATGGTAGAATCTCTCTGTGTTTGAAATTGTCTTTTTTTCACAGTTTTTTCCCCTCTCTCTACCTTCCTGTGGCAGTCTGCTACATATTGGGTTGTGGGAACATCCCTACAGAGAGTTTCCATGTTTGCTCCTGCTGGTCCCAGAGGTTCACTTTGGGATCTCCACATTTCCTCTGGGGTTAAATCAGGCTCCTCATCCATGCATGGCCCCACTGGGCATTGAAAGCTCACAGAATCCCTTTTTTTTCCCCCTACTCACAGCCTGAGGAAAAGACCAGCTTCCTGGTCTTTTTACCCAATTTCCCCTAATTAGGAGAATTTACCTAATTCCCCTTTTACTGACTGGGTCCTAGCCTTATAGTAGAGTTTTCAGTTTTAGTTCCCTACCTCGTATGTGCCCAGACCGTATGGCATATCCCCACATTGGCATTAAACCCCAACCCCTGGAACACAGTGTTTGTATTTGCTTACTGTTCTGCCTGTGGGTTTCCATATCATTTCTTGCATGTTGAGATTTCCTATTATTTCTTTGGAGCTTATTTTATATTAAGCATTTCTTTTCTTTTCTTTTTTTTTTTTTTGAGACAGAGTCTCACTTTGTTGCCCAGGCTAGAGTGAGTGCCATGGCGTCAGCCTGGCTCACAGCAACCTCAATCTCCTGGGCTCAGCGATCCTACTGCCTCAGCCTCCCGAGTAGCTGGGACTACAGGCATGCGCCACCATGCCCGGCTAATTTTTTGTATATATATTTTTAGTTGGTCAATTAATTTCTTTCTATTTTTGGTAGAGACGGGGTCTCGCTCAGGCTGGTTTCGAACTCCTGACCTTGAGCGATCCGCCCGCCTCGGCCTCCCAAAGTGCTAGGATTACAGGCGTGAGCCACCGCGCCCGGCCTATATTAAGCATTTCTATATATTGAGATTCCCCAGTATCTCAGTCCTTCATGTTTTTGCAATCAGTTTACAATGCTTTTATACAATTAAAAAATCTTTGTATCACACAACCCTAAGAACTAATGTAAATGAATCTAAAAGCTGTCAAAACTTGAGGAAATCTGATTGAAATTATCATTATTTCCTTTATAGAAGAGCAACAGTTCTTGCAGTTTAGCATTCATCAGAATCACCTGTGGGCTTTTTAAAAATGTAGCATCTGGGCCCCACCTCGAGTTTTTGATTCAGTTGGCCTTCGTCGGGGGCTGAGAATTTTTGTTTCTCTAACGAGTTCCCAGGGGATGCTGATGCTGCTTGTCCTGGGACCACACTTTGAGAACCACATAAATAGAGGAACCAATATATTTTGTTAGCATCTTTTAGCATCAATTCTTTGAGGAAACTTAATTTTAAATCTATTTTATAAATGAGGAAACTGGTGAGGAAATAAATTAGATGATTTTCCAAGGTTTGTCATAACAAGTTAGAATTGGCAACCCCTGGAATTTCTTTACTTGATTTTGGTTCCTACAGTATTTAGCTAATATTAAATCATAACTAGATTGAGAACTTTTTTTTAACAGAATAGTCCTCTTTTTTACTTGAAAATTATGTATTGGTATCTTTGATTCTATCTCTTGAAAATAAGTATTTCAAATGACACTTGGGTGGTCTTAGTAGTATTAACAAATAGATGCATAAAATGAATACAAGGGTCAAATGTAAACATTATCATGAAACAAATTGAAGTATTACCTTCATTAAATAGAAAGGGATATTAAGCAGAGAAATTTTATGGTCTACCTAAAGTCAAATAACAACTCAATCATAAAAGGGCTAGACACAGACTATATGCTGCTAAATCCTTATTTATCAACTACTTACTTTTCCTATTAAATCTCTTTGTTTTAAAAGACCTGGCAGGTGCAATATTGTCATGGGCTCGTTCCCTAGGCCTTGCTATTCAAAGCACCCTGTGGACTAGCTGTATAGGCATCACCTGGAAACTCCCTGAACTGCAGAAGCTCAGGCCCTAACCCAGACTTACTGAATCAGAATCTTCTTTTTAACATCCCCACTGGCTTCAAATGCACATTAAAGTCTGAAAGTTCTGAGATTCTGCATTTCTAAGATGCTCTTAGGCGATGTTGATGCTGCTTGGGGGTCCACTTAACCATACTTTAAGTGGCAGAGCTCTGCTTCCCTGTCTACTCATTAAAATGAATAATATCTTTGCTAGGTAATTCAATAGTGATTCAATTCAGAAAAGATTTATGGACATTATTGTGGATATTACCCTGAAAAAAGAAAAATAAAGACAAGACAGGCACAGCTCTCAGAGTAAAGTAACAAGTTTGGTAGGCAATGTTGCAGAAAGATTGTCATTGTATCTGATTGCTAAAAGAAAGCTCCAAAGAGGTACAGTAATCAGCAAATAAAAATGGCCAAATCTAGTTAAAACAAAGGAAGTCTAGAATTCAACTTCTATAGAACTGTTTTTCATTTGAAAGAATATAAGGGGAAATAGTCAAAATTATATAGTATTTAGATGGAACCCATCACATTACATTAAGTACATCCTTTGATTTGTTAAAGCAATTCTGTAGTCACGGTTTTGATTCAGAGGTTTTGTATCTTAAGCTATGTACAGAAGTAATTGTTGTGAAATATACTCATGTTTTATTAGAATGTGTGTTTGAATCAAAGTGCCTTGAAGTTTTTCCAGCTTCAGATATAGGAGGCAACTTTTCAAGGTTTGTCTACCATATCTGTGTGCTGATTGTGCCACTGGAAATGAAGGGAACAGACTGGCTCTCCTGATTTGAACATAAATGTCAGTCTTGCAGTCTGGATAGTTTGTATTGTGACAAAGCATATTGCTAATGGAACGATAACCACATATGCCGGATTAAGACTGGATTGACTGATAAATGGCTGATAACTAGAATCTATTTAGAACTCAGGAAAATCAGCAAGAAAAAAATCAAACAACCCTATCAAAAAGTGGGCACAGGACATGAACAGAAACTTTTCAAAGGAAGACAGAATAATGGCCAACAAACATAAGAAAAAATGCTCACCATCTCTAATCATCAGGGAAATGCAAATCAAAACCACAATAAGATAACACTTATCTACAGTGAGAATGGCCTTTATCAAAAAGTTCTGAAACAATAAATGTGGATGCGGAGAGTTAGGAACACTCCTACACTGCTGGTGGGACTGCAAACTAGTGCAACCTCTGTGGAAAGCAATATGGAGATACCTTAAAGCGATACAAGTGGATCTACCATTTGATCCAGCAATTCCATTACTGGGCATCTACCCAAAGAAGAACAAAAGACACTCTATAAAAAAGACATCTGTACTTGAATGTTTATAGCAGCACAATCCACAATTGCAAAGATGTGGAAACAACCCAAGTGCCCATCAATACACAAGTGGATTAATAAAATGTGGTATATGTATACCATGGAGTACTATTCAGCTATAAGAAATAACGGTGATACAGCACCTCTTTGTATTTTCCTGGACAGAGCTGGAACCCATTATACCAAGTGAAGTATCCCAAGGATGGAAAAATAAACACCACATGTACTCACCAGCAAATTGGTTTCACCGATCAACACCTAAGAAGACCTATAGGAATGACACTTATGGGGCGGCAGGCAGATGGGAGAGGGGAGAAGGGGGCGGGTATATACACACATAGTGAGTGCGATGTGCACCATCTGGGGTATGGACGTGCTTGAAGCTCTGACTCGGGTGGGGGAAGGCAACACATGTAACCTAAACATTTGTACCCCCATAATATGCTGAAATAAAAAAAAAAAAAGAGTGGATTGAAACCTAAATTCCACTTCATAGAATGCAAGTCTGTCATTCATTCATTCAGTCAGTCATCTTTTTTCCCCCCTGGAGGTATCCAGGCTAAGTTTGTAATGAAATAGGTTTCCTGTTGACTCCAGAGCATGAGGGTAGATTCTCTTTTTATAACATGAGAGAAAACATGAATAAGACTCCTTAGAAACATATTATTTCCTTAAATAACATTCCTTTCTTTTTTACATGTTTTGGTTTCTCTAGGGATTGGAATGCTAAGTATTCCTACCTGAGGAGGCTTGGATAATATCAGTAGATTGTTTTTTTCTATACATTGGTTTAGCAACAGAGCATTGTCTCATTAAGAAGGAAGTCTCTGAATATTTTTGTTGGCAGGATAGCTTTCCATCTCTATTTCAAGGACATTTAAATTCCAGTGGCTATATAGTAATTTGGGGGTAAATCCATCCATCTATCCATTTTTTTTTCAAGTTTAATTTTTAATTTATTAGAATCCTATAAGTGATTATTTTAAAAGCAGAGTTTCCATTAAATTAACACTTAATTCAGGGCAAAAATACACTTTAAAAACCTAAATCTTAAGGCAGAAGTAAACATAAAAAGCAGCATGTCTGATACAGACCGTATAATTCAGAATTTTAAGAGAGTCACATATTATTTTATAGCACAATATTAATACAGTGAGAAATATCAATTGGTCTAAGATTTCTCAGTTTATAAAGCATCTAGGCTGCTAATCGAAGAAATTTTGCTGGGTAAGTAATAACTACAATATAACCAAGTAATTGTTTTTATGATAAAGGAACTAAAGGTAGGTAATTTCATGGTTTTCATCTATCCATTTTTTAAAATCTTTTTTTCTTTCATCCAATCATCCATTCGACAAGTGCTTACCATGTGCTTTTTAGTTACCAGGCACTGTGCTTAATCCTGCTATATAAATATAAAAATACTTCAGTCCTTGCACTCAAGGAGTTTTCAGTCTAATGAAATAAACATTCAAAGCAACAATTGTAACATGGTAAGAAATTAATATTTGCTATTATGCAGGTGTTATGGAAGCTAATGCAAAAAAGCACCTGTTACTTACTAGTTAGTATGATAATAATTTGCCAAGCCTTCAAGTTTTAGATTAGCTAGAGTTTAGTTCTAGATAGCCTGGGTTTAAATCCTATCCCTGCTACTTGGTAATTGTGTGGCCATGGACAAGTTAGTTGACCAGTCTGTGCCTTGATTTCATCATCTGTGAAATGGAGATAATAATTATACCTGTTGTATAAGACTGACACCAAGATCAAACAAGTTAATGTATGTAAAGCACTGGAATTAGTAATATTTAGCAGTATTTACATATGCCATATAAATGTTAATTATAATTATCACCGCTTATTTTCAAAATGAACCTAACATTCTATCAGAGCAGTAGTCTCCAAAGATGATCCAAGAGGAAAATACTAGAAATAGAATTCCTATTTATTTTCTTATCTTTTTCAATCTATTTATGTGAGTCTCATAATGTATCTGATATATTAGTAGAGAAATATACATATAAAGTTTATTAATGAATGGACACATATGTAGATATTGGGGGAAGTGTTAATTTTTTAAATTTTACTAGTAGGGTACTCAAGCAAAAACTTAAAAGATGACTGCATTACAGAAATTATATGACACCCCTGTCCACAGGAGGGATTGGCAATTTATAAATTACAAAATACCTTTACATGTATTATTCCAAATGCCAAGAAGACACTGAGCATATTAGTAACTATGTATTTTTTACCTTCTTCTGATTCTTACTACATCCAAATGGACAGAACTGAGTGGTGAGGATATAGGCTACCTACTCCCTGATGAGGTATTTGGTTGGCTTTGCAGGGCCTCTGAGAAATTGGCTCTTGTTTTATGAACCTGTATTTTCATCACATGCACTCAGCTCCAGCTCGGCAGTGACATTAGAATAGAAGTTGAGCATCACTAATCATCAGAGAAATGCAAATTAAAACCACAATGAAATATCATCTTACACCAATCAGAATGTCTATTATTGAAAAGACAAAAAAAATAGCAGATGTTGGTGAGGATGCAGAGAAAAAAGAACTCTGATATACTGTTGGTGGGAATGTAAATATGGTATATATACATGCCGGAATGCTATTCAGCTGCAAAAAAGAATAAAATCAGGTCTTTTGCAGCAACGTGGATGGAACTGGAGGCCATTATATTAAGTGAAACAATTCAGACACAGAACTACAAATACCACATGTTCTCACTTACAAGTGGGAGCTAAATAACATGTACACGCGGAAGCAGAGTGTGGAATGATGGACAATGGCGACTCGGAGGGGTCGGTGGGTGGATGACAGGAGGTTGCTTGGTGGGTGTGTTGCTCCAGTGATGGGTGCTGAGAAGACTCTGACTTCATCAGAGTGCAATATATTAATGTAGCAAAATCCCACTTGTAACCCATGAATCTATACAAATAAAAAATAAATGAAAAAAAAAAGAATGTAAGTTGAACATATTGACCAACATTTTCTCCAGTGTGATAGTTAGCAATCTGGTCTATCTGCCTGATTCATTTTCAGATTTTCTTGTGTAAAAGCAGCTGAAGATGCTAGCAAAACACAGCTGTTTAGCTATAAATAGGTAAAACAAGCTTCTCATACAACATTATTACTGAAAGACTTTATTTAAAGCAATTTACAAATTCACGAAGGATTTTTCTTAACAGTCACACTCGAAGCCATTTAGGGAAGGCCCATGGATTAGATAAGAGTCACCCCCTTTTACCTTGCTGAGAATTTGTAGATTAATTTATATAAACAGAAAGGAAAGCCATGTTTGCTAGAAACCCTTAAGCTCACTACATATTTAATTGGGGTGCCATAAGAACCTGTTCATTAAAAAGCAAAGAACATAAGCTCAAAAGAGAGAGTTATTATTTACCTCTCATTGACTAGAAAAATAACACAGAGGAGGTAGTGGCAATTAGCAGGGACCTCAGGGAAAATTATTAGGTTTTAAAATTCTGTCCTCAGCTTTAAAAAAACACCTATTCCTTTTACCAAAGCTCTTTTTACTACATTGAATTATTTTTTCCTTTGGTTTTGTTTTATATTTCTTGATTTTTAAGAGACAAAAATGCAAAGGAATTGTCTTACAGTAGAGTCTACTCTGAATTGAGAGCTGACTCAGCCTGCCTTGGGCAAGTCAGTCGTTACCTCCTTCTTCCTCAGTTTCTCCATCACAAAATGAGGAGAACAATGCTCACCTCCCAAGCTTGCTGTATACATTTATTAGCTAATGTTAGCGAAGCATTTCTAAAGATGGAATATACTGATTATCATTACTTGGGGTATACTTTTTTTACATAATTTGGGGTGCAGAAAATTTTTAAATGAGAAAAACTTCAACCTTCTCTTTTGATTGTGTGTCAATATGATTTTCAGAAAAGCAAACATTGTGAAATACAGATTCATTTGTTAATGAAATATGCCTTCCCTTGAATGCTTAATTGACAGATTATTCCTAAACTATATAATATGCTCATGACAATCACTTGTAAGTGTTGGAGAGCATGAAGAACACTGTATTAGCTTCTTACGTATTTTTTATCATTTGAAGATCCAGATTTTTCCTTGAACCAAACAAAAAATGTTGGGAGCATTCATCTCAAATGCTACTTTTCTTATGGGGGTACTTCGGTAGATACTCCCAGATTTTGTCAATTTCATCCTTTTAACCTGAAAGGGTTCTTTTGTTTTGTTTTGTTTTTAAATTCTAAAAGCACAAAACTCACTGGGCATAATTTATTAGCAAGGAAACAACATCCATTTGTTGAGCATCTTCTGTGGACTAGTCATGGTGCCATAAGGTGGATGAAGTGGTTCTCAAAATGTGGCCTCAGGGCCAGCACCATCAGCATCATCTGGGAACTTGTTCAAGAAGTAAATACTCAGACCCCACTCAAAATCCACTGAGTCAGAAACCCTGGGAACGGAGCCCAGCAACCTATGTTTTAACAAAGGCTCTAGGTGATTCTGATGTTAGCTAAAGTCTAAGAACCACTGCTCTGGAGAACACAAAGTTGAGTTAAATGGAGCGTTTGTAACTTGTAAACTGTGCATACCTGTCCTTGTTGCCAGTATTGGACCGACATAGTCTGTCAGGGCAAACCTTCCACGAAGTGCTAGTTATGTACTTGTGTTTTCGAGGTTTGGGAAATACTCCATTTTATCACTTCTTGCACCTCTCTACCCTGGTAAGCAGGGGTAGGTATTGAAGCTGTCCTGGGAGTGGGAGATTCTTTCACCTGAATTCAATTTCTATTGGAGTCACAATCAGTCCCAAGCTGTGCGGGTTAGAACAGGGCCCACACCTGGGCAGATGGCTATTTAAAGACAATGAAGGGGCAGCCCAGCATCTGAGAGCGGCACGATGGAGGGTAGTAGCGGGAGGAGGGGCCGCTCTTGGCTGATTCCCGGGCTCTTAGCTCTGGGTCTTTGGTGCGTGCATTTTAGCTGGGTAGAGACACTGGACTGTCCCAGAGAGACGCTGCCTTCCCACATGAATGAGATCTTCTCTGCCAGGCGACGTGGCTTTACCCTCACATCCAAAAGTGAGTAGCTAGAACTCTGGTCTCTGCCAGGGAAGGAACGATCTAGGAGCTGCCTGGCAGTATTTTGTAGGGCTAGCAGGGGAGTGGGGTGTAAATGACCACAGATATTTGGATTTCTTAGGGTAAAGCAAGCAGTTAGAGGAAGAATACTGCTCAGCTGGTGTAGCAGGAAAGGAATCTGCTTCTGGTCTTAGCTCTGCAGGCCTGCTAGGTAGGGTGTCCCTAAGCTTTGTGGCTGATGTCCTCGTGTTCTGTGTGCAAGGATGCTCTAAAGTGTGAAGTGCCTAGCTGGTAGGTGGGGCGATTACAGTGTTAGGAGACTCAGCAGGGCAAGTGGCTGGTCGTAGAGCATGGTGACTGGGCTGGTTTTCAGCCCTAGTGCTATCATCCTGGCTTAACTCTAGGGGTGGGGTGATGGGAGTAGAGGAAGCCCAGTCCATTCCTGGCTACTGTGGACTCAAGAGCTGCCTTTGTGCATGGGTGTACACAGCTGGGACTGCTACATCTTCGTTCGTCCTATCCTGCAAGCCTGGGTAGGTGGGTAGCAAGAAGCTGAAAAGAAGGTGGAGTTTTAGAAAGCCTCCCTTGTGGGGCTTCCTGGGATAGCAGCCTCCTCCCCTCTTCTTTCCCTACAGGCTCCCAGTTCCTGCACAACTACTGGCTTCTCCAGTTTGAGGCAGTTACCTTCTTGGGGACTTCCCTGATACAGCTATGGGCTTGGGTGCCGACTGCCCCCCAGGCCACTGAGCTTATTCTAGAGTTCGAGGACCACCGAAGAGGGCCCCAAAGATTCTTCCTGGGCTCTTTCCCCATTACCGTCTCATCCTACCAGTCAGAAAGAGGACCATTATTGGAGATCTACTGTTTACTCACCTATTGGATGGAGGTGGTGCCCACCCTCATGGCAGGGGAAAAGGTCCCATTCACTGATGTCACTAACAAAAGCCTGATCAACTGCTACAGCAGCAAGGACAAGCGGGATATGGTGCTGCTGTGGGCATCCTCTTCCCCCAGTCCACCGCCTCTGTTCCACCTGCCTCACGTCCAGAAGCCCTTTATCCCTAACGTGGAGCAGCTGATCCTGGGGAGCTCAGGCCAGAGTCAGCAGGAGGGAGACCAGGGCCAGGCTGAGATCCCAGTGGAGAAGATCTGCCACCTGCAGGATCGCAAGGTGGACTTTCACAGAGCTGCCTGGGGCAAGTACATCGTGGCCCCCAAGAATTTCAGCTTCCCTTCCTGTAAGGGCACCTGCCTGGTCCTGAACAGTCAGTTCCATCCCTCCACCTTTGAGTGCTATAAGGTAAGACGTGGAGCCCTGTTCTTTCTCTCCTGGGGTTATATTGGGATAGGACTCAGTGTTCAACTCTCTAGGCCTGACTCTTTTTGAGTCAAAGAAGCTGCTGAAGATGGCACTAATATAATCTAGCACTATGTAGTGTGTCACATCTTCCCCCATCACGACCTCGTCCCTTATCCTTGTCCGTAAGAAGCATCAGCTTCCTAAGAACTGTTCTGAAACTGCCCTCCTTTCCCACTTGTCCCCACCATGTCTACTGGAGTCCTTGAGCACGAGGCTATGATGATCACCCTGCTGTCCTCTGTTCCTGCAGAGCGAGGGGCCTGAGTGTCCCTGGTTCTTCCAGGCCTGCGGTCCCATAAAGGCCAAGCCCTTCTCCCTGATGGTCCAGGATGATGAGCACAAGATGAGCGTGCACTACCTGAACACATCCCTGACGGAAGAGTGCGGCTGCCCTTGGGATGTCCTGAAGCCTCCTGGCCCTATGCCTGCTTGTGTCCCAGGGCTGTAGTGGGAGCTGGGGCTGGTCCCCACAGCGACCACAGCTCTGCAGGGAGGTGGATTTGGCTGCTGTTTCTCACAGCACAGCAAGGATGGAGCGTCCCCTCCTTGGCTGCTTCTCTTTGTGGGCAGAGGCCCCTCCAGTGCTGTTTTGTCATTCCTGTCACGGGCTGGGCCCACTGGGATGTCTGAGGACTAGCCTGTCTTGGATTATACGAGTGGGCCGGCTTAGTGCCACGTGGAGCCACTTAGCTGGGGAAAGAAGAGCTGGAATGGGTGTGCACCAGCCCTGGGGGGGGGGAGGGGGACTGGTGCTGGTGTCAAGCAGGGCTCTGCTTTGGATGCTTCCAAGCTCTTCTGTGGCTACTGCCCTTCTCTGTGCCACGGGGCTGCAGCTGGGCCAAAGCTGGCCTAAAGCTGGCCTAGGCCTTGGAGTGTCGATGCTCCCAGCCTAGTATTCCTGCCACTTCCTGCTCTGTCCAAGGGAGCAGTCTGTCATGGGTGCAAGGTGAGGCTGGGGAGGGAGGATGTCACCTGATACTGATCCTTGGTGCAGGGGGCTTTTGGTTTCATGGAAAGTTTGTCTCTTACTATCACTTAAGGAACTTTGACACCAGCTTTTTTATTCTCTTTAATAAAATGCTATAGTACCATTGTTGGTCTCATGTTGGATATCTATCTCTCAATGTCCTTGAACCTCTGAATCGAAATAATTGTATGTAGGATTTCAAATCTTCTTGTCAAGGATCACAGAAAAGAGAAGCAACTCAAATCCCTTTTTTTAAAATGCTCTGTAATAGATGTTTATACATCATACCATTTACTCAAATGACTTCTGGTTTTTAGGTTCTGAAACCTAAAAAACCTGAACCCTAGCTGCAAAATAAGTTGTAGGGGAGTAACGTCCTCTAACATGGATGTTCATGCAAAAATTACTTGTTAAATTTAGGGGCAGATGAGAAACTGAAAGATGAGACTCAGTACCTTAGTTAACATGTGACCTGTCCTAACCTCTTAGAAAGGGAGGAACATATCAGTTAAATATAAGTGTAATATTAAAATTGTATCTGGCTTTCTCAGGGTGTTCTCCATGGTAGCCTGTGTCTTGCAGCATGTCTGTAGAATGGAGCGGGTGGGGGCAGTCCCTGCCTCCTGCCTTTCCCAGCTGTCTCATCTGCGTGATGGATTTATGAAGTAGGGATGCACTAACTTCTGTTGAGTGCTAGACTTTTTCTGTACTTCTGCAACTGAAGTCCTGACAAACTTGGGGAAGCTGGTGCTTTAAACTTTAAAGACTAGCAAAGTGTACAATGGGTTTGATGTGTGTCCTGCCAGACTGCTTTCTTTGCACGTGAACACTTTTACAATAATATTGTAGCTCCTTAACAAGGTGTTATGGGGACACTTCAAAATGATAATACCTTGTTTATGGATGCTAGTTCTTATGTAGTATTTAAACAGCTTAATGACCCAATTAACATATTCCCTTATTGGCGAACATTCAAAGGGCATTTAAAGTTACATGTCATTACAGTGCTATGATCTTTGAATACATATCCTTATGTACAAGGAGAATCTCTAAGGAGAAAGTGGTAGGCATGGAGCTACTAATCATATGTCACTTGGTCTTTCTATACCACTGAACTTCTCTCTAAGACTGCTATTTTACATTTCCCTCAACTGTATGTTTTTTTTTCTTTTGCCTGCTTTTTAATTTTTTTTGTAAACTCCAGTTTATCTTAAGTTTATCTTTTCTACATGAGGGTTTTACATGGATAAATAAGCCAATCATTGCCTTTATTGGTTCATCTACTCTTTACTATAAAGATCATGCACATTCTGCATGTTTTGGGTTTTGTGTTCATAGTCTTATTTATACAATACTTCCTTATGAAATTTGCTTCTGGGTAGGGAAAGATGAAGGTCTACCAGGCACCTGTGTTTGGGCATGGCCATGTGATCCTCTAGTGAGTCAGGTGGAAGTGGTAATCTACAGGTTTCCAGGAAAGCTTTGGCTTTAGCTTTGGAGCTGGGGGCCTAGTTTGTATTACTCAAGTGCTGCATTACTGGGGGTAATGTCATTAAAATGGCAAAGAAGACAGCTGGAAAGAGCTTGGTTTCCTTAGGACAGGGGTTGGCAAGCTTTTACTATGAAGGGCCAGATAGTAGATATCTTAGGCGTAGCCACACAATCTCTGGTGCGACACTCAGCTGGGGCAGTGTAGCATAGAAACAGCTACTGAGTAGGCCGGGCGTGGTGGCTCACGCCTGTAATCCTAGCACTCTGGGAGGCCGAGGCGGGCGGATTGCTCAAGGTCAGGAGTTCAAAACCAGCCTGAGCGAGACCCCGTCTCTACCATAAAAATAGAAAGAAATTAATTGGCCAACTAATATATATATATATATAAATCAGCTGAGCATGGTGGCTCGTGCCTGTAGTCCCAGCTACTTGGGAGGCTGAGGCAGGAGGATCGCTTGAGCCCAGGAGTTTGAGGTTGCTGTGAGCTAGGCTGACGCCACGGCACTCACTCTAGCCTAGGCAAGAAAGCGAGACTCTGTCTCAAAAAAAAAAAAAAAAAAAAAAAAACAGCTACTGAGGAACTGTAAACAAATGAGCATAGTTGTATTCCAATAAAACTTTATTCATGAGCACTAAAATTTAATTTTCATTTGTCACAAGATATTTTTTGGCTTTCCCCCCCAAAGTACTTAAAATTAGTAAATGCTGTTTTCAAGCTGTACAAAAATGTAGTCGGGTGCAGTGGCTCACACCTGTAACCATAGCACTCTGGGAGGCTGAGGTGGGAGGATTACTTGAGCTCAGGAGTTTGAGACCAGCCTGAGCAAGAGTGAAACCCCATCTCTACTAAAAATAGAAAAATTAGCTGAGCGTGGTGGTGCATACCTCTAGTCTCAGATACTCCCAAAGCCTAGACAGGAGGATCGCTTGAGCCCTGGCATTGGATGTTGCTGTGAGCTAGGCTGATGCCATGACACTCTAGCGCATGATACAGAGTGTGACTCTGTCTCAAAAAAAAAAAAAAAAAAATCTGAATAAAAAATGCAACAGTTGGTCTATGGGGTCATAGTTTGCTAAGCTCTGCCTTAGGGTATCACTGTGCAGGTGAGTCAATATTGGCAACTACTTCTGATTTATGAGAAATTATATCCCTATTTGTTTAGGCTGCTGTTAGTTTTAATTACTTGCAATCAAATGCATTATTATCTGATAAGGGCCTTTTTTTTTTTTTATAAATAGCCAACTGTCCTGACCTTTTATTTACTATTCAACCTTTTTTCCATTGATATGAACACTATTTTTATTGCATATTAAATCTCCCTTAAATGAGACTTTTCTAGCATTCCATTCCACTCCACTAATCTTTGTCAATTTTTATATCAATATTATCCACTGAATTCCTGTAGTTTTAATGTATACTTAGGATTCTGAGAGAATGTGCTCTAGACACTAAATTGTCTTATAAGTTTTTATGTCTTTCCCAGTTGATTTTAAAATAAGGCTGAGTTCCATAACATGGATTGGGGTTTACATTGAGTTTACAGAATAATTTGTGGCAAAAAGATGTAAGTCCCACCCGTGAACATGGCATAACTTTATATTTAGTGAAAGAGAAAGAGATCTGAGTAAGCTCCCTCATTTTTATTTCTTTTAGGCCATAGCAATTTCTACTTGGATTATTCTGGGTAGTCCAGGTTAGTATCCTTAATGTGAACGGAACTGTTAAGTGGGCTCGCTTTATGCCTTCAGTCCACATTACTCTCTCCATTCTGTAACTGAAGTCATGTGGATTCAGAGTGGATTTTTTTGCCCAATACCGAAGACCAACTCAGAGTTCAATGATTTCTATGATTGTAGTCTTTAGAAAGTTCCACTGAGTAGTTTTTTGTCTGAATTAGGTACTATTAAATACTAGTAAGTTCCCAGATTTGATATTATCTAGAACAGCAAGATGGTAGTATAAACAACTATTGGAAAGTGGATTTCACTGATACCAATCTGAGTGGTTTGGATTCGTGTATATTCTAAACACCATGTCTTACATCAGTGGGGGACCCATGATGGAGGTTCAGTGTTTAATCTGCATGTATAGACAACACTTGAAAGGTTAAAAAACAGAGATGCTAAGACCTAGGCAAAAGGAGGCTGTCAGAGTCTCATCCTCAGACTTATATTCCAATAGAGAAAATAGACTCATGGTACCATGACATGCATTCTTAGGCCTGCTTTTATGCTTTGGTATCACTCTCAAAGGAGCTGAGGTCTGAGTGACAAGCAGCTGTGAGACCAGGTAGAAGGTACAGGCTGAATGAGGCAGCACCCACAGTGGTCTAGGGAAAAGAGAATAACATTCAGGTAAGTGCAGAAAGCTCAATGGAGCTAGACTGTGAGGTTTGAGATGGGAGGAGTTGAGGTGAGTGGGTGGGTAGCTCTTCTGGGAAAAGTCCACAGCATTTTTCAAATATTTACCTGCTTTTCTTCATGAAAGAGATTGTATAAGCCACATAGTACAAGAAATCACATCTTCATAGTGACGTGAACTAAAAAAGTAATCGATACATATACTAAAGCTGAACACATGCATACTCTATGACCTGGCAATTTTATGCCTAGGTATGTATTTTACCAAAAGAGATGGCATCACTATATATAAAAACCTCAAACTGATTACTCAAATGGCCATCACCAATGGAATACATTAATTGTGGCATACTTAGAGGGTGTGCTATCTAATGATGAATGAATAAAGTACAACTGTCTGCAAATGAAATGATGAATCCCACAGATAAGATGTTGAGGGAAAGAAGCCAGACACAGAAGAGAAGGTACCTACCTGTATGATTCTACTTTTATAGAGAACAAAAATAGGCAAAACTAGGAAAAATGCTTTCATATCACTTATATGAGGTATCTAGGGTGGCAAAATTCATAAATACAGAAAGTAAAATGGTGGTTGCCAGGGGCTACAGGGAGAGGGGCAAGGGCAGTTATTGGACTCTAATGGGTTTTGGTTATGCAAGATGAAGAGTTTGAGAGGGATGGTGGTGATGGTTGTGTAACAATGATCGCACTGAATGCTGCTGAACTATACACTTAAAAACGATTAAGATGGTAAATTTGTATTTTACCACAATTAATATATATTTTAAAAATAGCAAAGCTAATATTGCTGGGATAATGTTCTGTTAGCTGGGGGTGGGGGGTGGAGCCGCAGTGAGTAGAAGAGTATGGGGGGAGCCCGTAAAGGGTTGGGAATGTTCTGATTTTTGATCTGGGCAGAGGCGTTGTGGGTGGGTTCAGTTTGTGAAATTCATCAAGCTGTATATATATGTACTTCTGCATGTATATTAAACTTCAATAAAAAACTATCCTGGAAGAAAAAGAAAAAGCAATGGGAAGGTTTAAAGTGAATTTGTAATAGGTTACACTGCTGAGTACCTGATGCAAGGCCCTTTTCTACTAACTCATTTAATTTTCTTACTATGTGGAAGGCACTGTTTTACAGAAGAGGAAACTAAGGAACAGTGGTTTATCACTGAGGAGTAGCCATCTACAGATTCATAGCAAGAGAAATCTCAAATGCTTCTATATACATTTCTAAAGGAACATTCTTTTACCTACTCAGTTTAAAGTTTTGCTATCTTTAAAATAAGAGAACTTCTAATTCTTAAAATTAGGCCCTGACATTAAATTGCATGTCTCTCAACCAGAAGGAAGAAAAAATTCTCTAAACTCTAATCATACATTTTGTCACTTTATTAACTTAAGGGTAAGCTGAGATCATAGAATAGACACTAACTCTAATGGATACTAATTCAAAAGCAATCATGACAGGCTGTCTTAAGTTAATTTTTTTTTTAAAGAAACTCATAGCTGTTAAATTTAAGGGGTGGAAATCAAACTAGGACAGCATTTGAAAAAATTCAGTGTTTCCAAGCATATTTCATACTGCCTTGGAAAAGTTAGGTTTTAAAGATACAGAAAACATACTTTTAAAAAAATCAAAATAACCTTTTTGTTCCTTCTTTATCCCTATTTTACTGGGAGAAGAAACATCTGATACATCTTTCCTGATGGATTCTGCTCTCTGTGCCTGTTTTTTGTGCCGTCGGCCTTTATTTCTGTATTTGCTTCCCGTGTGTGTCCTTCCCTGCTTAGTTTTACTGAGCTTTGCAAGCAACTCTTCAGCGTGAAACACACCCAGTTACCTCCTGCTGGTTGCTCAGAGCAGCCTGGGCGGATCTGCCAGATCCGCGGCAGTGCAGACAGGCATGTGCCCGTGGCGGCTGCCCTGGGCCCTGTTCTCTGTCACACCTGATCAGATTTTTGAGACACCATCTTGCCCCAGGGACCGGGCCTGGTTAAAATAAACTGCTTAGAGCACTCTCTCATAGAGAGTGGTATCAATTAGGTTGTGAAAGAAAAGAGAAAGAAGGAGGGTCATCCTGGGAAGAGATAAAGGAAAACAAAACAGGAAATGGGGAAGAAATGGGGCAAAGGGTTAGTTTCAATCACAGCCAAACTAGTGCATCTTGCTCTGAATCATCTAAAACATGTCCTGTGACCAGCTCTTTACAGGATATCTGTTGGTTGCCGCCACTTATTTCACAATCCTGAATTCAAGGGTGCCCGTGGTAGAATACAGGATCTGTTGAAAAAGTCTCCCACACGAAGCCCATGGTGCTGTCTCCGTAGTTTTAGCCCGAATCCAGGCGTGCTGACATTTTAAATGGGAGATCTGTGTGCAACCTCATTGACGGCAGACTGCAGACAAGTCATTCTGTTATGTGGAAATCTCTCATTTCCCTTCCCTACTGTGTTTTTGGTCAACAGTTAGAAACTCTCCCTCAGACAGCTGGTTGTGTATTAAAGTCTATTTATAGCAGTCAACGGACAACCGATTGTTTATTGGGAATCGTGGCAATTTCTGCCTAGGACAATCGGGGCATTTCTTCTGTCATGAGCGGGTTCAGCCGCTGGACTCCGCTGACATAGCCTCACTTGTCTTCGTCCATTCTGCAGACCGAGGTTACCCCGGGTGCTACTGGTGAATTCAAACCCAGTATAGACCTCTGGGTCTTCGGTCAAGGGTCTTGGGGGCTGGACCACGGACAAAAATGAAACAATAATACTTTGTAAGGGACAAAGAAATACAAAAAAATACCCATAGTGAGGAACAGCACTCAACATTTTCAGCAGAATTCATGAAACTAGATTTTTATTTTTCTACCGCTCTACTTAAACTACAATATGATAACTTGTTAGCATCCAGAAAACCAGAAAGCTTCCAATTCTGCTGGGTCTTGAGGTGCATTTTTAAATTTCAGAACTTTTTTTCTAACTAGAACATAATTGTTGACAAAACTAAATCTATTGGTCATGAATGGGTAGTGAAACAAAAATGCTAAAGGAAAAGAATCCATTTGGATTCCTAGAGAATGTCTTGCACAATATTTTTCTACTAGCTTTAACTTCAGCGTGATAGCTTTGCCCTCTTTTACAATTTTTGGAAAGATACAGTAATATTTAATGTTAAAATGACATAGTAGGTTTTTAATATAAGAATATAAAAAATATATATATATCCTCCCTGCCAAGATAACACTTGTTATATTAAATAAACTGTCACTTGTGTATGGTTAATTAGATTAATTGAACAGCTTTAAACTAAACATAAAATAAAAACTAAACATAACGTTCATTCATATTAGCTCAGCAAAAACTATGTACAGACAGATATATTCATATCCATGGAGGAGTTTTAAACAAGTGTATTTAAATGATACAACAACCTGGTCCATCTCTTGGTTTGCTGAGTCTGATTTCAATTTATTGCACTTTCATCTGTAATACTTAGTATATCACATTTGCCTTATTCTGTCTTCTCTAGAAGATGTTAATGAATTACAATAAATCTATAATTTTATGAGTGACTTTAATAGCTTATAAGAAGTTAAATAAATTGTAAATTAGGATTTCAGAGTTTTCAGTCTCTTTGTTTTTAAATCAGTAAGTTATTCCTAAGTAACTACTTAATCCAGCCTTCATTGCTTTTGCTTAACTTAGTAACTTTTGAAGTATTGTTTGACCTGTATTTTTCTATGTAATTTTTTCTGAGCCAATTTAGAAAAGAAGCAGCCTTATGTTGTTGGAACAATTTGTTCATGATTTTGTATTAATACTAGTTTGGGGCTGATTTTCACAAACAGCAGGTTGAAACCATCCATTTTGCTCAGGAGGGTCTGTTTCAGGAGGTTTGGTCCTTGGGCATTTCTCTATTGGTCTCTGCTTCAGCAAAAAGTATTATAAATGAATAATGAGGTACAGATGAATTGAGCCAAAACCCTTTCAAGAGGCTGTACAGCAATATCATCATTTCGGTTCTTACATTTTGCTTAAAGTCTTGGATTCTTCTGGGTTGCAAAATTGCAAAAATGTTCTGTGGAGGCTGGAATCAGTTTCAGGTTGTTCAGACAAGATCATTGTTCTCTCTCCTGGCTCCCACCAGAGACAGAGCTGAAGGTTGAGCTATTTAGAGCTTTCCTTGTGCCCACATAGATGTTAAACAGTCAGAGATGGGAAGAAAGAACTGTCAGTTCATCCCAAATAAGAGCCCCTTTCTGTGGGGTTATCAGTGAAAAAGTAGTAAAAGTTTTACATTCACTGATGGGGAGATAAACAACTAAAATGGGAAGATAAGGACTTAAATAGGCCAAAAGAGGGTAGCATTTTCAGGATATTTTTTATGTGAATATTGAACACACAGAAGGGAGTAGTCAATAGAAACAACAGTGACACATAATTTTAAGCAAAAATGCTAGATACATGAGTTGGGGGCTATAATTTAATGTGATTTCACTGGTAAATCAGTGAGGTTTTCTCTTTATGTAGTTAAAGTGTTTGAGATTTTATTTTTTCAAGGACACTCTTAGTCCTTATTTTTTTTTTTAATTTCAGAATATTACAGGGGCACAAATATTTTGGTTACATAAATTGCTTTTGTACTGTTTGAGTCGAAGTGATAAGTGTGCCCATCCCCCAGACAGTGTGCACTGTACCTGTTAGTTGTGAATTTACCCTTCCCCTCTTCCTCCTCCCTCCTGGTTGATTTCCAATGAGTGTTATTTCCAAATGTGCAAAAAAGCGTTGAGCGATTAGTTCCAATTTAGTGGCGAGTACGTGTGGTGTTTGTTTTTCCATTCTTGTGATACTTCACTTAGAAGAATGGTCTCCAGTTCCATCCAGGTTAATACAAGAGGTTCACCATTTTTTATGGCTGAGTAGAACTCCCTGGTATACATATACCACATTTTAATAATCCACTCATGTATTGATGGACACGTTGGTTGTTTGCAATTGTGAATTGTGCTGCTCTAAACATTCGAGTGCAGGTGTCTTTTTTATAAAAAGTCTTTTTTCCCTTTGGGTAAACACCTGGTAGTGAGATTGCTGGATCAAATGATAGGTCACCACAATGAGTTATCACTTAACTCTAGTGAGAATGGCTTTTATAAAAAAGTCCTAAAACAGCAAATGCTGGCATGGATGTGGAGAGATAGGAAGACTCATACGCAGCTGGTGGGACTGCAAACTAGTACAATCTCTGTGGAAGGTAATATGGAGATACCTCAAAGAGCTAAAAGTGTTTGAAATTTTTAAAAATGAACTCTCTTTGAACAAAAAGACTCACATGGTACATACAAATCTTGCACACACTATATGTGACGTAACTTTTAGAAAACATAATACCTTAACTTTGCAACAAAAAAAAAAAAAAAAGAAAAAAAAATAGAAAACAAAAGCTACAATTCTTCGGGGTCTGCCTCCCAGATACAGAATGACCCTCTCTCCAGAAGAACGAACTTTGAAAATGCCGGCACGGATGTCTGCCAGGCAAGTTTGGAGGCAGGAAGTGTCTGCTAAGTCTTCCTTTATTTATTCTTAAAACTCACTGATAGGTTCCTAGGAACAATAAATGTTTGATTTTGAGGATCCTTTTTGTTTTTTCTTTTTAAAATCACAGAAAGAATGGTTTCCCAAGCTCACTGAAACAAAGGAATAGAACATGCTTTCACCAAAGCTTTCTAGGAAGCTTTGAAAGGGGGAGGAAGGTGGAACATTCAGGAAAGTGACTTAAGGTCATTGGCAATGAGCGGAGAGAGAATGAAGAGAGAGAATGAAGAGAACTGCAAACACGAGTAGGAATCGCTGGGGAGGTGAGGGAATGGGGGAACCATCTAAGTCTCTTTGGAAGCAGCATGCCCTGGCACCGGGGAGGCGGGTGCTGCTGCATGCTGGCTCCTTAGACCGAGTGGGGGCCTCGTGGCCACTTAGACTTAGTACATTAGAATCTCTGTGGAGAGGATGAGTATCATAAAACACCTCTCCAGGTAATTTTAATGTGCAGTCATAAAATCAGCTTCTGAGCAGGGAAATCCTCTAGGTGGGCTATAAGAGAGTGAATATTCCAGAAAGATCTTGACAATTCCAGCATGGAAACCCTCTGAAGAAGTTAACTTTGGGTCGTGTTAAAGGTAATGCCTATTTCGTGGAGTTTTGGGGAAGATTATCCTTGTGGTTGAACTCAGAGGTTTGGGTTCCAAATCTGCTTCAGTTCATTTTACCATTTGTGTGCCCTTAGTCAAGCTACTTAATTTCCTTAAGCCTCAGTTTCTCCATTTGTAAAACAGGGGTAATAATACTTATAGGGTGGATTCAGCTTGGTAGCTGCCCTGAGCATGCTAATTGGCATAAGGAAAGCATACAAACATTTCAGCTGCTCTTTCTTTCCTGCCCTCCTCCTCCTGTTGTTACTATTATATTATATATAATGCCTGACGAAAATATATAAGAACCTGAATGCTGATCTTTTTTCCTACTTCCAAACTCTTTGTTAATATCCATCATGGGATACTAACAGACTGTGGAACAATATTTTATTTATTATAATATACATACTATATACTATATAGTGCATGCCACCTACTAAATTTTTATCTTTTTCCTAAATTAAAATATTTTAATATAATGTGGGCAGAATATGTGCAAGGACTAAATGCTGGTTGTCTGGGTGGGGATCATGCCAATCAAATGTGACAACCTTTTCTGGAAAGAATAATGACATCACTACCACCTAGATATTAATTGAATGTGCCAAGCTCATCATATGGACTGCCCAATTCAATCTGTACAACATCCCTTTGAGGTCATTAGTAGAATTACCTCTGTTTTTTGATAAGAAAATGAAAGTTTACAGAAGTTAAGTCCTTTGTCCAAGGTCAGAGAGCTAGTCTGAGGTGGAGGAGCTGGAGGAGAAGGAGGAGGAGGAGGAGGATGAGGTGAAGAAGGAGAAGGAGGTGGAGGAGGAGGAGGAGGAAGAGGAGGGGGCAGGATTCTAACTCAAGCGGGCTGTCTGGTCTTAGCCCTGCCTATAATCAGTATGCCTAACAAAACTCACATGCCCTGGGTGAGTGCTCAGGTTCAAGGGTTCCTCTAAGGAACCCTTGTATGTATCTAAAAATGCAATCCTGTTGCAGAAAACTTAGAAAAATCCAGAAAACTATAAAGAAGAAAATAACAATCATCCATTTCTTAGCACCAGTTAAAAATGCTGATAACATTTTGGCAAATACAATTCCAATTGTCTCTATATACAGTATATTATATGGTAATGATCATATACTATTTACAATTTCATGACTCATTTTCTTTCTTTTAAACATAAGCATTTTATGATGATATTAAAAACTCTTAACCATTACTTAGCTGGGCATAGTGGTGCATGCCTGTGATCCCAGCTACTTGGGAGGCTGAGGCAGGAGGATCACTTAAGCTCAGAAGTTTGAGGCTGCAGTGAGCTATGATATGCCACTGCACTTTAGCCTGGGTGACAGGGCAAGACCACTGACTACCATCTAAAAAGAAAGCATTATTTAAATGCTATGTAATAGATTGTACTTAACTATTACCCTGTGTTTTCCTGCTTTTTATAGTTATCCTTTTTTATTTAATGAATTTATTTTTTGCTTATTTTTATTTCAAAATATTAAGAGGTTACAAATGTTTTTGGTTACATAGATCACTTGGTGATGTTTGAGTCATGGCTATAGGTGTGCCCCTCACCCAGATAGTGTTCATTGTACCTGTTAGGTAGGTTTTCACCCATCCCCTCCTTCCCCCTCCTCCCTGCTGATTTGCATCAAGTTTTACTTCCCTCTGTGCACATGTGTGCTCATTGGTTAGTTCCAATTTAACAGCAAGTACATGTGGTATTTGTTTTTTATAGTGATCATTGATGTATATTAAACGTGTTTGTTCATGAATCTTGTACTACATTTCAGATTATCTTCTAGATTCCTAGAATTACTGGGTTAAAGTGAATGATCATAATTTAGTTATTTGTTACTGGGTAACCAGTTCAAAATTTAGTGACTTAGAACAATAATTTATTACCATTTTTCATGGGTCTATGGGTTGAATGAGCTGAGCTCAGCAGTTCCTGCTTGGGAGTCTGGGGCTGGAGTCATCAGAAAGCTTCCCTGGGCTGGACATTCAACATGATTTCTCCATACACATCTGTGACATCTCTGTGCTCCCTCACATGGCCTCTTTCTAGTAACATGGCCTGAATTTCTTCCATGGCACTCAGGGCTCCAAGAGGCAGGAAGTGGAAACTGCCAGTCCTCTTGAAGACCAGGGCCCAGAGCTGGCACAATGTCACTTCCACCATATCCTATTGTTGAGAGCGGTCACAGGCCAGCCTATATTCAAGGGCATATTCAAGGGTGTGGAGGGACAGGCTCCACCTCCCCAAGGGAAAGTGGCACATGCCTCAGGGGGCAGTAATTGATGACAGCCATCTTTGAAGTCCAGCTACCACAGACTATTTCTGAAAATGCATTAAAGTATGGTTTGGTATAGTTTTGATTAAACTTGTGAAGTAGCTGAATGCTTAAGAAATTCTACAGCAAGAAATTTCTGTCAGAAAGAAATTTCTGTCAGAAAGAAAGAAATCTTGCTAACGTCTCTTGAAGGAGGATGAGGGAGGGAAGCAGGCCCATCAAGGCTGGCCTGCTTCAACCAGCATAAAGGTCCTGTGAGAAGGTCCCTGCTGCCATGGAGTGCTGACAAGAGTTACTGACTGCTGAATGACTTGTCATGCCTCAGGCAAACACTGAACTTTCCTGGTCCCTGAAGTTGGGCTCAGGCTGTCCCTGTCAGGTCCAGACCTCCAGGGCCAAACCACAGCCTGGTAGAAGTGCCAAGCGGGAGGGTGTGGGGAATCCTGGGGCAGCCCCGGAGGGAAAAGAGCACGCCATTGCTGGGAAGTGAGCTGAGATAGAGAGGGCTGAGAGGGGAAGGAAGAGGGAGGGGCCGGACAAGATGACCAACTGCAGACAAACAGACATCTCCAGCTCTGGCCTGAAGCTAGGACATCGATGGTGCTTAGCAGTGGCTCCTATCAGCTGTTACTATCCTTTCTGGGGGTGGGCCCAAGACCCAAAATCTAGTGTGGTTTTTGGAGCTCACTGCTCAGATTCAGATTCAGGATTTACACCTACTAGCTGGTGACTTTTGTGTTGGTTTTTTTTTTTTTAATTTTTTTTTTTTTTTTGGCCACAAAGTATCTGCTGATTTTTTTTTTAATTTTTAATTACTATGGGTACATAATAGTTGTATATATTTGTGGGGTACATGTGATGTTTTGATACAGGCATACAGTGTGTAACAATCCAATCAGAGTAATTGGGGTATCTATCACCTCAAGTATTCATCATTTTTTTTGTGTTAGGAACATTCCAATTCAACTCTCTTAGTTATTTTAAAGTATACCATAACTTATTGTTGACTATAGTAACTTTGTTCTGCTATCAAATATTGTTCATTCTATCTAACTAACTATATTTTTGCACCCATTAACCATCCCCAGTTTATCCCCACCTCCCCACTCCCCTTCCCAGCCTCTGGTAACTGTCATTCTATCTCCATGAGCTCAATTGTTCTAATTTTTACTTCCCACATATGGTCAAAACATATCAAATTCATCTTTTTGTGCCTGGCTTATATCACTTAACATAATGTTCTCCAGTTCCATCCATATTGTTGCTAATGACAGGATTTCATTCTTTTTTATGGCTGAATAATATTCTATTGTGTATGTGTAACACATTTTCTTAATCCATTCATCTGTTATCCATTCATCTGGATGCTTAGGTTGATTTAAATTCTTGGCTATTGGGAATAGTGCTGCAATAAATATGAGAGTGCAGATATCTTTTCAGTATACTGATTTCCTTTCTTTTGGGTGTAAACCCAGCAGTGGGACTGCTGGATCATATGGTAGTTCTATTTTTAGTTTTTGAGGAACCTCCATGCTGTTCTCCATAGTGGTTGCACTAATTTACATTCCCCCCAACAATGTATGAGAGTTCCCCTTTCTTCACATCCTTGCTAGCATTCATTATTGCCTGTCTTTTGGGTCAATGCCATTTTAACTGGGGTGAGATGATATCTTATTGTAGTTTTGATTATTGTAGTTTTGAGTATTGCACTTCTCTGATGACTAATGATGTTGAGCATTTTTTCATATACCTGTTGGCCATTTGTATGTATTCTCTTGAGAAATGTCATTTCAGAGCTTTTGCCCATGTTGAATCAGATTATTTGAATTTTTCAAGTTGAGTTTTGAGCTCCTTATATATTCTTGTTATTAATTCTCTGTCAGATGAGTAGTTTGCAAATATTCTCTCCCATTTTGGGGTTGTCTCTTCACTTTGTTGATTGTTTCCTTTGCTGTGCAGATGTTTTTTAGCTTGGTGTGATCCCATTTATTCATTTTTGCTTTGGTTGCCTGTGTTTTTGACGTATTACTCAGGAAATCATTGTCCATTGTTCTGAAGTGTTTCCTCAATGTTTTCTTTTAGTAGTTTTATAGTTTTAGGTCTTAGAGTTAAATCGTTAATCCATTTTGATCTTTTTATGTATGGCAAGACATAGGGGTCTAGTTTCATTCTTCTGCATATGGCTATCCAGTTTTCCCAGCACCATTTATTGAAAAGACTGTTCTTTTTCCAATGTATATTCTTGGCACCTTTGCTGAAAATGAATTCACTATAGATGTGTGGATTTATTTCTGGGTTCTCTATTCTGTTCCATTGGTCTGTATGTCTGTTTTTATGCCAGTACCATGCTGTTTGGCTTACTAAGGATTCGTAGTATAGCTTGAAGTCTGGTAAGGTGATTCCCCCAGTTTTGTTCTTTTTGCTAAGGATGGCTTTGGTTATTCTGGGTCTTTTTTGGTTCCATATAAATATTAGGATTATTTTTTCTGTATATGTTAGATGGTGACTTTTGGTAAGTTGCTTAGCTTTTCTGTACCTATGTTCCTTCTTCTACAAAAGCGGGATTTAAATACAGTGTCATCTCATTCAGTTGTAGTAGGATTGAATGAGTTAATTCACTTAGAGTTTCTTAGACTTCTGTCTGGCCTATAGTAAATGCTCACAAAGCATTAGTTATTTTAACTATCACTTTTTTTTTCAACAGCAGTCACTTCGAGTTTTAAATAGACTTTATTTTTTTAGAGCAATTTTAGGTTCACAGTAAAATTGAACAAAAAGTACAGAGATTTCCCATCTATCCCTTGCCTTGCCCCCACCTCCCAGTGTACCTGTGCACAGCCTACCCCACTATCAGCATCCTGCACCAGGATAGTACATTTGTTATGACTCATAAAGCTACATTGACACATCATTATCACCCAAAGTCCATAGTTTACAATCGGGGATTCACTCTCGGTGTTGTATATTATATGAATTTGAATGCATGTATAATGGCATGCATCCATCATTCTGGTATCATGCAGAATAATTTCACTGCCCTAAAAATCCTCTGTCCTCCATTTGTATCATTTTTAATTACAGATTGCTTCACACTGTAGATAATATGACATTTCTTACGTATTCTTTGTTTTATCTTCTAAACTAATTAAAGCTGAGTTAGTTTATGTGACCTTTACAATGTTACTTGTTCCATAGAGCCATGCATAGCACTTGGCAAATATATACCTACTTATTTATAGAAGAGATAGAAAATGAATGAATGAATGAGACCTGTATGTAAGGGTAAAGGACAAACTTAGGTATAATTTTTATTTTCCTTTTTATATTTTTAAGTGTTTTCCACATTTTCTCCAATGAAATTATTTTTATAGTCATAAATAAATAACAATAAAGGTGATGTTTCTAATTTTTTAAAAGTTCTTAAACTTGCTCTCTGTTCCTCAGCTCCTTCTTTACTCACCAGTTCTTAGCCCTGATTCCTCTTTGTCAGTAAGCACCGTGTAATCTATGCCAGGAGGCATGGAGTTCTCCAGTTAGTGTTCACATTGGGTAGTAGTTAAGAGCATAGACTCTGGGCCAGATACTTGGGTTCAAATCTCAGATCCTCCTTTCCTAGCTGTGTGAACTTGGGCAAGTTACTGATTTCTCTCTATCTGCCTTGGCTCATCTGTCAAATGGGTATGATGATGGTAACATATCTCGTAGAGATTTGTGAGGATTATCACAATTAGTACATGTAAAGTGCTTAGTGACTGGCACATAAAAAGTACTCATAAGTGTTAGCTCTTATTTCTGTCATATACTAAAGCCTATTTGGACCCAGAGAAGTTTCTGTTCCAACAAGGGACTGTCAAGGGCCTGTTTGTGCCTTTTTTTATTGCCACTCCCACATGCTGGTCTGAAGAAGTATGATTTTAGCAAAACAAGCTGTTTTTTCAATTTTTGTACAGGTCTAATATCCAGATCACCTTTTGAACTAAAGTTCTCTTGTAATGAACACATCAAGAAAATAATTAAAGACTCAAATATTTGATTACAAGCTAAATTGTAAAGAAAAAATCTGGTTGCTTGCTTAATCCTCCTTTTAACTTTTAGTGGCAATAGCAAAATGTAACATGAAAGACTAGAATGAGAGTTGAGCCACTGCTAAGGGTGTCTTGTTGGAGGTGGTCCAGGTGGATCTTGTCATCCTATATCCAGCTCTTCTTGGCACAAGGTATGAGGATGCATATGGTTGTAGGATATCACTTTCCCAGCCAAGGCATCAATCACTAGATTCTCTCTCTCTCTTTTTTTTTTTGAGACAGAGACTCACTCTGTTGCCTGGGCTAGAGTGAGTGCCATGGCATCAGCCTAGCTCACAGCAACCTCAAACTCCTGGGTTCAAGCAATCCTTCTGCCTCAGCCTCCCGAGTAGCTGGGACTACAGGCATGTGCCACCATATCCGGGTAATATATATATATATATATATATACACACACACACATATATATATATTATTTTTTTAGTTGTCCAGCTAATTTCTTTCTATTTTTTTTAGTAGAGATGGGGTCTCACTCTTGCTAAGGTTGGTCTCGAACTCCTGAGCTCAAACCATCCACCCACCTTGGCCCCCCAGAGTGCTAAGATGACAGGTGTGAGCCACCACGCCTGGCCAATCACTAGGTTCTTTTTTTTTTTTTTTTTTTGGCATATTATGGGGGTACAGATTTTAAGGTTTCAATAAATGCCCATTTCCCCCCCCACACAAGTCTGAGTCTCCAGCATGACCATCCCCTAGATGGTGCACATCTCAACTCATTATATATGTATATACCCGCCCCCCTCCCCCCTCCCACCTGCCCAATACCCTATTACTGTAGTACCTATGTGACCACTTAGGTGCTGTTCAGTTAATACCAATTTGCTGGTGAGTATATGTGGTGCTTGTTTTTCCATTCTTGGGAAACTTCACTAATCACTATATTCTTAATCACAGAAATATTCAATGTTGTGACTTCTTCCAATCAAAGTCAAACCTGGAGTTAAGCCCATCCAAACCTCTTTGGTTATTGTTATGCTTCTGTTAGCCTGGAGTTTCTTTAAAGTTCCTGTGCTGAGAAGGGTTTGATTTGGTCAATATAAAAATCTCAAAACCATCCTGTTTTCAAGAAATGGCTGATATATTCCCACACGGAGCAGACTTCATTCATCCAAAAAACATTTTTGAGCAGGTTCTAGGTTGCAGAAACTAAGTCGGGTGCTGGGGTTACAGTGGTGAACAGGCCAGTGAATATTTCTCTCCTCATGGAGCTTCCTGTCTGGCCAAGAGCCAAAGACTGACTTGTGAATCAGTACTGTCGAGTACCTCAGCACTGGGAGAAAACAGAAGCCTCATACCCTTTGTCTTTTAGAGTAAAGCTCCAGGATTTCTTCCTGTGATTCCAAACTTCAACTAGGAGTATCTAAACTACTCTTTCACCTCCCCTTTTGGAAAGCCCTCTATCTGGATCCTTCTTTGCCACATTAGCTTTCTGTTCAAAATCTGAGGATGGTGCTTCTGACTGGTAGTTGTATTATTCAGGGTTTTCCATAAAAACAGAACTGATAGGAAACATAAATATATGGAATTGGCTCACATAGTTATGGAAGCTGAGAAGTTCCAGGATCTGCAGTAGGCAAGCTAGAAACCCAGGAGAGCAGATGGTATAGTTCTAGTCCAAATTTGAAGGTCTGAGAACCAGGAGAGTTGATAATGTAAGTTCCAGTTTGAGTTGGAAGACAGGAGAAGATTGATGTCCCAGTTCAAAGACAGGCAGGCAGAGTGAATCTCTCTTACCACATCTTTGTGTTCTATTCAGGCCTTTAATGGATTGGATGAGACCCAGTTGCATTGGAGAGGGCAATCTGCTTTACTTAGCCTACTGATTCTATTGTTAATCTCATCTAAAAATATCCTCACAGACATACTCAAAACAATGTTTGAACAAATGTCTGGGTGCCCTGTGGCTCTGTCAAGATGACACATACAATTAGCCATCACAGTAGAGCTTAGGTCATATGCCCAAATTCTAGCTGCAAGGGAGGCTGAGAAAAATAAGTATCTGGCTTTTTAAGCTTATACAATGAGAAATGGGTTCTATATTTTAAGATGAAAGATTCCTGTTAAGAGAGAGTCAGATGCTGGGTGACCAAAAAGAATAACAAATGTTTCCTATAGCCTAGAATCCCTGTTTTCCTGGTCTAAGTCCAATGCTTTCTGCACTACATCATAGTTGTCACATTGAAAATTTTTTTTTCTTTACTTTCAGAAAATAGGCTGATGGGATGAGAGAGTGCTGAGAATTCCATTCTTCTGTGTGTATTTAATTATTTCTACACTGGAGCAAATGCCATGGACTGATGTTTGTTCATGGGAATTTAAACTCCATTCTCTTTGGCAATGAGTCCTAACTATTTTTGGAAGTTGGAAAAAAATTCAGAGAATCTGGTTCACATTTTGTCATGTACAGTAATGTTATTTTTGTGTATCTGGGACAGTGACATGGTCAATGCTTATTTTTAATTGGCTTTCTGGGGACACAAGGTCAGAAACAAGGCAGAAGAATCACTCACAATTGACTAGGATCCTGTCCTGTTGGTCTGTATTCACTAGGAGCAGCCCTCTTCTCCCTGAGTGCCTTGACTTTCTTTCAGAGCTTACCAGCCTCTCTGTGGTCATCTTACTTCCTTTTGATTACAGCTAGAATATTCTGTAAGAGTTGGGTGAAGTGTTTTAGTCCAAGAATCTGGACACCAGCATTTGAGCTGTAGCTCTGACACCTAATCACTGTGGGTGCAGAGCAAGTTACTCACTATGAGTCTTAATTTCATCATCTGTGAAACAAAGATATTGAGTTAGATAATCCCTTTTGAATTAGATAATTTGCTTTTGTTAGCAAATCAGAAGACTCAACTAAAAAATGACTTTAAAAAATAGCGTTATATAAAAATAAAAAGTCAGGACCCAAGGTTATTTTAGGGACTAATTCAACAGCTCAGTGATATAATAAAGGACACAGACTCTTTTATCTTACTGTGTTGTCATCTTTAGCATGCTGATGATGACTCTCCTATGGTTACAGATGGCTACCATAGTTCCTGGCATCAAGAATAGACAACATTATGTCAAGAAGATCACAGAAGAGGAGGGATTACTTCCTTGTGTGTCTTTTTATTGGGAAGGAAAACTTTCTGAGAAAGCCAGACTTCTTCCCTTAGGTCCCATGCCAAAGTCTCAAAGGAAGGTGGAAAATGATGATCAAATATTTGTAGTGTCCATAATATTCATCAGACTCTATCAGTGAGAATAAAGACCTTCAAAGTCCTTTCCATTCCCAACATTCTGTGATTCTGTGGTTCCTCAAAGGTCTTCTTCAGGGAATATAAGGATCAGGCTTTGGCATTGGTTCTTGAGTGTTGGGTTTTGCGTGACTTTGGAAAGATAAAGAATAGTGGCTTCCTCCTATAAAAAGTACATGGAGTGGATATTGGCAATACTCTTCCGAACATTTTTTATGGGGGAGATAATGAGTAGCCTGTTTGTGAAGGTTATTGCCTTTCTTAAAACACAGAAAGATCATATAGTTATACCTAATATATGCTTCCAATAAAGTTTGTATTTTTGCCTGATTTCTCTCTCTTTCTATAATACATTGCATCCTTGTCATGTGGCAATCCTGAAAAGAATCTCATGTTCCTTGATCACAGGTTGGGTTCTCTGGAAGCAGACACTAAGATGGAGGGATTAATACCTATAATGCTCTGTAGTGTAATTCTTCCACTGAGACTTGCCATAAATTCTACATGGCATCCTTTCCTCTTATTGATTGCTATGGTTTGAGTATATTCCCTCCAAAATTTAGGTGTTGAAATTCAAGGGCTAATGTGATGGTATTAAGAGGTAGGGCCTTTAAGGGATAATTGGGTCATGAGGGTTCCTCCCCTCATGAATGGGATTAAGGCCCTTGTAAAAGAGGCTTCACAGCAGTGTTTGGCTATCTTTCCCTTCTGTCTTCTACCATGTGAAGACACAGGTTCTTCCTTCTGGAGGATGCAACAACAAGGTGTTATCTTGTAAGTGGAGAACAGGCCTTACTGGGCAACTGAACCAGCTGGCACCTCAATCTCAGACTCCTAGCCTCCAGAACTGTGAGAAAATAAATTTCTACTCTTTATAAGTTACCAAGCATGTGGTATTCTATTATAGCAGCACAAATGGACTAAGACATTGATACTTCTAACACCATAGTATCTGCCAGATCATATGGGCAAGTGGCAGGGCTACTTTTACCATAGCTTGAATGTGCTGTACAGCCCTCTTCTCTTCTGCACCACACGAAGGTCTGACAGCCATATCACCTCAAGTGTGGGCTGGCAGAGCAACCCTATATGTGGGACATGCTGTCTCCAAAACCTCAAGAGGCTTGAAGGTATGTCAAAGATACAGAGTTGTCTGTATCTTCAGGCAATGAGTTCTGGATCTGAAAACTGGCTCACGTCCAGAAACTGGACAAGGATTATGCCTCTTTACTTGGTGAGTGTCCTTAGCCTCCTAGACACTTATCTTGACTTTTTCTACTGGTACAAATTGAATAGTACCTTTGTTACTATTATGTTGCCCATTTGGATGCTATGTTTTGGAATAGGCACTCTAGACTGCCATACAACCTTGCTGGTTCCTGTAGTAATTGTAAACGTCTGGCTTCTGGGAGTTAAGGGCTGCCACCTGGACTATATGCTTTGGGGTCCTATCATTCCCTTTGCTATCATAAGCCCAGTTCTATAATGGTGTCTCCTACTCTAAGCCCTGGTCTGCAGAGGGGAGCCACCACCAAATGTCTTACTGTTCTTGGTAGTATATTCCTTATGGGTTGGAAAATGGCGTGACCTCTGGGCCTTTCTGTGGAACAATCCTCTTTTTGCCATATATAGTATATCCATTCCAGCATTCTCACTTCCCTCAGCCTCTTTATCCCTTAATCTACCATTTATCATGGCAACTCTATAATTTCAGCTCCACTCAGCTTTCTAATGCATTTTCCATACTTCTGGGAGCCATCATAGTAGTGAGTGTGCACCATCTACCCAAATATTAATAGTTGGGGGAAAATAAGATAATGTATATACAGCACTTAGAACAGTATCTTCAACATTATAAAGTTCAAAAATAACATGTATGTTATAATTATTATTATCATCCCACCTCTATTTTAGGTTTACATAAGGCAGGGACCAGGACATATTCATTTTTTATATCCCCCACAGTGGCTAGTATAGTGCCATGAACATTATAGACACTGAATAAATGTTGCTTAAGATAATTTAAGATAATGTCAATAGTACGTTGATTTCCTTAGTAAGAATGCCATGTACAAATTCAAGACATAGTAAGAATTATATATGCTTTATAGATTTCCTATCAATAACAAGTGTTTTGGAAGTTGACAGAGCAGTGCTGGATTTTTATCAAGTGAACTCTGATTGCTTGCCCAGGACCCTGTGTGAATGAGGAAAACCTGATGCAAGTTGGAGAGCAGGCATTGGGGACTAATGGAGCAAAACCAATGACACTTATAGCTATGCATCTGCAATGTTAGCCTCATTATCACAATATTGAAATTAAGTGCTAATTAGTTATCAATTCAAGTGTCCATAAGAAGCTAACCCCCTGAGCAAGAGATGGAAGGGTTCAATGACAAAGATAGAAGTATGCAATAGTAGGAATCATCAGTGCTTCCATAAAGCATTTCACCCAATATGAATGTTCTCTGCACTGCAAGAAGCTTCTTAATTTCATTTATACCTTTAATTGAATTAAGCCTTAAGAACACTGGGGCTTGAGCTACGGTCCTGTCAGAGTATATTTAGTACAATAAATTAAAAGCCAACAGCAGCTCTTTGTAAGAACAAACAAAGATAGAAAGAACAGGCAACTGGGGTCACAGACCAATTCAAAAAAGCGTTTTTTTCCTCTAAGTATTAAATTATAGAACACTTTCTATAACACAAATATAGACCCACCAATCACATTGAAAGAAGTTAAAAGCTCTGCTTCCAGGCATTCATTAAAGGTAGTATCTTTGGATGGAACTAGAGACCATTATCCTAAGTGGAGTATCTCAGGAATAGAAAACCAAACACCACATGTTCTCTCTAATAATTGGGAGCTAATCAATAGGCACACACGGGCACAGAGAGATGTTTAGGTCATTGGAAATCAAGAAGGGGCAGAGAGAAGGGGTTAAAACTAACCTATTAGTTACAATGAACACTATTTGGGTGATGAGCACACTAAAAGTCCTGACTTAAGCAATATAAAAGGTATCCATGTAACCAAAACATTTGTACTCCCTTAATATTTTGAAATTAAAAAAAAAAGTTGGTAACTGCAGACTTCTGAGAGGTTAGAATGGGCTTGTCACTCATTACTCAATATTTATTTTTAAAAAACCTATACTATGGTTTTTGTTCAGACAGAATAAATCTTTCACCTTTTTAAAAAAAACCCAATGCATATTTAGAACATATTTTTGTAACTAAAAGCCATCATAAAAAAGATTTTCCTGGTAAGCTTTTACTTATTTCCTTCCTTTCTTGTGGCTGATATTTACTTAGGATTCACTGTCATTATCACTCTCCTAGTTAACGTCCCAGATGTTGTCAACAATATGGATAAAAAATTGGACTGAATTTTTTTGGGGGGGCTATGGTGGGAAGTGTTGATAGATAAAAGGGTGATATATGAGCCTGAGTTCTGAAACCCTCCTGGAATCACTGGCCTATGAATAAAACCCGTCTGACTGAGAATATTCAAATCTTGCATTTGTTCATTGATTTGAGCCAAATCACCCAAACCCTGGGTGCCTCAGTTTCTCCATCTATAAAGTGGAGTTACTTATAAATATTACTGATATTATCCTTTACCCCAGCTGTTCCTTCTTGTTACCAAAATAGCAACAAAGATCTCATAAGAATCAACAGAAAGAGATGCCATTTCTCAATAATAATAATGAGAGTTTTAAAAATACATCACAAAAGAAATAAGTGATTTATGCCAAAAATAAAAATTATAAGGTCATACTATAAATAAGAATTTTTGAAGCCAAATCATGAAGTGTTTATTCAAGAACTGGGAGCCCAATTTGGGGATGTGAGGGGATGAGGAGCTTCTTAGCCTCTTTCTTGACACTCATGACGAATATGGGACTGGGTCATAGAGGTACATGCTGAAAGGGATCTGGGTGAAGGAGACAGATGCTGACAAGTCCTGCTAACTAAGCCACAAGGACAGGGAAGGGCCTTCAATGGCCTCAATTGGAAATGCCCAACTCTTTCTCACTCAGATGCCAACAACCTTTGTCCAAGCTCCCTCTTGCCTGAGCCCATCTGAAATGCCAGGTACCAGGTCCCTCTCTACTCCCAGTGGCTCCTGGCATTTCTAATGTCTGCCAGGTGTGGGGTCTGGGTGCTGGCTCCCAATCAACGAGGTCAGGCCGATCATTGAGATTTCCTGGGTCTTTCCAACCTCATCTGCCTGATCTCCTGCTGCAATTCCCCTTTCCCACATTAATGGCTGGAATCATCAACCATGTGGTGACTTACAAGAAGAACAGTACAACTTTTCAGATGAAAATGGCATTTTATTGCACAACTTTTGATCCTCAGTCAAGAGTCTTCCTCATGGTAGGCCACCTGCTTAGCTGCCACATGCTGCAGAATTGTGGAGCTATTACCTCAAAAGAACTCATTTTAGATGTGACGAGTTTTTATGTAAGCTGTAGTCTATTCCAGTGGTTCTCAAAGTGTGACCTACTGACCTCTGGGGGTCCCTGAGACCTCTTCAGGGAGTCTGCAATGTAAAAATCTACATTTATAATAGTACTAAGACCTAACTCACCTTTGTAACTGTACTGTCATTTGCACAAATGGTACAAAAGCAATGGTGGGTAAAGCTGCTAATGCCATAATGCACAGCAAGGCAAGGGCTCAAAATTGTACTAGTTTTCATACTATTTTTCATCACCATGCAGTTGGAACAATTTTTTCATGTTTATGTGTGATGATATGGGAAGCCCACTTCATGAAGCACTTTTGTCAATCAAAGAAAGTTGTCTTGAAAATAAGAACTTAAGCAATTATTTGAATTAGAACTTTATTTTGGAACACTATTTTTACTTGAAGGAATAACTGCCAAGCCATGGATATTCAAACTTTGGTATTTGGCAGACATGTTCTCCAAAATGAACAAAGGAAGACTGTCACTTTAAGAAAAACAACTGGCAATATTTTTGCCAATGTCAAAATCTAAGATTTCAAGCAAGAATTAGAATTCTAAAAAAACTTGTATTCATCATCACGAGCTTAATAGCTTCCCCATACTTAAAGATTTTTCTGAGATCAGTGTTATATTAACAAATATTAAGATTATATGCCAGCATTATTAATATATATTAACAAATGTAACTTTTTGTTATTGTATATTCTGTCAGTATTTGGAAGACTTTCATAACTAGTGAACTAACATTTTCCAAATGACAATGCATGGCATATTACTTGGATAACAGAGGTAAAAGAGCTGTTCAAAGAGCAGTGAATTTTAATGTAACAGTATGAAAAATTCATTAATATGGTTTTAGATTCCACATTGCAACTAATCTTAAAGAAACTACTATTTATTGAGTTTTGGTATAGTATCAAAAATCTCACCTTCTATACCTTTAGGAAGCCTCTTGGTCTCTTTGTCCTCTTTCTTAAGTTAAATATGTCTTTAGTGTCTTCAGATCCTGATGAAAATGTGCTATGCAAATCCAGAGGAATAAGATGGCAATTTGGTGTTTGACAAATAAATTGTGTCTGAGTTACATATTACTGAAAAATGTCTTTTTGAAATACAGGCTTCATCAGTGAAAGTCACAATTTAAGACTGCAGATGGGATTGAAATAGATTGGGCTTTCTGTTTTATGACCCAGTTTGACAGTGTTTGACAGTATATCCTTCAGCCTTTCCCTCCTTCAACCCCCGTGGAATATGAGCTCTTCCAACACTGGCACAGCAAATGGATAGATGATTTTTGAATCAATGTGAAAATACTTCTTTTGGGCTATACATATTTTTTTACATACACAGAGCCCTTCTACTCACTGGTGTAATATCAGGCCTAGGAAAGAAGAGCCTAGTTTTTGTTGAGGGAAGTAAGTCATTTGGAAGGGAATTTAACTGCCTTAGAAATAAAAATGTGCTGATATTATTCAAGCTCCAGCTTTTTTTATTCAGGTCTGCATTACAATTAAGCTATTCTTCAAAAAGAGACCTCAGCACATCTTCTGGTTGTCACCCTCCTTATATAAACTTCCTTAAGTGCCTAAAATGAACTGAACAATTCAATAGAGGCATTAGTGTTCTTTCACTTGAATACTGCAGATTCTCTGCTAAATGTAAAGATTTTTTTTTTCCTTACAGTAATCATCTAGCAGCCCATATGTTCTTAATGACTACTTCAAGTGACAGTAAATAAAGATATATTATGGAGGATGATGCTTGTTAAGGTGACACGCTTCCCAACTTACTATAATTCTATCTAGCAGTTTAGAGCAGCTCTGTTTGATCCCATTTATGACTGGAATTAGCAATTGTAATTAAAATCAGCAATTAAACATTATAGACATGAACAGGGCTCTGGAGTCAGAAAGTGCCACTTACTACATTGTGGCTTTGGTCTTGTTATTTAATTTTCCGAGTCTCCGTTTTCTTTCCTGTGAGTTGGAGATGATGATACCTGTCTCACAGGGACGTTGTAAGGATTCAGTGAGATAATCCATGTAAAATATGTAGAACAAGGCTTGGCACAGAGTTAGGGGATTTAGCCATATGTATTGTTATTATTTATGACTATTATCCTGTTTGGAAGAGCAGTACAGATTCCAAAGACCCATTGACCTAGAACGTGTGTCAATATTTTCAGTTTGGATTAAAGACAATTCATGCCTCTGAAATCACAGGTTGATGAAAGATTAATGAATGTTACAAACAGCCTTTTAAATAACAATTTAAAACTTTGTTGGATATGACAAAACAAGCTCAGCAGTGGAGTAAATATGGCTGAAATCTGCTTACTGTTGATCAACTATAGTCACTTAGACAACCCTACCATTTGATTATGAAGGGTTGTCCAGGGGTCTGGTGGCTAATTGGGGGCATAGAAGATTTCTTCTCTCCTTTTGGCAATGAGGTAGGGATCACATTTAGGTCAATTCTGGGAGCATTAGACCTGAAAGCTTTAATTCAGAGAACTAGATTGGCACCTTGTAGCTCACCAGACAGAACAGATTCTAAACAATTATGGCAAGAAACTTTCTCTAGGGGATTTTTCAATTTTAGGCAATTAGTCATTTTATAGTAGGTGAAATTATTAGCTCTCAACCTAGGATTATCTTAGAATTTAAAAACTGAAATGGTTCAAGGACTATATAATTAAGTGAAGTAACTTGTCATCAATGGAAATTTGTGCTATAGCAATTCTTATTTTAAAATTCATTTGGGGAAGAGGAATTAATATGTCCCAAACTATGAATTTGCTATGGATTTTTAAAGCTGAGTCCAAAGTTCTCAACCAGGATTTTTAAAGGAGATTCAGTCCTTATGAAATATTCTCAATAATGATTAGAGTACTATCCTCTCACCTAGATGGTAGGTGGTCAAACAATGAGGGCTGATCAACTATAGAACCACCTTTAGAATTGGCCCACACCATGAGTACTTTGAAAGACCTAACTTAAACTTCATTAAATGCTTTCATATTAAAATAAGCATCATATTCTCCAATATTTCCAAACCAGTTAAAGGCAACCAAAATAAAACCACACAAAACCTGTTCTGTTTGAAACATGATTTTTAATAAAAAAAACACTGATGAAAGAAATCATAGATGACACAACCAAATGGAAAAACATCCCACACTCATGGATTGGAAGAATCAATATTGTGAAAATGACCACCATACATACCATCCAAAACAATCTACAGATTCAATGCAATTCCTATTATTAATTAAAAAAAATCAATGTTGTTTTTCACAGAATTAGAAAAAACAATCCTAAAGTTCATATGGAGCCTAAATAACCAAAGCTACCTTAAGCAAAAGCAACAAATGTGTAGGCATCACATTAGTTGACTTCAAATTATACTACAAGATGATAGTAAACCAAACAGCATGGTACTGGTATAAAACTAAGTACATAGATCAATGAAACAGAATAGAGAACCCAGAAATAAAGCCAAATACCTACAAGCAACTGATCTTTGACAAAGCAGACAGAAACATACACTGGAGAAAGGACATCCTGTTCAATAAATGGTGCTGGGAAAATTGGGTAGTCACATACAGAGGAATGAAACAAGATCCCTATTTCTTACTATATGGAAAAATTAACTTAAGATGGATTAAAGACTAAAATGTAAGACCTGAAACCATAAAAACTCAAGAAGAAAACCTAGGAAAAACTCTTCTAGACATTGTTCTAGGCAAAGAATTCATGGCTGAGACCTCAAAAGCAAATTCAACAGAAACAAAAATAAATAAATGGGACTTAAGCTAAAAAGCTGCTTCACAGCAAAAGAAATAATCTATAGAGTAAACAGACAACCTACAGAATGGGAAATATATTCATAAACTATATATCCAACAAAGGACTAATATCCAGAACCCACAAGGAACTGAAACAAATCAACAAGAAAAAAATAAATAATCCCATTACAAAATGGGCAAAAGACATGAACAGACTCTTTTCAAAAGAAGATATACAAATGGCCAACAAACACATGAAAAAATGCTCAACACCACTAATCACCAGGGAAAGGCAAATTAAAACCATAATGAAATACTACCTTACTCCAGTCAGAATGGCCATCATTAAAAAGTCAAAAAAACAATAGATGTTGGCATGGATGTGGTGAAAAGGGAACACTTATACACCATTGGTGAGAATGTAAATTAGTACAATCTCTATGGAAAACAATATGGAGATTTCTCAAAGAACTAAAAGTAGACCTACCATTCAATTCAGCAATCCCACTATTGAGTATCTGCCCAAAGGAAAAGAAGTCATTTTATGAAAAATACAGGGGGATGGAGCAAGATGACGGACGAATAACACCGTCAGACAGAGTGTCTCTGCAGAAAAGACAGATTCTAGCAGAAATTAGAGGAAAGAAGCAAGAAGACGAGCATACAGCAGACGAGGGCCGGAAGGAGGGGTACCTGAGACCCCGGGAGACTCCACAGGAGGAGGCTACAGAGGAGGACTGGAGGCTAAGACCACCAGAGCAGCCCGGAGACCAGCGGCAAGGGTAGGTGGATTTGCTGTTTCCCCTCCCCTGCATCTGGGACTGCTGGTGGGCTCCCCAGCGGGTGGAGAGACCTGTGGACACCAGCCCAGAGACCGCCGCCGCCAGCCAGTGGTGAGCCTGTAGCAGACGTGGCACCAGGTTCCCAACTTCCTCCGGGCACCTCCGTGTGCACAGACCCGAGCCGCGCGCCAGGCGCCATATTGCCTCCTCCTCCCCTCTGCCGACCCTACCCGCGGCTGCCCAGAGAGACAATACAGCCACCAGCCAGAGGCACCTCCAGGGAACGGGACCTTCCCTTTTGGGACCCTACAGCTGACTCAGGGGAACTCAGACTGTGAGCTCCCTACCCACCAGCTCTCCCAGGTACTGCTGGCACAGTGTTCCCAGGAGAACGGTGCCGACTCAGAGGCTGAGAGACATAGACTCAGCTTGGGCTCCCTGTGGGTGAATTGGGACCGGAAATCCTCTCCCTGGTGGGGATACAGTTTGAACTCTGGGACCCAGAGGTTGGACCTGCAGACCAGATCCCCTGCACCCAGGGCTAGCATTGCCTGGGGCACAGAAGGGTTATACGTGAACAGCCTACTGAGGTGTGTGTGCCTCCAGGGGCAGATCAGTGTCCTAGAGGGTAACCCTCCTCCCAGGAGGAGGCCGTGCGCCCAACTCAGGTGGCGTTCCTATGCAGGGAACATCCCCTCCGGCGTCACAGTCCGGGGAGGCCTGGTGGCTTGTGGTCTGGCCTGCTGGCAGAGGCCCAGGAGTAGCTGCGGAGTTGGGGAGGGTGGAAAGAAGCGAGGCCCGCTCCAGACTGCGGGTCTCAGACAGCCCCACCCCCACACCCAGACTTTCTGGCTGAGCGGGACCATTCCAGCCCCGCCCTGACAGCTTTCCCTGGAAGCAGAGAACAGAACTTTGACCCCTGCTAACTGCCTGAGGGCAGGCTTACCCAACCCAGCTCCGCCCAGAACAAGAGCTGATAACAGGACACAAAATCAACAGCATAGCCTGTTCCTCCAAGCAAACGCCACCTACTGAGAGAGACAGCATCTTGCACAGCCTTTCCACGGCACCCATTGACTCAATATACAGGGAGTGGTCCAATTTCACCCACAGACACCACCTAACACCTCAGAAACTAAACAAGGTGTGTGAATACCCAAACAATAACTTAAGGAAAGAAACAACAACTGACATGGGAAGAAGTCAGCGAAGGAACTCAGGAAATATGAAGAACCAAACGGAAAACACACCCCCAAAGAGGAGCACCAGCCCCCTAGAAATGGACACCAACCAAAATCAGGCAACCAATATGACAGAAGAGGAATTTTGTATGTGGATCATAAGAACACTCACCCAGCTGCAACAACAACTCAATAACCAACACAAAGAAACCACAAAAAGCCTCCAGGATATGGGAAAAGAAATAGACACAATGAAGAAAAGCGTAACCGAACTCCTGGAAATGAGGAATCAATTCAAGGAACTACCAAATACAGTGGAAAGTCTCAAGAACAGGGTAGATCAAACAGAAGAAAGAATCTCAGAGCTTGAAGATAACACCCTCCAATTAAATAAATCAGTCACAGAAATAGAGCAGAGAAACAACAGAAAAGAGCAAAGCCTACAAGAGCTGTGGGATTATGTGAAGAAACCTAATGTGAGGGTCATAGGCTTACCAGAAGGGGAAGAAGACAACACTCAAGGGTTGGACAAGCTGTTTGAAGATATAATAGAGGAAAATTTCCCAGGCCTTGCTCAAAACCTTGATATACAAGTTCAAGAAGCTCAGAGGACCCCTGGGAGATTCAATGCAAACAGGAAGACGTCACGACATGCAGTCATCAGACTGACCAAAGTATCAACTAAAGAGGCCCTTCTAAGAGCTGTAAGACAAAAGAAGCAAGTAACATACAAGGGAAAGCCAATTCGAATAACATCAGACTTCTCTAATGAGACTTTACAAGCAAGGAGAGACTGGGGCCCCATTCTCATTCTTTTGAAACAAAACAATGCCCAGCCTAGAATATTATTCCCTGCAAAACTAAGCTTCGTATATGAAGGAGAAATAAAAACATTCTCAGACAAGCAAAGTCTCAGAGAATTCACCAAGACAAGACCAGCCCTACAAAAAGTACTTAAAACAGCGTTACGCACGGAACATCATAATAATAACCCACGGATATAAAAACAACAAAAACCCAAAGATATTAAAGGCCAGATATTACAATGGCTCAAGACAGAAATCATAGCAACAACATCCAACCCAACAGAATGATCAGTAATCTACCTTACCTATCAGTTCTCTCAATAAATGTGAATGGCTTAAACTCTCCACTCAAGAGACATAGGCTGGCTGAATGGATAAGAAAATACAGGCCAAGTATATGCTGTCTTCAGGAAACACATCTAACCTGCAAGGATGCATATAGACTAAAAATAAAAGGGTGGAGATCAATATTCCAAGCAAATAGAAGCCAAAAGAAGGCTGGTGTGGCAGTTCTAATTTCAGATGATTTAGGTTTTAAACCAACAAAAGTAATGAAAGACAAAGAGGGTCATTATATAATGGTGAAGGGCACAGTTCAACAAGAAGAGATAACAATTTTAAATATATATGCACCCAACTTAGGTGCACCCAGATTCATAAAGCAAACCTTACTGGAGCTAAGCAAATGGATTAATAGCAACTCCATAATCGCCAGAGATTTCAACACCCCACTGACGGCACGAGACAGATCCTCCAAACAGAAAATTAATAAAGAAATAATGGACTTAAACAAAACTCTAGAACAATTGGGTCTGACGGACATTTACAGAACATTCTACCCCAAATACACTGAATATACGTTCTTCTCATCAGCTCACGGGACATTCTCTAAGATTGACCATATCCTAGGACACAAAGAAAATCTCAAGAAATTAAAAAAAATAGAAATCATACCATGTACCTTCTCAGATCACAGTGGAATAAAACTAGTACCTAGGAATATACTTAACCAAGGACGTAAAAGACCTCTACAGGGAGAACTATGAAACACTGAGGAAGGAAATAGCAGAGGATGTAAACAGATGGAAATCCATACCATGCTCGTGGATCGGCAGACTCAATATCATCAAAATGTCTATACTACCCAAACTGATCTACAGAGTCAATGCAATACCTATTAAAATCCCATCAGCATTCTTCACAGATATAGAAAAAATAATTTTACGCTTCGTATGGAACCAAAGAAGACCCCGAATATCAAGAGCAATTCTAGGCAACAAAAACAAAATGGGACGCATTAATATGCCAGATATCAAACTATATTACAAAGCTGTAGTAATTAAATCAATATGGTATTGGCACAAAAATAGGAATATTGACCAGTGGAACAGATGTGAGAATCCTGATATAAAACCATCCTCATATAGCCATCTAATCTTTGACAAAGCAGACAAAAACATACGCTGGGGAAAAGAATCCCCTTTCAATAAATGGTGCTGGGAAAACTGGATAGCCACCTGTAGAAGGCTAAAACAGGACCCACACCTTTCACCTCTCACAAAAACCAACTCACGCTGGATAACAGAATTAAACCTAAGTTATGAAACTATTAGAACTCTAGAGGAAAAAGTTGGAAACACTCTCCTAGACATCGGCCTGGGCAAAGAGTTTATGAAGAAGTCCCCAAAGGCAATCACAGCAGCAACAAAAATAAATAAATGGGACATGATCAAACTACAAAGCTTCTGCACAGCCAAAGAAATAGTCATGAAAGTAAACAGACAACCTACAGAATGGGAGAAAATTTTTGCATCCTATGCATCTGATAAGGGACTGATAACTAGAATATACTTAGAACTCACGAAAATCAGGAAGAAAAAAATCAAATAACCCCATTAAAAAGTGGGCAAAGGACTTGAACAGAAACTTTTCTAAAGAAGACAGAAGAATGGCCAACAAACATATGAAAAAATGCTCAACATCTCTAATCATCAAGGAAATGCAAACCAAAATGAGATATCACTTAACCCCAGTGAGAATGGCCTTTATCAAAAAATCTCCAAACAATAAATGCTGGTGTGGATGCCGAGAGAGAGGAACACCCCTACATTGCTGGTGAGACTGCAAACCAGTTCAACCTCTGTGGAAAGCAATATGGAGATACCTTAAAGCGATACAAGTGAATCTACCATTTGATCCAGCAATCCCATTGCTGGGCATCTACCCAAATGATCCAATGACACTCTACAAAAAAGACACCTGCACTCGAATGTTTATAGCAGCACAATTCATAATTGCAAGGCTGTGGAAACAGCCCAAGTGGCCATCAATCCAAGAATGGATTAATAAAATGTGGTATATGTATACCATGGAGTACTATTCAGCTCTAAGAAACAATGGTGATATAGCACATCTTATATTTTCCTGGTTAGAGCTGGAACCCATACTACTAAGTGAAGTATCCCAAGAATGGAAAAACAAGCACCAGATATATTCTCCAGCAAACTGGTATTAACTGAGTAGCACCTAAGTGGACACATAGGTACTACAGTAATAGGGTATTGGGCAGGTAGGAGGGGGGCGGGGGGGCGGGCATATACATACATAATGAGTGAGATGTGCACCATCTGGGGGATGGTCATGATGGAGACTCAGACTTGTGGGGGGAGGGGGGGAAATGGGCATTTATTGAAACCTTAAAATCTGTACCCCCATAATATGCCGAAATAAAAAAAAAAAGAAAAAGAAAAATACACCTGCACCAGAATGTAAATCAGAGCACAATTCACAATTGCTAAGATATGGAATCAACTTAAGTGACTGTCAGCTAATGAGTAGATAAAGAAAATGTGGTGCGTATACACCACTGAGTACTAACAGAATGAAATATTGTCTTTTGCAGTAACTTGGATGGAGCTGGAGGCCATTATCCTAAGTGAAGTAACTCAGGAATGGAAAAACAAATACCACATGTTCTCACTTATAAGTGGGAGGTAAGTTACAGATACTCAGGGGCACATAGAGTGCACATTGGAGACTCAGAAATGGGGAGAGTGGGAAGGAGATGAGGGAAGAAAAATTATCTTTGGGTACAATATGCCCTATTTGAGTAATAGTTATTAAAAAGTAGTAGTACTCAAAGTCAAAACATCACCACTATACAATTCATCCAAACAACCAAAAACCACTTGTACTCCTAAATCTATTGAAATTTTAAAAACCCACAAAAATTAATAATATTGCACTTGGCTTTTATAATTCCATGGATTTGGTCAAATCTTTTAAGTTGATTGATATGTCTTGGGTCAACTGCAACAGAGAATATAGTTTTATAGACCAAAATCTTTAGAGTGAACTAGGCATTCAAAAGTTAAGTCATTGGGTTTGCCAGAACCTCATCCCCTCACCAGTCAGGCTGAATATTTGTCACCCCAGAAGCAGATATACCTGTATATGATGTGAAAGTCTATCAGGAGATGTCTCAGTTAGAACCAGAGAGCTGTTTTATTAGCAGGACCCCTGGTTTGAGCCAGAAGCCTGGGATGAAGTCCTGGTTCCCTCACTTATTGTAGGGGTGGTCTTGGACGAGCCTCTCGGCTTGTCTAAATTCTCAATTTCCTCATCTACCAAAAGGCAATGACAAAACCATCTTTACGTCACAGGGCTGTTCTGAGGATTTAATGAGATGGTACACATAATAGTTGCTGAGGAACTGTAAAATCTGTAAGTTGTCACAGAACCATTAATAGTTCCCTCATAGTCACAGCATGAAGGCTGAGATCCTGAGCAAGAGCTGGGTTAGGCTATGTGAACACCAGCTACAGCCATTGGCAAAGCCAGTGAAGAGAGATCTAGTTAAAGAACCCCCAAACAAGCTTCAGATAGGGTACTTAGTGTAGTTTTCTATTCAGCTACTACTAGAGAACTTGCAATTAAAATGCAACAAAAAGTCCTTACACGCAATTTCACCACCTTTAGTTTCACCTAGGGAAGTTTTGACTCAAAACCTAGTTTTAATATTTGCACACCAAAAATTTAATATATATATTTGCATATTGAGTAGTTTCCTTAACCAGAAAGCCAGAAAACACTATAATTATTGCTCCCTGCTCCATAGATGACATGAATAATTCCTGGAAAAGTGTGGAGAGAGGTGATCTATTTCCAGGACACTCTCTCCATATGGACATAGAAGGGCCCAGAAAAGCCTGCCTGAGCTACACATATGCAGTACTTTGTGAGAAGCCCAGGTTGCTGGTTACTCAAGTATTGTGCTGAAAATTTTAAAAGGAAGCAACAGGGAACAGTAAATACAAAGATATTACATTTAAAGATAGTGTTAAAACCTTAAAAATAGATATAGCCTGCACGGCATGAGTGGATGGGAGAATCTGTCCCAGTAGGCAAAATGGCAACACTTTTCTGAAAAGGTGCCACCCTGCCAGGTCTGGTTCTAATGCCCATGAATCTGATTTGTTTTGGAAGAGAAACCATTTAGATCTTTTATTGATATTGAGCATGTATGTGTGTGTGTGTATGTGTGATATACACATTTTTTAGAGCAGTTTTAGGCACACAGCAAAATTGAGCAGAAAGTACAGAGTTTCCAGAGAGTTTCTATATACCTCCTGCCTCACATAACTACAACTTCCCTGACTATCAACATCTCACACCAGAGTGATATGTTTGTTACATAATGATCATGTTTTAATAATAGATGCGTAATGCCATGTTTTACTGTTTCCTCTCAATTCTCTATTTTCTATAAGACTTTTATTTTTGCCACCTTCAGTCTTGCAAACCATAATATAACTTATAGACCTAATGTGAGCAGATTGGTAACAGTCTACAGTACAAGTTGAGGCTGTGACCTTGCAAAAACCATCTGTCTAAATGGTGGGGGTTAGTATACTTTTCCTTTCGGCTAAAGTTTAACCAGTTGTTTCAGTAAAACAGTCAAGAAATTTGACATTAAAGACACTTAAGAATCCCCAACTGTTCATCATATGAAGTTCAGATGTTCTTGTGTCTTGGTTGAGGACTGTGCTCAGATTATAATTAGAGCAGTTTGTGTCTAGAAACAGATCTTGATCCTGACAAATAAATATAAATAGTATTAATCCTAGAAGTTATTCATGAGATGTGATTAACACAAAGCTCCTCTAAAATGAACATTACATGCATCACATGAAACATGACAAAGGATAAAATGCTCCACTGAAATGTTTTGACATAAGTAATTCGTTGAAATCAATTTTCCTGCACCTCCACCCACCAGCAACATTCTATGATTCAAACACAATTTCCTGTATGCTACCAGAAGCATCGTGCTTTTTTTTTTCTTCCTGCCACCACTTCTAAAGTTCCCCATTTGGGCCTTTCAATCTCCTGCCTATGTTTTTCCTGGGCCCCCACGTACGGTGTGGTGCAGGCTGTGCCTTGTGGAAGGGAACCTGGCCATAGGGAAGAGCCAGGGCTGAAATCTAGACACGCGCCATGGCATGGGGGTGTGCGTGCTCAGAGGAGGGTGCCTTTTTCACACTTGCATGAAGGTGCTGTATGGGCTAGAAGAGGCTCTGCTCTATCTTCTTTTCCTATACCCTCTATTTTCCATTCTTTGGACTTTAAGCTGCCTCATCACCACCCATCCACAGACCCCCTTTCCAGAACCCTCCTCCCCCTCTGCCCCTCTTCAGCCGCCCCATGGGCCATTCTGAAGGTCTCTCTCACTGTGGTGTCTCCAAAGAATCTCTTCTGAGTCGAATGCCTTTTTGTAGGATATATTCAAGTGTGCGTTTTTATGGCATCATTTAAACCTCATGAGATAAGACAGACTTCCTTGGTTTGGTGCACTGATTTTCACGAGTGTAAAAAAAAGATGAAATCTAGGTTGAGTTGAAATGTAAAATTATTAAGAGCAAAACAGGAAACAAGTATTTGCTCAGCCAGCCATTTCCGATTGAGTGTTCTCTGTGCAATATGGTCTCTGAAGAGCTCACTGTTCAGCGTTAGACAGATTGAAATGATCCGCGGGGGGTGGGAGGAAATAACACTAAGCCCCAGGGCTGTGTAGAAGCAACTGAGCTGCGGAGAGGCCGGCTGTGCAGGCGTACCCGTCCGTGTTGAAGGGAAGCCTTTGAACGCTATCTTTTTAACAGGATGAATGCGAAATGCTACCGGGAGGGAAAAAAAGGCAGCACAAAACTGCCACTTGAGCATTGCTTCCTGTCCATGTGGCTCTAGCTCTTTGCTGACAGTTATTCTTAGGCCCTCTTTGCTTCAAAGGTTTCCTCTTTTCTATTTTTGGTAGCAGAATATGGATTTAGATCCGCATAACCCCTCTCAACAACTAATCTGTGCACCGAAGAGAGTAGGGCTGCTGTTTTCTGTAGCTATCAGTTCTCTTTCTTTTCAGCACCTCTAAATGATTTTTAATATTAAGGACACAGATTTATGGGAAGGAGTCATTGAGTTTTCAAACTGATTTGTAGTCTCTTAATTTGCACATTCCTTTCTCCAGCAGGGGCATCTCAGGGATCAACTCAAGTCATAGGGCCTGACTTCTGTGATGAGTGAGAGAATCCGGGTTGGTAAAACAGATGGCCATCGAATGACCAAAAGTGAGCAAGGACGATTTGTATTGGAGCAACATGTAATTGATCAAGCACAATTCTATTCTGGAAAGAAATAATAATAGATGCCTATGTAATCTAAGGTTAGCCTGGTCTATACAAACTGCAACGAAAAGCTACACGCCATCCCAGACTGGAACACTGAGGACCCCTGCCCTAGCAAAGGAAAACACATTGCCCAAAGTGTTTGTGAAGTGATTGTGAAGGGTGTTTCATTTCATGCACTCTAATTCTATTTCTTGAATCACTTCTGTTTTTTTTTTTTTTTTTCTGATTTAACGACCACCTGACTTTACCTGCCCCCTAGTAACGATAACCTTGTATGGGTTGTTTTCCATCCAGATACCTTACCTTTTTTTTTTTTTTTAAAGAAATATTAAACCCCAAGTCCTCCCATAAAAATACAGGGCCATCTTCTTGGCTGAGTGCAGAACTGGGGATCAGGAATGCTGCCTGCTCAGCCCAGCTGCCTCTGCCACGTGGTCCTAATCAGGGTCTCTCCTTGTGGCTTTAAAAGGGCGACAATCTTATTCTTGAGAAGGATTATCGTGGGAATGTGTAAACTGAAGTATCAAGGTTTCATCCCATCTTTCCAAGACCACTCAGCTAATGTCTGCCTGCTTTTGCATCTGGTTTGACCTTCACAACTCTCTAGAAACCATGAACCCACACTCCATGAATATTCCACATGTGCTATTTTATTTTATTTTGCAAAGAACAAAAAGTTAACAGAAGCATATTGAGAGTGGAACTTTGAGAATTAATTCTAGGCACTTTGCAAATGGATGATTGGCAAGAAGAAATTCAAACTAGTTCATACATTGGGTTTCCAGCACTGAGGAGATATCTTTAAATATATTTTACATAATGGTTTAAGCAGCAGGCCGCATTATCTGTTCAGTATTGACAGTGAGCTAAAAAGCTACATAATAGAGTTAAAAAGAAAGCCCCCCTTAAGACTTCTCCAGAGCTTTTTGACCCTGCTGAATTTTTTAGAGCTTGTTTTAAATGTGCCCCAATGTCAGACTTGTTCAGAAAGGGAGCATTGTGTCTCCCAAGAGAATGGTAATTTGCTCTTTTTTTAAAAAAAGTGGAGCAAAATGCTAACTTTTAATGGACTATCTAGCCTTTTCTGAAGGAAAAAAGTCCTCCCTCAGAATTCCTATGCAAATATTCAAACTCCCGGGTTGGGAAAAGGTTAAAAGGAACTGAAAACGTCTATAGTGGCTCTTTCTGAGATGCGCTCCAACACTTGGCAGGATGAGGTGTTCATAGCAGGTGCTGGATTTGCTATAAATGGACAATTTATAAACAGAGCTGACAACTGGGAAAACAGAGCAGTGGGGAATGCTGGCATTCCAGGGGCCAGTGGTTGATTTCCTATCAGATGGTCCTCAGCATGGAATTATTGATAGCTGCTGCTCTGAAAGAAAGCCAGTTGGCTGGCACATAAAAGGGCTGTACCTCAATTCATGCATGATCTGCTGCTAGATATTTTAAATAGGTCAGTGCAAATTAGCTTCTTCAGGTTGGTACTTCCTTAATTAGCAATTTAATTGCAAAGTCTTTTCCTCCCTCCTCAACCTTGACTGAATTTAACTCCCTTCCCTCTATATAATGCCAGAGGAATGGGACCTGGGAGAAGTCTGACTTAATAAACAAAAGCAGACCCTGGGGAATGGGGGAGGAGTCAGGGCAGCTTTAGTGCCTAAAGCCAGCACAGAACCTGGCTAAGGCAAGTCACGTGTGCCACCGGGGGCAGCATTTTTGGCTGTGTGTCCTAAGGGAGAAAGGAGCAGGGCCTTTGTGCACAGAGCCCTGGGGGAGAAACAGAAATGTGTGGCAAAGGTATCTCATTTCTCTTTTGCTGCCAGTACACTAAGACATTCCTAAGACCACCCCCCAACCCACAGCAAGGTTCTGCTTTCACAGTATTCCCATGGGTGGGTGCATTCTAATGATCACATCCATAGTTGCCATCAGTTTTGTTTATTTTCGGACAAGATTTTGCCCTGCAGAGAAGTTTGATGGTGGTTCCTGCATAGATGGCATTGGAAGGCATTCCTGTGTCTATGTCTGCAGCCCTGCGCCAGTGCCAAGTTCTGCCCAGAGCCAGTGGAGTGGCCGTACCTGTTTGTTCTAGCGGCATGAGTGGTTTTTCCAGGAGACATTTGTTTGGCTGGGACTCTACTTTTCTCCTGACCACACCCTATTGTTTTTCTCTTCAGAGGAACAGACTAAGGGCCTGATTCTGTAAGTACCTTTGACTTCCCTACAAGGGATAAAAATTGCCCTGGTCTGAAGATTAGGTTTTTGAATGAGATGCAACTCCCAGCACAAATGTTGACCTAGGCATGAGGACTGTTGGAATCTAAAGAATAGGGCTTTGAGGGAGTCCTGAGCTGGGACTGTTTGGTGCCACATAATGGCAGAACACACCCAGATTAGAGAGGGATCTAAGGTGTTGAGGTGATGGGTACTTTTTGGTGGGAATTCATGTCTGTGAGTGCAAACTCCTAGGAGTCTTTCTTGCCTCTGGGAATCTCAGGTTCACCAACTGTGGTGAACTCTTTGGTAAACAAGTGACAAATCTTACTGAGCATCTATTATTTCAAAGCACCATACTAGCTAGGTATAGGAGATACAAGGAAGTATAAAGCACAGAACTGCCAGCCAGAAGTTTATGATGTGGTTAGGGAAATATATATGTTCTCGTGAAAAGATGGGAAGTCAGGAACGACAGGGCACATAAAAGCCATAGACGAGGGAATGCTCTAGAAGTCCCCAGGAAGGCATGGGGGCAGATGGGTCAGGAATAACTTGAAGAGAAAGACAGGACTGGAGCTGGGCCTTGAAGGGTGGGGGAATTTCAGTAATTGGAAATGGGAAAGAGAGAGACTGTTCTAGGAGAGAGGGTGCTGTGTCGAGAGTCCTGGTGAGCAGCTGACCCCTGGCTTGGAAGGAGAGAAAAGAAGAGTGTCCTGGGAAGTAGAGTTGAAGGATCACACAGATTCCAAGGTCCTGCAGAATTTGGAGTTCATCTTGCTGGACATTCATGATCAGGGAAGAGGGGTGAACAGTATGTCAGGAACTCAAAGGCAGATGGGAGTGGCAGTTGTTGCAAGAGGAGCTTACAGGGTTCGATCTCAAAATGGCCAAGGCCAAGGTCCGTAGAGATTTTTACTTAGACTGTGTGGCGTGTTCTGCACCCCTCTGCACATGTGGAGCGCTCCTTCCTCACTCACCGCCCCTGCTCGCCATCTGCCTGAGCGAGGCCTAAGCTTCCACCTGTAGAGTTTCCCCACAAACACAGAGCCAAAGCCAAACAAAGGCAGATTGTTTCAAGTTGACTGCTTGACTCTTAGTCACTCACTCTTGGAGTCCCATTGGTGCTGCCTTGATTTATTTGAGGACTTACTGGACACTTGGACTATTGCTTATTTCCACGCTTAACTCAGAGGTCAGCTTTGAGCTTTGGGAGCGTCTGCTCAACCACACAGACTGCCAAGACAGAGCCACAGGCCTGGGGCTGGGTGGGGTCTGCCCTGGTCAGCAAGGGCTCCTGCTGAGAGCCCTGACACTTTTTCCATTCTCTACCCCCTCAGCATATGGCCTGCAGACGGCCAGCTTGGGTAGCATCTGGGAGCTAGTTACAGATACAGGATCTGAGCCTCCACACACACCTGCTGCGTCAGGATCTGCTGTTTTGTGAGACCCTAAGGGATTCACACTCATGTTAGAGTTTGAAAGACAGTTTCAACCTGGCTGGATGAAAGAATCACCTTTGGGGCTTTAAAAACATTCCCTGATATATTACCCAGCCCCGGCTAATTAAGCCAGAATCTCTGAGTGTGGAGCCTTGGCACTACTGTTTTTTAAAAGTTTCCAGATGATTCCATATGCAGCCTAAGTTGAAAACCACTGACCTGTGGTGTGGGTTACAGCACTGAATTCCACTCACATTGTAAAGCAAAACACCACTAACCATTTAGCCACAGAGCCAGATGGAGCTACAATAATGCTAATTAAGCATTTGTGCAGAAGCCGGCCAGGAAGCTCCTGACCAAGAGCAGATAGAACCACTGGGTCCACCCAGGCATGTCAAGATGGCAGTTTGTTAGACTTCCTGGTCTTGGGCATTTTATTCTGGCTTTGGAGGGAACCTCCACATAGAACCTGGAAGACAGCTGTCCTTGCCTGTAATCTTCCTTACATCTAAGGAGACAGTACCCAAGCCTGGCTGGCCCCTGGGAAGCTCTGTTCTGTATATATTGACAGTAGAAAAGAACTGAGGAATTGAGTATTGCTTTTCACATAAATGCTTCCTTTCAGGAAACACAAAGGAGTTAAAAACAGTTTTCCACTAATCCTCATGCCAGGGTATATGTTGAATTTCAATAACTACCATGATTATTTTCATACATTTCCTTTCCCACTGGGGCCTTTCAGTTACTTAATGCCAGCGTGCTGAGAACCTTCCTTGATGGCTCTCAGTGTATCCCAAGTCAGGTCCTGATTTCTCTCAGTACCTCCAGCTCTGCTATAATTTCAAGGACCTTCCACCTGACTTGGAGGGTGTTAGTGAGTCTGTTTCTTCTTCCTGCGTTAGGCCTGGGGTGGTTGTGGGCCTGGGCACAGCTCTATGAGCTGTGGTCTTTCTCATTATTATTTCTTGTCCTCTTAGAACTGGGTTTAAAGTGCAGTTTGCTTAGCTGGAGTCTACACATGTTCCTTAACCCTTCCTAGAGACCTTTTGCTAAGCTGGGATCCAGCTTTGGCCCAGGACCTCCTAGAATTCTGTTTGGGGTCCCCAGGTACTGTGTGCACTCTACAACTCAGACCACAAGACATACGGGTCTGCATTGAGCTTGAAGTCCCCTCCCTTTGCACATTACAGTTTAGACTTCTGGCTTCTCCCATTAGGGGCTCCCATCTTATGTGGCCATCTTGGTTCCTTGCTCTCTTGGTTTTCTCTCCTTTTCCTTTGGCTTGGCATTAAGGTATCAGTGTATCTCACTGCTTCCATCCCTACCCAAGATATCACAGTAGTAGCACATCCTCAAGTGTAACTATGGGGAAGATGCCATCATGACCATCATGTTCAATAACAATAGTACTATTATTTTTTGCTGATGAAGGAACAGATTTGGAGATGAACCAGACAGTGGCCCCAAGAAGGCCCCAATTTTCTCACTTTTGGATTAGAACCTAAGGCTTCTTCAGTTCTACATTGTAACATTGCAAGATGACCACAAAACAATCTGAAAAACCAAACTGAAATCCAGAAATGATGTTCAACTGAAGTGACATTTGCGTCTGGCATTGTGATTGTATATGTATGTATATGCACACATCCTGAAAATGTAACAGGGGTGTTAGTGAAGTGATCACAAAGACCAGAAATAAATAGCATTGCTTTCACTGAAGGTAAATGACTAACTACTAATTGTCCTATGAGGTTCTAGGGCTACCAGTCATGGTGGCTCCTTCAGGGATAACAGAACACTTACTACTCTCTGGAAGCAGATTCAGGAGGAAGATCAGAGGATTTTAGATGTTGTTGCTGTCTGTAAAAAAATTTATAATTTGCACCTTGCTATGCCCAACTTGCTCCTAGGCACCCTCACTCTGGTGATTGAAGTCAGTATGCCTTCTGTCCAGACAAGTAGCTTCTTGGGCTATTAATTATGTAATTAAAAGTCTAAACCTTCTCATTTTAAGTGATAATAAAATGTTTAAAGGTATGTTGCTTGTAAACCTATTTGTTTTTTTTGTCTCTCCATTTATTGCCATTCATTGCCTTTTATCATGAGCTGGCTGGCTGGCCAAGCCAAGCTAATTATTGCCCTTTTCTTTTTGGAATACTAGGTGACACCAAGACTATTAATGAGTCTATAAATTGGGGCTCCAGGAGATTCTGGCTGCTTTTCCTCTTGCCCCTTCTCTTGTTAGGCATGTTCTGCTTTGACCAACTTTGAGAGGATGAGACAGTGAAGTTGGCTGTTGGTATAGCTGAGAGCACTGCTTGATAAAGAAACTAGCCATGAGTGGGCAGGGGCCCCAGGGTCCAGGAGAGTGAGAGGGTCGGGGAGACCATCATGATGGGAAAAGGGAAAGAGCAGAAATCCAAACAGAATTGTCATCCTGTGTTCATTAGAAAAATGTCTACTATCTGGTCAAGACCCATGGCTTACCCTAGCATCGAATCAGTGTTGACTCTTACATGAGCACACTCACCTGAGTCAGAATGAAACCCAGCAGTTACCTGATGTCTGTGGATAGAGTAAATGCTAACGGGTTAGAGCAGATGGTTATGTATCTCTTCTTCCTATGTTACTGTTGAATTTGATCCACTCCTAAGGTGAAATAAAATATAGCAAAACTTTTTATCCTGGACTCTTACTGTTTTTAAACTTCATAAGATAAAGACTTACAGTCGTTTTGGAAGAATAACATATTGCCTATCACATAATGGCACTTAATAAACTATAGAACAAAAGAATTAATGCTTTCTTGATAAATTCTATGTGCCCTAAAAGTTACATAGGATATTTATTTATTTTGTTTTTAAATTTATTTTTAAAATAAAGTATATTTTTTCCATTGTAAAAGTAATACAATAAATAGAAAAGAGCAAAAAGAAAAAAATAATCATCCCTGGTTCCAAAGACCACTTCTGTTAATATATTGTGTATTTTTTGGCACACTTTTCTATCCAGAGTTTTAAGAGTTGTTGGTTTTTTTTTTTTCTCCCCCGGGGAGATGAGGTAAAATGTAAGATACAATACGCACAGTTATTTAAAAATTGTTATTCAATTAAAATCAATTTGGTTTGAAGGTTTCTGCCATCCTTTGGAGTCACTGGGGTTTCTTGGGCACATTATAAATATCTGCTCTAAGAACTTAGGACATCAGAGCAGGAACATTGCTGATGAAGAGGCTGAGGTATAGAAGGATGCAATAATTTCCTCCGAGTCACCCAGTTAGCTGGGTTTAGAACCACATCTAGGACTCGCAGCCCAGGTGTTTCTTCTGTGTCTTTCAAATAAGTATCCTCATAGCATAGTCATAGTGGAGGAGGTATGCAGAGAAAATTAGGGATGGCCTGGAATTTCTGCAAAATATCTTGATGTGAAATGAGCCAATCCCTTAGAAAGAGAAAAATAAATAGCCTAATGGATGTTTAGCCTAATGGACACTGTTTGTGTCCCCCTCCAAAATCATACGCTGAAATACCCTAACCCCTAAGGTGCTGGTATTAGAAAGTTGAACCTTTGGATTGTAGATGCACAGGTCATGAGGGCTCTGCCCTCTTGAATGGGACTAGTGCCCTTATAAAAGAGGTCCAGAAAGACTCCTCACCACTTCTACCACATGAGGACACAGTGAGAAGGCACCATCTATGAATCAGAAAGCGGGCTCTCACCATACACTGAATCTGCCTGCACCTTGATCTTGGACTTTCCAGCCTCCAGAACTGTGAGAAATAAACATCTGTTGTTTATAAGCCATCCAGTCTATGTTATTTTGTTACAGCAGCCCAAACGGACTAAGACACTAAGTGACCTCAAGTAACAACACAATGTGTGTTTGAGAGTTACAGTCTGGTTCTAAATCCTGGGTCCACCAATTACTGGCCCTGTGGCCTTGGGCAGATTCCTTTAATAATTTCTTTATTCATCAAATATTTATTGAGCACCAACTACATGCCAGGTACTCTCTGTACTGGGAAAATAGCAGTGAACAAAGCAAAGTCCATTCCCACAGGAAACGTGTGTGCTAAAAGGGTGAGATAGGCAATACAAGTAAATACATGTTGTGTCAAGTGGAAACATGTGGCAGGGAGAAAAATAAAGCAAGATGAGGGGGAAAGAGTGTGTTGGGGTGGGGTTGCCATTTTACAGCAGGAAAACCCCACAGATAAGGTGACATTTGAGTGGAGACCCAGAGAAAGTTCTTAATCTTTCCTAGCCTCTGTTTCCTCATCTCCAAACAAGATAATGATAGCACTTCCCTGACAAGTAGCACTGAGAATTCAATGAGACAATGTACTAAAGCAAAATTCTCCAGTGGTGCATTATCATTTGTTTCTTCTTCTGTCAAATGTAAGAATTAAATAGATTTGTAAGAACCTTTGCAGCAACAACACTCCTGTGATCTGGAGTCTTTGACTTATATAATGACACATGCTCTTAATGGAATCCTGGACCTAATTCTCAATCCCTGTTTATACTTAGTCCTATCTGCCAAAGCTGCCAACCCATCTGCCATCAGGTGGAGATTTTAATGCACACTGGGAACAACTAAGCCATAGTTGTTGGAAGGATGAGAACTTAAGGTTTAATTCCCTATGCAGCACAACTTTTCATTGCAACCTTTAAACCAAGATTCTATCTAGAGGGGGGAAGAAAACAAGATACTTTTTGCTCAGATTCATAAGGATGTTTCTGTGGATCCAAGACACTCCCTTGCTTGAAGGGATAATATTAAAACTCATTAAATGTTGAGTAGACAAAATGCACAATGAAGCTATTATGAGGAAACTCAAGAAACAGCTAAGGGCTCCGCCCAGATGACATTTCTAAAGTTAATGGATCTTAAAAAACAGAGCACCCACATTTCCACCATCCTGCAAGGTTCTGGTGTCTTTGTATTTTTCTCCAGAAATGACTTGTATTTGAAAATTGAATAAAGTGCTTAAATCTGCATGCAAATATTCATGTACCAGGAAATGTGTTTTCAAAAGAGTGGTAATGGGAAATTGATGTCTACAGTAAGCATTTGGAGAATTCCTCTCATGACTTCTGATCGTGTTTCTTTCTTTCGACTAAGATCTGTCTACTGTAACCCCTGTGTTTTGGAATCTCCCTCAGCAACATGGGTCTTGACTTCACTCACCAGGCAACGACAGCCGGGAGTGGTTTGACTTCCCCATTGACATACTGATACATCTGTTTTGTTTTGTGTTTTAGATGGTTTGATTCAAAACGAGAAGCAGCGCTCTCTGACGCCGTGTCAGACAGGCCGGACGCTCGCTCGCGCCAGGCCCTGACACTCTGAAGAGGACGCCAGCTTGAAGAACGTTCTCGAGAGCCAAGGTGTGTCTGGCTGCTTTGGCGGAACTCCTTTTATTTTCTAGCTGATTCCATATCTACAAATGGATTTGTATTTATGGAAGAAGGTGACCTCCCCATTTTAAAGACATTTCCCATTTTAAAGGTACATGTTGGCCAGTGTCCCTTTTTCGCTCCTGGAAAAGGCGCGTTCATGGCGGTCTGAAGAATTCGTTGGAGCGAAGGGGCGGAGCCCAGTGGGCAGTGTGCGCAGGCGCGCCGGGGCTCTCTTACCGCCCGCCTCGGATTGCTTCGAGCTGCTGGTTTTCCTTATCGTCTTTTCTTGGGCGTCTTTACCACGAGCCTCTCTAGAACACCACGGGGTCTTTAGTAGCTAAAAATGATTTGAGTCTAAAGGTTATTTAGGCTGTCTATGTAAAAATTCCTACCAGGAGACCATAAGACCCTTCCCTTCCTACTCAGTGCACACCTTGGCGTGACATTCTAGCCCTGGTCATGGACTTCGCAAACACATCCTGGATGTATGGATCACGATAATGCCAGGCTGCTTTTCCAGCTTCACCACCTTAGCCATTAATTACATAAAAAGGCATGTGGCTAAGGACTGAGGTCACCAGTAATGTGATTGTGAGGCCCACTGTGCCTGGAAAATTTTCATGAATTAACATATGACTTGTTAGTAACTATTGGTTGAGAAATTATATAATATAAAAAAAAAATGTTATTGTGAACTCAGTTACATGGTCTCTGTTTAAATGCAATTAAATGTAACTGTTTATTAATTTTTAGTTATATAATTAATATGTGTTTACACTTTCATTGAATAAACTACTTATAACCCATAATGCTGTAGCTCCCTTCTCATCTCTTGACCTGAGCCCCAATTCCAGGCCTTCCTTATAGTGTTAGTGCCATAGTATGCATCCATCCATACCTTTTCTCTGCTCTCATATGCATATAAATGCACCTATAAAAATATTTGGGACTACCTCTTATGTGTAGTCTGTTTTTAACATAAACTACATCATACATTATATATTATACTGTAACTCAACACTATGTTTTGGAGGTCATTTCATGTTAGTCCATGCAGAGCCTCACTTTCTCATTTTAACCCCTGTGTAATACACCATACTTTATCTAGCCATTCTCTTACTGCATTTACTTCCATAAATGAAAGGTGACTTTAAATACTACCCACTGGCCCAGGGAAGCTTTAAGGAACTGCATGAACACTCTGGATTCTGATGGAAAAAATACCTCTCCTGATAAACTGAAACTCTACAAGTAAGCCATGCATGGGTGTCAAATTCAAATTGACCCTACCTACATGTTGAGGAATCCCAGGCTGAGCAATTAGCATAGAAACTGACTGCGGACTGATGAAAACCCTGGGGCTTCCTTTACAAGCAAACTCAAAATCACTCTCTAAATACATCCTACAACTTACAATATACAAAATACACACTCATCTCATATGCCATAGAACAAAATGATAGAACAAGTTAGGAAAATTTATACTCCAGTAACTTAATGAAGCAATATGGAATTTAGGGTGCTATAAAATAGTATGTTTAAATAAGATAAATAAAACAAGGGGAAATCATAATGAGAAAGAATAGGCTCATTTGAAAAATAGCACATAAAATTTTAGAAAGGAAAACTACAGCTATTGAAAATAATTGTGCCTTTAAAATAAACACACATAATGAAAGGTAAGGGTTTATCATTTTAAGATCTAATTATTAGTGATTAAATAGTGAAAGTAAAGCAATGGTGCGTATTAGACCATAACAATATGCTATAAATGCATCGACATGTCATAATTTCCCATTCATCTAATTTTAAGAACAACCTCTCTTTACCCACAATAACCTAAGCTACATAAATAATAACCTCAAGGCATGCAAAATATAAATCAAATCCAAGATCTTCAGAAGTCTCTGGACTGAAGTCTTCAAGCTTTTCAGTCTTCTTTGACTTCTGTCTTAGGACATAAATTTGTGGGAATTAAACTACCATATCATGTAAGTATAAAATAGTTCTGAAGGTGAAAGGGAAGTGCCTATAAAAGCTGAGCTCTAAACCTGAGGAACATCTTGCATCCCATCAGAGCGATAAAGAAAATCTTGTTTTGCTTCTGGCATTTGGCATCACTAGCCTAAGGAGCTGGAGGCTGCTTCTCTTCAGCAATAAAGTTGTCCAATATGTTTAGACTGCAAAGAACTTCTAATTGATGGGGGTGCTAATGAAGCAGTTGTTTATATGCCACACTGTGGGGACACCTGGGCACAGGAGGAAGCCCAAAGAATTTGTGCTTTGTAAGTAGGTGAGGTGTCCCTTTTTTGTTGCCTTTGCTGCTGTTAGGAACTGCACCCTCTTCCTTCCTGATGCACTGCTGAGAGTTTGGATGTTTTGTGCACAATTGTCAAGTGTTTTCTTGTTCTTTTCAAGTGAGACTATCCCAAGAATACTCATATTTTTGTTTCTACAACATTTATAATGCTAAAGTCTGAACTGAACAATAAATTGTAATTTGTTAAGTATGAGAGAATATTTATTAAGATATCAATTCTTGTCTGAACTTCCCAATCTATCTTCTTCGCTTAGAAATTTTTTTTTGTTAATATTCTTCATCAATGAGAATAACAACAAATGCTAAGTGATTTATTAAAATAAAACAATAAAGGTCTAAATTCATGACCATAGGAAAGATAGCTTTCCTAGAGATCATGGGGAAAGAGTTTCCAACTTGATTTATTGGAAGGCTTTAGAATGAATCAACTTAAAACCATTTGAAAACCAGCTAAAGGCAAAAGAAGGAAGATATGAAATTTAGAATTGAGTAATCCTGAATAAAGAAAAAATATCCTCTTAAGTTCATAGAAGAACTGAAAGTAAGGCATGGCACCACCTCATCTGGGAATATTAGAAATCATGTTTAAATCGTGACCTGTTTCTAGACTATAAGCTTGAGCAGGATCCTGGAACTGAATTTGGAGCTTGCCAGTGAAGGCTGGGGACGGAGGAGTGGCTGCCTGGTTGGAAACACTTAATTATAAATAATTTCTTCTGAGCCTCTTTTGTTTTGGTGGAAAGTGAAACGTGCCCTGGTGATATGTACACGATGCCAAAACATCTGAATAACAATCAAAAGGCAGCCCCAGTCTGCACACACGTGACTTACAACCATCCCACGGGCAGGAGCGGTGTCTGCAATGGCAGCCTCTTTGCAGTCAGGGTCAGGGATGGCAGTCAGGGAGCCGAGGGCTGCTCTCCCTCCCATGGATGTTCCCTGGGACTTCCCTCTGTCCTCCAGTTTGCTGCTGTTGGCTTCGTTTCTGCTAAGAACTGCACCCTCTTTATGCTTTTCTCTTTTGTGCTCATTTCTCAACCTCCTCCAGTCTCATTTCCTCCTTTGTAAAAGCCCGATGCTTGGTCCGTGGTAAGAACTTGGGGAATGTTCGTTTCTTTCTTAATGTACCATAGTTCTCGTCCAGATAGTGGTGGAAATAATACCACAGGGGAGGAAAAGAGGACAAGAAGCTGATCTGCCCGTCGTTTTTCTCCCTTTCACTGCCCATGGGGTCCTCCAGGGAGGAGTCTCTCCTCTCCACCTTAGGGTCTCCCTCTTCCTTCTTCCTCTGCAGGAGCTGCAATGTTCATAGGAGAACATACCATTGGTGTGGAATGTTCCTGTGAGATGCAGACCTCTATGTGGTAAAGACTGGCCTCCCCGTCTCCTGCCTCCCTTGTCTTTTGCTATAGAATATTACAACTCTGGGAGGACTCTGGAGGGGGCTTAACTTTCTTTTCTCAGTTTCCTAGCAACACGAACTTTTAGAAAACCTCAGAAAGGATTTTGAACTTGCTTTAGGAAAATGAAAGGTTAAGAGAACTGGGGAGTGGGCCGGGGTAGGCGGCAAAGCTTGAGGGGTGTCAAAGGTGGTGGTGGCAGAAAGTTGAAGCAGGCGGACTCACCCTGAGGTGCTCAGAGAAGTGTCTGGAAGATGATTCCCACTAAGGAGGCCCTGAGCAGGAGGTGCCTTTTCTGACCCTGATTGTTTGAGTTTTCCAAGCTTGCCCTCTGAATCCTTACTCCTGCTGCTGGGTAGCTGGGGTGAAAGGTAAGAAAGGAAGTCACCGATGCCACCACAGTATTCTGAATTCATTTTCTCCCTGTGTCATTTTCATGCTGTTGCATGGCACTCCCAGCACGGTATAGGATGCTCCAGGCTCCTTGTTGGCTACCTACCACTTTGGGCTTGTTTCTTTGGAAGAATGTTTTCTGAGAGCTCAAAACAACCAGTATGAAAACAGACATTGGGAATACCACCTGGTCAGAAGTTAAGTCCTACTGATAATACAGTCCATTACTCAGATTTTTCTAAACGGCCAAATGATCTGATGTTAACAAATACTACCTATTGGGATAAAAGGTTTCTGATGTTTGGGAGGACACAGTGTCATCAGAGTTCACAACACAACTAAGCCAGACTATTTATTGTAACACCTAAAATCATAAGAAACAAGCAATCTCTTGTTCATAGGAGGTAAGACTTTATTTGATTGTAGATACACCTGGCTGTTTTGAGAAATAACAGCTGCCTTAGATTTCTTTAGTAGTTTATACCATTGGTAAGTCATTCTTGATGTTCTTAGTCTTAGTGTTTTTGATTTAATTGGCTGCACTTTAAGTGTCTCAGCTTAAAAAATAAAGAACTACATTAAATGAGTGCGATCAGACACAAATGGCTCAAGGTTGCATTAAAAATGGAAAATATCCATATATTATTCTATTTAATGTACTGCACTCAGACTGTCAAAGCCTGGAAAAGAATAGTAATTATGTAGTCATTTAAAAATGTGTTTTCAAAGAATATTTAATGCCTTGAGAATATGCTGCCATTATAATGAGTGGAAAAAAGCAGATCACAAAACTGTGTTTGGGAATGATCCCAATTTTGTAAGATCACTCACTCTCTCTATATAAAATTACATATCCACACACACACACAAACTTAATAACAATTAAAAGACCTGAAAATAATAAAGAAAAATAAAAAGATTAACAACTATCATTCCAGTGGTAGGATTTGGTGTGATTTTAATTTTCTTTTTTTCTTTTTCTATGTTTTCCATAATAAGCAATTGTTAATTTACCTTCATTGAATCTTTTTTTTAAGAAAAAATATCATAGAAGAAAAATGAAATGAATGTAACCTAACTTTAAGATCAAAATCCCACTGCAAAAGAAAAATTTCTTTCAAGTAAGGAAAGACATAGGCTCCTGAGCAGGCAGGAAAAAAGAAAAAGGGGAATTGTAACTGGGTCAAGTACATGTACAACATTCTCTCCAAAGCACGGGCATTTTTCTTTCTACAACTGCATCCAACCTCTCCAGAGCTGATTTCTTTGAATCTCTGGAAGGCAAGTTCCTGAACTAATCGCAAGAAGAATCACGTTTGCTCTTGGCGAGGCAGCCCAGCTGGCACTGTGTTTGTGAGGAGTGTTTGTCTCAGGGCTGCTGACTGTACCCGCTGCTTTCTGTGCCACATTTGGACAGCCCTCCTGGTCTGGGTTTGTGTGGCACTGCCGTGGGCTGGCTGGGTTTCCCCTGGTGCACCGGTAGGCTTGCTGGGAAACCCAAGCTTGACTCTGTCGTGATCCACAGCTGTCACATGATACAGCTCCTGCCTCTCTCCGGCCTGAACTGGCTTCTCCAGTTGACAATTGATCCACATGAACCAGTGGTCAGGTTCCCCCTTTTTTGTTCTCAGATACTCTCTCCTTCAACTTAATCAGAACCTCAGCTTTCATCCTGAGATCTGGGACACCGGCCGCACGGTGACACTGCTCTGAGGTTGCCCCAGATGCTAACTCCCTAAAAGAAATGTTCATGTCTTCTGTCTGGGCATGCCGGCCACACCCAGTGAGGTCGGCCTCTTATGCAAAGGCTGCGTTTGCAAACAAGAGTGTGAGATTGAGACAAGGACAACTGCAAGTTTGGGTTTACAGGACTGTGTTATGCTCTTTTGGCTTGTTGCGGAGCCAAAAATAAAAAAATCAGGGCTTGCGAAGCAGCTGGTGAGGTAGCTGTAATTATTTTGGTGAAATAATTTCTCTGAAAATAAGAATCTCTATCATACATTCTGTGCTCTAGGCATGAAAGTAACAAATCTTTGTTCCAAAAAGATTCTCAAAAGAGATAATGCATATAAGTGCTTAGCCCGCATACTAAGCACTTAGCAAATGTTAACTCCTTGTGGTTATCTAAGGGACTAGGGCTGGCAGCTGGCAGCACGGAGTTGGTTTCCTCTGCGGTAGGGAACAATTCTCACTATACTAGCTGTGCTTTGTTTCCAGACTAGAAATCTGTCTCAACTCCAGAGTTTTCCTGCCATTCACACTTTGAGCTCCTTACAAAGAACGTCTTCTCTTGGAGCAATTGGGCAGAGGGAAGGGTAGGTGGAGAGTAGTGGTATATAATGATCTTTCATCCTACTATTTCTGCCTTTTTAAAAAAAATTTCATGGAATGACTCAACCATACAACTACTTGGAGAAAATTTCTCTTAATTAAGAGATGGGCTTGACTCAGGTCTCTCTCCTGGATGGCCAATGACCTGGTGCGATGGGCTTTGTTCCAAAAACAATACTGTTTCCCACTCAGTTGGTTCCTTATTCAGTTTTTTTTTTTTAAATACTGAGACTTGGAGGCTATCCAGTGCAGGCAGGATCTGAGCACTGAAAGGATTGGAGGGTGCCTATCTCTCTTGGAAAGAAGAGAGTTCCATCCCGGGCTGGATAGGGAGGATTAGCATGATTATGTTGGTAAATTCCTCCATTCATGGGCTGTTATCTAGCAGTGGAAAAGCAAAATCAGAAAACCATACATCACTGGCCAAGCTGCTTCTCTGAGCCTCTCTCCCAAAGGTGGGATGAACCTGCTTGGGGAGGTTCTCCCAAGCCCAACAGATGTGGAAAAATGAGCAGACTGCTTCTCCTAGAGCTCTCTCACTATATCCTGTTCTTTCTTTCAATCCATCCCTTTTTCCTCATTTCCTCTCACAATGGCATCTTCCAACTAACAGAATTAGGGGTTCCTTCCTCCTGTCCTCTCCTCTTCCCTCTGTTCCACCGTCCTATACATTTTCTTGTTTTGTCTTTTGGTTTGAAGGAACACACTTTTCATTCATTCATTCATTCATTCATTCATTCATGCATTGCCTTATTTTTGCTTGTTTGAGCATTAAGTCTATGATACCACCTTTTTCTAATTACATAGAGCAAAAATATTCTATCCTTTAAACTCTTTTCGTTCCATATCTCAGATGCCCACTCACTGCTGGAAAAGGCAGGTACACAACAGCTACCATTCCACAATGGATGGTTTCTGTGGGGAAGGTCCTCCCAGCAGACTCTCCACAATTCTCTGAGATTGATTGTGGAGGCACCCTCCAGGAGGAGATTCCACTATTATTGTGATTGCCTATATATTGTTGTTTTCACCAAAAAGCTGACTTTTGTCAATAATTCAGTATTTATGTGGTCACTTAACAAATATTTAAAAACATTCATCCTTTCAGATCACACATGTCTTACAGTCAACAAATCTTAGATAGGTGCCCAAGAGTCTTATCCTAAATATTATTAAAATACAGTTGTGTTGTCTTAATATGGTTGGTTGACTGATTGCTGGGAATTTCTATCATAGAATCATGATGATTTTGAAAATTATTTTTTACAGCAATAACATTTGAAATTTGGGTTGGGTCTTTGAAATCTAACTATTCATTTCAAAGCCTTAATTCTGGCCCAGTGCTGGGTTAATAGCTGGCTTTACATTCATCTAGTGGTAGGAGACAGAAAAAAAACTTTCCCTGCTAATTACAGAACAATGTGGTATAATTAGTACCATAACAGACAGACCTACCTGTAAAGAGAATGGGAGCTGTTTTCTTGACCTAATGGTAACCTTAGAGACAATTCTCTAGTCTATCACAAATCTGTCTCACAAAGAGAAAGTTGGGGCTTCAGAATTAGGAAGCCCTAAATGTCTCCATTAGTGTGAAAGGCCCTAAAAATCTACCTCATGATTTTTGTCCCCCACACATGAACTTGGCAAATAATATTCTGGGTTTTTGGTTGGTTTGTTTTTGGTGTGTGTTTCTGTTTTGGTATCCAAATGAAAGAAAACTGTGAAAATTACTACATTGTTTTCTTTAATCATTCATTTTATATAGTTCTTTGGTCCATCTGAAATACCTTGGTCACTGGGCCTATCATTCCAGCTTGTTTTAACTTGGTGGGTTGTTCCCCGGTTTGTGCTGATGATCACACACGCTTTTCTAACACATCATTTCCCAGCCACTGGGACCAGCCCTGCAGAGCCATGGATTTAGCGTAAGAGGGCAGATATCTGATTTTACTTTCTGAAACCTCCCTCCTTGCAGGAAAAGTAGTGCATCTTAGGAAAGGATCTGGCCATATTTTGACCCATGGCATGTTTAAAATCTAGGTACCTAAAACAAAACAACAGCAACAAAAGAAAGAACAAAACAAAAAGAGAGAATGAACACAAGAAAGAAATATTCCTCCACACCTTCCACTTCTAAGTCTCTAGCAGTGCTGGAAACAGGCAAAGAAAGCTCCTTGGAGCTGCGTACCCCTGCCGAGAGGCTCCGGTCAGTTTCTGAGCAGGAGGCTATAGGAACAAGGGGACATGAGAAAGACAAGCAGGGACAGAGGCTTCCTTCAGGGGTAAAGTTTAAGCAGTTACCAATTATTAAACCTCTCTCCTGGCAAGCTCTAATCTGGGGCTTACAGGAAATAATTTAATGGTTTAGAGCAGAGCCCTTGGCCATACTATTTCTAAAACATAGATCAACAAAATGTAGCCTGGGCATAATGGGGAACTGCATGATTTTGTCTTGAACTCCTGGCCTCAAGCAATCCTCTCACCTCAGCCACCCAGAGTGCTAGGATTACAGGTGTGAGCCACTGCGCCTGGCCAAATTTTGTTAATCCCAGTGTTAATGTTTAATGTGTAGCTTGGGAAAGGAGCAAAAATGTCATAAATGTTGGTAATCTACTTCCCCAAGGAGCCCATTTCTTTAAGCTTGATAGAGATTAGTTATCTTTGCCTCCCTACTCTCAGAAGGAAGTAGGTGAGTGGCTACTTTGCTAAGTATTTTCTCATAAGCTCCCAGCTTTATTTTAGACAGCCAAGCCAATCACGAACTACTTGGAGATCACCTCACAGAGAAAGGGGAGAGAACGAAATTTCATAGTGTTTAACCCCTAAGGTAGGATTATGGAATGGGCGCAGGAGGTAGGGCTCCCTGGTGGGTGGGGCTTTAACACAAAGCTTTTGGAATTCGACAGACCCAGCTTTCAATACCTGCTGCTTTCTAGCTGGGCGAACTTAAAGTTACTTAGCTTTTGAAACCACTGATTTTTTTAAATCTATAGAATGGCAGGTAGAGGGTGCTTGGTAAGTGTTTGCTATGAGTGAATGCTTTCCTCATTGGGTGGTTAAGAGAATTAAAGGAATGAATTCACATGTAGCACTTAGGACAGTGCTTAGCTCACACAGTATGCTCGTGAAGGAGTAATTATTTTTCCTATTTATAGCTGATGGTTTTGCACAAATCACTTAATCTGCCTTAATCGCTCTTTCCTTTATCTGAATCCTGTATTTCATAGAATTTTCTTTTGGTGAGAATTAATGGAAATTTTGTGAAAGTGCCTGGCTCACAGTAGGCCCTTGACAGAAAACAAAAATGATAAATGAGATCTGCCCCTGGTTATCTGGGGTACTCAGAGATTCTAAACGTGGAGTTTTGGATCACTGGCTCTATGTGCAACCCTTAAGTTGTCACTATGTAAAAGTAGAGAGGCAATGTAGAGTATGAAACACTTTGAGATGCAATGCAAGGATGTGACCAAGAAAAGGAAGATGAAATGTGTTTGTGAGAATAAATGAGGACGCTCAGAGTGAGCAGATCGGGAAGGAGGCCTTGCAGGCTATGGTTTAGTGACTTGGCAGGGGCTGGCAGAAGCAGCCCTCGGTCTCAAGACAGCAAGGAAACAGGACCTCAAAGGCAAGGAATGTCACTTGTTCTTTTGGTAGTTTGTGCAGTTTTAGTAGGAACACAAGCTGTGCACATAGTAGGCAACAAATAAATGCTTGTGTAGGGTATTATTTGCATACGCAGTGGTTATTCGCTTGTTTTCCTTGGCAATAGAAACTTGGTTTCGATCAAGCAACAAAAGGCCCAGCCCCAGAAAAGCAAGCTTGTCAATCCCATTCTTCTCAGTGATTGGTCTAAAAGTGAGCATGTGACCCTGTTCTGACCAATGAGACAAAAGAAGACATTTGATAGCCAGTTTGGGGAAATACTTTTCTTCTGAAAAGATAAATATCTAGTAGGTGAAAGCTCCCCTTCCGCTCTCTTTTTAGTTTTGTCTCATTCCCTTACTTTACCATTTTGAATGCTGTTATCTGAAGAACGTGGAATTGAGGCAGCCCTTTCGTGACTGTGAGGCAGGATGTTGCCAACACTCTGAGAAATGCAAAGCAGAGGATGGGAGGGGCCCATGTCCTTGAGAGTACCTCTGAGCTATGAGCCAACCCTGGGCCGACAGACTTCTTGTTAAGTAAAGAGCATGTACAGTTTTTATGGTTTAAGTCATCATTAATCAAGTTTTCTGTTAATTACAAGTTAACCCTGGTGAAAGTAATAGTGGATAGCACTTAGAGTTCTTACTATGTGCTAGGAAGTTTCCAAGTGCTTCACGTGTATTGGTTCATTTAACTCTCAAAACAACACTAAGAGTAGCTGTTATTATTACCATCATCATCTCTATTTTACATGTGACTCTATTGCATGTAGACCGATTGCATATAGCAAATAAAGAACTTGAAACTCATGAACAATGTGTTTTGCACGTCCTTCTGTGGAATGGCTTACTTCTGGGAGTGTTTTCTGTACACAGTTAATCTATGATGCCTGAATTTTTGCTTACAGCTGACATAGAAAATGGTAGAGAAGGAGGCATGTCAGAGAAAAGACCAGGGACTCTGGATGAGGCTGCAACTCAGTGAAATATCCAGGAATTCATTAAAGGGTTTGCTTTTACTGTTAATGAATATGCAGTAGATATTCAAAATTTGTATTTTGCTAAATTGATAAGACCTTGTTAATGTAATTATTACTTATATTGTCATATTAAGAAGATTCATTGTAACCAATTAAACAATATTTTGTACTTATGAATGCTATTTTGAACAGAAAAATAGTTTGCAGGAACTTATTTTGTTATTAAAATGGGATTAAAATTGAATAGCTGACCATACCATATTCTGAATTCTCTACTTCTATAATTGCACAGGATTAAAGAACAGATGGATGTAATATGAAAGGTTTAAAGCAGAAAAATTTTCATATGTTTAATTTTAAGTGGAAAATTTGTGCAGGAGAGATGGTGCCTGACAAGGGGATGATTGGTGTGGAAACCACATTTGTAACAGTCACGGCAGAAAGGATTGGAGGGGCTTTGACTGTCTCTGCATATTTGGGCATAGAGGGAAGAGAAGAGGGCTGTTTGTTTCTCTAGGGGAATACCTGAGTTAGCATTACAGGGTAGTGGATAAGAGTCTGGGCTCTAGAGTGGGACATTTTCTTAGGCATGTCCCTGAGTCTTTTTTAGGCCTTGCCCTCGTTGTCTTTGTTAGGTTCCTTCAGATAAAGACCCAGAGACCAGGTTTCAAAGTGCAAATGCTGGGAGCTATCCTGGGAAATACGGGTAGGAGAGTGGGGAAGTGAGCAGGTGAAGTGAAGCAGCCCATATGGGGTGAGTTGAGCATGTTACAGCTGTAGGCGGCCGGAGCTTAACCCCACCTGGAGCCAGCAGAGACCACACACCTCAGAGCCAGTCCACTTGAGGGGCGACCTTCTCCGTCTTTGGCTGTGGGACACTTCTGTGGGATGTTAATTCTCTAGCACTGCCAGCCAAACATACTGCAGCAAAGTGGACTCTGATACCAGAGGATGGTCTCTGGCCAAGGGAGGCAGGTGCGGACATTGAGGAGTCCTGCCTGTTTGCACTGAAATGGGGAGGCCCTTGGGGGAGAAGGCCAGGACACCAGCAGCATCCGCTACACTTCTCATCTAGAAAACGGAGATGATAGTATTTACCACAGAGGGTACTCACGAAAATCAAATGGTACGTGCAAAGCTTTTAATACAGTACTTGGCATAAAATAAGCACTGAGTAATGTTATTATTGTCCTTATTATTTACTTATTTATATTATCATTAAAATCAGATTAATTTATGGTTGGCAAATATGCTAAGCAATGAGCTGTCTGGTGACATCTTTGGCTCATGTCAGAGGAGGTGCAGGGGCAGAAGCCGCCCATATGCCTGCGAACTGTAACAGCATTCCTGCCCTGTGTGGAGGGCTGGGCCGGGGCCTCCTAGATGCTTGGCTAGTCTGAGTTTCCATGGTTACTCAAATAACATGCCTGCAGCACACATGCCTTTGCCCTGAGCTGCGTGCCTTCTGCTCACCTGGTTGCCCTGCAGCTGAGGTGGACAGGGCCCAGTGCTGCTGCCAGGGACCCACCTCCAGCGCCTGCTGCAACATCGCTCAGCTTCCTTCTTCACGTTTTTTTCCAAAGAAGGACAGACCGCTTGTACAGGGGAGTTAAAGCTCCCTGCGGGGTCTTATAGATAATGATGATCTAGCCCTTATCCTCTGAGAGCTGGTGGGGGCTGAGTAGTGATGGTAAAGAAAAGTAATTAAAATATGCATGTTAAATCAGAGATATGTTGGAGGTACTCTGAGTGGAACTGGGGGAACATTGAGAGAGGAGAAGACATCTCAGCCAAAAGCTGGAGGATGAGTAGAAGTCAAAGAGGCAGAGAGGTTTTCCATTCCTAGAGGCCAGCAGGTGAGCAGGTGTGGTGGCGAAGGAACAGCGGTGAGTGATCTAGCGAGGAGGCTGGGCTTAGCTGACATGGGGGAGGAAGGAGAAGCCTGGTGTGTCATGCTAGTGCACGTAGACTTGCCCTGCAGGCAGTGGAGTGTGGGGGACTTTTAAGCAGAAGAGGGACAGACCCAGATCTGGACTTCACTAAGTGTGCTCTGGTGCTATGGGAAGGGTGGGCTGGAGTGAGGAGATGCCAGAGGCAGGCAGACGGGTTAGGAGGCCATTCCAGTAGAGCAGGAGAGAAACAACAGCCTGAGTTAGTGCAGCTGAGCAAGCGGGGCCTACAGTGATTTGCATAATCAATGCTTTTAAACGACATGAATAAGGAGGTGGGAGATGGTAGGGAAACAGCAGCTCTTCTCTTGTTAGGGGCTGAGCAAAGAATTTTGAGAAAACTACCTCCTTAGTCCATTCCTCATATCGCTTATAGATGAAGTCTCTTTTTCCTCCCTTGAAATGGGCCCCAGATGGCCAGTTCTGCATCCCCTTTTTAAATCCACTAGATTCATTGCTAAAAGGCTTGGTTCAGGCAAACCAATATCAGCATCTCCTTCTTTTTTTTTTTTTTTTGAGACAGAGTCTCACTTTGTTGTCCAGGCTAGAGTGAGTGCCGTGGCGTCAGCCTAGCTCACAGCAACCTCAAACTCCTGGGCTCGAGTGATCCTTCTGCCTCAGCCTCCCGAGTAGCTGGGACTACAGGCATGTGTCACTATGCCCGGCTAATTTTATATATATATATATATATATATATATCAGTTGGCCAATTAATTTCTTTCTGTTTATAGTAGAGACGGGGTCTCGCTCTTGCTCAGGCTGGTTTTGAACTCCTGACCTTGAGCAATCCGCCCGCCTCGGCCTCCCAAGAGCTAGGATTACAGGCGTGAGCCACAGCGCCCGGCCTAGCATCTCCTTCATAAGGTCTTTGGACTGCGTATTAGATTCCGTGGCAGTTTTTTGTTTCTTGATGGTACATCAAGAGTTCTTTCTTAAATGGTACATTTAAGAGTTCTTTCTTAAATGGAGTTCTTTCTTAAATGGTACATAAAAAGATGCCTTGGAAAAACATGCATTGGAACGTGAGGGAACTAATGTGGATTCATGCCAGCCATTTGCAGGAGTGATGAATGATTTCAAGAAAGATGCTTGCTGAGTTCATCTGTCTACTTGGAGATTGGGTAAAATATTAGGTGCAATATAAATATAGCCCTTTAGGGAAAGTCAGAGAAGAGAGTACCTCCATTATACATGAGCCAAAAACTGATAAGTAACAAACCCCTGCAATCATGCAAAGAATGAAAGACAGGGCAAGGGAGAGTTATTTTCATCACGTGACCTACAGCACCCTGGAAACCCGTCCTTAATAGTTCATGATTAGAAGAGTGCAGAGACAGCAGCCCTTGGAAACAACATCTCTGTGATACATTCCAGAACAGTAACATTTTACTTTAGCCTTAATGAATAATGAATTATTATACAGTGAAGGAAAATTGTCTCAGAAAACAACTGATTTTTGCTCAATAACAATAACTTTATTCTCGGATCTTTACCATCCCCAGCTTTCTTGGACTGTGCTATTTTATCTCCAGATGTGCACAACATCTTGCAAATTAGACTACAAGAAACAAAACAAAGGTTTGACACCTGTATACAATTTTGTAATACCTCTTACTTATATTTGTAATACAGAGTATTTTAATTGCTTTCATGTATTTTAATAATTATGCATTTGATGTAGAATATTATGTTCTGTAGCATTGCTGGGTGCTTCAACCTCCATCAGCTCTTGTTCTGTAGTAGGTCGTAACATCTTGCACCTGGAGTCATTTTTAAGACTGGGGTACTTAGCGCAATTGGGGTAATGGCAAGCAAAGTTGGGTAGTAAACATGGTACACTTTCCTGCAGTGTGTTTATGGTTGAAATTGACAAATACAGAAAATATTATGAACCAAATTCAAAATGTGCATGCATTTCCAAGGCAATATGAAATCAGGAAGAAATTTTGTGTCTAGAGCTGGTTGCTCCAAAATACTTCTTGGACCTCTCTGCCTCTGTGCCCTTTACCTCCCCTACTTAGGTTTGCTTTCACTCTACGGTTCTTCTAGGAGCTTTGGAGGAAGTTATTAAAGCATAGCCTTGGAAGGATGTTGGAATGGAGTCAGGCTCTACTACTTAGTAACCATGTTATCACAAGCAGGGATGATCTGTTGTGAGCTGGATTTGTCTATTTGTAGAATGAAGATTTTCTTACCTATCTCGCACATTGACTAAGATTGAAATGTAACTAGATTGCTAATATTAAACTCCACTTTAGTCTCCTGTCCAGTAAAATAAATATAAAAATTTAAAATATATACCTTTTTAAAAAAATCATTTAAAATCAGGATTCTTGAAGATAGGTCCTCAATTTTTCTGTGGGCTATTCCATAGTTTATTGTAACCTTGGTTTATTTCATAGTGATGTCTTAAATTCTTTTGACACAAATGCTGTTTGCCTATTAGATGAATTGGAATCTTTTTTTCCATCCACAAAGAAATACACTGTCTCAACACTCACACCTCCCATCATTCAGGTTTCTGTTGAAACATCACCTCATCAGAGAGGTCCTTCCTGACCAGCACCAGATCTGCCCCCTGCACCCCATCCAAATCCTGTACTCTTACCCTATCCTTTCTTTTTCTTCTCATATTTCCTACCACTCCCTTCTGCTATACTATGTATTTGTTTATTGTCTCTCACAAAAAAAAGCTCCTCAAGGAGGGGAAATCATCTTATTTCCCCCCTCACTGCTTTATGTAACCCCCATGTTGTTTGATTTATATTAAACAAGTTGGAAGTTTATATTATAAAATGGGAAATCTTTTTTGATTTAAATGTTGTCTCAAAAAATGTTTTTTCAAATAATTTGCAGGCCAAGCAAAATTCTTCTTTGAGTTGCTTTGTGACCTCTGGGGTACACTCTTTTCAGTCCCCAAAAGGTGAAGGATAGAGTGTGACACATACACACACTTAAAATGTCCCTGCTGACACTTATGCCCTACTTCTAGCTTCTTGGGCTTCAGACTAGAATTTATAGGTTATGACAGGGACCTGGGCCTGAGAGCTCTAAACTCCTGATTCAAAATTAGCCTAGTTCAAAACCACCTTCCTGGGTTGGCCTCAACTTACTGTGCTCCCTTCTGCAACTCCTCCCAACTTGTGCTAATTTGGTTTTGCTCTTGTATGTTTATTAGTCCCAGGGCACTTCCCACGAATACACACCCTTCTTTGAGCCCTGACAAAGTCTTGCTCAAGCTCCTAATGTGGCTTTGGTATCTTTCTCACAAGCATGTAAGAGACCTGAGGATTACTGATGGCTGTGAATTCCTGATCTTCCTACCCTAACAATGCCTAGGGCAGGACGTTGCCTGAATATCCTGTGCAAGAAATGTTTGTTGAACTTGAGCTCTACAAGGGTAGGGATCTGGTCTGTCTAGTTCCTAGAACAGTGTCTAACAGTGGTATTCAGCTGGCACTCAATTTGTGGAATGAATGAATGAATGACTGCTTTTTTTACTACACATTTTCTGTGTCTTCTGTCAACTGCACCACCTTGACAGTCACTGAATTTCCACCACCCACTGCCTCTTCCACACGGTTCCACCCCCTCCAGGGTGATGTGGAGGAAGCTGTTAACGCAGGAGACCAGAGCCATGCCCTTGAAATCCTTCCACTAGCAGATGCTCAGCTTGAGGGATGGTTTTCCATTAGAGTGATTTCTTAAAATTGGTATTTATTAGCTAGTATATGCAAGGCTCATGTGTTAGGAGCTAAGTCTTCAGAGCTGAAAACGGTGATTTATTAACATCCATTCTTATCACATGAAAGCGCAGGTGATGGTGACCAGCAGTTTCCAAACTCTGTTGGTCCGGAGGTGGCTTAATCAGGATAGCCAAACCCTCGAGTTCCCTACCATCTGCTCCAGCAAGTCACATGTGACAAGCAAGTGACTGCAGAACAGTTTTACCCGGACATTTCCCTCTTCCCCCTACAAAATTTCCCCCTTCACTGCCTATGCCCCCACAGCTACCCACAAGAATCTACTTAACAGTGAATTTCCAGTATCAATTGAATAAGGGGGTGGGGGAGCTTTCCCTTCAAGGAAAAAAATCTGCTTTGCACAGGTGCAATGACCTGCCTCCATGAAGAAAGGCTCCCTGAATGCCTACAACAGAACCCAGTTTTGCACAATAACCCCAGTTGCAATGTGAGGCTCCGGGTAACCTGATCTGTTTTCACACAGCCTAGTGTTAGGGTGCTGCTGCCACTCACTCTAAAGGTTACTATCTCTCTTCTATTGGAATTACAAAAGCTAGCTGCAAAACCCGAAACCTTGCTGGGAAATTGCCTGCCTACACAAAGAACACAGAGACCCTATCGTTTCAGAGTTCAGTTCTTTCCGAGCTTCTTTATAAAGGCGTTTTTGTCTGCTTCCAGTGCTTCAACCATGGAGCAACTGCAGATCCAGGTTAGCTGATGGCGTGGCGTGTTTCAGTGGAGCAGGTCTCTTTGGAGGTTTGCATTTAGGTGCTCTACAATTTGGCTTGCAAAAGTTAAATAAAACCACAGCTGGTGATACAGCATAGATGGTGGGAAGAGGGAAGAGAGAGATTCCTACTAAATGATGTCCCTTGTTTTTTTAGATCCATCAGCTTTCCTTGAAGGAGGTGTTACACTGTGTTCACTCTCCCGCTGTTTGCTTTCACCACCCTCGCGCTTAAGATTTGAATACTATAATCACAATGCGGAGGGTGCTGGGAGGTATTTATTTTTATCCCAACTGCCAGCATCATCACCGTGTGTGTGAGCCAAATTTACACTCTGCCTATACGCAGCATGTGGCCCCGCTGCTGGGCCAGCTGCTCTCCCTAAGGCTGAGACATGGCAAGTTTCATGTTTTGCCTTATCAAAAATGTGATAGCCAAATGTGTGAGCGAAACCTACGCTCGCCGTAGCTTTCTCAGCAAATATTGAAACATGTTCCAAATGTGTGATTAGTTGTTCAATGGGAGCCAAGAATGAAGACGCTGTGTGTGTGTGTGTGTGTGGGGGGGTGTTGTGTGTTTGTGTGGGGATGTGTGTGCATGATCTGTCACAGACAGGCCTAATTCTCTAAACTGACTCTCATTCTCCCCTTTCTCCTTACTAACAACCTGGATTTCTCAGGGCAGCAATGTGCTGAGCTCAAAGATCGCCTCTCCCTAGAGATAGGGTGTGGCCTGCCAGCCGGCTTGGCTGACGAGCCTTAGAATGTTCTGTGGGACTTCCAGGAAGTTTTCTTAAAAGGGAGAGAGGACACTTTTGCCCTTAGTTCTGCCCTTTTTCCTGCTGGCTGGAAAGCTGATAGGAAGCTGGTGCCCCACTCAGCCACTTGGACTCTGAGGTGTGTCTGAGGATGGGCCCCATGTGTTGAGAAGAAACTCGGAAGGCACCTCAGTCCTGGGAGACTTCGCTGTGTCATCATCGCACCAGTCCTGACCTGCCTACCTAAATTTTTTTCTTTTTTTATGTGACAGAACATGCCTTCGTGTGTTTGAGTCACTATTTTTGGGTTCTCTGTCACGATGAGCCAAATACAATTTCTGACTTATATATCAAGTTGAAATTTGACATTAATTGTGGCTGGATTCTATGGGTTAATACATACAGACTGCTGTGAATGGTGTCTGGCACTGAGTAGATGTGCACACAGGCTAGCTGTTAATAGCCCTTTGGGGAATTATTAATCTTACCAATCATCTCTGAGTTTATACTTTAATGTAGAAATATCCATTTTAATTTTGCTTTGGCTAGGATTAAAAGGTCTCTATAAAAATGTGGATTGAGCTGGTAGCCCTATTTGATGTTTGGCCCATGAAATTCGAATATGTATTAGTTTGTTTTTTCATTTATGGATGCAGGAAATATTTATTCATCCGCTATGTGTGAGGCACAGCTTTAGATATTGGTGAAGATCCTAAGGGGAGGTTACACAAACAAAGACAAGAGGAGGCGACTTCAAACTCACAGACAAGGAAAGGAGATAATTAAAAATAACAGTAACAGCCAATGTTTACCAAGCACTAACTATACCAGATGCAGTATTTTCGTATATATTATCTCAATATTGATAACAATCCCTTGAAATACATGGGCTCTATTATTTTCCTCATTATAATGGTAAGTACAGGGATGTACAAAGAGATTAAACAACTTGTGCAAAGTTAGAGTAAACTGTGAAATTGGAATTTGCAAAAGGTATTTGTGTGCTCTTAATCTCTGCAATATCATATCGCAATTCAGCTATTTATGTGCAAGGCCCTGCACCGTGTCATAGGGCAGGAGTTCTCAAAGTGTGGTCCTGGGATCTGCAGCTGCAGCAGCATCTGGGAAATACTAGAAGTGCAAATCATGGGCCTCCTCCCTCCCCCAATGAATGAATCAGGAACCCTGGGGGTGGGGGTGGGAAACCTGGGGTTTAACACCCCTCCCCCTTAAGGCCCTTTTCTCCTGGAGGATGAGATGAGAGGAGCAGATGGTAGGTCTGGTCGAGGATGGCAGGTAAAGACTCCTGTCTGTGGGCTGAAACTGGAATTTGGAAGAGGGCGAAGCTGATTGTCCTCCACTAACTCCTCAGTTATCCTGCTGTTTATAGCACTGGACTGTGAGTTAAGAAAACTGGGTCTCAACTCCAACTGTGCTCTAAATAACTAAGTAACTTCCAGAAAGTCAGGAGAGCCCGGAAAGTCTCAAGCACTGCCCTGGGTGTTGATACACATTATTTAATTTCGACATGATGGAGGGAGATGTAGGAAAAGAAACTGCGGGCCCTGAAGGGAGTCTAGGAGGAAATGGGCCCTAAAACTGGAGCCAGGGTATGAGAGATGTGGGGGTGGCCTGGATGTATCTAGAGGGGGACCTCTTCTGGGGCAAGGGCGGATGGACATGGGCAGGAACCGCTTGGTCGTGCGGCCGCAGACGCGTAGAGCGTGCCTTTGCGTACCCACAATGCACTGCTCATAAAGGAGAGTGCGTCCTAGAGGACGTGGCCGCTGAGGTAAGACTGTGGAGTAGCCACAGAGGCGTTCACTTTCGACGCTGTGTTGTGTGCAGCAGCGTAGGGGGCAACCGGAAAGGTCACTTAGTTCTTTCTTTATAGTTTAGATTTTACCTGTGATAATTTGTTTGTTTGTTTTTGAGACAGAGTTTCACTCTGTTGCAGGGGCTAGAGTGCCGTGGCGTCAGCCTATGTCACAGCAACACCAAACTCCTGGGCTCAAGCGATCCTTCTGCCTCAGCCTCCCGAGTAGCTGAGACTACAGGCATGTGCCACCATGCCCAGCTAATTTTTTCTATATATTTTTAGTTGTCCATTTAATTAATTTCTATTTTTAGTGGAGACGGCGTCTCGCTCTTGCTCAGGCTGGTCTCTAACTCCTGAGCTCAAGCAATCTTCCCGCCTCAGCCTCCCAGAGTGCTAGGATTACAAGCGTGAACCACCGCGCCAGGGCCTGTGATAATTTTTTTACCTACTATTTGTCTAACGTGATGGCAGCCTGGGGACCAGTGGGTGACCGGTGGGGGTGCAGGATGGCTCACCCAGGGGTTAAACTGCAGCTCTCAGGACGGCTTCTCACTTGTGTCCTGATAAAGACAAGTTCACTTCATATTTATGAGAGCGCATCATAATAGAAGCAAAAGCAAAAAACAAACGTTGGATGAACCTTCTCGCTGTTGTGTGGCACGGCAGTCTTAACTTGCTTTTCGTGATTTCTTTCACGTCTGGCTCCCAGAAGCCAAAGAACACATTTCATTACCACCACTGCCGGGAGGGTGCTTGACTTCAGTGGGAAGTTACCTATGAAGAAAGGTGGGCTCAATCCACAGAATCAGAACGCCTTAGACCTTGGCTGTCGAAACACAAAACACCGTTTGTTAGTTGTGTTTTAGACCTAGACTTGTTTAAGAAATTGTTTTTAACTCCTCTCTGGGGAGCTTGAGTGATGGGGAAATCACTATTTCAACAGTTTGTCCTCCCTCATCCCTATCCCAGGGACAAGGCTGCTCAGCTTGGCCAAGAATAAATGGAACTTGAGTTTCAAAACCTTCCAACCCAGTAAAGTTTCAAATTTTTAGCCTTTGAAGACTGAGATGATGTAAATGTAGCAAACCACATTGAACATTTACCAGCAATTGTTTGAAGAATTCTCTTGTGTTTTGGGGCAAGAAACTCTTCACAGTCATGATTTTAAGAAGCTTCTTTTGTATTCTTCTAAGTAACCGGCTGGGCAACCTCTGAAATGCTCTTATCTGCCTAGACATTCTTTGATCCACCCACCTTGAGTAGAACAGGAAAAGGTTTTGTTTGGTTTTGTTTTTTGGCATTGTCACACCTTAAAAGGAAACTTTTTAGGTTGTATATTAGACTGGACAAATTTAAAACATCTAAAAACACTTCAAAACATGTTGTTTATAATTCAGTGTGGAAATGAACAAAAACTGAATTCAACTTTGAGTTGAAAAGAAAGCTTAACAAAAATTATCTTGTGCAGGAAACTCCTTTCTGGCAATTTGGTGTTTTTCTTGTCCTCTCCAATCTCCTCACTCTTCTTCTGCTGTCATTTGAAATCAAAATCTATTGAAATCAACTAAATGTATTAAAGTCCAGTTCTGGTAACTGTTAAAATTCTTTTGTCATGTTAGGACTTCAAAAAAAAAAGTTAGGTTATTTTGATATTGTAGTTTTTTTGGGGGGGGTAGGGAAATTAGGAAGTGATCTCTAGAACAAAAGAAGGAACTTCACAAGAGATTGTGAAAATTAATTTCCAGTTGTGTTGTAGTTATAAGAGAAAGCAAAATGTACCTCCTAAATGACTTATCATATACATCCAATCAGTTTCTTTGGAATGGAAAATTAGCAAGGGAATCTGAACTTTTAGTCAATTTATTATCATTTCCCCAACATGTGGCTATCTAGTGATACATTCTTAAATAGAGGAGCTGTTAGAATTTTGGGAGCTGAATTAAAATATGATCAAACTTTTAAAAATACATAAGAATGAAGAGATTGAAACTGAATGCTTACTAGGACTTCTGTAACATAATCTGAATTGAAACAAGGTGGGAAAAATAAGTTACAGTAGTGAGGACTCATATTGTCTCCCTTTGAAATGGGAACATGAGCCCTTGGTACAAGCTTTGTATCATTGGACAAATTAAAGGACATCCCACCTCAATTACTCTTTGATGGTCCAAAACCCAAGTCCAACTCTCTGTAATGCTTGGCAGTAACTTCTGACCCAAGATAAAGGTTAGCAGAATAGACCATTTCTAGGTTGTGATGTTAGGTATACCAACATGACATGCTTATGTTATTTTTAAATGTAGCTCTAAGAAAATATTTTACCTCTGCATTGTAACTTCTGTTACTATTTTTAATATAAAGGAAGCCATGACCTAGATCAGTATATGGTTTGCTATCCATCCTGAATTAGTATCTTGGTTATACTACATTTCAGTTTTGTGACCATAGGCAAGTTAAATTCTCTAAGACATAGTTTCTTATCTGTAAAGTAGGTGTAATAACCTCTAATGGGGTTTTTATGAAGATTTAGTGAGAAAATATGTAAATCATCTGCTTAGTAGAGGTCATTTTCCTATTGTCCTTTTCCATTATTCATAGTGTTTTAAATCTCTAACATTAAGAATTCTCACACTTTACCATTCAAAGTATTTTTTCAGATTTCTTGGGGTGTTCTGTTTCTCCTGATTGCTAATACCCTTCTTCCATGTGTTTTCTTTTTCATCCCTTCCTCTTTGATCTGATACTCAATCCTAATACTTATTTAAACCTTCCACCTTGTTTTTTCTCTACCTGTCTTGACTATTTTCATTTATTTCTTCTCCACAACCAAATAACTTCTTTGATCTTTAGTACTTTTTCCACTAAGAACAATTAGGGTATGTATATTACCTGCAAAAACGTTGTGGCATTACAAATAATTTTCAAGGAAAACATTCCACTGATACATTGTCTTTCAGTTTCTGATGATATGCTTACATTTTAAAAAATGCATTTTTTAAATAGCCAAGATGAAGAGGTCCATGGAATAGTGTGTGGTACAATGGAAGAAGTACAGAAAGAGAGAAGTTGGTTCCTGTTCAGCTCTGGTGTTCCTTGATGGGTCTGTTTATTTCTCAAGGCCTCACTCAGTCTCTTCATCTGTAAAATGAGACAATTGTAGAGATTATTCCTGAGGTCCCTTTCAGCTTTAAAAAGAATCTATGAATTGGTACCTCTATAAAAATGGGAATGGTCTTCCAACACTGGCTAACCCAATAGTGCAGCTGACCGTATGGCATTACTGAATTTTTTCACTCAGTTCCTTTGCATGAGTGCACAGAAGGAGGAGAAGTTAACACTGAAGCATGGATGACAGGATGGGAGGACCCACTGCTTGATGGACTGTCACCCTCCTGGCCACCTTCTACCACTTATCCAGTTGATCTTTAGCTACATCAATGCTTGCAAATGATTCCCTCCAGCCTCTCTTTCTTGGCCCCTTGTATGAAAAATCTATAACTGAGTTTATGAAATGGCTGGACAGGGTTAAAGGTCCCAGGTTTGGCCATGGAAGAGAACAGATCTGTTGGTCTGTGCTGGCAACAGATCACAAATACCTCCCTGCTGCCATGAGAAGTGACAGCAGCACTTCACCACGAGTGCTGGCCCAATCTAGTGGGGGTACCGGCTTCACAGTGGGAAGGGGGAGGCAGCAGGGGAAGATGAGAGACAAACATGTTTTGAAAAATGTCCCCATTTATCCACTTCGGGAGTTGGTTTTCAGAGTATGGCAAAATGCTTCCCTTCCCCGAAGTGACAGTGAACTGAAGAGCCAGGACAGAGGTTTCTGTGTTAAAATGTTAATGTGAAGTGCTACTGTATTTTGAGTGCTTAAGGAAAAGCTAATGGGAACTTTCCAGGGAAGATGGTGGGTGTTGTTAACATGAAAATATGTATGAGAATTCCTAAATGGAGGCTTTATACAGCGCAGCTGGAGAATGGTATGACCCTGACTGGTCGGGGGTGAGTGGGTAGGGCAGGGTATGGGCTGGGTGGGGGAGAAAGGCTAGTGAAGAAAGCCTGCCTCTGGGCTCCTGGCTGGGGAACCACCTGTTTGAAGGGTCTAGAATGAAGGCCGGTGGGGAAGCTAAGCAAAACAGGAAATGCTGGATGGAGATTCTCAAATGGCTGGAGAGCTAGATAGGAGGAAAGCCACCTCCCAGATCAAGGACAGGAGCCTGGAGCTGGACATGGGAAATATTAATAGTAGGGTCAGTTTAAAAAAGAAAAAAGAGGTCCCATTTGATGGATAAGAAAACTGAGGCTTAGAGTGTTTTATTTGTTTGCCCCAAATTATGAATCAGGGCCAGGGTTCAACCCAGGCAGTTTATCACCAGAGCTCAATTGTGTTCCCACCAGCACCACACTGCTTCTCCCCCTCACCTGCCTCTGTGTTCAGTCTTTGCCCTGGTTCTTTGTCTGACACTCTGACTACCCTGGGATGAACCTCCTATATGCTCTTTTCCAGTCCAGCCATTGAATACCTTCAACACCGTCTGCCTGCTTCATCTTTCATTGATGAATCCCCAGGCTCTGTCTGCTCTCCAGGTTTCGGCCATCTCATGTGTACTGGTCCTGCTGCTGATAGAGAACCCTGCTGGTGCCCCCTGAGGTCTCCTATAGAGCCACAACTGTATCAAGGTTCTCTCTGGCTGCCCTACAATGAAGTGGAGTTATGTGGGCGTGGTCATACAGATAGCCTGGAAGCAGAGTTTAGCTAGATAAGATGTGCACTCGAGGTTTGATGTTGGCTGGAGTGTGGGCTCAGGCCCTCAGTGATGCTGAGTAGAAGTGAGTCCTGCAGGTTTGATTTCTAGGTGAGCTAAGGAAGGACTTTTTTCCTTTAGTGGTAAATTGGGGTCACTTCTTATGGGAATTCTTGGTGTGGCTTGAAGGATTCTGCAGCAATTCATTATGAACGTGGTCGACTGGTGGGTGTGGGCCCTGACGCTGTACTCTGACTTCCTGTTTGGGCTAGAACAGAGGTTCTCAGCTCTCACTATCCATCACAATCACCTGGCAAGTTCTTAAGAACAGCTGAACCCTATACAGATTCAGAGATGCATCTTCAGATGGCCTAGGTGGTATCCAGACATCCATAGTTTTACAAAAAATGTTCCATGTGGTTCCAATCCACAGCTAATGTTGCACTCATATGCTGGGAAGTTCCTGGGCTGAGGGTATCAACAGTGAGCAGGAGCAAAGCAGGGTAGCCTAATATGTTGTTCTCTTTCATGAGATGGTCAGTCAGGTGTGGCTACAAAAGGAGACAAGGGAGAGGCTCAGGAACACACAATGTACTGTACTCACAGGTCCTGGAGACAGGAGGGACAGCAGGCCACACAGGGCATGGGGAAGACATGAGGTGCTCAGGAGGCAGAAGACAAGAGAGAAAGAAAAGTTTAGCCAGAGCCTTTACTGGGGTTTCTGAGGAAAAGGCAAGGCAGGGCAGGGTAAAGGGTTTAGGATTGGCTAGTTGGAATAATTTTGGCAGGCTCACTCCTATAGGGGTGGTCTCTAGTGGCCTGGTACCTAGTCTTGGGACTATAAAGGAAGAGGATGGTGCCTCCTGGGCTGTACAGGTCAGATGTAGGAGGGATGGCTCTGGATTGGGCAGTTTGCATATTACAGGCAGAGCTCTATGCTATCTCTAAGAACTGGCTAGCCCCCAGGAGAGGCCAGTCTCTCCCCAGCCAGAAAATAAAATACACACACACACATGCACACACACACACACACACACACACATACACACTCTACCTAAGAAGGAAATAAGTCTTTAATGTAGCTTTGCACTGTGAACTTCAGATATCAAGGAATGTAAATCTGATCAAAGAAGACAACCAGATAGAAGCACACCATGTACTTGAGAGGCTCTGTGGTCCCAGCGCTCAGGGAGGACACAGGAACTAGGAGGCTCTTCTCTGGGACTGGGAGCTGGTCAGCAGCAGGTAAAGGAGGGGAAGGCTTGGCTGGCAGGTTGAAAGCTCTGAATTCTATGCGAATGTGGCCCCCAAGTTGCCCGAAGCCTTGGACTCTGTCCAATGAACTGCCCAAATGCGTTAAACTCTGGTAAATCAGAACTGCAAAGGCAGAAGTGCTGAGGTAAGAGAAGTGTGGTACAGCCTATGAGAAGGCCATGGAAAAGCATGGGGCTTCATTTGAAGTCTAGTGGTCTTTGGACCACCAGATGTTGTGATGATGGTTTGATGCAAAAGGAAACCAAATATGTTTTAAACAGGATTTAAGAAACACAAGGTTAAGGGTATTTGGGTAAAAACATGTGCGTGCTGTTTACTTGGTTTTGCTATTTTTTAAGCTTTTTCAGTTCCTGTTTCTTAGTTTTTCTTTTTAAGCCTGTGGGCTCTGAGGGTCAAACTTAGGTTAAGTGATGTGTTTTTTTTATCAAAGTTTTGAGATAAACTGGACTTTCATGGTTAAATAGTAAAGCCCTTATCACAAGGGTTTTTAGTGTCAGGCAAGGAATCTTCGCACATAGAGAGCTCTTTGGCTATGAAAGCAGGAGTGTGTGTGCTCTTCATCTTGTTGAGCCTCATCTGTAAATTCAGGGGGTTATAATGGCAACCTATAACTACAGAATAAGGGCTAACAATTATTGAGTGCTTACTGTATGCCAGACACTAGACTAAATTCTTAGCATAAATTATTTCATTAGTTCCTCATTATGAAAGACTGTAGATGTCAATACTAGTTTATGATCATTGCCTCTGTTTTAGAGATTAGAAACTCAGGCTTAGGGAGGTTAAGTAACTTTCTCAAGGCCACATAGCTGGTGAGGGCTGGAGATGGCATTCTGGTCTCAGACCCCACACTTACAATCTCTCTGCTTATATTAACTCCCTAAAGAACTTTGTCACCACTTCAACAGTAGCTACAAAGAAAATAAAATACCTGGTAATATACTTAACTGAGGAGGTGAACAATCTCTACAAGGAGAACTACTAAACACTGATGAAAGATATCATAGATGACACAAACAAATGAAAAACCATCCCATGCTCATGGATTAGAAGAATCAACATTGTTAAAATGTCCATATTACTCAAGGGGATTTACAGATTCAATGCAATTCCCATCAAAATTCTAACATCATTTTTCTTGGAGCTAGAAAAAAATAATCCTAAACTTCATATGGAACCAAAAAAGACTCCTGAGAGCCAAAGCAGTCCTAAGCATAAAGAATAAATCTGGAGGATCACGTTACCTGACTTCAAATTATACTACAATGCTATAGTAACCAAAACAGCATGGCTATGGTATAAATGTAGACACACAATCAATGGAACAGAAAAGAGAACCCAGAAATAAAACTATATAGCTACACTCAACTTACTTTTGACAAAGCAGACAAAAACATACACTGGGGAAAGGATGCTTTATTTGATAAATAGTGCTAGGAAAACTGGATAGCCACATGCAAAAGAATGAAACTGGATCCCTGTCTCTCACCACATACAAAAATTAACTCAAGGTAGATGAAAGAACTGAAACCATAAAAATTCTAAAAGAAATGTAGGAAAAACTCTTCTAGGCATTGACCTAGGCAAAGAATTTATGAGCAAGACACTAAAAGCAAATACAGCAACAATAAAAATAAATAAATGGGACTTAATTAAACTATAAACTTTCTGCACAGCAAAGGAAATAATCAAAAGAGTAAATAGACAACCTACAGAATGGGAGAAAATATTTCCAAACAATACATTCAACAAAGGGCTAATATCCAGAATCTACAAAGAAACAAATCAGCAAGAAAAAAATGAACAACCCCATGAAAAAGTGGGCAAAAGACAAGAATAGAGTCTTTTCCAAAGAAAATATACAAATGGCCAACAAAGATATGACAAAATGTTTAACATCACTAATTATCAGGGAAATGCAAATTAAAACCACAGTGAGATATCACCTTACCCCTGTCAGAGTTGCCATTATTAAAAAGTCAAAAAACAATAGATGTTGGCATGGTTGCAGTGAAAGGGTCTGCTTATACACTGTTGGTGGGAATGTAAACCTGTACAACCAACATGGAAAGCAGTATGGAGATTCCTCAAAGAACTAAAAGTAGACCTACCATTCAATCCCACAACTGAGTATCTACCCAAGGGAAAAGAAGTCATTTTACAAAAAAGACACCTGCACCAGACTGTTAATCACAGCACAACTCACAATTACAAAGATATGGACTCAACCTAAGTGCCCATCAATTGATGAATGTATAGAGAAAATGTGGTATCTATATAACATGGAGTACTACTCAGCCCTAAAAAGGAATGAAATAATCTTTTAAAGCAACTTGGATGGAACTGGAGACCATTATCCTAAGTGAAGTATCTCAGGAGTGGAAAAACAGATATCACATGTTCTCACTTATAAGTGGAGCTAAACAAGGGATATATATGATCATAAATAAAAAACACTTTTACCCACTACATTTTTTGAAATAAAAAGAAGAACTTTGTCACCACTTCATAAGATAAGTTTTGCAAGGCCAGCCCTCTACTGGGCCTATTTCCTCCTAGGCCAATTGCCTTTTCATCTGTGCTGTGAGATGAATGTCTATACCTGGTCATGACTGTTTGGCCAACACAGTAAGTTTATTCCAATGGTGGATAACTGAATAAGATGGATTTTAAGTTAGATTTTCTTGAAAACAGAAATGTAAGAGTAAGAGAAGGAATGCTATAGAATTTAACCAATTTATTTTAATTAAAAGCAATGGGCTAGAGCACCTATGTTTGTAGCAACATCATTTACATTAGACAAGAGGTGGAAGCAACTCAAAATGTCTATGGATTGATGAATGAATAAACAAAATGTGGTATCTACCTACATTGGAATATTATTCAGCCTTAAAAAGGAAGGAAATTCTAGCACAAGTTATTACATGGATGAACCTTGAGAACATTATGCCAAATGAAATAAGCCAGTTACAAAAAGACAAATACTGTATGAGTTCACTTACATGAGGAACCTAGAGTACTTAGTTGTAGAAACAAAGTAGAATGGTGATTGCCAAGAGCTAGGGGAAGGGAGAAATGGGGAGTTGTTTAATAGGTATAGAGTTTCAGTTTTACAAGATGGAAAAATTTTGGAGATTCATTGCACAACAATGTGAATATACCTAACACTATTGAACTATACAGTTAAAATAGTTAAGATGGTAAATTTTATGTTATGTATATTTTGCCACAGTTAAAAGACAAATAAAAGAATAAGTAGCATTCCTGATTATTAGTGCCCTGAAAATTGATCTTAAGCCAAAATAACACTACCCGGAAAGTCACAGACCTCTAAAGAAAATGTTTTCAGTCTTTATGTGAGAAATGGTGAACACGAATTTTGTTATTTTTCTTGGATGTTAACTTACCACTCTGACTTTATCCATCCATAGGGGTTAAAGGGCATGATAATTGTACCTATGACATAGGGGATGTATAATACATTTTGGGCATTGCACATAATGAAAAATAAAATATTTGGAGAAATGCAAAATTAAAAACAGCAATCTGACAGTTCTTAAATAGAAATACATAGCTTCTCTAAATTAATGAATTGGCATATTGCTTTTTCACCTAATGGTGAAACAGTAGTCCACAAGAACCCCAATACTGCTGACTGCATGGTGTATTTCCGAGGGACTATAACTTTTTCATTCCTGTTCACACAAGCAGGGTGGCAGTCTTACTGATACCTGCAAAAGGCATTTTACCATATTGATTGATTGTCAGCAATCAGTTCTTCCTGGGAGAGGTGGCACAGAACGGGGATGCGGAGGCTATCCCAGTTCTTACTCACTGGGGGCATGGTGCATGACTCGACAATTCTCTGAGCAATTCACTTTTTTTTTTTTTCAATCTGTGAAAAGATAGGGTTGGACTAGACACGAACCTTGTCTCTCTTCTCATCCTGTCCCCATCCAGCCCTTCTTTAAACATACGAAGAATGCCTATAGGGTCATATTATCAGAAAGACGTTGGCCTTAGAAAATTTTACTTGGATGAAGTGAAACTGCCAATTGTGCTTCAAGACTTCTCTGGACTGGATATAGACACATCCGAATGATAATATGAGGACCAGAACTGTCTTTCTGGATAATTTAATATGGAATTATGCCTCTGTACAGACAAGTGAGCAGAACAAGCCTTCCCAGATGAACAGCCACTTCCTTGCAAATCATGGTGGACATACAGATCCAGCTACTCACACCCTGGAACCTTTAGATAAATTGTCCTACATTTGCATTTCTACATTCTATACTGGAAGCAGCTCATTCTGGAACATATGCCTTGATGAACTTTGTTCAGGGCTAACTGAGTGGAAGATTGTTGAAAATTTGTATGTGATGTAAAAGTCTCTGAATAATAGGTTAGGAAGAAGCCACAGAAACTATTTAGTTCGTAGAGCCGAAAAGGCAGGATGTCTCAGTTTGGTTCCTTAAAACCAAGCCTGAGTGAAGATCTCAGGTGCAAGTAGTATATTTGGGAGTTGAACCAAAGAAGCAGGAGTGAAGGAAGGGGAGAGTGTGGCAGAAAGGAGAAAAAGCCAATTATTAGGGTATGTTATCAAGGCTGATGGTGTGGACAATGAGCTCAGTTACACTGTTGTTCTGAGAAGCACATGGACTGTCCCAAGGATTGTCTGTTGGTCTGCTGGAGGCTGGGGCCTTTCTCAGTCACTTCTCATGCCTCGTTGGTTGAGAACTTCCAAGCTGGTTTGAACATGAGGTTTGTGGGCTCCTGCAACCTTAGGAGGTCCTAAGGAAGAAAGCAGAAAATTGACTGAGATTTATAAACTGTCTGCTAAAACTGTGGCTGAGATCAGAGGTGGGCTGAGGGGGTGTAACATGGGCACAGAATGTGTCCCCTATATAGGATTGACTGGGAAATCACTAATCATCCTTTCTACTACTGTGACTCATAAAGGGAAAGATAGTGTGGAATATGGCCCATGGCCTCTACCAGACAGCCTAGGTTAGAACCCTCATTTCACCAAGTTTATTAGGCACATGTTCTTGAATATGATACTTTTCTTAGTCTATTTGGGCTGCTATAACAAAACACCTTAGACTAGATAATTTATAAACAACAGAAATTTATTGTTCACCGTTCTTGAGGCTGGAAAGTCCAAGATCAAGCCTCCCGCAGATTTGGTGTCTGGTGAGGGCTCACTCTTCTACTCCAATGATGGTGCTTTCTTATTGTGTCTTCACGTGGCAGAGGGGGCCAAGGTGTTCCCTGGAGCCTCTTATAGGGGCACTAATCCATTTGTGAGGGTGGAGCCTACATGACTTAATCACTCTCCCAAAGTCCCCACCTCTTAATACCATCACACTGAATATTAGGTTCTGAGATATGAATTTTAGGGGGACACAAAGATTCAGAACATAGCAATATTTAACCTCTCCACACTTTGGTTTTCTCATCTGTGAAATGGTGCTTCTACTGAAAGCTTCATGGAAATATGTGGGGACTGTATGTGTGCACTGTAACATCCAGAAAGAGCACTTAGCATCATGGTAGTAATACAACAGGTTTGACTTTCCCAGGGCCTACGAATAACTTAGTATGAGTCAATCAGAAAAGCTGCTGTGTAGGCTTTTTAGTCAAAATCCTAAATCAGCCCAGACCAATATGTCAGTGCTGGAAGGGATTAGTGGCCTTGATTGATGACAAGAAAGTAAGACTTTTCATCTCATCTGGGATGGACTTGGTAGATTCCATAGAAGATGAACCAGATGACTTGTGTGTGTGAGTATATGTGTGTGTGTGAGTGTGTGTATGTATATATATTTTTTTTACTAAATTTCCATTCTCACCTTTTCTGGGAACCTGCCACTTTTCCCTGTTGATGACATTCCTTTAAGAAACCCCATGAGCCATGTGACATGAGGGGCTGCCATGAAGGTATGGCCATAAGCTCCTTCAGTTTCACCTCCAGAATCATGCTTGTTCTGGAGAGGGGCCTGTTACCTTGAGGAACTGCACCTGTCCTTTTCTCCTAAGTTTTATGTTTTTTTTAAATTATGTAATAACCATTTTCCTGCACTTTGGTGGTAGGGGAACTGAATCTAGAGGGGCCGGTTGGAAAAGGGCAAGGCTAATGTCTCTGTGGCCATAATCATCTCTTTATGGAAACATCACTATGTGGCCCCAGGAAGCCAGAAATTGATGTGCAAAGTCCAAATTTAATTTTGGACTAGAGTCCAGCCATTTTTCCTATATGAGGTGTTTTCACAATGGAAAATAAATATAAGGCATTCTGTTAATTAAGGAGCATTTTTGCACTATCCAGCTTCTCTTGGTTATAGTGGCTTGCTTAGGATCTGGGACTCCAAGGAGGAAGAGAAGAGTATGGGCTTTGCACAACCCGGCAAGATGCTGTTGTGTGTTTCCCTGGTGAGCTGCTCCGAAACTTGGCTTATATTCTGTCATTCTGGTTTAAGATTGGGAGTTCAATAAACAGAATCACAAAATAAAAGCCAAAGGGGATGGAGAAGGCAGTGAGATTACTACGTGTGTGGATTGAAATACTTGGGTTTGTTTTGTTAATTTTGATCAATGGATTTGTACATTTTAACTTATGATCATTGCATATATAATAATTATGAAATTCCTCTAATGTTGGTTATCATGTGTGAAACCCTCTAATCCCAACTCCAATCACCTTCCCTTTCCTCTAAAACAACTAATTTAATGTCACAATTTTTGATAAGATAAAACAGGTTATTCTTAGGCATCTGCTATCTATCACATTATAGCAGAACCAACAGTACTATTGGACTCTCTGTATCCTAGCACTTAGAGCCCCCGTTTTGCACTAAATGGACACTCACTGACCTGCAGGTGTTTTTAGTTTCTGTCCATTGTTTTTCTAAACAAAGCAGAGAAGGAGAAGACACTGAAGCAAGAGAAGCAGGGGAAGCTGCAGCCCCCATGGTGGTGGTGCCTTGATGCTGTAAGGACTTTTATTTCTGGTACGATCCAGAGCTATGAACGGGAAAGCACACAGCATAGCAGGTCAGCAGGTCTGAGTATCCACTGTGAGCTGAGCGTGTATAAGAAAGTACAAGAAAGGTCTCTGTCTTCCCTGACCTTAGGATCTGGTTGAAGAAACAGACCACGCACTCCCAGGGAACAGTTAAGCCCTAAGCGGAGCTCTGTGCACTGGATGAGAATGAGCAACCCTCACAGCTAGCGGCCTAGGAGTCCACGCTCAGGGAAGTCTCAGTGTGCGCTGCTGGGCTTGAGTAGGCCATGAAGGACGGGTAGTGCACAGCAAGGCACAGACAAGAGCACCAGAGAGCAAAGACCCTGATAATGATTTTTGGTCTGGAATTTCAACTAGAGGAGTTCATCCCATTGAAGGTGCAAATCAAATCCTGTGCTTGGAGTCGCTTTGAAGAGAAAGGTAAATAATCACCCCTCTTGTTTTGTTTTATCTGGTACTGGTCTCATGCCCACATGACACATAGGGGATTTGGGCTTTTTCAGATGTTTTTGGTTACATTAGCCTTCTACAGATAAGGCGGGAGATTGGAAATAATGTTGTTCTTTTGACAGAAATATTTTTCCCCATAGCCAGCTCTTATTGAAATGGCACTTCTTTCTTGTTTATTTATTCATGGCTGGAGAACTCCTACATACGTGTGGGCTTCTATGAGCACGATAACAAGTTTATTTGGGGAGAAGTTGTTGGTGGGACTAAAGAACTCCATTCCTGTATTTGGATTTTCATCCATAGTGTTTTTCTTTTGCTGCTTGCATTTTTATACACTCTCTTCTTCTGGACTTTAACTCTGTTTGGCGTTGTGGGCTACCTTGGTTTTTGAGTTCCCTTTGCAATTCTATTTTTAGACTTATCTTGGAATTTCTCACTTATGGAACATAGCTTCACTTTTCTACCTTTACCTCATCAAGTGTGAAATTTCTGATCCTGGAATGAAGATTTTTTTGATGGATTTTTGTAATCAAGCCATCATGCCTCAGGCCATGGTGTGAATACTGGGAGGCAGCTTAAATTCCATTACCCTGAACACCTGGGGAATGACACCGATTCTTTTATTGTCCTGCACATTTATAAACTGTAATGCGTATTGCTCTGACAGGTAGGACACACGCTGTGGTTGGGGATCCTTGCAGGGGCCTCTGTAGGGATTTCTGTTGTAAAGTGAAGCTCTGCTCTGCAATTTCTTGCTTGTGTAACTGCGACAAACAAACACAATTACCAGCACTTCTGGCTTTTTGCTGTTACACTTTCATTTACTTCTCTAGGTTTTGTCTTTTGGATTTTCTTTTTCTTTTTCTATTTCTTTTAGATGCTCAAAATCCAAGAATGCTAGTAACTTGGAGAAATCTAGTAAATAGATACCTGTATCAACTTTGAAAATCATGTTATTATTCACATATATATGTGATGCCTTCCCCAAATGTCTCATGTGGAATTCCTTAATGCTCAATTTCACCTTCTGAACAAAGTTTTGGCCACATGTTTTCCTAGCAACTGATTTTTTTTTTAAAAAAGAAGGATATAATAAAAATATTTTAAAATCCATATTATAAAAGAATATATGCTGGGCAGCTCAAGGAGTAGGAGTTCAGCAAGAGATCCTTCCAGTGGCCAAAGTTCAAGTCTATAGCTTCCCCTACAACTTTCTATTGTTTATTGGAAAGGTGATTGAAAAGTGCTTGCAGAAGTACCGAGTTTAATATGAGTTGTTAGTATTTTAGTATTAAACATCTGTAAAATGCAAAGTATATAGGTTTTAGGGTGTAGGTTATATATTACATATTGTCTGCATAGAACTGACAAGTCAGGTACACATGGAATCTAGGCAAGGTGCAAGTGGGATATGTATCTATGTATGGACACTGTACAGTGTATGTATCTGTCCTGTGTGGCCCCACTGAGAGACACTGGGGCTGGCCAAGAGAGAGAGGTTGTTTGCACACTGTACTGAAGAGCCTAATGGGACAATGACAAACCTGTGACCCCCTAAGAAGTCTCTAATACTCCTGTCCAAGTTGAAAAATCCTTACCTTGAAAGGAGAGAAAGGAAAAGCTCAGAGCCTAGGCTGGGAACAGTGCTTGGGGAACCAGCAGAGTGGAATATTGGGAAGGATATTGTTTCCAGAACTTCCCTCTGCCTGGCCTCCCCAGGTTCCCCCATTCTGAAAAGAGGAGAAGCTCTGTGACCAAGTGCCATACCCAGGAGCCACATACCAGGGCAAAGAAGAAATGGGCAATTGACTTAATCTCCCTAGCCTCTCATTTAACATGGAAAAGCTGGATTGAAGTAGTGATTTCTCAAACTTTTCTTTTTCAGAAGTGGTTCTTTTTTGTTTGTTTGTTTATTTTTGTTTATTTTTGCAATTGTGAAATCAAAGAACATTCACATGGAAAGATTTTAAAGGATGAGAAACAAAACATTGCCAGCACCCAGATGCTTCCCTTGCTTCCCATCCTGAGTCTAGATTGCAACCTTTTCTCAATTCCCACCCCCACCTCCAAAGAAAATATCCTTCAGACTTTTCTAACAATTATTTCCTTGCTTTTATGCCTGGTTTTATTACATATATGTGCATCTTAAACAATATAGATCAGTATTATCTGTTTTTCAACTTTATATAAATGAAATAATTCTATGTTTTATTTCATATCTTGCTTTCTTCTTCCAATGTTGTGTTTGCAAGATCCATCCATGTTGTGGCACAAACCTCTGGTTTATTAATTTTCCATGTGTATATTTTTCTATTGTAGGAATTCACCACAGTGTATTGATCCATTATATAATGGGTGGACATTTGGGTTGCTTCTGGTTTGGAGCCATTATGGATGGACAACAGTGATGTGAACATTCATATACGTGTATTCTGGGGCACATATGTACAAATTACTCCAGGGCACAGATCTAGGAGTGAAATTGCTGGTTGCAGGGTTTGCAAACCTCAAACTGCTTTCCAAAGTGGTAATAGTGGCTCTTTTCCTTCCTAAACCAAAACCTGATGCATAAGGCCAAGAAATAAAAGAGATGACAGCACAGCTGCTCTGTTCAGGGCAGGGGTGATGTTCTCAGGGCTTGGTTTTCTCCATACTGTGCTGTTGGTGCTTTCTTATGGACCTTAGACATCTTGTTCTCCAACATTTCTGTATTGCTTCCGGTTTCACTGTGTTGCTTTGGAGGACAATGGATTTGCCATTCTGAGGGCAAGAAGAAATCTTGACCTTATGACCCACAAAAAGCATAATCCTGAGTAGTCAGGATTATTTTAATGTGGAAACCCAAGATACTATTTTTAAAATAGATATTTCCTTATACCCTCTCTTAGGAAATTCTATTTATAGAAAGAACTAGAAGATTAGAAAAATTCACAAGAAATTCCCTCTTTGGCCTATCTGTCCTTTTTATGATCTTAAATTAGCTTGACTTGGGTCTTGGTTGGAAACAAAAAATTGTATCCAACAGTTATGTAATAGAATAGCTGAAAGCAATTGGATTAAAATATTTTTGAGCAGTTTAAGCCCAGAGAGGATGAATCAAAATATTGAGTACTCTTTGAGTTGTAAGGAGAATATTTGTATAGCATCTGGTGTGCTTAGACATTGATTGTCTTGTGGTTATGAAACCATGGTAGTGCAAAGTTCAGAGGGAATTCATGCGCATAGGAGTTATCCCTATGTGCATCCCTAAAGTGACAAAACATCAAAATGGAGACTTTCTCAAATGCTGTCCTTTGCCAAAAGCATAAGACTAAAGCAGGATTGATGCTGGAACAGTCTGGGCAGTAGACAGGCCAATGCATGTAATGCATATCATTAAAAATAGTTAGCACAAAGAAATGGTTGTTATTGTGCTTCGTCCAAGTTGGACTTAGTAGCTAATTAAGTATAAGCTCCTTCTTCTTTTTTTTTCCATGGCCATATGCAGTTTTTGAATTCTTACAACCCAAATTGTTTTAAAGAAGAAGTTAGATACAGCATGCATTGAGTTTGGTAGAGAAAGTTTAAAGGTCTGCATTTTCCCACCAAAGCTATTTAATATCAGCTGCAGAGTGGGTGTGTGTGTGTGTGGAAGGGTTGTGACCTCCCTTATTTTTACAACCATTGCCATGATTTCATAATACTGGCAGCAGTCACCCAGAGTGAAGAAGTAGACTTTATTACAGTAATTATATGCCAGAATGTGGGTATTAAAACAGAAAAACTTTTCTACTGATAATAAATGTCAAGGGAAAAATGACTTTACCCAACAAATAGCCCTTCATCAGTGTTTTTAATATATTAATGACCTCAGTGAAGACTGAGATGTGTCCATAGGGTAGAGGTTCAGACTCTGCATGGCTTTTTTGCCTTACTTTAAGGTGGTAGGTAGGGCAGTGGCACGGTAGAGGCATGTCTTAGCAAGTTAGGTTTATTTTTCCTCATGGTGTAAAGTCAGATATACATTCACTTGAGTAGATATAGCTATTGTTTTTGCAGATGGATTAATTATGACCATAACTGAATCAGGCTATTGTTTCTGGATCACTTCATTGCTTTTCTCTCATGTGTTTTGGTGAGTTTCTGAGAACTAGGAGAAGTAATATGGTATGGAAATTTATTATGAAATATAGTAGTTTTCTCATCTTATTATTTGCTCAAATAGGAACAATAAAACACCTGACTAAGCACCAGAAGGTGTAACTTTTTGAAAATAGCCATATTCTGGAAAATAAGCTTGTGGCTACTAAATGATACTCATCAAGCATTAATTGTGGGGTTTATCAATACATCTCTAAAATAATAAATGTGGTCCAAGTGTTGAAAGTCTACACCAGGGAACATTTGTTTCACTCTAAAAGTGAATTTAGTGAAAGGATAATTAATTTCAAAATATTATAAAATTATAGTCCTTTTTACCTTTGATTTCAGTGGACTTTGAAGTGGGCAGTTGGACCTTTCTCTGAAGTGCCCTGTTCATTAGCTTGTATAGATAAATAGAATAAATGCAGGAAGTCAGTAGCAAAAACCAGAGCAAGATTTGGGTTCCCAGCCTCCATCATATAAGAGTCTAGAGGTCATACCTTTCTTGAATTTTTGGCCAGTTGCTCAAGCTGTATAAACTATTTTAAGGTGATCTCAAACATTTCTCTGAATACTGACATTTAATCCTGCATAGCTGACGGTTAAGAAATGCTTGGGGGGGCCGGGCAAGGTGGCTCATGCCTATAATTTTAACACTCTGGGATTGAGAGGAGATCGAGACCATCCTAAGTAAGACCCTGTCTCTACAAAAAATAGAAAAATTAGCCAGGCATGGTGGTGCATGCTTGTAGTCCCAGCCACTCTGGAGGCTGAGGCAGGAGGATTGCCTGGGCCCAGGAGTTGGAGGTTACAGTGAGCTATGATGATGCCACTGCACTCTAGCCTGAGCAACAGAGCAAGACCCTGTCTCAAATAAATAAAAAAATATTTTTCAATAAAGAAATGTTTGGGGATGATGAAGGTGATTTTCATTATGGGACCTGCTCCAGCCCTCTGCTTGGTCACATGGAAGGACTTGGGGTCAGAATCTCCAGAAGTGAGTTGATTGTTGATTATCAACTGGGCAGCATCTTAGGGGAGCTGTGGGCTGGGAGGCAACAATTGCTCATGACAATTGACTCATGACAACCTTAGGTGATTGCCACTGCTGCTCAGTTTCATTGCTCAAAGTCCAGACCAGTCCCCAGAACATGACACTGATTCCCCTTCTGTGTTTTCTCTGTTCTCTGCAGTGGGTTTGTCTTAACAATGAGCCATTCATGGGCACCCAGGGAGCTACTCAGGACCAGGGAGATGGCTGCAGGCCCTGCAGGCAGTTGGCTGTGCTCCAGTCCAGATATTCTTGGGAATGCGAAATTATTTGAATCAAAGAGAAATAAATCTTTTGCAAATGTTAATACAAATGACTGTGGGAAGGGCTTGGTGCTAAAAGAGAAGCTGAGAATTCTTAGTGCCTACTGAGTTATTTTTTGGCAGGGAATAGTACCAGGTTGCTATGGGAATGATGAAGACAAAATAATAGTCATATTTTAATGGCTGTTCTTACTGTGCCTTACTGTGTCATCTTCAACTGCACTAGGTTGAAAAGACTTGTTATTTGAATGGTTTGCCTGCTCATGTTTCATGTTTTCTTTCTTTTTATCTTGTATTTGAGCTTGCAAACATGTCTCTAAATCTGTTCATGAATCTAACTGCACCATATTTTCTTTGAGCCTAAAGGAATCAGCATATTTGAAATTTATACTGTTGACTATATTCTTTCTGTGTCAAAAGTTTAAATTAGAAAAGGTATACCCTCGGGGGTCTGAAATTCCATGTACTTTTATGATTGGATGGAGAGAGTACCTGTGCAGTGTGGGGCAAAGGCCAGGTGACATGGGACAAATCTTCCCTCTGTGAAGGAGGGAACGTGTGCCACTGGAGGGAGGTTAGTATACTTCTCTGGGTGAGATTTTTGCATTTGTAAAATGGGGCTTTTGTAAAATGGGGCAGTTGTAAAATGGAACATCACTATTGTGTGTTCCTCAGGTAAAGTGTTGTGAGCTCCTCAGGTAAAGTACATAAAGTCCTAGCACAGTGATCACAAATACCTGGCAATTGTGATGCCAGTTCCTCATTCTATGTCCATGGTGAATATCACAACTCAATTCTTTTCCTTTAAGCTAAGAGGCAACCTCAGAATCCTTCTTCACTTAATCCCAATACTCCAGGTAGCTACTACCCATCAGCCTTAATATGTGATATTTGCCAAAATACAATCCTTGGGACATGATAGATGCTGAATAAGTGATAGTTCTTAATTATTACTATTCTTGATATTATTGTTATAACAGGATGCTGTAGATATGATAGCAGGAGACACAGGTGGCTTTTTTTGCTTTTCCCTTTATATTTCAACTTGCCTCCAGAATCAGCAGGATTGGGCACAGCTGACCATTCTCCTGACTTGGGAAGACTGGTCTCTGAGCTTTGTCTGCCCTCTGGGCCTTCCTCCACCTCTTTGCTACCTCCTCCTCCCCTTGATGGCACATCCAAACATTGAAGGGTCCCTGGACCCTTTTCTTTTTTTATCTACCCTCACCAAGTGATCTCTCACAGCATTCAATATCATCCATATGCTAATGACACCAACATTTCTGTTCTAGGCTGTGTATCCAACTGCATTCTTGAGACACATCTCTAACAGGAGGTGTTACTACATTCTGTTAAATGGAGATCTAATAGATATCTCCAGCACATAACGTTTAGTGTTGAACTTCTGATTCATAGTCCCCTCCCCGGAAACCCAAATCTACTCCTCCCATGGCCCACCTCATTCTAGCAAATGGCCATTGCACCAGAGTGGCAGCAATGTGAAACCTTGAAGTTCTCCTTGATTCTTCTCCTTTCCTCCCATTCGGCATCTTATCCACCAAGAAATCCTGTGGGTTCTACCTCTAAGAACCTTACTACTTCTTACCACCTCTGCTGCTACCATCATTGGTCCAAGCCATCGTAATGCCTTGGAGTATGGTAATGGCCAGTAATAGCTACAGTTGTTTCTCAACACACAGGCAAGGAGGTTCTTTTCAATGGAAATCACGTTATGTCCCTCCTTGTCCACACGTTCCAGGGCCTTTCCACCTTACTTTGAGTCTGAGCCAAAGCTCCCACAATGTCCTACAAGGCCCCTCACACTTGCACCTCAAGGCAACATCTGCTCCCCTGCCCCGCCTTCAGTCACTCTGCTCATGGCCCTGGCCTCTGGCCATTCCAAGAATAGACTGCTGTTGCTTCAGGCCTTTGCTCTTGCCCTCCCTCTGCTTGAAAACAGCTTCCCCCAGATATACACAAAGCTTGCTTCCTCCTTTCTTTTGTGCCTGTTTGTCCGTGAGTCCCTGTTATATGTAGCACATAGTAACTGCCCTTCCCTACTTCTGCCGGGCCCCCACTTGCCTACTGCCCTCTTTCTTCTCCACAGCACATATCAACATCTGAAATGTTATGGCTTTACTTGTTTGTTGATCGTCTGCCTCTCTCACTAGATGTGAGATCCAAGAGGGCAGGAACTTTGTTGCTTGTCATGTCTTCATGTCTCCATCACCTAGAAATTTTCAGGCACATAGCAAGCACTCAATTTTTGTCGAACTATTAAATGACTGGCTCAGTACATTTACTGCTAAGAGCAGGAACTCTAACAAAGCTTCTATAATTATAAGCAAAACTATCTTTGTTTATTAAAGTCTTTCAGTACCTCAATTTGTTTACTTTGGTACATAGAGACAGAACTTAACTGTCTCTATGTACCAAAATACTGAACACTCCTAGTTGATCTCCTTGAGGCTGACCGACTTTGGGTGGTTATAAAATACAGACAAGTATTTAAAATTGCTTGGATGCTACCTGGCCGTGCTTTCACTTGGCTGGGCCCAACTGGTGGTTCCTGAATTTCTACAAGGGGGGGCCAATCTGGTTGGAAAGGAGATGTGAGTCTTTAAGCCACATTGAAGTGGTTATTTACATAAGAACACGTGAAGAATATTAACTGCCATATCAGAGAATGACAGGGTGGTGAAGGCTGCTGATAGGATTGGGGTAGGGAAGAGAGATACCAAAGTTTTCTCTCTGAAGCATAAACATACGTGGGATTTAGTCCTACTAAGTAACTGTGTGGCCTCAAAGGAGTCATTTGGTTTCTTTCAACCTTAGTTTCCTCATTGGTGAAGTGAGGAAGCTTAGAATATATTATTTATAAAGTCAATTCCAATCCTATTTTCTAGTGGTGTTATGAAAGATCTCAGATTTGAAGTCTCAGATGTAACTTTCATTAAATTGGAAATTTCTCTGAGGTCCAGTTTCTTTCTCTGCAAAATGAAAAGCTTTGGCTAAAATAGACTCTAAGGGATTTTTTCCCCAAGTCTAATATTCTTTGTTTTTATTGTGTTTTTGGATTTTTTTTCCTACACAAGTGGCTCTGGAGAAATTAAACTTCTTACTTTATTTTTTTAAATTTTTGGTTGCTTTTTTTTGTTTTTTTGGAGTTGTGGTCACACACAGGGATAGGATGTGAGGATATATGTCACATACTTTTGTAGATGTAGTGTGTGTTATTTTCTGTTGGAGACCACCAACTCTGCGGAGATAGATCATTGAGGTTTGTTGTATGGAGCAGAGATATATCCTGGAGGTTTGTTTTATGCTCTAAACTTGACAGTGAGAACACAGGAAATGGTCCACTGAGAAACTGGTGATGAAACAATGCTGAAATTCATCTTTAACCTCAGTTCCAGTCAATTCATGTTGGAAACCACAATATTTTTAAACTGTGCGTTTCTACTTCTCTTACTTCTCATTCCTGTGGCTTGTTTTAGGGTAAATGTTCAGTCAGCTGAACTACTCAAAAGGCCTGGTCACACCTGTGACTTACTTTTGTGCCTCAGTTTCCACAGGTACAAAGAAATGGGGGAAATAGAAATTTTGCTACCTCTTTTCAGTGTTTTGTTTGAAATTTTCTGATAGAAGCTGTACAGATTTAATGCAGTTCTCATCAAAATACCAACATCATTTTTTGCAGATCTAGAAAAAATAATTCAGTTAAATGTTCAGTCAAATGTTGACATTCAGTTAAATGTTTCATTTGGAACCACAGAAGAACCTGAATAACCAAAGCAACTTTAAGCAAAAAGAGCAAATCTGGAGGAATCACTTTACCAGGCTTCATACTATAAGGCTTTAGTAACCAAAACAGCATGGGACTGGCAAAAAAAAAAAAATAGAGACATAGACCAATGAAATAAAAAGGGACTAAATATTAACTTTTAATAAGTGTGTGTGTGGGGGGGGGTTGTGAGGTGTTGGGGTGGGAGAAGGGCTCTTGAAAGATTCTCATTAAATCTGCAATCCTTTCTAACAGCCTTTGGTAGATGGGAACTCTTTGAGAAAGATGCATAGAACTTGTCCTCTTCCCTTGGAAGACATGGGCAGTGATAAGGTAATTAGTCACCACAGAGCACTAGTGACTTATCTACTCATATCAATACTTAATCCCATTTCCACTGACTCATTTAACGGGAAAAAGGTCATGTATCAAGAAAGAGGGAGAGAGTGGAGGAAAGAAAGGAGTGGGTGGGATAGTGTATTTATTATTACCGTGTATTTTTTCCCAACATTTTATTCTGAAGATTTCCAAAAGTATAGAAAAGTTGGAGGAATTTTACAGTGAACACCCATATACTCACTACTTAGATTCTACAATTAACATTTTGCTATAATTGCTTTATTGCATCTCTCAATCCATCTAAGGGTAGCCTTCTATGAATTTTGACAAAGGTTTTCACTTGTGTGACCCAAACCTAACCAGATATAAAATATAGCCTTCATCACAGAAAGTTCCTTCTTGCCCTTTCCCAGTAACTCCTACCTCACTGCCAGAGGCAACCACTGTCCTAATTTCTTTTCTTTTTGCTATAGATTAATTTTGCCTATTTTAGAATTTTGTATTAATAAACTCATATGGTGTGAGCTCTTTTGCACATATGGCTTCTTTCACTTGACATAGTATTTTTGAAATTCATTCATTTATTTTTTAAACCAAACTAATCTCTGTCAGTCTTCAGAGATTCTCAGGCCAACATCTTTTAAAAGTGGCAGGAAAAATAAACTTTTTTTTTTTTTAAAGAGAGAAAGAGTGGAAAAGAAGCCTAGTGACAGGTACTTTGGCCTCTTAATTTTCCTGATAAAGAAACTGAGGACCAGTCATTGCTCAGGGTCCTGCAGACTGGGCTGAAACTGGTCTCCTGACTAGAGGCTTGGAAGGTTTAGAAAGGCAGCTGAGTGGGGTGGTTGTTTGAGCTGAAGCCATGTGAGACCAGAGAGTTTCGAAAGAGCTTTGCTTTAGAGGATGTGAAACTACACTAACCTCATGTGACAAGAAATCCTTGGAGGCCTTGATGCGGAGCCAGGGAAGGAGGTTTGACACAGCTTCTGGTTACAGCTCCACCTCTGAACCCACTGGCCCAGGGTGACTTATGGTGAGCTTTCTGATTTGCAATGAAACTAGACATGAGGCAGGGAAAACTTTTCTACAGCAACGCACAAGGCAGAGCAATGCAAAAGGGGAAAAAAAAAAGCCAAGAAAGGCACCTTCAGCCACATGGCCCTCCCATGGCAGGGGACCTGGAGCCGAAAATAAAATAAAACACCCAGGGAGTGGGGGATGCTTTGGTTATAGAGAAAGCCTTTGTCTCCTGAGTGCACGTTCCAATTCAGCCCTGGATGACAATGACCTGGTGGTTCCTGCCTGCCAGCTGTTGGCTGGCCTTTGTGAAAGAAAGTCCCCGATCTCTGGGCCAATGCTTAGCGGGCAGGTATCCATATCATGAAGCCAGTTGGCACTGCTGGCACCTTTGTTGATAGAGTGAGCACAGTGACTGGAACTGAGGCTGCTGGTCCATTCTTGCTACCAGCTGGCAGGTGCAAACCCACGGGCAGGTGCTCTGGGGAGACAGGGTTTGTGTTGCCATGGTAACCAATCCAAAAAAAGAGGTTTCTTCTTCAAGGTCAGTTTGACCTCTTTTCTGCCAGAGGAAATTGAGGAAGAAATGAATTCACAGCAGCTCTGACTCGTAAATGCATGCCTCATCTGCTTTGAATTGTTACTTTTAATTGGATCTAATATTAGTGTCACCCAGTGGGCAAATCTAGGAGTTGGTGGGTCTCTTGGGGAATGTCTTTGTGGACAAAGATCAGGTCACCAGAAAAGTCCCTGAAGAGACGTTCCGGTGTCAACCAAGCAGAGCTGAACAAAGAATTCCAAAGGTGCTTTTGAAAAGGCAGACAGTCAGGTTGGACGGGTTCTTTGGGCTATTCCGGGATATGAGATTAATGCTGACTGTTTGAGGTGTGTCACCCTAGATGTCCTTTGGCCATACTGTCCTGGGCACAGGGGTGAAGGGACCCTTGTCAGCTTGCTGGGTGCCTTGCAAATTTGCCACAATGAACTCATTGTAAAGAAGCAAGCTTTCCTTATTATCACTGTCCTTTCTCTGTAAACCTTCCACTCATGCCTTTACCTTGGGCAAATAAATTTTCTGGCTTTTATTTAAAAGTTCAACTTCTTGATATAAATATTTCTGCATCTCACTCTGATGTAAGGATGTTCCAAATCAGGACATTGGGTTGTGTATCGGTAATTTTCCCACTTAGATTCTCATGTGTATTCACATAATGAGCCCTCTTTTTCATGCCTGAGATTTCTTTTGGGAGAAATAATAGCATTGTATTAATTAATTGATAGTATTGTATTCTTGCAAGACTTCTTGGACCCCTGGGAGAATTTTACTTTATTCTGTCCACTGGGATGCTATCAGAATTATTTAGATAGAATAGCATCCCAACAGTGGGAAATATTAATTATGCTGGATAAACCCTGAACAACTTGCCTGCAAGTATAACCATGGAAATAGGCCTCAGTTTCCCAATGTGTAAAATGAAAAGATTAGTTTAAATGATCTCTTTAAGTCCTTGCCAGCTAGTTTTCTAAGACATTGAATTTTACCATGAAAAAGAAAATCTCTAAATATATTCAACAATTAACAGACTGAACTTACAAAACTCTGCACTTGATCCTTGTATTCAGTAAATATTTATAATTCATCTACTAAACCTGGGCACTGGTGATATGGAGGCAAAAAAGGCATCATTTTCTATCCCAAAGGATATCACAGCCCAATGAAGGAGATGTAACTAGAAAAAAGAATACTCTCAAAATTGGCAGGAGTTTGAAGGCAAAATTCTGCTTGGGAAGAGAAACTATCTTTTGGCTTGGAAGAGCACCTTCACGGGCATGTTTAATGTAGAAACTTGAGTCCCTTTCCCCACTCCCCCTCAACCAGCAGAGCCAGGACTAAGGGGATTTGAGTAAGACACTTGCCTTGGGTGCAAAAATAAAGGGATGCCAAGAATTAGTATTTTAAAAATCAAAATTAATGAAAAAAACTCATGATGAACAAAGGATGACATATTTTAAATAAAGAGGGGATCTGATCCTGCATGTGTATGACCTTGTCTCACTTTCCTTACCCTAAACTTGGCCCTGGTTTCAATGAAACTTTATTTATAAAATTTGCCAACTTGGTTTTTTAAAACAATCGCATTAAAATATTAAAATACCTAAAGCTTTATACAAAGAAGAATATAACAGAATTTAGGGTTTTAGATGATTGTCATTAGAGGGAGAAGAGAAGGCCCTTGAAGGATTGGGATTTCTGGATGGCAGTGTTGAGCACAATCAAGAAAATCTTCAGAGTGGAGACTGGTTAATGAATATTTATGAAGGAGGCACCTAATAAGGGTTTGGAAGTTGTTGCTTCCTTTGTGCTGCAGTTTACCCCCTTACCCCAACTCTTCAGTTAGAAGTCTGACACATACAATAACTCTCAGATCACGATGATTTAAGGAAAAGGAAGGAAGAAGGGTGGTGTCTAGCCTGGGAGGAAGTAGGCTGGTGAGGGAGGAGGAAAGATGTGGAAACCAGGCAGGATGTAGGCAGGACTGCCTCAGGAGAGGCCTTATCCTTGAAACGCTTTGGAGAGAAGGTGGGCGGCCATAGGTGGGTGGGTCTGGACTTTCTAAAGTGCAAGGGATGCAGTCTTGAGCTCTAGTGTTTAGTAATACTAAAGGAAAGAGACCCTTCAGCAGCAGACACTTGGCAGCGTATAAATCAATAATGACAGTATGTTGTGCTGGATCTTGGTTTGCCCTTCAGGCCCACTTACTGCCCTTCTGCTTTCCACCCTTGGAGGCTGCCCTGGAAGGACCACATTGCAGGGCTCCCTATGCCCTGGCTTCTGGCTGGATTTGGCCCTCAATGAGCACCATCGGATAACTGGAAGGAGGGAGGAGTGGGGGTGTCCACTGGCTCCTTTCCAGAGGGTTTGGTGCAGGCTGGCTTCGTCTTTTTACTGAAGGCTGTAGCTCCTGCCAAGCATCCCTCTCATTCTCCATCTAGGCTCTTGGCACTGTCTCTTCCTTTTAGGGGTAGTGACAGAGCCCCCTCTTATTTGCCCTGGGATATATACTATCTTTTGTGATCTCCTTGCACCCTGCTTCTTTGTAGAGATTCTATGAAACTCTTTGCAAGATGAAGATGCAGTTTGTCTCTCACTGAGACCCTGACGCAGGTATGAGAAGGACTAGAAAAGACTGGAGGTGGAGGAAGCAATTGACTGCCTAGTGGGAAAGGAACATGGGAGGACACAGACCGCTCCATGTGTGAGGTTTGAGCTGAATCTTGTGGCATGAGACATTTCCCTGGAACTAAGGTAAGCCCCAGCCTGAAAAAAGACTTGCATCTTCCAGGCAGGTGTCCACCTAAGTAAATCTCAATGATCTGCATGGTTGTAAAAGACAGTAATTATTCAGTGGGCTCAAAAATGCACAAGAAAGCTCAAACAATAAAGTAGCCATCACCCCTACTCCTCTAATCCCTGCTGATGGTCTGGCACACTTTCCTCCAGATTTTTTATGGAGTCAAAGTCATACTTTATGTACAGCTTTGGATCCTGATTTCCTCCAACATTACATAATGAGCAATTTTCCCATCACTGAAAGAAGCTGCAAATATCCCCTTGGAGGCCACACCTTTTATAGGTAGCAGAATACCCTTAAAGCACTGAATGCTATTGCTTTCTATAGATGTACTATGACTTTTTAAAATACTCTTGTAATTTTGCACATTTAAGTCATTAAAAAATTTATTTTGCTTACTAAAATTTTTAAATTAAAAAAAAAAAAAGAACCCTGACTTCAGACATACCTGCATTTTAGGGATTGCTGAGTTATGGCAAATTTTGTTTGTTTGTTTGTTAATGTTAAAGAAGATTGCATTTTCCATGGGTAGGTAAGGAAGAGAGGAATTGGTACCAGGGACTCCATTCTGAGGGTAGGCTCACTAGCTTGACCAGAAAGGGACCCTTATGGAAGAAATTAGCGACAGTGATGCTGAATTAAATTTTGTGTTGTTCCATGACTCCTTTCCAAAATTTCCAAACCTTCAGTGTAAGTCTTAGGCAGCATGGCCTGATGTTGGCAGTGTCCTGTGGAACGAAGGGGCAAGAACAGCCTACATGCGAAGGAAGGAGGGCCATGAGGATGAGGGGCAGGGTGGATGAGGAGGAGTTGGGCACAGGGGTGGGGAGGAACAGTCTGGCACACAGCCAGGAGTAGCATGCTACAGCTGAGCCTCTGGAATGTTGAGATGGGCACCAGACTTTCTGCAGTTCCAATAATTATATTCAGATACTAAGGGAAAGGGTGACCCAGGTTATGTATCATTCCAACAGGAAATATTAAGGGAAAACAGATGAGGGGATGGAGGAGGAGATGTTATGAGGGAAGGATTTGGTGACTTACTGTGTGGGCAGGTGATGGGCATTAGACCAGGAGGAGGGAAGTAATGCTGTATAGGAAAAGTTACTGCAAAATGATTGAGAGGAGTACATGAGAATTTGATCAGGGTTTTTGGAAAGAGAAAGAAGCTAATTCCTTCTAGTAGTCTTCTTTTATAAGGCAGAGACATGGCAAGGTGAGCTATGATCCAACTTATTTGTAATAGGATCGTATAGGGAAGGAATTAATAATGTTGTGATGGGCCTTAACTTCAGAAATAATAGAGTTATTTGGCTTTCCTTCTTGTTATTCATCCCATGATTAAACTAGTTCAAAATCTGAACTTAGTTGTGACTTCTTTTAGTGACTTTTTTTTTTTTTTACCATTAGAAACCCTAAATAAGTGACTTATTTATTCTCATGTTATTCAAACCATTTTTCAGCTCTCACTCAACCTCTGTTAGAAAAGAAACTGGGAAATGGCTTAGGAAAAACATCTGATTGAGATGTGCTTGCAGTTTTCACATGACTTTGCCAAAAGGGGTTTCTGTATTCAAACTGGGAGGCTTCTACCTTGGGAGTTGTCTTCATTTAAAATTCATATCTGCTTTGCAAGAACTTGAATATAGAATTCAAGGTAGTTTCTGGAAATAACTTACAGAATAGTTCTATTTTTCTTGGGAAATAAAAACATTTCCCCAAACCTCTTTGAGCAGGATTTAGAGAACCCTAGGAAAATGTAAAGGTAAGGTTTTTTTTGTTTTGTTTTGTTTTTTTGAGACAGAGTCTCGCTTTGTTGCTCAGGCTAGAGTGAGTGCCATGGCGTCAGCCTAGCTCACAGCAACCTCAAACTCCTGGCTCAAGCAATCCTCCTGCCTCAGCCTCCCAAGTAGCTGGGACTATAGGCATTCGCCACCATGCCCGGCTAATTTTTTGTATATATATTAGTTGGCCAATTAATTTCTTTCTATTTATAGTAGAGACGGGGTCTCGTTCTTGCTCAGGCTGGTTTCGAACTCCTGACCTCGAGCAATCCGCTCGCCTCAGCCTCCCAGAGAGCTAGGATTATAGGCGTGAGCCACCGCGCCCGGCCAAATCTAAGGTTTTGATACAGCTTTTATTGTCATATCGATTTGATAGGTTTCGATTTGGGAATGTTTATTAGAAAGGAACACATAGGATTTTGGCAAGAAGGTTGTTTTAATAAAAGAGTCTTCTTTAACAGTCAGAGGCCTGTTACCAAATGCGCAAGGTAGGTTAAAAGGCTGTTGTTTCTGTACCCGTAGAATCTTATATGTACATAGTATGAAAAACAACACTGAACACCCCTGTCAAATATTAACTTAAGGAAAACATAAAAATGCTTTCTTATGTCCAACAGTAAGGTAAAGTGACTTTGGATTGGGAAGCAGGATGGAACTCTCTGGTGTCTGACATCTGTTTTTTTTCTTATTGACGTGGTTTTGAACATGACATTGTGGTATCTCTGACGCTGGGTCTCAGATATCTGAACTTCTCATATTTTCCTTCACTTTTATCAATAATTTGAATGCAACTATAGAAGACATATTTGGGTGTTTGTAGATTACATAAATTTGGGAAGTTTTATTAACTGAATCAATATTCCTAAAAGAGCTCCACATATTAGATTGATGGACTGAAGCTAAGGGGATAAAGTTAAGTAAGAGTCAAATATTAGATCTTAGGTTAAAAATTGACTGGAGCTGACTGGTGTAAGGGAAGTTCATGTGAGAAGTCTCATGAGTCTTATCACCGAGGAAGTTCAGCGGAGTCCAGAGCCACATGATAAGCATCAAGTCTTAGAGGGCATTCCTGGGAGTAGAATCCTCCGGTCAAAGGTGGCAACAGTTCTATATATTTTAACCCTAGTTGAGCCTCAGCTGAGTTCTGTATCTTTAAAAGGACCCAAGGCAAAACAGTTTGTCTGGAGATAGTTACCTAGGTGGTAAAAATGAGGCAACTGTATCATGTATGGAGCTGTTACAGGCATCACAGGAACCATGATTCAGCCCCAAATGGACAGGCCAGGAGGAGACAAGAATGATTCTGTATGGAAACATTTATCTGAAGGGTTGAAGGTTTCATGGATTTAGAGTGTATAGCACTAGGGCAAGACCAGGATCAATGTCTGCACATTTGAGGGAAACTGTATGGGGGTTGATGCAAGAAAGAATTCTCCAATAAATAAGATTTGTTTGAAAGTAGAATGGAATGACATAGGAGGAAAAGAGTCCCCTCATCCTGAAGAATGAGGCCAGATCCCAACATTCTGGCCAGGAGGCTGTGGAGGCAACAGAGGGTGAAGTTGTACCAGACTCCCCCGCAGATTCTGTTCATCGCAAAGGAGTCACTCACACTTGCCTCTGAGCCATCTCCTCTCCTCTTTATCCCAGCTGCTACTCAGGACAGGATTGACTGCATAGCACCCTGATGTTAATCACTTATAAGGACTGATGTCTGGAGCCCAGGGGTGTTGATACTTCAGCAGATTTCCACCAAATAGACATTCTCCTATTCATGCAGACTGTGCTTGCTTTAACCTACAAACAGAATATCACAAGAATGGGATTTTCAAGTGCAATAACAAGCTACTGGAGGAACAGATATGGGTAGGAGGTCAACTTGCATCTCTAAGTGAAAACATGTAAGCAAGTATTTATATTCTGTAGAAGTAGAAAGTCAGGGAGGATTTGGCTTCACCCATCTGTTCTGAATAGTTCACTGGTCTGTTGCCCCAGAGCAATGGCAGTTGTTGCCTACAGGCCCAGCAGAAATAGCATGCATTACTGTCTGCTGTTTCTTTGTGTTGTTGTGGGAATAAAAGATTAATAAGAACAGTAGCTGGGATGCTGGTGTTTGATGAGAATTTTTTTAGCCATCACTTTCCACTCTAGGTCACTTTATCTTGGAAAAGAAAGTAGGAAATGAAGGCAGAATATTTGGATGTGGCTGCAGTCAGAAACTCTCAGCTCTGGAGGAAGAAGATTATTCCTCTTTTCTCTTCTCTCTCTCCGCCAGCAGGGAGGGTAGAACAGGAGGGCATCCAAGCTGCAGGAAGGCAAGATACCAAATATTTTGGGGGTAAAGAGTTGCTACCCTAGGAGATGGGAGGAAGGCCTGGGAGGAAGGAAAAAAACTGAGGCGTATTTTTCTCTCTCATCTAGGAGGCCCCTGGGGATCCCTTTCTGAATCCAGCATCCTCCGGTCCGTGTCTTTGCAGGGATGTGCAGGGGCCCTGTGAAGTTCCTGAGGAATCCTGCAGCTGTTGGGGTCTTGGAGGAGATGGCCAGCGTGTCTCCCAGTCCTTGTTAGTACCACAAATAACCCATTGAGGGGAGCAGGAGAAGGGAGAGCTTCCAGAGCTGCCCCTGGGGGCTCTCAATGGGGGCACTGTTTAGGCTTGGGCGGAGGCCAGCCCTGACACCATGCTGGTTGTCAAGGCCTCATTCTTCCCAAGGAGGCGGCTGGAAAGGCAGCAGAGCAGCTGAGGCTCCAGAAAAGGTACTTCTCTTGTTCCTTACAAGGCCCAACTGACAAATGAGAGGAAGCCACTTCCTTTTTAATTATCTTCTGTTGTTCATTACATTTACATCCCAAGCGTTTTCCCCCTTCCCAGTCACTCTCGTTTTACTACTCAAGACCCGAAACTGATGGGTTTTTCCTTTCTCTCCCCAATCTCCACTGAAACTTCGAAATGATGTCAAAATTTTCTGCTTTGTACCCATGTCATTGGGCAGCCCATCAAAGAAGCACCCTGAGAATGGCTGCAGTTTTGCTGTTGCTCTTGAGTAGTTCAAAGACTCTTTCAAAAGGAAAAATGATGCTTTCGAGATAGCAAAATACTAGATAACCACTGCAGGAAACCTCTGTTGTTTTTCCTATCCATCATCCATACTCTTCTTTCTGGTAACACCACCTTGATTTTCCTCTGAGGGCCGCCTCCTTCCACACTCAGCCCATGGGCTTTGGTGGGGTTGGTCCACCCCATGGAGGCCCCCTGGCTTCAGGGCTGGACACAGTCCCTGTCAATAGACACCTGTATCTCCTATTCTTCTGGCCTTGGGTGAAGGGTAGACTGGGCCAAGTCAGAGTCAATCCTGAAAGATTTTGCTGGAAGCATTGAGAAAGAGACTCTATTTCTACTGAAATTGATGGATGAATACAGTATATGTTGGGAAAAGTAAAATAAAAAATAATCACTGTTGCTACCATATTGGGAGAGTCAGCAGGAGGATAGAGGCTACGGAGGAAAACTAAGCCAGAGTGAAAGCCTGCTGGCATAGGCTGTAGACTGGACCCAGATATGCCTGAAAGCAGCACCCTGACCCTTCGGTTATGCTGTTGCTGTATTCCTTTTTCTTCCTTTATCTCATCTGAGCATCCTTTCTGTTAGTTGCAATTGAAACTACCTTGTATCTTTGAGTCATACAAAGATATTAAACTTTTTTTCATTTTCTACTACCTGCTCAGGCTACCTTTATTCAATTATTTGCCAGTGTCTTGCTCCAAACAGTGCCAGAGCTAAGATGCACTAACACTGTCAGTGCATCTTACTGCACTGTAAGATTTCAGCCTTACAGCCTCGATGAAGCAGGACTTCATTTCAGCCTTGATGAAGCAGGACTCATCCACTTGGTTCCTCTCTGACTGGATGGAGCAACATGCTCTGCTAGGATCCCTACCTGCATCGTGCGTCTGCAATAAGAGGCTCAGCCTTGCTCACTCAGACAGGGAGCATCTATTCTGTGTCAACTGCGTGCCATGGAATGGCCCTACGCATCTCACAGTCAAACAGAGAGACACTGGTGTGAGAGCAAAGAAGTAGGCAGGCTCTGTGATGAGAGTCTACCTCTGCTTCCACAGGGCAGGGTGTGTGTGTGTGTGTGTGTGTGTGTGTGTGTGTGTGTGTCTCCATGGAAGGAGAGGCCAGTAATTGGCAGGAAGAAGAAAGGCCTCACAGAGTAGGTGATGCTTGAGCTGTATCTTCAAAGATGAGTAGAGGCTTTTCAGCTGAGAATAGTATGGGAAGGATGGACCAGTCCAGCCTAGGACAGAAATGTCAGTTGTGGACAACTGTCAAGTATAAAAATCTGTCAATTGTAGGATAGAGAAGCAGTTTAGCATCATGTATTTAGCATATGTCTGATTAGTGTGTTATACAATACAGAACACAGAAATCTGTGGCCACACCTGTCCCTTCCTCCTTCCTCCGTTTCTAAAACTCAGAAAACGTGTATAAAGTTCCCTTGCTGGTAAGCAAGGCTATATAGATGGTACGGTCAATTGGGTAGGTGGACCAGCATTCTATGTCCAGCCACCAGCCTGTGGGTACCAGTCCATTGTGGAAGCCATAGCAGTATCAGTGGCACCAGCATCTTCCCTACTTCTGTATCAAAGTTAGAACTGTCTGCCCTTGAAATGAATTATCCATTGGTGGCCCCCTGACTTCCTGTTCAGCCCTTCCCAGTAATTTTGCAAACACTCTGTCCCCACACCAAATCCTTTTCGGTTTGAAATGCCTAGAGTGGGTTCTGTTGTCCATATGAACCTTGATGAATATAGTGTATTAATTGTATATTTAAAACAATTTTTGTATTTTATGTTTTGACATCTTAAAATTTTTGCTGTTCAGAGAGGACTGACCCTCCCATTCTTAGAGATAGCAAAGGGCTCGCCTTTCGTATGCAGACCAACCAACAGAACAATGGTATTGTCTATCCCCCCAATAGTCCCCTTGAACTCATACACCAAGTCAGTGTTCCCCCACCCTAAATCATCCCAGGGCCAGATATCAGGCAAGGAGAGGCTGCCCCTAGAGCCCAAAACCTGCCGGAATTATCTGAACCAGTCGGTCCCAAACTGTTCGCTCTGCCCTGCTCTACTTTTCCTGCAGAAACCCCAGGAAAGGCTGTAGCCGAGGCTCTCCCCTCCTCGCTCCTGCTCCTGCCTCCCCACCTACCTAGTGTTCCCTGGTGGCCCCACGTGGTGTGGGGTGCCTCCCTCTCTCAGGAAATATAAGTAATAAAAGTCTTCTTTCAATGGCATTAGCCTCTCCTTGTCATCACTTGGTCACCTCCATAAATTAAAACGCCATGGGTATGGTCAGTGAGACATGCAGTCCCCACTGTGAGCTCTGTGAGGGTCGAGACCTTGCTTATTTTGTCCTCCATTGTGTCCCCAGTACCAAGCCTAAGCCCAAACGGCAGCAGTAGTTTCTCAGGAAACAGTTTTCGAGTAAGTACATGAAAAGTTGTAATATGGACATGTATGTACATAGGGGTGTGTGTGTGTGTGTGTGTGTGTGTGTGTATACACAGTTTAAAAACTTCAAAAGATGCCATAAGGCTGCATGTATCAAGAGCCACTTTACTGACAACAAGTGTGATGTTGTCATAGACTAGTGGTTACTGTGGGCTAGACTTGAAGGAGAAGTCTTGGAAATGAACTGGACTCTGATGGATAATGAGAAATTGGATAGGAAGAAAAAGGGGGGGTGGGACAGTGTAGGTGTCAGTCCTCAGTGCTGCTGTCACTGCACACTGATGAGTAATGCGTACTCACTCCTGAAATGAGGACTAAGTTCCCTTTGAAATGCATGTGGGCTTAAGAGTGCAGGGAAAAGGTCTTGGCATGATGTTCTTGTTTTGCCAAACCCTAATGTTGTGTTTGGAGCCCTCCTTGGCCCCCAGACCATGAGAATTCCCCTGTCCCCATCCCATACCCACATCAAGCATATTTCTAAGTCTTCTGGGAAGCCACACAGTCAGCAGTCAGAGCTCTGATCCTGCTTCAGAACAAGCAAGGCAAGATCTGAGTTCAATTAGCAGAAATTTCCATGGGGAGCATTTGTTCGGAAAGTTGGCCGACAGCTTCTGGTCCTCCTGAACGCCAGGAGTGGGTGAAAGTTTCAGTGGACAGAGCTCTCTTCATTGTACAGGGATTGCAAGAGACATGATGTGACCGAGGACATCTTTACCTGCCAGTCTCGAATAGATCAGTGTGACCAGGAGGCCACAAGGCTGATGATCTCTCCTTCACATGGGAACCAACCCAGCCAAAGCCAGTTTCCCATTTCTTTTTATCAGCTTAGCTGATAAAAAGAAAGTATTGGTGGCTCTTGAAAATTGAATATAAGGAACTCTTGGAATGCGTTAAATAAATGAACAAGATTTTACCACAATTTATAGCTCTGACATCAGAGTGACTAGAGATCATCAAATTAATCAACTAGAGAAGGAGCCTTGTTAGGTAAATGTAAGAAAGACAGCAAATGTCTGCAGAACTTTTGCAAGGCTGCAAAATCTGTTCTCACACCACATTCAGGGTTTAACAAGAGAGGGTGGGTGGTTGAGGCAAAAGCTCTGTGACTTCTGAATATCTTGTAAGAAGTGACCTGTCTACGCCTAAGAGAGCAGCGTTCCCCCAAGAGCTGGGCTGTTACTCTGCACCCTCAGACTTCACTGGATTCATGTGGGTCCTCTTTCTTTAAACAAAGTCAAGTCTGGTCACTGGGTGGTTTAAAATTAGGAGATTCCTAATTCTAGGAAAGGAATATGGAATGCACAGCTGTTGTATTTGATGTGCTCGGAGACCTTACTAGTTTGATGTCTAACCTAACCCTCCACTCTTTTGAGTGATTGACATAAATTTCTTAATCTCTCTAACCTTCAGTTTTCTCCTCTGTACAGTTCTGAAGGACTTATGGTGAGGGTTAAATGAGAAAATGCAGGTATATTGTTTAGCCCAGAGCCTGCCACAGAGTAGACCTTCAATAAGCATTAACCACACTTACTCTTATTACATATACAAGGGCATCAGTTCAAAGAGTTGTGGACAGTGGATTGCTGAGCCATGTTGGACTAGAGGCCATAAATCTTGAGACATTTCCTAGTCTCTGCCTTTGGCTTGTTGTGTAACTTTAGGCACTTGCATAAGTCTGGAAGTGGAGAGAGATAGGACTTGTCACTAAGTCAAATGGTAAGGGCTTGGAGGGGATGTGGTGACCGGAGCTCACAAGGTTTACGTAGGTGGTTTACCTGGATGAAAAGCCAATCAGTCTGAGGCTGCATAGGTCTTTAGTATCCATAATGAGGCAGGTGGTGGTTGAACTTACCTAAGAGTGCTAGATTTTGAGAAGAATAGCAAGAAACTAGAGGATGTTACAGGATAATGGGAGTTCTCTGGGCCACAGCTTCTGAGCTCCAGGAAAGGTAATAGAAAGATAGATTTGGGGTAGTGGGGCAGAGGATAACTGATTCAAACTTCCAGTAATTTGAGAGTTATTCTAGGGCAAAATCCAAGACCACTGGTTAGAAGTTATGAAGAGGCATTTTTGGCTCTATTGCTGGGTGTGATGGAGGTGGTAGAACCTTCTGGAAATTAGCTGTGGAATGGCCTACCTTGCAACGCAGAATCTCTAGAGCTTGATCAAGCTGTCTGGGCGGGTTCCCAGGGATGCTGAGGAGGGTTCCTGCACAGGAACAACTGAAAGTGACTCAGCACAGCCTTGTGGGTAGAAGTGATGGCCACGGAAGATTTTCCTGAGGAAAAAGTCCCTAAGAAAGAGTGGATGTTAGGCAGACAAGGGTGGGGGAGTAGGCAGGGAGGAGAGGCATAGGGAAGGAGAGAGCACGAAGGGTGCTGGGACAATGAGTAGTTTGCCAGGGCGCAGGCCCAGGGGAGGTGGGGAGTGAATGGAGAGGAAAGTAGAGAATGCTTTAAGAGCTTTTTGTTATTATCTTGAGGAGATAGGACTTTATTCTGAGTGGTATAAGGAGCCATAGAAGGGTTTTAAGCAAGGGAGTAACATGCAGATGGTGTTATAGAAAGGTCACTCTCACTGCATCAAGGGTCTCTGTAACGGAAGAAGAGAATCACCTTTCCTGATGCCCACTGTGAACTGGGCTCTGCAGGTAAGTGACAGCATCCCACACACACAGCCACCTTCTGGTTGCGTAATCATCTCTATTTTACAGATGGGGAAATTAAGGACCAGAGCAGTTAAGTGTCTTTGTCAACATTGCCTCGTTATTAAGTGACCAAGGAAGATTCAAAACCAAATGCGTCTGATTCAAAAATCTGTGCTTTGTTTTACTTGAATGAAAACAAAGCAAAACAAATAACCCTTTTGAAAATATACCCAAATCTTAAATCTTCAGAGGAATTTTACCTGTCCATTCTGCAAGACTGAGCTCACACCCAAGCATGCCTAGCCATGGACCATCCCCCCTTTCATGTCACCTACTACTGCTGTAAGACCCTCTTCCTCCTGGTTGAGATTGTTAGACAAGGGCCCATTCGACACATCTTCCCAGGAATTGGAAGTTGGGGTTCTGAGGCAGCCAGTTTGTCTTTCTATGCAGCCAGACACTTGGGTGCTAAGGGGCAGCTACATCCGCTGCACGAGTAGAGAAGCAGAGAAGGCAGCCGCAGAGAGAGAAGAATGCAGCAGGTGGATGAGCAGAGAGGAGAGACACAGAGATGGTCCCACCCAGTGCTTTCCAGGTCTTCTTATGGTCCATCTGGGTTTCCTGAGACCCTCTCATCCTGACAACGTATTTCCCCCTTTGGTTGAAGTTAGCTAGAGCTAGCTTCTGTTATTTTGGAAGAAGATAGAAAGAAATGGCTTCATAAGCATTTCAGGGGGTGGCCGACAGAAGAAGGCAGGCTGTGGGAGGATGTGGGCTGTACTCTCCAAGGGGCTGGGATGCCTTCTCATACTTCCCATGGAGTAGCCAAACTCATGAGCAGCTGAGTGAGCCTGAGTTGCTAGTTGAAACCAAGAGAAGGGGCATGGAGCCTGTGAATGCACTGGCATGGGGAGTCTTCGAGACATCGCATGGGGAGCCCGTGGGGCAGAGGCAGCAGATGGAGAGGAGTGATGGCAGGGAAGTCGTGGGGAGGGGATTGCCCAATCTCAAGCCTCAGAAGCGGGGTGCAGGCCAAGTTTAACAAATCCAAGGAAGTGGAAAGGCTCAAGGAGACATCTGATTTATAATTGAAATCAGAGGCCTAACTAAGATCGCAAAGTTATATTTATTTTATTTTATTTTTATAGAAGAAATGCATGGAGGTATTCTTATAAAATTCCAAGTTATACATATATAAATATAAATATATATATATGGAGTAAAAAGTGAAAACTCCCCTTCATCCCCAAATGTTTAAGCGTGAAATACCCTGGGAAACCTGGCCAAGCCCCGAAGAGCCCAGTTCAGGGTGAGAAATGTCCCAGGCTGCAGGTAGTAGGTAAGAGACAAGAGCACCGCACTGCCCTCCCTCCTGGGGGGGGGGGGATCAATGCCTGGGTCAGAAAACTTTGCATAGAACAAGAACTCATTAGGTATCACTTGTTATCACATAAAACTTTTTTTTTTTCTTGAGAGGAAGGTACAAAGAGTTCCCATATACCTCCTGCCCCACACATGCATAGCTTCTCCCATTGCCAACATTCCCCACCAGAGTGGTACATTTGTTACAGCTGAAGAACCTACATGGACACATTAATACCCCCAAACTGGAGTTTACATTAAGGTTCACTCTTGGTGTTGTACATGTTATGGGTTTGGACAAACATATAGATGCTTCTCAACTTAGATGGGGCTATGACTGGATAAACCCATTGTCAGTTGAAAATATTGTAAGTCAAAAATGCATTTACTACACCTAACCTACTGAACATCCCAGTTTAGCACAGCCTACCTTACATATACTCAGAACTTTTACATTAGCCTACAATTGGGTGATATCATTTACTACACATTCTGTTTTATAATAAAATGTTAAATATCTCACATACCCCATATCACTAGCTTGAGAAAAGATTAAAATTCAAAGTACATCAAAATTGCAATGGCTTTACACCATTATAAAGTAAAAAAATTATAAGTTGAATTATAAGTTGAGGACCGTCTGTGTAATGAAACGTGTATCTGCCATTGTAGTATCAGTCAAGGTAGTTTCAATACCCTAAAAATCCTCTGTCCTCTGCCCCTTCATCCCTCTGCCCTTCCCTGATAATAACAGACGTTTTACTGTCTCCTTAGTTTTGACTTTTCCAGAATGTCACATAGTTGGAATCTCATTCTGGGGCTTCCTGGACTCTTTCCCAAGGTAGGTACAGTAGAGAGAGCTGGGCCAGTTCCTGTGAAAGCAGTGGGCGTCCTCTGAGTCCACCAACCTTCTCTGCTGATCTAGTCTCAGTGTCCACCCCGGAGTGGGGTGAAGTTAGTGGTCACTTACTCTAAATCCCCTATGTCATCGCCCTGCAACCCAGCCCCTTTCAACTCTTTTTGAATGCATTATTGAGAAAGGGGCCTTCAATAGATAAAATTTTGCCTTTGTCAACTATTTTGATATACACCTTTTTCATTTATTGAAGGTTTCTCTCAATTTGAAGGATTGGTTTCTTGGGACTGGTTAGGTGAACCTTGTGTTTGTCTTGGGGATAAACATTTTGGGGCACCAGAAAGATATGACTGGAGTTTACTTTGTTTATTTATTGATTTAAAAATGAATGTTTTTAAAGAATACACCTGGCAAAAAATTAGGACAAACAAAAAAAGGTTTAGATTAAGAAATAAAAGTCGCCCTCTTTTCTCACCTCCAATTCTACCTTTACAAATTTCTTTAGTATCCTCTCAGAATTTTAAAAATCACGTTGATTTTTAAATAGCTTGGATATGTATATTCTCTTTTTGTTTTGTTTTTTCTTTCAGTTGCAAATAAAGTCGCATTGATTGATGATCTTTATACATGTATCTCTGTGTACTTTTGTATCTGCGGAATATATTCTCATCGTGGAATTTCTGGGTCAAAATGTATGTCCATTTTTAAACTTTGCTATATGCTGCCAAATATACTTCTATAAAACTGTACCCAATGAGACTCCCACAGAAAGTATGTGATTGCCTCTTTCTCCCCATCCTCACCAACATTAAGAGATTACCAAGGCTTTAGTATTTTCTAATTTGATAGGGAAAAGCAGTGACTTGTTTTTTCATCCTTTATATTTTGAGTGAGGTTGTGTACCTATGATGTATATTTTTTAATGAACAGATAGTTAATTTCCTTTACCTTTTTTTCCTATTGATTTATAAGGCCTCTTTGGTTACTAAGAAACTGGACCTTTGTTTAGTTTCTAGATAAAGGTCTAGTTTCTTAGTTTCTACATATGTTGCAAGTGCTTTTCTTCAGTTTTTAATTGGTCTTCTGACTTTGTTTATGATGCATATCATAGTTGCCATACAGAAGTTAATTTAATTTAATTAAAAAAATTTTTTTGTATACATTATTCGATCTTTTCCTTTATGATGGCCAGAGTGTGATGTCCCATGCTGTTAGGAAGAATGTAAAGGTCTTCAAAGAGAGAGAAAGACAGCTCAGCTGCCAGCTGATTACAGTGGTGACATTGGTCTCCTGTGATTTCTCTGTGCTCCTAGAAGAGCAGTACAAAGAAACTTTTATTTTCTATATTGGGATGAGGTGAGGATGTTAAAGCAGGGGGTGGTGAAGAGTGAGAGGAGGGAACATCCCAAATGCAGCCTAGCAAGGGGATAGGAGAATAGAGGCAAAGCTGGAAGTGAAGGAGGCAGATGGCTTTCATGCCCCCAGTTTGAATTTGAGGCATGGGAATGGGCATGGGTGGGTGTGGTAAGGAGGTAACTGCAGGTCTGGGGTTACCACATTCTCAGGTTGCCCTGTTTCTGGTAAGTTGACCCCCCTCCTCTTTCCCTCCATCCCTCTCCCCTTTGCTCTGCAGCTCAGCCCCAGCCTGTACAATGGAAAACATCACGTCTCATAGAAGACACTCCACACTTGACTGGAGCGAGTGTCCCACTGAGGACCAGTGACCATGGGGTGCATGTGGATGGAGACTGATGGTTCTTGGGGATGGTGGTTGAACTGCAATGCTCCTTCCATGCCGCATAGTGTGGCTGGGTGACCTTTCTCACCGAAATGCCCAGAAAAGGAAGGAGACATTTGCAGGTGTAGGTGCTGTGAGAATGAACCATTTGGAGCCATCACAAAATCGTGCATTTGACCTTTGTCTTTTCCTATTCAGAGGTTGGCTTCCCAGTTTGGGCATCACTCAGGCCCTTTGCTTCTTGTTTTTTCCTAGATATCTGATCCTTGGGTGTCTTGAAGCTCAGGCTCACTTATACTAGAGCAGTGGTCCCCAAGCTTTTTGGCACCAGGTATGCGTTTCATGGAAGACAATTTTTCCACAGATGGTGAGGGAAGGTGCGGAGCTTAGGCTGTGAGGTGGGCGATAGGGAGCAGTGAAGCTTCACTCACTGCCCGCCCCCCTCATCTCCTGCTGTGTGCACCCCCATTCCTAAGTTTCATGCAAGACAATTTTTCCAGGAGGCAGGGCGAGGCGGAGTGTGAGTGGGGAGGTGGAGCTCTGCAGTTCCGTCCCTAACGGGTCGTGGACCGGTATCGGGTTGGGGACTACAGTATTAGAGGAAAAAGAGAAGCTACATTACAAACCAAGCAAGTTAGCCACTTGTTAACCACTATGCTTTGGGATAACAATAAATTAAAGCTAATGTCTCAATCCAAGGTTTGAGATTGTTTTAGTTAGGGATTTCCAGAAAAACAAAACTAAAAGGATGTATAGAAAGAGATTTATTACAGGAATTGGCTCTCATGATCATGGAGGCTGAGGAGTCCCACAATCTGCCATATGCAAACTGGAGAATCAGGAAAGTTGGCAGTGTAGTTCCAGTCCATGCCCCAAAGCCTGACAAACCAGGGATAGGGACACTCGTATAAGTCCCACTCTGAGTCCAAAGCCCAGAGAACCAGGAGGGCTGGTCTCTGAAGACAGAAAGGGATGTCCCAGCTTAAACAGAGAGCCTGACTTCTCCCTGCCTCTGCCTTTGTGTTCTATTCACCCCTCAATGGATTCGATGATGATGACCCACATTGGTAAGGGTGGATCTCCTTTACGCATCCTACCAATTCAAATGCTAATCTATTCCAGAAACACCCTCACTGACGTGTCCAGAAATAATGTTTTACCAGCTATCTGGGCATCCTTTAGCCCAGTCAAGTTGACACATGAAATTAACCATCACAGGAGTTGTGTGTAAATTTGGGGTCAAGCTAACAATGGAGAATAGATGTTCTCAAATATGCGAGGTGGGGAAAGGGTGGAGCATGGGCAGTGGGTGATAGTGGGTGGCAAAATGAAGGGAGGAGCCTGGGAGGTGGAAGCATTTCCACCCCACCCCCTGCCGCTGCCCTTCCATAGCAGGCTTGCCGCAATCAGGCCTGCTATGGAAACAGGTGTGTCCTCAGGAAAGAAGAAGCACACCTTATCCATGCTGGACATAGGAGTTAAATAAACAGTGATAGGGGAGAAGTGAGTGAGAAAAAATCTCACCCTGTTGAAGAGGGTGGGAGGGCTCAGCGAGTCCCAGGGTTTATTGTGAAGGCAGAACTTCTTCAGGCTGATTAAATGGAATTAAATGGATCTTACAACCTCCTGTTGCTCTCATCTCTCCAAACCCTTGTGTTACCTCTTCAGAGCCTCCTGGAACCCTGAGGAATTTATTAATGAGGTCCAATTACAGAAAATTTCAGAGTTTTAATCAACTTTGGATGCAGGGCTGAAGGGTCCATCTCAGGCCCTGCTCTGAGAAACTGTACAGTAAACAAGAGCTAAGATGAACTGCATACTTATTTCCCTACTGTTCTCACCCTTTTCAACCATCCGTGGCATCCACTTGCTCCCCCTGCACCTTGCCGCCATGCCCAGCCTTCACACAGAGCGGTGTACTGCAGTCGCCCCTTATTGTACACATACAGAACAAGCAGGGGGTGCAGGCCAGTAGCCCTGGCTGGCTTCTGTCCAAGCTCTGTCCACCTTCATGTGTGGCTGTCATCTAGGTGTTCCAGAGAGACCTTTCCTGGCCATTTCCACCCCTGTCTACCGCAGCAAACAGTCTGTATTTCCTCCTCCAGGTTATTTTGGAAGACAGATTAGAGGCTTGAAAAGACACTTGGAATAACTCTTTAAACAGGTTTTCCAAACACTGATGGAAGGAAACAAAGGCGGTGGGTGGGAGAGTCAGATTTGAATAATGTTCTGTTTATCAGCCTCGTTGCCTCAGGCCCCACGCAGCTTGGGTTCTCCTGGCCTGTGGAAACTACAAACTTCCGCAGCCTGTACGGCCCCTCCACCAGCTGCTGTGGGAATGCCACATCTGGCATTCCTGCAGCCACTTCCTCTCCAGGGAGAAGCCTGGGCCGCACCCTGTGCAGTTTCACAAAATGATGCCGGGCTCCTGGGAGCTTGGCTGGGAGCTGCTAACATCCTCCTGGGTCCTGTGGGGCTTGGAGGCTCTGCTCAGCTGATGAAACATTCCTCATCTGGGAAGACATTTAAAGGGACCGTGGCATAGCATGGCCAGGTTTTCCATAGTTGAAAATTCCATTTACCAAGGTGGGCGGCACAATTATTTTTTGGTTTTGTTTTTTTAAGTGAAGCTAAGTAGGCTGGAAGATGGGCCGTCAGAGGTGGGAGCTTTAACCCTGCCTCTTAGAGGAAGCCTTCCCCTTCCACTCTGGCTAACAGGGACTTCTTAAATTAGCCAAGATTCTTTTGGTTGCAAGTGACTGAAAAGCCACTTTATCTATAGATTGAACAAATGAGGGTGTTTGTTGGTTCCTTAAATCAGGGAGGGAATACAGCTTGGTGTCAGGCATAATTGGATCCTGTGATGTGTTAAGTCTGGTTCTTGAGAGCTGATTGTTCAACTTTCAGGAATCTTGTGAGCTAGTTATTAAACACAGCCATTATTAAAAATTAAATTATATAAACTCATGAGTAAAAATTATATTAAACATAAAGGTAATAAATTCTAAAACCTCATTGCTTCCTAATTATTTTACTGCATTTTGCTATTGTCTACATTGTTGAGATTATTTGTGTCTCTGGTATTTGTATGGTGGAAACACTATACGATGGTGTGCTATTATGTGTCTCATCTCAACTCCACGTTCATTGATGTCATGTTAGAAACTTGAAATTGGGCAGGGTGGAAGCATTTATACTATAGAAATGAACAAATGTTACAAATCAGGGCTTGCTTGATCTATTGTTTTGTTGATTGTCTAGACTTAAGAAAGTGATGGAGAAAATGTTGACAATGCAAATTGAACTTAAAAGTCTGTTATGTCTGCAGTGGTTACATTGTGAATAGCATCAAAAATTGAGAAAATCTTTCAGTTTTAAAACTATTATCAGATTTGGCAAAGAAGTCAGTCCTGTCATTGAAAAATGAATCAAGTTTCAACATAGGTCTTTGATGACTTTCACTTTTACATAAAGAAAATTACCAACCAACATTCATGCCAGAAGTACATTCAGAGAACTGGTTGTTAAGCATTTACCAGCACACCAATAAGGGGAACCACACTCTTTGATGTCCCAGGGCTTTATCATCTCATGTTTCTGGTTATTTCTCTGTGTTGGCTTTATTTCCTCAGACCAGTGTTTTCCAAGAGGATAGCACTATATGTTCTGGCAGCTCCAAAGTTCATGTCCCCAAGTTTCACTTCACAAAAGGGTCAGAAAGAAGGAACTCTCTTCCCTTATTTCCAATTTGAAGACTTCAAGGAAGGACTCTGGTGGGTTTGATTTACATCCCATGACCAGGAATGAAGAGCTCTATGATTGGCCCAATAGAAGCACTTAGTGTGTGAGTGTGTGTGTGTGTGTGTGTGTGTGTGTATTGGGGGTATATTGATGACCAGATCCTCAAAAGAAAGGGATTAGGATTGGTGTTGCCAAAAAAAATTAAAAATAAATAAATAAAAGGAATTGGATGTAGATGAAATAATAGATGTCTTTCTTTTTACCATAAGAATTTAGGCAAGTTACTTTATCCTTCTGAACTTCAGTAAAATGGAGATAATTTAATCTATTTCATAGGGTTAGTGTGAGGATTAAAACAATGTGCATGAAGCATTTTGTACATAGCAAATACTCAAATTATAGTTGCTACAGAATTATTTGGGGTCGTGCCACTTTTCCTAGACTGTAAGCTCTGAAAGGGTAGGTGTTCTGCCAATATTTTATACCACTTTTAGCATCCCACGAAGCATTTTTTTATATAACAGGCACATGAATGAATATTTTTAGAAAATGTTCATAAATATTTATAGCAATAGCATCTCCACTTGGGCTCTAATGTAAATCAACTATAGTTATTCTGTACTTACTATTTTACTTAATAGATAATGGAAACTACTCTCTGGGCCTCACATGTCATCAAAAAATTCCACTGGATTGTGTGTTTCTTTGAGTAAAAAATAAATATGCATGGGAAACTCTGAATTTGCCTTCCTGTCTACAGACAAAAAAAAAAAAAAAAGAAGGAAAAGAATTCTCTGTGATGTTTGATCTAGGACAGATTTGCAAATAACCACTTACCTGGAACATATCATTAGCTTATGTCTGGCTGGTGGAAACTTTATTGTTTTTATTGCCTGTGTTTTACTTGGAGGAGACAATCATTAGTGGTTGGCCATTGCTGTATATTTATGTGCAAAAAGGGGGCTGAGACAGCCTCTGCACCAAGGATCCAGGTCCTGAGGACTGGAGTAAGCTGTTACCTCTAGTTACTTTTGCCCAAGTCCCTAAGGCTCTGGACGAGGCAGAGCCCTGCCCTGAGCCCTAGGGCTTGCTTTGCCTGTCTGCTTCCATTTTCTGGAAGCAAAAATACCTTTCTCTGCTTCTAGACTCCTCCTCTATCTTCTCTCTTAAGTCAGGGTAGTTCCCACACCCAATTTGCAGAAGTCACTTTGTGTAATTTTTCCTCTGAATTACCCCAGACAGCTACAATCAGTTTCACTGACTCCCACCCCAACCCTAGCCTCTGTCACTTCTATTTTTGGGCAGTGGCATTCAGTCAAGTTGTTTGGTTTTGTTTTCAGTTTGTGCTCATCTTCTCCACTGAATGGAGAGCAACTCATGGCAGGGCCAGAGCAGACCTGGCCACAGCCTCTCGGTGGGCCCACAGGGCCCTGCCCACCCAGGAGGCATTCATTGTCAAGGGCCCCATCTGGATCCAGGGGCCAGATCCTTCTACCAAGCACAGCTCGCTGGGCAGCAGACAATGGCAAGGACAACTGAAGAATGTCACCGGCACCAGGCTTTCTCAGAGACTCTCGTGGTCCTGCCGTGTTGTTTATGATGTCCCTTTCTTGTGCCTTTCATGCTAGGATTGATTCAAACAACCTTTGGGTTTATCCAAAAGTGTCCATGTGAACAATTGCCATTCTGAAAATGCTCTTTGGTATATGTGCAGAACCTCTGAATTCTGTTATACTGAGCAATTGAAACACTCATTTTTTTCCTATGCTTAATTTTAAACCTCAAATTCTGCTTAAGTGATTTCATTTTCTCTGAACAACCCTCTCTCATGCTTCTCTGGGCAACTTCCTTTCCTAGGTTGACAAAGCAAGCTGGGGATTTGCCTATTAAGATTTTTAGTTCCAGGCAACAGAAGTTAACTTATCTGCGCATTTATGAATAGGTGTTCAGAGCAACTACTGCTGTGCTGTCACTAATAAAATGACAATGCTTTTGGCATTGTTAGGCCAACACAGGTCCCTGCATTTGTAGAAGTAATAGAAGCTACCATATACTGAGCATGCGCTATGTGGCTCCTGTTGCACTAGGTACTTAATACGTGTTCCTATTTAGTCCTGAAAATAACATGGTATATATTATGGTGACCATTTTATTGATGAGGAAACTGAGTCCCAGAGAAGCTAAGTAACTAGCTCAAGATAACACAGACAATAAATGGCAGAGCCGGGATTGGGACCCCAGCTTCCTGAGGCCTAGCCCAGTCTGTTCGTCACTATACTGCATTGCTTTTCTCCTTGGTGGCAGAGAGATTTGGGGGATTATCTTGGTGCCCATCAAATCCCACTACGCCAGCATCTTTCTGTCTTCAAGGAGTCAGGCAGCAATTTGGTGTGTGCACATTTGTCCTCCTTCAGAACCTTTGGCCCATGGCTTTATCAACACTGTTTTCCCCTGATTCTAGCAGACAGACTAGGGCCTCTTTCTCAACCTACCTCATGAGCAGAGCCGTTCATGAAGTTCTTGTTCAGAATCCTGGTTATAGACAATAATCTCTATGAACATCCTTGAAGGAGACCACGTTTCCCTGGAAGGCGTCTGTCTATGACCTGGTGGACTGTCAGTGCAGGGGGTGAGGTGAAGGAATTGGGCCCTACGCAGGTCACTCAAGCCAGGACCACTGAAGGGGTCACTGAAACCATTACTGTGCCTCCATGCTATTTCTCTCAAACCATTTACAGAGTAGCATATAAAAGGAAAACAGTAAAAAAAACATAATTGTATTCAAGAATACAGTCCAAATGCATTGTTATCCAGATCTCTCCTTCTGTATCTTAAGTTGAATTCCCCTTATTCAGTTTTCCAGGCATATGAAAAGAAATCATCATGATTTGGATATTTGAAGTTCCTAAAACTTCCTGTTCATCTTCTCTTCTATTCTCTTCTGAGCAAACTCCTCTTTCCCCCAAAACTTTAGGTATTTCCTAGTCCACTTAAGCTCTTAACCAGTTTTGTGTTTTCCTCTGTATCTCATCTAAATGTATTACTTGTTTAGGTTTTAATGTGATAATTAACAGGGTATATTAGTATGGTCTGACAAACATACATTGAGTATTCACTCTGCACAGCAGAGCTATGTGCTCCAGGGGACAAAGGATGGGTGCAGGCAGATCCCCACTCTTGACTACCTTATCATCTGATAAAATAAAAATGTAATTGTTATGAAAGGGGTCTTTGGACCAAATAGAAATGTCTACCATAATAATTTTAAGACATCATTATTCATATTTTTTTGTCTTACGACACAGAGTTTGTTCTAATTTATGATTTTCAAAAGATCTGGTCTCAGTGAAATCTTTTGCACTCTTTCCTCTGTTGATTTCTCCCTGCTCTGAATTCTTTTAGTGCTATGGCCAGTACTACACAATCTATTTGGTCTCTAATTTTTTCCTGTGTGTAGCTCTTTTCTACTCCCAACCAAAATGTAAGCTGTGGAAGGCAAAGACAATAGCTAGTACTTTTCTGTCCCTTAATATCTGCTAAAGTGCCAGACACATAGTTAACATTCGAAAAGCACTTGGTGTCTTGGTTTATGAGCTGACACCTACCTACAAGAATCCTTCTTCCCTGTAATGTCTACACACTTCTGATTTGCTGCTTTTCATCTACTGACAATGGAAGAAATCAAATGAAAAACTTGTCAGAAGTGTTGACAAAGTGACAGTAACTTAGCTCTGAGTGATGTTCTGAAAGATCTCTTATCAATGAAATGAAAACCATTAGACATAAATGTTTAACATTTTAATATTCATTTTGCCAACTCAGAAACTTCCCGTCCTCAACCTCATTCTTACTTTTTGGTTATTTCCATATTTTGAACTGGCTGTGGTAGTTAGAAAAATTCTGAGTAAATGTGATATCACTATCATGGCCTTTCAAGTAAATTTATAAATTGTTTTCTAATTTTCAAACTTAGAAAATAGAGACTTCTTATGACTTTATGGTTCTCATTGATGAATGGTTTGGCTGGATTTTTAGTGGCGTTATGAGAAAATCTAATGAAAATGTGATGTTTATAATCCGAGGTATATTTTGTCTTCAAATATTTGAAAGAGCTAAGCCATTTGCCTCCCCAAAATAACCCCAACAAATCTATAAAGTACAATTAATATATTCAAATTTATATGACAATTCCATATAAGAAATCCTTTCAACAAATCCCTGTGTAACTAATAGCTTACTATTTGGTATTTAACAATATGATACAATCCATAACAGTATTTTCCTTTGGTTATGAATGCAGAACATGAGCGGGTCTGGAAAATCAACCCAGGTATCCCAAAGAGGGAGGAGTACAGTTATGCTTAAATAAATCTTTCAAAACCCAGGGTTAGCATTGATTTGAGGTAATATTGGACTTGTTCTTATGGAAAACCCAACTTGGCTTGGGGTAGCATGGGCATTGGATATAGACTTTTCCCAAAGCAAAACAATTCCACGAGTATTTATTGAGTGCCTACTATGGGCAGTATTCCCATGCAGACCCTCAACCAAGTATTAACCAGATAGAACACTGCTTAGTTTCAAAGATACAATGAAATTGAGGATATGAAGGATGATATGGTCTTATACTCCAAGTAAGTATTTATTGAGTGCCTAATGTGTGTCAGGAACCATAGTACTATCTTACATTCTTGATTATAGATGAGAAAATTGAAGTTCAGAGAGGCTAGATAATTTGCCTAAATATATGAGCCAAGGTTTGTTGTCAAGTCTAACTCCAATGGCGAGCTTCCTTTCCATGCTATTGCCTCTCATGTGGCTGCAACCAGAATTCCTGCCCCAGTAGAATCCCTTCTCCTTTTTTACTGGGCTCACAATTACATGGGATGGAGACGGAAGGGCACAGATGGCAGCAATTGTCAAGATGTCTCACGGATGGGAATTCTAGTTTCCTGACTTACAGGAATTTGGTGAGAATTAGCACTGGTATTAGTAAGAAGTGCTTTGAGCATTTCAGATGAAAGGCTCTAGGTGAGTATAAAGGGTGGCTATTAGAGATTGGCATGGGATTTTATATGAAGGAGAGTGCTTACTAATTATAAGATAGCTGCTCATTTGTAGATTTATTTTCTAGCTTAATCTCTCATTGGTGCTATTACAAGGACTAGAAAAATGCTCAAAGGTTTATGACCAAGACTCAAAAGCTAAGTTTACATGTCCTGGATAGACCTATCTGATTAAAATAATAAAAATAATAATAGTAATTAGAATAAATCCTGTTTCCATTTTGTCTTTGCTTGCAGAGTCTCGGCAAAAACAGCCTGTAGCATCTACACTGATTCATTGGTCTATGACTTATCTGAGCATCTGAGGACATTTTAGCAATACTAGGAACTGACAGGCCTACAGAATTAATGAGGCATCATCTATCTGCACACCTGCTGGGGAGGAGAAGACAGGAAAGCTGAATATTTTTTTCCTGTAGCCTGAATGGCCACAAACCTTCCAACTCCTTTTATATTCTTAGCCATTCCTGGGTCAGACCTGAAGGTTGTTATAAAGTCCCCCGCCCCCAAGTTAATGTTTCTCTTTGTCTATTGTTTATTTTGCATGACCCAAGCAGTGGCTCAGAAAGGAATGCAATTCTCATAAAACATTTTCCCACATTAAACAATTAAAAATTATTTGGGGGGAAAGAGAGAGAGAGAAAGCAAGAGAAGGAACTTGAAGTTTTGGAAAGACTTTTATAAAAATTTGATTGGTATTTTTCTTTTGTGGCTATCAATAGAAAGCTAAGGAAAGGTGAAGTGCTATGGCTAAGGTCACCCCGCTAAGCAGTAATAGATATGAATTAACCAAGTCATGAGGTGCACATGCTTTGTGTAAAAGGCACATTTCTGTGTTCTTCATTGTGAAATACTGTCTTCCAATACCATCCCAAGATACCATCTGCCAGCCTCCTCTTTCTCCACCTGTTTCTACTTATAATTCTCACTTTGACTGATTATTAAAACATGCAGCCACTGGGCTCCTCAGTCAACCCCACACCCCCAAGCCTCCTCACGATATGCTAATTAAGGTAATGAGAGCTGCCATAATAAACTCACCCCTAATAGTATTCTATTGGCTTGAACAAAACAGAATCGTTTTTTCTTGCAGAGAAAAACTCTGAAAGGGTTGTCCTGATGGATAGGGTTTTATTCTCCAAGCTGTGATCTAGGAACCTGAGCTCCTTTTGTCTTATGCCTCCACCATCTTCAACATTTGGCTTCCAAAGTTACCCTGGGCATGATACCCAGCCTCTGGATGGAAAATAGCAAATCTGTGCCTGATTTGCAAGTGATACATGCCATTCTGTTCAGATTACCTTGACTAGAACTTGGTCTGTGGCCATACCTAACTTGCAAGGGAGTCTAAGAAATATAGCTGGCTGTGTGTCCAGGAAGAGGAAATGGGATTGTTATCTGACTGCCTGGCTTGTGCACTTTCTTTAGCGTTGACTTCTGTGGTTCCTTTTCCTTTCTTCAGTTCTTCAGGGATGCCTTTACTAATCCTCTGTGTCCTCTCAGTAGCAAGCATGATGGGCTCTCCTTGGAGAGCTTTGTCCTATTTCCTCATCTCTTCCCCTCCAGGACCACTTTGCATGGGAGCCCCTTGGCACCCAGGCTTCTCCTGTCCCTGAGTGCCGTCTCTATGGCGTCCTGGTTCCCTCTTTCCAAGCTGCTCTGTGGCATGTCCCTCATACCTCATGGGAGACCAGCAAGCTCTTGTCCTCTCCCTTCTGCCCCTCAGTGCCAGCTCTCCTTTTTCCTTGCCCTCTCTTAAACCAGAAGCTCTGGATCACCATTTAGGTAAATCCATTTGCATAACCCTTTTGAATTGATAAAGCAATTTCTTGTATATTATCATGTTAATCCTTATAAACAACCTGAAAGACATCATCAGTGCCATTCTACCCACCAGAAAACAGATCTGGGGAGAAAGAAGACTTTCCCAAGGCCACATAGTACACACAGGGTGAAGACTTAAGCTCAAGTTTATACAGCATAAAGACTTAAGCTCATACTTTTGAGTTTTTTAGAGCTCTCAGTTTTTACCAGCTAACTCACCTGTTGCAAGTACTTGTTCCTGCTGTCTCTGTTTTTCCACTGCTCCAGCCTCTCTTCTCTTAAGCTATCTCTGGCCAAAAAAACTCCTTCATGCCCTGCCTTCAGATCTGTAAATTCCAGATGGTGGGCTACAGTGGATTTGCCCTAGAAGGAGAATAAGCCGTATGCCTAAGACCTGAAATGATGAAAACATTTGTGGACTGGTGAAAATTTTTTTAAATGTTTAATATAGAAAAAGTAATGCCATGTGCAGAATGTGGGACTGTAGATAATCAATCAACCAATCAATGATTGATCCATCACTTGCCCAGTAGTTTTTTGAGTTCTTGCTAGATAAAATGTGTTTGGAGTTATGAATCACACACACACACACACACACACACAAAACAAAAAACAAAAAAAACAAATGACAGTCCCTGCTCTCAAGGAGGCTTGGAGTAGCATGACAGAGAAGACTAGGCTCCAGATAACGATGATAAAAACAGGGAAAATGATTATTCAACAGGAAGCACAAAGGTCACCTGCTATTCTGGATGATAACTAACGAGAGTATGGCCAACTGAAGGTGGCCAGCTGAGAGGCTGAAGGTGGAGCTTATGAAGAAAATAGAAATTTTAACTGGTGGTTTCCTTTATTCATATAGTTGTTAATCTGACAATGAATCTAAGCACATGCTGCTTAGATCTAACCTGCTGCTAGATATACGTCAAAGGACACAGTATGTGCAGTTCCTGTCTTCAGGGAACTCATCATCTAGGAAGGGAGAAAGCCAACCCACTGATGACCACACAAATAATTATTTAATGACAGTAGAAATAAGTGTTATGGGGGAAAAGCACACAGTCTGCAAGAGTGTATAATTGGGAGACACAACGGAGTTTGCACCAGAGGGAGAGGATTTGAATGCATTGAGAGAGTGGGTAGAGGGGGACATTCTAGGCGGCAGGAAGAAATCATGGCCCTACCCTGTACAGCAGTCTAAGCTGGGCTGGAAGGGAAAGTAGGAAAGACAAACTAGTACTGACCCCATAAGGGCCTCCTCAGATATCAGGAATGTGAACTTGATTTGTTAGGAAATGGAAACCCACAAAGGTTGAGGTAATCATAAAGAACATCTATGACCTGGACCAGAACGAGGGCACCTGAGAAAGATTTACTTAGCTCTTGTTTTTGCATGTAAAACCATGCTGGGCCGTGTGAGAGGCAAGACAAGACAAGACCAGCAGGAAAGCAGCTGGACTCATGGCACCTGTCCGTGGAAATCCTTTCTGAGTTCACAATAGAAAGTTCTGGTCTGTTTGCTCATCTCACAGCCCACAGAGGCAAGGGCCTAGGAAGCAGAGCAGGGAATAGCGGGAGGGAGGTAGTCTCCCATCCCTGCCAGTCTGCAGGTGGAAGGTGGGTGCTCCCAGCATAGCCCAGGGCCACGCACGGCAGCTGAGAGGAGTACTCTGCTTTCTGTTTTAGTGTGGACAGGACAGAAATGGGACCTTTCTCTGGATCCTGAGGGTTTCCCTTTCTTTGTCCTCCTCAGGTGGGGCGGTGGGTTGGCCTGCCCCTGGCTCTGTTCTGACTCAGCTCACCCAGCAGTTTCGCAATGAGAGTGTTTACCACAACTCAAAGAAGGCCCACCCGCTGCAGCGAGCTGCACTGCGTCCCCCTTTGCGGCTCTCCTTGAGTGTCTTCTTTAGCGAGGTTACACCTGGCACACAGACCCTGTCAGCCGCTGACTGCATTCCTTACAAACCCAAACCCACTGGTGGGCAGAGCGGGAAGGTGACTGGCCACCATCCAGACAGTAAACAATAGAGGCAATTATTATGCAGCCATTAATCTTGTCAATTACACATTAACCCAGGCAGTGTGTAAACAGGAGCATGGTCTTCTTCCACTTTTTTCCTTTTCTTTCTCTGCCTTTTTTCCCCCAGAAAATAAAAAGGAACTACATTCTGCCACTTAATAAACATCACCCCTAATTCCATCTTCCCATTTATGGAGACAATCACACCAATATGGAAATTCCTTTAACATGAGTATTGATTTCATCATTCATTTTTGTGTGATTTCTATTACATACGACACTCTGCTGGGTGATTGGGAAGCTGATTTTGCCGTTTTCTATAAATCTATGGTTGCTTTTTCACTGTGAGCTCCCCAGTTGAAAGGGCTATGTTAATACAAAATACTCTCCTAATTAGGTAATGTAATGGTCAATAGCACAAATGTATTACATGTTTGAAGTCTCTACTACACCAGCATAAGGACCCATTCATCTTTATCTGGGTAGATGCCGTCCAAAGACATCGTTGTCTGTTTGGAAACCTATAGGAGTTGGCTTTGTGGTCAGAGAGGTTAAAAAAAAAGAAAAAAAAAAAAAAAACCACCCAGGAGCAGTTTCAGAAGCAGCTAAATCTAGCTTTGCCCAGGGCAGGTGGTGAAGCAGGCAGAGTTCCTCCTCAAGGCCCCAGCTTTTCTTTCTCCTATGTTCGCTCTCCCTTCAGTACCCTTGACCTCTCCTTTCCCTCCTCCGCCTCCAAAACCAGCTCTTAGAAATGACTCACGTCATTTATCTCTTCATGGGCATTAATAAGTCTGGAGAATGCTTAGTCCTGCTGTGTTTTCAGGGAAAGCCTTATCTTTCATTTTGGAATGAAAGGAATTTCAGGTATTAGATCACAACTCAAAGGTCAAGTTTTTCAGTTCTGTTCACATAGTGGTCAGAAAACTAATTTTTCTATTGGAAAGAGAGCAGTTTTCATCAGGCCCTCTCCCCAGACTCAGGGCTGACCCGTCTCTGCTCTCTCCTCTTTGTGGAGCCATCCCTGGAGGAGGGTATGAAGTTGGGCTGGGCAGGACAAAGAGCATAGAGAGATTTCTAAAACATTGCTCAGTTAGGTGTTTGAGACCGATCCCAGTAGAACCCTAATAAATGTCAGCTAAGAAGATTTCTGGAGATAGGAGAGAAAATCTGTTGAAACTGGGCATTGCATTGACTTCCTTCTTCCTTCAGGTACAGCAAAGAGTTCCCCAGGAGGCTCTGATGTTGAGGGAAGCCCTGCTACCCCATTTGGGGGTGGGGGGGGCAGGGACCTAGAGTGAGGTCTTGCTTACTTGAATGAAGTTAGCATATTGTTTCCAGGGAGTTGAGAACATTTTCATGCTGCTGGGCATGAACTTGCTAGCTCATTTTCTCAGATTGAGTTCATGCATACAGGGTGGTACCGTGTATTCACTAGAAAGGGTCCGGATTTGATGTGGCATTTGGGTTCTGTCTCTAGATCTAGGGTAAGGCATTTATTATGGAGCTTAATTTTGGGAAAATGAAAGAATAGACTACTAGTCCATTGCTGAAGTTCCTTCCATCTTCAAAATCCCAATGATCTCTAAGACCTATGAAGTAAAATTAATTGGTGCAACTGGATAGGGTGTTATTTAAGCCAAAATGTGTAGAGTCAGGACACTGATAAAAGGTAATAGCCAGGAATGCAAGAGATAGTGGCTGCTTTCCACACCTTGTTTCTTCCCAAATTGGATCAATTCTACGGTCATGGGAAGAAGTAGAAGCTACCAGTGGCAAATCAATACTAACTGTGTCACCAATAAGATCGTTCAGGGAAACATGTTCATAAAGGGTGGAAAGGAAAAGACTGGGTCTGGGAGACTTAAGGAAGAGTCTTGTTTGTCCTAATGAGAGTGGTTTTTTTCCTGACAAAAAGCATGTTCCTTATTTGATGAAATGATTAAATTGAGCCATAAGAGAGTTCCTAAAAAAAAACAAGTTGCAAGTCAGTAGCCATCAGACAATCAGAGAGTGTTTATTTCAGAAATGACCAACTGCTTCAAATGTACTCTTAGCCACCTAATCTTCAGGTTAAGCACTGGACCTCATAAATCAAAACAAGAGCAATAGAGAGAAATTTAGAGAAAGCTGATGATTTCACAGTTTTTAGGGATTTCTGTGTTGTCAGAGTGTTTCTGCTTTCAATGCCATTGTGGGTACTTTCTTCAGTAATGAGTTTGGTTAAAGAATGGTGTTGGTAGAGTCAGGGTTGATGCCCATGGGCCAGTTGTCTCTAACTCAGTAATAATTGACCAAATCCCTTGTGTCCTTAGTACTTTGCCAGGAAAGACAGGACAAAAGAAAGGCAAGATGCATATGCAGCCTTGGAAGAATTCAGCATTTAGCAGAGAATACAAAAGCATACTTACTGTGAATAACAAACTTGGAATCTAGACACTCTCATTCTACCCATGGGCAGGCCTGTTCCTTTTGTAGGCAGAGAAGAACCTGTTAAATATGAACCGTGCCAGTGTCCTTGTGGTTAGTAGCTTTAGAAGCTTTAAATGCTTTGGGGATTTCTCCTTCTGCTCCCTGCTTAGTCTTGAAAAGTATTAAATTAACAGATTAGCAAATTAAAAAAAAATTTTTTTGACCAAGTTGCATTTATTCCAAGAATGATTTTACATAAGGTGCCACGTTAAACAAATAAAACAGAAAAATCATATGATCGTATGAGAAAATGTGAGAAAAATTTTCACCCCAAAATATCCATTATTGATAGAAAGTCTTTAGGAAACTAGGAATAGAAAGGAAGTTATTTATTTGATAAATAACATACAAAAACCCATGGCAAGCATCATGCTTTGTGGTGAAATGTTGAGTGCCTTGGGTCAGGTTCCTCAGGAGCAGAGATTGAGAAGGGGAATGTTGAGGGAAAGGTCTGGGTGAAACCTGTACCGCAGGGAAAGGAGCAGGACAGGGCGGGGAGAAGGCGGGCACAGTGGTGGAGGCAGATGAAGCTAGTCTCAGCTGGTCCCACAGGGAACTCTGGAACATGACCCGTACCACAGTTATCCCGCCTTAAGGCAAGGAGGCAGGTTTCTTTGGTACCCCATATCTGTTAGCCATTGGCTACCCTGGGGAACCGTGCAGAACTTACTACGTATTCTGTATACAAGTGGCTGCCATTGGCCAAGGGCAGTTCTCAGGGGGAGAGTACAGCTGTGAGCTGATAGCAGCCATGTCCCCATTCAGCAAGTAGGAAAAGGACATTTTGGCCCAGTAAAGGGGATCTCGTGGGCACCAAATCCAGGCTGCTAGATTGACACTTTATTTTTAAAATAACGTAATTCACCCAGAACTAGAAAAACCTTCATTTTACCCATTTCTAGGGATCTATCTGTCTTCAGATTTCAATTTTTTACTTAGTATCTTTTTCTTTCTACCTAGAGAACTTCCTGTAACAATTTTGTACTATAGGGCTGCTGGTAATGAATTCTTTCAGTTTTTGTTTGTCTGAAAAAGTCTTTATTTCTTTTTCATTTTGAAATATATTTCTACTGGGCATAAATTCTGGGTTATTAGGGTTTTTTTTTTTTTTCTTTCAACATTTTGAAAGTGTCATTCTACTGTCTTCTGGCTTGCATAGTTTCAGATGGGAAATCTGTTACTCTTAGCTTTGTTCCTCTGTGTGTAATGTTTCCTTCGTCTCTGACTGTCCTCAAGATTTTCTCTTTACCTTTAGTTTTAAGCCACCTGATTATGATGACTCTAGTGGGAGTATGTGGGTTTCATTTTTCTACCTCCTTCTCCTCCCCATCCTCCTTCTTCTCCTCCTCCTTCTTCACTTTGTTATGTAATCTGTTTGGGATTCTCTGAGCTTCTTGGCTTAATGTATTTCATTATTTTTGGAAAAATTTCAGCCAATATCCCTTCAAATATTTTTTCTGCCCTATGCATATGTTAGACCCACAACTCATAAGCTTTGTTTTTTTCTTTTCACTCTTTTTTTTATCTTTATGTTTCTGTTTGGGTAATTTCTATTGATATATTTGCAAGCTCACTAATTTTTTTCCTTGGCTTATTGAGTCTCTTGATCAGCTTGAAATCATTCTTTATTTCTGATATGACATATGTCATTTTTAGCATTTTTGTTTTCTTACTATAGCATTCATTGCTCTGCTGGATTTTCCCATCTGTTTTTGCCTACAATTCACCTTTTCCACTAGAACATTTAAGATGTTAATCAGTTATTTAAAATTTCCTCTCTGATAGTTCCAACATCTGGTTCATCTCTGAGTCTTATTCTGTTTTTTGCTTTGTCTTTTGACAGTGAGTTATTTTCTTTCTTTGTGTGTGTGTGTGTGTGTGTGTGTGTGTGTGTGTGTGTGTGTGTGTGTATCTTCTAATTTTCTATTGATTGCCTAATCTAATATGCAGGATAGTAGAGACTGAGGTGAATAATTTTTATGACTAGAAATGGACATGTCCCTTCTCCTCCCAGGCTATTAGTCAAGGAGGAGGGTGGTGGTTTTGAGTCAATCTAATCAGGAGTTGAATTGTGTTTGGCTCTTATTGTTGCCATGGTTACACTCAGTGTGTCACTGGCTTCAATTCCTCTAATATTACCTTGTGCTTAGGGTGGAGATTGTATTAATGGAAGGTTTTCTTCAATGCTCCTACTCCATAGTCAGCTTTAAGCCTTTTTCATGTACTGTGTCTCAGAGCAGGTTTCTCTCTATGTTCTTGACCCTCATCCAGCAGTAAACTCCTGTCTCTAGTGGGTGAGGCCAGGGAGTTTCTCTATTGTCCTGGTTCAGAGTTTTTCTTAGAGAATCTCCATGTCCCTGTATCTTGGAGGTCTTTTAACAAGCCTTTCTGGAAAATACGTTAAAAAAAGATTTGACAAGTTAATCAACAAGGGGAGCCGTGGGAACTAAAGCTGAAGGAGACTCCAGCATTAGCACTGAGGTGACATCTATGTAGTCAGAGAGTGTATCTCTTCTTCTGTTCTTCATTTTGCTCTTGTATAAATATCTGGGGCAATGCTGCACTACTCCTGGGGAGAACTTCACATGGAATAAATTGCAAACAGTACCCCTGGAGTTTTGCAACCCAGTGGTCCTGGGTAAAGACATATTCTAGACTAATTTTGGGACTTTGGGGAAGTTGATTAGGCATTGTAGTGTACAGGGACATTTCTGGATATTCAATATACCTCTGACCAATTGGCTTCCAATTTTCTTGGAGGGGTGGAAAATGGTAGCTGACAGTGAGATGGACAAAAAGAAAAGACTAGACAGATTTCATGTCTCTGCTGAGGTCTTCTACTCTATTAATCAATGTGCTATACCTAGGGAGGACCCTCTGGTCTGCCTTTCAATCAATTGCTTTATGACCCAGATTGAGGGAGGAAAATGTAGGAGAAAAAAATACTACCTCTATTTGCCTATACATGGAATAGAAATTATTTTACCCTTTTTAAAGGTGTGTTGGATGTTATTAATATTCCATTTTTCAGTGATGATTTTGTAACAGGAAAATATTAGAAGAAGCCTAAATGCTAAAAAAAATAGAAGCTTAGAAATATTTTGTACCTACCAAATAATATTTATGAAGAATTTTCAATGACATGGGAAAGTGTTTATAGAATTAAAAATAAGTTAAAAGAAAGTGTACATACAGTTGTTTCTTAGCTGAATAAAAATATAAAACTTGTATAAGGAAAAGGCTGAATGAAAGCTACCAAACATTAAAGTCATTAATTCTGGGTAGTGGGATTATGAAGATTTCCCTTTTTATCTTCATAATCTTCTCGATGTTACAGATTTTCTTTAATGAGAAACTACTACGTATAAAGTCAGAAAAAGTGAATAGGTAATAATATAAATGTGACATTTAAACAGTTACTGAGGACCAGAACAAGTATAGCATTATTTCTTTAGTGATTATCTTTATGTGAAAGCTCTTAATTTTTGTAAAGATATTGAGAGAAACTATACTATTTTTGCTTCAAATGTTTTATGGATATCTTACATAATAACATTAGCCATAAGTTGTTGATCCTGAATGCTTGTTGTTACATTGAACATACAGTATTTACATATATATGGAAGGGATGAAATGCATTCTGTGTTAATATATCCCCCCTCTTTTTAAACAAGAGGCCAAATCTGTGTGATTTAAATAACGTATGTGGTTTGTTCTCAATATTTTCAGCAATAGGAGACTTTTCCAGACTAAATCCCTTCCAACTCTCTTTTGGGTGTAGAAGCAGAACAACCAATCACCATTTTGCTTAATAAGTTTCCCTAATAGGAAAATGCTTCTAGTGAGTCCCAAAGAATACTGCAAAAATTTCTCTCAATTTTGGAGACACATGTCACCAGTAGATCTAGAAACATTTTCCACCCTTAGGAAAAAGATCCAGTAGCACTCAACACAATATTTGACCTGTTGGAGGCTCTTAATAAATATTAATTGTTATCATTATTGATATCATTTTTAATTATTACTAAATCATTGTGTCTGTGGACTATAATTATGTCCTGTAGCGAGTGTGATATGAATAGCCAATTTGTTGTAAGAGACAGATCAAGGGTTTCTACCTTACTTTTTTAATCATTGAAGTTCAAAGTTTTACTTACTTTTGATTTCCTAATATTTGTTTCACATATTAGACACAGACATTGGACATCATGTATTTGACTTGAGAATAGTATAGAAGGAGGATGAGAGAGGCATGTAGGTGATTTCATGATGGGCACATCACGTTCCTGATTCCTCTGGCCTTTTCTCCTTCATCAAGGGACTGAGTCTTGAATGCCACATTATTAATTCCCCCTTATGCAACAAAATTCAAAGGATATCCACCCTAAAATTGTTTTTTCCTTTTAGTGACATTGGCAGGCTGAGTTTTTCCACTGTCATGAGAAGTTCCTCAAGAATTTCTGGATGTTGATTCTTCTGGGAGACACTATTAGAAAGACAGGGAAAAAAAATCTTCTGGGTAGAGTCAGCGTTGTATTACAGATAACAGTTGACCCAAGTCAGACACATTCCATTCTAAGGCATTTCCACATGACTAAAGACAGTGTAAAAATGAATTTTTTTTCACTACAAAAATATATGTGTGTGTATGCAGAAATTGGGGTATGTTGGCTGGTGATTTATCTACTGCCACGACTTAGAGTTTTAAGAAAATGAAAAGAAGACAATATTTACCCCCTGGGCAATTTATAGCAGTTCGGTGCTCTAATTAGCACTGGCCAATCACTGTGGAGCAGGAAAAGTTAATATGCTCTGGCTATTACTCAATTATAGAACAGGTGAGTGGCCAGGTCCCCTGGGTTCATTTTCCTGGGGGAAGCCTTGCCCTGCTTCCAGGGAAAGGCTTGGTGATCTCCCTGAAGGCCATCTCTGCGCTTGCATTTTTGCCTGGCTGCAATCCGTTCTCTATACTAAGGCCAGAATGATTCAGAAATATAATGAATTAGTTGATTGAGGAGCAAACTTTTATAAAGAATTATTCTAGTAATTACAATAAAGGTATCTAAAAGAAGAAATATATAGAAAAAGTAAATATCTAAGAAACATAAATCAGATTATTTAAAGTTTAAAACTCTCCCAGCTCTCCAACTCTTACAGTAACCTCCGAAGTCTTTACTCTAACCCTCATAACGTCCTGTAACCTGTTCCCTGACCTCTCCTTGGTCTCCATCCTGCGCCATCTTTCCTTCCCTACTGTGCTCTGGCTCAATGGCCTTGGAGCTTCCGGAAGTGGTTGACTTTGGTGCTGCCCCAGCGCCTGTCTCCACCTGCTCTCTCTGCCAGCCACATTCTTGCCGCTGCCCCATTCATAGCTGGCTCCTTCTTGTCAATCAGAACTCACCTCCTCAGAGACACCTTCTCTGATTGCCTAGTACACTAGTGATTATCATAACCCTCTGTTTTCAATTCTCTGCAAAATAGGTTTCACTCTACTTTTCTTGTTTCTTTATTTATAGTCAACCCCCCTCCCATACACAAATAAAAGCTTCATAAGTACAGGGGCTTTGTCCAGTCCTATGAACGTTTAATCCTACTGTGAACAGAACTGCCATTCTATAACTTGAGAATAATATTATGGGTATCTGAAAGTTGAAGATCTTAGTTTGTGTGCACTAAAAGCAGACTGACAGATGGACCCTTACAAATAGTAGGCTTACTGGTGAGTAAGGCCCGCACATAGTAGGACCTCAAAAAATAATTGTTAAATGAATAAATAAATGTAAAATTGAGGCAACAATACTGATCATAAAACATTATTGTGAAGATTAAATGACATAATGTCTATAAAGTGCTTAAAATAGAAATGGCACATAATACACTTAATAAATCATATCCATCATTATTGTCATTATTATTTTATAATTTCTTTGGAGATTCCCCCCTGATCTTTATAACTGAGAAGTTCTTCCTTTGATGTAAAACAACTCCTGTTGCAATTATCTAATTTTCCTTTTTGTGGACTGCACAAAGTTATAATTCTTCTGAGCTGTTTGAAAATAGCAAGTTTAGCCCTAGGCATTCTTTCTTCTAAGTTAAATAATTCTAATTCTGTTCATCTTTTCTTATAGTATTATACTTGGAGAAGTAGATTTTAAAAATACTTGTGTTCTCCCCATCTGAGCCCTGAGGCAGGGCTACTGAACTGAACCATCACCACATACTAATTAGCAGATTCCTGCACAGCTCTAATTTGTCCAGACATAAAGGAAGCTGCCCACACAAATTTCCCTTGAAAATGACAACTTTGCAATAGTAGTTCCACCTACTCATACGGGGCAGGAGAATCCTTGCACAGACATTCTCATATACACTTTTAAAAGTGCTGGTCTATTCAACTCTCAGTTCTTGTCTGTGCAACTCTTGGTTCCTTTGATATTTTTAGATAACTCCCTCCACTACACTTTAGATTTCCCATTCATAAAAAGGACATAATAATTAAAATTAGGATCTGTGAAATCATTTGGTATTTGAAATAAATACTATTATATTTCAATGTGATGAAAGAAGTGATTTGCTCTGACTTTTTCAACAGACACAGAGGGTATTTAGGTCCCAAGGTTTCCTTATGTTGCATTTAGATCATAAGGATGGAAAATGCTATCATTGCCATATCTTTCTTTTGATACTTTGGACGGGATTTTATTTAAGGACTCTGACTTTGATAGAGAACAGTGGTTATTTCGTTAGAAAAGAAAAAATAATGTACAAATATTCTTAATGTGTCAGAGAAGTTGATGGAACTTTTTAACTCTCTGAGAAACAAGCACAGTTTATATATTATAGAATTGTAGATGGGAAGGGCATTTGTCAGCTCATTCATTGAATATGGCCAAGCTTACTCATGTCTGGCTGTTTTCCTAAGTTCCTTCTCAAAATGGAATGTATATTTGGAGAATAGAGACAAGATAAGAGCATATGAAGAAATTACAAATGCCAATGTATATATTATATTGATATATATTATCTATTGTATTCATAATTTTCTTCTCACAATGAAGTTAATTGCACTTTTTATTTTTACTATTCATACAAGTTTTAAAATATTGTGAGGTTAAGACTATTTTAAATCTGAAATACTATAGACTATTCATGACTGCAAACTGATTAGCCATTTTGTTAAAGAAATCTAAATTACATTAGAAGCAATGAAAACAATATTGATACTATGAAGAACCAAAATTAGTGAGATAAAGGATAGAATTGAAGAAAAATCCAAAAATGGTTGAGGAAAAGAACTGAGTAGCAAGAGATTAGAAATGAAATTACAGATCTGAAGAATAGTTGATAGAGATCCAATACACGGAAAATAGCAATTCATGGACAATAAAAGAGAAAAAAAATAAATCATTCAAAGATATAAGAAAACTTTTCTAAAATAAAAGAAGATCTGAATGTGCAGATTGAAAGGGTTTATTGCGGCCTAGGAAAATTTAATAATTAACAACTGCCATCAAGATACATTCTGCTAAAATTAAGTAACATCAAAGATGAAAAGGAAAAAAAGAGAGAGAAATTTCTATAACCATCCAATAATAGAAACAGAAACAGATCACTATTACTTTATTTCTCCCCCTACCTCCATAAAAATCAATCCACAGAAACAAGCAGACAGTTCAGACTGATCTTGGGCTTTTCAGAAACGTGTTCTAATGGAAGATGGGAAATGACATCCACAGAATGCAGAGGGAGAAAGGGTGCCACTCAGCCAAGTGGTCTCATTTTGTGAGGGTAATATTAAAATATTCCTAGGGATGGCATTCTTCATGTACCCTTCCTGGAAAATTTCTTGAAAAAGCATAACTCATCTAACCAGAATAAAAATAATAACAATAATATAAAAAGAAGGAAAGAAACCCAACTTTATAGATGAAATCACAAGAACTAGAAAAAGCACAGAACAGATTCAGGTTTTAAATTAAGGCAATATTTTTAATTGAAAGTGTAGAAAAATCTCTTCTTAACGCTGATGTCTGAAATAAATATTTATAAAGGTAGGACTGAGCTGGTGGTAAAGTGTGGAAAACAGTCAGAGGCCAGAAACAAAAAAGAGTGTGATTCCACAGGTGGATGTGAACTCCTTGTGCAATATCCCCTTGTGCTGATCCCTAGAGGATTTTGCCTGGATTTTAATGGGCCAAGTGTTCTCATGAGACAGGAGCAAAAACTGGGGCTTAGTCTAGGCAAGGGTAGATTAAATACCTCTGCATACGTTTGGGACTCCTAAAATGTGTCATCTTCAGTAAGCACAAGATCAGTGAAGGAAAAAGGACCCTTCAATTAAAAGTAATGGGGATTTCGAACTCCTGACCTTGAGCGATCCACCCACCTCAGCCTCGCAGAGTGCTAGGATTATAGGCGTGAGCCACCGCGCCCGGTATATACAAACATAATGAGTGAGATGTGCAACGTTTTGGGGATGGTCACGCTTGAAGCTCTGACTCGAGGGGGGAGGGGAAGCATGGGCAATATACGTAACCTTAACATTTGTACCCCCATAATATGCTAACACAAACAAAATAAAATAAAAGTAATGGGGAACAATCAGCTGTCTTTCTAAGGATAAAAAATTGAAAATCCTTTTCTATGTACACCTACACAAAAGTCAATTCCAGATGAATTCATGACTTAAAAATGGAAATGCCAAATTTAAGCCTTTAAAAAAATATAGAGAATATCTTTATGATTTCAGAGTATAAAAAGGTTTCCTATAATCCACTCATGAATTGATGGGAAAGAAAAAGGAAAATAAAAAAAAAGCTTTCCTATATGAGACACCAAAAGAAACTAACCATAAATGAAAAGATTAATATATTTGACTACATTAAAGTCAAGAACTTCCACTCATCAGAAGACACCATGTTTTCTTTCATGAAAACATGCATAAGTGTCACTTTGTTATTCTATAATTTGTACAAATATACTGTATACACTTTTAGAATGTATTTTTAAATAATAAATGTGCAAATATACTATATATATTTTAGAATGCATTTTTAAGTAATAAACATTTTTAAAAGTTAAACTGAAAACTATAATAAATATGGTTACAAGGTGATTTTCTTATAATAGATTGATAAAAGAACAAGTGCATACCAAAAAAAAATAATTTAGGGCAAAAAGCACTAATAGGAACAAAGTGAATGGTTTTATATCTTGGCTCAAATGCAAAATTAAAACAACCACTATAAGGGGAACACCTATGAGACACAAAAGGACAGATTTTTAAAACAAGATACAGAGCCCAGAAACAGACTCAAGTACACCGGGAAATTTAGCATATAAAAATAATAATAGCTCACATCACTACTTGAGCTTAAATTACTTCCTTATATATCAAAGATTTAAATGTAAAATGAAACCAGAAATATTAATATAACCCTCATAATGCAGGTATTAGCTTAAAGGTCACATCCTACAAGCTTTCCATGACCCCCCTGGAAAACCATAAATGCCCCTGCTATGGGCTTTCATAGCAGCCTATACCTTTCCCATCAGTACAGGTAACATTCCTTATAACAGTTCTGTGTTCAGATCCCTGCCCCTTCCTAAGACTGTGAGCTCGGTGAAGGCTTGGTCCTATTCTTTCTTATTCACTACTGTACATCTAGCAAAGCAGGGAGTGCCTGGCACAGACTAGGTACTCAATGAACGTTTGTTAAATTCATACATAAATGATCAAATAAATGAATATAGATTTGGTGTGGGGCAGGCCTATGAACTAGTATAAGAAAGCAGGAGGCATAGAGGCAAATAATTGAAATAACTGTATCAACACAAAACCAAAAACACAAAGACCTCTGTATGACAGAAAAAAAGGCAAATGAAAAAATAGGAAAACTATATGGTATTAAAATGTTAGGGAAAGAGTTACTATGCGTCATTTACAAAAAGCTTTTATAAATTGATAGGGAAAAGATGAACAAAGGAATTTCACACCTAATTCACACACATGTGCACACACAATTTATTATTTCTCATGGTTCTGCGGGTTAACTGGGCTTAGGTGGGAAATTCTTGCATGGACTCTTTCCTGCCTTGCAGATGTTGGCTGGGGCTGCACACCTGAGGTGGCTTACTGGCATGGCTGGCAGCTGCTGCTGGCTGTTCCTTGGGAGCCCAGGGGGGCTGTTGACCAGAGTGCCTGCATGTGGCTTCTCGTGAGGCTTGGACTTATGGCAGCATGGAGGCTGAGTCCAAGAAGAAGCATCGTGCCAGTGAGTGTTGCAAAAGATCCAGAGTAGGCTGCAAGGCTCTAGTGAACTAGCCTCAGAAGTTGTGCAGCCTTATTTCTGCCATATTTCTTGTCCAGGTAGGCACTAAGCCCAGCTCAGATTCACAGAAGAAATTAGATCCCCATCTTTTGTTTTGTTTTTTGGTCACATATTTGTTTTGTTTTTTTATTTCAATAGATGTAGTGGGTACAAGTGTTTTTTGTTACATGGATAAATTGTATCATGCTGAAGCCAGGGCTTTTAATGTATCTATCACCAGAGTAGTGGACATTGTACCCGAGGACAGGTAACTTTTTTATCACTCATCCCCCTCCCTTTCTCTAGAGCCCCATCTTGATGGGAGAAGCAGCATGGGTGTCTAGGAAGGAAAGGCATTGGTGGCAGTCATCTTTGGGGACTATGCACCACACTGGCCTATCTGTTGCCTGGTTATTGAGCTACTCAGGGGACAGAACGGCTTGGATTTCCTGTCCCAGGAAAGGTGCACATCTGTTCTATCGGATCTTGGTTTTAAACCATTTGGTGTTCAGTGGCCATGTGATTTGTGTTCTGCCCATGGTTTTTTATAAAAATCATAATTTCTTTTTCAAAATCAGCTTACTTCTGGAAATCTATAGGGACTTAGTTTTTGCAAATATTTAATAACTAGCTTTGACATTGATCCTTAAACTCATCTGGTCATTGGAGGTGGCTTTTGAGAAATGACCAGTGCCTGCTTCCCTTTACCTTTTGGAATTGTACCTTGCAGTTCTCAAGTTACAGGAAATTGCATCATGTTCACTTGCTCTCTCTCTCTCTCTGTGTGTGTGTGTGTGTGTGTGTGTGTGTTGGTGGGGTGTCACTGCACTGGGAGAGCTCTTTGAATTTGAAAGACAGTTTTGCATTTATTTGAAAGCTTTTATTTGGGAGCTTGAACACTCCAAAGTGTCCTTGTGTATAAGCCCTGCCTTTGCTAACTCCTATTATTATCTCGCTACAGAAGGTCATGCCAACTGCTTAATTACATGGAAAGTTATGAAACAGCTAGGGCACCAGAACATTGTTCAACTGTGGGTTCCTAAAGGAAAATAAACTCCTCTTCTTGCACTGAGGATGGCTGCCAACAACCAGGCATGTTTGTCTGTTTGCGGCCACATGTATAGCTCCCTTGTATAAAGAGATTCTGTGGCTGGGCAGAAATCCTGGATTCACCTTTCCTAACAGCACCAGTAGTCATAGTACAATAGAACCATTTTAATTCAGAGAGAGATTAAATCTGACTACTTTAAGTCAGACTGTTCCTTTCATTCAATGTAAACAATAAAACTTCTCTATGAAGGCTCTCCTGCTTCGCTCAGAAAGAGGCTAGTACATTTCATGGGATACCCCTAATCAACCATCTGTGCAATAAAAATATGCATTTATTGGAGATGATTATGTCGTTTAAGTTTCCTGTAATCTACCTGCCCCTCAACAATCTGCCCTCAGGAGGAAACAACTTGTACTAAGAACATTTGTGTTCAGGGAAGTGAGGGCTTTTCATTTGGTTCAACCTGCCAGATTCTTGTTTTGGTCTAATTCTCATCTTGAAAACACATGGACTTTGGCATTTCATATGTTGTCTTTGCTTCATCTGCCTTTAGGCAGAAGATGGTGCTCATTCTAAATGAACTCTTCTTCAGAAAGTTAGAAACTGAAAGAGAAACAGAAACAGATCCCCTGAGAAAGGGTTTTGCTCCTGAAGAAGTGTTTTTCCCAGGGAATGACTGGGACAGTCGCTAACTCTTGCTTCTACAGGAAACAGCTTGCCCTGTTGCGGAGGGTGGGGCTCTCTCTTATTTCTCTAAAAACTTTTGGAGAAAAAAAAAATCAGGCTCTGATGCCAAAAGACTACTTTAACCCTCATATCTCAGAGCCCAGGGTCAACCAAAGGTCACACATGAAGCGATTAAACCAGAAGGTTGGCAAGCCCTCTCCAGGCAGCGTCTGTCCCCACTGGAATCTGTGGCTAAAATCGAGGCAGTGGAAACAGGGCTTGCGCGTTCTGAGTCTGAGGTACCTGTGATTTATGAAGTGGTGTGAGGCTCTGGTCAGGGCAGGAAGTTAAATATTGAAAAAGACTCTGGCTCCCACAGATGCCCCTCCTTCTTAAAACCTAATTTAGACCATATCAAAGATTTTTATAAAGACATTCCTGATACTATTGTGCTGTAAATCCTGTCTGATCCAACCTTCAAATATTTATGTAAACTGAAATATGTCTGGAAAGAAGTCAAAACAAAACAAATATGCCACCCGTCTCATTCCAGCAGGTCCTTCCTCCCTCATTTACATTCTCCAACTGGCTCCCAACTGTTAGGGCTGGTTAATTAGTGATAATTGCAGAGACTATTTCTTTGAGTGCACTGATGGCTTTATGTCTTGCAACCAATTTAGCCTGGAGTTTTCAGCACGTGTGAAACGCGTTGGTAGCGTTTAAAAAAAAAAATCATTACAGATAAGTGCAGTTGGTTTAGTCTCCCTATGACTTGCAGTAGCAATAATTAGTGCTTTTAAAACAGCTACAGGTTGGTCCCTATGTGTTCCTTAAGCTGTGAACTCAGCCTCTGTCTTCGCTCTGTCATTAGAGTGGGCTGTTTCTCCTGGGGATCGTTTTGGGTGAAGAGCTCTAACTCAGTTTCAGATGCAATTTGCTAATGATAATTTGCGTCACTTGCAAGTTATAGCAACATCAAGATCTCATGGTCTATCTTTTGGCCCATGATACCATGTAATTAGAGAGAATGTAAAATGGGAAAGCATTTTAAAGTGACTGTGTGCTCATATTACAGCTGTGAAACCCAAGGGAAGGAACGAGGAAGCAGCCGTTTGTGCCTATACTCTTTGGAAGGCACTTTGTAGTCTTTTGATACTGGAATTAAAAATGGAAGTAAATGGTTTTTGTTCTCACTACGTTTACTTGTTTAGATTATAGTGGTTTTTGTTTTTATTCATTTCTCCAACATTTATTGAGCACTAACACTGTGCTTGGTTTACAGCAATGAGAATGAATAAGAGTGAATGCGGCAGAGATTCTGTGGTGAGGGGTTCACCTTCACATCCCATAACCTACTGAGGATTTATCCTGGGAGGCAGGCTGGGCAGGTGTTAATAACTCCAGTTAACAGGAGAGAAAACTGAAGCTCAGAGAGGTTAAGTGACTTGCCTTTAGTCACATAAATAGTGAAAGCCAAGATAAGGAACCAAGGCTCAACTCCAAGCCTAGTTTTTCTTCCTGACATCAGGAGGTCTCAAGGGTGGGGAAATTGGAAAAATCCAAATGCCCTTGTAAAAACAAAATGGCAGCCACAGTCACATTCCACGGACCTATTCAGAGCTATAGACAGCAGAGCTAGATCTTCTGGGTGGTAAGAAATGAAAATATATATGGAGAACACAGGAGCGATGGGGATCTCTAAAGACAAGGACCCGTAAACTTCACACAGGTGCACACTCCATGTCCTTGCTATGTCCTTATCTCACCTAACACGTCTAGTATCCTGACATTGGGAGGGGGAGTAGCCCATTCTGTTCTCAGCATGCTCTACCTAAATTGCAGCCACTCAAGGCTGGTCTGGGAAGATTTCATGGAAGCTGTAAACTTTGAGCAGAGTTTGAAGAGACTCGGGTTTGGGTGAGCAGGACACTGTGCATGAAGTGACAAAGATGATGACAAAATTATTTTCTTGGCTTTAGCTGACAGCTGGATTAAAGCAAGAGATGTAGACAGCTTTAAGAGTGAGTGTTGGGCCAGAACGTGGATAAGCTTGGAGGATATTATGTTAAGTGATATAAGGCAGGCACGGAAAGATAAATATTGCACGTTCTCACTCATCTGTGGGAGTTAAAAGAGTTGATCTCATAGAAGCAGAGTAGAATGGTGGCTACCAGAGGCTGGGAAGCATAAGGGGGTAGGGAGGATAGCCAAAAGGTGATTAGTGGATCCAAAGTATAGCTAGGTAGGAGACATAAGTTCTAGTGTTCTGTAGCACTGTAGGGTGACTATAGTTAACAATTTATTGTATATTTCAAATAGCTAGAAGAGCAAATTTTAAATGGTCCCAACACAAAGAAATGATGAATTGATGATGAATGTTTGAGGTGACAGACATGCTCATTACCTGATTTGATCATTACATGCTGTATATATATTTAATATATATCAAGATATCACACTGTACCTCATAAATGTGTATAATTATTATGTATCAATTAAAAATAATAAAAGCCAAAATAGAAAAAAGGAAAGGGTGTTGGGCCAGAGTGCTGGGGGCGGAGGTGGCTCCGTGCCCAGAAGCAGGGCTGGCTGCACAGCCTGAGGCCTGCACAGTGACACCGAGCCCGGAGCTTGGAAGGACCCAGTACGTGGCTTAGGGCTTTGCTGTCACTGCCTTGAAATTCTGAGCAAGGGGGTCTTGCGTCTTCATTTTCACTACGCCCTGCAAATTAATAAGTAGCTGGTCCCAGCCAGGCGCTTTACTCTCTTGTTTATGCTGCTTCAGTGTTTGAGTATTAAAACAGTATTAGCATTATTAAATATTATACCAGTATTGAAAATTAGTATTAGACCAATGATACTCTTGCTGCTGCATGTAAGCTTGACTGGAGAAGGCAAGAGGTGAAAGAGACAAGAGGAACACTGTTTGGTATGCATCAGTTGACTTAAAAATACCTTAACTTGCAACAACAGAGAGAAAGTAAAGTAAAAATACTCAATTCCTGGCTGTATCTAGGGCAAAAAAGCTGTCGCAAGGAGCCTCTGCACAGGAAGAAGAGAAAAGCATTGAATTGACTTATTTGACCCGTGCTTTTCTTGTCTGTTCAATATCCAAATATAAATAGAGTCTTCCTATCAGGATAGGAAAGCATCAGGGCATTGCATAGGATGCAGGCAAGGTGTTTGGCTTAAGAGGTCTGTAGAATTGACTTTTAGATCAAGATACATGAAGAGAGAACCTCAGGGATTTATTCAGACGTTGGGGACTTAACAGGTAGGACAGATGTTGTTTCTTTATCTTGACTTCAATAAACATTGCTTCAAGTTTGTAAATTTTCTTAGGAAAGGGTTGACTGATGCCAATGGTAACGATGACCACGATGAAGAAGATGATGATACAAACAACAGCAGCAATTTTAACAGCAGTCACAGGTTGTATTTAGTGAGTGTTTGCTATGTGTTAGGTACTTGTCTAAGCACTTAATGAAGTATTAATTCATTTAATCCTCACACCAACACTTAGAGGCAGGTACTGGTATTATCATCCTAATTTGACACACAAAGGAAGGAGGCACACAGACTTGAAGAGCTTTGCTCCAGGCCACACGAGTTAGTAGGCCCTGTGTTGAATTGGAACTTGCAGTCTGGCTCCAGCACCTAATCTCTTCACTGAGCAGCTTGCCTCTCAATGTTCTTTCGTTAATGTTTTTCCCAATAGATGAAGATATATTTTTAAAAAGTGTTTCCGTGGTTTAACTCTTAGAACTGAAGTCTTCGTCAACACTTGCCTGACCACAACTTTTAACCCAGATGGTGCAGGGAAGGGGTCCATGATAGTTAATTTGGGTATTTACTGATGTGGACTCTGATAGTAGTGAGCAGCTTGGCGGAAGGAGGCCTGGACTAAATGGAGAAATGTGAAATGCCATCACCATGTTTCTGCCTATAAATTTGCCAGTTGTCACGCTGTCCTTGTGCAAAGCGAAGAGGACAGTAACCACTGACTTGTGCCAGGTTGGGGGTCAGGGGTTCCTGTTGGGTTCTTCCTGACTCATCAGTGTTCTCCAAATGGGGAATCAGGATCTACACCCTAGCTTTCTAAGGAGCTGACCTCTTCCTATCTGGGTTAGAATATAAGCTCTATGGCATAGGGCTTTTTACAGGCTAATGTCTTTTAAATGGGCACACAAAGTATCTCTATTGATTTTTCTGTTGACTATTGCTTTATCAGACGGTTCAATCAACTTAGCTTTGCATCATTCCATGTAGAGAAACAGGCATTGAATTTTACTAAGACTTTCATCTTAGGCTTGTCTTGCCCCTTATCTGTATAGTCTCTTAATTCTCAATAGGTATCCAGTCTTCAAAATGCACGCTTTTAAGTGAAATGTTTATTCAATCTCCTCAGGTACTAAGGGAAGATAGGCAGTCAAAATAGATGTAAAAACAAGGAGGGAGAGTACAAACAAATTTGAATAAAGGTTTATGACCAGTGCCTTTGAGCTTAGGCTCTGTGAAGAGTGCTTAAGAAGTCACTCCTCTTCCTCAAGAGGTTTGCTGTTTTGAGATTGGGGTGCTTTATGGTGAGACCATGTTCCAGCTCACCAAGCTACTCATGCCTGGGGCCTGCATTCCTGTCCTCTCTGAGTGCTGCCTAGAGACCAGGTAGCTTTACAGCATAAAGTCATAGGGCGAGCCAGTTTGGTCAAACTGAGTGGGACCAACAATTTGTTTTGTGTCGGGTTCCTAGAACCACACCCCATATGCAAGTGATTTAGTAATAAAGTGCTCTAAGGAGACACTAGGGAAGGAGTGAGGAAGCTGGAAGACTAAGGGGAGGAAACCAAGCCAGGATGTGATTTCAGGTGAAGTAGCATCTTTCACTGGAAGATGCAGAGCTGAGGGGCAGCACACTGGTCTGGGTGGCACATGGCAGAATTTGCAGCGCTGCTTATTCATCCAGGTGCAAACCTTGGAGGAAGAGTCCAGGAGTTTCCCTAAGGGCTCACAGAGCAGAGATACTGTGGGGTAGTTCTGGAAGGAGAGGAAGAGGAAGCTGTGCTTGGAGGCATGAAAGTGGCTGGAGATTCCCTCGAACTATGAAGGGCATAGGGCTCGGGGTGCATCCCCAAAGTAGAGGGACCAGAGCTCTTCTCTTTCCTGGAAGATCAGAGAGATGGGGACCACTAAGGGAAACGCTGCCTGTTTGCAACAAGGCTCCCAGCCCTGCCATGGAAGTGGGACAGCCACTTGTTTTCAGTGGTTAATGAGCGTCTCATGGCTGACCACATGGAGAAAATCTAGAGGCTCTTCCAACATTTTCTGGGTACAAATCAAGCCCCTGCTTGACCTAGATGCAGAGGTGGGGATCCAAAATAGGGTTTCCTAATCCCATTTTGAGTCTGAGAATTTTTGACGAGCCCAGGGTTTGTCTACAGCTCTGCACGTGGATTCTTAGAGAATCTCAGCTGATCCTCTGTAACTATAACTCAGCAAGTGGGGCTCACAGTCAAAGCAGAACACAGTTATTTTCCTTGCCCCCACTGACTCTTCAAGCTCATCCTGGTGGTTGGCTCTTCTCAGACAATTAAAGGACTCTGGCCACTCCCAGTCAGAAAAGCAGCCTCAGTTCAGTAATTATTAATATGATGCCCAGTTCAGTGTGTAACAAAAGCGCACACTTCCTTTAAAGTGAAAGCTTCTCCCTATCACTGTCACTCAACTCCAAGCCCAGAGCTGTGGTGGAGAAGGAAGATGATTGGCATCTCCATCTTTCTGCCTTGTGTTTTTTACACCTTCTCACCCACTCCCTAGGCTGCCTCTGGGCCCTCCTGGGTTGAAGCAAGGGGAAATAGAAGAGGGCAGGGGCAGGACCATTCTGACTTGAACAAATCCTGCTGCGAGGTGTCCCAGGGCATGACATGGTGAATGCCGGCTCTTCTGGGGAGCTTGGCGAGTTCTTGAGGTGTAGTCTGCCCATGCTGGGGTAGCCCATGCAGTTCTCTTGCTGGTGGCTTAACATTTCTAACCTGGGAGTCTGGTGGGTCACCTTCCCGTGGCATCGCTTTACCTCTCCAGGGAGTCTTCTTGTTGAGGATCCAAGATGATCTCAGGCCAGGCCTCTATTCTGAGTGGCTGATACCTGATCCACGGGAAACTGCTCAAGCTTCCTCTACTCTAGGCGCACTGTCTGATCACAATGCAGCCATCCCTCTTTTATTCCACTGGGACGGTCGCCTGCCAGCCCTCACAACTCATCCTTTATATAGCTTAGCCGTGAGGCAGCCGCCAGTCCACCGCAACCCCATATTCAGGCCACGCCTATCAATTTCTTAGAATGGACCATTTATACCACTTTCTCTTGACTTCAGCTAAGGGAAAAGCACCCTCCAACCCTACCCTGTGGGTAGAGTGAGACTCAATAGCACACCCAAGTTCTTTCGAAAATTCCTCTTCTCTTAAATGCCCATTCGCCTTTTAATTGAATAGGGTGTGCTCTTAATGTGGCCAGGGGCTAGTGATTAAAACCTGGTTCATAGATGCTGCCTTTGCAAACTCTGCCTTACAGTCTCACATCTCATTTTGGAGTGTGATGTCTACAGTCTTGTCCCTCACCGTGAGTGATCATAAAGAAATATTGCGTGTATTGATTCATTTATTCAGTGAACACTAAGTAGGTTCAGTATGCTGATATATCTAGAATATAAGTATGGGTATATGTAAGGATACATATACATACAACTATAAAATCCCTTTTGTATGTAAAAACTGTAAGTTATTGTGAATGGTACAGTTCTCATGTTGAGTGGCAGTTTTGAGCATATATAGTATAAAATAAATACATTGGTTAATTAATTAGTAAGGAGGACCATGCATGGATCAATGATGAGAAATATCATAAATCAAAGATTAGAATTAATCTAATTCTGTATACCCAACTTTATAAAAAAGCCCTCTTGGGGAGCTTTGAGTCTATACACTAAAAGCAATAATCACCAACATTTTTCAAGTATGACTACATGCTGGCACTATATTAAGTGTTTTACAAACAATATCTTATTTAGTCCTTTTAACAACCTATCAGGTAGTTAGTAATATTTTCTTTCCCATTTAGAAATGAGGAAACTGAGTCTCAGAGGGGCTAAATAACTTGCCCAAATTTCCATGGCAGAATATGGAACCAGATTCAGGTCTGCCTGAAAACCAACCTTACCACTGCTTCCCAGACATGAGAGTCTTAAATATTTAACACGTTGTGCTCCAAGCCAGGAAGAGAGGGTGTGTTGGAGTGGAAAGAGCACAGGCCTACGGTCAGTCAGAGGTCAATTCAGAGCTGGCTTTGCCGCTATTGGCTGATTGACTTGGGGCAAGTTCTCCCAAATCAAACTTGGCCCATGAGCTTATCTATCCAACAGAGGATGACAATACTTACCTTTCAGGGTTGTGATAGGCAATAGTGACTTGGCAGTGGGAAAATTTGAAGCCCTCAATAAATCACACACGTCATTCGGTCATGCCTACTCTTATCCACAAAATGTCTTGAGAGCACAGAAAAGGAGACAGGCTAGGTTTGGATCTCAAACTCCAGAACTTGTCTCTACAGGGATTCTCCTGTGTGGTTGTTAGCAACGCTGGGCAGCTGAGTCACAGAGCACCTGGAGTTAAGTGCTCCGGACCCCATATTTCTCTCTGAGTTGGACTTCCAAAAACGGTCTTCTTTTCCCCTCCAGAAAACATCCACTGCTTCCTAGCTCTTGGCGTCTCGGGCCAGCGTAGGATAGGTATCTGGCAAGATCTCCCTCTTGGCAATTGAGCGGTCAGGTTGTGGCAAGAGAGGGCACCATAGTTCTGCTGAGTCACCCTGCAGGGTATCAAAGTAGACAAGCCCCAGAGGCATTTCACCCCCACGCTCCGCCCTGCGTGTTCTCAGCTGACCACTGAAGGAGTAATAGTGAGAATGAGCAGTTTGAGTGTGTCCTAACTCCATAATGTCCTCCCCATCACTGCCCATTGACACCCTTGCTGAGACGTGGCAGGGCCTGCCCACATAGGAACTTGAGTGGTGACTTAGGGGCGCAGTTGCTGCTTCTTGTTCTGTTCCCAAACTTCCAGCTGCATGTCCAAGTCTCTGGTTTGGAGCCAGGCAGCTGGAAGAATCCGGAGAGGAGGACCTGGGCGAAAAGAAGAAGAAGGCCCCAGCCCGCCCCTGACTCCCACTCTAGGCTGCCTCCCGCCCTCCAGCACTGGCGCTCGGGGGTGGGGGCCCCAGCACCCCCACAGCCCCACTTCCTCTCCGTGCCTCTCCTTCCTCCCCACATTTCAAACCGGTTCTTAGAACCTCTTCCACTTCCAGGGAACTAATTGTGAAAGACCTTCTTGATTACAGTTTATACATTTAATTAGAAGCTGGGAATTAAGCTTCCAAATACCACAAAATGAAAGCTTGAGATTCTCCCACCAAACCCCAGCTTTCCCGTGAATGTGGGCTGACTTGTCCGTCTGTACTCTGCTCTCCCCCTCTCCCAGGCCCTGGCTTGCATGCTGAAGTTATCCACTTTCTTCAACTGGATTTGGAAAACTGCTGAGGTCTCACTCAGCCTCATTCCAAAGTTGTCCTTCCAAAGCAGGGACATGTGAAGTGGCTGCCTATGGCCCAGGCAGCAGGAGAAGGGCACACCAGTTGAGTCCCAGGACCTACCTCACAAAGACTGTTAATTACTCATTTCAACAAATCAGGACAGACCCTAAATGCATAATTAAATATGGAGCAAGAGGAATATCTTGCTTTTGTGGCTTGATTTTAAACACTGCATCTAGAAGACTGGGTGATCTTGAAGGATATTACTTACTTCCTTTTATGAAGTGTGATAAAATGGTTCTAATTCTCTTGCTGTTTTCTGGCTTTAGGGCCCTGTGAAAGAATGTTTATTCTCTTGCTCTTGGTGGGAATTGGATGTCTGTTGATTGAGCATATGTTTAAACTATTTTGGCTTTGCGAAACTGCACTGATGGCCTTTTCCCTCTAGTCAAAATTAATCTCCTCTCTCTCCAGCTCTCGCAGCCTGTGGTTCATGGCTCCAACGCAGCACTTCTCGTATCCTTCTTTATTCTACAGGCTTATTTCTGTTTGTCTCCTACATCAGTTTGAAAGTTCTGTACAGAGAAGAACTCTGTCTTACACATCTTTGGATTTACCTGACTCTGGTATGGTACGTTATATTAATATATGGTAGGTATTCAATACAGGTTCCATTGAATCTGGAAGATCACACACAGAGGGGGACTCTGAGTGGCAGCAACAGCCATCTTTGTAGCAGGTGCTGTTGCTGTCCCATCCATGTCCCCTTGGCTGCCCCAGGGTCCAGCTGTAGTCCTTTGCTGCACAAACTGATGGTCTCCTGGCTCTCTCTGTCTGAGGGTATTCTTTGGCTATGGGAATGAGCTTGGAAGCACATAGGTTAGGCTGCGAGTGCCAGGGAGTTATTGCGCAAGGAACAACCATTGGCCAAGGAGGGACGGGGCTTACCCTCCTCCTGAGGAATGTTCTAGAGTCTCTTTAGAGGGTTTCTTGCAGGAGGAAGCCTAGTTGCCCACAGCTGCTTCACACGCTCTGTATTGTCTGTCTTGCATGCCCTGTGCTTCCCTGGGGTCAACAGCCAAATAAATGACTTCACCCAAATCCTTACAAAGTGCCACAGGGTGACCCAGACAAAGACCCTTAAAAATTAAAAAGCATTAGAGATGACAGCTGGGCTGCCAATGAGAGCATGGATCAATACACAGAACCTCCACCTTGTCACCTGTGCTCTTCAAGCAAATGGAGCCGGAGGGGCTGGAAGCGACCGTGACAAGTAGTCCTGTGTGGGTGCGGCTCCTGCTCAGGGGAGAGTGAATTCTGCTCTGGCCAGGAAACAGGGCTGGCCCCCTGCAGAGAGGCTCAAGGGAAGGTAGTCAAAGGGCAAGGAGTCTTTAGAGCAGTAGGTGAAGGAACTGGCCGAGGATTAGAACCAGCCAACCAACACGTTGGACAAACCAAATGAGACCTTAGGAGGAAGCTGTCCTGGAAGAAAGGGCTTCCAGACTCACTGTCACAGGAGTCTTTAGAGAGGGGTGAGGAGGAAGGCATTGATCGCCCCACACGGGAGAGGCTACCGCCAGGATTGGTTGGGGGGAGTTTGGCCACGTGGGCAGATCCAAGAGAGTGGGGCAGTGGAGCTGGGCTCTGCTGCCATCACAGCCCATTAGGAACACAGGCTCAGGAGCAGGTCTCAAGCCCCAGTGATCTAGAATGTTCCTGGTTTTAGCTACCCTATGTTCATTCTTAGTAAATGTGTGTGTGTGTGCTGTCTCAACTGAAACACAGGGCAGAACACTGGGTGAAACTAGTACTGTACTCTTCTATTTATCCATCAACACAAAGGCTTAGTTCCCCCTTGGTCTCAGCGGCTGGGCGTGGCAGTCTCCCAGAGCTGGGGGCTGTGGTACAGACAGGGGAGGAGACCTGCAGGTGGATAGAAGGCATCTGCTATGCACCAGATGTCACTTTCTGAATGGGCTTTTTTTGGTTACGAGATCCATTCCTGGGATTGATTTTAAGATATTCTGTGTTAGGTGATGTCACAGAAGCACTGTTGGTGCACAGATATGAAAAATAATGGCAAATCCCTCTCCTGTGTTCGACAGCTTGGTAAATGGCAATGAGGTTTTTTTTTTTTTTTTTTTAGAAATAAAGCCAGGTCCTTTACAAGACAAAAATAAAACAAAACCAAACATTACCCATTCATTCTTGCATGCAGGAGTAGGTAGACAGTATTGGGAGAGCTTGGCTCTAAGTGTGCCAGTTCTGGGACCTTGGGTAAGTCATTTTACCATTCACCTGTTTCCTCACCTGTAAAACAAGGACAGCACTGAGCCATCCCTAGTATCTCCTGGAATTCTGTGATCCACAGTGAGATTGCTATATCTGGAGAGGCTGGGCTCATGGCTGGCTAGAAGGGCCTGCTTGTGTGGGCATGTTCTCCAGGGCCAAACTTGAATTTAGCATGTTGGTTGACTGGGCTTCTGTAGAGATGAGGATGTGAGAGTCTTTCTGAAAACCATTTTAATTGAAACTATTTTGGAGTGTGACTTGAGTTCTACTTATATGCCTCATCTCCCTTCTCTTAAGTTGTTTTTCCCTCCTTGTTTCCCTCAAACAACCACCTTTGTTCAAGTCTAAACGAATGTCTTTGGTTTCAAGAGTGTTTTCCTTCTTTCAAGAGATTTCTGAACACCCTGTCCTGCAGAGAGTGGCTGAGGAGGACTTAAAATCTCGGCATGAGGAAGGAGAGTGAGGGGCCCACATGGGCCATGTGTTTGTCCTGACCCGCCCGCATTTTGGGAGTTCTGCTTAGTGCTGTCACAAATTTTGGCACCAAAATGGCAGGGCAGAGACCAAGTGTCTCACGGCTGATCCTCTCACACATATAACTGGGCTTTTCCGTTGGCCACAGCAGGTGTGCAGGGAATTTCATTCCTGGGCCAGCTTCCTACTGCCCCCAACCAGGCTCTTGTACCATTTTCCCACCTCAGCCCCCCAACCTTCTTCCTGGTCAACTTTGGTATTGGCCTAAATGAACAAATATGATCTTTTTTGTTTGTTTGTTTGTTTAAACCCTAATGACCTCTATGGATGGTTGTTGTGGTGGTGGTGGTATGTGTTGAGAAAGGAAGGACATGCATTTTATAGATTTGGAAAATGTAGATGAAAGAATTTAATCTATTTCCCAAAGGTGAAAAAGTGGAACTGTGTTAACTAGAACGCCACTCATCATTATCTTCCTCAAACAACACTGTCCCACAGCTTGATGATGTGCACCTGGGGCCTTTGTGCTGGGCCCCACACAGTCTGGAATCTGATCAAAATCCTTTTCCTACTCAAACTCTGTACCTTTGAAATTGGCTTCCAATTATCCAAAAATCCAAGATTCTGTAGTTTCCTCAAACACTTTCTACAAGCTACCTACTATGATTGTCACAGTCTAGGTGACATTTAGGCAACAATTAAAGCTCCTAACAAGAAATCCAATGGTGGTAGAGGGAGAGGAGGGGTGGAGAAACCCCTTATAATTGTGAACTATGGTAAATCACTGCAAAATTGACCATTACTACTGACATTGACATTGTTAATTCAGAAGACAACAAAATGATTAATTTGCGACCATTAAGATGTGTGGTTCTGAGCCAAGTTCAGAGCAGCCGCTTTGGTGCCTTTTCTCTGATCTGCCTGTGGAGCCCCATAGGAGCTCCGTGCCTTCAGCATTTAGAGCATCTCCTATGCTCTTGGCCCTGGGGCCATGCAAATATTTCAAATACATCCCTATTTTTGGAGGAAAGCAGATATGTCTTTCTCATGTGCTGATTTTTAGAGGATTTAGAAGATGGAAATTTTGGGGTAAGGTTGTTTACGTAGAAGGTGGCATTGTTGTTAGTAATCTAATAGCTCTTTTGCTGTGACCCATAATTATAATAATGATCACATTTGCATAATGCTTTGCAATTTATAAATAGATTGTGCATATTTAATTTCATGTGGTCTTCACAACAATTCTGTGAGGTAGGTTGCCAGAGTATCCTTATCCTCAATTTATAGCAGGAGAAACTGAGGCAGGGAGAGGATAGCGACCTGCCCAAGGTCAATAGCTAGGAAGTGGTGAAGCCAAATTCTCAAACTCTGATCTTATGACTCTTCTGAAGTCTTGTTACCGTTCTGCCTCCTTTAGAAGAGTGATGGGGGTTGTTAGCTCCGTCTTTTCACATCTGGCACTACAGGGAAAAGCCAGGTATTTGTCTCAAAGTTCGGGACTCCAGAAAATGTTCCTCTTGCTCCCATCTTCTGGAATCATCCTCAACCGAGGACAGTTTATTTTCATATAAAATAAGCACTTATTTTAGTCTGAAGCCACAGTTGCTCAATTTCAAGAAATCTCCATAATGACAGGCAGGTGACATTTGATGGTTTTCCCTTTTGTGTCAAATGAATTTTAATTTTTCTCCAAGGTCAACAGGCACGATGCTGAAATACTTCAGTGGATGCTCATTGACCTGAGCTATCCAGCTTGCATTCAGCAAGTACAAAATCTGTTTCAGATGAGTCCCTGTTCCCATTCTGCCCCGTCAGCGGGGAAGAAAGGGGACAATTATTTGGTGATAATTACTCTGACGGCAGTAATCTCTGGCAGCTGCTGGAGAAGAGACATAATTGCCTCCTACACCCCCTAACCTTTAGAATAGAGCTCTGAAAGCTTGATAAGAGGGGCTAAAGATGTGTGAACAGCCTCGAAATAACTTTCTGTCTGCTGCCATCACTCAGGCTTTAATTAAGCACAATTCATACCTCCTCAGAAACTCGAGATGATGCATGTGAAGGAGCTCTATGAAGGCAGGGCCGTTCGAGTGTTGCACATGGCCACACATCGTTCAGTTCTTTGTCCAAGTCAGGGCTCCTTCGAGGTTGTCGTCCTTGAGCCTGGTTTTTATTCCCAGAGAGAATCAGACTTTCCTCTGAAAAATTGGGAGAGGATTTTGAAGTGGAAGATATGTGAGTTAATATGGAAAGGAAAATTCTGGTAAGTACCATTGATTGGCAATCTTATTCTTTAAAGTCCTTTACTCTGTGTAAATGGAATCCTTGAAAGGTAAGAAACCACCTCAGACCTTCTTAAAAGGAAATTTTTCAGTCTTTTCCCAGCTTTCTGTGAAATTTAACTCTCCTCCTCACTGTAGGATTTGGAAGCTAATTCAGTTGACTGTTGGGATTTTTCTGGCTGTTCTCTGAGAAGCAGAGAAAAATGGGGCAAAGAAGCACAGTTGGAGGCATGAGTGACCATGGTGGCACAGACTGAGCCAGGTCACTGCCACATCACACATAAATGCACATATTTCTGTATGTTGCCCACAGACTTTGGGTGCATTAAGAAAACCTGATAAAAATGTCCTGGTATGGAAGTTCTGCTCAGTTTAAGCTGTTTCATCAGACACTCTAATCATAAATTATCAGAAACATTCAGAAATTCAAAGGGCCTCAGGAACACATTTGAATTTATTTAATGAAAGCCAGAGAGCACTTTTTGTTGTTAACTTCTCTCTACTTTGTCCTATTCCTACCTTAAGCCCGAAACTTCACGCATCACACCAGTCATGGTTCCTGGCTAAGTTGTGAAACATCCCTCCTCTTCCTTCCCGCTTCACTGATGTCACACCATCTGTTGTCAGTGCAGTTTCCAGCACATCCTGTTATCAATATGGCTGCTGGCTGAAGGTTAATGCGTGTGGGCATAAAGAACAAGACCAAGCCCAAGACCAGGACGAGTGTGCCACCTCCCAGGCTTATGGGCCTTAAAACACACTTGTAGGCTTCCTGTAGCGGTCATGCAGCTCCATGGGTACACTGGCGTGTGAATTGTTTGTTCCTACTGCAAGAGTTCACCCCTGAATGGGGACGATAAATTTACCTGAGTAAGAGTGTATCATGGGGCCTCTGGACAAAGGTGCTGTTCTCCTGCCCTGGTGAGCAATGTCACAAATGAGAACTGTCCCCTCAGAGTTATTCCATGGATGTGATAGAGGAATCTGCCTTTCCTGTCCACCCAAAATAGCCCTTCTCAAACCATAATGAGCACATAGTCCCCTGCAGGACTTGTGAAAAATGCAGTTCTGATCCTACAGATCTGGGGTGAGGCCTGGGACTCTGAATTTCTCACAAGCTCCCAGGGGTCTCAACCTTTCTGGCTCCCGGGCTACATACTGAGTAGCTCTATGAGATGCAGATATGGGCAGGTCCCCTGTCCAGGGAAGAGTGAGCATCTGGGTCCTGCAGTAAATCTTTTGGTGGCCCATCCTCAGCCCTGATTGGTTGTAGAAATTGGGCCTTCTTCAAATACTTCAGGAAACTGAGGATTGTTGCTGAATCTTTTTTTTTTTTTTTTGAGACAGAGTCTCGCTTTGTTGCCCAGGCTAGAGTGAGTGCCCTGGCATCAGCCTAGCTCACAGCAACCTCAAACTCCTGGGCTCAAGCAATCCTACTGCCTCAGCCTCCCGAGTAGCTGGGACTACAGGCATGCGCCACCATGCCCGGCTAATTTTTTTCTGTATATATTAGTTGGCCAATTAATTTCTTTCTATTTCTAGTAGAGACGGGGTCTCGCTCTTGCTCAGGTTGGTTTCGAACTCCTGAACTCAAACGATCCGCCCGGCTCGGCCTCCCAGAGAGCTAGGATTACAGGCGTGAGCCACCGCGCCCGGCCTGTTGCTGAATCTTAAAAATCACTTTGTTGACTATTAAAATATAATTATTTTGTAGAGCGTATTTTAGAAAAAGGTCTTATTGTACACTTCTGCTGGTCAATGCATTTCACTCCTCAGTTGATGGACACTTAAATTGGTTCCATATCTTTTCAATTGTGAATTTTGCTGCTATAAACATACAATTGCATGTGTCTTTTTGAGATAATGACTTCTTCTCCTTTGGGTGGATACTCAATAGTGGTATTGCTGGATCAAATAGTCCATCTACTTTTTAGTTCTTTGATAAATCTCCACTGTTTTCCATAGTGTAAATGTACTAATTTACATTTCCATCAACAGTGTGTAAATGTTCCCTTTTCACTGTATCCGTGCCAATATCTATTATTTTTTGATTTTTAAATAACGGCCATTCTGACAGGGTAAGGTGATATCTCATTGTGGTTTTCATTTGCATTTCCCTAATGATTAGTGATATTGAGCATTTTATATTTATTTATTGGCCATTTCTTTATTGTATTTCTTTTTTGAAAAATGTCTGTTCGTGTATTTTCCCCACATTTTAGTGGGGTTATTTGTTTTTTTCTTGCTAATTTGTTTGGGTTTCTTGTATATTCTGGATATTACTCCTTTGTCAGATGTTTAGTTTGTGAATATTTTTCCCATTCTGTAGGTTGTCTATGTATTCTGTTGATTGTTTCTTTTGCTATTTATTTTTGTTTTTGCTGCATTTGCTTTTGGGGTCTTAGTCATGAATTCTTTGTCTAGGCCAATGTCCAGAAGAGTTTTTCCCAGGTTTTTGTCCTGGAATTTTTATGGTTTCAGGTCTTACATTTAAGTCTTTAGTCCATCTTAAGTTAATTTTTGTATATGGTGAGAAATAGGGATCCTGTTTCATTCTTCTGTCTGTAGCTACTTAATTTTCCCAGCACCATTTATTGAATAGGGCATCCTTTCCCCAGTGTATGCTTTTTGTCTGCTATGTCAAAGATCAGTTCCTTGTATGTATTTGGCTTTATTTCTGGGTTCTCTATTCTGTTCCATTGATCTAGACCATGTTTCCCCCAAAATAAGACAGGGTCTTACATTTATTTTTCCTCAAGAAGACACCCTAGGGCTTATTTTCAGGGGATGTGTTATTTTCCCCTCAAAGCTTCAGCTTGCAGCACGCACAGGATGGCCAGGACCTGACAACAAGCCAACCTTGTTGGTGGGGCTGCCAACACCTTCCCTGTCACCTCTGGGATAGTAGCTATCACAATGGGACAGATGAGAAGGGCTGTTCGTCTTCTTTACTGCTCTGCGACGAAATGCATGGGCTGTGCAGATATGCTGCGTAGCCACGCCCATCAGTAGGTCTTATTTTCGGGGTAGGGTTTATATTGTGCAAATGCTTAGAAATCCTTCTAGGGCTTATTTTATGGGTAGGTCTTATTTTCAGGGTAACACGGTATGTTTACTTTTATACCAGTGCCATGCTGTTTTGGTTACTATCAACTTGTAGTATACTGTGAAGTCAGATAATGTAATGCCTCCAGTTTTTTGTTTTTGCTTGGGATTACTTTGGCTATTCCAGCCCTTTTTGGTTCCATGTGAATTTTAGGATTGTTTTTTCTAAATCTGTGAAAAATAACATTGACATTTTAATGGGAATTGCATTGAATTTATAAATTACTTTTAGCAGTATGGTGATTTTCACAATATTGATTCTTCCAATCCATGAGCATGAGATGTTTTTCCATTTGTTTCTGTCATCTACGATTTCTTTTAATAATGTTTTATAGTTCTCCTTGTAGAGCCCTTTCACTCCCTTGGTTAAGTATATTCCTAGGGTTTTTTTTATTTTTCTTTTGGTTTTATTTATTTATTTATTTATTTTGGCATGATCAGTGATCTTTGATGTTCCTATTGTAATTGTTTTGAGGTGCCACAATCCATGCCCATATAAGATGGCAAATTTAATAGATAAATATTATATATATTCCGACTGCTTCACTGATCAGCTGTTCCCCCAGATCTCTCCCTCTCCTCAGGCCTCCCTATTCCCTGAGACATAACAATATTAAAATTAGACCAATTAATAACCCTACAATGGTCTCTAAGTGTTCAAGTGAAAGAAAGAGTTGAGAGTCTCTCACTTTAAATCAAAAGCTTGAAATGACTAAATTTAGTGAGGAAGGCATGTCAAAAGCTGAGATATGCTGAAAACTAGGCCTCTTGCACCAGTCAGTCAAGTTAAGAATGCAAATAAAAATTTCTTAAAGGAAATCAAAAGTACTATTTCAGTGAACACTCAAATGATAAGAAAGAGAAACAGCCTTATTATTGATATGGAGAAAGTTTTAGTGGTCTGGATAGAATATCATACCAGCCACAACATTCCCTTAAGCCAAAGCTTAATCCAGAGCAAAGCCCTAAATCTCTTCAACTCTATGAAGGTTAAGAGGGGGGAAAGAAGCTGCAGAAGAAAAGTATGAAGCAGGGCATGATGGGAACTAGTAAGACTTTTTGGAACTTAACATAGGTTAACAGGTGGTGGGTGGGCTGATATCCAGATATCAAAATTAGTTTTAGTTACACTTCACATTGTTTTAAAATCCACCACATTTGGTGAACAAACATGCTGCGAGTTGAGAGACTCTAGCTTTTGCAGAAAACTAATTAAGTGCCCTTTTAGAATTCCTTTTGTAGTGTGTACAGAATTGGATTTGTAAATACTGCCCAGGCTGTGGCTAGTTACAACAGGTGTGTGAGGAGCCAACAACAGTGCTGGTGGCACATCTCTCAATGCCAGAGGCCAGAGGCTCCCACAAGATGTCTTAGAAAAGATCACAGAAGTCAGCCCAGCTTCTCTGTGGCCAAACCACAAAATGCTAAGGTTTTCTTAAAGTCCCGGAATCCCAAAGGGTGTAGGCCCACCCTGTAAATGAATGCTGAGCTCTGTAAAATCCTAAAGGGAGGAACGAAAGCTACTTATGGGAATTTGGGCATGAGATTAAACTCCTTAGGTATTCATTATGAGAAATCGAAGTCTGTAGGTAGAAGAGTTATATCTATGCCAGTATGGGCCAACTTCACTGTGCATAGAAATCACCTTACTAAAATGCAGATTCCAGGCCGGGCGCGGTGGCTCACGCCTGTAATCCTAGCTCTTGGGAGGCCGAGGCGGGCGGATTGCTCAAGGTCAGGAGTTCAAAACTAGCCTGAGCAAGAGCGAGACCCCGTCTCTACTATAAATAGAAAGAAACTAATTGGCCAACTGATATATATATATAAAAAATTAGCCGGGCATGGTGGCTCATGCCTGTAGTCCCAGCTACTCGGGAGGCTGAGGCAGAAGGATTGCTTGAGCCCAGGAGTTTGAGGTTGCTGTGAGCTAGGCTGACGCCACGGCACTCACTCTAGCCTGGACAACAAAGCGAGACTCTGTCTCAAAAAAAATAAAATAAAAAAATAAATAAATAAATAAAATGCAGATTCTGGTTTCCTGGGTCTAGGGTAGGGCCTGAAATTCTATATTTCCCAAGCTCCCAGGTGATGGTGACGCGGCTGGCCCATGCACCACACCTTGGGTGGCAAGGATCTGCCGTGCTACACTGCTCCCCTTCTTCCCTGCTCTCCTTCTCCAAATCCAGCCAAGATTCCCTTACTTTGGAATAATTTTATTTAGGGAGATAGGACAGTCAAGAAGAAGAGAGCATGAGGAATCTGCTGAGTGGAATATCTCGAGGAAGCTCTACTGCAGCATATTTTGGATGAGAAAAGCTGTTAGGATAGCAGCAGAGATGTGGGGACGGTTTATGGTCAAATAAGCTTTGGAATGTTGGGTTGAGAGTTTTATAGGTTTCTTTATTTTATGACTTTTCAGAGTCTTTAATTGGCTCATGTGCCTTGTGACTCTCACAGGGGAAGGAACTCTTTTTGAATTAATTTGACCAAAGAATACTTTTCTTTGAGGACCATCTTAAGAGTGCAATATTCACGGAGGCTGGCTGTTTCTGATATTGACCCAGGTGACATTGACACATGAGAAAAGGGACTCTTCCTAAAGCACTGTGCAAGTGTGAAATTTTTCCCATTCTACACAGGTGAAGAGTAATTCCGAAACCAACTGGACTCTAGACATGGAGAGGAGCTGAGCTGTGGGATGGTTGGCCGCGGGGCTACACATGCTCAGAATGCTGGGCTCCCCAAAGATGACTCTTGAGGGAGAGAACTGATGTAAATGGATGATGGAGGAGTTAAGAAAATGAAAATATTTGAGATTGGTAGAGATATGGGGCAGGGAGTTATCATCTAGAAAATGCTGGTGTGTGAGAGCAATTAGTTGGGGAGCTCACTCCATGAGGCTAGCACAGGTGGGGTGGGGAGAGACTTGGGAATTAGGAGCTGTGCAAATTCCAGGGGATAGTGGCCAGTTGTCATTGCTTTGGATGCCCAGTGCCTGAACCCCTTTCCTTTTGGGGGAATTCCTGACCTGATAAAGCAGACCCAGGTTTCCTCAGCCTACTTTGTAGCTAGTTTAGGGCACATCAACCTGGACTCTACCAATCAGAATTGCCTTTGTTAGACTTTGAAACAGACCTAAAACAGGCGCTGGGTGGACTCCATTCTAGTGAAGGTGGTAAAGGCAGGATAGCGGTGACATTATGTTTGGTTTCCAGAGGCAACAGGGACTGTGGTTCCACAGCCAGAATCTAGTGTTCAGTGTCAACCATGCACAGGGTACATTGAGCTCCGGGGCTGCCCAGTAGCGATGGCAGCAGCGTCTTCCCCAGCCCTGCCCTGTAGCCTAATTTGGGGCGTTGCTCTTGGTGGACAGCCTCTGCACCTGGTTCTGCACCATTCGAGAAACTCTGCGCAACGCATTTACTTTTCATAACTTCCTTTTCTTCTTAAATGAACGAGTTGGTTTCTGTTCCTTGCAGCCTAGAACCCTGACAGACACAGAGGATGAATGCAACCCTCGACTCAGCTGCAGAGAGCCATAGAGAGCATTTGCAATCTTGAATTAACATTCCAGGGCGGACTTTGGGGTTTATGAAGGAAGATCTGTGTGGCCTGAAGGTCGAGGTCAATGGCACCCTGAGAGCCATGGTGAGCCAGTTCAGTGATAAGGGAAGTAAAGAAGTTAACATCACTGTGTAAGCAGTAACAAGCGCCAGCTAGGTGCTCTTATCTGTTTTGCATAATAATCTTGTGAATAAATATGGCTGCCCTTACTTTGCTGTAGGAAGGCTGAGACACAGGGAGTACAATCGATCGTCCGAATAGTAATCATGGGAGCTGGCATTCCAGTCTGGATCTGTCTGCCTCCCAGTGGTCTGGTGCACAGTAGTGTGGGGAGCACCTTCCATGTGTCAGATGTGATGATAACTGTGCCCACTAGCCTGCCTTTGTGGAGGTTAAGATCTGGTGTAGGAGAAACAAACTAACACGGTGCTACAAACTGTGAAGGAGAGGCACAGTGAGATTGATCATGTGGTAGAAATCCTGCCCTAGATGTGAGTGTGTGGAGGGGAACAGAGTCTCTGGTGCCCTTTGAGCTGAGGTTCAAGGGCTGGGAAGGAGGTGACAAGTGTGGATGGGAGAAAGGCAGAAGGGCTTTCCTTGCAGGGACAACTAAGTACAAAAACAGACATATCCCATGCTTGGTTTGTATCCTAAGAGTTCTGCTCAGTATAGCAAGCTGGTTTTGTAATTTAAACGGTCATCTGCTCTATTGAAGACAGATACAGATGAGTAATGAAAGGAAAAGAGTCAGAGTTCCAAAGTTTTAGTAGAAGATGGAAGAGAAACCTTGTTCTTGGGGGAAATGGTTCTGGAATCATCTATCTGCCCAAAGCAGTTCTAACCTTGTCTTGTGAAATGAGCTGCCTGCTGATTTCTGAGTGGTGAATGAAAACCAGGGCTGACCACAGCCCCCCACAATGGTGCTAAGCTTTTGCTGGCTGCGGCAGGCATGGAGGTGACCGGCGAGGGAAGGGACAGTGGCGCAGCACACGTGGACGCCTCTCACCTATTTGTGCATAGGCTTAAGATAGTGTCAGAGGAACCAGACTGCTGGGTTCCATTATATTTCCCTGGACACAGCCCTTTTGCCCCATGGTCTCCTTGGAGTTGCTCCTCATCAAGCGACATGCAGCAGAATGATATTGGAAATATTATTCCTATTTTTATATCCAAAATTTGAGGGGAGGGGTCAAAATCCAAATAAAATGTCCAAATGGATGTTTTTATAAGACCACATCTTTGATCTTTGTCTATTAAAATCCCATGTGAAAGGCACACTTATAACTTTGACTCAAACTGTACAAAAGCAAATTATGCAATCAAAATGTATGTACCCTGTAAAATTCTGAAATTAAAAAAAAAAATTCCATGTGACTGTTAGGCCTAGCTTTAAAATCACCTCCTCCAGGAAGTTTTCCTTGATTATGCCAAGTGATGTCTCATTCCTTGGACTTCCCAGTACCCTACAGGGCACCATTCCTGGGGCACAGAGCACGTCTTCTTTGTGTGGTAGTTATTTGGGTCCATGGCTTATCTTCCTAGCCCTAGTGCAAGTTTGATGACCAGAGAAACTATGTACCACATGGCAGTGTAATGATCAAAGCATTTTATACATAGGAGATGCTTTCTGAAAAAATCTGCTAATAAAATGCCAAGTGAAAAATTACTAAAATTAATTTTTAGTAAAAGCCCTATTTTTTCATCACCCATTTAAATGCATATTATATTTATTTATATTTATAATGTTGTTATTATATTTGAGAGCACATTACAGAGGAACTAAAACCAGAATTGAAAAGACAGGGCTTGATATCTGTCATGGACTGAATTGTGTCCTCTTCCAAATTCATATGTCGAAGTCCTAACCTTTGTACTACAAAATGTGACTGTATTTGACCACAGGGCCTTTAAAGAGGTAATTAAGGTTAAATGAGGTCACTAGGGTGGGCCCTAATCTGATGTGACTGGTGTCCCTCTAAGAGGAGATTGGGACACATACAGAAGGAAGACCATGCGAAGATCCAGGGAGAGGATGACCATCTAAAGGCCCAGGAAAAAAACAGCTCTGCCCACTTCTTGATCTCGGACTTCTAGCCTCCAGAGTCATGAGAAAATAAACTTCTGTTGTTAGTCACCTGGTCCATGATACTGTGTTAGGGCAGCCCCAGCAAACTGCAAGAGCACCTGTGATTTTGTTTACTATGCAGAATAATAAAGGAACTGTTTAAAGGCTATTTAAGCCTTTAAATAAGCCACTGCAGTGTAATGTGGGATAGGAAATCTGGACTCATCCTGGTCCTGCTACTTGCTCACTGTGTGACCAGGCAAGTCACTTAACCTCTTTGAACTTCAATTTTCTCAGTTGTAACATGTAAAAAGTGCTATATCTGACTTGTGGGATTGTAGAGAGAACAAAATAAACAGCACAGAGGTGCCCTCCTCCTTCACCCTCACGGATTATCCCCACGGCAGATCCTAACAGAATGGGGGGAAGGACCCTGGCATTCTGCTCCCCAGCTCAGTGCATGACATCCTCCTGTCGCAACTTGGACAGCAGCAGATAGAGGAAACACGAGCCGGCCAAGCACTCCTGCACACTGCAGGGGGAGACGGGGCCGTGTGTGTGCTGCGTGCTTTGCTTCGGCGCAAGTGCATCTCTGGTCCTACATGTCCATTTGTGAGCTAATGGGAAGGACAAGTTGTCTGTTTCCCAGTCATTTGCACAGCAGTTGGTGTCATAAATCACCATAATCACATGGCTTCTCAAAGCGGGACGCTCCCCACATGGAATGAGGACACGAATCCCCTGGAAACAGCTGGACCTGTAGCCCCAGTGCCTCTTGTGGGGTGGGTTTGTTAACAAGGGCGGTAGCCAGACCCACGGTGTCTGGGTACAGACTCTTGGTTCCGCAGCTGGGGCCCACCTTGGGAAACTGCCCACTGTACTCAGTTGTTTGGAGTAAAGTAGATTCCACAGTGGTTCCGAGGAGGAGTGTCCATCTCTCTCCCCCAGATGACATTCTGCTCCAGGCCTGGTTCTGGGCGTCCCACCCTCTCCCTGGGGTGCCGAGAGGCAGAAACCAGAGCTGCTCAAGCTCTGAGAACCCCTCCAGCTCAGTGAGAGGGGCGGGTAAGTTCTTGGTTTCTGAGGGAGACTTTCAGGGGGTGAGAGAAAAGGGAAGAGACAGAGATGCAGGCTCTGGCTGCCGTTGGTCAGGGTCAGCCTGGGCTGTGGCGTTAAGGGGGTTTCGGCAGCCACTGTTGTTTCCGTTGCTGTGGCAACCGGAGGGGAAATACACCCCGCCCAGTGCAGGTGCACTGGTGTTGAGCACTGGCCCATTTCCTCCAATCAGCCCCGCCAGCCCCAGACCGCGACCTCGGGCTCCTCCCAGGAAGGCTGGCTGAAAGCTGTGCTGTGTGGAGGCTGGAATGTGGAAACTCTGAATTTGGTGCGGGGGAGGGGCTTTGACTCCAGGGGCTGCAGGAGCACCCAGGCGGCACCCTCCCCATTGGCACAGGAAAGCTGGGCCCAGGGCTAGGAAGGGCACCCAGGACCTTCTGCCCCTGGCAGCTGCAGCCCCAGCAGATGCATCCTGGGTGCTGTTGAGGAAGCTCAGCACTGGGCAGGCCTGGGACATGCAGCTCCACCCTGGGGCTCTGATAAGAAGCTGCGGCTGCCAGGGAGGGTGTCAGGGCTTCCTCACTCGGTGCCCACCCTTGTGAGGAAGCCCCCCAGAGCTGGTCTGCTATACACACTCTTGGGGCTCCCCTCTGCAAGGGGTTGCGTCAGCAGCGCTGGGGGCTGGCAGACTCGGGTTCAGATCTCTGTCCTCCACTGCTGGAACTTCTCTGGGATTCAAGTTTCCCTCCCCATGAAGTGGAAGTAGTCGAGCCTGCCACAAAGACTTGTGAGGAAGACGTTTCTGTGAAACTATCTAAGGCAGCACCTGGCACATGGTAGGTGCTCAGTAAACGGAGTATTTGCCCCTGGCCTAAGAGCTGGAACCCTAGAGGTCTCTATTTTGGATGCATTTGTACTCTCTGAATGGACTGCTGGTCCACTCCTTTGCTAGGAGTTTTGGGATTGAGGGCGTCCAGCAAACCCAATCCATCAGCAAATCCTGCAGCTCTCTGCTCAATATATCCAGAAATGCTCGTTTCCTGCCACTTTCAACATTACTACTGTGTCCCAGAACCATTGCCTCTTACCTGGATTCTGCAGCAGCCTTCAAACTGGGCTTCCTGCATCTGTCCCCCACTGCTCAACCTCTTCCCGCCTGGCAGCCAAAGTGATACTTCTATGCCATCAGTCGGATGGTGCCGCTCCTCTGCTCAGAGCTCGCCAGAGTCTGCCTGTCTCTTTCTGAGCCTACCCCGCCAGGGCCCCTTCTCTGCACTCTTGTTTCCTACCTTTCCTCCCTCGCTCCTTCTCCTCCTGGCCTCCTTTCTGCTCCTTGAAAGTCCCAAGCATGCTCCCACCCCAGGACATTTGCACTTGCCTTTTCCTCTGTTTGGGGTGTTCGTCCCTCAGCTGTCTTTCCAGCTTGTGCCTCCCTTCCTGCAGCTTTCCATCCAGCTGTCCCCTTCTCAGCGAGGGCTTCCCTGACCTACCATCTAAAACATCACCTGCAATCCCCATCCCTTTCTATCCTCCTGCTGACTTTCCCTTCATCCACTGTCATAACCTGAAATATACACTGATGAGTGTGTGGGTTTTTGTTTTTGTTTTTGTTTTTTTTTGTCTTACCCTACCAATATTTCAGCTCCAGATGGCAGGAAATTTGGTTTCTTCTTCCTGAATCTTCAGTGCCTAGAACACTAAATGAATAGATGTTGAATGAATGAATGAGTGGGATAGGGAAAGAATATTTACAATCCTAATATAATTGCATTAGGTGGCAGTTTTCATATATTTGGAGATATATATATATATATATGTGTATATATATATATATATATATATATATATATATTTCTCTAGGTATATCTTCTTTGAAGAGGATTTCTTTTGGCTGTGAGGACTTTCCAGCAGTATAGCACAGCTCCTGCTGTCTTTGGGGCGACTGTCTTGCCCTTGGCTGAGAACACTCCCAGGACATGGGCCTGGACGCAGGCTCAGTGTGGGTCTGTGCAGACTCTTCTGGAAGGCCTGTCTCAGATGCAGGACCCCTCCTGTGAGCTCCATTTGTGTTTGTTGACCACGGGTGACTGGGGCAGGCTGGTGGGAGGAGGGGACGGGGGCAGAGAGGCTATTGGAGCAGGCAGGGAGGTTGAAGGAAGTAACTGAAATGATTTTATGTCCATGGGCTTGAAATTAGCATCTGTCCACAGAGGGGTAAATCAGGGGGCCCACAGTGGGGGGAGGGAAATGTCCCCAATCAGGACACGCTCATGTGGTTTGGCAGCTTCCGGTCAGAGGCCAGGTGCCCTGGTGACACTCTGGGTCCTTTGTCCTCTTTCCCATAATATTCTTTAAAACATGGCATAAAGATAAGGGTAAGAGTCACTTCAAGTAATGTGAGAAAATGTGAGGAAAGGGGGAAGTGAGAATGCTGCCAAAGGCAAGAAAGCTGCGTATTCTAATGTTTTCAGACTAAGTGGACCCAGCCTTGCATCAGCCTTGCATCTGGAATTGAGTGTGCCTGACAAGCCTACGCGGAGCCCCTTTGAAAACATCTGACAGGAACCGGCCTCTCCACAAAATGTGAAAAGAAGCTCCCACCCAATTATTAAGAGGCTGCATAAGAGGAAAGAAAATGTTTGTGCAGCTAACACAACACAGGGCTTGCCAAAATCATCCTGCCCCAATTCTCTTGTCAGCAGAGCCACATTTCTGAAGAGCCAGTGACTGTGACTTGGTTGCTTGATTCTGCCTGCCGCCCCTGCTGCTCACCCCTCACCCGACCCAGGACCCCTCCCCAGAGTGCACCCTTTCTCTGTATTTTCACTCGTGGAGTTTTCTTCAGGGCTGGAAGCCTCAGAAATTCCGTTGAGAGCACAATGATCTGCACTCAGGATGTGAATGGCCACAAATGTCATATTGCTTATCTCGCTCCGCGCAACACCCAGCAGCTGCTGGCCTTTAACGAGGAGGCGGCACAGGGCTCAGAGAATCGTCCTGTGTGTGCTTTGTTCGTGCATTTTGCAGCTGATTTAAGAGCAAGAAAGGAACAAACCCAATCTGATGTCTTTACTCCAGAGATCATCTCACATCCTTCCTTGGGCAGGAAGAGCAGGTGACTGGGACGCCGGACGTTTGGCAAACTGGTGACTTTCCTGCATTGGCATGCTTTGCCGGGGTTTTCATGAAAAGACAATGACCTTTGCAGAAAACAATGACCTTTGCAGAGATCTCCAAGCCCTGGCAACTCAGCAGCGAGCTCAGTTCCAAAAGCGTTCCTACTGCCTCTCCCAACAGAGTTGAACAATTAGAAAGTAAAGAAGGACTTTTTTTTTTTTAAAAAATCACCAGTTTTTGGCAAACCTTAGGAGCTCTTTCCCCCACCCTGTAATTAAAGCAGAAGTAAACAGTAAAAGAATATCAAATTGCAGCTCACTTCAGTAATAGATGCCCAGGTGGAACTGCTGCTTGCATGGACCTGTGCTTTGAGACAGAAGGGCGGCCTCTCTGGGGAGCACTGCAGTGGGTCCCCAGATCTGACACATGGAGACTAAGACCTGAGGATTTGGAGCTGAGAGTAAAGAAACGGTGAGCCATCTGCGGCATTATCTGAAAAAAGAAAAAAATGTCTTCCTCTTTCCAAGTTGCCCTCTCTGCACCATCCCTGAATGCTTTCTCATTTTTGGAGGTTGTTTCCCGCATTGTACTGCCTCATCTTGAAGAAGCTCGTGGGTCCAAGGAGCTCAAAGCACCCGGCTCCCTGGTGCACACAGTGCATGTGAGGACTCGCATCAGATTGATTTGGTCTGTGTCGCGCCTCTGCCACTTACCAGCTTGGTGACCCCAGACGAGATGTTTACCTTCTCCCAGCTTTGGTTTCCTCAACTCTAAAAAGAGGAGACCAACAGTACTTACAGGGTGCCCACAATACTTAAATGAAACAAAATAAAGTACTTGGCATATAAGAAGCACTCAACCTCCAATGTTACATGTATCAATAGTAATTTCTTTTTAGTGTTAACTGTTATCCCATTGTATGGATATATGACCATTTGTTTATTCATTTACCCTTTGATGGATATTTGGGTTGCTTCCAGTTTTTGGCTATTATAAGTAAAGCTGTTATGTCTGTAAAAGTCTTGTATGGACATAATTTTCCTTTTCTCTTGGGTAAATATTTAGGAGTAGAATGGCTAGATCATATGCTAGATCATATGCTCTTAAATCAGCTGCAAAAATCACCAAAGTTTTTGGCAAACCTTAGGAGCTCTTTCCCCCACCCTGTAATTAAAGCAGAAGTAAACAGTAAAAGAATATCAAATTGTATGTGTAACTTTTCTTAAAAGTATGTGTAACTTTTAAGAAAATTGTCAAGCTATTTTTCAAAGTACTTATACCATTTTGCATTTCCACCAGTGGTTTATGAGAGTTCCAGCTGCTCCACATCCTTGCCAACACTTGGTATGGTCAGTCTTTCTAATTTTATCCATTTGAATAGGCGAGTAGTGGTAGGTGGTTCACATTTACTTTGGCTTGTAGTGAAGACATTTAAGTGAATGTTCTGTGCAGCTATATGATTCATTCATTGCATAGTGCATAGGCTTCACAGCTCTGAAGAGAAACAGTTGTGAAATTTAATTCTTGATGCACAGCTGGTTGCATCTGACTCAGAAGATTTAGTGAATTTCAAGCAGCAGGAGTCTGATGATTGAGGGCTGGAGACCACTTAACCATCTCTCCTTCTAAAGCCGAATAACTGTCGTGATTTAATTACCTCACTCATGAAGCCAATAATTATCCCTGGTCCATATCACCTTTAGCTCGTGTTACTAATAACAAACATCATAAAATTGGCAGCTCTATTAATTTTTCTCCTGTTTTTATAATAATGAGGTTAGGGGAAGGATTCTTCACTACTTTTTGGATCCAAAAGAAAGAACCCATAGTAGAAATTCTCCATAGCAAGTTTATCAGATTTTATGATATGCATTTTGCAAAATAACTCATGCCTGGCTCCAGCTTTCTTTCCTATTTGATTATCTATTTACTTTCCATACCAGTTAAAAGATTTTAAATCCAAATGATTTTTTTAAAAATATTATGTTTATAATCAGACTCCAAAAGGCATAAATTAAATCTTCTCTCACTCATGCTCCTGAACCACCTGGTCTTCTTCCCCAGGGCCAATTGTTGTCAATTTGTTGTATGTCTTTGCAGGGAATCTGGGTGAGCATAAATATCTATGGGAATATAAATATATACTTTATATGTATGGGGGCATGCAGCACATATTTGTAAGCACTTACTGGACAAGTTGGAGTTTGTAGGGTACAAACAGAAAGTAACTGTATTCTTGCTCACTGCTGACTCTTGAAATTCACTATTATTTTCTTACTTGCCCATGGATGACTTCTCTAGCAGATACCTTAGCTTTTCTAGTCACTTTCAGATATTAACAGGTCATCTCACTTTCCCTTAAAAAGCCTGGACTAACGTAGAATCAAAGCATCGATCTCTCTGCTCTCTGGCCCTTCTCAGAGTGGGGCCCGACTTCGCTCAGATGTTCGAAGCTAGTTCTCTCACTGTCTCCCAGCCTCGGCCTTCTCCACATTCACTGTGTTATCTCTGGTTCTCCTGGGGTTGGAGGGCTGGCGTGGTTTGCACGTGCACATGTCTGTAAAGGAACACTTAGGGTACTGGAGCCTCTTCACCTTTAGGTGTAGCGATCCCGACATGTTTGGGAGTCTGGGAGTTTCTGTCTCCACCCTCCCCACCCCCCCACACACCCCAGCTAATGACCAATTGGAACAGGAGGAAGAAAGCTGGGTGCCCGCCACAAAGTGGGACACACTTTGAGACGTCATTCACGCTCCAGAGCTCCCTGGGGGATCAGGCTGAGGCTGGGACTTTGCCTGAAATCTCACCCTTGCTTGGCTTCCTTTCCTTCTCTGTCCTTTTCCCACTACTCTCATTCCAGATTCTCTGAGCACACTTGTTTAATAAATCACTTGTACGTGAAACTTTGTATCAGGAACCCAACCTAAGACAGCAGATATTCAATTACTGACTCTCTCTTGGGACACTGTTTCAAGTCCCTCAGCTGTCCCTTATTAAGGCCCTCCAGGGAAAGGACTACTGACAACTCCCACTGCAGGTCTGGCTTCCAGAGTCTGCTTCCTTGGACTCATGGGTGGGGTCTTTAGCTTTATAACAAAGCAAACTCAGTGTACTTAAATTATCACACATCTCCCCTCCTTCACCTTAAAAATTGTATTAATTGTATCAAGTATGCATGCTCAGGATTTATAACGGTTACATTCTGTTGTGTAAGTAAAATCTCCATATTTGTTCTAGTTGTTTTCCATCCATCAATGGGATGAAATGCACAAAATAACTACCAGTTCTTTTCATACTTTCTATTCTTTTGGTTTGATGATATTTGTTCCTAGTAGCTTCCTCAAACAAAAAACTGTAGTCACGGAGCTTTTACATTTTTAGAAATGTTTATTTGTTTTTATCCTTCTATTGGTGAATAATAAAATTCTTAGTCACACTTTATTTTAAGGATATTATTGGCATTGCTTTACTGTTTTCTAGGGCTGATTTTTTCACCCTCTATAAGTGACTTTATATTTTTTTGAGGATACTAAAAAGACTTTTTAAAAATCTTTGAAGTGTAACAATTGTTCTGTGATTCTCCCTGCCTACCCCCTGGAACAAGATATGTCTTTCAATTTGTAGAGTTAAATCTTTCCTTTTTTATAAAAACTAAAAAAAAAAATATATATAAAAATTTATATATAAATTATATATATAAATTTATAAATTTATAAATTATAATTATATATAAATATATAAATTTATATATAAATTATATATATAAATTTTATATATAAAATATATATAAATATATATATAAAATATATATAAAAATTTATACTCAAAGAGTCAATTTTGTTATCTACAATGTTACACTTCAGGGAGTGACTGATGAAACTGGATCAGGAAAGCTTAATTTGGTCTAACTCCCTACAGCAGCGGTCCCCAGCCATTTTGGCACCAGGGACTGGTTTCATGGAAGACAAGTTTTCCATGGATGGTGGAGGGGGAGGCGGAGCTCAGGCGGTGATGCGGGCGATGGGGAGTGGTTGTAAATACAGATGAAGCTTTACTCATTTGCACAGCTCACCTGTTGTGTGGCCCTGGTTCCTAAGTTTCATAGAAGACAATTTTTCCATTGTATAGGGAGCAGGCAGAGCTCAGGACACCCAGTTCCTAACAGGCCATGGACCAGTACCAGGGGTTGGGGACCACAGCCCTAGAGAATGGTAGACCTCTCTTGCAAGGACTGCCTTGTCCCGAGAGTTAAACCAAATGAGATAACAAGAAGAAAACTCTTTGAATTGTATCTTGAAATGCTTTATTGTTCAGTAATGTGGTTCTCTTCATCAGCAATGTCAATTTTGCTCACATTTTCTTCTATATTTATCATCTTTTTCTCTAAACCTTTTATTTGCTTGTGGTTTACTATTTGCTTACTTCCATTTTGTTTTTCTCACTTTTCTTGCCATGTTCCCCATGTTCTTTACTGTGTTTGCATCAGAGTCTGGTCTCCTTAGTGCTGCCTGCAGTGTGAACTTCATTTGTGTAATGCTATAATTTTATTCATCTACTTTTCTAAATCCTGCCAGTTCTTGTTTCACCTACTTCTGTCTCTTAATGTTTTCCTCTGGCACTTGTTTCTCTACTCTACGTTCTTGATTTATAGCAGCAACGGCAACCCTGGATGTTTTCTCTTTGCTAAGGAGTGGTTATTATATCATCTCTGCTCTCAACTAGTTCCCAGGAATCTTCATAATAGCTGAACTTCCCAAGGATGTTGGATTCAAGTTCTACTAGGGAGGCAACAAAGACCAGTGGGCTTGGAAGTTGGACAGATTTTTGTTCAAATTCTGACTCTGCTATGTGAAAGTTGGGTTATCTTCAGAGGTTGTTCTCTCTGAGCCTCAGTTGCCTCATTTGTAAAACATATATGATATTACTTCCCAGTGTTATTGTGAGGATTGGACAAAATGAATAATGCAAAGGACCTAGCTCAGAGTCTGGCTTAAAAAGGTGCTTAATAAATATTTGTTCCTGTTCCACTTTTTTTCTAATTAAACTGATGAAGAGGTGTAAGCAATTTTGCCACTATAAGAAGAAACTTTATCTTAAATGATGTTTTATTTAACCATCAGTCTAGCAGGGGTCCTCAAACTACGGCCTCACATCCCGACTGCCAAGTGATTTTGCCGCCGCTGCCTGTCCTGCTTAGCAGCCAACTCATCCTGGGCCCACAGTGCGCATGTGTGGAATGTGTGCCACACTCTCTAATGGCCCTCCAACGGTCTGAGGGACAGTGAACTGGCCCCCTGTTTAAAAAGTTTGAGGACCCCTGGTAAAGTACTCATATTTATAGAAGGCTTACTATATTCTAGGAATTTTGCAGTTTGATACATGTGTTATCTCATTTAATTGTTCAGCAATTCTGTAAGTTATGTCATGTAATCATACCTATTTTGGAGCTGGGGAAACTGAGCTTTGAGTACCTTCTTGCTCCAGGTAGTAAGTGGCAGATACACAACTTGGTTCAAACTCTAACTCCAGTGGCCCTGTCTTAACCACTGTACAACATTGTTTATGCAGTATGATCCTTCCCTGGGTTAGGAGCTATAGAAGAAGCAAAAACGTGTAAGGTATCACACCTGGCCTTGGGAAGCTCACAGGAGATATATATATATATACACACACACACACACACACACACACACATATACACACATACATATATACACATATACACACACATATTGCACAAATAGTTCCATAAAAACACAAAGTTGTGTATCATTTTGTGTTCACATGTCTTCAAGGTAAGGACTCTCATTCTCAGATGAAGTGTAGATTTGAGATACTACTCAGAAGATGTTTTCTTCCCTAAGAATTAGAGCCTTGAACTAGAATTTCTCATTCTTGTCCCTCTGTTTTTAGATGGCCTAGTAAAAGTGACTGAATTCTAAATCACTTAGATTGTTGAGTTTTCTCAGAATGTGGGTATTTGTGCGTGTGTGTGTGTGTGTGTGTGAATTCTGTAAATAAATGATTGGTGTTTAATGCCCTTCTGGGGGCAGGGAGTGGGGCAGAAAGTGAGTGGAGGGAAAAATTGGGAGAGAATGAGAGTTCTATTGAAAAGACTAGGCCCTGCTATGTCATTTATCAAAGTATTATTTACTAGGAAAAGAGGATAATTATTGTCCGACTGAATTGTTAAGGAAATTCCTGTAAATACCCAGAGATTTAATGTGCTCAAAAGGAACTGCAGAAAAGCAGCACAATAAATTTTTTTCTTATTTCAGCATAGTTTTTAGTAGATGTAGACCACTGCCATTTGGGGAAACAGAATTTGCCATTGTCGTGGGGAACCCACTATCAATGCAGTATTAATGCTCCTTAATGCAGTATTACCACTGTTCCTTCCCTTGACACCTCACAGTCCTAGCTCCCACAAGCCGGCACACCGTGTGACATATCATCACGAACACATGATTATCTGCTGCTACTAAATCTTCTGTGGCTTCTCTTCAGTATTGGGCCAATTGAGTTTCCAAGATCTATTTTACTGCCTTCTCTTTAAGCAGCCCAAAGAACAAACGAAGATATCTTCATGTCAGAAGCCTTGACTTTACTGAAGTCACCATTGTTTTCTCGTATGGGTCTAGAAACGCCCAGCCCTCTGAGTGGGAGCAGGACTCCTCATCTCTACCTGTAGACTGGTTTCTTGGAGCTGGCCTTGAGTTCCCCAAGCAGTAGATTATGCTGGACATGCATTGGATATTCTATATTCACACTTCTCATCAATGCCTCTTCTGGTTCAGAGCTTGAGTTGGCCACCCAAGTTCTAGGTTTATAGCAAGCAGGCTGGCTAGGGAATGTTCACACAAATATTGCCTATCTAAGTGGTTTCCTCCTGCCTGTCTTTCTTGTTTCCACTTCATCTTTTCCATTTCTTTCTTCTCTGCTTCTACCCTGTCCTTCTTCTCCTATTCTCTTTCTCCTCTAGATATCAATTAAGCACTGTGGGTACTAAGGAAGACCCAAAGATGAACAAGACAAAGTTCCTGCCACAGAGATGCTCAGTATAAAGGAGACAGAGTTATAACAGATATGATAAAATAGTTGCACACTCAACATGCGGGTACCATCATGCATGCCCCGTGTTACTTGTTCCTAAATCCTGTCAGCCACTGTGTCCTGCCAGACTTCAAGCGTTCCTCACATTCTCCATCTTGGTCTATTCTTCTTCTTACTCTATAGGTTTTGTCTTACAGGCTTGATTCCATTATTACTTCTGCCTTCACTATATCCAGTGTCTCCCGAGTCTCCCCCTCCAACCCAGATTCCACCCTACCCTGTCTCAGGTCTACAGAGTCAGTCCTCAGCTCAGAGACTGAGACCCAGGGAGAGATGGCATCGTGGCCAGAGGAAAATGAGAAGGTGGAAAGAGGAAATGCACTTTCAGTTGGTTTCACATGGATCTCTGGTAATATAGCTGGAGGAATTCAGACGCCGTGTACCTTAGTTGGTTTACAAGCACAATGATTAGTGAGTAAACTTAGGTTTAAACTTTAGGACTCTGGAAGATATTTGTCAAGAATGTTTTCTTCCTTACTTCGGCCCTCATAGGTAAACCATGGGACTTCTGGGAAGAGTGAAGCCCTTTTTTCAGGCACGGGCAGGACTGCCTGGGTTTAGCCATGACCATGGCTATTGGCCGCCATTCTATAGTCCAGAGGGAAGAGCTGAGGACTGGCACCTCCCGCTCTGTTTTACTCATGCCAGCTCTCCTGGCAGACAAATAACCCGTGGCTTGTTCTGTTCTGTGGGGCACAGCTTCCTGAGCTGGGGAAGGCAACACTTCGCAGATAACAGGCTAAGAATCCCCAGTGCTAAAGGCACCCATATGTTTGGAAATAATTACTTGAGGGTCTGACTTGTAGACAAAATATTAAAGGTAATTAAATAGGAAATGTCTGATTTCAAATCAAAAGTTTGGTTTACTATGTTTCAAACAAGCAGCAGTAAAATTAATCAAAATATGCACCTAAGCTATCAGCACAGTTCTGTCATCTTAATAGTAGCTTGTTTATGACAGCAGTGAAGAAGCCTGGAAAGTGAGTGGCAATGAAATCGCAAAAGGCATTTTCCACAGCTTGTTGAGAATTGAACATTTTTTCCTCACAAGAAGTGGTTTAAAGTCTGGAAGAAGTGGTAGTCAGTTGGTGCAAAGGCTGGTGAATATGGTGGATGGCAGAGAGTTTCCAAGTCCAGCTGCTGTAGTTTGAGCAGCACTGTTTGTGCAACATGTGGTCGAGTCTTGTCTTGCAAGAGGATTGGCCTGTCTCTATTGAACAGTCTCGGCTGCTTCACCACAAGTATCCTCATCATTTCATCCCCTTGATTGCAGTAGACATCTGCTGTAATCAATTGACCAGGTTTCATGAAGCTGGAGTGGATAATACCAGTGCTGGACCACCAAACAGACGCCATTAGCTTTTTTGGATGAATATTCGGTTTTGGACTGTGTTTCGGCACTTCGTCTTTATCCAATCATTGTGCCAAATGCTTGGGATTATCAAAAAGAATCCATTTTTCATCACACATAGCAATACAATGTAGAAATGGTTCTCCTTTATGTCGTGGTAGCAAAGAAAGGCAAGCTTTGAGACAATTTCTCATTTGACACTCATTTAATACATGTGGTACCCATCTATCCAGCTTCTTTACATTGCCAATTTGTTTCAAAGGGGTCTAATATTGCTGAAATAGTAATGTCAAACCTTGCTGCTAATTCATGTGTAGGTTGAGATGGATTCGCTTCCACTACAGCTTTCAGCTCATCATTATCCACTTTGGTCTCAGGTCACCCATGTGGCTCATTTTCAAGATGAAAATCACCAGAACGGAACTTCTCAAACCATTGATGTACTGTGTGTTCATTAGCCACGTCCTTCATTAGCCACATCCTTGCGATTTCATTGCAATTTCAAACACTTAGTTGATAATTTCAAGCTCTTTGCACTGCATTGGTTCCATGAGGAAATTCATATCTGAAAATAACACCAAAATAACACTTATCCATGGTTTCACAAAAATTCCTCCAAAAAAAGTTGAAAGATAATCACAAGCCAAAATATGCATTTGAAAGACTGAAGATGTACCTTCACAATAAACATAAAATGAGAAATGTCAAATTGAAATGTCAGAGACAGCAACTGTCAAACTTGATACTTAAGGAAATCGACATTTCATACTTAATAACCTGGTTCCAATTCTTAATAATATTATCCCAAGAGGAATAACTAATCATTTTAAAGGTGAGTTTTATATATTACCTTAAAAATGATGGTTACACTGGTTGAGATATTACATTTAGGAAAATGTGAAAGGCCATTAATGAAGTTTTCACATTTGTTTTGTAGACACTGAATACTGGAGGGAAAAATCCAGTTAAAGTGTAATAGGTGAAGATATCTTCTTCTTTGTGTTCTTCTTTGTTTTCTGAACTCTTCAATTAATTTGTAGAATTTATTAACCAGGAAAATTTTACAAACCATTTTTTAAAAAATAAAAAGGGCTATGCAAAGACCAATGGCATAAGACACAGTATAAACATGCATGTACACTCACCTGTTAGATGAATATATAATATTGGGTGGGTTTCTCTTTGTTTTATTTCACAAAAAGTTCTTGTTATCAAAAATGACTATTGTTTTCTTCAAAGGACGGCTTGAGAGACTTGTCACTTGTTTTTTAAATCACACTTTTGAACTGTGAATATTTTTCAATTGCCTCAATAATGGCAAATTATCCTTGTTAAGGGTGGTTTTGATTTTGATTGTAAGCTGGGCCAGTAGCTTTCTTAATTAAAGGTGTAATTATAAAATAATGACTTTCATTTTATCTGGCATTGTTACATGCAGCTGATGAACTAGCTCTAGGGGCAATTTCAAAAGAGAAGTTTTTGTTGGTATAAGTACCTTCCTAGGAATTATTTTATAGGAAATGATATTCACTTATAATAAAATTGATATGTGTTTAATTTAATCTCTCTCTCTCTCTCTTTTTTTTTTTTTTTTTTTTTTTTGAGACAGAGTCTCGCTTGTTGCCCAGGCTAGAGTGAGTGCCATGGCGTCAGCCTAGCTCACAGCAACCTCAAACTCCTGGGCTCGAGTGATCCTTCTGCCTCAGCCTCCCGGGTAGCTGGGACTACAGGCATGCGCCACCATGCCCGGCTAATTTTTTTATATATATATCAGTTGGCCAATTAATTTCTTTCTATTTATAGTAGAGACAGGGTCTCGCTCTTGCTCAGGCTGGTTTTGAACTCCTGACCTTGAGCAATCCGCCCGCCTCGGCCTCCCAAGAGCTAGGATTACAGGCGTGAGCCACAGCGCCCGGCCTTTTTTTTTTTTTTTTTTTTTACAAACTCCCAAGTAAGGGGCATTAACAGGCATGGAGCTGTCATCTCTTATAACAATGCCTTCCTCTGGAATAACTCCTGAAGGACCTGCTTGAGGCTGTTTTACAGTTAACTCTTTTTTAATAAGTAGAAGGAGTACATTCTAAAATAATGAGAAAAAGTATAGTTTCTTAAATATATAAAACCATAACATAGTTGTTTATTATTATCAAGTAGTAGGTCCTGTACATAGTTGTATGTGCTACACTTTTATGGGACCGGCAGGGCAGTAGGTTTGTTTACACCGGCATCCCCATAAATACATGAATAATGTGTTGGGCTCTGTCACTAGACGACAGGAATTTTTCATGTCCATTATAATCTTATGGGACCACCATCATATACACAGTTTGTTGTTGACCAAAACCTTGTTATGCAGTTCATGACTGTCTGTATATGCAGTTCTATTTCTGGGCTCTGTCGTCTCTTTCACAGATCTTTTAGTCTTAGTGACAACACCACACTATCTTAATTATTATGTATTAGTTGCTGAATTTATGTTTTTAAAAAGCTTTCTGGGATTTTGATCAGCGCTGCATCATTGAATATAATAAACCAATTAGGAGAAAAATTAACTTTTTCTACTCCATGAACACTTTTAATTTAGGCCATTGTAAAATAATATTTAATATTAAATGTAATTTGTGTGATTAGAAAGAACATCATACAATTTTTAAAGCTGGCTGCCCCCCTCCCACCCCCAGCATATAGAAGAATTTCTTTTAGGGAGAGAATTGGTTTTTTGTTTTTTAGTTGGTAATAGAAGGCATGATCTGGAAAGAGAATTGACAGACCCAGGAAGAACTAAATTGTTTTCTGAAATCAAGCAACAGAACATTTCTCTTGCATTGAGAAGTGAAGAAATGACGGATACTGACAACTTGAAGTAGATTGTGAAGGTAAGATTAGGAGCCAAAAGATGGAAGGGACCAGCTCCAGCTTAAAGGGACCTTGAATATGGGGTTGCATTCCTCTGTGCTAAGGGGAAGGTCACTTTCAGAGCTGGGTGACATCAAATTCCTTCAAAAGTTGGCTAAGACATATATATATATTTGAGGGCAGAGAGTTGGGTTACATTTGGAAAACAAATGAAACCCTATTGTTTTTGTAATATATGTACCAGAGAAGACTTTGATAGCACCTGGTCCTTCACTAATGATGGAGTCTCTCTGGGACTACTCATCACCACATTAACATAGATAATAATCCAGATAGAATGACCCATTGGCTCCAATTGGATCCTTTGCAATTTGTATACAAAAGTCTACAAAACCACATAATATATAATAGTTCTCAAAGGTTAGTATTTTCCTGGAAAAGCTTGGATAATGATGTGGTATAGGCTAGTTCAATGGCCCCTATGTCATTGTGTTTCCTACCTCCTTGTATTCACTTCCTGTGTAAGCCCTTCCTGTTGTGTGTAGGCTGGGTCTAGTGACTTATTTCTAAGGAATAGAACATGGCAAAAGTGATGTGCTGTCACACCTAAGGTTAGGTTATTAAAGCTGGGATTCCCACCATGCTTGCACCCTCCCTCCTCCTGACACTCCCAGTTGCTCTCGGATGAAGCAAGCTGCCATGCGTGCATTGCCAAGTAAAGAGGCTGCCATATTGCTGGACTGAGACCCTCAGTCCAACAGCCCACAAGGAACTGGACTTGCCCATAACCACTTGTCTGAACTTGGAAGTTTACCCATGAGACAAGTTTAGTCCCCGCTGACACCTTGATTGCAGCCTTGTGACAGACCCAGAGCCAAAGCACCCAGCTAAACCACCCCCAGATTCCTGACCTACAGAAACTAAGATAATTGCACAACAGATAATTAAAACAAATGATGATATTAATGATGAGCATTCTTGAGTGTTAACCAAGTGTCAAGCACTGTGCTAAGTGCTTTACACATGATTTCTCTTTTGTGCTTCACAGTAATCCTATGACGAAGATATTAATATGCTCAGTTTATAGATGGGGGAAATGGAGGCTTATAGTAATTTTCTAAAGTTACAGAGCCAGTAAGTAAAATCAGAATTTAAATCTGTGTAGTTTTTCTCTAGAACCTAGCTGCTTAAACAGTATGCTTTGTTTGCTCTGCTATGTCAACTAATCTCTGTAGTACTGAATGCATTTTTCACTGAACTGATTTTTAAAAATGGAATTATATTGCTGTTTTTAAATAAAGTAACACCAGGCCTGGGCCCTTGGTCACTTCAGAGGAAGGACAAAAGCCAGAGAAGAGACCAGCAGCCTTGGATGAAAAGTATGTTCCATGCAGTTAGGTGATTTGATTTGGAGTGGAGATTTGTCCCAGCAGTAGAAAAGTATTTGAAAAAGAAGCAAATATTCCCAGGGAAAAACTGGGGGGAGGGGAGGATGATTCATTAAGTTTTTATTTCAGCTTTTATGTCAGCATATCAGACTGTGAGGATGTAAACAAATCAAGCTCTGCCAGGGGGAGTACTGTGTTGGAATAGTAGAATAGGTCTCAATTGGGAGCCACTAAGAGAAAAGGGAGTCGTACTTAAAATGTTGTGATGTAAAACAATTATTGTGAGATGCTATCTTGCTTTTGTTAAAAAAACTATTTTGGAAATACCTTTTATCTCTTGTAATGTAGTTAATTTATTACATGTTTTCGATAATAAGACGTTAATAAAACAATTGAAAAAACCATAAAGAGTGAAAATCACCCCTAATCCCACTCACTAGCAACAACCAGATTGATTTTTTTTTTTTTACTGTTTTGTAATGTGTCTTGTTTCTTAACTCTGGATATCTATTCATGTCAATAACTATGTCTACATCATTGTTTTTAATGTTCCACTGTGTGTATATTCCATCATTTATGCAATTAATCCCCTGGATACTTAAAATGCTTGCAATTTGCTGTCATAAACAACTCATTGAGAAATAACTTTGTAGAGACATCTTGTGCATTTGTCTCATGATTGCTTTAGAATAAATTTCTAGATGGGAAACGGTTGGGTTAAAGGGTTTACATATTTTAGATTTTTACAGGTCTTGCCAAATTGCCCTCCAGAAAGGTTGTACCAAAATTAATTCCCACCAATAGTTTATGAGAGTGCCCACTTCCTACACCCCCGCCAACAATGGATATTAGCATTCTTGTAAACCTTGGCCCATCTGATAAGTGAAAATAGCATCTTATTATTTTAGTTTACTCTGCTTTAATTGCTGGGGAGATTAAGCCTTCTTTCTTATTGGTCATTTGTGTTTCTTCTCTTATGAATTATCTTTATTTATTTGCCACTTTTTCCATTGGATTGTTCATAATTTTTGATGAAAAAATTTATAAATTAAGGAAGTTAACACTTTCTCTTTTTTATATGCTGCATTTTACCTCAGTTTGTAATACATCTTTCAACTGTGCTTTAATTTATTTGCTTGGTTTTTGCTCTGTTGACATTCAGAATTTTTATGTCATCAAATCTATCTATCTTTATGGTTTCTGACCCTGTTATACCTAGAAAGGCCTTTCCTTGGCCAGATGATTTTACCAAGTCTATACTGCCATAAGGAGCCAACATTTTGAGGCAGCAAACTGTGAAAGACAACAAATTATAAAAAGTACTATTTATTCTTATAGGCTTCCCCCAGGGACATCTTCATTTGCCATAATTCTGATGAATGACATTAAGGAAAACCCCTCAACAATTTTTATACATGTAGATTAGAATACACACACCTACATAAAGTTCAATGCTGAACTTGGCTACATTCTTTAGTAATGACAGAAAGTAAATAGGTTGTAAACATATTGCTGATCCCATCATAGTTCTAATAACAGAAATATATTATAAAATGACTTATATTCACATGACGTTCTACACTTTACAAAGTTATTTCACATACGTGATTTAATTTAATTCTCACAGCAATACTGCAAGTTAACTATTATTTCTCTTCCTTTTAGGTGAGGATGCTGAGGTTCAGAGTGGTAAAGTGACTCACCAGTGTCAACAATCAAATCATGGCAGAGCTGGGACTCAAACTTGTGTCTTTTAAATCAAAATCCAGTATTCCTCCCAGTTATCAAAATAGTAATTATGATCTTTTCAGCTGCTGAATGGAGTCACTGGGAAGTTCCAAATTTGGTTGCCTTTTTGGAATTTCAGCAACTTTAATCTTAGTCAAGGAGCTTCTTTGGTTTTAACTTCAATTTGATCACGTGAAGCAATGGATTACCATTTGTTAGGCTGTTGTGGCTTTCTCCTTCCTGAGTGAAGAGAGTCTGCAATGCAGGCAGCTCCTGTATTTTACATATCTCATCAATGGAAACTCACATCCTAGAGGATGACTATCCACTCGCAGGCACCTGTCCACCCCTGCTTTCTCTGTGACTTGCTCATTGATATAGCACTTCTCCCTGCAAGCCGCACCTCAGGGCAGCAGAAATGTTTCCTCTTTCACCAGTTATCTCCAGGCAGGAGAGAACTGCCCCACAGACCCAGATGCATAGTTACTTCCTGGGCCAGCTCCCTGCCTAACCCCAAAGGCCAGGGGCAGTGTGGCCCCATCTAGTAGAACCAGTTCAGACCATGTCCGAGTGTCTAGTTCAGTTTCTCCTGGTATTTAAGAATTCTTTTCCCACTCTAGTTTTCTTCTTCCTCCCCTAGAAGTTACCTACTTCCTGATAATAACACAAGGAACATATATTTCCTCAGGAGTGACCTACCTCTTCCACAATGGGGACATGATGTCTCCCCAACTTCAAGCAGGATCTTTTGAAATCAGTATGTTTTCACTGGAATCTGGATTATTTATTCTTATTCATGGTCACCTGTATATACTTCAGTTAACATGTTATAAACAGAAATACAGTATATCCTTCACACAGGAAATACTATTTAAGCTGACTCTTCAAGGATGGGTGGATATTTCCTCAGGCATACAAGGCAGAAAATGTCACTCTTGGCAAAAGAATGAGCACATTCCAGGCATAGAGAAAGCACAGAGTGGAGGAGGATGTGTAATTCACTGTGACGGGAGCCTTGGGTGCATGTAGGATGAGCAGGCAATGGAAGCGGGGAGGCGACTCAGCAGTGCATACCAAGGAGGGCTCTATAGACAGTTTGGCTACAGGCTTGGTGTACCCATTGTCTGTCCATATCCTAACAGCAGAGAAGAGGCAGGGAATAGAATCTTATATCAACGGATGCTCCTGGTCTTACTGGCACATCTGAGCTTTGATCCATCAGAATTTCTGTGGTCATTGTGATTTGTCCTACTCCTCCCTGGCTGTCTATTCTCCACCTTAAACTTTGGTTCTCAGCCTTACTCTGTGAGTGGGGCCACTGAGGGTCACAGAGTTTTGCAGCAGAGATCACACCTCCGCCATGAAGAGATGTCTTCTCATCCCGCTAGAATAAAACACGAAGTCCACACCAGAGTTCACATGATCAGGACTTGCTTATCTTTTTGATGTCATCTTTTATTATTTTTCCCTTTGCTTCTTATAAGGACGCTGCTCTCCTTGCTGTTCCTCCTAATGCCAAGCATGTTCCCACCTTTTAGCCTTTGCACATACTGTTTCCATTACTTGGACCATTCTTCTCCCAGGTGTCCACATGACTCACTCTCATCATTAGGTCTAGGCTCTGATGCTGTCTCCTTAGAGGGACTTTCGCTGATCACCCCATCTACAATAACTTTCCATCTCCTCAGCTTGCTTAATTTTTCTGCATGCCCCTTGTCAATGCCTGATATTAAATTATGCATTTACTTATTTATTTGTCTCTGTCTTTCTCCCTTATTAGAATGTAAGCTCCATGAGGGAGCAATCTTGTCCATCTTATGCATTGCTATATCCCCAGCACCTAGAACAGTGCCTGACACATAGCAAGTATTCAATAAATATTTGCTGAATGAATGAATGAGTCTAACCCCCAATCCCTTGAATAAAAGAGCAGGTACAAGGCAGGGCGATCTTGATAGTAGGAAAAGAAACACAAAGGGACACATTTTTGGAGCACCAACCCTCAGCTAGAGGCAAAAGTGATCATTTTGCTGGCCTTGAGGCCTTCCCATCAATTCTTGCAAGGGCTCCAGGGATCAGGTATTGCAAAGACCTTTGCTTTCCACAAAGTAGCCTTGGGTGTTCTCCACATATTCTAAAGGTTAAGCATCGGGTTTTGCACTGTGTTTGTCAAGGCACAAGACCTGAGTGGGAAGATCGCCAGGTCCCACTGAATCAAGCTGAGGTCATGGCGAGAAAAGATTGGGAGCGATGGATTTAGATGGATGATCAGACCTTTTCCATTTGGAAGCGGGGCTTTTCTCTTGCTGAGACTTTTCACTGGGTCAGAACTTCCTGAGCTGTGTGAAATTCTTTGCTTAAGCCTGGATGCTCCTCATCAGCACTGCAAAGCTCCCAGGAGTCTGCCTGTCGCTCATTTATTTATAGGAAAGGACCTGGGGCCACTCTTGCAGTTCATTACACACTAGCTGCCCTCTCTGGACTTGGGTTTCCCTGCAAGCTCTTTGCACAGCCCCACTCAACTTTCCGTGGCTCAAAGTCCTTTTTACTGCTCACACCCGTTCACTGTTGACAACAGACTGGGGCACTCAGTGCAGCTCATGCTCCATTAGCTCTTTGGGTTTGACGCAAGGATGGGTGAGACTGGCTGCAGAGCATGGAGTTGGGTAACAGGAGATAATGCTCCCCTTCTCCTCCCCTGAGATGCAATTTCAGTTGTTCCCACAGTATGTTTTTATTGTACAGTAGATGCAAGAGCTCCAGCTAGTGTGAGAACCGAGCTCGGATAAGAAAAACACAGTGATGGCACAGTTCCTGCAGGGCTCCCATGCTATTTTCTCAGCATTAAGAAAACCCAACAATGTCTAAACAGCTGACCTTGTAGTGTGTTGGTAGGTTTGCACAATTCCCAAGGGTCATATTAGCATGTGCATTTCAAGGGGGGAGATCAAGTCCACTTTGGAAAAAGCAAGACGTGGGTGCATGTAAGCCTCAGCTTCCATCAGCACTCCTCCTGAGACATAGGACAGCAGTCACTGAAGTCTCCCCAGGCAGAAAATGTGTCTGGGTCACAGTGGTGGAAGCAGCTTGAGTCTCAGTAGCACACAGAAGTCATTTTTTACTGTCATTTGCCCTTTTGCTTCTGTATATCCCAGAAAATGTTTGGAAATACCCCTGGAAGCACCACTGTCTTGCATCAGCCTCCTTCTTGCTCTGGAAAACATTAGTTTGAGTGGCTCAGTTGTTGTCAGGAGAGAGCAATCCTTCCTCATCAGCCAGGGTGGAGTTCCCTGGTGGCCTTTTTTTTTCCATCCATGCAATATTCCCACATCTCCCATCTCATGTTGTAATCTCTCTGGTTACATTAAGCCTGTAAACTTTTCTTGGGTTATTGCTTATGAAGACAGTATTTAGAAATTGTTTATAAAGTTATTTTTAGTGGGATACCATGCAATGAGCTCTAATTGTCACCTTTCCAAAATTTCAGGAGACTTAATTAGCATCCTGCTGAAATTCCAGGGACCAGTGCCAGGCCAACTCTTCTCTGGAGTGCCAGCCTTGCTGTCAACACCCTCACTAAGGCTGTCAGCCACCACTGAGACCACCTAGTAATCCCTCTTCACTCTCTAAGCCACCCATTGGTTGATGAGCTAGACCAAGGATTAAAAGCTGTATGAGGCACAAACTCTGTCTGTTTTGATCAATGATGAATACACAGTGCTTAGCACAGTGCTTACCATATAGTAGATGCTCAGTAAATATGTATTGAATGAATATGTAGCTCTCCTGCCTATGAATTGCCCATTTGTACTACTGATGGATTTGAGATTGCCAAAGAGCTTTGCTCTTTTTGTATCTGTTTGTTTGTCTTTTCTTTTGGTTATAAGAATGTGATCTTCTAATACTGTGTTCAGGGATATACAACATAGTGGTTAAAGTACAAGCTCTGCAAATCTATAGTGTGAGAAATCAGCATAATGGTTATCCTTAGTTGGGTTGGGGTGAACAGAGACTGAATGGGGTCATGATGGGGGCTTCTGGGATGCTGGAAATGTTCTGGAAATGATATGGGAATGTTTACTTTATAAAAATTAATCAAGATGCACACGTTTGATTTGAACACTGTTCTGTATGTGTGCTATTATTCATTAAGATATTTGTGTTCTTTTTTACAACGTAGGACTCTGGAGCTCATTGTCTGGGTTCATATCCTGGCTTATCCATGTGCTAGCTGGATGGGCCAAGACAAGTCACTGAATATTTCTGTGTCCCACTGTCTGCATTTGTAAATTACGAATAATAACATACCTATATCAGATGGTTGTTATGAATTAAATGAATTAATCCAGAGTTAGTACTAAAAAATGTCAGTTATTGGTTATTGTTTTTCACAAGGTAAGATATTTTGAACCTGACCATTTAAAGACTTATAAAATATCACTGTGGATCATTAGAGTACTCTTCTGCCTCCAGGCAGGACCACTCTTAATTTCTCAAGATTTGTGTTCTTAAAGGTCTCTTTTTACATATTTGCTTTTACTTGCCTTCTAAAATACATAGACCAGAGCTGGGAATGGTGGCTTGTGCCTATAATCCCAACTACTCAGGAGGCTGAGTCAAAAGGATTGCTTGAGACCAGGAATTCAAGATCAGCCTGGGCAACATAATGAGACCCTGTCTCTAAAACAATAAAAATAAAATTTTAGCCAGGTGCAGTGGTGTGCACCTATTGTCCCAGCTACTTGGGAGCCTGAGGCAGGAAGATTTCTTGAGCCCGGGAGTTTGAGGCTACAGTGAGCTCTGATTGTGCCACTGTACTTCAGCCTGGGAGACAGAGAAAGACTCTATCTCTAAAAAAAATAAATAAATAAAAATCAAAACAAACACACACACACACACACACACAACAAAACAAAACAACCGAAAAACAAAGTACACAGACCCTAGGGACCAGATGAGCTCTTCACTGTAACAATACTTGTTTTCTGCATTTTTACCTAGAGAAGTTCTGTCAAGCACAGATTGCTAGAATCATAAAAGATCTTAGAAAATACTCTATCTGTGCTTCCAATATGGTAGCCACTGGTTATATGTGGCTATGAAATTTAAATCTAAATTGGTTAAAAATAAATAAAATTTAAATTAAAAACACAGCTCCTCACTTGTACTTAACACACTTTAAAATGCTCAATAGCCACATGTAGCTAGTGGCTGCTACTATAACCAGTAGTGCAGACACAGAACATATCCATCATAGCAGAAAATCTTACTGGATAGCACTGCTTGTCAGGATTCTCACTGTATATATGAAAACTTTGAAGTCTAGAGAGGTAAAATGATCATACTAAAAATTACATAGCTAGTCAAGGAAAGAACTAGACTATAATTTAGGTTTTTTGCTTTCTATGTCAAGATATTTTCTACTCAGTCACAAAGACACTTGCAAATTCATGGAGTCTCTCCACTGATCATTAGCACTCCACATGGGAATGAGCCACACTCTAATACCATTTTACTAATTAAAAACTGCATTTCCATTCTAGTCTTCTAGAAACCAGTGGGTCATGGGGTCAGTCACACACAAAGTGTAGCCAAGTTAACCAGGCTGTAGTTTGTTAACAATAATTGGCAGAATAATTACCAGCGTTTATTAGCATTTATTATGTACTAGCCATTTCCTCTAAGTGGAAATAAGGAACATGAGGCACAGAGAAGCTCATGTGGTATGCTCCACATAGTGGTAGGTTTGGGATTTGAACTCAGGCAGTCAGCTCCAGAGCCCTATGCTCTTATCCACTATGCTACACCACACTTACTAAGCAGATACCCTGGGTGGAGTGTTATATAAAGGTTGGCGAAACCTGAAGCTTAAGGGCAAAGGAGGATAAGGCAATGCACTCAAGAAATAAATAATCCAGTTATGGGCTAGGAGTGAAGGAAGAGTAAGTATAACTTATGTATACTTTTTAGTATTTATAATTGTACAAATACGTATGAATTTGGCTTTCTACATCTTTAAATCTACACCCTTTCTTCTATTCCTTTCTTTTTGCTAAAATACAAAACCCCCAAAGCAAAACCCTTCAATGACAAATGTCCTTCAAACAGTTGGTGCTTGTTCCCAGGCAGTCCACCTTTTCTTAGGTCTCTTTCAGGGCCTTGGATTCATCTGGATGTGCTCCTGAGAATCCATTTGTTGACTGGCCAGGGCTGTCAGTGAATGAAGGAAGGGGAGGGGAGAGATCACTTAATGCTTTGATTATAGGTCTGAGTTCCCCAACAGGGGTTTCTCAGTAAAGCCCTGGAGTTAAATGTGTTTGTGACAAAGAAGGATTTTTGTACAGATTCACTAAGTATGAATAGAGGATTTTTTTTTTTTTAAGACTAGATAGATTTAGCAGTGGATTTCATGGTTTGGCAGCAATTCTTTTCAATTTTTAAAAAATATCCTTGCCCACACTTGCTGGTAAAACCACATTGGCACCCAGCTAGCAACAGTGGTGTTTAAACATGCTGTGGCTGGCACCGTTCAAACAACAGAAAAGGCTTCAGGCTCTCAAAGCCTCCTCACTGTGCCGGGCAGAGTCCCTTCCAAGATTTCAAATAGATGAACGAAAAACGTACCAAGTTGCAATTATCACTATGAATTGGTCCAATCACATGATTCTATTATTGAGCTACTGGTAGACTGTGATTTTTATTATTCATGTTCCATCTGCTTTGGGATTTGAATTTGAACTGTTTGTCCGTAACACCTTCTGCATTTGAGGAAAAGCTTCAGAGAAGGTCACTGATAATTTTCTTCAGCGACGAAAACTCACCCCTGGATCAGGGGTGAGTGGAATACAGCTTCCGAAGAAGCCACTTCCCCGAACTTGCTACTCCAGGGAATGTCGTCAAGTTAAATTGATTGCTTAACATAAATCTTACTTTTTTTTTTTCTTTTTCTCTTCTTTTTTAGGCTAGAGGTAAATCGTGCTGGGTGTTATAAAGAAACTGAGGATTACAGTCTTTATTGACTGATCTCCATGTAATCAATTCACGAGCTTAAGATACTATCTACACCCTGAGCAGGATGCTGCCACCTATATTCTAGCAGCCGAGGGCTCATGCAAGAAGGCTGCTCTCTGGTGTGCTCTGTACTTCAGCTCCCACTGAGTTTTAATTAACTGACTTTAATTTCTTGAAGAGAATCTTCAAGAAAACCTGTTCCTGATTGCACTAAATAAGACAGCCCCAACTGTTCTTTTATAAATTCATACTCTTTTTTTTTTCTTTCTCCGAGTTTCATTTGCTAGGTCAGGTCTCTTATTAAGTCATAAGGTCGCAGGCTACCAGGAGAAGCAAGATAGGCATTCCCCAAGCAGCCTGGCTGCGGAAGAACCAGCCTAATTGAAGGCTGAGCCAATGTGGCACTGGGAAGATGAAGCTGTATGTCAGTTCTACAAAGTAGATGGGAGCAGAGCATGGGTAGAAAAGAAGGAATTTGCAAGAATCCAGAGATTATGCAATAGAGCAGAGGTCCTCAAACTTTTTAAACAGGGGGCCAATTCACTGTCCCTCAGAACATTGGATGGCCGGAGTATAGTTTTAAAAAATCTATGAACAAATTCCTATGCACACTGCGCATATCTTATTTTGAAGTAAAAAAACAAATGGGCAAAAACAGCCACATGTGGCCTGTAGTTTGAGGATGCCTGCAATAGAGTATCAAAAGGCCAGCGAGGCCAATGATTTGGAACTAAGCTTAGCTCTGGAGTATCTGAGTTGGAATGCCCGTTGCAGGTGATGTTTCACATAGAAAAGGCTGAGTAGGGTGAGCTAGCACATAGGTCTAAAAGGCCCACGTCAGGCTGCCATTCGGGGTGTGCTGGTTGGGATGCTGACACTACGTGTGGAAGTTGGCCTGAAATTGCAGGCTGTTGGTTAGGGGTCGTATCCACTATTTTCAGATTTGGGCTACAGAAAGTACCATGGTGGGGGTACAGTGTTACAGTCCCAAAGATGTTCAGGGGAAAGAGAATCTTCAAGAAAATTGAGAACAGGAGCCATTTTTTTTCCCAAGGAAGGAAATAGAGGGCACGGAAAATGATGATACAGAGATAAGGGGAACCAAAGTTTATTTTTTCATCTCTGTTAAGGTTTGAATTTCATAATAAATCAGGAAGCCCAACACATAGTTGAGAAATTGACCCAGAAAGAAAATCTGCCTGAGGGTCTTGAAAGGTGTGAGTTAAAAATCCCATAGACAAGTCCTCAGAGAGATAAGAGAGCCAGAATGACCTCCGGAAAGCATAAAGGAGAGGCCAGAAGGAATCCAGACTAGGAATGTTTCCTACCTCTTTAGCCTCTGCAGGTGAGATAAAGGGCACTTAAAAGATGGTAACCACATAGTGATTATAGCTTCCTTATCAGCAAAATTCCTCATGATAGGGATTACTAACTGCAAGTTGGGAAGGCCATATTTGTTCCATATTTTATGATTCTCCATAGTTCTAAAATAGGGGACTATGCTAGAAAAATCACTATTGCTTAGAACTAAATATCCAGAAAACATATGGAAAAAAGGAGGGGCACCAATATAAGTCCATATTCCCCTTTGATCAAATTCTGCACTAGCCACTAGCAAACTGACTCACCAGTCTCATATTTTTCTAGTTAAAGTCAAGCATTAGATAATCAACCTTTATTACAATCACTAGTTTCTCAGGCAAATATAATATTAGGGTGTGAATTTCTACCTACATCTGAATTCTACATTTCAGCTTCTAGCACAGTTCCCTGAATATGAGAAGAGTTGGGTGAAATTTTATTGATGTTAATTTCACACTAGGGACCCAGGCTCAAATAATGCTTTTTCCCTACTGACACCTGTAATAAAATATCATTTAAGTCAATGATTAATTTTTCAATAGTAGTAGGAATAGAATTATTTCTTTTTTATTATATCAACTGTTTTTCTTTGTTTGGGGTGTTAATGAGTCCTAATGGTTTTACTGGTGGCATAGAAAATGTGAAAAACTCACTTTAGACTTATCCATTAAACATATAATTTAAAAATGCCAAAAACCCATGTCTGCAGTTGGTTCTTGTTCTCTGCTAAGTTACTCTGATGGCAGCCATATTGTCTTTGCAAACTGTGTGCTTCTACTTGCTTATCACCTCATTTCATATCTTACCAAAGGGCAACCCGTGGGGATTATTAGGGACTCCTGTTTTGCTTTCTAGTCCTTAATTGGGATAATGGAATTTTTCTGGGGGAGAGAACCACAAAGGAAAGCACGCATCTCTCTCAAGAGAATAGAAAGCAGGCCTCAGGCTTGCAAGGGTGACTCACTATGGAAAACAGCAGTCTTCACTGGAGTGAGAATGGAAGAAACTGTAGAGAAAAATCCAACATCCCTGGAGGAGAAACAGACACACTTTCCTTGCTCAGATGGAGAGTGTGCTGAGGAAAGGCCACAGGGTCATAGGGGAAGAAAGAAGGAACGGGAGTGGGACCCTGGGCCAGAAGCGAGCTGTTGCAGAGGGTGATGCTGATGCTGGTGCCTTGGCAGGATGGGAAAATCCCTGACCCTCTCTGATCTGGAGTGATGCCCCAGGGTGACTGTTTCATATGCACAGTGCAGGCTTAGGTTTTGATCACTGGGATTTTCTGTTCATGAAAACTCCTCCCACAGTGGTGTTAGCTCCTGGGCTGACCAGGCAGCCCTGCTTTGATGGATGAAGCCCCGCCTAAAGATTTGGTCTGGAGGGAGGAGACAGTAGCTTCAGCTCCTGTGGCTTGCTGGCTTTCTGAGAACTGTGGTTTCTTCAAAACACTAAGTTCTTCAGAGTCTTTCACATGACCTTTCAGAGGGCATGATTTTAACTAAACACGAGACTAAACTAATTAGACTGTTCTAAAATAATTGCTCTTCAGTATCACTAGGGTTTATCTGGCAATTATGTCGTCCACACAGCATGGCTGGGGAGCAAGTGCTCAGAGTCCTGAGAAATGGGAGAGAGGCTGTGCTTTCCAGAGGCCACTCCACGAGCTCAGACCACCCAGACACTCAAACGCTCGTAGCATGAAAATATTTAGGGCAGATTTTGACACAGTGAACCGTATTCAAGCATCACAATCTTACTTGTGTTTATACTGACCAAAGACCTCCTTTTTACTCTGTTTCCCCTCAATTCCCCTATTTCCTGAAATGCATCATTAAAATGACAAAATTTGGCTTAGCTTGAAACCATGGCTAGACTGTTAGAATCTTTGATTTTGAATCAAACTTGAATAAAGCATTTTTAACTTCCACTTAATATAAACATGATGTCTTGCCTCTGCTCATACTCAGATCTTCCCTACTTTTGGAAAGTCTTTATGGACTAATGCTCACTAGCTCTAGCCATAAATATTTAACACTTGAGCATCTGAGAACACCATGTCCTACTGTACTTGTGGGTGCAAGTTTATAAGCCTTCATCATACAAATAAGATTGGTCTTATTACAAAGTGAGTTCCTTAAGGGACTGGAGTCTTTCCTCTCCATTGTGTCTACCCTAAAAATTACCTTAATAGGGAAGAGAGGGGGCAGGTGAGAAAAGAAGCGGCCAAATCAGTATGATGCTCCAGGTTCCTGACAGCTGTCATTATTCTTCCCCTTCTCTCTAGAAATAAAAATCAGCTCTCTTGAAATACCTGCATGCTTTCCAAGGCTAGAGACTGTTCTGGAACAGAGGGAGTCAGGGTTTCAAGAAGGGGCCATGGGTTGGTTAGAACAGCCTTCTGGTTCTTCCCCATGGACCCAACCCACCTTTCTCTCAATGAACTGAGTGGGTTAAGAGTGAGGCCATTTTAGGGGATCTGTGGCCACTGCATAAGCTGACTTTTCACTGGATGATTCTGATTGGATCCCAGAAGGATTTGATTCAGGTGAGTGTGCTGTAATTGGATGCCAAGGCTATAAAGTTCACATGTGATGAACTGATTCAGGGTCAATGACAAGTTCACTGAGTATGTTGTGGCTCTTGCAACATGAATGGATTCATGATACAAGCTTGACAACGGTGGCGCCAGAAGACAAACAAAGTTATAAGATCCTTCATGAAAGCTGATCTTGCTGGAAAAACAGTAGAATGTGTGGCTGGCCAAGATCTTTCAAGATCAGGCAGGTACTGACAATAGTTTCATCTTGGATGTTTCAAGGTACCTCCCAAATAGGGGCAACCAGCCACAATCACAGTGGCAGCTTGTGCTGGCCAACTCTGTGGCCATATGTTGGTTTTCAGCCATATGAGCTTCACACCCAGCTCATCAGCAAGGCACCACACTCCTGGAAAAAGACACCAGTAAGGAAGGTGAGGACCTACTATCCACCCACTCCTCAAAGAGGGGAATATTGGCCATGAACTAGAATAGCTTGAAAAATATGTTAACTTATAGAAGGAAATTTGTTAAAGTAAGTAAGACTCATTCAAGATTGGCGTGGGTTACTAAGGAAGGCTATTCTGGAACAATCTGAAATAGATTTAAATTGGACAGAATTTCATAATAAAAAGATTTAACCCTTTGCACTCGCTTGCTTTTTTCTCGATTCCTTTATTCTACTCAGGATTTAATTTTTTAAACACCCCAGATTTTACAAAGCATGGAAGTAGAATAAAAAACTGGAGTTTCTTTTCATACAAATTTATTTGGATTTTTTATATTTCAAATTATTGATATATTCAAAGAGTAATTTTAATCTCTATAATTTTTGCTAATCTTGTTGAGTCACACTCGACATCCAAGTGCAAAGGGTTAAGGGTTTGAAGCTTCAGGAATGATATCTTTCTTTTCTTCTGATTAATCTATGCAGCTCTAGCTTTTTCAGGTCCATGAAGTGATTAATTTCACATTTTCACATGAGTAACTTGGTCCTCTTTTTGCTTTTCTTGCTATCAAGCTGTAAAGAAGACTAATTATATGTGTGTGTTGGAATCATAAACTTTTTTTCTGATTAATTTGAGAAGCTGGAATTTGAAAATCATTATTTACACTCTAGATTTGATTATATGGAAATAGGAGGGCTTCAGTTTCTGAATATTTGGATTCTTAGGTTGTCTTCGTTGGTCAGCCTATTGCACCCTTAGAGTAGCTAATAAGGTGAACGTCACATAGAACCACCTCTTCTTGAAATCCCAGTGACCAGCTGAATGGCCCTTGATCTAACTTTCTGTGTGCAGGGGGAAACCATGGCCCCAGGAGGGCCAGCCCGGCCCACTTGTGGAGCTTCCCTGGCAAACCTGCCTTTGTCTTCCTTGTCCATGCTGTCCTCACCACCCCCTTCTGGGTGGCACCTTGACTCTTCCCAGCATTGCATGCCAGTTTGTAGGCTCTTCTCTTGCTCACTTTGTAAAGAGGCAGCCTAGAGAAGTCCAAAGAATAGAGGATTGGCGGTCAGGAACCAGGCCTCAAATTCCAGCCCTAGTTGATTGCGTAACCATGAGCACATCAATTTTTGACTTGCAGTCATAGTTCATTTGTCTATAAAATTTAGGAGGCTTGACTACATAATTTCCGAAGATCTTTCAAGTGTAAATTTTCTTCAACCCGACAATTTCAAGTTTGTCTATAATGCTGGATGATAACCTGTTTCCTTTTCCTACCCCTTTCACTATTATAGAACTGACTTAACCTCAAAGAAGAATTGCGGAGGAAGCAAAACAGAAGGTGGAGGGTCTACTAGTGGATTTGCAGTTGTGCTAAGGATGACTGGACATTTAGACACGGAATCAATACAGTCCCCACCATCACACCAGCGCAGAGCCGGGGAGGGCTGCTCTCCTGTTCAGGGCCAGGCCACATGTTGTCATTTTGTGACTTCTTTCCCCCTTCTAGTCTACCCTGAATGCTCACTCTTGTTTGATTCCATGTGGATAAAAGTGTCGGGAAATGGCCAAGTTCACAGCCAGATTTTATCCAGCCCTCAAACCCTTCCCAAGGATGACCCATATTCCTGCATAGGCTTGTGGGACAATGCAAGGAGTATTATGTGTAATTCCATTCTCAGGGGCTGACAGTTGAGATGGGGAGATAAGACAGGAACCCATGTGTTAGTTTTACCTTCATTTTTTACATAAAATTGTGAAACACTATTTTTTTTCAGGTTGAATTTTAAAAATCCAGAACAACCTTGGAGAGACACCTGCTGTTCCCCAGGTGGATTTCTTCTAGACTGTAGTTCAGAAGTCAGTAATGGCAGGGCTGGGGTAGACTATAAGGATGATATAGAATTCAACTTTTAATTCTTTTGCTTTTCTTCTAGAAAAACTAACTTTCTTCATTCATCAAACATTAGGACATACTACACACCAGATACTTTAAAAGGTCTTAAGTATAAAACCTTGAGAGCCAGACACAAATCTGGGTTCAAATCTGGCCATTCCCATGATTTATGTGAACTTGGGCAAGTTATTCATCTTCCTAAGCCTTAGGTATCAACTCTTCAGTGAAGGATAGCAATGCCTTCCTTAAGTGTTCTGAATATTAAATGAGATAAATTATATATTTGCTTGGTACTTAGAAAGCATTCAATAAATAGTGACTATTGTAAAGAAGACTCTGTCCTTGGATCCCAGGGAGAATACAGTGCACTGATGGAGACAGGCAGTCAAAGTTATAATCTCATGGAAAGAGTGGCCTGTTGGCAGTTGGTGCCAGGTGAACAATGGTCCTTCTTGTTTTTCTGTATCGTTCATGTCAGGGGTCAGCACCATTGTTGTTTACTGCCTGCGGACGTTTGTGACAGGTTGGCCACAGCAGGGTGGGGTAGCCCTTTCATCATCTTCCTGTATGACTGCCAACAGAGAGAAGAGATGGAGAAGGACTTTTTTTTGCCTCAATGTGGAATCCACTCTAATGGACTCATTTTAAGTGGCTATTTTAGGACACTTGTTTTCTTCCAGGAATTTATAAACTCAGTTGACAGGCAAGATAAGAGAATGTGGCACCTTTCTCCCTCTTCCCACTGAACTTCCCAGCACTCTGCTATACCTGCTGGTTCTTTCTGCCACTGCAAACCTCACTCTGCAGGGGAATGGTTTAAACAGTTCCATGTAGAACTGACATGACCCACTGAGTTTTAGGATAATTCCTTTACATGCATCTTATCATTTAATCTGTCATACTATTATGATCTCCAGTCTACAGACAAAGAAAGTGATGCGTGGAGAGGAAATAATATGTCCATGGTTACACAGTTTAGAAGCTAGAGAGCCAGGATTTAACTCTGGGCCTACTTCAGTAAATTCTTACTCCCGGACTCAATTGCAAAGCTTAGGAAACTCATATATATGTGTACAAATACCTACCTATTTACATATGCCTAGATCCCAGTCCCAGAGATTCTGACTTAATTGGTAGCCTGGGGTGGCCTGCTGTTGCCATTTTAAACAAAGCTGCTCACATGATTCCAAAGTGTAGCTGGGGTGAGAACCATTGGCTCTACTCCAAAGTCACACTATACCACATTGCTATACAAATAGCATATTTTCCTCCATTAAAGTACCAGGAAGTGCTTCACAAACCACATGTTAGAAACAGGAAGTTTCTGAACAGGTTTGAACTCTCGGGAAATTTTTAATCACTTCCCTTACTCCTTTCAGTGTATAAGCATTTCTATGCTCCTGTAGCCCATAGAGCTCAGAGGGAATAGTGATTACAAATTCCAGGGGAAGAAAGAGCTCTGTAAAGATCTTCCTGAATCTTCACTTTTTTGAATGTCACTCACTAGTCAGAAATGCTCCCTGACTGCCTGTCATTTCTGGAGGAAATTGTAGCTGGCGGTTGGCCACCTCTCCTACCATTCCTGCTGGGTGATTTTCTCTTGAGTCACCTGAACTTCGGTTGATTTTTATAGCCCATTTGGTTACCACAGGGAATAATACATGGTCTTGAGAGATCATAACTGCAGCCTAAGTCCTGATGTCACTTGAATTAGGGTGACATGCCCTTGGAAACAGATCAAGTCATTGCCACAGTCTCATACAGTGAATGCCACTGTGCCTCTGCAGATACTGTAAAATTTAGTTCCAACGAAAATCCTTCATTACGGTGGTCAGGCTCTGGCTCTCTTAGGAACTGACCCTTACTGTGCCCGAGGGCAGTCTGTGCTGGTTATTTATGTCCTTTGATGTTTCTAAGCACACTTTTTACCCCTACAGTTAGAAGAACGATTTTGAAAACCCAAATGTTTCCAGTTGGAAGGCAATATTTTCAAATCTTTGAGAGATTATGAAGTGAAACACACTCTTGGGAATTAGAGGTAATTTCCAGCTGGCTTGGCAACTTACTCTGGGCATCAACATATCTATTAGGAAATATCTTGGAGTGGAAAAACAATATGTATAGTATTTTACTTCTATTTTTAAAATTGCTATAAGGATACATAAAACATCATTAACAAGTTTTTGTTACTAGAGAATAGGATGGAGAAATATGGGAAATATTTATTTTCACTATATATTTTCCTATAATAGTAACAACTGCAACAATATTGACAGCTAATATTTATTGAAAACTCTTTGTGCTTAATTGCATATTATTTCTCCTACTGCATTTATCATTTACTATTCACAATAACTGTATACAATAAGTACTAGTGTGCCAGTTTGGATGCATTCAGCTATAAGTAATGTAAGGTTGGCTTAAACAGCAAAGAAGTATATTGCCTTACATTATAAGTAATTCCATGGTAGAGTGGCTCCAGGGGTGATCAATCCAGAGACATCAGATCTGATATTTCTGTCCTTGCTCTGCCATCATCAACATGGTAGGGGGTCTTCAAGCAAGCTCCCCTCATGGCCCCAAGATGGCTGCTGCAACACATCCACATGTGGCAACATCCAGTCTCCTCCCCAATGTGTCTCTTGTTATAAACCTTTTCCAGAAGTCCCTTACTCCCCCGAAAAAGTACATGCAATTGCTTCACATGCCCATACCTAAAGCAACCATCACAAGAAGAAAGGGACAACCATGGCTGGCTTCCAGGACCATCAAGGTTCACGGCCTCCCTGAAGCATATGGAGGGAGAAAGTTGAGAACTGAAAAAAATCAATTAGGGATATAAAAGCAGGTTTGAGCCCTCAGGAAAGCATTTTCAAGCTCCCACCCAGTCAGGGCTATCAGTTAAAGGTATTTATAAGAAATTTGCATTATACACATCAAAATTTCCCCAACCTGCCTTAAGTACCATAAGCAGGTAATTCATCTTTTCACCCTTGTCAGCAGGATCAGAGTTCTAGTACAAATATGGAAGTTAAGAGGGGTAGAGTGCTGTCTGCTATACTATTATCATCCAGATGTTTACAGAGGAAGAAACTGAGGGTCAGAGAGTCCAGTAAATTACCCAAGCATGCATGGTTAATAGGTGGTAGAGCTGAGCCTTAAAATCAGGTCTGCTTACCCCAAAGCTTTTAACCACCATGATAAACTGCCCCTATTGTACGCCTTTATACTGCCTTTCTCTGTCCTTGTCTCCCTCAACAGTATTGCTTTACTAATATTAATAATTAAAATAGTGTGAATTTTTTTGTTTGAATTTTCTTGCAGGGTTCAGTGAGTTCTAACCATGGCTCCTCTACTCTGAGAGCTTGGGAAAACCACTTAACCTTTTGGACTTCATTTTCCTTATCGTTTGAATGGAAGGGCTCAAATAGATGAGATCTGAGATCTTTTCCAGCCCTAAAATTCCAAAAAACCAAGTGGATGGTTCTCATGTGAAAAATCACTCAAAGTGGAGATTTTAAAAAAGCTTCAGGCATGCAAATCATAATTTCCTCCATGAAAACAAATGTTACTCTTTCTATAAAATGCATCTGCTTATTTGCCACCAGTACAGATGATGGTGTGCAGCCCTTCACCATTGGGGGTTTGGCTCTGATATCCTAGGGTGGTTTGTCTTATCTCATCTCCCCATCATGGTCCTATCTGTTCCAAGGACTGAGCTCACCCAGGCACAAATATGCCAAGAAGCCCATCTGCTAATGGCTGTGGGCTGACAGCTGCTCCCTGAGACTCACCAGACACCTTCCTTTCCACACTGTGGAAGGAAAGACAACCCAGGGAGTAGATGAGGGAACTTCTACCCAGGCAATCTGCTCTCTAGACAAATGCATATGCTTGCCTCCCTGCAACCTCTAGCTGAGATCAACCTTTTCAAACCCAAGCATTTAAGGACTCAGAGGAAGATGAGAGTAAGGGCAGCTTAGCTACCCAGCATTAATGGGTGGGGTGAAGGCACAGGCAGTAGAAGAGACAAAAGGAAGAGGGGTGAGATATGTGTAGGTGGGTAGTTTTTTGTCATTTCTAGAGAAATAAAGGAGGAATATTTAGGTAAGAGAAGAGAGTGTTCATTCATACAGTTTTATTCATACTAATATGAGAATTTGAAATAAAAATGCTAGGTACCAGCAAGGCAGTACTGACATTTGCTGAAGAACTTTTCATGTTGAAATATCTGCAAACTTTGCCATTGCACAAATATAATATTGTCCTCAAGTTCTGAAAAAGCTAAAACACATTAATTGATAGCAAAGATATCTTCAGAATCACCATTTATCCCAGAGTTAGATGCACGTTGCCTCTATGCCAAAAACAATCATAATATTAAATAGTTAATGGCAGAGAACAAGCAAGACTTGGTGTAAACTTCATCGATTTTACTTGCCTCCCTCATGTTAGAACTAATAGCAGGCAGGCTCATACCCACCCCAAGAGCTAAACAAGAAAATTAACCATGTTTGTTCATTCTGCCAGCTATTATTGTGACCCAAGAGGAAGAGACCTTGTCCATGGAGAGAACATTTTTAGAAACATATAAACATTAGCAGACTATAATCAAATCAAGATTGAAAATGCAATTTAAAGAGATGGTCCTCTCTCTCTCTCTCTGACAAAGAAGGGGCTGGGAGATCCTTTGTTCTGGGTGACTGGAAAGGTTCTGGTCACTTTGGATGAGAGTTGCAAGTAGGCTTCCAAATCCATACCCTGAGCCAGGCACAGCTCTCATCACAGTAATAGATAACACTTGCATCTGAATCAATTCATGAATAGTCATTCCAGGAAATGAAAACAAGTATGTGCTTTTGGATTAAATTATCCAGGTCATTTCTTTGACTTCCATTTTTCTTCCCAATACAGATTAAAGACAAATTTTTTAGGTAACGGAAGGAATAAGGCATGCCCCACATTGTCACCAAATCCTGCCTAAGATTCGCCCACATTCTCACGGACAGATCACTCTTGGGGAGTCATGCCCCTTGACACATGCAAAGTCCTCCTTCAGTCAAACCAGGGTGGTCCTTCAAAGACGCTGCGAAGGCAGCTGCCCCCCAGAAGGCCCTTTGGGAGTGCAGAATTCCAGACGCTCACACCTCTTAATACAGCACCAAAGACAGCTCGGCTGCCCCCAGCCTCCAGCGTGCTGGTACAGCTGCGGAGGAGCTAACTTTGGCACCATAGATCACGGAGGCTTTGTCTCAGCTTCTCTCAGAATAGCCTTTCATCAGGAGGCTCAGAACATCTCTCAAGACAGATGCAGGAAGAAGGGAAGTAAACACCAATGGCTGCTTTCAAGAAAGATACTATTTTGAACCACTGGGGTTTGATGTATGGTTGCAGTGTGTGGAATCGATCATTTCTGGTGTCCGAACAGCTTGATGTGGTAGAAAGAGCAGTGAATTTGGAGTTGGAGCGATTTGGATTCTGGTTCCAGCTTTGTCTACAGTTCGTGAATAACTTAGTTTAGCTTCTTTGACCTTGGTTTCCTCATCTGTAAAATGAGAGGGTTTGGTCAGATGATCTTTGACCTAATGATTCTATGAAAAGTGAATGTTGGAAGCACATGCTCACCTTCTCCAATTACCAGCTGTGAGTGTGTGACTGGACCAAATGGCACTAACTGTCGAAACGTTTTGGGCTGAAGGCGAAGCATTCTGAAATGGGACAAGGGCACCTCGTGTTGAAACCTAGAGCTGGTCAACTCGCCAAGCTGGTGCCAGCCTTTGCTTCTGCCCCCCATCCCCCACTTGTTCTAGCTAGACTCACCTAAGGATAAACATTCTTAAATTCATAACATTTCAATAGGCAACTCTAGGAATGCTTATAAATCAGATGTTTCCCCTGCAAAGTTTAATTTTATTCTCTCTTAAATGATCTAAAATTGTTGTCTGGCTCACAGTCTCACAGATAACCCAATCTCTCCCAGTCTACAACTGTCTCTTTTGGGTAAATATTGGGCTAAATATTTCAATCTCAGCGCCATATCTCTGTTCTCAAGGAAACTCCCTTCGACCTTCTCTTCCCCAAAATGGCTTCTTGCAGGGGAAAGTTTACTCTTCTTGAACAAGGCAGTTGGGAGAGGGATCTTTTGTTTGGGCTGTCTTCTGGATCTTCTCTGACCTCTACACCTCTCTGAGATGTGTCTTGTCCTACCTGGTCACTATGAAACCTGTTTTGGTTTCCACCAAAGGTGGCTAATCCCACCTGGACTTTAGGACCTCATGTTAACATGTGGCACTTTGCCATTAATTCTGGGTTTGAGGTACTGGCACTTCGTGAATTTATTTGTTTGGACTCTAGGCCTTATGTGGTCCACCAATCTTCTAGTACATTGTTGCCCAGCTTGGGCAAAAGGAAATTCTGAATCCCCTACATGCCACCCAAGACCTTGGGGAATCAGTGACAATGTGTAAGGCTTTGTTTGCTTTCTGCAAAATTCTTGTATGTTACAATTGCTAATCTACTCCCTTCTGCACTCAGCCCCACATTGGTGCAGGACATCTGGTGAGGTTGTCCCCTGCCAGACTGGCCCAAGGCCCCTGCTACCCTGGCTCAGTGTTAAAGAGTACAGTGATGGATTCATGGGGACTGGCATGCAGAGGGAAGGTGGAAGTGGTTGTGATTCTGCCCTGCATTTGCCATCATAACTTCTGCCCTCACAAGACAGTAGCTCTTGTCTTTGAATTGACATCATTTCCCAAGTGAGGCTGGTGTGTGTGTGTCTCTCGTGACAAAGAGCAATGGTTCTTAAACGTTAGCATGCAGATAATCACCTGAAGGACTTTTTAAAACAGATAACTGGGCCCCACCCCCAGTTTCTGATTCTGTAAGTCTAGGGTGGAGCCTGAGAATTTGTATTTCCAACAAGTCATCAGGTGATGCTGATGCTGCTGGTCCTGGGACTCCACTGACCCAGGATCTGCAGGCTGTGCTGCTGTGCACAGATTGGTGAAAGCTATGCAATGTCCAAGCACAGTTCTGTGCTGGGAAACCTGAAGATCTGTAGTTTTTCAACCTGGGAGATATTATTGTAGTCTAAAGTAGAAGTATTTGAAAATTAATGGATGAGCCACTTGTTTATATTAGTATATAATATATTTTCTGATGATCGATTCTTTTCTCCTGATGGATTTCCAGGTTACTAGCCTGACCAATCCTGTAGTGAAGATAGTTATACCCAGGGTGTAATTGGGGTCACTAAAAGGAGTTTCTCTAGCTATATATGTGCCTAACATACCTAAGTTAGCTCTGAGCTCAGATCCCAGCCTCTCCAGGCCTGCTGTTTTCAGGAGGAGGAAGAAGAGAGAGCAAGGGCCAGCCTATCTATGGCACAGGCATTTTTCTTGCATTGTTTCCTTTCTGTTATGTGTTTCAAACACAAACTTTTGTTGAATCTTTTTTAAAAAATTAGCTTCACGTATTTTAAGTGTACAATTCAACTATTTTTAGTACATTCATAAAATTGTACAACAATTCCCACAATCTAATCTCAGAACATTTGTATCATCCCCTAAAAAATCTCATGCCCACGAACAATCACTTCTCTTTTCACTCTGCATCCTAAACAATCACTCATCTACTCTGTCTCTATACATTTGCCTTTTATGGACATTTCATAGAAATAGAATCATACAATCTGTGTTCTTCCATGCCTGGCTTCTTTCACTGAGCATATTTTGGAGGTTCACTCACTCTGTGGTATGCGTCAGTCCTTCATCAATCCCTAACTTCTATTCAATCTTCTTTTGATGCACATACTTCTTTCTCTCCATTTCTATTGTAACTCCTAGTCTAGGTTCTTGGTGCTCAAGCATAGTCTCCGACCAATAGAATCAGCATCATCTGGGAGATACTCCACGCAGAGACTCAGTTTCTGCATTTGGGCGGGATCCCGGGGGATTTGTGTGCACCTCACAGTGTGACAAATGGTGCGTTAGAGAAACTCTTCACATCTGGGAAGCATCTTAGAGCAGCCACCACACTGGTCTCCCTGCCTCCTCCAATTTCCCCACGGGACCACCCAGCCAGCACTGCTGCCTGTGTTTAGCTCTGATGGCCCAATGTCCACACAACCCCAGTGGCTTCCTGTTAACTATGTGAATATCAAGTCCCCATCACTCAAGTGTGATGCTCAAAAGCTTTCGAATGCAGGCTCTCCTCTATAGACAGAAGCTTCTTACCTTCAATGCTCCAACACAAACTTTCAGTTCCTGCCATGCCAGACCCCTCACTCCATGCAGACCACACTGTGGTCAGCCTCAACATCAAGTCTCCTATTGAGCTGTCCTTCCCCGAATTTACCAGATTCCACCCACCCCTCCAGGGCCCAGTTCAGGCCCTGTCCCTGCTTGTCCCACCCTACACAGGACCTTTCCCAACCTGTAGGTTCACATAGAACTTTACTCACTCTAAACTCTAAGAATGCTTAGTAAGTACTGAATCCTGTGGTTACTCTTAAGCTTCTCATAGTAATAATAATGATGGTGATAGTAATAATGATACCAAAGATTGCCACAGCAATTTGTGGTTCATTAATACTTTAACTGAACTTATTTTGCTTATGTAATCCACATATCTTTTTAATGTGAAAATATAAGCTCCTAGAGAATAAGGTTATTTCTTATAGGTCATTGACTTTGATTATTAGGAGAGTTCTGGCCATATAGCAGTCACTCCATAAATTCTGCAGGAATGAGCACCAGGCCTGAGGCAGAATGATAAGTTTCCACCAGAAGGGAAGAAGTGACTCTAATAGAGCTTACATATGGAAACTGCTAAAGGGCAAATAATAATAAAGACATAACCACTATGACTATCGTTGACATTTATTGAATACTGTGTGAGATCTTTTATGTATGGTATCTTATGCAATTTTCATTAGACCTCTATGAAGTAAATACTATTATTCCAGTTTAGGGAGGCACCAATTCATCCCCTGTGGTGGAAGAAGCAAGCTCAAAGAAGTTGTGCAACTTACCCAAGGCATGCAGCTAGTAAGTGACAGAGCTGAGATTCAAACCCAAGTTTCTCACTATTATGCCGTCTCTCTGAATTGTGAAGTAGTTCCACGAAAGGAGTTTTGGGACATGCCTGGGATAACTAGGGTCTTGGAGGTTGTAACTATTTTTCCGAGTCAGGAAGTGTTTCCACAGGCAATATTCCTGTTTTCATTGGAACACTGGTGAGATTCAAAGTCACCCATGAATTTCCTCCTTTGCGTCAGAGGACACTCAAAGGGAACAACCCAACGGATACAGATGGACTCCACCAGCTTCCTTGGCCAAGTTCTTCTGGTTCTTTACTTGTTGTAAGTGGCCTGGGTGGGCTGACTACTCTCTCTTAACATAATGCCTTTGCTGTAATTTTACCTTGGGGTGACCACTAAAACAAAGGAGACTGACATTCTTAGATTAGAGCTACTACAGTAGAAGATAAAGTACCTCACCTGCTCGGCTGCATACCCAGGGATGATAAGTAACTTGCTTCTACTGACTACCAGTAAGTTTTCAACATCATCAGAACACCTGAACCCTGAAATATGTTGATTTCCCTGTTCCATGTTTATGCAGTTATTGCTTAGCTATTCCTACTTCATTCTAATGGTCCCCAGGTCACTAGACAAAAATCAAACAAATAAAAAAAAATGGAGAATTCCTAGAGCTTGTAGCTTCACATATGATTTCCATAAAGCTGCCATCAGAATGAAGTGGAATGAGGGAATGGGGAAGCTTGAGGCCAGAAGAGATGGCAGGGACAATCCAGCTCAGGGTCCACAAGAGGATCCTCAGAGGATGGTACTTTGTGGAGGTCCTTACCTGCAGCTATAGGAATGGGGAGTGTACTAATATTCTATTGCTGCAAAACAAATTACCATACATTTAGTAACTTAAAACAATATCCATTTAGTCTCCCAGTTCTTTAGGTAAGAAGTCAGGCATAGTGTGGCTCAGTTCTCTGCAGAGTCTCTCAAGGCTGAGTTCTTGCCTAGAGGATGTGGGGAAAATCCGACTTCCAAGTTCATTCTTCTTGCACCCGTAGGACTGAGGTCCTTATTCCTTGCTGGCTGTTAGTGGGTCTGCTCTCAGCTCCTAGAGACCACTCCATTCTTTGCCACGTGGTCTCCTACATCTTCAAGCCATTGATGCTGTGTCAAATCCTTCTTGTGCTTCAAATCTCTGGCTTCCTGTTTGGCCATCAACAGAGTAAATTCTACTTCTAAAGGGTTCATATGATTAGGTCAGTCTCGCCCACATAATCTTTGTCTTAAGTTCAATGTATTTGGAGTTTTAAATACACTTCCCAAATTCCCTCATAGCAAGCAGTACTGAGATTAGTGTCTGACTGAATAAGTGGGAGGAAGTATGCCTCTGTGGGGGTGGGGACTCTTGGAGCCTTCATAGAATTCTGTCTGCCACAGGGGAATGGAGGTAGGGCTCAAGACACCCCCAGTCGGCTTCAGCCACAGTTGCCCCATTTTGATGGGTTCTCAATTCTCTACCTTCTTATAAATTTTTCAATGAACAATTCTTTGGTTTAAACAAGGGATTGGGCTACACCCTCTTCCTTCTCTGCCCCATGACCTACATTAACTCCTGCAATTCACAGATGAGGAAGCTGAAAGCCAGAGAGGTCAGAGCATGTCCAGGAGGCCCAGAGGGTTAGTGGTGTATTTGGTACCATGCACCAGGCCTCCCTGCTCCATTGCTCTTTCCACATTGCCTCACTGAGAAGGCTGCCTTCATGCTTTCTCATCATTAAACAACTCTGAATTTCACATTTTCTTAATTAGTCCCTTTTATGATCCCTGAAAGGTAGGAATTATTATTATATCTGTAGGTTCTGTCCAGTTCAAACCAGTATGAATATTTATGTCAAGGAGTACTGTGAGGAATAACTATTGACATTACTAGGAGCGGTAATTAATTTCCTGCTAAGAGTCGCGAGTCACAGGATGCCCTGTGGTTCTTTGCTTCGCCTCAGGGTTCCTTTTCCTGCTCCGAGTCTTTCCTTCCACCGTGAAGGAAATGCCCGGAGCTGAGTTGGAGATGGGGTTTGCAGGGCAAGGAATGTTAAGAGGACATTGTGTTCTGTAACCTGTGTGATACCCATGGTCAGTGGAAACTCCAGCAAACAGCCAGGTCCCCGCAGACCTAAACTCCTAGGCATCAATAACTCGATGGTCTCATTAGTTAAAATGTGCCATTGACTCTGCTACCTGAAGAAACAATGGGTGTGGCCTAGGCAGGCAGCTTGAGAACACCAAATGCTGAGTCCTCATATTCATTCCCAGTGTTGCTCTCTCCTCCTGTTAAAATACACAGTCCAAAAAAAAAAAAAAAGTCATGACAATGGGCAATCAACAGTAATTATTGCTCCATGAAGATTGGGCAAAGGCTATGCCCATACCAAAAACAGCATCTCTGAAAGCTTTGGGATTACAGCACAAAGTAGGAACTACATGGTACATTAAATTCAGTATGGTATACTTGGGCATACACATAAACACACATAAATAAATAAATAGGAAACAAAAGTTTACTAAAATAATATGCTTACTATTGTTAGTTTCTTTTCTAGACTATTTTTTTTTTTTTTTTTTTTATTTTATCTTTTTTTAAGACTATTGTGGTGCTCAATAGACTATTTTTTAAAATGCTGTTTGAGACCTATTAATAGTTATGGCCTGGTCAAGAAAAGGGCTCCTAGACCCTTCCAGATGCTTCATGATTTGTTACTGCTAATCCATGTTCCCCTGCAATGGAACATGAGCCCTGGAGATCAAAGTTACCCCTGAGAAGGGAGAATAGAATGACCGGACTCTACGTGGAGTCAAGAGCTCTTATTCATGTGTGCAACATAGATGCAATGATAGATTCTTTACTTCATATAACATTCATTCAATTGTTGATTAAATACTTAGCAAACATTACTATATTCAAGACGGTGGGCATTAATGATAACACTAGCTTATTGACAAACTAGTCTGAATCACACACTATTTTAATTAATCCTCTTTACAGTCCCTAAAAGGTGGGTATTCTTTTTACTTTTATTTGTATTTGTATAGATAAAGAAGCTAAGGCTCATAAAGTTTGTGGCCTGGCCAAGATGGCGTGGGGGTCAGAGTGCAGTAGTCAGAGAACACAGCCTGTGCTGTCCTTTATGATCTGGTCACTGGAAACACAATCAGACACACAAACAAAAAGCATATAAATGTACCATTGGCTACTGGCCTGAGTTTAAAACTTTCCATTTTGGATCCCCTGCAAATGTTTTAGGAAGACCTGCCCATTGAAAACTCTGGAAGAAGTGCCTCTGTTTCTGCCTTTCAGCTCCTGCCAGTCCAAGGACTACCTGCGCAAAGTTAATCAACTACCCATCGAGGGGTTATGAGGGTGGTTGGGGCACAGAGAGGAGGTAGTTTCTGGCAACCTCCTCCTCCTTCCCATCTCCCACTGGTCTTAGCTAATGTCTCCTTACCTTTGGGCCAGAGTGTGGAGTCGGAGGGAGATACAGGTAAATTGCAGGGAAGGGGACAAAGGGTGCAGAGGACATATGGGCTGAAAGCAGTAGATTAAGTAGGCTAGGATCCTCGAGAAGTAGTTCTCACCTGGTTCAGCCAAGCTGAACTGTACAGTGAAATATGTGTGTGTGTGTACATGGTTGTGCCCAATTAGCTTGCAGTTATCAAGAGCCAATCTGTGCTGCTTATCATTTTACAGACCTCTCTGTTTGCTTTATCCTTTTACAAGGTATCTTATCATTTATCTTCAAGTTTCCCAAGACACAGCACACAGAAGGAAGAAGAGTCTAGAAAGACTAGATTCTAATCTTGGGACTGTCACTTAAAATTTGTTTCACTCTCTTTTTTGAGATTATCTGCCCATCTGTAAATGAAGAAAATATTAACCATCCTCTCCGTCACACCATATTGTGGGATGATGATACAAAAGGAATTTTGCAAAATATATTCGTCTTTGAAGGAAGAAGCCACTCTAATAGTCTCCAGCTGCAACTTGAGTGACTTAAAGGTATTGGTTTAGTTTCATGATTTGTGTGTTTGTTTTTAGCTTTTTTTTTAAAAAAAAAATCCATAGGGGGCTAGGTTGCTTAGATATCATTTGTGTTTTCAAAGAAAGCCTATGCATTGTAGAAACCAAGATTCTAAATAAGTGGACTAATTAAGCCACTGAACACCTGTCTTATCAGCAAACAATACCAGAGAAAAAACAATGGCTGGTTCTGCTGAAATTATTTTCATTTGTCAACCATGCCCCTGCAGCTGGAACACAGGGACAGGAGGGCAGGGGCATAGATTAAGGTGGGAAATGTGGGTAGGGGGTCTTCTTACAGAGCCTTGTGAAGACCATGGAGGAAACTGGACACTTTTCAACTGCAATGGGACACAAAATACATAGTTAAAGCAAATCAATATTCTTTTTTTTTTTTTCTTCTGGTAATAGTGTGAGGGGAAGAAGTTTAGCGGGAATGGGGCTTCCTCCATAAGAGGGGCCTTGCCAATGTGTCAGCCTTTAAGTCACCAGCTGCTTGATGGCCCTGACATCTCACTCTCCTGCTGCCACCCCTACAAGAGAGAGGAGTACAGAGGGGCAAGGAGGGGCCTGGGTGCATGTGCCCAGAGCCTCTATGTTGGAGTCCTCTCCTCTTACTATCTCATGACCCCAGGAAGCTCTGCAGACCTGCTCCCCACCCAAGAGGAAGAGAAAGGGGTTGGGCAAAGGTGAAGGAGGAAACTCAAATGGACTTTCAACAACTATTCCTAGTTCTCAAAGTTAATGAGAAATTCCCCGTGGTAGGTTGAATAAATGCCTTCCAAAAATGTCCATGCCTTAATACCCGGAACCTAAGTATATGTGACCTTATATGGCAAAAGGGACTCTGGAGCTGTGACTAAGGAATGCAGATGGACTTTAGAAGTAGAAAAGGCAAGAGAATAGATTTTTCCCTAGAACCTCCAGATGGAACTGGCCCTGCTGATGCACTGAATTTTGCCCAGTGAAACTGATTTCAGACTTCTGGCTTCCAAAACTCTTAAGAGAATGAATTTATGTTACTTTAAGCCACTAAGTTTGTGGTATTTTTTTTTACAGTGGCACTAAGAAATAAATACTTCCCCTTCTCAAACTTTTCAGCGGCTGAACCTTATACTCATCCTTAGGAGGGCTCCTGTCTTTTGGGAACCAGAGCATAAGTCCCCAAAGCCTCCCAGAGCTGGTTCTAGTCCCAGCCCAGCCACTTGACTGTTTGAGTGGCCTTGGGTAAGTCATTGCCCTTACTCTCCTCATCTGTAAAATAGGGAAGCTATGATGCCCACGTTGTGGGGCAACCGTGAGGCTCAGAGACAATGTGGTAAGGCACTAAACGTGGCCCCCAACACATCGCTGGCCCTTATGCACAGCACTGGGAAGTTCCAGGATCAGGCAGGCAGCGTGCATAATCTCTGTTGCCTCGGGGCTGGGGTGTCTTAGACTTGACTTGAGATAGGCGTTATCCTCCAGGTGACTGGGGGAGGACCCAGCAGAAGACCCTGTGTTCAGTCTGTGAGCAGAGCCCCCCTCACTCTGCAGGGCCACATGGACCCCAGTCTGCCTACTGGGCTTATGACCATCCCTCTGCCATCCTCACTGGCTGGCATGGACACACCACGCCTTTCTGCACGGCAACAATCCATGTGCCATGAGCAAATGGAAGGAGGGTGGGAAGATCACATGCAGGGCTCCCACTGTGTGTGCTCCTGCCCTTGGGGAGTCTTCTTCTCAGAGAACAAAGAACCTGGGACTATTGGTGGGAGAGGGCAGGGGTACTGTGACCCTAGCCCTGGGCCCTGAATCAGAGTGACCTATGTGGCAGCTGCCCATTCCAAGAGGAAACTTCCTGGTGAGAAGGCTGTTAGACTTGAGACAACATTTTGTGAAACAAAGCTAAGTAAACGTTCTCTGAATGTCACCTGAAACTGACTTAAAATAAGCTTCATTTCCAAGAACATATCACCTGTCAGAAAAACAAATGCCATATAAGGAATTCCATTAATCAGACAGGCAGGCAGGCGCCTGGACACACCTTTCTGTGGGTGACTCATCTGCAGGAAGGAGTCTGAGCAGAAATAAGGACAGCATGCTCTGTTCTTCCTAGCCTAAGGCGTTGGAAGGGGAATACTCCCCTGCTGCATGACCCTCCCCATCCCTCCAGGAATAATGTAAACTTCTCCTTCTACCTCCAAAATACAACTCTCCCGGAGGCCTGATGTTGGTTTGGAAAACTTAATGCTATAATATATAATTCTTGGAGTTGGGGGATGTCTTTGGAGTCCATAGAGTTACATAATGTCACACATGGAGAAATTATGCCACAGCAGGTGACCTGTCCAAAGTTACTTCTGGGCAGTGACAGGACAAGGGCTAGCTCTGGACACTGCCAAATACTGGCTTGTGCTCTTGCCCTACATGAAGCTATGGCTTTGGACCCTCTAGGTATCAATGCTAAAATGTCATGGTACTTAGTTGATAAGGTTAGCCAACTGTCCCCTAGCAGAGAGCAGGCCCAAAGAGCTGAGGATATCTTTTGAGGCCAGGGAAGTGTCTGGGAGGGGCATAAAAGTGTTGGGCAGAGGGTAAGGTGTGGCTTTAGCAGAGCCAGAGCCTGCAAAACACTAGGCCCAAGCGAACTTCTCTCCTTTCTCCAATTCTTACCCCGAGCTTACAGGAAAGAACCTTAGGTACCATCTAGTCCAAAAGACTCACATTTCACAAATGAGTAAATTGAGGCTTCAAAGAGGTTAAGTGATTTGTCTAAGCCAGTGCTTGTCCAAGAGAACTCTCGGCAATGTTGGAAATGTTTGATGTCTGTACTGTCCATTATGGAAGCCATTAGCCTTATGTGGCTATTGGGCACTGAAAATGTGACTAGTGCCATGGAAGACCTAACTGTATCTAATTAATTATATCTAATTTTAATTGATTTAGATTTAAATAGCCACATGTGGCTAGGGGCTACCATATTGGACAGCATAGATCTAAGATCACAGAGCAGGGATGCAACACAAAGTCTATGATTTTAAATCATTTTCTTTTTCCACTACCCTCATGCAGAACTCTAGGTCAAGGTGAGCTTTTTCTGTGGAGCAGGAGACTTATGATGTCAGGTGCCTGGACAAAGCTTCCAAGTGGGCAGTAGTGGATGGATATGTCCTGTGAGATGTCACTAGAAGGATGAGGAAGAAGGTACTTCTTCCTAGTATTTGAAAGTATACACTTCCCCAGGGAAGGAGGGGAAGACTTCATTCATTCTTTCTTTCTTTAAGGGAATTCTGAGTGTCCACTATGGACAGTGTGTGCTAGTCAGGTGTGTGCTAGTCACTAGTTACTTAATATGTTTACTGATTCAGTTTCCTAAAGATGAATGGTAAAAAATGCCCCAAGAGTTCAGGGGTGGGAGACTCCTCTGTCTCTGGTTAAAGTCCCCAGCTTCCTTTGGCAAATATTCTATGTTGTACCACAGAAACATGTGCCTATGACAACCTTATTGGGATCAGTACTGATGGAGCCTGTGCTCACTTAGCCTCTGCCTCCAGTCTCTCAGACAACAGCTTGATTTCCTCCAGATCTGGACTGGTTTCTTTCCATGAACTCATTCTGGGGGATGCATTAAAATTGTAGCTGGGAATATGATCACATGGGCTGTTTTAGTTTAGTTTAGAGGTCCAAATTCTATAGAGAATAAGCCACAATATTATTCTGGCTTCTGTGTCCTTTCATGGGTATCAAGGAGTTCTCCATGGACTTCCTTGACGACAGTTATTATTTACAATCCTTGTTAAGGACTCTTAATTGCATGTATGTGTGTGTGTGTGTGTGTGTGTGTGTGTGTGTGTGTGCGCGCGCACACACACAAATTCACATGCCCACTCATGTTTTGTGGGAGTAACGATGGTTAAGGCGTAGTTTTTTAAAAATCCTCATAAAACTTGAATAGAGTCTAAAAGAGACACAGGTATACAAATTACTAAAATTTAAAGGAAAATGAGATAAAAGATAGGCATGGCATTCAGGATGAGGAAGCAGCCACTCTTGCTGAACAGAATCAGGAAAAAAACATGTATGTAAAAAGTAACCTTGGAGGTGGCACTTGAAATACTCCATCAGATAAAGATGGAGAAGGGCATTTCAGATGAAGAAAATGGCAGAAGAAAAGAATCAGAGGTAGAAGAGCTCAGAGGGAACTGAGGAATAAAGCTATAGTAATGGATTAGAATATGAAGACAACAAATGGGGCACTGATAGGGAGACGACTGGAAGGTGACCTGGGGCCTGTTTGTCAGGGTAAGGAATTTGGACTTGACTTTGCTGTCAGTAGGGAGCTGATGAAGGTGTCTGAGCCCTATAGTAACACAATTAAGCTGAGTTTATGACAGTTAATCAGAGACCGAGGATGGATCATGGTGGGGAGAAGCTGAAGCCAGGAAATCAGTTGAGTGGCTATTTGTACAGTCCAGGGGAGAGGGGCTATGGGTCTGAACAAGAGCAGTGGCAGATGATAGTGATTAGCTACTGTGTAGCTCTTTACCTGATTGAAAGAAAGGGGAGGATCAGAGTAAAAAATGGTGCTGAGATTTCAAGCCTAAATAACCAAAGGAATGGAGATACCATCGAGAGGGACAGGGAAGTCTAGAGGAAAAGCTGCTTTAGGGAAAATCTGACCATCCTGATAGAAATGTCCAGCAGGCACAACAAGATGGAAGACAGGTGTTGAGGGCTGACTGTTGGGTGCTGGGGGTGGGGGTAGGGTGGAGCTGGCACTCTCAGGGTGGAAGAGGAGGCTGTTGAGTTCACAGGAGCTCATGAACAACTTCAGGAGAAGAACCCTAAGGTCAAGGAAAACTCTTAAGAAATGGTGGAGGAGACAGAAGTGAAGGAAAGGAGGTTCAGGGGGAGAACAGAAGAGCAAAAGAGCCAAGGAAGGGGAAGTTACATGGCAGGGTTAGTCACTTAGGTCTACGTATTCAGCTCCTGTCGCTGGAGATTCATTGATGAACAAGACAAATATGGTCCTTCTCTTCAGAGAACTTACCATCCAGAGGGAAAGGCAGATGAAGCAAGTAAGCAAAGAAACTAGTAATTAATTAAAATAACAGTAAAAGCTATGAAGGAAGTAAGCTGGATGCTGTGATTGAGGATATTAAGAGTGGGTGATACATCCTTTTAGAGGGGTGGCCAGGGAAGACTTCTTTCAGCAGGCATCATTTCAGCTCAGATGTGCAGGTGAGAATGACCTGGCTGAGGAAGAGGAGAGGGTGAGCTTTCCAGCAGAGGGAAGAGCAGGACAAAGAGGCTGAGACAGGAGAGAGTTTTGCATGTTGGAGGGTGGCTGGTGACCAGGGTGATGGGAGTACAGAGACTGGCGAGGAGGGGATCTGAGATAGAACTGGGGAGATAGGCAGGGGCCAGAGGACATAGGCTGTAGAAATGCAATTTTGACTTTATAGTAGAGCAAAGGTCAATAGTATGAAACTAAAAACAGCTTAAGGAGAGTGGGGATTGAGAGAAGACCCATGGATTCAGCTACAAGAACAGGACTGGTGATCTTCAAGGCAGCAGAGGACAGAGATGGTGGCTGAAGTTAGTTTGTGGTACTGAGAGGCTTAAAGCATCTGTAGAGCCCTTCTTGGAGAAGTTTGGTGGTCAAAGAAAGCAAGAGCAAAGAGATAGATATTCTTGGGGATCCCACCCAAGACCATACTCATCTCAGACACTGAGGTGGTCATGCTGATAGCCACATCCAAGGCTTGTTTGTATCACTGTAGCTGAAGTCATAAATAAAGATGGAACACCCAGCCCCTGCTCAAAGCCTCTGCTGAAGTCCCCAGGAAGGCCTAGTGGAAAGCCAGCATTCCTGCAGTGCACAGACTAGGGCAGAAGCCCCTGGTAGGGGTGGCTAGTTTCTGCTTAAGTGGCTGGCCCTTGCAGCTCATAGCTGATGGCAAGGCCCTGGCTTTGGAGATGGGTTGGGAAAGGCCAGGCTGGGCTAGCCAGCGAGGGAAGCGACGTGAGATCCCGACTGTCACTTCACAGAGTGTGCTTGACTCATGGGTGTTGACAATTGCAGTGTAATTGTAATTATACGAGGCAGGGTTTCATAATACCTCCTGTCAACTGATATTTTGTAAAAGGCCATGAAGTTTTAATAGTTGGCTGCTTCAAGAGAGCTCTTAGCTTTTAAACCTGAGCTAAAGGAGGCTGAGTGAGATCTGGGTTATAATTATAAGGGTTGAGAAGTGGCTGGGAATACTATAAATGCCAAATAAAAAAGAAACTCACTAACATCCCGGGCCTGCTCAGGGAGCAGTGCTGATTCAACCCTCTGCCTGCTGCTCTGGCTCTGTGAACTCCCGGGACAAAGGCCAAGAACTGGGTTCCTCCTTGAGATGGCCTCCTGAGGAGGAAGAATGACCAAAACTTGCCTTCCTTCCCTCTCTGGCGAGGCCCAGGTTTGCATGCAGGGTTTTTGAATGGAGAAATCTGTGGAAAGGGTGGAGGGAGGCCCAGTGCCAGTGTGCCCTGGCCCAGGGAACTGTTGTTTCTCAAGCCCCGTGTGCCTGGCCATCCTCACCCCATAGACCAGGCACATGAGGGTCTTTACTATGAGACCTGAACTTTAGAATTAAAGAAAAAAATTTCTGTGGTAGGTTGTATAATGCCTCACCCTCCCACCCAAAAAGATGACCACATCCTAATCCCTGGAGCCTGTGCTATTATTTTATGTGGCAAAAAGGATTTTGCAGATGTGATTAAAGGGTGTTGGGATGAGGAGATTATCCCAGGTTATTTAGGTATCCCGATGTAATCACAGGTTCCTTATCAGAGCAGGAGTCAGAGGGGAGACAGCAACGGAAGTAGAGATTGGAGGGATGCCCTTTGGAAATGGAAGAAGAGACCACCAACCAAGGAACATAAATGACCCCTAGAAGCTGGAAAGGGCAAGGAAACAGATTTCTCCCTGCATCCTTCAGAAGGAATACAGCCTTGACTTTGGCCCAGTGAAACTGATTTTGGACTTTTGACCTCCAGAACTGTAAAAGAATAAATATGTGCTGTTTAAAGCCAGCAAGTTGGTGGTACTTTGTTACAACAGCCCTAAGAAACAAACACAATATCCACAGGTGACCAGCCAAAATAAGGAATCAATGATCGGGGCCGGGCGCGGTGGCTCACGCCTGTAATCCTAGCACTCTAGGAGGCCAAGGCGGGAGGATCACTCAAGGTTAGGAGTTTGAAACCAGCCTGAGCAAGAGCGAGACCCTGTTTCTACTAAAAATAGAAAGAAATTAGCTGGAAAACTAAAAATATATAGAAAAAATTAGCCAGGCGTGGTAGCGCAAGCCTATGGTCCCAGCTACTCGGGAGGCTGAGGCAGGAAGATCACTTGAGCCCAGGAGTTTGAGGTTGCTGTGAGCTAGGCTGACGCCACAGCACTCTAGCCAGGATAACAGAGCAAAAAAAAAAAAAAAAAAAAAAAAAAAATCAATGATCGGGAACCCTGCCACTCAGAACGTGGTCAAGGACCAGAAGCCACTGCATCACCAGGGAGTTTATTAGAAATGCAGAGTCTCAGGCTCCATCCCAGATCAACTGAATTAAAATTTGCATTTTAGCAAGACTCCCAGATGATTTGAATGCACACTTAAGTCCTAGAAACACTGAATTCTAGAACAATGGTTTTCCACACTAGCTTCTCTTTAGAATCTTCCTGGGAGTGGGGGCAGAAGACTTAACACATACAGATTTCCAGGCCAACACATGCTGTTTTTAGAAGCTTCTTGGATGATTTTAATGTGAAGCCAGTAGTGAGAACTAGTGATCTAGGACAAAAGGTTTTCAGACCAAATCGCCAAGAAAGGCTGTTAAAAATTGAGGCTTTCTGGGCTCCATCCCAGAGTTTCTGATTCAGTAAGTCTGGGATGGGGCTGGGAAGGAAGCATTTTTAACAAGTGTCCAGGGAACTCTAATAACAGAAGTGGCCATTCAGATGGGCATGGTGGCTCCCTGTACCCTTACTCTGCTGTAAGGACACCGCCTGCTCCCTCTGCAGCCTGCCCATCCAATGCTGGCTCATCTTTGAGGCCTTCTCTTTACCTGCTCTAAGCAGAAAAGCTACCTGATAGGCCCTTGGGGATGTAGTCCTGAGGAGGTGGCTGGGTAGTGGCCAGAAAGTGCTTCTCTGGAGGGTAGCATCATTCATGGTAAGATTTTTCATCCCAATTCCCGAGAAATAGGTTTCGTGGTAGCAGAGGAGCTGAACCAGCCTTGCCGCCGGGAGCCCAGGAGCAGCCTGGGGTGGAGATGTGTGAGCCAACTCGCCTTGCCCAGGCCTGCCCTGGCTTCTGAGGTTCCAGGCCCTATAAGTCTGGAACAGCAGTTGCCCTTGCAGCAGAACCCACAGTATCTGTCTCCTAGGGCATTGCTCTCTCCATGCTTCTCTGCTCATTTTATATTAAGTATTATTTTATTTTTATTAACAACATGAGTTCTGAAAACAATGCCCTCACCTAAAGGACCAATTTTCATGCTTGTGAAAAAAATCTTTCAAATCATATTTGTTCCAAACCCAACTAAAGCCTGACATTTGTTCACTAAATATTTACTGATTTTGGAATAATATGATTGTGTTTGAATCCTGGCTCTGCCACTCATTGCATGTCTTTGGGCAACTCACCTAAACTCCCTGAGACTATTTCAAGTAGGAATTATACTTACTTCAAGGGGTGGTGGGAAGATTGAGACAGATGATGTACCTAAAACACATTGATGATGCACCTCAATAAATGACAGATGTTATTATTATTAATGTAGATCATGTTTCTGGGAATGAGATCCAATCAGGTAAACTGGGGAAAATTCAGATCCCAAAGTAACTTTAGAGGAGTCTTTTCTCACCTCATAATAATTTTCAAGAGGCTGTGTATAAAAGCAGAAAAATTATCTGAAATTTGAAAATAAGCAGGGATTCTTTCAGTACTAGGTTGACTTTCTATTGTTTGGGCTATATTATAACTCTAGAGACGCAGGTACTAACTTGTAGGTTTTATCTGCTAGAGATGCAAGTAATTTCTGTCCAGTAGAAAAGATAACCCAAAAGATATTAATATCTTACAGTTTATGGCCCTGTTGAACATTAACAGTTTTTTATCTGACCTAGTGAACTTAACCTAATGTTGTCTATAAATACCTACCTTTTCAAGTGCTCTTGATCAGTGTTAATTGGATAAAATATTTGACACACATTCATTTTATATTTACTCGAGAATCATTATTTTACCTTTTTGCAAGCATCTGCTTATAGATAGTTTGCCCAAAGCTTGACCCCTTGGGAGTATCAGTTTAAGGGAGGTCTGATCTGGGTTCCATGCTATAGGTATGTTTTTCATGTTGGAGCATGCTCAGGAAAAATATGGGGCAGAGATAGGGGTATATTTATACATTGATTATAAGTTATAATTTTATTTCTCATTTACTTCTTTGATCCCAAAGGACTTTATTCATATTGAAACAATAGTAATTATCATGTATATCATAGCTAGATATGTATGTGTCTGCCTCTCCATTAAATGGTGAGCCGTTTGAGGAAAGTGATTATGTCTCATGCATCTTTGTATTCCCAGCACCTAGCACAGAATTCAGCACTTATAGGCAAATAAATATCCCATCGAAATGAACAAAGCCGTCTAGGTCCTTGCTACTTCAAATGCGGCTGTGGGTCAGAAGCACCCACATCGGCTGGGAGCAGTCAGAATGCAGGACTTAGGCCCACTCCAGACTCACTGAATCGGGATCACCATGTCAGTGAGATTCTGGGTGATTCTGGGCATTGTTTTTGCCTACTGTCAGTTTGGGGGCAGTGGCTCTGCTCCTATTGATGAGATCTGAGCAAAGAAAGTTGAGTTATTGTCCCCAGTTTTACAACAATTCAGCTAAGAATGCAAAATTGAGATCATTGCTTAAGAGCATTGTTTCTGAGATCAAAGTGGGACAGACTGTGCGTCTCAGGGTAGAATTCCAGTTGGATGGATAAAATCTATGATTTTTGGAGGGCAGAGCCATTAAGTTTGGTTTGACAGGAGGGGTGGTGTGTTCTTTGAGTACAATTCTCCAAGTAAAGCCTCTATGAAGTACAAGTCTACCGCTGAAGCTTGACTCTAGCTTGGGCCCATAAGACTTTACTCACTAGAAAGATCTGATTTGATTTCTGTTGGCCTCAAGCCCAAACCAAACGAAGGCTCAGGTTATCCCTTTGTGGAATCATGATGGTTTAATCATACAATTTAAATCTCTATGTGTCACATCAGGGCTTAAACTGTCAGTGATATTTGCCCAATATACATAATGAGAGTCAAAGACAAAGGAGGAAAAACCAGCAGAAACTTTGGGGAGAGCCTCCAATACATCTTTAAAAGGGAGGTGATTGTTGCCTGGCTGAAATACATGATACCTTGCAGATAAGAATCTAGAGTTACAGAACAGGAATCTTCAAAAATATTTGCAAAGAGATTTAACTTCAATTTCTTATTAGAAAGTAACAATTTTTCTTTTTGTCTGAGCATGCTTCAATTCTCCCTAATAAACCCACAAGCCTATCTGTAAAAGAATGAGAGCTTTATTTACTCTCCTGACAAAGAGATTAAACAACTCAGCAACTCAATAAGAATGAGTGTAGCAGTCTGGTAGCTAGAGGAAGCCCTCTGGATCATCTCGTGTGGGGTCTGCAAATCCAAATGCTTTCAGGGACCAAGCAAGTGAAGCAAACATGAGAGGCCAGTCAGCTGGATGATACTAGGGGCAGTTAGCACCATGGGAATTAGAAACAAACGCATAGAAAAGTCATTCACATTCACATTTTTAAAATGCTACTAGAAGGATAAAATAATCTGTGGGCACAATTAGGTTTACTTATTTATATTTCAAAAAATCTGAGACCTAGAGAAGCAAAATTTTCTGCCTAAATTCATACAACTCTAACTTATCCATAGAAATGAATAGTCCAACTGTGACAGCTCCTATGTTTATTCGTGGAGGAGAAATTCAGATTGTATTTGTTTACATAACTCTGTGTGTGTGTGTGTGTGTGTGTGTGTGTGTGTGCGCATAATAAACCAAACAGGTTCAATTCCTCTAACTGGTTATTTGGAAATCATCTAGTTGCTAACAACTGAAAGCAATGACTCTAAACACACAGTACTACAGTGAGAGAGGAAAAAAAAAACTAAACTAAACCAGTGATCTTTTCTATTCATCTGGCACATATTTTTATAAGGCTATAAATAATTGTATTTATGGGTTTTGGATATTTTTGAAGTAGTAATAAACATCTGTATGTTTTAAGAGGGAGATTCCTGAGTTTAAAATTTAATTGTTTGATTATTTAGAAAAAGACCATGTGTTCTTTGGAGGAGGTGACAATTAGTGGCTGGACCATAATCTTGGTCAGCTTGTTCTGCCCTAGCCCAAGCCAGGACTTCCCTGAAGCTTGAGTTTAGCAGAATGCGCAGGGATGGCTGTTTCTAGCGTCTCGCCTAGTTGTGTCTGTTGGCCACCCTGTGTCTGTGTTTCCCAAGCCACGTCAGGCATTAGCGACTGTTATTCTGCAAGAAGATAGAGAAAAAGGCCAGCACCAAAGCCAGTTAGAGTCCTTTGAATCTGCCTCACAAAATAGCACAATCATTCAGTAGACACAAGAGTCCCCTGTTTAGGATTGTTCCGTGTCTATACAATATAATTTTACTACTTTCGCTGGGCTAGGTACATTCCATGCATTTTCTCATTTAATCCTTTCAACAAATATTAGTACAATTGACATCCTCACCCCTTTTACAGATGAGGAAACTGAGGTTTAGAGAGTTTAAGGAATTTGCCCATGTGGTTGGGATTGGAACCCTGTTTCCCTTCACACCCAAGCTTTTTGGCACTAAGCTATACTCCCTACTCTAGGCCAAGCATCCAAAGGCAAACTTGACTTACATGGTCTCTGTTAGTTTGCTTACTTGCCTCTGTATCTTCTGTCAATGCGGCCATTATCCATGGATGAATCAAAACTGCAGTCTTTGGCCAGGGCTCTGAGCTCAAATGTGAAGGGTGCTGACCTTTTTTCTAGTTACAGGGAAGAGGTTCGGTGTGTTATTTCGCCAGAACTGAGTGTTAAAAGGCATGAAAGTTTTAGGAGCTCAGCTGGTGAGCCAGTAGAAATAGGTGTTTTGCAGTACTGGTGTCTGAAAGCAAATTTTCAAAAGGCAAATCCTATTGTTCTACTGACTTCAGTTATAAATCAGAGTCACATTCCTACCAGCTAGAATGGAAAAGTCCAGTTGTTGAATCACTGGGTTGAAAACTTTTGGCAAGAACTGGCCAAGTGACCTGGCCTGGCCCAGGGAGGGCAGAACTCAGTCACACAGTCCTCTCCTGACCCTGGAATCTCCTTTCCAAGGCAAGCCCCATGTTTTCCCTTTCCATTTTCCCTGCCTTTCATCAAACTTGTAAGGGTGTCCAGCCATACTTTAGTAACTTTCAGCACTAGTTTCTATGATTCCATCTACTTTCCTTATAAAGTCAAATAATAGATTAAGGGCTATAATTTCACACTTCAATGTAGGAATAATCATTAAATGCAGGTTTATTCTACAGGGAAAATTCCAGATTCTAGGCTTAATACCTTGTTTTATGTATTCGGTTGATATCGAACACCTGTATATCAAATTTCCCTAAAATAATATATATCTTTGAAGTAATGGAAAATGTAGAATGCTGAATTAAAATTTGCCATTCTATTAATTGCATTCTGAGGCCATTTTCCTGAATGCAAGTTTTTGGAGATTAATTCTAAGCATATTTTGGGGGCCCAGCCAATTCAAGAATAATCCGAATAAAATAAAATGATGAAAATCCAAAGATTTGGGCTGTTTTTAAACCAGTCTAGCAAATCCCTATAATTCAGGTCAAACACTTTCACTCTTTCCCCCATTTCTCCTCCCAAAACAAATAAATATGCTTTTCTTAAAGGTAGGCAGTAGAGACTTTGTCTTTGACTATTCTACCTGTAATGACAGTCACTATAACAGAAGGACTATATAGAAGGCTGAATCTCTCTGTTGTGCCAGTGGTCTGCAGCATAAAATTGGGAGGAATATTGTACAATGGATAAGGCACAGATTTCAAAGCCATGAGACCTGGCTCAGAATCATCTCTCACTAGTTACATAAGCTTGGAGAGCTATTTTAAGGTCCCTGGGTCTTTGTGTCCACACCTGTAAAGTGATGGCACTGGTGCCTGTTCATAGGGTGATCATGTGGGTTAGGAAATGCTGGCACACAGCAGTTGCTTGATGGTGACTATCTTTAGGAGGATTTAAACAAATATTATGGTAATTCTCAAAGCTGAGGTGGAGGCACAATACAGGGAGACCTGTTAAAGGGTTTATGAGAGTCCCTCACTGAGCACTTTTGTGCCCCCTACCCCATTATCGTTATCATGCATATAGGACACCACAGGCCTGCTGCCCTTTTTCTCTTTCACCCTGCTCCTAGGAGTGCCATATGGTGGACTGGCTTGACACCATCCGTGATGGTGAAATGTAAGGGCTGAAGAGAATTTTCTTTAAATAGCAATACATTATCAAATGCCAGGTGATCATTGCTGCTCTTATTTGACAACTATTTGGGGTTTAGAAACTCTCAGCATTGGTTTATAACACCTGCCCCATCTGCCCCCATCTTGTGTTGGCACTCTCTGATGCACAACCACAGACTCTCACAACCATGCAAACGACTAGCGATTACATTAACATTCAACCTGCTTTTTAAGAGCAGAAGGAAGTTTTTATCCTATTGCTAGTCTATGGGGAGTCAGCGTGCTCACACCGGAACCCCCTCATAGGTACTTGATTTTGAGGGCCACAGGAAGCCGGGGGTCTGACTAGATGCAAGAGAAAGCGCTTCGGCTGGCAGAGTGGGAGCCAGCCAGGGCTGCTGAGCTGGGGCTGGCCTCATCTCCGAGTTGGCACGACCTCTTAGCGGGAGGGCAAATCGTGGTTACGAGACGGGGCTGGTGGGGTGTTATAAACCAACGCCGAGAGTTTCTAAAACCTCAAACAGTTGTCAAATAAGAATGACGATCACCACAGAATGCAGCTGCCTCTCTGCCTCCCCGCGCGGAGCACGGCTGCCACATCCCTGCAGAGCTCCTGGCAGGGCAGCCAGCAGCCGCGCTCTGCCGCAGGCATTCCAGGCGGCGGAACACTGTTCTTCTTTGTCTCTCTTAGTGACTAGATGCCTCTCTAGGTGAACCACAACAACAGAGTGAGCTGACTAGAACAAACCAAAATTAGAAGCAACCTCTCTGCAGCTGAAGGCAATATAGCCACAGCCCATGGAGGAGATAGATGAATAAAGAAGGAAATTTCTTTCGTGGTCTCACTGTTGCATCTACCCAGTGACCAGTGCTATCTGGTGTAGCCATTCAACCCATAACCCGTAATCCATACACTCTGTGCTCTTTCAGTCTCAAGAAGTAGTGATTTTGATGGTAAATTTTATAATTACCTTAGTTATGGATCATAAATCATGGGGCTTACACTCCTTTGCTGGTTGGTGGAGAGTTACGAATAAGGTAGGAAAAGGCAGAATTTGGGCTTAGGAGCTCAGACAACTTAGGTGAATAGGAACCAGATCAAAGTGCTCTCCAAAGAATGTGATAGGCTCACTGCACTGGTGGGGCTGACGTGGTGGTGGCGAGTGGCTAGTGGCGAGTGGTGGTAGCAAGTGGCTCCCAGATGGCAGCATTGGGGGATCCCCTGGGTTTTCCACAGGACATCAAGCAATGGCTGGTGCTTAGGGAACAGGATCTCCCTTGGTGTGAAGAATGTCGACAGGAACCAGGCTGGGGTTGAAGCAAGGAACCAAGGTGGACTCAGGTGTATAAAATGTGCAAGCATGACAGGTGCCAGCCTGGGGGAAAGGCTGCAGTCCTGTGGCACCGAGTCCAGGGGCCTCACTTCAAGAGCAGCCTGCTGTGCTCCTGCCAGGCACTTGCCTATGTTGCTGCATTCAATCTTCACAATAGACTCAAAAAGTGGGTGTTCTGTCCCTGAAAGAGGTGAGGCAGCTGAGGCACAGAGAGTTTAAGTGACCTGTTCATCTTTACGGAGGCAGGACCATCACCCTGATCTGTGAGGATGTAAAATCTGTGCTGTTTTCTCTCCACCACACTGTTTAAAAGATATGGAGTTGTTCAGCCTGACAGTTTGGTACTTTTTTTTTTTTTTGAGACACACTTTTTTTTTTTCGACTCTGTTGCCTGGGCTGGAGTGCCATGGCGTCAGCCTAGCTCACAGCAACCTCAAACTCCTGGGCTCAAGCGATTCTCCTGCCTCAGCCTCCCGAGTAGCTGGGACTACAGGCATGTACCACCATGCCCGGCAAAGCCTGACAATTTGGAAAGAGGTATCTGTGCAGAGAATTATAGAGTATGATGTCTTTTGGAGGTGAAGGGGTACATCTGTGACAGAGAAGTACACAGGAGAGACTGCGAAGGCAGGCAGGGGCTGGACATAAAGGAGGTGAAACTGTGCTGTAGATTTTAGACTCTCACCTCAATGGGAAGAAGCAGAAGAGTGACAGCATCCTATGTGGGTTTCAGAAGGGCCATTTTGGCAGTAGGGTGGGGGTTGGACTCTCAGGGAGGGGTGTAGGTGTGGAAGAATAGGACACCCTATAAGAGGCTAGTCCAGAGAAATCTTTCAAATGTGTGGCTAATACCAAGTGAGTCCTCTGCTTTATGCTCACAGCTTCTCACCACCTTCAGGATGGAATCAAAGCTCCCTGCAAACCCCACGAGGCCTCCACAACAGTCCTGCTGCCTCTCCGGCCACCTCTCCCCATGCTCCTAGCCTACTCAGCTGCCCATGGTTTCATGAATACTTGCTGTTTTCTTTGCCTACAATGGCTTCCTCAAGCATGGCAAACTTGTTCTCAGATTTACAATTCCAGGGTAAGTGGTTTCCTACATAGGAAGGCTTCCTATGTCACCTGGCAGGGCTTGACCCTGTCTCCCCATGCGACTCCTCAAATATGCCTTTATGAAAAGGGCCTTCATCTTGTTTTATAATGGCTGCACTTCTGTTTCTGAGATTATTGAAGGCAGTGATTATGTCTGGTTCATCTTTGATTCCCATCATTTAGCTTGGTACTTGGCATGTGAAAGATTCTTCATAACCAGAACCTTCTTCCCCTGCATTTTTGGGTCTGGGAGAAAGAACAAAATTAGCCCCAGCCCTAGCTCAACATGGAAGCACAGGGAATCTTGTACACATGTATATATGAACAATCCAGCCCGTATGTCCAACCTCTATTCACACCCCTCCCCCACTGTAAACAGCCACCTCTGGGCCATCTCCAAGCCTACAGGTGGACACTCCAGCAATGCAGTACATACTCGGGGGGTGGGGAATGGGTGTGGTGGGAGAGATCTTGCATCAGTTCTAGAAGCAGGCATGGGCCACTTGGACAAGGAATCTTCAGTTCTAGGTCCAGAAATATCACCTAGAATTGGGGTATGTGGGCCCATGGTGGCAATGCCCCTTTGGCGTTATGGATGCCTTGATTTGTGGTTAGTGATATGACCAGAGAAAGAACACAGCCAAGCGCTCTAAAATGTGGAGCTCAGACTGCTCAGCCTCAAGGGTGACACCGTTCATCATTCTACAAAATATGTGTGAGATAGTGAAGATATGAGCTAAAATATTAAGACGGGAAAAGTAGGAAGACGCTATTTACCAGGATGATACCAGAATCCTTGGTAACCCGTTGGCTGAGTGTATGTGTGTGGGAGAGAGAGAGAGACAGAAGCCAAGGATTGTTGTGGGCTCTGTTGGTGGGAAGACTGGTATTGTGCTATTAGTTCAGAAAGGAGGAAACGTGGGAGTTAACTCAGTGTTAGACAAGACAGGAAACTTAGGGGAAATGTTAAATGGCTGGAAATATGGCATTTAGAGCCCAGGGTTGAAGTTGGAAATAAGGATTTGGCAGTCCTTAACACATAGGTGATACCTAAAGCTATGGATGTGGCCGCATTACCCAAGGAACAGAGCCTAGAATGGGAAGAGGCTTAAACAGCTGACAAAGGGAGTCCATGAAGGAGCCTGAAGAGCAGAAGCCAGAGAGATACATGGAAATCCGGGGCAGAGGTTGTGACAAAGGCTATTGGAAAAGGGCAACAACTTCACAGAGAGAGAAAGTCACGCTGCCAGTTGCTAAGCATGTGAAGGGCTGCAGAGTGTCCATGGGATTTTAATAAGCTGGTGACCTCAATGAGAGCCATTTCAGGGGAGTGGTGGTGGCTGAGGGCACAGTGTGCACTGCTGAGGAGTGAATGGAAGGTGAAGTAGAGACAGAGTCATGTTAGTGTGTCAGGAAGTTTGGATATGGAGGAAAAAACCAAACAGCCTGAACTTGAGGATGATACAGAACTTAGGAATGGTTATTATGGCTTTTTTGCTTGTGTTTCTTTTAAATATGAGAGAGCCACCAGCACTTACATGTGCTGAGGGGAAAAAGATGAATGAGAAGGTCAAAGATGTAGAAAGTAGACGGAGTCTCAGTGGAACAAGGCTCCTGGTGCAGATGGGGCTCCCTGGAAAGCAGACGAGGCCTCACAGACAGGAGGTTTAACAGGCAGCGCTCTTGGAATCGACGCCCATGTAAGAAAGGAAGGAAAGAGGCTGGGGTAGAGGGAGAGGTCAGGCTCAGGTGCCCCCACAGTGAAGGCCTCAGCCTAGTTCTTGGGGAGCTCAGAAGCTGGGGCAGCCCTCGGGCTTGTCCCAAGTTAGAGCAAGGGGCTAGGCTTGCATACGCCCATACCAGCCAATTGTTGGGTCTGAGCTTCCCTGGGGAGGGAGTGTGACCTTGGGTCTCTGGGCATGGCCAGCTGCCAAGGGCTTCTGCCACAGCAGCACTGCCAGTGGCTGAAGCAACAAATCCCGAGGTCCTGAAGGGGAATCCAGGCTGCATGTCTGCATCAGCCAAGTTTCAATTGGTGATGCAGAGGCAGAAGGAGATATATATTAAGAGATTTATTGCATGGAACTGGCTCATATGATTATGGGGGCAGGCAAGGCAAGTCTGAAATCCATAGGGCAGGCTGTCAGAAAAGACAGGCTGGCACTCTTCTTGGGCACAGGCCAAAGCTGCTGTCCACAGTCAGAATTTCTTCCTCCTCAGGGAAGCTTCAGTCCTGCTCTTAAGGCCTTTCAATTGATTGAATTAGGCCCAGCAGATTATCTAGAATAATCTCCCTTACTTAAAGTCAACTTTAATGCTTGCCTGCCTGCCCTCAATGTCCCTGGCTTCCTCTTCAGTGTGTCCTCCTCAGGAGCAGGGAAAACATTTAGTTACCCTTATAGTTGCTGTTCCCAATCTTCCCAGCTTCACTTCCCTGCCTCCACTTACCCAGGCTCCATGGACTGCCCTTGTCCCACTCCCTACACATCCTCTCCCCCACTCCCCATCACCTACCTTGGCTACCAGCAGGGCTCATGCCCCGTCCCCTCCACTGGAACTGCAGTCTCTGTGACTCTGGCCCACTGCCTTGCCCTCAGCCCACTCTCAGAGCAAGTGAGGGTGATACAGAAGACGCTGGCCTGCAGGTTGGCCGACACCCACAGCCCCAGATGACTGGCCTGCGGTGAGAATTCAATCTACATGAGCCTTGTGAGGAGCAAAGCAATATTCATTGTTCCCTCTGGGGCAAATGTTACTAAGGGCCTATCAAATTTCTGTTTTAGATTTAATTTAAGAGGTTTAAAATTTGTCAAATATGATCTGCCGCAGGCTGGGATTTGGAGTATAAATAAGGTCACTGTATAACAAAGTTTGTGTCGTTTTATCACAAATTGTGAGATTCACCCATTTTGCTACTTAAAGATTAGAAAGTAGGCCTCTGGTATTGCACAATTAAGAAGAAAATGTCCCCTTAACCTTCAAAATAATTAAAGTGGCAAGCAAGTCAGATTGTGAATGACTTGGTTACTTTGGGCAGTTTTCCAAGATCAAAGGTAAAACTGCTGAGATGCCAAACTCTAAATGTCATCATCTTTATAAGCAACTTCCCAAACAGATGACTGCTCGGCATGTAGGAGCAAGTTTGCATCATACATGCTATTACTGGCATGAAATTACTTTTGGCAGTTTCATGAAAGGAGTCCCCTTCTCCCTCTCCATAACCCATCTCTTGACTCTTCCTACATCTAAGAGAAACCCACCCCAGGCCCCAAAGTATACAGAAAAGGAATCATGTACAATTAGGTCTAATGGATTAAGGATCAGGATTTGGGAGGAATAAAACCTAATCTTGGTAATCTCTGTCTTGTCCTTGGTTTTAAAATAACATCTCCTTAGACAGCCAAATAGCCAAATTCGCCAGTGGTGGAGGAGTTTAATTTTTCTCCCTACCTTGGATTTTCCTGGAGTCACATATTAACGGGACTTCAAAGCTCCTCTTTTAACAGCTGATTTATAACAGGTATAATGTGAAAAGAACCAGTAGGATAGAACAAGTCAAGAATACAGAGGTTAGAAGGGCAGCGAAAAAATATAGCTAACATGGTTTTGATCACTTCACTTTTTTGAACATGTGCTCTTGTCTACAAGTATTTTTTACTTGGAGTAATCATGATTTTTTTCTAGTTAAAGTCCAAGCTCAACTACCTTATTTCTCCATCATCCCCACACCCCACTTTCCCAATTTCTCTAGAGATCAGTTCATCTGGGGTAGATAAGATGTAAGACAAACATGAGACTTGAGAAGGTGACTGCTCCCTGTTTAGTCTGCCAGTTTGGCAGTGCTTGAAGTTAATGTGTACGACCTTATCAAGGGCACAACGTGGCTGGTAGCTTTTCCACAGCAGCCTGCCTCTGGAGGAGAGGCGTGTGGGGACAGAGCCTCCAAAGCACAAGCCCTGGAGGGTGAAGGTGGTGGCAAAGGGATCATTCTAATTGAGTACAGACCACTGAGTGAAACACACCCAGAAAGAGGATGATGTCCTGGAACCTTAGCTACTGCTGGAGCCAGGAACAAGTTGGCCAGAAAGCCTGGCCCTGCCCTGAGCAGCTCAATGATGACTTAATTATACCCCTGCCTACCGGGCTCTGCCTCGGCATCCAGGCTGCCTTAAGGACCAAGCATGGAGGCGTGTCAGCCTGAAGCTGCTAAAACAGTGTCTCAGTCTGTCTGTGGTGCTATAAAGGAATACCTGAGGCTGAGAAATTTATAAAGAAAAGAGGTTTATCTGGCTCATGGTTCTGCAGGCTGTACAAGAAGCATGGCACCAGCATCTGCTTCTGGTGGGGGCTTCAGTCTTCTTCCAGTCATGGCAGAAGGGGAAGGGGAGCTGGAGTGTACAGAGACCACAAGGTGAGAGAAAAAGCAAGAGAGAGGGGGAAGGTGCCAGGTGCTTTTTAACAACCAGCTCTTGGGAGAACTCTGGAAGGTACTGATAGAGTGAGAACTCACTCATCCCAACGGAGGGCATTAACCTATTCATGAGGGATCCACCCTCATGACCCAAACAGCTCCCATTAGGCCCAATTTCTAACAGGGGGGATCAGATTCAAACCCGACAATTGGAGAGGTCAAATAGCCAAACCATAGCTAGTTGCCTTACTTCATATTCTTTCACGTGCAGGGGGAACAACAAAGAAGAAAGAAAGAAGAGAAAAAGAAAGAAAGAGAGACCCATCTACAGAAACAGAAGCATATTAGAACCAACACAGCCAAAAAGGCTGGGAAATGCAGTTTTCCTGGGATACTTTTTCTTTGGGGATTCTTTCTACAGATGGTTTACACGACCACCTAAAACATTAATCACACCTTATTTTTGGCCCAATACAGTATAATCCAGTTGAGTTACTGACCTTGACAACAGATAACTCTTGGAAATTCTGATAACCTATTTTTCAAAAGAAGATCTTCCAGTTCTGATGAGATTGTAAGCACTATTACCAAGTTCTGAAGGGAATTCCCAAAGAAGAATTTTCAATATTTTGAGTTATGGTGGTAGCTTCCTGGCAGAGAGACAATGTGGCATCCTGGGAGCTTAGGGCCTGAAGGACCTGGGTTTGAATCTCAGCTGACCATTTGCTAGCCCTTGGCTGTGTTACTTAACTGTCAGTTGCAGAATAATGATACTAAGCTTGATGTTAAGGTAAAGATTCAATAAAGTCATGTATATAGAACACTCAGCATGCAAAATGTGCACAATCCATTTTTCCCCTTCTTATTGATGCCTTGAATACAACTGCACTCATTTAGATGTATGAAAATAATAGTAAAGTAATATTAGCTAGTGTTATTAAATAATGATTGTGTGCTAGGTTCTGCTCTAAGTACTATATGAGTATTAATTTAGTTAGTCCTCACAACACCTATATGGTAGGTACTATTATTGTCCTGTTCTATAGATGTGGAAACTGAGGCATTGAGAGATTAAGGAATATGTCTAAGGTCACACAGCAAGCAAACTGCAGAGTCAAGATTTCCAAACCTGAGAATCTAGGTCCAGAGTCTTCACTCTTGGGACAGCATTATATGATCTGCACGTGTTAGAGCATTAATCATGACTTCATTATCACACTTTATGTATTTCTCAGGGGTGTATGGGTGAGACCATGTCATGCACACATGTGTGACATGAAAAGGACAGAATCCAGCAGGTGGGATGGATGCCAAGTTGGACAAGAGCTCCTCGTGCTGCCTGTGCTCTGACTGCACCCACCAACTGAACACAGAAGAGCTTTTCCTGAAGAAGCATCATGGATGCAAACAAAGCCAAGAGCCAGAGCAGACCATCGACTAGCCATCACCAGCAGTTTGGGCTGCAGTCACTCCTAAGTATCACTTAAGACTAAAGAACATAAATAGTTTTTGATCTAACCTAGTTGTAGATAGTTGTTCTGTATAGCTTGCTATAATTTCATACTAGTCATCTCACATAATTCCATTTTACGGATGATGATATGGAAGAAGAAGAACTTGCCAAAGGTTACCCAGCTAATAATTGGAGAAAGCTATTGAGTTAGTTTCCTTTCTACCATATTGCTTAATTTCTTCCCTTCTTAGAGGAGTGAGGCTGTTGCCAAAATTCCTGCACCTTATTTTTGTTTTCACTTTCACCCTCTTTCTGAAGGCACACTGACTCCTAGAAAGGTGGAGAACATGAAGCTGAGAGCTACATGGCATCAAAGAGAAGGTGGAGGAGCAGCAGGCCCTGGGGCTGGGTGGCTGTGATGGGTGGAGGCTCTGGCTGCTAGCCTTAGATGTCCCATAAACAGCCAAGTGACCCATTTTTTTCCAGCTCTGCCCACACAACTTCCATTGTTAATCCTGAGTGACCATTGGCCAACTGCAGGAGCAGAGCTCCAAATGCCCTGACCATGACACAGCATAGGAAAAGCACTCAGCTCTTGGCTCTGCATAGGGTTTAACCCCAGTGCAACTTAGCACCGCCCTTTTCCAGGGAAGGAGGTAACCACACAATGCAGAAGAGGATTGCTGATGCACCCAGGGCTCTGGGCACATTCTCTTGCTCTCCGACTCCAGGTCAATAATCTATACCCATTCCCAAATTCACGCCATCAGTTCTGATTCTTCAGCCTTAACATCTGCCTATCTTCCCAGGGGAGGGAAAGAGAGCTGGCATTTCTGCTTAATAACAACAAAAAAAATTGTTTTTTAAAATTACAGATGGCTCAGTCCTGAGCACCATGCATCCTGTTGGGCAACCAAGGAGCTTGTCTTTGTGCAAATAAACTTGGGAAATGAAGCTGGGAGGATGCATGGAAATATTCTAGGTAGAAACAGGGCTTGTTTACATAAATTTTGTCCTAGAAAAACATCTGTTGAAAAAGAAATGGTTTGCAGCTATAAAGTATAAATATACTTTTCTCTAACTCTGTTATGTTCAACATAATTTTAGTATCAGTTATCTAAGCAATCCAACTTATTATATCATTGTATGTTATCTTATTTTTAAATCATTTCTTCTGTTTGTCTTGTCTACTTAGCTAGACTGTAAATTCCTTTTGGGGTATTAGAAGAGTTTTTCCTTCTCTTGTATTTCCCAATAATCTATCACATAGCCATAGTAGACAGTAGTCATTTTTTTTTTTTTTGACCACCCACCATCTGAAGTTGTTTCTTCCTCTCTTTACGGAATTCCCTGTCTCATGAGACAGAGCTCAGCTCCTCTTATAAAAGCTGAAAGTTACAGACACTGGATTTCCCAGTCTTCCTTACAGTTAGACACGGACATATGATCAAGGTTCTACCAGTCAGATGGTGTTTGAATCCACTAGTGATATGAAAAAAGGAAGCTGCAAAATCTACTCTGGTGATAAATGTTGGACACAATGGCAGCTATGTTCAGTTCCCAGAGGCAGCAGGGTCAGTGGTTCTAGCATTAGCATCCAAGGACCAGTGCTGATGGTGCAGATGGTACAAGCTGTAGTGTCTGGGAGCTGTGTGGCTGCTATGATATCTTCACTAGATAAATCCTGTAGTGGAGTTTACAGCATTGCTCCTGGCTGCAGAGTCTTCAAGCCTTTTTCTCTGGATGCCCTAGAAATTCCTTCAGTTACCCAATGTCCTTTCAATAAATTCCCCTTCTTCCTAAATTAGCTGGAGCCTATTTCTGTTGCTTGCAACTAAGCATCCTGAGAGATATAATGTTAAAGCAAACACGCAATAAATATTTGTTAAATGACTAATTAAGAACTTCTGACATTTCCCCCAGTCCATATGGAATTTAAGACCCTCACCCCTTGGCGCCGCTAAAGAATATGTACACAAATAGGGAGGCAGAAATGGACACAGACTATTTAGGGAACAAAATAATAGAAGAGTTTTGTTAGAGCAGAAAATTCATTTAGAAGAATAATGGGAAATGAGGCTTCAAAACTAGATTGGAAAGATATGGTGGAGGACATTAAAAAGTCACACTGAGGAGCTTGATGTTAGCCTCTAGGATTGGGGGTACGTGTGTAAAATTAGAAAGTTTGGAGTTGTGGCCATTATCAGTCACTCTAGAGTGTCTTTTGCACAATATTCCCCCAAAATAATGTCTAGAATCTGCATATAGAAAATATTAACAAGGAATAAGGGATCTATAGTGACATATGTTTGAGAAATAGTGAGTCAATTGAAATTCAGAAGATTACTCTCCTAAGGAACAATGTGAACTTCCAAGAGAGAATATTCAGCCAGCACTTCTCAAACTTGGTAGACCGTGGGATTTGTATTCTTTCAGATTGTAGGCAAAAGAGGCCAAAGAAGCCATCCTGGGAATGGCTGTTTTCTCCTTGGTGACTGCTAGTTAAGGGAATGAGAGTGAGGAAGAATGAGCAAGGGAGGAGGGTACAGGGAAAGGTTCAGAGCTTGGAGAGGCCTTACAAGAGTAGATGTGCTGAGACACAGATAGTTAGGAGAAGGGGAAACCAGGAAAAAGGCGTTTGAGGGAAAGACAAGCTACCACAGACCTTCTTAATTTTACAGAGAATCAGCTTTGTTTCCAATTCATTGCTTAGTTTTAATAATTAGAGATTGTTATATACCCTGAGGGTATTAGACACCCCCAGTGCATGAAAAGTGTGAGTGCCAGACTAGGACCCTGGTGTGGGCCACTAGACAGCTTCCAGGTAAGAGAAAGCCAAGGGACAAAGTCAAATTAAACACAACCTGTACCACCCAGCACACCCCTTACACTCTGGTAACTCCCCAAAGGTACCTGAAGGTTCCTTCGTGAAATGCTTCCACCCACTGTCTGCTGTTGCCGAGGTGGGCCTAGGCTTATTTGAACAAGGTGAGAAGGATGGTTATAAAGACCATAATAGTTAGGAAAGCTTTTTGTTGTAAGAAACAGAACACCTGACTAACTGAAGCTTATACCTTAAGGACATTTCTTATTTGCAAAACAAGAAGTCCAGAAGGCTAAAGTGGGAAGATTACTTGAGGCCAGGAGTTTAAGTTTGCAGTGAGCTACAGTGGTGCCACTGTACTCTAGTCGGGTGATAGAGTGAGACAAACAAAAAAACAAAAACAAAAAAGAAGTCAAGAGGTAGAAGGTCCCAGGGTTGGCCTAAATGCTTTCTAACATTTACCTTTGTCATCAATAGCCTGTTGGTATTTGGTCTGCATGAGCATCTCCCTCATGACTGCAATATGGCTGCTGAAACTCCAGGCATGAGGACCAAATTCAAGGCACAAAGAAAGGAAGAGAGGAATGATTTCAGCAGCTCTCCTTTTTTTTTTTTTTTTTTAGGTCTGTTTCTTATCTGGAAAATAAAATCTTTTCCAAAGGTCTTTCAGTAGATGTCTCTTCATGTTTCATTGGTCTTTTAGTATACAAACCCTCCTGGTACCAGGGCATTTAAAAACACTTTGTAAAAATATCTATTATACAAGGCAAGCAAGGGAGCAGGGGAGTAGAAATGGCTGTGTGATCAGGCAAATAACAGCATTCACCACAAAAGCTATATAGAAATAATAACCACACACAAAAAAAAGCCTATGATGACCCACTAAGTGAATAAAAAGCAAGACTGAACAATTGTATATATACTATGTTTACAACCAAGCAACAGAACAGATGGATGAGGGAAAAAGACTAGAAGAAATTGTTGAAAATAGCACATAAAATTTTATCCATCTAAAAATATTGGTGGGAAAGAGGCCCTGTCCAGGGGAATTCATTCTGATTGCCATTATTAATACAATTGCTTATGTGTATGAACTTTTAGCAAATCAGCCCAAATGAAGGACAAGCAAGCCGAAGGACACTAGAAGACCAGACCACTGCTGCTCCTTGTGAGCAGCTTCCTGGCCCCGTGCTGGGTCCTGCTCTTGTGGCTTTTATGTAACTGTTCCCAGGCACTGTATGACCCCAAGGAGAATACCCGGTCACAGGGACCATCTCAGGGGTGTGCATTGATCAGCTTTAATAAAGGAAGAAGTTTGGCAAGACTTGGAGCATTATTTTTTTTTATTAGTCTAATAATGCAAAACTTGGGAACATGAATAGATTGGAACAGAGAACTAGAGGAGAGGTGCCAGGCTTTGTTCAGTTAGCAAAATATGTAAGGGGGGGGGTAAGAAAAATGCTATTACCCATTGTGGTAATTTGTTAATATACTATTTTAACTTCTTAGGGATTTGTCTTGGACGGCTAAAGTTATCCTTAATGAAACTGAATAATAGTCTGGACAATTCAGGGCCCAGTGGTGCCCTGGGAGAGTGACAGGGAGTCTCAAAAGGGAAAGGACCCCTGGCCCAGTGCAATGCGCTGGCCCTGAAATCCCTCCTGGAGTGGGGCCTGCAACTCAGCACACTTCCAGTTGTGGTTGGCCTGCTAGGATGAGTATGGGATCTAGACACTCAGTGATGGATTAGAAGACATTTAATTTCAGTAAGATTTTATTTTTTGTAAGTTTTTAAAATAATTTTTATTTTTTTTAAAAGTTAATATATGCAATATAGGAAACTGAAAAATACAAGAAGCAAAGAACAAAGTCATCCACAATCCCAAGCAGTTTGAAGTTTACCGTTGGACATGTCCTTCTAGATGCTGACACATACACAACATCCAATTTTATGGGATTGAGATCGTACAGTATGTATCATGCTTTTTCACACATCATGAATATTTACCAATTCTAAATCCCAAAGCTACATGAGTATTTCGATAACCAAGAATACACTACACCAACTCAATCTGTTAGGAAAAAATGTAGTCCTGCCTTTACTGGGACAAAAATTTCACAAAAGATAAAAATGGCAAAAGGCCTCTAGGATAAAAGTATTGTCAGAGTTTCAATAATACTGCATTCCCTTAATGCTCAATTTAAAATCAAATATAAAGCAACAGAGTACACTAAATGTAATGTTTCTAAGAGAATTCGTTATCAAATCTACCATTAAAATATTAGCAAGAAGGTATGTTTCTACTGAATTACTTAATATAGTCTTATAGTATAGCCAAAAGTGATGCACATACATCAATGGCTATCATCAAAATGTAAATATGAACACATCTGCATACTTCTTTCATACTTCCTTTTGCCCCTCTGCTGCCAACCTAATGAACAAGTCCTGATATACACTGCTCAGAGGTGGCTTAATAATTCCATGTCTAAGATGCATCTTTTCTATCAATTACAACAACAACAAAAAAACTCACAAAATGGCTGATTTGCTAGTTCTACTTTTTATCATACATTGTCACCTCAAGACATCTCCAAACCTTAGATGTTACAAAATAATGAACTTTGTATACAATAAATAGGTACTTTATTATAAAAACGCACATACAGATTGATAGTTATAATCTAAAGCTGTCTTCTAGACATGGACATACTAGCAAAGAGCCCTTCCCTTCACCTTTCCTTTTCTTCCTCTTCCCTGACTCCAGTGACAAAGTACAGGACTAAGTCTGGCTCCAAGAGGTGGACTAACAAAGGTCACTTCCAGAAGATAGTCCTTCCTAAAAACTAACAAAAGAATATATATAAAGTGATTACTTAACTACCTCTATTTTTAATGTACATTGAGCATTAGGATTTGTTTATCCTTTAATACACAGCAATATTAACAAAATGCACATATAGAACAATGTTTAACTAATCTAGCTCACTGGCACAGAATGCTTCTCTGCATACTTCCTCCTCCCCTCCCTCTACCCAGTGACAGCATGCTCTCCAACACATCAAGTTTAACAATTCCATTCCTCAAATGCAACCACTCCTAGAAATAACAAAAAACACTTCAAGGATGTTACTTTAGCCCTCTACTTTTAACATATGTTGTGCACTTTTAAACATCTAGAAAGACTAGATGTTTCAAATAGGACTTAAGCTTTTTTCCACTATACACAGTAGCATTGAATGCACTCATAACACTCGTAATCAAAGCTATAATTTCAAAATGTCCTCTAAATAGGAACATTCTGGCCTAGAACTCTTCCCCTTCCTACCCTCTACCAACCCAGTGAGCAGGTCTAAGTATCTGTAATGCTTAGAGGGGATTTTAACAATTTCACTTCCATATGTAAGCTTAAGAATAGTCTTTTCTATGAATTTTAACTCAAAGTCTACCCAATGTATTAGTTTACTAAACTCTACTTTTGTCATACACTGGCAACCTCTTTTTCTCAGTAATACTTTAGACAAGAATTTCTAGCATGTTACTGTGGGTTAAGGGAGCAACATCCCAACACATGAGAGAAAATTCTCCAAGTTAGGAGATCAGGGTCATGTTCTGATTTTGCCAACTGTGTGACCCTAACTTGGCTGAATCTGTTTCCTTAACCAACCACATATAAGATGTTAATGAACACCTCACAGGCTGGTCCTAAATGTGAGGTATGATTGTTGACAAGAGCAAGAAGGTGATGATTTTGGCCTCAGTTAACTTATCTGTAAAATGGGTATAAAAATGTTACCTACTTTAGAAGGTTGCTATGAAGAATAAATGAGTTAACACATGTAAAGTGGTTAGAATAGGGACAGGCACATAGAAGTATGAGGAAATGTTAGCTGTTATTCTTCTTTTATTATTTTCATCATGTATTAACTTATAATTATTTTTTCTTAATCAGGAAGTAAGTTATTCTAATAATCTTTCTTATAGTTCCCTCCAAATTCCTTTAAAATCCAGAACCCAACATTCAAAACAACATTTTAAAAATTTAATTGTTAAGGTTTACATATTGGTCAAGTAGCAGGTTGCTAGCACCTTCTAAACCCATTTGTTAAATCTTTCCCAGAGCATACATTTGGAAAAATCTTACTAGAAAGCATAAACTATTTTCCCCTAGTGGGACTATATATCTATTTTTTCACAAACACTCAGACTGGATATTAGGTGTCTCGTAATAGTCTGGCATATTTAAACCCGGAGGACAGATCTTGATCCTTCCTGTGTAATCAACAGCAACTGCTGGTAGTAACTACACCCACCATAGTCTTGCCAGAACTACCTCTGTTCGTGAATCACTGAAAGAACACTCTACTGCCCTTGAGTCTCTGTAACTGCTGTGTTTCTCACCAGCCTTCATACGTCACTGAGTTTTCTTTCATCTTCACTTTTTTGTGACTTAGTCAAGATCAACAATCACTATCCCTATTTCTGGCATCAGAAAATAAGTGACAGAGAGGTTGAGGTCATACTGACCTGCCCAAGGTCACACGAATTGGTTCAGGAGTGGAGTTTGGACTAAAGGACCTAGGGGTTGGTCCTCTGAGGTACAGTAGTCAATCAGAAGGGACTACTCTACGAGTTCTGCTCTCTAAGTTTTACGAAGTAAATCTATAGTCTAGGTTGGAGCCAGCCCAAGGAGAGGGCCAGGTTCTGTCTTAAATAGTTCACGTCACTATATAACAGGAACTATAAAGTGACACAGGCCATTCACACTTGGCTCAGTGTGTAACACCACAGACTTTCAGAAGAGTAGAAATTTTCAGATAAAAATGTCGGAAGGAATGACACATAACGTATTAAGAGATTCCTCAGTATTTGACATATGCGAGTTTCATCTCTAATGATTTGGCACCCGCTGCTAATTTTCTTTCCCATCAGTAAATGGTAACCTCATAGGGTTGGCATTTTTCTTTGCTGCTGCTAGGCAGGGCCAAGGTCACATTCCAGCAAAGGATGCTTGCCTTGCAAAACATACCATTCTTGAGGCAAGATAAAGAGAGAGTTAATATTTGATGACATTGTCCACTTCATCAACAACGAACAAACTTACCTATCTTTTACTGTTGCTACAACTTTGTCCTCTTTCCCAGAAAAGTGCTGATACAAAAAAAATTAATAAGCCTGCTCAGACTAACAAAAGAACAATGGTTTTATAGCATTCAATCTATTTTTTTCATGACTACTGTTCTTATTCTGGGGCTGTGTGAGTTCTATATGCCATCTATTGAGTGTCTATTTTTAAAATGCAGCATGATTTATTCAAATCTTGGACATTCCTTCTGCTTGACAATGCTGGGGGATAAGAGAGATGGCAAGAAGGATGTCACTTGTGGTTCTTTCTAGTTTTGCTGGCACCACTTAAGTCAAGGAATCCTTGACTTTTAGAGCCAGATGGGAAATTGAGGTGATGTAATCCAATCCACCCCAACCTTTATCCGATTCAAGAATTAGTTGCACAACAACCCCAACAGATAGTTCTACAACTCTGCTTGGATGTCTGCAATGATAGGCAGCCGAATACTGCAAGTGGCTGTCAATGCCGTAATTGGAACAACTTCACTGTAGAAAAAAGTTATTTTCTTATGTTGGCCCAATTATATTTTCTGCAATATGCCCCATTAATACTAGTTATGCCCCTAGAGTCATCTAGGGTAAATGCTACTCTAGGAAGGGGAACAGGATGGCAGAGTGACAATGATCATAGCTCTGGAGCCAGATGGCCTGAATTCAAATCCAAGTTCCTCTACTTCTTCACTGGATACCTGTGCCCCAGTGTCCTCATCTGAAAAATGTGAATTCTACTAGTGCCTACTTCATAGAGTAGTCATGAGGAAGAAATGGCTTTATATATGCATAGAATTTAGAACAACATCTGGTACTCGGTAGGCACACAATTAATGGTAGCTTGGGCAATATTATTTTTATTATTTCATCTTATGTACCCTTTATTTAAAAAAAAATAATGCTGTTTGAAGCACCATACTGAGTATATTCTGAAGCTCTGTTCAATAAGTGCCACAATCGACAAGAAAGGTCTGCCATTGGTAAAAGAAGGGGAAATGATTCACATATGCCAAATATTAATATCCAATTCTGCTTTCTCATGGTAGTCCTTAAAATATCTAATGAAATCAAAAGCTTTCCTATCTCATCCTCTTCTCCTCCAGACTAAAGCACCTGGTAGAAATATTGCTGTCTATACATTCTGCAAGATGCCCAAGGATGGGCCCCTGATGCATCCTGAAATGAGCTTGGAATCAGAGCAAGGGGAGAACATTTTATCTTTTAATTTATTACCTTTTATTAAATACCTTCAAATAATCAAGAATGTCATAACTATATGAAATCTCTCCAAAAACACTGATGTTCCATTTTTCACAACTTGATGTAATTAATTTCATTCTTCTCCCTACACACACACACACACACACACACACACACACACACACGCCCCGGCATTGGTTCTGCTGTTGACAGGCATGTGGGGAGAGAACCTTAGATGGGGAGTTAGGCAGTATTATGGCCCAAACTGTGTCTCCTGCAAATTCATATGCTGAAGCCCTAATGCCCTCCTCCACAATATGATTGTATTTAGAGACAGGGTCTTTAAGGAGGTACTTAAGGTCACATGAGGTCATAAGGGTGGGGATCTACTGCAATAGAACTGGAGTCCTCAGAGAAGAGGAGGCCCCTGGAGTGCACACACACAGAAAGGCAGCCACGTGAGGACCCAGTGACAGGTGGGCACCACCACAAACCAACCCTGCTGACATCTTGATTGTGGACTTCCAGCCTCCAGAGCCATATGGAAATTAAGTTCTATTGTTTAAGCCACCCAGTCTGTGGGTATTTCGTTATGGCAGCACTAGCAGACTAACAGAAGCATGAATTCTAGACCCAATTTTGCCAACAACAAAGTATGGGACCTTGAAGTACTTAACCATACCAAATTGCAATACTGTGAAGTATTTTTTTCCCTTGGGATTATTATCATATGCTTCATCTGGGTTCCTGCATGGAGGTGGGTGGTGTGGTGTGCTTGGGATGGTGAAAAAACACACACTGTTATAGAAGATGATCATGTAGGCCTCAATTGTGCCTCCTGGGGAGCTCCTCTAGCCCAGAAACAGTTACTAAAAGTTCAGGAGGAAATCTGTCCTTGATCCTTGAATTCCCAGCCTCAGCCCCTTCCATATTAAACCAAGCCTGGCTCACTTTCTTCCATGGAATTAAGAGATCTTGCCACCACCACAAAAAACCTGCCCACCACAAAAACTCTTCCTCTTCCTTCTCCCCCATACAAATATCCAAGAACCCTGCCCACCACAAAAACTCTTCCTCTTCCTTCTCCCGCATACAAATATCCAAGAGAAGCTCATTTTCACAAATGAGGTGGTGGGAGGTGGAATGAAAGAGAAGCAAAGACAGACACCTCTTTCCTAAAGACCCTGGACCTTGCCTTGTTTAAAGTTTTTCCAGAGAGAACCCTGGGATCATGACAAATCCTTGGTTAGAAAGAGCCTTGGAAATGTTCTTGTCCAAAAACTCAATCCGCTTAACATCCCTAACATTTACTCAGGCTGTATCGATAATAATCATAATTCTTACGTATTTATACCCATTGAGGGTTCAGGAAGGATTTAGGATGATTGGAACCACAGTAACATTAGCTTTTCAACTAGCAATGTGATATTTAATTCTTTTCTACAACATCTTGGCCCTGTGGTCTTATAGTCCAAACACAAAGACCCCCAGCATTAAATGTCCTTCCATCTGTGTACCTCTCTTATTAAAGGCAGAACCTCAGAGTTTGCAAGGACGTTCCAAAATCATATCATCCATCAGTCCTGCTTTGAATGTGAATAAACTGAAGTCTAGAGCAATGCAGTGGTTGTCTTGGGTGTCACTGCTAGTGAATGGCAGAGTTTATACCCAGACTTCCATCCCCCTGCCCCCACCTGAATGCCCTGTATGGGCCTCCACTCTGTGGGATCAACTAGTCCCTGATCATCCCTGTGGGTCACGTCCACACAGTCTCATCTGGTGTCTCAGGTCATGTCTTTGTAGCCATATTTAGACAGCATGAACCAGCTGATTTGCTCAGAGCCACCCTAATCTGACTCTCACCAAGACAAGCGGTGGAGAGTGGGCTTAGTTCACAGCCTTGGGCTCTGTTATTAACACAGAAGGTATTTTTATTCTCTCTTTCTGATTTTGTTCCCAGACCCAGGATACTAGAAAAGTTCCTCATCTGGTAGTCTTTGTAATTAATAGGACTCAGCCACTCACAAAAGGCTGGCTCACGTTAGTGCCGGGGATGGGTAGGTAAAAGAAAAAGGAAAGATGATACCCTCCTTCGATCCACTGGCCAAGGCCTAAGTGATCCTTAGTCCAGGATTTAGATCTTCTATTTTAACACACTGTCCACCTGTGTGTTCTCATAAGCCACTCAAGTACCTTCAATTTTAGGATCACTCAGAGACTGATTGTTTGACTTGAATAATTTATAAAAATATTTTTCCAAAGAAACAAGAGTGAATTTCTTCCAAAATAAAAACAGACCTTATTTAGAAGTCAACCAGAATCTCCAGAACAGGATTAAAGTTAAATGATGCCTTTGACTTTAGGATCTGGCTGCTTCCTTGACTCTCTGACACTCTCCCATACCCTCAATACTCCACTCAACATTCCCATTGGTTCTTCCTGCTAATAGTGTCTTTAAACTCAATCACAGTATTGTTATCAGCTCTGTGGTTTCAGTTCTCATTTGTGTTTATATTTAGTTTGGAAGAAAATAATCTCTTTCCATTGCCCAGGAAAAAAAGAGACTATTTTTAAGTGAGTTAATGGGTCACCTACATCTGGAATTCCCCTCCAAGTAATGTCTTGTTGGTATGAGGGAAAACATGCTAAAGCTTATGAAGTGTAGAAGTTGCTATCTAGTGGAGTATGACTTTGACGGTCAGACCCTAGTCTTATGACCATTTATCCTCATTATGTATTGGGCCAGGCTATAAAGGTAGGGCAGGAGCAGGGGCTTGGATGCAGGGATGGATATGGGAACAAGCCCCATTATGGTGTCCAAGTAAGAACACAGGTCCCTGCTACTCAGAAAGAGAGTTGATAAACACAGTTCTGAAGAACAGATGCCAAAGGATGTCAATCCTAAATAAGAATCAAAGGCCAATATCAGATTTAGAAAAAAATCCATGAATTAGAAACAGTCACAGTTTCTAATGGAGATCTAAGCCAAACATATCATTTTCGTATCTTCCCTTGTTAGCTTTGAGGAGTTGATTTTTCCCCCTTTATGCCATTTTCACGGAGCAACATTCTTCCAACAATTGTAATTAGAACAGTTGGGATTTTTCTCCAACAAAATTCTTTACATTCTCAACCATTCTTGTGAAAGGAAGAGGCATCCCTTTGTCTTTCCTTATGAATGGGAAAATCCATGTAATGATTCAGAGTAGAATAAATCTGAATATGTGGTAGGGAAGAAGCATCAGCAAGGTGCTTTCAGTGCCAGCCTTCAGCAAATAGGCAAAGAATGCAATTTGTCCTTCTCTTCTTATCCTCCTTCCTCCTCCATGCTCTTAATTTACTTAAAGGCTGTCCAAGATCCTGTACTGAGAACCTCATTATCTCTCTTCTTCCTACCTTTAGGGTGCCATAGTGTGATTAGAGGGACTCTGTAGAAGATACAATGTCCCAGCCTCCAAAAATCTGCACCACTCTCAATGTTGGTAATACTGAAAATCACTTCTTTGGGGAGGGTTCATTTCAATTGAATTACCTTTTATCAAAATGTAAAGCCTTAGAGGCCTGGGGCTGTAAGCCATTAGCAGAAAAAAAAAAACAACAAAAAAAACAGAGGGAAGGTGAGTTGGAGAAAAACTAGTACAGACTTTTACAAAATTTGTACATACTGGATTTTGCCTCAGACTTTAGGTACTGATTGCTGGTTTCTTGGCTTGACTCACTTTCGGGCATTTTGGCTCAGCCATCTCTAAATGCAGCCGGACTCTCAGAGTCAATGAAGCTTACACTTGGGACCAACACCAAAGAGGGGCCTTAGCAATGCGTTCACATGTTGTGTGCTTTTGTCAACTTTGCAAATGTAAGGTGTGTATACTTTAATTGGCTAAGACTGCTGTCTGTTTCCACTGCAATTTCCCCTCCTGTAAGGGGTTGATGGGGGTGAAGGGAAGTTCTAAATGCATATTCACTTGTAATTGAATTAACATCTAAACAAATACTTACTTTGATGCCTAACTACATATTTGCAATTTTAAATTCTTTTTCTCATTGGGGTCCCCAAATTCTTTAGGCTCCAAAAGACCTAAAGGCAGATGTCCCTGGATTCTAAGCTTTTTGCCATCAAGTAATTCTCAGTCTCATTTCTTCATTTCCTTCTATCCTGATATTCAATAATTTCTACATATTATACATACAATGCTTGGTTTTCCTGGTCCATCGCAGCCTGACACAAATCCAACATAGAAAATGGACAGCAAATGGGATAGATGATGAGAAAAACGAGTGAAGAGGAAGAGAAAAGAGAACTGAGAATGTAGATAAATTGACAAGTTTTCTCATACTTCCTAGAATTGAGGAGAGGGTCATCATGATGCCTGCGGGGTCAGAGGAGGAGGTTCCTCAACTTCTGCTTGTATGAAAGGCTGAAATCAAACACTGCTATGCTGGTTGAGAAGTTGAGTGATATTCCAGACTGAGATGGAGGTTGGGGGTAAAAAAAGGGAGGCAGCAGGATGGGGAGCTGAAATGGATTAAGGAAAACACATGGTCTTCCGGAAAGGAAATGGAGTTATGAAAAGAGATGAAAAAAACAGTTCTTCCAGGATAATGCCTTTTGTTGGGTCCCAACGGGAAGCTCAGTTGAGACATGAGGAAGCTGGAAGAATACGATGGAAGCCCAGGTTACCTGACACGAGGAAAGAGGGTTGAAGGGAAAGGCGAACAGTAGGGGGCAGGGACCAGGGGTCACGTTTTTCTTGGCATTGAAATATTTTCAAACAAGTTATTTTTCAAAAGTTTCCAAGGAGGATCCTCTACCAGTTTCCAACCTCCATTTGGGATTTGAAACCTACAGGAAACAAAGACCCTTCCCATGACCTCTTTTCTTCCTCTGTAAATTAAATTTGGATGCAGAGAGCTGGTGGAGCAGAGGCTGGAGCCTTTTGCTGTGCCTGGAAGTGTGGCCTCTCCCTGAAACAGGCTTAGGGGCTGGTTCTGCTCCCAATTAACTGTTGTTTTGGCAAGTTTGGGGGCATTGTTTTGGATTTTGGCAAGTTGTTTAAAGATCAGGCTTTCAAGTTCTTTCATCTGTGAAATAAGGAGTTTCAACTAGAATCATTGGTTCTTAACTTTGTGAGGGGCCAGGAGGGGATGGTTAAAGACCTTTTTGGAATAGTCTGAAAGCTAAAGAACTGCTCTGCATAAACATGCACATATGTCTGCTCAAGTATAATTTTGCAAGCAATTTTAAGGGTTTATGGACCTCACTGTAATCAGCTTTCCAGGGTGGTTCTCCTCCTGGCAGAAGGATTATACTTTTCACCCCCCTGAACTCAGGCATTGGCCAATGGAATGTGAGCAGAAGCAGGACCCTTCTGGGTTGAAGAGTTAAGAGCAGTGCCCTCTTTTCTTTCTTCCTTGAGGTCAGCAGTGTTCTTGACAGCGGCTTTTCCATCAGCTCCAGGAGTGAGGATGATGATGATGCAGGAGCAAAGTCCCCAACCATCTTTGGATTTGCATGTGGCATGAGTAAGGAAAAAGCCTTTACTGCTTAAAGCCACTGAGATTCTGGGAGATGTTACCAGCATCTCCTACCTTACCCAGACTATTACAATCCCTGCACCCACGCATGGGCACTGGCGTTTTTTATGAGCCTCAGGCTATCAATCAAGAGCCTAACTTATTTCTAAACTCTCTATTTCTGAAAGTCTATGAGTCTGTGAGACAAAACTTTTTTCTTCTTTTTCTTTTCTTGCTCTGTCAGAATTAAGTTCATGTCTGTATCATTCAGCAATTGAACAATTAAATTCATCATCTGAAGATGCAAAACTTAAAAATGCAATTTCAGAGTCTTGAATTATCTGAATTCCTACCCTGGTTCATAGGGAATGTCCATTTGGTTGAATGGAATGTCTCATTTTGGAGTCCAGTTATCAAATCCACAGTTCAAATAAAAGGCTCACCAAGGCCCAGCCTCACAAAACAGTGAAATATCAAGGGGCTGACCAAGTTCTCCCAGGGGGTCTCCCAGGGACAGGTAAGTACGGAGGGATCACTGCAACCCTAGTTGTGCTGTGAGTCTCCCCAACTATACTCTCATGTGCAAGAGAAAGAAAGAGATAAATCAAGAAAACAAATAAAAGCATATTCTGAAGGCTTCAAATGACAAAAGAATTCAAGAAAGAAGCAGGATGTCTACACTTTGTTTCTATTTATGGAACACAAAGTTTAAACAGAGCTCTCCATTTAGAATCTGCCAGGCTATTAAAATTGCCTTCCAAGTTATTATCTGCAAGGAAACGGACAGCATTCAAATCTTTCCCTGTAGTGGGTTTGTATTTGGAGATGTTTCACATCTGTTTAATACACTGATCAATTTTACCTTGTCAAAACAGAGAATGGTCTGTCAAAAACAGGATGAAGCTCATTAGTGAGATGCAGGAGATAGTACAATAGAGGGAGAATAAACAGACTACCCAGAAATGAGGAAACAAGAGCCTATTCAGGAAGCAAGTGGGAATAGCAGAAAGTGATACAGTAGTCATGGCAGACCAAAAGCTAATGGACTGTACTGCTACTTAGTAAATGATACCGAATAGGGAAAAAAAATTTCAGTGCTTGCCATGTGGTAGTTCATGGTCTGGTCTGGGGCCTGATAGGTGAGTAGTCAGCAAAGCAGATTAACAGATTTTCTCCATTCTAGGTGGCACATGATTTTTCCAGTTAAACATTTCTGAAGTCAGGATGTGTCTTATCATAATTGACGTGCAGAGCTCATGTGGTAGAATTTTCCCTGCTTTTCACAGCAGTAATTGACTTGTTGGCGTAGTTTATGACAATGTGTATGAGAGAAAGAAAATATGAAAGTGGAGTTCAAGTAATAATTTAAAAGTCAATGTATTACATACAGCAGAAAATACAGAAAAATGTTGTTACTTATTGACTAGATTATATCTTCATATAATTTGAAATTCAAAAGTTAAAAAAGGCATATAAATCTCCCTCTTGATCTTGTTGCCTACCTGCCCAGTTCTCTCAGCTGAAAGCTCTGTTACCACTTCTTGTATATTTTTCCAGAGATAGTTTATTTATATGACAGCAAAGATATTTATAATTCTCCCCTTATTTATTCAAATGATAGAATACTACACACACTTTTCTATACTTTGCTTTACTTCCCATGCAATGATATACCTCGTAGATTATTATAGTACATTGTGAGTTTCCAATTTCTCTTTTATAGTTGTGTAAGATTCCATTTTATAGATGTACAATGATTTATTTCACCTGTCTTCTAAAATGCACATCTAGGTTGTTTCTAATCTTTTGCTATTGCAAGCAAACACTATGATAGAGAATGACATTGTATTCATATCATTTTGTGGAGGTGTGAGTAGAGTAAATTTTAGAAGTGGAATTGCTGTGCTAAAGGATGTGTGCACATGTATATTTGATATTTTCTACTTGCCTTCCATAGAAGCTATACCATTTATATTCCTGTTAATATACATGAGTGACTATTTCTCCACATTCTTTTTTGATATAGTGTTATCATTTTTATCTTTTCTACTTTATTAGGTAAAAAATTAAATCCCGATATTTTTTAAAAAGTTTTAATTGAAATATAATATATTCATAAAAGTACATTGATCCTAAGTGTGCAGCTCAATAAATCTTCCCAAATTAAATACACACTGTGACCCAGTTCAAGAAACATGACGAGACCTATAATGCAGTAGGCCCTTTATAGTCTCTTCCAGTTCATCATGTAGTTTTTACTTTTCTCTTATTATGAGTGAAAGTAACTACCTCTTTAAAACCATCTCTTTATTTTGAAATAATTTTGGGGGGGGATTTAGGGAGATGAAGTCTCGCTCTGTTGCCCAGGCTAGAGTACAGTGGTCAGATCATAGCTCACTGTAACCTCACACTCCTGGGCTCAAGTGATCTTTCATCAGCCTCCTGGTTAGCTGGGACCACAGATGTGTGCCATCACACCAGGCTAACTTTTTTTTTAATTTTTTTGTAGAGATGGGGTCTCTTTGTGTTGCCAACCTTGGTCTCCCACCTCCTGGGCTCATGTGATCCCCCCTGCTCAGCCTCCCAGGTAGCTGGGACTACCACCATATACCACCTCACCTGGCTATTTTTAAATAGTTTTAAGTTGCCTTAATAGAAGTTAAGCATCTTTTCATGTGTTTAGAAGCCATTTACTTTTCTTTTTCTATGAACTGCATGTTCATATCTTTTGCCCATTCTTAGACTTTTTAGCTTGATTTGTAAAAGTTATTTTAGTGATAAGAACATTTCAGTCTTCAATAGGAAAGATATAAATATTATGCTGGAATTTATCAACCATGGTTGATCCCTGAGAGTTGATATTCAGCATCTGAAATTCTAGAAAACCAGCAATGTGTAAAGCAGCACCACAGTGGGTATAATCAACCCAGAGAATCTTCTTCTGCTACAGACCAAAGTCTGACTAGTCCCTGGCTTTCCTGTCTCTTGTTTAACTTGCAAGCTTCACCCTCGTCTCCCCCAGGTCGCCAGTAGAAAACCCAGCCTGGTCAAGGGAAAGACCCTGACAAACAGGAATATCCAGGAAGACTCTGGAGAAGCATTAGGGGAGAACTGCCTGCTCCGGATCACCAGCGCCTTCCCAGACTGCCTCCTCCAGCTCAGCCGGCCACAAAAAACCACAGTCTTCCTCTTTGCCTGCAGCCGCTGGTTCAGAAAGAGCCTCCTGGGGAGTATACACACAGGAGGGGATTTTCCCTTAAAAACAAAAGCAAGTAGGAGTTTTTTGTTGTGTGTGTTTTTTCTCTCTCTCCCTCTGACTGGACAGTAACCTCACGCCACATGCCTTCCAGCAAACACTCAGCACCCGATAAATCATGTGACCCCTTCTGTTTACTTAGAGGTGCTGGCTGGCTGGAGCCTCTAATCCAGCCCCTGGTCTGTAACCAATTTCAGAGCTGGTTTTCTCTGGGAAGGGGAACTCCTGAGGACCTGATAGGGACACCTATTCAATTTGCATGGAGGCGCTCCCCTGGGCCATTCCCTGGGATGCTGAGTGAAGCAGTGAAACCTAAGACAGTTTATGAAGCCACCAAAAAGTGTGTTCAAGACAACACCAGCTCTGACTAGTTCCAACACAATATGGAGTAACTATAGAAGTCTCCTCTCAAATGTAATGTTAGGTTCATGTTTCCAATCCTTATCTAGTGTTTCAGAGTCTAGAATCAACAATCATTTTTTCTGAGTGCTTTGGCAAAACCCCTGACTGAACTATTTTAAGTCTGATTTTTTTTTCTTTTTTTAAAAAAAGGCTACTGATAATGAGAAGTTGGAGGCTGCTTTCGATGAGATGAAATGCCCAGCTCCAAGTCCAGAGCAGTGTATCTGAGAGTGGACTGGTAAACTACGCAGTCACCATCACCAGAGCTGGCTGAATGCAAGGCCATTTCTCCAGGCCCCATTCCAGGCCTGAGGATTAGAACAGCAAGAAGTTATGCTTCCGAAATAGGCTTTTAAAAAAATAAATAAATAAAATCTCTTTAGGTAAATGTTATGCTTATGGGCATGTGACCCCTCTGTTTCTAAAAACACCATTTTGATGAACCAGAAATGGCTTTATTGGGCCATGGACCACCAACTATAACATGACAAACTTCTGGTCTGGATAGGACAGAATCTTTCACCTTTGATCCACCTTTCTAGGTCTCTTGGTTTCCCTTTAATCCACTTGATGGCTAGTTTTTCAAGATAAATAGGTACCTTATTTCAGGTTTTTTTTTCCCCCCTGGCCTCCAGGAGAGTACTTGGGAGTAGGTGTCTTGTGATAGAAGAAGCAGGCACTGAAAGCATAACAGATTTGTGGCTGTGCAGATCCTGCATGGAGCAGGATGGGTGGGAGAAGTGGAAAGGGAGAACCAAGTGTTTTTCTAGGCAATTATTCAAACAAACCATTACTTCAAATTTCCAGACATCATTTTTTTTTATTTCAGCATATTATGGGGGTACAGATTTTAAGGTTTCAATAAATGCCCATTTCCCCCCTCCCCCCCACAAGTCTGAGTCTCCAGCATGACCATCCCCCAGATGGTGCACATCTCACTCATTATGTATGTATATACTTGCCCCCCTCCCCCCTCCCCCCTGCCCAATACCCTATTACTGTAGTACCTATGTGACCACTTAGGTGCTGTTCAGTTAATACCAATTTGCTGGTGAGTATATGTGGTGCTTGTTATTCCATTCTCGGGAAACTTCACTTAATAGTATGGGTTCCAGCTCTAACCAGGAAAATATAAGATGTGCTATGTCACCATTGTTTCTTAGAGCTGAATAGTACTCCATGGTATACATATACCACATTTTATTAATCCATTCTTGGATTGATGGACACTTGGGCTGTTTCCACAGCCTTGCAATTATGAACTGTGCTGCTATAAACATTCGAGTGCAGGTGTCTTTTTTGTAGAGTGTCCAGACATCATTTTAAAGCCTGGCCCAACCATTGCCTCAGGACCCAGTTTCTTACCCCCTGGGTAGATGAATTGGGAATGGAGAATCCAGTCGCAAATCAAGCATCTAAATGTGCTTCACCAGAGCTGGTCTTGGAGGCAAGGTCACTGCAGCAGTACTGCTACTCAGGAGCTTTCATGTGGGCTCCTACAGGCAGCCCAGGATGGTGACCAGGCAGTGGCTATGCGGTACCCCAGGGACACTGAACACTAGGCTTTGGGGAGGCAGTCTTCAGCAGAGGTCCCCCACCTTGTCCACTCTTGGCACCAAAACAGTGAAGCCCTTTTACATAAGAGATGATGAAGGGTCAGACACTATCAGTGGTGACCGACCAGCGTGGATAGAACATCAGAGGGTTGTCCCTAGTGTTTGGGACCTCAAGGACTGTATAATGTAGGCTGCATTCAGCCAGTGAGTAATAGAATACCCAAGTAAAACTGTCTGGAACACCAGGGGCTCATTATCATACATGTCAAGAGGTTTCAGAGTTAGGTAGCCTCAGTGACTCAGTGCTGTCAGGGGGCACAGTGGCTTCACAGTGATGCCCTTGCTTCTTCCTCGTGGGAGCAAGATGGCTGCTGTAGATCCAAGCATCATGCCTCACACAAACATGTTCAAAGACAGGAAAGAATGGAGTTTTGCCTCACATGCCTTTGTCTTAATTAAGGAGGAAACTGCTAGATCCTAGAAATCCACGGTCACATGCCCATACCCACATAGGTAAGAGGAAGGTAGGTTTGCTGCCTGGTTACTTAGATTAACCATGTTCTATCTGTCCAAGCTTGGGGAAAGGTCCACCTTCCCTGAGTGTATTCCTGCCCCACACTTGGGCATCAAGATTTGAGCAGCAAAAAAGAAAAGTGTGATGGCTTCTGAACAGGCCATCGAGGGTGGACAAGATCCCTGGCAAGGGGATCTTGTGCTATCTTTGGTAGGGAATTCCTTCCTAATGGCCAAGAATAAATTAGGAGAAATGGAGAGGCAGAGTTAGATTTAATTTGATTTTAGAAAATAAAAAAAGTGACATTTCTCACCTGAGTGTTTTGTTTGGTTTGCTTTTCTGGGAGTGAAATTCATGCCTTCCTGTCCTAAAGGTAGAAGTTTGGTTTATATCTCAGAACCTGGGATGTCTGAGTAAACTCCAGATTTGCCAAGAGGTCCTTCCTCTCACTTCCCCCAGGCCCCACTGCTGGGGTTCTCCATCAAACCCTTCACTGCAGGAAGTGAGGGTGTGGCTCAGGCACTGGCACATGCATTGGCATTTTCCACTGAGGGGTTTCTAGTAACTTCTAAGTGAGTTTTTGAAACCTCCAAGCTGGGACTCTTTTTCTTTCTTTCTTTTTCTTTTTCTGAAGCTAATAAAGCCTGAGTAGTTGAGTGAGGCATCTTTAAAGAGTCGCGTGTACTCAGCAACTTTGGTGTGTTAGTTTGTCTTCCAATCTGTCTCACCCAGGGTGCTTATCTCTCAGAAAGGGAGATTATTACCACAGAGACTGGGCTGGAAACCGCTTCGCTGACAGTTTTAAGAGTCTTAGCAAAACAAACAACAGAAAAGGCAAAACTGTGTGCAAAATGGCAGGCTACACTCTCCCTACGTGGTTCCGCTGGGTAGACAGAGAGCCAGAATCAAAACAGAGAACCTCTCAACAATCTCATAGAGGTTGAGCTTCATGGGGGAGGGCTGTGAGGTGGGGGCGAGGGTTGGCATTTCCTTTTGAGCAACTAGTTCTCTCCTTTTATAGAGACAACTGCTAAACTGACAAGCCCATCACCATACCTGTTGATCTGGTTTATGATTCATGCCTTAAAAGAAGCCCAGAGTTGTGGCGGTTCCTCTTCCTGTTTTTCATACACAGAAAGCTGTATAGACAATAAAATCATGCTATTGAGTTTCTCTTGATGTTGCTTTTTGGGCCCAGTGGAAGAGTCTTTTCCTTGGGTTTGGCAAAATCTGAAGTAGGACCAGTACAGTATGTGCAAATTTGCAAGCAACTTGAGAACAGGAGGGTGCCATTTCTTTTTCTCTCTTCCTGGCACCTCCTCACATAGTACTGGGAAAATACTAGATGCTCCATAAATATTAATTATATGATTGGATTAATGGATGGATAAATCTGCTGTCTCATTGTAACAGTATTCTGAAGTATTGGGAGGTAAAGGTGCTTCCATATATAAATTTATTCTTCATGTTTTTAATACTGGTAGTAGTATGTCCCCATAACTGGAACATAAGAGCAAATTAGCACATTTCGTACTGCTCACAAGTTTTCTCGTGTTTCGCGCACCATCTGTTATGGACCTTAGATGTCAACACAGTCTTGTCCATTAGGGAGAGTAGAAGTTTACTGCCAAATTTGCAAATGAAAACCTCAAGAATGAAGAAAGGTGACATAATATTTTTCCAGAAAAGGTGATTTCTTCTCCTAGCATGGAAAGACAAGTGGGTTGTCTGAATGATATCAACGATCCATGACACTTCTGTCTCGACAACAGGAAAAAAAAAATACAAAAATGGGAGAGAATATTGTAAAACCTGCCTGCATCAAGGAATACAATGCCCACATGAAAGGCGTTGACTGTGCGGATCAATAACTTTCATGTTGTTCCAGTCTAAGGAAAACTATGAAATGGACAAAAAAAGTAGTGCTGTACCTTATAAACTGTGGACTTTTCAATTCATTTAGAGTGTACAATGTCCTCAATCCACAAGCAAAAATGAAGTATAAACAGTTTCTGCTATCGGTGGCAAGAGACTGGATAATGGATGACAATAACGAAGGCTCTCTGGAACCAGAGACAAATCTGTGCAGCCCTTCCCCTGGGGGTGCAAGGAGAGCACCTCGTAAAGATCCACCCAAAAGGTTGTCAGGGGATATGAAGCAGCATGAACCTATGTGTATTCCAGCGAGTGGAAAGAAAAAATTTCCTACAAGAGCCTGCAGAGTTTGTGCCGCCCAGGGAAAAAGGAGTGAATCTAGATACTTATGTAAATTTTGTTTGGTCCCTCTTCATAGAGGAAAATGTTTTACGCAGTACCATACGTTAAAAAAGTACTAGGAACTTTAATTGTTTAATTGTTTTTGTAAATAAAAATGTTATAATTATTGAAAAACAATACCTAAAGTGCATTATGATCTGTAGTTATGATGATTTAAATAACGTGCAGTTTGCCCCAAAACGTGTGGTCCCTGACGTATGTCTTAGAGATTTCTATGCGGTACGCAATGTGTTAGAATGCTTAACACTTACCCCAGGGTCCATTAAGAAGAAGAGGACCTATTTAGGTGGGATTTTGTCATTCAAAGAGCATTCAGTTACGACCAAAACAGTTGTTGGTAATCAATGGTTCCATTCTTCCACTCCCAAAAGCATTTGGGAAATGCAGGTAGAACTTGTCATCTACACCACAGTTTAAGAATTCAGGGTAGAATTCCAGTGACTTTTGGAGTTGAGGGAATAGATGACTCCATCTCCTTTTGGGAGAATGAGAGTCTGGGTGGTCCCTTTTGACCTAGGTGAGAGAGACCCCTCTCCTACCCAGCCTCTAGCTCATGGGGCCCTGTAGTGGTCAGGTCTTTCCAAAAGAGCACAGAGGCATTTAACCAATCATTAAGAGATTAGGATAGGAGTCAGGCAAGAATTTGAACCCTGACTCCCTGTCTCACTATGTGACCTTGAACTAGGGACTTTATTTCTCTAAATCTTAAATTGGTCATCTGTAAAAGAGCTGTAAAAGACAGTTGTGAGGATTAAATGGGATGATACATTTAAAGCATGTAGCACAGTGCCTGGCACTCCATAAGCTCTGGCAAATGGAAGCCATTTGTCATTTTTATATTGCCACCACTATCATCAGCACCAGCTCCCTGAACTAGAACACTGTACAATAAAAGTTTGAACCAAGGTCATTTTGAACCTCTTTTATGAAGCCATGAAAATGTATTTCCTTGGTCATCAACCTCAATCTGCTTAGTTACTGCAGATGTGGGCTGTGGTTAGGTCAGTCGAGGATAAACTCCCAAGAAAGTGATGTGCAGCCCAGCACCGGCACCGTTTGGTCTCAGCAGCTCTGCTAAATGACAATGTTTCTCTTCCTTAACTTTGTTTTCAAAGGGGCAAATTAGGGAACATTTTATTATAGTCATACTATTTACTTTTTAACTACCCATCACCACCAAAAAATAAAATAAAATGAAAAATAATAAAAGACATGTTTAAAGATGGCTTTTGCTCAAAACCACCAACCCAGCGTAAGAGAAGCAGCTGAGCTGGTGGAGAGACCCTGTAGCCTGATTGACACAGATGTTCAACGACACCAGCTCAGTGACCTTCTGGTTGTGTGACCTGGTGCAAGTCACTTGACCTTTCAGAGCCTCAGTTTCCTCATTTGTAAAATGGAGATAATGATGCTTTTCTAACAAGTTCTCTGTAAGGGTTAGAAATAGTATATCTAAAACACTCCTAGTAAAGAGATTAAGTGCTCAGCAAAAGTGGTAGCTATTAATAGTTTCAGGCTTCTGGTTGTTATTCATGAGGTCAGAGGAAGAACCACACTCTCCCATAGGAGTTTCCCAACTTCCCTCTGGTTCTATTGGGACTAAGTCTAAGAAAAATAGATAACACATCAATAACAATTTAAAAACTTCTTTGGGAAGGAAAAGTCCCCTGAAGACATCCAGAGTTCGGAGATAAGAGCCCCCAATCTCATTTTGCCCCATGTGGCTTAATGGAAAATTTCCTAACTTTAGAGTTAAACTTATAATGATATGTTAGTTCTGATATTATTTTTTGGCGATGTGACCTTTCTGAACCTGTTTCCTCATCTGTGAAAGGAAATTAATAAAACTTACATTATGGAGTTGTTCTGGGAATTAATGAGATAGTGCACTGAACCTCCCTGTATAGTACCAGAAATATCATTGGTTTTCGAGAAGGAGTATCACACTATGCATCTTCAGCCACTGTGTGTGACAATGTCCAGAGCAATTCTTCTCTTAAGAAACAATCGGGAATTTGGGAACACTTGTCTCTGAAATTGATAACCCATTGGTTCAGAAACCAGATACTTTACTCTCTGACCTCTGCCTTCAAATATGCCCCTGGCCCTTCCTTCTGGCTCCTCCTTGGATACCTGCTGTTGGCCCCATATCTGCCAGCCCTGGAGTCCACTGACTCCTCTAGCAGTGCTCTCCTGCCTTCGGTGGCAGCATGGAGAGGAAGGTGGCATGCTGGAGAACTCTGGATGTAGAACTAAAGGACTAGCCAGGGTGTAAGTTCTGCATCTATCACAAGCTAGGAAGGTGGATGTCTCTTTGCCATTCAGGACTTAATTCCCTCATTTGCAAAATGGAGAGGGAAAAGTATTAGAGTAGATATCACTGAAGCCACATCCAGGCACCACTCAGACTAGTAGCCTGTTCCCCATCTAGGTCTGCAGCACCCCAAATTCACTGGTTGGGGAGCTTCATGACTTTATGGCACAGCATTAGTGGGTTTTCTGGGAAGAGAAAAGCAAAGCAGCACTCCAAGATGATTCTCCCAGGCCTCTGTGAACTTGCTAATAAAATAAAATCATGAATCAGCCTCGCTTATGCACTCCTCAAGAAAAAGAACAAATCTCTTTTGAACTTCCTGCAGCAGCAAAGTCAAAGCCTTTAATTTCAGAGCCAAAGCTATTTGTGTACAGTCCCAGGATCCTCTAACCCAGAGCTCATCGCACAAACAATAGCAAAGGCAAACGAAAGACAAGCTATTGTTTTGTTGTATTTATATCTTGATGTAGGAAACAGCATGAAAATATTGTTAAGGAAACTCAGTAAGTCTCTGCTCTGGGGTGTGTATACAGTTTTAGTGCCAAAGGCAGCAGGGCCAGATGTTGGAGCACATGATCCTCCTGAAAGAACAAAAGAGAAACATGTTGGGATTCCACAAGGGACGGGAAGAGCCAGGGGTAATAACTCAGAGAGCAGCCTTCACTCTGAGTGTCAATCCAGACATGACTGCCTGAGAGCTGTGGGGTCTTAGACACAATTCTAATCTCTCTGTTCCTCAGTTTCTTCATCTATGAAATGGGACTAATAATAATGCCTAGCTCAAGGGCTGCAGTAGGAATTGACAACTTAATATATGTAAATCACATAGAACAGTGCCTGGTGTGTGCTAAGTCCTTACTGTAAACTAATATTCCCATTATATATAGGTCTAGGGAGAAGGTCTGTGATCCCAGAGGTGTAATTATAAATCTTCACTGCCATTTTAGGGAGACTTTGTAGTACATTTGAATTACTGTTGGCTCTGATATTGGACAACCTTTAGTGTGGATCCTGGTTCCATCACTCGGCAGCCCTGACCCTGAGAAAGGCTGCATAAACAATGGGCTCATAGTGGCTCAAGGTTTAGGATTGCTCAGGAATATGTCTTATTCTAGCTAATCTGGGATGCTGTATTGTCCTGACTTTAAACCTCTTTCCTCCATCGTCATAGCCATCTTCATCATCGTAAGTTATCATTATCATCATCATCAACATTATCATTGTGATCAACTAGTTAGCTTCTTTCACTTAGCATAACATTTTGGAAGTTCATTCATGTTATGGAGTGTATCAAGACTTCATTCCTCTTTATGGCTTAATAATATTCCATTGCATGTATATACCACATTTTGTTTATCCTTTCATTTCATTGATGGACATTTGGGCTGTTTCCATCTTTTGACTATTGTGAATAGATCTGTTATGGACACTGATTACTAGTTTTTGTTTGAATACCTGTTTTCACTTCTTTTGAGTATATACCTAGGAGTGGGATTGCAGGGTCACATGGTAATTCTATGTTTAGCATCTTGAGGAACTGCCAAACTGTTTCCAGAGTGGCTGTACCATTTTACATTCAGTAGGACTTTGATGCTAAAAAAATAGTCCTGATGGTTGGACTTTTCTTCTTCCTGATCCAGACTGACCAGTGGGATGGAGGAACTGCCCAGTGGGTAGAAGGGACAGCAGGTTGGGGCCTACTGTAGTTGTAGAAAGGCATGAACTAAGCCCTTTGCAAAACACATTCTACTAAACCAGTGGGCAAGCGGGAGGAGTAAAGGGGCTAAGGTACATAGAAGACTCTGAACATGACCAAGTCTAAACAAGAGATCATTTTGTATAGATGGTTTTGAATCCTAATGGTGTTCTTAAAAGAGAACCATGGCATTCTTGTGTATTCATTCACAGTGGCAATTGCCCACAATCGTGAGGTCTCTCAGGTCTTTGTTGTCTGATGTACTATAAGCAACTTGAAGGACACCTATGTTAGAAATCCTTGTCACAGGGCAGGGGCAGATTGGACCTTGCAGGAGCACCTGCTGTAGAGGCCAATAGGTGGGGTATGGAAGTTACTGGAGAAGCTGGAAGAGTAGGATGTTAAGGGAGAGACAAAGGTTCAGGGTCAGGGAGGTTCGACATCTGCCATTAGACGGGTGGATGGGAGTGTAAGCAGGAGCCAGAGGAGCCAGAGCCAGGTCTGCAATCCTTTAAGGCAGAGACAATGGGTTCTGCATGAGGCATTGACCATGGACAGAGTTAGGATGCCCAGAACTAATTATTCTTAGGGATTGTCCCATTGGGTGTGGAAGACAGAGTCTGGGCTGGTAAGGAACAGATATTCTCAACAGGTTCCTGTAACAGCATATTAAATGGGTGTACAGGAAATGATTTAATTTTATCCAGATGTCTTTGAAAAGATATTGATTATCAAGAATATATTATAAAGCCTTCAACCTGGCAAATGCAAAGTCTCCTTCCTTTGAAAATAATCCCCACAGTCCATGTTCTTTTCTATGTTGTCCAGAACTATAAGAAAAATAACCAGGTCTCAGACAGGGTACTCAACCTATTCCTAAGGAACTGCTTCTCATTTTCCTGAAACACTGTAGCAAAGAGGGAGGATACCCTAATACCTCATAGTGGGTAGATGGATATAAAAACTCCAAGATGTTCATTCAGGCCAAAGGTGAGTATTGCTGGCTGCTCTCACCTCTCTGCTGGGAACGCTACCAATTCCCCAAGATGTGGAAGATCTGGGGGTTTGGAAGAATCTCAGCATTAGGCTGAAGGATCATCAAGGCTGGCTGGAGGGCAGTTTCTGACAGATCATGAAGTTTTACTCAGTAGGGCTAATGACATGTCTCCCAACTGCCACAGAGCAACTGCCCCAAATTTTTTTGTTCCTCTGGGTCAAGACATAACTGTCCCTTGAAATAAAGCACCGTTTATAGAAGAATCAACTCAGAGACCTTGTGCCCTTAGGCGTGGAATGTCTCATCCTGCTCACAAAGCACTACCCTACAGGCGCTAAATTAGACAAAATTCCTTTTGGAGCTCACTATAGAAGCTGACTGTGTTGTTCATCTATACCCAGTAACAGAAGCTTGGGACATGGGAATACTGGGTCCATGATTCTGCCTGGAGGGAAAAGATTTGGTCTTAACTTTGAGTCTCCCTACAGAGGGGTCAGTAGACTGATGAGAGTGCCTCCTGGCACTGAGCCTACAAGCTGAAGATCTGTCCAGACCCCCACGCCCCTTTTTTCCCTCATGGGAGTTATGTACAATTTGGAAAGCAGATCAAGGACATCCTGCTCCCAGCTGGCCAGCTCCACCTGCGCCTGGGGACTCCCACCCTCCCGCACTGCCGAGCCCGAGTTCACAGAGCTGCCTCCCCTTCTCCCGGCGTGGCTGCTCTCCTGTGGCCTGGCTTTTCCAGACCTTTCCCTCCACAGGCAGGCCTCTCCAAGGCTCTCTCAAGACTCCAAGTTGTTTTGGGAGTGAAAAAGCGAAAGCGCACATCCTGTCACTGAATCAGCAGGGACCAGCTGCTGGGTCAACTCTTCTGAAAACAGCTTCCTGGGGAGCACCCAGCATCTCCAATCCAGGGTCTGACCTCCTGCCAATTCTTCTAATTGTTCTTTAATAAATGATAACACGAAAATAAGATGCTTTCGTTTGAAAGAAAGGCAGAGGGAGGAGAGGAGGAGAGAGAGGAGGAGAGAGAGAGACAGAGATAGACGGATGAACTCTTAAGGTCCTCTATCGCTAGAGAAGCGAAGGAAGGTGGGGGTAAGTTTAGGGACTCCCTCTCTCATGCTTTTTACCCGACCACCCTGCCAAGGGAGGTTGCGACATCTTTGTGTCTGAAACGCTAGTCAAAGCTCTGTGCGCTTAATAGGGCGACACAAATGTGTTTCTTTTTGCTTTTGACCAAAGTTACAGGGAGGGGCCTCCTCAGGGGGCAGTCGGAGCGCTGTGCCAATCTGTTCCCTTCCCCCGACGACCGAGCTCCCAGCCCGAGTCCAGGGCAGCCCTGGCCGGAAGGGCTGGCAAGCGGGGTCTGGGGGCGCAGGGGGGCCGTCCCCCACCCTGCTGGCAGACAGACAGGGCCGAGCCGGCGGGGGCTCTGGCGCACCGCGTGTGGGACGCTGTCGCCAAAGGAAACTGGGCGCGGTGGGGGCGGTCTGCGATCCCCGCTCCTCCCCGCCCCCGCGCCCGTCTCTCCCCAGCCCCACTCATGCCCTCCCCCTGCGGGGACGCGCCGGCCGGGTCAGCTGGCCGCCTTTGAGGCCGCTTCCCAGGAAGGAGGAAGCGTGGTCTGCAGATCGGTTTATCAGCTGGCTTTCCTGTGCCGGAGCGCCGCCGTCTTCCGGGGACGGCTGCCACCCCCGGGATTCCCAGCCCGGGCTGCCAGCCGTGCGTGAGAGCCGGATAAATAGGCCATTGTGGGGCCCTTCAGATCCAGGTTTCTTATCAAACTATCCGCCAGCGAGAGAGATTCCGCCCCTGCCGCCGGTCATCTCGGCTTCTCTTTTCTCTCCCGGCAGTTGCAGCCATCTCCATTTGTTGCTGTTGGGAGGGGAACATTCAGAAAGCCACTTATTTGTGCCGCTTACTGAGCGAGGCAGGGACTTCAGGGGGCGTGTCTGCCCATAGACAGTTTTCAGGGGGGTTTGGCTTGCAACCTCGGATTTAGCTTCACTAGCTGTGGCGTAGGATGTTTCTACTTGCCCACTCCCCAATGCAGGCCCATCATTAAACACCTGCTGCGAATCTCAGGAGCAGGTCTGTAGGTCTCAGATCTAGTGGTTTGGGGTTTTTGCCCTTTTATTTATTTATTTTTGGAAAGCCGTGGACTGTTTTATCAGACACCGAAAATGTGCAGGGCGTGGAAACTGGTCCTCTGATGGATGAGGAAGTGTGGTCATTTGGGGGCAGAGCTGATGTTGATGGTGTTGATAGTGTCTGTCTGTTTTTCTGCTGCAGCTGCTGCGTGATTCTGGAGGTGTCGGGGGTTTCCTGGTGCTTGACTTCTTAGATAGTCAGTAGTAAGCGGGGGAGGTTTTATAGGCCCATAACCTATACTCAGAGGGAGACCCAGGCTTGGCTTAATGCTAAACTGTCACCATTTTGACATGCTTAATAATTTTTTTAAAAAGACCCTGAATTTTCATTTTGAACTGGGCTGGGGAAAATGATGTGGACAGTGCTGTTAGTAGGAGCTCAATTTCATTTGAATAAGCTTGAATAATGGTTTGAATAAATTCCCGTTTGAGATAACAGCCTGTGGCTAGTTGATAAGCTGCAAGGTGATTCTCTTAGTTTTCAGAATTTCTACTGTAGCTGTTCTGATGGATTAGAGAAGAAACTAAATGCCCCCCCCTCCCCCAGCATCGTGGGCACCTCCAGGGCACTGCACCGGCCCTCTGCCAGAATAGGAAAGTGTAGACAGGCAAGAATAGCTTTACTCTGCCTGCTCACAGTTCATCCTTTAGAAAGCTTAGCATGTGTGTTCCTCAAAGACCTAGTAATTTCCTTAACAAGATGCTCATTTGTGCAGTTGTTGCTTCTCTTTCCTTTTCCACTCTGAAATGCCTAGCTTGAAGGGTTGAAAGTGGACTCATCCTATCAAAAATGGTTTTGGGGACTATGTTGTTTAACACTTCCAGCACCTGCGATGGATTGAGTGTTTGTATCCCTCCAAAATTCATATATTGAAGTCCTCCAATGTGATGGTACTTGAAGGAGGGCCTTTGGGAAGTAATTAGGCTTAGATGAGTTCATGAGGGTAGGGCCCTGTGTTGGGATTAGTGTCCTTATAAGAAGAGGATGAGAAACCAGAGGCTTCTCTCTCTCCACCATGTGAGAATCAGCAAGAAGGATGTCATCTGCAATCCAGGAAGAGGGTCCTCACAAGTAACCTAATCTGCTGGCACCTTGATCTTGGACTTCCCAGCCTTCAGAATAGTGAGAAATAAACGTTTGTTGGTTAAGCCACCCAGTCTGTGGTATTTTGTCATAGCAGTCTGAGCTGACTAAAAGAGCCCCTAACCAACTCTTGGGAAATTACTCTGAATCTGGGACTTTGCATTCTTCAGAGACAGGGGAGGGAAATTAGGGACAATTCATAATAAATCAGCAAAATTGTATTTTTCTAGAAATAATTTGTATAAGAAACAACAGTTTCGACTTAATGCAAAAAATATTCCCTTCAAGAGAGTGTTTACTTGCTTACTCCTTCACTCATTAATTTAGGAACTTTTCATTTACTCAGCAAAGATTATATAGGACAAGTAATAGAGGAGACAATAAAAGAGATAATTTCCTGCCCTAGAGAGGGTTCAGAATAGTGGGGATATAAACAAGGAAACAGAGTACAATGAAATGTTACAGGTGCTAAAATAGATGTATCTATCAGGGGATTTTAGGGCCACAAAGGGGTTAATAGAATCAATTGCATTTGCTCATCATTCATGAATTCCCTAGGCTATTTTTCTTTGTGAGCCTTAATGTTATTATTATTATCAATAGATAACATTCATAAAGTAATTGACATGTTTGGATACTGTGCTAAGCAGTGTACATACATTTTCTCAGTTGAGACTCATTACATGATGAATTAGGTCCATCTAGAAACCCCATTGTATGCAAGAAACTTGAGACTGGGATACTAAGTAAATTGTTCAAGACCACAAAGTACCTAGAGTAGAGTCAGGATTTTATCTAGCTAGTCTCCCCCACAGTTTGCCCTCTCAAGGCTACACTACTTCCAACAACACAGCTGCAGCACCATGTGCAATCAAGGTTTATACAAAGTATCAGAAAAATGCCATCCACTATTTCACAGGATCCTTTCCCCTTTCACAAAGTAAGTTGGGACTAGCACCTCCCACAGAGAGAGGTTTGTTCCCCCCTCACTAGAAGTATCATGCTTATTTGCTTCAAATAAGTTTGTGGTTCCTAGAGGATGAGAGTAAATTTCCAGAACATGGGGTGCATAGTAGGCCAGTTTCTATGGCTCCCATAAGAGGAGATTTTGTGGGCACTAACCCACAGGTTAGTGTAACCAGTGAATTCTGATTTTTCTGGAAAATCAGGTAACCAGTGAATTCTGCCCCCGTGGAAGAGTCTGTATCCCCACGTTCGCACCTTACTAGGCAGATTTAGTCTTCTCACGTCACAGTGCAGGAAGCCAGCTTTTTGAGGCTCAGTCCCTGGAGCCTCTTAAGGCTGGTTGGTACTAGTGGCTCCAAGTAATAAAGATCACGTGGGTTTGAACTGTTGGAGAATCTCCCTGAGTCTAACACATCACATGGCAGTAAGAAGAAGACAGTAGAGGGTGGAGTTTAGAATAGGGTGGGGATGGGGGCAGGACAAAGCTGAAGAAGTGGCCCCAGCGATAAGGTCACAGAGCATTAGAGTGAGTGCTAGAAATAGAATTCAGGTCTTCCGATGTGATCTTTAGCAGCACTTTCCCTTTTGCAGGGAGCAGCTCCTTTGGAACCTGAAACAAGATTGGCTTGGGACAAAAACAAAACAAAATTGGCATTTTCTTAAGGGAGGTTTTTTTTTTTTTCCTTTTTTCTGTTCTGGAATCTAAAGACAGATAGATTCCTTGGCTGGGTGCCAAATGTTTTCACTGGGGAGAGGCCCTGTGTTGCCAAATTCAGGTCCTCCCACCCTGAGATGGTTCCTTGCTCTGACCTTGACCTGAATGTTTAGAAGAAGCTTGGAAATACAAGGCAAGACTAGAAAAAAACCAAGTAAAGAAAGAATAAAAAGAAAAGACTCATTCAGGGTGACATTGTGGGGCCATAGGTGTCTGATTACCAGGTTTCCTTTGCTGCTTGGGCCGCACTCTACAGAGGAGCAACCTTGGTTGACCTTCTAAAAAGTAATCTTAATTATTTGAGTAGAAAACAAAACAATCATACTGATGGAATTGGTAAGGTTTTTCATCCTATAGGGCTGATGAATATTAATCTCTAGTTGTAGGTGGAAGATGTCAGATTTGGAGAGATCAGAAACACAGTAAATCATCTAAATAAAACCCTTACTTGTATAACTTTTTGGAAACAACGTGGCAGCTTTCTACTACCTGTCCTGGAATCACTAGGTCACCAAGGAAATTGTGTAGGTGGGTGCCTTTGTCCCTTTCTTCATTCATTGTCAGTTAATGAAGAGCTGTCATACTTACTCTGTGCTGTGGACAAATGAGACACAAGTTCATCTGTCTTCAGGCAGCTTACAATGTCTAGGGAAGATCAAAATGAAAAACTACATGGTGAACTTGAGACTCAGAGTTGGCGAGGGCTGTCTGCAGGACTGACTGGGCTGGGTCCCTAGGTAGCTCTCTGCCTGAGTTGCTTTGCTTTGGGGGAAAAGAGCCAGTAAGGGTGAGGTTTATGCTCAGCACTGGTGTGGAGCTCAGGGTAAGGGAGGGACAGAGAAGTCAAGCTGGTGAAGGCTGGTGGAATATGCCACCCCAAAATATGCCACTTTGACATAAGGATTACATTGAAAAGCAGCAGAGGCAAGAAGGGCATTCTAATCCTTCCCTTTTCTTCCTGAAAACAGGGGGTAAAAACTCCCATGTAAAAGATTCCCTCCCTACATCAGGAGAAAAGAAACATTCTTTGCAGGGGAGACATAGCCAAGACATAGCCTATTTGTACAAATAGGCCTTGTTAAAATAATTCATATCTTCCGTTAGCTTCCTTACACACTTTAGTTACTTTTCCAAGATTGCCTCTCTTTGTTCAACCTACTACAAAAACAGGTAGGTTTTGCCATTTCTTAAGTGTCTTCATTTCCTTTTGAGGGCTCCCATGTCATGTAAAACTGATAGGAAATTTATATGCTTTTGTCCTGGTAATCTGTCTTATGTCAGTTTAATTCTCAGGCCCAGCCTGGACCCTAAGAGGGCAAAGGAAAAGCTTTGCCTCCCCTCCACAGCGACTGTCCTCAAGGCTCTCTCGCAGGTTGCGGGTGTGTCCTATGGAGAAAGGGCTCTCCAGCTTCCAGGAAATGCGGGTGAGAGCCCTGCTCTGCCTTTCTGCTCAGCGCACAGGAAGCTTTGCCTCCTTGACAAGAGAGTCACCTGTACCTCTAGGGTTCCCAATGATGAGACCCTCACATCCCTTCATTCCTTGGGTGATGGCCCTCATGGTGGGAGTGTCAGCATTGCTTGTGGGACCAGCTACCTGCATTTGAGGCAATGGTGAGAGGTTAAGGAAAAGCCCACCTGAAAAGGTCTAAAACAGTGAGCCCATGGGAAACATGGTCTACTATTGAGTCAGATTGAGAAAAAGACACCTAAATACGCTTCACTTAAAATTTCTTGACTATTTAATTATTAGAAATAGTGCAGTAATAATCTTTAAAAATGGCTGCCCTTATTCTTTTTTTCTTTTCTTCTTCTTCTTTTTTTGTTTTTTGTTTTTTTTTTCTTTGAGACTGGATCTTAACTCTGTTGTCCAGGCTGGACTGGAGTACAATGGCACCATCACAGCTCACTGCAACCTCAAATCCCTGGGCTCAAGCAATCCCCCTGCCTCAGCCTCCCAAGTATCTGGGACTACAGGTCCACACCACCATGTCTGGCTAATTTTTCTACTTTTTTTGTAGAAACAGGGTTTCCCTATATTGCTCAGGCTGGTCTCAAACTCCTGGCCTCAAGCAATGGTCCTGCCTCAGCCTCCCCAAAGTGTTGGGATTTACAGGTGTGAGCCACCATATCTGGCCTGCCCTTATTCTTACACATATTCTTTGAGTTTCTTCTAAGTTCTGGAGACAGAGAACTGCATTCCCTGCATTTTCCTGTATGCACTTTAGGAAGCCAAGCATACTCCTTTGACCCTGCCCTATATTACATGATAAAGCATATCTGCAGTTTCCATATTTTTCTTAGAACATCAGTAGTGTTATTTTCCTCTGCCACCGTGGTAGGGGCTGCTGGTGCTCACAAATCCCAGGTCCCCTGTTCATGAGTTCCCAACAAATGACACTGCTTAATCCCAATGCACCTGGGTGGGCCATGAATCTTAGTTCCCATCAGAGTGAATGTGCCATGCCTAAGAGCAGTGGTACCTTTTCCACATGCACTTTTTGTTCTGCTGCTGCCCAAATGGAGAGGATTCCAAAAATCTTAGAAGAGGATGGAGCCATAAGAAGGAACAGGCCTGGATCCCAAAATGATTGCATGGAATAGAGCTTTACTGTAGCCCTGTCTGGGAATGTGACAGGAATGAAAAATAAACTCTTCTTGTGTTAACCCACTGGAATTTGGACTTGTTAAGGAGTTAGCCTACTCTGACTAACACAACCATAAAAGGTACTACAGAGACAGGATGTATATTGATGTACCTGTAAGCTAAGGAAAGGTCAGGTAGGCAAGGGACATGGAAATTGCATGTTTAATGATTCCCAGGTGTAAGTGTTTTATGTTGCTCATTAATCATGTGGCAAAAATGTTTAAATAAACACAGACAGGCAATTCCTGTTCAACAAATATCTCAAGGTAAAGGGGTTTAGTTGGGGCTTGGAACAGAATGTTAATGCCTCCTTTGGGCCCGGCACAGCAGATGCAGCAAAAATCAAAGTGAAAGATTTCCCAGGGGAAGATAAAAATGAAACTCAAGAGGAGAAACTCAAGGAGCTTGCAGCACAAGAGTTCCTTTCAGAGTTATTCCCCCAAGTCTTAGAGATTTGAGACTTTTTTTTTAAGCAGTGATCAATGCTAACACCAGAGAAAGAAAATATAAGATACCTCGACTCTTAGGAGTTCCCCAAGCAGTATCCATCCAGTCCTACCCCTCGTCCCACGTCAGCCTTGCTTCTAAGTTGTTCTTACCAACATTATCTGGATTGGAGACTGGATTGCTGCCTGTTAACCCCAGCCTGAGCTCAGCAGTCCAGGACAAACTATCAGCCCTGCCCCAACTTGGAGGGAAGTCCTCACTCTTGGCCCCAATATGGACCTTTAGCCAATGATATATCAACCAGTTTATCCTTTTCTTTTTCTTTTTTTTTTTTTTGCTATTTGCTACACTGTGTACTTGGTCTCCGTTTATTAGTTTTTCCGCTAGTATCCATTTTCTGTTTGAGAATCTAGATCCCACATTACTTTTCGTTTTCTCTGGTCTGCGAAGCTTCTCTCCATCTTTCCTTGGTTCTAATGACCTTGGTGGCTGTGGGCAGTGCTAGTCACGGTTTTTTTTTTATATATATATATTTTTTATTTCGGCATATTATGGGGGTACAAATTTTAATGTTTCAATAAATGCCCTTTCCCCCCTCCCCCCACAAGTCTGAGTTTCCAGCATGACCATCCCCCAGATGGTGCACATCTCACTCATTATGTATATATATACCCGCCCCCCTCCCTCCTGCCCAATACCCTATTACTGTAGTACCTATGTGTCCACTTAGGTGCTACTCAGTTAATACCAGTTTGCTGGTGAGTATATGTGGTGCTTGTTTTTCCATTCTTGGGATACTTCACTTAGTAGTATGGGTTCCAGCTCTAACCAGGAAAATATAAGATGTGCTATATCACCGTTGTTTCTTAAAGCTGAATAGTACTCCATGGTATACATATACCACATTTTATTAATCCATTCTTGGATTGATGGGCACTTGGGCTGTTTCCACAGCCTTGCAATTATGAATTGTGCTGCTATAAACATTCGAGTGCAGGCAGTTTGTCCTTTTCTGAGAATGACCTCTCAGCTTCACACCTGTGGTTCTTCCAGCTCTGAAACTCTTTAGTAGAAACTCTTTAGTAGACTACATTTTTTCTTTACTTTTCTTTCTTTCTTTTTTTTAGAGATGGGGTCTTGCTCTGTCACTCAGGCTAGAGTGCAGTGGTACAGTCATAGCTCACTGCAGCCTCAAACTCTTGGGCTCAAGTGATCCTCCCACCTCAGCCTTCCAAGTCACTGGGATTACAGGCATGAGCCACCATGCCCAGCTTAGTAGAGAATAATTTTATGACCCTTCAATGAGTTCATATTGGCTTAAAATAAAATCTTTATCATGCCCTCCAAGTCTTGGCATAATCTGGCATTGCCTCTCTTACCCTAACATCTCAGGCTGCCTCATACCCTTACTTATCAAGGCTACCCTGGTGTGTGAGTTCCTACAAGATGCAAGCTCTTTCTCAGGGCCTTTCAGTGGGCTGGTTCCTGTGCCTGGAAATGCTCTTCTCTCAGCTCTTGCCCTGCTTAACTCTCTGTCCTCCTTAAATCCCAGCATGGAAGCCACCTCCACAGGAAAGCCTTCTCTGATACACATCCCCTAAAGCAGGTCTCTGTATTGGTCACCTCCGTGGCCCTCTAAGCCCACTTCTCACTCCAGCCATTGCAGCAATAAGCCTTTTCCAGATGTCACCTGACAGTACCTGGCCTTCACTGTACCTGGTTTCTTTCAGTTTCTGCTCTAGGGTTTCTCTGATGCTACAGTAGGAGCTTTGCATGGACAGCCTGGGAATGGAATAAAAGTAATGACTCATGACCAGTGGGAGCTGGTGGACCAGTATTTAGCTCTTCTATCCCTTGAGTGGACAGTTCTGGGGTGCATTCTATCTGGCTCGGTGGTGTCCCAGCAGACTCATCCCCAAGACCTACAGCAGTGACCAGCTTGAGACTGTACCCTAGTTTTGGCTTTTCCTGTTTCTTTGTTTTCCTTTCTCCAGTCCCCACTCCTCTTCCCATAACTTCCCAAAATAAACTACCTGCATGCAATCCCTTGCCAAGCTTTCCACAGAGAACTTAAGCTAAGGGAGTCTTTTTCCCTTGTTTAATGTCTCAGGGTCTTTATTTTTCTCATAGCACTTACTACAGTTACATTAATTTTATTTATTTCTATGGTTATATATATATTTTTATTCTGTCTATATTAGAATATAAATGCCAGAGGGCAGGAACTTAGTCAATTTTCAAATGATGCTGTTACTCCTGCCTCAGCTCCTCATGTGAAGTTCCTGGCAGATACATCATTACTGCAAATATATTACATGAATGAACAGATCTCAAAAACTATTGTATTTTATTTTAAAAAATTATACTTGTATTCTAGGCATCAAAAGGCAATATAACATATTGGTTAAGAGTCTACAATCTGGAGTCAGACTTTCTTGGATCAATTCCTGGCTCTGCCACTGTAGTAGCTCAGTAGACCTTAGCTAGTTACCAAACCATGCTGCACACCCATTTCCCCATCTGTACAGTGGGATTAATAATAGTACCTAGCACATATGTTTGTTAGGATGCTTAAATAAATTATATGTAAAACACTCAGGACAGTGTCTGGTACATAGTAACCACCCAATATACTTTACTTATTTCTTGAATCTTCATCTTTTTCTATTCATTTAACTGATATTCAGACTTGTACAGATGTAATATTCATTTTAGATCTTCCAAATTTGTTAGTCCTTTACCTACTTTTCCCAACTGTGCCTGGGTTGAATACTATCAGCCTAATGACCCATAGCTGAGAATCAGATGATTTAAACATTTCACATGTCTTTGGTTCTCCCAAAAAGTGCTTTGGGAACATATTTAGATTAATTAAAAATAGACAAAGACCAATGCTAATGTGCAACATGCTAATTTCCTCCATTTCTTATCTTTTGAGGGGTGTACTTCCATGTTATTACATTTTTAAGTTGCAAGCTTGAACTACCACCAAATAATAATTATGATCACATACTCCTAAGTGTTTTAGGAGGTGTGATAACCAAACAATGATCAAATGTTACATTAAGAAACATTGCGGGGGTGAGGATTAGGAATGGATGCTGTTACTCCTGCCTTATCCCTTCCCTGCCCAATCAGAAAGAAGGTCTTTCTTTTCCAGGTAGAAGGAACTCATGCCTCACAAATATTTGCTTTCTGTAGGTCACTGTTATAAGAGAATTAGTGCCTACTTAGAGGCTGAAGAACGTTAGTACCTCAGTTTCAGCAAGCTCCTCTTCTATTGAGTCACTCCAAAAAGAAAGAGCAAATCCCAGAGAATACACTTCTGCCTTGGTTCACAAGCCTACTTTCAGGTGACTTTTAGAAACACTTACTAAATCCCTTCAACTCTTGGGAGAAAGAAAACATAGAAGTTGTTTTTTGTAGTGCTCAAAGGTTCAATACAAGACAAAGAGACTGTGTGTCAACATGTGGGAGGCAGAGATGTTGACTCCTGGATGTTATTCTTGGGCTGTGGAAGGGAGGCAAGGCTGGAATTCTGTGGTTGTTGCTTGAGCCTCACTGCATGCAAAGAGGAGCTCACTCCACTCCTCTCCTGACTTCCCTCTTCACTTTCCCTTCTGACTAATCCTTACCTGCATTATAGCCAAGACAGATGGCCAGGGCCTATGGGTCAGGCTTGGGTAAGGCAGGTGGCTGGGTGGAACAACTCTAGCAAATAGGGTGATGAAGAGTGAGGGTTTGTAAGGGAGGAGTTTCTCTCTGATACAGTGTTGCAGTACACTGTAACAAAGTAAGAATGCTAACATAGGGAACCATGAAGCGCTGTGCAGAGTTGAAGATAGGAGAGCTGAGTTTTATTTAGCCCTGATCCTGCCACTTAGGAGCTCTATAATCTCCTTTTTGGCCTTTTCCTGGAGACTGGGTGCACAGTTTTCTAAGGTCTCACCCTTTTAGGCAGTTGGTGATTCTGTGTGAGCCAATTTTTAGCCCTTTGCTTCGTATAGTCTGGTTCTACCTACATCCTACTCTCGAATGGTTCCTGACCTTACAAAAATCAACAGGGAAGCTCATGTGGTGGCTTTTGCCATAGGAGTCTGATTTTAGATGCTATTATTTTTCATGGATATTAAACTAATATTTTCAGTCATCTATGTTTTTTTAGTTTCTTTCACCTAGAAGAATATGCTTTAGAATTGCACTTAGCCTGGGACATGGCCTGACCTCTGTGGTATGGATGGGTGAGCTCCATAAAGACAATCAGAACTTCTAAAATTGTACCTGGATGTGTGAACATATACATATGTGTGTGTGAGATTGTGTTTAAACAACATACCACTTTTTCAAAAGTTCCCTTAATCTATTTAATGTGATTTTATGACATATTTTTATCTTCTATTTATCACCATTGCATTCTCGCCTCATTGCCATTCCTGTCCATATTGCTGCTCAAAGCAGAATTTTAAGAATACCTCAAGGTGTTTTTAAATGAAGCCAGTAAACAGCTTTAGCCGACACCTCCAGCATGGCACGGTGACAAAAGCCAATACAAACAGGGAGTGGGAGGTTTGCTGACAGTTCTGGGCACTGAGACCTCAGGACTGGTTTGGTGAGGCAGTCTCAAAGTCAAGCAGTGACTCGTGGAGGAGCCAAAGAGGACTCAGTCATGTTGTCTCTTGTATCAGCTCCCTCCACAAGCAAAGGAAAATCTAAAGAGGCCAAGCTCTCCTTTAGTCAAAGCAAGAGAAGTTTGCAACAGGGATGCAGGGCCACAGATGCTTGCTCCACACCTCTTGTTTAAAGTTTCAATGTTGCAGCAGGGCTGGGTTCATGCATTTCCTTCTGTGTGGTGTCTTGGAGCTATAATTAAAACTCCAGCATTACCCTGTGTATTCACTGTAATGACAAGATTCCCAAGCGCGGTGACTTAAATAAGAGAATAATACTTTTTCATATATATAAGCTCAGGCATCCTGTCCAGAATGGGCTTGGACCTTATGATGTTGGGGACTCTCCTCATGTAAAGTAATTTGCACCAATAAATGTTCTTCAGTTATTGTAAACCTTAAAAATTAGGAGAGTTTGTGAAAAAACAAAAGAAAAGGAAAAGATGAAAGCATGCATTGCAGAGGTGTTGCCAATATGCTGTAGAAGTGACATAGGGCCTTACCATATGGATTATAATTTTTCTTGTGCCACTTACTAGATTGTGAGCTTGGACAAATTAATTAATCTCTATGCCTCATCTATGAAATGGTGATAATAGTACCTACCTTGTAGGCTTTTTGTGAGAATTTAATGATTTAATACATGCAAAGAGCTTGGAACAGTGCCTAGACCATACTAAGAACCTAATGGCAGACACACCTGTACTCATCAGTACTACTCCCCATTTTATACATGCTGAATGGCTTTGTACTACAAGAATTTGTGACTCTCTGCCTCTGGGCTTCCTTTGGCCTCCCAAGGGCACACTCTTCATGCAGGGCTGGCCACAGGACTGAGAAGTTAACCAATAGCAAGTGGCCCCAGTCAGGATGAGATGCAGTATGTAAATACTTTGGCCTTCTCATCCCTTGGGTGAGACAGCATGGAGTCATGTTCTACATCACTCCACAGAGGTCTTAAGGTAACTGAGCCCCCAATGCCTACATTAATAACCTGCTCATTGTCGTACCCAATACTGCTTCCTTGTCTTCCATAGTTCATTTACCCCACTCTCCTGGTCTTCCTGGGATTCCTACTGAAATTAACTGCTTGTATTCAGGATCAACTTCTGAAAAACGCACACTACATACATACACACACACTGACATATACACACAGACCCATGAAAACCAGGCCTCAAAGGAAATGGAATGCTGTGGCAAAGAATATACTTTGCCTGTGAGGCTTGCAACCCTCCCCAACTTGCTGCAGCCTTGTTCTAATTTCCCTTGGGGCCTGCACATACGGCATACTTCTTAGATTTGTGCTTGGGTTCTGACTGCTCATTAAATCAGAGACGTGGAGGGAGGCCTAGGTGCACAGCTCTACATCCTGTTGTGATGGGTAAGCATTTTCTTTCCGTTTCCTCCCCTGGGCAGCAAGAGGATGGAAGTGTTTTTCATGAAGACAGGAAATATCTTCACTAGTGCTTTGTAAACTAGATGGAATTATCCTAAAAGAGCAGGTCCATTGGGTGAGGAGAGATGTGTGGGCTGGGTTTTCAACTGAATGATTAAACAATAGTGCTCTCTGCAGCCACACCCTGCTGTTTTACACAATGGAAAAGAACAACTTGGCAAAATAAAATCCAAGGTTGCCTTCTTTAAAATATGCTATCATTTCACTGTTACAGTTATGCAAGCAAGGTTCAGTACCAAGAAACAGATAGTCTTGCCTTTCTGGATTCCATTATGTATGAATTTCAGTCATGACAATTTAGTCAGTTTAGTTAATCTCCTCCAATGACATGGTTCAGATTTTACTTACCATGGTATACAAACTGTCAAACTTTGCTGCTAGTTCTGTGGGACAAAAGTCACTCTGTAAATATGACCACCATGATCAGTTAGTGACCAATCAGAGAGGTTGAAGAAATCATGGAACCTGGCAGGTCACCAGTGACACCTATAATGGTTCCTAGTCATATCTGTCTTGTTTGTCCCCGCCCATTCCATTTAGGTGGCAGGGTCCCTTCGCAAGGTCAACGTTGTTCATGTAAACAATGAATTCATACAAATCTATAGAGAAAACTCTAAGCCCTCAAAAATGCAAAAAGAAAAGAACGATTAATTTGCGATTGAACTTAATTAATATTTAAGAAAATTCAACCTCACTACCAACCAAGTTTTTTTTTTTTTTTTTTTTCAGACAGACTCTTGCTTTGTTGCCTGGGCTAGAGTGCCATGACATCAGCCTAGCTCACAGCATCCTCAAACTCCTGGGCTCAAGCAATCCTCCTGCCTCAGCCTCCCAAGTTGGGACTATAGGTGTGAGCCACCACACCCAGCTAATTTTTTCTATTTTTAGTAGAGACAGGTCTCGCTCTTGTTGAGTCTGGCCTCAAACTCCTGACCTCAAGCAATCCTCCTACCTTCTGCTTACCAGAGTGCTAGGATTACAGATGTGAGTCACAATGCCCAGCCAAGATGCTCTTTTTGCAATCACATTTTCACAGAATTGTGGAATGATAGAGACAGAGACTAGTGAGAATGAGGTGAGAAGCCCTTCCCTCAACTGCCAGTGGAGGTGAGATTTGGTATAATCTCCCTGGAAAGAAATTTGGCCACAAGGATCATGAGGTTTTAGACTACTGCACATGCCCTGTCACCCAGTAACTCTACTTCTGGAAACTGGCCCTGAGGATTGAATGTGGATTAAGCTTTATGCATAAAGATTTTCACCACAATGTTATTTTTAAGAGTGAAGATAGAAAACTCCCTATACCTCTGACGATAGAGATTGTTTACAAGGAAGATGGTATATGCAGTTTTTATTAGGTAGTGTATATCTGCCTAATAAATGTTTATGATAGAACATTGTATATTACAAATATTTTTGATCATGTATAAAGTCTAAACAACTGATGCCTTAATGTCATTCAACTCCAAAATGTGAATAGCTTCCGTTTGTGGTGTCTCCACCATATTCCAGGGACCTTATATATTTCATTTTTAATTCTCACAACACTTCTTCATAGTATATATTATTGCACCCATTTTATGGATGAGAAAATGAGGGTTAGAGGGCCAGGGTAAGTTTCCTGAACCATCCCATTAGTTATGTAAATCTGTCTGACAGTTACACCTGCACTTTCCTGTCAAATCATGTTCTTTTCTTTGTCTTTGGTTTTCAGTTATGAGAAAATGAGTGATTATCTAAATTTTTCTAAATTTCTGTGTTTTGGAAATATTTAGTAGCATAGACTAATAATAATCATGAACATGGTTAACAACAAAACAATGCAACCTTAACAAGTCATTTAATCACTTTGAGCCTCACTTGCTTTGGAGTAAATAGTACTTATCTCTATTCATTTGACAAGGCTGTATGTCAAAATTAATGTGAAATAGCAGATAATGTACCAAAACCCTTTCAAGTTAGAAAAAGAAAGGCTCTCAAATTTTAACTGTTGTTTTTCTAATGTAAGTAAAAATTTTGTAATTTATGAATTTTTATTATTACTTTAAATATTTTAATAGTTAAAAACCTTCAATAAAATCAGTACTTTCTCAGTTGCAGATGTTAATATCTGTCTCAGTTAAGAAATGAGAGAAAAAGTCATTGCTTTACACAATTGATATGGAAAACCTAGCACATGTCTACCATTCTTTGGGAAAGGAAGTGGAAGGTTCCCATATCAGATGTTTTGGAAAGAAAGTAACTGTGGAATGAGCTGGAAGTTTTAGGTGGGAGCTTCCCAAAAGCACTTTTATTGATTCCTATTGAATATCCATGAAGTTGAAACTTTCTGTCTCTAACTGTCCATACTCTGAGTCTGGCAAATTGCAGTCAATGGTTTTCTAGTTGTTTTCCTGAGGGTTCGATGGTGATGTTTTTGCTGTATTTGGCATTGTGTGTGTGTGTGATAAGAGCTTCATCAGATCCTGGGTATTTATGGAGTGTTGCCTTCAGGGGCTGTTTACTCTGGACTCTGTCCAGGAAGCCAGGCTCGTCCTAGATGATTCCTCCTGATGAAAGAACAAGGAACACTTCATCCACAGAGATTGTTCATATCACCATGCACCTCTCCAGTTTATTTGGGTATTGACTCAGGGGTCCAGAAACCCCCTGAAAAACTTAGGGGATGTGAACATCTTGCTCTTTCTGCAACATGAGGAAGACTCCAGAGAAGCTTCTAAAGTGGCAAGTAGAAATGTTTGGCTTGGGCAGCTTTATCTTGAAGCTCTCACAAAGTTCAAAAGGTTGTTTAGTCCCTCCTGCAACGTGCTTTTGTGCAGCCACAGTTTTAACTGTGGAAGTGCCTGCCACCCAGATGGTTTAAAGGAAGGCACCTTACAGCCACCCTGGAGAACTTTCTAAAAAAAAGTGTTGTTTTCTTCTTTAGGCAGGGAAAGAATATGGCAAGGAGTCAAAACATCAATTAAATATACAATCGACTCTATTTACACGACAAACTTTGAGTCCTGCCTTATTTACTGAACAGTGGTTATCTCCCTAACACAGCACTTGCAGTACTCTGAAACAGGGTGCTCAGGCTGGCCTACTGAAAACTCCTTTCAGGGTCCTTTCTCTCTCAGCTGTAATAATATTCATTGTGATGTGAGTTCCACCAACATCTTTCAGCCGAGAGGAAGTTTAGTTTGGCTGATTGAAACTTAAAATGGGGAAAGAAAAGCATTTTTTCTTGCCCTTCCTCTGGATTAGGCTGTACTTTTGAATTAGTTATTATAATTACCTGCACTTATTTGAGTGTGGAAAATGCAATCTCACACATTGACCAAAACCTTTGGCAGACTCTCTGACAAGATCCCAGATGATCTAGGAGATGACTGTTAATTACTTCCTTGCCTGTATCATTTGTTTTCTTTTGGGACTTTTTCCCTATGTATAATACAGGGGTCTTATATGCAAGAATATGGCCAAGTGACAGGTTTTAAAACTTGCTTAAAAAACAATATGTGGAGAGACTAGAAAAATAATATCCAACAATAAAAGGAACGATCATGTTCAAGAATGACAAACATTTGCAAACTTTTTCTTATAGGGCTAGATAGCATAATTTTAGGCTTGCAGGCCATTTGGTCTCCACCACAACTACTCCACCACAACTACTTTGCCAGCAAAAGCAGCCATAGACTTGAAAACATGGGTGAGGCTGTGTTCCAATAAAACTTTATTTATAAAAACAGGCAGCTATTCATAGGCCCAAAGTTTGCCAACTCCTGAATTATGGTATAATCCATTTGATGCATGCATCTGGTATATTGCTTTTAGCAATACAGAATAAAGGAAAATCTTATAAAGATAGCCTAAAATTTAAGAAAAAGTTATCTCAGGTAAGGAGAAGTCCCATAATAGGGAAGTTCCAGGGTTGGTTAATTAAAGCAGTTAAATGATGTCTGCAGGCCCAAGAGAGGCACCTGCACATGTAATTTTATAATTATGGGTAGATAATTTCCCCAGGGTCTTGTATTGACCATTGGTAGAAGTGAAAATGGTAAGGATTTTTTTTCCTTTGCATAGTGGACTCTCACATGTAGACTGGAATTTACGAGGTTGTGCAGAGCTCTGTGGTGGAGGAGTGCTCAAGTTTTACTGTTTTCTCCACTGTCATCAGAAGTGTGTTTTGACTTTGAACTGCACCCAACCCCATGCCTGGCACATAGTAAGGTCTTCATAAACAATTGTTGTATAAATGAAAGAAATAATGGAAGAATCGGTGGAAAGACTAAAGTACAAAAGGAAGGAGGGTAGGAGGGAGGAAGGAAGGAAAATGGATATGTGCAGATTAGTCATCAGTTCCTGGTGTGGCCAAGTGCTTCAGGGAGACAGGTAGATTGGAACTCTAACACCTACCTAACCTGTGCCTTTTAAAATAGTATCTGTACATCTAATATATATCAGATGCTCTAAAAAGTGAATTAAATATTCAGTTTGGTTCCCTAAAGGATATCTTCAGTAGTTCTTCCCAGGTGCAAAGGGAGGAGGCCTGTCTGAAATGCTGAAAAAAGGGCTTTGTGAATTGCAAATTCAATACAAAGAATACAAATAGTCATTAACTAAGGCTCCACAAGCAAGGGCAGGTCTCCAGAGAACAGTCCCAGGAGATACTCTTTTGCCTTCTTTTGTCATTTGAGTTCTCAAAATTGTCCCTAGTTTAGACCAAATCAACCACAGTCTATGATTAAAATTTCCACTCTGAAAATCTGAGCAACGTAGGGATTGTAGGAACTGGACCATCTGGAGATAATTTATAAATAACACTCGCTTTTCAAATGGCCTCTGTCTTCCGAAAGAGTCCTCTGTCCTGTCAGTGGGAGTGCTGCCAAGGCACAAACCGCTAAACTGGGCCAGGGACACTGAAGTTGCTGGCGGTAGCTTCTTATCCCTGATTCTTCTAAGAATTCGGGATACTTCACTGAAAGATTTGTTTTTCCTCATGTAAAATGTAAGCTAAAAGTTATTGGCTATCTTTAGGTTGGGACAGGCTTTTAGGATTTTAATGCATGTGATTCACACAGCTTTTGCTTTGTATACTGCTAAAATAACTGAAATGTGAATCAAACACTAAATAGAACCCAAAATATCCTGGATACATAGTATGGTTTGGGGGCATTAAAACATGACTAAGCCCATTGCTCCTTTCTCACTAGATCTGTTGACATGAAAGGGAGCCATTAATACTACCTTTTCCACTCCTTTCTTCCCGGTCAGTCCTAGGCAGCAAAACCTTAGCCACTGCAGGCAATATGCCTCTGAAGAGCCAGTCTCAATTGTGTTAAACTTACAGTGGTGCAGTGATAAGGGCAAAGAGCACCATGGGGCCAAGGCAGACAAAACCAGGAGGAGTTGACAGGCCTGAGTCATGATCCCTGTTCCCAGACATCCGTGGGGTTGCCACACTGATGTTATTTCTTTACCTCTGTTGAGCGGGAGTGATCGAAGTCTCATGTCTGGTCACACCCCTGGGATTATGACAAGGCTCACCAGACCTCATTATTGCTCAGGGAGAGGTGAATTTTAAAAGTAATCAAGTTCAAAGGAGAGCCCTGCAACCTGTGATCTCTGTTTCTCAAACAGAATTCCACCAACTTCATTCCCACTATCCAAAATGCACCTACACATAAGCACTTTCCTGCCCATGGCTGGAGGCTCTGAGTTCACACATATGCCTGCAGTTAGGAATCTGCAGAAAAGGGTTTTCACATTGCTTCTCAAGGACCTACTAATGGCAATGACAACATTGACCCGCTGGCTGGTGCTGGAAAGAGTCATATTGAACTCATGGCGTGAGAAGCAAGAAATTTATAAAGCAGGGCTTTTCTGAAGGTTGGGCTGAAAACTTTTCATTTAGAAAATAAATATACAGCATAACGTACAGAACTGTGCTATTTAAAGCATAATGGGCATGGTGTCTTTGTGGAGACAGAACACATGCCCATTTCTGAGAACATTATTTGGTCTAAAAAGCATTACAAAGGTAGTTTTACAGTGGGACTCTTCTCTGTTTCTCCCTTAGTCCCAGGAGGTTGGGCTTCCTTGTGTGGCCTCTACACCTCCCTTCTGTTCTCCTAACATTTTAGAGCACAAGTTTTCTAACAAGGAGAAGGGAACTTCCTAGGGATGCATATCAACATCTCTAGAAGGAAATGTATGTATACTTTGAAAATATTTATTTCCCATTATAACAGAATTTCATAATTTGGAAATAAAAAAATCCACTACTCTCATTATATTTCTCTCAAAGAAAGTAAAATTTGACAAGCTATATCTGCAGGAGTGAATCTGCATAGTGAGTCTGCCAAGGACAGCAGGGGGTAGAGTAGGGGTGGAGTCTCATCTCCCTAGGTGGACCAGGTTCGCATCTTGGCTGGTTGGGCATAACATTTTTATATTTATCAAATAGGAAAGGTGTGGTTTTTTAAAAGGTTTGGAAACACTCTGGACAAAGATAACAATGGTGGATGCCTGTATCTCTCCTGTTGGGTCAGTCTTCGGGTGACTGAGTTGAGTCAGGAGTCTCCTGGCTACGTAGGAGCCACACATTGAGGGCTGGTGGTCCAGGATCTCCTTGAGAAATGCGTGTGAAGACAGCCTGGCATATACCACGCACGCTCTGCCTTCACTGTGTGAATGAGATTGTCCTTGGAGTGGAAAGAGAAAGAAGATTTAGGGCAGTGAGTCAGTGAAGGGCCTCAGAATGGAGGTCCCAGGACCTTTAAAGCTGTCAGCTGCATGACTGCCTCAGGATACAGTTGTGAAACATATCGGGATTGAGGGGTAGACAGAAGCTGCTTCCTGAGCTCCACTGATGGTGCCCTGGACAGACGGTGCAATGAGGACTCACCCAAGCAAGCAACTAAGAGAGTTTGATCCTGGAACTCTTATGGGCAGGCAACTTCATGTTGTCACTTCTACAGGGCCTTGTGACTCTACTCAAGACATCAGTCCCACATTCTTCAAGAGCAATGGCTCTAGGGACTGGAAAGAGCTAGATGAGAGTGGTGAAAACACTGCAGACAATGTCAGAAACGTAGCAAGGCAGACCCAATACATGAGACTCACCAGTGAAAACAAAGTCCAGTGAGCAGTGCCAAATGCCATAAGAATCAGCACGTCTCACTGCTGAAGATGGGGCAAGTGAGGACAACTGGGACGCTATATTGGTGGAGGAGCTGGAAGGACCATGGATTGGTGAAAGGAGATGACCTCAGCAGGGACCCATCACACTAGGAAGGGATAGCCAGTGTGGAACAGGAGGCTGCAGAACAAAAAGATGTGCACAGCTGGCACAGAGACCATCCTGAGGCACTGAGAGAGAGAAGGAGGGATTTGGGGAACTGCCATTCAGTGAGTTCCCACCAGGGAACTCAGCACTTAAGAGTCCTAGATTATGCTCTTAAGCTAATGCTTAAGAAGAACCCTGGAGATGGGACTAAGTACATGGAATGGGGGCAGAAACCACAGGGATTCCTGAGACACTGGGGACAGGCTGGGCAAGGAAAGATGTCGCCTACTAGGAGCAGGGTCCAACAGGAAACACCTTCTCCCAGAGATTTAGGGTGTTGCTAAGGTGGCAGAGGGCAATCAGAACTCTCCATTTTAAAGAAAACTCAGCCATACATTAGGAAAAATCAAGTAAGTCTTTTGGAAACATCTTTCCACCTTCCTTGGGATTTGATATTTAATACAAGGGTTACTATGAACTCAACCAGACTTACTCCACACCAAACCAGGCTACCCCTAAGGCTTTGATTCAGAGCTATTTACCAATAGCCTGAATATATTATCTCAAACAGCAACCATGAAAGAAAGCTACATGAAAATCTAGACTGGGCACATCTCTTCAACATTCTGAATTGCAAAGTAAAAAGTGACACCAGCGCAGGGAGGTGCTGTGACTGTGGGAGGAGCAAGAATGAGCAATAATCTCTGGCACTCTTCTGGCCAACGTGCTAACCAGCACGGAAATGCCAGAGTTTAGGACACACAGACACCAGCAGATATGGAGCACAAATGGCATTTCATTGGGAATCAGGGTAAATAGGCTCTTTCTTCACTCTCACTAACTAGCTGGGTACATTTGGGAAAGTCATTTAATGTCCTGATACTTAGTTTCTTCCCATGTAGAACATGAGAGTTGTAGCAGGTGGTCCCTGGGATCCCTCTCATCTGAACAGTCTGTGAATTCAGGGCTCTGGGTAGCTCATAGACTGGGATACTCTCTCCCAGGTTTTCCAGAGTAAACAATACTCCTTGGATATAGCCTCAGCCAACAGCATGATCCTTCTCATCTAAGGGAATGTATCCAACTAGAAAAGGCAGAGGGTGGATCCTTTTGTAACCGGATAAGAGATCTTGCCAAGCAATGTTAAGTTTTCCCCATGGTCCTATGTTTACCATATGTTTGATTCTCAGTGTGGTCCAAGCCTTCCTTATCTTATCCATTTCACCTATGAAGAACCAAAACAGCATTCATCAGGCTGTGGTCCACCAGCCATCTATAACTAAGACAGGCCAACCTGTATCTAAGGAAAGTCAGTCCCTGATGCCAAGCCCAACATCTCGGGGAAAGACTGCTGAGAGTTTGCGTGGCCTTGGAGTCTAGTTATCAGATAACATGTGCTGGATTGATCTCAACTGTAATATGGCCCTTGAAATGATAGTACTTTCACTTTGGAGCCCAAGCGAAATGTTGAAGGTGCTGAAGTCTGAGCCACCTGGGAGTCCTGTGGTCCAGCCTGGACTGACACTCAAAAGGAGAAAGGCCAGAGTGTTTGTACTCCACCCACAGCAGTAGACATAGCATCAGGACATTTAGGGTGTGTGTGTCCTCAGTTTCTTCTGGAATCCAGTATTTTTTCATCATTTATTCATTTAGTACCTCCTGGGACTAAGGTGCTGTGTTGGGCACTGTGACAGTTACTCTTTTGGCATTCCTTCAAGGTTTGTTATTTGATCATCCAACCCAGGGGTCAGCAAACCACAGCCCATGGGCCAAATCTAGCCCTCTGCCTGATTTTCTATGGCCTCACAAGTTGAGTAACTTTTACATTTTTAAATGGTTAAGAAAGAAATCAAAAGGAGAATAACATTCTGTTACACATGAACATTTTATTCAATTCAAATGTCAGTGTTGCTAAATAAAGTTGTATTAGAACCCCACCATGGTAGGCAGAATTCTAAAATGACCCCCAGTGACCCTCACCTTCATATCATCTCCTTCCTGGAGTGTGGGCAAAACCTGTGAATATAATGGGGTTATTACTCCTATGATTTATGTAACATCATATGGCAAAAGGGATTTTTGTAGATATAATTAAGATTACTAATCAGTTGACTTTGGGTTATTCAAAAGGAAAATTATCCAGGTGGGCCTAATCATACAAGCCCTTTAAAGGTAAGGAGTTCTCTTCAGCTAGTAGCAGAAGAGGAAGTTAGAGAGATACGCTCCAGCTGACCTCGAGGAGAACAGAACATCCACATTATGAACTGACTATGAGAGACCTCTGGGGCTGAGAATGGCCCCCACCAACAGGCAGCAAGGAACCAGGACTTCAGTCCTACAGCCACAAGGAACTAGATTCTTCCAACAACCTGAATGAGCTTTACTGTGCATTCTTCCCCACAGCCTCCAGGTAAGAACCCAGCCAGCCAACACTTTCATGTCAGCCTTGTGAGACCTTAAGTGGAGAATTCAGCTAAGCCCACTCAGCCTTCTGACCTACAGAACTAGAAGTAATAAATGGCCACTTTAAGCCACTAAATTTGGGGTAGTTTGTTATGCAGCAGCGGGATAGTAAACAAACTCATGCTCAGGTAGCTTTTATGCTACACCAGAGAGTTGAGTAGTTGCAACAGAGACTTTATGGTTCACAAGCCTGAACTATTTACTATCTGGCCTTTGACAGAAAAAGTTTGCCAACCTGTGCTCTAACCATACATGTAATCTTGCCTCAGATGTATTTTGTGAGAGTTTTGTGCCTGACCCAAGGCTTACAAAAAACAGGAGTTATATCCGGGAGCACTCAACAAACATTCCTTCTGTCAAGTTGAATTAATCCAAAGAATTAGTAGACATCAGACTATCCTGCTGACCTCTCCATTCCAATGCTTAAAAGGTTGAGGAAAGAGAGTGTGTGTAGATATGATTGAGAGAGGAAGAAAGAAATCAGAGGAATATGTGCCATAGGCATTTTGGGGGTTGTCATTTTCTATATTATGAATTTCAATAATAGTTGAATTTTGTGAATAAATTTGCGCTAAATTAATAATAAAATTACCTTATTGTTTTTAAAAGGATAGTCTATGCTCCATGTGTGCTCCTTGGTACAGTGGCCTGGAAAAGTGAAGGTATGAAAACTATTGCTTTGCAATCAGAATTTGAATTCACTCCATTGGTTCTTGACTTTTCCTCCCTTCATGATGCCCTTTCTGCCTTCACAGTGGATTGGATTCAAGATAATCCAACTTTCATTCACTAATGTTGGTTATCTAGGAGAGTAATTTTCAACCATCTTAGAGTAATGATGCCCTTCTCTCTCTCTCTCTCTCTCTCTCTCTCTCTCTCTCTCTCTCTCTCTCTTACACACACACACACACACACACACATACACACAAAGGAATTAAAAGATTTGGCATGGCATGAATATAGCTTTAAATTGAGTTAAAATTCGTGTGAGTCTAAAGATTGGAAGAAGGAGCTGAAGAGGGTTTATTAGTGTCCTAGGGCTGCTGTAACACATTACTACAAACTGAGTGACTTAAAAAACAATTAAAACTTACTCTCACAAAGTTTAGGAGGCCAGAAGCCTGAAATCAGGTTGTTGGCAGAGTTGGTTCCTTCAAGAGGGTGTGAGGGAAAACCTGTTCCATGCCCCTCTCTTTGCTTCTGGTGGCTACCAGCCATCCTCAAAGTTCTTTGGCTTATAGCTGAATATCTCCAGTTTCTGCCTTTCTTCACATGGTTTTCCCTTCTGTGTGTTTGTGTCTCAAATCTCCCTCTGCCATTCTCTTATAAGGACACCTGTCACTGAATTTAGGACCATGTTAAATCTTGGATAATCTCATCTCAAGATCCTTAATTTAATTACACCTGCAAAGACCTGTTTGCAGGATAGGGTCCCCGTCAGAGGTACTAGAGGTTTGGACTTGGACATACCTTTGTGGAGGCCACAATTCAATCCACTACAGAATGTATTTAGCATGTTTCTGGAGCAGATAGGGAAAACCCTTTCTTAATCTCCTAAATAGCAACCAAAATCAACAAATCTGTTCTATATTGTCAGAAGGGTTAATTTTTTTTCTCATGGAGCTTTATGGATACCTAGCTCTCCTCCTGCCCACCCCCATGATCCTGTGATTATAAATTGGAAATTCCTCAATGCAAGGCACATGGGAGATCTGAAACCTTCACCGCTATCCTGTATGGTGCTCTATCTTGTCTTGTCCTTTTTACCCATCTGGACAAAATCCAAGGTAAGGCAACATTAGGAACTATGTCAAAAATCAGGGTAGTGATCCTCAAGTGTTAGGTCTAGGATAGAATTCTGTCGAGACTTTCTGTAAGTAGGAAATTGTGCTTTCTAGCAGAATAGCATGGGTCTCTCTGGAAACAAGTCCATGCCATTTATTGTCCATTTGGCCTTGGGAAAAATCTGATGCTGTGATCTGGTTTCTCTCCCTGTAAAGAAGGCATAACAATGCCTTGCTTCCTTACCGGCGTACTGTGTGAATTTGCTGACACCCATAAAGCTCCCTGAAAATGAAGAGGCTTACATAAGTCCCTCGTATTATTCACACAGCAAACGTTTTCCCCTGAGAATAAAGTAATAAATGGTACCATTGTGCGGCTGGTGGAACGTGTTCAAAAGTTTCCGTTCACAACTAGTAGATCAAGTTGTAGGTGGCTGTATGGACTTTCTGTGCTCATGCCAAGCTGCATCCAAAACAGCCAGCACAACAGACTATCTTGGAATGAAAAGCTGTACTGTAAGAAATGGCCAAAGCATGGCATCATATCACACAGGACAGTCATGTGTAGCCAGAGACTCCATAGGCACCATTTCCTTACAGCAGAAAAGGAACAATGGCAGAAGCAGTGGTTATGTGAAGGTCTAACATGGCAGCAATTGAGAAGCAACTGTCTTTTTTAGCATGTTGACAAACTTCCCAAGGCCAAGGATGCTCTTGATTGTGGAGAATTAAAAGTGTAGCTTGCTTGCTTGCTTTCTTCCTTTCTTTAATTTGTGAGCCAGGAGAAGCCAGAATTCTAAATCAGATACAGTGTTCAGGTTAAGGATCTATTCTCTTTTAACACAATTTATTTTGGTAGGAGGGGTGGGAATATTCTGGGTAGAATGCTGCTGGCTGGCATAAGAGACAGGAAAGGATTTCCTCTCCACTATTATAAGCCCTGGAAATACTCCAGGTCATGATACAGGGAAAATTCTGTCTCTCTTTTAGCAAAGTCTGGGACTCCTAGTCTTTGGATGTCACATCTGAGAAGATGACAGATATTTTAATTGAATGAGAGGAAGATTAACTACTAAAGATATCACATTTGCTTTTTAAAGGTGATCATGTTCAATTAGAGTTATGTGGGGATTACACTAATAAGCTCAAAGGTGGTCAGAGGGGATGAAGGTTGGTTGCTCCCTCAGTGGTACATATTCTCACATTAAAAAGCTGAGGCAGAATCACAAAATCATGAGAGTTTTGAGCTCAAATGACCTAACTGGATATTAAACTATTTGATAACTTTTCAAATTCCAGGTACAAGCCAGCATTTTCCCCTCTGTTTCCAATTGCAACAATGGGTAAAAAAAACTTCAATGTTAATGAGCTTAGGACAATAAAAGTAGAAAAGAAGATCTCTCTAGGTTTTTAATGTTTGAGGTTGGGCAAAATGTTTAGATTTTAATGCAAAGGCTGTGGAGAAGTATTGTGCAACCCACTGGGTACATCGGGCTCCCTCTGGCCTCTCATTTTCACATTCTATTTTCAGGGAATTTTTCATTCATTCATTCAATGCCCATTTATTGGGCACCTGCTACATACTAGGCAGTGTGCGAAGTGCTAGAGGTACAAAAAGATGAAAGACACAGTCACTCACCTCACAGAGTCCCTCACCTAGTAAAGAACGAGGTGACAAGTGTCGTAATATAAGCAAAGTCAGAGCTGGAATAACTGAAGAGAATTTCCTGGTGATACCTTGCCTCAGACCCCGCATCCAAGGTCCTGGCACCTGGAATGGCTTTTGCTACACGTGTCATGAGAACCACAGCCTGAGAGAATACCACACGGTTTCCCCTAAGTTTGAATGACCTGCAGGCACTGCCCAGAGGCTGAAGCATGGGCCTGCTGGGCAGAGGGGGGCTCTAGCTCACTGTCTTGTATCCGAGGAAAGCACACAAAGAGCCTGGAGGACACTGCATGAATATTTCTGCGTGACTGGATCCATCTGCAGACAATTTAACAGTTGCCAAAGTTTCTTCATCAATGTGCAGTCTGGAGCACCCAGAGGCTGGGCAGTGCTGATCTATGGCGATCAAGTTCAGAGACCCAGAAGGCACTATTTGTCTGAACAATGGCGAGCGTGCTTGTGAGTCTGAGAGATGCAATTATTTGAACTCTATTATATGCCGGCCTTCCGGTAAGCTTCAAGGGAGCAGACATTAAAGTCTCTATTGCACTCCCTGAGCCTCAGGCCACAGACTGCCTGCCCCTTTCGTGTTACTCCAGTGACCAAGGGCAGATCATCTTGGAAAAGAAGGGCTGAGATGCAAAGAGACGATTGGAGGAGAGGGTAGTGCTTTTCCTATTCTGTTTCCAAGGTTTCGGTTCTTCCTTCAGCAGTTTCACAGCAGATCCTGTTAGTTACTTATGCCATATCCAGCCCTGCTCTTCTTCCTAATTTTGCTCAGGGCAGCAGTATGGCCAGTATGGCCTACTTGCTTTATTAGCTTCTCTCACTGCTGGTGATAGCTTGTGCCATAACCTGAGCTAATGAGATGAAAGCTGAAGTCAGCTTAGGACTCTTGGGAAAGTTTTTGCTTCGATGAGAAAGAAAGACCTATGTGTTCTGCACTATTCATCCCCAAACCCCAACTTCTTTTTGCCTTGGACATGGACATGGTGTCTGGAAGACAGCAGCCATCATGTAGCCATGAGGCAACAAAGATGAAGACAAAGCCAAGACGGGAAGAGAGGTAGAACAGAAAGATCCATCCATTTATTTATTCAACTAATATTTGTTGTCTGTGCCAGACACTATTCTAGTTGCTAGAGCACACAAAATCCCCTGCCTTCCTGAAGTTTACCTTTCAGTGATAAAAGGAGAGAAAGACAATACATAATAAATGATATGTAAAGGATAAGAGGTGATAAGTACTATGGAAAAAAAGAAAAGCAAGCATCACCCCCAATTGGGCCTTGCATGCCAATGTAAGGACTTTTGCTATTCCCCTAAGCAAGATTAGCAAATCATTGGAGGGCTAGAGGTGAGGGTGGTATGAGTTGATTTACATTTAAGAAAATCACTCTGGCTCTTGTGTTGAGAATAGATTTAAAGGGGAAAGACATAAAGAGCCAATGCCCTTGATGACATCAATGAACAGCTAAGCCAACACCAGCAACCATCTGCTTCCAGAAGTTTTGCTATTTATGAGAAATAACTCCCTGTGTCATTTCTATGGGAAATACTCTTAGGTATTCAGTTTCTTACAGCCAGACTCATTCCTAACTGATATATACAGGATATATATACAGGATATATACATAACACTTACTATGTGTCTAGGTCGATATAAAGATGAAAATACATGTAGTTCTCATTATCAAAGAGCCTTTCAAGGACTTTCTGATCTAACTGTGGGAGACCAAAGGCAAAGCATTGCAATGCAATAAGGCAATTGTGCTAGTGAGGTTTGTATGAAGGATGGGGTGAGTGCAGGGTGGAGGGCAGCGAAGCTGAGTGGAGGAATCAGGGAAGGCATCATGAAAGCTGGGAGATGCTTCTCAGGAGAACAAGTTGGTGGTGGGCATTTCAGATGGGAGGAACTGCCTGTGCATTACAGAACACAGAGTGTTCTGGGACATGTAAATAGGGAATTATTCCTGAGGGAGAGGAGTTTGATTGGGAGGTAGGTGGGGAGAGGATGGCAAGAAGCTGTGGAGATGAGGCTGGAGGGCAGATGGGAGAGGTGACAGAGAGTTTGTAAGCACTAAAGAAAAATACGATTTCATCCTGTAGCAATAGGGAGACAGTGGAGCGATGACTCTGGCAGCAAGATTCAAGATGGCTTGTAGGGGAGTGGGGCTGGAGGCAAGGCCAATGCAGGAGTCAGGAAACAGCAGAGAGCAGCCTGAGCCAAGACAACAGTTGGGATGGAGAGAAAAGGATGTGTAACTGACGGTCTGGATGGGGCAAAAGAAGAGACATTCCCAGATGGCCCAGATACATGGCTTGTACCTCTGTGTGAACAGCCGGGTGATATTCTTGGCATAGCAATCACTCCAGGAGGTGACGGGCAACTTTTTTATGGATCATGTTAGAGCATAACTAACTTTTATATAAACCCCTGGGGATTTTGTCTGGTGAGCTGATAGCAGGAAATTCCATTGAGCCAGTCTTGTGGAGACCGGAGGGTAGTTCCTTTCAGTGGGTCCAGGCTGTGTTTGCCTTCTTCAATGTGGCTTTGTACTGAGCCCACCATCTCAACAGCAATTATTCTAGAATGTCTTTTGTATTCATCAACATCACTCTGTATGGGTAGTAATATTAATAACTACCATCAGTGGGAGGTTACCATATGACAGACATTATATATATATATATAGTTTCAAAATATCACAGTAGCCCTGCAAAGAAAGTAGTATTAACTTGAGCACCAGAGAGGTAAGGTAACTACCCTAAAGCCACACAGCTAGTGAGGCAGAATGTGATTTGCACCCTGGGCTGCCTGACAAAGTCTGTGCTGTTTCCACTATGCTGCAAGGTTGTCCATCTCATTATAATCCATTCCCCATTCAAGACCCTGGGCTCTACTTTTTGTCCACAGAGAGGCAAATAAAGGTGGGGCATTTACAAAATACTTTCATATGCTTTAATGAGAAACTCTTCCAAACAGGTTTTGCTCAGTTTCCATGAAGGTATTTGGGTTATTCTGAGTTCCAAAGTTTCCAAAGGACTAAAAAGTACATAATAATAAAATAAATTTAAGGAGAAAATTATTTATTCTTAAAAACCTATTTTATGATACAAAAATAATCCAGTTGAGAAAGAATGAAATCAGGAAAGGATGCTTCATTTCACTAGCCATAGGAAGGTATAGAGATACTTAGGAGATAACATTCTAGAACCAAAACATAGGCGGGGCATGGGGATGATTATTGGGGATGATGGATGAATAAATTCAGATTTTGTCTCTCATTCAGCAGTGTGGACCTATCAGTCAAGTAACTAGTTATTAAATGTCTACTCTGTCTGAAGTGTTAGTTTTGGTGGCGGGAAGGTAAGAAGGCATGGAGGCATAAAAAGAAACTGAAAGTCACTGCACCTCTTGGGACTTTCAGGAGATGTGAAATGCATAGTTATTGATACCCTAAAATGCAAAGGCAAGATCAGGTATTTTGACGATACTACTCAGGACCACAGAGTTTAACAGCCGGGCCTCAGAGATCACCTTGTCTAACACTTACATTTTATAAGTAATGAAATTAGGCCCCAAAATGTCTGTGAATTGCCTGATATCACAAAGTTAGCTGGCGTAAGAGCTACCTCTGACATAAGTCTGTTTGTACTGCTGTTACTTTTGTTCAAGAATTGATTTAAAATTATGTAGTACATTCTTGACAGAAGAAAAAGAACCATTTTATTTAATTTAGGGGAATATAGCAAAGAGATTCTAGCCTGTCATTTGGGAGGGGGGTGATCATAGAGGAGTGTTGTGCTTGTACTTGTGGCCCAGGATCTGTATTGCAGCTTTAAAAAAATAATAGGAAAAAACTTGAATTTCTACCATTAGATGACTGAATATGATAGAGTTCATCCACACAATGGAATATTATGTAGCCACTAACAAAACGAGGCAGATCTATATGTAATTGCTAGACATATTTTAAGTGAGAAAAATAAGATGCAGTTCAAAGCCATGTATTTCTGTACCCAGTTTTTCACAGTCTCAGCTCAGTGTGAATTAACACAAAATGATTTATTTTTCCCAAGGATAGCTATAATAGATATTGTCATTTGTGTTGCCACAAATCTATCAAACATTTTTCCACATTTTAATATTTTCCCATAATTTAAATCCAATTTTTCCAATGTAGAATCAAAAACAATGACAATGACCATATGTTGCCCCAAGGATGAAGACATATAATTTAGGTTCCATAAATAAAATATGTCTACAAAAAACTTTGATTTAGAACTAATTTTTGTTTAAAAACTAGGACATGGAGCATCCATTTGGCATTCTCAGAAGAAGCAGTGTCTTGAAGCCAGAAGTTGTGGTAGCCTCCTGATTTGTTTATTTGTTTATTTATTTGTTGTTATGGCTGAGGCAGAAACACTTTTGTTCTTTGGAGTTCTTTGGAGTTAAGCCTGAAGTCTGATTCTCTAACCCTATCAGTGGTTCTATGAAGTTTCTATATCCCTAAATAAATCCCTTCATTTAAAGCTAGCTAGAATGGATTCTGTTGACTACAACGAAGTACTATCACCAATACAGATACTTTCACCACACTGGTAAATTCTCCTTTACCATCTTTAACAATGCCTTGGCCAGATCTCATTGTTATAATTAAAAGTTTAATCTAGTTTACTTTAGACTTTTTATTTATGCCCTATTTAAATCTTATATCCAGTTGTCCAGCCCTGTTAAGCAGGCAGCCAAGTCAGAGAGTGAGACATTAGTCTCCCTTTCCTGATGATATTTTCAAACTCTACCAATGATTCCTTAAGTGTCCATCTCCTCATTTGTTAGAGAGAAGGGTTGGTGGACCCCTGCCTGAACTAGGATGGGAAAGAGTATGGAGTTGTTGCATGAGGTCCAGAAACAGCCTCACAACGTGAATGCTGCATTCCTGATAACCCTGACATCTTTCATGCTCTTTCCATCCCACTGTCCTTTATAGATTGGGAAAAGTAGAGCTAGGATGATGGCTGGAGTTAAAGGTCCAGTGCTTCAGCCTCTTGAAAAGTCCCAAGATAGGTGTCTTAAAATCCTCTTTGTAGAGTACCCTTTGTTGTCAGGTCTGAGTCTTTCTGACCAGCTTATGGTGTCAGGAAAAGTCTCACTCAACATCCTAATAAATTTCTATTCATTTATAAAGAAGGAAGAGGGATATATAGACATTCACACACATGTATTCTTTTCTGGGTGGATACTCTAGAGACTACTGAGAATGACTGTTAGGAGGAAAATGAGATTAGGAACAGATGGTGTGATGGTATAGTGATAATTCTTCCTTTTCCAAAATCTTTTCTTTGTCTGGGGAGATCCTTACTTTCTCAGTTTTTAATGGAGACACAGCCTGCCTCCCACGATAGAAACTGAATACTTAAGCCACTCACTCTCCCAGCTACTTTTACAGCTAGAGTAGAGGCATATGGTCTAGGCTCAGCCGAGCAGACTCACAAGCTCTACTATGATGAGGGAACTGGTGATACCAAGACATAGAAATGAGGGGACCGTGCTGGTCATGGGTGGCAACAGCTGGGGTAGTAAGAGCCAATTTTCAGAGCCAATAGAGGCTTCCAGGCAGCCTGTTGTGGCCAGTGGCCTGAAATTGATGTGGGACTGTTGAGAAGCATGACAGTGGCTCTGCACTTAATTACGGTCTCCTCCCTGGTTCTTACCTGTCATGATTATGTTTCTCCAGTGTTCCTTTCAATTTGGTGAGTTTTCCAATAACTTCTAATATAAGCATTTAATGCTATGTATTTTCTTCTACGTACAAATTTAGTTATATCCTACAAAGTTTGATCTGTTGGGTCTTTATTTTCATTCAATTCAAGATGTTTTCCAATTTCCCTTGTGACTTTCTATTTGACCCATGGGATATTTAGAACATGTTGTTTAATATCCAAATATTAGGGGATTTTAAAGATATTTTTCTGTTATTGATTTCTTCTTTAATTCTATTATGGTCAGAGGACATACCTTGGAAGATTTAAATTATTTTAATATTTTCGAGGTACCACTGTTGTTGAGTGAGGCATTCTATCAATGTCAATTAGGTCACACTGTTTGATAGTGCCGTTTAGGTCACCTATATCCATACTAATTTTCTATTTGTTCTATTGATTACTCAGAGAAAAGTGCTAAAGACTAACTATAACTGTATTTGTCTATTTCTCTTTTCAGTTCTATCCATTCTTGCTTCACATATTTTGAAGTTGTCATGTTATATGCGTGCATGTTTTGAGTTATGAATTGACCTCTTCATTATAGTATAATATCCATTCATCTGTGGTAATAATTTCTTGTCTTTAAGTCTGCTTTGTCTATTATTAATAGAGGCACTTTGACTTTCTTCTTATTAGTGTTTGATTACTGTTTGTTTCTCTCCCTTTAATTGTAACCTATCTATGTCTTTAGATATAAAGTGGGTTTCTCATAGGTAGCATATAGTTGAGTCTTGCTATTTTCTTTTAATCCAACCTGACAATCTGTGTTATCTAATAGTGCATTTAGATCATTTACATTTAATGTGATTAAATGTAAAAGATAAGTACAATATTTATAATAGTATTATTTATAATAGTAATAAATAGAAAATATTTTGAATTTCCATCTTTTGGAAAATAATCAAATAAATTACTATGCCTCCATTCTATGGAAGATTATACATTATACTTCCATTAAAACAAATAAGATCAATGAATACATACTATTGTGGAAAATACATCCAACATATATTTTTAAGTTAGAAAAGCCAGTCAGAGAACAATATGTACTTTATGGGGCGACTTCCGGGGCCCCCGCTCTTGGGGCCCCAGAACCTCATCCACGAGTGTATAATAAAGACACGTGGAAAAAACAACAACAACAAAAAAAACAATATGTACTTTATGGAACAATTTATGTATTAAACAAAAATTCCCACCAAATAAACATATGCTTTCCTACACACACACACACACACACGTGGATAAATATGCTTAGAAGAAGCCTGGAGGGATACACAGTGGACAGATAATAATGATATACAATGGAGTACACACAGTGTAGCATTAGGGGAACAGGCAAGGGAGAAGTTTTATTTATCTGTATTATTTTAATTTTTATCAAGGAGAATCTATTACTTGTGTAACTAAAAACTGATGAGTTGTGATTAGGATTATGGTTTAAAAGGAAGGAAAGAAAGGAAAAAAAATATATATATATAAACAAGGAATTTTTTTCTCTTTAAGTCTGATGTTTTATTCATTTCATTAGGGATAGAAGATCTGGGAGTGGAGAACCAAAAGATATTTTTCTACCTTTTGTTCTACAACAGCAATAACTAAAAGCACGGTGAGTGTCCCAGGAGTACACAGTGTGTCTGGGGTGTGTCCTAGTGTGTTCAATTATGCTCATTCATGCTGAGACGTTGCTTTTTGCCCATAAATGGAGGAATTACAACATCAGACCCGGAATGTTCCCATTTCCAAACAGCCACAAAAAGTCAACACAAGACTGTCAATCTCTTATTCTCTCTCTCTCACAAACACTCCCTGGAACCCAGGCCAATTGTAGAAAACAGATGCAGGCAGGCACTGTTTTGACAACACTGGAAACGCCTGTGATTAGGAGTCAGGATAGTGTAAAAATGATTAATATGCTCCTAAAAGAACAGGGAGTGCGCCTTCATAAGAGATAATTGGATGGGCGTCCTTGCTGGTATACACCCTCTCATACCCAAATGAGGGCACATATTTTCACACAGGTTTCTCCCAACCAACCCCCTGCTGAGTGTTTCCTGTAACATTTTCATTATGGCAAGGCAGGTGAGGTGGAAGGTTCTTGGAGGGTCAGGGGAAAGGGTGGAGTACAGCAAAAGAAGTGCAAAAATCTCCCTTCCATTGTAAAATAAATAATCTTCAAGCAAGTAATAAAAAGAATCTTGGTATCTCTTTTAAACCAACAGACAAGAGTTCTCTGAATTTAGCAGCATTCCATGGGATGTGGCAGTTGACAATACAATTACTAGTTTTTAATTTATGAGATAGAAAATCTTTGTTTAGCTCATCACACATAAATTAAGGTTGTCCTTGAATAACTTTAATTACATAACCATCTATTTACCAAGTGCTTGTCTTTTTTTGTAAATATATTCTCAGTTGTAAGTAGTCTGGAGACCAGGCCACCACTTTATCTTATGATGGAGGAAAGAACTCTGGGACTTAACGTCAGAAGAGTTAGCTCAGTTTCTCCATAGCAGAGTGTTCTTTTCTAAGACACTCAACCTCCCAGACATTAGGCTTCCTCATCTGTATTGTGGGGATCTTATTAGGTGAGTGGTCTTCAAGTTGCAGGCAGTTAGTTCTAGATTGTGGAGTGAGGGCCCCCACCTCCACTCCAAAACTTTAACTAGATTATCTCTGCTTGGTTCTGTTTGATATTGGGCTTTTTGAAGAAAAGCTTCCAAAAAAAGAGAAAAATTATTCAACAGTCTTTTTTTTCAGTGAATATTTACTAGCTCCTACTATGTAACTGGCACTGCTTAGGGCTAGAGGACACAGCAGTGGTGGTTGAAGGTATCTCCTGCTCTCTTGAGGCTCACACATTACCATTCCACTGGAACAGATAATCTTTAAGGCTCCTTTCTAGACCCAGCATCCTGCCCTGCCATGACATGTAAAACAGGTATCCTGAAGCATGCCCAGTGAATTTATACTGTCCAACTGTAACTACACGGGGACAGACAAACCGGAAGAGAACTTAAGAGTGGTGTGCTTTGGAGGTAAATCAACAAAGTCAACATTTTGGCTCTGCTGGTTATTGCTCAGTGATTTAGGTCAAATTAATTAATCACACAATGCCTCAGTTTCTTTATCTATAAAATGAGGGTAATAATAGTACCCACCCCATTAAGTTTGGTGAGGATAAAAAGAAACAATGCTTGCAAAGCCTTAGGGCTATGCCTGGACTTCTGTAAGCTATTTTAGGTGCTATTGCTATTACCATGTACTCTTTCCGCCTTATGTCAAGATAAAGTATACTTGGAAAGGCCCTATAAAATGACCTAATATAAAGCAGAATTCAGCATAAGGTAACACTAAACTGGACTTCCAAGACCTTTTTAATTACTGCCAGCCATAATATGTCCCCCAGTTGAACCCAAGTGCAAGGTTCAATTAATGTTTCATATGCATCTATCATAATACTTAAGTATATGGGAGGCAATCAATAAATATTTATTGAATCAATGAACCTATTCCTCTAATGTTTAAAGCTTTCTGGATAGTTTTAGGCTTTATTTAGAACAATCACTGCCTAAATGCTGCATTTTTCTAAATTTTATTTTCAATTACAAAATATTTCAAATATACAGACCAATTTTTAACCTTATTTCTCAGCCCAAGTTTCTGAGACTAGATATAAAAACAGTTAATTTAAAATTCATCAAGTGTAAGCTTGTGAATATGAATCCTCAAAATAATTTTTGCCTCTGTAGAGAGCTCTGGAAGAGATAGACCAGTGTCCCTGTGCTGGTAGGTGGGACTTTTTTTTCTGGTTCATTCTTTCATTGAGGTACAGCCCTTTGGAATTTCAAGTTCATGGATGGGGGGCTCAGGTTCAACTTTTCTTGACCATAACAAAGTACTTTCGCTGCTGTTCCTGCATAGGCATTAATATTCAAGCTCTAAGATTACCATTACCAAAGCCTTTCATACCCCCATACCCAAAGAACCACAAAAGTTCCCACTCTCTGGCCTAGTTTTTAGTTTCCCTTTCTTTCTTGTAAGTTTGCTATCATTTAAAAGAATGCTTGTCATGATTTATCTTGTTCTTTGTGTTTGTAGTGGCAGGGAAGGGTGGGTTAAGATAATCTAAATATTCAATTTATCTTGTTCATGTGTGTGTGTGTGTGTGTATGCATGTATGTGCATATATGTGTATGAGCTGTAAAGTCAAATTCTCCTACCTCATATTTGGAACACTACAGTTTGCTGAAAGCATTCTACTCTTCAAACAAATACCATGTCTGCTTCATGTCTTGAGTCAGTGTGGGGTCATCCTGGACACATGGCTATTTTGGGGGCTTGTGACAGGTCAGAATTGAGGTAGGACAATATTTGAGTACCTTCAATTCCATCCTACTCTGCCTTGGTGGGAACATCCAGAACACAATTGTCCCATTCATCTGCCCTCCATCCTCCCATGAAAGACAGAGTCAGTGTGCAGAAAAGGTTCTTACAACCAGATCAGTGAGAGGCCCCAGGCTGAGGTCACAGCGGGTGGCACTGTGATACTTGGCCACGAGTGTCATCACAAGCTTGAACCTGATCATGCCTTGTTCTGGCCTTCAGCCAGCTCTCAGTTCCCCCTCCCAACTACACTATCACAAGCAGATAGTGAGGAATCCCAAGCACCAGGGACCATTTTACCCAAATATTAGCCATGTTGTACTTTTATTAAGGTTATATAGAAACATATCACCTAGATTAGTTTGGGCTCTGATCAGTTGGGATGAACAGGCGAATTCCCAAATAGTAAGGTCTGAATTACAGAGATTTTGCAATAATTTCTAAATGAGTGAAGCTGACCTAAAAGTTCCTGTGACTTGTGGTGTTGTGCATTCATCATTCACGCTGGCTTACGCAGTCAGTAGCAGAATTATGGATTATTGGCTTCTGTACTTTAAGTTTGTGTTTGTTTGTCTAAGTCAGTTTCCACTGAGCCATACGTGGTATTCATTCCCAGAAACCTTGAGAAATATGGAGCTCTTTCTAATCACTTGCTCTGTTGCCTAACCCCCGTCCTCTGTGTGTGACCCTCTCCAATCCCTCAAAGCCTGGTCAGGAGTGAAATCTCTGCCATCTCCCTACTTGATTTCACAGGGACAGGACAGATCTAATTATGAATTATTAGTGAAGCACAAAAGGGTGAAGCCATCATTTTCTGAAGTGTAGTTGTTAGCCACAATCATGGATCTCCATATAGAGCTGTGTGGACCATTTCACTACCCTCCAGCATCCCACTCAATGTCATGTTCTTCTCAGGTGCTTCCTCTCATCTCTGTGGGATGCTCAGAAGCACTTTGCTCTCTTACCTTCCTTCTTAAAAATCCTACTCATTCCCTCATTCTTGTTGAGGGATTATCTCATTCTTGGTAATTGCAGGAAGCAGCAGGAACATCAGTTTTCTAGACAGAAGCCCTGGAATGGAGCTGCCACTCTGCAACTCACTCAGCCAACCTGCCTTCATGATGCTGCTCTCCTCATACAACAGAGAAAACACGCCTAGAGACACCAGATCTCAGCTACCTTATCTTGGACACGGGATGATCAAGTGCTTCAGATCTCTGCTTGCCCAATGGCAAATTGGAGAGAACTAATCAGTTGGATTTGCCTTGTGAATACCAGTTGGCTTAATCTGAAAAATAGAAAAAAAGATGTTTACATTAATGTGAATAAGGAGGGCTGTTTTTCTGAATAACTTTTTAAACACCTGCTATGACTGCCAAGAAGAGGATAAAAGTGACTATTAAATAATTCAAATTAAATATTTCAAAACAAGCAGCCATGAGAACTTTTTAGGAAGTAAAGATGTTGCTGTGTGGTCATTTTCATTCAATGACTAAAGACAACAAGATCAAGAGGTACAAGGAGACAAACCAAGTAGCTTAAGGGATCAGTTAAGACAAAATAAATAGCTTTGAAATGTTTTGTTCAGTAATCAAATTTATTCAAAGATGCAATATTAAAATCAGATTCTGTAGTACAGACTGATCATGTGGCTCTTGAAATTTGAGCTAAAGATAAAATCTTAAAGTGCTTAAATAGGGTTGTGGCCATTCCATTTCCTGATTTTTTTTAATTTTTTTTTTTTTTTTTTGAGACAGAGGCTCACTCTGTTGCCCTGGCTAGAGTGCCGTAGCATCAGCCTAGCTCACAGCAACCTCAAACTCCTGGGCTCAAGCGATCCTCCTGCCTCAGCCTCCCGAGTAGCTGGGACTACAGGCATGCGCCACCATGCCTGGCTAATTTTTTCTATATATTTTTAGTTGGTCAATTAATTTCTTTCTATTTTTAGTAGAGACGGGGTCTTGCTCTTGCTTAGGCTGGTTTCGAACTCCTGACCTTGAGCGATCTGCCACCAAGGCCTCCCAGAGTGGTAGGATTACAGGCATGAGCCAGCGTGCCCGGCCCATTTCCTGATTTTTTAAAAAAGCTCTGTTTTTTTATAATTGACTCCTAAGCATCTTGTTTTTCTTGAATCAGTCCTTGTGCAAAAAGTTTATGTAATACTGCTTTAAGTGTAAATGTGTTCTAATAGGGAACAGAAGTTTAAAGGGAAAGAATTAATCTAACTGAACAATGTTGGAGACAGTGGTTAAGTACTAGCTGCCTTTTTGTTAACTCTCAAAAGTTATCACCAATACCCACCTATCACTATCCTTCAGGCCACCACAGATTTGCCTATTTATAAGGCTAATCATTATAGGCATATAGTAAAGAAAAACATGCCCTAGTGATTTTTGAGAAGTTACCAAAGGAAAACTATTTTTTCTGCCACTCCCAACCCTGTCCACATGTATACCTCTGAATTCAGGTACATTTGTGTCTCTGTGGCTAGCTGGAGATCCTTTACTAGATCTCAAACTCAGGTAACACACAGCCCCAGAGAATGGGCAACTACCTTATCCACCCCTAATATTCTGAGGCCTTATTTAATCAGATAGGAAGGTTAAAAGAGTAAAATAAGGGGAAAAATGAGTGAGGTGGGAGAGTTTGCCCAGGGTTCCCAGTACTTCTTTAGCAATTTTGGGGGAGGAGTATGTGGATGGACTCCTTTTTTACTCAGCCTGAAGACTGATGAAAATGATTGCCCTATTCTTATCTAAATTAAATGTGGTTGAGGTCTTAAAGAGACAGCAAAGTAACAACTGCCCTTTCAGACCTGATTTTTAATAAGTATTTTTCTGATCTTCAGAGAGGACAGGGGGAGATAATTAGGAAAGGAAAGCCTTATTATTATAATAATGTCAGGCCTGGGGAGTGGTGGGTAGGTTTTTTTCAAAAGTACTTGTCAAATCAAGTTCTTCAGGCTGAAAGAAGCAGAGGTACCTGTATGCTTGCATGACACTAAAGGAGCTCTTGCTCTGCATAAGGTGCCTTTGATGACTGCTTCATGGGGGTGGCTGCTTTGGTCACTGGATGTGCATAGGTGGGTCTTAGCACACAAAGGACATCTGGTGGGTATTCTAAAGCAAGGGGGATAATGTGCCCTCTTAAGCCTTCACCATCTAGTAATACTTTACAAATCCTTATAGCCTTATCAGCTTCTGCTGCCTAAAAATACATCTTTATCTAAAATGCTCATGTTCTGACCCTATGAGTATACTCACGGTGGATATGACCTGCCCCCTCTCACCAGTAACTCTAGGATTTCCTCATAGTCACATATCAAAGCATCGTAGAGCTGAAAGGAACTTAGTACCCTTTGGTCTAAAGAAGAATTTTACAAATGAGGAAATAAGACCCAGAGAAATAAAGTGACTTTCTCAAGGCTGGCTAGTTACTGAAAGAGCCAGCTTCAGAAGTAGCTGTCTTGATTCTCAGTCTTGCCCTGGATTCCCTACCTTTCAATGGCCAGGGATGGGGGCTGTCCTGGGTCTGGGAGAAATCTTTCAGGAAAAGGAAAGTTCCCATCCTCCTTCTCAGTTTCTTATCACCACCACTGACTGCCTCTGCCTCCCTGCAATGCCCCAAGCCACTTCCAACCAACTTAAGAAGGTCCATTGATTTTAAACTCCACATAGCAAGAGACCTAGAAAGTCCTGAGGCCATGAAAAAGTCCTGGGCAGGAAGAAAACTAACTGCCCATAGACCCAGCATTCCAGGTGATAAAATTTCATCTCAGTTTAATAGCAAATGCTTTTTATGACTAGAAATTGTTTTTTTCTGTTTTTTTTTTAAACCACTTCCCCTTGCCAGGTGTCCCCTAAGCATAATTAAAGCACTTAAGCTCAAGCACACTTTCAGGCAGTGTGGATCTCTAAATGTACTGTGGGAAAAATGCACAGACTTTGCAAGCATTTCCACCCGGGAGTCAAGGAACTTTTAGGAAGGCATCTTAGCATTGAGTTGGAGCAGAGTTTCTTGCTGAAAGTTCTGGTCCTCATCAAGGTTTTCTCAGCATTTATAAATGTACTTAAAATATGAGGATTTTATGTGTTTTCAGCTTTTAAAAAAATGCAATTATAAAAGATAGGACTTCTCTAATTAGAACCAGAGACCAGGCAAAGGAATAGCTACAGGACTCTGCAGGGTGGGGGTCAGTCCTTTACTCCTCCTGGGATCCCTGACCCCTTTCTCCCTCTGTTGTGTCACAGAGGAAGGAGATAAAGCCTAAGATTATTTATCTATTGGTCTGGTAAACAGGTACAAGTGTGTGGGGGAATGAAATCTTGATAAATGCTGTTAGACAGCCATCCTAAATAAATAACCAAATCTAACAATCATAAAATTTTGGTTCACAAACAGGCTGACTGATTGCCAGTTAAGAAGAGTCACATACTTATAAATAATTGCTTTAGAAATACTTTTTATAGGCTGTTCTTTCCCAGGCCACATTATTTCCCACTGTTGCCCAACATTCACACTGGGGCTCTTTTGTGCTGTCTCTTTACTGTCCCCCATTGTCCTGTGCTTGTTCCTATCTCAGCCTTTCCTCCTGCCTGGGATGAGTATCCATCCTCTCCCTCCCTCTGCTGTGGGCCCAGCCAAGCCCTGCCTCAGCTCACATGCTGGTTCTCCAGTCATTTCCCCCATTGGATGCTCTCTTGGCCAATTCTGTCCACATTCATAGTCTGAACTCCTCACTATAGCTACTGGCTGCTATTGTTTTATTCACCCAGTGTCTCTCCCTCCTCTCCTGATGATGTCACCTCTTCCTTTGGGGGAATTATGCAATACCCAATCTGTGAAGTTTCCCTGATGCACATTCTAGGAATCCCAGTTATAATACTTATTACACTTTTTCAGTAGCTTTCCCAATGGAGTGAATGCTGGTCAAGGAGGGCGCTGTGTCTATTGGGCTCACCACTGTGCCCTCCACATCTACGTTGCTGCCTGGCACAAGGTAGGAACTCAAGGAATGCTTAAGGAAGGAAATAAATGAATGAAAGAGGTCAGAGCTTCCTTGCTAGCCAAAGACAGGAAATTCACTATTCTGATATAGTAAGTACTCACTTAACAGATAGGTTCTTGGAAACTGAGACTTGAAACAAAACAATGTATAATGAAACTAGTTTTACCACAGGGTAATTGACATAAATAAGAGCTAAGTTTCTATGGCCTATGATTTTGGCCACAAAACATCTCCACATTTCTAAATAAAGACCCAAAACACTTCTAACTTTAAACATTGAAATAAATGTGAGCTATGCATACATTTAAGAAAGATTAATAAAAACAAATAAAATAATTATTTACCCAATTATTCCAGCCCTGGTCAGGATGCCATCCCATCACAAGGCGCACATGCGCGCATGCACACACACACACACACACACACACTCTCACACTCACACAGTCTCTCACACTCACACACTCACTCAGACTAGGATCATGTAGACATGCCAATTCACCTCACATACATATCTTTGAGAGGCCGGAGGAAACCTGAGTTTCCTGGAGAAAACCCACCCACCCATGGGGAGATGTGCAAACTCTGCACTGATCGTGGCCCTGGCTGGGGAGCAACTTTGTTCTTATTAACCTTATGATGAAATGACTTTGAACAAAATTATGTTATTTAAGGACCTGCTGTATTTCAGACAAAACTTTACTTTTGCATAGACAGGTCAATACTCAAAATTTTTCATACCTATATTTCACTTTGGTTGCACTGATCAGGTCAAAATGAAGCCTTTGGAGCTAAAACCCTTGGTAGATGAGACGCCGAGGAGGCAGCCAGGGTACAGACACTGGGCTGAGCTCCTATGGGAAACAACAGTGGATGCCAGGAAGCCAGGATGTAGATATGAAGGGAAGAGTCAGGGCAGAGGAAGTGTGGGTGGCAGTACATTCTTACAGTGGTCTGAAGGTAGAGTCTTCTGAGGTTTAGAAGTGCTAAAAAAACCTTTGAGCTGCAGTGAAACCACTCTCTAGCATCCTTCTCAGTTGACTATTTTCTGTTTACATTTTTTGCATAATTATGCATTTCCAATTGAGGGACTGGAATGCAAAGAACTTCTCTTTTCCCCATTGTTTCCCTGGAGGGTTATTTGGAAGAGCTACGAATAGCAAGATGGGGGTCTCTCTCCTGACCTTATACTACTTGCTTTCCACATGAGAGTGGCCAGTTGGATCTCCATGTGAAAACCTCCATACTCTCTGGGATGGTGCCTCAATTTTCCATAAACCTTTTTAAAAAGAAAAACCAGGCCAAAGATGGAATGGCCAGAAAAAATCACAAATGACTTGCCATTTATGGTTTATTTCAGCTGGCTCAGAGCTGATCCTGAGCTAAAATGTCAATCACTTCAGTGTCCCTCAATTCCTTTTTGGTACCCATTTCCTCTTTCTGCCTCCCCCACCTTTCCTCAGGTCCCCAAAACCTTCATGATGGCTCCAATTCTCCTCTTAAATGATAGAACAAACAACGGGTTTCTCCTCAGGAGTCATTGCAATTTAGCAAGGGACAAAGGGGCTCTTTTCTGGGAGTGGGTCCAGTAGGCCTGGACCAAGAAGAGGGAAAACCAGCGAGAGACTCCCCATGCTGCTGTTTGGTAAGTGGATTCTCAAGGTAGTTGTAGGCCTGAATCTCGAGTTTGAGTTATTTCCTCTGTTCTAGGCAACATTTCGCCTCTGGTACACCCAAGCCATCAGTAAGGCTGTGTGATTAGCCACTACAGCTGAGATCACCTTGAAAGAAGCTAGAGTGCAAGAGAAAGATGGGTGATGAAATGGCCTGGGTGACCAAAGAGCCAGGGCAGGAGCTAGCACAGTGAGTGTGAGGTAACCATCAGAGTCTCTTCCCCAGCGGAGCTTAGCTGTACCTAGGATGTGCCTGAAAGTGCAGTGAATGCCAAATGGAGGCCTGAGTTAGTTTATTTGGTTATTGAGGAAAAAGGGGAGACGCCAGAAGGCTGGAGGACCAGAGGGCAGTTGGGTGACAGTAGTTTAGTTTCTTTGATTCTGTGAGAATTTTTTTGGACATTTGCTGGAAAATACAGTTTAGAGGGATTATTTCCTCTTGGCTATGGAATGCATTTGCTGTTTCTTCTCCTTCACGCATAAGATACATCTGTTAGGCCCTCCATAGGAAAGGAATTCCTGTTGTAAAAAAGTGATGTAAATATTGTGGAGTGATTATTCTAAGCAGGCTAAGTAGCCCTCTGGGAATTTCCCAGTTAAGGCAGTAACAGCTGGCCCAGTGCGCATATTAGTTGTAAAATGTCTCCAAGGGAGCCGATGACTGATGCCCCCAGAGGGGGGAAAAAAAAAAAACCATGCAAAGTCAGAGAATGTTGGCACTGGATCGAACCTTGGAACCACTGAGGACAACCTCTTCCCTGGAAGCTAAGGATGATAAAGCTAAGAGAGATTTGTGTCTGAGTAAAGGTCATAGCTGGTCAGTGGCAGAGCAGGGACAAGAGCTCTAGTTCCTTGCATGTCAGTCTCTGCTTTTTCTACCAATGCAATTTGTATCAGGTAACTGCACAGGGTCTAGGAAATCCCCACACAACATAGATCTCCTTCCAACAGCCTCTTAAAACATGGAGCTTCAGAGGTTTTCATTTCTTCTCCTAAATAACAAGAAAACCAAAAGGTTGAACAACCTTGTAGAGCCCAGAAAGAGAGAAATTATAAATGGAAGAAAAAGCAAGGTAGGTTGAGATTGCTATAAACTAAGTTGGGCTCCAAATGAAATAAAGTCCAATTTTTATTTTTTTTTTCTTGGCTGAATTTTTTCTCATCTATTTTGGTGTTATATTTTGCTTGGTTCATTGCATTTTTGTAGGACAGCCTAAATTTTTTATAAAGCTAAGTTGAGTGGGAAATATGAAATTAAAAAATGCATCTGTAGACAGAATCAAGAAGAAACATAGAATAGAAATATAGTCCTTTTCTACATGGAATCTGGGCATAGACACCATAGATATCACCCTTTGGATCAAAGATCAATGCTAAGAACTTTTGCTTACTTCTTGGTTCTCATTTTCTTGCCATGTATCTGGCACTGAGTCTCCTTTCAAATCCCACATTTTCCAGTCAAGTCCAGTTAAAATCACACTGTGTGTGTATGTGTGTGTGTGTGTGTGTGTGTGTGTGTGTGTGTGCATGTGTGTATACATACTCTATATACACTTTAAAAATATGGACCTGGTTTAAGAGTTCACGACAAATAAATGAATGAAATAGAATGGAAATCTCAGAAAGAGAAAGAGAGTACAAGCACACATACAGTATATCAGGGAACTACATCTATGAAAACAACCCTAATTCAAGTCAATAGAGAAAGGACAGATTACTTAGTGATGGTGTTAAGAAAGCTAAGTTACTACATTAAAAAAAGCAAAACAAGATCCATACTTTATACTAATAATAAAGGAAAACTCCAGATGGATCAAAGACTTAAGTGTGAAGGTAAAACCAAACAGCTAGTCAAATAAAATGTAGAAGCATATTTTTGTGGCTCAGAATGGGGAAGGACATTCTAAAAAAGACCCCAAACCCTCAACTTTGATGGACAGAGATAGATGACAGATTGGGGGAAGAATTACCATCCTCAACAAAATATTTGCAATGACTTAATCAACAAAGAGTTTATATGGAGAGTATACAAGGGTTCCTGCAAATCAATATGAAACTGTCAGGTGTGGTGGCTGACACTTATAATCCTAGCACTCCAGGAAGCCAAGGTAGGAGTTAGAGACCAGTCTGAGCAAGAGCAAGGCCCCCTCTCTACCAAAAATGGAAAAAATTAGGCAGGTGTGGTGGCATGCAGTAGTCTTAGTCTTGAGTAGTCTCAGCTACTCAAGAGGCTGAGGCAAGAGGATTGCTTGAGCTCAGAAATTGGAGGCTGCAGTGAGCTATGCTGATGCCACTACACTCTAGCCAGGTGACAAAGTGAGACTCTGTCTCAAAAAAAGAAAATGAAAAAATAGACAACAAATTAAACACAAAAATGGATAAGGTATAAAAAGCCAAGTCACAGAAATCCAAATGGCTAACACATATGTGAAGACATGATAAAATAGTAAGCAGAAAGGGAAGGGGAGAAAGGCACCACAGGTAACCTAAACATTTGTACCCCCATAATACGCTGAAATAAAAAAAAAATAGTAAGCAGAAAAACACATATTAAAGCAGCAATGATATACCGCTTTACTTCCATCAAATTCATAAAATTAGAAATTTGATAGACATCAAGATTTCTTTTCTGTGAGGGACAGGGTAGGGGAAACAAACTTTTGTGTTCTGTTGGTGGGAATGTAGTGTGGACATTCTGGAGAGCAAGGTGGCTATTCCTAGTCAATTAAAGTTATGTATCTTATTTTGTGCAGTAATACTTCCCCTGAGAAATTCTCACGAAGGTCTAGAAAAGTAAAGGTATTCATGCATTTCATTGCATTTTTTGTGTATGTGGTGGTAGCAGGGAAATTGGGGCAAACTAGGCATCTATAATCAGAGAAATTTGAGAGGTGAAATATGGAATATGATATATCGTTAGAATCAACAAACTAGATGTACACACAAATCTTAAAAACATAATTATAGGTGAAAAAATAAGAAAAAGCACAAGTTTTTCTTAGTACTATATAATCTCCATAAAGTAAAAATATACACACAAAAAGAGCAGATAATTTATAAGGATACACAATTTCAAAGATAGATATCAAATACTCAGGGTATAGCCTAACATGGGATAGGGATGGGGTTAGTTATTTAGGACTACATTTAAAAGTGAAACAAGGCCGGGCGCTGTGGCTCACGCCTGTAATCCTAGCTCTTGGGAGGCCGAGGCGGGCGGATTGCTCAAGGTCAGGAGTTCAAAACCAGCCTGAGCAAGAGCGAGACCCCGTCTCTACTATAAATAGAAAGAAATTAATTGGCCAACTGATATATATATAAAAAAAAATTAGCCGGGCATGGTGGCACATGCCTGTAGTCCCAGCTACGTGGGAGGCTGAGGCAGGAGGATTGCTTGAGCCCAGGAGTTTGAGGTTGCTGTGAGCCAGGCTGACGCCACGGCACTCACTCTAGCCTGGATAACAAAGCGAGACTCTGTCTCAAAATAAAAAAAAAAAAAAAAAAGTGAAACAAGAGCAGATCATGGCATGAGTGATCATGGTAATATATTATGGAATAAAGCAGATGATTCAATTAGCCCTCTGTATCTGAGGTCCAACACAAACATATAAATAAAATATTGTAAAATAAAATAAAACCAATGAAGGATCATAATGTTCTCTTTAATTCTAAGAACCATAGAAAAAGTGAATATTTGATGCCAGGTTCATTGAATGCCCCCTTTTTTCTCTCTGGTTATTTGCTTCTTTATTAGTAAAAATTTGAAAAAATTCTGATTTTGGACCATGATTTCTAGCTGTCTTCCAGTATTGTTTGTTCCTTCTTCTGTAGTAAAAGTAGCCTTTATTATAGCAGGACATGTGGCTATCTGGAATAAAGATGACTTTTTTTTTTTTTTTTTTTTTTTTGAGACAGAGTCTCACTTTATTGCCCAGGCGAGAGTGAGTGCCGTGGCATCAACCTAGCTCACAGCAACCTCAATCTCCTGGGCTCAAGCAATCCTACTGCCTCAGCCTCCCGAGTAGCCTCAGCCTCCCGAGTAGCTGGGACTACAGGCATGCGCCACCATGCCCGGCTAATTTTCTATATATATTAGTTGGCCAATTAATTTCTTTCTATTTATAGTAGAGACGGGGTCTCGCTCTTGCTAAGGATGGTTTTGAACTCCTGACCTTGAGCAGTCCGCCTGCCTCAGCCTCCCAGAGTGCTAGGATTATAGGCGTGAGCCACCGCGCCAGGCCTATAAAGATGACATTTTAAAGACCCCTTTGCAGCTAGGTGTGGCCATGGGACTAGGTTCTGCTCAATGGGGTGTAATAAGAAACAATACGTTTTACTCTGAAACTTGTACTTAATGGGAGAGGCTGAGAATTTCTCCCTCTCCCTCCATCCGGCCAGCTGAAATGCTGGACATGGTAGCCAGCCACCTTGGAATATGTGGCTCATTCTGTCAGTTGGCAAGAAGTTGGTACTTTATTAAATGGAAGCTAAAAAAACAAAAAAACTCGCCATGTATCATATTGAGCTATTAATACATGAAACTGACATTTTTATAAGCCAAAAATGACCAAATATCAGCAACTTCATATGGGTCAATCTAATAAGCTGATTACTTTGCAGTAAGTATTAAAATATTCAATTTCCTCCCTTTCTTGTGAGAAAAAGGACCACTTACTAGCCTGGGAACTTCTTGAGAGCATGAACTTTCTCGTTTACCAACTTTTTAAGGGTTCTTCTAAAACATTTTTTAAAGTAGTAATATTAGATGCATAAACAGTAACACCTTTAGTTTATGCTCCTTCAGAGGCAGTCTCTGAGACAGGATTCAAGTATAGATGGTTATTTGGGAGGTGATCCCAGGAAATGCTGAGGCATGGGGAAGCGAGCTGGTGAAGGCAAGGCAGCCGATAAAGAGTGTGCTACTGAGTAAATTTACACTGAGGGCAATAGGAGTGTAACCCGCTGGGGAGCTCTGAGAGTCAGTGTGGAGCACTTCAGAGTTGTTCCACCTGAGGGGCGAGTGACCTGGAACAGTCATCTCTGCAGGCTGCTGGAGGGGACCAGCATTGGCACTTCAGTGTTTCCAGCTTGCCCTGGGGCAGAATGGGCTCCGGCTATCAGAGGAAGCCTTTGGGCAAACAGGTTCAAAAGCTGGCAGATCCAAGTGGGCAGCAAGCATTACAGCAATAAGGCACAAGAAGACATGAGTACAGCTCCAACAGTGAATGATGCAAGGTTAATTGATAGTTTTGCTAAGACCTGACAAGTCATAGGTACTCAATAAATATTTTTTGAACAAATGAATAAATGAATGACCTGAAGGAGTTGATAAAAAAAAAAAAGTTACATTCAAATTCCTCTCACTCAAAACAAAACAAAACAAAACAGAAGCCCACAAAAAACCCTCTGTCCTTATATATACCCCTCATGGAACTGTATGAGAATTTCTCAAGGATATATGAGGTCTGTCCAGAAAGTATCCAGCCATTGTTAATATAATGAGAATGGTTTGCACATTGATGTTCCTGGCAGCCAAGAAGAGTGGACTGGAATGCGCATGCGTAAACAATGATAACTTCATGTACTAGTCAGTGAGGTGCTAGATGCCATTGAGTAAGCAGGTGTACTGTGTGGCTGTCCCATTCAAAATGACTGAGAGAGTAGAGCGATGAATCTGCATCAAATTTTTGATTAAGCTTGAACATTCCTCCACAAAAACTATTCAGATGATTCAGAATGCTTTGGGGACGATGGGATGAGTGCAATGTAAATAAAAGTGTCACACAAACGCTTAAAAAATGGTAGAGAATCTGTTGAAAGTGATCCATGTTCTGGAAGGCTTGAAACAAGCAGAACACCTAAGAATACTGAACATGTATGGGTTAGGTTAAGAGAGTGCTGGAAGAACTGTATGAGGTCCGAATGTGCCCACTTTGAAGGAGACTGAGGTGTCATTGTCCTATGTATAATGCTTCTTGTATCTTCTTCTGTAAATGCCTCTATTTGTCATATTATATGGCTGGATACTTTCTGGACAGATCTCATACACACAGAAGCAGAAATTAACTATCTATCTAACTTTTCTAAGTCCTGGGATGTATAGATCCTTGTATAAATTCTGGCACGGACTAGTCCCTAACTCTAATCAAAAGTGAACCTTTGTCAGCATCTGAAATGGCACAAATACACTTGACAACATAAAAAAATACCATAAATATGGTTATATTCAGTTCACAGAAACCAAAACCAAAGCTCACAGACTGATATAAATTAGTCCTTGGAGTGGGTGAACTCTGCAGAGACAGAGCAGGAGAAACAGAACCATGACAGCCTTGCACATGGGATTTGGTTCGAAGGTAGCCAAGTTGTAATTCCAGTTTGGGCACTAGTTCCCACTGGACCTTAAGCAGGTCAGTTCACTCCAGTCAGCAAAGTAGAGAGACAATAAAGGCCTCTTCTCAAGAGTAATAAGAAATAAAGTTTGTAAGGCACTTTGAAATGAAAGCTCCTGTTACAGTATGCGGTAGGGGGCCACTCAGAAACAGAGGGACAAAAAATGTCAGCATATCCCAGTCTGCACGCTGATCTAATTAAACCCTGGACAATCCTCGCCACTGGCCAAATTCAGATTTCTGTTTCTCCATGTAATGTCTAAAATCTACAGCTGGATATGAAAGAGTCTAAATTTCTTTCTGCTGAGAAATTAAAATGCAGTACTTGTTTGAGTCTGTGTATGTGTACGTGAGTGTGGGCATGTGTACGTGCATGTATAAGTTGTAAGATACGTCACCATCACTCACTTTTAAAACCTCTTTGGATTTTGCCTACACTTGAAACACACTCAGGGCAAAGGACAGCATTGTGCTTGACCACAATAATAATAAGCACTAATAAAACATAATGGTGATTGCAACTCTGTATATAATCCCTTGCCAGGGGCATCAGTCTCTTTTAACTATGTGAGAGTCCAGTGCTTTCTGGAAAATGTGCATTCATGTTTTTCTTGTTATGCAACTCCTCAGCCTTGCCTTGTTATTTTGTTTTGTCTGCTCCAGAAACATTTAATGGATTACTTGAGACTTCTTTTCATTTTTACTTTTCTTTTGAGTTTTAACTATTAAATTCTGGGATTCTTAGCGCTCTAGGGATTGTTCTCTGCAGGACAGACTTCTGGGGCTTTCTTCTCCGGGTGAAAATTGTTATCTCGCTTTCGCCTTTGCACATAGAGAACCTTGCCAAAGCTATTCTCTAGAGCAGGGGTCCTCAAACTTTTTAAACAGGGGGCCAGTTCACTGTCCCTCAGACCGTTGGAGGGCCATTGCAGAGTGTGGTGCACGTTCCACACATGCGCACTGTGGGCCTGGGACGAGTGGACTGCTAAGCTGGACAGGCAACAGCGGCAAAAACACCTGGTGGGCCAGATAAATGTCCTCGGCAGGCCGTAGTTTGAGGACTCTTGTTCTAGAGAGAAGAAATTTAAGTCATGTGTAATCTATTCCGAGGGACATATTCGATGTCTTGCCAGTGGAATGATTTGTCTTTTTTCCAAGGATAAAACTGAACCCAAAGACATTCTGGCTTTATGTAAATCATTCGCAAAGGGAGACTTTTATTATGGTTGCTACAGTTCTGCACTGTTGAGCAAAGTGCCTTGATGTTCATATTCTTGTGGGTCTGGTCCTTCTATGAGCTGCCAGGGGGAACTGACCAAGTATAAAAATACCAATAATATGAGAGTACTTTGTTACATTAGCTGTCCCCAAAGTAAGGTTAAATTTGCAAAATATACAAATGAGGGTGGCTCTCACTTGGTTGTACCATGAGTTTATTGAGTCTTAGTGGAAGATAGCTAATTTGTGATAAATTGAATTTTCTAGATGTGAATTTTTTTCTGTATTAAAAATATTCTTGCCCTTACCAGAAGCTAACATATTAATCTTGAATTTCCTAGTCCCCAGAAATGTGAGCCAGTAAATTTTTTTATAAATTTTTAAAAAATCCTTATTGACAAAACTAATTTATTGAGTCAACAAACATATTTTAGAGAATATTAGCATAAAAATGGAAACTCTCTAAAAGGATCAAGTGGAAAGTATACAGCTGAAAACTAAATATTAGAAATGAAAAATTCAATGTGTTTAACCATGAGAAGAAAAAAGGATCAATAAACTTGAAAACAGGTTAATAGAAATTATTCACACTGAATAACAAAGAGAAAAAAGAATGAAGAACACTAAATAGAATGTTCCAGATGTGTGAGACACTATCAGATGGTCTAATATACATGTTATTTGTCTCAAGAAAGAATAGGAGAGAATGGAGCAGAAAAAACATTTGTAGAGACAATGATTAAGATTTTTCCAAGTTAATGAAAGACATTAACCCAGAAATCAAAGGTCAAAATATTCCAAGAGTTTCCTAGTCCCCCTAGAGTAAATTCCAAGTTCATAAAGTAAAAAACTGCCTAAGATTTGGTTCATGCCTACCTGTTTAATATCATTTTCCTATAGATTTTCCTCATCTAATTTTCTCTAGCTAATCTTTCAGTTCTTCTTTCAGATTTTTCCCCTGGCTCATACCTCTGGATACTCAGATTTCAGTTCAGGAATTATTAGGCCCCATTAAAATTCTAGGTAGCTCAGCTCATATCTGCTAATGCAACTCATTCTTCCAGCTCATCTGCACTTCCTCCTTCCGGTTGTTGTGTTGACAGGCTAAAAGAACACAATATATTTTCACCACAGCAACTACTTAAGGTTACCCTATCCACATAGATGTCCATCAAAATCAAACAGGCAAAAGGAAGCAGGGGACAATTGGTTAATTTCTTTTAGACTTACTGCCTGGACTTACTCAAACTTCTCTTAGATCTAGAGCTGACTTTCCAGTCCTTTCAAATTGGCCATTTTTTCTACCCAGAGCTGAATTGGGGTCAAGAAAGGAAAAATAAACTTAATTAAAGTACTATATATATAAAATATTTGGAAAAATTAAGAGCCCTATTCAATTATTTTTCTAAATATTTTATCCCTATTAACTCTGTTCCTACATCATCTATATGAAAAGATAAGGCCGGGCGCTGTGGCTCACGACTGTAATCCTAGCTCTTGGGAGGCCGAGGCGGGCGGATTGCTCAAGGTCAGGAGTTCAAAACCAGCCTGAGCAAGAGCGAGACCCCGTCTCTACTATAAATAGAAAGAAATTAATTGGCCAACTGATATATATATATAAAAAAAAAATTAGCCGGGCATGGTGGCGCATGCCTGTAGTCCCAGCTACCCGGGAGGCTGAGGCAGAAGGATCACTCGAGCCCAGGAGTTTGAGGTTGCTGTGAGCTAGGCTGACGCCACGGCACTCACTCTAGCCTGGGCAACAAAGTGAGACTCTGTCTCAAAAAAAAAAAATAAAAAATAAAAAAAAAATAAAAAATAAAAAAAAAAGAAAAGATAAATGGGCCAATTTAAAAGTAATCATTTTGAAGTTAGAAAACTGAGGTTTAGAGAGGTTAAGTGACTTTCCCAAGATCTCATAGAAAAATACCTAGGTTCCAGGCATCTAAAATTGTCTCCTAACATTTTCTACCAATATTCATTCTACATTTTAAACCTCTAAGTCTTAGGTTACCTCCTAAGGAAGTTTTCAGATAATTAGAGCAATTGAAAATCAGGATATTAAAGATTTCTGATGGGGAAAGGAAATAGCAAAGAAGTAGTTTTACCACAGGGTCAGAACTAACACCTAATACTCTTGAAATTCCTTTTGCCCTTGTTTCTAACATGGCTACCATTTTGGCTTGTTACCTTGCTTTCTTCCAGAAACCAAAATGACAGATAATTATTCCTATCATTTCTTATATTCTGCTTATTGGATAGCTTGTTTTTAACCAGCAGTCCATGCAGTTGAACTGCATGATTAATACAAGAGGAAATAAACTCCCAAGTCTCCGATGAAAGGAGAAAGTTGAAGAAGGTATGTTGATGAACTATTTGCTTCAGAAGCCATCTTACTGGGTTTGTTTAAGTTTGTCTTAATATTTCTGAAAATTTAATCATTATCATCACAAAACTACCATTCCTAACATGAAATTATAGTTCCAATTTTCTCCACTTGGCAACTTTGTGTCTTTACCAACCTTCTCATTTTATAAAGGATGATATGAAACCTTCTCAATTATGGCTTCAAGGAGTGGTTATATGACTAGATAGCATGGATCTGTCCCAGTTCACCGACATTTTTCCCGGGTGAGACGCAGCCAAATACCTTGTCTGATGAGAACAATGCTGAGCACATGGAAAGGAGATAGCAGAAAGAGCCTCCGATTACAAACCCATTGGAGAAATAACGTACATACATATAATATGAAGATAGTCATTTAACAATTACTTAATGAGAGCTGATTCCATACCTGACCCTGGGTCAGAGCACAGAGACATAACCATTAATAAAACATAGCTTCTATACTTTAGGGGAACCATCCAAACCCTCAAAGTGAATTTTCAACTACAGAGTGCTTATGAAGGTCCTTTATAACCTATGAAAATGCTAGCCAAATATTAAGACATTTTAAAACAACCATGAAACATTTAAAAAATCTTTTTATTAATCAAAAACTTATTTTCTTGTCTTTTCTCCTTAATCCTATCTAAAAGAAGTTTTAGAATCCTGAGATCCTATGAAGCTCTGCCAACAGAAAGATGGCCAGTTAATTGTTCGTGAGCTTAGCAGTTTCTGGCATGTAATATACACTCAACAATTTATGTTGAATGAATGAAGGAAGGTGGAATATGAATGATAAACTGAGATGGGATGTGTTAATAGGAAGGCAGGATATGGCAATGGTGTTTCATTGAGAGTAAAAATGCACAGCAGAGGTTTTTCTGTTTCTTGGGGCCATGAACCCATGAGAAAAATCTAAGTCAATTCTGATTGCTCCAAATGTGTTATGTATCAAGTAGAGACTTTAAAATACAAAACAGGACCTTGCCAACCCTTTATGACTGGTAAAAGACAATTTTTCCATCTGAGCTTCTTTTAGGAAAAATACTTCTAATTTTTTCTTCCTTCTTGTTTCTTTTTTTATTGCAGAGTCTTAGATGCCTAATTCAATGTCCTTTCTCTTACTGTGTAGAATATGTAGGCGTCTCAGAGGCATGGCCATATTGCACTAGGTAAATAATAAATCTAGAGAAATATTTTATTTTGGCAAAAGGTGAGAAAGGTAGAAACATAAAACTCAGGAAGAATGATGCTAAGAGGGGCCTCAAGAAAGGTGGAATTTACCATTCATAGCCATACCAAGAAATTTAGTTATAGGGATAGATCCTTCTTTGGGCACAGCTGCTATAGCTTCCACTAGAATAATTACAATCATTTATAAGCATTAATCTCCTAAATTCTAGAAATATATGGAAAGATTAGGTGAATTCAGTTTTCTCATTTCAATAGAAATATTTTGAAATTGGCCCACTTATCTCTTCACATAGATGCTATAGGAGTAGATAGAGTTAATAGAGATGAAATATTTGGAAAAATTAAAAGGGTTAATCAAATGTATACTATATCATTTAAGTAGCTTATTTTTCTTTTATTGACTGCAACTCAGCTCTGGGTAGAAAAAGTGGCCAATAAGAAAAGCCTGAAAAAGTCAATTGTGAAAAAGTCAGCTCCACATCTAAGAGAAGTCTGAGTAAGTTCAAGCCACAAGTCTAAAAGAAATTAACCAATCATCCTCTGTTTCCTATTCCCTTTCTGCTTGATTTTGATGGACATCTGTGTGGATGGGGTACCCTTAAGTGCTTGCTGTGGTAAAAATATTGTGAAAATACTGTGCTCTTTTAGCCTGCCAACACAAGAGTCAGAAGGAGGAAGTGAAGATGAGCTGGAAGACAGTTGCATCAGTAAATATGAGCTGAGCTATTCAAAATTTTGACAAAGTCCAATAATTACTGAAAACTCAGTGTCTGTTGTACACACACACAACACACACACACATCAACCTCCCATTATGTACCAGTTAAAGCAATGAAAGCCCAGAAGGGTTAAGCATTGAGTCTGAGAAAGCATTACTAGATAATCAATGACAAAACAATTTTAAAGATCTGAAAAGGTTAAATGCTCTGAGAAAAGGCTTAAGATTTATCTTAAGATTTAAAGTAGCCTGTGGATCATAAAGGGAAGAATGAGTTGACATTGATTTAAAAAAAAAAAAGCAAATTCTAGCCTTGAATTGCAATCTCTAGGTTCCAGGAATAGGCCTCACAGAAACTCCATAGCTCTCTGGTTTTGAAATGATGCAAACAATGGCCTGTAAAGACATTCCTGAGAAGTAGATGACAACTGGCTGCCAGACAAGAAGCTGTACCCACAGCCCAGGCCACTGTTATAATTGTGCAATCTACTTTTCTATGAAACTTAATTGGGGGTGAGAACGTTAGAGGCAACAATTGGAAGAACTCTGTAGAGAGGCAACCTGCCCAGATTCAGACATCAGAATGTCATGGCCCAATGACTAGCCCCTCATTATGACTGGAAGCAAGTTTCATCTGTCTGGGAGACTGTTGTTCTCCATGGTAAATGGGGTGATGGTTGCATTTCCTGTCTCAGTCTTGTTGGGTGATCACACCTTGTTAGCAACCTATGACGTGGTGAGCACTCAATAAAGAGTAGTTATTTAATCAATATTAAATGCATGCAGCTGCTGCCACACTCAATAATATACTAGTGGTCAACATTTCATTACTATGGGTTTGGGAAGAGTCAGCTTTAATAGGAAGAGAATAAACCAGGGTGACTGAAGAGCATCAGAGGATCTCCAATAGTACTGGTGGCAAAGGTCCACAGTGAAACAGCCATTGGGCAAAAGGCAACTAACTTCCTTTACTGAAGAACTATTTTGGGTCAGGGAATCTACTGTAAGGGGTCATGCTAGAGGCAGAATTTCTCATCCATGGAGAGACTAGGAACAATAGTTGACCTCTATATCTTTTATAGCCAAAGCATCATCAGCAACTTTCTTGGGAGAACGAGTTGTAGGTCCCTTGCAGACAGAGCATTCTTAATGCAGGGAATACTACTGGCCTAAGGTGATTCTAAGAGAAAAGAGAAACCATAGGATTCTAAGATGTGATTATTTCAAAATAAACTAATATAACCAAACATACTAAGATTTCTTAAAGGGATTCAACATAGAATACAAACTTTTTCTCTGCTAGGATCACCAGCCTACCATTCAACAATGGGAAACAACCTTCAGGGATATTTGTCTGTCTACAACTCTGGATTCAAACTCTTCATGTGATGTTAGGGACTATTACCATTTGATACTGCACCTTTCCAAGTTTGTTTTCTTCCACCTCTCTTAATGCCCAAAATGAACTTGCCCACTCAGATACCACATTGTTCTACTTCTGGGCCGTGGCTCATGCTCTTCCTCTACCTACAGAGTCACTGTAAGTCAACATCCTATCCACCCTTCCATGTCAAACTCACATACCACTTTGCCCCCATATGTAGCCAGGCGCACCAACCTGAAGGAACCTCTGCTTTTCCTGTGCCCTGCAAGCTCTTTGTCTGTACCTCTTTAATGGAACCCACCTTTTCCTTTATGATTATTTGACTACATATATTGTGCAGCTTCCTAGATTGTCAACTCTCTGAAGGAAAAGGTCACTTCTGATATATATCTAACTCAATTCAGTGATGATCAAGATCTGCTAAAATAGAAACTAAATTCGTTTTTTTTTGTTTTTGTTTTTTTTTACTCCGTTGCCCTGAGTAGAGTGCCATGGCATCAGCCTAGCTTACAGCAGCAACCTCAAACTCCTGGGCTCAAATGATCCTCCTGCTTCAGTCTCCTGAGTAGCTGTAACTACAAGCACACACCAGGACACCTGGCTAATTTTTCTATTTTTAGTAGAGACGGGGTCTTGTTCTTGCTTAGGCTGATCTCGAACTCCTGAGCTCAAGTAATCCTCCTGCCTCAGCCTCCCAGAGTGCCAAGATTACAAACTTGAGCCAACAGGCCTGGCCAAAAACTAAATTGTAATTATATCAAATGTATAATTATGTCCTTTTACAAAGAGATAGTATTTGGTCATTGATTCTCCAACTAAATTGTAAGCTCCTTTAGTGTGGAGATTATTTTATACTTTCATATCCAGTGTCCTGTGTACACCAGGAACTCAATAACCTTTTAAAAAAATTTTTTTGGTGTATGTCTGGCAAATTCAAATTTGTATTATTACAATAATTTTATACCATGGGTGATATACCATGCTTTATAACAAAAGAATAATTAGAAATAGGATTTTGTCCCCTAAATCTGGCTCAATTCAATTCTGTCACAGATCTCTCAAAATAATTGAGGTTGGCCCATCAGCTGATTTCAGTTATTCTTAAGAAAAAAAAATTAATTCAGATGTTTCAGGATCCCACAAAATGTTGGCAGCTAATAAAATCTTGAGGTAGGCCTCCCCAAAAGAAAATAATATTTGCCCCCATAGTTGATACCTCTCCAATAAAGTCTCAATTTTCCATTGATATTTTTAAAAAAGAAGACAATCTCTCTGGGAGGCCGAGGCGGGCGGATTGCTCGAGGTCAGGAGTTCGAAACCAGCCTGAGCAAGAGCGAGACCCCGTCTCTACTATAAATAGAAAGAAATTAATTGGCCAACTAATACATATAGAAAAAATTAGCCGGGCATGGTGGCGCATGCCTGTAGTCCCAGCTACTTGGGAGGCTGAGGCAGAAGGATTGCTTGAGCCAGGAGTTTGAGGTTGCTGTGAGCTAGGCTGACGCCACGGCACTCACTCTAGCCTAGGCAACAAAGTGAGACTCTGTCTCAAAAAAAAAAAAAAAAAAAAAAAAAAGAAGACAATGTCATGAAAATACGACAGCTAAAATGAATTATGAGTCTTTTTAGGGTGAAGGAATCTTTCCCTAGGGATACTTTTTTTTAAAGTTCCTCTTTCTATTTGAAATACTTCCTGTCTTGAACACTTGTAAGGATTTCATAATTACATGGGTGGAGGGAAGAACAGTTCTGCAGAATAGTGGAAGAACATTTCTGCAAATTAGAAAATTATTTTGTTCTGTTGCTGACCCTGTTCAAGACTCATGCAATGGTTTACAAAATATCAGTTCCTCTTGGTTATTTCTCCTTGGTGTTCCTGTGCACAGAAATGTATAAAATATACTTTAAAAAATTATAAATGCTAATCCCAAGATTTTCAGGTCCTTAGAGATGTAAAGTGTTTGTTATTCACTAAATTAAACCTATTATATTAAGTCAAATTTCTAAGATTTATCAAAGTATAATTTTTTAAAAGTTAACAACCTAACTATGCAAATATATAATGAGCATGTGTCAAAGATTTTTTTCACTCACTAATGAAAGAACCAGAAGAATGACAAAGCTGGTCTAAAGGAGAATATGAGAATTGATGTGTGTATAGTCAGTGGAAAGAAAAATTTTGTCATAAGATTGCAAATTTAAACAGTTAATGTCTGTCAGTTAATGGACAGTTAATGTCCAGATTTGGACAGTTAATGTCCAAATCAGTTAATGTCCTATAGGGTAATAAAACCATAACCATTGGAGCTACCTTTTTTCTGGACAGATATCGTTTGCAATGTAACATTTTTCTATAAGATAACATCTAACTTTACAGAGTCTAGGCCCTGATTAGTATGACAAACAACATTATCCTCCTCTACAGTATTATATGACTTTTCAGCTAGCACATTAAAAGGCACATAGTAATCCTTTTTCTTTATTATCAAGATTTGGATAATTCTTAATGGATCTTAAAGAAAGATGCAGGGAGGCCCAGGATTCTCTAGCAAGAGTCCTGTATTCCTATTTTTATTAATCTCACTTAGCTGGCATTTGTATTTCATGGTAGAGAGTCAAGATAAGGATAATATAAATAGGAAAGCTTTGTCAAGAATTCCCTTACTTTACAGTAGCTGCCTAAATGCAGATACTAACATTTAAAGTCAACAGATATAAAACTAAACAGGAAACTGAGCCTAGCCCACCTTCACAGCTCGGTGCTCTCTCAGGGTCTACTAACATGACAGTACTGACATTACTTGGAGCCCATGATGTCCCAGCCTCCCCAACCCAGTGCTTCTCCAATCCATTCACGTTCTCCACCACAAGTGGCCTCTGCCCCTTCTGGAACCCACGCAGCCTGCCTCCTCTGAATTTCCTTACTTGTCCTCACCGCATATTTTGGGCTTATTTTGCTGTTCTCCTCTGATTTTATAGTTGCATTTATACTGCATTATAACCAGTATGAATAAATACTTAATGATTTTGTATTTTTTCAAATACTTTCTGTGGACAAAGCTGATCTCTTTATTTCTCAATTCACACAGGACCTGGCCTGATTGTCACAGATATATTCATCGGAACTTAAATTCTTATAATCCACTAGTCCTTCCATGATTTGTAAATGAGGTAGAACACACCTAGTCCACTTGAACTAGAGGTCAGATAAGAACCTCTTTCTAAGGAACTTAAAATAGAATGGAAGAAAATGGAAAAACCAGAGAGAGACTCTATCCCATCTTTGTTTTTTTAAGTAAGTGCTAAAGAAGATGCATTCTAGTCATGCTGGTAAGAGAAGGTTCAAACCCAAGATTTGTGCATTTGGAGGCAAGTAATTGGCACCCACTGGGGTGGACCTTCTTGGAGTAGGTGGCTTTTCAAACTCATTGGGAATATCCTTGTCCCTTTTATACAGCCACTGGAATATTAGTTTCAAAACTTAAATCTCAGTTCCTTAGGAAACTTCCAGTGGTTTTCTGTCCCACAATCTCCTGTAGCACTCATGGCAAGGATCAGCCAGCTGGTATTGCGCACATGCTACACATGCTACATTGTTAAAATGCTCTATGACTGAAGCATGATTTGTAACTCCTCAACAAGATGGTAGGATCTACAGGGTCCTGGTGGTATCTTGTAATTCTTTATTTATAACAACCCTCACAGCTCTATATTGGAGCTTAACATAAATTATTTATTTATTTGAAGCTAGACCTGAGCTATTAGAAAAAGAAGGATGAGGTCTGGAAAAAATGAACTGAAAAATAATGAAGTAAGGGTATAAGGTAGAAAAGAGTGGAGGAGGTTAGGAGTGAAGGTATGGGGTGTTGAGGGAGAGATCCATTTAGCCTAGAAGGTAAGAGAGTCAACCAGAGTGTGGAGAAAGGAGGAAGAGTAGCTTAAAATGGATCAAGAGAGCTTGGAAGAAATGTCATACTTTGTTTGATTTTATAGTGCCTGGTAATGTGTTAATGAGCCCTTAGTGGTGTTTAATGAATATGTAAATAACTGAGTGAGTGAGTGAATGAATTAATGAATAAAATGTTTTTTATTCTCTCTCTCTCTGTTGGTTTTAATTCATTTCCACCTTGCTTTAGACATGTTATAATATTTTTCCAAAATACCATGAGGCTCTATGATTAGTTGTTAAATGGCATAATACATAAATTTCACCATATAAAATGGTATAAATATGTGGTTTTAACTAACAGATTGATTGCTTTTCTTCTAGTCTAACATTATTATGTGGGTACAAAGTCCTTAGAAAATACTCCCTAAGTCCCTCAAGCTATAAAGTTGGCTGCTCGGGATTCAGGCTAATCTAAAATGGCAACTCAGTTAATTATATTGCCTTGGAGCAAAGATGAGGCCAAAACATAAATTAGTTCCCTTTATTCCAAAGACTAGTTTAAAATAAGAAGAAAAGTAAAAATAAGTCAGAAAATGTTTCTAATTAGTGAGAGGAAAATGCTTTGTTAAGAACAAACAAAAAAATCTGTAGTTTTTCTTTTATTACAATGTAATAGTTTTTTTTTTTTCCAATTTTAATGTAGAACTCACACTTCTAACCTTCTAGAAAAAGGATCTATACTTTCAGGAGAAATTCTAAAATCTTTTTAGGCAGGAATGAAACTATATGAAAATGGGCACGTGTAAAAATGTTCATGTGATTGTATGAAAATACTATTCAAAAGTTGTGATCTATGGCATGGTGATTTTTCAAAAGCACATTATTCAGTCAATTAACAATGTAAAGAGGCCTGTTCCTGATCCTTTGAGCTTATTTTTATAAAGTTTTCTTTTAACTGGTTGAAGTCAGCCTCATACACACTTGCAGGCAGCAGGTAAACTATCTCTGATAAAATGCATCCCACCATCTCTGGAACAATGCAGGGTACACAGTAGGCACTCAATAAAAGCCACTAAAAATGGAATAAATGTGATTCAAATGTGGAGAAATAGGGGAAACAAGATTGCCAGGCACTGCATGTGGAATCAGGTAGGTTAGAATAGGAGGTCTAAGGAAAAAATCACCGGGGCCATTAAAATGCAACAAAATGAAAGTCTGGATTCTTTATTTTTCTAGGCAGTCCAAAAAATATATTTTGGGAACAACTGTTCTACTAGAGGTGAGAGGGGCAACTTATGCTAGTAGAATTTTCTTAGGAATAAGCTCTTTGTCCTTTTTAAATAAACTGAGCCTATGAGTTTGTAATGTAATGTTGCAGTTAAAAAAAAAAAACAAATCTCCACACAAAAAAACACCCCAGCAATATATTTCCATCCATCTATCCTTCGAGCTCTCTTAGATGCCAGAGCAACCAACTGCCTAGAGAAGAGGACTCAGGGGAAGTGAGTGAGGGACTTCCTTCATCCCAAGGTCAGCATCACATGGGGTTGGTGGGGGAGGCACTTTCTGTGTTTTCAAACTAGGCACTACTCATCTGGTCCGGCTCTTTGGCAAAGAGAAGGACTCCAACTGGGACCTAGCAGTCCCTCACTCAGCACAAAGCTTCTTTAGATTAGTGCCCAAACTAATTTTTATGACATGTCATTCCAGTAAGGGTGCTGCTGCATTTCACAGATGGGCTTCCCCCAGATAGCGACTGTTGATTGGCCGAGTTGGGATCTGGATGGATTAGGGAAATTTAAGCTGACAGCTGGTCTTTTTGCATGAAAGCATAAAGCCCCTGTTGTTGGAGGAAGCAATGGGGGCTGGTCAGACCCCATGACCAAGTAGGAGGGCTTGCTCTTAGCAGTGGCCAACACTTCCCAAGAGAAGATGACTTTTTAAAAACAAAAAGGATTATTCAAGTACAGTTACACTGTACATGCCCAAATGATCTCAGGCTCGGCCAAAAAGATCAGAGCTGACAAGAAAACAACCCAATAGAACGTGGTATTAAAACACAGAAGCAACTTAAAGAAGCCCACTTCTAGATGGAAATCCCAGAAGTCCTACTCAACAAGGAACTTGGCTTCCCTAGAGCAATGAGTCACCGCTAAGTCTCCTCTGGAAGATTAGTTCACATTATCAGTGAATATTGAGAGAGGGATTTAAAAGGTTTATTTGCCCAAGGAAAGACCTGGATGTATTCAGAAATAAAACTATTAATAAAAGCATGTGTGTGTGGGCACGCACATACATGTGCACAAGTATGCTTATGTACCAGTCATCATGCTAAAAGGTTAATGTACATTAACTCATCCAATCCCACAACACCTTATGAGATGGGCACTATTATTTTCCTCTCTTTATGGAGGAGGAAACTAAGGCTTAGAGAGATTAAGTAACCTGTGGGCTACTATGTGAACCTAACCAGCATTAACAACAGTGTTTTCCAAATTATAGATCATAACCCATTAAATATTATAAAATCCATTTAGTGGGTAGAAAATAGGTTTTAACAGAACAGAAAAAAAATTCAGAGTGCTCTACATATAGTAAGAACTGATTTATTATCCTTTCAATTCAGTTATACAGGTGCTATATGCTATGGGCTGCAATATAAAATATAGTAGCCTGACATGTAATACCATATTTTTTTTTGCTGTTTTTGCCTGTTTTTGAACTTTGTGTAAATGAAATGATATAGTATGTATTCCCTTATGTTTCTTTTACTCAACATTATTTTTGAGAGAATCATCAATATTATTGTTGTACTTTCTTCATGTTTATTATATTATATATATATAATACACACATTGTATATTGTGTGACTACATGTACTTTTTTTAACCAGTCTGCTGCAGATTATATTTGGGTTATTCTATCTTTTTACTACTACAAACAGTACCTCTATGAACATTCTAGTACTTGTCTCTTGGCAGTATACCCAACAGGGTATATATCTAGGAGTAGAATTGCTGGGTTATTGGGTACGTGAGAGTTTAGCATTAGTAGATATTGCCAAATAGTTTTTTTCAAAGTGGTTATGACAATAGTTTAAATGTACCAGTAGAATTAAGTTAAATATTTGTCTTTCTGTGAATTATGGTCAAAAATTTTTGAAATATAGTGACTTATGATTTCTATGGGAAAATGCTTTCTGCAGGGTATAAATACAGAAGTGTTTTTTGCACATCCACCTTTCTCTTCCTCTTTTCCTTCCTCCCCTCCCCCCTCTACAACCCTGAGCAGGACTGAGTAGAGAAGAGTGAGGTGGTGTGGATAGGAGTGGTATTGCAGTTTCTGAAACAACTTCAGAGCAGAGCAGTAGTATGTGCCTACCATGTATGTAGCAGCAGACTGCCCTGCAGGGGAAGGTCCTGCTCTTTATGACTGGAAAAAAATCTCTCTTAAAACCCCTGTGATTCATTGCCCACCACTAGTCAATCCTGAGCTTCCCAGGACACCGGGAAGAGACCACTGCCAGCATCTTGTCCTCAGAAACCCACCGGGTCCATTGAGCATTAGCTGCCCTGCAGCCTTCTCCTTCCACAGAAAAGACCTCAGGTGATGGGGACAACCACCTAGAGATGAACAGTGAGTGAGTTTGTCAAGAAGGAAAAGGTAACAAAATGCAAAAGAGATTGAGCCTGCAGCCCCAGAGAAGACTATCTTTAGAAAGAATAGAGAAACAGATAAAAAACATACAACTTACAGTGCAAGGGAGCAGAGGACTGGAGACTGCCTCTATGCCTTTTATGTGCCTGACTATAATGAGGACTCCTCACAACACTCCCTACCAGGCAATAGTCTCCCACTGGCAGACAGCCACCATGTGGTGTGCCCCCTGAAGGTCATGTTCTCATTCCCCGCCCCCCCCCCACACAAATACCCAGGGTCCAACTGTGCTAAGCAGTCCCACTCTGCACACACCTAAGAATGCCAGTGAGGCAGCCTTCTCCATGTTCCTTTCCCATAGGCCTAAGGTCCTCACAGGGAGGCCACCCAGAGCCTGGACATGCAGGGAAGCAATGTATGGGTCTGGAGCTTATGGCCCATGGGGGCAAGTGGGGGCTGCAACCCATCCAAGTATCTGTCAATCCAAGGGGCCAAGTAATCCTAAAGCCAGCCCTACTCTAATGAGCACAAACGCTCTGAAGGGCAGGAGGGCCCTACTTCTTTCAGCTCTCATGGAAGCTGCACACTAATAATCCCCTCCTTCTCTATAATTCTGGACTTAGAAGCTGCCTCCAACCAAAGAGAGGAGTTATACTATAGAGCAAGGGACATCTCTACTTGGAGTACAACCAAGACATTTAGATGTTGACTCAAGAATGGTAGACACTAGCCAGTTATATGTGGCATCAAGCACTTAAAACATGAGATGTCCTATAAATGCAAAATACACAGTATATTTCAAAGACTTAGTTTTAAAAAAAGTTAAAAAGTATAAAACAGCTCAAAAATAATTTTATATTTTACATGTTAAAATGATAATATTTAGAATATATTGAGCTAAAGAAAATATATTAAAATTGATTTTACCCATTTCAGTTTACTTTGTTTTAATGTTGTTACTTGACAATTTACAATTATATCTGTATCTCACATTATATTCCTTTAGGCTAACGCTTCTCTAGAATTAGACCACCAGTGCTTAAGTCACTTGCTTGCTCTTGGGAAGTAGCTTAACTTTTTTGTGTCTCAGTTTCCTTCTCTGTAAAATAGGGATATTAACGTACCTTTCCAACATTGTTGCTAGGAATAAATGTGTTCACATAAATAAAGTATCAAGAACCATGCCTAGCACAAAATAAATGTTCCCTAAATGTTAAATATTGCTATTATTAACATTATCTCTGGCCCTCTGAGAAAAAAAAACTTGACAGCTTGTGTAGTTCTTCTCTATCCTGGTTTCCCGGGAAGTCCAGCATAGCCAGCCCAACATGGGGGAATTGGTCATCTGCACTCCTGAGATGCTTACAAAATTAATGATTATAAGGCAGGAATGCCTATCCTTTGATATAGGTGTCACACCCAGACAGCTTTCATGCTGCCCTTTTATGATGAGCTAGACTCATAGTCTTTTGATGAAACCAGATCATGTCCTATTCCCCCAACCCAGAGAATGCTATAAAGAATTTTCCCGATGGTGCCAGTTAGGCCACAGATCAACAGCCACCATGGAAATACATTCCTGTGACTACTACCAATGTTTTAAATTTATCTAAACACTGAGGTCTTTAAAAAAAAAAGTCATGATTAAATTTGGAAATGGATATACACATTAAGATAGAAATTGAAATCCACTTGGAACCTAAGAATATTTAATCTAAATCTTCAGCTTATATATAATAGTCCGTTATGGGTTTCTTTCCCCTGAACTGTTTGTAAGACCCTTGCTTTGAGTAACAATGGTGCCTGTTGTTTTCAACTCATTGAAAAACAAGTTCTGATCTTTTCCTTTTAAAGTATTCTGTTTCCAAATGCTTGGCTTGTTTTTTTAAAAAAAGAAAGAAAGAGAAAAAAACACCCATCCTGGTGCCATGAATTGGAGGCTGCATTTTTCTCCAGTTAATGGCACACTATTTACTTTCTAGATGTGTAAATGAGTAATGAGTCCCTGGGGGAAAAGATAGTATTGAAGAGCAAATAAATTCCATGGATGAGATCCACAGAATTTTAAAAAATGATTATAAACTCATGCTTTCAGCTAATAATAGTAAGGGTTTTGTTAAAGGATAAAAACACTGAATTGAATTACACAAGGAAGAAAAGAGAAATACATTTCCATAATTCACTGTGAATTATAGAGATTTGGTTTCTATGTTTCATTGTTCTGGTTTTGAAAAAAATAAAGAAATATAAGGAGAATTATTCTGTGGAGAAGGCAGTGTTCTTTTCTATCAGATTCATAAAGCCTGGGTGTTGTTTCTTCTCCACTCTGGACATTGCAAATCGCTTCTGTGATCCTGGTAAAATGTCTCCAGAGACTTCCTACCAATAGGCATGGCTAATTAACATAGCCAGGGAATGTGGTGCTTTCTTTCACTGGGTTCTTGAGCCTTTAATCCAGAGTAAGGCCTTCGCCTCTTTTCCTGTCCCTAAGGCCATTAAGTACTTATCAGAGATACAACAACTTTAAACTGGACCAAAAGACAAAGCCAGACATGGAATTTTGAACTGGACACTGTTCCTAAACCTTCAAAAATTAGAATACGTGTAACTCAGAAAATGTGGTTTATGTAGACTTTTGAAAAATATAGATAAACCTAAGGAAAATGAAGACAGATTTGTGGCAGGACCTAATTGAAGATAGAGGGATGATGAAATGATCTGTCCAGGTCCCACCTAACTTTATAGTTATGCCACAACTTGTACAGAGCTATTATCTTTATAGATTCTTTGGTGTCATGCAAATAACTTCATCACCCTAGACCCAGAGGTCTTGTTTCTACCAGAAATGTCACAATGAGTTAGTACATGCGAGTCCTGGGTCTTATCATGTTAAAATTATTTGTGACATATAATATTAAACTGCAGTGGAAACTACAGAAGCACTATTCCTGCTTGGGTGTTTTTTGAAAATCAGAATGCCATTATTTCAGTGAACCATAAAAGAAATACTTTGTGGTGTCTCTGTTGACAAGTTGACAAGAGAAAATAAAGAAAGTCTACTGTTGGATTTTGTAGGTGATGTCACAAGTTACCCACAAAAGCTGACATCATTTTGCAGCAATCCCTAAGGTGCAGTCCCCAATTCTAGGTTTGCTCCTCTCTGCATTCTCCAACACAGAAGGCGAGCCTGTCAAATCTAAGATGGCACAGAGGTGGGAGGAATATATAAATAACTAAGCCAGAAACAAAAACAAAATCAAGTTTTTGTTCTGGGCTTTTTTTTTTTTTTTTTGAGGGGGTTATGTACAGTCTTTAACAAACATAAATACAAAGACATTTAGAAAGTTACCTTCACAAGTACCTGTTGCGGGCGGTCTACTTGGCAATACTGATGTGAAAAGGACCTGTATGGGCTTTTGTGTTTGGGTCGAGGACAAGCCCAATATGCACCAAAAACATAGTGTAGCTAAATTAATATAAAGATAAAAGAGGCTCTTATTACATGAAGCATTTTGATACATATACATTAACTACACATCTCACATTAACTGTAATTTTGGGTGTAAAAAGAATTATTTTAATTTTAAATAAAAAATACCTTTGAAATTATTTGGCTACAATAAACTCATTTTGTTTATAAGTGAAATATTTGGGAAACTTTGAAGAGTAAAAAAACTGACCCATAAATAGCTTTTGAAGATAATGGGATTTTTCAAAATGTGTATAGTTAAGTTGATATAACATTGCTGGTTGACATTTAATTAACTATTAATTATATAGGGCTGCTATATATATGTATGTATATAATTGCTATATATATTTTAGGTCTTATATTTGCATAATCCTTTTCAAAGCTTGCAGGTCCTAGGAACAGTATCCACAGTGACAAGTTGATAAGATGGCTCTGCCTGTCTCAGTGTCTGCTAGATAGTAAGCACTCAGTATTTGCCAAATCAGTTAAAATACACAGAAATTTCTAGTTCCTTTCTCTGCTGAGAGCTTGAGAGGGCCCATTAAAAGACCGGTGGGGAAGGGAGGGGAGCAGCTGTCCTTGAATTTCTGTGGGTCCTGCTTGCCAAGAAAAGATACATCCTAATTTGGTTTTTAATTGCAGGTGTGATTGTCCCCAGTGCTGCACCAGGGACATTACCATGTTAATAGCAGGAAGTGTACTGGGATCAGAGAAGCAAGGTCCCATTTAGTTCAGGAGTTGAGTCACAGCTTTTCTATAAAGGGAGGATTCTAAATATACTGAAAGGGTAACTAGTTGCTGGATATTGGGAAGGGTGCCTTTTTGCAGGTCTTTTTGAAAAAACGGCAACAGATTAAGCAATGGATCAAAATATAAGTGAAAGACTTGCCCACCAAGTTAAAAAGCAAAAAAGAACTGAACTAAAATAAAAATAGCCCAACCCAGAGATCAAGAGGACTATTTTGTCCAAGGAAAGAATAGACGTGGCCCGCTTACACTCCGCCAAGCCACTAGCTTCAAGTGCAGCATTGTGCCAATAGCGGAGGGTCTGAAAGGCTTCATTATTAAGAAGTTAATGCTTGACAGCAGCCGACTCCACCACAGCAAAATTACCCGCCTCCGAAAGACTGCCTCCTATGAGTCTTGGGTTAATTACTCAAATCTCCAAATTATCCTTCAGGGAACAAAATGAAGCATGCAGAATCAAAAGCAGATCTGTAGTTGAGATTATGAAAAGGGAGTGGGTTCCTTTCCATTTTAAAAAATGATTATTTCTATTGTAGGAACCACAGAGGGGAAAGGGAAAAAAACAAAACAAATAAAATCTGCCTGGGTACCAAGCAGGCAATAAATGGCTGGCAGCTGTACAGCCCAAGGGGAAAATAAAATCTGTCCATATAGATACCCACAGGCAGTATTGTCTAAATTTCCAAAAGGCACCCCAAATCAAATTGCTTGAGAGGAACGAGAATGCTGAAATGGAGACACCTCAAGCCTTGTTGTTGAAGAATATTATCGTTAATGCCATTTTCTAAAATAATCTGAATGTGCCATATCAAGCAACCTAGTAGCTACTAAAATAACTACTTAAACATTATTTCTCCCTCCACATGTGCACATTTATTTCCTAACTTTACTTCCCATTTTAGGAAGTAAACCCATTTTTAAAAGTGAGTTTGATGAATAATCAACACAACCCCTAACATTAACCTCTTTTCTTTTTTTCCCCATCAACCATGGCTGTCAGAGGCTCCCAAATATTTTTTAAGAGAATTATTTCTCAAACAGAGATCCCTGGAAATATTCTTGAAAAGGGGGAGAGCTCCATGAACTATAAGAAAATTAATTTTTTTAAGTGTCATTTTTGTTATGACAATAATTTAAAACTTTAGTATTATCAGAAAGACAACACTTCCATTCTGTGGTGGTGATTTGCAGTCGCATGACAGTGTCATGAAAGATGTCTTAAGTTTTTTAAGTCATTGTTCCTCAAACAAGGGTCTGCGGATTTACTCTCTGGAGTAGGAGAAAGTTTGATTTCTTTAGAAGGACCTTTATGGTTCACACATTTTTAAAAGTGAGCTACAAAGACGTTAATATCTGCCTCACAACCAGCTGACCCTCCATGTCACCAACAACATTTGCTGACCCTGAAGCAGGTTAGTCAGGTTCATTGGTAAGGGCATTAATTAGGCAGATAAGAATTTTTCCTAAAATCAGACCAATAGGTGTCTGCTCAGTCCTGGGTTGAATAAACTACAGATAAAATGATAGCACAATGCCTAGTATAGACTTTTAATGTTAATGTCATTTTTAGTTTTATTATTGTTACCCAAATTGATTAGATTCCTTATCTCCCAATCTTACCTTTCCCCTCCAAGAGACCTATATGTTTACAGCGGCTGAGAGAAACCTCAGATTGGGAGGGAGATGCATTTCTAGAAGTGTATACAGAGTCGGCCAGATGCTAAGTAGTCTATTGACTTCCTATCAAGTCTTACAAGTACATTTACATCGTTGTGAAACTATCACCACCATCCATCTCCAGAAATTTTCTCATCTTCCCAAACTAAACAGCCATAATCACTGAACAATATTTTCTTACCCCTCTCCTCCCCATAGTCCCTGTCAGCCACCATTCTGTTTTCAGTCTCTATGACTTTGACTACTCTGTCAGACTTTTTGGAATAATTCTCTGATTCTTAAATTAAAATACACCAGGAACTCTGTATGCCCCCTTCCCTTAATGTTCATGGAGATGTGAGTTGCCTAAATCCCAGTTCTTGGGTGCAGTTCACTGATACCTCTGAAATGTTTCCCCACCATTGTCTCCTGAATTATTTTGTTGGCCCAACCAAAAGGACTGATCTCTCTGCAAGATTGCACTACCTCAAAATGACCCACAAACGAAATGCACCATATGCTGAGACAAAAAATGAACCTGCTTTTCCCCAAGCTGTGGAACAGCTATTTACAAGTGTTCTGGTCTAGTTATATGAAATTGCAATTTGATATGGGTGGGTCAGAAATCCCAGTTGCCTTTTCTTGCACCCTGGGTTTCAAAGGATTCCTTTTGGCCTATGCAAAGCTGAGAACTGATAAGAATGGCACTACCACATTCTTTGTTTTGGAAATGGGGGATTGAACAGAGTGCTGTTCGCCAATGGACAGGCAGACAACATCTGAGATAGCAGTAGGGATGGAGTGAATTTCACTTTTACTTATTCTTTGACAATGATTATTGAAGCTCACCATCACCCCTCTCTCCTGTTCTAGGCTAAATTCTGACTTGATCTTAAGACCAGATGACATAAGCCCTCCTCATGGCCAAGATAGACTAGATGCCAACAAAGAGTTGAAAAACTCATGACAGTAAGTTTACCTGTGTTTAGCCCTACTTTCATCACCCCAAGCAGCTATTTGACTTTGTTAGTAATTGAACTGGGTAAAGACTGGCTGAACTTTCAGATATTTTTGGTTTACCTTTGGATTAAACTCTGTCAGGGAGAATGTGCAGAGTTAGGCAATTTCTTTCTGCTTATTAATCACTCATCTACGCTGTTTTTCTCAGCAAACCTCATGGTGGGGGTGAATAACAGAATTGTTGGGCCAGGTGATCTATCTTTGCATTTGAGGCTATGCCAGAATCCAGTCCTCCTAGCCACATCATGTGCTCCCACAAAACTTGTCCAACTTTCCTCCATCTCTGAAAAGTCTCTCCATCTTTACACTGTTTCTACCAGTACACAGACCAGCTACATAGCCCAGGTATAAAAGCTGTCGCAGCTCCCTGCTTACCTATGCAATGCTTATTTCCCTTAGAATTAAGTTCATTAGGCTTTATTGCATCCATCCCAATTCCCTTGCCCTGTGGAAAAGAATACTCTTTATTTTGTCTGGGGGTTTTTGTTTTTACCAAGGGAGTGACAATTTTTAGCATGCTTATACATCCTTACAAGAAGTCTCTGAGGAAACAGACTATTACTAAAACAGATTTCTCTGGACTGGTACATCACTCTGTGACCCAGGTGTCTGAGAGGCATATGTTTGAGAAGACCACCTACTTTCAGCAAAGAGATAATTTATCTGTGTACAGACTCAAAATATTACCTCAAGCTTTCTCCTATCTGCTTTCATCTTTAGCCAAAGCTACCTCTGTCTCTTTCCATATTTTTCCTCCATCTAGCCATTTTATGATTTTTAAACCAAGATGATTTATAGTGTATAGGTTTATCTAACTGTAAGAGCCCATGAAAAATATGCCCTATCAGAAAACGATGTATATATTGGTATGGTAGAAAAACAGTTTGAATGTCTGCTTCTCAAAGATACTGCACTCTGATCCTGAAGCCACCCTTATAGTATCTTATAAAACCTTTCTAAGCCTCAGTCCTCTGGTTTCTAATATGAGAAAAATATCTTTAAATATCTTCATTTCTACTTTAGATATAGGTAGCATCAGACCCCCTGAAAGGAGCTTTAGATGACTAGGTCAATAAAATTGACCAAAATAATCTATGCCATGTCCTTTAAGCCACCCCAGTTCTGATCTGGCTGAACCTATGGTTAGAATTGGCTTGGCCTGGTCATAGACTAGTGAGTCATCTCATCTTTCTGCTACCTTCTTTTTCTCTGGCCCTGTGGATAAAGAATAGGAAGCAGTCTTTTAGTCATATCAATAAAAGTTCTTTCCATACCAGAGTCAAACCAAGAGATACCAGTTCTGTTTTAGTTTGAACCTCTTTGTACCATAAACATCAAGCTAAATACTCTAGCATCCCTTGAAAATTCAATAATATTGCTGTGGTTTAAATGTATGTGCCCTCCCAAAATTCATATGTTGAAATCTAATACCCAATATAATAGTACTCAGAGCTGGGGCCTTTAGGAGGTGATTATATCATGGGGGTTCTGCCCACATGAGTGGAATTAGTGCCCTTAAAAAGAGGCTTGAGGAAGCCTCCTAGCCCCTTCTGCCATGTGAGGGCACAGCAGTAAGTCACTATCTATGAAGCATCTCTGGTGTCCTTATCTTGGGCTTCCCAGTCTCCAGAACTATAAGAAATAAATTTCTGTTATTTATAAATTACCTAGTCTAAGGTATTTTGTTATAGCAGCCCATACAAACTAAATACCATTTTTGTTCACATAAGCAGAATAATTTTTAACATCATAGCAGTAACACTATAGTAGCCCCAAGATACGATACAAAAACTTAGGTAAATTTCTCAGTGATAGATTCATAAGAGACTTTTCAGGGAAGCCAGGGAATAGGAGTTGTATCTTTCATATTTCAAGGATTTTATCACTGTGGCCACCTGCTGTGCTCTACCACAGACTCCCCCATCTCCCATGAATCCTTAGTTCTGCTGTGACCTGGTGAAACTCTCAATAATCAAATAAAATAATTCTTTCTGGGCTACTTTATGAGCTTTAGATTCTAAAAAGCACACGTGCACACCCTATCTCCTATACTGTCTTTTAGTGATAGGATATTGCAACTGGCTGTGGATCTGATACAAATAACATTGCTCACGGAATTCCACCGAGTCAGCAAAGTCATGGTTCTGATTTGTGCTGTAGTGAGTGTGAATGACTGAGGCAGGCTTTCAACTGAAATGTGACTGTGGTTTGATTCCTTGCAGAACATGAGATTTTTAGAGATACTCTGAACAGAGAAAAATCTTTCAAGGTCAAATGTCTTTGGAAAATGCTCCTGTCCTTCATTCTTAAAGATTCACAGTGGACATTAGTGTATCTATTAATGGCTCTTCAATAAAGAAAACTATTTATCTTTCTGTTTGTTTGGCCCAACAGCTCTAAACATTTATTTGATTATAGAATTTTCCTCCCTTATTTGGAAGCACTGGAATCCTCTGAGATTAAATTAAACTGACAAACTCAAAGCAAGAAATCACATGTAGAAGTGAAACCAAGTGTGTTCATATAAGACTTTATCCCACATCTTAAGGTATTCTTCATTCAAGCACAGAAATAGACCTGGAATGGTAGAGGAGCTCTGTCATACGGATATATAGTCAAGAGACCCTGTGGCCCCTAGAGCTCATCCCCATCTCTCTCTTCCACAGTTAATTCTGGTGACAGAATCTTGGAGCTGTATTTTGCTCAGATATAGAAACTGATACAGCCAAAATAAACACAACTCCAAATGTAAATGAAAAAGCTCCTAAGTCAACTGCTGCTCTATGCCTAAAGCAAAAATTCCACACTTAATCACTTCTGTAAGTAGCTATTCCACCTGGCCTTCCCAGGGGACTAGAAAACCATTCTGTTGACTGCTGTACTCTAAAATTGAGGAGATATTATTTATGAGCTGTTCCAGTGGCCAAGAACAGAATTATTCCCAGCAGAAGATACAACGTTTTAAGAGCAATAAAATCCCTACTTGGAAGCAAAGGGAAAAAGCAGATACTAAGAGTCTTAGAGTCTATTAACAAAATATATTAAGTGCTCATGTACCTGAAGCGATGGCTTGTGTTACAGTTAGTCTAAATTGCCTATTGATGTTTCAGTGTTTGGACTAGTTGAGTTCTTTCCCATGTCACTCTCCCACAGTTAACCTTGACTCTGTTGTTGACCTAACCTGAGCCTTGCATACTTTCTGCTAAGTCAGGAAAAGGTTAGGAGTTAGTTTATAAAGACAAGACAAACAAGCCTCTGAGATTGGTTACCATAATGGTTACTTTCCTGTTGGAAATTCTGAATATAAAAAAAATGATGAGAGTGTGTTTATATATGGCAGGGAGCTTATAGATCTATAACACAGTTTGTGTGCAAGGCACAGAGCAAAAATTTGCAGAGATGGAGCCATCTCACAGTATTCAAAGGGTCAGTCTGCTTCTAGCACAAACATTTCTGGACACATATTTTAAAGTGAATTAAACATATAATGGCAGAGTATTAACTTGCTTAGACAAAAGCAATTTAGAGAGGAATAGGAAAAGGGACGTGTGGAGAATGTATCCATAAACACAGTTTTAAAAAGTATTAACGATATTTTTGATTTCTAAAAGATAATGATTTAATGGAAATATTAAGGAAAACACAGCCTACAGATTGTTATAAAAGAACAGAATTTATATTAATTATCAAAAAAAATCTATCTATTCGATCCCATGAATGCAGAAAGGCTATTTTATTTCAACAAAGACAAAAGCAATTAAACTTTTCCTCTTTGAAAACAGATTGGTATTTGAGTACCCTGTCAAGCCTGGGTCATGAAGAAGCTGCTGAGAGATTTGCAGTGAAATTCATAGGTCCACTAGAGATTGCTTATTTTGATGATAAGAAATCTCTTATCATCTTAGCTGTCCCCTTGTTTTGTTTGTACTGACTACTCTTAATATGTAGGAAGGCCAAAATACCACTAGATCATCAATTACTAGGCCTTTAAAATAGGTGAAGTGGGTGAAGCAAACAGTTTAATTTTGCTTGAAACCATTTCTGCTACAAAATTACCTCCTCTCATGTTCTGACTGGTGTCTTTAATTCTACATTAGAAATACATCACCTTGGGTTAAGACATTGATCTCTATTAAAAAGTAAACAAAATAACTATTGCAATATATTAAACCTTTTCTGTCAGTAGAAAATAAGTTAATGTATCACAGTAAACTGATCCAGTTACTAAAACTTGGGAGAATTCATTTCCCAGATCCTCTCCTAAAACCAGGCTTTGATAGGGAGAGGTAGAGTGATCTTGAGGACAGTGAATGCTGAGAAATTCCCAGAAATATTAGGTGAAAATATCCAAGACCATTTTTCCCAATTCACAGTATTTTTCCAACAGTGCTTATTATAGTTATTCTTTGTTCTCCCCTTTGTAAAACTTAACTCTGAAAAATCTCTGGGGTTGTGTTTACATTTATAGAACCACTGAATTTTCAAATCTTCCCAAATAGCAGCAGGACTCTCTGCTAAGAAACTCTTTAGATCCCTTTAGCATCACTCTGTACCTGAGGTTTTCTGCATTTATAGAAACTACTATTCATTCAACAAACATTGAAGGATGATAAGGCTACTGTGGTCCTCTCACCTGATGTGTAGAAGACAATGGGCAAGACCAACTCAATAACAATGCATTGCTGTCTTTATAGTGCCAATATTTCTTTCTAAAACCATGAATATGGCTCCTTAAATGTTTTGTTTTGCTTTGAAAGTGCATTCTTTTAAGTTAATTAGACTATTTGTAGCTTAAAAATACAAAGGTTTTCTCAGCATCCTTTGGGCTTTCATGTTTACCATCAAATCAGCAAAAAACAAACATGATTCTAAGAAATCTATTTTGAAATTTAATTGTAAACAGATTTGCATATAATTTCAACCTCACAATGAGTTGTCCCATGTGCATTGTCTGTGAAAAGTTTTGGAAGGACTCAAAGAATGTTCTTGCTTACTGGCTGGATTCAGCCTCCTCTGAGAGGATGCAACAGCTTCCGAATCTTCATGTGAGATGCTAGGTTGTGTTGGGATAGGAAACACGCAGGAGTCCTCTTGCCAAATTTCCTGGTTTAGAACTCATTTGACAAATGTGGTTTCCATTTATAGAAATGCTTAGAGACCGTACTGCATTTTTAAATTTTGCAAATGTCAAAAAATCACAGAACTGAGATGGAGGAGGAAATTTGAGGCCTGTTTGATTACTAAGAAACTAGGACACAGAAACTAGGTAACTGTATAACCAAACCCATCCACTGGCTCAAGAGCTAAAACAACTCATTAATGGAAACTAGCATCCACAAAAACTAGAGCCACACAATTTGCCACCCAGACTTCTGGTTAATGTCCAGCAAAGGGGCCTTAGTTCATGAAGGTTGCAAGCTGATGAACTCTAATAAGAGCAAGAAACTGTATATAAGTACTGTGAATTGGTCCTGTTGCTATTCATAATGTCTTTATACCAGAAGTGAACTAAAGAAACGACAGGTTGATCTGAAGGTAAAAAAATTTTATCCCTGATAGAGAACTTGCAACATCCTCCACATCTTCTTCACAGCCAGAGTGACTCTCATACTTATTCATTTACCACAAACACATTAAATACCTAAAAACTGCTGCCTGAAAATTTTATGCTTTTCTTAGTAAATAAAGAATAAAAGACAGTTATTGGTCCATCATAAAGATCTAGTACTTTATTTTTAATAGACTACATTTGTTACAGCAGTTTTGAGTTCACAGCAAAGCTGAGTGGAAAATATAGAGATTTCCCACAAACACCCCGACACACATATGCACAGCCTCCTCAACTATCAAAATCCCATACCAGAGTGGTCCATGTGTTATAATCAATGAACCTACATTGATATATCATTATCTCTCAAAGTCCATAGTTTACATTAGAGTTCACTCTTGGTGTTGTACATTCCATGGGTTCTGACAAATGTATAATGACATGTATCCACCACTGTAGCATAATACAGAATAATTTCACTGCCCTAAGGATCCTCTTGTCTTATTACATTAGCTTCTAGTTTTGAAGGTAGAATAATTTGAAGGTAGAATAATTTTATCCCTGATAGAGAACTTGCAACATCCTCTATGTCTTCTTTATAGCCACAGTCACTCATATATTTATTCATTACTTAAAAGTATGCTGTTTAATCTCCACTAATTTTGAGATTTTCCACCTTTCTGTTATTCATTTGTAGTTTAATTCCTCTGTGGTCTGAGAGCAGACATTATATGATTTCTATTCTTTTAAATTTGTTAAGGAGTGTTTCATGGTCCAGAATATGATCAGTCTTGGTGAATATTTCATGTGAGTTTGAGAAGAATGGATATTCTGCTGTTGTTGGATGAGATAGTCTATAGATATCAATCTAGTTGATTGATGGTATTGTTGAGTTCAAGTATATCCTTTTGACTATCTGCTTACTGGATCTGGCCATTTCTGATAGAGGGTTGTTGAAATCTCCAACTATGATAGCATATTCATTTATTTTTCTTTGCAGTTCTATTAGTTTTTTCCTCACATAATTTTGATGCTATGCTGTTAGGTACAAACACATTAAGGACTCTGTGTGTTCTTGAAAAATTGACCCCTTTATCATTATGTAATGCCACTCTTTATTCCTGAAAACGTCCTTGATTTGGAGTCTGTTCTGTCTGAAATTATAGTTACTTCTGCTTTTTTTTTTTATTAGTGTAGCATGCTATGTCTATCTTCATCCCTATATGTTTAATCCATATGTGTCTTCATATATAAAGTAGGTTTCTCATAGACAACATATAGCTGGGTCTTGTTTTTTGATCTACTCTGATAATGTCTTTTAATTTGTGCATTTAGACCATTGATATTCAAAGTGATTATTGATACATTTGGATTAATATTTCCCATATTTGTTATTGTTTTCTATTTGATGCCTTTGTTCTCTGTTCCTATTCTTGTCTTCCAATCTTTTTCTGCTTTTTCTGGTTTCAATTGAGCATTTTAATTGATTCTGTTTTCTTTTCTTTCTCAGCATAACAGTGATAACTTCTTTTTTCCTTTCTTCAGTGGTTGCCCTAGAGTTTGCAATATACATTTATGCCTAATCAAAGTCCACATCCAAATATCACTATACCACTTCATGGGTAGTATGAGTATCTTATAATAATAATCCTAATTCCTCCCTCCCATCCCTTGATATACATAATACATACACAAATACATTGTTGCTATTATTAATAAGAAAAATAAAAGTTTTTATTTTATCTTCACTATTCTTTTTCTGCTGCTCTTCCTTTATTGATGGAGGTCCATGTTTCTGACCTATATTATTTTCCTTCTCTCTGAAGAACTTCTTTTAATATTTCTCGCAAGGCAGGTTTACTGGCAACAAATGTTCTCAATTTGTGTTTGTCTGAGAAAGTCTTTATTTCTCCTTTACTTTCTGAAGGATAATTTCACAGAGTACAGAATTTCACATTGGTAAGTTTTTCTTTCAACACTTTAAATATTTCACACCACTCTAATTTTGCTTGCATGATTTCTGAGGAAAAGTCAGATATCATTCTTCTTTTTTCCTTTATAGGTGTTTTTCCTCTTTTTTCAAGATTTTTTATCTTTGATATTCTTCAGTTTGAATAATAAATATCTAGGTCTAGATTATTTTGGCATTTATCTTGTGCAATGTTCTCTGAGCTCCCTGGATTCTTGGTTTGTGTCTCACATTAATTTGCAGAAATTCTCAGTTATTAAAACTTCAAATATTTCTCCAGTTCTTTCCTTTCTTTATTCCCCTTCTGATATTCCCATTGCTTATATGTCTTTTATAGTTGTCCCACAGTTAATGAATATTTTGTTGTGGGTTTTGTCCATGTGTTTTCTCTTTGCTTTTCAGTTTGGAAGTTTTTATTGAGATATCTTCAAGCTCAGAGATTCTTTTCTCAGCCATGTTTAGTCTACCACAGAGCCCGTCAAAGACATTCTTCATTTCTATTACAGTGTTTTTAATCTCCAGCATTTTTTATTCCTTGTTAGAATTTCCATCTCTGTGGTTAACATTGCCCATCTGTTCTTCCATGCTGTCTACTTTATCCATTACTGCCCTTCATATATAATAATCATAGTTATTTTAAATTGACAGTCTGATAATTCCAACATCCCTACCATATCTAAGTCTGATTCTGGTACTTGCTCTGTCTCTTCAATCTGTTTTTGCTTTAGTATTCTTGGTAAATCATGTCTGGTTACCAAGATATGAAAACCAGACATGATGTACTAGGTAAAAGGAACTGCCGTAAGTAGGCCGTTAGTAATATGGTAATGAGGTATGAGGAAAGGGGTACAGTCCTGTGATTAGGGCTCAGTCATTTAGGGCTCTGTCATTTAGTTCACATGGACTGTGAACTTCACAAATGCTTCTCAGTCCTCTCACCCTGCTGTACCCACAGCAGGTGGGACAGGATGGCTAGAGTGGGCTGATGTTGAGTATTTTCCTTCGACCACGTGGAAGGCTAGAATGGGCCAGAATTAGATATTTCCTTTCCCTGGGTCAGCTAAGTGATGGAAAAAAACCAATAGTTTAGTCTCTCATAAAATAGTTTATTCTGAGAGCAAGCCTTAAGAAGAACAGAATACTCAGGCATTTTTCAAAATGATTATTTTTTTCCCTCCTCCTACTGGAAGCATGATGGGATTTTTCTCTGTTACACACTGTGAGGACCTGGTTGAGTTCCTGGAGGTAAAACTCACACAAATGTGGGAAACCCTTCCCCAAGTCTGGGTTCCCTAGAGTTTTTAACTCTCAGACTTGTCCACACTAAGCCTACAGCAATTTTTCAATTATAATTTAGATTTTTTTACCTCAGCACTGGTTCTCAGAGAGTTTTCCACTATAGGGTTTCTCTATAGGATGCCACTCATCCTTACATCTTTGGAACCGCGTTGGTGACTTGAGCAGGAAGGTATGCCGTCTCCTAGTGGGAGCGAGGCCTGTGTAGAAGAAACAATCTGCTTTCTGCTACCAGAGGCAGGAGCTTGTTCTCATGACATGCAGACCACGTGTCGCTGGTGAAGAGCGCGGTGTGGGCAGAGCGCATTGCTCAGTCTCCCCGGGGAGCGGCTGCGTGGCCCATACAGCTTTCCGGTTCACTGTAAGCGCAAGTGTCGCCCTGTCAGTGACTCCATTTCTGGGCCCCATCATTCATCCTGTCTTCAAAGCCTTGGGTTTGGCCTGACTGGTATTGTGGGGTTTCCACGTTTGTGAGAGCAGTCCCTGGCAGCTGGGACTGCTGTGTCCCCACTGTGACCAGGTATGTTAAGACAGTGCTCAGCCTTACCTTATAACACATTTGTAACTGAATACGTTGTTTTCAATTTGTACAGAATAGTTAGAATATTCTATTAAAGTTGTGAAACAAGAAAAAAAAAAAAGGTTTCCACTATAGGGTTGTTCAAGTTATGATTCTCTCTGTATTCATTTGGAGAGAACATTCTGTCTCTACAATTTTGAGGGCAGTGGTTTTCTCTGGGATTTCACTTTTTCACTTCTTCACTTCTGGGATCTAAGAAGATATAAAGTTTCTTGGTTTTTCAGTTTCTTCAGGTTTTTACTGAAGGTTTTTATTGTTAGGATGCAGTGATGACTTCCAAGCTCCTTACATGCCAGACTAAAAACAGAAAGTCTCTCACATGTTTTTTTCTTCCAGCTTGGATGATAAACTCTCTTAGCGATATTTTTAGGATGGCTACTTAAGGGGACAGTTTGAGCCATGACTGAGAGAAATTAAGTAATCCATATGACCACCAAAGTCATGACCCTTAACTCATCGTGGTCTAGCCAAGTGAGTTTTCAGGTAACAACAGTAATAATAAATCTTTTTATACAGTGCCCTTAACTGTGGTTTATCAGTGGAGATTAAATTATTATGGAACTATTAGCTGTATTACTGAATATAGTAGAAATACTTGCAGTGAACTGTCTCTCTGGTTCAGCAGTACTTAATTCCATTTTGTTTTTTGCAATTAAAAAGAAAATCTCAACCAAGACTAGAAAAGGGGAGAACGAGGAAATCAACCACTAAATCTTTCTAATATCTGGGAAACTTCAAATAACTTTTCAGCTTAAAAATATATGTATATAGCTGGCTCCATTAGGTGTGTTGTACGTTAAAGCTCAAAGACTGGAGCTGTAAATGACAGGGAAAAAAAGGCATTTGTTTTCAAGAGGTGGATGACAAGGCCCTCTCTGCTTGTTCTATATTGAGCACTGGTTCCTGGCACTTTCCTCGACTATGACAAATTTTTATGACTTAGGCTTTAATTCAGCTTCAGAGCATTTATGTTTCTTATGTTGTAAACTTACTTTTTCCCTGTATTCCTTTATTCTGCTTCTAACTCCTATGTTGCAGCCTGACAATATGGCAGGAAGAATAGAAAGAGTTACACTTTTGAAGTCCTTTTGCCTAATGAGGCTTTACAAAAACTGGGCTGGTGACATGTTCTCTAGACATCCCTATAACACTGGATTATCTCTCCATGAATGGTCACTTGCAAATATTGGGCTTCCTTAGCATTAGCCAAAAGGTGCCTAATTTATTTTTGAATGAAGGTAAAATTCATATAATAAAATTCACCATTTAACCATTTTAAAGTGGCTTTTAATACATTCACAAAATTGTGCAACCATTACCACTATCTATTCCAGAAGATTTTGATCACTATGTAAGGAAACCCCATACTTCTTAAGCAGTCGCTCCCCATTGCTCCTTTGCCCTAACTCCTGGCAACCACTAATGCACTTTCTGTCTCTATGGATTTTCTTGGTCTGGATATTTCATATAACTGGAATCACACAATATGTAGCCTTTTGTGTCTGGCTTCTTTAGCTTATCATAACATTTTCAAGGTGCAACCATGTTGTAGCATGTATCAGTACTTAATTCATTTTATAGCTGTATAATATTCCATTGTATCAATATACTACATTTTATTTATCCATTCATCAGTTGATAGACATTTGGGTTGTTTAAACTTTTGGGCTATTGTTTACAGTGCTTGCTATGAACATTCATGTACAGCTTTTTCTTTGAACACCCATCTGTTTTCAATTTTTTCATGTATATATGAATGTGTGTGTGTATATATATATATATATATATATATATATATATATATACATGAATGGAATTGCTGGGTCATATGGTAATTCTGTGTTTAACTTTTTGAGGAACATCCAAACTATTTTCCACAGTGGCTGTACTATTTTACATTCTTGCCAGCAATGTATAAGATTTCCAATTCCTCCATATCTTCTTCAACACTTTTTAATTTCCATTTTCTTGATTATAGACATCCTGGTAGGTATGAAGTAGTATCTTATTATTATTTTGATTTGTCTTTCCCTAATTATTAACAAAGTTAAGCATTTTTTATGTGCTTACTGGCCATCTGTATATCTTCTTTTGAGAAACGTTCATTTAGTCCTTTTCCTATTTTTAAATGAGGTTGTTGGTCTTTTTGTTGTTGAATTACAAGAGTTTTTCATATATTCTGGATATTATATTCTTAACAGATATATGATTTTCTCCCATTTTGTGGTTGTCCTTTCACTTTCTTGATAGCATCCTTTGATACTTTTATGTGGCTTTTACAGAGTTGGCTCTATGTGAAATTTGAAGTAGTAACTTTAGTGTCTTTTTTCTCTTCCTCTCTTTTTAAAATGCCTTTGCCCTCTTTCACTTCTCTTCACTCACTTCAGGTCCTTCATCTCCCTTATACTATAATCTCCAAGGACCAGAAAAAAATGTTTTCTGATAAATTCATTCAGACTGGGGGTTAAATGACTGAAAAGGCCTAATGACTTACCCTCCCACCAAAGGTACTGGAATCTCAGTCCTTGCAAGGAAATGAAAAGAATTTATAAAATTTCAAGCATGGATGAACATAGTGGGCTGGAAGTATGGATGCCCTTCTGTTGCTCCTGCAATCTCACTAAGTTAACACCTCCAATTCTACTTAAAAGAAAACTTCCAGTTCTGGGTCTGAGGTTTCACAAAAGCCAATGATGCCCTCTGTGAAACCTACTGAGCCTCTGGGCCCCCTGTGGGTAGTCACAGTGCCAAACATTAGTAATTAAATCTCAATATGTTCTGTTCTTAAAGAGTCTGTGGTTCTAATGTTTTTGGAAAATGGCCCCTTTCCCTAAGACTCACTTATAAGACTGCCAAGATTACCTCCAAGCTATCGTATGTATGTTATTTACATATGTCTTCAGAGCTCCATAAACTCCACTGAACATAATTGCTTCCTCCCCTCCCCCCCATACTCCTTAATCAGGTTGTCCTGGGGTTGAAATGAATCCACTGCCTCTTAGCCTTCCATGTTCACATAAGCACCCTTCTGGATCTTCCCTGACACTCCCTAAATATGACTCTCCATTTTAGCATCACTGATGCTGCTGACAGCTCTAATGATTATGCTTGAAGACAAAAAACTTAATTAACCTAATCAACCTGCCATGAGGCTGACAGGTATGCTGGGCTGTCACTGTGCTTTCGTGATGTACAATCTGCCATGAATAGAGCACTTTTTCAGCTACTCTGGCAGGGCCACCTGCCGTCTGTGCCCCATTTCCTGCCAGGCAGCTCTGTGACCTTCAGCAGCTGAAGCCAAGTGATTAGAGAACTAGTAATAGTTGTGCCAGGAGCTTGGTCTCTGTGGGTTTTGTTTGCATGACAGAGAATCAGAAGGCTCCAGACAAGGATGACACAGAAGTGTTCCCTTTATCCAAAGATGCCAGAAAAGGAGTCTGCCTGCATGAAAGTAGTAAAAATAGGCTCAAGGTCAATCTTTCCTTTCCCAGTGCTGCATAAATAGGATTTAGCCAATAATTTTCTCAAAATAAAAAAGCATCTTTGAACTGCTTTTCCAGTTAGTAATGAGAGAGGAGACAAAAGCATCTAATAAGATAAATCTAAAAGTTAAAATACAGACCACCTTAACAAGGAATAATTGGAAATTTAAATTTTAAAAAATACCATTCAAAATAGCATCAAAAATATGAACTATATAAGGATAAATCTGACAAAAGATGTGCAAAACATGTAATAAAACTATAAAATACTATTGAGAAAAATTAAAGATTGAAATAAATGGGGTTATATATTAATATCATATTCAGAAGACTCAGTATTGGTAAGATGTCAACTCTTTCCAAAATGACCTATAGATTCAACACAATCCCAATCAAAATCCCAGTGGACCCTTTTCTGTGGAAATTCACAAGTTGATTCTAAAATTTATATGAAAGTGCAAAGAACCTACAATAATCAAAGCAAGTTTGAAAACGAAGAAGAAAGTTGAAGGACTAATGCTACCTGATTTTGAGACTTAAGAAAGTACAGTAATTAAGACAATGTGGCAATTGTGTAAAGATAGTTCAATAGAACAGAATGGAGAGTCTAGAAATAGACCCACACATCTGGACAACTAACTTTTGACAAAGGTACAAAGGTAATTCAGTGTAGAAAGGATAATTTTTTTCAAGAAAATGTGCTGGAATAATTAAATGTCCATATGCAAAAATCTAAACTTTGATCCTCATTTTGCACAATATACCAAAGTTAACTCAAATGGATCACAGACCTAAAGGTAAAACTTACAAGTATATAACTTCTGGAAGAAAAGACAGGAAAAATCTTTGTGTCCTTGTGTTAGGAAAAGATTTCTTGGATATGGCAACAAAAGTATGATCCATAAAAGAAAAAATTAATAATATGAACTTTATAAAAATTAAAACTTCTGCTTTTTAAGTACATCATTAAGAGAATGATAAGTCACAGACCAAGAGAAAATATTTGAAAATATCATGTATCTGATAAAGGGTTTGAATCAAGTATGTAAAAGAACTAATTCTCACACTAAATAATAAGAAAATAAACAACCCAATTTCAAAAATGCACCAAAGATTGAAGAGATGATAAAGTCCAAAACATTTAAAAAGAGGGCCATTATCATAGTTAGATCTCAGACAGTGTCAAGAAAGAACATACCCATACTCAGCTCTTTAGTACCATTGTCTTAAACAGCTGCAGCAAAAATATTAACAACAAGCAGCTCTGACTTTGGGAGAATTTCCACCCAAATCATTGTTACACCAATGATCCTCAACCTTCACAAAGAAGATATAAAGACAGCAATAAGCACATGAAAAAATGCTCAATGTCATTAGTCATTAGGGAAGTGCAAATTAAAGCCACAGTGAGATACCACTACATGCCTATTAGAAGAGCTAAAATTAATAAGACTGACCACACCCAAATGTTGATGAGGATATGGAAGGACTGAAACCTTCATACACTGTTGGTTGGAATATAATTTGGTACGTCCATTTTAGGAAAGAGTTTGGCAGTTTCTTCAAAAGTAAACATATGTTAAACATTACATATACTAAATATTACACACCCATGTTCATAGCAGCACTATTCACAATAGCCAAGAGGTGGAAGCAAGCCAAATGTCCACTGAAGGATAGATGGATAAACAAAAGTGGTATACACATACAATGGAATATTATTCAGCCTTAAAAATAAAGTACATCTTGTCACATGCTACAACATGGATGAAACTTGAGGACATTATACTAAGTGAAATGAATCAGTCACAAAAAAGACAAATAATGTATGATTCCACTTATATTAGGTATCTAAAGTAGTCAAATTCATAGAAACAGAGAATAGCATGATCGTTAATTACCAAGAGATGGGAGAAGGAGGAAAAGGGGAGTTGTTTAATAGGTATATAATTTCATATCTGCAAGACAGAAAAAGTTCTGGATATCTGTTTCATAACAATATGAATATACTTAACACTTCTGAACTGTACACTTAAAAATGGTTAAAATGACAAAGTTTATATTATGTTTTTTGCCACAATAAAAAAATGCAAAAAAACCCACCAAAACCCAGTTAAACATATACTTACTAGCTGATAAAGCCATTCCACTCCTAGGTATTTATTTACCCATGAGAACTGAGAGCACACGACCATACAAAAACTTGTACACAAATGTTCATACCAGCCTTATTTGTAATAGCTCCAAACTAGAAGGAACCCAAATGTCTGTGAACAACTTGTGGTATAAATGTAAGGGTTTATTTCTAGACTCTCAATTTTGTTCATAAGTCTGTCCTTATGCTAGTGCCACACTGTCTTGACTATTGTAGCTTTATGGTAAGTTTGGAAACTAGAAAGTGTTAGTCTCCAACTTTGTTCTTTTTCAAGACTATTACCTATTCCTGGATTGTGTTAAATCTATACATCAATATATCACCAAAGAAAGAAATCCAATGGTCTCTCCCAAAAACTTCTCTAAATATTAAAGGTGTCCTTTTACATTTGATCCCTTTAGTAACACAAGCCATTTCCTTTTTACTTTGTCCCTAAATGGGGTTGAGAATAATAATTCCCTTCATCAACATAAATAACTTTCTTAAATTGACTTTCAGCTTCCTTGTTTGAGATGATTTATTTCTATTACTTTCATATTTCATTAAAAATCTAGTCTTTAACTTTTAGTCCTCTTTGGGTTTACCTTGGAATTGGCCCCAATAGGTCAGTAAAGAACATGTTAATATGTACCTCTGAAGCCCACTACTAGAGTTTCTTCTTCATAGTTGTGTTGCCTTGATTTTAGGCCTTTGAAGATAACAAAAATCTGAGAAGTACTGTAGCAAATCCAGCTATGCTACTAAAGAACATGTTGAGGACACCAAACTGAGGTATGCTAATCCTAGCCTTGTATGGGCTTGCTTTGTCATTCTAGAGAAGCCTTTTGACAGCTTTGGACCTTCAAAGTCACTGGCCTGTAAAGGGAATGGTGAGATGAAGGACTTATATCCATAGGGACCCTCTCTTAAAGTTCTTGACATTCCCTCCATCTATAAGGCCACAGTGCCCTTACTATCTGTCCAGGAGGTTGCAGTAGCCGAGAGGCAGCCAAGAGGGGAGGACTAAGGAGAGCTGCAAGAAAAGAAAATTGGCCCTTGTGCAGCAAGTCTCCACCCCTGCTTCTGCTATGTTGGACTCCAACCCATGCCATGAGGCAACTGAACAGAAATGGGAGGGCTTGTTGTTGGCTGGAAGTCATCAAAAATAGAAGATTCAAGAGTGCTAATGTGCAAGAAGTGATGATGAACTCCAAAATGTCTAAAAAGAGGGCCATTATCACAGTCAGTGTCAAGAAAGAACACACCCACACTTAGCCCTTTAGTACCATTGTCTAGAACAGCTGCAGCAGGAACATTAACAATAAGCAGCTCTGACTTTGGGAGAGTTTCCACCCAACCCATTGTTTCACCTAAAGGTCCTCAACCTTCCCAACCCAGAATTGCACCATCACTTACTCATCGTTACTCTTAGCCTTAAGGAGGGGAGCTGCAATCTAGGACATAGCCAGACAACTTCATCTGGGGAAGATGTACTTGGAGCCCTCTGAAATATGGGGTCCTTTCTTTCCCTGACATGATTTGCCAGGCTTCTATGGTCCCACCACAACACCATCTGCAGACCCTAAGCCAGAGGTCCTCAAACTTTTTAAACAGAGGGTCAGTTCACTGTCCCTCAGACCACTGGAGGGCCATTGGAGAGTGTGGCACCCATTCCACACATGCGCACTGTGGGCCCTGGACGAGTGGGCTGCTAAGCAGGATAGGCAGTGGTGGCAAAAACACCCGGCGGGCGGATAAATGTCCTCGGCGGGCTGCATGTGGCCTGCAGGCCGTAGTTTGAGGACACCTGTGCCTAAACTAATCTTAGGCAGCATATTGCCTCTACTCTAAATCAGTGGGCCCTGAACAAAACTCAGAAGTTTGATTTCAGTGGCTGCCCAGCTACTTTCCCTTTTAGGACCTCAGTTCCTCAATGAAGAGGTTAGCCTGAGTCAGTTGTAAAGTACTTTGTACAGCATGTGTTCTGTGTTGTTGGTAAAGTCCCAGGCTGGCATTTAGTGTCCCCTAGCTATTGCCTAGCTGCCCCCAAGTTTGATTTACACCCTAGGCTTCTGACCAGCCCCTAATTTTCCTTCAAAACTTATTCATCTTGTATCCCTTTCCTTTTCTTACTCTAGCCATTACAGTTGCTTATTATCTATGCCTTCTTCATCCTATAGTGCCTCAGTGGCTTATCCAGACATGATGCAGATCAGAATATAACAAATGTCTCATTTTTGAGAAGTATATCTTTGAGATCCATGTACCTACCTTATGATCACAGAGCTTTGCTGAGTGAATAGCACTAACTTAAAAATATTTCCAAAATCCAGGAAAATTTTCTTGGATATTTGTCATGGACGGTCAGAATGGTGAATCTTAAATCTCAATTACAGCTTCTCAAACAAGGAAGCTCTAATGTGAACTAAGAATACCACCCATGCAAGACACAGAGAAGACATTATTAACATGGATTTGCCACTAATAAGATGCTGTGTTCTAGCAATGCTAGGGTGCCCTTTTAGTCCAAGAATTAACACTGCAGACTCTAACTAGAATGTGGTCCTTAGTCATGCCACTGCTAACAAATACCAAGTTTTAAAAACAAGCAGTAAATGTAAGCTGAGATGGAAATAAGGTTAAGAGGTGAAGGAAGAAGAGCACATAATGCTCAATATACCTCCTGTACCTTTATGCAAGAAAGAACCTGCTATTTCCTCATTTCATTACTCTAGTCAACAAATATGTCCAAGAGCCTTTCAAATGTTAGACTTTGTTCTCAGCCCTGGGGATATAGCAGCAGAAATGCAAACAAATATCCCTCCCCTCACTGATCAAACATTCGAACTGGGGAAGTAGAAATAAACACAACAAATAAATAAAATGCATCGTGTGGTGGTGGCACAGTGGAGGATGCCGGGCAGGGGAGAGGACATGTGGGGCATCGCCATCTTAAGTAGGATCGCCTGGGTGTGCCTGACTGGGAGCAAATCCCCAAGGGAGGCGAGGGAGATAGTTGTATGGACACTGGGGACAAGGATTCCAGGCAGAGGAAAAAATGAAGTCCCCAAGAAAAGGGCATGACCACACTCAAGCGGGCAGGACGGCGCGCACAGGGGCCGACAGGGACCCTGGCAGTAGATAAAGACAGAAATAACGAGGAACCAGCTTATGCAGAGTCTTAAAAAACTTGTGAAGGTGCCTGGGTTCTACGCTGAGTGAAATGAGGGCTCCTGAGGGTTTTAAAGAGTGCCGTGATGTGACCTACTTCTCAACAGGATTGCTGTCCACCGATGAAGTCCAGAATTCACTGAAGTGAACAGGGGCAGAAAGCCCGGAGGAGAGGCTGTCGGTGCAGCAGCTGAGCTGAGGCCGCAGCTTCTACCAGGGTTGGCGCTACAGAGCGGCCGGAAGTGGACAGAAGTGGCCGGAAGCAGCCGGATGAGGGCAGTTCCGGAAGGTGCAGCAGCCAAGAATGGCAGGTGGGTTTCCTGACGGATGTGAGAGAGAATCAAGGGTGACCATAATGAGGTGCCGTCCGGTAGGAGTAGGTGTGAGGAAAAAAGGCCTGAACCAATATTTACAAGGATCTCAGCATTACTGTGGAAATATGTAGGTGGTTGTGTCCTAAACAGTTTCTCAGCATTAGCTACACATTGACATCACCTGGGTGTATTTTTTTTCCAGAATTTTCACTTCATGTACTTGCCTGTGGACTTATCATCTTTTTTTTTTTTTTTTTTTTTTTGAGATGGAGTCTCGCTCTGTTGCCCGGGCTAGAGTGCCGTGGCATCAGCCTAGCTCACAGCAACTTCAACCTCCTGGGCTCAGGCGATCCCACCATGCCCAGCTAATGTTTTCCATTTTTAGTTGTCTGGCTAATTATTTTATTTTGTTTTGTTTTGTTAAATTTTATTTTTAGTAGAGACGGTCTCGCTCTTGCTTAGGCTGATCTCAACCTCCTGAGCTCAAGTGAGCCTCCTGCCTCGGCTTACCAGAATGCTAAGATTACATCTTTAAAAAAATTTTTTTTTTATTTCAGCATATTACAGGGGTACAAATGTTTAGGTTACCTTTGCCCCTTTGCCTTTGCCCCACCCAAGTCAGAGCTTCAAGCATGCCATCCCACCTGTGGGTATTTTTTTTACAGTACTGATATTGGTACCAACCCTGGATATTCTGATGTAGTTGCGCTAGGGTAGGCCTGGTTACTTTTATCACTGGCTGCCCAGGTGATTCTAATATGTATCCAGGGTTGAGAATGAATGGTATAAACCCTAATCTATCTGTTAGGCTGCCAGAATGCTGTGATTTTAATTGATACCTGAGATAGCAGGGAACTAGATGAAGTGGTTGGCAGAGAGGTGGATGGGGAACATTCTAGGCCCAGGGGACAGCCATGTGAAGGAGATATTAAAAAAAAGTCCTGGCAGTAGAAACCAAGAACAGCATCCATAACCATTTTATCTGTTCTTTGGGGGTTGAGGAGTTATGCCCAAGTGCTATGGACTGAATGTTTATGTCCCCTCAAAAATTCATGTATTGAAATCCTAATCCCCAATGTGATGATATTAGGAAGTAGGGCCTTTGGCAGATAATTAGGTCATGAGGGCTCCACCCTCATAAATGGAGTTAGTGCCCTCATAAAAGGGATCCCAGAGAGCTCTCACTTTTCTCCTGCCATGTCTGGATACAAGGAGAAGATGGCAGTTTGCAACCCAGAGGAGGGCCCTCACCGACCATGCTGGCACCCTGATCTCAAATATCCAGCCTCCAGAACTGTGAGAAGTAAATGCTTGTCATCTAAGTCAGTCAATCTGTGATAATTTACTACAGTAGCCCAAGTGTACTAAGACAGTAAGAGAAAGACACTTACTTAATAAATTCCCACAAAGCCATTTGGGAAATTATCTAAAGAAAAAACACCATGTAATAGAGCTGGTGCTACAGCACTAATGAAGGGGTATGTAGACAACAAAAGAAATAGATCTTTTCACTTCCCTGGGTAAATACAGATTAAGTTTGCAGATTTTGCACATAGAATCACTGTGTTTGGAATTAAATTTATTCACACCTTGGGACCCCCTCAGAAAGATTCCTAATGAATATAACTTCAACTTTATTTTATGTGTTTTCAGAGAAAACCTAAGATCTTCTGGGGACAGGATGCTGGAACTATCCCACATAAACATGTGTCCACCCTGAACAGTTACCTCATGGGTAAGAAAAGAGATAGAAAATTTCATGTTAACAAAAAATGCAGGATTTGACTCATGTTACTAAACCTTATAGGGAAGAATTACCTTTGTTACACTTTTCTGCATCTTCTGAGGAGCAGGGGCTCAGTTATCATTTTAGCCCTTACAACTTCTGGATGGTGCTTTCTTTGTCCATAGTAAAATTATGCTTGGGATCCAGTTTGATTGGTCTTATGACTCCATTCCCTTAGTTCCAAATATTACTTGTTGACATTCAGTTTTTGTCCTCATCTTCCAATTGATAATATTATGGGAGAATTAATAGAGAAGGCTACAAACAGATTTTGTTTCTGAATTATGGTCTTTCAAAAGGATTTTCCCCCAAAACTATATTATATTTCTCTCTTTTGCAAATGACAAAAAATGATGCTTGCCAGAAAATATTTGTCTTCTCATATCCCTTATGATGGTCACGATGAAAATAGAAATTAGAATGCCCTCAAATCCTTGTACCATAGTGTGTCTTTACTTCAACTACACATGGTATCAGGGGCTAGGAGAGAGAGAGAGGAAAGTTGTTAGAATAATGTGAATTTGGGATAGACTTTCCAATGTAAACATCCTTTTGAATCTCTTATACACTCTCAAATGAATATTTGAAATAAATAACTCATTTTAACACATTTTTGTTTGAACAGACTACATAGAAGAGATTTATTTTCAAATTGAGGCATAAATTTGGTCCCATAAACCTTAGAAGTGTTTAGTGCTCTTCAGAACATTGCTGATGTAACCTCTTTGACAACACAATACAGCAGGTCCTTGAATAACCTCATTTTGTTTGGCATCATTTCATTATAATGTTGATGAGTAAAAAAATTGATTCTAAGTCAGAGCCACTGACTGTGGGGTTTGCACATTCTTCCCATGTGTGCATGAGTTTTTCTCTGGATAGTTTGGTTTCCTCTCACATCCCGAAGATGTGCGCATGAGATGAACTGGCATGTCTATGTGGTCCCAGTCTCAGTGTGTGGTATGTGTGAGTGCACCTGGCAGTGGGATGACATCCTATTCAAGGTGGTTCCCAACTGATGCCTGTGCTACCAGGATAGGCTCTGGCCACCCATGACCCTAAACTGGAATAATTGAATGAATAATTATCTGACTTGTTTTTACTAATCTTTCTTAAATGTGTGTATAGCTTACATTTACTTCAACGTTTAATATTATAAATGTTTTGGTCTTTATTTAGAAGTTTGGTGATGTTTTTATGACCAGAAAAAGGCCATAGGAACTTAACTCTTGTTTATATCACTTAGCCTATAGTAAAATTGGTTTCATTATATGTCATTTTCCTTAAAGTCAGTTTCTAAGAACCTATTGATGATGTTAAGTGAGAATATACTGTATATATCGAACTTATATAGTCAGTATAACGAATCTTGCCTTTATATATACCCATACACAAGCATTCACCTCTGACCTGTTGCCTTGAGGCAAGAATGGGATATCTATGGAGCTGCTTTCAATGGAAAATATTTTCAAGATAACTTTGCTTTGGAAGTGGTAGAACGAGAAATAGTTGTTTTACTTAGTAAATATTTGGGGTATCTATTATGAATCAGATACATTGTTAGAGATTAAAAAATAAGAAGACATGATTCCTACCTTGAAGGAATCTGAGCTGATCTTGAAGGGTGGGTAGGAGCTAACCAGCAAGAAGGAAGAAAGAACATTCCAAATGGGGGAAACATCATTTTCAATGGCACAGAAATGTGAAAATTCCTAGAAAGTTCCAGAAGTGAGGAGATCTTCAGAGTAATTGGAGCACATGACTCATGTAAGAAAGAGTGGAAGCTGAGTGGAAGATGATGAATCAAGAGGTAGCAGAGTATAGTGGTTGACAGATAAAGAGTCTGGCCTGGATTCACACCCTGGCTCCTTCGTCAACTAGCCACTTAATCTCTGTGCACCTTATTTCCTTGTCTGTAAAATGGGGATGATAAGACCTCATGGATGCTAAGAACTGCCTGTCATGGTTTGCCAAGTTAAGGCAATAGAGATTGTCCTGAGAAGTGATGAGGGGCAATGATAAGGCAGTGTCAGTAGAAGCCAGTAGCTAAAGATGTCTCTCAGATGTATTTAGGTATAGTTGATAGACATGGCATGTGATTTGGATTGAGACAACTGAGGAAGAGAACAGGAAGGAAGAGGTCAAGAATAGCAATCATGTTTCTAGCTTGACAAACCCAAGGGCCAAGGATCAAGATCAGAGTATAGGACATGGAGAAGATTATTTGGAACATGTCATGTTTAAGGTACCCACATGAAAACTAGGTAAAGGTCTATGTTAGGCATTTAGTAATGAGAGCATGCAGCTTTAGAAAAAGCAAATAGAATATATTTGAGAGTTGTCAGCATAGATACAGCAGTTGAAGTCAGAAAGGAACTTTAAAGTGAGACTATGTAAAGCAGGATTTCCCAACCTTGGTGCTGTTGACATTTTGTGATGGATAATTCTTTGTGGTAGTGGTGGAGCTGCTGTCTTGTTCATTCTATCATGTTTAGCAGTACACGTGGCCTCTACCTACTAGATATCAATGGCACTTTCCCTTTTAGTTGAGATAAGCAAGGATATCGGTATATATTACCAAACTTCTAGGGGTGGAGAGAATCATCTCTTGTTGAGAACCATGGGTGTAGAGTAAGGATGGTAGAAAGTGAAAATTGAGCAAATTATGCACAGCTGAGCCTTAGTTTCTGAATCCATTAATTGCAAATAATTATACAGATATCATTGTGAAGGGCATTCTGAAGCAGCCAAGTGCTAAGCAAATGATACTCAACCACTGTTAGCCAAAGTTTAAACATCTGTATATAAAACTGGTGAAACAGTAAGATTTTTGAGACTCCTTCTTATTATGAAAGTGTTTTTGGTCATCAGAGAATGTATTTATCCTTCTCCACTAGTATCAGCTGTGACTCCTTACATCATAGGCAAACTCTCAATTTCAGAAGACAAAGCAGTGCCAAAAATTCCAATCTGTTTCTACACAGGGATCCACTGGCTGTTTAGCTGGTTGAAGGATTTCAGTCCCACTTATATGCTCAGTTTCTTTTGTTATTTTTGCTCCTTATCTGGCCCCAAAGGAAGAAAAACAATGCTAATGACAAACTACATGTTAGTGGCTGTTAATGAATCTTGGTTGTCATGATCACTGAACATGACACTTAAGATATCATATATTTTGGTGTTACTTGGAAACATTTTTTAAAAGGCAAACAAAAACAAATTCTGAACCCTGGGTCTTATTTTCAACAGCAATAAAGAATTCACTGTATTCTCTTCTGCATTAGACTGTTTACCCCATATAGTTGAGCTGTATTTCAAAGGAGATGCCTGAGCATCAAATGGCTCCTATAAATCAAGTGAACTTGCTTTAGAAAATGGCCATAATCTCAATCTAGAAACTCTTCCTTGTAGCCTTTTGTCTTAGGGATTAATCCATTAGTGAAACTGAAACATTGTTCTGCTTATGTCAAGTCTGTTTTTCCTCTTGGCTATATCTGAGAGTTGTTGGTTGGTTTTTCTTTTCTCTCTCTCTGTCTTTCTTTCTGTTTTCCTTTCTCTCTTTTTTTCTCTTTCCTCTTCCCAACCAAATAATCTTGAGAGGCAAAGATTTACATCCTGGAACTTAGAGTCACTGCTCACTCAGCCAAGAAAATCTGGTTTCCAGCTAAGGTTGAGGGCATCTGACTGTGAGTGCCTCAACCTGCTGAACCTGCAAAGGTCCCACCTCCCACACCACCAGCCTTCTAGTGGAAAATTCCTGGACAAATAAGGATCAGCCTGCAGACAAGGAATCAGCCAGCCATGCTCCCCTGGGCACAAAGACCTGGCACCTGGCCAACCCCTGTCATTAAAAGTGGGGTTTTTATGTTAGTTTTTCTTAAGTTCACATTTCGGGCAGCTCTTTATTAAGATGGTGATTATTTTTTCTCCAAGGCCGGGCCTCCACCCTCACAACTTTGGTGGAATGTGTTAATAATTTTCTCTAGAGAGATGAAAGCCTCTTTGATACAAGTAGAATAAACACATGGAACACTGCTCAAAGGTCTAATTTCCACAATAGGAGCACAGTTTGGGGACTGAGAGTTGAATGGAGAGAATAGCCTTATTTCTAAGTCACTTTTCACCCATGTCTCTCCTTTGCCACTGCAGCTCTTTCCTTACTTGCCCAGCTGAAGACAATGCCAACATCTACTCTAGGGCTATCCAGATAGGTGGCAGCCAACAAAGTCTGTCACTAAGTGTTGTGGTAAATACTTAACTCCTGAAATACTTAACTCCTGAGATCTCTCAAAGGCAATTTCCTTCTGGATGGTGGTACTTTGTGTGGTCCAACTATCTTTCTAGGTGCCAAACTAAGACTTGCTTCATGAAACCTTAACATATTAGAGTAGTAAAAACATCCTTGAATCCAACCTCTTCATTTTATAGATAAGGCTCTGGAAGCTCATGAAGGTTATATAACTTCTCTAAAGTCACAGAGGCTTCCAAATCCCAGCACAGCCTGTTCTCAAGCACCTGTGCTGATCTATTCACCTAGTCCCCAGGGACTGACAGAAGTAAAATTGGGAAATAAAACCTTTTTCAGGATTTCTTTAACCTTCTTTTCCTGTACCTATTTCCCACCAAACTCTGAGCAGCACCAGAGGAGTCCTTGGGCCCTCTGGAATCCCTCTCAGTGGCTTGGTCCCAGCACTCTGGCATTCTGGATGGGGTCTCATCCATGGACTAGAAAGCTTCGATCCTACACCCTTGAGACCTGCCCTTGAAGGCATCCCCATTGATAATGAGAGAATGTGCTACTTCTTTCAGACCCCTGACAATTCATAGAAATTCATTTGAACATCCCAAAGCAAGCCTAGGGAAGAGTGAACATAGCTGTAGATTGCATCTATTGGTCCCCTTTGTACTTGAGGTTCTTTCACATTTCATTTTCATATTCATTCATTGCTAGATTTGGTTACTTCAGAAGAGCTGGTTTGGGGGCAAATTGTAGTCTGGCAGAAAAGACTCAGAGTGTCCAAAGGTCAAGGTCCAGGAAATGCTGTCAAATAGGCTTGACTTTATGAGGCTACTTTACCTTCTTCTACTCTATTTTCTATAAAATGGGAATAAAACCTACTCTAACCAATTCCTCAGGAATAGTGTGAGAATAATTAAACAATAGATATTAAAGTAGTTATTTAAATAATTAGGTGAAAAAAGAGCCCTACATAAATATTTATGGTATTATTTTTTATCTAATAATTTTATGGATTTGTAAACAATGGATAAATATTCCTATTTACAGTAGCTATTTCATTAATGGTAGACTCCTACTTACTCCTACTTTAAACTTCTTTTCATGCAACATGAATTCATGTGCTTTCTCGACATTATCATGGTAAATTTCATATTATAAGTTTGCAAGGTTCTTTTATATTTTGAGGTACCCAAATATTCCCTTTTGGCCATGTGATGCAAAAGTCATTCCATCATTTATTTTCCACAACTTGAAATATGAAAGTAATGTTCTTTTTATCCAAATTTGTAGCTTTGAACTTCATTATCTTAACATTCAAAATACATAGTTTTTTTTCTATCATCAAAGTCATAAAACATGTTTTGCCCAGATACCTCAAGAGATTGAGTTTGTTTCTTCAGTTTCTCTGTCAGATTCCTTCTTTGTAGCAATTTGTCTGAATCTCCCAAGGCCACATTCCTCAGAAACGGGCCTCCCTCCTCCTCAGGTCCTCTCTTCTTATCCCCCTGCCTCCAACCTGTATATGTAGTCCTTTCTAGAACACACAGTTCAAGGATTATTTGAGAAAGGTCCCTCTTAATGGCCAGTTGTCTAATTCCTTGAGGTTTCATTTCATCTCAAAGATAGCATTTAATTTGGTTTCTAAACGGAGACTGTTTCCAAAATTGAAATGTCCCTGAGGAAAATTAGCAGTATTTTTAATCCACTGGGAATTAGTGGCATCTTGCCCCTTAATACTTGGCAGTCATGATAGTTTGAAACTTCTCCTTGAAACTTCTTGCTGAAATCAGCTCCTTGGCCATTTATGTTCAACAAAAATGTTAATATTCTTGGATTCTGCCATAAAATCATACCCTCACTCCCTCACTGCATATCCTCTGGGAGGATCTCCTTTCCCCTGAGCCCTTATGGAGAGATGGCCACACAATGTGCTTTTCTAGGAAGGAACTGTCAAGTCTGGATTTGGGTGTCTAAAATGGACACCCAAAAGAGAGGTGAATGGCTTCTCCTAGCCCAAAACACAGCAGTTCAATTCAGATCCTGGGAAAACTAGTCTGTTTTTTTTTTTTGTTTGTTTTGTTTTTTTTGGTATGCCATCCCAGCCTTTAACTGGCCCCTCTAAGCTACTAAGCAAAGTGGTGCCTGTTTTCTAAATCCAGTTTGGTGAACATCAAGCTACAAATTAGCATGTGATTAGTTAGTTTCTTTCCTTCCACAGAAACAGAAATCACACTGACCTCCAAAGAGGCTGTGTGAATTTATTCTTGCTTTGTGTCTTGTGTAAAAAGGACAAAACACTCCATAAAATGTGAACCAGGCTCAGCGTTTGGAATTTACAATTGTTTACCCAGCACTGTTGCTGCCACTACTCATGTGTCTTGTCACTTGCCAAAGTCTTGCCCTTGTCTTGCTTTTCCCTGACCTGATACAATATGGGAACATAAATATGATGACTTTGATAGTGGTTCCTTTGTGTTTTTATCATTGCTTTTCACCTAAAGATCCTAAACGCATAAACTCACAAAGCTAGGAGTCCAGTTACACCAGTGTCAGCCTGCTATCCTCAGGACCATGGTAACTTATGAATTGCGTAATAACAGAATATATTTTCCACTTGTGGCATTGCAAGTGTTAAGTGATTAGTCTGAGACCAGGGAGGGAGTAAAATGTAGTGGAATTCAACCTGTTTCACAATAGGCTCTGTCTGTGAGGTTACCTCTGGACTACGTCATCCTCTGTTAAGCACTAGATAAAATAATTGTTGATACTATTAACTGATAACTGGCTGGGACTTTCCACTACAAGGAAATGGCAAAACAATAAGCATTCCATTAAGTTGTACTTTCTTCTGAATCAAATCAACTCTTTGAGATGGTCAAAATGCCTTCATCCATTCAATATGTACTTATTAAATGTCTGCTAATTGTCATTCTGCAGGGAATTCTATGTGGGAAGACAAAAATATCTCCCTGTAAGAAATTGATTGTGCCATTGGAAAGAGAAGATATATATACATGTAAATAATGAATAATAATTCCAAGCAGTGCATAATTAAATGCCAAAAGTAGTGGTTCACTTAATGGGTGCAGTAGGTTTCCCAAGAAAGAGAAATGAATGAGAGCTGAAGAGGTCTGGGAAGATTCTCAGAAGAGGGACTAGGATCTTGGACTTAAAGAATGATTAAGACCTGCACAGTGATCTGGGGAACAAGATGGGCATGCAAGCTAGGAAGTGCTACTATAGCTAGATTGTCTCTAAAAGAGATTAAACAAAATTTGAGGCCAGGAATGGGTAGTTCATGCCTGTAATCCCAGCACTTTTAGAGGCTTAGGAAAAGGATCACTTGAGGCCAGGATTTCGAGACCAGCCTGGGCAACATAAGGAGACCCCATCTCTACAAAAAACCCAAAAAACAGGTGTAGTGGTGTGTACCTGTAGTCCTAGCTATGCAGGAGGTTGAGGCAGGAGGATAACTTGAGCCCAGGAGTTTGAGGTTGCAGTGAGCTATGGTGATACCACTGCACTCTAGTCTGGGCAACAGAGTGAGTGAGACTTTAATCTCAAAAAAATAAGAAGAGGTTAAACAAAATTTGGATAACTTAGGTTGAGAAAGAAAAAAAAAACACCTGCAAAGCTGAGATTCAAGAGCAAAATCCTTTACCTTGGTAAGACGAAAATCTAAAGCTATTCAGTGTTTGACTGGAAACACTCTGGTCCAACAAGTCTAGGCATTTTTATGAATGTATTTTGGTGTATTTCTGCTTTATCCCATGTGAGTCATTTGGCCAGACCACATGAAGAGAGTTAGAGACTTCTGGTGTCTTTGCTGGGTTGCATATTTGGAATTAATTTTCAAATTTGAAATTTGTAAATTATTTTCAGAAACAAATCTTATTGAAGTACTGGAAAACCTTTGCTAATGAGGAGGTAGTACCTCATGACACTTTTCTTTATCAGAAGCTTTATACTTTGAGATAGATAAAAATAAAACAGGAAGTATAGAGATATGCTTCAGGATGTTAGATAAAAAATTAATTTGATAATTTACCAACTGAAATAAGGATGAATATAGAAAATATTAAAATATGTCTGCAAGCATCTTGAAGCAGAGGGAAGAGAGATGTTGGATTGCAATGGGCACTGAGAAAATGAGGCAAATGGAGTTTTCCCTGTCTCCCACCTTATTATCTCTCAAAATTGAACTTTAGAACTACTAAAAAGTTTTCTAAAAGTATCATTTTCAAAAGAAGCTTGAAAATAGCATGGTGGAATGGGGAAAACATGCATGGGCTTTGGAACCAGTGACACATGGTCTTGCATCCTGGCTTAAATATTTATTTCATCTGTGAACCTTAATTCTCTCATCTTTAAAATGGGGATAATATTAGTACCATCTCATGATTGTTGCAAATACCAATTATAACATCATGTAAAGCATTCAGTAGATGACACTAAATACTTAGTGTAGAGTAATCTAAGCAGAAGCTGTCTGCAAGTAATGATGGTAATGGTGGTGGTGGTGTACATTTGCAAATTTCATTTTGGGAGGTGGGCTGCTACATTCAAAAGAGCACTGGTCAGGCCAGGAGTGGTGGCTCACGCCTGTAATCCTAGCACTCTGGGAGGCCGAGGTGGGTGGATCACTTAAGGTCAGGAGTTCAAAACCAGCCTAAGCAAAAGCAAGACCCATCTCTACTAAAAATAGAAACAAATTAGTTGGCAAAAAAGAAAAAAAAGAGCACTGGTCAGAGCACTCTAGTTTAATTCTGCCATGAGGATCTGAAGAGAAGTGGGATATTCAGTGCCGATGGGTCTGACATAATTATAATATATACATTTAATGTTTTGAATGTTTCCTGAAATTCCATTTTAATGGAACTACTGTGTCACCCACCATGTTCCAATGAAACTATATTTCATTCCTTTCTCTACCACACCCAAAACACACACACATATAAACACACATACAACCATCCATGATACAAAGGACAAATGAAGTAAAATCCACTCTATAGTCCAGAATTATAGGCATGCATCACTTAATTACAGGAATATGTTCTAAAAAATGTGTCATTAGGTGATTTTGTCCTTGTGTGAACATCATATGGTATACTTACACAAACCTAGACAGTATCACCTACTACACACCTAGGTTATAGAGCCTATTGCTCCTAGGCTACAAACCTGTACAGCATGTTACTATATTGAATACTGTAGGCAATTATAACATGATGGTAAGTATTTGTGTATCTAAACATATCTAAATATAGAAAAGATACAGTAAAAATATGGTATTAAAAGATAAAAAATGGAACACCTGTATAGGACACTTACCATGAATGGAGCTTGCAGGACTGGAAGTTGCTCTGGGTGAGTCAGTGATTGAGTGGTGAGTGAATGTGAAGGCCTAAAACATTACACTACTCAAGACTTTATAAACACTATACATTTAAACTGCACTAAATGTATAGAAAATATTTTTCTTCCTTCAATAATGAATTAACTTTATCTTACTGTAACTTTTTATTTTATAAATTTTTTTTAACTTTTTGAGTCTTGTAATAGCACAGCTTAAAACACAAGTGCATTGTACAGCTATACAAAAATATTTTCTGTCTTCATATCTTAATTCTATAAGCTCTTTTTCTATTTTTAAATTTATTTATTGCTTTTAGCTTTTTTCTTAAAAACTAAGACACAAACACACATGTTAGCCTAAGCCTACACAGGGTCAGGACCATCAATCTCACTGTCTTCTACCTCCACATGTTGTCCCACTGAAAGGTCATTAGGCACAGTAATGTGTATAGAGCTGTCATCTCCTATGATAGCAATGCCTTCTTCTGGAATACCTCCTAAAGCAACAATGAAAAGTATAGTATAGTAAATAAATAAACCCATAACATAGTCATTTATTATCAGTATCAAGTATTATGTACTGCACATAATTGTGTGTACAATGCTTTTTAGGACTGGAAGCACAGTAGGTTTGTTTACAACAGCAGCCCACAAACACGTGAGTAATGTGTTGCACTGTGATGTCACATTATGATAGCTACAACGTCACTAAGTGATAAGAATTTTTCACCTCCAATGTCATCTTATGGGACCACCATCATACGTGTAGCCTGTTGTTGACCGAAACATCATTACATGACGCCTAACTATGCAGATAGAAAGTAAGATGTGGCTCCTTTATTTTGTCTGCAATTGGTCTGACTAGATAGCACATTCCTACTGCCTAGTTAAAAAATTAAACATTTAGTCCTGATTTCACTTAGCCTTAACCCATCATTTAAACAGTGCCTTTGTGTAACACTTGGTTATTCTTGGGCAGAAATCCTCAGCCTTCCAGAAGGCTTCCTCCTTCCTTTCTTGTTCCCACTCCCCTCCCTGTCTCCTTTTATTTTCTCCCTAAGGTAGGAAATGGGAAGGAGAAGGGAGAGGAGGAGGTGGTTATAGCTTAAGGTTTACACGACCTTGGGGTGAAAAGAGGAGACAGGGCTTGAGGGTGTGGGGGGTACTCTGGTTGCTCTAGTCTCTGGCATAAGGCTCTTTGTCCACCTGGAGGTCTATGGCCAAGGAACCCAGTGAACTGGTGATGTGGTGTCTCTCTCAGATTGTCAGGGCATGGTATAGACCCAGAAGTATCCATGGCATCTTCTATCCAAGCCTAGCGTCTGCTTCAGGAGTCCCTTGTGCCACCACAGAGAGCCCTGGGAGGGGCATAGGCTTTTCTTTACCATTACCATACAGAAACCAGGGTACAAAACCTTAGTGCCTCCCCTGCCTGACCAGGTTGGTTTTAGTGGCAATGGGAAAAGTTAGCTTCTTTCTGAGGTCCTAAAATGGGAGGGGAGCCAGAGCCTTCTCTGCCCTCTGTGTTCTCTACGCCTAGTCGAATACTTCCAAGGCCATGAGGGTCTTTTTATCTGGCTCTTGTGTCCCCCCTCCACCAACCCCCATGAGGAAGAATGGGACTTTCCTACTCTAGATAGGTACGTCCTGTGTCCCTCCCACCACGAAGCAGCAGATGCCTCGCCTCACTGTTGTGGGAAGCATGAGCTTTTCTAGCCTATGGGGAGAACAAATAGGATCTTCAGTCTTGGCCTTTGGTTTCTTAAAGGAATGATTTAAATTTTTTTTTTGAACATCCTCTCGCAACACAATAACCTTTTAAACAGAAGCTGAATATTATGTGGGCTTTTACAATTGGAAAATTCTCATTTTTTTGGTCCACTCCCTGCCATCACCACTCCTCCAGCCCACCCACATACAAGAGGTGTACATACATCATCCAAGCCTGCCTGTGGCCAGAGAGAAGGTAATGAAATCAGAAAGCAAGAAAATAGCACATTCTTATTTTCCAAAGTTTTAAATTACACATGAAAGGAATGTTAACAAGCCTTCTTAAAGTAACCAATCCAGCCCCATTGATATTTCTGAGATTATGTGAAAACTTGGTCTACATAGTCATCCAGAATACCTAAGTGTTTGTTTTCTGTAACATGAAAGCAACATAGGAAATTATGCAGACCATTTGGAAAGAATGTGTTCCTTCTGCAGAATGGGCCCTTTCCTTTCCAGATCTAACTTTTAATTTTAGGCCCTTGTTGATGTTTTGAAACGCCCTCAGTATTAGGAGCACAATAGCCACCAAGACTTATTTTTAGAAAGAACACCTCCACCCTATATTCCAAGACTCTTTTCACTCTGCTATACCAAGAAGTCTTATCTGTTACATTTAATCTGTTCATGGGCTACAATAAACACCTGATTCACAGCCCTCTGGCAAGTACTGGTCTGGAGATGATCACATGGAAAAGTTGAATGATTCATGAATAACTCTCTGAGATACATGGGCTCCAGCATAAATGCAGTCCAGCCTTAGTCAATTTCTATGGACTGAACTGTGTACCCCCAAAATTTATATGTTGAAGCCCTAATTCCCAGTGTGACTATTTGCTGTATTTGGAGATATGGCTTTTAGGAAGTACTTAAGGTTAAATGAAGTCATAAGGGTAGGGTCTTAATCCTATAGGATTGGTGGATTTATAAGAGGAGGGAGGGAAGGGGGGAGAGAAAGAGAGAGAGAGATCTCTATACATGACCAAGGAAAGGCCATGTGAGAACACAATGAGAAGGTGGCTATCTGTAAGCCATGAAGAGAGCCCTCAACAGAAATCAAATCAGACAGCACCTTGATCTTGGACTTTCCAGCCTCCAGAACTGTGAAAAAATAAATTTTTGTTACCTATGCTACTCAGTCTATGGTAGTTTGCTGTGGCAGCCTAAACAGTGTAATACACCAACTAAGATGAATAGCAACACTGCTGGGTAAGAAAGTTTTGCTCAGCATCATCTCCAAAGATAGTATTGAACATCTAAGTAGAATTGTATGTGTGTGTTTGTACACACGCATGTGCGTGTACATCGTGTGGCGTCTGTGTAGAAAAGAGATTATATTTTGCTCTGAATTATGCTCCTAAATTTGTAAACATGTTCCCTGAAAGTAAGCTTTCAGTGTTTTCCACATATTTATTCTAGTTGGTGGAAAGAATAGGGCAGTTTCATGAACAGAGCTGGGGAATATGTACTAGCCTAATAGCAGGTGTTGTTCACAGCTCTTTCACAAATAATCTCTATGAACTTTGAATAGTTTGGGTTAAAAATAAGGAATACTATGAATTACTCTTGTATAGGATGTTGACAACAAAGATAATCATTTGTTTAAAAAAGATAGCAATTGGGAAATTGGAAAGGGAATTCTCACTTCCTTGGCCTTTAGTTTTTTTAAAAAAATAGGCATATATATTTTACATTTACTAGGAACTAATCCCTTTAGCTGCTTTACCTTGAGTAAACCTCATAACAATCTGAGGAGGCAGATATTTTGCTGCTTCTACCCGTTTCTAATCACATGACCTTGGGTAAGTTGCTTGAACTCTATGTGACTCAGGTTCCATACCTATAAAATGGGCACATTAATATGGTTTTTGGGAAGAGTAAATGAGAAGATATATGTAAAGTCCTAGATCAGTGTCAGGTACAGAGTAGAAGCTCAATAAAGGAGAGAGATGTTAGCATTATCATTACTAATATTTTTATTATAATTATTATTTTATAGATCTGAAAGCTAAGTCTCAGAGTACCGAAGGATCTTGCTTAAGGTCACACAACTAGTGGCAGATCCAGAATTCAACTCTAGATCCATCTGATACCAAAGTCTGTGGTATTAAATCACCCCACCATCTTATCCTGTCTCCCAGCCATTTAGACACCGACACCATGCTCTTACAAACACAGAACAAAAAACACTCCTAATTCAAGAGAAGAGTCCTAGCTTATTAGGAAAGAGCTGGACCATTTGCCCTTTCTTTTTTTGGGGTGAGCAGCTTGGATCACTGCCTTAGGCAGCAGTGGCTAAGCCATCCAAACTTTCCTTTGTCTCACTTAGAACCTCCTGTCTCCTCACTCCACCTCCTCAATGTTGATAAATCAAAGAAATGTCAACAAAATGAAAAGATTAAATAAACATTTTCAATAAGGATCATATGAGAGGGGATTTTTCTTTTTCATCAAATATTTGATAACAATATCTTGAGAGGCTTTTTGATGTTACTTTCTCATACTTTGGACTGAGTGAAAGTGTATGACTCATGGAAGTTACCCAGGGAGGAAAAGCAAATGAGTCACCTTGCCCATTTGGGTCTTCCGGCAGCAATGCTCCCTAAGACCAATATCCTCAGAGAGCTGGCTTGTCCTGTCCCACCTGCTGTAGCTGCTGGCTGGGAAAGTAGTTTCTTCAGGAGACATGGGGACTCCCAGAAAAGGAATCAGGGAATGTGAGAAACATGAGAGCTTAAAGGAGTTGCCCTGTAATTCTTCCAAAAAACATTTTCTGCTATCAGTCTAGAGGTTTCTTGTCTGCATTTCATCACTTTCACTTGTACTCCTTTTGTAGGCTAATCACTCCTTAAGTGCAGACACACACTTCAAAGAGTTGCCATCCGTTGTACTCTCCTCCCCAAGCAAGCAAGGTACAAGTATTTGAGTTTGTGTGTCTTTCAACAGATAAATCTCTGTTCCCTTTATTATTTTTATTGCTCTATTGGAATCTGTCCAGCATGAATCTTTCTGGTACCAAAGTGCCCCTGATGAAGCCCACACTTCTGGACTCAGTCTCTGGGAGTTGGAGGGAGGAGAACTGCTGTGTCCTTCAGCCCACATTGCTGCAGGCCTTTTGAAATCTCCTCTCAGTCAGACAGTTCATCACATTTAAAACCCAAGCTTGCTGTCCATTTCCTTTCAATGAATCTCTCTCTCACCCTGCCATTTCTACATGTTCATTCTTTGTTTTTTTCAGTGTAGATTTTGGTGCCTGGAGGCCTTAAGTTTGAGTTCCTACATCCTCAATTATATATCATAGGGACTTTGGGCAAATTGATCAATCCAGCTGAGTCTCAGTTTCTCCATCTTGACAAGGAGATAATAATTCCCATTTCCTAGCATTGGGTACAGACTTTGAGCTGGGTAAGTCAGTCAGGAGCACTCTGATGCTCTTTGGCTGGCCACATCCCCCAGTGACTTTCCTCCCCCAGGGCCAATCCCCCTGCCCCCTAACCAAAGTGATTTTGTAAAAATTTTTCACTCGTTTTTTTCTCACAAGAGATCTCTCTGTATTTTTTCTCCATCTTCACCAGGGTTGTGATTCTGTTGATAGACAATTCTGAAGCATCTGCAAATTTCATTAGCAGTTTACTCCCTTCATCCAAATCCATAATAAAAATTAAACATAAAATTAATTCTTCTGTTGGCCTGTTTTACAAAGGTACTTAAAACTCTCCTCAGAATTTATGTAACTTGTAAATATAGTTACATGCCACTTTCAGTCAACAACAGACTGCATGTACAATGGTGGTCCCAAAAGATTATAATAATGTATTTTTACTGTATGTTTTCTATATTTAAATGTCCAGATACTTCCCATTGTGTTACAGCTGCCTACAATTTTCAGTATGTGCTGTACTGGTTTATAGCCTAGCAGCAATCGGCTATACCATCTAGTTTGTATAAGTACTCTCTGATGTTCCCACAATGATGAAATTGCCTAAGACACATTTTTCACTATGTATACCCATCATTGACACATGAGTGTAAATCCAAACATGTGAACTGAAAAGTAGTTGAAAAGCTGCCATTGTGAACAAAAGTGATTTTACCATAAACATTAAAATGCCCTCAGGTTATTTTTAGAAGTAACACTTTAAGCTTTGTCCAGTTTTTTAAAAAAAGCAAACAAAAGAGATAAGGCTCTCAAAATAATGTACTTTCTTTTTCTAAGTGTTAATTGCTCTTAGGTGTGTTTATATTAAATTTTTTTTTTTTTTTTTTGAGACAAGAGTCTCACTCTGTTGTCCAGGCTAGAGTGCTGTGGTGTTAGCCTAGCTCAAACTCCTGGGCTCAAGCCATCCTTCTGCCTTAGCCTCCTGAGTAGCTGGGACTATAGGTATGCACCACCATGCCTGGCTCATTTTTTCTATATACTTTTAGTTGTCTAGCTAATTTCTTTCTATTTTTAGTAGAAACGAGGTCTCACTCTTGCTCAGGCCGGTCTCAAACTCATGACCTCAAGCAATCCTCCTGCCTCAGCCTCCCAGAGTGCTAGGATTATAGGCATGAGCCACTGTACCCAGACTATATTAATTAACACCTTTCTAAGGTGTTAAGAGGTAGGTTTTTTGCATATGGTTTGTTCAGCTATAAGTTTAATCATCTATTTCCTTCCTTTTAGAATAACATATAAACTTCTAACACTAAACTGTTAGATATTTATAGGCAAGGTTCTCCAATGGAACAAAGCAGTGAAATCTGTGATTTAAAATACACCCAACCACTCACCCTTTAATATAAATTGGATTTTCCAAATTTCAACTGTGAAACAATTTCAAGTCCAGCTAAAAGAATCATAAGGGATCTATCTTGAATAAAACTGGAGAATATGTCCTAACCTACTATCTATGAGCGGGTGTTGCTCATAGATCTTTCATAGATAATCTATTTGATTTTTGGGTTCTATCTTTCATTTAAGGTGATTTTTTAATAGCCATGCCAAATCTACTTGACCCCACCCCCCCAAATAGCCAATGGTCAACAACAACGAAGTAGAATATATCTCTGTTACCTGTTCTGCTATCAACCTAAGGACCATTCTGTTTGCTTGAGACCTTTGTCAATAAAAAGGATCTTAAAATTAAAAGCCCGGCAAATGTTATCAATCCCAGGAAGAAAAAGAAAAACAAAGTTTCCACATTCATCAGTGCTTCTGATAGATTATTATTCCAATTTGTAATATGAATTATGACTAAGCAACTAGGCTAAAAACTAAATATCTCAATCATAATTGGACATTGGCCATTCCTTCCACAGAAAAAAAAGTTTCAGAGTTGGCAAATAGTTTTTATAGATCACTACAATCAAAAATAAAACTTCAGACACAAATCAATCTATTGCAGTCAATTGTTGTTATTAACATATTAAAGACAAGATATAAAATATAAAAAAGGAATAAATCATCGTAGACCAGAGAATGTAAGTGTTAAGTGCCTTCAGGGGCCAGGCAGATCAATGAATGAAGCAGCCCAGAGGGTGTATAGGCCACGGGAAAGCTTCATCTCCATCCTCTGAAGGTATGCTGAAAATGAATTTACAATAAACAGATTAATAGGAGAAAGGGCATAAAGATTTATTTAACATGCATAGCACAGGGAAATTGTAGAATTATTACTCAGTAACCCAATTAGGACCAGATACTAATATACCCTTCTTCATAGGGGATGGAGAGATGGGGGTGTAGCAATTCTGAGTGGTAGTAAATGATTTTGGGGGGGAGAATGAATGGACCTGGGAGACATAAATTAATTTGTAAATGATTCTCTTTGGAATTTAAATGAGGCCAAAGGGCAGACATCATCTTGTGAAAACGTTTGTCCAGGTGTGGTTACATTCCTCAGTCGTCTTTTCTGTATTTTAGGAAGGAAATGAAAGGCACTTGTTTTCTCTTTGAAGAGTCCAGGCTTTAGGTAGATAAGGAAATATCAGAGTAAAGCCTCATCCTATGCTTTGGAGACACAAAGGGTTGAGTGACAGAGAAGGAGGGAGGATGATTAGAGAGACCTTAAGGCTGCTTCTTTAGTTCAGCATATCAAAGCACCATATTTTGACATATCATTTTCTGAGCCCCAATAAGGGTGAGCTAGAGACTATATACCTAATGCTTAAGAGGGCAGCTGCTACTTGATTTTAGCCATTTAATGCCAAATGGAAATGTAGTCCCAGAAGATATATTAGATTTTCTGATTTTTCAGAAAAACCAAAAACCATTTTTTCTTTCTCTTTTTTTTTTTAAATATGAAATTTTCCCATATTCAGTCTTTTCAACTAATCTGACTTTTTAAAGCATTCAGTGCAGGCCAAGAGGAAACACATCTGGAGGCAACATTCAGCTGTCCTGCCCATAATATGTGACCTTTAATTTAAATTATATGACTGGCTAAATACTCCTCAAACCTGTTTCCTCTTTTTGAGCACACAGCTAAATTATATTTCCCAGTTAAAGAATATGGGTAGGTGCAATGGACACCACTGCCAGGCTTGATCCTCCACTCCCTCCCTACCCTCTCCCCTCTGCCAGCCAGAAGGAGAGGACCCAGGAGGACTCCAGGGTATTAGAAGATGACAGAACCTCAAGATGTAAGAAACCTGAATGACTGCATAGAGGACAGTCACCTTTCTTACCTCTCCCCAAGCAGAGACCTGCACTGGACTGCGATGAGAGAAAGAAATAAACATATTTTAAAGCCCCCAGATTTGGGAGTTATTTGTTAACAACTGTTAGCTTGATCAATATAGGTTGTTAGGAACTTCTCCTTTTTATGTGCCAATAATGATGTTTGTTAGCCCTTTTGATTTTGAAGCAGTGAAACTTCAAAAATAAAACTAATATTGTATCCACTTTGTTTTTTGAGATTACAAATGGGTATATGTTTCCATTTACAAACTGCTTTCATTAAGAAGCTTTACTGCTAGAGAAAGCAAGCCTTCCACTTGACTAGTCAAAAAAAGAAAAGGAAAGGAAAGGAAAGAAAGAAAGAAAGAAAGAAGAAAGAAAGAAAGAAAAAAGAAAATAAGCCTTCCCTGGTAGAAAGCACTCTAACAGCAAAGACAGGGTTAAAGAGATGCCTACATTCCACAGCCATACCCTCAGGCCCTTCCACATCGGGCTATCTTTCATATTTATGGTTCATCTAAAATCCCCTCACTTCTTGAATAGCCTGAATGGCATGTGCTGAGTAGAAATTATAGTACTTCCTTCCTCTCCCTCCTACACTTTAGTTTTTCTGTCTCCACCTTTAAAACTTTTAGATGTCTAAAAGTCCTGTTTTTAACATTCACTCCTGATAGAAATACTATTACATTAAAATATTTTAACTATTCCTATTTAAAATCATTTCCTCTTTTGTAAACTTTAATTTCTAAATCAGTAAGGCATGCGTGAATAGCAAATAGGGAAAACACTGCAGAATGCAATTTGTAACCTCTGTGGTTCATTCTCAAACTGGAGAATTCCATTCTCAACAGTGAATAAGTTCATTGGGATATCGTAAAAGTTTTTTTAAAAAAACATAGTAAAACAAACTTTGTAATAATGATAGACATTTTTCAAATGAATTCATATACTGGTCGTTATATATATATCTTAAAAATGCTTGCAGGATTAGAAAATAAATATCGATTTGTGGGGTTACCCTGGGCACCAGATGGGCTGCTAAGACAGCTTCAAGGAGCAGTAACAGCCTTATTATCATGGTCACTGTAAGTCAGACCCCAGGTCATATGTCACATACAGCTGTGTGGTCCACAGTGCAGAAAAATGCAGCACTTGCAGAAAGTTCAGAGAATTACAAATTCAATTAAAGGGAATGATCATCAGATCTACTTAACCAGATAGATAACCAGAAAGGAAACCTGTAAAGTACCTAAGCCACTGGTTCCAGGTAGATGAAGAGCTTTGCTTTCTCTCTTTGGATAGGAAAAAACACAACAACAACAAAATTGAGTCAGTTTCCACTATTTGGAGACTGACTTAGTGAGCCAGAGAGTACAGAGACCATTCCTGCAGTACTCCAGTCCATCTCTGAAAAGGATATCTCTAGAGCTCTGACTATACTACTCTCTTCTCATCACACTGCCTACCTTCTAATTCAGATTGTTCTCTGTTTCTTCTAGGGATATGCTCCTCTCCCTGAAAAATTGACTATTATCAAAAGTGACCTACATCCTCACATATTCAGTGTTAACTCAAAGGTGCTCAGAACTGATAACCTAAGCCCAGAAAGAATCAATGATAATCAAAAATGTTATAAATATTTATTGACTCCTAATTATCTTTTGTTTATCATCCTAATGGATATTCAGCATGAACTCACAAGGTAGGGTTTGCAAAGTAAGCACTTTAATTAACCTTATTTTACTGATGAGGAAACTAAGGCAAGCAAAGATTAAGTAACTTGCCTAATGTTGTAGAGCTAGCACAGGTGGAGGCTAGGACTTGACCCTAGGGAGACTGATTTCAGAATCATTTCATCTTAGCTACTGATACAATAGCTAAGTGACTACTTAGCTACTGACAAAGCTAGATAATTATTGGGAGTGGAATGCATCAACCACTATTGTGCTTTAAGTCATTTATGCATTAGGCTTATCCTTTGAACTAAGGGAAGACTCCAGGGGAGATCTAGGAGGCTGAATTATGAAAAAGTCTGGTTTTTAAGGCATTCGGTACCAGCCCTTGGACTGGACGAAATATCAGAAGTGTCCAGGAAGATCTACATCAGTTTCTAATTACTGAGAAATTACATGAGATGACTCATATCAGAGGAAAAGCATTGGTCAAACAGAAATTAAGCAGCTTATAAATAATTTTGGTAATATCAGATCAAAAAGCTGATCTTTATAAGTCAGACAATTGTGGGGTTTATATTTTCCTTGATTATTCTGATTTTGGTTTTCCATAGCTTTTAGAAGAGGTGTTTCACCAATAGAAAATAAGGAATTTCATCAATTAACTGGCTTGTTTTGAGGCCAGGGGACTTAACTGGGTAAAAGATCCTGGGTAATACAGGAGGTACAAAGAACAAGGAAAAGAAGGGGATTAGGGGTTTGCCCACACTTGAGCCCCAGAGAGAAATGAGAAGCAGTGGGGCCATAAATGACTGTAGCAGAGGAGGTCGAAAGTAGAAGAACCCCAAGGAGAGGGAGACACTCACGTCAGGGGCTCCTGATCCACACATCATCACACGAAAGGATTTGCCCCTGGGGTTCCCATCTGTACCAACCCTGGAGGACACTGAGTTTTGAGAAGGCAAGCTGTTCCCTTTCACCTTCACCTGCGTGTAGCCTTTCATCAGAACTGAATTATGTCACAGGAGCTGTGGAATAAAGATCTTTGCCTTGTACAAACTCAACAAGGAAACAGGTCTTCCAAGCAGGGACGTTCTCAAAGGTTAGGAACATGAAGAAGGAAACTCAAAGTTTAGGAAAAAACACTAATTGGGTGACAGGACCCTAAACAACCCAAGTTAACTATACAAATAGGTGGTGTTAGTTCTCTAAGGTTGTTCTTTTTCAAGACTACCTTCTATTCTAGGTCCTTTGCATTTCCATACAAATTTAGAACCAGCTTTTCAGTTTCTATATACAAAAAAAAATCAGGTGGATTTTGATTGAGATTATGTTATGGTTCTGGAGTCAGCAAACTTTTTCATTTTGAGGTTCAGATTGTAAATATTTTAGGTATTAGGGGCACAAGCAGCCACATAGACAACATGTAAATTAATGAGCATGGCTGTGTTCCAATAAAATTTTATTTACAAAAGCAGGCAGTGGGCTTTTTCGTCCATGAACCATAGCTTTTTGACTCCTGCTATAGATTAATTGACATCCTCACAATATTTGATCTTCTAATCCATAAATGTAATATAGCTCTCTATTGATTTAGGTCTTTTTTATTTTGACTCAGCAATGTTTTGTTGTTTGCAGAATGTAAGTATTTTACATTTTTGTTAAATATATGCATATTTTTATGTTATTGTAAATGGATTAAAATTGACTTTACATCTGTGAAGTTTTTTTCTGGGAAGTCTATTTCAGGGAATATGGGAATTATAATTTATTCCCCATTGTCAAGAATACAACTAATATTCTGTTACTATATGAAGTTAAAAAATAGAGCTAGAATAAAATTTAAAAATCAATCTGGACAATCTACCTTTAAAATCACATTGATTTTTCCCTCTTCAATTTAGTGCCTCCAAATAAATACTTTTTAAAAAAGTAACTCTGAGGAACTGAAAATATAGAGTTAAAATTACAAAGAATCAGCTCTCCATAAGTCACATTTAGGGAGGGCAAGAACTGCTATATATTTTATTTTGAATGGCTTACTTTAAAAATTAAAACCAGATTTACTATCATAATTATATTTTGCTTAGGACACTAAAAGATGAGTTTATAGAACACATGCTTCTGGGTAGCCATGAAATTAAGTCTGGGATTAAAATCTTGCCACTAAAAGTTCTCCAAGTAAAAAGGCCATAAACAATGAAACATACCTAGTATTGAGTCTTCATGCACGACATAGTGATGAAGAGCATGGGTTTCAGTAGTGGCTCTGCTGCTTCCACTCTCTGAGACCTTGAGCAAGTCATTTTGTCTCAAGTCCTAGCTCTGTCATGTGAAAAATGAAAATAGTATTATTACCTACTTCATAAATTTGTGGTGACTATTGAATGAGATGTTTATAAAGTTCTTTGTAAATGTTCAATAAGAGAGACTATTAGAACATATTTCTATTATAATGATGAAATTGGTGATGATGATGATGATGTCTGCAAAAGCTATGTATGTGACAAGTATGTTCTGACTTCCTTCACCAAAGACCTTAATATAAGCAAAAAGAAAAAAATCTGATACATATCTTCACCTTGCAGTAGTCAGGTGGAGGGGGTGAGATAGATAGAAATGAGAGAGGTTGGTGGCGTAGAAGCAGAAAAACAATAATTCTTCCTCACTAGACCTCAACCTGAGAAAACAAGGCCTAGAAAAGAATAATAAAGTCCAGTACCTAGGTTCTATTCCATTACAATAGGAAGAAACAGAATCTCTCTTAAGCGTCTCTGCTTCTGGTCTTTCAGATCCCAAGTACACTATTCAATGCTTTGTGTCAAGGCGCCAAAATGAAGACTCTCTAAGATTTTTCCTAAAAAATACAGCATAGTGAGTTTCCCAGGAGTTAGGATATTCCAGAGAAGTGGTTCACTTTCAGGTAAGACCAATAATAAGCCAATTGTTAATATCCAGTGTCCAACAAAGACAAGAGGTTAAGTCTGAAAGGGTTAAGGGAAGGCGATGCATTTTCGTCTTCATTCACTTCACAGGAAAAGCAGTGAACAAGATCATGTTTTATGTAGATAAATTTAGTCCCTTTTAAGATGAAAAATGGCCTGCCATACAATATAAATAATCTTTTGTATAACTACTTTTTAAAATACATCCATTTATCTTTTATCATATTTTATTACTGCTACATTTTATTATAAACATTATGAACAGAATCACAAAGGAAAGGAGTCAAGAAAGTAGCACTTACTCGTGAGAGGCAGTGATGAAATGCTGATAAAAACTGTGTGTGTGTGCAAATTTTCATATCTTTCTTTGCCTTTTTGTATTCAGGGTTAATAGATTTTCTTATGTTGAATATCTATTGAGATACTTATTGCATCTCCAGGACTTTCAGAGTTCTTTCCCCTCTAAATCAGTTAGTGTGACAAGCCCAGCACCTGACACATTTATTTAAATTTTCTTTAATTATGTTGACTTGAGCATCTCTCTAGGAACCTATTAAAAATAGTCTTTTGGCATCCAGTCATTCTATCTCATACATACTGAGGTTCAAGGCAACAAAAATCTTGACAATGGCTACAAAATACTAGCCCAGCCCACCTCTCACCTAACTTCCAGAGAACCTCAAAAACAGTGATGGCAATCTCTGAGCCCCTTACACCCTGCAGGATTCAAAGATGGCACCTCTGAACCTGCCACACCCACATGGTCTATGAGTAGCTCCAACTTCTGCTACTTTCTGTGAGCCCAGTACTATTTCTTCTGACACATAGGCTGCCCCAAACCTTCCAGAATTCCCCTGTTCTCCTCCAGAAACTTGGGACTTTCCCCAGAGAATCCTGAGAGTTAGCTGCTAATCTACTCTCTATCCCTACCACCCACCATTGGCAATTATTTATTGAATGAATGAGTGCTATGTTGTAGGCATTGTGCTAACCACCAAGAACATCATAAGCCATATTCTCCACTCTCAAGGATATCACAGAATAGTGGGGAGCACACATGAAATCAACAATTATAACAGTGTGATAAGATTTATCATGTAGGAGTATACATCTAAATATGATTGGGAAGGAGAAGGTTAAAGGAATGGTTCTCAGAGCAGGTGACATTTAAACGACTATGTATTGAAATATTTTATAGGAATTAGCAGGATAGAAGAAGGAAGGAGGACATTACAGGCAGAGAGATCAGCATGTGTGAGAGCGTGGAGGTGTCCAACAGTGGGGTCAGTTTCAGTAGCTCCTTTTGAATGCAGAGAGATGTAAGGAGTGGAGGGAGATGAGGATGATGTGTAACTGCTGTGCTGATTGCGTGACTTATGGGAGGTAATCAGAGGCAACTGTATTTTTCCCTACAAATGGCTCTTTTGAATTTCTTTAGTGGTGTAATTTTCTCCTGCTCACCAAGGATAGAATGTCTGAAATTGTGATTTCATTGCTTGCTCGTTCCTAGGCAAAGAACAATCTTAAAGCTCCTCTAAGTTCTCAGTCATAGCACCTGTTAGGAAATTAGAATGTCTAGTCCAAGCTACTTCCAAAGGCTTTAAAATTAATTGAAAGGTGGGACTTCTTTCCACTCACCATGCTACGGTCTGGTTAGTAGCCGCCTGCCTCTGGGAACATGGGTGTGACTGACTTCAGTTCTCTCTGCAGTCCTCCTTCTGCCCCATTTACTAGTTACTGCTTCTGGCTCAGCCAGGATAGAAAGAGATATGGAAGAGAGAAGAAGCAAAAGGATAGGGCTTTTTCCCCCAAAATGTTAAGGGGGTACAAGTGTTTTTCTTATATAGATGAATTTTATAATGCTGAAGTCAGAGCTTTTAGTGTGCCTATCACCAGAATAGTGTTCATCATACCCAATAGGTAAGTTTTTATCCCTCCCCTCCCCCATTCTTGGTTTCCAATGTCCTTAAAACCACTTTGCGTCTATGTGTACCTATCATTTAGCTCCCATTTATTAGTGAAAACATGTGATGTTTGTTTTTGAATTCCTGAGATACTTCACTTGGGATAATGGTCTCCAATTCCATCCAAGTTGCTTTAAAAAGACAGTATTTCATTCCTTTGTATGGCTGAGTAGTACTCCATGGTATATATATATACACCACATTTTCTTTATCCATTCACCAATTGATGGGCACTTAGGTTGTTTCCATATCTTTGCAATTGTGAATTGTGCTGTGATAAACATTCAAGTGCAGGTGTCTTTTTATAAAATGACTTTTTTTTCCTTTGAGTAGATACTCATAGTGGGATTGCTGGTCAAATGATACATATACTATAATTTCTTTAAGGAGTCTCCATACTGTTTTTTATAGAGGTTGCACTAATTTGTAGTCCCATCAACAGTGTATAACCATGCCTTTTTCACTGCATCCATACCAGCATCTATTGTTTTTTGACTTTTTAATAATGACCATTCTGACAGGGGTAAGGTGGTATCTCATTGTGGTTTTAATTTGCATTTCCCTGATGATTAGTGATGTTGAGCAAGTTTTCATAAGTTTGTTGGCCATTTGTATCTCTTCTTTTGAAAAATCTCTGTTCATGTCTCTTTCTTGCTAATTTGTTTGAGTTCTGGTTTTTGGGGGGGGGGGGTTGTTTGTTTTTTTGTTGTTTGTTTTTTTTTTTTTGGAGACAGCCTCACCCTGTCACCCTGGATAGAGTACACCAGTGAGTCATGATAGCTCACTGCAATCTCAAACTCCTGAGCTACGGTAATCCTTCTGCCCCAGGCACACAACACCAGAGTCGGCTAATTTTTCTGTTTTTTTGTAGAGACAGGGTCTTGCTCTTGCTCAGACTGGACTCGAACTCCTGACCTGAAGTGATCTTCTCTCCTCAGCCTCCCACTGTGCTAGAATTTAAGTTCTTTATAAATTGTGGATATTAGCCCTTTGTCAGATGTATAATTTGTGAATATTTTCTTCCATTCTCTAGGTTGTCTATTTACTCTGTTGATTATATCCTTTGTTATGCAGAAGCTTTTTAATTTAATAAGTCCCATTTATTTATTTTTGTTATTGCCATATTTGCCTTTGGGATCTTAGTCATAAATTCTTTGCCTAGGCCAGTGTCTAGAAAATTATACATTTTCTTCTAGAATTCTTATGGTTTCCTGCCTTAGATTTAAGTCTTTAATCCATCTTGAATTATTTTCATATGTGATTGAGAGATAGGGACCCTGTTTCATTCTCCTGTTGTGGCTATCTAATTTTCCCAGCACCATTTATTGAGTAGAGTATACTTTCTCTATTATATGTTTTGTCTGCTTTGTAGAAAATCAGTTGATCATAGCTATATGGTTTTATTTCTGGATTCTCCATTCTATTCCATTGGACTATGTCTCTACTTTTTCATCAATACAATGCTGTTTGGGTTACTGTATTCTTGTAGTATAATTTGAAGTCAGGTAATATGATTGATACTTCCAGATTTGTTCTTTTTGCTTAAGATTTCTTTGGCTATTCAGGCTCTCTTTTGGTTTCTTATGAAGCTTAGGATTCTTTTTTCTAGATCTGTGAAATATGACATTGGTATTTTGATGACAATTGCATTGAGTCTATAAAGCACTTTAGACAGTATGGACATTTTAATGATGTTAATTCTTCCAAGCCATGAGTGTGGGATATTTTTCCCTTTGTTTGTGTCATCTACAGTTTCTTTCTTCAGTGTTTTGTAGTTCTTCTTGTAGAGATCTTTCACCTCCTTGGTTAGGTTTATTCCTAGGTATTTTATTTTCTTTGCAGCTATCGCAAATGATATAGAGCTCTTGATTTGACTTTCAGGTTGACTGTTATTAGCATATAGAAATGCTACTGATTTATATACATTGATTTTATAACCTGAGATTTTGCTGAATTCAATTATCAATTTTAGGAGTGTTTTGGTAGAGTCTTTAGAGTTTTCTAGATGCAAGATCATGTCATCAGCCTGCTCTCTGGTGCAGTGTTACTGCACAGCCTCCAAGCAGCTCCTTGATCAGTTTGGAGGCCTGCAGTGGTGGTGGGGCCGCCTCGAGGCTCAGGTTGCAGTGTCCATGGGGAGAGTGTGTGGAAATGGCACAAATGACTTTTACATAGAAAAACATGAAGTTATGTTCCTACTTCATAAAACTCTCAAAAACAGGTTCTAAATAGGTTGAAGATCAAATGTAAAGAATAGAACTTTAAGATAATTGTACATATATATATATATATATATATATATATATATGTAAAAAAGAGTCTTTGTGACTTGGAAGTAGAAAACAATTTCTTATACAAGACAAAAAAGTATGATTTATAAAGAACAGGTTTAGTAAATCTTTAAATTTTGATAAATTTTTAAAATGTAGAGCTTCTCTCCCTCAAAATATATCATTGTTAAAAGGCGGTCCACAGACTTGTAGAAAATATTTAAACCAAGGTTCAAATAGGTAATAGACTGAGAATTAGTATTCAGAAATGTAAAGAACTGCTGAAGTAATAAGAAAATATAAACAACTCAATAAACATGGGTGGAGATTAAGAACAGGAAACTCACTAAGGTGGAAATCCAAGTGGCAAAGACTCATACAAAAATATTCTCAACCTCACAAGTAATCAGGGAAATGCAAATAAAATAACAAAGAAGTACTATTTCACACCCTTTGGATTGGCAAAGATTTTAAAGTCCAACAGTATCAACAATTGGCAAGGATGTGGGAAATGGAAAACAACATCTACTGCTTTGGTAAGTACAAATTAGCACAGTTTCTAAATATCTAAGTAAAGTGGAAAATGTACATGCCCTGTGACTCCTAAATTTAAATTCTAGAAAAATGATTATATGATATAATAGGGATTTGTATTAGTTCCTGTGGCTATCACAACAAATTATCAGAAATTTGTTGGTTTAAAATAACAAAAATTTAATTTATTCTTTCCCAGTTCTGGAGGCCAGAATTCTTAAATCAAGGTGTAGGCAGGGTTGTGTTCCCTCCAGACGCTCCAGGGAAGGATCCATTCCTTGCCTCTTCCACCTTCTGGTGACTATTGGCATTCCTTGGCTTGTAGCTCCATCTGTCTCTGCTTGGTCTTCACTTTGTCTTCTCCTCTGTATGTATACTATTAAATCTCCCCCTGCCTCTCTCTTATAAGGAAACGTGTAATTGTATTTAGAGCCCACCTAGGAAATTCGGAATAAGCTCCTCCTCCTCTGAAGATCTTTAATGTAACACCTTTTGCCATGTTAGGTAATATTCACTCTTGCCATATTAAGTAAAATTCATGGATTCTAGGCATTAGGATGCGAACATATCTTTGGGGTCACCATTCAACTTACTACAAGAACATAATGATATTTATTTAAAAATTGCTATTAATAGCAAAAAATTAGAAATATTAATAGCATAAATGACCCACCACCAGATAATGGATAAAGTATGATTCATTCATCTGATAGAATGTTACATAGCAGTATAGAGTCAATTTCATCTATGTCTATCAATACACATGGATCTCAAAGACTTATAATAAAGCAAGTTGAAGAATGATATATACAATATGATATCATTTAGTTAACTTTTAAACTAAAACTTAAACTTTTAAACTTTTTTTAGTTAACTTTTAAACTTTTATCATTTACTTTACTTTAAACAGAAATACATATATTTAGTAGAAGTATAAAACATGAGCTGAACAGATATGTACAAATATATGACAGGTTAGAAACTGCGGATCATGAGTGGCATAGAAGGTGGGGAGAAGAACAAAGATGGTTTCATTGTAAGATATGTTTTCTTTTATAAAAGTATGTCAAGGAGAAATTCCAAAATGTATACAGTTCTTAATCCTGGGTAATGGATACTTGGGTGTTTGTAATTCTATGCACATTTAAAATTATTTTTAAAATATTTTATATCTTATTTTTTATATTAAAAAATGGAAAACATTTAATGGTTATCTTGAAAACACTACGAAGGATAAATTAGTACAGGCAGAAAATAGAGAGAAGGAGACCAGTGGAGACTGCTAAAAATAATAAATAGGTATGATGTATGAAGAATTGACCTAAGAGAGTGGCCATGACAACAGAGAGAAAAGGGTGATTATGAACAAAATTTATATGGTAGAATCTATGGGGCCCGGCTACTGTGTCAGTGGGAGTGGTGGGGGCAAGAAGGAGCCTTCAGGTGATGCCAAGTTACTGACTTGAGGAACAGGTCAAATAGTGGTTGTACTGTCAAAGGTAACTACAGAGTTGCTTTCTGTCACTATTGAATAGTTACCATTTTCTAGAATTGTATATAAATGGAAGTCAGTGTATACTCTTTCATTTTTTCTTTTTTCTTTTTTTTTCTTTTTTGGTCTGGTTTCTTCCTTTCAATGTATTTATTTTAATATTCGGCCCTGTTGTTTTGTATAGCAACAGTCCATTGCTTTTTATCACTGAATAGGATGATAAGTTTTGTTGATAGTTGGTCACCCTGGAGTGTCCTTCCTTGCTGAGCTTCTCCCTGGCATGTGCACACACAAAATTTATCCCCCTATCGCCTGCCTACTGCCCTCCCACACCTGAATCTGTTTGCCTTCCCCAAAACCTCTTGTCACCATTCAATGGGCAATCATATATAATGTTAGGGTGATTTCCTAGTGGATTGCAAAATGTTAGAAACAATGTAACGAAATATTAAATGAGCAATACTCTCAAAAGGGTTGGATGAGGTCATCTTCAAAGTCATATCTCAAAGATTCTATGATTTTTCTGCATTTCTGCTTTTTATGGTTCTACAAATGAACAATTATTTCTAATATAGATTTGCTAAAGACACAAAGGTGGTCAGTACTAGTAAGGTTAAGACTACTGAATGAATGCTTCAATTACCATGTTTGGGGCTGGCCCCAAATTCATCTTTTGATTGGCCTATGAAGATAATAAATAAACAATCAAATAAGTATCAATGACCTAAATTCCATATCATTAGCATTTTGTGATTCCCAGAGTTACTATATGGATCAAATTCAATTGGTATCCTAAGGACTACGGTGTTGCCTTAGAAAAATTATTAGTCTGGCATACCAATATCTGGGAAGTATGCTGAAGCCGGATTCCAGGAAACAGGCACTTTGACAGAGCCATAAGCATGAATGCCCAAGGGAAGGAAAAGCCTTGAAAGAAAGTTGTTTTAAGTAGCTGCCTAATGATTGAGCACCATGAAATACTTTCACTTAGCAGGACAAAATTGCACCATGTAGAGATGTCTGGGTGGCATTTACAGTTGACAGACAGTAATGAGGGCTGGTTAGAAAAAAAAAAAAAAGGTATTTTAGTGCTCTAGTAATTGCTAGACCTTCTGAAACACATTTCCATTCTATATTTACACCTATATTTAAAAAAGAAAAAATAACAAAGAGAAAGAAAAGAAGGAAGGAGGATAGAAAAGTGTTTCTAACCTGTTTGCCTATTTCTAAAAGCTCCCATAACTGTAATTGATCTTTTACTATGAACCAGGCCTTGTGCTAAGTGCTTCATACATATTAGCTCATTTCATCTTTAAAACAATTGTTTAGGACATATAGCATTATTTCCCCCTTCTGACAGATAAAGAAACTGAAGCTTGCCTTAAAGTCATTTAATACATACGTGAGGATTCAAACCCAAATGAGTCTAGCTTCAGCATTTGGGTTTTTAATCACTGTATTGCGTTGTTTCTCTTACCTACTTTAGACTCAGCAATTGTACAAGTAGTGAGACCAATCCATCCCAGCTTGCCTGTGTAGGGACAAAGAGAATTTCCTTCCCTCCTCCTTCAGAAGTATCAAAAATTTGAGTCTGTAAAACGCATTGACAATAGGCAGATTAACAGGAAAAAAAGGCATACAAATTTTATTAACATGCATATGGACACAGGAATCACACACAAAATATGAGTCTCAATGGAGAGCCAGATGGCTGAAGTTTATATACCATATAGAAAGGGGTAGAGGCTTGAAGCATAGTGAGACAGGTTATAGGAGGGAGAGGGGAGGAGAGGCATGGTGAGCAAAGGATGTCTGTCATGCAGATAATGAAGCCTCCCAGTAGCAGCCCTTAGAAAGGATTGAAGCCTGTGGTAAGTTTCTCTGTCAGATCTTTAAAAGTGTCAGATTCTTCGTCTCTTTTTCCTCCCGTGAGTGACTCTTCCCCAGATTTGGATAAGAAGGGCCTCAGAGAAAGCCTGTTTGCATCTGTTGTTCACTTCACTAATGTAGATTTCTTATACAGACGCAAATCCCCCCCCACACACACACACAAAAGAAAGCTTCTGAAGCTATTCCTGGGTTTGCAGCTCCTCTTAATAGGCATATCAAAATATGCCAAAGAAGTATATTTGGGGATGGTATATTTTTGGTTCCCTTCACCTGGGACACACGGGACCTAAAGTGCTAAAACGGGGAAAGTCCCAGGCTAACAGGTATGAGTTTGTCGTCCTGCACAAATGCAAAAATCAGAAAGAAAGCATTCTCTACTCAATTACAAATCTTCTCCAGGTTATAGTGTGACAGGAGACCAGGCTCCAAAAGAACTGAGTTCTTTTCTCAATCTGCTAATAGCCAGTTAGTTCCAAGACCTTGACCAAATCAGGTGACTTCTCTGGGCCTGGGCTCCTTCCTTCTTAAAATGATGAGGGTAGATTGGATACCCACCCAGGCTGCACATTAGAATCACCTGAGGAACTTTTAAAAACTACCAATGCCCAGACCCCAACCCTAAGGAGTCAAATCTCAGAATATTTAGGGTTGGGGCACTGGGTTTATTGCAGGGAGCAAAGCACCCATGTCCCTACTTCTTAGAGCTAACAATTTAGTGGGAGCGTAAAAAGGTAAATAATGATTCTTACACACACACACACACACACACACACACACACACAACTTGTGGGAAGAATTAGAAGGGAAAAATACTGCAATGCGAGTTATGAGAGATTAATAAGGGAAATAATTCAAAGGAGGGGCTCTGGGAAGGCCTCTTTGTGTCAGAAGAACAAAAAAATGTGAGTTAGGCAGGCTTAGTGTAGGGGAAAGAGCTTTCTTGTGAAAGGGATGATAGTGTGAACAAAAATAAAATCTTAAGACCCTCCAACCAACTGAATGGACCCCTCTAGGCCAAAGGGACCTCAGAAATACCCTAAAGCTGAGTTGCTGACCATGAGAAAGGAGGTCAGACATGCCTCGTCATGCCTCCTTCCCTTCTTGGAGATATCCTTTATAACTTTATTAACAGTCCTAAGGTTATGCAAGACAAAGCTTAAGCCATACCTGCAGGTCATCAATTTACTTAACAGATTACTTGAGTCTGCGTATATATCCAGTGTATTTCTAGTGATTGCCTCTGATTAACAGACTTCCTTATCCTAACTTAAAACGTTCCAAGCCTTTAGACAAAACTTCATTTCTTTAACCAATTACAAATCAAAGAATCTTTAAACTCACCTATGGCCTATAATCCCCCACTTGGAGATGTCCTGCCTTTTTGGGCCAAACCAACATATACCTTCCATGTACTGATTTATGACTTTACATGTAATTCCTATCTCCCCAAAACATATAAAACCAAACTGTAATCCAACTGTGACAAGACCACTTGCTCAAACCTTGTTTGTTGTGGCTCTCCAGGCCATGGCCATACATATTTGGCTTAGAATAAAACTCTTTAAATTATTTTACAGGGTTTGGGCTCTTTTCTATTGACAATAGCCAACTTGGTTGTCTGTTTCCATAGATGTATCCATACATATATACTCATACACATATATTCATATAGATATTCATATATGTACATGGATGAATGACTTGTTTGAAGACTCCAAGTTAGAAAAGAGGAGTGGAAAGGAAGAGGGAGAGAGATGGGGAGAGTGGCAGGCAGTGCGCTTGAGGAGGTCAGTGGCAGCCGGAGCATGTGAGAGGTAACGTTAAGGATTTTACATTTTATCTCAAGTACAACAGTAATAGCAAGAGAAAGTTTTAGGCAGGGAGTTACATGTTCAGATTTGTCTTTTTTAAAAAAATCACGTGTGCTTAAATGTAGAGAATGGTTTTTGAGGGGCATTAATGAAAAGAGAATAGTTACAAAGTTATTATAATAACCTAAGGGAAGATTTTGTTCCTTGGGAATGCCAAAGTTTAGCAGAGTTCTGGGTACCTGTGGAGACTAAATAGAAGAGAAGAATAGGAGACAAGTTTGACAGAATGCAAGGGGCATAACACATTAAAAATCTGGAAATTGCTTTATGTTGACTTTAGATGAGTAAATGCCTTTGGCCTAATGTGTGTTGTTCTCTTCTGCCTAGGTTTATTCTGTGCCCCTGAAAGCACACTGAGTTGCCCTCGTCCCATTACTATTCTCTCTCCCATTATGTCTCTTCTTCTTTGTCATTGTTTATGTCTCTATTCCAAGGATTAGGGTGGCATTCAACCTTGGAGCTCCTATTTTCTATCCTTGCCAGGGTTCCCATTGTGCACTGGAGCATGGTTGGAGGAACACACTAATTGTGCAGGGTTTGGCCAGGCATTGATTTTTTAGCTTTTTGTACCCTGGTTGAGTGGCTGGTTCCCTGGCCTTAGTCCATTTCCTAATGGATAGGTGTCAGCTTCACAAATCCATCACCTCGATTAGCACTAATCACCACCTTTCAGAGCCATCATCACCTAAAGACTCGAATGGAAAGGTCAGCAGGAAAATGAACCTCTGCTCACACCATCAGGGGTGGTCTCTGGCTTCCGACCATGCAGAGAACAAGGGCTAATGGGGAACGGATCTTTCTGCCTTTCTGCTCTCAGACCAGATGTTTCTTGAGAAGTCAGCCTCAGGATAATAATCCTCTGCTCATGAGATGACTGAACCCATGGCAGAGCTCAGTCTTGTTAAACTTCCTTTCCTGTCCTATTCTCCCAGGGATTCTTTGTCTTTCTACTCACAGCCTTCACCCTCAGCCTTGACATTGTCCTGGAGAAGGAGGGAGTACTAGCATGGCAAGGCTCCCTCTGCATGTGTTTATAGGGCACACATCCTCATCCATGCAGTGATGTAGCTGTCACTGAAGGATAAATAAAAATAGCTCAGAGTCAAAGACAACTTGTCAGTGTAGAAAGTACATGAGCATGTATTTTCATCTGATTCTCACAAGACCTTGGTGAAGGACACAGGGCATATGTGCTGCTGCTTCATTGTATAGGTGAAGGGATAGAAGCCAGAGAGGTTGGTGACTTGCATAAGGTCCCACAGCCATTTCATGGTGGATCTGGGTCCACAAACTAAACCATTAGGGGTTCGAATGAAGTCATGGATGCCAAACCACCTGGAAAACTGAAAACCACTATACCAATATACAGTATTTGTATTAGTTTCCAGAAGCTGAAGTAATAAATTACTACAAACTAGGTGGCTTAAGGCAACAAACTTATTCTCTCACTGTTCTGGAGGCCTGAAGTCTGAAATACAGCAGGGCCTTTCTTCCTCTGGGTGACCTGACGTGGAATTTGTTCTTTGCCTCTTCCAGTTTCTGGTGGCTGTCACCATTTCTGAACTAGTGGCCATATCACTCCAATCTCTGCTTGGGTGGCCACATTGCCTCTTCCTCTTCCTTACGTGTTCTCCTCTTCTGTCTGCCTCAAATATTCCTCTGCCTTTCTCTAAGAAAGATACTTGTCATTGGATTTAGAGGCTACCTGTCTAATCCAAGATGATCTCACTATCTCAAGATCCTTAATTTAATTACATTTGCAAAGACCCTTTTTCCAAATAAGGTCACATTCACAGGTTCAAGAGTTTAGGACACAGATGTATCTTTTGGGGGCCGCCATTCAACCCACTGCAGTATTTAAGGTTGCTGTTCATGATGATGACAGTGGCCATGCTGCTGTAGCTGTGGCAGAGCCCCGGAACTGTCTACTGGTCCACATTACTCCCATATTCTAGTTCTCATGAACAGTTTGAGGCAATACAGCATAGTAAAGAACACAGACTCTGGAGCCTATGGTTCAAATCCTAATTCTGCCACTTGATGATTGTGTGACATTGAACAACTTTCTTAACCTCCCTGGGTCTTGATTTCTTCTTCTATAACATGAAGATAACGAAGTCCTCTCTTATAACACTGTTACAAGGATCGAATGATTTAATTATGTGTAAAGTACTTAGATCAGCATCTACACTACAGAAATGTTTACTATAATTATTCCTTTGCTGACACCATGACTAAGTTCTCTTACCTTGCCTGTTTATTGTTAAATAATGATTTGGGTAAATGGAGAATGTACTTTCTCCTCTGGAAGAGAACTCCTGAATCATTCACTAATTTCCAGATATATTTTCTGAAAGCAATGTTCTAAATTGTATATAGGAGGGGAAAAAACCCTAAATGTAATTGAAAGGGACTGTTACTTTAAAAATCTTTCCTTAGCTTCCCATTTGATCCTGAAGGTTCTTAAGGCTTTTGAGCCCATTGTCCTATCTAAAATTTTGGTTATTCTTACAAGAACTTGGAAGAGGTTTTGCAGGCTGATGAATACTTACATTATTAGGTAGAGAAATTTTAATAGAATGCAGTGATTTTTAGAAAGTACTAGGAGTTTGAGCAAAATGTTACCAAAAAGGATGATGTCAAACAGAGTGACCTTGTGTAGCTGCAATCCAAATAAATGACATCAGATTGTCAGAGGCGAAAACAATTGTGTTTCTTTTCAGTTTTCATTTACATTAAACTATGTTTTCCTTAGAATTTGTCCATTTTCTTCCACTTTCATCTCAGAAAAAGGCAAAAATGTCTGTCCAAAGATAAGTAAAGGTTGGTGATTTTTACTCCTACAATTAGGTTTAGTAAGGCAAGCATTACATTTGGCATGCCAACTAATGTATCCAAAAGAAACTGATGGAAAAACGCTAGACCTGTCATCAAAATAAATGTTGACAGAAGAATAGAAGAGGGACAAAGTAGCTTTGGATGTCAATTTATCCAATTCTTATAACATTATTTGTTATAGCTTTTTAAATTGTAAAAGTATAGTCATTAAAGATTTTGGAAATTATGGAAAAGTACTCCACCCCACCAAAAAAAAAAAAAAAAAAACTAAAGGTAATTATCTACAGTAGTTTCATTTTCCAGAGATAACCACAGCTAATATTTTTATTTATTCTCTTCCTACGTAAAATGTAGCTTTCTCTCCACAGTTGGAATCATGCCTCCTCTCTCTAAACATGCAGTACTTTGGACCGTTTCTATTATAACAAGATGATAACTTATTATAAAAGACAGAGATGGATCAAAAAGGTCTCATTCTCCCTTGAGTTCTATCTCATTACAATGCTAAGCAATACTCAACTATTATCCGTACTAATTCTGTTCTCTGCCCAAAGATAGGGCTATTAGACTGTCCCATCCCTATTCAACCTGAGCTACCCCAAGTGATAACTTGTCTTCTACCTACAGCTGAGCACAATGTCAGAAAGTAGTCACAAGTAAGTTTCTTTTTCTGGGAGAGTTGAAAGCATTATTAATAGCAGTAGCTAAAATTTTTTGAGGGCTCACTGTTTGAAATGCTTTGAAGCTAATAACTCATTTCATCCTTACAATAATACTGTATGAGGTGATTCACCCTCACTAAGTGGCAGAGCTGGGCTTTGAACCCACAGCCTGGCTCTTCAGTCTATGCATTTAACCATGATAGGAAAATAGCTAAAGAGATGCAGATGGGGTGATTTGTACTGACGCTATAGAACATTCTAGTGCAATAGACAAACTGGAATAGGTTCCAAACCAAAGATTCAAGAGCGAGTTAGAAATTCAGCTTCTATTCAAGTGATGTGAGATAAAGTCATACTTTGAGAAAATTAGTAAGTTAACTATATTGAGAAGTTAAGTACTTAGTTTTGTTTTAAAATTAATATCTTCCAATGGAATGATATTATAATATTATATAATACTTAGGATTATCTTTTTAGTGGTTTTTTTAATTGATAAATAGAATAATCAAGTAGAAAAGCATGCTAATTTTGCCTCAGCTAACTCCCCCAAGGGAAGGCTATCACCCAAAGCCACAGGCCATGACCCATTAGCAAGAGTCAAGTCATAGAAAGACCACAGACTTCAGATTCAAAATCAGGTCCCATAATTTGCCAGGTATGTTATTTACAAGGTACCTCTTTTTCATCCTTAATTTTTTAAACAGGGAAATGAGATCTTAATAAAATCTCCTTTGCAATGTTTTCATGAGGATTAAATTAGATACTGTATGTGAAGTGCCTGGCAACGGAAGTCAGTTAAGAAATGCTGACTTATCTGTGCCCCCCATTACAGTTTATTGAGTTCAAAATATAGTACCCAAAGAAAAAAGATCTTCACACAGTCTAGCCTTGGAAATGCAAACCCTATCACAGTGGATATGGTAAGAGCAAGATGAACACAGAGGTAGTGGGAAATGGCACATGCCTATGCCCCAGCAGTATGCCCTATACACCCAGGCAGGAAGTGGCATTGGGCCAGGAGGCTGTACGGCCAGATGGGCCAAATGGAAGGAGACCAGAGAGGGGAAGGAGTCTCTCCCAAGTGCTCTGTTTGTCAGCTCCTTTTTTTTTTTTTTTTTTTTTTGAGACAGAGTCTCACTTTGTTGCCCAGGCTAGAGTGAGTGCCGTGGCGTCAGCCTGGCTCACAGCAACCTCAATCTCCGGGGCTCAGCGATCCTACTGCCTCAGCCTCCCGAGTAGCTGGGACTACAGGCATGCGCCACCATGCCCGGCTAATTTTTTTTTTTTTGTATATATATTTTTAGTTGGTCAATTAATTTATTTCTATTTTTGGTAGAGACGGGGTCTCGCTCAGGCTGGTTTCGAACTCCTGACCTTGAGCAATCCGCCCGCCTCGGCCTCCCAAAGTGCTAGGATTACAGGCGTGAGCCACCGCGCCCGGCCTGTCAGCTCCTTTTAAAGCCCCTGGACCATCCCAGGGTCACCTTGAGTCTCCAGTCTATGCTCCCTGCATCACTTGGGGATGCAAATGTAGATAGAATAGTTGGAAATATGACTAAGCTACACTATAATATTACAGATTAGAGGTGTGGTACAGATAGGCTGTAGGGTAGTTGAGAATAAAATAATGATGACCCCTATAGAATCCTACCTTTGATATCTCTTATTTGAGGAGTCCTAACAGCCTTGTAAATAATAAACTTATCATTGCCCCCAACATTACTAATAAACAAGGAAAAGGAGAGAGAGATACTGTTCCAGGTTTCCAGTTGGTGAGCACCAGTTATTGGGCACGGCAGAGGACTAAAAGCTATGTAAGGGCTCATGAATCCCAAGTGTCCAAGGTGCTTACAGGGGCAAAATTAACTTAACAGCTAAGTGACAGAAGCAATGGAATGGTGAAGTATTCAGGCTTTCCCTAAGAGTTGAGTTATGATTGTAACAGGATGAGGTAAAGTTTGATTTTTCTTTTTGAAAGCAGTGCTTGAACTTTTCTGAAGGTCATGGGGTGTACATTTGCCTGGGGATCCCTTGAGATCTTCCATGAGGGAAGGAATTAAAGACCCAACACCTCTTTCCTGAGATTCAAAGTCATGAAACCTGTGGAGGTAAACTAAGAAGTAGGTGGGTGATCACAGCCACAACCCAGGGACAAGGAAGGCAGGGAAGCTCCTGAAACAAAAGCACTTTGAAGGAAGAATGAGACAGACAGGACTGAAAAGAAGAGTAGAGGAACCTGTCCTCTAAGGGGCAGTGTAACTTCATGACTGTGTCAATGAACCCGAGCTAGTGTCACTAGGAGTCTGGCCAGTGCTGGTGTGGAATGCTGTTGACTGAGGGTATCACCAAGGAGCACGGGGGGAGGGGCCTCCTTCTTTCTTCCTGGAGAACAGTTTCCTTCCAAAGAGAGATCTCTGTCAGCATGATGGAAGACCAGAAGCAGAGACTGAGCCACACCACCTCCAGGAACCACTCTCGGCCATGCAAGAAGAGAATCTTTTCTGATCCTGTGGGCTGCTACTGGCTTCTGTGGAAGTACTGGTGGCCTAACAGTCAGTAAGAGTGAGAGTCTCCACCTCAAGGGGCACCCCTAGAAGAGGGGTTGGTTTTCCTGCTGAATTTGTTAGAAGTGGGCTTGAGAATTGTATGCTTGGAGTCCAGCTGAGTGGCAGGTTTCTACTTTCAAACTACAAAGTAATTTAAACTTCCAACTCATTCAACATTAAACTCATTCAACAAAGGAAGAGAGGGTGGCCATATAGAGCTTAGGCTCTGTGGTCAGACATACCTCAGTTAGAATTCTGCTTCTATTAATTAGTAATAGCTGCGTGTCCTTAAACTAACAGCTTAAGCATTCTCAGCTCCAGCTTCCTTATCTGTTATTATCCTCAAATGAAATTATGTTAATAACCAACCTGTGTCATAGGGTCGTTATGAGAATTTGAGAATTTAAATGAGATAATGCAAGTAAGTGCTTGGCACCTAGTAGGCCTCAATAGATGTTAGGTTAAACACACAACAAAAGCCCAAATAGGCACTACAGCCATTCCACAGGATGTGGATACAGCAAGTTGTGTGCAAGCAATGGCACACACTACACTTAGTTATACCGAGAGATGATGCTGATCGTGCTGAGCAATTTCTCATCATGATAAGGAGAAAAAGGCAAGTAAGTTTAGGACAGGCCAGGAATATTCACAAGAAGAATTGGGATGGTATGTGGATTTAGACAAGAATCCAGGCATCCTGATTCCAAAACAACTATGCTCTTTTTGGTGTATTTTTTGACCTTCCCTAGTGATTTTCAGTTTTGTACAGGAACAGTCTCTATTCTAGTTTTTCTGTACTTGTTTCTTTTCTCTTCCACTTCTCTCCTGAAGAGTTCTATGTCCATTGCTTCATTACAATGTCATTTGTTTGGGTCTAGTATGCTTTCCTTAAGACACGAGGATGCACTTCTCTGAATTGTATCACAGAGGTGAGCCACGAGCCAGGCCTCTCAGGATGGCAGGGAAGGGACATAAAACTCCACACGTCAGGCATTTTCTTGACAGGCTTTACTAGGCCTGAGTCCAAGATGAAGCTGAGAAAAATGAAAAGGGATTTGGCTGACAAAGCAGATGACAGGCAGAGAGAGCCAGTAAAAGGAACTGGCCAATGGCAAGAGGGGAATTGGCAAGGCTCCGTGAAACCCCTTGGTGGAAAACCATAAACCCCAGCTTGTCCGTCTGCCGCATCAGTCCTCAGAGGCAAATCATTTTTGCCTGTGGAAGGTGCCTGCCAGGAAGCTGCCCCTCGGGGGGTGCCTTTGGAAAAGTGGTTTGTGTCTGGATGCATGCCCAACCCTAAGTGGATAGAGATGAGAAGGAAACGCTCACAATGAGATCTCTAAGGGCTCAGAGCTGGAGAGCCGCTCCAGTGGCTGACACTTGTGAGTCAGAACGGTGGGAAAAAGAGATTGGGAAATGGAGGAAGAGGACGCTGGGTGGGAGGAGGTGGGAAACAGCTTTGTTTCTTCAGTTGGAGACTGCCAGGGCCTGTCTCCTTCTGTGACGGGTCCCCACTTGGAATTACTCATCCACCCTTTCGAAACTCGAGTCTGTCTTCTTCCAGGTGAATAATCCACTTCTCTAGGTCTCCCAAATGAGCACTTAGGCTGTGAGAAATCTTTCAGACGTAAAATCTGTGTGTGCGTGACCTTGACAGAGGCGGAGCTGCTGCCTGGGAGGCGGGCTGACCTCTTGAGGGAGAAGGCGCAGTCCCAGTTCCCATGCCCTCCTGAAACTGCTCCAGTACCTGTGTTCTTTTGTGCTAGTTCCTTTTGTTTCCAGGCCATTGGGAATTCTCCTCTGGCCTCCTCCCACTCCAGTCTTGCCTTTCAGAGAGGGCTGGCTTATGACCCATATTTCTACTGCCTCCCATACCAAGATTTGCTTGATATATATTTTCTTTCCATAGAGAATTGGCAGGAAAAAGTTTGTTAGAAAAATTTGTGCTGAGGTGTTAATAACTAGTAATAATTTTTCCTATTTTGATAGATTTAGAGGTACAAGTGGTTTTTGGTTACATGGATGTATAGTGGTGATGTCTGGGATTTCAGTGTACCTATCACCAAATAGTGCATCTGACAGGTAGTCTTTCTTGTGAGTCTCCAGTATCCATTGTACCAGCCTGTATGCCTCTGCATATGTGTAGCCTGGCTCCCACTTATAAGTGAAAACATGTGGAGTTTATTTTTGTTCCTGAGTTACTTCACTTAGGATAATGCCCTCCAGTTCCATCCAAGTTGCTGCAAAAGACATTTCATTCTTTTAATGACTGAGTAGTACTCCATGGTATAATATATATGCACCACATTTTCTTTACCTACTCATTGGTTGATAGATGCATATGTTGATTCCATATCTTTGCAATTGTGAATTGTGATGTGACTAACATTCTTGTGCAGGTGTCTTTTTGATAAAATGATTCCTTTTCCTTTGGGTAGATACCCAGTAGAGGGATTGCTGGATTGAATGAAAGGCCTACTTTTAGTTTCTTGAGAAACCTCCATACTGATCTCCATAGAGCTTGTACTAATTTACATTCCCACCAACAGTGAATAAGCTTTCCCTTTTCACTGAATCTGTACCAACATCTATTGTTTTTTGACTTTTTAATAATAGCCATTCTGACAAGGGTAAGGTGGTATCTCATTGTAGTTTTTAATTTGCATTTCCCTGATGATTTGTGATGCTGAGCATTTTTTTTCATGTTTGTTGGACATTTGTATCTCTTCTTTTGAAAAATGTCTCAATAGCTAGTAATAATTGAGGGTGATAGCCTCTATGAGAGGATCATGCCCTAACCCAGTGCTCCCCAACCTTTTTCATGTCTGGCACACATAGAAAATGGTAATCATGTTACCACACACTGTGACAAATCAAAGTGAGTGACAATGGGCTGCAGGAGGCCCAGCCTTTCCACTGCCACCATCACTGAGGGCTGAAGGGACAGGAATCTCCCAATTTCTATAAACTTCTGTGCATATTGACTGGAAAGCTCTGTCTTAACCCAGTGGTTTTAAAAATGAGCTTCAATGGGGTCTGGCAGTTTGTAGTTATGCCTCAGAGGGAAAGTCCAGCTGATACATGCCTATTTCAGCATGTCTGCTTTCATCTGTTTTATTTATTAGACCACTGGATAAAATTTTATTAAAAGAGAGTGTGTTGAGACTTAAGGGAATTAGAAAATTACTACATTAAATCCAACAATTAAAATTTTTAATGGCAGAAGCTCTTGCAACCATGACAGGGTAGTGAGGATCATATTCTGAGGACAGAGTGGTTTCCTGGTACCCTCCCACAGTATCATGCAGGTAACATAGTCTACTTCATGCAGACCTATGCTGGCCCAGCACAAATCTGTGCACATCTTGCCTCTCTGGCCCTAGGGTTTTGTTTCTTTAAAAAGTCTGATCCTTGAAAAATGATTATAATACCAGGTAAGTTAATGCCAGAGCTTGCTAACGTCTTAACTCAGTGAAACGAAAACACAATCACCATTCTTGCCTTTGCTACCTTTTCAATATCATCTTGATTTATTTCTGCTGTTTTTCAGAAGTCATGCAACATCTGGGAGATCAAAGCTGCAGAGAGAAAGCTTAGCAAAACTAAGTGCTGTAATAGACATTTATTTATTTACTATTATTATTATATTATTCTGTTGCTATTATTATATGTATTTCCACCCTACCTTGATACAAAAAGGACTCAAAATGGTAAAGACTGAATTGTGTTCCACAGAAGAGATTCAATATCAAAGTTTAGGTTACTTAGTGTTTGCTGGGTGATATCATTTCAAAAACAATCAAGGTTTAGTGTGAAATTATTTTAAGATTTCAGCTGTCTAAATTTTAATTTTAAACTTTGTATTAAATAAAGTGTCAATGAAAGTTACAGCTTTATGTGTGTATGTGTGTGTGCGGGGGAAGGGCGTATGTTTAATTATATTGCATATTGTTCTATAAAAGATCTGCTGCAAAAGTATTACTTTGCAAGTTATGGAGAATGTCTAAAATACTGGTAGAGATTTGTCTTTCAGGAGGGATTCACCAGTTCTTGTCTGCCATTTTTCTGTTGCTCAATAGAATTTTGATAACACATTTGAAATATGTTTTTTTGCCTTCAGATATTTCACTACTAGAGTTTTTATTACCTTTCAGCAGCAGCAGAGGAGAGTAGAGATGCACCCTTGGGTAGAAGAACAGATTCACTTCTGTGACTCTTGCCCTTAAATTATTTTTCAAAGATTCCAAAAGATCTGAATATAGTTGTCTGATTTATTCTAGGCATATCTGGGCTATTAAAATTCTATGCCTTAAAATAAAAAATTTTAGAGCCCAATCCAGCTTTATTTCTTATAAAATAAATTTCTCTCCAGCAAAGAGAACCTGCCCTTGCAAGTGCCTCAGCATCTACAGAGGCAAGAATCACACTCCTGAAGACAAAGCAGAAGTCAGCTCATCAAGACTGTTTCTCTTGCTTCCAACTCTGTCTTGCTCTGTTGCTTTTCACTGTTCCCATGTGCTAGATTGCCTGCATGGCATTTTATTTTAAAATCCTTCAATAGAGACATTTTGATGTGGTTGTATATACAAGTTAACCGTAATATGTCCTCTAAGAGCAAGTAGCTAGCATTTAAAATACTCTATTTTAGGGATCTATTCTCCAGAAGTGTTTAACTAGCAGATGAAGTAACCTGGCCAGAGTCAACTTCTTCTAAGATGGTCACTTAGCATTTAGATATAATTAACTGAACTTACACCAGGAGACTTATTGATTAACATAAGAGATGTTAAAAATAGTCTCTAATTGGCAAAATGAGTATTATTCAAAACAGATGGTTAGTTAGTAGTGTTACATGGGAACCACCGCCCTTGCTTGAATAAAGGATAAGCATCTGGCAAGCCCAGCTTTCTGAATACAAATGGTGGAAGCCTGCAGTCTAGACATCCAAGTTGCTTCTGTGTTCCTCTACTTCACAGAGCACCCTGTACCTGACCCAGTACAAAGTTGGCCACACCTGCTATTAGAATATATGCTTGCCTTAAATTCAGTTAAGCCGTTTATATGAAATGCTAAACAGAAGGCTCAAAGGTAAAAGAAGGTCCAAAGGTAAAGAGTGGGTCTTCCACAGCTACACACCAGGCTTAGGACTGTTTTTGAGACATCTTGTGAATAAATGTCTGAGTATTGTCAGAATATTTCATAAAACTTCTTTTCACTATAATATGACTCCTGGTAGCCAGGTTGTGGAAGAAGGAACATATAGACTCCCTACATGCTCCCCCATTTATGGTGGTTGGAGATTATTGATGTTTCAAAAAAAAAACACCAAAAGGATTGGCTTGGGCCAGGCATGGTAGCTCACACCTGTAATCCTAGAACTCTGGGAAGCCAAGACAGGTGGATCGTTTGAGCTCAGGAGTTCGAAACCAGCCTGAGCAAGACCGAGACCCCATCTCTACTAAAATTAGAAAGAAAACTAGCTGGACAACTAAAATATATATAGGAAAATATTGGCTGGGCATGGTGGCTCATGTCTGTAGTCCCAGCTACCCAGAAAGCTGAAGCAGAAGGATTGCTTGAGCCCAGGAGTTTGAGGTTGCTGTGAGCTAGGCTGTGCTATAGCACTCTAGCCTGGGCAACAGAGTGAGACTTTGTCTCAAAACAAAAGGATTGGCTTGGATGGATTGTCATGCCACACATATTTCAAATTCATGCTTCAAAAGTTAGGAAAAGAATCACTTGCAAATATAGAGGATTTAGCTAAAGATGTTTTAGCTTAAGGTTGTAGTGTTTTTCTTTGAATTTAGGGACTCTGCATTCTATAAATATCCCTTAATAACTGTTTGGTGAGCTTTGTTTGTACTTATTCCTAAACACCCTATTTATTCTGATTTCTAGGATATTTTCTGGACTCTTAAATTCTGGGACTCTGAGAGTTGCCTTCTTGAGCAGTAACTGTGCTCTTTCTGTGGCATATTCTTATAAAACATTGGATTCTAAACTGGTTGCAGCAGAAACTGAGCTGTGATGGAAGAGTGAAAGCTGGGTAGTGCTCCCTCCTTCTGTGCTGGCTGTGACAGGCAAACTCTGCCCAGGCATGGGATAGAGAACCCAGATTCATGCCTGCAGGATTTCTCCTGAGATTTCATGCTTCTCAAATTCATTTTCAAAGACCACAATGCCCTCCTGATTTATTATTATTATGTGAATGAGAGTCAACCACTGACTAATTGTGTTTGGGATATGGCAGGCCAAAGCCTGCTTTGAAGCGAGGGGTTAGATAAGATAATTGGGACTGTGAGAAGAAATTGAGAGACCTCCTGTGGAAGTATTAGGGTAGAAGGCAACACAAAATTTGGCATCATTAATGGTTTTTCTTTTATTCTTCTCTCAGAACTATTTGGAACACTGGTAACCTTGAGAGATGCTATTGGGCTGGAGTGGGCGAGCATTCTGCCTATGGCTGTAGACAATGCAGCAGAGAACCCCTAGGGGGCAGCACTCAGACATAGGTCTCAGTGAGGTTATAAACTTCAGGGCTGTGTAGGCAGGCACCCAAGGGACACCATCTCCTGTTTCTCACATAAAGATTGGTGCACAAGCAAAGATAAGGAATATTTTCCAAAGCAGCAAACCAGAGAAAACCAGCATGAAACATGAACAGATTGGTGTGTCCAAAGGAATCCAAGCCACATTTCACCAACTTCACACTGTGAACAAATGTTTATATAAGAATCCCAGTGTATAGTGATCATAACTAGATAATAATTATGCTTAAGATTTAATCCTCATTCTATATATGGATTCAGTCATTTTCTGTCATTTTGTCATTTTCATGAAATCTGGAGTTACATAACTATCCTATATTTATTACATAGAATGACCATCCATAAGCCTCTCCAACTGATCAAAGTGACAGTTCTAGGGCCGCTAGCTGAATATGGCTTCAAGGTGTTTATTTCTGGTCTACATCTTGCCCCTCATTCACCAATTTTAACTCTATTCAGAGAATTCCTCTCATGGTCCTAATCAGGTTGAGAAGTAAATCATCAGTCACTTCTGATATTTCAACCTGGGTTATCTCTGACATAAATTGGTTCTCCTTGCTACTATTCCTGGAGAATATTATAGAGCCCAGCAGTGTTTCAGCCTTCATTTGAATTGCCTGTGACCTAGATAAGAGCTAGCACTTCCATAGTCTCAGATGTCTAGGTGAGTCTACCAGTTCCACACCTGTGAACATCCAAGGCCCTGCCCTTGATTCCCGCTTGTTCTCAGGGGGCTTACACGCTGTGGTCCCCCCTGCCTCTGGCTCTTGGTCCATATGTACTATATCTGCATTAGCCTCTCAACCCAGGAGTAATACTCAGTATTTTGCCATTTTTCACAAAGCAATTCCCTTCGTGAGTATTTCATGAGTACTACATTACCCTGAAAGTTTGGGATGCAAGAAAGAGAGTATGTAGGTGGGTCATGCCATATCGTTCAAAGTCTCCCAAGATCCTCTTGGCTCTCTGTGTTCTCCTCCTCTTTTCTTTATTGTCCCTGGGAGCTCCATGACCTATGAGGCAAATTTTCCCAGTTCTTCTTAGTTCTTATCTCTAAGCTTCCATCAGGGACCTCAGCAGAATATAGTGTCCTCTGTTTAACAAAATCAATATTCCTTAGAAGATAGCTAGAATATGAATAACAACAAAAATCAGTTGCATGTATTTATTAGTTGATGAAATCAAGTACAAGTCTCTGCCCCCATTAAAAGATAATCAATATCCATACTTTAGAGAAAGAACTGAATTAGGAGTCAGTTATTGGAACTGGACACCTGGCAGTACCCTTCACTAAGCCTTTGAAAAAGCCAGCAATCCATTCTGAGTCTCAGTTCATCATCTGAAGAGTAAAGATGTTACAAATATTTTGAATCTTTATGCTGATTAAAGGAAATAATGTATGCACATGCGCTCTGAAGCATTAGAGCAGTGTTTCTCAAGACATGTTTAGTTTTATTATACAATGCCTGAGGAGTGCTGTCAGCACTTAGGGGGAGGTGCCAGGCATGCTGGGTGGCCAAAAATGTGGAGAAATTCTGCATAGAGGAATACCAAATTATCAATAGCATCCCCACTGAGAAACACTGCACATGAACACAGTATAAATGAAAGGTATATTACCTCTGACCTTCTGCCTTTTACACAAAATGCAGATGAATTTATACATGGTGTAGATAATTGGATATTTTAGTCTAATCTTTGTTCCAAGGTGATAGTTTCTCTGACATCTGATGATGCTACCGTTTAATTACAATCTTGAGCTTCCTCCTATAAGGAGTGCTTCCATTTAGGGTGTCTTTGTTTAACCTTTCAGCTGAAACTATATTTTACCCTCCAAAAGACAAAAGGAAAAAAGATAAATTATGGGATAAAAGCTAGGGGAGTTTTCCACATGTGAAGGCAAGTAGTATGAGGAGGCAGGTGATCTAGTGTGCATTGTGCTCCTATTCAGGCCACAGTAGTTGTGTTCCCAAGGCCAGCATCACTTGCTGTAAATAACTACTGGGCTAAAAACAGGTTTCAAATATCTTTGCCAGCCCCCCCCCCACCTCAGATTTCAATAAGCAAAGTAGCCCTAAATAGGGACCAGGCTCTCAGACCCACAGACCTCCAGGAGCAAGACAGTTCTCCCTATTCTCTGGCTCACCATCAGGCCCATCATCTGCAGACCAGACCCCTGATTTGCTCTTCTGGCCATGGCAAAGCATGTATCCACTCACATACACTCTCCCTTTACCCTCAGGGAGAAACTTAGGGCTGCTGCTCCTGCCGTAGAGGTGGACCCCATGAGGTAGGGTGAGGAAGACTAGCACACATTGTCCTTGGGCCAGAAGTCAGATGAGCATGTGCACTCATCTCACAACTCTGTATCCTTGGGGTTAAATAAACTGTTTTGAAGATGATGAAGTGAGGGTTCTCCAAGGTATTTTACCACCTATGTAAGGGGGAAAAACCCTACCTCTGTGGCTTTCAGAGGAATGTGATTCAGATAAGGGAGGGGAGACCTAGCTGGCTGGGAAGATATGGAACCGATAAGCCAATTATAATTGTATTTCCAGTCAACAGGCTGAACCCATAAGTTTTTGTTCCTAGATCACATTTCTGATTACTTTGACAATGTCACTTCTTCTCTAAAACTTTTAGTGACTGTCTCTGTAGATAGAAAAATTCCAGGCTGGGTGCGGTGGCTCATGCCTGTAATCCTAGCACTCTGGGAGGCTGAGGCATGCGGATGGCTCAAGGTCAGGAGTTCGAAACCAACCTGAGCAAGAGCGAGACCCCATCTCTACTAAAAATAGAAAGAAATTAATTGACCAACTAAAAACATATATACAAAAAATTAGCCAGGCATGGTGGCACATACCTGTAGTCCCAGCTACTTAGGAGGCTGAGGCAGAAGGATTCCTTGAGCCCAGGACATTGAGGTTGCTGTGAGCTAGGCTGATGCCACAGCACTCACTCTAGCCTGGGCAACAAAGTGAGACTTTGTCTCAAAAAAAAAAAAAAAAATTCCAATTTCTTAAGCCTTTCATCCCATCTATCCATAATGTGGGTCCAACCTACTTTTCTAGTCTTCTCTTTTATAACTCCTTTCACAAATCTTACACCACAGCTCTCTTCAATTAAAAAAACAAACCAAACAAAAAAGAACCCAAACAACTTGTCCTTTCCTAAGAACAGGTCCTCCCACTGGTTTTACTGGTAATTAATGAGTAGTATGACCCTGGCTAATCATTAACATCTCCAAGTCCCAGCAGCTCAGCTTGTAAAAGCCAGGGGCAAGGCCTGGGCTGATGAATTTTTCACAAGTTGTTTAGGTGGATCTAACACATCAAAGTATGTGAACACCTGGACCTAAAATCCCCACACATTACCCATACACTGCAATTCTCTGCTTCCATGTGTTTACTTACCAAAGTGTCTATTCCTGGAATGTTTCACTTTCCTTCTCATTAACCCCTGCAAACTTGTGTGTGCACACACACGTACATGCACACCTGCACGTACACACATCATTCAACGCTGCCTCCTCCAGAAAGTCTTGCCTGAGGACTGAGCTCACCTTTCTATGCTCTCCGTCTTCAAACACCTCTACCATAGCACTTATCACAATTAGCCTTAGTTCTTAGTGGGTCTTAACTCCCCAGTAGTAGACTGTAAACATCATGAGAGTAAATAACTCCCTCTCATTCAGCTTTCATTTTCCATATTATATTTGGGAGCAGCTTGTGAGAGTTGGTTGAATAGAGTTAAATAGACTTGACATGAATTAATTGAGTGACATCTTGGTGAAGGTGACAGAGGAAGGCTTGTGGGAAGATTACAAATTAGAGTGGAGGGCTTGTATCTCTCTGTCGTGGAACCCTTACCAGTCACATTCCCTATCTGTTTCTATTCATATGTGATTATGGACTGAAAATAAGAAGAAGGGCTACAGCTGTTTTTTGTCAAAATTGGACAATTTTATATCTGTAATCTTGCAGCCAGAGCGGTTGAGCCGATATATTTAATGACTCACTCTAGACAGACTAAAGCCTGTCCCTGAGAAATGACGAGAAAAACCATTAATCTTTTCTAAAATAAACAGGGAGTTATAGCAGCTCTTTAATCTGAAGAGTGGAGATCCTGAGCTGGAACGCAGCACCCAAGGGCCCGCCAAATTCCATGATGAGTGAAGAGTTCCAGATAATAATTGATTGTGGGATCATTTTCTCTGTGGTCTCTGGGGGGTGCTCATAGTGTCACCAACATTTAAAGAGGCCTTAGCAAAGGCCAGCTTTCCAGCTCCATGTGAAAGAAAGACTTGTCATCATCTGTGGCCATCAAGAGAGTTGCTTTTCTAAGCTTGCTTCGAAGCCTGGGGGTGCCTGCTTAGTTAGCATTTTGCCATTGGTTGTCTATCCCTGTGTCCTATTCATGCCACCTTGCCCAATCACTCCCATCCACAGAAGTTCCTGCATATCCCAAGGCATAGGACAGAGAGCTTCTCCTCTACTTTCCTGTACTCACTTATTTCCTAATCTCTGAAACATGGCCAGTTTCCCCTTCAAGGTCATAAAGCATTGTGTTTCTTTGCTGCCAACCGGGCTCAACAGCCTCTCATCGCTGTGTCCTGCTGTACCTCCAAGGGCATGTCATGCTGGCAGATTCCCTTTCCCCCCTTGACTTCCAACCTGATCCTCCTTTGCCTCTCTAACTTTCTCTGATGCCTCTTCCTTGCCTTTCACTTAAATATTGGTGTCCCCAAACTTTTTCCTGGTTGGCCTCTTTTCTACCTCTACACTCTCTTTCTTGAAAATATCATTTCTTTCTTCATTTTATTTTATTTTTTTGAGACAGAGTCTCACTCTGCTGCCCAGGCTAGAGTGTCATGGCGTCAGCCTAGCTCACAGCAACCTCAAATTCTTGGGCTCAAATGAACGATCCTCCTGCCTCAGCCTCCCAAGTAGCTGGGACTATAGGCGTTCTCCACCACACCCAGCTTATTTTTTCTATTTTTAGTGGAGGTGGGGTCTTGATTTTGCTCTGGCTGGTCTTGAACTCCTAAGCTCAAGCTATCCTCCCATCTTGGCCTCCCAGAGTGTTAGGATTACAGGTATGAGCCACCTCACCCGCCTAAAATGTCATTTATTTCTATAAAACATCAGTGCCAAGGACTCTCAAACTTATGACCCTCTTCCAAGCTACAGACTTTTAAAATAAATTTCAGAATATTATGGGGGTATAAATGTTTTGGTTACATGAATTGCTTTTGTACTGCTTGAGTCAAAGTTATAAGTGTGCCTATCACCCAGATAGTGTACATTGTACCCATTAGGTATGATTTCACCCATCCCCACATTCCCCCTCCCTCTTGCATGATTTCTGTTGAGTTTTCCTTCCATCCATACTCATTTTTTGAATGCCCTGGTAGACATCATTTGGACATTTTATTGATATCTCAACACTCATCATTTCCAAATCTAATGGATTACCTCTGATCCACCCCACCCCCAACTCCTCTTCAAATAAGCTCTTAGTGCCTCTTTTCCCTTTTCCCTCTTTCCTACAGTAGCACCACAATCATCCCAGTCACCTGTCCTCTAACCCATGGAACACGTGTGGCTCCCAGCCTCTGTTCTATGCCTCTATCTGACAGGCCACTATTTACCAAATTCTTAGAGTTAAGTCCCATGGATCCTATATCTGAATTGCTGTCCATATCCACAACCATAACTCAGGCTCTATTTTATTTTTGTCTCATAATAGCTTCATTTACTGGTGGTCCTACTTCAAACACGGTTCAATTCTTTAAATTCTTGCAGAAGAGTTTCCCTGCACCACGTATCTGAGTGTATCATTCCACTGCACAAAAGCTTTTAAAGACGGTGCTCCATCACATGCTGATTTCATCAGAGAATCTCAAGCCCAGTCTCTAAAGCCCATCACAATATTGACTCCCACCTACTTTCCCAATCTCATTTCCCACCAGAGCCAAATGGGACTGACTACTCAGTGGGTGTGTCCCCTATAAACACACCCACTTTTATGCCTCCGTGTCTTCAAATCATTCTTTTATCCTTCTCCAAATATCCCTCTTGCGCCACAGACCTCTTTCTGTCATGATCTTACCAAGGTCCAAGGCCCATCTCCAAGCCACCTCTTTCTTGAAATTTTTCCTAATCTCTCCAACAGTTGGAGAGCACGCTTTCTTTGAGCCTATGTAGTACCTTTCCTTGTCTTTCATTGTGTTTTATGTGCTCTTATTTTATTTCCTCTATTAGGTAGGTATTTCATGAGGGTATTTCACCCTCATGAAGGATGACAGTCACATACTCTACACATTCTTGTGTCAGGGTCCAGCATAAAATCTATAACTTTAATCCCTTTCTATCCCATGCAAGAAAGCATATCAAAAGGCAAGAGGGAGATAACACTAAATTGATTCCTATTTACCTCAAAAGGTAAGTGCACAGGAAAGGGTTAATTCAGAAGTCCTAGGTTGCTCAAATCTTTCACATTCCAAAAAATGGCCTATCTTCAGGACTGGTCCTTGGCCTGGGAAATACCCTCTGAGCTCTTATAATAGTCTGCATGATAAGAGTGTTTAGTATGCCTGAGGCCTTGGGCCATGCTGTACCAGTACAACCAGATAAGTTTATGCTGACAATGTGATTCATGGTCAATGCCTGTTTTTCCTCTGGGGAGCTAGAGACTGGGTAACTGAGGTCAGTCACATGGGTGCTGAATGCCTGTGTAACTGTCCCCCTGTAAAAACCCTAGTACCAAGGCTGGGGGAGCGTCCCTGGTTGGCAACACTTCAAGGGTGTTTTCACGTGTTATTGCTGTGAGATGAAATGGTCCCCACCTGACACCACTGGGAGGGACATCTCAAAGCTTATACCTGGTTTCTCCTGGGCTTTGACCCATGAGGCTTTCACTTTGCCGGTTTAATCTATATCCCTTGACTCTAATAAGACACAACTATGAGTATAGCAGTTTCTGAGTCTTGTGAGTCCTTCTAGCAAATTATTGAGCCAGAGGGTGGTTTGGGGGACCCTTGACACAGCACATCATTCACAAATTCACAAATTTCACAAATTGCTAGTGACTAACCTCACAACTGATTCTAACCCACCAGTGAGTCCTAACACATGGGTTGTACTTTGTGAGGGGAGGGAATATGTCTTTGTCATCTGTTCATCCCCTGCCATGCTTTGCACAGGGACTAGCCCACAGAAGGTTCTCAGGTAATATTTACTTGCAAATATTAGAAGATGTTGAACAAATATTAGAAAATGTCTCTCTAGTTTGGATATCATTCACAAGCCCAAAAAAGCACCATAAAAGGCTAAGCTGCAGTAATAAAGAGACCCAAATATACAGTGGCTTAAATAAATAAGACATTTGTTTGTTTTTCTCTTCAACCAATTTTGAGGTAAACAGTCCAGGTTGACAGGCAGTTTTTTCCCATGTGGTCAGTCAGGAACCCAAGTGCCTTCCTTGTGTTACTCAGTCACCTCCTAAGGCAGAATCAGCAGATTACAGTCTGCAGGTCAAATCTACCCTGTCACCTGCTCTTAGAAATAAAGCCTTGTTAGAACACAGCCATGCTTACTTGTTTATGTATTGTCTGTGGCTGCTTTTGTGCTCCAAGGGCAGGGTTGAATAGTTGCAACAAAGACTCTGGCCCACAAATTCTAAAATATTTACTCTATGTCCCTTTACCTTAAAAGTTTGCTAAGCCTATAGGAAGACGGAAGGGGGATAGAAGATACACATCTAATATTTTATAGGCAAGGCATACAAGTGACATATACTGCTTTACTCATATCTTCTCAGACCAAAGCTAATCCTATCTCACATAGCTGTAAGGGAAGCTAGACACTATAGTCTTTAGCTCAGGAGTCAGCAAACTTTTTCTGTAAAGGACCAGATAAATATTTTCAGCTTTGAAGGCTGCATGGTGTCTGTCACAATTACTCGGCTCTGCTGTTAAAGTATAAAAGCAGCCACAGACAAAATATAAACAAATGAGCATGACTGGATTCTAATAAAACTGTATATACAAAAAGAGGTAGTGGAGCAGATTTGGCTTGCAGGCCAATGTTTTCCAACCCCTGTGATAGCTGGATGGCCATGTGTCTATCTTGAACTCTGGAGGTTTCTATCATTAAAAGGAAGAAGAAGAGACTGGCTACTAGGGGAGGGATGTCAGTCCCTGACACAAATACCTTTTATTCCCAGGCAAGTTTTGAGAAGGGCTGTTCTCATTTTTTATTTGTTTGTTGATACATTGCATGCTGACTATAGTTGCAGAAGGCATATGTGTTGGAAAAATTGGTCCATTTAGCATTTTTTTAAAAATGGTCTCTAGCGGGCCTGAGTTCCACTCCATACTGAAGAAACCCCTGACAGCCCTCTCTGTTCAGGATTTCCAGCGATCTTTAGCTGACTCATCGTATTTTACTGATTAAAATCCAGGAAACCTAAGGCATAACTATGCTAGATGTGGTTGATTGACACTTTTCATTCAGTCCACCTCTATGTACTCCACAGTCTTGAAAAGCTAAAAATCTGCATTTCACATACCTGCTTTTATCTAGGGTTCTGGAGGCAAACTAATTTCCACCACTGGATGCGCTTGGGCAAGGTCTGGACCACAGTGGTAAGGCAGTAGCTATCTCCCTGCTGCTACCTCTGCTGACAATCAGGTCATGGAGATGTGTCAGAGCAGTTGGGGCAGCTGGATTTAGCATCCATGATTTTGTCACCAACTTTGTAGGTACCAGGAGGCGGCCACCTTGGGACCAGGCCACATTGGGACCAAGAAGCCAGGATCAGGAAGCTAATACTGGCCCTGGAGCAGGAAGAGGCCATCTCAGCAGATTTCACATCATTACTGGAGATGCAGCCTGGGAATATTCCAGTTAGGAGCTCCAGGATTCAAGGAGCAAAGTCACCACAGACAAATGACTGATTTGCAGGACCATAGTAGGCTTTCTTGCATGTGTATATTTCCTGGCCACGAAGAAGATGGTCATGTTTTTATCCTGATTTTACACTCAAAAATATGTAAGAAGAGTAATTGGTTTCTAATGAAGTTCTGACCAGATGTTCCACTATCAGATCATCATCATGTCTCACAGATGATACCAGTTGTATATGTTTATGGATGCCACATAACATCTTTAGACTTCAGTTTCTTACTCTGTCAAATGACAGCATGTGATGACCTTTGTAAGGGTTTGTTCTGTTCTAAAATCCTGTGAGCTATTAATATAATTAAAACCAGAGACATACTACATCCTTTTCTGCCCTGAAGGACTGAGCCAGCTACAGATTCATCTCAGTGCTGTTGGTACCTATTATGGGCTAAATTATGTCCCCTCAAAATTCATATGTTGAAGCTCCAAACCCCAATACCACAGAATGAGACTATATTTTCAGATAGGGCCTATATAGAGGTATTAGTTAAAAAGGGGTAATTAGGTAGGGCCCTAATTCAGTACAACTGATATTCCTATAAGAGGAAGACACACAGAGAGAAGAGCATTAGAGACACATGTGAAGACATAGGGAGAAGGTGGCCATCCACAAGCCAAGGAGAGAGGACTCAAGAGAAACCAAACCTGTCAACATCTTGATCTCAGACTTCTGACCTCCACAATCATGAGAAAATAAATTCCTGTTGTTTTAGTCACCCATTGTATAGTATTTTGTTATGGTAGCCCTAGCAAACTAATACAGTGACATCAAAATAAAACTTTCCAGCAAGTTTTCTGACAGCAAGAGAGGAAAAGACTGAGAAATTTCACTATAGAATTCTATAGAATTAATGACCAGGAATGTAGGTGAACATCCATAAATAGGAAGCACAATATTCTACCAGAGAAAGCTGTCTTAGATAAATATTGGGCAATATTTCTACTTGGTAATAGAAAAAGTTATTAGCTTTACAGAGTATATGTAAAATGTCCCTTGATATTTAAGAAGTATTGGGATGACAGAGTAAAAAAATCTAGAGCTCATAGAATCTGTACAATTTCTTAGAGAAAGTCAGCAATCACCTTTTCGGTTATAAGTTGAGATACAACAATAAGTTACTCTGCTCACTGCTGCGGGATGTGTTGAATTCTTCCCTCAGCGTTCCCTTAGGTGAGTCTTGCTCTCTTTAAACACTGCTGCCAGCCACTCTCCTCTCAGAGCCACCCAAGTCTGGCAAATAAGAGCACCGAGAGGTAAGGGGAAGGGTCTGGTTTCTGGCCATGCCATGACCCACCTCTCTGCATCTGTAGCCCAGCAATCCCACACCTGAGATCATTTAGCTCCCACCTGTAGGCTCAGTGCTGCCCTCCCTCAAAGGAGCAGCTCCTTTCAAGCCTGGGTGACTGTAGCTTTGTTGATTCAGTATCAAGTAAGCTTTGGTCCACCTGCCTCAGATACTGAACTTCAAAGAATGCAATGACTTGCCCAAGGTTGCCCACACATACCTGGTGATGTCCTGATTTCCAGGGCCACTCCACTACCCTAGGGATTCTCTGCCTTTTCCATATTCTGAAACACATGTAAATGATAATAGTCTATAACACTATGGGGAGGGAATGACCCCAAGTTGGGAACTGTGATGCTTTTCCCCCACTGCATCCATTAACGACAATAAGTAGAACCAAGACTATATACCCTGTTGCTATACTACACTCGTACTTGAGGGTGACCATGAGACACCTACCAAGAACTTGGAAATGAGTGAAATTATATTGCCTTCTACATATTACATAGTAAGATCATTACATATTAGGCTGTAAGAGGGATATACAAATCACTTGAAAAAGACAGCATGTTTCCCAGGAAGCACAGTCAATTTTAACTTCACTAAAAGCATAGAAAATGTAACAAGAACATGAATCATCACCATAGAAATCCAGAAAATAGGACGATGAATATAGGCTGAGACTGTTCAAGGATGGGAAGCCTTAGCTATTAGTCTTCAGCTTCTCCCTTTATCAAGACCATCCTGATGGTGAGATTATGCTTGGCCATGTCATCCTGATGCTATTAATACTCATTCATCTAAATCTCCTTATCTTGATTCCATGCACACAAAGTGTCCTTTTCATTTTAATTTTGCTTCCCATGTAACTCTGCCTTGGGGAGGAGGGCAAAGGAATGAACTGCTCATAGGGACGTCCAAGAGCTTTGGTCCCCAAGATAGGGATGTCTCCTGATAAATCAGTGAGATGACTTCTGATTATTACTTGGGTTCCCATGAAGTTTGTACAAGGAGAGAATGCTCTGGAATAGGCCAAGGGGAGCTTTCCTGTCCATGTGATGACTATATATTTTATGTAAATTAATTTTTGACATTCTTGGATCTCATGCAAACTAATATTTATTTTTATTGGCATGGATAACTTACTGCCTGACCACCAGGCACTGCCAATAATGAGATTCTGAGTCTTTGAGGAAGTGACTGGACCCTTATATGAGGGAACCTAATTGAGGGTCTGTAATGTGTGGCCATGCCCAGCTCCAGTGGGCCATTCCTTAGACCACACCACTATTTCCACCTTTATTCTGTCTCCTAATTTCTGCATAACTCATGTCTCTTTCAGAAATAAGATGTCATCTTGAAACAAGTGATTGTGCTGGGTGGTTCTGGTCTCCAGGTTCAGATGACTCTGAAAGAGTTATATTTAACAAATCTGGTTTACCCCAGATATCCATAGCCAGATAAAAAGACAATGAGAATTTTTCCTTGTGACATTGTGCCTTGCAAGCTATTCATCTGGTACTAGAAAACCTAGCTTTTTTTTTTTTTTTTTCAAACTCCAGCAATTCTATATCCTCTGAGGCCATGCTTCTCAAACTTTAAGGTACACTTCAGTCACTTGGAGATCTTTGATAAAATACAGGTTCTGATTCAGTGGATGTGGGCTGGGGCCTAAGATTATCCATTTTTTAAAATCCCCTAGTGATGCCAGTACTGCTGAGAGACCACACTCTGAGTGGCAAGGCTGTGGGGAGCATGCATAGGTAGACCAGCTGCTCACCTACATGCTGGGATGGAAGAGGCAGAAGTCAAGGCCCCTGGCCCTCTGAAAAGAGTTAATTCTAAGATCTGTCATGTCATCATCATGGTTTTATGCTTTTGTCTCCAGGAAATTTTTCTGGTTACAGAAATCTTTTGTTAAAATGTAAATATTCTTTGATGAAATCATGCATTAAGTCCAGCTAATACCATGATTATAGCAATGCCTTAGGAGGAATCCTAGACATAAAGATAATAGTCAAGCTATCAGGAAGGTTGCAAAAAGGGATGCAGTTCAAAAAGAAAGAATATTGAATAGGAATGCTTTTAGTTGCAAGGAACAAAAAAACCAATTAAGAATGATTTAAGCAATATAGACACTCATATCTCAGCTAATAAGAAACCTAGAGTTCAGGGATATATCATATCATCAAGAATTCAGGCTCTTTCTGCCCACCATACCCCAGATTCTCCATCTTTGGTTACTGGCTTTTTATCCTTGTGCTTATTGCCTCATGGCCCCAAAATGGCTGCTGCAATTTCAGTTACCACTTCCACACTGAAAATGGAAGGAAAAGGAAGTAGCACTGCAAGCCATATCTTTTCAGGGAAGGGAAATCCTTAACAGAAGCTTCAAGTAGGCTTCTCCTTACATCTGATTGTTTGGAATTGGATCACTTACCTTCCCTTAAACCAATTACTGGCAAAGGGGAATGAGGTTGCTTAATTGGGATTAGAGGAGGGACCTAGTCTTTCTAATAACAAGGCAAACTCAGTATTACAAAATCAGGGAGTGAAACACAGAGTGAATGGCATTGAATAGATCATGAGAAGTGCCTGCCCCAGGAAGAAACCAATTCATACTTGTAAAGTAGCCAGCAGAATGCCAAAGAATGAACACTGGGTATTGTCAGAAGAGTGATTTGCCGTGTTGAGAGAGACAGAGAAATGGGGAAAGATGCTCAGAAGTGATGGGTCTAGTTCTTGAATAAAACAAAGAATCTAATATAAACATCATCTAATTTAAACCTCCAACAATCCTATGAGACAGGGATCATTTTCCGTATTTTATAGATTCGAACACAAGGAGACTAAAACCTTGCCCAAAGCCACACAGTTTGTACAGTTGGTCCTCCCTGAACATCGTCAATAGGTTCTTGGAAACTGTGACTTTAAGCAAAACAACGTACAGTGGGTCCTTGAATGACATAGTTTAGCTCAAAGTCCTTCAGTTATATGTTGATGAGAAAAAGAATTGGTTTTGTTATATGTTATTTTGCTTAAAGTCACTGTTTCCAAAAACCTATTGATGACATTCAGTGAGGACTTTCTGTAACTGGAAGATTTGGGATCCCAGTGGGCTCACTGATTCCAAAGCTGTGTTCCTCATACAGATACTTTACGTATATGTTCAGATGAGGGTCTTACTCAGAGGGGTCACTTTGTGAGTTTTATACACTTGTTCAGGGATCCTGCTTTGCTGAAAAAATCTTTACACTCTTTTTTTGAAATCACTTTCAAGAGAGCTTACTGGCCACCCAGGGACAGGGAATGTGGGGGGATTGAAAATAGCTATATTGCTTTATGGCAGTCACATGTCAAACATGAAGTTCCAGATCTACATCATAAAACATATGTCTCTAACTCAGAACACATTCTGTGTCTCCTCTCTGCCATCACCTCTGCTCCACCAGACACTGTTATCATCCTCCTATTACAAAAATATTACAGGCTTATTGAGGGAAACACAGAACTTTGGAGCAGAAACAAAAATTCACTCTAGGGCTACATTGAAAGTTTGAGCATTGCATTTGCCTTCCTTAATTTTCTACACTGGGTCCCTATTCACTCCAGATATAAAAAGCTTTCCACCATCACATTGGGTATCTTGTCTGATGGGAATCCAACTCAGGCAATTACAGAATTATGGTGGGGGGCATCTTATTTGGGCCGGCTTGTCTAATAATTTGTTTCTGCTTCTATTGATTAAGTTTCTTTTGAGTTGCCTCCAGCAATTAGGCATTCAGATCCCTGAGGCAAGGATCAGTGCTGTGAACTCCCAAGAGAAACAGATGTCTGGGAAACTTGTCCTATTCTTTGAACTTCTGGCCCCTTGATTCTGCCTGGTGGGGAAATTACTTGGCTTCTGTTATTGCTGTTGGTCTTCCTTGGCCTGCATGTACCTGGCCTAGGCTGTCTGTCCCCTTTTCTGAGCTGCCTTGAGTGTTGAGTGTCTGGATAGGATGAGAATGTCTCATTCCTTGGCACAGTTCTCATAAATATCATTATCAAGACTCTGGATAATTATCTAGACACTACAGATGCTAGATTTCACAGCCTTTTTTTAAGAAATAAAGTGCTAGTATGAGCTATAGCAAAAAGAATAATGGAAGGATGAGTGTGAGGGGGGTCTAGAGAGGAGGAAAGCCAGTTCTTACCACCTGCTAGAAATAGGCTGAGGCATTTTTGGCATATGTTATATCATTTCATCCTCACAAGCCTGGGAAGTACGTATTATATTTTACATTTTGCATGGATACTGAGGCTCAGAGAGGCTGAGAAATTTGGCTAAGGTCATACAGCTTATAAATGGAAAATCTGGGATTCAAATAGTCTCTTTGAGTCCAGAGCCTCTTTCCATAACATTTTGATGCTCTGGCACTTAGGATACTGTATTTGGAAAAGGCATGGAAAATGGACAGATGCAATCCTGCCACTTTTGCTACAGATTTCAAATGTCTGGGTGTCTTCAACAATAACATGGAGATAGTATTCATGGAGTAAAACTATCACCCCAACATGCTATGGAAAGCTGAGACATGGCATTTTTAATCCTTCAGCTACAAACATGAAAGCATTGATCAGGGGTCTTCAAACTTTTCAAACAGGGGGCCAGTTCACTCTCCCTCAGACCGTTGGAGGGCCAGACTATAGTTTTAAAAAAACTATGAAAAAATTCCTATGCACACTGCACATATCTTATTTTGAAGTAAAAAAACAAATGGGCAAAAACACCCACATGTGGCCTGCGGGCCGTAGTTTGAGGACACCTGGCATAGATGAATGACACAGGCCTAAGATGAATGGATATAGGCCCAGAGACCTTTCCCTCATTGATAATGAAGTCCATCTAAACAAACTTCCCAGGCTCCAACCTCTAAGAATCCCTTTCCCATAGCTTTTGAGTGGTTCCGTCTCTGACCAGCCAGACCTCTGGCCCGGCTTCAGGCTTCTTCCTCCCATAGACAAGCCAAGAACCAGAGCTCTGCTGGGCCAGGAGTTGCAGGACAAAGCTGGGAACTGAGGCCCAGGCCTTTCTGTCTGCCCCTAACACCCCTGGGAGCATCCTTCTCTCTTCTTACATTATTCCTTTTCAATTACAACCTCTGATGCTATATGGGTATAACCTTCAAGTGACCAGTGGCTGGAGCTATTCAGCAGACCTGGCTTGAGAAATGAGTTAGTTAGGAAAAGCACCGATGCTAAAAGCAATTATTGCTATATTTCACCTTTCTCCTCCCCCATCCTATTATCTAGACTCATTCACACCAGATATGCACTTGCATTGCATTCCTGTGTACACATCTTATATTCGTAGGTTTGGACCATTCACTGAACACTTACCATAAGTTAGGCACTATCCTGAGTTCACACATACACACACACACACACACACACACACAAAATCCAATTTTGGAGATTTATGTTTTCTTGTATTTATATCAGCACCAACATTCTTAGGCCAAATGGATGCTCAACACTCTAAAGAATTCATTTGCAAAGTCTCATTGCATATAATAAGGTTGGAGGTGGTGGAAAGGTAAGGTATAGAAATTAAAGAAACCTTATTGTGATACTCATCAAGTAAGCAGGGCAAAGCTCCTCAAGGAAGCAGTGGGGAATAAAGGCAACAGCATGTGCTCTTAAGTTAACCCTTTGCACTCGCTTGCTTTTTTTCTCGATTCCTTTATTCTACTCGGGATTTAATTTTTTAAATACCCCAGATTTTACAAAGCACAGCAGTAGAATAAAAAACTGGAGTTTCTTTTCATACAAACTTATTTATTTGGATTTTTTTAATATTTCAGATTATTGATACATTCAAAGAGTAATTTTAATCTCTATCATTTTTGCTAACTGTGTCGAGTCACACTCGACATCTGAGTGCAAAGGGTTAAAGAGTGCCAGGTCCAAGTCCTAGCCCACTACTGGCCATCTGTAGGGCTAGGGACAAGCTCCTGAACTTCTCTGAGCTTTAGGACTCTCACCTTTTACATAAGAACTGTAATCTGTACTTTATATTGTGTTGGGAGGATTAAGTAGAATAACCATTGTATGGCAGCTATGATCATTATTATCATGATGACTATGTTATGCCAGGTAACTAAGGGTAGCAGTTCACTATTGTCCTGCACCTACGGTTCTTTTCCATTTCCCCTATAAAACCCTGAGAAGCACAGACAGTGCAGATTTCCCTTAGGTCCCATGGCAAGTGACCAGTTTTCCTTTGGGGGAGCAAAGCTCTACCTGCGTAGTTAGTTGTTTGCCAGAGCCTAGAATAAGATTCCACTTGAGATAGAGTGGATGGGAAGGTGGTGTCTCCTAGTGATTCAAACCCATTCACTGTTCGTGCTATCAGAGAACACTGTTTTCCTTTCCTCATCCTCTTTCTTTCTATATCCTTCCATTAAATGGCCTGTTGTGTGAGGCACAGCCCTGTGTGCCAAAACCAAACAGACTTGCAGCAGGAACTGAGCTTGAGGCACCATCTGCACTCTTCCAACCCTGCCCAAATGGTCTCCTTGGCATGAGGACAGAGCATCCAACAGCATCCATACCCATGGCAAAAGAAGGAAGGAGCCTCCTGGCATGGACAGAAAGACCCCATGGAGATGGCAGACCTTATCAGGCTGTGCCCTGCTGCCAACCTCCAACACTTTTAGAGAATCCTAATTCAATATCTGCTAAGTGGCTCTATGACATCTAGCCAGAAAACACAAAATAATCTCCTCTATAGTTCATCCACACAAGCCATATGTAGCTACCAGGGACCAACACAAGCCAGGCCTCTTGGCTAGGTAGAGTGTGCACCAGGGACCAGAGAGCACATGCAGAAACAGACAGCACTGCTGGCTGAAAGTCACCGTGGGACCCATGTGCCTTCTGTTCCCACAATATGGGAAGCTCCCAATTTCCAGGTGGAAGACTAGGCTATGTTTCAAGGAGACACAGTAACATCTGGCACCTAACTCCTTTCGCTTCCACAAAAGAAAGGAGTTGGAACACATATTCTGTTATTCTCTGAATTTAAACAAGGGAGAATCTCAAGAGTAAGACCAAGAATAAATGTTTCAGATGCATCCTTAAGACTATACAGAAGCTCCTGAAAATAAGCTTTAGGCTTATTCCACATGGGGACATAAAAAATACATAAATGCCACTCTGAGGAAAAACACCTTCAAGGTAAAATAGGAAATTGGAAATGCAAAATAGTAAGAGAAGAAACAAAACTCAGCCTCCATATGTGGAAACTTTGCTCTAAATTATTAATATGACAAAGTATACTAGTATACTTAACAAAGTATGCTAGTCTTAGATTTGTTTCATTAGTTCTTTTAAAAACTAAAACTAGAAACAATTGGGCAAATCTAACTAAGAATCATTCTGCCCAATCACTGTCCTAGATGCTTCAAAAATGTCAATGTCATGAAAGATAAAAACAGCTGGGGAGTATTCTAGATTAAAGAGAACTAAAGAGACAAGACAATTAAATACGATATTTGATTGTGTATTTGTGCCTGGATTTAAAAAAAGTCTATAAAGGACATTATTAGGACAATTGGGGATATTCAAAGATACAATAAATAACAGATAATATCCCTAACTAAGGGTAATCCTTAAATTTCCTCAATGCAGTATTTGCAATGTTATTTTATTGTTGAATGCCCTTGTTCTTAGGGGAGACCACACTAGAATAGTTAAGCCACCATATCTGCAATGGACTTGCAAACTCTCAAATGGTTCAGCAAAATGATGATGATGATTTTGCTAACCCTCACAACACATATATATAAAAGAGTTAAGTAAATGTGTAATATGTAAAAGTGAGTATTCATTGCATTTGTTTTACAACTTTTCTCAAAATGTTTGAAATGTTTCCAAATAAAATAGGGAAGGAACGGAAAAGGAAATTGTTACAAATTTTAAAATAATAGAGATATCAAACAAATGAAATGTGTGGGCCATATCTGAATCTTGATTGGAATGAACCAACTATAAAAAGGATATTTTTGAGACAATCTGAGAATAATTGAACATGCAGTAGGTATTAGATGATATGAAGGAATTCTTAATTTTGTTGGGTGTGATAATGGTACACATGGTTATGAAAAACAAGACTTTATTTACAAGTAAAATGATATATCATATGGGATCTGCTCTAACATAGAAAAAAGAATTTTAAAGATGAATGAGATGAAACAAGAATGGTAGATTGTTAATTGTTGAAGTTGAGTAGTGGATATATGGGAGTTCTTTGCACTATTAGCATCTCAACTTGGTGTCTGAAAATTCTTTATAATGAAAAGTTGTTTTAAAAAACAACAAATGCAGAGGGGTGCTAGCAAATAAAATAATTATTTCTAAGGATAAGAATAAATCATGGATTTATTCTTTTATATGGATTTATAAATTGCAGTCTTTATATCTTACCTTTAGGAGCTTGAGGTTTGGCATACATGTATGTACACACACACACACACACACACACACACACACACATTTTTAAAAAAAATACTCTGAGCCACTATCAGCCAAATTCCAGCCCTAGTGTAGATGCTGTGATGAGTAGTCACTTCCCATTTGCCAGCTGATTATTTAGCAGGTCAATAGCCTTCCAAATTCAATATTTTTTCAATTCATTTTATATTAGAATTGCTCTATCCCTCATCCCCATTTATCCATCTCACCCACCACCAATAACAAAATATATAAATGTCACTCCCCAAAGGTCTACATCAAAGATATTTTGTACTCCTCTCTAGTTAAGGAAGAATCGAAGCATGGAGAGTGAGTTATGGACAAGCTCGCAGTGAGTCTGTGGTTGGGCTAAGACCAGGACCTTGGACCTTAGACCTCTGCTCTAACCATTAGTCAATATGTCCTCTCTTGACCATCCAGAATGAAGGCAGCTCTAGTCTCTATAGTAACCGATCTGCCTAAAATAGGAATTAGGTGGGGAACAAAACATTTAAAGCCAATTGGATCCATTCATACCCAAACAATGTCAATTTAAGGGCTGTTACCCAAGTTGTTGGCTCTTTGAATGGTCTCCCACCATGTGCTCAACTAAAGGAAGGGGGGTGGCTGTACCAAACGTTCCATTCTATAGAATCTTGCATGCTTTTTTCCCCTTTCACATCTTCAAACATTTATTTATGTCCCAAAGTCATAAGCCTTTAAAACAAACTTTTGGTCAAGGCAGTTTTAGGGCCACAAGACTGAAACAAAAGTGGAAGTCTGAGAATCCCTTATAGGCAAAGAAAGCTTCACAAGATGAAAAGGGACTGAGTCCAAATCCCACACAGAAACCTGGCAACTTCACACATTATTTTCCATTTGTAAGGTAGGGGTTTGAACAATTTTCCTACCCAGTTAGCTTCCCTGTGGGTCTTTGGGAAGGAAGTGGAATAGCATTTGGAACTAAAACTAACTAACAAGGCAAAAAACTGGGAAGTGCAATTGTCCAGCCCCTTGTGATGAGTACCTGCCTCAGAATTCTGTGAAGCTCTAATGGGGATGCATTTAAAGCAAATTGATACAGACTCACAATAATTAATATTATGTCATTATCATTACTATTCCTTTATATGTTAAAAATAGCTTTGGGGTTCCACACTAGAAAATATTCATTTACCCTGCCCCTATTTCTTATCCCTAATTTTGGAACAGGTTTTGACTTCTAAGATACTGCTCAGTATAGGGAACATTATCACCTGGACCTATCACATAACCATTTTTATTCTTTCATTTTCCCAAATGGGAAAAAGACAAGCAGCCATACTCTTTTATTGTTTTCATCTTTCTTTTTCTTTCTATTTAAGAAACATGCATTCAATAGGAACATGGTGCTAGGCCTAGAGTGTAGCTGCTCACTTGGATACATGTGCCTTCCAAAAGTTCACAGTGCCGTGTAATAGATATATAAACCACTGAATTATAGCACAGCTAGGCTTGCCAGATTTAGCAAATAAAAATCAGAATGCTCAGCTCAATCTGAAATTCAGACAATTAATAAATAATTGTTTAGTATAAATATGTTCCAAATGTTGCACGAGACCCATGTATAATAAAAATCATTATTTGTCTGAAATTCAAATTTAATTGAGCATCATATATTGTACCTGACAACCCTAATTTACACAACACAATAGCTACTATCAATGGATAAAAGCAAAAATGGATGTGGGAACACAAAGACCTGAGCAAACAATGACCTGCCCCCTTCGTGGAGGAGGCAGCATGAAGGTAGCCTTATAATTAAGGAGCGATGTTTGCCAGATAATGAAACCAGGCAGGAACTTCATCCACCAGGGATCTGAAGAATAAACCAAGTCAGAGTATTTGGGAAACTCTGAAGAGCTTATGCCGGCTGGAGCATGGGGGGGCCATATGGCAAGTGGCTTAAGATCAGCACAGGAGATTGGATACTACTCAGTAGGCCCTGGGGAGCCCTGAGAAGATTTGATGCAGGGCAGTGACAGGGTCAGATTTGTTTATAGAGTGAGAATTATGGAGTAGGGAATGAACTATAGGAAGAGAAGAAAGTTAAGATGAGCAGTTAGGAGGCTGTTGCACTAATTCAAGGAGAGTTCCTGATAAGAACTAAAAGTAAGCCAATGGCTCTGGAGATAAGAAGCCATATTTGAGTGATGATTACTCAGACTTGTCAGAACTGTTGATGAGCAAGGCATTTGGCAGTGACAAGCATGACTATGAGATGTCTAGCTTGAAGATTGGGAGAATAATGATGCTGTATTTGGCTATGAACAGTATGCGGTAGTGTGTATACACGCTAACTCCATCTAGAATTTAGCAGCAGTTTGTGAACAAAGTATCCTACTTTGGAATCTACAGGGGCAGTTAATTAGCAGTTAGGAATCCCAATCAGGGATCAGTAACCTTCAGGGGTGGTTACTTAGCACTTCACATAGTTTGCCTAAATCTACACCAGAGGGTCTGTTACTTGGCATAAGAAGTAGGTAACAGTTAGGAGCATCACACACCATCTCACAGCCCTTGCCTGCAGAAGCTGGTATGCCCAGCAATTGATTACCATCTTCAGGTCTCACGTCCCACTGGTCCTGCATCTTTTAACTTCTTCATGAAGAACCTGACCTTCTTACAAGACTGGCCCATTCTGCCTTCCAAATATCTTTGCACTTGTTTTCATGCTTATAAATCAATATTGATACATCTGCCAAAATTTGATTCAAGCCTCACTTTCATTTTAACATATCATACTCCCTAGTAGTGAGTAAGGTTGGGAATAAGGAGACATGTAATCCCCACACCTATTTCTCGCCTCTGGATATTATTATATATTATAATATAGTATGGACACTATTATGGGTATCAAAAGGACACTAAGTATTTGCTAGATGACCAAATTGGCTTAAGTTCATTCATTCAAAACAGAGGCCATTGGAAATTGATTTCAGGTGGAAGTAAGGCGTTTCTTTTAAAAATCATGGACTCAACTTGCACCCCTGCCCTGTGGTGTATAGATACATCCAGAAAATGCTGTTTACTTCAAATGACTGTGGGGACTCTCCTTCCCCAGCCCTCAGTAAGCCAGATTTAATCGATGACGTTCAGCTGGAGAAACATGATCACATATGACAACTTTCTCGAAAGTCTGGAAAGACTTAAAAAATAAAGTAAAATAAACCCAAGCATCCCATCGCAAATGTTGGCTCCAAATAGAAGATTTTATTGTAAACCTTCCAGACGTTCAGACTCCACTGTTATTTTTGAAAAGACATTCCAATAACAGATGCCCCTTCAATTGGGGCATGGTTTGATAGAAAGCAGCAAGCACAATTTAAAAAAAAAATAGCTCTCTTGAGACACGTCAAAACAAATTAGCTGTGATGCTAAATTATTTCCTGTTGGATTTAATGAATTTAACAAGATAAGTAAATATGAAAAACAGCATTAGGAAGCAGGGACTAATCTCCTCCCAAACATGAGCTCTTTCAGATGTTGATAACAATACATATGAATTTCATTTGTCTATTTTTATATATTGCAATGTCCTTATTACATGTCTGTTTTCAAATTTTCCTTCAAGATTTCTTTTGACATAATGTTATTTGTAATATTCTGACTCTGTTTTGAAACCTAGTTAGAAATCTGTAACTCAAGCATTTTGCTATTTTTTCATGTTCTGTTTCCACATTTAATGTAATACCTCCAACAAATAGATAAACAATAGTTGAGGAAAAGGTTAAAGTTATTATTTAAGTGGAATCTGGAAACTATGGACCCTTCATTTAACGAAGTTTTCTTGATCCCAATTAGCATAAATAATTAAGACTTGACAGCAGTTTGGGGACATGGTCCATTCCCCCAGGAACTTACGATCTAAAAATAAATGTATCCGAAGATGGTTTTCTTAGTGTTTCCAATTATTACTCCACTAGTTTATGTATAAACTGCCTTAAAGATTTAGGTAGGCACACAGGTCTTAAAGTCATCAGACTGGTTTCTAGTCCCAACTCCTTCCCTATTACTTAATCACTTTATCTCTCTAGTTATTAGTTCACCATCTGAAAAATAAGGGGGTGCTATCCTTGATAATAAATATTATTCATTGAGCATTTAATAGTGCTAAACCCTTTACTAAGAACTTCACACTCATCAGCTAATTGATACTGACAATAACTGCTTAAGGTATAATCTCTATTTCACAGATGTGAAACCGAGGGCTGGAAAAGTTAAGTAACTTTCCAAAGGCCACTCAGCAAACAAATGACTAAGCCAGCTTTCAAATCCAGATTGACTCAAGTCCAAAGGCCACACCTGCTGTCGGCCACAATGCCTCCCACTATGAGGTACCACCTCTGGGATCCCTTCCAGATCAAGCCCTCCAAGGTCCTATGATTCTTTTAGAGAACTGTTATTTGCAAAAAAAAGAAGAAATGCCTCGAATGACAGGGAGTATGATGGTTCAATGGACAGAAATATGGAACAGAGTGAGAGAAACAGGAAAAATGGCGCATTCTGGTATGCACTTAATAAATTTGATGTGCTGGCAGAGATGTCCAACAGGCATTTGGGAATTTAGATTAGAACAAGGGACAAAAGTCAGAGCTGAAAATAGAGAACAAAATTCCTTATAAGAAGGTAATGATTGAAACTACGCAAGTGAAAGAGAGGGCCAAGGGGGAAAGTGGAGGAAGTGGGAGACAGCTAAGGGCACATTCTTCAGGTCACCTGCATGGGGTGCAGGAGCCAGACAAAGACATGTAGAGGACTAGGAGAACCTCAGGCTGGTGCTTCTGGAGCAGAGTTTAGATGCCCGAAGAGGGAATGGCCCACAATGCCAAGTACTATTCTCCCTAAATTTGAGGAGAACAGTTAAGAAGCCACTGGAATGGACCATTTGGAGTCACTAGTAATCCTCGATGGGCAGGTACAGTGTGCTAGGGATGAAAACACGGAAATGAAAACAATGCGTTAAGAAATGGGGCTGGCAAGCACTGATCTGGAGGCAGTAAAGTGCCTGTGAGCTATGGCCCAGAATGGTAAACCTGTACAGAGTCATAAGACCAGTAGTGACAGACCCAGGACCAGTACTTGTGTATGTTAACTCTGAGCCCAGACTTTTTCCTTCATACCACACTACTATGCAAAACTTTCTTTCAAGTTTCTTTCAAATAACTCTTCCATTAGGCTTTGTGTGATATATGGAGGAAGAGATGGCTGTCTTATATGTCTGACTTTGTGAGATTAATATTTTCCTCACATATATGATGCTTAACAACCTCACTAAAGCATACTTTGTTTCACTGTCACCTGCCTACGGCCAAAATCCACAGTAAGAAGTTTATTCAATGTAAGATCTAATCAATGCAAAAATCAACCAAGACTAAACCAATGCAAGACTAAATCAATGCAAAACTAATGCAAGACTATCCAGATGATTAGGCTTGCAATCCCTGGATCTCCTTCAATACCAGGAACTCTATTGACCTTCCACTGCCCACCCACAGGCATGGTGACACTCTGGGCTGGATCATCACCTGGAGCACCCTCTCATGAATCTCTGACCTTCTCCATGTCATAGCCTGCTCCTCCCATATCTGCTCTTCCACCTCATGGACACCACAAACCCCTGATCCACTATCTTTTCCTTGTCATCAGCCTGCTCCAGTCTGAACTTCACAGGTGACCACAGGTACTCTTCTCTCACAGATATGTTAGTTCCCTGTACCATAGTACTTCCACTTCACTTGCCCAGCAAATCCACTCTAGCTGGCTTTGTCTGCTCTTTTCACCCTGGCTGCTAAGGCCACCACAGCATCATGGTCTCCAGCATCAGTCTGTCCGTCAGTCCTCTGATTTGTCCACCGTGAACTCCCTCACCTTCTTCAAGTCTTGGCTCAGTCTTCACATGACTTAAGCTCTCCCTCCTTCTCTTCCATTGTGCCTGACCTCCTAATGCACCAAGAGAAGTCAAGGTGATTAGGAAGCATCTCCTTCAACTTCCTGCCCCCTTCTATAGACAAATAGATTCCTTAGTCTATCCAATATAGACTATAAATGGATTCCCATACACATTTATCCTTTTTTCCTTTTCCCAAGTTTGTGCCGCCAAGATCTTTCCCTTCTTGTTCGGAGGTGACCTCCACCCTGAACACATTCTTTCTTTCCACCTCTCTCTGCTACACTCCCTGCCTCTTCCTCTCTCTGGGATACTGCACCCCAGCTTATAATTAAGGGAGAGCTCCTCCAGGCCTGAAACACACACCCCATGACCAGGTGCTCCTCTAGCTTCTATCAAACTCCTTTCCTTCCCTTCTTACTCAAGCTTTTCAAAAACGTAGTCTACATTCATTATTTCTTCTTCCTCATTGCCCAGTCCTCAGTTGCTACAATCTGGCTTCTATCCCCTTTCCTCTGCTAAAACAGGTCTTTCAGGCCACAAATAACCTCCCATCTGCCAACTAATGAATACCTTCCCTCCTTGTTTCACCAACCCCTCCACTTAGTCTATACTGATAATGACTCACTCCTGCTGAAAACTCCCTTGACTTCTGTGACCCTACACTTTCATGATTATCCTCCTAGCTTTCATTCATTCATTCACTCAAATAAACCCATTTATTGGTATCTACTATGTGCCAGGGATTGCAGGGAGCTAGAGGTGAGGAAAACAAACACCATGCCTGTCCTTGTACTGTCTAGCAGGAGAGACAATAATAAACAGGCAAGCAAACACATATATAGTCAATACTTGTTATCCAGGGTAGTTATGTTCTGTTATATCTCCATGAACACTGCATTAGCAAACACTGAACCATTGTTCCTGGGGAGAAAATAGGGCTAGGTTCCTGTGAGCACCTGGTTGCAACATTTTCATCAACCAATCAGTACATGACCTTGTTGTATGTGTGTTTCTGTTTAGAAACACCTTATTTAATGTCTATTTCTCATGAGTAATTAATTGTATGCAGTATTTCTTTATAATAAAGCACTAACTGAAAAGAATTTAACATTTTCCTGATCCTAGGTAACAAGATTCCCAGGTCAGAGTCTCTCTGTTCAGTAAAATCATTTCCTGAGCTACTTTCTCATCCAGCCCCAGAATTTAGGACCAGTGGCCTTAGACTGATGCTTTTATTAATGCACTGGATTTATTCTCTCTCTCTCTCTCTCTCTCTCTCTCTCTCTCTCTCTCTCTCTCTCTCACATACACACACACACACACACATACACACACCCCATAAAATACAAAACACACACTTAGCATCTTTCAACTCAAGTCAAATTATCAGAGCTTCTGTCTTATTATCTTCCTACAAATCATCTTGACACATTTATTTCTGCTTCTCCAACTTTAATTTATAGGATGCTGTGTTTGAATTTCAACCTGACACATCAGATTTTCCTGAGAATCAAGATGGAATTGCATTAGCCAGAGGTAAATGTGAAGATTACTGTGGAGTCAGCAGGGGCAGAAGTACAGACATGAGAGTGAGCTCCAGAGACAGGCAGCCCTGGGCTGGAGTGTGACTGCCACTGCTGACTGAGACCTCAGCTTAGGCACTTACCTTCTCTGAGCCTCCACTTGCTCATCTATAAAGTGGGAGTGAAGTAACTCAGAAGAATACTGTGAGGATTAAATAGATATTGTATGTAAATTCTGTGGCACATAATTAGGGCTCAGTTAATGCCACTTTCTCCCCTTTTATTCAGTTTTCAGGAGAATCTCTGTGCCTACTTGGCTGGAGTAATCCTCTGGGCCTACTGGAGCACTGCTGGTATTAAGAGTATCTTACAGCACTGCAGGGGAGGAAATTCTCATGGCTTAAATGTGGAGTGAGAGAGTTAGAAGAGAGCCAAGAGTCTTGGGAAAGCAAGGAAGGAGGAGAGGTGAGACAAGGGCAGTCTTTGGCACTGTAGAGGGGGAAGAGGCGATCATTACAAGGCACTGTGGTGGGAAAGAACTGGCTGGGAGGAAAAGAAGGAAGCAGACGTGCAAGGCCACCAGCCAAGGCAGAGAAAGCAAATGACTGTCACCGTGTGAGCCACTGTCCCTCTGCTCCCAGGGGGAGCCAAGCGCCTCCTCAGATCCAGCTCACAAGAAGGTGACACTGCAGGGGAAGGCCCGGGCAGCCCTCATCAGAGTCCAGGGCCCCAGGCCAAGTAGAAGCAGCTATGAATTTATTCCCATGGCTGGGCTGCAGCACCCGCAGCGTGGAGATGGATAGGCAGGAGAGAGCGTCCAAAGACACAGGGAATCTGGCTGTCAGGCCTGGCCATCACGTGGGCCTAAACTTCACTTCTTTGAATAGAAGGACCTATATTTCAGTAAAAACTGGACATGCCTCCTGCATGATAGTACTTGAACTTACAGTTACATGGCACACAAAAACTACTTGGTGCAAATGTAGAGTTTGAGTCTGCAGAGATCCACATCCCAGGGATTTGGAGCCCCTGGTTTAGCATAAGATGCAACTCCATGAGGAAGGATGAAAACCCCACAATCCATCTACCCGCTCTTTTTTAGGCTTACAAAGGCAGAATTGGGGCCTTCATGTCAACTCTTCCAAGGGAAAGGACCACCTCCTCCCCTCCCTCTCTGTGCTCCGGAGCAGCAAAATCTGACCCTCATAATTACACTCTTGTCTCACTGGTTTTATTCCTTTTCAATTCCCACCCCTGTGCCCCTTTTACCCAATTCCTCTTCCTGATGAGTCAGGGATTAAAAATGCATGGCATCCTTGCTGAATAAATAGTATTTGTCCACAATGACACTGGTCAGTGGCAAGCTGCCTTTGCTCTGTGATGAGGAGGTATGCAAGTTGTCTGTCCAGGACTCTGGTCCTATACAGTCATCAAACTCATGCCCTTGGCCTTGCTCATATTCTGTTCCAACTAACGGAACTGAGTTGCATGGAGGGAAGGAGTGAAGGAAGAAGGAAGGAAGGAAGAGAAAGAGGGAAGATAAACAAACATGTGTTGGTTTTGTATAAATTTCCCATTTGATCATACCTGGCATGTGGATATGATAAGTCCTATTTTAGAAATCCAGAGAAATAAGTCACTTGCCAAATTTGCAAGTGTTAGAAAAGCTAGACTTGGGACTGTCGTTTTCTGAGTGGGAGCCTCTCATTCTCTGCACAACATCAAGCCGCTAATGGAAGTGAGCAAGCAATTGACTGAAACTGATTGCCATTCTGCCTGCCTCCAGGTCTTAGGAGAGGTTCTGCCCCAGATGGAATGGAAGTTGAAGTGGGCATCAGAAAAAATTTTCCTCTTTCCCCTCGCCTTGGCATCAGGCTGCCCCAGGAGGAGATCTATTATGTTTTAGGCAACACTGGGAGGGACATTTCTCCTGCAGTGGTGGGCAGAGCAGTGTCCTGCTACTCCCTTGCAAGTCCCACTGCGGGTGTGGCAGCCATCGCAGGAATCGCTCACTTCCCCCAGCAGGCCCTGACCATCATGGGTGCTCACATTACCTCTCGAAGCTCTGCCATGCAGGCTTCTTGTATTTCTCTCCTTTCACAGCTTCAGGCACCTCTTTGAATGCTTTTTAAATTGAGGGTCTCACAGGTCATTCACTCCCAAAGATTCCATTTGTCCCCAAAGCCAACATTTTATAGACAGGCTGACCAAGGCTCAGAGAAACAAAGAGACTTCCTCAAGATCACACAACCAGTGAGTGACATAACTAGGGCCAGAATCAAGGTCCCTGACTACTATTTAGTTAGTCACTCAAAAGATATTCATTGAGTGCTTGATGTCTGCTAGGTGCCTTGCCCATGGTTGTTATTAGCAACATGCTGTGCCGCTCTTGCTAGGGCTCCCCAGTGCCCCTCTCCTGGATGTTTTCCATTCCCAGCCCCACAGTCTAACCCCAAGGCCTCCAAGGCCACTCACCACAGCATTCCTGAAGACTTAGAAGAGGTGCTTTTGTGTGCAGCCTTTTCCGCCAAGACCCTGGAATGCACGTTTGCAGGACTCGCTGATTTATAGCCATGTTGCCTTTCAAAGAATTCCCTGGCCTGCGTTAAGTCAACAGATTTGAGAAAAGGCTTGTTAAGAGTTCTGTCACGGGAGCCAGTTGTTCCTTGTGTTAGCAGGATGCTTTCTTTAACCCTGGGCCCCACTCAGGCCTGTAACAGTGCACGCTGGTCCTACAAGTGCCCAGGATCTGTGTGTAAGACTTGGAAACTCCCTGCAATATAAATGTTTTAGGTGTCATATCCAACCTTGCCACTTCCTCAAATAGCCATGAGCCTCTATTCTCCCATTTATCGTTTTTTGTCTTTTACAGTGCTGAACATCCTTTAAGATTTTTGTGATCACATTGGCCTATTTTCTATTTTACACTCTTGTTATTCTGCTTGTCAACTGAGAGAAGTGGCCACATTCTGTTTCTGCATGCTGATCTTTTCAAAAAGAATTCATTCATTCATTCATCCACCCATCCGTTCAATGTTCCTGGCCCTATCTTGGGAGCTACAGATTCAGAAATAGACAAAGATGGTAGCTGCCTGGGTACGCTGCCTAGATTCTTGTTCAGGACCACACTGCTCATTCCCCAGCTTCCAGGAGTGTTGCTGGCTGAGGACCCACAGCTAAGTCCTCCCTGGGATTTGCCCTTGGCCAAAGGCAGCTGTGTCACCCAAGGAAATGCCTCTTCTTGGGGACAGCTTGTATCCGATGACTGGCTGATATGGGGTTATAAAAGCCCAGCCCCTTTTGTCTCAATTCAGGACATTCCTGAAGCAATGCCCCAGCTTCAGAGCTCCCCTGGGGACCAACAAAGACCTCAGTTGCAACTGCATCACAGCCCAAGTCCCCTCACTCCCGGCGGCTCCTGTTCCTGAAATCACCCCACAGCAAACTTCCTCACGCACAAATCTCCCGCCCAGAGTTTTGTTCCCAGGGAACTCATCCTATGACACCTGCCATCATGAAGTTTATATACTAGAAGGAGGGAGATAAAAAATAAACACAATAAATAGTAATTCAGTATGTGAAAAGTGACATTGTTATGGGAAAAAATAGAGTGGGGTCAGGGGATCAGGGATATGGAATGGGGAGATGATTAATTTTCATTTTTGATAGAGTGATTGGAATAGGCCTCTCTGAGAATGTGATATTTGAGCAAAGACTTGAAATTAGCAAACTGAATATCCAAAAAGCTTCTGAATCCAAAATTGCTCCTGGATCAGTCAGAATTCTCCAGAGAAATAGAGCCAATGGGATGTGTGTATATGTATGTATGTGTGTATACATACATATACATATGTATGTGGTGTGTATACATATACATGTATGTATGCACACACAAAGATTTGTTTCAAGGAATGTGTGGACTTGATTGTGGGTGCAGACTAGCAGGCTGGAATAGACAGGAGCTGATGCTGTAGTCCTATGACAGAATTTCTTCTTCTTTGGGAAACCTTAGCTTTCTCTCTTAAGCTTTCAACTGATTAGATGAGACCCAACCACATTATGAAGGATAATCTGCTTTACTTAAAGTCTACTATTTGTAGATGTTCATCACTTCTACAAAACACCTTCACAGCAGTACTACGTGAGTGTTTGATTAACTCTCTGGGTACTACAGCCTAGCCACATGGACACAGTAAACTAACCATAACAGCTACTCTTCCCACACATACACATCCCTTCATCTCCCCATGTTTTGCTTTTCTCCTTCACACCTATCAAGAGCTGACATTCTGTACATTTTATACCCCCCAGCATCTTACACGAAGCCCGCTTCATATATGTAGTACCTGTTTGTTCTCTCGGAAATACATGGGTTGGTAACCTTCCAGTTTGATTGTCCCAGAGAGAAAATAATCATACAAATCAGAAAATAAGGAGTTAGATATGATAGTTGATGCTAATGAAGAGGAAGATCTCAGTGGGTAACGTGAAAGGTGCTGATTATTGGCCCACAGTTCATGAAATCAGAGATGTCAAAGGAGGATGAAACGATGATTTAAAAAGGATTGTTTATGTTTCTGAGGTTCCAGCTGAGAGAGCAAACCACTTGGGTACAAGATGAGTTTGTAAGAGCAGCACCACCAGTCTCTATGCTGGGTCTATTTGAGCACCTCGATGCCAATTGTATAAGCCTTGTGGGAGACTGGCTTACTTAGAGTTTCTTTATGTTTTATGTGTGTGCAATCTGAAGACCTACTTTTATCCCATCAGATTCAGTTTTGTCTGTTCAGTACCTAAGGCAGTGTTGGCCTCATCATCTTTAATATTTCTAAACACTAGATATTTACTAAGAGTATCAGCTCTGGCTCATGCTAGATGAATGACTTATAGAAATAATGGGGATGGGAGCAGAGCCACTCCTGTCATCTGATCATCATTTTCCTGGACAGTTTGATTATTTCTCATAAAGTTATACAGTTATTCAACTTTATGGCTGGTCTCAAACCTCTATAGAAGCTCAGTCAATAAATTATTATTCACTGTGGCTGGGCACAGTGTCTCACCTCTATACTTCCAGCATTTTGGGAGGCCGAAGCAGGAGGATCACTTGAGGCCAGGAGTTTTGAGACCAGCCTGGCCTTAATTAATTAATTCAGAAGGATTCAGAAGCAGGAGAGAAAGGGTCAGTGTGGACTGATGTGGGCAGAAAAGGTTTCACAATGGAAGGAGAATAGAAGTCAGGCAGAGAAGAGGAAAGAAGGTCCTCCGGTGGAAAGTGTGTGGGGAAAGGCACTGCTGTGGGAACCCATGTGCGTATGAGGATGCAGGGTTCCCTCTGCTATACTTAAGGGTCAAGTAGGTGGGATCAATGTAAGAAATCAAGATTGTTTTCAAATGTAGAAGGTATAAGATTTTTTTCCTGATTTATAAAATTATTTATATAAATTCTTCCAAAATAAAACAACATTTAAGTTTTAAGATATAACAGATCACTCTTTTTAAGAAGAACAAAATTATATGAGAAAAGAATTGTCTCTCTCCATCCCCAAGGATGAGCTGTTTATTCTCCATTGTTTCCCTGTGTGTTGGTTCCTAATCCATTGTCTTTTGGCTCCCAATCCAACTTCTATACTCTGCTCTTTGATATGCTCAGCCATACAGGCATTCCTAGAATTCCTGTTAGGTGATGATAGAAGCCCTAGTGTGTGACTAGAGGGTGAGAGAAGGGAAGAGGAACTTCCTTTCTGTTTTTCACACTTCCTGTGCGTGCTCCCCTGCAGCAGTATTGCTCCAGCTGTCAGCAGTCCTGGAACCAGTACTCCCATTGGTAGGTACCAGAAGCAGCCAGGTACTGCCCATCCGCAGAGGGCTGGGCTCCAGGCCATGGGTCCTCCTCTGAGCCACCTTGTTCTGCTACCTCCACCTCCTGACTTTTGTTTCTCCATCCCTAGTGCTGGTAACTTCTTTTGTTAAATTCATTTTTATATTTTTAAAGATAAGTTCACATAACATAAAAGTCACCATTTTGAAGTGTATAATTCCGTGGTTATAGTTCAGTTGACCCTTGAACAACACGGATTTGAACAGCATGGGTCCACTTATGCTGGATTTTTTTTTTTTTTTTTTTTTTGTATAAATACAGCCAGCCCTCTATTGGTGGGTTCTGCATGCACAACCAAACTTGGATTGAAAATATAGTATTTGCAGATGCAAAACCCACCTATAGGCCAGGTGCCGTGGCTCATTCCTGTAATCCAAGCACTTTGGGAGGCCGAAGTGGGAAGATCACTTGAGGCCAGGAGTTTAAGACCACCCTGGGTAACAGCAAGACCCCAGCTCTACAGAAAATAAAAATAAAAAAATTAGCTGGGCATGGTGGCTCACGCCTGTCTTCCCAGCTACTCTGGAGGCTGAGGCAGGAGGATGGCTTGAACCCAGGAGTTTGAGGTTGCAGTGATCTATAATGAATTGCTGCACTCCTGCCTGGGCAACAGAGTGAGGCCCTGTCTCAAGGGAAGGGAAGAGAAGGGAAGGGGGAAGGGGAAAGGGGAAAGTAAGGGAAAGGGGAAAGGGGAAGGTAAGAGAAAGGGGAAAGGGGAAAGGGGAAGGGAAGGGGAATGTGTATATGGAGGGCCAAGTTTTCCTATCCATAGCTTCCACAGGGCCAACTGTGGGACTTAAGTATGCTGGGATTTTGGTATACACATGAGTCCTGGAACCATCCCCACCCAACCCCTGGTGGATATCAAGGGAAGACTGTATATTCATCATGTTATGTAACTATTACCACTATCTAATTCTAGTACATTTCTATCACCCCAAAAAGAAACCCCATTCCTCCCAGTGACCCCCTCCCCCATTACTCTTTCTTTGCAATTAATAAGTGTTTCATAGGGAGATATTCTCAGATTGCAAGCATCCCTCCGTATAGGCAGGGGGATTTGTCCCAGGACCACCCAGTATTACCAAAATCCAGGCATACTCAGTCCTACAGTTGGCCCTGAAGAACCCACAGGTAGGAAAAGTCAGTCATTTGTATGCACAGGTTTCACATCCCACAAATACTGTAATGAAAAATCCGCATGTAAGTAAACTCCTTCAGATCAAACCCATATTGTTCAAGAGTCAACTGTACACTGTAAATATCCCATTCTTTACCCAAATTTAACCCTCTAGTTTTAGAATCTAATGATATATTTTGCCTAAAATAATTACTATTGGTCTCAAATCATGCTTTTCTAAGTCTATAATGTCTTCAATATTTATTAGCTGGCATTCCACTATAGAAATGAACATTCCCTTTTCATGTATGTATTCATTTACTTATATCAGGATAGACTAACGGATATCTATTTTAATCAATGAGATGTAATATGATACTATGGTTTCTTTGATGCACAAATCATCCTAGATTGGATCAGTTGTCACACCTTTGAGCTGGCTTCTGTGTCCTTTGACATGTCACCATCATTCTTTGATTACTTGCTTACCTTCTGGAACAAGATGTTCTAAACTTGTCTTATATTTTTCCTCTTCTAGCAATGGAACCAACCATTTCTCCAAGGATTCCTGGTTCCTTTTAGTAGAAAATGATATTTAGAAACCAAAATCTGGGCTGGTTCCTTATTATTGAGATTTTACTAGTCCCAAGGACAGATTTAGGAAATGAATGTATTTGTGTATGTGTGTATGTGTACATGTGTATGCATATGCACACATATGAAGATAAATGCACTCAGAAATGTAGAACAATATTTTATTTATCTAATTCCACATATTGAAAGCTCTAAATTTATACCAAAATTTCTAATTCTAATCCTATATTCCACAGAGTTCATTGTAGCTTTCTCCTTTCTCCTCTTCATTACTTTCCTCTCTTACAGTGAGAAACCTGGCTCCCCCTACCTAGTTACACTGACTTACTTTCTCAGTCCTCCTACCTGCTGCTTTTAATCTATTCCCTAAGCTCAGTGAGCTGCCACCCTCATTTGACCATTTTCCTTGTGTAGCCAGAACCTCACCAGGCCAATAATCTATTTTAAAACAGTTAATTACAATGATAAAAATATAGATTGTGATCTAATAAAGCCTAAACACATTTTCTTTGCAGAAAATGCTACAGACATTATGGCAAACTGCCATGTATCTTCCAGCAATTTTGATCAGCTAAGGTGAAAGTTGTTAGTCTATGGCTGTGAAAGAATGTTTTCTCTAAGAAAAGTTAACTTTATGGGTTTAAATACATGAGTTATACAGCAAGTCCATGACCTGAGCAAATATACATTGTTCAATGGTTCCATGTGTGCCATGAAAAAGAAAGGTGGCCACTGTTTCTCTTCTGGATTTTTTCTTGCTAGAAACAATAAACTGATGTTTTGAACTTTCTAAGGAGGCTCACATTTTACCGAAGGCCCAAAATTAGAAAGGGAAAAGAGGGTGCATGGCTTCATGGGCCACTTAGCATTGCAATTCAACAGTTAAAAATTATGTAAGAAAAATTTATGTCATTTCTTGCTTGCTCTTGATAGGAAAGATATCTTCATGGGATAGTTGACTATACTTGCTGGAATGGTTCATACTGGAAGGTCCTCTTGGCTAATCAGATACTGCTCCTTTATCTCTTCACTAGATGCATTTTGGCCTGAACACAGATGGTGCTAAATGACTTACCCTTAAACCTGCTTTGGAATTGTTGGTGTGGTCATAGGTGTTTAACAACCAGCTTTCTGGTTGTTAACTTGTAGTATTTGTCCATTTTTGTGGCATAAATACTCTCACCACAGCCAATGTCAAGCTACCAACATGATATCACTTACTCGGTGGTAGAACGAGATTGTACACAATTGGCTCTCATGAACTTATATGAGCCACCTCCAGCCTGGATGCCTGTGGATACCTATTAACCAATTAGACTCATCCACCTGCTTAAGAATTGTCTCCACACTGCCACTGACTTACAAAGTTCTGCATGCTCAGGAGATAAACGTTCAGATAATAGGCTAGAGTCCTTGATTTCAGGTGTTCACATGCTTAACTCAGAGAGATGACTATCCTGTGTCCGTGATCAACAGAGAGGTTCTTACTGGGAACGAGTGGGATGGTAAGAGAACAAGAGAAGGAAAATATAAAATCAGCAAACAATTTTAAAGTCAAAACTGACCTTTGTGGTAAAGCATATGAGATCAGCTGCCTCCTATATTTTCACTGTTCTGCTCTGCCTGGAGAGAAGTGTGACCTCCAACGGAGATCCAGCTGGTCCCTGTTAGGATTTGCAGGTTGGAGGGTTAAAGGTGCTAAGCAGTAGGCGCAGCCTGGAGTCTCTCTAAGACATGGAGCACCTCTGACCCCCACTGGCTGCTGAGATGTGTTGCACCTCAGGGTTGGTCAAGGCCCCTTTCCCTAACCAGGTGTGACCAGTTTGTCCTTTGCTATGTTTCAAAACTTTCTACCTAGTGCCATCTATTTCTCATTCATTTCCTTGAAATTTTTTTTACTCTATGTATTTCTCCACTGAGGTGGTAGATATTTCTAGTACATTATATAGTGTATGGATTTTTAGTTTTCTTTTGATCAGAAAATGAGCAAAGAGAAGGTTTGGGGTTGTTGCATGTGTGATTGGTTTTCATTTCTCTTTTTCTCATCCTTTTGGTGACAAACCCAAGGCTCTGCTTTTTTGTTTATAAGAAGTCCTCCCACTACCTGTTCTGTGTCATCACCCGAAGCACATGCTCTCTTGTGGTCCCTGTGGTAGAGCAAGAGCACCAGCCACAGCACAGGCACAAGCATAGGCCTGGCCCTAATTCTCTGCAGGGAGCCAGGGCCATTACTGAAACCTGGGCCAAGGGACCGCAAAGCCCCGTCTATAATCAGGAAGCCACACCTATTGAGCACAGAGTATCTGATTCATCCATTCATTTTGTTATTTTTCTGGAATCTCTCACCATGTTACCTTGGTACTCTGACTCATGAACTAGGCTAGACTAAAGCAAGCTGGGAGGAAGGCACAGTATTTGTGGGTGAGGAGCGTGCCTTCCAGAGGGTTTGCTCTAACCTATTTTAGCAGTCTGCACTGATTTCTAACCTTGCTCTGAAAATAAAACAGTATACATTACAGGTATCCCCCAAAGGAGATATTTTTTCAGTATCCTGCATTAAATTAACTTCAATTTTGGATTGAGAACTGGCTCTCATTGTTAATCCTCTTTATGGAGGGAGATTTGTATCACTATTTCTAGCTTGGTCTACTCTGACTATTTTGTGTCACAGCTTGGCTTATGACTTCCACCATCCAAACAGAAATATTCTTGCCTCTTTATATAACACTTTCAAATACAAAATTCAGGGTTCTTTATTCTAAAGAACTGCTTTCTGCTCTTGTTTGTCACGGCCAGCAGAGGGACCCCAGAGTAGCACTCAGACAGAGTGTGAGATTAGGCCACTTTGTTGTGGTGAAAGATCCCCTGACTCTCTAGAGAAGTGACATTTAACCCTAGGGTTTCCCAGCACACATACAAAAGGCTGGAGAAATAGAGCTAAATCTCCTGGGACCGCAGGTACAATAATCTTTATTTGGGGCTGAGAAGAGCTCTGCAATCACATCCACCCCTGGCAGGGAGAGAGAGAAAGCAGGTTAGTGCTTCTTTTGAGAATCCTGAAAACTAAAGGAGAAACGCAGGAGAATTGTGGATCTGAGCCATTGTTCATTGTGACATCACAAAACGCCAGGGCCAGGGGACATGGGGAGAGAAAATATTTGGGAGATGAGGCACCAATTCAAGCTCATTGTGTTTTCTTGGTTGATACAATTTACAAATGCCCTAGTCTTCATATTATTTTGTCACATGTCACATTTTTCTTCTTTTTTGTTTCTTCTTGTGTCTATAGATAATAGCCAAATTGTGTAGAAAATAAACTCTTGGTTTTAATAAAAATGTATATTATAGTCAGACAGACTACTCTGTGAATTTTGAATGAGCCAATGTCTCTGATCAGAAAACTTTGTAGAGATTCTTGCCATGTGGCAACACCATCCTCAATCAGCGTCTATGCGGCTTTGCTAAAAATTAACTGGAGGATCAGTTTTATTTCGGAATGCTGGGTAAGGCTGATCACATAATAAAAAGTGTGGTATAACCTATCATATATTCAGGGAGCATATAAAGCAATTCAAAGACTACAAAGAAACATAGATTATGGTCCCTGAATAGAAGAAACTGTATGTCTTGCTAGGAAGATAAGATACAATCCAAAACAAGCAATAAAGAAGTAGCAAGTAATCTATTTACTGATAATACTGATCATGACAATAATAGTTAGGGTGTATGGAGTGCTTACTCTGTTCCAGGCACTGTGCTAAATACTTTAAATACAATATCTTGTTAATGCCCCACAACAACTTTATGAAGTAGGTACTGTTATTATTCCTATTTTATGGATAAGAAAACCAAGCCATAGAAAATTGAAATAATTTGTCAGGATTTGATTCCAGGCTGTCTGACACCAAAGACCATACCCTTAAATATCCAGTGATCTACACTTCTTGGAAGAGCAAAGGAAGTTCAAAAGAGGGAGATCAACCCGGGCTGGAGGAGGCCTTCATGGAAAAGGAATGCTGGAGTTATAGATGTGGCTCCGAGGATGAAGGAGAAGACCCTCCAGGAAAGGAGGGAGAGGGGAGTGCACACCAGCTGAGAAGTGAGAACGCACAGGGAATGCTGGGGTCCCAAGAGTAACCTGCTGCCATCTGCAGACCCTTTGTGCGTGAACATCAGACATTATGTCTAGATGTGACTCAGGGAACCAAGAAAAGTAGCTAAAGATGATACTGATACATTGAAGATGGCAGAATAGAAAGATGGAAAGATAATGGTGCTCAGGTGAGAAAAGCAGATTGGAGTCAGGTTATGGAAGTTTTCAAGGGCTTCCTAAAAAACACCTTTAGAAGTTGTGGGTTAAAGAGGTAAAACTGGAGCAAGGATAGACAATAAGTAGGTCACTTCAGTAATTCTCCATGTGAGGTGACAAAGAAGTATATTTGAGCTGAGGGCAGGCCATTCCAGATGAGATGTCATCAGTAGGGTCTGGATAAATTCTAACTCCAGACATTTTATATTATATTAATAATCCCAATCAGGAAGTATCAAACACTAACATATTTTACAACTTTGGCCCAGTCACCTAAAAATAATAACTATACCTAACAAGTACTTTACCAAGTCTTTTTCATATACCTTTCATTCACACAAATGGGCTTAGGAATTATCATTTTCATCACCATCATCATCATCATCATCCTCATGCTACAGATGAGGAAACTGAAGCTCAGAGAACAAAAATGACTTTACTAAAATCTTCCCAAACAGGAAATGACCAAGTCAAAGATCAAATCCAGATCATCTTACTCCAAGTTGTTCATGAATGGATTCTACAAACATCAACTGTGCTAGGTGCTGGTGCTCAAAGATAAATAACTCACAGTCACCACTTTAGAGAGCTTATGGAGATTGTATGGATAAATATAACAAGTGTGGTAAGTACAGATGCCAATACCTTTCCTAAGTGTCTCAACATTTGTCATTGGGAGTGTGTATGAAATATTTTAGAACATTTTTCAAAAGCAAAAAGCCAATTCAAATGTAGTTTATCTCATCTCACACTTCTTGCCTGAGAGTAGCTGGAAAGGACCAGCTGCCCATCCTACAGAGGGGACTAAGAAGCAAAGAGTGATTTCTACAGTTTGCCAAGAAAGTCGTTCGCCCCACTTTAGTCTCTTCACAAGTAGGAGGCAAGCACTGACTGATACAAACCTGCCACCTGCTGGAGCCAAGCAGAACTAACCCAAAGTTCCAGGGAAACACCGTGTGCACAGTGGTCCATGCACCAGGGTTGGGGAACCTGCAGCATTGGGGCCACGTGTGGCCTTCTGGGTCCTTGAGTGTAGCCTTTTGACTGAATCCATGTTTTATGCCACAGATACTTTTAATAAAGGATTAAATAGACTGTTCTCTCCCTCATTCCTTAAAGTGTCAGCTGACACCCTGAGACTACTCCCAGCCACTCCAATTTTTAATAGATGAAGCCTGGGTGAAACTGAACATGGAAGAAGCTTTCAGGAGAGAAAGTCATGAAGAATTTGCATGGAGTGGAGTCAGACCGATCTAAGCACAAATCCCAGCTTGGCCACTTACCAGCTGTGTCACCTTAAACATGTTATACAGGCCGGGCGCGGTGGCTCACGCCTGTAATCCTAGCTCTCTGGGAGGCCGAAGTGGGTGGATGGTTTGAGCTCAGGAGTTCGAAACCAGCCTGAGCAGGAGCGAGACCCCGTCTCTACTATAAATAGAAAGAAATTAATTGACCAACTAATATATATGGAAAAAAATTAGCCGGGCATGGTGGCGCATGCCCGTAGTCCCAGCTACTGGGGAGGCTGAGGCAGGAGGATTGCCTTGAGCTCAGGAGATTGAGGTTGCTGTGAGCTAGGCTGACGCCACGGCACTCACTCTAGCCTGGGCAACAAAGTGAGACTCTGTCTCAAAAAATAAATAAATAAATAAACATGTTATACAACATTTTATAAAACCCCAGTTTCACTGTCTGCAAAATGAGATTACTAGCCATGTTGAATGAAGAGAATGCACAAATAAATTCTTGTTGGTAGGATTAGAAAAGAGTATATGTAAAGCACCTACTGTGGTTAGTGCATGGCACAGAGTCAAAAAATAAATGAGTATAAAATAGATTATTTAAATAATCCAATTTTTTCTGAGATGAACACCCTGCAGTCTGCTCAGCTAATAAGTATGTAGTACAGAACGTTTTTGTGGAAAAACATAACAAAACTTGCTCCAAATCCCTTTCCTCAGACTTACATAAACTAGGACCAATCCAGCTTCAACTCATCCAAGATTTGAGGTCAAAAAATGAATGAGGTATTATCAATCTGTGGTATGAGGTATTATCAATAGATTAGGAGATGTACAGAAGAAGAGAAGCCATTCTACTCATTTGACTGTATAAACTTTGGTGGGACTTGCTATCCATTATGTACGTGATACTTAAGGATTTAAAAACAAGTTTAGGGGGAATTTTCTTTAATTAGCTGTCTCCCCGATACTATCCTGAGCCTAATAATAATGACAACTGTAATAATAGCGAACATCATGTGTCCTAGGTGCCTTCCATGGATAATTGCATTTAATCTTTATTACAACCATACAGGGAGACACTATTACTAGCTCATGTTGCAATTAAAGAAAATGAGGTTCAGCAAACTTAAGGATAACAGGCACCAGTGGCTATCTACTCAATACCTTTCCTCATTGGCTAAGCTCAAATTTTATTCAGGTGTCCATCCCTTCCCAAGTGGCTCTGGCTTGCATACAAATTAGGGAGACCCATCACAGAAACCCCATTCTCATCATGGGGATTGGCTTAGGTGGGAACAAGTGACCTACGTATGTGTATTAATTCATGAAAAGAGGTCTGCTGGGTGGCTTCTGCGAAAGGAATACTAAACAGTAAAGAGACACCTAGGAAAATAAATTTCTGTATCTTCTATCAGATGTTGTGTCTAGATATGACTCAGGGAACTGAGAAGAGTAGCTAAAGATACTGGTACGTTGAATATGACAGAGTAGAAAGATGGAAAGAAGCTGAGTTCTTCTTTATTGAACCATTGAATTAACCAACTGTGATGAAGTTCCACCTTAGACTTCATATAATATATGAGAAAATAAATTATTCTTGTTTAAGCCTTTGAAGATGGGTTTTTTGTTACTTGCAATCAAAAGCTTCTTAGCAGATGCATCAAGTAAACTGGGGAAAGTCACACACCCAGTAGATGGCAGTTGTAGCTATTAACCTCCCCACCCTCTCACCCCACCCTAGCCCCAGCCACGCTTCCCTGGCTGATGCCAGGCCTGGGAGGACAGGAATTAGAAACCTGAGCAGCATCAGGACCCCCAGGGTGCCTCAGGAGGGTCTCTGAATGGAAAGGGAAGAGACAGAGAAAGTTGAATGGATCACCCTGGGATGGGGGCCACCCTTATTCCCTATATCAGTGCTCTTCCAGATCTGAGAAACCCACTCTTTATGGATCTATGTTCTTACCTACTCCTTTCATCTTCATCTCATTGTTCCTATGTTGTCTATACAAACTGTCTCGCCATACCTCTGAGTTCTTAAGGGTTAATTGTTTTAAATTACTTTTACCTCAAAGTACCTAGGACAGTTATGGTTTCCTATGCTTTTTCTTCAGACCAGTGTTGAGCACTGTGGATCTGCCCACCTAAAATCAATGACAGTTTATTTTTTTAAATAATTTTCAGCCAAAAGTGCTGGAGCCACACATGGTTTCATCTTTTTTCCTATGAAAGTGAGTATGAAGCAGCATGAGTTTGCTTCATTAAGTTATTGGGATTAATCCTTTAAATTTGATTTTCAATTTGTTTTCAAAGGTTAGAAAGTCATTTATACATCGCCTAAGCTCCATCTTTCAGTACAGTCCACCCCGAATAAGTAATGTTGATCTTTCCTTGCTTCTCCCGACATCCCATCCCAACCTCAGGGAGGAGTTGATACCATCTGAGAAAGGGGTTTGGAGCAAGTTTTGCTTTTTTCTTACAAAAATAGTCTGTCCTACCCACATTAGCTGAGCACATAGCAGGATGCTCAATGCAGAAAAAAATTAGATTAGTTAAATAAATTATTTTATACTCATAGAAGAATACTATGGAGTCTTTAAGAAGAAAGAGAGAGGAAGCTGTTCGTGGGCTGATGTGGTACTCTCTCCAAAATATATTGTGAAGAGGAAAAAATTCCAAATTCAAAACTGGGGATTTAGTATTTGAATTAGGATAGATCAGATTAAGCCACAGTGACAAGCTAACTGTAGAATCTTAGTGGCTTAACACCACACAAAGGTTTATTTCTGGCTCATGTTCTACGCCCAATGCAGGTTGGCAGAAAGTCCTGCTCCACTTAATATTTCTAGGGTGATGGAGGCTCAAACTTGTGTGACTGCCATGGAAGGTTTAGGGTTGCTATCTGGAGGAGAGAACTGTAGACTAATTCAGACTGGAAGTCGTAGCATATGTCTCACCTGCGCACAACCATTGTACAGAATGTGCCACATGGCCCTCTTTAAATAGAAGGGAATGAAGAATATTTCCTGGGCCCACAAGGGATGAGAACCAGATATGGAAAGCAACAGTTATCTCTATCATCGAATGCTTCCACTTGAGTATTTCAGAAAGAAAGTCTATCTGTCTAAAATTATGTGAATGATATATCTCTAGAAGAACACCCCAAATTGGTCACCTCCTAAAAGGGGAACTAGGTAGCTGAGAGGAGACAGGTATGAGAAAGAGACAGTGTTTACTCTTGTGTCTTTTGAATTTTGAACCATTTACATATATTTCTATGAAGAAAAAGCCTCAAACAAGAAGAAAATCTGAAATATGAGTTTTTCTTTGAAGGGGCAAAAAAATATCTACATAGAAGTGTACATACCAGCAAAATTGAAGGTTGAAGGAAAACAAATTGAAGCAAATATATTTTACAAGGAACTATTGTCACTATAGACTTTTTTAAAACTATTAACTTTTGCTAATGTCAAATAAGAATAAATATTAATCTTTCCTTTTCACGAATATTAAATATCTATTATTTTTAAAAGAAAATTAAATAAGTTTTACTGGAAAGTTCTTGATGAGAAAATTCTCGAAGTATGGTTTGGTAACTCTAAAGTCCCTTTTAGGGCTCCTATGAGGTTGAAACTTATCTTCATAATAATACTAAAGCCTTATTTGCCTTTTTAATCTCATTCTCTCAAATGTCCATTAACATTTTCCAGAGGCTACATGATGTGTGATATTACAACAGACTAAATGTGGAAATGGATATGAAAATCCAGCTGTCTTCTAATAGAAGGTATTTCTCTAATACACAGAGATTTACCAGGTATCAAAGAGATTTGTAAAAATTTTGTAGAAACATAAAACAGTGTCATTCTTTGCTAATTTTTTGTCTTGGAAAAAAATAAGACATTTTTCATGATCTTGTGATATATATGTTAATGGATAATGGGTTTATTATTATAGTTTTTAAAAAATTAATACTTTTTTTAAAGTTGTCAGTTTTTATTTCAAGTATGGTAACTGTAGTTTGATATAACTCATATATATGAAAGTTCCTTAGGGTCCTCAATAATTGTGAAGACAGTAAAAGAGTCCTGAAACAAAAACATTTGGGAATCTCTGTTCTAGACCAACATGTGATTACGTTTCTTCTTCTCCCACTTAGGAACCACATCTTGAGTGACAGGATTTGGGTGTCTAGCTTTAGTGTCTTTCCACTTCCCCTCTGGTTAGGGGTAGCTCTCAGCTTTCCTCCACAGTCTCTGGGCCTGCACTTTCTTCATCCACCCTCACATTGAACTTTAGTAGAACTTGGGTTCCCTGAAAGAGACATTCAGCCAGGCTCCACCCTTGGGAAATCACAGCTCTGCCCCTTCCAGCCACCCCTACTCTCTTCCCACAGAACCCCAGGGCCAGGTTTCAGTGTTGACTTCTCAGGGACCCTCACCCCAATTTTTTCTGCCCACACCTTTTTGCAGATAAGCCCAGTCACTGACCAGAACACAGATTATAGAGTAATGTTTTTATGTAGACAGATACCCACACCAGAATATTCAGGCCTTCAGCACAATCACACAAAATCACACCCTGGAATGACACAGCCTGGACCATTCCACATCAGTTTCCCAAAAGATCTCTACAACCTGAAAAATAAGCACAAATCCTCCAGTTAGGAGAGGCTATCTGCTTTTATGTCTGGCCTCCCTGAAACTCACTCTAACCCACCCAACCCACAGTTCCCGCCTCCATGGCAGCAGCTGTGCAAGCTACAGTTTCATCAGTGCATACAGGCAGGGGGTCAGGAAGAGTCATGCCTCCTGCAGCTTTCATGGAAGGTTCAGGGTAGGCAGATATGGCCACAGGGCCCTCTGAAAGAGTTGCCAGTGCTAACCTCCAACCAGCGGGAGAGGTGATAAGCCTAGATGGGGAGAGGTTGGCATGTTGTCTATGCACACAATAGGGCTCCTCTCACCTTGTGTCCAAGGAGACACTAAGGTGGGTAATTTTCTGAAAAGTTATTTCCATTGGGAGCTCTTTCTATGTCTACTGGGACACGGCACCGTGTTGGAGTGATAGGCTTCTTACCTTTATCACTCTGCTTTGTGAGAATGAGGAGGAAGAGGGAGAGAAGGAGATTTTATGAAGCTCTTCAAGTCACAGGAAAGAATTAGCAGAATTAAGATCTCTTGTAGTTATTTATAAAATTCTATGATATTATAATTTACTCTTTATGTTTCAGGAATCTATTGTTTAAATTCCACTGAGGCAAAACACTCAAACCAAGAACATATCCCAAACCATCCCTCCACTGGCTAAGTTAATAGATTTGAGGAATGCTGAAACAATGGCCTGTCTCCAAAGTGTTGCCATTGCTGGCTTCCCACGAGGCTGGAAGCTCTCACCATTAGCATCATACTACTGGGACAAAGAAAGTACAACCTAGGGCAGGCACAGTGGCTCATGCCTGCCTGTAATCCTAGCATTCTGGGAGGCTGAGGTGGGAGAATCACTTGAGGTCAGGAGTTCAAGACCAGCCTGAGCAAGAGTGAGACCCTGTCTCTACTAAAAATAGAAAAAATTAGCTGGGTGTGGTGGCACACACCTCTAGTCCCAGCTACTCAGGAGGCTGAGGCAAGAAGATGGCTTGGGCCCAGGAGTTTGAGGTTTCTGTGAGCTAAACTGATGCCATAGCACTCTAACCCAGGCAACAGAGTGAGACTATCTCAAAAAAAAAAAAAAAAAAAAGAAAGTACAACCTAGTGTAATCTGAAAGCTACTCACATGAATGATCCACATACTCCAGGATGGTACTGTCCACAAGTCTTATAATACTAAAGTTAAGATGTCTCATGTCTTTATATTATACATAAACCTTGTGTGTTTTCAGATTCCCTCAATTGCTTCCTTCTCTTAGTTCATGCCTTATTCTACTGTTGCAGATTAAATGCTATGTATGCAGTGGGCATGGTACCTGACACCCTCAGTAGCTGAGAAGGGGCTAGATGTTGCCACCCAAAAGTGTGAAGAGACTGAGCTCTCCATTGAGTAAATCATGACTAGTGGGAAACAGGAAATTAGAGACAATCAGGCAGACACAGTTCCCTCCTTTCATCCCTCCATGGTGTGTTTTCTCCTTGAAAATCCTCCAGAAAAGTCCCATGTGCCAAATGAAGTCACTTGCTCTGTATTTCTTTTCAGCTCATTGGAAAGTTAAAGCCAGTGAATGCATTGCACAACAAGCTTCACATCTTTCCTTAATTCACTTCTATTTGTTTTCATCATTCTCACTACCCTGGGCTTGCACCTCTTAAACCAAGTGTCAAATCTTTCCCTTAGGTTTTGCTTTCTAGAGCATCAAGGCTAAGATAGTCCCTGTTAAGATCTTTAAGAATATCCCAACAAAAAGCATCCATCTTTCTGTCTAGATTCTAAACAAGTTGAGAAAAAGAAAAAGAAACTATCTATACAGTCCGAATAGCAACTTTTTTTTTTACCAATAGAAGCAAAGTTCTAAGAGATAGTCTAGGTTGAGAATCAAATGACCTGGTGAATGAACCCAAGGCTTGCACACCCTATCCCAGTGTTAGACTGAGGGAAGCCTGGCCATGTGTAAGGGATCTACCCAAATGAAACATGATCTACCCAAATGAAACTGACAACAAGTAATTTACCCTTTATGTTCCAGGGATCTATTGTTTAAATGCCACTGAGGCGAAACACTCAAACCAAGAACATATCCCAAACCATCCTTCCACTGGCTAAGTTAACAGATTTGAGGAATGCTGAAACAATGGCCTGTCCCCAAAGTGTTGCCATTGCTGGCTTCCCATGAGGCTGGAAGCTCTCACGATTAGCATGTTTTCAGTGTGCAACATGAGGACAGAGTTGAGCTAAACATTATACCATTATTCTTCCCAAATTTCTTCATCAGATAAGTCATTCCACATCCCCAGAGACAAAGTGAGTAAAGGAATAGAGAGAGGCCCAGTGTTATGAAGCATAGTCTTCCTCTAGAAGAAGAAAAAATATTAACAGGAAAGAAAAATTCCCACTGAATAGTTCTCATTCTATATGCACTGGCAATGCACCAACTACCAGTACATTTCTCCCAGGCAGTGCTTGCTGTGATTGCTGGCTTTAGCTGCATTTTTAACTCCTCATATCTCATCTTCTATGACTGGTCTCTTCTGCTCATCCTGTGCCAGCCCAAATATGAAACAGTCATTTTCCTTGTAATCCTCCAAAGAAACCATGAAAATTGGCCATTGAGTTTAGAAGAGTTACTGAAGATTTGAAGGTAACAGTCAGCTCAACAAAGAAAATACTTTCAAACTGGATAGTAAGAAGACTTAGGATTCCAGCCATGATGAAATAACTTGCATTGAACTAACTTTTTCTTCAAAAACATCCATAAATGTTGCACAAAATACATAAAGCAATTGTCTGCAGGCATTAGAGACAACAAGTACAAGCAAAACTTAAAGGGAAACCTATGACATGAGTTCCACATTCATTCCAGATGTTTTCCTGAGGACAATTACAAACTGCAGAATAGGAATATATAAATACAACCGTCTTACTGGGCTTAGATGGTAGAAGTTAGAATGTGGAGCTGCTGAAGCAGCCAGGACTTGGGGAGAAAAGTCCTGGAGAAGGGGGAAACAACAAACAAGGAGCCTAAAACTCTGCAAACATACTTCCCTAAAGTTGCAAATTCCTAAGCTGGCACATACAAGGTGAAACTTAAAAAAAAAAAGAAAAAGGAAAGGAATAAAGGAAGAAGAAATAGGAAGGAAGGAAGAAAAGAAGGAAGAAAGAAAGGAAAAGGGAAGAGAAGGGAAGTGGATGGGAGAGGAAGGAAGGGGAGGGGAAAACAGCAGCTGAGTGGCTAGAGAGCTGAGCAGAGATTTCAGTAGGGAAGTAGAGGTCATAATTACAGCCTTTCCAAGGTGCAGGAACCTTGCTTGGTAAATATTTCAGGCTTTGAACTGAAACCTCAAAAGAACCATGCCCTGTAGTAAGAGTCATGCCCTAGGAATAAGAATCAATCCATAGGAATGGAAAACTGAAATAGATTAGCTCCACAAAGCATAAATCCAAGTTTTCACAAGATCTTGACCATCTGGCTGCCAGAAGAAAACTTAACTGTTGGAAGAAAATAACATTATCTAATGCTTCTGTAATTTTTCAGTGATGATATCTGGCATTTAATAAAAAACGACAATGCATGCAAAAAATAATTTTAAAAGAAGACCAGATTACTGAAACCCAAGTGAAAAGTTCTGTTTAATAGAAACAGATTTTTAGGTGATTCAGAAATTGAGATTAAATGACAGGTATTTAAAATAACTATGATTAATATGTTCAAGAGAATGGAGAAAATGGTAGTCAGAATAGAAGAAAAATTAGAGAATTTTAACAGGGAAATAAATCTGTTTTTTAAAAAGCAAATAATTAGTTAAATTTTAAAAGCACCAAAGACATTAATTATGTAGAATAAACCTAATGGAGGATGTACAAGCTCTATGCACTGAAAACTACAGATAATTGCTAAGTAAAAAAAGAGAGACACCTAAGTAAATGATGGGCTATACTATGCACAAGGAATTCAAAGGTACAACATTCTTAAGACATAAATTCTTTCAAAATTTAACTATAAATGTAATGCAAATCAAAAACCCATCAGCTTTTTGCGTGTGTGGAATTGATGAGCTATCTGTAAAATTTATATGGAATTTCAAAGGATTTAGAATAACTAAGGCAGTCTTGAAGAAGAAAGACAAAACCTGATATCAAAGCTATAGTGATTGAAACTGTGGTATTGGTATGAGAATAGACAACAGACCATAGACCAGAATTTAGAAATAGACCCACATCTGATTAATCACTTAATTTATGACAAAGACTCCACAGCAATTCAGTGGGGAAAGAATGATCTTTTCAGTAAATGGTGGTGGCTCAAATGGATATTCAAATGGAAAAAAAAAAAAGAATCTTGGCCCTTACTTCACACCACACTCAAAAACTAATTCAAAACCTAAGGTATGAAACTATTAGAACTCTAGAGGAAAAAGTTGGAAACACTCTCCTAGACATCGGCCTGGGCAAAGAGTTTATGAAGAAGTCCCCAAAGGCAATCACAGCAGCAACAAAAATAAATAAATGGGACATGATCAAACTACAAAGCTTCTGCACAGCCAAAGAAATAGTCATGAAAGTAAACAGACAACCTACAGAATGGGAGAAAATTTTTGCATCCTATGCATCCGATAAGGGACTGATAACTAGAATATACTTAGAACTCACGAAAATCAGGAAGAAAAAATCAAATAACCCCATTAAAAAGTGAGCAAAGGACTTGAACAGAAACTTTTCTAAAGAAGACAGAAGAATGGCCAACAAACATATGAAAAAATGCTCAACATCTCTAATCATCAGGGAAATGCAAATCAAAACCACAATGAGATATCACTTAACCCCAGTGAGAATGGCCTTTATCAAAAAATCTCCAAACAATAAATGCTGGCATGGTTGCGGAGAGAGAGGAACACTCCTACACTGCTGGTGGGACTGCAAACTAGTTCAACCTCTGTGGAAAGCAATATGGAGATACCTTAAAGTGATACAAGTGAATCTACCATTTGATCCAGCAATCCCATTGCTGGGCATCTACCCAAATGATCCAATGACACTCTACAAAAAAGACACCTGCACTCGAATGTTTATAGCAGCACAATTCATAATTGCAAGGCTGTGGAAACAGCCCAAGTGCCCATCAATCCAAGAATGGATTAATAAAATGTGGTATATGTATACCATGGAGTACTATTCAGCTCTAAGAAACAATGGTGATATAGCACATCTTATATTTTCCAGGTTAGAGCTGGAACCCATACTACTAAGTGAAGTATCCCAAGAATGGAAAAACAAGCACCACATATACTCACCAGCAAACTGGTATTAACTGAGTAGCACCTAAGTGGACACATAGGTACTACAGTAATAGGGTATTGGGCAGGTGGGAGGGGGGAGGGGGGCGGGTATATACATACATAATGAGTGAGATGTGCACCATCTGGGAGATGGTCATGATGGAGACTCAGACTTTTGGGGGGAAGGGGGGAAATGTGCATTTATTCAAACCGTAAAATCTGTACCTCCATAATATGCCGAAATAAAAAAAAAAAACTAATTCAAGATGGATCATATATCTAAAGGTGAAAAGGAAAACAATCAAACGTCTAGAAGAGAACACAGAAAATATCTTCAGGGCCTCGGGGTAGGCCACAGTTTCTTAAACAAGACATAAGAAAATATTAATGAACTATATTTAATTAAAATTAAGAGATTCTGTTTCAATGAATGACAATATTAAGAGAATAAAAAAAGTAAACCTCAGACTGGTATAAAATATTTATTATGCAGACATCTGTGCACACATACATACACATCTGGCAAAGGATTTATATCTAGAATATATATCTTTTTAAAAACACTTATAAATCAATAAAAAAATAGACAACACAATTTTAAAATTGGGTAAGAATCCCGAACAAGCACTTCACAAAAGAAAGTATAAAAATGATCAATATGCAAATGAAAAATGTGTTTAGCATCATTGCTCATGAAAGAAATGCAAATTAAAACCACATCTTGATACCATGTGCTGCTGTGTAGTTTAGAAATGCCAATGTCACTCCTGGAGAAAGTAATTACAAAACCACAGCTCTGAATACCAGAAAGTGAATTAGAATAGGTGTCAATAATTATAAACAGCCTTGTTTAATTCAGACAGTGAGGTTCCTATTAAGGTTTTTCATCTTGCAGTGAAATGAATTTTACTTCCCCATTGCAATTATGTAAGTCACTCTTGCCAGCCTAGCACAAAAAGTGAAAAGTTGTAACAGAAACCTCACTCTTGGAATTTAAACAGGGCTGCTCACAATTATTGAAATCTATCTGAATTTTCTTCTTTATACGCAAGTTGTGGTTTTGTAATTGCTTTTTTATAAAGAAACATGGGGTGGGGGGAAGCTATGGGGATTGAGAATTATGGTCATTTTTTTGCAATCTAGCATAGTGTCTAAAAGCACAGTTTCTGGAGCCAGACTACCTGGGTTTTAATCCCGGTTCTGTCACACTAGCTGTGCCTTAGTTTCCTCACCAGATAAAGAAGACAATAGTGACAATTACCTTATAAAGTTGTAGTAGGCTTACATTCTGCCTAACTTTGGGTTTGTTCTCATTTTCTCATTATCTTTTGGCACATTTTGTTTTAAATTGATATTTATAAATATTGTATATTTGGATTTTGCTTTTTGAAAATCACTCTGAGAGTTTTATACTTAATCGGGGATCATCACTAGTTGTTGATGACATTACTCCACCTGCACTCTCAAAGTGTCTCCTGTCTGCCCAGTGACTGTTGTCAGCATCAGCCTTGACAAACCCGCAAATTTCTCTGCTATCCATTGGGTTGAACTAAACTCTCTCCATTGAGGTCTGCACCTCTTCTAAGTATGTCCTTCTCTGGGTACTCCTTCAGGTCTAGGGTACCTCAGACATTTTCTTTATATCTTTTACTATTTTATCATAGTTAAAAATATTTATGTTAAACTTCCCTGCTTAACCTACTGTTGGTTTTATATCCTCGTTGGACCCAGATCGATATGCATATGCTAGTTTGATAGGCAAAATAGCATTATTGTTTTAACTTTAAATTTTTATTACTACTGATATTGAACCATTTTTCTTTACTAATAAATTCCTTCATTTATTCAATAAATATTGAGTAGCTACTATGTGTGAGACTAAAGAGAAGATGCATCTTTTAATTTCCTTGTTGGTAATTTATTTTTCTTTCTTTATAAACCTTTTATTTATTTTTACTTGTTTTTCTGATAGGATATTACTTTTCCTATTGAAATATATCTCTATAAATACCAAAGATGTTAACCTTTCAGCGTATTTGTAATAAATATTTTTTGAGAGTATAGTTTACTTTTCGATTTTATCTTATTGTTAATATAGAGATCTTTAAAAGTTACTTAGTCACATCTATTGAAAATTAGATTTTGAAAAATGAGAAGTATACTATACTCAGCTATTTCCGTCAGAGAAAAAGGGGGAATTCTAGATATTTGGTCATATGTGCCAACCAAAAATGTTTTGGCATATGTTTGGAAAATTGAAGGTGCACCAGATCTGAGCTAGGTGACTCAATTATGAAGCATGTTGGGATTATAAATAATGGCACTCAGCAATTGACCAGGTATTCAATGAGTGTCCAATACATAGTTCTTGATCGATATTCAATGAATGATCTTTAATACACTATTCTAACTCAGCTATTGGGTTTTTTACCCTAAGAAAAATAAGAATTCTGATTTAGATTCCTTTTTGTGCATGGTAACCATAGAATTTAATACACAGGAATCTGTTCCATGCAAACAAAATTATGTGAACATTTGTTCAAGTACTTAAACAGGCCGATTTCTTTGTGTAGAGTTTATCATTATGAAAAAGGAATTCAGATCACCATAACAACCTTTATTCCCATCAAATATTATTAGTAGCCTAATATTGAAAATCACTTCTCTTATATCTTATTAATAGTTTATCAAGCAAATAGCCAAAACCTTTCCCAGTCTGTTCTTTATATATTGAATTACAACAAAGAGAATATTATGATAAAATAACAATTATTTTTGTATGCTTATAGAATTTCAGTTTGTTTTTTTTAACTGGATGAAGGAAAGCATAAGCCTGTTATTTGAGTAAAGCTTTGTAGATTAATTCAGATTTAACTCTTGAAAATTATTTTTTGTCTCCCTTAAGTCTAGTCATGCCAAAAATTTCATGCCGCAAATTGAGATCTCATTTTTTTTCATTTCTCAATTTGGATTTCAATAGGATTTCCTTCCCTGAGGGAAAGAGGGGGAAATGTCAGAATATAAGCTCCTAGAAGCCGAAATCCTACAGATAGCTGAAATATTCCATCAGCTAAACTTGCCTAAAGGCTGCTATGTTGCTGCATGCATAACTCATACATCAACTCTCTCACAGACAAATAAGTTATATTAGGCCAAAGAAAAATTAAATCACAACTTCACCAAGAAACATATAGGCTGGGTCTATCTGATACCAAAAGGACAGTCACTTTAGAGACCCCAAATCAATCAAACAAATTGTTTGGCCTCATGTAGACCATATTTGACTAAAATTTTAATTTTCTGCTCTGTAAGCTTAATATAAATCTTCTCATTTCCAGGGCAAAGAAAACAGATTTTTTTTTTTTAAGTGTGTCTTACAAAAACATTTTGAATTCAAATAGCAAAGGGATTGCTGCATATTGCTCAGCATTTCAAAAGTGTTACCTGACACAACCACATGTGAAAACATCCTTTTGGAAAGTGAGTAAAATAAACCATCAATCCCTTGAAGCCATTAAATTGTTGACACTACATTCATTCATAGGAGTGTCATCTTAAGCAGCCAAACTTCCTTATTTTTCTTCCTACAAATAAAAGAAAATTATTTTCTCTGATGGTTATTGGCTTAATTAGCAATTATCTGGGTCTGTTCGTAAAATGATGAGGATAGTTAAGATAACTCTTTTTCCTAATATAGTTTATAATTCTCTGAACATTGGAAATTTTTTTCAAGACATACAACAAAAGAAATTCAGAGATTAAAATTCTCCTGAAAGAAAAAAGAGCCTGGAGGCAGAGCTAGAGAGAAAAGAGATAGATGATACCAGAGAAATACCAGGAATTTCTGCAGAAATACCAGCAGAAATTCCTGCTACTCTTAAGCAGGAAAGGATTTTGTCTGAGTCCCATTACTCTATCTAAGGGGTCAGATCTGGATCCAGCAGCCCACTTCATCAATCCTGCATCTCCCTGCCTCACTCTTCCTTCAGAGAAAAAATCCTTTCCAAGCCCCTGGGCTTATTAACTCCTGCCTGTGGGTACCCAGACAGGCCCAGACACCCTCCTTTTAGGCTCTGTCAGTGTTGAAACCAACCTAGATAGTTGGTTCATTCGCATAAAAATAAGGAGGTAAGAATCCTGAGTGATTTGCTGAGCAAACAACTCATTTCAGGTAAACAAGTATTGATTGAATATCTACCATGTGCAAAGCAGAATGAGAACTTGAGCCCAGGTCTCCCAGTGCCAAGTTCACTATTCTTTCCACCATACCACACTGCCTAGGCCAAACTACCAACACCTCACCTCTACCTTCAAAATAACACTGGATGCTTATGGGGTAGAAGCCCTGAGATTTGTAGAAAATATTATATGAGTTCATATGTTTTATAGCAGGTGCTACCAATCAACTCCAGCCATTAAAAACATTAAGTGTGGCCCTAGGTGAACTGGATCCTAACAGTTCCGTCAGTACAGTTGTCCATCAGAGCATCTGCACAGTAATACTGCTGTCAGCAGCTATGGAGCTAAAGCCAGACTGCCAAGGATGAAGTGGAAATTAGGTGGTCTGGAAGGGAAAGAACAAATGTAGACTTTTTTCCCAAAAGCATGTCGGGGAAGGAAGAATAGATCTGTTTGAAGATCTCAGTTTTGTTTTGTTTTTAAGATCTGAAGGATATGAGTATACATGTAGTCTAAGGGAAAGTTTCTTGAGAACGGAAAAGGATGAAGTTGCAAAAGAGATGGAATAATTGATAGAAATCATAATAGTAAATGTATATAAGTATTACTATGTAAGGCATTATTCTAAGAACTTAACATATTTAAATCAGTTTAATTCATTCACAAATCTTATGAGGGAGACACTAATACTATTCTGATCTTATAGATGAGGAAAATAAGATATAGCTCAGACAGCATCAGGTTATAAAACTGGGATTGGAACCTAGGCAGTCAAACTCCAGAGTCTATGCTCTTCATGGAGATGCAAATTTGCCTCTCTGGGGACAGTTTTTGAGTTGAATGAGGTACACTGATTCTGGCCTAGCATTCTCAAGAAGAAACAATACTTCTTTTTTCCAGCAGAAGGAACTGAGGACAGGACAGGGGGAGGAACAGAGAAATTTAGAGCAATAGGGAAGAACAGTTGAAAGCGTTCAAATTGGATGGCTAGACTGGCTGTTAAGGTCCAGTATGTTCAGGATGGTAAGCCCATGTTGTCAGTACAAATACGCAGACAAAAATTACCTCCATACTTGCTATGGCAGGTGCCATCTTCCAATTAATCTACCAACTACAATTATTTAAACAAAAGTGTGAAAGCTGTGACTAGGCCAAAGATCTATTTTATAGCACGTATGTTCATACATTCGGTTCCTCCCCATGCTGATTCTGGCATACTTATCATGGTACAAACTTTACAGCAACATTAATATCCTGGGATCCATCCTGAGGTTGTACAGTGTGGACTCTGATGATTCCTGTGGAGAATATCAAAACTGATAGAGCAATGAACTCCAAAAATTCTGAGATTGTGCCCAGTGGTTTCCTGGGTGAGGTGAGCCAAGCACTGACCAATCATGGGACAATGGCAGAATATGGCCATACCTCTGGCAGCATCCAGTTTCAGAGACCCAAATTTACCATTTCTTTTATTTCCTTTTTTTCTTTCAGACAGGGTCTTGCTCTGTCACTCGGGGCTGGAGTGCAAGGGCATCATCATAACTCACTGCAACTTCCAACTCCTGGGCTCAAGGGATCCTCTTGCCTCAGCCTCCTGAGTAGGCTCACCACACCTGGCTAATTTTTCTATTTTTTGTGGAAACAGGGTCTCACTCTTGCTCAAGCTGGTTTTGAACTCCTGGCCTCAAGCAATCCTCCTACCTCAGCCTCACAAAGCGCTAGGATTACAGGTATGAGTCGCCATGCCCAGCCCCAAATTTACCATTTCTTGAGAAGAACCCAATTCCAGAATTTTTTGAGAATAAAGTTGTTATAGAATGCCCAGTGCTAAATCACATGTTTCAAATTACAAGTACTAGAAGAATTACAAGTACTGAAAAGGTAGTTAAGGCAGTAGCAATTAACATCTGTTCAGCTCTTTAGGTACCAGATACTTTACACATGTGCTGATAAATCAGCTCTGACTTGTAGCAATTTCCATGCTGTAAACACACTCACCATAGCCAATTTCAAACTACCAAACCAATTCAAGAGTTCCTGAATATTTAAGTCAGCTCTAGCCAGCAGGTAGCAGCCAGCTCTAGCACACCACTACTTTGTTATCCCATCTCTTCCCCACAACGACCTTTTAGGATAGGAACCATTGTTATCTCCAGTGTACATATTAGGAGAAATATTTAGAGAGGTGTAATAATTTGCCCAAGTGCACAGAGCTAGAAAGGGGGCAGAACTTTGAGGAAGCTGTAATATATATGACCCTAATAACATCTAGACATAAACTGACTCTATTTTTACCCTAAAGACACAGATTCACACAGATTCCAGGTGGTAACAGTTGCCACTCATTAACCAGTCTCCATATCTGAGTAGCTTCTGTTACAGATTAATTTTCTGAGGCCCTTTGGGAGCTTATTTTATATTTTTGAGTTTTCACTGTTCAGTAATGAACGTCTATGTAAAATCCCATAATTGTATTTATTTTACTTAGTATTTGGAAAATATTCTAGCCCCTTGCTGTGCAAAGAATGGTCCAACTAGCAACGTAATCTGAGAACTTGCTAGAAATCCGGAATCTGTCCCCCTGCCTAGATCTACTAAACCATATTGTACATCTTAGGTTGATCCCCAGACAACATGTATGCACATGAAAATTTAAGGAGCATTGCTTTAGCGTGTAATGATCAAATTGGGGCTCTCATATACCAAGACTGTCTCACATTGTAAGTTGTTCTTGCTATTGGGAGGGGTTGGCACTGATGCAACAACGCACTCGATCTTGTCCTGTCCCTTTTGTGGCTGATAGGGGTACAGTTCATGGCCATAAAGCAGAATGACTCTACAGAGTGAGATTTCGCTTTATTAGCAAATATTTGAAGCAAACAGCCATAGCCTTTTCTTCCATTAACCTTCTTGCTAACCTAACATTTTATTTTCCTAACTCTATAAGAAACTTTGAAGAGCTAAGTTCAATTAGAGTCCTCTCAAGGACTTCCTGTCAGAAAAATAATTAATGCAAAGAAAAATATTCTTCTAAACACTCCAGAGTCTTCCAGGAAGAGACAGAGAGGAGGAGGGAGATTGCTGGAGCCAGACCTCTATGATGTGCTAACTTAATTCAAACCACAAGACTGTATTTAAACTTGGCCAGTCATTCATGAATTAAAAATAGAAGACATGTGGTAAAAGTTAGAACATTTTAAAAACACTTTTGAGATGTTCAGCAAATTCACCATCCACACAAACATTTAAAAGCATTGTGGGTTGGGTTTTCATTATGTTTTGTTTTTGTATTTTCCCAAATCCATTGGATTGCTGAGGAAGTGGTCACAATCCAGATGCAATTGAATGCCAGTCCCCAAGGTTTCAAGTTGAGATAGATATCTAGTAATGAAACAAGTGCAATTCAGAGAAAGAAAACATTTCAAAAATATCTGTTTGAGGTTTTTAAAAGAAATTCCAAAATTATTCAGATCTGTGGATATCCATGGTATTAATAATAGGAATGCCCACCAACAAGTACAAGCTTGAATATATCCAAGTGGGATGAGAAACGCCTTTACATCTTTCACCTGAGCAAGGTAGTTTAGCAAACACCCCTATTACATAGCAGCAAGAACAGCATTTGTCCGTGAGGTTATGGGGAGGGTCACTGTGTTCTCACAAAGGTGGTCATTCAGAGATGTTCCCTCAGCATCCACCTCACCTTCAGGCTGAGGTGCCTGAAGACCATAGCAGATGCCCCCCCAAGTCACCTCTAATCTGAAAGTTTCTTGTGAATAGGGTCCACATGCCTGTTCCACATCCCCAGAACCTAGACTATTCCTAGCATAGATAGTACTCATTAAATATTTACCATATGATTGAATGAATGAAGTCATGGCTCCAGATTAACCTGAGCATGCTAGAAATGCCTCATAAATACTCACCCAACTTCTCATCATTATATGCATGAAGATAAAAGTTCATAGGAGCTTAGAAACTAAAAACTAAAGAAAACATATGGTCAAGTCAGAACAGGGAGGGTCTGCACTAACTATTGAGTGGGATCACATACACTAGGAAGGGGAAGGGACGAGCAACACTTCCTGTGCAGCCAGCAGGCTTCTGTCATCTACTTCACCATCTTTGCCAAAAGTCTGATTTGTCCATTTGGGCATTTAACATTTAGCATTTAACAAACCAGTATCTATTACTGGCTACTGACTATGTGTATAGCGCTCTTTTGGCACTATGAGAGACAGAAAGCCTATCGTTCAGCTCCTGCCCTCTGGGAACTTAGAAGTTAGCTGTGGATGTAAGACTAACAAGATTATAAAACAATGCAAAATATCAGGAGGAGAAGCATGCAAATGTAATTTGTGATTAAGCACCAAATAGGATAGGATAATGAATGCTGAAATAATCAAAGAAGTCATTATAAAGGAAATATATTTTGACCTATAAGAGTCCCTAACACATACTAAGTGCTAAATATGTGTTTGTTTGTATGAGTGAATAAGTGAATGAATGTTAAAAGGTAGGAGTTGTAAGACCAAAGCAATATGAAAATTGTCTTATGGATAACATATATGTGTATATGGTAAGTATATGGCATATTTTATAGGGAAAGTGTTCATATTGTTGCTTCATGAAATGAAGTGTTGATGTAGTATAAATAAATATTTGGAAATTCAAAGTGACAGATGGCATCGATATTTAGTAGTGTTGTTCCAGGATTTTATACAAGAATATAGCTCTTAGTAAAACAGTGGAACTCCTAAATATATGGGCTATCCTTAGAAAATGTCCAATGTTCATGAATTATACTCATGGATTTTAAAGGAATGGCCTTAGAAGTAGTTTGTAAACCCCTTGATTCCAAGGATGACGGCAAGGACTCCTTTGTCATACTGTCTGCAGTTCTGTTCCACAGTTGATAATATTCTTGAGTAGCCACGGCTTTTTCATCTCCAGTTGTGATGATCTCATGGAAACATCCAATCAGGGATCAGGTAGGATCAAGGTAAGAAGTGGTGTTGGATGGGTGGGGACAAGGGATGGGCAGGAGGGGTGGGACATGGTGAGAAGAAACACACATGACCAAGAAGCAATCCCAATTCCACAGGGACACAGGCTAAAGCAACCTGTATTGGTACAAAAGGAAGGTGATGCTTGAAGGATGGGTGATAGACTCTTAGGTTATACAACAATGATGGCAGTCATGAAAATCGTGATAATAATAATGATGACTTTCTCACTTCTCTGGGCCCTTCAATGTTTCTTTCTCCATAAACCAATGCTGAGTCACTTCATGGCTCATCCTTGACTGATTGTTTCTTCTTTCTCATAGGTACCTGGGGATGGGTGAATATGGAACAAGCCAGGATCCTCTTTAAACTTTGTTCCTTTGTTCTGCACGCTATAACCATCATCCAAGGCTGTATGTAAGTACGGCACATTTGATTTACTAAAGGCTAAAGGGAACTAGATAGGAAGATAGATAGATAGATAGATAGATAGATAGACAGACAGACAGACAGACAGACAGACAGACAGACAGACAGATAGATAGATAGATAGATAGATAGATAGATAGATAGAATGAGATTTATTATAAGGAATTGACTCATGCAATTATGGAGGCTGAGAATTCCCATGATCTGCTGTCTGCAAGCTGGAGACCCAGGAAAGCCAGTGGTGTAAATTTTGGTCCAAGCTCAAAGGCCAGAGAACAAACAGAGCTGGTGGTGTAGGTCCAAATCCAAGGATGGAAGAAGACTGATGTTCCAGCTCAAGCAGTCACACAGAGAAACTTCAACTTTCTTATGCCTTTTTGTATATTCAAGCCCTCAGGGTATTGGATGATGTCAGCTCACATTGGGGAGGGACAATTTGCTTTCCTCAGTCTATCAATCCAAATGCTAATCTTATCTAAAACACCCCCACAGACATATCCAGAATAATGTTTAGCCAAATGTCTGGGCATCTCATGCCCAGTCAAGCTAACAGATAAAATGAATCATCACAAGTTCACCCCTCATCAATTTGGCACCTATACACATCTCCATAAACCATACCTAATCTCCAAATAAAGGTAATCACCACATCATAATTCCACCTAACATGATACAACTATCCTGCACTCAACTGAAAACATGCTAATCCCTTCGCCAGAGAATGTAAAGTCCTTAAGTGATGTTTGCTCTTCTTGATATCATGTAACTTAAGTACTATGTGTAAAATTAACAATGTATAAATGCTATGATATAAAGTCAATATATTGGCCAGGCGGTGGCTGGTGACTCACGCCTGTAATCCTGGGAGCACACTGGGAGGCCGAGGCAGGGAGATCATTTGAGCTCAGGAGTTGGAGACCAGCCTGAGCAAGAGTGAGACCCTGTCTTTACTAATAATAGAAAGCAATTAATTGGCCAACTAAAAATATATAGAAAAATTTAGCTGGGCATGGTGGCACATCCCTATAGTCCTAGCTACTTGGGAGGCTGAGGCAGGAGGATCGCTTGAGCCCAGGAGTTCGAGGTTACTGTGAGCTAGGATGATGCCACAGCACTCTAGCCCGGGCAACAAGAGTGAGACTCTGTCTCAAAACTAAATAAATAAATAAAGTCAATATATCTTATGTTAAATAATAAAGAAATAAGAAAGGAAACACAGCAAATATCTTTGTTTTATTTTCTTTTTATTTATATATTTTTCTCTTATTTATAATGTATATTACTATATATTATATCTCTAGTATATATTATATATATAGTATATATATATAAACAGTATATATTATAGATATTATATATATATACACACACAAACATATTTGTAACAAAATAAGGAGGAAATTCTCATGGCAATTACAGTCTTTGTTTCTGTAACTGGTCCCATGGTTGTAGCTGGTATTTATAACTACTTCTTCCACTATCCATTCTATATTCCATTTGCCTTCAGAAAGCACCTCAGCTAGTCATGGTTCCTTACCTAGTGGGGTGACCCATACCTTTATTCTTAAAGGGGCTAGGCCATTAATAGTCCCATCTATATTGAATTGTAGTTTTTCATCACCCTTACAGGTCATGGTGATACTAAGGCAGCTCAAGGAATCACCTTTATTCCAGACATACTCTCTCTTACCTCCATTATGAAGTAGCAGTCCAATTTCCCCTTGGTAGTCAGGATCAATCACCTCACCCAGCATAGTAACTCCCTTTTTTTGACTGTTGATTCAGAGGCATGAGGAGGCCCACGTGGCTGGGTGGCAGTCTTAACTTCCACTTCAATGGAACCATTGTTATGTCTCCTGGTGGAAGCCTTTGTCCCTCTGGAACTGAGACCTCTAGGCCAGCAGAGCACAAGTGGAAACAAGAAGCAAAAATTTTGCAAGTGGGTCACTAAGGGTAATAGTGAGTGGTGCCACTCCCATTTCCACTCCTTAATTACTGGACCCATGAATCCTGGCTATGGGAGAAACAGCACCATACATTAACATCAGCCATACATTGATGCTAATTCAGAGCATGTATAGCTTTCTGGAGACTCTTGCCCTAGTGCTGCAAGGTATTGCCACTTAGCTGGTGCTATAACCGGGTCTTCGAAAAGCTATATTCCATGTTCTATCAAGCCAACTGCTTCAAGATGGTGGGGGACATGGTAAGACCAGTGAATTCCATGAGCACGAGTCCATTGTGGCACGCCTTTAGTGAAGTGAGTTCGTTGGTCAGAAGTAATACTATATGGAATATCATGACGGTAGATATGGCATCCTTTAAGTCCACAGCTGTTAGGTTTGGCAGAAGCACTGGTAGAGGGAAGACACATCTGTATGTAGAGTAAGTATACCAGTAAGAACCAGTACTGGTATACCAGTAAGTATACCAGTATACCAGGATACTAGTAAGTATACCAGTAAGAACCAGTACTGGTATACCAGTAAGTATACCAGTAAGAACCAGTAAGAACAAAACTCTGCCCTTTCCATGATGGAATCAACCTGCCACCAGGTAGCTGGCTGATCACCCCAGATCAGGGACCCAGTGTTGGTCTCTGCTGCTGGCAGATTGGGCAGTCAGTGGTGGCCATAGCCAAGTCAGCCTTAGTGAGTGGAAGTCCACATTTCTGAGCACATGCATAACTGTAATCCCTGCCACCACAGCCACTTCCTTTTTGAGCCCACTTGGAGATGACAGGGGTGACTGGGTACAGAGGCTGGGTGATAGACACAGAACAGGTCATCCTATCTGCTTGATTATTAAAATTATTTTCTGTTGAGGTCACCTTTTGGTGAGCATTGCAATGGGACACAAATATCTTCACATTTTTTGCCCATTCAGTAAGATCTATCCATGTACCTCTTTCCCAAATTTCCTCATGATCAGTTTTCTGATCATGTTTTTTCTAAGTCCCTGACCATCCAGGGCCACATCCCATGAGTCATCATGTAAGCACACATCTGTCCATTTCTCCTTCCAAGAAAAGTGCACAACTAGGTGCACTATCCAAAGTTCTGTCCACAGGGAGGATTTCCTTTCACCACTGTCCTTCAGGGATGTCCCAGAAGGGGGTGCAGCTGTCCACTGTTGGGCCCTTTCAGGTGGTGCCTGCATATCGTGCAAAACCATCCTGTAAACCAGGTCTTCTCTTCCTCTGACAACTGACCATAGAGAACTCCCATGAGGCTGTAGGTGCAGGCTGCAAGAGAGAAGGCAGTGTAGCCAGAGTGGGGACCATGGGCACTTGGGTGACCTCTTCATGTAACTTACTTATGCCTTCAGGATCTGCTTGGACCCAATAATGTATATACCACTTCCATTTGATAGTGGAATATTACTGTACACACGCAGCTTCATGGCTTGGTGGGTCAGATAACACCCAGTTCATGAGCTCAGGTTGCATGGTAACTTGGTGGCCTATGGTAAAGCGTTCAGTCTCTACTAAGGCCCAGTAGCAGGCCCAAAGCTGTTTACCAAAAGGAAAGTAGTTATCTACAGAGGATGGCAAGGCTTTGCTCCAAAATCCTAAGGACTGGAACTATGATTCACTATAGGGGCCTGCCAAAGGCTCCAAACAGCATCTGTATCTGACACTGACACTTCAAGCACACTTTGGTCTGCTGGGTCAAGCAGCACAGCAGCTTGCACAGAGGCCTGGACCTTTTGCAGAGCCTTGTATTATTAGGGGCTTCACTCAAAACCAGCAGCTTTTTGGGTCAATTGGTAAAAGGGCCAGAATAACACACCCAAATGGGGGATATGTTGCCTTCAAAATCCAAAGAAGCCTGCTAAGCATTGTGTCTTTGGTTTTAGGAGGAGTCAGATACAGCAACTTATCGTCCACCTTAGAAGGGATACCCCAACATGCCCCACATCATGGGACTCCTAGAAATTTCACTGGGGTAGAAGGCCCCTTAATTTTAGTCAGATTTATTTCCTACCCTCTATCTCTCAGTGTATCACCAGTATGTCTAGAGTAGCTGCTACTTCTTGCTCACCACGTCCCAATCAGCATAGTGCCATCAATGTAATGAATCAGTGTGATATCTTGTGCAATCAAGAGCCTTGCAAACTGAATTATGACATAGGGCTGGACAGTTGATATGCTCCTGAGGTAGGCCAGTAAAGGTGTATTACTGGCCTTGCCCGATGAAAGCAAACTGCTTCTCATGGTCTTTACTAACAGGTATTGAGAGGAAAAGCATTTGCAAGATCAATAGCTGCATACTGTAATAGGTACCAGAGTGTAGGTTACTTTGTTAATTTGCTCAAGCGATGAAACCACATCTGGCATAACAGCTGCAATTGGAGTTGCCACTGGTTAAGCTTACAATAATAAGCTCTGAGATCCATCTGTTTCTGCACAGGCCAAAGAGTTGAACAGAGATGTGCTGGGAATCACCACCCCTGCATCCTTCAAGTCATTGATGATGGCACTAACCTCTGCCATGGCTCCAGGAATGTGGTAGTACTTTTGATTTATTATCTTCCCAGGTGGAGGCAGTTCTAGTAGCTTCCACTTGACCTCTCCCACCATGAGAGCCTTCATTTAACAGTTCAAAGAACCACTGTAGAGATTCTGCCAGCTGCCAAGTATGTCTATTCCAATTATGCATTCTGAAACTGGGGAAATAACCGCAGGATGGGTTCAGAGACCCACTAGACCCACTGTGAGATGGACCTGAGCTAAATCTCCATTGACCACTTGACCTCCATAAGTCCCTCTGACTGGTAGACCATAGTGATGTTTAAGTCTCCCAGAATTAGTGGCTGTTCAGAGTCAGTGTCCAATAGTCCCTGATTATTTCTCTTTTCCCACTCCCTGATTATTTATCTTTTCCATGGAAGAAGGCCATACATCCCTTTGGGAAAGACTGGGAGAAAGATTAACAGTATACATTTTTAATAGTGTACTGAGATCCTTCTTCAAGAGACTTAGCTTCTCCTTCATTAAGGGGTTCTGGGTCTGTAAACAGGCTCAAGCCTGAGAACTGACTGAGGGGCTATGACTCAGGGGCTATGACTTGTCTTTATGATTCAGTTCCATTAGACTCTTATTCACTTGACCTAGAGATTTTCTGCTTATACAGCTCAAGTAAGAATCTAGTAGGCTTCCTATCTATTTTGCTTCTAGAAACACCATGATCAACTAGGCAATGCCATAGGTCTATGTGAGTCAGACTATTATGATTGCTGCTTGGACTCTGGTGTCCATGACAGTAGCTACTCCTGCCTTGCCATTGGCAGTAAGTGCCACCACTTGGTCCTTCTATCCTGGGATCCAATGACTCTCACTGCACTTAGTTCCCCAAATCAGTAACTACAGTTCTCACTATAAGTTCTGGCCTACAGATAAAAGTAATCACAGAACTCTTCACAGATGCCATGGCACCCCTCACAAATGTATTTCTCACAGTATTGGTAGAAGTATGTCTTCTGGACCTTCCCAGTGTGGGTAAGTAGGTCTTAAATGACAAATCCACTTTACCACATCAATCTTCCTAAAGCCTTTGAATCCTTTATTGTACATCAAACCGAGGCAGGACCAGCATTTCCAATTTGCTCACTGTGGGCCACATTTTGGTCTATGTTTCAGTCAACCAACCAGACTGTTGGGCCCTTTCAAACTCCCCAAGATGCAATAGTAAATGTGGAAATTTTGCTTAATGAGCCCATATCAATACATTTGACCTGATCTAACTTTATTCTTCTTTCACCACTCTCCCACACCCTCTATATCTATTCCCAAACATGTCCCCCAGATTTCTGCTTGTATAAATTGGAAAATTCAAGTAGTTCTTTTGGAGTATAGAGCACTTCTTCATGGGTCATACTTTATACCTCACCTTTAGAGGCCTGCTGGGACTTGACTGTCATTATGGATCTAGAAGCAAAGAAGGGTGATGAGAGTGGCTCCTGAGGAGAATTGGAATTGTCTTTCATGGCAATTAATCAGCACTGTCTTGCATGGCAACTGCCTCAAAGGAAGCCATTATGGTTTCCTCAGGCATTACAGGGTTAATCTCCTAAGACTGATGTGGAGAGGCCACTGCCACCAGGGTGGGAGGGAGCTTCTCCTGGGGATGGGGAGGTCACTTCCACTGGCAAAGAAGACTCATCAGAATTTAGGGGCTCAATGTCTCCAGCTTCATCAGGATCTTCTCACCCATCCCCATGCAATCTACAGGACCCTGTTCTTTCCCAATCAATGCCCTTCCTTTAACAGTAGGCACTTTGTGAGACTGGAAGTTTAACCTGCATTGTAATTCAGCCAGCTGCAGGTGAGATTCTGCATTTTATTTTCAGAAACCTCAGCCCTTCACTGAAGGACTTTCCTTGCCCATGCTGATGACTTGCTCATTGGCAGTGTAACATTACAACCCAATTAACCATCATTCACTGGGGTAATTCCATAGTAAGAACTTTCTGCTAAGAACTTCTGTTGTCCTTAAAATTTTCCAATCTAAATAAGAAACCATACATTTGAGAATTGATTCTTAGATTTCTGGAATTGGCTATCAAATCTGATTAGATTTAAAGATGCTAATGGCTCTATTTCAAGTAGTAAAGAGAGTACTGATAGTCCACGGTGTGAAGTAGGAATAGAGATATGCAAAACATCTGTATCGGATATTCCTAATCAATCACTAATCTCTTATAATAGGCAAGGAGGTAAGTGTGTATATATGATTCACTATATAGGAGGCTATAGGAGTTAAGGCTCTCCTTCAGGGCACACCTGGACACCTCCAGGTCATTTATAAGGCACTTGAACTGGGAATTAGTATCCCTGAGCAGATCCTTTCATTTCCCCACTTTGTCCAATGACATTGGGAGCAACCAGAAAACCACATTATATTAATTAGGTTTCCAAAAATGTTTGAGATAATCATATATACTCCAGAAATCTCAGAATCAATTCTCAAATGTATGCTTTCTTATTTAGATTGGAAAATTTCAAGGACAACAGAAGTTCTTAGCAGAAAGTTCTTACTATGGAATTACCCCAGTGAATGATGGTTGATTGGGTTGTAATGTTACATTGCCAATGAGCAAGTCATCAGCATGGGCAAGGAAAGTCCTTCAGTGATGTTCATTCATTCACTGTCTATTGAGCACCTCCTTTTTGCTCTTCTCTGTGCTAGACTGTAGAGACATGGAGTGAACAAAGTAGACAAGGGCCCCACCCTTACAAATTTTACCTTCCCTTGGATAAATGTCTTAATTTGGGTTTTCCTAGAAGCAGACCCTGAGGCAATGATTCCAATGTGAGTAAGAGTAATTTATTGAGACGGGCAGGAAATACCAGTAGGAAAGTAGGGAAGTAATACAGGATAGCATGGCAGTCCATAAAAGTATGTTGTTAAACCTGTTATTATAGGTGGCAATGGAGTTTAACCTGGAAAGGGAAATGGGAAATAGAGTAAAACAGCATGCCTCAGAATCCTTCCATCCAAGGGCAAGGGAAGGAAGGTGTTTATAGACCAGCTCCCAAGAGTCACTGGCTCACACTTGCTCTGGGCTAGGGAGATGGCTGCTTAATTCTCTGGCACTCCTGGCCCACCCTCAGAATTGGCAAAGTGACTTCTGCATTTTGAAAAAGTACCTTCAGAACAAAATATAGATACTGGCATTTGAAAGTCAGCTGAAACCAGCATCTACTACAAGAAGACAGACATGAAGACATAATGAATTACAAGTTAATTACAGATATGATAATTAAAAGAAGAGAAAAATGAGGACATTTTATTAACTGTAACTGGAATTGGGCTGAGAGACAGCTTCTCCTTTAGATGGAATAGGGAGGTCAAGGAAGGCCTCTCTGAGCAGAGACCTGGATCGTAAGAATCCCACCATGAGAAGAGAGATTTAGATCAACACTACTCAAAATGTGTGCTATGGCTGGTGCCATCCAAGGAACTGTTTGTCACCAGTTTGTGACAAGGTAAGTACAAAACTTGAGAGTACCTTTAAATGCAACCACTTAGATATGGTTACAACAATTTGCCGTTGCCACACCTCCAAGCCTGTGATAGCCAACTTGTCACACTGAACCTGGTGTAGACCAGTTTGGGTGTTGTCACACTTGCATGGAAAGTCATGCACAGTAGGATAATGCTCAATATGTGATATTTTGAGGTTAGGTTGTCTTCTATACTCTAAAAGTATAAAAATACCTGAGAAAAGTAGCATCTATTTATTCTTAAAAACTGCTAGTTTCAATCATTTTAATTTTTAACAAACGTATTTTAAAATTTAAGTTAACATTATTAACATATAGAATTAAGATTTGTATTGTTGCTTCTTTCAGGTTTATTGAGGTATGATTTATATTTAGTAACATGCACCCTTTTAAGGTATATAGTTCTATGAGTTTGACAAATGAATATAGGGCATGTAACCATCACCATGATCAAGATACAGAATATTTCTATCACTCCTGCCCCTTTATAGTGTATTACCTCCCCCTGGAAAGCACTCACCTGTCTCTATAGTTTTTGCCAGAATACCTGATAGATGGAATCATGCCATCTGTAACCTTTTGTGTCTAGCTTCTTTAACTCAGCATAATATAGTAAAGATTCATCCATTAATTGCATATATCAGTAGTTCATTCCTTTTTATTGCTGACTGGTATAGCATCATATATGTATCACAGTTTGTTTATCCATTCACCAGCTGATGAACATTTGGTTTGTTTTCAGTTTTTTGTGGTAGTAAAGCTGTCATAAATGTTCACATACATATGTCTTCAATTCTCTTAAGTAAATACCTGTGAGTTGGCTTGCTGGGCCATATTTATCTTTAACTTTGTAAGAAACTGCAAAACCATTTCCAAATGGCTGCCCCATTTCCCCTTCTTCCATCAGCAATGTATGAGGGTTCTAGCATTTTCACCAGCACATGGTAAGTGCTCTTAGTTTAATTTAAATTTTCCTAATGACTAATGATGTGGAGCACCATGTTTTTCATGTTTAACTTCTGTGCTTCTCCTTTGATGATATGTTGGTTCAAATCTTTGCTCTTTTTAAAATTGGGTTGTTTTATCATGAAATTTTGACAACCTTTATATATTCTTTATATATTATGGATGTAAATCCTTATCAGCCTTGTGTTTTATAAATATTTACTCCCTGTCTGTGACTTGTGTTTTCATTTCTTACAAGCATCTCTCAAAGAGCAAAAATTTTTAATTATGACAAGGTAAAATCACAGTGGCTACTGTGATTGAGGAACTGAATTTTTAGTTTTATTTAACTTTAATTAATTTAAATGTAAATGGACACATGTGGCTAGTGGCTATTGTATTGGACAGCACAGATCACTAATACCTAAACAGATTTTCAATGAACAATGTGTACAGCTTTTGTAGTTCTTTTTATCCTATGTTTGTTCTGATTATATCTATTGACATGTAATATTATGCCTGTTGAATCCAATAATAAAAATCAAAGCTTACATTTTCCGTCCTATTTTTTTTTATGCTTCCACTATTAATTTGTATCATGCTTTAAGAATGCATGGACCCATGATGATTTGGAAATTTAAAAACCTAGTCCTTCACTGCAGATAGTCTGAGAACACTGATCTAGACAGTTGTCACAACATAGGCAAAGGCCCTGTCTCCCTGGCAGGGCTATTTCTCATTGTAAATTCACAGAGTAGCACTCTGGAGAAGGAAGTGACTAATGGGGTATGAGAGTGGATAATCTGGTCAGAGAGAGCCTCTCTAATATGGTGGCATTGGAGCTGAGACAAGAACATTCCAAGTAGAGAGACAGAATAGCAAAGTCTTTGGAGGGGGATAGGAAAGGGTATGGCACATTCAAGGAACAGAAGAGATCAGCATGGCCAAACGTTGAAAAGGGAGGGAGATGGGGAGGAATAGACTGGAGGGGAGAGAAAGAGCCAGATTTTGCATGGTCATGCAGACCATGTCCTCTCTTCCCCTCCTACATTCTAGGTAAAAAGCACCTGGCCAGTGTGAATAAGTGCTTAATTAAAATGCACTTGAAGGGCCGGGCTTGGTGGCTCAATGCCTGTAATCCTAGCACTCTGGGAGGCCGAGGCAGGCAGATCGTCTGAGCTCAGGAGTTCAAGACCAGCCTGAGCAAGAGCGAGACCCCATCTCTACTAAAAAAAAAAAAGAAAAAAATTAGCTGGACAACTATATATATTTGTGTGTGTGTGTGTGTGTGTGTGTGTGTATAATTAGCCAGGCACAGTGGCGCCTGCCTGTAGTCCCAGCTACTCGGGAAACTGAGGCAGAAGGATTGCTTAAGCCCAGGAATTTGAGGTTGCTGTGAGCTAGGCTGATGCTACAGCACTCTAGGCCCAGGCAACAGCTTTGGTTGCATAGAAAGAACTATCTCTATGCTTGCAGCCCAAGAAGTGAACTGAATGATAACAATAGTCAACTCTCACAAGAAGATAGAGGGTGGAGCTCCATGCCACATATTATTAAGATGCTGAGGCTCAAAAATTTATATAATTGGTCCTAATCACACACCTAACAGAAACAAACTGCAGCTCATGCCCTTTTTACTCTATTTGACTGCTTTCCTTCAAAAGGAGCCCAAAGCAGCCCTTTTACAAACATGAAAATGTCTTTATATTTTAATTTGGTTAATGATATAAATGCTCACAGAAATGTAACAGTGTTGGAAGCAGGGCATTTATTTTGAGAGTTTCCTGGAGCTGCTGTAACAAATTACCACAAATTTTGGTGGCTTTAAACAATAGAAATTTGTTGGTTCTCATGGTTCTGGAGACTAGATTTGAAATCAAGGTGTTGACAGGTCCTCACTCCCTCAAAGACTCGAGGGGACTATTTATTGTCTCTTCCAGCTTCTGGTGGCTGCAAGTGCTCCTTGACTTGTGGCTGCATCGTTCCCATCTCTGCCTCTGTGCCCACACGGCCCCTCCCCTTCTCTCTGTGTGTCCCGTCTGTATGTCTCTTATAAAGACACTTGTCATTGGATTTAGGGCACATCCAGATAACCTGGGATGAGTTCAACTTGAGATCCTTAATTATGTCTGCGAAGACCCCTTTTCCAAATAAGGTCATATGCATGGGTTATAAAGATTACAACATCCATGTCTTTTGTGGACCCTTCCACAAACCATTCGGCCCACTATCCCCTCTGTGCCCTGTGGCCTGGAAACGCTCCCCAGGCAGTGAGCTGGGCACTCCTTACTCTGACCCCATTTGTTTCTCTTCTCCCAGCGACCACTGTCCTGTGCTGCCTGCTGCCTAGAAAGCATTGTTTCAGCTATTTTGCCCAGTTTTCTAGTTGTTTAAGGCAGGAGGGTGAATCCAGTCCCTATTTCTCCAGCATGGCCAGAAGCAGAAGTTTCACCCAAGAGTGCAAGCTCACTGAGCCTGGGCACCTGTCCTGTCTTGCTCACAGCTGCATCTCCAGTGCCTGTAGAAATGATGGGAGCACAGTGCTCCTTCCATAGCAATGGATGATTCATGAACAAGTGAATGAAAGAGAAGTCCGCCTTTGTTTTTCTCCTGTTTGGGATTTAGTGGCAAAAAATACTCCTTTGACCTCTGTCATTTGGACAAGCACTGAGGATCATTTAGTGTCTCAGCTTCCTCCTCAAACCACTCTCAGTGCCCCCACTTGGTGCTCATGGTTAACACAAGAAATGGGGTTGGGAAATTTAAGAAATTTACCTATGGAGCACATTTTGAGTAATGATTTGTAAGATATATGTTCTGCTTCTGTTTTTAAATAAAAAGAACACAGGGTATTTTGAGGAGAAGGGCTGATGTGGGAAGGGACGGTAGGTAGTGGCATTTTGAGTGAGCAGCAGTATTGTCACAGAGGAGGGAGGCCCACCAATTTGTTGATGGAAAATAAATGATGGGCACTGAGGAAATATGAGGCAAGAGATAAGGAAGGAGTCTATCAAAACCACAAATTATACATTAGATCAGTGCATATCAAAACAAATGTGGTCATATACAGAGAAAAATGGTTTTTGCTTTTATTTCCACATCGCACGCTATTAAGTTAAAAAAGAAAACAGTTATTATTATCAACAGCATTTATGAGAACATCTACTACATGGCTGCCTGGTTTATCCAAACATTTGATCATATCTAGAATGTAGAGCTTTGTTTGAATTTATTATATCATATTTTTATCACAAATATAAAATAATAGACAACTATTATAAGCCAAAACATAGAAATTGATAAAGAACAGTTAGAAATTTCTCACTTTAATTGCAATTCCCTGAGGTAACCAATATTAACAGTTTAGTATGTATCTTTCTACATCTTTTTCAAGGTTCCTTTGAACATGTATAAACATATTATATTTACATATATAGTGGGTAGATGCTGGTTTTATAAAAATGTGAACCAATAAAATATATAACTTGTTTGTTTCATTTAACAATAGATTAGTGGCATTCCACCAGAATAATACTCATAGATTTATATATCTCTGATTTTTTAACCTAGAGGATGAATTTACTACTATTCAACTGCTCCTCAAATGTTGTATATTTTGGTGATTTTTTAGGTTTCACCACATATAACACTCCAATAAACACCCTGTGACTGTTTTAATTTTATCATCGCAAATACTTGAGCCTTGAAATGTAACCTTTCAAATGAGAGATGTTTTCCCCCAACCTCCCTGTCAGTCGGAGAAGGGAGCTGAAGGGGTCTGAAGAAGAGGAGACTGCGGAAGTGGATAATTACTCCGCACAGCACGTGGCCAGCAGCCTCCTGCTACAATATTTACGTCCTGTTCCATTGAGATGGCACTGTCTGCTCACATGACCCAAATGCGGCTCTCACTCCACCAAGAGCACAGCTGAATGCAAACTGCATTGGCAGCTCTGCACATGCTCTGTCTGGCCCGTGAATCCTCACTCACCCATTGAGGTTTCTGTTGGTTTAAAGCGACATTCCAGCTGCAGAAGCTCGGTGACCTGCTGTGTGTTCCCAGCCCAGATCCAAGGCAGGTGGCCCCCATGAATACTGTTTTTTAGGGCTTGAGGCATTTTGTTTATTTGTTTGGGGGTGGAGGGCATATAATACTTACACACAAGCATAGCTGATGAATGAAGCCATAGAGTAACCCTTTTCCTGGCATGTATTTACAGGAATAGCATTTACCTACTTTCATCATTTTTGCCTTGACAACAACCTGCAGCTCTACTGCACGTTTAATTCTCAAACAGAGGTCTTGGCAAACGATGCTGTATCTGACTGTTGTGTTGACTGTAACGTGTGAGATGGTGTTTTCTCCTCTCCAGAGACCTGGATGCTTTTTGCCAGTCTGATGATAAATGATGAGACAGACAACAATGGATTTCAGCACCCCATCTGTGTTTGATCAGCAAAGAGGTAAAATGCTGCTTTAACACATTCTTCGGTTCTTAGCCTCCTTAATCCAACGGCAAGGATTTACAGTTGTAAGGAGAGAGAGGGAGAGAGAGGAGTGTGTGTGTGTGTGTGTGTGTGTGTGTGTGTGTGTGTGTTTGCTATGTAGGACGTGGAAAGAGAATTTCACCTAGAAAACAAACCTGTTCTAACTGTTCACTTCTAATTTGATAAGCATGTGGAAGAGAGAAATAAGCTTATGGTCTGTCTGCTTCTTGAAACATTCCTACTTAACATTTTAAAAATTGGGCCTCAGGCACACCAACTATTTCAGATAGTGTCATCTTTAGTCTCAGTTTTTCTTCAACTCGTTAAAAAATATTAGAGTAAGTAATAGAAGAACACATCACGTGTGTCTTTGCAGTCTATTAACCCAGTATCTCATTACGATAGCTTCCTAAGCATCTCGTGATTCCCTGCAGGAATAGATGTTGCCCATATTTATGTTGTGTTGATACACTCTGTCATCCCAGGCTGTGTAATGACTTATCACTCTGTTACAATTCTCAGTGAAGGGTGTATCTTCTTTACTCATAATTTCCAGAGTAGAGGTAATTTTCCATATGAAAAGGTTGCTGTGAAATTGACTCATCCTTGTAATATATATATTTGGCCATATAGTCTACTGTGTACGTTTTGCCTATGCGGTTTGTGTATATATATGTGTATATAATCTTTTATATAATTATATTTTCTACGTATATACAGGAAATTTCCATTTTGTGAATGTAATAAGTATTTTTTAGAATCTTTAAAAAAAATATCTGATATCTATACCACTTTCTACAGTCTTTGAATATTCTTTAAGATCCTAAGTTCCTTTGGTGATTTCACTTGTTTTGGCAACAACATGAAATGGTAGTTTGTGAAAGGCTCATTAAGAAAATTTATTGCTTTTTTTTCTTTTTCCCTTTTCCTGCTCTAGGCCATAGTGTGTTTAATACCCCCCAAGCTATATCTTGCTTCATAGGTGAATTATTTTAGCCCAGTGGATTTCTCAAATAATAAATTTAGATTTCTGAGTTAACTAACATATATATAGGAATATAATGTGTTCTCCAGACCCTAACTCATTTTGAATAGTGTGTGTCTATGTGTGTGTGTGTGTCTATGTGTGTGTGTGTGTCTATGTGTGTGTGTGTGCCTTCAGAGAGTGCTGGTTCTTACTGTTTAGATCTGAACACACAGAGAAAGAGACTGTTGCAGCTGTGCCTACCACCATCCTTTCCTGTTTGTGCATTTTGTGTCACTGACAGCAGTCAGCAAAAGTGAAAATCTGCTTAGAACCAAAGAGCTCGTGCTGGCTAAAAGATGATGTTGTTGAGCCATGCAATTCACAGAGGAATACAATGGGTTTATTTTTGAAGACTAATTTGAGGGAGCTGGGACTCACTGCAGAAGAATTAGCCCTTCATAATGAATTTATCTGTTTCAGTGTTGTATCTTCTAACAGGATTTAGTCCACAACACAGTTAAAATATAGATTTATAAGATTTATTTTCTTATAACACTTTTAATGTGAACAATTCATAGCAATTCCTCCACCCTGGGCCTGATTCTCCCCCAGGAAAGTTAACCCTCTCCCTGCCATCTCTATCTCTATTTCTTCTCTATCCTTTCCTTCTAGAGGTGCTGTGATATGGAGGAAATATCATAGTCTTCTAAATCTTACAGACATAGGTCAGAATAGCAGATCAGCTACTTCTTAGTTGTGCAACCTTGGCAAGTTACCTAACCTCTCTGGTCCTTAGTTTCCTCAGCAATAAAATGAAGGAAATGATGCTTACCTAGCAGGGATGTTGTGATGATCTAAAATAATTTATAAAAAGCACTTGTCACATTGCCTGCCATGCAACAAGTATTTTCCAATCATGGCTGCTGCTTTTGTTGTTATTATTGCTATTGTTATTATCATCTTGGACTGGGAGTTCCTCCAGTGCAAAAGGCTATTCACTTCTCTATCTCCAGCTGGAATGTAACGGTCCTCAGACCAAATGAGGGCTTAGTGCTGGGTGACTAGATTACATTATTTTTTTGAGAACCCCAAGATATCATTTAGAGCAGGGATGGGTAACCTTTTCATGTTAGAAGGCCACATTAATTTAGCAGTAATCAAATAAGGCCACATTCAAGAAACTTCAATTAGATATACTTAAAATGTGCATTATTTTGTAAAAATCGAACTACTATGTATTTAATAATTTCAAAAAATGAAAACTATTTGTTAATTTTAAAATTAATTAATCTTTTAAACACGTTGTTGTATCTGCTTTTTGTTGGAAGCACTTGAATATTTGGTTGTAGCATGCAAGTCCCCAGTTTCAGTTGATCTTCTAGATGGTATCAGTCATTTGTGACCTTAAGGGCGTCTTGATTTGGGTTAGGTAGGAAAACGTAGATTCGCAACGATAGGTGGTTGAAAATCAAGAAAGCATTTTTTGGGCTTATTGACGAAGGTGTGGGTATTCTACTGCCTTTTTCGATATTTCAATTGGATCTTTCTTAGCATTAAACGATGACTTCAAAATGTCATCTACTGGAGCTCAATCAATCCCATCTGCAGTTCTTTAGATGCCTTGGTGATGTCAACTAGGTGAGGCTGAGATGCTGGTGTGAGGTCATGATTCTCAAAGTCAGTGAACCTTTCATTGTATTCTCCACTTAATAGGTCTCTAACAGCTTCGCATGCTTCAAATAATTCATGTATATAATTCTGCTCATCAATGACCTTTGCTAACTGGGGAAAATGTTCATCCGAAATTTCCCTTTAAAGAAGTGTCTTGAAAAAAGATAGCTTTTTAAAAAAATGCTTGGATTTTTTTGCCACCTATATCATATATAGACTTAGTTTTACCTTGCAAAGAAATATTCAAGTCATTTTGATTTGATATGATACCACACAGAAATCCTGCATTCCTATAGAAATCTTCTTTCAATTATTCACATTGTTGATTCTGTTCTTCATAAAATTTAACTATCTGTTCTTGCAGAGAAATAATTTTGGCTAACATTTGTCCCTGTGATAGCCAATACACTTTAGAATGATATGGCAAATCCAAACTGAATACCTCATCCTTCAACTTTAGCATGTTACAAAACTGATGATGCCTGTGTTGCATTTGCACAAATACAACTAACAATACATATTACTTGTTGCAAAGTATCACCTAAACTAGTAGCTTTAGCATAGAGATTTTGCTAATGCAAGATACAATGAAAATAAATGAGAGCATCTGGATCTGTTAACACTTTTTAAAATCTGTGCAATAAACCCTTCATATTTTCCTGTCATGGAAGGTATATCATCTGTACATACACTAAATTTACCAAATTCAGTCCAACTTCACAACATTTATCTTTAAAGTTGTTGAAGATGTCTATTCCCCGTGTTCTGCTTGCAAGAGTGCCCAAAGTGAGTAATTCTTCATAGCAAAGAAAATCTTCTGTACCAAGTCAACCTGCACCAAGTCAGTAGTATCAATTGATTGATCCAAAGTGATTGAATAATATATATTTTCCTTTTGAAGTATTGCATGAAGTTCTTCTGTTAAATTGAAGGCTAATTTATGCTGCCAATCCATATTGTTCTCCTTGAAAGAGGCAGCTGTTTGTACTTGAAACATCATCAGAGTCAAAGCATCCTACAACTTCAACAGTGCATTCTTTCACAATTTCTCCATCACTGAATGGCTTCCCGTTTCCCCCACATATATAAGCTACTTTATAAGTTGCTTCAGTGGCATTATTTCCAGGTCTTATTGCTGCTTAAAAGAATAGTCTTTGCTTTTGCTTTTCATAATTTCTGCAATACAAACTTTTGCACCTCTCCTCTAATTTAAATTATTTGTGGTCTTTGTGAGGTTATAATGCTGATGAGCATTGAATTTCTTTAATGTTGATAATGCAGTACCACAAAGCAAGCAAATCATCTTATCTTTAGCAGAAATAAAATAATATTGCAATTCCCAATCCTCATTTAAAAAAATCTGTTTTCTTCCTTCAGCGTTCTCTTGGTCTTCTTTGACATGATGGGCCATGAAGCAGATAGAATTAAAAAATACTGTTGAGCTATGCAACTACTCACACATTCCACTTCAGACAGAAACACAGTGCACCATTGTCAAAAGCTGATAAAAGACTGGCGTATTTGACCCCCATAAACTGTCACCAACCAGCCTGATGAGGTAGCGGTGCCAGTCAGGTGAGGAAAGTTAGAACTAAATCATGAGCATAGCAACTGTCAATTTAGCCCTTACAGCTTACTAATGTTCTAATTGTGCCAGTCAATCTGGGAGGATTATTTTGTTGAAACTTATTTTATTCTTTGGTATTTTAAATGTTAATCTTAAAAATAAAATAAAAATATAAAAGACAAACAAAATATATTAATAAAAATACAAGTATTTGTTCTGTAAAATTTGGATTCAATCAAAAGACCACACTTAAGGATCTAGAAGGTCACATGTGGCCTTAAGGCCTCAGGTTCCCCACCCCTGATTTAGAAGAAGACCTAGAATAATAATTAAATGATACTCAAACACTTTTTTATTTCATTAGTCCTTCCTCTTTCTTTAAAGCATGAAAGACCATGACAAGTTTCAACCATTATATAGATTTTAAATATTACATTGTTAGGTAAACCAAAGTGAAGTGACTTTCTAGAAAAGTTGAATGTGGGGCTTTTATAAAAGGTTAATATCTGGAGAAGCAAAACTCCAGCAGCACTGGCTTCACATGCAGTTGTTGACCTAGGACAGGGCATCTGGAAGAACCTTAGAAGTCATGTAACTCATGGTTCTCAAACTTGACTGCACATAAGAATAATCTGGGAGATTTTGCAAATGCTGATGTTTGAATCCCACCCTGGGAGATTTCAATTTAATTACTGTAGGGTAAGGCCTGACAAATGCTCCCCAGGAAGATCTAATGTACAGCAAAGATTGAGAACCAGTCAGCCAATCCACCTGCCTAACATTTCAGATGGGAGAACTGAGATACAGAGAGGTTCAAGGTTGGGCTCTTTTTCATAATAATAACAACACACCACTGATTATTAACAGAGGGGACTGAGACCCAGGTCTTCTCTATCCAGACAACAGAGCAATAGGAAGCTTCCTCTTCCTGGGCAATCTCTGACTCCAGCAACTACTCTGGGGTGGGCATAAGCCAGAACTGTGGTTCATGGTTGCCCAGTATGATGCAGAATGAACTTTAGGACTTCAACAAGGTGGATTTGGCAAGCCTGAATCCCTCCAACTGTATTTTTCTGTATATCTCTTTAGCTAGAGGCAGCAAGACATCCCTGTCCCAGGGTCTTGGTGGCAGATAGACATTTGCTCAAGTCCTGTCTCAGCTGTCTTCCCAATTGCGAGAACTTGGACAAACCGGTTGATCTCCTCTGCATTCTGTCTCCTTGACTGTAAAATGTGGATACTATTGCATTATCTATTCACAGGGCTCCTGGGAGGCCTACGGATCAGGCTGCCTGACTGGCCAAGGTGAACAGGGCCCTGTCTCTGGCTTGCTTTGTAGAACCGTGAGGGAGGAAGCCTGGGTCTTAAAACTCTCTGCTCCCTTTGTGCCTTTTACTTTCACCATAGCAACGTCTCTTTCTGGCTGTCTTCCCTCTCAAAGCCCACATGCAGGAAAGGACCTGTAGTAAAGTCATTTACTACAGAACACAGAGGTTCCTGCTGAAGTCTAGATATTATGTAACTGAAGGTATTTGCGTTTTACGCTTTGTCACAACTTGTGAAAAGAAAGCTTTGCTGTGCCTGAATGAATCACAAGCCTAGCAAGAAAACAGGAGGAAAAAGAGGTGGCCCCAGGGCCTCACCCACCCCTCTGTGCCGTAGAGGGTGAGGAGGGCCCAGCCCTGCCAGGTTCTGTGTGCAGGTACCTGGTGGGCTGTGGACACCCTCACACACAGGTTGTTTCTCTTGCCGAGTAGCTGGGAGAATGAGAGGAAGGGCTTGGTCTTGCAGCCTGGATTAATACAGGATAGGAGTGTCCTGCGGCTGCTGCAACAGATGACCACAAGCTGGGTGGCTTGAAACAACAGAAATGTATTCTCTCACAGCTCTGGAGGCCAGAAGTCAGAAATCAGGTTGTCAGCAGGGGGCCTACTCCTTCTAGAGCCTTTAAGGAAGAATCTTTCTTACCTCTTACAGCTCTGGCTGCTGTGGCCTCCTCGCTCTAGTCTCTGCCTCTCTCCTCACATGGCTTCTCTGCTCTCTGTGTGCGTGTCACTCCCCTGTGTGTCTGTCTCGAAGTCCCTCTGCCCCTCTCTGATAAGGATGTGTGTAATCGCATTTATAGACCACCCAGATAATTCAGGATAAACCACTTCTCTCAAGATCCCTGACTTAATCACATCTTTTAACCTATAAGGTCATATTTACTCTCTTGTCATATAGGTAATAGTCACAGGATCCCATGATTAGGATGTGAACATATCTTTAGGACCACAATCTTTAGGGCCAACCCACTACATGGAATGAAAAGGGGTCACATCCCAGAAAGCATGCAACCTCGTGACTTGGTTTGGTAAAACTTCATGCTCATTTAAGCTAGAAGAAAAATTGGCATATAAGAGGTGGGGGTGCAGGCACTTGATATCCATTCCTTAACACATTGACTGCCACACTAGAAAAAAAAAAATGTTTTCCCTGGGGCCACGGTGTTTTATTATGAAAATAGAATAAAAACTTTGAAAACAAAACAATCCTTTCTAGTTTAATAAAAAATTTGTTATTTTTTATTGTTTTCTGTGCGTGAATTATATGCAACTTGAAAAATAGTTCACATGGCTCTTAAGGTGAAGAGACACGTGAGTTACATATTCTTCACGAGGCCCTGGGCTCTAAACTAGCATGAGTTAAATACAACTCACACGGCAGTTAATGTGTTAATGATAAGAGGTAATGTTTACTGAGCACTTAGCAGAGCCAAGCTCTGTGCTTAGGACTGTGCACAGACTAGCTCATACAATGCTCTCATCAGCCCCATTGTTACAACCCCACTTACAGATGAGGAAAGTCAAAAGTTTGTAACCTACCCAATATTACCACAAAGTACAGCAGCAAAGCTGAGATTCCAGCCTAAACCTGTTTGACTTCAAAACCCATGTTCTTACTACTGCAGGATGTCTCTTTTTGGCCAACTACGAAGGTTAATGAAAAATAAGACATCAATGAAAAATCAAAATAATAAAGTATCTATTTCATAATCAAGCCATTATTGCATTCTGTTGTGGATTTTTAAAGCACCCACACACAGATGTACTGGTTTTAAATCCCAACTTCTCATCTAACATGGGGATGCTGAACAAAAAGATCTGCACTTTGCTGTAAAAGCAAAAGTTAAAATTCTGGTGTGACAAGTGGATGCTTCTAGAAGGAAGAATAAGAAAATTTTGAAAATGAGTTTTGGGCAAAGAGCCGGGGGCAGGCAGGCCTAGGAGACAGGAGAGGGAAGGGAATGATTTGAGCTCCATTGCTGAGTTCAGGCTCAGAGCCTGCAAACTGGAGCCTGCAGTAAAACCCACGGGCATTGGGAGAAATCCGTGATTTCAGATTGACAGTCCAGATAAAGGAAGGCCAGCTGGCAAATCACCAACGCTCTGGTTTAGAAGCAGATTATTGCCTCTGAGAAAGTGCTCGGCCTTCTCCCTCTCTTGGTCAAGAAAAAGGAGCAAAGTGAAAAAGAGAGATGGAAGAAGACTCTTTTTTCCAGTGTTCTTGACCACTCCAGACTAAGCCTAGGCAAGCATGTCTGCTGGAAGCCTGCCTAACACCTTTCTCTGCCCCCTTTTTATGCTTCCCCCTTCTCCCTCCCATCAACCAACTCCTGGGAAAGATTGTGACAAATCAGTGCATCCTGGAGCTGCTGTGGCCTCCATCTGATACCACCTCAGGCAGGCTCTGCCTCCAAAAACCTGAGTATTACTCTCCTTCCACTCTTCGTGGCTTCTCTTACAGACTCTGTGGAAGGAAGCCCCTGAACTCATCATATCCAAACAATTACCATTCACAGCATAGACAGCCATCAGTCTTCTCCACCACAGGACAGTCTTACTGTCCCAGGGAAGGTGCCTCTTGCCAGAGTGTGCATCCCAAGAGGGAGGACCTTAGAATGGCATCCAAGGGGAATAAAGGCTTACGTGGGCAGCCACATCTCCTGAGTCAACCTTGATGTTGTGTCCCATGACTTAGCCAGATCAACTCCAGAAAGCTAACCCCCATCAGCCCCTCATAGAAAAGTTAGCTGGGCTACCACATTGAGGTTTTCCTACCACCTCTTCTCATTAATTCCACATGTCTCAGAACTAAGCAACATTATTGGGTAGCTGATATCCATAGATTTTCCCTTTGTTACCATGATTCTGATGCAAGGATACTGCTATAGGTTGGATTTTTGTCCCCTAAACCTCATGTCAAAATTTGATCCCCAATTGGAGGTGGGGCCTAATGGGAGGTGTTTGGGTCATGGGGGCAGATCCCTCATGAATGGCTTGGCACCATTTTGCAGTAATGAGTGAGTTCTTGCTCTGTTTTCCCACGAGAGCTGGTTGTTACAAAGAGCCTGGTACACATGCTCCTCTTGCTTTCTGTTTTGCCATGTGATCTCTGTACACAATGGCTCCCCTTTGCCTTCCATGCCTTCCTCCATGAGCAGAAGCTAGCAGAATCATGAGCCAAATAAGCTTTTTTTTTTTTTTTTTACAAATTACCCAGCCTCAGGTATCCCTTCATAGCAACACAAATGGACTAAGACAGTTATTTCAATGGCGCCTAAAAGAAAAACCACCAAATTTGTCTTGGCATCTTGCATTCTAGTGGTTGTTCCATCAACCTTATCCTTGAGACCACTTCTTTGATCTTTGACTCACCATAGTAAATCAGAACACAGTCTATTTTTAAAAATCTCATTTTTAAAAACCCTGAGAGGGGCACCTGAAATTCACCTGAGTTGACACTTTTATCCTTCTGATTACTTAATATTATTTAAAAATGGTGTCCTAGGCTTCTGTCCACAGCTAGGCTGACTCAGCATGAATCACTAAGTATAGAGAGGAATTGAAATGAGCTTGGAGATACCTGGTTTCAGATGGCCACAAACCAATTTAAGGATGAATTCTGGAAGTGTTCTGTCTTAGAATAGTAGGAATTATAGAATAGAAAGGAACTTCAGTGAAAATATAACCCAGCTCCCTCACTCTTTATATATGGAGACCTAAACAGAGAGGGGTTAGTGGTGCTACAGTGGAGTGGACTCTGTGGGCACTGGAGCCCAGTGCTGCTACCTTCTGTGTGACTTGGTTGTCTACATCTCTGTTCCTTGCTTTCCTCACCTTGTAAGTGACGATGATACTATTATAAAAAGGATCACAATAAATGAATTACTTAATACCTACAAAGCACCTGGAACCACACCTGACCCATTGTAATCACTAGTACGTGCTAATGATTATTATAAATGATTTGCCCAGAGTCATATGGACAACCAGTCTCCCCAGGACAAGAGAACATCCCACCCACCCTCCAAGCTGTCTCTCCCTCTGTATTGAATTCATGGTAGAGCACCCCTTTTCATTTGGAAGTGCATTCCCAAACAGAACTGTCTGGCTTTGGAGTAATTCTACTTTCCCTTTCCTCTGTTCCTGGTGTTCTGTCCTCTGAATCTAAGATGGCTTTCTAGATAAAACTCTTCTCTTGCTCAAATGCCAGACTACCTGTTCACTTCTACCTTCCATACTGGTGCCAGGCAAGTTTCTGGGCTCTGTGCTGCTCTATTAATCTATCTAGTTTTGAAGTAGAATTTCATTACTTTAACTATTATTGTTTTATAATGTTGTACTACTTGACAGAGGCAAATCTCCCTCAATACTATTTTTTCTTTCAATTTTATTGGATATTCTTACCCTTTTTTTGGTTCTCTATTTGTTTGTTTTTGCTTTTGTAATGGTAATACATTCACACACTTGCAAGGTATAAAAAATGTACAATAAATAATCCACCCCAGGCCGGGTGCAGTGCCTCACGCCTGTAATCCTAGCACTCTGGGAGGCTGAGGCAGGCGGATTGCTTGAGGTCAGGAGTTCGAAACCAGCCTGAGCAAGAGCGAGACCCCATCTCTACTATAAATAGAAAGAAATTAATTGGCCAACTAACATATATATAGAAAAAATCAGCCGGGCATGGTGGCGCATGCCTGTAGTCCCAGCTACTCAGGAGGCTGAGGCAGGAGGATTGCATAAGCCCAGGAGTTTGAGGTTGCTGTGAGGTAGGCTGACATCACAGTACTCACTCTAGCCTGGAAAACAAAGCAAGACTCTGTCTCAAATAAATAAATACATAAATAATCCACCCCTCTCTGACCTCCAACCATCCAGTTCCCTTCCCTGGAAGCAAAACAGTATAACGAGTTTCTTATGCATCCTTCCAGAGAGATTCTATGTGTTGATAAGAAAATACTTAAATATATCATTTTTTTCTTTAAAAAATAAAGTTATCTATTTCCTTTTAAAAATGAATGTTAAGGCCAGGCACGGTGGTTCACGCCTGTAATCCTAGCATTCTGGGAGGCAGAGGCGGAAGGATTACTTGAGCTCAGGAGTTCGAGACCAGCCTAAGCAAGAGCAAGACCCTATTTCTACTATAAATAGAAAGAAATTAGCTAAACAACTAAAAATAGAACAAATTAGCCAGGCTCAGTGGTGCGTGCCTGTAGTTCCAGCTACCTGGGAGACTGAGGCAGGAGGATTGTGTGAGCTCAGGAGTTTGAGGTTGCCATGAGCTACGCTGACGCCACAGCACTGTAGCATAGGCAACAGAGTGAGACTCTTGTCTCAAAAAAAAAAAAAAAAAGAAAGAAGGTTTATATTTTCCTAACCCCTCCTCCTCAAAATTGTTGGAATGTTGATTAAAATGAGAATAAATATAAATTAATCTGGTAATAATTAAAATTGCTTATACTCTTTAGTCTTCCTAACTAGGAACATTGTATTTCTATAAATTCAACTTCTATTATATCCCACAATACATTTCTATAGTTTTCCTCATTTAGATTATGAATATTTTGGTGAAGTTTATTCCTAGGTATTTTATATTTTCATTGTAATGGGTTATTTTGCTCCTTATGTTATTTAATATAGAACTCTCTCATTTTATAATTATTTTAAAATCTAACTCAATCAAATCTTATTAATTCTACTTGTTCTGTGGGTCCCTTATGCTGCCTCATGAATAATTAAATCACTCATACCCTGAGGGACATTGCCACATGGTAGTTGAGAATCCCAGCTCCAAGGCAGACAGATTGGTTCCAAATCCTGCCACTTAATAGCTGCGCAACTGTGGGAAAGTTATTGAAACTTTCTGTGTTTCAATTTCCTCATCTTTAAATGTGGATTGGGGGAAACGAAGATATTACCTACTTCATAAGGTTGTTGAAACAAATAAATAGCCTAATTCAAATGAAACTGTTCGGACAGTGCCTGGAACATGTCATCTGTAAAAGTTAGCAATTATTCAATTTTGATTATTTTGATCTTCCTTTATGATTATCACATCTCATTTATTTTTTGTTCCTATCTTACTGCATTAGAGTTTGTCTTAATTCTTCCCTTCTCTATTGTTTCACTATTAGGTACAATGTTTGCATTGGTTTGAAATAAATATACTTAGTCATATTAAGAATATATAATCTTCTATTTCTAGATGTTAAGCATTTTTTAGGAACAGATATCAAATTTTAACAAAATCCCTTCTGGTCTTTGCTCATGTAATCATTCATTTCCCCTTTGTTCTATTAGTGTGATATATTTTATTAGTGAATATCCTCAAATCAAAGTATCTTTATATTATGGAATAAACTCTATTTGGCCATGATGTATTATTCTTTTATTACCCAATGGAATTTGATCCAGTAGAGTTTAATTTAAGATTTAGAATTTTGTGTTCATGAATTGGTCTATAGGTGTGTGTGTGGGGGTGGTGTGGGTGTGTGTTTGTGTGCGCATTTGTATCTCATTACCAGTTTATGCTAACCTTGAAAAATAAATTAGAAAAATGTTACTATTTTTCTGTGCTTCAGTATGAAAGTTATTTGTCCCTTGACCATTTGACATTTATCTTAACATTTTAAAAGAATTCACTCAACCTTGCTTTAGAATCTTTATGCCATTGCCACTAGCTTTAATTCCCTCGCTGGTACACAGCCAGCTCATCACAGATGTGCTTCCAATTTTTGGTTAATCTGTAAAATTTATTTTTGCTACAGTCAGTATAAACTCTAGCACAATGATGTGTCAGGCAAAACACTGAGCCACACAGCTTGTGCAACAGGGAGGAGCGTGGTGTACAAGCTGCTGTGAGTAAGAAAGAATGGAATGTGGAAGTGTGGAATGTCCACCCAGCACCAAAGAAAGGTCGTAAGTTCACTGGAACATACAAGGACTTTGCCTCTGAGTGACAGGGGACCTCCAGACCACAGTGTGCATGGACCCAAGGGTTAGAATGTAGGCCTGACTGCCTGCAGCCTTACCTGCGTTTCACCACTTACTACCTGTGTAACTTTGGGTAAGTCACTTTCCTCATCCATAAAATGGGAATAATTGTAGTACCTACTTCATATGGTGAGAATTAAATGAGTTGATTTCCACAAAGTGCTTGGCACAGTACCTGGCATATAGTGTTAAGTGCTGGCCATCTTTATGACTGTTTCTCAGACATGGACGTGGTCCTGCAAAGACCCTGTGAGCAAATACAATAACAGTGGGTCCTTTTATAGACACTGGGAGATGTTGTTCTATAGGAGTGATTATGTGGCAGTGTTCACTAACTTTAGGGTTGTTCTTAGTCTTTTAATTCCTTCAAATGTGCTATCAAAAATTCTAAAATTCAAAACCATATAAGAAACATTAAAAAACTAAGAACCTTGACTGTGGACTGACCACAAGACTCTGTGGAATGTGCCTGAGGTGGACTTTGGCTGTATCTCCAAGTTCATGTATGCACCCCTGCAAAGAGGGTAGTTCTGGGGTCCCTGCTCCCCAAGCCACAGTTCCAGTAAACAGGCTGTAAGGAGGAGCCTCCTCTAAAGTGTAAATAATGATTGAGTATATATAGGGTTGCCATTACAAATTAGTAAGGAAAGGGAGAATTATCCAATAATTGACTATTTGTTAAAAAAATCAATTGTAGTATATAAAATAAAGTTTAAACGTTTCATATTTTATATGTTTTCACAAAGATGACCTCTCTAATCATAAAAGCATTGAAATAAAATTTAAAATGCAGTATCTATATATTTTGACTCTATAAATACTGAACATATATTTTTTAAAAATTAACAAAACTGAGAACTTAAGTGGCAACCAGGGAAAGGTAACTGAAGCTTTATAACAGATGAAACGTTAGTGTCTCTACTATATGTAAAGCTCTTTCAAATCAATTAGATAAAGACAACTCCTCAAAATAATAAGATATAAAGGATACCAATACATAATTCCTAAAATGGGCACAAACGTATTAAAAAACTTCTCTCTCAGGAACAATAAAAGAAATCACCACTGAAAATAATACACTATTCTCCTTCTTTCATATCAGCATTAATTTTTTTTAAAAAAAGATAAAGCTCAATACCATGTTTCCCCGAAAATAAAACCTACCCATAAAATAAGCCCTAGTGGGATTTCTAAGCATTTGCGCAATATAAGCTCTACCCCGAAAATAAAACAATAAAACTTAGTGATGGGAGTGGCTACGCAGCGCATCTGCACAACCCCTGCATTTCGTGGCAGAGCAGTAAAGAAGATGAGCAGCCCTTCTCATCTGCCCCATGAGAGCTCTATTGCTCACCATGAGCGATTGGGGCCAATGGTTCTAAAGGAAATAGAGTGGCAAGAAATTCAGGATGAAATTTAGGGTTTGGAGAGAGATGATGATGTTCTAGAAGAAGATGACTTAACTATATTTGAATAAATGTAGATTGTTGTACCGTGCTTTAAAAAAATAACACATCCCCTGAAAATAAGCTCTAGGGTGTCTTCTTGAGGAAAAATAAATATAAGACCCTGTCTTATTTTCAGAAAAACACGATATCACTGAGAATGGGGTGAAATGTGTGATGTCAAGCGCTGCTTGGAGAGGATGTATTCATCCAACCTTTCTGGAAGATAATTTGATGAAAAGATAAATTTGTTGACTCCCAAGTTTACCTCTAGAAATGAGTCCAAAGGAGTTAATCAAAGATGCACAAAACATATATATGTAAAAGTGTTATATAGCATGATTTGGAATAGCAGTAGAACTTACAATCATAATAAAGAAACTGGCTGGGCGCGGTGGCTCAAGCCTGTAATCCTAGAACTCTGGGAGGCCGAGGCGGGCGGATTGCTCGAGGTCAGGAGTTCGAAACCAGCCTGAGCAAGAGCAAGACCCCATCTCTACTATAAATAGAAAGAAATTAATTGGCCAACTAATATATATATATATAAAAATTAGCCGGGCGTGGTGGCACATGCCTGTAGTCCCAGCTACTCGGGAGGCTGAGGCAGTAGGATTGCTTGAGCCCAGGAGTTTGAGGTTGCTGTGAGCTAGGCTGACGCCACGGCACTCACTCTAGCCTGTGCAACAAAGCGAGACTCTGTCTCAAAAAAAAAAAAAAAAAAAAAAATCCCACAAAAAAAAAAGAAAAAAAAAAAAAGAAACTAATTATTGAGAAAGTCTCAGCTAAACTCTAAACAAAATTTTAGGCCAGGCGCGGTGGCTCACGCCTGTAATCCTAGCTCTCTGGCCGGCTGAGGAGGCCGGATTGCTTGAGGTCAGGAGTTCGAAACCAGCCTGAGCAAGAGCGAGACCCCATCTCTACTTAAAACAGAAAGAAATTAATTGGCCAACTAATATATACAGAAAAAATTAGCCGGGCATGGTGGCGCATGCCTGTAGTCCCAGCTACTTGGGAGGATGAGGCAGCAGGATTGCTTGAGCCCAGGAGTTTGAGGTTGCTGTGAGTTAGGCTGATGCCATGGCACTCACTCTAGCCTGGGCAATAAAGCGAGACTCTGTCTCAAAAAAAAATGTTAAATGCCCAATAATACAAGAATGATTAAATTAGTTGTGTTAAGTCTAGTCTTAACATTAAGTATAGCACATATAATTATGCAAAGTACATAACGCTTGATAATAAACAACTATGTTGTTGGCTTATATATTTACTATACTATACTTTTTATTGCTATTTTAGCATGTACTTCTTCTACTTAGGAGGAAAAAAAAAGCTAACTGTAAAAGGGTCCCAGGCAGCTCCATCAGGAGGTGTTCCAGAAGGAGGCATTGTTATCATAAGAAATGACAGCTCCATGGCTGCTTTTGCCCCTGAAGACCTTCTAGTGGGACAAGATGCAGAGGTGGGAGACAGTGATATTGATGATCCTAACCCTGTATAGTATGCCTAGGCTAACGTAAAAAATTTTTTTTAAATTTAAAAATAGAAAAAAGCTTATAGAATAAGGATATAAAGAAAGAAAATATTTTGTATAACTGTACAATGTATTTGTGTTTTAAGCTAAATGTTATTACAACAGAGTCAAAAAGTTTAAAAAAATTTAAAGTTAATAAAGTAAAAATGTTATAGTGAGCTAAGGTTAACTTATTATTGAATAAGGAAGACGTTTTTTATGAATTTAGTGCAGCCTAAGTATACAGTGTTGATGTAGTCTACAGTAGCGTGCAGTAATGCCCTAGGCTTTCACATTCCCTCGCCACTCACTCACCAACCTACCCAGAGCAACTTCTGCAAACTCTATTCATGGTAAATGCATAAATACCTGGTAAATACAGGTGTACCATTTTCTTTTTAACCTTTCTACCATATTTTTACCATGTTTTTTCTATGTTTAGAGATACAAATACTTACCATTGTGTTATAATTGCCTATAGTATTCATTACAGTCGCATGCTGTACAGGTTTGTGGCCTAGGAGCAAAAGGTTGTACCATTTAGCCTGGGTGTGTAGCAGACTATACCACCTAGCTTTGCGTAAGCACACTCTATCATGCTTCCACAGAGACAAAGTTGCCTAACGACCTATTTCTCAGAAGGTATTCTCATTGTTAAGTGATACATGACTGTATATGGCATGACTGTGTTTTGTAAAGAAAAAATATATGTGTGGGACTCCAGCACTATGATCAGAACTGTTAGTTATTGGTTGTTACAATGTTAAAATATTTCTGTACCTTCAGATCAGTAGGGATTGCCCCACCCTGGCTGCACTGACTGTTCCCCAGGAACACACACACCACCCATAATGCACAAGTCAAGGGTTATCTCCATTCTGATTGGAGCCCCTGCCAAGCCATATATCACCTGCTCTTAACATCACCCTTGACCTTGTCCCTTTTTGGGGAAGATGAATTCCTGAGAGTGGGGAGGAGAGGAAGGGAAGAGAGAGGAGAGAGATTCACTTAATAAAATGGCCTTAGTATTAGCCAAACTCACACAGATCTCAGAGAAGTTCAGTCATTTCTTCAGATTCTGTCACTGTATTCCAATCCACAGAAAGGTCTGCAGCATGGGAGACTTGAGGTTTGCATCACTGCCTGGTCAACTAGCCCTTTCAGCCACAAGCCTGAGGCCACTGTTCTAATCCCTGAGGGCTCTACCTGTCTCAGGCAGTAGCACCTTCCAAAACTTTCTCCTTCGAGTTCCTGCCTCCTGGCCTTGTAGCTATTAGGATCTTTTAACCCATTTGCTTGCTCCTCAGGAACCTGCCTTGTCTTTTTTGTGGCCTTTGGGTTGGACTACTGCTCATTTTCAGCCATATCTGTTTTGGGTGCAGGATGGGGGCAGGAGACGGTCTGACTCTGAGAGGAAATGGAAAGAGCAGAGGCAGCAGCTACGCACTCTGAAACAGCCAGATCCTCAGCTCCTGCTCACCTCCCCACTCCCGTGTTGCATTCTACAGGGGGTGGAGGACAGAGGCTCCATGAAAGGAGGTGGGTGGGATGACGTGAAGGTTTCCTGCCACGCACAAATATACACAACACACCAACATTTTAACAGTGATCATCTTCAAGTTTATATTTTCTTCTTCTTATCTGTGTCTTCATAATTTGTGTAATCCAGTCATCCAGGAACAATTGTCAGTCTGTGACTGTGGACAGACGTTACCTTCCAGCACTTTAAAGGGTCAGTGAAATTTTAACCATTTGGGTATGAGCATCGACTATAGTCGATAGCCACAGATGAACGCACACAGTGACTTTAGCCAACAGCCGTGATGTGACTTTTCTAATTTTTCATTTATCAAAATAAAATTGTGAACATTTAAAAATAACATAATGAAAACATATATGTATATGTTACTTATTCTGAGTGACATTACAAGTAAAGCTGCCTGTAAAGTAAAACAAGCTTTCAGTGCTTTAAAGCTTTCCTCATCACACAAGAGCAAAACGCACTCGTGGGTCAATGCACAGCACACACTATCATGCGGATACGAGTGCCAGCCGTGGGCAAGATTTCACGGCCGGTGAGCGCCGTACCGAAGTTGTTAAAGATGATTTAGAAGAGGAAGAGATCCCATCTGATGTGGGAATGTATCATAGATAAAAAGGGAGAAAACAGAGTCCATAAAAGGAGGACTGGAAGGCCGGTTGACAGAATGTAGCCACAGCAGGACTTTGGAGACAACAGGACCAGACTTGTTCGATGTCTGGGACTTGAGCCAGCCACCCAAATTACCTTTGTCTTTTAAATCTATTTTCAGGAGATTGAGGCACTGGAGGCAGTTTTACAAGTGGGCATAGTAGAGGGCCACCAGGAGGATGATTTAAAAAGATTTAAGGAAGACTCCCCTCCTCCCCCACCTGCCAAGCCCAATAGTGGTTGTTCATGAATAACGGGCAGTTCAGCATTTGGTTCTCTACAGATGCTAAGTAGACACACAGACTATCAGCCATGAACGTAAATGCAGAGGTCAGTGTTCCACTGAATGCAGTATCTCCTCAAGAACATCCCCAAGACACTTCCGAACCTGCTTAAACATGGGCAGTTTTGAGGAGCACACTGGCTTGCAACATTATTGCTTGTGTTTCTGAACAGCTCTAGTCACTCAAAAGTGTTACTAATTGCAATGTCTACCCATCAGAACTAGTTCTGCCCTCTGGGTCTACAGAAAACAAGCCTAAACACTCTTCCACCTTTTCCAACATTGAAAGCAGCTATCATGTTCAACTGAGGCTGCTCTGCTCCAGACTAAACAAATTCTGCCCCTCACTCTTTCCTCGCCTTCCAGAGTCCGCTGGTTAAAAGGGCAAAAACCTGACTCCAACACCTGCCACTCCCAGAAAGTGAGAAGTGGGTGGGCTCACGTATTTGACTCAGAAGAAAGTGAGGGAGCCTGGAGGAAGCACGGTTGCAATAACAACACGATTTACTTTCCAGTTTCCACAAACCAGCTAGGCAAGCACAGTCCTTCAGAAAATTAATTTAAGATTTATATCTGTCTAATTAACAAAGAACTTCTTAACATAATAATTTAATATCAAATAAGATTTCCACAAAACTCCAGTGGGCGAGAAAACCCATTTGAGTAGAACATGCTTACTAAATTGGCCAATAAATACATATATTGCCCCCATTGTAAAGGCCATATGCATTAAAGACTGAGATCTTTCTAAGAATTAACATATTATTATAAAATGAGGCATCTTTACTGAAGTGCAACACAGACAGGAACAGAAAATCCCATTTCCCAGGCCCCTAGGTCCAGGAGATGTAAATGTGATGTGGCATTCACAGCTGGAAGCAGCACCCCCACGGACAGAGACGCCGAGATTCAAAGAAACACAACATGTGTTGCCTCACAAATCTGGTTATGAAGAAAGATCTGGGTGTGGCCAAATATTTATCCTTGAGATAATATTGTTGCAAGACTTCCTCCCCACAGAACAAATTCCCTCCTTTTCTACTGCCATGGCAGGAAGATTGCTTTGAGCAGGGGTCCTCAAACTTTTTAAACAAGGGGCCAGTTCACTGTCCCTCAGACTGTTGGAGAGTGCGCACTGTGGGCCCGGGACGAGTTGGCTGCTAAGCAGGACAGGCAGCGGTGGCAAAAACACCCAGAGGGCCAGATAAATGTGCTAGGCGGCCTGCATGTGGCCCTCGGGCCATAGTTTGAGGACGCCTGGCTTTGAGGATTTGTTCTCTTAGCTAGTACATGCAGAAAACCAGGAGCTATTTTTCTCTTTAAAATGTTGGAAAGAAACTCTTTCTCTTCTTCCATATGACTGACACTTTCTAAAGCATTCTTAAAGTCTCAGACAATACAGCCTGAGGGAATGAAGGGGAAAACATGAGAAACAGTAAAATGTTTCAACTCACAAAATCACTACAGCCTGCTGCACAAGGCAAAGGGTCTCATTAAGGGAAAAGAAGACTGAGGTGCCGTATATGTCAAAGCAGTGATTTGGATAATAATAATTGACACACTTGGAGTACTTACTCTGTGCCGGGCACCGCTCTAGGCACTTCATATGGATTAACTCACTTAGCTCTCAGAATAGCCCTGCAAGGTGGGCATTATTCTTATCTCATTTGACAAGTGAAGAATGGGCACAGAAATGTTAAGCAACTCATCTAAGGTCATGTAGCTACCGGGTAAGTGGCAGGGCCAGAGTCAAACTCTGGAGATTAGGTCTCAGAGCCTGTGCTCTCACCATTTTCCTACATTGCCTCCAGGTGCGTATTCTGTGTGTCATGTAACATATGATAAGTGTCACATGATACTCATTTTGTTTCAATACCATCCAGCTGTATCATTGACTTTAAACTTGTTCCTTCGTGGCCAGAGAGGTCCAGCCTGGCTCTTAATTCTCCCCAGCAGATCTGGCAGCATCCTGGCCAGGGCCCAAGTCAAGGCCCACAGAGACTCTTTGTCACCAGTGGGTGGCAATGTTGTCACATGGAGCCATTGGGGTGTAGTGAAGGCCTAGCACCTTCCCTAAAGGTGGAAATGCCTCACTACTTTATGGATAGGTCGTTCTGGGTAGCCCCAAGAATGCAATTTCTCTGCTGTTCCCAAAGCATCCAAAATAATCCTGCAGAGGAGAAAGAGATCTGAATTAGGAGAATGCCCCGGAAACTAGTCACTGAAGTGATTCTTCCCCTGTGATATCTCTGGTATGTCTCAATCATAAATAGACATTTGTCTTCTCATTGGGACATGTCTTTCTTAAGGACAGAGACTCTACCACTTTTTTAACTACAATTTTACTAGCCTATGGTAGATGTTGGGTAAATGGATGAATGAATAAATTTCAGCTCTTCAGAGGCAATCAATTCCACTCCCAGGAATAATCTAAGAAAGATCTGCAGAGTCCTTTGTACTTGCCCAAAATGAATACAGACTTCACTGTTGACTCTAGGGTGGGTTCAGTCATCTAGGGATCCTCAGAATAGAATAAAACAAAGAAAGCCTCCCCAAACCAGCCTGGTCTGGACTCTTGAAACTGCAATACCCAGTCTGTCCACTGACTGGACCCTTCCACAAAGCGGTCACAGCTTAAGCAGAACAAGTGTCAAACTGACCTCTGGGTAATTTCAATAAAATGGGCCCAGTAATTGATGCAGTCAAGGGCTTTTCCATAGAACTCCGAAATAACCCAAAGGCAGAGCCACCATGCAAAGAAAGCTCTAGAAATGAAGCCCTTGTTTGTGTGAAATCTGAGAAGCTCTGAGGAAAGTCCTCTAATACAAAACATTTCTAATGGCCTGTCATACATTCGAAATCACAGTATTAATGCTAGGCCTTTAGGATTAGATAATCTGTGATACATCCAGAAACCAGTTAGGCTTTTTGACCATGAAAAATGATTGAAAGAGATGATTCAAGAATGTCAATCCTTCTAATTTTTAGGTAAAAATTAATAAAAATTTAACACATATACCTGTGTTGTTTTTTTTTTAAATCTACTAGAGGATTTATAAAGGTCAGAATTAGCACAACACATACTTTTTTTTTCTTTTTTGGAACTTTATCAAATATCAAGGAGTTGTTTTCTTGGTTATGGACACATTAGGTTCTATATCTATCCTTTCAGTAGTAGCATATTAAAGCTAGTAAGCCCCACTCCTCACTTACTATTTAAGAAGAAAGGAAACTCTTGATTTACTTTGATGAGTATAAAAGAATATAAATTCATTATACAGAATTCCAAATATGTAGAAAATTCTGAAGAATAGTCAAGAGGTTATCTCTGTTGACTTTGATGCATGTTTTTACAGTCTTTTACATATTTCACATACATATATGCATATATAATTTTTTATAAAATATAATCTACATCTCTTCACATGTTTCTTTCTTCCTATTTCTTCATGTCTTTTCCATTTTCTCTACTTTCAGAGCCTCCCATTCTGTGTGCATCCCAGAATCTCTCTTTATGCACCTATGCATAAGTCTATCTGTTTGAGCTTTCACATAGTTAGAGAGGTCAGAGCCATTCAAACCATGCTTCTCCCCTAAGCAGTAGGGAAAGAAAGATAGATGATAAATAGGATAGATAGATAGATAGATAGATAGATAGATAGATAGATAGATAAGGAAGGTGAGAGGGGAGGATCTATGTGTTGTTTGTTTATGTAGATCTTTTGGATATCTTAAGTGGCTTTGTGGTCTTTAGTAGAAAAAAGTTTCCTATCTCCTCCTTAGAGTCCATAGGAACCATCACTCATCCTTCTCTTTGTACCTGTTATTTCTACATCACACTTCCTTATTTCTTCAGAAAGTCTTTGAACAGTCTCCAAGTTTAGGCACAATTATTTGCATTGACCACAATTTAGATTGGCTGTTTCTACACACCCTCTAGGGGAGCTCCTTCATTTCCTATTTCCTAATCGCTCTGTGGTTAAGTATCCTATCGCAGGGCTAGAAGGAACTCTGAAGTACATTCTGTTCTGCTTCACAACTCTTCCCTTCCCTCTAACTTGTGCTTCATTCTGTGTCTGAATTCCTTGCCAACAGGCTTCGTTGGTGGCCATCCAGCCAAAATTGGCCATCTCCAATGACAGGAAGATCACTGCCTCTTGACGTGACCCAGACCATTTTCATAAATGGGGAGGTGGTCCCTAGAAAATAGTCAAGTTAAGGTTATCAGCAGGATAAAGGAATACTGGGCAATTCAACCACCCTTCAATTAGCTCAACTGGGTATTTTATGTTATCCTATGGCTATCCCTATTAGATATGATCTTATTAGAATCCTTTTAGCAAGATATTTTAGGGATCCTAATTCTATCAGGCAGTGCATTCATTATTTCTCTTATCTGCATGTATTCCACAGTGTGATAAATGTGCCTTACAAATTGCACTCAGTGAACACATTGTAAATATATTTATATATATTATATAACCACATGATATAACATATAAACAGACTATGAACACAGAGCTCCTCAACCCACCCCCAGGCTCTTCCTTCAGAAGTGATACCACCGGCATCTCTGGATGTGGTCATACAACCAGATACCAGGCCCATCTTTGTTAAGTCTGGGCCCTATTTCTTTCTTTCTTTCTTTTTTTTTTGAGACAGAGTCTCACTTTGTTGCCCAGACTAGAGTGAGTGCCGTGGCGTCAGCCTAGCTCACAGCAACCTCAAACTCCTGGGCTCAAGCAATCCTACTGCCTCAGCCTCCCAAGTAGCTGGGACTACAGGCATGTGCCACCATGCCCGGCTAATTTTTTCTATATATATTAGTTGGCCAATTAATTTCTTTCTATTTATAGTAGAGATGGGGTCTTGCTCTTGCTCAGGCTAGTTCCAAACTCCTGACCTCGAGCAATCCGCCCTCCTCAGCCTCCCAGAGTGCTAGGATTACAGGCGTGAGCCACTGCACCCAGCCTGGGCCCTATTTCTTGTGCCCAAAGATATTAGTGAGCCATCTTAACAAAGTGTCTAGACTGCTGGGTAGGTTTCTAATGGAGAGTTAATGTTCTCCTCAAAGTATGGACTCTTTATCTAGTCATCATCTAAGACAGACTTTTTTTCTCTACATGTCCCAGATTTCTAATGCTTTCTAAACACAATAAAATATTTTCAAAAGTAGCAGCAGTAGTAACAAAGTATATATACTGCTTATTATATGCCAGGCCCTGTTCTGAAAGCACATAGGATTAAATATTAACTCATGTTTCCCTCACAACAAACTTATAAGCTAGGTAGGAATTGTCATAATCATCATCATGGCCATTTTAAAGAAGGGGAAACTAAGGCTCAGAGAGGGAAACTGGCCCAAATTCACACAGCCGGTCAGTACAAACCTGCATTTATACCCACGTTGCCTGGCTCCATAGTCCTTGCACTTATCACAGAAGTGGCCTTTGATCCTGACACCCCTCATCGCCCACTTCCAGCCCCCAGGGAAACATGCAGGTGCATCTGCTTTAAAAAGAAATTACTATGGACAAATTAGGGAGCAACCACTCACTTTACAAAACAGTTTGTCATCACAAATGAATCATTTGTCAATAACAAGTTCCTCCCGGGATAGGTCAACCAGTTAAAGTTCATTAATGACATCCCAGAAATACTGGGATACAGAAACCAAGCCAAGGCCAGGCGCAGTGGCTCACGCCTGTAATCCCAGCACTCTGGGAGGCCGAGGCGGGCGGATTGCTCGAGTCAGGAGTTCAAAACCAGCCTGAGCAAGAGCGAGACCCCGTCTCTACTATAAATAGAAAGAAATTAATTGGGCAACTAATATATATAGAAAAAACTAGCCAGGCATGGTGGTGCATGCCTGTAGTTCCAGCTACTCGGGTGGCTGAGGCAGGAGGATTGCTTGAGCTCAGGAGTGTGAGGTTGCTGTGAGCTAGGCTGATGCCATGGTACTCACTCTAGCCTGGGCAAAAAAGCGAGATTCTGTCTCAAAAAAGAAAAGAAAAAAAGAAACCAAGCCAAAGTGTTAGGGCTATTTCCAACTAAAGATCAATGAGAACTGAAAGGATCTCTGGCATAATGTTCACATTAGTAGAAAAATACAACTGAAAAAACTTGTCTTACAAACATGTCTTTTCCCTGAACAATGGCTATGCTTAGGAGAAAAAAGAAACATGCGTGTGAGAAGTTGTGTAAGCAGAGGTGCTTAGCACAGCCTCTCACCAGGGTCTCCCTGTGAGCTCAGCCTCTCAGGCCTTCCTGTGCTCCCTTGGACTCACGGACCCACAGTGCTGTTGTTGCCTTTGACGGTGCTATTAGTCAGTTCAATCATGCACAAAGGTGTAATACAGGTGGCTATTCAATTCAAAGGAGCTGCATACAGCTCTGTTTCTTCCGGACATTCCATCTCATGACGCTCCAGGTGGTTGAAATGAAGGTGCTTTCATGCAGTGACAACATGCAGAGATGAAGCCAGGTTGAAAGAACACAGTAGGGACATTGAAGAACTCCAGACTAACACCGATGAGAAGCCATTACCACCTGTGCAGCTGAAGGAATGTGGGAGGGGACAGTGTTATCAGGAGCCCAACAAGAGCAGAGGAAGAGCATCCCGGTGGGAAGGAGGCAGCTACTGCTAAATGCTGCACTAGGAGAGGGCAGGAAGAAGTGCCCCGTCTCTCTCCTCCCCCCCAGCCTCCTGCCTCTCACAGGCAAGAGAGAGGGTGAGGGAGCCCAGGGGATGCAGCCAGGAGGCTTCAGCCCTCAGGGCACAGAGCAGGGCAGGAAAGGGTGGTGAGTACATCTAGAGGACTGAGGATGATTGCTCTTCATGCAGAATCAACATCAAAGGTGGGTAAACTGAGTCACTGAGAGGAAAAGTAATGTTTCAGATCAAAAAGGGCAACCCAGAACCAAGACGAGGGCCCACTTCCCTCTCCAGTCTCACTGATTTCTAGAAGCCTGAATGCCTAGAGAGAATCATAAAATCTCAAAGGGCATCTAATGCCTCAGGCTCCTTTGCAGTACAGTTGCTGTACCAAAGGCCCACAGTGGTCCACCTTTCTTCAGAAGTGGTGAGACTGTGCGTGATCAGGATGATTCAGTCTCCTGCCTGGATTCACTAGAGAAGTTTTAGTGAATCACTTGTGTGGGTGATGACTTGGGTGTTGTTATTTTTTCAGTGAACTCGCTCCACACGGTAACATTGTGTCTGTTTGGTGCACAAAGGTGACTCATCTGAGGAAGTCGACCTGACTATGGTTTATCAGGCAGCATCTAATGGAGATGTCAATGCTCTGACTGCAGTGATTCGGGAAGACCCTGCCATCCTAGAATGCTGTGACAGTGAAGGTGAGATATTTATGCATTTCGAATCCAGAATGTTCTGTTCTATCGTTTTAGAGATGGTGTTCAGAGATGAGCAATGTTCAGAGATGAGCAGTAATATATGACCAGCCACTTTGATACTGTAGCTAGGTACAGATACCTCAGTATTTCTTTAAATAAGAGTGTTGAACACAACACTTCAAAATCTTTCCCATCATCTCTTCTAATGAAGTCAGTTAGCTTGAGTTTATTTCCAGTATCTCTGAATGACCAAAGTAGGTAGGCCAACTAGTTAGAAAAGAGTATGGAAAGAACAGGCTGCTCTTGGTAGCAATGGATGTTGAGAAAATGCAACTGTTAAAGGCTTCCCAGAAGCAGAACATGGACTTCTGCTTCTGGGAAGATGAAGTGGATTTACTTTTCCCCTAGTCTTTCTGCTAAATATAACTAAAAACCCTGGACATTATATAAAAATGTAAAAGGACTCTGGAAGATGGAGAGAAAATGACAGGCTGGGACCTTGGGACCCAAGAAATGACACGGTGGTGATTTTTCTGAGTTTTCTTTTTGCCTCTTGTATCCCAAAGTAGGAGCTGAAGAAGCTGGCAACCCAGATATGCCAACAGGTACAGATCAGAGAAGCCTAACAAAAGCTGGCTCTCTGCAGCCAAAGGACCAGGAAAGGAACATCCTAGTAAGACAGAAAACTTTTTAGCCAATATCTCCACTCCAGCCAAATACCACACACACACACATATAAAAACATGGCCCCAGCCCCACCCATTCCTGCAAAGACCCAGGGGGGAGCCTTGACCTCCACTCCGACCTGGCAGGAATGCGGTACCCCTCCCCAACCTGCTGGATGGGGTCACAGAAGGCCTTGTTGAGAGTTAGGACTTTCCCGACCACCCAGCTGTAATGAAGAGTCCCTTCCTCAGATGTCAGTGGAAGCCACATAGGAAACCTGGACTTCTCATCCCACCTTGCAATAATGAGGTGGCACTTCCTTCCCTTCCCCTTTGGAGTAGTGTCAAAGGAAGCCAGCTAAAATAGACAGTTTAAGTAAGACCAGGAGCCTCATAACATGATAACCAGGAAGTCCAAGTTTCAATAGAAAATTACCTATACCAAGAAGCAGGAAGCTCTAAAACTGAATGGAAAAAGACAATCAATGGATGCCAACACTGAGATGATGGAAATGTTAGCATTATCTGACAAAGATTTTCAAGTAGCCATGACAAAAGTGCTTTAGTGAGCAATTGAAAACATGCTTGAAACAAATGAAAAAAATTAGAAAGTATCAACAAAGAAATAAAAGATATAAGGAAGAACCAAATGGGAATTTTTAGTAGTGAAAATACAGTAATCATGATTTTAAAACTCAATGAATAAGCTCAGAAGCAGAATGAGGCTGCTGAGGAAAGAATCAATGAACTTGAAAATAGGACAAAAAGAAATATCCAATGGGAAATAGATAATCTGAATAGCCCTATAACTAAGAAATTGAATTCATAATTTTAAAATTCCCCAAAATGGACATCTTCAGGCCTAGATGGTTTCACTGGAGGTTTCTACAGACTTTTAAGGAATAATTAGTATTGATTTTACATAATATCTTCTAAAAAAAGAAGAGGAGAAAATACTTTTCAGTTATGTTTATGAGCTAGTATTACTATGATATGAAAACCAGACAAAGATGATATAAAAAAATAAAACTACATACCAATAGTCCTCATGAGTATATATACAAAAATTCTTAATAAAATATTAGTAAATAGAATTCACTAATATATAAAAAGAATTCTATACCATGACCAAGTAGGGTTTGTTCTAGGGATATAAGTCTGGTTCAATATTTGAAGGTCAATGTAATTAACCAAATTAATCAGCTAAAGAAGAAAAATCACATGTTCATATTAATTGATACAAAAAAAAGCATTTGACAAAATTTAACACACATTAATAATAAAACATCTCAGAAAAATAGAAATAGATTGGGCATAGTGGCTCATGCCTGTAGTCCCAGCACTTTGGGAGGCTGAGGCAGGAGGATTGCTTGAGGTCAGGAGTTTCGGGATGCAGTGAGCTATGATGGTGCCACTGTATTCCATTCTGGGTGACAGAATAAGACCCTGTCTCTGAAAAAAAATAAAATAAAATAACCAGAAGAATTTGGACACAAAAACAGACACACAACACAGGAAGATGGCCATATGAAGACTGAGGCAGAGATTAGAGTTATTGGCATTATTGGAGCTGCCACAAGCCAAGGAATACCTTGGAGGTATGCAATACAATGGAGAGTCAGGGAGGTGTTCTCTGAAGAAATTTACCTGTAAGCTAGGATCTCAAGATAGATATAAATTAGCCAGAAAGAACATGTAATTTTATAAAAGTAATATATCTAGAAATTCTTTAGCTTTACTTAATGAACATTTCCGATTCACAGAGCTTCAGTAATTTTCTATTGCAGCATGTTTTTTTCTCCCAATAGTTATGAAGGAAGGAAGGAAAAAAGAACGGAGAAAGGGAGGAAGGAAGGAAGGGAGAGGGGGGAAGGGAGGTAGGAAGAGAAGATGGGAGAAAAAAAAGGAAGGAAGGGAGGAGGGAGGAAGGAAATTTTGCCACTATTTTAAGACATAGCACTTCATGGCTGCTTTTACCCAGTACAGATGCCTGAAAGAGTATTAGAAAGAGAGAGATTTGGAAGGAAATTGGGGTGCTGGTGGCAATCTTTCAGTGAGAACAGCAGTCCTGGGGTTTACCATTCTCAGGGATGTCTGAGGGTCCTAGCTTACAGTTCATCTGCAGAAGAACCGCAATCTCCACATGCATCTCAAATCAAAGGAGATCTAAACAAGTGTCAGCTGGACAAAGGGTTGTGTCTGAGGTTTGGTTTCTTTGCCAGAAAGAAAGTGAAGCACCTGGATTCTGGGTCAAAAGGCTGGCTTGTCCCAGCAGTTCTGCAAAGTTAATCAGTATGTGCAATTTCATCTCTATTTTTATTCAGGAAGAAAACACGTAAAAAACCAATGACTTGGCCTATACTGATTCAGAAAACAGGGAAGCATTTCAGTACAGGTGGCCCCTTTTAGCAAGAATTCATGCAACCCAAGGTTGGGCCACCATCGCTGCCCTTGAGCACCCACCACCTCCAATAAAAGTGTCCTCAACCCATCTGCCTGGCTGGGGCTGCTATCTGAAGGCACTCCAGATTCTGCCTTGTTCAAGCCAAGTCGGGATAAACCTGCCCCTTATGTCCCAAAGTATGCTGATCCCTGAGGCAGTCATAAGCAATTTGTTATCATCTGCCCAAAATGTTTTAATCAGCCAATTATTGCAAAATTATAAAAGATTGGGGGGAAAAGCTAGAAAAACATACAGTTTATATAAATGTAGCAACAATGGTCTTCATCTCCCTTCGGTCCCATACAGTTCAACAGCTGGATTTCTTTTGCAAAGAGCAAAATAAACAAACAGGCAAATAACGTCTGCTCGTCAATTTCATGAGTCAAACGTTTTTACAGGCTTTGGAAATGTCTCGTTCCAGGATGTACGCCCTTGATGCATGCGGTTTCTGGACGGCAAGTGGACACAGTGAAGCTGCTGCTGAAGATGGGAGCCAATATCAACATGCAGGATGCTTACGGCCGCACGAGTTTATGCCTGGCCACCTACTTGGTACGGACTCCTGTCTGTCACAGGGGCTGAGGAGCAGGGGGTGCTAACAGTGTCATTATGGGGTCCCACTTGCAGAAGAGTGTTCTTGGATTTATGCAGCTGGCCAATGAAAATAGAACTTGAAGCTTTACTCCAATCACCTTCAACATTTATACCACCACTTAGTGTTGGTTTCATGGATTTGAGTCATTTTGAGTCTTCCTAAGAATTCTCTAAGGTGGAGGTGATATCATCATGAGAGAGACATTCTTTTCTATCTTAAAAGCATCAGGATTTCCCTTGGGACATGTCTGGACACACTTGGAACTTCTAAGAATACCCTCCATAAGTGACCCTGAGAGGGTGGGAACACTTTAAAGATCCAGTTAACATTTGTGGAGTTAGATTGGTTGAACAGAGGCTAGGGACTAAGGAATGTGGGGACAGATGGGAGCTGGGAAAAGTGGGTTGGGGTTAGGGAGTGGGAGAAACATACCAGGATCCTAAGGGGCCACACCAAGCACAGGATTCAGCCCCCAATTGCTGCTCAGTTTTAAAACTTGTAGTAATGCCAGTCCTCACCACTGGAGATTTCAGTTTGGCATTTCCCAGCATTAGAGCAAGCTTGGTTAAACCTTACTGAAAATCCTCAAGCTTCTCTCTTCTCAAATCCTCCCTAAGATCCTTCTGGGAGGCCCTAGGGCTGCCTTGGGTCAGTGTCAAACAAGTTGTAACCACCACATGGAGGTCATCACTCTCCTTCCTCTCCAGTGAGGCACACAGAAATTTTCAGCATGAGATGCTGCCAACGCAGCTTCTCCCATTTGCTGCTGCTGCCTGTGGCCGAGGTAGATTCACCATGACCCAGACCCCCTGAGGGTGACCTGCTGGAGTAAAACACTTCCCTTCCCCAAATACCACCCCTTCCTGCCATGATCTAGCATACATTGCAGTGAACCATTGTCCAGTTCCCACAGAGATTTTCTTTAGAACCTACTTTTTCATTTCTGTTTGCAGTCCCTCTTTCTCTGGGACTCACACATCTGGGAAGAGTTTTTCAAAGTGTGATCCCCAGATCTCTCTTGTGTCCATATCCCCTGGGGTGCTTGCTTCAAATGCAGGTTCATGAGGTACCTCCTGAGTCAGATACTCTGGGGAGAGGACTGGGTAGTAAGTGTTGGCAGTTTTTATGCCCACTGAGTTTGAAAACCACTGGTCTGTGCGTACCAGCTGAAGTCCCATGTCTCAGACAGATATATATATGGGTGTCCTCCCAGCTGCTCCCCTGCCCTAATGACTGCTCTTGCTGCAGACATGTTTTGTATCTGGGCTGAGGAAAAGAGAAAATTAGGATCAAGGGGTGGAGGAAGGGGATAGAAGAGGTTTCTAAAGTTGTCTGCCACAATCATACAGATAGTGAAAACAAACTGTGCCTCTTTCAGAATGCTAAAATTCAAAATTTCAAATTTCTTTAGCTAGACAGCTACGCAAGGGACTAGGAAGTACTCCTCTAGAATGCAGTGAATAATAACAGGCACCCTTGCAGCCCAGAGAGGTGACACCTTTACAGACACCTCTTTCCAGGAATGCATTCTAAGGACTGCAGGAGGGGAGTGTGTCTGTAGGATGCCATGTGGCGCCACCTTCTCAACTATGCCCCTACCTATATGGATCCCCATGGTGGGACCCCCTCCCTGGCTCTGCTGAGGCTGATGGGAAGGGGGCGTGTCCTGGGATTGCACTGTGAAGGCCCCCATTCTCTCCTGGCAATGTTTGAATTTAAGTATTAATAAGAAACTTGGCAAAAGGGCACTTAGAAATGAAATTTTGCCACAGCTCCAAACTCAGTATACAAATAAATTTATCACAGATGCATGACCTCAGGCAAATCGCTTCACCTCTTTGTGCCTCTTTCCTCATTTGTAATATGTAGTAAAAATAATATCCTAAATTCATCACAGCTATAGGAGAAACACATGTGAAATTAGCCAACATACACATAGTACGTACAAAATTCATTTGTTGGTTCTAAATAGTGACTAAGGGTTTCAGATAGTATAGTCAATGGCTTTCTGATTTTTTTTCCGAAGAAAAAAAACCACATACACAACAGAATTCCAGAAAAGGTTGCAAAACGATTTCTAAAAAATGTTTCAAAGCTTCCCCTCCCCCACAAAGCACCAAAAGATCTGCTTTTCAAAAACCATAAATCTTTGACAACTCCAAAACTTGCCCAGCATGCCTTTCTTTGGGTCTCCTGGTCATATTTTCTCCTTTTTAGTCTGAAAACTTGATGACTTAAACATTAACAACTAAAAACAGATTTAATACATTGGTAAACTATGAGTCAAGACTTGAATGCCATAAAAATGTTTGCTTAAGACTTAGATATTATTGGTCAGTTCTACAAAACCAGATTCAATATTATAACCTATTAATTTTGGTGTGCTTTTGTTGAGAGAATTTCTTTCTACTTTTCAAAACCAAAAAGTTCTTTTCTTATCATTATCTTCCTTCTTATCCATGCATTTATTAACATTTTGGTTTTTATTGCTTTCAATATTACGATCTTAGGAGGGAAAATCTCATCTTTCTCTCTTACTGGGTAATCTTGAGGCTGACCTAGACATGAATGGAGGAAGGCAGGAAGCCTGCTTCTGAACAAAATAGAGAGTTATCATAGTATTCTTCCTAATAGCGGTTTCATCTACTTAAAATTGCGTGAGTAACCCAAGTGTTTCTGGATGAATGTAGGAGACATTCTCCTCAGCATGCAAACTAAACTTGGTTATCAGTAGGGTTGCATCAGTTTAAATAGTATATGGGAGGTCTAGCCCAAGATTGTACCTGACCTTTGAAATGGGAGAGACAGTGGGAAAATAACCCAGCTGTAAGTATTGACCAAGGAGGGGACAACCATGGGATGTGGCAACATCAGGTCTCAATCTGGACAATTAGTAGACAGCAGGGAATTCATACAAGGTTTATTGGGGAATTAATAAGTGGGTAAAACACAGTGATGAAGAACCTTGGAGGGTACTGGTGATATGCCATATTTAGGGATTCAGGCTGTTAGCATCAGAAAAATCAATCAACAAAGTGGCAAGGTCCTAGCCATTGGAGTGGGGCTCAGGTTAGGCCTCTAGGCACTGGGAGGGAGACGGACTAGAATAAGCAAGATGCTGATCTTGTAGTTTCTAGAAAAGGAACTTGGAATAGAAGACCAAGACCCATTTATCACACATAGGTAGAGAGAGGCATAGAGTGGAAGCTGAGATTCACATATCATATAGGAGCCCAAGTTTTAGAACTGGACCAAGTCAGACCATTGACAAACATGATTTGGAGCTAAGCCCACAGGAGAGGCCAGAGCTGGTTAATTTTGGCCCTAGGACCAGGTATAGTCTGAGCATAAAAGTAGAATACCAGTGAGTGGCCCTAGAAATGGGAAGGGGGAGGCAGGAGAGAGAGTCAGGGTCAGTCTGCATCTGACAGGGTGAAGGCCCTCCAGTAAACTTGGGAATTCGTTTACCATGAGACCTTCAGCCCTCTGCTGAGGTGTCTAAGTTGGAGTTGTGGCCCTTAACCACTTCAAGTCAAATAAAATATGTTTTCAGCCAAACCAAAGAAGGGGGATAAAACTAGAGAAAGTTTATTGGACTATGTTATGCGAGCTTGTGTTATATAATGATGTGGTTACTCTTGTATTTCAGGGTTGGCTCGAAGGATGTGTGAGTCTACTCAGAAATGGTGCCAAGCACAATATCCCAGATAAAAATGGCCGTCTGCCACTGCATGCTGCCACTGCCGAGCCCGACGTGAGGTAGGTGCCCAGGTTTACATGATGCTCAGGTTGGAAGGGACCCAACTTGCATTAGAAGGTCATCTACCCCATTCCTGTGTGGCTGATAAAAACAAAACCTATTCATTTTTTTAAAGTTGCAGCAAACAGGACTGTAATGAAATACCCTACAATAATCTCAAACCCTAATATCATTCCCCTTTTACTTTGATAAGACCTTTGTCTTCTAATCTTTAATTTAAGAAGAAATGCTATTTGTCATCATTGGAATTCACATATTCATTTATTCCATTAATCATCCAGTCAATTATTAATTCAATAACTATTTATTGAGCATATATTATGGACCAAAGACTGTTCTAGTCCCTTGAAGTTCCACAGTAAGCAAGACAGAATCTCTGATGTCACAGAGCCTACATTCTATTGAAGGATTTAAGGGGCATACTGGTAAACAAGTAAATAAGATCATTTCCAATAGTGACAAGTGGTATGTAGAAAATCAAGCAGGGTAAAAGAGCAGTGACCAGGCAGGAAGGTTCATATCTAACCCAAAGTCACACCAATCTTTAGGAGTTGGGAGGAGGCAAAGGAGCCTGAGGCGGGGAGACTAGTGGGTTGGAAGGAAAATGACAAATGTGTGCTCCTGGAAGCTGTGTGAAGAAATAGACTCAAGTAAATTGGATGATCAAGGAGGTCACATTGGCCAGGCCTGTAATCCTAGCACTCTGGGAGGCTGAGATGGGAGGATTGCTTCAGCTCAGAGGTTTGAGACCAGCCTGAGTGAGAATGAGACTCCGTTTCTACTAAAAGTAGAATAATTAGCCAGGCATGGTAGCACATGCCTGTAGTTCCAGCTACTCAGAAGACTAAGGCAGGAGGATCACTGGAGCCCAGGAGTTTGAGGTTGCTGTGAGCTAGGCTGATGCCACTGTACTCTACCCAGGGTGACAGAGTGAGACTCTGTCTCAAAAAAAAAAAAAAAAAAAATGATACTCCTTCCTCACTCCCCCCTTCATAAAAATTTATAAAAAGGAAAAAAAAAATAAAAGTAAAGAATTGTCTTACATTTTTGTAAGACAATTGAGCAACCAAGGAAAAAGTTTTGCCCACACCAAGGGTGGCTTCCCCATTCCTCTGTGTCTACATGGTCTCCATTCCTGTTCTTTTGAAAGCCCCTCCAAGCTGATAAGAGCATTTCCTACTATGGAATCAGTAACATTGTGGCCTCTTCTCAACTTCTGCTGTACAGAACATGCCTCTGACAGGAATTGAGCATTGCCAAGCCTAGGCCACAGGCCAGCACCATGGGAAGTGTATTCTGTGTGCCCCACTCTCTACACCTGTGTCCAGAAATGAAATCTAAAGCTCTGTCTGGGTTGAGAAGCCCAAGGCCCTAATCTTCCAAGTTGCCAGATAACCAGATCTCTTCATTTCAATCTCTTTTACAGTAAAGTAAAAGGGCTTGGGAAATTCCAGGACTATTCCCAAGGATTACCCCTTATTATCTTGGACTCTATCCAAAAATAACAGAAAAATAGGATTTATCCAAAGCCCAACAAAACAAGGATGTTTAGAGAAGAAACAGCAAGCCCAGACAGCTCATAATCAATAGACATCATGAGGGATGACTCCCTCTTTATGAATTAGGGGGAGAAAAGAAAGAATGACTTTTCTAGACAATCCACACAAATATTTAGTCACAAAAGCATAGATTTCCCAAGAGTGGTCTTTAGGAAATAAGTTTAAAATGTACCTTATGGATTGTTCTGCCTTGATTTACTTTACTTAATTGCTTTTACTTGCTTCACAACAGTCATTTCAAAATCTACTAACTGTTCTGTTGAGGGGCTGTAAGTGAAAAAAGAAAGAAAAAAATCTACTAATTGATTCTGGAAGATAAAAGCCTACTTAACTGTGGTAATAATAGCTGTTATAACAAATAAAACCCAAAGCATCAGTGTCTTAACACAATAAAAATTTGTTTCTCACACATGTAACAGCCCAGTGTAGGTGGAGGATAGATAATGGATGGTGGGTAGTGGGTGGCTCCCCGCCATGTGGACCCAAGCTTCTCCCATTTTGTGGCTCCACAAAATCCCCCTAGGGGATTCTATGATCCCCTAGGATCATAGAATACCCTTTTTTCAGGCTGCAAATGGAAAAAGAGGAGCACAGTGGCTCCCCCTTCTCCTGGAGGATATGTTCTAAGATCCCAGTGGATGCCTAAAACCATAGATAGTACCAAACTCTATCTACACTATGTTTTTCCCATTCATACGTACCTATAAAGTCTAATTTATCAATTGGGTTCAACAAGAGATGAACAACAATAACTAATAAAAAAAAAATAGAGCAATTATAACAATATGCCAGTGTCACTACTCTTGTGCTTTGGGGCCATTATGAAGTAAGGTAAGAGTAACTTGAACACAAGTACTGTGATACGAAACAGTCAATCTGATAACCAAGATGTCTCCTAAGAGACTAATGGGCAGGTGGTGTAGACAGCATGGATACACTGGACAAAGGGACGATTCATCACCCAGATGGGACAGAGTGGGGCAACACCAGATTTCATCACGCTACTCAAAACAATGTACAATTTAAAACCTATGAACTGTTTATTTCTGGAATTTTTCAGGGAATATTTTTGAACCTTGGTGACTGAAACCATGGAAAGCAAGACCACAGATTAAGGGGGGACTACTATATAAAGAAGCCTCACTCAGTTTCTTAAACTCTCAGCCTGCAAATAACACAATTTACTTCTGCTCACATTCCATTAATAAGGACTAGTCATTTGACCCTATCTGGGTATAAGGAGCTCTCAGGAATATATTTCCTGCCAGGAATCTACCTCCCAACAGTTACTCTAATCCATGAAAGGGGAACATGGATTTTGATGAAAAGCTAGCGCTCTCTGCCCTTAACCCATTATACCTGAGAGGTAAACTAAGCCTTGTAAGTCAAAATGACATTCAAGGTCAATTTGGTCAGCTGATTAGGTTCATCCTCTGAAATCATTGCAATAATAAATTGAAAACCAATCCAAGAGTACTTCCTCTCTTGTGGACTTGTATGTAGACTTGTTATCATGCCTAGAGTGCCCCAGACGCTCTAGGATCTACATTGCATTGCTAGAACTAGGAGAGCAGAGAGCTGTGGCTTCCCCTTCTCTTAAAATTGTACCAAATGACCCAGCCATCACCCTTGGATGAGTTGAAACCAGAAAAATAAACATCCTCTGTGTGCTGATGACATAGTATTATCGTCCTAAAAGGATCTTTAACTGATTCTGAAGATAAAATTCTGCTTTAGTTATGGTAATGCTAGATGCTTTAACTAATAAAACCCAAAGGTTAATTATTCCAAAATCAAAATCATTATTGCTGGTAAATGTTCCCCCACAATTAATTGGGTTAAAACCCATATAGCAAATCAACTATAGTCATGCACCATATAACAACATTTTTGTCAACAACAGACTGCATATGTGATGATGGTCCCATAAGATTATAATGCCATATTTTTATCATATCTTTTCTATGTTTAGAGACACAAATACTTATCGTTGTGTTATAGTTGCCTACAGTATTCAGTACAGTAACTTGCTGTAGTAGGCTATACCATCTGTTTGTGTAAATATACTGTATAATGTTTGCACAATGGCAAAATTGCCTAATTTCTCAGAAAATATCCCTGTCGTTAAGTGACACATAACTATAGGTTGGTTACCTACAGAACCTTGGGAAACTAGCTTGTCTTAAGAGTTCCCTATGAAATTACACTGTTAAAATGAGATATTTTATAGTTGTTTTATTAAGAAATGTTATGACCATGGCAGGGTTTGATACATATGAATTAAATGTTTAAGGTAGAAACTAACCAAGCCAGGCTCTGTTGCAGAGAAATTGGGCTTCAGTCACCATTTGTGTGTCAGCATGAACTCAGAATTGTTTTCTGAGAAAAAATAAAACCTGGTCTGGCTTGTAGGTTCTTCCTAATCCTACAAGTGTAAGGCAAGCCTGTTTGAGCATTCACTTTGCCTAAGTGGACACAACTTCAGGCCAGCCTGGGTGACCTATAAAACATATGGGTTTGCATTTATTAATAATTTACAATGATGACAATGATAATAACATTGGCTGTTTACCATGCTCATGCTCTGAGCAAAGTTCTAAGTGCCTTTTGTGTACTACCTCATCTAATCCTTACCACACTTCTCCTAAGTAGAGGAAGTAGAATTCTAAGTAGAATTCTGTCCCCATTTTACAGATGAGGAAACTGGAGCACATGGAAAATAATTAATTAATATAATAATAATAATTATGTGAAGATAACCTGCCCATAGGTCTGCTGTGCTCCTGAGACCCACTCTTGTGGACCTTGTAGAATTTATTTTAATGGTCATATTTTATCATTAAGACCTTGACCTCCATTGAGAGGACTTATAAGAAACAGCTTACAAAATTTATTGGCTCATTGTCAGGGTATATTTTGTTCATTATAGCACCCAAAACATCCTACATGAAAAACCACAAGAAAAATTTCTACCAAAGAAGAAATTTCTGTGCTTCTCCTGACAAATTTTTTATTTTTACTGTATGGACAGTGTGACTTAAGATCATGTTTCTCTCTTTGGGTGTTTTGAAAATTCAAACCTCAATTTGTGTTCCACCTCTAGCATACATGCATGATGCCAGGTCACATCTTCTTTATCTTGCCCTCGTTTTCTCTTTGTCTCGTTCCTTCACTAGTTTTCTTGCTTCGCTCTATGTATACAGGTCTGTGTACATGCAGTCCGGCATCCCACCAGCGTGCACACACATTTGCTGCAGAGGTTGTCGGGGTGTGAACAGCACTCACTCCTGTTTGTGTTGACCCTGGAACAGAGACTGCTGCTAGACTTCAGCACCCAATGAACATTAAACTCAACCATTCAACTCCCTCAAAACTCCCTTTGCTATCTTTGTTAGTGTGTGTATGTCTGTACTTTCCCCTAATCATAAGTAGTATGTACAGGCCACAGGGTGGCCTTGTGCTCAGGTGATCATACTGGTTTCTAAAATCTTGCTGACCCTTAGATGTCCAAACAGCAAGCTCCTTCCACCTGGTGCTCGCTGGAGGTTATACAGGGGGAAGCCTCAAACACAAGCTGCTTATAAACAGCCCTTTGCCTCCAGAAGGATTCTTGGTTCTCTGATAGAAACAACTCCCCAGCAAACCAGTCGGTTCCAATCTGCATCCCTAGCTAACCCCCCACTCAGCAGGGATGGAAGCTGGCGCAGGGCTAAGTGATTTATAATTATGAACACGGAGGCACGTTGGGTTGACAGAAGCAAAGCAGCACAGGTTTCATCTTCGATTCTCCTTCCTGCTTTGAACACTCTGCTTCTCAGCAGGTCTGAGTTTTTCTTCCTTTCAGCTCCCCACGGAGCTTTCTTGCTCCCTTGGCTGGGGCATTCAGAGGGCACCCGTGTGAAAGAGGGAGCATGATCATTAAGACAAAACTCCAAAGAGAACAGAGTTGTGTTTGTACAAGCTGAGCATGCTAGTGTTGGAAGGCAAGCAGCAATTCCCTCTGAAAGCAGCCACGGGACTCTCTGAAGGTCTTTTTTACGGTCTCCATGGCTACTGGCAGATTTTTTTTTTTTCTCTCTCTCTCCTTGCCAGAGCACCAGCAGCTCTGCCTCTTTTTATCACTCTTGACTACAGCCCAAGGGAGGAAGGAATCATCTCCCTTGGGTCCTGGTCTCTAGTTACCAGGTGTTTTAACTTCAGTGGATGTGTCCCTATAGCATGCTCTTGCATCCAGGCAGCTTCAGGGACAGGAAGGGCAGATGGCTGGCTGGGGGACCATTTCTCCCACCAGTCACTGGGACAGCCAGCTCCAGGGCTGGTAGCAGCCTGAGGGACCAGCAAAACAGAAAAGCTCACAGAAATAAGTTGTCCCTAGGATGCTTGTAGCTGATCTCTCTCTCTCTCTCTTTCTCTGTGACCCACCAATCACTTAATGGTAATCAAGGGAGATTGTTGATAAATAAAGTGTAGGGGCCTTAAAAAAATTACTCATTATATAAAACTTATTATGACATTAAAGGCTATCCTAAGTGCTTTGTACTCATCAACTCACTTAAAGTCCCAGCAAATCTTTGGGAAGTGAGTATTACACTCTATTTTACAGATAAGAAAATGTAGGCACCAGAGTCTCCTAAGTTGCCCAAGCTCACTACCTGGTTGGGTAAGAGCAGGGATCCTAACAGAGGCAGGTGGGCTCCAGCCTCAGGGCTGGGTGCTCCTGCTGGGGTGCAGGCCTGCTGTCCTGGGACCGAGGACAAGGCGGGCTTCATGCTGCTGCCTCAGAGATCTGAGGATGGGAGGGAGTCTGGACCGGTGTTAATGGGGGTTGTGAAAGACTCCTGGGCCACCATTGCACAAAACAGGGGCTCGGGGAAAGCAGACCAGAGGGCTGCAAGTAGTCTGGTGACTGAGGCAAATACAGGACCGTATCTTGTGGATTACCTCTGTACCGCAGAACAGCAAGGAAGCAGCAGACTGGAAACAGGATACCTGATTTCTAGTTCGAGCCAGGTCACCGAGGCCTTATGTGATGGCCTTGCCAAGCCCTGCAGGGCTTCAGGTTCTTTGCTCTCATAAAATGAGGAAAAAAGGGTGAAGGTGAGGGTGAGGGACTTTATCTGACCATTTGTGTTCAGCTTTGAAGATCAGAGACTTAGAAATTGATGGAGTCAGGCAGCACAGACCAGCGTGCATCTGGCAAGGCCATGACAGGGAAGACATGGAATGTTAAAGGAGGCACCTGAAGAAAGTCCAGGGAAATACTATTTAAAACTAACTGGCAAGAGATTAGTTAACAAGAGCATAGTCCCCAAAAGAGCAGGAAAAGGTTACCACCCCTTAGCCCAAAAGTGGCAAGGAAGGGAGCTGGTACTGGAACCTTCTGAGAGCTGTGGTGGTGGCTCCAGCTGTAGGAGCCCGGGCCTTCGGTGGAGAAATGCAATCACTACCAGAAAGGGAGATGGATTTTTCCCACCTCCCGCCAGTTCTCCCTGTCCAGACCCAGTAGGAGGTCAGAGGTCAAGGGTACCTGGTTGATGCCATCCTCAGAAGTCAGCCTCAGAGCAGGACACTGCAGAGAAAAGATGCATTTGGGAGGCAAATAGAGAAATATGTCAGTACCAGGTTCATCCCACAGCCTTGGGTGGCCCACCCAGGATGTGACAAGAGGTCTTGCTTGCCCCAGCCCCACTCTAATCTGCTCAGAGCCCCTCTTCCCTCAAAGTGATCACGTCTGCCCCAGAAGATCCTGTCTGCTCGGGGTTAACTGAGGAGGACCACATTGGACCACAGCTGACCTGCCTTCCCTCCCACTCTCCCCAGCGCTTCAGACCAGTCGGGCCGTAGAGAGGAAACAATGGCCAATAATGAGAGAGAGAAGAGAGGGAAAGGAAAAAAGAAAGAGAGCAAGAAGGACAGTCACCAGTTAAGCCTTGCCCCCATCCATAAAGCATCCATAAGGAAAGATATATCCAGAGGTGAAATAATAACAAAGACAAGAATAGTGTCACCCAAAATGCAATTATTTTTATAGTGTCTTCCCATCAGACAGAGAATGCGTCTAGAATTTAGAAAGCATAAAAGAGATGTGCTACCTGCAGTGATAGCCATTGTTCCTTTAAGTTCTGTGTGCCAGGGGCTTTGTGCCTGTTGGGCCATTGGATGATCCTCAACACTTCTGCTGCTGATGTCACCCTAGGACAGGGGTCCTCGAACTTTTTAAACGGGGCCAGTTCACTGTCTCTCAGACCGTTGGAGAGTGCGCACTGTGGGCCCCGGACAGTCGGCTGCTAAGCAGGACAGGCAGCTGCTAAGCAGGACAGGCAGCTTCGGCAAAAACACCCGGAGGGCCGGATAAATGTGCTAGGCAGCCCGCATGTGACCCCCAGGCCGTAGTTTGAGGAGCCCTGCCCTAGGATATACAGGAGCATACAGAAACTCAGAGGGATCATGCAGCAGTGAGGCCAGAATCAAATCTTAGCATGATCCTGGCTCCCCAAAAGACAGTGACAAACTAGATTTAAAGCACAGGCTTCCTGGTTATTTCCTCTCCACAGCGAATAACCAGAAGTCCATCCCTATTTAAGTTCTCTCTGTATTACATTTCCTAAGGCAGTATGATTGGTGTACCTCTCTTTTCTTCTATTGTAAGGAACAACTTAATACCTAGGGCTTTAGATGTCATCTAAGCTGAAAGACAATGAAAATTTGGGGAAAAGCCTAATTTCATTTTTCAAAATATTCTTCTAAAAATAATTTCTGAATTTCTTTGTCTGCCCATACACTATTCTTTAACATCTTGCTGAGTCTGCATTGATTAATTCATTCTACACATTTCTCAATAGTTTCCAAACCTGGCTGTTTACCAGAATTCCCTGAACATCTTTTTTAATTTGTAGAATCCGGGCTTCTCCCCATACCTACTGAGATAGAAACTCTTGAGTGTGGAGTTCAGGTATTTGTGATTTTAAAAAATCTCCCCAGGCAATTCTGAGATGGAGCCAGGGTTCAAACTTCTAGGGTTAAGTGTTCTAGAGCTTATACTTAGTGTGTTCCAGGCATGCTCTAAATGCCTTATGTATATTAACTCATTTAATCCTCTGAGCCATGGGTCCTCAAACTTTTTAAACAGGGGGCCAGTTCACTGTCCCTCAGACCCTTGGAGGGCCAGGCTATAGTTTAAGAAAAACTATGAACAAATTCCTGTGCACACTGCACACATCTTATTTTGAAGTAAATAAACAAACAGGCAACAACACCCGCATGTGGCCCCCGGGCCGTAGTTTGAGGATGCTTGCTCTGAGCTATAAGACTGGTAGTTTTTAACTACGCCATCTCACAGATGAGGAATCTTAGGCACAGAGGGGGTAACTAACTGGCCAGAGGTTACAGAGCTAATCTGTGCCAGGTGAGCCTAGGCGGTGTCAGCCTAGACCCTGAGTCACTAGCCACTGTGCTCAGCTGCTTCTTTCTCACAGATGGAACATTGACCTCAGTCAACCGAGCGCGGGTAAGAGTTTGAGAATCGTTGACAGTTCCTTCCCACTGAGTACTGCCATCTCGTGCTTACATATTTGCATATTTCACCAAGAATGAGCAAAGTTGGGCATGCTGACTACCTCCTGGTATAATCTATGCATTTAAAAGGCATATGCACCTAGGAGTGAAGCAGTTTGAAAGCACTCTAGAAGTTTTTGCAAAACGAATGAAGAGTAAGCACTAGATGATTTTGGTTCTTCAAGGGCATGGCCTGGTGAATACCATAAGCCTTCAGGTCCCCTGGCCCCTCCAGGAACACTAAGGTGGAGAGCAGGAGCGAGAGGCAGACAAAGGTGCGTCAAAGACGCCTTCTTACCTTTCACGCTTGCTTCTTTTCCACAGATCTTTGCCCCAGAGAATTGGAAAGAGCCCTCACCTTTATTTGCAAGCCTTTAATTTACTGTATTTCTAATGTGTCCTTATACTGGTTCCAAGAGCACCATGACTGTTCTTTTGAGCTGCTTCTCCTGTTTTTCCTTACAGGCTTCTGACAGTCCTGTTGCAACAGTCGAGCCTCAGTGAGGTTAATCACCAGGACAGTGAGGTGAGTCTGCCCCCTCAAGCAACAGGTGCCATTTTGCATGCGGGCATGGAAGGAAGGCTTTTCCAGAACCACTGTGCTCCCCTTCATAAAGCCACAAACCAGAACCACTATGTTCCCACTCATAAAGCCACAAAGACGGGGTGGAGTATATTTTTGTGTTCCTATGCTGAAAGGGAAACCTTTGTCTCCACTATTAATCCTCAGAAATTTATCCCCACCATCGGTGTGGGTAGCTTTTAATAGGGAAGGACTTTATTGCATTAAGTACTTAAGCATTTACCATATGACTGAAATTTTGTAATTTCCCTCTGGACATTGAGAAATAAATATTGCTCTCTCCTGTCTTGTCAAGTTCCAGAAACTTAGATGGCAAGCTCCAGACGTGCTTGCTCTGAGTGAGAAATGACAGAGAGCTGGGAGCAGAGGTGTGCACCTGTAGTCACTTGGGAGGCTAAGGCGGGAGGATTGCTTGAGCCCAGGAGTTCAAGTCCAGCCTGGGCAACATAGTGAGACCTCGTCTCTAAAATAAAAGAAAAAGGGAAAGATGACAGAGAGAATAATTTCAGGCTACCTGCTCTAGATGCGACATTATTAATCCCAATGACCACAACTGCTGTTTTCTTCATGTTACAAAGACAATATTGTAGAAGGCTTCCAAAGATACTATTCCACACTCTTGAACGAAGTTCTTGAGGGAGGGTGAATCAGACACTAAGCTGACCTGCCCCAGAGTAGCTTAGGGCCTTGTTATATCTGCTTAGCTCTTTTAAAATTAAAAATAATTTTTATTGGCCAGCCTGATTTCTTTAATAAGCTTCTTAAAACCAATTTAAATGCCTGATTTTTAATGGAATTTTAAAATAAATAATATGTCCTTGATTTGGGGCATCTCACTGAAAAAGTCTGATAACATTAAAAATGCAGATTTACAAAGATGCCAACCACATTATTTTCAAGGAAGCCAGCTTGCCATAGGCAAGGGGGGGGGGAGGAGTAAGCCTGCTAAGAGTTTTCTTCTGGGACAGAGCCCCATCTGTCCTGAGCTGCATTAAGGTCTTGCTTCTGCTTTAATGACCACACCAAAAAGCCCCTGCTCTACAGCCTGGGCCTGAGCTTGGACACCTCCCCAGCTTGGGGGTCACAGGCTGCTTGCACTCCCCACATCTTTAGTGGTTTAAAGCAAAACCTCAGAGGAAAGAGGATTGCTCTGTTTTAAACTTCTGCTTTAAAAATGAGAACCAGAGACGAGACAGCACACTCTGGTCACTCTCTGCCCATGGCATGAAGGCAGAGAGCTTAAGTGGCCACAGTTCGTGTCAGCAGATTGTGAACTTCTGGATTTTAGGCAAGTTGCCAACTACTTCCTCCACATCCCACCCCTGCCCTCACCCCCCAAACTGGGTCTTACTTAGAAAGCTGGCAGACTTGATCATTCATAACCTAAAGCTATTTCCACTCATAGACATCTAACTGAACTGACATCCCCCAGCAAAGGCCTCGTTCCCTATTTTTCCCCACCCTGGGAGGCACCTAGCTGGTGGAGATAATGAAAGTAGACACAGATCTTTCTATGAGTGGTAATTGTAACACCTTGCAGATAATATGTGGTAAATATTGGAAAAGTCCCCTGTTCCTCCTCATGCAAAGTGACCTGTATGAAAAGATTTCTCCTGCTATTATACCAGCATTTGGATCCATCAGATTTTAAGCTCAGAGAGCAGATTCAGCAGAGCAGGAGGTTCAACAGGGTCACTTTCCACCCAGTGTCACAGCCCTCCCGGGTCCCTGTTACAACATGTCTGAAATCCACCTGAAACCACTGCTAGTGCTACCCTGTATTTTTCATACTATATATATATTTTTTAGCATATTATGGGGGTACAAGTGTTAAGGTTACATATATTGCCATTGCCCCCCCTTCCCTCCTCGAGTCAGAGCCTCAAGTGTGACCATCCCCTAAACGTTGCACATCTCACTCATTGTGTTTGTATATACCCATCCCTTCCTCCTCCCTCCCACCTGCCTGACACCTGATAAATGTTATTCCTATATGTCCACTGAGGTGTTGATCCGTTAATACCAATTTGCTGTGAAAAACAAGCTGTGGTGCTTGTTTTTCCATTCTTGAGATACTTCATAGAATAGGTTCCAGGTCTATCCAGAAAAATACAAGGGGTGCTATATATTTTTAATATATAAATACACATATTTATAAATATGTGCATTATATGTAGTATTGTTAGATAAAAATTTAAGAGGCCATTGTTTTGGCCTGAGCCAAACAGACCTCCAACAGACCAGACTAAAAATCAAAATGGCATCACTCATCCTTAAGTTTCAAGTTCCCAAACTGAAACTAAGTTGTTATCTGAACTTCTGAGAAATCAGGGGAAAGATAATAGTCAAATTTCCCAAGCAAGCCAGTTTCAATCAGCATGATAATGAAATTCCCCCTGCCTTTAATCTTTACAACAAAAAGTAACCTAAAATAAACCTGACTTTGACCAGTTTACTTCTCTATTGTTCTGTTTTCCTGTTTCTACCTTTCAAGGAAAGTAACTTTGAAATGACCAGTCTGATTTTTGTTCTTTGCTTCTGCTTTATTCAGCCCTTCTCTGTCTTCAAAATAACCTCCTCTGCCTGGTTCATTGGTACACTTATTCTATCTTTTTTTTCTTTTTTAAAATTTTATTTGTATAATTTTAAGATATACAAATGCAGTTTTGGGTAGCCATCACCCAAACACGTATTCTATTTTATGGAATGAAATGTTGCCCAATTTTAGAATTTTAAAAAAGCCAATTAAGACCTTTAAAACTAAATCTGTTGTAATTCTGTCTTTTGACAATATATTAATATATATTAAATATAAATATAAAATACAAATTTCATATATATATATATATATGTCATTGCTAGTGTAAACCGATCAGAATAAATTCCCAAGGGCAAAGCTCTTGCCATTGAGAAATAAGGATACTTCTGAAATGGAACGACACGGCCCAGGCTTTCTTTTTCATTCATTGCTTTGGTGGAGTTCCTGTGTTTGGCTGCTCAGTGTTTTGAACAAGCAATCTCCTCTCTCTCCTCTCAATCATTTTTCACTGTGCTCTAAGCACCATGCAGCCACCATTATATGTGTAAAACAAACACACACACTATACCTGCTAAATTCCAGGAAGCAAAAAGAGTGAAGCAAAAAGCAATAAGGGAAAGGGTAAGTTAGTGCCTAAGAAGCATTATGGTTTCCTACTGCCAAGAGGAAAGAGCAAGGAATAGCCCTACCTAGTTTAATGAAATTATTTTCCAGGAATAACTGAAGGAGTCCCAAAATGATCACAATAATGGTTAAAGATTAAAGAATCAATTAGTAGAAATCTAACTTCATTAACAGATATATTCAATTAAAAACTGAAACTAAGGAATGGAGAGATAGAAGGAAGGAAGGAAACAAATTCAGTTTCTGAAGCCATTCTCTAACTGCTCAAGCAAAACAAACATAATCTTATTTTACGTCAGGGAGATGAATGTCACCTGGAGGATATCCTGATCTGAGGTTAGTGACTGAAGACAGCTCTTTTGTATTATTAGTTTTACTTATATAGGTAATACATGAACATATTTGCTTTTTAAAAGTTTAAATATTACAAGTACTGTTAGAAAGTCCTTAATTACTTCTACCCCACCACCTTTGCCCCAGGTAATCACTGTTTGTTGTGTCTCTTTCCCAATCTTTTATATATATTCATAGGAAATATGGAGTATTAAATAAAACATATCACTCAATATGTTTTCTGTAACTTTGTTTTTTCAATTCTAGCATACGTCTTAGAACTCTTGATACAGATAGATCTGGCTCATTCCTTCTGATGGCATCATAGTGTTCAATACTATGAAAATACCTCATTTACTTAGCCATTCTCCCACGAATAGAGATTTAGGTCATCTCCAATTTCTCACCACCATACACAATAATCTAAAAAGTGTTTTTTGTATAAGCCTACTTGAGTACTTTATACAAGTGTTTCTCTAGAAGAAGAATTGTTGAATAGTGTACATTTTTATTTTTAATACACACTGCCTAATCATTCTCCCAAAATAGCTATATCCATTTATAGCGCCATCAGTTGTGTAAGTAGTGGTTTTCTTTTTTCAGTTGTTGCTGGATTTTCTTGTTGTTATTTGAATTTTCCTGATTAATGAAATCGAGCATCATTTCATAGAGATAGTGGTCTTTTTTATATCTTCTTTTGTGACTGGCCTGTTTACATTCTTTGTCCATTGATCTATTGGATTACTTGTCATTTTCTTATCTATTCATAGGTGTTTATTATATATTTTGAACATTAATCCTTTGTTGGGTTGTAAATATTTTTTCATAGGCTATTGCCTATTTTAGAACTGTTTGTAGTGTCTTGTACAGAACTTTAAAAATATAATGTAATGAAAATGATTATTCTTGTCTGTTCCTGCTTTTGCTTTTGATGTCTTTTTACAGGCGGCCTTCCTTAACCCAAAGAACTGAATTACATTATGCTAAGTATATTTTAGCTTGTTACAGGATTTTTTAAATATGTGGTTGCATTTCTGAACTCTCTGTTCTGTTCCAATGATCTGTTTGTTTTTCCTGTTTCATTAACCACACAGCCTGATTATAAAAGGACTTATTTAGAAGCTATCCACACTGCAGAGTTTGACACTGTGGGAAAGCAAGATGGGGTCAGATTGTCCTTGGTGCTTTTGTTCTTCAAATCAGGACCTCAGGGGAAGCACTGACATAGAGGCTTGTCTATTGCAGCTACTGGGAGTTAAGAAGTTGCTGCCCAGCTGGAATCTAACCTCTCCTGCTCTCATTTTAGCTTTGACAGGAAGCACACCCCACCACGAGGGGCTGTGAGCCATCGGCATCTGGGTTAGAACTCTGAATGCTTTTATCCAGAGAAGCACTGACATGCGTGGTATTTAGAATGTATTGTTGGCTCTATATTAAATACACATTCTTATATAAGTAGATTTTTGTGAGCAGCCTGACAAGCCAAACTTCAATTTTAACAGTACTCTGAGAAATAAGTTGCAAAAACAGATGTGAACTTTTGGACATAATTCTTAGCACCAATTCTACTTACTACATTCCTAAGATATAACCATAAGCAGATATTGTGCACTATAAGGGCAAAATCGGAAGAAATAGTCTCTGACTCTAGAAATCTTTTAACTTAACAGCAAAAGGTAAAATAATAAAGCAAATTATTTTTAGTGTACCAGAATGTTTATCCTAAAACTGAACACCTTTAAAAAATGGAATAGGGTTGCCACTATTTAGGAGCCCTCACATCCTTCTCCCCCCATCCTCTTAACCCCATACATTTTTAGAGGCAAGCCTTGTCTTTTTCATCTTTGTATCTGTAGAATCTATTAATAGCTTAGTAATTTGAGGCTCAAAAAATTAGAGCGAGAGAGAGAATTAAATTCAAGAAAAAGTTGTGTTATTTTATGGCCCTTTCTCCCTTTCTTTTGTTGATGCAATTTAACTACCCAATTTATTTACCAGACTTGACTCCAGGTGACTTTATTATTTTCAAACTCTACTCCCCCAAATATAAGATTTTTATGGTATTAGAGGTATCCATATGAAAAAATAAACACATTTTATATAATCTAGAACCTTTAAAAAATATCCTGTAGACTCTAGAGCAGCAATGTTTACCCAATTTTGTGATATAGATACCTTTCATGTGTTGGTGAAGCCTGTGGACACTTTCTTAGAAAAATATCTGAAATTACATAAAAAAGGGGATTATGAAAGAAATCAATTACATTGCAATATAGTTATCAAATACAGTTATCAAAATAGTTTAAAGAATAAATTTGTAATAGTAATATACAAGCTTTTTTATTAATGCATTATGGGATAACTACTACAATTTTGAAGTGGTGATACATGTAAATAATACATATAAATTTTGAGATATCCGCAATAACTAATGTGACAGGAAAGTTTTCTGTAATTTACATTGGTGGCAAAGTCACAGGTACTGTTAAATATACTTTGGGTTGTTGCCTATATTCATAATTAAAGAAGATGACAAATTTCAATTAGTAGTTAGTGAAAATAAAGGTGTAATTATTTCTCTGATGCAGTCTCACTCAAATCCTTATTTTTTCCATGGATAGAACCCTTACTCTAGCAGTAATTTAAAAAAAATCTTCCAAAAACATTTTGAGCAATGAGTGGAATAATTATATAGCCTCCCACAGTGATCTACTTGAAACAGGAAAATAGTTATTTTACTCATGTAACAAATATTTGTTAAGTGCCTACTATGTCTCATGTAGGCTTCATCCCTGTTCTGATAATAGTGTTCATAATTTAGTGCAAGAGCATGCAGATGCTCTACTTTGTTGAAAAAAATTACATTTTATTAATTTTCCTAGATTTCCATGAGCTAAGTTTATTTTAGTGGGGATTTCTCCTTGCATTTTATTGTTTTTCTTGTCTCATTTAAATTATGAAAATCTCCATTGTAAGGTCTTTTATTTTTTTTTATGTCAAACACATTATTCTGGTAATTATTATAGGGAGAAAGTGAGAGTTTAAAGAATGGCATTAATTAGCAGGCGTTCCCAGTGTTCTAAAATCCAACTGCAGATTAATCTTGGTCTTCAGTTATAATCTTTGGCCATTATGATGTTCGGTGTTTATCTCTCTGGATTAGGAAACTTCAAAACAAAGACAATGAATTAATTTACTAAGCTTTCTGATCTATAAGATTTTTTCCAAATAAAAATGGAAGAAAATGGCTTTCATTATTTCACTTGTAACACCATCTAGTTTTTTTTTTAAAAAAACTAGATGTATTTTTAAAGTTTATCATTTATTCCAATTTTTTGTCTAAGGAAGGCCCTCTCTATAACTTTCATGGGGAGTAGTCATATGTGATTGGGTTATTAATAGTATGTGAATTTCAAAATGTCAACGAGAGCCAAATTGAACTTCTGTGAAACTCAAGATCCTTCTGAGGATCTAGAATTGTTTTGCTAACCCCTTAGCCACCTGCTCCAACCCTGTCTCCCGCCCCATGCACCAAGCACAAGGGGTGTACGACGCACCCAGCCATATCAACATTTGTCTCTCTGTACCTTCAGTGCCAGCTAGAGCCAGTCTTAAAGTACAGTTCTGAAACATGAAACCTGCTAAGCACTAAATCAGATTTCTGGTTCAGAAAACGCAAGAGTTACAGTGGTTTGGGCGGGAAAAAAAAGAATAAAGTTCTGAGAAGCTGGTAGGATTTATAAGCCCATAACTGAAATTGTGGTGGCACAGGTTCAAGGTGCAGAATTACTCATCTGCACAAAAGCACCGTTCCCAAGCAACCCTACTATGCACCTGAGAGTTAGAACATACACTTAGTCCTATCAGCAATCTAAAAATAGATCCTAAGTCAATTAAAACTTAACATTTCCCTTCAAAACATTCAGGAGAGTTTATATTCTTAACTGAATGTGAATTACTCTTCACTTTTTGAGCCAATACTTTTTGTTTTTCAAAGGAGTAAAATTCTGTTACCAGGGCCATCTGGGTGTTTGTTGCAACTTGTCTGCTAGTAAGTCCTAGATTTTTAGCTCCTAGTTGCCTCGAAGGCTCAACTGATTCCTGAATGCAACTGCAGGGAATACCTGATAGGAAAGGTCTTTGCAGCTTGGAGACAGATGGCTGTCTTGTATCCAACAGACTATGATTTTATACTCCCCATGAGTCCAAGAGATCTTGGATAACCTGCAATTTACTAATTAATTCTCCCAGTAAGCATTTCTTGAACACCCTCTGTGTGCTCAATGCAGCGGGCATACCATGTGAATATGCTGCAGCATCTGCCTTTCTGTGCAGCACAGCCTAAACGTGATTTCTGACACTGCTCAGCGTAGACGCCAAATGCCAAGCCTGAAGTCTGCCCCTTAAATGGTTACCAGAATCTTAACATAACACAACTACAACTACAATGTCTCCAGGCTCAACAGAAGCTGAAGAAAGGAGAAGGAAGCAGTTGTAGGAAAATGTTCTTAAAAAAAGAAGTGTTTTGCAATACCAACCACTGCCCTTGAGCTGATTTTGAAAGTTTTGGTTTTCATATTATTAACTCTAAGAAGATTTATTTTTATTTCTCATTAGCCCAACTGAAAATAAAAAAAAAGCAACAGGAAATTTCTTTTAACTTGACTGAATGTTTGCAACCCATTTGTATTATAAAATTAGTAAGAGAAGTAATAAAGTAATTCAAGTCTTAATTTGGGGCCATTCAGAGGATTGCCAGTTATTTCTAAGGGGATTCCCAAATTTCAGGGTGGGAGTGGACTGCGAGGGAGAATGAATATAATATATATTTTATATCTTACAAAAATAATATTTTCCAGCTGCACTTTTAGGAGGAGCCTAGAGGCAATGCCAAATGAAACAAATAATATAGAGTGGCAGCCCTTACCCTAGTGAGAACCACTGTTTTAAAAAGTGAGATGACCTTGAATCCAGCTAAAATCACAAAAGAATTTTTCAGCAGCTGAGCTCATTTCCAGAATGAATGTCTACCAGCGTAACGTTGTGTAAAGAGCATTTTTTCTCCAGAGTCAGAGAAACCTGGATTTGAATCCCAGCTCTACTATGCACTCAGTCAATGACCACAGGCATGTTACTTAACCTGTTTGTGTTTCAGTTTCCTCACCTATAAAATGAACCTAAAAATACCTAACCCTAGAGATCATCTTACAGATTCGATGAGATAACATATAGAAAACTCTTGGCACCAAGTAGGTATGTGAAAAATGATAATGTTCCTCCCACCCCACTCGTTTACCAAAATAGGCAAGAGTTGAATTTTGCAAGGGCTTTGTTGTTGTTTTAAGAGAATAACTCTTAAAGCCTATCAACTGTGTTTAGGAGACACAGATTAACAGTGCACAACCACAGTTTAATTCACAAGCACATTTTCACACTGAATTCTCATATTACTAAAGTGCATCTCTGCTTAGCTGTTGCCATCTATCTACCTCACCTTTGACAGTACAGTCATACAAAGCACAGGATCATTTGGAGCACTTATCAAAAATTCTGACAAGTTTCAGCTGATGAGTTGGTCACAATGATCATATCAAACAAATTCAGTTTTTATAAAGGAGAAGTCATGTTCTGCCTTTCCTTCTTAGGTGTAGGATTTTTAAAAGCAAAGCCAAATTTTTAAAAAGCAAAACAATCAAGAACAGTGAGAAATCACTCATTGATTTAATAAGTGTTTACTCAGCATCTACAAGTTGCCTGGCACTGTGCTAGACTCTAGGGATCCAGACAGGCAGACAAGGGCTCTGCCTCCATGAGTCTTACACTCCAGTCACTTGAAAATTGACTCACTGTCTTTACCCCTCACCATCTTTGCCCCATGATGCCAACATGACTCTACAGCAAATGGGACTAAGAACTAGGAAAAGAATGATCTATGTATAATAAAAAGAATCTTATTTTTTCTGTTCAGATTTTTTTTTTTCTTTTAGAGACGAGGTCTCACTCTGTCACCCAGGCTGGAGTGCAGTGGCATGATCATAGCTTACTTTAACCTCAAACTCCTGAGCTCAAGCAATCCTCCCACCTGAGCCTTCCGTGTAGCTAGGACTACAAGCATGAGCCACCACACCTGGCTTCTTGTGTTCAGATTTCTAATCCCAGTGGGCCCAATAAAAAATGAAGATGATTCATTAAATTTCACTGAGCTATTCTGAATTCCAAGTTAATATTCAGCTATTAGAATACGATTAAAAAGTTCCACTGCCTTTGGATGAGCATATTTTTTCCATGTGGAACCTATTTCTTGAAATATCCTCAAGAGTATCTCTGGAGGCTCACTGTTAAATGACACTTGAAACTTGAAAGCAGACCATAATTTAAGGATTTAAAATATGGAACTAGTTGAGGGGATTTAACATTCTAATCCCAGTGGCCCACAAACCTCAAACCCTAGATTCAGTTCTGTACTCAAAAACTCGAGAAGTCCTCTAGAGCTCAGCTTCCTCTTCTGTGACATGAGAAAGACAATTGTACCTGCCAGAGTTGGCTACACACTACAGCAAACAACTCAAAATCTCAGTGGCCTGACACAGTAAAAGCTTATTTCTTGCATCCAGTGCTGGCTGGCCCGGTGGCCCTGTTCTTTCACATCAATTAAGGACCCAGGCTTTTCAATCATATGGTTCCAGCATCTTCTAGAGCCTCGTCCTCCTCTGCATTCAGTTGTCATATGAGTAAAGAGAGACAACATGGAGGACTACATGCCTTTGTTTTCTAGGCCAGGCCTGGATGGGGTTTCTGTCCTTTCTGTCTGCATTCCAGTGGTCAGGACTCAGTCTTGTGGCTGCACTGGTATGCAGGGAGGCTGGGGGATAAGTCTGTGTGTCCTGGAGGAGACAGAGTTTGAGGAACACACAATAGACTTCACCACAACACTTACTCTAGAAGGTTGTTTGGAGGATTAAGTGAGATAATAGATATAAGAACTCATTAGGGTCTCAGAATCAATAAATATTAGCTCTTGGCTATTATTACTGTGCTCCTGACTTGGCTGAGCCCCATCTCCTCCACTGAGCTCATCCTGGAAGGAGCAGAGAAGGCCAAGGTGGGTCTCTTGTCTTTATGTTATCTGCAGAGATGACTTAAGAGAAGCTTCAAAGCTGCCCACATCCATTGCCCCCACTACCAGGCATCTTAACTCAGTTCATTTTAGGTACAGCTCATGTAATTGAGATGAGTGGGCAAGGAGAAGAGAGACAATCTTTTCACAGTGTATCCTCCCAAATAATACTGGTTCCTTTTGGCTACCATTTCTCAGCATAAACTCATTTACTATTAGATTATACCTAAACCATATGACCTTAAACTCTGAAAGAAGCTGGGATTCACCAGACTGAATCCTCCAGCTCTGTTCTCCAAGCTGCTCCAGAATGATTTCTTCTCAACAGTGTACATCTGATCATGCCATCACCTGCTTAAAATCCTTCACTCTCTTCCCATTGAATTTAGAATAAAATGCAAATGCCTCATGCAGGCTCAGTGTCACTCATCCCACCCTCCCAGGATCAACCCCTGCCTGCCTCTCCAACCACGTCTCACATCGCTCTTCTCTCCTCCCTCTTTCATTCATTCACTCGACAGCTGTTTCTCCGGCCTCTGTTCCAGGCACTGGAGAGAGCAGCAGTAAGATAGACACCACCCTTGCCCTGGCGGTAGGGATTGCATTCTAGTGTGACGCCTGTTTCTTGAACATGCTCTCTGCCTCTGTGGCTTGGTGCTGGCTGTCCTTTTGTATCCTCAACACCTGTTTGGCTGGCACAAAGCAGAAGCTCAATAAATATCTGTTGAATGGATGGATTAACAAATGAATGAACTAACAGGCAGCAACCAAGGCATCTGGGGATGGCCCCCAGGCCAGGGGAGAAAGGGTGAGCTCAAGTTTTCTTCCTGATGGCCTGAGCTCATGTCTGCCCCTCTGATTGTTCTTTTGCAGGGAATGACACCGCTCCACTGGGCAGCTTTCCACAACCAGCCTCAACACGCCCAAGTGCTGTTGAAGAAGGGAGCAGACCCCACCCTTGTGGATAAAGACTTTAAAACGGCTCTCCACTGGGCAGTCCAGGTGAGAAATTGGCCAGTGGACTGGTTTCAAGTGTAAATGGTGGAAAGCAGTGTTAACAATTTTCAGAGTGTGTCAAACATGAAATATGGAGGTTTTGGCTGTTTCACTTGTTGAGAAGATGCAGAGCAAAGTAGATATAGAATATCAAGCAGAGCCTGCCTTGGCTGTCACACACACACACTCACACACTCACAGACACACACACACACACACACACACACACACACACACACCTACACCTCTCTTGCTCCATCTTGATGTTTGCTACTGGCTTACTGTGTCCCAGGGCAAACTTTCAGAGAATAAACAGGATAATCCCTTCAAAGTCTTTGAACCATGACTCTCTCTTCTTCCTTCCAAACCCTCCCAGCCCCGTTCATTCCAGGTAACCCTGAATTCCACGTTGAACAGTGAAAATAGTGGCTCATAGTCCTGCGTCACCATCACATAGAGAGTCCGTGTCAGTGCTCACAACCACAGGAATCAGAACAGGCCCGTGAAAACGATTGCCCAAAGAGGGAGAGAGGGAGAATAAGGGGAAAGAATGATAATAGCTGGCATGTCCAGAAGTGCTTTCTATTTTCAAGGGAAACGATTAACTGGAAGTTATCTATTCTGTCCTTCAAGGATAGCAGAGCTGTGCATCCCTTCCACAAACTCGCTAGCCCACTCTGTCTTTGATGCCTAAGCACAGACTCCCCCACGGTGGATTTCTGTCGGCCCATAAGGGCACCTTTCGTAGTTTCTGTCAGGACCCTATGAGAATAGTTTCTGCTGCCCCGACTATGGTTTCACTCAGCGTTTCCATGTGCCAAGCACAGCAGAGGTGGGCACCTGGGACTTTCAGGGTTGACACATGTGCCTTATGTAAGGGGAAAACAGAAGTGATCTGGAAACTGCGCTGTTTTTTCCCTCCAACCTCGGCTTCCGCTACTCTGCATGAGGGCCAGCCCTGGACAAACTGTGAAGTGAGCAAAGCTTGTTTTTGTCACTTCCACCTGCCCTTAGCACTCTCCCGCATACTTTCAGTACCTAATTACCTGCCCTGCCCCCTCACTGCCAGCCTCTGCCCAGGGCCCTGTCCCCCAGGGCTGGCCTCTAGCTGGCCAGGGGTCACCCCCACAGCAGTGGCCCCAGAGGAATCTGGCTGGGCTGCTAAGACACATCCACGTGTTGGTTCTCAGCTGAGGTGAACGTGGCATCAGAATCAAGCACTTTGTGTATATTCACTCTCAACACCCCTGCGTGGTGATTCCCTAGATCTGCGATGTATGTACACTTTGAAGAGCCTCCCTAGGCAATTCTGACTGGTATGCCTCCTCTGCTCCCCTGTCCTCTACCCCAGCCCCAGCTTAGAGCTGCTGCCCTAGCCCTGGCCTCGCAGTGGCATCACCAGCACTGCTTGTGAAATGACAGATTCCCAGACCTGGCTCCAGACCTCCTGAGTTGGTCACTGTCAGGAGGAGGAACCCCTGCTCTACCTCAGGATAACCTCTAAGAGGCAGTTTGGCAAAATCACGAGAACAACATACTCAGCTCAGAGGATCTGAGTTTGCATTGCTAGACCTGGGTTTGATCTGAAGCAAGTCACTAACACCTGTTTGGCTTAATTAGTAAGTGTGTCTGTGGGGTATGGATGAGCCCACACATCTGACAGTGCCATGTAATGTACTCTGCGATTGGAAGAAACAATCATTTTTATTACGGTACCTGAGTTCCTACCTGTAAACCTAGTTATCATACCCAGGCTTTCATATTCTTTCTCTCTACTAAATGATAATAGCTTTTAACCCACTAGATTGACTTCAGGCCTGCCGGCACGATAGAATGATCTAAGAGCTTTTAAACACTACTATTGCTCAGGCCCCAGCTGTTAATTCTCATTAGGTTGTTCTGGGTGGAGACAGGCATTAATGTTTTTAAAAGCTACCTCCTTTCCCCAGGAGATTATAATGTACAGCTAGGGTTGAGAATCACTAGGATAAATGAATTCATATTATTGGGTGCTAATACCTTACCTACTCCTACTAAAGATGTTTGCATTTTGACTGTGATTGTATAATCATAACACCTCCTTCATTTATGTACTCAATCACTTAATAGATATTTCTTGAGCATCTACTATGTGTCTTGCATGATAGGTAAAGGATTAACAAGACAGGTCGCTTCTAAAACCCCTACAATTGTGTGCAACATCGTATGTGTGCTGTGTGAGCATGTTTGCATTCATTTTCCTGAGAAAAGAAATTTTTTCTTCAATTCCTCAATGAGGACCAGTGACTACCTGCAAAAGGTTAAGAATCCCAGCTTTGGGGGAACTGCACCCTCTTCCTTCTCTGTGGTTAGCAGTAAAATTCAGATGTGGTATATTCTGCCATTTATACTGCAAAGACTAAGGGTAATTCCAAATGTCAGTTGAAATCATTACACTTGCCCTCTTTAGCCTTCTTGTTCATTTATAACACAGCACCAGCATTGTGCTCCTTTTAGAGTTTTTCCATAGAGATGAGTCTATTTCCCATTGTCATTTATTCCTTGTGCTGAACTTCCTGCTTTTCTCTTGGACTGTACAATGAAATCACATTTAAAGCTATAGTACTTTGAAATAATAAGGCCTTGGGCCTTTGTTTTTGACCAAAGTAACCAAAGCAGTAAAGACCCAAAACATCAGGTCTATGAAATAAGCTAAGTTGGACTTCCACTTCCATTTCTCAGGTCCCTTGGTAGCTGGTGGTCTCCTCAACTGGGCCCATTGCCCTCTTTCACCCTCCCCTATCTGCTCAGGAGGCCCCGCTGCTTGGCTACATCTGGGGTAACACTAGCAGAGGCCCTGTCTCCATTACAATCTGCCTAGATGGCACCCAGGCCCTAGGGGCATGTTCTTGCCTATCTGTGATGACACCAGTTTATCTGGAATCTGTACAGGTATCTCTCTGCCTCAGCTCTCTTTCACTTCTCAACACTGCAGAAGTTTAGTCTTCAATCCTTTTTTCACTCTCTCTTCCTCAGAGAGTTCATTGGTTTCTGTGGCCTCAGCTACCATATATGATTCAGAAGATTCTCATATCAATAACTCCAGTTCTGACCCCCATCTCTTGAACTCTTGATTCACATGTGGGCGTGACCCTACAGTTGCCCACAGACACATCCAACTCAACATGCTCAAACTGAATCCATGGTCTCCCTCCCATCGCATCTCCATCCTCCTGTAGCCTAAGCCAGAAAGACCTCTGTGTGGTCCATGAGCACTCCTTTCTTGTCCCCCACCACAGCCAGTTGCTTATCAAGACCTCTCAATTCTACCTTCTCAGGTCTCTCATCTCTGTCCCCTCCTTTCTGTCCCCACTGTCCAGGTCAAGGGCCCAGGAGGAGAGAAATGGCACGCTCAGGTCGGGGTAATGGAGGAGAGATTCATAAAGAAGCTATTTGTCACACGACCCCAGGTCTAGCAACAGCAGGTTGCCATTAGGACCTGTGGGCCTAAAAAGGCACAACAGGGAGTGGTTACAAAGATGCAGCAAAAGTTGTAGCTATAGGAGATGTCCCAAGAGAACCGTAGCCTTTGGTGGAATAACCAAACTGTGACCTGGCAGGAAGAGAACTGAGGTATAAAAACCCTAATCTCTTTCCTCCTACATCCACCTCCTGTCAGTGCCACCCACTTGCCAAACCCAACAAGAAGCCAAAGGGCTAGGGAGCCCATTTGATGCCGTCCACACAATGCTGAAAAATGGGGGCAGGATGGAAAAAGATGGGAAGTAACCAGGAAGAGCAAATGAAGACAATTTAGCACGCCTCCCACTACTTCCTTAGATCAAGCTTGCACCGTCTCTCACCTGAACAGTTGTAGTAGCTGATTTTCATATTCTTAATCCTTCCCTTTTCCAATCTACTCATATATTTCTCTTCCTACGAATCACAAAGGCATGTACCAACATACCTATTATTATGCCAAAACAATTATGGTCACTGTTTGTCCCTGGCTCAGAAACTTCCACTGAGTTCTGTTTAGTTGTAAAGCGCAAACTCCTCAGGCTAGTACTGCCTGTTGTGAACAGCCACTTTCCACCCCCGGACCTTTCCTCTCCAGCCCATGTAGCCTTTGTTCCAACCACACTGGAATATTATTAATGCCCGCAATGCATCATAGAGATACATTCTGTTCTCCCCCTTGGTCATGCTCTTGTAGTCGTGTGAAATACTGCTTTCTTCTTGCACGCCCTGCATCATCCTGTCTGCCTGCAGAATTTCTGCTTATTCTTTTCTTATTCCTCAAAGTCCAGCTAAATATCACCTTCTCTGTTGAGCTCCCTTTCAGAACTGTTCCCTGTTACAATTAGTGGCATGCCCACGTCTTCCCTTCTAGACTGTGTGAGGACAGTGCGCCTTATTCATCTAAATGTCTCTCAGAAGCCAGAACAGGACTTTGTGAATTTTAGGTCCCCACAGAGGTGTTCACTGAATTCAGTCCAATAAACTTACTCATCTCAAGCCAATGGGATTAATGGCTTATTGGGTTCTCTCTGTGGAAAAATGTTTTATTTAAATACTTCATTTTTTACAGCAGTTTTAGGTTCCCAATAAACCTGAGATGAAAGTACAGAGGCATCACATATATCCCTTGCCCCCACATGGGTAGCCTCCCCCATTATCTACATCCCCCGCCAGAGTGGTACATTTGCTATAAGGGGTAAACTTACGTTGACACATCATTATCACCCAAAGTCCATAGTTGGCATTGAGGTTCCTTCTTAGTGTTGTACATTCTGTGGGTTTGGACAAAGTATTAAATATAATGGTACTTATCCAACATTATAGTATCACACAGAATAGTTTCACTGCCCTGAAAACCCTCGGTACTCCTCTTATTCTTCCCATCTTCCCCTCACCCCTGGCAACCACTGATCTTACTATTGCCATAGTTTTGCCTTTTCCAGACTGTCACATGGTTGGAAACATACAGTAAGTAGCTTTTTCAGATTGGCTTCTTTCACTTAGTAACATGCACTTATGTTTCCTCCATGTCTTTTTATGGCTTATAGCTCATTTCTTTTCAGTGCTGAATAATATTCCAATGTCTGGATGTATCAGTTTATTTACCCATTCACCTATGAAAGGACATCTTGGTTGCTTTCAAGTTTTGGCAATTAGGAATAAAGCTACTATAAACATCTGTGTGAGGCCGGGCGTGGTGGCTCACGCCTGTAATCCTAGCACTTTGGGAGGCCGAGGCGGGCGGATTGCTCAAGGTCAGGAGTTCGAAACCAGCCTGAGCGAGACCCCGTCTCTACCAAAAATGGAAATAAATTAATTGACCAACTAAAAATATATATACAAAAAATTAGCCGGGCATGGTGGCGCATGCCTGTAGTCCCAGCTACTCGGGAGGCTGAGGCAGTAGGATCGCTGAGCCCCGGAGATTGAGGTTGCTGTGAGCCAGGCTGATGCCACGGCACTCACTCTAGCCTGGGCAACAAAGTGAGACTCTGTCTCAAAAAAAAAACATCTGTGTGTAGGCTTTTCTGTCAACATAAGTTTTCAACTCCTTTGGGTAAATACCAAGGAGCGTGATTGCTGGATCATAATGGTAAGACTATGTTTAGTTTTGTAAGAAACCACCAAACTGTCTTCCAAAGTGGCTGTACCATTTTATATTGCCACCAGCAATGGATGAGAGTTCTGTTGTTGCACAGCCTTGCCAGCATGTGGTGTTGTCAGTGTTCTGGATGTGGGACATTCTAATAGGTATGTAATGGTATCTCGTTGTTCTAATTTGCATTTTTTCTGATGACATACGATGTGGAGAATCTTTTCATAGGCTTATTTAGCCATCTGTATGTCTTCTTGGGTGAGGTATATGTTAAGGTCTTTGGCCCATTTTTTAATCAGATTGTTTTTTTTATTGTTGAATTTTAAGAGTTTGTTGAATGTTTGGGATGACAGTCCTTTATCAGATATATCTTTTGCAAATATTTTCTTCTAGTTCGTAGCTTGTCTTTTCATCCTTTTGACAATGTCTTTCACAGAATACAAGTTTTTAATTTTAATGAGTCCAGTTTATCAATTCTTTCTTTCATAGATCATGCCTCTGGCGTCTAAAAATCACGTAAAAAGTCATTGCCAAACCCAAAGTCATCTAGATTTTTCTCCTGTTATCTTCTGGGAAGTTTTATAATTTTGTTTTATGTTTAGGTCTGTGATCCATTTGGACTCATGAGATCCATTTGGGGTCAATTTTTGTGAAGGGTGCAAGGTCTGTGTCTAGATTCATATTTTTGCATGTAGCTGTCCAGTTGTTACAGCACCATTTGTTATTATGATTGTCTTTTCCCCACTGTATTGCCTTTACTTTTTGTCAAAGATAAGTTGAATATATTTATGTGGATTTATATCTGGGCTGTCTGTTCTGTTATATTGATCTCTTTGTCTATTATTTGTCTGTTTAATTACTATAGCTTTATATTGAGTCTTGATGTGAAGTAGATCAGTTCTCTGACTTTGCTCTTCTCCATTATTGTGTTGGCTATTCTGGGTCTTTTGCCTCTCCACCTAAACTTTAGAATCAGTTTGTTGACATCCACAAAATAGCTTTCTGATATTTCAATTGGGGATTACACTGAATCTATATATGAAGTTGGAAGAATTGACAATATTAAATTTTCCTATCCATGTTCATGTCACTTTTGTATATTTCCATATATATGTACAATATCTTATACATATTTTGTTAGATTTGTACCTAAGTATTTCATTTTGGGAGTACTAATATAAATGGTATTGTGTTTTTAATTTCAAATTCTACTTGTTCATTGCTGGTATATAGGAAAATGATCAACTTTTATATGTTAACCTTGTATCCTGAAACCTTGCTACAATTGCTTCTTAGTTTCAGGGATTTTTTTTGGTCTATTCTTTCAGATTTTCTGTATAGACAACCATGTCCTTAAAACCAAAAACAGTTTTATTTCTTCCTTCCTAATCAGTATACTTTTTATTTCCTTTTCTTGTATTATTGCACTAGTTAGGACTTTGATTACAATGTTGAAAAGAAGTGGTTAGAGGGAATATCTTTATCTCATTCCTAATCTTAGTTGAAAAGCTTCTAATTGGTCCCCATTAAGTATGAGGTTAGCTATAGGTTTTCTACAGATGTTCTTTATCAAGTTTAAGTGGGTCCTCTCTAGTCCCAGTATACTGAGAATTTTTATTGTGAATAGGTGGTGGATTTTATCAAATGCCTTTTTTGCATCTACCATCATTTTTTCTTAGCCTGTTGATGTGAGGGATTACATTAATTGATTTTTTTAAATATTGAACCAGGCTTGCATATATGGGATAAATCATACTTAATCATGATATATAATTCTTTTTATATGTTGTTAGATTTGATTTACTAATATTTTATTGAGAATTTTTGCATCTATGTTTATGAGAGCTATTGGCCTATAGTTTTCTTTTCTTGCAGTGTCTTTGTTTGGTTTTGGTATTAGGGTGATGCTGGCTCATAGAATGAATTAGGAAGTATTCCCTATGTGTCTGTCTTCTGAAAGAGATTATTGAGAATTATTGACAATAATTTATTTCTTGAATCTTTGGTAGAATGTATTAGTGAATCCATCTGGGCCTAATGCTTTCTGTTTTAGAAGGTTATTAATTATTAATTCAATTTCTTCAATAAATATACGGCTATTCAGATTGTCTATTTTTGTGTGTGTTTTGGCAGATTGTGTCTTTTAAGGAATTGGCCCATTTCTAACAGGTTATCAAATTGTAAGCATAGAGTTGTTCATAGTATTTCTTTATTATTCTTTTACTGTCCATGGGATCTGTAGTGATGTACCTCTTTCACTTCTGATATTAGCAATTTATGTCCCTTTCTTTTTTTCTTAGTTAGCCTGGCTAGAGGTTATTAATTTTATTGATGTTTTCAAGAAACAGCTTTTGGTTTCATTGATTTTCTGTATTGATTTTTTGTTTTCAATTCGATTGATCTCTAATTTTTCTTTTTCTTTTCTTCTTCTTACTTTAGATTTAATTTGCTCTTTTTTTTTCTAGTTTCCTAAAATGCACATTTATACGATTGATTTTAGATCTTTCTTTTTTTTTTGAAACAGAGTCTCATTCTGTTGCCCTGGCTAGAGTGCCGAGGTGTCAGCCTAGCTCACAGCAACCTCCAACTCCTGGGATCAAGCAATCCCCCTGCCTCAGCCTCCCAAGTTGCTAGGGCTACAGGCATGTACCATACAGGCATGCACCACCATGCCCGGCTAATTTTTTCTATATTTTTTTAGTTGTCCAACTAATTTGTTTCTATTTTTAATAGAGATAGGGTCTCACTCTTGCTCAGGATGGTTTCGAACTCCTAACCTTGAGTGATCCACCTACCTTCGCCTCCCAGAGTGCTAGGATTATAGGCATGAGCCACCGGACCTGGCCTTAGAACTTTCTTTTTTTTTTGAGACAGAGTCTGGCTTTGTTGCCCTGGCTAGAGTGAGTACCGTGGTATAAGCCTAGCTCACAGCAACCTCAGACTCCTGGGCTCAAGCAATCCTGCTGCCTCAGCCTCCCAAGTAACTGGGACTACAGGCATATGCCACCATACCTGGCTAATTTTTTCTATATATATTAGTTGGCCAATTAATTTCTTTCTATTTATAGTAGAGACAGGGTCTCACTCTTGCTCAGGCTGGTTTTGAACTCCTGACCTCAAGCAATCCACCCGCCTCGGCCTCCCATAGTGCTTACAGGCGTGAGCCACCGCGCCCGGCCTCTTTGTTTTTAATATGTGCTTCAATGCTATAAATTTTCTTCTAAGCATTGTTTTTGCTACATCCCAATAATTTTGATATAATTTTCATTTTAATTTAGTTCAAAAAATTCATTTAATTTCTCTTGACATTTCTTTTCTTTGACCATGTGCTATTTAAAATTTGGGAATTTTCCATTTATCATTCTGTTACTGATTTGTAGTTTCATTCCATTGTGGTCTGAAGGCATATGTTATATGATTTCTATTCTTTTAAATTTGCTAAAGTGTGTTTTATGGCCTAGAATGTGGTCTGTTTTGAAAGCCCCATTGAGCTTATTAAGAATGTGTATTTTGCTGTTGTTGGATGAAGTAGTCAATAGATGTTAATTGATGGTCTGGTTGAGTTCAACTTGCCCCTACTAATTTTCTGCTTGCTCAACATGTCCATTTCTGATACAGGGGTGTTGAATTCTTCAGCTCTAATAGTATATGTCTCTGTTTCTCCTTGCAATATTTGCTTCATATTTTGAAGCTCTGTCATGGGATGCATAGGATTATGTCTTCTTTGCTTTGAGGTATGCTCTAAAATTTATACATAACTACTCCTGCTTTCTTTTGGTTACTTTTTAGTTGGCCAATCTTTCTCCATCCATTTACTTTTTAATTCATTAAATAACTAATTTTTTTAGTGATAGAGTCTATGAGCCCAGGCTGGACTCAAACTCCTGGACACAAGTGATCTTCCCACTCAGCCTTCTGAGAAACTGAGACTACAGACATGAGCCACAACACCTGGCCCTCGCTACTATTCATTTACTTTTAGTTTATGTGTCTTTATATTTAAAGTGGGTTTCTTGTAGACAACATATAGTTGGTTCTCATTTTTCAATACCCTCTGACAATCTCTGTCTTTTAATTGGTACATTTAGACCATTGATGTTCAAAGTGACTATTAATATATTAGATTTTTTTATTTTTTGAGTCAGAGTCTCACTCTGTTGCCTGGGCTAGAGTGCCATGGCATTAGCCTAGCTCATGGCAACCTCAAACTCCTGGGCTCAAGTGATCCTCCAGAGTAGCTGGGACTACAGGTATGTGCCACCATGCCCAGCTAATATTTTTTTCTATATATTTTTAGTTGGCCAATTAATTTCTTTCTATTTTTAGTAGAGATGTGGTCTTGCTCTTGTTCAGGCTGGTTTCAAACTCCTGACCATGAGCAATCCGCCCACCTCAGCCTCCCAGAGTGCTAGGATTACAGGCATGAGCCACTGTGCCCGGCCTGATATATTAGATTAATGTCTACCATATTTGTTACTGTTTTTTATTTGTTGCCTTTTTTCTTTATTCCTATTTTTATCTTCCACTCTTTTCCCACCTTTTGTGGTTTTAATTAGCATTTTATATCATTCCATTTTGTTTCCTTTCTTAGCATCTTAGTTATACCTAAGTACAAAATACATTTATAGCTAATCCAAGTCCACTTTGAAATAACACTATACTACTCTATGGGTAAAAGAAATACTTTATAATAACAAAAGAATCCTAAATCCTTCCACTATCCTTTTTATGGATTGCTGTTACTCATTTTACTTATATATAAGCATATATAATTAAATACATATAAATAATTATATATAATTAAATACATTGTAGCTATTATTATTTTGAACAAACTGTTATCTGTTAGGTCAATTAACAATAATAAAAATAAAATATTTTACCTTCACTTATTCCTTCTTTAATGCTCTTATTTTCATTATATAGGTCAGAGTTTCTGGCCTATATTATTATTCTTCTTTCTAAGGAATTTCTTTTAGCATTTATTGCAAGGCAGTTCTACCAGCAATGAATTTCCTCAATTTTTGTTTGAAAGAGTATTTATTTCTCTTTCACTTTTAATGGATCATTTCACAGGGTACAAACTTCTAGATTGGTGGGGTTTTTTTTCTCAATACTCTAAATATTTCACTCCACTCTTTTTTTTTTTTTTGCATAGTTTCTGAGGAAAAGTCAGATGTAATTCTTATCTTTTCTCCTCTATAGATAATATGTTTCTTCACTATGGCTTCTTTCAGGATTTTTTCTTTATCATTGATTATCTATAGTTTGAAAATAATTGCCTAGGTGTAGGGTTTTTCTGTGTGTGTGTTTTTGTTTGGTTGGTTGGGGATTTTTTGTTTTGTTTTTGTTTTTGTTTTGTATTTATCCTGCTTGGTGCTCTCTGAGCTTTGGTGTCTAACATTAATTTTGGGGAAATTTTCAGTTGTTATTTTTGTTTCAAATATTTCTTCTGTTCCACTCTCTCTTCCTTCTTCTTTTTCTATTCCCATTTTCTATATGGAATGGGAATACAAGGAGTTCTTCCACAGCTCTTGGATATTCTCTCTTGGTATTTTTTTAAGTCTCTATTCTCTTTGTTTTTCAGTTTTGGAGGTTTCTATTGATATATTCTCAAACTCAGAGATTCTTTCCTTAGCTGTGTCCAGTCTATGAATAAGTCCATCAAAGGCATTTTTTATTTCTGTTATAGTGCTTTTTAATCTCTATCATTTCTTTTTGTTTCTGTCTTAGAATTTTCATCTTCCTATTTATATTGCCCATCTATTCTTACATGTTGTTTACTTTATCCATTAGATCCTTTAGCAAATTAATCATAGTTGCTTTAAATTCCCTATCTGATAATTCCAACATCCCTGCCATGTCTGGAACTGATACTTGCTCTGTCTCTTCAAATTGTGGTTTTTGCCATCTGGCATGCCTTGTAATTTTTTCTTGATAGCCAGACATGATGTTGTGGGTAAGAGGAACTCCTATAAATAAGCTTTTAGTAATGTGGTGGTGAGATGTGGAGAGAGGAGGATGGTCCTATAGCTCTCTGCCTTTTAGTGAATCTGTGCCTCTGGAATGTGAACTTTACAAGTATTTCTCAGATTTTTTTTCTCTGTTCTTAGGTAGGACAGTATGGCTAGAGGGAGCTGGAGTTGATTATTTACCTTCTCCCATAAGGAAGGATAGAGCTACCTGGAATTGAGTATTTTCCTTCCCCAAGGTCAGTTAGGCTCTGATAAAACCCCACCAGATTAGGCTCTGGTGAACAAGTTTTTCCTGAGGGCAGACATTGTTAAGAACAGAGTGTTCTAGTGTATTTCAAAATGGTTCCTTTTCCCCTGCTTTGCCACAATCCCATGGAATTGTTCTGATATTTACTGTGAGTTAAGCTCCCAGAGATAAAATTCACAAAAGCATGGCAACCTTCTATCCCCACTGTGACTGAGTTCCCTGGAGTTTGTAACTCTCAGACTTGTCCACACTGAACCTTCAGCAATTCATCAACTACAGTTCAGGTTTTTCTACGCTGCAGAGGGTAGCACTGATTCCCTCAGAGTTTTCTGCTCTGGTCTTTTGTAATTCTCTGTATCTGCCTGTCTATCTGTCTAATTTAGGGGACAGCAGTTTGTCTGGTAACCTTATTTAAGAACCTAGGAAGATTTCTGGAATAACATTTTAAGCTTAACCAAGCCTTCCAAGAACACAATGCATTCATACCAAGGAGTTTTTCTGACAAGAATTCCAGGCATCATGGCAAGTCAGTCAGAGAGGCAAGTGTCTACTGCCCCTCAAATTTCCCCACAACTCCCTCCCCCACTTACTAGAAAATGTGTTTACTGGGGAATCTTCCGCAGCAGCACTTTTATTTCAGCACACTTTTCAAGGCAGGATAGAAAACAAAGAACTGTACCGATATAAAAGGACTGCTTCATGTTCATCTGTTCAATATGTGGTTATGTGGTTAAGAAAATTAGACACACACACACACACACACACACACGCATGCACACACACACACACAGTTGATCTGTGGTCAACTGTTAAACTGGGTCAAAGTCCTATAAATACACTTGAACTCTAACTTAGTCAGAGCGGCAAAGGATAATTATAAATGCCATACACCAGTGGATCCAGTTCATAGAAGGAAAGAACCTCAGAGCCCAGGTTTAGAAAGATTCCCCAGCCTAGGTTTAGAAAGGACAACACAGGGAAATCCTGGAGATGTCATCTTGCCAGAAATGTAGAAGCAGAAGCCAGCCCCTTTCTCCACACTAACACAGCATAAAAGGAGATTTTTTTTCCACTTTAAGCATTAGTACATCCATGAAATGAAGTAGTTCAGCAGCTGAAGGTCACCATGCTTCACCCTCTGCCACCATTTCTATCTTCTACTTTCTATCCAGGAGAGTCAGCCCCAGGCTTTTGAGTTTGGCAGCCTCTAGAGTCCAGGCCAAGCAAAAAGTGTAGGTCCAAAGGGGCTACCCATGAAGATGGTTCAGACCCTAAGCCAGCGATGTTGGTCACCTTTCTCCCTTTGGTTAGCTCCAAACCCTCAACTCTCGAACAATCACACTGCATAGACAGTCCTGCTGTTTCTATTACAGTCTGACATGTCTGCCTCCAACCAAAATGATGAGGCAAGAGGGTCTTCCCACATCACAAAACCACCCAGCCTTCTAAGAGGGTTGTGTGACTAAAACACAGAGGCTAAAACATTGGCTTCTGCTTTGTGTAGTCAGCATCACAAGACAAGCAATGAAACATATCCCAACTTCCGAGAGAAGGAAGGAGATTGGTGTTCCGTCCAAGGAGAAGCCACCATAGAAAAAACTAATTCCCTGGATGTATGTTAACAAATAACCAGCTAGTTAGCTAGTTGGTAATCTCCCACAAGACTCCTTCAATGGTTACCTAGAATAAAGAAGGTCTACAATCTGGAGTCTTATTATTTTTTTTATTAATTTCCATGTAGAAAAATTATTACATATTAATTCAACTTTCTTTTTTGGCAAAGCTTCTTATGAGTCAGGCTTCCCCACCTCTTCTCTCTCATGAAGGGCAAAGAGAAAATGACTAGAACTCAGAGAGTTCCCAGTAGTTTTCAGAGTACATGAAGGTAATATTGTAGATTACCTAGAAGAATGGAGAAACAAAACAAACAAATATAACAAAAGCAAATAAATTCACAATCCTCATCTGGCAGCCCAAGGTAGGATTCTAGAGCTCCATAAGAATAAGATGTGTCCAATATTGTTACTTGCCCTGTTTAATAACATTCCCACCAAATGTAAACTCACTCTCCATTCTTCCTAAGGACCCATCTGGGCAACATTCCCATTTCTTCTGTCCTGGTGCCTCCTAGTCTCTGTGACCCTCCCTGGACTTTGAGGTCTGAGCCTATTTTTGTCTGACGCCCAGTCCAGATTGCTAAGAAGGGAATGCTGTTACCAGGAGACCACTGCTCCAGGGCCTTGGCTTACCAATCGTGCTCTCTAGGGCTCCCTCAAATTCTGTGAAGGTGCACCATGGCAACCTTCCTAGGAGAAACTTTTAAAGTACCCAAGTTTAACTCTGAAGAAGGTCTTGGTTGGCAAGGCACACATCACTGCTACTGATGTTATAGGTCAAAATGGAAGCTTTCACTTAAGCTCCTCCAGTATGAACATGCAGGATGAAATCAGCAGACTACCCTTTTATCAGAGACAGAGGGATACAGTAGTGAAGCACAAGGCCTCCAAGGACAGTCAATCCTGGCTCTGCTCATTCTTAGCTGTCAAGTTACTTAATCATCCTATGCCTCTATTTTCTCCTCTATGATATGGAGATAATAATAGTACTTATCTTGTGGGATTATTGGCAGGATTACATGAGTTAGTACATGGATTGATTTAGAAAGGTGCCAGGCACAGAATGTTCACTCAGTAAATGCAGCTATCACCATTTTTCTTTGGAGGATCTTCTTATAAAGAAAAGGAAATACGAATGATGATATTATAAGTGAGATTCAGGAATAGAGGCAAAGGAATTGTCTGGAAAATTCAGGATGAACGGCATTTTGAAGGAAGAGGATAAAAGAGGGAGAGTCTGTCTTCACTGATCCAGAGGAGCTGCCTGTAGTATCCCTGCTAAAGATCTGCCCGGGCTGGCTGGTCAGGACCCCAGAAGAGGCCGACTGGGGCTTCTGGGCAGCAGCCTCTCTTTCGGTTCACCACTTCCAAAATGACTCCTCCCAGGGGGTGGGCAAGGTGAGGGGAAGAGACAGTATGAGCATGGGGTTTTGTTTTCTTCATCTGCATTTAATACTCCTTCTTCTACTAAGAGGAGAAACTGTGAATTGGGCATTTTGCCCTTTGAATCACGTTGGAAACTTAAATTTCTTTACTCTTCCAGGAAATAGCAAACAAAAAAAAAATTCATCGAGCTGACACTCTTTTTGCTTCTGTTTTCCTTTTTGCATGGCCAGTACTTTTAAAGAAAAGTGTCTCTTGACCAATTAAAAACTATTTCAGGAGCCGAGGAAAACCTTCCCTGGGCCCTGCTGCTCTTTCTTCCCTCTCAACCCTCTGTGTGTCACTCTGCCCCCAGCTCCCACCTGTGGACATCATCTTACTCTCCTCGTCTGCCCTTGGGGATGCGGCCCCACCTCCTCTCCCTGGGCCCCCCTGAAGCTTTTGCTCTGGGGTCAGACAGGCAGGGAGAGAGGGGTGCTCCTAGGGTGTGTTAGAACTGAGATGATCACTGCAGGGGCATTTCCCCATGTGAACATCTCGTCCTTGGGGGTAGGCGATGAGGGGGATAAAATGTTTATACTAAAAAATATAAAAATAAATAAAATAAAAGATATTTCAGAACCCTTCAGAATATGTCTAACTAGCAGCAAGTGAAAGAATCTTAGAAAAGTTGATAAAGTGGGCATGAAAGCTTGGGTGTGTTCGGCGTAGTCGACTTCTGATGACAGGCATGGCATAGCTGCACTTCAACAATTGGTCAAAGTTACTTAAAAGTTGTTATGTTGCGGTAGTGTGCAGCTCTTGTTACAGCTCTTATTTATTTGACCGGGGAAAGAACCGAGCGGCACATGAAGAGTCGGAGAACAGCCTTTATTCTTCTACAACGGACTCAGCACACCTAGTATTACAGCTCTCGTCTTGTCTTCTGATGTTCTTCCCTTCCTGCCCTTCTGTCCCTGCTTTTATACTCTTGGTAGGGCTCAAGAAGCATCCAATCAACTACAAGCTTTAACATCCAATCAGCAACAGGCTTTAACATCCAATTAACAACAAGCTTTAACATCCAATCAAAAACAGTGGGATTCAAAAATTACCCAATCAGGAGCATGCAAACAGCATGGCCGGAAACAGGCAGCAGGCACGTGGGCCTGGGAGCATTCCAGCACGTGGGTACCCGGGGCAGCTGTGTGCCTCAGGCCGCCCAGCAGCATGCCTCTAAGTGGCCATGCGCAGCACTGGCCCCTGGAGATGCGGAACTATGGGGAGGCGGCAATAGGCCACGACCTGGCGCCCAACATTTTCCGCATCAGTTAGACCAAGGATGGAGGGAGGAAGAGGATGTAAGAGGGAAGATGAGAGGAACACAACAAAAGAGTTTTTAGGCAGGGGCCACTTTATGAGTATGTGACCAGAGTGGCCATCGAGGGCCTGGTGCTCAGAGGGAAACTAACCCTGTGCTTAAGGCATAATGCTCTGTGGTCTCCATCTGGAAATTCTCACTTCATCTTTTAATTCGTTTTCCAAAGGAAATAGGATAGGATAGTGGAGCCTTCCTGGGACACATCCCCCTGCTCCTCGGCCCCACCCAGCAGCTGCTGCTGCCCTCTGCCTCTGGCAGGGGCCTTGAGCACAGACCCCAGGAGGGTCAGGGTCAAGCGTGTGCCAAGTTGCAAGGCTGCCCTGGCACTTGTGAGTGTCCGCGTTCATGGTGAGACTCCCTAGTGCAAGGAAGAGTGACATTCAATAGCAAATAAAAATCACCATGACATGTCAAGAGAGACACCATGGAAGAAAGGAATGTGCTTTTTCCTGCATTATTGTACCACCAGTCATCGATCACCATAGGCATTTCATTAACATTAAAATCAACTCTGCCAGTTTTTCAGTGGTCAACATCTATGGCAAATGGGGAAACAAAATGAACAGACCTAATGAGCAAGTTATTGTCTAGGTGGCCCATGCATCATGCTAGCTCTGATGTCATTTAATTATACCTGTATTTCATTTCCGTCCATCTTTAGTTCACTAATTGTGGAAGACAATTTAGCTCTTACAGAAGGCGAAAGTCTCTGCAGGGCCTTGAGACCAGTGGAAATTTGTTAGAGGGTTTATATAGAATGTATTTGCTTTCTCTTTTTTTTCTTTTCCTTTGCTTTTTCCCTCTTTTTTTTTTTTTTTCCAGTTTTTTACTTTTCCTTTTTATCATCACATGCGCAGACAGGGAAGTGCCTGGATTGTATGTAACGGGCCTTCTTTGACTCTGCCTTCCAGAGTGGAAATAGAATTCTGTGTTCCGTCATTCTGAGCCATCACCAGGGGTCGTCCATAATCAACTATGACGATGAGAGTGGGAAGACGTGCGTGCACATCGCGGCAGCAGCGGGTTTCAGCGACATTATTAACGAACTGGCAAGAGTTCCCGAGTGTAACCTCCAGGCTCTGGATGTGGATGACAGGTATCCAGGGCAGCCCAGAAAGTGCTGGGAACTCCAGTCATTTTCCCCGACTGTTAATCTTAAAGACATTTAAGGCGATATCCCACACAATTATATCTTTATTGCCAGTAACACAACTATATCCTTATTGCCAGTAATATACACGTGGTATGACAATAAAAATTGCTCTATTTTAGTGAGGGGAGGAAAAATCATTGTTATGGAGAGGAACACTGTGACTGTACAGTAGTGTCAGATTTTCCACTTTTTGCTAACTGTTCTCAGTGTTCTCAGAAGGCTTTCTGTATCTCAGCTTCCTGCTATATATGCCTTTTTTGTTCTTAAAGGTAGGTTTTATTTTTTTCTTCATTCCTGGATTTTTGTCGTACAGTTGACAAGTTCTTGTTACCCAGAGATGAGCATAATGGAGGCTGTATATTCAGAACTTTGGGGCTCTTAAAAGTAATAGGGACTTTATAAGGATTTTTTTTAAGTCATTGAAGATGTATTGGCTGGAAAAGGAAGTTGGGCCAATACAGGTAAAAAGACTTATCTCACAGGTAATTTGCTACTAAATGAAGACTTCTATGCCTGACTCCAAACTTAGACCTTTTTATCTGCAATGCCCTGCTTATCTAAACTTTGTTTTGGTTAGGCCCTAAGTCAATGGCAATGTAAGGAGAATATAACAAACAAGACTATTGAAAATGAGTATAAGGCTTGGGCACTATGTTTGGTTTTTTTACCCTCTTATATCGAAGCACAAAATTACCCTCCTACTTACCATGATTATAGATGCCCCCCAAAAACTCCCTAATACCTGAAATTCTTTTAACACAGGGAAAAAACTTGGGGATTCTACATAGGTTTCAGAAGTGGGAGGTGGTTAATATGACTTTAATTAAAATTAAATTCAAAAGTAGATATTAAAAGAGCAAGTGTTGATCCTGAGCAGGACTTAAGTGGAAGAACTTGATCTATAGGAGGAAAATGATTCATAAATAGAAAAATTTTAGAAATGAGGGCTGAAGGAAAGTTCAACTTCTTCAAAATACTCCTAGGACCAGCTTTAAATAGAACACTTCTGAGGCAGGAGACTCGCTTGAGCCCAGGAGTTTGAGGTTGCTGTGAGCTAGACTGACGCCACGACACTCTAGCCTGGGCAACAGAGCAAGACTCTGTCTTAAAAAAAAAAAAAAAAACAGAACACTTAGCAAAGAAAATCTAGTTCCCCAGGCCTCAGGGAACAAAGTAAAATCAAGGGGGGAAAGAAAGAGCAAAAGCTGGGGTCCCATGGGCGTTCAAAGGGAAGTAAAACCCCAACAGGCATCCAGTTCCTGCTCTCATGCTCAACTCCAGTGTTTCCTGAACTGGCCAAATCCCAGCCCCCATTTTCCTTCGTGTTTTCTGCAGTTGAATGTGCAATTGTGCCTTTGTGTTGAAACTAGAAGCTTCTGTTAGTAGTTGAATTTTTTGAAATTTCCCTAGGTTCATATGCTTTGAGCATTTATAGTAATTGTGACTTTCCTTTTCTTCCCTTCCCTTCACTATTGAAAGATTTTCCTAGAGAAAGTATTTTGTGGGAAGGGAAGAAAAATAAGGTAAAAATCGACGATATTTAAAAGATTGTGATATCTAAGATTAATGTGACATAGAACATATAACCCAAAGCCACATATGTAGCTTAAATGTCCCAAATTTCATCAGTCTGTGAGATCACAATTCACTTTAATATGCATCTCATTTATCTTACGGGAGGATGGTCTTTTATCAAGTTATCCTCCCTATGCGTTTCTGGGAAGTCTCGGGGGAATGTTTACATGGCTCATAAATCATTTCTCGGCTATTGATAGCTCCACCAGTGCTGTGTCCTTGTCCCATCATCTCCTGCCATCTAGAGACCACTGCATCAGCCCATCACTCGTCCCTGCTGAATTCCTTCTGCATCCTGAGCCCTGTCAGCGCCCCATTGTGATAGCCCAGGCAGGTCTGCTGTGTTTGCCGGACTAGCCTGAAGCTTAGAGATAAGAAAGGAACGGTAGTATAGATGACATGAAATGGGGTACTACAGATGGGCCCCAAGGCCCTGGGGATAATAGTTAGAGGTAATCCATGTGCTCCTCTCATTTCTCAGCAAAACATTTAAGCTTCCCCTGCCCCGTACTTCTGGACCCCTTCCACACTGATGGTCAGAGGACGTAAAACAGTCAGTCTTAGTAATCGCTGTAAAGGAGTATTTCACAAAGCTGCAAAGTAAATCTCTGCATGTTGGTAAGCCTGACTAAATCCATGTCCACCTTCCATCTGCTGAATTCATTGGCAATACACTCTCTAAATGGGAGGGCATCATCTGCTGGAGATTCATCTTATTTCAGAATAAATGTTGTCTAGAGACTTCTCTTGCATAGAATAGAACAAATCGTATCTGCCATATTCAAATACTCAGTGTAATTGATTACTGTTGAAAAAATATACAGCCCTATTGTATGTTATAAAATTGCTCCCTATAGCATGACATGAGGAGGAAAATGTTTAATTGACAGAAGACACAGTCTACACCCGGGTACTGAGGGGCCACGCTGTATACAACATGGATGCCCTCTGAATACTCAGGTCCAAGACCTTTCTCAGTTAGTTCCAGCTGAGCCCTTCTCTGCCCAGCTCCCAGGCTGCCTCCATGCCCGAGGGACCACCTGGCTCTCCCAAGAGTGCTATTCTGCCCAGGCCCCAGGGCCCACATGAGGCCAAGGAGAGGTCACCCATGCCTTCCCTGCCTGCCCTAGGACTGACCCTTTTTCAGAGTGACTGACAGGAGGGATGGCCATTCTCTTCATGGGAGACACCATTCTTAGGAATGTCATCCTGCCCTCTGCCTCTCCCCAACCCCCAGAAAAAAAATCAGAACATGGTAGTGTGACTTCAGTACATCATCCAATATGGTTTTTTCAGTCTTGCAAAAAAGCCCATGGAGAACCAAGTTTCCAATCCCTTTTCACAATATTTTCCAGGATGACCCGATTCGTGGGGCTTTTCATCCTTGGGCCACCTCCAAGTTCTCCTCTGATCTCCTGGTGGCAACTGCCTAAGCAATTACAAGTCCACAGCTTCCAAAAATAATAATGCACAGGTGCAAGGCAGCATAAACTTAGTTAAGAAAGAAACATTTTTTAGAGTAAATATAATTTTCAGAGATGCAACTCTGTCTTCCAGCAAGTTGATTTTTTATATGCTTTCACTAAGCCTCAGCTTAGCCTCAGCTCAAACTTCTGTTTTAGAGCAAAGTATTTGCTGTACATTAGGAACACTTCAAAACCCACTGGGACAGATTACCAAAACACAGGCAGAGTCTCTCGTTACAGAGAAATCCAACCCTTGACCTCGTAGAAGGTAGAAAATACCAGGCCCTGTTTAAAAATGAATAGTCCAAATTCTCATTTCTACTCAAAAAGATTTTTAAAAATCAAGGTCTAATATTACTCAGAATTATTTTGTCTTGATATAGTAAAGAAGGTACTATCACAAAAGCATCCATTTATTTGACCTTTATTGTACCCCATGTGGGCTAGGCACTTTGCTAAGGTGTTGGAACAACACAGTGAGTGAAGGGTTTTCATTCCCTTCCCACATGGAACTTAAGTGGCTAGGATGGAACATTTACTATGTCAAGTATTATCATTTTGCAGCTGAGAATTTTAAAAATTATAATGCTTTTTTATTATGTATAATTTAACCTAATTTGTATTTTTGAGTCATCCCACTAAATTAGTGGGAAACTTAACCTCATCTTTTTCAGCCTCTCCCCCTTTCCCTTATTGTGTCATAGTTCTAGAATTTTTTTTCTTTTTTTTTTTTGAGACAGAGTCTCTCTTTGTTGCCCAGGCTAGAGTGAGTGCTGTGGCGTCAGCCTAGCTCACAGCAACCTCAAACTCCTGGGCTCAAGCGATCCTATTGCCTCAGCCTCCCGAGTAGCTGGGACTACAGGCATGGGCCACCATGCCTGGCTAATTTTTTATATATGTATCAGTTGGCCAATTAATTTCTTTCTATTTATAGTAGAGACGGGGTCTCGCTCGTGCTCAGGCTGGTTTTGAACTCCTGACCTTTGACTCCTGCCCGCCTCGGCCTCCCAGAGAGCTAGGATTACAGGCGTGAGCCACTCGCCCAGCCTAGAATTTTTAATAATGCCAAGATGTGTAGGAATAGAGGTGGAGGATGGCCCCATTGTCTTCTGTCCTTGTCCCCTCAGGTCACATGACATCCAACTGTGTCCATGCTATGCCTTTGGCAGCCTGTGGTCCCATTGCCTAGACACACACCAGGCATTCCCCACCCTCCCCTCCTAGCAGCTCTGCCCAGAAATCAAGTTTCTGCCCCCCTTTGCTCTTGAGTCCAGTGGTCCTTTATGTTCCTACACCCTCTTGTCACACCTGCCTTGACAGCTGAGGGGGATCCCCCCTTTCTAGTGTTGGGAAAGCCGTCTCCCTTCATATGTTCAGTTAAATATTTTGCCTTTGCTCCACATCTGCTCTCAGTCCTGGTCTTGGCTTTAGGAAGCAGAAAGACACTGATTATTTCTCTTACTTACTTTGCCACGGCCCTCTCCTGAGGCTGAGCACAAAGTCAACCGTCTCCTTAAAAGGGGGAAAAAGGAAAAGGTAGAAAAATATGTATATAGGTCAGGATCCCAAAATATAATCCCCCCACATGAGTAAATGCTGTTGAGAAAAGTTGGCTATGTAATTAGAAAAATAGCCAGAAGGGCTCCACATCTCCCTGCACATACCAAAATAGACTTACAACTTTTTATTTTTAATCCAAATAAATCTAGAAGAAAGTACGGGTTTTCTTCTTATTTACATTCAGTAAATTTACTTTTTTGGTGTATAGTTCTGAATTTTAACATGCAGATATTCGTGTAACCACCACAAATATAATTTAGAACAATTCCATCAACCCTAGCACCAACTCATATTGTCCTTCTGAAGTCACACCCTCTCCCAGCTCTAAGCTCTGGGAACGACTCATTAGTTCTCTGTCCCTATAGTTTTGCCTTTTCCAGAACATCACATAAGTGGAAATACACAGTATGTAACCTTTCGTGATCAACCTATTGCACTTAGCAGAATGAGTTTGAGATTCATCTGTGTTGTCTCATATATCTGCAGTCTGCTCCTTTTTATTACTGAGTAGTGTTCCCGTGTGTGGATGCACGACAGCTCATTTTTCCATTCACCCATGGAAGGACATTGGGTTGTTTCTAGTCTTTGGAAATTATAATAATGCTGCCATAAGCAGTTGCGCACACAAAATTGGCATTTGTGTGACATAATTTTCATTTCCCTAGCTAAATATCTAGAAGTGGGAATTCTGAGTTATGGGGTAAGTATATGTTTAACTTTAGAAGGAACAGCCAAGCTGTTTTCCAGAGTGGCTTTTACCACTTTGTATTCCCACCAGGAATGTGTGAAAGTTCCAGTTGCTCCATATCTTCACCAGCACCTGTTATTGTCAAACTTTGTTGTGTTTTGGGAGGGGGGGTTTCCCCTCTTATTTTAGCCATTTTAATAAGTGTGTAATATTGTCTAATTTTAATTTACATTCCCATAATGACAGAGTTATCAAGCACTTCATGTGTTTATTGACCATCTATACATCTTCTTTGACAAAGTGCCTATTCTGATATTTTGCTAATTTTTAAAATTGGTTTATTTTCTTATTCCATCCTGAAAGACTATATACTAATTATAAGCCCTTCATTGGACATGTGATTTGTAAATATTTTCTCCCAGTCTCTGGCTTTTCCTTTAATTTTCTTAAGAGTCTACTGCTTTTGTAATTTAATTAATTTTATTTATTTAATAATAAAATAATTAAATTTTAACAATTTAAGACGAATATTATCTACCTTTTGGCTAATAAAGGACTTTTTAAGCATAACATTATGAACGAAAAAATGAAGAGATAATTAAATGTGACTTAAACAATTTTTTTAGGAAAATGACTAAAAAAATTAAAAGTAACAAATTGAGAAAATGTTTTCATAAACATAACTTATTAAAGATCAATATCTTTATTTTATTTTATTTTATTTATTTTTTTTTTTTTTTGAGACACAGTCTCGCTTTGTTGCCCAGGCTAGAGTGAGTGCCATGGCATCAGCCTCACTCACAGCAACCTCAATCTCCTGGGCTCAATCCTACTGCCTCAGCCTCCTGAGTAGCTGGGATTACAGGCATGCGCCACCATGCCCGGCTAATTTTTTCTATATATATTAGTTGGCCAATTAATTTCTTTCTATTATATAGTAGAGATGGGGTCTCACTCTTGCTCAGGCTGGTTTCGAACTCCTGACCTTGAGCAATCCGCCCGCCTGGGCCTCCCAGAGTGCTAGGATTACAGGCGTGAACCACCGCACCCGGCCAAAGATCAATATCTTTAATATATAAAGAGCCCATACAAATTAATAAGAAAAGCACTAACATTCTAATAGAAAAATGAACAAAGGGCATTGCGTCATTCAATGAAGAAACTCAAATGGCAAATAAACATTCAAAAGTTCAACCTTACTATTAAATAAAGAAATCCAAAAGAAAACAACAGTGAATTATCATTTTGCTTGCCAAATTGGCAAAGATTTTTAAAGATGGTGATCATGCCCAACATTAGGCAAGGAGTAGGGACACAGCTGGTAGGAGGATAAATTAAGTCAGTCTTCCTGGAAAGCAGTTTGGCACTTTGCATAAAGAGCCTTAAAACTGTTCATACCCTTTGACCCAGTACTTCCTCTTCTAGGAAATTCTCAGAAAGGTCAGAGAGCAAGAAAGGGCTGGGTATACTTAGAGCTAGAGGAGAAGCCCAACACATATACACCATCATCTTTCAGCCCATATAGCACACACTATTTCCATACTGTAAGTAGCAACAAACCCTCCCCACCTCCATCTGACTTTGACCGGGAGCTGTTGCTGGCAGAGCACCCTGTACCATCCATGTGCTCAGACACTTGTACTCTGCCCATGTGGCCCCCAGGACCCCTCTGCACTGGGCTGCAGCCGCAGGGAAGGAAGAATGTGTCCAGTCACTGCTGGAGTTGGGCATGGACAGCAACCTGCGGGACATCAATGAGAGCACACCACTGGCCTACGCCCTGTATTGCGGCCACACGGCGTGTGTCAAACTCCTCTCCCAAGAGAGCAGGTGAGTACACCAAGAGACACTCGTCGTTTTCTTCTTCTCTAAGATTTATTGGATGAAATTTTTAAATCGCTGATGTGCAAAACCAGCAATAGCTTAATATTATTATTATATAATATAATTCATGTTAAATAATATTAAAGATATTAAATGATTATATAACTAATGATAGTAGTAAGTGTGAATCCATCAGCCTTATATTCACTGAACTTGAATCTCTCCTTTTTCTCCCTTTCCTCTTCCTTTTATACTATGTCCTCTTAACCCTCCTTTTGCCTAAATTAGCAATTCTCAAACTTCATGTTCCCCTGACCCTTCTACACTCTCAAAAATTATTGAGGACCCCCCCAAGAGTTTTTGCTTATGTGCATTACACCTATCAATATTTATGGCATTAGAAATTAAAACTTAGAAATATTAAAATAAATAAATTACATTTATGAAATATATAAAAATATTTTTAAAACAAAATATTTAGTTATTCAAACTATAATTAACTATAATTAACTTGTTATATTTGCATATTAACATAAATACCATATTTTAAATTAAAAATAAACATGTTTTATTTAATATTTCTATTTTCTAAAACAAAAGAAATTTTAACACATTGTTTTACAGTTTTGGCAAATCTCTTTGATATTTTAACATAAGCTTAATAGAATAAGGCTGGATCCCCACATCTGCTCCTGCATTCGATCTGTTGCAATATGATGTTTTGACTGAAGTACATGAAAACAATCTGGCCTTACATAGATATGCAGCTGGAAAAGGAAGGAGTATTTCAATAGTCTTTTCAGATAATTATGGGTATTTTCTTTTTTTAATACTACACCAAAACTTGACAAGTAGTATTTTCCTAAAGGTTAGTTCCAATGTAGTCTCTGTTACCATATCAATGAACTTTTTGTACTCTGTCACATTGGAAGCCAGCACTATATTTTCACTTTATTTATTTATTTTTTTTGAGACAGAGTCTTGCTTTGTTGCCCTGGCTAGAGTGAGTGCCGTGGCGTCAGCCTAGCTCACAGCAACCTCAAACTCCTGGGCTCAAGCGATCCTCCTGCCTCAGCCTCCTAAGTAGCTGGGACTACAGGCATGCACCACGATGCCCGGCTAATTTTTTCTATATGTATTAGTTGGCCAATTAATTTATTTCTATTTATAGTAGAGTTGGGGTCTCACTCTTGCTCAGGCTGGTTTCGAACTCCTGACCTCGAGCAATCCACCCGCCTGGCTATATTTTCACTTTAAATGGATTTTATACACATCCATGATTTTATAACATCTTGCATTGGTCATTTGGAAAAATATCCCAAAATATTTGGAATATTCCAAAAATACTCATTTAGTTATAAAAATCTTCCAAATGACATATTTCATCATACTATATCAAAAAGTCACATTTGTTAATATCACCACCAGTCTCACTGGAAAAGCCTTTATATATTGGATGCTGTCAGGCTTACAGTGTGAACACATGTTTTCCAAAACTTGAATTTTTGCTTAAAAGCTAGACTTTCGTCATTGGCAACAATAACTGTTAGTTGTTTACATTGAAATGAAATATTCACTTTGTTCATTGTCGATATATTTTTATTGTGTGTATGTGTGTATATATTTATATATATGTAAGTTATACAATATGAGTTTTGTTATAAATATACATAATGAAATGATTACTAGTCAAGCTAATTAACATATCCCTCATTTTACATAGTTATGTTTTTGTGCGTGTGGTAAGAACACCTAAAATCTCTCTTAGCAAATTTCTAGTACACAATACAATATTGTTAACGATAGTCCTCAGGCTCTACTTTAACTCTCTACACTTCCTTATCCTGTATAACTGCAACTTTGTACCCTTTGACCTACATCTCCCCATTCCCCCCACCTCACCCTTACTTCTGCTAACCACTGTTCTAATCTTTGTTTCTATGTATTTCACTTTATTTTTGAGAAAATTTCTGCAAATACCAAGCTCCACATAACCATAGTTGTAAGTCATAAAAATGGTGTTAATGGCTGGTGCAGTGGCTCACATCTATAATCCTAGCTGTTTGGGAGGCTGAGGCAGAAGGACTGCTTGAAGCCAGGAGCATGAGACCAATCTGACAACATAGACCCTGTGTTTGCAAAAAAAGTGATGTTCCACTTTTGTGGTGTCCCATGAAAAAAGGTGCCTAGTTCAGCTGGCAACTCAAACAATTGCTTCAGTGGTTTATCTCAAGACAACCATCATACCTCAGTAAATATAGTATTATAGAATTGCTTTGAATGCTTTTTATGTTGTCAAAAATATATATGCAAGGGTCAATGTTAAGTTAATAACTTTTACTGACTAAACAAGGACATTATTAAGTTTAATGACTTTTTTTTTTACTGTGAGTACATTGACAACTGAGCTATCCTGATTTGCACTAAGAAACCCACAATTTTACCCACCATCTCTGTTGCACCATCAGTGCAAAGGCAGCATAGTGAAAAAGACAAATCACATTTTGGTGTCATTATGAATATAGTTTTAACTTCCTGAAACCCCTGGAAGAGTCTTGGGGACCCCTTCCCCAGGGTTTAGTGGACTACACTTTGAGACCTACTGACCTAGAAGCACAACCTTTAACAGAAGGAAGAGATGGATTGTAGAAGATGCCGCAATAGCACTAGTTAGCACAAGGACACACTCTGTATAGAGAAAATGAAAGAATGTCAGACATCCCCTGGTATTCTCTCTAGTAGTATTAAGAGTCCACAAGCTGTGTTCAATATTTCAAAATGCCTCTCGAAGGTGAAAAAATGAAGATAAAAATGCATCATGAAAATGAAGATTCAATTATGTACTGTGTGACCTGTAGAGAAAACATTCATTATATGCATCCAAAATAAGTGGTGATGTTTTTGACATTACGGATTACAATATCTCACTCCAAAAAGTAATGTTGCAATCTGACTCTTAGGGGCATGCACACGGGCCAGGTTTCATCATTAATTCATACTGCAGAAAGCATTAAGTGAATTGGGGCCTCAAAAGAGAATCACGCAAAATTTTCCAAGGTACAAAACCAGAATAGTGCCTCAGGGAAGCTCTCGAGACATAAGTAGAGCCAGCTGGACAACTGCTGACCCTTTCCCTTAGAATTTGCCTGCACATCGGGCATTGCTCACCTTCCTGCTGCCACGCCTGGCTCCGGCGCGCATCCGTCCTCTTCTCCAGGGGCAGCCCAGACTAAAGCTTCTTTCCTTGTTTTTCTTTAGTACAGTTTTTTAAAAAGTATTTTCAAGGGCCAGGCCTGGTGGCTCAAGCCTGTAATCTTAGCACTCTGGGAGGCCGAGGCAGGAGGATCACTTGAGCCCAGGAGTTTGAAGCTGCAGTGAACTATAATGACACTACTGCGCTCTACCCAGGGCAACAGGATGAGACTCCGTCTCAAAAAAAGAAGTATTTTCAGCAGGAAATTTAGTTTAAAAAAACTGAAACAGAAACAAAGAACACACAAACAGCATAAAATGGTCAAGGTTCCTAAGTCAGCACTCTGTCCAGATTCCCTGCTGTCTCTTTCAGAGAAAGCCTAAAACCACTCTCTCTGCATCCTCCATCCTCCTCCTGCTAGTTGAAGCCTCAACTCAAACCCTTGGCCTTCATCTCTGACTTAAAGCTTGCACTCCTATTGATATCCTTGAATAGTGAGAACAGTAACACTTTAAGCTATTTTCAGCTTAGTTAACCCCTTGGTATAAACAGATGATCTAGGTGTAAATTTTGAAAGGATAGCCCCTGAGGGAACAAGAAGAATCTATGAAATGTTCTCACTGGGCAAACAGTTAACAATGGTAAGGTACCCCTTCAGGAAGGGGATCATGAAGGGTGTCGTGAGTTCTTGCTCATCACCTTGGACTTGAGAGCCCTTTGGGGTGTCTATGAAGGATCTCAGACAACCTGATTAAGCAGACCGAATTGGGGGGGGAGCAGGATTTTGGTGAGTGATGTTGTCTCCACTTCCTATCCTCATACACCACCTTTGTTCCTTCACATTCCCATAGAGTACAGCCTGCTCGACCCCTTCCCTCCCAGAACAGTCGACCCCAGAAGAAGGAGGGACGGTTCAGCGTGCTCAACCAAATCTTCTGCAAAAACAAGAAAGAAGAGCAAAGAGCCCATCAGAAGGATCACAGCTGGGACCCACACAGGGGGGACGACACCTCGGAAGTTGATGACATCATCACTACCTTTGACAGCATCGTGGGTACCAACTGCCAAGAACAGCCTGGTGAACAGGTGGCTATGGTTGAATTTAAGAAGAGGACCTCAGAGAATTCAAAATATCTCTTGCCAGAAAAGAAACCGCTGGCCCGTAAGGGGCTTCCACCAATCAGAACGCAGAGTCTCCCACCCATCACCCTGGGCAATAACTTCCTGACAGCCTCCCACGGGGCCACTTCCCACGCAGGCCTGAGCTCTGGTCCTCACCCTACCGCACAGCAATCTCAGAAAAGCCGAAGTGAGCAGGATTTATTAAATAACAGAACTGGCTGCCAAGTGTTGCTAGAGAACCACTGGAGGAGTGATCCTAATCAGGTGTTCTACAAATCTTGGACTGTGTCTTCTACTGATAAGCTGCTAGACAGGTTACTCGCTGGCCGGCCCGGTCACCAGGAAGTCTTGGTGCCACCACACCTTCCTCATCTACATAGTCCATCATCAGGTAATGTCCTTGATTTCTTCGTCTTCATTCCTGGCAGGCCCTATACAGGAAATGTCTCATACAGCTGCAGGCTAGAAACTGGAATGATGACAGCCTAGAGGACAGGGCGAGAATTAAATGTGTGATTAGGGTCACCTTTTCTTCCTGGGGTGCCACTTGATTTCAGATTTGCAGGCTGTGAAAGCATTCTGTGTTTCCACCCTGAGAGCAATCATCAAGTAGAGGTATGTGCCTTCTCCTCTTCCCAGCAAGTATGTGTGGAGTCTGCCAGGTTGCAGCAGGAATATTGCCATTTCCACTAGCAAGGATTCTTAATCAAGGGTATGTGGCAAAATCACCTACAAGGATATGATTTGTTTGTGTGATTGTGTGGGTTCTTTTATTTTGGGGGGGGTTGTTTGTTTTTGAGACAGTCTTGTTCTGTTACCTAGGCTTGAGTGAAGTGGCATCATCACAGCTCACAGCAACCTCAAACTCCTGGGCTCAAATAATCCTCCTGCCTCAGCCTCCTGAGTAACTGGGACTATAAGCATGCACCACCATGCCTGGCTAATATTTTTTTTGATAGAGACGGGGTCTTACTATGTTGCCCAGACTGGCCTCAAACTCCTGACCTCAGGAATCTTCCTGCCTCAGCCTCCCAAAGCACTGGGCCTATAGGATGAGCCCCTGCACCCAGGCTGATTATGTGTTTTTAAATCAGGCATTCAATCCCCATCCCAGATCCTCTGAGCCAAAATCTTGGCAAGGGATGAGGGAAAATGGCAATATGTACATATGTAGAAAGGTAACACATTTGCACATTTATGGTTTAAATCTCAACACATACCAAAAGGTTAAACAGCAATTCTCCCTCCCAACTCTTCCCCCTGCTACCCAGTGCCCCTCATCCAAAGCTACCACGTCATTAGATTTTTGTTTATCCTTGCAGATATATTTTATACACACATATATCTATATTTGTATACATGGAATATGTATATATCCCCCTTTTAAATAAATGTATCACACTAAAGAATTTATATTTTCATATACATACAAACAAATGTATATGCATCTAGTTCCCACACTTATAAACAAATGTATCAGACTAGAGAATTTAGCTTTATTTTTTAAAACCGATCCACAGGACTGGTCCAAGTGCAGTGGTGTTCACAACTAATTGATCACAGATATTTTTGTTCCTTGTCTGCTTCTACTGATTGACTTGATTCACTAGCCTTGGAAAAAAAAAAAAGAATCCATAAGTGATTCAGGTGACCAGAGGCTGGGATTGCTCTAGACCAGAGGCAGCAAAACAACTTCTAAAATCTGTTCAGTACCACAATGTCTTGGTTTATTTTTAAGAGAATATTTTAAAATCATGACATTTTACATAAAAGTCTAAAATTCTAGCTTCTCCTGAGAAATTGAAAACTCTGGCAACACTGAACCCCCATTCCCACATGGCAATAATTGGCTGGATCTGAGTACCCACTGTGCTCTTGGACGTCATCGTCCCCAGGTTAGGTCAGTCCGCACCTTTCTAGCGCCTCTCCACGGAGTGTCCGACATTGTTTATCAAAATGTTTCCGTTGTTTTCCTTATAATAGGGTTAAAAGAAAAAAATGGCTTATTTCTTGAACCCATCATTCTACAAGAGTAGAAAAATGAAAGACCAGGAGGGCAATGTGTTTTTTAAAAGGTGAAGGAGGGCCAGATTTCTTATAGAATGAGCATAGTTCCTTCACGTTTAAAGTTGTATGAAGTAGGCAGCTCCCAGATATTGGTGGCTCCACGATCACCAGAGACATGCTCTCTTCCCTCAACATGTGTGCATGCCTGAAGACTCTAGGGTAGAACGTGGCTCCGTCAGACATATTTATACATATGTAGGCACAGGAGAAATATTGTTGCGGCAATATGTACAGCTAGTGTTACAGCTCTTAACCGGGGAAAGTTCCGAGTGGCACACAAAGAGTCGGAGAACAGCCTTTATTCTTCCACAGCAGGCTCAACACACCTAGTGTTACAACTCTCTTCCCGTCCTGTCTTCGGACCCTTCTGCCCCCTTCCTTGTTCTCCTCCTGCTTTTATACCTTTGGTAGGGCTCAAAAAGCATCCAATCAACTACAAGCTTTAACATCCAATCAATATCAAGCTTTAACATCCAATCAACAACAAGCTTTAACATCCAATCAAAAACAGTGGAATTCAAAAATTACCCAATCAGGATCACGCAAGCAGCGTGGCCAGAAACAGGCAGCGGCAGGTGGGCCTGGGAGCATTCTGGCACGTGGGGCCCTGGGGGGGCTCTCTGCTGCGGCCCTGCCCCAGCAGCGTGCTCTCCAACTGGCCACGCACAGCGCTGGCCTGCAGAGATGCGGAGCGAGGGGACGCGGCAAGAGGCAGCAACCCGGTGCCCGACATTTTCTGTATCAATACGGATAAACTGGATAAACCCATTAAGACTATTTCCTGGGGTCTGAGAAAAACTCCATTCAGGATTTTGCTTCCTACACAAAACACTGAGGCATTTGGCTGCAGGCATGGGTGATGTTTGCATTTTCTCTGCAGAAGAGTAAGAAAGGAACATAGTGGTCTGCTACCATTTGACACTTGATTGGCCTCCAGGGTCTCAAGGCTTCCTGATTTCTGGAGTTAGCCTTGTCCTAGCCAAATTAAGACCCTCTCTCTTTTGAAAATCTTGTGAAAATTTGAAAGTCTAGTTCTTTTTCTGTTCCAAAAACAGCCTTGGGCTGCCTCTTTTATCAGTTAGGATTGGGTTCAGCTTCCTGTAAAAGAATGCCAAAGTCACAGTGGCCTAAACAACATGGAAGTTTATTGCTCTTGTATGAAGGACATCTGAAGTAGGCAGTTCCCAGATACTTGCTGGCTTCATGATCACCAGAGACATGGGCTCCTTCCGCCTGTGTGCTCCTCGGCCTAACACGTGGCTTCTATCCTCCAGGTCATTTCAGTGGCTGTTGGAGCAGGAGGAAGGAAGTGAGCAGGAGGGAAAAATAGATATCCCCAGCTGAATCCACTTCCATTAAAAAGTCATCCGTCATAAGCCCCACCCTTCTTCCTACCTCTCACCAGCCAGATCTTTTTCACATGGTCACACCTATCCACGAGGGAGACTGGGAATTGTCATCTTTTAGCTGAGCATATTGCTGTCCCCCCAGAATTGTATTTCTGTTTCTAGGGGGAAAAAGAGAATAGATATTAGATAGAGAACTAGTAGATTCTTCCATGGGTGCCTTCTAAAAATTTCTATGTTATTTGAAATAAAAGGAAATTGAATAAACATGTTTGGGGACTCACTCAGTACCTGATGAAGTAACTAGAAAAGTCCTGGGGCAGCAGAGTAGCAGAGGGGAAGTGAAATTTTCCAAGGAAATATTAAGAAATTAGCTGTGTCTGCATCAAAGCATTTATTTATTTATTTATTTTCGAATGCTGGTTATAACTAGGAGCCACTCCAGACAAATAAGCCAGATGAGATAAATCTCCCAAGAGTCTTCAGCCTGTAAACGGGCTTTAAGGAATATGGATTTGCTAAAATGATTGTGCAACTGACTTTAAATTGACTTTTGTCTCATGTTTAGATACAAAGTCACAGAGCTTTAAAATGGAAAGGACCTTAGTCATTCAAGCATATATTAAATGATTCTTGAGTGCTTATGATGCAAATTTATCAAGAGGCAGTATACTCCACGGATTAAGAGGGGGATTCTATATCCATCCTAAGAATACACTAAAAAAAAAATTTTTTTTAAGAGGAAAAAAAGAGGGCGATTCTAAAGCCATTTTGCCTGGGTTCAAATTCTGGCTCTGCCACTTCCTTGCTGTTATTTAAACTCTCTGAGCCTTTGCTTCCCTATCTGAAAAATGGGAGAAAATACCTAACTCGTAGGATTGTGGATAGTTGTTAAGATTAAATCAGATGGGCCTGGCATGGTGGATCACGCCTGTAATCCTAGCCCTCTGGGAGGCCGAGGCAGGAGGATCGCTTGAGGTCGGAGTTGGAGACCAGCCTGAGTAAGAGCGAGACCCCATCTCTACTAAAAATAGAAAGAAATTAATTGGTCAACTAAAAATATATAAAAAATTAGCCGGGCATGGTGGCACATGCCTGTAGTCCCAGCTACTGAGGAGGCTGAGGCAGCAGGATTGCTTGAGCCCAGGAGTTTGAGGTTGCTGTGAGCTAGGCTGATGCCACAGCACTCTAACCCCGGCAACAGAGCGAGACTGTCTCAAAAAAAAGATTAAATCAGATGATATGTACAAAGTACTTAGACTTGCACATAATACTACATATGTATACACCCACATTTGTTTTTGTTGTTTTAACTGTGTCAGGCCCTGTGCTAAGCACTACACCTTAGAAACCAGCTAGAGATGAACTTTGTTTTAAAGATGATGCAGTTTAAGTCAGTGTGCCAGGCAATTGCTTGTCTTCTCCCTCCAGCTCCATGCTACCTTGGGGAACTGTGTGCCCCAACTCCCTTGCCAGCTGGCTCCCAGGTGGTTCAACTAACAGGAGGCACTGAAGGATGGTTAAGAGCTGGAGAAAGAGGGAAGCCCAGTAGGAAACCAGTAGCCGGCACGGGCCCTGTTCCTGTGGGATCCCCAGTGGGCCTCATCCATCCTCCCAGTCCCTCCACACAGCCCCTCACTCTGTGTGGGCTCCCCCATCCTCCTTCCAGCCTAGGGGTGGCCACATCTAATCCCAGGATTGTCCCTTCACCTGCCCTTTGTTTGGCTTCTCCCAGTTCTCCCAGCACCAGGATAACCAATGCTCTGTATGAAATTCCCTGTTTGAAAGACCTGGCAAGGTCTCTGTCCTCCTGGATGAACCCTGATTGACAAAGCAAGAAAAATCCTTTTTCTGGCCTAGTTTCCTTACCCTCTGGGTATGGGGACTGCAACTAGTGTGTCTCATGGGGCCCTTTCCAGTTATAATTCACATGGCTTAGAAAAGCTAAATGATTTGCTCAGAATCATACAGCCAATCAGTGGTATATTCAGAACTGGAACCCAGATTTAAATAGGAAAGTATCATCCTGGCAGTGTGTTTCTCTCTTTAAATCTTAAAAGTCCAGATTGTTGGTATGCCTACCAATTCTCTACGGTATAATTGTCCTCCCCCATACCAAAAACTTTCCCTGCCTTCTGGATTTTATTTTTGTGAACATTTATGTAACCCAAGTTGATAGATTATTTTTAGAACAACTGAGGCACTCCAGTAATCCCAGCTACTTGGGAAGCTGAGCAGGTGGATCACATGAGCCCAGGAATTTGAGTCCAGCCTGGGCAACATAACAAGACCCCAGCTCTTAAAAAATAATTAAATAAATTTTTAAAAACAGAACTACCGAGGCTTCTGCACTACAGTTGAAAGGGCTCATTTACATGGTGTAAATCGTTAGTCTAGGGGGGTTGAAACTTAACAGCTTTCTACATTTAGCATCCGTATTTTATGTGAAAGCTTAATGTGATAAAGCAATTGGATACTGTAAATCACACCACTGTACCATTGACTTGAACTTGGATAGTCCCTTTTATCTCTGGATTTTCGGCTTTCCTGCCTTGGGTTCAGTAGAAATAATATGGGCTAGCAGTGCTATTTGAATTCCGGGCAGCCACTATCCTGCGCTTACATCAGCAACCCTGAACATTTAGCTGTAATGATTATTGCTTAACATTTATTGAGACCTGTCAGTGGGCTAGACGCAGAGAGATGGGGGATGAGGCACTTATCCTAATGAGTTGGAATGTGAAGCACATCAGCTTAATTCGTGGTGAACAGCTTTCAGAGAAAATGGAACAGAAAGCTCTGTGGTGTTTTCTACTAGCCTGGTTATTTACAAGCCATCATGAGAAAAGTAAGAAAGTGCTCACTTCCTTTCTCCCTCAAGAGAGAACTTTCTTCTCCAGAATTTTCTAGACTATCCCGGCAACAATGTACTCTTCTGTCTAGGTAGGCCTGATCCTGTGACCCCCTGATCCTGTGACCCATCAGAGGCTTTGCAGCTTTCCAGGACAAAGGACAAAGGCCTAAACTGGACAAACAAAGCCCTCACGGCATGGTCTGACCTCAGCTACCCGTTCTCAGCTTCCGTAACTCCCATCTCACATCCCCAGCCCCAGCCCCGTCAGTAGTTCCTTAAATATCTCTCGGTTCCTTGATAACCCCACACCTTTTCACTCTGTGACATCTTTGCCCTTGTTATTATTTTGGGTTCTCTCCATTGTCTGCTGACAGATTTCTATAATTCTATAAGAATCAGCTTAAAACTCACCCTGTATGCTAAGATCACCCTGATCTGTAGGGGGTGTGCTCTTTCTTACCACTCACAGTAAGAATAGCTCTACCTCACTGAGCCACCTCCCCTGGGGCAGACAATGGCCTACACACTTCCCTTTCCACAACATTGCAGGAGAGGGGGTTTTATCCCCACTTTATAGATGAAGAAATTGAGATAGGCTATTTCACCTGCCTAAGGCCACTGAGCTAGCTAGGAGGTGGCAGAGCCGACATTCAAGCAAGGTCGGTGGGATCCAAGAACACCTCAGTCTCCTGGACCCCTCCTTCATCTGCAACGCCCTCACAAACTCTAGCACAAACTGGAACACACTCATGGGGCTTCAAAACAACAAGGCTGCCTGCCTCTCCTCCCACATAGATTATAAGTTGCCCCAAGCACTTTGCCTTCTCCTCTTTGTACCCTAGGCTCTAGAATACAGTGGGTGCTCAATAGATGGTAAAATAAAATTTAAAAATAAATTATTTATTATTGTTGTTATTAATCCTGTACTCACCTGTGGCTCCTTCATAACGGTAAAAATCTTTCCTGCCCTTTTATTCTAGGACAGTGTCCCTTGACCATGTCCCCATAAACTGGACTCCCTGGAGGTACCTGTAGCACAAAGACAGTTTTCGGCTGTACACAGCTCCAGCCTGTCCCTGAAAACAGCAAAATGCCAGCGTGGAATAAAGTTTAACTCTCCTTCATCTCCCAAGTCACTGCTGCAACCCTTCTCTGCCCACATCTTCCATTCTAGCTACATTGCTTGGAGGAGACAGAATATAGTATAAGTTACAGGGTCAGACAGACCTGGGTTGGAGTCTAGGATCTGTCACTTCCCAGCATGTGACCTTGAGCACTTTCAGAACTCCTCCAAGTAACAGGGTCCTCATTTGTAAAATGGAAGTGATCATAGAATCTATCTCACAAGAAAAGGTGGTGGTCAGGGTTAAATAACATTATGCCTACAGCATTCGGTCCAGTGCCTGCCACTAGTAAGTGTTCAAGAAATCTAATCTATAATTACCATTATCCAATTTTTTGGTTTTGCAAATTTCTGCTCAAATGTTCATGGATGATGAAGGTATGAGCTAATACGGGTTTTAGGCCGAGCGCGGTGGCTCACGCCTGTAATCCTAGCTCTCTGGGAGGCCGAGGCGGGCGGATTGCTCAAGGTCAGGAGTTCAAAACCAGCCTGAGCAAGAGCGAGACCCCGTCTCTACTACAAATAGAAAGAAATTAATTGGCCAACTGATATATATTTAAAAAATTAGCCAGGCATGGTGGCGCATGCCTGTAGTCCCAGCTACTCGGGAGGCTGAGGCAGGAGGATCGCTCGAGCCCAGGAGTTTGAGGTTGCTGTGAGCTAGGCTGACGCCACAGCACTCACTCTAGCCTGGACAACAAAGTGAGACTCTGTCTCAAAAAAAAAAAAAAATCAATTAACAAAAAAATTTCAATTATAAAAAATACTAAAAATAAAAAAAATACGGGTTTTAATGTAATTCTACCGAGGAATGTTTTCTTTATAAATAATGGCTCCTGAAATTGTTTTAAATTCAAAGTTCAAAGCAATAAAATATAATGGCAAAATATCCACCAGGGAGATGAGAGACTTTGCTCAATCTCCATCAGCTGACACTGCATAGGTGGCTGCCCCTACACAGACAATCCCCCGTGAGATTCACTTAAGCAGACCAAAAATGGATCTTGATTGATGTTTTTCTTTTTCTTTTTTTCTCATGCTAAAGACTACTTTGCCCAAACAGAAGATTCATAAACTCCAGGAGCATTCCTGTAGCAATTCTGGTTCCATCTTACTAGATTGCTAGGCAAATGATCAAATTATCCTTTTTTGCTAATGTTTATCAAGTTCATTGCCCTGTAAGCAAAATGCTTAACTCTTGTTCTCCAATTTAATCTTCATGTCAACTGGAAAAAACAGATACAATTATTTTCACCATTTTACATATAAGGAGATTGAGGTGTAGAGAGGTTGTGTCACTTACCTAAGGGCATACAGCTAAAAAGTAGGGAAGCAGAGAATTGAGCCTAATCCTGTCTGATCCCAAAGCCCAAGCTCCTATTCATTACATCATTCTGTCAACTTTTATTTGTTTAAAAATAGAGAGGGGGGGTCTCACTATGTTGCTGAGGCTCTTCTTGAACTCTGGGCCTCAAGTGATCCTCCTGCCTCAGCCTCCCAAAATGCTAGGATTATAGGTGTGAGCCACTATACCCCGCCCATTCTGTCAACTTTTAAAATTGACTTAAATAACTTTGGTGCATTCCCTACTATTTTCAGAAAGCTGGAACATCTATCTTTTGTAATCAGTAGTATGTTAATGAGTGTTTAACCACTCGGTCTCAGGGAGAAAAATCAGAGCTTGCTTATTTCTGTGGTGTAAATACTCCCACCGTGTGGGAGTATTGTGTCTCAGGACACTTGTGTGACGTCAAACAGCTCACGAATTGCTGAAAACGGAACCATCAGCTCGTAAGAGCCAGTTCCCATGGCCCATCCAGCACCAGCACGGCACTGCTTACCATCCAAGTTAGAGAATAGATTTCCCAAGTGCTTCCACTCAGCTCTTCTTCTAGGTCAAGGATTCTCAATCCAGGCTACACATGTGAAGTCACCTGGGTACTGATAAACATCTGTCCCACCGCCAGAGATTGTGATTTGATTGATCTGGGGTGTGGCCAAAGCAGCAGTGTTTTTTCCTAACTCATCAGATAGTTCCTGTGTGTACCCAGGATTGAGAAACACTGCTCTAGAAGAATGTCCTACTCACCATCCACTCGTTCATCAGCAATCTGATGAATATGGAATAAGCTACACCATATCTTCACTGCTTTAATTTTTTTCAACTTTAACTTTTTGGGGGTAAGTAACCAATGGTGCTTGTTTGTAAACTTTTATTTAAACTAGTTCGTTCAAGAAATGATTTCTAGTACCTTTTCCTCTCATTTAAACAGTGACTGGCATTTCATGGAAATGCAATAGAGTGTCATCATTTTTTCATTGTTGTTACCACCTTAAATTTTTAGTGATCTCTAACAACTTATGATTCTCTTATCCATTGCATTGTATAATCTGTCCTTGATTGAGTCACAAGCGATTGATGCAAATATGTTTGTCCCCAGGACAAAATTTTCATCATCTTTCCCCAAACAGACCCAAAATCAGGGATCTTCCTTTCACTCGGAACAACCTAGCTCCCCTACCAGACCAAAAATGTAAGTATTACGAATCTTCCTCAGCTTTCTTTGCAAGTGTTAACATGTCTGGACACAACTAAATGTTATTTCAGTTTACTTTCATTTTCTAAGGGAACATCAGGTGCCAAAACTTATAAATCACAGGAAAATAGAGACAATCTTTAAAGCTTTATCCAACTTGGAAATGCTTATTTAAAAAAAAAAAAGAAAAAGAATACTCCCTTCAAGAATTTTTGTGTTTGAACTACAGAAACAATAACAAGTTTATTTTGCTCTGTATTATTTAAATGTCCTTAAGAAGAAGGTGCTTTAAAAGTTCTTAAGACTGGCCTCTTGACATTGGTTTCCTTACTGTGTTGGACAGATCGAAATGTACATTGTCTCTGTACTCACAGTCCCTGCATTCCTAAGCAAAAAGGAAATGCTGTTCATCAGGATTACCTGTGGCATTATTGATTGATTGATTTTTTTTTTTTTTTTGAGACAGAGTCTTGCTCTGTTGCCCAGGCTAGAGTGCTGTGGCATTAGCCTAGCTCACAGCAACCTCAAACTCCTGGGCTCAAGCAATCCTCCTGCCTCAGTCTCCAGAGTAGCTGGGGCTATAGGTGCACACTAGGACACCTGGCTAACTTTTTCTACTTTTAGTATGGATGGGATCTCACTCTTGCTCAGGCTAGTCTCGAACTTCTGAACTCAAGTAATCCTCCTGCCTCGGCCTCCCAGAGTGCTAGGATTACAGGTGTGAGTCACTGCACCCGGCCTTAGTGATTTATTTTTAAATATTTTATACAAAAAATCTCTCCTAATATAAAATGTTAATATATTCTATTAAGCTAGTGATATTCACCTGGGGTGCTTGTTATAAAGACTCCTGGGCCCCACTCCCAGAGATGCTGAGTTTAGATATACTTATAGTACTTTGAGGTGGGCTGTATCACTGTTTCCATTGCAGATCCAGAAGCAAAATTAAAGGACACCGAGTCTTCTGCCTCATGAAACAAGCAATGTTTACTGGATTCTAATTTCTTTCCTTTTTTCCTTCCTACTTCACCCACACCATTTCACACACACACACACACACACACACACACGCGCGCGCACGCACACACACACAGAGCTCCTCTATATCCTAATGGTAAGTTAGGTGATTTCAGAGCTACCATAACTATTTTAGACAAGTTTCTCAACCTTTCTGTACTTCAGTTTACTCATTCTATCTGTAACAATAGTCCAGTCTAATAAGATTGATGGGAGAATTAAATGAAATAACATATGCAAAGCACTTAGCACACTGTTTGCACAGAGTAAGTATCCAATATGTCTCTTCTCCCCCAGGCTAGGCTTTGAAGGGGATGAAGTAAGAGTTCTACAACTCTTCCAATAAAAAGCAATGAACCATGGGACCCTAGTACAACCCTGTCTTTTTGAAGATAAGAAAACTAAGAGGCAGAGGGAAATGGCCAAAGTCACACAGAGAGCTTAGTAGCAGAAGCCAAGACCTCTTCTTTGACAGATCAGTTCCTCTGCCCTTTACTGATTAGTATAACGTGAGAGCTTTGGATGGTGCCAATTCTATCACTGAATGAAATTCAAGCCCGAACCCATCTTTAAGCAGAACTGCAGCCACAAAGAAATCTGGTTAAGAAAAGAGTCACTTAGACTTGACTCCCGCTGGGGCTTGGAGAAGACCAGGGAAGGGAGGTTTTCTTTGGCAGAGCTCAGCAGCTTTGCCTTTCACAATTAAGTTTCAGGAGCGAAGGAAAGATAAACATCTTTGATCAACTTAGCTCTATGAAAAAGAAATGAAAGGGCACACAGTGCCTTTCTAAAAGAAACCTGAGAACCTTCTGAGGTTTGCATAAAAGCACAGCACAAATGGCCTGGGCTCGCGCGGAGCCTGGTGAGCAGTTGCTGAGTGTCGGCAGCTGCTCCACCCCAAGCAAGGGCCCTGCCAGGCACGCACAGCCCCATCATGTTTTCTTCAAACGTGGCGCAGCCTTGTACTCGCGCACGTTTGAAACCCCAGCCTCCATGCGGCAAGCCTGGGCAGAGAGGTCTACACAGCTTCCCTCTGCAGTCCAGCTCTCACCGTGACAAGCTTCTTAGAAATGCCTCTGCCCCTAAAGAAACAACACACTTCTCTTGCCACCTTCCTTGTAAGACTCTGAGAGAAGCAAACCCTGAAAGCCTCTCGTTCTGTTTTTCTCTCCAGTTCTCTCTGGAGAACCTCTACGGACAAACAGAGTGCTTCCTGCTATTCCAAGCCAGCGGGGACGCAGCACACCGGCTGAGGAGCGTGAGCACTCCGGCAGTCCCGCCAACGCTGAAAAGTGACTGTGGCTGCCAACCGCAAGAAATAGAGATTATATATATTTTCAGCTCTCAAAGGATGAGATGCCTCTAGTTTGTAAGAACAAAGACTTTAGTAAGCTGCATTCTATAAGCCATTCAGTTTTATAACTCAAAATTCTTTATTTCAAATAAAGATAACTTCCTAAATAAGCCCTTAGAATCTTTGAGCGTGCATATATTGTAAGTCTGTGACTTTCTGTGACCTCTACATGCCAAAATTAAAAGACAAAATATGTTAGCAGGGAAACTTAGCTGTGTTTGGTTTGCTTTGTGGCATGTTTGCTGCTTTTTGTTGTCATTGTTGTTTGGTTGTTTTTTTTGCTGAATGATTTTATGTTTTGAAAAATATATGTATGGTTTGCTGAATAAAAAACCAAAAAAGCACACTTCCCAGACATGTTCTTCACAGTTATTGTAATTCTACCTTGGACTAATCAAACTTAATTAACATTAAAGTAATAATGCCTATAATCAGTCACAGTTTATGGCTTTTAAATGTACAATCCTCTGCAAAACATTTTCTGACGTTGTCAGTTCCTGGCGACAGCTCAAGTCACTTGACCATGTTTATCTCGCCTGTGTTATTTGATTATTTCCACCTGCTGTCGTTCTCAGATATTATTGATTGTTCTAACAGTGAGAAGGTCATGTGAGTTGGAAAGGTCTACATCCTGGCCTGAGAGAATTGAATAGGCATTTCTCACACATTCCTCAAATACTCTACATATTTATTCTTTTTTCTGTTTCAAAATAATGGTCTCTGCCTACTCAAAGACCTTCCCAAACTGAAGATTTAGCAAAGTTTTTCAAGACTACTATTAACTGCAGACCTCCTTGCTAAGTTGTTTGTGTGTTGTGTGGATTGATTTTGGCTACAGGTCTGTATAAAGTTCAAGGCTTAACCACATAAGATAACAGTCACTCCATGTTTTTTCTGAGCCTGCATATTTTTTGTAAATATCTCAAGTACCTCTATAACATTTCCCACTTTATGTCAGTATTATTTGTTTAGAAAGGTCAGACTCTACCATTAACTAGATAGAAGCTCTTCTGGGGCCAAATCACAATTCTTTGGTTTTGTCCTTCTAGAAATTTGTACAGTGCCAGGTACAAAGTAGGCACCCAGTCTTTTTGAAGGAAGGAAGGAAAGGAAGTGGAGAGGCAGAGAGGGAGTTGGCAAGGAAGGAGGGAGATTTACTGTGTGATAGTGAAATAGGTCACTATTCCACAATCTCATTTGGACAATGATAATTGTCTGAATCAGAGATGGTAAAAGAGAAAGCCAAGCTAGGCAGTAGCTAAAAGGAGGGCAAATCCCATTACAAACAGAAGAGCTCTCAAAATATAGCTTCTGAAGGGTTTTCTTCTTTGTTTTGTTTGCAGGAAGTCTTTTAAAGAAAAATCGTTCTTTATAAGCATCAGACTGTGCGGCTGTTCAGTTGTGTCAAGGGGCTACTTCTAAATCCATGCCCATCCACAAGTAGATACCTGGCCTCCACTGCCTAGATTAGTCAGGATAGGCTAGCTTCCACTTTAGTAATAAATAAGCCCAAATCTCACTGGCTAACACCGTCTGTTTCTTATTCACAGTCCATGTCCCACACCAGCTGACAGAGTTGGCTGATGTAGATTCCATTTCAACATGTGCTTCCCTGGTGACAAAAGCAGAGGAAATGAGAGGTGAGTATTATCATGTCCTCTCACATTTCATTTGCTAAATCACGTGGACATGCCTAACTTCAAAGGAAGTAGAGAAATGTAATTTTTCTATGCGTCTGAAGAGGGGATAATTGGAATATTTATGAATTATCCAAAACATTGCCACACTAACCAAAGCTCAGGACCTGAGTGATTATTTAAGGACACTGGTACACCCCTCCTATAAGTAGCTAACTAAGAGGTCAAAGCAATTTGAGAATAAAAGCGTACAGCTATAGAAAAAGCCACCATCCCCTAACACCTGCACTTACTTATATATGCATACCCACACAGAATCTTCTAATGTTGGGCTTTCCCTTCAGTTTGATTTAGGATTTTTTTTTTTTTAGCGGTGAAGAAATATGCTACTCACTACCACCTGTGTAACTAGAGCAGCTGTCCTTTTGCCACCAGGTAAAGTTGCTTATTTAGGGTAGTTTCATCCTTGGCTAATGTTTTACTGGTCAAGTGAGGGACCATCTGCAGTGCCATCCAGAAATACAAACATAACCGTTAATGTTACTTTTACCTCTACTTTTTGAAATATACCACTGCATGTCTCTACACAAGTGCATCCTGGCATTTTAAAGGTAATATTTTGGACCTGTCACAGTGGCTCATGCCTGTAATCCTAGCATTCTGGGAGGCCGAGACAGGTGGATCATTTGAGCTCAGGGAGACCAGTCTGAGCAAGAGTGAGACCCCGTCTCTACTAAAAATAGAAAGAAAATTAGCTGGACAACTAAAAATACATATAAAAAAATTAGCCGGGCATGGTGGCGCATGCCTGTAGTCCCAGCTACTCAGGAGGCTAAGGCGAGAGGATTGCTTGAGCCCAGGAGTTTGAGGTTGCTGTGAGCTAGGCTGATGCCATGGCACTGTAGCCCAGGCAACAGAGTGAGACTCTGTCTCAAAATAAATAAAATAAAATAAAATAAAATAAAATAAAATAAAATAAAATAAATAAAGGTAATATTTTAAAAACAACCTTCTAGAATCTACCCTAGGTTGAAATGGGATAACTAAAAAGAAACATATTTGACCTTAGTATAAAATGTAATAAAATATAATACCCAAGCTAAAAGCTAAGTTAATAAAGGAACATGATAACAGCTCTCACATGTAGTAACTAGCTTCTGATGATCATCAGGGGAAAGATGATATTTTAAAATCAGGACATTCTATCAGAATCATATTGACATGGAAATGTAAATACTGGTAGATAAAGACTATCAACAAACTGTACTTTTCTATCAAAACTATAGTCTTTCAAAGCAAATGCCTTCCCATTCTGAACTTTGTTGTAGTCTAACCCTGGTTTTTGGACAGCTGAATGAGTTCCAAAACATCCCAGAGGTCAAATCTGGGAAGTCAGTGAATAGATTTTATCAAAAACTAAAGAGTTTCCAGTTAGTATGTTACACTAGCATAACTGTCACTAGTGGGACAAAGGTATTTTTCACACCGATATATGAAAAACAGGAAATAACTCGTTGATTATTAAACCCCTAGTAAAATTTTTATTAATAGTAAATGGTAAATCCCCTTGCAACTGTGAGTTGTTTACAAAGTACAGAAAATGAGAACAAACGAAAGACTCCGGTTCCCTTAGGAGGTTGAGGTAGAACCTAACTGGCTGATGGTAAGGATAGGAAGCTGAAGTTTTTGGAGATCGGGCCAGCTATATGATGGAAAGGTCAGGTGGAGGATGAAGGAGACTGAAATTGGCCCCACATGGGCCATGAACCCAGATACAAGCAGACGGCCACGAGCAACACCTCCAGTGCACGGAAAATGAACTTGCGCCAGAGCCGTAACAGTGGGTGACATAAAAGAATGAAGGAAGGAAATTATCTCCGCTACTTCTATTCATGTGATATAAAAGTACTCCAAAGGCTTTAAAGAGAAGCCAATTACACTTACTACTTAGACACAGATAATAAAAAGGCAGGTTACAAGGAAGTAAAGCCGCATCTTAGAGCCCAGAGAATTGTCTTCTGCAGTGAGCAAGCCAAAGGCTGGCCTCAGCTACAGAAGGGCGAGCTCCATGTCCCCCGATAACTCTTCATATATTGCTCACAGATCTCCAGGAGGTACAACAGCAACTTCATTTCACCAGGGCTCAAGAGTTAGATTTGATCGAATCCCACCTATGAGATATAGGGCTGCAAGCATTATGCTCCTCTGTCAGGTTAAAAAACGAGCTCAAGACCCCTAAAAATGGGCTCACATGCAATACCACTGAAGCAGACTGCCAAGCTAGACCAGAAGAGCAGAGTTTCTGAAAGTATGTAAGAGAACAGCAATAAGAGCAGTGAAGCCACCCTGCATCATGTTTTCATGTTTTATAGACAGAGGGACACTGCTAGAGAAATTTTCTCAGGTAAGTATGATAGAGCCAAGCAAGCCTTCGAATTCAAGAAAAACTAAAAACCAAGGCAATGCTCTCATGTGTCCAAATAACCCCCATGCTAAAATATCAATCCCAGTGTTCTCTGACCAAGTGATTTGGAAGAAAAAAACCCCATAAATACAGAAATAAAATAAATTGAAAAGACATAGGAATCACCACTCCCTTGAATCTCTAGCCCCTGAGAGCTACCCATTAAATCTTTATCATAGGAAGTTTAGTGAGATGTCTCCATAACACCACCTGCCCTTTGCATGGCCTGTCAGCACAGGATGAAGATTCAAACTTCCAGAAAGCCCTTTGTGTTATTCTAATAAAGTCTTATAAAGTGAATACAATTTGCTACCAGGGTGTGCTGGAGCCAGCTCTTATCAGCTTGCAAGGGTTGATTGTTAAATCCAGTATTTAGGAATTTCGTGAACTTGTTCAGCCATTGGTCTCTTGAAATTGGCTGTGATGGGAGTGTTTACACCAGGGAAACAGGCAAACACTAAAACTCTTTTTGTGATCTTTACACATTAAAAGCACTTTAAATAATTTAAAGAGACTCCTTTGATAATACTGATGTTGAAGAATAGGACTCATGCCTGTCTTGAGGGTAGTTATGACATATCTAGACTTTACTGTATTAAATTGTAATGTTTCCTGGCATATGATTTTATACGAGGGATAATAAAGCCCATATAATATATATGCATGATTCAGCACTGCACCCAGCGGGGGATTTCCCCTCAGAGCTCATCATGAGCCATGTGGCACCTTAATGAGTATTGTGGATGATCACCGTTTCCCTGTTACCTCGTGAGCCTACTCACAGCTCACAGCTCAGTTTCGTCAGTTTTTCTGTTCAAGGTGCATAGCCTGGTCTTCTCCTAGGCAGCACTGCCTGTGGCTTCATGTCTGATCTTTTACCCCCCCACACCCTGTTAACACTCAGGAAAAACATGTGTACCCTCTTCAACTCCCCTTGTAGCTAAGAAATAAGCACCAACTTCTGAGAAGGAGTCAACGTCAGGCAGGAAATGGATGTGACAGTGCCTTCCCTTTGCCAGCTCTTCCAGAATTAGGGGTAAACAAATGTTCTACAGGCAGGCAGAGTACAGATCTTTTGTGCAGAAATGGATAGACTGGGGTCTGAATTACTTGGCTATTTACATAACCAATCACTATTTGTTGGTAAGGAGGGAGGTTAGTTTAAATCACATGGCCCAAGAAAAGAACTCAAATGCCACTCAGATAGGCAGGAATGCCTCCTAGGGGTTCAGTCCTAATGTCAAGATCTGGAAATTATGTCTTTTTCTGGCACCTACTCTCTGGCCTTGGCTTAGTTTGTTCTATACCAGCAACAGGTGATTGTAACACATTTTTGCATTCATTATTTGTTTCCACAAAAATGTATCAACTGCTTGCACTGTGGGAGGTTCTGTAGAAAAAAATACATGGAGTGAAAAAGATAGAATGAATTTATATAACGTTAAGTGGTATGACTTTTCATAAAGTTATTAGAGAAAAAAGCCATTACTTAAGCTATGTATCCTCTGTTTTGGTTCTTTATTTTTTATGATTTGAAGCCAATAAATTAGCTTTTAATAAAATTAAATATTAGGTCTCAAAATTATTTCTCGGGATTTTCTTCCACTCAAAGTTATAGAGTCCCAGAGTCACAATTTCAGAGCCTTAAAAAAGCAAACAAAAAAAGGCTCTGGACATGAATAGATTTGAATAAAAATTGAAATGAAACCGAACACAGTGACTCACACCTATAATCCCAGAACTTTGGGAGGCCAAGTCAGGAAGATCACTTGAGGCCAGGAGTTTGAGACCAGCCTTGGCAACATAGGGAGATCTCATCTCTACCAAAAAAAAAGAAAAGAAAAATTAGCTGGGCATGGTGGCATGTGCCTATAGTCCAAGCTATTTGGGAGGATGAGGCAGGAAGATGCCTTGACCCCTAGAGTTCAAGGTTGCAGTGAGCTATGGGTTTTTTGAGACCCTGTCTCAAAAAAAAGAAAAAGAAAAGGAAGGAAGGAAGGAAGGAAGGAAGGAAGGAAGGAAGGAAGGAAGGAAGGAAGGAAGGAAGGGAGGGAGGGAGGGAGGGAGGGAGGGAGGGAGGGAGGGAGGGAGGGAGGAAGGAAGGAAGAGGAAGGGAGGGAGGAAGGAAGGAGGGAAGGAGGGAAGGAGGGAAGGAGGGAGGAAGGAAGGAAGGAAGGAAGGAAGGAAGGAAGGAAGGAAGGAAGGAAGGAAGGAAGGAAGGAAGGAAGGAAGGAAGGAAGGATCTAAACTGTTAACAATATGCCTCTTCAAGATCCTGAAGCTCAGAACCAAAGAGTCTTTTTGTAGTTGGTACCAGATCAGAGTATCAAAAAACCTGGACTGGTTTTTACAAGGTCTTAACCTTACTGGTTAGGTAAAAAGGAAACCTAGGTGTTGGCATCAGTGACTGTTTCTCTCTCATAACGATACTTCACGTTGATTTGACCTCGTTTCTCCATCAGCAGGTCTACCTGCGAAAGGGGAGCCGACTTGTGAGACTGTAGGAAGTGGGGAGGGGAATGGGGGACGCAGAAAGCCAGCCCTTTCCCCAGCCAGTCCCACATCTAGTTGGGGCACTCTCAGCCCGACCCAGGAGCCTGGATCAGACTTTCTCAGGGTGGAGAGGCAGGAGGACCAGGCAGGAGGACCAGGATGCAGCAATTTCCCTTTATGGTAATTACCCCAGCAGAAAGCAGAGAGGCGTTTATGGTATTCCCGAGGCACAGTGTTTTAATGGACCGTCCAGTACTTTCTCTCCCTTCACTCAAAGTTTTTAACACAACTGTTTACAAGAAGCAAAACATACTGATTTTTATGCCCCCATTTTTCTTAACTACTTACCCATTCTGTGGGTGTATTCATGAACTCTGGACTGGGGAGAAGGAAGGAAGAGGCCTGGAAGACCAAGCAACTTTCAAAGCAGTTCCCCAGTAATGGAGAATTGGCTGCCCGCAGCATAGATCCAGATATGTGTGCACACAAAGACATCGAGCCTGGAGTAAAGGTCATCACTCTCTCACTGTGTTTTCAGTGTAACGCTGGCTCTTAGGACAGAAGCGCAGAACAGTCAAAGAGGCTTCTCAAGTGTCTTTTATCTTCCACATTTGAATGTTAACTTGACAGACTATTTTAAAATGGGAATTAATTTCATAGAATGTAATGCTTAGCTCTGATTTTTCGTTACTTTAACATTTAACCAACATGAACGTATGAGTAATTGCTTTTCAGTTCAATTTAATCATGGAGAATGTGTCTTCTTGACAATTTTTTAAGAGAAAAAAATGAATATGTGGTGAAGAAGAATGACCATTTATATTCAGGAGGCATACATTTTTATAAAATACGCTAGTGCTTCCAACATTGCTAATGTCCTTTCCAATGGAAAGAAAAATATTTCTTAATGACTTCCATCCTTTAATTAAAAATACCATAAAAAGTCATGATGGAGAATATCAGAAGAAACTATTTAAGTAGTCTTTGATAAATCTGTTCTCTTGTTCTCATTCTGCTGCTAACTCTCCTTTCTGCAAGTGAAGATTGATTTCTTTTTTTTTTAAGCAAAAGTATACTGTTCCAGGTGAGGGAGCTGAAGTTATAAATAAAACAAAGTGCCTACTCTCGTGAGGCTCTCCAGGTTGCATTATTACACATAAAACAATTGCAAAAACTGTTATTATCTCAGGTTCTATTTTCTGACTTTGTCCCATCGGTATCCCAGAGACTCCATCCAACCTGACTTCCAGTTGCTGAGATTGCTGCTGCTAATAGCCTTCATTTTCCTATGTCTTACCTCCTGTGAGAATTGATATGAAATAAAGGGAAAAATAGGAAATCAGAATGTAACACTCCACTTAATTTAGAGAGATTCTTTAAATGTTCAATAAAGACAAGGTTTCATTAAGAGGAAGTTTTCAGGAGTACTTAACAGTGGAGAGGGAACTGGCGGCCACAGGGTGGGGCGTGAATGAAAGGAGACTGTTACAGCCAGAGGGTGCGTGATGGGGGAGAGAGAAATAAAAATCAGGAACGGAAACAACATACAAACTTGCAGCAAAGAAGAAAACAGGAAAGAAAAGGAGAAGCAGATGGAGGACCTTGAACATTTAAAAATGTTTTCAGTTGAAGTCGTAAATAAGGAAAAGGAGTGACAACAATAGCAACTGAGGCTGTCTAAGCACTTCACGTTCATCACAAACAGCTGCTGTTTCTCAGGTGTTTGCTATGTGCAGCCACCGTTCGAAGTTCAGTACTTACGCAAGTCATGACAACCCTACCAGGTAACATCACTGTGCTCAGTTTACAAAGAAAAGGGTCACACAGACAGCAAGTGGCAGGGCCAGGATTCCAGCCCAATCATTTTGCTCGAGACCCTGTCTCCTAATCCCTGCACACACAGCTGATTCTGAATGTGAGCTGCTGTGATGTGTCTGACTTCCCTACAACCTCTGACAAGGCCATTCACCCATTCTCTATTCCAGAAATCAGATGCAGAGGACCCAGTGGAGGATCCAGAGGCCCTGGAATACCGCAGAACCACTAGACAGAAGCCATCTGAGCCCAGCTGCCAACCACTCAATTGGACTTAATGTTTTCAAGAAATCACCTGCCTAGTATTAAGCCACTGAGTTTTAGGAGTTATTACAGTAGTTATTACTTACCCTAATTAACAAATAGCAGACACCAATAGTGATTTTCATAAAAGGTGATTTTTATCAGTATGCCGTAAAGCAGGGGTCCTCAAACTTTCTAAAAATGGGGTCAGTTCACTGTCCCTCAGAACGTTGGAGAGTGCGCACTGTGGGCCTGGGACGAGTTGGCTGCTAAGCAGGACAGGCAGTGGTGGCAGAAACACCCTGAGGGCCGGATAAATGTACTAGGCAGCCCGGATGTGACCTGTGGACCATAGTTTGAGGACACCTGCCTTAAAGCAAAAAGTTAGGAATAGAGTTAAGATGGGAGATAATTAGAACATCATAGGAATACACAGATGGACCTCATTCAATTGATTCAGTCATTGCATCACCTGGTTCTAAGGGAAAGAAGCCTTTTGCGGTTAAGACCTCTTTTTTAGGCCAGGCGCGGTGGCTCATGCCTGTAATCCTAGCTCTCTGGGAGGCCGAGGCAGGTGGATTGCTCGAGGTCAGGAATTCGAAACCAGCCTGAGCCAAGAGTGAGACACCGTCTCTACTATAAAACTAGAAAGAAATTAATTGGCCAACTAATATATATAGAAAAAATTAGCCAGGCATGGTGGCGCATGCCTGTAGTCCCAGCTACTCAGGAGGCTGAGGCGGGAGGATTGCTTGAGCCCAGGAGTTTGAGGTTGCTGTGAGCTAGGCTGACGCCACAGCACTCACTCTAGCCTGGGCAACAAAGAGAGACTCTGTCTCAAAAAAAAAAAAAAAAAAAAAAAAAGATATATATAAAAAAAAAGACCTCTTTTTTAATCTTCAAAAGCTCCCTGTCCTCTGTAAGTGTAAAGGAGAATCTCAGCAGGATGACAGAGCGGCTCTTGGATTTGCTTGGAGAGCCACCACTTCTTCAAAATTCTTGGTGACAAGTAACCTGGGCTAATGTGGAACTTGTATGCTCTTGGAGGCCAAGGAGGCTTATTAGCCCAGAACTGGTCAGGTGTGTCTCTTAGTTGAGTCATCCTGAAACTGTGCTGGGGGAACCCGGAGCCTGAAGCAGAGATCTCTGTCTCCGGGCCTCCTTCTCCTTCAGTGTCCCAGTTGTGGGGAGGTGAGTGAGCAGCTGGACTCCTAGGTTCTATCCACGCACATCACCCCCCGGGACTTCCCCAGGCCAAGCTCTACACACTCCTCCCTGCTCTCAGTGTCTGAGCATGTGAGGCCCTTGCGCACTCCCAGCTCCAGGCAGTTGCCTCTGCACTTTGATATTTGAACCGATAAGTCACTGCTGCTTCTGGGGGCTGTGACCGCTGGGGGCGCAAGAGGAGAAAGGGTGTGGAATGGGGACTTAGATGGGCCTTTGGTGCTCTACCAGCCATGGAATGCCGGCCAGGCTGCACTGGTAGATGTTCCTCTCTTCCCACGTCCTGCTCATCACCAGAGCACGCATGGTTATTGCTCTGTGAGTGATGAGGGAGAAATAGTCTGGTGGTGATAAATGGAGAACTCAGAAGGAAAGGAGATGCATGGAGCGTGGCCATGCCTACTCCTCTCTCTCCTGCCTAAATGTCCTTGAAAGATCCTTCTGGATTCACCTCTGCTGTGGGGGTGGGAGAAAAACCCAGGGATGCGGAGCCAAGGCTGGATGGAAAGGCTGACATCTTAGAAGCCTGCCAGCCTAACTCCCCAGACAGGACAGAACCCAAATACTCTCTGAAGGTGGAATAGAGACGATCTTGTGTAAAACAAGGGCAATCTTTGAACTTTCTGTCTTTTTAGCCTCCTTTGCTTGGCTCTTGGTCAAGCACTGCAGTTATTTTGGCTGGCAGGTTCCCAGTCTAATTAAAAAAAAAAAAATCATCCTGTGTGCCCTGGAGAAGCAATGATCCAACTGGTACCCTGAATGCCTCCCAGAACCAGAGGGTTCTTGACTCTGCTGTAAGATAGTCTGATGTACACCCTTGTAGTCTAATGTGTGTCCTTGAGAGCAAAGCGTGATTTATTTCAATCTCTTCTGTGAGTAGCTGTCAATACCATAAAACCACAGAACTTTAGAAAAGAGATTCTCTGAAGCTTCCTTTACCTCATTTGTAAAATGAATATGTTGGACTAGAACATCTCTATCCTTCCAGCTGTAAAGTCTATGATTATGTACATGTGATGTATATATGACACATACATGTAAAAGCAGGCCATAAAGTATCAAGTCATACTTTCTTTAAAGAAACGTTCCAAAATGAATACATAAACCACTTTTTTGTAGTCTCAGTAGAGTGTGAACTTGAAAGCAATTTTAATCTTGCTCATCCCTCCATCGAAACTCACTGTGTAGACCATTTTTCCAGGCTACAGATAAAATCTTAGGCAGGCCCCATAGCTTTCTCCAGGCCCCAGAAAAGACTGTCATTTCAAAAGTTGAGAACAGTTACATACCAAAACTCCAACCTTATTCTCATCTAAACTAGCTCAGGTCTGCTCCAGGCCTGGAAGCCTGCAGTGGAGGACTGGGAGCAGGTGGCAGCTTCTCACCTTTACTCAACTCTTCTCCAGCTACCCAGCAAATGCTTTAGAGCCCTCAGGGTCCGACCCTGGGGGGAGAGGGAAGAGGGAGAAGGTGCAGCCTGGCAAGGCCAGGAGAGCTGCGCTCTGGCCTCAGTGTCCCCCCGGTGCCAGCTGCAGCAACGCTGCCTCTTCCTGCAGGGGGGCTTATTAAAGGTTCCCTCCCTTGCTGGGAACAATTTCTGTCCTCTGGCCCACAGCTGTGTCTCACACCGGCTGGTAGGGTCTGGCTGCTCATCCTTTACCGGGGCTCCTCCTCTGCTCCAGGAGGTTCTCCTGGGCACCATCCTAAGATGATATTGGTTCCTGTTTGGTGCTCAGGAAACATCACTCTTGCAGCTCACTCGTGAGACACCTTTACTCACAGGTGGGTCCCTCCTGATGATCTCTTTGAAACCCTTCTCTCGTGGCTTGAGGGCAGAGGGACGCACCCTCCCCCCTTCTCCATAGAGCATGAAGGGGAATGGCCCCAGCTGTGCAACTTTCCCAAGGCCATTCTCTCCATCTGCAAGTCTTTCCAACTTCCCAACCTCACAACCAGTTCCTATGAAGTCCAAAGGGGATAATGGGCTAATTCTGTCAAAATTGGTTCATACTTCTTAGTATGTCCTGCCCGGGTACTCTAGCATCTCAGTTTAGGATGTGGGGACTTGGGACACCTATTCTTTTGTTCTTGATCAAATTCACAAATAGGTGAATAGCTGAGGCTCAGAGAAATTAAAATATCCAAACGGTCATTTGCCTTTTGTTTTATAAATAGGATTTCACATAAAACAACTCTCTTGAAAAATTTGAATATTTCAGTTTTATTCCAATTCAAACATTTCTAGAGAACAAAATACATTTGATGATCCAATTTTGAGTCTACCTGAGTTCACTGAATGTGGTTTTTTTTAGTTTAAGTACATAAAGTAACCAAGATCTAGTAAAATAAAACAAAATAAAAATAATATTTTGATTTGGCTCAGGAAATTAATTTTGTTTATTCAGTTTTCAGTTCATACTTCAGTCAGATCCTGACTATATCACTGATCTTACTGAGACCGTTCTCCTCTGTCTGAATGGTGGTTTAAGTAAGAGGCACTAAATGGTACAATTTCCTCTCTATGAAGATGGGAATGGAATAACTTAATCCAGGGAGACTGGCTGTTCCTGTTAGGTCTCTGCAAACTGTTCTACGACAAGCGTGGGTAAGGGTGCACTAGATGGCAACTGCAACAATCAGATGTATATGTCAAGTTAGCTGTGGGTTTGAAATAAAAACTCACATATGTAAGGTACAATATTATGTACAGTCTCTGCCAGATATGCTCAAAATATCAGGCATGTAAACATATGTTTGCTCCAGGAAGCTGTTTAAAATTCTACTAACTCATAAATAATGACTTCACTGTGCCCCAAAATGATCTCCTTTTACCCAATACATATTAGCAATTGCGTTCCCATAAGCAAACAAACAAAAAAAATGGCTTGTTAGTTTATGATTCACTTACCTACTAGAGATGGAAAACAAGTGGTCCAGTTGAAAAAGTTTAAAACAATCCCTAACACATTAAGTGGTGTCCATTTTGCATTAACATTTCCAGGCATCTAATGAATGGCTAGATGCATATTGTCAACATATATCAAGGATAAGCAGGAAATCTATCGCCCTGAGGTCAGTTTCGCTTGATGCCAGTGATTAGTCTTTGGGGCCTTAGAAAAGCGATCTTAGTTTTAATTACCACTGAAATAAAAGGGAAAAAAATGAAAGTGACTTTATTTAAATATCATTTCAATGGAAGAAATAACAAGTGGTTTGGCTTCTTTCCCTACCCTTGAAAAACAGCATGATCCACAGTAAGTGCTCAATGAATATATTCTTTATGATGAAAGAAACAGGACAAAAATGTCAATGTTCTCAGGACAGGCCATGTCACTGAACCTCTTTTGCCACAAGCAGTGGTTGGATTCACAATCATTTATTCAGTAATTAATTGTGTCAGCACTGTGCAAGGTGTTGAAAGTGGTACAGTCAACCAGACATGGTCCTGCTCTTGAGAGACTTACAATTATTAGGGAAACGAGCACTACTTAGCGTTGTGGTAAGTAGTACCACACAATAGCGTATGGTAAGACTTCCCATGGGGGTGTTCTGTTGGCTCTGTGTGCACCTGAAAATCAGGAAAGTCTTTGAGATTCATATCTCTAAACTTGGATCTAAAAAATGAGTTTGATTAGCCAGGAAGAGAAGAGAAAAATTTCAAGAACTTTACATACAAAGGCTAGGAGATGAGAAGGGGTGTTCAGAGAACTGCAAAGCGTTCAGTAAGGCTGAAAGGGATGGGGGTGAGGGGAAAAGGCCAGAGGGCAAGCAAAGAACACAACTTGAAGATCCTTGAAGGTCACCTTGAAGGATGAGAAATTTAGACTTTGTCCTCAGGATTACCCTTCATCAAAGAGTTTGTGTAAATGAGGGGTGGCAGTGTGATGTGCCCACATGTGAATATTTAGAAAGAACACCAGCTGCAGAAGGTAGAATGGAAAGGAAGGGGACAAAAATGGAGTTAGGGCTGGTCGTGGTGGCTTATGCCTGTAATCCTAGCACTCTAGGAGGCTGAGGCAGGAGGATTGCTTGAGGTCAGGAGTTCAAGACCCACCTCAGCGAGACCTTGAACAGAGACCCTGTCTCTACTAAAAATAGAAAAAATTAGCCAGGCAACTAAAAATAGAAAAACTTAACTGAGTGTGGTGGTGTGTGCCTGTAGTCCCAGCTACTCAGGAGGCTGAGGCAGGAGGATCACTTGAGCCCAGGAGTTTGAGGTTGCAGTGAGGTTGCCACTGCACTCCAGCTGGGGTGACAAGAGCGAGGCTGTCTCAAAACAAAAGAAAAATGCAGTCAGTAAGACTAGTTAGGAGGCTGTTGCATTGACTAGATTAGAGAGATAGTGACTGGAACTAACACGGGGCAATGGGAGTAGAAAGTACATTCGTCCCTCAGTGTATGGGGGTTCCAGGACTCCCCCATACCAAAATCTGCACATAGTCAAGTCCCGAAACCAGCCCTCCCTATATGCAGGTTTCATATCCTGCAAATACTATATTTTCGTGGAAGGGCCCCACGCAATTCAAACTTGTGTTGGTCAATGGTCAACTGTAAATAGATTTGGAGATACTCAAGAGGTAAAGACCAGGCCTACTGGCTCACACCGGTAATCCTAGCACTCTGGGTAGGCTGAGGCAGGTGGATCACTTAAGGTCAGGAGTTCTAGACCAGCCTGAGCAGGAGTGAGATCCCCATCTCTAGTAAAAATAGAAAAATTAGCCAGGCATGGTGGCGCATGCCTGTAGTCCCAGCTACACGGGAGGCTGAGGCAGGAAGATTGCTTGAGCCCAGGAGTTTGAGGTTGCTGTGAGCTAGGTTCACACCACAGCACTCTAGCCCTGGGTGACAGAGTGAGACTCTGCTTCAAAAAATTAAAAAAATTAAACTTTAAAAAATGATGAAATGCAGGTAAGATTTCCATGTGAAGGTGACAAGTGGACTATTGAATTTTCTATAGATTCTACAATGAACATATTAACAGAAAAAGAACCCACAAAAGATTTTAAGAAGTTGTGTGAAAAGATTGATGTCACTGAAAGCAAGAAAGGCAATCTCAAGAAAACCACAGTCACCAGTATCAGTGGCTTAGAGCTCAAATCAGAAAGTGCTGGAAAAGCAGCCTTAAAATTTAGCAACATCATTATTAGTTATCTTGGCTGGAGCAGTGTCAGAGGAATGCTGGGGCAGAAGCCAGGACTTGAAGGAGGATTTCGGAGTGGAGGGTAAGACGTGGTTGTGGTGAGTATGGACACCTGTTTCCATAAACTTAACTGCAGCCAAAACAAGGCAGATCAGGCAGCCAGTGGCAAGGTGCGTGGAAGCGAGGGAGGTATTATTTGAAGGATAGAAGACACCGGGCTGGTTGAGCGCTGATGGGAAAGAGCAGCAGCACGTGAAGCAGCAGGCGAGAGAAGGAACCTGCAGCAGAGCAGAGTCTATCGGGCCACACAAGAGATTATTAGAGCTCGGAACTGGCCTTGTGAACGGGAAATGTCTGACTGTGAAGGAGGGAAAGGAGGAAATGATGAGCGCCTCTGAAGGTAAGTTTGTGGCAAGAATTTGAGGGAGTTCTTATCTGGTGGCTTTTATTTTCTCTTATAAAGTAGAAGAAAAAATTCCCCAACAGGAGACTCATTTTAAAAAAGGGTATGTGCCCACTTTATGATTACACATTCTGATTGTGGTTTCGCTTATGAGTAAACACAAAGTTTGTCACTAAATCGTTCTCTTTCCTTCCTTTAAGAGGCAAGTCTTAACTCTCAGCCACCCACTGTGGTCCCAGGTGGTGGTGTAGCCACGGTCCAGTGAGCAGCACGGAGGCCGCCACAGCCATTGATGAATTCTGGGCGCCACCCAGGCCACAGGTTTGATTGCTGTGTGCTCAGTGAGCCGAGGTCCCTGGAGCATTGGGCAAGGACAGTGAGAGGAGGGTTTTCTTTTTCTTTTCTTTTTTAGAGACAGGGTCTTGCTCTGTCTCCCAGACTGGAGTGCAGCGGTGCGGTCATAGCTCACTGTAACTTCAAATGCCAGGGCTCAAGCCATCCTCTGGCCTCAGCCTCCCAAGTAGCTGGGTCTACAGGCACATCCCACCATGCCTGGCTGATTTTTAAAAATAGGTGTGGAGATGGGGGATGGGGACTTGCTGTGTTGTCAGGCTGGTCTTGAATTCCTGGCCTCAAGCGATCAAGAGGAGACTTTTCTGAAGGCCAGAGTGATCTGGTGGCCCTAGGAAAGGATTAAATGAAGAAGTGGGTGCTGATTTCAGAGATGCAGAGGCAAAGGGAAAAAGAACCGAAAGGCAGAAGTTTGGAAGGGGCCAGTGCAGTCTACTTGTAGACTACCACCATCAACTTCCTGAAACCTGTGCTTGAAGATGCTAACTAGTCTCCTCTCTCTCTCAAGTCTATGTTTTATTTTATTCTATCTCAAGTCTATGTTTTATTTTATTCTATCTTTTTTTGAGACAGAGTCTCACTCTGTTGCCTGGGCTAGAGTGCCGTAGCGTCAGCCTAACTCACAGCAACCTCAAACTCCTAAGCTCAGGTGATCCTCCTGCCTCAGCCTCCCAAGTAGCTGGGACTACAGGCATGCACCACCATGCCTGGCTAATTTTTTCTATATATTTTTAGCTGGCCAATTAATTTATTTTTATTTTTAGAAGAGACAGGGCCTCGCTCTTGCTCAGGCTGGTCTCGAACTCCTGAGCTCAAAGGATCCACCAACCTTGGCCTCCCAGAGTGCTAGGATTATAGGCGTGAGCCACTGCACCCAGCCTCTATGTTTGTTTTATGATTCCCTTTACCAATTTCTATCCTCACTGACTTCAATAAAGTATTAATGATCTGTAAAGCGTAAGCAATGCTTTCCTGTTCCTAGGTTGGCTTCCTAATATACTCCCAGAAAGCTGAAGCTCTTTCTCTGATACCCTGGCCCCTCCTTCCACTGTGGCTTCACACAGGGAGGGGAATTTCGCCCTCACGGAAGGCCCCAAAGGCTGTAGGCATGTCTGTATGCACAGGTGACACAGACCCCATCCTGGAGTGTGCATTAGGAGGGCCACCACTTAAAAGCAGTTTTCAAGAGTGTAGGTTCCAAGCCGGGCATGGTGGCACATGCCTGTTGTCCCAGCTACTCGAGTGGCTGAGGCAGGAGGATCACTTGAGCCCAGGAGTTGGAGGCTGTAGTGTGCCAAGATCGCACATGCTAATAGTCACTGCACTCCAGCCTGGGCAACATAGCAAGATCCCATCTCTTTAAAAAAAAAAAAAAAGTGTAGGTTCTGGCTTTCCTTGCCATTTTCAGCAATCTGCTTTCCAAACCAACCACATAACAAAGTGGTGGCCAAGTTATTTGAGGAGGATCTTGAGGAGGAAACAGAGAAATTTCTCTCACTCCCTGCCCTCTGTCCCCACTCTGGGGATCAGGTTTTTGTGTACCACTAGGAGAGGGTACCTTGAGGGTCACCCGATCCCTCACCTCCTCCCACACTCACACACACCCTCCCTAAGCTGTTGCAAAAGGAAAGGCTCAGACTTGCTTTAGTAAACCCTCCAGGAGGAACAGATTTCGTAAGCTTCTGCAGTGACCATTTCAACACCAAATAACGCTCTGATTTTGCCAGCCACTGAAATAAAAGTAGGAAAAGAAAGTAGAGTGGAGGGGGGAGGCTTCACAGCAGAAAGGAAAGACCAGGAACAGAATTATTAAGAGGAAGAGACAGAAAATAAAAAGATTTACCTGACCCATAAATTGAGAATTTAGTTAAAAGTACAGAGTTCTCTCTTTTCTACCCTTCGTTGCCTAGCAAGTACTTTACCATGTTCAGGAAGAATAAAATGTGATCTACTCCACCCCTAGAATTGTAGCTGTTGGAGAGGTTTTCCTCATAAAAATAAATAAACACAAATAGAAAAACACAGTGAGCCAAAGTCAACAGTTGGATATTCATGTCAGGCTGAAGGAAAGTGTGCTTTTAGGGTTTCCAGCCCACACCCCTGCTGGCAGGACTCCACTCCTCTTTGTGCCTGGAACTTTCATGTTCTCTGACTGACCTTAGCCCCGGCCTCTGATCTGAGCACACAGCTGCCCCAACCTCCCCATGCTCCACTCCCTCCCTGCCCCAGCCTCCCACCCCGTCCCCTGCCTGGGAAATCAGAAGTAGATCCTGCTCTCCCTGCCTGATTTGCTGGGACCCCTCAGCTAAGACAATCCTCTGCTGACATTGCAGCAGAGACTACAGCCCCAATCCCTCACATTTCTCAGTCAAATCAATGGAAACTTCTTCTTCTTTTTTTTTTTTTTTGCTGGCAGGAGCAGCCACTAGTGTGACGTGTCTGCCTGGACGTCATCTGTCCAGGGCAAGAAGGCGGGGGCAGTGCTGCTGGCCCTTATGTCACTTGGAAAACAGGTTGTTTTTCTGGGATGATTTAAGAGATTTATTGGGTTCATGAAAGTTAGGAGGACAGAGTTTTCACTTCATTTTGGAAAATGGTGGCTGCTGGCTGCTGCTACTCATAAGGAAGCCCCAGAGCCCCACGTTCAGAGCTTTCTCCTCCCCAGCATGTGTTAAGGACACTAGGGCTTCATGTGGACATTGGCCACAGCTGCAGGGAGAACCGTGCAGGCCCTGCTTTACTGGAAGATTCATCAGCTGACTGCAAGACCAGAACAGGGACATCCACGTGGGTGACTGAGCACAGGGTAGATGCGGCTTTAGTCTTGAGTCTTGGTGCCTTGAGGATTTGTACTTGGAAGCTGGGGGCAAAGAGGAGGACAGAATTGGAGGATTCTGGAAGTGAAGGAGATGCCCGCGGTGGTGGCTATCATTCTTCCGTAGGTCAGCTCCACCTTGGTAGTCCGGTAAAGTTAAACAGCACCAAGAAAATAGGACTTTCAACAGAATTGGCCTGATTTCTTCAACACATCAATAACATGGGAAAAGAGGGAAGAAAAAGTAGAGTCATAACAACTAAATTCAATATGTGGTCCAAGAGGGGGTTTGATTTGAATAAATCAGTTGTAAAAAACCTTCTGAGGATAGTTGATGATATTTAGGAACCATTATTAAGTACAAAACTGCAATAATGCAAATGATAATGATCTAGGATATGATATTATGGTTCTGTAGGGAAACACCTTACTTTAGAGATGCATACATGAGTATTTAGGGGTAAAATGTCGTTATATCAGAAATTTACTTTGAAGTATTTGACCAAAAAGAACCAATGAAGTAAATCTGAATAAATGCATAGTCATCATGAGATTCTCGATACTTTCTGTTTATGCGAAAATGTGTGACTTAAAAAGTTAAAAACAAGTCCAGGATAGCATAAGAATGTGGGAAGAGAAAACTTCCCATGAAGGTCAGTTATTCCCTAACGCCCATTTGCAGGTCTACGGGCCAGGCTTGGAGCCAAGAATGCAAGGATAGTAAAATTCAGTCTTTATTCTTCAGAAGATACCAGTTTGGTGAGAAAGGCAGACAAGTTGACCAAGTCCCAAAAGAGAGCAGTGTCTCAGGCGCCCTGGGAGCCAGGGAGGGGCGTGGTCCCAAGTGGGTGGGAACCAGGCACTCAAGGGCTTCTGGAAAGGAAAGACACCTGGGCTGGGGCTTGATGGATGGGAAGTCTTACTGGGCCGGAAGTGGCCAGGGTGGCCTTCCCTCTCCAGCCAGAGGGCGCGCTTAGAGGGAGAGCCATCAGAGGAGGCAGCACCTTAGCTTAAAGTGCTCCTAATGTGGCACAAAAATCTGAAGGGGAGAGAAAATTTTCTGAGGGTCTCTGGGTAGAGGGTCACCGGCCAAGACAGCCATTTCTCGGAAAGCCAAAACAAGGTCACAACAAGGCAAAGATGGGGCTCATCAGAAACACAGACTGCCAGGCAGGGGCTGGCACCTTCCCCGGCAAATCTCAGTGCCCACCCTGGTGTCCGGCTTTCCTGACCCACTGTTCTGCTTCCAGGGACGGGCTCCAAATCCTGCTTGAGGTTCCAGCACCCAGATATTTCCAAATAACACCTAATTATCCTTAAATGTAAGGAATCCACTCCCTGTGGGGGTGCTGACCTAATGAGAGGCAGGCAAGAGCAGGAAGCAACTGGAACCACTTGGGATCAGGGGGTTAGATGTGTGTTCGCAGGTCCAGACAGCAATCCCCGCAGCCCAGCTAATGATCCAGGACCTTGCTGCTTCCAAAAGGAATAAAAGAGTCAGACGTCTGGAGATCAGCTAATGTGCTTGGTTAAAGGAAAAAAAGAGGCCATAAATTATTCAGAAGACCTTTTTACAATAGCCTTAAGACTATTGGAATGCTTCCACAGAGTGAGAGGTTTGGGAGGAAACTTGAAGAACTTCTAATCCATTCTTCTACCAGTGTGGAATGCCTTTTGCATCGTGGTTTATGCTAAAGTGACCCATAAGAGTGTGCTGCTGTTTCTCTTAGGGAGAGGCCACACCTGTGATTACATTGTCACTGGAGACTGATGAGTGAGAAAGAACAAACCAACACCAAACCAAAAGAACTTCATTTCACACGCAGATCTTTTTCCACTATGGAAAGTAGTTTTCAAGTTTATTTGCCCCATGTTGGAGGATAAACTAAAGGGATCCAACGTTTTTCCTAGCTGGCGACCATCCCTCAACCTTAGGTAGAAGGTAGTCACATTGGAGATTGTGGTCAACTTCCAAAGGTAGAAACTGTATGCTCAATTTAAAGATACCTTTAATTTCTCTAAAAGTTGGATATATTAACATAATCAGATTTCTTCCAACATTTGAACCTCATGCCATGTCTTTCTTGTATTTAGAGGCTATGTTGCATTTAAAAAAAAAAAAAAGAAAGAAAAGAAATGCACCTTGAAGCAGTGGACTCACACTGAGAGATAGGGTACATCGGCACTCTGAGAAGCCTAAGGAACGGAGACTCATCCAGAAAAGGCAGGTCCCAGCACGCACCACCAAGGCACCAGCCCTGGGAGCACAACAGCAGGCAGAATCGCTGTACGATGTAAATTGCCTTTTTCCTTCTCTCACTTGTTCTATTTCATTTTTCAAAAGTTAAATATGCTGATGTGGTTCCAGACGGAAATTTAAAGAGTTCAATTTTCATTAGTCCATTTTCTTGTTCTATAGTGTAAGGTCTCACTAGGATTTCTACGACTGCATTATGACTGAGCATGAAAAATAGGGTCTTAGCTTTCCAGGAGCAGATAACATGGTTGCAAGAGAAGAATCTAGAATGGTAAATTGTCAGAGACCAATACAGAACAATTTGCAATCAGACAGCACCTTGGTTTGTTTTCAGAAGTGCTAAGGCTATCCCCAGGAGTGGTGTCACTGCAAGCTGGGAATTGGGGATGGGTGGGCCAGCAAGCCGGGAGACGAAGGCCTCCGGTCGGGCCAGTGGGGCTGAATCTTACCTCCACCGCTCACTAGCTGTGTGACTTTCAAAGTCTCAGTTTCACTTCTGTTAAATGGAGATAATAATAGGACTTACCTCCCGAGGCCATTATGAGAATTAGATGAGAGACAATGTAAGTGCCTGGCACATAGTAAGCACTAAATAAATGCTGTCATTATTCTGAGCAGGACCTTAGAAGATGGGTAGGAGGTAGACAAGCAGGAGTCAGGGAGGGGAGTGGTGTCCATGCTTTGAGGCCATCTGCAGTGAAGACAACAGAGGGGAAGTAAAGCAGTGGCGAAACTGATGTGGCTTCTGATCCTGGTTCTCTTATTTCCTTGCAATTTGGGGCAAGTGTGCTTTGTGCTTCAGTTCCTTCACCTATTAAATAAAGATGAGAATATGTAGTAATTACCACATCAGATTGTAGAGTGGATTAAATGAGATAATATATTGTCAGTGCTCAGCACAATATCTTCGAAGGCAACATAGGAAACTGGTGAGCTGTGGCGGATTCTAGGGGAAAAGATTAGGAAGCAGGAGCGAAAGGGAGACTGACTTTATGTACATCTCACTCCATGCCCCTTGATTTCTTTTAAATGTTTTACTGGGTGGACCAATTCAGAAAAATAATTAGTCTCAAAAAACACATGCAGAAAAGAGATCAGTACAGAGCCTGATACATAGTAAATACACAACAGATGGGAAGCATTGTTCTATTATTACTGATCTATTCCACATGGAATAAGACCACATTCTTTCTCACCCTACTAAAAAGAGTGCAGAAGAAAGCCAAAATCTGCCAAAGCAATAATTTGAAAAATGAGATTTTCAAAACAAACATTGGAATCATGTTTAGCCTTCTCAAGGAAACAAACTGTTTTCAAATACTTAAAGTAATTTTAGCAGCATCTATTTAGATAAGAACAACTAATTGACCCCATTAGAATTTTTTTTTTCCCCTTTAGGCATGTATGCAGTCCCAGGAGGGTTTCTACTTGTTTCTTCTGCTATTTAACTATTAAGGAACAATATACCTTACAATAATAAATTTATGTTTACTTTTTAAATTAATGTATAGTTTCAACCTAGCATGGTGGCTCATGACTGTAATCCAAGTGCTTTGGGAGGCCAGGGAGGGAGGATCACTTGAGGCCTGGAGTCTGAGACCAGCCTGGGCGACATAGCGAGACCCTGTTGCTACAAAATATTTTTAAACTTTTTGCCACCAGGCCTGGTGGCATGTGCCTGTAATCCCAACTACTCAAGAGGCTGAGGCAAGAGGATCGCCTGAGCCCGAGAGTTTAAGGTTGCATTGAGCTATGATCAGGCCACAGTACTCCAGCCTGGGTGATAGAGGGAGACCCTTTCTCTAAAAAAATGGGGAAAAAAAATTTAATGTATTATTTGCACTTTTATCCAGAGCAGATCTCTTTGAGACTATTCTGAGTTACTGAGAGTTCACTGTAGTTGTATGCCTCCAGTCTATCAGTGAGTATTTCTTCTCTGTACACTGGGCCTGAGCTTATATTCTCTTTCCTTTCCTCCTTTCTTTCTTTCCTCCTTCCACGTAACTCCCCATTCCTTTCCTACACGCGGTTTCTTATAAAAACACATTTGTGGATCAGCTTGATATGTTCTCATTGGCAGCTCTGCGGCCTCCTAAGCAAAGACGTCAAATCGAAAATGTTTCCCCAGTTTCCCGAGAGACCCATGAATTGGGTTAGTCAGCCTTGAGCATCCGGGCTCTGCATTCCAGCCTTGGCTCAGAGCCCCGTCCCTGCTGGGCACTCACGCTTACCTGGTTCCCAACACAGGCCCCTGGCAGGGAATCACTGCCATGAAGCAGCTGCCAGGAGCTCAGTTACCATGAGGCACCATGGCATGCAGGGAATCTTCCTGTGTTCAACTGATACTTCACTTTTTAAAAATCTGATCACTTTACATTCTGTGTTAAACAATCATCAGAGGGCCTTGCCTTCCCTCAAATAAACTCAACCTATGACTCTTTTTCCTCTTACTACAGGAAACTTATTGTGTGGCAAATATGCTAACACTGCTTAAATCCCAGAGTAAAATTACAAGAAACAAAGAGGAAATACCATAAGCAAACCTCATGTGCTGGAGGTTTCATCTTAAAATAGATCCTATTCTAATTTTTCTCCAAGTCATATGCAATATTTTTCTAGAAGTATATTGTACTTTTTACTTTTCAGGTTGGAGAGTGTATTTCTACCTGGCTTTCTACTTTCAGTGTATCAGTTACAAAGCTGATGTTAAAATTCTCATAGCTTATCAATGGAAACCTGATTATTGCTCTTCATCCAAGGAAAAAAAAGTGAAATTGATTTGAATGGAGGACAACATGGTACCAAAAAGGCATTCAGACTTCCTGCTGTTTGCCTCACAGAGCAGAGCAAATCTCACATTCCTCCTGTTTGGCCCCAAAACACTTCTCTGAAAGATTATCTTGCATAACAGCCAAGGATACCTATATTTAGAGACTTTTGTGCCGAGTGAGGGCACATGAGCACTTTGAAAAGAGCAAGACTGGGAGCTATTATTTCTTCCAGATGGATATGAAGTCATTTTCAAAGAAAGAAAGGCCTTGATTTCTTTGGGGTCTTGTTAAAAACAGTTCAGAGTTTGCATATCAGAGGAAGAAAGAAGCTCAGTCTTCTAGGAAAAGATGATGGACTTAGTGATGGGAATTGGGAAGATTTTCTATGAAGCTGTAAATTAATGAAGCTTAAGCTTCGGGAGGCTGCTCACGTGCACATGGCCCTGTGAGGACTGGGGGTTAGTTGCTGGTAGGAAAGGGAGAGCAGGGTATGACCAGGAAGTGTCTCTGTGTGAGCAATTCTAGTAAAGTTGCTAATCTCAGGAAAAAAGGATGTGGATCTCCATGGATCCAGTAATTTGTTGTGATTTATTTTCTCTTTCTCCGTATTTATTTTCATACCAGCTCTTATGTTCATAACTTTATATTCTTTTCCTTAAAGAGAGTGCCCAAAATTGTATAAGCTTGAGGTTTCACATAAAATCTGGCTCTACCTTTAAGATTTAATGATATTTAATTTCAATTTATTGCTTAGTCTGTTTCTGATTTACTTAATTGGCAGCTCCTTTTTAATTTTAAAAATGGGTATTACATTATAAAGTTTCCTTTATTCAGCGAAGCTATGGGATGAAAATTCAATTAATGTATGTGTGTGTTGGGGGAAGGGAACAGTGATATTAGGGGTTTGAAGGGAGGGAGTCTGTTTTCTTCTACCAGAAAATACTGTTATATTTTTCCTTCACTGAGACATTGAAATGCCCCAAACTGGCAATATATTTGTGGCTCTTCAAAGTTATGAACACACACTGATATTTTTTTTAAAAACCCACCACCCCCGCCCACCCTGTCCTGAGTAGAATTTGCTACACTGGAAGATGCTATTAGAAAGACCTTATCACCGGATCTCCTCTAAGTATATAGCTGAGCACATTATTCAACACTGCACACTGTCTTTTTCTGGGGGACTCTCCAAGGAATTTTTCTGGTCTTAGTTCCAGGAACGGTTGTACTTCTTTTGGACCACTGGCCTTGTTATCTTATCAATTCTGTGAATTATATAACCAACCACAGTTCCCAGTTTGAGTTGGTTGCTGGTAAGCCCAAAACTAAATCTGCAGCCAGGTCATGCCTAGTAATTACGGTGTGTTTTTTGTAGTCACGTTTCTGACTCCATTTTATTTTATCTTTCTTCTTTTATTTCTAATTATTACTCATGCTATGTTGTTATATTTTATATATCCTTTTGCAACAGGGAGTAGGAATATAAATTAGTAAAACATTCTTTCCAAAGCATTCTGGTTATAGTTTTGTGATAGGTATATGGATGTGTAGCAAAAAAAAAAAAAAAAAAAAAAAAAAAATCTGTACTCACCACGCCAAAAAAATAAGAGGATTTTGAAGAAAGGTTATTGTGACATGTGGCACCGTTCTGTTTCTTCCCAAGTCCCTGTTTGCACTCACATTTCTGCTCACCTCACCACGAGTGTCCAGGGTGCCTCTCATGTCATTCCGGCATTCTGCCACTTAACCTCAGGGGGCCCTAATGACGGCAGCTGCTTCTAACCCATCTCTGCCACTCCCAGGATTTACTCCACCCCACTCTGTCCCATGCCTGTTCTTAATAAGGCCCTGTGCTCTAACATCCTTACCAAATCCAGGTTGACTCAGGATATCCATCCCACATATTTGGGGGCATATTGATACAAACGAAGTTTCAGAGAAGGTTACCAAGTCTGTAAAAGAGTGTGAAAGTGGCTGGGCGTGGTGGCTCAAGCCTATAATCCCAGCACTTTGGAAGGCCAAGGCAGGAGTATACCTTGAGCCCAGGAGTTAGAGACCAGCCTGGGCAACGGTGAGACCCAGTCTCTATAAAAATATTAAAAAAAAAAAAAAATTAAGCAGGCATGGTGGCATGTGCCTCTAATCCCACCTGAGGCAGCAGAATTGCCTGAGCCCAGGAATTCTAGGGATCACTATGATCCCTGCACTCCAGCCTGGGTGACAGAGAGAGACCTTATTTCTTTAAGAAAAAAAGATAAAGACCCCTGAAGGTACTCTGGCCCTAGAAATGGCATCACAGATAATTCAGACATGAAAGTGATCTGGCAGTGGGAGGAGGAGGCCCAACCTCCCTGGGTGCTTTTCAAGACTTGAGCTATCTCTGTGAGCTCAACGGGAGACTTCCTAGGAGAAGCAGCAAGGACGGATGTGCCAGGGGAAAGCAGCTGTCTAGCAGGGAGAGTCTTCCCTGGGGTTAACCCTGGTCAGGCCAGTCTTCCTCTGGAGGGTCTGATCATATCATAGCCCCCGTCTCAAACTTTTCATCATTCAGGATTTCAGATTCAGATCAGAGTGAGAGCAGAGTCTTACCATTACCCCAGAATTTCTAGGACTAACGTCCTTTTCCCCAACTGCCGCTATCATGGAAGAGTTCAGCCCTTAGCCTGCCCTTTCAGAGCCTCCCCCACCCCTCCAGCGTCACTCTCCTGGAAGCCCTCTCATTGACACCGCTGATCCTTTTTCTCTATTTCAATCAGAGATATCTTTCTCAGACTTTTTCTCCTATTCATAAAAAGAGGGGGTGAGTTGGCTGTGGGTAAATTTGAGATTCTGCCTGAACCAGATTGATCTAAGTGTTTTATTTCCACCCACAAATTGAGATGACTACTACTGAGTTATATCTCCTGAGAAAGGAAAGTCAACATTCAAAAATACTTTGAGACCTAGGTGTAAGGAGATGGTGAATGTGCACATTAAAGATCGATACAGTGAATATGCTCATTAGAACGTAAGCTGCACAGGGACTGGGGGCTTTTCTGGGTTATTACCTGCTGTGTCCCCAGATCCTGGCACATGATAGATGCTCAGTAAAGATTTTTTGGTGTGTTAACTGTTTTTATAAATGGGTCTGTATTTGTGATTTACACTGGATGCCTTTGCCCTTTCAGGCTGCTAAAACAAAATACCAAAGACTGAGTAGTTTATAAAAAAAAAAGAAATTTATTTCTTACAGTTCTGGAGGCTGAGAAGTCCAAGATCAAGCACCGGCAGAGTCAGCGGACCGTGAGAGTTCATTTCCTGGTTCACTGAAATGGCCCTTTCTCGTGTGGTAGACGGGGAAGGCAGTCAGCTCTAAGCCCTTTATATAAGGGCACCTAGCCCACCCATGAGGGCACCACCCTCATGACCTAATCACCACCCCACCTCCCAGTACTGTCATCTTGGGGTCAGGATTTCAGCATATGAATTTTGTAGGCACACAGACATTCAGACCATAACACTGAACAAAGCCTCTCAAAATCTGAGGCTTGCTCTCTCCATCTCTCATGCCCCTAGAAGAAAAACCAAATTGGCTTACAGTTTGGGGAAGAAGAAAGGGAGGAGGAAAGGAGTGTAGTCATTTAGATATTCTCATTGAAGGATATGTGTGCATCACAGTCACACACCTGTGCCTAACGGCGACCTCCACGACTGAGGCCGCAGGCGTCACACTTTGACTATGGTGGACACTCTTCGTTGCCCCCCACCATTCATTCTCCCACATTTTTCTTTACTAACAAATCCCAGTTTTGCTCAAATACTAGATAATCAGCTGTTTCAGAAACTTTGGGCCCTTTTCCATCAAGGGATGAATCCTTACAAGTCTAGGCTGAAGGTGGGATTCTGTTCCCCTCACCCAGGCTGGAAGAGGGACGTGAAGCAAGTCAGAAAGGGAGTCTGCGAGGGGACTTCTGGAAGAGTCTTCATGCCACCAGGTCATAACGGAACATGGGGGAAAAGACAAGCCTCTTCCCTCTTCCAACCTGAGGACGTGATGAACCTCTGCAGCCGTGTTGAGGACAGGAGGGAGTGACCGGCCCTAAGAACAAGCTGAGGACGGCAGCGCAGAAAAGTGGGAAGAAGCTGGGTCCTTCATTACGTCTTTGAGCCATTGAATTAATCAACTCCAGAAGCCCCTTTCTTCTAAAATTGCAGTCAGAGGTAATATAAATTTCTAAATTTAGATGGCATTTAATTATGTTTTCTGTTATTTGCATCAAAGAATATCCATTGGTATGATGACCAAAGGCACAAGAACCCAGAAAATAACACTCACCTTGGTGAGAAGAGCTAAGAGTATGCATCTTGGGAACAAGTTTCCCAACAAGGCCAAGTAGCACCAACTTAAGTTTCATAGATACCACTCTTGACAATGTACCATTTTCATTATGATTCATTTGCCTAAAGTTCGACATATTATCCAGTCATTTCCATTAAGTAATTTTATACTCACTACCTTTCTTGCTTGCTTGCTTTTTTTTTTTTGGCAGCTGATTGTAGTCCAGAACATAGGTCAACAAACTTTTTCTATAAAGGGCCAGATAATAAATACTTCCTGCTTTGTAAACCAGATGGTCCTTGTCCCAACTACTTAACTCTGTCACTTTAACACAGAAGTAGCTATAGATAATACATAAATAAATGAGTGTGGCTATCTTCCAATCAAACTTTATTTATGAATACTGAAATTTGAATTGTATATTGTCTTCATGTTCACAAAATGTTATTCATTTTATCATTTTCAACCATCTAAAAATGTAAAAAATTAAACAACCAAACCAATAAGTACATGTAAAACTGGGTAAATTTGGGTAGAATGTAATTGACATATCACTGTCAAATCCCTGGTCATGTGATGTATCATATAATTTTTTAAGATGTTGCCATTGATTGGGGAAAACCGAGTAAAAAGCACATGGGATTACTCTGTATTACATCTTTTTTTTTTTTTTTTTTTTTTTTTTTTTTGAGACAGAGTCTCACTTTGTTGTCCAGGCTAGAGTGAGTGCCGTGGCGTCAGCCTAGCTCACAGCAACCTCAAACTCCTGGGCTCGAGTGATCCTTCTGCCTCAGCCTCCCGAGTAGCTGGGACTACAGGCATGTGCCACTATGCCCGGCTAATTTTTTATATATATATATCAGTTGGCCAATTAATTTCTTTCTGTTTATAGTAGAGACGGGGTCTCGCTCTTGCTCAGGCTGGTTTTGAACTCCTGACCTTGAGCAATCCGCCCGCCTCGGCCTCCCAAGAGCTAGGATTACAGGCGTGAGCCACAGCGCCCGGCCCATCTTTTTTTATTGTAGCAAAAAATATATAATATAAAATTTATCTTAACCATTTTTAAATTTCCAATTCAGTAGCATTAAGTACATTCACATTGTTACGCAACCATCACCACCAACTGTCTTCAGAACTTTTTCATCATCCTGAAAGTAAACTCTGTGCCCATCAAATATCTCCCTGGGACTCCCTCCCCACAGCCCCTCATCAGGCGATGAATTTTATTGTTCTAGGACCTCATATAAGTAGAATCACATAACATTTGTCGTTTTGTGTCTGGTTTATTTCACTTAGCATAATGTAATCAGGATTCATCGATGCAGTAATATGTACCAGGTTTTCATTCCCTTTTAAGGTAGAATAATATTTCATTGTATGTATATACCACATTTTCTTTTTCCATTCATTCATTGATGGACATTTGAGTTATTTCCACATTTTGGCTATTGTGAATAATGTTGTTATGAACATTGGTGTACAAGTATCTGTTCAAGTTCCTGCTTTCAATCCTTTGGGATATATACATAGAAGTAGAATTGCTGGATCACATGGTAAGTCTGTGTTTAACATTTTGAGATATTGCAATATTGTTTTCCATAGCAGCTGCACCATTTTACATCCCCGTCAGCAATGCTCAAGGGTTCCAGTTTCTCTATATCCTCACCAATGCTTGTTTTCTGAATTTTTGGTATAGCTATCCTAATGAATGAGAAGTGTTATCTCATTGTGGTTTTGATTTGCATTTCCCTGATGATTATTTGTGTTGATCATCTCTTCATTTGCTTATTGGCCATTTGCCTTCTTTGGAAAAATGCCTATTCAAGTCCTTTACATATATATATATATATATATTTTTTTTTTTTTTTTTTGAGACAGGGTCTTGCTCTGTTGCCCTAGCTAGAGTGCAGTGCCATCATCACAGCTCACTGCAACCTCAAACTCTTGGGTTCATGTGATTCTCCTGCCTTAACCTCCTGAGTAGCTGGGACTTCAGGCACTTGCCACCACATCCAGCTAATTTTTAAAAATTGTTTGTAGAAGTGGGGTCTTGCTATGTTGCTCAGGCTGGTCTTGAACTCCTAGCCTTAAGCAATCCTCCTACCTCGGCCTCCCAAAGTGCTAGGATTAAAGGCATGAGCTACTGTTCTCAGCCCTTTACCTATATTTTAATGGGGTGGTTTGGTTTTTTGGTGTCAAATTGTGTTCTTTATATAGTCAAGATATTAATCTTTTATCAGATATATTATTTGCTTATTGATTTGATTATTATTTGCTTATTGATTTGATTATTAATCCTTTATCAGATATATTATCAGATATATAATATTTTCTCCTGTGGATTGCCTTTTTATTCTGTTGATCATATCCTATGCTATACAAACATTTTTAATTGTGATAACATCTGTTTTATCTGTTTTTTCCCTATATTCTTATAACTGCAAGTGAGTCTACAATTACAAGTTTAAAAATTTAATCAAAATGTAAAAACTGTTCTCATGGGTTATACAAAACCGTGCCACTTAGCCCCTAAGCTGCAGTCTACCAGCCCTGCTATAGAATAGAAAATGGAGTTGTTGCAGCTGCTTCCTTACATTCAAACACACTATCCAATCTCTCATTCTGCTCCTAATCCACTACCTCAGAGGCTTAAAAAATTCAAGCACTTATACCTCATGTGTTGTTGCTACATTTATGAATATATGTATGCACATGTTTCCATCTCATTTGTTTTAAAAAATCAAAGGACTAACCATAAAAGTAGCTACAATGACATCATAAAAATAGCTACAATGACATATTTGATTTTTAATAAATCAACACCCCAGGTTTTTAAATGTCCCTTGAGACCTTTACTTATAACATCTATTGTTGTTTGTTGCATTGACGCAGAAGATTTTAGAATTGGCATCTTTGTAGTCGCCCACCCAACCTTTCTCCCCTCCTGGTCCGTCCTCCACACCCTTACACAAACTGTCTGCAGCTTGGCCTCCCACGGCCTCCCGAGGCTTCCTTACAAGCTCCAATTATTAGAAAGTCCTGATATCACTGCATTCCGAGGAGAGTTTTCAATCCCTTTGTAAAATTCTGAGTACAGAATCTTGTTTAAAGAAGGTTTTCATGACAATAATGTTCTAGTTCTGCAATAGGAAGATGGCTCCGCATAGTTTTATCATGTTCTATAATTTACCTTAATGTTACATAAATTCTATATATTGAGTATTTTACAACAAGCATATTTAGAAAGAAGTGATTCATTATTCTTGTTTCTATTAGAAATATTATATGAGAGGCATCAGTGCAAAGCTTCTCAGGGGTCTGGGGGGGACTGAAAGAGAACATCTCCGAGGGTACAACCCTAGCCCAAGCCCTACCAGGAATTCTCCCAGACAACAGCCAGCTCCCACCTCCCTCCAGTGCATTCTGCACACCGCAGCCAGACCAATCTTTTTAAAACTAGGCCAGGCGCGGTGGCTCACGCCTGTAATCCTAGCACTCTGGGATGCTGATTTTGGCGGATTGCTCGAGGTCAGGAGTTCGAAACCAGCCTGAGCAAGAGCGAGACCCCCATCTCTATTATAAATAGAAAGAAATTAATTGGCCAACTAATATATATACAAAAAATTAGCCGGGCATGGTGACACATGCCTGTAGTCCCAGCTACTCGGGAGGCTGAGGCAGAAGGATTACTTGAGCCCAGGAGTTTGAGGTTGCTGTGAGCTAGGCTGACGCCACGGCACTCACTCTAGCCTGGGCAACAAAGCGAGACTGTCTCAAAAAAATAAAATAAAAAAATAAAAGGTATATCTAATCTTGTCACCCTCTTGCTTAGAACCTTTTAATCATCTCTCATCATTCTCAGAATAGAAACCCAAATCCCTCCCACAGCCCACAAAGCCCAGCACAGGCTATATCTGCAGTCACATCTTGCTGCCTCCCTGTCGCCCTCCGTGGTAATGCCCAGTATCCTCAGTTCCTCAGACTCGTCACGCTCCTGCAGGTACTCTTCCCTCTGCCAGAATGTTCTGTGTCCACCACACACACACTGCTCCCTGACTGTCTCACTTGGGTAAATACCTAGCAGTGAGATTGTTATATGCTAAGTGTATGCTTAACTCTAAAAGCAACTGCCAAATTGTTTTTCAGGGTGGCTGTACCATTTTGCACTCCCATCAGCAATGTAAGAACGTTCCAGTTGCTCCAAATCCTTGCTAGCACTTGATATTGGTAGCTTTGTTATATGCTAGATATGCCATATATGCATAGAGTAAGTAATTATGAGATTCTGCTAAAGTGCATAGAAGATAAAGTAACTTCTTTGAATCTATTTCAGTGAGAGCTCTCTGGTCTACGTTATCTCCCACTCTCCCTCCATCCTTCATAGTAACCTTTAGCCAAGCTGCTGTGAGAGCACAGGGGATTTAACACGCTTAACCACAGAGATTGTTTTTCAAACTGAAATGATAAAAGCACAGCAGCTTCAAAGTCTTACTTTACAATCTCTACCAAGCTCAGTCTTAGCCCTGACCACGACAGCTCCGTTGGAATCAAAGTGGTGAGTGTGAAGGTCACGTGAGTGGAAATGTCACAAAGGGCATAGTTACAGAGGGCTCTAAGACTTCCCAGAACGGAAATACTTTTGAAGGTTGGTTAAGATATTTTCCAGATCAACTGCTGGTTTAACTCTTCAGATTACCAGTGAATTCTCTTTTTTCCCCCCTTAACACAAAACCTACACTGTTGGTAAACACTGGGAGACACAGGTACCTTTGACAATTACCGTTCGCAGTTCTGAGCATGAGGCTGCTAGTATCATAACACTTAAAAGGCTGACATGCAAATTGCTAGGAGTGTTTTATAGTTTGCTTTTTATTTCATCAGCATATTCCAGTGAAAATGTTTTTGACTAATAGAGTTTTAAAAGGCTGGCTCTGGAGCTAGCCTTTGCTAAGGTAACATATTAATGAGTCACCAGAAGCTATAAATAGAACTCAGCGGGAACTTCTGTCCACAATTACACCACTATTCCCACAAAGAGAGAGGTTACTAATGACAGAACATGGCCTGCTGGCCACTGTTACAACCAAAGGAGGGGGAGGACACAGGGAACCACAGCCTTGTGGGGAATGTGCCCTGAGGTGCGATTCGCCAGGATGTCATTAGAGTTGTGCTCTCTGGTATCCCTTACAGCCTGCGAGGTGGTGGTATTGTTTTCCTTAAGGATCATCAATGCGTGTGCAAACTAGTTCTTACAAAGTGTGTCAAATTCTCTCTGTGTGATAAATCCCAGACAATAACTACCTTGAGTCAGGTATTTAGCTTCTTTATCTTTGTCCCTTCCTCTCTCCTCCCCAGTACATACCCCAGCATGTCATCAGGTGCAGTGGCAGGTGCACAGGAAGCCTCCATCATTACCTACTGGACGGACGGACGGATGGATGGATGGGCATGTTGACTGTGTGCTTCCATATAATGCTCTGGAGTTTTGATCTTTTATATGCACAGGTCAATTGATTCAAGTTAATTTCCTACATAATATGCATTTAAATGTTTTTCCATCGAGAAATATCTCCACCAACAGCCCCACCATGTTTCCGCATAGCCCTGTCACACTCATTTCTTCCAGTAATAGAAGAAAAAATGTCACCTGGAAGCAGAGAGAGGGCAACATGTCAAGACCTTCCCGCTCACCACACCTTAGGCCCAGTTTCAAACTAACTCTAGAGGGAGGATAGGAGAGAGGGAAAGTGAGGCTGAGGAAAGAGAAGTGTCAGAAATGGTCTGGTACATCAAGTCCCACTGGGGTCGTCAGCGAGGGCTCCCCACTCTGAGAGTCTGTGAGGACACCAGGTTCTGGGTGGAGAGGTCCAGAAAGGGAAATAGAGAGGCAGCAAACAGACCAGCTTCCCTACAAGTTTGCCTGGTTGTTCCCCCATCCTCATGGCTAAGCCCTTAGGCTGAATGAGGTTCTCTTCTGGCTTGTGTTCAGATGCAGTCTAGGCAGATGGTGGAACGTGCCATACATGATCTCTTCTTCACAGGTTCAGGTCGGAGCTGTAGCCTCCCTGAGGTCTCAGCCCTGGTTCCCTCCCCTCCTCCCTCCTCTCCCCAACATCATATATGATATCCCTCTTCCAGGACCCTCTCCCCATCTCTGCTTTATTTTGAGCACAATCCTGTCTGCCTTTCTGCCCTTTCATGATTCAACTTACAGAACCAAATGGGGAAAAAAGTAGAGAGGGCCAAGCAAAAGGAAAAGACAAACATCTAAAATTCTGTAACATTGAGGCCAATCCATCTGAAGAGGCTTCCATCCCAGGGAGCAAGAAAAGACTCCCCTGGGACACTAGGGCCCCTGGAGCTGGTAGTGAGGAGTCCAAACTAGGTCTTTGTCATATCCCAGGACTCAGGCCTGCCTGAGACGCACTGGGCTTGGGATGTGCCTGTCTCTTGGGACCCCCCACAAGCCACCGCAGGGGTGGCTTAGGAAATCCCAGAGGGACGGAGCTTGACTCTGAGCGCCAACCCCCAGCCACCTTCTTCCTCTGGTTATTCCCTCTTCCTCAAAGTGGCTAGGAATACACAGATCCCAGAAGAAGGTGTTCATGTGTGAGCATCCTCTATTTGACAGATGGCCAAAGGTTCCAGCGATACAAAAAAAGACAAAAACAGGAAGTGTAAGGACATAGGAGTGTCCAGGGCGGCAGAGCCTGGAGAAAGATTGGAATGGAGAACGGAGGGCCCTGAGACCTGGGGAGCACTCTCTGTCTCTCTTGCCTCTGCTTATCTCTGTGCTTCTGCTGCAGTCTTTAAAGATAAAGAAAAGTCCAGAACGAAGGCCTCGCATATCATTGTCCTATGCTCTTTCTGCCTCACATCCTGTCTCGTATGGATGTCTGGATGGTTTTTCTCATATCCGCAAGCCTGCCTGTGCTCTAACATAGGGTTATGAATGAACATAAGGTCTTCTAGGGTGTACCCTGTGCCAGGAATGAGGTCTGATCTATTCCAGTGTTGCAATAGGCAGTTGTAGCTCTACTGGCACAAAGTAAAAACCCCAGAGAGATGCGAACTAAAAGCCAGCCAATCCCAAGCATCCAGAATGATCCAGCAGACCGGACGTCCTCAAACTACTGCCCATGGGCCACATGCAGGTGTTTTTGCCCGTTTGTTTTTTTACTTCAAAATAAGATATGTGCAGTGTGCATAGGAGTTTGTTCATAGTTTTTTTTTTTTTTTTTTTCTAACTATAGTCCAGCCCTCCAATGGTCTGAGGGACAATGAACTGGCCCCTGTTTAAAAAGTTTGAGGACCCCTGCAGTGTAGACTGTCTCAACAGAATCCAGGCTGGTCTGTCCTCACTAATCCTCTAACAAGAAGGATTTCACCCACACTACTCCACTCCAGGAGAAACTGGATCTGGCTACAGGCTCGCTTGGTAACTACCAAAAATTTTTAAGATTCCCCAAACTTTCTAAGGAAAATTCCATTTGTTACAGATTCACAAGAAGATTGGCCCAAGACCCAGAGGCTGAGACCAGTGCAGACATCTTTTAACACAAAACCCACACACGTACAACCTCCCAAGATCAGAGCTTTCAAACATCAGAATTACCTGGGAGCATTTTTTTTTTAGGTTTTTTTTTTTTAATGGGGTAAAATTTATTTGACATAAAATTAACCATTAACCATTTTGATGTGTACAACTCAATGGCATTTAGTACATTCACAGTGTTGTACAACCATTACCTCTACCTATTTCCAAGACATTTCATCACTCAAAAGAACACTCTTTATCCATTAAGAAATCACATGGGGGAGCATTTTGAAAGTACATATTCCAAGGCTCCATGCCAAAAGATTGTAATTCTGTGGGCATGGTAATATTTTTCAAAACTTTTCCGATATCTCTATCCTACCTATTTACCCAAGATAAGTGAAAACATGTTCACACAATGAGCTATAGATGCAAGGTTACAATGGCTTCATTTATAATCATCCAAACCTGGGATTAACCCATATGTCTCTCAATGGGGTAATATATTAGCAAACTGATACTACATGTAATGGAATAGTCCTCAGCAATCAAAAGGAACAAACACAACAAGGATGAATCTCCAGTTCATTATACAAAGGGATGGAATCCATTTTCCATACTGTATTTCATTTAAACAACATTCTGAAAATTATAAAACTGTAGTGACAGAGCACAGGTTAGTCGGTTTCTAGGATTAAAGGGTTAGAGTTGGGTTTTGAGTACAAAGGGGTTGTCCGGGAAGTTTTTGGAGGAGTGATGGAACTGTTCTACATCTTGATTACAGTGGTAGTAATAAGCATTTGTCAAAACTCATAGGACTTGACCCTCAAAAGATTGAATTTTACTAGGTTTAAAAATTTTAAAATTTTAGGCATCTCTGTGTGTTTCTGATGGGCAGCCCATTTGGAAAACCAGTGCATGGATAAGGCTGCACAACCTGGTTATTCTGTCACCCAGTCAGGTCACCCTCTAGATGCTTGGGACCCATTGATTTATCGCTACTATTTCTCTAGTTATCACCACATTTGGAGATTTTCCGCAGGCTATAAGTACAAAAGTAAACTGCCTCACCTTGACACCACACATATGTTATGTACACGACAGACCCCAGGGCAGGGCCACACAGTCAGTCACTGTGTTCTAGTGTTTGTCAAACTGAAATCACCACACCAAATGTGGTGACTCTAGAACTTTCTTTAAAATGAGTTATACCTTATCTCTTCATCAAGTTAACCATAACCAGATTAACATGGAAGTCATTTCCATTGATGAGTATCAGAATGCAGTCTGTGAACTTACCACAAAATATCGTGTTAAACAATTAAAACATGCGTAACAAAATGTGTGTAACAACTGAAACATGTCTAGTAAAACATATTAAGCAACTGATTTTTAAGATCAATGCTGCTATGGCTTGAATATTTACCCCTTCTGAAACTCACGTTGAAACTTAATCCCCAAAGTGGCAGTATTGAGAGGTGGGACCTTTAAGAGGTGATTGGGTCATGAGGGATGTGCCCTCATGAGTGGATTAATCCATTCGTGGATGAATAGGTTAATGAATTAATGGGTTAATGGATCAATGGGTTATAACAGGAGTGCGACTGGTAGCTTTATATTAAGAGGAAGAGGAGCTAGCTTGCTCAGCCCCTGTTCTACCTTAGGATTCTGCAGAGTCCCCACCAGCAAGAAGGCTCTCCCTAGATTCAGCCCCTCGACCTTGAACTTTGCACCCTTCATAACTATAAGAAATAAATTCCTTTTCTTTAAAAATTACCCAACTTCAGGCATTCTGTTATTCACTATAGAAAACAGACTAAGACAAACTCCAACCCAAAAACCAGCAGTTTTTACATGATAAACTTAATGATCCTAAACAACTCCAGTGTAGGTCATTTTGGTTTTCTTAAAATTTGATACCTATCTTACAGAAAAGAAAAGACATTTACTTGACCAGGATCCAACATGAGTCAATAGTATATTTTATAGCAGACTCCTCACAGAATCCCAGGTCCCTTTATTTGTGAAAAAAATATTTTTTTTTGGAGACAGAGTCTCACTCTGTTGCCCGGACTAGAATGCCATGGTGTCAGCCTAGCTCACAGCAACCTCAAACTCCTGAGCTTAAGCAATCCTTCTGCCTCAGCCTCCGAGTAGCTGGGACTACAGGCATGTGCCACCATGCCTAGCTAAGTTTTTTCTATATATTATTTTAGTTGGCCAATTAATTTCTATTTTTAGTAGAGACGGGGTCTCGGTATTGCTCAGGCTGGTCTCGAACTCCTGACCTTGAGCGATCCTCCCGCCTCGGCCTCCCAGAGTTCTAGGATTACAGGCGTAAGCCACCACACCTCACCTATTTGTGAAAACTTTTAACTATGGAAAACATAAAAATAGTGTGCAGATGTTTATGTGCATAACTAGCCTCATTAATTATCACTCTAACCTTGTGTTCAAGCTCACTTAAAAAAAAAAAAAAAAAAACCATATCCTGCTGTGGCTGATCATTCACTCAAAACAACACATCTAAAATTCAAATAGAAACTCCCACACATAAGAAGAAGAAAAGAGACTAGAGGTAGGCAATGTTTCGATTGGAAGATAAGGATAATTTCAACTGTGGAACAAAGGAAACAAATACACATCTCCCCGTGCAGTGAGGTAGATTCTATCTGATGTTTCTACCTCTACTGTATAGTTTCTAATTTGCAATTCTTTTTGTTCCTCCTAGTCTCAAACTATTTCTGTTAAGATTATGGCTTTGCTTCCTCCTCACTTATCAAACCATAGCTACAACTCTTTCTCGGAGACTCTTGCTGCTTTTTTTAGAGCTACTTGTGCCTGAGAGGAAATGGAGCTATAAGTATTTCCTTCCATTCAATACTGGCACTTTTTTGTCGTGGGGGAGGTAGCCAAGGGCTCATAGTTTGCTCCAGACAGCTGGAGATAGCACTGAGTTTTCCTATAAGCCTCTCTCCTACAGTCCTTGTGTTATAAATTATTTATACATTTTATCGCAACCTCCAGGAAGCAAGCTGGGCAAATTCTCCAGATGCCTGGTGGCTCAGCAGACTGTTGGGATGTTGCTGCTCTATTGCATGTTCCTATTTCTGTTATCCTATTGGGATATGTTGCCTCATAGCCCAAATACATCCAACTAGAAAATGAATATAAAGCTCATCATTTCACAGGTTCCCACGCTAATGTTCCTCTCCCATAGAGGAACACACGAGAAAGGAAAAAAGTAATCTGACCCTGTCTCAAGCTTAGAAAAGTGACAGCAGTCCTCCAACTTTCCCATCTAAGCGCCTCTAGGTAGGAAGGAGTACATACAGCCCCCGGGGACCTGGAGCATACCCAGACATTCTGTTAAATAATATACAGCCTTCCATATCTGTGTGTTCTGCAGCCTTGGATTCAACCAACTGTGGATCAAAAATATTTTTTAAAAAATTGATGGTTGCATCTGTGCTGAACATGTACAGACTTTTTTCTTGTCATTCTCTATAGAATAATAATTTGTATATTTTTACATTATATAGGTACTACAAGTAATCTAGAGATGATTTCAAATGAATGGGAGGAAGTGGGCATGGTAGCTCATGCCTGTAATCCCAGCAATTCAGGCGGCTGAGGTGGGAGGATCGCTCAAGCCCAGGATGAGGAGCCTGCAGTGAGCTATGAGCACGCCACTGGACTCTAGCCTGGGTGACAGAGCGAGACCCTATCTCTAAAATCAATGAATAAAGTATATGGGAGAATCTGCGTAGGTGCTATGCAAATACTACACTTTATGTCAAGGACTTGAGCATCTGTGGATTTTGTTATTCACAGGAGGTTCTGGAACCAATCCCCCATGGACATCAAGGGAAGACTGTATATCTAGGGTTTAAAATAAAAATAATGGGAAATTTGTACTATTTTGATAGTAAATAAATGACTCTTTAGGAAAGTTGCCACGTTTATTATATGAATTGCAATTCTTTTAGTTGTAAGTGACAGACTATATTTGAAGTAGCTTAGAGAAAAAAGGTCATCTATTGGTTCATATAACTAGAAAGGACAAGGAAAAGGGTGATTAAAGGGCTTGAAATCTCTGCTTCTCATTTCTGCTATTCTCCATGAGTCAAGGGCTTGGGTACCATAATCAATTTCACCAGAAAAGAGAAAAGACTTAATGTAACACACATATGCACCAATCATGTTTAGAAGATTCTGACTGCATATTAGAACAGTAGGGTGCCAAGGAACCATTCCCCAAAAGGAGGATAGACATGGCCTCTGGGGGAATTTTCTGAGCTAAGAACGGAGTATTTTTATTTTGAGGCTTCTTGTATTTCCAGGCATAAGGCCTCACAGTTCCAAGAATATATTTACATCAGTTTGAGAAACACAGACATATGTTATATGTTACGTAGACCTCAGAGGGCCTCAAATTTGATGTCCTGTGAAGAAATCTCTGGTAAAGAATTTTGTTCTGCTAAGACATTTAGATAGACAGTGAGAGTTTCAGGAGCCTGTGGGAGACAAGACAATGACAGAGAATTAAAAACCCTCTGTAAGAAAAAATTAACAGGAATGTTACCATATGGGAAGAAAGAAAAAGAAGGAAGAAATAATAGTGTATAATAATAGTGGAAGAGTTGGCCTAAGTCTAGGAATTACATTTAAAATCCATAGTAGTAAGAACACCAAGGAATTCTTAAGAACCGGGAGATGAAATGCTAAATTTGAAGCTGTTTGTGTTGCTGCAGAATAAATTATGTGGCAGAGACAGATTACAAAACCTGTTTCTTCCTGGCTTTAAAACTAGACATTTCCCAGGCTCCTTTGCAGTTATGTATAGTCATGTGACCACTGGTCAACGGGATGTGGGGGCAGAGTGTGCCACTCTAGGCCTGGCCAATGTAACTCCCACATTATCCTCTGCACTGTCTTCCCTCTCCTGCAGAGGACCAAGTAGAGGATCCATGACCCTAGAAGATCCTGAAGCTGCTAGAGAGGAGCCTCAGTCTGTGAAGGACTGTATGGATCAGGCCCATTCGGATCCCCATTGGACTGTGATGTGAGTAAAAAACAATCCTGCTGTTGTTATTGCAGTAGGATTCATTTGTTACAGTGGTTGACTTATCCTGATACAAACTTCTTCTTCACCTCATCCCCTCTCAAAGCTTCAAACAATTCTGCCACACCAAATGTCCTATAAGAACTCTGGCAATCAAAAGAAAAGACTTAAAGGAGGATGAGTTTCATATATAGGTTAACATGGCATGAAACAGATACCCCATTTATAGAAAGGCGACGTATTCCATGTTCTGAATCCATTTGCAAAAGCAATAGTTCAAGGCCAGAGGTTACTATGAAGGAGGTTTCAGGAAACCTTATCTAAATCTGAAGGAGCCATTGACTCCCAAACAACATACAGATTTCACTGTTATTGTTATGTGGTTCAGGGTGCTATGAGTGAAAAAGGGATTAAGATTTTAAAACTCTTGTGAACACAAAAATCCTAAAGTAATATTTAAATCACTTGGATGCTTAAATAATTGTTTTACTCTGAAAATTATCCTTAATGGGGTCTGCTTAACTGGCAGTGAAAAGAGTAGCCAGGATCTATGTTTCCCCGGGTGTCCTTCTCCTAAATTAGACACCCTCCATCTTTGCTGTTTTCCTTTAAGACATTAATGAAATGTTCATTATGACATATAATTTTTTAGGTGTGTTTCTCCTACTAAACTCTAGCCTCAGTAAGGATAAGGGCTGTGTTTGTTTTCTCCTCCACTGTATACCTGGCACCTAGCACAATGTCTCTTTCACACTCCATGGATATGTGTTGAAATTTAATCAAATCTGTAGGTGAGGGAACCTCAAACAGTGACCTGTTGGCCTGAGAGAATTCTCTTCCTGATACAGTTTTGACCAACCAGATTTTTTAAAACTATCTGATCATTTGAAAATACATTATTACCTTTCTTTATACAAAGACTATATGGCATTTATCATATATGCCTGTAAGTTCTCACACATGAATTTTACAACAGCTACAGCTATGTAGATTTGTTTGTTTGCTTTTTTTTTTAGAGATAATATCTGCTTCTTCCTAGAAAACACACAAATCTTTTTTCCATGTGTTACAGCCTAGATTGAGTTTGGAACTAAAAGTGCTTCTCTCCCCTCAGTCCAGGCAGCAGCAATGTTAAGTAAATAGCCTTCCTGGCTGAACCTCAGCTGACCTGCCTACTGGAACCTTCCTTATCAGAGTTCCTGGAATGATCACTTTTGTTTTTTAAGAACAAGACATTGAAAGAGCATAGTGGTATCCTTTTTCTGATTGCTTTGTACAAGTCTGGCAGTTCTTCCTCAAATAGAGCCCCTTAGATTCATACTTATACTTCCCTCACCATGTCCCTCCCTCCCCCAGCCATTAGAAATTCAGAAGTGCAAACTTCTTCCTTAATATTTTCTTAGCAGTTTTTCATAGTATTGTGCAAATTGAGGGTGAATATATACTTACCTCCTTTTTTTGGCAGATTCAGCAAATACCTAAAGGATTTCTTTTTTTCTTTCATTCTGAGAATTTCATTAGGATTATTTATTTATTTATTTATTTATTTATTTATTTATTTTTGAGTCAGAGTCTCACTGTTGCTCAGGCTAGAGTGCCGTGGCATCAGCCTAGCTCACAGCAACCTCAAACTCTTGGGATCAAGTGATCCTCCTGCCTCGCTCTTGCTCAGGCTGGTTTTGAACTCCTGACCTTGAGCAATCCTCCTGCCTCGGCCTCCCAGAGTGCTAGGATTATAGGTGTGAGCCACTGCGCCTGACCTCATTTGGATTATTGTTGTCTCTTAGAAGAGTAGAGAGGATAAAGAATAAATTCCACACCAACCTTTCCCAGAAAGTGACATTCTGGGACTTTGAGACTAGGTCACAAGAAGCCTAGCAGCTGCCACCTGGGTCTCTTTGAACATTCTTTTTTAATTAATTATTTTTAGATACAGGGTCTCATTCTGTTGCCCAGGCTGGAGTGCAGTGATGCCATCATACATCACTGGAGCCTCAAACTCCTGGCCTCAAGCACTCCTCCTGCCTCTGCTTCCCAAAGTGCGGGGATTATAGATGTGAGCCATTGCACCTGGCCCTGAACATCCTATTCTCCCTAGGAGTCCTGAGCTGCCACGTAATAAATCTGACTACTCTGAGACCACCAGGCTACAGAGGTACCCTCGTTGACAGTACCAGCTGAGCCCAGGCTTCTAACCTACCCTGTCAAAATGCCAGACATGCAAGCAAATCCATCGTGGACTCTCCAGACCAGCCCATCCAATAGTTGAATGCCACCAAGTGACTTGGTTGACACTACACAGAGAAGAAATGCCTAGCCAAGCCCCACCCAAATGCCTGACACACAAAACTATAAGATATAATAAAATGCTGTGTAACACAGCAATCAATAACCAGAACAGAAAAAAACAAAACTATTATTCAGTATTCTAATAAACAATTGTATAATAAGAGGAATAAGGCATTTCCTCACATAAGAAATACAGTCTAATTTAAACCAATACCATGGTCATACTTAATGACAATGTGCAAGAGTTAACTCATTAACATTATCAAAAATACAAGAATGATTACCGTTTATGTTTTCTGGAATTTTCGGCAAATGTTAATGAGCTGTGGGTACTCTAATTTCATTTATTCTTTTGGGTATCTGACTTCTTAAGTGACACGGCCTGACATCCTCTCAGCCTACCTTTTGCTCCAGCCACTGCTGAGCAACCTGCTTCCTGCAGGTGTGACCTGACAGCACCTGGCTTCAGCTGTACCTCACCACTCGAGCCCTGTGCTGCGGGATTTCTCTGATACTTTCACATCCAGTGGGAGGCTGCAGGAACCTGCCTGGCACCCACCCACTCACGGGGGGTTTGAGGACAAGGCATGAGACCTGTGTGTTAGCCCAGGGACCTGGTGATCACAAAAGCTCCGGTCTTTTTTTTTTTTTTTTTTTTTTTTGAGACAAAGTCTCACTCTGTTGCCTGGGCTAAAGTGCCATGGCGTCAGCCTAGCTCACAGCAACCTCAAACTCCTGGGCTCAAGTAATCCTTCTGCTTCAGCCTCCCAAGTACCTGGGACTACAGGCATCCACCACCATGCCCAGCTAATTTTTTCTGTATATTTTTTAGTTGGCCAATTAATTTCTTTCTATTTTTAGTAGAGATGGGGTCTCGCTCTTGCTCAGGCTGGTTTCGAACTCCTGACCTTGAGCAATCCGCCCACCTTGGCCTCCCAGAGTGCTAGGATTACAGGTGTGATCACACCCGGCCAAGGTCTCCGTTCTTGGTTTAAGGTTATGCTAACTCCATCTTAAAATTGTTAATATCTTTTTTAACAAGAATCTGTAATTTCATTTTGCACTGAGCCTCACAAATCATGTAGCTAGTCCTGCATGCATCCATGGAACCATGATCCCTTGACCAAAGCAGAAACAGAATTTAGTGGGTGGATACCCCTCCTTCTTTTGCTTGAACGGATTGTTCTGAGACACACGGCTCCACAGACGAAGCCGTGACCAGCTGGAAAGACATCTGTATTGGCTTTCCCTCCCTCGCCGTCTGACTTCCCCAACCTCAGTACTCTTGCGCGGGATCACTTCCCAAAATGCACGCAACCCCTGTAACAGCTTTCGCTTTCTAGACGGAACCCAGGCTGAAACCGTGTTTCTTGAGTGCTTTCTATGTGCCAGACTTCTAGATTCCAGGGATTCAGAAGTAAACAAGACAGATTTTCTGTCATCATAAAGCTTACATTCCAAGTGACTAAGGCATAGTAAATAAGTGAACAAAAAAACAAGATCATCAAAGATGGTGATAAATGCCATGAAGAACACAAACAGGGCTCTGAGAGGGCAGGAAGGGAGGAAACATAGATACTGTCTATGAGGCCTGAATAATGAGGAGGAAAACACATGCAAGGGCTGAAGAAGAATGTTCTAGTCAGAGGAGGTAGCATGTCCAAAGGCCCCAGGGTGAAAACGCACTTGGTGTGTTCTAGGGACAGGAAAGAAGGCGAAGTGATGTTCCCAGAGAACTAGGAGAAGATAGGTGGTAAAGATGCTACTGTAGATGGGAAGGCACCAGTCACACAGGGCCATGTTAGGGAGTTTGTATTTTATTCTAAGAGCTGTGGGAAGCTATTGAAAGGTTTTTTGGCGTATTTGTTTTTAAGAGACAGAATCTGTCTGTGTTGCCCAGGCTGGAGGGCAGTGGCTGCTCATAGGTGCCATCATAACAGCCTGGAATTCCTGGGCTCAAGCAATCCTCCCAGCCCATCCTCCAGAGTAGCTGGGACTACAGGTGCATGCCACCACTCGTAGCCACTGGAAGGTTTTTAATAAGGGAGTGCATCTTGATTTGTGTTGAGAATGGATTGGAGGGGAGCCATCTGGGATTGCAGGAGTCAAGGTGAGAGTTGCTGGTGGCTCAAAGGAAGGTGGGAGCGGGGAAGATGGAGAGAGGGAGGAATCCCATCAGGACAGGTGCACTAAGGAACTCTTGCTGCCGAGCCAAGGTCTGATCTTCTAGCCAAAGATGAATAAGCTTCCACTGGAGCAAAAAGCATGTTGGCAACCTCTCTCCTCAGTGCAGAGGCTGTGGCCGCTGCTGTATTAGTGCCAAGGGAGGAAGGAAAGGGAAAAGTAGGGCTGAGGGAGAAGGAAGGGAAACAAGGGGAAGGAAGGTGGCAGATCACTGACCACAGCAAATCAGCTTGCCTCGGGCAAGCCCCTGGCCAGCACCCAGCACTGCAGAAACCCTCCTGACTGCAGCCCAGAGGCGTCTTCCACCCTGTCCCAGCTCCGCTCTTCCTTCCCTTCCCCAAGCCTCATCCTCACTTCAACCTTGTTGTTCAGAAATGGAGAGAGGCTGGGTGTGGCGGCTCACGCCTGTAATCCTAGCACTCTGGGAGGCCGAGGCAGGCGGATTGCTCGAGGTCAGGAGTTCGAAACCAGCCAGAGCGAGACCTCGTCTCTACTAAAAATAGAAAGAAATTAATTGACCAAATAAAAATATATATACAAAAACATTAGCCGGGCATGGGGGCGCATGCCTGTAGTCTCAGCTACTTGGGAGGCTGAGGCAGGAGGATCGCTTGAGCCCAGGAGTTTGAGGTTGCTGTGAGCTAGGATGACGCCATGGCACTCACTCTAGCCTGGGCAACAAAGTGAGACTCTGTCTCAAAAAAAAAAAAAAAAAAAAGAAGTGGAGAGAGCAGGAAAGAGATTGCATTAGATGCTACAACTGGCAATATCCATAAAACAGAAATAAGAGATATAATTATTTGAAAAACATTAATGCTATTTCCAGATAATCTGAATATGCACTTAGAAAACCTGACTGGCTCAACTACAAACCTTCTAGAATTCCTAAGAAAGTTTTTCAGAGTTGTCAAATACAAAATATCCAGAAATTTGTAAATGTCCCATCCACATACCAGCAATAAGTTAGGCAATATAATAGGAGAAATAAACCCATACAATACAAAAATATTAAAAGCGGTTGAAATAATCCTAGCAAGAAATGAATAGACTTATGTAAAACCAACCACCAAAACAACACCAAACTTGCAAAACTTCATTAATAAAACTGTAATCAATGAAGAAATATTCTATATTCCCAACATAAAATTAATTTATAGACTTAAGCCAAATCTAATTAAAGATTTTTTTATATGTGGATATTTTGTGATGTTAAAATAAACTGAAAGAATAAGCATTCAAAAATTTTAAGGAAATATTTGAAAGAAAAAGGCTATCAGGTATTAAAACATATTATAGAACTAGAACAACTAAAACAGTATTGTATTGATGCAAAAATAGAATCTTTTAGGAAACTTCAAAATAAACCTCAGAACATATAAAAATTCAGACCTGGTGAGGTGGTTCATACCTGTAATCCTAGCACTGTGGGAGGCCAAGGCGGGAGGATCACTGGAGGCCAGAGTTCAGGCACAGCCTGGTCAACATAGTAAGACCCCATCTCTACAAAAAATAAATAAATAAATAAATAAAAATTCAGTTTATGAATGATAAATTATGTATCATAAACTAATGTGGGAGGAAGGCTGGATTTCTAAACAAAAAAGCAATAGAAAATAGTCAAAACATTATTATATTTGATTTCATTTTTGACCACATAGAAATTTAAGCATTTATAGAGCCAAAAATTTATAAACAAAGATTAAGTGTAAATTTAAAACTGTGAAAAATATTTGTAGTGCTTCTGACATGCATGAGATTAATGCCATTAAGGCCAGGCACAGTGGCTCAAGCCTGTAATCCTAGCACTCTGGGAGGCTGAGGCGGGCGCATTGCTCAAGGTCAGGAGTTCGAAACCAGCCTGAGCAAGAGCAAGACCCTGTCTCTACTATAAATAGAAAGAAATTAATTGGCCAACTAATATATATACAAAAAATTAGCTGGGCATGGTGGTGCATGCCTGTAGTCCCAGCTACTTGGGAGGCTGAGGCAGTAGGATTGCTTGAGCCCAGGAGATTGAGGTTGCTGTGAGCTAGGCTGACACCATAGCACACACTCTAGCCTGGGCAACAAACTGAGACTCTGTCTCAAAAAAAAAAAAAAAAAGCAATTAATGCAAGATATGTGAGATATAAAGGACTCCACCAAATCTCTAACAAGGAAACACCAACTCAAATTAAGAACAGTCAATGGACATGAATAGACAATACACACACACACACACACACACACACACACACATACACATATACACAAATTGGGCAATAAACATTTTAAAAGTTTATCATCACTAGTAATCAAAGAATGCAATTTAATGCAACAATCAGGCACAGTTTTTCATATTTCAAATTGGAAGATAATTTTATTAGTAATAGACTAGCATTTATTGAGTATCTGTAATATATCATTTAAACTTTGTAATAATCCTATAAAGTAGGCAGTATTGCTATACCCATTTAATAGAAGAGAAACCAAGGTATAGAGCAGCTAAGCAACTTTTCCCAATTCAGACAGGTAGGAAGTGACCGAGTCAGGATTCAGTCCTAGACTGATTCAGGAGCCACATCTCATTGCTAAACTGTTAGGCAAGAGCCTGGCCAGGAGGCTATCGTGAAACTGTTCGATCCTGCTATACGGTTCTATACTCTATAATTCGACCTATACTGCAGGTGGAATTAACCATAATCCGTCTTTGAAGAGCAATTTCACTCTAAGTATTGAGGTTCTTTAAAGGACTTACAGTCCTTGATCAAAAAACTCTACTTTTAAGATTCAATCTTAAAGATATTACAGATAGAAATAGAGAATCCTGTTAAAAATATAGAATTATTTATAAACTAAAAAATTAGATACAAACCTAAATGCCTAGTAACAGGAAAGCATTTAAATACATTGCAGTACATTCATAAAATAAGTATATTGGTTTTTAAAAATAATCAATGGCATAGGAAGATGTATTAATATAGAATGCTAAATGGAAAAAGCAAGATGTGAAATGCTATGCATACGGTGTTGTGTAAATATTCTAAATATAGAGCTAAAAGTCTTGAAACACATCAAGGTATTCACAGTGATTATCTCTGAGGGGTGGAATTAGAGGTAAACTTAATTTCCTCTGCATAGTTTTCTGCATCTTTTAAATTTTCCACAAAGAAATCTATAAAATTTATTTATTTTTTTTTATTTTTTTTTTTTTGAGACAGAGTCTCACTTTGTTGTCCAGGCTAGAGTGAGTGCCGTGGCGTCAGCCTAGCTCACAGCAACCTCAAACTCCTGGGCTCAAGCGATCCTCCTGCCTCAGCCTCCCGAGTAGCTGGGACTACAGGCATGCGCCACCATGCCCAGCTAATTTTTTTTATATATATATCAGTTGGCCAATTAATTTCTTTCTATTTATAGTAGAGACGAGGTCTCGCTCTTGCTCAGGCTGGTTTTGAACTCCTGACCTTGAGCAATCCGCCCGCCTCGGCCTCCCAAGAGTATAAAATTTATTTTTATAATCAAGAAAAAGCCAATGAACATGAGATTATTTTAAGAGAATTATTTGGAACATTATTTTGAGTGACTTTTACTCCTTTGAGGAAATAAATGAGATACCAATTACAGATACCCCCGAATCTTATCCATTCAAACCTAAGAGCAGCAGTAGTGGCTCTTGATCATTCCTGGCAAAGGCAGAGATGCTGTGATGGGAAAGGGGCTGCAATCCTGTCCTACAAACAGAGAGATCTGGAAACCACCTGGATTACCCAAGCTATTTGCAAAGAACATGTACAAACTCGGAGCCCTACTGGGAAAAGATGAAATATATCTGTTTCCCTTCTTAAAATAATATCATTTGATAAGCACAGCCAAGGTCTGAATAAGATAAGTTCATACTCTTGAGTCCTTTTAATTTTTATTTTTTGATACATAATATTTGGACATATTTATGGGGTACATGTAATATTTTGTTATAATAAATGCATAGAATACATAATGATCAATTCAGGGTATTTAAGGTATCCATCATCTTAAGTATTTGTCATTTCTATGTGTTAGGAACATTTCAGGTTCTCTCTTCTGGATATGTTGAAATATACAGTACTTTGTTAACTGTTAACTGTCATCACCCTGCTCTGCTATCGAACATTAGAGCTTATTCCTTCTATCAAAATGTACATTTGTACCCAATAACCAACCTGTCTTCATCCCCACCCACACACCCTTCTCAGCCTCTGGTATCTATTATTCTACTCTCCACCTCTTTGAGATAAACTTTTTCAGCTCCCACATTTCAGTGAGAACATGAGATTATTTGTCTTTCTGTGCCAGGCTTATTTCACTTAACATAATGACCTCCAGTTCCATCCATGTTGCTGCAAGTGACAGGATCTCATTCCTGAATAGTATTCCCTTGTGTATATATACCACATTTTCTTTATCCATTCATCCGTTGATGGACACTTAGGTTGATACTATATCTTTGCTACTGTGAATAGTGCTGCAGTAAACATGGGGGTGCAGGTATCTTCTTGATATACTGATTTCTTTTCTGTTGGACAAATATCCAATAGCAGGATTACTGAATCATATGGCAGTTATATTTTTTGTTTTTTGACAAATATCCATACTGTTTTTGATAGTGGCTAATTTGTATTCACATCTACAGTGTATAAGAGTTTTCTTTTCTCTACATCCTTGCCAGCATCTGTTATTTTTTGTCATTTTAGTAATAGCTAGCCATTCTAACAGGGGTAAGATGATATCTCACTGTGGTTTCGATTTGCATTTCCTTGAGGATTAGTGGTGCTGAGCATTTTTTCATGTACTTGTTGATGACATTTCTATGTCGTCTTTTGAGAAACGTCTATTCATGTCCTTTGCTCACTTTTTAATGGGATTGTTTAGTTTTATACTATTGAGTTTTTTGAGTCCCTTGTGTCTTCTGGATATTATTTTTACTACATACTACAGAGGAATTAAAGCCAGAAGACATAAACTCAACTCCTAGGTTTTGACTTTGTGCCAATCATTTCATCCCTCTGAATCTTAATATTGTCACTTCTTAAGGAGGAATAATAAGACTGCATGGCCAATTAACTCAAATGCATTCAAATGTGTAGGAGTCATTTGAAAATGAAAACACCCTAGATAAATGAAAATTATTACTATAATTAGACGTTTCTCCTTGCCTGGAAGGACTATCAATGTCATTGGTTGAATAGGTTGTTTATCATCAAAGGAAGGACAGAGGCAACATAGAACTATAGATGTGCTGGATGCTAATCCTACTTCTTTAGACTGCAATCTTCTGAAGTCCTGACTACCCACCTCCCTACCCTTTAGGCCAGGGGTCCTCAAACTTCTTAAACAGGGGGCCAGTTCACTGTCCCTCAGACCGTTGGAGAGCCAGACTATAGTTTAAAGAAAACTATGAACAAATTCCTATGCACACTGCACATATCTTATTTTGAAGTAAAAAAACAAACGGGCAAAAACACCCACATGTGGCCTGAAGGCCGTAGTTTGAGGATGCCTGCTTTAGGCCCTCAGGAAAGTGAAGGGATATGAAATCCATTATTAAGCTACAGCTTGGCCACCTCTTCTCAGTTTCAAATCTGCTTCCTTCATGTGACCTAATAGACTTTTAATGTAAACACACACTGTATTTCAACCTCAGAGGGCTATATTTGCTCTGTTAGTCATGTTTGTCTGATTGGGGTGAATAACAATCGGTGAATATCCAAAGCCTCGCCCCCTAAAATGTTATTATGTGCTCTTTCTTTAGTTAATAAATGTTAAGAGAAACACAAATAATTACACCAGTGGTTATATATGATTTTTAACCAAACGCTTTTGCTTCATCAGCTCCAGGTTAGGCAAACATGAGAAGCTCTGGCCTGCAGTAAGGCAAGAATTCTTAATGCATTCTCCAAAGTTCTTATCCTAGCAAATTCAGTAGGCCTTAGAAAGTTAATCCACAAATTGGGAAACTTTTATAACCTAATGCATACAGGGTATATGCCTAAGATTTTAGAGAGCTGTAGTCTCAGCAAAGTTCTGTACAACCTTTGGAAAGTCCCTGGACCTTAGTTTCTGCAACTGTGTGAGGGCTAGATGACCCCTAAGATAATTTCTAGCTGCGTAGTTCATGACCATAACTGTCAAGGTCCACCACTTAGTTCTTGGCCTAAATTCCCACATTGAGTCTCTCTGCCTAAACCAAGTACAAATAAAATTCAAAGTTTCCCCACTTCTCCCTGCATACCTTTGTGGGGCTCAAGGGGTCCCTTCCCTGAGACCTGCTTTTTAGAGGGAACTCCAGCTTTTTACTGGTCACCTTTCCTCCACACAGATCAAGGAGTCTGCAGGGCCACGTCTGCTCCCGGCCCACCAGGAGCCAGCCCCACATTGCCTGTATCAGTCAGCTGAGACTGCCATAAACACCCCAACAGACTGGGCAGCTTAAACAACAGAAATGTATTTCTCACAGTTCTGGAGGCTGGAAGTCCAAGAGCATGGTGTCACCATGGTCAGTTTCTGGTGAGAGCCCTCTTCCTGGTTTGCAGATGGTCCCCTTCTATGTCCTTATATGGCCTTTCCTTGCTGCCTGTGGGGAGAGATAGGAGGAGGAAAGATAGGAGAGAGAGAGGGAGAGGGTAGGGGAGCTCTCTGGTATCTCTTCTTATAAGGACACTAAGCCTCTTGGGTCACAGCAACCTCAATCTCCGGGGCTCAGCGATCCTACTGCCTCAGCCTCCTGAGTAGCTGGGACTACAGGCATGCGCCACCATGCCCGGCTAATTTTTTGTATATATATTTTTAGTTGGTCAATTAATTTATTTCTATTTTTGGTAGAGATGGGGTCTCGCTCAGGCTGGTTTCGAACTCCTGACCTTGAGCAATCCGCCTGCCTCAGCCTCCCAAAGTGCTAGGATTACAGGCGTGAGCCACCGCGCCCGGCAGGGCTTTACTCTTATAACCTCATTTAACCTTAATTACTTCATTAGCGGCCACATCTCCAAATATTGCCACACTGGGGATTGGGGCTTCTACATAGGAATTTAGGGGGGAACATAAAAATTTAGTCCATAATACTCTCCCTTCAGAAAAAAGTTCTGAACTTGTTCAAATTCTAAGAGTCTGGAAATTTTTGTCCAAAGAGCCTAGTCCATCTTCTAGAGCCCCAGCTTGGTACTTCCCTGGAGATTGCCAGGCGCCACCCTGCACCATGGGTATGCGTGTGGGGCGGGAGCTGGGGTTGGACCCTGGACACTGGGGCTACGTCCAGGAAGAAGGTGGGCACGGGAAGTAGCTGGAGGCCAGGGCCCAGGGCCTGGCTCTCCCTGTACCACCAACCCCTGGCATGGAACTCGAGGAATTCTATATTTGAACCTGAACTTCTAGGTTGCTGTGAAGGTGTATTTGTCAAGATAGGAGGATAGAAAATTAAAAAACATTATTTAACAGTTGTTTAGCTAGATGGATAACTTTTAAGTATTTAAAATATGGGCCGGGCGCTGTGGCTCACGCCTGTAATCCTAGCTCTTGGGAGGCCGAGGCGGGCGGATTGCTCAAGGTCAGGAGTTCAAAACCAGCCTGAGCGAGACCCCGTCTCTACTATAAATAGAAAGAAATTAATTGGCCAACTGATATATATATATAAAAAATTAGCCGGGCATGGTGGCGCATGCCTGTAGTCCCAGCTACTCGGGAGGCTGAGGCAGAAGGATCACTCGAGCCCAGGAGTTTGAGGTTGCTGTGAGCTAGGCTGACGCCACGGCACTCACTCTAGCCCGGGCAACAAAGTGAGACTCTGTCTCAAAAAAAAAAAAAAAAAAAAAATATGGTGGTAGCTGGGCCTCATTTATACTCTCCTCCAGTGCCCTAAAAGAAACAAAGAAAAAACACTTTTTATCTGAAGAATGTGGGCCCCTTCAAATTATCAGGCCCAGAGAGGCATTTATAATGTGACAGAAGTCATGTCTCACTTCCTCCTTGAGCTAAATAATTACCTCTTAAGGCCACTTATATGGCAGCTCTAGACTGATGCCAAGCAGCCATAAACTGCCCTATGCAGGACACTGTAACTCATACCCTATAGTGCCAACAATGTGTAGCCAATCACTAGTCAATGTTATTTCTGTCAACCAATGAGCATTTCTCATGAACAACTTTTCTAATCACCCCCTCTCCTGATTCGTCCTTTTTCTTTAAAAATTTGAGCCTCTCCTTTGCTCTCCAGAGCAGAGGAGGAATAATTCCCAGTGTTTCCCAGGCAGCTGTTCTCAGCCTTGGCCCAAATAAACTCTCTATATCAATTTTGCCTCAGCTTCTTCCTTTAGGTCAACACCTGGACATCTGATGAGCACACCTGGTAGCAGGTTGTTCCAGCTCCCTTGGACTCCTTTTCAAGTACCTCTCTGATAAATTAGCCAGTGTTACCCAGGTAATGAGGTTAAGGAGAATAATGTTAATCTGATTCCACCTGAGATCAGGTTCTTGGCCCATCCCTGTACATCCCAACAGGAGTCCTGTGTCTCAATTCCTGTGTAATGCTATTACCTAACATTCAGTCCAGGCTTGCTGTGTGCCAGTTACCATGCTAAGCTCTTCCATGTGTTAACTCATTTGATCCTTCCAACAACCAACTATCCCCATTTCATAAACGAGGAAACCAAAACTATGATAGAGATTAACTTTTCCAATTTATTCAGCTAATTAGTGGCAGAGCTGGAATTCAAACCAGACAATTTGGCTTTAAAATTCTGCTCTTGGCCGGGCGTGATGGCTCATGCCTGTAATCCTAGCACTCTGGGAGGCCAAGGCGGGCGCATTGCTCAAGGTAAGGAGTTCAAAACCAGCCTGAGCAAGAGTGAGACCCTGTCTCTACTATAAATAGAAAGAAATTAGTTGGCCAACTAATATATATAGAAAAAATTAAAAATTAGCCGGGCATGGTGGCGCATGCCTGTCATCCCAGCTACTCTGGAGGCTGAGGCAGTAGGATTGCTTGAGCCCAGGAGTATGAGGTTGCTATGAGCTAGACTGATGCCATGGCACTCACTCTAGCCTGGGCAACAAAGTGAGACTCTGTCTCAAAAAAAAAGAAAAAAAAAGAAAGATAAAATCCTGCTCTTAACCATTATGCCATTGCCTCCTCAAACAAGCACTAATATTTATTGGCCACTCCCTTTATACCAGACCCTATGCTATTGCTAATACTATGATGTCAATATTATTATTCCATTTCACAGGTAGGGAAAGTGTACTTTAGGAAGGAAGGTTAAGAGATCCATCCAAAGGTACACCCTACCACGCTATGCTGGTAGATTGAAACACAGGTAATCTGATTCCAAAGCACATGCTCTTAACTAGACCACGTAGGCTTGCTCAATGGCCTTTCCTTGAAAGAGAACACATAGGTGGCGAGGAGAGCCTAGACTATCATTGGGTCGGATGATGACATTCACCACAGATGAAATTCTTCTGTGCTCAATGAAGAAATAGGCTGTTTTGAGTAACACAGCAATTTGAGGAAGTTAAATGGATTGAGATCACAGGTTGTGTTTCACATTGGGAACTGTACTTGCATTTTTAGTTCCTGTGGCTTGAAATGAAATCCTAGAGTGAATCATTACCATCACATTCTGACTTTAAGCATGTCTTCAGTCCCAGTAAGAGTGATTTACGGCTCGGGAATATATGAGCTATTTGAAACAAGTGAGCTCTGAAGTAACTTAACTCCTTAGATCTGTTTCAGGCAAATTCACCATGATCCCAGGTCACTGATAATTTATATACTTTCTGCCACTAGAAAGAAGTTTGACTCTGTATGAAAGTTTGTCAACTAGGAAGCTTTTCTCGTGATAATACAGTTCTGCTTTAAGACATTGTTCAAATCCTCATCCATATGCTCGAAAGCTGGAAATAGGATAATATACAGGATATGCACAAGCACACATCATCCCACCTACAATGACTCTTTTATTTTTTTTTAAATAGTGATGGGGGATTGGAAGGGGGCTCTCAACTACGAACTTTTGGGCTGAAGGTCTCCTCCTGCCTCAGCCTTCCCAGTAGCTGGGACTACAGGTACTACACCTGGCTTAACCTACAAAGATTCTTATCTAAAGCTTCTATCAGAGCAAAAGGGGTCACTGAGGGATCAAATAGGTCAGAAAACCTCACCCTTCTGCCCCTACTCTGGTGACGCAGGCAGTCTGCCATGATACCATCAGAGTTACTACTGTAGTAGGAGACCTGATTCCCAGGGAGACGTCTTGGTTTAGGGTTGCTTCTGGTATTTCCCACTTCTTTTGTCTAGTATGGGTTTTGTTTGCTAAACTTCACTGTCTTTGAAAACCGTATTTGATTATGAGAAAGAGACTGCCTGGAGTAGGTTAAAATATAAACTCAGAGTCAACTCAAAAAGTGCTTTAGGGCCAGGCAGCGTTGCTCATGCCTGTAATTTGAGCACTCTGGAAGGCCAAGGCAGGAGGATGGATTGAGCTCAGGAGTTCCAGACCAGCTTGAGCAAGAGTGAGACCACCACTGCTCCTCGTCTCTACAAAAACCAGAAAAATTAACCAGACATGGTAATGCACACCTGTAGTCCCAGCTACTTGAGAGGCTGAGGCAGGCGGATACCTTCAGCCCAGGAGTTTGAGGTTGAAGTGAGCTATGATGACACCACTGCACTCTAGCCAGGCTGAGAGAGCAAGACTCTGTCTCAACAACAACAAAAGAGCTTTAGCTCAAGAGAAGATGGTTGCCCATGTGATGTGGTTTCCTGGGAAGGAGCCTGTATCTCAAAACAAAAATTGTGTATAATCTCTGCCCCAACCTCTGGATTCTGCACTAGTTAACGCCTGACACTCCTATGGCCACACTTTAATTTCTTTAGCTAAACAAAGCCCTGTGCTTCTATTTAGAACTAGAATGTTCTCTTTATCAGAAAAGAAGGTATCAGGCCGGGCGTGGTGGCTCACGCCTGTAATCCTAGCACTTTGGGAGGCCAAGGCAGGTGGATTGCTCAAGGTCAGGAGTTCGAAACCAGCCTGAGCGAGACCCCGTCTCTACCAAAAATAGAAATAAATTAATTGACCAACTAAAAATATATATATACAAAAAATTAGCCGGGCATGGTGGCACATGCCTGTAGTCCCAGCTACTCGGGAGGCTGAGGCAGTAGGATCGCTGAGCCCTGGAGATTGAGGTTGCTGTGAGCCAGGCTGACGCCACGGCACTCACTCTAGCCTGGGCAACAAAGTGAGACTCTGTCTCAAAAAAAAAAAAAAAAAAAAGAAAAGAAAAGAAGGTATCTAACTCAATTATATTCAAATTACCAATTCAGAATACTAGAGATTAGGATGGTGGTTCTCAAATTTAGCTTGATCAGAATCACCTGAGGGCCTTTTCAACTCTAGATTGCTGGGTCACACCCTGAGAGTTTCTGATTTAGTGGGTCTGGAGTTAGGCCCAGGTATTTGCATTTCTCAATTCCCAGGTGATGCTGCTGCTGTTCTGCAGATCACACTTGAACTGCTGTATTAATGGTTCTCAGGTTTTTTTCCTCTATGCTCTGACACATCTGTGCAGGACACTGGGATTAGGGGCAGTAGTCCTGGCTGATATTGAAAGTACCTGGAGCTTTAATAAAATATCAGCCAGGATTGTACCCCAGAGCAATGAATTCAGAATGGCTGGAGGTAGGCCCCAGACCTGGGCATTTTGTGAAAGTTCTGCAGGTGATTTTAATGTGTAGCCAGGGCTGAGAACCTAACATGAGATCCTGGGGCAAGGGGAAATTCATATTTTGACAACCTTCCCTCAGGTATTTTTAATACATTTCCTTTGTGGGCTAATATTCCTTCTGCCCATGCTGTAACCAGGTTGAAAATCACCAGCTAAGAATGTCCAAAGGTTAAGGCCTGGACATGACATTTCCAAAACCTAAATGGTCGGGGTCACATATCTAGAATCCTTTTTTTTGATGATTACTTTCCATTTTTGCAGTAATTGTGTAGGAAAACGATAAACAGCAAGCTGGAAGCAGCAGTAAGATGAAGAAACTGTAATAAACGTGATGGGTTCCCTCTTTTGGCCCTTCCCTCGCCCCAACTCTTACCCCTGTACCCTCCTTGTGCACCAGAGGGAGCCCAGAACCCCACTGGCCAAGACAGAAGACCTGGAGCACACAAGAACTTTTGATATCTGAGGCCTTTTGGCACCAAAGATGGTAGAGTCCAGAAAGAGGTGCGTCCTCTGGGAGGTGGGTGCATTGAAGGCCCCTCATCTCCTAGAGAAACCTAGAGCCAAAGGTGTGTGACCTCTTAGACTCATCGGCTCAAGATCAGACATTGCTAAAAAATGACCCCAAAACCTAAGGTATCCATTGCAATATTAACATTCCCTGAGTGACTACGGGTGAGCATCTAACTTCTTGGAATCTCAAGTTTTCCTCCATGTACAATGAGGAAAACATGCTAACCTATCTTCCAGAGAAGTATTGTGAGCCCAGCTAACATGTTCTTTCATAATCATAAAGCAAAATACTAAACAAATGCAGCAATATTGTTTGGGTTAGAAAATAATTGCCATTTTAGACTTCATAATATTTCTAGGCACCTAATTCCCTTTTTATAAACACTCAGGAATTCTAGAGTTCATAATTCTATAACTGTAACTTTAATTCAGCTTTCTGCATAACAGGCAGTCCATAAATATTTGTTGACTAAATGATGGATGATTAATCAATTGATTGAATGAAGGCATTTTCAAAATCAGATACTCCACTAATAAAATCACAAGCTGTTATTCTAAATAAATAACTCAGTGACAATTTCATAAGCTGAATTAATTACCATAGTCTACAACAACCCTGCATTAGAGATATTAAATATGTGATATAAGTAATAAATTTCTAAGTTAATTTACTCATGGCTGGGTTTGAGGCAATTAGTAGAAGCAGAAAAGTGACAATCATATTAATGAGTCCAGTGTTCCTTGCTGTACTATGACCAGAAGAATGTCCCCAAAATCCTTACCCTGCTCTACTTTCTTTTGTTTTCCATAGCAGTTAGCATCTTCCAAACCAGTATACTATATATAACTGACTTCTGTAGTATAGTTATTACTTATTTTCTGTTACTTCCCTCTAGTATATAAGTACCATGAGGGCAGGGATTTTTGTCTATTTTGTTCATTGACATATCCCAGCTTTTAAATTTCTGGCACATAGTACTCAATAAATATTAGCTAAATTAAGACATGAATGGATTAATGAATAACTTTATACTGCCTAATGTATCATCCCACTACTATCCAATTTTGACAAGCCCCACACCTAACTTGAGGGTCTGGACAAGACCTTAGATATGATCTACGAATTCAGTGGTTCCCAAAAGGTCATTCAGTTAAGTGACAGTTTTTGACAGTCCTTAGAGAAAATGTGCATGTAAATTTGCCTTGCAAATTTGCCAATTATCATTCTGAGATTATGTTGTTTTGCCTAGTTTGAGTGTTAAAACGTTCTTTTATTTTGTAAAATGGTAGTGATAGTAGATGGTAATTGAGGGGGGGAGAGGGCAGTGTTTGTGCATTTCCCGTATTTTAGGAGGGGTATGATGGCTAAGAAATCTGGTATGTATGTTTAACGTTTGTTCGAATTTGGCAAAACAAAAAGTTAATAATTTCAAAGTTAACTGCAAAGCACCCAACTATAATTTTTCATTTTAGTTTTGTTTTTTGTTTTAAGAGACAGGTCTCACTCTGTTGCCCAAGCTGGAGTACAGTGGCACAATCACAGCTCACTGCAGCCTGGAATTCCTGGGCACAAGTGATCCACCCACCTCAGCCTCCCGAATAGCTGGGATTGCAGGCACAAGCTCATTATTTTTTTAATTGTGTAGTTTGTGAAATCTCAGACCTAAAAACTACTTTAGTCAAAGCTTTCCTTACAGATGAGGAAACTCAGGTTTAGAAAGATAAGTCGTCTTGGGTGTGGCTCCGGGTCAAAAAAAATAAAAGTGGCTTGCCTAAAGTTACTTGTAAAGCTGAGATTTAAGTTCAGCTCTTAGAACACTCAGCCCAGTGTCCTTATATAGCATGTTTTGAATAGTCTTTGCACTGGGCCAGCTTTTGAATACAGAATTCATTTTACCACTAAACCAACTTGCTCTTGGAGTTCACATCTATATGGTGAAATATCAATTTTCTTTAAACTTTCACATTTTTTCATATGTTTTCATACTTGGTAAGAAGGCCCAGGAAGAAGCTCATCAAAAAAATATGCAGATTTAGATGACCACACATTTAGCCTGCATACAACGCATTTTCTGAAAAAGCAAAACCAACATTGTGTGTGGCCTGCAAGAAGACATGTAATCTAGTTCATAGAAAGTAATGTTTTAATGTGTTCTGCATTGGTCATAATGCACGTGGAATATTATGTTCTAGACACCATCATTTTGATGAGGCAGACCCAAGCTGGAATGATCTCAAAGAGGGTAGTCAATCCAGACAGCAATCTGGAAATGATGTCAGATAAAGAAGAATGGAGCTCACTATGAAGTTTAATTTTTAAATGTAGGTGTTAGGATGGGCATGATAACTGAGAAGACTGGCATAGAAAAGGCTGTACCTATAATTTATCTCAGTTTGCTCAGACTGCCATAACAAAATACCATAGACTGGGTGACTTAAACAACAGAATTTGATTTCTCACAGTTCTGGAGATTGGGAAGTCCAACATCAGGCACCAGCCACTTGGGTTTCTAGTGAGGTGCTCTTTTCATGGTTTGCAGAGGGCCATAGTTTCTCACTGTATCACATGGGCTTTCCTTGGAGAGATCTCACTGTTATGTCCTCAAGTTTAACTTTAACCTCCTAAAAGCCCTACTCCCCAATACAGTCATATTGGGGATTAGAACTTCAACAAATGAATTTGGGGGGCAAAATGCAGTCCATAGCATAATTGATAGTACTCTAAAGTAAATATATTGGGAGACACATTGTGACTCACTGTAGCTAAAGCTGTTCAATCAGGAAACCAATTCCCCACCCTCTGAAGCTGAGGCCTCCCTATTACTGGAATTAGTAACTCTATTTATTTATTTATTTATTTATTTATTTATTTATTTATTTATTTATTTAATTGTTTTGGGTTTTTTTTGAGAGAGAGTCTCACTTTGTTGCCCAGGCTAGAGTGAGTGTCATGGTGTCAGCCTACCTCACAGCAACCTCAAACTCCTAGGCTCAAGCAATCCTATTGCCTCAGCCTCCTGAGTAGCTGGGACTACAGGCATGTCCCACCATGCCTGGCTGATTTTTTTCTATATATATGTTAGTTGGCCAATTAATTTCTTTCTATTTATAGTAGAAACAGGGTCTCACTCTTGCTCAGGCTGGTTTTGAACTCATGACCTTGAGCAATCTGCCTGCCATGGCCTCCCAAAGTGCTAGGATTATAGGCGTGAGCCACCGTGCCAGGCTAGTAACTCAGTTTTAAAAATCATCTCTCAGGGTTATTGAGGAGATTCCTACAATGAATAGAATTTTAGAACAAAACACTACTAGAATCTCTCTAACTCAAAAATTCTACCATGTTTGAACTTTTTAAATGTTGCTCTTCTACTAGACTCACCCCAAATTGTCCTTATCCTGAAGGATTGGAACCATATGTGGTTATTTTGGCATAAGAAGAAAGTCTAGTAAAAGGTTTAAAACAACAATGTTCAAACAATTTGGGATTAACTAAAATTTCACAATTCATGCTTTTGCAAAGAGCAATGACATGGCTATGATTCTCATCTGAATGGTGCTTAGGTTTGTGATTTTGTGTGGGGTTGGAAGGAAGTGGTTTAAGTAAATTCTAAATTGGCATCCGAAACACAGCTTGTTATCAGTTTCTTAAGAAAGACCTTAAGGAAGTTAAATCTGATTCTGTAAGATTGGCAGTATCTAATAGGTATTATAGTTTCAAATCTAGTCTTTGGTAACCTTTAGGTAGAAAAAGCCAAGAAAAATAAACTAGATTAAGAAAGAAAAATAGGAATATTCTTTTACTACTTTGCTTCCAAAAAGTAATATGGCCCTCTACTAAGACTGCCAGATGTAGTTAATTTGCAATAAAAACTTTTAGTTCTGGATGAACCAGAAATACTTGGCAACAAACTCTGTTTATTATTTCTGAACTCTGTTTTACTGTGAGCTGCATTATGACCAAAATCTTAAAAGTATGATATTTTAGCTTATACAAAATATGTTTCATATTTTTTTAAAAACTGTAAGTCAATGAACATGAGACATAAAATGACTTAGTGGCAATCAATGCCTTACTATTTAGTAAAAGAAACCATAATGTTAAGAATATTAAGCACAAAGTATAGTGAAAACTATATTTATGATAAGTAAATAATAGTTTCCATATAAGTAAAAAGCAATGCCCTTAACACACATCAGTCTAGATCCAACAATGTGAAATATGCTTGATACTGATGGCTTTTTTTCCCTCTCCCTCTCCCTCTCTCTCTCTCTCAGACCCTTGCACACAGGACAAAGATCACCCAGTTGGAATCGCACATTTTATTGATGAATCCTAATGCACAAGCCTGTGTTCACATGTAGAGAAAGATCCCTGCCTTAATTTCAAAGGAGACTTTGTGGTTGGTGCCCCAACCTCTATCATACCCCAAGTGATTATTCTACAATAGTGGTCCTCAAAGTTATGGCCCCAGATCTGCAGCACCAGCATCCCACAGTAACTTGTTATAAATGCAAACTCCAACTCCAGACCTACTGAATCAGAAACTGGGGTAAAGCAAGCAGCAATATAAGTTTTTACAAGCCCTCAAGGTGATTCCATGCAGGCTAGAGTTTGAGTCCACTGGTGTAAGCCAATCATAATATTCCATTTCCTTTATCGGTGATGGGCTTAGGAACAAGCAGATCTGAAACCAGTTTGAGCCAATAAAAGACAAAGAGAGGTTAGTTTGTGATTTCTGGGAAAGAAAAATCCATCTCTCTCTTGTTGGGTGTAAATAAGGGAGCATATTGCCTGATTACTGAAGATGAGTCTGAGCTTCAGAGCAGAGACATGAAAAGGACTAGGTCTTTGGCACTGTTTGGCTGCTAAATTTGGCAATCCATTGTAACTTTGGGCTATGTGAAAATAGTCCCTAAATAAATTTATTAGTATTTAAGCCATTTCTTTTTTTTCTTTTCTTTTAGAGACAGCATCTCTCTCTGTCACTCAGGCCAGAGTACAGTGACACTGCAGCCTCCAGCTCCTGGGCTCAAAATTGTCCTGGCTTAGTCTCCCCAGTAACTAGAACCATAGGCACGCGCCAACACACCTGGCTAATTTTTAAAAAATTATTTGTAGAGACAGGGTCTCACTTTGTTATCCAGGCCGATCTCAAACTCCTGGCCTCCCAGACTTCTGGGATTATAGGCATAAGCTGCCACACCTAGCCTTGTTTAAGAAATTTCTGTTAATTAGTAGCTGAAAGCATTTTAATACGCCAGTACTCATTCCTACTTGTTTTGAATTGACCTTTACACTATACCTTCTTCCACAATGTCAGCTCCTCTGACATTTCTCCTTTCAATCCCCACTGCTTTTCATCTAGTCAAATCCCACCTACCCTTCAAAGTCCAATTCACTCCCTCCTTCACAAAGATCTCCCTGACAACTCCATCCCAAAATGTCTTCTCCTCTTCAGAGTTCAGTTTCACTTACTTTCCGAAGCACCAATCTGTTTTCATCATATTCTGCTTTCTTTCCTATCTTAAGTGCTTATTGTATGTGTGTACCTGCCACTTCACGGATGCTAAGTAAATGTTTGCTGTAGATAGTGACTCCATTGGTCTATGGAGATGAGGGATCTAGTGGGGTACCAATTGCTGCCACTGTCAGCAACTACCCCCACCCCCAGGCCACAGGTGTTTCTTGGCTATGACCACCTCCCTAAATCCCGCCTTAATTACAACTTAATTCCACTGTGGCCTAACTAGAATTAAACAACTTTATGACATCTATTGGCTGGCATCTCTAGGAGCAAAAGTTTTCTGCTCTCCTTTTCTTTCCCCAGCAAAGACACAGGGTACCAGACAAATGCTTAGTCACTCCCGCAGAACAGAACGTTATTGTGCCAACTGAGGTCTGTGTAATGAGCAGGAAATGGAGTGACCAGGCCAGGCTGGCATCTGCACCCAATTGCCTTCACTGTATTTGCTCTTTGAAAACTGGACAGCGCCAATGGGGCTGTGTTTGGTGGCAGGAAGCTCAGAGTGTGAGGATGTACATGATCTTAGTATTTGCACATATGGGTTCCAGAACCAGACCGCCTAGATTCGACTCTTGGTGGAGAATGCTGTTTCATTATAATCTCAAGCAAGTTATTTGACTTCTCTGAACCTCAGTTTCCTCATCTGTGCAATGGAGATAATAATCATACCTACCTTATTTTCTAACATGAGAAATAAATAAGATCTTGTTTGTAAAACACATTTGCCAGGCATGATGCTAAGTGTTTTACAAACAAGATGGGTCATTTTACAAACAAGTTGGGTCATTGTTAGTGACTTCTCTGTGACTTAGTGCTGGCTTCCCTCCTCCTTGTGATTGTGGGAGGTGAAGGGCCTTATTCCTCCCTGCTCATAGGCAAGGCAGTTAATAAATAGTGAAGGGAGGAAACCGGGGTCTCAAGAGCAGCTAGAGACAGTGACTTTGCCCTGGCTTTCTGCCTGCCCAGCAGCTGTGGTTTAGCATCTGAATGTAAAAATCGTCCTTATCCTCCTTGGCCCAACATTCCACCTCCCCTCCCCATCTCCCTAACCTGCCCCCTTCTCATGGATAGTCACACACACAGCTAGAAGTTCTGTGGTTCATATTAACTCCTTACATCTGCCCAGCACTTTCCAGTTTAGAAAGCTCTTTCCTGTCTCTTCTCTCATTTGGCCCTCATGCCACCCTCATGCAGTCAGGCCAAGGACAGCCTTTGCTAGTTGCATTTTACCAATTAGGAAAGTGAAATTCAGAGTGATGATGTGATTTGGCAAAGACTGCATGGTCAGGAAGTTAGAGCCAGGCCTCAAACAGAGATGCTCTGACTCCAACTTAGTCATCTGCCCCCTCATGACCTATGTGCTCTGCACATGGAATGAGCTTTTCCAAAGAAAAGCATAACATGGGAAAACTTCTCACCTCCCTCTCCAGGACCCTTTGGTTTAATGTTCAAGAACATATACGGTTCTAAAGAAAAAGAGGGAGCAAGACTGTCTTTCAGTTAGTTGTCTAAAAAGTATTTATTGTCATGCTTTAATGCTAAGCAGTAACCAAATCCTATTTAACCTGAGAGTTTGCCCTAATCTGTATCTCTTCTGTTCATTCAGAAGAGATACAGATCTCTTCTGATTCTTTTCCTCTCCTTCACATTCCAGGGGGGAACCTGGAGTACTTATGAAAATTGGAGAAAGAGGCCCCCTCGTACATAATGTGATCACTATAAACTTCACTAACACAGAAGCACCAAGCCGTCTGAAGGCACAAAATAGTAATTAATAATTCTTTGTATTGGTATAGTCTCCTCCCTTGTAGAATGTTGGTTTTTACACAGGCTATCACATTGTTTCCTCCCGGGGAGTCTAAATGATGCACCCTGTTTCCTTATGTGAGAAAGGCTTGAGAAGAATTATTGGAATGTATTAGTTACCTCAAGGAAGAGAAATATTTTGGTTGGCACAAGGCCGACTGTTAATCCACAGGTTCAAGCTGACTATTCTATTTAGAATAAACTCAAATGAGTTTAGACCCACAAATTCAGGATCTGAAACATGCTGACCTCCTTAAAGAAATTGGCCTTCTTACCTGTGCAAATGCCAACCAAAGTGAGAAACGCCTCGAACAGAAGTGAGACTGTTTCCTCAAAGATGGCTGCCAAGGCACACTGAGGCTTTTCAGGGTCATGCAGTGGTAGCTCTGTCTAGCCATGATCTCCATAATTCTAATTAATTTTTTTTCCCACTTTCTGGTCTTTTTGCCCAGGCTAGGAAGTTTCTCGGGCCATGAGGGAGTATGTGTCGGTGTCCAGAATTTTTCTACTGGGAATGGTGGTGAATGGGCTGAGTGGGTGTGGTGATACCATGAAGATTGAGTTGGCTTTCTCCTCATCCTCTCCTTTCACGCACAAAACCCCAGAAACCATGCAGAGATGGGCCTTACAGCCTGGCTGGAGCAGAGGTGAGAGTAGTGGAGAGCAGTGGCAGCTCCCTGCTTCCAGGATTACACCCACGCTAATCTGAGGCTGCCATGCCATCTGGCTATGTCTGCTGCTGATAATCTGTATCTGTGGAATTTATTGGAAGATTTTATTGAGCTAATAAAAGCGTCATGAGTGTAGTCAGTAAAATGAGCTTTTAACAACATGGGAAATTGCTTAGGCCATAGTGCTAACTGAAGAAACAGAATAAAACGTATATGCATGTAAGAAATATTCCTAGAAAAACACCAAAATATTAACACTTCTAGCTTCTAGGAATTTGGGTGCAGTGGACAACTTCTTTTTCCTGCCCAGTGTGCATTCTCCCTCTAGGAAATAATGCCTGTATTTGGTTTGGGGAACCACCCTCCTCTCATTGCCTGAGTTCTAGAGGTGGGTCCCAGGGATCTAAAGGTAATCATCTTATCTCATCCCCCATCCATAGTTTGTACATGGACATGTAACCTAATTGGAGGCAATGAGACATGAGGACACATTTGCTAGCACTTTGAAGGAAGGCCAGCTTTCACTCTTCTCCCATGGGAATGATGTGACGTTAGGCTTGGACCTGCTGCAGTCACTTCCTCATCATAGAGTGAAAGCATGGTAACGGCCCAGGCAACCACAGAGTAGGAGTAAGGCCCAAGGCTCTGCCCATACTGTCTAAGCAGAGTGGGAAGATGGAAAGAAGCCAGGTCTTTGGTGGCATATGTGAGCCACTGGATTAAAGTTTGTCCAAAGCCTCTGGACTTCTCAGAAGTGGCATTGGGTTATTTTGTCCCTTGCAGCATAAGGAGCCCTAACTGATATAGAAATTGATACCGAGATCACATTTTAAATTATAAAAGTAACTTTTTGCTCTCTAACATATACATAGCCATTCCCCTAGTATTTAAGAGCACAGTCTCAGAGTTCAAATCCCAGTGTCTCTGTTTAGTAGCAGTGAGGCCTTGGGAAAATTGCTTTACCACTTTGAGATTGGTTTTCTTATATCTAAAAGGAAGATAATAATATCTACTTCATAGGATTATTATAAGAATTGATAATTGGGATATGAAGCACAGAAAAATGGCACATAGTAAACGCTGAGTGATTGTTGCTGTCATTCTGATTTCTACACACAGTAATCGTTACTCGTAGAAACACTGCCATGAGGAGCCTGAGCCAAAGGGAGCAGGGAGACAAAGCAATGTGGGTGGAAAATAGAGTGGCTCCTATTAGTTGAATACTTTCTCCCAAACCTCTCCATCCTAACACATTTCTGACAAGCTGAAAATAATGAAACTCATTAGAAGGCGTTTATGAGACGTGAGTGAGGTGGTGATGCGTCACCATGGAAGAGCATGATTTTGAGAGCAATGAAGACTTAGTTTCTAGTCCCCATGAACAATTTCTCACTGTGTAGCCTTGGGCAAGTTGTTTGAATTCTCAGAGCTTACATGTAGCTTCCCCACATGTAAAATAGGAATGACAACACCTTCCATACTGGTTTGTTGCAAAGACTGATTAGGATATAAAGTGCCTAGTGAGTTCCTGTCACACAGCAGGCACACAAAGAAAGGGTAGCAGTTATGATTACCCTTGTTATTCAGGCATTGAAAATTTGTCTCTGATCAGTTAGAGAAAACTATATAACTTATTCCTACTTGGAAAAAAAATCACTTTTTTTTTTATTTGAAGTCAAAGTCACAGTCTAAATGGTTTAGGATAGTTTTCTGCATTGGGGTTGGACCATTTAGTCTACGGGTAGCTAGATGCTACAGGGGTTTAAAGACATATTCTGTTTCGCTTCACCTACCTCCTACCATTACATGTAAACACACAAGAGCTATGATTCATTCTTTCTTTTTCTGCTTTTATACATGCAGAAAAAGTGAGTGAATGAAAAAAACATTCATGATAATGATCTTAAGAGGGAAGGAGGAGAGAGGAATGCATGAAGAAATGACCACAGGGAGGGAGGGGTGTAGTGGCACACCTGGGCACTGGGGACCCTCTCATGCAGCTCCACAAGGCAGAGCCAGAGCTGAACACATAGACAAGTCCAGTGCCTGGCAGCTTTTTAAGTTTTTCCCTTCAGTTACACCTAGAGAGTAGGGGCTGCCTAGAATGTCACTGGGAAATTTTCTACATGACCCCTGAGGCTCAGTTCCCAAGTCAGTCAACCCTGGGAAAATATCTAGTTTTACATTCTGGCCCCAAGTATTTGAAAGCATGTTTTCGGAATCTGGCTGATACTTTACCTCTTCTCATTACCTACCCAGCAGGAATCAGATTAAAGAAGCAGACACTTCTTTATTCTAATTTGAGGTTTCTTACCTATGACTGTCTTGGCGGATGTGAGAAGCGATTGTATAGATTTGGGAGAGATAAAAACTTGATTCCGGTATGTCAAAATATTTTAGTAAAGTATTTGTTCCAGAATATGTTTTTTTCTCTCTACACTCTCACTTACCAACACTCTCCTATTAAATTAGAAAAATAAAATAAAATAAAGAAACAAAACCACCCACTCGTAAAGAAGGAAGCTGCCAAACTCTAGACTTTCAAATTCAAAAGTCTTGGTACAGGTTTGAGACTGAAAGATTTGGGGAGATGTTTGCTGACCTCTTTTAATTGCCCCTCCCACTAATATCACCGCCCCCACCCCAACTCCCAGCCTCAGGCTAAAGACTTTCCAAGTTGGGGAGGGCAGAAGTAGAGAAAGGAACATAAGCAGGAGAACTATAGGTAGTGAAGATCTAAGAAAGAGTCCTCCACCACACTGCTTCCTTGGGGTTAGCTCCAAGGTAGGGAGATGGAGGCTCACGATAATGGATAATGCCGGGGCAATCTGTTAACATCTGAAATCCTGGGAGTCAGCAGCCTAGCAGATGTTTCCTAGACCGCAATATTGTAAGAGCAGTAGGGTAAAGATGGCCACAGATGCAGTTATAGCCTCATACAAATAGAGAAACATAACAAGTGCCCCAGGGAGGGAAACCCCAAGGCAGCCCCTCTGAGTCTCTAGCAGCCCCTAAGGAAGCACAGGGAAAGACCTAAATTGCCCATGGGTTCCCAAGAAGAGAACAGAATTTAGCTGACAAGAGGTCCAAAGGGTCTTGTAGTCAAGACTATCAGGCATGACAATGGCAAGTGGCTTGGAATGCACAGCCAGAGCCCAGGTGGGGCCAATGGCATCTCTGCAGGTGCCTAATAACAGGGTGATGGGGCTATTGTTCACCTGAACAGACCCCAGGGCACAGCAAGTGTGTGGACAGAAGCCCTCTCCTGCTGACCCAGATATTAATTAGCTCACTCTGAAAAGGAGAGAGAAAAGGAAATCCTGTAATTTATGGGCTTAAATCTGGAATCATTCCAGAAACTCAGAATTAGCTAAATTTACTTCATTTTCTATCAGGTAGACTAGGGGCTTCAAATAGAAATTATGCTTGAGTTTTCTTTTCTTTTAGGATGACTTTTTTTTTTCCACCTCTGAGCATCTGGTTTTATACTACAGCTCTCCATTGATATACGTGGAAGAAAAAAGAAAGGTTTATTGGGAGAGGCTGAGGCAGCCATAGTACACAGTGGCCAGGATTCAAGAGGGACTGGACTGAAATCTGGAGAGCTTCCAGGGTTCAAAAGAGCCATTCAGTCTGTTTCTTAAAGCTGTGTGATTTCTTATTTGGCCTCTCCCTGGCTGTCAGCTTGCCTCTGCCTTCTGTCTTCTCTTTTCTGCTTGTGCATGCTCTCTCTCTCCCTCTCTTCTCTTGTCTTCCCTCCCTCCTGTCCTCTCCTTGTCCCCTAAACTTTCTCTGGTCATTCCAGCATGGAGTACCAACACATCCCGGATATTCTACCACAACCAACTGACTAGTCTCCTTCAGTGATTTTTCAGGAGAGTCAAGAGAAATATTGGAATTTCTTTTAAATTTTAATTACTTTTAATTTGATAGTTTTATGTGTATTTGTTTGATTATGATTTTAAACCAAAGGTGAATCTGATAGAGTCATGGGTATGGCATTCCTAAGAGTTTTAGCCTCATACAAATAGGGAAGGTAACAATGACAATCTGTAAATTTTGCATTATGGCCTAGGGCTCCATGCAAGCAAGTGTCAAAGTGAATTCAATGTCTTCTTTCTTGACAAATGTGCTCCACTCTTCCTCACCAGCCACCAACTTCTCCAAGATATAAACCTGGCACTCATCCCTAAAGTCTTCCTCATCTAACTCTCTATGTCCAATGATGACCAAAGGTAATTAAAATTACACATAAACATTGAGTATCTGCTCTGTACTAGGTTTCACGCCAGTCACCTTCACATGTTATCTCATTTAAGCCTTCCAGAAACGTGAGATACATGTACTGAGCCTACCGGTTTCTTTTTCTTTTTTTTTTGAGACGGAGTCTCACTTTGTTGCCCAGGCTAGAGTGAGTGCCATGGCATCAGCCTAGCTCACAGCAACCTCAAACTCCTGGGCTCAAGCAATCCTCTTGTCTCAGCCTCCCAAGTAGCTGGGGCTACAGGCATGTGCCACCATGCCCGACTAATATTTTCTATATATATATTAGTTGGCCAATTAATTTCTTTCTATTTATAGTAGAGACGGGGTCTTGCTCTTGCTCAGGGTGGTTTCAAACTCCTGACCTTGAGCAATCTGCCCGACTAGGCCTCCCAGAGTGCTAGGATTACAGGCGTGAGCCACCGCACCCACCGGGCCAAGCCTAATGGTTTTTACAGATGAGGAATCTGAGTCTCAAAGTTACTGTAAATTACCTAAGAACACAGCTGGTCAGCAGTGATTGACCCAGGCTGTGATCAAAGATCTGTCCATACGTTTCTCACCATATTCCACTGTCAAGTGCTGCCCATTCTATCTCCCTGGCATCACTCAGAGCAGCCCCTTCCTTCCCTTCCAAAAGAAGCTGCTCTAGTTCAAGCCCTCATTAGCTCAAATGTAATCTGTTACTGGACTCACCCCCTCCACTCTCTTTCTGTTCCAATTCATCCACAGTGTTAACAACATTTGCTTTCTGAACCACAAATCTGTTCAGAAAAGTTCCCTTACGGCATATAAGAAAGGCATCGACCTCTTTATTTCTCACCCGTGGACTCCTCGCAGATCGTGCCTGTGCTTTCACATTGTGGCTGCTCCCTCTCACTGTTCCCTCTGTCTAGAACTCTCTCCTCCCTTCCTCCACTGGTGAGCTCATATTTGCCTTTCAAGAACCTGCTTCAATGTCACAGGTCCTCTAGAGTGCATTTCCAGTCTCTCTAGGCAAAAGTAATTGTCCCCTCTTCTGAATGATCATGGCACTTTGTTCACGTGGCTCATACAGCACTGGTGACATTGTGTACGTTGAGAGAGGCTAAATTAAGGAGCAAGGAGTTTTTCCAATCTGTCATTTTACCTGGTTTTCTCCATTCCCTTTGTGCTCTATGGTCTAGAAATGTCTAACCTCCTCAATTCCTTTTCTAAGGTGAAAGATCATCTGGAATCATTTGCATTTTTTGCTGTGAGTTTCTCATGGCCTAGAGTAGACTTCTGGGAGGAAATAACTACTCAGATAAATATTGGAAAATGGCGAGTAAGTTAGGCAAAGAAAATGAAGAAGGCAGTGATTGGCCAAGGGAACTGCATAAGCTGTCTCTTCTTGGCATAGAAGCAGAAAACAGGGTATTGGATGCTGGCCCAGGAACCATTAGCAAATAGGTAACATGAGAGCCTGGAGTTGGAGGTCATGTCAGGAGATAAGGCTGGAGAAGTAGGTAGAGGTCAGGTAATGGAGGACTCTTGTGACATTCACAAGGGGCCTAGGTGATGGAAAGGCATTGACAGAGCTTCAGGGAGAGTGAGATGGTCAGATTTTCAGCTCTGTGCATGATGAATCTGAAGGTTTTATTCTAGTTTCTCCTAATAGAACAGTGACTTAAAACAATAGACGTTTTATTATATCTTACACATTTTTGAGTAAGGAATTTGGACAGGATTCAGCCAGACAATTCTTCTGCTCTATTGGGCATTGACTGGGGTCTGTTAGCATTATTCACCTGGTGGCTGATCTGGTCTGGAAGGTCGAAGATAGCTTTTTCACTCACTTGCCTGCAGTCTAGGCAGGAATAATGGGAAGGCTGGGATCCACTGGGCCACTCTCCTTCTCCATATGGTCCCAGCCCTCTCTAGGTTGTCTAACAAGGTAGTTAGTGGGAAGGGGGAAAAAATAACAAGGTGGTTGGACTTCTTACATGGTGGCTCAGGACTCCCAGAGACCAACATGAAAGATCCTCTTAAAGGCTAGACCATCAATAAACCTGGCTAAATTCAAGATGAAGGGAACTAAACCTCAAATCTCTCCATAGAGGAGTATTGAAGAACTTGTGGCCATCTTTAATCCAGTACAAAGTGTGAGGTGTAGGATTGGAGGTAGAGAGAGGCAACTGAGTTCTTATAATGCCCACTTTCTGAAGTATTCATGCATGAGTACTCCCAGAATACTCTTAACACCTTCCTCATAGCGCCATGACATTGTGTAATTGTTGGTTTATGTACCCATATCTATTATTAGACTCTGAGATCCCCAAGGACATGTGTGTCTTCCTTAGATCCATATCTCAGTGCCTGGCACATGCTTGATGCTCAGTAATTGTTTATTGAATAAATTAGAATGGTTGGATGCCCTAAATTTCCAGGTCTTCAAGACACCACAACACCAGAGCAACCTCCTGCTTGGTAGAATTTCCTCTCCAGACCCATGCCTTCTTATTGACTTAAGAAAAGCTTGATTTAAATGTCTAAAAGCGATATCAATTATGAACATTTATGTGAATAGCTTTCCACTTTTGCCTACTGTATTAGTTTTCTATTGCTACATAACAAATTACTACAAACTCAGCAGTTTAAAACAGTTCTCAGTTTCTGTGGGGTCAAGGGCTGGACACAGCTTAGCTGGGTTCTCTGCTTTAGTTCTCACAAGGCTGCAGATAAGCTGTTGGCTGGAGATACTGTCTCATCCTTGGCTCAACTGGGGAAGGATCAGCTTTTGTTGGCAAAATTTGGTTCCTTGAGGTTGTAGGACTGAGAGCTTCAGTTTTTTGTTAGCTATTGGCAGAGATCAGCCTCAGTTCCTTAACATATGGCTTTTGTTTTGTTTTGTTTTGTTTTTTTTTGAGATGGAGTCTTACTCCATTGCCCAGGCTAGAGTGAGTGCCGTGGCATCAACCTAGCTCACAGCAACCTCAAACTCCTGGGCTCAAGCAATCTTCCTGCCTAAGCCTCCCAAGTAGCTGGGACTACAGGCATGCGCCATCATGCCTGGCTAATTTTTTTCTATATATATTAGTTGGCCAATTAGTTTCTTTCTATTTATAGTAGAGACAGGGTCTCACTCTTGCTCAGGCTGGTTTCGAACTCCTGACCTCGAGCAATCTGCCCGCCTTGGCCTCCCAGAGTGCTAGGATTACAGGCGTGAGCCACCGCGCCCAGCCAACATATGGCTTCTTCCATATGGAAGCTCAAACATGGTAGCTTGCTTCATCAAAACCAGCAAGAGATTGTCCTTGTAAGACAAGCATAACAATCTTTGTAACATAGAACCCACAACATGGCAGCTGGATTTTCCAAAACCACAAAGGAGTGAGAAATGGGTGTTATCTTACATAACCTGATCACATATATCCCTTCATACTCAAGAGGAGGAAATCACACAAGGAACATTAGGAAGCAGGAGGCCATGGAATTTATCCTTAGAGTCTGTCATGCATCCTCACACCAAAATAATGATTCTCAACATTTGAAACATCAGCTAGATTAGCTTTGTTTCCAGTTTCATTTGACTCTTGACATTAAATTTCATTTATTATTTGTTAACCATGGAAAATGGTCATTCCCTAAATCCTAAGAAAAGTCAGAGGAGACAATTTTCAGAAAATTCCACCACTCTCAGGAAGCATATTCATGTAATTTTTCCTTTTCAGTAGGCACTGCCATCTTCCCTTAAGGAGACAGACACACATTTGCCAAAACCATTATTTAATACAATTAGTACTATACCTTTATCCAGATCCTATGTAGGGTGGTGGGAATTCTTAGCTACATAAGTCCACAAAATAATTTTTTTTAAAATTCACGTTGGTACTTTTTTTTTTTTTTTTTTTGAGACAGAGTCTCGCTTTCTTGCCTAGGCTAGAGTGAGTGCCGTGGCGTCAGCCTAGCTCACAGCAACCTCAAACTCCTGGGCTCAAGTGATCCTCCTGCCTCAGCCTCCCGAGTAGCTGGGACTACAGGCATGCGCCACCATGCCCGGCTGATTTTATATATATATATATATTAGTTGGCCAATTAATTTCTTTCTATTTTTATGGTAGAGACGGGGTCTCGCTCAGGTTGGTTTTGAACTCCTGACCTTGAGCAATCCGCCCGCCTCAGCCTCCCAGACGTTGGTACTTTTAAACTCATTTGGTTTTAGCATAAATGTCAGACTTGGAACCAAAAAACTTATTTTGTAACTGCAGAATTTTTTTCCCAGGAAGATTGCTGATATGAGAGGCCTTGCTTCTCAAACTCCCCAGGATGGTATTCTGAAGCAAGTCTGGGCTGCTTCCAAAGCTACAATCTCAATACCTGGTCTCCTTATCGTGTAATCATGGCCAGGAACATGATGCACCATCAGTTGCTCACATTTCTGTGCTGGCCTTTCCCTCTCTGAAGCCAAGCTTCCCTGTAAAACAAGGAAGCCCAAGATTACTGACCATCCATGACTATTTGATGGTGTTTCCTAGAGGTCCAGCATATCTAGACGTTAGATCCCCTCCTCTTCAATCTGCATGTATGTTTAACCTTCATACAGAGCAATACTTATTTCAGACTCCCTTGGTCTACTGAATTTATTTAAATAAAATAAGAAAATATAATAATATTAAAAAGATTCTGCTAACTTTTCAATTTTAAAATGATAGCTGTAAAACTATGGTGCTAGAAGTCAAAATAGTAGTCATCCAGTAACTGGATGGCCTCCCAGTAACTGGAAGGGAATAGGAGGAAACTTTGGGGGTACTCGTCATATACTGTTTCTTGATCTAGATGCTAGTTGCATGAGTGTGTTCACTTTGAAACTTTTTCAAGTTATTTATTTATTTTTAAATTTTTATTTAGTTTTTTTTTTTTTTTTGAGTCTGTTGCCTAGACTAGAGTACAGTGGTATCATCATTACTTACTGCAACCTCAAACTCCTAGGCTCAAGCAATGCTCCTGCCTCAGCCTCCCAAGTAGCTGGGACTACAAATGTGTGCCACCACACCCAGTTAATTTTTCTATTTTTTTATAGAGACAGAGTCTCACTATGTTGCTCACACTGATCTCAAACTCCTGGCCTCAAGAAATCCTCCTGCCTCAGCCTCCCAAAGTGCTAGGATTACAAGCATGAGCTACCATGCCAGGCCTCAAGCTGCACTCTTATGATATGTTCATTTTTCCAAATATACATTATTCTTCAGTAAAATTTTTTTAAATGGCAGTCATAATGCTTCTTAGTTTTGTTGCTATGAAATGAACTTGTCCTGTTTTCTAGCATGGAAATTTAGTTACAACTTGATTTAAATTTGTATTTCAGAGGGCTGGTATCTGGCTCATGCCTATAATGCTAACACTCTAGAAGGCCAAGGCTGGAAGACTGCTTGACCTCAGGTGTCTGAGACCAGCCTGAGCAAGAGTGAGACGCCGTCTCTACTAAAGATAGAAATATCAGTTGGGTGTCGTGGCATGTGCCTGTAGTCCCAGTGATTTGAGAGGCTAAGGTAGGAGTATCCCTTGAGCCCTGGAGTTTGAGGTTGCAGTGAGCTAGGCTGATGCCACTGTACTCTACCCAGGGTGACAGAGTGAGACTCTATCTCAAAAAAAAAAAAAGTTCATATCTCATGCCAAACTCACTTTATTAAATGAATTTCAACCTGCTTCATTTTGAGACTTTTATTTAATTTTGCTTTTTTTTTTTTTTTAGACAGGGTCTGAATCTATTGCCCTGGCTAGAGTGCTGTGGTGTCAGTCTAGCTCACAGCAACCTCAAACTCCTGGGCTCAAGAAATCCTCCTGCCTCAGCCTCCTGAGTAGCTAGGACTACAGGCAAGTGCCACCATGCCCGGCTAATTTTTTCTATATTTTTAGTTGGCCAATTAATTTCTTTCTATTTTTAGTAGAGACATGGTCTCGGGCTGGTTTTGAACTCCTGACCTTGAGCAATCCTCCTGCCTCAGCTTCCAGAGTGCTAGGATTATAGGCCTGAGCCACCATGCCCGACCTATTTAATTATTTTTAATTTTAATTTTATTTGGTGAATTAGGTGCTGTTAGGTTACAAAGATTTTAGCACATACAGAAGAGCTGTCCCCAACTTGCCACTGAGTTAATATTTAATCTTTAAACATTTCTAAGGCACATAGTGCTAATAATGAAAAATATAAGACCAGGGGTCTGAGCTTAGTAAGAATAGTACCAAGAACAGAGAAGGAGTTGATCTTTTAAAAGAATAGGGGCCTTTCTTCTGAGATGGGGGAAAAAGAGAAAAAAGATAAATATATAGTTGTCTCCTAAGCTGGAGAAAAGTTAAGGATGCCCACAAATCATGGTCTTGATTTTTCCAGGGAATAATGAAAGTATGTTCTATACTAAGAATACAAGTTAATGTGGGGCTGGTAGTTCAAGGAAAAGGGAAATAGGAAATAGATTGATAAGGTAATCAGAGCTGAAGGTCAAGGGAAGTGAAGATACTAGTGAGAGTGCAGTTAAAATGGCTGATAAAAGGGTTCTCACTGCTTAGAAAGATAACAGAAGGTAGGAAATCGCTGACAAACTGTGAGAACAAAGGCTGGAGGTCACACTAAGGACAAACTGCAGATTCAATGGGAGTGAGCACAGAAGAGAGGTAGAGGAGTAGGTGGCTGTGGGTAGAGAGGGAAATTCACAACCCAAAACTTTGGAGAGGGAGTAATTTCATTGATGACTAGGATGAAGGTTGGCTCCAATTGTGGGTTGCTGATATAGAATGAAGTTGAAGATCACTGGACAAGAAAGAATAGAAATCATGAGCTCAGGGTGCTGAGTCATCTACTTGGATGCTGAAATCATTAGGTTGATGAAGGACATGAGGATAGTTCCAGGGTTGACACAGAGTTTCAGAAACGCAACTGGGCAGACAAGGAAGTAAATTGATTCCTGGTCAGGACCAGATTTAGGCAAATAGATAGGCAAAGTTTGTCTTCCATATTTATCACTTTTGTTCCATAGCATTTTTTCCTAGATTTGTTCAACTACTCACTCCCAAGTAACCTCAGTGCTCTCACGTTGCCCTCTCACTGCACAGGTTCCCCACTGTCTGCTCTTGACTTTTCTAAAATCCCAAATGGTCTCAGGACATAAATAGAAAGTTCTCCATTGGTCGGGCGTGGTGGCTCACGCCTGTAATCCTAGCACTCTGGGAGGCCAAGGTGGGAAGATTGTTTGAGCTCAGGAGTTCAAGACCAGCCTGAGCAAGAGTGACACCCGTCTCTCCAAATTTAGAAAAATTAGCCAGGCATGGTGGTATGCACTTGTAGTCTGAGATACTCAGGAGGCTGAGGCAGGAGGATTGCTGGAGCCCAGGAGTTTGAGGTTGAAGTGAACTATGATGACACTACAGCACTCTAGCTGGAGCAACAGAGTGAGACTCTGTCTCAATAATAATAATAAAAAAAAACTTTACCCTACTTACCTTTACATTTTGATGGGATTTTCTATTGACAAATCCTTACATTGAAAGTGGTCATTTCAGGGCCAATACTCTATAGATGTGTCTGCAAAGTTACATAATTCCAGCAGAGTACAGATCTCCTACTATCCTGCTGTTCTGAAAAATTCTTTTTCCAATATTCATTCTTTTAGTGTAGGACATTATCCCCACAAAATCTGAGTTTCTTAAGGATAGGGCTTGAGCTGAGCTAATATGAAGACATCCATAAAAGGACTAACTCCTGACCAGTGTGCCAAGCCGGGCTAGTGTGTTGTGAGATATTGATTCCCTTCTGTTTACCTGCCTTCCCCTTTCTAGAGAAATATCATTTTCTTTTTTAGAGACAAGACCTCGCTGTTACCTAGGTTGGCAGGCTGGAGTACAGAAGCATTATCATAGCTTACTATAACCTTGAACTCCTGGGCTCAAGTAAACCTTCCGCCTCAGCCTCCTGAGTAGCTAGGACTACAGGCCTGCATATGCCATGGCACCCGGCTGCATGATTTTCAATATATGCTGTCACATAAAAAGGTTTTGGAAGAACTGACATAGTAGACATTCAAAAGTAACAATAGCTGATATCTACTCAACACCTACTGTGTGCCAAGCACTTTATGTATTTTAACCCATTTAATCCTTACAACAATCTCATTTGGTTGGTGTCATTATTCTCATTTTCCAGATGAACAAACTGAAAAGACTTGTCCAGGGTCACAGAGATGGGAAATACCAGCATCCAGTATTCAAACCTGGAATCACAGGGTACACTTAACCACCATACATTTCCCCGAATACATGTTTGTGGGATCTATACAATATTTAAATTTAACAAATTTTTATAAAAGTTTGTTTAAAATAAACACTCCTATAAATGGCCAAGGTAGAATACAATCTGTAGGTTAGCTATAGGATGACAGGAAGCATCAAGAGCTGAACACATCAGCCGCAGCACCATCCCTATTTGCTAAGGACTCCTTAGTAGGTTCACTTTGCTGTGTCTTTTAAAAATTATCTGATCAACAACTAAAAGATCATAATTTGATCTGTGTCTGAATCCTCAATATAATGAAGACCCTTCTAATTGTCCATCAATTCATAGGTATTAATATAATTTATTCAAGTTCATTAACCATTATTATCCTTCTATAGCCTGCCATTATTCCACAAAAGCCCCTCGCTTTACACACACACACACACACACACACAGCTTCTCATCCTGCTTTGGGAAAATAATATATACAGCAACACGAGCCTTTAGGTCCATTTTCCAGGCAGGGAGGGGAGAGGAGGTGAATTGTAATGAAAGTGGTTTTTACTCGATGTTTTTATCGCAGATTGGGACGTACAAACCGCAAAGAAATATAGCCTTTTGGCGGGTGCCCAGCTCTAGGGTTCACTGATCAATCGCACCCAAACTCATTTACTAATTTAAAAAAATTCCATCGTGGCAAAGTTCGTTTACATAAGAATTGGACCAAAGCCGCCACCACAATCTGCGGCAACCTCGTGTGGAGTCACGGCCAAGCCCTTCACTCTCCCCAGGAGGCTCCCACGCCGCCTCTGTCCCCAAGGGAGCCCTGTGGTCCCTCGCGGTCCCACGTCGCTCGGGGAAGGCCGCCAAAGGCGCCCTGGCGAGAAGGGGGGGCGGGAGGAGCAGGCAGCACCCGGCCTTCGGTTCATGACCCCGTTACTCCACGGAAAAATGGAACATTTCGCTCCTTCCGCCCGCAGAGGGGAGGTGGGGGGAACCCTTCGATCTAGTCTGGGAGAGGCGACGCGGGCGCAGCCACCGGAATCCGGGACGCCTGGAGCCGCGTTACGGGAATCGCAAGCCCCTGGAAACCCGCCCCCTCGTCGACGGACGGCTGCTGGGCCTATGCCTGGGCGCGCCGGGTCTCGTAGAGGCCAATCAGCGCACAGGCCCCGCGTCCGGGGGCGGGGCGAGGCGGGGGCGCCGTGGGGCGGGGTTGGGGAGGAGGGCCGCGCGCCACCTCTGCGGGAAGGGGCAGCGAGCGTGCTGGAGTCGGCGGGAGCAGCGGAGTGGCCAGCGAAGCCGCGCGGGGGCCGCCCGGGCGCAGCTGAGCGGGGCGCCGCGCCCGTCAGGCCTACTGGTCCGGCCCTACCGGCGCCGAGGGAGACGTGCGTTCTGGAGGCGCGGCAGATTGAGGCGCAGCGGCCTGAGGTGAGGAGGGGCCGGGGCCGGGGCCGGGGCCGGGTGAAGGGCCGAGTAGCGGGAAGGGGAGAGCTCGGTCGGTGAGGACGGCGGCCGGGCACTCGAGGGGGCCTTCCTTCCCCGAAAGAGGAGCGGCGGGCAGCTCACGCCGCGAACTTGTCAGCTCAGCCTGGAAATCCCCACATTCCTTCCTCTCCCTGCTCCCGCACCGCCGAGTTCTACTTCCACAACTTTGTCACCTCGATTTTTCAGTCCTAAGAACAAACCTTACCCCGACCACACACGCACACCCCACCCCACTTTTGGACACCTTTCCCCCCAAAAACTCTTTTCAAAATCATACCCCTTTTTGGTTACCAGAGCCCACGTTTTTCCCATTCGCCTTTCCATCCCCTTTTAAATTCTATTAGCCTCGCACTTGACTCGGTTTTCTACCAGGAGGTTGATTCCCCCCCCCCCAGAGCCATGTTTTCATCTTTAAATTGTAATGTTTCAGCATTGTTGAAAGTTCACAATGCTTATAAACATTATTGACTAACGTTTCTTTTCTTTTGATGTCTTATATGTACCATTCCTAATGAATCCCACATATCACTCACTGTATCCTAAGGAGAACAAATCCATGTGTTTTTAAAATTTCTCCTCCTCCCCTAAGCTTGAAGGTGTTCCAAGTAGCAAGGTTCTGTTCTTCAGTGTCGATGAACAGCATTTTATTCGTAACCTGAAACTGGAAAAAAAAAAAAAAATCACAGGTTAAAAATAAGACTTGCCACTTTTGTTCTTTTTTCCTTAAGAAAGAAACCCATTTGGGTTTAATTTGTGAAGTATTGGACATTTCGGCAATTATACTGCCTTAAAATAATTTATTAGAATGCCAGGATGAGTCGTCTAAAAAATTAGGGTATTTGGTTTAATCAGTGCTGTAAACAAACCCTTTAGACTGTGTGTGACTGCCAGCTTCAAGTTGGAACAACTCTTAATTTGAAATTACTGACTGATCATCATTTGAGCTGTTCGCCATTATCTTAATTTCTTAAATTCATGCTAATTCTTATTTGGAAGTAATTCTGAACAATGAACTGAAACACTACACTATAGAAACAAGTTGATATTAATAGTTGTGCTTTCCGGATATTTCTCTTTGGGGATAATTTTGTACATTTGTTTTTAGTCACACATAAAAGAAGGAGTGAGTGGCAAAGAAGGAGGATAAACTTTGTAGTGGAAATTTTCCCTCATCTCAAGCCTGTTATTGATAATAATATACTTGTTTAATTTTCTTATAGGTAATTTACAGCATTGTAAATACTGCTGCCAGCTAATTTAATACAGCATATTCTTATGTAACTAAAAATGTTCTCATATTTACTTATGAATTTCAGTATTTTCAGTTTAAATTTTTTCCCAGGGATTTGCATTTCAGTTAAGTATTAGGGTGAATCTTGATTGTTATATACCTAGGAAGGAGGTGTTAAAATGTCTACTTTAGAAAAAAAAAAGAAAGAAACAGGTTCTAAGTCTCTCTGAAACCTAGATCTGTGTAACTCCAAATCTTGTGCCCTCAATCATTTGTCATATTTGGCATAGAAAATCCAGTGCTACAATTGGGTTTGGGAATTTAAGGGCTACCCACAACTCCTTTACAGTGGCAGGGAGGTTCCCCCCCTCCTCCAAGTAGCTATATCAGAGCTTCTCACTTTAATGAGAATCAGAATTCCCTGGCCCTAATACATTTGCAGGTTGGCTCCTAGAGACCTGTTCTCACAGGTTTCTCTATTTCTTTGATTGCAAAGGCAGTTTGATTAAAGCTGAGGTTTCTATTGTGCTTTATTATTTTACACAACAAATTCTAAATGCTTACTACCTGCTATAGGAACTCATGGAGATGTATGAGATGTCATCAGGACCTTCAAAGACTTTACAAAAATTAGATTGACAAACTTATATATGAAAAATTACAAGGATGCAAAACTGTTAATTAAATGCAGATTCCTTTACATTGAGTCAAGTAAACAAAAAAAAAAAATTAAATGCAGAGTGATACAGAAAATGCTATTTAATTTAGGGAGTGATCATTTAAGGATTGCAATGAGCAGAGGCTCTACCAAAAGTCAGCCTTGAAAACTGGATACGATTTGGATAAAGGGAAAAATGAAAGAAGCCCGTTTATCTTACAGAAAGAATGGAGGACAGGACCAGTTGTGGTGGCTCACGCCTGTAATCCTAGCACTCAGGGATGCCAAGGTGGGCAGATCATTTGAGCTCAGGAGTTCAAGAGACCAGCCTGAGCAAGAGCGAGACCCCGTCTCTACCAAAACTAGAAAAAATTAGCAGGGCATGGTGGTGCATGCCTGTAGTCCCAGCTACTCAGGAGGCTGAGGCAGAAGGATCACCTGAGACCAGGAGTTTGAGGTTGCTGTGAGCTAGGCTGATGCAATGGCACTCTAGCCTGAGCAATAGAGTAAGACTGTCTCTCAAAAAAAAAAATGGAGGACATAATATAGAATGTAGAATATAAAACATAACAGAGGACTAGCGTGTGGAAAGGATCAGGAATAACCAAAGTATATTAATTATAATAGCCAATACATATTTAATGCTTATTTTTTGTCAGTTACTGTTTTGAGCACTTTTCCCATGTTAATGCATTTAATCCTCACACCCTTATAAGATAGGTCTTACTATTCCTGGTTTTACACATAGGGAAACCCAGGCATAGAAAGGTTAATTAGCTTGTCCAGCTAAGTGGTAGATCCAAAATTCATACTTAGCCTGGCTTCAGATTCTGAGCTCTTAAACATGATACATACTGCCTCTTCATATAGTATACTTGAGTGACAGTGAGTAGATTAATGTGATCATAGCAGAAGGTCTTTTAAAACCTACTCTTAATTGTCTAGTAGGTGCCTCAGAATAAGTTAGATTGGGAGGATATCAAGATTTGAAGCAATGTTATAATGCAGTGTGTTATAATGCAGTGCAGTGTTATAAATCTTAGTGAATATGTAGGAGTACAATGGGAGCAAAGGTGTTTGTGCCAGTGAAGGGTAATTCCACATACGAGATGATGTTTCATCTGGATTATAAACAGTTAGTAGAACTAAGCAGTCAGGAAAGGCATCGTAGAGGTGGGAATAGCACAAACTGAAAGAGCAAGATATGTTAGGGGAAGTCCAGTGGTTTGCTGTGGCTTGAGCTTAGAGTCTATAGGACTGGCTAGTAGGGAGTGACAAAAGGTGAAAACCAAATTATGAATGGCATGGTGAGGTCAAGCAAAATGAGAAACTTAAATAATTGCTTTGCACTTGGGAAACTACAAAAATAATATTCATAATAATAATAGTAAATGATTGGAGTAAAAGCCAGATTGCTTGCAACTGCAAGCAGTTCTCTCTAAAGGTACAGTGGTAGGGTAGCTTGAGGAAGAAGTCTGAGGAAAGGATTTTTTTAAATAGACTTGAATATTGGAGAAGATACATTGGACAGGCACACCGAAGCCAAAATTTTAGACTGTTAAATAGTTAAAATATTTGGTAGTATTATTCATCCTTTAAAAAGTGTTTGAGGAAAAGAGTAATGGGTTTAAAGTGTGTTTTAGATTCACCCAACAATTACATTCAGAATGCTTGGGAACAAGGGAAGAAACTGGAAGCAGGAAAGCTATTAAAAGTATTGAGGTGATCAGTGCCCAAACTAGTTAGTCATGGTAGAGGGTAAAAAGAAGAGACAAGTGGGAAAGACATTATGAAAGAAGACTAGATATGATTTGTGACTAAAAAAGCTAGAATGTAATAGATAGGTAAGAGACACAATGATGGACTCCACTGATGGCAGTTGAAGAGATGAATTAGAGAAAAAGATAAGTCCCTATGATTTTTTAAAAAGTGTGTGCATTTTATGTATATTTGTGTGTATGAGCACATATATATGTATATGCTGTTTTTAGACAAATTAATTTGATTCTGAGACAGAATATTCAAGAAGATGGTATATAACTAAAATTTTAAAAAAGATCCAAGCCAGAATTCTTAAAATTATTTTGTTAAGGTAGTAGTTGAAGTTGTCTTCAAGGAATTTGGTATTTTGGAAAAAAAAAAAAAAAGTTGGTACCAAATACTTCACCTTCAGGTACATTCATAGTAGCCAGGAGATAAAAGCTAGCAGAGAATTCTGTAAAGGAGACAGGAAAGGGGATAAAGGAAAGAATTCAATTACATTATGTGGTTACATAGAAACCAGGAACCATGAGAATTTCAAGAAACAGGGATGGTCAATAATGTGGACGCTTCAGAAACACTTGTGATATTGTCGTAATGGCTGCAGTCTCTTTTTTTATTCTGTGGCTATCTAGTATATCTTAGATTTAATGAGAAATAAGTTAGTTAATTGATCATGAATAAGAGAGCTATATCTGTTGAAATATGGCTATAGCATATAGATTGTTTTAAAGATTCATGTATATATATGCAGAGCAGGAGTTTCATTCCTTTCAGCACTATAAATCTGTTGCCCTGTTAAAATTTGAATGTTCTGCCTCCAAATTTTCATTTTCTTTTAAGTATTCAGTTTCATCCTTTGCTGTAAGGTAGATTGGCATAATCATTACTTCTAAATAATGCTTTTCATATTGGTGCCTTCTGCACAATCTCTCTTTGTGTGGATATTTTGCTTTATATATTCCCCCCAACTGCACCCCCTAGTGCAAAGTAAACTTCATCAGAGCTGTTTCAGATAGCACGGCTCTGGTTGGTAGACTGGCATGCTCTGGGATTTTGCCATTGGTAACCTTCACTTGGTAATTAGAGTCAAAGATGATGGATAACTTACATGTATGTTATTTTCTCTGTCTAGAAAACCCTTACCCTTATTTCATGACTGGATGCTCCTGAACCCTGTCTAGATTGGGTATTCTCTGTGCTCCTGTAACACTTTGTGGGTGTTTTACCTCTCTAAACTTTAAACTTCTTAAGGGCAAGAACTGTTTGTCTTCAGTTATATTTGTAATGTTTTATTTCTTAAGTGATAGAACATGGGTTGTTCATCAAGATACCATTTAAATCTTTTCATTTGGCTAAAACTGATAATTTGTAAAAGGCCTTCTCTACTGTAAGGTCATAAGCATATTCTGTATTTTCTTTAAATATGCTTATAATTTTGCTTCTGCATTTAGGTGCTTAATCAGTCTTGAGATCGTGTGCACACACACCCACATACGAGTATGCGTGTCTGTGATGAAATAGGGTTCTTAATTTATGTTCATTGTCCCAATACTATTTATTGAATTGTCCTTTATTTCCCCAATGATATGAAATGACTTTTTAAAAATGAGCTATTCTTATAAATACTTGAGTCTGTTTTTGTTCTGCACCAGTGGTTTAACTGTCTATTCCTTTGCCAGTGCCATGTTCTAATTGTTGCCTTTAGAGTATGTCTTAATAGATGGTAGAATAAGTATTCTTCTCTTTATTCTTCTTTTTGAAAGTTGGCTTTTGGCTATTCTTTAATATTTTTATGAAATTTTAAATGGGTTTGTAAAGTTCCATAATAAACCACTTTGTTATTTGGATTAAAGTTGCATTGCATTTATATATTAATTTGTGAAGAATTGGTATCTCTACTGTATTTGTTTCCATTCCATTATATTTAGATCATGTTAATGCACCTTTTAGTAAAGTTTTATAGTTTTCTCCATAAGTTCTCACACAGTTCTGATTAGATTTCCTAGACATATTATAGTTTTGGTGCTATTTTGAGTGTATCTTTTTTTACTATCACATTTTCTAACTGATATTACTGGTGTGTAGGAGAGCTGTTATTATTTGATGATCTTTTGTTCAACTACTATGTTAACTCTCAATAGTCCTAATAGCTTCTCATTTGGTTCTCATTCTTGATAGATGATCATATCGTCTATATTTTTTTCCATTTTTATGTCTTATTTATTATATTTTTAGTTAAGACCTCTAGAACAGTATGAAATAAGTGATGACACTAAGCATCTTGTCTGAATCCTGATTTTATTTATTTATTTTCTTTTGCGACAGAGTCTCGCTTTGTTGCCCAGGCTAGAGTGAGTGCCATGGCGTCAGCCTAGCTCACAGCAACCTCAACCTGGGCTCAAGCAATCCTCCTGCCTCAGCCTCCTGAGTAGCTGGGACTACAGGCATGCGCCACCATGCCCGGCTAATTTTTTCTATATATATTAGTTGGCCAATTAATTTGTTTCTATTTATAGTAGAGACGGGGTCTCGCTCTTGCTCAGGTTGGTTTCAAACTCCTGAACTCCAACGATCCGCCCACCTTGGCCTCCCAGAGTGCTAAGATTACAGGCGTGAGCCACCGCACCCAGCCTGAATCCTGATTTTAATACAAATGCTTCTTATTTTTACCTTTAAACATATAGATGCTTATTTAGGTTTCTTTTTTTTGTTGTTGTTGAGACTGAGTCTCACTGTTGCCCGGGCTAGTGTGCCGTGGCATCAGCCCAGCTCACAGCAACCTCAAACTCCTGGGATCAAGTAATCCTCCTGCCTCAGCCTCCCTAGTAGCTGGGACTACAGGCGTGCACCACCATGCCCAGACAATTTTTTCTATATATTTTTAGCTAGCCAATTTCTTTCTATTTTTAGTAGAGACGGGCTCTTGCTCTTGCTAAGGCTGGTTTCAAATTCCTGCCTTTGAGCAATCCACCCACCTCTGCCTACCAGAGTGCTAGGATTACAGGCATGAGCCACCGCACCTGGCCTATTTTAGGTTTCTGATAGTAGTGCTGGTGTAAGTAGCAGCAAGAGCTGCTCTTAAGAGTAAGAGCTGTTACCTTTTACTGGGTAGTTACTATGACCCAGATGATTCTGAGCACTTTACAATAGATATTCATTTATTTGTCATAACATTCCTAGGTGGTAGATGGGCAGGTGATGGGTGTTATTCTCATTTTTACAGTGAGAGATGTTAAAAAACTTGCCTAAGATGTTTTACAAAAAATAGATAAGCTGAGATTTGAACATAGACAATCTGGTTCCAGAGTCCCTGCTCTTATCTTCTTTATTATACTTCATTGATAAAAGGATAGTCTCTTTTAGTCTTAGTTTTCTGACACTTTGTTATTATTTATAAATTTTAAATGAACAGTTCTTGAATATTATCAGATACATTTCAAACATCTATTGGAATGATTGTGTTGTTTTTCTTTAATTTCTTAATATAATGAGTGACAATATATTTTCTTATGTTAAACGATGCTTGATATATTAGGCTAAATACTTATTAGTGTTCACATTTTGATTTTGTTTTCAAATCTAGACTTTTTTATACCAGTATTCATGACAGTTTGACAGTAGTTTTATTATGTAATCCTTGTTTGACCTGGTATCCAAACATCTATGCAACTTGCATTTCTGGCCAAGATGGAATAACAAGGACCAGATTTACCCTCCTGCCTAAAATAACCCCAAACCAAAAATATATATAAAACAATGATAATCAAGACACTGGACATCAGGTGATAAAAGACGGTCTTCGGAGATGGGAATGCAGTGAGCCCCTGTGATTCCACTAGCCTACTGCCTCTTCAGAGAGTTTCCAGGCCATCCATGGTGTACAGGTAGAGGAAACCCAGGCTGAGCCCAGTAGACACTTCTAAAGAAATGACTGGGAAGACCAAAGTGACTAGAGTTCACAGAACAGAATACTGGATAAGAGAGGACTCTGCAGGGGAAACTTCGGAAGTACCCTCCATCTGTTCAGCTGAGTTCTGAGCAGTATGTATATGTAAAACAAACGACCGAAGGCCAGGAAAAGAACCTCCTGAAAGGATTAGAGGTAATGGTGCTGTTCCCATGGGTCAGGAGTAGTGCCTGTTCTCACCAGCCAGATTGCAAAACATTTTGATTCATGGGACCTTAGGTAGAGTATACAGAAGGATCTTGCCTTAATAGTAGAGAATATAATTAGTCCTAGATATTTAATGGTTTTTGATAAAAACTATAAACCAGCAGACATAAGAAGCTCAACAAACTCCAATCAAAGGAAACATGATAAATAGTACACTAAGGGGCATCACAATCAAATTGCTCAAACCTAGTGATAGAAAGGAATCTTAAACACATCCAGAGGGAAAAAGACCTTTCATACAAAGGAACAAGGAAAAGGATGATGGCAGATTTTGAAACAATACAAGCAAGAAGAAAATAGAGCTTTCATATTTAAAGTACTGAAAGAAAAAAACTATCTGTTGAGAATCTATACCCAGTGAAAATATTTATGAAAAATGATAGTGAATAACGATTTTTGGGATACATATAAAAACTTAAAGAATTCATCACCAGTAGCCCTATATTACCAAAAAAATGTTAAAGGTAGTCCTTCAGGCAGAAAGAAAATGATATCAAATGCCTCAGATGGAAATATAGATCTATTGAAAGAAATTAAAAGCTCTGGAATTGGTAACTACATAGGTAAATACATAAGACTTTTTTGTTTTTCTTTCTTTTTTTTTAAGAGGCGAGATATTGCTCTGTTCCTAGGCTGGAGTATAGTGGCCCTGTCACAGCCAGTCACAGCTGTAACTACAAAGTCCTGGGCTCAAGCAGTACTCCTGCTTCAGCCTCTCTGGTAGCTAGGACTATAGGTACACACCAACAGGCACAGATAGTGTTTTGCTATGTTGCCCAGGCTAGTCTCAAACTCTTGCCTTCAAGAAATCCTCCTGCCTCAGCCTCCCAAAATGCTGGGCAAGTCCCAGCCACTGCATCAGCACAAGCTCTTTTTCTTACTGTTTAAGTCTCTTTTAAAATAATTAACTTTTTAAAATAAAACTAATGACAATGTAGTTTACAACATATATAAAGTACATGTGAGGTTTTAACATACACAAAATTAAAATGTATGCCAGGCCAGACGCGTTGGCTCACACCTGTAATCCTAGCACTCTGGGAGGCCGAGGTGGGCGGATCTCTCAAGGTCAAGAGTTTGAAACCAGCCTAAGCAAGAGCGAGACCCCATCTCTACTAAAAATAGAAAGAAATTAATTGGCCAATTAATATATATAAAATATATATTATATATATATATAAAATTATCTGGGCATGGTGGCGCATGCCTGTAGTCCCAGCTACTCAGGAGGCTGAGGCAGAAGGATTGCTTGAGCCCAGGAGTTTGAGGTTGCTATGAGCTAGGCTGACGCCACGGCACTCTAGCCCAGGCAACAGAGTGAGACTCTGTCTCAAAAAAAAATTAAAAAAAAAAAAAAAGTATGCCAAATAGCTCAAAGGTCAGGAGGAAAGAAATGGAATTATACTATTTATACTTGACGGTGCGTGAGGTGATATAATATTACTTGAAGATAGACTGAAAAGTTAAAAATATACACTGTAAACCTTAAAACAACCAATAAGATAACAAAACAAAGAATTATAGCTTAGGTTGAATGCTGTGGCTCATGCCTGTAATCCTAGCACTCTAGGAGGCCAAGGCAGGAGGATCACTTGAGGTCAGGAGTTCAAGGCCAACCTGAGCCAGAGCGAGACCTGTCTCTACTAAAAATAGAAAAAACTAGCCAGGTGTCATGGCACATACCTATAGTCCCAGCTACTTTGGAGGCTGAGGCAGGGAGGATTGCTTGAGCCTAGGTTTGAGGTTGCTGTAAGCTAGGCTTATACCATGGCACTCTAGCCTGGGCAATAGGGTGAGACTGTCTCCAAAAAAAAAAAAAAAAGAATTATGGCTTATAAGCCAACAAAGAGGGGAAAATAGAATAAAAAACATTCAATTAACAAAAGTAACAGGAAAAAAAAAGAAAAGAGGAACAAAGAACAGTTAAATATATGGAAAACAAGTATGGAGATTATAGTTTTTAAACCTAACCATCTATATCAAAAATTATATTAAATATAAGTAGTCTCAACATCCAATTGAAAAGCAGAGATTGCCAGATTGGACACAACTAACATGCTGCCTACAAAAAATGCCCTTTAAATACACAAAAACAAACAGATTAAACATAAAAGGATGATACGCCATGATACTAATCAAAGGAAGACTGGATATCAAAGTAGATTTCAGAGCAAGGAATATTATCAGGAGTAAAGAAGGTCATTTATTATCATAAATGGGTCAATTCATCAAGAGGGTATACCAAGTAGCATAGCTTCAAAATACATGAGGCAAAAACTGATAAAACCACATGGAGAAATAAATAAATCAGTTATATTTGGGAATTTCATTACCCCTCTTTTCAATAACTGATAGCAGTAGACAGAAAATCAGTAAGGATATAGAAGATGTGAAAAACACTATATCAACCAAATTAGGGTGTGATGGACATTTATGTAACACTCTATCAGCAGCAGTAGTACTTTTTAAGTGTGCACAGAACATTGATTTCGAGACTTGTAAAATTACAGCCATTGAGACAGTGTAGTCATTGCATAAACAAATAGATCAGAGGAATAAATAGAACAGGAGTTGGCAAACTGCAGCCCACAGGTGAACGAGCCCACTTCCTGTTTTTATAATGTATTATTAGAATACAGCTACCCCCTTTTGCTCCCTCTTGTTTATACATTATCTATGGCTATGGCTGCTTTTGTGCCACAGTGGTAGACTGATAGATCTAACAGAGTCCTTATGACCCATAAAGCCTAAAATATTTACCTTCTAGCCCTTGACATAAAAAGTTTGTCCACCCTGGAATTGAGAATATGCATGTAGACCCATGTGGACAACTGATTTTTTTTGTTGTTTGAGACAGTCTCACTCTGTTGCCTGGGCTAGAGTGCTGTAGTGTCAGCCTAGCTCACAGCAACCTCAAACTCCTAGACTCAGACAATCTTCCTCCCTCAGCCTCCAAAGTAGTTGGGACTACAGGCATGTGCCACCATGCCCAGCTAATTTTTTCTATATATTTTAAGTTGTCTAGCTAATTTCCATTTTTTTTTTTTTTTTTTGAGACAGAGTCATGCTTTGTTGCCCAGGCTAGAGTGAGTGCCGTGGCGTCAGCCTAGCTCACAGCAACCTCAAACTCCTGGGCTCAAGCGATCCTCCTGCCTCAGCCTCCCGAGTAGCTGGGACTACAGGCATGCGCCACCATGCCCGGCTAATTTTTTCTATATATATTAGTTGGCCAATTAATTTGTTTCTATTTATAGTAGAGATGGGTTGTTGCTCTTGCTCAGGCTGGTTTTGAACTCCTGACCTCGAGCAATCCACCTGCCTGGGCCTCCCAGAGCGCTAGGATTACAGGCGTGAGCTACCATGCCCGGCCTCTATTTTTTTTTTTTTTTTTAGTAGAGATGGGGTCTCTTGCTCAGGCTGGTCTCCAACTCCTGAACTCAAATGATCCACCCACCTCAGCCTCCCAGAGTGCTAGGATTACAGCTGTGAGCCACCATGCCCAGCCAGACAACTGATTTTTGACAGAGTTGCATTAGCAATTCACTTGAGAAAGAATAGTGTTTTCAATAAATGGTTCTGAAACAGTTGGCCATCAGTATGTACAGAATGAGCTTGAATTCCTGCTTTGCACCATATGTGAATATTAACTTGAAATAGTTCAGAGACCTAAATGTAAAACCTAAAACCGTAAAACTTTGTGATTTCAGATTAGGCAAAGATTTTATAGATATAACACCAAAAGCACAAATTGATAAATTGGACTTCATTAAAATTAAACCTTCTGCTCTTCAAATGACACTTTTGTAAGAAGGAAAAGACAAGCCACAGATTGGGAGAAAATAACGTACAAATCAATTTTCTAATAAAGGCCTTCTATCAAGAATATATAACTTTTCAAAACTTCATAATGAGAAAACAAAAAACCCAATTAAAAAGTGATCAAGGCCTGGTGCTGTGGCTCACGCCTCTAATCCTAGCACTCTGGGAGGCCAAGGTGGGAGGTGGGAGGATTGCTTGAGCCCAGGAGTTCAAGACCAATCTGAGCAAGAGCAAGGACCCCCGTCTCTACTAAAAATAGAAAAATTAGCCGGGTGTTGTGGTGTGGGGCTGTAGTCCCAGCCAGTTAGGAGGCTGAGGCAGGAGAATCGCTTGAGCCCAGGAGTTTGAGGTTGCTGTGAGCTAGGCTGACGTGGACGTCACTCTACTTACTCCGGACAGTGGAGAGAGGCTCTGTCTCAAAAAAGAAAAAGTGATCAAAATACTTGAACAGACACATGACCAAAGAAAATATATACCTAAGCATACACCTACCACATGGCCTAGCCATTCCACTCCTCACTTACCTTCAATTTTGTGGACATAGGCAATGTATAGTTTCCTAGGGCTACTCTAACGAAGTACAAGTTGAGTATCCCTCATCTGAAATGCTTGGGACCAGAAGTGTCAGATTTCTGATTTTTTGGATTGTGTAATATTTGCTTATGTACTTAAACTAGCAGAACATCCTAAATGTAAAAATATGAAATTTGAAATGCTCCAGTAAGCACTTTCTTTGTCACGTTCGTACTGCGAAAGTTTCAGATTTTGAAGCATTTCAGATTTTCAGATTTGGGATGTTCAATCTGTGCTACAAACTGGATGCTTAAAACCATAGAAACTTACTCTCTCAATGTTCTGGAGGCTAGAAGTTCTTTTGGGACTCTGGATAGAATCCTTCTTTGCTTGTTCCTACCTTCTGGCGCTAGCCATCAACTTTTGGCATTCCTTAGCTTACAACCACTTAACTCCAGTCTTTGCCTGTCTTGTCACACAGCATTCTTCTTATGTCTGTGTCTCTTATGTCTATGTCTTCTTGTCTTAACTGTACCAAGGGCCCACCTTACACTAGTATAATACAACATCTTAGCTAATTATATCTGCAATGGTCCTATTTCCAAAGAGAGTAACATTTTGTGGAACTAGGGGTTAGGACGTCAACATAGCTTTTGTAGAGGAGATACAGTTCAACCTAAAATGAAAAAAAATAAGCAAAATAAATAAATTACATGGTATCTAAAACAGGTTGGCTCAGTATGGCCCACAGACCAAATCCGGCATGCATCTTATTTTTGTAAAGAAAGTTTTATTGATGTGCATTTGTTTATATATTGTCTATCGCTGCTTTTGCACTTTAATACCAGAGATGACTAGTTGCAACAGAGAACTTAAGGCCCACAGCTATTTGGTTGTTTACAGAAAATGTTTGCTAAGCTATTTTAGAAGGTGTTAAATGCTAAGGAGAAAAAACAGGAAATGGGGGATAAGCAACATAGGCTGGTTAGGGGAGATGTCTATGGGAAGGTGAATTTGAGTGAAGGTTACAAGAAATTAATCTTTTTATGTATTAACTTAGATGTCTAATATGTAGTATTAAATGACAGAAGCAAGTTATAGAAGATTTATCACTTGTGTGATTCCATTTTTATAAAATAGGAAAGTATATATTTATACCATACAAAGTTATAATAGATGCATAGAAAATTTTGCAGGAATGTTCGCAGTAGTTAACTTTTAGTCGGATTATAATGGACTTTTACATGACATTTTTTTCAATTTCTTTTCATTTGGCATTTAAAAAATAGTTATAATTTAATTCCTTTTATGTTATTAAATTATATCAAAGGCTTGATGCATGTGAAACAATGAAGGATTCAACTCCTTGCCTAAATTTGAAGTTATCTTCTTATATTTCAAAAATGAGCTACCAGTTCTTATACTAGAATTTAACATAGTACTGAGAAAATCTTAAGAGGAACTTTTATGTCTGTGCTTAGAATAGTTTGGTAGTTGAGTTAGCAGGCTTAACTTAATGCTAATAAAAGACAAAAAGTATGATTCACAGCAGACCCCAACCTTTTTGGCACTGGAGCCTGATTTCATGGAAGACAATTTTTCTGCGGGGTTGCAGGGGGGCGGCTCTGCAGCCCAGTTCCTAACAGGCAGAGGAGGATCCGTCTGTGATGGGGGGCAGTTTGAGGACAGGGCATTGCATTGTTAAAGAACTGCTTTTGTCAAATTCAGCAAAATGTCCTTTTCACATTTCTATGACATTACATAGACATCAAGGAAATGTCTATTAGGCATAGGTAAACAAATAATGTTTGCAACTGTACATCACAACATGATACTAGAATATTTGAATACACAAGTATTTATGGGATTATTTTATTCTGAAGCTCAGGAGATAATCTAAAATGAGATATTTTCAGCAAACCTGAAAGCCTAACAACAGAGAGGGATCTAAAAAAGTACACATATAATAAAATATTATCAAAGCCAACTTTCTGAACAAGGCTCTCTTCTGTTTACAGTGAGACCCAATGGAAAGAGCACGACAGTTGGAGGTAGAAGATTTAGTTTCAAATCCCTGTTCTTTCGTTTACTAATTTTGTGTTTGGGGTAAGTAATTTACCTTGTCTGAATTTTTGTATTTTATTTTGTTAAATTCCAGTAAATAATCCCTGCCTTACCTGCCTGCTTCTCTAGGATATTAGGAGAATCAAGTGAAATAATTTACATGAAAGCATTTTTATATAATGTAAAATAGTATCAAAGTGTTGTGAAATAATTGGGTACTAATGGAAGAGAGTGGAGTGTGGATAATTTTTTAAATAATTAATTTAATAGTTAATTTTATGTAGGGATGACCAACTTTTTACAACTTTATTCACAATAACACTGTACTATACAGGATACCATACAGAAATTTTCCCATCCTGATCCTTACTCAGCTTATTCATTCAATAAACATTACTTTGCCTTCTGTTTGGCAATTGTAGTTGATATACTGTTCCAGTGATAGTAGTAATGTTACCATAGTAACAAAGTTTATATTGATATTTTTCCTTATGTACAAAGTAAATCTGAATGTATTAGTGATGCTTCTTCATTCCGTCCTTGGATTGCATTAAAAAGGAAATGTAAAAATTACAACCCATAGGCAATAAAAATAATTTATAAAGGGTACAGCTATTAAATATTTATCAATTACAACTCCAGTGTTTTTCTCCCACTTGAGAAAATCCATGGGAATTAAAGTAAATGAGAATAAACAATTACAGGGATAATCTTGCATTTCTAATTTTTTAAGTAAGTCATTCATAAACTTTGTTACTTTAACTTTAATAGTAGCAAATTACTTGTGATGTATCTTATAGCTCCTTTCAGCTCCTTTTATGTTTGAGTTGATTATATTTCCTTTTCTATAAACTGCCTATTCAAATCTTTTTGCCTATTTTTCTGTGAGATGTTAGAATTTTTTAGTGATTTGTAGGCATTCCTCATATATTGGGGAAAATTTTTAGTCATTTGGTCATGCTATGGATCGCAAACATTGTTTTCCATTTGTTAAGTTTTTTTTTTTTTGAGACAGTTTTGCTCTGTCCCGGGCTAGAGTGCCAGGGCATCAGCCTACCTTTTACAGCAACCTCAAACTCCTGGTCTCAAGGGATCCTCCTGCCTCAGCCTCCCGAGTAGCTGGGACTACAGGCGTGTGCCACCATGCCTGGCTAATTTTTTCTATTTTTAGTAGAGACAGGGTCTCACTCGTTCTTGCTCAGGGTGGTCTCGAACTCCTGAGCTCAAGCAATCCTCCCACCTCGGCCTCCCAGAGTGCTAGGATTACAGGCATAAGCCACCACACCTGGCCTGTCAAGTAACTTTTGAGGTTACTTATAATTGGTTTTGCCATGCAGAAATTTGTCTCTCTCAAGTTCTCAATCTCAAGAGTTATTTACTAATAGTGTGAGACTTCACATAATAAAGAAACAGGATTTCTCTTTTAATTAACCTTAAAGTATAAATTACGTTTTCTAGCAATGTTTACATAGTCATAACTTCAGTGGGAATAAAGAAAAATAATATGAAAACTTGTTTTCTGCATTCTCATAAAGATTTTACCAACTTTTAGAAAATAGCTACAGAATGGAAACAAAAGATTGTATCTTAAGTTATGTGTATATAAGAGAAAAAATATTAAAAAGAATATTACATGTGTTTGTTACAGAAGTATCTATGCAAGATGTCAGTGTTGCAGACTTGGCTAGTGCAAGCCTTGTTTATTTTCCTCATCACTGGATCTATAGGTAAGGTTCATGAAATACCCTATCTTCTAACTCTACAAATTGAGGTTTATATATTTTTACATAATTATATAATTTAACTTATCTTTAATCATTATTTAGTTATGCTTTTATGGTTTTTCCAATATAATTATTGAGAGAATAATATTGTCTTAAAATCATTTTAGTAAGTAAAAGTACTGTTTTTTTGTAGAATTTGAGTTGTAACAGTCATTCAGTAATCCCAATTGCTGTTTAGCTATACTAATAGTAACTTCAAGGTGGGGAAGGAAAAAAATAATGTTTTTGTTTTTAAATGGAGGAATAGGAGAAAATCTGTTAAACTCTTAGCAGCACTTCACTTCTCAATTGCCAGAAGTGTCACTGAGCAGTGTGGTTATAATAACCAGAATTTAGGGGTACCTGAAGAAGTACTAGTCAAACTGTGGTTTATAGCCTGATGCTCTCCTGAGATCTGGTGGTTGCTGGTCCACAATAAAATAAACACAGACTTTAAGAATAAACTTTTAGTCACTCTTAACAATTTGATATAGCCATGACATCCAAGCATGAGATTAGTGGACTTGTATTGTTAAACACAGTATAGAACAAAAGTATAAGTTTGTGACAGATTGGAAGAGAGAAAAAACTGATCTTTCATCACAGATAGTTTGAGAGGCACTGCTCTAAATCACTCCTCCAAATCCAGGAATGAAATTTCTTGTTCGACACTTAAAGTAGCAGAAAGGTTATATTGAAAATCTATCTTATTTAGAAAAACTTTCCTTTTTTTTTTTTTTTTTTTTTGAGACAGAGTCTCACTCTGTTGCCTGGGCTACAGTGCCGTGGCATCAGCCTAGCTCACAGCAACCTCAAACTCCTAGGCTCAAGGGATCCTCCTGCCTCAGCCTCCCGAGTAGCTGGGACTACAGCCATACACCATCATGCTTGGCTAATTTTTTTTATATATATTTTCAGTTGGCCAATTAATTTCTTTCTATTTTTAGTAGAGACGGGGGTCTCACTCTTGCTCAGGCTGGTTTCGAACTCCTGACCTTGAACGATCCTTCCGCCTCGGCCTCCCAGAGTGCTAGGATTACAGGCATGAGCCACCTTGCCCGGCCCGACTTTCCTTATTTTGAACCACATTTCTTTTCTTGTAACTTTTTCCTATTAAATATGCTTCTACAGTAGGTCAAATTTCTCTTCCTACTGTTATGCTCTTCAAATATTGAAGGACTGTTTTCCTATGTCTCTAAGCCCTCTTTCCCCAGCTGAACTTAGCCAGTTATCCTAATCATTCATCATAGGATGTGGCTTCCAACCCTGTGCATGTTGATTGCCGTCCCGATTCTTCACTCAGTTGACTAGCATTAAAAATATAATATCACCCTAGCTCTCCCACTTACCCAGCTGTAGACCTTTGGCCAGTCATTTAATCTGTGCCTCAGTTTCCTGATCTATAACATAGGGATAACAATGGTTCCTACCCTCTAGGGTTTTTGTGAGTATTAAAGGAGTTAATATACAGAAAGCATTCAGACAGTGCCTGGCCCACAGTAAGCATTATAAAAAGGATAGTTTTCATATGTGTATTACTATGATTATATATATTTCTTATCACCCAAATAGGAAAATTTTCTCTGTTGCAGATTTCATTTTATTAGTTTTAGCCTATTATTCTACTCTTTCAACATAGTTTTGAATCCTGACATTTTCATTCAAAGTTTTAGTGATCATTCCTAGTCCTGTCCTCTGCTAATTTGATAAGTATATGTCTCAGAGAGAAAGACTTCCCCCCAAGTTGTTGATGAAAATGTTCAAAATAACAGGACTACCTACATTAGTTGTCTCTTACTGCCTTACAAAAACTCCAAAACTTCAAGGCTTAAAATGACACGTCTCATGGTTTGTATGGACCAGAAATACAGACAGGCAGACATAGCCAGACTGATTCATCTTTGCTCTACAATTTCTGGGGCCCTCGGGTAGAATATTTAAAGATGGCTGGGTCATCTGCAGGTGCATTCACTTATATGTCTGGTGTTATTACTAGCTATAGGCTTTGCTGGGGCTATTGGCCAAAATACCACACATGGCCTCTTCATGTGGCCTTGGTTTCCTTAAACATGTTGCTGGGTTCCTAGAGCAAATGTCTCAAGAGTGAAAGATTGCTAGTCAGAAGCTATATTATTTTAATGATCTAGCTTTGGAAGTCATAGCACACTCCATAGTCTAGGGTAGACACAAGCACCCACACAGATCTGAGATGTTTAGGGGGAATATAAAACCTACTTCTTCACACTTCTTCGCAAAGGAGTATCAGCGACATTGTGTGTCATCCTTGAAAGTGTGGTCATCCTTGAAAAATACAGTCTGCCCCAAGGACTTAGGAGAGGCACTTTGGCATATTCTGCCCAATATCACCCTCTTTGACTTTTTCGTAGTCAATTTTTTTTTTCTTTTTGTAGAGACAGGGTCTTATTACGTTGCCCAGGCTGGTATCAAACTCCTAGCCTCAAGTGATCTTCCTGTCTTCACCTCCCAAGTACTGGCATTACAGGCATGAGCCACCACATCCAGCCAGTATTTTTTTTTTTTTTTTTTGAGACAGAGTCTCGCTTGTTGCCCAGGCTACAGTGAGTGCCGTGGCGTCAGCCTAGCTCACAGCAACCTCAAACTCCTGGGCTCAAGTAATCCTTCTGCCTCAGCCTCCCGAGTAGCTGGGACTACAGGCATGTGCCACCATGCTCGGCTAATTTTTATATATATATATTAGTTGGCCAATTAATTTCTTTGTATTTATAGTAGACAGGGTCTCGCTGTTGCTCAGGCTGGTTTCGAACTCCTGACCTCGAGCAATCCGCCTGCCTCGGCCTCCCAGAGTGCTAGGATTACAGGCGTGAGCCACCACGCCCGGCCCCAGCCAGTATTTTTTATATATGAGTAATCAATTAAAGATTTATTACTTTGAGTCTATGAAAAATAGCCAAATACCAGCATTTTCATGATGTTTATTCTCATATTTATTATAGTACATTCTAATCCACATTTCTTCATCTTGCTCACATGAATATTCAAAATAACCTTATCAAATATTAATACCTTCCTTAATGAAAGTATTCTCTTTCTACAATTTAATCTCGGTCTGGTAGCCCTGTAAAAATGAGATTAATTTGGCATAGGATGGTTTTAATGGACCTGTGTTTCACTTTGAAAACTGGAACATTTGCCCATTTTTAGTGGGGGTGAACATTTTAACAGCCAAAAAAAAAAATATTCTTTTATTCTGTATGATTAAAAACTAATAATGTTGAGTCTCATTATATCCTATGTGTTTAGTATTCTAGAGTGTATTTCATATTTACTGTTCCCTGTAATTACTTTAGAGAAAGTGTATCAGGAGTGATTTTGCCAAGGAATAAAGTGAGGTCTAGGAAATTGTAAGATCTGGCCCAGTTACACAGGGTATCTTATTTTTAGATACCTTCACCACAGGTGAAGTTCCATACTGTTGGAAATTGTGAGTAATAAATGTGCTAGGACTTATACTATACATGTATAAGTAATGGCAAGGTGATATGAACAGGCCACATTATGTGGTTTTTTTGTGTGTTTTTTTTTAAGACAGAGTCTTGCTCTGTTTCCTAGGCTAAGAGTGCCTAGGAAAGGCGTCAGGCTAGTTCACAGCAACCTCAAACTCCTGGGCTCAAGCAATCCTACTGCCTCAGCCTCCCAAGTAGCTGGGACTACAGGCATGCACCACAATGCCCGGCTAGTTTTTTCTATATATATTAGTTGGCCAATTAATTTCTTTCTATTTATAGTAGAGACGGGGTCTTGCTCTTGCTCAGGCTGGTTTTGAACTCCTGACCTTGAGCAGTCCTCCCGCCTCGGCCTCCCAGAGTGCTAGGATTACAGGCGTGAGCCACCATGCCTGGCCCTGATTCTGTTTTTAAATAGGGGATCTTATCCCATACATTTATTGTTAAAACTAATGTGTTTGGCCATCTTGTTCTATTCTTTCTGTTTTTTATTGCTTCCTATTTCCTCTGTTGTCTGAATTTTGACATGGACAATTTATACTGTTTCCCTGTGTCCCCATGTGCACCCTACAACAGCATTCAGGACTAGAGAGGAGAGGAGACTTAACACTGCCTGTTTTCTGGAGAGTTTAGTTTAGACCCTAGGTCTGAATCAAGGAACAGGATAGGTAGTGGGGCAAGTATGAATCATGCTACAGGCAGTCTGTGTTTCCTGAAGAAATGTTAGAATAGTATACATACCGTGAGCTAAAGCTTGAATAGATTTTTCTTCATTTCTATCTGCCCTATAATTTATGTATGTCTTTACTAATTTAGGCACTAAATTCTGACCATATTATTTTTCAGCTGTGTATTCTTTTTCTGTGTCTTTAGGGATATTTAGTGAAGGCTAAGGAACATTGAATGCTACCAGCCAGATACCATTTCGTACCAGAAAAATTCAGTCCGTTTGATGTATTTTTTTGTTGTTCCTTTTTAGGTGTACTTCTAGATCCATGTGGTCGCATCAATCCTGAATCTCCAGTTGTACAACTTGGTTCTAATTTCACTGCAGTTTGTGTGCTAAAGGAACGGTGTATGGATTATTTTCATGTAAATGCTAATTTCATTGTGTGGAAAATGGGCCATTTTACTATTCCTAAGGAGCAATATACGATCATAAACAGAACAGCTGCCAGTGTCACTTTAACAGATGTAACTTCCTTAAATATTCAACTCACTTGCAACATTCTTACATTTGGACAGATTGAGCAGAATGTTTATGGAATCACACTAATTTCAGGCTGTAAGTTTTGTTTTTGTCTTATTTCAGACTTTGTCATGACTGCTGAACCACATTTTTAATGTTGTCTGTTGACCTTTATGAAGTGCTGTAACCTGTGGACTCGGTGACTTCTGGACATTTTTTAAAAATAAGCTTAGAAGTAAAAAACTACATTTGCATTATTAATATACAGAAAGCCTAAAGAATAATGCAAGTTTCATCTCTTTCCTAAAAGTCAAGCATTTTTCAGTTTTCTAGAAAGCATTTGACACAATACCCCAAAAAAGTATTGTTGAATTAAAATCTGTGAATGTATTCAAAGTAACTTTCAATATCCCTTAATTGGTGCTCGCTTCAGCAGCACATATACTAAAATTGGAATGATACAGAGAAGATTAGCATGGTCCCTGTACAAAGATGACACAGAAAAAGAAAAAAAAAATCCCTTAATTGCTGAGAACATGCACATTTAAAGCAGCTGCTTGAAGAAGATAAATAAATCCTGGAGAATGTCTTTCGTGAAGGTCAAAGTAAATAAAGTAAATTTTCTATGATCCAAAAGTAGGTTATCAAATTTGTCTATCTCCCAAACTTTATAAACTTTATAAAACTTTATAATTTCCCAAACTATATAATTCTCAGAGTTGGGAAAGCAATAAGAAGAGAAATATAAATGAATCCTTTTTGCTTCTACTTAAATGCCTCTTAACATATGTAAATATTACTTTTAAAAAATATACTTTATGGAGAGATCAGTTGATATTTTTATCCAGTTATAAATGAACGTTGATTTTATGTAGAAAATTAATGTGAAACAAACTAGTTGATGACAAGATAGAAAATGTATGTTACTGTCTAAAGGGAAGTTTGAGTTTGAATAGAAAAATTAACTTTTAGTCACCAGTCTTTCATTATGTCTGTTCTTTTTGCTTGGGTTTGTTTTTTCTATCTGAATTTAGGTTGTAAATGTCTTGAGTAGTATATAGATTGCATAATATTTGTGGATATAAAACTTTTTGAGAAATGCTAATTTTTCCCTTTTAGTGCCTCCAGAGAAACCTAAAAATTTGAATTGTATTGTGAATGAGGGAAAGAAAATGATGTGCTACTGGGATCCTGGAAGGGAAACATACCTGGAAACAAACTTCACTTTAAAATCTGAATGGTACATTATTTTAAGTTTGTTGTATTTATTAAGTCAGTCATTTTTGCTGGGATTCTTTATATTTTGGAACATATCAGTTATACATAAAAGTAGAAAGAATAGTATAAATCCCCATATACCCATCACCCAGCTTCAACAATGGTCAGCTCATAACCAGTCTTATTTTATGTATATTCCACCCCATATTGTCTTGAAGAAAATCTCAGACATATAATTTCATTCATAAATATTTCAGTACATATCTCTAAAAGGTAAGAACACTTTTTAAAAACCTATCTACATGCCATTGTTATACCCAGACATAATTTAAAATACTTCAATATCATCAATTTTCTGCTACTATTAATTTCCTGTTTTCTTATAAATATATATTTTTTATACTTGTTTGAATCCAGATCCAAATAAGCTCCATAAATTGCAAATTGATGTCTTGTAAGTCTCTTAAACTATAGGTTCTACCTGCTTCTCTTTTTTCTTTTTCCTTGCAATTCAGTTGTTAAGACAACTGTTATATAAACATTGTGTAACATATTCCTTTGTCCCTTTATTTCCAAAAAGTTGCTGTTAGATCTACAGACTTGATCCAGATTCAGGTTAAAATTTTTTTCCAAAATATTTTATAGGAGTAGTGTCTACTTCCATCAGGAACTACCATATACTGTTTGATTGATTTTCTCTTTTGTGATGTTAAGATTGAGCAATAGTTTAAAGTGTTAGCCTTGTTTATTCTTAATATTAATAAAATTTCCCGTTCATTTTTTCGAACATAAAAAGGTTGAAAGAATTTTACAGTGAAAAGTCATACATACCCATCACCTAGATCCTACAGTTAACATTTTAGTATATTTGCTTCATCATATACCTATTTATCTTTGTATCCTTTTCTGCATCTATCCATCTATACTTTTTTTTATGCATTTTTTTTTCTTTTTTTTTTTTGTTTTTTTCTTTTTTATGCATTTTAAAGTGAGTTGCAGTCATTAACATATCTAACCCTTAAACATTTCAGTATTTATATTGTTAACTAGAGTTAAATGTTTGCTTACAGGTTTGTTTTTAGGTAGAATTTACATATAGTGAAATTTTTAGGTAGAATTTATATATAGTGATCTTAAGTGTATCATTTAGTGAGTTTTGACACTAAAACCAAGTATCAAGATATAAGACATTACTGACACCCCCAGAAAGTTCCCTCATGCTCCCTTCCCAGTCAGTCCTGGCCACCACCCCCACCCCATGTGAGCAACTACTTGTCTGATTTTCTTCACCATAGCTCATTTTTGCCCACTACAGAATCTCATGTAAATGGAATTATATAGTATATACTCTCCGGTGAAAGGTTTCTATAATTCGGCAGAATGTTTTGAAATTTAACCATATTGCTTCCCGTTAGTTTTTCCCCTACAGGTTTAAGCAATCATCAGTAATCATTATTTGTATGTAAGTTACAAAACTGTGGTATTCTGTGTGGGGTTTTTTTTTAGCTGAAATACTTAAAAACTTTCTTTATCAACTATGGGTAACCTCACAATTCAGATAAGAGAAGCAAAATAATGTTAATATTTTTCCTTCATTACCAGTTTTATAATGAGTTGATTCCCTAGCATCCTAGGGAAGGTATATAATGAGGGATTTTTCTCCCTCATTAAGAAATTGTATTTAAACACATTTGATATATTTTAATCCATTATGGTTGTTATTCTTACTGATGCTTAAATTGTTCCATCTTTGGTGGGAGTTTATTCAGATTGTCTCATGCATCCTTTTGACACAACTTTATTAGCCTTTGGATAGCTTCCTTGATTTCTGGTATAACATTTTCCAAATTCATCTTATGTAAATTTCCTCACCCAGACCCAGAATCAACCATTTCCCAAGGATCCTGGGTTCCATTCAGTGTGAAATAATATTTAGAGATTGGTCTGGGTGCAGGAGAAATTCATTGCTGCTGGGTTGTCATAGTTTCTAGGCATTTTCAGTGGAAAGAGCTAGGAAATGTTTGTAGTTTGAGATAAACTATATCATAAAAAATATGAACTCCTAATATTTGCAATTTAAAATCAGGATACAGGTTTTTACATAATTTAATCCATCTAACTTCTGTATCTCCTCTCTTCTGCACTGAAAATCCTAGTTCCCAACGATACCAACATAATTATTAATTTGCTTTTATCCTACAGTAAACACAACATTTGCAGAATAACAATGCTAACGTTAGCACCAATACGATTACTAAAACCAATTTTAAAATTGTTTTTCTCCACGAAGGATGCGTAGTCTAATTACTATGTTATACAGTTACTTGCAATAGTTCCTTTCTGTGTGGTTATACCAAAAACTCAATATACAAGTTCATATGTCTCATTTTGCTTTTGATTTTTAGGAATTTTTCTTAATAATTATGTTAAATAATCCAAAAAGTCAAGTCTATTAAACAAGGTATATTCAGAGAAGTTTAAATTCTATCCCTGTCTCCTCTACCTTGTTTCCTTTTTTCCCCTAGAGGTTATCCATTTTTGTTTTGGCTTGCTTTGTCCTATTTTTTAAAATTGTGATTGTATGTAAATATTTTTAATTGAGGCATAATTTATACACATGTGAGTAAATATGGTAATATGGAGATAGACATCAGAAAGTGATTGCCTGGGTTTGACTAGAAAGAGGCTGAGGGAATTTTCTGGGGTGATAGAAGTTTTTATCACTAACCTCCTGTCACCTTACATATTGTGCTTTTAGAAAGCATATTGTTTCTGGGACAGTAAAGATTCTGTTTCAGGAAAGGAGAAAAACAATACTAGGATCACAAGGAAAAGATCATTTCTGGAGAGGGATCAGTAGGAATGGAGCATAAAATTCTAAAGTAACAGTATCCATAGACTAAAAATTTGGAAATAATTTTGTGTCATAAGATAAAGAACAGGGCCGGGTGTGGTGGCTCACACCTGTAATCCTAGCACTTTGGGAGGCCGAGGCAGGCGGATTGCTCAAGGTCAGGAGTTTGAAACCAGCCTGAGCGAGACCCCGTCTCTACCAAAAATAGAAATAAATTAATTGACCAACTAAATATATATATACAAAAACTTAGCCGGGCATGGTGGCGCATGCCTGTAGTCCCAGCTTCTCGGGAGGCTGAGGCAGTAGGATCGCTGAGCCCCGGAGATTGAGGTTGCTGTGAGCCAGGCTGATGCCATGGCACTCACTCTAGCCTGGGCAACAAAGTGAGACTCTGTCTCAAAAAAAAAAAGATAAAGAACAAACTCTGTTTTAAAGAAAGGCAGCTTCATTTTTAAGAAATTTTGTTTTTAGTGATCAATAATTTTTTTGCTACAACAATTTGGGTCTCATCAAACTCTTTTTAAGGAACTTTTTCACTCTTATTTTTTCAGATCTATTTTTAATGACTGATTCTTACATTTTTTTTATTAGGGCTACAGAGAAATTTGCTGATTGTAAAACAAAACGTGACACCCCCACCTCATGCACTGTTGATTATTCTCCTGTGTATTTTGTCAACATGGAAGTCTGGGTAGAAGCAGCAAATGCCCTTGGGAAGGTTACATCAGATCATATCAATTTTGATCCTGTAGATAAAGGTATTTATAAACCTGAATTTGAGAGTTTATTAGACTAAATAGCAGTTTATAAATTAAAGTGGTTTTTAGATTTTAATATAGGAAGAAGCATTTATTTAACTACCTTAGTGATTAATTTGGAAAAAGAAAAATATCCATAATCTAACCACACTCAGATTTTTTCACTTTGAATGTTATCTTCTCGTATTTTTCCAGTTCGCAAACTTTTTATACCATTGTAATCACAATACACATATTGTTTTTATTCTTTTTAAAAATTTGATATATCATAAATGTTTAGTTTTCTTTTGATACATGCACCTGAAAAGATTAATAAGTGTAATAAACTGTAAGAAAAACTAAAGTTTCTTTAGAAACCTTTCCTTTCCATTATAAAGTATAGCATAGCATCATTTTCAAAGAAATTTGTTCATTTAGTAAGAATAAATGAATATTGTAAATTAAAAATATAAAGAATGTATTTGAATTTGTATGTGAAGTTGTAGAAGTAAAAATAAACACTATGATTTATTTTCTATAGTGAAGCCCAATACACCACGTAATTTATCAGTGAGCAACTCAGAGGAACTGTCTAGTATCTTAAAATTGACATGGATCAACTCAAATATTAAGAATGTTATAAGACTGAAATATGACATTCAATATAGGACCAAAGGTGCCTCAACTTGGAGCCAGGTAAAATTAAAGTTATTGTTTATTCAAATAGTCTTTCTTGCTACCCTCTAACCTAAAAGTCTCAATCATTTTCTGAATATCTTAAGTTTCTGATTATGTGAAATATTTTGCTTGACACCTCTTCTGGGTGTTTATTTCAAGCAAGGGCAAGCAGGAAGATACCGAAATAGAAAATACAGCTTTACGGTATACAGTAGCCTTTGTGAAACATGAAAGTGATACAGGGTGATAGGGAATGGCATTTTTGATGGGTGGTGAAAGAAATACAAGTAATAAGCAAATTAGAGGAACAAAAATAAAGAGACTGTAAGGATAAGGTAGAGCATGGGTTGGCACACTACAGTCCACAAGCCAAAATCCACCTACCACCTGTTTTTGTATTGATAAAGTTTTACTGAAACATAGCCCCACTTAGTTGTATACATATTATCTCTATTTTTATTCTACAATGGAAGAGTTCTGTAGCTGCAATGGAGACTATCTGGCCCATAGCCCTCAAATATTAGTAAATATTTAATCTGGCTCCTTATAGAAGATTTGTCAACCCCTGAGGTAGGGGAAGAGATTGGTAGAGAATCTTGATGTGTAGCCATCAAGAAATAACTTGTAAGACTGAGAAGGAAAAGGATGGTGTACTCAAAGATGAAGCTGTCAGCAAAAGAAATACTTGGAGCTTTTTAAAAGGCGATCGCCATACCATTTGAGGTACTCAAACTATTCTGTTGTGATTCCATTTATCACTAATAGTTTGCTTCTTGCTTTTGTTGCTCTTGTCACAGCAATGAGTCTATAAGGGAATTGAGCCCATGACCTTATTACTAATGTCCTCATTGCACTTACACAAAGGGTTCAGAATACAGTCTGAAAGAGCAATAAAACAAAATTGGATGAATGTTGCATGTTTTGCAGAGAGGATACATACCTGAAGTTCTTCAAAATGAGTTTTAATATCATAGAATCTTAATTCAGTAGTACAAAAAACTGACGTCTATTTTATATCCATACCGAAGTTTTCAGAGTAGTAGAAAGAACCACAGTTATTTATCTATCTATAATCTCCTCTCTTTTTTTTGAAAGCCAAGCTTTTCTACTGTGATAGCTTATGTTTTTCTTGATTGGACTGGAAATCTTCCTTTTGCCTGTCCAGATCTATGCTCTACCCTTTTCATTCCTGCTTTGTCATGGCATGCTGACCTATATGGATTTCATCTGTGGGTTCTCATTCCATCTAGTTTCATAGTGAGTTTGATTAACAGAAGGAGGGATAGAAGAAGAGGAGTGAGAATAACATGTTTATTTCCCCTGCTTCCTATCTGAGGTGGCTGTGTCTCTCAACCTAACGTCCCTGTTCCTTTCATGCTCTCTATCTGACCCTCTATTTTCAGTTTCTGGTACCACCTCTTATCCATTTAGGCCTAGGTGTAGTAACAGCTACAAGCCCCAGAGTACTAACTGCAGTATCTAAGGATTCCCTATATTCTGGCCATAGTTCCTTTACTAAGCCCTCTTTAAATTAATCTCAGTGGTTTGTGCTTGTCTGTTTACTTCTGAGGTTCTGAGTGTTATAGGTCCCATGGAAGAAAGAAAGAAAAGAAGGGTAATAGATAGATGTTTCCATACTCTTTAAACCTAGTAACTTTACTGATTCTGACTGCTTCTTTACTTCATTTATTTCTCTCCAGAGGTTAAGTTTAACATATTAGTCTTGTTTCATTAAATTAGTTTCTAATTTCTAACACAATTTAGGAAGATTTATTGAGTTTTTTGTTGGTCAATTTGCTTTGTTTTCAGATTCCTCCTGAAGATACAGCATCTACCCGATCTTCATTCACTGTCCAGGATCTTAAACCTTTTACAGAATATGTGTTTAGGATTCGCTGCATGAAGGAAGATGGTAAGGGGTTCTGGAGTGACTGGAGTGAAGAAGCAAGTGGGATCACATATGAAGATAGTAAGTAAATAAGTATGTGAAAAAATAAAGCTATTAGAATTCTGGCTGTAAATTGTGTCTTATATTAATAGCATAGACCTCACTACTTCTTACTTTGTGATCATTTTATTCAAACTGTAGTATTTTACACTTTCATCTTTAAGAACATCAAGAGTAAAATTTAATATGCATTATTGGTAGTATAAAGCTAATTGATACTTAATTAAAGAAAATTATGGAATGGTGTCTTAGATACCATCAGAAAACCATTGACTTAACTATTGATAAATCTAGAACATTTATTCAAGGAGGGTGGTCCAGAGATACCTCTAACTAGAGAATCATAGCCTGAACCATTAATATCACACTATCTGGCAAAATATACCTTAGACTATCATGATCACAAAAAAATATTTATACGATACCTTTTATTCATTTTTTTTCTACCAGCACTTGATAAACCTTTAGAAAAAGATTGATCCTGGAATTGTGGTTGATTGGTTGATTTTTATTTTCCATTTCCCCCATAGATAATATAATGTGTATATTATAGAATACAAAAGGCACAAAAGAATGTACATTCTAAAGATTCCCTCCCCAAAGCAGCTAATTGTTACTCATTTCTTGTGTAGCCATCAAGAAATAATCCTGTGGCATATAGATTTTTCTTTTTGAACATTTTCCTGTCATAGTCTCACCCTTTAGGTCTCAGGGGCAATACTTGTGGCTTAAAAACGTCCTCTAGCATCTATATCCCTTTACTTCCAGCTCTACTAGACACTTAGGTCATTATGTTAATTGAGAATGTGAAAGGCAAAAAAAGTACCCTTCTTTCCTAAGAATTTTCTCTCACATTCTCATAAAAGCCAGGAAAAAAAGCAATCCTGCGATTGCTGGTTTGCGACTCCTTAACCAGATTCCTTTGTTTTGACCAGGAATTCTTAAACTGGGATTCTTTGGGCCTATAAAGGTACATGGATCCATTTGGGGAAGTTTATGAGATACCTGAAAATGTATATACTGTGGTTAGTGCCTGTTTGCATTTTTCTGGGGAGAAGGAACATAATCTTTGTCAAATCAATGACTCTCAAGAATCCAAAAAGTTATGAACCATTGGACTAAGCGTTCTTTCAACTTAGTGAATGACACCTCTAGGTTCTCTTTATGTTAGGAAATATTTCTGACTCATAAAATTTTCTTTGTAATTTCATGTTATTCTGTTTGAGTACTGCACCACACTTGCGTATTTATCTATTCTCACCTCCTGTACTGGCAGCCTTTCTCTCAGCCTTCCTGATCTGACTATCCTCTTTTCTTTGATTTGTTATCTATAATTCTTTCTTCATGATCAACATATTACTGCTTTGATTTTATTCAAATCCTTTCTTATTTTATTTGAATATACCATGTTTATAATTTATAAAAATTTTGAAAATTGATACTATAGAAAAATTTAAAACTAATTACTGGTATTTAACACTTGGTTTTATAAAGTGCTTTTTGACATGATTGATGATTATCACAACAATACTATGAATTCGTTTTTATTATATACTATCACTCCTACATAAGGTAATAAACTTATACTACTTTTACTACATTAAATTTGTTTTATATTATGTATATTTAGGGATTTTAGGCATGTATTTAAATATTTTTCAATTTGATTTTTAGCAATAAGCATCAACTGATTCTTATTTTAAAGTTTTCTTTAAAAAAGCAGTGGTATCAACTGATTTTTCAAAACTTTTGTAAATACAGGATACAATATTAGATAGAATAAAAAGGGATTCGAATAAAATCCAAGCAATGTGTGTTAATCAAGCAGAGGTAATTATAGATGACAAAAAAAGAAAAGAGGACAGGCAAACCAGGAAGGCTGGGCAAAAGGCCTGCCAGTACAGGAGGTTCAAACAGATAAAACATGAGTACAGTGCAGCACCCAAATAGTAAAGAACATGAAATTATAAGAAATAAAATAAGAAATAGTGATGCAGGCCGGGTGCGGTGGCTCACGCCTGTAATCCTAGCACTCTGGGAGGCCGAGGCGGGCGAATTGCTCAAGGTCAGGAGTTCAAAACCAGCCTGAGCGAGACCCGGTCTCTACCATAAAAATAGAAAGAAATTAATTGGCCAACTAATATATATAATATAAAAATCAGCCGGGCATGGTGGCTCCTGCCTGTAGTCCCAGCTACTCGGGAGACTGAGGCAGGAGGATCGCTTGAGCCCAGGAGTATGAGGTTGCTGTGAGCTAGGCTGACGCCACGGCACTCACTCTAGCCTAGGCAAGAAAGCGAGACTGTCTCAAAAAAAAAAAAAAAAAGAAATAGTGATGCATCTTTGGTTATTGCTTAGGATACATTTGTACCTTTACCATTTTGAGGTTAGAAAAGAGTTCCAATATGATCTAATCAGGCGTCCTCAAACTACAGCCTGCAGGCCACATGCTGCCCACCTAGGACATTTATCCGGCCCTCTGGGTGTTTTTGCCACAGCTGCCTGTCCTGCTTAGCATCTGACTCGTCCCAGGCCCACAGTGCGTACTCTCCAACGGTTTGAGGGACAGTGAACTGGCCCCCTGTTTAAAAAGTTTCAGGACCCCTGATTTAAATCATCAAGCTATCACTCTAAGGAAGATCCCATCATGATGGGATGGGAAAATGCTGGTATAAAGAGTTAGAAACACCATACAATTAAAGGATGAGAATATTAAGAACAAAGAATAATTTGCAGCATTATATTTTACTGTTAAAACATTTTATTTTAAAAGTTTATGTCTTTTCTTTAGGACCATCTAACACACCCAGCTTCTGGTATAAAATAGATCCATCCCATTCTCATGGCCATAGATCTGTACAACTCATGTGGAAGGTAAAAATCACATTTATATTCTTTTATTTCTTATACAGATACATTTTATATGATATATGAGTGGAGGGTTTTTAACAATAAATTTTTATTCATCTTAATATTAGCAAAGCATTTAATAACTATTTTTAATAACTAGAAACACAAAGCTAAAGCTTTATGTATATTATATAGAAGTCAGGTTCATAAACTACAGATAATAGGTAGCAAGCACAGTTCTATGAAAGTGCAAGTGTTTTAAAGAAGAAAGACTCTGTCTTATACTATGGAATTTTCCAGAGTGCCTCAGAAAATAATTAATAAAGGTTTGAGATAATCAAAATGTATGCTGATAAATTGATAAATGTGCATGAGTATATCATATTTAAAAAAGATAGAAAAATACTCAAGCATAAAAGAAATTATTTAGGCCCATATAGCCACAGTATAGGATAGTATACAGAAGTAAAAGCTAACAGAATGATGCTACTTCCCCTTTTTTAGTTGAGGTCATGCTTTTACTCTTCATTCAGTGTGTAGCAATTTTACTTTAGTACAAGTTTAAAATGAGATTGCCAGTCCTTTCCAATTATATATTTAGAGATTTAGCAAAATGGCAGAATTTGTGAACATGAAGAAAAATTGATTAACTTTAGTCAAGATTTATGAAATGATTTTTTTAACTTGTTACAGACATTGCCTCCTTTTGAAGCCAATGGAAAAATCTTGGGTTATGAAGTGACTCTTACAAGATGGAAATCACGTTTACAAAATTACACAGTTAATGACACAAAACTGACAGTAAATCTCACAAATGATCGTTATATAGTAACCCTAACAGCAAGAAATGCAGTTGGCAGATCAGATGCATCTGTTTTAACTATTCCTGCCTGTGACTTTCAAGGTTTGTATCTGTGAGATGGAGCCTGACTCATGGATGGAATAAAGGTGGTTAGGTATGATGAACGGGGCTCCCATAAAACACACAAGTAGTCTAAGACTGACTGTCTCCTCAGTATTAGAAATGATCATATTTTTAGAAATCATTCAGCAGGCAGATTTCATCAGGATGCATGAAATACTTAATCACTGCATGGCTCACTTAAACCTTGCAGGAAGCTACTTTATTCATTTAATCATTTTCTGATTACTTACCTGGTTTTAAAGTTTTATTTCAAGATTTTGAGAACTTCAAATGCATATGTCTTAAATATGTTGTTTATCTGTAGCTTTATCTGTGAATTTGGAGAAAGCAAAAATTTAAGTTTAAAAATAAATAAATTTCCTGGGTGTGGTGGCATGTGCCTATAGTCCCGGCTACTTGAGGAGGCTGAGGCAGGAGGAACATTTGAGCCCAGGTGTTCAAGGCTCAGCCTGGCCAACAAAAACTCCATTTTTTTTTTTTTGAGATATAGTCTCACTGTGTTGCCCAGGCTAGAGTGCCATGGCGTCAGCCTAACTCACAGCAACCTCAAACTCCTGGGTTCAAGCAGTCTTTCTGCCTCAGCCTCCCGAGTAGCTGGGACTACAGGCATGCACCACCATACCCGGCTAATTTTTCTATATTTAGGTGTTTGGCTAATTTCTTTCTATTTTTAGTAGAGACGGGGTCTCGCTCTTGCTCAGGCTGGTCTCAAACTCCTGAGCTCAAGCAATCCTCCCACCTCGGCCTCTCAGAGTGCTAGGATTACAGGTGTGAGCCACCATGACCAGCCCAAAAACTCCATTTCTAAAAACATAATTTTAAAAATAATAAAAAATAAAAATAAATTGACTATTTACTTTACATGTAAGTTATAATAAAGTGCTTTTATGCAAGAAAATGCATATTAATATATGCATTTAATATATTAATATATACACTAGGGAGGAGACAGATTGGAAATAACTAGACAATGGAGACTTTTTTAAAAGTATAGCAAAGGCTCTGGAGACATTAAGATTAGGTATGTAACCCTGTATAGCTCAGTAGTCCTGAAAACATCACTGTTACAGCAGAATATAAAAAATTTTCATTTCTTTATAATATTGAATCATCAAGGAAAGGTAACATCACTCTATTTAAGAAGACAAAGAAGCATATAACTTCATGAATATAATAGGGGAAAATAAGTTCTTGCTGAAGGTATAAACTTCAATAAAATAAGCACCTTAGTTGTTGATGTGGACAGATAATACACTGTATAAAAAGAAATTAATATTAATATATGCTATAGAAATTGATAAATAATATTTTGAAATGACTATAAAATGTGGAAATTTCAAATTTTTGAATGTTCATTTATTATATCAGTATTCAAACTTTGTTTTAAAGCTACTCATCCAGTAATGGATCTTAAAGCATTTCCCAAAGATAACATGCTTTGGGTAGAATGGACTACTCCAAGCAAATCTCCAAACAAATATATACTTGAGTGGTGTGTGTTATCGGATAAATCTCCCTGTATCCCAGACTGGCAACAAGAAGATGGTACTGTGCATCACACGTATATAAGAGGTATACCTGGGTAGAAACACTTACGTTGATATCATTTTTCTAACTCTTTAGATGGATTTTTCTGTTATAGGTGTTGTGGTCCATTGAAAAGACTTCTGATTTATCATAGCTCCACTAATCATTAGATGTGTGACTCTCAGCAAGTCATACTTAACCACTCTGAACTATAGGGTCTACTTATGGACAGAGTGGGGTTAATACAGTCTTTTTTTTTTTTTTTTTTTTTTTTTTTTGAGACAAAGTCTCACTCTGTTGCCCAGGCTAGAGTGAGTGCCGTGGCATCAGCCTAGCTCACAGCAACCTCAAACTCCTGAGCTCAGGCAATCCTCCTGCCTCAGCCTCCCGAGTAGCTGGGAGTACAGGCATGTGCCACCATGCCCGGCTCATTTTTTCTATATATATTAGTTGGCCAATTAATTTCTTTCTATTTATAGTAGAGACAGGGTCTCGCTCTTGCTCAGGCTGGTTTCAAACTCCTGACCTCGAGCAATCCGCCCTCCTCGGCCTCCCGGAGTGCTAGGATTACAGGCGTGAGCCGCCACACCCGGCCAATACAGTCTTTTTTTATACCCCAATATTGTTATATAATCAAAGAAGACTCATAAAGCTGTAAAGTAATAGAGAAATATAAGAGAATCCAACCTTTCCTGCTGACTGCTATTGTATGTTCTTTGTACCTGATTTAACTCCCTCCTTCAGGTGAGGAAATAGTTTCCTAGAGCATCTGGATGACTTACTTAACTTCTTACAGCCCTCAAATAGGGGAAGCAGACTAGAACTCTTATTTCTTTGTCTTTCAATTGGAAGCACTAAGAAAAGACAGGAAGTAATGATATTATAGAGCTCCAAAAGTGGATTGTTCTGTGTTAAGGTACTGTTTATTAAGTGGCTGTAAAGTGATACAGCAACTCTAAAGAAAAAAACACTCAGCTTGAATGAGCTTTTTAAATAAAGAAGAATAATAAGAATTCAGCTATGAAAAATATGATTAATCAGAGAAGAGCCCTAAGCAGAGAGAGATACCTGCTGTAAAGTTTTTAAGCTTTTTATGAAGTAGGTTCTTTGGCCCTCATTAACCTATTATTTAATATGCAGTTTTAATAAGCTTAGTCGTCTAGTTTATCAACCTTATCAAATTAAAAACATGGTGTAACTAGGGAGGAGACAGATTGGAAATAACTAGACAATGGAGACTTTTTTAAAAGTATAGCAAAGGCTTTGGAGACATTAAGATTAGGTATGTAACCCTGTATAGCTCAGTAGTCCTGAAAACATCACTGTTACAGCAGACTATAAAAAATTTTCATTTCTTTATAATATTGAATCAAGAAAAGGTAACCACTCTATTTAAGAAGGCAAAGAAGCATATAACTTCATGAATATAATAGGGGAAAATAAGTTCTTGCTGAAGGTATAAACTTCAATAAAACAAACACCTTAGTTGATGTGGACAGATAATACACTGTATAAAAAGAAAAATTTTACTGGTGCATGCTCAAAAAATAAATTACTGTGATAAAATATGGAGGGATTATAAATAAAGGAAATGTTTAAGATAAATTTTTTTAGTTGTGGGGGAAGTAGCACTAATTCTTTTTTTCCAACTCACCCAACAAACCAGGTCCATTAGTGCTTCTCCCTTGGTCTTATTAGCAGTATCTTGCTCATTAGGCAGTTCTCAGAGAATTAGGTAAGATATACAAAAATTGTTAACTCTTAAGGAAGACCCAGAGTAATTTGAGATCATTGCTTTAAATACAGTCATTACTTTTATTAATATTTATTTATTTTATATAAAATAAATTTATTTATATAAAATAAATAAAATATATTTATTTTTTATCCACTGTATTGGCGATACGTTTACAAACAGTTTTACCCTATTAAGGTTGAATCCAGTACACAAAAGGCAATGCTTAATTAGAAAACTGCAGTTTTAAAAGAAAGGAAATTTAAGTGGTTAAAGAATTATAATGTAAAAAAGGAAAGGAATTAATCTCATTTTTTCATTATGGGGAAAAAATGCTAATCTGCTATTTTTACTTTAGGATACCTGGCAGAGAGCAAATGCTATTTGATAACAGTTACTCCAGTATATGCTGATGGACCAGGAAGCCCTGTATCTATAAAGGCATATCTTAAACAAGCTCGTAAGTCTAAAATCACTTTCTCTGAAAAAAGGTTGAGTTTCATATTAACAAAGTCATATCAGTTTTAAGTAAGAATGTGTTTCATTATGTTAAAATAATTTTATGATAAGGAAATTTTACTAAATTCTAATAGATTTTCAATTAGCAAGTGCATTTATTCTGTTTCAGCACCTTCCAAAGGACCTACTGTTCGGACAAAAAAAGTAGGGAAAAATGAAGCAGTCTTAGAGTGGGACCAACTTCCTGTCGATGTACAGAATGGATTTATCAGAAATTATACTATATTTTATAGAACCAACATTGGAAATGAAACTGGTAATGTAACCATATCAGTTATTAAGACTCAAATGTTTTTTTTTCCTAAGCTTTTAAATACTAACTTATGTTGTACATCTTATCATACTATATTATCATCAGGAAACACCTGAGAGTATACCTTATGATTGTTTTCATGGTTCTATTGAAAAAATATTGTGCTTATAGAAGAATATTATATGTACAATAATCAGGGTTATTAAAGTTGCTTCCTGGCAAAAATATTTTTATTCCCTTCTAATACAATGCCAAATATAGGCCAGGTGAAGCAAAGACACGGAGTAGTTGAATAAAGCAGCTTTTTATTTCTTCCAGCTGTGAATGTGGATTCATCCCACACAGAATATACACTGTCCTCTTTGACTAGTGACACATTGTACATGGTACGAATGGCAGCGTACACAGATGAAGGTGGGAAGGATGGTCCAGAATTCACTTTTACTACACCAAAATTTGGTAAGAAATAATGTAGTTTGATCTTTTATTTTTTTCTTTTCCCTTTTTAAGCTTAATCAGGTTAGAAATGAACACAGTTTATATAGTAATATTTTGTGGAAAAGTGCATCTCTGGATTCATAGAAACAAAGTGTTCATAAATTATGATTTTTATATTTATCTAGTTTTGGTGGTTTCTTTAAACTATAGGAAATATTATTCCTTACCTTTTTGGTGTTTTATTAACTGCTTCTGACCAACCAAATTCACCTAAACTCTACATCCCAAAAGAATTTGTATATCTTTCCAAGCAGGTTCCTTTTTTGTGTGTGTGACAGAGTCTCACTCTGTTGCCCCAGCTAGAGTGCTGTGGCATCAGGCTAGCTCTCACAGCAACCTTAAACTCCTGGACTCAAGAGATCCTTCTGCCTCAGCCTCCAGAGTAGCTGGGCCTACAGGCATGCGCCACCATGCCCAGCTCATTTTTTCTATATGTATTAGTTGGCCAATTAATTTCTATTTATAGTAGAGATGGGGTCTTGCTCTTGCTCAGGCTGGTTTTGAACACCTGACCTCGAGCAATCCGCCCGCCTCCGCCTCCCAGAGTGTTAGAATTACAGGCGTGAGCCACCGCGCCCGGCCTTCTGCTCTACTTTTAAATTATTTGTATTCCTCAGAGCTCTGTTCTTAGCCCTATTTTCTTATCTGCCCATTCAGGCTCCCTGTCCATGACTTCACCTGTCCTCTCCTTCCCAAACACAAGATTTTCTTCCTCTATTCCATGCCACAACCACCCAAAACTTTGCCAAAGCCTGGAATTTAGATGTAATTGCAATAAATTTCTTTGTATCTTTTTCTCTCACATAAAGCAAGTTGTCAGGTCCTATTGATTGTGCTTAATTATTTTTTCTGCCTACACTTTTTCCTCGTTTCTTCCTTTGACCATAAGCTCCTCCTCATGCTTTCCACCTTTTCATGTCTTTCCCCAGTGCATTGTCCTCATTTAGGTGTTCTCACCTTCTCTTGTTTTGGCTGTTCCTATAGCCTCCCTAAAGTATACTTGAGTTAAATTCTTTCTTGTTCCCACTACATTTTGAGTCATTACAGAAATGACCTTATTATATTATAATTGTATTTATAAACCCAGCCTCCAAGTGCCAACACAGTGAATGATAAATAGTAAGCTCCATGTTCCTTGTTGGTTGAATGCCTGCTAATTAAGAGAATAAATAGATGAGTGACTACATAAAACAGATAATAAAAGATTCTGAGCTTTGCTTTCAGGGCTAATAATGAATATTAATAGTTTCTGAGATGAGGTTTGTCCCATGTAGTGGTGTATTAAGAGAATAGATATATAACAAATAATACTTTAAATAAAACTTTATATCATAATCTCTAGAAAAACAAAAATAAACTCTTAAAATATTTTTCTTGATTACAAAAGTAATGGTCAGTCATTATAGGGAGGAAATTTAGACTATACAATAAAATACAAAGAGGAAGAAAAATCATTCCTAATCCCTTACCCAAAAATAATCTAACATATTTTTATATCTTTTAGTCTTTCCTATATATACATTTTATTCCAAAAATTAGATCATGCTCATTAGTATTATTTCATAATCTGCTTTTTTTCAATTACCTATCTATTATTTCATGGATCCATTATGGCTTCTTCACATGGTATGGATCCAAAGACCTAACAGCTTACTTGAAGTAATATGGCATAAGTAAACCAAACAAATAGAGAACCAGTGGGCTATGCGGATAGTAAATAAAGTAGGAATTTAAACATCTCAGTTGGGGAGTGAAGTGGGTCATCGTCAAATAGAGTTATATGGAGGAGACAATACTTGAGTCTTAAAGTTAGGATGTAAACAAATAGGAAGAGGGTGGTGTCTTAGAAGGTGGCATGGGTAAAGGCCCAGGCATGAAAACATAAAAGCTTAAGTTTAGTAAAGGAAAAGTTCTGCCTAAATTAGACTTGGCATTATATATATATAAGATCCTTAGCATTTAAGAGTTAATGTATGCCAACCCATAATTTATTCCCAAGCAGTGATCTATTTCTTGATGTCTACTGGGCTTCATAGGATAGTAGGGTTACTTACAAAGGGATATGGCTATGTGTAGTGGGAAGAGAAAAGTGAGTGAATAGTATATGGCTGCAATATTATTTTCATACCTTACTTTGTATATATATAGCTGCAGTGTTACTTTCATTACTTTGTATGAAAGTAATACTGCAAATGCAGTATTGTATATAATATTGTATTAAATAATATCTCATTTAGGGAATTTAGACTATACAGTAAAATTTAAAGAGGAAGAAAAAATCAGTTGTATCACCTTTTTGAAAATGGGTAAATAGTTATTAAAAATTGTTTGAGAGTTGTGTTTTTATTCCTCTTAGAAGGTTAAATTTTTAGTTCAATTAGTTTATTCTATAGCTTTTCCAGTTTTACCCAGTATTCATACTTGTTCTGATATGATTTGTCTGTTATATGGTGATGAGTGTTAGAACTCAAAGATAAGCTTTGCTAAGATTCTGCTGAATGCAGATCATAAATATAATAAGGGGACAGTTTGAAAGCTCTAATTTACTGGGTAGATTATCCAATTAACTGAACTATATCATTTAAATCCCCCAACCAACATTATATTTTATGCTTAGTATGTGGCCAGGTAACTATGTAAGGCATAAATGGCTAGAATATGATTTCCTAAGGAGGGTGGTGGGAAAACTAGCTTTAAGTCTGAAAAGACTGTAAAAAAAATTAGGATGGTATTTCATCTTTTCAACAGTAGTCTGGTTGGGAAGTTATATTATTTCTCCTTGGTATGTGTCTACAGTTATTTCCCATCATACCCCTGTCTTTGTTTTTCAGCTCAAGGAGAAATCGAAGCCATAGTCGTGCCTGTTTGCTTAGCATTCCTATTGACAACTCTTCTGGGAGTATTGTTCTGTTTTAATAAGCGAGATCTGTAAGTACTCTTATTCATATGTTTGCATCTTCCTTCTATTATTATTGAAGTATAATTTATGTGTAATAAAATTCATCCATTTTAAGGGTATAGTTTGATGAATTTTTATAATTATATGCTAATATATAACTAGCACTATAATCAAGATATAGAACATTTCCATCACCATAAAAAGTTTCTTCATTCTGTTTTATAGTCTCTCCTCTTCCTCAGTCTCTGACTCCAGGCAGTCATTGATCTGTTTTCCATAATTGTAGTTTTTGCCTTTTCTAGAATGTCATATAAATGGAATCAAATAGGATATAATGTTTTGTGTATGACATCTTTCACTTAGGATAATATTTTTGAGATTCATCCATGGTGTTGCATATACTAATATTTTTCTCTTTTTTATTGCTGAGTAGTTATTCTATAGAATATAAGAATGTATCAAAATAGTCATCCATGAGGGAAGTTTAGCTTGTTTCCAATTTTTGGCTATTATGAATAATGTTGCTATGAATATTCACATACAATGCTTTGTGTGGGAATATGGTTTCATTTATCTTGAATAAATAGGATTAGGAATGCAAGGTCCTATGGTAAGTGTATGTTTAACTTTATAAAAGACTGCCAAACTTTTTCAAAGTTGGGTATGCCATCTTGCATTCCCACCAGCAGTGTTCCATATCATCACTAATACTTGGTACTAATACAGTTTTTAAATTTTAGTGATTTTTTTCTAGTGGGTGTGTAGTACTGATTATGGTTTAATTTCTATTTCGCTGATGACTAGAAGTGGATCCTTTCATGTGTCGTTTACATATCTTCTTTTGTTATGTGTCTATTGAAATCTTTTGCCCAAGTGGATCCTTTCATGTGTCGTTTACATATCTTCTTTTGTTATGTGTCTATTGAAATCTTTTGCCCGTTTTCAAATTGAGTAATTTTGTTTATATTGAGCTATAAAAGTTCTTTGTGTGTATTGGTTACAAAATTTTTATCCCAGTCTGTGCTTTGCCTTTTTGTTTTCTTAACTATGACTTTAGAAAAAAGTTTTAATTTTTAAATTCATTTTATGTTTTGTTTTCCTCTGGTGCCTACATTTTGTGTCCTGTTTAAGAAATCTCTGCTTAACCAAGTGTCACATATTTTCTGATGTTTTCTTCTAGAAGTTCAATAGTTTTAGCTCTTATGTCTGTGATCCATTTTGAGTTTGGGGATATTTTTTTTGTTTTTTGAGACAGGGTCTCGTGTCACCAAAGCTGGGGTGTACTGGTATGATCACAGCTCATTGCAGCTTTGAACTCCTAGGTTCAAATCATCTGCCTGCCTCAGCCTCCCAGGTAGCAGGGACTTATAAGCATGTGCCACCATACCCAGCTAATTTTTTTTCTTTTTTTTTTTTTTGCCCAGGCTGGTCTTAAACTCTTGGCCTCAAGTAATCCTCCCACTTTGGCCTCCCAAAGTGCCAGGATTACAAGTGTGAGCAACCACACATGGCCCATTTTGAGTTATTTTTGTGCATGGTGGGAGGTCAGGATCAAGGTTCATTTTGTTCCCATAGATGCCTAGTTCTAATGTCATTTATTTTGAAAAAACTTTTTCCTATTCAGTTGCTTTGGTATCTTTGCCAGAAGCAATTATCCATATAAGTCCATATCTATTTCTTGACTCTTAATTCTATTAATCTATCTATATGCCTGTTGTTACGCCAATATAACACTGTCTTGATTAGTATAGCTCTATATAGTAGGTTTTGAAATTAGGTAGAATTCCTCCAGTATTTCTTCTTTTTCAGAATTTTGGCTAGGTCCTTTTCCTTTCATATAAACTTTAATAACAGCTTGTCTGTTTCCTTTAAAAAACACTGCTATAATTTTGATTGGGATTTTATTCACTCTATAGATCAATTTAGGGAGAAATGCAGTCTTCGCACTGTTAGTCTTTTAGTCCATCAACCTGGATTGTCTGCTTACTTCTCTGAGTTTTTGTTTAATTTCTTTGCAATGTGTTTTGTAGTTTGAAGTGGACAGGCCTTGCACATCTTTTGGTAAATTTATTCCTAAGTATGTTTTCTTGTTACTGTAAATGAAATTTTAAAATTTCTAATTGTTATTAGTTTATAGAAATATAATTTTTAAGAAATTATATTTCTTTTTGTATTCCTTAGGATTTTCTACATACAGTCATGCTGCTTGCAAGTAATTATAGTTCTTATTTTTATGCTTTTTTTTTTGTCTTAATGCACTGGCTAGGACCACCCCTACAATGTTGACTAGAAGTGATAAGAGCCAACATCTTTACATTCCTGACTTGAAAAAGCATTTAATCTTTTATCATTACATGGGATCTTAGCTGTAGCTTAAGTGGGGTTTGTTTTTCTCCCCCTTACTACTTCCTCCAGAAGGAAGTTCTTATATCTTCTGTTAGCAGTTTTTATCATGAATAGGTGAATTTTGTCAAGTGCTTTTTCTGAATCTGAGATCATACAGTTTTTTTCCTCCCTTCCATGAATATGATAAATTTTACTGATTTTCATATACCATCCTTGCATTCCTTAGGTTTTGCTACATTGAGTTTGTTAATTTTTTACATCTATATTCATGAATGATATTAGTCTGTCCTTTTGTGTATGATGTCTTTGGTTTTGGAATCAGGGTAACAATATAAAATTAATGGGAACATGTTACCCTCCTTTATTTTCTAGAAGAGTTTGTGTGGTATTGGTACTATTTTTTTTTTTTTTTTTAATATTAGACAGAATTCACAAATGAAGCCATCTGGGCCTAGAGTTTTCTTTGTGGGAAGGTTTTTAATTAAGTATATCAAAGCTTTCTTTTTCTTGAATCTGTTTTGGTAATTTCTGTCTTTCAAGAAATGCATCCATTGGTTGGTCTATTTGTCCAGGTTGTCAGCTTTACTGCTTTTTCATATTACATCCAGATTGTATAGGTGTTTCTTGCAGGACAGTCAGTCTGATAGGATCTCACTCTGCCTTACCAGAAGCACCATTCTTACATGTGAACTTATTTTCAAGATGGCTCACTTCCTATACTTAATGGATCTCTAACTTTGAGCTAGGAACTATATTAAGGTAAACATACTTAAGTAGGTTTTCGATAATATGGCTATCCCAAGTGAATTGGATATTTTAAATATGAACCTTTTTTCATTGTAAAAAAGATAATTTATATTCTATTTGATATCAATTTTATCTGGGTTATTTTAAGTGGAAATTGAACATTTTTGCTTTTGTTGGGAGGGGGTGTACCATAACATGTTTTGGCCTGGATAAAGTTTTTAAGTGGTTTTTACTGCAGAATTTTGAGAATTTTTTAAAAAATTGAATACTGATTATTAACCTTAGACTTGTTAACAGGTCTTTATTATGAATACATTAAGACCCTTATGCATTTTCAACAATATTTTTCTATTGGTTACAAGAAAAATAGTATTTTTGTTTGGCTTTGGGGTTTGGTTCTTAAGATTCTTACATCAACATGTTTAGAAATAGGGACTATTCATTGTTTATTACATGCAGTTCTTTTCTCTTCAGAATTAAAAAACACATCTGGCCTAACGTTCCAGATCCTTCAAAGAGTCATATTGCCCAGTGGTCACCTCACACACCTCCAAGGGTAAGATAAAATACTTCTGAGTTGTTTATTAGGATACATTTGTAGAGTTCAACCAAGAGATAGCCTAAATCAAACAATAAATAAAAATAAAAGTTACACAATGAAAATTTTAATCAAAATTTAAAATACAGTACATCATCTTAGCATATTTGTTCTGATATTCCTAATTCTCTATTTAGTAAACAAATATTTCGTTGAACTTGCTAAAACTCCTATGAGGATAACTTTGTTAAAAGGCAAGCATTTTGGATTGAATATTAGAACCAAGTTTAACAGTCTACCATTTAGCACTGATGAAATGATTTCTGGGAATCTACACTAAACTCTTTAAATATACCCCAAAGGGGAAATAATTTGCATATATCATCCTCCAATAATCCTTTTATTTTATGTAACAGATTGAAATGTGTTATGTTTTTATATTCTACAAAACCTCGGTCATTCAGGTTCCATTTTTCTTAATGTTTTCTAGTTTGCTGTCTAGGTATTAAATACATTTTGATAAGCTAATGGCCTGCAACTAGTAACACCAACAATATTAATTTGGAACTTCTGAGGAAATACAGCCCGATTCAGATTTCTTAGACTCTTTCTTTAAGAGTCTCTCGCTCTGTTGTCTGGGCTAGAGTGCCATGCCCCGGTGTCAGCCTAGCTCACAGCAACCTCAGACGCCTGGGCTCAAATGATCCTCCTGCCTCAGCCTCCTGAGTAGCTGGCACTATCTATAGGCGGGTGCCACCACACCCAGATAATTTCTATTTTAACAACCAGGTGGGTACAGCACTCACTGGCCTCGAAACCTTGCCCACAGCCGGCACTCACAGTCCACGATAGTTTGTGCTGCGCATTGACGACGAATCCATTTTGCTCTTGTGTGATGAGGAAAGCTTTAAAGCACTGAAAGCTTGTTTTACTTTACAGGCAGGCTGCTTTACTTGTAATGTAAATCAGAATAGGTAACATATACATATGTTTTCATTATGTTATTTTTAAATGTTCACAATTTTATTTTGATATGAAAAATTAGAAAGTCATATCACAGCTGTTGGCTGAAGTCGACATGCGTGTTCATCTGTGGCTATCAACTATAGTCGATGCTGGTACTGAAGTTGTTAATAGAAACAGGTTCTCACTCTTGCTCAGGCTGGTCTCGAACTCCTGACCTCAAGCGATCCTCCTGCCTTGGCCTCCCAGAGTGCTAGGATTACAGGCATGAACCCACAACTGGCCAGACTTATTTATAATATCCTCAATTTGGGTAGTTGACAGTGATTTAGTGACATAATATGGGTTATTTCTGCACTACTGAAAGTTACTGAGAAATTTCACAGATGTATTATCTCTGTGGCTTTAATATTTGCCATATCAGAGTTTCTAAATGAACTTTGCCATAAGTAATAATCTATTTTTTTCTCTTCCTTAGCACAATTTTAATCCAAAAGATCAAATGTATTCCGATGGCAATTTCACCGACGTAAGTGTTGTGGAAATAGAAGCAAATGACAAAAAGTCTTTTCCAGAAGATCTGAAATCACTGGAACTATTCAAAAAGGAAAAAGTTAGTACTGAAGGACACAGCAGTGGTATTGGGGGGTCTTCATGCATGTCTTCTTCAAGGCCAAGCATTTCTAGCAGTGATGAAAATGAGTCTGCACAAAATACTTCGAGCACTGTCCAGTACTCTACCGTGGTACACAGTGGCTACAGACACCAGGTTCCATCAGTCCAAGTCTTCTCAAGATCTGAGTCCACCCAGCCCTTGTTAGATTCAGAGGAGCGGCCAGAAGATCTACAGTTAGTAGATAATGTAGATGGTGGTGATGGCATTTTGCCCAGGCAACAGTATTTCAAACAAAACTGCAGTCAACAGGAAACCAGTCCAGATATTTCACATTTTGAAAGGTCAAATCAAGTTTCATCAGTCAATGAGGAAGATTTCGTTAGACTTAAACAGCAGATTTCAGGTATTCCACAGTCCTGTGGATCTGGGCAAATGAAAATGTTTCAGGAAGTTTCTGCAGCAGATGCTTTTGGTCCAGATACTGAAGGACAAGGAGAGAGATTCAAAACAGCTGGGATGGAAGCTGTGCTTGATGAAGGAATGCCTAAAAGTTACTTACCACAGACTGTAAGACAAGGTGGCTACATGCCTCAATGAAAGACTAGTTTCTGTTACAATGTCAGAAGTACCTATAAAGCTAAAAATATCTGTGAATTCAGATAAAAAATAATCTTCACTCTCTGAAGGTAATCATTTGCCCTTAAGGACAAAAATGTACTGAACTCTCCATGGGCTATTTCCATCCCAGAATACCTGGGATTCTCCTTTAAGCACTACATAAACTGACTTTATCCTCTGAATAGCTGAATGACTTTATGCTGTTTCAGGATGTTTGCACTGAAGAAAAACAGAAAGCTTGTCTGAAATTTATACAGTAAAACTTCTTGTTTTGCTACACAGAAAACAAAAGGTATGATATACTTATGATATGTATGATAGAAGCAGTGATATACTTAGCACAGCTACACTGATTTTGATGCAAGTAGTCATCAAAGTGTCTTAGAAACAGTTAATATAAAAAATTAGAGGAACAAGGTCTAGACTGCCTACTTCACCTGACAACATAATTTAAAAAGAGATCCACATGACATAACTATATGAGCCCAGCTTTTGGTAGTTTGACAAAAACAGGGGAGGGCCTCATATTTATATCAACATATAAAATATTCCTTAGTTCCCTTCCATTGGGCATAATGTTGCCAGTTGTTGCTGGAGGAATTCTGGAGCTTTAACTTGACATATTAAAAATGTTTTTTTAAATATATAACCAATTTCATTAATTTTCAGAAATTTGCTATTATTGACAACTTCTTTAAAGATCCATCTCACAAACTCATAAGAACTGGGAATGCCACATTTAAAAATTGTTTGCCATTTATAAATGCTTACATTGTTGACATTTTCTATGCATTTATATAAAATATATAAGCATCATTAAGACTTCAGAGAATTTGGCGATGAAGCACTTTATACAATGTTTTCAGTTTAAAGTGTATTGGGGGTTTTTGGTTTTTTCACCACTGATCAGAAAGCAAAAGTATACTTTGTTTTTAAGTAGGGCAAGGTTTTAAAATTTTATAAGTGTTTTAAGCAAACTAAGAGGACTGAAGCAGTATTTACCAAAACAAAAGAGAACCCCAAAAATGTACATATTGATCTTAGCAAATATCCTCATTGTAGGGACACTTAATAAAGAGTGTTTTGTATCTGAGTTCTAGTGGAACTTAGTTCCACATTGTGATTTAGGATTTTTTTCTTTTTTTGAGATGGGGTCTTGCCATGTTGTCCAGGCTGGTTTTGAATTCCTGGGCTCAGGCAATCCTTCTGCCTCAGCCTTCGTGGGACTACAGGCATGAGCCACTGCACCCAGCTTAAGAATATTTTAAACCTCTTCTTCAAGAGAAAAGTGAGCCAGACCTCCAGAGTTTAGTGCTAAAGCCACTAATGCATTTATGCTGTCCCCTAACCACCACATGTGACATGGAGGCAGGGGCTGAGGAAATAAGAGGAAACTGTCATGCAGCATTAGTGGTTGACTACTACTATCAAGTGGGTTCAGAGGAAATAGATTTTTCTGTCATAACTAAGTTATAGAAGCCAGGCAGACTTAAAATAGTTTGTGGAGGTTATTGAAGAATAAAAGACTAAGAAAACTTTGTATACATTTACAATTGAAATGGAATTCTAGTTTTTAGTCAGAATATTCATATGTTAGACTTCCTATTTACTTTATCCTTTGTATTCTTAGATTTATATAATGCCTAATACTTTTCAGTTTGTTCACATACATGGTCTGAGTAGATGCTTTATTCTGATATATTCAATTTCCTACTTTAAGCAAAAGTAGATTGGTAGAACAAGGAAGATTAGGGACAGAGACCCAAATTCACACAAGATAGTGGCAACACCACCAAAGCTGGGCCAGATCAGACTGGATTCGTCTTGCTATTTATGTCAAGAAATTTATACCTGTTACATTTTCCATTTCCTCAAAAATAAGTGTTCATGTTATTGAAATCGTGTTTACCTGTAACCTTCCTCTTAACAAGTAGCCATATTGTAGTGTGAGGTTTATACATTTTGGGGGCAGTTTTAAAATGTGAACTCGTGATCTAAGGGGATAAGAATGAAGGATCATTAAAGAAAGGACTTCATATAAGCAGATTTGCATGTTAAAATCTATATAGAGCATGGTACAGTAAGTGAATGCCCATGGCCACAAGAGCACTTTAGACAGTGAGTGGATATATGGTTACTGTGCAAAAATTCATTCAGGAAATGAACATATATTTGAGCACTAATATGTAATGTACATCTTTGCCCTAAAAACCAATCATAAAACTTGTTTTAAATACAAAATTACTTTCCTAGAGCATGTCTTAGAATAATCTATGTTTTCATGCATGTAGGTTGTACTTTAGATTTTACATAAACCTAAAATATCCTCTGCTTACCTAGTCTAATAAGTTAGTGGATTACTCTTTAAATCTTTAGTGTCTAAAAAAATGTCATTTAAAAAGTAATGCCAGCACATAAGAAAACAGCCTTTGTGGACAAAACTAATTCACTGCTTCTACAACTGCAGTTGCCCCTTTTAGGATTTAAAAAAAGAAAAAAAAAAGATCTGTGTTGCTATTGTAATTTGACTGTCAGTTACTGGTATCCTTCCTTCATCTCTCATGAAAGGATAGTGCTGCTGAATAATTATTAGAAAACTATAAACTTCAGACTTTCTACCAGTTAAATTTTAAGAATTTAATCCTTTTTTAGTATGGATCAATCAGCACTCAGGAACATACTCAATATTTGAATAGAAGCATGGAGAAAAAAAACAATCATTAATATGTTCTCTTCTACCTAGTTTAATTTCAACCTTATTCTTGGATAAGGGATTTTACCACATGTAGTCATCCAATGACCATAATTCTTATTGTGAAGTTAAAGGTTAATGAAGTATATTTATAAAGCATTTATTAAAATTCATCTTTAAAGTAGAAAATCTAAAGTAGTTTTAGAAATAGATATCAAACATAAAGATGTCTTTTTCTACCCACACAGTTAACTAGTTAAAACTATGACCTATTAAATGTAGAAGTAGAATAATCATATAGAATTCCCAAAAGTATTTGTTTACTGGCATATATTGACCAAGTAAATCAATCAGAAGAGATCTTCCTCCTGTTATATTCCACATCATTCTTTTCTATTTGATTTTGCTCAGTTGGTATTAAGAGCATACATTTCTGTGTCAGTAAGGTTTTTATTTTGTTGAGAGATGAGTAAAATATTAAAGTAATCTACATAAAATTTAAAGTTCAATTATTCAAAAGAATTGATTGGGATAGCTTTCTATTGTAGATACTAGATTTTTATTGCTCAGATTACTTTAAAAAATTTTTTTGTACTTTTCTATAAGTTAAAAGAATATAGAGCCATAAAATGGCAAGGTATTTAGGGTTAGCCTAAAATTGGACATTGTCATCCATTTCAAAGAAGATATGAACTAGCAAATTTACAGCCTATTTCTTCTTTGGACTATTCTTTGGCAGCAGTTCCTTTTCAGATAGTTTATAAACAATTGAGATGTAAGTCAAAACTTTCCAAAGCCAAATGCAACATCTTTTGGATTAATTTTTTTCCATCATATAGGTTACTAGTATGTGCACTAGCATGATATTCTTGTATATGTTGCAATAAAAAGGTGGCAGCTCAGAGTGAGCTCTTCCGTTACTCATTCTGTTCCTAAATTTTTAAGGGCTTTTTGCAGTCAGTAGTTCCTGCAAATGGGTTACATTACCCAGTTGTTCACTAAAGTTGATGGAACATGATGAAATGCATTTAAGGCTGATGGTAACAGATGTTCCAAATCTTTTATCCCTTGAACTCAAGCTTTGTCTGAATAACTACATGTTTCAAATGCTGTTAGATGAATACCAAAATGTGATGTGTCAGAAACAAAGGGATATTTTAAAGGTAGATATTTGAAAATTTTTTAATCTTAATGTATAATATATGTATATTGAATAATATACTCTAAAAATAAATGTGCAATCTGCTGGTAGGACAATACAGTGATTAGCATTAGGTGTATCTCCTTTTTGTATCCTAGCTATGTCCCGTTTCCTTCTAAGTGCAATCCTTTCACATCCACTTGCTGTTTTACCCCACCTAATGTAACTTCATTTGGAAAGCTTGTCTATGGTATGTATTTTTACCTTTGCAGTGAATTGCATGTGCTAATTATAACCACAGCTTTCATTTTTTGTTGACATAACTCTAAAGGTTACCATAAGCATTCTATTATATATTAGCCCTAATCCTTTAAGTAAATTTCAAGAAATAAATTCTTATTCAAATTATTTCTGTGTGTGGTCACTACCATCCGACTAATCTATGCATGTTTGGGGTGACAGTATTTATCACTACTGATGTTGGGCAAATAAACACCTTAGTATAACGTAGTTGCTTTATGTGGGTTTTGTGGCTTTTAACCACTTTGGTACCGTGCTCACCGGCCGCAAAACCTGTGCTTGTATGATGAGGAAAGCTTTAAAGCACTGAAAGCTTGTTTTCCTTTACAGGCAGCTTTACTTGTAATGTCAGTCAGAATAGGTAACATATACACATATGTTTTTATTACATTTTTAAATGTTCACAACTTTATTTTGATAAATGAAAAATTAGAAAAGTATCACGACTGTCGGCTACGGTTGTTGTGCACGTTCATCTGTGGCTATCGACTATGGTCAACACTGGTACTGAAGTGGTTAAACACTTTATTTGGCATAATGGAGTAGGATTTAGAGGAAAATCTATACACTATCATGGCCTTAATAACATAGAATGGAGATGGCAGGTTCATTTACTAGTTTTCCATATTTATTAGAAGAGTTCTAGAATCCCAGCATCCTACCTACCTCCCTGTGGACTTTTTTTTTTTTTTTTTTTTTTTTTTGAGACAGAGTCTCGCTTTGTTACCCAGGCTAGAGTGAGTGCCGTGGCGTCAGCCTAGCTCACAGCAACCTCAAACTCCTGGGCTCAAGCAATCCTGCTGCCTCAGCCTCCCGAGTAGCTGGGACTACAGGCATGTGCCACCATGCCCGGCTAATTTTTTCTCTATATATTAGTTAGCCAATTAATTTCTTTCTATTTATAGTAGAGACGGGGTCTTGCTCTTGCTCAGGCTGGTTTCGAACTCCTGACCTTGAGCAATCCATCTGCCTCCCAGAGTGCTAGGATTACAGGCACGAGCCACCATGCCCAGCCCCTGTGGACTTTTTTTAACCTACTGTGTCAAGGGACCAAGTGTGGAGGTACTGCGCCATCGTGTGGCCCATTTATGCCCACACTGCTGGAGTCTCCATCCTTGTCATGGAGGCATGAAGCAGAATGATGCACAGCATCCCACTGCTGCCTCTTGAAGTTACTGAGTAGTAGTGTATGATACTAGCTTAGTCAACAAGTCCACCTGGAAGAAAAAAAATCTCAGCTATTAGATGTATATGCCTTCACATTGTGATTTTATCCAAAAGTGGAGTAAAAAAATCTACAAACTAGTCAACAAGTAAATGTCATCCAGTCACATATACACTAGAATTTATAGCAATAGTATCTCAGCTTTGGGCTATGTATTCCTTTGTTTAAACTCTTATTTGGCTATGGCTTTTATAGGCTCAGCCTATCTTTAAGCCTGTAGTACCTCTTGTCCAAATTTGTATGATTAATGTAGTCCATCCTGCTCTGGGAAAGATGTTAGTCCCTTAGAGCATTCTGTTTCCCTAGTCCAGAGGCAGAGAGGTAATTTTTTAATTCAGGATTGCTTAACTTTCCATTTAAGCTTTTTTCTTTTTAAAATAATATAAAACATTCTTTCCATACTTTTAAAATATAAAACTTATTACAACAAACTATCTGTATGTTCTTTCATACATGTAGCCTAATGCTTTGGCTAGTGAATGGAGTGAACAGAAGAGTAAGAGAAGGAAAGCTGAGGGAGAAGAAAGTGCTAAAGCAGAAGGAAGCTCAGACATCTCTGAACCAAGGCAAACAGCTCAAGTCCCTGCTGTTGCTCATTTGCATCGGCTCTTGGGCAACCTAGAAAGACCTTACAAAGGCTACTCAGTTTCTCAACAGCTTAAAACGGTTCTATCCATTGAGGGAGGAAAATCTATCTTTAAATTCAAAATTCAACATTTGTTTTTAAATTAGTTATTTTCTCCCATTGCTAAAGTCTGTGGACACTCAAACCTGATTCTTTTACATTTATTTGTGACCATGGTTATGTCATTTTACATGTCAGAAAAGTATAACTAGAATTGTCACATATCATTTTTGAACATTTTTAGTGAGACTTACCCCCCCCACTTAAATGGTTTTATTTACATATTTGTGCATTTTGTATGAAATCGGAATGTTACTGAGATAATACAGTGAGATACAAAATGGAAATCCCCACACACGTGTGCACACCACCACCACCCTCCCCACCCCCCGATTGTTTTTCACTCTTCAACTGCCCCATCACCCCTGGCTGTGGACAGTTTTGTTGAGACAGTAACAGAAGTGGTTTATCCCCAGAGTACCTGTGCAAACACTGAAAAAACCCACCTATTGACTAAAAGTCTCACGCCTCAGTCCAGGCCCACTTTCCCAGAACACTCTGCTCTTAGTAACAGGCCCAAGATACAACTATTAAGCACACATCTGGGTCCTGTCCCTGTAGGAAATTGTTTTCCTTGCAGTTTGGCTATAGCCAGGAAAAGCCTGTTGACTGTTGGTAGCTTTTAAATAAATGAATATAAATTTCTCTGAAATTGGCTCTAAGTTTCCACGACAGGGATCATTGCGTTTAAATGAATGGCCTGAAGGAGAACTTTTAAATAAAAAGGTACTCAAAGTTACTGAGATACAATGGAAAACACAATTCTGCACAAAGAGTGAAAAGGCAGCCATTCTACTACAGGGCAAAATCAGTGTAGATTTTGCCATTTGTTCAATCTAGACTTACAAATGCCAGGGTGACCCAGCCGGCATCAGAGCCTAGGAAAGGACTTCTGAGAACATCTAACTGTCACGTTTAGAGTTGTGACTAGAAATTGTTGCTGGGGTAAGGGGCTGTTCCCTGCATGCCCACAGCTGTTCTTCTTCAAGGCAAACCAGTGGCCATTTCTGATCACTTACTGGGAAGCCACAGACTAGTTGCAGGGTGTCTAAAAGTTAACAAATACAAACCATCTAGGGCATGTTTATTTTGGGTCATTAAATCCTTGGAAACTCTTACAAGGTAAATATCAGCGTCATTTACAAATTTAGGCTCCCAGGGTTTGAATAACTTGCCCTGGGTCACACATTGACAAATAGAGCCGACTCCGACCTGACTCCAAAGTCCACATTCTTCGTGTGTGCACCAACTGTACCCAACTACTTTGCGCAAAAGCCTTGACGATCAGCATGCCTGGGCTAGCTCGTGGAGAATGCACTTCTGCTTCCCAGACCTTTCTACCTCTTTGGAGTTTCTCTCCCCCTCCTCGTCTCTGCGCCCCCACCACCTTTGTGAACATGGCTACCTCATGCCTCGGGCTGCTCCCCACAGCTGGCCACTTTGAAACACTCTAATGGAGCCTTGAGCCCAGAGCAGTGTTTTGATCACGGTCTTTCCCCTTATGACTTCATCAGAGTTAGCTCTGAGCCACCCCACCCACCCAGCCCACGCATTTCCTCTAACCCCATATAGCAACACCTGAAAGAGATAAATGTTTCCCCCCTTTCCTGAGAATGCACTTTCCCATGACCCCTACCATCTGTTTACTTTTGCCAAAGAATCCTCTAATGGTGGCATCTGCTCCACTGCAGCCAGTGACAGAAGGATCTGGGAGCAGGGGCCTTTCCTGAGTGCTTGGACCACACTCCTATCCCAGAAGGTTCTGTCCATAGACTTCCTGGCCCATCCTAGCCTGTTGCCTTCACAGCGTGGCCAGCTGTCCCCGGCCATCTCCTGCCACTCCGCTGGGGGGTGGGGGTGCAGTGTGGGCAGCCTGCTGTGGCCCAGCTGCATGGACCCCATTCCCCAGATTTGCTTTCTATCCTTCTAGGTCCTGCTAGGACTCTCTCCAGCCTCATAAAGCCTCTTCTCCAGCTACACACTCTTTACCGTTTCCAGAACATACTGAGTTTCTTTCAACCCCCTAGCCTATACACACATAATTTCCCTTCCTAAAATGTTCTCCAATCCCCAATCCCTGTTTAGCTGGGAAATTCTTACCTGTTCACCAGTCAACTCAAATAGAACCTCCTTAGTAAAACCTTCTACTCCCCACCCCCACGCTAAGGGCTTCTGTATCCTAAGACCAGACTAACAGCCAGTATTTTCCTCCCTTTCATCTGGTGCAGAAGCACCCTGGAGAGAGAGGTTGGCTCAGTCACCTCTGAGTCCCTGGCACCCAGCGTAGTGCCTGCTCTATCACAGGTGTTTGCTAAAGCTTGCTTATATGGGAAGGGCAAGATGGCTACTAGAGACACTGGTCGCCAGATCATCTAAGAAGGAAGGAAAACAAAACAAAACAATACAAAAAAAAAAAAAAAACACCCATAGCTCAGCTGTAATTCTGAGAGAAAAGTGCCAGAACCTGCAGGAGTTTCCATGGGAAGAAGTTGCAGAGCAGAACAGGAGGAGCAAGATTTCCGCAGAAATCAACCCCAAGAAACTTGGTATTCCACGGAAAGGGTAAGTGGGGGTTTTGTGTCTCCTTCCCTCACACCTCTGGAAGTCAGCAGGCTCTGGAGCTGCTGGAGACCTTTTCTATCCTTATGAGCCCAAAAGCTGCCACCGCCAGTGAACTAGAAGGCCCTTAAAAACAAAGCGCCAGGCTGCCAGATCCAAGCCGAGGTCGTGTGTGCCATCCTGCTTCTCCACCCACTGTGTCCTTTGTCCTCATGCAAACATTTCCCAACTTCTGCACAGACTGCGGTGGCCACAGGGGGGCAGTAGGTCCTGGGGAAACTCTGAGCCTAGAGCTCAGACATTCCAGGTAGGTTGCCTTCCGGAGAGGGACAAAGAGGACAAGAGTGCCAGCTCTCCTCCATTCAGATTATTTTCTGCCCTTCCACTGTTCCTCCCCCCCCCCAAAGGCTGCCAAGTGGCACAGGTGCCTCAAGGGATGATTAAGCCCGGGCTCTCAAGAGCATCCGCTTCCCCTCTGTTGGTGCATCGGCTATACCAAGGTCTCACAGAGAATGGGGCTCACACCATTCCTCTTTAAGACCTGCAGAGGACTAAGGGGTGCTTAGCCCCTGAGCTCCCTGCTCACCGGCCCTCCCCAGTGCTGCTCGCATGGCTGCTCCAGCAGAGCAGGGCACACCCCAAAGTGGAGGGACACTAAACCTGCTTCAGCACTCCACAGGCAACTTGGGACCAGCATACTTCTCCCTGGCACAGTCAGGGATTGAACTTGGGGGACCAGAGGACAGGCCCACTGGCTGGATCCCCTACCCCCAGGACTCGATCATGTTGCTCAAGGGCATGGAGTGGTGGTATGTCAACAAATTTGGGGAGGCAAGGGAGTTTGCATGGGCAGAACTGAAAGGAGAGTACAGAGTGGGTTTGAGCCACAGTGCACTCACGGAGCACCCCTCCCCCAACAGGAAAGCTGCGTTTTTGGTCCAGGTTGGGATCCTGGGCAGGGAAGCTCCCAGCCTGCAGCCACTGCTGGTGAGCTCAGTGAGTTTAAGCTACTGCTTTCGGCCAGATGCCAGGAGATCCATGGGGCAGGGGAGAAGGGAGAAGATCAAAACCCACTTCCCACAGCCAGTCTGATAATTCCAGATGGCCCCTCCCTCACTGGCAGACTTTCTGGCTTAGAGAGGCCATTTCAGCCCCTCCTTGGTGGCTGTCCCCAGCAGCCTGGGAGTGGAACTTTGACCCTGCACAAGAGGCAGCTCTTGTGCCTGCCTTTGTGGAGCCTGAAGGCAGGCTTGTCTGACCCAGCTCTGCCCAGCCTCATTGCTCCACCCTCCTCTATTGTGGTGGCAATAAGGAGTCCCCTGGGAGCTCCAGGGCCCCACCTACCACCTGAGGCATTCAAGTGCTTCTCCTGATGGATTAGAGGCAGTAACAAAAAACAACACTGCAGCTGGCTCTTTCCTATAAGTACCACCTACTGGCAAGGAGGACAACTTGTACAGCCAGTTACAGCATTTACTGACTCAGTCATACAGGGCATGGCTGATTCTTACCCACAAGCACCACCTAGTGTCTCAGATTAAACTGCACATCCCAATATAATCCACACTGTTAAGAAGACCACAGGGCTGGGGAAAGAAAAAGGATTTCAAAGATTTCCATCTTCCTTTGTCAACAAGAGACAGGGAATCTGCCCACCCACACAGTATACCACTACTACAACCTACAAATAACTAGCAATTGAGAAAACCACCACACTAAGAATGTCTATTACCATGGTATCTATCCAGAACCTAGACTCCAATTAAAGTATCCACAAAAAAACCCTTGAGAGTATGTTGGGGCCAGGGGGTGGGGTAGGAGCAGGGAAGCTCCATCTAAACAAAAGAAAATCCAACCAAGAAGTGACAGCTGCTCCAGATGAAAAAGAATCAGTGCAGGAACTCCAGAACTATGAAAAATCAGAGTGAAAGTTCACCCACAAAGGAGCGCACCGGCTCTCTAGCAATGGATCCCAACCAAAATGAAAAATACTGAAATGACAGATAAAGAGTTCCAAATATGGATTGTAAGGAAGTTCAATGAGATCCATGAGAAAATGGAAAATCCAAAGAAGCCAGAAAAACAATTCAGGAAATGAATGAAAATTTTACTAAAGAGATATATTTTAGCAAAAAAAAAAACTTCTGAAAATAAAAAATTCATTTAAGGAAATATAAGATATTTCCTTATGTTTGAAGAATAGATTAGACCAAGCAGAAGAAAGAATTTCAGAGCTTGAAGACAACTCTTTTGAATTAGCCCAATCAGTCAAAAATAAAGAACAAAGAATCAAGAGGAATGAACAAAGTCTACAAGAAATGTGGAATTATGTAAAATGGCCAAATATAAAAATCATAGGCATCCTTGAAGATGAAGAAGAAAAAGCACAAGAACTGGAAAACATATTTGAGGGAATAACTGAGAACTTCCCTGGTCTTGCTAGAAATAAGACATCTAGATATAAGAATACCTGGGAGATGCATTGCAAAAGGGGAATCACCACCAAGGCATATATTAATAGTTAACAGACTGGCCAAAGTCAACATGAAGGAGGAATTCCTGTGAGTCATGTGGCAAAACCATCAAGGAACTTACAAAGGAAAACCCATCAGACTAAAAGACTTCTCAAGAGAAACCTTACAACTCAGAAAGGAATGGGATCCTATCTTTAATCTCCTTAAACAAAATAGCAGCCAGCTCATAATTTTGTATCCTGCTAAACTAAGTTTCATATATGAAGGAGAAAAGTCTTTCTCAGACTAGCAAACACTAAGGGAATTTGTCACTACTAGACATGCCCTACAGGAAATGCTCCAAGTGCGTTATACATGCAACGGCACAATAGATACTGACCTGTGCAAAAACACCCAAAAGTTGTGGTTCACAGCTCTTATAAAACAATAGCACAAGGAGGAATACAAAACAATAAGGTATCATCCAATATGTTGAACAGAACCAGCATCCCACAAGTTAATACTAACACTCAATGTGAACAGTCTGAATGCCCCACTTAAAAGACAGACTGGCTGAATGGATGAAAAAACACAACCCAAATATTTGTTATTTCCAATAAACACATCTAAACCACAAGGACTCACACAGACTCAAGGTAATGGGATGGAAGAAATATTCCACACAAATGGAAACCCAAAGTCAGTAGATGTAGCCATTCTCATATCAAATAAAATAGATTTTAAATCAACAATGGTGGTAAAAAAAAAAAAAAAGTCAAAGATGGTCATTATATAATGGTAAAGGGAGCAATTCAACAAATCCTCAATATATATGCACCTAACACAGGAGCTCCCAGTTTCATAAAGCCAATTCTTCTAGATCTAAGCAATGAAACAAATGGTAGCATCTTAATAGTCAGGGGCTTCAACACTCCTCTGACAGAACTGGAAGGATCATTGAAGGAGAAAGTGAATAAAGAAACAGTGAACTTAATTGGAACACTAGAACAAATAGACCTAACAGACATTTACAGAACATTCTATCCAAAAACTACCAAATATACATTTGTTTTCATCAGCACATAGGGCATTTTCCAAGATGATCATGTCTCAGGCCACAAAACATTCAGCAAATTAAAAAAAAAATCAAAATCATACCATGTAACTTCTCAGACCACAATGGAATAAAACTAGAAATCAATTCCAAGAGAAACACTCAAATCTACACAAAGTGATGGAATTTAAACAACCTGCTGCTGAATGATCCTTGGATTAATAATGAAATTAAGATGGAAATCATAAGATTCCTTGAATTGAATGACAGAGGGGATGCAAGCTTTTCAAGATCTATGGGATACAGTAAAAGCAGCCCTAAGGGAAAAGTACATAGTCTTAAATGCCTACATCAAAAAAAGACAGAAAGATCACAAATTAAAAACCTAATGTCAATCTCAAGAAACTAGAAAAAGAAGAACATGCCAAACCCAAAGCCAGCAGAATAACAAAGCTCAGAGTAGAACTAAACAAAATGGAAACCAAAGAAACAATGCAAAGGATCAGTGAAACAAAAAGTTGGTTCTTTGAAAACAGAAACAAAATTGGTAGTCCACTAGCCAGATTGACCAGAAATAGAAGAGAAAGGGCTCAAATAACCTCAATTGGAAATGAAAAGGAAGACGTTACAACTGATACTATAGATATACAAAATGTCATCTGTGAATACTACAAAAACCTCTACACAAACAGGCTGGAAAACCTAGAGGAAACAGATAAATTCTTGGTAACATACAACCTCCCGCGGGCCACATGCAGGTGTTTTTGCCCGTTTGTTTTTTTACTTCAAAATAAGATATATGCAGTGTGCATAGAAATTTGTTCATAGTTTTTTTTTAAACTATAGTCCAGCCCTCTAACGGTCTGAGGGACAATGAACTGGCACCCTGTTTAAAAAGTTTGAGGACCCCTGTCCTAAATCCTCAATGAGAAGATCCTAAAGATAGGTTTTTGGACAACTTAAGTAAGTATGCTTTACAGATGCTGATTAAATAGTCAGAGATCTGCCTCTTTATATACTTTAGATCAGATGCAGAATAGTACAGAAATATAGAATATTGATTTTTTTCCACTCGTACCTTGTGAAATAGTTCTATGCAACTCTTCACCTGCACTCCGAAGTGTTTCCTTGTCATCTCCAGATCCCCTTTGTGAATCATCAGCACAGATTTTCAGAGCTGGTTTCTACCATTTCCATGTAGTTGTCTGAGACACAGCACGACGAATCTGTCATGGAAAACAGCATTCAAGCACTAAGTATCCACTTTTATCATATTATCATACATTCCCACAATTATCTCATAAATACATAGGTATTATCTCAATGTAACCTCTTACCATTTCACTTTTTTAAATGATCTTTTTTTGAGAGAGAGAGAGTCTTGCTTTGTTGCTCAGGCTAGAGTGAGTGCCGTGGCGTCAGCCTAGCTCACAGCAACCTCAAACTCCTGGGCTCAAGCGATCCTTCTGCCTCAGCCTCCCGAGTAGCTGGGACTACAGGCATGCGCCACCATGCCCGGCTAATTTTTTCTATATATATTAGTTGGCCAATTAATTTCTTCCTATTTTTAGTAGAAACGGGGTCTCGCTCTTGCTCAGGCTGGTTTCGAACTCCTGACCTTGAGCAATCCTCTCGCCTCGGCCTCCCAGAGTGCTAGGATTACAGGTATGAGCCACCACACCCGGTCTTTTTAAATGGTCTTTAAAAATTTTGTCCACACTGAAATCTGATATAGTTAATGTTCAGATCATATCCCAAGAATAATTACTAAATCTTTGTTCTGCACCTTTGTCTTTTTTTATGCCATTTCTTTCTGGTAGTCTCCACATGCCTCCCAAAATTAACACTGAACAAGTCATTTTGGTGAATGGGTAGCTTCCCAACAAAACTTCCGTTGTCAAAGTAGTTGAGAGAGTTTATAATATGAGAAACCTTGTAAGGACTTAACTCTTAAGGTACTCCCTCTTTTCTGGGGAAGGATTTGGGAGAAAATATTTTATATTCAGGCAAAAAGCTGTATTCATGAGGCATGCCTTCCTGGAAGAAAAGAGTCTTCAGTAGAATTTTGTAGCACTGGGCGTGGACTGGTGAAGGTGGGGGACCAGTATGCGTGAACTGTTTTCAAATTAATGTTGCCTAGGTTCTCTGGGTAAGATTCAACTATTTAATCTTTTTGTTGAAATGAGACCTAAATTTCAGCACTTGTCAAAAGAACTTTTATTGACCTCCCTGAGGAACATCCAGAGATCACCTGCTCTGCTTCCAGCCCCTTTGCCACAGGTGTGACCTCAAGTGATCAAGGACCCCTCAGGACATGGTCGGAATTGTCTGCAATCCACAGCCGAGTGCCTGCAGGGAGGCAATCCTACACTTTTTCTACTCCCAGGGCAGAGACAGGAATGCCCAGATGACATCTAATCACAAGCCTCTAATCTCAACTGAGGGTGGTTCAAAAGAGATGTCCAGTCTCGACCTTTTCACTGCATTTAAGGCAACATGGAGCAGATTTCTCTCTTCTCTGGCAGAATCCGGTTGAAAGCCAGCCAGCCCCGGGGAGGGTCGGAGGCAGAGCCCCCCAACACGTCACACTCACTCATGGGACCCCAGTTCACCAGACTCCAGAAAGGCCATCAGCATCACCTGTCTTCACGTCACATCTAAAATTCACTCTGCAACCAGCTGCACTTGGAAACAGGAACCAAGGGAAACGACGGCTGGATCCTGTCAGGGCTCGGTACCTTCCTGCTTTTATGACCGCTCACAAGCTGACCTCTGACCCCACGCCCTCCTCCTGGAGCCACCTGCTTCAAGTAAATGGCATTTCCCCTCAGGCTCGTGCCCTCTTTTAAGGGATGTCAGCGGTTTCCAATTAGATACCAGGTGGGCGACTTTATTCTTTTTTATTTTTGTAATTGAGATTTTTTTTTTTTTTTTTTGAGACAGAGTCTCACTTTGTTGCCCAGGCTAGAGTGAGTGCCGTGGCGTCAGCCTGGCTCACAGCAACCTCAATCTCCGGGGCTCAGTGATCCTACTGCCTCAGCCTCCCGAGTAGCTGGGACTACAGGCATGCATCACCATGCCCGGCTAATTTTTTGTATATATATCTTTAGTTGGTCAATTAACTTATTTCTATTTTTGGTAGAGATGGGGTCTCGCTCAGGCTGGTTTCGAACTCCTGACCTTGAGCAATCCGCCCGCCTCGGCCTCCCAAAGTGCTAGGATTACAGGCGTGAGCCACCACGCCCGGCCTGTAATTGAGATTTTATTGGTTAAGGATCAGTACAGACATTTCAATTTGTACACAATTCTTAATGTACATACCCCAAATCTAAAAAGCCATTTATTGTAATTCTTTTTTAAACTGTTATTCCAGTGACTTTTCAGCTTAAAATTTGGAGGCAAATTTTCCTTAAGAGGAGGATATCAAGTGCCAGTATCTTCAAACGCTGATAAGCTGTCACATAAGTCCCACGAATTCAATTTATTATCACATGTACTACACACTCAAATTTGCAGTCTTTCCCAGCACATCAACAAAGTTATCAGCAACACGGGACTACCACGACCACAGGTGTTACAGAGTGCTCGCGATTCTGACAGGACAGCCATGACCAAGGGGCAGTGTTTTTAGGAAACAATTCTACTAAAAAACATAGGAACAGAAGTAATTTTAAACACTCAAGACATTAAATGCAGGCCTGGAACTCCACGGTGCCATTTAGTATGCTTTGTATTATAAGGATATAAAAACTACCCCCCATCCATGGAATGTTAAGCTGACACCCAAGACAGTCAAAGCCTCCCATAATTCAACATTCCACACTATTTTCTGGATGTACCAAAAAATAAACAACCAGAGAATGATTTACCTCTTAGAAAAAGCATTTGAACTTTAAAAATGGGATGAGGTGGGATTCCCTCCTTAAAAATGTTTCTAGAGCTTGATAGTAAAAACTTGCTTTTACAAAGTAGTTGATAAGAATATTCCTCTGGATTGTACAAGGAGGTACACAGGGACCATGGCTAGGACACAGTGTCTACTATTAATCAGACGTGGCTTCTCTCTCTCCTGCTTCATTGGAGGCAGGACTCGCCTCTGTTTTAGTTTCTCCATTTTCTGCAGGCAAATCTTCTTTAGTTTCTTGATTAGCCACTTCCACCTGTTTTCTCCTTTTCATTGCACTTTTTTATCTGAAGATCTATCCCTTGCTGCTACCTTTTTTGGCTTCCTTTCTAGTTTTGCAGCAGCAGGTTTAGCTGACAACTGTGGGGAGGGTGCGCCGGGTGGCTGCAGGCACTGAGAGCCTTCTCGAAGCTGGGCTGCCTGGCCGCTGCTGCTGCTCCCGCTGCTCGAGCCGCTGAGACCTCTCAGCCGGAGATATTCTATACATCTGGGACTAGAGGGGCAGGACCTGAGGCCAGCGAATATTTCAGGGCTCTACAAAAATATACTTCAATTGAAGAAAACAATTATTGACCAAAAAAAAAAAATGGGGAAAGAAAATTGCAAAACTGAAGACTATTTAAGTGATTATAAAACAAAACATAGCCAGCTTCATTATGTTAGCATTCGTAAGCATGTTATTACATCTGTAAGCAATTTGCAAATGGATTAGAATGGATGTTTTTTTCAATTTACAAGAATCCCTCGAGAGTCAGGATGGGTGCTGAGAAATCACACAGATATGTATGGGCAAATAATTTCAAGAATAAAACATAAAAACCCTTCCAAAATGTTAAAGGCCAAAAGACATAACAATTAATGTGAAATGTGGCAATTTCAATGCATTTGCCTGTGGGTGGGCTCTCAGGACCCAGAATTTAGCACGCATGATCCTGTCTCCACCAACTTTCCCTAACCCAGAGCCCGGCAGACCAGCCAGCACTGGCCAGAAACCTCCCTATTCTCTAGCCCGTAATGGGACGAGGGACATTGGACCAAGCTAATCTGAAGGGCTGGCCGGAGCCTCCAAACAAGGACAGGGAGGGGCACAGCAGGTTTTGCGGAGGCTTGTCCAGGCTCTGGGCCATTGGGAGCAGTGGCTCTTCGTGACACCAGTGCCTTGGGAGGACGGGCTGCCTGCGTATGGGGCCTGGGCGGTCTCAGGAGGCGAGACACAGCAACCTCTGAAGTCCGGGTCCCACACCCTCCGCCTGGCTCAACAGTGAAACAGGTCACGACAGACATCAGCCACACAGTGAAGCAGGACACTGTCCAGCTTGTTGCTGTTGTAAGAAAAGGAAGGGATGTCTCCTGGGTTGCGTCTCCATGACATGACCAGGTTTACTGAGGGGGTCATGGGTCCCGAAGAGCATTATGGGAAGTGGGGGGGGGCGGAGCCTCATGGGAGGTGGTTGGACCTCGGGACCAGGCCTGCCAAGGAAGCAGGAGGAAGGGCCACCCATAGGTCCCCAGCTCCTGTCGCAGTCAGGGAAGGGGCTCCCCGAGGGCAGAGTGAATTCATCACACTCAAGATACCACTAGCACAAGTGTATAACTCTAAGGAGGGGACAGGACCAGGAGCTGCACTGCAGGGTCACCCCATCCTGGTTGGCCTAAGACTGTTAGGTTTTAGCATTCTAAGTCCCACATGCTGATGAACCCCTCAGTCCCACACAGCCAGTCACTCTAACTACAGCCAGGGCTCCACCCAGCCACCAAAGTCACAAGCCAGGAGGCACAGCCGTGGCAGGTAGGACGAGCAGGTGGCCATGATAGCCCTAGAAAAGAGGGTTTTGTTGCCAGGGTTCTGTAGAGTCTTATAAGGGAGCAATGAGCCAGAGCATTCCTGGTCTGTCACTGGGCCTGTGTCCTGATCCCATGGGTGTGCAAAGCCCCCTCCTTTACCCTCTCTCACTTCCTCCATGCTGCCCTCACTTCCACCTGCTCCCAAGGCGAGGCTGGCAGCCAAGGCTGGTGGGCGGTGGGGAGGAAGCTGGGGTGACCATCCGCGTTCACGCACCCTGAGGATGGCTCTGCCTCGCACCCTGAGCATGGCTCTGCCTCGCTGAGGACTGACCCCAACTCACACGCACTGGTTCTGATGGCCAGACACACCGTGAGTGACCCCAGGTGCTCAAAGAACCTGACCCTCTTCCCACCAGGTAAGTTGGCTAAGCCCTGACTCTGACAGACAACGCAGCCGGAGCAGTTACGATGCTGTGACAGGGACGACACCCATCTAAGGGCTTTGCACATCCACTGAGTCTCACCCATGCAAACGCGTTGGGTAGAGCTTAGTTCAGAGCAGGATTTCTCAGCCTCGGCCCTGCTGACGTTTTCGGGCAGGTAATTCTTTGCTGTGAGGGCTGCCCTGTAGGATGACAGCAGCATTGCCAGCCTTACCCACTAGATGTGCTGCAGGCAGCATTGCAACGGGTCCCCTGTGCCACAGGCCTCAGAAGGACTGTCCTGAGCTGGTTCACTCAGAGCTCTCCCCGGCAAGGGCTCGGGGAGGACCGGAAGGATGATATTCCGGCAGGAGGAGCCGGGGGTCGGGGTGGGAGTTCATTTTGTTGTTCTATTTGGGGGTTGCTCTTTTTAGAAGATTTTGTTTTGGAGGTTTTTTGTTTCTGTTTTTTTTTTAAATTTTGGTGGGAGAGGGATAGCGAGGAGACTGGAGTCTGGAGAAGAGAGTGGACTCTGATATAGGATGGAAAACACTGCTTCGGGTCCAAGAGAAGTGCCTTGGGACAGAGCGTTCCCCCTTTGGTCAGAGCAGAAAGTGTTCTCTGGAACCCACTCGTGAGACTTCATGGAATTGTCAGCTTAGGAGGCTGTTATTTTACCATCAGGAAGGAAGTCAACAACCAGCAAGCCTGTCATTTTTTCCTGGAACTCGTATTTTTTCCTGCAGGACAACAAAGGCTGGCTGATAAAACATGTCTTGGGAGGGGCTCGACACCCAGATCGCTTAGCATATGCTGACTCAACGAGACAATGTTCAGCTTTGCTTCAGAGTAAATACGTGTTATTTATTTCGAAAGGCCAACTGGAAGTTTTCTTGCACGCTTTGGGTCGTTTCCTATAAAGGAAGATTTGAAACAAAGCAACTGTGACGTGTACACGTAGAATCGTGAGAAGAGACTTCCATTCCTAAAAATGAAATTGGCATACACACATCTAGCTTCCCCCTAGCGACCCAGGGAGCCGCTGCTGACAGCAGGTTTTGCTCTCTCCTGCAGCTGTGCCCCTTGCTCTCCCCGGCCCTGCTCACCAGCACAGAGTGGGCTTCTTGGACGAGACAGCCCTGCACGGAGCTCAGCACAGATGGCTAACGTGCTCTCGGGGCTCTTCCAACATGGACTGCGGCTGTTTGTGCTCCTCAGCAAACTCGCCATGGACCCCAGTGTCCAGAGAAAGCTGCAGAGGGCATGAGACTGCTAATATTCTTTGTCACACTCCACTCTTCTGGACCCCACCCCCACAATAAGAATACAAGACACTGACCATGCCACACTCTGATTACAAATAGGCCTTGTCAATAATTAACATTTACATAAAACAAAAAAATGCCTAAGTATGCAATTTCTTTTCTTTTAAAATGCTCTACAAAAATGAACCAAATGACAAAGTCTACCCATTGTGCTAAAGTCCTGCTGTGTGCCTCTAATTTCTTGCAGCTCAGCTGGTCTCTAATACCCTAGGAATGTGGAGGAAGAAGGTTCTGTAACATAAACACAGGGACATGTAGACCATAAAATACAGAGGGCAAAAGTTTGGCTTCATAAGGATTAAAGCGGCACAAGTAACTACAAGGTTTTATTAACTATTCCCAATAAACTGACAAAATCCAGTGCATAGTAGTAAACAGCTGATTATTAGTGGAAAAGGACAAAGGATCCCTCAGACATCTCTGATGATGTTATCAATCAGATAGCCTCTCTTGGGATGCATGCAGTCATGCAATATGTGACCATAACCATAAAACTCTGACCCAGCAATTCCACTTTTGGAAACAGCCCCAAGGAGATAGGACAAAGGTGAGAAAAGAAAATTTTATACAAAGATGTTTCATGTACAGGAGGACATTTGAAACAATCCTGTCCACTAAGGGAGGCCTTAGCAAACCACTCAGTGCAGGCACACTGTGCTCTGTGTGGCCATTCACAATGCTGTGTTCGTGCAAGAATTTCACATATGAAATAACTGAAAGTAAAGGGAGAACACAATGTATTCAACGGATGACTTGGAATTAGGTGAGAATGTATATAGGTACACAGAGATAATATCGCGAGTTAAGAATGAGATAAATGTTTGATATTTAGAGCATTTGGGATTGTTGTTGTACAGTTGAGCCCCAAACAAATTGTAAATTAAAAAGAAAAAAAGAGAGAGACAGCTGGAGCCATGTACAGATGCTGAGTCTCACCCGTGCAAACGCGTTGGGCAGAGCTTAGTTCAGGGCAGGATTTCTCAGCCTCGGCCCTGCTGACGTTTTCGGGCAGGTAATTCTTTGCTGTGAGGGCTGCCCTGTAGGATGACAGCAGCATTGCCAGCCTTACCCACTAGATGCCAGTAGCACCTTCCCGGTTGTGACAATCAAAACTATCTCTAGGCATTTGCCAAAACGTCTGCGGCTTGTGGAATGGGAAGCAAAGTCACTGTGGTTGAAAACCACTGGTGTAAGTGATAAACAGCCACCAACTCTCCACCTTCACAATGGGAAGGGGATGGAACATTATGGGGGCTCCGGGAGCCAGAGAGTGTGTGTTCTTCCAAAGGGGGCCGTATTCAGGTGGAATCCAGAAGGACACACCCTGTTTCTTTTTTAATTAGCAGCAAATTCCAAGTTAAAACAGAGTGTGGCCTGAGCTTCCCATCTATGGGCTACAGCAGGTGGTCATAAACTTTTCTGCAAAGGGGCACGTGGTGAACGTTTTAGGCTCTGTGGGACAAACTGTCTCTGTTGCAGCTACTCAGCTCTGCCTGTGGGGGCGTGGGGCAAGCACCCATAGAGGATACATAAATAATGGGCATGGCTGGGTTCTAATTAAGCTTTATTTGTGGACACTGAAATCACAAAATATTATTCTTCCTTTGATTTTGTTTTCAACCATTTAAAAATGTCAACATGGCTTTTAGCTTGCAGCCCACATTTGGCCCACAGGCGGCAGCAGCAGGAACTGGGGGGTGTGGGGGGCCGGAATCAGACTGGGGGGTCTGGGTGGACCAGCACAGCCTTGCCCCGCACACACGGCCACACACCGGGGGAGCAGCAGGGAGCTCCAGGGATCCACTCCGGAGGCCTCTCTCGTCCCATCCCCGACCCCCCCCCACCGTGTTTTCACGCTGCCACCTAAGACGCCAGGAGGAAGGGATAGCCTTTTTTTTTTAAAAAAAAAGCAAAAACGACAGATTGGCTTCTCTGCCATTCTTTTAAAGTTTTCTGCTCTTACTGTAAAAGAAAGGCCACTAATAGGCCACTAACCTAGCTGTTTACAGGGTTCCCAGAGCCCCAGAAAACTCTTTAATGGACATTTTCTCCATTTTTAATGACCTTGCTAAACACAAGCCTTCCTGTTTGTGTTCTCACAGGGTGTCTGACAGTAAACAGAAAATGCGCAGGGCCTTCCCCAGCCAGAGGGCCAGCCCAGGGCGCCAGGAGTGAGGGCTGGGAGTGGGGACAGAGCGCTGAGGCCGGTGTCCCTTGAGCCTGCTCTGGAGGGCCAGGCGTGAGGCGTGAGGCCCGCTGCATGCGCTGCAGGGCTCTTGGGAGCTGCTCCTCTCACCTGGCTCCTGCGAAACCACCTCAGACCCACCTAGAACAGAACAGAGAGCACCATCTTCCCACCCCTCGAAGTTGGCAAAAGTAGATATGGAAAATGATCAAAGAAGGCCAATGGCCAGGGGAGAAAGGAATGAAAAGAAACAAGAAATAAAAGGAAGAGTTAAAACATGAGCAGAAAAAGATGCAGAAGACAGAGGCAAGAGGGAAGGGAGAGAAGAGGAGAAATGGCACAGGAAGGGCCGAGGGGTGTTCGCCAGCTATGCACAGAAGGTATTTCCGCTTCGATGATGGGGGCCAGAGGGCAACACAATCATGGGAGCCATTCGGGAACCCTTCCCCACCTCCAGCCGTGGAATTCTTGGACTTTAGGTTCTAAAGCCTCATCCAGGTATGAGACAGACAATCACGGAGGACTCATTCCGGGCTGTCTCCTCTCCCCCATCTCCCACAGGACTTGAGAAGGGTCCCCCAGCTGGAGGTGGGCAGGGGGCCAGAGGGGAGACAGGACGGTTGTGGGGGTTCCTGTGCCTCCCCGCTCCTTGGGCCAAGACAGGAGGCGAGGCTAGAACCTCCCCATACGGTCACAACTCCAAAGGCGGACAGGGCCCCATCTGGAACCCTAGGACAGCAGCCTCACAGAAGTGCCAAGCCACCCGGAGGCAGTGGCAGAGTAGGGATCAGGGAAGCTTTTGATTTGGTCCCTTTCCACACCCAGGATTGGGTGCAGGACAGAGGGACAGGAGGGCTGACCTGGGTCCGTTCCCCAGTGCCCTTCCTCAGGCCTCCTCATTCCTTGAAAAATCTGCAGTCACTATCTTGTAAACCAGGGCTGAAGAGTTGGGCGTGGTGCAGCCACTTGAGATTTAACGAGGACATCATTTAGATGTAATGAGGAGGGAGCTTCAGGAGAGCAGCCACACCTTCCTGTGCCCACAGTTAGTGGGCAGCAGTGGGCTGAGGCGAGTGGCAGGTAACCCAACAGGGACAGCTGTGGCCAAGGCATATACATAAGACCAGCGACAAAACCATGGCTGGATGAGCACAGGATCCCAGAGGACTCCACTGAGTGGCTCACTCTGCCCCACAAATGCTGCTCCATTCAAGGTCCTCTGTCCTCAGAACCAGTCCTGGGTAGGACAGGGGAGGTCAAAATCCCAAATGGGACTGAGCTATAAATGTAAATCAACCCCCAAATCTCCAAACTGGGCTGAGGTTACTTCCAATTGTCAGGGGTTTGGGCTAGAAATTAATTTTATTTATAGGAAAGTAAAGAGATGTTTTGCACAACTGAGTTGGTGGCTTATGAAAGTTCATGCCTGGGACACAAGTACTGACTTCTTGAACTCTCCTAGAAAAAATAGCATCAGGCTTCCAGGCAGGCAAATGCTGGGTCATTGCATCTCGGGCCCCTCACTTATTACCTCGCCTGCCCCTGATCTCCCCAGGCTCCCAGTGACCTCCCGGTGACCTCCCGCAACGCTGACTCCATGGCTGTGATCATCGTAGGAGCCCAGAGACAGCTGCACCCCAGGTCCCAGTGCAATCAGCACGTACTTGAAAGGCTCCACTGTCACGAGCTCTATGCTCAGCTGGAGCAAAGGAGCAGAAATCCGTGTGTTGGGGCAGCAAAGTTGCTAAACATTGCATGTCCCCAGGCCTGCTCAGCTACTTCTGGGAAGAGACCTCTTAAGGGTACGCTCAGTAAGCATTCCTGGTCCTGGACTCTGAGCCAGCGTGAGGGGCCAGAGTCCCTGTACAACAGCACTGCAATGTCTGCTGCCTTTCTACTCCCAGGCTCAGGGGCAAGGTGGGAGGGCTGGGAGGAGGCCTGGAGACCGGCAGACCTGCACCCAGCAGAGTCCAGTCTCCAGCACCCCTCTGGGACCCTCCCTCCTTCCTGGATGTGTTGGCAGTCACTGTGCTGTAAATGGGGCGAGGAGTCCAGGGTGCGGTGTTGCTGCAGACACTGGAGACTCCATAAGCGTTAGGAGAAGCCTCAGGCACGCCCTTAGGAAGGTCCACTCCATTTCCAGCCCGTCTGTGTAGGGAGAGTAAGATTTCAGGGCTGCCTCGGAGGGGAAGCCCAGAGCCCAGGCTTCCACCCAACCACCCAAGTACCAACTAAACAACCATCCTCTGGTGACAGAGGCCCTCCTGGAACTCTGGTGAGGAGCCCCAGCAAAGGCTGTGGCCACGACCCATTTCTGGGGAGCCAGGTATGTCCACCTCAGGACTCCTTTGGGCTCAGAACCTGGGCTCGTCCTTCAAAGTCAATCTGTCAAGAGGCCTTGGTGACAGCCTGCTATCTGAACACAAGGAAATAAATTGCTTTCCCTCTACAAAGCGCTGGGGCTTCTTATCGCCCCTCCTTCTTCCCAGCACCAGTTCCCATCTGTGCCAGCCAAGCTCAGCCAGCAGCTCGGGGTCAGGGAGACGGTGGGGAGGGGACATGGAAGCACTTTGTGCCAAGTTGTGGTATTTTCACTAGGCAAGGGCCGTCTGCACCGAGGCTCCGAGGGTCTCATGCCACGGTGGCATTTAGACTTCTCTTGGTGTGCTCTGGAAGTCTTTCAGACACAAGAAATTCTCTGGTTGTCACTGAATTTTTCAAATATGGATTTGGTGCTCCTTCCTCACCGAAATAGTCTGGCCCTAAACTCGGACTAGAAAAGAGAAGTTGCTCTTTGGCTTCTGAGTAGGTCCCTTCCGGCATTCTCAAACACGGGTGTTGCGATTTTCTGGGAGGAATCTCAGTGGAAACCAGGGACTCCTCAAAACTCTTCCCTGGAGCATACTCAGTCCTGTAGGGGGAGGTCATGTACTCATTCTTTTCCCCTCCCAAAATGTTTTCCTGACTCTTTCCAGTTTCCTCTATAGAAACGTCTTCCAGAAAATTCTCGAAATTCACCACCAACTTGTCAATAAGGTCACTAGGGGTAGAATATGGTTTTAGGATCCTGTCTTCTTCCAGGTTCACAGAGTCATCAAATTCCTTCAGATTTAGTTTATCCTGGACAAGAAAAAGGGACATCACAAATGATCATTTAGGGGCTACACTTGATGTAGCCAAAAGCTCATCAGGCTTGGGACCCCAGATGCCCCACTCTTGAACAGCACCCCACATTCCTCCCAAGCCCAGAAGTGGTGGCCAGTCATCTCCACTAGCCCTTTCACGGGAGCTGGGAAAGAGTGGCCCACTTCCTGAGAAATGGCACCCTGGATTCAAACAATTTCTTCTTCTAGAGAACTGAAGGCCATTTTCCATACAATCATATGTTAACATGGAAGCATTAAAGTTAGAGCCCTTAGAGATGAAATAATCACAATCAGAAAGACAGACTTGCCTAACATCACCAGAAAAATCAAAGGTGGCCTCCTGGCAGGGATGGCATTTTTGTCATTTTTGTATCTCTAGGGCTTAGCCCAGTGCCAGGCATGCAGTGGGTGACTAATAAGTGCTTGATGTAGAGCCCCAACCTACAGATTATTCAAAAAACAATTTAGGCATCATACAACATTGCCTATGGATTCATTTACTCTCTAAGTAACTTTTCATATGTAGGAAAGTAAATAGGGTAATATAAGACTGATAACGGAGAGGAGAAAATAGGAATAAAGTCCATTAATGAAAATATCCACATTTAAAACAATAACTTCGAGTTGAAATAAAGACTAATATTTAAAATTTCTAGATCAAAGAAAAACTGGAGACTGTCTTTCAATAATAAGGATTGAAAGGTTGTATTTGACTGGGCTTATTTCTACTTAACCACTTCAGTACCAGCATCGGCTATAGTCGACAGCCACAGAGGAACATGCACAGCGACTTTACCCGACAGCCGTGATATGACTTTCTAATTTTTCATTTATCAAAATAAACATGTGAACATTTAAAAATAACATAATGAAAACATATATGTATATGTTACCTATTCTGATTGACATTACAAGTAAAGCTGCCTGTAAAGTAAAACAAGCTTTCAGTGCTTTAAAGCTTTCCTCATCACACAAGAGCAAAACGGGTTTGTCGTCAATGCACAGCACAAACTATCGTGGACTATGAGTGCCGGCTGTGGGCAAGGTTTCGCGGCCGGCGAGCGCCGTACTGAAGTGGTTAAGCAAGAAAGTACACCTTAAAAATTTCATAACAGTTTTCAATTTAAAAACTTAGGAAAAGGAGGGTTTCTACTTAAGAAATATGCATTCAAAAACCCCAATGCGAAGGCCAGGCGCGGGTGGCTCTTGCCTGTAATCCTAGCACTCTGGGAGGCTGAGGCGGGCGGATTGCTCAAGGTCAGGAGTTCGAAACCAGTCTGAGCAAGAGCGAGACCCCGTCTCTACTATAAATAGAAAGAAACTCCCTGGACAACTAAAAGTATATATAGACAAAATTAGGTGAGCATGGTGAGGCATGCCTGTGGTCCTAGCTACTCGGGAGGCTGAGGCAGGAGGATCGCCTGAGCCCAGGAGTTTGAGGTTGCTGTGAGCTAGGCTGACACCACAGCACTCTAGCCCAGGCAACAGAGCGAGACCATGTCTCAAAAAAAAAAAAAAAGCCCAATGCCAGTTGAATGAAGTTTGACTCTAACTTCCCTGATGTGATGAACACACCTCGAGGTCGCCTGTGGACAGCTCTGCCCATCAACATTCCCCCGGGATCCAGACCAATTTGCTCTTGGTTGCTTTTCAAAGCAGCCTGGTCTCCCTCCAATTCGACAGTCAAGTCAAGAAGGGCAGGGCTGGGCTCTGTCATCTGCGGCACCCTTTGTGGGACCAGCTCCATTGTGGGAACACACTGGGTCACACTGGGTCCTCATGAGCCTGGTGAAGCCCCTCCCTCCTGTCCAAAGCATGAGGTCAAAGTTGTCCCAGGAAGGTTGATTCCTTCTGCCCCACCGGCCACTCCCTGGCACTTTTTAACCTCAAGTTCTCTTCATGTGAAAAGCTCAGCCCAGGACTCCGCCCCATCTCCACCCACCCTGTCCACCTCCCACAAGCAGCCTGCACAATGATTTCCTTAATAAATACAGGAGCGTTTACCTTGAAATCATCTCCACGCCATGTGGCTATACTGCTTTCAGCAGGATTGGGGACATTGGGCCAACACAGGTGAGTCAATTTGCTAATAAGAGATAAGATTTTAAAACAAGCAGTGAGTCCAGCAAGCATTTTATACACACTGGATAGCTGAGCCGAAAGAGTGGGGCTTTGCTAAGAGGAACTGAACGGCTCCCTATTAACTAAGGGCCTCCTGATAGAAATTGGGAAAGGGAAGTATAACCGTTTGGAGAAGCAGGTAAAATTGCAAGCTATTTATGGGATGTGACAGGAGGAGACTTCTGCCCACGCAAAGATATTCCTTCCTTCCCCCTCTCTGGCGCCTGCATGTCCATCCCTGGTCCTATTGCTGGAAAGCACAGCATCACGGCCATTCCTTTGAGATTTATTCCCTGGGAAGGGTAACATTCTAAGCCTTATAAGTTACCCACATTCCAGAGTAGGGGTTCTCAAAGTGTGCTCCTAACCAGCAGCTGCTGCAACGCCTGGGCACTTGTTAGAATTGCAAATTCTTGGGCTTCACCCCAGAACCATGGAATGAGAAACCCGTGGGGTGGGGCCTGATTCTGATGCATGCTAAAGGTTAAAATGATTTCTTAAGTGCATAAGTACAAGAATTTGTGCTAGTGGCTTGGTGACAACCTACACTGGTAACTGAGGTTGCATTAGCTTGACTATTAACTAAGCACAGCTGCTTGGCAGAGAAGCCCACAACTGTTCCATTTGGAGAGAGATCTCTACCAAGGAAGGACCATCAGGGTAGCATAGGCTTGCTGCAGAAAGAAAGCACAAGACCGTGAAGACACGCTTGCTTCCCCATAGTGACCAGGCCAGGCAGGACAAAGGCCGCTACAGCCAGCCCTGTGACAGTGCACTGCAAAAGCAAGCAACAAGTTTGTGCCGCCATACACTGGCCAGCACTCCAACTCCATGGGATGCTGCTCCCTGCTCTAGCTGCAAGAGAGGCTTGCAAGGCCTCTGGACGATGAGACAAAGGGCCTCTAGTTTCAGACAGTAAATGCGGCAGAGGAAGCCTACGGGGCAGCTGGCACTCTCCCAGCCTCCAAAAGGCCTAGACCTGGTGCGTGGAGCTATGAGAGTGAAAGTCCTCTTGCTTGGTCAGATCTGTGATGAGTCTCAGAGTATATATAGCCTCCAATAATCTCAATAAATACATACTATAGGAATAAGTGAATGAATGCTCCCTTAATGGTAGAGTGTTCTCTTCTACAAAACACCCATGATGTCTTCCATCCTTTTTTGTCCCTGGTTTTCAAGGCACCCACTGTTGCCTATAAACTCACTTGGGTTTTTTGAGACCATATGCCACTGTCAGGATGATGAGGATAAGAAGCCCTCCTCCAGTCAGAGAAGTTATAAGGAACATCTCAAAGACACCTTTGGGAAAAGGAGAACAAAAGTCAGTAGTAAGTTCCGTCCATCACTTTCTTGACAAAAACCAAAGATTAACTTTTTCTTCTAGTAGCTTCAGCAACACAATTTCTTATTAGTTTTCCTTGAATTAAATTCAATTTCTTTCAATTAAAAGAACCCTAGAATTTGAAGCTCCCCATTCAGTTGTCTTCTCCTGCATGATACATTGTGTTCGCTAAGCCCATCTTCCAACTTCACTCAGTCAACGAATATTTATTGAGCACTTACTATTTGGCAAACACTATTCTAGGTAATTAAATAAATAGCAATAAGCTAGAAATACAAGATCCTTATTCTTATGGAGCTTGCGTTCTGGTAAAAGATCCAGACATTAAATAACATAAGATGATTTCAGATAAAACAGGATGGTAAGATAGAAAGTAACTGGGGTAAAGTGGAAGGGAGGATAGCAACTTTAGATAGGGTGGCCAAGGAAGAAGTGAAATTCAAGCTGATCTTAATAATGAGAAGGAGCCAGCCATGCAAAAGTATTCCAGGCAGAAGGAACAGCGGGTGTGAAAGCTTTGACACAGGAACAAGGTGAGGAACATAAATGGAGGCAGAAAGTGATAAATGATGAGGTCAGATGATGAAGGACCATGAAAGCGATAGGAAGGAGTTTGGACTTTATTTATAATACAATAAAAGTCACTGGTAGGTTTTAAGCAGGGCATCCAGGGTTTGAAACTGTGGCTGCTGTGTGGAAAAGGCATTATAAAGGATCAGAGATAGACACAGGGTGATCTATGATCTATAAACCAGGAAACTTCGAGGCTTCGAGACAGGCTCTTGCCTTCATTTTGCCTCTTGGAGAAAATCCCATGAGCTGATACAATTTGTGCCTAGTGTTATGAAAATATAACATGATTCTAAAAGATTTTAAACAGCAAGATCAAAAAGAGTTCCAAAAAGGCAATCTTAATTCATAAAAACAGAACATGTTTTCTATGTAAAAACACATGCTATGCTCACATTTTCCAGAGTTACAAAGCTATTTTATTCTTTAAAATGTGATAAAACAGGCTTTCATGAATATTTCAAGCAGACAATTTTTACCTTGACCAGTTATTACAAAACTTGGCGATGTTCCTTCATTTTTAATCTAAAAGGCTGTTCATTCCTTAAAACAGTTTTTGTATATACTTAAAAATCAAATCTCTGCCACTCAAGGACTTGGCAAAATTAATATATTTCTCTTGTTTTTCCCATTCTCCTTCCTTCTTTCTGCTTCACTTCTTATTCCATGTTCCTTCCCTCTTGAACATCTCCCTTAACCAACCATCACATGAAGCTACACTCTATTTTACATCACTCCTGGTAGCTACTAAATTTTTCTTGCTTCCTGTTTTTTAATGTAAAAGTTGGTAAGTCCAACATATCACTGATCTTTTTGTCCAAAAGAATTTCACAAATGAGATGAGGTTAAGCCCCTTCCTGTGGGCTTGGTCAACCAAGGTTTTCCCTCCAAGGCCCTATAGCGTAATATCCCCTGACTTGCAGAGGCGGTGACTATAAGCTCGGGGACAGCCTGGGGGCAGGAGTTGGCAAGGAGCTGAGGCTGAAGCTAGCATTAACTAGACACCACCTTCTTGACATGATTGGCAGCTGCCCGTGAGGAAGGAACAAAATAACCAGTCTTTCCGAATTCTGCTCTCAGTTTGCGTGCTCTCCCTCCTGTCTCCTTGTCCATGTGCCTTCCAGAAGGGTCAATGAGCCGGAGAGCTGGACGGCTCCTCTCACCTGGGTACTGTCATTCACTGGGCTTCCACCCACTTTTGGCAAACACTGTTTCTCAGTGACCTAAGGTAAATGTCAAGGAGAGGTACTCAGGGCTTGACAGAAATACTCACTGATTGACAATGTCTTGAACTTTATCGTTGTCCCATTGGCTCCCCCAGCACTGGTGCTGGCCATGACCTGAACAGTGTAAGAGGTCTTTCGTGTCAGGGACTCCAGGCTATATTGCAGCATGCTGGAGTTGACTGTCTTGGCTAAAGGAAAAACACAAAAGTCAAACACCACAGGCAAGCCAGACTAAAAACTGTGTTTTAGTAGCACCAAAGTAAGAACAATTGGAACTTGTGATACTAAGGTTGGCCATCTCATACTCCAATCCCTGTGCATGTTCTGCCTAAAATTAGCCCAGCAAGTTGGATCAAAGACCTAAATACAAGAGTTAAAACTATAAAAACTCTTAAAAGACAACATAGGGTAAAAGCTTCATGACCTTGAATTCCACAATGGTTTCTGATATATGATGCCAAAGGCACAAGTAGCAAAAGAAAGACAGGTTAAATTGGACTTCATTAAAATTAAAAGCTTTTGTGCATCAAAAGAACAATATTAAGAAAATAAAAAGACAACCCAAGGCCGGGCGCTGTGGCTCACGCCTGTAATCCTAGCTCTTGGGAGGCCGAGGCGGGCGGATTGCTCAAGGTCAGGAGTTCAAAACCAGCCTGAGCAAGAGCGAGACCCCGTCTCTACTATAAATAGAAAGAAATTAATTGGCCAACTGATATATATATAAAAAATTAGCCGGGCATGGTGGCGCATGCCTGTAGTCCCAGCTACTCGGGAGGCTGAGGCAGAAGGATCACTCAAGCCCAGGAGTTTGAGGTTGCTGTGAGCTAGGCTGACGCCACAGCACTCACTCTAGCCTGGACAACAAAGTGAGACTCTGTCGCAAAAAAAAAAAAAAAAAAAAAAAAAGACAACCCACAGAATAGGAGAAAATATTTACATACCATACATGTGATAACAAACTTATATTCAGAATATATAAAGAACTCTCATAATATAACAACAAAAAAGACAAACAACCAAATTTAAAAATAAGCAAAGAGATTAAAAAGACATTTCTCCAAAGAAGATATGCCAATGGCCAACAACTAAACGAAAAGACGCTCAACTTCATTAGTCATTAGGAAAATGCAAATCAATGAGATACCACTTCACACCCACTAGGACAGCCATAATAATATTTTTTTAATGAAAAGTAACAAGTGTTGACAAGGATATAGAGAAGTTGAAACCCTCATATATTGCTGGTGAGAATGTAAAGTGGTGTAGTCACTATGTAAAAAGTTTGGTGGTTCCTCAATAAGTTAAACTGGAATTACCATATGATTCTGGAATTTTACTTGTAGGTATATACCCAAAAGAATTGAAAGTATGGACTCGAACATGTATCTGTATACCAATATTCATAACATTACTATTCACAGTAGCCAAAAGGTTGAAACAACTGATGAATGGATAATCCATTGATAATTCACCAACTGATGAATAGATAAACAAAACAGGGACATTCCATATGATGAAATATTATTCAGTCATGAAAAGGAATGAAATACTAATTCATGCTATGACATGGATGCACTTTGAAAACATTATACTAAGTAAAAAAAGCCAGACACAAGGTCACATATTCTATGATTCTATTTATATGAAATATCCAGAATAGGCATTCCCCATAGAGACACAAAGTAGTTTGGTGGTTACCAGGGACAGTGGGAAGAGGGAAATAAGGAGTGACCAATTAATGGGTAGAGCTCTTCTATTTAAGTGAAAATAAAAAGGTTCTGGAAATATATAGTGCTGATTATGAATATTCTTGATGCCCCTAAATTGTATACTTTCAAATGTTTAAAATGGTAAATTTTATGTTACATGTATTTTACATAACACAAAAATTTTAGCCTAAACAGGAATCCAAGCTAATCCAGAATTTAGTATGATAGGAGATATTATGGACTTAAGAAAAAGAGCATGACTTGGCATTGGGCAGTAGAAGTCATGGTATGGGGTCTGTCCCCCTTCCACTCTTTTTTTTAAATTATTTTTTTAAGAGAGAGTCTCACTCTTTTGCCTGGCCTAGAGTGCCATGGCGTCAGCCTAGCTCACAGCAACCTCAAACTCCTGGGCTCAAGCAATCCTCCTGTCTCAGCCTCCCAAGTAGCTGGGACTACAGGCATGTGCCACCATGCCCGGCTAACTTTTTCTATATATATATATATTTTTTTTAGTTAGCCAATTAATTGCTTTCTATTTTTAGTAGAGACGGGGTCTCGCTCTTGCTCAGGTTAATCTCGAACTCCTGAGCTCAAACGATCTGCCTGCCTCGGCATCCCAAAGTGCTAGGATTACAGGCATGAGCCACCACGCTTGGCCCCCTTCCAATCTTTAAGCCATTAATACCCTTCCAACAACATGAAGCTCCCGGGAGGTCAGCTCGTTCAGGGCCTGACCAGCACAAATCATATCAACTCCTCCCATTCCTACAGGACTCTCAGGTACTTTGTTACTTTGTTCTCATTTAAACCCCGAAACCCTCAAAAGGTGGATGTTCTTGGCCCCATTTTCAGAGATGCTCAAAGAAGCTAAGTGACTAATATAAGATTGCAGATCACAACCATGGGAGCCACCCTATGATAGGTCTATCCATGGCATCTGTGTGGGGCTTTTTCACCCTGGCCATGGGCACACTTACAGAATTCTTTTCCATCTTCAGCTTGGCAAAATATGGTATAGTTACTGATGATACCATTTCTCTGACTCTTGGGAATCTCTTTCCATGTGATTGTGACAGTCTGCACTCCAATGTCCTCCACCTTGGTCACAGGACCTTCTTTTGGAACTGGAAAGGACAGGGAAATAAATGATAAATGCTGACTCACACCCCAGCAGCTCCTCCTCCCACCAAGGCTCTGGCCAGTACTCAGACCAAAACCACAGCGCTGGAGGTGGGAGGTGAGGGCGGGATAGGGAATTAATGAATCAACTTATTGGGAAATTGTTTTCTGATAAGAACAAATACTACACTTGATCTTAGCCAAAAGGCCAAGAAGCAATGAGAACATGGTTTTCTGGAGTCACCCATCTTGAGAAGAGAAGTGACATCAAAGGCCAGAGAAAAAATACTTCCTCGTAGACCTCTCACTCCAATTTGGTACTCAGCTTTTCCAGTCATATCTGTACAGTGTAGCTATTTTTTTTTTTTTTTTGAGACAGAGTCTCGCTTTGTTGCTAGGCTAGAGTGAGTGCCGTGGCGTCAGCCTAGCTCACAGCAACCTCAAACTCCTGGGCTCAAGCAATCCTGCTGCCTTAGCCTCCCAAGTAGCTGGGACTACAGGCATGCGCCACAATGCCCAGCTCATTTTTTTTCTATATATATTAGTTGGCCAGTTAATTTCTTTCTATTTATAGTAGAGACAGGGTCTCACTCTTGCTCAAGTTGGTTTCGAACTCCTGAACTCAAACGATCCGCCCGCCTCGGCCTCCCAGAGAGCTAGGATTACACCATGTAGCTATTACCAAATAGTTGAAATATATGCCTCCACGGACTACATTTGAGTGGCAGATATTTTTCCAGTTGAATCTGGAAGACATGAACTTCCAAAAAGATGCATATAAACTCTGAGCAATTCACCAGTAAAGTCCTTGCTTATTGCTACACAATTAAAAACAAATTTTTATCATCCCTAACTTATGATGAACTCTCTAAGGCTCCCTGAGTTGGTCTTAATTAAATGTTATTTCTGGTTGCAGCTGTATTTGCACTAGGTGTTTGTGACTCTGGGTAAGTTATTTCACCTCACTGAGCCTCAATTTTTAAATTGTGAAATGAGGGGATTAGACTTGATGCTCTTTAGTGTCTACCCCAGCTTTCAAATTCAGCAAATCTATAACCTGGCCCTAGTTGTGTCAAACATTCACGGGTCCCTGCAGGATGAAGGTGCGGCACAAACGGGCCCTCTCTGAATGCTGGACAGGCCCCAGGGTTTCCTGTCCCCCACGGGGCCTCGTCCATACGCACAGCCTTCTTTGGCATAAGCCTGAATGGAATATGGCTCCCCCACTTGGTCTGGCAACACTGGATACACAGAGATGTTATAGCACCAGAAGGGTTTCAATTTATCTGGAAAAAAGAAAGAAAGAAAAAAGAAAAGCATAAGTACAGAGCGTGGCAGAGTGGAAGGAATGCTAGACTAAGAGTTATGGCCTATGACGTATGGAAGATATTCCATTTCTCTATAGTTTCCACATCTGGAAAATAAGGAGGTCAGGTGGGATGGTCTCTAATGTCTATTGCTGCTCTTAGATTTTCTAATTAACTCTTAGAACTCAACCCTGTTCCACTCTGACAAAATTACAGAGCTATCCAGGAAGAGAAAAGTAAGAGATCCAGGCCCTTCTCCATCACTGATGTTATCATGTATTTTGAGGCCACTGCAGAACAAAACTGAATCCTTCGGTCAACAGCATATCACGCTGGAGCACTCAGATAACACAAATTCTAGCCTCTCTACCTGCCTGCGTCGCTGCATGCCTATCACTCTTCACATGGCTGCTATTTAGCATCAGGAAATGGTCAGAGGGATAGGATTGAACAGGTAAAGTCTCATTCATGCATCGTACCTGGGGCAGGGACTGTCTTAAAATGAAGGCTGTTTCCTATATCAATCACCTGGGGAAAGGGCCTAGTTCTTAAATAAGCGACAAGAACTGAAGGCAGTGTCCCAGGTAGGACAGATGGGATCCAAACTCTAGTGTAATCCAAACTCTAGTGTAAGATTATCAAAACATCTGAGAAGGGCTCTCTTTTGGCGCGTGTTAACTTAGTGTTTTCTTCCTGGAGACAGGTCAGATACCTGGTCCAATACCCACAGCTTCCTGTGCCAACCTTGCCTGGGAGATGCCAGGAGGTGAGTCACTTCCCTAAGCTTGCATGAGCTTGTCAAATGCTATTAATCACATTTACAGCTTTGAAGCCAAAGTTAAAGATTTAAAAACTGACGAAAACGAAACCAAATCTAGCCAGAGGGAACTTGTGGGAGAAGGTACACTGGATACCTTGCTGGATTGTCCAGTTCCTGGCCTGAGACACAGATTCCCAGGAATAAGCAGAGGGCTCTGAGTCCAAATCTGGGAACCACTCAACCATCCATGTGTCCACCTTCGGATCAGAGCTTTGCCACTCCACCACCAGCTGGTCCTCAGCAAGGCGGGCCTGCACGACCTCAATGCACCGAAATGCTGAAAGGAGAGAAAAGGACAGCTTCACAGCTACCCAACTCGTCTCCCCAAATGCACCAACCACACTGGCACCTGTGCATTGCCCAAACTGTAAAACAAGGCCAAAGTTCAGGATCTCAACTGCAGCCTCCCCATGTTGCTATTTTTATCCCTTTTTTTGGTATCCTTTTGCCTTATGCAACACCTTTGATGATTAAGTACCTTCTTAATCTTCCTTTACCTCCTCAAATTGACCTGTTTCCAGAAAAGGATCTCACTAGAGAGTTGAGAACTAAAAATACTTACCTTCTAAAGGTGTTTCTGCAAGTCAAAAAGAAAACAAATCTGAGATGGAGAATAAATCTCCAAAGGTGGAATTTCAGGCACTAGTAATTGTGTGGCTGGGAAGATGGGAGATGGTGACCCTAAAGTCACAGCAGGGAGATGGCTTCACACTTTAACTATATAGGGTAACCCTACTAATATGGGATATGGATTCCTATCCTTGAGGCAGCAAGAATTGTGTCTGCACCAGAAAGATAAAGGCACACCCATCCAAAGTCCCTGGACATGGATCAGTATGTAAATACGTAATTGGCAACATTTTCTGTAGGACCAGCCAAAAACTCATCTCTGGGAACAGGACACAAGGATTCCTTTAATAGTGTGATTTCAGATCCAATATCCAGGATTTAATCAGAATCAGAGCACTATCTTATTGAAAATGTTCTGAACACACAAGAAGAAAGGAGACCTATTTGGAGGTGCCGTGAGGCAGAGAGAGAGGCACAAGGCCAGCCAGGCTCAGAGATTACGGGGTGTGGCTTCTCCCCCCAAACCCACTCCTCAGCACCCTCAGCACCTCAGCCTCCAAAACCAGAACCCACAGGAAGTATGTTGCAATGAACATCAAAGACAGTCCTGATGAGAGCAGAAGAGTGTCCTGTTAAAAAAAAAAAAAAGAAAGAAAGAAAAGTGAAAAGAAAAAACCCAACCAAAAAGCCTTTTGAAGCTGGAAGCCTAGGCCAATGTAGGAATTTGCAGTGGGGACTGGAGGTCTTGCATCCTCCTCAGCAACAAGCCCCAGCAGGCTGGGCGCATATTTAGGAGTCTTGTCTCATAAGCCACAGTTTATGGATCCTTTTCCCAAACTAGGCCTTTATGCAACACGCCAGTTGCTTGCTAGTCCTACAAGGAAGGCCAGGTAGTTAGTTAACCTAAAAAGGTGGCTCTGAGAAAGGGCAACTGAGGCATGAAGGAAATGTGAAGCCAGAGGAGGGGCAGGGGCCAGGGCCAGGAGCACAGGGCCTGGATGTCAACCCCGCCTCCTCCCCAGGGCTCCAGCTCCCTCCTCCCGCCCTCCTGCTCACAGCCCCGAATCATCCTCAGCCAGTCGGGGGTGAAAGTCATTGCTGGAGCATTTGCAGCCTTCCCTAGACTGTTTCAGCAAGCAATGTCAGTGCTCCTCCCGACTCTCTCACATTCCTTCTTACTGTTTGTGCGTGTCACCTGGTTGGGATAACTTTGAGATGTCACTTACACTCCACAGTCCTGCTGCGGGATCTGGTAGAAACCACCCTACCGGGGACTTTTATCTCAGATTGCACCTGTTACGGGTTGAATTGTGTCCCTCAAAAAAGATATCCCCAGTACCACCGAATGTGACCTTATTTGGAAATAGGGCCACTGCAGATTTAATCAGTTAAGATGGTAGGCCCTTAACCCAATATGACTGGTGTCCTTATAAGAAAAGAGGAATTTGGCTGAGCATGGTGGCTTATGCTTGTGATCCCAGTACTTTGGGAGGCCAAGGCAAGAGGATCACTTGAGGCCAGGAGTTTGAGACCAACCTGGGCAACATAGTGAGACCCCATCTCTACAAAAAAAATTTAAAAAGAAGTAGCCAGGTATGGTGGCACACACCTGTAGTCCTAGCTACTCAGGAAGCTGAGGTGGGAAGATCGCTTGAGCCCAGGAATTTGAGATTATAGTGAACTAAGATTGCACCACTGCACTCCAGTCTACGTAACAGAGTGAGACACCCTATGTCTTAAAAAAAAGGAATTTGGATGCAGAAATAGAGACACACAGGAAGCTGGGCATGTGAAGACCAAGGCAGAGAGTGGCATTTTTGGCGTTACTGGAGCTGCCACAAGAAGCAGGAAGAGAGGTAAGGAAGGATCCTTCCCTAGGGACTTTAACGGGGGCGTGGCCCAGCCAACACCTTGATCGTGGACTTCTGGCCTCCAGAACCACGAGACAATGAACTTCTGTTATTTCAAGGCTGGCAGTCTGTGGTACTTTGTCAGCAGCCCTAGGAAAATCAGATAGCACCTTTGGCTCAGTGGCCTCCCTCTTCCTGGCCTGCTTCCTTTTCTGGGCTTCCTGGAGGCACTTTCTCAATAAATGACTTGCCCACAAATCCGGAACTGAAGATGAGCGAGGGCTGGTTCTAATCTCATGCTCCTTCTCCTCACTGGGGCTCTGAGGAGCAGGAGGAGATGGGTCTAAAGTGCCAAGTGTGCTACAGAGATTGAGGAAGCCACAGGGATGTGGAAAAGGTCCCATGAAGCCAAGAGCCAACCTTGAAAGGGGAAAAGGCCTGGCAACGTCCAGCAGTGCTGAAAGAGAAGTTTCCAAACAATCACTCTACTGAACATAAACTAATTGCTGGGTCCTTGCATCATTCAACAAGAACTTTTTGAGCAATTACTCCTAATACAACACATCCCCAGGTGTGGTAGGTTAATTACTAAGAGAGGCCGGGCACGGTGGCGGTGGCTCACGCCTGTAATCCTAGCACTCTGGGATGCCGAGGTGGGTGGATCATTGAGCTCAGGAGTTCGAGACCAGCCTGAGCAAGAGCGAGACCTGGTCTTTACTAAAAATAGACAGCAATTAATTGGCTAACTAAAAAAAAAAAAATATATATATATATATATATAGAAAAAAATTAGCCAGGCATGGTGGCACATGCCTGTAGTCCCAGCTACTTGGGAGGCTGAGGCAGGAGGATTGCTTGAGCTCAGGAGTCTGAGGTTGCTGTGAGCTAGGCTGATGCCACCGCACTCTAGCTTGGGCAACAGAGTGAGACTCTGTCTCAAAAAAAAAAAAAATTACTAAAAGAGGTTAATTACTAAGGATCCTTCCTTGGAAAACAGGGAAGGAGCTTTGGCCGTGAAGACCATGAATTTCTTGTGATTTGCATGACAACAGTTACTCCATAGCTTCTGAATCTGTTCTCAGGGGCTGGCAGTGCCTCCCCTACACCAGTTGTCCTGGCCCTACCTGACCCCTGCCCTGACTCAATTCTGACGTCCTCCTTGGGCCCCTGACCACACAGTGGCTGTGCTTTTCCCACAGCTGCCTGCTGGCCAAGGTCCCACAGAACACAGAGGATGTTCAGGCAGAAGAGACCTGATTTTACCCCTTATGCGAAAGAGGGGAGTATGGAGGCCCACAGAGCTCCAACCAGTTCAGCATCACACAGTATCTGTGACCAGAATTACAAGTCACTTTATTAATACCAAGGCCAAGATTCTGGACAAAGTATATTGTACAAGTTTGGAATCATGCAGACCTGAGCTGGAATCCCACCTGAAAGACCTTGGGCAAATTACTAAGCTTTCCTGAATCTGTTCATCATCTCTGCAACGGACCTAACCGTACATATATCATCAGTCATTTCACGGCTGAAATGAGATAACCTATGATGCCTTAGCACAATGCCTGTAATATACTAATGGAAACTATGTGATAATTATACTTAATGCTAGTTACACTTACAAAAATAATTATTATAACTATTTTCTAGTTGCCTCCACCTTATTAAACAAAATTCTGTAGAATGTTACTTTCTTATGTGGCTAGGACAGAGGTCTGTAAACTTTCTCTGGGAAGAGCCAGATAGTCAATGTTTTAGGGTTTGTGGGCTAGATGGTCTCTGCTCCAACTACTCAGTTCTGCCACTGAAGCCCAAAAGAAGTCATAGACAATGTGAAAACCAACAGGTGCGTCTGGGTTCCAATAGAGCCTCATTTACAAACACAGGTGTCAGACCAGATCTGGCCTGCAAGCTGTAGCTTGCCAACATCTGGTCTAGGACATTATAATTGATGATCATGCTAATGATTCTGACGCAAAGCCAGAAAAAAACCTAAGCGAATTTAGCACAATTTTAGTTAAGATATTTTTGTAGTGTTTTTAAAGTTGATAATCCATATCCAGTGGAAATTTATCAGAAATTTTTTTAACAATGACAACGGTAACAATCAGCACTAGACAAAAAACATTTTACATAAACAATCTTATTTATTCCTCACAATAGCTCTATGATGAGGTAGGTATTATTAATATTATATAATAGCTCCATTTTATAAGCAGCTAAGGTTTAGAGAGGTTAGGTAATTTGCCCAAGGTTAATGGTATCTTGTGGAAGAGTCAAGATTTGAACCCAGGGCTGCTGGGCTCCAAAGCCCATGCTTTTATCCCCTACTCTCTACAGCCTCCCATTCTGGGGCCACACTAGGTCACTATTCAACAGCACTTCTTTAACAAAGAAGGTGTATCCCGATGAAGTGGGTTAAGTTTAAGGAGAAGAGAAGGAAGGGAGCACAGGCAGAGTGGGTCTGAGCAAACAGAGCGGAGGTGGCAAACCGGAGAGAACATTCCTAACTATTTGTTTCGACAAATAGTTGCTGAGCGCCTGCTCCATGCCAACTGCTCTATGCTATTTTAGGTGTAGGAAATCAGGTTAAAAACCAAAAGAAAAAAAAAAAACAGACAAAAATCCTTGCCCTCGTGCAACTTGCATCCTATTTAGGGAGAGAAAGGTAATAAAATAAAGGAGAAAATACATAGACTAAGGGACAGTACTAAGTTCCACAGAGAAAAATAAAGCAGAGAAGAGGAAATCTATGGCCTACAATTCTTTGAATGAGAGTCAAAGAAGGTATTTTATTCCAAAACAGGATACAAAATATGAGTTTGTCTGGGAGCAGTAATGTTAAAAACTAATATAACCAAAAAGTGTAATGAGCAATTTATTGGCAAACATAAACATTAGAATTTTTCCTTAGTCAAATGGAAGGGGGAAAAGGAAGAAAACAGGAAAGTGAGAATTAAGCCAAGGCTGGGGACCTCTGTATGGGGGAGAGTTCAAGAAAGTCTTCAGTCACTGGGGACAAATGTGACAAATGTGACAGTTTTATGCAGCCAGCTCACATTCACTCAGACCAGAACAAATAAAAGCTGCACATAGAACTTCTAGGTTTATGACTTTGCATTATGTGATTTATAAAGTCTCTGATTTTTAACACGGGCTTTGTTCCAAGGGCACTTTATTTCAAGTGGCTCGTTAATTACCAGTGGATTCTGATTTCCTCACCGCAACCTACAGGGTCCCCATTCCATTTGCATTTTGACTCAAGAGAATCGACTGCCTTTGAGAGGATAGGGACTGCTCCTTGGCCAGTGGATGGGGCCAGGGACCTATGTAAGAAGTTGACACTCTACTTACACTTTTCATGAAGAGCCGGAATTCTCAGAGTCGCTACTGGAGACTCGCCAAGAGAATTATATGAAATCACAGACACCAAATAGGTCTCGCCTCCCAGATGCAGTTCAAGCTGCCGGTTAGTGGTGTTCACTGCCTCTGTGAGGTTAGTGTTGTTTTCTGGAAAGTACCGTATGTTGTAGCCAAGCGTGTTCTCCAGGACTGGGGCTCCTCTTGCATTCTAAACCCCAAGGAAACAACAAAAAAAGAAAGACACTGAGACAGCGATTAAGTGGTGGGGTTGGGGGAGGGAGATCATGTTAACTATCAGGCGCTAAACTACAATTAGGTAGTTACTCTCTAGGGATGAATAACAAAACCTGGGCTGGGAGAGTAACTCTTTAAGTGCCAAAAGATGGGATTTACTAAATGGTAACTTGGTGGTATCAATCCTTAACATAGGTTTAATTCCATGAGGCTAACCTAGGAGAATGCCCAAGCCAATGAAAGCAAGCCACCTTCATTTCCTTCTGACTATATCTTTCTCTCCATCCCACATGTATAAAGAAGTAAAAGCTAAAAAGCCAAGCCTCTGAGCATATCCCAAATCTGGTCTGGCCTTGGGTCATCTCTTGCCCTAGTGTCCAAGAATTGGAAAGTTCTTATGCCCTTGTCTTTTATCACCACACCTGCCCCTCTGGGGAGGGAGCCAGCTTCCCTGGACCAGGCACCTAGCCAGGCTTAGCAGCTAAGAGAACTAGAACATTCAGGGCTGCCCTACCAGTCCCAAAGCCGTGGTGAGAAGCTTAAGGTGGAACTCCTGGAGCTTTAAACCAAACTCTTATTTTCAACCTTGAACTTGGCCCCACTACCAGATGTTCTGCCTAGAAGTCAGCAAGCTGAGTATTCCCCAGAAATTATAGGGCTTCTCAGTTGTTAGTTTTCTGTTATTGATTACACACAGAGATGGAGCAGAATGACCAGGTCAGCTAGGACTTCAGAAGTCACAAAGTCACGTTGTCCCATTGCCTTCCCAGATCAGAAATTTCCTGTATGCCACTGACCCTGACAAAAAAGATCAGCTAGAATCTTCCTAATTTTTCTTTAATCTTCCTTTTAATTTTATTTTATTTTAATTTTTTCTCTCTATATTAGTTGGCCAATTAATTTTTTTCTATTTATAGTAGAGACTGGGTCTCGCTCTTGCTCAGGCTGGTTTCGACTCCTGACCTCAAGCAATCCACCCGCCTTGGCCTCCCAGAGTGCTAGGATTACAGGCATGAGCCACCGCACTGGCCTCTGGGAGCCTTTTAACTCTCAAGACAACCCACACTGTCTTTTAAGTAACAGCTTTATTGAGATGTAATTCACATTCCATAAAATTCACTGTTTTAGCTGAGGTAGCTCATGCCTATCATTCCAGTATTTCGGGAGGTCAAGGCTGGAGGATTATTTGAGGCCAGGAGTTTGAGATCCTGGCCTGTGTTGAGCAACATAGAGAGACCCTGTCTCTACAAAAAATAAGAAAAATTAGCTAGCCGAGGTGGCGCATGCCTGCAGTCCCAGCTACTTGGGAGGCTGAAGCAGGAGGATCACTGGAGCCCAGGAGTTTGAGGCTGCAGTGAACTATGATTGGGTCACTGCACTCCAGCTTGGGTGACAGAGCCAGACCCTATCTCAAAAAGATAAAAAAGAATCACTGTTTTAAAGTGAATTCAATGTATTGTGAATTTAAAGTATATTCATAGAGTGGTGCAATCATTACCACTACCTAATTTTGGAACAATTTAGTACATTGTTTTTTAACCAACTCAAATTCTTAGAAAACTCTCTCCACATGAGTCAAAAAAGAGACCAATTCCAAAGCGAGGGGGAGAAGGAGGAAGGCAGGAAATGATCTCCCCACTCCATAGGTTGGCCTACTTCACCCGTACCCACTGCTGTGTAGTGAAGACCACATGTGGGTGTGTGTCAGTTTGCTTTCTTCCCCCAAAAACGTGTTGACAGCATCATCTGTTTTCATACTTGATAACTAACAAAGAAACCACAGCATGTGGAATTGATTCTCAAAGATTTCCCAACACCACTGGCTGTGCTTTCCCTTTCTGTGGCCTCTGAACTGGAGGCTGTCCCACAGCCCTGGGGTGGGCAGCAAGGGGCAAAGGTGGGAGCATGCTCCAGCACTGCAGCATTTGGGATTGGAATGTCATCTGGCAAAGCAGGGCAATTTCTCCACTTTCAAAAGGATTCTGAACCTGCCTGGACTTCAGCAAGTAAAAGACAGCATGGTGAGCACCTGAGGATTCTGGAGACATGCTAAGAGTTTTGTCCTCTGGCTCCTCTCCTCTTGCTTTTCTTCCCCAGCTTGTCGCTCCTATTTCTTGTGGGTTTTCTATTTTCCTTTTCTTTTCCTGTTTGTTCCCTCTTGCCCTCCTTTTCTGTTCCTTTGCCCATTTTCTTCTCTGATCTCCTCTTCCTTTCTCCTCTTCTCGGCATTACCTACCTGCCTTGTCCTTGTTCCTCCCTCCTAGAAAGGACCATTTGGTCCCTCTTTTGTCATTGCACCCCACTATCACAAAACAAATGGAACATATGTTGACAATGACCTAAGGACACACTGGCAAGCTGACCTATTTGGTCAGTGCTCTTCTCAGACGTAGGGTGGGACTACAGAGACTTCCATTGCCTTCCAGTGGAGGCCAGCCCATGACAGTTTCCTCCAGAAGGTCATGGTGCCTCCTACATTTGCACTTTGTACATGCCCCAAATGTTAATGTTTCTGACCAAAGAAGACAGGGGATCAGGGTCTGTAATGCACATTTGGGCCATCTGCAAGATGACCTATGCGGCTTTTCTGAGCTGGGCAACCATTGTGAGATTTGGGGCATCATAAATCCCTCTGGGGAGGGAAATACAGGAGTTAAAATTTTAAGAATCACAGTTTTTGGGGGCATAAGAGACCAAGGGTCTTTAACCAGGAAAAAATAAATAAATAACCCAGAGGGTGGTCACCTTCCACAGCAACCACACTGGCCTCCTTCCATCGGCCTCAGCTGGTCTCAAGATTCTCCACACATCCAGGCCATATGGAGCTGTAAGAAACAAGAGTGAGGTGCTCAACACACATGGAGTCGCAACAGGAGATGGGGAAGGGAGCGGGGCGGTTGGGAAGGATGTCCCCCAGGGAGCCCGAAGGAGTAAGGTGGAGAGTGGAGGGTGGCAGCCTTGCAATGACCAGTGACATCTTCATTTTGTGGTGGGAGGACTAGAATCAACTTCTCTTGGGGCTTACAACTTAATGTAAGGTATAAGAAAAGTATAAGCAAGCCCACTGTAATACAAGGTGTCCCAAAATCACCATACACAGGGAAATGGGAAAATTGTAGCTAAATGTGTCTTTATTTACAAAATTTTTCCTTTGGAGACCTTTGGGACACCCTGTATAATTTGTCACCCAAATCTGGATCAAAATGTGACCATTTCATGTTCTCTAGATCTAACATCTATCTACATTAAAGCTGGGACTGACACAGATAAGTGACAAGGATATATATTTATGTAATTTACACCATCTCTGCTTCCAAAAAAATGAAACTTCATATTTAGAATGTTATAAAATAAAAATATAAGAAAAAACTAAATAAGATAAGAACAGACAAATCACCCTCACTAGGTCCCTCCCTGAACTCTAAATTTAATGCTGGTCTTCCCCGCAGGAAGAATAAAAAAGAATCACATTCATATGAAGAAGTAATTATTTTCTGGCTATGACCACTGAATTCATAAATGGAAATTATTATGCGGATCCTTTCAAAAAGGACACAGGGTAACATAAAGGCTAATGTCTGCAATCCCAGTTGAGCAAAAGCACAGAAATATCATATACATACATTTGTTGTGGTTGTTTTCTATAAAATGCCAGGCACAAATCCTGGCTTATAGCTTTCTCCAGTAAACAATATAGTCTAAGACAACATTGTACAAGTGTACAAGCTTCTGATGATCTAACCATGCAGGGATAAAATTCACAAAACAAGGAATTTACATTTCACTTGATCTCTGAACTATGTACCTCAAATATGTCTCAAGCAAGTTTTGGTAAGGGATGGGTCACTGGCAATTTATAGAGAATGTCTTGGCATGCGCCTGAAATGCCAAAATGCTAAGATGCTGATTCAAGAATGACCCACACACTTTAACCAAGAGAGGAAAGCACAGAGAACTGTCCAGAAGGCTAGTGGCCAGCAATTTGGAGGAGAGAGTCACTGTCCCTAATCAAAGATGTAGTTGTTGCATTCTGAATTCTTTCTCAAGGAAGTCATACAGCTGGAGAAAATGTAAACAGGTCCACAAAAAAATGGGGTCTACCATTCAGGCCAAGACCTAAACTATTTTAGTACTGAGAAATTGTCTTCAGAGAATCTTTTTAACTTTAGGTGAATTCAGTGAAATTACTGAACTTCAACTAAAGACAAGCTTATAATGTAGGAAAATGTACCAAAGGGCAGTTAAGTCAATACCTTGTTTTGTCATCAATGGAGAGTTTCTACAACTGCTCTTGCAGAAGCCGAAGTGTGATTCACACAGTCTGGCTGTTAGGCCCAGGGTCTCTCAATGAGACCTATTGTAATTCCATTTAAATTGCTTATACAGATATTGGAACTATTTAGACTTTAAATATGACCTCATCGGAATCCCACTGAGGTGTGTCTTAAAAGCTCTGCCAGGAGTTTTCTGAATTCCCAAAGGTTTTTATTGGATCAGAAGACAGGACAGCCAGTCCTCAACTTTCTCACACAGGGAACAGCAGGCTGGTTTCAGCGAGGTGTAAGCAGTGGCAAAGTTCCTTCCAGAAGGCAGCCTTAGCAGAGGGTGATAGTCATTAGAACTTCAAAGGTAACCCACAGAATTAGAGGGATTCTTACTCTGTCTCTAACTTGCAGAATCTCTCTGTTCCAGTCACGTGGAAAGTCAAATTCAGGGTTAATAATTTTGAGAGTAAAAAAAAAAAAAACTAAAGACAAAGCGTTCATTCCTATCCAGTCCTAAATATTCACCTCAAAGACAGATATAGGCAAAATTAAACTGATTATTAAATAACCATCGCAGGTACTAGACCAGAAATTGAGTGAAATTCTCGTTAGATTTAGCCTATAGCCACCCATTTAGTTTTAGTAGATGGTAATAATGAATTGAGTTTAATTGGGTATTTTCCCCTTTCATTGGGGCCACTAGTTCCTGCAGTTATTGTCCAAAGAGAAATAGTCTTCCCAATACAGACTTTCCACAAATGCAGCTTTTAGTAAAACCATTGTCTGACTAATATGTAAATCTTCTACAATTATTACAGCCAACTTTCCATTAACCATGAGTTTATAATGGATTTTCAGTTTAATCCAAGGATGAAAAGTAATAACTCTGTATTTGTTTAAAAGACAAAATTATAGTTTTACAAATCAACCAAAATATCCACATATTCAAAGGCATCAATTGTCTGGATTGGTATAGTTACAATATGATGCTATACTGTTTCTATTACAATATAGGTTTCCCCACAACAACTACCAGTCAGACACATACTGGTACCCTTGTTAAAAACCAACAATAATAACAGCTAACTTTAAGCAAGTGAATTACTGAATTATTTTGTTTAATTCCTACTGCCCTGTAGTTATTTATAGCAATATTATTGTTCCTATTTCTGAAGCCCAGAGAAATTAAGCAACTGTCCAATATCATAAGCTTTTAAACAATAAAGCCAGGATTTGAATCAAATTATATCTTCATCATGTAGTAAGTAGATATTCAAATGCCTAAATGTAGGTAAATAACTCTAATAATCAATATGTTTGAAATCCAAAAGAAAATAGGTAGAGCTTCACATTCAACTTAGAATACGTTTTCAAACAATTAGAAAGGTTTGAGGTGGTATGCATTAAACAACTGGCATTTCACTGAAATGGCAAAACAAATGGCTTATGACTAGGAAGAAGAAATTAGGATTTGCTGGGAGTTGGGAGTGCACTTTCATCAATTTCCTCTGGGATCCTGAAAAAATGAAGAAAAACAAAAGCAAAAATTCTCTAGTGGTGACTTTGACAAATAAGTATTGATTGACTTTAATTAGAAAAGTACACAGAGAACACCAGTGTCTTGGTGTTTACTAATTCATCAAGCTGGCTGAACTAATAAATCAGTTAGCAAATCTTGTTCCTGGCAGCAAAACAAGTTGAGGACTGACATCAGGGAGTGGCTACACTGTGATGAGCTGAGTGGGCTTGAGGCTCTGAGCCATAATGGCACCAGGAGAGAAGAGTGTGACAGCCATAGAGGGGAGAAGAGCTGGGCAAAGCGCCATCACACCTGAGGCAGCACTTAGTCCCCAGACTACCTGCTGAAAGGCAGGCAAAGGAAGAGGACCATTTGCTCCGTGGTCCCACACAAACATCCCCAGTGGGGAATACAAAATTCAGAAGGCATCAAATTGGTTCCAGACATCGGACTATAGGAGTGAACACACCAAACATCTGTCAATACTTAGTCTTGTGGGAAACTCAACCAGGATCCAGAGGAATAAATTATCATGCAGAGCAGGAAGCACAGAGGCTGACCTCAGAAGTTCCGTGACACCAATGTGGGACTTGGGTATGAGACTGAAATCTGATTTTCTATTACACTATGAGTATCCCCACAACCGCCTGAAATCATGTGGCCTGAAATCATGAGCATGGGGGGATTCGTGTTCTAAAACCTATACTTCACAAATAAATAAGATGAAAGCCCCAGAGGAAAGTTAGAAGGATGGGCATTTTTGTAATCCTTTTCCATAATTCAGAAGACGATATGTAGATTATCACCGAGTAGTCATCTAATGAATCATTCATTCATTGTGTTAGGCTGAAAAATGACCCTCAAAGTTATCTAGGTCCTAATCCCTAGAACCTACAAATGTTTTCTTACAGGGAAAATGGGGATAGTATCCTGGATTATCCAAGTGGGCCCTAAATGTGATCCAAAGGTCCTATAAGAAGGAGGTAGAGAGATTTGACACAGAAATGGAGACAAAAGGTAATGTGATGATGGAATTATAAGCTTTGTAGCTAGAGGAAGGAGCCACAAGCCAAAGAATACAGGCCACCACTAGAAGCTGGAAAAGGCAAGGAAACATTCTCCACTGAGAGTCTCCAAAAGGAAACAACCCTGCTGATACCTTGACTTTAGCCCAGTGAAACTGATTTTAACTTCTGACTTCCAGAACCATGAGAATAAATCTGTGTTACTTTAAGCCACTAAATTTGTGGTAATTTGCTACAGCAACAATAGGAAACTAATACATTCATCATTTATTGATCATCTAGTGGGGGTCAGGCACTGGGCAAGGGTCTCAAGAACAATAACACATGCGAATGACCCAAGCCATTCATTTATTGACGTCTCTGAAACTCAACTCCCTCACCTCCAAAATGGGAGTGACTACATATTTTACAGGGCTCCTAGGAGGATTAATAAGAATAATAGGATAAGTAATGAGAATATGAAATCTAGCATTTAGTGAATATTTACTACATACATTATTTCATTTACTCTTTTTTTTTTTTTTTTTTTTTGAGACAGAGTCTGGCTTTGTTGCCCAGGCTAGAGTGAGTGCCGTGGCATCAGCCTAGCTCACAGCAACCTCAAACTCCTGGGCTTAAGCAATCCTCCTGCCTCAGCCTCCCAAGTAGCTGGGACTACAGGCACGTGCCACCATGCCCGGCTAATTTATATATATATATATTAGTTGGCCAATTAATTTCTTTCTATTTTTTTTTATAGTAGAGACAGGGTCTCGCTCAGGCTGGTTTTGAACTCCTGACCTTGAGCAATCCGCCCGCCTCGGCCTCCCAGAGTGCTAGGATTATAAGCGTGAGCCACCGCGCCCGGCCTCATTTACTCTTTAACACTAAAAAGGAGGTACTACTATAAATTCAATTTATAAATTATATTTCAATATGGAAAAGAGGAATAAATAGTGAGGAAATGGCTTAGAGTAGACTTACAAATTAGGTATCTTGCCCAAAGTCATTGCAGGGCTCGGTTGGGATTTTAGCCAAGCCTGCTGGCCAGAAGCATTGTTCTTATTGGCCATACATGACTCATAGTAAGTGCTCAATGTGCAGTCCCTGTCTCTTTCCTTCTCAATGTCACTAAAGATATGACCTTTTTCCCCCTTTCATTAGTTACACCTTTATTTTTTGAGTAGTATTTCCAGGGTTTACAATATATATCTTTAATTTATCATAGGATGCATTTAAGTGATATGATACTACTTCATGCATAGTATTAATATAAGAACCATACAAGAGTATTAAAGATACAATCCTTTGTCTTTGGGGCACAAAGCTGCTCAGGTACTGAGCACCAGCAGAACAGTGCAGGCTCCCAGCCAGGGGCTCAGGTGGGCACAGTGAACACTCCCCAGGCCCATGATTCCCCACTGGGGCACTTGACAAAGCCCGCCAATCTAGCCCGGCAGCCCTACACCAGAGCAGGCAGAAGAGAAATGACAGGGAGAAGCTTGCCTTCCTCCTCACTCGTTCCCATTTCTTCCTGGCTCCAGGCGCTCCAGAAGCTTGACTCTTCGGCCACACACCGCAGAGCTATGACATATTCCGTAAAAGCCTGCAGCCCTGTGAGGTTGTAGGTTTGGTCTGTATTGGAACAGTCATCAGTGAAGTTGACTTCCATCTACAAGACAGAGACAGCCCGCAGTGGAAATGGAGACAGCACATGTTATCATTCGTTCCATTTTCCTTTCACTGTCTAATGCTCTCTTACCTTTTCAGAACTAGTAACACTCTATCTCAAATTTTAAAATATTAAATACATAATTTTCATAAATAAGGATTCCTAAGTAGAGATTCCTGCCTCTGGGCTGGTCTGAGTGAACGGAGCCCTGCCGCTTGCTGTTCTGCAAGATGCAAGGCAGAGCCCCGTGACCTGGGGCAACCTGGGCCTAGGAGGTGACCCAACACCTAGAACTACAGGCTCATAGAATGGCAGGGGACAGAGACCTTAGCTGCATCAAACTCAATCCTCATGTCATGACCAACACCCAGGAAAGTTCAATGACCAATTAAATGAAAGTTAAACTAGGAATTAGTAGAACTAAGACCAGAACACAGATTTCTTTACTCCTAGGCTCTTTCCCTTTGTGCAAATCTCTCCTTTCAAACTGTTGATCTTTGGGTGACCAGTCAGTCAAGCTACTGAAAGTCTCAACAGCCTGGATGTATAAATTCACTTTGACACTCTCTTGGGGAAGGGAGATATAAATAAATCAGTTCTCTTCTCTTGAGGTCAGTTTCTCATTAGTAAAACGAAGGAGTTGCTTTATATAATTTCTAAAGTCCCTCCTGGACCCAGCCCTCTAAGAGAAACTAAAAATTTAGCTATTCTTTTCTAAGCACAGTCATTGCTGTAATATAAACTTTTAGCCATTGGCTTATAAAACGTGTATGGAGCTGATAAAAAATAAACTGCACTCACAGGCATGTCCATTTTGCTAGTTTGCACACAGCAGAGTCCCATGGAACACTGCAGGAGAAGGAAGTCCTGATATTTCTTACATCTGTGTAAAAGCTGTGAAAATGAGTACCTAATTACAGCTCCTGAGCCTAAAGGAAACTGGGCAAAAGGAGGGCCTGTGTCTGTGGCAGAAAGCTGAGCCTCCCAGCTAACAGATGGACACTTCCGAACCCCGAGCCTAGTGCGATGGGGCGGAGCAAGGAGAGGTGACAACGGTGTTGCGGCTGAATCCCTGGTTCCCCCCGAGCATCCTCTTCAAACCACCCCTGGAGAGGCTGTGGCACCAGACAGGGTTGTGGGGAGCATAACTTGGGACAGTCTGTCATTATGGGGTCCAGCTGGAACAGAATAAAGCCATTAGGAGAGGCCCAATCACATGGTGCTCTCCATATGTAACTCAACATAATAATACTAATCCAAACATCAAGTGTAAGGAAGCCTAATAATGCTGTCTTTCACTTTTCATGCTTTTAAAAATATATGATTTTTTAAAGAATCTTTCTAATTTTTCCTCCTGCTTTGCTCTTACTCTTAGCACATGCTTAGCCTGCTTGGTGGTTTGAGAACCACCAAAGAGCTCTGCTTACTGGGGCCGCAAGAGCCTGTTCTTCCCAGTCCCAGCCTCATGGGAAACAAAAAAGCTGTTCAGTCTTTCAAACAATCTGCCTTTAAGGCTCCCTTTACCTTGGCTTTTTATCTAGCTGAGGTGCCTTTGGCCCTCAAAGGGTCCAGGATCAACTGATCCTTTATATATAGGCTTAGAGCTAAACCTTTCACAACTCAACACAGGCGATGGAACCATAACAACACATTAATTAGTTTCATCAGGTTTGCTTCTATAATCTATACTTTGTGCCAAATCCTAACTAAGCCAAAGTGTTTGTCTTAAGAAATGAGTCAGAAGTTTTGGTGCAAAGCCTAAATCAAACTTGTAAAACAGTCTTGAGATCCCTTTCCAGGATGTTCACGTGGTTTCGTTATGTAAAGGTGCAAGCCCTTTAGACTAGGACCAGGGGAAGACTTGGAGGCACTGACGTACGGTCACATGAATGACAAACTTGGAGTCAGAAAACATGGGCTTAGGTTTGCAACTCACAAACCTTATGATCGTGGATAGATCATTTAAGCTGGCCACATCTCAATTTCCTAGTCTGCAAAAATGTGGCTAGTAAGGCCTCATTTATAGGATATTTGCTAGGCTTACATAATTTGGAGGGTAAGGAAGCACTTCACAATTCATCTCATACAAATGTGGGTCTTGTTATAAGGACGTTTTGGGATTTCAGGATTACTTTCGCATAGCTTAGCTTAAACAAACATTTATTGAGCACAGGCATGTGCCAGGCAAAGGGAAAACAAAGATGAAAATCAAGGTCCCCGCATTTGAAGAACTTACAGTCTAATTGGAAGAGAGAGAAATTTAAACCTATTAATTGTTAAGTGCAATGACAGAGGTGAGGCATGCAGAGAAGGGACACCAGGCTCTGGCTCTCAGAAGAAATAAGCCAGACCCGAGTTCTGAAAGATGAATAGATTGGGGCAGGAGTAGAGGTGCAAAAGCAGAGGATGTTCTACAGAGAGGCACAGAATACTAAGACAACATGATGCAGGGGAAACAAGCAATTCAGAATTATCATAGAGGCAACAGCAAGGTGAGAGATGAGCTTGAAGGGGTTGTGAGTTCCAGGTCTCAGAGGGTTAAGGACCTGAACCTCCTTCCATCAATAGTGGGAACCTGGTTGGGCGCAGTGGCTCACAACTATAATCCTAGCACTCTGGGAGGCTGAGGCAGGAGGATTTCTTGAGTTCAGGAGTTTGAGACCAGCCTGGGCAAGAGCGAGACCCCGTCTCTACCAAAAATAGAAAAACTAGCTGGGTGTGGTGACATGCACCTGTAGTCCCAGCTACTTGGGAGGCTGAGGCAGGAGGATTGCTTGAGCCCTGGAGTTTGAGGTTGCTGTGAGCTAGGCAGACGCCATGGCACTGTAGCCCAGGCAACATAGCAAGGCTCTGTGTCAAAAAAAAACACCAACAAACAACTAACAAACAGTGGGAACTGCTGACAGAAGGTTGGGAAGAGCTGGGTTTAGAGGTGAGGAGACTTGCCTGTCTTTGAAAGCTGAAAAGAGACAGCGGTACTGGGCTGCACATTCCACCTTCCTTCCCATGTCCCCTAGGAGAACAGAAGGAAGGACATCCTACCTTGGGGACTGGAAGGAAGGTGGCAAAGATGCGGTGAGTCTGTCAAAGGGGTGCCGAGAGCTGGAGTAGTTTGTGCTTGTTGCCCACAGTGCTGTACACGCGTCCCAGGGGACGCAGGGCCTGCTTTGTTTTCCTGTTGAATCCTACCCCGGCAGCTACGGTGAGTCTGGGCTCAGACAAACAGAAAGGATCAGGGATTCCCAGGCACAGATCACTCCAGAAGTTCCTTCAGTTCACTGAGACCATGACATGGGTATGAAGGAAGAGAAGCTGTGCTGTGCTGGGGACTACCCTGCTTAGGGGTTCCCCAAACTACAAATCAATGAGTCTAATGTTACCCGTCGTCAGGTTCAAGGGGAATGGTTGCAGAGCTGGCTTAGAAAGGAACTGAGAGGAGGAGTGGCCCACATCATCTCTCTAACATACGACAAGTAAAACTTAACCAATTTTCTTTTCTGAAGGAGTTCTAGACTAGGATAGGATGCAACAAACATGGTGTCCATGGGTTTCCAAAAAGGAAAGAGTCTCATGATAGCCTCCCGGACAAGATGAAAAAAGTAGGCTGAATTAGTGTCATCAGGTATATTCATAGAAGCCTGAATAAATGATCATACTCAAAGAAAGTGGGTTGAGTCTCTGGATGGTCTCTACTGGTTTCCACAGGGCTCTGATGTAGTCACCGTTTTTTATCAATAATTAGATAAAGGTATAGAAGTAAGTGTTATCAAATCTAAAGATAGTGAAAAGTTAGAAAGTAAAAAGTTAACTAAAAGTTTTGGGTGACCAAATAAAGATTCTAAATAGGCTGAAATGATGGATAAGACCAATGTTAAAAAATTCAATAGGAATAAATAAAACACCTGAATGTGGGTTAAAAATCAACAAATGATAAGGTAGTGGAGATAAGTTTTACTAGCAAATCTTGGTGTGGGGGACTCTTAATGATTTAATTGGCTAGTAATTGATTAAGAGTCAATAATGTGAGATAGTTACCAAAAAAAGGTGATATAATTTCAGGCTGAATTGATGGAAATAGGAAATATCTTCTGGACTTTGAGATAAGAAAAGATTTCTTAAGACATAAAAGGTATTAAAAAGAAAAAGGCTGATAAAATTTGACAGTATAAAAATTAAGAAGTTCTATTCATCAAAAGTCACCATTAAGAGAGTGAAAAGACATACCACATAGTAAAAGATGTTTGCAACACATGTAACAAATAAAAGACTCATAAATAGAATATATAAGGAATGCCTACAAGTCAATTAAAAAATCAAGCAGACCATCCAATAGAAAAAAATATGTAAAAAGCTTAAGTCAGTACTTCACAAAGAAGGAATCCAAATGGCCAATGAACATATGAAAAAGGTATGCAACCTCATTAAAAGTCAGGCACATGCAAATTAAAGTCAAAATTCCACTGTGTTTATATAATGGAGTACTACACAGCAATGAAAATGTATGAACTATAGCATTATATAACATGAATAAATCTTAAAAGCATAATGTTTTTTAAACAAGGCCTCGCTCTGTCACCCAGGCTAAAGTGCAGTAGCACAATCACAGCTCACTGCAACCTGGAACTCCCAGGCTTAAACGATCCTCCTACCTCAGACTTCTGAGTAGCTAGGACTACAGATGCATGCCACTATGCCCAGCTAATTTTTAAAAATTGTTTTTATAGACAGGGTCTCACTATGTTGCCCAGTCTGGTCTTGAACTACTGGCCTCAAGCAATCCTTCCACCTTGGCCTCCCAAAATGCTAGGATTACAGGCGCAAGTCATTGTACTCAGCCCTAAAAGCACAATATTGAGAGATAGAAGCCAAAAATTTAAAAATACATAATGTATGGATTCCATTTATAGGTTCCTCATAAATTTCTACTGGGTATTCCTTCATCCTGGGTGTCAAAGAAAGAGAGTCCCTTAAACTATGTTTTTCAGGGATGCAGCCTTAAATAGTGAAACCATAAAAAAAAGCAAAGATTAATTAACATGAAAATCAGAATAATAGCTCTAAAGGGAGGAGGGGCATACTGGAAAGGTTCTATTCTTGACCTCAGTAGTTTTTACATGAGCACTGACTTAATAATAATTTGTTAAATGCAATATTTATGTTTTGTTCACGTTTCTCAATGTGAGTTATACTTCACAATTTTATGAAAGGTTGGAAAAATTTAAAATAAAATGGCCAAACCACATAATCTCTGGCAGCCAACATAGCCGAGCCACAAACTTGGATGGAATACAAAAGTAAATCTCTCACTCTTTAATATATCCCTGTGCTCAGAAGGCAAATCCCCATGGTAGAACACTTTTCCAATCTAAAAGGTCCAAATGGGAAATTGCGAAGGAAACCACCCAGTATTGTCTCTCTTCTATTTTTAATGTAGAAAGTGAAAACAATAATTCCAGGTCAACAAAAGTCATCAATGATTCTCTTCCTGGGGTCCTCTAATGGGAAACATTATAATGGCATAACTTACCCATCGGGTACTATTGACTGTCCTGTATCGAAGTGTGTATTTTAAATTAGATGAAGCAGGTGCCAACTCAGGCCTTTTCCATTTTATTTGAACCATTCGTTTGATACCCAAAACTGGTTTCACACTGAGAATTCCAGGTGGTTCTGTTTTTGCTGAAAATAAAAATCATATAGTTCTCATATTTGCAGAAAGAAGAGACTGTCCTTATAGCATCCACCCAATACTGGGGGAAAAAATAAGTCTAGAAAGAAAATGGTAGTGCATATTTTGTGGTCTGCTATATGCAGATGGTATTTGCAAGGCAGTACAAAAGGAATGCCACCCCTCACCCCAGCACCTCCAAAAAAAGGAATGCCTAATGATAAAAAGAACACATTCCTGTGATTTTCCTGCAAATCAGCCTATTATTGATTGGGTCATATCCTATGCCAAGCAGAAGGGAGGTAACAAGAGACCATAGAACCAGAAAATAGGCTGTTTCCCTTATTTACCCTCCCCTAGGCCTCTCTTTCCTTCACTCCTAGGTACCTAGAAAGCACTTCTCATTTTCCTTGCACACTGCAAACATTCTAGCCCCAAATTTCTCTCTTTGAAAATATGTATTTTTCTGGTTATAAAAGTAGCATATACTTATTACATAAAAATTTTTAAATATGGAAAAATACAAAGAAAAACTTAAAATCATCCAAAATACCATCAACCAGAGATAGTCCTCATTAACATTTTGGTACATTTCCTTTCAGGCTTTTTTTCTATGTAATTATTTGCATATCTTTTAAAATAAAATCGATATTATGCTAAATAATTCCTTTTTTTAAGTACCATTATGCAATCAGCATATATCCACTGCTATTAAAAATTCTTCAAAACTTTATTTTTTTTTGCCTCAAAGATTTTATTTTTAGAGAAAATGGTATATACAGTTATTAATATATACTTTCCCATTCCAGTTTTTTTTTTTTTTAATTTCAGCTTTTTTTTAAAGCTTCATAATATTCTACCTTATGGATGAATAAATTTATTTTGATCATTGCTCTATTTTGCACATTAATAGTTTTTCTAATTTTTAATTTAAAGCTTCTTGAGCACAGAAGCTGGTCTTGATCACAGAGTCTAGAATTAACAAATGTTTGACCTTACAAGTATCAAATATTTATTAAGTGGATGAATAAACAGATGACAGTTGAATCTTTCTCTGCATCTTTGATGTTTTCACTAGACCTCCTTAGGATAGGCTGACTCGGTAAAAGGGCATGAACATTTTTAGGACTTCTGCCATACAGTGCCATTTTGCTTTCCAGAAAGGATACACCAATTTCAGTTTCCATTAAGAGTGTACAAATACCCATTTCACCATACCCTTGCTTAGCTAGAGTTGAACAGTATCATCTTTTTAATCTTTGCAATTCCTGAAAGATTCTGGAGAGCAAAATCTCTACTTAGAGCTATGGACTTAAAAACATTAATTGGGTAAAAATATTCAGAAAGCCCCTGATGGCTACTCAAAAAATAATGTGTTCTTAATGCTGAAACTAAAGGGTGGTCATCAGTCTATGTGGCCACTCAGTGGGTAGAGCTAAACACAACAGACATTCGGGATTTCCATAAGATTATTGATATTTATTGATATTTATCGATTTTATTTTAAAAGATATGCAAATAATTACATAGAAAAAAAGCCTGAAAGGAAATATACCAAAATGATTCACCTATTTTTTTAGGTGAATCATTTTGTTGACTCCTCTAAACCACCTAACATCTATTATACTCACTCTATATAAGATAAAGCTGAGGTTTTTAAAAATATTTTTTTTGCAGATGCAAGGTCTCGCTATGTGGCCCAAGCTGGTTTTGAATTCCTGGGCTCAAGCAATCCTCCAGCCTCAGTTTCCCACAGTGCTGAGATTATAAGCATGAGCCACCACATCTGGCCAAAACTAAGATTTAAGAAGGTAAAATAACTTTCTAATAAAAAGCCAAACTATGATTCATTTGCATCTATACCGAAGTTCCTACCACTACATTAGACTACCTCATAGTAAACACAAATTCTTGTTATAGCTCCATTCGACTCTATAGCTCTATCATCAAGGAGACATAAATAATTAATTTTACCTCTGCTTAAAAATGGCTCTCAGAATAGCTCATTAAGAACTGATGGATATTGAGTGACATCAGCAAAATGACAGACTAAGTAGATCCAAGTTCTTGTACCCCCATGGAAAAATTAAAAAAAAAAAAAAAAAGACAGAAGCTGGCTGAACTAATCTTGTAGGAGCTCTAGAAATCACTGCAAGATTTTCAGAAACTATAAACACCTATTAAAGAAAAAGTCACCTTCAAAGTGGTAGGAAAAAAGTTCTGTGGCTGTCTTGCTCCACCCTCTCCTGGAACATGAGTGGTCTTGGTATGGAGAAGGTGGCAGCCCAATTCCTAGTTTCCTTCCTCCAACTGGAGAAAGCAGAGAAGAACTTATTTACAACATTCTAACCAGTCTGAGTGTGGACTAAAGGACCAGTCTCTGTTTTGCCTAACTTGCATTTCAGGCAGGAAAAGTGGCAGGCTCTGCTCATAAAAGCCTCAGGGAGACTACAGACCCACAGACATCTGGGGAAAGGGATTATGGATGGAGACATAGAATAGAATAACAAAGTCCTAAGGGGAAACTGTGTGAGACTCTTTGATAAATTAAGACATTCAAAAGCAGCTATGTATTCAGGATAATTGAGAAAGCACCATTGAGAAGGCCCAGGCAAGATGCATGCTCAGAAAAGACCTGAGAAGACTTCAAACTTTCACTTTAGGCTGCTCCGTAGGATCAGAGCAAACCCAGCTAATGTGTGAAACACTGCCCCAGCACAGAGCCATTCTGAAAAGAGTAGGAGAGGTAGCTATTTTTTCAAATGCCCAATTTTCAACAATAGCAAAAATTACAAGGCTTACAAAGAAACAGGGAAACATGGCCCAATTTAAATAAACAAAATAAATCAACAGAAACCGTCCTTGAGGAAGCCCAGATACCACCTTCCTAGACAAAGACTTTAAAACAATTGTCTTAAATATGCTCAAAGAGCTAAAAGAAAACACGGACAGAGAAATAAAGGAAATCAGGTATACAGTATATGAACAAAATGAGAATATCAACAAAGAGATAGTAATTATAAAAAGGAAACAAACAGAAATTCTGAAGCTAAAATCTACAATACCTAAAAATTTAAAAATTCACTAGATGGGTAAATTTGAGCAGGCAGAAGAAACAAGCAGCAAACATGAAGACAGTACAACTTAAAGTATTGAGCCTGAGGAGCATAAAGAGAAAAAAAGAGGAGCATAAAGAGAAAAAAGAATAAGGAAAAGTGAGCAGAGCCTAAAGAACTTGTGAAATAGTATCAAGCAGACCAACATACATATTTTGAATCTTTCAAAGAAGAGGGAGAGAAAGGGCAGAGAGATTATTTGAAGAAATAATGGCCAAAACCTCCCTAAATTTGATGACATACATGAATCTACAAATCCAAGAATCCTAATAAATCCCAAATAGGATAAACCCAAGGAGACCCATATTAAGACACATTACAACCAAACTGTAGAAAGACAAAGGTGGTATTTTGAAAGTAGCAAAAGGGATGCAATCCATCACATACATGGAATCTTCAATAGTATTATTAACTAATTTCTCAGCAAAAACGTTAGAGGCCAGAAGGCAATGGGATTATATATTTAAAGTGCAGAAAGAAAAAAATCTGTTCACTGAGAATTCTATATCTGGCAAAACAGTTCTTCGAAAGTGAGGGGAAATTAAGATATTCCCAGATAAATGAAAGCTGAGGAAGTTCATTACCAGAAGGCCTGTCCTACAAGAAATGCTAAAGGGAGTCCTTCAGGTTGAAGTGAAAGGACACTAGACAGTAACTTGAAGCCAGATGAAGATATAAAAATCTCTAGTATAGATAAATACATGAGTAAATATAAAAGCTAATATTACTGTAATTTTGGTTTATAACTCCTCTTTTTATTTTTCAAAGAATTTAAAAGACTAATGCATAAAAAATAATTCTAATTCTATGTTAATTGGTATACAATGGATAAAGATGTAATTTGTGGCATCAGTAACATAAAGTGAAGGGAGAATGGAACTGTGTAGGAATAGAATTTTATGTATGATTGAAGTTAAGTTGGTATTAATTCAAATTAGAGTGTTATAAATTTAGATGCTATCTGTAATACCCATGGTAACCACAAAGAAAATATCTATAGAAAATATACAAAAGGAAATGAGAAGGAAATCAAAACATGTCACCACAAAAAATTAACTAAGCATAAAAGAAGACAGTAATGGAAGAAATGAGGGATAAAAAAGCTATAAAATATACAGAAAACAAATAACAAAATGCCAAAAGTAAGTCCTTCCTTATCAATAATTACTTTAAATGTAAATGGTTTATAAACTCTCCAATCAAAAGACATAGATCAGTAGATAAATTCTTTTTTTAATGATCCAACTACATGCTGTCTACAAAAGACTAACTTTAGATCTAACGACACAAATAGGTTGAAAGTAAAAGGATGGAAAAAGATGTTCCATGCAAATAGTAAGAGAGCAGGGGTGGCTATACTAATATTAGAAAAAATAGACTTTAAGTCAAAAATTGATAAATGTGAAACACAGCAAAATTTATTTAGATACCATTAACTGTGATAATTTATGTCAGAGGCTAGATCAAAGTAAACCCTAGCATTACTATGAAAAACGGTTTAAGCAAATTACCAGTGTAAACCAAAGAGGGGGCATTCTTCAGTTAGAAACCAAACTAGTTTCACTTGTTCTTAAAGCACATAGTCCTATCCACTTGAATTTAAGTAAGAAAAGTTCTAATTATAAAATTATTATTATTATTCTGTTATTAAATTCCCTTATCTCATTAATGGAGTCCAAAAAGATCTTAGTATTCAGCAACACTTTACCAGGCCCTAGAGATGGATTAGAAAAACAGTGTTTCTTCAGAGATCAATTTTATAACTATGGTATTGTTCTAAATTGGTATTGTTCTAAATAGGCCAAAATTCCTCCTCACTCTAAGTTTTAAGCAGTGGCAGTTACAGAATATATAAATAGATCTAGTTAAAAGAAGGACTAGAAAATTTTGTTTTGAATTTTCTTTGTAATTGAATTTACTTTTTAATATTTTTAACTGCTAAAGTAATATATACTCATATTAAGAAAGTGAAGATAATAATAATATAGGTTTTTAAAGAAAAAGTGGATAGTCTTGTCCCCTTCCATGTCCATCACCATGAGTTTACATCAATGTTGACAGTGTAGGGTAAGCCTTCTGAAGGGAGTTCTTTAAAAGAGTTTTAAAAAGAAACCAAGCCAAACAACTTGCTACAAAGAAAAGCCCAGGCCTAGATGGCTTCACTGATGAAGTCTACTAAAAGTTTAAAGAAGAATTAATACTAACCCTTCATAAACTCTTCCCCAAAACAAAAGCGGAAACACTTTCCAACTCACTGTATGAGGCCAGTACTACACTGATACAAAAAAAAAAAGAAAAAAGAAAAAAAAACCTCAAAGACATCATAAGAAAATAAAACAACAGATCAATATCCATTTTGAATACAGGAGCAAAAATCCTCAACAAAAACTGGGAACCCAAATCCTGCAATATATAAAAAGAATTATACACCATAACCAAGTGGGATTTCTTGCAGGAATACAAGGTTTGTTTAACTTATGAAAATTAGTCAGTGTATTAACAATATACAATTTTAATAAAGGATAAAACACATGATCATCCCAGTAGACACAGAAAAGGCATGTGACAAAATCCAATACCTATTCATGATAAGAAAACACTCAACAAACTATAAATAAAAGAGAACTTTCTCAACTTATAAAGAGCATTTACAAAACCCCACAGGTAATCCTAGCATTCTGAGAGGCAGAGGCAGGAGGATTGCTCAAGGTCAGGAGTTCGAAACCAGCCTGAGCAAGAGTAAGACCTCATCTCTACTAAAAATAGAAAGAAATTAATTGGCCAACTATATAAAAATATATAGAAAAAATTAGCTGGGCATGGTGGTGCATGCCTGTAGTCCCAGCTACTCGAGAGGCTGAGGCAGAAGGATTGTTTGAGCCCAGGAGTTTGAGGTTGCTGTGAGCTAGGCTGATACCACAGCACTCTAGCCTGGACAAGGGAGTGAGTCTCAGAAAAAAAAAAAAAAGAAAGCAATCCCATTTACAATAGCATCAAAAAAGAATAAAATACTTAGGAATAAATTTAACCAAAGAAGTGTAAGACTTGTACACTAAAAACTATAATAAATGAATGAAAGATATTAAAGAAGGCCTACATAAATGGAAAGATACCTCATGATCATGGATTAGAAGATTTTATATTTATGAAGATGACAATATCCCTATCAAAATCCCAACTGACTTCTCTGCAGAAATTGACAAGCTAATCCTAAACTTCATGCGGAAATACAAGGGACCCAAGAAACAAAACAATCTTGAAAAAGTACACAGTTGGAGGACTCATTTTCTCAATTTCAAACTTATTACAAAGCTACAGTAATCACAGTATGGTAACAGCCTAAAGACAAAAATATATATCAATGGAATAGGATTGAGAGCCCAGAAAAATATCTTACATTTATAGTGAATTTATAGGCAAATGATATTATAACAAGGCTATAATTTAAAAAGTAAATGGTTAAAAAAATGAGTCTTTGAAAAAGTTAGTGAGACATTTTTAAAAATAAGAATTTTACTCTTTTCATTTATGAGCAGTAATGTTGGCAGGAGGCAGGGGAGACTTTTGTTTCTTGGAGTACAACTGATGGCATAAACTACAAGAGGAAATCAATGGCCAGCAAGATATCTCTCATTCCTTTTTTCTCAGTTAATTAATTCCTTTCTTCATTCCTTCTTCCATTCTTTCCTCCTTTACTTCTTCCCTCCCTTCCTTTCTTCTTTAATAAGATGGTGAATTTTCTATATAGCCATAACACATACGTATTATACCCATGAGCTTTGAGTCTACTTTTGAGTCTAGATACTCCTTTATTAAAAAATAGGAGGTCATCATTCAATAAAGAGTATATAAGAATAGCAAATAACACTTACCTATGGCATCTAAGTTCCAATATGTCATATCAGATTTAATTACACCATCTGCATTTTGAGCTTCCACTTCAATGGTGCAATTATCTACGTTTGTTACAGTTGGAGGAAAAAAAGAGCAGGAAGCACGATTTTCACTTGTAGAACTATTGGTTGTACAATTTTCACTTTTATTTCCATAAGAGCTTTCAAGGAAAAAGTGATTCAATGTGAGATTAGTACAATGGTTTAGAAACATAACCAGACTTAAAGTTTTAAGCAGTGGTTGTTAGTTTGACTCTGGGTTTCTCTTGAGAACTGTATAGCCCAGGATTTAGTTACCCTCTCTCCAAATTCCTTCCTCACTTCTAAGGAAAGGTAAAAGTTGTCTGCTTTCTACCTGCCTGAGATGCTTCAAGAAGAGAGACCTACTTGGAACCCTGTAAGCCCACCAAAAGCTACACTTGCAGTGCATGTCCTATTGGCAAGAAATGATGAATAGCTCCTGAAAATCCCAGATTCTAGCTTTGAAAATTTATTCTTAAAATATGTATATAAGATATATATATTAATATATATCTCAAAGAGGATGTGTTACATAAATTATGGTAGATATACCAATAGAATTTAAAATGGTGGTTTTTAATACACTATATTTATTGATATGGAAAGATGCTTATATTCTATTGTTGGTGAAAAAAAACCTGATGTATATCATGTATAGAATGATCATGGTTATATAAACAGATACAGATTATTTACATAATTATTCATAGAGATGTCTGAAAAGATCATCAAAATGTTAAAGTTGTTACCTTTGGCAGTGAAATTTTTGGTAATTTTTTATATTCTTTATATGTTTCAGGTTGAATTTTTAAACACTAGTATGTATTGTTTTCATAAAATTCATTAAACCAGATAGATGGATAGATAGATACATACTATCAAGCTGCAATTTAGTGAAAACAAGAACGCATATTAGTTGGAATCAGATGGGTGGGCATAACTATAGTCCACATGGTTCCTGGGATTGTGGAAGAAATGGAGCTGGCTGAGAACAGAAAAAGAGGCCCACTTTGCAAGGTTCTAGTGCTTACTGTGGTGCGGGATGAGAGCAGAGCTTGGACACATGGAATCATGGAATCTTGAAACTAGAAAGGACCTTGAGGGTTTTTTGATGGTTATTGCACAACACAAAAATAAACCCCAGGGTAGTGTCATGTTGTGTTTACAAGCATGGGTTCTGGAAGCAGACCAGGTTTGAATCCTGGGTTTGTCCCTATTCATTGTGTGACTTGGGCAAGTTCTTTAACCTTTCTGTGCCTTAGTTTTCTCACCTTTAAAGTGAGGATAGTAATACAGCACAGGGTTATATGAGAAAGAAATGAGCTAATATGTATAAACCACTTTAAAAATGTCAGGCACATAGTCGATACATATGAGATGTGATTATTATTACTATTACTATGGTTGAATATTTTTTCATTTATTCATTTTGTAACCTTTGAGAAATGCCCTTTCTCACCTTTCCACACCTCTAGACCTCCTTCAAGTCTCAGTTTAAAAACTACCACCTCCACGAAGGCATCCCCAATTCTTCTTCTCTAAGGAAAAAATTCATTCATTTATTCAAAACTTCACATTCCTATTGTTTCTGGGCATCAGTAGGATTTTTGCTTTATCACTAACCCACTGTGATACACTCTCAGGGTGACTATCCAGTGGGATATCTTTATATTTGTCACCGAGATATTCTTGGTGATAAGCTCACCAAAAAGCAAGCAAGCCGTCTAGGCGTCCTGGAGAGCCTAGCTGGCCTGGGGCCGTCAAAGGGGGCTGGGTATAAGCCTGGGGACACCAGTGGTTTCCTATTTCTACACAGCCAGCTGGTAATAAGAATGGCAACCCTTGAGGAGAGAGAAAAGGAGGAGGGGGAATGTCTCTATAAAATAGAAAAATAGGAGTAAACCTATCAAGGCTTCCAGATTCTCATTCTACTTGTAATTTCTGTTCAACATTGGGCCTAGAACTAACAAGTCTGGGAAAAGATAAGTCATTTGGACCATGGGTTATTGGGCCTTTATCATTCTTATTTTTTAAAGGAGTGGTGGGTAAACTATAGCCCGCAGGCCAAAAATAGCCCAACTCCTGTTCTTGTATGGCACTCAGGCTAAAAACTGTTTTTATATTGTTAAATGGTTGAAAAAGTAAGACAAAGAAGAACACTTTGGGGCATGTGTGATTATATGAAATTTGACTGCAGTGTTCATAAATAAGGTTTTATTGGAAAAGTCACATGTGAAAGTCAGCGTGAAAGCTGCTATATATTGTCCGTAGCAGCTTTCACACTACAACAGTGGTGTTGAATGGTTTTGACAAAGACTGGTCTCCTTCTAAACATTACTATATTTACTATCTGGCCCTTTACAGAAGTTTGCTGACCCCTGTTTGAAAGCATCTCTCTGACATAGGTCCTTGTTGCTGTATCAGTGACACAAAGAATATTGTTTACTTTTTCCCTTTCTTGCATTGTAAAGCATAAAGTAGATTCCCTTATAACATAAGGTCTTGTGTTTAAAAAAACAAAATGAAGGCCGGGCGCGGTGGCTCACGCCTGTAATCCTAGCACTCTGGGAGGCCGAGGCGGGCGGATTGCTCAAGGTCAGGAGTTCGAAACCACCCTGAGCAAGAGCGAGACCCCCGTCTCTACTATAAATAGAAACAAATTAATTGGCCAACTAATATATATAGATAAAATTAGCCGGGCATGGTGGCACATGCCTGTAGTCCCAGCTACTCGGGAGCCTGAGGCAGGAGGATTGCTTGAGCCCAGGAGATTGAGGTTGCTGTGAGCTAGGCTGACGCCACGGCACTCACTCTAGCCTGAGCAACAAAGCGAGACTCTGTCTCAAAAAAAAAAAAAAGAAAAAGAAAAAAAACAAAATGAAAAACTTGGAACCATAGGCTTTCTTTTTTAAATGGAAAAGACTAAAGATCACCTTACAGTGGTTCCCAACGTGGGCCCCCTTATTCCTAGAGGAACAAGAAGGAAATAATGGATTTCATGGGCTACATTCAAAAATTTAAAAAAAAATTCTCTGCATACTTGCTAAAACAACAAGATTTGGGCTATCATGATAACAAAAGATTATTAAATTTTTATTCTAATAAAAAGTGATATTTGAAGTTGTGGGGGAAAATTGGGAATCACTGTCCTGTACTTTACTGTTTGAGAGGGTCACACAGCAAATTAGTGGCAGACTGAGGTGAACCGCCTCTTAGTTTTGGGTTTATAATCCTACTTCCTATACCGGGATCCAGGGAGACTGAACAGTTTTCTAACAGTCTGGAAAGAGAAGGGGTATAGTTGAATATGATAAATAAACAGATTTTCCTACTGTGCTTATCACTGGTGACTGATCTCAGCCAAGTGGGGACTCTAAGAGGAGGCCATCAGGCAGCTATACCGCCCCTCCCTCTGCTGCCACAGATCCCGTCCTCACGGCTGCAAGTAGCCAAGACTTCGCCCCAGCCACAGGATGTACACAGTGGTCACCCAGAAGCTATGACTGAGAAAAGCTTTACTTTGTAAGCGATGTGAATCATGAATGAATCAGGAGCCTCTATCTCCTCCCCTTCCCCCACTGGTAAAACACAAGCTCTGTACTTACTATGTTCTCTTAACTCTGTACTGGGTATAACTGGTTTCTTTCCCTGGACTCCAAGTGCAAGTTAAATTTTTCCTATAGTAGTAGACGCATGAAATGTTCTCCGGCTTAGCTGGCAGAGCTAAATAAATTTTAAAAAAACATACAACACACACAAATACAACAATTTCAGTAAACAATAAATACTGCCAGCATTCAACATTTTAATGAAAATAGGCTGATCAAGAAAAAGATTTGTTGGTTAGTTGCTAGATATAATAGGCTCTCCTAATCAGATTCATGGAGAAAATCTAACTCTATCACTCTAATTTTTCCCTTGCAAGAGCTAGATTTCTACTTGTGAATTAAAATAAAATCTTAAGTCCCCTCAGTTGATTGAATGGACCCCTTCTTGGCCAAGGGAATCCCAGAAAAAACCTAAAGCTGAATTGCTGGCCATGAGAAGGGACGTGAGACCTGCCTCATCATGATCCCCTCCCTTTTTGGAGATATTCTTTGTAACAATAAGCTACTAAATTATTAACAGGCCTAAAGCTATACAGGACAAAGCTTAAACCACATCTCCTGGCCATGTATATACTTAACAGATCAATGGATCACTCGAGTTTTGGTAAATGTCTGTTGGCTTCTCTCTGATTAACAAAGATCCTTACCTTAAGTGAAAACATTCCAAGCCTTTAGGCAAAGCTTCATTTCTTTAACCAATTACAAATCAAAGAATATTTAAACCCACTTATAACGTGTAAGCCCACCACTATCACCCCACCACCAACACCTCTGCTTTGAGATGTCCTGCCTTTTTGGGCCAAACCAATGTACACCCCCTACGTACTGACTTAGGGTCTTACGTGTAATTCCTGTCTCCATGGATATATGAAACCAAACTGTAACCCAGCTACCATGGACACATTTTCTCAGGACCTCGAGGCCATGTGCTCTGGGCCAGTCACACACATTCAGCTCAGAATAAACCTCTTTAAATTATTTCACAGCGTTTTGGGTTTATCTCCATTAATATACTTTTTAAGAAATACTTTTCATATTCTTACTCAAAAGCAAAACTTGAGAAGCAAAAATTATTAAAACACCAGTCAAATATAAAGTTTTCATGAAATACTCAGTGAAGTATCAAGTGACAGAATCAATCTTGAAAATTGGGTAACAGCCGATGTGGGTGTAAGTGAAAAATACAAAATGCTGAACCACGCCACACTTCAACCCTATGTATCAACAATTTTCTTTCCCCAGAAGATTGTATAATAGAGAAATGTATTAAATTATCTTCAGCTGTGCTTTCATATCTTATAAATCTTGCTCCTTATATTAATATTTCCCCACCCAATAACAAGCATCCCTTCATAGGGAAAGCTGATACTACCATCTAGAACAGGGATCTAGACCCTTAAAGCGTTCATAAGTAGAATTCAGGGGCCCATAAACTCAAATGGAGAAATTTTTACATCTTTAATTTTCACTAACTTATTGTTGAAATTTAGAATTTCCTTCCATTGTGAATGTAGTCTACAAACTGCAGTATTGACATCATTACCTGTGACTTTGTTGTAACTGGCTCCATGTACAAATTGCAATGACCCCTACATGTTTTTATATCCTCTCCCTTAACCAACCACTTGATCTTTTGAGTTGTTCCCCAGAAATCATGGATTTTCTGCAAGACAGAAGAGTTGAGATTCTGAAGGTCCCTAGGCAGACTTCCTGATGCCAAGACTTACCGTCCCCAACAGTCTGTCCCCAATGCACTGTGGCCCCTTGTTAGTTACACCATGATCTTCCCCAAGGCACGTGGCCCCTCCTTATAAAGCCCATGATCTCCATTAGTCAGAGAAACAGATTTGAGGCAGCTTTTCTCCCTTTCTCCTGAAAAGATGTCTTTCATATTTAAAAAAAAAATTCCTTTCTTCTTTAGCAACCCTTGTTGCCTCAATAATTGGATCTTTGTGCAGAGGTCTAGACCTAGACCAGTAACCCACACCCCACTGCCTATGGTTTTAATAACATTGTTACTACTAAAAATCACAGGTATTTTCATATTACATTTCAGTTGTTGCAATTGAAATATCAAATACTATTAGCACTATTTCTGAATTAATGTACTTGTTAGACCTGATGATTAGACCTAAATTAAGGTAATTATTAGGTCTTCTTATTTAATGTGTTAATAAAGAAGAATATATATTACCCCATCACTAATTTATTTCTTTAATATTTCAATAACTTCATTATTTGGGTTTCTTAGCAATCCTATTTATTTTACTCACATGCACTTATAAATATTGTTTTGAGAATCCAACCATAGGCTTCACCAGATAACCAAGGGATTCATCATATACACATACACACACACACACACACACACACTCACTCATTCACTCAGTCACTCAAGAACTGAGGGTAATTTTAGACTAAGGGCGATGTTCAGCTCTGAGGCTTAAACTAACTTCTTTGTTGAGCCTTTGGCAAGACCATAGTCTTAAGAAGCAGGCATTTTTTGAGAGAGGAAGGAAACTCCTTAAATTACATTTACAGTTCAAAGGAAGCTCTAGGGCCACCTAGGCAGGAAGTCCCTGCCAGACAAGGAGTAGGAAAAAGCCCATCATTTCTAACAAGTAAAATATTGAGGGTGAGAAGTGGGGAGGGAATGAAAGGAGCAAAGAGCTCAGATGTCAGTGTTCCTGATACAGCAGCACAAACATGCTAGAGGTCTAATGAGCCAAGGTCATCTGAATGGGAGTCTGTTTCACCAGGCACAGCAAGCCTGTGGGAGGTTGCAAGCCTGTAGCTAGAAGAACGTTCACGTTCTACTAAACACCAACTTTATCGTGACCTGGAAGTCCTAACAATGTACTGGCAGAGGGTGGACCTGGTACAGCTCTCTAGGTGAGCTCCACACAGGTAAGTGTAGCATGTAGGGATCCAGAAATTTCCGTATGCCTCAATGTAGGGGCTAGGGATAGTTTTGTGAGACTGGATCAGGCCTGGGATTAGGATGAAGAGGCTTCCATGCACAGAGGTTGTTCAGGACCAAGGCAAACAACTGGGGCATGAATTTCAGGAGTAGGCGCCAGTGTAATGGCTCAAAGCCCAGGCAAAGCCAGCTGTCCTGCCATGGATAGCAGATCAGAGATCAGACGGCCCAGGGAAAACCAGAGGGCAGCACAAGGACTTGTTCCCATGGATCCAGGAGCCCTTCCCAAGACTTTGAAGTCACCTGAACTCTGTTCATCTATTCATACACCATCTTAAGGAGGAGCAGAAGGAAAGGCAGAAATTTTGGAACAATGAGCTTTTACCCCTGAGGGACTGAATTAGCCAAAAGACACTGTAAACCAGAAGAAAGAAAGACCATGTTAACAAATTTAAGTGCTACTCACACCCTCCCCTGTCTCTGCACATGTGAATAATACTGTATAGATGCCAATTCTGTCAAAATGCAACCTTACACAGGAAGGCAGTAGTAAAGAGCTCCAGCGTGCGTGGCATGTGTAGTTTTGTTTAGGTTTGGGCTTTTTCAAAGGGCTCTAGATACGTGTATGTGTGTATACATTCACATATTTGGTCTATGAAATGAGGAGCCACTGATAATGACAAATGAGAGTGAGGGAGAGCTAGACACCTTCGTGTTGTGCAAAGCTTCTAGCTCTTTCCAGAGAAGCTGCCTTCCTCTGAGTCCTGCACACAAGCCTAACACCGGCAGCACCCACTGGGCAGCAGCTCGCTCAAAGACTTTCAATCTGCACTACTTACATGCTGAAAACCATAGCAAAAGCTAGTGATCTCCAAGTCCAAATGCTAAAAAAGACCAAAGTTAACTGACCTGAACCAAATAATACTGCAGATTACATGGAGATCAGAAGCTACACCACTAACACATTCCTCAAGGAGTCCACACAGCTTGAAACCCTCGCGGGGGATTCCGTGGCTCAGCAAGCAGAATATTAACAGACTCCACACTTCACAACTGCCAGGAGGAATGTGCAAAATCCCACAAGGGGTGAATCCTTGGGTTAGCCAACAATATTCTAGGAGGAATGACTCGAATACTGACTCCATCTCCATGGCTCAGAAATAATGGCAGTGTGTGTACGGTGTATATGTGTTACGTATGGGGGGGTTAGTAGTGTGTGTGGTATGTGCAGTGTGCAGTGTGTGCGGTATGTGGTATGTATGGGATGTGTGTGTGTCTAGATATTTTTATGTGGCTACATTTGTTGTGCCCTTACTCCTTGGCATATAGCAAGAGAGAGTAATCGTCTCACAGAGGCCACTTGACATTACAGAAGAGATTTGTGGTAGATATTAACAAAATGAATGCTCAGCAATATTTCCAGCAATAGCACAGCCATGTGACTTGCCTTGGCCTTGGACACATGAGAGGAAACATCTAAGTGCAGGTCTGTGACCCTCCTTTCTCTCCTCTGCCACTGCACACCCTGGAGACACATGCTGAGATGGGTGTATCTTAGGACAGTGGAGTTCCCACCAGCCTGGGTCCCTGCTTACCTATGATTGGCATGCATTATAGTTTGCTGTGTTGCACAGTAAGATTTGGGCCTTGTTTACTATGAATACTATAGCATAAAAAACTTTGCCTAATACAAAAACAGATTGCCTGCTCTGAAAAACCAGAAATCTAAGACTTGAAGGAGGAATTTAACAGGAGTTTTCTCTAGTCTTCTCTTATGTCCCCATGATGCTCTAACTCTGCATATGATTATTTTAGATTCATCTTATTACAAATTAGGAGGTTGGAGGGAACTGGAGTAAAAATGAACCAAATCAGCAATGTTGGACTTCACTTCTTTCTTGCTTCACTTCACAGCTTCTAGAGAATTCTAGCCTCAGTTACCTGAAGGAACGCCACAGATCTGAACTGCCTGGACTTCACCTAACAGAACTGCTGTGGCTAGCAGAATCCACACACCTATTGGCCTTTCTCCTTGTTGGCAATCAGTGCACCCATTTTAAGTCTTATTGGACTCTCCATTAGAAGATAGTTACTAACACAAGTAAAGATGTGATACAGCAATGGACACTTCACTTCTGTTCATTTTCTCCCCAAAACCCAAGAGTACTGACCAGTATTCCCTAAGACTGTCAAGGTATGAAAAATAGGAAAGACCATGAAACTGTCACAGACCAGCAGACATTAGGGTGACATGATAATTCAATGCAATAGGGGACCCTGAATTGGATACTAGAACAGAAAGAGGTCATTAATGGAAAATACTAGTGAAATACAAATGAAATTTGGAATTTAGTCAAAAGTAATATGCTAATATCAGTTCCTCAGTATTGGCAAAGGTATTATGATATTATGAGATATTAACAATGGGGAAACTGGATCAGAGCTACAGAGGAATTCTGTATACTATTTTCACAACTTTTCTATAAATCTAAAATTATTAAAAAATAGAATTTTTATTTTTAACACAAAGCCAACTAAAGGCTAGGTTTGCCAGCCCCTCCATCCATCGTTCCCCACATTCTCAAAACAAACAAACAAACAACAAACAAAAACAAAAACAAAAAACCCTGGTATATTCTTAGTTCTAGAAATAAGGGGAAATATTCATTAACTTTCCTCTAAGGAAGACTGGGAGAATGCTCTTGTTTATGAGAGAATTACCCATATACAAGAGGAACATTTTCAAAATTAAAAAGATGTTCTCAGTCTTCCTCTTTCCCTCTGTGATGTATCACTCTGGTGCTGTTTCAAAGTTAGTGTTTGGAAAAATACCTTGACATAGAAGAAGAGCAAGGCTGAGCAGGTCCAAGGGGAAGATATTCCAGATGGGAAGAGTGGTGGAAACTGGAGTCACTTTGTAGGAAATGGTATATGTGCAGGTGAGAAAAAGAGAAGAAGACAGAGACAGAAGATAGAAAAAGACAAGTTGAGGAAGAGGGTGACTTGACAGGAGCCACGATGCATGTGACTAGAACTTTAGGCTGGCCAGCTGGGAGCAGTTATGGATCTCAGGCTGGCCATGAGAGACCAGACCAGAGGAGAGCAACAGGCCTCCTGCCTGAATCTGTCAAGCTCCTCAGTGTCACAGGTGTCACCCCAGGGGGCTGCAAGGCAGGCTACGCCAGGTCAGAAGTCTGAAGACATTCTCATTGTCTCTGGGTCACAATTGCCCTCTTGCTGATCACCAATTACTATATGTTTTAAGCTGATTGTATCCCCCATAAAATTCATCAATAGAAGCCCTAACCCCTAGTACCTCAGAATATGACTATTATTTGGAAATAGGGCCCTTAAAGAGGTAGCTGACTTAAAATGAGGCCAGTAGGGTTGGCCCTACTCCAATCTGACTGGTATCCCTACAAGGAGAGATACTGGCACGTGCAGGCACAGAGGGCCGACCACATGAGGAGGCAGCAAGAGGGTGGCCGTCTGCAAGGCTGGGAGAGAGGCCTCAAAGGAAACCAACCCTGCCAACACCTTGATGCTGCATTTGCAGCCTCCAGAACTGTGAGAAAAATCAATTATTATTTATTAAACTTTATAAATTAAACTTTATCATAGATATGTATGGGTAGGAAAAACAGTACACATAGAGTTCATACTATCCATAGTTTCAAGCATCCCCTGAGAATAAGGGGGGACTACTCTACTCTAAAACAGTGGATCTCGGCATTTTGGGGGTCCTATCTCCCTTAGAAAGCATGATAAGCCATCTTGACAAATTTGCACATGCAGGAGTATTACATGAACCTGGTATATACACACACAGACACACACACACACACACACAAATTCACAAACCCTCTGCTGCCTGTCTGTGGATGTCTGTGGTCCAGTGGTCCCTTTGCTCTAAAGACAACAGTTCTTGTCCAAAGAAGGCAATAGCAACCACATGACCCACAACAGGGCCCGGCTGACCTACCTGCCAGGCTGAATTTGCAGAGCAAAGGAAACGTCCACAGTGCCCAGGTCTGCATCGCCCCCAAGGTAACACACGAAGGCTGGGGAGAGAGCTGAAAATATCATCTGTCAAGAGTTGCTTCCTACCTCTTTTCAAACACTTATTTTCAGAGAAAATAGATTCTAGGAATTTTAGAAGGAAGAAAGATTCTTCTTTTAAAAAATTTATTTTATTGACTGTCATCACATAGATTTACTCCATCAACCCCAGTCAACATTTTAAAGATGAGTTATTACAATGTTTTCCTTTTGTCCATAATGCACTGCGTTGCGTAATAGGAAAAGCACACCAACCAAGAATATGCTCCAGGAAAAAAAGCACTGTGAGTCTGTACAGATCTGAGGCCTCCTCTGGCTTCTCCCGCAGTTCCCCAGCGCACCAGCCAAATGGAATAACTCCTAGTTTCCCCAAAGCACCACACTATCTCACATCTCCACGCCTCAGACATGCCTACAGTGCTCCTTTCCCCGCGTTCCTGCCAAATTAATCATCTTTCCAGACTCATCTCAAGGCTAACTTTCTCCAAGACGCCCTCCCTGAATTCCCACATGGTGCTGACCAGTCAGTCCCTCCTTTGTGGCCCCCCCCCCCCCCGCAGGGCATTTGTGCTACAGCACCTGTCACATCAAATGGCGTTCAGCAGTTTCCCTCTTGGCTTCCTTACACACAGGGAGCTTCTCCAACGTGGAGCCTCTCTTAGTCCTCTTTGAAGCCCTAGTATTTAAGGCAGTGCCCAGTACCAGGTAGATACTCAGTATTTTGTGGAATTTAATTGTTAATTAGAACCAGAAGCCTGCTGGCTCCTGATCTCATCCCAGATAAAACAGTGAGATAGTCTAAAGATAAAGCAAATATAAAAGCAATAACTCATTTCAGGATAAAAGAAATGATGCTACATTTTCTTCTGCCAGATCATTATAGAAAAGAAAGAGAGAAAAGGGTTCTCAACAAAATAAATCATTTTAGAAAAATTCACATGCAGCATTTCTGGAGAAAACTACAGGGATAAAATTTTCTCATATACAAAGCAATTGAAACACTTAATTTAAAATTCCTAATGTAATACAGCAGAATGAGAACTTGGATCTATAATAGTAAAAATACTATCATGAAACAATAAAAGAGTGGTTATATAACAGCAAGTGGTAATGCCCGATATTACTGAATTGCAGTAGTTTTTCTTTCAAAAAATAGGTGCTTTGATGTAAATGGGTACAAAACTCAAAGGGAAAATTTTAAATTTTTCAATAAAGAATAAATGTCTTTAAAAATTAATTACAACACTAATAGCATTCTTTTGTGTCTAATTATTCAGAAAGTTATCTTAATTCTCCATCTCTTAAGCAGAAGATGTGCCTTTGGTCCTAGATCACATTATTTATAAGTCTTAAACGCATATTGGAAAGGGAGGAGGGCCTATAAAAGTCAAGATGCTGGCAGTCTTAACAATTAAATAAATGAATAATTATGGATGCTACAGCTAATACTATTATTCTCACAAGTGGTTTTGCATTTTATTATTTTATTTATTTTTTTTTTCAGATGGAGTCTTGCCTTGTCACCTGGGCTAGAGTGCAGTGGCATCAGCCTCACTCACAGCAACCTCAAACTCCTGGGCTCAAGTGATCCTTCCACTTCAGCCTCCCAAGTAGCTGGGATTACAGGCACACACCACCATGCCCAGCTAATTTTCTATTTTTAGTAGAGATGGAGTCTCACTCTTGCTCAAGCTGGTTTCAAACTCCTGACCTCAAGCGATCTTCCTGCCTCAGCCTCCCAGAGTGTTAGGATTACAGGCATGAGCCACTGCACCCAGCCTGGTTTTGCATTTTAAATCTTATCAATGTTAAATGTTGAATAAAATATTAATATATACAATATTTTTAAGTAACTGGTAATTATTGCTTGATTCCTTTACAATGAGAATACTCACCTATTATTTTGAAATTTTAAAAAGAAACTTTTAAAAAATCAACAGTACTTAATCACACCCAGAATCAAAGCTCAAAATATTGCAGGAGTTGAAGAGTGTGGCATTGTAGAAATTGAGACTGCCTGAGTTCTAGTCCTGGCACTCTCACAAAGTAGCTGGTGACCTAGGCATTCTCTTATTCATTCAGCATGGTCCCAGCCACATGTTAAGTGCTGGAAATGGAAAAAGACCCAATCCCTGACTTTGAAAAGCTCATATTCTAGTTCAGCGACTATTAGTAACAAGGGGAAGAGGGCAGAGGACAGAGAGGGTGGCAGGAGTATTTTTTCAAACTACAAATTTCGGAGTGAGCCATCATTACTGAGGACTCTCGTGTCATATTCCTCCAGTGGGTTTGAACAGAAATGGGTTGAGAACCATTGGTCTACTTGCAGAGACAGAAGCAGGCCCGGTAACTTCACATGTCACGTGGTAAGTGCTGTAATTGCAACAGTGCAATGCACACACAGAGCATCTGGGGAGAGAAATGAGCTACCGACTGTGGAAAGTCAACAAGCCCTGCTGTGAGGATGAAATCCCTCATTCTAGTCCTTGCTTGTCCTCCAGAGCCTTTTCCACTTTCCCCTCTCACACCAGAGAACCACTCCCAAAAGGCCTGCATTGTCGGTAGTCAATGTGAACAAATGTGAGCTCCTCCCAGGAGCTTAGGATGAGAGTTCAGCTAGTAGACTCTGTGCACAGGTGATCCTAGCTATCTGCAGTGGGCACATGTGCAACTGAAGAGCTTGAGTTCACTTAGAACTCCAGGCAAGGAAACCTGTGTGCAGCTTCAGAAAGTTGGATTTGGAAAATCCTCATGGTCGTTTAGTTGTAGGAACCCACTCAACTAACTGTATCCTAAATGGCAGAAGACTTTGAGGACAGAAAGGAGAGGTCAGCTTAGAATGTAAAACATTGATGGTTAAAAAGAGGAAGTCGGCAGTTTTTATCCAGTGCTATGAGAGGAAATTGTGAATTTCCTGTCACTAGAGCAACAGACTCTAACAGGATAGCCACAAGACCTCACCACCACCATGATGAAAGATACTTCAAAACCAAAAACCTCCCTTTTTGATTGCTCTGATTCTGGGCTTAATTTAGCACAAGGGTGCCCTGAACAAGGAATGTGAACCTTCCAGTCATTAGAAAGATTTCCTCATTTGTATCTGTCTCTTGAAGGTTTAAATTAGGGTGATCAGCCTCCCCAAATCTGGGCCACGGGAATTTTCCAAAGATTCTGCTGTGCTCTTGAGGAGAACCATCAACCATTTCCTGCATCCCTGGGTCTCCAGCCTTCACTTTTGAAATGCAGCCACTTTGAATAACTCTTCTCCAAATAGAGATCACTTCCTAGAAATAGACAACCTCACATTGGTGGGACCTCATCTGAATGAAGCATTCAGCGGAGCCCTAGAATTCTCAAATGACACCATGAGTATGCCATGCTGGACTCTTACAATATACAGCGATGCCTCTTAAGTAGCTGGTGGTGTTCCTTCTTTAAGATGTAAACTTAGTAGTAGTTACTGTTTGGAGTGGAATGGCTGGAGACAAATCCAAGAATTATTGCTGGCTACCAGCAGTGGCCGGTGACAAGGCAAGAGGCAGAAAGCAAAGGGGGGAGCCCCACTGCTTTTGCTAGAAGATGCTACAAATGTTAGCATGTTGTTATTGCTGCCTCCCCATGCCCAGTCTCATAGGACTAAAGCAAAGGACATAGACAGTGGCTGTTCTACTCCCCAGCAATCCCTCATTAGAGGCATGTCCATAGGCTGCCCTTTTGCAACGAAGTTCCCCCACTAGACCATGTCCTGGGTGCTAAGCTTCATCTCATTTCACTTGTACAAAAGTGTTCCACTCTGTGATTTTCCCAGGGCTGGCCCTGCTTTAACTGAGTCACACATGCATTCACTCAACTGATGTTTGTCCACTCCCATTCTGTGCCAGGCACTATCTCCCATAGTATGGAATTGGATTTTTAAAGAATGGCAAAGAAGAGGGAGTCAATTCCCCAGACAGCACTCTGGCCATAAATTCAAGTACCTGTAGACTCATAACACCAGAGGGAGGAAGCAGGTAGCAGGCTGCCCGGCCTCACTCAGTTCCACAGAATTCCTCACAGACCAGTATGATTTGGTTTATACCGTGTTTCCCTGAAAATAAGACAGGGTCTTATATTTATTTTTCCTCAAGAAGACACCCTAGGGCTTATTTTCAGGGGATGTGTTATTTTTTTAAGTACAGTACAACAATCTGCATTTATTCAAATAGAGTTAAGTCATCTTCTTCTGGAACATCATCATGACTCTCCAAACCCCAAATTCCATCCTGAATTTCTTGCGACTCTATTTCCTTTGGAACCATTGGCCCCAATCTCTCATGTTGAGCAATACAGCTCTCATGGGGCAGATGAGAGGGCTGCTGGTGTTCTTTACCACCCTGTGACGAAATGCATGGGTTGTACAGATACGCTGCATAGCCACGCCCATCACTAGATCTTATTTTCAGGGTAGGGCTTATATTGGGCAAATGCTTAAAAATCCTGCTAGGGCTTATTTTATGGGTAGGTCTTATTTTTGAGGAAACACGATAGTTTTACTTTCATTGAGCAAGTAGGAGGGTTTCTTGTTCTCAATTTATTTTAAATGTTTCTTTGGAGCCTACAGGAATAACAATGGACTTAGATTTATAAGTACTTTCATATTTATTATTTCCTTAGATCCTTGGCACCTCTGTGGTAAATGAGGCAGATTTTTAATATTTACTTCTATATTTTATGTTTATATTTGTATATTTTATTTCTTTTATACCTTGCCCAAGATGAGATTAAGAGCTGTCAGATTTGGACATTCAGTTTCAAAGTCTATAAACCAATTTGAGGTGTGGGCTGCCTTCATACAAAGAACATTCTGAGGCAATCAGCAAGACTAGCAAAAAACATAATCATGAAGGAATAGTGAGAGCCTGCAAAGTGCTAATTACACTACACAAATTGTATCCCGTACTTCTAAAAAATCTCTGTTAATATTTCTATGTCTACTTTACAGATAAGGAAATTGAGGCTTAGAGATATCATGTAAAGAGTCCAAAAATAATCATTTGTAAATAGCATAAATGGGATTCCAATCTATGACTGTCTTATTCCCAAAGCCTAGACTCTTTCCACTAAAATCCCGTGGTAGCTATTAGTGATTTACTCCTCAGCTCTCCTGCCAAGAAATGCCAATGTGCACAAAGATTTTCCTCTGCATTTGTTAGGTCTGATTGTCTCTAGCTACAGTTTCCTGAAAGACAGACCCATTCTGTTTAGATCTTTTCCTCACCCCGACCTCTGGCCCCTGTGGTTTCCCATTCCCACCCAGCATCTTAAAATAGTGCCTCCAAAGATTAGCTTCCCCTTAACTGTCAACAGCCAGTTTAACTAAGAGGAAATTCACGTGATGGACCTGACCCATAATTTCACTGAAGAAAACAGAAAAAGATCCACATGTAGCAGAAAAGATGATTTGAGCTATCAGACTCTTTTAAATAGTTGGCACTCACCTTCACGCATCAGGAGGTGTCCCACAGACGTCCTGCTGGTTCAGAGGATTTGCACCAAAGGCAACTCCATCCCCTACAGCACAAGCCAGGACAGGAAGGATGATCTGGACTTAATTTATCCACACAAAGAGGTGTGAGTATTTCCTCTGTGGTTTTCTAGGGGCTTTTCCTTTGCTTCTAAGCCCAGCCCAAGCCAGAATGGCACTTAACCACTTATGCTGGGAAATGAATCCCATTAATGTAACTAAAATTTTAAAAACATCATGTGCTTCCAGCAGACCACTCAACTTTACAGGAAAAGTGTCATCTGAAAAGGCCATAAACAACTAAAAGAAATGACTAATTTAAAATTTTCTATTCAGAAAGTCCTTACAAATGTGGTGAAAGATTGAGTTGTTAGCTTGAAATGATAAATGTACAATCATGTAATTGTCTATACAGAAGGAAGGAGACGAAGGAAAGAAAATAATGGTAGCTAACTCTGAAAAGAAGCTTATGATTCTTATTTACGTCTAACGGAAAACACACTGAACTGAGAAGCAGGAGCTCTAGCTTAGCCACTAATATTAATAATAATAATTAACAATATGTAGAGCCCTTGCTATGTGCCAGGCATAGTACTGAGAACTTTCAATCTTCACAACAATATAGTATTGGCTGTATTTTTATTCCTATTTTATAGGCAAGGAAACTAAGGCCAAAACAATGAGGAACTTGTCCAAAGTAAATGGTGGAGCCAGGACTTGAACGAAGGCAGCCTGACTCTCAGTTTCCTATCAATCAAAGGATTACATTAGATTATTTCTGGGATCCCTTTCAGTACTACAATTTTGCAGCCTTTTGTAACTGACAAAATCATAAAGAAATAAATGGACTAGGGAAGAGATTATGATGCAAAAGGAAAGAAAGCCTACTTAAGCTTTAAAACAATTTAGACTTTCCAGGCTCATGGTTTTTTATTTTAAACCCATTTGCCACTTCCCTTAGGGAGTGTTCCACTAAATGTGCCACTAAGTAGGAGAAGTAATGGGGAGAAAGAGAGGTAGTCTTTGACCTAGTAGATGATAAGTATGAAATATTTAAAATCCCAGTATAATGTACTACATAGGAAAGCTAAACATTAGCATAAAAATAGCAAGCACTTCCTTAATTTATTCAACCAAGACTTACATTACTCCTGAATAAAAGTGTGTATAGTAAACAGAATTCCAGTTAAGACATGGCCAACAGAGTATTTGAATTTATCCCGACTCCCTCAGGAACCACCACAAAAGTTATAGTAAAGGTGAAGCAAAGGTTTAGAACTAGAAAACAAAACAAAGCAAATGGGAAAAGACAAAAGGAAATAAGGGATGTTAACACATTTTTGGAAAATCAGAAGTGAATCAAGAGGAAACTGGGAAAAGATGAGAAAGCTGAAACCTAAAAGGGCTGCCAACAAGCAGCAAGCATGATTATGCCACGGAATTTCGCGTGGCTCAGGAATTTGAGGCACCAGGTAGGCACAATCAACCCTCATTATGCACAGATTGCTTATTTGTGAATTTGTCTACTTGCTAAAATTTGTTTGTAGCCCCAAAGCCAATACTCAAGTGCTTTTGTGGTCATCCACAGACATGTGCAGTGGTGAAAAACTTAAGTCACCTGATGTACACATTCCCAGCTGAGGGGGAACAAGATGACACTCTGCCTTCTTGTTTGCGTTCTCATACTATATACAAGTATCCATTTCATGGTTTATTTAGTGCCATGTTTTTTGCATTTTTGTGCCTTTTGTTGGTGATTTCGCTATTTCAAATGGCCCCCAAGCATAGTGCTGAAGTGTCTGTAAGTACAAGAAGGCTGTGTGATGTGCCTCGTGGACAAAATATGTGTGTTAGATAAGCTTCATTCAGACCTGCGTTATACAGCTGCTGGCCACCAGTTCAGTGTTAATGAATTAACAATGTATATGTGATAAGGTATCTTTAAACAGAAACACACATAAAACAAGGTTATGTGTTGATTAGTTGACAAAAATGTTATGACTAGAGGCTCACAGGAACCCAACTCTGTATTTCCCCTAGGAAGAATGGTTCATTATTTGCTAATTCAGTGTTTTCAGCAACTTTATAGAACCTAATTACCAGGAATAGCTAGAAGTGACTGTACCTCTGAAAAATGAAAATAAAATCAGATGAAAATCTGAAAAAGAAACAGACCACCCAATCCCTTCCTAACCCCACAAAGCCAATTGATTAAATTTCTCCCACTGCAACACCATTTGGGGAAAAAAAAATTAGAAGAAAGACAATGCAGAAAACAGAATTTTTTTTTTAAATGAAGATACTGGACAGGGGCGTTGACTCATGCCTATAATACTAATACTTTGGGAGGCTGAGGCAGGAAGATTTCTTAAGCCTGGAGTTCTAGACCAGTCTGGGCAATAGAGAGACCCTGTCTCTACAAAAAAATAAAAAAGTAACTGGGCATGATGGCATGTGCCTGTAGTCCCAGCTACTTGGGAGGCTGAGGCAGGAGGATCCACTTAAGCCAAGAAGTTTGAGGTTGCTGTGAGCTATAATGATGCCACTGCACTCTAGCCTAGGTGACAGAGCAAGACCCTGTCTTGAAAATAATAAAAAAAAAAGGAAGATATTATTATTTAAATCCTCATAGAAAACAAGGAAAATGTTGTATCCATAAAATGTGAATAGGATGGTATGATAAAGGCATAATCAGAGAACAAGAACTCTTGGAAATTAAAAATATAAGAGCTGAAATCTAAAGGTTAAGAAATAAGTTGAAGAACTCTCCCAGAAGATAGAAGAAAAGACAAAGAGATGAAAAATAGCCAATATCTGACCACTAGCAGTTCCAGAAACAGAGAACAAAGACATGGAGGGAAAGAAATCATGAGAAATTATGGGTAAAGATGGGCACAAAGAGATGAAAAGGACATGGGAAACCAAGAAGGGAGAGGTGGGAGGAGAGTGAGGTATAAAAATTTACTTACCAGGTACAATGGACACTATCTGGTGATGGGCACACTAATAGCCCTGACTTCAGCATTATACAATGTATCCATGTAACAAAAACATTTGTACCCCCTTAATATTTTGAAATTTAAATAAACAAAATTCCAAAAATAAAAAAATCATGAGAGAGGCCTCTTGTTACAACAGGGGGCCTATTCAATGTCTGTGGCAGATGTACCTTGCTCTTGCTCTGCCTCAATAAACTTCATTTTGAACTTGCAAAAAAAAGAAGAAGAAGAAAAAGAAAAAAGAAATCATGAGAGAAATAACACAATGAAATTCCCCAGAACTGAAAAATATTTATTTCCAGATTGAAAGGGCCTGCTGTAACCAGCATAATAAATGAAAACAAATCTACACTAAAAAATGCAAAACAACGAATTCTCAGAATACCAAGAATAAATAGAAAAAACATTTCCAGATAGGAAAAAATAAATCACATATAAAGGATCAGGATTAAGAATGGCTTCAGATTTTGCAGTAGCAAAACCAGAAGCTACAAAGCAATGGATCAAAGCCTATAAACTCTAACAGAAAATTATTTCTAACTTTAGATGCTTTACTCACCAGACAATCAATAAAGGCATTTTAAAACATACAAAGTTTCAAGAACTTTACCTCCCAGGCAACCTTCTTCAAGATATTATTGGAAAAAGTACACTACCAAAACAAGAGCACAAGCCAAAACAAAAAGGGGAAAAAATGGGTTCCTGAAACCAGGGAATTTCAACTAGGAGAGAGAAAGAATTCCAAGAATTATGGCCAAGACAACAGTGCATCAGGCTTAGGGAGCAACTAGCCCAGACAAGTGGCAGACACGGGGTGCAAGCACACCCTACACTGCCAAGTGCCTCCGTTGCCCTTTCCCTATGAGACTTAAACATAGGGTTTTGGAACACTTTCCTCCCTTCATACCTTACCACCACATCTCTAAAGGCCTAGTTACCACAGTTCCTTTTACCTAGCACATCATGTCCACCTTTCAACAGAAAATTACAAGGCATACTAAAAGGCAAAAAACATAGTTGAAAGAGACAGGCATCAGAACCAGATCCAGATACAGCAGGAATGTTGGAATTAGCAGACTATGAATATGAAACAACTATGATTAAGATGCTAAGGGCCCAAATGGAAAAAGGCAATATGCAAGAACAGACAGATGATGTAAGCAGAGAGATGAAAATTTTAAGAAAGAATAAAAAAGAAATTCTAGACCAGCCTGAGCAAGAGTGAGACCCTGTCTCTACTAAAAATAGAAAGAAATTAATTGGCCAACTGAAAATATATATAAAAAAAAATTAGCCGGGCATGGTGGTACATGCCTGTAGTCCCAGCTACTCAGGAGGCTGAGGCAGGAGGATCGCTTGAGCCCAGGAATTTGAGGTTGCTGTGAGCTAGGCTGACGCCATGGCACTCTAGTCCAGGCAACAGAGTGAGACTCTGTCTCAAAAAAGAAAAAGAAAATGAAAAAGAAAAATTCTAGAGATTAAAAACACTGTAACAAAAATAATGAAGAATGCCTTTGATGGGCTCATTAGTAGACTGGACATGACTAAAGAAAGAATATCTGAGCTTGAGAAAACAGAAACTTCCAAAATGGAAAAGCAAAATAAAATAAATAAATAACAGCAGAATATCCAAGAACTGTGAGACAAGTGCAAAAGGTGTTATACTCCAATTGAGAATACCAGAAAGAGAAGAAAAAGAGCAGAAGCAATATTTAAAGCAGTAAAACTGAGATTTCCCCAAAGTTAATATCAGATACCACACCAGAGATCTAAAAAGCTCAGAGAACACCAAGCAAAATAAATTCCAGAAAAACTATACCTACACATATCATTTAAACTACAGAAAATGGAAAATAAAGACAATATCTTAAAAGAAGCCAGGGGGTGGGGGAGCATCTTACCTATAGAGAAGCAAAGAAAAGAATTCCATCCAACTTCTCCTCAGAAATCATGCAAACAAGAAGAGAGTGCAGTGAAATATTTAAAGTGTTGAGAGGGGGAAAAAAACACCAACCTAGGATTCTGTATTATATGAAATTATCCTTCAAAAGTGAAGGATAAATAAAGACTCTTGGACAAAAATTGAGGGAATTTATTTCCAGTAGACCTGCCTCACAAAAAATGTTAAAAGAAGTTCTTCCAAAAGAGGAAAATAGGTCAGAAACTCAGATCTACATAAAGAAAGAAAGAACATTAAAGAAGAAATAATGAAGGTAAAATAAACACTTTTTTTTCCTTACTATGAATTGATCTCACATTTAATAGTTTGTTCAAAACAATAATAGCTTGTTCAAAACAATAATAGCAACAATGGAGCCAGGCACAGTGACACACACCTGTAGTACTAGGTACTCAGGAGGCTGAGGCAGAAGGATCACATGACCCCGGCATGGGCAACATAGTGAGAACTCATCTCTAAAAGTAAATAAATAATAGCAACAATGTATTTAATTATTATAGTTTATATATAAGTAAAATGAATGACTACAATGATACTAAAGATTGGAGGGAGAAATTAGAATATTTTTGTTATTCTAAGATACTTGCTCTTCCTGTGAAGCAGTATAGTGTTATTTGAGAATGGACTTAGATTAGTTATAAATGTATTTTTCAAACTCTGGGGCAACTGCTATTAAAAGAAGAAAACTTAAGAGTATAATTAATATGTTAAGACAGAAAAGAAAATGGAATCATATAAAATGATCAATTAAAGCTGCACGTAAGACAGTAAAGGAGTGGAAAACAAAAAGAAGAAAGAACAACAAATAAAAAATGGTATAACAAATATGGTATATATTAACCTAACTATAATATATCAATAATTTCATTAAATGTCAAGGGTCTAAATACACCAATTAAAAGACAGAGAGAGACTGTCAGAGTAGGTAGAAAAACAAGGCCTAACTATATGTTGTCTATAAGAAACCCACTTTAAATATAAAGGCACATATTTATTAAAAGCAAAGGGGAAAGATACACCATGCTAATACTAATCAAAAGAAAGTGAGAATAACTAAAGTTATTAATAACTTAATTAATAACTTAATTAATAACTTAAGTTATTAATAAAGAAAGTGAGAATTAATTTCAAACAGAGCAGACTTCACAGCAAAGAAAGTTATCAGGGATAAAGGAAGGCATTATATAATGGTAAAGGCCAATTCTCCAAGAAAACACAAGACTCCTTAATTTGCACACCCCTAACAACAAAGCATCAAAATACATGAGGCAAAAACTGAAATAACTATAAGGAGAAATAAAAGACTCCACTGCTATAGTTGGAGACTTCAATGCCCCTCTATCAGAAATGGACAGATCCAGTAGGCAGAAAATCAGTCAATACATAGTTGAACTCAAATGTCAGAGTTGCACAATAATATGCTCATCCTTTAAAAGGGAGCAAGCATTCAGTGCCAATACTCAAGATCTGCCACAGAGAACTCAACAGAGAGTGGAAAACATATTTTCTGCCACTGACTGCACTATCCCCTCCTAAAGCACTCCAGAAACCCTGGACATGTTTATCTTTCTTAAAACTAGCAAACATTGTTCACTTCCTACAGAAACAAGCAATGTTTTCTGAAATCCTAATTTTCTTTCCACCATGATTTCCAGGACCACAAAGAGCACTGTAACAAGATTACAAAAGAAATAAATCCTTCCCCTTCCCCCTACACCCTTTTCAAACCTATGTAAACAGGGGGCCCCACCCAGGAAAAGTCCACAACTTAAATAGGAAAACAGACATGAAAATAAAGTGCTATAAATGAAAACGGCAAGTGCTGTCAAAGAGCTGTGCATAACGTGCCACAGGAAATGGGAATGGGAGTCATTAATTCCACCCTAAGGGAAGTAGATCCCAGAAAGCCACTTAGAGAAAGGGATATTTTAGCAGAACATGTTAGTGGGAGGTAAATGTACAAAATGATAAAATAACAAATATTCCTGGTAGAGGTGTGGAATATCTAGAAATTTACTGGTACCTGGAATGGGGCCTCAAAGCCATGCTGGTAGCCCTTGACTATACCTCCCATAGTGGGTCCTATTGTCGCCCCTAGAAGATATGTCCACTTATACCCCCAAATATGACTTTATTTGGAGCAAGGGTGTTTGCAGATGAAGTTAAGGATCTCAAAATGTGGTCATCCTGGATTAGGGTAGGCCCTAAATCCAATAACCAGTGTTTTTATAAGAGATAGGAAAGAAGAGACAGACCCAGAGGGACAGAAGGGGAAAGCCCTGTAACTATGAAAGCAGAGATTGGCATGACATGTCCACAAGCCAAGGAGGGCCAAGCACTGCCAGAGCCGCCAGAAGCTAGAAGACAGGCATGAAGCAGATGCTTCCTTCAAGACTCCAGAAGGAACCAACCCTGCTGACAGCTTAATTTTAGACTTTTGGCCTCCAGAACTGTGAGAGAATAAATTTCTGTGTTTTTAGCCACCAAGTTTGTGGAAATTTGCTACAACAGTCCTAGGAAACTAATACATGCCTCCATCCAGATTGGATCCCAGGTTACATGTGATTCATAGACCAGGCTGACCCATCGGGTTCTCCCACCTGGGCATGTGGAAGGAGTCAGTTGGGTGCTGGACAATGGGGCCAGCAGGTCATGGGTGCTGGCAGCCATATTTCAACATGCAAGAAAAGAAAGCAGGTGAAGAGGAGCGTTAAGGGAAGCAAAGAGAGAAGCAGAGGTGGGAGTCCACGTGATGACTGACAGTTCAATACCTGACTTCCCAGTTGATCACGTGGACCATGTGAGACCCTGCTGAGTTTGTTCCCTGCCTGTGAACGTCCATGACATTGCCTATTATGTCACTGCAATAAACTGCTGCTCACTAACGTTAGATTGAAAAAGCTTTTGTTCCTTGCAACTAAAGGATCCTTGGTTTTACAATGACGCTTAGGAGTAACTTGGTTTTAAGAAAACATGAGGAGGTGGAAACAAAATGAAAATTACTAAACATAGGAATAAATTTAAAGTGTAAATTGCTCCGGAAAGAAAAGGTAACAGGTGGGAAAATTCAGCAATAAAAGGGCTCTCTGAATAGAAGGCAAACAGGTTTTCTTTTATAATACAGCTTGCTGATTAAGGCCCCAGCTTAGATATTCAAGTCAGAGGAGAGGATGACAAAAGGAGAGAGTAACAAATGGTCCAGAGACTAAAACAAGCATAGCTTTAATGACAAGCATGTACTCCCTCTGGAGTAGGTCTTGTGGTCATGTACTCCCTCTGGAGTAGGTCTTGTGGTCCCTCTGCTGATCAGGTCTTTTTTTTTTTTTTTTTTTTTTGAGACAAAGAGTCTTGCTCTGTTGCCCTAGCTAGACTGCAGTGGTGTCATCTTAGCTCACTGCAACCTCAAACTCCTGGACTCAAGTGATCCTCCTGCCTCAGCCTTCTGAGTAGCTGAGACTATAGGTGCACCCCACCACACCCAGCTAATTTTTTCTATTTTTATTAGAGATGGGGTCTTGCTCTTGCTTAGGCTGGTCTCAAACTCTTGAGCTCAAGTGATCCTCCCACCTCAGCTTCCCAGAGTGCTAGGATTACAGGCGTGAGCCACCGTGCCTGGCCAGGTCTCAATATCTTATATGCCAGATTTAATCACTTGATTCCTTCAGTCTAAACATATATTAGCAACTACTATGTGCCAAGGATGCTGGTAGGCCCCGTGATACAAAGATGAAGATCCTAGTCATTAACAGCGGGCTTATCGTAGGGAAGACATATTTATACAAAAGGGCCATCAGTGGCAGTGAGAAAGATAAAGGAGTCAAAAAACACAAGAATGTTCAGGGCAAGCATTTAACTTTGCCTGTGAAGTTCAGAGAACGCTGCCCAAAGGAGTATACATTTGAGTTGAATTCTAAATGAGTAGACAGACGTACACTAGCAGAATAAGGCAACAAAGAGCAGTCTAAATACAGAGAATTACAGTCTGGAGGTTGGAGAGAATGAGGCTTACTCCCAGAGCAGCAGGTCCTTCAAAATACCTGCCGACTTAGGCAGGGACCAGACCATGAAGGCAAAGATTTTTTTTCTGTTCTATTTTCTGCTAAATCCTCATCATTAAATTGAATAGTCAAGATCAGAATGTAAGATCCACAAAGGCAGTGATTTTGTCTTTTTTGATACTATAAAATCAGGCAGCTTAATTCAATGGTCAGTTCTCAGTCCTCTTCTTCTTGATCTCATTTTAGCAGCATTTGATAAACTTGATTACTCTCTTCTTGATATTCTATTTTCTCTTGGCTTCCAGGTAGTAGTGTGCTGGTGAATATTTAACAAAAGGTTCTCCAAGAAAATTTTTAGAAGCCCTGATTTGTTGCATTTGCTGATTTCCATAGTGTAAATACTCCCCAAGGCCAATTTCAAACTATTAATACCAACTGTGACAGTACTGAGTTGGAAAGAATTGTGCAGTAGCCACACCATTAGTATTTCCACCATACAAATGCAACAGACATAACCTCAAGAGCATAGATATTAGTGAAATAATTAAAAAAAGATGAGTCTTGATTAATTTTTTACTTTTTTTTTTTTTTTTTTTTTGAGACAGAGTCTCACTTTGTTGCCCAGGCTAGAGTGAGTGCCGTGGCGTCAGCCTAGCTCACAGCAACCTCAAACTCCTGGGCTCGAGCAATCCTTCTGCCTCAGCCTCCCGAGTAGCTGGGACTACAGGCATGAGCCACCATGCCCGGCTAATTTTTTTTATATATATATATCAGTTGGCCAATTAATTTCTTTCTATTTTTAGTAGAGACGGGGTCTCGCTCTTGCTCAGGCTGGTTTTGAACTCCTGACCTTGAGCAATCCGCCCGCCTCGGCCTCCCAAGAGCTAGGATTACAGGCGTGAGCCACAGCGCCCGGCCTACTTTTGTTTTTAATATAATTAATTTAGTCAAGTTTATATAACTTAATTTTTAATAATGACCATGCTTGGCAACCAGCTCACTAAATTCCTGAAAATTTAATAATCAGCTCTCATGAGCTGATACAAGCTGACTCCAAGAAACCCCTACAACTCCAGAGCACCACTTTCTAGTTTTCCTCTTGCTCCACTGGTGTTTTTTTCAGTCCCCTTTCCCTAGGCCCTTCTTCTTCCCAACCTCTACATGTTACAGTGTCCCAAGGCTTAACTTAGAAGGAATGAAGGGAAAAGGAGGGAAAGAAGAAGAAGAGAAAAAAAATTTAGAAAATCTACAAATGACTTACTTTTAATTTTAACCTATTTGTATATTTTATGACATTTTGAAACATACAATTTTGCTTTACCTATTATGAATTATATAATCTTTTTGGTGTTTATGGCATCTAGAGCTGTGCTATCCCATGCAGTAGCCACTAGCTACAGGTGACTAATGAGCAACTGAAGTGTGGCAATTCGAAATTGAAATGTGTGGCCAGGCGTAGTGGCTCATGCCTGTAATCCTAGCACTCTGGGAGGCCAAGGCGGGAGGATCACTCAAGGTCAGGAGTTCCAGACCAGCCTGAGCAAAAGCGAGACCTCGTCTCTACTAAAAATAGAAAGAAATTAGCTGGACAACTAAAAATATACATAGAAAAAATTAGCCGAATATGGTGGCACATGCCTGTAGTCCCAGCTACTTGGGAGGCTGAGCAGGAGGATCACTTGAGCCCAGGAGTTTGAGGTTGCTATGAGCTAGGCTGACACTACGTCATTCTAGCCTGGGCAACAGAGCCAGACTCTATCTCAAAAAAAAAAAAAAAGAAAGAAATGTGCTAGACATCCTATATATACCATGTTTCCCCGAAAATAAGACCGACCCATAAAATAAGCCCTAGCAGGATTTTTAAGCATTTGCGCAATATAAGCCCTACCCTGAAAATAAGACTTCTGATGAGCATGGCTACGCAGGGTATCTGCACAACCCATGCATTTCGTCGCAGAGTGGTAAAGAACACCAGCAGCCCTCCTCATCTGCCCCATCAGAGCTCTATTGCTCGACATGAGAGATTGGGGCCAATGGCTCTAAAGGAAATAGAGTCGCAAGAAATTCAGGATGGAATTCGGGGTTTGGAGAGTTATGATGATGTTCCAGAAGAAGATGACTTAACTCTATTTGAATAAATGTAGATTGTTGTACTGTACTTAAAAAAATAACACATCCCCTAAAATAAGCCCTAGGGTGTCTTCTTGAGGAAAAATAAATATAGGACCCTGTCTTATTTTCAGGGAAACATGGTACCAGATTTTGAAGACTTAATACAAAAAAATATAAACTTCTCATTAATTACTATAATGATTATAATAATGAAATTATAACATTTTGGGTTAAATGAACTATATTATTATAATTGACTTTTTTTTTAAATTTCAGCATATTATGGGAGTACAAATGTTAAGGTTATGTACATTGCCCATGCCCCCCCATAATTGACTATTTTTTTATGTTTTAAAATGAGGCTTGCATGGTATTTCTACTAGATGGTGCTGTGCTAGAGTTTTAATCCTCTCTTCTTCCCTATTCCATCTCTGAAAATCTTCAACTATACTACTACTTTTATACTCTCAAGGTTTGTAAGTTTTACATTATTTTAATTATGTTTCCATTCTTTATACTTTGATTCTAGAATGTAAACATCAGTAAATAGCATTTACAATATTATATGATCAATAATCACAGCAGGATCAAGTAGAGTTTTGCATCTGTAGAAAAAAAATGTAATCCCTCAAATGTCCCTGAAACTATAATGCTAGATTGAGTATGTTTCAAGAATCAAAGTAAATTGGATTGTCTTTTCCTAAACTCCAGTGATTCCTCAAAATGACGCCACATTTTAGTCTTTCCATTATGGACAATGACTTTCTAGTGGAGCTTCCTCTTTTCCCTGAAGTTTTTGTTTTCTGTTTTCTTGTTGACTTGGGGAGCCTATACCTTTGTCTAATACTAAAATCATCCAAATTCTTCATCATCAGCCTTCTTAAAGTGAATCCATTTTCTATTTAAAGAGTGAATCCATTTTCTCTTCTCAGAGCCAGCTGCAATGAGGTTCTAGAATGGCAGCAGGAGTGTGGAGGCCACAGGAGGAGTGCATGGGCAGCGAGGGCAGGGAAGCCTAACTGCAGTGAAGCTACGAACAAAGGCTGCTTTGGTGGGATGCAAGATAGAGGGAGTGTATTTGCCCATCTGTCCTCTCAGAACGGGCTTGAATGTAGACACGTTTGCAGATGGGAGCCCTTTTCACTTGATAGCCTCTATCTCCTTATTAGCATAGGAAAAATGTCTGTCTGCTAAGAGAAAAGAGCTAAGGGCAGTGGTAACATTTTAGAAGAGCTAATGAGAGGAACATACTAGGGACCAGAACCTTGCGAGGACAAGGATGGCTGAGTGGCATTCAGGGTCCTACACAGCTGAGAAGGGAAACATTCTTATTTTCAGATGCTCATTGTTGAAAAAAATTCTCATATTTCTGCAGCACTCACCTGAAAACTTCAGCTCTTTGATACTATTCTGTTCAAGAGAACAGAATTCTTTTTTTTTTTTTTTTGAGACAGAGTCTCGTTTTGTTGCCCAGGCTAGAGTGAGTGACATGGCGTTAGCTTAGCTCACAGCAACCTCAAACTCCTGGGCTCAATCAATCCTACTGCCTCAGCCTCCCAAGTAGCTGGGACTACAGGCATGCGCCACCATGCCCGGCTAATTTTTTGTATATATATTAGTTGGCCAATTAATTTGTTTCTATTTATAGTAGAGACGGGGTCTCGCTCTTGCTCAGGCTAGTTTCGAACTCCTGACCTTGAACAATCCGCCCGCCTCGGCCTCCCAGAGTGCTAGGATTACAGGCGTGAGCCACCGCGCCCGGCCGAGAACAGAATTCTTGTGTTAAATCAAAGATGATTTTCCTGGCACAGCTCAAATGGAGGTTGCATATATACTACAGTTTATTTAAACTTCTAATTTCCTCCCTCTCCCTTTAATTTAGGAATTATTATTAAATTATTATAATTCCATAACTATAGCTGGAATTAATTACACAGCAATCTGCCAATTAATAACTATAGCTCTATTAAAACTATAAGAATCACTGATGACTTTTCTCATCCAGGTTCTTCATCTGAACCACAAAACACAGAAAAAAATTTAAGTGACTATGATATTTTACCAAGAATGGAACATAATTAGTACCAATCTAGATACACAGAAGTTCATTCATATCATTATAATACAATATAATGTTATATACCATGGATACCTTTAGGGCATTAGGCTTAATTCTTGTACAGGATACATTGCAAATGAGAAAAGCCAGTTGAGGTGGATATCCAAAAAGGTAATTGGAATTACTAAATGTTGAACAATTACAATACCCTTGAAAAACATTTGTGATCTTATAAACAGACACCCTGATGGATAACACTCCTTTGCATTAATAAGTCCTGGTTTATTTTCCAAAAATAAATATCTAAACTGCATAGTTATGCCTTCTATAGTTCTCGCCTCCAACTCTATACCTTCGAGAAGTAATCATTCTCTTTTCAGAGCTTGGGAGCTTCACAGGCTAATCATGGAATGTGATTGTAGTTCCACCAACTCCACCACAAAGAAAAACTGCAGTAAAATGCTATAATCTCTGTGCACATAACTCCACTTTGGTAAGAACAATGATACAAAAAAGGCACTTTAAAATGCGGTTTCTGAAATCTCCTTTCCTGAAATATGATAGACTCACATAACAACTTTCCAAGGAAATGGTCACAAGTGGACTCCATTACATTATCATGCCAAGCATTAATGTAGTATTATGCTATCTGGAAACTCTAAAAGCCTTTGGAACATCTAAATTAATCTTCAAAAATCATTTTCACATGATTAAGTGTACTTTACAAATACCAAATGGTTTTTCCACATCATTACAATTAAAAAGAAACCATGGAGAACTCATGGACACAGATAGCAGTTGCTCATTTCTTCTTTCACTTTTTATTAGCAGCTGAAAATCAATCAATTTGCTCCAGAACTTTGTAATTCAAAGTGTAGACCACGATTATTAGCAGGGAACTTGGTTAGAAATGGAGATTCTCAGGCTTTACTGGACCTGCATCCAATTCAGAGTTCTCCCTCTGCCCAATTCTGCTTCCTTCCCTCCCTTTCACAGGAATTTATACACACATCATGCCAAAAAAAAAGACCAGAAGTAGGCCGGGCGCGGTGGCTCACGCCTGTAATCCTAGCACTCTGGGAGGCCGAGGTGGGCGGATTGCTCGAGGTCAGGAGTTCGAAACCAGCCTGAGCAAGAGCGAGACCCCCGTCTCTACTATAAATAGAAAGAAATTAATTGGCCAACTAATACATATATAGAAAAAATTAGCCGGGCATGGTGGCACATGCCTGTAGTCCCAGCTACTTGGGAGGCTGAGGCAGGAGGATTGCTTGAGCCCAGGAGTTTGAGGTTGCTGTGAGCTAGGCTGACGCCACAGCACTCACTCTAGCTTGGGCAACAAAGTGAGACTCTGTCTCAAAAAAAAAAAAAAGACCAGAAGTAAAGTGACCACAGGAAATTCTCAAAATACAAGACAAAGTCTGCCATGTTTCTGTGCAGCTTGGCATTTGGCACCGTATTAGGCATTCCATAAATATCTGTTCAATAAATATATAGACCAGTCTCTGTCTTGCAAATCTTACAGCAATCTTTCATATTCAAATTTTTATCTCTCCTGCACTGTGTTTCTCAACTTTTAAAAATCCACTTTCACTTTTTATCAGGATAAAAGTCTGACTTATTCACAGTCGGTGACTCTCTAGTTGAAAATCTCTGACATATTGAAAATAAGGTCAGTTCTCTGTGTATCCCATGAGACCAAGATTTGGTCTAACATTACTCTCTGTAATTTGTATTGGGAATGTATTGGGCTTTTTTGGTTTTGATTTTAAATAAAACAAAGTCACAGATTGGGGGAAGGGTGAGCTGAAAGGAGGATGGGTAGTTCTCGAAGAAGATGAGAAATCTTTCCCTTTTATTAAAAAAATCTGTAACTGGCAATTAACAGTAAGGCTAAGGATTCCAAACTCTGTAGGTCCAGCGGTCTTTTGCTTGAAGAAACTAAAGGTATTATCTCAGTTACATGGAGTGGTAATTAGACCAACACAAGCAAAGTGTAAGTAGAATAGGGCTATTTGCAAAAACAATTAGCACTTTCACTGACAAGCTTAAGTTGGGCAGAAATGGAAGGGTGTGAGTATAAATCAATCTTATAACCAAGAGATCATCTTATAACCAAGGAAAGCAAAAATTTCAAGAGAGAGCTTATTAATATCTTAGGTCAATAACAATAGTTAAATGGTGTCTAAGAGGTTTTCCGCTTCAAACCTTGTCCAATAGGATAATTCTGAGATGTTAATTAACCTACCACCATCTTATTTTTCCAATCTTCTCCATTACAAACAAGAAGCCAGGACCTTTGTTATTTGATTCAGGAATGTGCACAGACTGGAAATGTCTATTTGAAGTCAATGACTCAACAGTGAGACCCTGTTCCGGTCTTTGGAGACAGCCCAGATTAATGAAATCTGGAAATCGAAAGAAGGGCAGCAGAGAAGAACAACTAAAAAAAACATGCCTAAGCCCAGACTGGGGATAGGTCAGGGACTTGTAGGTTCCAATAATCTGGTGGCCTATGCCCCTCTCAGCGTCCTGTCCCAAAGAGGATGACTTACAGGATATGCCTAGGGTGGCCAGGCCTTGGGAACAAAAGCTCTCGGCCTTGGCAAAGACTCCTTGCCCCAGTATGACACAGTCGCAGAGCTAGAGGCCCCGAAGGCACTGACCATGGAGGCTGAAGCACCACATCTATCTCAGCACCGGGCAATGTGGACAGGCGATTGATAACTGAAGGGCTCCCCAGGGCTTTTGTGATGTTGCTTGTAATCCTGGAAACTCAGCACAACCAGAAGTGTATGTGTAAGGGTGAGGGTGATCTCCAGTAATGACTGAGATCAAACTTCCAGCTATTCCAATAGAATGTGGATTGTCAGATTCAAGCTGAATTTTTAAAGGTGTGATATTACATTCAAGAGATGTGGAATAGGGCTGGTCATGGTGGTTCTTGCCTATAATCCCAGAACTTTGGGTGGACGAGGCAGGAAGGAAGACTGCTTGAGGCCAGAAGTTCAACACTAGCCTAGGCAACACAGCAATTTAAAAAATATATATATTTTATATATATGATTTATATATACATTTAAAATATATAAAAACATACATTAAATATATTTAGTATTTTATAATATTATATAATACTAAATATTATCTAAAATATATAAAAATTTATATTTCAAATATATGTGTATATTTTAAATTAGCTGGGCATGGTGGTATGCACCTGTAGTGCCAGCTACTTATGAGGCTGAGGTGGGAAGATCAGTTGAGCCCAGGAGTTCAAGGTTGCAGAGAGCTATGACTGTGCACTGTACTCCAGCCTAGGAAACAGACTAAGACTCTGTCTCAAAAAAAAAAAAAAAAAAAAAAAAAACCAAGAGAAAGAGAGTGATATGGAACAAGATTCACACCCATACTTTTTCTAAATTGTGTATCATTCATGTATGGTTAATAATTTACATTCTGTGGTAGACAGCTTTTAAAATGTCTCCCAATTCACACGTTTGTGTAATGCTCTCTCTTAAGTGTGGTTTCAAACTAGTGACTCACTTCTAACAAATATTATAGAATATAGCAAAAGTGATGGGATGTCACTTCTGAGATCAGGTTATGAAACCATGACTTGTCTTTCTCACACTCTCTCTAGCCGTCTCGCTTGTGCACTATGATGAAGCAGCTGCCACGTTGTGAACTGCACTGTGGAGAAGCACACATGGCGAGGAACTCAGGATGCCCTTTGGTCAGGAGCTCATGAGAAACTGAGCCCCTTAGTCCAACAACCCACAGGGAACCCGAATCTTGCCAACAACCACTTGCGTGAGCTTGGAAGCAGATCCTTTTCTAGTCAAGCCCTCAGATGACTGCATTCTAGCCAACACTTTGATTGTAGCCTTGTGAGAGATCCAGAACCAGAGGCCCCAGCTAAGCTTTGCCCAGATTCCTAACTCACAGAAAAAGGTGAGATAACGTTTTCTGCCACTTGGCTTTGGGGTAATTTATTATGCAATTGATAACTAAAACAGATTTCAAGAAAATAGAAACCAAAGAGGTAATATACACCTATCTATACATGCTATCTGTATCTAAAGTCTAGCCAGTGGTTCTTGAGCTGGGATGCACATCAGAATAACCCAAGGCTAAGGGGAGTGTTAGAAGGGAGAAATACATGAAAAAGGTAAAGAGGGGTAATAAAAAGGGAAGTCAGAGTCTATTTCAGGAAGTTCAATGCCCAAGCCTCTGGTTCAGCACTTGGCAGATGGGGCTGTCAGGGCCACTGTCCCAGGATTTGGTCTACAAATCTTTTTGCTATAAAAGGGTTCCTGCTTGCAAAATTTCCTATTGGTCCCTCAGGATCTTTAGGTTTCCTGCCCCTGCCTACCACTTGAATGTGGCTTCCATATTACATTCAAGACAAACAGTGCAGAGGAACACCATTGTGATGCCATCAGAATCTTATCCTCATCCTTGTTCCTAGGCAGGTTTAACAGTTGGATTTTGGGGAAATGGTTCCAGTAGGATCCTGCCAAAGCACACAGAACATTCCATGGTTTAATTTGTTTGTTCTGCCCTTGCAGAGCTTATGAAACAGTTCACAGCAGTCCTGACACAGTCCAGTAAAATGACCCATTTTACATATGAAGTCTCTTCACAATTCGTTCCACTTAGACCTATCAGCTAGCCAAATGAATGAAGTTTCATTTTCAGTCACGTCACTTATTTCCCCAAACTCCTGAGCAAGACTTCAAGCCATTCCCAGAAAGGCTTGTCATGATTAGAGGTTCTAACAATCCCTGGAAAAGGTAAACACCAGTAGGAGGATGATGGAGAGGGATATAAGATCTGATAGGTTTTTTAGAGTATGTTGCCCTTTACAGAATAAGGGCCTTTCATCAAGAAAATAAAAAAGAAACAAACTATATCCTCCTCAGGTGGCTGAGAAAGAACTGACTTGATCTTGTGAAGCTCACCAGAACATGTTAGGAAGCCAAAAAATGGAGATGCCAAGGACATAAACCGCCAAACTCTAGATCTGATGTAGACACTGTTTATGAAGATAAGATGATAGAAAAGGATACTGTATCTTATCAAATCTAAGACTTTTTGGCAGTGGTACTTTCTTGATTTTACCCAAAAGTGTTAAGGGAAGCTTTTCACTCAACTAGATCAAAACTGTTACTTGGCTGACAGCAATTATAAGACATCAATTGTAAAATGCATCCTGGTTTCAAATAAATTAAAATGTGGGAAAATGTTCATCTGAGAGGAGGTGAGAGTAGTTTTGGGCCTTGACAACAGAAGTGATTTCTACTTTAGGAGTTTGGTTCCTGGCCAAAAAACCTGTGTGATTTTTCAGGCCTGCTCATAGATTACAAATACTTTACTTGGTAGGCCTCACTCCCAGTACACTGCAGTTTCTGGAAGTCATTGCCAGCCATGCTCAGTGGACTCCATTATGGAGGTTTCTTTATCAAGAACACTTGAAGGCAATTTTCTCCACCCTCAGTGCTTAGTGCTTAGTACACTCCTAGCCCTTGTTTCTACTTTCCACAAGCCGTGGGTCCATGAAACTGCCCACGCCTTTTGTTTGGGGCTCTCTTGATAGTGAGATGACCCCTAACATGCTGGTCCATCTGATCTTCAGCCAGGGGGCCATCCCATAGGGAACATGGAACAGAAGAGTAAGTGCTTTCTCCGGTTTAGACTCTTGTTTATAGTAATACTACTGCAGCAACTGATGAAAGGTTTGAATATCACTTTCATTTTGACTTGCCCTTTAATCCAGCACTCCAACAATACTTGGAAGTTCAGAGCTCTTCAGCTTAGCTGAAGAGAGCTGACATTACTCAAGTCAAGCAGAATCAAGTAAAGCAATTTGAGCACAGAGCATGAGTACAGAGGTTCTTATGGTATCTATTAGCCAGGATTTCCATATTGTTCTTGTTTGCTGTGTACTCAAGCAAATGTTAAGCAACTGCCATTTATAAAACACTGTTGGATGTGTTAGACATGATGAAATACATTAGACAAACGGGAAATAATTCAAAACACTGCAGACATGTACCATTGGGATGATAAAATATTTGGTTCTTATCATGAGTGAGAAAAGAATTCAGGGAAAGGAGGGAGCAATGTGAACTACAGTAATCAAGGAAGGCTTTGTGAAATAAGGTCAACTTGAGTAGAGCACTGAACTAGCAAAATTTGGGTAATTAGTGGAAAAAACATGTGGGCATTAAGGTATAAGATTCACATTCTCAAAGAACATAAAGTCCTTTTTTCACACTAAGGAACATTTTGAAGGTTAGACTTTATTAATTAGATGTGCATGCCCTTCTAACAATAAAAGTTTCCTCTGTAGAATGGCATGGAATACAGAATAGGACTATTTCTCAGAATTTCAACATTGTTTTGACTACATTCATTTTCCTGTCATTGTATTCCTCAAATCCAAACCAATGGATTACAGAAAAGACAACTTAAAGTTTTGCCCCAAATTGCTTAATTAATCCATTACATGGCTACTAATATGCAATTTGACCAGAATTGCCAGGCACTGGGCTAGAAAGAGACATTTCCAAAAAGTAGAGCCATTCTGTTCTAAATAGCCACACTCTAAATGCTTATTAGGAATAATTAAGTTCTGTAAATAAAGATTTAAAATCTGAAATCTGGCTTTGAAATCTGGCTTCCCTTTAGCTGTTCAATTAAATTAGCTTGTTTATTAAGCCCCACTTTCAACTCTGCCTATTGTAGACATTTTTAAACCAGGCTTGATATTTTTAACCCACAAATATTTTTTGAGTACTTTCTGAATGCCAAGCAGAAGTCCCTGCCTTCCTAGAACTCACAGTGTGGTCTAGACTCCAGAGTTGTACTGTTGATATGATAGTCACTACCCATAAGTGGCTATTGAGCACTTAAAATGTGGCTAGTGCAACTAAGGAACTAAATTTTATTTAAATAAATTTTATTTACTTAATCTAAATTTAAATTTAAAAAGACTTGATCCAGCTATTGGAAAACTTTTCAACTATGTTTGGAACAGCTTGGGTATGTGATTCTACTTTATAACTATCCATTTTATAAGATTTAAATATAGATCAAGGATTTCCAATAATAGCACTCACATTGAGATGTAAGCATAAAATATGCACTGGATTTCAAAGATTTTGCACAAAAATGTAAAATATCTCAATAATTCTTGTATTGACTGCATGTTGAAATTACAATATTTGGGATATATTGATTATATATGTGGCTCACATTACATTATATTTTTACTGGACTGCTCTAGAGCGATGATTTACACAAGAAAAGCTTAGATAACACAAGGCCACTTAATTATAAGACAAAAATTGGGGAAGCTCTACTGCATCTCAACTCATGATCATTTTCTTCCTGTTCCTTTTCTTTCTTCTTCCTCTCCTCCATCTAATAATGATGCACACAGGACTCTTAAGAGCTAGAAAGACTGATGATCCAGGGTTTAAATGATTCAAGGCAGTCTCTTATTGATAGAGATTCTAATTACAAAAAAAGTATTATGTATTTAATTACAAAAAACAGTATTATGACTTGGCAACCCCCGTATACTAGGAGTATATTAGTAGCTCTAAGGGAAAGATGTCAAACAGCTTTGCATTTCCCCATGGAAAGTCTTTGGTAGAAGTTTTCTAAAAAGTAAGTCACTAAAAACTACCTAAACATGTTTTAAAAGTTTTAAAATCCTTAGTCCCAAAATATGAATGAAAGACAAAGTAATTTTACTACTTTATTCTAAATTGCATTTACTTAAAAAATATCAGATACTAGATTTTAAAATCATAATGAATGGAGAAGCACTTTCACCCAAGTATTTTAAGCCATCACAGAATGGATTTATTAAGTTATCCTAATGACTGCCATGGTCACTCTCCAATTCCTATAGCAAATTCATGCAGCAGAAAGCAGAAAATAAGAAGATATCTTATTTAAGAACTCTTAGCAGTTTACATAGATTCCTTGCTATTTGAAACAGATCAAGAGGTCTTTGCCCTGACTCGATTTAGTACAGAAATCCATTGACCATTCTGGAGAATATCTCCATTCATCAGTATTGGCAGAGAGTGCTAGCCAATTCCCAGCTTTATAAACACACAGATAAAGCTACATCACCCAGTCTTCCTTAGAGTTAGATGTGACCAAGTTCTCCACAATGGAATGTGAGAAGGCTATTTCCTTGCCTAACCCATAAAAATCTTCCACAAGTCCACTTCCCCTCTCCCCAACTCTTCTCTCCCTTTCTCTGGTTTGATGAAGAGAAGCATAACGACCTTAGAAACCACATACCAAACACTGCAGAGCCACAGGGTGGGAAGGAGCCTGGATTCTTACATAACTGCTAGAGAGGCCATCTACCTACCAAGAACATCTCCCCAGGACAGTCAGGTGAGCACAAAACATACCTTTTTTGTGTTAAGCCCCTGAAGTTTTGGGGTTTGTAAGTGCAGCAAGTGCCACCCTAAAGATATAATCAGTGACCCAAAGAATTGTAACTTAGCCTATGGGGAAACTGTTTTCACAATTCTTGGGATCACCACTGAGCAGCAAGACAGCACCCCACCCTTTGAGTTCATCTTTTCCCCACCCTCTTTTTACTACTCCCAGCTATGATGTTTGCAAGACTGTGACTGGATAGACATGGAAATGGGTGAAAAAATGAAATGGCCAATAAGCATATGAAAAGGTGTCCAACATCACTAATCATCAGGGAAATATAAATTAAAATGACAATAAATGGCTAGAATAAAATATATCAGCAATATCAAGTAAGAATATGGAGTGAATGGAACACTCTTATAATGCTGGTGGATATATATAAATGGTACAAGCATTCTGGAAAATTCCTTAGTTGTTTCTAGTGAAGTTAAAACCCCATTATCGAGCAATTGTACTCCTAAGTATATGCACAAGAAAACTGAGTGCTTATGTTGAACAAAAGACTTGTAAAGAATATTCACATAAGCTTTATTCATAATAGCCAAAACAATCCAAATACCCACCAACAGAGAAGACTGCAAAACAATTTGTAGTATATTCAAATGACAGAATACCACACAAGAAAAAAGAATTACTGATACATAAAACATGGATGAATCTTACAGATATTATGTTGAATAAAAGCAGCCAGACACTAAAAAGGGCATACACTATGATTCCATTTATATGAAATTCAAGAACAGGCAAATCTAATTTATGGTGATAAAAATCAGAATGCTGGTTACCTACAGGCAAGAGAGATAGACTGGAAAATGGCATGAGGGAACTATCTAGGGTGATAAAAATGTTCCATTATCTTGATTTGGGTGATGGTTATAAAGAGTAAGCATAGGTAAAAACTTAAACTGTATACTTAAAGATTTTTGTATTATATGTAAACTTTATTTCAAACTTAAAACATTGACCTGCCCAAGATCACACAATTAGATTCAAACTTTGGTCAATTCGAGTCATTTCAACAGATGCAGGTTCATTTTCCTAATGAACTAAGTACACAGAAAACTACAAGTCTGTCACTACTTAGTTTAAATAAGTGATTAGGATCACTCTGCACATGCTTTATCAATATTAGTAGTATCCACACTATGATAAACTATACTTATTTGGGCACTGATCCACTCTAAATCCTACTCTAAATGATAGTATTTTCTTTGTGGCACCATAGCAACAGCAATTCTGTTTATAGAATTTAAATAAATTATTGCAACCAAACTTTCCACCTTCTCAGATGACTGTTAATCCAATAAAATACCTCAGCTGAAGAACATGTTAAGATGAAATTGCCAAATCTTCATTGCAACATTTAATTGGCAAGAACATACTGGGGAGTTATCATTAGCATTCATGGATTATCATGAATAAATCTCCAGTGGAGGAACACTCTAAGACTAAGGAAAAAACTGATAGATGAGGTATAAAAGGTGATGCCAAAATGGTCAGTTAGCAAGCATTACTCATGCCGTGTGATATCCCAAGGGCAAACTATTTATCATAGAGATTCAACTACTACAGTTGGAAATGTGGTCACTGACTTCTCAAGAATCAGCTGTCTATTTAACATTGATGAAGCAGCTAAAGCAATACCAGAATAAGACCTAAGCATTAAAATATAAATGCACCAAGATTCAACTACGATACCCTGCATTCTTATATAGGATTGCCTCTTAAAATATTTTATGTAACTGCACGGACTGTGTGACTTCATCAGATGGAGATGTGGCCCCCAACGACAACAACAACAACAAAAACCTACTTATTGTCTGCCTTTTCATAGAAGCAAACCAAGGCCTAAAGCAGATCCTTGCAATGCTAGGCACCACACAAGCTGATGAATAAAGCCAATGTTAAGGCTACTCCAACTAGTATTAGGAAGTGTCACGCTTGCTTTGTTACACAGGAGCTCCTCCTGCTATAATATAAATTTTTAAATTATTTTAAAGTGTTTTAATTTCTGTTGAGAATTTTTAAATACCCCACACAGTTAACCGCCATCCCAAAACTAAAATGAAAATCAAGTTAAAATAGATATATCCAAGGGAAGCAAATGCTTGTTTCTGAATGGTGAAAAAGAACCCCACAGAAGTACAGGACTCCAAATCCAGAAAACACTAACTGATGGAGACAAAAAATTCTTTCAAGGAATCTCCCATAGAAAAGTAAATTCCAGATGCCCTACTTTGAAGATTTAATAATCACTAACTAAATTATAGCAAAACAAATAATAGAATTACTTAAAGATCTAAAGAATTTACCTGAATCATCAGCCTACAAACTCAGGGACACATCTCATTTGTTAACTTCAATTTCCAGCGTCAGCATTAATGTTCCTACACACTATCCTTGTTGTCCCCCATCCTCTCTTGACATGGGATTCCTGAAGGCATCATCTGTTCCTAGAGTAGGGTGTTTTTGTTTTTGAGACAGTCTCAGGTAGCTTTGTTGCCTGAGCTAGAGTGCCCTAGCGTCAGCCTAGCTCACAGCAACCTCAAACTCCTGAGCTGCCAAGCAATTCTCCTACCTCAGCATCTCAGCCTCCCATAGTGCTAGGATTACAGGTGCAAGGCACCAAGCCCGGCCGAGAAGGGGTCTTAATCAGTGGTTCCTGGAACCTTTGGGTAGGTCTATTAATAGATTTCAGAAAAGTTAATAAATTCCCTGAAATGTTATAGTAAAACTTGAATCTATAACTTACGTGATACAAAAAGAAAACGAACTGCAATTCTAAAATGAGAGCCCGAGGAAAGCTCAGCCGCGCCTACCCCACAGTGCCACTCACCTGAGCGCAGCCAGAGTCCCCGAAGCATGAAAACCTTCGCCGGCTGCTCAGCCCAGTCCCGCGTCCCACCTCCTGCGCCGCCAGGGGAAGGCTCCCGCCGCTAGGTGGAGAGAGGGGAAGGACCACCCGGTCAGGGCTGCCTCTGGGAACCGCCTCCGTGAGCTCTGGACGCAGGCGGAAGCAGCTTCCCAGGACTGGCAGCTTCACTGTGGCTCCCGCCGCACACAACCCTCAGCTGCCCAGGCTCAGGTTTTCTTATGGCCGAATCATCATGGCCAGGGCCTCAAGACGTACGCGAGTCCATACTGGACTAATTTTTAGAAGGTACTAGGTTCGCGTTTGTGGGTGTGGGGTGGGGAAATCTAAACCCCACGGTGAGCATAAGCAGATCCTGGAAAGTCGTTGAAGTTTGAATAGGGTCTTCAGAAGATGCTTTAGAAGACTAAATACGTATCTCATTTTCAAAATATTTAAAATTATACGAAGGCCACACCAAACAAAATGAAAAACCGCCTTCTCCCAAATTAGGGTACCAACAGAGAGAGCACACATGCAAACAGCCAAGTGCAGAAGCTATGGTAAAGGGAGGAGGGGTAAACAACAAACCAATGCTGCTACCTATATAAAAATGTAAGTAATGCTGAACACTGAAATCAGAACACATTTCTACTCCACCCTGAGACTCCAGAGACAGGTGGGGTAGGGGTAGATTATCTACCCTGTGTGAAATAGGGTACACCCCTCACCTTCCTTCCCTACTACATAACCATTACTCCCAAACCCTCACACATACACCTGATGATTACTATTCCACATTTTGAGCTTTCTACTTTAGCTTAAGGCCACACTCTTTCACTCCTACTAAAATGCAAAAGATTCAAGGAAGAAAAGTCTTATCAGTCACATTTCAACCTATGCCTTGAGAGTAGACCTTGAACAGAATTACAGAAGGGCACTAGACTCTAAGGACTGAGGGGAAAGGTACAAATGGTATTTTCAATTACAATGGGTTTATTCGGATGTAACCCCACTGTAAGTCAAGGAGCATCTGTACATACAATTTACAAAATGATAAAGGCTTAAGATTTCAATAAGTACCCTAATCCAAAAATCTGAAATCCTAAATGCTCCAAAACCCAAAACTTTTTGAACACCAACATGATGTCACAGATTGTCTATATAGGTGGCTGAGACAGTGACATCTTTGCTCTCTGATAGTTCAACATACACAAACTGTTTCATACACCAAATTAAAAATACTGTATAAAATTACCTGTAGGCTATGAGGTGTATATGAAGCATAAATGAATTTTGTTTTTAGACTTGGGTCCCATACCCAAGATATCTCATTATGTATTATATAAATATTTCAAAATTCAAAAAAGATCCAACATCTGAAACATTTCAGGTCCTGGGAATTTGGGGTAAGGGATATTCAAACTGTATATAATGACAACAAGAAGAAATGGTTCAAAGTATTAATAGCTGATTGTTGGATGTGGGATGACAATTTGGAAAGAGGGGCAGAATATTGCTTCCTACTATAAATGCTTCTATAGGATTTTATTTTCTAATCATATATACTGTTACTTTGATAATTTTAAAGAAATTATTCAACCCTATACCTAGAGATAAATAATTGAACATATGGACATTTGGTCTATCTATAATGGTGGTAAGATTATGTGATTTCCTCTCCTTTTTTATATTTGATTCTCTAATGTTATTATGGTAATTTGACAAGTCAAGCAAAATTAAAAACTTTAAATGAGCAATCACGGGCCAGGAGTGGTGGTTGACACCTGTAATCCTAGCACTCAGGGAGGTGGGAGGATCACATGAGCCCAGGAGTTGGAGGTTGCAGTGAGCTACGATGATGCCACTGCACACTAGTCCTAGTGACAGAGCAAGACAGTCTCAAAGAAAAGGCAATCAGGACAGCTATGACCAAGCAGCTCTTTGAGGAAATGAAAAACAAGAGACAAGAACTGGCTATAAATGTTCTTTGTAAACAAACTAGAAGACACACAAATATTAAATATAACAATGCAAACACCTACCTTCATTCATTCATTCAGCCTTTCCCAGAAGTGAGATTACAAAGTGAAATATTTCCCATATTTTTATTAGTTGAACTTCCCTTTTGAGTTATGTATTATTCTTCTATTGGTATTCCTGCATATCCATATATAATGAACTACATATTGATAATCCACTGTAGTCACAGGAATATTTTTTCTTATCTACTTTTCACTCTTTTTATATAGGCAACTAATCCTTTAGTGATCAAATTTGTTCATTGTTTCCCTCATTGTGATTTCTGTTCTTAGAGCTTAAAGTCAATCTTTATCCCCAGTTCACAGATTTAATACAGTTTTTTTTATTATTCACATAGAATTCTGAATATGGCATGAGGTAGGCATCTAACCAGTTATCCTCACACTGTCAAATATACTTCCATTTTCATATGTAATGCCTCACTTATTAAATTCCTGTAACAAGATATACACTGGGGACATGTCATTTTGGATTGTGTAGGTGAATAACACTTAAAACTGACCATTTGAGGCCAGGTGTGGTAGCTCATGCCTGTAATCTCAGCACTTTGAGAGGCCAAGGTGGGAAGATCACTTGAGGTCAGGAGTTTGAGACCAGCCTGAACAAGAGCAAGACCCCATCTGTACAAAACCCAGAAAAAATTAGCCAGGCATGGTTGCATGTGCCAGCAACTTGAGAGGCTGAGGCAGGAGGATTGCTTGAGCCCAGGAGTTGGAGGCTGTAGTGAGCTATAATGACACAACTGCACTCTAGCCCGGGTGACAGAGGGAGACTCTTTTTAAAAACAAACAAACAAGAACCTGATCATTTTTGTCTCAATATTTATACCTTACTTGTGTCTTATGTGTAGGTTCGTTCATTTAATGATTTATCAAGAACTTCTTAAATTCTAAGCATAGTAAGTTTAAAATATATAATGGTGAATGAAGACAGGGTTCTTTTCCTTATTCTTAAAAGATGAATCAAAAAGTTATGTCAAGTGAATGGCATTTTTGTTGAAAAAATGAATTTGAGTTCTAAGGCTGATTTTTATTATATCTGTGTATTAATGAATATTATATATTAATATTTAATTTAGGTAAGACTTTGTTCACTGCACTAGTTTCACAAGACACAACAAAAGTTTCAAAATTAAGAGGAATTGAGAACTATGATATGCAACAAAGAAAAATTAAAAGTACTGTTGGAAAACTTAGGGGAAAATGTGGTTCAGCCTTTATTTTGAAGGAAAGTCTGTATAAAAACAAACATTTGTTATGCCATTGAGTACAGAGCTCACATTGCAAACATTTAGCCATTTTCATCACATATCTGATGATCTAAAATAAAAATCACTTTTAAAGGCTTAAGTCTTTCACTGTTTCATGAAAATCATGTTATCACATTATAGTGACATACTACAGTACTGTTTTAAAGGCTCAAGTAAAAAAATGAGACACAATTTTTAACCAAAAGTGTATCATATCTTATAGCTTGTTTTAAGCACTATACTAAGACTTAGAATTTAGACATAAAACATGTCTAAACCCCTTGAAGAATACATTAGAAATAAGCAAGACATTTAGAATGTTTAATATTTCCTGTTAACACCATTTGTATCAGTAACTGCAACGTTGTAACTTTTAGCATCTCACATAACTAGTCAGTAAGAATTTTTTTAAGGGTGGGAGTGAGAACAGAAGGACATCCAGAGATATGAGAATGTCAGGTTTCATACTTCTGTTAAAAACTCAAAAATCAAAACTATTTTCTTCTCTGCATCAAAATTGTACCACAGACTTGAAGGATGCTCTAGCTTTAATCCCATGACTCATCATCCACTGGATTGGAAGCTTGTGAAGAAGAAAACCCTGTTGTGTTCAAAGTGCTCTTTCCCTGGTAATTCTTTAAAAAAAAAAAAGAAAAAAGAAAGAAATATTTAATTTTTATCATAGCTTTAAAGTTTTATCGCCCAGACTGATAGCAGGGACTCAAGTTTTCTACCATGTCTTCCCCAAATACATAAAGAACTTCATTCTCACTAAATCTGATTCATTTGAAAAAAAGGCCCATATCAAACCAGAAGTCTAAATTGTACAAAATATTTTCAGAAAAAGATTCAAGCCATTAGTTTTGGCAAGTAGGAAAAAACATGCTACATTTCAACAAGAAGTATTTAACTAGTATGCTCATTGTTTCTGTATAAAGGTGGTGCTGTCTATAAAAACTGACATACCAGAAAAGACTTGCAGCCCCACAACTCCTGTATTTTATTTTAATAGGGTCGGATTTTAAAAATTAAAGAATTCTATTGGAAATTTAAAAGACCTCAAATTAAAATTTATAATTTGAGAAAGGAGGACGTTTGAGAATAAATCTCAAAGTTAATTCCTCACCTTTAAAACCAAAAATAGGCGCTGTGGCTCACCCCTGTAATCCTAGCACTCTGTGAAGCTGAGGAAGGAGAATTGCTTAAGCTCAGGAGTTTGAGACCAGCCTATTCAAGAGCAAGAGCCCCATCTTTACTAAAAATAGAAAAATTAGCCAGGTGTCATGGCATGCACCTGTGTCCCAAGCTACTAGGAAAGCTAGATAGGAGTATTGTTTGAGCCCAGGAGTTTAAGGTTGCAGTGAACTATGATGATGTACTGCACTGTACCAGGGGCAACAGAGCAAGACTCTGTCTCAAAAAAAAATTTAAAAAGTACATAAAATTTTACAGAAATAATAAAGTAGCCACCTTCTGGGCATGAAGACAATGGTTAAAATTATTAAATATTATAGTTACTTCACAATATTAAGCACAACATTTACAAAGAGTAACTGGAAGCCAAGTTCTGAATTTTTCCCTTCAACTAACCTTCCTAGTGTCAACTGATGCAAACACATTTCCTCTTGTACTACCACCACTGAAGCCAGGAACATAGGTACTAAAGGCAATTTCTTCCAACCACCCAGGAACATCCTGTTGAGCCTTTAAAAAAAAAAAAAAGTAACTTCATATGCAACATAAAGTCTCAAAGATTGGAAACTACTCTTTATATATTCATAAAATGTCTACTTTCAATGATGAAGTAACAACACTAACCATTCAGTTTTAAAATTTTAAAACTTACATCTGACAGTACTTTCACCAGAGGCTGTGCTAAATGGTTATCTGAGTCAGGATCAAAAAAGGAAATAGCTCTGCCAGTATTCCCACAACGACCAGTACGCCCAATTCGATGAACGTATTCATCAATGGTAGAAGGAAGATCAAAATTGATAACATGTTGAACATTTTCAATATCCAGCCCTCTGGCAGCTACTGAAGTAGCAACAAGAACTGGGCACTTTCCACAGCGAAAATCTCCAAGAGCTTGCTCTCTCTCTCTCTGCTCTCGATCACTTGAAAGAAAAGAAAGCATGCATTAGAGAGCACTCTTAAGAAAATCTTTAACACACTGGCTGCCACACTAAAAAAATTTTTTTTCCTTGGGACCACATGTTTTATTATGAAAATAGAATAAAAACTTCAAAAATAAAATTATCTTTTCTAATTTAATGAAAATTTTTTTATTTTTTATTGTTTTCTGTGTATGAGTTACATGCAACTTGAAAAACAGTTCATGAGGCTCACAAGGTAAAGAGATGCATGAGTTACATATGCTTCATGAGGCCCCAGGTCAAAACAAGCGTGAGTTAAATACAACTTACATGGCAGTTAATATGTTAAGGAGAATCACTGAATTCAACATGCAAATCTCTTTTTAATAGTAAAAATAGCACTTAATATTAATGTCTACTTCTTACATAACAGGTACTACAATAATTCGTTACAAGCCGCCATTTTGCTTCATCCTCACAGTAACACTTTGAGTTGTAACAATTATTCCTATTTGCAGATGAGATAAGGTAACAGCTAATACATAGAACCAGAATACAAACTCGAGGATGATAAATGTCAAATCTTACGTACAAATAATCACTATGCTTTCTAGTCTTGACAAAAAATATACAATTACATGATTAGAATGTTTGTTCAAAAAAAAGTTTTAAAAGTATAATTTCAGAACTCTATATACTCAGTGACTAGTATTTTAGATCCACTAATGTGCCAATAAAGTTAATATAACATTTTTAAGCACTCCAAAAAAAAAAAAAAGTCAGGCATCAGAAAGATTAGGTTCAGCAAAGGAAAAACTTAAGATACAAGGACCAGAGATTTCTTGAGATCTCTTGAGAAGTTTCCATTAATGAGGAGGGGCCTAGGGCAGACTCACTCACCACCACTACTTTATTCTTCTAAAAACTAAGAATGAACATGAACAACAATAGTTTGGTCCTCCTAGGTGTTGTCTCTTTTCTTGGGGGAGGGAGGGAAGTAGTAGTTTAGATCTTGAGAGAATTCTGAATCCTAATCCTAGGATTGTATCATATTAGTTATATAAACTGATGTTTCTTAAAACATCAAACAGAAGTCATTCCCCTACTAGGAAATCATATTAATCTACTCACCCATGAATACTTGTAGTTGATATCTTTTCCTGACAAAGAAAAGTTGCAATAAAGTCTGCTTTTTTCTTAGTTTCAACAAAGACCATAGTTCTTTCATCACCTACAAAACAACAAAATTATTAACATTCAAACTATAAATTTAGGAGAAGGAAAATACAGGGATGGAGTTTTTGAATAGGAAACTTTGTCTCATCCACCACTCTATTACCAGCACCCAGAGCCAGGCATGGGGCCTGGTGCATAAGGGGAATCCAAATGTTTCCTGAATGGATGTCAAAGATAAAAAGACTGCTTTCTCAGTTTAGGGATTTAAGAAAATAAGGTTGTCCTTTCTCCTCCCAGGCCAGTATCAGGAAGTAGAGACTTAGGGTTAGGGTTAGGGTTAGGGTTAAATCTCCAAAATCTGGAAAGTTTTCAAGCATTTACATGATGCTCAAAGGAAATGCTCATTGGAGCATTTAGGATTTTCAGATTAGGGATGGTCAACCAGTGAACATAGTGCAAATACTCCAAAATCTGAAAAAATCCAAAATCTGAAACACTTCTGATCCCTAGCATTGCAGATAAAAGATCCTCAACCCATGTATTTAAAAACTGTCTCTTTATGTGAGTCCCTGATGATCTATAAATCTCTCACTGGTTTTAGTATGTTTTTATACTTAAGAGAAACACTGATCAAAACTCTCATGAAATAATTCTAGACTTTTCCTATAAAGAGTCCTGAACGTATGTTGACTGATATATTATAGTGTTGCCAATCATAATTTCACTTATTTAAAATGTGTATATGTCTACAACCTTATTTCTCTCCTTATTTGAATCCAGCATCTTCTCCAGTGATTCTCAACATATATGTCAGACTTACACATGGCATTTCATTAAAAAATACAGCTCTCTGGACCCTATTCTACACTTACCAGCTCTATTTACTTTATGTTCTTGGTATGAAAAATTATGTCTACCCGTTTTCATAAATCAGATTACTTTTTGGAAAACAGGTTTAATCATCTGAGAAATTTTGTCTAAAAATTTTTTTGGAATGGGCCAGGCATGGTGGCTCACACCTGTAATCCCAGAAACTCAAGAGGCTGAGGTGGAAGGACTGCTTGAGACCAGGATTTCAAGACCAGCCCACGCAACACAGCAAGACTACATCTCTAAAAAAATTTTTTTAAATTAGCCAGGTATAGTGGCATGCACCTGTAGACCCAGCTACTCAGGAGTCTGAGGCAATAGGATCACTTGAGCCCAGGAGTTCAAGGCTACAGTGAGCTATGGTGGTGCTACTTCACTCCAGCCTGGGCAACACAGGGAGACTCTGCCTCTTGGGGGATGGAGGGGAGAGGATGAATGGCTTTATCATCTTTATTTTGCATGTCATAGAAAAAAATTTATCTGTAGCATTATGATTATGAATCCTCCCCTCAGACCTTCCATATTTAACAATTAGGAATAATAAATTAACCACAGTCATGAAGTCTGTCATCTACAGCTTCTGTACTCTTTTGATGCTTGCCCAAAGGTTCTGCTGTAACTTACAGATCAGAAACTGTACCTTAAAGAAAGACAGACTATGAGCCTTGTGGAAAAGGACTATCCCAGGCACTTCAAACTATTGATACTTCAAAGAATAGAGTCTTGGGTAGAAAGTTATAAGTTAACATTGCTTTGACAACTTTCAGACCATATCACTGGACTAAGCGAGATTTTTAGGACTAGTCCTGATGATAGAAGCAGACAATCATCAAAGTAGATTCCTAACAGATTTAATGAAACAAGAATTACATATGTACTCAATGAGCTAATGGAGGAAATCTTACTGTGGTCATTTGTTTGAAATACTGTTAACATTACTTTAATGTTCTTTTTTCTGGATACATCAGAAAGCCTTTTTCTTAAGCTAGCTATAACTCAGCAATTTAGTGGACTCTGTTTGTGTAAACTAAAATGAAACATTTTTAAATAGTATCTGATCTCACTTCCTGCTGACACTCTACTCAACCCCAATTCAGAAACTCTCTACTAAGTCTCCTTACTTTTCATGGCGTATCAGCATCAGTTCAATAAGAATCTGTCCTCCTCCTTTTTCCAGGGTATAATTGGACAAGTTGATCATGCAACTGAGGTCCTACCTGGACTTGATAACTGAGAATGGCATGGTAGATAGGACCAGATGTTTTAATGAACAAAAGTTGGTTTTCATTATGGAACCAATACCTGCAAAGCCCTCCCAGATAAGCTGGCCCAGCCTTGGAGGTTGTAAGGAAGGCCACATACTTCTGGATAGGCCAGGAGCCACAGGAAATTTGGGGCACCTCTGAGTAAAATTCACTTAAATTTTTAGTATTTTAGGTGAAATCTAGCAGAGTTTCTGAGACTTAGTTTCCTATCCTTCAGATATCAAGTAATAGAGGCTTTTAAAAGTTCAATCTGAGATTCCCTGTGAATACTTCCAGACAAAAGTTAATTTTGTGACTTCAGTAACTGTTCAATACTGTATGGCTCTAGATTTGCAGAACAAACTGAAGGATGCCTATACTGTTAATGAACAGTCTTGCTGCACAAATGCAAATAAGCAAGCCAACATGAGACCAACCATGTCCATGAGGTGGACATAAGCTGTCAAGAAAAATTGGGAAGACAATGAAATAAGCAGAAAAGATCACTGTCTAGCATACCCTTTGGGTTATCTGTGCCTTCCAGTCTTTTAATTTTATAACCCTATTGCAACTGATAGCAATGCAAATTATTCTCAATGAAAATGTAAATGAAGTTTTCCCCTCAAATGTGACTATTGCCTTATGGATACTGACCAGTCTTACATCCATTTGTAAATTAATTTTAGCATTCCTAATAACCTACACTACACATACATGTGTTCTTTTAATTCTCCTTTGAACTAGCTATAACATCTTATTGGTTCCTTTGGTAAAGAGCTCAATAAAATTTTTATCTGCTACTTAAAATTATGAACATGGCAGTTGGTTATATTACTCTGAAATAAAGAAACTTACGCATTTAAAGGCAAAAGGGGAAAATAGCATAATTAAGTTAAAGAGTAAAAAAGTAGACAAATTACATAAGCAAAAAAATGTAAAATTTGAGGATATTCTGCATGAATATTCCATGCAAAATTAAAAACACATAAGGCCAAGTGTGGTGTCTCACACCTGGGAGGCTGAAGTGGAAGGATTACTTGAGCTCAGGAGTTTGAAACCAGACGGAGCAGGAGTGAGAAATCATCTCTACTAAAAATAGAAAAATCAGCTGGGGGGCATGACGTGGCCTGTAGTCCCAGTTACTCAAGAGACTGAGGCAGGAAGATCCCTTGAGCCCAGGAGTTTGAGGTTGCAGTGAGCTATGATGACACCACTGCACTCTACCCAGGGCGACAGAGTAAGACTCTGTCTCAAAAGAAAAAAGAAAACACACACGCACACAAGAATTAATTCTAAACTACAAAAAATTTAACTGTTTAAATAATACAGAAGTATATTAGTTGTGCTCATATATGTTGACCTTTTCTCAAGGGCAAACCAGCACTTCTAAAAAACATTCTCCTTTTGGCTTATTCTCTAAATAAACTTTATTCTACAGGTTCATATATAAAAAGAGCTTAAGCTGACTATACTAGAAATATATTCTAACATCAGCAAAAACATGTAGTGCTCATCTCGTCTGTATGTGGAGCTTCAATTCATACTGGGCAAGTTACTTGACCTGTGTTTCAGTTTTCTCATCCCTAAAATGGGCAACAACAAAACCTACCTCATAAGGTTGTTTTGAGAATTAAATGAGTTAACATACGTAAAACAACTAGAACAGTATGTGGCCCACAGCTATTATTTTTATTTTTATATGTTAAAGTATAATGAAACATTTGATGAAGCCAACCAAAATTTCTTAAACTCAGGATGATCACTTAATTTTTAAAATTTTTTTAAAAGTAAGCCTTTAAGTACTTTCTAATTCACCTTTCTTTCAATTTTTCTTTTTGCTCATTATTGGAAATTAGCGGATTTGCTGCCTTCTCATTCCTCCATCTCAACAGTGACATTTAGCTGAAACAGAATTACTAAAATGGGGAGTGGGTATGGATGGAACAAAGTACAGCATTGTAAACAGACCCTGGCCTGTGAGGTAACAAGAAGGTGTTCAAATGACTACATTCAACAATTTTACTAACAGTCTCAAAATAAGGCTATCTCAAACAAAAAATATGACTTTAAAAATGAAAAGTGGTTTTTTTGCGGGGTGAGGGAGAGGAAAAGATTTCTCATAGGTATTACAAAACAAGAGAACTAGACCTTAAGTCCCTTCCAACTCTAAAATTCTTTGAATCTATGAATGGGGAAAGCTTTAGGAAGCAAGAATTTAGAAACCAGAAACACAAAAATAAGAATTTGCTTTTGATGAAGAAATAAGCCTGATACAAAGATGTGTCATTACCTTTCTAGTTTTCTAAAACAAAAAATATATATACCTCTGCTGGAACAATTAAACTATGCCTAAAAATCTATCCTATTTTCAATATTTATGGAGGAGAAAGGATTATATTTTCATATAATTTTCACACAAAATTGAATCAGAGGCCGGGCGCTGTGGCTCACGCCTGTAATCCTAGCTCTTGGGAGGCCGAGGCGGGCGGATTGCTCAAGGTCAGGAGTTCAAAACCAGCCTGAGCAAGAGCGAGACCCCGTCTCTACTATAAATAGAAAGAAATTAATTGGCCAACTGATATATATATCAAAAAATTAGCCGGGCATGGTGGCGCATGCCTGTAGTCCCAGCTACCCGGGAGGCTGAGGCAGAAGGATCACTCGAGCCCAGGAGTTTGAGGTTGCTGTGAGCTAGGCTGACGCCACGGCACTCACTCTAGCCTGGGCAACAAAGCGAGACTCTGTCTTAAAAAAAAAAAAAAAAAAAAAAAATTGAATCAGAAAATCTTTTATAAAAGATTTAGAAGAAAAGGAAACAATTAAAACAAACTGATTAGAAGTCATGCCAAAAAACTTTAGTAATTTTTAAAAATTAGTCATTTAAAAAAATTATATCAATGTAAAATACCTGTGTTTTGTAGAATTTCAACAAGTTTTTCTCTTTTTGAGTACTGGCCAACTTGGAGAATGGTCTGCTGAACATCTCTACATGCTCCACCCACTTGTCCAACAGCAACAAACAAATAATTCGACTTTAAAAACTCCCCAGCCAACCTTGAAAGACAAAAGATTATTCCTTAATTTATCCTCCCCCATTAATACTCATAATGTTCACTGAATTTCTACAAGTGTTACATCTATATTAGATTATAGCAGCTATAATAAGATAAGGTGGTTACTTATATTGTCCAAGTACTATTTTCAAAGATCAATATAAAATGTTAAGATTTTGTAAAACACATAACCGTTAGGTGAAAAGTTTGTGTCAAATTATGGATACAGTAATTTCAAGTGGATCTGCTGTCCACAAAAAACTATAAAATGTACATGTAATAAAAATACAAAATATGAACTAAAATAAGTATCAGCTGCAACAAGCAGGAATTTATTTAAAAATCAAATGTAAGCCTAAGGCACAAATTCTTATCATTGCTTTTATGTATGTTATTACTGGGAGTTATTTTCTGAAAATATTACCTGCTAAATTCCTCTGCTTTAAGTGATTTCAAGCACATCATATCTTAGGTCAGTGCTTTTAATATCACAACATACATAGAAAATATTTGTATAGCACAATTGGGCAAGAGTCAGGGTTTGCCCCATGGCCTTGGAAGAGTCAGCCTTGCCCCAAAGGTTGAAGGTATCAACATATTAATACACAGTAATTCATTATCAGTATATAAATGAGAAGTCATGCTTTAGATCACCCAGAAACACTGCAGGAGTTGCCGATTAGAGAGCTGAGTTTTTAGGAATAAATGCGGAGGCCCAAATCTTTAGTCCTCCTCCTTCCTATGTAGCAGTCCCATATTTTCTAGCTGTCTCCTTCATGAAAACAGCTCAAAGTCAGCATATATACAGAATCTTAATCACTGCTTTTTATTTCTCCCCACTTACTCTCTTACCATAAAAGAAAAGCTTCTTTTATACCTCCTCCTAGAGTCAAGCACCCTCTCTCACTTAGGCACAAACTCTGAAATCATCTGAAATTCTCCACTCTCCACTGCTTTCATTCACTAAAATATTTACTAAGTCTTGTATCAGGCATACATGTACAATGTGCTGGGAGTACAAAGATGAATATGATGGTGTTTTGCCTCTGAGGCCTCACATCAAGTGGGATACAGTCATACAAGAAATCATTACAATTTAATGTTAGAATAGTTAACATTTAGTGAACACTTACTATATTTCAAGAAGTGTGCAAAAAGTTTTACATATTATAGTTACATATATAGAGAATCTCTCACAAGATTCATTGACAGGAAATTAATGAAATGATGTCTATTTAGAAGAGACTTCAAGTTTGAAACCTGATCTAAGGAAACAGCAAGCAAGAATGTGGAAGAGTGACAACTGAGGAAAGGTATTCTATGCTGAAAGAAAAAAGAAACAAGAACATATAGAAAGGAGGGATAGAATTCTGCTTGCTCAGCCAACAGAAAATAACTTTGATAGACCAGAAATACATGATTCCAGGTAAGAAAGTAGCAGATGAGGCAAAGATTGTGTTTTATATTAAAGAGTTTAAAAATCAGTCTGTGGAGATGGGAAAGCCTGGGAAGATTTTTTTATTTTAGCATATTATAGGGGTACAAATTTTAAGGTTGTGTATAATGCCCTTGCTATCCCCCCAGAAGATTTTAAATGTCTAAAAGGATCAGATCTTATCTTAGAATTATTACTAATGACAAAATTAGACTAGAGGCAGGGAGAGAGGTTAAAAAGCTACTGCCAAGGCGCAGGCGGAAGCTAAAAAGGACCTAAATTAAAGTGAGAAACAGAGAAGAAACTAACAGATTTGCAATATTTTAACGATAACTGCCAAGCTGATTATTTTTAAACGGCATATAATTAATGAAATGTGAGGGATCATCATGATTCAAAAATTTCTGGCTTTGACAGACCATGATGACATAACGAGAATGAAGAAAACTGGAGAGAGGGAGATGAAGAAAAAGAAGGTATTCAATTTTGAACACAAAAATGTCACTCACCTGGGAAGAAAAATCACTCGTAAGGAGTTAAATCTAAATCTCTGGGGGGGGGGGTCAGATGAGAGATTAAGAATACAAAGAATAAATTTGGGAGAGTTACAGGTAGATATGGAAGTCAAGGGAATAGATACTACAATGGTTCAGGGAATATGCAAAATGAAAAAAGGATTATGGATAGAACAATGAGCAACTGGTAACATTTAAGCACAAACAATGAAGTAACTGAGGAGGAGTCAGGAAGTAAAAAATATAAACAACTCAAGGTCAAGGACTCTTTATTTTGTTTACCATATATCCCCAGGCTTATAATCAAGCATGGCTCATCAAAATCCTCAACAAATATTAATGACAGTAGTATATATCCACTAGTCATTTTGAGTGGCCAACATCCAAATACTTTCCTATTTCAGGCTAAATCCAAAAAGACACAGGCATCAGGAATATTCGTGCTAATTAGGTAGGTAATTACCTACTTAATATTACCAAAGCTAATGGTGGGAATGCAAATACCCCATTTCCAATATAAGATACCACTCAATTGTTAAGAAATGATTATTTTATGTACTAAGAAAAAAAAATCCTGTCAAGTGACCCAGTGCTTTAGGATTTAGATTTTTCCCCCAATGAAGGACTCTTCTTAACTTTAGACAAAGATTTTTAATACATAAGTATTAATAAAACAAATCAACAGCCAACACCACCATTATCCAAGCACTCATGAAATGTTGGCTATACTAGCACTGGATTCCACATAACATTCTGTCAGAACAAGAGACCAACTTCACAGCAAAGGAGGTATTAGAACAGGCCCATAACCATGGGATCCACAGGTTACACCATATACTGCACCAACCTGAAAGACTATTAGAACAGTCCACAGAAAGTACAGTTCAAGGGCTAGTAGGAGGCAACTCTTTATGAGGACAGGGCATCATCCAAGACGACATAGAAACTTTGAATCAAAAAGTTCTGTATGTTGCATTGGTCTGGGAACCAACAAGTGTAAGTAAGAGTGGCCCACCACCATCATTCCCAACAACCCACATGGGAAATCTGTGATCCCCATCCCTCCTCCTCCAACTCTAGGTTCTTCAAGTTTAGAGGGGTTGGTTCCCATAAAGAAAACTCCACTAGAGAAAACAGCAAAAGTCCTACTGAATTACAGATGTTCCTTGACTTACAACAGGGGTATATCCTGATAAACCCATTATAAGTAAAACATATCTTAAATCAAAAATGCATTTAATACCTTGAATAAACCCATTATCGAGCCAAAAAGTCATAAAATCTTAAATTGAATCATCATAAATCCAGATGCTCCTTGACTTACAATAGGATTATATCCTAATAAATGCAATGTAAAATCAAATCATCTTAAGTCCAGGATGATTTGTATAATCCACTTGTGTTGCATGGGCACTTCAGGTTCCTTGTGCTAATGAACCAGCTGGCAGGAAAAAGAGTCACCATTCTAACATGGATGTGTCATCCTAATCTCTGAATTCACCAGACCACATCATATGTAGCATGATCCTCAAATATCTGTCAACAATTGATATGTGAATTTTATTTTTGTTTGTTTTGTTTCTGCTGTGCTAAGTTATGTGAATTTTTCTACCAAAGTCCTCCTTCTCCTAAATCCTATACATTTAGGCTTGAAAAGAAGGCAAATAAAAATAATTTCATTTAATAAGCACTTGTTAAATCCTAGCTAAGTGCTGTGCTACAACACATACACACATGCTTTTTAATAAAATGTGATGATAATGCAATAAGGAATAAAGGTAAGAAACAATGAAAAATGTGGTAGACTTTTTAAAAATACATCTACTTTTTAAACTACTTATATTAAAATCTTAGATTACAAAAGACAAATCTCCAAAACTTAGGATATTCACATTGCTTTTACTTCCATAAAGGTACATAAGTATATAACCAAATGATTTCTAAAAAGAAAAACAATTTACCTTTGAATTTCTTCTGGAAAAGTTGCACTGAACATAAGAGTTTGACGCTCTTCCTTTGATGGCATTCCTGGGCAAGAAATTAATTTCTTCATTTCTGGTCCAAAACCCATATCCAACATGCGATCAGCTTCATCCAAAACTAAATATTTGATTTGTCTCAGACCAATCTTTAAAGATATTTTCAAGGGTAAGAACAGAAAATGCATACTAGTTTATATTAAACTAAAATATTCCCCATGATTCCAATTGTTATAATATTCTTAAAAAACAAAGACTAGAAATCAATGCATAAAATGATGAGAATTTATATGCTTACTAGACAATACTATTATTGTTTGTTTCAGTTCTCAATTTTCTCTATCTAGTATTATAAAACATTTTTAAATTAAGGTTAAAAAAACCAAACATGTAGATCAACACTATGCAATAAAACTTTCTGCAATCACTTAAAAGTTTTATTATTTGCACTAACATTTCAGCCAGTAGCCATATGTAGCTATTAAACACTTGAAATGTGTCTATTATGACTGTGGAACTGAATTTTTATCATTTTAAAATTTAAATAGTCACATGTTCCAGGCTCACACTTGTAATCCCAGTACTTTGAGAAGCTGAGGATCACTTGAGGCAAAGAGTTAGAGACCAGCCTGGCAACAAAGCAAGACCTCATCTCTACAAAAAAAAAAAAAAAAAAAAAAAAAAACAACTTTTTTTAAATTAGCTGAGTATGTTGTCCCAGCTACTCAGGAGGCTGAGGCAAGAATATCACTTGAGCCCAGAAATTCCAGGCCACAGTGAGCTATGATCATGCCTCTGCATTCCAGCCTGGGTGACAGAGTGAGACCCTGTCTCTAAAAAAATAAATAAATAGCCAAATCTGGCTAGGGGTTACTGAATTGGAAAGCATAGATCTAGACTGTACTATCTGATAAAGTTAGACTTTTTAATGTTAAGAAATAAAATCTCCTGGCCGGGCGTGGTGGCTCACGCCTGTAATCCTAGCACTCTGGGAGGCCGAGGCGGGCGGATTGCTCGAGGTCAGGAGTTCGAAACCAGCCTGAGCAAGAGCGAGACCCAGTCTCTACTATAAAAATAGAAAGAAATTAATTGGCCAACTAATATATATATATATATAAATTAGCCGGGCATGGTGGCACATGCCTGTAGTCCCAGCTACTCGGGAGGCTGAGGCAGGAGGATTACTTGAGCCCAGGAGTTTGAGGTTGCTGTGAGCTAGGCTGACGCCACGGCACTCACTATAGCCTAGGCAACAAGCGAGACTCTGTCTCAAACAAAAAAAACAAAAACAAAAAGAAATAAAATCTCCTAACACATAACATATTCAGACATCCTGTAACTGGTAAATTTTTTTCTAACATCTTTAAATTCCCCATTATCTAATCACTCAGGAACAACTGGGAAGCTTCTCTTACCTTTGCATGAACATTTATTGCTATAGAGAAACATATTTGCAAAAAGATTACAAGTGACTTCCATATCCCTGTGAAGGTGTTTATCATTAAAGTAAGACAGATTTCTAATATTTTAATAAGGGATGCTTTTAATAAGTATCCTAAGAAAGGTGCCTTTATGCAGAGAGAACATGTTTAAAGCAAATCAGATTCATTAAAGTGAACTTAAAGTATTCATTTGGGGATGTAAAAATCTGGTATGTGAATTCCTAAATTAGTATATTAGCTCTAAAATCTTTTTAAAGAGTTAGAAAATCAATAATCCTGGTTAATATCATTCACACGATTAAACAAGAGACAAACTGTTGATGCCACAAAGGGTTTCTCCCAGGAGAAAAACTTCCACTAAGATATGAAACTACATGAAAATATTTAACTGTATTTTTCTCCCAGTGTACTAGGGTGGGGAGATGTAGGATATGGATTCTGGAATCTGACCCATACTCTTTCACTCTATCATTTCCTAGAGCTAATTAAGGGATTTCAAATAAATTGCATATCTCATTGAGTTTGTTTTCCCAAGAATAAAATGGAAAATACTATTAATATTTCCTGTCAAGATTACCTTAAGAATTATATGAGAATACAAAGAATCTGATGAAGACTAACATTTAAATTGTGCTCTAGTAAATATATCTTTCTTTACCCCATTCTTTCCATTTCCCATACAAAAAATTTCATCAATCTCACAACTCTGTTATCCCACTACAGCCTACCTTTTCTTTTCCTATGATGTCCATCAATCTTCCAGGAGTAGCACATAATATATTACAGCCTTGTACTATTTGTCGAATTGAATGCCCCAACTGGGTTCCCCCATATATAACAACAGCTCTTACACAAGTCCTAATGACAAGAAAAATAAATGGCATTTTCTAGTTATTTGAAAATTAGGCATTTGTTTCTCACAACATATAAAACAAAATCCATAAAGAAAGAAAACAATACATTTAATTACCCTTTTAAAAAATAAATTCTGCCCAGGAAAAAGTTGAAAAGATAATATTGAAAAACAAATGACAAACTGGTAAAAAAATATTTTGCAACCTATGAGACAAAGGGTTCTTCAAAAACAACGAGTTAACACCACTACCCTCCTCCCTAAATACACCCCCCACACACACACGAAAAGCCAGACACAATCATTCACAAAAAATATAAATGGTTTTTAAACATTAAAAAAAACTTCAATAATACTTTAAAAAGACAAATGAATACTAAGACAACATTTCCCTCAAGTGTGGTAACACCATGTTAGCCAGGATATAGGGGGAATTGGCATTTGAAGAGAATAAACTGACACAACCTCTCAGAATTTTAGTCTCTTAAAATTAAAAAACTTACCCTTTGTCCCACTACATTCACACCTAGAAATTTACCATTCCGATGCATTCCCACAGATGATGAATGTACAATACATGTTGTACAACACAGATGAATGTAAAACAGAGATAAACATATAACAATATTCACTGTCACCATTATTTTTAATATCAAAAGGCTGAAAACCGCTTAAGTGTCTATCAGTGGAGCACTTATAGTACACTCAAAAGGAATACTGTGCATTCATAAAAATAAAGGGCTACAGTTCTAGATTAAACATTATTTCCAACACATATTGTCAGTTAAAAAAAACTCCAGTGCTAACAGCTAAATATGCCCCTATTTGTCAAGAGGAGGGTTAAAGTGCATACAATGTACTGACTATTTCTGCAATGATTCATATGAAACTGTTAATAGTGGGTAACTAAAGAATCAAAAAACAGCATAAGAAAAAAATTTTTTTTTTCTGAGACAGAGTCTTACTTTGTTGCCCAGACTAGAGTCCGTGGCATCAGCCTAGCTCACAGCAACCTCAAACTCCTGGGCTCAAGCAATCCTTCTGTCTCAGCCTCCCAAGTAGCTGGGACTACAGGCATGTGCCACAATGCCCAGCTAATTTTTTCTTCATATTTTTAGTTGGCAAATTAATTTCTTTCTATTTTTCAGTAGAGACGAGGTCTCACTCTTGGCTCAGGTTGGTTTTGAACCCCTGAACTTGAGCAATCCTCCCGCCCTGGCCTCCCAGAGTGCTAGGATTACCGGCGTGAGGCACTACATCCAGCCGGAAAATTTTTTTATTAAATGAACTGTTTTAAATGGCTTGTTTTTCACTATTATGAGGATTAAATGAAATACAAAAATTTATAACTCAGCAAATGCTAATTACTCAATAACTTAATTACTACAATATTCCATATGTACCATAATTAACCAGTCCTCTACTGATGGACATTTAGGTATTTCTTAGACTTTTTAACAATGATGTAACAAATATTCATGCAGAAATGTCCATCTCTGTGCACACAATTGTATGAATTTACTATGCATTACACTTTTGTTTTTAAAGAAAGAAAATATCTGTGGTCTTCTTTTACTTGATTTAAAAGCCTAAGAGCAAATACTGATATAAGCAATCCACATCTTTTTCTAAAAGATCCATTAAGTTTGACATTAAAGTGATTTTAACTTTTTACTTTTTTCTTCTCTCATTTAAAATAAACTGAATACAAAATAAATTTAAAATTAAACTTATACAAAATAAGCTAACAGTCTACATAGAAATTTCTAAAAAATTGTAAAGTAAAAAACTAAGTTTCCAATAGCTAAACTGGTAAAAAGCAAATGGATAATTCACAAAGGAAAATGTATTAAACATTCAAAAAAGTGATTCAACCTCAAAATAATAGAAAAAATGAATGTAACTGTGGTGATTTTAAAATATATAAACAAATTATTCAATGTTTCTCTCTCCAAATATGGATCTTGACTCCCCTTCCCCTTAAGTGTGGGCAAGACTGGCTTCATGGGTGTATAACCTGTGCAATCACACAGGCTACCAAGTTCAGGAGAACCTTGTGCTTGGTTCAATGCTCTGCTGTTGCTGTCTTGAAATTTGCAATAATTTTAGAACAAAGGGCCCTGCATTTTCATTTTTCACTAGTTCTGACAAAGTATAAAGCTAGTCCTGAGTGTGGGCAAGAATTAGTGACTTGCTTCTTACAAACAAAATGTGGCAAGGTGAAAATGTGTGACTTTTGAGACTATTTCATAAAAGCTACTGCAGCCTCCTCCTTGCTCTTACTGATCAATCTATGGGAAGCCAGTTGCTATTTCCTAAGGATAATCAAGCATCCTTAGGGAGAGGTCCAGTCAAAGCTTCAGAAGATTTGTCTGCAACGTCATAAAAGACTCCAAAAGCCAGAAGCACCCAGCTAAGCTATTTCCAATTCCTAATCCCCAGAAACTGTGAGGTAGTAAATGCTTGTTTTAAGCAATTAGGTTTTAAAATAATTTGTCAGGCAGCAATAGATGACTTATCCAATACCAAGTGTTGGCAAAAGGTATAGTGAAAATAGATTTCTCATATACTATAGGCAGAAATATATATTTGTGTAAGCTTTAATATAAGTTCATGCTCTTTAACATTAAAATTGATAAAAATCTATCCTAAGGAGATACTTAAAATAAAAACTTTATATAGCAAGACAGTCATTACAATTGTATTTACAATAGCCCCAAGATAGAACCTAAATACTCCAAAACAGGGAAATAAAATATATACACATGTACAATTTTAAAGTCATTAAAAATTAGGTCTGATTATGTTTTCCATATTATAAAGTTTTATGTAAAAGAAAATTATTAGGAATATCCTAAATTCATTTTTTAATTTATTTTTTCTAAATTCATTTTTAAATATGCATTAAAAACTACAAAAAAACCATATGTTCACTATTTTCTAATTTTCTACTTCTATTATCTAACATCTAATAATTTTTCTTTTCAAAAATAAATGGGATTCCATAAAGCTTATGAAAAAATACACTTCAATCAATAATGCTTAAAATTACATGAGTGAATGCATTATTACTGAGTTCTCTCAAGATAAGTGATTTTAAAAAATCTCTAAGGAAAAACTATTTTGTGAGTGGCTTTCAAGATATACTTACCCAAAAGAAAATTTTCTGGCTTCCAGATAAATCTGGTTGATTAATTCTCGGGTTGGGGCTACAATAATACACTCTGGTTCTTGCAGCTCTTTAAAACGACTGGCCGTTATTCCATCACGCATCATATGAGCCAAAATTGGCAAGAGAAAAGCTGCCTAGAAGTTAAATTAGTTAATTTAAAGATTTATGTGCCATCATCTCGCTTCCATGGACATCACTTTTGTCCCTACATAAAGCTATTCCTCCTGCCCTTACAGCCTTTAGATTTTGCTTCTATCTTGCTGGTAAATTTAAGACGAGAAATGAAGAATTCTTATTTCAACAAATTCTTAACATTTAAGTTTTATGCTCATATTATACAATAGAAAAAGCATGATAAAAATCAATCTACCCTATCTGAAAAATGTTTTTCAGAATTTTTAACAAAACAGACCCATGGGTTATAAATAGATCAACAACTTTTATTTATTTATTTATTTATTTGAGACAGGATCTTGCTCTGTTGCCCAAGCTGGAATGTAGTAGTCCAATCATAGTTCACTGCACCCTGAAACTCCTGGGCTCAAGTGATCCTCCTGTCTCAGTCCCCCCGAGTACCTGGGACTGCAGGTGCACACCACCACGCCCAGCTAATTTTTCTTATTTTTTGTAGAGACAGGGTGTTGCTATGTTGCCCAGGCTGGTCTCAACCTCCTGGTGTCAAGTGATCCTCCTGCCTCGGCCTCCCAAAGTGTTGGGATTACAGGCATGAGCCACTGAACCCAGCCAAAAATATTATTTATAGAGAGGAATGTACATATAATTTGATTCAAATCACTGTACTTAACAGTTACTCTAAATGAGTCCTTTGGGGTATGTAATAAAATTATCACTCAGAATGCATGGCAAAAGTGGTCCATAGGCAGGTAAAACTTGGATAACATCATTTGGGATTACTAAACACACCACTCTTATTGAAGTTACATTTGGCAAGACAAATTTTGTGCTATAGTTTTCTCATTTAAGAAAATAAGACACTAAAATCTACCTACAAAACCATATTTAACTCTCATCAGCTATTATATTATACAGTTCACCTATTTTTCCCTTCAATTCTACTATGGAGGTTAAGACTAAAATGGTATGAACCAGGACTGTATGACCCTGGGAATAGTCTCATCTCATGAAATGCTACTTAACAGACTAATCCTCCAGATTAGTCCTAAGACCAACCTGATCTCATCAGAATTCTTTTAGAATTGGCATAACCTGAGGTCACTTCATACTAAGGACCATGTACAATGCATATATTAATAGCTGTTTCTCTATCTTCTGACTCTAAGATTGTATCAGCTATATTACAGAAATCATTTTCTCCCTCTCTCAATGCTTTATAATCTTTGGTACTTGGACTTTCAGTATTTTGTTTTAGATTCTGCCATGTCCCAGAAAGAGCTGAACACACTTATAAACAGATTAAACATCTATGAACTACAACACTACCCTAGAAATAGTTCAAAATTCTTTCTTCAGAAGTATATAAACCTCAATAAAATTAAAAATCAGATGCAAAAGCATGAATATTTATGACAGGTCATTGAAATCACCTACAAACCTTCTACTATCAAAAGAGATTCAAGCTATTTAGGAAAACCTGAAGTTCCACAAACCTAAAAGTTTGAATATGGGGCAGGATACATGTGGGAAAATAACTTACAGTCTTCCCAGACCCTGTTTGAGCACAAGCCATCAAATCTCGTCCTGCTAATATAATAGGAATACTATATTTTTGCACAGGAGTAAGCTTAGTATAACCAGCTTTAGCAATATTGTTATTCAATGTCTGACAGAGATTAGCTTCTTCAAAAGTCTAAAAAGAAAAAAAATGGCAGTGATTAAATTCCATATATCATGTGCAGATCATTTTATAGACTAGTTTCTGAACTAGTGTCAAGTTAATTCCATTTTATATACTAATGTTACCTTACCAATATGCCCCCATTCAAAAGTAAATATCCAGAGCCTGTATACTACACCTCGATAGAATCAGGAAGTATTCCCCATAAACAATGGTTCTAAAAATATTTTTTCTGCCCCTTAAAACTTAAAAACAAATTTATAGTGCATCACTTCTGTACTATGGAAAGCTATTCCTCCTAATCTTACAGCTTTTAGATTCTGCTTCCAGCTGGTAAAGCTGAGAAATAAAATTTTTTTATAATATTTCAACAAGATATGAAAAACTCTGACCCATAACAATAGCTCATTATAAGTATAATTATCAACACAAGACAGAGGGCTCCCCCACTCTGCTTAGAAAAAAAATCACTCCCCTAAGACACACCTTCTCACATACTTAGGAAGCAAACAACTTGAACCTAGGAAAAGTATCTTTTTTAGTAAATTTAAACAAAGTTCTCATCCTGGAATGGGGAGTGAGGATGAAATCTAGTACTCTCTCTTTTGACATAGCAATTAATTCTACTGTAGATGGTAGACATCTACATTTAGTATCTAATATCCAAGACATTAGATACTGAAGGTGAAATTTCTGTGTTGATATCAACTTAAATATACCATATATTTTAAAACCAAAATTTGCTACATAGTCAATACAGAAACAATTAATACACTGACCAGAATTGCTGGTGGTGCATCATGTCCTGATACTTCTACAAGAATAGTGTCATATTTGTCAAAGTTTATGCCTGTCTGATAATGTGCAAAGATGGAGTCCTCATCTTCAGGTGGAGGAGGGGGTATGTAGGTGACTTTTGGTCCTTGGAATTTAAATAAAAAACATAATTTACATTACACAGACTAGAAGAAATAAATAAGAGACAACAGACAAAAACTGACAAAATCAAATTTTAAATACCATAGAACTTTCCATTACTTACCATTAAAGTTTTCATCATTCAAGTTTTTAAAAGTTAACTTTGCTTTTAAACATTTTGCATTTTACTAAAATGCAATATACTTTCACGTGGATCACAAAAACGCTAATATACCTTGAATGTCACCACTTTCTCCTCCTTCTGCTTCTGACTTCCAAGAATCTTAAAGGAGATCAAATCAAAAAGAGATAAATGTTTTGTTTTTAAATCTAGGGGTAAATAAGAACTCACTATAAAAATCAAATACCTTGTCTAAAGTAAAACTTACTCTTTCCAGAACCTGTTATTACTTCTTCATTTAAACCTTTGTAACCACCTATTAAAGAAATACATAGTGACAATCAGTCAAAATAAAAAGCTGTGTACATCCTTACTTTCATTGCTTGTCTTCAAAGAGGACAGTTCTAAAAATAGGCATCTTTAAAGTCCTGTCTTACAAATAACACTTGAGATAAGATAAATAGAATCTTGTACATTTTAAGTTTCCTTAGTATTCAAAATGCTGATTTTATGCAGATGAGATTATGTGCTACTATTTTTTTGTTTAACCTGTTATATCTCTTTCCTAATCAGCAAAGGAATATATTTTCTAAAAGAAGCTAAAAATCTGCAGTAGGGTGTCCCCAAGACCATCCCCAGGTTCAATGATTTGCTAGGAAGACCAACAGGACTCAGAATATAATCATACTGATGGCTACCTTGATTTATTACAGTGAACAAATAAGGGAGCAAAATCAGCAATGAGAAAAGGCACATGGGAAAGCCCACAGAAAATGAGGCACAAGCTTCCAGGAGTCTTCTCCCACTGGAGTCACACAGGACATGCTTAATTCTCCTAGCAATGAGTTGTGATAACACATGTGAAATGTTATCTCCCAGAGAAACTCATGAGATATGCAGTACTCAAGGCTTTTATTAGGGGCTAATAATGTACTCATCTTCAGTCTGGCATATACCAAAATTCCAGCCTCCCAGAATGAAAGCAAGTATTTAGTATGAAACACATTGTACATTTGTTTAGGCACAATGAGTCACTCTTAAGTAGGGTAGTGGGAACCCTACCCAAATCCAAGTTCTCAAATGCTAGCCATGATGGTTAATTTTAGGTGTCAAAGTGACTGGATTAGTGGATATGCAGATAGCTGCGAAAGCATTATGTACAGGTATGTCAGTGAGGGGGTTTCTGGCATAGACTAGCATTTAAATCAGTGGACTAAGAAAGATCTACCTTCATCCAATGTGGGTGGGCACACCATTCAATTGGCCAAGGGCCAGATAGGAAAAAAAGGCAAAGGAAAGGTAAATTTTCTCTCTCTCTTCAGGAGCTGGAACACCCTTCTTCTCTTGCCCTTGGCTATCAGAACTCCAGGTTCTCTAGCCTTTGCACTTTAGGACTTACACCACCAACCCCCCAGGTTCTCAGGCCTTCTGCTTTGGACTGAGAGTTATACCATCAACTTCCCTGGTTCTAAGGCCTTCAGACCCAGACTGAGCCATGTTACCTACTGGCTTCTCTGGTTCTCCACCTCGCAGATAGGCATACCATGGGACTTCTCAGCCTCCATAATCTCATGAGCCAATTCCCTTAACAAATTCCTTCTCATCTATCCATCTATACTTTCTATCTCCTATTGGTTCTGCCTCTCTGGAGAACCCTAATTAATATATACTAGCCAAGGACCAACCTTGTAACCAGGAACTTCAATTTCATTTATTGATGAATTTTAGGTAAACAGATGTTAACTCTTTTCTATACATTACTTTTCTGATTTTTACATAATTAGTCATCTATTGTGCCATTTTTAGGTACTATGATACATTAGATTCAGAGCTCATTAGATATAACACTTCTTACATGTGAGTTCTCTGATTTTCTTGTCATATGTCCACAAGTCTTGACATTCTTCTTCATACAAGATATGAGCATTTGTGGAAGATCGGTTTAGCTAGTCTTATACTTTTTCTATACTGAAGAATCCAAGAATTGGGGAAAGGGGGAGTTGTCGTTTTGCTCTCAGACTAACGATTACTGATAATCTTTCAAAGACATCAAACAAGCTCCAATGGTTTACTAATCTGGAAAGCATTTTAACTTTTTTTTTGAGACAGTCTTACTCTGTTGCTCGGGCTAGAGTGCCATGGCCTCAGCCTCGCTCACAGCAATCTCAAATTCCTGGGCTCAAGCAATCCTACTGCCTCAGCCTCCTGAGTAGCTGGAACTACAGGCATGCACCACCATGCGGAGCTAATTTTTTATATACATATATATGGTTTTTGTTTTTGTTTTGTTTTTTGTTTTCCAGCTAATTTTTTTCTATTTTTTTTAGTAGAGACAGGGTCTCACTCTTGCTCAGGCTGATCTTGAACTCCTGAGCTAGAACAATCCGCCCGCCTCGGCCTCCCAGAGTGCTAGGATTACAGGCATGAGCCACCACACCTGGCACATTTTAACATTTATACGAAAGTATTTATACTTTGAAAAAAATTTAAAGTAAAATATATATATTTTACTTAGACCAAATCAAATAACTATCCCATAAGAAAAAGCATATTGTTTTAATAAGTATTTGTACATGTATCTCAACCTTTAACCTCTGCACAGTATGTCATTTATAGTTATATTGTTTAGTAAAGTTATAAATTGATGAATTTTAGGTGATTTTTGGTTTTTACTTATTGTAAATGAAGCTTCAGTGAACATTCCTGTACATTTGCAAACATATCTATAGTGTATAATTCCTGTAACAGAATTGCTAGATCAGAGATTAAAAAAATCTGGCAAGTAAAAAGGAACTCTCTGAAGCAGAGTGTGCAAATGTATACTCCTCACTGTGTATAAAGCAGTAACAGTAACCTTTAACTTCAAAAATTAAATTTGGAATACAATAATTTTAACTTCTTATAGATGAACCAAAAAAAAAAAAAGAAAGAAAATAACCCTTACCTCGTCCACTTCCACTGCCACTTCGGCTTTGAGAAGTGTCACCATTACCTGTAAGGCATTGTTTTGCAGAATATTTAGAGATAACACAGCTGCTTCTGGAGCACATAAACCATATGGCTATTTCTACTCAATACAGAGTAATCACTTAGGAATTCTAGTCCCTTAACCCATCCATCTCAATTCTAGATTTAATTTAAACTTTAACCTCATTTGAACATTTCATTAATTGTGTGGGGGGGGTCCTTCATTTTCACCTCAAATCACACTAATCATTTTCCTCTAGTTTAGATCCCTTCTCTGAAACCAATGCAAGCTCCATTTTCCTTCCTCCAGTTAAAATAATAATTTATACCTCAAATTGGTAGATAACATAGAAATAATTCACAGTGCACAAATTTTATAAAGGAAGCAAAATTGTCCATATATTTTTACCTACAGATCTAAAAGCAGAGAAAATCATGAGTCAACCTAGTGTGCTTAAAACATATATATTAAGTTTGCTAATCTAGCACTAAAAACATCTATGAGTGATTAATATTCAGTAATAACTTTTATTTCTTACCTGTGCCACTTAATGCTGGTCTTCTAGAACCGAAAAGGCCACTAGTGCGCTGCATACCCTCATCTTGGTCGAATTCATTATCTTGATTTGAAGAAAGTAAAATTAGATGTTATTTTTAAAAAATTTTTAACCATTCAGTAAAGAGAAAAAAATCAAGTTATAGTGCCATAAGTTAAAAGATGCTAGGTAAAATAGTTTAACAAGAATTATGAGTATTTTTCTAAGTATTACACAAAAGATTTCTCTACAAATTATGTCCTTCCTCAAAATTTTTATTTTATTATAATTACTTAATAAAAGTAGTTAAGGCCAATTCTATGCCAAAATATATATTTCATATTTGAAAAAAGTCTCCTTCATAAACTTCCCCAGAAACTTCACATTGCATCATTTCATTATTCTCCAGAATAGCATCCCAATACTCCCACTGTTGCCAAATCAAACCTTACCAGTCCTACACAGCAACTCTTCAGATTGCTACACTTTTTTTAAGTGACAATTCCCTTAATACGCATCTATTAAATCATTATTACAATTTATGTGTTTAGCTTCCAAAACCACTAGTCTGTCCTCCTGTTAATAGACACATACTTTCCAACAGTGACTTCTGAAGACAGTACCTTAGCTCCAAGGAATGACAGCTGGAGAAATTTAAGGCAGAAAGCCACGTTGGTGAAGAAAGGTGTGTTGGGAGGTAGAGCCATATAGAAGGCCACCTATTTATAAAGTCAGCCATATTACCAAGACTCTAAAACACTTAACAGCATGTAAGATTAAAGAGCTGAGTCACACAAACTTATTAAAAAAATTCATGTATTCCAAGTTAACCAACATGCAATTACATATGTGTCTAAAAACTTATGTTATATACAATGAGGGTGATTAATTTGTATCAGCCACTGTGCTAAGCTATTCTAATATAATCCTGATAAAAAACCTTCTTTGATAGGTTTTTAAAAAATTTTTAAATCATTTCCTTCTTAATAGATGAAGCAAACCATTTGCAATACACTACTAACTTGGGCGTCCTAGACCAAATCCTCCACGGCAACCTCGGAAACTACCTCTTCCACCTCTTCTGGATGGCCCTGAAGCTTCTGAATCATTTCCAGCTTGATAGCCTATAATATTAAAACACATACACAAGAACAACACAAAACAACAACAAAGAAATCTTGGGCACATGGTGGCCAAATTTAATTTAAGCTTTGAATAATTCAATAACTTTAAAAATTTTATGGCATTAATGGGTAGTTACTAAAAAAGAATGCCATATTTGACCTATAAATATTCAACTTTACTTATACAGCTATGATTTAAAAGAAATCCACTGCTTACTTTGAGAATCAAAACTAAAAATGACTAAAAGGAATAAAAAGTGTCACTTGAATAAAACACTGAAAGTCACCACAGCTGCACCATTAACTGCATTTCCACAACCCACGGAAGGATTAAATAAATCCTAGGCTTATATTTGCTCCTTGCAGAAAACAGTAAACATCTTACTCAAAGCACAGACACGCAGGAACATATAGTCTGATTTCCTATTATAAACAATTTATTTTTAAGTGAATACCAAAAAAATCAGAAACAGTTCAAGTAAAATTTGATTCCACCTACGAAAAAACTAGATCAATTCAAAACCAAAGTGCCAACAGGGCAGGAAACAAAGAAATTGAGACGGTTTAGTTTATAAATTTGTGACTATTTATACCTAAAAAGAACAATGGAAAAAAGGTAAAAATTCTGCACATGCTATTTCTTGATATTATACATATTTTAAAAGCCTATTTATAATAAAATGGGCAGAGCTAATTCAAAGTATATTCATAGTTATGCATCTATTACGTTTTTAAACCTTACACTTCTCAATCTTATCAACAATCTATCTATCAATATCTATATCCACTTTTTATTCTAAGTTATTTGTGCTTTTTTTTTTTTTAAGAGACAGTAGAGACAGGGTCTGTGTTGTTCAGGCTGGAGTAAGTGGCAGAATCATAGCTTACTGTAGCTTCAATAGCTGCTTGCACCCAGCTCACTTGAGCTCAAGCAATCTTCTCACCTCAGCCTCCCAAGTAGCTGAGACTACCGGCACACATCACCATGCCTGGACAAGTTTTATTTTTGTAGAGATGGGGGTCTTGCTATATTGCCCAGACTAGTCTCAAACTCCTAGGTTCAAGTGATCCTCCTGCCTCAAACTCCCAAGGTGCTGGGATTATAGGAGCAAGCCAACGCCTCCTTATCTTTTAAGAAACCTTGTCAGGGTTTACCTCTTTTCAAAGAAAAAGATTTATCTTATGGATCTTTTAAGCTATAAATTACTTTCTAAAAGTAAAAGAAATCTTGTCAGGGTTTATCTCTTTTCAAAGAAAAAGATTTATCTTATGGATCTTTTAAGCTATAAATTACTTTCTGAAAGTAAAAGAACATATAAAATATAAGGTTTAAAATACAATAAAATGAAAAACTGTACCCACCACCCAGCTTAAGACTAAAATATTCTCAGTATGTTCAACCCACGTGTTTCTTTTGCCTTATGTTTCTCTCCTTCTCCCTCACCACCACTCCCTTCACCAATACCCTGAACTGTTTTACAATTCCTTGCTCTTATTTTATCAACTGTGTACATAACCTCAAACAACATTGTTTAGTTTTTGAGTTTTATATAATGGACTCATACAGAACATATTCGCCTACATCTTTCTTTAGTCAACTTTGGTTTTGTTGATGTGTGAAATTATCACATTCACTTTTACTGATGAACAACACTCCATTGTATCTGTTTTTATTTCATTTCTATTATCTTTTTTACTTCTATTGTCTGAGTTTTGTTCCTCCTTTTTTTAATTACTTAACTTGAACACTTAGTTCACTTTCTTTTCTAATGGACGCACTTAAGGTCATAAAATTTCCAGAGCTATAGAAGTTTTGCTATATCCTGTTTTTATTAAGTTCTAAATATTTCAGAATTTCCATAGGAATTGTTATTCATAAACTGAGAAATTTAGTTTCCAAACTATGAGAATTAGGCTTATTATTACCAATTTCTACTTTTATTGTAACTTAATAAGAGAATACAGTCTATGATTATTAGGCTGGTGCAAAATAATTGCAGTTTTTAGCACTGTTGAAATTTGCCATTTGATATTAGAATACATTATTAAATAAATGTGGTTATATATCATTTTAACTCGTATTTCTCTATATATGCTTTTTTGCTAATGACTTATTACTTGCTGTTCATTTTGTATTTATTTTAGACTATGGAAATAATGTTAGACAAAAAGCAAATTCTACCAATTTTCTTATTAGAGTTCAAAATGGGTCATCAACTTATAACATCAACAATGCCCTTGGCCTAGGAACTGCTAACGAACGTACAGTGCAGTGGTAGTTCAAGAAATTTTGCAAAGGAGATGAGAGCCTTGAAGATGAGAAGCGCAGTGGCAGGCCATCAGAAGTTGACAAGGACCAATTGAGAGCAATCGTCGAAAGTGGTCCTCTTAACAACTACACAAGAAATTGCTGAAGAATTCACCATCAACCATACTACAGTCACATTTGGCATTTGAAGCAAATTGGAAAGACGAAAGAGCTCAATAAGTGGGTGCCCTCATGAGCTGACCAAAATTCAAAAAAATTGTTGATCAGTGTTGTCTTCTCTTACTGTACCCAACAACGATGAACCATTTCTCAATCAAATTGTGATGTGCAATGAAAAGTGGATTTTATAGGAGAACCTGTAATGACCAGTTCAGTGGCTTGACTAAGCAGCAGCTCCAAAGCACTTCCAAACACCAAAGTTGCACCAAAAAGAGGTCATGGTCACTGTTTGGTGGTCTGCTGCTGGTCTGATTCACTATAGCTTTCTGAATCCCGGCAAAACCATTACAACTGAGAAGTATACTCACCAAATCAATGAGATGCACCAAAAACTACAATGCCTACAGCCAACACTGGACAAGAGAAAGGGCCCAGTTCTTCTACATGACAATGCCCAACGTCATGTTGCACAACCAATGCTTCAAAGGTTGAATAAACTGGGCTATGAAGTTTTACCTCATCTGCCATATTCACCTGACCTCTCACCAACCGACTACCACCTCTTCAAGCATCTCTACAACTTTTTGCAGGGAAAACATTTCTACAACCAGGATGCAGAAAATGCTTTCCAAGAGTTCAACAAATTTTGAAGCTTGGTTTTTTACACTGGGGGAACAAACAAACTTATTTCTCATTGGCAAAAATATGTTGATTGTAATGGCTCCTATTTTGATTAATAAAGATGTGTTTGAGCCTAGTTATAATGATTTAAAATTCACGGTCCAAAACTGCAATTACTTTTGCACCAGCCTTAATAGACTGTGTTTTGGTATATTTTGGGACTTCCCTTTTAGCCTTGATAGTTGAATTATTTGTATTTTCCATATATGTTGGAAAAGTGTGTGATTTATAATTGTCGGTTACATGATTGCAAATAGAAATATTAAACTTAGTAACTGACAGTAAAATCTTCTATACTCTTACTAGTTTCTAGTCGTTCTAACAGATTCTGAAGGGAAAAGGGTTAACACTAAGATTTGCAAATATTCCTTAAATTATGTGTATTTTTCTTTATGTATCTTTATATGTTGTTAGATTCAAATCATATTTAGAACTATAATGTCTTCCTGGTGAATTAAATAATTATTTCTTTATCCCTAATATGTCTACCTTAGAATATATTTTGCCTATTTCTATGCCAAGTTTCTTCGGGTTAATACTGAACTACCATATTCTTATTTTCAACTCTGCATTGAATATATTTAAATATATTATGATTACTGATACCGTATATGGATTTTTACTTCTATCATTTTGTGTTCTCTCTTTACTGATTTTCTCCAATGCTTTCTTCTCTCTATTCTGTCCATTAGTTTTCCTCATATGATAAGCTACATATTTTATTTTTAATCAATGTCTCCATGAATATTTAGAAAATATTTAAATTATTTTTAATTTAGTCTCCTTCCTACAAAGCTCTATTGGATTTCTTTCATTAGAGTAAATTATACATTTTATCTTTTCTCTGATTATCCTTGAATTTCACCTATTTAAGAAATGTTAGTTTTAGTCTACTCTCTTTCAATCTATTCTAAGCTGGTAAAGAATTTGTGTCTTTCCATTTGCTAGTATTTTAGTTCTTTTGTTTCTAAAATTAATGGTTATTGCTAGTTTATTCAGTCAATACTTATTTTAAGTTTACCAGTATGTTTACATATTTTACATTTTTTTATCTTTTGGGAAAGGGGGCCTCATCATCATTGTTTCTTGCTTCCTACCCCGTTTCTTCCTGCATTCAGTTGTCTTCTTACTACTGTGTTAGTAGTTCTTCAACAGCCTAAGAATATGAAACATTTTTATATGAATGGTATTATATTCCCCTGGCACCTAATTATCTGAATATAGCAGTTTGGGTTTAGAGTTTATTCTCACTCAGTATTCTGAATCTACTATTCTACTATATTCTGACCTCTACTTTTACTGAGGAAAAAATTCTGTTGTGTATATTATTGTTCTTCTACAGACGAATCTATCTTTCTTCATATGATAGTTTCAAATTTTTTTTATCTTTCTAATACTCTAATTTCAATAAATGCATAAGGGTGTAAATTAGTTTTTTAATTTGCTCAGGACTCCTATACCTCTCCAACTCTAGAAAAGTCTCATCTATTCTCTCTGAATAGTCTTCTTTTCCCTTCTTCCCATTCCCCCATTTTCTCTGTTCTCTAACTCAGGAGATATTTAGACACATATGTTAGACTACGAAGTCTTATTCTATCTTCTATACCTGTTACCTGTTTTCATGCTTCTGACTTCCAAACTTAGGGCATTTCTTCAGATCTACCTTTGGATTAATTTATTCTATTCAACTATGTTCAACCCATCCCTTACGTTTTTCATTTTAATCACTACCCTTTTCTGTAAGTTCAACCTGGGCCATTTCTACCTTCTCTATATAAGCCAATAACTACAATGAATCAGTACCTCTAGCATCTATAGCTAATGCTCCATAACAGTACAACCCAAACATTTAAAGAAACATGGTTCCCCCTCTACTAGCTGATGTCGGTTCCGAGTTATATGAGGAGACTAATAACTGAAAGTGAAAATAACATTGATGCTATGTAGAATCAAAAAGTCTATAGGACCTCCTTGTTTTAATGAAGGAACAGAAATGCCCTACATCCTATCCAATCTTACAAAGGATCTTTGCACTTGGGGATGGGCATGCTTGTAGGGCAGTGCAAAGACAATTTATGCAACTAAAACATTTGTTTATAATACTCTGAAATACTCTATAATACTCTAAATACTCTATAATACTCTGAAATAAAAAATAAATAAATAAAATAAAAATTTTTAAAGTGATCTTTGTTAAGATGGTTTAAAAAGAATAAGGTAAAATGAATAAACTAGAACCATACTTTCAATATATAAATCTCAAAAGATATATTGATTAAAAGACTCATAAAAAGATATTAAACTTTTATACAAATATGAACAGGAAGTATAAATACCAATGTCAAAATAAATTATCTTTGGGAAGGGGAAGATTTAAAATATAAAGTTTCTCCTGGTAAGGAAGGCCCAAAAGATTGGCCCTTTAGCAATTCTAATTTTTCTAGATTTGAAGGAAGTATGACATGTTTAAATGTTCCTGTTAAATCTGGGTAGTAATATCCAGGTGTTTCTAATAGACTACTCTATTTTTCTGAGTTATTAAAATATTTTACAATTTACCATTTTAAACACCATTTTTCATAAAATAACATTTTTAAAGGTAGCATGAATTCTTCCAAGAGGCATATTCTGAATTTCATAAGGGACAGCTGACAATCTCTTATGATTCTTTAAGGTGTATGGTAACAACAATCTTCAGAAAGGGATGAGTTTATAAATCATTTAACCTTGTTAAAAAAAAAAAGTGAACATCTTTTTTTCATTTAAAGTACTTAACAGAAATTAAGAGAAGTCACTAAACTTTCAATATATAAGTCAATTGTATTTTCATACACTAATAAAATGAAAGTTATAAAATGATATGCATCACTGACATTAGCAAAAATAGCCATGTAAGGAATTCCAAATTCCACTACTTAAAAAAGGCAAGAAAAAAAAAAAAAAACAGACAAAAACCATCAAGATTAAACTTTTTCCAAACTCTAGAAATGAATCAAAGGCTTGCAGAAACCCAGGAAATATTTATTAAAAACAAAAAAGGGATCATTGCTGATAAGAAGAGCAAAACTTTGTGTTATTTTAATTTAACCCTATCCTATCTCCCAGCAATTCCACTCCTAGTTATATAACCAAAAGATTTGAAAATAAGACCTCAAACAGATAACTGTACATGAATGTTCATAGCAGTATTATCCTACAACAGTCAAAAAGAGGAAACAACCCAAGCGTCCATAAACAGATGAATGGATAAACAAAATATAAACATATGCAATGGAATATTATTCAACTATAAAAAGGAATATACTTATGATACCTGCTACAACATGGATGAATATTGAAAACATGATGCTAAGTAAAATAAGCCAACCACAACAGTACAAATAGAGTATGGTTACACTTGTATGAAATACATAGAAAAAGCAAATTCATAGAGAACACAGAATATAGAACAGAGGTTACCAGACACTGGGGATAAGGGAGTACAGGGAGTTACTATCTAATGGGTACAAGGTTTCTGTGTGGGTGATGATAGTGGTGATGGCTGCACAATCTTGTGCATGTACGTAACACCACAAATTGTACATTTAAAAACAATTAAAATTGGAAATTTTCTGTTATAGAGATCTTGCCAAAAAATTTCTCAAATTTGATGAAAACTATTAATCTATTCATCCAAGAAGCTCAACTCCAATGAGGATAAATCCCAAGAAATCTACACCTAGACACATTAATATAAAACAAATAGTGCTGTTAAAATCTGGATATCCATATGCAAAACAGTTAAGTTGGACCCCTACCTCACACAATATACAAAAATAGTAGATCAAGACTTAAACACAAGAACTAAAACTATAAAATTCTCAGAAGGAAACATGGGTAAAAATCTGTATAACTTTGGATTAGGCAACAGATTTCTAGATATGATACCAAAAGAACAAAAAGAAACAAAACAAACAAAAGAAAAACAAAACAAAAGAAAAAAAACTGCATAAAAATTTCAAATCTTAGGGCTTCAAAAGGACACCATTCAAAATGTACAAAGACAACCCACTGAAGAAAACATTTGCAAATCATGTATCTGATATCACTCATATTGAAAATATATAAATAACTCTTCAAATAATAAAAAGACAACCCAACTGTGCAAATGGGCAAAGGATCTGAATAGACATTTTGCCAAAAATATACAAATGGCCAATAAGTATGTGAAAAGCTGCTCAACATTATAGTTATCAGAAAATGCAACTCAAAACCACAATGAGATACCACTTCACACTCACTAGGATAGCTATAATAAAAAAGACATTAACAAGTACTGGTGGATATAGAGAAATTGGAACACTCATACATTGACAGTAGGAATGTAAAATGGTGCAGCTGCTATGGAAAACAATTTGGCAGTTGTCCAAAAACTTAAACATAAGAGTTACCATCTGACACAGCAATACCAATTCTAAGTATATACTTAAGAAAAATGACAACATATGTTCACACAAAAACTTGAACACAAATTGTTTACAGCAGCATTAGTCATGACAGCCCAACATGGAAACAATTCAAAAGTTCATCAGCTGAAGAATAAACATAATGTGGTATTATCCACACAACAGAATATTATTCAGCCATAAAAAGGAATGAAGTATCATAATGTGCTTCAACATGGATGAATCTTGAAAACATTATGCTAAGTGAAAGAAGCCAGACACAAAAGACCACATACTGTATGATTTAATTTATATAAAACGTCCAGAATCAGCAAATCAACAGCTACAGAAAGAAGATTAGTGGTTGCCAGAGGATATGTGGAAAGGAGCAAATGAGACTAACTGCTAGTAAGTAAGGGGTTTCTTTTTGGAGGAAAAGAAAATGCTCTAGAGCTAGGTAATGGTTGCACAACATAGTAAATCTATTATAAACTATGCCAGTAAACACTTTAAAATGGTGAACTTTATGTTATGTGAAATATTAGCTCAATAAAAAATGATATGCAAAATATAAAATACTCAAGTACAGAAATATGTATAATGACTCTATAGTAAAAACTACAAAATATGGCTAGCAAAAACTAAAGACCTAAATAAGCAGGGAGATTTCATGAATTGGAAGACAGAATATTGCAAAAATGTTAATTTTCCCCAAATTAATCTACAGATTCAATGCAGTCCCAATACAAATCCCATTAGATTTTAGCTATGGTCTGTTTGTGGCCCATCTAAATCCATATTTTGAAATCCTAACCCCCAAGGTGATGGTATTAGGAGGTGAAGCCTTTTAGGAACCTCATGAATGGGATTAGTGCTCTTATAAAAGAAGCCCCCAGAGAGCTGCCTTGCCCCTTCTGCCATGTGGGTACACAAAGAAAAAGCAAGATCTACGAACCAGGAAATGAGCCCTCACCAGACACCAAATCTGCTAGTGCCTTGATCTTGGACTTCCCAGCTTCAAGGACTGTGAGCAAGCTACCCAATTTATGCGGTATTTTGTCATAGCAGCCCAAATTAACACAGTTTTTTTTCTGGACATTGATAAGCTATTAATAATTCTAAAAATCACATGGAAATGCAAAGGAATAACTCGGTTAATCTTGATGTCATAGTCTGTTTTTTGTTGCTATAAAGGAACAGCTGAGGCTGGGTAATTTTTAAAGAAAAAAGGTTTATTTGGCTCATGGTTCTGATGTGTGGAAAAGTTCAATACTGGGCATCTGGTGAGAGCCTCAGCCTACTTCCACTCATAGCTAAAGGTGAAAGGGAGCTGGCATGTGCAGACATCACATGGTAGGAGAGAAAGAAATAGAGGGGAGATGCCAGGCAATTTTCTAACCACCGGCTCTCACAGGAACTAATAGAGAACTTATACACTGCCCCCTCCAACCCTGGGAGGGCATTACTCTATTCTCATGAGGGATCCATCCACCCCCATGATCCAAACACCTTCCATTAGGCCCCACCTTCAACACTGGGGATCAAATTTCAACAGTGAGGTTTGGCAGGGACAAATATCCAAACCACAGCACTTGAAAAACAACAAACTTGAAAGATACTACCAAATATCAGGACCTATTATGAAGCTACAGTAATTAGACTATGGGGCAATGGTACAAAAATAGGAAAACACACTAATGGAATAGAACCGAGTCCAGAAACAGATACACATACTTACTAGGACAATGGCAGCCCTATAGTGCAGAATGGAAGGGGCATTCTTTTCAATAAGTAATACAGGGTCAACTGGACATCCATATGTCATTTTCCATATTTCCATATGGAAAAAAAATCTTAATCCTTATACTCTAAAAAATATGCAAAAATAAATTCCAGGCCAGGTGTGGTGGCTCATGCTTGTAATTGTAGCACTTTGGGAGGCTGAGGTGGGAGGACTGCTTGAGGCCAAGAGTTCAACACCAGCCTGAGGAAGAGACCCCATCTCTACAAAAAATGGAAATATTAGCTGAGTGTGACAGTATACACCTGTAGTCCCAGCTACTTGTGAGACTGAGGCAAGAGGATCACTTGAACCTAGGAGTTTGAGGTTGCAGTGAGCTATGATGACACCACTGTACTCTAGCCTGGGTAAGAGAGCAAAAGCCAGTCTCAAAAAATAAAGTAAAATTAAACTCCAGATAAATTACAATCTAAATGTGGGAGCCAAAAAGATAAAGTTCTGAAAGGAAAATATAAGAATATCTTCATGACCTTAGAGGGAGCAAAGAGCTCTTGAACAGGAACTCCCCCATCCCCTCCCAAAAGCGCCTGTTCTTGATTAAAATGAGTAACTTTTATTCACCAAAGGTCTCCAATATAAATGTCATACAGAAATCATTTGTACTATTCTGGCAACTTTTCTGTAAGTTTTAAATCATTTACAAATAAAAAGGTAAAATAAGGATACCCAATAGAAAAATCGGCAAAAGACTTGACAAAAGATGTCCAAATGGCCAATAAACATATGGAGTGCTCCACATCTCATTAGTCCAAAGAAACGCAAATTAAAACCATAATGAGCTACACCACCACAAACCCAGAAGAATGGTTGATAGGAAAGAAAAAGGAAAATATCAAGTATTGGTGTGGATATGGGAGTATATCCTATATAAAACATCTGACAATAGCTATTCAAGCAAAAGAAATACAAAGTCAATGACCTAGCAATGTTACTTCTGAGTATATATCAGTGTGACCAAATGAATACTAGAATGTTCATACAGACTCACTTTCAAAATAGCCCAAAATTGGCTGAGCAAAGTGACTCAAGCCTGCAACCCTAGCACTTTGGGATGAATAGCCCAAAACTGAAAGTAATCCTAATAGTCATTATTAGAAAAACAGAACAAAAGAATACCACAGAGCAATGACAATGATCCACAATTACATCTACTAATAGTATAAACAGTACTATATTAATAGTATTATAACATGAATAAACCTCACAAATCATTAAGCAGAAGCCAGACAGTACATACCTTGTTTCTCCGAAAATAAGCCCCAGCAGGATTTCTAAGCATTTGTGCAATATAATCCCTACCCAAAAATAAGACCTCGTGATGAGCGTGGTATCTGCACAACCCATACATTTCGTCTCAGAGCGGTAAAGACAAACAGCAGCCCTTCTCATCTGCCCCATCATGACAGCTACTATCCCAGACGTGACTGGAAAGGTGCGGGCAGCCCCACTAACAAGGTCGGCTCCCCCTGTCAGGTCCTGGCCATCCTGTGCGTGCTGCAAGCTGAGGCTTTGAGGGAAAAGTCTCCTCAGTGAAGTGAGGAGCAGGACGCTCTGCTTTAGGTATTGTGTGTCCCCAGGGGGGGGAGAAGGAAAGCTGTGGCTGCCATTTTACTACGATGATGTTCCAGAAGATGATGGCTTAACTATATTTGAATAAATATGGATTGTTATACCGTACTTAAAAAAAATAACACATCCCCTGAAAATAAGCCCTAGGGGGTCTTCTTGAGGAAAAATAAATATAAAACCCTATCTTATTTTTGGGGAAACATGGTACTATATGATTCCATTCATGTTAAGTACAAAAACAGACAGAATGAATCCATGCTTTTAGTAGTTATAATAGAAGTTAACCTTGGAGGTAAGGAGTCATTAATGAGGAAAAACGAACATAAAAGGGGGCTTTTGAGGCACTAGTAACTTCCATTTCTTGACCTGACTGCTGGTGAACACACTGAACCCAGTTGTGTTCAGTTTGTTAAAACACTTATATCATGTTGCATTTCAATAAAAACTATATACACACACATTTTTACTAAATGACCACTATGTGGAAGCTTTCTACCACCAAATGTATTTGCCTACAGAGAATGGGTATCAGGGACACCCTTAAAAATGGCTGTGTTCCTGGCTAGTCACCCTGCAGTAGTCTATAAGCCAGGACCAAGCACAGACAGCTGCAAATGGCTTTTGACTGCTTCACTTCAATATGAATTAAATTGATTTAAAGTAAATGTAATAGTAAGGAAGATATATTCACTGTTCTGCAGAAAATCAAACATGTTTAAATATAAGCAATGTTTTAGGAACATTAAGTATCAAAAATTGCTTGTTTAAAAAAAAAGCAATGCTAAAAGATGAATCTTTTTTTCTTAGCTAAACTTTCTCCCCTCAATTATCTTAAGACTCAATTTAGGAGACAAAAACACCTTCTCTCATTCTGCAATCCTCAAGCCCCAGAGCTTTACTAGGGAAGGCCTGATTCAGCCAGCTAATCGCCTAAAAGACAAAGGAAAAGTATGTGCTCAAGTTGCAGCAAAAACACTAATACATCTGATTACCATGTAGTTCTAAACAATAAACCCTTTTATCATAGATTTGCACATTTATAGCAATTTTATAGTAGGTACACTCTCTTATTTTTGTTGCTGTTTTAATATGACTGCCCACATATAATCAAGAACTAAGCATGAGAATTTTTATATCTTCTCACCTCAAATTCATCACAGGCAGATTAGCAAAGTATGGTGGAATGCTGTTAGACTTGAACAAAAAATGATCTATAATTTCTTCCCTGCCTCAAATTTCCAATAATTTTATTCAGAGACAAAGACATCCCAGTTCATCTAAATTGTGACTGACCAAGATTCACATTGTCCCTCTTCTGTAATTTATAGCACATTCTGGAGATGGGGGGCATGGGAGGGGGGACATCCAGTGACATTAGAAAGTGAAAGGAGGAACACCTACTGAATATTCATTCAAGTATTAAAAGCAGCAAACAAATGCCAAAATATTTTTCTTCAAAGGTTTTCAGCACCAGAATTTTTCTTTCTTTCAACTCTTCCAAAATCAGTTTTGTCAGTTACCATTTTCTATTTTAAGTACAAATTGTTCCAAAATGTGGTCCTTACCGCCTCTCTTGGAAAACCCTCTGCTCCTTGTTTGATTATCTTCACGGTCATTATTAGACTCTTGAATAAAAATTTAACATGTGAATAGCACCTAAATAATTCACTTTAAAGACATAATATCTAAAGAACAGTACTGTCACAAGACAAATTAGTAACAAAATATTTTCATAATTAAAATATTAACATTTAATATTTTCAAATAATTTCAATAGAAATAAAAGCATTACTCAGAGTCAATTTCCTGCACAAATCACCTAATGTACTTAAATGTTAAGCATATAATTGAGAATCTACTATTTGCCAAATGCTATACTAGGCAAAACAAGCCCCAAAATAAGAATTTCTTAAGTGTCAATTTGACTAAAAATGGTTTAAGGAATATCTAAACTATTATACTACATAACCAAGTGGTTCTCACAGTGTTCCACTGACCATGAGAAACACATGACTGTTATATTTAAAATTCATATATTTTTCTGTAATTTGTCATTCTTAATAAGCCTAAGACACTGGTACTTTCTTTCTTTTTGAGACAGACTCTCACTCTGTTGCCCAGGCTAGAGTGCCGTGGCATCAGCCTAGCTCACAGCAACCTCAAACTCCTGGGCTCAAGCAATCCTCCTGCCTCAGCCTCCCGAGTAGCTGGGACTACAAGCATACACCACCATGCCTGGCTAATTTTTTTTTATATATAGAATTTCTTTCTATTTTTAGTAGAGATGGGGTCTCCCTCTTGCTCAGGCGGGTCTTGAACTCCTGAGCTCAAATGATCCACCCACCTTGGCCTCCTAGAGTGCTAGGATTACAGGTGTGAGCCACCTCACCCGGCCTACTTTCTTAAACATATGCAAACTTTGTCCCATTCATCCTAATGAAATATTTCAGGGATATCCTGATTTTCTGTTTTTAACAGCATTAACAAGTAACATTACCCAGGTTTTTAAATAGTCTTATGACAGGACCACTACACTAAAGGCTGCCTAATTATCATCTTAGAGTTGGTTAAAAATAAGTTTCTAGGCCCCATTCCCAGAAATGTTTATTCTGAACTGTAGAGTGATAGCAAGGAATAAATAATTTTTGAAAATATAAAAGTTCTGTTATTAATATAACTTCAAGCTTTCCAGAAGATTCCAACAAAGTCACATTTGAGAAAAACAGAGACGGTTTTCAGAGATCTTTATACATGGCATTAATAATTAAGTCAGAGTAATGGCAGCAAATGAATAAACAGCTTGCAGGCTACGGGCTAAGTTTTTGTGTAAAAGTACTAATCTACTTAATGAATACTGTTTTACAGTAAACAATATTACAGAGCTCTTGTTATAAACTATATGTGCTGTAGTCAACAAGTGACAAACATTCCTGAAGAGCCATAAGACAACTCTCTTGAAAGCAGGATTTAATACAAGTGAGCTGGGCAGGAAAGAAAGAATTTTAGAAAGAAGGTTGGCCCTGGAATAATGATGATGATAGCTAACATTTATTGCCTTAGAGAAAAAGCCTATTAAATTAACGTGGGGCCTGACAAGAGGAGAGAGTCTCAGATTATCTTTTGCTAATTATTCCCCTAAAACAAACTTATAGTTATTTTGACCACGCAGGGAACTAAAATAGAATAACATCATGAGAAACTGGGTGAAGGGAACATGGAAACCCTCTGTACTATTTTTTTTTTTTTGCAACTTCTTGTGAACCAAACCATCTTGAAATAAAGTTATTTTTTTAAAAAATGATCACTGTAGTGTTAGAAAATAAAGCCAAGCACAAATAAAAATGAGATAATGATCCCCAAAAGAGTTATAATCTATTAATTATATAAAAATAACACATATAGAACGTAGAATGTACCAGGCACTATTCTAAATACATCATATGTATTGACTTTTTTTTTTTTTTTTTTTGAGACAGAGTCTCACTTTGTTGCCCAGGCTAGAGTGAGTGCTATGGCATCAGCCTCGCTCACAGGAACCTCAATCTCCAGTGCTCAAGCGATCCTCCTGCCTCAGCCTCCCGAGTAGCTGGGACTACAGGCATGCACCACCATGCCCGGCCAATTTTTTGTATATATATTTTTAGTTGGTCAATTAATTTCTTTCTATTTTTGGTAGAGACGGGGTCTCGCTCAGGCTGGTTTCGAACTCCTGACCTTGAGCAATCCGACCGCCTCGGCCTCCCAAAGTGCTAGGATTACAGGCCTGAGCCACCGCGCCCGGCCTGTATTGACTTTTTAAATCCTCACAAAAACCTTGTGAAGTAGGTATAATCCTCATTTTATAAATAGGGAAAATGAAAAACACAAAAGTTAAATACCTTGTTCAAATAACACAGCTGCCAGGAGGAAGATCTGAATCTCAAACCCTAGGTTTGAGACTCGATTACAGAAAAAAACCACCACAAAACACACCATCCATTTGTGTGCAGAGTAAAAGCTTCTGCATGAGTACCATAAACTCAAAACCTGCTTCTGGACTGGTCAACAATTGGAAGAATGAAAGAATTCAATCCATTCATTTAATTTTTTTTATTTTAGGGGAATTAATAATGAAAACAGAAGCAGATCAAAGCAAAGCAAGCAGACCACTTTGGAGAAGAGAAATTCTCTCAAGTGCTGTGAAAAACTTAAATTTGTACTAAAAGCTCTCTGACCTACCAACCCTAGAAGGGACTCAACTGGGTAGCTAGGTCTTTGGGTAAGTGGAAATGATCTTGAATATTAAATGGGTTACAAGTTGAAGGATTAAAATAGTAACAGTTAAAAAGAAATGGAAAAGAATAAAAATGTTTTTCTTCACTCATAATACTAGTTCTGTTACATATGTTTTCATTTGAATGGAATGGGAGAAAAAGGAGAAAGAAGCAGGGAGAAAGGGCCTAGCAACTGTTCAGGGAAAACAGTCTTATTTGAAAATTAAAATGCCACTTTATTCCAAAGGAGTTTTAAGGTGATCAGGTCTAGGCTTGGTTTTGACTTTGGGAATCAAAGAGTATAAAAAGATCAAGTCTCAAATATTTAATGAAGACTAACAGATGGCAGTTATTGAGTATTTACCGTAAAGGTGTCTAGTACTGAGATTTCTGCTTTTACAAACATTCTCACTTAATCTGCCTAACAACCTATGAAACAGATGGCCTCCATTCTATAGAACAGGAAACTGTAATTTAGAAAGATTAAGCAACTTGTTCTGCTTCATTCAACTAGCAGATAGGGAGCAGAGACATGAAAAAGTCTGGAACTCCAAAGCATACCACGTTATAAACATTCCATAGATAAATGGTTACCAAACAAAGGAGGCATTGAATTACTAGGGATACTTTTTAAATACAGATTCCAAGGTCTCATCCAAATCTACTCAAAAGCTGTTTGTTACTGTAGTGTATCTTTTGGTAACATTATTCTCATCATTCTCTGTATTCCTGCAGAATGTCAGTACAGAAATGTCTTTAATTTCAGCAGTGATTTACACTCTCATTTTCTTAGACTTATTTGAGTCTAAATGGGACCCTACAAATACCAAACTGTATTTATATATGGAGTAGAATTTCAATTCTTGACCTGCTGTTTTTACTATCTATTCCCATTTTCCTAAGGTAGCAGAACATTGAAAAGCTACATCTCACAGATTAAGGCAGGTGGCAATAGGCCAAATTAGGATGTCTGAACTCTATATAAACCAGTAATATCCTTCCTGAGGGTTCTGGATATAGCTGCTTCATAAAACTGGGTTAAAATAAATTAGAATTGGACTAAGATACCTAATCTTAGTTTCTCTTTAGCAAGTATTCCTGACATTAAATTTTTAAAAGTCAACACAAAAATACTGGACTTACCTCTCCAGAAACCAGAGCTATCACCTTCTTCAAACTTACTTGAAAAACCTACACAAAATATAAAATGAAACTTGCAATTTGCTGAAAACAATTTCCTATACCTCTGTAGTTTAAAAAAAAACACGTTGCAGGGACTACTAGTTAAAATGTCCTTTAAAATAAGATAAACCATATGCAACCATACATATAGCTAATGAATGAGAACTATTCAGGCTGTACTATGAATTCTGCTTTGTGGCAATTTGTCAACTCCATTCTCTTAAAGTTAAAAACAACTTTCTTTTCAGCCAATTCTATATTACCTCAAGTCATATTCTCCTCTTATGTTCATGAGGAAATTAAAAGTATATGTCAGTATGAGCACTATATACTTTCTATTTCAAAACATCAAAATTTTTAAAAATTTTGCAAATTAACTCAATCTCTCCATTTACTAAAGGACAATACAAGTAAATTATAATACAACATGTAATAATTTTGTCCTCACAGTAACACAGAAATCCTGTTAACTTTTCATTTGCAACTTTAAAAAAATCAAGTTCTGCTTCAAATTTCTCACTTCCTAAAAACCTTTCTAAGAGTTATATATCTCTGAAGCATATAGACTCATTTCTAAGATTATTTTCAAAAGTATCCATCAATAATCTTTCATAAAATTAAAAAATGTTGAGTCTTAATAAAATGATCTTTACTGCACAGATAGGGAATATATGTCTTAAAATTAAATGTCAATATGGAATATCTGTCAATCAGTTTAAAATTAAATTACAAAATCACTCAAGTTTTGATGGTAAGATATAATAATTACCTCTGTTTCCAAAACCCTTTCCACCTCCAAAACCACCCATTGTGGATGTATTCTCTCTTTTATTGGACTCGCCAGCATCTAAAAAAGTTCAGACAGTTAAAATCCTCAATGTATAAAATTAAGTGCATCATCATAAACTTAGAATTAAATTAATCTTTTGGGTAACAAGACTTCCAAGGATAGGAACAGAGTAATACAAAAACTCAAAATTAGTAATATACCTGTAACTTCTTTTAAAACAACACTTAAATTGTGATACCAAGATAAAAACATAAGCCTTCTACTGGTGAAATATAGCTTTCTACTAGTTACTATTTTACTGGAGACCTTAAATCAGAAAATTTAGCACCATGATTTTCCATATTCACCCTGATAGTGCCAGTATTACAATCTGCCCATGTGAAAGTCACTGCTATTGAAAATTTTATGCTCTTGTCCTGTTTAACCGTTCTATTTTTCCAGTACTTATATCTCTCACAACCTTTCCTCTTCTAAAATTGAAATCAGTAAGGGTTAAAGGGGCTAGAAAAGGGGAAAAAAGCCATGAATACCACTCCCTTTCACATTTCCCCATCTTGCCACACTATTTCCCCATATTAACCTCCCTAGCTTTATTTCCCACTATATAATTCTGAACATACAACATTTTAGTTTACACTAAACCTCCCGCACGCCACACTGTCAATTTCTAATATTTTGTACCTTTGTACATGCTGGTCCTTCAGCATGGCATTCCCTGCTTTCCCATTTTTCCTATCAAAACTCTTTTCACCCTTCAAAAAATTATTTTCTGAAGTCTTCAGTCCTCCAGTCATATAATAATCTTCCTACATTCCCACAACACACTATCTGTACCCTTTTTAAACAATATTTCTTTCCATGTATTTCTCTACCACTCAATTAAGAATCCTGAGGGCAGAGATGTGAAGCAAGGAACATGTTTTTTTAAAAAAAAAAAAAAAAAAGGAAGAGCAGAGACATCCAAAACAGCATAAACTGACACTTTAAACTATCACTGGGAAAAATGAAAGCATTCTTTGTGATCCCTATAAATTGTCTTACCTATCTCTGTAATACCTTAGTACAGCGGAGTTGAGGGGGTCCATGAAACTCCTGAAACCATATGCAAAATTGTGCATGCCCAACTATAAGTATTTTCATCAGATCTTAAAGATGTATGTGATTCAAGAGGTTAAAGCTATTCAACTATACATCATGGAATATGAAAAGCTAATTTTAAGCAATTAAGAGTCAACTTCAAAAACGCATTACTAGCTATACAAGTTCTACCAAGAAAAAAACAAACTGAAATTATATGTTAGTTGAATCATAAGGAAAAAAGCTATATCATGGGTCTATGAATTTTCCAGATAATACACAGTATAAAGATAACTTTTTAAAGTTGTAACATTCAATAGATAGTTTTGATGAGAAATTTAATATGTATTTCAACTTAAACATATGGAAATAATTCACGGTAAAATCTGTCTCAATGATGGTTTTCTCAATAAAAAAGACTACTCAACAATGTTTAGAAGTTTGCATCAAAAAATGTCAATAACCTCTTCTAAAATAGAATTTTAAAATATATCTAAATACTCTATAAATGTAATATTAAAATATTTCTAATGTTAGGAGTAGCTAACAAACCCCACATTTGAACCTCTTACCATAATCATATGGTCAAAAGCAGCAATGCATCTTATTTATTAATATGCAGGCTTAAAAATATATGTATATTTGAATAAGTTATTTCCATTAGTAGCAGGAACATGTCAAAATATAAAATCCAAATTTGTGTTCATTGTCCAAACAAAAAGTTTTCCAAATGTCAAATGAAACACCACTCATCAACTTTTAGTTTTCATGATGATAAAACTATCTGGAAATATGAAAAGTTTTTGAAAAAATAACATCCCATAAATTCAAGGATAAGTGTTATATGTGTTTAAAACTACCAAGTAGCCATAGCCATGACATCCCCTAAAGGAAATAAATGATCATATGTATTTTCAAATAAACTTTACTTGAAGTTCCAATGTTATTGCACTATAATAAAACAGTACAGAATATTCTCAGCTTTTTAACATCAAGTCTAAAAATGAACTATACAAAGGTGTTTTACTGGTCATTATCTGTTAAAAATCAATGTTTGTAGTTGTAAAAGTAAACTTTTAATATCCAATCTTAGCATCAAAACCTCTTAAAAAATTAACACTATGACCTAACAGAAATGTTTCCCATATTGCTTCTTCTTGAAAAATTTAAACTCAAGGAAGAGGTTTTTCCCACCTCTAACCCCTGAAATTTTTTGTTTTTGTTTTTTTGTATTTTGAGACAGAGTCTTGCTCTTGTCACCCGGCTAGAGTGCAGTGGCAACATCACAGCTCATTGCAACCTCAAACTACTGGGCTCAAATGATCCTCCTCCCTCAGCTTCCTGAGTAGGTGGAACTACAGGCTCTATGCCACAACACTCAGCTAATTTTCCTATTTTCAGTAGAGACCAGGTCTGACTCTCGCTCAGGCTGGCCTCAAACTCCTGAACTCAAGTGAGCCTCCCTCCTCCGCCTCCCAGAGTGCTAGGATTACAGGCGCCACCAGGCCCAGCCTAACTCCTGAATTTTTTACAAACATTCTTCCCATTTCAACTGTTGGAAATCAATACCATAAACACATTAAAAAGCAGCTCTGTGAAATGTCTATCCATCCAACCTGTCTGTCAGTACAATTGACTATTTCCTACTATACCCAAAAAGTAAAACGGCAAAAAGAATATCGACACTTGAAAAAATGACTCATTATCTCAGCACAAAGTCTTCTATACACTGAGTTATAACAGACTTAGCTTTGCATCAAACATCTACAAAAGTCTCTATTCATTTCACTATTCAACAGCTCAGCAGATTAAGACAAAGATACTTACCTCTATTTCCCAAACTCCTCCCAGAGGCAAATCCACTTCTCATGAAATGATCTCTTCTCGAAGGTCCATCATCCATTTCTAAAGCCAATAACATTTTGAAGCAAGTAAAAAAAAAAAACATGTATCTAAGTAGTTGTAGATTTTAGGCCTTTTCAATGTGTCACACGTGGCAAAGAAGGAATTTTATATAGCAATAAGAAAGAGGACAAAGTGCCTGATAGAAAAATGTGCTATGCAAGAGTTCAAGGTTACAGTGAGCCATGATCATGCTACTGCACTCCAGCCTGGGTGACAGAGCCAGACCCTGTCTCTGAAAAATAAATAAATGAAAATGGACTATGAATATGAATAGGTAGTTCTCAAAAAAAAAAATGGTGACTAAATCTTGCTAATAATTAAAGAATTGGAAATCAAAGGAGACAGCAATTTTCAACCACATGATTGAACAGAAAAGTTAGGTTTGCTAATACTCAGAAAAGTCAACAGACATAGAGAAACAAGAACATACCACACACTGCATTTAGACTATAAACTGGTTCAATCTTTATCCTAATTAATCCTAATTGATCCTAATAGCCATATATTTTTTGAAAGTACACTAACATGAATTTTTCCTCTGGCTATACACAAACAGTTACACAGACACACAAAGATGTTTTTGTAAGCACTTTCTGTAATAGCAAAAAACTAATTAAAAGAGAATAAAGAAATTGTGATCATCCATAGAATACTCTGCACTTTAATTTCATAGAAATACATAGCATTCAATGTGAAAGAACTGACATTCTTCAACAGATAGAATGTTTATTAACAACCTGGCTATGTAGAAAGCCACGGTATAAATTCAACAATAGATTTCAAAAGTCAATATCACATATACAAAATTCTCTAATCATGATGCATCAAATTAAAAGTTATTGAATACGAAAAACTTGTTTAAAATCCCCTTACATTTGGGAACGTACTTTTAAAAACACTTCTATATAAGCCACAACTAAAAAAAAAACAAAAAAACCCACAATGGAAGTTTAAAATTACTTTGAATCATATGATAAAAATGTTACTTGTTATTGAAATATTTATACTAGAAAATAAGTACTTGATTAATAAGCTTAATAGCCATCTCAAGGAATAAGAACATTAGAAGAACAAAGTAAATCACACAAAAGTAAACGAGGGAGTAAAGGTAAGAGCCAAAATTAATAAAACAGGAAACAAACATATAATACAGTGGCTCATAAACCCAAAACCTGGTTCTTTGAAAAGATAAATAAAACTTGATGGAGTGATGAATTACTGAAGACTAATAAGAGGGGGAAAGAGGGCAACAGATAGAAAAAGCACAAATGAACAGTATTAGAGTTTTTTTTTTAAATAATCTCGAAGATAGAAGACAAAGATAATGAAAGAATTTATCCAAACAACTTTGTTACTAAATTCAAAATCTGAAAAGAAATAGAAAAGTTCCCAGAAAATTAATTCTCCAAATCTGACCCAAGAAACAGTAAAAACAAACCCAACTGTCCTATGGAAATTAATCGGTACTTAAATCAGGCAAATGAACAGATAGGGTTTTACAAATGAGTTCTACCAAACTCTCGAAGACTTAATCATACAGATGTCATATAATTATTCCAGGAAATAGGAGAGGAAATATTCACCAACCCATTCCACAAGGCCAACTTAACTTTGATGTGACAAGTTCAGAAGAAAATTATAAACTTCACTTACTCACAGATGCAAAATTTCAAAAACAAATACTAGTAAACCAAACCCAACAGTAAACTGAATAGATAAAATATATTACAACCAAGTTGGGTTTCTCCCCATATGCAAGGATATTTTAACATTAGAACATCTAAAAAAAGGTAATTTACAACATTAACAGATAAAGAGAAAACCGTGTCTCTAGATAAAAGTATATGACACAATTCAACACCATTCACGACTTAAAAACATATACTTAGTAAACTAGAAAAAGACAAGATACTCATAGAAGTTTGTTAGTAACAGCAAAATAGGAAACAAATCAAATGTTCATGAAAATTTTTCAAAACCAGAATGAAAATATATGGTATATTCACAGAATGGAGTGAATACAACTTGAATATCATATATAGTATGTATAACAATACGTATGGTATACTGACAAAACAATATGAATATAAATGAACTTTTATACAACTTTTGAAACATGGGTAAATGTTAAAAAATCACTGAGTGAAAAATTCAAATTACAGAACAAAGAAAGGTACCATTTTTGTAAAACTCAAAGAAGCAAAATTAAAATATACTGTTTGGAGATAATATATACATAATAAAATCTTTAAAAAGGGAAAGAAACAATACAGGATAGGGGTTGGACAGATAGGAAAAGAGCACATAAGCTATATAACAGTATTGTAATGTTTTTAAAACTGAGTGGTGGTTCAAAACATTAAGAGTTATAGTTTACATATGATATTTTTAATATAGTAGCTATTTCTTTTCACGAAAAAGTCCTCAATAAAGATTCTATAATACAGTCATGTAGTAATAATTATTCTTTAGATTCTTAAACTCTCACTAGTTGCCACATATTTAAAAGGGTAAAAAACTTCCAAAAATAAAAATGCTAAAAAATATTTGGGTCACATATCCCTCCTTCTATATACTTTTCTCCTCTTGCTAGATTCTGACATCATCACTCATACCAATTTCCCTTTCTCTGTGACAAGGCTAGACATTTCAACAAGGAACATAACAGCCACTGAGTTCAAGGCAGTAGTAACTAGGTTAACTTCAGACATTCTTAGATCATGGAAAGCTCAAAACCAATTTAAGAGGATCTATTCAAAATCTAACTGCTCCAACATTCAAGGCATTCCCCTCGAGAGGTATCAGGTTAGTATCACTAAGGAGTAGCTGAGCTTTCAGCAAAAAGAGGAAAGGAGAGGTGACATTACAGTGACAAGGCATTCCAGACAAGATACAGCCAGAAAAATTAACAATTCTCCAAACGTTTGCTTCTAATGTTTGTCAGGCTCTCCCTAAATATACAAAAATGGTCATGTCTTGCCTGGCACGAATTTTAAAGCTCTGCTCTGTAGTGCAGTAGTCACTGGCCACACGTAGCTATTTAAATTCAAAATTAAAATGAAATTAAGCATTTAGTTCCTTAGTTGCTCTGGTCACATATTAAATGCTCAATAGCCCATGCAGCTTGTGACTATCATATTGAACAGTGCAGCTAGAGAGCATTTCCATCATTGCAGAAAGATCTAGTGAACAGCACTGTCCTAAGTAATTCCAAAGTTTTGAAACCAAGGAATCAACACAAAAGGTAATAAGGTGCTCACTCATGTTTCCATCTTGAATCAAGTTGTAAAGCAGACTTCAGTGCAGTGATATTCAAAACATAAGTACTCATATATAAGAAATAAACTCTTGGAGTCAACAGTTATGTTTTAGGTCTAATAAACAGAATAAAATACCCTTTACTAATCAAAGTTTCTGTATGTGCTTCCCAATATTTGTGCTATCTTTTGGTATTTATATTAATTAGCCACTATTCATTCAGTTTTTCTCCCTCATACTATAATTTTATGTAACTTTTTATCTCACTCATTTTGCACTTATAAGCCACAGGATATATGCCCATTTGGTTCCTATGATGAAGATACACACTTCTCCCAACTTCTGAGACAAAAATTCAATTTAGCCAAAAATAAATATTATAGATATAATACTGAGAGTGGTGAGATATGATTTCATAAAACAACACACTTATGTCAAGCAAATTTAATTAAATTTGAGCTAGTCACCTTATACTATGGCTATTAGGAAAGAAAGGTCACTTAAAAAGTGTGAAGGCTTTCCAAAAAATGTTTCTGCTTTTGACAGGGAAATCTTAATCACACTTGGAATTTAGAATGAAAAAATGATTTGGTTATATTCTTGTGGCCTCATCTATTTGGATAAACTGTTAACTATTTCTGGAGAAAAAAGTAAATTTTCATCATACATATATATAAGCTTCTCCAACAATTGTAGAACTATTTCACCAAACAGAAAGATTACAGCAGATCTAAATTAAGTAACACAAAGCATGGTCTCCTTCAAGAAAAGCATTTACAACAGTGTACAGTTTTAAACTCCACAAAAGGACTATTACATACATTATCTCATTTGACCTTTATCCTTACAGCAACCCTGTTAGAAGGCAGGGTAGATGTTTCATATTTATAAAAGATTAAAGTAAGTGAAAATCCCAAAATAATAGAACCCATAAGGACTAGGTCTATAATTCAGAATTTCTATCTCAAAACTGTGACAAACTATATCAATTCCAAAAACAATTTAAAAGATCTGAACTAGTAACAGACATGAAAAAGAAAAAAATTAACATCCAAAAAGAAAACTTAAGATTCAGCAGGAGGGTGGTAGAAGGAGAGATGCTCAGTTCCACTCAAAAAGGTCCTCTCCAAAGCACATGATAGTTAAACTATCAAAGTCAAAGGACAGGCCAGATGCAGAGACTCATGCCTATAATTCCAACACTTTGGAAGGCCAAGGTGGGAGGATCACTTGAGGCCAGAAGTTCAAGATTAGCCTGGGCAATGTAGTAAGACCCCATCTCTACAAAATTTTTTTTAAAAATTATCTGGATGTGTTTGCACATGACTATAGACCTAGCTACTTGGGAGCTGAGGTAGGAGGATCTCTTCAGCTCCAAAGCGAGGTTACAATGAGCTATGATTGTGCCATTGCACTCTAGCCTGGGCAACAAAGTGAACTGCTTCAAAAACAAAAACAAAAAGTCAAAAACAAACAAAGAATTCTAAAAACACCAATAGAAAAGGGTCACATCTCATATATATAATGGAATCACCACCAGACTAGCAGATTTTTCAGCAGAAACCTTATAGTCCAGAAGAGAATAGAAAGATATAGTCAAAGCACTGAAAGATTAAAAACCTGCCAGAAAAGAATACCCAGCAAAGCTATCCTTCAGAAAGGAAGGAGAACTACAGTCTTTCCCAGACAAGCAAAAACTGAGGGATTCATCACCACTAGACCAGTGTTATAAGAAATACATAGGAGAGTCATACATCTAGAATCAAAAGGACTATCACTACCAACATAAAAACACACAAAAGAGCAGATACACATGTGAAGAAGCAAAAGGTATCAAACTTTATCATACAGGAAACCACCAAACCACAAATATAAATGAGAGAAAGAAAGGAACATAGGCTATATAAAACAAATGAAAACAATTAAATTGATAGTAGACCCACACCTATCAATAATAACCTTGAATGTAAACAGTTTAAATTCCCCAATGAAAAGATATAGACTGGGCCAGGCATGGTGGCTCACACCTTGTAATTCTAGCACTTTGGGAGGCTAAGGTGGGAGGACTGCTTGAGGTCAGGCGTTCAAGACCAACCTGAGCAAGAGCAAGACCTTGTCTCTACAAAAAATAGAAAAATTAGCCAGATATCATGGCATGCACCTGTAGACCCAGCTACTAGGGAGGAAGAGGGAGGAGGACTGCTTGAGCCCAGGAGTTTGAAGCTGTAGTGAGACACTGCACTCTAGCCAGGGCAACAGAGTGAGAAACTATCTCAAAGAAAAAAAAAAAAAGAAAGAAAGAAAGAAAAGAAAAAGAAGAAGAAGAAAAAAAAGACATAGACTGGCTAAACGAGTATTTAAAAAAAAAAAAAAAAAAGAAGAACCACCTAATCATGTGCTACATATAAGAACTCACTACATTTGTAAAGACACAGACTGGATAGTAAAGAGATGGAAAAAGATATTCCATGTAATTAGAAAACAAAACCAAGCAGGAGTAGCTACACTTAGATAAAACAGATTACGTAGAAAACTATAAAAAGAGACAAAAAAGGTCATTATATAATGATAAAGGAAACAATTCAGCAAGAGAATATAGCTATCATAAACATATATGAACGCACCACCAAAGCACCCAGATATTTAAAGTATTACTAGATCTAAAAGGGGAGACAGACCCCAAAACAATAGTTGAAGACTTCAACAACCTTCTCTGAATACTGGACAGATAATCTAGAAAGACAAACTCAAACATTAGTCCTAAACAACATTATAAACCAAATGGATCTAACAGACATTTAAAAACATTTCATGCAACAGCTACAGAATACACATTCCTCTCATCAGCACATGGAACACTTTCTGGAAGACCATGTGTTAAGCCACAAAAGCCTCAATAAATTTTAAAAGGCTGAAATCATATCAAGTATCTTTTTCAGGCTACAATGGAATAAGACTAAAAATCAGTAACAACAAAACTTTGGGGACAGTACAAATATACAGCAATTAAACAACCTGCTCCTGAACAATGAAGAAATTAAGGAAATTTAAAAATTTATTGAAAAAATGAAAATAGAAACACAACAAACCAAAACTACGGTATACAGTAAAAACAATACTAAGAGGTAAGTTTATAGCAATAAATACCTACACAAAAAATAGAAAGATTTTAGAACCAGCTGGGGAGTCTAAGGGGAGCACACAGGAAAAGCAGGGCAGTGAGCGGGGCTGGCCGTGCAAACCTCTAGGAGAAGATGACTGTGTTTTTTAAAACACTTCAAAATCACTGGAAGAAGACTACAGCTGGGCTCTGTCTGCTGACATGGGGAGGCCATTGGCTCTAAGGAAAACACTATGATAACCTGATAAGGAGAGCAGCCTGTCAAGAAGCTCAGGTGTTTGGCAATCAACTCATTTCTCCCAACGCACAAGTGAAGAAGGCAACTGTCTTTCTCAATCCTGCAGCTTGTAAAGGCAAAGCCAGGACTCTATTTGAAAAAAAATGCTGCCCCAATTTTGCATTTGTCTGGCATGGATGTGACTATCATTAAGACAGATTATGAGGGACAAGCCAATAAGCTCCTGGAATTGATGGAAAGCACAGATGTGATCACTGTTGCTGGAGGGGATGGAACCCTGCAAGAGGTTGTTACCGGAGTTCTTCAAAGAACAGATGAGGCTACCTTCAGTAAGATTCCCACTGGATTTATCCCACTGGGACAGACCAGTAGTTTGAGTCATACCCTCTCTTTGTGGAAAGTGGAAACAAAGTCCAACATATTACAGATGGTGCACTTGCCATTGTGAAAGCAGAGACTGTTCCACTTGCTGTCTTCCAGATCAAGGGTGAAAAGGAACCTGTGTTTGCAATGACTGGCCTTTGATGGGGATCCTTCAGAGATGCTGGCGTCAAAGTCAGCAATTACTGGTATGTTGGGCCTCTAAAAACCAAAGCTGCCCACTTTTTCAGCACTCTTAAGGAGAGGCCTCAAACTCATCAAGCCTCTATTTCGTACATGGGACCTACAGAGAGATCTCCCAGTGAACTAGAAGAGACCCCTCTCTGGCCTTCCTTGTACAGGAGAATATTACGAAGGCTGGCATCATACTGGGCCCAACCACAGGATGCCCCTCTCCAGAGGTGAGCCCAGAGGTCTGGAAAGAAGTGCAGCTGTCATCCATTGAACTGTCCATCAAAACTTGGAATGGTCAGCTTGACCTGACAAGCAAAGATGACTTTATGAATATTTGCATTGAACCCGACACTGTCAGCAAAGGAGACTTTATAACTATAAGAAGCAGAAAGGGAGCAATCCCAAGCTGCACACCGAGGGCACCACATGTCTCCAGGCCAGCCAGTGTGCCTTGCTTCCTGCCTGACAGAACAGGGGGCTTTTTCAGCATTGACAGTGAGGAGTATGAAGCAATGCCTGTGGAGGTGAAGCTGCTCCCCAGGAAACTGCAGTTCTTCTGTAACCCTAATAGAGGGAACAGCGGCTGAGCACAGCCTAGTCAGTGAGGGGGTGGGAGACGGGTGCTCCAAGGCTGTACTTCAAGCTACCAGCGAGACCAAAAGGGAACAGGTGCCTCAGCTGGTGCTGTCAGAGGATCCCAAGGGCATTTTCATGGCAAGTACCCCTCCAGCAGTGCTTCCCAAGGTGTACTCTGCCACTGCTTGACGGTCAGCTTCCGCTAGCGCATTGGTGTTAACAGTCAACCCTCCTAAACACTGATTTTCCTCAGGCTGGTTCAAGTCGTTCTCACATTCATTGGATGGAAAATGGCTTTATTTTGTTTGCTCCCCAATTGCAACCACAGTGGAGAGCATGTTCCTCAGATTGTCTATGCTCCCCCATTCCTGCTCTGTTAAACTGTCCAGGAATTCCAGGGGCAGTGCTACTACTTTGTAAGCTTGGTTCTTTTTTAGCATTTGTTTGAGTTCTGTCCTCAATCCAGAAACATGTGAGGTGGTTTCACTCTTCAGCCATGACTAAGATACTATAAAATGCTAGTTTGCATGAGAACCACATGGGGTGCATGTTGAAAACTAATTTCCTTGGGGCTTACCCCAAACTTGGTAACTCAATTTGGGGATGGAGCCTTAAAAACTGGCCACTCTTCCTAAGGAGATTCTTTAAGTGGTCTCTCAACCTTACGTGGAAAAAGTGTTTTACAGCAGTGGCCCCTAAACTATTCTGCTCATATGCCCCAAAAGTATTTTGAAAAATCATGTAAAAATCATTCCTCACACATCTAAGTTGATACCTAAAAGTTTTCATGGGAAGTTAAATAGTTGCCAAAGTATGTACTTTGTGGTGTCATGTAGATATTATTTTAAAATAACTGTTATTGGAGGCTAGGGCAATATATGTAAACTTAACATTTGTACCCCCATAATATGCTGAAATAAAAAAAATAACTGTTACATCACTCTTTTAAACATATCCAGTGTAATTTAAATACCGTACCAATTTGACACCCTTCATTCATATATAAAAATAAATGAACTAGTCCTTTAGTTAAAAAAAAAAAAGATTTCAAACAACCTAACCCTAAATTAAAAGGAAAGAAATTAAACAAAGACTAAAAAGACAACACAAAAGATCAATGAAAAGCTGCTTTGAAAAGATAAACAAAATGGACAAACCATTAGCTTCACTAAGAAAAAATAAAGACCCAAATAAAATCATAAATGAAAAAGGAGACATTACAACTGACATCACAGAAATATAAAAGACCATTTGAGACTGTTATGAACAACTATATGCCAACAAATTGGAAAACCAAAAGGAAATGAATTCCTGGACACATACAACCTACCAAAATTGAACCAGAAAGAAGCAGAAAAACTGCACTGATCAATGAATGATGATACTAAATAGTAATAAAAAGTCTCCCAACAAAGAAAAGCCCAGGAGTGGATGGCTTCACTACTGATTTCTACCAAACTGTCAAAGAACCAATACCTATTCTTCTCACATTATTCCAAAATATTCAAAGGTAGGGAATTTCGTTTTCACAGAAACTCCACAATAACTGAAGATCCATAGCCTGAGTTGACCAGAAAAACCCTAATGTCAGATTCTTTCTTTAGTGAGCTCTGTAGGTACGCTCAAACTGCATATATTACATGCTGATTTGACACTCAAATATAGCACCATAACTTAAAAAAAAATTATGGGTTCAGATGATTAAAAGCTAAATATGAAAGGCAAAAGTCTAAAGATAATGCAGGAGGCTACTTTTTGACAGAGGTGGGGAACCATTTACAACTGCAAAAGCAAATCAGGAAGCAAAAAAATTAGTTTAATGACCTCAGAATTAAAATTGTTTGATTAGGCAGAATCACAAAGTTGACTGGTAACAGAATGGAAGAAGATATTCAATGCCTAAATTAGAAAAGAGCCTGAAGTCTAGAACAGGGATCCTCAAACTTTTTAAACAGGGGGCCAGTTCACTGTCCCTCAGACCATTGGAAGGCCGGACTATAGTTTAAAAAAAACTATGAACAAATTCCTATGCACTTTATTTTGAAGTAAAAAAACAAATGGGCAAAAACTCCTGCATGTGGCCTGCGGGGCAGTAGTTTGAGGATGCCTGTAGAGAGTTTGGGAATGAATTAACAATAGAAACACAGATCAAGTAAACAAAACAAGGTAAGAGGTAACTCTAGTAAAAACAAAACAGAAGGTTTAATAATAAAGAAAATGAAACTGTAATATTATGTGGCTCGTATGTGAATGATATATATGCAGCTATGATAATCTAAAAACTGAATATAGATTTTAAACAAAAAGTGTGATAACTATTAGGCAAGTGGGAAGGGAAGAAGTGTGAGTGGGGTGGTTGGGGGATGGGAAAGAGCTACATATATATCATTCATACTAGGAAGTCAAAAGATGAGAAATTGGACTGTTTTTCATTATAAGTTGTTAATATTTGACACCTTAAAGCCAGGTAATGTGAATTTTTTTCACTTAATTTTGAAAAGAATTACATTATACCAGTTGCTTAGAAGACTTTCCATGACTATTAACTAAAAGATGTACTATAACAGGATTCCATGAAATGGACTTAAACAATGAAAAGAAACATGTCTAAATACAATTTTAAGAGCATGAAGAGGTATGGAAGGGAAGGTAAACAAAGGCAAAGCAAGGCAGGAATTTATAATAAAAGGAACATATATACCAGTAAACTGTAATTATATATGTGGGCATTTACACAGAGATCTAAAAAATCAGACTATCAAGGGTGGCTAAATCTGGGGGCCAAGATTTCAGACCATTTTATTTCTTCCTTTTACCTCTACTTAAAATTTTTTTCAATAAGCATATTTGCATATATACATTCATTGGCCTGGTTTATATTTCTGTAATGAGAAAAAGTTACATGAAAAAAAAATTTTAAAAGAACTACAAAAAGTATGTTATCCAGAAGAAACCAAGCAATTAATATTTTTCATTACCTGATTTCATTAACCTAAACATTCACAGATCTAATGCTAAGAAAAGTCCTGGCTTTTAGTTGATGGTTATTTCAGTGGATCTTCTTGAAGATTCCAACACAAAATATGGCATCTTTAATATACTACAAATCTAAATTTTCACTTGTTTACAAAAACTGGCATCTGTTTATACCTCAAAAAACCAGGTTTGTCCTGATTACCCAGTGATCTATGCAAACAGACATGTAAAGAAGCAGAGATTACTTTTATCCATTTGTCTTTTTTGACAATTCCAAGTACATACACACACACACAGAGTTCATAGGGGAAAAACAAAATTAGCCTTTTGATGGGGCTTCAGCAGGTAGCAATTCCCAAACTTTTGAGAATCTGAATATTCTATATTAAACTACCACATTTAAATGTTTATGAAAGACAAGTGCATTTTGACAATATCAAAAGCATCTCTTTTAAACTTAACTTTTGTCAATAGATTTACCCTGAACTTAAGATGTACATGGGAATTAAATTTGCTTCAACCTGATACTCTCAAACTAGCCTCACATTTTAGAAACTAGCCTACCTCGCACAGGTTTTTCCACTTTAGGCCAGGCTTCAATGAGCCAGCAGCTTCTTTAACTATAAAATGTTTTACCTCATCCACTAATATTTGGTAAGGAAATGGAAAAACTACCACCTGATGCCACTACACCCTCTTCCTTATGCTAGTCAGCCTTAAAAGTAGCAGTAACTCAAATTCACAGACCCATAGTAAATTCATAGTAATTCAGATTCATAGACAGTAAAATGGTGGTTGCCAGAGGCTGGGGACAGAAGGCTAAGGGGAGTTTGATATCTTGATGGTATGGTAAGCTTGGCTTAAACAATTGTTATCCTGACAGTTCACCACCATTGTAACCTGCTTCAACAATCTTGTAGGGTCCAATGTCTTACTCCTTTATGTGAGGAACCTTGACAATGCTCTAGCAACCTGGAAGCCAAATATGCAACTTCTAGGTTGGACAAATGTTTCATAACAACCCACTAAATCATATAAGACAGTGTATAACACTACAGTCTCCCCTTTTTCCCTTCCTCTAGTTAGAAATGCCCCCATCTCAAAATAGCCAAATCAGAATTAATTTTCACTAGGAAATATACATCATCTATAAGATGTCTTCTAGACTGCTACTCATTCACTAAATCAAACCCTTAACCTAAAAAAGGTTTCACCTTTTTGCCTTAACACATACCTGATGATGAAGAGTGAGTCCTGTTAAAAGTGTCTCCATTTGCTCCAGAAGAATACCTATCCTAAAATAAGAGAGAAAAAACTAGTTTCCTACTTTGAATAATAAGAACGTGTTAACTATTTCACAAATACTAGAAAATATTAATAATTGAGCTTTGTTCAGAACAAAACAATGATAGAACATAAGGTTTTCTGGATCACTGGATGTTTCTTTACTAATTAAATTCTAAGACCTCTTCACTTTAACATTGTATATATAACATATTAATATATGTCACTTAAAACAGCGGTCGGGGCCAGGCGTGGTACCTCACGCCTGTAATCTCAGCACTCTGGGAGGCCAAGGCAGGTGGATTGCTTGAGCCCAGGAATTCAAGACCAGTTTGAGCAATAGCAAGATCCCATCTCTACTAAATATCGAAAAATTAGCCAGATGTGTGGCTTGTGCCAGTAGTCCCAGCTACTGGGGAGGTTGAGGCAAATCGATTACTTGAGCCCAGGAGTCTGATGTTGCAGTGAGCTATGATGATACCACTGCATTCTACCTGGGGCGACTCTGTCTCAAAAAAAACACAAAACAACAGTGGTCAAACTACAGCCATGGGCCAAATCTGGTGGGCCACCTGTTCCTGTAGACAGGAGGGAGCAAAACCACCCTCTTCATCTACATATATCTATGGCTGCTTTCACACTACAACAGCAAAGTTGTGACAGAGACTATAAAGCTGCAAAGTCTAAATCATAAACTTACAAATTTACTAGCTAGCACTTTATGGAAAGAGTTTGTTGATGCCTGACTTAGGAGTTCGGTCATTTAAATTACCCATATGCTTGAAAAGTATAATCAAATACTATTAATAGGAATATAAAATCTGACCAAAGTAACACATGAATAAATCAATGCTTGCCAATATACAATATATATAGTTTGCAGAGTTCCATATATTACAGTATACTCATCGAACCGTACAGAGTAGAGCACAGAGTAAGATTAGTGGTTAACAGTTTCTACAGTAAAGTACTATGTAATTTTTAAAAACCTCCACTGTTCATATATAGTGACATATATTCACATTTTTCAAAAGGAACTAACACAAAAGAAAATTCACTTATGCACTGAAAACAATTTATCTATGTATGCATCCTGCTGCTGCACTGCAAATCCAATTAAGTGATATGTCCCTCGGCTATAAGATCAGAATATTCATGGTTAATTTCAATCAAACTTGTCACAGCAGTAGCTGAAGACTGTCTTTGATGTTCTCAAATACTCACAGTTCCATTTTCCCCACTTTAATCTCAAAAAAATTTATTCACTTTTACTGCACATTGTGAGTGGTATAATGACTGTTGGATTTTAGAAATTCAACTTTTGTTATAATATCAATAGCTGAATGCCAAGTTAATTCTGGAACCTTCCAACATTTCTCAGGTTATCTCTGGATTAACAACCTGAGTACTTTTTTTTTCTCACTTCTAACTCCTAAAGTGTCCTTATCATTAATCGACTCCTTTATTTTCTCTCACATAAGTTTCCTCTAATTAGGACAAAACCTTAAGAATAGAGCTCTGAAATTCTTGCACATGACAATCAGAATTTAATAGTTTAAGAATAAAAGGTGATCTAAAACCTATGGCTGAAACCTTATAATCAACTGACTGCGTTAGAATTAACCAACTGCATTAGAACAGTCACAATGTTCCCTCAAGTAATTTCATTTAAGTAAGTCCCAAAGCTATAGAGAGTAAATCAAGGTAGGCATCGTTAGGTTATGATAATTTTCTAAAATTTCTTTCACAAGAGACACTAAATGACTTTTAGGACTACTTTTATAAAGCTTGAGAGTTATCCATTTTTCTGAGTTATTAAGAGCAGAAAGACAACAGCTTACTTCAAATGCATTGGACTTCTGGTAATTGCTACAGTAAAAAAGTTTCAATTTATAACCACCACAGACATTAAAACAACAAGAACAGTCATCCAATCTACCCTATTTAAAGTAAAACTTGAAGATTTTTTTGTTTCTAGTGACCTAAGTCCCATTGAGTGAACAGAACCAAAAAAAGGCTGGTTTTATAAAAGTTATAAAACTGATAAAAGGAAATGATACACTCTTGCACTAAAGAATTGAAAAACTATTATTATTAGATGATCCTCATGTCATGGAATTTAATATCCCATGTATATACATATATATATTTTTTAAGAAATTTCATTTTATTCTAATAAAGATTAATGCATGCCTGATAATCTAGTGATAATTCATAAGTTTAGTGGTTCACAATATTTTTAGAAAACATATTAACATCCAAATAAGGCATTATATAAACTTATATAAAGAATGAAATATTTACTATAATCCTTTAAGAAAAGCCTTGGTCCATTTTGAAAGATCAACAATAAATTTTTGAAAAATCAAAGGAAAAGGAAAGTAAGTTTTTCCCCCTAGGATACATAAGAACTACTTGCTGGCATTTGTTTGTGCCTGGAATAAAATGGGCCAGATTTTCAAAGGCAGTTAATAACAGCATGTACAGGGCTTGTTTCATTTGATTTAGCACCAAGTAAGAGTACCCTATGGAAGACATAGGTTTCTCTTCTATTTCTCAAATTGCCCCACTTCTCTTCCAGGTCACAGTACATAAGCATGCATCCTTGTTGCCCCACTAAGGAATTGAAAATGATTTATAGTTATAAATGCTGCTCACATGACACTTGCCAGCAGAGTTCTTTCTCCCTAAGACAGGGTGACAGTAAAAGCTAGCAGATACCAATTTTTTGGGAATAAAGAACTCCTTCAGGAAACTCAGTTACTCTCCTGGTCCTTGTTACCCTATCATATACATTCTTTTTATTGCTATACCTGTTTACTAATTATGTTTGCTATTTATGCCAAGGGAATACGCCCCAGGTATGCCTGATCTCTTTCTCTTTCCTAAAGTATGCTCATAGTGCCATGGGTTTTCTCTTTTATTTTTTTTCTTTTCTTCTTCCCTTCCTTCCTTTTCTTTCACTGTATCTTAGATTTATCAAGGCAGAACGTATTTGGATCAAAGAGAAAAACTGGCAAGTATATCCTGAAACACGCATTTCTTAACCTGAGTTACATCTAAAAACAAGACTTTAATTACATTTTCTGTTGAAAATTCATTCAACTTTGGTGCTTATCTAAGAATTTGTAAGGTCAATTTCTGACATAAATCATATCCCTCAATACATACATATTTTGAAAAGAAAACAAGTCATCTTAAAGTAATTATTTTCCTGTATGGTAATTTATACATTTTTATAGCAAATTGAAATTCTGAGTAAACTGAAGGTATGTTTAACAACAAAATACAGCATGCCTACCTTATATACTTCTTATTTGTACCTTGCAATAGATCTGTAAATCCAGTTGCTTTTTTTCTGGAATTTTATAGATACGGTATCTCATGAAGCCATGTTCCACCATGTCAGAAACGTCATTTTTGGCATCAATCTATGCAAAAACTTTTGAAGAGATATTTTCCCCAAATGACAGGTAATTTTTTAAACTTTTCCAGAAAAATATGGAAATTTTATCATCTATTTATTCTTACTGAACAAAAGGTTATATTACTACCAATTGTTCTTTTAATTTTGCTCTAACAGATGTTATAAAACTTTAGACATTTTTGATATTTTTGAATTGCACACCCATAGTAGGTAACTAGATAAAACATTAGATGATATTTTAAAAAATTAATCTTAGTATCTGACTCATTTGGCACCAACTTAGTATCCAGTATAAAATCAGTAGAAATAAAAGTAACATAATTTTAAAAGAATATTCATACAAGCTGGAGTCTTAAGAAAAGAAGCTTCTAAATGCAAGGACAAGAAGGGTTTGCTCATCATACTAGTTATACACATTTCTCCTCATGGAGTAACTGAGGCTTTCTGGTTTGTTGTGGAACCTTAGTTTGCAGGAAAGCATATACGTGGGGCCAAATCTTGTTGGTTTCTGTTCCGGAGAATGTTTCCAACGCCCCTTTTTTCTGGTAATATTCCAGGACTGGCTTCGTTTGGGCTTCATAAGCCTTCAGTCTCTTGATAACCGTCTCTGGTTGGTCATCCTCACGCTGAACCAGAGGCTCCCCAGTCACATCATCAATGCCCACAGTTTTGGGAGGGTTGAATTCAAAGTTGTAGACACGGCCACTGGCTGGATGAATCCAGCGAGCAGTGAGACGCTGTTTAATGACCTCAAAGGGCACATTCAGGTTAATCACTGTGTCTATCTGATGAACTTTATTTAGGGCTTCTGCCTGTGGAAATGTCCTTGGAAAACCATCCAACAGCCAGCTATACTGGGTGAGATTTTTCAGCTCATGAAGGGCCAGCCGAGTCATGACATCCTCTGGGATGAGTTTCCCTTGGTTGATGAAAGCCTTGGCTAACACACCAATTTCTGTGCCCCACAGCATGTTGTCTCAGAGCAGGACCCCGCTGGGAGGTGCTTCAGCTGGAAGTGATGGGTGATGCACAACAACACGGTGCCCTTGCCTGAGCCCAGGACGCCCATGATGACTGCGTGGACGCCCCCATGGCCGTGGACAGGCCCCCACCACCTGACAGTGGCGCTCCGAACCCAGCCTGCTCGCCTGCCTATATATTTTTTATTTATTTATTTATTTATTTATTTATTTATTTTTGAGAAAGAGTCTCAGTCTGTTGGCCCGGCTACAGTGCCGTGGCATCAGCCTAGCTCACAGCAACCTCAAACTCCTGGGCTCAAGCGATGCTTCTGCCTCAGCTTCCCCAGCAGCTGGGACTACAAGCATGTGCCAGCATGCCTGGCTAATTTTTTCTATTTTGGGTAGAGATGGGATCTCGCTCTTGCTCAAGCTGGCCTTGAACTCCTGAGCTCAAACCATCTGCCGGCCTCAGCCTGCCAGAGTGCTACGATTACAGGTGTGAGCCACCACACTGGGCCTTATATCCCATATATACTGAACATACAAATTCCAAGGCAAATTTTGAAACAAGCCACCGAAAACTTTCTCAATTCATTTCATTAAAAAAAAAAATCTTACTCTTTCCCATTACCTTAAAAAAAAACTAACTTCACCACATTCCCCTCAAGCTGTTGCACCACTTCTCTGCCTTTTTGTGGGGGCAAGGGGGGAGAGACAGTCTCACTCTTTCGTCCAGGTGCAATGGCATCATCATAGCTCACTGCAATCTCAAATTCCTGGGCTGAAGTGATCCTCCTGCCTCAGCCTCAAGTAGCTGGGATTACAGGCACTCCAATCTACCTTCCATCCCTGTATCTGTACTGACAATGCTTTTAATAAGGAAAGTATGTAACAAAATTACTACTTTCATGTTTTAACCTATCAAACCTCTCAACAGCATTAGAAAGGATTGACTATTTCCTTCCTCTTCACAACATTCTTTTCCTGGCTTAAAGCACACAGTCCCCTTTGGTTTTCCTCTTGCTCCACTGGCCACTCCCTCCTATTTCCTTTGCCAGCTCCTCATCTTCTAGACCTCAAAATGTTGGTGTGCCCCAAGGCTCATGGCAGGGCCCTTTAAGTCTATTATACTCTTCCTCTACCTTCATTTTACCCAATCTCATGGCTGTAAATGCCATTAATATGCAGATAATTCCCAAATTTATATTTATGGTGCTGATCCCTCTCCTAAGCAACAAATTTATGTATCCTACTGACTGGTATATCCTTATTTACATGTTTTTATAGCCATCTCAAACTGAAAACAGCTAGTACACAATTCTTGATTGTTTTTTCTTCCCAAACTTGCTCATCTTCCATAAATTCTCCATTTCAGTAAATGGCACCATCATCCATTTAGTTGCCTAAACTAAAAACCTTAGTCATCATGTTTGATTCCTTTCTTTCACTATCCAAACCCATTCAGTCCTATCAATTCTATGTCCCTAACTACCTCCAGTTCCTCTCCCTCTCTTTTTTCCCTTCCTTCTCTGACTTCATTTTCCACCACTCTTGGCTTACACTTCACTGTGCTTAAGTCATACTGGCTAGTAAACTGAATAAGGGGCCATGCATAGATACCAAATCCTAATCCGTGGCATTTATAAATGGCACCTATTTGGAAAAGGGTCAAGCAGATGTGATTAAATTAAGGATTTTTGAGATGAGATTACCCTGGATTATCTAGGTGGGTCCTAAATGCCATCACAAGTGTCCTTAGAACAGAGAGGCAAAGGTATCTACACAGACACAGAGGAGGGGGAGGCCATGTGAAGGCAGAGAGATGCAGCCACAAGCCAAGGAATGTCCACAGCCAATAGACGACACAAAGATTCTCTCCTAGAGCCTCCAGAGAGAGTAGCCCTGCTGACACCTTGATTTCTAACTTCTGACTTCCAGAACTGTGAGAGAATAAATTTCTGTTGCTTTAAGTTACCAAGTTTGTGGTGATTTATTACAGCAGTCATAGGAAACTAATACATTGGCCTTCTTCCTGTTGCCCTTATACCCCAAGTTTGTTCCCTCCTCAGGTACCTTTGCACATGATGTCCCGTCGGGACTCCCAAGTCTTGGGCTCATGAGTCACTGTCTCAGGGAAGTCTTCCCTCTCCACTTGATCTAAACCTAACCCATAGCAGGCACACACATTTCCCTATTTTCATAGCACTTTTTACTATAATTTGGTTGTCAAATGTGCTTATTCTGTCTCCCCCATTAAAATACAATGTCTATGATAGCAAGCACCTTATCATGTTGACCACTATCTCTAGTTCCTAGTAGGACTCAATAAAAGTATGTTGAATGAATGTCTTGTCATTAGCTTACATTTACAACACTTACCTGTAAATCATTTACAATTTTTTAAACCACCCAAATGAATCAATGCAGAAATTTCAAAATGTTTAACACATAAGGGTTTTCATATGAAGTTATAAATAATCCTTTTGGACTCTGATGGACACATTTCTTTTCACCTATACTCTTACTTTCAATTCTGGAATATCATATACATGTTTAGTTTCTTATCTAAACAATTATTACTAACTCTGCTACCTCTCCTAAATAAAATTATTGTAGAGGGACTAATTATCTCAAGCTTTTTCCACTTTAACCAGAAATTTTGCCTTCTGAAATGTGCCACAAAAAAAGGCAAATAGATCAGACAGAAGCAATCGCTATATAGACTTATTCCCCTCTTCAGCTAGTAAGAAGCATGGTCAGCTAGTAAACAAACTGAACACCTAATAGACTCACCACACCCATCCATTCTAACACTCATCCCAATAAGCCTGCAAGCAATGTGCAAATGCCTAAACACTGATATTTCTGGACTATATAAATTACTAGATTATTGAATTTTTCTTAACTTCACATCTTTCATTGTTCTATCCCCATCTGGTACACTCACTTTAAATTTAAAATCTAAAATCAGATTTTAAAATCTAAAATCAGGACGTTTTACCTAATTCTACCAGTTCTACCAGTGCCCTATTAGTTCAAAATTATATAAGTGTGTCTCAACATTAAATCTCCAAATAAAGCTCCTGAGAAGCACTTTGCAAGGCTGATTACAGATACATTTTAGATGATATCAATAACCAAAGACTTGGGGCCGGGCGCGGTGGCTCATGCCTGTAATCCTAGCACTCTGGGAGGCCGAGGCGGGCGGATTGCTCGAGGTCAGGAGTTCAAAACCAGCCTGAGCGAGACCCCGTCTCTACCATAAAAATAGAAATTAATTCGCCAACTAATATATATAATATAAAAATCAGCCGGGCATGGTGGCTCATGCCTGTAGTCCCAGCTACTCGGGAGGCTGAGGCAGGAGGATCGCTTCAGCCCAGGAGTTTGAGGTTGCTGTGAGCTAGGCTGACGCCACGGCACTCACTCTAGCCTAGGCAAGAAAGCAAGACTCTGTCTCAAAAAAAAAAAAGTCATGCTGGAGACTCAGACTTGTGGGGGGAGGGGGGGAAGGGCATTTATTGAAACTTTAAAATCTGTACCCCCATAATATGCCGAAATAAAAAATAAATAAATAAATAAATAAATAACCAAAGACTGTTTCAAAGCCACTATAAATTTAAAAGGGAAGCCAGCTTTCTCTTGAAATGCAAATTCACTTAGAAAAACAAAATGGTGCCTTTAAAAGAAACTATGCTGAATAAAAGACCTCAGATTTCTTTTACATAAAAATGGTGTTTACCCATTCCTAGTTTCTGCACTTGTATTCAACCTAGGAAGGCAAAACGGTCCTTCAAATCAACTAGGGCAAATAACAGCACAACCAGTACCAGTTGTCAAGTTTGCCAACAAATGCAAAAAACTTACTCAAACTGACCCCACACAAATGTAATAACAATAAAGTAGAATTGTCAACATAAATTAATATTCAATTTAGTATTCCCAATGTCAAGAAACTAATTATGTTACTAAATAGCACAAAGATTCCAAAAGGTAAATTTGAAAGATCTGAGTCAGTGACCCTCAATGGCAGAAATCCAATGCAATAAATATGCACATGTGATAGTGCAGTGTGCTGATTGAACACTTCACGAAGACAAACATCTCAGACTAAGAAAAAATAAAAACTGGACAGATGACTATTAAAGTCCAGGTGGAAGAAAGTCTGTATCTGTGAATCAAACTTCATATAATAATACAAATCTATTGAGAACCAGGGGGGAAAAGAATTATAACATGTCCTTTGACCAAGTAATTCCATTTTTGGAAAAAAATTACCAAATTAAAACAAATATTATCCTCATTAGCACAGTGCCAAGGGGGAAAAACACCTTAAGCTATAGATATTCAAGACAATACCATAGTGAAAAACTAATACCACCTTAAATATCCACAAAGTGAAAACCACTTATATTATGGTATTAATAGATCTTTTCCACAAGATATTACATAACCATAAGAAATTATTTCTAGGAAGTTAGTAATATGGAATAGTGCTGAAGAGTAAAATATGGATTCAAAACTTACTATTATATTCTACCATTACAATGACAGGAAAACATATCTGGGAAAAATAAACAAGAAAATTTACTAAAAATTTAACAGGAATGGGGCAGGTGTGGTGGCTCACATATGTAATCCTAGCACTCTGAGAGGCCCAGGTGGGAGGACGACTTGAGCTCAGGATTTTGAGACCAGCCTCAGCAAGAGCCAGACCTTATCCCTACCAAAACTAGAAAAAATTAGCTGGGTGTGGTGGCACATGCCTGTAGTCCCAGCTACTCAGGAGGCTGAGGCAGGAGGACTGCTTTAGCCCAGGACCTGGAGGTTGCAGTGAGCTATGATGATGCCACTGCACTCTAGCCTGGGCCACAGAGGGAGACTCTATCTCTTAAAGGGAAAAAAAAAAATTAACAGGAATGGTTGTCTAATAAGCAAGACTCTTAGATGATTTTTTCCTCTGTTCTCAAATAGTTATTTTTTTGACGGGACGAGGACTATAAAGGGATAACATACAAAATATGTTATTTCTAAAATGAGTTCTAAGAAACATGATGAATCCAGAATGATATTTCAGGTATTTTAATATTAACTCCATATACAGATTAAATACAATGAAGACAAAGAATTATATATTTTATATTTTTGGGTAAAATAAGAACTTCCACTCAGGCATCACTAGAAATCAAAAAGTGTCAGAATTGACTGACATACAAACTGGAAATTCTGAAGAAAAAAAGATAAACTTTTGCAGACACTATTAAGTAAATAATACTTAATGCAAAAACAATCCCTTAACATATATTATCTCCTAAAGCATACTCTTAAATCTTTTTAAACTCAATTTTCAAGCCAGAACTAAAACCCAAAAGCCTACCCCAGAGCCCCTACTTCTGAATTACAATGAAACTATTCAAATGCCATTAAGAAAAAATGATCTGATGATTTGTACAAACTAATGGTACCATCTGAATCAACCTAATATATTTATCTTGACAGCTCTCCTTGCACAAAACCAATTTTCAGAATTTAAATTATCACCCAGAACCAAATTATTTTCAATTTTCCACACAAGTGTCTCTCAGAGACACTCAATCACATTTGTACAAATTTGCTTTCACTTGAAGTCCTAAATCACTGACATTTAAATTAGAACGTTAATATTACATCTAATTTAGCTTTTAATTATCAAATTACCTCAGACTATTTTATTCTATTTGAGGCGTGGCATGCCTCTTAATAATCACATGGAGATACACACTGAAACAGACTGTATAATTTAGAACTTTCCCACCACAACTTTGATACAATCTATATCATTTAATAACTGCAAACTTTAAATTTCATTACCTTCTCAAATACAGGAACATAGGAAGACACATGAGGTTTGATGATTTCTGCTTCCCAATCTTCATCTCCCATGGTGGCTTCAAGTTCTGTTTAAAAAAAAAAAATGCACTTTTGGCCTCCATTAGATCAGAATCAAATCTTTGTTAAGTATAAATTACCATCGTTTCACACAGACTTCTCAAAACTACTCAACTCGGTGCTGATTTTCCCCAAAAGTTTTTGCAAAAAGGTATAAGGTCTTGCTTCTTACCAAGAGGTAGCATTATATTCATCCTTTTTATCTTTAAAAACTAGTTTAATCACTTACCAAATCATGTTAGCAATCATGTCCCCAGTGATGCTTTCCCCAAAGTCTGTTCATAGAATTTATCTCCTCCCTCAAAGGGTCCCCAAATGGCTTACTGGATATTAAGGGAAAATTTTTCAGAAACCACTCAAAATTTCGCCCCTTACCTGCTTCCCTACAAAGGTAAACAGGATGTTGGGTTAGGGGCTTATTTATTTATTTATTTATTTTTGGAGGGGGGGGGGAGAGGCCTTGGAGCTTAGCGAGGAAAAGAGAGAAAGGTTAGTGGCCCAAATTCCTCCAACAAAGAAAAAGCAGTTTCACCAAAAAAGAGTTGTACACCAACGGTTTTATAACCATTTTTGGTCAGAGAAAAAGCCGCGCAGGGACTGGAAAAACGTCCAGGCCTCCTCTGCAGGCCTCTCACCCAGACTTTGGGCACCTGTGGGGGTTTAGGACCCTCAGGCAGAGGTCGTAAAGGCTCCCAAAGAAGGCTTCAAACCCCTGCCCACCCCATCTGCTCTTCGTTTGGCCCCAAGGCCGGCTACTGGGAAGCCCAGACCGCCAGGCCAAGGCCGGGAGAAAGGCCGCTGGCCTACTCACCTCTGCGCTGCTTGCTCTCCCCCACTCCTCGCAAGCGGCGACGCCGCTTAAACGGCTGCACGTGCCAGACGCAGACTACGTCAGGTGCGCCGCTCCAACAATAAATGGCACCAAGCAACGAGCACCACCAGCCAATCAGAGCTCAGAAGGCCTGCGCCATCCCTCCCCCTTCTGCGGCTGCGCGTTCTCTACTTGCTCGCGTTGGACGCTGCGGTGGTCGGGCTCCCTGGCCTCCTTACGGAGTGGCCGGTTGGGCCTGCGGGTACAAGGCTGGCCGTGGGCCTACAGCCCCACTTGTGTCCACGTTCTCGGGTGGGATCCTCAATCACGAGAGGCTCTAGATTTTCCCTGTGCACGCGCTGCAAGCCAAAGCTGTCCACTTCCCCCATTTATGATAAAAAATAAAAGGGGTGGGGGTAACCCCACCCTGCCCCTTTAGCTTTCTCTGTCCCCTTACCTACGGCAGTCCCTGGCGGTTGGCCCCCGGTTCTGTATTTCTCAGTAGCTCTCACATCCGGGGATTCCAGGTGCCTCAACGTGCTGCTGAGGCTGGTAGAGGTGGTGCTTTCTTTTTTCCTGCCAGTAAGAGGGGCGGGTGAGACTCCGTTCAGCTGGTACCCCAGGAAGTTATAAAGAAAACTTTAAGACTCGGGGGTCCACCGCTTTGGGAAGGAAACAGCCTCCTATCCAGAAGGAAGGAAGGAGGAAATTTGGTGTTTGCATAGGTTCATCAAGGGTTGGAGTTGTGGTCCACTTGTTTATATCCCTAGGATCACTGGCCAAAGTGGCAAAGGGTCATTTCAGTACTTAATGCGGTCATCAACCAGATTTTCTTGTTCTTACACAGACAGACCCTGCAAAACAGTTAAAATCCCTCAGTATTTTCCCCATCCCTCCAAAAACCATGGCAATGGGTTGTTTAAACAGCTAGTTCTCTTTTTTTTTTTGTTATATTTTCATCGTTTTTACTTCTCTGAATCTTTGAAGAAATTCCTATCTCATGCAGGAACATAAATCTGATGAACACAGTCTGATACTCAGGCATAAAGTATAAGACACTTTATGGGCTTAGACTTGTTTCATTTGTTTCATCTCTAGAATCACCAAGACTATGTCAGGATTTATCTAGTTAGCGCTAAACTTTGTCAGACTATTCTCAAGGTGAATTCTTTTTAAAAGATTATGTTTGACAAAGGCCAAACTGTGACCGGGTCCGTGAACAAAACATCTTTTTGCAGTTCTCATATGTTTCAAGTTCCCAGGCCAGTAAAATTTGCCAACCAGAATTTTGTAGTTTTCTGTTTCATTGACCCCTCTTCTCCCTTTTGAGTTGTTTCTCAGAAACAGTGGACCCCCCCTTGTAGTAGCAAGATAATGCATTACACTACCCAATTGTTCAGAGATGTCAAGATAAGGCATTGTACCATGAATCTTGCCCAAGGACCCACTGAGCTTCTACTCCCCATCATCCATATGAGCACAAAATCAAAAGGATGACTGATATTAACACCACTAGCTCATTATACTACTAAAATCTCCACCCTGGGAGAGACTTATCTGCCATTTTCTATCCTGTGGCATATGTGCGAGTATGATTTCTCACTGCTCTTGTGTGCCTTATACTCCACCTCAAACACAGTGATACTCATTTCATACATTATTCATTTCACCTCTAGAAAAACCCTTGACCCCATCAGTCAAGAAGGCAGGATTTGAGGCAGTCCTCCCACCTCCCAGTTTACATCCTCTGCAATAAACTTCCTTTCTTCCTTGACAATCCTTATTGTCTCAGTAATTGGCTTTCTGTGCAGCGAACAACTGGGGCGTGGGAGGAAAGAAAAACCTTTTGCAGGTTCATTAACAAAACCAAAATATATTTTAACATAACTGTCATTTTAAATAATGTCCCTATTTAAACCAAATATTCACATCATATCCTTGAGACAGCTAGTACCTTAAATAATTGTATATATGTTGAGGAGAGCAGCAGTCCTCTTTCTGATGTTCTGAATTCGTATCCAGGGTCCTCTGAGGCTGCGGCCCCCAACTCCTAGGCTGTGGACTGGTACTGCTCTGTGGGCTGGTAGGGACCACCTCCCCACCACCCTACCCCATCAGTGGAAAAATTGTCTTCCATGAAACTTAGGAACCAGGAGGCCACACAGCAGGAGGGGAGTGGTGGGTAAGCCAGTGAAGTTTTATCTATCCAGCCACTCCCCATTGCTTGCATCACCACCTGAACTCCACCTGCTCCACCCCCCCAGTCTGTGAAAAAAATTGTCTTCCATGAAACCAGTTCCTGGTGCCAAAAGGGTTGGGGACCACTGCTTGAGGTATTTTAACTCAATTTGAATGTTGTTCTTGCAAAATTTTTAATTCCATGGGAAAATATGTACTAAGCAAAAAGAGCAAGATATAAAATCTTGTAGATAGAATGATAAGCAACTAGGTTTTTTTGAAGTGTGGAAAACATGGACAAATTTTCTAAAATGAATACATTTTTTATAACACTTAGCAAACATTCTTTGCTATTCAATCCTGGGGAGAACAGATTCTTGTTGCTTTCAGGTATTGTGATGAAATGATTCTTTATATAAATCTCAATATATATAATGTGTGAGAGCAAGCTCTGGTTAAGAAAAAGTGAATTCTGGCCGGGTGTGGTGGCTCACGCCTGTAATCCTGACACTCTGGGAGGCTGAGGCAAGAGGATCACTTGAGGTCAGGAGTTCCAGACCAACCTGAACAATAGTGAGATCCCCATCTCTACCAAAAAATAGAACAGATTAGCTGGGTGTAGCAGTGAACACCTGTAGTCCAAGCTATTTGGGAGGCTGAGGCAGAAGGAATGCTTGAGCCCAGGAGTTTGAGGTTGCAGTGAGCTATGATCATACCATTGCACTCTACGCCAGGGTGACCAGAGCAAGACTCTGTCTCAAAAAAAAAAAAATTGAATTCTGATGAGGAAATGATAATTAAGCAATGGATAAAAATAGTATAATTCAAAAATTGAACATAAATCATGAAAAAGGACAAGCACAGTTTGATAAACATTTGCTCCTTGATGTGTAGTCCAAGAAAGTGAAGCTAGTATTATATACCATTCTATTTCCTGGCTCCCTCTGACAGGATCTTAAGTTAGTAGTAATGCTAAGAATGTGTGCTAGACTTCTCTGAGTTAATTTGATTGTGAAACCATGTCATACAAAATTATAAAACATAAAACAAAATTTAAAAAGCAACCTAAAATTTACAGCAAAAGAAAACAAATATACTTAAGTAACTATGTATTCAGCCAATGGCTTAATCACACAGAAAGGAATTATTTCAAGTGATTTGAAATAGAGTACTGTGACCATCTGTCCCTAGTGAGATATATGTTAAGACAAAAAGAACTGCAAAATAATAAACTATTTCTAGGTTGGGCAAGGTGGCTCATGCCTGTAATCCTAGCACTTGGGAAGGCGGAGATGGGAGGATCACTTGAGGCCAGGAGTTTGACATCAGCCTAAGCAACCTCATCTCTACAAAAAATAGAAAGATTAGCTGCATGTGGTGGTGTACATCTGTAGTCATAGCTACTTGGGAGACTGAGGCAGGAAGCTTGATCCCAGGAGCTGGAGATTACAGTGAGATATGATGATGTCACTGTACTCTAGCCTAGGCAACAAAGCAAGACCCTGTCTCAAAAAAAAAAATATATACATATATATATATATACCCTGTACTCTTAAATTTGAACTGGATATATCAGTATGAACTCATCTCCTAAAAAAAAATTCCCATCTGTCTATCAATAAAGCCTAGAAACAATTAGCAACTCATTAGCAATAAGCATGCTAGCATATATATTATGTTCTCTAAATACTATTTTCCACTATAAGAAACCAACCTCCTTGGCAAAAAGCAAGGAACCTTTCAAAACCTACCAAAGCACAAGAAGCCAACTGAAATGGGCTCCCATTGGCCAAATCTGGACAATCTGATCATCAAAGTAAACAACAATACTAACAAATTAAAACTTATTGAATAAAATAAGAACCCATGATAGATGTTGATAATAAGTAAATTAAAAAGAAGAAAAATTTCCTTATAGCAGAATGCTAACTAATAAGTGTAGAAGAATTAATAGAGAGGTTTGTTTAGTTTTTGAGACAGGCTTTTGTTCTGTCTCCTGGGCTAGCATGCCCAGGAGGTGGTGTCATCATAGCTCACTGCAACCTCAAACTTCTAGGCTCGAGCTAACCGCCTGCCTCAGCCTCTCAAGTAGCTGGGACTACAGGCACACACCACCACACCCAGCTAATTTTCTATTTTTTTGTAAAGAAAAGATCTTGCTCTTGCTCAGGCTGGCCTCAAACTGCAGGCCTCAAATGATCTGCCTCAGCCTCCAAAAGTGCTAGGATTACAGGTATGAGCCATCACGCCCAGCCAAGGGGTTTCTTTAGCCACCATGTTGAAACTATCATAGTAATATTCCATTCTGGCATACTAAAACTAGCAGCTGAAAGTTTAATGAAAAAAATGACATTAATAAGGTCTTAAAGTGTCTCCCCACAAATTTTTTGGCAATTAAAAAGAAAACATAACAACTGTAGAATGGAACAACCTGACAGACACTATCTTAACCAAGTGATCAAAGTTAACAGTACTATTTTGGTGATCTATTGCTACATACACACTGCTCTAAATTTTGGTGGCTTAAAACAATTTATTATCTTTCATGGTTCTGTGGATTAAGGGGGCTTAGTTGGGATCTCTCATGCAGTAACAATCGGATGTCGGCTGGGACTTGATTCATTTGAAGGTTCAATATCGATTTGCTTAAACATCCAAGATGGCTCCTTTACTCAGACATCTGGTGGTTAGGATGTCAGGAATAGTTGGGTGCTCGCCAGACATCTCTCTCCAAGTGGCTAGCTGGTCTTCCTCACAGGTTGGTGGTCTCTGTCAGACTTCTCAGGGTGGTTGCCTACCCCTAGATTGAGCGTTCCAACCAAACAAACATTCCATGGACAACATTCCAAAAGACCAAGGCAGAAGCTGCAAGCTTCTTCAGATCTAGTGTAAGAAGTAACACAGACTCACATTTGTCACATTTCAAGAAAGTCATGAGGCTAGTCCAGATTCAAGAACAAGGAACTACATAAGGCCATGGAAACTGGAGACATGGTTTACTGAAGAACTTGGAGAGTAGCTATTAATGATGACCAATATGCCCCAGTTGACATCATTGTGCCTCCTGGTGGGATGCAGTGAGAAAGACATTACAATAGTCACCTGCTATTTCTGCCAAAAATGCTCAACTGGAATCTATTTATAAGAAAATTTCAGATGAATTCAAATTGAGGCACATTCTACTAAATGCCCTATACTCTTCAAAAATGTCAATGTTATGAAAGAGAAAGAATGGCTAAGGAATCATTCTGAATTAAAGGAGCCTAAAGAGACATAGAGACTAAATGCAATACATGATTAATCCTGTGTTAGATTCTGGATCAGAAAAAAAATTGCTATACAGGACACTATTAGAAAAATTACAAAAATTTGAGTAAGTCCTGTAGATTAAACAAGAGCATTATATTAATAAAAACTGATCTAATTTTCATAATTGTACTGTGAACATCCCCATTCTTAGGAAATATACACCAAGGAACCTTGGGGGCAGAGAAATATTGTCTGCAACTTAATCTCAAGTGGTTTAGGGAAAAATGTGTGTGGGAGGGGAGAGAAAGAGAAAGTGTGACAGCACCAGGAGAGAAGGGAAGAGGGAGAGAATGGTAAAACAAATATGGCAAAATGTTAACACCTGGTAACTCTGAATGAAGGGTATTTGGGAATTCCATAGCTTCATATCTTAATGATACCAAAAAAAAAAAAAAACGCGAATGTCAAAACCAAAAAACCTCATTAGCCACCTTTGCAAGATGCTAGAGAACCAATGCATTTGGAAAACTGACCAAGAGAAGTGTTTATACTGCATTTCCTAAAAACACTTTACCTTGGAGTAAATTGTTGAAGGAAAATTCAGCTAATAAATGAAAATCTCCACTCTATCCTACAAACTAGGGGTCAGGAAATTAAGGCCCTCAGGATAAGTCCAGCCCTACACCTGTTTCTATAAATTGGCTGGAATACAGTTGTCTTAGTCCATTTGTGCTTACTATAATAAAATACCTGAGGCTGGGTAATTCATAAATAACATAAACTTATTTCTCACATTTCTAGAGGCTGGGTCTCCAAGATCAAGGTGCCAGCAGGTTTGGTATCTAGAAAGAGTCCAGTCTTCAATTACAAGCCTCACTGCTGCATCCTCTGGAGAGGAGGAATGCTGTGTCCTCACACGGTTGAAGAGCAGAAGAGGGCAAACTCACTCTCAAGCACTTTGATCAGAGCCCTACTCCAATGACTTCTCAGAAAGGTCCCACTTCTTAATGTCACAACGACAATTAAGTTTCAAAATGAATCTTGGAGGAGACACACATTCAAACCATAGCAACAGTCACCCCATTTGTTTATATATTGTCTATGTTGGCTGGATTTACATTATAAAGGCAGAATTGAGTAGTTTTGACAGAGACCATATGGCCACTAAGCCTAAAACATTTGCTATTGGGCAAATGCTTTTTACAGAAAACGCTTGCCAATCCTTGCTGTATTCCAGAAAAATAATGGCTAGATGTTCTCCAGCTCCTAAAATGGAGGACACCATAGCAAACTCACAGGGACACCATACGGTATTTTAAGTTTTTGAGGAAAGCACAGTGACATCTGTCAGACACCGTGTGAACTATCCACTAGTTTGAGATAATTCAAAGTTTCAACATTAGATCAAATTATATTCTTTTTTATAATATATCTTCCAGCCCAGTTTTCAGTGGTTGCTATGACCTCAAGCAACTGCTGGGCAAAATGCAATGTGGAATAGGAAAGATAGCGGCGTCCCATCTGATTTCAAGGTTTGAGAAGTGATGCAGTGCTCAACAGGTATACACATCCCATTAGTAAGCAACTATGGTTATTTAAGAGTGAAATAGAAATATTATTCTTTCTTTCTTTCAATTGTGTATTTTAATTGTGTATTTCTTTCAATGTATACTTTTAAAAATTTAATTTAATTTTTTTCCCAGAAAGAAACATTTAATAGGAACCTATGAACACAAGCTGTGTCCTGGGTGGCAGAGAGGTGAAATGGTGCATCCTGGCACTCTTACCCCCAGACCCAGGGTTTACATACCGCAGGGAAGGAAATTTGTATGACAATTAAAGTTGATCCCTCAGGGAAAGGCAAGAATTTGCCAAAGGGCAGGATTTATGCTAAATACATAAAAGTAGAAATCTTAGAGGCATTCCCAGAACTGGGGTCATTCAGAAATCAGCATAGTGGATTAGCATCTTCTATACTTCACCCCCAATTCAGCTCTTAAAATCTCACCTGCTCTCCTCTTCAGTGATAGTCTCTGAACCTAAGGTGGAGGCTGCTCGGTATTGTAATAACTTTAGCAGCAGTGCACTAGCAATGGAAGACACATTTGCAGCTTTGTTGGATCATCTCTAGTTGTTGGAATATCATGATTTTGGTTTTCTTGGAAGAAATAAAACAATAAGAGATATGTAACATCAATAATTCGAATGGTAGAAATATAATGTATGCAAGGATTACAATCAAAAGAGAATTTGTATGACAGAACAACAACAAAAAAACCTATTTCATTATGGAGCCAACTAAAAATATCATGAAGAAAATCAAAACCCTGTTCTTCTTTAGAGACATGTAGCAAAACCCCCAAAATAATGGCTATTGATCCAGCAATCCCACTATTAGGCACCTACCCAAAGGAAAAAAAGACGTTCTATAATAAAGACATCTGCACTTGAATGTTTATGGCAGCACAATTCACAATTGCAAAGATGTGGAAATAACCCAAGTGCCCATCAATACATGAATGGATTAATGAAATGTGGTATATGTATACCATGGAATACTATGCAGCCACAAAAAAAATGGTGAATTCTTATATTATCCTGGACAGAGCTGGAGCCCATCCTTGGAAGTGAGGTATCACAGAACGGGAAAACAAGCACCACATGTACTCATCATCAAATTGGTACTAACTGATCAACACTAAGGTGCTCACATGGAAGTAATATTCAGTGGGTACTGGTCAGGTGGGAAGGGGAGGTAGGGGTATGTAAACTCACAACTAATGGATGTAGAGTGCACCGTATGGGGGAAGGGCAAGCTTGTAGCCCTGGCTTAGGCAAGGCAAAGGCATTACATATAACCAAAATGTTTGTACCTCCATAATATTCTGAAATAAAAAAAAAGAAAAGAAACATAACCAAATGCAATGTGTGGATATTGTTTGAGTCCCAGCTTAAACAAACCAACTGCACAAAAAAGTATAATACAATTCAATTTGTAAACTGATGATACTAAATGATATTATGCAAATATTAATGTTTTTGATTTTATAACAATGCTGTGGTTATAACTTTTTGGTTTTTTTTAAGACATGGTCTTATTCTGTTGCCTGGGCTAGAGTGCAATGGCATCATTATAGTTCACTGCAACCTCAAACTTCTGGGCTTAAGTGATCCTCCCACTCCAGCTTCTCAAAGTGTTAGAATTACAGGCATGAGCCACCATGCCCAACCTGGTCTTAATATTTTAAAGGAATCTTTATCTTTTAGAAGTAGACACCAGGTTGCCAGGAATGGTGGCGTATACCTATAATCCCAGTTACTTAGGAAGCTAAGGCAAGAGGATTGCTTGAGCTCGAGAGTTCAAGGCCAGCCTAGGCAACACAGCAAAGACCCCATCTCTAAAAAACATATTAATACACACTGGGATGTGCTTATAGATGAAACAAGATTTGGCCTTGTGCTGATTACTTTTATAAGTGATGGATACATGGGGGTTCATTATACAGTATTCCTTATTTTTGTATATACATAAAATTTTCCATTAAAAAATATAAAAATTTACTCCTTTCCTGGCTTTCCTTTTACCTCTATGACCAATTTCTTCTCAGTCTTTTTTTCAGATTCCCTTCTCTACCTATTCCTTAAATGTTGGGGTTTCTTGGGACTTGTTCTCAATTCCTGCCCCTATCCTTTCTTTGTCTTGAATGATTTTAATCTTGTCTCAGTGGATAAATGTATTAGTAAAAAATTTTCAGTGGCAAAATGTATTTACTTCTTTATTTTTTATTTATTTATTTATCAAAGTCAACCAGAAGATCAGTAGCAGAATTTATTTAGCTAGCTTCAAGGAAAAAAAAGTGGAGGGGAGATTTACTGGTTCATGTATATTGGAAAAATACAGAAACAAGATCAGAGTTACAGGAACCAAGACCTCAGTCCTAGACTTAGTGCCACTAATCTAGGCACTCTCTGCATACATTCAGCAGAGATGTCTTTGTTCTAAAGATATGTTCTCTTTCTGAGGCAGTGGAAATGATGACTACCATCAACCCCATAATCACATGCATCTAGCTTAGCATCGTATGAACTAATAAGCAACTTCAGGAAGAGAGTTTCTTTCTCTTCATGTCTACATGCTAACTCTGGGGAAAGACTTCAATTTTCACTGAGTCATGTTCCCCATATGAGAGGATGATGTAGGATGATTGTCTAGGCCTGGATCAGGCCAAGGTAGTAGGGTCTATTGTTAGGAAAAAGGAAAATTTTTACTGGGCAAATAAAAATAGCTATCCCAGTTCTCTAAAGAAAGTCACAAATACCATTTGTATATTGATAACTCTCAAATGTAGAGTGCTCTTGAGCTCAGATCTATCTACACAATAGCCCACTGAATATCTCCAATCCAATATTTTACAGATACTCTTTACTCAGCATTTCCAGTACTGAATTCATCCTCTCAAGCTCTCCTTCCAACTTGTTTTCCCTCTTCTTTTTCAATCTACTACCATTTATACACACATGCAAGTTCTGAACCTGGGAATCCCATTCTTTATTCCTCAATATCCATAATTCCCACATTCAGTTAGTAAGATCTGTCAATTCTACCTCAATATCTTTGTGTCTTGAATATGCTCACTTATCACTTCCTCACTGTCACTAATGTACTTCAGTAGCTATCATCTTTCATCTAGACTACTCCAGTATCCTTTTCTGACCTTTTGATCTAAAGTAGTACCCTCACCCCATTATACATGGCACCTAGTTTATTTATGTAATAAAACTTATCATAATAACTAATCATTAAATAAAATATTTATGTGTTATTATTATTGTTTTTCTCCCCTACTTGAATATAAGTTCCTTTTTAGCAGAGACTATGTATCCTTTTCACTCCTAGAAGATTAGGATGTCTAACTAAACTTAAATAGCAATAAATATTAGTTGTTAAAAGCTCTATGCCTGCATAATTCAACAAAAATTACCATTTAACAGGTGGGTTTTGATAAAGGAAGGAAATGAGTAGAGAAGAATTCTGGCACTCAAAATTATTTTCCTCCTATTAACCTTAATATGTTTCCCGGACCTTCGTGAATCTGAAATTTTATGATTTTTCACAAAATTCAGGGAATTTCCCAGCTTTTATTTCTTCAAATATTATCACTCTCTTTACCTTCTAGGACAACAGTAGCATTTATGTTAGAACTTTTGATACTGTCCCTGAAGCTTTTTTCCCCAACCACCTCCTTCTCTGTTGTTCAGATTGAATAATTTCTATTGATTTTTCTGCAAGTTTACTGATTCTTTTCTGTTTGCATTCTGCTGTTAAGCCTATACAGTGGATTTTTTATTTAATATATTGAATTTTTTTGGTATGCATGTATACGTCAGTGGTTTTAGTCCTCTGCTAATATTTTCTACTTTTTAACTAATTGTGATCTTATTTCCCTTAATATCCTTAACTTAGTTTAATAGCTGCTTTAAAATCAGTGTCTACTAATTCAAACATCTGGGCATCTTGGAATTGTTCTCTTTGTTGGTTGTCTTTTCTCTTGAAAATGGGTGTGTTTTCCTGTTTTTTAATTAAGAGCTTTGAATATGATGCTTTAATGTCATTTTTTGAGTATGGTATTTTGCAGAAACTGGATTCTTTTATGTTCCATCAAAGAACATTGATTTTGTTTTAGGAGTCACTTAACTTTTTCAGACTCAAACTGTAAGCTCTGTCTCTTGGGAAGCAACTCAAGTAGTAGCTCAGGTCTTAACTGGGCTACTTAGAATTTATTCCACATGCATAATTTAGTGGTCAGTAAAAGACTGGGTAGATTTTATACGTAATTTTATAGGTAAAATTTGGAGCTCCTTCCTCTTTCTCATTTATGGTATCTCCCCCATACTTTCCAGCATGTGTGATTGTCCCAAATTCTGTCCTTTAGTTCTTTAGGCCAGAAAAACTTTGATCTACTAGAATTCTAACCACTTCTCACAATGCAGACTAGAGCTTACCCTTATGCTAGAATCTGTGAAAATGGGGACACTCATCCAATGCTGTACCCTTCTTCCAAATGTCATCGCCCCTCTAGAGTCTCACTGTTTTTGCTTACGCTCTAGTGCCAGAGAGTATAAGTAGTTTTCTTTCTTTTCTTTTTTGTATTTTGAGCAGAGGTCAAAAATTTGGTAATCAGGAGTAGTGGGGTCAGTGTGTGAGGAGATTATGCTGCTATTACTGAAGAGATTCCACTTAAACATCTGGTATGGGGTTTAAATTTCTGTAGAAGATTTGAATGAAGATTGAGGGGTTGTAGTGTGGGAGAGCTATAAATGCTAGATTAGAGAATTGAGAATTTGGATCAATCCTATTTGTCTCCCACACCGTAAGTCTTCACTAATCTATTTATGATTTTATCTCACTTTCAGTGGTTTATCCAGGCCTTTCCCAACCAACTCTCATCTTTTCTTCACATACAATTTGCATTCCAAGAATTTATCCATTTTATCTAATTTGTTGACATACAATTGTTCATAGTGTTCCCTCATAATCCTTTTTATTTCTGTAAGGTTGGTAGATGAAAGTGGTATGATTGCACTTTCATCTCTACTTTTAGTAATTTGAGTCTTTTTTTAAAATTTCAAAATACTAAGGGGGTATAAATGTTTTTGTTACATCATGAGTCAGGGCTATAATTGAGCCCACCACCTAAGAGTGTTCATTGTAAACCCCTTAGGTGGGATTTCCCCGCTCCCGCCCCTCTTCTTCCCCCCCACCCCATTTGATTTTCAATTACTTTTATTTCCCTTTTAGTTCCAATTTATTAGAGAGTATATATGGTGTTTGTTTTTCCATTCTTGAGAGACTTCGCTTAGGATAATGATCTCCAATTTCTTCCAAATTGCTGCAAAAGGCATTAATTCATCTTTTTTATGGTTAAGTAGTACTGCACGATATACCTATACCACATTTTGTTAATCCACCCATGAATTGATGGGCACCTAGGTTGATTCCAGATCTTTTCAATTGTTAATTGTGCTGGAATAAACATTTGAGTGCAGGTGTCTTTTTGATAAAATGACTCCTTTTCCATAGGATTGCTGGATTGCATGGTAGGTCTACTTTTAGTTCTTTGAGAAATCCCCATACTGTTTTCCATAGGAGTTGTACTAATTTGCAGTCCCACCAACTGTGTATAAGTGTTCCTTTCTCTCTGCATCTGTGCTGGCATCTATTGTTTTTGGACTTTTTAATAAAAGCCATTCTAAGAGGAGTAAAGTTGTATCTCATTGTGGTTTGAATTTACATTTCCCTGATGGTTAGTGATGTTCATCATTTTTTCATATGTTGGCCATTTGTCTATCTTCTTTTGAAAAACTTCTGTTCATGTCTTTTGCCCACTTTTTAATGGGGTTATTTTCTTCTTGCTGATTTGTTTGAGTTCTTTGCAAATTCTGGACATTAGCCCTCTATGAGATGTGTAGATTGCAATTTTTTTCTCCCATTCTGTAGGTTGTCTATTTGTTCTGTTGATTATTTCCTTAGCTGTACAGAATCTTTTTTGTTATTGTTAGTTTATTTAAAAGTTTGTCAATTTTGTTGATCTTTTGGAAGAACCACCTATTGGTTTCATTGATTCTCATTATTATTCTATTCTCTATGTCATTTATCTCCATTAAAATTCTGATTATCTCCTTCCTTCTGCTAGCTTTGGGTTTAGTTTGTCCTTATTTTTCAAGTTCCTTAAGGCAGAAAATTTGATTATTGATTTGAGATCTTTTTCTTTTTTAAAATAGAAATTTATAGCTATAACTTTCTTCTTGAGCACTGCTTTTGCTTTCATTCATCTCAAAGTATTTTATAATTTCTCTTGTGATTTCTTCAACCCATTCTTTATTCTGAAATGTGTTATTTAATTTCCACGTATTTATGAATTTTCTAGATTTCTTTCTATTTCTTATTTCTACTTTCATTTCATGTAGTCAGAAAAGATACTTTGTATGATTTCAGTCTTTTAAAACTCATTGTGGCTGGGCACAGTGGCTCACGCCTGTAATCCTAGCACTCTGTGAGGCCAAGGCGGGTGGATTGCTCGAGGTCAGGAGTTCGAAACCAGCCTGAGCAAGAGCAAGACCCCGTCTCTACTATAAATAGAAAGAAATTAATTAGCCAACTAATATACATAGAAAAAAATGAGCTGGGTATGGTGGCACATGCCTGTAGTCCCAGCTACTAGGGAGGCTGAGGCAGGAGGATTGCTTGGGCCCAGGAGTTTGAGGTTGCTGTGAGCTAGGCTGACACCATGGCACTCACTCTAGCCTGTGCAACAAAGCGAGACTCTGTCTCAAAAAAACAAAAACAAACAAAAAAAAACTCATTGAGACTTGGTTTGTAGCCAAACATATAGTCCAGTGGTCCCCAACCTTTTTGGCACCAGGGACCAGTTTCATGGAAGACACTTTTTACACAGGTTGGGGAGGAGATGGTGAGCAATGGGGAGTAGCTGTAAATACAGATGAAGCTTTGTTTACTCACCTGCTGCTCAGCTCCTGCTGTGCAGCCCGGTACCTAACAGGCCATGGACCGGTATCAGTCCACGACCTTGGGGTTGGGGACCACAGATACAGTCTACCTTGGTAAATGTTCCAGGTGCACTTGAGAACTCTACTGTTGTTGGATAGAGTGTTCTACTAGTGTCTAGTAGGTCTAGTTGGTTTACAGTGCTGTTTAACTCTTCTATTTCCTTATTGATCTTCTATCTAGTCCTTTATTGAAAATAGGGTGCTGAACTCTCCAACTATTAGTGTAACTCTGTCTAAGGTTACAACTTTACACATTTTTTGCTCATTAACACAGACTCACAATTATTGTTTTATGCATTTGTCTTTTAAATCTTTTTTTAAGGCCGGGCGCTGTGGCTCACGCCTGTAATCCTAGCTCTTGGGAGGCCGAGGCCGGCGGATTGCTCAAGGTCAGGAGTTCAAAACCAGCCTGAGCAAGAGCGAGACCCCGTCTCTACTATAAACAGAAAGAAATTAATTGGCCAACTGATATATATATATAAAAAATTAGCTGGGCATAGTGGCGCATGCCTGTAGTCCCAGCTACTCGGGAGGCTGAGACAGCAGGATTGCTTGAGCCCAGGAGTTTGAGGTTGCTGTGAGCTAGGCTGACGCCACGGCACTCACTCTAGCCTGGACAACAAAGTGAGACTCTGTCTCAAAAAAAAAAAAAACAAAAAAAAAAACAAATCTTTTTTTAAAAGACAAGTTACAAACCAAAAATACAAAACTACTGACCTTTAAATTTACCTATGTAGTTGGTATTCTTTATTTCTTCATAAGGTTTTTGAGTTGATGTCTACTATCCTGTTTTCAGCCCAAAGGACTTCCTTTAGCAAATCTTGTAGGGGAGGTCTACTAGTGACAACCTCCTTCTGTTTTTGTTCTGGAAACATATTCATTTATCCTTTATTTTTGAAAGATAGTTTTGCAAGGTATAGGATTCTTTTTTCATACCTTTTTACCCCATTCAACACTTAATTTATATAATCCAACTGCCTTCTGGACGCCACAGTTGCTGATGAAAATTCAGTTATTAATCTTATTGTGCATTCCTTATATGTGACCAGTCATTTCTCTCTTGCTGTTGTCAAGATTCTGTTTTTATCTTTTGACAATTTAATTATAATTTGTCTTGGTGTGGATCTCTTTAAATTTATAGTATTCGGAGTTCATTGAGCTTCTTTGATGTGTAGATTCCTGTCTTCATCAAATTTGGGAACTTTTCAGCCATTATTTTTTTCAAGTGTTCTTTACACTCCTTTCTTTTCTCCTCTCCTTCTGGAACTCCCATTATGCATATATTTTCTTTATGGTGTTTCCATGGTTCTCATAAGCCCTGTTCATTTTTCATTTTTTTTTCTTTTTGTTCTTTAGACTGGATAATCTTAACTAATCTATCTTTAAATTCCCGTCTCTTCTGCCTCCTCAAATCTGCTACTGAACTGCTCTAGTGAATTTTTTATTTCAATTATTATGCTTTTCAACTTCAGTAACTCTATTTAGTTACTTTTAATAATTTCTATCTCTTTAATGATATCCTCTATTTGTTGAAAAACCAGGCTCTCCTGGTTTCCTACAGTTATCGTCACTGGTTTCCTTCAGCTCTTTGAGGATATTTAAGACATTTGATTTGAAGTATTTATCTAGTAATTCCAATGTCTGGGCTTCATAAAGCAATGTTCTTTAAAAATTTTTTTCCCTAGTAAATAAGCCATACCTTCTTGTCTGTTTGCAGGCCTTAATTTTTTTTTTTTGAAAACTAGACATTTTGATTATTATAATGTAGCAATTCTGGATATCATACTCTTCCCCGCCCCACAAGGGTTTGTTGTTGCCGCTTGTTGTGACTGTTTTTTGTTTAGTGACTTTCTTGTCTTTTTTTTTTTTTTTTGAAAAATAGTATGTGATTTATTCATACAATAGAATACTATAAAACCATAGAAATGAAGAATCATGTACAAATACATGCAACAAAAATCTCACAAACACAATATTGAGGAAAAGAAGCCATATACAAAGAATGCATAATGTTTAATTCATTCACATAACATCCAAAATCAGACAGAACTAATCTATGCTCTTAGAACTCAGGACAGTGGTTACCCTTGGAGAGGAAGTAACTGAAAGGGAAACTAATAGGAGCTTCTGAGGTGCTGATTGTATGCATGTGTCCCATTTGGGAAAAATCACTGATGCCATTTGTATAGATGTTACACTTCAATAAAAAGTTAAACAAAATGATGTGCCTCTGTCTGGATACTAAGCTCAGGATGGTATATTCCTTTTCTCTTAGCATCTCCCCTTGCCTACAAACTCACACTTGCACTTTCAACTTCTAACTGCCACTTCCAAATGGTGAGGGTGGGAAGAGAACCAACTCACCAACTCTCCCTTACAGACTAAACAAAATTTGCTATAGGTCTGGCTGCTAATGGAGCAGGTCTACCAAATTGTGAAATCCAAGTCTATCCTTGCTTCCGGCCAATGTGCTCAAGTGCTCCCCTGCTTTCTCTACCCACTCTCAACAAAGCCTCTTACTCAGGAATAAATGCTCCTCTCAAGAAACATTTAAGTAAGTATCAAAGTTTTGAACCAAAAGGAAGGAGCTCTAATAGTTAACATCTCAATTGCAGGTACTGGATGGGCAAGGAGCCATCTGGGCCTGACACCCTTGGAGGTATATAACATGCAATTGGAGTGCAAGCCCAACTTGGGATGGAGGTGTTAAAATCCTGGCTCTGTCTTAAGCTAGTCTACATCCTCTCTATGCCTTGGTTTCCTCATCATTAAAATGGGGATAATGGTGCTTACTTCATAGAATTTTTATAAGGATCAAAATGACTTACCACATGTAAAAAAAATTAGAAAAGTGATTAACATAAGGTAGAAGCTTAATAGATGCTATAAGTATATCATTAAATAAGTGTAGCAGTCATTGCATTAGTTGCCTTCCAAGAATTAGGAATGCTGCCCTGTCAGAGGGCACGAAATTAAAAACTTAACAGGTGTGCAGTATTTGATATAACAGCAACTAGGAAGGTTGTAACACCATACACCTATACTTCCTATTAGATATGCCACTAAATACCACAGGCATTTTGGTACAACTTCTATTACTGGGCCCTGAAACTAGCCCCTGCTTTGCAGACCTAGAGACCTTTGCAGTGACTGGCTCGAGATAACCCAAACATACAAAGCCTGAGGTAGACAACAGAAAGTCAGTTTATCAACAATAAAAAATAACGTTCAGTAGCTAGAATATTCACACTGGCATTTTCACCCTATGGGCAGACCTTTAGAAGAAGCCGAATCTTCATCAGGATACTTGAATACATACCAAAATAGCACAATGGCAATAAGCTAAGACAGGCTAAAGAATAAATTTCCAAAAGAGCTAATGGATCTGGAAACCTGGACAGCTCATGCCTGACAATGCTTTTCTGTTTTTCTTCTGTTAACCAACATCCCACCCTGCATCAAAGCCTGTTCCACTTTGCATGCCTCTGCTCTGATCCTATATTAACACACAAAGTCAGGCAGCAGTCGTATTTGCTAAATTTCCAAGTATAAGTAGGGGGAGCAGGATAGGAAACTCACTATACTGATAATCTACCTTGCAGTCATTAGATGTTTGTATATATTAATAACATAAGTGAGGGTCTCTACCCCATGCCTTTTCTCACTGAAGGGACATTTCCTTGGGGAGTCACTCTATACCCAGAGTGCTTGGTGGACACTGGGGGTACAGGAGGGCCCAGCCCAACAGTGTAGTGCCCAAGTCACTCTGGCAGGCTGTGGCATTCTGCAGGTTAGCCCCTCAGATGTGGCGGGAAATTGCCGCTTCTTTGCCTGAACACTGTGGCCACTAATGCCATTCCTTGAGCATATTCTAGGCCCAAAGAATTCAATGTCAGCATTGTTGGTTACACCACAATCCAGCCATGTTCCCAGACCAATCATCTGGATCTCTAGTTCTATTATTGGCTGATTTGATCTTCATTTCTAATTTCATTCTCAGCGGAGCTGGTGAGTGTCCTGTAGTCTCTCCTAGGAACCACCTACTTCACTGTTTAGTGACTTTTCTGAATGAATTCTGTAAAGTCAGCATTTCTTGTTGTTTGGTCAATAAAGTCTCTGTCCTGTTAGTTTAGTGGTCAGCTAGAGATTTAACAGAGATTTCCTTTATTGAATGCCTGGAACCAAAAAATAAAAAGATAAACAGCCAAAATATGAGAAAATACTCCCAGTCTTTGCCAATTAGCCATGTTGGGGCACTCCTTCAATCCTTAGCCAGGTAGTCTACAACACTGCCTTAGCCTTTACTTTCTGCTCGCATGGAGACTAAAGGTCAGCCAGAAGTGAGAGTTTAGGGTGTTCTTAGGTCTTTTCTGAACAGGTATCCAGTCTTAGGGCATGCACATGGCCTTCTAGATTCCCCAGAATAAAAGACTTTTCAAAGCTTTCATTTGCTCAAGTATCTCTTTCCCCAGCCTCTTCTTTCCCAGGATTTTTGGTATGTTTATACCTTGCCCCCCATGGCAGTGGCTGTTTGCCTTTTTATGTTTTTGACAAACACTGCCTGGGAAGCTGCCTCAGCCCTGGGAAAGCTCTGAGGCAGGTGAAACAAAGTTAAGCCCCTGAACTGAACCTTCAGGGAACCATCAGACAGGTCAAAATACACAACCACACTTTCTTGGGAATAAGGTCTACATTGTTCCATCTGGTGCCAGCAATCCACACCAGAAATGTGGGCTGCCATCTTTAAGGCCACTGCCAACCCAGACAGTGGGAGATGACCACAGAGCTCTCTTGCCAAAATTCAGCAGTTTTCTCCTCATTAAGTGTTCATCTGGCTGTTGTAAGTTTTTTATTAGTTCCAGAGTTTCCAAAACTGATGATTCTGACAGTTTTGTCAGCTTTTTACTTTTGTAACGGGACAGTGTTTTTGACCTCTCTATCATGCCATTTTTGCTGACATCACTTCATACCATTTACTTTTGTGCTTTCTAGCCTTGTTAAAATTATTTCCTCAGCCTGGAATACAGAGAAAGAAGAAAATTTTTCTATTACTGAAGTGATCAAAAAAACATACTATTGACTTGAAGATAGGGCCAAAGAGCAATTGCAAAAGTTTTTGAACAAGGACACCATCAATAAAATAACTTTTATCTCCCTTAAAGGCAACATTCACTAAATCCTTTGCCATATATATATAAAGCCCTCTACAATAGAGGTGGTGTTCGAGAGCACAGGTTGAGATAAGCATTAGTTTGAATTCCAGATCTGCTGCCACTCAATAGTCGTTTGGCCTTCTACAAGGCACTTAAATTTTCTAGGACTGTTTCCTGAACTGTAAAATAGGGAAAAAACACATTTCTATAATTGTGGTAAAGACTTAAAGAGATATTACATGTAAAATTTTTGGCACTCATTGTTACTATTTGTTCAATTTGAGTTTTTAAATTCTAGGTCTTTATTCCATTACATTGTTTTTTTCAGGTTGTTTGACTCTTTAAAAAGAGCCACTGGCATCCTATGTAAGAGGAGCTTAGGGGTTGCCATATGGTTTTCGGGAACTGATCCTAAGCTGACTTTCATAACACATTAATTTTACTTATATTGTATGTTTATTTGGGGTGGCTTTGGGAACAATTGAGGCGTGCTACAATCCTTCTCAAGCCCCTCTTTAGCCTACAGACTCACTTTTCAACACATAAGAAACAAACCCAAATGAGTAGACGAAAGAGGAAGCATGCCAACCCAACAAGTTTTTTTTCAAACCAGCCTCCCTTCGTGTCCATAGGATCCAAGCACGTAACCAGAGTACAGAACACCAGCCTGGAAAGCCCGAGAGGTGGAGTCAGCCCAAGATGGAGAAGCCGCATCAGCGTTTTCTCAAGTAGCCTCCGGGGCTGTAGGGACAGCAAGAGATCTCAACCTTCCTTCTAGGTCCTCGGCCTCAAGCCCTGAAAGGAGACTGTAAGCAGGCCGCAGCTCGGACCAGACTTGCCCACCTGGGGCACCGGCAGCCGCGCCTCCCGAAACCAGAGGGCGGGGCTCTGCCGGAGGAGCGCGCCGGCAGCCGTAGAGGCCTCTGGGAGTTGTAGTTCGAAGCTGCGGGAAGCTTGACAGCGACCGCCGGCTTGGCGCGCTCAGAACTCTATCACCCGCCGGCCCCCGCGGCTGAGGCCCTTGCCGCTTCCTGTTTGGTGGACAAGGAACCCGGCGGTCACAAATTGCGAGGATTTGGGAAGGGGTCTTTGTCTTCCCGCCCAGTTTTCCGAGATTGAGTGCTTGGCCTGCCCAGGTAGAGCACGTTCCCACGTCTAGCAAACTCACCCCTCGGGAAGGTAGGAAGGGAACCGAAGGGAGGCGGCAGGAAGGGTTGAGCAAGCGGTGAAGCCAGCTGTCACCTGCGATAGTTCTTTGGTGCAGCGCGTCGGGACAGTGGTTTCTCAGTGGAGCGGGAAGGCCAAAGCCGGGGGGCTGCGGAGACTGCTCCGGAGAGGCGGTGTGAGCTTCTCTCAGGGCTCGAGACAAGAAAGTCCGGGAGTCCCGCAGGGACTGAGGGACGCCGAGGGGCTGTGGGAATCAGCGTCTGCTGGCGCCTTAGCGAAAAGGCAGGGTTAGGGTAGAATGAACACCTTGAATCCCAGGTGGGAGAAGGAGGGAGCAGGAGAGAGTTAGGGGAATCGCAGGAATGGGAGCGCCTTTCTGGATCCCAAGTAGAGAAAGAGCTGGAGAGGGGAGATAAGGGAGGACTAGGACCACAGATGGGGTGAGGGCCATGACTGGTAAGCCCTAGCCAAGCTTTTCACACGACTCAGTTATGAGAGTGAGTGTCTTGATAGTGGGTGGCTTGACATTTTATCTGTCTTAGAATAGTAGAGCTGGAAGGGGAGTTTGAGAGCAGCTGCATTCTCCTCGCTTCCTACAGGTAAGGAAACTGAGGTCCTCTGAGTTGGAGAAACCCACTCAACACCAGACAATTTAGTGACAAACTTGATTAAAACCTAAGTGTTAGAACTCCTAGACAATGCCTTATCCATTGCTGACATCAGTAGATCAGCAAACTCTAACTTGTAGCCCCATCTCTTTTTCCTTTTAAGGCCTTTAGACGTGACAATAATTTGGCATATGCAGGATAACAGGCAGCCTCTGAAGAAAAATTTTTTATAAATTTTCAGTAGGTCAAAATAATCCTTGTTCTAACTTGAAGAAAAATCACTCTGCCTCATAAACAACTACAAACTTCATAAAAGGTTAGTGGCAAAGATGTCACCTGTAGTTTCTTTTGCCGCTAAAAAAATAAAATTTACTTTTCCTTCCCCAACTTATGTCCACTAGGGCTCTGGGAACAGTTAGCCTTAGATTTCTTTTCACAAAATAAATAATATATATTTCAGTTATATATAGTATGTGTTAATTGTGATTTTGTAATACCCTAAATATTTACGATAAAGAGTGAATTCAGCATGGGAGGATGGAATACCAACCTGAATTACAAATTAAAATAATTTTAGTATGTTTTCAAAAGGATATTTGGGCATAAAAATTAAAAAAATTTCTACCAGGCCTGCATTTTATAACAAATTTACATTTCAATCCTTTGCTAGAGTTCATTCTTTCTTACTATCTAAATGTAACTTGAGAGCATTTAGTGTTCTTGGTGTAGAAAAAGAGGTTCTTTGGTGCTATAGTATTGCTTTGACTGGTAATTTATTAAACCACATTGTCCTCCAGCACTGTCAAATTTAACACCTTTTGAAGCATTTATTGGTCAGGAGGTTGGAAGCATGTTCCAACTGTCACATCAGAATTGGAACATTATAGCTCCAATTGGCTGACCAGTAAATGATTCATAAGGAAAGGATTTAGATAAGTTTGTCATCTAAATATCTTTTAATATCTTTATAACAGTTACAGACTTACATAAAAGAAAGCACATATACATAGCATAACTGCCTCCACCAGGGTGCCTTTTTTATGGTGTGATTCCATCTGCTTTTTGTATTGCTATACTACAGAAGAGGATAACCTATGACCACATTTGGCCTGCTGACAGATTTTCTTTTTATAAAGTTTTATTAGAACACAGCCATGTGCACTCCTTTGTATATTACTTTTCATGCTTAATGGTAGAACTATACAGTTACAGGTAACATATAGCTTGAAAAAGCCTAAATTATTTACTGTCTGGCCCTTTACAGACAAAAATATGTCAACCACTAGCCTAGTAAACTGACTATAAAGATAGTATCTGAACCTCCATAACATATGCAGAAATAAGTAATACTAATTTTTAGCTTCTTGAGCATATAAATGCTTGTATGTGGGTCCACAGTCACATTCAGGCACAAACTAGTGTATTCCGTCACAGGTTGATGCTAGCATCTTGGCATAGATACTAAAGATTTGCTTTTGCAAACAATTGTGAAAGGAAGTTTCTGACCTTAGTGTGAAAAGGAATGATATTCTTTGATATATACTACCTTTTTAAGATAATGTCATTTCAGCTTGCTTTGGTTGCTCTCTATGACCTTTTCATGGAAAGAAGATCACCAATATTTTAAATGCAACTTGAAAGTACCAAGCAAGTCAGTTAAGCTTTTGATTCCTACTGGGACCTGTCTCAGTGTGTTCATGCTGCTGTAATAAAATACCTGAGACTGGGTAATTTATAAACAACAGAAATTCATTTCTTATGGTTTTAGAGTTGGGAAGTCCAAGATCCAAGGCATCAGCAGATTTGATGTGTTTGGTGAGGGCCTGGTTTCCGTTTACAAGATGGTTCCTTATTGCTATGTCCTCACATGGTAGAAGGAACAGAAAGGCAAAAGGGGCCTGGCTAGTTCCCTTCAATTGTTTTATAAGGTTGCTAATCCTATTCATGAGGGCTTTGCACTATTGACCTAATTATCTCTAAAAGGCCACATCTTGGCCGGGTGCAATAGCCCACGTCTGTAATCTTAGCACTCTGGGAGGCTGAGGCGGGAGGATTGCTCAAGGTCAGGAGTTCCAAACCAGCCTGAGCAAGAGCAAGAAGACCCCATCTCTACTATAAATAGAAAGAAATTAATTGGCCAGCTAAAAAATATATATATAAAAAATTAGCCAGGCATGGTGGCACATGCCTGTAGTCCAGCTACTTGGGAGGCTGAGGCAGAAGTATTGCTTGAGCCCAGGAGTTTGAGATTACTGTGAGCTAGGCTGATGCTAGGGCACTCTAAGCCCGGGTAACAGAGTGAGACTGTCTCAAAAAAAAAAAAGCCCCATCTCTACATTGACGATTAAGTTTCAACATATGAATTTTTTTTCCTTTTGGAGACAGGATCTCACTCTGTTGCCCAGGGTAGAGTGCAATGGCATCATCATAGCTCACTGCAACCTCAAACACCTGGGCTCAAGTGATCCTCAGCCTCCCAAGTAGCTGGGACTAGAGGCATGGGCCACCATGATTGGCTAATTTTTCTATGTTTTGTAGAGACAAAAGTCTCACTGTGTTGCTCAGGCTGTCAGCATACGAATTTTGGAGGAGACACAAATATTCAAATCATAACAGGACCCCATACTAAAATCTTAAAGTAAACAATTAGGGACTTGTTATTAAATGACTTAGGTTTGACTTAGTAGTCTTGCATCTGGGACTTTTTTTAAACTCAAAGATAGAGCGAGATACTAGAAGTGAATATGTCTGTTTATGTCATCTTGTATATTTAGCTCCCATGGAATTATATGACAAATTAATGCTGTAGGAGTATTTAGCATTTTAGTCATTGATAGACTATTCTGTGTTATCATCTTTGTAATATTAGCTATGGAACTCTACCTCTCAACTTAATTCGTCAAACTTCAGAATATCTTACAGTTCTACTCATGACATTTAAAAAGGTATTAAATTTCTTTTGAAACATTCATGGGGAATTTGAAGATCAGGCCAATAGAGATAACTAAAAATTACCAATTTCCTTACAGTTCTTTATATTTACTTGAATATCATTAAATCTTTGATTAAAAGGCATCAGGGAGTTTGGGCTCCTCATTTATGATTTGTTATATTAAATCACTGTGATATCATCAGTTTTCTGCTTGTGTGGAATAAATAGCTAATTTTACTATGCCATAAAATTTCGAATTTGCTCAGAACAAACATATACAACTAAACTGGAAACTTTATTTTAATTCTTGAATAGCCTTCATGTTTCCCTAACCTTGATTATCACTTTTTGGTAAGGATGACTGAAATCCAAGGATCTATCTAGATTTCTCCTCCTTACTGGTTTCCTCACATTTAATCTTTAGTTAAAGTATTCATCTCCAGAAGTTGAAAGGATCGTCTTTCTCTAAACCACATTTTTAGTTTAGTTTAGGAACCAGTACTAGAGGGCGTAATGGTTTACAAAGTAAATCAAGAAGTGTGGCCATGTATTTTTGCCATTGTTTAAGCATATATCTTTTCGATAATCTGACTTGGCTATTGTCCTTGCACCTGTTTCACTGCCACTGGAAGGGTTGTTGCTGGCTAAGGAAATATCTAGCCTTGAGACAAAAACATTTGCAACGAGAGAAACAAATTCATCTAAACTAGTTTGGTTCAAGAAAAACAAATTCATTATGTTTAACTCTGGATACCTAAGCATGCATTTTCACTCATTCTAGTCCCAGCCATTGCCATTATAAAATCTAGACAAAGGAGATTTGATTTTCAGAGTATAGTGGAAGTAGCATTTGGGATCAAGGTGACCTGGTTTCAATCCCAGATGTGGCTTTTAGTAACTAAGTGATTTAAGACAAGTTACTTCTCTGAGCTTTAATTTGTTTCTTTTCTTTCTTTCTTTTTTTTTTTTTGGTATTATGAAGGAAATACTCATTTCCCAAATTCTAAGGATTAGTTAGAATTAACAATATGTAAAACATTAGGCCAATGGTAGGCATTCAATAAATGAATGTTAATTACATTTCCCACTACCATTCTATGATATTAACTTGTCTTTTTTTCCCAGAATGACATCCAGTTTCTTTAGATATGAATTCCTTCCCTTTAGCACTGTTTTTATTTTTGACAGTTCAGTAATTCTATGAAGGTCAACCTTTTTTATTTTTCATACCTTGCTGAGTTTACTTGCTTTATACTAAAGACATGTAGATATTGTCAGCTGATTTTGTTCAGGCCACTAAGTTAAGCCAATACTTCATTTTTATAGTTATTTTTAAAGAACCAGATTCATAATAAAAGTGATAGCTGTGTTTATTGAGTGCACACTGTGTGCCAGGCACATTATGTATATTATCTCATTTAAATCTCAAACGCTGTAAGACTAGTATTTTTATTATCCCCCAAACCGATGAATCTTGGGGAATTTAAATAAGTTGCCCAAAGTCACATAGTAAACGGAAGAGCCAAGATTCAAATCCAGGCAGTCTTACATTTGAGTTATCAACCACCACACTCTGCTTGATAGAACTGGAATAGGCCATATCCCAAGTTACCCAATGTGTATAATTCAAACAAATTAATGCCTTGGCAATTCTTTCTGAAGGTGTTTTTATCAGTTGTTGGAGATTTAGGTATAATAAGGTTCTGCCCACTTATCAATATTAAAATTTTTGTCTAACATTTCTTAAAAACCCTATAGATGGCTTTTCTTCCCCAAAGTACAAGTTTCATTAAGTTTAGTTTCATTAAGTTCAGAAATAATAATAATAGAGTTTAGTAGTGTTTGGCATGGTTCTAAATGCTTATACATATGAATGTATAGATTTTTTTTTTAAATTTTCATGTGTTTTAGATTTTCCTGAATAAGTTTTCCCAAGTTCTTTGTTATCCATTTTGATGAAAGGATGAAAGCTTTGATGAAAGCTTCCCTACAGACATCTTTTCAATTTCTAAAATATTTAATTTTTTAAATTGAGAGATTGCTTAAAAATTCTATAAAGCTGTAGCCAAATTCTAAATTTAACTTTCCTACAATATATTTCTTTCTTTCCTAAGCTTTTATCTCCCCTGCTATGGACCAACTTAATTTAAAATATATCATTCATAGGTATTTTATGTAAAATGTTTTTACTTATTATATTCAGGGAACCATTTTTTCAAGTTGGTCAAATTGGAAGTTTTAAACTAAGAAAATTTAATAGACATGTTAGTTCTAATTTCATATATTAGTAAGTTAAAATAATTTTGAAAAATACTGGCTTTTAGTTTTAAAACTTAAGACCAGACAAGTCAACTGAATTTTGAATCAGTTTTATTACATAAAGGAAGGAACTGAAAGATCAAGCTTTTGATTTTGACTTCTCAACTGTTGTAATGAAATTAATTAACTTTTTCTCAGTTACTCCCATCATGATGGGATTTTAGTAACAATTACCATTGAATAATATACTTTACATTCAAGAACATTTCTTATGCTATGGATTTGAATATGTGTAATACATATGAATTTGTGTGTCAAAGTGTCAACTAAACTTTTTGCCTTAAAAGAATAAATCTTGCACTGATCTACTTACTAAGCTAATTTAGAAGTTAGGGTCAGCAGTTAGTGTAGAATTGAGCTAAAAGTGAAATGATGAACTGAAAATCAGAATTGGTTATTAGCATCCTATTAGCTTTTGTTATTTAAGTGATTTAGGACAAGTTACTTGACTTCTCTGGGCTTCATAAGTTATATTTTTTAAGTTTATTGAGGATGGGGACTATGACTTTAAAATTTTTAAAAATTTTTCTTAATATTTCATGTTGTAGGGGCTCATTGAGAACTTGTTGAATTAATATATTATTCAGAGTTTACCATTGTTCAGTGTTTTAGTTGTTTCATTTAAAAATAAATAATCATTTTTACCATCATACTCTTTTTATAAGATATAGAAATAAACCCCTTCTTGTTTGGAGATGATAATATTAATATTTTGGATTCATTTTTTTTGAACGGTTACTATTATGAAGTACTACTTTAACATTTATCTTTAACATTTGTTTGTCTCTGGTAGGACTAAGTTAAGGAAAGCTTTAACTTGTTTAAATGTTGGGCAGGAAAGCAGAAGAGAGAAGTGGAAAGGAAAGAAACAGAAAAGAAAATGCACGTATTTGGAGAATAGAACAGGTTACCGATATCTGTGTCACATAATAATCAGTGGCATGTTAACAACATTTGCCTAGTTGTTCATTACTGTAGAAGAACTTTTCACTTAACAAAAAGGAAAAACCCAAGAGGCTGCATATGTAAAAAATATTTTTATTTGGTTTTTGATGGGAATAATTATACATTTGAACATTTATTTTCCCATTACAAAGTGCTAAATGAAATATGCATTATCTCATTGCATCTTCAGACAACCTCAGTTTATTATTTTGATTTTGCAGATGGGTAAATTGTCTCATGGAAGTTACAAGGTTAGTGCTAAATTACACAGGTAGTGAGTGAGTGGCAGATACAGGACTTCTGATTTTAAAAACCTTATTTTCTTTCTACTTGTTCATAAATGTTACATTTAAAAAATTAAGAAAAATGGACATAAGAGTTCGTTAAACAAATATGGCAATTAATAAAACCGCACTTGCCTAGTAATCTGGACAGTAACAAGAAACAGAAGACAAAAAAAGACAAAGGACCTGTAATACTAGTACTTAGGGAGGCTGAGGCAGGAAGATCACATGAGGTCAGTAGTTTGAGACCAGTCTGAGCAAGAGTGAGACCCCATCTCCACAAAAATAGAAAAATTAGCTGGGTGTTGTGGTGTACACCCGTCGTCCCCACTACTCGGGAGACTGAGGCAGGAGGATCGCTTGAACCCAGGAATCTGAGGTTGCAGTGAGCAGTGAGCTATGATGACACCATTGCACTCTAGCCCAGGAGACAGTGAGACCATGTCTCAAAAAAAAAAAAAAAAGGAGAGTGAAAAAGAGATGGCAAAGAACAGGAAAGACAGCACACAGCACAGCATAGTAGTGAAAAGTACAGGCTCTGGACACAGACTGCCTTGGTTTGGATTCCAGCTCTGCCATTTACTAACTTCGTGATCAGTTACTTCTCTGTCCTTTGTATGCTTATCTACAAAATGAGGATAATAATAGTAACTTATAGGGTGAGTAATAAAGGTATATCATTTTCCTTTACATGTTAAAACCTATACATTTCATTTTATGGAGTTTTCTGCATTTTTTAATTATGAAATATACATATGGAAAAGTACATAAAAGATATTAATATATACACACATATATATAGAATAATTGTAAAACAAATGGCCATGTAACCAGAATCAAGTTGAAGAAGTAGAATATTGACTTCACTATATAAGGCCCCCTCCTGTTTTCCCTATTGCAACCTCCTATTTTCCCCCTAGAGTAGAGTTTCTCAGCCTCAGAGGTATTGACATTTGGGGCTGGGTAATTTTTTGTAGTAGAAGGCTGTCCTATGTATTGTAGGATGTTTAAGCAGCATCCCTGATCTCTACCCACTGGGTGCCAGTAGCATTCCCCCCAGTTATAACAACTAATTGGGTGAGACCAAATTCTGTATTACCTTCCCTCTACACGTCTTTATATGCTGTTTGGAGAGGAGACTGTAGGGGGTAAGGGTAGAAGCAGGGGTTTCCATTAGAAAGCTGTTGCAGTAATCTTGGTAAGAAATGGGAGTGATCAGATTCTGGATATATTTGAAGGAAAAGCCAATAAAATTTCCTAATGGATTGAATGTAGATGTAAGAAAAAGTCTTAAGTGATTCTAAGAATTTTGGCCTGAACAACTAGAAAGATAGAGACTCCATCAACTGAAGTAAGGAAAACAATGGGGTGGGGTAATTTGGGGGGAAGAAAATCGAAAGTTCAGTTTTGGACACATTAGGTTAGAGTTGTCTATTACGTCTAGGTAAAGATGTTGAGTAGGCACTTGGATATTCATGTCTCAAATTCAGGAGAGAAGTTTGGGCTAGATATATTAATGTGGAAGTTATCATTGTCTAAATCAGGGGTCCTCAAACTTTTTAAACAGGGGACCAGTTCACTGTCCCTCAGACTATTGGAGGGCCAGACTGTAGTTTAAAAAAACTATGAACAAATTCCTACGCACACTGCACATATCTTATTTTGAAGTAAAAAAACAAACGGGCAAAAACACCCGGATGTGGCCCATGGGCCGTAGTTTGAGGACACCTGGTCTAAGTCAATAGAACTTTCTACAGTGATGGAAATGTTTTATATCTACACTGTCTAATATGGTACCCCCTAACCACATGTGGCTTTTGAGCACTTAAAATGCAATTAGTATGACTGAGATACTGAATTTTTTATTTTATCTTATTTTAACTTTAAGAAGCCACATGTGAATTAGTAACTATTGTATTGGACAACACAAGCAATGGAATTAAAACCATTAGACTGGGTAAGATTACCAAGAGATGGAGAAGAGAACCAAAACAGAACCTTAGAACTCTGCAACTTTAAAGAGCTCTGAGACATGAGGAGCAAACAGCAAAGGAGCAGAGAAGGGGGAGGGACCAGTGAGGTAGGGAGAAAACTTGGAGGCCTAGTGAATCTAGTTTATCAAGGAGGAGAGCAATCCCTTTTGGCAAATATTTCTGACAGGTCAAGTAAGTTAAGGACTAAGAAATAACTGTTGGGTTTACCAATATGGAGGTCATTGGTGATCCAACAGGAATGGGTTCTGTGTAGTGATAGGGAAGATACCTGATTAGCATGGGTTTAAGAAAAAAATAAGAGGATCTTATTTATTATATGCTGTTTTTCTCATCTATTTTATATTTTATTTTTCTCCTTTTTTGCCTTATTTTAATTCAGTTTTTTTTATCATTCTCTTCTTTACCCTCTATTAGATTTAAAGTTATATACTGTTTTCTAAATATTATGTTAATAGCCACCTTTAAAATTATACCATCAATGTCTAATATTGATCTGGGCAATACAAGGATCTTAGAACACTTAATTCCAAGACCTTCACCTGACTTTTTTCTCTTTGGTCTGGAATGTAATTCTTTTTTTTCTAACCCTATCATATACTGCTTATTAATTCTCTTAGTTTCATTAAACTTCTTAAATCTGCAGATTAGTATCTTTTATGAACTCTGGAAAATTATCAGCCATTATCTCTTTAAATATTATTAATACCTCTGTCTTCTTCTTTCTGGTTCTCTAATTACATGCTTTTTAGACCTTCTCATTCTGTTCTCCATGTGTCTTAGCCACCTTTCACATTTTCTGTCTTTTTTTTTCTGCCACAATCTAAATAGTTTCTTCTGACTTATCTTCTAGTTCATTAATTTTCTCTTCAACTGTTAAACTTATGCATAGAGTGTTAAAGTTTGGCTATTGGATGTTTTTTCCTAAAAATTCACTCTCATTCTTTTAAAACATTCTAAGTCAAGTTTTGAAATTTTCCATGTTTTATTTTATTTATATATAAGCATCATTTTATATTTTTTTTTTTTTTTTTTTTTTTTTTGCGACAGAGTCTCACTTTGTTGTCCAGGCTAGAGTGAGTGCCGTGGCGTCAGCCTAGCTCACAGCAACCTCAAACTCCTGGGCTTGAGTGATCCTTCTGCCTCAGCCTCCCGAGTAGCTGGGACTACAGGCATGCGCCACCATGCCCGGCTAATTTTTTATATATATATCAGTTGGCCAATTAATTTCTTTCTATTTATAGTAGAGACGGGGTCTCGCTCTTGCTCAGGCTGGTTTTGAACTCCTGACCTTGAGCAATCCGCCCGCCTCGGCCTCCCAAGAGCTAGGATTACAGGCGTGAGCCACAGCGCCCGGCCCATTTTATATTTTTGTTCCAACAATTTTTATAGTTGAAGTTCTTGTGGATCTATTTCTGCTGCTTCCTCTGGTTCTCACTCATAGTACTTTATTTCCTTACATGCTAGGTTATTTTCAAATTTGTAGTGTTCATTGTCCTTAAAAGATTGTTAGCTGTACTTCTTTGAGGCCTTGTATGGAGATATTTCCTCATAGGAAAGATTTACATTTGCTTCTGTCCATTACCTAGAAGTACTACCAAGCAGGTTAATTTTAAATTAGATTCACAGCTTTAAGTGTTCCTTGACCACCTTATAAATCCCCATGAAGTCCATAACAAATTATAACAGTTCCACCTCCACAGATACATATAGTCCCACACTCTGACTGTGGTCAGAGTTAAGAAAATTTCTCTGTAGTTCCTTTATGAGGCAGCAAGGCACTTTTACTTCCTGTTAACATCTACTCCCTGTTAACATCTACTCTGATGGATGGTAAAGTTCTTTAGAGTTCCAGCTGTATTGTGTTGGAGAAGTAAAAAGAGGGGAAAATTTCTTATTATGATCATTCCTTACTTTGGATGAACACTGGGCTTTGTCTTCTATTTCCCTAATACTACAAAAGGCTTTGAAAATGTCAGCCCAAATTCTCCTGGTACAGCAAGTACACTCCAGGCAGCAGCAGTTTCCTTGAGACATATACTTCCCTAGGTTCCTTAACTTCTACAATGAGCTGACTCTCCGCACTATTTTTCATACTTTTCAAAAGATATTTTAAATATTTTACCCAGTATTTTTAGTTGTTTTCTGTAGGAAAATGGGTTCAAATAGCCTGATCTGCCTTATTACTGGAAATGGATTGCCCCATTTATTTTTTAGTAAGCTGAAGTTTCAATGGAAAAGAACCCAAACTCTGAGAAGTAATTTAAAGAGATTTATTCTGAGCTGAATTATTCTGAACTAAATAGCCCGGGGAGCCACACTCAAGAAGCCTTTAGGAAATGGTCTCCCTGTGGTTGGGTTATTGTTTGGTTTTGTACATTTCAGGGAGACAGGAATTACACATAAAGTCATAAGTCAATACATGGAAGATGTACGTTGGTTTGGCCCAAAAGGGGAGAACATCTCAAAGGAGGGCATTACAGGTTATAGATGCATTTAAAGATTGTTTGATTTGTAATTGGTTAAGGAAATGAAGCTTTGTCTAAAGGCTTGGAATGTTTTTTTTGTTTTTTTTTTTGAGACAGAGTCTCACTTTGTTGTCCAGGCTAGAGTGAGTGCCGTGGCGTCAGCCTAGCTCACAGCAACCTCAAACTCCTGGGCTCGAGTGATCCTTCTGCCTCAGCCTCCCGAGTAGCTGGGACTACAGGCATGCGCCACTATGCCCGGCTAATTTTTTTTTTTATATATATATATATCAGTTGGCCAATTAATTTCTTTCTGTTTATAGTAGAGACGGGGTCTCGCTCTTGCTCAGGCTGGTTTTGAACTCCTGACCTTGAGCAATCCACCCGCCTCGGCCTCCCAAGAGCTAGGATTACAGGCGTGAGCCACAGCGCCCGGCCAGGCTTGGAATGTTTTAAGTTAAAATAAAGAAGTCTGTTAATCAAAGACAAACCACCGGGCATATACCCAGACTCAAGTGATCTGTTAAGTAAATTGAAGACCTGCAGGTGTAGCTTAAGCTTTGTCTTGCATAACCTTAGGCCTGTTGATGAGTTACAAAGGATATCTCCAAGAAGGGAAGGGGGCATGACAAGGTATGCCTGACCTCCCTTCTAATGGCCAGCAACTCAGCTTTAGAGTATTTCTGGGGTCCCCTTGGTCAAGAACGGGGTCCATTCAGTCATCTGGGGAGTTTAAGATTTTATTCACAAAAGTAACTCCATTTCAAGTTAGTAAGTTTCTGATAAATATTCAGGCATGCACATCATTTTATCTTTAAAAAATTCCCATATTTTTCCAATTTCTTATGCATGCAAATGTATTACTTATGAATAGTAAAATATTTTAAAGTTAAACTAAATTATTTATCTTCTGATTTATATAGGATTAACTTCCTCAGTGCTTAGACTCTGAGGAAAATGGCAAATATGGATGGTGATTCTAAGCATCTTCTCATCCCCGAGATAGATCATGAAGTAGATTCTGGACCGATGAATATCCAGTTTGATTCATCAGATCTAAGATCCAAAAGGTAAGTGTTTAAAGTAAAACACTTATTTCATAGTTAGGGTTTTTAATGATTAAAATAGAATTAATTGTAACTAAAATGTATAGATTTGATTATAAAATACCAAATTTCTTTTTAAGTGTTTATTTTATTTATTTTTTTTATTTTTGCATATTATTGGGGTAGAAAATACCAGATTTCTTACAGGATTTGTATGTATGTATATAGGGGGGAAGTAAATAGGAATACTATTTCCTTATTTATATTTGAGAGAGAAAGAGAGAGAGAGATTTTTTTACTAAACTCAAGATCTGTTGGGGGAGGGGCTGGCATAAGTTTTACAAGTAAGACACATTCATATAATTCATTTAACAGATATGTATTGATTACCTGCTTTGTGCAAGGTAATATGCTAGGTGTTGGAGATAGACGAGTAAAATTAATAGATGATCTTTACCTTCATTAAACTTAAATTCCAACAGATAGTTTAAAATAATTTGAGTTTAAATTCTATTTCATTGTATACTGGGAAAATCCAAAAGAAAAATTATAAATAATAAGAGAATTCAGTAAAGTGGCTGCTTACAAAATAGGCAAAAATAAATGGCCTTCCAATGAGAAATTTTAATGGAAGAAAAGATAAAATACATAGAAATAGTCTTAACAAGAATGTGTAAAATCTATATGAGAGAAACTTTAAAATGCTCCTGAGGGACATAAAATAAGCTTTAGAGTATTTCATCAAGTCTGAGATGCTACTAATTATAAATTGCATTTTATAAAATATAACACGAAGCAAAACTTCCAATACCTGTGATGCAAAATCTCTTAGGACTTAGAATTTTTGTTTTGTATTTATTGAAAGAACTCTTGGACTTATTTGATATTTCATCATATATTTCTTATGCAATTATAAAAAGGAAAATACAAACACAATATATCAGTTAAGGTGTTACTAACTCATTATATTTAGAATCTGATTCTTCCGAATCACTTTTTGGCTTGGAGTCTTCAAAATAGGTGTTTTTCCCACACTGAATTGTCCTTTGTGCCATTAAGAACGTTAATGTAGCATTTCTTGGAAAGATTTTCTTCCAGATCACTGACCCTTTGTTTTGATGCTTGTAATTTCCTCATCTTGCCAGAAGGCATCACAGAAGGTTTTTTTTAACAACATGACTCATATGTCTTCAAATGGTTTGTCTGAAATAACCAGGAATGGCGATTACCTGTCATGCCACCAGGCATAACTACTATCATATGGCCACCTGCTGACAGAGACAAAAATGTGTTCTAGATTATCAGATGCATCATTATTTAGAAATGTTTACGTGTGTATATTAGTTTTTAAAATTTTACTTTAAATTTTTATTTATTTTTTGAGACAGAGTCTCACTTTGTCACCCTGGGGTAGAGTGTAGTGGTGTCATCATAGCTTACTGCAACCTCCAAGTCCTGGGCCCAAGCTATCCTCCTGCCTTAGCCTCCCAAGTAACTGGGTCTTTAGGCCTGTGCCACCACACTGGGCTAATTTTTTTTTTTTATTTTTAGAGATGGTGGTCTCCCTTTTGTTGAGGCTGGTCTCGAACTCCTGATCTCAAACCAACCTCCTGCCTTGGCCCCCCAGAGTGCTAGGATTACAGGGGTGAGCCACCATGCCTGGCCTAAATGTGTATATTAGAATCAATAGAATATGATGTAATAAAAAAGTATATTCTGCTCTCAGTGGGAAGACTCTAAAATAAAGATGTCATACTCTTTACATTTTAATCCATAAATTAATGTGATTCCCCCAAAAAATACCAGCAGCCATTTCCAAAGTTTATATGGATCAGCAATTTCACTTGCAGGCATTAATTTACAATGTCAAATGATGTATGTACCAGGCTGTTTAATACAGTATTTTTTATAACAGCAAAGACTGAAAGCAATCAAAATGTCTTTTCTTACAAGAATGAATAAATAAATTATGATACATTTATACAATGAAATATTTTTCATCTATTAAAAAGGAGGTGGCTTTATTATATGTCAGAATGGAATGACTCTTCAACTATTTTGCTAAGTGAAAAATACAAGTACAGAGAAATATGAATAGTATGCCACCCCATTTGGGTAAAAACGATACATTATATATAATACAATATGCATAAATGGAGTCTGGGGGAATAAATAGAAACTGTAAGAGTGGTTGCCTCCTCAGAGAGAAACTGAGTGCTTGAGGTGGGATGGTGTGGCAGATATATATCCAATAATTGTTCAACAACCCCACCTATTCCTTGTCAACAGAATCCAAATTTTGTAAAAGTTACAGTGAATCTTAATCAGGTAGATAAAGTAAGGTTGGTTTAAGATAATCTTGTTTCTATTTTTCCAGATACTTAATTTTTTAAAGGTGGCAATGTGAAATTTATCACAGGAGAAATTTATCATTGTCATTTATATTGTCCATCAGAAAAGATAATGAAATGAATCTTTTGATTCTCACTTGTATATTCTAACATCAGCAAATATAAGTACTAATGAATGCTAACTGAATGCTCAGGGTTTCTTGAAACCTCTAAATTCTATGACAAATAATTGACCACTGTGACAATAGAACATAGGTCATAACAGTGCATTCCATTACAATAAGTTGGCAGGAGTTCAAACAGTTCTCTGAAGATTTGTTTTACTGGGTAGATTAAATGGAAATATATTATCTGTAATGAAACTTGTCAAAATGAGAGGGAATCAACTCTACAATCATGGCATAACTACCTAGGTAAGCATGTTTTAAGAAAGGCAAATATAGGGACTTAGTGGTACTGAATACTAATTTTCTGTTAAGAAAACAAACTACTTGATGAGAAAAAAGCATGAATACCATGAAACATTGTTATTTCTGTTAAGATATCGATTACTGTAAAACTCATATACACTGAGGGAAAAGTATCTTCCATTTAGAAGAACCAATTTAGACAACTGTTTCCAAAACTTCATTTTAGAGTCACCTTATGACTTTGGTGATATCTCAATACCACCTGTGTAATACTATAATTTAATATTTCTTTAAAATCTTTTAAAAATTAGGGTTAATTTAGCTTCATCTTCACCTATTTGTGAAATGGTGGATTTGAAGTGTTGCTTATACTTTTTTCTAACATGCATTGCTAAATACCAACTAGTTAAAATAGCATTCATCCTTTGCTACCTAAGATCATCTTACATATCACCATACCTTGGGAAACTGTCTTTGGCTCTCAGAGTATAGAAAACACTTTATACTTTGAGATTACTCATCCTCATTTTAGCTTGTGTTTTTCAATCTCTTCCACTAGGTGGCAATCAAAATCATGTATTTGTTAAAATGTAAGAATTTTAGTAACTGCTTTGGACTAAAAGCATGCTGGATCTGCTTATCATTTTGGCAGAACTGGGGTCTAACTAAACTTAGTGGGAAGAAGGAGCTTGTCATTATAGGGGAGGATACATGTCATAATCATTTGGATCATTTGGGGAGGCTTTCAAACTATGTAGGCCCACTTTTTGCTCTGCACACCTGCCTTTACCCATCAATTTTTCACCTGGTTTGGGGTGGAGTGAAGAATATGTGTGCAGGGACAGAAAGGTTTAGAAGTCTCCTGTGTTGATATATTCTATATATTCTGCTAGCAATTACTGGTCTGAGGGATGATTTTCCTGCTTTTCCCAGACTTTCTGTTAACCAAAGACAGAGCCTAGTATTCAGGATTGCTTCATATTCTGCTGCTGCTCTAAGGCTATTCCCTGGGGGAGTTGATCATCTCAGTCAGCCTACAACCAAATTGTGAAATGGTTAATTTTTTTTTTTTCAATCTTCCTCTACCACTGTTTCCTCTTCCATTTTTCGCCAGTCCTAGGGCTTTCATATGCTTCTATGTTTGCCCATTGTTATCCAGGGCAGGAATTTACTCAGATTTAACCCCCTAGGCAATACCTTGTAAACCATACTTTTCTTCTGCCCCTTATTCACCAGTGCTTATCTGTCTTATTCCTGCCAGGGCTTTGTTTTTAGCTTGGTATTATAATGGAAAACAATCTGATATATCAGGGACCTACTCTAATACCTTTCCATGGCTCTTTGCATTTTAGCATAAATAATCCTGAAAATATAAAATCCTAACCTAAAAGTTCAAGATTTTTCTAACTGATAACATTTCAAGTGCTCTGATAAGCCAGTGGAGTAGAGGTGGATATTTAGAATTGGCAGCATTTCTAGTGTCCTTCACCAAACGCACTAGGTATGCTTTGGTACCTATTTCTTATGCTTTATGGTCTGTTCCTCTGTAAACTGGCCTCTGTGTTTCACCTGTCACTAATACTGTCATTGTAGAGCAGCCTAAATTGACTGTTTTTGGTACTTGTGGTCCTAGGAGAGAGGAAGAAAGAAAAATATATAGAAAAAAGAATTTGAAAGAATAAAAGGATTTGGATGGGACTGGAAATAAGGTCCCAGTCTAACAAAGTTTGTGTTTAAATTTAAGGCATCTCCAGTTTGATGGCCATTATTGTCCTCTTTAAGCACAAGAGAAGCCTGAAGAAAGTGGTAGCTTAGTTGGATTTGACTAGTGCTCATTAGGGCCAAGTCAAAAGTGTGTTTTGTTGAGAGGAAAGGGTATAAAGCATTGGGCTAGTCTCATTCTCTGCTCAATAATATAACATATCCAAGTATATTTAGTCAAAAGGGTTTTAGTGCATTAGTGTAATAGTACTGAAAAGCAATGAAACCAATGGCAAGTATATAACAAGAGATTTAAGACTTCTTTTAACAGACTTAAAGTCAAATATTATTGAATCCATGGAGGCACATGAAATGCAAGGATTTTGTTAAAGTTCAATGGCCCAATAAAATGGAATTGATCTTGTAAAAAATCATATATTGAGGTTTTGTATCTTTAGCTTCCTTTTATTTTTTTAGTCTTATTCTGAAATTGTCCCCAAAAGTATATGATATAATTTTTCTAAGGACTCTTATATTGATATTTCTTCTTCCAATCTATTCTTTATTCCCTTGTCACAAGATATGGTTTCTGAGATCTTTTAAATATCAACAGATAAATGAATGCCTCAACATTTTAAATTAGGAAATACATGTTCCATAAAATAACATAGGGAATAATTTTGGTGGTGTACTTATAAAAAGGCCTGGCTCATTTACAAGAACATCATACTTCCTTATTTCTTTTACTTCAATACTTTATGGTTTTCTTGACATGTTAGCACTACTTCAGTTATTTTTTGTTTATTGTATACATTATCTGACCTGGTATTTATTCTAACACTAGGCTTTTTTCCTAATACTAGTTTTTATTGATGCCTACCAATACTTCTGCTTTTTTATTTACCTATATTTCATATGCAGAATTGCTTCTAATCTTGCCTTTCTTAAGAAAGGCATGGCTTATTGCCTGGCTTATTCATTAATAGAAGCAAGCATTGGTTGTCTTCCTTATGCCTTTGAGTGTGGGCATACTTGGGAATCTACACATTAAAATACATATTATTATAAGTTACTTTTATTTTATTTCTCTAAATTATGTCTGTATGTAGTTATATATTCTCTGTTTTATTAAGGCTAGTAAATTGAGTATTAAAATTAATTGCATAAAAACAGGGCATGGCCCTCCTTCATGCATTGCTAGTGGAATTAAAACATGGTACATCCAGTTTTGAGAACAGTTTGACAGTTCCTTAAAATGTTACATAGAGTTATCTTATGACCTAGCAATCTACTTCTAGGTATCTATCCAAGAGAATTGGAAAACATGTCTACACAAATAATTGTAAACAAATATTCATAACATTTATAATGGCCCAAAGTGGAAATAACCCAAATGTTTATCAACTGATGTATGGATTCACTGAGTGTGATATATATCCATACCCTGGAGTATTATTTGACTATAAAAAAAGAGTGAAGTACTGATATATGCTATAATATTATGAACCTTGAAAACATGCTGTATGAAAGAAGCCACACGAAAAAGACCACATATTGTATCATTCCATTTATATGAACTATCTAGATTAGGTAACGCCGCAGAGACAGAAAGTAGATTAATGGTGAACAGGGGCTGGGAAGAGGGGAAAACAGGTCTGGGGTTTCTTTTGGTGGTGGTAAAAATGCTCTAAAATGGATATAATGATCGTTGCACAATTCTGTGAATGACAAATTAAGGAATTTAGACTGGCCAAGTTGTTGAGAATAACTAGAAAAGCTGACAAAATGTTTTCAGAAATCTGCTTGAAGATACACAACTATTATCTACCCATAATAATTAAAAATAAAATTAAAAAAAGGAAGGAAGGAGAAAGTATGCCCTAATGTTGAATTTTCTCCCCGCCCCCCCCCCCAAAAAAAAAGAAAAAATCTGCTTGAAGACATGTGAAAGCTAATCCAGCAATGAAGAACAGTGAGGCCTAGATCAGGAAGAAAACAGAAACCCAGAAAGGAGACCCCAGCATCTCCTCAAGGGTGTCTGCTGTTTCCAGTTTATTAACTGAGTGGCTGAAAACTGAGCAGAGCTTTTGACAGCCTTACAGGCAAGGAAGAAAAATTGGAATCCAGGGCTCACTAAGAGCAGGCTTCACATAAACTTTAGGTTGGAAGCCCAAAGGGCTATAGCCTGGAAACATGAGTGAATTTGAAATAGAGTGGCCTTCTTGCAGGGTCTGATGCCCAGCTTTTTAACTCAACTCAAATCCCCAAACAGAATTAAGTATAAATCCTAGGATTGTTCCTGTCTTGGATTGACTTCCCAAAAACCATGTAAATTCTTTCTAAAGAAAATATTATCCTAGGCTTCAAATTATGTAGTTTTCTATATACAATGTCAGGAACTTAATAAAAAATACCCAGGCATAAAAGGAGTCACAACATTTTCTCTTGGAAAATAAGAGACTCCCAGGTGGTCCAGATAATGGAGTTAACAGGAACACACTTCTAAAGAACTATCTTAAATTTGTTCAAGGAAATTAAAATAAGATTGAGAATTTGACACTGACTAGAAATATAAAAAAGAACCAAATTGGTGGAAAATGTTTGTTAAAAAAATAGAAATTCTGTAATTAAAATAACCCAAATTAAGAAGTCAATCAATTACAATAATGAAATTTGACTAGGATGTGGAACAATGCAGTTGCTCATACAGTGCTAGAGTGAGTCTAAGTACAATCACTTTGGAAAAGGGTCTGTAATTATGTGCTAATATTGAGCATACACTAAATTTGTAATCACTAAATGGCTCAAGCCTGTAATCCTAGCACTCTGGGAGGCCGAGGTGGGCAGATCACTCAAGGTCAGGAGTTCGAAACCAGCCTGAGCAAGAGCGAGACCCCCATCTCTACTAAAAATAGAAATAAATTAATTGGCCAACTAAAAATATAGAAAAAATTAGCTGGGCATAGTGGCGCATGCATGTAGTCCCAGCTACTTGGGAGGCTGAGGCAGGAGAATCGCTTGAGCCCAGGAGTTTGAGGTTGCTGTGAGCTAGGCTGATGCCATGGCACTCTAGCCCAGGCAACAGAGTGAGACTCTGTCTCAAAAAAAAAAAAAATTTGTAAATCACTAAAAATGTGTGCACATTGCACCATTTTTATATACAAGAATGTAAATTATAATTTATTTATAAGAGCTCCAAAGTGGAAAAACCCAGATACCTATCAACAGGGATAAGTAAATTGCATTTTCATATAAGGGAATGTTACACAGCTGTGAAAATGAACAAACTATAGCTAGAGACAATATGGATGAATCTCACAAAGATAATGTTGGCCAAAAAAGCTAGACAGAAAAATATTTATTATATGATTCTATTTTATGTAAAGTTCAAAGGCAAGCAAAATTAACTTAGGTACATGTGTGCACATATGTGTCCAGGAATTGCACAAAAAATGTTAATAGTGGTTATTTCTAATGGTTGATTTTATTTTCTTTAATAACTTTTATGTTCAATATAGACAATGTACTACATTTCTAATGAGAACAAAGCTATTTAGAAAATATTACATTCCTATAATGTAGGATAAAAATAGTACGTACAAAATGAAAAACTCATTTTCTTAAAAACTTTGTTTAAATCACCTGTACTTCTGTAGAATGAAACAAATTATCTTATTTACCACATGGGGGCAGGGTTTTAAAAAGGTTCTGGAAAAAACCTAGAAGCATAAAAATATGATCTCATCACACAGCAAGCATCATTATAGCCTTCTGGTGCTGGGCACAGTGGCATGTGCCTGTACTTGCAGCTACTTGGGAAGCTGAGGTGGGAGGATCTCTTGAACCAAGAAGTTCAAGGCAGCAGTGCTCTATGATCTTGCCTATGAATAGCCACTGCATGCCAGTCTGGCCAATATAGCGAGACCCTGTCTCTAAATAGAAGAAAAGCTTTTGGTATATTTACTTCTGGTCCCCTTTTCTTATGTTTTTAGATGCGATCACATAATATAATTATATAATATAATAAATTATATAATAAATTATATAATTTAATATGCTGCTTTTTCAATATAAATGTATATTATATGTTGTTGTTACTTCTGCATGTTATTCCCTAGTTCTCTTGCCCCTTTCCCTCTCTCCTTCTCCCCCACCTCCCTGTCATCTTTCCTGCCTCCCTCCCTCTTTTCCTCCTCTGCTTTACTTACTCCCTTTCTTCCTCTGTTCTTTCTGTCAGCAAACATTCATTATGCTCCTGTGTGCCAGATACTTTGCGCAAACATAGCGTATTCCCTCCAATAGGGGGAGATAGATACCCAGCAAAAAAGATGAGGGGTTTGCCGGGCACAGTGGCTCATGCCTGTAATCCTAGCACTCTGGGAGGCTCAGGCAGGAGGATGGCTTGAGGTCAAGAGTTCGAGACCAGCCTGAGCAAGAGTGAGATCCCATCTCTACTAAAAATAGATAAAATTAGCCAGACATGGTGGTGTTTGCCTATAGTCCCAGCTACTCAGGAGGCTGAGTTAGGAGGATCCCTTGAGCCCAAGAGTTTGAAGTTGCTGTGAGGTAGGCTGACACCATGGCACTCTAGCCCAGGCAACAGAGTGAGACTCTGTCTCAAAAAAAAAAAAAAAAAAAAAAAACAGATGAGGGGTTATAAGTATTTTATTTTATATGTATTTGTTTAATATATATTTAGTATTCATTTTTTCATTAGGAAAAATACTAATTGAATGTATCCTGAACAGCTAGCATTACCAAGAACGCTGTAGGATCACCCAGTAAATAACTGTGCTATAGGTTTTGGCTAAGCCCAAGAGTAGAATGAGGCCATTTTTAGTACTGATGGCTAGGTGCTTTGGGAGGGTTTCTGGGCAGGTGCTGCTCTGTGTACGAATATTTTTTGTGGTAGTTGGGTAGTTTGCACTGAGGTCGAAGTTTTTTTGTTTGGTGTTTTTTAAATGTGGGAGGGAGATATTGCAAGTGATAAAGCTGAACGAGACTTAGGGACACTTAGTTATAAACATTTCTAAAGGAAAAACCTATTCCGATGCTCCCTGACATAGATCTGATAAGACACGTAGGCTCCTCCCCACTTATCCCCTTTGCAGGTAAAGAAGGGGAGTGGAAGCCTCTCCAGCTCTAAGTCCCTAAGGGGCCCTTCGGCAGTCTGGGACAGGAGTTGGCAAATATTTTTTATAAAGGGAAAGGTAGTAAATATTTTAGGCTTTGTGGGCATATGGACTCAACTTAGCCATTGTGGGGTGAAAGCAGCCAGAGACCAAACATAAGTGGCTTGGCTGTGTTCCAGTAAAACTTTATCTATGAAAACAGGCCATGAGCCCAGATTTGTCCAATCAGGCCATAGTCTACCGACTCCTGGTCTGCAAGAAAGGACTCAAGCATAAGCAACCATAGGGACTGGTACTTCATACTGCTGTGACCCATAGGGATACCACTGGCTTCTGGGAAAGTTAAAAAGTAACTTTCCCAGAAAGTAACTACTCACCTTAATTTCATTCCACCCCCACAATTATTTCTAATAAAAATGTTCTGATCAAAATGGCTCCTCGGACAACAAAACAGCAGAACAATTTCTAGCTTCTCCCTAAACTCTGAAGCAAACCTAGAGTTCTTTGGCAAGATCTTGCAAATATTTTAACTGCCATAAACCCTAGGGATAGAGATTGAAGCTAAGAATGATAGATAAGGGAAAAGTACTGGGTTTTTAAGAGTACTAAAAAGTTTTACAGTAAAAATTGTCCTTAAGAATTGCTTAAATGCCAAAAAAACAAAATGTTATAAGCATTTTTACATATTAGGGATTGTTTCTAAACATCTTAAGTAAATATATATCATTTAAATGTATGTAATTAAATGATATGTTTGAATAATAAGCTATTTACAATTTTAATTATTTTTTAAGAGACAGGGTCTCACTAAGTTGCCCAGGCTGGTCTCAAACTTCTGGCTTCAAACAATCCTCCTGCCTCATCCTCTCAAGTAACTGGGATTACAGGCACAAACTACTGTACCCAGCATTAATTATTTTAAATAATGCTGTGATTAGCAGCTTTCTACATCATTTTTATAGCATATTTTCATATCTTTCTAATAGTCTCAAAAATATACTTATTAGAATAAAGGATATAAACACAGTTAACCCTCTTGATACACTTAGCCAAATTGCTTTCTAGAAAGGTTGTGCCAACTTCTGCCAGCAGGTGTGAAAGTTCCTGTTTCAACATACCCTTTCTAGCCCTGCTTATTTACTTTTTTTCCTAAATATCTCTTATATTTTGTTTGTAACATTTTCCTATATGTAAAAGTTAGTTAGATAGGAGCCAATTGGCAGGGTAGGTTTCATTTTGGACTCTTGCCTTTATAAGTCTGTTCTGTTATTCTGGGATCAGTCTGCTGAATAACATGCTATGCAACAAACATAAAGTAGCCTGGATTCTGGTCAGGCTACTACAGTATTCAACATCTGGATTGAAAATACAGCCGTGATCACCTGAATGACCAGTTTGTATAGGCCATTTGTTGCTAGTGTCTTTCCAGTGGTAAAACAGAAGTTCTGTAGTCCATCTGCCTTTCTTGAGAGCCATGATAAAGATTTCTAAGGCTTGATGTGTAGTATCCTTTTCTTACATGTCTTAGTCTGTTATATGCTGCTATAACAGAATACCTGAGACTGGATAGTTTATAAAGAACAAATTTATTTCTCATAGTTCTGGAGTTTGGGGAGTCCAAGATCAAGGCACCAGGCATTTGGCCTGGTGAGGGCCAAGGAGCTAAAGAGCAAGCTAGCCAAATGCTATGTGAAGCATTTTTTTATAAAGGCATTAATCCCTTAACAGGGAAGGAGCCCTCATGGCCTAATCCCCTCCTAAAGACTCTGCCTCTTAATATTAATACCATCACATTGGCAATACCTGCATTCTGGAGAATACTCATTCAAATCATCATATAAAGTTATTGGAGAGGAATAAGAGGCTCTCTTTCTTTTTTTTTTTTTTTTTTTTTTCTTTTTTCTCAGCAACTTGGATGGAAGAGGCTCTCTTTCTTTGGTGATCTGTTTAAAGAGTAGATGTGGGGGTTTGATTTTTTTTTAATTAAGATAATTAAGAAAGGAATTTTAGTATTCATTTGAAGAATCACAGTATTAAAAATAAGATGTATCTCAATATATATATTTATTGACTTCTTTACCTTCTTTCATTATCTTTCTAGTTTTTAAAGAAAGGAAATTTTAGTTAAAATACTAGCCTGGCATTTTTCTTATTCCCCACTTTTTTTTCTCATGGAGAATTATTAGGTTATGAAACTAGAAATTTTATTTCTCTTCCAGAAATTCTTTTGGTAGATTTGTGTAAGAAGGAGAACAACAATTGGCGTGATATTGCAGGCTGAAGCCTACCATTTATTTATTATTAAGACCAGCTCTTTATTTCAAAATATTAAATTAATAATACTCCTATTCAATTATTACACTTAAGTAAATTGAGACAATTTGTGATTTATTTTGGCATTCTCATAAGGTGGATAAAAGGAGAAGCTACTTAGGGAACTGTGCCTTCTGGGAAATTGTTCTCACATTCCTAGTCTTCCTGTATGATTGTTACTCACTATGTCCCTTTTGGAAGTGCTCTTTCTAAGTAAAAGATGAGATGGAGTGGTGGTGGTAGTGTGGCTGTTAACATCAACCTAGAGAAAAACAGAAGTATCTTAACTGGATTGAAATGTTCCTCGGTTTTATAGAATTCTTTAAGTCTCATTCCAGTGCTGATGCTAAAATACCCCCCAAACCTTGCGTTTCTGTTGCTGATCATTTTGTAGCCATAAAAGATTATTTGTCTCAGCACAGTAGAATTAAAACATAATTTATGGATTTCTTTAAAACCAAAATCTGAAAGCATGAATTGCAGTGGAAAGAATTTTGAAATTCATTCCTAGCAGAATCTGTATTTAATTAAGATACATGGTCCTGAGAATTAATTTTCAGGTCAAGTTCTTTGTCTATATGTTGTTGATGAAGATATTTACTTGCAGCTAAGTAACAGCTTAGAATTCTAAAATAGGGAGCCCATAACCTTCAACCCTTCATTCCTGATAACCCTCCCAGCTCTATTTTATCACTCAGTTCCAGCAATTACCCCCCAGAGCATGCGCTACCACTACCCTATAGAGCAGTGGCTCTCTCTCAAAGCAGTGGCTATCTCGCACAGCAACGGAGAGTAGCACTTTGTGAATTTCCAGGGTCTTATTTTATACCTTCTATTTAATTTTATGCCGAACAGAGGGAGAATTACTCATAGGATATCTGGGAGAGGGGTGGGAAATGCTCAGAACTGAGAGTTCCTCCTCTTTTTAAACCATATAGGGTGACTTCTGGAAGTTGCCATTGCATTTGTAAACTATCATGGGGCTGGCTGGGGGGAGTTTCTAATACATTATAAACAGGGTATAATGGGCAGTGAGGGTAACCTGAGGTTATTTTTTGTTGTCTTCCTGGTTCTAGCTGATTTGGGCCGGTTTCTCCATTGTCTCCTGTTTTATCTCAGACCTTGGGTTGGGTGTTATGACTCCTTGTTGAGCAAGGCCTGCTGGTTCCCTGTCTTAGAACCATCCTTTCCAGGTTAACTGGGAGAGAAATCAGAACTGCTACAACCCAGTAGCTTCTGGCCCAAGTGGAAGAGCTGCCTAGCTGATCTGAAAGCTCCACTGGAGAGGCTAAACACTCCAGGAAGGTTCCGAAGTCTTCCTGGGCTGATTAATTCAGAGGTGTCAGTTTGGAAGGTACACTGGGCGGAAGGATACAAGGGTAAAAAAACATTGGATACAGCCATGTTGAATACTTCACATTAGAATTATAACTGTTTAATGTTTATGTTTTTATAAATTAGTGTTTTATTTGGTACTTAACGTCTGTAAATTTCCACATATGGAATATTTAATTTCATTGATTTTTAAACATAATTCTTAATACTTTTCAATTAAGATATCAGCATTAATACTTGTATTACATGAAAGAAATACCAAGATACTAGTAGTATAATTTGCTTTAGTATTATAATTATTCCCTTGGATTTTTTATGTTTAATAACAGATTCAAAGACCATTTAAATTCTTCATTTGAAAGTTTTTAAATCTCAGAAAATTTTGAATCCATGTGTAAGAATTGCAGATATGAGTTTTTATTGGTGACACACTATTTTCAGCAATAATATCATGTAAAAATAGAGACATTTCTGAACATCCATTATCAGAAATTTTTGGATAGCATGTTTTTTTAAAAAGCAACTACTTTCTCAGTGTTAAAACACCACCGTCTTGGCTGGGCACAGTGGCTAATACCTGTAATCCTAGCATTTTGGGAGGCTAACCTGGGAGGATAACTGGAGGCCAGGAGTTTGAAACCAGTATCATAGGGAGACTCTATCTCCACCAAAAAAATTTTTTAAAAATCTGCTGCGTATGGTGGCGCATGCCTGTAGTCCCAGCTACTCAGGAGGCTGAAGCAAAAGGATGGTTTGAACCCAGGAATTCAAAGCTACAGTAAGCTGTGATGATGCCACCACACTCTGGTCCAGGCAACACACTGAGACCCTGTCTCAAAAACAAAAAATCCACACTATCTTTACCTCGAAGGGAGTTAAAGGGAGGTAGAGTAAGTATGTCGGGGGCAGGGAGGAAAGGGTATTTGGTTTTTGGTTTTTAATATCTGCTATGTACCTATGTAGTATACTGTTGACAGCCACATGTTGACCTCTTCAACATGTGGCCAACAAATTCGGAATGGTTGAGATCAACAAATTCGGAATGGTTGTCTTTTTAGTAGAAGAAAAATAGGTAACTCATATTTAAATTTGACAGTTCTTTAAGGTACTCTGCTACAGGATAACCAATGAATTTCTGTATGACACAAAAGATTTTTAGGGTCCCTGTCAATCTTGTTCCTTTTTTTTCGAGACAAAGTCTCTCTCTGTTGCCTTGGCTAGAGTGCAGTAGCATCATCATAGCTCACTGCAACCTCAAACTCCTGGGCTTAGGCGATCCTCCTGCCTCAGCCTCCTGAGTAGCTGGGATTACAGGAGTGTGCTATGATACCTGGATAACTTTTTTATTTTTGGTAGAGATGGGGTCTCGCTCTTGCTCAGGCTGGTCTCAAACTGCTGAGCTCAAGAAATCCTTCTAACCTTGGCCTCCCAGAGTGTTAGGATTACAGGTGGGAACCACCAACAAGTCTAGCCTTCAATCTCATTACTAAGTTTTGAAAGAAATTTTCATTTAAGATCTATATTTAAAGCTTTTTATCATATGATATATTACATGTACAGGAAAGTACATTATGTATGTACAATTTAAGAAATAATTGTAAAGCCAGTACCCATCCAACCAACACCAAGGTCAAGAAATAGCAGCACCCCAGAAATTCACTATGTGTCCTTCAGCAAACGCATCCCTTTTCCTCTCTAGAGGTGACCACTATCTTGACTTTTATTATAGCTTTATTGTCTGTATATCCCTAAATAGCAAATTCAGTTTTACCCGGTTTTACGCCTCACGAAGGGTGTAAACCTTCTTAAGAGTCATAGAATTGTTATTAAACTTCAGAGAAGCATATATAACTGGTTAGTAGAAGGGTGGAGACAGATTTATAAGCCAAAAATTTTTAAGGAATTTAAGGAGTGGAACCTAGAAAAGGTGTTAGGCAGTAATAAAGGTTTCTCTGTTTATAAGTATATTAAATGAAAATATGAGGTTCGACTCACATTTTTAAATATTTTATAAATTTTTCTTAATATTAAAAGCATTTTTTTCTGTGGCATGACCATAAATATTTATAAGGTAAGACAAGTATAACTTCTTTATTTTCAGTATTGTTCAGTTGAACTACATTTCAAATGAGAAGTAACATTGATAGGGAGAACCCATGTGAAACTGTGTTCAAAAGACGGAAGCCCAAGTTTCAAGTCTTTTTCTGAATATTGTTCTTTGTATAGTATTGTTTAATTTTAAGAGCGTTTTCAGAGACAACTAAGGTTCAGTTTAGAAATATAATTTATATTTTTACTCTCTCAAATGAAGCTTTAAGCATATGGTTCTAATAATTCAGTTAAAATATGCTGAGTTACATATTTATAAAGAGAATCTGTTTTGAAAAGATTCTGAAATATTTGTTTGAACAGGCACTCAGCATCTCGATGAAAACTGCTGGAAAAGAAAAACTTTCAGAGTCGTTCTGCCCTCAGAGTAGTCAAGCCAACTAAACTGGTACAGTTAACACTTCTGTAAGAAGCCAGGAGCCAAGAAGTTTAGCACTTCCTGACTGCTTTTCAGCAAGCAGGGCTTCAAACCAACTTAGTGGTTGATATTAATACCATTGAATTTTCAAAGTAAAAAACTAAAATAGAGTTTCTACATCTCTTTCTATCAGTATGATACTTATCAGTCTCTTTTAGTAATCTCTGACCAACTTCAGTCTCTGCCTTACATTGGCATTAAAGCTATAATTCTTTCTTGAATGTTATGGGGCATCATTCTTGCAAAGCAAGAAGGCAATGCCCTATAGAGTGTGACCACAGGTATGATTAAACTGTCTCCCAGATACAAATATTTTTACATTGCTTTTAGCACTACTCAGTATCATAGTAGAGACTATGGTGTAAATTATATAGGACATAATATTTTGGGATGATTGGTAGTTATATCAGGCTACCAAGTTTATACATAGGAGTTGTTTATTCAGCTTCTCACCCATTCATATTCATTATATCCCCTTAAAGTTTATTGATACCACTTAATTCATTTAGCGGTAATATGCTTAGTGTCTTAGTTCCTTTTGTGCTGCTATAACAGAATACCTGAGACTGGGTAATTTATAAAGAATTTATAGTTCTAGGGGCTGGGAGGTCAAGGGGCCCACATCTGGTGAGGACCTTTTTGCTCGCCTTCTTATTGTGGAAGGCAGAAGGGCAAAAGAGCATGCAAGTGTAGAGGGGGGAATGAAGGGAACTGAACAGATCCTTTTACCAGGAACCATTCCTGTGATAACTAACCCACTCTTAGAATGATGGCATTGGTCCATTTATGAGATCAGTGTCCTCATGACCTAAGAACTACTTAGAGGTCCTACTTCTCAACACTGTTGCCTTGAGGATTAAGTTTCCAACACATGGCCTTTGGGAGACATATTCAAACTGTAGTACTTAGTATATATAATATATCTTGTTGATCTCAATCCACATATTTGCTCTAGTAAGTGTTCTACTCTCATATTCATTGGATTGCAGATAGTACCTACTGTATTTAGGTGCTGTAGTATAGAGTAAATAAAAGATTCTGTATGCTAACTAGAAAGACAAGACTCAAATCTGTACTACCATTTCTCAGATATCACAGAATTAGTTAGAAAAATAGCAGAAAATAAATCTTCACTTACTTGGTTTTTCAATTGCCACCCACAAGATTAGGTTAACAGTGTCTCCAGAAATGATTACCATCGCTTAATAAATTTTAAGCTTCTTTCAGAATCAAAAGTGTAGAGGAGTTATTTGGATCTGTGTGTAATCTGAAATGACAAATTATATACAGTTCAGGCCACAGTGTCACTTATGACTTCAAGGGGTCTAAGAATCAGCAGAGGAATGCAGTCCTTTCATACATCTCTGCCTGGTCTTTCCATTTTGGGTAGTGTGTTATTGGAAGCTTAGAAAAAAAATTAAGGGAATTTCAGAAAGGAACAGAAAGGGTTGCTGACTGGAAAGGATGATTGAAAACCAAAATCTGCAGTTGATTAGGACATAGTCATGGAAAGGAAGCATACACATAAATAATAGGGTGTGTTACTAAAATCCACACACACACAAAAAATAGAATGAAGCAGAATATCTCTAGTGTCTTGATGATCCATTTGACACTACTTTGAATCAGTCTCCCAAGGGACATGGTTGAGATTCCTAATCCTTAACACATGAACCAAGAAATAAGAATTCTGTTTATCCTAGCAAGTAACTTTGGCCCATAGAGAGGGAGTAGAGATTCTTTAGTAGAGGATCATTTTAGTCCATGATTTCTCTGATTTAGTGCCAAAAGCTTTTTTGAGAGACTATTCAAAGCTGTCTAAATTTCATTGTTGGATACTGATAGCTGCTATATTTCTTTTTAATAACTGATTTAAGCTCTTTCTGTTATGTGTCTTCTGTTGCTAAATTTCTTAAGATTAAAAAAGGGTGTTTAAAGTAAAACTATTATGAGACAAAAGCTTTATTCTGTAAATAGGATAATACTTCTTTTGTGACATTTTTCTTTTCCCACCAAAAGTGAGAAGTGAATGCCTTGCCTTTGTGCATCCCATTTCTAATGGAGGACAAGAAGTTATTTTCTTCAAAGGCTGATTTCCACAATTTTTGGCTGAACGCTTTTTGTCAAGTGTATATTCCCTTCTCTAGGCCTTTCTATATAGAGCCTACAAACATCGTCAATGTGAATAATGTCATTCAGAGGGTTAGCGACCATGCCTCTGCCTTGAACAAGAGAATTCATTACTACAGCCGGCTCACCACTCCTGCAGACAAGGCACTGGTAAGAGGCAAAGTATTACTAATTGTCTAAAGTTAAATTGAAATGAATAGTGAGCAGCATAAGCCCGGGCAACTCCCAGTGATTGAACTTTTTGCTGGCCTTATTCTAAGAATAGCATCATGCAAAGTCAAAGATAGTATAATAATTAATACATGTCCTACATCTCAGGCTAGTTCATTCTTATCTAGCCTGGCATAGAGAGATTTGAAACAATCTCTCTGTGTAGAGATTGTTTTCGGATTAAATTCTGTTAATCCCCAATCCTAAAATCTCTGAGGAGGATAAATTACTTTTGAAGTGGCAGTTTAGGTCATTGATTAGTAACAGATAATAACAGGTTCTGGTTAGTCTGTTCAGTTTTTATGTTTGAAGGTACAAAGGAAAATGTTTTTTGGAACTTTCTATAAGAGTGGGAAACAGAACTGCAGACATATATAAATGTAATATTTTCTTATTTAGTATCATCCTTTTTATTGATTAAAGGCAGGAGTTAAAGGGCCAAATATTAAATGTTTTAGACTTTGCAGGACACATACAGTGGCATGCTGTTCTTCATTTTGTTTTATAATCATTAAAAATATAAAAACCATTCTTGGGGAAGAGGCTATATAATAATCAGGTTGAAGGCCAGATTTGACCCATGGGCCAGAGTTTGTTGACTCTTGATCTTCTAAAATCTGTATTATTATTTTAGAATAAAAAACATATAAGTAATTTGGTTGCTTATAAAAACTATCACATATGAGATATTCAGAAACTTACAAGCTTAAAGAAAAATGGGAATATTTTGGGGGGAAATATGATTTTTAAAATAGTATTAATAACAAGAAGAAAGGAACTAATATTCATTAGACATTTACTAAGGTTTGGTTATCACTTAAACATAGCTATCTCATTTAACCCTCACAATAGCCCTGAAATAAATATTAAGATCTCCTTTTATATGGCCAAAGTAGGGATTTCCAAAGTGTTCTGGGTGGCATAATTTTTCCCCAATTTTGGGGGGCTTTTCCTCTTAGTGTTTTACATCAGTAGTTGTGGTAGAGCCTTAAATTATCTAAGCTCTTTGAGGAATAAAATAGAGGTAATCCAGTAACTCTGAGTCTAGTTCAGACCTAGAGGCTCTTCTCTTGGAAGCAAACTTCAGAGATACCAGGTGGGCAAGTCCAGACCTGAATGTATATTGTTTGCTTAGTAATTAAGTCAGCATTGTGCACCAACTTTAATGGTTTTTGTTAACTGACAGAGGTAACTCTAGTAAATCAAAACATATAAACAGTGATCTAAAATTAACAATGTGATATAACCATTTTTAATGAATATGTATATACTCATTTTTGAAAATCCCCAAATTATTTTTCCTAAAATATTTTTAAGAGAACAATATGAAACCACAGATATTTACAGAGTATTTACAGAGTTAAACCTTTTTATTCATAAACATTTTCCCGTATACCTTAACATTTTTATTCTGAAATAGGGAAAGAAAGAAAATTATTTGATTAGATCCTTGCTAATAAAAGGGTGGCCTGCACAGGCCAGCAGTATAGACATCACTGAGAGATTAGTAAAAATGCAGAATCTCAGGCCTCACTCCAGACTGAATCAAAATCTTCAGTAAGATCCCTGTGTGACTCATAGGAACATTCAAGTTTGAAAAGTGCTATTGTAGACCATTGCCAGCGTAGAATCCAACCCTCCAATTTTTCTGTATCTCCTGAGAATTTGCCACTTCTTTCGAGAGAGGGTCTGGCTCTGTCATTTGGGCTAGAGTGCAGTGATATCATCATAGCTCCCTGCAATCTCAAACTCCTGGGCTCAAGCAATCCTCCTGCCTCAGACGCCCAGGTAGTTGGGACTACAGGTGCACACCACCACGCCTGGCTGATTTTTCTATTTTTTGTAGAGCAAGGTCTATATTCCTCAGGCTGGTCTCAAACTCATAGTCTCAAGTGATCCTTCTGCCTCAGCCTCCCAGAGTGCTAGGATTATAAGCATAAGCCACTGTGCCTGGCCCCACTTCTTATCTTCTAATCTTGCCACATATAACTTTTAATTTTCACTTTTTCTGAATTTGCTTTGCTAGCTATAGCAAGTTTTCTCCTGCCTGCTATAGACATAGTTGTATCCTTATTCTTTTTTTTTTTTTTTTTTTTTTTTTTTTGAGACAGAGTCTCGCTTTGTTGCCCAGGCTAGAGTGAGTGCCGTGGCGTCAGCCTAGCTCACAGCAACCTCAAACTCCTGGGCTCAAGGGATCCTCCTGCCTCAGCCTCCCAAGTAGCTGGGACTACAGGCATGTGCCACCATGCCCGGTTAATTTTTTGTATATATTAGTTGGCCAATTAATTTCTTTCTATTTATAGTAGAGACGGGGGTCTCGCTCTTGCTCAGGCTGGTTTCGAACTCCTGACCTCGAGCAATCCGCCCGCCTCGGCCTCCCAGAGAGCTAGGATTACAGGCGTGAGCCACCGCGCCCGGCCGTATCCTTATTCTTTTTACTCCATGGCAGGAGACAACAGAATTCAGGCCCAAGAGGATTGAGGGTAAAGAGAAGGCAGCAGACCCATTTTCATCTATGCCTTTGTGTCTCTAGGAAATAGTTGTTTCCAAAGCCACACCATGCATAATATTCAAGCACTTTTTGCCTATGAGACATCCTTAATCATATGCATAAAAAGAGAAGGACTTGACACTTTTACTTTCTTTTTTTCTTTAATTTTATTTCAAAATATTACACGGGTACAAATGTTTTGGTTACAAAAATTGCTTTTGTACCATTTGACACTTTTTCTTTTTGTACCATTTCATCTGTCTTCTTACTGAGGCTAATGTTCTATCCCTTCCTTGTCTTCCACAACTAGTCCCTAGTATTATTATTATTATTTTTGTCATTCCTGAGACATGGTACATCACACAGTTGAACACTTAATTTTTATTCTGTCTTCTAGCTTTAGATAATTGCTTGATGTGTCCTCCAACATTAGAATCTGTATATTGGAACACTAAACCTAGCACAAAGTTAGAGACTATATCTTGAACACTAAACCTAGCACGAAGTTGTAGATTACATATTAGGTGCTAACTATAAAAGATTGTTGATTTATATCAGTCAGGTTTTATGTCTTTAAGGACTACCTATTCTCAAAGAATTACTCTTAGGGAGATGGGCAGAATTCCATTAGGAAGCTGTGTTTTTCCCTCCAAATTGAAAGATAGAGTAAGAAAGAAATATATGGGCATAGGGTGGGAGCTATGTGTATATGAAACATATGTATTTAATCATTCTCTCAGATGTTCAACCTGTCTCTATCGGTTCCTTTCGTTTTGCTTGTATACTTAAGTCTCTTCCATCTTTAAAAATCCTTGTTTTGACTTTTCCTTAAGCCATGTTAGCTCATTTTATTCTTATGCTACTAAAGCATTTTTAAAACTTATATATTATTCTTTTCTTTACTTCACATAGGAGTTCATTTACCACTTGGTTCTTGAAATTATCCTCACTTACGGCCAGAGTCTCTTCCATCTAGTTGTCCTTAATCTCAGTTTTCGGTGGCTCTTCTTCCTCCTTTCTCATGAAAATGAAGAGAAAAATATTTTGACAGTTGAAAATCTGGGAATTGATTCTGACATTTCTCTGTTTCTTTTTTACCAGATTGCCCCGGACCATGTAGTTCCAGCTCCTGAAGAGTGCTATGTTTATAGTCCATTGGGTTCTGCTTATAAACTTCAAAGTTACACTGAAGGATATGGTAAAAATACCAGTTTAGTAACCATGTGAGTAAAACTACTTTTTGAAGCATGATATAAACTGTGTGTGAATTACTGATTTAATTTTTGTCTCAGTTAAAATGTTTGAAGAGTCAAACTCCATATTTTTACCACTATTACTCTGTGTTTTCAGTTTTATGATTTGGAATACCATGATGGGAACATCTATACTAAGTATTCCCTGGGGCATAAAACAGGTAATATAATTTTTCAGCATACTTTTTACCTAAATTTTTTTCTCTTTATATTGTAATTTTTATATTAGAGGTTTTAATAAATCTATATAAAATTCATTAAAGAAAATTGATGAATTATATTTAGTTTTTTATGAGTTGTCATGTTTTTTTTTGTTTGTTTTTTTTTTGTTTTTTTTTTGAGACAGAGTCTCACTTTGTTGCCCAGGCTAGAGTGAGTGCCATGGCGTCAGCCTCGCTCACAGCAACCTCAATCTCCTGGGCTCAAGTGATCCTCCTGCCTCAGCCTCCTGAGTAGCTGGGACTACAGGCATGCGCCACCATGCCCGGCCAATTTTTTGTATATATATTTTTAGTTGGTCAATTAATTTCTTTCTATTTTTGGTAGAGACGGGGTCTCACTCAGGCTGGTTTCGAACTCCTTACCTTGAGCAATCCGCCCGCCTCGGCCTCCCAAAGTGCTAGGATTACAGGCGTGAGCCACCGCGCCCGGCCGAGTTGTCATGTTTTTATTATGACTATTTAGAGTAACATGGTTGCATATGAATTTATGCTTACATGATGATAAATGTTGTTCTATATTTTTATTTTTAAACAGGCTGGATTTACTACTGGAATGTGTGTCATCTTACTGATGGGCCTTTTGACACTTTATTGCTGCTACAGGGTAGTGAAATCACGGACTATGATACGTAAGAATTGGACACAGTAGAAATAGATTGTGGGTATTAATAAGCATTTCCCCTTTGAGGCAGATCACTAATGTATATATTTCACATGTGTGTCAACTGTCTACTTTGCACCTAAAGATTTCTCTAATTCACAGTTTTCAGCTGAACTATCTGCTACTGCTTTAGTGGCTGCCTTTGAAATTCAAAGAGGCTGGGAGTTACTTGCAGAATACATTCACTCTGGTGCTACTTTCTTCATAAGAATAACTCACAAATGCCAAAATATTAAGTAATGTTTTCTGTCCCTTACTGATGGGTTTGTCTAGCCTTGGTTTATCACTTGCTGTTATTAATTATAAAATGTTACAATGTTACAATCTGTTTCTCAGATTATCTGTTTTATTTCATTGATCTACATTTCTTTTTTATGTGTTTTTTCTATAATGTTTTAATTGCTATTATTGCATAATGTATTCTTATATCATCTGGTGAATGCCCATAGTCTTTTGCTAAGTGTTTTGAGTTAATTTGGAAACAAACTGTGAATATGGAATAGATGATTGACATCTAGTTTTATTCTTTTTATTTCTTTTATTTTTATCTAGCTTCGTTGGATACGACTACGTGGGAATATCCAGATGTCTGCAGACATTATTTTGGCTCCTTTGGGCAGTGGTCAAGTCTCCTTTTCTCTTTGGTATCTCTCATTGGAGCAATGATAGTTTATTGGGTGCTTATGTCTAATTTTCTTTTTAATACTGGAAAGTTTATTTTTAGTAAGTATCCATGTCATATGCTTTAACGTAGTTCCTTTCAAATACAATCACTACTGTAATGTTTTATTTCCAGCCTCAAATTCTATGACTTGGGATAAATAAAGTAAAAAGTAATGTATGTAATTTTGGAAAATATATTTTATTCAGTTGGTTTTCTATGGGTGTGATCTCAGATATAATATGTGTATAATATTCATTTCTAAATACTAATTTTTGAATGAATAATAGTACTTCAAAATATTAATGTAAAATATTTCTATAAGCCAGCAGATTTGTTAAGCATTGTTTTAATCTTTACCACAAAATTTTAGTGTAACAGAAAAGTTTATGAGGTCATTGGCATTTGTTGCTGAAGAGTTTCACATGTAGACAGGGGAAACAAATTTCATTACCGTATTTTCAACACATTAGCATTGAAGATTAGGAATAAGACTCAAGTGTTGTTTTTTGGTTTTGGGTTTTTTTTTCTTTTTTCTGTAATGCTTTAATTGCTATTATTGTGTAATGTGTTCTAATATCAGCTGGTGAATGTCCATATTCTTTCGCTAAGTATTTTGAGTTAATTTGGGAAACAAATTGTGAATGTGGAATATATGATTGACATCTAGTTTTTGGGACTTTGGGAGGCTGAGGTAAGAGAATCACTTGAGACCAAGAGTGCAAGACCAGCCCAGGCAACATAGTGAGACTCTTGTCACTACAAAAAGCTTTAAAAAAAAAAAAAAAAAAAAGGTGGGCATGGTAGCACATACCTGTCGTCTTAGGTACTTGGGAGACTGAGGCAAGAGGATTGCTTAAGCTCAGGAATTCCAGGCTGCAGTGAACTATGATCATGGTGAGACCCTGTCTCAAAAAAAAAAAAAAAAAAAAAGATTTTTATAAATAAAAGACCTTAGAGGATGATAGATTTACAATCTTTCATATGGTGTTAAATTGTATTTTTTTCTTAATTTTTAGATTTTTTTCATCACATTAATGACACAGACACTGTGCTGAGTACCAATAATAGCAACCCTGGTAAGTAGTTTGGAATTTCATTTGTTTCTTTATTCCCCACTTTGCTCCAAAAAGGATTTAAGGAAGTGACCTAGGCAACATTTAATTCATATTATACAACTCACAATTTTAACTGTAGTATCCATAAGTGCCTTTGAATAATCAATGAATATTTTGAAGGACCTGTGTCACTGCTAATTATACTAGATGTCTAGAAGTTCTCAGTTTGTTAACTTAGTTTTAGAAATTTATTGTTTTAGTTACTAATATGTAGGATATACAAATTTGCAACCTATAAGATAATTAATTTCCTAATGAACAGAGGTTAGTAAGTAAATATGGCAAAATAAATTGAAGCTTTGCCTCTAAGAAAAATCTAATTTCTTAGAAAAGTATCCTTTAATATATTTGCTAAAAATAAACCCTTGTGGCTTATTCATTTAATCTAATATGGCAGTCATAGGGAAAGTGAATATAAAACTTAATGTAACCTTGTTAACAGTTATACTGTAACCTTGAACAGACCTAAAGCTTTTATGTATTTGAGTTTTAGGGCTACTAAATTGATGTCTCTGATGATAGAGGTATATGTTGATCACTAAAAGGACAATTCATTTAACACATTTATTAAACCTATTATGTGTCAGGAACTGTTCCAGGTTTTGGGGATATAATAATGAACAGATAAAAGTCCCTCCTGCCATGAAGTATACATTCCAATGTTTGCTATTCAGTGTCTTATCTTGCCCCTTAATTAAACCTGTCTTTTGTTAACACTAGAAAATGAGTGAGTGAAATACTAGCTTTTATTTCTGTAGATACACACACACACACACACACACACACACACACCTTTGAATTATTATGCTAAAATCTCTTGCATCCTGTCCTTTACCTTATAATTTTCAAAGGATCAAATAACATCCTTGTCTTAAAAGAGAAAATTATTTTACTTTAGCTAGTCTGATATTAATTGATGAAACTAGTTTACTAATATCTAATAGGATTTCTCCTCCAATAGGAAGTCAGTTTATCATTAAGGTCATAAATATCACAATTACATTTAGATGATTTGGAGAGTACCATCAGCAAAGTCAGTTTACTTTGCATAGCCTTATGTTGATTCTAGCACTTCTTGATTTCTCTGCTAATGTTTATTTTGAACAGTGTGATAAGTAGATTATGAAGCAATCCATTTCAATTGATGTAAAAAATTACAACTAACATTTATTGAATACTTTACTGTGTGCAGGCATCGTACTAAGTGTTTTACAGCAACCTTAGTTAGATACTGTTAACTCCATTTTCTAGATGAAGAATGCAACGTACAGAGAAGCCCAAAGACAACTATTAAGTGGCAGAGTTGGAATTTATTATGTAATTTACTTCCATAGCCTGTTAGCATGAGAAAATTTATGTCCATAGCCTAGAAAAAAAGGTACATGTTAAAATACTAAGAAAGAAGGAAAATGAAATGTTTGTGTTTGTGGCATGCCAAATAATGGATAGAGAATAAAATTAAAAATAGAACTGTCAACGAATATCCTTTCTCTTTGACAAGTGATGAAGATGATGGTTGCATAATGTAAGTATCTTTTACCATCATTAAGAGTTCTCGGCCGGGTGTGGTGGCTTTACGCCTGTAATCCTAGCACTCTGGGAGGCTGAGGTGGGCAGATCACTCAAGGTCAGGAGTTCAAAACCAGCCTGAGCGAGAGCAAGACCCCATCTCTACTAAAAACAGAAAGAAATTAATTGACCAACTGAAAATATATAGAAAATATTAGCCGGGCATGGTGGTGCATGCCTGTAGTCCCAGCTACTCGGGAGGCAGAAGCAGAAGGATTGCTTGAGCCCAGGAGTTTGAGGTTGCTGTGAGCTAGGCTGACGGCATGGCACTGTAACCCAGGCAACAGAGTGAGACTCTGTCTCAAAAAAAAAAAGGAAAAAGAAAAATGCATTTTGCTGATATTCCAGTTGTTTGGGTATCATCTGGGTTCTTAGGCTTCTATCTAGTGTGATCAACTTCCAGAATTATTTTGGATTGTTGAAATTTAAGATTCTTAAGCCTTCATCAGTAATTATGATACCATGGCAGCTGTTTCAATGATGTCTGCTTTTTATTCTAAACCCATATATTTTGTTTATTGTTAAAAGAAACCTGCTCTTTGGCCTTTGAATGGGTTATTAGTGTAATAAACTGGTGCTCTGAATGCTATTTCTTATTATATAAATAAGACCAAATAGCATCCAGCCCAATATTTTCTCTCTGGCAATGGAACCAAGGGATGTTTTGGGATATTTTTATAGCTTCCTGTAGAGTTTAAAAATGATACCTCAAAATTTTTAAAGATTCTCTCACCTTTAATTATTCATTTTTAGGTGAAAGATTCCTAATATACCTATATATAACCCTTTGTTTTTGCCAGAAAGACACTTTAGTGCTCATGGTAAAGTTGAGATTGGTAGAGCAAGCATCAGTCTCTGAGGGCAGTCATTTTCTATATTTTGTGGTCTTCTCTAATCTGGTGCTCTCCTATTGCAGTGATTTGTCCAAGTGCCGGAAGTGGTGGCCATCCTGACAACAGCGCTATGATTTTCTACGCTGATGGCACGGATATCCAACTGTTTGAAAAGTGGTGGAATAAGTCCAAGACAGTGCCCCTTTACCTTATAGGACTCCTCTTGCCACTGCTCAATTTCAAATCTCCTTCATTTTTTTCAAAATTTAATATCCTAGGTAAGCCACAGCATTGAGTTATGGAGCCTTTATGTGGTAGAATACATGGTAAATTCTGTGGAGATATGATCTGACTGGGAAGAGAATTACCTTCCAGGCCTGTTCATCTGTGTTTCATGGTTCATTCATATGGTCCCCTGCTTTTTGCTATTTTTTGTTTTTTATGGAATTTGGCACAGAGAAAAATGTATATGGCTATTTCAAGTCCCTTTTTTGTTTTTATTTTATGAGACCTGAGTTGTCTGGTTTCCCATTCTAACCTTATAGAACAACTCTTTCACATTTCCTCTGAGGATACAACTAGAGGAAATAAACTACAATTTCAGAAGAGATCCAAATTGGCTATTATAGGAATTCTCAATTCTAAGGATTGGAAACATTAGAACTTACTAAGGGAGGTTATAGCATATTTTTTCCCTTAGTCTCTATTTCAGAGTATGAGACAGAATTATCATCTGACTTTGAACCTGGGTGATCATTCTCTAACTCAGGCTTCTTAGGTTTATTCTGCTTTTGCTCTCTTCCTCAGTGCTTATTCTTTAGAACACTTTTTTGCCTTCTTAAAGGAACAGACCTCTTTCTATGAGCTCCGTTTTTCAGAAATCATTAACGGAGTGTTTGAACCCTATTTAAGATGACAAACGGAACCCCAGTGAAAGCTCAGCTCTAGTAGGAAGGATATCATTCATAAGGAATTGATAATTCCAAATAGACCATAGAATTTCACCTCCTACTTGATCTGATCTTCTGGTAGGCAGCTTAAAGTACAAAATAATTAAATTATCCCTCAGAGGTGGTTTCCAGAAGACCAAGGACAAAGTAAAGGTATTTTTCTATGCCTCTCTGCCTCACAACAGGATTCACTATAAGTGGCCATAAACACACAGAAACTGAAGAGTTGTGGTTATATAAGCTTCAGCCTCTTGTTTTCATCCTTTCTGAATTAGCTAATCTCCAAACCCACAGTAGAACTTGTGTAGCTCATTTGTGGTTTCCTGATTTGCTTGCCAACTTTCCTATGGAATGAATCTTCTAAAAGAATACAAGCTTTATTGAAGGATTTGCTCAGTTAGACAAAACAATCACCAGACTTCCAACCAGATTGATTATTCTCTAACTCCTTAAGGATATTCTGCCTTCCTTCTTTTCCTTGGTACTTTCCCTTTCTTTTAAAACCACAGCTCCTTTAAAGGAATTAGCATCCAATGAATTTCCTGAGTTTTCTGACTCTACTCCATAATGACTGGACTTAATTCCTTAAGAGGAATAATCATCTACCTTCTACATTACTAAAAAATTCTGAATGCCCACTTTATCCTGTGGGCCCACATACCTGAAAATGGAACCTGGAATCTTTCCATCTAGCAAGTAGTACTACCCAGTTAAAACCTCATCTATATATTAGATTGTTCATGTATTATTTGGTTTATCACCTTTCTCAAATATGCTTATAATGAGCTTAAGATGCACATTACTTTTCTTTCTTTCTTTCTTTCTTTCTTTTTTTTTTTTTTTTTTTTGAGACAGGGTCTCACTATGTTGCTCAGACTGGTCTCAAGGTCCTGGCCTCAAGCCATAATCCCACCTTTGCCTCACAAAGTGCTGGGATTACAGGCATGAGCTACCGTGCCTGGCCTTTCTTTACTTTCTTATCATCTCACATTAAATACCATGACAGACTTTCAGCCTATTGACTGTCTCTAACACTTCTGATACAAAGAATAAAAGTTACTTTCATGGGTTTTTCTCTCCCTATGTAACCTTAAGATTTTGAAATGGACTCTGCTTATATTTTTCCATTAAACTCAGGTTATAAGTAAATAAAGCAGTCTTGCATTGAGCAGTGTATCAGGTACCTTCATCTAGTTCTTCTTAGGCCTATTATATAGTTTTTTGTTTTGTTTTCTGGTAACTCACATAGCTTATTTCTATTCTTTAGACCCTAGTTGGGATTTTAGTGGGGATCCTCAATGAAGGTAATTATTTTCCACACTTTGCTGAGAATGTAAGTCTACAAAAGTCTACAAAACATACAAAGATAATAAGTGGTTTCTGAATTTTTTTCTCACAGGCACAGTGTCAGTTCTCTATTTGATTTTCCTTGTCACCTGGAAGGCTGTTCGCTTGGGATTTCATTTGGAATTTCATTGGTTTGCACCAACAGAATTTTTTGTACCAGGTGAGCTGTTTTGGCAAAATAAAGAATTAATAAATTATAGTAATGTGGTCTTTAAGTTAATTATTATATGTTTTTCTAAAACAAATAATGGTGTTTTTTATGGTGAACATTTTTATTAATGATATAAAGCTAAATATAAGACTACAATTGAGATTACTTTAGGTTTTTTGCAGTTTATTGGTAACTAGGGCCCTTTGTTATTTCTGCTTGAAGTTGAAGTGCATTTGAGTTATAATGCAACTGAAAAATCAAGAACTCACTTGTCAGACTTTTCCGAGAAATGTACCCCTAGAATTTGAGACTTAGAACAAGATCAGTAATGTATATAGATAACAGTGCTCATTAAAATAATTTTTCCCCTGATGATTTTTTTCTTTTTTTGAAGTATTAATGTTTTCCAGGCTAATTAAAATGGTGATTATTAAATGCTTATTCTCCTGCCCCCCTTTTTTTCATGGTTATAACTTTGCAATTTCTTCAGTTTCACCCAAATTTAGAATAGTTTGGACGTGATAAAAGTACCATGAAACACTGAATGAATAATGCTAAATGGAGAGACCATTAGAAAATGGAAATGACTACAATACTAGTATCTTGAAAACTAAGAATAAGAAAGTTGTCCAAAATACTGTTGGTGATTTAGAAAGACTGCTTTCTGGCTGGGTGCGGTGGCTCACACCTGTAATCCTAGCACTCTGGGAGGCCAAAGTGGAAGGATTGCTTGAGCTCAGGAGTTCGAGACCAGCCTGAACAAGAGCGCGGCCCCATCTATACTATAAATAGAAAGAAATTAGCCAAACAACTACAAAAAATATAGAAAATAATTAGCCTGGCACGGTAGTGCGTGCCTGTAGTCTCAGCTATTCGGAAGGCTGAGGCAGGAGGATTCCTTGAGCCCAGCAGTTTGAGGTTGCTGTGAGCTAGGCCGATGCACGGCACTCTAGCCCAGGCAAGAGAGTGAGAATCTGCCTCAAAAAAAAATTAATTAAAAAAGAAAGACTGCTTTCTTTTCATTCTTCAACTGTTGATTCGAGCAGTCCAGAATTCTATTCAGGAATGCCAGTATCTGGTGTTACTTTTTTCTTTTTTGAGATACAGTCACACTCTGTTGCCCCCGCTAGAGTGCAGTGGCATCATCATAGCTCACTGAAACCTCAATTTCCTGGGCGCAAGCTATCCTCCTGTGTTGAGTGCAGGCATGTGCCACCATGCCCACCTAATTTTTTCTATTTTTTAGTAGAAACATGGTTCTCACTCTTGTTCAGGCTGGTCTCAAACTCCTGACCTCAAGCAGTCTTCCCCCGTCAGCCTCCCAGAGTACTAGGATTACAGGCATGAGCCACCATGCCCAGACTGGTAATCAAAGATTACCTTTTGAAATCTATAATTGCATTTATCTATCACGGTTTTCATTTCTTTTGTTACAACATTCCTGGGTTTTCCAGGTGTATGGAATTAGTAGTCATTGGAAGCTGCTGTTTGTATTACCATGGCTACTTGTTTTCAGAACATGTTTTGACTACTTAGCTTTGATTTAACATTTTTATTAGAAGCCCACAAAGACTTAAAAGTCAGTGTAAATTCAGAATAAAAGAAGTATTGGAGATTGAAATGCACTTTTCTTTTCTCCCAAGATTGTATTTAAAATTGGACACTGATGAAAAGGCAACTTTAAGCTAGTTCTTTCATTGAATGATAAATATAGTCTAGGATATTATTTTCTAAAATTAGGTCCACTGTGATTTACATAGTCTTAGTAATAAAGATTCTGCTAATGATGGGACATTAGTGATAGATACAAGGGAAAGGGATAGGGTAGTTATTTAAAAAACAGAAAATGAAAAAAATATTTAAATAGAAATTAAATTATTTATTTCACTGCTTCATTTCTAAATGTTATGCAAATTATCATGGGCCTTAAAAATATGTACATCTAATACGTATCAATTAAAAAGAAATATCATGATGGGGTAATCATGAAGCTTGTGTTAATATTTATGGCACTGAAATCAATTACTATATTATGATTAAAGAATTTCTCAAGAGTGAACATATGTCAAAAATCTTTCTCAGTAAGGGCTAATTAAGAATCGGATCCAAGATCAAGGCAAATTAAAAAAAAAAATCAGAGCACTTTGGAGGGTGTGAATCTTTACTGTCCTGTTGAGAATTCACATAGACTTGTAGTTCTCATTAAATCTTTGTTTATGTACTCTTGTTTCTAAAGCTTTGTTTTTCAATGTTGTAGATTCTATCACCCTTCCTCCCAGGAAAATGGAAAAATAATGAGAAAATATGCTTATGCATTGCATCCTATTCTTTCTTGCCTACTCAAGTAGTTTATTTTTGCAGTTTTCCCTTTTTTCCTAAATCATGTATCATTAAATTTTTCCTCTGCTAAACTATTCTTACTAGTATACAAATCTATCTCCCAATCTAAAAAAATGAAGATTCATGTGACCACCCCTGAATCCTCTCCAGTTATTGCCTTTCTTTAAAGAAAAACTCCTTGAAAGAGAAACTCTTTGAAAGACTTGTATATGCTCACTGTCTCCAACCTCTCCTTCCATTTTGCCTTGAATTCATTCCTGTCAGCCTTTTCCGCAGTCACTCCGCTATAACCAATTACTCTACCTTGCTAAATTTCATGAGCAGTTCTTACTACTTTTACTCAACCTGTCAGCAGGTGGGGCACATTTGGTCACTCCTTCCATCTTAAAATACTTTCTTTACTTGACTTCTAAAATCCCATTGTCTCTTTACTTTTCATTGTAACTATCTGCTCCCCAAATTTCTGACCTCTAAATGATGGAGTCATCCAGGGTTTGATACTAAAACCGCTTTTCTCTCTACCCTTATTCCCCAAGTAATATCATCTAGTCACTTGGCTTTATACATTGTCTGTATGGTGACTAGTCCCAATCTTATATCTCTAGCTCAGATTTGCCATTGAAATATATGCTTACATACCCACCTGCCCCATCTATGTCTACCCTTGGATATCTGTAGATATCTCAAACTTAAATTAACAAAAACCAAATTTGTTTCCTTTCTTGTCAACCGCATCCACCAACCTGTATAACCTACTCTTTTCTCAGGCCTATCTTAGAAAATAGTAGGTCAGTTTTGCAGTTGCTCAGGCCAAAAACTTTGAATCATCCCTGACTAGTCTCTTTCTCCACCCCCCACATCCTATCCATCTGCAAAGTATGTCTGCTGTACTTTAAAAAAAAATTGAGAATCTGACTACTTCTTACTATTTTGACTAAAAAGAACTATGTCAAGCTACTGATCTCTCACTTGTGTGATGTTAGTAGCTTCTTAACAAGTCTTGCTATTTCCATTATCTCCCCAACATAATCTGTTCTATACCTAGATTTTTAAAACACAACCCCAAAAAGCCATTAATTGTTTCCCATCTCATTCAGAATAAAGGCAAGTCTTTATCATAGTCTATAAGCCCTATGTGATCTACTTCCTGGTATCCTCTGTGATTTCATCTACTACTTTCCCTCTCATTCAGTCCACTCCAGCCACACTGGCTTCTTTGCTCTTCCACAGAAATGCCAAGCTCACTCCTATGCCAGAATCTTTGCACTCATTGTTCCCTGTGCATGAAACACCCTTTTCTTTTCTCAGATATCTAAATGGTTAGTGTCATCAGAGAGGTCTTCCCTGGCTACCTCTACCCTTCCTTCTTGTGCCTTTTCTGTAGAGCACTTCCAAATCTTATATGCAAGTGTCCCTCGTTATCTAAATACATTAAATAAGTTAGAATATTGGAGGATACCACATTATTCTAATCTACTTGGTTCCCGAGTTTCAGAAAGTAGCAGAAATTAAGATAACAAAGTATTTATCCAGAAATGTTTCTAAATCTTTTTGGTTCTTGAATTTGGATAGTAAAAGTTCAAGTGGTAAGGAATATGTATATTTATTTATTTTTTTTACTTAGGTTAGGTTATCTGTCTCCCTTAACTAAAATAACAACTCTTGATGAGAAAAGGAAGGTTCTTTGTTTTTATTTTTTGTACTTCTATATTACTCATGTATCCCTCAAGATCTATAATGCTTCCTTGGTACATAATGAGTGCTTAATAAATAATTATTGAATAAATAAATGTGTTTATATCTGCTCCTTCCTAAATCCCATTAAAACAACAGTAAAGAAATAAGTGTAAAAACCAAACACAAAATCTATTGGAGAAACAATAGCACACAAGAGGTAGCAACAGATTTTTAGAAGTTGGGAAACTGAAAGATGGTTGATAACTGACAGCAAGCAGAGAAGCTGAAATGTAAGTCCCTGTAGAGAGGGATTCCAACACAAAGGGTACTGATTTGAACTATGCAACTCTCGAAAGTTGCATATTCTCATTCAAGTGTTAGAGTACAACATTCCTCAGCATGTGGAGACTTTTGGGTAACTGTGAAAGCAAGGATGGATGGAATTGCTTATATGGGAGAAGAACATGAAAGTTTCTATCAGGAATAATTGGATATAACATCCTTTCCCTTCCCCTTCTCTACCTAGGAAGAAATGGAAGAAACTGAATCAGAGAGGCTCTGCACTTGGGTGGGAATAAGGCTGTGGTTTGAAAACAGGAATTAGGTGAAAGTATAGAGGCTGATTGGTGAGATTATACTCCTTTCTTCTACCCTTTCCCCCCACATCTCCTTTCTTTACCCCTTAGCTCCCAAAATACTGACAGCCAGATAAGATAATGGGGAATTCTCTTCTGGAGAAACTGATAAGCCCAAGATGAACAACCTAGAGTCTCTAATATTTGGGTTTTACCAAAGAAATGGCCACGTGCCTTGCTTGTATCAGACCATTTAGATGTCTATTAAGTATATTTCTTTTAGTGCTTCACTTTCAAATATAAACAGACAAAATCACTAGATATTTGAGGAAAGCTTTTACATGAAAATGAATTAGGGGGGGGAAAGGAGTTTAGAGGGAAAAGAAAGTAAGATGGAACAAAAGAAAACTTCAAAAAAGTTATATCTTCAAAGCAGTAAAAGATAGTGATATATCTGTGAAGTAATATTTGGGTGCCACAGAAGGAAGGAAAGAAGGACAGAATTTGGCCTTGGGAGTTAAAAATATAATAGAAATTTTAAATTCAAGGAAAGTATGGAAGTTAAAGCTAAGCTCCCAAAAAGTAGAATAGAAAGCATGGATGGGAGGGAGAGAGGAAAGTAAAATAGAAGAGAAAAAGATAAGAAAATTAGAGCATTAATCTGGGTGGTCCAATATCCAACTAAAAGTAATTCCATAGAGAAGGGAAAAAATGAAGGGGAAAAATTATTATTCCTTTTTATAATTTGAGAAATTTTCCCAGAATGGAAGAACACAAGTTTCTAGATTTAAAGGGCCCCTAATGCTCAGCACTTTGAGTAAGACCCACACCAAAGCATATCATCATAGAATTATAGAACACCAGGGATAGAGAGAAGACCCTAAAAGCTTCCAGGGACAAAGAACAGGTCTTTGCAAGATCTGGAATCAGAATAGCATCAGACTTTTCAACAACTCTGAAAGCTAGAAGACAACGGAACCAATGTCATCTAAGGTCTCAGAATAAATATTTTTAGCCTAAAATTCTAAATCTCACCATACTCTTATTTAAGTTTTAAAGTACAATAAAGATATTTTCAGAAAGTGAAGTTTCATAAAATGTTACCTTCCATGCACCCTTTCTCAGAGGGAAAAAAAATGCAAAATGTACTCCACCAAAAAGAAATAGTAGGCTGGGTATGGTGGCTCACACCTATAATCCTAACACTCTGGGAGGCCAAAGTGGAAGGATTACTTGAGCTCAGGATTTCAAGACCAGCCCGAGCAAGAGCAAGACCCTGTCACTACTAAAAACAGAAAAATTAGCTAGCATGGTGGTGCACACCTATAGTCTCAGCTACTCAGGAGGTTGAGGCAGGAGGATCACTTGAGCCCAGGAGTTTGAGCTTGCAGTGAGCTACAATGACACCACTGCACTCTACCTGAGACAACAGAAAGAGACTTAGTCTCAAAATAAAAAAAGAAAGAAAAATAAATAGTATATTTAGAAAGTCCCAGAGATGGTAAAGGGATCTCTCAGGAAACAGCTGTGTAGCAGGCCTAGTGAGCAACCATGCCAGATTGCAGCAGGTAGACAGATGGTCCAAAGAGAGATGTTTCCAAGAAAAAAAAATGCAAAAGATTATTTGATATGTTGTACAGATAGATGTTTTATAATTCTTTTGGAAATTTTGGGGAAGAATTAATGTTAACTAGAAAATTAGCTAACCAAAAAAGAAAAAGTCAATTACTGCTTCTAGAAAAACAGGTCAACAAAAGGATTTTTATATAAAAAAGGAAATGTAATCATAATACACTCCATAGTTTATGAATAACATATAACTATAAAAATTAAAATACTGAATATTGATTTTTGCAAAATCAGAATTATAAATATGTTTATATTAGGGGATAGGGTATGGGAAAATATGTGATGGTAGAAATACAAAAATTCTAAAAGCCTTCTGGGCCAGGCGCGGTGGTTCACGCCTGTAACCCTAGCACTCTGGGACGCCGAGGTGGGCAGATTGCTCAAGGTGAGGAGTTTGAAACCAGCCTGAGCAAGAGCGAGACCCCCGTCTCTACTATAAATAGAAAGAAAATTGGCCAACTAATATATACAGAAAAAATTAGCTGGGCATGGCGGAGGCTGAGGCAGTACGATTGCTTGAGCCCAGGAGTTTGAGGTTGCTGTGAGCTAGGCTGACGCCATGGCACTCACTCTAGCCTGGGCAACAAAGCGAGACTCTGTCTCAAAAAATAAATAAATAAATAAATAAAAATAAAAGGCTTCTGGTGGGATTAATGAATTACATAAAAAATTAAGATATAAAGTAAAAGTAATATAAGCATATTACTTAAAAAATAAGCTAGATTATGAAGTTAAAATATGCTAAAGAGTTAGAAGAGTTAGAAATACTTGCCTTTGAGAAACAGGCTTCCAGATAGGAGGTACAAAGCAAGAGAATGTGAGGTTTTGTTATAAGCCTTATAGTACTGGTCAACTTTTAACAATTAGAACACATTTAAGACTGCAAATAAGATTACATTTTTTAAATGAAAACTGTTAAATGCTTTGAAACTGACTTCAAAGAGTCTTTAGACACTGATTTTCAAGGATTATAGGGTGATTGGCCATTTCGATAGGGGTATTATGTTCCTTTGTCACCAGAAAAGATAATTTTCTACCCATATGTGCGTTGAATGGTTTCGTTGTTCACTTTCCATTAGGAGCAGACTATGTTTTACCATTCATTGATCCTTAATAGTGTCTTCAAATATAATGGAATTTCTCTCTACTTTTTTTTTTTTTTTTAAATAGAGACAGGGTCTCGCTGTGTTGTCCAGGCTAGTTTTGATTTCCTGGCCTCATGCAGTCCTCCCTCCTTGGCTTCCCAAAGTGCTGGGATTACAGGCATGAGGCACCACATTCAGCCCTTATTTTTTACATGTATACCTAGCTCCCCCATTTTTTTCTCTTTTGCTTTTGAAGTATAAAACTTACATACAAAAGTCTACAACTCCTAGGTGTATAGCTTGATTAATTTTTACTATCTGAACACACCATATAGCTAGCATCCAGATCAAAAGAGAAATTATTAGCACTCCAGAAGTACCTGTCATGATCCCTACCAGTTACAATCTCCCTTCAAGGGTAATCACTGGTCTAACTTCTAACACTGAAGGTTAGTTTTGCCTGCTTTTTGAATGTAACATAAATGGAATATACAGTATGTATTTTTTGGGTCTGGCTTCTTTCAATCAACAACATATTGTGAGATTGATCCATATTGCTATATTTATAATTCATTCTCATTGGTATTTCATTGTGTAACCACCACAATTTATCTTTTACTGTTAATGAACATTTGAGTAGTCTTCAGTCTTTGACTATTATGTTTATTGCAGCACTCTTTATGCTTATACAAATCTTTTAGTCAACATATGGCTGCTTTCTGTTGAGTATAAGCCTAGAAGTGGAATTGCTAGGTCAAAGGGTATGCATATGTTCTGCTTTATAGATATTACCAAACAGCTTTCCAAAATGATTATACCAATTTACATTCCCATCAGCAGTGTTTGAGAGTTCTAGTTGCTCCACATCTTCACCAACACTTGTATTTTCTTTCTTTTTCTTTTTTTTTTCTTTCTTTTTCTTCTAGCCTTTCCAGTGGGTATATATTATTATTACATTGTGGGGGTTTTTGTTTTTCCTTTTTTAATTCAATTTTTTTTATTGATATACAATAGTTGTACATATTTTGGGGCTACACATGATATTTTGATACGTGTGTACAATGTGTAATGATCAAATCAGGGTAATTGGGGTATCCCTCACCTCAAACATTTATCTTTCCTTTGTGTTGGGAACGTACATAGTGGTTTTAATTTGCATTTACGTGATGACTAATGGAGTTAGCACCTTTTCATATGTTCATTGGCCATTGGATTTCCTCTTTTGTGAAGTACCTGTACAAGTCTCTTGCCCAGTTTTCTATTTAGTTGTCTTTTTTTTCTTATTGATGTATAGTTCTTTATGCATTCTGGATACAAGTCCTTTCTCAGAGATATATGTATTACAATTATGTTCTCTCCATTTGCTTACATGCCTTTTCAAAGGAATAAAGTAAGCAGTTTGAAAATAATAAGAAATTTGGGGCTTCTTTAAAACCACTTTGTGAAGAAATCTGTTCTTTAATTTACTATGGGCCGGGCGCGGTGGCTCACACTTGTAATCCTAGCACTCTGGGAGGTCAAGGCGGCCGGATTGCTCAAGGTCAGAAGTTTGAAACCAGCCTGAGCAAGAGTGAGACCCCGGCTCTACTATATAGAAAGAAATTAATTGGCCAACTAATATATATAGAAAAAATTAGCCAGGCATGATGGCACACACCTATAGTCCCAGCTACTCGGGAGGCTGAGGCAGTAGGATTGCTTGAGCCCAGAAGTTTGAGGTTGCTGTGAGCTAGGCTGATGCCACGGCACTCACTCTAGCCTGGGCAACAAAGTGAGACTCTGTCTCAAGAAAAAAAAAAAAAAAGGAAAGAAAAAATTTGCTATGCAGTGATCATGGCGTAAATGTCTGTATTCTTTAAAAAGGCATATTTTCCACCAAGAAAACCACTTGTACATGAATGTTCATAGCAGCATTATTCATAACAGCAAAAAAGTGAAAACAACTCGATGTATATCACTGATGAATGGATAAATGTAGCATAGCAATGTGATGGAACATTATTCGGCAATAGAAAAGGAATAAAGTGCTGTAGTGATGGTTGTACAACTCTGTGGCTATACTAAAAGCTATTTTATTGTGTACTTTAAATGGATTAAACATATGTGAACTATATCTCAATAATACTATTAAAAAGAATGTCAGGTTTTTAAGAAAGTTACTCAAAAAAACAGTTTTTGTTGGTTAATTGGAAAATCAGCTAGATATTTACCCACTGTAATTTGACAAGTTAGAAACCTGACAGTGGTATCACCTGTCTTAATTAGCAAAGGATCAGCTAACAAGTTGCTTCACAAGCTATCTTAGAGGTGCCATGTTTCCCCGAAAATAAGACCTACCCATAAAATAAGCCCTAGTAGGATTTCTAAGCATTTGCGCAATATAAGCCCTACACGGAAAATAAGACCTAGTGTTGAGTGTGGCTACGCAGCATATCTGCACAACCCATGCATTTCATAGCCAAGCGAAAAAGAAGATGAGCATCCCTTCTCAACTGCCCCATGAGAGCTCTACTGCTCAACATGAGAGATTGGGGCCAATGGTTCTAAAGGAAATAGAGTCCCAAGAAATTCAGGATGCAATTCAGGGTTTGGAGAGTTATGATGTTGTTCCAGAAAAAGATGACTTAACTATATTTGAACAAATGTAGATTGTTGTGTCGTACTTAAAAAAAAAATAACACATCCCCTGAAAATAAGCCCTTGGGTGTCTTCTTGAGGAAAAATAAATATAAGACCCTGTCTTATTTTTGGGGAAACACGGTAGTAGAGGTTGATTACTCTGAGAGACAGGAAAGGTCAGCTAAATTGAGAAGAACTTATTGAAAATTAATAGATATTAGGAAAAAATAAATTCATTCAAAAAGCAGTTTAAAGTAGAATTTTGACCACTTCCTTGGCTCAGAGTCCTTTATTCTGAAAATAAACGAGGGCCCCTGATTATATGCCACATGATATCATGTAAGACATGACCCGCTGCCCTCCAGGAGCTTACCATTGAGCAGTAAAACCAATTTGTGAATTAGCAATCAATACACACAAGAGATAGCAATATAGAGGAATTACATATAAACAAGAATTAGGAGTCAGGGAAGGATTCTCAAAAGGGAATGTTTGAAGGCCAAAAGAAGTTCTCTAAATGGAGAACTGGGGAAGAGCGTATGCCAGGTCAAGGGAACAACATGTTTAAGCAGCAGTTAAACCCTAAAATAACATGACCATTTAGGAAATTACAAGAATTTGAATGGCTACAGTGAAAGAATACTTGCTGAAGAAGTGATAGGAGATAAGGGAAAGGCCAAAAGTGAAGAGCCTTCTATTTTAAGCTAAAAATAACTGTAGAGGCCAGCTATGAGACTCTACTTCCACCTTATTTGGGATAGCCTAAACTAGGAGATAGGCTTGTATGTCTTCAAGAGACCCAATAGGGTAGAGGCGAAATAGTCCTGTAATTCCCTGCCTAAAAATAGAATTCATAGTGGAGTTGCTATAGTCAAATACAAACAACAAAAAGGTAAGTTGAGGTCAGAGATGCCATAGCCTCATTTATTCACTCTTTCTGAATCAACAGGATATTTTGAAAAGCAATGATAGTGAAAACATTATCAGAACCTTGGAATATAGCTAAAGCACAGCTTAGATGGTAATTGAAAGCTGGGTGATGAGTGATCCAGGGCCCAAATTCCATCTCATTGCCTGCTTTCTCACACCACTCCCAATACCAAGTGTGTTGATTCCAGTTCTCTGATAACCAGACAACAACATGGAGTCAGATGGGCAAGAAACTTATTGGGGCAGCACTTATGAAAGATAAAGGAGATTAGGAGCAGCAGTAGGTAACTACATCAGACCACAGGGTAGCTGATGTATCCATGAAAGGAGAGAGGGAAAGAAGGAATATTGGATAGCAAAAGATTTCAGAAAACCTAAGCCAACCTAATGTGAAGCTCTGGCACAAAGATTGCCTGGAGTCCAGGGTTGGGCAAAAGTGGTCAGGCCCTAATACCTTACCATGCTCAGTCCTTGGCTAGTTGCTGCCCAGGGAGAGTGTTGACTTTTGCTTGAACAGGGCAGCAGGTCCAAAGGGCTGCAGCTGGAGGGTATCAGCTAACTGCACTCTTTGCTTCAGGTTCTCCCTTGAAAGGAGATCTGAGTAGTACATCTCCACACTTGTCCACAGTAAGCTTTGTAATATTTTAATGTAAATTTGACATGTTAAAGTTATCTGTAGGCCAAATTTATGTCTATTTTGCTATTGTGACTAGGATCCTTTCATTTGCCTTACAACTTCTAACCAGTTATAGGTATATAAGAAAGATGTTGGTTTTTTTAAATATATATTTTTTCTATTTAGCTACCTTACTGTGAATTCTTACTAAAGAGTTTTTCAGTTGTTTCTCTGCCAAGAATATCTGCAAGTAATAAGGCCATCTGCAGATAACAACTTTATCATCTTTTCAAAAATAGTGCCTCTATTATAATTATATAAGTATAATGCTAACTATTGGCATGAAGTGATCAGTCTTTTTCTTCTTAAGAAATTATCTTATTTCCAATTTATCAAGAGATTTTTTAAAAAACAGAAGTGGGAATGGCTTCCAAATTGTATTTTATTGCTGAGATGTTAAAAATTGAAAATATTATACACAGAAAGGGGGGAATTTGCCTAAAAACACCTTGGATTGCTTCCACAGACAACATTCAGATGAAAGCTAATAGACAAACAAAAAATTTAATAGAAAACTGAGTATATAATCTTGTTGGTCTTCCTGGTTTCTTTTAGAGCTAGTGCTTAATTCTTAATTGTTCTCATTTCCTCTCCTACAGTAATATAGCAACGAGTCAGTTGACTTTTTCTATATTTCTACTTTTTACGCTAAGGAATCCTCTGAGATGAGTTTTTGTTCTCCACTTTGCCACCTACTTTGCCTACCCAGCAGTATTTTTTAAGTAAAATCATGGTCTTATTCTTTATAAAATTAATTTTTTACTTCTTTATTGGCAGACCTCAGAGCAGAAATGGGCAGTGCTTTAAAATGTTTTTTATTCTTATTTTAAAATAACTTTGTGTTTATTATAGAATATTTCCAGAATATAGGTAAGTGGTTAATTTAAAATGAATCCCATCAACCAGAGATAACCACTACTTACATCTTTTCTTTGCATACACACATCTGTATACATACATTTTTAAAAAGAAAAGTAAAATCACACTATTCATGCTATTTAAATCATGAACATTTGCCAGAGCATAAAATCTTCCTCTAGAACATAATTTTTAAATTCTGTATGCCATTATGCCACTGATTTTAGTTTAGTTAATTCCCTCTTGGTGGACATTTAAGTTATTTGTCATATTTTTAGTTAATGTTTTTTAGATTTGTCATTAGAGAATGTTAAATGACTAATTCTCCTTTCCATAATTCCTTTTTTAGAGGTACTTTTTGACAAATTCAGGTGTTAAAAAAATGAAGGGCTTTAAAGTCAGATAGACCCTGAATTTTTTAATATGGCAGACTAGGGTCTGCCATATACTTACTAGTGTGTGACCTCAAATAGGAATAGCTGATATAAAGTACATACACAGAGTAGATATTTCCTGATTCCTCCCCACCCCTTTTAAGTGATTTGCCCCCAGGATGATGCTGTCCTTGAGGAACTTTATAAAGACATTTTAGTATTCTTATTCCGTAAACTAAAAACTGACTTTTAGTTTTGGCTGCTATTAATACTATTTGTTTTGTAGTTGTCAACTTTAACATTTTTGTTTTTGTCTCTTTTTCTCCTAGAGATAAGATTTCAGTTTCCACAGCTGACTGGAGTACTTACCCTTGCATTTTTTATTCATAATTGTATTATTACACTCTTGAAGAATAACAAGAACCAAGAAAACAATGTGAGTAATTATCTGAGGAATTGACTTACATTTCCTGAGGATAGACATTTTGAATCAGTATTTGAAGCACTTTATATTTGTTGTACAATTATGTAATTTTGTTATAGTATCTTAATTTTTAAACTCAAACCATAGAGCAGGGGTCAGCAAGTTTTTCTGTAAAGGTTTATATGGTAAGTACTTTAGGCTTTGACAGCTATATGGTCTTTGTTACCACTATTTAACTCTGTTGTGGTGGTATGAAAGTAACTGTAGCTGATAAGTAAACAAATGGGTGGTGGCTGTGTTTCAATAAAACTTTATTTACAGAAACAGACAACAGGCCAGATTTTGTCCATGGACCATAGTTTGCCAACCCCTACCATAAAGCAACCACTAAAAAAATAAAGAAGTATAGTTAATAAGCCCATAATAGTGATAAAATCATAAAAAATACCTAACTGATCCAAAAGAAGGCAGAGAAAAGGGAACAAAGAACAGATGGAACAAATAGAAAACAAATAACAAGATATAGTAGACTTAAACACATCATATTGATAATTACGTTAAATATGAATGGTCTAAACACCACAATTAAAAGATAGAAATTGTCAGACTGGTTAAAAGATAAAACCTAACTATATGCTGTCTGCAAGAAATTTTTGTTATACTTGAATATATGTCATGCAAACATTAGACATTAGAAAAGTAGAGTGATTGTATTAATATCAGACAAAGTAAAACAATGAGTATTGCCAGATATAAAGAGGAACATTATCTAATGATCTTTGGGGATCAGTTCATCAAGAAGACATAATAATCCTAAAGGTATATGCACCCAGTGACAGAGCTTCTAAGTAAATGAAGTAACAGTTGCCAAACTGAAAGGAGAAGTTGACAAATCTACAATTATAATGAGGTTTTACCACCCCTCCTTCAGTAATTGATAAAACATATAGACAAAAATAAGGATATAGAAAGCATGAAAAACACTGTCAACCTACCTGATCTGATTGATATTCATAAAGTCTTCTATCAACAGCAGAATGCATGTTCTTTTTAAATACACTGGAACATTTACCAAAATAGACCATAGGCTGGGTCATGAAATAAGTCTCAATAAATTTAAAAGGATGTTCTCCAGCCATCATAGAGTGAAATTACAAACCAATAACAAAGAAATTTGGGAAATTCACAAATGTGTAGAAATTAAACAACATACTCCTAAATAACCAATGAGTCAAAGAAATCACAAGAAAAATTAGAAAATACCTTGAGATTATGAAACTCAATATATCAAAACATATGAGATACAGCTAAAGCCCTCCTGGAGGGAAATGTATAGCTCTAAATACCTACCTTAAAAATGAAGAATGAGGCCGGGTGCAGTGGCTCATGCCTATAATACTAGCTCTCTGGGAGCCCAAGGTGGGCGGATTGCTCAAGGTCAAGAGTTCAAAACCAGCCTGAGCAAGAGCGAGACCCCATCTCTACCAAAAATAGAAAGAAATTAATTGGCCACCTAATATATACAGAAAAAATTAGCGAGCATGGTGGCACATGCCTGTAGTCCCAGCTACTTGGGAGGCTGAGGCAGTAGGATTACTTGATCCCAGGAGTTTGAGGTTGCTGTGAGCTAGGCTGACACCATTGCACTCACTGTAGCCTGGGCAACAAAGTGAGACTCTGTCTCGAAAAAAACAAAATGAAGAACAATCTCAAAAACCTAACCTTCTACTGTAAGCCATTGGAAAAAGAAGAGCAAACTAAACCCAGAGCAAGCAGAAGTTATCTAGTTACTTGCTGCCTTGTCTATAGATTTTGAACTCAATTTAACAGCTTCTAACCACGTAAACAAAAATCATGACGAAGCTCAAATTGAAGTCTATATAGTTGTTACTGAAAATACAAAGGAAGGAAGGGTTCATTATACCTGGGGGTTCTGAGAAGGTTTTGAGTAAAGGGTAATGCTTGGCAGAGTCATTATGAAAGCAAAAAGCTTTCTAAGTAGAGGGAAGTTAGCTTTCAAATGAGGGCAAGAGTATAAGTCAAGCTTTTCATCTTTACTGACCACACATCTGGCATATTACCTATAAATGGAGTTGGAGTTGAGTAAGTCTGGATTTTCCATACTTCCTAGCTTGGTGACCTTACCTCACATTTCATTTTGTTCATATGTAAAAATAGCATTAATGCTACCTGTCAGAGTTGTAATGAGAATGTCATTAAATATGAAATGCCCAATTTTGAATCAAAAGTGTAGTTTATTATATCTCAAACAAGAGGCAATACAATTAATCAAATTATATGCCTAAACCATCAACACAGTTTTGCCATCTTAATGGTAGCTTGTTTACTCCAGCAGCATAGAAGACTGGAGAGCAAGTGGTGATGAAATCTCAAAAGGCATTTTCCATAGCTTATTGAGAATTAAATATTTTTCCTTGCAAGAAGTTGTCCAAAACCTGGAAGAAATGGAGTAGTTGCTAGACAGTTGGTGCAAGGTCTGATGAATATGGTGGATGACAGAGAGTTTCCAAGTCCAGCTGCTGTAGTTTGAGCAGCATTGTCTGTGCAACGTGTGGTTGAGTGTTGTCTTGCAAGAGGATTGGCCTGTCTGTATTGACCAATCTCAGCTGCTTAATCGCAGGCATCCTTATCACTTCATCCAATTGGTTGCAGCGGACATCTGCTATGATCAATTGACCAGGTTTCTTGAAGCTGCAATGGATAATACCAGTACCAGACTGCAAACCAGACACCACTAGCTTTTTTTGATGAATACTCGGTTTTGGACTGTGTTTTGGCACCTCATCTTTATCCAGCCATTGTGCCAAATGCTTCCAATTGTCAAAAAGAATCCATTTTTCATTACATGTAAGATTACAGTAGAAATGGTTCACCTTTATGTTGTGACAGCAAAGAAAGACAAGCTTCAAGACAATTTCTCTTCTGATGTTCATTTAATTCATGTGGAACTCATCTATCTGGCTTCTTTACCTTGTTGATTTGTTTCAAATGGTCCAATATTATTGGAATAGTAATGTCAAACCTTACTGCTAATTCACACGTAGGTTGCGATAGATTCGCTTCCACAACACCCTTCAGCTCATCATTATCCACCTTGGTCTCAGGTTGCCCACGTGGCTCATTTTCAAGATTAAAATCACCAGTGGAACTTCTCAAACCATCCGTACTATGTGTTCATTAGCCACGTCCGTCTCTAAACTCTTTGCTGATATTTCAAGCTGTCTGCACTGCATTGGTTCCACAATGGAATTCATATTTTAAAATAACACAAATTTTTGACTTATCCATGATTTCACAAAAATTGCTCAAAAAAAGTTTGAAAGATAATCACAAGCCACAGCGTACTTTTGAAAGACTGAGGATGCACCTTTACAGTAAACATAAAACAAGAAGTGTCAAAGTGAAATGTCAGAGATATCAGCTGTCAAACTTAGTACTTAAGGAAATTGGACATTTCATGCTTTATATCCTAATAAATATTATAAAATAGGAGACATGTTTAACATGATGTGACATACAGTAAAGGCAAGAAATTTTTAGTTTCTTTACCCCTCTTACCCCTTTCTCTTCTGACATTTACAGCCTGTTCTCATAAGGCAACTTAGACCAAGTACCCCAGAAACCCATTTTGTGAAGTAGAATTCTCATATATCAGATCATTTTCAAACTTAACCACCAAAGTCTCCCTAATAACAGAGAACAATCTTGTATACTTGGGATCTAGGGAAGAATACAGTTTTATTAAAGTCTTGTGTTTTGTCTTAAATATTCATGCACATTTCTATCAGTTCATAATTAGTTTGTGTTACTAGAAAACAGTCTCAAAGTTATGAGTTAAATTATAGGCAGTTCTCCTGTTGCATAGTTCCTGTATGCACAATTTCAGTTACTATGGTTTTCTTAAATTACATTAGTCACCCCCAATATTGTTCAAAGTTCAGTCACCACAGGATTTGAACTATGAGTACTTGCATAAAGTAGTAGCAGCTGCAGGCCCTTCAGTTCACAAATCACTACATAAATAACAGGTGTACATTGTGATTAGTGACCAATCACATCACTTCTTTCAAAGTCTGTCAGTGATTAGTCACTGTGCATGTTAGTCACTTTACACATGGTGTGTAAAGTGGATAGTTGTGTTGCCTCCTTGTCTGCCAGTGATAAACTGATGTGATGTTTTACAGAAGTGGATAATTGAAAGAGGGAATTGGCAAACAAAGGTAAAAGTGCAACAATGAAGCAAAAAGCAATAATGCTGGAAGTGAAATTTGAATTGAAATAGAGTTAGAAAAGAAATAGCCAGTTGTCGAAATGTTGACACTGCTGCCATTCAAAAGAGTCTAGATATGCAGCCAGAGGAACTTAGGGAAGGTGAACTTATCAACATGAATTTGGAAAGTGGTTGTGAAAACAAGAATGAAGAAATCCCAGATGAAGGGACACTGTCAGAAAACTTTGTATTAAAAGAATTCTTTGAGATATTTCACAACATTGAAAGCACATAGAATAAAGGAGTATGACAATTCACCAAGACACAAAAAAAATGCTTGCCGCATATTGTAAGTTATACAATGAGAAGGAGATAAGAATAGTTGAAACTACTTTTGCTAAGTTTCTACTAAGAAATAGAACACTTTAATTCTCAGTGCTTCTGATATTTTAAGTTACAGTGTACTAAATAAATAAATATTTGTTTTACTATTTACTCATTTCCCTAGACATTTATAACCAATAGTAAGACAGTTTTTAGTGTTATGACAAAAATTATTAAAGATCACAGAATAATCATAAATTTTACCATTGATTACTGTGATTGCTTTGCACAGTTTCAAGTTGCACAGTAATATTTACGGTCTCATACTACTGTGCAAACTGAAGACTGTGCTTAGCTTTTTGCTCCCCACAGTTCTTAAGTAGAATTTCTGTTCTGGAAAGTCACATCAGTTCATCTGGAGGTGTACATGCTCTAGTGTGAGAAGCTAGGACTGGATAGAAAGATGGGTGTTTTATTTCATGGTCCCCCAAGGATTGAAGAAGGGTCACTGCCTTTCTATTAGAACACTCAGTGGGCCTTGAAATCTGTATTTCATATGTAAATACCATAAAAATGAGTTCTTACTTCCACTGAGTTTTGGAACTAGGGCTTTGTAGAACTGGTATGTGAGGTTCAGCTAATAAAATTTGACTCAACTTTTGTCACTTGTGGAAAATGTTTTTAAAACAAGGGCTTATTAGTAATTACTAGTGATAAAGATATTTATGAAGCACTATGTGCCATCAACATTCTAAACACTTTAAATATGTATAAATATATATACTCTCCTTTCAATTATACTGAAATTGGCTCGTATGTTAGTGTAAATCAAGGTAATGGGTACTATATTTTGAGAAAAACTTTGTCATTTGATTTAGTTAATGATTATACCTTTCATCAGGTTTCATTAAGTAATTTGACTTATAGAAGTACTGTTAATATGGAATAATATTTTCTTGAGATAAAAATCAGAAAATGTGAAGCTTGCCAGGGACTCTGAATTCATAATATTGATATTGGGTTAGTTATTCCAAACTCAGTAAACAAAGGTTTCAAAATGGAAAAGAAGACAAAAAAATAGAAAAGACCTTCTCTTCTGTATAAACTCTATTTGAACTTGGATCTAAAGACATCTTGAAACAATGAAGCTCCTAAACAGGTGTAATGATCAAATTTTCCAGGTTTTCCCAGTTCAACTTAATTTTGTGTAGTATTTTCTTTCTTTCACTAAACATATTTTTCACATGTATAAGTAAATGGGATATCATTTCAATTCCTTTGGCATATCTTACCAAAAAAAAGTTAGGGGACTGAAAATCACCCAACTCGTTCCTTATCTTCAGAAATGTAGTCCCTATAACCCTCCTGGATATGTGGGTTAACCTCTTTATATGTCCTTGTTGTGTTTGAATCAGAACCTATACAGTGTTTTTTTTATTCAGTTTTATTTTGTCTGTCTTTAGTTATATTACCCCGCTTTGGTCTTTAAAATGATTTGAGATGCCTAATATCTTAATTTATTTACTTCTTCCTTATTCATACAAGTCTGTAGTTTACTAGGTTGTACACCAGAAGTTTTTATGTAAGTGCTTGGTGTAGGTCTCTGTGGTCAGATTCTTTCAGTCTTGTTAGTAAATACTCCACTGGATAGTATTTTCACTATAAACGGTACGTGGAACAAATAATAAACCATGTTTGACAAACTGAATGTGCTCCCAGACCACTTCTGGCCCTGTTGTAAATCCAGTCCTCATTCTGAGTTGGCATTCTACCTGTTTTTAGTTCCCTGCCATCAACCGTGCCAGCCATTGCTTATTCATGAGGCAGAGTAGGTTACGTTATTAATGTATATAGGCTTCTTGACATATTACCATTTCATATTGCCACTTGTGCCTCTCTTTAAACATATTTTTACTTTGTGCCTCATTTTCTAAAAGATAACTTTTTTCCTACCCTTTTCTGTTAAATGGGCTTTCAAGAGGCTATATATCTTTAGGCCTAGTACAGTGATGGCTTGGGTTTAAGCCAGAAAATAGCAAATCTCACATATGTATATACTATTCATAGGTGGCATGTTTCCCAGGATCATGCTAAACCTCAGCTGCTTTTATAATAAAAGCATCATTTCTGTTCATTAGTTTATTTTCAGATGAAAACAGATATGCAACTCCTGACCCAGTTTTACCAAGTGTATGTTGGATTACTGTGAAATAGAACTTTTCTGGTTTTAGTATTTCTGTTGCATCTCTATATAAACTCTATTGTATACTTTGTTACTCAAGACTTTTTACCTCTTTCATTTTTTTCATTATTGTTATTTATTAACTACGGCACAAATACATTGGTAACTGGTCAGATCTCCGTGGTAGCTAAGGGCATACAATTTGGAACCAGAAAGACCTTGACTTGAATATTGGCTTCACAAGCTACTCACTTGGTAACCATGAATGAGTTTTGTAACCTTGCTGCACTTAAGTTTACTCATCTACTAAATGAATAAAATGGCTGTATCTACATTATAAGGTTCTTAAGAGGATTAAATGAGATAACACATGTAATATTCTTAGCATAGAGCCTCATACTTAGAAGCACTTAGTAAACAAAGCCAATGTGGTTATTATTTTTTATCTACATTTACTGAGCTCCTACCATGTGCCAGGTATTGTCTTGGATATTGGGGATATAAAGACGAAAAAGACACATTCTCTGTCCTCAGAATCACATAGTCTAGTGGTATGGATCAATTTAGAGAAAAATTTAAAAACCAACATGATATAAGAATAACTAACCATGGCTATTTTGAGTATGTCAAGGGACATTTTATCTCCACTTGAGATCCTTTATATCATGAACATAGATTACTTTTATAATAAAAATTAATGACAGTTACAGTGTAATAGCTGCTATATTTGAGATGTATGTACAGTGCCATGAGAACAGGGAAAGCATAAGGGGGAAACCATCTTATTAGGAAGCCCTCACATTAGGAACATCTTATTAGGAAGCCTTTGCGTCTTTATCAGATTTCCCCCAAAGTGTGCTAAGGTACATTTCTCTGCAGGAAGTCAGACCAAAATAAAGTGGTGATCAGGTGGTATATAGCTAAAGACAGTCCATGGAATGGCTGCTGTCCCTCCTTACATAGAGTCCTCTCTGGCTCAGCTGCTTTGCCTCCTGAGAATTTTTTACAAGGCTACCTTTGTTCTTGAGTGGCATCAAGTAGGTTAAGGACAAAATGACTTTCAAACATCATAATGGGAGACTACTACCCTTTGATATGAAAATAGGCATTGCCTGATTAACTTCTGTTCATCCCACACAAAATCATAAGGCAACCATAAGGTTGAATGAAGTTTACCCAGCCGTGGGCCCTAGAGCTTCATGAACTAAAGAGCAAAGATTTCGAAACTGCCCCTAACTGCAGGTTGGGTCGTCCTCTTCTCACTCATTCCTAAGCAATTAGAAGTTCTTTGGGAGCGCCATTATTAATCTATATAAGCTCAATAGGCCTATCTAGCACCTAATATAGAATCCCTGGTTTGTTTTCAAGCTGATTGTCAACTTATTACTGACCTTAAGATTTCTTGTAGCTTGTTACTTGCTTTTTAACTGAGTTTATCAACATTCAAGTTTATAAAACTCTATTATTGCTTTAGACCATTTAAGGAGGAAAGTTATCCAAAAAAATCATAAATACCAAATGTCCAGTTTTCTTATTGTATCATCAAATTTTTTTAAAAATCATACATAATTTTCTAATTTGTTTTCTTAGCTTTCAAAGTAATTGTGTTTAAAATGAAAAAGGATCAGGCCCATTGCCATAATTTAGTTGTGCTGAATCGTTTTGCTGTAACTTTAGGGGTGATGGATACCAGATTTGTGAGCTGTGGAATCTGTTCTTTTTGGATCTCACAGCTGGCTGCATTAAATATCTTGGAGCTTTTTACTTTGCATGGAAATGGGAGGTTGGGAGGATGGGAACAGCAGTGGAAGAAAGCAGTCCACTTTATTTAATGTTCTGTGTTTGTTTGCTGGTTCCAGTAATAACATTGTGCAGCTGTTTGAACAGCTGCCTTCTGATTTCCTTTTGTTTACTGTTTAGGCTTATAAAGCTTGTCTTTAATACCTGCTTGTTGTCTGCCTTTTTAGCTAGCTTTCCTTCCTTATTAAATATATTTTAAAATGTTCGACTCTCATGGTCTAGGCATGTTTTGATGATATAAGTTAATTTACTAAGGGAAGAATTTTTTAAATTTTACAGATCATACTTAACTTTCTTGTCCCTTAGCTTTATTGTTGTAGTTAAATATTTTATAATTTGGTAAATAAATTACCTTTTGAAATTAAGTCAGAATTTCAATCATGTAAGACCACTGTTTATGTTCCTAAATTGGCCAACAGGTAGCTTAGTCTACATATTTCAGACTAGTAAAAAAAAAAGAAAAAATTGGCAGACTAATGCTAAAGTATGTGGATTTTGTTTTACTTTCTGTGAACGAATTACATACCTAGAAAGTATACATACATAAGGAAAAAAGCAAATTTTGTATTTATTTGTCAGTCTTAGCATTTAACCTATTCAAGTAGACTTACTGAAAATTTCTATAGTATTATGAGAATTTTATTCTATATTTGCAGGTGAGGGACCTGTGTATTGCTTATTTGCTGGTGACATTAACTTATCTCTATATTGGAGTCCTCGTTTTTGCTTCATTTCCTTCACCACCATTATCCAAAGATTGTATTGAGCAGGTAAGGTACTGTGTACCCTCTCTGTGTGAATGTTTACACTTCATATATGCATCGTAGGCAGAATAGTATCGTGGCAAGATTTAATATCAGACAGGCCTCGGTTTGAATACCATCTCTACTATCTACTCTAAGTAGAGGAATATAGGAACCTCCTCATTCTTTCTGAACTTTAGTTTCCTTTTCCATTAAATAGTATAATACATACTCCATTAGATATTTTAGATGAGTTCTGAGATAACTTACTGCGTGCCAGGCGCCTTGTGGTGCTCAAATAAATGACTACTATCATGTACATATATTTGTCTTTTAGTGGAGAACTGTTACAAATAGTTCTCATTAACTTATAAAACCTCCACAGAGAATACAGTGAATTTCCTTATTTTCCAGAGCCCACATCTGGAAATGCCCCGGATAAACTATTGTCTCAGTTCAATAGTCTCTGATGACAGATCTCACTTTCATTTTGATACCGAGTGGCAGGCAGCAAAACAAAGAAAGAGTATTTGGCTGTTAAAAAAGAGAGAGAGACAGAAAGAATAAAAGAAAAAAATCTTTAAAGAAAATATTGCCATAAGTAATATTTTCATTTATTTAACCCATAAAAATCTTAGGAGTAGTATAGTCTGTAGTTTAATGTGACGGAAGAATTTCTTATTAAAAAATCAGCATTTCACGGGTGACTTTCTAGTCAGGCAAAATCCCTCCAGTAGAGCACAGTTGAATACGCAGTGTGATTTATTACAGCTGATTTATGATGGTTATTTCAGCCAAATAGTGTTAGTAGTGGTCTCATCTTTTTATGAGAGAAGTAAGTGTGAGTTACCTCTGTTATGATAGCTTGAAATATTATTATTCTCTTGATTTCCTTGATTCCAGAAGTTCTTTGGCAGCCAAATGTTTGCTGACAATTTCCTTGGTATGAGCATTCCCATATAAAGCCCTCTCCCTTGGGAATAGGAATATTTGTGGTATTTGTATTTGAAAGGAAAAATAAAATTTCTGAGTGATTAACTTTTATTTCTTTAGATACCAAACTAAAATGGAGAAAGGGTCATGAAAGGAAGTAGAAATAAATCCTTTTCAGTTTAATGATAGCCTGTAAGCAATGATGATCCTAGGTGATGAACGCACTCTCACCTTGTTCTGTAATCTTTACTTTGGAAGTGCTACAGTGTCCCAGAGGAGGAAAAGCAAGAGAGCTAGTGAGGATAATTAAATTAAATTAGCCATTTAAATCTTTGTAACAGATTTGAGTATTGTGCTTGAACCCTATAGAGCAGTGCTGCTCAATTTATCTGTGATAAAAGACAAGCTTTTGTTTGTTGTTGTTGTTTTAATGTCAAATCAATTACAGGCTGATACTCTTGTAAAACAGAATAAAACTGTGGCAAATGTAAAATTTCTGTAAAAGTTTCTAAACATTTACTTTCAATTTCTGTACTTACCACATTGAAAAATAGTTTACAAGCAATTTGTGGTTGGGTACCCGTCCACAAACCATAATTTGAGTAGCCCCTATATTGAAAATAAGCAGAAGACATTCTATTTTATAAATTTGTATGTACAGAATTGGATTTTTAACGTTACCTCTTTATCTTTCTTGGATTAGAATTTTTTAGACAACTTCCCTAGCAGTGACACCCTGTCCTTCATTGCAAGGATATTCCTGCTGTTCCAGATGATGACTGTATACCCACTCCTAGGCTACTTGGCTCGTGTGCAGCTATTGGGCCATGTCTTCGGTAACATTTATCCTAGGTAAGGGCTCTTCTCTTGACCAGCAAGATGTGCCGAGCAACAAATGACTAGGCAAGCAGGTCAGTTTAAAGTATGACTGATCCTTTTGCTATAAAAATTTGCCTAGTGAAAATGGTTACTAAAATGGTTACTAAAAGTAGAAGCCATTCCCTTGTATGGAATTATTTAAAGTTCATTCCTTCTAGTATAGTTAATTAGCTCTGATACCAGTAATATTTATCTTATGACTTAGTTGCTGTTAATCTACACATTACCAAGAAGTTTATAGCATATAGTACCTGCCATTGGCAATGTGTAGCTAATGAGAAGCGACACTTTTATTTTAATTATATTGGTCATTGATACTTACTTGTATATTTATTAACATGTGTGCATTTTTACATAAATGATCAGTTGTTTAGAATTGAAGTGAGATATTTAACAAGTTTAAATTCTTATTTTATATATAATGAGTTTAAATTCCTGCTATCATTTTTAACCTCTTATTGGGGATGGAGGAGTGTGAGTCATTTTGAAAATCTGAAGCTGGTTACCCTCATCCAGGAGAAATTTCCATATGTCATTTCAGGGTTTCCCTGCAGCCTTCTTGTGGACACCTGATTAATTCCTACTCTTATATCAAGTTTTATTATAGGGTTAGCATAGTGAAAAGCACCTCATTCTATTTATTTACTTTTTTTTAATTGGATTTCATTCTGTCATCCACGCTGGAGTGCTACGGCACAATAATAGTACATTGCAACCTCGAGCTCCTGGGCTCAGGTGGTCCTTCTGCCTCACCCTACTGAGTAGCTGGGACTACAGGCGTGCGCCACCTAGCTACCTAGCTATATTTTATTATAAATAAATTATCTTAAATGAAGAAAACGTTTTAATAAAATTTGAAAAAAAATTGCATTTACAGTAACCAACTAAACAAGTAGTCTTAGTCAGTTCTTGTTTGAAGTGAACTGATGTAGTCTGTCCCCCTCAGTAAATAATTTTAGCTATAAATATGTCAGCTTAAAAACAAACCAAATGTCAAGTTACCAGGTCTCAAGCATTGATAACAGCAGCAGCTACAGTTCTAATATTGCTAATTTAGAAGACTAGAGTTCAGTAAATTTAAGACTCCTGCTGTGTTTATACTCTGTGCTATATTTATATTCACCAAAATAAAATATCTGCAGTGAAGTCATAGATGGAAAAAGTCTTGGCAAATGCATTATTCCTATTTTCTGCCATTATTTTACAGAATGGTGGCTGTTTGAATAATATTTTTCCTTCTTGGAAAAAGTTTGGAATTTCCCTTATGTGTTCTTACCCTACCACCAAGAACATACTATCAGTTGCCCTAGCTACAAGTACTCTACAAAATATGCATACTTTGGAGCTTAATGTTTGGTCTCAGGACCCCTTTATACTCTTAAAATTTATTGTGGACCTCCAGGAGCTTTAGTTTATGTGGGTGTATCTGTCAATATTTAACATATGAAAAATTAAAACTGAGAACTTTAAAGTATTTTTAATTCCTTTAAAAATCAATAAAACCATTACTTGTTAACACATTTTTTGAAAAATAACTACTTTCAAAAAAATTAGTTTACATTTTCAGAACTCTTAAATGTCTGCTTTAGGCCTGGCCCGGTGGCTCACGGCTATAATCCTAGCACTCTGGGAGACCAAGGCAGACGGATCGCTCAAGGTCAGGAGTTAGAAACCAGCCTGAGCAAGAGCGAGAGACCCCGTCTCTACTAAAAATAGAAAGAAATGAATCGACCAATTCAAAATGTATAGACAAACTTAGCAGGGCATGGTGGCACATGCCTGTAGTCCCAGCTACTCGGGAGGCTGAGGCAGGAGGATCACTTGAGCCCAGGAGTTTGAGGTTGCTGTGAGCTAGGTTGACATCATGGCACTCTAGCCTGGGCAACACAGTGAGACTTTGTCTCCAAAAAAAAAAAAAATGTCTGCTTTACTAGTGGATAGTTGGTGTCTCCTGTCTGCTTCTGCATTCAATAATATGTTGTTTTCATTTAAATATGTGAAGAAAATCCAACCTCACATAGATACATAGTTGGAAAATAGAACAGGTACTTTTAATAGCCTTTTCAGGTGATTGTGGATATTCTTATTCAATACTATGCCAAAATTTGATAAGTGGTAGTTTCTCATTAGTTGCAATGTGGAATCTAAAATATGTTTATGTTAAAACCTATTGGGCTATCTTGCAGTTTGAATATTTTACCTATGCATGATTTTGTGTTTGGTCATTTGGAAAATACTGGTTAACTGAGTTCTGCAGACCTTCTGAATGTTGACACACTTCATTATATAGTATTAAACCCCACATTGTTATTGTCACCACTAATTTCACTATAAAAGTCTTTAAATATTGGAAAGCTTTCAAGGTCATGGCAACAAATACAAGTTCTCCAAAATTCTAGTTTTTATTTGAAGGCTCAAATTTTATCTTTGGCAACAAATACTGCCAGTTTTTCTTAAAGTGACAAACTCATATTGATTTTCAGGAAAATGTCTGTCAGACACCCAAGGTTGAATGACCATAGTTTGTCTGCATTTCAAGTAAAACTAACATTTCTTGGGGAAAACAGCTAGGTCAGCCTCCAGCTCTGTTTTTCCTCAAGACAACTGTACTTAAGTATGCAGCAGATGTGCTTTATTTGATCACATAGAATATTTAAAAGTTATGTATTTAAAGCATGAAATTTAATAGAACTAGTTAATTTTACTTCTTTATCCAGGATTTTTTTTTTTTTTTTTTTTTTTTTTTACTGTTTTTCTTCTTTTGGGAGTAGATTGCAGTAAAGAATACAGTATAGAATATAGGTGCAACTGCTTAGATCCATGTTGAGGGGCCAACAGTTTTACCCATCATTGCTTTTTCAAAGCAAATAATATATTGAATTATTGTGAAAATAATTTTTACCTCAGGGACTTCCTAAAAGAGTATTGTGAACCCCCTAGTCTATGATCACACTTTGGGAACCCCTACTTTGGAAAATATACAAAGTTGTTTCCTCTTACAATAACAAAGGCGCAGCCAATGTCTCAAAGTTCTTAAGCAATTTTAGGGTTGGAGTTTCTGGATAAATAGTAAAATCTGGAAGCCTCATATCTTTGTAATTCATCAAGATGTATGACTAACCACTTATTTGTATAAATTTCCTTATTTTTAATTATCTCTGTAATCTTTATCTGGGATTAATTAACCTCTGATAACTTGAGCCTGAAGTATTGCTTTGATGTGTATATTTGGCATTTGAGAATCATTTCTTGAGAAAATAGAGTTATTTCTTGAGCATCAAGTTTCATCTACATTATGTTTGTGTCCAAAATTGATTCCCAAACCTTGAATTATTACTATCTAAAGTATTTAGAAAATATTCTATTCATAGTAAATAGTAGCTTTCAGTGGTTAAATCTGAAAAATAAAAACCCACCCATTTTGCTTTTCCTTTAATATATTTTTTCCTATAAAAGTAAAATAAACACTTTACAAAAAGTTTTGGTTTTTTTTGTTTTTTTTTTTTTGAGACAGAGTCTCACTTTGTTACCCAGGCTAGAGTGAGTGCCATGGCGTCAGCCTAGCTCACAGCAACCTCAAACTCCTGGGCTCAAGCGATTCTGCTGCCTCAGCCTCCCGAGTAGCTGGGACTACAGGCATGCACCACCATGCCCGGCTAATTTTTTCTATATATATTCGTTGGCCAATTAATTTCTTTCTGTTTATAGTAGAGACGGAGTCTCGCTCTTGCTCAGGCTGGTTTCGAACTCCTGACCTTGAGCAATCCGCCCGCCTCGGCCTCCCAGAGAGCTGGGATTACAGGCGTGAGCCACCGCGCCCGGCCTACAAAAAGTTTTTTAAATATAGAAAAAAGGAAATATTATCCAAAGTGCCAAATTATAACACAATTACTACTGCCTTTTGAGTCTTTTCAGTGTATATCCTTCTGATATTTTTTCAGATTTTTTTGGATTTTCCTGTATAGTGAAAATCTAGCTAGCTTTTTCAAAATTGCCTAGATATTTTTTACTCATCTAGGTAATAATGATAAGTTATTTTTTAATAACTTTAATATGTTCTGTCAGGTAAATTGTTGACTTGCTGTATCTAGGCTGTATCTTCTGTTTTCCACAAATATCTTTATGTTTATAGCTTTTTTCATGGTTTTGATTATTTTCTCAAGATATTCCAAGTACAAATATAGATCAAAGAATGTGGATACACACTACCAGTTTGCTTCTATAAAATTTAATTGCACAAAAGGGCCAGTTTCACTGTCTCATTATCAATGTTGAGTAGTATTGTTGCCTTTTATTTTTGCTGTGATTTTGTCAAGCTTAAGACATTCTCATTTTAAAGATGTTAAGAATGAACTTTATTCTCATATTAGTGGTTGTAATTTGCTTATTTTCCTATTTTTTTCTTTTCTCCAAACTCTCAACTTCTAGCATTTTCCATGTGCTGATTCTTAATCTAATTATTGTGGGAGCTGGAGTGATCATGGCCTGTTTCTACCCAAACATAGGAGGGATCATAAGGTACTGCTGATAAGGGAATGGTGCCCTTTTGTGTCTTGGTCTTTATTAGGCTTTTCCTGTTGGAGCTGTTGTTGTTACTGTTTCAATTTAATTGTATGAAATTCCTGTGAGTATTTAAAACTGGTAACATTTAAATGTAGTCCCATGGTATTAGCTAAAGTGCTCATTATGTTCCATTTTTGTTTATTCCTGGTGGAGAACTTACTCTAGAAGCATCATTCCATAGCCTCAGTCACCTTTCCCTTTCTTTCCTCATCATATTCTACTGTATTTCCTGTTTCTTTATCCAAAGTAAAAGTTATTTTTAATATGTAATATATAACTGCTTGGGGGTACCTGGGAGGTCCTTTGTATATCAAGACTATATTCTAACTTCCTTAATCCATTTCTGCTCAAAAATATATTTCAGTGCCAATTATAGTCAGAAAGTAAGAGTTTAGATCCCAGGTGGGTTTTTTTCCCTTAATATCCTTTCCCTAAAAAACTGTAACAGGTTGAGAAGAATGGGAATAAAGTTGTGACCTCAGATTCTCAAGGGAAACTGAGGTTTAGAATGATCCAATTTCACCAGCAGGGCTGAGTCACATTTTGGAAGATCTGTACCTAAGAAAGTAATGAGAAACAACAGGGGAGATGGTTAGCCTGACACTTATTGAATATAATGGACTTACAAGTTCCTATTAAACTGTTCCTCAAGAAACTCAAGTATAGAGAAAAGGAGGAGAAAGTACGTATTTCTTTGTCACAGCCTCCTATTATTTTTGTTATTATCTCTGATAATTATGCTGAATGCCACGGAGGCAGTCATCCATCTGTTCTCATTTTTAAACAGATGCTAACAGTTCCCCCAAAACTCAGAATGTATAATTAGTTTATAAAAGATCAAAGATAGGAAGCCTATCTCCAGATGTTTTTGAGGAAGTAGCCACAATCACTCAGACTAAGAGGAACTATAGAGATTTGAGGGATGAATAAAAAGTCTTTGTCAAGCAGATGCTATAAAGATGAGCAGGAAATAATATATTAACTTAGCAAGTAAAATAAGTTTTAAATCCAAATGCTTTATGTCAAAACAAATGAATCAAAAATAGTTTTGTTGCAATATCAGACTGAGGATTTATTAATAAATTGTAGTATATTCAACTTAATTGTAAATCAGAAAAAGCAAAGTGCAAGATGAATATTAACCCCCAAAGCTTTTATTTTGCAGATATTCAGGAGCAGCATGCGGCCTGGCCTTTGTATTCATATATCCATCACTCATCTATATAATTTCCCTCTACCACGAAGAGCGTCTGACGTGGCCTAAATTAATCTTTCATGTTTTCATCATCATTTTGGGTCTGGCTAACCTGATTGTTCAGTTTTTTATGTGAAATATTCAACTGTTTTCTCAAGATCTTTCATGGTATTTTGAACCCTGACAACAGTTCTACATAAATTCACTTGTAAATGCTGTTGTTGCCATAATTTTAAGTGTTTTCTAATATCATTTGAAAGCAAGGGAAAATAGTAGTCCACTAAGTATTTTTTATATGGGTGGGGAAAGGGGCCAGAAGAATGATCTTAGTCTCTTTACCTGTCTCATATTTACTCACTTCTTCATTCTCATGGTCTTTTCTGGGTAGAATGTATGCCCTAGGAAAAATCGCACTGGGATTTGCTTTTAGAAGTATTAAGTGGGCGGATTTATTTTGCCTACAGTAAAGATTCTCAGGGGGTCACAGGAGCATATTGCCAGATCCTGTTTCTGTTTTATGTTTCAGTATATTCACTTTCATTTTCTTTCTTGCTAGACCATTTCTGCAGTTTGCCCAAACCTCTAGTGTTTGGGACAGCAAACGAAATACCTCATTTTTAAAAAAGAAGTTTTCGTGGTATCAGTGTCAATAGAGTGAATTCTTAGCTATGTGTTTAATCTCTATTTGAAGAAAAAAAGGGGGAAAACAAAACAAAACAGTATCAGTATAGGACCCAGGGTCACGAAACATATGTAAAATAAACAAAGTAGGAGAGTTTGTTGCTGTCTGACTTCTCTTTTATTTCTAATCCAGTACCAGTGACTTAGGTCAAAATCACAGTTCCCCAAACCAGATTTTGCATAGGAACAAGAATGATTGTCCCCATAGACCCAGGGCATTATTTTGCTTTTTGGATCCCTGAACATTGCTGTCGTGACAGGCCAATGGGGAAAACATGGCAGAAAGGGACCAGTGAGGCCCACAGGGGAGCAGGGGATGGAAAAGGGGCCAGAAATGGAGAGGCCTTAGCCCACCATATCTTATATCCTATGGGGGTGGAAGTGGTTTCTGTGCTGCAGAAAAGGATTTATTTGAGTCATGACCTCCAGAAGGAGGTCCCATCTGCTCACTTCTGTGACTGGCAGGGCAGAGAGTTAAATCCCCATAAGAACTCCTTAGATCAGAGAATAGGGTTAGGGAATCTGGATTCTTGGAATCGACACTCTCCCCTTTTTTATTCCAAACTAAGAGCTAAACCAGAATCCAAATCCATGTCTTCCACGTAATACAGCCTCTGTGTTCAGCTCAGAATTACAACTTGGTAATGTTTCTTTTCTGAAAAATTTGGATTTCTCTAAAGTGTAGTCTAAAGTTAAAAAATGTATATCCACATCCAAGGATAGTGTATAGATTTGTGTTATTTCCTTCCTTTGAGAAAGACAGGTGAAATAGTTTTTTAAACCTAGTAAGGGAGCCCCAGGTTCAAGACCAGCCTTAATTTCTTTCAGCAAAACTTTCTATCCTGTTCATAAAGCCATAGACCTGTATTTATGATTAACTACATTTCCTAAAGCCCTTTTTTGAAAAGTCTCATTTTGAAAATTCTCAAGCCCACACAAAAGTAAAGAGAATAACATGTTGAACCCCCATATACCCATTCCCTAGATTAGTAAGTATAAGACTTTGCTGCATTTGCTTCACCTATCTCTTGTTTTTCTGTTCCACTGAAATATTTTAAAGTCAATCTCAGACATCATATCATTTCATCTCTATAAACCTTATTACACAGCTAATAGCTTTTTGAACTCAGTTACATTAATAGAGATAGTCTGAAAAGTTTTTGTTAGGAGAAACAACTAGTGAAAGTTAGGTTAACTAGAAAATTCTGAAGTAAATGTCTGGATCTCTGTGTTACTCTCTCTTAGGAGTTTACTAAATGGAGAAAAATATCTGTCTGTGCTTGAGGGCCCCTGAATCTTTATGACTTCAGGGTCTTGTTGACACGACATAGTATTCAAAAGCTAGGTAACTTTTTTTTTTTTTTTTTTTTTGAGACAGAGTCTCACTTTGTTGTCCGGTCTAGAGTAAGTGCCATGGCGTCAACCTAGCTCACAGCAATCTCAAATTTCTGGGCTCAAGCAATCCTTCTGCCTCAGCCTCCCGAGTAGCTGGGACTGCAGGCATACACCACCATGCCCAGCTAATTTTTTTCTCTATATATTAGTTGGCCAATTAATTTCTTTCTATTTACAGTAGAGACGGGGTCTCACTCTTGCTCAGGCTGGTTTCGAACTCCTGACGTTGAGCAATCTGCCCACCTCGGCCTCTCAGAGAGCTAAGATTACAGGCGTGAGCCACTGCGCCTGGCGCGCTAGGTAACATTTTGAGAGATCTTCTAGGCTTAATCCTTGTTTATCCCTAGTTGTCTCCCTTGTCTTTAAACACTTTAAAGACAGAGTTTTCATTGCCTCTTTTCAATAAGGTACTTGAATGTTTTAACAAGTGGAAAAATGATTTGATGTATTTTTGTCTACTTAATGAACAAAGTGAATATGACAATGAATGTGTTATTTACTAAACTAAAAAAGTAATGTGGATCTTTGCTTTTGTTTTCTTTAAAAAGACTCGATAATTTAGAATTTCTTTTTTTTTTTTTAATTTCTAAAATCTTATGTTAGGCTTATATACATAACTTTGCCCTCTTATGTTTCTTTTCATGAGATCAACTCCTTTGGCCTGTTGTTTGGCTTGGTCAGAGAACTCTTTGTATGTAAGTGTGTATGTCCTGGCCCTCACTTTAGAATGATGAGACATGAAGTCATTCAGATCACATTACAATTAAATTTAGACTCTATCTCTACTGTCATCTCTTTGAATTTTCAATTAAATTTTTTTCACTTTTTCCTCAGATGTGGTTAACCTTAGTTGCTTTGAATTTAGCTTATTTGACACACAGCTGAGGATGTTATAAAATTTTAAATGTGCTGTTTAAAGAGATCTTCATTAAAAAGTCTATGGAAATTAGTCTGTAAAAAGGGACTATATTAAAGGGAAGTACTTTATTTACATTAAGTATATTTGACAAATACAGCACAGCTACGAACTGTAGAAATAGAAAAGTTTTCTGTTTCTAGTTGGAGTTCACTGGGAAAATATTTTATTTTATTTGTGTTTTGATTTATCTATTTTCATAAATAATAAACTACAGCATTCATTCCATTAGAGGAGATAAATATGTATAAGACATCATTCATGTCCTAAATGAAATTTTAACCTAGTAAAGGATCTATGTATATAATTAGCTGTGATACAAGGCAGTTTATACTGAGGACTATTAGAGAAAGAGATACAGATTCCTCTCAGAGTCCTCAGGGAGGGCTGATAAAGGAAGCTGAGTGGTAGAGCCGTGAAGACTTGTTTTCAGATTCCTCCTAATAACTGTCCAAAATTTAAATATTTGGTATGTTCACCAACAAATGGGATCATGTATGTTAAGTATATTTGTTTTTATTTTGGTAAATTGCCTTGAAAATAAGTTTTATGAGGAGTGTTTAACTGCTTCTGTATGCCATTTCTTCTCTTTGCATTTTGAACACACTATTATTCACCTCTATGAATCTTGGACAGCAAAACACAGTTAATTAATAGAGGAAATAATTAGTAACACATTGAATGGTATAAACAGAAAAATTCTATAAAATTTTCTCTCTGAAGACTTGACTTACTTAAATATCAGTATTCAAAATGTCAAATGTTTGAACTCATTGATATGAGCAGAAAATATTGATGCTGTATGTTCCCTTTACAAATTACTGACCTGTTGCTTTGTAGAATCTGGTGATGGTGTTCCTTTTTTTCTTTTTTTTTTTTTAACTCAGTTTCATCCCAATTTGAATGTCCAAAACCAAATCCAAATCTAGTTGACACTTAAACAATAGACTGTTACATTAGTCTGTGGTCCAAACTGAAATTAATCCCCCACATGTGCACAAGCTGGCCTGGCTGGCCCATTTTACAGTTGACTGCCAACTTCTCTTCTGATTGTATAAACATGTATTGCAAAAGAGCTCTGACGGGAACCTCATAACCTAAACATTATTCTCTGAAATGTAATTTGTTGTCCTTTTATATAAAAGAAATTAAATCAAAATTATTTTGAAGAAGAACAACTCTGGGACTTTGTTTAATTGAATTTTGCTGGGAAACGTTATTGTCTAGTAGTGCTGGCCCCAGAGTGGGAAGAAGCTGGGTTTTATCTTTTGCAGGGTCAAACTTCTCAAGTGACTTTGTGCCAGTGTTTCGCATCAGGCCACAAGGACCCCTTCCTAGTGTTCTGATCCTAGAGAAAGGTTAACATAATGTTAACCTTATGTTAACATTATGTTAACCTTAACATTATGTTAACATTATGTTTGGTTAACATTATGTTAACCAAAACCTAAAATGACCGTCCCTTAGGACAGCATACTGTTGTCACCTCTCCTTCTAAGAACATTCAGAATGAATGTGACACCAGGTAAGTGTAGCCCACTTTCTGGCAAGTGTAGCTTGGCATCATAATCTTCCAGAGCCACTTAAGTAAATAAACAGTTCTAATTTTCTGCCTTCCCTAAGTAATATTAATATTCCCCATTCCCCATATCATTTTTTTCTCTATTTTCCATCTCTTCGGCAAAGACAAAATAAGGCTATATCTTTTAAAAGATTAAAAACTTCTCCATCTTCCTTATTTACCTCAGGCCATAAAGCACAGGCCCAGGATAGGGATAGGAAAGAGCTCATGCTCCAGATTTTTCTTCCTTTGGCTGTGTCTTGATCTCAAGTGATCCGGTTATGTTTGGTGGGAGTAGGCACTCAGTATACACTTGTTTAATCAATTAACTAGTCAGGATTCTACTTTAATAGGAAACAAGTTAATTGCTATTTTCTAGGATTTTGTTCTACACCCCCAAAAGCAAAACAAAATTGGGTCAGTCAGGTTCAGGATTAGGCACTCAGTCAATATTTCAAGTACTTACTAGATGCCAGACTTTATGCTAAGCACTGTGTATACAGTGGTAAATGAGCTAGATGTAGCCCTGATGGTGTAGTATCCTTTGCCCCCTCCCCCCTGAGCACCCACAATTGGGTCATCTTCCCAGGTGCCTCCCTAGTGCCAGGCTGTTGCCCTTTCCTCTTGCCCTGTCTACTGAATGATGTGGCATAGCCACATCATACACACGTTTTGAAGAGATTAGTATAGGACAGTGGTGCAGTAAATGGGTCTTTGTAAAGTGAACCATGTTTATCAAGGTAAAACTTTTTAAAATCCTAGGTTAATTATAATTACATAAAATTACATGGATGAGAACTGGAAGGTGCCATGAAAGAATGAACATGAGTGACCTGTTGAGGGAGGTTCTAAGTGAATCACTTATGTTGTTACTTTATTATTTGTATAACATTTTTATAATAAGATATCTGGAAAAAAAAATCACAAAGCCTGCGCAACATAGTGAGACCCTGCCTCTACAAAAAGAAAAATATATATTAGCTGGGCATGGTGACGCATGCCTATAGTCCCAGCCACTCGTGAGGCTGAGGTGGGAGGATTGCTTGAGTCCAGGAGTTCAAGGTTGCAGTGAGCTATGGTGATGCCACTGCACTCCAGTCTGGGTGACAGAGCTAGACCCTGTCTCTATATGAATAAATAAAATAAATCATGGAAAAGATGACTTGCAGAAGTATATCTATAGTCAACCCATGAAATAAAGAACCTGCCTACAAAGAACCCCCTAAAAGGGGTAAGAAATCCTTGGTTACAGGGGGACAGATCCAGATTTTATGGGGCCTAAAGTTTATATAGTTTGAAATTCCCTCATTAAGGAAAATACAAAACTAGGAAGGAGCCCATACAAGTTGAGGAACCCTGACTTTAGCTTTTTTAGCCTTAAGATACATCATCCACAAACCACTCTGGGCAGGGCGATGGGAGGGGTTGTTAAAAGGCCAAAGGAGGAGTAATGAGAAGTCTCAGGCACCCTGTTTGATATGTCAAGCTTTGAGTTTCTCTACTACTTTTAAGAACTGCAACATTTACAACATTTGCCAAACCTAAGCTTTTTATTTCTGGAAGGGTCAGATTGGATTTAGCAAAATAGCATAGAATACAAATTGGGATCAAAAAACAGAACATTTTTTCTTTCTTAGACTGGCGAATTTTTACCTGGGGGATAGGTCTTGCAGGCTATTAATTTTTTAAGAATCTTTTTGGCGATGAAGAGTTAAAGAATACTTTTTAATTTTCAAAGTGATTAGTGTTACTCCATCTTAGGGATAAGGGACCTTTTTTTGTTGTTGTTCTCTCTTTTTTTTTTTTTTCTTTTTTTAGTCATACATCTAGGTATTCTCAGAAGGGGATAAGGGACCTTTTAACGGCTCTTGATGCAGACAACAAGCTACCAAGAGCAACATTAGGGTAAGGCAACATTTATTTATACTCCACCTTGTTCTGGAAAGGATCTATGTCTATACTACACTAAAGTAATACCAACTTTAAAGGATTAGCTTGATATGTTTGGAAAATAAATTAGAACTTTATGATGCTCCTTGAGGAGAGGAAACCAAAACTTGATTCAAATAAATAATCTTAATTAGTCCTCGGTGCTATAGTATAGTTCTTTTTTGCGGATGAATAAAGCCCAGTCCAATACAGAACACTTTTACCGATTGTCCTAGATTTGATAATGCAAAGATAAAGCCATCCTTCCAGGCTGCCAGAATTCTCTTTATTTAACATGAACCTGATCTTGTTCCTCCTCTGTAAAATCCTTCAATGACCCAACAAAAATGTGGGCCTTTGTAACAGAGCGAAAACTGCAAATAAACATGAAGAAGGAAGAAAAAAAGTGCAGGAACAAAAGGCTGATACATGCTACAACATGGATACACCTCAAAACACTGTGCTAAGTGAAAGAAGCCAGATGGGAGAGACAACATACTATATAGTTCTATTTATATGAAATGTTTAGAAAGGGCAAATTTAAAAAACAGAAAGCAAAACAGTGGTTTCCTGGGATTGGAGGTGGGAGCAGAGATAACTGTAAATGGGCATAGGGGAACTTTCTAGGGGGATAGAAATGTAAAAGTGGATTGTGATGGTTACCCACTACGTATTTACAAAAATCTTTGAATTGTACACTTACATTGGCTGAATTCTGATACATAAGTTATCCCTTAATGCTGTTAAAGAAAATATTTAATCACACCTTTAGGAAAAGTAATATCTTTTGCTTTCTACTTGGCCAGTACTAATACTAAAAATGATAATAATACCTTAACAAAGGTATGGAAAATATACACACACACAAATGATAGCTGTAAATGTGGGTGCAGACTCTCTGAAGGTAACTTGGCAATATATTTGAAAGCCTCAAAATGCTCACACTTTGACTCACTTCCAGAGGAACATCCTGATGAAATAATTGGACAAATGTGGGCACACACACACACAGATGTTCATCTCTTTACTATTTGCAGTGGGAAAATTAGAAACAACCTAAATGTTCAACAGTAAGAGGTAAAATATGAAATATCCATCTCTTAGAGTACTGTGTAGCTATTTAAAATGATGATGCAGATGTATATATGTAATGTCAAAAAGCTGTTTATAAGAAGAGATAAATATGTGTAGAATTAAAAACATCTGTTTATAGACATGTATAGAAAAGGGCTGGAAGTATAACAAATATGAACATTAGTTATCCCTGGGTGCTGGACTATTGGATGTTTCTTTTCTATTGTCTTTTGTTTATATTTTCTAAAGATTTAAAGTAAAATGTATCATGTTTTATGAGGAAGAAGCAATAAAAGTTTTTTGTTAAAATCTTTCATTGACTTCTTATCACCTAAAACTAATTATAAGGACTCCTTTTGATATTAATAACAAAAATCCTTTGTATCTTCACACAGTAGTTGTACTTTTAATGTTTATTGATTAATAAAAATGACAAAAAGCTTTAACTTCTATACCACTTATATGTAGTTTTGAATATATTATTACAGTGTCTACATACATTTAAACAATTACACATTTCAGGCTTATTTTTTCAGTCTACATTACAAAATCCTTTGAAACAACTTTGTGGTCTGCAGGTTTGGAAAGATTAAACTAACAAAATAAATTGTTTAGCTTTATATGCAAGGCAGTTTTTATTACAATCTTCATACCTATCCAGCTTTACTTCATGCCACTTCACACGGAACTACGTGTTATTCTCTGGCCCTGCTCCTTTAATTCGTCTGCTTTTGTATATGATATGCTTGGTGCCTGACATGTCCTTTTTCCTTTATATCTTTCTGTACATTGCTTGGAAAAACACCCTTCTCAACTTCCTCCCAGATAGTTTTGATGCTCCCCTTTTCTGTGCTCTCAGAAGTTTGTGCATGCTTATGTTATAGCATTTATCACATTGTATTGTCTTTACGGGCTTGCGTATGTTTTCCCAACTAGATTAGGAACTTTATCTTTGTATCCACAGGTTTAGCACATCGCAACAGAAGAGGTGCTTGCAGTGATCTCAGTTGAATTAATGCCCAGAAAAAGACCCAGTCCTTGCCCTTACGGGCTCACAGCCTAGTTAGGGAGACAGATACATGTCCCATGCATAATTAATCCTATAATAATAGATGTGAATGAGAGCACAGAGGAGGTAGCGATTAATTTTGACGGGGTGATTAGGAATTGCTTTCCAGAGTAGGGCCATGGGATTTAGAATTACTTTAACAAGTTGAAAAAGAGGCTGGGCGAGGTGGCTCATGCCTGTAATCCTAGCTCTCTGTGAGGCTGAGGCGGGAGGATCGCTCGAGGTCAGGAGTTCGAAACCAGCCTGAGCAAGAGTGAGATCCTATCTCTATTAAAAATAGAAAGAAATTAATTGGCCGACGAAAAATATATAGAAAAATTAGCCGGGCATGGTGGCACATGCCTGTAGTCCCAGCTACTGGGGAGACTGAGGCAGCAGGATTGCTTGAGCCCAGGAGTTTGAGGTTGCTGTGAGCTAGGCTGACGCCACGGCACTCTAGCCCAGGCAACAGAGTGAGACTCTGTCTCACAAAAATAAAATAAATAAACAAGTTGAAAAAGAAGAAAGGAAGAAAAGTCTTGAGTTCATTCTATAGAAAAATAGGGATGACTCACCAAGTTGCACACTGAACCTCAGCTCCCCAGCTATCCTCACTCCCCGTCTTCCCTTTCCTCTCAGCTCATTGTCAAAAATCACTGACAATAAGTTCTTTGTTAGGATGCTGAATTGGCACTCTAATGTCTTGGCAAAGAGTCTGCTTACCTGGCCAGATGCATGTTTGGGTGGTAAGGAAAAGTGCTAGATGAAGCATGGAAGAACCAGTTCCTAGTCCTGGCCTTGTCATAGACTGGCTGAACAGACTGGATCTGTGACGCATCACTTAACTTCTTGATCCTCAGTTTCTTCTTTTGCATAATGGAGTGGTTATAATAATGATGATACCTCTCTTACCTAATTCACTATAGTTGTTTGGAAGAATTTAGAACATATTGTGTGCACTTTAATAAAGTGATAGACTGTACTGATACTCACTTTTAGGATGATATCATCACATTCCTGAAAGCACTTCATGGAATTGACCAGACCACTTCTCCCAAGGGGCTTTCCAGCTTAAGAAGAGAAGGGTGACAGTGGGTTAGGCAAAGAAATTTTGTCTCCCTTGTACAATCAGATCAGTAGTGGTTTCAAGTGAGAATAGGTGGTAAAACATCTCGAAATTATAGAAACACAATACATTGATGTATTTAATTATATCACACAAATCAGAATTATTTAGTCCTAATTTTTTTTGGTAAAACTGTGATTCTCCTAAATGTATGCAAATAAAAAGTAATGGAGATATTCTACTCCCCAGTTCCTCCTGCCTCAGTCTGAGCCCAAAGTGGAGTTACTTGAGCTGTTTATTCACTGTAGTAGTCAGAGTTCTCCAGAGAAACAGAATCAACAGGATGAATGCATATGTAAATAGATAATAGATATGTGTGTGTTCACATGTGGGTATACAGGCATACCTCAGAGATATTGCTAGTTCAGTTCCAGACTGCTGCAATAAAACAAATATTGCAGTAAAGCGTGAGTCACATGAAACTTGGTTTCCCAGTGCACATAAAAGTTATGTTTACACCATAGTCTATTAATTATACTGTCTAAAAAAAATGTACATACCTTAATTTAAAAATACTTTATTGCTAAAAAAATAAAAGAAAACTAACAGTCATCTGAGCCCTTAGTGAGTCATAATCTTTTTGCTGGTGGAGGATCTTGCCTCAATGTTGATGGCTGCTGACTGATCAGGGTAGTGGTTGCTGAAGTTTGGAGTGGCTGTGGCAATTTCTTAAAATAAGGCAATAATGAAGTTTGCTACATTGAATAACTCTCTTTCACAAAAAAAATTTCTGTAGCATGTGATGCTGTTTTGATAGCATTTTGCCCACAGTAGAACTTCCTTCAAAATTGTAGTGAATCCTCTCAAAGCCTGGCTCTGCTTTATCAACTAAGTGTATGGAATATTCTAAATCCTTTGTTGTCATTTCAACCGTGTTCACAGCATCTTCATCAGGATTAGATTCCATCTCAAGATACCACTTTCATTGTCCATCCAAAAGAAGCACTCCTCATCCATTCAAGTTTTATCATGAGATTGTAGCAATTCAGTCACGTCTTCAGGCTCCACTTCTAATTCTAGTTCTCTTGCTATTTCCACCACATCTGCAGTTACTTTCTCCACCAAAGTCTTGAACCCCTCAAAATCATGCATGAAGGTTCCTGTTAGTGTTAATATTTTGGCCTCCTCCCATGAATCTCCAGTGTTCTCAGTGGCATTTAGAATGGCGAGTCCTTTCCAGAAGATTTTTTATTTAATTTGCCCGGATCCAGCAGAGGAATCACTATGGCAGCTATAGCCTTATGAAATGTATTCCTTAAGTAATAAGACTTGAAAGTCGACATAACTCCTTGATCCATGGGCTGCAGAATGGATGTATATGAGCAGGCATGAAAACAATATTCATCTCCTTGTACATCTCTATCATATCACTTGGGTGACAAGATGCATTATCAATGAGCAGTAATATTTTGCAATGAATCTTTTTTCTGAGCAGGTCTCAACACCTGGCTTAAAATATTCAGTAAGCCATGCTATAAACAGATGTGCTGTCATCCGGGCTTTTTCCTTTATAGATCACAGGAAGAGTAGATTTAGCATAATTCTTAACAGCCCTGGGATTTTCAGGATGGTAAATGAGCGTTGCCTTTAACTCAAAATCACAGCTGCATTAACCCCTAATAAGAGTCAGCCTTTCCTTTGAAGATTTGGAGCCAGGCACTGACTTCTCTCTAGCTATGAAAGTGCCAAATGGCATCATCTTCCAACAGAAGGCTTTTTCATCTACATTGAAAATCTTAGTGTGGCCTCCTTCATCAGTGATCTTGGCTAGATCTTTTGGATAGTTTGCTGCAGCTTCTACATCAGCACTTGCTGCTTCACCTTGCACTTTTCTGTTATGGAGACAGCTTCTTTCCTTAAACCTCATGAACCAGACTCTGATGGCTTCCAACTTTTCTTCCGCAGCTTCCTCACCTCTCTTAGCCTTCATCGAATAGAAGAGAGTTAGGGCCTTGCTCTGGATTAGGCTTTGGCCTAAGGGAGTGTCGAGGCTGGTTTGATCTTCTGTCTAGACCACTCAAACTGCCTGTGTATCAACTATAAGTCTGTTTAGCTTTCTTTTTTTTTTTTTTTTTTTGAGACAGAGTCTCGCTTTGTTGTCCAGGCTAGAGTGAGTGCCGTGGCGTCAGCCTAGCTCACAGCAACCTCAAACTCCTGGGCTCGAGTGATCCTTCTGCCTCAGCCTCCCGAGTAGCTGGGACTACAGGCATGAGCCACCATGCCCGGCTAATTTTTTTTTTATATATATATCAGTTGGCCAATTAATTTCTTTCTATTTATAGTAGAGACGGGGTCTCGCTCTTGCTCAGGCTGGTTTTGAACTCCTGACCTTGAGCAATCCGCCCGCCTCGGCCTCCCAAGAGCTAGGATTACAGGCGTGAACCACAGCGCCCGGCCTGTTTAGCTTTCTTATCAGTTATGTGTTCACTGGAATAGCACTTTATATTTCCTTCAAGAAGTTTTCCTTTGCATTCACAACTTAGCTAACTGGCACAAGAGGCCTCGCTTAAGGCCTATCTCAGGTTTCCATATGCCTTCCTCACTAAGCTTAGTCATTTCTGGCTTTTGATTTAAAGTGAAAGACATGTGACTTTTCCTTTCACTTGAACACTCACAGACCATTGTAGGTTTATTAACTTGGCCTAATTTCAGTATTGTCATGTCTCTGGGAATAGGAGCCCAAGGAGAAGAGGAGGGATGAGGAAGTGGCTGGTCGATGGAGCAGTCAGAACATTCACAACATTTATGATTATTAAGGTTACCATCTTACACGGGTGTGGATCATGGCACCCCAAAACAATTACAATAGTAACATCAAAGATCACCGATCACATGTCACCATAACAAATATAATAATAATGAAAAATGTGGCTGGGTGCAGTGGCTCATGCCTATAATCCTACTACTTTGAAAGGCCAAGATGGAACGATCACTCGAGACCAGCCTGAGCAAGAGTGAGATCCCTGTGTCTACAAAAAATAGAAAACTTAGCCAGGTGTGGTGGTGTGCACCTGTAGTCCCAGCTACTCAGGAGGCTGAGGCAGGAGGATCACTTAAGCCAAGGAGTTTGAAGTTGCAGTGAGCTATAATGATTCCACTACACTCTAGCTGGGGTGACAGAGTGAGATTCTGTCTCAAAAAAAAAAGTGACAGACACAAAGTGAGCACATACTGTTGGAAAAATGTTGCCTATAGGCTTGCTTGATGTAAAGTTGCCACAAACCTTCAATTTGTTTTAAAAAAATATATATCTGCAAAGCACAATGAAGCAAAGCATAATAAAATGAAGTATGCTTGTATATGTGTGTGTGTGTGTATGTGTTTGTATATATATTTGGAGAGAGAGGGAGAGATTTAAGGAATTGCCTCACGCAGTTGAGGGGTTGGCAAGTCCAAACTCTGCAGGGTAGGCTGGCAGGCTGGAGAACTAGGGAAGAGTCATTGTTGCACTAGAGTACAAAGGCAATCTTCAGGCAAAATTCTCTCTTCCTTATGGGACCCCAGTCTTTTCCTTAAGGACTTCAACTGATCAGATGAGGCCCACCCACAATGGAGGATAATCTGGTTGAAAGTCTACTGGTTTAAATGTCACTCTTATCTAAAAAAGTGCCTTCACAGAAATGTCCAGATGTGTTTGGCCAAATATCTGGGTACCGTGGGCTAGCTAGGTTGACATAAAATTAACCATCACACTCACCAACTTACAAACCACAGCAGCAGGTTGGAAATGATTTCCCTTCCCTTTCCTGTCAATTATCAAGGAATTCCCTAAGGCATAGAATAGAATGTCCAAGGGTGATTATGTACATGCCATATTTGGGAGAAAGCATGTTATATGATGGCAGGACCAGCAGACAGCCAGGAGTGATGATGCATGCCTATAGTTCTAGCTACTCAGGAGGCTGAGGTGGGAGGATCATTTGAGGCCAGGAATTCGAGGCTATAGTGAGCTATGATTGTGCCACTCCCCCTAATTTTTTAAATCTTGATAAGGTACATTAAATGAATCCAAAGACCACCTGTGAGCGAGAGACTCCTTACCCCTATTTTACTCTAAAGAGAAAAATAAGAATATGCTTATATGTAAGTAATGTATGCTTATTGTAAAATAGAAAAAAGAAGAAAAACTAGAAAATTCAAAATAGTAAGAGAAAAAACCCATAATTTCATTATCAGATTAACATTTTAGTGTTCAGAAGGAAAAATAAATTGAAACATGAGTCCCTTGACAAAAAATAACTTACTTCCCAAGTATTCAATATTTTTCAAATGACTGCATTACTATATGCTGTTTTAATAATTTATATAATCAACCCTCTGTTGAACACATTTTTCAGCTTTGTTATTATGATTTTTATTATAAATCCTTGCAAACATATTTTTTATTAAATCCTTGCAAACATATTTTTTACTATCCATTCACATGAAATATATTTAAAGAAGAATTGATGGGTCAAAGACTATAAATATCATTAAGGCTTTAGATAAATATGACCAAACTGTCTTCAAAGTTATAACCACACCATCAGTATGACAGTGTTTATTTAAAACATATTTGCTGATCTGATAGGCTTAAAATGGTATCTTCCTCTTTCAGTTTGCACTTCTTCGATTAGAAGTGAAATTTGTTCTCTTTTTTTTCACTTTGCTGGTCATTTTGAGATTTCCTTTAAATGTTTATTGTGCAAAGGCCAAGCCTAAATCATCTCAGACAGCCCTGCTACCCTGAATCCTGATTTGAAATCTTGGTGGAGGTATATTTTTGTTGTTTTTCTCAGTCTTTTTAAAATAATTCTCTTGGTTCCTTTGTGGTTCTGATGACTTTTTGCCTACTAGCTAGAGCATGAATAATGCTCCATGGTTAATCATATTTAGCCTGCTAAAGATATGGTTTTAGTTTATCAGCTTAACTCAAGGGGATGCTCTGAGAATGAAACTAAGATTTGGAGAAGTTTCAGTGGTTCTCAACCGTGATCAACTTCCCTTAGGCTCAGTACTGCCCTCAGAGGCGTCAAACCACTGCAGCACGACATTCCCCAACTGTGTGAAAACTGCCTGTTGTTCTCTCTCATCTCTCCTGCTCTAAGTATTTTGGTTGCTCTTTTATTCCTAACGCCTACATCTTGTCAGACACAGTTGGGCACTCAGGAATCATTTGTTGCTGGAATGAATAAAATTTCTGGTAAGAAGAAAGAGTTCATTGTAAACAAACTGCAAGCAAAATAGAAGAAATTATGGATGAATGTTTCTCTCAACTCTGTCTGTATAAAAACTATCTTCAGTTTAAGAGCCATGGAGGAAATCACATGGAAAAGGAGCTGTAGATTTGATTGCATAAAAATGTTAAACTCTATAGATAAAAAAAAAATCACAAACTAAATTAAAAGAAAAGATCAAACTGGGAAAATATTTGCTACATATGATATGTCAATATGGAAATAAGTAACCTAAGATATTCCAGTACAAAAGTGAGAAAAGAACATGAAACAAACAATTCACAAAAGAGAGAGTGTAAAAGACTAACAGCTGTAATTTAACAAAGAAAACCCATTTTCTAACATCTGTTATTAACAAAAAGAAAAATTAATTATAGTACTTATTGCTGACTAGGGCACAGTGAACTGGGCACACTCCTTTCTGGATCTTCAAAGCCAAGTTTTTAAGTCTCAAAGCTAGACATTGACTCAGTTTCTTTGTCTGCATTTTAGCTGTCTAGACCTTACCTGAGGAGGAATGCATAACAAAACCCTCAATGCCACTAGAACAATGGGTTAGGGGTAGGATTACAAAGAATTGAAAACTATAGGCCAGCATGGTGGCTCACTCCTGTAATCCTAGCACTTTGGGAGGCCGAGGTGGGAGAATCTCTTGAGGAGTTTGAGATCAGCCTGAACAAGAGTGAGACCCCCATCTCTACAAAAAAATATTCATAGAAAAATTAATTGGGCTTGGTGGTGCATGCCTGTAGTCCCAGTGACTCAGACAGGAGGCAGGAGGATTGCTTGAACCCAGGAGTTTGAGGTTGCAGTGAGCTATGATGATGCCACTGCACTCCAGCCTGGGCAACAGAGTGAGAGCCTATCTCAGAAAAAAAGAAAACTATAATAGATTAATATTGAAGTTATTCTATATTCTATTAATATTAAAGTATTATGTTATTAATATTAAAATATCCTACTAAGGTAGGTAGAAATTAAATATATTGTATTAATTTGAGGGGTTTCTACACCCATGCCTTCAGTCAAAGGATCCTCAGTGAACACAGATAATTATGAAATTAGTTATACTGTTGATACTGCTTATTGGTTTCCCAGAGAGGTACCAGGAGAATGAAGCATCAACTTCATCATATACAGCCACGTAATACAAATAAAAACATACTGTTTCAAAGTCTTTTCCCTCTTTCAAAAAACTATCAGTTTATTCTAAGCAGATTTTGATAGAGCTTTCATCGTTAGCATGGACCTCAAAACAGAAAGTTACAAACCATGTCAGTTTCAGAATGCTTTGGGTTTTTTTGTTTTGTTTTGTTTTGTTTTGTTGGCTTGCTAATCACAAACCACAATGTGAATTTCTGCAAGAGCATGGTGCCATGTCACAAAACATTAGTCTGGCTTCAGAGTCTCTCGCTATTTTCCCTACTTGGAGGACAGATTTTTTTGTTGTTGTTATTGAATCAGGACCATCATTTGCATCTGATAGGACAATGGGCCACATTGTCTTCTCCCGTCCACACAGAGCTACATTGACAACAGCAAGAGTTGCTCAGAGATAGAGGCAAAATTTGGCTCAGCTGGTGCTAAATTCGGCCTGGTTTTAAAAAGTAAAATGATCCCGTTAACATCTAGTGAAGAGCAAAGCAGCCAGTAGATTTGGAAGTTTCCTTTGAAATTTCCTGACATTTTCCTTTGAAATTTCCAGCCCAGTGTATGAAGTAATTCCAGACTCTATTGAGCTTCAGAGGCTTCTCTGACTGTAAATAAGACTCAAAATGACTGTCTATATTGGATCCAGCACTTACTGTGGCAGTAGACAATTTATTGTTTTGTTCTACATCCTGGTTTTCCCTCTGTGATTGATGTGTTCTCCTCTGTTTTCAGAAGGCTTTTCTGATATTCATCTTTCTTGGAAACAGCCCTGAAAGATGAGTCAAAAGTTCCATACCTGCTTTCCGCATGGGGAAGCTGAGTACCCAGAAAGGTGAAGCAGATTTCCTGCTCTCATCTCACAACAGGGAACTCTGGGTTCTCAAGTGGTTATGGAAATTTTGTCAGAATGGAAATGAAACTTCTGCTTCCTTAGGTTATCTTTTCTGTTTGTTTCAAATGAAATCTTTCCATTTCATCAGTTCCTAGGAGACTGGTGTTTTGACACGTGTGAATTTGGAATCCCTTCTAAGTGAAACCGCTGTCTTCAGGACCCCCCAGCCATTGAATTTTGAGGAGCTCTGCTTAGGCCTCTTCTTCACTTTAAGCACAGCCCTCTTATTGCTGAGCAGATCGTTGCTGATGTTGCCGCCCAACCAGGTTCATTTGCCCCCCTTCCCAAGAGAAAGCCAATACGCTGAGACAGCAGGGTTTGCAGCAGGAAAAGAATTTATTCCGCGTAGCTCAAAGTGAGGGGAAGGAAGAAATTGCTCAAATCTGCCTCCCCGAGAATTTAGGAGACAGGATTCCTAAAGACAGTTTGGCGTGGGCAGTTGGGTCTGCTAATTGGCTGCATTGGGGGCAGGACCCTAAGGTTGTAGGAATTATCTTCTTTGCTGACCAGCTTCTTGAGTGGGGGTTCACAAGACCAATTTTGAATCAGTTGCTCAGTATGGGCCACTGGTGTGGGTAGGTCACCTGTTCCACTGGAATGTAGGCCCTGGAAGATATCTCAGAAACTACCCCTAGGTTTCAAAACGGTGACTCTATCTATGGAAAAAGCTAACAATCTTTATGACCTCCAGCTATGTGGCTCCAGAGTGGCAATTATAGAGAAGCAAATAGGGGGACTGTGACTAATTATTATTTTTAGCTTGGTTTGTGCCTTATTTTTAGCTAGGCCCTTACCATAGTTCTTGCCTCGTGCCCCTTTATTGATTTGTAAAGGCGGCTTCATTGATAGAGTTCACCAATCCATAGAGAAAGCTTAAAGATTGATGCATTTAATTGCTGGCTCCGATGGAGTATATTGTCTTCGAAACCCAGACATTCAGGTATTTTTCTTAGCAAAGCTGTTTAAACATATTTACCTTCAGAGTTGCCTTGTTTAATTTTAAATTCCAAGATGGCTTGGTCATTTCAGTTGGGAAGGAAAGCAGATTTAACTTTGATGAAGCAGAAAAGGTAGAGAGGGAGTTCATTGGTATTGCGAATTTTAGGTTTTCTAGATGAAAACAATGAGAAAAGATAATTCTATTTTTTAAAAGCACAAAATTCTCGAGCTCTATGACATACTTCTCTTTCATAGAGTGAATGTAGAAGGAATCTTAGAGATTTTTTGGCCCAACCTCCCCATCTTACAGAGGAAGAAACTGAATTCAAATCAGTTGTGGATTCTTAGAGCTGTTTCCATATCAGTATGCATAAATTTACCTTACTCATTTTGTTTAAGAGACAGGGTCTCGACACATTGCCCAGGTTGGAGTGCAGTAGCTATTCACAGGCATGATCATAGCTCACTCAGCGTCAAACTCCTGAGCTGAAGTGATCCTCCTGCCTCAGCATCCCGAGTACAGTTTGCGGCACTGTAGCTGGCTTTTACCTTATTCTTTTTCAAAGCTGCATAATATTCTATTAATATAAAGATATGCTTCAACTTATTTAGCCACTTTTCTTTGATTCATATTTTGGTTATTTTTCAGTTTTTCACTATTATAAACAATGCTGCAGTAAATAACCTTGTACTTGAATCAGAGTTCAATGTGTGAGTATTTTAACAGGATAGTTATCAGAAGGGAAGTCGAAATTTTAGTAGAAATCGTCCTCCTGTGAGGTTGTGCCTGTGGCTACACATCGTTGCCAACACTGGATATTATCAATCCTTTGATTTAAGTCTTTTAAATAACTGTGGTCTTTTACATTTAGCTCTTTAATCCATGTGAACTTTACTCTTTAGTGTGTGAAGAACTTTACTCTTTTTTTTTTTTTTTTGCAATCACACAAGAGGAGGTTTATTTTCTGGCTAGCCAGGGTCCAAGCCCCAGAGCACCAACGCAGTGGCCACTCTCACAGGCAAGGACCCCGACCGGAACAACGGCATGCCTTTTATCCCCATGGTGCACAAGCTGCGCACAAGCCGACTACGCATGGATCATGCGTTGACCTTTAAAATGATTGGTTGCCCACTATTGCCTTTTGAAATAATTGGCGGGTTGGTTGCCCCCTATTGCCTGATGGGCCAGTCGCCCGTGCTTTAATAACCTCACCCCATAAGTCCCCTTACAGCGGTGTAGCAAGCAAGCAATGACCAGAAGCAAAGGTTTGCGGTTAGCTCATTGCCCCACCCGAGTAAATTCCCGACAATTGGAAAACCTCCTCTGCCCTTCCTCTGTCCTACAAATTCCTCTGCCCTACATTCCCCCCTTTCTCTAGGTAGCAGACGAGCACTCCTGCTCGTCCTCAAGGTCTCTTAGGTGCTCGAGTTCTATAGCACTTGACCGTAGCTGCTGATATTGTTGTTGCAATACTAGTAGCTGGACAGCGTTTATCCGTTCTTTCACAAAAGCCACTAGTCTATTAATTACACATGGCGAGAAAATAAGGACTAAGATTAGCATAATGAGTGGGCCTAGTAGGGTGGATAGTAGCGTTGTTAACCAGGGGGAACTGTTAAACCAAGACTCAAACCAACCTGCTTGCTGTTCATGTTCCCGTTTGCGGCGGGCAAGCCCTTCCCTGACCTTAGCTATAGATTCTCTAACAACTCCCGTATGGTCTGCATAGAAACGACATTCTTCTTTGAGGGCAGCACACAGTCCTCCTTGCTGGAGGAACACTAGATCTAACCCCCTCCGGTTCTGGAGCACTACCTCGGATAGGGAGGTTAGTGACTTTTCTAGGTGTGAAATTGAATCTTCTATCCTTGCAATATCTTCATCAACAGCTGTCCTCAGAGTATTAAACCCTCTTTGCTGCATTGCCAGAGAAGAGATACTACTTCCTGCTCCTATTGCCCCTAAGCCAAAAGAGTAGCCAGGGTTATGGCTGTGAAGGGCTCTCTGTCTTTTAAAAATTAGGTTAGTGACTCTTCACCCTATTATCCCCTCATACATTGTCTCCTCAGTGTGGTATATTATTTTTGGGAACACTAACACCATTATACAGTAATCTTTAGACCCATGTAAGATTATGGGGTTGGTGGGGGTTCGGGGCGGTAAGTACAGCTGTAGGTCTCTACCCCAAAAACATTAGATCAAAAACACAACATCCCCAAAACACAACAACCAGCCCCCACCGTGACCCGTCCATGTTTGTCACCCAGTTCAATCTTTAGATGCCACAACCCCAGTCCAAGTCTGGGTCAGCGGTCCTGGGCTGTCGCTGCCACGTGGGTCAGTCTGGTCTTCAGAGGATTCTTCGGGTCTGCAGTTGCTTTCCACTGGTCCTGGCACCGCTCCTGGTCTTTTTTATTAGCAGGTCTCACGTGGGAGTGGTGTAGCCAGGTCGCTACTATTCTATCGACCTTAAGAGCAGTGGGGGTAACAAGAATAATTTGATAGGGGCCCTTCCACCTCGGCTCGAGGGTTCTGTTGTTATGCCGTTTCACCCACACCCAGTCCCCTGCTGGTGTGGGTGAAACGGTGTCCGGCACCCTCCTCCTCAGGCCGGTAGATAGCACGGAGGCCCGGCCATACTTGACTGTGGACACGTTGCAGAGCCTGCACCGCTTGCAACACTTCTTTGGGATGTCCCGGAAAAGCCTCAGGGCTCATCCTAGGAACTACAGGAGGGGGTGTGCCGTACATGATTTCAAAAGGGGTTAAACCCAAGTGATAAGGGGTGTTCCGGGCTTGGAACAGGGCGAAGGGAAGGAGGGTCACCCAGTCTCCGCCAGTCTCCAGGGCCAATTTAGTCAGGGTCTCCTTTATTGTTCTATTCATTAGCTCTACCTGCCCAGAGCTCTGGGGATTATATACACAATGTAATTTCCAATCTATCCCCATAGCCTGGGCAGAACTTTACTCTTTATTATGTGAAGTAGGGGCCAAACATTTATTTTATTCAACATTTACTATGAGCACCAGGTGTAAGGAGGATGAGGAAGGCAGCTAAAAGCAACCACCAGTAGATTTTGCACCATCCAGTCTGCAAAATAAAAGACCTACAGGTGACCAGCCCTGCCCCCTGTGGCCACCTAAGAAGGCTAGTTAGGGACTATCCATTGTTACAGTAGAGTCGCATCATACATGCACTTGGAGATTTGACTATTATAGGCTTTTAAGCTTCCACGGGCCAGATACTAGTGACTTAGGGACATTTTAAGAGGCCTTCAAATGTAATTTTGCCTACAGTGATTTTTACCTTCCATGTTGACAATAGAACCTAGATTGAGCCCCCCAACAGATATATCCAAGCTGTGACTAGAGCATGTTGCCTTTTGAGGGTTTCCTTGTGCCCCTTACCCACAACCTCCAAGGATCTTATCAAAATGTCCATTCCAATCATATAGTATGTTCCTAAAAGGAATTTGAAAATATAGTTTTCGCCACCTCACATAATTGGAGTTTGGGAGTTTCCCAGTGATTTTTTCTGTCCACCACCCCCCCCCCTTAGGATTGGTACTTAGCTGACCTAATCCATAGTCAACCTACTCTTTCTCCTCGAGCCTCAGAATTCTTCTGAACACAGTGCTCTGGGCAGCCACTACCAGTGGATCAGAGTTGGCACCTGTGACGTGACATCAGTTTGCCATCTCTGGTCTAGGTCATTGTTAGCAAATGTCCCATGGTATGCAGTGGTGGGAGATTTTCATCTTGGTATATATGTTTTATCACCATGACGTGTATCACTGCTCTAGCCCATGGATGTGACACAAGGATTATTGGAGGTGGCCTGGCTACCCATGCAGAAGTTAAATGTAGCTCTTTGGGGAAGAAGACCCTTCTTCTCTCCATTAAAGGGCTGAGGTGAGTCATAAGTCTTTCTGCTTTCTACAGAAAGGCAAAGTCAGTGATAAACTTACAAATCAAGAGTTCAGAGGTTGCAGAAGGGAGATACAGCAGATTGCCCCTTCCACTGGCCCCAGCAGTTACCACTTCATAAATGCTTCCTCCCTAATTAATGCATCTTCCCTGTCACACTCCCCCTACGGGGCCACCCTTCCCAGTAGCCTACTTGTATGCCAATCCTTATCTCAAAATCTATTTCTGGGAGAACCTCACCTAAGGCAAGGGGGTCTGGTAGAACCTCACCTAAGGCAAGGGGGAATATCACCTTTTTAGAGGGAGGTGACATATCCTTTCGAACACTGATTTGAAAGAGCTACCTGTGAATAATAAAGAATTTTAATTCTTCACTCTGTAAATAGATACAAAGACTACTTGGAAGGGGTTGGGGGTGGGTAGCATCTGTTTTTGTAGAAGCAAGGGAGCTACAAAAGGGTTGGGATGGATCTCAGGAAGACAATCCCTATTCTACCTGAGGCCTCCTAGCTGAAGCAGTGAGGACGCTGGGATTGCCAAGAGAACTCCCAGACTTCCTGTGTCCTATGCCCCACAAGAGCCTGGGGCCTGGAGGAAAATGTCCAGGCTCAAACACCAGCAACTGCACCACAGGCAGTGATGATAAGTAAAAGATAATATTTTTCCATTTGAAAAAGATTATAAATACTATATATATCCTTCTTTTTGGAAAAAAGGTCACTTTAGGATTCTATATATCCTTCTTTTTGGAAAAAAAGGTCACTTTAGGATTGCTGGATGTCATTTGATGAAAAGGCTGTCATTGTTCTTCAGTTTTATCCTTTTAATTTAAAAAACTGTTAAAATAGCATATTTTTATGAAATGCTATTCATAGAAGATACTATTTTTATATTATTATTTAGCAGGATTAAAAGCTGCCAAGCATTTTTCACTGACCCTTTTCATGAGCTGGGGGGTGGTCATGAAATCCTAAACTCTAGGAGCCCCTGATCCCAAACCCACGTGGACACACCCTTTCTGTGACACAAGATTTATATAAGCTGGCCACCTCATCAAGCCACTGTGTGACCAGTCTCTGGCAGCATGGGCCAGCCTAACTAACATGCTTTCCCACAGAGCATTCTTGTGGGGCCAGCGGGCTAGTGCCTGTCCTGGCTCTTCACCTGCCCACCAAAGTTTCTCCGGGAAATTCCTAAAGGCTTAGGAAGCACCAGGCAGGTGCTTTCTTGTGCCTACTCCTCCCTCAGCACCTAGACATGAGGAGGACCAGTCACCTGACCCCCTAATCCCCCCTCAGGGGACCTCACTTTGGAAGAGAGCCTGCCTTCACCAGAAAGGCTGCTTTGGTTGTTGATGGAGTTTCCTTCACTCCTTTGAGATCGGAATTTCACTCTATTGTGAGGAGTTATTACAAAGCATCCACGTCACTTCATTCCTCAAAGTCATCCGTCCCATAATAAAGAGACGTTGTTCATCTGTATAAAAATGAAATTCAAGCCCATTCATGATTTAAAGACACCATTAATAACAAGTAAGGAGCACAACTTTGGACAAAGTAGAAGGTGAAAGTGGCTAGGCTTGAATGTTCTCACAAAAAAAGATAATGCAAGAACGAACAGCCACTTAATTTTTTAAAGAAACTGAATACAAGTACTAAAAATGAGGTCAATCACATAAAAAGAGAACGACTATTTTCTGGGCTCTGTGAAAATGCATTAAATGGGGGCAGCTTTTAAAACTAGATAAGATGTGGATGGGAGCATTGTCCCTCTTGAAAAGCACCCTTGTTTTCCATAAATCATAATGTAATCATAATTTCATAGCACGTCTCTAGTCTCAGGGGCAGAGTGACCAAAAGGCGCACAGGACAGGGAGTCAGGAGACCCAGCTCCGCCATATTAGAACTGAGACTGCAGGGGCTGCTGGAACAGAGCACCGCAAACTGAGTGGCCCAAACAGAAATGTATAGTCTCTCTGCTCTGGGGCCTTGAAGTCCAAAATCAAGGTGTTGGCAGTGTTGGTTCCCCTGAGGGCTGTGGGGAAGGGTCTGCTCCAGGCCTCTCTCTTTGGCTTGTAGATGGCTGTCTTCACGTTCACGTGGCGTGCTCCCTGCATGTGTCTGTGTTCATGTTCCCCTCCTCATAAAGACATCAGTCATGTTGGAATAAAGCTCACCCCAATCACCTCATTTTAACTCGATTACCTCTGTCAAGACCCTATCTCCAAATAAGGTCACATTTCGAGGTGCCAGATATTAGGACTTCAATATATGAATTCTGGGGAGACACAATTCAACCCATAATACCAGACAACCTCCCTGGCTTTGGTTGGAGGTTTAGAGGAGAGTATTGGCTTCAATACTCCTTAAGGGTTCTTTCAATCCCAGTGTTCCAAGATTCGCTCAGTCCTTTTGAAGCTGCCAAGCCTGGCTCTGCTATCCATGGGGCTATAAATATAAGAATTTTCCCTCCCTGGCCCTGCCAGCCAGTCCTGGAGGGTGGAAATGAGTGGGCAAATGCTACAAGAGTGGAGTTTTCCTTTAACCTTTTGTCATTTGCATGAGTTCTGTAATCAGACAAACATTCAGGGTGTGGCAAATTGGGGGTCCTGACATCCTTAAACAAATAAGCAAATGACATTTGTTCTTTTCCAAATCCGAAGTTTTATGTGCTCCAACTATAGATGACAAAATAGTTCCCGGAGAGCTGCAGTGTTTTGTTCTTCCTGCCAATTCATTAGCAACAGAACGGTCGCTGGGCTGCTATCCAGCCGGCTGACAGCAGTTTCCCAGGAAAAGAAGGACAGAACCAGAGCTCTCTGTGCAGCCAACAAGGATGAGGAGGGCTCAGATGTACTGACACGTTGGCAAAAGAAAAAAAAAAAGAAAAAGAAGGAAAGAGAAAAAGAGTAAAGAAAGAAAGAAATTTAGGGAAGTTTACAGGACTGAGCAGGTCACCCCGTTTCTTCAAGGGACTCAGACAGGAAGGTAGGAAGGAGGGGCCCTTGGGCACGGTGATAACACAAATTAGGGTCTGGCCAGCATCATCTTTGGTGAGAATTTAGAAAAATTGGGGTTTGCTTACCTATAAATAAAAACCACCAGTTTTAGAAACCTAAACTAAGAGTATGTGTGCAAAAAGAAATCTATATAAGGAAGCAGAGCTGGGCTGTAGTTACGAGAGGCCCAGGAACAGCCCATTTCCTTTCTTTGTGCCTTTTTTATTCATCTCTAAATGTGGAGATGGTAATACAATTGCACTCTTCTCAGCTTAAAAATACTTTTCTTCTGAATCACCTGACAAGTGTTTTTCCCCCTGCACGGTGCTCACATCCAGTAAGAGATCTTCCAGAGCCACTTTATCAGTCTAGTAGAACTTGCTGGGCGCCCCTGTGCTCCAGATGCGGAATGCAGTCAGTCCACAGCTCCATCATGGGCCCTGACCATCCTCCTTGTCTGAAGAATGCGCCAAACCTTTATGCTTAAGCTGTTTTATTAGGAGCTTCTTGGGCTTTTTTTTTTCCATGCAATTTCTTCATTCCTACTTTTGGACTTTCCTCCCAGCTTTTAAAATATTAAAGAGTGCCACTTGGATGCTGCTTTATGGCTTTTGAAAAGCTTGGATATTATATGAGTGTGTCCACGTCTTACTTTCTGTCTCTACCATGTGCAGCAGTGCAGAAGAGGAAAAAGCCATTCTAGTGGCCCCGCTCCCAGCTTCCTGGAGGCCAAATGTGTGCCGGGTGGAGCAGGCATGTTCCTTGCTACACCATGGCTAAACACAGGGTCTCCACATGCAGAAAACCAGGATGCCAATAAGCTCACGGAGAAAGAAAAGTCTGGAGTTAGTGGGTTGAGACTGCAACAGCTTATTGCCATTCAACTCATTCCTCCATCAAGTTATCCTTGACTTATGTTCCTCACACTGCCATGTTTTGCTGCCTCTCCCGATCTATACTCTCAGATACTAACTCTTGAATCCTCCCAGTTAAATGGGACTCTTGGATACTAAACCTGGGCCTGTAGAAATCATATCCATTTATTTATTCATCTATTCACTCATCCATTCAAAAGCAAGGACTGGATGTCTCCCATCTGTCCAGCACAGGGTTCAGTCAAAAGAATAACAGGAAAGGCTTCCTGCCTCGGAGGAACTCCTGGTCCACTGTCTCCTCTGAGCCAGGAGGGCTTCTGGGCTTGGTTTTTGGCTTTGACTTTTTGAACTTATAATACCCATGCTTCCTTTTCGAGGAAGAACTTGACTTCCTTGCTAAGACTGAGCCTGGATATCTGCCAAATCCCTGTACTCAGTCAGACTTCCAGTCCTGATTTCTCCTAGCCCTTCCTGTTTCTGCCGGATGCCCAGCATGACCACTCCTTTGCCTGAACTTTCCACTTGGGTTTGGAAGCTCTATCCACACAGTAAAGGTTATATCTGTCCTGTGCATTTCCTCCTGGGTCCACCCTAAGCCTGGCCACCACTGGACTGTGACAGAGTTCTCAGAGCCGGGTGTATCTGAGAGCCCATCTATGGGAAGTGAAAGTGGGAGCCCAAGGGCAACGTTTGTTTCGCTTCTCGACCACTCCAGTCTGACTGAGTTGTCAGAGTAGTGTGCAGTGACAGCCACCCTGCCAGGACCCCTGAGAGCCCAGGTCTGCCCAGCACAAGTTCCTCAGCCAGCCTGGCTGCTTTGGCTTCTGTGGTGTGGGAGGACGGAGGCAATGGTCACTGCGTAGTGATATGCAGAGGAAGGCAAGTGGGCGCTGGGCACAGCCTATATCTAAGAGGCAGTCGTGCCTATACAGTATCCCTCTCAAAAATGCTTAAGCTGAATTTAATTGTGAGAAGATAATTGGACATCAAAAAAAGAAAAATGACAATTAAAATTGTTCTGGACTCTTCAAAAATATCCATGTTTGACACATGATAACTAAATGTAATGTATGATCCTTGACTGGATCCTGGATAGAAAAAATATAGCCATAACAGACATTATAAGGAGTCATGGATTTGCCTGTGGGTGTGGGTATGTTGAAAGAGAAAGAAAGAAAAATGTGGCAAAATGCTAAATATTAATAAGTCTAATTGAAATGTATATGGCTATTGGTTGTACTGTTTTCTCACACTGTAGGTTTGAAATCGTTTAAAATAATAAGTTTAGGCTGGGCCTGGTAGTTCACACCTGTAATCCTAATACTCTGGGAGGCTGAGGCTTGAGGTCAGGAGTTGGAGACCATCCTGAGCAATAGTAAGACCCTGTCTCTACTAAAAATAGAAAAAATTAGCTGTGCGTGGTGGTGTGTGCCTGTAGTCCCAGCTACTCAGGAGGCTGAGGCAGGAGGATCAGTTGAGCCCAGGAGTTTGAAGTTGCAGTGAGCTATGATGATGCCACTGCTATGTAGCCCAGGTGACAGAATGAAACTCTATCTCAAAAAAAAAAAAAAAAAAGGTTTAGAACTCTAGCACAGTCCAGTGGTGGGCGAATAGGCAGTAAGATGGGGAAAATGGCATGAGCACATTGACAGGAGCCAGGTTACAGCGTGGCAGGCCCAGACAGTTTCTGTGCCAGGGTCTAGTCCCAGAAAAAAAGCAGGAAACAGGCAAAAAAAAAAAAAGGCAGACCAATGCAAGCACAGGGAAGCCACAGCTTAGTGCGCACCTGGAAGCCTCAGACCAGCCCCACCATCTAGGGTCTAGGTGAACGGGCAGCAGGTAAATTTCAGATGCACTAACAAGCAAAGAACTTCAATATTGCCACGTGTGGCCTCCTGACACTCAAGACTTGGAAAATGCTGAATGATCAAGAGACTAGACAGGACCGAAGCCAGCAGGAAGTGACAGGTCTGCCAAAAGCCCAAGGCAGGGGGTGGGGGCAGGGGTGGGGAGGTGCCCATCAGGAGGTGGGGACCTTCCTGGGTTCTGCGTGCGCTTAATTGGTTAAATTCTGCATTGCCAGATTAGGTTACTGATGAAGCCCACAGATGTCATTCTAATTTCCATCTTTTTCCATCTTTTTTGCCTTCTAGTCTCTATTTGTCATTCTTTCTAGTTGTCCTTGTTCCTCTCCTGGTCTTATGCCATTATGGTGTGTGGAAAATATTAGAAGACCTCTTTATAGTGTCTTAAAGTGCCTGAGGACAAAGATGCAAAAACAAAATCTATGAAAGCTGGTTTTGGACTGGATAGTGTGACGCACGGTTTCCAAAGGTCACGGAGCTGAGTGCTGAAGTGACCAAGGCCCCCTGGCTTTGTGATCCCCTAGTATTTCCATAAATCTCCTGGCCCTTAAAGGAATTGCTGATTTCTCCTTCCTGACTCTCTTTTAATCCCAGCTGTGCCAAACAGAGCTTCCCAAATCCTGGACAGGCCAGCAGTTTGGCCCTCTGCTCTCCGGGGGTCCTGCGTTTTCTCCCCCGTACATGTGCGGGAGGTCAGCCAGGGGCTGGGGCGATGGACCTGGCCGTCGGTTTCCACCATGTGGCTCGGCCACAAAGCAGGCACGACAAGTGTTGCCAGGAGCATGTGTTGGGAGCCAGGAGTAGATGAATTCCCCGTGTGAGTAAGGAAAACAGCCACTGACTTTGCTACAGCTGTGATTAACATGCAGGATTCAACGAGGAGATGGCTCCTCCTGAGAAACTGTAACATTTGCAGAAGTGGATTCAAGGCAAATCCCAGTAGTTTTCAATCTCATCTCTTTCCTTCTATTTTTTTTTTAAGCAGTAAATCTCTGTGTTCAAATATAAATTTTAGGCAAGGACCAATATACCAAAGAGATCAAAACTCAGCTTGTCTGATTTTGTTTTTGTGGGGACTGTGGACCTGTATGGACCCTCCTTGTAGCCCAGGACACTTTCTAAGTATTATTAGGGCCCTCACAGCATCCAGGAATTGAAAATCACTGCTTCAATCTGTCCTCCCCAGACAGAGGGAACATGGAATCTTCCCTGAGTATGCCTTCTCATGTGCTCCTCAAATAACCTCACCTGAGCTACCTTTATGCTTCGATATATACCAAGAACTTTATCTGATGAGATCTGTTACACTCCTTTCTTAAAGGTCCAGAAAGTGTCCTTTGATGAAAAACAGATAACTCATGATACTTTCAAAAAGGAGCTTTAGCCTGAGCTTAATATATTTCATCCTATTAAAAAAATAAGCCCGGACCCAGTGACTCACGCCTGTAATCCAAGCACTTTGGGAGGCCAAAGCAAAAGGATTGCTTAAGGTCAGGAGTATGAGATTAGCCTGAACAAGAGCAAGACCCCATCTCTACAAAAAGTAGAAAAATTAGGTATGGTGGTGCATGTGCCTGTAGTCCCAGCTACTCGGGAGGCTGAGGCAGGAGGATCGCTTGAGCCCAGGAGTTTGAGGTTGCTCTAAACTATGAAGACGCTACGGCACTCTAGCCCAGGGGACAGACCGAGACCCTGTCTCAAAATAAATAAATAAATAAAAATAAAATACAGGTGTGATCACTTGGTCTCATTTAGTGACGTTAAAGCCGGTGTTCACGGATCCTTCCTGCTCCTCCCTTATGAGCAGGAAGGCCCCCCGGGTGTGGCTATACTCACAGGTTCCATTGCGTTGCCTTCATGTCAACATCTTGGATTCAGCTGAACTTGCTTCATTTTTTTTTATTATTATTACACACTGTGTCAGTCGCTTAGATTTCCTGCCATTGACTGCTAGTTACATTTTCATCTATAACCACAAACGTCATGGGATAGAAAACTGTGGGAAAGTTAATGTCTAAAGTAATGGAAAGTTCCCAAATGTGAGAACAACACGGCAACCTATGGTGGGAAAGGCCACTAAACAGCTTTATTTCATCAGCTATCACAGTAATGATGACTCTTGAGATGGAAAAAAATTTTATTTTATGAGATTACCATTCATCCCAACAGAAACAATGTGTTTTTAGCCATTCAACTCAAATTTGTTTGGCTCATTCCTCAGCTACTTATTTTTCATTTTATTTCCTTAATGCTTAGACTATATTTCCCTAGTCTACACCAGCCAGAATGCTGTACACTGTTAACACACAAACGCTAATGGTCTGCGTGTCTCCTGCTCCTATCCTCACGGTAGTCCTCACCAATGTTCCATCTAGGAGTCCCCAGGGAGCATCTCACCTGGGTTCAGCACAACCGTCAGGAAAACCATGGGCTTCCGCCACTGTCCTCTTCAGCTCAGTCTTTCTGCAGGGACGTCAGCTTCCCAGGCCTTCACCTCCCTTGCAGCCGTCTGAAGGTATTTCAAGGCTGTCTCCAATGTCCTCAATCAGACACCTCTACAGGTCCATTGCCACCGCCACCCCCCTGTTACATGGGGACCTGTGGTGTACCAATGTGGACATGAATACTCTGGAAGTCATGAAGTTTGCTGCCCAAGTGGGAGAAAGTCTCTCTTCCCGTGTCTACATAAGCGATTACTGAGGCAGTTCTCCCCTAGCATCCCACGTCTTAGGGTTTTTAATGAAAATCATGCTTTCAGGCTTTACACACAAGCCTTTCTCTTCTGGGATTCGGTCCTGAGTTTTTGGAGGCTGGACTAGAGTTTGGGGAGTCCTGTGTATTCAGAACTGTGCCTCTAACCAGAAACCTTAACAAGATTTTCTGTTTCAGTCTCTCTTCCCTTAAATGAGTTCTCTCTCCCAAGCTCATTGGTTTCTCTTAAAAATCAGTTTCTGGTAGCTCAGTCCACCAAACACGTCCAGACACGCCTGAAACCCAGTGAGCGATGGCTTAGGTTTAATCTAAGGCCAGTGCTACATGACTCAACTTTAACTTTACTACAAGCTCTTTTACTCATCAATATGGGTGCTTTAAAACACACACACACACACACACACACACACACACACACATGCACATAACTTGGGTTATGTCAATCATTCAGTCTGAAGTTACTCATTTTATTTTGCCTTGTCCTTAGGTGCTCTTGGATGTCAGATGCAGATTGGTGAGATTATTACTGACCATTTGATTCATATACATTAACCACATAAGTATGAAGTCTATCATTCCTATTTCTTCGTGTCAGCATTCTATTTGCCTAAAATAAATTTATTCAAATGAATCTTTACTAGAATGGGGAGAAACTGGAACTCTCAAACATTACTGGTGAGAGTGTAAAATGGTACAGCCACTTTGGAAATCAGTTTGGCTGTTCCTCAAAAAGTTAAACTTATAGCTATCGTATGGCCTAGCAATTACATCCCTGGGTATACCAAGAGATTTGAAAGCATATGTGCACACAAAAACTTGTACACAAACACTTATAGCACCATTATGCATCAGAGCCACAAAGTAGAAGCAACTCAAACGTCCATCAACTGATGGATGGATAAACAAAATGTGAGATATCCATGCAATGGAATACCATTCAGCATGAAGAAAGTACTGACATGTGCTACAACTTGGATAAACCTCAAAAACATTATGCTAAGTGAAAGAAGCCAGACACAAAAGGCCACATATTGTGATTCAATTTATATGAAATGTCTAGTATAACAAAATCCAGAGACAGAAAACAGACTAGTGATTGCCAGGAACTGAGAGAAGAAGAGAATGGATCTGAGGTTTCTTTTTGGAATGATGAAGGTCTTCTGAAATTACAAAGAGATGATGGTTGCACAACCTTGAGACTACACTAAAAAGCACTGAATTATTCACTTTAAAGGGGAGGTGAATTTCATGGTATGTAAATTATATCTCAATTTTTTTTTTTTTTTTTTTTTGAGTCAGAGTCTCACTCTGTTGCCCAGGCTAGAGTGCCATGGCATCAGCCTAGCTCACAGCAACCTCAAACTCCTGGGCTCAAGCGATCCTTCTGCTTCAGCCTCCCAAGTAGCTGGGACTACAGGCATGCGCCACCATGCCCGGCTAATTTTTTCTACATATTTTTAGTTGGCCAATTAATTTCTTTCTATTTATAGTAGAGACAGGGTCTCACTCTTGCTCAGGCTGATTTCGAACTCCTGACCTTGAGCGATCCTCCCGCCTCGGCCTCCCAGAGTGCTAGGATTACTATATCTCAATTTTAAAAAGGGTTCTTTACCATATACTAAGCAGTCAGCACCAAAAAGAGCTTGCTTCTCATAGTAAAAATTAAACAGTTGCTTTATTGATCTATGTTTACAACAAATTGTAGCTTTCTTATAAAAGGCAAAATCCTTTGAAAGCCCGAGTAGGATGAATAAATGCTTTCTTTTTTATTCATTCATTCAGCAACTATTGATTGTATAGTGTGGCAAGAGATAATGGTGACCAACACAGATGTAGTCCCTGCCTTCACAGAGAGATACGGGCAGTTTCCATATGGCTTGGAAAGAGCTATGCCTGGGAAAACACAAGGCTCCATGGGAGCACGTGAAAGAAACACCCAACTCAAACGGGAGGGCTCAGGGAATCTCTTGACTCCTAATAGAAACCTGGAGTTGAACCAGAGGCAGGTATGCAAAGAGCATATGCAAAGGAGTGTTCCAGGAAGAGAGAGAATGGCCTTGAGGTTGCAAATCAAAACTACAATGAGATATCATCCTACCCTAGTTAAAATGGCTTTTATCAAAAAGACACGCGCTGATGAATGCTGACGAGGATGTAGAGAAAGGGGAACTCTAGTACACTGTTGGTGGGAATGTAAATTAGTGCAACCACTATAGAGAACAGTACAGAGGTTCCTCAAAAAACTGAAAGTAGAACTACTATATGACCCAGCAATTGCACTGCTGGATGTATATGCAAAGGACGGGACTTCGGTATACTGAAAGGATATCTGCATGCCCATCTGTATTGCAGCACTATTCACAATAACCAAGATATGGAATCAACCTACGTGTCCATCAGTGGAAGAATGGATAAAGAAATTGTGTATATAAACACAATGGAATATTATATAGCCACAAAAAAGAATGGATTCTGTCATTTGAAACAATATGGATGGAACTGGTGAACATTATGTTAAGTGAAATAAGCCATGCACAGAAGGAGAAAGCTCGTATGGTCTCACTCATATGTGGGAGCTAAATATTAAAACAATTGATCTCATGGAGACAGAGAGTAGAATGGTGGTTACCAGAGGCTGGGAAGGGTAGCTGAAGGGGATAAAGTAGGGATGGTTAATGGGTGCAAAAATACAGTTAGGTAATTAGATAGAATGAACATTTGATAGCACAACAAAGTGACTATAATCAATGATAAATTAGGATACACTTTAAAATAACTAAAAGAGTAGAACTAGAATGTTCCTAACACAAAGAAATGATAAATACCTGCGGTTATGGATACTCTAATTACCCTGATTTGGTTATTACACATTGTATACAAAACATCATATATACCCTATAAAAATATACAACTATTATGTACCCATAATAATTAAAAAAAAAAAAAAGGTGAGGTGAGAGAGAACACAGCATCTCCTAGAAACCAAAAAAGTTCAGAAGGGCTCTTGAGCAAAGGTCCAATCTAAACATTCATCTGAACTGAGTCCATACTGTTATGTTTAGGGAGTCAGTACTTTTGCTCAAGTTCCAGCTTGTTCAAACTTTACTCTTTGTGTCAGTTAGAATGTTTTCAGCTGCAAGTAATAGAAAGCCTAACTTCCACAGACGTAAAGACTAAGGCTATTTACTATTTCACATAATGGAAGACTAGAGGTAGGGCAGACATCAGATTTGATGGATTCGAGAGCTTAACCATGTCCCTTGGGACTGAGCCTCTCTCTCTCTCTCTCTCTCTCTCTCTCTCTCTCTCTCTCTCTCTCTCTCTCTCTCTCTCTCTCTCTCTCTCTCTCTCTCTCATTCCCTCTCCCTCTCTTCTCTCTCCCCTCTCTCTCTCATCCTCCGGCCCAGCTTCTTTCTAAGGCAACTTCCCCTTGAGGCCACATGACCTGGGACAACATGCTTCCCTGTCCTTTTAGCAGGAGAGACACTTCTCTTTTCCGAAAGCCCCCAGAAAGCCTCCCCGGACATCTCATTGGCACAAATTCCTGAACTGACCCCTGGTGAGAGAGGAGCAGTTACCCCTGAGCAGCGTGGATTCATTACCTAGCAGTGGAACCCATGTTCATGAGTCAGACTCCGCGTGACCACTCTGTGCACCCTAAACATACCTGGCTGCCTTGGGCTGGCACTGCGTTCAACAGCATCTGCCTTGGGGCCTGTCTCCTACTTTTGCATCCAAAAATATGTCCAACTTCAAAGTATGATGTAAATGTGGTTTTTTTCACAGGTTTTATGAGAACTGGCTATCATACTGATAGACTTCCTAAAAATTATCTTTAAACCTTTTCCTTTCCTCAAATTTCCACTCCTTACCACACCTACCACATCTCTTTCTCTACACCCCGTCTTCCTCCCCAGACAGCTTACAGCCACACTGGCTGTCACCTCTTTGCCCAGACCCTTTCTTTAAATAACTCAGCTTGCATTTCCCACCCAGCAGAAACCAGTCCCTTCACCCCTACGCCAAGGAACAGAATTTCAGGTCACCTACCATTCTTCCCAGATGCTCCTAAAGGTGTTGATTCTCACCCTGCCAGGAATTCAACAGGAGATAGCAAACTAATGTCAGTGATTCTACTCACTGAAATTGGATAGTTTCAAACTCTTTCAACTCAATGGGCTTATTAATCATCAGTCATTGTTACAAGCTATGTATAAGTTATACAGACATTGTTCTATGTGAAAAAAGTAGATTTTAATATGCCTTAAAAATACCACAAACAAATCCAAAGACAAACAAAAACTTGAAAAATAGTTGTAAAATACACATTGATTTCCTTATAGAAATCAGTAAGTAGGTAAACATCCCAGGGCAAAGAATATGAGCTGTCAGTTTACGAAAGAGAGAGAACACTTGCTTGATTTTAATTTTTTTCCTATTGGGCTGGCAAAAATTGAAAAACTTGCTACTACCCAGTGTTGGCAAGAATGTGGAGCAATAGGCACTGTTGATGGGAATGCCAATTGGAACAAATTTTCTGAAAGACAGTCTGCATTTCTATCAATATTCAAAATGTATTTACTTTTGATCAAGTAATTAACACTTCTAGGAATTCATTCTAAGGCAATATTCAGGCAAGAGCACGAAAATGTAGGTACACATATTCATCATATCTCTTTTTACAGTAGCAAAAATTAAATAATTTTACTGTCCAGCTCTAGGGAGGTAATTAAGGAATTATGGCAAATTTGGGTTCACAAAGACTCTCTTACCTATGAATGCATCCCCAGGGGCTAGCTCAGTGCTTGGTCTGCAAGTGAATATTTCTTGAATAAATGAACAAATAAATGTAGTAGAAAATTTTATAGCCATTGAGAATGATGATACAGATATATATTTGTTGAAATGGAAAATTACCTGTCATATTAATATATTGCTAAAAAGAAAAGCAGATTACAAAACCACATGGATAGAATCTTCTCATTTTTTATAAAAGCAAATGTGTATGTGTATCCATAGAGAAAAGTTTAGAGGCTAGGCACAGTGGCTCACTCCTGTAATCTCAGCACTTTAGGAGGCTGAGGCGGGAGGATCACTTAAGGCCAGGAGTTAGAGACTAGCCTGGGCAGCATAGCAAAAGCCTGTCTCTACAAAAAAAAATAAAAATAAAAATAAAAATTAGCCCAGCTTGGTGACATGCACTGCATGTAGGGGCCACTGTATTCTAGTGACAGAGTGAGACCCTGTCTCTAAGAAAACAAACAAAACCCATTAGAAGGATATATACCAGAACGTAAATCATGGTTCTTTCTAAATGATGAGATTATAGGTGTTTGCATATTTATTTATAATTTTAAGTAATGTCTGAATTTTTTACAATGAGCATATAGTACTTTGATGATCAGAGAAAAATGTCTCCATTTTGAACAACAACAAAAAATAATGCTCTCTCTGAATACATGTGCTACTGAAATCACATACGTGTAAGTAAGCACAAACTACTTTGCAGTTTTGTATATCTTGCCAGGATTGCCTAAAGATGACAAAGTCCTTGTAGCAGCTTGCCACCAGGAAAACTCAACAAGTTGTCAAAAATTTGTTCAAAGAAAATACAAAAAGAGAAGTCGCAGGGAGTTCTTCAGCAACTCGTTGTGTGCTGACACACCAGGTGGACACAGGAGGCAGACCTGGTCGAGAGGGGCCTTTGCTGGGCCACATGCTATGGAGGCCCAGCTGTGGTCTTCCTGCGGCCAGCGTCCTCCTCCCAGGGCCAGGAATCTGAGGAGCCAAGCTCACTCCCTCCCAGATTGTGCTCCAGATATTTGGGAACAAAAACAGTCCCCTGCACCTGCTTCTTGCGCAGACCTCTTCCTCATGTCAGTCTGACCTCCAGGCATCAACTGTGCCTCCAGCGTACACTTTCCAAGCCCAAGAGGTGACCGAAGGGTGTTTATCTGTGGGCGTATGGATAACTAGGGTGTGCAAGAGTCCCTGGAAGTGGGACCTGGGTGTTCAGGAAAGGGTGGAGCAGTGGGAGCAGGACAGGGGCTGGTTTTTCTCATGTTGTCACATTCCAGAATGGAACTCCGAGGACCCTGATAATGCCAAATTTGAAGCCAGCCTTCCAGGTCATTGTGAAGTATATTTGTAAACATAGGAAGATTAAATGTGCTAATTACTGCTATACTAGCTTGATTTATAACTTTTAAATATTTAGACACATGGTATATGGGCCTTCATTTGTGTTCTTGTCCTAAGTTCCCCAAATGTTAGGGATAGGGCCTGGAGACAGAACAAAACCAGTAGACCGGTTTGTCCTGGGAAGAACTCCAAGTGTCATCCGAGAGGGTCTGTAGAAGAGCAGAGATGTTGCTCTCTAGCCTCATGGACAACTTAGAGCTAGACCAGTCTTGGAGGACATCTGTGGCTTCCCAATAGGTTCACTGGTACCCTCTGGACTCTAGTGAACATGCAAAGCAGAGAACCAATGATGAAAGACCTGGGCTATATCCAGTTCATCGGTGGAAGCAATGTTTATTAAAGAATAATTCTGTCAGGCTGAGCCCATGCAAGAATGAACAATAAGCCCTTTTCTCAGCTTTTGCCAAGGTGCTCGGTTCTTTCGAGGAAGCTAAGCCCATGCTGGGGTGAGGCCCTCATGTCATGCAGCAACTAGCACCATGCCCGGCAGCGCCAGCCCTACGCTCACCCGCATGGTGGCCTCGGTCTCTGAGATCACCTATACCTACTTGGCCCTCATTCTGCACGACAATGAGGTGACTTTCACAGGGGATAAGAGCAGTGCCCTCATTAAAGCAGCTGTTGCAAATGTTGAAATTTTTGGCCTGGCATGTTTGCAAAGACCCTGGCCAATGTCAACATCAAGAGCCTCATGTATGATGTACGGGCCGGGGGACCTGCTCCTGCCGCTCCGGCCGCACCTGCAGGAGGTCTTGCCCTCCACCCCTGCTGCCCCAGCGGAGGGGAAGAAAGTAGAAGCAAAGAAAGAAGAATCTGAGGAGTCTAATGATGATATGGCCTTTGGACTTTTAAACTGAGCCTCTTCTATAATATGTTCACTAAAAAGCTGAACTCTTAAAAAAAAAGAATGGATTCCCAAGCACCCTAGAGGCTGAAGCTATAAGGGATTTATTTGGTAAAGAAAAGCTGCTTCCCATACAGACTTCTAGAAAAGTGCTGTTTCCTGGGAGCCCAGACCTGGGACTAGGCCTGAGTTTGAGGCAGAGTCAAAAATAATAACAAAGGACAATTCAAAGAAGAGGAAATGCAAATACATTTTAAATATATGAAAATATTTTCAACCTCACAATAAGAAAAAAACAAATTTAAAGTATACTTTTCACATGCACATTATCAAAGACTGATGGTTTGTTAACATGCAGCATTAAGTTAGATGAGAGACATCGGACAATAATCACACGCATTTTTGGTGGAAGTGTAAAGTAGTGTACCCTCTCTGAAGTTATGTTTAGGCAGCATCCATCCAAATGCAAAATGTTCATACTCTTTGAGACAGCAATTTCACTGCAAGGAATTTATCAAATAGGTATACACCCCTTTGTACAGGTACACAAAAAAATTGTACATTGCATCTTATAGGTAGTGGGGGGAAGATTGGAAACAGCTTGAAAGTTTATTAATAGGACACTAGTTAAGTAAATTATGCCTTATCCATTGAATGGAATGCTCCGTGGCTGTTAAAAAAGAAATAGGCTGATTTATTAACTTCTTAGACTACTCTTCAAGATATATCATTGAATAAAAGAAGATGGTGTGTGAAGAACAACTGGTCTGTGCTCTTTGACAATATCAACACCATGAAAGACAAAGGCCGACTGAAATATGTAAGATTCACTACAGTCACATGACAGTCAAATGCAATGTTTGATGCAGGATCAGACCTTGTCACAAAGGATGTATTGGGACAACTGGAAAAATTTTTAAGTGGACTGTATATCAGATAACAGGATTGTATCGATATTAAATTTCCTAAACCTTATCATTGTAGCATGCTTACATAAGAGAATGTCCTTGTTGTCAGACAATATACAAACAAGTATTTAGGGATAAAGATGTCTGCAACTCACTCTGAAATGGTTCAGTAATAATAATAATCAAAGTAAAATATGTGTATATTTATATATATAAAGAGAGAATTCAATTGTGCAACATGTTAAAAATTGATGAATCTAGGTAAAGGTACACAAGAGTTCACTTTTACTATTTTTGTAACTTTTCTTTTTTTTTTTTATTTTTTAGGATTGGCTACATCTGTGGAATTTGTAACTTTTCTGAAGGTTAGAATTTTTCTTAATAAAGAGAGATAGCTGGGCAGTGTGATAGTTTATGCCCATAATCCCAGCACTTTGGGAGGCCAAGGCAGGAAGATCAGGGGTTTGAGACTAGCTTGGGCAACACAGTGGGGCCTCATTTCTACAAAAAAATTAAAAATTAGATGAGTGTGGTGGTGCATACCTGTAGACCCAGCTACTTGGGAGGTTGAGGCAGGAGGATTGTTTCAGCCCAGGAGTTGGAGGCTGTTGTGAGCTATAAATGGGCTACTGCACTCCGGCCTGAGCAACAGAAAACAAAGGGAGACCCTGTCTTAAAAAAAAAAAAAAAAAAGGTGCAGAAGAGTCTGTAGTGTACAGCCTTTTGGAAGAAATGCATACACTACCTCCGAAAGGGATCAGAAGAAACTGATACCAGTAGTTGCTTCTGGGAAGTGGAATTGACCTGAGGTTTGGGGTAAAAGGGAAATTTACTGTATTATGTACCTAATTGTACTGTTGAGAGTAAAAAAAAATTATTTTTAATCTTCCTTATTCAAAATGAGAGAGGGGGCAGCAGGGGCGCAGAGAGAACAAGTTATTTTAAAATTAGCCACAGCTACTAACCATCAAACACTTCACTTCCACTGTGTACATTTTGGAGTAACAGTTACTTTTCCTAATTCATTTTAGGCAGTCCCATGTACACTGATCAAAAGCAGCCAGTATCATTTTAAAAAATGCAAGGCAAAGCAAAAAATGCGGCTGCCCAGAGACAAGCACTATTAATATTTTCCTATGTTTCCTTGTAGCCTTTTCCCCACACACTTTTTAAACATAGTTGAGATCATACTCAATATATAATTTTATGATCTACCTCTTTTTTTGGCTTAATATTATATCAAACATTTTCTCATGTCCTTAAAAACTCTTTTTAGACAAAAATCTTAATAGCTACTACATAATGTACTATCCTACAGATGTCTTACAATTTATTCAACCATTCCCTATTTCTGGACATTCGCATTGTTTGAAGTTTTTATCTATTATAAGTAAATCTGCAGTGAACATAATTACTTGAAATTATGAAATCTCATTTCAGTTTATTTCCTTAAGATAGATTCCTGGTAGAGAAGATAGATTCCTGGAAGAGAAATTACTGGGTCATAGGGTATTAACACATATAAAGACTCTTGAGACAAATGGTCAAATTCCTTTCGCAAAAGGTGGCTGCAGCTGCTTCTTGCAGTGCCAAGGGCTTTCCCAGGCTGTGGTGATGGGAGCCTCACTCATTGCACACTGGACAAAAAGGCAGGGGGAGCTGTGTCGTGGTCCCTGCCTGCCACAAACCAGCTGTGTGACCTTACCAAAAGCAATTATTTATTTATTTATTTTTAATTTTTATTTTTTTATTTTTGAGACAGAGTCTCACTTTGTTGCCCAGGCTAGAGTGAGTGCCATGGCGTCAGCCTAGCTCACAGCAACCTCAGACTCCTGGGCTCAAGCCATCCTCCTGCCTCAGCCTCCCGAGTAGCTGGGACTATATGCTCGGCTAATTTTTTCTATATATATTAGTTGACCAATTAATTTCTTTCTATTTATAGTAGAGATGGGGTCTCCCTCTTGCTCAGGCTGGTTTCAAACTCCTGACCTCGAGCAATGCGCCCACCTCAGCCTCCCAGAATGCTAGGATTACAGGCGTGAGCCACCGTGCCTGGCTTATTTATTTATTTATTTTTTAATTTTTAATTTTTATTTTTTGAGACAGGGTCTCACTTTGTTGCCCAGGCTAGAGTGAGTGCTGTGGCGTCAGCCTAGCTCACAGCAATCTCAAACTCCTGGGCTCAAGCAATCTTACTGCCTCAGCCTCCTGAGTAGCTGGGACTACAGGCATGCGCCACCATGCCCGGCTAATTTTTTTTTCTATATATATTAGTTAGCCAATTAATTTCTTTCTATTTATAGTAGAGACAGGGTCTCGCTCTTGCTCAAACTGGTTTAGAACTCTTGACCTCGAGCAATCCGCCCGCCTCGGCCTCCCAGAATGCTAGGATTACAGGCGTGAGCCACCGCGCCCAGCCACAAAAGCAATTTTTTGAAAACATCAATAATAGTGATTTAAAAATATATGTCAAACTTGCATGGTTTTTAAATCACTTTCACATGTTTGTTTGCTTACTTATTTCTTTTGAACTTCACAACCACCCCCGTGAAACAATAGGAAGATATGATTCCCATTTGAAAGATCAAAAAACAAGGCCAAGAATGGTTAAGTGATTTTTCCAGAATCACCAGCTGGTAAATGGCATGAAACACACAACTTTTGGTTCATATTTCAGAATAATTTTCCATTAAGTCACACTGTCTCTTTCTTTTCACCTTGTCATGCAGTCACTCTAGGTCTCAAGGTGGGCATTGTCCTAGTGCTTTTCAAACTTTACGGTGTATACCCATCACCCGGGCATCTTGTTACAATGCACAGTCTGACCAGTAGGGCAGGGTAGGGCTCAAGATGAGACATTTCTAACAAGTTCCCAGGTGATACAATGCTGCTGGTCCGTGAACTTCACTTTGCATAGCCAGGTACAAGACAGCCTCTTAAATTCCTGGCAGCAATAATATTCCATAATTTGGTATTTTCACCTAGGACCCAATTAATGTATAGAAGCCACTTATCACCCGGCACCCACCAGGTTCCAGAATGCATAGAGAGCAGTGGATAAAAATCAGTATCTGATCATAGCCTAGACTACATAATTTTCTGCTGCAATTTCAAATAATGCAGCTAAAAAACGAAAATAACCCATCTGTATATCTAAGAAAGAAGTTCTTCAAGGCTAAGAACACGGATTGCAGGACCAGCCCAGTACTGAGCAGGCTATTTAGCAGAGGAGGCAAGAGCTATACTCAGAGAAGTAAGCAGGCCAGGGCGCATGACTAAGTACTGGCAAGGGAGGGCATTCCAGGCAGAGGCCACAGCCTTGGGAAGGCAAAGGAAACAGGAAGGAGTCAAGTGTTTTAAGGACAGTGAATAGACTCATTTGGGAAGAATGTATAACGCATTTAGAGAGATAAGATGGAAATGAAACTCCAGGACAGATCTTTGTAGCCTATGAATGCTTGGTTGAATTTAGACCTTTATCTAATAGTATATGGTAAAAGCCACTGAAAGCTTTTTAGTAAAGGAGTGATATGATGAGATGGGGTTAGGAAGACAAATTTCTCAGAGTGGAACAACTCTAACTGGAGTATTAAAAGGCCAAGACCACATTTAGCTGTGAGGGAATGAAAGTGAACAGGTAGAGATACAAGAGATATTGTGTTTGCTGAGTGTTGTGGCTCACACCTGTAATACTGGTACTCTGGGAGGCTGAGGTGGGAGGATTGCTCAAGGTCAGGAGTTTAAGACCAGCCTAAGCAAGAGTGAGACCCCATCTCTACGAAAAATAGAAAGAAATGAGCTAGACAACTAAAAATACATAGAAAAAATTAGCCAGGCATGGTGGTGTATGCCTGTAGTTCCAGCTACTTGGGAGGCTGAGGCAGAAGGATTGCTTGAGCCCAGGAATTTGAGGTTGCTGTGAGCTAGGCTGACGCCACGGCACTCTAGCCCAGGCAATGGAGCAAGATTCTGTCTCAAAAAAAAAAAAAGAGAGAGAGAGAGATTGTGTGTGTGTGTGAGGGGGGAAGTAATATTAACAGATTGACTGTACTGGCTAATTACATGTGGCAAGTGATGGAAGAGTTTAGGGTGACGATCTGATGCTTCGAGGATAGATGACAGGAAAATGATGGTGCCATTAGCAAAATTAAGGACATCAGGAAACATGCTGATTTATAAAACAATTTCCTCCCAATAAACAACCACAATTGCCCCCACTAACTTTGTATTCTGGCACAGCCTGGCACACTATGATCACAATGGCAGCATATAAAGGTTATTTGAGATAACTTTGCCTTAATTTTCTGATTATTAGTTAATATTATTCTGTCTTTTGTCTGTAAGAACAGCTGCTAGGCTTATAATTGGTTTTCTGGGAATGATGGGTATACATGGATTTCGACCTCCTTTCTACCCATGACAACTGTCATTGGTAACACAGCTGACTAGAAGTAGAGAGAGAAATTTGCAGGCTGGGATCGGGGCCAAACTAACTGGCCGCTGTGGGTTCAGACCAGAAAAGGGGCATCGTGAATTCTGGCTTTCTGCTCACTCTCAGCACAAACACCGTTAGAAAGGCATTAATCTAATTCTGATTTCATTCTGACTTAATATGGTCCACTAGAAAGTTCCCTGCTGGAATCTGAAATTCTTTTACAACTGAGTTCAACTCACAAACACACTGGCTTCATTGCCTTGGAGAGGCCTTGATGTCCTCAGAATAGCACAGTTATTTGCAGCCGAGGGCAGACCTTTGTACACTGTTGGCAGCCTCTTCTCAGCAGAGCTCATGGGAGCCCAAAAGGAAGAAGTCCAGACATGCATGCAATTTTCTTCTCTGTTCATCAATCCACTCCATTGTCTTTTTCAGTGGTTTGACCTCATGCCACAATTGGAAGGTATTTTGGAAAGTTCTGAGATACATTCATAGCACTTGCTGTACAGACAAAAAAAAATTTTAATTAAAATATAAGCAATAATAGAAACATATATCCAAAAAGAGGGTTGGGTTTTTTTTTTTTAACGCGAAATATCTTCATCAAATTCCAACTGGGGGCCGGGTGCGGTGGCTCACGCCTGTAATCCTAGCACTCTGGGAGGCCGAGGCAGCTGGATCGCTCAAGGTCAGGAGGTAGAAACCAGCCTGAGCAAGAGTGAGACCCTGTCTCTACTAAAAATATAAAGAAATAAATTGGCCAACTAAAAATATATAGAAAGAAAATTAGCCGAGCATGGTGGCACATGCCTGTAGTCCCAGCTACTCGGGAGGCTGAGGCAGAAGGATTGCTTGAGCCCAGGAGTTTGAGGTTGCTGTGAGCTAGGCTGATGCCACAGCACTCTAGCCCAGGCGAGAGAGTGAGACTCTGTCTCAAAAAAAAAAAAAAAAAAAAATTCCAACTGGGATAATTCCACATGTGGATTTTTTTCTTCCCACTTCTTATCATAGATAATTAACAAGAATTTGTGGAACACACATTGTGTTCAGAGCACAATAATAGTATTAACATTGTTTAGAGTTCAAAACAATTTGCTAATTCAATAAACCCAATAGAAGAGTTTGTTTTCTCCCCTTTGTAACAGCCATCTTTTATCTGAGAGATTGAACATATTTCAATGATAGAATTATGTGGTATCTGTCACATAGCATGATTTAGTATAAATTTGCAGTTGACTACCAAATGAGATGAGACTATGATATGAGGCCACCAAGAAAAGGATTTATCCCTATTCCCTCCCCTCTTCTGGCTTTGATGGAAGCATAGTTTTAGTGGTGGGAGAAAATGTTCCAAGCCCAAAGAACAGAGAGATGCAACATCTGCATCTGCCACAGTAGAGATGAGAAATGAAGTCTCAGGATAATTCTCTGTTTTTATTTGGCAATAAAAACTTGACCTGTGTTTTCATTACTCTTCTCAATCACTTCTTGAGCCAGTTAGCCTGATATAGGCAAAGAAATTAGGTCAAATATGTCTTCAGTCAGGGAGACAGTCTTGGAGAATGGGCAACTGGTTCAAAACAACTGATTATTTCAACCGCAATCACACGGCAGGAAGATATCCAACACCAAATAAATACCCAGAACTTGCATAAGAACAAACCCACAAAAAGAGAAGATAAGACTCTGAGGAAACCAGCTAGATTTCATCTGTTACTTCAGCTGTTTGGCCAGATCTTTGTGATATATACTTTTGGGGAAGTTTCTTATCTATGGAATCAGCTGAGTTCTTTGAAATGTCACTTTGTCCTGACATTCCAAATGATGGTGAAAGCTTAGTTTACTGGTTGTATCCAAACACACTCTGGAGAATCTAGGTATATTTATGGATGATTTGGTCCAAAAAGAACTCTTTTGATAATTTGGAGCCAGTTTCACTTTCAGTAAATGAGATAAAATGGACAGAGACTAAACATCTTGTGTTGTTTCAAGCTTTGAATTTATGCTCTGGGATAGTATCCCAAATCTTTCAAAATATCAGATTTATTAAGTTTTATAAAATCAAAAGTTCATTTGAAGGTCATATAGCTTTTATTTATGTTCATAAAGTTAAATCCATTGGCATCAAACCTCAAACTATTCATTTATATATCCCCAGACACATGGCCTAAATGTTCAATATGACATGCATATATCCTTAGTTGTGTTTTCTTCATCTTGCAGTTAATGTTAAATACATCACAGAAGATAGTCTCAGCATCAATGACAAACTGTATTATCTTTTAATTAAAAATTTTATTGAGATAACTGTAGATCCACATGCAATTGTAAGAAATAATATACTGAGATCCCTTGTACACTTTGTCCAGTTTTCCCCAATGGTAACATTTCCTAAAACTATAGTATACTATCACAGCCAAGCTACTGACATTGATGCAATCCAGCCATCTAATTCAGATTTCCCCAGTTTTACTTGTACTGATGTGTGTGTGTTTACACAAATCTTTCCCCTGTGTAGCTTTGAATGTCCACTACACAGTCAAGACACAGAACAGTTCCATCAGCACAAGGATTCCTTGTGTTGCCTTTTTGTAACCACACGCATGCCCCTCCCCACCAAATTGTGTTATATTTTGACCTATCGGTTAGTTTTCTATGTAGGTTAGAAAGTCAGGCTATGGTGATTAAGAGCATAGGCCCTGAAGCACCACTGCCTGGGTTTAGATCCTGGCTCTCCCACCAAGCTAGGTAATTACATACATGATCTTGTTTTGTGCTCACAAAAGTCCTGTGAAATACGCAATCTTGTCCTTACTTTCTTTTAAGGAAAGTGACCCTTAGAGAAACGAAATACAATACAGTATTTGCCTAGAGAGACATGCAAGCTAAGATATTAATACAAAACAGGTCTGTCTGGCCCCAAAGCTCACACTTTTGCACACAGTAAACGTTAATTCCAAGTGTTCCATTTGGAGCTGTGTGCTGGTTGTTAAACTACTTTTTCTCACAGCCTCAGACTAATCCTCTATTCACTGCTTTGTAATACAAATCACAATTCTCCTTTGCCAGCTTGTTCCTCCACAGCTCTTGCCAATCGGAGGCGCTAGGGAACAAGGTACTTGCTCCTTCCCATTTGCTTCCTGGAGTCAGTGTCACCTTGGAACCAGCTTTTCACCCTGGCAGTGGTAGTTCCTTCTAGTACCAACAGTTGATTCCAGTTTGCAGGTTGTCCACGTTCCCCAAACCACCCTCATTATACCCCCTCAGTGAGACCAGCACCAGCCAGCCCCACTCCCTTTTCAGAGATCTGGGTCCCTCCTCTGAGTTCCTGAGACATCAAGCAAATAGCATTTTAGGCCTTTTAGCCTGGCCCCATGGTTCTAAATTTTAATAATCCAGCCTCTTCCCTTTGTTCCTTCAGACCTAAGGGTGATAATCACTTCCTGAAGTCACTACCTCTGTGATATCTTAACGTTCTCCTTTTGCCTTTCCAATTCTCTAATACTTGCTAAACAATTCTTTAGATGAAATACTCTCTGTTAAAATGATTGGTATGGTTTCTGTCTCCTGATTGGACTCTGACTGATATAAGTAGGTAACTTATCATTTGGAAATTTATTTGCAAGGCTGACCAAAAGTATGGCAAAAGTGTTCACTCTAGCAAATAGGATCTATGACAATGTTAAGAAAAAGTATTTGAAACTTATAAATAAGGCAAAAGGATGACTGCATGTCTGGCCTTTCAGTATCTTATTGGAATTGTCTAACAGGCCTGCTTACATATAATTCTCCAGGAAAATGCCCCTTTGATTAACTTACTATTTATGCTTATGGCCCATACTCTGTGAAATTAGACATAAACTTGTAGAAGATTGGTAAGTGGCAAATAATTTTTGTAAAGTTGTTTCTGTTGGATAGAGAGGGCATCCCAAGCTTTTAGTTTTATTACCCTACAGGACATTAAACAAGTTTTTATTTTTTTATTTTTTTTTTTGTTTTTTTTTTTTTGAGACAGAGTCTCGCTTTGTTGCCCAGGCTAGAGTGAGTGCCGTGGCGTCAGCCTAGCTCACAGCAACCTCAAACTCCTGAGCTTGAGTGATCCTTCTGCCTCAGCCTCCCGAGTAGCTGGGACTACAGGCATGCGCCACCATGCCCGGCTAATTTTTTTTATATATATATCAGTTGGCCAATTAATTTCTTTCTATTTATAGTAGAGATGGGGTCTCGCTCTTGCTCAGGCTGGTTTTGAACTCCTGACCTTGAGCAATCTGCCCGCCTCGGCCTCCCAAGAGCTAGGATTACAGGCGTGAGCCACAGCGCCCGGCCTTTTTTTTTTTTTTTTTTTTTAAATTAATAGACTTTACTTTTTAGAAGATTTAGGTTTGCTGATCAATTCAGCAGATAGTATAGACAGTTCCCATATATCCTCTCTCCCCTCACCCCCACCCTACACCTTCCCCTATTAGTGTACTAACATCTTGTATTAGTGTCATACATTTGTTATAATTGATGAACCAGTATTGATACATTATTATTAACTAAAGTCCATAGATTATATTAGGGTTCATTCTTTGTGTTGTACAGTTTTATGGGTTTTGACAAATACGTAAGGCCATGTATCCACCATCACAATATCATACAGAATATTTCACTAACCTAAAACTCCCCTGTGCTTCCACCTAGTCGTCCCTCTCCTGAATTCCTGGCAATCACTGACCTTTTTATTGTCACGACAGTTGTGGCTTTTCCAGGATATCATATAGTTGAAATAATAACATGTATCCTTTTTAGATTGCCTTCTTTCACTTAGCATTATGCACTTAAGGTTCCTCAATGTCTGTTTGTGGCTTGAAAGCTCATTTCTTTTTAATGCTAAATAATACTTCATTATATGGTTTATGTCACATTTTGTGTGTCCATTCAACTACCGAAGGACATCTTGGTTGCTTCCAGCTTTTGGCACTTGTAAATAAAACTGCTATAAACTTTTGAGTGCAGGTTTTTGTATGAACATAACTGTTCAACTCAGTTGGGTAAATACCTAGGAGCATGATTGCTGAATTATATGATAACAGTAGGTATACCTTTGTAAGAAACTGCCAAACTGCCTTCTAAAGTGACTGTACCATTTTGTGTTCCCATCAAGTTTTTTTAGAAAAAATCTAATTTAGCATTCTTATCCCTAGATTCTTTCATTCATAAACTACATATGCTCAGTTTCCTGATTTTTCCTATGAAGCAGTTTTGCCACCTTGATGGCTCCCCAATTAACAGAGTAAATGAATATTTGATATGTGATCACTTAAATATTTGTATTAAAGGCCCCACTTTTTACTTTCTAAAAATGACACTTTGACAATAATAACCCACCATATTTCTCACATGAAAGATGACACTACCAATCCACCACAGAAAGAAAACTCCTTTGTCATTTTTCTAGTCATGATAATGACCTTCACAGTCACACAAAGATTTTCTAAGGGTCAACTCACACATAAACTGGTTCAACAACCCATTTAAAAGCTAATATTTTACAAGTGCAAAAGAGTACCCAGTGAACATTCCAGTGAACTGATTCATAGATTCATTTAGAAATGTTTCAACTTGGGAACCAATTACTGGATAAATGCTAAGTCACCCTAGTATAAATGTGACAAAAGTGAATTTTTCAAGCTACACAGTTCTTCTTTTTTCTATATATTTTTAACTTAGTGGCCTCTTTTAAGGGAGAAAATGAAATCGACCCTCTACAACTGGGTCTTAGGCTTATCTCCAAGAAATAAAATCATCATAGCATTTTGAAGCCTAAAGGCTGAATTCTGACACTGCACAGAACTTGCACAGGCAGGGTGGAGAGAGTAGAATTACGTGTCTGGGAGTCAGGGAAGCTATGGTGCGTGGTTTGAATGTCAAGGGCATTCTTGGGCTTGCTGCAAACCTCATTCCGATTCTTCCATTTTCAGGCTGTTGAACTGAAGTCTATTTCTCTGCAGTATTAAGTTATTCCAGACCATGGATAGAATGATTCTCTCTTCCCACCCTCCTCAGATGTGGAGCCACCGGGCAGATGGTTGGCACTGTGCACATGTAACTTGCAGACACACACACACACACACCTCAACTAATGTAAAGGTCCCAACATAAACATTAGTTCTCACGAGTGTTCCAAGGATTTTAAAGGCTTTTGGTGCTGTAAAAAAATATTTAGTCAGCTTGTGACAGCTACAATCCTGCTCCTGTTTCAGGTTTAAAAAAAAAAAAAAGAAAAAGAAAAAAGAAAAAAAAGGAAACCATACTCATTTCTTCCTTCCACAGCTCAGTGAAATTCCAAAAAAATAGAAAGAATCCCTTAGCTTGCCTCATTGGTAGAAATGCCTGGTTGGGACATTCCTTTGGCCACTTGAGCTGAAAACTGCATACCTCTGTGACTAAAGCATCCCTCCTCCAGTCTCCTGTCTCAGAACTGACTGAGAACTGTCTACAAAGATAGGAGGACTCTGTGCAAAACCCCCCAGAGAAAACAACACAAAACCACACCTGACACCACATAGAGCTTGTATTTCCAGAGAAAAAACACAGTCTCTGAGATAGTAGCATCCCTCAGGGGCTCTTTTTACTTTGCCTGCTGAGCAGGTAACCGCCTTCTTGGGAGTGCTCGTGCCCATTTCCATCGTATTCAGGGAAATGTAGGACATTCTTTTTTGCCTGTGAAATAGGACAGTTGTCATTATGACATATTGTGGAACCTTTCCCTTGCGACTGAAGAAGCCCACGCCCGTAGGAAACAGAAATGCTGACCGGGCCTTTTCTATCTAGGATAGTTGTGCTCCTGGTCATTTTGCTGCAGCAGCTTGTGCTTAATTTGTTGTTTTATTTGGCAAGGAGCAGGCAAGGAAAACAAGGGCATTAATAATGATAATCGACATTTGAACTTCCTGGGTACTCCATGTACTTGTACCCAAGTGCTGAACAGAATTTTTAAAAAGGATTATTTGTATGTGTGTGCAAATGAGACTAAATCACTCATTTTCCTTTGTCCCAGAAAAACACATTTTTGTCTCTGTGGCATTTGAATCAAATCTTCTTTTCTTTCCTAATTTTGGCATTTCAAAAGGTTTTATGTCATGAAAAGACTGTATTTATGTCTCCTACAACTCTTGCCATGAAGCCTTGGGGAGTACCAATTAAAAACACAACGGCAAAGAACTGAAACAACTTGATGATTTTCCATCGATGAAACAGTTTCCATCAGCGAGCTCCCTGCAAAATTTGATGACTCAGATGCCATGGGTCTGGTTGCCTTTCTGTGCGGATTCTGGTTTGGCAGCCCTTTCCTCGTCTCTCCTTTGTTAGAAAGGTGGAAAATCAGCAAAGGGTGTAGGTGCTGAGAAAACAGGGGTCCTGGCAGGAGTGTCTTGAGGGCGATACCATTTCTGGATTATGATCTGTGGAATTTAAATCCTGGGGCAACTGAGGTCTGCTGCAGAAGTTTTCTTGGCATGTTAAAATCTGCCCACTAGGGAATTTACCAGAAAAGCAATCTCTGAGGTGAGGAGCTGGTTGGTGTCCACATCTTTGCATTGGATGGTCAAAATTTCTGAGAAAAACTAAGCTGTGAGGTCTTCCGAGAAATAAGCTGACATCACAGAGCTGAAGGACTGATGGCCTTGAGACTAATGCTACAGAGACCTGCCAAATTTACTGCTTGTTTAAAATTGACTCCACAGAGAAGTCGGTTAATGGGTACAAAAATACAGTTAGGCAGAAGGAATAAGTTCTCGTATTCAATAGCACAGTAGAGAAATTATAGTTAACAATAACTAATTGTATATTTCAAAATATCTAGAAGAGAAAAATTGTAATGTTGCCAGCACAAAGAAAAGATAAATGTTAGAGGTGATGGATATCCTGATTACCCTGACTTGTAGACATGTATCAAAATATCTACATTGTAGACATGTATCAAAATATCACATGTAGACTGCAAATTAGTGCAACCTCTGTGGAAAAGAATTTGGAGGTACCTGAAACAGCTAGATATAGAAATACCATTCAACCCAGCAATAGCATTGTTGGGCATCTACCCAAAAGAGCATAAGACATTCTACTATAAAGACATCTGCACTCGAATGTTTATGGCAGCACAATTCACTATTGCAAGATCATGGAAACAACCCCAATGTCCGTCAATTCATGAGTGGATAGTTAAAATTTGGTATATGCTCACAATGGAATACTACTCGATTTTAAGAAATGACAGTGAGCTAGCACCGTTTATGCTATCCTGCCTTAAGCTTAAGCCTATTATCCAAAGTGAGGTGACACAAGATCAAGAAAGCGGGATCAACATCTACTCGCCATCAAATTGGTATTGACTGATTAAAACTATGGTGCTCAAATGGTGGTAGTGTTCACCAGGGTTTGGGGGAGGGGGAAATACACATCTTAGGGCTGTGGCGAGCATTGTGGGGGGGAGGGAATACCTCTAACCCTTCCTAGGGAAAGGCAAAGATATACAATGTAACCCAAAGGTTAAAAAAAAAGAAAAAACAAACAAATTTTTATAGGGTGGTGGGCAGATGGGAGCGGGGAGGAGGGGAAGAATTTATACTTACAAAATAAGTGCGATGTGCACCACCTGGGGGTAGGACACGCTTGATGTTTTGGTAAGGCAGGGGGTGGGGGGAGGAATGGCAGGGGCAATATATGTAACCCTAACAATATTTGTACCCCAATAATATGATAAAATTAATTTTAAAAAATCACATGTACCCCCCAAATATGTGCAACTATGATATATCAAATGAAAAAATACAAAACAGACAGACAAAATAAAGGCCTGTCTTGAGGATTAAACAAGGCAATACATCTACATGTTCAGCACAGTACGCAGGGGGTTTTAATAAATAGTTTCTTTTGGGGAAAAATATCGACTCTAGCTTGGAGTCACATGCACTGATTGCTCCTTACAAACAACTGGAGAAGTTGTGCCCAAGGACCCAGTGTCCTTTGCTTTAAGGAACTCCAGCATCAACAGTTTTATGATTAACACAATGGTAATATCACATTTGGCGGAAATCCCCAGCAAAACAGTTTATATATCTATCCCTAAGGACTCCCTCCTCTCCATGATTTGGCCTTCTTAAATAGCCTGATTCACCTCATTGCACTTTTGGCATTCCGAAATGCAACTTTATCAGTGGCTAGAGAGAGTAAATTGAAGCTAGAAGCTGTCTCGCTGTTTAAACGGCCAAGTCCGACCCCTAACAACTCTTTCCTACACTCCCTTCCTTCTTTTTCAATTACAAAAGTGTGACATATGCATGGAATAAAATTCATTAGAGCAGAAATAATTTGTAAAAATCTTTCGTGGTTCTATCAGCTAGAAACAACCACCGTAATCATGTTAGTCTATTTCCTTCCAGTGTTTTTTCTATGTTCAAATTTTATGTGTTTTGTATTTTAAAAATACATGTATTATGTTATAATGTATTATGTTATAATGTATTATAAATCGGTATGCTTACCAAAAACAATTCACATATGTGAATGAATAAAGGAGAAACTAGCATTTCCTGTAATCCCAATCCTAGAGCTAACTATTATAAAAGCTTGATGTGGCTCATGCCTGTAATCCTAGCACTCTGGGAGGCCAAGGCGGGAGGATCGCTTAAGGTCAGGAGTTTGAAACCAGCCTGAGCAAGAGCAAGACCCCCGTTCTCTACTAAAAATAGAAAGAAAAGTAATTGGCTAACTAAAAATATATAGAAAAAATTAGCTGGGCATGGTGGCGCATTCCTGTAGTTCCAGCTACTTGGGAGGCTAAGGCAGAAGGATTGTTTGAGCCCAGGAGTTGGAGATTGCTGTGAACTAGGCTGACGCATGGCACTCTAGCCTGGGCAATAGAGTGAGACTCTGTCTCAAAAAAAAAAATAAAAGCTTGATGTATATATTATCTGTTATATATATTTGTAATCTTTACATATAATATCTAATTAATATCTATTATACATTATTATTTATTGTATATATACTGATTTGGGTATTTTCTTTTTTTTACTAAATGGCTTATACTATACATTCTATTCTATAATTTGCTTTTTTCACATAACTCCAGACTTCTTTCAAAGTCCAGATATGTATATGTACTCCATTTATAAAATGACTATGTAGTATTCCATTCCATGGATATATCATATTTTTTCATCTAATCCCTACTGGTGAAGATTTGTTGTTTTTAAATTTTTGCTATTATAAACAATGCAGTGGGCAGCCTTACATATTTATCTTTGCATACCTGTTTGGGAGGTAGAATTGTTGGATCAAAGGATATTGTGCATACAGTCATAATTATATCTTATATAATTGTGTCCTCCACTTCCACTAAATATTATATCATTTCATGATATTACATTAACTTTGTATCATTTTAATGGCTGTATAATATCAAGTGAATTCATACTTCTAAGTCATATGAATATGATAATCAAGTCATTAGAGTTTATATTAATCTTGCCAACAGTATACATGAGACACTTAACTCCTCACTGATTTTGACTACTAACACTGATGTCTACTTTTAACTACATACTGAGTGCGACTCAAGGTAGTTATAAAATGTGTCATGCTAGGGGCAAAGAAATATGGAAGTGATTTTTAAAATTGCATAATATTTGTAAAGGTAAAAAAGGATAAAAAAGATAAAGATATACAAAAGAGCTACATTCCATAATTTTACTAAGGAAATAAGCCAATATTTCAAAGATGGAAAGTTATTTCTTGATAACAAATTCAAACCACTTAAGCTGTACATTTCAGTGAAAAGGTGTTTTAAAAAAATAGTCATATCAGAGCTTAAGCCTGTGGTCCTGGCATTTTTCTAGGGTGAGGCAGGAGGATTGCTTGAGGCCAGGAGTTGGAGACCAGCCTGGGCAGCATAGTGAGACCTCATCTCTACCAAAAAACCTCAAAAACCATATAGTTAAAGTGCAGACTAATGAGCCTTTTTAAACATATGTCTCTAAGCTGCATTAAATCACACCTGCTTCCTAGAAACATCAAACATTTTAGACTCTGTTATTTTGGAAGTTTTTATTTTATTTAATTTGCTCTACGTAAGCCTTGCCCAGAATCCATGACTGTCAAAAATGAAAAAGTTAAACCTTTTTATTCCAAATAAAACATTATGTAGAAACCTAATATGTAAAACAATAGAGAAAAGTCTACCTTGGCCCACCCTAGATCAGGGCTCAGAGCCCCACTTCTTCAGCCCTACCCTTTCCTCAGTACAGATGCTCCTTAACTTACACCATTGTAAGTTGTAACTATCGCAAGCTGAAAATGTATTTAATTCACTTAACCCAGTGAACATCATGGCTTAGCCTTGCCTACTTTAAACATGCTTAGAAGACTTACCTTAGCCTACAGTTGCACAAAATTATCTAGCACAAAACCTATTTTATAATAAAGTGTTGAATATCTCACGTAATTTCTTTTTTTTTTATGTACATCTTATTTTATTGAAATAAACAAAATTTAGCATATCAATTTTCAAAGTAGTATAGTCAACTTTTAAGAAAGTTAGGGTCATCACGTAATTTCTTGAATACTGTATTGAAAGTGAAACCAGAATGGTTGTATATGGGCACTCATCATTAACGTCCTCAGCAGAAAGCACACTGGGCCTGAAGAGCGTTTGCAGCACCGCCCTAAAATTGCTGTTTGATGAGATGCTACAGTAACAAGGTCGTCAATTTCTCTCTCTATCTGGAGGAGACTCGAGAATAGCTGGTAGGAGGCACTGGGACATCCACACCATGCAGGGGTCCTCAAACTTTTTAAACAGGGGGCCAGTTGGCTGTCCCTCAGACCGTTGGAGGGCCATTAGAGAGTGTGGCGCACATTCCACACATGCGCACTGTGGGCCTGGGACGAGTCTGCTGCTAAGCAGGACAGGCAGTGGTGGCAAAAACACCCAGCGGTCCTCGGCGGGCCGCATGTGGCCTGAGGGCCGTAGTTTGAGGACCCCTGCTTAGAGTATGGGTCATTTACCCTTTTGGCTGTGTGGCTGACGGCGAGCTGGGATCCCTGCTATTGCCCAGCATCTCACAAGAATTGTTCTGCATATCGGTAGCCCAGGAAGAGATCAGAATTCCAAAAAATACAGTTTCTGCTAAGTGCACATCACTTTCACGCCACTATAAAGTCCTAAAATTTTAAGTCAAACCATCGTAATTCAGGGACTGACTGTACTGTGGTCTTTTTTTTTTTTTTTTTTTTCCGAGACTGACTCTTGCTCTGTTTCCCTGGCTAGAGTGCAATGGCATCAGCCTAGCTCACAGCAACCTCCAACTCCTGGGCTCAAGTGACCTTCCTGCCTCAGCCTCCCCAGTAGCTGAGACTACAGGCACGCACCACCATGCTGGGCTAATTTTTTTATATTTTTTCTAGAGAGGGGGGTGGGGATCCTTGCTCTTGCATAGGCTGGTCTCAAACTCTTCCCCTCAAGTGACCCTCCCGCCTCAGCCTCCCAAACTGCTAGGATTATAGGCATGAACCAACCACGCCAGGCCAGTACTGTGGTCCTTGAGGCACCTCCTCAGACCACAGTGGGGTCTAAAGTAAGTAAAGTCACAGAGTGTCTTGGCCCGCGGGACCTTCTGTTACTCGCGGGGGCGAGGGGGACCGTGCCTGAAAGAGATGGGCGAGAGAAAGAAATGAGACCAAGCAAAGGGTTGTCAAGGTCTACTTTACTTGGATTTTTAGTAGGTTTTATATACAGAAAACAAGGAAGTAGAAACAGAAAAATAGAATGGGGGAATAATGAGGCTTTCCTGTGGGCTAATTAGCCCCAATCAGCATCCCAATGGCACCGGAAGCTCTTTGTGATGGATCACTCAACCCCAACCTGGCAGGGGGTTGGGAACAATTGCAGGTGGCATGCCCTGGAGCAAGCATGGCATGGAATGCATTCTTCTTGGAACTATAGCTGGGGGGCTGGGTGCTATTTTCGTCTTAGGCTATTTTCTGGGGCGAGGCCCGTGCATAGGACAAGTGTTGGAATGTGAAGGGTCTTAGTCTCCAACAACAGAGGAGATATTTATAAGGAGAGGAGCCAAATCTGCAAAAACTGAATTCCATCTTCTACCTGTGCATGCTTTCTGTCATTTAGTGCCTTTTAAACTACATGAAACATACACAATTATGACTAAAGTCTAAAATGGCCAATCTCAATGTTAACCAAAATCAGATTACAGAGAAAGTCTTTTTTATTTCTATTTTTTATATTTATCTATTTATTTTTAAGAGACAAGGTCTCTCTCTGTTGTCCATGCTGGAGTGTAGTGGCGTAATCATAACTCACCGTAGCCTCAAACTCCTGGGCTCAAGCCATCCTCCTACCTTGGCCTCTCAAGTAGCTGGGACTACAGGAGAGCATCATCATGCCCAGCTAATTTTTTTTTTTTAAATGGACATGGGGTCTCATGATATTGTCCAGGCTGGTCTGGAACTCCTGGCCTCAAGTAATCCTCCTGCCTTGGCCTCCCAAAGTGCTGGGATTACAGGCGTAAGCCATTGTGCCCTGCTTGTTTTATTTTTATATAATTAACTATTTATTTTTTGAGAGGTCTCACTATGTTGCCCAGGCTCATCTTGAACTCCTGGGCTCAAGGGATCCTCCTGCCTCAGCCTCTGGGGTAGCTAGAACTACAAGTGCCCAACATCACACTCAGCTGAAAGTGTTTTTTAATGTCAAGCTTAATTCAATTTAAACCAAAAAAAGTACAGTATATTTACAAATATCATTGGATATTATGCAGTTAATAAAAATGATATTGAAATTAATTCATCATTTAGATTTTAGCCATAATGTAAATATAAAATTCCATCTATTTTTATATATTAAATATTGTATGTTTGTCTGGAGACCACCCTCATTCTGCAATCCAGCTGGGCATGGGAGGTTTAATTCTATTAATAGTAGGATGAAAGAAAACTTGGAGGATTCAGAAATTTGAACTACAGTAGTTCCATCTGTAAGCATTGCTTTAAAAAATGAGTCCAAAGACCACCTACATCAGAATCATCTTGAGATGTTAAAAATATAGGTTTCTCTATTTCACCTCCAAAGATTCTTAGTATCTGGAGAGAAGCCCAGGAATCCATAATTTTCAAGTGGTCTCCAGGTGATTCCAATGTGGGCTTAGGCAAGAAGTCAGCAATTAGCAGTTCCAACAAGAGATAATAGAAAATTCTAGGGCTGAAAGTGGTGGCTTATGCCTGTAATCCTAGCACTTTGGGAGACCGAAGTGGGAGGATTGCTTGAGGCTAGGAGTTCAAGATGAGCCTGGGCAACATAGTGAGACCTTATATTTTCCTGGTTAGAGCTGGAACCCATACTATTAAGTGAAGTTTCCTAAGAATGGAAAAACAAGCACCACATATACTCACCAGCAAATTGGTATTAACTGAACAGCACCTAAGTGGTCACGTAGGTACTACAGTAATAGGGTATTGGGCAGGTGGGAGGGGGGAGGGGGCAGGTATATACATATATAATGAGTGAGATGTGCACCATCTGGGGGATGGTCATGCTAGAGACTCAGACTTGTGGGGGGAGGGGGGAGAAATGGGCATTTATTGAAACCTTAAAATCTGTACCCCCATAATATGCCGAAATAAAAAAAAAAAGACCAGCTAGGCAATAGTAAGGCCCCTGTTTCTAAAAAATTAAATAATTAATTAAATAATTAGCTGAACATGGTGGTGTGTATCTGTAGTCCCACCTACTTTGGGCTGAGGCAGGAGGATCACTTGAGCCCAAGAGTTTAAGGTTACAGTGAGCTATGATCCGGCCTGGTAAGTTAGTGTAGAGAGCTAAGCTGCAAGGAAGCTAGAAAACAGGTAAGCATTTGGCATCTGAGAAGTGTCAAACCAGTCCTGGGTTGTTTGTTCTCAGATCTATTCCTCAATTTTTCCCCTGCTCTGCTCAGTACAGCTGGGGGCCTGACCCTGCAGTCAGTTTCTTAGGCCCCTTCTTGACTGACTTCCAGCTGGGAGCGACACATGAGAGGTACTGACATGAGTTTGGAACGCTGAAGGGAGAAGCCAGGGCATTTCTTCCTTTTCTCTTCCCTCTATTCTAAATCCTCAGAACAGGTTCTGTTTTTCTTGTTGGATCTTGGCTGATACAGGTCATAGTAGTCACAGAGCTACCTAGGTGGGGCCTTCAATCAGTCCTGGGGCAGGTAGGACTGGCAAGAGCAAGGCAGGGAGAGCCCCAGTCATGGGGTGGGGCCCTTGGGTTTATGCCTCAGGACTCCAAATGTTTCATTAACCTTAGTGCCCCCGCCCCCCACAGACTGCATCCTGTGAACTTCAAAAAAAGGTCACAGGCATATTATGTCTTCCGGAAACAATACTACTGGAGTGTCTAGCACATAACAGATGCCTAATAAATATTCATTGATTAGGTGTGCATAGTTTCCAAGGGAAACTATCTGATCAGATTTAGGGGGAAGAATTTGAGACAGATCCTTTTTCACCTATCCTGTGAATATTTCTGGCATGAAAAGGAAATGAAAGTTTATTTTTCTAAAGCTATTTATTTTTATTTTTTTGTACCCAGGAATTTTTTTTGAATTGGACAATATCTTCTTGGAATTAAGTTAGGGTTTTGTAAAACTAGAAAACCAGACCTATAAGCAACGAATTTATTTTTATCTACCTGGCAATGAGTATTAGTCAATATCTTACTTTTGCAACAAATACATGTTAATGAGATAAGCAATGTCAGATACTTGTTACATTAGATTTCTACCACAGTTTTGTAGTAAAATGTTTACATTCCTAGGAAAGCGAAAGCCTAGTTTACTGTGAGAATAATTAAGACTCAGAAATCAAAATGCATTGATAATAAGTTAATGAGTTAATTTTAGTGTGTAGTAAAATTTTTATTTATTAAAATTCCATGCAGTCAAGTTTCCCATGTAGTCTCGTTCAATAATTAGGCTATATAATTGTTTACATGAAAAATTAAAAGTTTACAAAATATTGTATTTGAGGTATTGAATTATGGTCAGTTTTTTCTTTTTAATTTCCATATATTTAAAAAAATAAGCATTCATCTTTCTTTCTTTCTTTCTTTCTTTCTTTCTTTCTTTCTTTCTTTCTTTCTTTCTTTCTTTCTTTCTTTCTTCCTCTTTCCTTTTTTTAATTGGAGACAGGATCTTGCTTCTGTTGCCTAGGCTGGAGTGCAGTGGCCTGATTATAGCTCACTGAAGCACCCAACTCCTGAGCTCAGGGATCCTCCTGCCTCAGCCTCCCAAGTAGCTGGACTACAGGCATCTGCCACCACACCTGGATAATTTTTTACTTTTTATAGAGATGGGGCCTCTCTGTTGCCCAGGCTGGTCTCAAACTGCTGGCCTTAAGCGATCCTCCCACCCTGGCCTCCTAAAGTGCTAGGATTATAGGTGGGAGACAGTCTATCCTTTTTTTAAATGCAAAGTTAACATTGAAATATAAGAAAAAGATTTTTTTTAAAAAGAAAGAATAGCAAAAGTGCTAACTATTGAAGGGAACATTAACAAATTGGTCTGGTTTATATTAAAATAAGTACTTGTGTTCATCAATATATAACCAATTGATATAATTCAACAAAGGGTTTGTTTCCAGAATATATTAGGACCTCCTAAAAACCTGTAAGAAAAATATAAACAACTAAATAGAAAAATATATGAAAGAATTGTATAGACATTGCATAAAAGAGGCTACCCAAGTGGCTAGTAAATATGTTAAAATGAGCTCAGCTTCGTTAGTCATTAGGGAAATGCAAATCAGAGCCATAATGAAATGCCTCTACATACCCACCAGTATGTCCATAAAGAAAAAGGTAGACTATCAAGAAAAAGTATTGGTGAGGATGTGGAATAACTGGAATCCTCATACGTTGCTGGTAGGAGTGGTATAAACACTTTGGAAATTATTTGGTAATATCTTCTAAAGCTGAACATATCCATAACCTATGACCCAGCAATATCCCTTCCAAGTATAACTCAACAGAAATGTGTTCAGATGTTCACCAAAAGACATGAGCAACAATGTTTATAGCAGCGCTATGCCTAACAACCCCAAACTTTGAAACTCTCCAAGTGCCCACAAAAATAGAATGGATAAATAAATTGTGGTATATTCCTAGAATATAGAAGTAGAATATACAAAACTCTACGACAATGAGAATGAATAATTTACAGCTACATGCAACAAATGGATAGATCTTACAAAAAATAATACTGAGTGAAAGTACATATATACAGTTCCATTGATATTAGGATGTTGCATTGATATTGAGTACAAACTATATACGTCCAATGATATTAATATGAAATGCATGCAAAATTAATTTGTTTGCTATGCTTTACAATGTTCTAATGGGCCTGCTGTACAACAGTGTGCTTATGTGGCTTATATGTCTATAACACCAGCAGCTACGCAAGCATCGCATTTGTCCCTGTATTTCCCTCTTTAAACAAACCTTCTGTGGTAGGCAGAATAATGGCCCCCCAAAGACACCTATGTCCTAATTACTAGAACGTGTGACTATGTTATTCTATATGGCAAAAGGGATTCTACAGATGCGATTAAATTAAGGGCCTTGAGAAGAAGAGATTATCCTGGAATATCTGGGTTAGCCCAATCCAAAATCACATGCGTCCTTAAAATTGGGTGGCCAGAGAGAGAAGTGACTATGGAAGAATGGCCAGAGAGATGCTATGTTGCTGGCTTTGAAGATGGATGGGGGCCATAAGCCAAGGAATGTGGGTAGCCTTTGAAGCTGGAGAAGGCAAAGAGTCTCCCCTAGATCTTCCAGAAAGGAATGCAATCCTGTCAACGCCTTGATTTTAGCCCAGTGAGACACATATTGGATTTCTGATCTACAGAACTGCAAGGGAACACATTTTTATTATTTTAAGCCACAAAGTTGATGGTAATTTGTTGTAGCAGCAATAGAACACTAATATACCTTTCTTCTCCCAATTTTTAGTTGGAAAGGCAACATTTAAAAAAAAAATCTCATGCTTTCATCTCTTATGAGTTGCTACTGTCTGTAGCAGCAGCAATGATGCTAGAATGTTGGACATTTGGCAAGATCGAGAGTTATGAACTATGCTGAATCAAAACAGACATGCAAGGAGAAAAGAGCACAAAAGGCTTATCTTTAGTTCAACCCCTTCACTGTCTTTGAGGGTTCAGTCATGAAAAGAAGTGCTGTTTCTGCAACTTACAGAGGCCAGGGCAATGTTCCTATATAAACCTGCTCTTGGTCAAACACCAAAAATAGCTTCATAATTGGGAGATCATTCAAGTAAGCATATGGCATGGCAATGATCCCCAAAATCTGTTCAGGTATCTGAGAACTGGTTATACCTCCCTGACTTGGGGCCAGCAAGATGATCTCTTCAAGGTCTCCAACAACAAAAGAATAATATAACCAAGCAAAGGATTTGGTTGTCATTAGCCAGCCTGCAAAGTAGTAACTTAGGAGTGTCGATGATGACCCACTTTCACCATGCACGTTCTCTGATAGGGACTTCTGATGATTTTTTTTCCCAATTGTTTTTTAGAGTGTTATGTAAACACAGCTTCAAGTTTCCTAACCTACACCCCCACCCCTATAAAGGAATTTTGGAATTACCACTGGAACTAATATGTGATACAGCATTGACACATCATCAATTACACATACTTGCCAATTTTGGCTGAAAATTATTTGGCATAATTTTCTAAAGTAGAACATATGCATATCTGTATTAGCTTCCTATGGCTGCTGTAACAAATTATCACAAACTTAGTGGCTTAAAACAACAGACATTTATTCTCTTGCAGATCTAGAGACCAGAAGCGCTAAAGCAGTTTCATTGGGCTGAAATTAGCATGTTTGCACAGCATCTTTCTTCTCTTCTGTTTTGAGTCAACTCTCCCTCCATCTCTCACTTAAAAGGACACTTGTGATAACAATTACAGACCACCCAGATAATCCAGGATAACCTCCCTATCTCAAGATCATCACTTGATTATACCTTCAAAGACTCTTTTTCCATATAAGGTAACAGTCACAGGTTTGGGGGATTAGGATGTGGACATATCTGGAGGGCCCATTATCAGTTTGCCGTAATATTCTGGCAATTCCACTCCTACTAAGTGCTCTAAAGATACTCGTGTCTAAGTGTGCCAGGAAACATGTGCAAGAATATTCATAGGTACATTTTTTGAAATACAAAAAACCTGGAAGCCATCCAGATACCTATTGATAGGTGAATGGATAAGTAAAGGGTAGCATATTCACACAACCAGAAATTTGTCCACCAGTGAAAATGATTTATCTATAGCAATAGGCAACAACATGAATAAGCATTCGAAACAATGAGTGAAATGGCAAATCCTTACTTACTAGTTTATATGGTATGATACTGTTTTTATAAAGCTCAAGCCGGGCACAGTGGCTCACGCCTGTAATCCTAGCTCTTGGGAGGCTGAGGCGGGCGGATTGCTCAAGGTCAGGAGTTCAAAACCAGCCTGAGCAAGAGTGAGACCCCGTCTCTACTATAAATACAAAGAAATTAATTGGCCAACTAATATATATAGAAAAAATTAGCCGGGCATGGTGGCGCATGCCTGTAGTCCCAGCTACTTGGGAGGCTGAGGCAGAAGGATCGCTCGAGCCCAGGAGTTTGAGGTTGCTGTGAGCTAGGCTGATGCCACGGCACTCACTCTAGCCTGGGCAACAAAGCGAGACTCTGTCTCAAAATAAATAAATAAATAAATAAATAAATATAAAGCTCAAAACATGTCAAGTATTGATTAGGAACAAGTATGTGGTAAAGCCATGATTTTCTTTTAAATGAAAGGCAACAAAAAAGACAAAATTCAGAATAGTGTCACCCCTGGGTTGGTAGGAGTGGAAAATGGAGCAGGCCAGGAATGTGAGATTGAAAAGGAATACCCAAGTAACTTCAATAGTGCTGAAGATGTTTTAGATCTTATGTGTGGTGGTAAATCCTTTGGTGCTTATTTTGTTATGTTTTATAATTTACCCATACTACAAATTGTTCCTTCACATGTACCAAATGTTGCATTTTAAAAGTTACTTAGGTATGTAGCGTGGCATATGTTAGGCCTTTTGCATAACTAGGTATACAGATTCACTCAAGCTTGCTAGAAAATAGGAAGGGATTTATTGCAAGGATTCATGTGGATAGGAAGTGGAAAGCATTTGGGATTTGAAGCGGCCTAAGTACCAACTACTTTCTCTGCTCGTCTTCTATAGTCTATGTAATCTTTCTTTCTGTTTTTTAACTCTTAATTTCAAATTCCGAGCAGGGAGGATCTTTTTGATTCATCAGTCACCATCATGCTGTAGGGAGTCACTGGTCGGTAAACCAGTCTAATCATCTGCGGCTGCCAGGGTAGCCACGTTCATTTCCCCTCCAAGCTTTTGGGTACTTTTTTTCTAAATGGGCAGTGGGATACTAGTAGAACTAGCAAGCACTAGGAAGGTTTTATGGTTGCACAGAACATTCTTTCCTTTCCTGGGCAGGAAGGAACACTCTTCATCCTCTTCTGATATAAGCCAACTATTACATGCATCACAAATATATAGTCTGGTTTCCCCCAACAGGGTCACAACCAAAGACAAGTCCTGCTATGGCATCCAAAGGTTAAAAGCTGCATCTCAGGCTCAAAATGAAGCTGCTGGCCGCTCTTCCTGTGGTTCTGCTATTATTCCTCACCATTCTCCTACTGATGGGCTCACAAAAAAAATTAACCACTTTAACATATCCTATACGCCAGAGGTCCCCAAACTTTTTAGTACCAGGGACCATTTTCATGGTAGACAATTTTCCATGGGTTGGGGGGGATGGTTTGGGGATGATTCAAGTGCATTACATTTATTGTGCACTTTATTCCTATTATTACTACAATGTAATATATAATGAAATAATTATATAACTTACCATAGGTTGGGGACCCCTGCTATATACAATACTGGCAGGGGGAGAAAAACACAACATTTACATACTAACAATAGCAACTTTACCAATTATTAAGTACAGATGAAGGCAGTGATCCTTATTTCTGCAGCCAGACACAGCTGGTGTTTATGATTTCTTCCTATAAACCCACTTCATGCTTCCTTTGCCTTTATCATCATCATCACAGCGACCAAGGAGTGTCAACTCTGGGATACCGTTCTGTGCCTGGCTGCTTTGATGGCAGAGAGAGCCCCAAATGGCTTGCTGCACTCTTAGATTTCAATTCAATTGAAGAAGTTTCCAGGTGGAAGCATCCCTCTGATAGGTACCAGTACTAAGACTTTCAGACAAGCAGAATTTTAAAGCCTGGAAGTAAAACTTTTGCAAGCAGTTCCCACTTGGTTTTCCAAATGAGTCGAAAGGGCATCACTTTTTAGGAGAGGCTTCTGGACTCCATCTCACCTCTCTTGGTGCATTTGGGCTGCTGTAACAAAGGTTATAAATGGGGTGGCTTCCAAACAACAGAGATTTCATTCTCACTGCTCTGGAGGCTGAGAAGTCCAAGACTGAGATTCCAGCAGATTTGGTGTCTGGTGAGGACGTGTTTCCTGAGTCATAGACAATCATCTTCTCACTGAGTCCTCACATGGCAGAAGGGAAAAGGCAACTCTCTGTGGCCTCTTTTATAAAGGCACTAATCTCATTCATGAGGGCTCCACCCTCATGAGCTAATTACTTCCTAAATAAAGGTTTTAACTCCTAATACCATCACAATGGGGATTATGATTTCAATATATAAATTTTGGAGGGACACAAATATTCAGTCTATAGCATAACCTCACTAGCCAATTGGAAAAGAAAGCAGAAAAGAGAAAAAGGAGACCACAGAGAGATGGCTGGGCATTCTCCCAAGCCAATGTAGTGCTTGCCTCTTTTACCTCGACCACTGTTTGGGAAGACAAGGCAGCAGGGGGCCAATGAGTGAAGCAAAGAGACCAGCAGATGGTGGGGCTCCCCCCAGGAAAAGCAGCCTGTGGCCCTGTTTCACCTTGGTAGCCTGATGGATGAAGAAATGTACCCAGCCAAAAAAACCTGGCTCACTGTATGCCCTTGCGTTTGACCTGCCCATAACAGCAAACCTCATTTGGGAGGGAGAAGGGTGGTGGGGCAAGTAAGGGAGGATATGTACATTTCTCTTAGCCAAGAGACAGGACTTTTGATGTTCCTAAACCCATACTCATCTTATCTTCATATTAAATTTCCTTCCCTGTAATGATCCTAGATTGTCACTTTCTGGCCATTGTCAACGAGAGGCTTCCAAACTTTTGCCTCTAGCTCTTGGTTTCCTGACATGTGGCATGTTTTTGACCATGCTTGATCTCTGCTTCACTGGCTTCTGTTATTCACTTTTTGCCTAGTAATTTCTGCCTTGTATTTCTCCCACTGTGATGTGACATGGTCAGATAGACCAGGTTTTGAATCATGGCTCTGCCAGGTGACTTTGCCCTGTCACCTTGAGCAAGCAAGTTGTAACTTCTATAAGCCATTCTTCATTGAGACAGAATGGACGTAAGATGCTTAGCAGAGTTTCTGGCACAGAGTTGGTACTTAATTTGTTATTGTTCTTCCTCCTTTAAATCACAACTGTTCCAGGCTTCATACTTCTCATCTGTCTAGACTACTAAATGGTAACACATCCTTTTGATCAAGGACATCAAGTGTTCCAAATAACCGTCTCTTGAGACCCTACTATGGGTAAGTTTTCAATTGTGTTGGGCACAAAGATAAGTGAAAAACAATTCTTGTTTCACTGAATTTTCTACCTTATATGGAGAATACTGGGGTCTACAATATCATGATTTGAATACAGGTAAGGTATGTCAAACATTGTAAAAAAAAATACAAGTTTAATGCAAAGGAGGAAGAGGATGCTGCAGAAGGCTTTTCAGCTATGAACAGATTATCTATTTTTTTTATTTTTTGAGATGGGATCTTACTCTATTTCCCAGGCTGGAGTACAGTGGCCCAATCATAGCTCACTGCAGCATCGAACTCCTGGCTCAGATGATCCTCCTGCCTCAGCCTCCCAAATTGCTAGGATTACAGACATGAGCCACCGTGCCCAGCACTTAGATTATCTTCGAGAATAGTGTTTCCTTCCCTAAATAAAGTAAGTCCCACTTACTGTTGTTGATAGGTTCTTGGAAACTGCAACTTTAAGCAAAACAACATATAGGGAAACCAATTTTACCATAGCTAATTAATATAAATAAGAGTTAAGTTCCTATGGCATACAAAAACATCTTCAAACTTCTAAATAAAAACCAAAACACTTCCAATATTAAACATTGAAATAAATGTGAGCTATACTTACCTTTAAGAAAGATTAATAAAAACAAGTAAGATAATGATTTACCCAATTTTTGGTCAATCAGTGAGTGACAGCAGTTGTAGCAGTGGTAGGTTCAATCAGGGAAGAAATGTTTGCAAAACGAAATTGTAAGGAGCACCTCCTACCACGATGCAGTTCAAAATCACAAAGATGGTGGGCTTGCTGAGTGCTTTTGTACCACATCGTTTGTTGTTGTGCATTTGTATGACTATTGTGGACTTCATGAATTTTTATTTTACAATAATTTATATTCACTTATTCATTTATTTTCTAGCCTGGTCAGTCCAGTTCAGGGTCAAGGGTGGCTGGAACCTATCCTGCCAGCTCAGGGTTAATGGCAGCAGCCAGCCCTGGCCAGGATGACACTCCATTTCAGGGTGCACTCGCATTCCCCACACTCACACTGGGACCATGTAGACTCACCAGTGATTCTAACGTGCACATCTTTGGGATATGGGAAGAGAGCAGAGTACCCAGAGCAAACCCAGGCAGACATAGGGAGGACATGCAGACTCCACATTGACAGTGGCCCCAGCTGGGTATTGATTTTGTTCCTCATCAAGGTTATAATGAAATGATGTTAAATGAAATGATATCATTCAAGGACTGGCCATATAAAACTAACCTACAATAATTATTTATTTATTTATTTTTGAGACAGAGTCTTGCTCTGTTGCCTGGGCTAGAGTGCCATGGCTTCAGCCTAGCTCACAGCAACCTCAAACTCCTGGGCTCAAGCAATCCTTCTGCCTCAGCCTCCAAAGTACCTGGGACTACAGGCATGCGCCACCATGCCCAGCTAATTTTTTCTATATATTTTTAGTTGTACAGCTAATTGCTTTCTATTTTTAGTAGAGACGGGATCTCACTTTTGCTCAGGCTGGTCTCGAACTCCTGAGCTCAAATGATCCTCCCGCCTCAGCTTCCCAGAGTGCTAGGATTATAGGCATGAGCCACTGCGCCCGGCCCCTACAGTAATTTTTTAAATTGCCAGACTGAATGAATCAGAATTTCCAAGAAATATACTGGATAATCTACATACTTAACAAGCATTCCAGGTGATTCTTTTCATTAGGGACCTTTGGGAAATTTCTGGATGACTGTTTCTCAAAAGTTAATGTGCATAGAAATCACCTGGACTCCTGTTTAAAATGCAGTTTTTGATTCAGTAGATTTGGAGTGGAGTCTGAGAGTCTGCATTTCTGAAAACCCTCCAGTAACACAGATGCTGCTAGTCCAGGGTGCATTTTCAGGAGCGAGGCTCTAGAGCTCAGTACGGTGTTGGGGACCCTGTTAGAGAATCTGAGAAGAGCGATAGAGCCAGTTCACAGCAAAATGCATCAACATAGAATTTAATATACAATTGCAAAGAATTTGTCAGGTCCCTGAATACTATTCCTAGGCCCAAGCTTAAGAGGACAAATCATCAACCTGGTTCTGATGTGGAAGTGACAGGCATCTCTGAATAATGATGTTCACCATCTATTGAGCACCTCCTATGTGCCCCAGCACCTTGCTAAGAGTTCTAGACATATTAGCTCATCTAATCTTCACAACAAACCTATGAGGTAGATATTATTATTATCATTTTCATTTTGCAAGTAAGAAAACTGGTGCACAGAAAGTTCTAAGTAATTTGCCCAAGGGTATTCAGTGAATTCAGGAGCTTGATTCTGAGCCCAAGTGTTAATTACTATGTAGTGCTGCAGTCTTAATGTGTAGTAATTACTTTGAAGAAAGTGATTACATTTTATTAAATGTGTCTGAAGAGTGAAAATGTGGGCTGACTAGACCTGAGGTTCTCAAATTCTGATGGGCAACAGAATCTCCTGGGGAATTTGTTAAACATAATAAGAAAACAATGCTTGGGTTCCATCCCAGCTTCTGAATCAGAATCTCTGGGGAGGGGCTGGGATATTATATGTTTAACTAACATCCTAGATGATTCCCATGTGCAAAGTTTGAGTATCATTGTCATAGACTTTTCAAAGGCAGAGTTTTAAGAGTGCAAAGGAAAGTTAAATGAAATTTTTTGTGTGAGAAACTCTGAAAGGGAAGGTGGTTCCATGAAAGGGAAGGGTTACGAAGTTCTTAAATATGTGTTTCTTACTCTGATCTTGATGAGGAAGAAAAGTCCAGTGGCCCTAGAAGATTCCCTTGTAGTTCCATTGGGAGTATTCCATAATGCAGTCACTTAGAAGGGGAAAGATCCACTTTTAAAAGCAATTCACAGGCTGGGTACAGTGGCTCATGCCTATAATCCCAGCATTTGGGGAGGCTAAGGAAGGAGGATCACTTGAGGCCAGGAGTTCAAGACCAGCCTAGGCAACATAGTGAGATCCTATCTCTACACAAAATTTTAAAAAATTAGCTGGGCATGGTGGTATGGGCCTGTAGTCCCAGTTACTTGGGGGATGAGGCAGGAGGATTGTTTGAGCCCTTGAATTTGACATTACAATGAACTGTGATCAGGCCACCAAACTCCAGCCTAGGCAACAGTGAGACCCTGTTTCTAAAAAACAAAAACAAAAAAAAATGCAGTTCACATTATTAAGGACACAAAAAAGTGCTTCAAAAGGGCTGTCATGGATCTATACAGGAGAATTAACCCTACTTCCCATTTCTAGCCCCAGATAAGCTTAAGTGTGGGAGGAAAGAACTAGAAAAACAACAATAAAAAGAGCGTGGGCACAGCTTGACTTTTGCCTGAACTCCTTTTTTTTTTTTTCTTTTTCTCATTTATTCATTTACTGAAGCAATTTTTTTTTTTTTAAATGTGCCTTCATTTTTGCCAAGGACAACTCTAGGAGGTGAAGAAGATCTTTCTCTTCACTTTAGGAGATCCATTAACCAGAGATATCAACACAAGGATGGAACACTAGGAGAGGGGTGAGTACAATGTGACAGGAACACAAACAGGAGTCACGCACAGAAAACAAGTTCATGGCCGGGTGTGGTGGCTCACGCCTGTAATCCTAGCACTCTGGGAGGCCGAGGCGGGTGGATTGCTCGAGGTCAGGAGTTCGAAACCAGCCTGAGCGAGACCTCGTCTCTACTAAAAATGTAAATAAATTAATTAACCAACTAAAAATATATACACAAAAAATTAGCCGGGCATGGTGGCGCATGCCTGCAGTCCCAGCTACTCAGGAGGCTGAGGCAGTAGGATCGTTTGAGCCCAGGAGTTTGAGGTTGCTGTGAGCTAGGCTGATGCCACGGCATTCACTCTAGCCTGGGCAACAAAGCGAGACTCTGTCTCAAAAAAAAAAAAAAAAAGAAAAGAAAACAAGTTCAAGGATGAGAGGAGGCAAATTTTATTATGATCTCTAAAACAGGTAAAGAAGGTGGATTCTGATTAGGGACCAGTAACTGGATGGCAATCCTACCCAAGATTTTTTTTAACCACGTCGGTACCGTGCTTACCAGCCGTGAAACCTTGCCCACAGCTGGCACTCATATCCGCACGATAATTTGTGCTGTGCATTGACCACGAATCTGTTTTGCTCTTGTGTGATGAGGAAAGCTTTAAAGCACTGAAAGCTTGTTTTACTTTATAGGCAGCTTTACTTGTAATGTAAATCAGAATAGGTAACATATACATATATGTTTTCATTACGTTATTTTTAAATGTTCACGATTTTATTTTGATAAATGAAAAATTAGAAAAGTCATATCACAGCTGTCGGCTAAAGTCGCTGCTTGGCTGTGTGCCTTCATATCATGGCTGTTGGCTACAGTTGCTGTGCGCGTTCATCGGTGGCTATTGACTATAGTAGATGTTCATACCGAAGTGGTTAAAGAGACTGGGTCTTGCTCTGTTGCCCAGGCTGGACTTGAATTCCTGGGTTCAAGGGATCTTCCCTCCTTGCCCTCCCAAGCAGCTGGGACTACAAGTTTGTACCTGGCCTTTGCAAGATTTTTTTAAAAGAAAAAACATATGTGATGTATTTAAGACTATAGATATTTTATAGGCAATTAACTTATATGTCTCTGGTGATATATTTTTAAAAGAGACTGTTAAAGAAATTGTGAGCATCCTAGAGAAAGGAAGTGGTGATCGTCAGGGCCAGATGAGGATTTACTAAGAACAAGTCACGACAAACCAACTCTATTTCTTTGGTAGATTAGGGAACCATAGTAGGAAATCACCTACCACCCACTCATTTCCTACCACCCACTCAACCCAATACTGTTTTTAAAAAAATATGCATTGTATGTTTGCATATGTCAGACATCTGGTAGGCAATTGCTCCTGAATTTTTGTATTTGATCATTACAAGAAAGACTATTAAGAAAATACTGTCTTCTTAAAACACAACAACATAAAACTCAGGCTCCAAGCTTGACACTGAAGGAGTCTTGGTATGAGGAGAGTATCTTGGTGGAGCTGGATTACCCATCCACAGGCCCTCAAATCTGATCCTAGACACTCACTTCCTTTTTGTGGTTTTTCACTAAAGATTGCAGCTAAGTTCCTCACACTTGTAGATTGGCTCAAGTGTTAACAGGAGACTTTTCTCTTAATATCCTATAGCAGAGCTGAAAAAGGGCTGGATGCCATAAACAAGATTTTAGAAAAGATACAAGATAAAATGGAAATAAACATAGAATAGGACCAGAATCTAAATAAACTGATTTACAAGATAAAGTTTACTAAGCTTTATATATAGTCCACTACAGAGGTTATGACTTCCTGTCACTACCAGATTACTTGCTTTGAGGACTATTTTTAGCATGTCATTACCTATTTTCAGTGGTTTTTCTTTGTATCCAGATATACTTTTTACCTACAAACTGTTATAACCTACCTACCAGAATCAATCTTATCTTCTATTAATGCCTTATGTGAGTCCCCTGTTTTACAGCCTTTCCCACTCAAAGACTACAGAAAAAGTCATTTGTTTTGCCTCCTCTGCTTTAATCATTGCTCAATCTTGAAAATTTATTCTCCCTCAGTACTCTTTTCTATTGACTCAAATTGTTTTATTCAGGGTTTTGAGGTCTCCAGGACCAGAAATTCAATTAAGTTAGCTCAAGTAAAAGGTTTTCTTGGAATACTGACATGAAATTTCTCAGAAATAGAAATCAAAGTACTACTCTTGAATCTTACATCTGTTCTGAATATTTAGTACTCTTAAGCCTTGTATCTGTTGTGAATATTTTAGGCTAAAATACAATTTTTTTTCCACATAAGAAGAAATGTGGAGGTAACCAGCTGCTGGTTGTTTTAGTAGTAGCTCAATATTATAAAGGCCAGTGACACTGCTTTTCTTGGTCTTTCCCTCATGATCACAAGATAGCTGCTATAGCTCTAGTGATCATGTCCATGAGGGAAGGGAAGCTGGCCTTTTTATTTGGTCAGAAAAGCAAAAACTTTTACAGAAACCTGCCAGTAGACTTCTGCTTACATTACATTTATAAGAACTCTGTCACACAGCTGCTCATGAAGGTAGTGAAATAAGTCACAAATTGTGAGAAAAAACTTATAAAACAATTACTATTGAGATTATCTAAATAAATTCTATAATTTATTCATAATAAGAGTAAGATAAACAACCCAATAGAAAAATGGCAAAGGACACGAACAGGCAGTTAACAGAAGAGGAAACATTTTGGTGAATAAATTTAGGAAAAGATTGAAAAAAGATCACCTTTTAAAAAGGTGATACTGTAAAAAAAAAAAAAGTTAGGAAAAGATGCCCAACCACATTAGTGATCAGGGAAATACAAATTAAGACTACATTGAGATATACATTATACCCACTAAATTAGCAACAATTAAGAAATCTCAAAATACTGTGTTGATGAGACTATAGAGTCTTATCCACCACTAGTAGGGGTGGGGGTGAAATGGTATAACTATTTAGGAAAACAATCTGGGATTATCTCATGAAGTTGAATATGGGCATACTCCATGATGCAGGTAGTAATTCCACACAGCAGACACGTACATGAATGTTCATAGCAACATTATTTGCAAAAGTGGAAAGAACCCAGATGACCATTGTTAGGAGAACGAATAATGTGATATATTCATAGATAGACCTACAATTGCAGCAACATGAATGGATGTAAGTAATATAATTCAGTGAAAAAAATTAAGAGTGGAAGACTACACATATGGCATAATATTTTTAAAAGCTAAAAAACAGGCAAAATAAACAATATATATTTTTAGAGATACATACACATGTGGTTGAAACATAGGGGAAAAAAACAAAGCAAGGAAAATATAAACACAAGATTCAGGATGTTGGTTACCTTTTTTGAACCAGGGAATAAAAAGTGGATAAGAACATACAGGTGGATTCAGTGATACTGTAATGATGTAGGTGTTCAGTTGAGTAGTCAATTAATAGTTATTTTATTATTATGCTTCATAACTCACTTATGTTATATATTTATGTATAAAATATTACCTCATAGAAACTTTAATAAGGTAAGAAACAAATTACTTTGACAGGAAGTGTAAAAAAATTGTAATATACCATAGAGTGAAATTTTCTTTTTGGAGCATATGCACTGGGAAACCAGACATTTACATTCTTAGTTGTTTTAGTTTTACAGTGTGATTTGAGCATAATAAAAACTGTATTCGCTTCAGTCCATTTGGGGAGAAAGGACATACACACATGAAAACACAAATACCCTAGGGGAACTGAGTTTTATTACTTTGCAGACATTTTATCAAATAAATAAGTAGCTGAGACAGGGAGCACTGTTAGAATGAAGAGAGGGAGACATTCTAATAATATTATGTTAAAGAGTAGTGCATGCACTGGAGTGGGGACACAGGTATTTAAAGAGAAAATGGAAAAGCAGTATGTGGACAACAGACTAGTTTTCAAGAAGTTTAGTAATGACAAAAGAGAGGAAATTAGTTTCTCTCTTCTTCAGGGAGCCTTCAGGACTATTATTCCCAAGCCTACCCTACTTTGCTTTTGTTTGATGCTTGTATTATGCCGAGAAAGATACAGGCCCAAGTACACTTTGTTAAGCATTTAAAGAAGCCTCTTGGGTTTCATGTTTAGTCCTGGGACACACTCACATCTGTCTTCCAGGGAATGTTAACGGTGTCACTATTCAATCAGTGTTTCCTTTTTTATTATTTTCACCACCATTTCAAAGTTATTTCACTCATTCTCAATTCCAAGGATCACACCAGAATCCAATCATAACAACAAACCAAAACAAACAAAATCCCCCAAAAGGAAATAAAAACTCCCCACCTCAAAACAAAATATTTATTAGCCATTCCTTCCTCAAACGAGGACTTATGAATTGCTTATAATATGCACATAGCACAGGTCCCATTTAAAAAAAATGGAAAAGACAATGCATTTTAATGGACTTTGGTTTCTTAGTCTATTTTTTTTTTTTTTTTTTTTGAGACAGAGTCTCGCTTTGTTGCCCAGGCTAGAGTGAGTGCCGTGGCGTCAGCCTAGCTCACAGCAACCTCAAACTCCTGGGCTCAAGGGATCCTCCTGCCTCAGCCTCCCAAGTAGCTGGGACTACAGGCATGTGCCACCATGCCCGGCTAATTTTTTTTTTGTATATATTAGTTGGCCAATTAATTTCTTTCTATTTATAGTAGAGACGGGGTCTCGCTCTTGCTCAGGCTGGTTTCGAACTCCTGACCTCGAGCAATCCGCCCGCCTCGGCCTCCCAGAGAGCTAGGATTACAGGCGTGAGCCACCGCGCCCGGCCTTCTTAGTCTATTTTTAAAGCTATCTGTATCTCCTCCCAAGGTCAAAAAACCTGTTGATCTATCAACTGTTTACTTCCTTCTCACCTAAGAAAATATCTGTTGGTGTAGGAGAGGGGTCAGGAAGAATATAAATATTACCTCCCCATGAAGTCTTTCCAGAGCTCCCAGGTAAAAACCCCACTCTTTGCTTTGTGTGCCTGCCGTACATATTTCTATCATAATATTCATTTAATTACATACTTCATAACTGTGGGCCTCAGGCTCCTTGAGGGCAGAGACCTTCTCCTGCTTATTTTGGCCTCTCCACAGCTGAGCACCGGGTCTAGTATATATTGGGGGCTCAATAAATGCTGAATGAATGAATGAGTGAATAAACAAAAACATTAATCGATAAGTTTTTTTGAATGCTTACTTTTGAAAAAGAACTTTAAATGTTTATTTCAAAAGCTGTTTAAATAAGACACTGAGCCTAGACTGTACCTGGCACACAGTAGATGCTCAATAATTTATTTAATGAATACCTAATGCTTAGATTATCACAAGTATTTTCAATTTATTGTGGCCTTGTTCTTATAACTCTGAAGTAAGGGAAGCCACAATAAACAATGGCACATATTTCTCAGGTGTAAATTGTTCAAAAGCATTTAGAAGCTGTTCAAACAAAAGGTAAAATCCAAAATTTACATGCAAAGAAACACATCCTTCTTTAAACACATTTTTTTGTTGTTGTTGTGGGGGATCTTGGGGCTGTATCTTCAGATTCCCTGAGTTTACTCTTTTCTCTCCATTGGCTTTAAGGTTGCTATACAGGAAAAGTCTGGGAAGTAGTAGGTGCATTTTGTGATTTGTGTTTTACAGCCCTGTATAAGAAGGTAAATTATGAATAAGGAGGAAATATACCATTTGTTAACATATGTAGAGGGTTTCACTCTATAAAGCAATGTTAATATTGTCTATTCTGGGCTTCACTGCTTCCTCTTGACTGGAACATAGAGCAAGCATTATTTTAACACCCCTGTTTTACAGATTTGGTGACTGAGATTACTAATCTGTTCTACGGTCCTCTTGGGAATGGGGCAGGGGAAGTGTTTGGTGCTGTTAAAGAAAAATTATTCCGAGACTTGTTAATCCACAATGAAGACTATTTAAGACTACTGCAATAGGGCTCATGACTATTACAACATGGGAGAGAAACTGAGCTCAACTCAGAATACAGCGAAGACAAGTGGAGATTTATAGCCAAGAAACAAGCAGTGTGTGTGTGTGTGTACGCGGGTGTGTGTGTCAGTGGATTGAAAATTTCTTAAAAAAGGACATCAAGGGCAGTGGGATTCTTACTAAAGGCAGGCCAAGGACTTCTACATCAGAGGTGGAGTATTAGAAATTTGATCAGGTATCAGATATCAAGGGTGATCAGATATTGAGGATAGATGACTTAGCATGATTCTTGTTAAAACTGGGCTCAGCCAGTACACAGGAAAGTCAATGTTGAGGCCTAGTCGAGAAGAGGGCTCAAAGGGACCTAACCAAAGATTAGTCAAGGGGAGAGTCTGTTACTGCCTACTCTGACCTTTCCCCCCCCTTAAACTCTGTGGTAAGAATCTGACCTCTTTTATTACCCGATAATGGAATAAAGTGGAAAATAAGGGGAGTGGCAGGCAGCCGGTGCTCCAGGTTTGTGAGGAAGGGGCCTACCTCTCCTTTGAAGGCAGCAATACCTAGCAGGTGGGGCTAAGGAGGCCGAGTGCCGGGACCACCTGAGAGGCGCAGGTCGGGAGCACAACACCCGGGCTCGTAACCGGAGGCGCCCTCGCGCCCCGCCCCGCAGCTCGGCCTGCGTCTGACTCCAGGACGAGCTCCGCAGGTCGGGCGGGGCGGGGCCGGCGGCGCTGGCAGCGCTGATTGGCTGCCCGTCCCGGCCTGGGGTTCTCCGACCCCGCCCCTGCTGTGCTCCTGCAGTCCGCGAGGCCGCGCGCTGGCCGGTCCCGCGCGGACCCGCGGGAGGGGCCGAAGCCCGTGTTCCTCCTCCCTACCGGTCCGCATCTTTAAAGCACGAGTGCGACGCCCCGCCTGTTGGAGAGGGCGCCGGGATCCGGACGGCGAGCAGCCGGGGCAGGCCGGGGCTGACCGACGAGGGCCTGAGGCGACAGAACCGCCGCGGCTGGCACGCGAGCGTCTGGGCCCTGACCGAGTGTTTGCGGGGGCTGTGAGGGGAGGGGTCCTGGGCGCCATTGCTGGCGGTGGGAGCACCCCCTGGTCCCAGGCTGCCCGCGGCTGCTCTCCTCCGGCCGGGAGGAGCCGTAGTTCGGGGCCGTCGCCAACCCCTGGCCCAGGCTGGAGAATCGAGGGCCTCGGCCGCCCGCCCGCAGCACAGTCCACCGCCCGCGCTGGGCAGCCCCGGCCAAGACCATGTTTGACAAGACGCGGCTGCCGTACGTGGCCCTGGATGTGCTCTGCGTGTTGCTGGGTACGTATGCGCCGTCGGCCCGAGGGGCGTGAGCGCGCGAGCCCGGGGTAGGGTGCGCATCGTTGCGGATGACTGTCCCCTGGGAGAGTCGCGGCGCCGCGGGCGGGCGTGGGGGGTGTGTGCCTGACGCGCGCGCAGCTGTGGGGCGAGACGCTGGGGCGACTTCCGCAGCTGGGGACCCCGCTTTGCAGCCTGCACCCCGGCTCCCGTGTGGCCGCCGCTGTCTGTCGCCCGCCGGTGCGCTGAGCCCAGCCCTGCTTGGACGCTGTTCAGTCCTCTGCGCTGCGTCCTTTGCTCCTGTCCTCTGTTTCCAATTCCATTCTAGCACAGCAGGGTGGGCTCCTACTGTCTCTACTGTAGAGTAGCCTGGTCACTGGCTCGTCAGGTTCAGTGGCGAAACCGGAGGTTCGAAGCTCTGGGGGTTGTCAGTAGCAGGCGCCAGTGCCTGGTTTATCTTACTGTGAGAAGCAGTTTAATTTTTCAGCTATAAAAGGCTAGAACGTTCCTAATTAGAAGGTGTTGCCAGGTTGTAAATTGTCAGGTTGCAAATGGGGGTAGGGATGCCAAGTTTCTGCCTATGGGTCTGGAGCAGCTTGCTCCTTTGGGAGCGGGGGGCGGTGATGTAGGGGACTCCAGACCTGTTTCCTTCTCTGCACAGACCTTGCCATGGTGTAGCTTTCCATCTCCTGTGACAGCCCCGCAAGGAGCTCTAGACATTCTTTGGCTGCAGCAGATTTGGCGCTGTCTTCCTAATTGGAAGAGTTCGGTTCTGGGGCTTCTGGTTGCCAGTTGCTCCTTTTTTTTTTTTTTTTTTTTTTTTTGACGAGAAAGAATTGGAATCATCTGGATAAGGGATAGGCACTGGAAGGAGTGGCTTTAACCTTTTTAAAATATGTATTGTGTAAGGCAGTTATGTTGTGAACTGTTTTTCCGTATGTTATGGAAAAAAAAAAAACCCAAGAAGACCTGCTGGACGTTTGGGCAGTGCTACTCATGTTTAAGTAATCAAAGTAGTAGTAGTATTGGCAAGTTCTCAGGGTAGGTGATCTGTGGCTTTAGCATCCTAGATGGAAGTCTGCATATAATGCTTCTCAGTGATCAGAAATTCCCCTATTTTTTATCCAGTAGTTCCTAAGTATTACACTCTCGTGCTGTAGGCTCTTGCAATTTTGTTGAATTCTTACAAAATCTGTTACCTGTTTTTTTTTTTTGGAAAAATTCCTTTTTGTTAGCTATGAAACATCTTCATCGTTTATCAAGACGCTTCTTGTGTACCTCCATAGTGAATTTTAGGAATCAAGTTTAGGAAAGGGGAACACAATTTTAGAATACTATCTTTATAAAAACACAAATAATCCTTTCAGATGTCAGGACATATTAATTACTATATTAAATATATTCAGATTTCTTCATTTGCAATGAAAAATTTACCTTTGGTAGAGATGTTAAATTAAAAAATATATTTATTTATGCTCAGTGGCAATAGAGCTTTGTTAAACTTCATTTATATTTTAGTGAAAGGAGAAGAAAATGTTAAATTAGAAGCAATTTTGGTAATTCTAATATATTAGATGTTATTTCCACCATTGCCACATTGTGTACTTTCAGAATTACATATCATCTTCCCCTTTTCCTAACTTGTGGGAATTATTAACTTAGAAAATAAAATTATGTTGTTTTATATAGGCCAAATACTGATTAGAAGGGATGAAATATAATACTGCTCTGAGGTAGGAAGCTGTAATTACACACAAAGCCATATGGTAGAATCTGTTTTTTAAAAATTCATGTATAATGGAGGAACCTATTAATATATGCAGTACAAATTTATAAATAATAGATTGTAGCCTATATTTTCAACATGATGCAGGTATCACATGATTATCCTATATAGTTTAGAGTAATTTTATTGCTTCATTGACCTGGCAGTTGTAGTAGTATGATGGCTCTCAAAAAGATAAAATTGTGTTTATGATTTTAAATGTCTTCAGTGGTTTTGGAAAAAGCTGCTTTGGGGACTTAAATACATTAAGTTTGACTTACAAAAAGACACTTAATCTATTTGAAACATTATATTTTATCTGTTTTCATATTATTGGAGTTTCTTTTAAAGTAATTTAGCATATTATCAAGTTAAGCCTAGAATTTCCTTTTCTTATATAGAAAGTGACTTATTTTACTAACTTATTTTAGTTGGATATATAAGATGATATTAGATTTAGCGGCATCAACTTTCCATTACAAATAGCAGTGAAGTGGTGCAGGAGATAAAAAACTTTTTCATGCTGACTTTTGGAAGACACATTTTTTTTGTTTTTTATAGCAAACTCACCTTTCTAGTGGAATCTGTCATACTGAATTTGGTTTTTATTCAATTTACTGACAGTGGGAGATTGGCAGTCTAAAATCATGGTAGTTCAAAGAGGGTTATCAACTTGATATTAACTTTTTCCTTTTTCTGTGGAGAAACTATAGGTAAGAGTTGACTATACCAACAAATAGATGATTAAGCACTTCATAAGTACAGGGTTATGTGAAAGTGATTCATAATTATAATGTGAATATGTTCCAGATTCTGTTAATGACCACTCCAGCATCATACAGTATATCCATTTTAATATGATGATGCTACATGAATGTGTTATACAGCTACTTTATAATTTTACTGACAGTGAAGTCTGTCGAAGTGGTCATGAAACATGCTCTGTGTGTGTGTGTTTCTACCTCTGGGTCATCTTTATCATCAGTGTAACATGAATTCCTCTATATACATGCTCAAATTATTAGCTGCTTTAGTGGCTTGGGTAAATCCTTGGAAAAAGAATGAGAATTTTGAGAGATAATGTGTATTTGATTCCTTTCTGAAATGAAGCATATAGTCTTGCCATCTTTCTCTGGCTCTTTTGATGACTGGTTCGATGATTCTAGGAAAGACTATACACGTCTGAACCTATAAGAAAAGCTGCTCTGCAGAGAATAGAGGTGGGCTGGTATGAAAGGGGCTATGTTTTAGCCCAGGGGTGGGGAACCTGAGGCCTTAAGGCCACATGTAGCCTTCTAGATCCTTAAGTGCGGCCTTTTGACTGAATACAAATTTTACAGAACAAATCTTTTTAATAAAAGGCTGCACTTAAGGATCTAGAAGGTCACATGTGGCTTTAAGGCCGCGGGTTCCCCGTGCCTGTTTAGTCCAATGGGTTAAATCATGTCCTGAATACAACTTATTAGATTTTAATTGCTAAGGGTCATTTCAGATTTTAGGCACCATAGTATTAGGCTGCCAGTTAATGGGTATTGAGACCATTAACTTATTCAGTGCATGTTGATTGAAGGCCAACTTTGTGCCTGGTACCATGTTTAGGTTCTAGGGTTGCAAAGATGAGTAAGATAGTCCCTGCCCTAAAGGAGCTCAGAGTCTAATGAGGGAGAAACAAATAAACAAGAGGTTATAATACATCATGTAACTGTGATAACAGAGGTTTGGAATAGGTGCCCTTTGAGCACAGAAAAGGGCCTTAGATTGCTTCATTATGGATAAATGGCTTGTTTACTCTTAGAGATGCAGAAATGTCATAAATTACTTGCAGTTACTCTTATAAACCTTTTTTCTTTCTCCAATTTGAGATAGGGCAGTAGGAAACCAAGTAAATACCTGTTTGTGACTTATTTGCAGGCAGTCTCAGGTTATCTAGATGATTTAAATGGAACTGACAAAACCTTTTTTCATGTATCGGTGTTTTGCTGTGTGACAGTCATTTAGACTACCTTTCTGTGTTGCATGTTCTCCATTTGCCTCTCCAGATCTTTTTACACTGTGTGCTCTGGGAAGCAATTTCTATAGGGCTACATCACTTGAGCCCTTCCTTTTTGGTTTCCAGTTGACTTTGCTCAGTGGGAGAGACATCAGCCTCCCTGGAAGAGCCAGTTCCCTCCTGCTAGACTTTGTGTTACCAGGGCTGTTCTATTTTGTGTGTTTTGTGAATAAGTTACAACCCCTATTCAGTGGCTCTCTCTGCCAGCCATTAATAGTTTCGGATCTTTCTCGGTTCTGGTAATCCTTCACTTGCTTCTTTATACCTGGTGATGATAATGGCTTTCTAATATTGCAAGCCTGGGGGTATGCCACCATCCTTTGGTGCTTTCCCTAAACCCTACCTATATACCTTTTGAAATGGTTCCTTCATTAAATTTTCTTGAATACTTAATTCGAGTGTGTTGTTTTTTGCCAGAACCTTGCCCAACTATGTCCAAAAACAGATTTGAGGTAGATTCCCTTTCTGCACTAGATACCAGTTGCAGCTGTCCTTACTAGCAGATGCAAACAGTAGCCCATGGGCACCCATGTTGGCTTTCTTGGGAGGGAAGGGGTTATGGTTCCCTTGGCATTTTCTAAATGTGGTATCACCATTATGCCAAATCAAAGTTAATATGTGTAGAGTAAAATTGGGCAGCAAAAACATTGGCAACCAATACTAGTTGGTTGTGGAATCCATGTTACTTGTTCTACACCAGTAATTATTTCAAATGCTATGTCATTGCCATAATGCTGACATTATTTTACTCCTTAAGGATTATCCCTAAGGAGTGGTCCTTTTCTTAAGCCCCAATCTGGGTCCCTTCCTTAAGGGGAAAAAAAGTCAAATATTTTGGAAAGATTCTCACTTGCTAAAAAGTATCCAGCATTTTGTGCCTTCTCTTTTCTCCTAGCATTTATTTGTTCATTCATTCGTTATTCAGCACATGTTTGTTAACTGGCTAGTAGGTGCTGGGCACTGTGTTAGGGACTGAATATAAAAATAAGTAAATAAATAAACAAATAAATAGAACATAGTGCCTATCCTGACTTGTCATTTCAGCTTTTGTTAACTTCTATTATATTATGGAAAGTTTTTTTGCTTCGGATGGGAGTTTACTGGTTTTGTGTCTCTGTTTTATTTAAATTTTCTCTTTGCTTCTAGTCAGAGAGGGAAGGAGTCTCAAAAAATGAACAAAAATTTGTCAAACTGGCATATTCTTGGGTCATACTGGAATCCTGTTGCAAAGATTTTTCTTTCTTTAATGGGTTGTTTGGAACAAAAGCAGAGGCTGGAGGAAATTGCTACTATTGGGCTCTAGTTGGTTTTAGTTAGTTGAGTTTTAACTTAAATTTACCTTACTTGGAATAGGGTATGGAAATGTTTAGAGAACTTTCCCCCTATAGATTTTATGAAATGTAAATTGTTCCTTTATATTCTCTTTGAATTACATCCTTTGGAAACTCATGGACATGCTATGAATCTTTATTAATCTCTTATTTAGTCATTTTTGGCTGAGCTCTACCAAGCTTTCCGATGTGTTACTCAGTTTGGGGAATTATTCTGATTCTTTTGGATAAGAAATTGAAATTTATATTGTTAATATTTACCTAATTAAAAAAAAGAAAAGTTGGCAGCAAAGTCACTAAACTGTCAGATTTTAAAGTGAACTGGTTAACATGTAGCTTCAGTTTTTATGGAAAGAAATTTGTAGTGTTAATTGTCTACTTCCTCCTAATTTAGGTTCCTTAATTCAGCATTTGGGATGGAAATATACAGTCTGTACAAGTTTATTAGGGATTATATAGATACTATCTTGTCTCTTATTTTCTTTTCAAAAAAGCATTTGCCATCCAGAGATAATGAATGGTGATTATAGGTAGCTTTCTTTTCTTTCCCTCTGTCCTCCTTTTTCCTTTTATCTTTTTCATTTTACTCCTTTCACCTCCTCCTCCTCGTCTTCCTTCAGCCTTATTGTTGTTTAGGTTTAAAGTCCAGTTGACTCAGGCAGTTTTTTTTTCTTAACTGAAACTTGTCTAAAATTGGGTATGACTTATTCTTTATAAACTATGGGTTTTTCTTTAATATATTAGACAGCATAGTCTAGTGATGGACTCTGGATTCAGATTCCAGCTGCTTCATTTACAAACTGTGTGACCTTGGGAAAGTTTCCTCTATATGCCTGTTTCCTTAGCTGTATAATGATGAAAGTACCTACCTTAGATTGTTGTCTTAAATGAGACTTAAATGAGTCAATATATAAAGTACTTAGAGAAGTGCCTTGCACTTAATATGCTTGATATGTTTGTCAAGTATAATAATCATTTATAATCCTCCCATCTATAACATAACAATTAGTAGAAATAATATCTACTACTTTTGTATTAAAAAGCATAAAAGTATTAAAAAGTATAGTAGAGATAAACTATTGTGTAATACCCCTCCATTTCCTCTCTCCCTCTAACCCTTGTTTTTCAAATATTTCTTTTGACATGTTAACCTGACATTATTTTTTATGTCGTGTGAGTGCAATGCTTTAAGATATTTGACTTTGAATCATTTTTGTTTATTTATTGAGCACACATTATGTGTGCTTAGTACAATGCTAGGAGCTGAAAATACCAGTGTAAAAAAAGTACCAGTAGAGATAAAAATACAAACTTTAAAACATTTCCTATGATTACTCACGGAATGTCTTTTTTTTTTTTTTTTGAGACAGAGTCTCACTCTGTTGCCTGGGCTAAAGTACCGTGGTGTCAGCCTCACTCAAAGCAACCTCAAACTCCTAGGCTCAAGCAATCCTTCTGCCTCAGCCTCCTGAATAGCTGGGACTACAGGCATGTGCCACCCTGCCCGGTATTTTTAGTTGGGCAATTAATTTCTTTCTATTTTTTTAGTAGAGTAAGAGTCTTAGTAGAGTAAGAGTAAGAGTAGAGTAAGTCTTGCTCTTGCTCAGGCTGGTTTTGAACTCCTGACCTTGAGCAATCCTCCCACCTCGGCCTACCAGAGTGCTAGGGTTACAGGCATGAGCCACCGCACTAGGCCTGGGAATGTCTTTAAAGCTTAGTGTTTTCTCAGTAATCTGTAAAAACCACACATATGATCTCCACATAGTGGTAATCCCAGCCATAGTGGAAATTGATCTTTATAGGTTTGTGGTAGAATGTAATTAAACAAATGGAAAAACTGTTACTTTATACAGTGATAAGTCCTGAATTTCAGCTTACTTCAGAAAGTAGAGTTAGGTACACTCTGGTCACTTTCACTGTTTTTATTGCCCAAGTCTTAGGAATGATTACTCCCTGTGTGAAAAACTAGAGTTAATATTCCTAAAACTTTTGAATGAACTTAATTGTACATCCTCGTTTGTATAAATTCCATTATTTGAATTCTTCTGTGCAGTTAGGCAGCAAAGAAAAACTATTGTGTATTACCCCTCCATTTTCTCTCTCCCTCTAACCCTTGTTTTTCAAATATTTTTTTTGACATATGTTAACCCGACATTGTTTTTTATGTCGTGTGAGTGCAATGTTTTAAAATACTTGACTTTGCATCATTTTTGTTTATTTATTGAGCACACATTTTGTGTGCTTAGTACAATGCTAGGAGTTGAAAATACCAGTGTAAAAAAACTAAGTTCTCTATACTGCTATATGACAATTAAAGATATTTGTAAAGGCTATGAGAGAATTAAAACAACCTTATAAGAGAGTGAAACTTTGGGGATAGCAATCTCAAGGGAGCCTTCTCTGAGGAGAGGATTTTTGAACAGAGAGATTGGACTTGAGATTTAAGGATGAAAATGAGTTGGTCATGAAGGAGCCTGGAGGAAGATTGCAAGCATAGCAAAGACCAGGTGTTGAAGGCCAAAGGAGGAAAGGGCATTTTATAACAGGAAAGAGAAGAGTATGGCTGGAATATGACATCCATTCATGGTATTTTTGATAGTGAATTTTGTAACTTTTATTTCTACACGTCAGAGTGAATAATAATAACTGACATTTATTTAGTGCTGTGTAGCCTTTGTGCAGCCTGTGCATTCTCTCAACAGCTTGCTCAGGGAGGGTAGCTTGATCATCTCCATTCAGTAGATGATGGAACTGAAGCCTAGGGTAGTCAGGAAACTCATGCAAGACAACCCAGCTAAGAGGTGGTATAATTTAGAACTGGGAGATGTATTTTTGAGGATTATAATTTTTGAATGCAGATTAACTACTCCAGATTTGGGAAAGATTGTAACAAATGGAGAGGGTGAGGAAGAAGGGATTGGGGGAATTAGTTGGCTATAAAAGCAATGATTATTTTAGGTGGCTTAATTGTTTTATGACTTCATCTTAATCCTGTTTAGTTATGATGTAGTTTCAGAGTCAATTTCCACTTACCATTTTGAGCATGTGCCTGCTGTCTAAAAAAGGCACTTTAATTTTTCATGTCTCAGACTCCTAATAAGAGTTAGCAATGAGATTATATCATACTGGAGGATGTAACTAATTTACCCTGTTCAGTAACGTGCCCATAGACTTTGTCTTCAAATAGCATAGCTGTTGTATACATTCCTTTCAAGTTTTCACAGGAAAGGAAGACCTTTGTCCTTCCCCTTATTTCGAGTGAATCATGTATATAGAGTTCAGAGTGACCTTTGGTAATGCATTCCAGCAGATATAGTTAGAACCTCGTGGTTAGTCCTTAGTTGTCACTGCTTGAAAATGTTTCCTGAGTCTTTTTCAGGGTGGGGTGTCTAGGAAAATGACATATAGGAAATGTGTAGCGGATGAGCTCTTTAGGTAATTGGCAGCTTGTTAAGCCAGGTTTTGCCTTGCCTTTGGTTCATTTGCGTCAGTAATGGGAGAGGTAGGTTTGCTGCTTAGGTACTAGAGAGGTAAATGAAAAGAGAAGCTATTATTTATTGAATGCCTAGAATGTGCCTTTGGTAAATGTTTTACATAAACTCTTGTAATCACAAAACTCTGTGAGGTATGTAGTATTAGCCTCATTTTATGCCCTACCTCTAGAGATAGAAAAATAGGTGGAAAAATAAAACAAAACCTATGGATCTCTAATAGAATCTCGCTTACTGTGACAGCTCGTAAGAAATAATACTGTATGATAAGTTATTAAGTGCCTGTCACGTCCTAACACTGAGATTACTAAGAATGAGTGAGATAAGGTCTTTATACCTAAGAAGTACACAGAACCTTGTAAGATGAGATAGGTATTCCTATCTTTATTTTAACACAATTTTTCCTAAGAACATTTTAAAATTTTATTTATTTGTTTATTTTAGAGACGGGGTCTCACTGTGTCACCCAGGCAGGAGGAGTGCAGTGGTACAATTATAGCTCACTGCAGCCTTGATCCCTGGGCTCAAGGGAGCCTCCTGCCTCAGTTTCCCCAGTAGATAGGCTATAGGCATGCACTACCATGCCCAGCCAGGAGATATATAGGGACTATAGGCATGCACTACCATGCCCCGCTAGGAGAGAGATATATAATATATGTGTGTGTGTGTGTGTGTGTGTGTGTGTGTGTGTGTGTGTGTTTGTGTGTTTATTTATTTTTAGATAGGGTTCCTCTATGTTGCCCAGGCTGGTCTTAAATTCCTGGCCTTCAGGGATCTTCCAGCCTCAGTCTCCTGAGTAGCTGGAATCACAGGTGTGAGCCACTGCTCCCAGGTCCCCTGAGATCATTGCTCTTATTTTATAGCAGAGATAACATAAACCTCTGGGAACATTACTTTTGGCTAGTGCTTGAATTCTGAAATAATTCCTGTAGATAGTTCAGAAGTTACCAATCCATCCGCATTACTAGGTGAAAACACCTAGTGCTTTGAAAGTGTGGCACATGGTAGGCATTCAAATATTTGCTATGTAAATGAAAAGGCAATATATTAGAGTCAGCTGTTCTTCTATGGTTTGAAGTCTAGCTCCATCTATTACTGTGTGACATTGGGCAGTTCATCTCAACTCTTTGAGTTTCCTCATTATCCATATTTCCTTCCTTCCTCATCCTCATTAGGAAAAATATGCTAATAGTGCCTTCCTCATAGTGCTGTGAAATTAGATGAGATAATGTATGAGTCAATGTGTGAAGTATTTAGCATAGTCCTGGCCCTCAGCTGGCACTCAAATGTTGCTTCTGCTGTTCTTATTATCATTATTAAGCTAATAAACCAATTTGGTACCACTAACACAGTCTGCTGTTTAAATATGATTTCATGTGCTGGTGACTTTTCTTTTGGAAAATTGTTTAGTGTAGTCCTAGCTATACTTTAAGCAGCATTGAAGTCAGAACCTAGTTTGTATCTCAGTTCCTAGTGCCCAGAACACTATGGGAAATGTTTTGATTATTTCTAACTGACTTCTTTCTGGAATCAGATATTTCAGATCTTCTGATTTACTTGTATGTGAGTAGTAGTCCCACAGCTCATGGGCAGGGTACTCAAATGAAGCTTCATGGTTGGAAAGAGCAAACTAGAAATAGAAGTAAACAAAGATGTGTGTGAGGTAGGAATGTCATGGTTTGGGTAGTCATAACTTCTCTTAGTATTCAGCTCCAAAAACATGAAGATTTTGTTTCTTGAATGTAAACTAGTTAAGAGCTAACTTAAAATACAGGTTGAATGAGCTAAACATACCAGTTCTCATCATAACTTCTTTTGATGAATAAGAATTCATCCTTTCTTTTTTTCTATAGAGTTTAAGAAATAGATGTGTATAATGATCACATCCATTTATAGTGTTCCCTGATTGTCCTAATTTTAAGTAATTGTCTTCTTCAGAAGGCAGCTTGTTAAATAGATGATTAAATGTAATAAAAATGTATATTTTTTTCCTTAAAAATTTTTAGGCACTTCTAAGAGAATATCCCAGTTTGCTTTGGAAAATACTCCTAGTATAGTTATGCAGTACAGCAGAGGGAAGTGATATTTTTTGTATTTTACTTTTTTTCAAAGGGTATGGATAAGAGAAAGGAGTTTTAAAAGTGCTTCTTTCCAAATATTGTCTCTGTCTGACCCAGTGGCTCAGTTGGAGAAAAAGTTTCTTAAATTGTGATGTTATCAAAACTTGTTAGGCGGGTTATGGATAATGCTCAACTTTATAGCTAGTGTGGTTATCTATACTTAAACTTACCTTATGTCCCACAGTATGAGTGAAGTTCTTAGTGCTGCCGTTAAATATAGTCTAATTATTAACCAAATCTATAAATAAATCAGTAATTACCTTTTATGAAGATAAGTTTTTTTCATGGACTTTTCCCTCTTCCTCAGGATTTGACATTGATTTTTCAGTGAGTGGGCAATTTGTGTAACTAACTTTATTTCAAGGGTTCAAAGTATGATCCAGTAGTAAAAGCATTTGGTTTGGAAGTCTGATTCTGGTCTTACGTCTACTACTGTGTGATCTCAAGGACAAGATCACATGGCTGCATTTATGGATATGGAAATTATAGTAAGAATAATGTCTGCTTTGGCTGTATCTGAGGATCGTAGTGGTAAGTGAACCTCATTTATTAAGGACAGTCAGTTGCTGCAGAGTATCTTGTAGCAGTTGACACCAGTGGACTCAGGGTAGGAAGACAAAGAGCACATGGTGTACAAAGGGCTATTTTGAGCAACTACAGCAGACTTGTTGGAGATCAATGATAAATCTAGCCTGGGTAAGAAGGGAGTGAGTGTTACTGTCAGCAGAAAATAGGAAAAAGTTGAAGACTGAAGTATTTATAATAAGAAGTAGAAATATAGGAAAATGGGCTCTGGTACAAAGTCATGAAGGCCCCCTGCTTAAGTTTCTTCTTTTGCCATACATAGGTAGACTACTTCGGTGACTAAGTGACTAATGAAATCTTGCAACTAGTTGGATATTCCTCTGTCAGCCATACTATGAGAAATGGTGACACATGCTACTTTGAGAAGCCAAAGCAGAATATAATTTGGTTAAATACACTGACCAAAGTCCCCCACAAAGGGGTATTTTCAGTTTTGAAAAATGATAAAGGTTAATATTTACCTACCATTTACTAAAACAACAGCAAAAACAAAGAAACCATAATTCTAACCTAACCTACTGAATATCAGGACCTGTCATCTGTATCAATAGCAGTTTGTCTTCTGATACTAGCAAAGTCTGTCACATTATTTTGGCAAATATCTTCTGACATAGAATCTTTTTTAACATTGTAATCCACTTGTGACATGCAGAATAATAAATAAGAGACACTTATTTTAATAGAGTGATTACATTATTTAAGATTGTATTTCTACTTTCCTCAGCACTAGTCTTGTAGTTTGTTACCCAGTTAATGATTAGAATGGTGAGACTTGAAAGTTGCTATGTAGCTGTAGCTGGCAGAATGATTTATTATTATCTAGGGCATTGGGATATAGCTATCATTGAAAAGGAATTTCACCTGCCCCATGGTGACCCAACACTAATTGAAAATATGTGTAGTAGGATTGAAATGCCCTAGCCAGAGTTGTAAGAAAATCTTGACAAAATTGTGTGCTATTTAAGAGCCATATTCTTTGTTTGCTAATAATTTAAAATGTACATTTAAAAGCACCAAACTATTCAATAGTCATGATTGATTATAAACTCAAGGGAGCTTCTGTAGTCCACAGGCCCTGATGTGAGCTTTCGTTAAATAAGTTTCATCTGATAAAAAGGGAGGCAAAAACAAGAGTGAGAAAAAGAAAATAAATGAAAAAAGTAAATATTTCTGGTTTCTCTGTTTTTGCCTTCCAAGAGGGGTTTAGGAGAGGATGAGGCTTCTTTGAGAGGAAGGAGGGTTAATCATGAAGGATGTGCTTCACAAGGTCTGAGATTCCTGCCCAGAAAAGAGATTGTGGTAGAGATTTTGATTTTCAGTTGGATTAAGTCTAGAGTCACATTTATAGTGATTTAAATTTCCTAAAGTAAAGACTTGTCCTTTGGGTTGGTCAATTAATTAGACCTATATTTAGGATTCACTAGGAAATGGCAGATCACTGGAAGAACTTTGTGATGGTTGTCCTTACTTCACATCCTCAGACTTTTCAGGATTAAGGATGAACCGTTGGATTTGGAAGACAGGGTAATTTGGTTGAATGTTTTGTAAGTTAGTCATAGTAAAAGTAGAGGAGTTTGAAATTTTGAACTGTCAAATGTATCAAAATCTGATTATGACAGAAATATTAAAGTTGATATGGGGATAACCATAGACATGGTTTAGTGAATTATCTGAATATAATTTAGGAAAAGGTGTTTATATTATATGACATAGACATATTAATACTTTCTATAATAACAGATGTAAATGGGTATGTTTTGAGTGGGCAAGAATTATATTAATATTTATGTAAGCTATAATTACCCAAAATAAGAAATGAACAGACTGTTGTGCCATTTTAAAGAGTTAGAATGCTAGGGTGACTCTTAACCTTGCAATGTCAGTAGAACTTTCTTAAAATATTTTGTATTTTATCAAGATACAACACAAATTTACCTTTATTTTTACTAATGTATAGACATTTGCAGAATTCTCTTGTGTTAATGGTATGCATAAAGGTTAAGAGTATGGACACTAGAAACATACTTAGTTCTGTTACCTACTGCTTGGGTAAGTCACCTACATTCACAACTTCATTTTCTTTATCTGAAAACTACTGGGTTTTCATCTGTACGTTCTCATTGGCATGTGGCCCAATGTCATTTTATAGTAGGCATTTGTTCCACAGATACTGAGTGCATCTTGCATGCCAGGCACTATCTTAGGAATGGAGATACAGATAATCATACGAATAAATATTAAAGATGGACCAATAAGTGTTAAGAAGGAGACGTATGGGTGCTATGATAGTTTATAATAAGGGGTATAATAAAGGATAATGGGGTAACTTTTTAAAATGATTATTTGGCTGGAGGGTATAACAGCAGATTAAAGCTAGGAAAGAATGGATTTAAGGAGAATAGTTAAGAGGCTGCTGAAGTAGTCCAAGTGAGATAGACTTAAGAGGTGCTAGTGGAAATGGAGAAAAGTTGATGCATTTGAGAGGTATTTGGGAGGTAAAATATACCTGCCTTGGTGACATGTTGAATCTGGAGCGTAGGAGAGAGAGAACTGTCAAGAATAGTGGCTCATGCCTGTAATTCTAGCTACTTGGGAGGCTGAGATAGGGGAATTGCTTGAAGCCAGGAGTTCCAGACCAGCTTGGGCAACATAGTGAAACCCTGTCTCTATTAAAAAAATAAAAAGTAATTCTGAAGTTTCTGACTTGTATAATTGGATGGATATTGGTTCCCATCAATTACTGAGGTAGAGAGTGTTAGGTGAGAGTCAGATTTGATTTGAAGGAGGGAGAGAGAGTTTGGTTTGGGGCATATAATGCCTTTGAAAGCCAGGCCCGGTGGCTCACGCTTGTAATTCTAGGATTTTGGGAGGCCAAGGCAGGAGGATCACTTGAGGCCAGGAGTTTGAGACCAGCCTAGGCAACATAATGAGACCCCATCTCTACTGGGGCGGGGGAAGAAGAAAAAGAAAAATCCTCCAGGAGTGGTGGCATGCACCTGTAACCCCAGCTATTGGGGAGGCTGAGGCAGGAGGATTCCTTGAGCCCATAAGTTTAAAGTTGCCCTGAGCTATGATGTTGCCACTGCATTCTAGCTCTGGCAACAGAGCAGGACTCTGTATCAAAAAAAATAAATAAATAAAAATAAACCTTTAAAAAATGCTTGTGAAATGTTTAATGCAGTGTCAAGTTCTCATTTGGATAAATGGCTCTAGAACTTGGAGGAATGATATGACTTTTGGGAGTCATTGGCATATTCGTGGTAATTGAAGTCATGAAAATTGATGAAATCCCAGGAAGAAGGTATAAAGTAAAAGGGAAGAAGATTTATTAATAGAACTGAGATTTGAGAAATGCTAACATTTTAGATTGGTTAGAGGAAATTAAGACTACCAAGACTGTGAAGCAGCACCTTCAAAACCAGGTGGGTATTTTTGGAAAGCCAAGTGGAGAGAGTGGTAACAATGTCTGCATTTTCCTGAAAGGTCAAGTAAGATAAAGACTGGAGAGTGTCCATTGGATTAGTTACACAAAGATCATTTATAACTTTATGTGAAGCCATTTCAATGGAGAGGTGGAAGCCAAACTGTAGTGGGCTGAGAAGTGGGTGGTAGGGCAAGAGTTGGAAATTGCTAGGTATAGATAATTATTTTAAAAAGTTGGACTGAGAAGGAAGAGTGTGGTAGTTTATGGGGAAGACACCCAAATATTGACCGAATGAATAAGTGTGCATTATGAAACTCCTTGAGAAAATAACAAGCACAGGCTAGCAGGATCATTTCTGAGGTAGAAGAGAGGGAGATCTTTTAGGGGTATCAGCTGCAACACTAATAGTTTGGGATCATAGTTTGTCATGGTTACCCGTGATATGTGCTGGATTGGGGAAGAATGATCTTGCCTGACAGAAGAATGTCATTTTTATTTATTTATTTTTATTTTTTTTTTATTTGGGCATATTATGGGGGTACAGATTTTAAGGTTTCAATAAATGCCCATTCTCCCCCTCCCCCCACAAGTCTGAGTCTCCATCATGACCATCCCCCAGATGGTGCACATCTCACTCATTATGTATGTATATACCCGCCCCCCTCCCACCTGCCCAATACCCTATTACTGTAGTACCTATGTGACCACTTAGGTGCTGTTCAGTTAATACCAATTTGCTGGTGAGTATATGTGGTGTTTGTTTTTCCATTCTTGGGAAACTTCACTTAATAGTATGGGTTCCAGCTCTAACCAGGAAAATATGAGATGTGCTATGTCACCATTGTTTCTTAGAGCTGAATAGTACTCCATGGTATACATATACCACATTTTATTAATCCAAAGAAAGTCATTTTTAGATCGATGGTATAGACATAGTTGACCTCCCTTTAGAGAAATCTCATTGCTGAATATGATTATTTGATACATTGTTTTCCAAAGTAACTATCACCAAGTATAGTGGAAAGTATGGTGGAAAGAGTCTAGGATTTGGAGCCTGGTATTCAAATTTCAAAATTCTGCTTTGCTATTTTCTTGCTTCAGGTCACACAATTGGTTATTTAGTCCTGCTGAGCTTTGATTTCTTCATTTGCATAGTAGAGAAAATACTGGCTACTTCACACATTTGTTAGGATTAAAGGAGAACCTGTGTTAATAAAGCACCTGTTACTTAGAGGGCACTCAATAAACTAATGTCTAACTGTTTTTTTTTCTTTCTTCCCATACTAACAGTTGTTTATTATATAGTTTTATCGTTGTATATTTGCTCTTAGCCTTAAAGAAATAATTTGTGGTAGTCTTTTCTTCTTCAGTTTATCTTCTGTATAAAAGAACTTTACTGGTACAAACATACATTTTTGGTAAAATGGATATATGATTTGCTACTGCAATAATCATAACCAATTTTGCCAGCCTTTCTTGGCTTGTATGCCTTATATTTGTGTGCCTTTTAAAAAAAGCACGTGTATGTTTTAAACAAAGCTTACTAATTTAGATATGCCAATTTGGTGACTTCCTGCCAAAGTAAGAGTTTTTATATTTTTCTTCTGAGACACACCTTAGCATAACTTTAATTTAGTTTCTGGATCCTTGCCATTTGGCATAATTTCAGACCAAACATTGATGGATCCACGTAAATACTTTTAAAATTTAGAATACATTTTTTATTGGTGTGTGAACTGTCAAAAGCAATTGAAGTCTCAGGTCTGGATTTTGTTTGGTGGTTTATTCAAAATTTTTTATTTGTAGTTTTGATTCTTGAACTTTTTTTTTTTTTTTGAGGCTGAGTCTTGCTTTGTTGCCCAGGCTAGAGTGAGTGCCGTGGCATCAGCCTAGCTCACAGCAACCTCAAACTCCTGGGCTCAAGCAATCCTACTGCCTCAGCCTCCCAAGTAGCTGGGACTACAGGCATGTGCCACCATGCCCGGCTAATTTTTTCTCTATATATTAGTTGGCCAATTAATTTCTTTCTATTTATAGTAGAAATGGGGTCTCACTCTTGCTCAGGGTGGTTTTGAACTCCTTACCTTGAGCAATCGATCTCCCAGAGTGCTAGGATTACAGGCATGAGCCACCGCCTGGCCGAATCTTGAACTTTTTATACACATATTTTGAGCACTGAGATAACTAATTTTGTACCAAAATGATCGAAATCAAGTCATTCTGATTTCTATAAGTTTCGTTGCCAAAGCAGTCTCCTGAAAGGTTTTAAAATGTGCTCTTAACCACCACACTCCACAACCTCCTAAGAGGCATTTATGTATGAACCTTTCTAGAAGGTGAATATGCTGGAATTTTTATAAGAGCATTAGAGTTTTCCAGCTTTATTCAAGAATCAATGCAGCAGTAAACACATATGTATTTTTGTTGTTGTTGTTGTTGTTGGAATGTGGGCCTTACTACTGAATGGGAGAAGTTATTTCTTGCCTAGCTACTAATAAGGGAGACTTCCTTGGTTAAAGGAATTTTGTGGGTGGAATTGCTGAGGCTGGAAGTCTCATTGTTGGTTCAAAGAGAAGTAACTTAGCCAGGTAATTTCACCTGAATATAGGATGCTTTGTTTCACAAGCTTAAGTAGTATATGGACAAAACCCTACAGGTTACCAACTTCTATAGAGACTAAATAAACTAGGTAGACACTATACTTCAAAGGAGAACCTTCTCCTTGATTCACTATCCTGCATTATCTTCTGAAATTTGTTGGCCATTGACAAGCCTTTGAATAGAAAGATAAGTAAAATGCATCTAGTTAGTATTTGATGAAATGTTCTTGTGCATCTGTTATAGATTTTCCAAGTTAAAAATTACTTTTTCACTAGAGAAGTGCCCCATATCTTGTTTCTTTCCCCAAAGGTATGTAAGTTTATAATATATTTTGCTTTTTTTTGACTTTGAAACTACGTGGTATTTCATTGTGCAGATTTGGCATAATTCACTTAACCCCCATTTTTGGATATTTGAACTTTGGGTGATATGGAATACTGTCATTAGTAAGTTCAGGGTTAGTTTTTTTTTCTTTAAAAATAATTCTGTGATTTTCAAATTTTCTAAAATTAACATGTATTAAATTGGTGAACTCTAAAAAGCCCATGAAAGAAAATAAATATCATTAGTAATCTCACTATCACCAAGAGATATGAAATCTTTTAACATTTTGGTTATATATCTTTCCAGTGCTTTTTTTATGTCCATATGCCCCCACTTTTAACCCATACTTTTTAGAAAACCAAGTTGAGATATTGCTGAATATATTTTTTATAATTTTTAACATAGTTTTCTACACAATTTTAGTGGTTATGTGGTATTTTGTTGTATGTATTTGGCATAAGCCACTTTATCCCCATTTTTGAATATTTAGGTTAATCGCAATTTTTGTGCTTTTATGCTATATACAGCATCCTTGTAGAAACTTTGGAAAACCTGGTGTTGTCTATTCCAGACTCTCATTGTACCCTGGCTTTTTCTGCCTGCTTCTCTCTCTCTTCTAGTATCCCCTTTAACAACAAAATCAGATCAAGTGGACAGATTATTCTTCAGACAATTTACTGATTCTCAGGCAGTGAACATCCTAGCGTCTGTGAATTCAGGGATTAAAAAGATACATTGATGCATTTTATTTGCATAAATGAGGAATTATAACACATGAATTATGCATTATGATGGATTATGCATGTGTCAGGTCTATGGGGGCTCAGAAAGAAAGCAAGGGTTGTTAGGGCAATAGGCAGAGGAGAAAGATCAGGGAATATGCATTTATTAAACCCTCTTAATGTGCCAGGCGCTAAGTTAGGCACCGTACTAGGCTATTAGTTTACAACAGTTCTGGGAGGTATGTAAATAGTATTTATTCTCATTTTCCAGATGAGGAAACTGAGCTCAGAGAGGTAAGTAATTTGCCTAAGCTCCCTCAAGTAGTAACTGGGAGAATGCCAGAAGTAAACCCAGCCAGGCATATTTGACTACCCAATTCTGTCCAGGACCCCACCCTGCTACACCAAAGGATCAGTTCCAGGAGTAGCTGAATAGAAGCTAGAAAACAAGTAGGCGTTAGCTAAGTGGAGCGGGTGGAATCATTGCATAGAGCAGGTCAAGAGTTTTGAAAAAGGTAAGAGAAATTAGAGAGATGAAGCTTAAGCCAACATTTAGGTGTTTTTTTTTAAATTTACATATAGTAAAATATATACTTTTGGTGTACAGTTCTATGAATTCAGACAGTAATTTAATCATATAACCATTACACAATCAAGATTCAGAATTCATCTATTACTTTCCCACAGTCCCTTAGTCTTCTCCTTTGTAGTCAACTCCTCCCACGACCCTCCACCTCTCGCAACCACTGATCTCTTCGCCATCCTATATGTCATATGAATGGAATGATGAAGTCTATCGCATGTAGCCTTTTGAGTTTGGTTTTCATTTAGCATCATGCATTTCTGATTATGCCAGTCATTTATTATGTAAATGTTACTGTACAGTTTTGCTATGGTTTTTTGCTCTCTTCTAAATGTGTTTATATCATGCCCCCCAACTCTAGTTCCATGTATACAGAATGATTTTTGCTGAGAAATGATTCAGTCAGAGTTTCAAATACTAGGGAAGCCCCAGATAGATCTGATAAGTGCTCAGGAGAAGGTAAGATAGAAAAAATCAGCTATCTCTCCCCTCACCCTTTTTACCTCATTCATCTTGCCTTTTGCATATACAGATCACATGGAAAGTTTGCTACTGATTATGACCTTTGCCAGCTTGAAAAAGAAAGGGAACAGCTGTTACCATGAGGGAGTGGAAGGAATTAATGTTGTTCTTGGCCAGTTGGCACTGTTTTAGTATGCCTTTCTGGGGAGGGAACAACAGGTGAACAACTTCTTTTTATTTTTGTTAGTGTATAAATAAATAGGTTAACTTGTTTTTTATTTGTGCAGAAATCTGAGAGCCCATAGTAAAGTAACCAGCCCTAACAGTTCTGGATTTTTTAAAAAGCTCCTTAAATATAAACCCAAATTTATTTTAAGTGTCTTAATGAACTCCAAGGTTGAGAATATTGAAGGTAATTATTGACTCAAAACCACAAAAATGTAAAAACCTTCTTTGGTAAATGTCACTTATATCCCAACTGCTTTTTCTCCCTTTGTCCTAACTTAAAAAAGATAATGTTTATAATAAAACCATTATCGGCCACAGAGAGCTGGTGACTACAGGCTAGTGACCAGAATGTAGGTGTTTCTAAAAGCTGAGGGTGCACTGTTCTTTACACTCTTCCCTATTAATGCTTTGCAGTAGCATCTCTGTGAATCACACTCAAATATACTGTATGGTGCTCTCTTACACTGACCCCTCCCACCTGCCACTAGGCTCTGCCCCTTTTCTACCTCTGCCTTGGACAAACTCATTATCCTGAAGTACAGTTTTCACCAAGTCTTTCCTTAGTCAAGAACCAGTGTTGGCCAGGCGTGGTGGCTCACATCTGTAATCCCAACTCTCTGGGAGGCCGAGGCGGGAGGATTGCTCAAGGTCAGGAGTTCAAAACCAGCCTGAGCAAGAGCGAGACCCTGTCTCTACTATATATAGAAATTAATTGGCCAACTAATATATATATAGAAAAAATTAGCTGGGCATGGTGGTGCATGCCTGTAGTCCCAGCTACTTGGGAGGCTGAGGCAGTAGGATTGCATGAGCCCAGGAGTTTGAGGTTGCTGTGAGCTAGGCTGACGCCACGGCACTTACTCTAGCCTGGGCAACAAAGTGAGACTCTGTCTCAAAAAAAAAAAGAAAAGAAAAGAACCAGTGTTGATTTTTTCATTTTTTACTGAAACATGTCCAAATTATTTACCTGAAATTGAAAAACTTCATGCCGTACTTCTGCTTTGCCCATTCATGTTTCTCTTGTTCTCATTCCCATTCTACCCTACTTTAGTTGGATCATCCTGGTTTTTTTTTAGTTGTCTGGCAACAGACTGAGCTCAGTTATAAATCTTTAATTCATTTATAATTCCATTGTGCATTGTAGTTGTTTTTAATAGTTTTTCTTCTCTTATTAATAGTTCCAATTGTCCTCTGCTTTCCTTTTTTTTTTTTTTGAGACAGAGTCTCACTTTTGTTGCCCTGGCTAGAGTGAGTGCCGTGGCGTCAGCCTAGCTCACAGCAACCTCAAACTCCTGGGCTCAAGCAATTCTCCTGCCTCAGCCTCCCGAGTAGCTGGGAGTACAGGCATGCACCACCATGCCCAGCTAATTTTTTGTATATATATTTTTAGTTGGTCAATGAATTTCTTTCTATTTTTAGTAGAGACGGGGTCTCGCTCAGGATGGTTTCGAACTCCCAACCTCGAGCAATCCGCCCGCCTTGGCCTCCCAGAGTGCTGGGATTACAGGCGTGAGCCACCTCGCCTGGCCTGCTTTCCTTACTTTTTAGTAAATGGTACTGATTCCCACTTTATTTAGAAGGCTTTGGAGTCACATAAGCACAGGATGGAATCCTGGGTATACCATTTGCTAACTAGGCTGATAGCCAGTTATACATCTGAATCATCCCTTCCTCTGCCCATGACCCCTGTTGTCCTGGTCCCTTCCGTAGACCTTGCCATGATCCCACAACTAAAAGGTTGAAACAGAACCCAGCTTTTCCAGAACCAGTTGGTGTCTGTTCTGAGTAGCCAGTTGCTGGTACAGTACTAGTTAAATATTTTAAATTTCATCTTTGCTTATTATATGTATGATTTTAATTAAGTTATTCTGAGTCACTCTCTGGTCTTTAAAATGAGGATAATAATACCTGTTTTATAGGGTGACTGTTCATTCATCAAATATTTGCTGAGGGCCTGCCTTGTTCTATGTAGTGACGTGTAGGTACTTGGGATATATTGGTAAATACAACAAAAATATCTGTGCCTTCTTAAAGCTTGTGTTCTGGAATTGTGAGGATTAAATGAAAATTCATGACAAATGTTCAATATGGTGCCAGACACATAGAGGTGCTCACAGTGTCTTAGCCCACTTCTACTTTGCCATACTATTTCCATCAGGATTAAAGGGAGTAGGGTAGGGAGGAAAATAAGCTTCATATTTGATTTGTATAGCTATGTTGCTCTTGATGGTCTTAGTTGTCCACCTGTGCTTACATTTCCTCATTTCCTCCTGTCTTCTTTGAATCTAGCACCATCCATTCATTTTCATTCTCAAATTCTTAAGTTGCCCCCACACCCTATTTTGCCACCTCACCTCACTGTCTCATCTTTAGCACTATGAAGAAAAACAAAAAACATCTTCACATTTCTGGCCTTCAAGGTATGGATGACCAAGTTCTCCTTTTCTTTCCTTTTAGCAGAAGACATTTTAAAGTTGGCTCTACTTACTCACTTTTTCATTCTTTTTAATCTTTCTGTTCTCACTCCAAGTGTTGCAGTCCTTCTGTCAAGGATCATCAGTGACGTCTTATCTGTACTTTGTTCTTTTTCTGCTCAGCTTCTTCATAAATGTCATGTGCTTCTGTTAAGACCATGTGAACTCAGTGGAATCATGGCCTCACCTGGGTTTGAATCCTAATTCTACAACTCAAGTGTCCTTGGGTAGATTTCCTCATCTTCAGAATGACATAATAATATTTACCTTTTAAAGTTATTGAAGGATTAGAAAGCTGCAATACCTAGCATGCTGTCAGGACATGCGGTGGGAGTTAAGTAAAAGGTAGCTACTGTTTTTGACATTTTTAAAAAGTGCTCCTTCCTTTTCTCTGACACTATTCTTTCATGCTCTCTCTTTCATCCTACTTTCCTGATAGTTCCTTTCTTCTTAGTTTACTATGTTTACTTTCTGTTTTCTTTCCAAGATTATGGTTTGTGTCACTTTTTATGAGTGATCTTAAAATCTCATGGCTTCAGCTATCTCCTTTATAATTGATAATTCTAGAAATTCATCTTTAGTCAGCGTTCTCTCCTGAGTGCCAGATATGAATGTCTAGCTGTGTGCTAGACATGAAAGAAACAGTTGTTAAATGATCAGGAATAATAATGAAGAAGGAGTCTTTGCATTTGATCTATAGAGGAAACAAACTATCTTAGCTGGCAAAGTTTCTAGTTTCATTTAAACTTTGAATGACTTTCTTTTGGACATCTAATGATCTTTTGTAAAGGAGAAGAAAACTTTTTCTGTTCAGAAATAACACATAACTGTTGATTAGTAGGAAGGTTTTTCATGCGATTCTGGAAAGAATTTGCAACACCTGTTTCCAAAGAAAGCAAGAAAAATATTGCATGTTTTTCTCCCCTAAATGTATTTTGTCCAAACTGAATTGGACACAAAGAACATTCCTTAAGTTTGGAATGAATACAGCCTTCTGAAAACTGCTCAGGTAACACAAAGTAGTAAAGAGCCAAAAAATTTTTATTTACTTCTAAACTTTGACTGCTGAAAGGAGAAAATGAAAGGGTTTATAGAAGCAAACTTCACTAAAGTAACTGCAGACTCACTTGTCAGATCCAAATATACATGTAGAAAAATGCACAAACATGGTTAAATTTACATATGCTGGAATTTTCATTTTTTGGAATGGAATGTGTTTCTTACATATGAGTTTTATCCATTACCCTTTTGGTAAAACATATGCTCCTAGAAGCCTTTTCCTCACTGTTTATTTTTCTTGTAAATTTCGCTGTGGTTTCACATTTCTCTTCCATAGTTTGCAGCAGTGTACTTAGACATTAGGATGACTACTTAGTGCAAGTGTAGTAGAGTAAGATGTATCCTAGGTCACATAGAACAACTCTACTTCCACTCCCAGTTTAATTAACAGAAGAAAATCAGTTATTTGTCTTTATGCAGAGCTCTTAGACTCATAGAATCATGGACTAAAGGGGTCTAACAGATGATGTCATTCTTCTTTTTCATTTATAGATAAGGAAACTAAGACCTGGTAGTAAGACTCCTTCCTAAGAGAGAGGTGGTGTGATGTGGGGAAAAGAAGAGAAACTTTTTGCTAAAATCTTGGCTTCCCTGCTTACCAATTGTAATGCTGGTTATCTCACCAACTGTAGTACTAGTTATCTTACCAACTGTAACGCTGGTTATCTGTTACACACCAAGGAGTAACTCAGGTGAGTTACTTGGTGTCTCTGAGTTTCTGATAAAGTTTAGCCCAGAGATATAATTACTGACTTTAAAAATTTTTAGTAATTTTCTATAATTGTGTTTTTCTTTTGTTTTCTTAAGCTAAAGAAAGACTATTTCATTAATGTATAAAAACAAAACAAAACAAATAAATTCATTTGGTTTTCTTGATCTGTTTCTTCCTTTTGTTTTCCATTTCTTTGATTTCTGTTCTATATTACTTTTACTTGAGCTTTTGAAAAGTAAGTTGTACTGACTGTTTGCTTCATTTCTAATGTAGACATTTAAGGCTCTATAGTTTTGATGTGTGGTATTTTAGCTGTATACATTAAGTTTTGATTTGTAGTATTTTCATTGTTTACTTCCTACTGTTTTGTGATTTACATTTAGACTTTTCTTAACCTATCACTTACTGACTTTTAAGTTTTCCAACAGAGATTTTGGAAGGACTGTTTTTTTTCTTCCTCATAGAATTATTAGGATTAGAGATAATATATAGACAAATATCTGGCAATAGTAGATATTAAAAAATATTTTCACTTTTCCTTAAAGAAATAAACTGCTTTTGAAATTAGAATGAGAAACATAAAATTGCCAGTAAGTGTAAATAATACTAAAAATGACTTTAGTTCTGTATTATAGCCAAATAAGGAGGTGAAGTATTGAGGGTGAAGAGGGATGGTGGGAAGAAGGTAAAATTGAAAAGGAGAGATGAGGGAAAGTTAGGGGAAGAGGTAAAACTATCAAGTTAATTCTAGTCTTCTTTGAAGTCATTCTACTGATCACTTTTGTCTGTGGGCTTCAAGATACTAATTATTTTAAATTATGTTTCATATACTTTTATGATAGCAGTGTCCATAGATGACCTTTTTGGAGGGGAGCGTGGCCAGATCACATGAAACTGTATGGCAGAAGTTTTTATGTTTTTGAGAAAAGGGTCCTTCATTTCACTAGAGACTTAAAGAGGTCCATAATCCTCAAGAAGTTAAGAACCACTATTTTAGAGACTTTACCAGATGAGATAATTTGAGAAGCCTAACAGGAAAAAATTTGTCTTTTCCTGCTCTAATAGTAATGACTACGTCCTACTTGAGTGAGATTTAGCGTTCCTTATAATTCCTCATGTTAGAACCAGATAATTAGACAATATACTAAGAACAGGATTTAGCTTTTATTAAAGTGAAACTTAAAAATATATAGGATGTGATATTTTTCATGCATAAATATTGTGATACTTGGTATGAATTATAAAAACTTAACTGCCTCTGATTAGTATGATTTTTATACAGCTAAGCTGAGCAGTCTTGGCCTCTCCTGAGGGTAGGAATAGTTCTAGGAGTAAGAGGAAGCAGTTGGTAGCTGCCTTGGAGGTGGGATGCTATTATATAAAGAGGAGCTTTGAGTAGCCAGAAGACCAGAAGACATTGCCGGGTTAGAGATGAAGGGTTTTACCTGAGGACCAAAGAGTAGGGAAGAGCTGAGGTTGGTGAGAAAGGTAGGAGAGTACCCCAGACGTACTTGACTGGCCCTTTTGTTTCCCTTTATAAGAAGGCTAGTTGCTTGGGGGGAGTACCCAGCTCAGGATTCTAATATTTGAGGCATATATATAGCAGGGATAGGTTATTTAAATGAAGCAGCCACAGATATGCATATAGGGGAATTTTATTCTGAGCAGTGGCTCATAAAACCTGTGTTTACTAAAGTACTTTATATTAAGTGTCTGGAATCAAAATTAGTTTTGCTGGTCATTAAGTGTTCATATGTTTTGGAAATTTAATAATTCAACCTACTAGTTTATTTTTAACACCCTAAACCTGTATTATCCCATATGAGAGACACTAGCCACGTGTAGCAATTTAAAATTAAATTCATTAAAATTTAATAAAATTCAGTGCTTCAGTCATAGTAGCCATGTATCAGTACTTAGTAACCTCCTGTGGCTAGTGGTTACTGAGTTGGACAACGCATTATATTGGACATTTCTTTTATCAAAGAAAATACTATTGGTTAGCACTGCCTTAAATTATTATTTATTTTTTCCCTCTTTCTCCCATCAGACTGAAGCTGGTGTATATTAATATATAATTAACTTTGATTTTTTTAAATCAAAATCCTGAAAACCTTGCTAGAATAACAGTATTTTGCTCTTTACATAATTAAAAAGGCAGTGCTACCCTTTTATAATGATCTGCATGAGTGCCATTATTTTATAAGATTTTTCAAGAAGTGGTGACTGAAATAAGGTACCATTATGGCTTACCCTTGTCCTAAACTGTTTGTTGAGTCTCAGGATTATTTCTACTCTCTATATACAATGTTCTGGAGGGGTCCAAAATGTTATAACAAAATTTCTAGTGTGAAAAATTACCTTTGTTTTATACATTTTTAAGGAGATCATCATATATCTCAAAAGTTGCAAGAGAAGAATACCCATAAAAGTAGTTATTTCACTGTAGGCCTACTGGTCTGAGACTCTTGTGTGAGAATCTATCAACCAGGTATAAAAGCAAAAGGTTACTTTTTACTGCATTGTTTTTTGGTTTATAAAGAAAAGAAAATTAGTGAAGACCATTCTCCTAAGTGAAGTATCTCAAGAATGGAAAAACAAATACCACATGTACTCACTATTAAATCGGAACTAACTGATGAGCACACATGTGCACAGAGGGAAGTAAAACTCAGTGGAAATCAAGGAGGGTAGTGGGGGAAGGGGCAAAAACCTATCTAATGGGTACAGTGAACACTGTTTGTGTGATGGGCACACCTATAGCCATGACTAACGCATTACAAAAGCGATGCATGTAACCAAAAAAATTTCTACCCCCTTAATATTTTGAAATAATTTTTAAAAAGAACAGGAAGATAGGCTTTTCATTTGCTCTGATTTTAAACAATCTCTTTACTATGGGTAGGTAAAGATAAATTACATGTATAGTTTTAGGTAAGTTACATATATAATTTCAGAAAACAATTTAAAATGTTTTCATCATGATAAAGCATTTTAAAAAATTCAGATGTAATGATATTGGTTTTTTTACAATATTTTATTGTAAAATATTCAAACATGGAAGTATATGCAGTAGAAAATGAGTCTTCTACCTGATTTGATTTGTATTAATACCATCTCTGGAGATACCTACTTAAAAGTTGGTTATATATTTTCCCAGGCTTTCCAATCTATATTTAGACATAAAAATAATTTGTTTTAGATATATGAAATTATATCATATATGCTTTTACAGATTATCTTGCTTACTTAACAGTATAACAGACATATTTCTACATATATGATCTATATGCATGCTATTGGTTAGATTTTTTTGTTTTTAATTTTTCCAGATTTTTATGTTAGGAAATATGAAATAGAAATATATTCTTCTATGAAGGTAATATGCACTTACAATATACATGCAAGTTCCTTAGCATGGTGCTGACTTATAATAGGTGGTCAATAAATGTTTGTTTCCATTCTTCTTCTTGGACATAGATAAGAAGGGCTATATAAGGTGATTGTTTCTTTTGGGTAGTGAAACTTTTAAGGACTCACAGTAAATATCCATGAACACCCATGGTATAAATCTTTTCATTATAAAGCAAATTTTCTCTTGAGCATCTTTGTATTTTCTCATTCAGGTTTACAAATTGCTCTGAGACTAGCAGGATTGCTATTTAAGGGTCTTACAAGCGAGGCTGTGCTTACAGTGAAAGCAAATCTTTTTATGGTGAATAAGAGACTACATTATGATTTATCCTTTTTACTGGGAGTGTACAATATATTATATATGTCATATAATACTATAAACTTGTACAGTATGTGAAAACTCTTTACATGGGAATCTTGGAACAAAGTCACAGGCGTCTAACTCTTTAGTTAACTTTGAAGATGTGTAGGATAGGTGCTGAGATTGGAAATCCAACACTTGTGTCATGGAGTGGGATATGTAAGTGTGTGATTTGTGATGTAGTTTCAGATCTGGTGGTTTCTAGTGGTTCTAGAGAAGAGACTAGGATGGATCTGGAGCTGATTGTTAATTATTTATGAAGTTTTATTTTGAAGTGTGATTGCTATTACTCTTCAGCATCTCATCTGGAAATCTCATCCTTCTACTTTCCCGCACAGCAGTTGTGGAATTCTGTGTTGGGTAGATCAATAAAGAGGATGGGCCCAAATTTCTTTTCTAATTGAGAAGTGCTTCTACAATAGCCTTATTTGAAGCTTTGCTTGGAGGTAAAGCTGAATTGTACAGAAATTGCCTTCAAGATTTTAGGAGTTTGTGAAATACAAATTTGTTTTATCAGTAAACATGGTATAGTCTGTTTATCTTTGTTAGCAATCTGTATTCCCAATATAAAACAAATTTGAGGCCGGGCGTGGTGGCTCATGCCTGTAATCCTAGCACTCTGGGAGGCTGAGGCAGGAGGATTGCTCAAGGTCAGGAGTTCAAGACCAGCCTGAGCAAGAGCAAGATCCCGTCTCTACTAAAAAAATAGAAAGAATTTAGCTGGCAACTAAAAAAATATATAGAAAAAATTAGCCAGGCATGGTGGCGCATGCTTGTAGTCCCAGCTACTCGGGAGACTGAGGCAGGATTGCTTAAGCCCAGGAGTTTGAGGTTGCTGTGAGCTAGGCTGACGCCATGGCACTCTAGCGTGAGTGACAGAGTGAGACTGTGTCTCCAAAAAAAAGAAAACAAATTTGAGAAATAATTGTTAGAGTATAGAATTGTGTTTCCCTAGCATATTCTTGGACTTTAGATTGTTCACCATTTTTTGTCTTTTCTTGGTTTGTTTGAACTTGAGCCCCCCTCCCCCTTTTTTAAGAGATGGGGCCTCATTTTGTTACCTACGTTGGAGTACAATGGTGCAGTCATTGCTTACTGCAGCCTTGAACTCCTGACCTCAAGTGATCCTCCTGCCTTGGCCTCCCAAAATGCTGGGATTACTGTTGTGAGCCACCACACCTGGCCTGAACTTTTTGAATCTTTTGAAGAGAAAAATCTCTTAAAACTTCTCAGGATCTAAGTTTATAGTTATACAAGCTTATTATTTATGTGCTTCAGAGGCTTTTGCTCACTTTACTCATTTGTTCATTCATTCAATACATATTCCTTGAAGAGCACACTGGAAGCAAAATTATGAAAGGGATGCCATTAGATGGTAATTACTTAGAAAGGGAAAAAACGGAAAATGTATTCTGCAGAGACACTAAAGGCTGGAGGTGTGTGTGCGTGTGTGTGCGTGTGCGTGTGTGTGTGTGTGTGTGTGTGTGTGTGTGAGAGAGAGAGAGAGAGACAGATACATTTCTATGTGTACATGGAGACATGGTCCGTAGTTCTGTAGGAACAACTTCTAAAGATCTTTAGAATTTACCTCTTCTTCCTATTCCCAGTGTTATTTCTTTATTTCAGGCCATCAGCATTCTTATATACGCTGATAATTCTTGCTTCTGGCCTTGCCCCCTATTCTACCTTCATACTGCTTTTTTCTGTACACAGCTTCTCTCAGAGTCCCCTCATTAGAGCACAGATTGGATTATGTGTCTCCTTGTTACCCACAGAATAAAGTCCAGAATTCTTAATATGTAGTCTTAATATAGACTTTGTATTAAATAAATAACCCCTTTACTAATTTCTCTTGAGTCACTCATTTTTAGGTACTGTCTGTTCCTACTGAGATCCCCAGCTGGGTTTATTACCCTCTCCTCCTTCCCAGTTCTGCATATCTTCCATTTGCCCCTGTGGGCCTGCTCTCTTTCATTGTCCACCCTGCTCTCAGTGACAGGAGGCTGACCTTATCCTTTGGCATCTAGATGGGATTAGACAATGGAAAGCACTGGCAGGAGGAGAGTGGGGTTGGTGTGTTTATTCTCCTGGCTTCCTCCTGCCAAGTCATAACATCTTGGCTCTCCTAGAGGTCATGGCTCCTATCACATGGCCCTCTTTGTACCTTTTAGGCCTGGGTGTGGTAGCAGTCTGAGGAGGTTGCACTATCTCTTCCCAGTGCCCACACCTTTCGGACCTTGTAAATAGTCCCTTTCTTAAACTCTTCTTAAATAACCCAGTTTGAAGGTGCTATCTGTTTCCTGCTAGCATCCTGACCCAAACCTAAGCTTAAGTCAAGTTTGCAGTTACAGCTGTGTTATTTTCCTGTAGCACTGATCTCCCTCTTTTATTGAAAATTATTTGGTGAGATCTTTTTCATTCTTTCCCTGTTTTAGTCTTTTTTTCCTCTTTCCTTTTCTGGCATTGCAGCTGCCATATTATAGGAACTGAAATGTTTGAATGAATAAGTAGAGGATGGACATCTGAATTTACCTGTGGTGTATAGCATAATATTTATTTAGATGTCTGAAATGAGATCTTTAGAAAAAAGAGGGAGAGGGAGTGGGTACTGAAGTCAGTATAGTCACTTTAGTAACTTCTAGATTTTTATTTCATTCTTTTCAAAAACGTAAATTTAGCACTTGTTTTTCTTTACCTTTGCTTCGACGTATAGAGATTAACATTGGTTTACTTTAGTTTTTCTCTTCTCTTTAAATGCATTTTATTATATTTTATTTATTTTTTTGAGACAGGGTCTTGCTCTGTCACCCTGGGTAGAATGTGGTGACATGATCATAGCTCACTGCAGCCTCAAACTCCTGGGCTCAGGTGATCCTCCTGGACCAGTCTCCCGAGTAGCTAGGACTAGAGGAGCATGCTACCACATCCGGATAATTTTTAAAATTTTTTTTGTCAAGATGAATCTTGCTATGTTGCGTAGGCTGGTCTTGAACTCTTGTCCTCAAGTGATCCTCCCATCTTTGCCTCCCAAAGTACTAGGATTATAGGTGTGAGCCACCATGCCTTGGCCTGTAAAATGCATTTTAGATTACTCCATTGGAATATTTCATAACAGCATATCTTTGAGGGAGTATTTACTACATATAAAATGGGAGAGATTTCACTTATCACTTAATTGGAGGCAAATATAGGAAACATATATATATATGCCTGTCTAGGTATTCATGTATGTATCTTCCTCAATATATCATAGAAGGAATGCAGTAGTAGCAAACATATAGTAAATAACAGTTGTTTTTAGTAGTATCAAAATATGTATGTGGCACTGTCACTATGGTCCTGATAGGAAACAGATGGCACTTTCAAGCTGGATAATTTGAGGAGGATTAAATGAAGGAACTATTCACAAATATGTAAGCAGTTTAGAAAATCAGCAAGAGATAACGCAGTACCCTGGGCTAGCAACAGAGAGGATAGAATATTGCCCCTTAGACCTGAGGGGCAAAGAGGAGTGATTACTGGAAGAGAAGGCTACCTGACAACAACTGTGGTCCCAGGTAGAGGATTAAAACTCATGGTGACCCTGCAGGAGGGGAGCCAGCGAAATAAATGCCCTGTCTCCATACTCTTTGTGCCCCTTGACTCCTGCCAATGCTTCCTTCTTCACTGCTACCCGACCTCCCCCCAACTACCCAGTAACCACTCAGTAGGGGAGCCTGTTCCCATACTCTGTTTGTCCTTTGACTTCTGCCAATGCCATTCTTAGCCCTCCATTGGGCAAACCTAACTGGAAGGAAGTATGTGAGAGAGCCCATAGATACAGTCTATAAGTCTGCCTCCTAGGGCAACGTGCTGAGTGAAGAAGGGTAGAAAGTTCATTAGAAAGATATCTGCAAGAAAATGAAAACACTTTGCTCTATGGTAATGACATACATGAACTCTTGTGACTATTTTTATAATAGATACAGGCTCATTGTAAGATTATTATAGAATTTTTTTTTAATTATTTTTTTTATTTTGGCAATTATAGAATTTTAAAAGTGACTTAAGAAAGAAATTTTAAGAGAAAAATATCCTAGAATTATCATTAGGGCCAAAAATGGTATCTATGTCCTTTAGATATTAAGAAAAGAACATATCTATCCTATGAAAGGGTTTATTATGAGAACAGTCTTCCTAGAACACTAACTTTGAATACAGAACTCTCTATCACTACTATAAAAAAATTACCATTATAAATAAAGATAGAGAATATTCCACTGTTGGAGTAGAGGTATCTGTTTACTCTAGAGGGATAGACGGATATGCCTCTTTGTGTGTATGTATGTGTGTGTGTGTGTGTAATATACATGAGCAATAGGGAAAATCATTGTGACATATTTAACTTGAAAAAGGCATACTTAGACAATGACAACTCAATATGGAAGCTCATTTTTGTGTTTGTGGAGATGGTATAATATATTCTGAGTAAAGACCTAATGGTCCTTACTCAGTTGTCATTCTCGTTGATATCTTAGCTTTTGACGGCCTACATTTACCCAGATATATACTAGATACTCTAACTTATATCACAACATTGTCCTACTTCTCTGTTGTTCATTCTTATGTTCAAAGAATGGCCATTGTATGCTGCTAAACAAGACAGACACAGTCCCTGTGTAATTATCCTTTCTTCTTCTCTCTCCTACTGTCTCTTTTCATGATTTCAAGATGAGTATTAATCCTTAGCTGATTTCTTTGTCTATGATAGTTTTGACTTTATGCTTTCTCTGAGAACTGCTTATGTTATAACTTCTAATGGCAACAAATTATGTCTCTCTCTCTACTTCTGATCTTTACCCTGAATTCTATTCATTTAGTCATTCAATAAATTTGTATTCAGACCTGTGTGCCTGGTACAAATGATACAAAAATGATAAAGGTAGTTCTTGCCCTCAGAGTTGCTGACATACACATGATAAGCAATTTTAAAATACAGTGTGATAGACATGTGTACAAGGTGCTATAGGACACATAAGAAGGGAGTGCCTGGCTTGGACTTGAAGGAGAAATGAGAGGACAAGTATCCCCAGCAGAAGGCTAAACGTGCAGGCACCTAGGGTTTTAATAGCATAGTATGTTTGGGCCACAGCAAAAGTTCAGTGTGATTGCAGCCTTAAGGGGGCTGCATGGGGGAGAGTGGAAGGTGAGGCTGAACATTTAGGAAGGTGCTAGATTGATTGCTCCAAAGATGAAATTCTCAATACTAAACTAATGTCCTTCCACCATAAAAGAGGTCCCCCTCGGCTGAAATCATGAGGGGTAGCTCTACAAACACAACATTTCCACAAATACAACAATGATATCTTTATGAAGAAATATTTTTATCAGTGGGGACCATTATTCTCTCTACTTCCAAATCCTGAAGTGTCATCTTTAGGGTCTGCCTCAGCATTTGTGATCTGTCTTCAAGTTGTATCATTTCTATATTCAAGACATTTTTCTATGCATTCTTTTATATTTTCACTATCAATACACTACTTATCACCTAATTACTAGATTAGTTCAAAATTATGTCCTTTAGACATTATGGATTAAATACTCAGGGAAATGCAAATTAAAACCACAATGAGATATCACTTAACTCCAGTTAAGCTTTTATCAAAAAGTCCCAAAACAATAAATGTTGGCATGGATGTGGAGAGTAGGAACACTCACTGCTGGTGGGACTGCAAACTAGTACAACCTCTATGGAAAGTGGTATGGAGATACCTTAAAGAACTATAATCAGAACTACCATTTGATCCAGCAATCCCACTACTGGGATTTTCCCAAAGGAAAAAAAGACTTTCTATAAAAAAAGACATCTTCACTGAAGTGTTTATAGCAGCACAGTTCACAATTGCAAAGATGTGGAAACAACCTAGGCGCCCATCAATGTATGAGTAGATTAATAAAATGTGTTATATGTATACTATGGAGTACTACTCAACCATAAAAAAATGGTGAACTAATACCTCTTGTATTATCCTGGATGGAGCAGGAGCCCATTCTTCTAAGTGAAGTATCACAAGAATGGAAAAACAAACACCATATGTATTCATCGTTAAATTGGAACTAATTGATCAGCATTTATGTGCACATAAGGAAATAACATTCATTGGAAATCAAGCCGGGGGGAGGCGGGAGGAGGGGATGGGCAAATTCACACATAATGTGCACAATACACACTATCTGGAGGATGAGCACACTTATAACTTTGAGTCAAATGGTACAAAAACAATTTATGTAACCAAAATGTTTATACCCTGTAATATTCTGAAATAAATACTCCCCTTCTCTCCCCATCCATCCCCCTTCTCCGTCTCCTCCCCTATATTTAAAAAAAATTAATTTCTCAAATCCCTCATTTTACCATGTTGGTGATTCTGAACACAAGTAAGCAATAATATTTTATTTCCTAACAGGATAATTTCTTTCCTAGGCCAGTATCTTAAACCCATAATTTTTTAATAAACACAAAAATCTCAAGCACTCTTAATCCCAGTAAAAAATCATGAAATTACAGAATTCAGAGAGTCTGCAACAAAGAATATATTTTTCCATTAACTTTGAGTTTTTGTTATGAACACAACATGTGTTATACTGAATAAGATTTTTTAACCACTTTGGTTGGAGCGTTGACTATAGTTGACAACCACAGATGAACGTGTACAGCTAAGTGTGGACTTTAGCCAACAGCTGTGATATGACTTTTCTAATTTTTCATTTATCAAAATAAAATTGTGAACATTTAAAAATAACATAATAAAAACATATATGTGTATGTTACCTATTCTGATTTACATTACAAGTAAAGCTGCCTGTAAAGTAAAACAAGGTTTCAGTGCTTTAAAGCTTTCCTCATCATACAAGAGCAAAACGGGTTCCTCGTCAATACACAGCACAAACTATTGTGCAGACTGTGAGTGCCGGTTGTGGGCAAGGTTTTGCGGCCAGTGAGCGCCGTACTGAAGTGGTTAAAGGACGGGTCCTCATTCTCCAATTATATCTTCCTTGCCATAATTCAAACCTGTTTTTCTGTCTAGCCAGATCACTTGTCTCCATGGGAGGAGACCACATATTCACTGACTCTAGAAAGAGATAGCCTATTTTGTAATCCTGGTTCCACTACCTACTAGTTTCAGCATTGTTACTAATTACTTTAAGCTTAATTAATTTTATGTGAAAAATGAGGATAGTGATAGGACCTACTTCAAAGGGCTGAGGTAAGGATTGAGTTAACCTGTGTAGCCTACTGCCCTGCATGTGTGAGCACGCAATGCATGTTGGCTATGAAATGTTATGTACCTTGAAAACTTTTTGCTCATTCCCTCTGTGCTCTCGTTGATGCAGTTCTCATGCTGCCCTTGCCTTACTCTACCACTAAATGCTCTCTTCGTGCCCTTTGTCATTGCTTGTGTTTTACCTTCTATTTCAAGTTCATCTCAATGGCCTCTTCTTTAATAGTCATTTCTAACTATTCCAGTTCATGTCGACCTCTGAATTGCTATAGGTCCCTTTATGCTGTTTTAGTAATTATTCATGTTTCTATTTTTATGGTATATTTCTGCCTTTTATGATGTTGCTTTTTAAATTTAGATATAGTATAATAGAGTTCTGGAATTATCATCACAATCAAGATACAGAACAGTTTCATCACTACTTCCCAAACCTATCTTGGTATTTCTTTTTAAACAATTTCTTGAATATACATTGTTTTTTTGACATGTACAGTATAGGTTCTTGAACCTAGTATTTATTTTACATTAATTTGTCTCCCCTATGTATGGCCAAGCCTAGTATTAAGCATATAGTAAGTGAGTAGATGTTTGAATGTTTGAGTTGTATAAAACAAAGCCTAAAAGCATCGTAAATTTGAACATATTTAGAAGCTACTAATTTCAATTATTTAACTTTTGCCTTTCGGTGCTGTCTTATTTAGGTGCAAAATTTCAACTGAAAATTACTTCTGTATAACTTGTTACAGTGGTTTTGGAGGCCGGGCATGGTGGCTCACGCCTGTAATCCTAACACTTTTGGAGGCGGAGTCAGGAGGATTGCTTGAGCTTAGGAGTTTAAGACCAGCCTGAGCAAGAGTGAGACCCCGTCTCTACAAAAAATAGAAAAAGTAGCCAGGCATGGTGGCACATGCCTGTAGTTCCAGCTACTTGGGAGGCTGAGGCAGGAGGATTGCTTGAGCCCAGGAGTTTGAGGTTTGAGGCAGTGAGCTGTGTTGATGCCACTGCACTCTACCCAGGGTAACAAGGTGAGACCCTGTCTCAAAGAAAAAAAATGGTTTTGGAGCCCTGCCAGGGTTAATAAAACCCATTTTTTGTTGGTCTTTGGAAAACAAAAGGCTTGTTCCTTTGTATTTTTATTATCAAATATATACTTATGGTTTCTATATTTTCTAACCCTATTAGTCTAAATTCTAATGTGAAGCAAAATTTTGCATCTTTCTTCTCCTTGACTATATTTGGCTATTATGATGTTATTATTAAACTTATTTATAGAATTTTGCCTTTTTTCTTAAATACATTTACATATTAAGCAATCCAATTACAAATGAATTAGTGACAGAGTGCAAAATGGAAAACCTTGTTTTCTCAGCTTTATTTTTCCATGGGCCAATTGTGTTCTCCTCCCTGGGAGTTTCTTCTATTGATTGTTCCTAAAATCATAGGTCAATGCAAGTAAGAAAATTTATCCTTGGATAAAGGTGGGGATGATATGGGCAACAGATGCTGTGTGGTTTTTCAGGCTTCTCTGTTGGGTATGGTGGAGAGCATATTGATTCTTCTCCATAAAGGGCAAACTAGGGTTAAGATTTTCAACCCCTTCAGTGGACTTTACTTCCTAATGAAGTGAATTGAATTTATTCATGTGTGTCTTTTTTTCCCTCTCCAACAGCTTCCATGCCTCTGGCTGTTCTAAAATTGGGCCAAATAGATCCATTTAAGAGAGGCTTTTTCTGTAAAGACAACAGCATCAACTATCCGTACCATGACAGTACCGTCACATCCACTGTCCTCATCCTAGTAGGGATTGGCTTACCCATTTCCTCTGTAAGTAAATTAAATAAGTAGGTAGTTATGGGTTTGTTGTGCTGGAGGTTGGATGAAGTGATGGAGTTGGTTGGGGGTAAACCCACAGTGCTATCTTCACCAGTCTTGATGTGGTAAATGATTGCTTGAAGAATATACCCACTGTTTTAATCCAGGGGCAGTATTTCCCCAGTTAAAGGTGGATGTTACCTGAAACAACTTGATATCATCCTGAAGAATTATAGAATGATTATTTTAGAATGGAAGAGTCCATTTAAATCATTTGGACCAACTCCTCTCAGTATATAAGTGAAAAAACTTAGGCCCAGGTACTTGCTAAAGCCAGTAAGTTATTTTATGGCAGAGCTGAAACTTAGATTATGCTTGTTTTATCATATTATTAAGTAGAAACTGAGGCCATGAAAAAGGAAAAGGTTTACTTATTAAATTTGAGAAAACAAAAAACGCAGCAGAAAGATGATAATTGTATAATAAAATTCTCAGAATATATTAAAACTGTATCACTGTTGTACTATCCTTTAGATAGCTCATCACTTCGTAGGATAATATTGGGTGGGTTTCATTGTTTTAGATAACTGAAAACTTTCATTCTAGGTTAAGATTTGCAAAATAGGTTAAGATTGGCACTTGGGATATTATGCCTACTTTCTTTATCCTTGTCTCTCATTCCTAAATCTTACCCTTTGCCATTCTATGTGAACTGGAAATAGAAGGGAAGGAGCAGGGCAAAAATTTACCTCCTTGAATGTCTTGAGAGTCCAGCAGATCACACCGTATTTCTCCTCTGGCCACCTATCTCTTGTGATTTGGCTTCCCTAGATACTTGACTTAGAAAATTTTAGTGTCTCAGCAAAGTCAGCAGCCTTGTTATAGGACTGGCTGGCTTTTCTTTCCCTATTTTGTCCCCATATTGGCTAAGAATAATAACCTAGTTCTTTGCTTTTCCAGTTCATATATATCTGAGCTCATTTTGCCTTTTTGGCTGGCAGATTTTTTAAATGGTCTTCACAGTATTCTGAAGGTGAAGGAGACTTGGATTTTATTATATTCCAAGACATATTTCCATGAATTTACAATTCTAATTTGATTATAACTACCTTTATGAGAGTAAAGGGGTAGAAAAGTCTGAGATTTGGTTTGAGATACATTTTTTCTAAGAAGTAAATCCCACCATAACTGGTAATTTCTATTTGAGGCATCAGGCTTATGAGAAACAGTATGCAGGGAAGCATAGAGTACTGCCATTTAGATGGTAACAGGCAGTGTTGCTGTACTTGCATGAAGTATAATGTAGCTGGCTGGGAGCAGTGACTCATGCCTGTAATTCTAACACTTAGGGAGGCCGAGGCAGGTGGATCGCTTGAGGTCAGGAGTTGGAGAGCAGCCTGAGCAAGAGTGAGACCCTGTCTCTACAAAAGATAGAAAAATTAGCTGGGCATGGTAGCACACGCCTGTGGTCCCGGCTACTCGGGAGGCTGAGGAAGGAGGATCACCTGAGCCCAGGTTTGGGAGGTTGCAGTGAGCTATGATGACACCACTGCACTCTAGCCCAGGAGACAGAACAAGACCCTGTCTAAAACAAAAAAAAGTACAAGGCATTTGTACTATTGCCAGATAGTTTTTAAAAAAACTGCGCCTGTATTTGAGAAGATACCTCCTTGAGCATCAGGAAATTACTTTTAGTTATTTGACTTGGTCCATTTCATCTTTTCCTTTAAAATAATTTAATTATAAAAATAATACGTATTTATAAATTTAAAAAATTTATTATAAAGCAGAAAGGAAAAAGAACCCTTAGTTCTACTACCTGAGGATAACTACTGTTAACATTTTGCTCTGATTTCCTTTGGTTAGACAGTTTTTATATCATTTATAAGCACATTGCAAATTCAGTTTTGTGTCTTGTTTTTAACTTATCTTTATGATAAATATTTTTAGGTTATGGTATTATAAATATCAAATCATTTAAATGATTAGTAATAAGGCTAAATTTTTTTAAAAGTAGTGGAAAAGGACTTGGTATGAATCCTTAAGTTCTTGCGTATTGATTCTTATGAGTTTGCTGTTAGAATTGACCTGAAAAAATATTTCAGCACAAATTTATTTATAATTTAAAAAGTAGAATTTGGCTAGTTTCTGGGCCTTAAATATGCTGATGGCTTATGGACTAATGCTTTGTGGAAGGGATTTTTGCAAATTCTTAGGGTAGATTTATGTGTTTGTTTTAACAGTTTATATATAACATCAGATGTAGAAGATAATTTATTTCTATAAAGTAAATTATATTTAATGTAACTATATATATACTTTATAATTTGAAAAATAAGATTCAGGATAATAGAAAAATTTAAATTTTAAAGCAGTGACATTTTTACAATTTGAGGTCCATAAATTTTTTTTTAAAAAATGCATTCTGTACTGTTTCTCCTTTAGCTATCAAAGACAAGGTTTCAATCTGTTGCTCAGGCTGGAGTGCAGTGGTGGGGCATGATCGTAGCCCATTGCAGCCTCAACCTCCTAGGCTCAAGTCATCCTCCCACCTTGGCCTCCCCAGTAGCTACGCCTCCAGGCACACACCACCGTGCCTGGCTAATTATTTTTTGTGGAGATGTTGCCCAGCCTGGTCTCAAACTTCTGGCCTGAAGTGATCCTCCCACCTTGGCCTCCCAAAGTGCTGGGATTACAGATATGAGCCACTGCTCCTAGCCTATTTTTGGGTTTTAATGATCTGCTTTGGATTTGACACCAAATTTGTTTTTTCCCTCCCTTTTTGGCTTGTGTAGGTCTACCTCCTCCCTTGGCAGTTCCTTATACATTTACTTTTGTAAATTTTTACATTTCTAGAAAAAAGTAAAAGCTGTAATGTGTATACAAACTTTCATAGTAATGATAGTAATGATAAAGTTAGTGTTAACTCTCAAATCCATATGTTGCAATGAATAAGTATACTTTGTCTAGAGTTTAAAATGTATAGTTTGGAGATAGAAGACTTATCTTTGTGTAATATGCTATTTTAAATTGACTTGAATACTGACTGTGAGTAGCTCCTTGTCGTAGGTCCTGATTACTCTACGGTAACTGTTCAGCAAAATGTTTAGCCTAAGAAAGCCATCAGAGAGTTGAGTATGTGAAATATTTGTTATGGATCACTACTCCCCTAACATAATCAATTTGTCTGCTGCTTAATGATTGCAGCTTAAAAGGGGGATTTCAAAAATGACTTTCTCGACGTTGTTACATGAGTGAACATCATTTCTTTTCAGTATTCTTTTTTTTCTTTCAAACAATTACATTAGAATAAATAAAAATAGAGTGTAACTCAAGGGTTTTTGGAAGGCAGTTCCAATGTTCTTTTTTTTTTTAAATTTGGATGCTGATTATACAAATAAATAAACTTTGTAAAAATTCATTAAAAATATATTTAGCCTAAAATAATAGCATACCCAGTGATTTTTTGTGATCACCTTATAAAACTCCTAGAGAGATTGTATTATTCATGGTGACCCAAAATGCATCATTACAAAATAGAAATATATGTGGATGTATATGGAAGAATGCTTATCACTTTATATATCTTTTAAATTAATGAGAAACAGATGAATGCCCCAAAGAAAAATGGGCAAAAGGCATGAATAGAAAGTTGTCAGTAGGAGAAAAAAATTGCCAAGAAATATAAAAAAAGATTTAAAATTCTTAAGATATCAAAGACGTTCATATTAAAGCACCACTGAGAACATAGTTTGGCCTGTCACATTAGCAAAAAAATCTTTCCCAGCTTGTCAAGCATAGAAAACAGGTACTTGCCTATATAAACCTGGCACGGGTATAAATTGGTATTATAAAAACATAATTTTGGACCTAGAAATTATCCTAGAAGCAGTTTGTCCTGGAAATAAGTTTTGTGCAGAGAATTAGTTGAAAGACTTCATTACAGAATTATTTTTTATAGTAGAAAATTAGAAATAAATTAGTTCAGCTGTAGGGGACTGTTTTATGATTTACTCTAGTTATAAAATATAATAATTCATTTCACAATTTTTTATTTTTTTTTTACATGAAATGATATTTGTAATATATTGAGAGTAGAAGGGAGAAGAGTAGTAGTAATGGTTATCTCTCAATAGTGGGATTCTGAGTATATGAGATTATTTTCATTTTACTCCTATATTCTGTTTGTTTCTCCTCCATTGCTTGTCAAATAAGGAAGTCTATTTTTACTTAAAAACCCATTAGAAATTATTCCATTTTCATTTTCCTATACTTGAAGTTTAACTATTTTAACTACATGCCCAATTTCACATACTTGACCTTTTTTAGGTCCTAAGAAATTGTTTGTTAGTAGGTTTTTTTGTAATTAAAAATAAATTTGCACCTTGAGTTTGGCAATGAGTTTTTAGATACAACACCAAAAGCATGATCCATGAAGGAAATAATTGATAAGTTGGACTCCAGAGTTTTATTTTGATTTGGGATCATTGGTTCTAACTAAAGAAGAGTACAAGATTGATTGACAAATAAATAGAATAAACTTTTAATTTATAAGACTTAATAATCTGATGAAGATGAATTTAGAAAGCATGATAGTACTTACAAATTCAGTGCAGGTTTTCAATTTTTTTTTTTTTTTTTTTTTTGAGACAGAGTCTCACTTTGTTGCCCAGGCTAGAGTGAGTGCCGTGGCATCAGCCTGGCTCACAGCAACCTCAGTCTCCTGGGCTCAGCGATCCTACTGCCTCAGCCTCCGGAGTAGCTGGGACTACAGGCATGCGCCACCATGCCCGGCTAATTTTTTGTATATATATATTTTAGTTGGTCAATTAATTTCTTTCTATTTTTGGTAGAGACGGGGTCTCGCTCAGGCTGGTTTCGAACTCCTGACCTTGAGCGATCCGCCCGCCTCGGCCTCCCAAAGTGCTAGGATTACAGGCGTGAGCCACCGCGCCCGGCCGGTTTTCAATTTTTATAATTAAAAAAACCAAGGAACTGGAACCTTGTGGCATTTACTCATTCCTATAATTAAGAAAATATATGTGTGGAATATATTTAGTGTATTTTATGTAAGGGACCATTACTATTTTGAAATTTATTATGCAGTGGGCCTTTAAAACATTAAAATTATTTTGGCTCTCTGAAAAACAAAAAAGACTGAATTTAGAAGCATCCTTTAATAGTGAAGATTTTGTCTAAATACAAGCCCACAGTCCATTATCTAAAACTCGTGGAGCTAGAACTTTTTGAATTTTTGAAAGCTTATGTGATTCATATGCCATATGTAACACTTCTCAGCAGGGTCTATGACGTTACCTCATAATCAAAGACTTTAATGTTTATATAGTGAAATCTGACTAGTTATTGTAAGTGGGGGTAAATAAAGGTTATATGTTCCTTCATTTGTTCAGGTTAGGTTTTGCCATCAGGTAAGTTCAGGTTGAGTTTTGGTGCCCAATGTTATGAAAGAATTGGGATTTTGAGGGGTTTGGGTCCCTGGGTAAGGGATTATGAGCCTTGTAATGAAGGCTGATTTACAACTATTTAATTTCTTAGCCATTTGTTATTTGGTTACTTTAAGCAATTTTAAAATAAAACTTCAAATTTAGTTTTTGTTGAGCAGGGCCCATGGTTAAAAGTGTAAGCTTAGAACCACTTATGTGAAATTACCTCTTTTGTGATTGGAGTGCAGAATTGATTATTTAAGCCATAAGAAATAAATATGTGCAATGCAGTACAGTGATTTTGAATACTACCTTATTCAGTAATTGTGACGCATGAGCAAAAATAGTGTCCTGGAAAGAAGCCATTCATGAATCACTTGGGTGTTTTTCTGGTTGCTACAAATAGCTTGTATTGCACATCTAGCTTTCTAGAATATCACTTAGTATTTTATTGTATCAAAATTACTTTGGGCTCCACATTTAAATAAGTATAAAAATCTTTCCACTATTTCTGTCAATTACCTTTAAGCTTTTATATTTAGAATGAGATAAAGTCTTAAGAATTGCAATTTTATGCTATCTCATGAGCCTGTGTTTCTAACATGACAAGAAATGGAATTCTATATTACTTGTAGCAAGAAAACGTTGTACATCTGTTTTTGAACTATGAACAGTCAAAGCCATCTCAGAGCATAGTTTTTATGTAACCTAATTTCAGAAGGAAGTTCCCAGTTGCTACCTCTGTATTATAGGGATAGATAGCAACAAGGAAGAATTTTTTTAATCAGATAACTGGCCAGTGGTTGTCTTGGCTTAGAGGGTTGGGTGTAGGGGTAGATTTTATTATATCTAGGGTAAGGATAAGCAGGAAGTCACTGGCAGGGCAATAAGAGTAGAAAGAATGGTCTAGTGATTCACTGATTTTCTCAGTAGAATACATGGGAGTTTTAAAGTACAACACAATAATAATGTGTTTAATGCATATGTGTTAAAGCAAATACATTTGTTCTTAATCTTCTAATATACCTAAAAGCATCCTTTTATAAACTGTCAAAATTTGGGAGAAAAATATGAGATTTATGTGAAACTAATTTCTTTATGTCTTGGGGGAGTATATTCTTGTTTAATTTTAGCAGCAGATTACCTATTTCCAGCATGGAAAGTAACCCTATTCCATGGGACCTGTTAAGGAAATCATTGGGCAAGGAGATGGAAAGAACAACCAGAAAGGCACCCATTTCGTTTACTATATAATTTTGTTATTACCCTTGAAAATATAATTTGGATGTTCATTGTTTGGTTTAGAGTTTTTATATATGTATATGTGAACAGAGGGCTCTGTTCTGTCATTTATTGAGTGTTACATATGAAGCACTGTGTTAGATATGGTACAGATTTTTTTTCTATCATAACAGCTCCCTGAGGTTGGTAGGTATTTCTCTTCTATAGCTATTAAGTGGCCAACTTGGGATTTTATCCCCAAGTCTGCCTTACTTTATTCACATTCTTTTTTGACAGTCCCTCACTGTCTGTAGTGTGGATTGGGTCTATTTTGATGGAAGTGAGTAAGCCCTGTAAGTTCTTTTGTTTTGGTTTTATCAGTTGCAAGTTATGATGAATGTGAGTCTAGGTGGTGAATATTAGATTAGGGAAGAATAGTAGGAAACTTGGGTTAGTGTGACAGCAGTCACCAAGGCATACAGTGGAGCTTGATTGTCTGGGTTGAGTATATGCTGGGAGAATTTATGAATCCTGATCAAGACTCTTTAAGAATGAAGGTTTGAATTTGAATTTTACTCTGTTTCTTAGCTTCACTGCTGCAATTCCATGTGACCTTATACAAGTCACTTCTCTAATGATGGAAAGTGTACTTTTTAGTTTATCAAATGCCATGAAAAGGTTTGTTGCATTGAGAGTCAAACACCACATCAATCTTAAAGTCTGTCTTTATTCCTAAGAAAAACAAGTTCACTGATTTAGGTTGCAGTATAGCAAACCACTTTGGTATTATACTTTGGAGAAAGGCACTGGTAATTTTTCACCTGTTAGGTAGGAATGAAATGCTTTGCCTATATTTCTTTCCCTGATCTTTTTTCATTGCCTGTCTTTACTACTCATTTAGAGCTTCAATAAGCTTTTCTTGGAACCCTTAAACAACTGTGGAGGAATGCTTGGTTGCTTATTGTACTTTAGTGTAGTTCAGTAGCTTTCTTAGGAATCTTTCAAGAATCAGCTCTCTCTCTCCAAATTTAATACTATATTCTCAGTTTATTTAACTTTTCTACTTCAAAGATCCTGTCCTCTGTCTTAGCAATTCATATTCCATGGTCATACCCTAGTTGTTGCCATTTCTAATAACTTAAACTCTTCCATAATCTGAATTTTAAGTATCCTACTCTCTGATCACCACCTTCATGGAAACAGTTTCTGTTAGTCACCAGCAGTTTCCAAGTTGCTAAATCCAGTGGTCTTCATCTTACTTGATCTATGCAATAGCATTTAAAAAACATTAAAAATTTTTTCACTTTGAAATAATTTTAGACTCACTCAATTTAGAATCGACAACTTTACCTTATTAAGTATTCCAATTCATGGACAACTTTACCTTGTTAAGTATTCCAATTCATAAAGGTGATATGTGTTTCCATTTATTTAGGTTTTTTATTTTTTTCATCAGTGTTTTTTAGTCTTCAGTGTATAGAGCCTATATATATTTGGTTGGGCTTACACTTAAATATTTTAATTTTTTTAGCTATCATAAATGGTATTGTGCCTTTACTTTTGGTTCCAATTTTTCATTGCTAGTAAGTAGAAATGATTGATTTTTGTGTGTTGACTTTATATCCTGTGACCTCATTATACTCACTTATTAGTTCTAGGACTTTGGGATAGATTTCTTAGGTTTTTTCTGCATTCTCCTGGTTTCAATTCTGCCTTACTGGCTGCTTTTATTCATTCTCCTTTGTAAATTCTTTCTCTTCTTTTTGACCATTTAATTTGGAATTTTCTGGAGATTAATGATTAGGTCCTCTTTTCTCCTTTATCTATCTATACTTACTCCCTGGGTGATCTCATCTGGTTTTGTGGCTCTAATACTACCTCTATGCCAAATTTATAGCATAAATTGCTAGCGCCTGGATCTCTCTCCCAAACTGGAGACTTTATATCCAGCTGCCTGCTTGACATCTCTACTAATAGGCACCTCAAACTAGATGCATCTAAGATTGAATCCTTGGGTCTATTCCTTGCTTCCTGTTCTGTCTCCATTCTTCCCCACCTATGTTAATGCAACTTTAAACTTTTGGTTACTCAAGTGGAAAATCTTAAGATTATTGTTGACTCTTCTTTCTTAAACTCATATCCAGTCAATTCATTAACAAATTCTGTTGACTCTACTTTCAAAGTGAATCCAGAATTTGACCACTACAAGAATACCCCTACCCCTACAAATGCCTTGTACACAGTGGGAACTTAGTTAATTGTTGAACTGAATTGAATGATTGCTTCTTTATTAAAGAATTGGTACTTAGCAATTTTTAAGATCTCATTTTCTCTAGTTGAATTACAGGCTTTTATAATGAAATATCTCTTAATGTTGACAAAAATAACAATTATTTTTTACATCTTCTTTAAGTTTCTGAACTCTTAAGACTTCTATTATAGTTGGAATTTCTCAACCTTTTGGTCTGTATACTGAACTGTGTTAAAATGTAATTATTATTAAACTATTTCAGATGTCCAGATATGGTAATAGAGTTTACAAATAGGAAAATATTCTATCTTCAGCTTATATTAGTTAAAATTTGCAGTGTAGGTCTGAAAATAATTATTTTTTAATGTTTTAAAACCTTGCCTCTAGTAAAGAGTAATATTAATGAAGTACACTTAAGCACTCCATGTAACATGAGAATACATTATGCATAAGGTAACTGTTCTTAATTCTTTACAGGAAAAGAAATACATTAATCACGCCTGTAATCCTAGCACTGTGGGAGGCTGAGGCAGGAGGATTGCTTGAGCTCAAGAGTTTGAGACCAGCCTGAGCAAGAATAAGACCTCATCTCTACTAAAAATAGAAAAAATTAGCCAGACATGGTGGCATGCACCTATAGTCCCAGCTAGTCAGGAGGCTGAGGCAGGAGGATCACTTGAGCTCAGGAGTTTGAGGTTGCCATGAGATAGGCTGACACCAGGGCATTCTAGCCCAGGTAACAGAGTGAGACTCTATCTTAAAAAAAAAAAAAAAGAAAGAAAGAAATATATTCATGCTTTAAGTAATAAAGGAATGTAATAATCCAGTTATTCTTTCAGTTATATAATACTCATGATCTTCATTTCTCCTTGGCTCTTGTTTTTTGGTGTAATTCAGTAATTATTTTTGTTTCTCATTCATTCTTTGTTTCCTGAACTACATTTTATCATGTTACCCCAGTGTGCTTTTTAGCTCATGCATGAACTGAGCAGAGGAACTGGACAGATTCTCTCATTGCAGTTTGATTCTCTTAAACATAAGCAGAAGGAAAAGAAACAAGGCACTGGCATATTCTTTTTACTATCTGATTAAGTATGATTATATTTTAGGTACTTTGTAATATCTTTTGACAACTTATATTTTCAAAATTGATTCTTTCTTATTTGGAATTTTCTCCACTGGTAAATAAACAAAGGTAGATTTGCAAATGACCTAATAGAGAAGGTAGACTAAATACACACATACATCACATGTCTATTTAGCCTAGGAGTACAGCCAGGTGGCAAAAATAATAATGGCCCCATTATTTTACAGGCTAGCCTATACCTCTTTATTCCACGGAGTCTTTTGTTCTGCTGATGGGGTCTTTTCTTCTTCCAGACTTTTCAGGTGGTACCTGACCTTGTAACAAATCTCAGGGTGTCTGACATCTGTGTGTCAGAATATTTCAGACTATTGCCTGCTGCTGTTAGCGCTGTTAACAGCAGCAAGCAGTGATTTGCTGCTATGGACTCTGGAGTTGCATGCCACTCTCTTGTGGGCATCTGATATGTTTTATAGCCATACAATGGAATACTATTCAGCAATAAAAAGGAACAACATATCAATCCATGGTATAATATATATGAAGCTTAAAACATTATTTTGTGGAGGCATTTGTGTAGTTTTCACTAATATTAAAAAACTTTGCTTCACATGTAAGAGTTTTTAACCATAGTTTGTCAGTTTTGCTGGACACCCCACCACCAGTCTTTCTAAATAAAACTGTTAGTATTTGTGTTATGGTTCCAAGATCCTTAGTATTTATGCACGAGGAAGTTAGGATGTGGTATGAACATGTCCTTATGGTTTTTTTTTTCCTATCTCTGGTAAAGGATGGAGAAGTGTTCTTGCGGTATTTAGTTTTCCAGTCTCTTTTGAATCATTATAAATATTCACTGGGAAAAGATAGAAAGCTGTATTTCTTTGTGGCTGAGTATGGGTTTACTGTGCAGAGAATTAGAGTCTTGAACTGGCTAACTATGAGTAGCCACATGAGCATATTAAAAAGTGGGATGTTGGAATGTAAAATAGTGTCCCCACTTTGGAAAAAGTTTGGCAATTTCTTGAAAAGTTAAATATAAATTTACCATATGACCTAGCAATTCCACTTATACACATCTACCCATTAGAAATGAAAACATACATCCACACAAAGACTTATACATGAATGTTCATGGTAGGATTAGTCATGATAACCAAAATTGGAAACATTCCAGATATCCATTAACTGGTGAATGGATAAACCAAATGTGGTACGTACATACAATAGTATACTATTCATTAATAAAAAACAAAATGCATGCTACAACATGAATGACCCTCAAAAACATTGTGCTAAGTGATATAAACTACATACAAAATATTACATAATATATAATTTCATTTATATGAAATATCTAGGGAAGGCAAATTTATGTAGAGCTAGAAACCAGATAAGTGGTTGCCTGAGATTGGCTGTAGGAGCAGGGATTGAATGCAAATAGGCTGAAGGGAATTTGGGGAGTAATGAAAATGTTCTGAAACTAGAATGTGGTGATGGTTGCACAGCTTTATAAATTTACCAAAACTATTTAATTATATCCTTAAGGTGAATGAATTTTATGGTATATAAATATACCTCAATAAGTTGTTGAAAAAGGGGAGTTGTGAAAATGAATTCTGCCAGCTGAAGTGTTAGGAGGAACGTTGTTTGACAAATGTAGTCATTTGAGAAATGATGAAAAGGGATTGTTGTAGAGATGTAATCTTTCAGTTAGAAAGAAAATATTTGCTTTGAATTGATAAAAGAATGGAATTCTTTCACTTTTGCCTTGAAATCTATAGTAAATATCAAAGATAACATCAAATATCTACTTAAATTTTTGCATTTTTCCACACTTTTGTGAACTGTGGCTGGTGAAGTAAATTAGTAGTGTGTAATAGCTCTTTTGGAGTAGTTTGTCAAGAATCTTAATGTTTATATCCTTAATTCCACTTGAAAATATATTCTAAGGAAATAATTATAAATACAAACAAGGATTTGTATTTGGAAATGTTCACTACAGCAATTATATGGGGTAATCAAAATTCTGAAAATGACATGCATGCTCTCAGTGTAGGGGGAATGGTTAGGTTATGATTATTTTAGTTATGTCTCATTTGGTTGCAAGAAATGGAAATTCTAAGTAGCTTAAGTAAAATTGGGCTTTGTTGTAGGGGGTACAAAGTGCTCTAATAACTCCAAAACAGCAAGTTCAATGAGGGTTTTTTTTCCCCTTTAACCACAAAAAAACATGTTAGAAATTATTCTTAGAGTTCCCACCTGATATATAGCTACAATAATCAGTTGGTATGTAACATGTTAATGGAAGCCTAGAGACATATCAATGGAACGAGAATAGAGTCCAGAAATAGACTGACACAAATACAGCCAACTAACTTTTTTTGAACAAAGGTACAAAAGCAATAAAATGGAGAAAGGAGGGTCAAAGGTATTGGAACAATTGGTCATTCATAGGCAAAAGAAAAAAACCCTACACCTCATACCTACACAAAACTTAACACAAAATGGATCATAAAACTAAGTGTAAAACTAAGAAAAAACTTTTAGAATAAAATATAGGAAAAAATCTTCATAACCTAGGGTTAGGCAAGAATTATATGTAACACCAAAAGTGCAATCCATAAAAGAAAAAACGTTAACAAACTTGATTCATCAAAATGAAAAATATTTTCTCTCAAAAGACAAATTTAAGAAAATGAAGGGCCAGGTGCAGTGGCTCACACCTGTAATTTTAGTACTCTGGGACTCCAAGGTGGGAGGATTGCTTGGGCCAGAAGTTTGAGACCAGCCTGAGCAAGAATGAGACTACATCTCTACAAAAAATAGAAAAATAAGGAAGGCTGTGGCAGGAAGATCGCTTGAGCCCAAAAGTTGAAGGTTTGCAGTGAGCTATGATGATGCCACTGCATTCTAGCTTGGGTAACAAAGTGACACCCTGTCTCAAAAAAAACAAAAAATAGAAAAAGAAGAAAATGAAAAGACAAGCTGCAGACTAGGAGAAATGCTTGCAAATTACATATTCAACAAGACTTTATGTATCCAGAATGCATGAACATCTCTCAAACTCCACACTAATTTTTTCTTTTTTTTTGAGATGAAGTCTCACTGTATCACCCAGAATAGTCTCAAACTCCTGGGCTCAGGTGGTCCTCCTGATTCAGCCCCTCAAGTAGCTGGGGCAACAGGTGTGTACCTCTGTGCCTGGCTAATAGTCCTTTTTTTTTTTTTTTTTGGAGGGCTGGTCTTGTCTTGGTGAATTCTCTGAGCCTTTGCTTGTCTGAGAATGTTTTTATTTCTCCTTCATATACGAAGCTTAGTTTTGCAGGGAATAATATTCTAGGCTGGGCATTGTTTTGTTTCAAAAGAGTGAGAATGGGGCCCCAGTCTCTCCTTGCTTGTAAAGTCTCATTAGAGAAGTCTGATGTTATTCGAATTGGCTTTCCCTTGTATGTTACTTGCTTCTTTTGTCTTACAGCTCTTAGAAGGGCCTCTTTAGTTGATACTTTGGTCAGTCTGATGACTGCATGTTGTGACGTCTTCCTGTTTGCGTTGAATCTCCCAGGGGTCCTCTGAGCTTCTTGAACTTGTATATCAAGATTTTGAGCAAGGCCTGGGAAATTTTCCTCTATTGTATCTTCAAACACCTTGTCCAACCCTTGAGTGTTGTCTTCTTCCCCTATGACCCTCACATTAGGTTTCTTCACATAATCCCACAGCTCTTGTAGGCTTTGCTCTTTTCTCTTGTTTCTCTGCTCTATTTCTGTGACTGATTTATTTAATTGGAGGGTGTTATTTTCAAGCTCTGAGATTCTTTCTTCTGTTTGATCTACCCTGTTCTTGAGACTTTCCACTGTATTTGGTAGTTCCTTGAATTGATTCTTCATTTCCAGGAGTTCGGTTACACTTTTCTTCATTGTGTCTATTTCTTTTCCCATATCCTGGAGGCTTTTTGTGGTTTCTTTGTGTTGGTTATTGAGTTGTTGTTGCAGCTGGGTGAGTGTTCTTATGATCCACATACGAAATTCCTCTTCTGTCATATTGGTTGCCTGATTTTGGTCGGTGTCTGTTTCTAGGGGGCTGGTGCTCCTCTTTGGGGGTGTTTCCGTTTGGTTCTTCATATTTCCTGAGTTCTTTCGCTGATTTCTTCCCATGTCGATCAGTTGTTGTTTCTTTCCTTAGGTTATTGTTTGGGTATTCATACACCTTGTTTAGTTTCTGAGGCATTAGGTGGTGTCTGTGGGTGAAATTGGACCACTCCCTGTATATTGAGTCAGTGGGTGCTGTGGAAAGGCTGTGCAAGATGCCGTCCCTGTCAGTAGGTGGCGTTTGCTTGGAGGAACAGGCTATACTGTTGATTTTGTGTCCTATTAACAGCTCTTGTTCTGGGCGGAGCTGGGTTGGGTAAGCCTGCCCTCAGGCCGTTAGCAGGGGTCAAAGTTCTGTTCTCTGCTTCCAGGGAAAGCTGTCAGGGCAGGGATGGAATGGTCCCGCTCAACCAGAAAGTCTGGGTGTGGGGGTGGGGCTGTCTGAGACCCGCAGTCTGGAGCGCAGTCTGGAGCGGGCCTCGCTTCTTTCCACCCTCCCCAACTCCGCAGCTACTCCTGGGCCTCTGCCAGCAGGCCAGACCACAAGCCACCAGGCCTCCCCGGACTGTGATGCCGGCAGGGAGGTTCCCTGCACAAGAACACCACCTGGGTTGGGCGCACGGCCTCCTCCTGGGAGGAGGGTTGCCCTCTAGGACGCCGATCCGCCCCTGGAGCACACACACCTCAGTAGGCTGTTCACGTATAACCCTTCTGTGCCCCGGGCAATGCTAGCCCTCAGTGCAGGGGATCTGGTCTGCAGGTCCGACCTCTGGGTCCCAGAGTTCAAACTGTATCCCCACCAGGGAGAGGATTTCCCGTCCCAATTCACCCACAGGGAGCCCAAGCTGGGTCTATATCTCTCAGCCTCTGAGTCGGCACCGTTCTCCTGGGAACACCGTGCCAGCAGCACCTGGGAGGGTGGGCGGGTAGGGAGCTCACAGTCTGAGTTCCCCTCAGTCAGGTGTAGGGTCCCAAACGGGAAGGTCCCGTTCCCTGGAGGTGCCTCCGGCTGGTGGCTGTATCGTCTTTCTGGGCAGCCGCGGGTAGGGTCGGCGGAGGGGAGGAGGAGGCAATATGGCACCTGCCGCGCGGCTCGGGTCTGTGCACACGGAGGTGCCCGGAGGAAGTTGGGAACCTGGTGCCACGTCTGCTACAGGCTCACCGTTGGCAGGCGGCGGTGGTCTCTGGGCTGGTGTCTGCAGGTCTCTCCACCCGCTGGGGAGCCCACCAGCAGTCCCAGATGCAGGGGAGGGGAAACAGGAAATCCACCTACCCTTGCCGCTGGTCTCCGGGCTGCTCCGGTGGTCTCAGCCTCCAGTTCTCCTCCGCAGCCTCCTCCCGTGGAGTCTCCCGGGGTCTCAGGTACCCCTCCTTCCAGCCCTTGTCCTCTGTATGCTCGTCTTCTTGCTTCTTTCCTCTAATTTCTGCTAGAATCTGTCTTTTCTGCAGAGACACTCTGTCTGGGGGTGTTATTCGTCCGCCATCTTGCTCCGCCTTCCCTTTTTTTTTTTTTTTAACAGATTATCTATCACACTTGCATGTGATTTTTGTTTCCCTCCTATCCTGAAAAATATCCATAAACGTTTTTTGAGATCTAAGAATAATTTCTAACATATATTTTGTGGTTAGAGGGGAAAAATGTTAATATTAATGGATATATGTGTTAATAGCATTTTTCACTATATTTGGACCTATTCATGTGAATTTTCTCTGAGAATAAGGACATAAAGCCTAGTGAGTTTTCAACACTAGTCATATATGAATTTAATTTCTAAGTATTTTATTCCAAAAGAAAGAAATACTTATTGAAAAATTCAACCAATTTAAAATATTTTATGTAGACAGTAAAAGTTTTCATTATTTTGTATAGGGTTCTTACAAGTAAAATGAAATATAGAAGTAGTTCTGAGCCAGGTGAGGTGGCCCATGTCTGTAATCGTGTTATATTTGAGATTTATAAGGCCGTAGGACAGAGAGACAGAGTCATCGAGGCTGTACTTATTAAAAGGAGTTTTATTGTCTAGCTCGAGCTAGGGTCTGAGCCCCTAGAGTGCCAGCGCAGTGGCCTCTTCTCCGAGCAGGGACCCTCCTTTGTGTGTTAGACCCCTTTTTATAACTCAGTTGTTTACACACTGGTCATGCATCCGCCCTCATAGTGATTCTTTAGCCTGCCCCTGATAGGCTCTCACCTGTTCTGGGTTCTAGCTGAGAGACTCTGGTTTCCGTGTTCTTTGTCTTTTTCCTCTGCATCCCATAATGTACTCATAATGCCTTGCGGTTAGCAAACAAGCAGTAAACAGAAGTTGGAAGGTGTCTATTGTCTTTATAGCCTAGTATCTTACATCCCAGCAACTCTGGAGGCTGAGAAGGGAGGATTGCTTGAGGTCAGAGTTCAAGACCAGCCTGGGCAACAACAGTGAGACCTCCATCTCTAAAAAAAAATTAAAAACTAGCTGGGCGTGGTGGCATGTGCCTATAGTCCCAGATACTCAGGAAGCTGAGGCAAGAGGATCGCTTGAGCCCAGGAGTTCCAGGCTGCAGTGAGCTTTGATCATGCTACTGCATTCTATTCTGTTCCATAGAGGAAGACCCTGCCTCTAAAAAAAAAAAAAAAAAGGTAGTGGGTCTTTGTAAATACTAAATAAATTTGCCCATCAGGTTAGAATATGGTTATTTGGTTATTGGTTGAAGGCTAAGCATTTAGTTACCTTATAGGGCAGGCAACAAGTAAAATCACAGCTCTGTGTATTTACCTCCATAGCGTGTGCTAATAAGTGCAAAAGGTTTGTGCATATCTTTTGAAGTTGTGTTGTAACTGTGGTATATGTATTGAAGGCTTGGACATTTCACCACACTCCTGTGAATTCAAACAATTTGGTGAGTCAGAGAATAGTCTAAATTCAGATATAATAGCTAGTATAGGGTCAGGTAGCAAAGCCAGCTCTAGTTTAATTTTTTTAAATGCAACATTTACTGGAAATACGGTTTTGGGAACCTTGTAGCATTTTAAAGACTTTTTTTTTCTCTTTTATTTCATTATATTGGGGGGGTACAGATATTGTTAGGGTTACATATATTGCCCCTGCTACCCCTTCCCCCCCCATTTTAAAGACTTTTAAAGGGTTGGCAGCTATTGGTAAATTGACTAACATAAGGAACTAAACTTGGTTCATGTATTCAGTGTTTGCATGAAAAAACAGGAAGATAAATAAAAGAGCTAGGAATGAAATAAATGTGATTTCATGTTTCCTTTTTGGCCCTTACAAATTAAACAAATTTGATACTGTGGCAGAGACACACAGGCAGAGTGGCAGAGACTTGGTTGTCATTTAGCTGTAATGGAGTTAATGAGAACTATAAGTGGTCATCAAGTCTTGGTGCTTCATGGAGAGGTAGCATTTGCACCTACAGTGAGTGTGATAGCTTAGTGGTTATGGTATTATTGCAGGGAGCATGGGTCACTTGGGAAGAGAGTTTAAGGCTGTGATCATTCTTAAAGCAGACCTGTGTTGAGAATTTCTACTAAACTGCCTCTTTTACAAATCACAGGCCCAGTTAAGTGAAGTAAAAGAGAACTGAATTCTTAAAGTTCACATTTAGGCAAAGTTTGGCATTTTAGGAGGGGAGTGTGATACATAATCTTTATGGAAAACGTTGGTGATAAAAATAGAAAGCTGGCAGTTAGGTGCTTTTGTACTTCATTATCATCTTAAGAAACTTTAAGTCCACACTCTTTTTTCCAGTAGGTGTAAACCTGCTGTAGACAGTACAGAAATGAGTGGATAAAGCTTTATTTAGATGTTGTCATAGCTTAGCCAGTGACCATGACCTATCCTAATGTGGTAGTAATATTGGAACAAAATGGGGATGTCAAAATGTTATTTTCCTTTTGGTAGCAAAGTCTATGACAAATTGGTTTGGAAATAGTGTTGAAAACCTAATGATTAAATGACAAGAGCATGAGAAGAGATTTTTCCAAAATCCACTTAGTATGTTTGGGCAGAAACAAAGAGAAGATGCTCCTTGTTAAATTGGTTAATAGAGGACTTGGAAGCTTTGTTTCCTGTAGAAAAAACATCTTTACCCTAAACAGTAATCTTTCTAACTTCTGTTGCATGCATCGCATTTCCTTTTTTATATGTGCTCTCATTTATTTTCATGGCAAACGCATTTTTAAACACAGTCTCTGGGATAATTATTGCCATCAATTAGTTTTGGTATTTCTTTTTTAATGATATTTTTATTTATTCCTTTTTGCTAGCTGGATTGCCTTTTGCAATTCTTACTTCAAGGGATACCCCCTTTCAACGAGGAGTATTCTGTAATGATGAATCCATCAAGTACCCTTACAAAGAAGACACCATACCTTATGCGTTATTAGGTGGAATAATCATTCCATTCAGTATTATCGTTGTAAGTTAATTCTACTTTTCCAAGTTTATAACTTATGGGCACTTGACCTAATTTTGTGTTAATCTGTTAATGATTAAATGTGTAACCCTCCCAAAACAGTGTGTGTTTTTTAACCTTTAATTGATGGTTTATTTGGTCAAGATAATCTCAGCTATTTTAAGTGGGACTAGAAGAATAATAATGTATAATTAAAAGAGCTGGGCATGGTGGCACATGCCTGTAGTCCCAGCTACTTGGGAGGCTGGGGGTGATGGATAGTTCGAGTCCTGGAGTTTGAGGCTGGTTTGTGCAATGATCATGCCTGTGAATAGCCACTGCACTCCAGCCTGGGCAACATAGTGAGACCTTGTTTCTAAAATAAATAAATAAATTAGAAGAATCTTAGTGAATGTGTATAGATTTTTCTGCTAATCATTTCCATGTCACTATGATTATAAGGGCTCTAATTTCCTATTGTTTAAATAATTGTGCGATCAACAGCTGAATTTATAGCAATATGTTTCTAGCATACTTTATATATAAAATATTATTTTATAATTTATTGTATCTGTGTGTATGTGCCTACTCCCTTTGATTTTCCCTCTCTACTGAGTTTTAGAAAAGAAAAATTGCTAACTAATGTTAAAACTTTGTTTAACCCATGATTCATTTAATGAATTTTCAGATAATACCATACACAGGAGAGAAAAGCTACAGTTCTATTTATAATTACTGGTGCTGAAAGCAAGACTGAGTCTTGAACCACAATAGTAACTATTGTTTTCTAGTATTTCAGGTGGAAATGCTTAGAGAATGTATCTAGGGAGAAGACTTCAGTGATTGGACTAGATGATCTTTATAATCTCTCAACTCGGAAATTCTATGACTTAATTCAACAGTTTGTGCTCCATAACTTGTAACTTTATGGATCTATCATGCTTTGGCTTTGTGACTCTGCTAATTATAACTTGTAACTTTAGAAATAAGATTTTTGTTAGTTAAAAGAAGAAAATACGGTTCTGTCCAGGACATAGACCAATAAGATGACAGTGTATATATCTTGTCTGTTTTTGGAGTGTATTTAAAAACTTTTAAATTTAGAAATGTAATGTCTTTATCGGGAATGATCACAGTACCTTATTAGCAATGAAAGTTAATCAAGTCATGATTTGTGGTGCATGATTAATAAAAGAAAACCTGTAGTATACAAATGTTTGTTTCACATGACTATGAACTCCTTGAAGGCAGAGATGGTACCTCTTTCATCTTGGTATCCTCACTGCCTCATATGGTGCCTGGCATGTCCTATGTACTTGAATGAAAGCTGTGGGGTAATTGTGCAGTAATTTGCTAACTCTCTTGCAGTATGGCAAAATTTTAAGAAATCAAGGATTCCTTTAATCTAGACAAATCTTTGTGCTGAGTTTTTACTACTAAAAGAAAGTCAAACCTTATTTTGAAAGTATCTGTGTTTCTGAGAGATTGCTATTTAAAATTTTTAGTAAGACTATTAGTGGTAAATATTAAATAGTAACCGATTTCAGACAAGATTCAAGTATTCAAATAAACAATACTTGTTTTTCAATTCTGTTTTTCTTTGTGTTTCAGTGAAAAGGATGCCACATAAGCAAAACTACAGAAATTCACTATAGACTGGAGGGCTGCAACAGAGCAGGGTGCTAATTGCTGGGCACCAGCTCAAGGCCTTACAAAATGCTTAGTTAGAAAAAACTCATGAATTATATTTAATTAACTTGGAATTTTTAGCTGTTTCAACATAATCTGTGAGAAAGGTATCTTTACATTTAATAAAACATCAAGTAAATTAATATGAGTGTAGATTTCTTTAAAATGAACAGACTGTTAAAATTCCAGTTTATTCATTAACTCAGACTCTCTCAGGCAGTACTTGGTTAGACTTACATGTGCTTAACTTTATTTACTAGAAAGTAAATCACTTCTTTAAAAAAAAATCACTATGATTCAGACTTCACACCAGGCCTTTGACATGACTTGCAGGTGATCCATTAATAAATGAGTGATCGAGGGAACCTGGTAGAGAACCAAAATTAATAGTTCTCAGAAGTCTTGAGAGAATTTTAAGAAGGAGAAAATGGTCACTGAAGTCAAATACTACTGTGAAGTTAAAGTAAATGAGGGTTGATAAAAATCTGTGTGTTCTGATGAAACAATTTTGACTTTTGAGAAAGATTCCATAGAATAAAGGGAATGGAGGTGGTTAAAGATATTTAGGAGGGGAGTGGAAGATGTGGAAATGTGCCATTGATTTTAGACTATTCTTTTGGGAAGGTGGGCTCTGAATGAAAGACAAAAAACTGTAGGGACAGTGTAGAGGAATATAAAATCATCTTGGTTGTTGGAGATATAAAGGACATGGTAAGAGAATGCTAATGAGGTGTAGGTTTAAGAGGTTGATTACACTGATTAAATAATTATTAGCTTTGATTGTCATAAGTATTCTGTTTTACTCCCCCAAATGTTATCTTATAGTTCTTTGCATATTTATCATATCCTTAGAATGTAAGTAAATAATGCATGACAAGTCATCTCACCTCTAGGATTAGGCCACAGTTTAGGTGTAGACTTCACTGAAGGTTAAGAATTGGCATAAATGGCTCTAAGGGCAGGATGAGGTATTCAAATGAAACAAAAAGAATATGTCTATCTTGTGTAGATAAAATGGATAGACATCTTTACATTTAATTCAGAAGAATTAATTTAGAACTTCTCTATTGTCTATTTCTCTTAATAAAGAGGGAGCACATAATAAAAGATAATATAAGCATTTGGTAGCTTTGGAGTCCTTTCCACTCTCTGGTTAAGTTTCAGCTTATGCTGCTTCTGTAGATCAGCTTTTAATCTGGCCTACTCTGAATGTTCCTAGCAACCTGATTTTCTGTCATCAGTGGCTTGAACCAGGATTTGGGTGGCCATAAACAATGATGATTATGACTAGGAAGACTCACAAAGTTCAGTACCTGTTTCTGGAAAATAATTGAGTGCTTAAGCACAGTTGACAGCTGAGATGTGGAAGTTTGAACTGCTAAAATTGTAATTGATTAATATACTTGGTATGTTTTTAATTATCAAAGATCAATTCCATAATGAAATGTTAGAGAAGTCCTTTCTAGCTACTTATCTATTAGGAATTACTGTACCCCCTTAATGGCCTGAGGAGGAAATATGTACTTAAACACAAGGTTTCTGTAGGCGGTCAGGGATAACCCTAAGCAAAATTGTGAAGATATGAGGTCCCTAGAAGTACACATAGTTTTCCTCTTCTGTGACGTGCTCTCAGAAAGGGATGTGATTAATTCATTCACATTAAGGACTATAATGAGGACTGTATTTTTGTGAGGCTTAATGTTTTTAAATTAAGAGTGTTTGCCTTTTAATTGAGGGCAGCACCTTCAATTAAAATTCATTGATCAGCTACTTTGTTTTAAATCACTGTGCGATACCAGCTCTCTATTCAACAATTATGAAATCCTCCTTGCTTTTGTAGAGTTCATAGTCTAGTAGTCAAAGTTATAACATTCTAACTATGGAATTCTAGGACCCATGGAGCCAGATAAGGAAAGAATTTTTGGTATCAGATCTTGAAATACCTTTTAGGAAGCAATCATTTATTTCACTTGTAGTAAGGCTCATCTTGAAGGCAGTTAATCCTCATTAAATGGAAACATGTCAGTGCTTTTTAAAATTGTTTATATAAACTTAAGGTGAAGCAGGGAAACTAGTGTGCATCTCAACTGAAACTTTATTACTTATATTCCCTGTACACAAATTAGCAAGCAGACTATTCTCTGTTTAAGTGTTTATTTTGGTCTTAGGTAGAGAGAGTATCTTACTGTCTTATTTAATCAGCAGATGTTATTATTTATAATGTTGCCATTTTCGTTATTCTTTGAATTTCTCAGGATATTGATTTAACTTGTAAAGCATTTGGAAACCTTTTTATATCTTTAAACTTATGACTCAGAGCTCCCATGTAAAGATTTCCTGGAAGGCAGGACTGGTAGACTCTCAGCTAAATCCCTGCCCTCTGTACCTTTTGGCATCAGTGTTAGATCCTGGCTTTTATATTAGATTTTTTTCTTCCCTGAAACTATTTTACCTTTTATAATATGACGGATGTCTTTGATTCAAAGGAATGTTTGAGAAAATGAAGATGTCAAAAGTACTTATATAGGGAGTTTCTGATTGGGGAAGTGTGTGTTTTTTGCACAAGCCATAGTTTTTGTCCTCCAGGATACATCAGTATCTACTTACTGAAGATCAATTTTATTTTAATACAAGAAAAGAAATAAGGTCTTGTTGTTTCTGGTAGGTTATGAAATGATTTTGGCTGAGCCATGGCTTTGTAAGCAGTGTCCACATTTGATCTGACACCTTTTTTTTTTTTTTTTGTAGTTTCGAGTTAGATATCCTAAATTGACTCCTCAATTGTAAAGAAAAAAAAGTGGTGGAGCTGTTTTTAAAACAGATCATATTGTGATTTACCATTTTCTTTTCTATGTTTTGTTTTGTTTTAAGTGCCTGCTTGCTACTTTAACATACTATTTTTCTGTTTCTTTTTCAGATTGTTCTTGGAGAAACCCTGTCTGTTTACTTTAACCTCTTGCACTCAAATTCCTTTATCAGGAATAACTACATAGCCACTATTTACAAAGCCATTGGAGCATTTTTATTTGGTGCAGCTGCTAGTCAGTCCCTGACTAACATTGCCAAGTATTCAATAGGCAGACTGCGACCTCACTTCTTGGATGTTTGTGACCCAGACTGGTCAAAAATCAACTGCAGTGATGGTTACATTGAAAACTACATATGTAGAGGGAATGCAGAAAAAGTTAAGGAAGGCAGGTGAGTGTTAAATCTTTAATGCTTGTTTTATCTTGTATGTTCTTTGAATAGAAGGTGTCAGTGACTGGACAACAATCCATCTACTAGCTTAAAGAAAGAAGCTAGTGTAATCACTGGGAGGTGAATTGAAATCATGTTTGACCTGATGTCTCTCTCCTCATTCTTTTTTTCTGTTTTATTCCTATCCTCCATTTAAGACCATTTTACTATAGCTCTTTTCATCACCAGTGTATAAGAATGTAAAATGAACCTTATAGATCATTGAGTCCAGGGTCAGTAAACTCTTTCTTAAGACACCAGATAGTAAGTACTTTAGGCTTTGTGGGCCATGTGGTCTCTTTCACAACTATCAAACTCTGCCACTGTAGTAGGAAAGCTGCCATAGACTATACTTGAATGAATGGTAAAACTTTACACAAACTAGTAAAACTTTAGTAAAACTTTACACAAACAGTGGCTGCCCCAGAGGTCGTAGTTTGCTGAACCCTGATGCAGTACAACCATTTATGAAGCTCTGCCAGATCTTCAGTATTCTCAGAGCATATTTTTTTTGTAAGGTGACTTGGTTAAGGTTGTGACAGCTCTAGGTCTTCAGGTTGATAATACATCCACTTTCTATATTCAGGAGTGTTATTAGACATGAATGAAATAGAATGTTTAGAACCTAGAAGGTCCAGCTCCTTTAATTTAGATTGAGGAAATACCAGAGCCCCAAGAACATTAAGTAAAGCCACTAATTAGTAGCAGAGCCAATTGCTCATCTCAGGTTTCAGAATTGTCAGCCTTACTTTTTCTATGTGGTTGACCTTTTTATATTTTAAGATAGGTTAATTTCTCTTAGTTCATCATTTATTAATAACAAATACTTTCTCTGGGTAAAACATCCTTTGATTGTTTTTTTGTTTTTTTTCTTTTTTTCAAGACAAAGTCTCACTTTGTTGCCTGGGCTAGAGTGCTGTGGCATCAGCCTAGCTCACAACAACCTCAAACTTCTGGGCTCAAGCAATCCTCCTTCCTCAGCCTCCAAAGTACCTGGGACTACAAGCATGCACCACCATGCCCGGCTAATTTTTTCTATATACTTTTAGTTGGCCAATTAATTTTCTACTTTTAGTAGAGACGGGGTCTTGCTCTTGCTCAGGCTGGTCTCGAACTCCTGACCTTGAGCGATCCACCCACCTTGGCCTTCCAGAGTGCTAGGATTACAGGCGTGAGCTATGCTATGTGCTGGGGATTCAGTGGTGAGAATATCCTGGCCTGATTGTTTTTTATATATGATTTCCAGACACTTCATTGTCCTCTTGGTTCTCTTGTAAGCAACATAGGCCTGCTAGAAGCTCCTATTTTTTTGCATTTAGTGGGAGTGAAAAAGACACCTTATACAACAAGAGTATACACTATGCTATGTGCTGGGGATTAAGTGGTGAACAAGACATCTGTTGTCCCCATCTTCATGGAGCTTAGTCTAGGAGGGGAGAGTTACATTAAACAAATGATAAGGATGGAAAAGGATTGGGCTGTCTCTGTTGACCAATCTCAGCTGCTTAATCACAAGCATTGTCATCATTTCATCCAGTTGGTTGCAGTAGACATCCCCTGTAATCAATTGACCAGGTTTCATGAATCTGTAGTGGATAATACCAGCACTGGACGACCAAACAGACACCATTAGCTTTTTTTTTTTTTTATGAATATTCAGTTTTGGACTGTGTTCAGCACTTTATCCAGCCATTATGCTAAACACTTGCAGTTGTCAAAATAATCCATTTTCATCACACATAACAATATGGTATGAAAATGGTTTGCCTTTATGTCATGACAGCAAAGAAAGGCAAGCTTCAAGACGATTTCTCTTCTGATGCTCGTTTAATTCATGTAGTACCCATCTATCCAGCAGCTTCTTTACCTGGCTGATTTGTTTCAAATGGTCCAGTATTGTTGGGTTAGTAACGTCAAACCTTGTTGCTAATTCACACATAGGTTGAGAAGGATTCACTTTCACCACAGCTTTGAGCTCATCATTATCCACCTTGGTCTCAGGTAACCTATGTGGCTCATTTTCAAGATTAAAATCACCAAGGGAACTTTTCAAACCATCAGTGTACTGTGCATTCATTAGCCACATCCTTCCCAAACACTTTGTTGATATTTCAAGCTGTCTGTGCAGCATTGGTTCCATGCCAGAACTCATATTCAAAAATAACACGCATTTTTGACTTATCCATGGTTTCACAAAAATTGCTCTAAAAATATGTGAAAGATAATCACAAGCCAAACCATGCATTTGGAAGACTGAGGATGTACTGTCACAATAAAAATAAAACAAGAAGTGTTAAAGTGAAAAATATCAGAGATATCAACTGTCAAACTTAGTACTTAAGGAAATCAGATATTTCATACTCATTAACCTAATATCTTTCCTGGATCAACCAATATAAAATAGACAGGAAAACTCTAATCTTTTCTGTCAGCCAAGGAATTTAAGAAAGTCACTATGGTGATAAGAGTTTACCTGAACTCCAGAGAATGTCATTGTAAATGTTTTTTAAAAGACACAAATTTTTCATACATATATTGTTTCTCTGGTTCAAGTACATAAGTTTTAGTTCAAAATTTTCTTGTGATATTTCTTATCGATGAGATATTTGCTTTTTACACAAGCCACTTTGATAAAATGTGAAATAATTCATTTAAAATGGCATAGAAGGAATTATGTTTTGGTCCTTTTGTGTCAATACTCTCTCTCTCTTCTTAGTGTATGTAAATTGGCTGACATATACTACTGCTGTGATTATGCTTTTGACCTAAGTGCTCTTAGGCTTTTTACCTCAGCCTTTAAAGTTTCCATACTAAATGAACATGTAGTTGTCCTCTTAAAGTCCTGTGTAAGGCCGGGCGCTGTGGCTCACGCCTGTAATCCTAGCTCTTGGGAGGCCGAGGCGGGCGGATTGCTCGAGGTCAGGAGTTCGAAACCAGCCTGAGCAAGAGCGAGACCCCGTCTCTACTATAAATAGAAAGAAATTAATTGGCCAACTGATATATATATAAAAAATTAGCCGGGCATGGTGGCGCATGCCTGTAGTCCCAGCTACCCGGGAGGCTGAGGCAGAAGGATCACTCGAGCCCAGGAGTTTGAGGTTGCTGTGAGCTAGGCTGACGCCACGGCACTCACCCTAGCCTGGGCAACAAAGTGAGACTCTGTCTCAAAAAAAAAAAAAAAAAAGTCCTGTGTAAGGGTTGGGAAAACAACCTCTTTAAAATCGTTATGAATATTTGGAAACCTCAAATTACAGAGGTGTATTCATTAATAATTATTTATAATTTTCAGTGAAAAAATGTCTTGATAAGCTTTGGGGTTCTGAAGCAAGGAGAAAGGAAAATCAGATGTAGAAGTGAAGTTCTAGGAAGGCTTTTTATCTTCTTAGAAAAATGTGATTTCCATCAGTGTTTCCAGAATGAGTCAGTTGTTGCCAGTTTCAGAGCTGTGTAATGTTGGAATGTAACTGTGGCTTTGCATTGCTGTTCTATTGTGGAGTATAGTTTGGCTGGATACAGACTTTTCTATTCCTTTTCTCTTGAATTTTAAGATTCAGAAAGCCAAAAATGCAAAAACATTTTGGTTTAAATATTATCTACAGTTATTAGGATTAGAGCGTAATCTGATCTTTTAACTTTTTTTATCTTCACAGCCTGTCCTCATATAAATTTTTAATTATAAAATTATAATGCTTAGCACTGGGGGAAAAGGGAACATAAGTGCCCCAAATGAGTTGTTTTTGTTGACTTTATAAATGAGTCACAGTTACATGTTAGGATGAAAATATCCTCCTACGATTTTGGTTTTTGGTCTTGATTTTTTCCCATTCTCTTATTTTCTCTCAACCATCCTCCTCTTTCCTGTGTATGTGCACACACACTGTTGGGCTCTGTCTGCTATTACTGATATCACAGGACTTTTACTGGACTTCAGTTGTAGTGGCCATTAGGTCCTAAACATAGGAGTGAGAGCATAAATGAACTTTAATGGAATATTTATTAATTGTTATATCTAGAGAGTTTCTATTCATAGTTTAAAATTAATACTTGAGAATTTAACTTAAAAGGGCTATCCTTGCAACCTTAGAATATCCATTTATTAGGACTGTCCTTGCTTATGCCAATGAGAATGCCATTCTCAGTTTTAAAAAAAGCACTAATGAGCACTGGTAGTTGAGAACTGTAGCTCCCTCACCTGGTCAAGATTCTCTTTAGTAGTGGCTTTCAAACTTTAGCGGTTCATTAGAATCATCTGGAGGGCTTGTTAAAACACATTGCTGGGCCACATTCTCAAGTGCCTGATTCAGAAGGTTTGGGGTGGGGCTTGATCTTGGAACCACACTTTGAGAACCACTGCTTTAGGTCACCTGGATTATGGGAACATGACATTTGTGTGGCATCTATCCCAGAAGGTGGGAGCTGATATTTACCCTGTTAGGTAAGGTGAATTTAAGGTTGTGCACAGCTACCTGGTCTATTTGTGATCCTACAGTATATCAACTATTGGCTGCTTTAAGAGATTCACTTTTTTCTGGCTTTCATTTAAATTGTTTATGTTTAAGTACAAGCTCAGTGTTTCTGATCAATTTTAAGTGACTAATCTCTGGCTGTTATGAATCAGATATTCAATACGAAAGTATTTCTGTTTGGATTTTGGCAGCCTAGTATTAATTGTAGTATATATGATTGAATATAAGAAATAATTTTCCTTATTTAAATGCAATCCATATGCAGGTACATAAAGCTGACGTTTGAGGAAGTACTTTGTAAAATAGTGAAAAACCATTATATCTAGAGTGATTAGCTCTAGTACTTAAGTACCTGGTGAAACCTGCTTTATACTTTGAGAGAATGGATTCTTCTGTATGGTCTAATTGTAGATATTACTGGCTAAGCCTTTATGACTACAAAAATATTCATTTGTTCAGCCTTACCATATTTCTCATGCATGTGTATATCAGTAACTATACAACCTTCTTTTTTTCGTGAGACAGGGTCTCGCTCGTTGCCCAGGCTGGAGTACAGTGGCGTTATCACAGCTCACTGCAGCCTCCAACTCCTGGGCTCAAGCAATCCTCCTGTCTCAGCCTCCCAGGTAGCCTGGACTATAGGCGTGTGCCACCACATGCAGCTAATTTTTCTGTTTTTTGTAGAGGTGGGGTCTCACTTTTGCTCAGGCTAGTCTCGAACTCCTTGCCATAAGCAATCCTCTCACCTCAGCCTCCCTAAGTGCTAGGATTACAGGTGTGAGCCACTGTGTCTGGCCTACAACCTTCATTTTAATCATATACCTATATGATAATAACATATAGAATGAAGAAGGCGATGATTTAAAAAAATTCTTTACTTTATGAAAGGACATTAGTTATTAGTATATTTAAATGGAATGTAACTTAAAGGCCAGTACATCTTTCTAGATCTCTGTTCTGAATGTCATTACCTGATAATTTAGGCCTGTAGCTGTGACTACTTCCTCACCCCTACATCACCCTGACTCTTTTGCCCGAATGTTTCTCACACTGGAGCTGCACTGGGAACACCCAAAGGGTTTGGTAGAGTATGGATTGCTGGGTCTCACTCTCAGAGTTTATTATCGTGGGTCTGGGGTGGGGCCCAAGAATTTGCATTTCTACAACTTTCCCAGATGGTGCTGAGGCTGCTGATTGGAGAACTACTGCCTTAGCCTCTTCCATGAAGTTACTACATTCAACTAATGTCTATTGCTCTCATATCCTATTCACTGTGGGAGCTACCAAACTGTGCATGTTGCTCTTATGGTGCTCACTACATAGATGAGACATGTTTGGAGATTGAGTTCACGATAGTGTGAATGATAGAAAGTGATACATGAGGCCAGGAGCAGTGGCTCACGCCTGTAATCCTAGCACTCTGGGAGGCCGAGGAGGTTCTGATTGCTCGAGGTCGGGAGTTCGAAATCAGCCTGAGCAAGAGCAAGACCCCGTCTCTACTATAAATAGAAAGAAATTAATTGGCCAGCTAATATATATAGAAAAAATTAGCCGGGCATGGTGGCACATGCTTGTAGCCCCAGGTACTCGGGAGGCTCAGGCAGGAGGATCGCTTGAGCCTAGGAGTTTGAGGTTGCTGTGAGCTAGGCTGACACCACGGCACTCACTCTAGCCTGGGCAACAAAGTGAGATTCTGTTTCAAAAAAAAAAAAAGAAAGAAAGTGATGCATGCCTTAAAGATAAAATGCTACCTACAATCAGAGAATGGTAATATTACTTCTAGTTGGAGGAGGCATTTTGGAGGATGAGTAAGATTTGAATGTGTAGAATTGGGATGGAACATGTCTCAGGTCCAGGGATCAATATGATCAAAGGCAGGCAGGCTAGAGGTTTAGGGTCTACAAGTCAGATATTAGAGGGCTTAGAGTAATACTCTAAGGAGTATGAACTGCATGTTGTAGAATATGAAGGGAAGGACTGAGATGTGGAGACCAGTTGGGAGAATGTGATACCAACCCAGGTACAAGGCAATGAAGGGCCGAACCAAGATATCATAGCAGAGCATTTATAGAAATTTAGCAACTCACTTCTGGGGGAGTAAGAGTTTTGCTGAAGTTGAAGAGCAGGGTCCTGGTTAGACAGTGCTACTCAGTCTCCAGGGAATGTGCAGGTAAGGAAATTGACAGTAGCCCATGAGGAGTACAGAAATTTGCTGTACCAAAATGGCACCAGCCTTACCTGGACCAGCTAATTTACTGATTAGCACTCTACTGACTTGTGTGGATCTTGGTTTGACTTCCTGTGATGCTGTTCTCCATTGAGGAAACAGAAAAAGCTTTTGTTGCTAAGGAAATTTTAATGCCTCTCTTTTGGGAGAGTGAGGTTTGGGAAGACATTAGATAATATTATATAATAACATTACAGTCCATTTTTATAGTAAACTTAACCACCCATGCATTGGAGGGAGATATTTTAGGATTGGCTTTATTCTTTTATGTTTGTGTTATGTTAACCATTATTTTTTCTTATGTGATTGATTGCAACTGCCATGTTTTGTTTCTGAGGTAATGTTTGGAAACGTATGAAAAGGACAGGCAATTTTTCAAGACTTTTGGTTTATTGAAGGACAGAAATGCTCCTTTGAAAATTAAGAGATCTTCACACAGGCAGTGGAAAACAGAATTTAGACAATACCTAAACTCTTTCTGTTTATCCTTTGTTGTTGTACCACTTAACCTTTGCTTTGAGAATGTTTTTAAACCTGAATTTTTAAAAATTTCCAAGAGAATATATCTGCCACTTCATCATTATGCTTGAGCATTTTTATTTGCTCAACTAATCTGACTGCCTTTGATCAAAATGTAAAAAGGACTTTTGAGGATTTTGCACACATTATTGAAATGATTGCCAGATGTGTTGGTAAGATGTGTTAGGTTTTGCTTGTTTAAGCTAACACATTTTGACACTCTGCCCAAGATTTCTGACAGAAGAGTGACAATGGAAGGAAGTTAAACTGGATTTCCTAATGCTTCTAGACTTTGATGATAAAGTCCTAATTTCTAACTCACTGTAAGGGAAAAATATATCAGAGGATAAGTTATCAAAATTAGATATCTTATGTGGCTTGGTGTAATTTTTTGTTTTTTTGAGAGAGTCTTGCTCTGTCATCCAGGCTGGAGTGCTGTGACATCAGCCTAGCTCACAGCAACCTCAAACTCCTAGGCTCAAGAGATCCTCCTGCCTCAGCCTCCCAGGTAGCTGGGACTACAGGCACGCGCCACCATGCCGGCTAGTTTTTCTATTTTTAGTAGAGAAGGGGTCTCTCTTGCTCAGGTTGGCCTCGAACTCCTGACTTCAAGTGATTCTCCCTCCCTGGCCTCTCAGAGTGCTGGGATTACAGGTGTGAGCCACTGCACCCAGCCTGACAAATTGGTATTCTCTTAAAATGATTACACATTGGCAGTATCTATTTTTTTCATAGATTAAGTCTAATTTCTTCTTTGTATATTTACTTCACATATTTTGCCACGTATAATCTGTAATTCCTGTTCTTTCTGATGGCTATTCCCCTGCCTGGAGATGGCAGAATTAAAGTTCTTCTTGGGTTTATCTGTCATTCACAAGGGTGAAATCATAGCACATTTGGAAAGAGTTGGGAAGACTCAGATTTGAACCTCAAAGAGATGTGACTTTTGAGCAAGTAACTGAACCTATGCGAGGCTCATTTTCTCTATGTGAGGAGTAGAAATACTGTGTATTAAGTACTTGAATGTACTCAGTGGCTTGTAATAATTACAAGTCTTTTGACAACCTTTCTGCCTTACACTGCTTTAGGGATCAACTTCAGGATGAAGTTTCTTTTAGGGGAATAAAGAAGTCTTCCTAATTTGCAGCAGAGCCAAGTTTGGCATACCCAGGGAAATGGTGGTATAGTAATAATTGGAAACATTTGTGAGCATTGGCCACTATATAATTGAAAGCAAATATCCGTTGCTAAAGTATTGTCTCCTAGTAAATTGATTGATTTTAGATAGCATTTCACTAATTCTAAGTTTTGTTTTTTAAAAAATAACCTTCTGTTTCTGGGAATATGGAGGATTAGAAATGCCTACTGATACAGTTTGACTAAATGCACTAGATAATATATTACACACACATTTGTATGTATTATATATTAAAATATACATAAATATTAAAGCATATATAAATGTTTTTAATAAATACTTCAGCTGGTGGGAGAGCAAAGGAATTTTTCTGAGGCCAGGGTCAGTTAGTATCACCCATCCAGTGTGGTCTCTGCAAGTATCTGGCCGTTCCTGGTAGCCTAGAGCCTGAGCAGTGAATATGGGGCACAGGACGTAAAGAGTGAGTTTGGAAGAGAGTAGGAAGATACATAGGAAACACATGGATAATACGAGGACTCCCAGAGGGCAGCATCCTCCCAGTAGGGGCTATTAAAAAGAATTCTTAACCACAAGATCACAACTCACACTGGACTGCAGCCAGAATTCATATTATTTGGTTAAAAAAAGGAAGTCCTGAAGTTTAAAGTGGGTTGGTAGTGAACCCAAATCTCTGGAAAAACTCTCTCTAAATCACGACCTCTAAGATTTCCCACAGAGAAGAGTCCCAGATGCCTGAGCTCATATTCTAATATAAATGAACATATATAATACCCCAAGTGAGAGTAAATACAACAAATTACATAAACTCTCAAAGGTTGCAGGTATTAGAATTACCATATAGAATATAAAATAAATATATTTACTGTGTAGACTAAAACAAGAGGAGATGGAAAATATGTGGGATGAAGAGAATCAAAATTGACCAGACAGGCTTGAAAAAGAACTGAAGTGATCTATAAATGACACATATGTAGTAATTTAAAATTTAAAGAATAGAATATTGATTAAGTAGACTAGGCACAGTGAAACAGAGGACAAAATGAAAGACCTAAAGAGACCAAGATTAAAATACAGAAGAAAGGTTAAGAGACATGGAGGGGCAGAACAAAAGGTCTTATGGAGGATATGCGATATGCAGTATTCAAAGATACAATGGCTAAGAACTTTCCAAAATAGGTAAAGTATACAAATCTTCACTTATATGAAACCAATGAATACTCAACCAGATAAATACAAAGAAATCCCTACTAGATACATGATAGTAAAACTTCAGAATATTGGTGAGGGTGAGAGGAGTAAGCAGTTACAGAGAAAAGACAGATAACCCCCAAGGAATGGCAGACAGATGGCTTAAGTTTTAACAGCAAAAGTAGAAGCCAGAAAATGATGTAATGATAGCCTTGAAGTGATGAGAAAAAAAATCATCATCCTAGAATTTGTACTTGGGAAAACTGTCATTCAAGAATGAATGCGAAATAAGATATTTTCAAACTAAAAGAATACCTGGCTGGGTATGATGGCTCACGCCTGTAATCCCAGCACTTCAGGAGGCCGAGGCAGGAGGCTTGTTTCAGGCCAGGAGTTCAGAAGTTTGAGACCAGCATGGGCAACATAGCAAGCCCTGTCTCTGCACAAAAAATACAAAAAATTAGCCAGGTTTGGTGCCACATACCTGTAGTCCTAGCTACTTGGGAGACTGAGGCAGAGGAGGATCACTTGCGTCTAGGAGTTGGAGGTACAGCAAGCTATGATCACATCACTGCACTCCAGCCTGGACGATGGAGTGAGACCTTGTCTCAATTTAAAAAAATAATAACTAAAAGTATAACTTTTGTACTTTGTAACTTTGGAGAGTGGGGAGAAGAAGAAAGTTGGGTGATGGAGAAGAGCAGAGAGATGGATGATTTGCTGGGTTCTTTGTGATTTAACATCCTTATGATACCAAATTAAGACTTTAGAAGTTGATTGCTTCTGAGAACTGATAAAGGCTGGATTTGGTCATCTTCGCAATTTATAGGGCCCAACACGGATGTGGATGTTGGAGTACAGAGATGGAAGAATGCTGAATTGGGGTGGGAACTCACAGACACTGGGGGTAGGGAGATGGGGCAATGAATGCTCTTGAAGGGCATGATACAGAGTTCAGGCTGAATTTAATCAGCTATCCCAGAAGGGGGTTCTCAGGCTGACAAATGTGAGGAAAAAAACGCATCATAAATTTGTCATTTGGTATAGAATTCTATTCATAGTAAGTTATGTGGTCAAAACCAGTCTACTTGCCAATTGAAGCTTGCTAGTGTTTAGTAGACCATCCCCCATAGTTAATGAAAACAGTAGCATTTCAAAATACATTTTTATCTCTGCAGATTTTCTTTCTGAATAGATTTTCCTCAGATTTGATGGAAAGCTGGCTTAAATTGTTAGTGTACTGTCTCTACCTTCATCAGAGAGGCTATAATGAAGTGAGATGGTAGTCTAGGATTGGTTCAAGTCTAAGATTGGTTAAATCTAAGGGCAGGGTTCTTGGGTTAGGGCCAAAATGTAAACATTTCATTTGCGGTCACTATGATGAAAACTCCATTTGGACTATTCCTTGGGTTTTATTAAATTATTTACAAATACAAATATTTAGTTCATTTATAAATTATGGACATAATAAGATACCTTTAGGGGCTGTATCTCTCAGAGACTCCAATGAAGAGTTAGATTTGTATAGAATATGAATAATTTGAATTTATATTTTTCATGCTTTATTCTTTTAATTTTCTTTTTAATAGAAATGGAAGTCCATATTACTATGATGTGCTTGATAAGTTACTATGAGTAAAGACTTAGAAACTGAGATTGAATATAATTTTCGCTTTGTTTTTAATCCAAGTATGTCAAAGTCATAACCAGACTCCTTTGCTGATTCTATACAGAATAAAATCTATTTTTGTATTCATAATAAACTGAAAACATTTTGTTTTCAACTTATGAAATCACCCTATGGCTGATTCAGAGCTGTTTAAAACTATTATTAATAATATTAGTTTGTCATTTATGATTTTGTGGCACAATGTATAAGATTTAGTGAAACTTGCTTGGCTTTGAGAATATTTCTGTGATCATGGTTATATTGGCTCGATGGGCTTTGACAGTCCTTCAGAGTGGCTTTTATTAACTTGTAGGCTCTTCAATAAAACTTACTGAAACTAACTATAAAACATACAGAACTCTGTTCTAATTATTGAGTTTAAATTAAGAATTTTAGGCTGGGCATGGTGACTCACACCTATAGTCCTAGCACTTTGGGAGGCCTAGGCTAGAAGATTGCTTAAGCCCAGGATTTCATGACCAGCCTGGGCAACAGCAAGATCCCATCACTACTAAAACATCATCTGGGGATTGTGGTACATGCCTGTAATCCCATCTACTTGAGAGGCGAGGCAGGAGGATTGCTTGAGCCCTGGAGTTTGAGGCTTCAGTGAACTATAGTTGGGCCACTGCATTCCAGCCTGGGTGACAGAGCAAAACCCTGTCTCTAAAAACTAAAATAAGAATTTGTATTGATCCATCCTCTGGGGTCAAATAGTAAGGCTAACACGTGATTTATTTTTCTTGTTTTATATAGATTAAACCCAGAAAATTATTAGGTTTAATTTTATAATTCCTGGTTCGCACAGGAAGTTAGAAGATTCTCTTTCTTAGGAATGTATCTGATTACAAAAAAGATAATCAAAATTCTTGGTAGACACATCATCAGTATATACTTAAATAATTGTTATTTTCCCACCTACCATCAGTTACCAAACATATACACATAACTTTCTGGTATGAGTTTTAGGAGTCTTTTCTCTTCTCTGAATCCAGGGAACCAACATCTCCCTTAAATTCATTTTGAATAAGGCAGAGTACACTAAGTAAAATAGTTGACGGTCTGTCCCTCTTGTTTTTGTTGTTATTCTTCTGTAGCAAAAGCAGTCAGGAGATGCATTCTCATTTGCATGGGCATCTTTTCATAGCATACTTCTACTGTACCTAATTTACATGCCTTTTCTGCATCAATGGCCAATTCTATGTAAGCAGAACTTAGATCTTGAATGTTACTGAACTTGCTTTTTCTTTTTCAGAGTGCTGTAAAATTAAGTTTTGTGAGCATTCTCTTTTTTAGGTGGAAAGAAGATACTCAGATGTTTATAGAATATAACATTGAAAAAGGTGATTCATCTAGTGCAGTACTGCCAGTGCACAATTTTAAAATAAATATCAAACAAAAGCATTTAATGTATAAGGCAAGATGTGTACCCATTTGAAACACTAAAATATTAATATGGGTGGAAAAAAGTAATCCAACTTCTGGGTGTTCCAAAGGAGGTTATTACATTATTCAGGGCCTAACACTGCAAGTGGAAAAAAACCTTTAATCATGGTCACATAAATTTATATGTAGTGAAGTCAAGGTCATTTATGCCAGTTATGGCTTGTCAAGTATTACTCTTCCAACATCTATAGAAATGCTTGGCAAGTTTGTTCTCATGATTCATCCATCCTGAGAGTTTCGATAAAATGATACTGTCTAGAAATGGGACCTCATATCCTTCTTGGACTCTTTAATGTTTGTGTCCTAATTGTCCCCCTACCTTAACTCTTCTAATATCTAAAGGTGTGGAGAGAGGGAGCTATGTGTACCCTGAAGATAATGAGGTGATTTATGAAATAAAGAATATTCTCAGCCTCCAGGAGATAAAATTGACATTTCTCCTCCTTCTCTTCTAGGTTGTCCTTCTACTCAGGCCACTCTTCATTCTCCATGTACTGCATGCTGTTTGTAGCAGTAAGTACTCTGCGTCTGTTGATGGTTGGGTTATGTGCTATGTAGAATTAATATGTTCAGCATCAGTGTCGTCTCCTGTGCTGATAAATTAGCAAGTGGCAGAAGCCTAAACAGACAATCAGTAAGTCTGTAACTAATGGGCTAAGAATGAGTTAATGTGTGCCTGTACTTCGGGACTCTCTGAAGTGGTGTTCTGGAACACACAGACAGCTTCTGTACAATCACTGATCAGAAGGGCCAGGCCAAGGGGACTGCTGCTGCCTGCTAACTTCCTCCCTGACTGGGAGCTGCTCTCCTCATCTGCAGCTGGACACACGCAGCAGCTGGCTGGTCTGAACACACAGCAGAGCCGCTCTCCTCCTAGGCTCTGCTGTGGTAAGGAGTTGAGTTTCAACCATTGGAATTGAAGGCAGCTGTCCTTGCTCCTATTTGAGCAGGCTTTGTTTTTCATCCATTTTCTGAAACATTTCCCAGACTGTTTTGCAAAGGACCAGAAAGGTTTCAACTTCTAGGAGAGGCAGTTGCTGCTTCAGAAGCCTGTCATCTATACCAGCAGTCCCCAGCCTTTTTGGCACCAGAGACCAGTTTCATGGAAGACAATTTTTCCACAGACCTGGGAAAGGGGATGGTTTGGGGATGATTCAAGCACATTACATTTATTGTGCAGTCAAACCTCTCCGCTAATGATAATCTGTATTTGCAGCCGCTCCCCAGTGCTAGCATCACCACCTCAGATCATCAGGCATTAGGTTCTCATAAGGACTCTGACTCAGGCAGGCCAGAGGCAATATAGGTAACCTAAACATTTATACCCCCGTAATATTCTGAAATAAAAAATATATGTATTAAAAAAAAGATTCTCATAAGGAGTGTGCAACCTAGATCCCTCGCGTGCAGTTTACAGTAGGATTCACACTCCTGTGAGAAGCAGTGGGGAGGGCTATAAATACAGATAAAGCTTTACTAGCTTATCTGCCATTGCCTGCTGCTGTTTGGCCTGTTTCCTAACAGGCCATGACCTGTACTGGTCTGAGGGTTTGGGGACAGGGGTGGGGGTGAGGGTGGGAACCACAAGGGTGGTAGGGGGGTAGTGTTGGGGACCACAGATCTATACAACTTCCAGGTCCAATCTTAATGCTAACCTGTAGAGCAGCCCGTGGATTTGCATTTGCATGATACAGAGTTGCAGTGAGGAGTTACAAAAGATTTGTACCCACATTTTGCAAGTCAAACTAGAGATGTAATATATTGTGTTGTTTTAAATTTTTTTATTTTTATTTTTTATTTTTTGTGTGTGTTGCTCAGGCTAGAGTGCCGTGGCATCAGCCTAGCTCACAGCAACCTCAAACTCCTGGGCTCAAGCAATCCTTCTGTCTCGGCTTCCTGAGTAGCTGGGACTACAGGCATGTGCCACCATGCCCGGCTAATTTTTTCTATTAGTATATATATATATTTAGTTGGCCAATTAATTTCTTTCTATTTTTAGTAGAGACAGGGTCTCGTTCTTGTTCAGGCTGGTTTCGAACTCCTGACCTTGAGCGATCCACGCACCTCGGCCTCCCAGAGTGCTAGGATTATAGGCGTGAGCTACCGCACCTGGCCTAGTTTTTCTGAGAGTAACTAATGGAAGGCTTTAGGACACAAGCCAGGGATCTTTAAAGGTCATTTTTAATTGATTTTTATTTTTTATAATGTTCTTTCTCTCTATTTATATATAAAATATCATTTATAAAAAAAATATATATATATAGTATACATATAGCATTATCAACATTTTGGGGGAAAAGAGAAGAGGGGAGAAGTTCTCTACCCTAACAAACTAGCTGTCATTTTTGTGTCTTACTTTTCTTTATAAGTAGATTTTATTAAGTTGTGTATTATGTAAATTTGCAGTTTCCTGATTTTTTCCTTTGATCACATTAAGTGCTATATGAGGATTTAATGCTAAAATTAAAAATTCATGATATGTAATATTACGGATAGACTAATGATGTTATAGCCCAACTAGATTCATTGCTCACTGTTCTAGAGGAAGCCAGTACACTGAGACAGCAGTGGTTACAGCAGGGGAAGAATTAAATATCACAGGTGCCATGTGAGGAGATGGGAGAAAGTTCTCATATTCATCTCTCCAAGAATTTGGAAGAAAGGGTTTTTAAAGATAGTCTGGTGGGCAAAGGGCTAGACAGTTGGGTCTGTTGATCGGGTGGGTTCAGGGTGGAACCACAGAGTTGTAGAAATTGTCTTTTTTGCTGAGTTAGTTTTTGGGTGGGGGTCACAATATTACAGTTCTTGGGTGGGTCAGCCGTTCCACCAGACGGAATGCAAGGCCTGGAAGATCTCTCAAAAACTAGCCTTAGGTTTCACAATGGTGATATTATCTATGGGAGCAATGAAGAAGGCTAAGAATCCTTAGGACCATCAGCTTTGTGACCCCTAAATATAATAAGCAATTATAGGAAAGCAAGCTAGGGAACAATGGCTTGTTATATATATAATTCCCCTACCACAATTCCCACCTCGTGGCCAGTTATTAATTTTTAAAGGACGGTTTCAATGAAAGTTAGTTTGGTCTTAGAATTTAAAATAAATTTTATTAGAATCTTTTATTTGAAAAATCAAATTCTAAACATTAAAAGAATATAAAAATTATAGATGTGTTACATAAAATTCAAATCCACAACTTCAGACCATGACAACAGAGCCAATTTTCAAAGCTTTCTTCTTATGTTACTTTAATTTTGTGAGGAAGCATTGGGTTCTGATTCAGCAGAATTTAAGGCTTCCTTTTTAAGGCAAACATCTAAATGTTCTTGTCGTTAGATGTGGAAATGTGACTTATTTGAAGGTGCTTCACAGCAAATACTATTCTAACATTTCTGTTCAGTTATCTTATTAGGAAAAATCAGCATTCCTTCTAAAGGAAGCCAAATATATATATATATATATTTTTTTTTTTTTTTTTCTTTTTAAATAGAGTATGGGTACTGGGGCAGAGTGGAAAGGCCAGGCTGTGGCTCCAGCCATTAATATCCTGAGGCCTTTCCCCAAAGCATGAGCTTGTGACTATACCAAGTGGCTTTTCAATGTATGGAAAGGCTTTGTATGCCCTGGAGCTAGACCTCACCGGAAAATGAAGTTTATTGAGGAAGGACCAGATAGATTTACAGAGCAACACGCCTGTAATCCTAGCACTTTGGGGCAGATGGCTTGAGGTCAGGAGTTTGAAACCAGCCTGAGCAAGAGCAAGACCCCCGACCCCGTCTCTACTATAAATAGAAAGAAATTAATTGGCCAACTAATATATATAGAAAAAATTAGCCGGGCATGGTGGCACATGCCTGTAGTCCCAGCTACTTGGGAGGCTGAGGTAGTAGGATTGCTTGAGCCCAGGAGTTTGAGGTTGCTGTGAGCTAGGCTGACACCATGGCAGTCACTCTAGCCTGAGCAACAAAGCGAGACTCTGTCTCAAAAAAAAAAAAAAAAGATTTACAGAGCAAGATACAGGTTTACAGAGTAAGAACAAGGTATGTCTGCTCCAAATGAACAGGCCCCACTGTCGTAACAAGAGGGCCCCAGGACATAGGGCAGCTTTTTTGATTTGTAATTCACTCACCTGTGTGTGTCAGTGTCTAAGTCCTTCTTTATGAGAGATCTAGGAATCTGAGTTTTGGTGAATGTTGATTTGCATTTTAAAATACTTCTTTGAAGCTTTCAAATGATCCCCATGAAATAAGAGATAAGGGATGAGTGCCTTGGGAGGGGCTGCTGTGGTCTGTGAGGGGGTCTCCGGTAATCAGGCTCCCTTGCTTTTTGGTCGATGACATCGTCTGAACCCTAGTCCATTTGTTTTGAAAGAGGTCAGGTGACACAGATAGCTGGAAGTAAAATGGCAGTCAGGAAGTGACTGACAGGTAACTCTGGCCCACTGTTTTTAATTTTAAAGAAAATTCTCGGACATATCATATTCCATATTTTATCATTTTCTGTTCTTTTTCCTTGACCCTTCTTGAAACATCTGTTACAGCTATATATTCATGTCAAATGGAGACTTGTGCTGAGGGCTCTTTTGTGAAATATGAAATTAGAGAAGATGAAGTTAGTGTATAGAGGGCCTCATTAGCAGGCCTGCTCTGTGGACATGCAGGAACGCAGGAGGAGGAGGCAAGTTAGAGGCACAAGTTCAGGGAAAATTACCTCAACTATATAGTTTGGTAATTGGGTCGGTAAGAGCCATTTAGATATAAAGTTATAATGATAAAAAAAGAGTTTCAGATAAATAGGTTTGTTGTAGACCAAGGCCTTCTGGAGAAGGAAGCAGGTCAAAGCAACTATGCACTGCATTTCACTGACTCTAGACAGTGGAAATATTTGCTTGATGTGGATGTAGGCCCAGCTTTGATTTCAGCCCTGAATACACAGATGTCTCCTTGCTTTCCAGCTTGCACATTTATGTTCAACATTTAACCTCCGCCTCCCCACCCCCAAATTCCTTAGGCAGTGACTCATCTTGTTTCCCTGGGCATCTTGGCATCATGGGTCAGTCCCAGATTTGGGTGGAGAAACAGTCATTTAAATCCTCTCTGAGGATAGTCTTTGATAGCCAAAATTTCCCTGTCAATTCCTTACACCAAGACATTAACTTCTAGTTAAAAATGTCTCTTAAAGAAAATGCCCTGACTCTTGTTCTCCTCTGGCAGGCAGCCCTGGCCTGTGGTGCCAAGAGAGTCGGCATCAGCGAAAGCCTCTTAGGCTGGTGGGAACCCAGGGTGGGACTGCTTTGCGCATAGCCAGTTTATGTGCTCAGCAATCCCCTTGAACTTGGCCAAATGCCAAAGATTCCAAATTTATTTGATTATTCAGGAGAGCGGCCATGGTACGATACTGTCTTTTTTTCAATACAGTGAGGAATGTAATATAACACTTTTCTGGAGATCATTCTATTGAGGCTGAAACCCCAGATTGTTTATATTACTGCCTGTTCTGAAATTCCTCTCACTATCTGTGCTTCAGTCTCCTCCCTGCCACAAAACACTTCTCATCCGGGCCTTGCCCCCTCCCCTGTGTTAAGACAGTGCTGCCCACCTATCTAAGTCTTACTCAGACTCTCACACCACCCACTTTCCTCAAGATTCATACAATCTCTCATTTAGCATTGACCATATGCTACCCAGCATTGTTGATATTTCATGATGATGTTTCCCAAACTGTGGATTGATGCCGGGCACCGGGCAAATGATGAACAATTCCATGGCCTCAGTTTAGTCTTCCCAGGGCTTCCATTTCACCACCTTCAGGATTCATGGAGTTCCTAAATTTAGATCTTGAATGAATCCCACCTTAAAATTAGTCTTGCCTTACAGTATTCTGGCCAGATCTGTCATCAAATGTAGGTAGAACAATCAATTTCAATTTAGTTTGCCTGTGTTAGTCTTAAAAGCAGTCTTTCCAAACAAGTAGACCAAGGTATATTTCTTTGTGTTGAGCAGCTGTTGTTAGTCTAGTTCAGGGGTTGGCCAGGTTTTTCAGCAAAAGATCAGATGATAAACATTTAGGCTTTGTAGGTCACATAACTCTTTAAAAATGTGAAAACCATTCTTAGTTTGCACGCTGACCCCTTGACTATAGTTTAAAATGGAAAAAAAAACACTCTTATTTTAAGAATAGAATATTAAGAGACTATGAGATCATCATATTTTGTAGTTAAGAAATGTTAACAAGGTTAGTTAAGGAAAGGCAAAATAAAAATAAACTGGTTTCAAAAAATACCTTGTTCAACAATCAGATTTATTTTAAAGGTGAGATACTATAATTAGATCTTTTACTGGAAGCTAAATGTTTGAGAAATTTCAACCAAAAATAGTTATATCCTACCTGTCTTGGTTCGGGGTGCTGTAACTATGACAGAGAGGGTGGCTTACAAACAACAGAAAGTTATTCGTTGGTCTGGAGGCTGGATTTCTGAGATCAGGGTACCAGCATGGTTGGGTTGTGGTGAGGGCTCTCCTTCAGGATGTAGACTGTCTTCACACAGTGGAAGGGGAAAGGGGGCTCTCCAGAGTCCCTTGTTAGGGCATTAATCCCATCCATGGGGGTTCTGCCCCTTGTGACCTAATCATCTACCAAAGGCCCCACCCCCCTAATCCCATCACCTTGGCAATTAGGATTTCAATACATGAATTTTGGGGGGATGCAAACATTAATGCTGTAGCACTATCATTCAGTGATAGTGAAATAATGAAAGAATGCATAAGTAGTATCTCAAAATTTTTCATTTTCTGATTTTAAAAAATAATATTTACATGAAAGAAAAAAATGACATACCCTCTAAGTTTTTTCTGATACGGCCCTATGCAATGAAAAGTCTTTCATTTATTTTGACTGAGTCTTCCTTGTGCACTTTGTAAAACTATGGTAAGGCTCTTCACCAAGTGGACCCACAAGTGTTGGATACTGTTTGGATTAGGAGGAAGGCCTCTGCTCTTCTCAGTGAAACATTTTGCTGGCTGCAGGTGAAACGGCCAGTTTTTTACAGCCCTCCTTTCTGGGCTGGAACATCTGGTTATTTTGAGCAGATTGGCTCCTGCTATCCTTATTACCCTAAGGAATAGAAAATTGCCTGTTGAATTTCCAGTAATATCCTAGCTAAGAAGCTTTTGTTTATTTCTTTAAAATTATTAGGGCCAGTAGCTTGTCTCCATCATATTTTTTTTCTTCTTTTTACTCACCAATGTACTAACAAAGATGTCTCCATCATGTTTTCAGTGGAAAGCTTTACTTTTGCTAAGAGAGACAAGACCCTTGACCCTACACCGAACAGCAAGACTTACCTGGGGTTTCCATGAGGGGTCACTGTATGATGAGAGATTCTAGCCTCCGGAGCCCTTCCAGTCCTAATATTCACTTTTCTGGTGAAGCAAGCTCCAAAGTAGGAGATTCACAGTTAGAAATAAGAGAAAGGGTGGAAAGGGCAGAAGAAGCCTCCCCCTGTGTTACTGCAGGGACAGCTCCATGAAGGCCGGATGCAGAATGGCAAGGGGGACATGGAGGAAAACTAATGGAGCTGACAGGACTGCCAGTTGCTTGCAGAGGGTTTCGTAACCAGGGCAGTCACTAAAGCTCACGTCAACAGAGGAGGACTTCCTGGATGACCAGAAACCCTACCTGGAAGAGCGGCTCAGGAAGCTTATTGTTCATGTTGCTCTTCATGAAGGCAGAACCCCCACCCAGGTCCAGTAGCGATGCCTGGTTTCAGTGAGGGCATCCTGGAGGATATTGGTAGATTTCTAAGGCTAATTCTTAAACTTGTTTCTGCTTTCTAAAACTGGGCTGTGTACAATGAGTGGTATTATTTGATTTGCTCTGAGCTCTTACTTTGAGTTACCATCTAGAAAAGTTCAGCTATAGAAAGTTCAAGTATTTCTCCTAATGGAAAAATACAGGGAAAAGTACAGATAGGCCTAGCTATAGTTTCCTTCAGAGGCCTTGTGGTAGACTTCCTCTTCATAGTTACTTCCTGTGGTATTTGTATATATAGTCCCTTTTAACAGATTAAAATGGGGGAAGAGGAATGTGAAGGTTAGTGAAGTATATGATGTATTATTTTTCCTGTTAACTCTTCTTCATTCTAAATTTGTGTCTCCTGAAAATCCACATGTCTCTCCCTTTCTGCTTGTTCTGGAGTTATTTTCCTTTACATAATAGCAGGGATACACTAGTGGCAGGCTCAGGTGTTGCTTTTATAAATATGACTGTTACTCTTTTTTGAGACAGTCTCTCACTCTGTTGCCCTGACTAGAGTGCTGTTGTGTCAGCCTAGCTCACAGCAACCTCAAACTCCTGGGCTCAAGCAATCCTTCTGCGTCAACCTCCCAAGTAGCTGGGACTACAGGCATGCGCCACCGTGCCTGGCTAATTTTTTCTATATATTTTCAGTTGGCCAATTAATTTCTTTCTATTTTCTCACTCTTGCTCAGGCTGGTTTCAAACTCCTGACCTTGAACAATCCTCCCGCCTCGGCCCCCCAGAGTGCTAGGATTATAGGCATGAGCCACTGCGCCAGGCCTGTTACTCTTGAAAGCATTTCAGGACAGTGTTCAAATTTGTGAGCAGGGGTAGATAGTAGAGGGGGCAGTCCTTTTTAAGCAAGGAAAAAAAGCCTTTTTGAACAGGGCAGCTAACTGAGGGTTCTCCCCCATCCATTCTTCTTGTGTCATAATTCTTAATTCTTATATTAATAATAATTAATAATTCTTGTATTAATAAATACCTTTTGCTTCCCCTTTTAAAAACTCAGCTACTACTGCAAATCCCCCTCAGCATAGTTCTCTGGATTAGGCTCTCTTTTCTATCTTTCCATAGTGGCTGTACGAATGTACATTCCCACCAATAGCATTTAAGAGTTCCCTTTTCTCCACATCCTCTTCAGCTTCTGCTATTTTTTGTCTTTTATATAAAAGCCATTCTAATTGGGATGAGATGCTATCTCACTGTGGTCTTGATTTGCATTTCTCCGATGATTAGTGATGCTGAGTATTTTTCCATATATTTGTTGGCCATTTATATGTCTCCTTTTTGAGAAACGTTTATTCATGTCCTTTGCCCACTTTTAAATGTGATTTTGTTTTTTGTTTTTCTTTTTGGTGGTTGAGTTGTTTGAGTTCCTTGTATATTCTGGATGTTAGTCCCTTATTGGATGAGTACTTTGCAAATATTTTCTCCCATTCAACAGGTTGTCTCTTCATTCTGTCACTCTTGTTTCCTTTGCTATGCGGAAGCTTTTTAGTTTAATATAGTCCTATTTGTCTATTTTTTATTTTTGTTGCCTGTGCTTTTGAGGTCTTAGCCAAAAATTCTTTGCCTAGCCAATATCCTGAAGTGGTTCCTCTGTGTTTTCTTCTAGTAGTTTTATAGTGTTGGGTCTTGCGATTAAGTTTTTAATCCATCTTGAGTTGAGAGATGGTGGTTCAGTTTAATTCTTCTGCATATGGATTCCCAGTTTTCCCAGCACCATTTATTAAAGAAGGAAGTCCTTTCCCCAGTGTATGTTCTTGGTTGGCTCCTTCATCAAAAATTAGTTGGCTGTAATTATGTGCATTTATGTTTGGGTTCTCTATTCTGTTCCGTTGGTGCCTATGTCTGTTTTAATACCAAGTCTATGCTGTTTTGGTTACTAAAGCCTTGTATTATATTATGAAGTCAGGTAGTATGATGCCTCCAGCTTTGTTATTTTTGCTCAGGATTGCTTTGGCTATTCAGGCTCTTTTTTAATTCCATACAGATTTTAGGATTATTTTTTTCTATTTCTGTGAAAAATGACATTGATATTTTGATAGGGAATGCATTGAATCTGTAGATTGCTTTGGGTGGTATGGTCATTTTAATGATGTTAATCCTAATCTATTAGTATGGAATGTCTATTTGTTTGTATCCTCTTTGGTTTCTTTCATCAGTGTTCTGTAGTTTTCATTGTAGAGGTCTTTCACCTCCTTGGTTAAATTTATTCCTAGGTATTTTATTTTACTTTATTTCTGTAGTTATTTTAAATGGTATTACCTTCCTTTCCTAGGAAGGTATACCTAGGAAAGGTATTACCTACCTTTCTCTCTCAGATAGTTAATTATTGGTGTATATGTTGATTTTATATCCTGAAACTTCACTAAATTTATTTATCAGATCTAAGAATTTTTTGGTGTAGTCTTTAGGTTTTTCTAGATAAAAGATCAATGTCATCTGTACAGAGGGACAATTTGAGTTCCTCATTTCCAATTGGGATGCCTTTTATTTTTTTCTCTTATCTGATTGCTCTGGCTAGGACTTCCAGTACTATGTTGAATAAGAGGGGTAAAAATTGGCATCCTTATCTTATTTCAGTTCTTAGAGGGAAGCCTTTCAGCTTTCTCAATTTCAGTAACATATTAGCTGTGGGTTGGTCATATATGGCCTTTATCATGTCTAATTATGCTCTTCTGTGCCTAGTTTGTTGACAATTTGCATTATGAAGGGATGTTCAGTTTTATCAAATGTTTTTTCTGCATCTGTTGAGATGATCATATGGTTTGTTGAGGTGATATATCATGTTTATTGATTTGCATATGTTGATACTTCCTTGCATCTTTGGGATAAAATCCACTTGATCATGGTTTATTATCTTTCTGATGTGCTATCGGATTTGGTTTGCTAGGCTTTTTTTTTTTTTTTTTTTTTTTTGAGACAAGTTCTTGCTGTATTGCCCGGCTAGAGTGCAGTGGTATAATCATAGCTCACCGCAACCTCCAACTCCTGGGCTCAAGTGATCCTCCTGCCTCAGCCTCCTGAGTAGCTGGGGCTATAGGAATGCACCACCATTTTTCTATTTTTTGTAGAAATGGGGGTTTTGCTCTTGCTCACACTGGTCTCAAATTCCTGGCCTCAAGCATTCCTCTTGTCTCTGCATCCCAAAGTGCTAGGATTATGGGCGTAAGCCACTGCACCAGGCTGGTTTGCTAGTATTTTGTTGAGTATTTTTGTGTCTATGTTCATCAGAGATATTGGTCTTTAGCTTTCTTTTTTGTTGTATTCTTGTCTGGTTTTGGCATTAGGGTAATGCTGGTCATATAGAATGAGTTTGGGAGAATTCTCTTCAATTTTTTGGAATAATTTGAGGACAATTATGTTAACTTCTCTATAACTTTGGTAGAATTCAGCTGTGAAGCCATCCGGTCCTAGACTTTTCTTTGTTGGGAGACTTTTTTTTACTGATTCAATCTTGATAGGTTGTATGTAGCAAGGAATTTATCTGTGTCCTCTAAGTTTTCTGGTTTGTTAGTGTATAGTTGTTAATTATAATCTCTGATGATCTTTTATAATTTTCTGGTATCAGTTGTAATGCCTTCTTTTTCATTTCTGATTTTTATTTGGGCATTTATTTTTTTCTTGCTTAGTCTAGCTAGTGGTTTATTGGTTTTGTTTATCTTTTCATAAAGCCAACTTTTCATTTCATTGATGCTTTGTATTTTGTTTAATCTTCATTTTGTTTAGTTTTGCTCTGTTCTTTTTCTTTCTTTCTACTAATTTTGGGTTTGGTTTACGCTTGCTTTTCCAGTTCCTTGAGGTGCATCATTAGAGTGTTTACTTGAAGTCTTTCTACTTTTTTAATGTAGGTATTTATTGGTATTACCTCTTAGCATTGCTAAGGTTTTGGTATATTGTGTTTCTACTTTTGCATTTGTTTCAAGAATTCTTTTTATTTCTTCCTTAATTTCTTCCTTGGCCTTGTGACCATTCAGATTCATGTTGTTTAATTTCAGTGTATTTATATAGTTTCTGAAGAGTTCCTCCTTCCCGGGAAGATACCAAATATGATTTTGATTTTTAGAAATTTGTTGAATCTTGTTTTGTAGCATAACATCTCTTGTATCATGGAGAATGTTTTGTGTTCTGATGAGAATGTGTATTCTTTAGTTGTTGGATGAAATGTTCCATAAATGTCTGGTAGATCCATTTGCTCTAAAGTGCAATTTTAAATCCAATGTTTTCTTGTTAATTTTCTGTCTAGATGATCTGTTTAATGCTTAGAGTGGGATGTTGAAGTCCCCAACTATTATTGCACTGGGGTCTCTCTCTTCCTTTAGATCTAGTAATATTTGCTTTATATATCTGGGGGCTTCAGTGTTGGGTTCATATATGTTTAGAATTGTTATTTCCTCTTGTTGAATCATATTTTTGTCTCTTTTTAGTATTTTTGACTTAAAGTCTGTTTTATCTGATATAATTATAGCTACTCCTGCCCACTTTTGGTTTCTGTTTGCATGGAATATCTTTTCCATCCTTAACTTTCAGTCTAAGTGTGTCTTTACAGATGAGTTTCTTGTAGCTAGCATACAGTTAGTTCATGGTTTCTTATCCATTCAGACAGTCTGTATCTTCGAATTGTAAAGTTTAATCTCTTTACATTCAAGATTATCGATATGTGATGGCTTATTCCTGTCATTTTATTACTTGATTTCTGGTTGTTTTGTATATCCTTTGTTCCTTTCTTTCTCTTACTGTTTCTCATTGTGGTTTGATGGTTTTCTGTCTTGCTAACATTTGAGTCCTTTCTCTTCCTTATTTGTGTGTTTGCTTTACCAATGGGTTTTAAACTTTTGTGTTTTCATAATGGTAGGCATTGTCCTTTTGCTTCCAGGTGTAGGACTCCCTTAAGCATTTCTTGTAGGGGTGGTGTAGTGGTGATGAATTCCCTTAGCTTTTACTTGACTGGGAAAGACTTTGTTTCTCCTTAATTTATGAAGAATGACTTTCCTGGGTATAGTATCTTTGACTGATACCCTCCCTCCCTTTTCTGTACTTTGAATATATCATCTCATTCTCTCCTGGCATATAAAGTTTCTGCTGAGAAACCTGGTTAGTCTGATGTGGGTTCCTTTATGAATGACTAGATGCTTTTCTCTTGCTGTTTGTAAAATTCTTTATTTTTGACTTTTGACAATTTGACTATAATGTGCAATGGAGAAGACCTTTTTGAATTTTATCTGTTTGGGGATCTCAAGCTTCCTGTATTTGGATGTCTAAATCTCTTGCTAGACTTGGGAAGTTTTCAGCTATTACTTCATTAAATATGTTGTCCGTCCCTTTCATTTTCTCTTCACCCTCTGGGACAAAAATTTGAATATCTGATTGCTTTATACTCTCCCATATGTCACATAGGCGTTGCTTATTCGTTTTTATTCTTTATTTTTTCTGTCTGGGTTATTTCAAAAGACCTGCCTCCAAGTTCTGAAATTCTTCTTCTGCTTGAAGCTGTTGTTGAAGTTTTCAAATGTATTTTGTATTTTATCAGTGAATTTTTAAGTTCCAGGATTTGTTTGGTTCTTTTTTATATGTCCTTGGCAAACAACTCATTCACATCCTGAACTGTTTTTCTGATTTCTTTGTATCTTACTGAGCTGCTTTAATATCATTATTTTGAATTCTTTTTCCAAGATTTCATAAGTTTCTTTTGTATTGGAATCTGTTGCTGTGTTCCTTTGGAAATGTTATATTTCCTTGCTTTTTCATGTTTCTTGTGTCCTTACCATTGATGTCTGTGTTTCTGGTGTAATAGTCAATAGTTTTTTGAATTTGCTTTCACAGGGGAGGACTTTTTCCTGATTTATCTATGGCATAGTATGGGCACTTTGGCTTTGATTTTGGGTGCATGATTTCTTTGGCCATAAACAGTGTTAGTAGTGTCTGATATTTTTTCAGTGGCATAGGGTGTGGTTTTTAGTTCCTGTGGTGGCTTGCTGAGGATGGGGACGTTAGGTGGGCCAATCCTCAGGACCCCAGTGATGGCAGCAGTGGGCCAAGTGTTCCTGTCCATGTGTCCAGTGGTGGCATATGCTAGTACCAGTGTTAGTGGGTCCAGGTAGGCTGATTCCTGGGCTTCCAGGTGGCTTGCTCAGGTGCTGGCAGGAGCAACAGTAGGCTGGGCAGGTGGGTGAGTCTTTGGGCCCATGGACAGTGGGTGTGGCGTGGGTAACCCTCTGACTCCCAGGTGGTCTGTGCTGGTGTCAGGCTGGCTGTGATGGACTCGGTGGGCCAATTCCCAGGCTCGCAGGTGACCCATGTGAATGGGTGTCAGCTGTGGTGATAGAAGCTAGCTGGGTGGGCCCATCCTCAGACTCTCAGGAGGAGTGTTCAGGTACCAGTAGTCGTAGATAGGGAGGCTGATCTCCCAGTCCCTGGTTGGCATGCTTGGGCACCTGGGGTGGGCGCGGGCCTGTCCTCAGGCCACTGCAGTGGTGTGTACAGGTACTGGCTATGGTAGACAGGGGCAGGGTGATTCTCAGACCTCTGGCAGAATGCTTGGGTGCAGGGGTGGCAGTGGCTGCACTGTGGCCCTGCACCTGGGGACATGGGGGGCAAAAGCCTGTTCTCAGGATGCTTGTAAATTAACAGTGGCAGCGCTACCGAGAATGGTGAGGTCACTGCTAATGGCTTGCATCATAGCTCTGGTGGCGGCAGCCAGCTGTGATTCTGGCTGTGTGCAGAGGATGTCAGTGGGGCTCCAGAGATCTGCAGGTGCAGGGACTCTTGGGCTCCAGGGCAGGATGCAATCTGGTGGGGGCTGGGTTCTCAAATATGGCACCTTGCTGTAGCTGTAGGACTTGGAGCTCCCTCTGGAGCAGTGCCATTTTATGGGCTCCAGCCAGCACCCTGTTAGTCTCAGGGCCTGGGTGAGTTAAGGGACTCTCCTAATGGCTAGGACTGCATGAGTCTGCATTGGGAGTGTGGACCACTGGGGGTCACTCACTGGAAGCCTCCCCAGCCAAGCAGGCAACGTGGCTTTCCTCTCCTTACTTTAGCTGTTTCCTGCCACTTGTCTTGAATTCCAGTGTTCTCTCGTAGGTGATCTATTTGAAGTATGCTTATCTACTTATTTTGGCTCTACTTTATGGAGGAGGCGAGTACCAGATTCTTCTAGTCAGCCATTTTAAAGCCGCTCCATTGTTTTCCACTAAATGTCTTGCTCTCCTCGAGTAACCATAGCTTTTGCTTCCTCTTAACTTTAGTTTTGTAAATAATCTGTCACGTACCCATTAGGTGCTTTCTACAACTTCTAAAAATAGAGAGCTCCTTCATACTTCCAGGATAAATTCCAGAGGGAGAATACAGCCCAGCAGATCACTGGGAGAGGCCGGGTATAAGTCATCTAGTCAGTGCCCTTTCAGAAGGCAAGGCTGCATGGTCCAAATAGGGCTGCTTTTTTACTTGTCTGTGAATAGGAAATTCCCCCCAAAAGGGGAATTTGAAAGTAATAGGCACTGCTACTGAGCTTGTTCGATACCACACACAGTATTGGTCAAGGAGTTCTGCATGTTATCATAACTCTTAAAAAGTAAACATCCGAATGCCTTACTTAGGTTTAGTGAATATGTACTTGGCAAGTGGCATATATATGGGGAAGGGGTTAGAGTGGAGTTTGTAAAGGAAGGGACCTACAGATATACAGCTTGTTAGTATTAAAGCTGGCATTAAAGTGTGAGCTCTGTCCCTATAGCTAGTTCTAATAGAACAATGCTGAGAAGCTTCAGACAGTGAACTTCTCTGAGGCAGTTAGAGAAAGTTGGAGGAATGGAGCTTCTTTCCTTTTAAAGGAAGTCATGACAAGTATTTGCTTTGCCCAAAATCAAGGTGGAACCACAGAAAGAAAATCACTGTGTTTTGTTGAACCTACTCACACAGGAGGTTTTGGGCTATCAACATGGGAGGAGAGAAGCCAAAGTCTAGAGTTCTGGGCATGTCCACTACGGAACTCAGGTGACCCAAGGTCCAAGAAACTCAGGGTGTTTACTAGCTTGGGCTCTCGTGAAATGGAAGTCTTCACAGGGATGGCTGTATGGGGTGCCTGGCCTTCACCATGCTACACCAAGTATGCTAGTGCCAGGGAAACACAGTGCAGGCACACAGGAAGCGCATTCAAACAGCCAGCTTCACTCATATGTCCTGAGAATTGTTCTGTGACCAGAGACTGCACTCAAGTCAATCATTAGTCACCAGAGGAGCCAAAGTCTAGAGTGTAAGGTCAGGTGTAAAACCCACAATCAGAGAATCCCAGAACCCTCTCAGGATGAAATAATTTGAGTCCATGGTGTCTTACTGATGGGAGAAAGATCTATTTTTGGGTAGATGTGTAAGGAGAAAACCAGCTACTTAACAAGGGTAAAGATTTTGCCTAAAGTATTGGAGCTTATTTGATTGCTGATCTGTAAGTGAATGTTAATTCTTTTCACTGGGATGTTAGGAAAGAAGTTTGGGTAAAATTATACATGACATATCAAAGTCAGGGTTGTTTGGAAGAAAAGTATCGTTAGAGGGATGTTTGAGTTGTGAAGACTGTGAAAATCCTACCTGAGTTTCCTTTAGGTTGGAAGTACAAAATGGGACCAGCTTACGTCCATTTGAGAGTTTTTTCTTGCTTTGTCATAAGCAAAGAGTTCTCCCTAAGATGTGTATTCATAATTATTTGTAATTCCTGGGTATTTATTTAGTCTGAAAAAACTATGCTTTTAAATGTTGTATCAAAAGGCAGCCAAATAACCAAATGGGGATAGCTGAACTTTTTGACAATAATACCCAAACCTTGGTTTCAGCTGCAGTCAAGGAAATTTTCTCCTTAAAATGAATAGCTTCCAATGGAGGTAGAAATGAAGTGAATCCTGAGATAAGGTTCTTACTTACTTTTTTCATGGCTTAAGCATCAAAAAACAAAAATGACTGCAGAAAGGCAGTAGCACTTAAACTAGCTATGAGTCAGAGTCAGTTAAACAACTGGTATGCTCTTTTAGAACAAGATGCTTATACAAAGTAGCTGATAAAATTAGCCCCTGGGTCTTTGCCAGCTGCTAGGAACTGAACACCTACAGCAGTGCCCAGAGAACTGGGAATGGATTTGTGCATCTATTTTAAACAGGCAGTGGCAATGGGCAGAGCCATGTCAATTATTTGAGGACTGCATTTAATTAAGTCTGAATCATAAATTACGGAACAGAATCTTAAAAGTGAATGTTAAAAATTGTTATTAGATAGAAATTAGGCAGTTTTTATTTTTCTTAATAAGAGCAAACTGACTCTAAAAGAGTTGTTTCTACATAAAAATTGTTAGGTAGGGATGTACCTAAAGTCAAAGGCAGGCTAAGACAGGAAAGGGAAGTTCTTAGGTCTGATTGGTGTATAGGAAAGTAATAGAACTTAAACCAGGAACAGGCGCTATTGAAATAAACTCCTTTACTGGATCATGACTAAACCACAACCTGTATTATTTATCTAGGCAGTACCTTAGATATAAGTACAGATTATTTATTCTCAGTTGCCCTGTTAAATAGTTTGAGGCTAGCAGAGCTCTCAAGTAAATTTTTTGGTGAAATATTAAAATAGCCCCTAGATAGGGCAAGGACAGCCCATGCTCAGAATGCCAGCAGTTTACCCCAAGACTCAGAACTAATGACAACACTGGCCTTTGATGGTCGGAATTATAATCCAAACTGTGAGAGGAGGAGCTGCCCTTGAAATCCTGTCTAGAAAGTCATAAACAAGGACCCTTGCCTTGTTTACAATTTAAAGGGTGGTGTTGCTAGATTGGTAATAAATTCTTGTAAACAAAAGTTGCCAGGGCAACAGTTTGTTTTTTTTTTTCCCTTTAAAAGGATTAACCTTTAGTCTTTAATATGTACAAGAATGCTTGCCTAAAAGTCTTATTTCATATAATACTTTAATAATAATTTAAATGCCAACCCTTCAGAGGTGTGGTGACACTTAAGATAAAATATAAAATTGGTATGTTAAATAAATTATTTTTATCTTTTCTATTAGCTTTATCTTCAAGCCAGGATGAAGGGAGACTGGGCAAGACTCTTACGCCCCACTCTGCAGTTTGGTCTAGTTGCTGTATCCATTTATGTGGGCCTTTCTCGAGTATCTGACTATAAACACCATTGGAGCGATGTGTTGACTGGACTCATTCAAGGAGCTCTGGTTGCAATATTAGTTGTAAGTATACAGGGGACTACATGTTGATATTGCTAAACTTTTGGATAAAAAGACAGACAAGAAATCCCTAGTGAGTTAAATACCCAAAGGCAGAGAATATGGTTCAGTAATTCCTAGTGGGTAAGAATCATGTGTTATTAAGTCATTTTAGGATAGACAACAGGTAAAAACTAGGTTACTCTTTTGCAAAAGTTATAAAAATCTTAGTATTTTTATTGTAAAAGGCTCTTGCTATAAACAGTTTTCTTTTTGGTGTGAATTGAAAAAGCTAATTTACATGAAGTTAATAACTAAGTGTTGGCAGAATGAAACTGTTTGCTGACAAAGTTGCTAACAAAACAATTTGGAATAATCTCTTTTAAAAAAGAATTCCTATTAGCCACTAATTTTTTATATCCTTAAACTATACCCCTCCAAGGTATATACTTTTGTTTATATTTATTTTAGGAAGCTGCTTATTGCAACTTTGTATATGGTTTTTAAACTTAAATTTTACCCTGTTCTATATAGGCCGTATATGTATCAGATTTCTTCAAAGAAAAAAGTTCTCCATTTAAAGAGAGAAAAGAGGAGGACTCGCATACAACTCTGCATGAAACACCAACAACTGGGAATCACTATCGGAACAATCACCAGCCTTGAAGGGCTGCATGGTGCCCAGATGAAGCTGGCCTGCTTTCTAAAATTGCAACCAGAAGGCAAGAGGATGCCTTTCCACCCAGTGTACAGGCCTTAATGGACTGCTGCTGCTGCTATGCCTCTTGGATGCCCACTTTATTGTGTGTATATAGTTACATTTAACACAATGGTTATCTACTAGCTCTGAGTTCATTAAAAAATTTCAAGCCTTTCACCAAAACACTGCCCCACCTGTACATTTTTTATTAAAAAAATGTAATGCTTATGTATAAATGTGTATGTCATATGCTTTCACAGAATGATGTTTGCTTAAATATAATACACATTAAAATGAGGATAACCATCTTGAGATAGAAGCAAATCACTTGTAGGCATTTGTAGTCAACTGTAATCACACAGGTGATGAATAATCTAAAATCCCACATTCCTTTAGCTGACTTGTTACAAGTAGAGGCTGGCAGCAAACACAATATCTCTCTTGATTTTGGTGATTCCTAAGAGAAAAGATAATAAGATTTAAGCTTTCAAGACCACAAAACATCTTCTCTCTACTGGGGTTGTAGAAAGATAGCACAGCAATCCTGATTAAACTGGTTGAGAGCGCAGCCTGGAAAATAAAAAAAACTTGCTGGACACCTAGGGCAATTCACAGCCAGCTCCAAGAGGAAGAACACTTAGAAACAAGACCTCTCTGTTCTTTTGATTCTGAGGTACCCACGGGGATGGTGGTGTCTAAAACTATTCAGAAAGACAAATTCTAGGAAGGACTAACTGTCAAAAGGAGTGAGTTGATCCAAAAGCTTGGATTTGCAACCTATATCAATATATTTCTAATTACCATGTGAAATTCTTTCTGCATTAAGGCAGGACAAGTACAAATTTTATTTATAACTTATTTTTTTTGAGACAGAGTCTCACTCTGTTGCTGTGGCTAAAGTGCCATGGCATCAGCCTAGCTACAGGCATGTACCACCATGCCCTGCTTATTTTTTGTATATATTTTTAGTTGTCCAGATAATTTCTATTTTTGGTAGAGACAGGGTCTCACTCTTGCTCCCAGCTGGTCTCGAACTTCTGAGCTCAAACGATTCTCCCACCTCTGCCTCCCAGAGTGCTGGGATTATAGGCGAGAGCCACCACACCCAACCACTTATTTTTATTTTTAAAAAAGAATAATTCCTAATAAATGCTGCCTTTTTTTTTTTTTTGAGAAAGAGTCTCACTCCATTGCCGTGAATAGAGAGCCATGGCGTCACCCTAGCTCACAGCAACCTCAAACTCCCAGGCTCAAGCGATCCTCCTGCCTCAGCTTCCCAGGTAGCTGGGACTATTGGTGCATATCACACAATACCTGGCTAATTTTTCTATTTTTAGTAGAGACGGGGTCTCACTTTTGCTCAGGCTGGTCTCAAATTCCTGACCTCAAGGAATCCTTCCTCAGCCTGCCAGTGTGCTAGGATTACAGGTGTGAGCCACTGTGCCCAGCCTATAACTTATTTTTTAAGAACTTTCATACCTATACTTAAACCCTAAGTGATTAAATAGGCCTGCCTCTATCAATAATGTGGAAACCCAGTTTCTGCAAACTTCTTAAGACACTAAGTTGTTAGCAGAAATCATTAGCATCAACTGGCTTAGAGCAACAGTGTGGTTGCCGCCTTTGATGCTTTAACTTGTGGTCCTTTTTCTTGGTCAAGATTCGCTGAAATGACAAAGCTACTCACAAGCATGTTTATGCCTGCTGTCCCCACTCTGCCTCATCACTACCACCCTGGCCTAGCCATCCTGTATTGATCTGGTCTCCTGGCTTCCATCTTGCTATTCTATCGACTTGCCCTCGATCCAACAGCATTATAATTAAATATATATCAAAAAATATATAATATATAAATTATATATAAATATATACTAATCTTTTATAACTCTCATAACAATTAACCTTGTATTATAAAATCCAAGTGACAGCACAACACTCCTGTGCTCCTAACCTCCAGTCACTACAGAGTAAAAAGCCTGGGCCTAAAAGCTACATGATCATTTTCTTTCTCCCTCTCAACCAGTGCTACTCTGCTCCAGCCACATTGGCTTCTTGCTGTCACTCAAGTATATCAAGGGCCCAACTACCACTTCTACCCCAGACCACCTTATCCACCCCCCAATTCCCTATTGTCTTTTTTTCTATAGACTTACTACCATTTGATAAATTTAATTAGACTTGTTTACTGTCTCCTTGCACTTGAATGTTAGCTCCATGGAGGCAGGGGTTTCTGTTCTTTTGTTCACTGCTGAACCCTTCTAGTGCTTCAAACATTGCCTGTCACATAGTAGGTGTACGGTAAGTATATGTAAATGATACATATATAAAATCTCAACTTTTCCCCCACACACTAAAATGTCACAGAAACACTAGCAGATGGTTCTCGGGGACAATCCAGTAAACAGCATCAAAATGTCCTCCTAGCTTGTGGTCAAGGGCTCAAGTCTCACAAGATTTGCCTAAATTATTAGAAAAAGCTTACGAATTAGATACTGACCTTCTGCAAATTTATTTTCCAGCTCAGTGTTTCCAATGGCTTTTGCTGCTTGACACATTTGTCGAAGCAATTCTTCCAGGCGCCTCATACAACGAATTATGCTGCCTGGACAGAAAAGAAATCACTTGTTAAATGGACATAATCAGGAACAGCAGAATTGTTGTTATGAGACAAGGCAGGAGAACATGGGATAATTATAATAAGTAATAAGGGATTTCCCATGAAGTAAATCAGGTGGTAAACTTGACTGGCTGCCTGCTAGGCATTAGAAACGCTACAAAGATGAAAGGTTTAATTCCTACCCTGGACTAATGGTAGAGACAGACATGGATCGATTAATAAATAATGTGTAGACACCTGCTATTAGAGAGGTAGGTAAACAAAATGCCCTGGGAACAGAAAAGAGAGAAACTTTGGGTGAAGACTGGCCAAGATGACTTTCAATCTATGTAAGAATGAGGCACTCTCTACAAGGGAAGGCCACTGAAATGCAGAAAAGCCAGACAAACTGCAGCTATTCAAGGACCCTCTGTGGCCCACTTAGGCATCTAGATACCACTCATACTATCCTGTAGAGGAGAATGCAATAGACTTTTAAGCAGGAGAGTAACAGATTAGATTTGTCATTTTAAAGGTGCAATCATTCATTTCTTGACCTTAGACTCCTTCATCAGTGCTTTACACAGTGTGTCCTCAAGGAAGCACAAAAGAGACAACCCTTTTCCCATGGGTCTTGACTCTCTTGAGAAAAGTGTTTGTATCAATGCTAAAGAAGCAAGCATAGTTTTACTTTTGTCAGACTTGGGCAAGGAGGGGCCTGAGATCCTTTCTCTAAGTGCTACCTACCTAAATTAAAACTCTCAGGACTTCATTTTTATTATTTGAAGTGCATTAGGAATAGCAGTTCTCAAAATGCAATCTGTAGAAACAATGAAGTCACACTTTAGGTCTTTATTAACTCCTTGCAACACTGGAATAAATCATTAACATTCATAAAGTTCTTATATTCATTCCTTAATGTTGAGAGTTACTTTTTACCTTTTAATGCCCTCCACATTATGTATGTGTTCCGGTGTGCCCCAAGGGGGAAAAACAGCTAAGTGATTTAACTCATGATGCAGAATGGAGTTTGAGCTTGGACAAGGGCAAAAGTACAGCTGTTTACCTAACAGCACAGTCCAGCGGGAAGTTCACATGCGTATGCAAAGCACCCTCTCTTCTAGTGGGCATGCCAGGAGCCCGAGGAATATCATACCAATGCCCTGGACCAATAAGGACAAAATCTTTAGTTTCTGAACACATCTATGAGCCACAGCAATGAGAACACAAAGTTGCTATTTCAGGCAGTAGTAGGTGTATGGGATGAGACTGGTCAAAGGGGAAGACCACCATCAATATATAGGTCCCTCAAAAGAGAAATGTCCCAGTTAAAAGGATGCCATCTCCTACCTGGATGTTAACCTACTTTAGCTGTAGTTCACAAGAGTGAGCCAAGGAAAGATGGAAACCTGGGTTGTAGTCCAGACTCTGCTGCTAAGTAATTAGCTCTGTAATCTAGTCCTTTAATCCCATTCTATCTTCATTTTTTCATTTGTAAGATTAATAAAACTTTTCAAGAGGGCTTGCTCTACTCTGGATTTGTCTCACTTGAGAGAAGAGATACACAAATTCTTTGAAAAGGGCAAAATCTCTGAAGGAATGTAAGGTCATAAAAGATCCAAAATATTCAACAAAGTCCATAGCTTTCTTGTCCTCTCTCATCTCCTCGATCAAAAGGCCCACACAGTGTTGGAGAAAACCTCCAGTCCTCAATTACAGAGTGTTTCCATTATACAACTGTATGCAGTTATTTAGCTCCTAGCACAGGAAAGCTCATTAGATGAGAGTCAATAGCAAAAAGCAATAGCCAGAACAGAGAAACAAATTATACATAAAATTCCAACATCAAACACTAGGGGCAAGAGTGTACCTCAAGTGAACCTGACACCCACACATAGGCACCCTGAGGGCTTTACTGTATTCTAGGAGAGTAATCGATGTTTATGAAGACATTCAGGCATCAAGGAAAGGTGAAATTAAGTTGAATATGTTTTGGGAAAAATCAGTGATGTCCAACATTTCCCGAGCACTTATTTTATGGCCGGTCAGTACTCTATATATTTTATGTGAATTTTCTCTTTGTTTGGTCCTCACAGTTCCATGAGAGAAGTACTGTTACAAAGAGAGAAAAGGCAAAGTTCAGAGAAGTGACATGTATCATTTGATCAAGGTCAGAGTCAGGATTCAGGATGTGAATCAAGGCACTAAAATTCTAGACCTCAAGGATATAACCACATTTCATAATAGAACATCACACAGAAATGATTTTTCTATAACATTTATTACTTTTATAAATTTTAATTTATATTCAGTCTGTACATTTAAAATAGGAAAATATTATAAATATTTTAGTATGCTTTTGGCCTTATTCTAAATTCCTCACTTCAGTAGAAATCTTCATTGCTAGATAATGCCAAAGAATTTACACTAATGGGTTGCAAGTGTAAGGAGTACACAAATGACAAGTAGGATGAAGGGTCTTTCTGAATTTGGCAATTAGACAGTCATTAGTGACTTGTGGTAATTTCAGTGAGAGAGCACAAGATTACTGTGGACTAAAAAGGAAATGGGAGGTAAGGAACTGAAGGTGGTCTTTCCTTGATTATGCTTTCCAAAAGCCTGGCTATAAAAGGAATGAAGGATTGAGGGTGGTGACAACAGCCAACAATATAACTGTTAATAAAAATGACAACAGCTAACATGTATTGAATGCCATGTGCGAGGTATTGTGCTAAAGGCTCCACATGCATTATGTTATCCTCACAATGAGGTAGGAGCCATTATCCTCCCCAAAGAAACTGAGGCACAATTAAGTAAAACCTGCCCAGGATCATTTTTCTAGTGGGTGAACAGGATTTAAAGCCCAGGATTTGTGCTCTTAACCATTATGTTGGTAGCTGGAGAAGGTGTGGATGAGAAATTTAAGCGTATTTATATGCCAAAAAGGCAGCAGAAAAGATGTGATGCAAGATTGAGGAGAGTGGCAAAAATTGTGGAGGAAGGCCCCAGGATTCAGAGCAACAGGAGGAATGGTCCTTCCTCTGAGCAGGGAAGAATAAGGAAAAGGGAGGCATGCATGTGAGTTTCTAGGTAAAAGACATGCCTAACAGCTTCTCCCTTCCTTCTGAAGCAGGAGTGATGAGCTCGATAGCTGGAGGTGGAGTTAAGGTAGATTCTTGAGGAAAGAAGTGAGGATCTAGACTTGCCTCTAAGAGGAGAGGCAGAGGAAGCCCAGAAAGAAATCCCGCATAGCAGACAAGAGTCTCTGGAGCAGACAGACCAGGAACTGCATTTCAGCTGTGTCATTTACTACCTGAGGGACTGTACTCACTAAGTAGTACTAACCAGTTGTGGGAAAGACTAAATGAGGTTATTAACATGTATAAAGTACCTGAGCACTTCATACACATAGCTGGAGCTCAGTCATCATTTTCTACTACTACTATTACTAGGAAAGTTTGCTATAATTCTGAGGTTAGAGACTATGGCTCTTGGTGGCACCCATACAATTTAATTTTCCTCCAGTAGAACACTTCTGCAAAAATATAGGAATAGAGAAAGATAATTATTAGATTGATCCAGGCTAGTGATGCACAAGGCAGAAACAAGAAGAATCCCAGTTGCTTCATAAATCTATCTCCGTGGCCAGAAAAGGGGAATTCTCTAATGGGCCCTAAGAGAAGGTTCTCTTTAAGTAGAATGGCTGTGTCCTCTCCACGGCAAGCCTTCGAGAGAATGAGGAAGTGGCTATGTGATACCCACCCAGAGCTTACTTCCTGTTACTGAAGCAACTCATTCTGACCTGAATAAACTATTTCAAGGTTTTGATAATTAACAGAACAAATGAAAAATAAAGAGGTGCCTTATACTAGTAGCCTTTAACAGAGAAAACAGTGATTTCACAGAAGACACTGTTTCCAAGTAGGAGGTGACCGAGTCACTAGCCACTCCAACATTCCTACTACTATTTTACAAATGAAAAACAGAAGAGGTGGTTAGTGCCTTTTAAGTGCCTTTTCAGGTTAATGATTTTAGATATAGAATTAGAAACCAAGTCCCCTGAACCCCCATTTGAAATAGTGGAGACAACTGTCTGTATTGGCTACCCTTTAAAGCTTCCCTGTATGGCTTCCCTTTCAACCTTGGGGCTAAGAGTTTACAGAAGAATAATCTTGGACCTTTACAAGGTGGAACCTTGTAAAAGTTGAAGATACTAGGTTTTTTGTTTTGGTTTTTTTTTTTTTTGCTATGAACTTGCCTGAGGAAATTAACTGTAGAATGAACAGACAAGGATCAGTGAAGGAGAAAGCTCAGTTAATGGCCTAAGTGAGAACAAAAATTAAAGGTCTTAATGGCATCTGAAGGACAGTTATCTGAGGTGAGAAAGGGAGGATAAAAATGCACAAAACACCTTGAGGTTATAATATAGGAAGGGGCAGGACTGAAAACAAAACCATGTGGCAAACACAACAAACCAGCTTCACAAATGAAGAGTAAAGAAGGGGTTACCCTATTCCCTGGGCAGGCAGCCAGATGGCCATGAAGCTGTTCTGGAACCAGAAGGCAGCACCCCCAGCTCCACTAGTAAATTCATGGTTTGACAAATGGATAGCACCTTTATCTCTTCCCCTGGATGGGACAAGATTTCAGCTCCTACTTGCCCCTTCCACTGGGTGCTCTTGCACAGGGTGGCAGTCATAAAGGCAGTTGGGAAGCCTATACCCCTCCACTCCTCTAACTTCTCATTAAACTTTCTGGTATCATTCCTTCAAGTACCAGTAGGAAGCGCTAGTGAGTCTGCTTCAGCACTAATGACATGATGCTGGATGGTCCATGTATGACTTTTTTGGTATTATGATAATCACTTGTGGACCCACAGTGATATCTTTAAATGAAAGCCACTCACTTATTTGTTATAAATAGGTCATAGTTATAAAAATAAAATACTACAAAAATAAGCTGTTCTAGATAGATACTACAGTGCCAACAAAAAGTTGATAATGCAGATATATTACAGGAATCTGAAATTCAACATTTCTAAAAAGTAAACTCATTACCTTTCCTTCCATATCTCTATTAACTAACCTATGAAAAAGGTCAGTTTACTCACTTAGATAATAATAATCCCCACTTAATGGGTTATTGTAAGAAATGAATGAAATAATGTGTGTAAGATGCTAAATAAGTTTCAATAACACAATAGGAGATCAATAAATGCTGGCTCTATTTATTTCTATTCTCAGCTGCTAGGAACACAAGGCTCCAATACTGCTTTGCAATGAAAGAGGAAATACAGTTGCAGAAACTTCTGGGTATCTGAAAAATGGGTAGTGGTTGGGATAGAGAAAGTAATGAATGTATTACCTATGTAATCAGATACTAAATGTTATGCAAATAATTTTATTTGAAGGGAATTAAATTAGGTAGTGGCTTAAAATGTAAATATATGGCCTTTTAACAAAAGAACACAGCAGATTCTCACAGGTCATTTAAGATTGAAATGAAATCCTTTACAAAGTCTTCTGCTATCTAAGTAGGGCATCAAAAAGCCAGTCACTCTCTCTCACATTGTCTGACTGATTTCAAATGTGTATCAAGAAACACATCTGATATTGTTTCAGTATTTCTTCAAACTTAAGTACTTCATGTTAATAATTAGAATCTGTAAAAGTTATCAGAGACCAAACCATACAAAGTAAATTATTAAGATAAAGAATAAACTAGGGGTGGGGATGGGTAAAGTCACAACTAATGGAGGCAGAGACCACTGCATGGGGGAAGGGCACACTTGTAGTCCTGGCTTGGGTGAGGCAAATTCATTACATGTCACCAAAATGTTTATACCCCATAATATCCTGACATAAAATAAAATAAAATAATAAACTAAAGGCAAGTAAACACATATCCAGGCTAGAGAGCACTGTCATGCCATACTTTGTAAACACTTTGATTCAATTTCTGGAAAATTTGGTTCTGACACAGTTTCAGGTAACAATAGAACAATTAAGAAAAGGAGGCCAGTAAGTATAGGGTTGCACATACAATGGCTGTGGTTGTTACCCACTGAGTCTCATCAACAAATCACTGTGTGTGCGCACAACACTAACCATCCACAGCTGCCTACAGCATAGAGGCTGCTCCCCCAGGGATTAATGAAGACTGCTGTTAAGTGGTGAATTATCTATCATCTTTCCTACCTACTACAGTTCTCTGTAATCCAAGGGCTCTCCTTACTCCCAGTTTTGGAAATCATTCTACCTCATGAATTAAGATCAGGCTGACCAGGGGCTAGACAAAAGCTTCAAAGCCAGGACTCATCCCAGGCTATCTGAAGCTGACCAGAAACAGAAGCACACTAACCTAATGGTTTGTTACAAGTCTTTTTTTCTGGTCTTGCCACAGTAGAAAAAGAAATTGAATTCTTTCTACTCACTGCCCTTATATTTTTCCAAATAGTGGTAAAATACACAAAACATAAAATTCACCATTTTAACCATGTTAAAGTGTACAATTCAGTGTCACTGCCCTTTTTTAAAAAATACATTCAGGTTTACATCATCATCCCAGAAGAACTCACTGAGATATAATTCACATCCTATAAAATTATTTTAAATAAGCATAAAATCTTGTGGTTTTTAGTTTATAATCATCATCACTGTCTAATTTTAGAATATTTTTATCACCCCAAAAGAAACCCTGTACATTAAGCAGTCACACCCAATCCGCCTCTTCCCGCAATTTACGGCAACCACTAATCTGTTTTCTGTCTCTATGAATTTGCCTATTCTGGACATTTCATATAAATGAAATTACACAGTATGTGGCCTTTATATCTGCCTTATTTCGCTTAATATGTTCAAGGTTCGTCCACTGAAGCATGAATCAGTACTTTTTTTTCTTTTTTATAGCTGAAAGCTGTTCCAGTGTATGGATATACCATAATTTATTTACCTGTTGAGGGGCACTTGGGACTACATGCTTACATTTAAGGACATTTATATAAACATCAGCCTTACTTGGTTCATGAATAAAATAGCATCATTCTCATGAAGGACAGAAAGCAGATTTCTCTGAACAGTATTTCTGCTTTCAGCTCTCTGGCATTCCCTACAGCAGTTCTCTACAGCTAATATCCTGATTCTAATTTAATACTCCTATCTAGTTTGGCCTGAAGTTAGGATCACATGTATATCCTACAACTATTTAGCACTAAATCCCAATTCAGGCTGAACTTTTTCTTGAAGGCATAGACTCACATAATGCCTCATTCCCACTAGGGTCTCAGAATTATTCATTAAATCAGTAAGTATCGGGTACTAATTCCTAAGTAATTTAGCACTAAAATTGTGCCAAAATTTAAATATGGAAACAGTGCATATTAACAAAATGTTACTCTAGTATTATTAGCAACAGTATTTTTGAAAAACAAACCCACTAGAAAATCCCTTACTCATGTATCCTATTCCTAAGAAAGGGTAAAATTGGCATTTGAAAGGAATGCAAGAGAACGTGTGGTGGGGCAGAAGTAAACAGTTTCAACAGATACTTTGTCATGGAAGCTTCCCTGATGACACTTTCGCTCAGTGGAAAGCAACCCCTTTGTCCATCCTTCTTTCATAGTTAAGTACAATATTGTATATGTAGAGTCAGAGATATTAAATAAATAGTAATAGCCTCTGCCTCAGTCACAACAGAACATGGATTAGTAGACTGAAACCATAGGCATCAGCCCATACAAATATTTTCTTTAATTTAGTTTAATGGAAATGAAAAACAACTACATTCTATCATTTTCTCAGAGTGATAACAGAATAATTATTTATATAAAGTCTTCAAAATTCTTCAACTGAATCACAATATAAACTGTTCTCTTGCATCAATGTCTCCCAAATACATGGTTTTAATCATTACAATGATAACTAGTTTCAGTTAATGTTTGAAGAACATTAAACTACTTCTGAGGCTCAGGATATAAAATGATCAGACACTTTTATTTTCATATAAAAAGAAAATTAAGATCTTACTAGGAACAAATATGATGTGAGCACAGCACAATAAAAAGTCTCAATGTAATCATTTTCTGTCTGTAAAAATAAGAGACACACTGTACTGTGGGCTAGAGCTTTGATTATGGTATTTTTCCAATCATATAAAGCATGTACAATAACAAGATGTGGAGAGAATGGCTATTCTGAAATGGAAGAACTAAGTAACAAGGTAGAAATAAAATAGAGGGAGAAATAGTATGCTGGAAAAAGGAAATGCTACCCTACATAAATCAAGGTTCTCAGTTATTTTTTGATACTTATACCAAAATAAAGAGTTTTAAGAGAGAATATATAGTCCACCTCCATTTGAGAAAGAATCTAATGGCACCCAGACCAGAAAAAACACAAAAATTGTGCTGATGTCAGACCCAATTTCAAGTTATAGCTACAAAACTGAACCACTCAAATTTTCAAACTTAGATTTCAAGCAAACTATGATGTAGAAACAGCCTCTGAGAAACAGAAAGGGGGCAGAACAGACTTCAGGATGCTAGTATGCTGTGGAAAAGGTCAACTCATAGGTGGCCTCTGGTAAGAACCAAACTGTCTTCAATTTATTAGCTTAGGATTTATCCTCCATCCTCTGATAACTTTTCCATTTAAATAGAAAGAACAGAAAAGTAATCCACATAGACATCTTATAGGAATCCATATATATATGTGGATACATACATATATATATATGAATTTATAATGAATAAAATGTGTGTACATATATACACACACAATGAATAAAATATATGCAATGCATCATAATTGTTTTTGTCATTGTGTTTTGACTTCTCAGAGAAGCAGGTATTATATAAACATGAGCTATTATATTAACAAGTCTTAGAATTATTTAGGCACAGAATAGTTATTAGTTTCATCCCTACATTCCAAAAAGTAGTCAGGTTAAAGAGTGGTGGTGCTATAATTAATTGTCTTGATGCCTCTGAAAAACATAAGCTGTCATACACAGACCTGGGTTCCTGTGTTAAGGGTAAGCATTGTTCACAAGTGAGGTGAGTATGTCATGCTACCCTTGTCTCACACTCAACTGCTGCTTCCCATCGTGAACTATTAAGAGACTTTACCATTCCTCCAAGCATCAATTATCTGTGGATGAGATGGTATAGGTCAGTATAGGGTTTAAGAATCACTAGGTGATCCAGAATTTAAGAATAAGCTGTTATGGGCTTAAATAAAGTTATCAACTATCACGTATAGTCACAGAGGGCTGGGCTCAAATCATGGTGCCATCACATTACATCATATAACCTTTGCCAAATTGTTTATCAAAGTCTCCTTGTACAAACATGGAGATAATAATATCTATGCAAAATTGCTATTTTGGTGATTACATGTAAATTATATAAAGCTCCTAGGAGTGACCAGCACATAATAGTTACTTAATGAACAATGACCTTCCCAGTAAAAGATCACAGTAGTCAAAGGATTTAGGACCATTTCACTAAATAAGTATTTAGTGGAGGCCCCAAAATTTAAAAGCTTTAAGGAAAGATGTAAGATAGGAAGCCATAATTTAAAAACAATGTACTATAAACTTTAACATTAAAAATCTTTACAAAGAAACCAGTAAACCTTAAAATCCACAAAGTTCAATGTAGTAGTGATGGCTTAGTTTAAAATTTTAATATTCTGTTGCAAAGAGGCTTGACCTATACATGCTAAAAATAACTGATTCATAAAATCAGTATTCTATTACTTCTTTAATAATATCAGTTGAAAAGCATATAATATTGGATGTCCTAAAATTGAATTTTTCTCAAACTAGGCCTAAAAGCAGTAACAGTATCTTAAATATTCTTATATTAATCTCCTTGAAGGCCAAGCTCATTTATTCTCATTTTTAAGAAAGTTCAATGTAATTCTAATTTAGTAAATATGATTCACCATTATAAATACCTACATAAACCAACCTTTTCCCAATGAATGCAGCATTTCTAAATATGGTTTTATTATATACTATGCTTATTTTTCTTTGCTTTTTGTAATCTATTTATGATTAGTCCTTATATATTTCCTTTGCCTTTTTCATTTGAAATTTTTCTTCAGTGGAATAACAGTTATTCTTCAATCTCTTAAAAATCTGCTCATTAAATTTAAACTGATTCATGCTGCAGTAACAGTTTGACTGAAGCCAAGGTCGGTATTAGATATGCAATGATCTATCTTTTTCGGCTTTGTTAGTTTCAGTGGAATTCTATAGCAAACCAGTAAGTTCTTACCAAGAAAAAAGGAAAAATACTCACACAAACATGACTTATTTAGGATCACCTATTTATTTGTGATTGTGGAGACTCTGGCACAGAATTATATAGTTAAAATCAACTCCTATGGAATTTATAATAAACAGACTATGCTTATTAAATAATATGAAAGATTTGTGGAGAATACTTTTGATCTACATAGGCAGAAGATTCTCTTTAATTACCAAATTAAAAATATATTTTTCTTGTTTAGTATGTTTCTTGTATCAGAAATAGATGTATACAAAATTTAACCATACCTTCAAAGACATCTGTCATTTTGCAGATATGGGCAAATGTAGCTCCAGTTGCCCAGGTATATACGACATCCATTAAGTGAGGTTTGAATGAGCTTAAGTAAGTTTCCTCATCAATTTCCAATTTGGCTTCTGCTGAAACTTTTGCAATTCTTTTAGCACATTCCTTTAAGGATAAAAGATATACTTAAAAATTCTTATTTACAATCTCCCATATTACTTTTTTCTTTAGCCAGTATTCTAAGAAGTCCCTTTTGCTTCCTAAGTATTATGTCTGCAATGTGTATATTCTGCTTTTAAGCCTGTTCCATTGCTGAGTGATCAAACAACCAAGCTTTCCCATTAGGTTGAAGTGGTTAAATAAGAAAAACATATCAAGAGCATGATTTTCAGCCAGTGATACCTTTTCTACAAAAAAAAGAACTCTTCCTTAAAAGTATTCAACAGCAGCATTTAACTAACCTGTAATTGCTTCACTAACAAAACTAAGACAAGTAACAAAACAGATTTAGAGAACAACAAATCCTACTGCAAAATACTCCCTTCCCCTCCAAACAATGCTTTAAAATATGTAAATCTTAATGTTTTCTTTTCTTCATAATGAGAAACTTAAATTCATCCTTTTCTACTTGGTAATCTAAAAGGTCAAAAACGCCTAGGCCTATAAATACTTCCCTGGTACTGGTAGTTTAAATTTCTTAGCGATTTTAGAGGATGTTAAAATGTTCCGTTAAAGGGGCCTCTTTTATGATACATTTTTTTTTTTTTTTTTTTTTTGAGACAGAGTCTCACTTTGTTGCCTAGGCTAGAGTGAGTGCCGTGGCGTCAGCCTAGCTCACAGCAACCTCAGACTCCTGGGCTCAAGCGATCCTTCTGTCTCAGCCTCCCAAGTAGCTGGGACTACAGGCATGCGCCACCATGCCCGGCTAATTTTTTCTATATATATTAGTTGGCCAATTAGTTTCTTTCTATTTATAGTAGAGACGGGGTCTCGCTCTTGCTCAGGCTGGTTTTGAACTCCCGACCTCGAGCAATCCGCCCGCCTCGGCCTCCCAGAGAGCTAGGATTACAGGCGTGAGCCACCGCGCCCGGCCTATGATACATTTTTTGTTCCTCTGTTATAATACCTTAAGCCCACCTTTTCCTGTCTTTCTGTCTAAAGGTGAAAAGGCAGATAAAAATCAATTCATTCAAAGAAAATAAAAGACACAAATTTATTATTATAAACTATTGTGGCTTTGTAAATCTAGAGACAAATAATTTCTTGCGACAAAACAGATTTTAAAACTTTGTTGTAAACTAAAATGAAAAAATATGCAAAAAAATAAATTAATCTTAGTCCATCAAGATGCCATTCATAATAGTGAGGAAGAAAATGATGCAAGCATTGAATTACAAGTATAGCCAATTTATATTATGCAGCTATAAGTCTATATACATAGCAACTGTATATAACTCATTACAATGGGGGAAATGTTTAATTACTAAAATAAAAATCACAAAAGATGTTATCAGAATAGCATCAAATGACAACTGACATCAAGTGATATATTTAATCTGTATGGAATTTATCTCTGTGGAGTGATAAACTACTATGGTTAGACTGCCAAAATGTTTATTTTACAAACTATTACTCATAAAATATGTTGTTCAAAAAATCTTACCTGCATTTGACGAAGTGGTCCTGCTAATTGCTCTGTTAATTTGGGCATCTCACTAGACTATAAAAGAAAAGGAAAATTAAATATAAAAACCCAAGTTTAAAGTTCTTGGGTTTTCATATTACCTGCTTTAACAAATGAAAAAGCTTGTATGATAATTATTAGTATCAAATTATTAAGACCTTAGTCATTAGCACTTAGAGTTTCTAGTAAACTCAGTTACTCCTCCCATCCTAAACTGTAATATTCTCATCACATTTCAGAGGAAAATACTACAGTGCTAAATTTGCAAAGCATGCTAACTAGCTATTTTCTGTGACTATAAATGGAACTGAGGGCAAGCAAATATTGTAAACATACAGAGTAGTTTAGTTATATCAACATTAAACAATTTTATCATAGTTTAATTTTGAAACAGCTTCAGCATCTAGGCAACTTTCAATTTGCAGAAATTGAAACACTGGGATAAAGAACATTAAAAATAATGCCACCATTTTTTATTGTACCCTGATGCTTCTACCTCTTTAACCAAGCACAAAATAGGTTAAAGTTTATTCGAGTTTCGGTATTCTTAATATTGCTCTCTCACTGAAATCTGTCAACTTCTCCATTATATAATGGAGTTTCAGGTCTATTACTAACTAGTCAAATAATCTTCAACAAGCTGCTTAAATTCTGGGTACTGACTTCGTATTCTGTCAAAGAGATATAATAAAGCTAGATCCTCAAAACTGATAGATAATATTTGTGAAGAAATTCTGACAAAGGTAGAGTGACTATTAATATACCAAAATAAATTTAGTATTATGGTATATATGTATGTGTGGGACAAGATTCAAAGCAATTATAGGAAAATTTTTAAAAAATCAATTTTAACTTAGTTGCAACATATCTGTCTTTAAGCATCAGTAGTTATATAAGATTTAGTTTTGATTTGCATCATGTATATAATAAATCATGAATGAAGTTCTACATTTTTCCTGTTAAAACCAAAAATTACAGCAAAAAGACCAGAATGAACTCAACATCTCAGTTTAGTAGAATAAAGAATGTAAGGGTGCTAAATGTTTTTGATATCTTGTCCATTCATGATCAACAGTTACTGATCACTTTTCTCTCTGCTGGTCACTATAGGTAGAAGGCACTGGTCCTGATGTAAGCTGGCCAACTGTGATTTTACCAAAGCTCTCCCACCAAGTATGTGTACAGTTTGTTCCCTCATTTCTCCTGTAGGTCTTGATATAGACTTCATTTTATTAGTGAGCCCTTTACTAACCATTTTATTTAAAATAGTACCATCTTCCCCAGTGATCTCTACCTGATTCTTTTGTTCACTTTCCTCCAAAACCTTCATTAGCATTTGACAGAATGCAAGTGTATTTCTTTATCTTCATCCCACTAGCATGTAAGTATCAATCATGAAAGCAAAAATTTCTGCTGTATTTCTAGTGCATAGATCTGTGTACTGCACACACTGGGTACTTAATAAATATTTGTAGATACTTGATCTTTATGAAGATTTATATAATCTCTAAATTACTTTTAATGTTATTAAAAATGTGGGGGCACAGTTTTAGAAACATTTTTAAACAGAGTTAGTATATCAAGCATATTTAATCTTACTTATAACAAGTATCTTACTATTAAGTTATTAAGCATGAAATGTCCGATTTCCTTAAGTACTAAGTTTGGTAGTTGATATCTGACATTTCACTTTGATACTTTTTGTTTTATTTTTGTTGTGAAGGTTATCTTACTATATTTACACTGCTTTTTGGCTAGAAAATATTCTGTTAAAAGTATCAAGGAAAATCCATTTGACTTTTAGTACAAATTTCCATCTCAATGTTAAAAGGCACCACCGTAAGAATTGATGATACTGTACATAATATAGTGTGGTTTCACTGAACAAATATTAACCACATATAGTGATATCTTGCCCCAAGATTTAAGAGTTGTGGTTTACTAAACCAACTCAACTTCTTTGAAGAAGTCATATAATTGGCCTCTCAGAAGACAAGACTTACTGTGTGCCACATTAACAAACAAACCAACAAAACAAATCCAATCACAATGCAAGAAATTAGCCACAAGACAAAGTTTGGCATGGGTAGAAGACCACCAATCCCCAAACAATCTATAAACCTAAATCTCTGAAATCTTGTTCAAAGGAAATTTGACAAATTTCCTTAATTATTATCTTAGAAACTGATATAATAAAATTTTTTGAAACTAAGAAAAATAAACAATATTTTATAAAGTGATACATTTTTCTTCCATGCAAATTACTTCATAGATGCATGACAGGCAATCTCAGAAGGGCACAAACTATTTATGGATTATTGTCCTATTTGTTAGCATGGCCACTACTGCTGTAATTCTAATCAATACTCAGGAACATGAGAGAAAAGTAGCCATCTACTTAAAGAAGTAATATATCTGATCTGATTAATAAAAGGTAAACAGATCAATGGTAGAACTGGACCAAAAAACTATTTACTTAAAAGTTAAACTAAGTATATACAGTAAAAGGTCCTCTAAAATTTAGATAACAATATTAACTTATTTTTAGAGGTAAATGTCCTTAGTCTAATTCTCATTCTATCTATGTCAACCACGATGAATAAAGTCTTAAATCTGAAATGTAAAGCACATTTTACTTTTTATTAATAAAACTAATTATACTAGTTTCTGGAATGCAGTACAAGAGTAATTAATGTCCTGTGTGTTCCATTCAGTACTTCATTTTTTGATTGTTTAAGGGCTGTTGAAAGTGAATTAATTATTCATAGGAAAAAATTATGGTTAAAACAACAAGAATCTTATTTAATTTTCTCTTACTATATTTGAATTAAAGTTGATTTCCATCCATAATATGTAAATATAAAGTAATATTTTATAATTAAAAATATTCATAATATTATAAAAACTAAACTATATGATGTATGAGTTAGTAAATAAGATGTGCTAATTCCATGAACTCACATTCTCTTGAAACACAAAGCAGCTTAATAATGCCGTTGCCTGTTCTGCAGAAAGGTCATTGAAAAGGCCATTAAACATCATCTCAGTTAGAAGGAGCTCATCAGCACTATATGCCAAAAAAAAAAAAAAAGAATACATTTGAAATGTCAGAATATAAAGATATACATGTGCACACATAGCCTTAACATGTAAGTTTTAATAAAATGTTACTTGACCTTAAGAAATAATGAGGAAGAGTGACAGAGTTTATTCAAGGTAATGGCAGATCCTTATAATTATTAATATGTAATCAATGTAAAATGGATATTTCATATAAATATCCCAAATAACAGAATGTACATATTCATTGCAGATATCTGAGTTTATAACATCTGAACAGATGAACAATATAAATATGTTTTCATCAGAAATGTCTGAAACCATTTATGAGGCCTGTAATTCTTGGGTCCTGTCCATTAGGGCCATGCTGAGGACATAAAAGACTGTTTCAAAAATGTCTTTTATGGATTCATTGAAAATGATGATCATCACTGTATGGACAAAACAAGATATATCCTAAGGATGGATATACTGCTTATGAGCCACCAGCTTGGGACTTTCAAGTTAAGGAGGACAGGGATAAACTGGCTCCTATGGCAGGAAACATTTCTCATGGTAGGAAATAACTGATGAATTTATAGGACAGTGTCATAAATTGTATTTTCTAAAGATGGCCATAATAGCATCTCCTATACTACATATTCTTCTAGAATTTCACTAATTTGTGTAGACTGCCATGTGCACATGTGGCAATTTAAATTTAAATTATGTAAAATTTAATATTCAGTTCCTCAGTTTCATTAACCACATTTCGAGTGGCTTGTGACTATGATATAGAACAGTGCAAATATAGAACATTTCTATCATCACAGAAAGTTCTATTGGACAATAGCTACTTCCCCATTAAGAGGGGGAGTCTAATTGCCCTCCACGTGAAACTGGGAGGGTTTATGACTCACCTGTAATCAACAGAATGTTGTGGAAGTGATGCTGTAGTTACAAGCTAGGTTACAAAAGGTAAAGCTAGGTCAAAAAAGACAATCAGCTTCCATCTTAGCCTGCTAGAACTGACACACTGGAGCGTTCAGCCTCCATGTAAACAGTCGTAACATCCTGAGGCTGCTATACTGTGAAGAAGCCCAAACCAGCCTGCATGAAAATACTATATGAAGAAGCTGAGAGAGAGAGAGAGAGAGAGAGAGAGAGAGAGAGAGAGAGAGAGAGAGAGAGAGAGAGAGAGAGAGAGAGATCCTAACATTCCCCAGTTGCTCCAGATTTGTACTGTTCCAGCTTAACTACTTGTCTGATGGCAATGACAGGGGACCCTGAGCCTGAACTATTCATCTAAGCCATTCCCGAATTTCTGACCCATAAAAACCACTACAGAATAAAATAACTGTTGTTGTTTTAAATAATTTAGTTTTGAGGTCTTTTGTAATGTGGCAAAAGACTACCAAAACAGAAAATAATATAATCAGTTTTAAGCTGTGGCCTATAATATACTCAGTTGTAATAACCTATTGTTAGCCCCAAATTTCAGTAAAATCTATGCATATAAAAGAATAATGGTTATCAGACCAAGTTTTAAGGTGGGAAAATGTTCATAAATGTAATAAAAAGAATATACAAAATTGTGTATAAACTATGATTATGTAAAAATCCCACAAGGTCTGAAAAAAGTTAAAGGAAATACATCCAAATGCTAGGGGTGCTTGTGTTAATTCCTGAGATCCAAGAGATATTTCTCAATTTCATGGTCCAAACTGTATTTAATGTGGAATGTACTGTACAAACTTCATATTTTTAGCACAACTCTTTTTTCCTAAAGACTGATAACCCTTGGCCGGGCGCAGTGGCTCACACCTGTAATCCTAGCACTCTGGGAGGCTGAGGTGGGTGGATAGCTCGAGGTCAGGAGTTCGAAACCAGCCTGAGCAAGAGCGAGACCCCATCTCTACTATAAATAGAAAGAAATTAATTGGCCAACTAATATATATATAGAAAAAATCAGCCGAGCATGGTGGTGCATGCCTGTAGTCCCAGCCACTGGGGAGGCTGAGGCAGCAGGCTTGCTTGAGCCCAGGAGTTTGAGGTTGCTGTGAGCTAGGCCGATGCCACGGCACTCACTCTAGCCTGGGCAACAAAGTGAGACTCTGTCTCAAAAAAAAAAAAAAAAAAAAAGACTGACAACCCTCTGTTTAAAATTAGTATCTCATTTTAAAATCAAATTTCTAGAAGAAGCAGATTTTACCTGCTTATCTCACAAGCCACTCGTCCTTTCATCTCTATGACATCAGAAGAAGTAGCAAATCCCAACCTTCTTAAAACACGTTTGCGACATTTGAGTTCATCCATTTGCAGGACTGTTCTTGCTTTCTTCAGTTCTCGCTTTGCAGATTTAATATCTATTGCAATCTAAGAAACATAAAAGTATGAAGAAAGTTCAATAATAAAGTGAACAATGTAAAATGAGATTTATTCATGAAATAAAGCAAACAATATTTTCTAAGGACACCTTACAACGTACTTCTCAGTTAAAGCTTCAATGCTGAGGGGACAAGGAGAGTGAAATACAGGAGCTTCTTAGATACATTCCCAGGATATTACAAAAGAGTAATGTTGTATCTGAAAAATTATTAAATAATACCTAAAACGTTAAGTACATAGAAAATATAAAATGTCCACTTGAAAAATTTGAGGCAGAGTAGGGAGATATTAGAACTTGTAAAAGGTTTATGAAGATGGAGAATAGGGCATGGTTCCTGCTTAAATGAAGATGGGTAAGGAGAGAGGGCTACAAGAAGGGGACTGAGACTGGATAGCCCTGAGTTAGACAAGATAGGCTGGAGTAGATAGAAAAACTCAGTGCTGAATTAAGATGGGCTCTCCCAAGGCAGAATTCATTGGATAATCAATCATTCTCCTAAAGTACCAATCTCAGTAATTCCAGCTTTTCATCCGTAGGGAATTAGGCCATAGCTTAGAGAAACAGGGAAAGCAAGTTGAGGGCATATGAATCTTTTCTCTTCACTATATTTCCTGCATGATGCCCTGAAAAGTCTTCCCTCTCTTTGCCTAAGTTGGAAATAGCTTTAGCAAAGAGAATAGGCCTTTATTCGATACAGAGGAGAAAAATTAAAATGAAAATAAATCTCAAGTTCATCCTTTAGGGTGGATGAGTTTTTAAATTCAGTTAATTAGTAGTAGTATATATTTTCCAACTGTGACAAATGTATGGTGGTACAAGAGCACAAAAACAATGTTATCCTGAAGTGGAGGCTTTAAGTTCAGAAAAACACTGATGGAAAAGTTTTAAGAAGCTGAAACCCAAAGAATCTGTAATTTTGCTATTAAGCTTCAATTGAGGAGGAGAAATGATAAAGGTGATACTTGTGATAACCTGTGTAACTTGTGATACTTACTCACAAGTTACCTATGTACCCTATTTCTAATGGTTTACATTAATTCTAATAGCAATCCTAACAAGTAAGGAACTAATATTAAATCTGCATTCTACGGATGAGAAAACTGAGGCAGAGAGATTACTAAGTAAGCTGGTCAATATTACAGAGCTACTGAATGATAGAGATGGGCTTCAAACCCAGGCTAACAAACTCTAGAATCCAAGTTCTTAGTGATGTTTTTAATATTGCTATCAACAGATGCATTGTCATGATGTCATGTCACAGGAAGCAAAGTTTTCCATGCTAGACAAAACTATGCTAGCATGACACATGTTATCCTAGCATGACTTATCAGGCATATCAGAAAAAAAAACAAAGAATTTCTTTTATTTTAAAGAGACAGTGTTGGCTGGGCATGGTGGTTCAAGCAAGTAATCCTAGCACTTTGGGAGGCTGAGGCAGGAGAACTGCTTGAGGTCAGGAGTTTGAGACCAGACTGAGCAAGGGCAAGTCCCCATCTCTACAAAAACAGAAAATTGGCTAGGCATAGTGGTGTGTGCATGTAGTCCCAGCTACCTGGGAGGCTGAGGTTGGGGAACTGCTTAAACCCAGGAGTTGGAGGTTGCAGTGAGTGATGATGATGCCTCTGCACTTTAGCTTGGGAGACAGAGTGAGACCCTGTCTCTCTGGGGTCTTGTTCTGTTGTCCAGGCTGGAGTGCAATGGCACAATCATAGCTCACTGTAGCCTCAAACTCCTGGGCTCAAGTGATCCTCCTAAGTAGGTAGGCCTACAGGTATGTGTCACCATGCCAGATAATTTGTACATTTTCTGTAGAGATGGGGTCTCGCTATGTGGCCCAGGCTGGTCTTGAACTCCTGGCCTCAAGTGATCTTCCTGCCTCGGCCTCCCAAAGTTCTGGGATTATAGGCATGAGCCACCATGCCTTCTCTCTTTTCTGGGTTTTCTTTGACTGAGGATGCCTACATGAGCAGAGTAGAGCACTGTATTAAGCATGGTGAGATTTATAAAGTTTACAAGGTAGAGTAAGAGAATCCAATATTTAACATTTTTTTCCTCAATTTTTATATTTTGAATATAAAAATGCTGAAATGATATTTTGGATATACTGGGTTAAATAAAAATACTAAAATTATTTCTACTTATTTTTTTTTAATGTGACCACTAAAAAATTTAAAATTACATATGTGGCTCGCATTGGACAATGCTGTTAGAGATCTTTTTCTACATGTTTACATTTGGCCTTCCGTAACCATGGGTTCCACATCCGTGATTCAACCAACCATGGATCACAAATATTGGGGAAAATTAAATTGCGCCAGTACTGAACATGCAGAGACTTTTTTTTCTTGTTCTTATTCCCTGAATAATACAGTATAACAACTATTTACATAGCATTTACATTGTATTAGGTATTATAAATAAACTAGAAATGATTTAAAGGATATAGGAAGATGCACATAGTTTATATACAAATAGTACATATTTCAGATCACGGACATGAGCACCTGAGGATTTTGGCATCCACAGGAGGCCCTGGAACCAAAATCCCCTACAAATACTAAGGGACAACTGTATATAACTGAAATGCATGGATACTTAGGTATAGGGGCTTTTATCCACAAAAGTGAGATCAGCTTCCTTTTCCACTTAATACATTTGGACTTCTTTTCCAAAGAGTATATATGAATCTACCTCATTTTTGTTAATGCCCATGTTAATGTCCAATGTGTGGATAGGAATATTTCATATATCTAATTCCCTATTGATGAACATTGAGGTTGCTTATATTCATTTCCAGTTTCAAATTATGCTACAAGAATAGCCTCTGTACCGCCTCACTTTGTAGTCTCAATTCCTAGAGATAGGAAAAGTTGGGTCAGAGGGTATAAGCACTTAAAATGTTAACAACTAAGGGAGCAGATTTTGAAGGCTTCTTAGGCATGGCTAAGAGATATGAAATGTGTCCTGCAGTCACTAGGAGGCCATAAAAAGACTTGTTTTTCCCTAAATTGCTAATTCTTTGTATTTTTCTTTCATAAAACAAAAAAAAGCACATTACAGACGGGGGTAGGAGGGTCCCATGGGGAGGACGGGAGAGAAAGGGAGGAAAAGAATGAAAAAGATCTACCGAGTTTCCCCGAAAATAAGACAGGGTCTTATATTTATTTTTCCTCAAGAAGACACCCTAGGGCTTATTTTCAGGGGATGTGTTATTTTTTTTAAGTACAGTACAACAATTTACATTTATTCAAATGTAGTTAAGTTGTCTTCTTCTGGGACATCATCATAACTCTCCAAACCCGGAATACCATCCTGAATTTCTTGCGACTCTATTTCCTTTAGAACCATTGGCCCCAATCTCTCATCTCGAGCAATAGAGATCTCATGGGGCAGATGAGAAGGGCTGCTCATCTTCTTTACTGCTCCTTGACGAAATGCACGGGTTGTGCAGATATGCTGCGTAGCCACGCCCATCACTAGGTCTTATTTTCGGGGTAGGGCTTATACCGTGCAAATGCTTAGAAATCCTGCTAGGGTTTATTTTCGGGTAGGTCTTATTTTTGGGGAAACATGGTACTATAATCTCATTGCCCTAACACAACCACTTAAAGTTTTCCTTTTAGTCTTTTTTTCCAGTGTGTATTTTTATTTTTGCCAAGTTGTAATCATGGCCCATATCAATTTCAGATCCTGCTTTGTTCATCTAATGCTCATGTATAAGCATTCTTCCGTGTTATTGCAGAGTCTTTATAAGCAGTTTATTTGTCCCCTACATCTAGACACTAATGCCTTTTTTCAGTATATATAAGCAGTTCAATAATGTCTTCAACCATTTCCAGGATGCTGTCCTGTCATCATTCAACCTTGCGCAAGTCTCCCTGTTTTTGTGCTGTGGAAACTTTAAGGCTGACCATGTGTGAAGTGGTTGGAATCAGGCAGGGAGCGGCTGCAATGGTGCCAGTGAGGTATGAACAGGCCAGGATCACTAGATACTTGTGGAAATAACTAAAGCTTTTTGTGTCTCAGTTTCCTCATCTTGAGAAGCACCTGGCAAGTTTCCTGGAGAGGGCCTGGTAGTACTTAATGGTGGACCGAGCATAGTGTATTATGTGTTCACTAAGCACGTAGCCACTGTGCTTCACCAGGTACAGGGCCACCTGATGTTAGCTTGCAAAAAGCTATTAACAGAAAGGGAGAGTGCTTTATAACTATGAACTAAACATATTCCTCTATTAAACCAAAAGAATTTCTACTCATGTATTTATCCAACCAATACTGGGCATTTACTTTATAAAGATGACAACTTTGAGAGTGTAAATAAGTTGAAACGAAACACCTGACCCGAAGGAGCTTAAAATCCAGTTTGTGAGATGTGAAACAGATGTATTGGGTAAAGGTAGTATGCGACAGAAGTTGAAAGTACAAGGAGTTATAAGTTTCATGAAAGAAGTGAGATTTGTAGAGTATAAAGGATTCTAGTTGAAAAGAAGTGGATAGTGGGAAGGAATGTGGTCACTTCAAAAAGCTTTTTCTAAATTCATTATAGATAATGTTTATAAAAATGCTTTTACCAGTGAGATATTATAGCTAATTACCCTAAAAAGCTGAACTACAACTACTTGACACTACTAGGATGGCTATAATAAAAAACACAGACAATAACATGTGTTTGTAAGGACGTGGAGAAACTGGAACTCTCATAAACTGATGATCAGAATGTAAGGTGGTATAGCCACCATAGAAAACACTTTGGCAGTTTCTCAAAAAATTAGTTACCATGTGACCCAGCAATCCTACCCAATTCTACTCATGAGAAATAAAAACATACGTCCACACAAAAACTTATACAGAAACATTCATAGCAGCATTATTCATAATAGCCAAAAAGTGGGGGAAAACCAAATATCCATCAATTAATAAATAAGCAAAATATTGTATATCCATACAATGGAACATTATTCAGTCATAAAAGGAATAAAGTACTGATTCATGCTACAACATGGATGAACCTTGAAGACATTACACTACGTGAAAAAAGGCAGACACAAATGTCACATATTGTATGATTCTATTTAAAAGAAATGTCCAGAACAAGCAAATCCATATATAGAGAAAATAGATTTGTGATTTCCTGAGGCTGAAGGATAGGGGAAGCAGTCAGTAATTGCTAATGGATATAAAGTTTCTTTTGGGGGTGATAAAAATGTTCTGAAATTAGATAGTGGCGATGGTTGCAAATATCTGTGTATGTACTATTAATAAAAACCAATGAATTGGACACTTTAAAAGAGTGTTATATGAATTATATCTCAATTTTTAAAAAGCAAAACATTTTTAAAAACCATACATCAAATACCACGCTATAGCAAATGAACTTTATCTTGTCTTGCTGATAAGAATTGACAGGTTACAGAGCTGGTAGTTTTTCCTGTTTTAGCTGATAAAATCAATAGTGCAAGAAAATGAAAAATACAGATTCATTTATACACAGAATTCTACTAAAAAAATACAAAAGTTTCTGCCATACCTGAGCTTTCTTTTCACAAAGTGTATACACAGTTTCCAAATTTGGATCATTGTGAAGTGGATGAGAATACATTCGATGTTCAAAAGCCTCCACTTTCTGAATGACTTTTTTCAGTCCTTGATCTTGAATGCCCATATCGTCAATAGGATCTAATAAGGGAACACCATCAGGAAAACGTTTCTGAACTTCCTAAAACAAAATATGTAAAATTTATTTTTCATCTTATAGAGACAAAATTAGTTAAGAGTAAACTAAATCAATATTTCTTTTCTATGCTCATGGACATAAAAAAAAGGATGGCCCACATATACTTTTTTCTTTTTCTCATTTAAATTGTAGGGTATTTTCCCACTGCATTTGTTTTTTAAAATTCCTTTTTAATGTTTTACTACAATTAACTGATATAGGGATATATTATAATTTACTAATAAGTCTAGTATTACACAATTCAATAGTCCTGGAGGTGGCACAACTTACTAATAAATCCATTATTGTATATTAGGTTGCTGTAACTTCCTGCCATCATAAGTAATCCTATATTGATCATCTGTTATATGTAAACTATTTTCAATTTTCAGATTATTTCCCTGGGTTGATTCCTAGAGAGAGCACTACTGAGTTGGAAGATTTAAACTTTTTAAAAGGTCCTGATTCCTTCTGCTAACTTTTTTCAGGTACATAATTAATGGTTAAATATAATAACCATAAGAGTACAGAGAAGGGATAGCTCACTATAGGCTGGTAAACACTAAACGCTGGGAAACTTTCAGGGTCCTGGATAGGCCTTAAAGGTAAGATAGGATTTGGCTGGTTAGGAATTAGGGTATGGGAGTGGGAGCACATTAATAAAAAACATAAATGTAAAGAGTTCAAAGTCATTTTGAACATTACCATCCTAAATATGTAAATAATGCAGGGTTTTAAGAGACTGATATCTTTGTTAAGTGCATATAGTACAACATGGATAACTTTTACATATAAAGAAACTGAGTCACAGGTAAAAAGTTCGAGAACAAAGAAAACACTGAAATTGTAGTTCTAAAGTTTAAAAAGGTATAATTAAGTAGCAAAAGGGAACTCTTTAGTCATTAAGTGAAGGGTTCTATTAGCAGGCTCATTTTCCTGATTCTTCTTCCTCTGGTTTCCTAATAAATGGCAACCAACGAAAAAGGCCTATGAAGGACCAAGGAAAATAACAGTCTAACCTTATTTAAATAATGAGGCAAAACTGAGAGTTAGTGTATTGCTAAACCTAATGCCAAAGCTGAAATATCTCATCACCAGATGTGGCACAGTGATGTTTAAGGCAAATAAAGATACACCTGAAATCTGCCAACAGACCTCAAGAAACTTTCATTGCAATTTAAGTTTAAATTTAGCAAAATGAAAACTGACCAAATTGAGAAGCACAAAGTAATCAGTTTTTTTCACAATAATGGCATTATTTATGCTAATTTAATGGCTAATGTGCCATTAAAACTCAAAACTGTGCCACTATTTTGAAAATATTAGAAAAAAATTTCAGTGGGACTTTATACTTCAATAAACTTAAAATATTTATTTACCAACAATTAATTTTTAAAATTTCTATAGTGATTTTCTGAAGTTATATCTATAGCTACATAAAAATTTTGTAAAACTGTCAAGAGAATCATTTATTTCAGCAAGCCTACCTATGGAACATCCTGTTTATCTTTGTCTTCTCAGATACTATTCAAAGGTTTATTGACTAAATAAGTCACTTCTTTTTTCTACTGGACAATTAAATTTTCTAGAAAGTCATAATTTTTCCTATTGAAAAAAATGATTTCAACTATTTATTAACTAAATTCAAAAACGGTTAAAAGTTCTGGCAGCATATTTTTTTATACATAAAACTTTTAATACAGTCTATAGTTATTTTCACTTATAATAAATAAAGCAGAACATATTTAACATATAATAGTGAAGATTAATGGTGCAGTTTTCCCTTGTGAGTATTCCTTTAGTAACTCACTTTGTTGGTGGATTCAAAGAGAGGACAAATATACATGCAGCTTTGCTGCCACTATTTTTATGAAAAATAATTGCCATTATTGGTAGTACTTATACTTTTTCTGAAAGAAAGCAATATACTTAAACCATTTCAGTTAGCTCTTTATAAATCGTATTTACATTATGTAAACTTTATATTTAATTTATAAAATTAACACATACCTGGATTGATTTTAAAACACTCTGTCTATTGTCCACTGGCCGAAGGTCTTTAGGAATATAAAGTCTAACACTGCTGATAGCAGACAGGAGATGCACCAAAACTGGGACAACCTATGAATGAAAAGTTATATAATATTACAATTCAAATTGCACATATTCATGTTCTGCTATTTCCTAAACTTGGATCTTTAAAAGGAAGGTGCATTTACAATATGTGACAGGTTGTAAGAAGTAGATAATAATCACTGTGGAGTAGCTCCCGATATACTAAAGCTTGTATCTTAGTAGAGACTATATTTAAAAAGTAAAAACTAATTCAAACCTCTAAATAACAGGAAAATAAATGACACATAAAGATAAGAGATTTCCTCACTATAGAATCCATTCTTTATTCATTTTTGTGCTCTCAGTTTTGGCACTTTTTGAATACATAAAAGCACTACAGTACTACAAAAGCACAAAAGACTCCTGTTGATGGCCAAGTATGGTTCATGTAAGTTCTGGATGGGCCAGAATGAAAAGGAGACGAAAAAAATTATTTCAAGCAGAGAAAATAGCATATTTCATTAGAAACAATCTTCAAGAACACCTATCTACAAACTTACTTCCAAGCTTTCTCCTATCAATAACCCTGTGTTCACTATCAAATTTTGCTCCCTTTAACTGCTCTTGAATCCAGAGGGCCTCTATACACTAGGGCAAGGTTAATGTTTTCACAGGTCCAAATCAGTCAACATGTTGGCCTCTTATGGCTACTTTTACACATATCACCAATGAAAACACAACTGTCACTGGCTTGCTGATAAATATATTCATAGTGCTTTACTGAACAAAAATGGCACAGTGGTTGAACATGGGTTCCAGCATTAAGACTGCCTGGGTTTGAAGTCAGTCTTCAGCTAATTGTGTGACCTTGAACAAATTAACCTTTCTAGACTTCGGTTTTCCTTATTCATAAAAATGGGGATAAAATTATATCTATTTCATGAAACTGTTTTGAGAAATAAGACAATGTATGTAAAATAACTTAAATCAGCACCTAAAACACCTCTTAAAAGTTATTTACTATAACAAATGTCCAACACACGTTAACAAATCGGTATATAATAGTGTTAAAACAGTAGAGGTCATATACTCAAATACCAAAGAGAAAACGCAGACAATATTTTTTAGTTGTAATAAGTGACAGAGACTGGAAAAGTAGAGAGTGCTTATGTGATTTAAAGACGACAACTGCAATTGTGCCAGGCAGGAATGTAGTAGTGTTTCAAGATCTTTCTTTTTTTTTAAGCCAGAAATCCAAATTATTTCAAAGTCTTGATTTTTAAAATTTGACAAGTAATTTACATTTTCTTTATTTCTCAGCCATTAAAAAATTAATATTTTTCCTGTATAGCAACATTATTAGCCAACGTTCTATTTGAAAACAACTGAATAATACCATGAACCATTCATTGTATTTTCTCAACAAATTTCTCTACTAGGTTTTTCAAACTGTTAGTAGTCTGCCAGATGGCATAAAAATTAAAAATAATTCACTTGGCTTTGGAGGGTAAGAATATTTTTTATGTATTTGTAATTGAATTTAATATGCACAGGTATCTAAGAATTTCCTCCAAAACAGAATAAAACTATTCTGTGAAAACTTGATTCACTCCAAAGACAGAAACTGTCTTATTTGTAAAGCTGGTTCCTATAATAAACTCCATCCAAGAAATGGTCAACTAACACATTAATGGTAGAAAAGAGATTACAAAAGCCCTCCTATAAATGTCTCCTTAAGTACAGGAAAGGGAGAACCTAAGACTTCCCTAATTAGAAACACGAATTTTTATAAAGGAGAAGTTAAATGTCTAAAACCCAAACAATCATCACATAGGAGGCAGGTTAAAAAAAAAAAAAAGAAAGGAAAAAGCCAAATAAATAGTTGTGTGGGGATGAGGGGACACTTCCCCTCTGCCCAGGAAGGTTCACTGAAAGATCAGCTCACAAAAGGCAGATTAATAAGAGAAAGAGATTTATTTACTGTGTGCATGAAGAGATCACAGAGTGTTACACAATATCCCAATGGGGTCCAGAAAGTTATATACTCTCAAATTAGAGGGGAGGGAGAGACGGAGAACATAGGTAATTCTGTTTAGGGGCAATAAATGATTACTAAGGAGGATGAATAGATATTTGGGAGAATGAATGGATGGGGGAAAACAGATTGACTTATAAATGATTCTCTTCACAAATTAAGTTAATCTGAGAGAAATGTATACATTTAAAATGATTTGGGTCAGGTCTGGTTGCATTCTTCTTTCCTGTAATATATTGAAATAACAGGAAAGGGAAGATTGTTCTTTTTGATGGGTCTGGTTTTTCAATGAAGAAAGAGGGAAAGCCCCTTTCCAAGGCCTATTGATCTATAAGGGCCATTAATTCAAAATAGTCTTTATATGAAGGAGTCATATTTTGGGGTGAAATTTCCTGAGTTCCTTTCATTTGTCGCAAAATTATAAATCTCTAAATTCACAGAGATTTTAAAATGTATATTTGCGTATGGCAGTTTATTCAATTTTTTAAACCTAATTACCTTTATAAAATAACTCAGAATTCAGATTCATCATGATGCACCATTGGTCTATATAAATCCAAATAACCACGTGGGCAACTATTGGAAACTTGCTAGAATACCAATAGCAGAAAGTATTTTTATCCTTAGACCTTTTGGATCTTTGCAAGTTTGCTATGATAATTTCTCCTTAAATAAGCAAATAATATATAGATAACATAAGAAGCCAGTAAGACTTAAGTCAATATATTATAAATAAATTTCAGGCAATTTTTTCAAATCAAGGCTATTTGCTACAAACCAATATAGTTTTAAAATTTTTCATTCAAACAAGCAGGCTGTTTTCTGAACCAAATGAATTTTAATCAAGTCAAGGCAGACAGTTATTTAAACCAATGTGTTATTGATTATATTTCTGATTTAAATAACTGAATTTATGTCTTGATCTAATTTAAAGCTGACTAATAATCCACTGAATGTACCAGATGTTTTCTGTAAGTTTATCCAGGAGAACGTCAGTGAAAATGGTAGAGCAAGGACCTCCAAAAATGCTCTTTTCCATAAAAGCAATAACAACACTGGCAAAAACTGTCCAAAACAACTTGATCAGAATTCTGAAAGTTAACCAAAGGTTTGTTGCAATCCAAGAAGCATTTCTTCAAGAAAAATGGCTGACTTTATATGTAAGAACAGAAAGCTCTGTGGTAGTTTTAATTTATCTTCCTCCCTCTCTCACTCCCTAGCCCCTCAGTAGCTTGAAAACCAACAGCCTGCAATCACAATGAAAATCAGTCTGGCAGCCACTGGAAGTAACAGAATAGGGTTGAAAGGACTTCAAAGGCCCACTCCCAGAAAATTGTCATTATTCACCTGTCCGATGGTTCCCTGAAAGACTCCATTCACAAGGCTGTTTTTAATTGAGCTGAGCTTACCCAGTACAAACAACCTTTTCCCTGGGGGCATTTACTGAAAAAAGCAAGAGGCAACTGTTTAACACCATAGCTGCCCAACGTAGTAGATGGCAGTTGGGGCAAACAACAGGTTAACCAGACAGCTAAAAGGAAAAGCTGGGGTAGATGATGTCCATGGGGAATTTGAAAAGCTCTCACGCATTTCTGGGAATCTAGAAGGCCATACATAAAGTTATATGCCTGCTCAAAAAAGACATGAAAAGGCCCTAAATTCTCACCTTTCTGGCTGTCAGAATGAGCATACAGGAAGTGATGGCAATATTGTTAACTGCCTGGCTGAGTGTTGAAGGCCCTAGAATATGCATACAAAGGCCCTAAACAAAGAAGGGGAACTTAATGACTGCAAGTATTTAAGGAAGTCTCAGCACAATTAGTTGCCCACCATTAAACTAACCAAGCAGAGACCTAAGTGGCCATATACAATAACATAAAAGACTTACTAGAATTAATTAAGAGGTAACTAAACAAAAAAGCAACTACAACAAATAGCAACAAGAATAAACTCTGGGGGAGCAGGAAAACTCTGATTTACAGAGTTGCTACATTATTTAAAATATCTAGTTTTTAACAAATTGTAAGGCATGTAATGAAATAACAAAGTATGATCTACATACACAGTTAAAAGGGCAGTTAATAGAAACTGTCCCCAAGGAAACCAAGAACTTTGACTTAATACACAAAGAGTTTAAATCAGCTATTTTAAATATGTTCAAAGTTTACCTCCCAAAAATCTGACTTGGATTTATATTAAAGTACATCCATAATGCAAACTTCAAAAGTGCCCAAGCTGCAAAGTCTATCACAACTACTCGCATCTTGATCCTCAAGCAGTTGTTACACATCATACGTATATAGTTGTGATCTGTAATCTTTTAGTCCATGTCCTTTTAAAAGATATTTTTATTTAATGCTGATTCTAGAGAGTTCCTTGCCTAGAAAAACAAAAGAGAACTCATTTATCTAGACCCTGCAATTATGGTCTTTACTGCCTGAAGAGGAGTCTCATTTAAGTGTTATGATGTGGCTGTTATAAGGGATAGTTGTCAGACACATTTGAAGCTGGCAAAGCAACAGTGACAAAACCACAAGCAATCATTAGAACACAGTCTAAACTGTTAACCTCTGTTAATGTAATCCAGAGCTGACGTATAGAACATGCTTTTGAGCACGTGTTCTCTCTCTCTCTCTACACACACACACACACACACACACACACACACACACACGGGGAAAAGAAAGTTCAAGAATACTTATTATATTTCATAGGTAAAAGGAAAAGTGACTTTAGAAAGTAGTCTTGTACAAAGGTTGATAAAAAGCTAAATTTGGCATCACATACAAAGTCACTGAAGGGAAAGGATGTTTATGGAAACTACATCCATTCATACTTCATGCAATGGAAGTCTGCTACACAATCACTGCTGTTAAGAGTGGAAGTTTCCTTATACAACATTGCCTATGGAACCATTTCCCTATGTTTAGGATTCCTATTCAAGATAGTAATCTATACAACAATATAATATTGTGTTTACTAAGATATAGTCCTCTCTGTATTATTCTTATGCCTTAGTCCTTTCACCACAAAGAAAAGAATGTGAAGTTCTTTCTAAAGAACATGTTTCATGCTACGCACATGTTGCTTCCTTTGCTGGTAATGTAATTCTTGCCTAAAAAAGTTCTTGTGTTCCTATAAGTTTTTACAAATCACTACTTCCTTTATAAAAACTTCTTTATTAATTATCCTCTCTGGGCAGTTTTGAAGCACAAAATGCTCCCTCACTAAACTGGAATCACCTTGAAATCACAAACACAAATTCATGTTAACCCCCCTCACCCAATTTCTTTAGCAGTGTAGACTGAAATAAACAGAATAAAAAATGCTACAGGAATAGAGGAAAGACCCTCAGTTTGTCCAGGATTCAGTGAAGGCTTCCCTGGAGAGGTTGTTTATTGAACGGAACCAAATCATGATTATTAAGGATTGCAAAGTTTCTCAGTATCATTAAATAAAATATGCACAGCAGTAAGGCTTAATAAAATTTTGGCCTAGCCCAGAACAGAGACAGATAGCAAATAGGTCTCACCTAAAATGCTACCTTCAGTGAATTAGTCATAGATGCCTAAATAATTTTCTCGGAATAGTGAGCTTTCAATGTGAGAGAGTGCTATGATTTATTAACAATGTCTGCCAAGAGAAAGGGAGAATGTTGGGATATGTGCCACACATTTGCTATTCCAAGCTGCCAAATTGTAGAAGTTTTAGCTACATTTTTGATTAGGCAGTCAATCAGTATAGTAAATGTTAGGGAAAAGAATCACACAAGTTTCACCTGCTGTTAGACTTACAGAAGCAAACACATTAGAAGACTGAAAAACAGAGAACAAAGTATTCAGAATTATAAATAAACTTTTAAAAAAATGATGAATATTCCATCCCTCTGTACCACAAAAAAAAAAAAAAAAAATGATGAATAATGAACTGTCTTTTTAAATACTGCCAAGTCTGAAACCCACAATGATTTATTGATCCGAAGAAACAGTCTATAATGTTGCTGTGGTGGACTTTACCTTCTACAAACCAATCTTATAACAACTATCATTACAATGAAATTTCCTCAAATACCTACTCAATATGCCACATATTTAAAGCAATGTTTTAAAATAACAAAATCCCACTATTAGACTTCAGATACTTTGGAATCTCTGCAATAAGATATTACCAACAATTGTTTTTATTTATACTAATATAAAAATAGAGTAACATTCAAGAAAGAAGGGCATCGCATGTGGCAAGTCAAATGTTTTACATTAAGCTAAATGCATATGTAAAGTAAATGATTTTAACTGAGGAAACTTGGGTAGGAATTTTTCATTATCAAAACAATGCTTGAATCATTACAGATGCTCCTTGACTTACGATGGGGTTATGTCCTGATAAACCCATTTTAAGTTGACAATATCGTAAGTAAAAAATGTATTTAACAAAGGAACACCTAACCTACCAAACATAACTTAGCCTAGTCTACCTTAAACATGCTCAGAACACTTATATTGGCTTACAATTGCCCAAAATCATCTAACACAAAGCCTATTTATAAGGGTCAAATATCTCATATAATTTATTAATGTTCTCCTGAATGCGTATTGCTTTTGCACCATAGTAAAGTCAAAAAAATCTATGTCAGGGACCGCCTGTATTTCCATGGGAATGGAAAATAAACACCATGGATGGATTCAGACTGTAAAATCAGTCAGTCACAGTGATAATGAAAAATCTTTATAGCCCTGGTAAAATACAGGAGCATGTGAAATTTAAATTATTCTCTGTATCTTTCATTTTGTCATTATTTTCAGTGCCATCATTTGATAAAATACAAATAAAACTGAAATCCCTTTAATCATCCTGATATTTTAGATGGTTTTAATAATATGCCTCAAAAAGTTTCGAAAACTTTTAATTTAGAAATCATGATATTATGTTCATTATAATCACATTCAGAAACTCTAGTGATTAAAAATAATTCACAAAAGATCTAAAATCTGAAGATTGTGAACTAAAGTAAAATTCTAAGGCTCAACCCCCACTGGCTGACTGAATGGACCCCCTTGTTGCCAAAGGTATATCCTAAAATTAAATTGTCTGCCAGGAGGAGGGAGGTCAGACATGCCTTATCATGCCCCCCTCCCTTCTTGGAGACTTCCTCCACAACCCATTAACAGGCCTAAGGGTATGTAAGACAAACCTGCAGGTCCTCAATTTATACAACAAATCTATGTCTGGTGGCTTATCTCTGATAACAGCTCCTTATGTTAAAACATTCCAAGCCTTTAGATAAAGCTACCGTCTTTAACCAATTACAATCCAAAGAATCTTTAAACCCATCTATAACCTGTAAACGCCCCCCTTCGAGATAACCCACCTTTTTGGGCCAAACCAATGCATGCCTCCCATGTATTGATTTATGACTTTACCTGTAAACCCCCCCCCTCGTCTCCCCGAAATGTATAAAACCCAAACTATAACCCAGTCACATCGAGTCCACTTGCCCAAGGCCTCTTGGGAGTGGCTCCGGGTCATGGTCCTCAAATTGGGCTCAGAATAAATCTCTTTAAAATTATTTTACAGAGTTTGGCTTTTTTCCCTTGACAAGATGAAAAGTAAAGTACAAACCTGCATCTCCCCTTTCTCGTCAGGTTTAGCTGGTTTTGCAGCCTCAGTAGCTGAATTTTTCAAGCTCTCTTTGCTACAGCGTAGAAGTACTTCTACTACATATAATGGATCCAGTTCACCAGAATTAGGCTTAAAAAAAAAAAAACAAAACAGGATAGAAGTTCATTAATTCATAAATTCCATGTGTACAGGGGCTATTTTATTAGCACTTAGCATTATGACTAGCACATACTGAGCAGCAAATGTTGATTTTATGAAATGAATGCTGTCTCTCTGCATTCTTCAACATGTTCCACTGGATGAGAAAACACAGAAATTAAGTTGATATTTATGAATTCTAATTTAGTATGTAAAGGAAAAAAAAAATATCAGGACTTCAAACTCCTTATACCAAAGGGAAAGTTAAGCCAGAAGGCTGAGTGAAGCAACACCCTCTTCCAAATGAATAGCTGTTACATCACAACTTTGTGTCAAAGCATTATACATCAGCCAGACCCTCTAAGCAAAGACAAAAGGCCTCAGACATCTCTAGATGACTGCTCCCACAAATCATACCAAAGTAAATTCTTTGCTGACATCTAAACCTTCTACAACATGTATTCTCCCATAAACAAGAACATGCCAATTATAACTTACAATCTTTCCTGTGATTCAACACCTATAATGTAGATTACAAGTTTATCTTCTCTGGTGCAGAACAAGATGGGGTCAATCATTCCTCCATCTAACCAGAGGCATCTGCAAAACCGATTCTTCATTTATTCCTTTTTTTCTTCCAACTCTTCACCTTATATTATTTAAAAATGTAGCTACACTGGGCATTAGCTAACATCTCACAAAAATGTACCCACTTTACTGTCTGTCTTCCTACATGCCTTTCCCCCTTTAAGGAAATGCATAAATACTAAACCTCCTGAAAATCTCTTTGGAAAAAACAGCCACAGATGCCTCTGTGACTTACATTTTTTCCGGGGCGTGCCCTCAAGTTCTGGCTTAATAAACTTCGATTGATTGATTGAGACTCTTGCCTCAGACACTCACTCCGGTAGTATGATTACCATCAACCATAACACAGAATGCCACTTTAAAGTTTCTAATAATTAGTTTATAATTTTATTTAATATTATTCCAGAATTAGAAAAAGAAATTATCAGTGTCAGAAAATTGGCCAGCCGTGGTGGCTCAGGCCTGTAATCCTAGCACTTTGGGAGGCCAGAGAAGACACATCGCTCAAGGTCAGGAGCAAGAAACCAGCCTGAGCAAGAGAGAGACCCTGTCTCTACCAAAAAAATAGAAAGAAATTAACTGGCCAACTAACAATGCATAGAAAAAATTAGCTGGGCATGGTGGCGCATGCCTGTAGTCCCAGCTACTGGGGAGGCTGAGGCAGGAGGATTGCTTGAGCCCCGAAGTTTGAGGTTGCTGTGAGCTAGGCTGATGCCATGGTACTCTAGCCCAAGCAACACAGTGAAACTCTGTCTAAAAAAAAAAAAAAAAAAAAAAAAAAAAATTAATTTATTTCTTCAAATTACCCTAATTAAACAATATAAAAAAAGATAAATTATTTTATTGCTTATTATATAGACATTTCTATAATGTGATTCCATATCATTTTTTTTAAGTCTTTTATATTCTCTAGTAAAACTATGATTCTCAAGACCTAAGGACTAATCACATCTGCACTATGATAATTTATGTTTGAGTAGTGTCATTCAAATAGTTTTAGTAAAGAATTCCTCCATATTTTTAAATAAAATATTCAAATAATCTCTTTTGCATAAAATAGATAAAAGGAAAGTTTCTTTGATTGAAGGGGAAACATTGCAAAGACCAGATTGCTTGGCCTCCACCCAGGACAGTCCCTATTAAAAGATGAAAATTTGTCAATAAATGATAACAAACCCCCTATCTAAAAGCTATTCTACAATAAACTACCAATTGTTTAACAATAATAAAACATATTTCCAAATACAAACCAAGAACACAATCAGTTATTTTAAATCATTGAGTTCAAATTTCCTCAAAGAAAGCCTAAGATCCATTTTTCCAATCCAAAAGGAAAACTAGCTTTCTCTCAGATATATTTGTCTAAAACATGGTTATTTTAAAAGAAGTTTCAAAACATTCCTCAGTTTAAACACAAAGATAGATAGTATTTTTGACTAGATTATCTCTATCTGTAAAAATTATGTATATATACAACTTACTCATTACGAAATGAGTTTTATAAACAATGAGCTAAACAAATAGTTATTACCAACTCTTCCTAAGGAGCCAATGATTACAAGAAGATTCAGTGGTTGTCACAGCTTTTCAGAGGGGGGCAGAAAACTCTGAATAAGATACATTCTACAATTTAATGAATGAACTAACTCCAAAGTGTTAGGGAACATGTGAGTACCTGGACAGAAATAATCTAAGGCTGCTGTCCCCAACCCAATCGTGCATAGGAGCATGAACCCTACTGTGGACTGTGTATATGAGGGATCTCAGTTACACGCTTCTTGTGAGAGTCTGGTGCCTGATAGCAGCTGCAAACGCAGACTGTCATCGGTAGAGAGGTTTGACTGCACAATGCATGTGGTGCACCTGGATCATTCTGGGACCACCCCCCACCACCACCACCAATGTATGGAAGGACTGTCTTCTAGGAAGCTGGTCCCTGGTGGCAAAAAGATTGGAGACTGCAAAGTTTAAGTAATCTTGAATGTATCTAGATAATCTAGAACTCTGTTGTTGGGTTTGGTTCCAATTATTATAGATTTTATTTATAAATTTAATATCCATCTGAAAGATACAAAATTACAGAAATGACTATTAGAACTTAAGCATGCCATAATCCTGTCTCTATAGAGCTACCAAAACCACTTATAACAACATTACAAAAGCAGCCTCAAGTGTTACTACAGAAATACATTGGAAAGCATTCTTAATTGTAGCATTCAATAGAAAACTGCTGGCCGGGTGTTTTCACGCCTATAATCCTAGCACTCTGGGAGGCTGAGGCGGGAAGATCGCTCAAGGTCAGGAGTTCAAAACCAGCCTGAGCGAGACCCCATCTCTACTAAAATAGAAAGAAATTAATTGGCCAACTAAACACATATAGAAAAACTTAGCCGGGCACGGTGGCACGTGCCTGTAGTCCCAGCTACTCGGGAGGCTGAGGCAGAAGGATCACCTGAGCCCAGGAATTTGAGGTTGCTGATGTCACAGCACTCTAGCCCAGGCAACAGAGTGAGACTCTGTCTCAAAAAAAAAAAATAATAATAATAATAATAATAGAAAACTGCCGTTAAAAATATTTCCTAGGACCATAAAATTTTTTTATCTAATTTATTCTAGTTCTGAACTGGGTAAAGATGGATCAGTAACATCACCTTTCACATAAGAAAAAACAGCTATTTAGCTTTCCAATGATTTGTCTTACCTTAAATTCTTATGGTTAAGATGTTTTGGTTTTTGTTAATACATCCTTTTTTTTTGAGGTAGAGTCTTGCTCTGTCACTCAGAGTGCACTAGTGTCATCACAGCTCACTGCAACCTCAAACTCCTGGGCTCAAGCAATCCTCCTGCCTCAGCCTCCCAAGTAGCTGGGACTACAGGTGTGCCCCACAGTGCCTGGCTAATTTTTTCTATTTTTAGTAGAGACGGGATCTTGCTTTTGCTCAGGCTGGTCTCAAACTCTTGACCTCAAGTGATGCTCCTGCTTCGGCCTCCCAGAGTGCTAGGATTATAGGTGTGAGCCTTTGCACCCAGCACTAATTTTCACTTCTTAATTATATAACTGAGGACTTAACTCTGATCTTTTTCTTTTGCTCAAAACTCCTTCCTAAGGAGGCCAGTTGAGTCAGGCTGACAAATGGTAAATTCTCACTAAGCAGCTTTTGTTAACCAAATAAAATGGTGGTTTACTTCCCAACCTGATTCCAGTATAGCATTAACATCACCTAAAAGATAAAAAGCCCCTATCTTAACTCAGGCATCCTAACAGACGCCTATCTTAAACTTGAAACATTCTCCTGTCTGGACCTCCCAGAGTGTTCACACTTTTATCTCAAATTAAGCATAACCTTTCCGGTCTTTTAGATAAAGCCTAACTCTCTTAGCCAATTGCCAGACAAAGAATCTTTAAACCCACCTATAACCTGTAAGCCTCCGCTTCAAGATATCCCACCTTTTGGGACCAAACCAATATATGCCTCCCACGTATTGATTTATGACTTTACCTGTAACCCCCATCTCCCTGAAATGTATAAAACCCAAACTGTAACCCAGCCACATCAAGTCCACTTGCCCAAGGCCTCTTGGCAGTAGCTCCAGGTCATGGTCCTCAAATTGGGCTCAGAATAAATCTCTTTAAAATTATTTTATAGAGTTTGGCTTTTTTTCCGTTGACATAACTGAACTTTCTTTTTCCTAACATCTTTGAAATTACAAAATTAAAACAAAATTTTGATAATCCCAAACTTATAGAATGCAAGGAAACAAACAATATAAAACAAATACAATCACGTTTTTAAAAATTTCTTTAAAATGCCTCAAACTATTTTCTTCATCAGTGTGTATTCCTCCTCTACTTCTGGCAAACTCAATTGGCCACAAAAATCTTTGGATTAGTATTCTGATCAAGATTCCAAAATTAATAAAAATGTACTTCACATTTTTAGTGAACAAATACAAGTAGCTCAATAGAAAAATCAGTTTCACTATCAATTTAAACAGGAAAAAAAAAAGAATGTGTTCTTCTCTAGGCTTCATTCCATCTTTGCCTGAAAGAACACTCATCAACTGGTGCTACTTTTATATGGATTAAGGATCCAAAAAGGCAAATAATTTTTTAAAAATATCTTTTGTGTGTAGGTACATAAATGTAGTTATGATAGCTATAATTTTTCTCTCCTAAAAATGTAAAATCTTAGATTGACTACTGGAGTATGGCAGTATAAGGAGTTCTGTAAACCTGGTACCCAGCAAAACTGAAGAAAATTACGAAAAACCAATCGTTTAAAGTTTCTGGAAATGGTCCTAAGGGAATATATCACATTAAGAAACATCTTGTCAAAAAATTTAGTAAAATTGTGAGAACAGCAAGAGTCTGTGATATATGAGCCAATACTGCTCCCTCTTTCACTTCTCCCAGCTCACTGAAACAGAAACTCCAGACTGATGAAGCCAAAAATACAGGATGGCTGTTTCCCAGCAGCTCTCAGTTGGAGGGCTAGCTTTCCAGGTGGGGGAGGATGTCAGCATTCTCACCTGGCTCCCACCCATCTGTAGCTGAGGCTAAGTTCGCAGCAAGTGAGGCTGAAAGGTTGGGGCTCCCTTTTTCCACCCAGCCCCTACAGGTTGGCCAGAGGCTCTATCTTGGGTGTGGCGCTGCTCAGAATAAGGACCTCAACAGCCCTTCCCCTGGCTTCAAAGCCACTGGGTCCATGCTGGGAAAGGCAAGCTGAATAGACCTGAGGTTACCACCCTTACCACCCTCAACCTCCATGTAGCCCTCAGTTCCTAAAGCAGGGGTGTCAGTCACAGAACAGTGTGTTACCACCCCTACCCCCAGCTTTAGAACTTTGAGATTTTACCTGGTGTGAGAAGTAGGCCTTAAAATGGAAAGCTCTTAATATCCTCTCAAAGGAACTGATTTCATCTGCAACTAAACCTGTTGCAGTTTGAGAATTCAAGCCTAAGGGAACTCTCAAAAGCAGTGGAGGATTCTACTAAGTGAAGTATCCCCAAAACTGAAAAGTAAGTACCACATGTACTCATCATCAAATTGGTTTCACTGATCAACTCCTAGGTGCACATACAGGAATAACATTAATTGGGCGTTGGGCAGATGGGAGGGGGTAGGAGGGGATGGGTATATACATACATAATGAGTGCAATGCGCACCACCGTCTGGGGGATGGACAGGCTTGAAACTCTGACAGGGGCAGGGGAGGGAGAGGCAAAGACAATATACATAACTTAAACATTTGGATCCCCATAATATGCTGGAAAAAAAAAAGCAGTGGAGGTTATGGTGAAATACAGTTGGTAGATTTGTATTCACTAGACATAAAGGCCAAATTATACACCAGCTAGATTGCAGGAGAGAACCTGGATTTTAAAAAGATAGTTAGAAAGAGTTAGTAGAGCATAACAGCTGGGTATATCCACAGAAATACAAAATCAAAAAGACCCCTGCCAAAACCACTGTCATCCCAGGGGGACTTTGGGCATAGTCAAGATTGGCCTCCTCCCACTCCCACCCCGGGAGAAATAGAAAAATCTGAACACTGGGGTGGGGAGGCGGAGTGAGGCAATAAAGAGGCATGAAAAGAAATAGGAAAGTACAAGTATGATCCACATACCAAAAAAATTCAGGCAACAGAAACTGCCTGTAGTAAGAATCACCAGATGTTGGATTAAATAGGCTTAAAAGTAGCCATTATAAATATGTTCAAAGAACTAAAAGAAATCATAATTGAAGAAGAAAACGGTACAATAACAATATCAAACAAAATATCGATAAAGAGAAAAATTATAAAAAAGAATCAAAAGAAAATTTTGAGTTCAAAAGTACATTAACTAAAATGGGCCGGGCGCAATTGCTCATGCCTATAATCCTAGCACTCTGGGGGTGGGGGGGGGGGGAGGGAGAACAGCTCAAGGTCAGGAGTTCAAAACCAGCCTGAGCAAGAGTGAGACCCCATCTCTACTAAAAATAGAAAGAAATTAATTGGCCAACTAAAAATATATAGAAAAATTAGCCAGGCATGGTGTGCATGCTTGTAGTCCCAGCTACTCAGAAGGTTGAGGCAGAAGGATTGCTTGAGCCCAGGACTTTGAGGTTGCTGTGAGCTAGGCTGACGCCATGGCACTCTAGCCTGGGCAACAGAGACTCTCTCAAAAAAAAAAAAAAAAAAAAAAATCACTAGAGGGGCCCAACAGATCTGAACTGGCAGATAAAGTGTTAGCAAATTTGAAGATAGAGATTAGGCAATCCAAAGAACTAAGAGAGAATGAAGAAAAAATGAACCATGCCTCAGAGAAATATGGGACATCAATAACTTTAACATATCTATAATGAGAATATCAGAAGGCATGGAGAAAAAGGAGTGGAAAAATATTTGAAGAAATAATGGCTGAAAATGTCCCCAAATTTACTAAAAATAATTAATCTACACATCCAGAAAACTCAATGAACTCCAAGTAGGATAAATGCAAAGAAGTTCACAGACATTTTCATCTTCTTAAAAATGCAGAAATCCACATCACAAGGGAAAAAATCTTAAAAGAAGCAAGAGAAAAAAAGGACTCATCTCTTACAGGGGAACTCCAACAAGATTAACAGCAGAAACTTCTCAGCAGAAACAATGGAGGCCAGAAAGCAATGGGATGGCATCAAAGGTAATTTGTTGTTAGCAGATGAGCCTTAAAAGAACTATGAAAGGAAGTTCTTCAGGCTAAAAGCAAGTGAGATTAGACCTTTACACTTCAATACACACAAAAAAGAACATTGGTAAAGGTAATTATAACATATAATTACAAAAGATAGAAATAAATGAGTATTTTTCTCTTAAATGATTTAAAAAGCAATTATATAAAATATGTATATTATACTGTTGAACCTATAAAATATCAAAATTTATTTGGCAATAATAGCACAAAGGAGGCAGCTAGGAGCAAAGCTGTATTGGGCTAAGGCAATAACTCTGGACAATAACTCGAACACACAGGTACAAATGATGACAACTAGAAATGATAAAGTTAATATAACAAAAACTATAAATATATACTTGCTCTCCTTTCCTCGCTAAGCTTCTTTAAAATCATAAAATTATATAAAGTAATAATTATAACAATGTCTTGGGTTTATAATATTTATTGTGTAATATGTATAATAATACCATAAAAAGAGGGAAAATGGAATAGAGACATGTAAGAAAAACATCTCTGTATCCCACTGGAATTAAGTCACTATAAATCTAAAGCTTATTCTAATAATTTAATATGTATATGGAAAGCCCTAGCAATCACTAAGAAAATAACAAAAAATACATATGGTGAAAAAAAATCATTAAAGAAATTAAAATGCCACATTAGAAAATATTTGCTAAATGCAAAAGCAAGCAGTAAAGACTAGAAAAACAAAAAGACGTGAGACATAGAAAACAAAAATTAAAATAGTAGACACAAATCCAACTATACCAATAACAAAATTAAATGTGAATGGATTAAGCAATCTAAAAAGGGCAGAGATTTTCAGATTGGATGAAAAAAAAAAAACAAAACAAAACAAGATCTAAGCCAGATGTGGTGGTGTACGCTTGTAGTCATACCTACTGCAAAGGCTGAGATATAAGGATCCCTCAGGAAATGGAGACTATAGTGAGCTATGATCACACCACTGCACTTTAGTATGGGTAATAGAGTGAGGAAAAAATAAATTAATTTAATTAATTTAATCTCAAAAATAAATTCATTAAATTAAAAAAATAAAAACCAAGATCCAACTATTGTATATGCTGTGTACAGGGGAGACATTTTAAATTTACTGATACAAAAAACACCGAAAATAAAAAAGGTGGGAAAAGATATATCATGAAAAGAACAATCAATAAAAAGCTCAAGTTGCTATATTAACATCAGACAAAATACTCTTTAACAGAGCAAAAAACACATAAAGCAAAAACTGACAGAAATGAAGGGAAAAACAAACAATACAACAATATAGTTGGAGACTTCACTATCCTACTTTCGATAATGGATAGAACAACCAGACAGAAGGATCTGCAAGGAAAGAAACAGATGACTTGAACAACACTCCCAGGGGTCCTCAAACTTTTTAAACAGGGATCCAGTTCACTCACTGTCCCTCAGACCATTGGAGAGTGTGCACTGTGGGCCCGGGATAAGTTGGCTGCTAAGCAGGACAGGCAGCGGTGGCAAAAAAAAAAACCCGGAGGGCCGGATAAATGTGCTACACGGCTCACATGTGGCCCGCAGGCCATAGTTTGAGAACGCTTGCACCAATCAGACCTAAGACACCTTTAGAATACCCCACTCCAAAACAGCAGAATATACATTCTTCTCAACTGTACATGGAACATTCTGCAGGATAAGACCATATGTCAGGCCATTAAACAAAGAGATCAATTCAAAATGACTGAAATAATTGTTTCTGACAAAAAGAAAATGAAATTAGAAATAAAAGACAGAGGTAAATTTGGGAAATTCACAAACATAAAAATTAGCACATTCCTAAATAATTAATGGGTCAAAGAAGAAATCAAAAGGGAAATTAGAAATGAATGAAAATGATATAATATACAAACTTATAAGATACAGCTAAAGCATCTGTAGAGAGAAATTTATAGCTGTAAGTGCCCATATTAAAAAAGAAGAGGCATCTTAAGTTAATAATCTAAGCTTCTACTAAAAAACTAAACCTAAGGCTAGAAGAAGGAAAGAAATAAAAAAAAGATGAGGCAGGAATTAATTAAGTAGAGGTTAAAAAAAAAAGAAGGGAAAAAAAATCAGTGAAACCAAAAGCTGATTGAGAAGATCAACAAAACTGATAAATCTTTACTAGATGAAAGGTTTAAATTATTATAATAAAAAAAAGAGAGGACGTTACTAATGATCTTACAGAAATAAAAAGGATTATAAAGCAATGCTATGAATAACTGTATATCAATAAATTAGGTAACTGAGAAGAAAAAGGCTAATTACTAAAAAGCCACTTATTACTAAAACTGACTCAAGAAAGAGACAAACCAAATGGGTGGACCAAGTAAAGCGATTGACTCAGTAATCAAAAATTACCCACAAAAAAGAGCCCAAGCCAAATTCTACCAAATATTTAAAGATTTAATACCGTTCTTCAAAAACTCTTCCAAAAAACAGAAAAAGAGGGGAGCACTTCCTAACTCATCTTATGAAGCCAGCATTACCCTCATAACAAACCCAAAGATGTCAAAAGAAAACCACCAGTATTTCCTATGAATGTGAATTAAAAAAATCCTGAACAACGTATCATCAAACTGAATCCGGCAACATATAAAAAAACAATATATCACAACACAATGAGATTTACCTCAGGAACCCAAAGTTGGTTAAACATCTGAAAATCAATTAATGTTAAAAGGAAAATAACTATATCACATTAAGGACAAAATTTAAGATTACTCCAAAAATTAATTCCTTATGGCAGAATTTATTACTGATTCTCTTGAGGTAATACTTTTCTACTTAGACCAATTTCATGAGTCTGAAAAGACATTTCACTAAAAATTTATATGCAATTCTAATTTAAGGACAATGGTTTACCTTAACATTTGACTTTTTTGAGAAATTCACCACTACTCCCCAGCCAAAGTCATCTCCTTCATTCTTTACCTGACAATAAAATAAACAATAATGTTTGTATCTAAAAGGTAATTTTAGCTTTCCACATTCACATTATAAGCTAATAAAACTTTCTGAATTTTCCTGATAAAATATTTTTTGAAAGATCACTGCTAAATTTAAGGAACAAGATATTACCTTTAAAGAAAAAAATCAATGCCAAATTCCATAGCCCCCTAGAACATCAATAACAAGAATCTCTCAATTGGCAAACAAATGCTAAAAATGACATAGTACATGTGTTCCAAGAATATTTTAAGTCCTTCATGTCTAATGAATTCATCCAGAATGGAAAACTACCTTATTTTAAAGTAGTATTTCATAACTGAAAATGTAAGTTAATTCCAAAACTATCTACTTCAACTTAAATTCCCCAAAATGAAAATCAATGGTGATTAAAAGGTCTTCACATGAGCTCCTAAATCAGTGCCATGTAAAACAGGTAAAATAATATAATTAATATAGGTCAACTATTGTAGCAGAAAGCATTTCACCAAGAAAACTTAGAATCTTTATCCAAAATATTTGTAAATACTGAAATATTCAATTATTTTTATGAAGAAACAATGACATACCTTTACCAAACGACCTGGTTGTAGAAATGGTAAGCAGTATTTTGGTTTGTGAATATATTCTTCAATTTCTTTACCCAGTTTGGCAAGCTGCTGTCTAATCTTGTAATAGATGACTACACTTTCTTCATTGGGAATTACTATTTTATTATACTGTTCTTCTGACTTCTTTACCTCTGTAAATAAAACACATGTATAAAATCAAAAAAAATATAGACCTTACATGAATTATATCCAAGAAATATTTTTTTCCTACTACAATTGTAGAGAACAAAGTCAGATTACAACAGAAGCTTTGAAGAAAAGACTCTTAAGTGATGACTACAAGGCATATTCTCTAGTTTCCCCTCTCTCCATTAAGGTTCACCTCTTATCTCTTCCTGTAGTTCTCCAACTCATTCAATGTAAACACTCAAAATGAATTTGAATTGGCAGCAGTTACTTATAGTTAGTTAATTCTATCCCTATGGATTGGAGGGGAGAGGGCAGTGTTTCTGGAAATTCTAGACCTACAATGTACAATACAGCACAGTAATATGTCCAGGATGGAACTGCTAGATCATATGGCAATTCCATATTTAATTTGTTGAGAAACTGCCAAACTATATTCCACAGTATATGTGCCATTTTGATACTATTCTTTCTTAAAAAATATCTATCCTAGTGAATGTGGAGTGGTATCTCAATTTGGTTTTGATTAACATTTCCCTTATGACTAATGATGTACATACTCTCAAAGGTTTTAGTTAAAAAATTAATAACTTTGCTTGTGGAAATTTAGTAAAGGTAAGTCTTAAAACCAGCTAGTTCAAGGTTTTTTGGGTCATCTTTGATTTTTTTCCAGTTAGAGAAATCACTACATATATTCTTATTACTTTATTAAAAAGGGATGACCCATGCTTTAATAAAAACTGCACTGCTTGGTAGCAGAAGTCCAAGATTCCAAATTTCAATTCTGCCATCCATCAGATGTGTTAACAGTAAGATACAGACTTAACATCTCTAGATACCTCTCTTTTTAAAAAATCTGTAAAATGATGCCAAAGCTCCTTCTGGCTCTATGGTTTGTAAAGAAGGAGCTTTTCTTAACTATCACCTGAGGTATTAAGGAAAGAGGAAATATGATCTCTCATCCAGACAAGGGTTACAAAAAGAGAATTTAACTCACTTGGATCGTTTAAACCTTTATTTTCCTCTAAGGCAACTTATACTTCATTGAATTTTGGCAACATAAGAAATGAGTGGAATTGTCCTACATACTATGACAGAAAAGAATCTCAAATTTGTCTTTATTGTTATTAAATCATAGTACATTTATAAAACAGAAATATTAGTCATTAAAAATCATACATTCAAAGGATAGTTGAAATTAAATTTTTTTTTTTGAGACAGAGTCTCGCTTTGTTGCCCAGGCTAGAGTGAGTGCCGTGGCGTCAGCCTCGCTCACAGCAACCTCAAACTCCTGGGCTCAAGCAATCCTCCTGCCTCAGCCTCCCGAGTAGCTGGGACTACAGGCATGCGCCACCATGCCCGGCTAATTTTTTCTATATATATTAGTTGGCCAATTAATTTCTTTCTATTTATAGTAGAGACAGGGTCTCGCTCTTGCTCAGGGTGGTTTCGAACTCCTGACCTCGAGCAATCCGCCTGCCTCGGCCTCCCAGAGTGCTAGGATTACAGGCGTGAGCCACTGCGCCCGGCCTGAAATTAAATTTTAAAAAGCCAGAATCGGCCGGGTGCGGTGGCTCACGCTTATAATCCTAGCACTCTGGGAGGCCGAGGCGGGCGGATAGCTCAAGGTCAGAAGTTCGAAACCAGCCTGAGCAAGAGTGAGACCCCCGTCTCTACTATAAATAGAAATAAATTAATTGGCCAACTAATATATATAGAAAAAATTAGCCGGGCATGGTGGCGCATGCCTGTAGTCCCAGCTACTCGGGAGGCTGAGGCAGCAGGATTGCTTGAGCCCAAGAGTTTGAGGTTGCTGTGAGCTAGGCTGATGCCATGGTACTCACTCTAGCCTGGGCAATAAAGGGAGACTCTGTCTCAAAAAAAAAAAAAAAAAAAAAGCTGGAATCAATGAGCTGGTAAATGTAAAGCATTTAACACAAGGCTGGATATAGCCTATATTGACCCTATATAAATTATATTTACCCTATATAAATACCTATATAAATACCCTATATAATTTATATAATTTACCCTATATAAATTTCATCATTACCGGTATAAGTACATTACAAAACCTCTACATCTGACTTTGCCTTAAAAAAAAAAAGCATATCTGTGAGAGAGAAAAAAAGACAAATACCACAAAGTGTTAATGGTGGTTGTACAGCTATTTCTGAGATTACAAAATTTTAACTTTCCTCTGTATCTTTTGCTGTATTTTTTTCTTTTTACAACGACTACGCATTACTTGTATAAGATTTATCCAAACCAGTAATTTAAGTCCTTGCCCCTATTTTAGCTTTTAATCAGCTCTTATGATGATCAGCCACAATGCTCTCTAAAATAAGGATCAATGCACAATTCTACTAGTTGAATATAGAACACTTACTTCTTGGGCTGTAGTAAGCATTATATTATTAGGAACTGAAGATCCCAAAAAATCTGAACTCAAATGCAAGTTAAAGCATTGTATTTCCTTAATCACTCATAAGCTTATGCTGTGACACTCTATTACAATGAGAATGAAGAAAGAATAACACAAGACTAATATACACATGCTTCTTACAGGTCAAATTTGAATGTAATGGGCTTTTTGTTATATCATTATCCAGGGACACAAATTATCATATGACATATATGTCTAAAATAAGAAATTATACTAAGTTTGAGCCAACTATAGAAAATGGTCCTGCCAGACTTTTCTTACCTTCACTTTGAAATGTTCTACTCATTTACAATGACCAGAGTACAATTACTCAATCCTTTCTATAAGGACCAAAATTTGGATTACTATAAAAAAAATCAATGGCCAAAGCAGCCAATAATGCAGTCACTTTGCTGTTTAATCTTCCAGCTAAATTAAGTTCTATCACAGTGATTTTATACTTACTCTCTACAACTCCTGGAATTGCTCTGTAATGCTGAAACTGGTAGAAGGATTTTTCCAACATGTACTCAGGATTAATTTCTTCTACACGCAGTAAGTTCAAAACCATATTATAGGTCAAATGGAAAGCACTATTTAGAGGATCAGCTGAGCCCTTAAAGAGAGGGGGGGGAAAGTCAATTTTGTAGGTTTTTCAAATAAATTTACACAAATATTTTTAACATGCTATAATGCTTAATAACTTAGTCTATGTTAAGAAATAATACAGAAATGTGTTAGTTTTTTCTTTTAGTTGACCAATACAAATGACAAAACAGTTGATCTTTGGGAAAGTGAAGGGAAAAAAAGATCACTAGGACAGTAAATATTTAAAAGTTTGCCAAATATGTTTAGCCCTCTTGTCTTCCAAGCACATGACATAGGATTGCTCTTTCTGGTCCCAGTGAATGGGACCAATAAGTTATGAAGGAAAGTGATGTGTCACTTCCTAGCCAAGTATTTAATTGCTACTGTGAAAAGCTATATTTTTCCCTTCTGGCACAGTGACTGACAATGTTCAAGATGGTGGTATCTCCATCAGATGGACCCCTAAACAGTAATGATGAACAGAACGTCCTCTATCAACCTACAATGAACACATAGTAGGTGAGAGAAATAACCTTTAAGTTACTGAGATTTAGGTTTGTTATCGTAGCATAACCTATACTGTACTGACACTAAATTTATATCAGAATGATATCAGATAAAAATGATTATCTTAAAACTCTCAGCTTCCTGGGATGACATAAAACTGCTACTACTGTATTGCCCCCATATTTACAGAATATTCTTTATCTATACTTTAATGATTTCTTTTTTTAAAACATTAATTTTTAATTATTATGGGCACATAAGTTATATATCTTCACAGGGTACATGTGATGTATACATGTATACAATGTGAATCAATCAAATCAGGGTAACTGGGGTATTCATTACCTCTAGCATTTATTGTTTTTCTTTGACTTAGGTACATTCCAATTCCACTCTTTATTATTTTAAAAGTATACCCTAACTTATTGTTGATTAGAGTCACTTTGTTGTGATACTGAATATTGTTCTATCTAACTATATTTTTGTACCCATTAACCATCCCCACTTTAGCCCCTCCACTCCCCACTGCTCTTCTCAGCCTCTGGTAACCAATCATTCTACTCTCTGTATTCATGAAATCAATTGTTTTTAATATTTAGCTCCCACATATGAGATTTTTCTTTCTGTGCTTGGCTTATTTCACTTAACATAATGTTCTCCATCATGTTGTTTCAAATGGCAGGATTTCACTCTTTTTGTGGTTATATAATATTCTATTGTGTAAATGTACCACAATATTTTTATCCATTCATCTGCTGATAAACACTTAGGTTGATTTCATATCTTGGCTACTGTGAATAGCGCTGCAATGAACATGTGAGTGCAGATACTTTTTCAATATACCGAATTCCAGGCCGGGCGTGGTGGCTCACGCCTGTAATCCTAGCACTCTGGGAGACCGAGGCGGGTGGATCGCTCAAGGTCAGGAGTTTAAGACCAGCCTGAGAAAGAGCAAGACTCCATCTCTACTAAAGATAGAAAGAAATTAATTGGCCAACTAAAAATATACAGAAAAACTTGGCCGGGTATGGTGGCACATGTCTGTAGTCTGACCTACTCAGGAGGCTGAGGCAGATGGATTGCTCGAGCCCAGGAGTTTGAGTTTGCTATGAGCTAAGCTGATGTCATGGCACTCTAGCCTGGGCAACAGAGTGAGATTCTGTCTCAAAAAAAAAAAAAAAAAAGTCCTATTACTTAAGAGTGAATCTCAATTATTTTTGCTTATAAGAAAACAAAATACACCTGACATTACAATGAATTAATTTTTTAAAGTTCATATACTTTATTAAGTTATCAAAGAATAAACTGCTGTCTCATGTCAACTTGTGTTTGAGCTAACAGTTGAAAAGCCTATTTGCATGAGGTACTGAGAAGCAGTGGTTATGGTGGTTAGCATGGACTACGAAGTCAGACTGTCTGAGTTCAAAACCAGGATTTGTCATTTAACAATGTGACTTTGAAGAAATTATTTAACCTCTGCATACCTTACTTATTGTTAAATTAGGCTTAACAGTAATTAGTGTTAAATAGTAACAATAATTATTATGATTAATGTTTGGGACATGTTTAATATTCTATAAGTATTAGTATTGTTACTGAATAAATTGCCTACACTTTTGATTCAAAAATCGAATATTTCATATTTAATGACCTAATAGTTGCCTAGGACTTGGTAGGGGTGGGCGTGGGGGGAATAAGAGGGGATGATTGTTGTTAGACACAGGGTTTCTTTTTGGGTTGATCAAAATGTTCTAAAATTGATTGTGGTGATGATGACAAAACTCTGACATTAAAAACCACAGAAATGAGTGAACTGTATAGTATATGAATTATATCTCAATAAAGCTATTAGAAAAGTTAATTTAAAAAATTAAAGACAATAGAACTTTACATTTATCCAGTAATAAATCCAGAAATGTCATGTAAATGGAATAAAAACTCTGTACCAAAGGAACCAGATGCTGTCATTAAACTATTACCTTCTACAATCTGGCAATCTGATTCTGTTCTTTTTCCTTATACACAGAGTACAAGGAAAGAAAAATAGTGGTTGTTATATCTAGCACAATTTAAAGAAAAGAATAAAAACACATATTTTCAGTCTTGTGTAATTTTCTTCCCATGAACAACTAAAGTTATAAAATAGGTTTCCAGGTGTTAATTTTTAAACCTGAAAATAAAACTCTGTATCATCACTCTGTATATGCACAGACAAGCTCTGTCTTCACTCATATAGAACATAGCTCCTTTATCTATCTATGCTTCAGCATGAGCAAGCTTCCTTCGACTTCATCTCAAATTCTCCGCACAGTTCCCAAGTTGAACACAGTCTATTTTGTATTATAGATACTGATCTAAGTGTATCTTAACATGTTTTGAATCTTCATTTTAAGTAGCTAATGAGCTGATAATTAATTTTCTCTTTAAAGTTTCCTATTTTTAATTAAAGTTTCCTATCTTATTAACAAATTTCTCTAGGGATTTGTTCAATAACTTCTTACTACATGTATAAAAAGAAAGCAAGCAACCATGTCAAACCTCCTTTAGGAGCTCTTCAAAACAAAACCAAAGTAAAAATCCTACACCATCCAAAGCTCAAATACTAAGCAAGAAAAAAAAGGGTAATTTATAATAAGACTTAAAAATTCTAATTTATGATTGGGATATTTATAATCAATATGGTGAACTGGAAAGATAGATTGCTGAATTAATTTATTAAGCTATCTGGGCTTACAAAGGTAGGGGAAGCTGTCTGCCTGCCCCACACACTAAAATCATGTGTCCTTCCTGTTCTGATAGGTAAAGAACAACTCAAGTAGTGAAGGGGGCAGATACAGAGATATCTTAAATTTGGAGGACAAAGTAAACATTTCTGCCCTCTCTGGGGATCTTCACACTCAATCCATTGCATGAGTTGCTCATTACTTATTAGGTGAAGTAGGATATAAGATAATCAGTATTTTGAGGAGACAGACTTTTCTACATTCCCAAGCCCAGATAGATCTTACTTACAAAAGTGTATAGACTGAAACAATTAATTTTGAAGTGGCTGCTGAAGTATGTTTCTAGAATTCTCAGTAAAGGCACAGAATCTTGACTTAGTTACCTTAAGTAGTTGTTTTCCAATTGTTGGGCTCATCTTTTCATCTACCATGAGAATTACAATTCCTCTATCATCCATTCCCCTCCTTCCAGCACGACCAGACATCTGAATGTATTCACCAGAGGAAATCTGAATGAACATAATTAAAATTCAGGGTTTAGAAGAAATGATTAAAAAACACATTCTTAAATTTTTTCTTATTATAAAATTCATAAGCTATACTCCAAGAAAGAAAACATGATTAAAAAACATGTTTAAACATGATTAAAAATAGCATGAATTTTTAAGAGTTCAAGTAAAAGCACAATAATGCAAAACATTTGAGAATGTTACAAAACTAAATTTTATACACAAAATGACCTGGTTTTAACAGTAAGCCAATAATTCTTCATTTATTCTTTCAAATATACCATAGCTACCAAGAAATACTGGGTAATTTACTGACATAAAAAATATCATTGAGCTAGATATTATGAAAAACAGCAAAATCTAAGAATGCAAACGACGACCCAAACTTAACCAAATATCACTTCTGACTTGATCATAATAAACTTTTTTAATCTGCAAAATGAGATGAATATAAACTAACACTTTTTAAAAATGTACAATTCTCTCCTATTTTCTTGGTATGTGTGCTTGGAGTTTGGTAGAATCCATTTGTCACTAAGAACAACCTTGTGGAAGAAGTTAGTAAGCCTCCCATATACAGGCTTTCAAGGGAGCATTGAACCATGTGAACACTGGGCAACATTTTTTCTGTAAGTGCATGTGTACTTTTCTCCTGTGGAAAAGGTCTGGATTCCAAAAAAAAAAATTATGACTCTAAAAGAGTTAAGAATCATTATGGGCCATGACAGTGACTCCTGAGGATGGCAGAGGTGGCCATGGCCCATACACTACAGAGCTACTAGACACTGAAGAGCCTGCCACCTGCACAAAGTGCGGACAGGGCACTGCCTACAGAGCAGGTCCTGTCAGCTTCAATGGAGGATGCCCTCGTGTCCGTGATGGACTGTGGGACAAGCATGCAAGGTCCTTTCTGAGCCACCCAAGGATGTCCAGCTGGTTCTGGTCAAGGTGAAGCCCTTAATGGCACTAAGAAGTGATGTGTACTAGCACATCATCACAGAGGTGGACATGTTAGCTCTCTCAAAGTAAGACTCCCAGCAGCCAGTCAATACGCACACCTCTGCCATAGGGCCCCCACTACTGGCCACAAAGAACCTTGTTCAGAACTGCTATGCAGGGCCAGGGTGGCAAAGTACAGTACCAAGTTAGACCCATGTGTGACAGCTAAGTATGATATCAAGGCCCTGATTGGCCTATGTAGCTTCAGCCAAGCAGCACTCGTGGAGCACTGGGCAAGCTGGTAGCTATGTGCCATCAAGATGATTGACACCATGTACCGGGGGAGGGCAGGAGGTATGTGAATCTGATCTGCGTGTGCTGTGCCCAGTATATCATGCCAACATCATCCAGCTGGTGGAGGTGTTTGAGACGCAGAAGCATGGGTACATGGTGACGCAACTGACAATGGGTGGAAAGCTCTTCAACTGCATCACCACCAAGGGTTCCTTCACTGAGCGTGATGCCACACAGGTGCTGCAGATGGTGTTAGATAGTGTCCAGTATCTGTATGCACTGTGCATCACACACTGAGACCTCAAGCCTGAGAATCTGCACTGCTACCACCTGTGCACTGACTCTAAGATCATCACTGACTTCAATCTGCCCAGTGCCCACAAGAAAGGTGACAATTGCCTGAGAAAGACCACCTGTGGCATGCCTATGTACACTGTCCCTGAGGTTCTGGTCTGCAAGACTTACACCAACTCAGTGGACATGTTGGGAGAGGGAGGTAATGGTGGGCTCTGTAAAGAAGGTATTGAGGGTGATGGGTTAGTGGGCAGGGACTCTCTCATAGTCAGAGGTTGGAGCCTCAGGCAAGCCTGCCACTAGCATGGCCACACTGTCCAGAAGGGCTAAGTTCCATGCCATGGCCCTATCACCAGAGATCTTGGCAAGTCCTATGACCAGGAGGGATGTTGGGGGGTACCGTGAAGGAAGACAGATCTTGACCGAGAGGTGGAGGGACTATTTGGTTGGAGCCAGGGGCCTAGGGTCCAGTCAAGGCATGAGCTTTGTGCCTATTTGGGCCTCCTGCTGGAGTATAATCTCCATGGCATGTGGGGGCTAGAGAGGAAAGATCTATGGAAGAAAGCAGGGAGGTTCCAGAAGTAAATGTCCCAAAAGGTCCTCAGGTTATAAGATACCCTCCACCCAGCATTGCAGGCCCATTTGATCTGGGGAAGAGCCAAAGTATAAGGGAAATAGTGAAGGCCAGGTCCTGTCCCTTCCCCTACCCCATATCAGAGCAGTTGCCCACCAAAGAAGTTGTCAGTGACAGGCCAGGTTCTTAGTTCGGAGGGATCACAGTCTCCTGGGCCACCTCCACTCTGTCATACTTGGCCCAGGCCCATGATGCCTCTCCCCCTTGGATGCCCACTCCATTCCCCAGGAGCCTTCTTCTCAGCTGTGGTGGCTTAATGAGAGCCCCACTGCTATTATCTGGTGGATGGGAGCACCTAGTGGCCAAGGCAGAGGGTTTCCCATTAGGATTCCACTGTCAGTCCAGGTTTGATACTTTGGTATAGACAATTGTCTTTTAACTTTACCCTCCATAGCTCATTCCTCTGCAGCCGCATAAAGTTGCCACATGATATCTGAAAAGGATACAGTTAGCTTGGGAATACACCCACCATCCTCCACAATGAAATGTGAAGGAAGAAGTTGCTATATTGGGGGAGAGTCCCAGGCTGCTTAACTCTACCCTTCTGCTGAGCTTCTATGCACCTCTCCCTGGAACTTAGCCATACTGTGTGACCTACCTCTGAACCCTGGGTGCCCGGGGCACTGGCCTTCTCACAGCTGACCTTGCCCTATCTACTCCGTGCCTACTTTCCACAGCACTAACTTTCCAGTCTGGGCCTGAGTCTCAGGCCAGAGGGAACCCCTGTGGGAAGTGGGTAGGTTTGGGAGGGTATTTTCCCAGAAGCCTGAGCCAGAACCATCTCCATATCTGTCATGGGGTCTCCCTCCACCACAAATCCAGGCTGGAAGCCAAGCCCCCTCCATCCTCAGCTGTTTTTAATAGGTGGGAAGGGGCCAGAGCCTACCCTTGGCCTTTGCTAAACTGCAGGGTCCTTGCCAGCAGGGAGGGCTTGGTTCCCACTTGGCTCCTCCCAGTGGACAGCCTTGGGCCAGGCCCTCATCTTTCTGCATATGCCACTTCCAGTGGAAACTAAACCAAAGACACCACTCTATACCAAATCAACTGTGCCTTATACACCCTGTTCCTTCTGCCCACACTATTCCCTGGGCAGGAGGCAGTGGAAAGCTGAGCCCCCGGCCTTAGTATTTCCCTCCAATTCCCCAAAGTATCTATGGGTGCCTGAAGCCCTAGGGAATTATTTCCTCTCTTGCCTAGAATGGGACTGATCCTAAGGGTAGGACAGAGAGAATTTAGAAACTTGGGCTTTTGATAGGACCACCTGGGTCTTCATGCCATGGACTACAGATAGAGAATGTGTAGGTTTTTGTGTACTCAGTTTGTAAATGTATCCTCTGTATTCAATAAACAGGCTGCCAATTTGTTAGGTCAGAGGAAGAACAACTATGCTACAAGAAGGCATACTGATAACAGATCTGAAACCTGGAAGCAAGAAAGGTACCAGAAAAAACAAAAAACCCCAACTCTATAAAGATCAGAAAAGAATGTTTCAAAAAGGCAGTCCAATAAAATCTCAACAGGGACCAAAGACATCACTACATTGTACACATTCCAATTTTTAAATTTCACAATTATGATCTGGAATCATGAAAAAAGGGCTGCTTTGTTAAATTCAGTTATCCATTTACTCTCACCTGGGATCCATGTACCACCTACAAAAGGACAGGAATGCCAAAGAACAAGTAAAGTCAAAAACAAAAGACTTACTTATCTTCTTGTGGCATTAATTTTATTCATAAAGTCATTTTAAACTGATTATGAAGAACAAAAAATTTGCATTAGTTCAAAATATATGAAAAACTTAACTGCATTATAGTTAAAAATCATATCCTACATGAATTAATCTTCCTTCAATTTAAAAAAGTCATAAATTACAGAAAAATTTTGAAGGTTAAGCAAAATTTCTAAACAGAAAAGGCACTGCTTCACTATACTTAGATTTCGCTTTTGAATAGCATCCAATGCATTTTAAAATGAAACAAATCAAGAAAAATGCTTTGCCTTTACAGTTCTAACATGGGTACTTCTTAAGGTTTTAATGATTCATAATTACTTTCAGAAATTTCTCTAAGCACAAAGAATCACCAATTTCGAAGATAAAAGGTTAAGGTAAAGGACCACTTACAATTTTTTCCAAATTTCAGACTATGTCAGTCTTTGGCTTGCAATGGACACTCAAACTAGAAATCTTTCTTTCTTTCATCACCTGTTTTTCACCCCTGCCAATGTTCTTCCACTGCTTGCTTGGCAAATACCCATCTGCTGCTGCTGCTTATTTTAAGAACTGCCTTTTCTGTGAAGCTTTCCTTGACCCCATGTATACAACTGAATTTCTTTCTCATACTATATCCTTCTCATACATACTTCTCAAAATGTTTATAACATAACATTTATTGCATGTCTATTAATTTTCACCTGTAACTGAAGTTTCTTCAGACACAGGATTATATTTTTGTTTTTCTTTAGCAATCCCAGTATCTACCAGAGTTCTAAATCTATATTTTAAGTCTGATAATTGTTTGCTAAATGGTGTACTAGTTTCTGGATTAAGGATTAACTTTTTACCCCAGCTCACTGTTCCACATTCATGCTCCCAACTTTCTCTTTCCTTCTGCATTGGAAAAAATGTGTACAAACCTGTTACAACTTCTATTCTAAACCTGAAGGGCAAAATAGTTAGCAACTATAGCCACTGTAGCTGTGAATACCTTAAACTTTAAGAAATGAAAATTCTATATTTAAAAAAAAATGTTGTAAAGCATTCATGAATCACTTACATACTGAACTCCCCATCTCCAAACTTTTTCACCTAAAGGAATCTTTTTTTGTTTGAGGGTGGGGAGTGACAAGGATGGAAATGGAAAGGATCCAAAGTTTAACCTTGATGAACCTATATTAGCTTGGGTACAAGTTCTTAAGTAGTTGGGACTGAAAATCTCAAAAATTATATGTGCCAAAGTCATCTGAGGTAAAACAATTAAAGATAAAAATTATTTCAATATGTGAATTACTTTACTTACCCATCGGAAATCCTTCCCATCAAATTTGCGGGCATTTGTAAATAAGACAGTTCTAGCTGGCATGTTAATTCCCATAGCAAAAGTCTCTGTGGCAAATAAGGCCTAAATAAACAAATAATAAATTACATAACTAAACATGCAATTTAAGCTGGTAACCTAGTTTTATAATTCAAGTGTAAATAAATGTATCATTCATTTTTTTTAAATTTAGTTTTTCTTTTTTACACAGCACCTCACTCTGTCACCTAGGCTCCAGTGGAGTGGCCTGATCATACCTCACTACAGCCTTGAATTCCTGGGCTTAAGTGATCCTCCTGTCTCATCTTCCTGATTGGCTAGAGCCACACCCAGCTAATTTTTAAAATTTTTTTGTAGAGATAAGGTCTCGTTGCCCAGGATGTTTAGTTATTAATGAGATCCTACAAAAGTAACAAACAACATGGCAGTCCCAGATGTACTTCAGTATTTTATACACAAAATTATCAAATAATAGTTAATGTCCCTATATCCCAGAAAATTTTTAATTAAAGGAAAATCCACTTTTTAAAATTTCATTCGTGGTAACTAGAGAGAATACATTGGTATTATGGATAAAGCTTCAGACTACAGAATAGTTTTCTAAACATAGGTAAATTTCCTTGCTTCTTCATTAATGATGCAGAGTTTGGGGGACCACTTCACTAAGGATCTCTTGGAGGAGATCAGAATCAATAACTCTTTAAGTTCACTTCTAGGACTTTACCAACAAAACTAATGGTTTAGACACAAAAGGATATATGAGTAAGTTACTGAAGTACTACATTTTCATCAATAGGAAAGATTTAAAAACTTCAGCTTATCAATTCAATAGAATACTATTTATTTGCTAAAAATGATGAAGAACCACACATACTACAAAATTGTGTAAATAACACGGGTTGTATATAATGACTTGTTTAGAAAATAAACCATGTGTTATTTTGATGTATGCTAATGGACATTTCTGGGAAGCGAAGGGGATAATCTTTCACTTTTTTACTTTATGTACAACTGTTCTATTTGAATTTTATAACCAACAAGTATCATTCTTTTTTTTTTTAAAGATCCTTTAAAAGTAGGGATCAACAAAATATACAATCTGGAAGGAAATACTAACAGGGACTTGCCAGGACCCAGGTAGAAATATCGACCAGCTGTTGTTTTAATTACTTCAAATACATTCTTCAAGGTGTGTAAATTTCTCTTATATATTCTACCCACTGCTGAGGGTCTCAGGATAAATCTCCCATATGACTTTTAAAATTCTAAAAATTTTTAAATATAAAATAATTTATGAGTCATATGTAGACTTAGAATTAAATTTAAGCTGTTTCACATTTTTAATTTTCCATTTCTGGGGATAGACATCAATGTAATTTTGTTTTTAAAACTAAATCAGACTCTCTTTGGTTTAAATTAGAACATCCTAAACACTCTTTTCTATGTCTAACCAGCAATTCTCCTTGTTTTCACTAAACTAATCCTGTTAATCTGTATGTAGAAAGAAGTCCACTTATCAATACCAAATCTAATAATTAAATAGTAACTTGTTCAAAATTCTACCATATCCATAGTGTTACCACTTCTTACTTTAAGAGAGAAAACTGGATTATAGATTTTTTACCTACAGTCCAAAATTTATGAAGTATAAGACTATACACAAAAATCAAGTTCATTACCTAAGTCATTCCATACAAATTAGTTAAAAAAAACCCTACACAAAACTGTCTAAAAACAATGTTCTCCATACTTTTTAAACTGTTCATAAAACACAACTCTTGGGCATAAAAAATAAAAACCATACCTTTATTAATCCTTCAGAAAAGAGAATTTCTATAGTTTCTTTCAAAATAGGAAGTAAACCACCATGGTGAATACCAATCCCCCGCTTCAAAAGAGGAAGTACATGTTCAACCTGTGATTTTAGAATAATGTATATTTTATAATGATATGAGGGAAGGAATTTTAAAATATTAAACTAACCAAATTAAGAAAAATGGGTGATTAAATAATGTATTTAAAGAAACTGTTAATAAAAACCTTTTCAGAATAAAAGCAAAACCCAAACCTTATATTTCCCCAGATTATTGAACTCAAAATATAATTCAGACCTAGTGCTCTTTAATATGAAGAGGCATGTTGTAAATAAACTTTAAAAATGCTTTGCTGCCTTAAATTTTCCAGTATCATTTAATTTCCTCCAAATAACCATAAAACATATTTAACATGAATATGTACTTCATCTAAAATCAAATGAATTACTGAAGAGTTCATTCTCATTAATAATTTATCAAATGCCATTAAATATCTACTATTAGAAAAGTACAATGATAACAAAGATAAAGACATGGCACAGATGTCTAATAATTCAGCTGGGAAGGAGAATGACAAAACAAAGCTTAGAAATTAAATACCCTTTTAAATGCCAAGAAACATGCTACCACTGTTATATGGTAAATCTCTTACAAATCAAAGCATTCGCATACATTTGTAAAGCAGGCTGTGACCTCCCAATTTTTCTTTTCATACAATAACTATTCATACTTTAGGTTTGCCTAAAGCAGTATTTCTCAACTCTGGATGCACAGCAGAATCACCTGGGAGGTTTTGAAAGATTCTAATGACCATGACACACATCAGACCAATTAAATTAGCATTTCTGGAAGTGACAGCCAAGCAACAGCATATTTTTAAAGTTTCCATTTCAACACTCAAAGAAAAAAATACACTAGATTAAAGCAAAGTAGATGTTAAATTCCTCACTGAACACGTAATTTTCATTAGGTGTGTTCCCTTATTTTATTTGGTAGCCTTGTGAATCAAAAAATGTAATGACTTAAAACCAATATTAAAAATGTTGTCATATTAGGAACATTAGCAGTAATTTCCAGACCATACTAGCTTTCAGAGAAAGTTCTTTGAGGCAGCAAATCTTTCTTCCTGTCACCTTTTCAGAAATTTAAAATATAAATCAAGGTATTATTTCAGTGCATATTGTAACATACAAGCTATAGTATGCAAATAGTACAACACAGTAACAAAACCAAGAAATGAAAGGTGAATATATTAAAAACTCACTTGAGGGAGTTTCTTATCTTCATCAGACAAGCAGTCAATTGCATTACTAAATACTTCTTCAACCATCTTCTTTTCTTCATCTAAGAGGGAAAATTCAAGGATATAAAAAATATCAAAATGAGCAAAGTAATAACAAACTTCACATTACAAACAATGAAACTCTAAGAATAAAAAGGTCAAGATGGTCAAAAGGGAAAGGAGATAAAAATTATCACATATTCACTGCCTTTCAAAACGTATCTAGCAGACTTAATCCACAAAGAAAAGTACTATCTTATAAAAGGTAACACTAACTACACCTATTGCTTTGCATACAACATTTCATTCTAATGGTTACGGGACACAAGAACTATTATAACCTACCTTTCACTACTGAGGAAAATGAAACTAGCATAAATAATGAGCACTGCTATTAACTATCAGAGAAACAATTCAAAGCCCATGTTTCCAACTACTGCACTGCTTTCTTGTACAGTGTCTATCAAATAACAGACATTAAATAAATATGTGTTAAATTAATCAACATGTAATCCTGCAACTTTAAGCATATCCAGCACTGGTAGTTAAGACAAAACATTTATAAACAGAACAATTCACTCAAAAAACATAAAATATTATTAGCGTTAGTAGGCTATCTGGATTATCTGTTATTTGTTATTTTTACCCACAGAAAACTAAGAATCATCTTTTTTACTGAGACAGAGTCTCGCTCTGTTGCGGGGCTAGAGTGCCATGGCATCAGCCTAGCTCACAGCAACCTAGGCTCAGAACTCCTGGGCTCAAGCAATCCTTCTGCCTCAGCCTCCTGAGTAGCTGGGACTACAGGCATGTGCCACCATGCCCAGCTAATTTTTTCTATATATTTTTATTTGGCTAATTTAATTTCTTTCTATTTTTAGTAGAGACGTGGTCTCGCTCTTGCTCAGGCTGGTTTCAAACTCCTGACCTTGAGTGATCCTCCCACCTTGGCCTCCCAGAGTGCTAGGGTTACAGACGTGAGCCACCGCACCCGGCCAAGAATCATCTTTAATGTGCATAGATAAATAATATCTATCTTAATAAAGAAACAATATAACTGAAACTTAATTTCAGGATGATTCATGATATTATTTACATCTCACCATATGGGATTACATATGTAAAAGGCAGAGCTGAATGACAACTGTGTATTTAGCACACTGCAATTCTTGTCCAGTGCTATGGTTTAAATGTGGCCCCTAAAGATCATGTGGTTGACAACGTAATCCTCAATGCAACAGTGCTGAGAGGTGGAACTTTTAAGAGGTGATTAGGTCATGAGGGCACTGCCCTCATGAATGGATTAATGCCTTTATCATAGGATAGAGTTAATTCTAGTGGGAGTGGGTTCTTGATAAAAGGATGAGTTCAGCCCCCTTACCCCTCCTTCCCTTTCTTGTGTACTCTCTTGCCCTTCTGCCTTTGGCTGTAGGATGACACAACAAGAAGGCCCTCACCAGATGTGGGTCCCTTGAACTTGGACTTCTCAGCCTCCAGAACTATAAGAAATAAATCTCAGCCCTTTATAAATTACCCAATCTCAGGTATTCTGTTATAGCAGCTCGAAAGGGACAGTCAGGCTGTGCTCCTATCTAACTATGTGACTTTAAGTGAGTTGCATTTACCATTAATGTAATAGAAATAATTTATTAAGTTGGTAGAAGTCATATTAATTTGAGAATTACAGCATAGTTCGGCAAAGAGCAGGTCTTCTTGGTTTAGAATTCAGTGAGAATGAAGCACAGTACTTTCTATACAGAAGGTGGTCTGACCAAGGTACTTACCATAACTAAGGAGTTTACAGTAATAAAGAAGGCATGATTCTAATGTTTCTAAGTAGGGTTCTTTGAATTTTACACAGAGCAATGCACTTGTATGTTTCAATAAAAGAAGAGAGAAGAGAGGAAAGAAAAGAAATTATAAGGGCCTCTTAAAACTTTTACAAATGTACTCAGTATCTATTGTTAACTGTAAGGTGAATTGCATGTCTTAATAATACACAATAGATAAACATATTACCAAAAATACATTTTACACTCATTTCACATAACATTAAAACTATACTGAAATTATGTATTACCTGTGTTGAAATCTAATTTGGTCATTTGAAGTGCATAGGCTTCACAATCTTTCTTACTAAAACTGAAAATAATTACAGGTTGAAAATTTCTTTCCATAATCATCTTCACAATCTTAAACACATTTGATGGTCCTGCAGAGAGAGTAGATAAATCATACCCCCACATAAACTCAAAATAGATCATAGATCAAAATGTAAAAGCTAAAACCATATAACTCTTAAAAGGAAATATAGGAATAAATTTTCATGATCTTGGGTTAGACAAAGCATTCTTGACTATGACAGCAAAAGCACAAGCAAAGGAAGAAAAAAACAGATAAGCTGCACTTCATTAAAATGAAAAACTTTTGTGCTTTAATGAACACCATCAGCAAAGTGAAAAGACAACCCCAACCCAAAGAATAAGAGAATATATTTCCAAATCATCTATCCGATGAGGGTCTATAATACAAAATATATAAATAACTCTTACAACTCAACAAAAAGACAAAAATAGAATTTTAAAATGGACAAAGGATTTAAATAGACATCTGTCCAAGATATACAAACGGCCAACGAGCACATGAAAAGACGTTCAACATCACTAGCCACCAGAGAAATGTAAATCAAAAACCACATTAAGATACTACTTCACACCCACGAGGATGACAATAATCAAATAGATGTAATATTAAGTATTGGCAAGGACATCAAGAAAGTGGAACCCTCCCTCATACACTCCTAATGGGAATCTAAAATGAAGCCACTTTGGAAAATAATTTGGCAGCTCCTCAAAAGATTAAACACAGACTTTCCACATGAGCCAGCAATTCCATTCCTAGGTATATACCCAGAAGAAAACAAAACACATATTCATACAAAAACTTACAGTAAATGCATGAATGTTTATAGCAGCATATCCTAACAGCCAAAAAATGGAAACAACCCAAATGTTCGTCCACTGATGGAGAAATAAAATGTGATATATATTCATATGATATATTCATATGATGAAACATTACTTGACCATAAAAAGGAATGAAATACTGACATAGTATCGAGTTCATGAATGAACCTTGAAAACATTGTTAACTGAAAGAAGTCAGTCACAAAAGACTACAAATATTATGATTCTATACATATGAAATGTCCAGAAAAGGCAAATCAATAAAGACATGAAATTGACTAGTAATTGCCTAAGTCTAGGAGGTAGAGCTGAGGCTGGGGAGAAATGGGAAATGATAGTTAACGTATACAGAGTTTCTTTTGGGGCTTATGAAAATATTACAGAATTGGATAGTAGTGATGGCTGCACAACTCTGTGAATATATTAAAAACACTCAACTATACACTTTAAATGGGTGATTTGTATAGGGTGTAAATTATATTTAATTCATATCATATACAAAAAGAGAGATCAACCCTTATTCCTCTGATTTTATCATATACCATCTAGATCTTTAGCTTCCTGAGAAAAAAATTACATAAAAGACAAAAAATGTCAGAGTAATTTGAATATACAATTTACATGTAAAGTTCTAAATTACCTTTTGTTCCTCCTTTCCGTCCCTTCTGATCTCCTTTTGCCAAATCACCTGCATCTCGAAGCACTTGCATTGCAGTATTAAAATTATCTTCTCTGAAGTCACCCTGTAATCATGGATTTTTTTCTATGTAACTTGACTAATATTTAATCATAATTCAAACCACTTTCATGCCTCGAACACAAAGCTTTCTCAAACAATAAAATAATTTGATATAATAATTATAACAAAGGTCACTAAAATAATTCAAAAATGTTCTGTGGTAAAAGGTAATAAAGAACTGTGAAACTGAGACCAAAAAAGCCTCCCAAAAGTCTCTATTATTTCAAAATTAAAGAAAAACCAGGTATTAACAATAAAGTATGACATTATAGATATAAGAAATGACAATTACTCCCTTACATTTTCATCAACCACAAGATGCAGGCCATCTCCTCCTGCTGGAAAAATGTAGTGTTGTAATGGAGTAGGCCGATAATCTGTGTAAATTACATGACAAGGCTGTAAAAAAAAAGAATTTAACATGTAAAGTTTTATTTCCTCAAAATAAAATTGTGTATTTGACGTACTTAAAGGAGCCTACAGAAACAAAATTGTGAACCCAACATTTCAAAAAGAAACCACTTTAAAAAAAATACTTTAAAAAGCAGGCAAGAGAAAAAATGTGGAAAAATTAGGTCTATCAAATTATACTACCATCTTCCCAATTTACCATTTCCTAATCAGTGCCAAATAAATAACCTGAGTTTCAATTACCCATTACCTAGCCCTGAGATGCTGTAATTACAGAAGATATCTGTTTCTATGGAGTAGTATGGTAATACAAAGGTTCCCAGAGATAAAATGGAACTTTTCTGCCCCCTGCCCCGAGGCTTTTCAAAACCATAGCTCCTCTAGAAAATCCACTGGGTTTTTATTCTACAGGAGCAACATGGGGGAATGTTATAAAAACACATCTACAGAGCTTATAAACAGGTAAGAATAAGTTCATGAGGTACTAGTATAAAGGCAGAAAAATAAAAACAAGAATAAATTCAGCATATGTAAACAAACACTTGTTATAAAGTCCTCCATAGATGCTAAAGGTAGACTAGAAAATGGAACTAAGTCTGAGTTTACATGAGAAAAATCAAATCTAAAGCTCAAGAAATGCCCCCAGCTTTTCCTGGCATCAAGGCATTAGAGGAAATTCTCCATTGTTTACTCATGGATTACTTCTGAGTAAATGCAGTTTCTAAATCTGGCAGGTCATCAGGGTCAACTTGGGAACTTTTGAAAATCAGAGCTTCCAAAGCCCTCCTCCCATAGATTTAGATATACTGGGTTTGAGATCGGGCTTCAGAAAACAATATTTCTAAAAAGCTAGTCAGTTGATTTTGATAAGCTACTTGATTTAAGAAGTAGTTTCACATTAAAATGTTTTCTTTATTCTGGACAGCATTAGGAAAATATTATAGGAGGGTATAGTAAGGCCAACCTTTAACATTTTAAATACTAAACACATCGGCAAAGGGGGAAAAATACCTGTTTATGTAAATGACAAATCCATTCAGCAAACTGTCGGGCATTTGGAATAGTAGCCGAAAGGAAGACATAGTGGACATTATCAGGAAGCAAAATAATGGTTTCTTCCCACACTACACCACGTTCTGGAAAAAATAAATATACCTTGGAATACAATGCCACTTTGCAACAGTATCTAAAATTATATTCTCTTAAGCTTTATAATTAGAAATGCAGACAACTTTACACAAGGGTATCTTTAGCCACAGAACCTTACTGAAAACCACTTTAGTTTTTACTATGAATCTATGCAGTAGAAAGTTAGTATATGAAACCACTAAAAATACAATGTACTCTGAAACCGCCTGCGAAGAGCAGCTCCAGACCGAATCCTTTTTTAGACAGTCTCGCTCTGTTGCCCGGACTAGAATGCCACGGCATCAGCCTAGCTCACAGCAACCACAAACTCCTGGGCTCAGGTGATCCTCCTGCCTCAGCCTCCCAAATAGCTGGGACTACGGGCATGAGACACCATGCCTGGCTAATTTTTTCTATATATTTTTACTTGACCAATTAATTTCTTTCTATTTTCAGTAGAGACGGGGTTTCGCTCTTGCTCAGGCTGGTTTCAAACTTCTGACCTTGAGCGATTCACCCGCCTGGGCCTCCCTGAGTGCTAGGATTATAGGCGTGGGCCACCTTGCCCAGCCCAGACCAAATCCTTTTAAACAACATAACAAGAACCGCAGAGAGAAGGTGGGGGAATAGTATTTCCACTTCACTTTAAGCAGCAATAGTTAATGGCTTATAGAGATGGGGCCTCACTCTGTCACCCAGGCTAGAGGGCCATGGTGCAATCACAGCTCACTATAACCTCGAATTCCTGGGATGAAGCAATCCGCCTGCCTCAACATCTGAGTAGCTAGGACTATAGGCACGTGCCACCAAAGCCTGGCTAATTTTTTAAATTTTTGTACAGACAGGGTCTTACCATGTTACCCAGGATGGTCTTGAAATCTTGCCCTCAAGCAATCCTCCTGCCTCATCCTCCCAAAGTGCTGGGCTTACAGGCATGAGCCACTGTGTCCAGCCATTTAGTTTAGTTTTTTTTTTTTTAAGCAGTAAACTAACTTATTAAAAATTAAGAAAGTTACCTTTGTAAGCTAGAAGTTTTAGAAATTCTTTAACATTAGTTACATTAGTAAGTTCTCTATTAAAAGCCAGTTTTTATTAATAATTCCACTTGCTCTATTGAATTTACATTTTTTCATCCAGCAAAAGTTACTATTTAAGGAGTTAAATGAAATCCTAATGGGATAATTGTATCATGCTGCTCAGAATTTAAATAAGCAATAGTTTAGCAGAACTCTAATGACACAAAAGCTGAAAGCAAAATTTAACAACTTCTCATTCAAAATTCCTGGTGCCATTCTTAAAGGAAATATATGGTACACATCTTCACACTGCAGAATATACCTGAATCTCTCATGTAATGGATTTCATCAAATATGACCCAAGCAACTTCTCGCATAACTTCAGAACCTCTGTACAGCATACTTCTCAAAATCTAAAGAAAAAGCAAAAGATTTATTTAGCAAGAGTTTAATATAACAACTTTTAACTATTAGTTAAACAAAAACTATTTTTTCCAATAAGGAATTTTGGATACTTTTTATTAAACAGAAATATTAAAATAACTTCAGGGAATTATAGATCTTAAGAATATTTCATAAATCAAATCATCTCTCTTTACTCACAAAACCAAAGACTTCTAAACAGTTACTAATGAGATACAATATACATAGAGAATTATGATCACCCCTGTTCTCCATATATCTAGAATATGAAGTGACTCCCTTATATGCACAGCATCTTTACAAGATCCACACTTCCTAAAACATGAGAGCAACTTGAATTATCCTGTATCCAAAACACTGGATCCCATAATGTTTGCCCAATTTCTTCTGCCTTGACTAATTACAATATGGGCACTTTCTGGCAATATTTATTCTAATTTTTGGAGTTAAAATCTTTGACAGACAGAAAGAAGTTTTGAGAACAGAAAACAAACTTACATGGGGCACCAAAATGAAAATTGAGCAATGCTTCTGGCTGGCTCTGCAGACCAGAAGCTAAATTACGCTCACTATTGTATTATACCATATCCTTGTAAAACACAAAGATATAATTAAGGTACGTATTATACAAAAGTAATTAGTAAAGACAGCTAATCACGTCTAAAACTTAAGATGTTATAAGTATATGCAAAAATTAATAGTGATTATGAAAAGAAGCTAAACATAATACTTCATTCTTTAAAGTTACTTACCTACTTATATTAACACTCAGATGTAGAAGAAATAAATCACATGAAACAAAGGGCCACTACTTATAAGAAACTATGTATTCAAATACTGATAACTCTGTATATAAAATCAATAAAACATTTTCATGTCATTGACAGTAATAAGCCTTTAAAAATAACTGCAGAAAAAAGTATCTAAATTATATGGCAAATACTAGAAATATTGGTAATTTAGAAATAAACATGTTACTAAAACATTTTAAGATAAATTATATTCATTTCACATAAGTCTACTCAGAAAATAAAGTATTACATTTTATCTAAACAGAGCATGCAATAAAACTAAGTGTTCTAAGTGAATAGACACATTAATTAAATTAAAAAGGAAAAGTCAGATGGGGCACTACATAAATTACCTCTGTGGTCATAACAAGACAAGATGCTGTAGGATTAATAGTAACATCTCCTGTCATCAGACCAACATCTTGAAATTCTTCATACATTTCACGGTATTTTTGGTTACTCAGAGCCTTAATTGGGCTGGTAAATATTACACGCTGTTTTTCCCTCAAGGCCAAAGCAATGGCATATCTAAAAATGTGAAAACAAAAAAATTATAAAACCTCCTCTTTAAATTATGATTTTTAAAATTCTGTTAACATTATGTCCAAATTTTCCCTAATTATCTTAAATAATTTTAGAACATTTTATAGAACATTAATATCTTATCTTATAGTTATTAATATCTTATCTTATAGATGAGATCTATATTGATATAGATCTTATAGATTAATATCTATCTTATAGATATTAATATCTTTATAGAACATTAATATCTTATCTACTTACTAATAATTATTATGATAAATCTGAAATGTAGTGGTCTAAATAAACTAGAACATTTTACCTCTGATCACTTAGAGTTAATGCAACTTAATTACTAACATCAGTGGATTACTAATGGTTACCCTATTTCTTACAAGTAAAACACCTATTTCTACATATGGTCCTCTAAAAGTTTAGCACCTCTGCCTGTCAGTTTGTGTATACAGAAGACAATTAAGAAAATATTTACAGCCCTTGCAATAGGAAATGTTTTCCCCCCAAGTTTCATAGTTAAGTTAATCTATATGTATTCTTTTCCTACATATAATAGTTATGAAAATTATGGTACATTCTGATCATGGAAAAGTTCTTCTATAGATATTAACAGGACATAATATAGTAGTTTTGTTTTTTAAAAAAATTCAGGTAAGTACTTAAATATAGACCACAAAATCAGGATTAAGCTTAAAACTGTGGTAGATCTCCCTTATTTAAGATACAGTTCCTGCCCAGAACAATCTTATCATCTATTTGGGGAAATAAAAATAATATTCATCCCAACCATCCTCCAAAATAGTGAAATAAGCAACTGAAAAATTAAAAGTTGTCCAAACATGATCAAATATGAAATGTAAGAGATATCCATGAAAGAAAAAAGAATACAGAACTGCTACAATATATCATCTAAAATGTCTACTGTTCAACAAAAATTGCAAGATGTAAAAAGAAAAAAGTATGATCCATACTTATGGGAAAAAAAGCAACGAAATGAAATTGATTCTGAGTGGTCACAGATGTGGAACTTGGCAGACAAAGATTCTAAAGCAGCTATTAGAAAGATGTCCAAAAAAATGCAATGAAGTAGGTTCTAAGAATTAAAAGGAAATAGAACAATGCCTTTGATAGACATCTCAACGGAGAAAGTGAAACTATTAATGACATAACTAAATAAAAATTCTACCGATTAAAATTACAATAAGCAAATAAAAAATTCACTACATGAACTCACAAGCAAATCAGAGATGGGAGAAGAAAGTATCAGTAACATAAAGATAAATCAAAAAGAAAAACTATCACATTCAAAGATAGAAAGAAATAAAACAAAACAAGAGACACTCAGAGATCTGCAGGACAACTTCAAGTGTCCCAATGGAAATTTCAAAATGAGAAAGAGGCAGAAAAAAAATAAAATAAAAACTTTGTAAATTTGTTTTAAAAACATTAAAACATTAATCTACAATAGATCCAAGAAGCTCAATGAACACAAGGGGAAAAAACTGAAAAAGCACCATACCTAGAAATATCATAGTTAAACTGCTGAATGATAAAGAGAAAGGCAGACAGCACTGCACTCTACCTCAGAAAACAGAGCCAGATCTTGTATCAAAAAAATGAATGAACAAAAAATTTGTATACTAATAAAGAATCCTTGCAATGCAATAAGACCAACAACCCAATTTAAAACATTAGCAAAAGACTGAAATAATTCACCAAAGACAGACAAATGGATAAACACATGTAATGATGCTTAACATAAATCAGAGAAATGCAAATTAAAACCACTACGTGACATCACTACATACCCACTAAAATGGGTATAATCAAAAAAGACAATACGCAAGAGTTGACAAGGATGCAGAGAAACTGGCACCCTGATACATTACTGGTAGGAATATAAAATGGTACAGTCACTTTGAAAAATAGTTTATCAGATGCCTAAAGAGCTAAATACATATTTGCCATAAGATCCAGCATTTCTATTCCTAGGTATCTACCCAAGAGAAATAAAAATATGTCCCCTCAAAGATTTGCAAATGAATGTTCTTATCACTATTATAATAACCAATCACACAATCAGTGTTCGCCTAAAGCTGTAGGTAGGAGTAGGTTTCAATGCAAATACACACAAGAGAACTGGATGGACGGAAGTCTTCTAAAACCGGTAAGGGATGCATAATTGTACTAATTTACTAACTACATATTTACAATCGGTGAATTTAATGGTAAGTAAATTATATAATAAAGCTGTTCATTTTATAGCCAAGAAAACTACTCAGTTTCATAAACAACATGGTATCAACATGTTAGTCCTAGTACCAGGTTTATAAATAAAATGTTACATCTCGCTATAGTTATCAGCTAAAGTAGTTTACCTGAAGTCCTTTCATTCCTAGAAAAAATCTTCATCTGAGATCCATGACCACTCCCTGAAATTATAACTACTGGTATGAATATACAAATCTGTACCTTATCAGTTTTATTTTGGTTGAGGTAAAATTCATGTACCATAAAATTAACCATTTTAAAATGTATAATTCAGTATAACTTAGTACATTCATGATGTTGTACAACTACTACATCTATCTAATTCTAAAATTTTTATCATCCCCCAAAAACTCTATACCCATTAAGAAATTATTCTCTACTTCCCTCCTCTGACCAATCTCTGGCATCCACCAATCTGCTTTCTGCCTCTATGGATTTACCTATTTTGGATATTTCATATAAATAAAATCATACAATAAGTAACCTTTGTGTCTAGTTTCTTTTATTAAGCATAATGTTTTTGAGGTTCATCCACATTGTAGCATGTATTCTACTTCATTCCTTGTTATGGCTGAGTAATATTCCAATGTAAGGATATACCACATCTTATTTATCCATTCCCCCACTGATGGACATGTGGATTGTTTCTATCTTTTGGCTATTATGAATAGTATTGCTATGAATGTTCATGTACAAGTTTATTTGTCAGAGTACCTGTTTTTAATTCTTTTGTGTATATATCCAGGAGAATTGCTGGGTCATATGATAATTCTATGTTTAACTTTTTGAAGAAGTTTCAGACTGTCTTCCACAGCAACCCTCATTAGATTTTTCAAAAGTGTCTATGACTGTGGTGAATTTCTTAAAATTCTCTTTATGGTTTCCTAGCCCAGGGTTTGGAGAATGTTTCAGCATATATGTGAAAACTTCCTCCACTAAAAATCTCTTTCCTCTTGTAGAAAAAAATGAAACCAAGTGTTATACTAATGACCAGAATTCAAATGACTATTTATTTTGGCTTTAAATGCATAATGCACCAAACATACTATTAAATTTGTTTCTCTGAGTGAGATTAAAAAATTGAACTAAGAGTAGTCAAAACTCTTTGTCTATACTTCTTCCTTAGGAAAAAACTAGCTTTTGATTTCAACACCTTCTGAAAAGGAGTGAACCACTGAGAAATGGTCTTACTCCAATGAAGAGAACTCATTCATAAAGGACCATATTGTGCTTGAGGATGAGAAATAAAGACTATTCTGTAACTGTAACTAGCTGACATCATTGAGATGACACTGTAAGATCCAAACTTCATTCCTCTAACTCTGCAAAGAGAAAAATTAGAACTTGCACTGCTAAGCCAAGGTCTACAAGTAATTAATACACTGACCAGATAAGCTCTGACCAGGAATGCAAATATATTCAGCACCCAACAAGATAAAACTGACAATACTTTGGTACACAATAAAAAAGTACCAAGTTACATTTTCTTGCAAAGAAGCAGAGAAGGGAAAATATCAATAAAACAAGAAGGGAAAATATCAATAAAAACAGATCCAAAAATGAGACAGATTACAGAATTAGGAACTAATAATACAGTGACCATGTAAGGAAAAAAATATTCCAGGACTCATGAAATATTTCTACCACTACTATGGTTTAAATGTCCCCTACAAAACACATGTTGAAATTTAATTGCCAAGGGTATTTGCAAGGGAGGTCATCTTCATGGGTGGATTAATTACATTATCTTGGGAGTGGATTAGTTGTTGAAGGAGGGGGTGCCTGATAAAAGTATGAATTTGGCCTAATTTCCGCTCCCTTCCTTGCCATGTGATGCCTTCTGCCATGGGATGACTCTTGCCAGATGCCAGTGCCACACTCTTGGACTTCCCAGCCTCCAGAACCATGAGCCAAATAAACTTCTGTTCTTTAACAACTACTCGGTCTATGGCATTCTGTTATAACAACAGAAAACACCAAGAGAACCACCATGTCAAGGTAGAGAGACTGATGGACAGGGTGATTGGTGCCATTTTTATGTTTCTTTTCTTTATGGTCTTCTTTATTACTCTTTAAGTATTCTCAGTTAAGAGTACCTAATTCAGCTACCCAATAGCAAAGGCCATAGAGAAGTAAAATACATTATAAATTATTAAATGTCAACCCAGAAAAGTCAATCTACAACAGACTGCACAGTATTATTCACATTAAAGAGTACAATCCACTTTTAGAACGGCCCAATTCCTCTCAAACTTTACTGCACATATTCATCACCTGGTGATCTTGTTAAAATGCAGATTCTGAGTCAGTAGTTTTAGAGTGGGGCCTAAAAAGTTCCCAGGTTAAGTCAAGAATCATACTGTGAGTAGTGAGACTCCAGAACCACAATTATTAAACATATTTTATAAGAAAAGATACCTAATAGTGTACTACTGTAGTAACATATAATATATGGCAAAAATAATACAGATAGCACCATGGATGGCCAGAAAAGAAAATATAAATATACACATATAGAAAACACCCACTTATATCAAGATGGAGTAATAGGGCTTTACTCAATTGCCTGAAGCAACTATAAAATTGGACAAAATATATGAAACAATGGTTTAGACACTGGATATAAAGACAGTAATCCTTGAGAAAGAGAAAACAAAGTAGATGTAATCCCAGAATACTGCCTATATTTTCCAAGCCACAGTTCCAAGAGAGGCAACCCAGGTAGATTCTGGAGGTTTCCTACCTAAATTGACCAAACCAAGATGGTGTCTAAGGGAGGTCTAGAGTAAGCAGGGCAGTATAACAGAATAGAGAGAACCACACAGAGGAGGTTCTGAAAAATCTGCCAAGCATTTGCAAGTCTTCAGGTAGTAATGATCAGTAAGTAAGTCTTAAGAATTACCTGAAGACAGGGAAAAAACAACCCAAAGGAAAAGAGATAAAAATTACCAAATTTCACACATGACTGGAAATAATTTCGGTTCCCACCAGCTATAGTGAAAAGCCTCAAAATTCTCAAGACACTGGGTAGAATACTGAACAGAGTATTGACTAAGTAGAGGGGAAAATTAACTCCTGACTAAATTCTGCTCTGGTCCTGCCTAAAAAATCATTAAAGCAAACCTCAAAAGGATTACATTTTTTCCAAGTAACTTAATGATGCCCCAGAACAAATCACATTCATATGTATAGGAATGTGAAAATATTCAGCACCAATCAAGGCAAAATTCACAATGTTTTGGTATATAGTAGTAAAAAAGTGTCAGGTGTGGTTCAACTAAGGATCTAGAGGGAAAGACAGTATCAAGTACGCAAAGCAGCAGGAAAATACAACCTATAATGAAAAGGAAAAAAAAAAATCAATAAAAACAGATCCAGAAATAAGACAAGTGACAGAATTAGTAAGCAAGAATTTTTATTTATTGTTTTTTAAATGAGAGAAGGTCTCGCTCTGTCATCCATGCTGAAATGCAGTGGCCTGATCACAGCTCACTGTATATTCAGACTCATGGGCTCAGGTGATCCTTCCATCTCAGCCTCCCGAGTAACTAGGCACACCACCATACCTAGCTAATTTTCCTTTTATGAGATGGGGTCGCCCAATGTTGCCCAGGCTGGTCTCAAACTTCTGGCCTCAAGCAATCCTGTTGCCTCAACCTCCCAAAATTCTGAGATCACAGGTGTGAGCCACTGTGCAAGGATATTAAAAGTTACTATAACTGTACTCTATATGCCCAAGAAGGTTGAGGGAAGATTTAATAGCATGCTAAGCAGAAAGATGAAAAACATTAAAAGACCTAAATCCATTTTTTATAATTGAAAAACCCAGAGTCTAAGATTATAAACACACTAGATAGTATTAAAAGAAAATTAGGCCGGGCGCTGTGGCTCACGCCTGTAATCCTAGCTCTTGGGAGGCCGAGGCGGGCGGATTGCTCAAGGTCATGAGTTCAAAACCAGCCTGAGCAAGAGTGAGACCCTGTCTCTACTATAAATAGAAAGAAATTAATTGGCCAACTGATATATATATAAAAAATTAGCCGGGCATGGTGGCGCATGCCTGTAGTCCCAGCTACTCGGGAGGCTAAGGCAGGAGGATCGCTGGAGCCCAGGAGTTTGAGGTTGCTGTGAGCTAGGCTGACGCCACGGCACTCACTCTAGCCTGGACAACAAAGTGAGACTCTGTCTCAAAAAAAAAAAAAAAAAAGAAAAGAAAATTAGACATTGCAAAAAAAAAAAAGATGAAAAATCTTGAAGTCATAGCAATAGAACTTATCCAAAATTAACAGAGAATAAACCCAAAAGATAAAATAATAATAAAAAGAACATCCATGGGCTGTGGGACAACTTAAAAGTAGCTTGCTGTAAATATAATTGGAGTCCCTGAAGGAATAAAAGGAGGGGAAATATTTAAAGTAAAGAATGGCTGAAATTTCCCCAAATTTGATGAAAGCTGTATTGATAATAAATTCATAGGTCTAAGAAACTTAACAAACTCAAGCATAAGAAACATGACAGAAACTATGTTAAAGTCACATCATTACTAAACTGCTTAAAGTCAGTGATAAAATTTAGAGAACCAAAACATCCAATCAAAGCAATATGCAAAGAGCAGGAAAATACTGATCCATAATGAAGAGAAAAGTCAATCCACCAAAACAGACTAGGAAATAACACAGATGAAAGAAGTAGTCACAAGGACATTAAACAACTTTTATAACTGTATTCCATATGTTTAAGAAGCTAAAGGAAAAGCTAAAGAGACATGGAAGATACTAAAAATAAGTAAATTTAACTTGAGGCAAAGAAATTATAATATCTTAGATTAAAAATGCACTCAATGCGATTAACAGCAGATTAGAAAATTTGGATGCAAAAATAAATTTTAAAACATAGCATTAGAAATGACCCAAAAATTAAACTCAAAAGAAAAAAAGGAACATTGCACCAGTGAGTTGTGAGACAACTTTAGGTGGCCTAATACAAACAAACTGCTTAAAACCAATGATACAGATAAAATCTTAAAAGCAGCCAGATGGAAAAAGAGACATGATGTACAGAACAAAGGTAAGGATCATAGTGGATGTCTTGTTATAAACTATGCAAGTCAAAAGCAATCTTAAGGCCAGGCGCGGTGGCTCACGCCTGTAATCCTAGCTCTCTGGGAGGCCGAGGCGGGCGGATTGCTCGAGGTCAGGAGTTCGAAACCAGCCTGAGCAAGAGCGAGACTCCGGCTCTACTATAAATAGAAAGAAATTAATTGGCCAACTAATATATATACAAAAAAAATTAGCCGGGCATAGTGGCGAATGCCTGTAGTCCCAGCTACTTGGGAGGCTGAGGCAGGAGGATTGCTTGAGCCAGGAGTTTGAGGTTGCTGTGAGCTAGGCTGACGCCATGGCACTCACTCTAGCCTGGGCAACAAAGCGAGACTCTGTCTCAAAAAAAAAAAAAAAAAAAAAAGCAATCTTAAAAGAAAAAAAATTAGAATTTTATCTCAAGGAAAAATATCTTTCAAAAATGAAAAAGATTTTTTTAGACATAACAAAAGTTAAAAATTTTTCATCAGATTTGCCCTACGATAAATGCTAAAGGCATTTCTTCAGACAGAAGGAAAATGATGCCATACAGAAAAATGGATCAACCATAACCTATCAATACCTATAAAGTTATTTTTAAAACATATCAAGAACATTTTACAGACATATCAAATTGAATATAACAAAATGTGTGGGAAGCAGCTACTACAATATTACATGGAAATTTCCATGACTAAAAGCGTATGCTAGAAAAAGAAAGGTCTTAAATCAATTACCTCCTCTGCTTCTTAAGAAAACTAGAAAGAAAAGCAAATGAAGTCCAAAGTAGAAGAAAATAAAGATCAGAGTGAAAAATCAATGAAACAGAAAACAGAACAGAGAAAAATCAATGAAACCAAAACCTGTTTTTTGTGTGTGAAGACCAATACAATTAATAGACCTCTAACCAGATTAATCAGGAAAAAAAACCCGCAGAAAGGCCGGGCGCTGTGGCTCACGCCTGTAATCCTAGCTCTTGGGAGGCCGAGGCGGGTGGATTGCTCAAGGTCAGGAGTTCAAAACCAGCCTGAGCAAGAGCGAGACCCCGTCTCTACTATAAATAGAAAGAAATTAATTGGCCAACTGATATATATATAAAAAATTAGCCGGGCATGGTGGCGCATGCCTGTAGTCCCAGCTACCCGGGAGGCTGAGGCAGAAGGATCACTGGAGCCCAGGAGTTTGAGGTTGCTGTGAGCTAGGCTGACGCCACGGCACTCACTCTAGCCTGGGCAACAAAGCGAGACTCTGTCTCAAAAAAAAAAAAAAAAAAACCCGCAGAAACAAATATTACCCTGATACCCAAACCAGAAAGACATATAATAAAACTAAAAACTAATACCCCCTATGAAGACAGATGCAAAAATTCTTAACAAACCAAACTGAATCCAACAATATGTAATAGGGTTATATGTCATGACCAAGTGAAGTTTATCTCAGGTTTATCATTTAAAAAACCAAAGTAATTCATCATACTAGCAGAACCAAAAAATAATTTCAATAAATGCAAAAAAAAAAAAAACCCATTTGAGAAAATCCAGTATCTAAATATTTTATGTGTGTGTATATATACAAATACACAGATAAAATCTCTGCAAACTAGGAATAGAGGAGAACTTCCTCAAACTGATAAAAGGCATCCATGAAAAACCCATACATAGGTAATATCATGCTTAATGATAAAAACCTAAGTATTTTTTCCCTAATCAGGAACAAGGCAAGAATACCCCCTTTCATCACTTCTACTGAACATTGTACTGGAGGTCCTAGCCAGTACACTAAGACAAGAAAAAAAAAAAATTAAAGTTATTCAAAATAGAAAGAGACTAGTAAAACTGTCTTTACTTGCAGAAATCAAACAGAAAGAAACTTTTAAAGAGATGAGAAACAAAGTGATTTTAAGATTTTATTTAAAAAGAGAGCTACTTACTCAGCGCATACAGTTTTTCCTGCTGATGTATGTGCAGATACTAAAACAGACTGATTATTATCAACACATTGAATGGCTTCTCTTTGAAAAGCATCAAGAATAAATGGGTATTCCTATAAAAACAAAATATTAGTATCTGCATGAAAATACCTAGGCATATCAGAGCACACTTAAAATCAAAAGAGATTACTCCTAAAAGCATTCTGGGAGCATTCTGTTGTGATTCTACTTAGAAAACATACTACCCACTAATGAAAATTAGGAATAAAAACCATCTTTATCCAGACAGTATAGAAGTTAATTCTGCTTTCAATTATTACACTTATTACATTATGTTTGTATATATTATTAATAAAATCATTACAATTTATAAAAAACATGCTCTGTGGTAGGTACTATGCAACATATTTTCCATATATTATTATTAATTTTCCCTTCTTACACAGACATTTCTTTTCATAGATGGGAACTCTGAAGTGCTGAAAAGTCAAGTCCCTAAGTTCACGCAGCAGAGGCAGAATAATATGTCTATTAGACTTGAAGAATTTATGCTTACTACACCATATTGCCTTTTTTTATTTACAGATTACTTGGAAAGTTCAACCTTAAAAATCTGTTAACCTTTTAAGTTCTATCAGCACTTTGAAATCCATCTAGTAAAAGCAGAGTTTGGGTTTCACTAGACACTTGTTAAACTGCTAAAACTATAGGCAAAATTTGTATACATGCATTTATCTAACTTTCTTCTTTTAATTTTCATCCCTTTAATAATGAAAAAGTTACAGAAATTAAAACACACACACAAATGTGACTTCCTCCTGGATGTCTAACTTTCATTATTTTTAAAAGGCTGAGAATCACAATTTTAATGTTTTAAAATTTCATCACATGATAGTTGGTTTCTAGCATGGTTTCTTATTTGATTCTCACTATATCATTTTTCCTCAGTTGACTTCTTGATACACATACATATACACACACACATACACACACAGGGAAGTAGAATCTCATTTGAAATAGTTTATTTTTAAGAAAAAAAGACTCACAAAACTGTACAAACTATATCATCCAAAGTACAGACCTTTGCAGCTTTTCCAACTCGAGGTTTAAGTGGTAAATAATCTTCATCTGCAGGAAGTGCAACCTGATGTCAAAGTTAAAAACAAAAAATCATCAACTTACTATTTGAGAATTGATGCACTGAGCACTAATCACTGATAGTTTGAAAAGAAAAGTGATGAACAAGAAGTGTTTCTGAAAGCCTTAGACACTGTAAATTAAACAACTGTCTTTAAGAACAAAGCAAAAAAACTAAAGTTTCAACATTCAAAAAATACCTCTACTAGCATTTGTCTAATCATAATTGAAAGCTTATGTTTATCTCACTGAAGAAATTGTGTGTTTATTAAGGTCTAGGACTTATCTTGGGTATCTTTATATTTTCCATACCTAATTTACAGCCTGACATTAATTAATGCTCAAAAAACCTGAAAAGACAAAACAGGATGTCACCATATGAAAGAAAACTATGTAAAACAAAATAGTCACTATATTCCAGAACAGGAATTTAATTTTCCTCCAGCGAAGATTAAGACCTGGAGTTCCCAATATGCTTAAATCCCTGTGACTTAAAAGTTAATGCTAGAATATTTACATATTCCTAACTGTACAGTAGGAACCTAACCAATTAATGTATAAATAGTTCACAGGATCAAGTAAAGTACACACAGAAATTAGGAATCATTTCAAAGAGCAAAACTTCAATAAACAAATATTAGATAAGATTAGCTGCCTTAGAAATATTGAGATTGTTAGTAAACCTGGAATTCAATTATAATCAAGGTGATGTGAGTAGTTTCAGAAAGGAATGACTGAATCTGACTATAATTAAGAAAAGTAAAATCTAATAAATTATAAAACCTTATAAATAATACCCAGTATGAAAAATGTGTCAAGAAATGTGATGCTCTAAATGAAATCTATCAAAGGGTACTAAAAGTTAGATTTGATAGTTTATCCAGCACAGTTCAGCAAGAGTTAACTTACAAGTTGTTTTTATTAGTTAATGAACACTTCTGGGGGATAGTGATAGTTTTCATCAGCTTTTCCTTTAAGACAATATATTTCCCTTTATTATAATTCTTATTCCCAGGTATTAAATAGTTTAATAGTGAGAAGATGATTTATCCATTAAATTAAGTTTGAAATGAGATTCTTCAATATATCTCCATCTTTTACAGGTATGATGAAAGTGAGTCTATCCTAAAGTGTCCAATTCTTGACACCATTAACAAAATCAAATTCCTAGATCTGAAAACATTAACAACTCTAAATCATGGTGTAATCTCCACTAAGGTACAACCAACTTGTGGTACATAACTGGTTGGTTAGTTGACCTCCCTTACCATCTCTCCTAATACTTTCTATGACATGAACAAGAAGAATATCAGTATAGATTTTTAACATCTCTTGGATATAACAGCAAAAACAAAATTATGTTTTCACATCCATGAGAGTCAAAGAGTTATGTTTTACTCTTAGAACAATCTGGGTAACACTAATATATGACATGTAGAAGAGAAGAAGTCTTAAGAGACTAAGGAGTCAGAAAAATAGAAAACCAGCAGGATGATCAAGAGTCAAATACTTAGCAATTATTCCCTGGTGATTTTTGATAGAGCAGCTTCAAAGAAATAGAGAGAAGAAATCTAACTGGTAGATTAAAAAATGAATGGAAGTTTGGAAAGTCTAATAGGGGTTCTTTAAACAGACAACTCTGAGAAGGAAGGGATCATGTCTCTTTTGTTATGTCTTTATCTTCAATATATAATAAAATGCACCAAGTACTCAAAAGGTAAGTATTAAATAAATGAGTACGATTTGTGAGGAAAAAAATGCAAGTTCCCTACCACATAACAGAAACACTGTGCTAGCCTGGAGTGCTCAAGAAATTGTTACAAAGTAGATTAAGCAAGTACCAGGATAACTAGGGGTGAAGGGAGTGCCCAGTACTTTTTTGCCAAAACAGCCAGCTCAGACCAGTCCTCACTGCTTTAAAACTGCTTTAGCTGTCTTACAGTGCTCTTTAGCTAACTGTAATACTAAAATCTGTCTACTAGAAAATGATATTATTAACATAACATAGGTTGTATGACAGCCCATGATGACAGTACCACCCAGGGGTGATTTGTTTCACTGTGAACAATGTTACAATGCAAAAATTTTGCTTCACTCATTGCCAGGGGATTTAAGGCAGCAAAAATGATGCAGATTGAGCATGCAAGAAAGAAATTCCTATGCCGCCCAGGAGCAAGTGCCCTTGTAAGCAGCCTCTAATAAAGTCATCTAACTCAGCAAGGTGGACTTGTCTGAGTCACTCTTTGGTGTCCTGGCTCCCTCTCAGTTTGCGGGACATTTTTTCAATACTGTCCCAGGATTTTCCTCAAACTATAGGGAAGAAGAAAACCACACAGTGGGTGAAAAGCAACCTAGCACAAAAGAGAAACCTGTAAAGTCCATATACTAATAAGAAATGGCAAATAGAAAAAATGAGACTCTAGAAACAGTCAAAGAAAAATGAAAAGAAACAAGGTCTTAGTGGGGACAGTATAAGATACAACCAAGAACAATGGCAGAACCACCATCCTTAGCCCAGAAGGGAGATGTGACAAGTACAGATAGGCTTGGTAATTGAGGTTATAATCAGAGGACACTCAATTTAATATCCTCAAGCTTCTGAAGTATGAAGTAAAATAAGTCTGCTGAGAAAATGAGAAGAGGTGACAGAATGGTGGGCTTGAAGATGATTGTGGAGCACAGAAAGAGTTTTTGACCTCCTGAGGAATTGTGTGTGTGTGTGTGTGTGTGTGTGTGTGTGTGTGTGTGTGTGTTTTCCCATCATTTGTAAGCCTAGAGGATTGAACAGGTTCTAACATAAATCTTGAAGGAATGATCAGATGGACATTATACCAGCCAGACTAAGTGCTCTTTCTAAAGAAACATAAAGGACTTTCAGTAGAAAAATAGGTATTTTAAAAGATAAGGTTCTAAATTTATATCAAAAGCAATTTTTGTTAATTTGGAATTACTGTTTATTCAATAGACTTCTCAAAAGATTCTCCAAGTACCAGTAATTCTAACTTGCTGTAAGGTTCATACTGTAATGATAAAAGGCTTAAGAGGGAAATAGTGTTATAGTGTTCCCTTATGTCCTTCCCCCATTCATGTTTAAATTCTCATAGCTAAATGGATACCACAAGCTATCAATGACCACCATCTTGTGGCAGAACAAAGACACTGCAATTTCTCAGTCATTGGAGCAAGACATAAATTAAGATGTAATCTGCAAAAATAGCACTGTTACTTGACTTTAGTAGCATGAAAATGAACATGTACTAAATACTCTGTACTGAGTACTTTTCTTATATAATCTTCATAACCACCCCATGAGGTAGATCCCCTTATTCCAAATTTACAAATTAAAAAACCAATGTTCAAAGAGGTTAAGAAATTTACCCAAGATTGTAGTTAGGAAAAATGCTGGGTCAGGATTGAATTCAGGTTTAATTACAAAAACCCCCAGCTCTTCCATTAGATTATGTGCACCCCAAACAAACTATTTGTTGTTTCAAAGGCCCTCAAGGCTAAACTGCCTGGTGACCATTATACTAGACAGTTCAAAGAAAAATTACATCTATTAACACTAACCTACTGTATGCCATTTGCACTTACCTCATGTGTACACCCTTCAACAGTTTCAACTGACTGTACCTTGACTCTGGGCATCAGATCTGCCAAACTTCAAAAGAATATTGTTAAAGTTACATAAAAATAAGTTATTTTTCTATAAGCTTCTCATCTGCAATGTTAAGGAAAATGATGCTGCCCAATAATCAGTATTCCAAATCAGAAAAACTTTTGCTATTCAGAAATTGTTTCACATTATTCACATATATGCTGAAAATTCAAAATGGTCATTTAACATTTCTTTTTTTTTCCTTTGAGACAGTCTTCTATCGCCCCAGCTACAGTGCAGTGGCATCATCATAGTTCATAGCAACCACAAACTCCTTGGCTCAAGGGATCCTCCTGCCTCAGCTTCCCAAAGTGCTAAGATTACAGGCATGAGCCACAGAGCCCAGTTACCATCTTTTACTACGAATACACAACAGACTGGCAACTATATTATTCAAGGAATTATGTCAGCTTAGTTCCAATAACTTCCTTAAATAAAAAGTACTTCCACAAAGCATTGTCATACTTCAAAACACAAAGCTGGTTATAAAAACCATTATACAATAGAAAGTACAAAATATGCTAGACCAATTCAGATGTTGCTATAATTTATGGAAGTTTTCCTTATTGTCTTCAAAATTGCAAGTTATGTTCATCTAGGTTCTCTGGTCTTTGAAAGGACACAACTGCTGATAAACTGAAGAAAAATAGATGAGTATCTGTGGTAGATTCATTACTCTCTTATTTATTGTGCTTCTGATATTTCCCTTAAGTTAATAATAATATTTTGGATAAACTCAAAAGTTTCAACAGTAAGAAACAACAATTTTATGCTACCAATAGTATTTTACAACCTATTACAGTCGCTTGGGCAAATGGTATATCTTAAATATTTAAGTGACACATCTGTCCCTATTTGTAGTAGATGATTTTATTAGCCACAACAGTTAAATGGTTAAAAAAAAAAAAAAAACACAGAAAGAATAAACTCTTCATGGTAGGGTCAAGCTAGAATATGGCACACATGAAGGGAGAAGCAAAGTTGTAAAGATCACCACCACAACAGGAAACAGGCCACCTCAAGATACTGGCATTAACTTTTCAAAATCAGATATATAACCAGCTATTTCAGCCACAGATATCCATGGTGGGAGTCTTAAAATTCATAGTCACTGTATTCCTACATGTTATCTTCTAATCGCCAAAATTCAGATGTCTTATATTTACAGCTTGTATGTATACAGAATATTTATCTTTCTTTCTCTAACTTAGCAAATACTTTTTAAAAATATTAACATATAACCAATTTTTAAAATTTCATGCAACCACCTAAATTAAGAGTTACTAACACTTATGACTATGGAAATATTACCTTAAGTCTTCAGTTATTGACTCTTCTATCCTTGGCTTCTTTCCAAAGATAGGTTCGTCTGTGCCTTCAAAATCTGCATCTCTCTTATTTTTTCCACTATTAGTTGACTCTGATTGTAATTTGCCATCAAAACGTTTACTGAAAAGTAAATAGTTCAGAATTAATTCCACAGTATCAGTTCTTACTTTATGAGTGAAACCATAAAATGCTGCTTCATAGTATTAACAGTCATATTTTAAATAGATGAATTTACAAATCAAAGCTGGCTAGAGCCCAGAATACTAAATTTATGACTAGTAAAACTGAACATTAAAAGTAAAAAGGAACATTATTCCTTTTGCATTTCATATTTTCTTGGAAAGTTTATTTTAAAAATATTTTAAAACTCACATTAACATAACTATTAACATAATTTTCTTTAAAATTATAAATTAAGACACCATTAGATATTTATATGAGGACCTTCAATAAACATTTAAAGCCTTCTCTGATGGCATGATGTGACTATTTGGAAGAAAATTTTTTTTGTAGTTGGATTTGCTGGTCAAAAGTAGTGACAATAGATGGTGCTCAGTAGACTGCATATCCATAGGGGAATCCACTCTGACCTCTACCCCCATCATACACAAAAATCGATTCCATGTGAATTTCAAATATAACTATGAAAAGGCAAAAACAATAGACTCCAGAATAAGAAAATTATCTCCATGATTTCTTAAACAGGACATAAAACTTCTCACCAAAAAGTGTGGTAAATTGAACACACTAGAATTAGGAATTTCTGTTAATCAAAAGGCATTAAAGGAGCAAAGAGATAAGAGTGGGAGAAGATATCTAAAACATAACTTTAAAAGGCATCTGAAATAGAGGGGTGAGGATAATAAATCATTTAAAAGACAACCCAATTTAAATAATGAGCAAAAGACTTAACAGGCTCTTTACAAAAGATGATACACAAATGGGCAACAAGCATATGAAAAGGAGCTCACCATCATTTCTTATCAGTGAAGTGTAAATTAGACAATAACAGGTCAGTTGCTCAAAGTTTTTGGTTTCAGAATCTTTCCCCCATTTTAAAAGTTATGAAGGACTGCAAAGAATTTTGTTTATGTTGTTATATTTATTGCCATTGTTAGATTTTGAAACTAAATTTTTTTTAAATATTTACTTATTGCTTCACTTTAAAATGCAACAATAAAACCACCACATATTAACATAATTACCATTTTTGGTAAAAAAAAAAAAAGTAACCATTTTCTAAAAACAATTTTTAATGAGAATGCCATTGTTTTATATTTTTGCAAACCTCTTTAACATCTGGCTTAATAGAAACAGCTGGACTCTTATCTGTTTCTATATTCAACTTGTTGTGATACATTGTTTTGGCTGAAGCATATGAAGAAAAATCCAGCCTCATACAGATGTGTAGTTGAAAAAGGGCAGAGAATTTTAATAGACTTGAGATAATTGTGGCTCTCCCCCTTTGATCCCACACCAAAATCAATCATACTTTGAGAATCACTACTACAGCTACAGTCATGAATTGTACAAACAATACTAAACCAAAGCCAGATGCAAAATATATTTTAAATGATTCAATTTATATAGCAGTAACAAACATGTTAGGTTGCCCTGTAACCTAACATTTTCAAAGGTTCTAGGGATTGGGACATGGACACCACCAGGGGATCATCACTTTGCCTACCACACTGTCTTTTTTTTTTTTTTTTTTTTTTTGAGACAGAGTCTTGCTTTGTTGCCCAGGCCATGGCATCAGCCTAGTTCACAGCAACCTTAAACTCCTGGGCTCAAGCAATCCTTCTGCCTCAGCCTCGGGAGTAGCTGGGACTACGGGCATGCACCACCATGCCCGGCTAATTTTTTCTATACATATTAGGTGGCCAATTAATTTCTTTCTATTTATATTAGAGACGGGGTCTCACTCTTGCTCAGGCTGGTTTCAAACTCCTGACCTCGAGCAATCCCCACCCCACCCCACCCTGGGCCTCTCAGAGTGCTAGGATTACAGGTGTGAGCCACCGCGCCTGACCAACCACATTGTTGAAAACGCAAGATGGTACACCTCCTGTGGAGTGGAAATTTAGCAACATCTAGCCAAAATACACACTTAGTTACCCTTTGACCTAGTAGTTCCAATTCTAGGAATCTAAGGCAAAGATAAAACAGCAAAAAACAGACATGTACAAGGGTATTTATTGCTACATCCTTTGTAATAACAAAAGACTAAAAGTAATACAACATTCATTAAGAGCACTGATTGAATCAATCCAACACAATAGATTACAGCTATGCGGCTATAAAAAAGATCTCTATATATTGATATGGAATGATCTCTGTCCTAATATTAAGCGAAAAAAGCAAACTAAATTACAGTTTTTAAATGTTATCACAAGAAGTGAGGAGTGAAGGCAGACATGCACGTGTGTGCATGCACATGTACACAATTTGGTATTTTCGAAAAGAAATAAGGAACAAAAGCAAAAACTGAAGGAGAGGGAGGAAACAGGACAGAAGGGCAGGATGGAAGCAAGAATGTACATTTTATATTTTTCATTTGGGAACCATAACATGTTTCACATTAATTCTTAAAAATTAAATTTTTAGCAATACTTAAAAACTGAAAATACACTGAAACAAATGAACACAATAAATATCAGGTTAGTAGCATAAACATTTAGAGAAAAGAACTATTATAGAGTATTTACTGTTGGTGTGATTTATTTTAAGGACAAACAGAACCATAAACTGCATTTAATATTTTATTCCTAATAGCAACATTATCACTCTTATTTTTAAGCTATTATAGGTAAGATAAAACTTAATCAGGTACTTGTCATTAGGAATGTGAATTTTCAGCAAAAAACCAAAAAGGATACACAATCATAAAAATCAAAGATAAATTAAAAACCCTATGATATGAATTGCATTAGAAATGTCAGTATGAATTGTATTTTTCCTAAGATTCCCTAGTTCTGTGCACAATAAAGACAAAAAAGCAATGAAATCCAGCAGCATCGTGCATTCTAAGCACTAAATAACATTTCTCACTATAAGGAACTAGACACTCCTTAGAGAAATAGCTGATTCCAGATTTGGGGCTGAAAATGTATAGTGAGTCCAGAAAATCCAGAAAGAATATAAGCTATCAAAAGATTGATGGGGTCTTGAAAAAAAGATGCAAAGCCAACTTGAAGGGCTCTCACTGACTTAACACTAAAATCCAAGTATCAAAAATAATAATGGAAACAACTCAAATGTCCATTAACAGATGAAGGTTTAAACAAATATGGTATATCCAAAAAACAGAATACTATTCAGCAATAAAAAGAAACAAACTACTGATACATGCCATAACAAGAATGAATCTCAAAAACCTTAGACTGAGTAAAAGAAGCCAGCCAGGTAAAATGGAATACATACTGTAAATAAAATTCTTAACAAATTTAAATAAAATTCTAGAAAATACAAGCAGTTCTACAGTGACAGAAAGATCAGTGATTACCCGGGAACTGGGGTGGTGATAGGGATGCATCAAAAAGGGGCAAAAGGCTGGGCACGGTGGCTCACACCTATAATACCAATGCTCTGGGAGGCTGAGGTGGGAGGATTGCTTCAGGCCAGAACTTTGAGACCAGCCTGGGCAACAAAGCAGGATCTCATCTCTACAAACAAAAAAATTAGCTAGTATGGTGGTACATGCCTATAGTCCCAGCTACCCAGGAGACTGAGGCAGGATGATCATTTGAGCCCAAGAGTTCAAGGCTGTAGTGAGCTACGATGAGGCCACTGCACTCCAGCCTGGGTAACAGAGTGAGATTCCATCTCTTTGGGGAGGGGTGGGTGCAGTGAGCAACACAAAAACTATGGAGGTGATGAAAATGTGTTATCTTGATTGTGGTGATGGTTTACTGTACTTCAATTATATCCTAATAAGGTTTAAAAAAAAAAAGAAAAAGAAAATAAGTGAAAGAAGTAAAACACATCAAATAAATAAAAATCTATCCATTCATCCAGAGGCTAAATACATAATCATATGCCCATATTGGTCACCATTAGAAGTTTCTTTAGGGCACAACTTATCTCTCTTAAAATTGATAAAAGTGAAAGAATCAAGTATTTATCCTGACTTTTCCTTATGAATTGTATTAATATTTCAAGGTAAACAAACAGTTGATTAGAGAATGTTCTTTTTTTCCTATAGATGGATTTTAGGCAATAAATGCAGAAAGAAATGATAAAAATAGAAAATCACAGGTGTGTATTATACTCACCTCACATTTCAATTTCCAAGTCATATTTTACAACTACTAATGAAATAATGGACCTAGGCAATCATCAACAGGTGTGAAAGGTTGATGAGGGATTAGACTGACACTATTTTAACTGACTTATCAATCTCAGAAGAGTGGAACAATCAGACATTGTGTGTCTCCTGGTGTAATGCAATAGGAAATATGTTGTGCCACTATAAAGTATTGTTCTGTAAAATAATTGAACCTGAATCTAATCAAGCCACGAAATCAGCATTGATATATAACACACATAATGCAAGCTATGTATATAATTTGAAATTCTCTAGGTATCCACATTAAAAACAGGTAAAATAAATTTAATACATTTCATTGAACTCAACATATGTAAAATATTACCACTTCAATTATAATCAAGATAAAAATTAATGAGAATTTTACAATTTTTTTCATATTAAGTTTTCAAAATCTTGTGTGTATTTTACACTTACCTCGCATTTCAATTTACAAGTCATATTCTAAGTGCTCAATAGCTACATGTGAATAGCGACTATTATATCAGACAGTGCAGCTCTAGAAATAAGGACGGTTTATGGTAAATACTTGAGGATAAAGGAGTAAATTAAATGACAGCTTAAGAAAGCAAATCCAGACCAGTGCGGTGGCTCACGCTTGTAATCCTAGCACTCTGGGAGTGCCAAGGCAGAAGGATGGCTCAAGGTCAGGAGTTCAAAACCAGCCTGAGCAAGAGTGAGACACCGTCTCTACTAAAAATAGAAAGAAATTAATTGGCAAAGCAAAAATATATAGAAAAAATTAGCCAGGCATGGTGGCACATGCCTGTAGTCCCAGCTATTCGGGAGGCTGAGGCAGGAGGATCGCTTGAGCCCAGGGAGTTTGAAGTTGCTCTGAGCTAGGCTGACGCCATGGTACTCACTCTAGCCAGGGCGACAAAGTAAGACTCTGTCTCAAAATAAAAAAATTTTAAAAAAAGCCACTTAACAGTATGTAACACTCATTTTAAGTGTATCTCTTAGTAACTCTTATTTTTATTTTATTTTGAGACAGAGTCTCACTCTGTTGCCCGGGCTAGAGTGCCATGGCATCAGCCCAGCTCACAGCAACCTCAATCTCCAGGGCTCATGAGATCCTACTGCCTCAGCCTCCCGCGTAGCTGGGACTACAGGCATGCGCCACCAAGCCCGACTAATTTTTTCTATATATTTTTAGTTGGCCAATTAATTTCTATTTCTAGTAGAGACAGGTCTCGCTCTTGCTCAGGCTGGTTTCGAACTCCTGACCTTGAGCGATCCCCCACCTAGGCCTCCCAGATTTGATATCCTGGTACGCGGTGAGCCACCGCGCACGGCCTATACAGTAACTTTAAAATGTGTATCTGTTCTATCGTCTTACCTAGACCAAATTCCTCGAGAGCAAAATCATATGTAATTTCATTTCAAGCATCTATCAGGTATCTCCCCTTCCATGTCAAGAGTACATTTTGTTGATTAATAATGAGTCACCTTACTTTATCTAATTCAAGTTATAGCTTTTCCTTGTTCTACTATAAACAGTTTTGTACACTTTTTGGTGGTTATATGCATGAATATATACATATGTGTAAGATCCAGTAATTTTAAAGAATTTTCTAAACAAACTCATGATAGCTAGCGTTCGTTAGTTTATAATGTGCTAAACGTTGTTAGGTACTTTACACGTATTACCTCATTTAATCCTCACAACAACCCTAGTAGTAGGGACTACTATCTCCATTTTATGAGAGAGAAAACTACAGCTCGGAGATTAAATTTCTCTCCTTTCTCCAGTTACTATTTGCCCTTACTCCCCCCCACCCAAATCAATTCAAATCACTTTTCTAAGCTTCTTCCCCCTTTACTCAACTAATCGCTTGTTTTGCTTATTAAGCAACACGTGCCAGGTGTGCTGGTGCAGTGATTATACAACCTAACGGATAGCTTACCTGCCCGCACCTCACCGCGAAGATAGGGGTAAAGCTAGCAACACAGACGTAAGGAAAGTGAAGCGTTAGAAGCTCACGCTGCCTGTCTACAGACCCCGTTTCCCCAACCAACATTCTCCCCACTCCAACTTTCTCCTCAAACCCCTTCACTTACCGACGCCACTCAATGTACACCTCACTTTCGCGTGCTCTTCCTAAGAGAGTCGTGCTTTCTTCCTTTAGCACCAAAATAAGAAATAAAAACAACTGGTACATTTTCCTTACCCGGCCTTGTCGGCAGACCCTGGAGGCCCCTTCCATTTCCCTTTCTCCTTTTCCTTGTCTTTTTTGGTTCCGGCCGCAGTGGTCGAGTCATCCTCAAACACGCTAAATAGCTCATCCCCGAAGGCGTCCGCCATCTTTCAGAGCTGCGAGACCGAATTTCCTTCCTACCCACGATGCCTCGCGACAGCACAGACAGTGACGCCCAGTGAAGGCAAAACAGTGGCCCGTGGGAGACAAAATAAGTCGAGTCGCACGACGCACGGAAATTCTCTCTGGACTTTTTCCCTTTTTGATCTTTCTTTTCCTTTCCGACCTCTACTGAGTAGGCAGCTCAATGGCTAAGAGAGAGCAGGGCGCCATGAGGCAGGTACTCGGGGACGCAAAAAGGCGGAGCCTGGAGAATCGGACCAATTGCAAGGCAGCGGTCGCCCCTGCCCGAAAAGCCCGGATGGAGGACGCAGGGTGGCGGCACTGGAGCCGGGGAATGTGAAGAGTTCTCTGTGGCTGTGCTGTGGTGGCGCCGGGGCCTGGGCTGTGAGCAGTCTTCTACCACAGCTGCAACATGGGCGGCAAGAACAAGAAACACAAGGCGCCGGCAGCCGCAGCGGCCCGGGCCGCCGTGTCTGCTTCAAGAGCCACATCCGCCGAGGCCGGACCTGCCGGGGAGGCCCAAAGCAAGAAGCCGGTGGCCAGGCCGTCCCCCGCCGCCGCTGCCAGCGCCAGGGATCCCCGAGTCAAGCAAGGTACGAGAGGTTGCCCGGCTATCTGTCCCGAGACCCTGCTGCTTGTCCGAAGGAAGGAACCTTTGAACCCGGACGGACCCTGGGACTCAAAATTTGTTATCTCCCACACCCGGGGTTTCTGGCTTTTCATGGGGTGGCTTTGGTTTAGTTCCGTCTAAGTTCATTGGAACTCCAAAATTCTGATGGTAACACTGTTGCAGCTTAGCGTTTCCCTTCCAAGAACAAAATAATTGCATTAGCTTCTGTTTCAGCAGAGATCCGTCCTGAGCCCTTATCTCAGCTAGATAGGCTAGTGCAGAGATGTTAGAGAGTGAAGTTCCTAACCTCTGGGTGCCAGCCCCATTTTTAACGGTGTCTCCACATATTCTGGGAAAAATCAATACTTAATAAGAATTACAATACTTACACACTAAACGTGGGTGTAGCCTATTGTGAAATTATATCGCTCTTTTCCTCAGCTATGTATTTTTGCTTACTGTGCAAAGTGGTTTGATAACTTGGTAATGGCCGATTCCTGCTGCAGATCAGCAGGCCACTATTATGGCTGGTTTCAAAAAATGAACGATCATGTGCTGTTTTATTCTGCCCGGGTTGTTTGCTTGTATTTCTTACTGGAATATTCAACAAATATTTATTGGCCATCTGTGTGTATATGCACAAGTACTTACCGTGTATGTGACACGTGTATCATTCCTCTGTTGGGGTTGAGGTGAGCAAAATAGAGACATCACGTTTCATGGAGCTTACCACTCTAAAGTTAGAGTTATAGGCATTAACTGATAACATAATGCTCTATCTAATTTTTACTGGGGAGAAGCAAGGATCATGGGTGGTCTCTGAAAAAGTGACAGTTAAGCTGAGATCAGGAGGATGAAAAAGAGTTAGCTCTAAAACAAGGCAGAAATAGTATTCTAGGCATAGGTAGTGAACACCATGTGCAAAGATCTTGAGTCAGGGAAAAGCTTGAAGACCTTGAGGAATTCATAGAATAAAGGTATTGCCAAAGGAGGAATCAGTCAGAAAAAGTAGGCAGGTACCAAACCTTTACCTAGAAAGTGGATAATAGTTCTTTGTTCGGCAATTTATTGTAATGTTTTAGTTACAAAGTTATTATGTTTGTAATTACAAATACATAGAATTAATCCTTGATTACTGAGGCAGTTTTCCTCTGTGGATCAATTTCTTTTTGACTTTTCCTCTGTCTTTTACTTACATTTCTCTGAATCGTTTGAACTTTCTGGTAGTCATTTGTTGTACAGTTTGGCCTCCCTTTCTTTGCTCCACCCCTCAAATGGGACCTTTTCTCAAGGTGTCAATCCTTGACAGTTTAGTCCCCTCCTACAGCCCTTCCGGGAAAGGTCATCTATTTCTATTACTTCTGTTATCTTTTCCTTTGTAGAAGACTTCTTTTCCAAGCTCAAGTCAGCCATTTCTATGTGTACCTGGCCCATTTGGCCCTATCTTTTGCTAACATCTCTACTTAACATGGCTAATACTAAACTACTCTTTCTTTTCAAACTAACTTTTCTTCCTACTTCCTTGTTTTTCTTTCTGTATTCCTGTTTATCTTAGGTCAAAAGTTACTTTTAATATTTTTCTTTCTTTCACTTAGTCTGTTGCCAAGCTCTGTGCAGTTTTCACTTATATGTCTTTCATATACCCTCTCACTTTTCATTTGTGTATTTGTGCGGTTCACACCCTAGTCTCATGAACTCCTGGATCACCAATAGAGCTTTTTAATGAGTCTCCCTAGCTTAGCTCATTTTTCCTTCTCCAATCTGTCTTGCTTATCAGCGTCAGATTTATTTTTCAGAAATGCTGCTTTGATCACAGCATTTCCCATTTTCTTCCACAGCATCCTCACTGACTTTATGATAAAATCCAAACCATTTAGTTAGCATCCAAGACCCCTTTTCCAGCCTTTTTACTAATCCTAGTGTTCAACTATAACAAATGTGGTGTATTTTCATTGTTCCAAATGGAACCATTGGCTTTCTCCTTCCTGATGTTTATTCTTGCCCTTTTCTTTTCTTTTCTTTTCTTTTCTTTTCTTTTCTTTTCTTTTCTTTTCTTTTCTTTTCTTTTCTTTCTTTTCTTTCCTTTTCTTTTCTTTTCTTTCTTTCTTTTTCTTTTTCTTTTTTTTTTTGACAGAGTCTCTCTCTGTTGCCCCAGCTAGAGTGCTGTGGCATCAGCCTAGCTCACAGCAACCTCAAACTCCTGGGCTCAAGTAATCCTATCACAGCCTCCCAAGTAACTGAGACTACAGGCAGGCACCACCATGGTTGGCTAATTTTTTCTATTTTTGGTAGAGACGGGGTCTCACTCTTGCTCAGGCTGGTCTTGAACTCCTGAGCTGAAATGATCTGCCCGCCTTGGCCTCCCAGAGTGCTAGGATCACAGGCATGAGCCACTGTGCCCAGCCCATCTTGCCATTTTCTTTTCACAGAGTGCAATCCATCTTAACATCAACTACCAAAACACTAAAATACCCATCTCAGATATCAACTGCTTTTTTGAATTCTTCCTGATATCCACAGTTCATATATCATAGTTATTTTCCTCATTGCTTTTGATAGTTAGGTCTTGCCTTATGGTATGTGAGGAATTATACATTTTATATATCCTAAAAAATTACAGAAGGTAAGAACTGTCACGGATATGTACTGACATCTCTGCAATATCTACTCCAGTGCTGTACATGTGTTTATTCAAAAAATTTCTTAGATAAATGATAAGCAAAAATCAAAGGTATTATTAAGAAGACCAGAAATCAAGAGAAAAAGAGATTAACTACTAAGTTTGTATAGATTTTTTTGTTTTTCTTTTTGGGTTTTTTTTTAAGAGATGGGTTCTTGCTCTGTCTCTCAGGCAGGAATGCAGTGATGTGAACACAGCTTCCTTGAACTCTTGGCTCAAGCTATCCTCCCCCTTCAGCCTCCCAAATAGCTGGTACTACAGGCATGCACCGCTGTGCCCAGCTATTTATTTATTTAATATTTGTAGAGACAGGGTCTTGCTCACTTAGTTGTCCAGACTGGCCTCAAGCCCTGGGCCTTTAGTGATCTTCCCACCTCGGCCTCCCAAAGTGCAGGAATTATAGGCATGAGTCACTGTGCTCAGCCTCTTGTGGTATTTTTAGGTAACATATAATAAACCTACTTTGGGGCCAGGCACGGTGGCTCACGCCTGTAATCCTATAGAAAAAAAATTAGCCGGGCCTGGTGGCGCATGCCTGTAATCCCAGCCACTCGGGAGGCTGAGGCAGTAGGATCGCTTGAGCCCAGGAGTTTGAGGTTGCTGTGAGCTTGGCTGATGCCACGGCACTCACTCTAGCCTGGACAACAAAGTGAGACTCTCTCTTAAAAAAAAATAAATAAATAAACCTACTTTGGAAAAAAAAAGTACTCAACTCTTTGTAGTTCTTAATCTAAATGTAAATGTTCTCCTCCCATTCCTCTTTATCCAATTTGAAGGATTGTACACAGGGTAGTAGGCCAAGATTGTACTCTGATCTAAGATACAAAATTGTTGGTACCACCAAATGACTCTTGGCACAATTTTGGACTTTCTTGCCACTCTTATTTTTTCATTTCATTTGTTCATCAAAAAATTTTCAAACAGCTGATATATACCAGGCAAAATTTTACGCACTAGGGATACCACACAAACAAAACGGACAAATCTCTGCTTTCATGGAACTTATATTATGGTGAGAGTGTGGGTGGGGGCTGGAGACTTACATTTTGGGAGTGGAAGATAAACAGGTGAAATCTCTTTTTTTTTTATTTTAGCATATTATGGGGGTGCAAGTGTTAAGGTTACTTATATTGTGAAATCTCTTTTATATTGGATGATGGTAAGAGCTATGGGATTTAATAAAGCTAGTAGGCAAAATAGGGAGGAGGGTGGGGAGAGGTTCAGTTTTAAAAAGGGTGGGTCAGGCATCATATAGAAGGCGACACTTAAGCAAAGGAGGTAGGTAAAGTTACTTACACAGATAACTCATAAAAGAGCCTTCTGGGCAGAGGGAACAGTAAAGGCATTGCTATGCAAGGCTTTAAGATGCAAGGCTGGCATGTTCTAGAAATAGCAAGATCTTACCCATTCTGCCCTCTCCTTTGTCTTTCTGTTTCTGTGCTTTTGCCTTAGAAGTGCCACTACCTTTAGCTCAGCTGCTTTATCATGGAGTGAATGAGACCAAAATAAAGGTTCAATAATTTAAATTTTCACTTTTATCCAAAAGGCTTGTGTTTCTGAAAAATCCATGAACCTACTTGAAATTTAAAATCTCTATTATAAAATCTTATAAGACTTTATTTCCCTCTGGGGGAGGCCTGATGTCATGAATAAACTCATAAAAGCTATTATAAATATTTTTTTCTGGTCACCAATAAAGCACAGTCACAGAAGTCACAGAAAATAGTGACTTGGTAAAGATTAAATGGGGCAGGGTGTCTAATTTGGTTTGAAATAGGAATAGTTTCCCTTAAGAAACATTTAAGCTGATACGTTCTGAAGCAGCCAAGCTGTTGAAAGATCTGGAAACAGTATTTGTGGCAGAGGGAACAACAAGCCCAAAGACCCTAAGGTGGGAACAAGCTTGGCAGGTTGCAAAAAAGTGTTCCGAGTGGTTGGAATGAGAAAAGAAAAATGTTAAAATGATACTGGCGGTCTAGGGGAGGAGCCAGACCAAATGCAATGGGAAGTAGGGGGCTGGCGTTGGTATTAAATAGAAGAGAGACTTTAGCTGATTTATATTTCAAAATTAGTCAGGTAGCTCTAGCAGCATGTACAGCCTCATAGGCCCTAATTGCTCAGAGTATATCAATTTACCTTTATTCTCTTGGCATTCTGTACTTCCCCTTCATAATTTATTTGGGTAATTAGTTGCTTACTAATTACATTACTCCTCCAGAATGTAAGCCCTATGAGGTGATTTGTTATGGCAGCCCTAAGAAACTTGAGTCCAAGGGAAAAAGAGGATAGGAGGAGCTCCACCTTTGGAGAGAGGTGCTTTCTCTTTAAAATTTCCTGTCTTCTCTGTCAACAATCTAGTATCCTCTGAGAAGTCTTGCCTCAGCTAACTGCCAGCAAGAAAAGCATCTGGTTAAAAAATATGAAGATAAATTTAACCCAAAGGATATAAAGGCATTTGCAGAAACTGGTTAACCTTCAGAAATGCTAATTGGAAAAATATTGAAAATTTAGAGGGAGTATTACTAGATGGAGTTATTTGGTGAAGTATGGGGGAAAAACAGAAATCAACTATTTAATATTTAGCAGTCTTTAGAGGAAAATTAAAATAGCACATTGGGTATTATTAAATTGCCTTGACTATTTATTATCTATTATGTACAGGTCCAAAAATTTATAGTTTTAATTCTACAAATGATTCTGGTGGCCCTGCAAATCTGGATAAATCTATTTTGAAAGTAAGTAACCAAGGTTTTGAGTCATTTTAAGAAATGTTCTCTTCCCTTCCTCCCCCCCCAAAATGATTATATTCTTAAATAAAAGTAAACAATAGGGCATTTAAAATTTTTATAAATAGGCCGGGCGCGGTGGCTCACACCTGTAATCCTAGCACTCTAGGAGGCCGAGGCTGGCGGATCCCTCGAGGTCAAGAGTTCGAAACCAGCCTGAGCAAGAGTGAGACCCCATTTTTACTAAAAACAGAAAGAAATTAATTGGCCAACTAATATATATAGAAAAAATTAGCTGGGCATGGTGGCGCATGCCTATAGTCCCAGCTACTCTGGAGGCTAAGGCAGGAGGATCACTTGAGCCCAGGAGTTTGAGGTTGCTGTGAGCTAGGCTGATGCCACGGCACTCACTCTAGCCTAGGCAACAAAGCGAGACTCTGTCTCAAAAATAAAATAAAATTTTTATAAATAATACTAAGATCTTATCTCTACTAAATAGAAGTAAGTCATACACGTGTGTTGAGAATGTGTAAGAAATGAAGGAAGGTCTGGTTAAGATCCAAACTTCTAAGCATGGTTTGATGCTGGGTTATAATTTGTCTCTTTATATATGTTTCCCAGGCTAGACTGAATTCCTGAAGTATATTTTTGTGCTTAGTTCACAGTAGGCATTCAGTTAAGAAGTAATAAAAAGAAGGTATTTTTTGTGTAGGTAGATACTTGTATATTCTTAGGTTAAAAATAATGAAGAACAGAAGATAAAGTGGCCATTAAGAAAAATAGGAATCAAACTCTGAGAGCCAAAAGAATTTGTGTAACCTATCATTACTGTATATTTAGTTTTAAATTTCACTTGATTAACCCCTTTTTTAGTGTAGCATCCATTCTTTTGGCTGTGTGCTTGGACTGGTTTACGTGAAGGCAGATTTCTAGCCTCCATCCCTAAGAATTTCTGATTCAGTACATTTAGGATAGAGCTTAGGAATCTTTGTGATTGCAACCCAAAAGTAGTTAAAGGACAGTGTCTTAACATTGGCTTCAAGAGGCTTTATGAAAGGATTTTTTTCTTGCTATATGTTATCTTGCCACTTTTTCCATATCCCATTTTTTCTTCAATATGTGATAGAAATATGGTCAAATGAATGGCAGTCCAAAAAATGATAATTACTGTGTCTGATTTTAGCTGAAATTTTGGGCTTGGTTGGCAGAAATAATAGAAAATTCTATGGTTTGCTTCTGCTTTTTTTAATAATTTGGCTTCTAATTGATAATGACCTTTTTGGCTTCAACAGGTGGTAATTAATAACAAACTTGAGCAAAGAATTATTGGAGTGATTAATGAGCATAAAAAGCAAAATAATGACAAGGGAGTGATTTCTGGAAGACTTACTGCCAAAAAATTGCAGGTATTTTGCAAACTTTTTTAAAGTTCCTTGGTTTTATTGGAGCATTTTTAAGACAGTTCCACATGTGAGCCAAAAATGACTTTTTCAACTTTCATTGAGATTTTATGTAGGCCATTTCCATTTTTCAAGAATAGAGAAGGAATTGTGCCAGGTACAGGTGAACACATTAAAATTGGTGATATGAAAACCAAGTTATATTTCCAAAATTATATTATTGAGCACCTACTGTATTAGACTGTGTCCTGGGCACTTTGCTGACATTATCTCTGACGTAGCAATCCTGCAAGGTAAATGTATTTGGCCCCATTTAAGTGAAAGTATTAAGGCTTGGAAAGATAACATAAGTTATAGCCTAAGGTTATTAATAAGTAGTAAACAGTTTGGATTTGAACCCAATTCTGCCCAACTCTAAAGATGATGCTTTAGAAAGTACATTAAAATGCTTTATCTTGGTAGGGCTCAGTGGCTGGCTCATGCCTGTAATCCTAGCACTATGGGAGGCCAAGACAGGAGGATTACTTGAGTTCAGGAGTTTAAGACTAGCCTGAGCAAGACAGAGACACTGTATCTACCAAAAAGAAAGGGGGAAAAAAAAAAAAAAACCCAGCCAGGCATTGCAGCACCTGTAGCCCCAGCTACCTGGGAGGCTGAGGCAGAAGGATCACTTAGACCCCGAGTGTTGGAGGTTACAGTGAGCTACAATGACGCCACTGCCCTCTATCCAGGGTGACAGAGTGAGACTCTGTATCAATAACAACAAAAAAAAGGCAACTGAACACCCCTTCTCACAACCTAAAATGAAAAATTCTTTGTCTTTATGTATAAAGATACTCACTGATATTATAAGCACTGGTTATAATAAAAGAAAATATCCTAAATTTTCAGCCATAGGAAAATGTATAATTATAATAGGCCTACCCAATGGAATATGTATGTAACTTCAAAAATGAGGATAAAGAGTTTCCTAATAACTTGGGAAGATACTTAAAATGTTAAGTGAAATTTATTTTTATACAATCATAGAAATGACTGAAAAAGAATATACTACATTATAAATAGTGTCTATATAGTGAGAATATGAACAATTTCTCCTGGTCTTTTTTTTTTTTTTAAGATATATCTGTACCTTCCAGACTCTCAATTCAATGAACACATTTAACTTCTAATTGGAAAAAAAAAGATATTTTTGAAATTAGAATCTGTGTCAAGAGTTTTTAACTTAAAATGAATGGGAGAATAAAATTAGTTATGAAAGAAAATTGACAAATATGATTTTCTTACCTTTTGCTTTCATAGGATTTATATATGGCTTTGCAAGCATTTTCATTTAAGACTAAGGACATTGAAGATGCAATGACCAATACACTCTTACATGGAGGTGATCTTCATTCTGCCTTGGACTGGCTCTGTTTAAACCTTTCAGATGGTAAACAGCATCAACATTAAATTTTTTCAGTTTCTAAAATCTTTTGAAATAGTTTTAAGTATTCGTATCCACCTTTTGGCTTGCACTTAAGTTTTTTCACTGTTGTAATTATTTACTTTTAAAATGTTCTTACCTTTTTGTATTTTCAGTATATTCTCCTTGAAGATTGTGGTCTATGAAGGAAATTTTTGTGTGTGTTGCTTTCATTTTTACAATATACTTAGTACAACAGATTCTCAAAGTTTTCCTGATATATTAGGCTGTGTCTCCTGGTTTTGGTTTAGAAATTAGGGCTATTCTTAGGTAAATATTTCATTAACCAGAGGCTCATGGTTGTAATCTTTGGCAGGAATCTGGAGTGGAAATAGCTTGTGTCACCACTAATTAAGGATACTACCACATACTATGACAGACAACTAAAGAGTGGGAAGCACTAAAATCCTTTCATGAAAATTTAGGAGCTTAACATTGAGCATGAAATAAGTGGCCAAATACAAGTGGGCTAGCTATCATCAGTGAGTGTACTCACTTCTAATTTAACAGATAAAACCAAGAACATCATAGGATTTGTATTTTTGGGAGATGAGGAAATAGAAGAAAATTAAGTGCTGTAAGACTAGGCTGGGTTTATGTATATGCTTAACAAATGTTTGTTTGCTTTTATGTATCATATGCGTGTTTATTTTCAACACAGTTTCTGTTATTTTAAGATGCACTTCCTGAAGGATTCAGTCAGGAGTTTGAAGAGCAGCAATCTAAAAGTAGGCCAAAATTCCAGTCTCCTCAAATACAAGCCACTATTTCACCTCCATTGCAACCTAAAACCAAAAAACAGGAAGAAGACCCTAGGATTAAGGTAATTTAAGAATTAAACATTTAAAGTTCTATAAAATCGGAATGAAGCACATGTAATAGTTCATAATAGTATGAAAATTAGTTTTCTATAACATTTTTACTTCTTAAAAATAACTGTTTTGCCAAATATTTCTATTACTGTCTGTTTCAGTTATCTATTATTGCGTAACAAACCATCCCAAAATGTGGTGGCTTAAACGAACAATTTATTTCTCATGATTCTGCAGTCTAGGCTCGGCACAGCTGGGCTGTTCTGTTCCAGGAGATATCTTCTGGGGCTGGAATATCCAAAATGGCTTCTTCATGTACATGACTAATGCCTCGGCTGGAAGCTAACCCAGGCATCCCTTTCTCTACGTGGTCTCTTCACATGACTAGCGTGGGTTTTTTCACATATGGTGATCTCAGGGTGGTTGGACTCCTTACATAGCATCTGGCTTCAAAGAGCAAGTATTTCAAGATAATAAGCCTAAGTAAAAATTCTTATCAGGCCCCTGCTTTATCACTCCTACTAATGTCTCATGGATTGAAGCAAGTCACATGGCCAAGGGCAAAGTCTCTGGAAGGGAATGGCAGAAGGACATGAATACTGTGAGGTGTAGTTCATTGGGGCATTACATTTAAATATTTTACATGTTATAAAACATCTGTGGAAGCATCATCCTCATAAAACCACTGTATCTAAGGAATAACACTAGTTTTTAACAGTTCTCCTTTCATTCTTTTTTACCCCTTTATGTAAACATGTTCTTTGGATTCTGCAAGTGTAGACTTTTTAAAGTAATGTTGAGTTCAATTCACTCACTGAACAATAGAATATGATTTTTGAAGTTTATGTGTCTGATGTTTTTGAGTGTGAAGAAACTGTAAATACAGTGACAAGATAGTTTTTTAACTTTGGTTTTTCAGACATTTGTTTTCTCTTTCTAGCCAAAAAAGGAAGAAAAAAATATAGAAGTAAATATGAAAGAATGGATTTTGCGGTACGCTGAGCAACAAAATGAAGAAGAAAAGAGTGAAAACTCTAAAACCTTAGAAGAGGAGGAAAAATTTGACCCTGTGAGTCGAAATTTGTATTAGGCTTCTAGCTGGATATTCCTAGGCAAAGACATATTTACGTTTTTTGAGCATTAGTTTCCTAATTTTTAAATCGGAGAAATACCTCTGGGGTTGATGTGAAGATTAAACAAAATAACACTTAGATAAAAACTTGGCACAAAATAACTGCTTAATAGATGTTAATTACATTTCTCCCATGTTTAAGGACATAATCATCAATTATTTTTAAGTGATTATTATGTGTGAGGACTATGCTAAATTCTTCCAGTAATAAAAAAGGTAAAGCACATTCTTTTACAAAAGAAGTTCCTTTTATAAAAGGAACAAAAGAAGTGTAGAGAGAAAACAGACATAAGGTAAGATAAAAATATAAGGCAGAAAATAAGCTATTAAGTGAAAAAAGAAGTTAAAGGAAAGAATATTACAATAAATATATCTGACCAAGGACAGATAATCCACAATAATATAAAGAACTTTTAAGAAACAGACACTTCACAAAAGTAGGTATATGGATGGCCAATAAACATGTGAAAATATGTTCAATATCACTAGTCATTAGAGAAATGAAAACTAAAATGAGATACCACTATATGTCCATCTAAATGGCTAAAGTTAAAAAGATCGGTAACACTTGAGTGTTGGGGAGAATGTGGAGCAACCGGTAGGTACACTCATATATTGCTAATGGGAGTGTAAAATGGTACAACCACTTTGGAAAACTGGTCCTTTCTCAAAATTAAACATATCCTTACCATGTAACCCATAAGTCATTTGGGGGGGAGGGAGAATGGAGATTTACTGTTTAATGGGTGGAGAGTTTCAGTTTTGCCAGATGGAGTTCTGGAGATAGATGGTGGTGATGGCTGTACCACATATGAATGTATTTAATACCGCTAAACTGTACGCTTAAAAATGATTAGGGCGGTAAATTTTGTGGGGGGGAGATTAAGGAGTCAAAGGTGACAAAAGATGCATTAAGTGGAAGGATGTTGATATTAGTGCTAAGTACAGGAAAGGTGGAAAGATAAATATGATTAGGGTAAATTTGTGGAGATAGCTAACTCTCCTGTCTGTTACACTGTGTTGATATTTGCTTCTACATAAAATGGTCCCAGAATTCAGCTGCTTGTTTCTTTTCCCTTCCGCTTAACAGTTGTGTTCATAGCAGCACCACATATGCCATCATCTTCTCCACCTCATAATTTTATGCTTCTGATTTGCTGTCACTTACTAGTCTAAGGGAAAAACACAGTAATTTGAGTTTAAATTTAAACTCTCTCTAGTTTTTGCCTATCTTAGTCATATCCCTGACTATCTTCTGTAAGATAGAGATTATGTGACGGTAACTTTCAGATGAGTATTATTGTATTACATGTACTATCTTTACACATACTTGTAAAACAGTTTTTACAAAAATGAGCTCATACTTTTTATTCTCTAGTTTTCTTTATTTTATTAACATGTCAAGGATATTTCTCCCTGTGGATTACCCTCTTTCTTTTGCTACCTCATTTTATTTTCTAATGATTGAAATTTCTTTATAAAGATGTACCACATATGGTTTCCAGTTTTTCTTTTATCGTCAATGCTTCAGTAAACATCTGTGTACCTGCAAATGTGGGTGTTTGTTCCATTTCTCTATGAAAAATTCCTAAAATTAGATCTGCTAGATCACAGATTTTGATACACTATATTGACCATAGATAATCTTGCACTTCTTTTCATTTCCTCCTTGTGGTTTTATTTGGATCAGAACGAAAGGTATTTGCACCTTGCAGCAAAACTTCTGGATGCAAAGGAGCAAGCAGCTACCTTTAAACTAGAAAAAAACAAGCAAGGTCAAAAAGAGGCTCAAGAAAAAATAAGGAAATTTCAAAGAGGTAAATGCTTTCAAATTCTTAAATGTATAAATGTAATTGTCCTATATTTGGTGACTTTCCTAGAATAGAGAATGCCTCTTTTTAATACGTCTGCTCTTTTCTGACAGTTTATACCTGAGATTGGCAAACTTTTTCTGTAACTGGATAAATAGTAAATATGATAGACTTCATGGCCCATACAACCTCTATCACAACTCTTCAACTCTGCTGCATAAAAGCAGCCATAGACCATACAAAACAAATGGCTGTGTTCTAATCAAACATTATTTATTTATGGACACTGAACTATAAATTTTTACATGTCTCCAAATATTCTTTTTATTTTTTCAACCATTTGAAACTATAGAAACCATTCTAGCTTTCAAGCCATCAGAAACAGGCAGTGGACTAGATTTGGCCAGCAGTTTGTCAGCCCCTAATTAATACTACAAAATACCATCTCCATTCAAGAAAGAAAGGTGAATACAATTCCATGAGTATTTATTTCTTATGAAGATGTTTTTCTAGGCTTACTACATCTATTACACAATTTATTTTAAAGTTTTTGTATATATTGTGAAAGTTAATAAATTGCCTCTGACTTCTAGTGCAGATTCCTTGTAGGAATTACTAAATAGTTGGTTACAAGGAAAAAGAAGGAATGCTAACTGTTTTTGAACCATTTTGTACAATAAAAAGGCATAAAAAAATTGAAACTAAACTTCATCTATTTTTTGATAGAAATGGAAACTTTAGAAGACCATCCAGTATTCAATCCAGCCGTGAAAATTTCACATCAACAAAATGAAAGGAAAAAGCCTTCTGTAGCCACAGAAGGAGAAAGTGCTTTGAACTTTAATTTATTTGAAAAATCTACATCTGCTACCACTGAAGAAGAGAAAGGTAAAATGAAGGGAAAGTGGTCAGGGTGTAATTAATAATAAAATGTCAAGGAATATATAATTGTAAAAATTTGTTACTTTGCATTCTGGCAAACTACATAAGATGGCAGTGAAGTTACACCCGTAAGTTGTCTTGAAAAAGTACTATTAATAACAGTTACGATAACTTACATGGATAGCATTTTATAATTATAGGTATGTACTTTGCCTCAGTCTTCTCTCTCTCTAATCCATCTCCAAACTGCCAGAGTTATCTTTCTGCAACAGAGATCTAAACATGAATTTTCCGATAAAAACCTTTAGTGATTCCAAACTTACTGACATCAATAACAAGTCTTTTAGCATGGCATTCAAGATTTTTTTGCATTCTGCCACAATCTACCTTTTTATTTATTCTCTCAGCTATATACTTCAGCCCTGTCATTCTTTAAAATGTTTATTGTTTTATGGTTCCATTACTTTGCTCATCCCGCTAACCCTTACTTGACCAGCCTGTCACTTCAAGGCTCAACTAAAACAGCATTTCTGAATATTTCCCTAACTACTTCCACACCACCAGACAGAAGTAATCATATGCATCTTTGTGCTGCCAAGTAAATTATTGATATACATAGTATAATATTTATAAGATTATATTATAGTTAGTTGAATCCCACACTAAATTGTCAGTTTTTAAAATTCATTCTTTCAGTAGTATTTATTGAATCCCTATTGTGCAAAATGACAAGTGCTATGTGTACAGTAATGAAAAAAAACCTAGTCTCGGCCGGGCGCTGTGGCTCACGCCTGTAATCCTAGCTCTTGGGAGGCCGAGGCGGGTGGATTGCTCAAGGTCAGGAGTTCAAAACCAGCCTGAGCAAGAGCGAGACCCCGTCTCTACTATAAATAGAAAGAAATTAATTGGCCAACTGATATATATATATAAAAAAAAAATTAGCCGGGCATGGTGGCGCATGCCTGTAGTCCCAGCTACTCGGGAGGCTGAGGCAGGAGGATTGCTTGAGCCCAGGAGTTTGAGGTTGCTGTGAGCTAGGCTGACGCCACGGCACTCACTCTAGCCTGGACAACAAAGCGAGACTCTGTCTCCAAAAAAAAAAAAAAAAAAAAACCTAGTCTCTGCCTTCTTGTATAGTAGAAAAGATAAGGTTTAAATATACATAAATAATACATAATTACAAATTGTGCTATGTGCTATCAAAGAAGGGGCTTCTTATAGAGATAACAGGGGGATCTAACTTGGATTTGGGAGACCTTCCAGAAGACATTTACTTTGAGATCTGACAGATTAGATGTTAGCCTGGTGACAAGTTGGTGGAAAGAGCCTTCCGAGAGGATCACAGTACACTGCAAGTCTAAGGTGTAAAAGAGAGTAGCACTATTTAATAGAACTTCCAGTTATAGAAATATTCTATATCTGTGCTATCCAATGTGGTAGCTACTAGGCAAATGTAAGTATTAAGCACTTGAAATGTGACTAGTGTAACTGAGAAACTGAAATTTTTAATTCATTTACATTTAACAAGCCACTTGTGGCTGGTGGCTACTGTATTGGGACAGGCATACTTAGAGCATTTAAGGAATTGACTAGTGGCCAACGTAGTTATAGCATAGTGAGCTGAGGGAAGGGTGGCAACAGATAAGCAGAGATGGCCAATGGAGGGCTTTTAGGCAGCAGTAATTAATTTGGATTTTATTTTATACGTAACAGGAAACCATTGAAGGTGGTGGTGGTGGTATGGCTGCTGTTAAGCAGAGAAATGACATTTGATTTCTGGTTTTTTGATGATCGTAGCTAGAGGGTAGCCTACCAAACATTATAATTCAAAGTATCCTAAATTCATCACATGGATAGTATCATAGATATTTAGAACAACACATAAGTTCCTCAAAGATTGAGAATTGTCCATGGTTCTGTCCAGTAAGAGCATTTTGTTACTTCACTTAGAGCCTTTTTATCTGTTTTATCTTTACGTATTCTTTTCTAAAAGTACTGTTCCCAAAAGGGGGAGGGACTTTGAGCAAAGGAGAATTTATATTACTGCGTGGCCATTTTTAAAGAACCATTCTTTGTCTACCATTTTAGATAAAAAGAAAGAACCTCATGATGTAAGAAATTTTGACTATACTACTCGAAGTTGGACTGGAAAATCTCCCAAACAATTTCTGATTGATTGGGTCAGGAAGAATCTTCCCAAGAGTCCAAATCCTTCCTTTGAAAAAGTTCCAGTAGGTAGATACTGGAAATGTAGGTATGTTTTTCTAGTTAACTTAATGAACTTTTAGGAAGATGTAAGATAAAAATCTTTTGGTTTCCTATGAATTAAGTAGACATTTAGGAAGTTCTCTAATTCTGCATATCAGTTTCATAATGCTTATAAATTATCTAATACATGGTTTCCTTGGAAATATTTAAGTAACATCAATTAAGTTCAATGTTAATTGAATTTTTTATCTGACTTCATCAATTTTATTTTTTTATTTTTTGCTTCTTTGTAGAGTAAGGGTAATCAAGTCTGAAGATGATATCCTGGTGGTATGTCCTACGATTTTAACAGAGGATGGCATGCAAGCCCAGCATCTGGGAGCTACTTTAGCCCTTTATCGTTTAGTGAAAGGGCAGGTAAGACTGTCTAGGCCTAGGTGCTTCAAAAATCATTTGTGGAGTACTAAGTGTACTATGTTTTGTTGACATAAAACTATCTGCATGTGGAAGGTAGTATTTAATTATGGCCATCTATGCCAATTTTCTGTTTACTGTTTTCTTCTGTTTAATCTTTAGTTCTGATTATTCATAATTTGTCTTCCTTTCAACCGTAAACACAGCTCAGTCTTTCTCTCCTTCTTAGACCAAAAGTCTGAAAGGGACAATATGATTGATTCAACTTTTTGGACTATACTAATTTACAGATTCAAAATAGTTGTGCTAGTTGAATTAAGATTTTTAAAGTTTGTTTTCCTTTAATGTTATCTCTCAACTTTAAAAACTTATAGACATTGGTTCCATTTTTCAATTTTAAGTTATGTTAACTATGTACTTCCAGTTTAAGGAAGGATTAAAATGCTGCTGGAGGAAGCTCTTCAAGAGAACACAATGCCCTTCTTAAATTCAGATTATCAATATTTTTTTTACAATAAATGTGTATATCTTTAAGAAATTAGAACCATTGAAAATTTTCAGCACTGATTAAGTGCAACTCTAAATAATAGTTCCATTCTACTTTCTGACAGTAAATGTTCTTAATGTATTTATTTTTATTTTGGAAAATAAGATATTATAACTTGTGTTTACTTGATAAAAATGACTGTCAATGTCAGAGATAATTGTGCATTCTTTTATAGCACAGAATTAGAATAACTTAGATTCTAGCCAGTGTGGTTCATTTAAAATACTTTGACCTGTAACGTTATACAACTGCTAGAATGTCAAAAGGAAGCTTTATATGTTTTAGAAATGCTCTATGGTTCACCTACATTTTATATAGCACCACTGCAGGAATGAATAATAAAACATTTATTCAGTAGTCTGCTGTGTCCAGGAATAGGCACTTCATATGTATTAACTTAAAGTTAACCTCAGAACATTCCTATAAGGGAGATACTATTGCTAACCCCATTTTAAAAATGCAAAAGCTGAGAGGCATATATAGGTTAAGTTACTCGCCTGGGATCATACAGCTAGTAAGTCCAGAAGCCATATAGTATGCTATTTTTGAATTTGCATCATATGTATATTAAAGTAATAACTTAATAGTTTAGGACCAAATTTCATTTTAAGAGGAATGTAGCCATCCAAAGTTCTAACCAATTGAATTCTGATATTCAATAGTTACCAAAAATAATGCATTGCTGTTTTTTTCCCCCTTTAGTCAGTTCATCAGTTGCTTCCACCCACTTACCGAGATGTTTGGCTGGAGTGGAGTGATGCAGAAAAGAAAAGGGAAGAATTAAATAAAATGGAAACCAATAAACCACGTGATCTTTTTATTGCTAAACTTCTTAATAAATTGAAACAGCAGCAGCAGCAACAGCAACAACAACATTCTGAAAATAGAGAAAACTCTGAAGATCCTGAGGAATCTTGGGAAAATTTAGTTTCTGATGAGGATTTTTCTGCACTGCCTGTGGACTCAGCAAATGCGGAAGATTTGGAACCTGTTAGAAATCTCTTTAGAAAGTTGCAAAGCACACCTAAGTATCAGAGACTTCTAAAGGAAAGACAACAATTACCTGTGTTCAAACATCGGGATTCAATTGTTGAAACTCTTAAGAGGCACCGAGTAGTGGTTGTGGCAGGTGAAACAGGAAGTGGTAAAAGTACTCAAGTACCACATTTTCTCTTGGAAGATTTACTTCTAAATGAGTGGGGAGCAAGTAAATGCAACATTGTCTGTACCCAGCCCCGAAGAATCTCAGCAGTGAGTTTAGCCACCAGAGTGTGCGATGAATTGGGCTGTGAAAATGGACCTGGAGGAAGGGTAAGCTGTCCTTCAACTCCACCTCAGTGAACGATGACATTGCTCACCTTTGCTCTTGGTATCCAAATGAAACCTGTAACATATATGAGTTTTAACTGCTACTGGTTGTTCAATAGTACATTTCAGGCACTTTTCATGTTTTCTTTGATAGATGTGTTAATATGCCTCTGTCCTTAATACAAAAAGGGTTATCAGTAATTCTGTCATTAAAATTCTCATCTAAAAAAAATATGTTAACTTGAGTGATTAAATATTCAAATATGTTACACACTAAATTGAACATTCAAAAAATATGGAGAAATTCAAATTTGACTTATCTCATATATCTCAAATATATGCAGATCTTTTCTGTGGAATGTATCCTGAATGATCTTTGTTAGTTCTTTTCAATGAGCAGATGGGGAAAAACAACACAGAGATGAAAGTGGTAGGCCAGGCACGGTGCCTCGTACCTATAATCCTAGCACTCTTGAAGGCCGAGGCAGGAAGATCGCTTGAGGTCAGGAGTTTGGGTCTAGCTTGAGCAAGAGCAAGACCCTGTCTCTACTAAAAATAGAAAAATTAGCCTACTCGGGAGGCATCACTTGAGAGGATCACTTGAGACCAGGAGTTCGACATTGCAGTGAGCCATGATGATGCCACTGCCTTCTAGCTGGGTAACAGAGTGATACTCTGTCTCAAAAGAAAGAAAGAAAAAATACTGGATTATTTTCAATCCCTGCATTTTTTTTTAAATGGGAAAAGTACTTAAATAGCTACTGTCATATATTTTGTCATGCAGGTTTACACAAAACTGGCCAAACCTTAATCAGAGTGACTGTAAATTGTGGGAATTAATTACACTGATTAGAACCAAATACAGTGAATTGAAAGTTCATATAATTCAGATTATTATACTTTTAATTGTTCTTTCTGGAGATGGTATGTAATATTTTTGTCTCTAGGATGGGTACCCCTTTGTTAACAATTTTTTATTTAGCAAATTGGGTTTCTGTTATGGAACAAAGGAGGATAAAAAGGTACAGTTTCTGCCTAAGAGGATGACAGACTTGTACAAATAAGACAAAGGGATGATTGAAAGAGTAAGAAAATGTGATAGGAATAGATGCAACATCAAAATTCCCATTAGGCACCACTGGTATGATAATGGGGGCAAGTTTTATGATATCTTGGTAGAAAAGTAGACCAAATTATAGAAGCTGTGCTAAAATTCTGTACCTGAGTACTTCAGTACTTTGCTCTATTACGAAATTAGTTGAACATCAATTATGTTTTCATAATTATATTAATGATACTTGAAGAAAATGAATAGCTTTTTCTCAACACCATGAAAAGAACAAAGGTTTTTCTGCTTAAAATTACCAAAACAAATTTTATAGTTTTATATTATATAATTGAACACCATGGAAAATACTTTTAGTAATAAATTGCACTAAATAGATTGTAACGAATTGCACTAAACAGATTGACTACTAATATATTTATTACTCATAAATGCAATTATTTATTACTAATATAATAAATTGCACTAGATTTGCTTAGGCTGCTCCATATAGTAGCAAGAAGAGCAGTTATGCTTCTTTACTTTTTAAAGCTTATTTCCCAGATTACTTGAGAGAATCTAAGGCCTTGTATTCTTCCTTCAGAATTCTCTGTGTGGATATCAGATCCGAATGGAATCTCGAGCTTGTGAATCTACCAGGTTACTATATTGTACAACAGGCGTTTTGCTAAGAAAACTTCAAGAAGATGGTCTTCTAACTAATGTATCTCATGTTATTGTGGATGAGGTGAGTAGATTTTATAGTTGCATCCAGAAACATGAAAAATTTTTGTATTAAAGAGATGTTACTTTTAACATTTTCTTTGTGCTTACCAAATGCCAGATACTTCATATATAATAATGTAATTTCCTCTAACAAATGTCTCATGTTAATTGATTTATTTCATAAATACTGTCTATTTGCTATATGCAAATTATTTTATACATAAATTCATTTAATCTTTCCAGCAACCCAATGAAGTAGATATTATCTTTATTTGATTTTTTTAAGAGACAGGGTCTAACTCTGTCACCCAGGCTTGAGTGCAGTGGCACAATCATATCTAATTGCAGCCTTGAACTCCTGGGCTCAAGCAACCCTCCTGCCTCAGTCTCCCAAAATTCTGGGATTATAGGCATGAGCCACCACACCCAGCCTATCTTTATTTTAAATTGAGGTACAGAAAGGTCAGATAGTTTGCTTGCTTGTGTTCACCTCACCAGTAAATTCTGTGGCTAATGGTTCAAACCCAGGCAATCTGGCTCCAATCTGTGCTCTTAGCAGTATACTGTCATCTTAGCTGTTACATTTAGTTGTTAAATGATCTGCTCTAATTCTTATAAAGGATAAGAAATCTTCATCAATATGTCATTTTCTCTATAGATATGCCCTACTTGAATCAAATTTGAATGCACACTTGAATTATGCCAAAAGTTTCACATTAGAATTATTTTTAAGTGACGTAATATCCTAGTCTGTGTAAATTAATTTGCTTCTTTCAAGAACAGACAAGATAGGCCGGGCGCGGTGGCTCACGCCTGTAATCCTAGCTCTTGGGAGGCCGAGGCGGGCGGATTGCTCGAGGTCAGGAGTTCAAAACCAGCCTGAGCAAGAGCGAGACCCCGTCTCTACTATAAATAGAAAGAAATTAATTGGCCAACTGATATATATATAAAAAAAAATTAGCCGGGCATGGTGGCGCATGCCTGTAGTCCCAGCTACCCGGGAGGCTGAGGCAGAAGGATCACTCGAGCCCAGGAGTTTGAGGTTGCTGTGAGCTAGGCTGACGCCACGGCACTCACTCTAGCCTGGGCAACAAAGGGAGACTCTGTCTCAAAAAAAAAGAACAGACAAGATATATGGCATTTCTGTTACTCAGAAAATACTAAAAATTTTGCTGATGTAAAGTTTTTGTGAATGTTAATTCACTAAATTTAGAAAGCAATAGTAAAAGTTTAGTCATTCATTGATTTTTAATTAATAGACTACATATAGATTATTGGGTTATTTTCTTTCTTTTGGGTCAAAAATATTAGAGGCATAGAAGGGAAAATGAAAATAAAAATTATAATCTCATGATCCAGGAAAAAAATGTTAATATTTAATTTGTATATATTTATATATATGTGTATATTTAGTATGTATATTTATTTTAAAATAATATAATAAAAAGCAGTCTTTATTCCCTAATGGGGAAGGAAACTACTATTACCACTAAGATGTCAAAGAGAAAGGGGCTGGATGGCTGCTTTAGCAGCCCCATGGATAACTGTTTTTCAACAGGGGCATGCAGAAAGGGGAATGTCAGAATGGTGGCTTTGCTTGGCCAACACCTAGATTTAATCAGTATCGTCAAGGGTCAACATGAGCCAAAATGCTAGTATATCTATTTATAATGAGAAATTTTTACTGCTAGGTAAGTTAGTTGAAATATTTGTATCAACTAGCAGTAAGTTCTCTTAGAATCCCAAATTATTACCAGAAAATTGATTGGTAAATATAGACCAGAGTGAACGCTAATTTGAAAACCAGACCAACTTCAGGAAGCTGTATGTTCTTTGATGGTTTGATATTAGACATGTTTAACTTAATTGAGCTTCATTGTGATGCCATCAACCTCTTGAACAATACATTAAGAGTAAAAAAAAAAAAAGCCCAGCAAAATTCATCCTGTTAAATATAAGGGTATAAGAGATTTGGGAGCAGAGTTCATTACATTATGTAGGACCCTCTTTATAAAGATGCTCAGAATAATGCTTCTTGTGGCCTTACTATCAGGAACTGTTGTATGATTTGGTTTTTCTTCTTTAATTCTTATCTATATAAATTACTACCTATTTGATGAGGTTTTCCAGATCTATATCATCTATCAGGAACTTCCCTGAGCTTCAGACATAAATAGCCAACTACCTTTTAGATACCTTCAGTCTCAGCAACTTCAAACTCAGCATTTCCAAAACTCAACATCTTCCCTCCCTGCTAGTCTTTTATAACTTGCTCTTCCTCCTCTCTTCTGAATCTCAGTGAATGATCCCCACAATCACCTGGTCAAACCGCCAAAGTAAAAACGTCCAAGGTTTTTCCTTCTTTTTCCCACATTGCCTCCATCCAATTACCTCGTCCTTTTATTCTGCCTTTCTCAAATGCATTCACTTTTCTTCATATTCACCAGTGTTATCCTTGTAGAGGCCACCATTATCTCTTTAATTACTAAAGAAGCCACTAATTAATTAAATTTCCTGCTTTCTGCTTTGCTCTCCACCACATTCTCCACATTGTAGCCAGACTTACCCTTTTTAAAATAAAACTCAGATCACATGATTCCTCTGTTTCACAATGCTTTAATCACTCTCCTCCCTGACTCCTTAGGGTAAAGTCTCAACTCCTTACCATGATTTATAGGGCATTACGCAGCAGTATATTTAGTACCTATCTAGTTTTATCTCTTGCCCATCTGTCATCCCATTCTCAAGTCATTGTTTTTGTTTTTCCAGTTTTTGAAATGATTATTATCCCTCTTTCCACCATGTTTTTGTACACAGTGTCCCTTGACATGAACACTTTTTCTTTCCTTTCTCATCTGTTTCTTCCTCCTTTTTTTCTTTTCAAACTCACCCTTAAGTTCTCAGTATCAATGGCAATTTGTCTTAGTAACCTTCCTGACCATCTGGATTAGCTACCCTTCATATGTAATTTCAAACCATCCTGTACAATACCTTCTTACTACACTAAAAACTTACCTCAAATGAAGAGAACTTGGTCTTGGTTCACTTTTTAATCTCCAGTATGTAACACAATGGTGAGTACTTATTATCTGTTAGTCTCTATTCTAAAGGCTTTGCATTATTTCTTTTGATTGTCACAGCTCTATGAAGTTTGCATTATTTGTATTCTTTTGTAGAAGAAATAGACCTAGAGATATTTAAATAACTTTCCTTAAGTCATCCTGTGAATGGCCAAGCCAAGAATTGAACCCAAGCAATTGATTCCAGAGCCTGAACACTTATCCACCACTGTCTCCCTTCCAAGCAAATGAATGAAAAAACCTGTTTTAATTTATCATCTTGTTGTACTTTATCTTTGTGTACTACCTTAAGTCTACTATGAAATTAATGGAGTAGAAATAAGTCAGAGTACAGAAAATTGAAAGACTTATCTTTACATTATACATTCAGCATTCTTTACATTCTTATACATACAGTAAATATTTGTTAAGTTTGACAATATAATTTGCCTGTGCTCCATAGCAGTTTTACAGTGCTCTTTCATAAAATACATGTGTTGGAAGAGCATGAAACCCTTTTTCCTGGACAGTGACAGAGACCTTGTCATATTCCTACTAGTCAACTCCCCTTTTTCTACATAGTGGATAAACCATCTTGTGGTAATGGTGACCATACAGTTTTATATTAGTAGCAGAGATTTAGGAGTCACCCTTGCTTCTAAGTGAAATTTGGGATATACCCTAATCTTATCAGCCACATCTGATCTGATTTTACAAACCATCACCTGGGATAGAGTCCTACTGTCCTGGCTAATCATGTTCATTGTATGTTGATTTTCAATGGCTTCAATATTAGAAAATGACTTTAAGGCCGGGCGCGGTGGCTCACGCCTGTAATCCTAGCACTCTGGGAGGCCGAGGCGGGCGGATTGCTCAAGGTCAGGAGTTCGAAACCACCCTGAGCAAGAGCGAGACCCCCGTCTCTACTATAAAATAGAAAGAAACTAATTGGCCAACTAATATATATAGAAAAAATTAGCCGGGCATGGTGGCGCATGCCTGTAGTCCCAGCTACTTGGGAGGCTGAGGCAGAAGGATTGCTTGAGCCCAGGAGTTTGAGGTTGCTGTGAGCTAGGCTGACGCCATGGCACTCACTCTAGCCTGGGCAACAAAGCGAGACTCTGTCTCAAAAAAAAAAAAAAGAAAAAAAGAAAATGACTTTATTTTTAATTCTGAAGATCTGCCTTATTTGAAACATACAGCGTCTCCTTCCCTGTACATGCACTGATTATATTTAAATATTGATTAACTTTTAGATTTGAGTGTTTGACTGTTTAAGCCTCATACTAGACCTTATGTAGTATATGATTAGTTTTTTTTTATTTCCTTTATACTAGGTTCATGAAAGAAGTGTTCAGTCAGACTTCCTACTAATTATCTTGAAGGAAATTTTACAGAAACGTTCTGATCTACACTTGATTCTAATGAGTGCCACTGTGGACAGTGAAAAATTTTCTACATATTTCACACACTGCCCTATTCTTAGAATTTCAGGAAGAAGTTATCCTGTTGAGGTAAGTTTTCTTTGTAAGATGTGTATAAGCAGAAACTGCATTCTCTTGAGGGAGTTTCCCCAGAAGATAGGCCCTTATAGTCTGAGCTGAGAACTATTCCTAGGTACAGCGAGTCAACAGAGGATCTGGAGACAACCTTGGGAATCACATGACTGGTGTTGCCCTAGCTGAGGGGTGCGTAGGAGAGAAAAGAGGGTTTTTATGGAAGACAGACCTGAGGGCTAAGAATATAAAACTTATTTTTACATCATCATTATATCCAGATTACAAGTGGCTACCTGGCAGTAAAGAACTCCTTTTTTACTCACCCCTCAAATTTAGGATTGTCTTTGAAGCTTCTTTCTGCATTTTCTATTCTTAATGCTTACCTTTTTAGTTCAGCTGATAAAATATACTCTTTTAACTGTTTTCACGTAAAAAGAAAAATCTATACACCATAATGTAATTTGCCCAAGGCTTTAGGGACGACCCATTTATATCAACCAAGTTCTTCATTCCCAAATGATACTAAAAAAATTTTTTTTGTGTGATATTCTAAATTAGCATTTGGTGACATTCAAAAGGCAATGATTCCCTTGTACTCTTTATTTTTTGTTTTGTTTTTATTGTCCTCTTTTTTTTATATAAGAATATTATGGGGGTATAAACTTTTTGGTTACATAAATTGCTTTTGTACAGTTTGAGTCAAAGTTATTGTACTCACCCTTGTTCTCTTTAAAGTGATATTTATTGAAATGAATTTGAATTCACCCATTTACATGCCTTACTCTATGCAGGTTTTTCATCTTGAAGATATAATAGAAGAAACAGGCTTTGTGCTGGAGAAAGACTCAGAATATTGTCAGAAATTTCTGGAGGAGGAAGAAGAAATAACCATTAATGTTACAAGCAAAGCAGGGGGAATAAGAAAGTGTCTGGTAAAAAGAAAACATTTTGAAACATGTTTGATGATGATATCCAAGACATATCCTGCCAGGAGAGTTATGCCCCAAGAGTTAAAATCATATGGCTAACACAGTGAATTTGAGTATAATTTGGTAGAAGAGGAACAGATATGAGTATGAGCAAATATTAAATGTCATTTCTTTAATCATTTTTCATAGACTATAGTCTTTGTGATATTTTAACTGTATTTTTACACTATTATGGGCCATTTAGATACAGATATAAAATCAAGAACCATATAAGTAAGAAACAACTTCTTATAAAAATTTCATACCAATGATCAATTGTTGAACAAATTTGTAGTGACTTTCTCTACTTTGTCTCAACATTGTAGGTGGTTGGTCAGGATGGGGCAGGCCCAAAACCTAGATCCTTACCTTTGGTTTTCTTAGCTTTTTCCTGGGGAAGCCAACCTTAGCTCTATAGTGAAGCTATCTAGGGCAAGCATAGTTCTTCCTAGGGCATTAGTCTAAATTATATGTGTTCAGAAATATCACAAAAGCTACATTCTCTACATTTTAGCCAGGGGTACTAGATCCACCATTTTCCTTATGTCCATGATTTTTATGCATATATCGAATCTGGTGAAAACACAAAGTTACTTTATCTTTTAATAAACAGATAAACCAAGAAAGCAAAAACTAAAATTTTTCCCTATAACACTGGAAATAGGAATTATACACTAAGAAAGATTTCAGAAATGTATAGTTCTTTCAAAAGAGATGATTGGAATTCAGTAGCCAAAGTGGAACGTAAAAGGAATAGGGCAGGTAGGTATAAACTACTTATTAAAGTTATTCTGATCTCTCTTGGCCTGGATGCTTTTTAATTACCACAAAATGATGCATACATGATTATAATATGTTTTTTTAACAATTTTTCTTTTAGTATATACATGAAAAGATAAAAAGACTTTGCTATAATTAGGAGCTGGATGAAATTAAATTATAGGAGAGAGATGAAATTTTCTGAAACTTTTCCCATTTTTTAACAATTGTACTTTTCCTATGTTTTAACAAAATAATGGTGACAATGAGAAAAATATAGATTTCAATGAATACCTTTTTCCTTCTTTGTCTTATTAAAATACTTAATGTTTTTGTTCAGCTCCCTCTGGTTGGGTTTCTTTTAGGAATATATCCCAGTTCAGACTGGAGCAAATGCTGATTTAAATCCATTTTACCAAAAGTACAGCAACCGCACTCAGCATGCTATTCTCTACATGAATCCTCATAAAATCAACCTGGATCTCATTTTGGAACTTCTTGCATATTTAGGTATCTTTCTTTTTCTAATGTGTCTCCATTTGTTTTGATAAAACATTTCTACTAATGGGAGATCTTTTATTAATATTTTATGCGTTGTTCCTTATTTTAAATATTGTATCTTTTTTAAAATTTCAGACAAAAGTCCCCAATTCAGAAATATTGAAGGAGCAGTACTGATCTTTTTACCAGGTCTTGCTCATATTCAACAGTTGTATGATCTCCTGTCAAATGATAGAAGATTTTATTCTGAACGGTAACTATATATCTTCATTTTATTCCTGGTAGTTTTAACACATTGTCTGCCACAAAAATAACCCAGAAGTTTTTCCTTGGAACCACAGTGTTTTGTTACAGTAATAGAATAAAAACTTCAAGTGTAATTTAAAGGTAACATAAATAGAAAAATGAAATTTATTGACTTCTATTCATTTAACTCACATTTTTAGAATTAAATTGTCAATATTAATCGTAACAATAAGAACATTAACAAGTAAGATTTTATATATGCTTCATGTAGCCCCAGCATCAAAACTAGAGTGAGTTAAATACAACTGTCATGGCAGTTAATGTGTTAAAATAGAAAACCACTGGGTATAGTAAAATTCATGATCAGAGTTTTCAGTCTTTTCACCTTTAGTTAAAATTGTCCATTGCATGGAATTTAGGATCTGAGAAACATCGTAAGAAAAATAAAACAAAATAAAATTGTCCATTGTCAAACAAGTTTTCTTTTTGCTTTTTTACATTTCTATTTCAGAATCCTTTTTTTTTTTTTGAGACAGAGTCTCGCTTTGTTGCCCAGGCTGCTAGAGCAAGTGCCATGGCGTCAGCCTAGCTCACAGCAACCTCAAACTCCTGGGCTAAAGCAATCCTGCTATCTCAGCCTCCCAAGTAGCTGGGACTACAGGCATGCACCACCATGCCTGGCTAATTTTTTCTATATATATTAGTTGGCCAATTAATTTCTTTCTATTTTTAGTAGAGACGGGGTCTCTTGCTCTGGCTGGTTTCGAACTCCTGACCTCAAGCAATCCACCCACCTCAGCCTCCCAGAGTGCTAGGATTATAGGTGTGAGCCACCACGCCCGGCCTCTATTTCACTATTCTATCTACTAAAAGTTTTTAGGTACTATATCTGCATTTGTTCCATTTTCTTAGTATGATATGCAGATCGTGTGGTTAAGATTAAGAGTAAGGCGGTGACTCCCTTCCCCCAACCCACTCAATTGTGCAGAACCCCAGCAAGGTTGCTGTTTATCATCCATATGTATTGAATCAGCTATTTACTACATCTTTTTGATATAGCTTATTATTGCTGTAATGGTTATCACTTCAACATTAGAACATTTTTTAATCTTATATTTCACATAATTTATTCATATTAAATTTTTTTCTCTATGATGGGTATATATATATATGGGGTTTCATTGTACCATCTGTGAAATCTTGTGTTTAAATTTTTTCATAATAAAAATTTTAAGTTGTGTCCTATATGCAAATAAATTTTGTTGTTCTTTGCAGTGTCTTCTAAAGAGAAACTCTTGCTAAGAACTATGATTTTAACTTTCAGATATAAAGTGATAGCTCTGCATTCTATTCTTTCAACCCAAGATCAAGCTGCAGCATTCACACTCCCTCCTCCAGGAGTCAGGAAGGTAAAATTCAGTACAGCAAACTTAAATGTGATCCACCTGAGAGTATTTCATGAAAGCATTATGACTTTTTATCATCAAAGTCAGTTGTTAATAATAAGTGCCATATAGGACATGGCAGACTCCAAGCAGGTTAACATAATGAGAAGTAAACTCAATATTAAAATTGAAGCAATTTGAATATTTACATTATGTGCTATTTGAGGAACCAGACTTTTAGGGGGAGTGATAGTTGAAAAATGTGGTATGGATGTTGCTTGCAAAAAAATAAATAAATCAATCACTACTTTTTCTCATGAAAACATCATGAAGGAGATTGGATGTCAGAAGCTATTTAAGTCCTGGGTGGATTCTTGTTCTCTAAGCTGTTCATTCCTGATTATTTTATAGTACATAGACCATTAGGTAGAGGGAAAAAAATCTCAGAGTTTTCATTGTGTTCTCTGTTCAGGATTCTGAATGAAAAGTTGCTTAGCAAGGAGTTTCTCAGAATTTTTTTTTTTTTTTTTTAGACAAGGTCTTATTCTGTCTCCTGGGCTGGGGGACAGTGGCATGATCATAACTCACTGCAGCCTTGAATTCCTGGGCTTCAAGTGATCCTCCTGCCTCAGCCTTCTAAGTACATGGCATGTACCACTTCACCGAGCTAATTTTTCTATTTTTTATAGAGACAGTGTCTCACTATGTTGCCCAAGTTGGTCTCAAACTCCTGGTCTCAAATGATCCTCCTTCCTGGGCCTCCTAGAGTTTCTCAGATTTCGAACCCTATCTCAGGAGAAAAAAGAGCACAGTGTTGGAAGTGTGGGGAACACAAAGCATCTGGAAACAACCTGACTGTAATGCAGGAGGCCAGGGCTCTAGTTCCTAAATTGCTGCCATCTGTATATAGCCTTTGGCAACCACCTAACCTCACTTATCTTTAAAAGGGATTGGATTAAACTGATGGCTTTCTAACTGTGCTCTAAGAACTCCAGAGTTTCTGAGGCTGTGGTCTGATCTGTAACATTTGTGCTTTCCTGTTTGATTTGATTTAAAGAAGAGTTCCATCTCTTACCAGTAAAATTTGAACACTACTGATGTAGAATGATCACATCGGTCCCATGCAGCTCTTAATAATAATCTGGGTTCCATTTCCTAGGATAAATGAGTAAGAAAAGCAGTCATTCAATATTGAACTACACAGTTGAAATAAAGTAATACATATTGAATTTGATCTGAAATTTCCTAAATGTTTATCTCCAAGGATTCAATACAAAAAAATGCAGAAGATTGCACTCATTATTCATCCATCGTTAAGAACTTTAGAGCTAAACCTAAGAAATCATCCATTTCTACCTCCCAATTTACAGTTGAGGAAACTGTTGAGGCCCAGAGAGGTAAAGTGACTTGCCCAAGTCACAAAGCTAATAAGTAACAGAGCCAGGACAACAACCCAGTTCTTCTCATTAATGTGCTATTTTTTTCCTGATAATTTTGAAGGGTTGTGCTGAGCTCTCTCCGTTCTCTGACCCAGCTTCCCGTTCTACTTCTGTCATTTTTAAAATGACTGACTAGAATTAGGGCAATGATATTTTTGTTACAATAAAAATCTATAATGTTTATTAGCAAGCTGAGCTGATGAAACTAATGAGAATATATTAAAATTATACAATAGCAAATAGATTTTAAATTTTTGTGAATAAAAATTGAAATTCACTTTTAAAAATCCATCACCTCAAATTATCTAAAGAAATTTAAATGATGGTATATTGCTGAAAGTTGCCTAAATGTTTTAGCTTTTTGTTTATTTTCAGATTGTTTTAGCAACAAATATTGCAGAGACGGGTATCACTATTCCAGATGTTGTATTTGTAATTGATACTGGAAGAACAAAAGAAAATAAGTAAGTTTGAATTTCTGAAATCAAAACATTTTTAACTTGGGGCTTCTTAGATTCTTAGGAGAAATTATAGACTTATATAGGAAAAATCCCAAATGTCCTAATTCTGCAAAGCAAGAAGCCTTAGAGAAACTATAGGAAACTTTAAAATGTCTTAGAGTAAATGTCAGAATTTCATGTCATGAAAGTAATAGAAGTAATGCCAGTGTACTGCTACTTTTAGAAAAATGCTGAGAAAATTTTCAGAACATAAATTTGTATAGATCCTTTTTTGTTTGTAAAATAAATTATTTAAGAAAAAGCATTATTTGTGGGGTTATAAAAAAGGAACATGGGTTTTGGAGTCAGAGCTGAATTTAAATCTCTTGAGCAAATAACATAACCTCTCTAATCATAGTTTCCTCATATGTAAATGGGGAAAATGAAAATTTAATTTCTGAAAGTGCTTAGTATAGTAACTGGAACATAATAGGTAACCATAACTAAATCTTCAGCAGAAAGATTACTATATTATAATGTTTATATTGTATAAATAGAAGAGACCACCTTCAGAAATTTATTATAATCCACATATACTATCCCCAATATTAGGAAACTGTAGCAATATTTGAAAAAGAATAGTCCATAGAAAATAAAATCTTGATTCTTTGAATAGTGCCTTTAGAGGAAATGTTTTCAGGGTTTAACTGTATCTTGTGAAAGGTACCTTGAATTATGATGTTCACAGTAGCATTTCTCAAATTATTTCAAAGAATTCTCATTGTATAATTAATAGATATTCCTTTAAAATAAAAAAGATTCCATTATAAGATTAGTTTCAAAAAGGGTATATTTTTTTCTTGTGCCAGAGATTTAATTTGGTAGTATGAGATTTAGTATGCAATGTTTGCTGTTTAATAAATTATTTAAATATGAAATATGATTTGAGAAATGTTGGTCCACTATAATAACTTTTTTTAGCCTATGTTCAACTTAATTTTAAGAGTCACATATTCCCAGCTTTTTCCAATTTTGATTTAAAGTCAATTATCTACATATTCTCTCCTAAAATATTTCTTTAGGTACCATGAAAGCAGTCAGATGAGTTCTTTGGTTGAGACATTTGTCAGTAAAGCCAGTGCTCTGCAGCGCCAGGGTAGAGCTGGGAGAGTCAGAGATGGCTTCTGCTTCCGAATGTACACAAAAGAAAGGTATGGCATAGCACTGGAAATTTCAAGCCCATAAATCAGTACTGTGTGACATTTCTGATAATGTATATTTAGTATTATTTTATTTTGTTTTTCAGATTTGAAGGCTTTATGGACTATTCTGTTCCTGAAATTTTGCGCGTACCTTTGGAGGAATTATGTCTTCATATTATGGTAATCCTAGGGGGAGGTGCAAGTGAATTTTGTTCTTCATTTCTTTCTAGAAAAAAAATGAAGACCTAAATTTATTTACCTTATATTGCTTTACATTTTCAAGCATTTTATTCTTTAATGTATGTCCCTTTCCATCTTTTTATAAGTAAATCCTCTGTGTTTTGATTTTGCCATATATACTCATACTTTATAGATTAGAATATGGCCTCATAACCTAAACCAGTAATTCACAACTGGGGCCAATATTGCCTGCCAGGGGACATTTAACAATATCTAGAGACATTTTTGATTGTCATAAATGGGCAGGGGGAAAATACTACTGGTATCTAGTGGATAGAGATCAGGGATGTTGCTAAACATCTGACAGTACATAGGACAGCTCCCTAAAACAAAGAATTATCCAGCCCTAAATATCAGTAGTGCTGAGACTGTGAAACCCTGACCTAAACCAAGGTCTTTCTAGAATGGAAATATATAATACTCTTCATTTCTTAGGTTTTTGACTATAAAAATCAGGAATGAAGAAACTAAAAATGTGGGTTGGAAGATCTCATCTTTATGCATTCCCCCCAAAAAACACACATATATTCACATACTCTCTCTCCCTCTTCCCGTTCCATTATAAGAAAAATAATAGGATAGTCGTATTCACAGTTTCATCCTCTTTGCTCAGAATTTTACGGAACTGAGATTTAGTTCCAATATCATGTCTTTGGGTAGTTGTTTCTGATCATATAACAATTTTATCATTATTTTTTAATCTGCAGAAATGTAGTCTTGGTTCTCCTGAAGATTTCCTCTCTAAAGCCTTAGATCCTCCTCAGCTTCAAGTAATCAGCAATGCAATGAATTTACTCCGAAAAATTGGAGCTTGTGAACTAAATGAGCCTAAACTGACTCCATTGGGCCAACACCTTGCAGCTTTACCTGTGAATGTCAAGATTGGCAAGATGCTTATTTTTGGTGCCATATTTGGCTGCCTTGACCCAGTAGTAAGTCAAACGATGCTGCTGCTACTTCACTTTAAATGTCATTTGGCTAGGAAGTTATTAAATTTGGAAACAATGTTTAAGTTTTAATTTAAATGTTTTTTAACTTACTAGAATGTTTATACTAACATTAAAACCCAGGGGACCTAAATGCTTGATGAAAATTTTTTAATATAATATTTAACTTTTTATATTTGTATAATTGAAAATCCATCCATTTACTTAAGTGTACAGTAGGTACTATTTTGTAAGTGAATTTGGCTTGTCTAGAATTTTGCTATCAAACAACCCACATAAAATATTTAATTGAATATGTAGTAGACAATTCTCAGAAAGCTTTGAACACCACAGACTTTGAGAAATAGAATCAAAACTTTTTTCTTTTCCTTTTCTGGGTTCTTTTTCTGAGGCAGTAATTGTATCAGAGTTCTATTTTCTCAAATTATCTCAGAATTAACAAATTATGTGCATATGTCTGAATTTCTGGGCATTTATGCCTGCTGTGCCATTCATTCCAACTTTCCAATTTTATCAAGCTATGGCCTTTTCTGAGATTACAAGTTAAGACTGTATTAAAAACAGAATGGAGAGAATGTAACTTACTATTCTGGGCTTTCTCTTTAGTATTAGAAATAGGTACTCACCAGAATTGTGCCCAAGTTCAAAAAATAACCTCTTTCATGATGGTTTATCGGATAACCTACAACAACAAATGGGTTGCTATGTAGTCCAAATTATTTTTAAAGAGCATTGCAGACACTGGAAATTCAACAGTCTAGGAATCAAGATAATGGACTAAGATTACCTCTAACTATATGACAGACTATAAATCACTTACATAAATGTTAAGTTTTTTTCTCAGATTCTGGTGATATTACCTCCTTATTCACATAAATGGTATAAAAATAAAGTGATATATTTTTAGATTCCATAAAATGAAACGAAAAGTAACTATTTAAAATGAAAATAGCCCGAGCCCGGGAGTTTGAGGCCACAGTGAGTTATGATGATGCCAGTGTACTCCAGCCTGGACAATAGAGCGAGACCCTGTGTCTTAAAAAATAAGTAAATAAGGCCGGGCACGGTGGTTCATGCCTGTAATCCTAGCACTCTTGGGAGGCCAAGGTGGGCGGATTGCTCAAGGTCAGGAGTTCAAAAACAGCCTGAGCAAGAACGAGACCCTGTCTCTACTATAAATAGAAAGAAATTAATTGGCCAACTAATATATAGAGAAAAAATTAGCCGGGCATGGTGGCGCATTCCTATAGTCCCAGCTATTTGAGGTTGCCGTGAGCTAGCCTGGGCAACAAAGTGAAACTCTGTCTCAAAACAAAAAAATAATAAGTAAATAAGTAAAATGAAACTATAAATTAGCTATGGTAGAACATGATAAATGTACTGAAAATAAGGAACAGGCAACTTAAAGTGTGATTGTTTTATAATATGCTTTCTTTTACAAATTAACTGCTTTGTATACCTCTTTAGTGACAAATTGTTTGCTTATTTATGGATAGGCAACACTAGCCGCAGTTATGACAGAGAAGTCTCCTTTTACCACACCAATTGGTCGAAAAGATGAAGCAGATCTTGCAAAGTCAGCTTTGGCCATGGCAGATTCAGACCATCTGACGATCTACAATGCATATCTAGGGTAAAGAAATGATCTATGTGTTATCAATAAGCCAATGACCTGAGGTTATTTACTTTTTAAAAAATTTATCTTTGACTATCATTAAAATTATACATCTAAGATTTTAATTTATTTTTAGTTATTTCATCTGTCCAAGGTATAATAAGTTTAGAGATTTATGTTTTATAATCCTAAAATTTAAGAACCATATACTTGATATTATCGTATGTATATTATCTCATATTTGTAATAACATAATAACTTACTGTTACACATAAACAGAAAAAATATCTATTGCAGTTGAAATTCTTATATACAATGGGTAGCTGCTACAACAACAAGCAAGACCTCTCCTCTTTTTTAAATGATCATAATTTTTTTAAATCTTAACTTTGGTTACTAGCTCTGAGAGTTTGCAGAGAAAACGTGGTGACCTTTGTTCGTTGATTAACATTTTATTTATCTAGATGGAAGAAAGCACGTCAAGAAGGAGGCTATCGTTCTGAAATTGCATATTGCCGGAGGAACTTTCTTAATAGAACATCACTGTTAACACTAGAGGTAATTCTTCATACAGTTCCATAATTCAGAGTCATATGGATAACTATAATAGGTTTATTTTAGAAAAAAGAATGCCTAGCATAGTACTTGACATATAGTAAGGGCTTAGTTAATATTTATTAAATTATATATTTGTGAATTTTTTTTTGTTTCTTCCAACATGTAACCTTTATGTATTACACAATTAAAAATAGTATTTAACAATCATAACATATTTAAGAAATAGTTAAAAAGAGGCAACATGATTTCATAAAAATAACACTATCTTGGGGAAAAGGATAGTTAATCTCTTTAAGTCTCAGTTTTTCATTTAAAAAAATGAGTTGGAGGATATAATCTATAGTTCTTCTCAACTCTGAAATTTGATTGTGATTTTTAATTATAAAAAAATTTCAAACATATATAAAAGTAGACAGAATAGTATAATGGACTTTCAGGTACTCATTTCCCACTTCCATAGTTATCAGCTTGTGGTCTATCTTGTTTTATTTTATACTTGCCTTATTCAACTCTTTGCCTTCTAGAGTAATTGGAAGCAAATCCAAGGCATCAGATTATTATGTGTCTCTGAAGTATAGGATTCATTTTTCTTTAACCTTATTACACCTAAAGAAAAAAAAATTCCTTAATATCATCAAATATACTAGCAATGCTTAAATATCTTCAGTTATCTCATAACTATTTTTTTTAGCAGCTAGTTCAAATCATGATCCAGGCTAGGCCCACATATTAAATTTGGTTGCTGTGTCCCTTGAATCTCAATCTGTAGTTACCCCCTCTCATTTTTTCCTAATTGTCATTTGTTTTTTTGAAGAAACCAGGTATGTTGTCATATAGAATTTCCTGCATTCTGGAGATGGCGGTTTGTGTCCTTGTGACGTTGTTTAACGTGTTCTTCTGTGCCCTATATTTCCTGTAAATTGGTGTTTATATCAAGAGGTTTTAATCTAATTCTGGTTCATTTTTTATTTTTCTTTTGGAGTTTTTCTCCCTTTTTGTAATGTTAAAATTTCTCAATGGGGTCAGCCAGATTCATCCACTATAAAATTCCCCATTGACTTTTCATGTAATGATTTTAGCAGCCATTGATAACACTCAGACACATTGTTGCATTAGGGTTGAAAAATGGTGATACTGTAATTCTGATTATTAGCTAGAATTATTTCATAAAGAACTTTTCCCTTATATTTGAATACCCTGAGGTATTGTTCATATAAGAAAATTAGGATAAATGCTTGATTCTTTCCTTTTACGTAGCAGTTTTCATAATGAGTTGATTCCTAAATATCTCCACAGGTAATCAATGAATGTTTTTTATAAAAATCATTATAAGCTTATTGATTTAAACATATTTGGTGTGGTTCAGTTCTCTGTGAATATTTATTTTTTAAAACTCAGATTGTCCCTTACTTGGAAAGTGAGAGCCCCTTCAAGTTGGCCCCTGAGTCCTTTTCACATAACCTTAGCAACCTTTCATGGCTTCCTTGCTTTGGGTATGACAAGCTGTTCAGACATATCTTGTGCATTTTGTATTCCACACTTGGAATCAGTCATTTCTACAAAGAGCCTTGATTCCTTTTAATGAAATTCTTTTATATGTTCATAAATATTGGCCAGCTACTTGGTTACAGTGTGGGATGGCTAGTTATGAAAAGGCATCCAAGGCTTCATACCCTGTGGCTGGTTATGACCCAGTTTATCAGTCTGCTCTTAGAAAGGGAAACAAGATCCCTTTGCCCATTGCTCAGGTTGCCATTAATGAGCAGGATTATTTCTGGGAAGACAGATAGTAGAAGTGTAGTTAAAATGTAAAGACAAGTGATTGTGAAAAAAGTGCTCCTTCACAAACATGATCTTTATGTTTTTATTGATATTTCTTTAAATGGAAATGATGTCTAATATAGATACGCTATTAAAGTGCAGAAAATAAAGTTAATAGATCTCTCACATAATTCCTCTATTCTATACTCATATTTTAAAAGGTTAAAAATATTTTTTTCCCCCGGCCAGGCGCAGTGACTCACGCCTGTAATCCTAGCACTCTGGGTGGCCAAGGCGGGCGGATTGCTTTAGGTCAGGAGTTCAAAAACAGCCTGAGCAAGAGCGATACCCCGTCTCTACTATAAATAGAAAGAAATTAATTAGCCAACTAATATATATAGAAAAATTAGCTGGGCATGGTGACGCATGCCTATAGTCCCAACTATTCGGGAGGCTGGGGCAGTAGGATTGCTTGAGCCCCGGAGTTTGAGGTTGCTGTGAGCTAGGCTGATGCCACGGCACTCACGCTAGCTTGGGCAAGAAGGTGAGACTCTGTCTCAAAAAAAAAAAAATTTTTTTTCCCTTATAATTTAACCCACTACTTTTTGTGATTTAAAATAACTGCTGGGATGACAGAAAGGACTTCTCTAACTAGAATGAACTTTGTTTTTCTCAAAGCAGACAAAGGGCTAAGTTGAAGACCTAGCCACTCTGGGCCAACTGATTAGGATTCGAGATGTGGAAATCCCAGTCAGTTGACCCAGAGGTAGCTATGTCTTCAATTTAGCACTTTCTCCTTTGTCCCTTCTCTAGTTCCCTCCAACCTCCAAATTGCCTTCCACACCCTTCCTTCTGTGAGGCTTTTCTGCACCTTCTCTGGGGTGCAAAGTTTTAGATGCTTTTGCCAATCCTGTGGTGTTACAGCAGCTGTCTATTTGGTCTTTCCTCCCCTGAAATCAAAGTCCCTTAAGACTCAAACGAAAAACCCAAAGGATATCCTACATGTAAATGTCACCTTTTAATTGCTTTTATTCTGTGTACTTTGAAAAATACTCATCCTTCCTATAGTCGTTTTGCTGATCGGCACTACTAAAGGTAGAAAAATATTTTAGGCGACAATTTTAGGTTAAATGAAGTTGCCATTAATAAACTTTGTCAGTGTTCTTTAAGAAATTGAGCTTCCTAGAGGCAGATGAAGAAGATACTTGCAGCCTAGGATAAAGATTTTTCTGTAATTCTTTCTCAATATTGACCATTCTCACTGAGTAAAAATGTCCCCAAAAGAGCTACTATTGAAGTAGATGTAGTGAATGAAAATGTGTCTAGACACATTTTTATTGCTGTCACATTTTAGACAGTCTTATATTTGGCATTTCAAGTCTTGGGGTGGGGAGAACAGCTGACTCCAATTCTTGACTTCTTGGTGTCTTATTTTTCTTCCCTAAACTAATTTAGGTTATAGTTAACTAAATAATCGACATCCTGTCAATTTTTATAGGAAACAGTAATATAAAGTGCAGAGTTATTTGGAAATTTCTCTATTTTAATCAATTATGATTATTTCTCTTTTTAACATAAACTAATCTAGGATGTAAAGCAAGAGTTGATAAAGTTGGTTAAGGCGGCGGGTTTTTCATCTTCCACAACTTCTACCAGCTGGGAAGGAAACAGAGCCTCACAGACCCTCCCTTTCCAAGAAATTGCCCTTCTTAAAGCTGTATTGGCTGCTGGACTGTATGACAACGTGGGGAAGATAATCTATACAAAGTCAGTTGATGTTACGGAAAAATTAGCTTGCATTGTGGAAACAGCCCAAGGCAAAGCACAAGTACATCCATCTTCAGTAAATAGAGATTTACAAACCTATGGATGGCTTTTATACCAAGAGAAGGTAAAGTACTCATTTTTAAATTCCACTATTCAGGGCATTATTCTATAAGTCATTCATAACAAGTTAGGATGCCCTAATAAGTATTTTATTTGGTTCTCAAATTGAGCTGTTCATTTTTGTTCATATCTGAAATCCAGATGCACATAGTTTCTTAAACAAAAAAATGCTTATTTATCTTAAATAAAGGCCAGGTGCGGTGGCTCATGCTTATAATCCCAGCACTTTAGGGAGCTAAGGCAGGCAGGAGGATCACTTGAGGACAGGAGTGTGAGATCAGCCTAGGCAACAAAGCAAGACCCCCATCTGTTTTGAAAAAAATGTTTAAAACTAGCCAGGCATGGTGGCATGCACTTGTAATGGGAGGTTGGGCAGGAGGAGGATCCCTTGAGCCCAGGAGTTTGAGGTTGTAGTGACCTATCATTAGGCTACTGCACACCAGTCTGGGTGACAAAATGAGACTCTTTCTCTGTAAAAAAAAAAAAAAAGTAACATTTTTACTCTGACCATCATCTTTTCTACTTGGAATAAAAAGAAAAATAGCAAATAGCTGTTGGTTAAGAATGTATTGATTCCCTGAATATTTTACTAAGATGCTGACATCTCAAAAGTGAAAAAAAAAGACAAGTTTTATGTGCTATTTCCAAATAAAGAGAAAATTGGATGGGGTAGAAATGTGCATGATTCTGCAATAGTTTGAGTCACAGTATCACCTAAGATAATTTAGTAGCAAATATTTATAGATTACAATTGAAACAGCTAACCTTTGAATTATAACTGCATTGCCACTCTGTTTTCTTATATTTCAATATACAGTGAAGGCCAAGATAGCATTTTCTCTTGTTCATATTTTGGATTTTTGTTGCTTATCTCATTCACTCATTTTTAGGACAGTATGAGAAGAAAAGGAAACATGTCAATTTGAAACATATTTCTTCTCCCTTTACTAAAAGAGTACCTCCATTATGTTTCTTGACCTTTAAAGTAACAAAGATCCACAATTTCAAGCACCCAACATATCATCAAACTTAAAAGGAAAACATGAGAAATTACTGACAGATAGCCACAGCTGAACACTGGTCTAAAAACCAGAAACTTGGAAATTTAAACATAACATAATTTTAACATTATTTAAGATCATTAGCATTATAAAATTGCTTGTACCTAGTTTTATTTATGTTCAAGATATATAATTTAGCCTCACAAACATTTAAAATGCATTTTCATAGTATAAATGCACAGGTAGTAATAGCAGTTACTACAAAATGGACAAATTGTGCACATAAGAGAATGAAAACACACAGCTTCACAAAAACCTATAGCTTAAAATGTAGAACAAATTATAGAAAAATGCTTACATGAAAAAGATAAATGAATTTATTATATTTTTAGACTTTGAAGTTCTTTCCGCTCCCCCTTTTTTTCCTATGTAGGTGAGGTATGCCAGAGTATATTTGAGGGAAACTACCTTAATAACCCCTTTTCCAGTTTTACTTTTTGGTGGTGATATAGAAGTTCAACACCGAGAACGTCTTCTTTCTGTTGATGGCTGGATCTATTTTCAGGTACATAGTACAACTGATTTTACGGATTATGAAAAATTTTCAACTTCTAATATTATTGAAGTAGAATTTTAAAAATTTTATTAGAGTTTGCATAATTTCTTACTATAACATGACCTAGTTAAGGTAGAAGACGTCCTTATTTTGTCGTGCCAATATGGTTTTAAATCTATTAAAATTTGAAAATCAAATTATATTGCTATTACATGCTGGTTGTGGTATTACACACCTATAGTCGCAGCTACTCACTTGAGCCCAGGGGTTTAAGACCAGCCTGAGCAATATAGCAAGACCCCATCTCTTTAAAAATATTAGACTGGGCACAGTGGCTTGTGCCTGAAATCCTAGCACTTTAGGAGGCTGAGGTGGGAGGATCACTTGAGGCCAGGAGATCGAGACCAGCCTGGGCAATAGTGAGACCCCATCTCTACCCCCACCCCAAAAATTAGCCAGGTGTGGTAATGTATGCCTATAGTCCCAGCTACGTGGGAGGCTGAAGCAGGAAGGATTATTTGAGCCCAGGAGTTTGAGGTTGCAGTGAACTGTGATTAGGCCATCTCACTCTAGCCCAGGCAACAAAGTGAGACTCTGTCTCTAAAAAATAAAACAAAACTATATTGCTATTATAAATTGTAATCATCAATAACAGTTCTAATTTACTATTATTTATAATTTACTGCTTCAATAGTTAACTTTATGGATTATCTCAAATCTAATATCCTAACAACCTTGGAAAGAGTCGTCACATTTAATAAGGTAATCAAGAGGTTTACATAGCTTAGCTACCAGAAATAATTTGTCTCTATTTTCCCTATTGTGTTTTATATTAAAATCAAGATGTGCTATGGCAAATTGGAAGGTATATACGCTTGCCTTGATTTATTTAAACACATTCACACTGTCCTGGGTTAACTTTGTCCAATTTTACATCTCGTCTCAACAGGCCCCTGTAAAGATAGCCGTCATTTTCAAGCAGCTAAGAGTTCTCATTGATTCTGTTTTAAGAAAAAAGCTTGAAAATCCAAAGATGTCCCTTGAAAGTAAGTATTTGATTGTAATGTAGGTGAAAGACAGTATATGTGTATATATATGTACATATGTATACGTAGGTACACATACATATATGTATTAATGTGTGGAAAAACTTATTAAGAGAAAGTCTGAAAGACTGTAGAAATTGTGATTTTTCTTGGAAACATTGGAGTATACTATAGCACATTGAAATCTTAAATTCCGTGTGATTAAAAATTGTTTTCATAAAATCTATTTTCTGAATTGCACCAAAATCAGGTAATTTGTGTGATTATTCACAAGCTAATTATCCTCCTAAGATTCATTTAGTTTATTCCTATCTCTTCTAAACTTTACTTCTGAACTTTTGGCCATGGGGGGAAAAAGAGATTTAAAAAAATTGAGCATACTGTAATCCTAGCACTCTGGGAGGCTGAGGCGGGCGGATCGCTCGAGGTCAGGAGTTCAAAACCAGCCTGAGCAAGAGCGAGACCCCGTCTCTACTATAAATAGAAAGAAATTAATTAGCTAACTAATATATATAGAAAAAATTAGCCAGGCATGCCACGCATGCCTGTAGTCCCAGCTACTCGGGAGGCTGAGGCAAGAGGATCGCTTGAGCCTAGGAGTCTGAGGTTGCTGTGAGCTAGGCTGACGCCATGGCACTCACTCTAGCCTGGGCAACAGAGTGAGACCCTGTCTCAAAAAAAAAAAAATTTGAGCATTGTTCATAGTTCTTTCTAGACCTGCCATTGTTCCACTTCAGACAAGAGACCTTTCTTCTCCCCACCCTTTTTTCCCCCCTAATGCAACTGTAGCCCCCCAAGAACCTGAGTGTCAGGCCAGGGACCCATTTATCAAAATTCCCATTGCTACTGTTGAAGCCCAGAGCATTCTATTATCTAATATCAATGTAGAATTTCAGTCTTACAGCCCTCATAACTATCTAAAGAGTGGTTATGAGGTTCTTAGGAAGTCACAATTTCAGAGCGACTGTTGAAAAGTAGAAGCTCTGTTAACAAAACTTCCTTAGCAAATAATGTGGTCTCTGTTGTTCTGTTTGTCAAATCAGTTGGTGTTTGATTCCTTTGTTGTGCAAAGAGGTCCATCATTTCCCCATTGACACCTCTCTGAGAGCACTTCCCTGTTAGAATTTTTTGTTTCTTTTGGACTAAATATGGAGAAACATCTGATAACAGTTCTTTCCTCCATGCACATACTTTGGAAATCCTGCCATACTCTTCAAGAACACTGAAGGGTTAGTAGAGCCTTCAGTATATTTTAAGCAGGTGAAAAAATTGGGAAACTTGTTGTCTTAAAAGAATTTTTAAAGAAATAATTCCTTATAAAGAAGTAACAATTTATATCATATTATCTCTTTGGGCCTTAACATCCTCAGATATTAACTGTTTTCAGAATGTTAATTTTTTGTTGAAGTGGGTGTAATATAACTATAGTGAATTAATATTTATAGGACAAAAATATTTTGTAGGTGTCTCTAGCTTTATAATAAGTGAATATTGCTGGTGTTAATTTTGTATTCTAATTTAAGAAAATCTTAATGACGTATACCTCTTATTTACATGTGTATACATTGGAAAATTAGCCAGTGTTGCAGTTACTCATGGCTTTTTTTTTTTTCTTCCACTCAGATGACAAGATTCTACAAATCATTACGGAATTAATAAAAACAGAGAATATTAATTGAAACTAAAATTCCATGGTCAACTGCTTTAAAAATTAAGATGAAGATGCAGTCATGAAATTATGTGAAAATGGACATCCCATTAAGTATTTCATTACTTAAAATGTTGGTACTGGTCATTAACATAAAGGTGGGGGGGGGGAAAGCACATACTTTAAACATGTGTAATTTTCTAGTTCCTTTTTAATGATGATGATTCTCAGTGTATTTGCCACTACATTTACAATAAATTCTTTAGTATCATCCAGTTTTACATGATTATGTGCCGTAAGGGCACAGCCTGTGTCTATATTATCTTTAACTTAATGTTTTGATTCCCTGTTTTACTACCTAACCTCTGTCAGACCTTGATGCCTACAGAATTTAGACCATCTTGACCCAGAAGAAGAGTTCTAAAACCAATTATAATTACATTTCCGTGAAAAGGAAGAACTTCAGAAGTCAGTTAATTTAATATTTGATACTCAAAATCAGAACCTAAGTAAGTACACTATTAATAGATGCCACCTATTTCAGTAACATTTAAAAGGCATACAGATGTAGTGCAGGATTGTCTAATGTTATTGCCAACCTTGGGTTGGATAGCTTGCACTATTTTCCTTAATCCAAAGCTTTGATATCACTGCCCTTGAACCCTTTTTGTACCCACAGTTGAACCGGTATGGTCAGTAACCTTGACATACTAGAGTGCGCTTAGATATTTTTCAATGGTCTCATTTGTTTTGCTTACTGAGGATCTTTCAAAACTCCACTTTGATTACTTAGAGGGATTTCTGTTAATTTCCTAGCAATAGATTGTTGATGAAGTTCAAATATAGTCCTTCATAATTCAAATGGCAGAAATTGTAATTGAGGGACAAAAGATTAGAATTTAATAGGAACCTAGTACCTTGGCTCTCATAATAGGTACTCAATTTTAATATTCATTGATGAACAAATAAAAGAGGTCATACTTTCACCTTACGTGTAGATGGAAGTAAAAATAATACTAGCAATCTCTAATTTTAGTTTTCTACTTGGAGTGTGGCAAGGGAATTGAGAGCAAGAAGTCAAATGTGACTGTCATTTGGAATCTCTATCCAGTGTCATTAATACAAATGGATTTGTCAGGAGAAAGAACTATTACCATGTTTACCCGAAAATAAGACCTACCCATAAAATAAGCCCTAGCAGGATTTCTAAGCATTTGCGCAGTAGAAGCTCTACCCCGAAAACAAGACCTAGTGATGGGCGTGGCTATGCACTGTATCTGCACAACCCATGCATTTTGGTGCTGAGTGGTAAAGAAGACCAGCAGCCCTTCTCATCTGCCCCATCGTGACAGCTACTATCCCAGAGGTGACCAGAAAGGTATGGGCAGCCCCACCAACAAGGTCAGCTCCCCCTGTCAGGTCCCGGCCATCTTGTGCATGCTGCAAGCTGAGGCTTTGAGGGGGAAATAACACATCCCCTGAAAATAAGCCCTAGAGTGTCTTCCTGAGGAAAAATAAATATAAGACCCTGTCTTATTTTTGGGGAAACACGGTATTAGATTGAGTGCTGGAGGCAGTTCTACTTGGAACATATGAAGGCAGCGGAATCATGGAGTCCAGCAGGTGGAACTGATTGATCAGTCATTTTGTGTGTGCAGGCTAGTGGCCCAAGTTATTTTATCTATTATATAATACTCACAACTCATGAAAGTGTATTAATACCATTTTACAAATGAAGAAATTGAGGCACAGAGAAGTGAAATAATTTGGGGTCCAAGATCACTCTGATAGTAAGTGACAGGCATTATGGCTCCACACTTATTTAAATTTCTGAAATGTAATCATTATTCCTTTGAAAAGTTGAAACAGTGGCTCACATCAGGTAGGATCATAGGGTTAGAGTCTTCCACACAGACATGACAGTTATGGCAGTTGAGATAATCACTGAAGGAAAGAGGAAAGATAAGAAAATTGAGGTTAAAACCTTGCAGAAGTCCATATTTCAAAGTCCATCACTTCTTTTTTTTCTTTCTTTTCTTTTCTTTTTTTTTTTTTTTTTTTTGAGACAGAGTCTCACTTTGTTGCCCAGGTTAGAGTGAGTGCTGTGGTGTCAGCCTAGCTCACAGTAACCTCAAACTCCTGGGCTCAAGTGATCCCTCTTGCCTCAGCCTCTCAAGTACCTGGGACTATAGGCATGCACTAGCATGCCCAGCTAATTTTTTCTATATATAAGTTGGCCAATTAATTTCTTTCTATTTATAGTAGAGACAGGGTCTCGCTCTTGCTAAGGCTGGTTTTGAACTCCTGACCTTGAGCAATCTGCCCGCCTCAGCCTCCCAGAGTGCTAGGATTACAGGCCTGAGCCACTGCGCCCGGCCCAGTCCATCACTTCTTTCCATTTCCCCAGCCATCATTCAGACCGAGTTCTTCATCATCTTTCACCTACATCACTTTAGTAATTAGGCTCTCCCCTTCTTTTTATACCTCCTTAATCCAAGAACAACGATCTTTTTAAAAGACATCTGTCACTTGGCTTCCCAATAAAATAAAATTTAAAGTTCTAAACAGGACCTTCAGAGCTCTAAATGACCAGGACCTTGTTACCCTCCAACCTCATCTTCTCTACTCTCCTACTTCTGATGGTTCTACAGCCACATCAGGGTCCTTTTCCAATTCTAGAAGATGCCAAGCAGTTTTTCTAAGCATTTGCACATAAACTATTCTGTGCCATAATGCACTGCTTCTTGTTCTTTACCAAGCAGGCTTTCCTGTTTCAATACTCTGTACACAGACCACGCTACTGAAGTGCATCCCTTTTTAATCACTCATGTCACAGTACTTTTCTCGGCTTGTACCATCTGCTTTTTGTCATCTGCCACTAGACCGTATGCTGCACCATAACTTTTCATTCACTAATATATATGTAGTACATTGCCTGGCACACACAGGCATTCAGTAAATGCTGAATGAATAGATGAGGTGTGAGGAGGGCCAGGGTAGAATGTCTTATGGAAGCCAAAGAGTTTCTGGAAGCAAGAGTATTGTCAATATATATTATGGACTAAAGAAAGGCTACTAGACTTAATGAATACATCAGACTTTTGAGGGCAGTTTTAATTGAGGGTAGCAATTAAAGACACTTTCAGAAGTCCCACAACTGTCCACCCATTGGGTAATTCACTAGGACTTTCAGGACTCAGAGGTTATAGTTTATTATGGAGAAAGAATACACAATGAAATTGGCAAGGGGAAAAGATGTCACATGGAGACTGAAGGAATCTGTACACAACCTTCCTATGTTTTATGCAGTTTTTGTGCCCAGAGAAGCCCACTTCAGACTCAGACTCTAAGGATTTTTATTATAGGGAGGTCACATGAGAACACAGACCAGGTGTAAGTATCAAAATTCCAGACTGCCAGAAAGAAAACAGGTATTTAATGCTTTAGCAGGCAAAATGGTATTATCTGAGAAGCAGAGAATTTTTCAAAAGCCAAGTTCCCAGGCTCCAGCCAAGGGCCAACCTTACAACCAGGCCCTTCTAAAGACCTTTGGCCTATGTTAATGCTTTTCTGCACATGCAAAAATCATAATTTTAATGAGAAAAATGAAAAGGTGGGGCAAGTAAAGACTATTCTTCATGGATGTGGTGAAGGAACAGAGAAAGCATAATAGGTTGAAGAAAGACATTTTAGGATGGGAAGATCCTCATTGATTTGCGGACAAAAATAGAAATAACCAGCAGAAGGCTAGATGCAGTGGCTCACACCTGTAATCCTAGCACTCTGGGAGGCCCAGGTGGGAGGATCGCTCAAGGTCAGGAGTTTGAAACCAGCCTGAGCAAGGGCAAGACCCCATCTCTACTAAAAAATAGAAAGAAATTAATTGACCAACTAAAAATATATAGAAAAAAATTAGCCGGGCATGGTGGCATATGCCTGTACTCCCAGCTACTTGGGAGGCTGAGGCAGCAGGATCGCTTGAGCCCAGGAGTTTGAGGTTGCTGTGAGCTAGGCTGACGCACAGCACTGTAGTCAGTGCAATAGAGTGAGACTCTGTCTCATAAAAAAAAAAAAAAAAAATCAATTGTGTTTCTGAACACTAACAACAAACAATCCAAAAAGGGAAATTAAGAAAACAATCCCATTACAGTAGCATCAGACAGAATAAAATACTTGAGAATAAACTTAACTAGGGAGGAGAACGAATTATATACTGAAAATGATAAAACATTGCTGAAAGAAATTAAAGATGACACAAATAAATGGGATATCTTGTGTTCCAGGGTTATAAGGCTTAATATTGTCCATATTACCCAACACAATCTGTAGATTCAATGCAATCCCTATCAAAATCCAAATGGCATTTTTATAGAAATAGAAAAAATAATTCTAAAATTTATATAAACCATAAAAGACCCTGAATTGCCAAAACAATCTTAAGAAAAAACAGCAAAGCTGGAGACCTCTTACCTCCCAATTTCAAACGTAGTATAAAGCTACAATAATCAAAACAATATGGTACTGGCGTATAGACCAATGGAACAGAATATTGTTCCATAAATGGTTCATATGTATATTTCTGTTAGGTATGACTCAACAGTTACACAAGCTGATATAGAAATAGCAGATATGATAATATGGAAATGCATATTAGAATACTGAGGAAAACAGCATTTCTCAGGCTTTCAAAATCTATCAGGAAATATTGTTCCTGAAAGATACAACTTAACATCCAGACTTGCCACAGGAAAAAAAAAAAACAACTAGCCACTTCATCCATTCATTTAGAATGTGTATAGTTGAACACACTTAGAGACTGAATTCTACCTCTCAACAGGGCAGTCCAATCTGCTATACACTCAGTGTTTTTGTTAATTGCAGACCTTGGTGCCTTTTCTCATAAATTCTAAGCAGCATATGACTAGACAGCCCTCAACAGCTGTTCTATTTTGATCTGCACCCTGTGATTTGACATCCAAGTAGGCACATTACACATTGTCCCTGTCAGCCTTCCTCTTTGTTGCTTTTCAATAGGACCAGCTTTACTTTACATTTGGGACGGGTTTATTTTACCATGGTCTGAAGATACTAATTGCTGCCCTCTTTGTTTTCTATGTGGTAGAGAAAGAAAACATAGGCTAGATCTGTTCTGTCCCTAACAGAGAAGCCTGAGGTTATGTTAATATAAAATGCCTCTCTGGGCATTCTTTCTCCAAGCTAGATGCTCATCATTTAAAATCATGTTCATCATCAATAACACACAGTTGCATTAGCTTTATCTTGCATTTAGTCAGGAAGTATTCGTGGCATACAGTGAACCTACTTCACACTCCTACTTCTTTGTAGATTACCTTGAAATAACTATTTTTGGAGGATTTAACTATAAGAATCTAAACACTTGTGGGATTCCCACCCACCAGGAAATGTTGCTCCCCAAACAATGACATATCAACTTAAGCAACATTGTGAGAAATTTCACTTAGGTAATGGATTTATACAACATTAAAAGAAAAAGACTGACATTTTGACTTGTGAACACTAGCAACACATGAGAACCCTCTTCAAAGAGGCATTCCTGACCATGCAATTAAAGTAGCTACCCCTTCACACTCTACTAGGCCACCACACTTTTAAATCTTTGCAAAGAACTTATTATTGTCTGATAGAGTTCATGTTTTCACTTTCAGCCTACCCAGTCCCTGCCCTATGCAAGCACAGCCCTTGTGTGTCTTATCCCCCTCTGCAAACCTAGAGCAATGCCTGGCACTTAGTGGGTACTTGTTAAATATTTATTGTGGAAGTGAAACTGCCCTTCAATAACAGGGGTGCAAGGCGAGAACTGTGGTAAGGGTCTAGCTAAAAATAATAACTAGTAACTATCCCCCTGTAATTGCCACTCAAGAGCCACACAGCTGGTGGTCATAAAGATTCTTCACTTCTCCCCATTGCTGGTGTCCATAAAGATTCTTAAACTTCTCCATAGATAACATCACCTTTTCGAAACCTAAAGGTAATTTTTAAGATATCTGCCAGGTCTGGCATTCAGTGGATTGACTGACCCAACCAGACCCGTGGCCCATACCGAGAAACTGACTCAACTGGAATTGTGACCCCAGGACTGAAACACCACAAGCAGATGATTTCTACATCCCTATAATTTTGTCCCAATTAACGAACCTAATTGCCTAATTCCTTGCCTACCAAACTATCCTTAAAAACCCTGTCTCCTGAATTCTCGAATTCTCAGGGAGGCAGATTTGAGAAATTTCTCCTGTCTCCCTGCTTAGCGCTATGCGGAATAAAGAATATTTTTCTGCCATAAAACCTACTGGCTCAGAATATTGGCTGCTTCTTGGGCAGCAGGCAAATGAACCTGGTTGGGTGGCAACAGAAGAACAGAGACACAACTATAGAGTCCAGGCACAGTTACATTCTAGTAACAGGAGGACTTTTTAAGAACTTCCTTCCATAGTTTATCTTAGATCTGCTACTTCATGTGAAATATATATATTTGTACCAGGAATGGGAAGTGGAAAGATCAGCTGTACTTTTCAACAGGCCATTAGTCATGGCTCAAGAACAAAGGCATGAGCTGCTCTCACTCCTGAGGCCAGCCTGCATTCTGAGACCTCTTGACTCCCAGTGAGTGCCATATACAAGAATTTGCACTTCCAACAATTTAAACTCATCTATTCAGTACCAGTGCTCCCCCTGAAAGGTGAAGTAAACTGTCATTTCCTTATGTAATTAACTCCTAAAAGGTGCTGGTTGCCACAAATTTGGGTTTATATCCTGAATATTCCACTTACTAGCTGTGAATCTTCAAGCAAGCTCCTTAATCTGTCTGAACTTGTTCTCCCATCTGCAAAACAGAGACAATAATTGTACCTATCTCATATGGTTGAGGTGATGATTAAATGCTACAATAAGTATATCAGGCAACCTTACAGGCTAAAGAACTCAGCCAGTGTTAACGATAACATCTTACATGATCTGGCCCCATTACCCTCTCTGACCTCATTTGCTATTCTTCTCATTCCTACTCCAGCCCTGTTGGCCTCCTTGCTGTTCCTCCACACGCCAGGCCTGCCTCAGAGCCTTTGCACTGGCTGTTTTCTTTGTGTAGGACACTGTTCCCACAGATGTCCACATGGCCAGCTCCTCTGCTTGCTAGAGGTCTCTGCTCAAGTGTTACCTTTCCAATGGGTTTTTTCTGACCAGTTTATTTAATACCACAGTCTGCTCCCTGGCACTCCCAATGCCCCCCTGTACTGTTTGTCCTTCCCTACATCACCACCCCATATAAGCTCTATGAAGGCAGGGATGTTTGTTTTATTCACTGATAGAATCCAGGTGCCAAAATAAAAGTCAAAACCAGTCGCACATATGAAGTTACACAACTTTACTCTTGGGATGCCCAGGCCCTGTTTTATTGCATCCACTCTTTTCTAATGTCCACATGTGACAGCTATTAATGTTTCAAAGGCCTCTCCTAGGCTCCCTGCTTTCTTTTAGACAGCTGCATATGAAGAGTGCCATTTTAAAACAAATAACATATATACATATTTCAAAATTCAAAAGGTAGATGTAGGTATATAGTAAAAGGCCCTCTTCCTCTTATATCTGTCTCTCAATCTCCCAAGTTTTCTCCCCAAAAGCAACCAGTGTTAGTTTCTTGTGTGTCTTTCCAGGGAGATTCTGTGTCTATATAAGGATGTGTGTGTTTTTATATTTTATGCAGGTGACAACATATTTTACATACTGTTTTATGCATTGCTTTAACACTCTATTTTGAAAATTCTTCTACATCAGTCTATAAACATATACCTCATTCTTTTTTACTGGCTGTATAATATTCCATTGTTTGGGTATCCCTTATCAAGGACAATCAATGTTTTACTTTTTAACAAGGATATTATAAAAAATATATTTTTATAAAGTCATTTTGCATTGATATCGAATAATTATCCAGGAATAGAACTGCTGAGTTAAAAATTATCATACATTTTAAATGTTTATAAGGCCAGACATGGTGACATGTGCCTATAGTCCCAGCTACTTGGGAGGCTGAGACAGGAGGATCACTTGAGCCCAGGAGTTTGACATTCCAGCCTGTGTGATGGATACCCTGTCTATATATACATATAAAAATAAAAGAATGTTTATAGAGCTTGCCAAATTGTCATCCAAATGATTGTAACTTCCATTTCCAGCAACAGATCGAGAGCCTATTTCCTGACATTCTCTTATCAAATGTTTGGATTTTTATCAATCAGATTAATTGTAAAATAATATCTCATAGTTTTCATTTGCATTTTTCTTATGAATTTGAGCATCTTTTCATATAAAACACTTTTCTTGTGAACTGTCTATTCAAATATTTGCTCATTTTTCTATTAGCTTGTCACTCTTTTTCATACTAATTTATAGGAGCTCTTTGTATTTTAAGAAAATTAGGCCTGTGTTTCTGATATGAGGTACAATTATTTTTCTACTTTTGACTAGAAATACAGTTTTTTCCAGTAATACTTTCTTTTACTTTTCATAATCAAATCTCTATAAATCTTTTCTTTTATAGTATCTTGGTTTTGTGTCATACTTCCTATTCTGAGAGGACCACAAAATCTGAGGCATATTACTTTAACACTCACCAGTAATGAGCAAATCTCCTAGATATCCCAGTTGGGGTGGGGGGGGGGGACATGTGACAAATACAGGAAAGAGACATTTCCTTCCTGCAAGTTACCAACATCTTTCCCTTTACTCGGGTTTCTTTTCTGGAAAGCGCACCTTTTCTCCAAGCAAATGACATCAGGAATGACCTCATTCTTCAGGTAAGACTCTGCTCCCCCATACACTGGTAATAGCTTAATAAAGCTATGTAGTAAATACCCAAACAAGTCCAATAATATAACATCTTGACCATATCATAAATGAATTGTAATACCCTAAATATTATACACATAGTGTCAGGAAGATTTGTTCATCTTGATAGCCTGAGTCTACATGGGCAATATCACCATCTAAAGCAGTGGTCCCCAACCTTTTTGGCACCAGGCACCCATTTCATAGAAGACATTTTTTCCACAGATGGCGTGGGGGTGTGGAGGAGCCAGAGCTCAAGCAGTGATGTGAGTGATGGGGAGCGGCTATAAATACTGCTGAAGCTTCACTCACTCTCTTGCTTGCCCACCGCTCACCTTCTGCTGTGTGCCCCTCTTCCCCCAAAATTTCATGGAAGACAATTTTTCCACTGTGAAGCTCTGTAGCCAGGTCCCTAACAGGCCACCTACTGGTACTGGTTCGTGGCTGGGGGGTTGGGGACCACAGATCCAGCAACCAATCAATATAAAGGGAATCCAGTGGAGTGAGCATCAGGCTACAAACACAAATACAGGAAATGTTTTCAAGGCCCACAGAAACAAGTCACTTAGTCTCCCAAACTGTGAGAAAGCTGAGGCCAGGGCTGGCTTCAAGCATATTATGCTGCTGTGCTTACTATCTTTTTAGTTCTTCTTGATGTCCACTTCTGATCCATACTGTGGAAGGACAGAAGCTACTGCTAGAGATCTTCTACCCCAATATTACATTTTACTTCTAATAGCTAGAAGTCAGCATCTGAGTGTGGTAAAGAGACATACACTTTATAAAAGTAAAACTTCTTAAAATGTTGCCCCAGGTAACACTTATTTGGAGGGCCACACTTCTCTTTCAACACTTAAAAGACCAGACTCAGGTCTCAGATGAAGTCTAGTAGAAATGTAATATGAATAGTAGCCTCTTTGTAACTATAAATCTTACACACACACACACACACACACACACACACACACACACACACAAATAATAACAAACTAAAGATCAGGTATTATTTTTCCCAACTGCCTTGGGTGACAGAAACACATGTACCTTATAATTGAGCTGTACAAAAAACATAATTAAAGCAGAAGCTGATCATATTGAAGACTACATGAACATATTATATGTCTTATTTAACCCTTACAACAATCTTACAGGATATTCTTAGTACCTCATTTTTTATTAACAGCTAGAGAAACTAAGGAATAAAGAGATTGAGTAACTCGCCCAAGTTCACAGAGCTTGTATGCTGCACCTGGGATAGAACTCCAGGAGTTTGACTCCAGAACCAAAGCTCGTAACCATTGTATGGTACTGCCTGTACTGGGCAGATTGCCATAGGTGGGTGTGAGTTGGGAGAAAAAGTACATCTATGCATAAGGGGAGAAGCAGGCCACTTGAACATGTGGTGTGTACTAAACCTTTGATGAACTGGCAATTGGCAAAATTCCAGGAAGGTAGGTAACAAAGGATAGCCTTTTCCCCAGGTGGTCATTTAGACATGTAAGTCAAACGTCCAAATTTAAAAAATGCGCTGAAAATTCTTATCCTTTGTTTACTAACTACCAGCCAAACTTGTCTGACTTCAAGTATCTTAAATACTTCTCAATTTTGATGCTTGAATACATTAATGGAAAATAGAGTCTTAAGTAAATATTAGAATTTTTAGTGACATCAAATCTGAGTTTAAGTATTATTAAAGGTGCTAACAAAGTTGTCCACATTTAGGTGACAACTCATTTTGTTTGCTGAAACAAGGTACCCTCAGTGAATGCATTGTTCCTACTTCAACCCCCACCACAGAACTAGGGCAGGGTGAGGGGAGGGACTTTTATCCATAGCTGAAGTCTCAAACTAGGAAAAAAACAACACAAAACAGAACCAACTTTGGTTTCATTATGTTAATAGTCTCTTGCAGATTTTATAAACCACACCTGAAAACAAACAGTTCAAATCATGGTTAAGCGGCTTTCATTTTAGAAGCCTGGGTTTAATTAGGTTTTACATTTTTAAAGTATTTTAAGTTTACCTAGTGCATTTAAGGTGCATTGGGCCCAGTCCCAGAGAGATTAGTAAACAGAAATTAATTTTAAAGACTTTTCATAGGGAAAATAAAAAGGACCAAACTTGGACCATATTGTTCATACCACAAATACTGAGGAAGGGAAAATTCGGCACTCATGTCTCTCAGTAACAGTCTTGGTTTAAAAACTTCAGAAAGTAGAGCACATGACCAGGGGATGTGCAGGTATGTCACTTTACATGTCCCGTCTAAAGCTACATTGAATTGGGTTTAAATAGTGTGTTCTATAATAAGGGAGAATATCAGAAAAATATTGTGGTAAGAAGGAGGGAGCCACAAAATTCATTAATGTCAATCGTGTTATTTACCCTTTTTCATTGATGACACCCAAATTAACATCTCCAGCCCAAACCACACTCCTAAACCCCCAACTTGGGTATTCAACATCCTCACATGGAAGCATAACACTCAGCCATCTCAAGGTTAACACACTCAAATCAAAGTGCTTATCTTCTCTTTCCCTGAATAGTCTTTTCCATCTCAGTTAGTAACAACTTTATTTTTTCAGTTACTCAGGCCAAAACATTTGGGGTCATCCTGACTCTCTCTCTTATACCCTACATATTTACATAAAATTCTGTTGGCCTATATTCAAAATATATCCAGAACCTAACCACTTGTCATCACCTCTACTACTGCCATCCTGGTTCAAGGCACCATCATATCTCACCTGCATTGTTTTAATAGACTCTTGAGTGGTTTTCTATTTCTGCTTTTGTCCCCGCCTCTGGCCACCCACATGTATTCTCTGCCTGGATGATCCTTCTACAACAGTGCTCTACAATGGAAATTTTAAGTAGACAGCCAGAGACCTCAGGTCCCTCCTGCAATTGCTACATCTGGGAGGAGGGAACGCTCCACAAATCTGCTGGTCAGAACTTAATGCAACAAATGCAAAAGAATGTAGTAGAATAGGGTCTGGAAAGTGACCTAAGACAACCAAAGGCTAGTTATCGTGTCATTAGCTTAATTCTACATTACAGTTCACCCACCCAAATAGGCTTTCTTTCTTTTTTTTTTCTTTTTTTGAGACAGAATCTCACCTTCTTGCCCAAGCTAGAGTGAATGCCATGGCATCAGCCTAGCTCACAGCAACCTCAAACTCCTGGGCTCAAGCAATCCTACTGCCTCAGCCTCCCAAGTAGCTGGGACTACAGCCATGTGCCACCATGCCCAGCTAATTTTTCTATATATATTAGTTGGCCAATTAATTTCTTTCTATTTTTAGTAGAGACGGGGGCTGGTCTCAAACTCCTGACCTCGAGCAATCCGCCCACCTCGGCCTCCCAGAGTGCTAGGATTACAGGCGTGAGCCACCAAGCCCGGCCCCAAATAGGCTTTCAGAGAGGCTTATGGGAGATCCACAGGCACAGTAAGACTCAGGTCATGTATCTCCCAACTGTCCATCAAAGTGGTTCATGTTGATGTCTGAACCACAGGGAAGTCCCAATCCAGAGAGTATAAAATGAGACCCAGACCATAACCAAGGCCTTTTATTGTTATGACAAGAGGCCCTGTTTGCCATTCTGTGGCGAATTTATCTTGCTCTTACTCTGTAATCCTATCTTTCTCTCCTTAATAAATTTTGTGCTTACCTTGCTTTTGGTGTATCTGGTCATTCTTCAGCCAAGAGCCCACTAAGAACTCACATTTCAGACTGCTGACCTGACAGAAATATGATGTGAGCCGAGCCACATATGTATTAATAGTTTTTAAGTTTCTGGAAAAGTAAAAAGACATGAAATTAACTGTAATAAACATCCTTGATTTACAAAATCTTGGCACCCCTTGTCAGAATCTCTGTCTTCATCTCCTGCTACTCTAACCCCTTACTCCGCTTCAAGCACACTGTTGTTTCAGGGCCTTTGCATATGCTGTTCCTTTTGCCTAGAATGCCCTTTCCCCAGAATATGCATGACTCACCTTCCACTCCTTTTAGTCTTTGCTCAAACATCAACTGCTCATTGAGGCTTTTCCTAACCTTCCTAACCTTCCTTAAAATTTCCTAACCTTCCTTAAAATTTCCTAACCTTCCTTAAAATTTCCTAACCTTCCTTAAAATTCCTGTAATCCCCATGTCCTTTTCCTGCTGTATTTTTCTTAGCTCTTTTCAACCATCTAACATATTAAATATAGTTATTTGATTATTATGCCTCCTGGAATTTGCATCTGTTTTATTCACTGCTGTATTTCCAACACCTAGAAAAGTACCTAACACAACAGTAGGCACTCAATAAATATTTGATAAGCTAATGAATGACTAAAAGTAAATTTTGATTTTAACAATGAGCACAAGCCATAACTTCAGAGGATGGAGGAAAGAGGTAAGGATGTCATGCTGGCCACTGTAATGGAGAGATGGCTGAGAGTCTTTGCTTTCCTACTCTATTGAGGAGAGGTGCAAAAACCCCAAATGCCAGAGAGAAGACCAAGGAAAGGTAACACATGGCTCTTCTGGGAAGCAGTAGACAGGAGTCCTAGATATAAAATCTAGCCCTCACCTTTGAAGGCAAGTAGAAGAAGGAGCTTTTATATCCAGGTTAAATCAATTAGAAATGAGGTTTCATCCAACAGTAAGAGTTAGAAAAAAACCTAAAAACCTGGATTAAAATAAAAGACTGTGTATGTCTTTAGCTACTCATTGGTGAGGGGTGGGGGGGAAGACTGCTTATGACTGAGATGCTACAATAAGTCAGAAAAGTTCCTTCAAGGTTTTTTTTCCTCCCCAAATTTCATGAAGCATGGTGGAATTATGTACAAGTTTATATCGAATATTTTCATAAATTAATTCAATCAAAATATTGGAGTTGTTTCAACTAAGCAACAATTGAGAACAAAGGATAACCACTCATACTTACATATGTATATTCATTATTTAAATAGTCTCCTTTAATACTTGCATCCTGATTGAGTTCTATCTTTACAGTAATGGCTTAATTGAACATAAACATGAGATTTTCTTTTGACCTTAACTAGACTAACAGAGGCTTTGTTGTTTTAACTATTATCCATTCACTTACCTGGGTGCAAAAGCCAGACTCAGAGACCTCACTGACTCCTAACCTTGAACACTAAGCCTTCCTTTTAATCTGTTTTCTAAATCTGTAGAATCCAATCTCTTATCTCTGTCTTCATTACCCATCATCTCTTGCCTGAATTACTGCATCTAACTGCATCTAACATCCTTGCCCTTCCAATCCATTTTCCAGACATCAGCCAGAGTAATCTTTTAAATAAAAGATCATCTCTGGCTGGTCCAATGGTAGTGGGTTATCAGAACTTATTAACATTAGTGTCACTAAAGTTGGTATTCAACCCCCCACTGCTAAATTTGTCTGGCTAAAAAAAAAAGTAAAAAAAAAAAAAAAGATAATCTCTTTCTCTTGGTCAGGTCTCTTCAGTAGCTTCAGGTAAAGTCTAAACACTTAATGTCACCAACAAGACCAGCATGATCTTGCTGTTAAAGTAGTATATATAGCATGGTAATTATGGAGCAAGGATCTAGGCTAAGTTTGAATCCTATCTGTGCCATTTACTAGCTTTGTGACCTTGGGAAAATTACCCTATGCCTCAGTTTTCTTATCTATAAAATGGGGACAATGATAGAAGCTAGCTCATAGAGCTGTTGTAAAGATTAAATGAATATAATATACATGAAGAGCATAACACAGTCCCTGGCATATAGTAAGTTTTAGGTAAGTATTACTGATTACGTCCCCTGCATCTCTTCCCCTTGAGTCTGTGTCCTAGTCATTCTGTATCAAGTAGGCTCTAGGACATTCCAGGAATCATGCCTGGCAGACCCCCCTACATCCTGCTCTCCTATTTGCAATCTTCTTGCCCAAATCCCCCTCCTCTCTTCTTTCAACCCCCCTCCTTCTGTCTTAACCATAACTTGCTTTAGGAAGCCTTTCCAGACCAGGCTAGTGGCTCCTACTATGGGCTTCTGTGGCACCAGGTAGGGCTGCCTGATGTCAGGATGCCCTGTTAAATTTGAATGTCAGATAAACAATAAATAATCTTTTAGTATAAGTATGACCCATGCAATAATATGCTAAACAATAATTTTTTCTTATAAATGTCCGATGCAATATTTGAGACATACTTATATTAAAAATGTGTTTATCTGACATTCAGATTAACTGAGTGTCCTGTATTTTATCTGTCAACCCTAAACCAGGAAATCCTCTACCATCATCCTTATCACACTTTAATCATTAAAATAAATGGAACAAATGGTTCTTTGTTTCCCCTACTAGAGTGTCAGCTCTCTGAGGACAGGGCCCTTGTAGTTTTACTGTTTTAGACTCAGCAGGCATTCCACAAATACTGAGAAATAGAGCCCTTAAGCCAAAGCTCAGGCACCATCTGTTGGGAGTTGACTCTAACTACAGGCAAATTCCCTGGGAGACCAAAAAACTTTCAGCCCTGCAAGGAGACCCTTTCATCCACAGGTGAATCAAGTGATGACACTGCTTTTAGAATGTCTCCAGTGTGATAATGTTATTGACTCCCCAAGAACAACTTTAAGGTAACCCCTCTATTTTACATTCAAAGAGGACTTTGAATTTTCACACCTATTTCACTTGACCCTCAAGGCAAGTAATAATATCCACATTTAACAGAGAAGGAAATGGAGATTGGGAAAAGGCAAATGTTTTGCCTATGATAACCAATAAAGGCAAGGGATAATTTTGACCCTGAGGAGTTGACTTCATGCTTTCTTCACTGTACCACACTGGCCATCTGGGTCAAAATGAAGAATCAGAATTCAGGATTCTTTCTCTCACCCGGAAAGTTTGTCCAGGAAGAAGTCTGATATGGGGATCTCTCCACAGATCAAACTGCTCCCCCCATAATGTTCCCCACCAATAGCCTGAGTGGAGAGAGAGAACTGGCATCCCTCCCAGGTGATTCTTACCTCATCTCCCATGTTACAGATGACACTATTTAGGCCAGGAAAATTAAGAGCTTGCTCAGAGTTACAGGGAAATAGGGGTAACAGTGGCCAGAACCTGAAATGCATTACTTTTCTTTCACCTGCACTTCTAGGAGACACCACCACACCCTCTGAATTATTAGAGACAGAAACTTGAACGTTGACTACATACATTTGTCAACTTTCCTCTGGAATGAGGTGAGGATGGCTGAATCTGCTCTTGGTTTGTCACCTAGTAACCTCACCTCTCCAGAGCACCTCTGGAAAGCTCATTAGGCTGAGGGTATCTGGTGTTTCTGCCACTAGGAAACGCTTATAGGTAGATTAGGGGTATTTGTGCTCCTAGAATCCCTTCTCAAGAGTTAGGGACCCTCAGAAAGATCCACTCAGGTCAGAGGAGGACTTCAGCTTCTACAAGGACAGGAGTCCATGGACTAGACCAGTGGTGCCCTGAGGAAACTGCCACCTCCCCATTCCAGCTTTGCTTCTCTGAGCTTAACACCCTGGAGGTGCAGAAATGGGAAGTAGGGAATAATCAAGAAAGGATTAGGCCGCCCCGGGTAGAAAGCTAGAAGCTAATGACCTAAAAAGAACTCCCCCAAAACAAAAAAAACCCAGGCTGTTTCTCGATGAAACTAGAAATGCAACCCTCCAAATGTGTTCTTAAGCCTTTGCAGACTTAGCTTAAGCTGGCTTAGGGTGGAAAGTGTGTGAGAAAGTCTTTACAGGACTGAAGACTTGCTGTTTGAGGTTCATAGGGCAGTTTTCTGTCTTGTGCACGAATGCCTGGCTGGCTGGACTAGCTCCTACATACACAGCAGCACAGGGGAACCTGCAGAGACTGCACCGTGAGCCCCCGGAAGGAAAGGACACTGGCTACTCAGGTACTGACTGAAACGAAAAAACACAAATGCAGTTGAATTAACACTATGGCTTGGTGGGATCACTGAAGAAAATTTCTCCTGTGCTGACAGAATTCTAGCCAGACCTTGGTTTGGAGCTCAGAAGCAGACTTTTACAAAATTACCGACCTGGATTAGAGCCGGCATGGAAAGTGCTCGAAAGTGTCAAGACCATCTGGCCAAGGACAGGGAGATGCCCCTGGGAGAATCTCTTTCTCGGGCCCAGCCGAGCCCCTCAGCGGGGCCTGCCGCTCACCTGGCCGCGCCGCCGGTTCCGTACTGCTACGCGCCCAGCGCGCCCGGCTCCCGCAGCCGCCCGGGCTCGGGTTGCCTGGGCAACGGCGGACGCGGGCGGCGGAAGGCGGGCACCGCTGCAGCCCCTCCTCCCGCTGGCGGCCCGCGGTGGCTACGCTGCGTGCGCTCTGGGGGAAGAGGTTTTCCAGCTGGGAAAGCGCGGCTCTTGCGCCGCTCTGGGCTCAGCCAGTGAGCGGGCAGAGTTGTGATAGAGGGAAAGAGCCCACCGGGTACTTAAGGACGCACCTGCGTTTGCAGCCCGCCGCAGCCGGGGCGTCGTGGGTAGAGCGGGCACCCGGCTGCATCATGGTGGCTCCTTGTCCCACCAGCCCGGCGAGCCCTGCCACCGGGGTGGGGAGGCGGGACAACGACCAGAACCTCCGCGCCCCGGTGAAGAAGAGCAGGCGCCCGCGCCTCCGAAGGAAGCAGCCGTTGCAGCCCCTGAACCCGTGCTCGCTCCCCGGAGACTCTGGAGTTTGCGACCTGTTCGAGTCCCCCAGCTCCGGCTCGGACTCCGCAGACAGCCCCACGGCCTGGGCTGGGCGGCGTTGCAACCCCTTGCCCGGCCCTACCCAGCCGTTAGTGCAGCTAGATCTACAGAACTTCCGCGACTACGGCCAGAGCTGCTACGCCTTCCGCAAGGCTCAGGAGAGCCACTTCCACCCTCGGGAGTCGCTGGCGCGGCAGCCACAAGTGAGGCGCTGGCACAGCCAGCTCCCCGCCGCCACTCTTCTTGCTCTCCCAGGCTCTCTCCTTTCCCGCTGTGTCCGCCCTGCCCGCGCCAGCCCAGTTCCTGCTCCCAGTGGAAGCAAGAAGGGGCCTTGGAGGGGCGGGTCCCCGCCTCGATTTACAGATGGAGATAAGTGGGGCCTAGACGGCTTACGGGACTTGCCCCAAGCTGGCTAGTGTGAGAGAAGTTAGTTTCTGGGTTCGAGTTCAGACTCCTACCGACCTTGGGCCTGTTAACAATCCTGAGCTTATTTCTTAATTTGCAAAATGGGCCCCCTCCCCTTCCACGGAATTGCTGAGAGGATTACTAGAGGTAGTGTGTGTGAAGCACCCAGCCGAGCGCAGGCGTTCCAGCTCCGCACCGCCCGCGGGTTTCCAGGTTTCCAGAACATTTAGCTTTCCTCCCTCCGGGGAAGCTCCCCGGGCCCTCTTGGCCCTTCTCTTGCGCAGCCTCTCTGTGCCCTAGGCTCAGCCGGCCCGCCCCCTCCTCCCTCCCGGCAGGTGACCGCGGAATCCCGCTGTAAGCTGCTCAGCTGGCTGATCCCCGTGCACCGCCAATTCGGCCTCTCCTTCGAGTCGCTGTGCCTGACGGTGAACACTCTGGACCGCTTCCTCACCACCACGCCGGTGGCTGCAGACTGCTTCCAGCTGCTCGGGGTCACCTCGCTCCTCATCGCGTGCAAACAGGTACCTCCACGCGGCGTCTGGGGGGCGGGGAGGGCCAAAACGGCCGCCCAGCTCTCCAGCGCGCAGGATTCAGTGCTGAGTTCCCTGGACTCCTTTTGGCAGATGTTTGCAAATTTATACATCCCTCAGCCTTAAGATCACAGTTCTCTACAAACAGTCCTGTCACTCAGCCTCCAAAGAAATAGGCTGTAGTCAGTCCCAATCAGCTCTCCGTGGCACCTGTATTCTAGTTTCCGGAAAACTTTCAAAATTTACCAAACCTTGTTTTGGACATTAGAGGAACTGTGCTGGAAGTACGCCCCAGGTGACTTAAGTGACTGCAGTGGAGAGGTGAAGTACAGGCCATCTTTCTGGAAGGACTGGGGGATTCCCGGTTTTCTCCCCGAATTCAGACTGGGGTGGGTCTGGGCCCGGCAGCCGCCAGGCGGGGGACTGAGAGCGGCCTGTGTTGCAGGTGGAGGTGCACCCGCCGCGCGTGAAGCAGCTCCTGGCCCTGTGCTGCGGCGCCTTCTCCCGGCAGCAGCTCTGCAACCTCGAGTGCATCGTGCTGCACAAGCTGCACTTCAGCTTGGGCGCTCCCACCATCAGCTTCTTCCTCGAGCATTTCACGCACGCTCGCGTGGAGGCGGGGCAGGTTGAGGTCTCCGAAGCCCTGGAAGCGCAAGCCCTGGCTCAAGGCGTGGCGGAGCTGAGTCTGGCCGACTATGCTTTCACCAGCTATGCCCCCTCCCTGCTGGCCATCTGCTGCCTGGCGCTGGCTGATCGCATGCTGCGGCTCCCGCGCGCGGTGGACCTGAGCCCGGGAGAGCACCCGGAGGCGGCGCTGCAGGACTGCCTGGGCAAGCTGCAGCTGTTGGTGGCCATAAACAGTACCTCCCTGACTCACATGCTGCCCCTTGAAATCTGCGAGAAGTGCAGCCTGTCCCCGAGCTTGAAATAAAACAGATCTTCTGTAACCTTTTATTCGTGGGCCCAGCTGTTGGACCTCCCATTGCTTTAGAAGAGTGTAGTATTGGTCCACAGAGAGGGGGCCAGGGCTCCTGGTTTGTCAGCTGCAGGTTGTAAATAGTGCACGAAAGTAGCATCTAGTAGTTTATTTCTCTGAGAACACACGAGGGAGCCGAGCCTTTTCCCAATAAATAGACTGTCGTGATTTGTCTGAATGCCATTGCACGTGTCTGTCTGCCAGGAGGGAAGGTGAAGTCAGCTCAGGGATATGGGCGATCGCCAACGTTCAAGGGATCCTCCTCTCTCTCCAAATCTATCGTTGGTATCTCTGTGCAGGAATGCCAGATCGGGCGAGGTCCTGGATACCAAGGTTCCAGAGATAAGGCGAGCCAGGGTCACTTGTAGGCTTGAGTCCTGCGACCCTCATGTCAGGAGGCTGGGACTGCGCACCTACGGGGTTCCAGAGGGCGCGGGTGGAATGTGGGGCAAGATAGAACCCACAAAAGTCGATGACATTTGGAGCGGCCAGGGTTGCTCTGGCAGGTGCGACGTAAGCAGGGCTGGGAAGCTTTGGGGACCACGCAGGCGCATTAGCAGAGGGCAAAAAAAAAAAAAAAAAAAAAAAAAAAAAACCGAGAGAGACCCAGGGACCGAGAATCCCAGGTGCAACTAGCGGATGTTGGAAAGAAAGGATTTGCAGGTGGTCATGGTCATTGCAACTCGAGCCCATTTACAATCCCATGGTTGAGCTGTTCATGAAGCTGCATGTAAGCCCAGGGTAACAATGACATAAGTCATAATGGCTATATTGAGTGCTTGCAATGTACCAGATACTGTGTTCATTCAGTGTTGGTTATTTCAACCTTCTAACAATTCTATATAGCAGAGTCTGTTATCCCACTTTTCAGAGGACACTGGGGCACAGGGGTAGCCATAAACAGTACAGGTTATGGCCAACAGTGGAATAGCCATGATTTGAAGACAGGTGATATGAGTCTAGACTCATGCTCTTAGCCACACCTCTCAACTTCTTCCACTAATAGGTCTCTAGAAATTCTCAAAAAAACCCAAAAAAAACCTGACGTAAGTGCTGAGCAAGTTACTCAATGCTGTTCATTCAATAGGGCTATAAAGAATATATTTGGAGAGCCAGCACAGTCCTTCCTTACCTCCAGTCATGTTACAGGACTTGTGTTACAGATGAGAAAACTGTGCTGGAAAATGAGAGGCTTGCTGGAGTTCTTTGACTCTATAGCTGTCACAGTATCTTCAGCCTCACTGTGGTGAATCTGCTGCAGGCCCTGAATCTCAGCTCTGTCACCTCCAGCAAATGTCTTATGTTCTCTTGATGCCAGGGTGGTTGTGAAGCTTAAATGAGATTAAGCTTAAGTGTTGTGGGGTAGCATAAAGCAGTGATTAAATGAGTGGGCTCTGGGCCCCTATGCCTATGTCTCAATTGTAAAAATAACAATAGCACCTATTTAATATGGTTGAGGTATGGCTCTAATGAGATGCTCTAAACAAATCCCCCAGCACAGATCCTGGCACAGGGGAAGCCCTCAAGAATAGAAGGCTAGTGGTAGCCTGCATGATGATGGGAGGAGAAGGATTATGCAGAAAAACGTGGATCAGACAACAGAACAAGAGAGAAAGCAAATATGGGGAAATGTTAACTGGGAGTTCTTTGTTGCACTGTATTTTCAAATTTTCTGTATGGTTGGAAAAAAAGCATAAGTTTGAGGGAAAAATCTCAGTCACATTCCACTACATTTAGAATAATCAAAATATATGACAAAAACAAAAAGCAAACAAACTCAAAGCATATTTAGAGAAACTTCTTTGCACTTCTCTCCAAATGCATCTTCCAAGTGCTCTCCAGAGCCAGGCGTGCCTTACTTTGGGTCCCTTGGACCCTTCTTCTGACATGTTGATAAGCTCAGCTTTCTAGGAACTTCCTCTTCTTTGGCCCAGGAAGTGGTAATCTCTAAACTGTTTGGGGGAAAGCTATTCTGTGTTGGTGAAAAAAGAGGAGAAGGAAGATCATATCAACTGTCACCAGTCTCAGATTATCTGGGAACCTCTGCCTGGTTGTAAGGGGGTGGAGTCTGGCACTTCTGCAAAATAGTAACTTTGGGAGGAGGTGTCTTCACCAGTGTCTACTCCATCACTCAGCCATGATTGTTATGGGTGACTGGTTCCAGAATCATCCAGAGTAGGAGTCATATAATCATTCCATTCCAGTTTCTGTTGTTACAGAAAATCTATTGTACAATGCCCATATTTCTCTACCCTAATTTGGAACTCAATGGTGATTACTGGGAAATGGGCTTATGCTGGAAAATCTTGTCTCCGTGTGTAGAGATCTCCTGGAAACTCAGCTAAGAACTCCCCTAATCTTTTACGGACTGGAAAGTGGGTAAGGATGGAGTGGAAATAAACTTGATACTGGTTGTACTACCCAGGAATCAGGAGACATAGCCAGAAACAGGCTGTGGGAAGCTGGAAGCATAGCTGAAAAGGCTGCTTAAACAAACAAACAAAAAATTCTATTAATTTACCCTTACTAAGCACCAGTCACTTTACATAAATAATCTCACAGCAACTCTATTGAGGTCAGTGTTACTATTTTTCCTAAACACTTAGGGCTCACAGACCTGGTCCTTGGGCACTCTGACCTTAAAGCCAAAGCTCCTCACCATCAGCTACACCACACCAAGTCCAGCTGGCTGCCCTCACCCCAATACAGTTCCTGCATCTATACATGGGTCAAAGGGTCTCTAAGTCAATTCCACTCCTACCATTGGGTTACCCTCCACCACTGTTAGGGGTATTTGTTTCTTACTCCAGAAAATGGGTGGAAATAAAAGAGGATGGTGACACTTTAAAAGAGGATCTTTCACTACTACTAGGTATAAGGGGAAAACAAAGTGCCCAATAGGAGGGTACACAAAGATTCCCATTTCAGATGCTTGTTCAAATTGGACGAATATGAGAAGTCCTGAGAGAGGCCTGTCACCAACGATGCCCCTTTCTGGGAGATGCCCCTTCTTGGGAGAGGGCTCAGGCTGGGAAATGGTAGCTGGAAATGGTGGCACAGCAAGGTGGCCCGCGGTAAAGACAGCAGCACAACGTGGCGATGGGCAGCTGAGGCCACGAGGGGAGAGAGGACAGGGTTTGGGGGAATTTGTCCACCTTGGCGTTTTCAGGAACTGGAGGAGGGTTTGTAGAGTCACTTTTTCTTAATTTACTCTTTTAAAGGCTGTGCTCACAGGCCACTGTCCAGAAAAGTGTGGGGCTGGGAGTGGGGGCGCGGCTGTTGGTATAAAGGCCAAGAGAGAACAAGTGGAAGTCCGCAAGTCAAGACCCAGAAATGCTGCCCAGGTTTAGGGGAAGGTGCTGTTCCAGGAAGTCCCTCCTGCAATTCTACAACCCCACTAAATCCTGCAGGGCAGAGCAAATGCGGAGCCTGGCTTTGGCGAGTGTCACTCCACCTTTATTTTGTGCCTTGTGGCTGGAGTGGGAAGAAAAGGAGATGAGAATCGTTAACTTTTCCATTCCCGCTGTCGCAGAGCGGGAAGACGGAACCCAGAGCGAGGGACGGCTGGCGCTCGCCCGCCCCTCCTTCTTTCCCTCTCTCCGCCTGGCGCGGCGGCGCCAACGCTAGACGAAAGGGCGCTCGCGGGCGCGGGCCCCGCGCTGGCGGCTCCCGGGGGAAGCCTCGTTGCCAGGTTGGGTTTGACGCCTCCGCCCGCGCGCAGATTGTCCGGGCTGAAGGCGCCACCTCTGGCGCTCGGGCGCGAGCCTCCCCTCCCGCGCGGCGGGCCTCCCCTCCTCCCCGCCCGCCCTCCGCACCTCCTCAGCCGCCCGTCCGCCCCTCCCCGGCCACGCGCCTTCCCCAACCTCCGCCGGCTTCTGAGCCTGCAGGCGCGGGTGTGGGCCGCCATCCCAGCCTTGGCCGTCGCCTCCGAGCAGCAGACACCTGGTGGCAAGATGCAGGCGTGCGGGGCCGGCGCGGCGGGACGCCGGGCCTTCGACAGCATCTGCCCCAACAGGATGCTGGGGGTGCCGGGCCGGCCCCTCGGCAAGCCCGGGAAGCTGGAGAGGAAGGTGGGGCCACTGACTGGGGCCGGGCTGGGTCTGCGCTCCGTGCCCCGAGGGCTGACCAGGGTTCGCCGTTTCTGTGCCCCGCTAGTTCGCCCCTCCGCGGAAGTTCTTTCCCGGATACACTGGCTGCAGCCCAGTGTCGGTGTACGAGGATCCCCCGGACGCGGAGCCCGCTGCGCTGCCAGGTGAGCCCCCTGGCACCCGCGCGACCCTTCGGGTTCCCCACGCCGGGTGGCTGCGGCGCGCGCGGCTCCGGGGAGCCTCTCTCCCCCGGGCTCTGACGTCCCAGCCGGGGTTCCAGCGGCAGGCCTGGCGGAGAGGCTCAGGGCCCGCCCGGGGCGTGTCTCCCGGTCTCCCCGCGCAGCCCTCACCACCATAGACCTGCAGGACCTCGCGGACTGCTCCTCGCTACTCGGGTCCGACGCGCCGCCTGGTGGTGACCCGGCCGCCTCGCAGGTACCTCTCCTTGTGGAGCCTTGCGTAGCCCAAACCCCGACTCGGGAGCGGTGGGTTTATTTCCTCAAAGGCTTGTCTGGGGCCAGGAGCGCAGGCACATTTAGCTGGTGGAAAAAGGCGTCGTGCAGCAACTTGAGCCTCCTAGATCAGAACTTCCTCCTCCCTCCTAGTGTGTTATGAAAGCCACATTTCCGGAGCTGTTCTGACCAACTTGGTACAGTGGGGCTCACCTGGGGGGCTTCCTGCCATTTCCCTCCCCATTTATTCTGGAGCACAGGCAGCATGGAAATCAGCTCTGAGGGACCAGGTGGGTGGGTGGGAGTGAAGTTGCGCTCTGGGCGCCTGATGCATGTCCTGTTTTCTCAACATCCCCTTTCTGGCCATTCACTCACCGTTTTCATTCCATGAGTATCTAAGAAGAGTGGAAGTCAATGAATAACTTCTTTATCAAGACTGAAAAAGAAGAAGAAAGTCTGCATTTGGAGACAGCAGGAAGGACAAAGGACTCTGGAAGAAATCTGACAGAAACATTCCTCTCTGCAGAAGTGACTCTTCAGCACCTGTCCCACAGGATGCTGGGGGTGCCGGGCAGGCCCCTGGGCAAGCCGGGGGAGCGGGAGAGGAAGGTGGGGCCACTGACTGGGGCCGGGTTGAGGTCTGAGTGCCCCATGCCCCGAGGATTCGCTGTTTCTGTGCTCGGCTAGTTCGCACCCCAGGGAAGTTCACTTTTTATTTATTAATTTTTTTCTCATCCGCTCAGAAGAAGGAAGTTCACTTTTTAAAAGGTCCTCTTCTGCCCTTCTGAAAGTTCTATTCACTTACCGTCATGGGGCAAAAGGCATTTGACTTTTTTCTTTTCTCCTAAACCTGTTTTATTTTATTTTTTTTACTTCCATCTCAGTTCCACCACTTGCCAGCGCTGACCTTACCAGGCAGAGGATGGAGCCTCCCTGCACTGGAGTCTTGGAGGCCAGAAGCCTGGCTCATGGGTGGGATATGAAGTGCCCAGAAGGACGGGAGGGCTTAGCCAGATGCGACTCACAGGAAGAGTGCCAGTTCTGTCTTCCTGGCAGCAGGTGCTAGAGCCTGGGGACAGGCCCAGAAGACTTTTAGAAGTCTCTAAAAGACTTGACCACCTCCCAGAACTGGGAGTGGCGTTGGAGCAAACTTCTCAGGCCTTCTCAAAGGCCTCTTACAACTATGAGATAGAGCTCATGACATAGCATAGGTGGCTGCTAAGAGCAGAGATTGTTAAGGAAAGAGGTAGGAGTGGGCATTGTACTGCAGAGGCCATTTAATTGTGCTTTTTTGATCTGGATGCTCAAATAAGGAAAGAGAATGTCTGAGCAAGAAGATTCCAACTGACTTAGAGGACTAGGTCACTCCCTTATCCCAACATATTATTTTCCAAGTAACAAAAACCAAGCAACTCTTGCTGAATTTTTTGTTTAAGTATACAGAATTTATTTTATTTTTTATTTTTTTTTGAGGCAAGATCTTGCTCTGTTCCAGGCTAAAGTACAGTGACATCATCACAGCTCACTGCAACCTCAAGTTCCTGGGCTTAAGCAATCCTCTTGCCTCAGCTGCCCAAGTAGCTGGCACTATAGGCGCATGCCATCATACCCGGCTAATTTTCTTTTTCTATTTTTTTGTAGCGACGGGCTCTCACTCTTGCTCAGGCTGGTCTCAGACTCCTGGCCTCAAGCAATTCTCCTGCCTGGGTCCCCCAAAGTACTAGGATAACAGGTGTGAGCCACCACAGGCAGATAGTATACAGAATTTAAATTTGACATCATGTTCTGTGTTAGTAATTTTCTTCCTTGCTGTTACATAGTGGAGAAATGCCAGATTTATGCAATTGGGAAAGTAGGATTCAAAGTTTCAAGGACAGGCCATGCCTGTAATCCTAGCACTCTGAGAGGCCGAGGCAGGGGGATCACTCATCAGGAGTTCAAAACCAGCCTGAGCAAGGGTGAGACCCAGTCTATACTATAAATAGAAAGAAATTAATTGGTCAAGTAAAAATATATAGAAAAAATTAGCTGGGCATGGTGGCGCATGCCTGTAGTCCCAGCTGCTTGGGAAGCTGAGGCAGAAGGATTGCTTGAGCCCAGGAGTTTGAGGTTGCTGTGAGTTAGGCTGAGGCCACAGCACTCTAGTCCCAGCAATAGAGTGAGACTCTGTCTAAAAAGAAAAAAAAAGTTTCAAGGACAGAGCTCACACCAGATGGACCAAATGGTCCAGGATTTTTCCTGGGAAAGACAGAGGAGAGAGAACACTATGGGAAGAACCTCTAGGAAGACCCTGGTTGGTGTACACTCAGTTCATATTTCCCAGTCCCTTTCCTGTTGGGGAAATGGACAGAGAGAGGAAGTGCTCTAGAATTGTTTGGGGTCAAGAATAGGCCAAAACCTGGGATGGCATAGGTGGTAGCATTTGCTGGGCCCCAGTGCCTGAGCTGGCCTCCAGTCTCCTCATGGTAAGGTCTTGTCTCAGATTCCTGCTGAAAGGGAGACCTTTCAGTACTTGAAGAATGAGTCTCATTTCTGACTTATTCAGTGACAGCAGAACTCCAGGATTTGTCTGGGGCCCTCAGTCCTTCCTTTCTCAGCTCCTTTTTCCTCATAGCCTCAGTGTCCAACCTGTGCTAGGGGCCTTCCTGCCTGACTCTTCCCTCCCTGAAGAAAACTGATACTTGCACATTCTTTGAAGTTAGGACCAGGATAAGTTCCTCTTCCCAGAAATATGTGAATAGTAAGGAAGGCCTTTGGGGAGAACAATGTGATTAACACAAAGGAATAGATGAGTAAGGGGAATCATGGAATAGCTTTTTTTTTTTTCTAGCTGGCATATTGGCCTCACAGCATGGCCCCTGAGAGCTTCTCCTTTTCGAAGGGCTGGCCGCCTTTGCTGGAGGAAGCCAGGTTTCCTAAACAGAGAGAAAAGCTAGAGGCAATGAGTTATAGAGGAAAGAGGGTTGAAATAGGTAGCACTGCAGGGCAAGAGTCCCCATTTCAGAGCTGGGTGACTTTGGCTAACAACTTCTCTGAGCCTCAGATTCTTCAAGTTGAAGAGGGATCACTTTCCAGGCCTTGCCTTCTTCCTGCACTGGTGTGAGGATTAATTTTAAAAACTCTATGTAAAAAAGAGTTTCATCAACTGTAAATGTTCTTGATTTAAGGGACTAAGAGGGTCCCTGGGCATCCAGCTTTTTGCGCACCCGGGCACCCTGCAGGAGCCCAGGAGAGTGTACAGTTCAAGATGTTGGAGGTGCAGCCTAACTTTTTGTGAAACTGAAAAGAGCAAGAGTGGCCACAGTGCTGTGCGCTGAACAGAAGCGTTTTCCATAGCATCCCGGGTCCCTCGAATCATAGCCTACCCTTCCTCTTCCGTTGTGGGAGTGGGGGTAGCTATGACCAAGACTTGGCGGGAAACACGGCCTCAAGTTACTGCTTCGCTGATCGGGTCTTGGGAGGAAAGACCCGGCATTTACGAGGTGCTCTGTGCTGTTAAAGCGATGGCTCCGTGGCGGGTCTGGGGTAAGTCGGAGCCGGGTCGCAAGGCGGAGGCACGCGGGACTGCGCGGCTGCCCGAGGCCGGGCGCCAGTCCACCGCACCGCCCGCTGAAGGACTGACCGCTGACACACCCGCGCTCACGGTGTCCGCGCCTGGAGGGAGTCGCGAACTGCAGCCTCTGGGTCGGGTCCGAGCTCCGTGCGCCCCGCTCCCCACCGTGGCGGTGCGAGTCTGCCGCGTTCCCTGACCTGGCTGAGTCTGCCGCGTTCCCTGACCTGGCTGGGGCTTGAGTTTTCAGGTATGAGGCTGGGCTGCAAACGCGAGTCAGACCCGCAGCTGAGCCTTAGAGGACGTCTGTCGGTCTAGGAAGTGTCCCAGACCAGCCGGAGTCGACGTTAACTGGTTTGCACCTCTGGTTTATTTTAGAACCATTCCCTCCAAACGGAAGCAGCCTTCGACCTGCAAGATTTCAGAGACACGGTGGATGATCTCATTGCAGGCAAGTGAAGTCTCCTTGCAGTTAAGTAACAGCGGGGTTGCCTTCCACCCCCAAATCAGACTAGTTCAGATTTTGTGGTCCAGCCACACATCTATGACAATCCAGCAACTCATCAAAGGGTCTGGCTCTTTCATATTTAGAACATTCCCCTCCCTGCGAATGGAGAAGTTGACTGCTGCATCTATAGCTCTTTGTCGACTATGAGTTTGAGTTGTGGGAGAGGGAGCCCTACCTGTGATGTGACAGGAGAGAGGTTGAGGGTTAGCAGTGTTCAGAGAATCTGAGGCCTCTGTGACTTACAGGCCTTTGCAGGTTTTCTTGACTGAGTTCAGGTCAACTCAACAGGCATCTTTTGAGCACCTGCTGTGTGCGTATAAGATGTCAGGAAGGGCTTGGGAATCTTAGACGTTGTGGACCGAGGGGTGCTTTACTTAATAAAGGAAAATCTTCACATAAACCCTACATCCAGAGTGGCATTTTCTCCTATAGCTAGCGGGGCTAGAATTTGGGACTGCAAACCCAGCTCTCACTCTTCCCCAGACTCGTCCTCTTTGATGTCACCTCCCCTTGCCAGCGGAGACTTCCCCTTCTCTCCTTGCGATGTATCACCATTCGGGCCCTGCCTCTCCCCGCCGCTGGACCCACGAGCCCTGCAGTCACCGCCGCTACACCCTGCAGACGTGCCCCCGCCTGAGCAGTATTGGAAGGAGGTGGCCGACCAGAACCAGAGGGCGTTGGGGGACGCGCTCGTTGAGAATAACCAAGTAGGGACCCTGGGCTGGCGATCAGGAATCCTGGGGCGGGGACAGGGTGAAGAGCGCGGGGCGGAAGGGGAGGTTGCAAGAGCGATGATGCATTCCTGTGGGTGTCAGAACCAGTGGACGGGCTCGGGGTCCACGTGGCTGCTGTTGCTCCGGTGGCTCCGCCTCAGTTTCCAACTTCACTAAATGGGAATCTTATCCCACCAGATTTTTAATAGGGCTGCCAACATTTATCGAAGCTTTCTATGTGCCTGGCTCTGTGCTTATCAATTTACTTTCTCCTCTCGTTTAATACTCACAATCGTAGAGCTAGCTTCTCTTATCGGCCTCGTTTTACAGGTAAGGAAATCGAGGTATAGGATGGTTGAACTTCATAGAAATAGAACCTAGATCGCCTGTTGTCCAAGTCAGTTCTCTTCACGACCAGGCTACATTGAGGATACATTGAGATACATTTAGTCCAAGTGCTTTGTTTTTTTAAAAAAGTCATTCTCACCAGCGTGAATGCCATTGAGTTCTCAGTTCCTATGAGACGTCGGGACCTGGGTTTGATTCATACAGAATGTGCCGACAAGGCTGAGCACAGTGGCCTACCGCTGAATGTTTGGGTCTCCCCCCAACCCCCGCAGCTGCACGTAACGCTAACCCAGAAACAAGAGGAGATCGCGTCTCTCAAGGAGCGGAACGTGCAGCTGAAGGAACTCGCCAGCCGGACCCGGCACCTGGCCTCGGTGCTGGATGTAAGTGGGGCGCGGGCGCGTGGGACAGTGCAGGACGTCGGAACTGTTCCATGCACCCTCCACCCTGCTCCCTGTGTTGGAACCCGGCGGGGGCCAGGCAGAGAAGAGGACGGCGGGGGCGCGCGGTGCGCAGCGCACCCAGTTCTCCTGCGAGTCCCGCAGGCCCCAGGGCGGCGCTCTTCCCTATCTTCCTTAGAAGCTGATGATCTCACAGTCCCGGGACTGCGGGGCGGCGGCCGAGCCCTTCCTGCTCAAGGCGACGGCCAAAAGGAGCCTGGAGGAGCTATTCAGTGCTGCAGGGCAGGACTGCCAGGAAGTGGATGCCATCCTGAGGGAGATTTCCGAGCGCTGCGACGAAGCCCTGCAGAACCGCGATCCCAAGCGGCCCCGACTGCAGGCAGAGCCGGCGAACAGGGACAGCAGGCCCGGGAATCTGCACGGCGCCTTCCGGGGGCTGCGCACCGACTGCAGCCCGAGCGCGTTGAACCTGAGCCACAGCGAGCTGGAGGAGGGCGGCTCCTTCAGCACCCCCATCCGCAGCCACAGCACCATCCGCACCCTCGCCTTCCCTCAGGGCAACGCCTTCACCATCCGCACAGCCAACGGGGGTTACAAATTCCGCTGGGTCCCCAGTTAAGCTGAGATGTGGTCCCCCAAAACACTGCCCTGAATTTCAATTAAAATGCCTGGAGGCTGAGCGGGAACAGCTGGAACTTTCTCTAATCTGGTTTCCCAGAAGAACGCTCCCTGCAGTGAGAATGCCACCCTGAAACTTACTTTTTCAGGAACAAAGAAGTATTGATCACTGGTGCACTGTGAAGTTCTGCTACAAAACATTGTATTAGACCTTCCCCTTGTCACAGCGAAACTGTGTGTATGTATGTGTGTACCTATGCGTGTGTGTAAACACGTGTGTCACAGGCAATTAAAAATATTTTATTTATTTATTTATGGACAGAGTCTCGCTCTGTTGCCCTGGCCAGAGTGCCGTGGTGTCATCATAGCTCCTTGCAACCTCAAACGCCTGGGCTCAAGCCATCCTCCTGCCTCAGCCTTCCCAGTAGCTGGAACTATAGGGGCCCACTGGCTAATTTTTTCTATTTTTAGTAAAGACGGGGTCTCACTCTTGCTCAAGCTGATCTTGAACTCCTGAGCTCAAGCTGTCCTCCTGCCTCAGCCTCCCAGAGTACTAGGATTATAGGCGTGAGCCACCACACCCAACAAGAAATATTTATTTTTAGCAGCTTTGAATTATGTACTTTTAGAACAGGAAGGGATTTAGAAACCGTAGCTACTTGTATAGTTATATAATGTCCTAGTTTTATAATGAGGAAAAGGAGGCTCTAAGATGGTAATTTTCTACAACAGGAAGCATTATTGGAAACTTCCAATCACTATCATTAGTCATTTAGGCATTCTAGGCCTAGAAGCCCGGTCTCTGGGTGAATGTTTTAATACATCACTGAACTTCCCTCAGTCCTGGAAGGATGCCTACTTTCATTACTATTGAAGACTTTTATTTTAGCTGCAGAATAAAACATCAGGAAAGATAACCTAAACAGTTGTCTTAGGAAATTGCAGATTCTCAGAGTCAATGGGTTACAAACAAAATGGGTACTAAGGTTATAATGGTCATTCATATAATTTTGAAGATTTATGGTAAATGTTTACATTAATTATACATACAGTTTTGTTTGTGCAAACTGAATACCTACCCCCAAAGCAAACGTTGTTAATAAGAAATGTAAGTTGTTTTAAGAAAATGGCATATACCACATGAAAGAGTATTCACATTTTTTTTTTGCCAGAAACAAAGTGTGAAAATCTTGGTGAAAGATTTTGAATTCCATAGATAAAACTGGAATGTACATTCATGTTTTACATTTCTTAGCTTGATCTTTCTCAGCTTGATCTATATAACATGTCAGAAAAACTCCTCACATCAAAGCTTCAAAATGCCTTTACTTTGACTTTTCTTCTGTTCCCTTTTGTGTGGGGTTCCTTTTTCTGCTCTGTTCTGAAATTATGTGAGTGGCATATGTCAAGTAGTGATTTGGCCACCTTCACACTCCTCAACATGAGGGCTGCTCCTTGTGTTTGGGGGCTCAGTTTGGGCAAGCATCCAACTGTGTTACACCACACAGTGTTGCTGGTTCTGCCAGTCTGAGTGGAGATATCGGGTAACACCAGGAGTCGGGTAGGGTGACAGAACCTGCTGCTCCAGTTTGTTCTGTGCACACTGTTATCTGTACTTAAATATCCATTTAGAAACCAAAAAAAAAAAAAGAAAGAGAAAGGTGATAAAATAGACCACATTTCCTCATATTTTGTCTAACAAATGGACTCTTAAAAAATACAGTGGATGGTTTTGAATTTTTTTTTTCATCAGCTCAAATATAAAGTTTGGATCAGTACAGGATTAGAAAAAAAATAAAATAAAAGCAAAACCTCTCCCCCATTAACCTGTCCCAAAAAACAATCAGCTTATCAAAAGTCTTTTTCTCTCACTCCTGTACTAGTATTCTCATATGCATTACTTACAATAACTAAAAAGTTTAAAAAATATTTGTAGGTATTTTTTCCTGTGTGTTTTATGCCTGGATTTTTAAAAACTTCTTACTGCCTTTAATATTACAGCCCTCTGATTGTCATGTTGACCACTGGCAACTCTAACTGTGTATTTTTTATTTCTGGAGGTAAGGGGAAAATTCTTTTGTGAACTGATGGCACAAATGACTGACTTTGCATTAGTTAGCAGTAATAGAGTTTAAAAAAATTAGATTCATTCATTTATTCAACAGATATTTATTGACTGTTACTGAGAATCTCAGTAATACAGATATTAAGAAAACAGCAAAAGAACAAACACAACAATGTTGCCCTCATAGATCTTACTTTCTCCTGGGAAGAGATAAATACTAAAGAAGTAAATATATAAGTGCTATGAAGAAAATGAAGAATAGGATAGTGTCTTAGGATAGTCAGTTGTAATGAAATAGACTGGTGCCTTAAACACAGCTATTTATTTCTCACAGTTCTGGAGGCTGGAAGTTCAAGATCAGGGTGCTGGCTGATTAGGTTCCTCTTTCTGATTTGCAGATGGCCGTCTTCTTGCTGTATTCTCACATAACTGGGAGAGAGACAGTTCTGGTATCTTCTCATAAGGGCACTAATTCCATCATAGGGGCTCTATCCTCATGAGCTCATCTAAACCTAATTACCTCCCAAAAACCCCACTTCCAAATATCATTGCATTGGGGCTTAGGGCTTTTAACATATGAATTTTGGGGAACACAAACATCCAGTCCATTCCCAGTTTGGGAATAAGCCCTGTGGATATCTGGGGGAAGGGCATTCCAGGCAGAGGGAACAAGAAGTGCAAAGGTGCCGGGCGAGGTGGCTCACGCCTGTAATCCTAGCACTCTGGGAGACTGAGGCAGGTGGATTGCTCGAGGTCAGGAGTTCAAAACCAGTCTGAGCAAGAGCGAGACTCAGTCTCTACTATAAATAGAAAGAAATTAATTGGCTAACTAATATATAGAGAAAAAAAAATTAGCCGGGCATGGTGGCACATGCCTGTAGTCCCAGCTACTTGGGAGGCTGAGGCAGTAGGATTTGCTTGAGCCCAGGAGTTTGAAATTGCTGTGAGCTAGGCTGACGCCATAGCACTCACTGTAGCCTGGGCAACAAAGTGAGACCCTGTCTCAAAATATAAAAATTAAAAAATAAATAAATAGTCCGGGCATGGTGCCTTACTCCTGTAATCCTAGCACTTTGGGAGGCCGAGGCGGGCAGATTGCTCAAGGTCAGGAGTTCGAAACCACCTTGAGCAACAGCGAGACCCTGTCTCTACTATAAATAGAAAGAAATTAATTGGCCAACTAATATATATAGAAAAAATTAGCCGGGCATGGTGGCGCATGCCTGTAGTCCCAGCTACTCGGGAGGCTGAAGCAGGAGGATCGCTTGAGCCCAGGAGTTTGAGGTTGCTGTGAGCTAGGCTGACGCCACGACACTCACTCTAGCCTGGGCAACAAAGTGAGACTCTGTCTCAAAAAAAAAGAGAAGTGCAAAGGTCCTGTGGGGGCTGGGAGTTGGGGTGGGTGTGTGCCTGACTGGTAGGGACAACAGGCAAGCTAGTGTGGCCTTCATTTCAAATAGGACCAGGCACTATTCTAGTTGTTGGGGAGACAACCCTGAACAAAACCAGTCTTTGCCTTCATGAAGCATGCATTCTAGCGGGGAAGGCAGATACTAGACAAATAGACATTATGAACTAAAAATAAAATCCTAGGCCGGGCGCGGTGGCTCGCGCCTGTAATCCTAGCTCTTGGGAGGCCGAGGCGGGCGGATTGCCAAGGTCAGGAGTTCAAAACCAGCCTGAGCAAGAGCGAGACCCTGTCTCTACTATAAATAGAAAGAAATTAATTGGCCAACTGATATATATATATATATATATATATAAAAAATTAGCCGGGCATGGTGGCTCATGCCTGTAGTCCCAGCTACTCGGGAGGCTGAGGCAGAAGGATGGCTCGAGCCCAGGAGTTTGAGGTTGCTGTGAGCTAGGCTGACGCCATGGCACTCACTCTAGCCTGGGCAACAAAGTGAGACTCTGTCTCAAAAAATAAAATAAAATAAAATAAAATAAAATAAAATAAAATAAAATAAAATAAAATAAAATAAAATAAAATAAAATAAAATAAAATAAAATCCTAAGCCCCTGCTGACCAAATGGACCCCTCTTGGCCAAAGGGACCCCAGAGAAACCTTAAAACTCAGTTCCCAAACATTTGAGAATCATTTTACCCCTCCCTTGCTAACAGCCATCAGGTTTTACTTCCTAAGGGCCAGCCCAGCATTCTTTCCTGATATAAGACCACCAACCATGGAGTGGTTTAACAGTCTACAGAGGGCTGGGCGCGGTGGCTCACGCCTGTAATCCTAGCACTCTGGGAGGCGGAGGCGGGCAGATCGTTGAGCTCAGGAGTTCAAGAGCAAGAGCGAGACCCTGTCTCTACCAAAAACAGAAAGAAATTAATTGGCCAACTAAAAATATATAGAAAAAATTAGCCGGGCATGGTGGCACATGCCTGTAGTCCCAGCTACTCGGGAGGCTGAGGCAGGAGGATCACTTGAGCCCAGGAGTTTGAGGTTGCTGTGAGCTAGGCTGATGCCACGGTACTCTAGCCAGGGCAACAACGTGAGACCCTGTTACAAACAAAAAACAACCAGACAAAATATACACAGAAGGTTTTTCATGTCCTTGTTTCCCCTTTTTGACATAGAGGACAGCCATTTTAAAACGTGGACCCCATAAAACAACAGAAAGCCCCATTGCGCAGGCGCACAGTTCTCTTCGCGTAAATATTTATGACTCCTCCTATAGTTCATTAAATATGTCTACTTAGCCACCCTGGTCTGTATAAAATCCTGTTTCCCCGTTGTACCTCCCTTGAAGCTCGAGTCCCTGGCTTGTGTCCGGGGGCCCTGTTTTCAAGCCTGCGGGAATGGCTCCTGCGGGCTGCAAACCCTGTACGAGGAATAAAGCTCTCCTTTTCCAAATTATAAGCCTCGTTTTTCTTTTCAGTTAATAATTTATAATGTCTGATATATAACAGGTTATAAAGAAAATAAAGCAGCGTATAGGGATAAGGTGTGATAGGAGTTACCGTTTTAGATAATATGGTGGGGGTATTTCTAGAACAGTTTCTATAACAGTAAAATCAGTTTTAAAAAGGAGGTACACACATTTTATCTAGATTACTCCCAACAACGTGATCTCATAACTGCAACAGTTAGATGTTGTTGTAAAGTAGAGATTCTAAGACTGTAGGGTGTATCAGAATCACCTGCAGGGGTTATTAAAATGCAGCTTTCTGGGCCCCTCCTCAGATTTCCTGACTCAGTAAGTCTGGAGTGAGGCCCGAGAACGTGAATTTCTCACAGGTACCCAGATGATGCTGGCATCTGGAGCCACACTTTGAGACCCACTGTTGTAAAGAAGCCTTTCAAAGATCACTTTAGAAAACAAAAACCGACTGACAACGTTCTGCAAAGATTCCTATGATTTGGCATTAAGTTTTTAATGATAAAATCATATCCAGATTCAAAGGGCTTTGTTTCACACAGTTGGAAGTGATGGTGATATGCTTTGAAGAATGTTGTCGGATGACAGAAGATAGCTTCAATGATGATAAAGGTGCTGATTTGAAGAAGTAAGTGAAAAGCCTGAATAAAATTATTCATGAAATGTGTTAAGGACCTCGTTCTTCAACTTTGAAGTTGGGATAATAAAAGTTGTGAGGATTGAGTGTGGTGGAGCATATCAAATGTTTGTCACAGTGTCTACTGTCTGGTACTTAATGCGTGTTATCTGTTTGCATTAGTTTTCTACTGCTGCTGTAAGAGATTAACAAACTAAATGTGGCTTAAAATTAAACAAATTTATTATCTCATAGTTCTATAGGTCTGAACTCTGGGTTGGCTCACCTGGTTTCTCTGTTCTGGGTTTCTTGGAAATCAAGGTGTGGGCTGGGCTCTGACCAGGAGGCTATAGGAAGACTCCATATCCAAGTTCATTCAGTTGTTGGTAGAACTTGTTCCTGCAGCTGTAGGACAGAAGTCCATCTTTCTGCTTGTTGTAAGTTGAGGACTTTTCTGTACTTCTAGAGGTATCACTGTGGCCCTTGCACATGGGCCCCTACATCCCAAAGCCAGCCATGGTGTGTCAAATCCTACTCACACCCGAAATCTCTGACTTCCCCTTGTGCTGTATCTACCTTTTGCTTCCAACTGGACCAAATTGCCCAAGAACTAAAAATGTAGGCATGAGTCTGATGTCAAAGGTGTGGGTTACCAGGAGAGGAATAACGATGTCCTTGTCCACAGCTATATTCTGGAGCTTGTCAAGTGATCCAGAGAGCTGCTTTATTAGTAAGTGCTAGAGTACATTCACAACAGTTTCTTAACACTTTTAGGCAATTGTGGGGAGGAAATGACAGTTAACGTGAGTACCATTAAATGTAAGGAAATCAGGGTAGTAATTTGCTCAGATTCAATCATTTCTAAATTTAAAGATGTATAGCCTTCCTTTAGGAAAACACCTGTTCAAACTTGCATAGCTAACAACTATTTTCAATATTTACTTTTAGCTGCTTAACAAAATACTGGGTAAATCAGACATGACAATTATTGACATTCATTTGTATTATACTGGGAAAAGAAACTCCACGGATTTACTTAGGATTTATATGGGTAGCCAAGTAATAATTAGAAACTGCATTTAGTTATAGGATATGGAAAGTTCAATTATTTCTAAGCTATGCCATGGTTTAAAGCAAATACACACAAATACCATGTCCTTTGAATGGTAATAATAGTGCTGAGCACTTGCATAAGATCATGCCTACCTCCCAAGGTTTCAGCATTTGTATTGCATGTATTTCTTCAAAATGGAAGTTCCTAATATAGAAGATACCACTTGGGATTGCTCCAAACTCATAGTGATTCTCCGTTTTCTGGGAATAGACCCAAGTATACATAGCTGCATCTGTGTGGTTGGGCTTGTCACCCTACTTCTTCTCCCTGACCCCTCATCATCCTCATCACCACCAATAGCTGATTGAGCCAAGAGATTATTTTTTAAAACAGATTTACTAAGATATAATTCACATACTATATAATTCACCCAAAGTATACAAGTCAATGTTTTTTATTATATGCACAGGGTTTTGTGACCATCCCTACAATTTATTAACTTTAAAATATTTTTGTCCTTCCTAAATTCTGTACCCATTAGCAGTCACTTCTCATTCTCCTTCCCCATCCTTCAGCCCTAGGCAACCACTGGTTCATTTTCTGTCTCTATAGATTTGCCTATTCTGGACATTTTATATTAATGAGATTATATAATACATGGGCTTTTGTGACCATGGCTTCTTTCACTTGCTATAATGTTTTCAAAAGGAGAAAATTAAACATCAAAAAAAAAAAAAAGTGAAAAAAAAAAACTACCTGCTCGATGTAAGTCCACAAATAAAAAGGAGAAAATTAAACATCAAAAAAATAAAAGTGAAAAAAATAAAATATATGTTTTCAAAGTTCATTCATGTCATAGCATGCATCAGTACTTTGTTATTCCCAAATAATATTCCATCTATGGATCTTCCATATTGTATGTATCCATTCGTCAGTTGATGGATATTTAAGTTGTTTCTACTTTTTGACTATTATGAATAATACTGCCATGAACATTTGTGTACAGATTTTTATGTGTGTGTGTGTGTGTATATATATATATATATATATATATTTATCCCATGGTTAAGGATTTAGACATATTTTTTGTTTTTCTTGGGTATATACCTAGGAGGGAAATTGCTGGGTCACATAGTAACTCTATTACAGGTGTGAGCCACCACATCCAGCCTCAGGAGACTCTTGATGCAAGATAAGCCAATCAGAAATTCCCTTTCCTAGGAAAACTCAGACTTGGAACTAAGAGGTTTAGAGACTTGTATTCATTTTAATGTCATAATTTTGGGAGAATAGCCAGGTGTGATGACTCAACCCTGTAATCCCAGCACTTTGGGAGGCTGAAAAAGGAGGATTGCTTGAGCCCAGAATTTCAAGACTTGCCTGGGCAACATAGCAAGATCCCATCTCTAAAAAAAATAAATAAATAAAAAATCCCAGAATTCTGGAAGAAGATCTAACTCTTTTTATTTTTTTTGTTTTACTTAATTTTTTTCTTTTATTTTTTTCTGGGACTTTCAGAATCAGAGAAGATCCAAATCTTGATAACATCAAAACTTTAGAGGTAAGCACTATTCAGGATGGGGACTATAGTGGAGCCTTTCTAGTCATGACCGGCCATTAATGAAGTGAGCCCTGAATCTTGGAATAGTTGCATGTGTCTAAGAGAAGCAACTAAAACTCTCCATGTAAAAGGAGGAGTCACTTTGTTGGGTGAAGAAGGGTGTAGAGCAAAAGGACACTGACAACTGAGGAGTATAGACAGCTCCTCTCCTTTTTCTCAGTACAGAGAGGAGGGAGACCTTTGAGTGTGGGCTGACTGGAAAGGTGCTGTTGCCTGAGTGCTCTCAAAGCTTTGGAGGAAGGCCAGGCATGGTGGTTCACGCCTGTAATCCTAGCACTCTGGGAGGCTGAGGCAGGAGGATTGCTTGAGCTCAGTGGTTCAAGACTAGCCTGAGTAAGAGTGAGGCCTCCCCACCTGCACCCCGTCTCTACTGAAAGTAGAGACTTATCCTGGCATCTTGGTGTGCACCTGTAGTCCTACCTACATGGGAGGCTGGGGCAGGAGGATCGCTTGAGCCCAGGAGTTTGAGGTTGCTGTGAGGTAGGCTGACGCCATGGCATTTGCCTGGGCAATAGTGTGAGATTCTGGCTCAAAAACCAAAACAAAAAAAACCAAAAAAAACTTTGGGGGAAATCAAAGTCCTACTTACACCAAAGTCAGAAACTCCTGCAATATAGAGTCCTCTTAATATAAATAAACTCTATACTGGATTGTACGATAAGAGTTATGTGATTGCTGGATTGTATGATAAGAGTTATGTTTAATTTTGTAAGAAATTGCCAAAGTATTAATAGCTGGGTGTGGTGGCTCATGCCTGTAATCCTAGTACTTTAGGAGGCTAAGGCCAGGAGTTTGAGACCAGTCAGAGCAAAAATAGAAAAATTAGTCCAGTGGTGGTGTGTCCAGGACTCAGATGATGAATGAGGGAGTCCAGGCTCCATGCCTCACTGGTGGCCCTGATCCCAAAATCCCCATAGGAGCTCCAGGCACAATTGACAGGGGGGACTCCATTGGTGGACTTTCAATGGACACAGGAGCTACATTTTCTGTTCTAAATTCTAAACTAACTTCCCTTAGCAAGGACACAGTAGAAAACACCAAATGGCAGATGATGCCTGTATAGCAGGAGGGCCTGGAGGCCCCAGGGGCCCTGGAACTGGGGGGCCACAGTGGCTTCTGGGGAGGCTTTAGCAGTGGCATTTGGGGCCTGGGCCACAGTTGTGGTTGGGGCTGGGGCAAGGCCACAGAGCTTGCGGAGGCAAGAAAAGGACAAGGAGTGGATGCCCGTCACCAAGCTGGGCCACCTGGTCAAGGACATGGTGGCAGTGGTGGGGATATCTGGTCAGACCCAACAACAACCCACGCTCCAACCTCTTTTTTTCTGAGCCAGAGTCTTACTTTGTTGCCCAGGCTAGAGTGCTGTGGCGTCAGCCTAGCTCACAGCAACCTCAATCTCCTGGGCTCAAGTGATCCTACTGCCTCAGCCTCCCAAGTAGCTGGGACTACAGGCATGCGCCACCATGCCCGGCTAATTTTTTTTTTTTTTTTTTCCTCACACCACATCAACAGGAGCGGCTAATTTTTTGTCCATATATTTTTAGTTGGTCGATTAATTTCTTTCTATTTTTGGTAGAGATGGGGTCTCGCTCAGGCTGGTTTCGAACTCCTGACCTCGAGCAATCTGCCTGCCTCAGCCTCCCAGAGTGCTAGGAATACAGGCGTGAGCCACTGCGCCCAGTCAAGACACATAGACACATATGTAATTAAATTTTTTTTTTTTTTTTTTTTTTTTTTTTTTGAGACAGAGTCTCGCTTTGTTGCCCAGGCTAGAGTGAGTGCCGTGGCGTCAGCCTAGCTCACAGCAACCTCAAACTCCTGGGCTCAAGCAATCCTCCTGCCTCAGCCTCCCAAGTGGATGGGACTACAGGCATGCGCTGCCATGCCTGGCTAATTTTTTATATATATATATCAGTTGGCCAATTAATTTCTTTCTATTTATAGTAGAGACGGGGTCTCGCTCTTGCTCAGGCTGGTTTTGAACTCCTGACCTTGAGCAATCCGCCCGCCTCGGCCTCCCAAAAGCTAGGATTACAGGCGTGAGCCACAGCGCCCGGCCTGTAATTAAATTTTTTAAATTTATTTTTTCAAAAGGCTAATCAAAGCAGTGGGAGTGGAAAAGGAACAAAGACATTTGTAACTGGTTGTGATCGATTAGTTATAAACACCACTGCACTTGGACCAGCCCACATATGTATTTAACAATTTAAAATTGGAATAAATGCCTTGATAGAGACAGAGACCAGAGACCAGAGATAGAAAATAACAGTGGAGAAACCATTTATATAAGGAAGCTCAGCGAGTACGTCTCTGAGGAAGAGATTTTAAGTGTTCAATTTAAAATTTTATCAAAACAATATATACATGTGGTTAAAAAATAAAATAGAGAACTTATATGTAAAATAATCATCTGCCTCTTCGCATCTTCCCATCCCCACTCACTCACCAGATGCAGCTGTTTCTGGTACTAGATGCTTTCATGTCTTTAAGTCATAGCTGTGTATCACTGGCTTTCAACCCTGGCTGTCATTAGAATCACCTGGGGAAGTTTGACACCAGTCCAAAATGTGTGTGCCTCACCTGGAAAGATTCTGCTTTAATTAGTTGTGGTTCTGTTTTGGTTAGAGAACATACTTTGTAAGATTTTGATCTTTTGAGACCTACTTAGGTTTGTTTTATGATCCAGCATGTGGTCTAAATTGGTACATGTACCATGTGCATTAAATAGAACGTGTATTCTGAAGTTATTGGGTATAGTCACCTTTTAAATGTCAATTAGATTAAGGTGGTTGATATTACTGTTCAGGCACTCTATATCCTTACTGGTTTTGATTTTTTTGCCTTATCTAATACTATTAAAATCTCTACTGTGGAATTGTCTGTTTCTTCCTTTTATTCTGTACGCTTTGCTTCATGTATTGTGAAGTGCTATTAGTAGACACATGTATTTACAATGTTTTATACATATTTTAAGGTATTGATCATTTTATTATTATGCAGTATCCCCCTTTATCTATAGTGGTATCCTTGTCAGGTATTTTGCCTGATATCGATATAGCTACCCCTGCTTTCCTATGCATATTGTATGCATGGAATATCTTTTCCTCTTGTTTTACTTTCACTTGTTATCTTCTTAAAGTACTTTTTTACAGAGAGCATGTATTGGGTTCTTGCTTTTTAAATCCAGTCAACAATCTCAGCCTTTTAATTGTGGTGTTCAGTTTATTTACATTTAATGTAATTGTTGTCACTAGATTTAGGTCTGCATTTTGCCATTTGCTTTTTATTGGTTTCTCTGTTTCTTTTTTTCTCTGCCTTTTTTTAAAATAAAATATTGTGTTAGAATTCCATTTTAATTCCTCTATTGTATATGCATATCTTTTAGCTATATCACTTTGTATCACTTTTTTTTAGCAGTTGCTAATCTAGGGATTAAAAGCTGTATCTTCAATTAATTACAATCTACTTAGAGTTGTATTCAATGACTTCAGGTGAAATACACAAATTTTTTTTTATTTCATCATATAATGGAGGTACAAATATTGTTAGGGTTACAAATATTGCCCCTGCCCCCCCTCCCTCCCCCCGATGTGTCCAATCCCCCGGTGGTGTGCATCACACACGTTATGGAAGCATACACCCCTTTCCTCCTCCCCCCTCCCGCCTGCCCACCACCCGATAAAACGCTTTGTTTTGATTTTTTTTTGACATTTTGGCTACATTGTATATCTTTGCCTCTCCCTAAGAAGGGTTAGAGTTATGCCCTTCCCCTCCAAAATACTCGCCACCTGCCTAAGATTGGGTCCCCCCCCCCCCGAATCCCTGGTGAGCATTGCCACCATTTGAAAACCATAGTTTTAATCAGTCAGTACCAATTTGATGGCGAGTAGATGTAGAGCCCATTTTCCATGTCTTGTGTCTGGGTGCAGATGTCTTTATAATAGATGTCTTTATATATGTCTTTATAATAATGTCTTATGCTCTTTTGGGTAGATGCCCAACAATACTATTGCAGGGTCCAATGGTAAAATACACAATTTTAAACAGTATAATCTGTTGATCATCCTTTCATCGTTTTACTACTGTTGTCATATATTTCATAGATATAAGTTATAAACCCAACAATACAGTGTATCTCCCCTAAAAAACTCTCAGAAAACTATAAATAGATGAAAACTTCCTCACTCTGATAAAGGGCATCTACAAAAATCCTACAGCTAATGTTACTTAGTGTTGATAAATTATCCACTTTCACCATCCCCCAGATGGTGCGCATCACACTCACTAGGTATGTATATACCCATCCCCTCCTTCCCCCTCCCACCTGCCGGACACTCGACAAATGTTTTTCTTTTTTTCTTAACATTTTGATTGCATTTTATATCTTCGCCTCTCCCTAGCAAGGGTTAGAGGTATGCCCTTCCCCTCCACAATGCTCACCACATCCCTCAGAGGTGGGACTACCCCTCCAACCCCCAAATCCCTGGTGAACACCACCAGCTGTCATGTCTCCTTAGACTCACCCTGGCTATGACAGTTTCTAAGACTTTTTCCTGTTTCTGATGTCCTTGATAATTTTGAAAAGTACTGGTCAGGTATATTTTAGCATTCCTCTCTGTTGAAAATTTGTCTGATTTTTTTTTCTCATGGTTAGAGTGGGAGTATGTATTTTTTGGAGAGAGATCATAGGATGTCAAGGGTATATTCTACCAACATGATTTATGACTATCAGTGCTGACCTCGATCACCTGGCTGATGTAGTGTTAGTCAGGTTTTTCCACTGTAAAGGTATTCCACACTACTCCCTGCTTTCCATACTGTACCCCTTAGAAGGAAGTGGCTACGTGCAGCCTGCGTTTAGAAGTGGGGCTAGTGCTGCTTCTCCCTTGGAGTGGAGCAGCCACATAAATTATTTGAAGTTCTTCTGCATGGGAAATTTGTCTCTTATCCCTCACAACATTTCTATTTTAATGCTTTCTGTCTGTCATCTCTCTACCTGCTCTTTCCTTTTCAGATTATACAAAGAAAACAGTAAAAAATTATCTTGCTCTATAAGTTTCAATATTATTTCTAAATCTAAAGTGACATATCTTTTCTTTATCTATGCCACAACTTAACTAAGCAGAATGATGTTATGTTTGCTTTCATTTTGACTAATATGTGGCTTTGACCTAAAACGTTAAAATAAACTTTCTGTGCCCCTTTAGTATTTGTTTTCGCAATAGTTGAGCACTATTAACATCATTTTACAGATGAAGGAACAGAGTGGTCGAGTGCCATTACTAAATTCTTATAGCAAATCAGTGGATGAGCTGCCTCTACAATTGGTTCCTAGCTTTCCCCCCACTTCACTGGGCCTTGTTACATTTAATTATCTCTTTGTAAATTTTAAGACTTTTAAGAAAAATATATCCCTCCCATTTGTCTTTGAATAATGAACTTTATACATACTTTAGTAGACTGGAGGGAAGAAGTTACAGCTAGGTTTTTATGTAATCCTTAGGAAACTGCCAGAGAGCAAAAACTAAAAAGTAAAATTAGAATGTTACTTGGAAAGCAAGATGAACACCAGTATTGCACAAAGCAAATGTAAACTGCAAATCTGACAACAAACAGAGAACTTACAGGTGTTACTACTTAGAGAGACTTTAGCTTTAAGTTCTTTTGTTTCTGGACTGAAAGCAAGACATGTTTGCATTTAAATTTGGAAAGTTTTGCTGATACCTATTCTTAAAAGTAAACACTCCACAGTAAGTGGCTTAACCATAATGCGTGTATACCAGGAATGGAGTGTCTAATCTTCTAAGTGGGGGAATGGAAGGAAGAGTGTTGGTGCAGGGGAGCTTCGTGAGCAGTGAGCCTAGGAAACGGACCCGTGCGTTACACCTACTTTTATGGGAACTTTTAAATAAATTCAAAGTTGTTAAATGAATAATGCAAATAGCTATATTATTTTTTAAAATCTGTATATAATTGTTGGATAAAGAAATATGAACATCTAAAAGACACATCTATAAGAGGAGAATGACATTTGTATCTGAGTTTAGTGTGAAAAATTATTTACCCTAGAAGTATTTTATCTTTTGAACAAAGAATTTAAAGTGCCCTAAAGCTAGCTATGTGAAGACACCAAAAGATTTAATAGATTTATACTGGAGGGAAAATTTTTATAGCTAGGCTGAAAAGCCATCAAGTAAATGGAACTACTAGATCAAATTAGAATGACAAATTAAAACTAAGAGCACATCAGTACCACACTGTCAAAATGTAAACTAGTTTTTGTCATATGAGTTACAATGTCCTTATTCTACTAAATGTATTATATTTACTGGTGATACATTTTTATCAGACCAGCTTATGGCATCTACTGTATTATATAATATTGACAGGTGATTTTTAGTTATTCGGGTAACTAGGGGCTTGTTAAAAGGTCTAACATTCTCTTAGGTTTACTTTTGTTCATTTTTGGAGCTGGTTATAGTTGGGAGGGTTTTGGCTGAACATAAGATCTTGCCCAGTAGAGTATCTTTGAATATTTTTGGGGCCAACACATTTTGAGTGCTTGTCCTTGAAAATACCCAATGCAATTCTTTTACCTTGTGTTATAACACAAACTGCTTTATTGGAAAAAGGAGAATTCACACCCTGTGAAATAAATCATGCATAATTTACAAACAAGTACATTCGTGTATACAGCAGATGACAAAGGTTTAATAGCCTCAGTGTGTGCTTGCAATCAACAGCTGGTCATTTCCCATGAGGGTGATGAGAAAGCTCTGGGTCAGAGCTGCTTATTATATAACCTGCTCTTGATCGATCTCCTTCTTTTAAAAATATCTTTTTTATATCATTCCCTGGCCCATTTGTATACTCTCCGATAGTCTACACTAGTCCATTTGAAATTGACTAGTTCTTTCTAAGACACAGAAGAGCTGTGAAATGTGACAATCCTATCCTCCAAGTAACCAGAGAAAGGGGTCCAGAACAGAGGTGGGAGGGTGGCAAAGATAAATTCTAAATAAGTTTTCCCTGGGATGTTGAACTCAGAGTAGTGTTACCTGTGGTGAGAGGTACTGATTGAGGAAAGAGAATGAGGAAACCCCATGAGGGTGGCAATGTTCGATGTCTTTATCTGCGTGGGTGATGGTTACACAGGTGTATTCATATGAAAAAAAAACAAAACAAAACATCAAGCTATACACTTAAGATTAGTGTGCTTTATGTATGTCATGCATCGGTGAAATAGTAAGTGTTTCCCCCTAGGGTTGGCCCTCTGCCCAAGGCAGGAGAGGTTTGGAAGAGTTCTGCTTCTCCTGTTCTCTCCTCTACTGCATTGCTCTGTCAACAGGACCTAGGATGCAGACTTGTATTATTAATATCATGGCTCTGCTACATTATAGGTTAAAAAGGCTTTTGTTGACTAATTTGGGAAGTTAAATACCATTTAAAATTAACTCTGTAGGAAAGTGCAATTGACTTACAAAAGAACATCAGGAGTGTATTACTATAATAATTCAGCAAACATTTATGGAACACCTTTGCTATGTAAAAATGGTGCTCTGCCCTGAGAATGTCTCCAAGATGAATGAGATCAGGATCCTACTGTCAGGAACTTGATCTTTCCTAGGTTAGGGTCTTTCCCATATTACTATTGGTTCAAGTCTTGATTTTCCATGTTTTGGAAATAATGAAAACATGGTGTCTTTTGAAAACATGCTGTTTTAGTCCATTTTATGCTGTTATGACAGAATACTACAGACTGGATAATTTATAAAGAACAGAAACTCATTGTCTCACAGTTCTGGCTGCTGGGGAACTCAAGGTGATGGTGTCAGCAGGCTCCATCTCTGGTTTTAAGATGGCAGCTCATTGCTGTGTCTTCTGGAGAGGAGGAACGCTGTGTCCTCACTTGGCAGAAGAGAAGAAGAGAGAGAGGGCCCACTCCTGAAAGCCCTATTCATAGCAGCACTGAAGGGGGAGGATCGTTTGAGGCCAGGAGCTTGAAGCTGCAGTGAGCTGTGATTGTGCCACTGCATTCCAGCATGGTGGCAGAGCAAGACCCTATTTCAGGAAAAACAAACAACCCACCTAGTGTCTTTGAAGAAAGCAACAAGAAAACCTAGAAATCCAGTTAACACCAACATTCAATCAAAAATGTTGGAGTGGTTTAGAGGTGCTTTGGTGCTCTGGGTTTTAATCCTAGGTCCACCCTCTATTAGCTGTGGGATCTTGGGCATGTTATTTAACCTCTCTGTGACTCAGTTTCCTATCTGGAAAATAGAGATACTGTCAGGGGCTGCTTCACTCAGAAGTGGTTGTGTATAGGCTTTATGGATAACTGGATGCGGTAACAAGCCAATGTGCAGCCTTCATCGTTACAGCTTACTAAATGTTAGCTATTATTTGTAGAGTGCTCTAACATTTTAAGAGTACTCTTACATACATTTTCTCACTCGATAACAGAAGTACTTGGGAAATTTTCATTCCTTCTGCCTCCGTAAAATTTTGAGCAGCTTGTTGTTGGCCCTTGAAACCCTCCTCATACCTGTCCCTGTCTCTCCTCTCCTCCACTCCACACTCCACGATACCCTGGGTTTATTACCATTGGATTCTTGCTTTCACCTAATTCTGCTAAGATGTCATAAATAACACTTCAAAATGGGATCCAGCTAAGGAAATTTCCATGTAAAAAGAGAAATCTTAAAAAACAAAAGAAGGCCGGCGCGGTGGCTCACGCCTGTAATCCTAGCTCTCTGGGAGGCCGAGGCTGGCAGATTGCTCGAGGTCAGGAGTTCGAAACCAGCCTGAGCAAGAGTGAGACCCCGTCTCTACTATAAATAGAAAGAAATTAATTGGCCACATAATATATATAGAAAAAATTAGCCGGGCATGGTGGCGCATGCCTGTAGTCCCAGCTACTCGGGAGGCTGAGGCAGAAGGATTGCTTGAGCCCAGGAGTGTGAGGTTGCTGTGAGCTAGGCTGACGCCATGGCACTCATTCTGGCCTAAGCAACAAAGCGAGACTCTGTCTCAAAACAAAAAAAAAAGAGCCCGTAGAATCCAAAGGAATGTAGATCTCCAATGAAAGCATTCAGGAGACAAGCCTGGCCTTCAAACTCCTAGGAGAGGTTCTGATTTTTGTGATGATAAGCTTGTGCGTTAGCATGTGTTATACATTTTGCTTATTCTAAGATTAGCTTAAAAGTCCTAAAAATGTGAGAATCCCTTTACATATATCACTTTATACTAGTATAAGTAAGTATACTTACATATACTAATTTATACTACTTTCTTTTTTTGAGACAGGGTCTTATTCTGTCACCCGGGCTGGAGTGCTGTGCCCTCATCATAGTTCTCTGCAACCTCAAACTCCTGGGCTCAAATGATCTTCCCACCCTGGCCTCCCAAAGTGCCACCATGCCCAGCCCTATACCACTTTTTTTAGATTTATTAAGATTCTTATGCTAATAAACTAAGATTTACAAATTTTCTTTAATTTTGAGAATTATATTACAAAATTAAGTATCTTATTTTTTTCTTGTTACAAAATCAATGACTACAAGCCAAGAGAATAACATAAAGCAGCTGTATCTCTCCCACTTTGATGGCGACTTCCAGACTTTTTAAAATATGCATATATATATATAGGAAGTCAGACAAATATATACTTAAAATAATAGGAATCATAACCCACTGTGTACCTCCTTTTTCTTCATTAGAAGAAACTGTTAATTAACACTGTTAATTATAACAGTGTTTATGATTCTTTCCTAATTTTTATGTCTGAAATATTTTAATGACTTCATTTTACTGTATAGATGTGGAATAACTTATTTAACCAATACCTTGTGGCTGGATATTTAACAAATATAAACTGGATTGTTAATTTTTCCTGCAATTATTTCAGAAGTGAACAAAATGCTGGAAAACTAAAGGAAGTAAAGAATTTCTTCCCAAATTCAGTCGTTTGGGCCTTTATGATGGGGGTGCAGTTTTGAGTTCTATAATCTAAGACAAACATTGAAACCTGAGGATGCAGAGGAGGACAGTAAACAAAGAATTGAGAAATAGGAATTGAAATTATTTAACCTTAAGAAGAGAAAGCTTAAAGATGGCTACATTTATGTTTCTTTACATAGAAAGAATATCCTATAGCACCTTGTATTTTCATTATATTACTCACACTGTCAGTGTTAGTCATTGTTGTTTATGTCTCCTGTTCTAGCCTGAGAGTTCCCAGAGGAAATTATCGAATTTATCTATTTCACTTGTAGTGTGTGCTGTTTAAAGAGTAAATGTTTTTTGAACTAAAGCTGAATATCATGATGACATCTCAAAGGAGGAGACAGCAGGGATAGTTTAGTACTATCTACAGTCACTATGCTACTTTTTATAAGTTTCTAAAGGGATCGCCAGCCACGTGACTCTGAACATTTTAATGGTGTGCTACTGTTTGTTTTTCTATTCCCATGAAGAAGAATTTAAGGGCTTTTCCTCACTGTCTTACTCTAGTAAATCAGGTCCTTGTATATAATATTACTAAAATGTAAACATAATTGTGTTGAAATTATGACACACATGCTGATTTGAACTGTACCAAATGTTAACCAAATGCTTCTGTATTTACACAGGTATGTTTGCTTATTGGATAAGCACAGTTGGAAGTGTTTCATTTAAGTATGATGAGCTGAAATTTTTGTGGTGCAGCTGAGGGGCAAGTTTTCTATAGTAGTGATGCAATTCAAGTTTTCTGGTTTTTATTTTTTGACTCAATATCTAGGAGATAAAGTTGTAGAATATCTATAGAAAAATTAAGAATGGTAGTACCTGTGGCACACACCAAATTCATGTGTTCAAATGATGCCGTCTCAGACTTTAAGGGATAGTGTAAAATGTTAGCCTCTTGAGCAGTAAGGTTAAGGTAACTGCAAACTTTTAAGTTGTTTGAATCATAACTTTCCACATTTGATGACAAAATATTTTAGTTGGCTTGTACCTTGTTAAACTAAGTCCGATTCTGGTAAGGGTTGTTGGTGGTTGTTTAATAACAAAAACCAGAAAATGTCCTTAATTAGATCTTTCTTCTTTTTGTCCTTTCTTTTTTTTTTTTTTTTTTTTTTGAGACAGAGTCTCATTCTGTTGCCCAGGCTAGAGTGAATGCCATGGCGTCAGCCTAGCTCACAGCAACCTCAAACTCCTGGGCTTAAGCGATCCTACTGCCTCAGCCTCCCAAGTAGCTGGGACTACAAGTATGTGCCACCAAGCCTGGCTAATTTTTATATATATATATATTTTTTAGTTAGCCAATTAATTTCTATTTATAGTAGAGAAGGGGTCTCGCTCTTGCTCAGGCTAGTCTCGAACTCCTGAGCTCAAATGATCTGCCCGCCTCGGCCTCCCAGAGTGCTTCCTTTCTTGCTTTTCTTTCTTTGTCTGTCTTTTTTGGTAGCAGGGAACAAAATAAAGGCTCCTACTTAGTCAAGTTTCCAGTTAATAAAGACAAACATCGTATTTTGTCTCCTTATATGTTGTCCCAGAAAAAAAGCAGAGAAACAAATTTATAAACTCGTAATTTCCCTAGCAAAATCAAGTAAGTTGGAGTTGTGGGACTTAAATACTCTTCTGAAATAGCTCCTTCCATTATCCCATCACTGAAGTATAAAAGTGCTATAAAGTATTTAATCACTTAGTATAGTGGCTGAACACGGCATTCAATAAATTTTAGCTATTACATTGTTTTTAAAGAAACCAATATCGTAATATAAAAACTCAAAAAAGTCAATGAGCACAGTTACTATAGACAATAAATTTGATTTCAAAAAGGAAGGGAGAAGAATCAAAATGAAAGGAAAATAGCAATTAAGATTATCAGAAAGGCCGGGCGTGGTGGCTCACGCCTGTAATTCTAGCACTCTGGGAGGCCGAGGCGGGCGGATTGCTCGAGGTCAGGCGTTTGAAACCAGCCTGAGCAAGAGTGAGACCCCTGTCTCTACTATAAATAGAAATTAATTGGCCAATTAATGTATATAGAAAAAAATTAGCCGGGCATGGCAGCGCATGCCTGTAGTCACAGCTACTCGGGAGGCTGAGGCAGGAGGATTGCTTGAGCCCAGGAGTTTGAGGTTGCTGTGAGCTAGGCTGATGCTATGGCACTCACTCTAGCCTGTGCAACAAAGCGAGACTCTGTCTCAAAAAAAAAAAAAAAAAAATTAAAAAACAAAAAAAAAAAAGATTATCAGAGGCATCAGAATAACTGAGATGCATATTATGTTGCATTTCTTTAACCTGATAAGATAGTCCCATAGTTCCTGCATACTTAGTGAACAGAGCTATTTACTTTCCATGTTCACAGTGCCACCTTCAGGAAAGAAAAGTGTTCATTTTAATTTAATGCAAATGCATCCTTCTGGGAGTGGGCTAAGTCAAGTACCTAAAGATCAGGTGTAATAATGACAGTATTTGTTTAATTGATTGCCATGATAATGTCTACTCTGACTCTTTGGGTCTGGCTGTGTTTAATGCAAAATACCAACCTGCTAGCCTTTAAACCTTGAAGTGGGGTATTAGAAAAAATTGACTAGAAATGAAATACATGTGATTTCTTATTTATTTTTCTCTTGAAACACCATACTTATATCATCATATATAGATTATGGAATTTTTACATATATTCAAGAGATTTAACAATCTCCCTTGATAGTTTGTTCTTTTAACCAGTCTCATGAGAAAATTTTCTATTATGTTCCATTATATCAAATATAAATGAGGTTAAACAATTATTCACTTCTAGTACTTGAAATAGTGCCCAATGGATGAACAATTGGTTGAGGAAGCAGGTGTGGGTCAGATTAGAACCCCTGGGGAAGGAGAAGGGCGGAGCTACTAGAGCTGCATTGTCTTGTATGTAATATGGTAGTCACAAGCCACACATGGCTACTGAGCACTGGAAATGGATATAGTACAAATTGAGATGTGCCATAAATGTAGAATTCACACGGGATTCTAACACATTTTGTGTTAGGAAGACCTAACACAAAAATAATCATAAAATATCTCAATAATTTTTATATTGATTATATGCAGAAATGCCACCAAAGTCAACATACAGAACAGTTCCATCACCACAAGGATCCCCCATGTCGCCCTTTGATTAACACATCCGGATTCCCCTTGCCCTGCTGCGTACTTCATCCCTGGCAACCACTAATCTGCTTTCTATTTCTAAAATTTTGTTTTTTCCAAAATGTTATTTAAATAGAGTCATATAGTATGTAATCTTTTGGGATTAGCTTTTTTCATTCAGCATAATTCCCTGGAGATTAAATAAAGATGGTTTGTTCTTTTTATTATTGAATAGTATTCCATGGTATGGATATACCACAGTTTCTTTAACCATCACATGTTGGCAAACGGCATCTGGGCTGTTTCTAGTTTTTGGCTATTACAAATAACCACTAGCTATTTTAATTTATTATTTATTAATTCATCTTTGAGACAGAGTCTTGCTCTGTCACCCTGGCAGAGTGCAGTGGCGTCATAGTTCATTGCATCCTCAAACTCCTTGGCTCAGGCAATCCTCCCACTTCAGCCTCCAGAGTAGCTGGGACTACAGGCACATACCACCATGCTCAGCTAATTTATTTTTTATTTTTTGTAGAAACAGGGTCTTGCTATGTTGCCCAGACTGGTCTCAAACACTTGGCCCTCAAGTGATCCTCCCACCTCAGCCTTCCAAAGTGCTGGGATTATAGGTATGAGCCACCAAATCTGACTGAAATTGTTTTTCTTTTTCTTTTCTTTTCTTTTCTTTTCTTTTCTTTTCTTTTCTTTTCTTTTCTTTTCTTTTCTTTTCTTTTCTTTTCTTTTCTCTTCTCTTCTCTTCTCTTCTCTTTTTCTTTTCTTTTCTGAGATAGTCTTGCTCTGTTGTACTGGGTAGAGTACAGTGGCGTCATCATAGCTCACTGCAACTTCAAACTCTTAGGCTCAATTGGTCCTTTTGCCTCAGCCTCCCAAGGAGCTGGGACTACAGGCTTGCACCATGATGCCCAGCTAATTTTTCTATGTTTAATAGAGACAGGATATCACTGTTGCTTAGGATGGTCTCAAACTCCTGACTTCAAGCAACCCTCCCACCTCAGCCTCCCAGAATGCTAGGATTACAGGTGTGAGCCACTATGCCTGGCCTCCCAACTGAATTTCTTGACCATTATTTTATAAAAAAATACCTCAATGCTATGCTTTTTCTTTTTTTGCATTTTGCTTTTTAAATTAAATCTCAGCTGTGGAAATCCCTCCAAGTCACCAGACATAACTTAAATTCATTCTTTTTGTGGCCGTATAAGATTCCATGCTGTGAATATATTATCATTTAAAACACGATTTCTTATCCAAGGACATTGACACTGTTTCCAGTATTTTTTTTTTTTTCGGTTTACAAACAATGCTGAAATAAATGCATAACTTCTTGTGATGTGGGTCAGGGCATTCCTGCCTCCTACTTTACAAGTTTGACAAGATACACGAAGAAGTCATTTTAGGAAAGGTAAACTCAACCTCTGGGACAAGAGGCATATGCCAAGGGGATGTTGGTGTTTCAAGTCGACAGGGCTCTGGATATTTAGTAAGGACCTGGGCAAAAGGTTGAGTTAGGCTGGCTGAGATCCTGTAACCACCTGATAATCACGACATAGAGCAGTTCCATCATTTCAAAGAATTCCCCATGCTCCTTTGTGGTTAACCCTTTCCCTGCAACCACTAATCTATTTTCTGTCCTCAGAGTTTTGTCTATTCCTGAATCATGTGGTATGTAGCCTCTTGAGTCTGCCTTCTTTCAGTTAGCACAATGCATTTGCAATACACCCATGATTTTGCTTGTATCAATAGTTCACCCCTTTGTGTGCTGAGCCCATTGTGTGGATTTACCATACTCTGTTTATTCATTCATCAGATGAAAGATATTTTCGTGGATTTGGGTTGTTTCCAGATTTTGGTGATTGGCTCTTACCTTTTACAAAGTTTTTTCTCAATTTCTTTTTCATTTGGTCTTCACAGCAACATTGAAGTAGATATTGCTGCTATTTTGAAGATGAGGAAGCTGAGGCTCTGAAAGGCTTGGCCATGTTCACACAGCAGTAAATGGAAAAGCCAGGAGTCCAACAGGTCCTCTGACTCTAAAGCCCGTGTTCTTTCCAACAACCCTATGCTGCAAAGAAGCTAAAGGGCAAGAGGGCACATACTTTATGTCATTCTGAGTTTTAAGGAGATAATAAAATTCAATAAAAGTAAAATTCACTAGGGGCAGCAACCCTAACATTTGTTTTGGAAGACACTGCTCCATGGTCTCTCCCATCCCTACATGTCTTGTTGAATATGCTAGGAATGCAAGGTCTTGATGACTCTTTATCTGGGCTCAGAATTGATTTTCAGCAAGCCATTTCAAGGGTTGAAGTAATGTGGGACAAAGAACAATCTGAGTTTTGCTTACTATTAAAACAGTTCATTCTTCAAGCTAAGTGTTCCTTTTCTCTAATGCAACCTATTGTGGGTGCAGGCATCAACTTGGGCCCTTCCCATTGCCCCTGTGGGATTTGGGAGCAAGGTAAATCTATGTAAATATGATGCTCACCCAGCTTGCTGTGCTGTAATAAAGCCCTTTCTCTCTGACCCAGGAGTCTTGTGTCTTCTGCTAGCATCCATGAAACAGTAATGGGCTAATTTATTAGATTGTAAGTAGGATAAAATCAAATCCCAGTAATCCTAGCACTCTGGGAGGCTGAGGCAGGCAGATTGCTCGAAGTCAGGAGTTCGAAACCAGCCTGAGCAAGAGCGAGACCCCCGTCTCTACTAAAAATAGAAAGGAATTCATTGGCTAACTAATATATATATAGAAAAAATTAGCCGGGCATGGTGGCACATGCCTGTAGTCCCAGCTACTCGGGAGGCTGAGGCAGGAGGATTGCTTGAGCCCAGGAGTTTGAGGTTGCTGTGAGCTAGGCTGACACCATGGCACTCACTCTAGCCTGGGCAACAAAGTGAGACTCTGTCTCAAAAAAAAAAAAAAAAAAAAAAATCAAATCCCAGACCCAAAGTTTCTACATAAAGTATCAGTAGTCCCTGGAAAACATAGAAAAAGAAGGTATAAGAGCAAACAATCATAAACTAGTTAACAAAGGACAAGTATAGATCTTTAAATTAGTCAACTTTTTGCATAGGTTTATCTAAACAGAACCTCCAGCTCTTCACCGTCTGGCTTATATAAAGAAGCTCTGGTTTTAGGTCTTAAAACTCCAAATTGCCCATTGGTGTTACTCTGCTTCCTTGCATGATAAACTCTAGAAGACTGACTTCTCATGTGTTTGTGGGTACTGTTCATTAGGGCTTTAGTGTTGCCATGATCAGACACGTCGAGAGGCCGACTGTGACTCCAGAAAGAGCTTCCCAATCAAGTAGCACCATGCTGAGGTCACTCTGGTTGGTAATTCATGAATTTTACCCATACTGAGGCAGAAAGAATGTTAGCTCCCTCTGTTTACGCTCTCCATTTTACAAGTAACCAGACTTTCGGAGAGGAGTAACTTAATACTGCAAGTTAATGGCAGGGCAAGAGTATCTGGCCTGGAGCAGAACTCCACTGTTCTTTTCACTAGTCCAGTTCAACTGTATTCCAGAACCATTACCAAGTTATAGCAATTATGGGGTACTGACTACATTAACCAATCTCAAATTTGGTGGATAAAATCCAGAATCCAGTTCATTTACAATTGGAGATATGTAGCTGTCATAGTAGGGGCACTTTCCTTTCAGGGTTGAGTCTTCCCAAACTTAAGCTTAAGTCACAAATCAAAAAGTTGTTTGGTGAGCACAGAATTGGACAGCATTTAAACGTAAATGTGTATTGTCTGGTGACATAACTATCTAACCAGAGTAGCCATATGGATTTCTTTTGATTTAGTATATTTCTACTTAAAGAATTGAGTTTGAAGTTTAGAATTCACTCATATAATGTTTATTGACCACCTACTATGTGCCAGGTACCTATCGTATGTAAATTCTGGACCTGAGGATACTGTCTTCTGAACAAGTGCTTTATAAAGACATATTTATTATCCAAATACCCTTTTTAATTCATCATTTAAGTATCATCACTTCATCCTCAAATAAAGAAATGTATACTTTTAGGGGTTTTGTATTTTCTTTCTTGATCTTCATCATAAATCTGTTATAGTTGATAATAATTACCCCATTTCATAGTCTAGGAACCTGAGGTTTAAAGGGGTGAGATAACATGTTTCGAGTTACACAATTAGCAAGTGTCAGGCCTAGGACCTACCTTACTCCAAGAAACTTTGCTTTCCACTACACTTTTTAATTCCCACATGTTTAAAAATTGAGTTTATCACATTCTAAGCATGGCCATATGAAGTTCTTTTTTTTAATTTTATAATCCTAGTTTCATGATCTGGGAAAGTTTCTAATCTCATCTATAAATCAATTCAGTGAAAAATTATTGCACATCAATCAAGTGCGTAGCTTACTATGTGCAATGCAGTGAAGAGGACACAGATGAAAAAGACAAGAACTTTGTATTCTTGGAGCTTACAATACAGTGGAGAATGTATGCACACACACACATGTAAAATCTAGAAGCAAGCAGACTAGAATTACAAACTATGCAGTGGGAACATAGGGAAGAGAAAGAAATTCTAGCTAGTGTGAGAAGGCTTTTTTGAGAAGGCTTTTTTTGGAAGAGGTAGCTGAAATTTGAAAGGTAGTATTTAGCCAGGAAAAGATAGGGGAAAAGGCGATCCAAAAGTGAGGCAGCCTCAGCAAAGATAGGGCAGTGGACAGTGCTGGGCATCAACCACGTGGGGAGAATATGGGAGGCATTGGGGTATTGTGGGAGATTGTGCAAAGGGAGCTGGGGGGAAGGCAGAAAGAAGCTAAGTGATAAAGGGCTTTTATGTGAATTAGATGGTTTGGAACTTAATTCTATGTGTAAGGAAGGTCCTTCAAGGAAATATGATCAACTCAAGATAATGCTTAGTGCCTTTTATAGCTTTATCACTGGATCTCCACTTCTTTGCATAGTGCATGGCCTTGCTGGGTGCAAATAAATACAGTTAAATGAATGGAATGGAAGGGGAATAGGCTGTAGGTTGAGTTATCAGGTTATTGTTATCATTCAAGAAAAGGGCAGATGTAACCAACACTGCAGAGGGGGAAAGGACTGTTTTCAATAGCTGGATTTGGGTATGTGGGAAAGGGGAAGAGTTAAAGAAGCCTGATGTTGCCTCTGTTCCACCTGGAAGATAGTGATATTGGCAACAGGTCACACAGAGGAGGAATAGGTGGTTTGGGCAGAATGGGAATAAGGAAAGATCTCAGTTCTGTTTTGGATTATATTGCATTTGAAGTGCTGATAGACTATCTCATGAAAAGATAAGATTTTCAAGTTTAGAGCATCCACTAGCGGGCTTTTCTTTGGGGGGGGGATCTTCTTCATACACCTAATTCCATCTATTGTTTTGTACAAATTTCAGTTTGATATTTTCCTTACATTGCTTTAAAACTGTGGGGAACTACCTTATTTGGCCACTACCCTATAGGGAAGAACTACCCTAAAGAGGAAGAGAGAGGAAAAATGGCATTAAAGGAAGTGGTTGCAGGTGAAATGGTTTTAAGATTTTCACACTATAAAGGTGGGCAAACCTAACCCTCCATCTTCATTAGTTCGTTATGGATGGAGAAACACTTTTAAAGGACAGACCCTTACTGAACTTAGAAACCAGGCGGCAATAGAAAAAATATGCATATACATGAACTACTTGGAATTGACAACAGTAAGGTATCCAGAGGTGATGGGCTACTTTATTGACTGCTTTTCTGATTGAGGCTTTTACATTGCTAGAACCTTTGCAAGTTAAGGTTTTGGGCCTCACTGATATAGCCTAGACTGTAAGGGATTCATCCATCCATCCATCCATCCGCAATTCTGACTCTGAGTTCTTTGGGATCATTTTTCCCTTTCTTTCCCCTTCAGGGCCGACATCCTCACTCCACTAGAGTGTAGCCGTCCCAACCTCTCCCTTCCGTGCAGCCTAACCCCCGCCCCACACAGCCTGGAGCTGGGTTAACTCCCGCCGGCCTGCGCGGGGCTCCCCCCAACCCCCACGCGGCGGGGCACGTGCCCGGGGGACTGTTGAAGAAAACACCAACGGTCCCTTTTGTCCAGTAGGCGCGCGCCAGGGCGGGTCGGGCTGGCGCGCAGGAGCTGGGGCGCGAGCGGGCGCCGGGCGCGGGGCGCGGGAGCCAGAGCGGGCGGGCGCGGGACCCGCCCACAGCCCGGCGGGAGAGGGCGCGGGCCGAGGGGCGCGGGAACCGGCCGTTGGCGTTGGGGATGGGGAGCCCTGCAGTTTGCATTGCTGGAAAAGCAATCGAGTACAGCGCAGTAGAAAAAGCAGGCTGCAGCACGATAAGTATAACGAGGTCCCATAGACGTGGGAAGATTCATAGGGCCGAACTACCACGTGTGCACAGCGTGTATAGGGACATACGTGGAAAAAGGGCTGACGAAGCTCTGGGGGGGAAGGAGGAGGCTGGGAGAACGCATGAAGGGAGTTTGCGTTGTACATTGCATATTTCTGAGATATTTAACATTACTATTAGCACAAAAAATGTAATTATGTAACTGAAAAAAATCTGCATTTTAGAAGCTTGGCTATCTTCTTGCTTCCCACTGGTAGGGACCCGTCAGATTCTCAGAGCAGCGACAGATTTGAGAGTCAAGGAAACCATTTCCGTACTCTTTCTCCCTTCCTCACTGTGCACCTGGGCTCCCTCGCAGCCTTTCTCTTGGCCACACATCTCCCTGCAAAACCCATTCTCAGAGGGGAAACATCTCGAAGATAGTAAATTACTCACAGGCACATGAATATTTGAATTAGACATTGTTCCTAAACCCTATTTGATAAAAATTAAGACGACACGTTTATATTTCTATTTTCCCCTAAACAGTTGTATCAAAGTGTTTTTATTAGAATGATCACATGATGTTAAATTTTTTTATTTTGAAATAACTTCAGATACAGGAAAAATGTTTCAAAAATAGTACAAAGAACCCCATTATGTCCCTCACCAACTTCCTTAAATGTTAATATTGCATATAACCATGGTACAATAAAAATTAGGAAATTAGCATTACTACTACTCTATTAACTAATCTACAGATATTATTATTATTTGGGATCTAGGATTCAATCTGGAACCTCACAATACATTCAGTTGGCATGTCTACTCAGTTTCTATTAATCGGTGACAATTTCTTAGCTTTTCTTTTTCCATGACAGTGACACTTGAAGAGTACTGGCCAATTATTTTGTGGGTTTTCCTTCAGTTTGGGTTTGTCTAGTATTTTCTCATTATTAAATTCAGGTTATGCATTTTTGGTGAGAAGACCACAGAAGTGATGTGCCCTCCTCAGTGCAGCCTATCAGGAGGCACATGATGTCAATACGTCTCATAATGGGGATGATATTTATAATCACTTGGTGAGGGTGGTTTCTTCTGGGTTTATCCAATGAAAAGTTGTGATTTTACTTTTTTTGTTTAATCACCGGGGGCAAATATCCTCATCATATGCACAATAATTTTAGCATTCATAATTCTTGACTATGACAGTTATTGCTGTGATATTTACCAACTGGTGATTTTCTATTTCCATCATTCTGACGTTAAATTTTAATCTGAATATTTAAAGGTACAAAAACTTTTTAAAGGAAGATATTTGACTAATAATTTTCTACATTACACTAGGAAAAAAAGGCACTTGGAAGCTGTGTATTGATAGCTGTGGAATTAGTGGCTAAAATGGAATTTATAAATGTATTATTTATAGATAACTACATTCTAAATGAATTATTCACTATTCTTAGTATTTGTAAGAACTTGGATTCTAAAAATTCCAATTTACATGGATTTATCAGCTTATTAATTGAATTTTTATTACTTCTGTGTTAATACAAAACTATATTTAAAAATAGAGCAAAGATAAAATGTCTTTCATGTTATTTCTGACGTAGTGTTAGTTTTAGTTGGCATTTGCAAAACTGATCATTTAAATTAACAATGCATCTGACATTCATCCAAAGATAGTTCACTTTATTTAGTCTCAATATTTGCTGAAAAGATTTACTGGGAGTTGGAATGAGTACTCCTTTGAATGCACGGCAAAGAAAGTAGAATTCTTGTCAGTGAAACTTAGAGACCCAAGAGTTATTTGACTATCAAGCATGTGGTAAATCTCACTTGAAGATTAAGTTACCCCCTGTGCAGCATTATCGTTGTACGTGGAAAACTCGTCTAAGATTAGGTCTTAGTCTTAATGCCAATTTTTCTTGCTTTCAGTATAAAGGAAAGCTGGAGAGTCCGTTTTAGCTTTTTATTTTGATTACTGATCCTTTTGAGAATTTGGTCTATGAACTCTTTCCCCCAGAATACAGAAACCCACATATTGCACTAGAGCAAAATGCAATCCAGTGTCCAGTGGGGTGGGGGTGGGCTGAAGAGGGGGGGAGAGAGGGAAGGAGGGGAGAGTAGCTGCCAGACTGTCAGAGGTTTCTCAGACACAGTTTTCCCTCATGCCATATGGCACAGCTTGCCCCTCTTGGCTGCTCAGAAGGGCAGCTGAGGCTGCACAGCCCATCTGGCTCCTCGTCATTGCCCCCAGACCCCTCCCTCAACCCTCGGTAGCATCCTCTCCCCGTATCCCCCAGTCCCGGTCTGCGCAGTTGTCTTGCTGGCTCCTCACTCCTTCTGAGGTCCTGCCTGTCACTGGCTCTTTCGCTGCCTTCCGCCAACCTCCAGTTTAGGGACGTAGCTCAGAAGCTCAAGTGAAGGCCCTGACCACTTCCCAGTGGGTATAGAACAGAGAAGAATTTATTGAACAGACTGGTCCGCGCATATTCCCATCAGCGCAGACATCTTGCCACGTTTTCTTGCCTGTTTAAAACGAGGGAGAGTTGATGGGGGACCGTCTGAAATCGGTAGCCTACACAGACGGCACTGGCCGTCACCAGTGGGCCGAGGCCGGGAGTGGCCGCGCGCTCGGTCCCCGAGGCGGGTGGGGCGCGGACAGAGCCGCGGGCCGTCGTAAGCAAACATGCTTGCTCCGGCAAATGCAGAGATCACACACTCGCAGAGCCCGCTTCTCGGCCCGCCAACCCTCCGCCTCCCGCCGCCCGCGGTCCTGGGCGCGGGCCCGGCCGCAGGCCCGCCACTGCCCGCGGCAAGGCTCGGCGCTGCGCGGGCGCCGGGCGGGCGGCGAGCGGGGCGGGGCGGGGCGCCGGCGGGGAACCCTCCGGGCTGACGTCACCGCCGCGCCGGCCAATGGGGAGCCGGCGAGGGGGATTCCCGCTCTCGGAGCCGCCCCGCCGGCTTTTTAATCAGGACCCCGGGGACCGCGGCGGGCGCGGTGGGAGAGCGGGGCTGAGGGGCGGGCGGCGGAGCGGCCCTGGCGGACCGGGCCCTGGGGGCTGGCGCTTCGGCGAGGAGACCGGCTCAGGCCCGGGAGAGCGGCGGCGGCGCGGGCGATGGACTGGAAGCTGGAGCGCGCCGCCCCGCGGAGGGTCCGCGCCGAGGAGCGGGCGCTGTGGGTGAGTCGAGGCGCGCAAATCTCCACAGCTGGTCTTGTTGTTAACGGTTCCGAACTTGACACAGATGGGCCCCGATTTCCAGTCGTGTGGTTTAGTTAGTTATATCCTGGAGATGCCTAGTTGCTTTAAAAAAAAAGAGCGAAGGCAGTTTGACAAGCACGGGACCTGGGGAAGCTCCACACCCGCCATCACATGTCCCCACATCGTGTCTCTCAGCGTGTTATCTGTGTTTTCAAAGGAGAGCATCATGCGCGTGCTCGCCGGAGACTTGGAGCGGAAGAGAAGTCAAGGCTCCCCCCCGGTGAGTGTCCCCTGCTCGGTCTTGTTCACCTCCCTAACGCTGATCTTGAACAGACTCCTTCTTGCTAAAAGAAGGTATCTGTAGGAAGTGTGGGCTGGCCTGAAAATATGAGGATTGAAAAAAAAATCAATCTCTGTCACTACAAGACCCTGATTACATGCTAAATAAAATTTCTTCTCACTCTAGCCTGGGCAACAAAAGTGAGACTCTGTCTCAAAAAAAAAATTTTTTTTTTCTTCAAGAAACTGAAGGTCACGGACAAATAATGGTACTCATTTGTTATCTGAATGGTGCTTCCTAGTTTTTGCCTCAACAGCAAAAGGTAAAGCTTGGATGTGTCAGGTAGGCAGTGCTTTGCTAGCTGGCTGTTATAATTTCAGTTTAACAGTTGCTGGTTGCACTCCCGTCTGCTGCATTCGGAAGCCTGCTCCCCAAAGAAATGGGGATGGTGCCATCTGGTGGACAATGCGGGAAGCGGCATAACCGCGGTTTACGTTAGCCATTTAAAAGGCGATCAAATGTAGTGCCTTTTCTCCTTGAAAGAACAAGCCCGTAAGTCTTTAGTTTCTCTTCTAATCAGTGTAAAAATAAACAAATTTAAATGATATTTTCTAACAGCCCTCATATGTTCTAAATCTCTCATGAATATCATTTACCATGCTTGTCTCTACACTTGATCTTAGCCAAAAGGCCGAGAAGCGATGATGCTTGTCTCTAAATAGTTCACCATCCTTTAACCTTTACTGATAGATATGTTTCAAATCCATCATCATTTTTATAGATTTTATAGATTTTTCTAGATATTCTATAAATTTTTCTATATTCAAGTGGTGACACTCTAAAGTGAACACATAACTGCACTTTCAGAACTCAATGACTAATATCATTTATAGTGGGAGAAAACTAATGTCATTTAAGTACTTAAATTCTTTAAATACTTTAACATTGACTTTTTCCCCCAAACATTGTTGCAGTTTTGTCTCATGCTCAGCTTATGTATTATCATGACTTCTAGATATTTTACTGCCTAATACAACTGATCTTTTGGTCAGTAAATATAAGTAATTTAAAATGCTATAGTTAAGTGATTTTTAAATTCATTTGTATTATAACAATATATCTTCATTACCTAAGCTTTTAATTTGGAAAACCTAAGTGTAAGTATTCTAAAAGCTTTTCTTTTTTAGCTGTTTTTTAACTTTCAAGTTTTTGGCTGGATTCAAGAAAATATTGATTTTATTCATTATAGTTTTAGAGTAACAAGTTTTGCCTATAAATTTTCTTTAATGTGACTATTAAGATTAAAGTTCTGCTACTGTGTTTCATATTACAAATTTAGCCTCAGTGACTTTATGGGCCATGAAAATGGGCAGTGACCTGAATCAGGTAGGCAGTGTATTGTTAGCTGGCTGCTTTGGGTCAAGTCAGCAGCCACTACTACACTGCCACTTGCTTCTGGACAAATTCTTCTTGTTAATGAAGTGCATTCGTTACCTGTGTGTGATGGGTTGGCAGTGTATTGTTAGCTGGTTGATTATGTGAATGGCATCAGCTAACATGCAACTGCTGTCTTATTGCATATACAATGAACATCGAGTGTAACTAAATCTGTAATTAATGTGTGTGTGTATGTTTGCTGTGAAGCAGGACACTGTTTACCATAAATTATTATTGCTCTTCAGTTACTCTACTATAATACAATGAACAGCTTTTTAATGGTAAAGAAAGTACTATAATTAATTACCTAAAAAACTTCAAGTAGTGTTTTTGGAGTCTTAGGTAGACAGTGATAAAGTATTTGTGAAACTATATATATATATTCTTAATATAAGATTTAGAATATAATAATAATTTAGGATGGAGAGCCTGCAATGTTTCTCCCAATTTTCAACTAAATCTTTGATATTCTTTCTGGGCTATCAGTTTCTTCATATGGGATTAGAGTAGATCCCTATGATCGTGTGTGTACCAGCTAAAGGGAGACTTGAGGTAATTTTTCAGATGATTCAATCAAGTAAAACATTTTTACTTGAAATATCAAGAACATTGGGGAATTTTTTTTTTTTTTTTTGGTGGGGGATGGATTAAATTGTTTGGAAGATTTGTCTCAATTCTTTACTTCATCTGTAAAATCACAGGCTCATAAAATATTAGGATGAGAACGTGAGTTCTAACTTGTGAAGTGGGAAGAACTGACCATAAAGTGTGATTTTGAATGTTTTCTCATTCTTTTGGAGGCCACTCTGACCTGTGCAGCAGCATGAGATGTGTGCTGGCTCCCAGGTGTGCAGTGTGCTCTTGGGGACATCTGCAGCCAGTTAGTGGAACTGACTTTGGTGGTCTGGTTAATTAGTTACAGCCTAAACGAGATGTGAGAAATATGTCACGCTCTCTACTGTATTGGATTATAAGTTATTGGTAAAATAATCTTTATGCTTACTTTATTTAAATTTAAACATATTTGTAGAACATAGGTTAAATAGATACCTATAATTTGATTCTTATGCATTTTGCTACTTTCCAGTCTCATCCTATTTTTGTTGTTGCTCAAGTAGTATTTCACTTTCAGGATCTTTGTGTTTAAGTATTTCTTGCATGTAAATATTGTTTTCATCTTGTTTTTTTTAAGGTTAAATTTCAACATCTTATTTTATGTAGAGTCGCTCACCTGTCGATAAAAATAAAACCTACTAAATTTAGAAGGCTTGGCCTTTGTGTTTTAATTTTTTTAAATTACAGAGCAAGACATAAAATGCCAACATTTGTACTCAATAAACAGAATTCATATTTAAAGCTGTTCTTTAGTTCTATATTATTGAGATGATGAGAAAAGAGGGAAGGAATAGAATGAAATAAAAATAAGTTAAAGAAATCAGTGGGTAAGGAGGAAAATGAAGACATAAATTCAAAAAGAAAATGTTTCCATAGAAGGGAGAGGGAAAGAAAGAGATACACACTGGGAAGTCATGGAACAAGCAGAGGGGAAGGGATTGAAAAAAGAGAAGGAGAAGGTCAGGTGTGGTGGCTCACACCTATAATCCAGCACTTTGGGAAGCCAAGGTGGGAGGGAGGATCACTTGAGGCCTGCAGTTCAAGACCAGCCTGGGCAATATAGTGAGATCCAGTCTCTGCAAAAAATATAAAAAAATTAGCCGGGTATGGTGACATACTCCCAGCTACTTGAGAGGCCGAGGCAGGAAGATTGTGTGAAGTCAAAAGTTTGAGGCTGCAGTGAGCAATGATGACGCCACTGCACTCCAGCCCTGGCAACAGAGTGAGACCCTTAAAAAAAAAAAAGAAGGATTGGGAGGCTCACTCACTTCCCGTCACTACCCTCTGAATGGCTCCCTAATTCTCACTCTTTGCTGTTCTTTATTCCCTCCCTATCCCGAAACACAAAGAGACTGCACCACTCTGCAAGGTACAGCCTTAACAGTTCAGCAGGAGGAAGGGAAGGGAAGAGTGGGAAGGAGTGTGATGGGTTAGTTTCTAGGTGTAACAATATTAGAATTTTATTATTCCATGGGAAAGATGAAATCAAGCTGAGGACTAAATACAGACATAGTGACCCTGTATCAGCTCTACCCAAACATGTCATTTTTCTTTTGAAGAAACACCACAAATTAACATGATATTTTGTATTTCTTCTTGGACTTCCTTCCTTCCATCCATTTTCCTAGTTGGTATTATCCACAGACAATCCAGTAAGGTCATTAGATTTTAGTGTGATTAGGCAGAATCCTATTAGCATCTTTTCATAACTCAGAAACTGCATACACTTCCACATTTTTGTAACACCTGTCAAATAGAGCATAATGAAAGAGAGTATGTGTGATTTGTTTTTGATCTAGATTTTCTTCCTTTGGGGAGTCTTATGTTACCCTGATAAAATCTAATTTTTAAGAATTTTGGTGTGCTGGAGATGGCTTGTTTTGGTTTGTAAGAACTAATTGTGAAAATTTCCAGAAATTTTCCAAACTAGTTATTAAACTATTGGAAGATTGAAATTGGCCACGTGGGAGCGTTTACATGGAGACTGGCGCATGGTGCACTTCAGGGTTCCTCCTCCAGAGTCTGTTGTTAAATATTTACCAGCCACCATCATGCATCTGCCATATATACTATACCTATTAAGGATTATATATACATGTACATATGTACATGCTATAGATACGCTATAATTATTGAACATTTTCAAAAATGAAGTACAACTTTCACAGTACGTTTCAGGCAAATTAATATTTATTCCAATCTCTGTAGTTATATCTGCTGTGAGATGATAGAGTTGGTATGAGGTATTCCTCTCCACCACCCACCAAAGGAAACAAACCAACCTCCAGTCAGTGGATTCCTTACCACAGTTAAAATGCATTTGATTTTGCCCCTTTCTTTTGTCATGAGGACAACAGCTGAATACCCTTTTATGTGATGCCTGAGACTTTTGAGTTAGACTCCATAGTTCAGGCATCCTGTAGCTGTCTATGTCCCAGACTTTTTGATGCAGAGACAAGATTCAAGAATGATTTAACTTTTCCTCGTAGTGTGCTTTGCTTGGCGGCATTCCTATGAGACATTTGAGTTACAGGTAGCAGCATATTGGCAAATGGCTTCACTTCCTCTTTGGCACACATAGCCTGTTACGGAACCCCGGGACCCCGAGTGGACACATGGATTTCATTTCTTTCAAGGCAATAAGGCAACAAACTTTCAAATCCCCACTTGCCTGCTCTGCCTGCCCAAAAGGCAAGGGGAGAGAGTCAAGCACCCACTATAGTGGAGACTGCAGGTTAAATAAAGCAACAGGGCTGGAAATACCTAAGGGAAGAAAGCCACCTTATGTGGCTTTGGAGAGAACTAGTGACTTAGGCAGGATGTTCATCTGCATCACACTCACCGGGACAGTCCTGGTCCCAGTGCAGCTCCATGATCACCCATCTGGCAGTGGGGAGTCTCTGTTGCCCGTGTGGTGTTGGCATGTGCACTTCTGCTCACACCCCTCATCTTCACTTTCGTCCATCAGGTCAGAATTTGGAAGTCAAGTCACAGGCTATATAAAATGAGTCGTCTTCCTTCTTAGCCAGATTTTACATGACTGTATTTTCACATTTTGGGCCTGTCTTCCCATTTAAATCTTTAATGCAATGAATATATATTTCATAGAGCAATAATTAACCTTCACCAACTTGGCAGCTTGCTGTTTTAGTTCATAATTAGAAGGCTGACAAAATATAAAGGTCATGACTTTGAGAGAAAAAGTATATTATGCCTCCACCAAAAGATTCAGTGATTGCTGATCCACAGTTTAGGATTGTGTGATTGCAATCACCCCCTTTTTTACATTAGAGTTTTGACTAGAGTTGATTTTTACTATTTTAGCTATTAGAATGATGGAGCATTGAATTCTTTCCAAATGGCTAATCCAGTCTGAATATATTAGCAACCAAAATCAACCTATAAAGAATGAAGCTAAATGCTCATTTACTCAAGTCCTTTTCCATACACTTGGGATTTTCACTCAAAAATTAAGATGGACTCAACTATTAATATTCTAATTATGTAATTTGAGTTGCTTCTAAAAAATAGTGGGGAGACAAATATTAAAAATGATGAAAGCTTTTTCAAGTGTTATGATAATACCATTTATAAATGACTATTTGGCTAGATATGGTAAAACACACTAGGAACCTGTAGTTGAAAGATAAAACCTCAAAATAAACCACATAAAATCCTGTACACAAAACAATCATATACAAAGGTTCGAATTTATGTATATGTACTTTACATTTTTCAACATTTATTTTGTGTGTATTATATCAACATATTCATTTATAGTTAGTTACTCCAAAAATTTCAGTCACACACAGTGCTTTTGAAGCCAAACAGTGGTCTAGTGTGTTGGTGTTTGCATCAAGTACAATCTGAGAAAATGTCAAGTTGAGCAATATGCTATTGAAGCACATTGATCACTGTGTATTCTGAATTTTTTAGTATGGTATTTTATATATTTCATTTTGATTCTTTGGCTGCTCTTTATTTTTCTTTGGGTAACATCTTCATCCTAGGGACATTCATTACCACCGACCAGCAAGATAACATAAAAAAAGTCATCCTTCATTGCCATATTTGATTGTCAGAGTGTTAAAATGAGCCCAAACCCTCACGGAGATTTTCTCTGTTCTGACTATTGCATTAGAATGGCTCAATGGCATTTTCATAGATCTTCCTTCTTTTTAATGATCATTTGTCTAACCAGAGCTGCTATGTCAGGCTTGATGACTTCAATGGGCTCCTCTGGCCTCCAGAACTTCACAACTTGACCCTCAGGGTTGACCAGATACTTCCAAAAATTCCACCTTGGTTCTTTCTTTGAAGAATCTAAAATATCCAGAACATATTTGCATGAGTATAATTTTATTCTTTGTCAGGATTTTTATTTCTATTAGTATCTGTGTAAGAAATAACTTTAGTATGACATCATTGTCATAATGTCAAAAACAAAAGAAAATAAAGCAAACATCCAAACAAAACAAAATTAAAGGTTTGAGTAACCAGATTTCAATATATTTGATGACTTCACCTATGAATTTACTTATCTAGAATCATGAAATATCTAGAGACAATGCTTTTTATTAATATTTTAGATTTATTGATCTAAAGAATAACATTTTTACCTTCACCAGCTCAAAACTTTCTCAACATTTTTAAAGACAAAATGATGTCTTAAAGATCCTTGGTAATGGAAATATATGGATTGCTTTTCATGTTACATATACCAATGTTTTTAGCATTGGTACATATTATATAGCTGAAAATGGTAAGGAATTCTAAATAATAATCTCATTTTGAGAAATTATGATATTCTTTTGATAAATCTAACTTTATGCAAGAAATGTGGATGTTTTCTCTATGTCACTCAGGATTTATGTTCATATTATTGACTAACATCTATGAAGTGCTTATCACGTGCCTAGTAATGTATGCTCAGTGCTTTAAATGGATCCTCTCATTTAATCTTTACAGCAATCCTATGTAGGGGGATTTATTATTATCCCTATTTTGCAGATGAGAAAAATGGAGGCCTAGACCTAAGGTCATGTAGCTAGTGAGTGGTAAGAAGGTATAGGCCTTCTTACTCCAGAGCTGTGCTCTTAACATCTGGGCTCTGTTACCCTTCCCATCTAAGTTTAGTGAAACTTTATTTTTATTTATTTATTTATTTTTTGAGTCATAGTTTCACTCTGTTGCCTGGGCTAGAGTGCCATGGAGTCAGCCTAGCTCACAGCAACCTCAAACTCCTGGGCTCAAGAGATCCTACTGCCTCAGCCTCCCGAGTAGCTGGGACTACAGGCATGCGCCACTATGCCCGGCTAATTTTTTCTATATATTTTTAGTTGGGCAATTAATTTCTTTCTATTTTTAGTAGAGATGGGGTCTCGCTCTTTGTCAGGCTGGTTTCGAACTCCTGACTTTGAGCAATCCACCTGCCTCGGCCTCCCATAATGCTAGGATTACAGGCGGGAGCCACCGCGCCTGGCCCAGTGAAACTTTAAATGACATTTACCTTTTTGATTACACAGGGTAAGTGGAGTTTCAGAAGCTCTCTTAGTGATAAAAGGGAATAACCTATGTGCTATTGTGCCCAAGTATCTGGCTGCTATAACTGAGGAGTGATTAGTTCAAGGGCACATGCTCTGGCTTTTCTTTCCTCAGTGTACCTTAAGAACAAAAGGAATAAAGACCTCACTGTGAGGTTGCTATTTGTGTTAGGTATTATATCAACTTTCCCTAGAAATTGAATATTGATGTTTTTAGAAGATTCTGATTTCACATTTAAGTGAAATATTATAGAGCATCATTACTGGTTGCTTGGTTTGAAAGCTTGATTGCCTAAGGTCATAGTTTTATCAAAACTCAAATTATCTACAGTGCAAATAGGTCTGCAGATGTTATCAAAATAAATTAGGTGAGAGAACATTAGCTCAATGTCCTTTAGAATAGCATAGAGTAAGCAGTGTATAAGTACTTTATTTTTACTATTAACACACTTAATCCTCCAATCTTAGGAAGCAGGTACTATTGATAGCCTCATTTTACAAATGAGAAAACAAGCACAGAGAAGTTAAGTTATGTGCCTGAAGCCACACAGCAAAAGCAAAAGTGTTTTTGAACCCAAGTAGTCTGAGGCCAAAGCCTCTACTGTCACTATACCACACTACCTTGGTGCTAACTGACCTTGGCGAGTCTTTTAAATAGATTTCTGTAGCTAGCTTAATTGTAGAGGTGGCCTAACACTACTGCCCTCTAAAAAAAAATCTGGTCATATTGGTTAACCGAGATATTCATTCTTGAGGATATTGTTCCAGATAAGAAAGGCAACATAAAATTAACCACAGAGATATGCTTAAAAATGCTTAGCAATATTCATGAGAAATGTGTGGCTTTAATCATGGGAAGGGACATTTCCCCAAATGCTAGTTAAATGAGAGGAGAATTGAGATATTTTGTGAAAATAGCCATGGCTACACCTTAGGTAACTTGAAGGAGATGGTTATAAGGAATAAAATACATTGGAATGGAATTCTTTTACATCTAAGAAGTATTGACTAAAACATTGACTTCAGGGAAGCATAACTTGTAGAAAGTTACAAAGGATGAGATTCTGGCTCTTTGATACTTTTTTTTAAGCTTTCCCAATCCAACATTTCAAATAAAATAGGAAAAGATTTTCCTGACATATTTGTTTAAAAACAAAAAGCAATTGGAAACGTTATACTGGTTAGGCAAGGTAGATATTTACCAACAAGAAATTTAAATGCAGGTTCTGCGTCAGATCCTAGAATCTTAATCTTGTGGAAGATGGGGAATGTTACTCCGTAGTTTTTTCTTGCAAAAGATTCTACTTCCTTGCTGGGGCGGGGCTCCGAGTCTCCAAACTGATTGCATGGAAAAGCCAACACGCTGAAGTGCGACGGTCCAAACTCTTTGTGCAGTTCCTTCAGTGCTAAGTAATTTCTGTCTGTGAGCTGGCAGTCACTAGCCACGTTTACAACTAGTGAAACCTCCCGGAAAAAGAAAAAAATCCAACCGGAAAGTGAAGCAAAAGATTTAAAAAAAAAAAGATCCTGCAAGTAGTTAAAATCTCAAAGCATTTCGGAGGATTGTAACTTCTGATAGATGATTATTTTATATTTTCAGATCTATTCAATTTTATTAAAAACCATAACCTGAATGTATTTCAAGCAGACCCTGAAATAGTACTGTCATTAAAAAAGCATTAGGTACTCATGTCCCAAAAGTGTGTTTAGAAATAAAAGATAATAGGATCATTGATAGAATGCTTTTAAATGTTAGATTATAGAATTCATACATTTATTAATAAATGTCACTATATTCACATTACCAACTATAAGCATTTTCTAAGCAACTTAAAGTATTAATTCAGCACAGAAATTAAAAAAATTTAAAGAAAACAAGATAATCAGAGACTATCACAAGTATATTAAGCATCAGAACTTTGATAACTAAAGTAATGTACTAATACCATTATTCTGAAGACTGAATTCTAACTTATGACCATGTAACAGTAAAACAATGATTCCAGTAAGAGAATAAGCTGAGATATGGAAAAACAACAAAAATAAAAATCAAAAGATATAACTTACTTTGCCTTTAAACTTTTCCAGAGAAACGGTCCTTCCTTTTGCATCCTTTACTTCAAAGGCATAAAAGCTGTTGATTTTAGGTTTTAGGAATTTTAGTTGTAGAAGAAACAGCATTACTGTGCATAGAACCATCGACAGCAAAACTGCAAATACCTTTGCTTTGGGCCCGGTACATTTTAATGGGTAAGCTGTAAGAGGCTCCATTTTGGATGATTCTAGAGAGAAGTCTCAGCAGGCTGGAATTCAAGGAGGAGCTGAAACTTGAAACCAGCGTGGTTTAACGGAAAACCAGAAAGGACAGACTAGCTTCTTTCACTGCTAAAAAACAGAAAGATCCTTCTTAGAAGGAGAACAGAGTGAGAGTCCCCAATGAACTTTGCAGAATTTGAATGTATTAGTGATGTAACTGCAATTTTTACTAGAAAAATCAGGACATTTTTGGTAGCTTTTTAACACTCCCTACTAAGAAAATATTTCGCCAGAAGATGGTGCTCTTGTAACTTGAAAGCTATGCAGTGCTCGCTACCATGGGCATCCTGTATACTGATTGAGCACCTTGGTTGGATGTAGTGGGTTGAGTATAATATCCAGCAATAGTTTAAAATGTAGATTAAATGTGACCTATTAACATAATGCATGACCTGAAGGAATTCAATATTATCTGTGTGGATTAAACATGCTATATGAGTTCCAGGAATTGATAGTGGAAAGAGCAGTGAATTATCTGAAAAGGGTATTTACTCTGACTTCATCTAGCTAAGGCAATCAAATGCCAGGTGAATACAATAAAGATAAATAGATTAAAAACAACTAAGGTGGTAAAAATTCCTCCTCTCCATAGTCGAAAAACTATAGTGTTTTTCAAATTTTTGATAGTGACTTCAGGTAAGAAATGCACTTTACAACATAACTGAGCACACACATACACACACACACAACTGAGAAGTTTCATGAAACAGAACTTCTTTGAACTATGATTGCATTTTTATGAACTTTCATTGCATTTTTTAAAACAGCCTGGTTCTGACCCATGAAAATGAGTTGACGATTCACCAATGGGCTGTAACGTGTAGATGGAAAAACACTGAACTCTACAATAAAGCAGGAATATAACAGTTAAATATGATAATTCTAACAAAAATCCAAAACAAACAAAAAACTCCAAACCTACTTTTACTTGGGTACATCATCTACTTGCTTCATTTTTTATCTTTATTTTTTCCACTGGCTGTTGTCTGCTACAGGAGGCCTAACTCTGCTGTTGCTAAAGGTCTTGAATTTTAGGGGTCGGTGTGGGAAGGCAATTGAAGGCTGCATATCCTCAAATCCATGGTTGCTTTGGTCCGCCCTAAGACAGAAGAAAGTTCTGAATTATGGTGCTTTGTTCAACTTGGGCCTGACCTTTGGTGTCATGGTGTGTTTCCAGAGTGCAGGGGATGAGCAGGGAAGCCCGTGGACTGCCCTTCCCATTGCTACAGGGTGTGGAGCTTTAGAAGATGTGCTGGTGGGGGAGGGGGCTGCGCGATTCTTTGGGTGCCCGCTCTGTGGTGGTGGTGGGGGGTGTGTTTGGGGTAGTCAAGCAAAGCTCACAGCTTAGGCATGTAAAACCTGTGAGAGAAACCACTTTACTCCCACTCTTGTGGCCCAGTAAGAATAGATATAATAGAAAAAATGATTATGCAAAAAATATTATCTTTTTAACATAATTTCTAATAAGGAACAAAGATGTACACAAGACGTGTTACTTCTTAACTGTGATAATTTTACGTTGGTGTTCTCTGGTTGAGATGTTTAAAAAGTCAAAGTCCCCGTGTTAATATCGCACATTAACACCGTTATGTTGCTTAAACTCTCTGGCTTTGCTCTCCAAGGGGGACCCTTGGCTGCAGCATCACCATCACCCGGGCACTTGTTAGCAACACAGTGTCTCAGCCCCACCCAGACTTCCTGACTCAGAACCTGCGCTTTTATAAGATCCCCCGTTAACTCATGTGCACATTTAAGTTTGAGAACCTTTAAACATTAATCTTTTTTTGTTTATTTGTTTTCCTTTGTTTTCCATGGTGAAATGTGTTTCATGTTTCTTTGATGCACCAGATATTTTAACTAACTCCTCAAGCTGTCCAAGCAAATGGCTTAGGAATTTGAATTTAAAAATTAATTCATAGCGCACCTGCTATAATCTGAACCATGTAAACCCATCCCGTTGTAACTGTGCTTTGAGGTGGGAAGACAGAGGTGGTTGTCTCTGGGAGGGCTGTTGACTAATCTCCCCTCAGGCAGGGCCCCGTAGGGTGACACTAGTTTGATAAAATTGTTGTGATAGTTTCTAGTCCATTGTTTTAAAAATAAATTCCCATCATGTGATCCAGAGCTGAATGGATTTGAAAAGGCCAAAATTATGCTGTACAAACTTGCACAAGATGTAAAAGCCAGCATGCTAGTTTTTACAAGCAGACATAAAACTATTATGCAGGCCTGATGTTCAGATGATTTGACCAGAAAATCTGATATTATATGAACATGACTTTGAAAGCTTAACTGTACATCTCTTGTGAAGGATGAAATCAGAACCAGTTTGTTAATTTAATGTTCCTAAGGCTTAAAAGCTTCAAATGATGAAAGCATGATATATACATTTCCATGCAGGAAATTAACCAAACTTTCAAGACAACACTGTGGGGAACTCCTGCCCTGCACAGCGTTGGATGAACTCACAGTTTTTGGTCCTTGCGTACCTCCTTTGTTCATTTGGCAGAGTCTTTCTCGGCACACGCTTCGATGTCATCGTTTCTCAGCCTTCTGGGGACCTGTCATCATTGCTCCCATGTTCTGTCTCTACTAAGACTATTCTCAGACTACATATCAAAATTGCATATTTCTCTGTACAGGGGGTATGATGCTAGAAAAACCATCTGCATCATTCAGTAGAAGAAGGCAGGCTTCCCAAAGGAGGGGAAGAGACTGATGAGTTGAAGGTCAAGGTTGGGAAGGAGGACCTCGGGTCAAGAATGGGATAAAGCAATTGACTCAGTTAATCCACCAATTTAGGATTATAGCAAATATAGTCAAGTGCATGTGAAGGAGCCAGCCTCAAGCAAATATAAAATTGATTTTGGAGATATGTGAACACGCATGAAACAAGGAAGAATGATAAGGCACCAAATCACTGAGTGCTAAATAAATGACTTATGTTTTTTAGAGAACTTTATATTGTACACAACCTCCTTTAGTATATATATTATTTCCTTCCCAATAATTGTTTGAAATACGAAGAAGTTAACTCAGCCAAGATCACTGAACTAATGAATGGAACAACCAAGAACAGAGTTTAGGACTTTCACATTCATAACCAAAATTATTTCAACTGCATTAAACCATTTCTCTGTAATAGATAAATATGTTTACTTAGAAAAAACATGGTACGTGAGATTGCTGTAGTACTCTGGTAAAGGAATTTTACTTAGCAGGAGACATTTAGTATTAAATGAAATCACTATAAGGGTCCAAAGAGGAGAGGGAGTGGAGAACAACACCAAAAAAGCTTGTTCCTGTGTATTCAAGTTATCTGGAAGGGGTCACAGGAAGTCTGCAGAGCAACAAGTCGAGATGACAGATAACAGCGTCTTAGTGAAGACAGCCTTGGCCAAAGCCACAGAAGGAAAGGGGTGGGTGCTAAAGATGCGCTGGGGACCCCAGTGGGAGGTGTTGGCAATGGAAAACAAAGGATAATGTCTACCTGAAAATGATCTTGACAGTCTTCATTTGGGTCATATTGTACACGAGGATGCAAGGACACTGGAGGTTCAAAAATGAGAGGATGAACATTTTGGTCTTCATGATTAATTTGAATAATGTCTCGTGGACAGAATGCTGCTGCATTGGGCTGGTGGCGGTGGTTGTGGGGTGAGTGCGATAGCAGACAGAGGCTAAGGAAGGGGCTTGAGAGTTAACGGGGCCATCTTTGTTACTTTTGCCTTTGTCCTGAGGGTCTAGCAGGTCTCTGGCATCACCAGCATGTCTTTTCTGGCATGTCCAGATTTTCCCACCCGTTGAATATTTGTGTGTCAGATTATTTGTCATTAGCTATATTTGTTTCTATTTTCCCAGTTGTTTCATTTTGTTAACTTCCTGACCTTATTTTTAACCTCTCTAGGTTCCTTTCTATTTATTTGTTGGCCCTAGTGCTCTGAATTCCTCCCGATTTAGTGTCAATATGATGAGAACTCTAAAGGTAAACAAACTGAACTGATGTGCTTAGAGTATCGAGTCATTCATCCTTTTTCCCTTCTTTGTCTTATTTTTCTTATCTTCCTCTTCCTCTCTATTAATAAATACTTGAGTCATTTAAAACTATGCGACAGGCATTTCCTCAGCAGGAGATAGATCCTGGAACAAGTTTAAAAACATTGAAGATGAAATAGCACAATCTACAGTGGTGTTTCCTAAACTGTGGTCATTTGCATACCACCTCCGTGTTTTTTGGCATATCTGCATATCATTTGTTCTTTACTGAACATTTTAATACTCATACTAAAAAATGAGTATTTCAATATACTTATTTTTCCTTAATTTTTTTTATAAGGAAAAACTTTATGTCAACACTGAAAGTTTTAAAACATTTAAACATGTGCATTAAAATATATGTCACATTAAAATACATAATGTTCATCTCTACCAGTATAAACCATATGTCCCTAGTGCAGGGACTGGCTGAGAATTGTACTTTATATTCAAAGTGTTAAGAGAAATTGTGCTCTTTCAAAGTTCTTTGAATTGAATAAAAATTTGCCTCCGCCCATTCATCGGTCCTGGTTTTGTCATAGAAAGCAATAACAGGAAAATTTTCTTTTTTCCATAAATTGCATCCTTTTAAATATTTGAAGACAGCTCCTTTTGAGCCTTTTCCCTTCTAGACTAAACACCCTGGGTTTCCTTACTCCATGTGAGCAGGACCCTCACATGTGTTGGGGTGTTGCTCCATTGCTGTGTTTACCTTGCCCCTGTCATTGTGGTCCTTTTCCTGTAAATGAACTCAGGTTTTGAATCTTGACTTGTCCGTCTCCCTTCTTTTTTTTTTGAGACAGAGTCTCACTTTGTTGCCCAGGCTAGAGTGAGTGCCATGGCATCAGCCTAGTTCACAGCAACCTCAATCTCCTGGGCTCAAGCAATCCTGCTGCCTCAGCCTCCCGAGTAGCTGGGACTACAGGCATGCGCCACCATGCCCGGCTAATTTTTTCTATATATATTAGTTGGCCAATTAATTTCTTTATATTTATAGTAGAGACGGGGTCTCGCTCTTGCTCAGGCTGATTTCGAACCCCTGACCTTGAGCAATCCGCCTGCCTCGGCCTTCCAGAGTGCTAGGATTACAGACGTGAGCCACCGCGCCCGGCCCGTCTCCCTTCTTAAAGGACAGTTCTGGGACCTGACATGGTTCCCCACATGAGTTCTGACTGGTGCAGAGATAACGGGGTTTTGTCTGCTTCTGTTCTGAACACTATTTTCCCGTAATGGGACCTAAAATTGTACTGCTTTTTAAAGAAAAAGGTGATTTCATCATATTCTTGGCTCATATTCTGGTGGTAACTGTCTGACACTGCTAGTCTTTTCCACTGTGTCAGTTCCTTTCCATCTTATGCCTGTACAATGAATAAACATCAGGATGGGAAGATTTTTCATGCATCCTTGTTGCATTTAATTTTGCTGGTTTTGGTCCTTGTCCCAGAATTTATTCTGAGTCTTACTTCTTTCTCTTTTTTTCTTATTCTCCTCCTCCTCCTCCTCCTCCTTCTTCTTCTTCTTCTTTTTTTTTTATTGCTATGTTGCCCAGGCTGGACTTGAACTCCTAGGCTCAAGTGATCCTCCCACATCAGCCTCCTGAGTCTGGGACACCACCACACCTGGCTGAATTCTATTTCTGTTTTTTAGTATTTTAACTATCATTTCAACTTATAGAGCTCTTTATATAAGGATATTAATCTAATTTTTCTGTCATTTTGTTAAAAAAATAATTCACTTCCAGGTTGTCAATTGCACTTTAATTTCACATAGCTAAATGGCATGGTTCACCACTATAGGATCTATAGATATCAAACTCCTGGTGTTTCTCAGAGGGGATGGACAGATGCTGAGCAAGTCATTGCTCAGGCCTCAGTTTCTCCATCTATGAAATAAAAGGGCTGGATTAGAAAATTACTGTTTATTTACAGATTTGAAATTTTATGATTTTATATATGCATCTTTTATGTTCAGAATATACTGTTCCTTTAGTTTGTGTTTATTTATTTATTTAAGAGATGAGGTCTTACTATGTTGCCCAGGCTGGAGTGCGGTGGTGGTTATAGCTCACTGCAGCCTCAAACTCCTGGGCTTAAGTGATCATCCTTTGTCAGCCTCCTGAGCAGCTAGGACTGTAGGCATATACCACCACGCCTGGCTAACTTTTCTTCTTCTTTTTTTTTGAGATGAGAGTCTTGCTATGTTGCCTAGGTTGGTCTCAAACCCCTGGCTTCAAGCAATTCTTTTGACTCCCAAGTTGCTGGGATTACAGGTGTAAGCCACCATGCCTAGTTATAGTGTTATTTCGTAAGTCATATTTTACATTGATATGTAGTGGTAATAACTATAAATGTAATTACTTCCTAAACCATTTTGGTATACCTACAGATTCTTGAGCAGAGGTTCTAAGTATGTAATGGTGTTTTTTAAAAAAAAAAAAAAAATATATATATATATAATAACATTTTCTCAGGTTATAAAAATTAAAAATCTCACATATATATTCTATTTGTGTTGTACTAAATTAGTCATTTGTAATTCTTTTTTAAGGAATTTTTACTTTTGTATCACTGAGGCCACTATGACTTATAGCTCTTTTTGTTGTTAAACAGATATTTGATTCAGTTAATACTACATATTCCAACTTCAAGAGCAACTTTGTGAAGAGGCTGTCAGCTGAGGAGCCTTTTGCCAGTAGCCCAATTTCCACAAGATGGCGGCAAAGTCAAACCAGGGATTTGTCAGCCTATTCCTTTGGAGAAGAGCATTCCACCGTGGACCTCCCAGAATCTTCTGGATCAGTGCTGAAGATAACGCCTCAGAAAGACACATTGACTCTAGGTAAGGTGGCAGAAATGCCACGCCCAGTTTTGACATATTAATAAAAGATATATTCCTGAGAGAATCTTTGTCTTATAGAACTATCTAGTGTTAGTCAAGTGCTTTTCTCTTTTTCTCACTTTAAATAAGAAATTTCCAAAGTGGGGGTTGAGGGGAATGAAACAAAACCAAAAGAAAGAATGAGTAAAAAACCCCATGTTAGACAAATTAAATTTAACAGAGTTGAATTGAGCAAAGACCATTCATCAGGGAAGCCTCAGTCAGAACCAGAATTGGTTCAGAGAGCTCCATGCGCCACAGCGTGGGGCCAGGCGGCATTTATGAACAGCAAACAGAAGTGAGGTGCAGAAACAGTTTGGGTACAGCTCAGTGTTGGCCTTATTTGGACATGATTCGTGGCCACCTGTGATTGACTAAAACTTGGCTTCTGTGATTGTCTGAGACTCCGCTGTTTGTTGCAAAAGTTCAAGGGCTATCCAGAAAGCATCCAGCCATAATTTTCATATTCCATGGCTGGCTACTTTCCAGACAGCCCTTGTATATTCCTAAGTTAGGCTTACAGTTAGTTTATACACTAAGTTAGGTTGTAGCTCATGATGTAGGGGCTCAAAGTATGGAAGCTTCTTCAGGTCAAATATAGTTTAATTTGACATATGTTGCATTTTAAACATGTTTTTGAGACTTGCATTGGTAGATGATTACTTTTGTGGAGATTGTATGTATGAATATGTGTGTGTGTATATATACACATGTATACCCACATGAATGTATATATACTTTTTTGCAAAGTATAGATTTTAATGACCCTGGTAAGGTTCCTGGCTTATGGCAGTAAGAAGAAACATATATTAGTAATGGAATAATCAGATGTGAAATGGTTATGTGCAAAAATGAAAGCAGAAGAGGATGAGAGGAAGAGAAAGTAAAAGGAAGGGAGGAGCGAGAGAGAGGGAGAGATGGAGGGATGGACGGATGAAAAAAGGGCACCAAAGCCCTGCTGTGATGAGTAGGATTCCTGATCAACTTGTCAGAGCCCTGAAACACAAGCTCTTTCTGAAATATGTCATTCTCATTTGGGCACAGCCATTTTTATTCCCATTCTTCAGAAGTCAAATTTGCTACCTGTCATCGGGTGATTTAATTCCTGTTCTTCCATTTTAAAATCCTAGGCAACGTAATTCTTTGACTGTCAGCATGCTTATTTAGTTAAGACATGTTAATAAGAGTGCCAACTCTTCTCAATGACATTAGACACAATGAGGCATTGCAGTTCTGCAGACTGAAAGGGAGACCAAATCTTTTCAAATCAATGAAATTCCCATGTAACAACAAATATCAGTACTAAGAGTAGCTGACTGAAGCAGCAAGAAATAAAGAGTTTTCAGAAAGACCATTGTTATGACTATTTTCTGAAAGAAATATTTCATAATCCTATTGTAATTGAGGGGCAGTTTTGAGGCTGATTGTTTTAGAAGAATTTCTAGCTAAAATTAGGAGCTCCCTTTTCATTCTAGGCCCCAAATTTATTATTTTTTATAAGGCATTGTCTAAGAAATTCAAAATCCCAACAGACAGATATCAAAGGATTTTATGAGAATGTCTATTTTATTTTCTACTTCAGTTAATATTGGGCATTAATCAGATACATTGGTTTCTGAGTGCTTTGCTGGTGGTGTTTTTTTCTTTTTGTTTCAGAAAAGTGGAAACTGAAGATCTTCCCATCCCAGAAGGGACATGTACGGAGGTTCATTTGCAGTCATGCTTTGTCCCTGCTTCCTTAGGTGGTGGACTTGGCCTCTTTTTTTATAACTGGGATGATCGTCAGTACTAGCATGCAATTGCAGCTTTTTCCTTCTCATTTGAGATTCTGAGAGCTGGCTTTTTTTGCTCTATACTCTTGTACAAATAGCACAAGAAAGCAAGCATGCATAATTTCTTGGGACAAAGAGCAAGATCTAAAACTTGAGGAACATTTCATGTTTCCATCCTCCTCCTGAAATGTGGCATTTTTCTCTTATGAGATCCCTGGACTTGAGGTGCCAGACTCTAGGAACATTAGTGACAATTTATCAAGCCTATGGTTGTCAAAATGAAGAAGAGATTGTCACATGGCAAAAGGCTAAGATTTTTTAATGGTCTCTTGGCTCCTCTGATGAACAAGTGACATGGCAGATATTTAGTTTTAGAGGATGACTTAACAGGTTTCCAGTACTGTTAAAAGTATGGTCAAGGGCTTTCTCAATCTTGAGAAGAAAATAGATATGAATAATATTGATGCAAATAACATGGAATCTTCTATTATTTTAATCTAGAAAGAATTTCACTGCTGCTCTCCCAAACTACCTTTATAACATCTTTCTGAAATAGGAAGGAGGACAGGCAAAGTGAATTTGCTCATGATCATGCAGCGAATGTTAATGCTTGGCAAAGCCAGCACCCCATAGTTATTTCCTGGCAGGATGATCATAGCTTGGGCAAATCGGATGCTCTCTGCACCATCACTTCAAACTATTCCCATAATCCATTCTTCAAATATGCAAATCTGTTCTTTCCATACAGAGGTAAAGCATTTCCTCTGCTGTGCTCCAGGTGAAGTCAGGTCTTTAAACCTGGCATTTCCTCCCCACTCTTGAGGCCACTGAGGCAGTTTCCCTTGAATGAGAAACTTAAAAACCCAGTGCTCTGGGTAAGACTCTGATCTCCTTTTTCTGCATGGATTTTGGAGAGACCAGAGCCTGGGCCTCCATATTCTGTTCTACTATGAAAGACGCCATGGCCAGATCGCCAATCAAAGTGAGTATCTTGTTTTAAAAACCAAATTCAAAGCTAAATGTCTTTCTTGTAGGGTCCTTCAAAGAACTACTGAAGACCCCCATCAAAGGAAGTTCTGAAACAAATAACTCTGTTCTCCATTTCTGCAAGGCAACTGATGCAATGGATAGAGGCTGGAAGGAAAATGTTGCCTCAAAAGGCCAGGTAAGTAGAGAGAAAAAACTGAAGATACCATGTCTTAAGAAGCTCAGACAACTTAAGTCCCAGATGTGAGGGAAGAGCTGCTTTGCTACTCTTACAAATCAGTAAAAAGTCATGGATTACTTAGAAAAAATGAGTGAAGGGCACAAATAGAATCACTTTGTATAAGATAGAAAAAATCCCCCCTAATATATGAGAAAGTGTTGAGTTAGAACCAATCAAAAAAGTGAAAAGAGAATAACCATGAAAAAGGCAAAGATTAAAAATATAATAAAATTCTGCTTACTATGATAACTCTAACCTCAAGGATCTCTTGCTACAGTCATTTCCAGCTATTTGGTGATGTGGTTTCCCCTTTGGAGTCTCAGGATAAGTTAAATTCTTTCTCTATAGGATGACCTTTTAAATATTTCTCTTAAGCCTTTGTTCTCTTTTTTTAATTTTAAATTCTTTTATCTCTTTTTTAAAATTTTTTTGTGATTAGGGTATCCTTAGATGGCCTTTGTTCCTGTTCATTTGTTTCTTGATTAAGTACATTTACTTCTTTTAGGTAGTTCTTATTCATTACAATTTTAAGATCCTAAGAGTCCAACATAAATCTTTTGGGCACTTTAAACATCAATAGCATGTGTTCATCAGATCCAATAAAGAGCCCTTGAAGGAATGAGTGTTTCATTTTAAAAGCTTTTAACTAGAAAAGTCATATATTCTCAATTTAGGCAAAACTACTTATTTAGTGTGTACCTCTTCTGTATTTGGCATGTATATTTTGCAGAGGAACAATAAAATATTGTGAATATAAATATTTAAACTCATATGCAATTGGAAACAAATATTTTAGAGCAGATCTTTTGTTGGGTGCTTTATTGTTGGGTATGGGTTTGGGGAGTGGGGAATGGCCAGGGAGTTCTAATGAAATAATGAGGGGGTGCTGGTGGTCTCATGCCCAGGCCAGGTTATTAACACCCCTATCCTTTCCACCCTCTACTGCTGATTGGAGTTCTTACTGCCCTGCCCCTTGTCCTTTCTGGTGACTGGTGGCAGCAAGGTTGGTTGCTCTGTTTGTGGGCTCATGATGATGTTGGCAAGATACCTCTTATAGCAATAGTTATATCAGCTAGAACACAACCGCAGGATCACTGAAGAACCTGGGCAGAGGATAATGGAAACTGTTTTTACTGTTCAATGCACAGTGTTTGATGTCATGACTCAAGAGTGGTAAAGATACAAAGTGAGGTCTTTACCGTAAACCTGTGTGGACTTCATGTGGTTTTCCTGACCATCTGGAAGGTGTGTCTGCAATGAGGGTAGCATGGAGACTGTCAGAATTCATAGTCAGTGAACTGTATGCTCAGTTGCTAATTAAAGTAATAAGTAGATCTTGCCTAGGAAAGAGCACCCTGGGTTTATGGAGCTGAGGTGTGTGCTGGACCGTGCTGCGGTCAGTTTTGTGCTAACTATGAGATTCTGAAGAAGGGAGTTTGTGAAGAGTTCATTGAGCTCCTGGCCAGCAGGTCATTCTAGGAATTATACCAGTGGCTCTCAACCGGGGGTTGGGGGGGTGACTCTCCTGGAGGGGGGGGCTTTGGCAATGTCTAAAGATGTTTTTGATTGTGACAACCCAGGGGGAAGGCATCTAGTGGCTAAAGGCCAGTGACACTGCTAAACACACTAAAACGCACAGAATAGCCCATGCAACAATGAATTATCTGCCGCTCCAAATGCCAATTGTGCTGAGATTAGGAAACCCTGCTTTATGGTTAATTGTTCTGCCTGAATACCTAAAACCCGTGATTCATTGACTGGCAATGCCTGTTATGTGTCATGATGTCGAGGAAGAAAACCAGAAAGTCAAAATGATGCCTGTCAGAGAGACTCTGTCTAAACTATGGTGATTCAGTGATTGTCATGCATGTGAGATTAAATATATTATTGTGAGAGACGGGTGCTGGCTCACACCTGTAATCCCAGCAAGGTGAAAGGATTGCTTGAGGCCAGGAGTTCGAGACCAGCCTGGGCCACATAGTGAGACCTCATCTCTAAAAATAGAAAAAAAGGAAACAAATATATTGTTGTGAAAGAGGAAAAAAAGAATCTTCTGTGGCTTAACTATTCATCACTATGTTTTTAGAAATTCCAATAAGTACTTTTCTTTCCACTTATTACTAATTTTCCTAGCTGTTTTTGATCGAAATTGAATGTAAGAATGTCAGAAGCGCTTTTTTTGTAAAAAATTTTTAGAGACAGTGTCTCACTCTGTCACCCTGGCTAGAGTGCAGTGGCATCATCATAACTCACTGTAACCTGCAGCTCCTGGGATCAAGTGATCCTCCCACTCAGGAATCCCAGCTTCCTGAGTAGCTGGGATTACAAGGGTGTGCCACAATGCCCAGCTAAATTTTAAATTTTTTGTAGAGATGGGGTCTTTCCATGTTGCCCAGGCTGGTCTTGAACTCTTGGCCTCAAGTAACGCTCCCACCTTAGCCTCCCAAAGTGCTGGGATTACAGATGTGAGCCACCACGCCAGAAGTGCCCTTTATATATTGGCCCAAAGAAATATCACTCAGATTTTTGTGGTCATGGAAATTTAGTCAATTTACTTAAGATCTCTGTGACCTGATGTCCCCCCATTTCTTTTCTCTCTCTCTTTTTTTTTTTGAGACAGCATTTTACTCTATTGCCCTGGCTTGAGTACGGTGGCATCATAATAGCTCACTGCAACCTCAAACTCCTGGGCTCAAGAGATCCTCTTACCTCAGCCTTCTGAGTAGCTGATATCCCCATTTCTAATGAGAAAAGCTGGTAATAGAAAAGGACCTTTAAGATGGTTTGTCCAATCTAAACTTATTATGGATGAGGAAAATTGAGGCCCAGAGAAGATCTCAGTAAGAGATCTCAGTGAGAGACTATCTCTGGGTTAAGTGTTGAGAATCACTCCTTGAAGGAAATCTTTCTTGTAAAGTGTTGTCCAACTAATGTTTGACTTTATTGTTTTGGGGAGATCTTTTTATTTTAGAGAGTACTAGAAATATCCTGACATTTCAGTTTTTGCAGCCTTTAGTGATACCACTGGCGTATGGTTTGCCAGCTACATGAATATTTAGGCTAGAGGAATAAAAAAGGATTTTATTCTAGCTGAGCAATATCTGCTCTATGAAGCTGTTGAAGAGATTAGAAACAATATGTATAAAATGCTCAGTACTGTTCCTTACACAGTGGTTAGTTAATAAATACTAGCAATTATTGTGGCATTTGATTGAAAAATGTGGAGTCTTTGAACATCAGTGAATTATCAGTTCTAACTCTATCATGCATCATGCCTGAGATGTACATATATGTTTCTAAGGAAGTATTCTCTTTATGTATATTTGTTTTCAGAAATGCCGAAACCAGCTATTTGCAACCCAGAAGGTGGTTCAGCAGCTTAATGGAAAAATGCAGCTTTGTGCACAATCCCAGTGTGTTTGGAAAGGTATGGGGCAAAGACTTTGTCCTTCTTTCCTACCCTCTTCTCTCTCTCTGCCTCCTTAATTTCTTCCTCATCTTAAAATATATTATTTTTAATATTTACAAGACTAAATCAACATAATTATAAAATTCTGAAAATTCTTAAAATCCTCTGCCTTAACCAACACCATTCTCAAGTCCCATTTCCTAGAGGCAACCACCCTTAGCTCTTCCAGCTATTATTCTTGGTATTTACATCTATTTTCTAAGTAATATTGGTAAACTGCTATTTCTTATAATTTTAGACTTTCTTATGACTTTCTAGCACAGTAGATAAAAACTTAGTTCTCTTCCTGCCTCATTCAGTTTCTTCAGTTTTTTTTGACATTCTTCTATCACACTTCAAGAAAGTAAAATTAGCATTCAGTGTTTATATCATATTACTATACAACCATTATTCCCTAGCAAGCTGAGTAGTGTGCTATAATTATGTGTGTTTTCTATTGAAATGTTTTTCCGAGAATTAAAAGTTGCTTATTTTTTCATTTACTATAATAGTTATCTATGAAACCATTAACATTTCCTCTAAATGTTCCAATGTTTTGTTCTACAACTATCAGTAACATTTTCTTGCTCACTCCAGTTCCTTCTTTCCTGTGGTGACCTCCCTTCCCAGAGCCTGCCCAATAGGCTGCTCTCTTGGCCAGTTGCATAGTTGTAATCCTGGGACTTCTCTTCCCCAATATTAGAGCCACCATTTCCTGGTAGCTGTGTACTCTTTCTGGGTTTGCTGGTTTGAAAATATCCTTATTCTACTCTTACACTTGATTGATAGTTTGGCTAGCTATGAATTCTAGTTTCACTCAGAATTTTAAAGGTATTACTTTATTGTTTTCTAAAATCCACTACTGCTGAGAAATCATACACTATTTTTACTTCCTATACTTTGTGTTTTCTTTCTGGATGCTCTTAGAAAAGTCTCTTATCATCAGTGTTCTAAAATTTCATGATGATAAAGCTTGGCAGTTTTTTTTTTTTTTTAAACTCATTTTAATTGAAAAGTCCATTGGTGGACCTTTTCAATCTTGGAGACCCATGTTGTAGAGTTTTTAGAAAGTTTCTTGAATTGTTCTTTTATATTAATAATTTCTTCACTGCTCTTTTTATTTCTTTCTGAAAGTATTGTGTTAGTGCTTCTGGACTGATGCTCCAGTTTTCTTGTCTTTTCTGATCTATTTTTCATCTCATTGTTTTTTTCTGCCTTCTAGGCAATTACTTCAAGTTTGTCCACCAACTTTGCTATTAAACCTTTTGTTTTGGCTATCCTAGTAATTTTTAAAGAGGAATTTCTTTACTCTGTTCCCTCCCTCCTAGCATCCCATTAATGCTTCAGGAATATACTATCTTCTCAGTTCTCTGATAATTATTATTTTGTAGGTTTTTGGAAGTATTCCTGTGCTCCCTGCATTGTCTTTCTTTGCTTTGCTTTCCTCTTCCTCCCAATCCTCATTTGCTTTCTTAAAATGTGTGGTGTTTTAGAAATAGTACTAGGGTAAAGAGCTTATTCCTCCTTTACTAGGTTAAAGAGTACTAGAGTAAATTTGGTATAAAGATTTTTACTTAAAATCTGTTTTTAGCCCCATACATCTCCATCTCCATAGTAGCTAGTGCTCTTAAGGGACTGTCCCTTTTTATTTATTTATTTTATTATTTATTATTAATAAACACCTTGTCTCTTTTGCCATGGGCATGTATGTGTGCGTATTTACCTGTTTGCAAGATGTGTGTACCTGTGGGAACCTGCCAGTCTTTCAGCCACCCCACCTCACTCTCCACTTCCTCAGTGACTCTGAGGCCTGACCCTCAGGGTTTTGCAAGACAAATCAGCTTGCTTCTCATCACTGTCTTCCTCTGCAGGCACTTGACAGGTAGTTTCTTAAGCTCTTCTTGGTCAGTTGTCAATCTACTTTATTCATTTTCCAGAAAATTGTTTTACTCTCTTGCCTGCTACTATATTCACTCCTGTAAACTTTGTTTTTCTGTCTTCACAGAAAAAAGTAATTTGCTGTCACTCAGTAAGGGTGAAAATAGGAGGCAGAAAATAAACATATGTGGCCACTCCTCTGACCTGGTTTGCAAGTCTGTTACGTCTGCTTTGGATAGATCTTCAATGGCGGCATTGAGGACAGATTTGAAGGAGAGGATGTTGGAGGCAGAGACTAATTGGGCCTTGGAATATTTTATACAGGGCTTTGTTATTGTTTCTTTTACGGGAACTCTAGTACGAAATGGATCCCATGTAAGCCACGTAACTGATCGTCAGTGAATCACTGGGACAAATTTTGTCCAGGTGCTGTGTGTATAAAGTTTTTCTTCATGATTTATCCATAGTTGAGAAAACTCTGAAACCTCATAGAAGGCATCTCCTTGTGACTTTCAAGTGTACCTATGGGGCCCAAAGCTGGCAGGATAGTTTGGATGGTGGTGTGGTGAGTGTATCCGGCAGCCCTGCAACCATGCAGTGGGGAAGTAATGCCTGTAGCTGTTTGCAGAAGGTCCTCATTCCAGGCAGCATTTAGAGCTCCCCAAATCTTTTTACCTAAAGCCCCATGTGTTCTCCTTCCTGCTTTCTCTTTCCCTTTTGGAAATCTTTGTGTTATTCATGAGATTGTTATCATGGTTAGAAAAGAAGTGATTGGGATCCTGAGTTCTATGTAGGAAACTTGTTGAGAGAACTAGTGGTTCATTTCATGAATGTCAGGGAAACTTGGCTGTTAAATTTCCCTCAGGGATAAGTTCTGGTAAGCAAATCCGCGGGGTTCTTTGAAATAGTCTCAAATATAAATGTGAATAAGAAGAGAGATATACTCAATGCTAAAGTAAACTTTGTTTTTATGTCCTGTCTTAATTTTTCATTAAATTTTTTTTAGAAATTTTCTTTAAAAATTATGTAGATAATAAATAGATAATAAATTTACCTTCTAGAATTTTGTGCATGTTTGTTTTTCAAGCCTCTGTTTCCCAGAAGTAAAAAGGGAAAAAAATAGAGTTAGATGCATAGAAATGGCACAAAGTTTCAGGCCTTCTAAATGTTCTTTTGGGAGTTTGGAAAGGTATGGTTGGGATGAGAGAGTGAACTTCATTCTCCCTTAGAATGATATTTTCTTAAAAGCAAAATAAAATGTTTGAGGACATGTCTTCCCTCAGCTTTCTCATCTTCTTTTGGTCTAACTAGCAATAGGTTTTTGTTTTGTAAGATACTGATATTTGACTTAAAATAAAAAAAAACATATAATCTATGAAGCCAGAGAGAATGTACCTATATTTTTCTGATATCCTAGGAGATAATATATATAAAAATTATACTTTATTATATGTATAAAGTATATATACACTTTATTTCTTAGAGCTGTGTTAGGCTTGTAGCAAAATTAGGCAGAAAGCACAGAGTTCCCCACTATCAACATCCTACACCAGAGTGGTACATTTGTTACAATCAATAAATCTGCACTGATACATCATTATCCCCCCAAATTCATAGTTTACACTGGAGTTCATTCTTGTTGTATATTCTATAGGTTTTGACATTATCACTATTACAATATCACACAGAATATTAATAGCTTCATTGCCCTAAAAATTCTCTCTACTCTGCCTATACATCCTTCCATCCCTGCCTCTTAGCAACCTTTTTAATGTATCTGCTGTATCTATAATTTTTCCTTTTCCAGAATGTCATATAGTTGGAATCATATAGTACGTAGCTTTTCCAGATTGGTTTCTTTTACTTAGTAACATGCATATAAGGTTTCTCCATGTCTTTTCATGGCTTGATAACTCATTTCTTCTTAGCACTGAATACTATTCCATTGTCTGGACATACAATAGTTAATATCTATCCATTCACCTACTGAAGGACATCTTGGTTGCTTCCAGGTTTTGACAATCATGAATAAAGCTGCTGTAAATGTGTGTGTAGGATTTTTTGTATGGACATTAAGTTTTTAGCTCATTTGAGTAAATACCAAAGAGTGTGATTGCTAGATGACATGGGAAAAGTATGTTTAGTTTTTTAAGAAAATGGCAAAGTCTTTCCCAAGTCTGTATCATTTTGCATTCTCACCAGCAATGAATGAAAGTTCCTGTTGCTCCACATCTTCACCAGCACTTGGTGTTGTCAGTGTTTTTGGATTTGGGCCATTCTAGCAGGTGTGTAGTGGTATCTCTCTCTTTTATTTTTTAGCCTTTTTTTTTTTTGACAGCAATTTGCAGTGCAGAAGTATCTAATTATTTTAACCTCCCTGCAATTCCCCAATGACACACCATATTGAGCATGTTTTCTATATGCTTTGTAGACCATCTGTGTGTTTTCTTTGGTGAAGTGTCCAGATCTTTGGCTCATTTTTAATGTGTATGTCTTGATTACTATAGCCTTATACTAAGTCTTGGTGTTGGGTAGTATCAGGCCTTTCACTTTATCCTTCTTCACTAACTGTGTTGGCTATTGTGGGTCTTTTGCATCTCCAAATAACTTTTAGAATCAACAAAATTATCAAAATAATTTTTTGTTGATATTAACAAAAAAATCAAAATTATTTTGTCAATATCAACAAAATAATTTGCTAGGATTTCGACTGAGATTGCATTGAATCTACAGATGAAGTTGGGAAGAACTGACATCTTAATAATATTGAGTTTTCTTATGTTTATACATGGAATATCTCTCTATTTATGTAGATCTTTGATTTCTTTCATCAGAGTTTTTAGTTTTCCTCATGTAGATTTTGTACATATTTTGTGAGACTTATACCTAAGTAATTCATTTTTTGAGGTTCTAATGTAAATGGTATTTTGTTTTTAATTTGAAATTCTAATTGTGCATTGCTGGAATATAAGAATGCAACTGACTTTTGTATATTAAGCTTGTATCCTGCAACCTTACTATTATATAATTGCTCATTAGTTTCAGGAATTTTTTTGTTGATTCTTTGGATATCAATTTTATTAACCTTTAGTGATTATTTATTAACAGGCCTGAGTTTATCTAGTAACCTTGCAGTTCTTCCCATAACTGCAGGTTTTCACAGCTAACACTGAGGCAGGAATTTATGAGTAACAATTTGGTTTCTTGTTTTTTTTTGGTACAGCATTGTGAAGCTCTCATGCTTTTATTAGAAGCCATCTGGTCATAGACACCACAAGTCACCTGAGTGGTCTTGGTTTCTACTGATTATATCATTCTCAGTTTGATCACAAACCGAGTGGTTGGAGATGAAAAGACAGCAGCCTGTGGTTTGAACTTAGTGGAGTCTTTTGATGAGAACTTAAATTTTAGCAAAACATAAAATCCTGGCCTCAGATAATTATGGGTAAAATTAGCCAAAAGTAGTAACTCTATGCGCTCTGGTACAGAAATAATGAAGGAAATAGCTGAAAAACAATATATCAATAAATACTTATTGACAAAGACTCAGAGTAGGACTTAGGTATACTAGGTGAGTGGGGATGTGATAGACATATGGATATACAAAATTTACTTTGGTTTTCAAAATGTCATTGAGAGAATAAACATTCAAAGCATCATGTAGTATCTCTGTGTGCTCCCCACAAGATCTGTCATCTACATTTAGGTCTGGCATTCATGTGCTTTTTATTAGAAATTTCTTTGAATAAGTTTTTAATATTCTTTTAAAAATTAATACTGGAGTGTTCTTCATTGCCTTTCTTCTCTTTCTCTTGGTACTACAGTTGTATCATGATGACCACTTTTTCCCCCACATAATTAATCTTTGTCAATTAATGTTATTTCTTAGTACCATAAGGATAAGTATTATATTTTCAGGATCATAGAGATGTGTAGAAGTGTTTGTATCTTGCAGGCTGCAGAGATGGAGTCAGAGATGGATCCTTCTATCTTAAAAGGTTCAGTGATGTAAAGTCTTCCATGATCTCACCAGAGATGAAGATTCATCTTACTGGTCTTCGAAATGACTACTGTGAGTTATCATTTAGATTGCAAATCAAAAATTTGAAATGACAAAATACATCCTGTGCTCTGGCATAAACTTGAAATTTGATTATGGAAGAACCAGATAGTCTTTGTGCCTCATGTCCAGGTGGTATACCACACAAATACAATTAATGTAGTTGGTTTTTCCTTGTGCAACTTCCATGTTCAGGAATGAGTATTGTTAATGTTGGTAGGGCATGAGAAATATACATTTTGTGTTACTGTATTAGAATGAACTATACTATCAGTGGCCTATTCTTATATATACTTTATTGATTGATTGATTGATTGAGACAGTCTCACTTTGTTGCCCAGGCTAGAGTGAGTGCCGTGGCATCAGCCTAGTTCAAAGCAACCTCAATCTCCTGGGCTCAAGCGATCCTACTGCCTCAGTCTCCCAAGTAGCTGGGACTACAAGCATGTGCCACCATGCCCGGCTAATTTTTTGTATATATATTTTTAGTTGGTCAATTAATTTCTTTCTATTTTTGGTAGAGATGGGGTCTTGCTCAGGCTGGTTTTGAACTCCTGACCTTGAGTGATCTGCCTGCCTCTGCCTCCCAGAGTGCTAGGATTACAGGCCTGAGCCACCATGCCAGGTCCTTATATATACATTTTAAACATGGGTAAATCTAATCAAACAACCACATTGGGTTGGCTTATTATATGCCTAACTTGTAATCTAGTTTGGAAAACAGGACTAACCCACATGGAACCAATACCAATATGTCAATGTAGAGTATAAATAATGGATTATGGGATATAAGGAGCTATAAAGACTACAGGGGGCTCCGTGAACTCTGGGGTTGTCCAGAAAGACTTATGGAGATATTCAGACTTCAGCTGGTTCTTGAAAGATTGGTAGGACTTGGGAGGGTGGGCAGGAGAAGAAAGACCATTTTTGATATGTTAACAGCATGAATAAGGCAGGATGTTGGTAATTAATGATAATTAATGGCAATGAAGAGGATACATTGGAGACTGGTAAAGAAATAGGTGGATACAGATTATGGAGACATTCAAATTTAGAAATTTATATTTGTCCTGGGAGTTGCTGACTAAGAGAAACATAAAAGGAAAATTCATGGCAGAGTACATAGAATGCATTTAGTAGGAACAAGTTTTCTAAGAGTAAGGGCTTATTTTCCCTCCATAAAGAAAAATATATGGAATGAGAAATGAATTTAAGATTATTCCAAGTTTTTGAAGCAGGAGAAGGGTGGTGTCACTGGGAAGACAGGTTGACAGAGTAGGTGGTTTGGGGAGGGAAGACTATTCTTGGAATATTAAATTAAAGGAGACAATGAGACACAGAATATGTTTTGCAGATCATTAGAAATGAAGTTGGTAGTTGAAAGAGAGGGTGGACTAGTGTGTAGGTTAGATGATTATAGGCGAAGCCAGGAGCCAGTGTGAGCTCTCTGGGTGAGGGGGAGAGGAACAGAGGGAAGGGGCCTGGGCTCTGTGGAACATCAGAGGAATAAGCAGGAAAAAGCAAAACCACTAAAGGGAACAGTTCTCTATCTACCTATTCACACAGCTCCTTCTCCAAAGGAATTTATTCTTATGGCCAAATAAGGATGACATATTTTCAAGGAATCTTTAAAACACACAAAACCCATATTAAAAAAACCCCGCTTGTTCCCATTTTTCCTTTAAACTGCAGCTCCTCGTGTCTCCTCCCAGTGACAGCAAAACTTGTCAAAAGATGTTTATACTCAAAATTTCCTATTTCTCTCCCCACATTGTTTCAAAGCCACTCTAGTGGGCTTTAAATTCCACTCCACTATCCTCCATTGAAACTGCTATTCCGAACCTCACCAAAGAACTCCTCATTATTAAATCCAACAGTTATTAATAGATCTTGTTTACTTAACCCTGTTAACCATATTTGAGACAGATGATCAATCCCTCCTTCTTGCTGTCCCACTCTCTTCGTTTACCTCCTAATTTTATGCTCACACTTTCTTGGTCTTTTTTTGCTGGTTTCTGTTCCTTAACATCTCCTGCCTTCTAAATGTTGGAGTACCCAAGGCTCATTCATTGGACATCATTTTTCTTCTTCTATTTTAATTGATCTCTTGGTTTTTGGCTATATCTCTTTGTATTGTGTTTTCAGTCATTGCTCTAGGGCTTACAATGTAATCTAAACTTTCTCGGTCTACTTAGGGTTACTGTTGTACACTTCAAACAATATGCAAAGATCTGCAATCACATGGGTCTCCCAACTGTTTTGTAGGTTACTATAGTTGTCATGCGTTTTGCATCAATCTACATACATTGAAAACCCCACCATCATTATAAATTTTACTTTCAGAAGTCAAATTTAAAAAGTATTTAAAATAGCTTAAGAGGGAAACATGGTCTTTTATATTTTCCCAAGTATTTACCAATTCCAATGTTCTTCTTCATTCCTGAAGATCTAAGTTTCCCTCTCATGTTATTTCCCTTTAGCCTGAAGAGATGCCTTTTTCATTTCTTGCAGATCAGATCTGTCGGCAGACTTCTCTTAGATTTTTCATCTTCTATTTCATAATATTTTTTATGGATATAGAATTCTTGGGAAGATTTTTCTTTAAGCAATTTAAAGATGTTCCATTGACTCTGGCCTACATAGTTTCTGGTGAGAACTACATGGTCCTTTGAAATCTTGTCTTCTGCTTTTAAGACCTAACTCCAATTACATATATATTAGGTCTTGGATATTATTTCACAAGTCCTTGAGTGTCCATTCATGTTTACAAAATGTTTTTCCTTCATGTTCTTCAGATTGGATAATTTCTGTTGATCTTATATTCCAGTTCACTAACGCTTTCCTCTTTTACTTTCATTCTGGTATTGAACCCATCCAAATAATTTTTCAGATATTTTATTTTTCTGTTTTGAAGTTTCCATTTCATGGTTTTTATAGCTTCTATTTCTATTTTAGAGTTTTGTCTTATGGTTTCTATTTTCTTTATATAGAAAACAGTTTGTTTTTTTGTTTCTTTGCTGAAGTGTCATATCTTTTTGTTCATTTCAAGTGTGTTTTTCTTTACCTCATAGAAAATATAGTAGCTGCTTTAAAGTCTGATAATTTCTATACCTAGGTCATTTTGGGGTTTTCATCTATTCATTATGTTTTACCTTTCCATCTGTTCAGTAATTTTGAATTGTGTCCTGGACATTGTAGATGTTATGTTGTATTCACTGGGTCCTGAAGAGAATACTGATGTTTCTGTTCTAGTGAGGTTCATATCAGAAGTTTGGCTTGCCATCTCTGGGTGCTGTTTCAAATCTTAGATCATGCTGGTTTTGGTCTGTCCCTCACATATGTGGATAGAGTCTAGGCTGAGACATGTATGGACGTTTCAAATCTCAGTTCAGTTCTTAAAGCCTTTGCTAAGTTAATTTGAATCTTCTTTGTGTGGATTCATATACTCCTAATCAGAGGATTCCTTTCTGTGACTCTCTCCTTTCCAGAACTTTCTCCCCACACTTTGGCCACCTCAGCCTCCTTTCCCTGGTTCCACTGACCAGGAAGACAGTGGTCTCTCAGTCACAGGCTTAGCTGCTGGTGCTACTCTATGACTGGGGCTTGCGCTCAGGACATGTGAGAAAAAAAGGGGGAACTCATCCTTGTGGAGGTTGCTTCTCTAAGTTTTGACTCTTTTGCTGAGTTTATCTGCTTTTGTTTACTGTTCAGGGTCCTCAGGTGTTTGTTTTTTATATTTTGTCCAAGTTTATAGTTGTTATCAGTGGGAAGGATACATTGTAGGGGCTTAAACCACTGTAGTGGAACTGTTGTGCTTCATAGTTTTGTGTTGATATGTGTAAGTCAGGATGGGAGTTTCTGTCTGATAAGGTAGTGGGCCAGGCATGGCGGCTCATGATTGTAATCCTCGCACTTTGGGAGAACAAGGTGGCTTGAGGTCAGGAGTGTGAGACCACCCTGGGTAACATAGTGAGACCCCATCTCTAAAAAGAAAAAAGTAAATCAGTCATGGTGGTGCATGCCTGTAGTCCCAGCTACCTGGGGGGCCGAGGCAGGAGGATTGCTTAAGCCCAGGAGTTCCAGATTACAGTGAGCTATGGTCACACCACTGTACTCTAGCCTGGGTGACAGAGTAAGACCCGATCTCTAAAAAAAAAAAAAAGAGGGTATAGTTTAATAAGTGATCATACAAACATGGTTTTGTGTAGCTGTCAAAGAATTCTTATTATCTTATTAGTAGAAGCTAGAGAATATTGCTGAGAACGTCTAGGTATCATTTAGAAGTGAGCCACTACCTCTCTAGATATGTTCTTGTTGGGTAGTGCTTTGGTTAGATATGATGGTGGTATATTGTAGATATGGATCCAAGGGTGTCTCCATAAGGATTACAATGCTTTTGATTTTTAGTGATTTGTTAGATGAAGTCCATGTGTACTAATGATGATAGATTAATCTGCCAAGTTCTTCAAATGCCTCTAAATAACTATATTTGAGCATAATTATTGATATGCTCATATATATTGAGCATAATGATAAGCATTATTGCTTATTAGATGTGAATCTTGACACTAGATTCTATTCCACTTTTCATTTTTGAACTTCAAGTGATCTGCTTGCATTCACGTGTCTGTTTTCCAACTGACCATAGGGAAGGTATTAATATTTCTCTTCTATCTATAAATAAAGTTGCTTATTTGAAAATGTTTTTATCTGGCTGTCTAACCACCCTAACTTGAAGAGCTTTTCCTACAGATCTGAATATCCTAGACTGGAGCTTTCAGAATCTTGTTGCTATAGCCCTTGGATCTGCTGTATCCATCTGGAATGGAGAGAACCACAAGACTGAAATCATAGACTTAAGTCTCGCTTGTAATTATGTATCTTCTGTGTCCTGGATAAGAGAGGGAACTTGCCTGGCAGTTGGCACCAGCGAAGGAGAAGTGCAAGTATGGGACAATTTTTTTATTATGTTCTCTGTGCAATTATTAGATAAACTAGAATCCATATTTAATAACAGGTTAATAAAAAAGCAGAGAAACTATTAATAGATTAGGTGTGGCACTTGAAGCTATGGGAAGTGAGAAGAGATACCATTCTGTTTTTTTCTGAATGGTGCTTAATGAGGACTTAAAGATGTTCTTCTTTGTTTCCCCCACGGTCTTTCCTTTATTTATTTTTTTAAAAAATCTTTTCTCTCAAACTGAAGTTGGGCTTGTAGAATCTCCAATTTGGGGACTTTAAAGAGAGAAAGATACCTTTCTAATTCTCCTTTCTCATCTGACGCCATGATTAGTAATAGAGTTATAAAATGAGTGAGTTTTTTTTTTTCCTGATAGGCTTTCTGAGATGGGGACTTACCAAGTTTCCATCACTCTATCTAATTTATCATACATTGTAATTATTATTGTTGGCAATAATACTTGCCAACAATATTGCCCATGTGCTATATGATTTAGGAGGGACACAGGAGGCTCTCACTACTTTCTCCTCTCAGCAACGACATTGGATGCTGTAAGGTCATGTCATGATTTCTTCTTACATCAAAGTCATTTCTTATATGGGTCAGAATATCATCTGTCCCTGCAGGAAAGGGGTCTCTCTTAGCAGTAAGTGGGACTTCTTTAGGAATTGTCCAGACACCCACATTTTGTTAATATATTTATTGATTAACTATAGGTGGACTTCCAGGTTTGGAATTCCCACAATTTAGAAGGAGCTAGAAGTGTGGTAATGATTCTCAACCCTTGGCTGCACGTTAAATTTACCTGGGGAGCTTTAAAACAAATGCCGTATCCCCAGGCTCTACACCACCAAACACGTCATCATCACTGGTATGCGCACTAGCGTCTGTTTTACAAACTCCCCAGGGGATCCTAATACCCTGAGAACTGCTGGTTAAAGGTGCTGAGTTTTCACTTGCTGCAAAAACTGGCAGTATCAACAATACTTGACTGTCAGGCCTTTGAGAAGACAGTGTGCTGTGAAAACGTTAATACTACTCTGCTTCTTCTTTTTTCCAGTTATGGGATGTGGTAACTAAAAAGCGGCTGAGAACTATGCTTGGTCATTTGTCAGTAGTTGGGGCTCTGAGCTGGAATCACTGTATCCTCAGCAGGTAAGAAGCATCTTACTGGAGACAATGCTGTTTGTATCACCAATTGGTTATGGGGCCCGAATGAACAGAACTATAATATTTAAAACCCAAACCAAACAAAATAAAACAAAACAAGACATTAGATTTAGTGTCAGTTATGATCCTGCCCCTCAGTGTTCGTTCGGATTGTCTGGTTCTGTCGGCCACACGTACACGGTGGCTGTGTGCCTTCAGCACAGGAGTCACTAAATTGCGCAGATAAAATGTGAAATTCTCTTCAAGGGAAAGGTTTCTCTGTACCAAGCAACACATGCTAAAGGAATATTTTGCTGAAGTCAAGTATTTATTGCTATTAGTGTTAATACTATGGAATATGTTAGGCTTTCTGGGGCATGTTTCCAATTTACAGACCAACAGAGGTTAGAGCTAGAAGGAACCTCATAGATTATCCTGTTCAGTGGTTCTCAAACTTGAACATGCAGCAGAATCACCTGGTGGGCTCCAAAAAACACAGATTGCTGGCCTCACTTCAGGAATTTCTGATTCATTAGGTTTTGGGGAGTGGGGGGACTGATAATTTGCATTTCTAATTTCCCAAGTGATGCCAATAATGGTTCACTTTGAGAACTAGCAATTTAGTTTAACTGCTTTTTAACCAGAAAAGCTAAGTCACTTGATCCTATGATCTTAGGCAATTGGTCTAGATATATATTGCTTTTTAATAATAGCCATTTATTTTTGTACTGTAGTTCTTTTTTTTTTTTTTTTTTTTTTTTTGAGACAGAGTCTCACTTTGTTGCCCAGGCTAGAGTGAGTGCCGTGGCGTCAGCCTAGCTCACAGCAACCTCAAACTCCTGGGCTTGAGTGATCCTTCTGCCTCAGCCTCCCGAGTAGCTGGGATTACAGGCATGCGCCACCATGCCCGGCTAATTTTTTATATATATATCAGTTGGCCAATTAATTTCTTTCTATTTATAGTAGAGACGGGGTCTCGCTCTTGCTCAGGCTGGTTTTGAACTCCTGACCTTGAGCAATCCGCCCGCCTCGGCCTCCCAAGAGCTAGGATTACAGGCGTGAGCCACAGCGCCCGGCCTGTACTGTAGTTCTTAAGGTAGATTCAAATTAGACCAATTCCAAGGCCTTTCACAATTTCTTTAAGTAGTTCAAATGTAAATTTGAGACTTTAATGCCCTGTGATTATAGGCCAAACTTGGAACAGCTTAGTTATTGTAGTCAATTTTGTACTCAAGTTCCTTTTATAATCCTCACTGTTAAAATTTAGTTTCACTATCCATGAGGAATATGAACAGATCCTTTCTTATGATAATAGCAGCTAACATTCTTGGACTTCAGGCACTGTGCTATATTCTTTATGTTCGTAATTGTGTTTTAATTCCTGTAATCACACTATAAGATGGTTTCTTACCCTCAGTTTTTTTCTCTCAGATGAGTAAACTGAGATCCTAGCCTGAGGTCATGTGGCTAGCAAGGGACAGAGTCAGGGTTTGAGCCCAGGTGGTCTGGCTCCAAAGCCCATGTTGTTAATCAGAATGCTATTCGGTGTTACTGAATAGTTTTTAAAAATATAACACCGGCCTTAGAGAAATTTTATGAATAATTGTAGGATGTTATTTATGTACTCCTTAGAGAAAATTAAATTAGTTTAGAAAGACTTCGTTATTTTTGAAAACGAGATATGATCTTTATCATTGTTTGGATCCAAGTCACTGACAATGAGTAGAGACGTAATCCACTGATTTTGAGTCATATTGCAGTTTGCTCTGACATTCAGTTAGCTTTAAATTTCTTTTACATATTAGTAATATTAGCTAAACTAAGAGTGGATCTATAGATTCATAGGAATCTACTTGTTAGAAAAATGAAATAATAAATTTCTATGTCTAACATTTTACTATAAATATATACTAAAACCATTTCACTAAGATAATCTGAAATAGTCTGAGTTGCAGAAAAGTCTAGGATATAAACTACTACCTGGGAAAATCTGGCAATCATCTACATTCATCTTTTCCATGGCATCATATTAAAGCCATTAGAAACATCTATCAAAGGATACTTTTTCAATTCCAGATTTGAAACTCTGCTAAAAAAAAATCTATTCACTTTTGAAAAGAATCACCTGGGCAGACTACTCCCCCCATCCTTATTAAACTAAGGAATTTCCACCTGTGTTTTTTATCAGTCCTAAGGGGTCTTTCAGTAGTTTTACTTTGAAGTATGCTTCCCTCCAAGTTTTTGAATGCTTATGTGGCATTTTTCTGTCCTCTAAACCTGCCTTTTTGCCTCCCCTGCAGTGGGTCAAGGCTAGGGCGTGTCTATCATCATGATGTTCGGGTTGCCCAGCATCGTGTTGGAACACTTTGCCACAAGCAAGCTGTGTGTTCTCTGAAGTGGTCACCAGATGGCAGGCTGCTTTCCAGTGGCTGCAGTGACGGACTGCTGACAGTGTGGGCCCACGATCCAGGTGCCAGTGCACAGGGCCAGCCACTGAAAGTCATACCCCACTCTACAGCAGTCAAGGTAAGAGATGCAACAGCTTTCTAGCTTTCCTTTTACTCAGAGGCCACTGAGTATCTCTCACACATAAAAAAGAAAACCATTAAGCTAACATTTTGAGATTTTTCTTCCTGCAGAATTTATTTTGAATTTTGTCATCACCCTCCTGAAAGACAACCTTGTTCATACTCCCTACCCGTCGGATGTTTTGGTTGTAGATGACTGAAACCAAAGTCAAGCTTGAGTGTAAGCAAGAAAATAAACGTATGTTTTCATGTAACTGAGGAGTCCTGCATACATACAGCTGGTTTCAAATATTGGCCGGATGTAGGGCCTTGAATAACATCATCTGAGCCCAACTCTTTATCTTGTGACTCTGCTTGTCTCTGTTTAGTTCCATTCTTCCTTTGGATTTCATTTTGTAGATAGAAGGGCTCTTGGCAGCTTTAGATTTAGATTCTCTTAGATGGGGGCTGGGTAAGAAGTCATCTTTCCTGATAACTCTGGTGGAAAATTGCCACCATCTGCCTTTGGTCACATTCTCATCTCTTAGTTGGTAGTTTCAGCCAGAGAGATGGGCACACTGAGGGGCCTGGGTCACAAGCTCACACCCAAGAAAGGAAGGGTGCTGTAGAGGTAGACCAGTGTTCCACTGTGCTCCACATAAATATTTATTTCTCTGAAATTTAAATTCTTATTCCCAGTACAAAAATGCATACTTTCCTTCTTGGAGGCCTTGGTGTCACAGATGTATGTCTTGACCTAATGTAGTCTCAGAATATTTATCATTCATAGAAAAAACAAATGGTTCTACCTTATAACTATAAGCAAGTTTACCATAGAGTTTCATAATATAGGGTGGACTATATAGTGATTGATGCTACTACATAGTGTCTGGCTTGTGGCTTTTAATATCTGCAGGACATTGAGAATGATGTTAGGTCCAAATTCCCATTATTGATGACTTGGAAAAAAAACTAGGAAAAAATATGGAAAATAGTCTGTCTGCAAACAAAATACAAAAATATAACAAGTCAATGCAAAACAGATGAAAAATTCAAGCTAAGCAAAACAAGTTGCCTCCTTTTTATTTTTTTGAGGCAGGGTCTTGCCTTGTTGCCTAGACTAGAGTGTAGTGGCACAATCATAGTCATTGCAACCTTGAGCTCCTGGGCTCAAGCAATCCTCCTGCCTCAGCTTCCTGAGCAGCTGGGACTATAGGCATGTACCACCATGCATGGCTGGTTTTAAAATTTTATATAGAGACAGGGTCTCACTATGTTGTCTAGGCTGATCTTGAACTCTTGAGCTCAAGAGATTATCCCATCTTGGCCTCCCAAGGTGCTGGGATTGTAGGAGTGAGCCACCATGCCAGGCCAAGTTGCCTTCTTAGAAGCCTTGTTGTTAAAAATACAATGGATTGAATTACTAAATGAAAGTCTTCTTCACTAAGATCCTCTGGAAGCTGGAGCAAGCCACGCCTCCTGGCAGCTAATACCTGGGGAGTCACAGGAGCAGTCACTAGTCACCTTTCTACATTCAGCACCAATCAACTGACTGGTGTAGCAGGACAGGACTTTAGAGGTTGACATCTGTGTGATTCTTCTCATGGTGTAACTTTTAGTTTTGTCAAAACAGCGTATTTATAGCAAAAGCTACTTGGAAGTAGGATGTTTAAGAAAATGGTTATTAATAAACATAAAAAATATTGAAACCCATCCTGTGGTAAAACTGGGGTCCATGGACTCAGAGAAATTTCTAAGCTTCCTGAAATTGTCTGCAAAATTTTGTGTTTTATGAAATAGTCCTTTTCTCTGGCCCAGTCAGAGGTTTAGCTGAATGATTATTTAAAAAAGACGAAGTAGGTAACTATAAAGTGTGATACATATATAGTATTTTATTTTGACTTAAAATATAACATTCACCATATTCATTAGACTGTACATTCATTTACCATGCAGGTCCAAGGACTTGACTTTGAATGTAGGTTGGCTGATTAGAGTTCTTCATTGTCTTTCTTGTAGGAACTATAACCATATTTTATTGTTCAAAGTTTCTACTTATATTATGTGTTCTGGTTGTCTATTGCAACAAATGACTCCAAAACTTAGTGGCTTGAAACAACCACCATTTTTTTTTTATTTTTTGTGGTGTCCCTGGGTCAGGACTTTGGGAAAGACTCATCTGAGCATTTCTGGCTCAATGTTTCTCATGACGTTGTAGTGAGACAGTGACAGAAGCTAAAAGTGCTGAGGGCTGGACCCATTGTTGACCAGGCAGTCATGCGCCCCTCTTTGTGTAATTCCAGAGCTTCTCAACATTGTCTGGGCTACCTGAAGCCAGTTGGAGCTTGTGCCTCAGGGCAATAGGTTCAGTGCTGCAGAGAGCAAGGTGAACGTGGCATCATCTTTTATAACTTAATTTCAGAAGTCACTTTTGCTGTGTTCAAATGTTTATAAGCTAGTCACAAGTCCTCCTTGATTTTAAAAGAAGGGAATTAGATTCTGCCTATTGATGGAGGGGAAGGGCAAGGTTTAGAAGGTGTGTTGGATGGGAGATAGTGTTACAGCTATCTTAGGAAAATACAGTCTGCTACAGAATCTTTAGAGTGAGAACCTAAAGCCACTTATGAAGCAATCAGAGCGCACAGTCCTTATAAATTTTCATAAAAATTTCCTAGTTTTTGATAATTAATTCAGCCACTTCTGATTTAACATTCTCTTTTCAGGAACTATCCTTTATGAAGAGCTTCCTGAATATTCCAACTTAGTTTTCATCTTTAAGCCCAAAAAAGTAGCTGATTTAATCAAATAGTTACATGTGATTTGACTAAATCACACGATTATAATAACAAGTTTATCTGTCATAAACAGGTTTGGTAAAACACAGTGGGCTTTACACACTTACAGTTTAGTTAGTGGGAGCAGAAGTTTGGAGCCTTCTAGATAATGGACTCCCAGCATGTTATGGGTAGGAGTAAATATGTTTTACAGAAGGAATAGAGAACTTTAGTAAATATAGCAAGTTGGTTAATTGAAGACTGGTGAGGACAGTATCTACTATATGTTCAGATGTGTGTGTTTTAAAAGATAGACTTGAACTTGTAAGGAAAGTGTTAAGGTATAGGTATTTTAATGGTAAAAATATTAAACAATTTACACGGGGCAAGTGCTACAGAAACAAATGCATAGGAAAAAATTCATTCATGCTGATAAGAAAATAAATGAAAAATAAATCACCCTTATCTGTTTTATAAGTATCATAATTTCACTAAATGCAGAATAACATTTTTAACTTCAAGTAACCTTTAACCAGGATGAAATTAGTATGCTTATTTGACATTGGTGTTGTAAAATGTTATAACTGTTTGGAAAATTTTGTGTCAACTCTATTGAACCTTGGAATTTACTTTAAAAAATTTTTCAGAAACAAAAGACATATAAAATATATTCATTACAATGTTCTTTATAAGAGCAAACAACAAATAAAACACACACACACACACACACACACGCACACACACAAATCTACTCCCCAAAGAAACCCAACACAAACCAAACCAAAATAAAATAAAAAACCAACCTGGGTCCAACATTAGGATAACAAAAATTAATCAGCATACAAAAACATGATGGACTATTATAGGATTGTTAAAAATGACAATTATAAAAATTATATTAAAACATAGAAAACTATAATAGATGAAAACAATAGGAAAATTAAATAGTAAAAGCACTATGTTTGCTACTTAATAAAATGCTTTTACATACAGAATATACAAAAATGGAGGGTAGTTACCAGGATGATTAAAGATATACGAATAAATATAACTGAAGCATTCATTCAAATGTTCTTTAAAGTGATTGTTACTAGTCATTTCAATGATTACTATCAATGTGTGATACTAAATCTGTTTTTTCAGAGTTAACTATAACAATTTCTAAATAAATAAAAGGCAAATTTATTTTCTGAAACGTATTAGGATTTGAAATGCATGAGACTTTTGAGCTGTGAGCAGTCATATATAGCTCTCTTTTCACTGACCACTACTTGGAACCTAAAGACACAGGGAGACAAACAGAAAGGCTGCATTCCAGAACCAGATTCTACAGACATATGCAAGCTAGTCCAGCAGCAGATTTTTGCTGCATACAATGTGTTGCATATCGTTTTTCAACCATATTATTATATACTCTTTTCATGTTAAAAATATCCACAATTGTTATTATAATTTGAGGAAGAGTCCTTTTAGGTGCCTTCTCTTCCAAAAGTGACTTGTAGCTCCTGGGAAGTAATTTTGGAGGGTGCAGTTGCTCTGACCTTTGGATAGGAGGTCCAGGGGAGCTGCCGTGTGTGCAAACCCCTGAGACTTCTGCTTACCTGAATGCCTCACATTGATAACTGCACATTCTCCGAGGCTGACCTGCCTGTGTTATTATTTGGAACTTTAAAGGCCATGGCTTGGTGTCCCTGGCAGTCTGCAGTCCTTGCTGTTGGAGGAGGAATGAAGGATGGATGCTTACACATCTTGGATTTAAATGCTGGGAAGAGCATCCAGACCCCAAGCACAAACTCACAGGTAAAAGTCTCCCCTGGAGTTCACTTTCATTCCAATTTTCTAGAATCTTGTAAAAATAATTTATGATAGAACATAGGACCCAAGCACACCTCTCTTTGCCTACTGAATCCATAAGGAATATCAGTTCCCAAGACTTTCTTTTTATATAACCTCTTCATCTGTGAGTTCAAAGTTAATTTAATTTGTATTTCCTTTTTTTTTTCACATTTCCCTTCTTTCTTATCGCTGTTTTGACTGTGAAATTTGAGAATAGTCTGGCTATTCCTGGCCAATGACCACAGGTCACTTAAATTCTTCAGTTCATCGCACCTAAGCCTATTTGTACACTTGGCCCTTTGTTGCCTTGGGATAAACTTTTCTAGAACTAGCATAATTTCCATGGCACCCTAACACCCTGTACTGGAGGATGGGTAATGGACAGAGCCTACTTCCTACAGTCAGTTAAAGTATATTCATAATGAATCGGAAATTGCCATATTCTCTATTTTTTGGTCATTATTACAGATTTGTTCCTTAATCTGGCTACCTAAGACAAAGGAGATTGCAACTGGCCAAGGTGCTCCTAAGAATGATGGGACTCTGTGGACTTGTCCCACTCTGTCCAGGGCAGGTGGGTTTTTTGGTAAGTAAATGGTGAGTAAAATGCCATGCCCAGATAGAAAAGTGAGCCAGTGGAGGGAAAAGCCCCAAAGGAAAGATTATCTCCTTCTGGTTCTTTGAAGTATTTTTTTCATCAGAGGAAAAAGTCCTACACCCACCATGCCTCACAGAGTGTATATTAATAGACGAATGTTTCTGAATTTGACTAAGATTGTTCATCACTCAAAACTGTCACATCTCCTCCTCCTCGCATGTGTGTATGAATGACGCAGTGGGGATCTTGAGCAGTTTGTGAGCTGTGTTTTTGAACTCTGGAGTAAGCACCACAAACTGTCTTATTCTGAAGGACAGCCAGCAGTGCCAGCATGTGTGGAGGACAAGGGACCTGAAAGGGTGAGGACAGCGTCACAGGTGGGAAAGCCACTGCCGGCCGTGCGACTTCCCCTGTGAACCCCACCCTGGCAAGGCAGACCGCGTTCTTCCTCTGCTTACATGTACATGTTCTACAGACATGCAATGGGTACTTCTTGGGAGAAAGACCCCATGATGGGGGACAAGACCCAGGCTCTGTCCCCAGCCTCTTAAATCCTTTTAGGATTTAAGGGTGAGTGGGCATCTCCCACCCAGCCCAGGAAACAGGAAGACAGAAGTGGTGGTTGATGAAGGATCAGGGCCCTGGCATCCAGTCTCTTGTCGACTTTGATTCAATATCCTGTCTTCTTCCCCGCTCCACTCACCTGGCCTCCTGGTCAACCCCTGCAATTTGTTTTATTCATCATCTACTTATGAAGCATGCACTATTATATATGCCAGGCACCTTTGGGGGTGCTGGCGACACACGGGTGAATGAGAGAGACAATGTCCCTGCCCTCTTGGGGCCTACGTGTCTGTGGCAGGAGACATACTGAAAACAAATACGTACAATTTTAGGCAGTGGTAATACCACAACTCTCTTTGGAGATTCTGAGAATGTTATCTGACAGCAAAAAAACCCACCCTTCTCAGATAGACTTCCTTCCTCTGCTGGTCAGCCTGGCTGGACCTCTGGCCGGCTGTGACACCATGTGGTATGGTAAATAAGAAAGTAGGCAGATCTTGATAGAGCCACTTTGGTGGCCAAGTACAAGTGTAGGAGGAACATAAGTTGATGCTTTCCATGTTTTTAATCATAAGACATGCAATTCCCTGGACCTTTTCAGGTTAGAGAAATATTTTAAATTAAGCCTTAAATCCTGGTTCATTACAAAACTACAGTTCCAGCAGCTAGGCGGGGCCTTGAGCTAGGTGGGGGCATGTGACAGACACTCGAATCAATTTGTTGATGCTTGGAATGGAGAATGAAGAATGTACTCAGCAGGTACATTGCCTTGCTTCTCTGACCATAACAAACTTTTAGTTTTAACCTCTTGTGAAATTTTTTCATTAATATTAGACAGAATTTCAACGAGAACAATTAACCTTTTCTCCTCTTAAAACATTTATGGTTGAAGATGAGCTTACTTTTGAGCTCTTAGGTGCTAATTTCCATCTTTAACCCAGTAGTTTCTCTTATAGTAGTTCCCAAAAGTATCGAGCACGATGGTTGTTATAAAAAAACATGTCATGTGGTCAGATAAATTTGGAAATTCTGGGTTAAACAAGAACAGATTTTATTTCTTTAGGACCTTTCAAAGGCTTGGATGTATTCCTGTTATGTATATTGTACATCTGCAAGAGAAGCTGATAGCATTTAGCATTTCCCAAATGGAGTTGGGGAATCTTTTGTAGGGGAGCATCTGGAGGTACATGTTCCAGGAGCACATTGGGGAGCATTGCTGTGTGGCATGGGACTGCTCAGTATTTAATTCCCACGTGTTTTCGCTGTGAGTCACCGTGTCTACTGTGGGTGAAGGACAGCACTCTGGACATCCACCCTGGGGACAAAGGTGTGGTTCAAATCTTTTAAATGGGGGGTTGTGACTCAGTGGATTATGAATGTGAGTCAAGGTCAGTATTAAAAAAATGAAATAAAATCATATAAAATGAAAAAAATTGGAAAAGTAAGCATTATTTTGTGAAACTTTTACTATAGTTATATAGTACCTATATGTGCACAGATATGGGCTTGCTATGTAAGATGTAGTTTTGACTGTGGGTTGTGGTCAAAGAGTTTGGAAAAAAGCTATTTTAGATTCTGGTCATGTCTTTACTAAGCCTCACCCTGTTAACCATAGTCATGATTCTCTGGGGGAAAATTTCAGTTAAAGAGGCCTCACCCACCTGACTGCAGAAGAAACGTAACTTATCATTGTTCCCACTTACTAAACAATTATATTAATAATTTCTCAGCTTTCCAACAGGAGTATGTAACTTTCTAGCTTACTGGTGAGATCTGGCCTTTGACTTGGTTTCATCAGTTCACAGCACCTGTATCAATATGTAGTCTCATGAGGGAATATAGCTGCATAAAGAAAATAAAACTTTCAATGCTTTCAGTCACAGTATTCTTGGAACTTGGGAATATAAACCCTAAAAGAGAACCTTTATCTGAGATAAAGATGGCATTTCCCATTATCTAGTAAGTTAAGATCATCAATGTGAGAGAACTTTAACAGTGACTTTGCTTCCAATTCAAATGCCATTTTCCTAACAAGTTATAGAAGTAGCTATCCAATTTTTAATTCAAGGTAGTTTTCAAAGCATGCTTTAGAAAAGAATTGGGATTATTTTTCCTGTTATTTCTTTTTCCTCTTTCTCTTCCTCTTCATCTTAACATAAAAGAAAAGACATATTTATCAGCTATTATATTTATTAAGTAGACTTTTCTTTCCTAGGTTTAATTTAAAAGCATTAGTACACTCAAGCCTGTAATCCTAGCACTCTGGGAGGCCGAGGCGGGTGGATTGCTCGAGGTCAGGAGTTCGAAACCAGCCTGAGCAAGAGCAAGACCCTGTCTCTACTATAAATAGAAAGAAATTAATTGGCCAACTAATATATATATATATAATTAGCCGGGCGTGGTGGCGCATGCCTGTAGTCCCAGCTACTCGGGAGGCTGAGGCAGAAGGATTGCTTGAGCCCAGGAGTTTGAGGTTGCTGTGAGCTAGGCTGACGCCACGGCACTCACTCTAGCCTGGGCAACAAAGTGAGACTCTGTCTCAAAAAAAAAAAAAAAAAAAGCATTAGTACAATGTTTTATATTTATCCCCGCCCCCCCCATTTTTTTTTTGGAGTGCAGTGGCTATTCACAGACTCGATCATAGTCCACTGAAGCTCTGAACTCCTGGGCTCAAACAGTCCTCCTGAGTAGCTGGGACTACAGGTGTGTGCCACTGAACTTGGCTCCCATATTTATCCTTTTAAAACAACTAAATCCAGTTGCTTTTCATTTATATGGTCTTAATTTTTTTTTTAAAAAAATAATGGACAGTGGTCTTCCGTAAAAAAAGAGATTATTGTTCTGAGTTTGGAGTGTGACCTAAATGGTTAGAACATTGAATTGGATCCTAGTTCTGGTTCTGTCATTAATTCGCTGGGTGACCTTAGGCAAGACATTTAATATCTAAATCTGTCTTCACCTATAGAATAAGGGCTGCATTTTATCTATGAATCTAAACTTCTTTACATTTAAGGGCCAATCCCACGTCCCCTTGGGGGCGCCTCTTACTGGTGTGTGTGCACAGAGGAGAGCGTTGGGAGTGATGTGTGTAGATAGAGAAAGCCTCAAGTGTCTAAGCCATGTGTCCATCAGGAGTGGAATGGTGTTTTTACCCTCCTTTCTGCTGAGAACCTTGTATCAGAGTACAAGATCATTTCTGAAACTCCAGCTCTCAGTTGAGCTGTGAGCAGGACGGGTCCTTTGAGAAGCTGATCACCCATCTTGTTTGATCTTAGTTGTGGTGCCAAATACCTACCCACTTGAAATCTTATCTGACCTCCTTCCTGCCCATATTTTCCTAGTCCCAATCTCCTTTCAGGGAGTCAGCTTCATCTATTTTGCCCTAAAGTTTCCAGCATTAAAGTCACTGTTGAAATAGGTCAGGTTTTGCAAAGCATTTTCAAAGGAACACTAGTCCCTTGAGATGCTCAAGTCAAAAGGACACTGTGGTCGAATCAGTCTGAGAAGTGGTGCCTATTGTGGCCTCATCTCCAAAACATTTACAATGCATGTAGTAGTCCTAGATAAAGTCCTAAAGTAAAGAAGTGCTGAAATAAAGAAATATGTTCAATTTTCTTAACCCAAAGCTCCCAAATTAATGTGACCATGTAATACTCTTTTTATTTTTAATACCTATTAACCTCATGTAGAACTAGTGTAAGATAACAGGAAGGGTATTATCTCTAGAATTTTCTAAGTGAGATTCACACATGCTTTGTGGGAGAGCTTTATAGGTCATTTTTCATTAGGCTGCATTAGTTTATTTGATTAGCCCCCTGAAACCGGATTCTAAGGGGATGGCTTTCGGGGGAGGGTGGGCTGCGTGGCAGGAGCACAGCGCTGGCATTCCTGGCTGCGGGTGGATCAGAGAAGACAGAACTGAGAACAGTGTAGGGTGTGAGTGGTTCAGCAGACTGAGAAATGGTCTCCCAGAACATATCCATGTCAAATCCTGGAACCTAGGAATGGGACCTTATTTGGAAAAGTTACATTTGCAGGTGTAAATAAGTTAAGGATCTTGAGATCATCCTGGATTATCCAGCTGGGCCCTAAATCCGATGACAAGTGTCCTTATAAGAGACACACAGAGAACAGACACATACAAGAGGAGGCAATGTGACCACAGAGACAAAGACAGGAGTGAAGTGGCCAGAAAGCAAGGATTGCCAACAGCTACCAGGAACCAGAAGAGGCCAGGCACAGAATTCCCCCTAGAGCCTCCTGAGGGAACGAAGCCCTGTGGACCATTTGATTTCGGACTTCCCAGCTCCAGAACTGGAGAGAATACATTTCTGCTGTTTTAAGCCACACAGTGTGTGTCATTTGTTATGGCAGCCACAGGATGCTGGAAGGGTGGGGGTGGGGGAAGAGCCCTGAAGGGGAAGCGCTGAAGAGCCCCCTCAGACACTGGAGAGAGTGCCCCAGCCAGCGGTGTTTGCCAGCGTGCCTGGGAGGAGCCAGCTCTGAACCTGCTGGCTGTGGGGAGCCCTTTATCTGGGACAGCAACAGCCCTTGTCATGCGGAAGGAACATGAATTGTCTTTCCCTCTCCCCCTAGGCCACAGAGGCAGAGTGCTGCACCTGGCTTTGAGTCCTGACCAGACCCGGGTGTTTTCTGCTGCAGCTGATGGGACAGCCTCTGTGTGGAATTGCTTGTAGTCACCCAGCCCCGCTAAGTTTGTCTCCTCATTTCTAAGTGACGATAATAACGCTGGCGTGTCTTCTCCATGGGGTTGTCATGAGCATCGAACAAGAGGAAGTGCCCTCCTGCTGTGAATGTACCTTTTCATCTTCTTGCTAGGTTACTTTCTTCCCTCCGCTGCCTCCCGTTGCGTTTCCCAGAGACTGACTTTGACTTCTGATCTCTCAGCTCTCCTCCTCCTCTTTCTCTTCCTACTCCTCTTCCTCCTCCTCCTCTTCTTCCTTCTCCTCCCCTTCCTTCTCTTCTTCCTCCTCCTCCTCCTCTTACTCCTCCTCCTCTTTCTCCTCTTCTTCTTCCTCCTCCTCTTCTCATTCAAGACTCATCTTCATGATTTTATTCAGAATAGTATCTATAGCAAAGGTTTCTACTTTTTCCCCACCTGACTTTTCTCCCAAACTCCAGCCTCATATTTCTGACTGCCTCTGGATATTTCCTCTTTGAGATCCTTTTCTGGCTTTAGCCCAATCTCAATACATTGAAAACACAACTCATTCACTCGACAAACACTTATTAAATTCCTACTGTCACTCAGGGAGCCTTCTGATTACTCTGCTCCACGCTGTCTCCGTTCACCCCATGCTCTCTTTCCTTTTGTTTCTCCTAGTCATGTCCTGATTACGTGACAGCCTGCCTGTTGTAACTGCCTTCTAACTGGTCCTCCTGTCTTTAATCTTTGGTCTCCATACCACTGCTGGGTTAAGCCTCTAAAAGCATTGTGCTGATCCCTTCAGTGCCCTGCTTGTCATCTCAGTGACGCCCTGTTACCTAAACCCTTTGGCCTCCATCTCTGGAGTCCTGAGCCCAGGACCTGGAGTTCGGGGACCTGCTCTTGCTTTGGCTCTGTGTAACTTTGGATGTGTCGCAACATCTGCCAGAATAGGAATTTAGATTTGATCACTGCTAAGGTTTCATCAAGCTTGATCAATCCACTGCTCTGTCTTATTAATGGTAATCCCCTTTCATCTCCTACATTAATCTTTGGCTAAGTCTGGTGATTTCTTGCCTTGATACCTTTCTTGGAGCTTTTCTTCTAATCTGGAATTCTTGCTCCTCTCTCCCTTTTCTTTACTTACCTGCACAAGTCCTGACCTCCTGGGGAAGTGTTTTGAAATGATGTTACTGGGGTTTGAATTCTTGGCATTAGTCTGTATCACCTATTTGGTATTAATATACTATCATAGTTGTTTTAAAAAATCTTTTATTACTATGTGAATCTTTGGTTATTCTAGTTTTAACATGCTTGTTTCCTGAACAATTAAGTTGAAGAGTTGAGGGAGCATGCATTATACTTTTTCGTGCTCCTTAGAATGTTTTGTACATGCCAGATAATAAATACTGGTTGACTTTTCTTTTTGCTTTGTCATAAAACATTTTTTACCGATGTATACACACTCCCTTATGCCACTCAAATCCATAAAACAAAACAAAGCTTTGATAATTCAAAAGTAGAATAGTATATACAAGGGAAATTAGAACTCTTCTGAAAATTAGTGTTAATTTGTCAATGAATTTTTTTTTGTTTGTTTTCCCTGTTGTTTAAATTTAGAAAATCTGCTTGGTAGTGCCAGTAATTTTTATTTTAGAAAATTTTAGGCCACTGAAAGCTGTAAATGTGATACTTTTCTGCAATGCACATCCTTCTTTAAGCTAATGGTTTTAATTTGCTCTTCTTAATTAGCCAGCTATAAACTATAAGAAAATGTTTAGAAGAAAATGAACAAGATGATTAGATCATTTCCAGAGTCCCCACCATTCTGTTCTGGAGACTTGTGTCTTAGCACTCTCATGACATTATGTGATGATCAAAGGCCACTTCTCTCAATACTGCTATGTGAATAAGGGGCTCTCATTTAAGAAAAATATTAATATATCTTTTACCTTCTAGTTTTGGTGGGAAATTTGGGATATGGTTTTCGTAAAGAAAAAAAAAATTCCAGATAATACACAAAACAGAAGCCTTGGGTACAACTGATTTTTTATTTTGTAATTTAAAAATTTGTATTGAGTAATAATTCACATGAAGTAAAGGACATAAACCTTAAGTTTATAGCTTGATGATTTTTAAATAGATAAATGTGTAACCTCCATCCAGATCCCCTAAAAAGGTCCCTTGTGCCTACTCCTAGTCAACACTCCCTTGTTATTCTGTCCTTGTAACCATGGATTAGTTTTTCCTTATGTCAACTTTAGATAAATGGAATCATACCATATATATTCCTTTTTTGTCTCACTTCTTTTACTCAACATTGTGTTGCATGTAACTATAGTGTGTTTTTCATTGCTGTGTAATATTTTATTGTATAAATATATAACAACTGTTATCTGTTTTTATTGTGGATGGATATTTATTTCCTTTTTTGATTTACAACAATAAAGATGCTGTGCACAGTCTTGAACACATCTTTGGTGGATAAAAGCACTCACTTCTGTTTAGTATACACCCAAGAGTGGAATTACCAGGTCATAGAATATGTGGATGTTGAGTTTTACCAGTTTTCCTAAGAAGTTGTGCTAATTTAAACTTTCATGAGCAACGAATGAGGGTTCCATACAACTACCTTTTGAATGGAGTTCAAAAATCTGTAATAAATATTGCTAATAGGGAATATTCTATCCTTTTACTATAGTTAAAATCCTAACTAGGAATTAGAGATTATAGCAAATATCTAAAATATCATCCTAGTGACTCTCTTTGGGCCTCTCTTTTAGATATTACCACCAGACCTCACTTTGCATATAAGGGTTCTCATCCCTGACAGTATATTAGAATCATTGGGGAGCTCATATGAAGAGTACTACATCCTAGGTCCCACCAAATACCATTTAAATCAGAATCTTAGAGGTGGGGCCTGGGCATTGATAATTTTAAAGAGCTTGGTGAGTCTAATTGTTGGTGAAATCACAAGGGGCTTTTAGCCTAGGTCCAGCTGCTCGACACACGGAACATTCAGTTATTGAGACAACAAGGAAAGCCAGGAAGAAAGGAATTTTTAGTATGACAGAGAGGTCTGTTGGGAGAATGTGAGAAGCTGTCTGAAATCTAACTGCCTGACTAAAGGAGATCATGTGCTTTTAAAGGTGTGGCCATGTGCCTTGGGGAGGGCTGGTGGAGGTGCACCTAACAAGGGGCTGGGTGCATTGAGGGCAGGTTGTAGGGGAGGTGAATCTTGGCTCAGGAAGTCTGCACAGGGGCCTTCAGAATGTTAGGTCCTGGCCCGGGAGATGGCTCACACCTGTAATCCTGGCACTCTGGGAGGCCGAGGGGGAGGATTGCTTGAACTCAGGAGTTTGAGAACAGCCTGAGCAAGAGCAAGAGCAAGACACTATCTTTACTAAAAATATTGATAGAAAAATTAGCTGGGCATCATGGTGTGTGCCTGTAGTCCCAGCTACTCGGGAGGGAGGCTGAGGCAGGAGTTTGAGGTTGCAGTGAGCTATGACACCACTGCACTCTACCCAGGACACAGAGGGAGACTTGTCTCAAAGAAAAAAAAGAATGTCAGCTCCTTTGTCTTGCAGAAAACCCACCATTTCTGGGAAGCAACTCAAAAGGTCAAGTAGTTAGTTAAGGGAGAGGATTATGAACAAACATATAGGGGTTATTGAAATTTGTTCATGGGGCTAGTTACATAATGAGCAGCCATGGTTGAAAGCCAGTGTACTAGTATTTTAGTCGGTTTTTAAGCTATGCTCCTTCCTTCATCTTAAGAGGCTTTCTCTTAGTGTTATATGTTCTTGCTTCAATGTATATTATGTATGTATATGTGTGTATGTGTATATATGTATGTGTATATATATGTGTGTATATATATAAAAATATATATATAATTTGTATTCCTGAAGGGACTGATAGAAATGGAAGGAATCTGTTCACATAATCATATCTTGAAGTGACTGCCAGGCTGATCACTAAATTCAATCTAAATTCAATCTAGCTATCTACTAAATTCAATATGCTGAAAAACCATTTGGGGGGCTTTTTCCAAAGAAAATATTCTGGACACAATTCAACACTCCCTCCCTACTATGGGATGGCAGCCACTGTGATCACCATGTTGATTGGACCTACTCAGGCTGGAGGACAAGGAGAACTGAGAAATCACCTAGGCAGTCCAAGCTTAAATGCAAGGTACTGAGAAAGAAGGCTGACTTGCTTTTGTATACTTTTCTTGGATGGCCAGGCACTTTATTTGTATCCCCTAGAATTTTAATTTCTATTGTGCCTTTGGAAAACATGGTAAAGTATTTTTTGTTTCTCTTTGTCCCATAGACTCAAGTTCTTACATGAATAACAAGTGTTGATGTGGGACAATGGTCGTGGAAGGACAGACAGTTCCTTTTGATCCAAATGCTCCAGACTGGCTGTTTCTGTCTCCTACAGAATTGCTGAGCCCTTTACTGTCCTTATTATTAGACAAGACCCAATCTTAAGAGTCACTTGCGCTGGGCCCCACTGTCGTGGGGTGAATAATTCAGGAAGGATTCCCACGTCACTTGACACACAGATGACACTGGCGACATTGGTCCCCCTGACCTCTCCTTTGCATTATCCACAGGGTTGCAATATGACTCGGCTTCACTTTGCCAGTGGAGATCTAGCTACCCACAAAAGTTACAGGAGGAAAACAGGTACAGTCATAGAAAATGTTTTTATTTGTGAAAAGATTAAGAAGTGACAGCAAATGAAACAAAATGCAGTTATCTAAACCGCCCCTTTCATAGTCTTGATTATCCAGTTGAGGTGTCTCTTTGAGAGAAGAGTATAGACACCAGGCCCCCGAGGGTCTCCGCATTTCTTTTCCATGCCAAAGGAAGTGATGCCTCGGGGAACACCCCCACATACCAAAGGGCTCCCAGAATCTCCCTAGGGTAAAAAAAGAGGGTGGTTGGGGTCAGTTCAAGCATTACCATGAGCTAAATGGAAGACACACTGCAGCGTTGAATGTAGATCTAAGACCATACTTGACTTAATTAAAAATTAGTGCTTAAAAAATCAAAATGTTTGGAAATATTTTAATATTTTTGAATTGGCTCACTTGGTTTATGAACCAGTGTAACTTGTTTATGTTGTCCACTAATTTTGAGACTGATTCTCTGCTTTCAGGAAGGAAAGCTTCCTGTTTATTTGTCATTTTCTCAAAATGCTTAGTAACACAAAGGGTATAATAGTCAAATGCAGATGGCATATTAAGGCAAATGCTAAAAACAATGTTTTCTGGTTCCTCCAGCAGATAATTGTCTTTCCAAAGAAACAAAGCCAAAGCAATCCCTTTCAGGCAAAAGTTAGTGGTATGAATGCATGAAATTCATGTAGGCAGAAAAAGAGGGTCAAGAGAGCCTAAGTGCAGCCATTTTGGCCAATACCAGATCGCAGCCACAGTGAGCAAGGAAGTTGCCAACAGGTCACTGGCCCAGGACCACCCAAGGATGGATGAATTACTAAGCTGATGCCTTACAAACTGTTTATGCTTACCCTTCTGTGACAGCAGTTTATGATTAACCTTTGTGGCCTGACCACAAGTGTTTGAACATTTAAAAATGTTTCCCTTATCCCATAAGGGGTCCTCCTCTACTTGGGAAAGGACTCCTACTCTGTCTGTGGAGTAGGTTCTATTATTGTCTGTCTTTCTCTCAATAAACTTTCTGTTGCTACTTGGCGCACTCTTGAATTCTTTCCCATGAGAAGCCAAGAACCCACTCGTCAAATTCAGGGGGCTTTTCTCCCTTCAATGGGACACCCCCTGCATCAAAATAAGGAACCATGTGAGAACCTGGGATCCTCCCCAGGCAGGTATATTTCTCCTGCCTGTTATAGTGCCTGACATTTGCAGAATTAGTCCTTTAGGTTTAGTTCAATAGCCAATTCCAGGGCTATTTAGAGGACAGGGAAGGATTGCTAAGGTTCAGTGGTGGGGGTGGCTGGTGGGAAGGGACTAGCATCTTGGGATGCTGCCATGGCTTCACCATGCTGCACGTGGCTTCCAAAAGCATGAAGGTTCTGGTTGCTTCCTGGGTGCCCAGAGTGGTGGATAGGGGAGGGAATGGGTGAAGGAGGGCAAAGAAGAGAAAGTAGAAGATGCTGAAGACAAATGTCATGTTTGGCTAGTTTTGGCTTTGCTAGTTTTGGCACTGAAGGCAAGACATAGTTTCATGAAAGAACAGAGAACTTTGGATCTCTCAATCTCTAATAACTCCCAGACCATAAACACTGAACAGTCCTTTTCTTTGGATAATAATACTCTATAGAGTCTTTAGGAAAAATGAGAAATGACAAGGTAGTACTCAGAGCTTAAAAATCCGTGACGTGTTTCTTCTACTTTTGCCTTTAAGCAGAGCCCTGTCCCACCCTTCTCGGGGGACTCTGGGATGGAGGCTTGCACTTTCTCTAGTGTGAGTCATATTTGGAAGTTGTTTACTGGGGATTAAGCTAAATTCTAGGAAGCTATGGATGGGATCTGGCCTGAGGTCCTCAGGCAGGGGAGGAGGTCTGCTAAGAGGGGAAAGGGTACTGAAGGCTCTTAAGGACTCCTGACTTCAGCTTTTCTGAGTTTGCATATCTTCAAGTTTGGATCTCTGTATGTTAGTATGAAAAACGATAAAAAAAACCCCACAAAAAACCAAACCATTGCTTCGCAGTGGTTTTTGATATAAAATTGGGAAGATATAGTAGGTCAACTCATACACTAGCCATGAACTTCTTATTTTTGATTAATGACTCACTTGAGCTGAGAACATTAATTTACTTGACTGGGGTTTTGTCAACTTTCTTTCAAAAAGCCCTAGGATCCTGTAGAAGCCAGTGCCATGACAAGACAAAGCCAGTGCCATGACAAGACAAAGTGCTACATTTTCTGTACCCACATAACTTACTCCAACAACTAAAATGTGGGATCTTATTTTACTTACATCACATGAGTCTTTTCCACCTTTTGGGCTTCCAGCACAAAGCATATTCTGTACAATCTCAGGATTAAAATTGTAATGCTTTCGATCATTGCAGATTTTTCTGTCTATGATGGTGACGTTGACTTCTCTCAGAGTATCAGACGGAGGGGACTTGTTTTGAATCCTCCCCCACCCTGCAACTCGACATATGGTTCCTGGTTTCACATCAGCCCCCGTTTTAGGTAGACGAATGACAGCCACATTTTTGTTAATTTTTGCTTTTTTGTGCAGCTGTTGGAAGACAAGCATAAAGAATTAATAGGATGAGACAAATATTAACATTTTAACTTAAGTTCTAGCCCAACCCTCAGGGTCCCCTTATGTGAGCTGGTAACAATAGGGGCACTGAGGGGAGGTTTTTGTGTAGGTGGCCAGATTGTAGGAGGTTCTGTGATTTTTAAGAAGACAATTAAAGGTACATACCTGTAAAAGTTTAAGATCACCCTCACGTGTGTCCTGGTCATAGCATGGGAAGGGAAACTCTTTCTTAACGAACATGATCTGTTTTTCAGGCTCCTTATTGGTGGTTGAGTGAGCTCCAAGAATGACTTGGGACTTTTTGTTCCTGAGAACAGACACAGCACTGTTTACTGGGTTCATTCTTTTAATTAGGAGGTGAGCATATTACGTGCTGATCAGTTTCATTGTCCCATTTGTAAATATGGAGATAGAGGTACTCCTTTGTAGCTCAGAAAGAAAATGTGTGCTTTCAAGGATGAAAGTAAGATGTTTATGAATGCATTCTCATTCTCATCACCATCAGCTTATTTATAAAGAGCTAAACTAGGTTCATTGAAAAACAAAGGTGAGGATAATATGGCAGGAAAGCCAAGTCTTGAGCTTTTCTCCCTCTCCTCCTTGTTTAGCTGTGATGGAGAATCACTAGAAAACAAAGGTCTCAGTAGTCCAGAGACAGAAGCAAATGCAGTGGATAGTTCTAAAGTCGTGCACTGAAGGGATCTTTGTAAGAGAGCAACAAACTCTTCTGAAATGGGAAAACTTTCAGAAACAGATTGCTCAGTGGAGGACCCAATTTGCATGGTGTTGAGGATGTTTATGTTGGGGGGACAGTGGTCTAAGGAGGGGTTCAGGAGTCTTTCCTTCTCTTACTCCATGCTAAAGGTTCATTCTGATTAACAAAATCAAAATGCTCTCTCATGTACTCACCATTAAGGCTGTCATCATTCACAACCTAGTATAAACGACACCAACCAGATTATTATAAACTACACCATATTCATGTTGCTTTCGTTCCATGACACCAGCTGAGCTTAGTCTCACTTAAGACAAAATATCACATGGACCCCCCTCCTCAAATATGTACAACTGTTATGTATCCATAAAAGTAAATAAATTAATTAAAAAATAAAAGAAGACATTAGAACAGTGCTTTCCAGTGGATCACACTTTGATGGTGAAATGCTCTTATAAATATTCACTGTCCATTATGGCAGCCACTAGCCACACGTGGCTACTGAGGACTTAAAAACGTGCCTACTGTGGCTGAGGAACTAAATTTGAAATTTTATTTAACTTTAAATTTATATAGCTACGTGTAGCTAGTGGCTATCACATTGGACAGCCCAGGTTTAGAGGCTTGATTTAGGGAGTGGAGAAAAGATCAAGACTGGGAAGAGGTTTGAAGGTCGACAGGAGCTGGCTGAAGGTGTGAAGGAAGTCACTAAGGGCTAAGGCGCTTTCTCTGCTTGACGGCTGTACCCAGGCCTCTGCAGGGGTACTGAAAGTTTTGCCCTTCCATGTTGTGGCGAATTCTATTTGGTCACACAGTCATGACCAGAAGCAAAGTTTTGCAGCACCTGTACCCGATGGCTGTAGTGGACACGTACAGAAAGGGCTCATGAATGCTGCTTCCTCAGTGGCCTGATTCTTTGTGACAAGGCTGGGCTTCACTTTCTTTTGGCCTAAATTAAAGCAAGTGCCCCAAAACTTAGTGATGTAAAAATACATGTGAACCTCTTGTGATTTTAGTGGGATTTACACTATTTATTAATGCTTTCCCAAATTAGAGTATCTTCACAAACATTTTTTTAAAAACCCAGGCACTTACAGTTCACAGTGAGCTGCAGTCAACACCCAGTCTTCCGCAATCAAAGCGCCAGCACAGATGTTTTTGTTGTCAATGTTAAGTAGGACCATGTAGGGTCTTGAATGAGGAATTACTTCATGTCCTCCAATAATTTCCACACAGGCATCTGTTTAATAGAAAAGGGCAAATCAGATTGGTGCCCACCCCAAAGAGCTCTCTAGAGAGCCATGTTTGTAAGACTGGTCAGGCTGTTCGTGCTTGGAGAGGAAGCCTGGATGACAGCATTTCCCCCTCTGTTTGAATGTCAGACCTTCAGACGTCTGAATGTCAATCCTATTCCTGTTGGACTCTGAGAAGATCTTGCTCTTCTGCCCACAGAAGCCATGCCATTAGCCATTCCTTTTCACCCCAAGCCCTTGCAAAATCAAGGCTTACAAACAGATATCAGCACCTTTTAGCTCTGACCCTACCATGAGTCCTTTGGTTATTGTGAGACTTTTGGTTATTAAACTGCACTGTCCTCACTTGTAAATTGAGAAAATAACAACTATCACACCTCGGACTCCCTGGCAGTCTCCAGACCAAAGCAAACGGTTTAGTCCAAGGTCTTTTCCAATGAGGTGGGGGAAGGGAGGAGAGAAGATGTTAAGAGTAGAGAATTCTGCCTTAGCAAAATTTCCTTTATGATAGACTGGGAGTAGAGACCCATTGTTAGAGAACAAGGAGAACTAGCAAGAGGCAAACCACATGCTGGTGGAGAGGACCTTGTGTCTTTGGGATATACTCTCGGCTCTCTACTCTCTGCACCAGATGTTCTTGGATTCTTCTAAAATATTTCCCCCTACCATCAGCTGAGATTCATGTTTTCTTGACCACGGCACAGTGCCTTTTATTCCATCATTAAGGCTAACTCATTGCCAAATTCACAGAAAGGTGTGAATAATAGGCCGGGCGCTGTGGCTCACGCCTGTAATCCTAGCTCTTGGGAGGCCGAGGCGGGCGGATTGCTCAAGGTCAGGAGTTCGAAACCAGCCTGAGCAAGAGCGAGACCCCGTCTCTACTATAAATAGAAAGAAATTAATTGGCCAACTGATATATATATATAAAAAATTAGCCGGGCATGGTGGCGCATGCCTGTAGTCCCAGCTACCCGGGAGGCTGAGGCAGAAGGATCACTCGAGCCCAGGAGTTTGAGGTTGCTGTGAGCTAGGCTGACGCCACGGCACTCACTCTAGCCTGGGCAACAAAGCGAGACTCTGTCTCAAAAAAAAAAAAAAAAAAAAAAAAAAAAGGTGTGAATAATAGATATAGAAGCCTTTCATAAGGGTTTGAGGAGGGTGCGGCTAAGGGGAAGAGAGGGACCACAAGGTCTCTGTTTTCTAGAAGGGTGTCAGGAGGGAGAAATTCTAGGCTCTAGAAATAAAAAGGTAAGGAATTTATAGAGAGCAAATCAACTTCACTCACATCCCAAGGGTGAGTTATGTATAGATAGATTACAAAGGTGCATTTTTGGGCTTTCTGGGCTTTGGAATTCATGATACAACACTCCCTTTTGCAGAGTGCTGTTCGTTTGGTGAGCACATACACCTGCCTCAGAATAAGTGCACATGTCCTGCAAAGAACCACACTGAGAAGGATCTGGGGTAGGGTTTGGAGTAGGTGGGAAGCTTTTAAAAACTAGAAATTCCTGGTCCCTACTGAGAATTAAATCAGAATTTCTGAGGTTGGAGCTATGATGTCAGTATTTTTTCAAAGTCCTTCAGATTATTCGAATGTATAGGAAGCTGAGAGCACTGGCCCAGTGCGTCCAGCCTTGCTTGGCTGTTGTCTGTTCCCTTCGGGGACCCACATCGCTCTCTCTGAACGCAGGAAACAAAGTGGAGCAGAGCAAGTTGCCTTTGTTGTTTCCTTTGAAGCAAAGATACGGTTGGCTTTTTCATCTGCTCTATTTTCACTCTTATGGAAGATTTAACATACCTGAATGTAGTCATACGATGCCATGCTTACAACATGCCTACCGTTTGTTCCAAATGTCTTACAGCCTTGTTATTTTAACAGTTCCTCTCATTTTTAGGTGCAGGATAAACCAGAGAACCTCTTTGGGAATTCCTGGCAAGATAGGTTATTACCTAAGCCAGGGGTCTCCCAGCCTATGGTAAGTTGTATAATCATTTCATTATATATTACAATGTAGTAAAAAAATAATAATAGAAATAAAAGTGAACAATAAATGTAATGTGCTCGAATCATTTGAAACCATCCCTCCCAACCCCTGTCTATGGAAAAATTGTCTTCCATGAAAACAGTCCCTGGTGCCAAAAAGATTGGGGATATCTGACCTAAGCCCCTGCCTACCATTCCCATCTCCAAAAGCTGATATACCCTGGGGAGAAACCATGGCTGGCTCCACATTGTGCCAGGTCCAGAGTAGTCTTCACTTCCTAGTAGGTTCTTCAAGGAAAATCCAGAGCTACCCAGGAGCTATTATCCTTCCATGGGTAATGCCAGGAATTTTACAGCATTTCAACCCATGCATATGGAACTCATACAAAAGTAGAGATATTGGTTGCCATTTAACAGACCAAAGAAGTAGCTTAATAAAACATAGTATAACACTCCCAGAGTGGATGTGGGAGCTCGCTCAGTGTCCTAAGGTTTCTAAGGAGATTCAAGCCCAGAGAGATAATTATAAAAATTTAATTTATTCCAGGTTCCCTTTTGGTGTCTAGATCAGATTTGTCTTAACTATCTTTAAAATTATAGATAAAGTAAGAAACAAAATTTAAATCAAAGATTTATTTTAAATTGAGATAATTATTTCATAATATATACATATATCAAAACATCATGTTATATACCATAATATATTTAATTTTGATTTGTCAATTATACCTCATTAAAGCTGGGAAGAAAAAGATATATATTGAAAACAATAACAACAGAAAACCCCCCAAAATCTATCTATTCATTTTCTGCAGCAAGAAAGGCTGAACTGATGAAGGCACCACTATTATGTTCCTGAAAGGTACTATTTGTTTTACTAACTCAAGAATGTTTTGTTTATTTGTTTACTCCTTTTTCCACTGTACTTTTTGCTATTTCAAGCTACAAATTGACAGCAATAAGCATTGGTGGTTCTGTTATCTTTTGTAAAGAAATTATAAGATGAAAAAGGATCTTTTTCCTTCCAAAATAAGGAAATATTTAGAATCCAAGAAAGAATGCTAAGCATTTTAAGGCTTAAGGAAAAAACAAAAAAAAACTTCTTTCAGTGTAAGAAGGTAATATTACCAAATGGTTCTTGAAAGTCTGCTCCATTTTGCTTCATGGTTATAGTGGAAATGACAAGAATCAGTCTTACCTTCAGGAATTAGCAGGAGAAAAATGACAACTGAGAGAGAGGATGCCAGAAATGCAGAGGGGTTCCTCATTGTGGCTGGTGTCCCCACATCAATCAACGTGGAAACCTGTTTTCTGTTCTTGACTGCCCCTACCTATATACTGAGACTCAAAAGGATGTGGTTTCATTTTGGTCTTTTTTTTTTTTCTTTCAAATTTCAAAGTTTTAGCATTAGGAAACTAAACACAAGTAAATGAGAACAGTGAGAGATGGCTCATTGCCAGCGGGCATGATTTCCTTTGCTAGGGCTGTGAAGGGGGAGAGGAATCCTCCAGGTGGGTGGAGGCAAGGGGACCTTGTTGCCACCAGATCAGGGCACATGGGGGGGATGGGAAAATGTCTCAGGTGAGATTTCGAAGACTCTTTCCTTATCATCAATACTATCTGCAGTATCCATGACTGGAAGCTCTCTGGAGACTTAAATTCGAGCTTTGCAAAAGGTCCTAAAAATTGGTCACCAATCGCATTTCTTACTAGCTGTCTCCTTGGGTTATATAAGAATTAATAGGCCATGTGTAAGTAGAGGACAGTAGGGAGACTTATTTATTGGTAAGCTCCTGCCTCAATTTTCCTTCCCCACTTTGTGGAGAAAGGTTCACTGTGCTCCTGCCTGGAGTTTGTGGCAGGGGTGGGGACATGGGCTGGTGGGGCGGCGGCCGTTGGCCCTTTCTAGCTCTCTGACTGCCTAGTTTACAGCTTTAGATACTGACGTGATCTCTGAGTTTCTCCCTCCTCCCCTCTCGTATCCTTTCTTCCTTCTTGATGTATTTAGCTGAGAAGAAAAATGGGAGTCAGACATGCTATTTTGTACCAGTGTTGGGGAACATCTCACTCTGAGAAGAATGAGCCTCAGTCCCTGGAGGACCAGTATGCAGTATGCTTTCTATTAGGAATGCTTGTAGCTCTTTTTCTGAGCTGAGGATGTGGTCTCTATTGCCATACATATGGTCATATGTTCTGTCAGGATGTTTGGTGTTGAAACAACCACCCTCACCACCGTTAACACCCTGATGACTTCAGACCTAGTGGTTACTTCTTTAGAAATCACGTGACCTTAGAAGGGAACCCTGCTGAGACCCCTGTGTTTCCTTTTCCTGGATATTACTAGTGCACCAAGAGTTAGCCACTTTCAGTAATAGCAGCAGGATACCTTGCTTCTGGCTTGAGTCATTTTAGTGCAGACTTTAAAAACAAATCAAATTTTAACTGACTATACTTAGCATTTCTTAAAGGAACCATTGATAGTTTTGTTTCTTTTTATGTGAATGTGGTTGCTATTCTTCTATTTATGTTGACTTGTAACAGTTTTATGAGATAATTTACATGCCATAAAGGTCAGCCATTTAAAGTGTACAATTCAATGGATTTTAATGTATTTACAGAGTTGCGTAGCCATCACCAAAATCTAATTCTAGAAAATCTTCATCATCCCCAAAGAAGCCTTTGCCCATTAGCAGTCACCCCCATTAGGCAACTTCTATTCTACTGTCTGTCTGGATTTGCCTATTCTTGACTTTTGATATAAATGGAATCATACAATATGTGGTTTTTTTGTGACTGACTTCTTTCGTTTAGTTTAATACTTTTGAGTTTCATCCATATTGTAACATGTCTCAGTATTTCATTCCTTTTATTGCCAAATAATATTCCATTATATGGATATAATACATTTTATTCAATTGTTCATCAGTTATGGGCATTTGAGTTATTTCTACTTTTTAGCTATTATGAATAATGCCTCTATGAACATTCATCTATAAATCTTTGTGTGGACATATGTTTTCATTTCTCATGGGTCTATACCTAGGAGTGAAATTACTGGGTCATATAACTCTAGGTTTAACATTTTGAGAAACTTCTAAACTGTTTTCCAAAGTGGCTGCACCATTTTATATACCCACCAACAAAGTACAAGTGTTCTAATTTCTCTACATCATTGTCAATATTATTATTTTTTTTAAAATAATTGTTCTTCTAGTGGGTGTGAAATAGCATCTCATTGTGGTTTTGAGTCACATCACCACACCTGGCCAATTTTTCTACCTTTTGTAAAGATGGGTTCTTGCTCTTCTCAGGCTGATCTCAAAACTCCTAACCTCAAGCAATCCTCCCACCTCAGCCTCCCATAGTGCAGGATTACAGGCATGAGCTATCATGCCCGGCCCCAAATTTGTAATTTTAATGAAATCCAACTTATCAATCTCTATTATTCCTTGTGCCTTTGCTGTCATATTTAAGAAATCATTAGCCGGGCGCGGTGGCTCACGCCTGTAATCCTAGCACTCTGGGAGGCTGAGGCGGGCGGATTGCTCGAGGTTGGGAGTTCGAAACCAGCCTGAGCGAGACCCTGTCTCTACTAAAAATAGAAAGAAATTAATTGACCAACTAAAAGTATATATACAAAAAAATTAGCCGGGCATGGTGGTGCGTGCCTGTAGTCCCAGCTATTTGGGAGGCTGAGGCAGGAGGATCACTTGAGCCCAGGAGTTTGAGGTTGCTGTGAGCTAGGCTGACGCCACGGCACTACTCTAGCCTGGGCAACAAAGTGAGACTCTGTCTCAAAAAAAAAAAAAAAAAAAAAAAAAAGAAATCATTGATAACCCAAAATAATAAAGATTTACTCATACATTTTCTTCTAAGAGTATTATAGTTCTATTTTGTTTTTACATTTAGGCCTATTTTTTGAGTTAATTTTTTTGTATGGCTTAAGATAATTTTTGTGTATGGTTGAGGTAGGGGTCCAACTTTATCCTTTTGCATGTGGATCCTTTATCCTTTAAAGGATAAAGGATTCTTTATCCTTTATCCTTTTCCATCCCCATATTCTTATGGGGATGGAAAAATTGAGGTTGTGATGGGTGGGGGGAGGCGCTACAGAATTGCTGGAGCTGATGTCTTTGAGTAGGTGAGAGGGACTTCAAGAACTTGAAGCTAAGATGCCTAATCTCATAGAACTATCCCACTTGCTGACAACACCCAATTCAGAGCAAACTCCTACTTCCTGGAGTCCTCCCCCAAATTGCCTGGCACAAGCTCAAATCCTACAATAAGCCCCTCTAACAGCCTCTTACTAAGCCACCCCATGATTTCTCATAGTGGACAGTCTCCTTGCTAAGCCAGGGTCAAATAACACAAATTTGACTACAGGTGAGTTCCAGTGCACTGTAGATTGCCAAGTAGGGCTTTTGTGAACAAATGTTGAATTGAGCTGAATATTGTTCCAGCATTATTTTTTGAAAAGACTATTCTTTACCCATGGAATTGCCCTGGCTCTTTTGTTGAAAATCAATTGACCTTAAATATTAGAGTGTATTTCTGGACTCTGAATTCTATAATATTTATAGATTATATTTATATATATCTATATTTATAGATTATATTTATTAATGTTTATCCTTATGCTAGTACCATGCTGCATTGATTACTGTAGCTTTTTAAGAAAGTTTTAAAAATCAGAAAGTTTGAGTCCATTAACTTTGTTTTGTTCTAAAAATCTTTTCCAGGATTGTTTTGACTGTGAAATAGAAATCTTAAAAGTTGTGTATGCAGCTATTTACATTCTTGGGAAAAAAATTTAATTTATTCCAGTGTGAATGAGCCATTGCAATGTTGTAAGTCAGTAGTTTTCAAAATGTGGTTTGTGAATTCCTAGGGGGTCCTGAAACCCCTTTCAGGACTTTGTGAGGTCAAAACTATTTTCATAATAATAGTAAAATGTTTTTGTCTCCACTCCCCACCCTGTGTTGACATTTGCACTGATTGAACAAAAGCAATGATGGGTAATACTCCTGGTGCCTCATCAGGAAGCAGTGCAGTGACGCCAAAGTGTACCAGTAGTCACTGTATCCTTCATTGTCAGGTACTCTAAAAAAAAATTAAATAAATAAAGCCAATTTTACTCAAGAATATCTTTGATGAAGTAGTAAAATTTTTAAATTTTAATAATCTTTATTCTGTAGTAAATGTCTTTTTAATATTCTATGTGATGTGGGAAGTATGCATAAAGTATATAGCACTTTGGCTGTAACTGAATTACAAGGCTTGTCATGAGGAAAAACACGAATCTGTCTCTTTTTGGAATGCTGTTTTTACTTGAAAGAATGCTGACAAAGTATAATTATTCAGACATGGAGATTTGGCCAGACATTGTCTCAAATATGAATGAAATGAGCCTAACACTTCAAAGAAAACAACTGACAATTTTTGTTGCCAATGATAAAAGTAGGGCTCTCAAGTGAAAGTTAGAATTTTGGGAAAATTCGTGTCTGCTATCACAAGCTTGACATCTTATCAACCTTAAAAGACTTTCCAGATGAGATGGTAGTCATATAACAAATATGACTTGTAAAATACATGTAATGAAAAGTGTCAAAGTCTGGAAAATCTACATAACTCAGTGAATCTATGTTTTCCAAAAGGGCAATGCATGCTGTTACATGCATTTGTTTTTGAGTTTGCTGTGTTCTTTCCAAGGTAGCAGAGTAGTGACTCTGCTTTTGAAGAAAATGGTTGGAATCAAATTAATTAATTACACAAATATTTATGGAGTACCTGTTAGATGTTTGACATAATGCTAGATGCTGAGGATAAGAAGCATAGGTACTTACTCATGACTCTGGTAGACATCTATTTCTTGACATGGTAGTTAGCTAAGGAGGTGTGTTTACTGTGATAATTCATTGAAAAATAAAATGTGTGCAAGGGAAAGAAATTGCCTGCTTATGGCACAGACTCTCAGGGCTGGTAGAGTTATGGGGATTTATAATTTTATTAATTCATTTATTAAAAATATTTGTGAAATACCTAGAAACTGAGGATGCATCACTGAACAAAACAGACAAAAATTGCTGCCCTCAAGGAACTTACATTCTAGTGGGAGGAGACAGAAGTAAATAATAATATAAAATATTTGTTACATATCATAATTTTTATAATAATATAAAAATTTATTACATCCATATTATTGATGTACAGGGTAGTGAGAGGTGGTTGGATTCTTGATAAATTTTGAAGGCAGAGCAGGGAGAATTCCCTTGCAGTTTGGATGTGCAGTGTAAGAAAGAGGAGTCAAAGAAGATACAGAAATTTTGGTCTGAGCTACTGGGAGGATGGGGTTGCCACGAAATAAAGTCTAGAGCTGAAGCATATGTGGAAGAAGATGGAGAGGTCTGCTCAGGCAGGTTGTGTTGGCGATGTCTACTAGACATCCAGACGGAGTTGTAGAATGAGGAGGTGGAGTTAGGAAGATGTCTGATTACAAACATGGATTGGGAATTGTCAGCATATAGATGACGCTATATAGAGAGTCATAGCGCCTAGATGTCATGGAGAAATGAGTGAGTACAGATGGAGAAGAGGTCCCAGGACCTAGCCCTGGGCTACCCTGGCTGGAGAGAGGAGTGATAGCTACGGTGACTAAGGAGGGACTTGTGAGGTAGGAGCAGAGCCAGGAGAGCGTGGTGTCCTGGAAACCCATGCAGCAAATGCTACCGAGAAGAGGAGAGCTCAATGCTGTCAAATACCACTGAGAAGGCAAGCGACAGGGGACTGGGAGCTGACCATTGGACTTCACAAGGTAACAAGGCAACAAAAGGAAGGTCTTGACAAGAGCGATTTCTGTAGTGTGTGGGGCAAAAGCCATATTAGAGTTTAAGAGAGAACAGGAAAAGAGAAATCGGAGAGGAGACATCTTATTTGAAGAGTTTTGATGTTAAGAAAAGCAGAGAAATGGGGAAATGCCTGGAGAAGGAGTTTTTTTGTTTTTTTTTTTTTTTAAGATGGGAAGGATAAAAGCATATGTGTATTCTTATGGGGATGGAAAAAATTGAGGTTGCAATGGGTGGGGGGAGGCGCTACAGAATTGCTGGAGCTGATGTCTTTGAGTAGGTGAGAGGGACTTCAAGAACTTGAAGCTAAGATGCCTAATCTCATAGAACTACCCCACTTGCTGACAACACCCAATTCAGAGCAAACTCCTACTTCCTGGAGTCCTCCCCCAAATTGCCTGGCACAAGTTCAAATCCTACAATAAGCCCCTCTAACAGCCTCTTACTGAGCCACCCCATGATTTCTCATAGTGGACAGTCTCCCTTGCTAAGCCAGGGTCAAATAACACAAATTTGACTACAGGTGAGTTCCAGTGCACTGTAGATTGCCAAGTAGGGCTTTTGTGAGCAAATGTTGAATTGAGCTGAATTCAGGAGGGGAAGGAACGTCTGTACTGGCAGTGCTGGGGCCCGGCCGCCCTTCCTGTCCCCTGACTCCAGACGTTAGCCAACCCTGGGAGGCCAGGGGTACAGAAATGAGTTTCAGGTTACACTGACCTTTTACCACTTCAAAATAGTTATTAAAAAAAAAAACCCATATTTCCCTGAAGGAGTTGAAGATCCCCTTCAAATGACTGTGGATCATAGCCTGGTCAGGAAATTACCTTTTTAATGGAAAATGTTTGGTCAAGTTTCTGTTTATGGGCCCCAAGAGTATGTTGAATGGGCCCCAAGAGTAATTTGAGGTTTGCCCCTCCCTGAAAAGACAACATATAACTTATGTAAGAGAGTGTATGAAAGCAAACTGTGGACTTAATTTACTCAAGTCTGATCAGTATTTTCAAATGACTTCCTATTTATAAATAAACAAGGCAGTAAGACAGGAGGAACTCACGGAGCTTTTTTCTTTTAGTGGTTTAGTGCCTTTTATCTAAAACTCCCAAGATGTGTGTTATGACACGGTGCTTCAGCTTGACACCTTTTCGAGGAAGAAGCAACAGGAAGGGAGTCCCAGACGTTTCAGCAGAGGCAAGAGCAGTGAGTAGTAAAGGCCTGGAGAGGTCTGCCTGCGACCTGGATTTGGGCTTCCCTCGGGCCCGGTGGTAACAGGGGCTGCTGGGTAAAGGGGGCTGGGCTCTGCCGTTCTGCTGCCGAAAGAGGAGCTGCCACTTTCTCCACCTGCTTTGGATTTGTGGAATAAAGCCTGTCCCCTCGTGGCCTTTTAGGTCGTTGGCATCTAATGGGAGAGAACCTAAGAACTAGAGTGGAAGTAGCAGGCTTGCTTTTCTGTGCTCCTGGGAAATAGTGTGCCTTCCTGGAGGTGCATCTCTTCAAAGATGAGAAAAGTTGATCAGAGTCAAGTTTTTAAAGAATGGAAAGAAGAAATGAACTTTGGTTTTATAGTGTGATTTTAAAGCTGATTACACACACACACACACACACACACACACACACACACACACACACACACACACGCAAGCAAATAAACAAACTAGGGCTAGCCTGAATCTGGTTTAGGAACCTAATGATAGCTGTTCCAGGAGAGGTGGCCAAAACATCTCCTCATTTTTTGGGCAGACTGGGTAACAAGGAATTCTATCAATTAAGTGCCCCAGTGGCTAGCATGATTTTCTGTGTAAATTGTGTTGAAGGCCTTATTTGACAAATTCTTACTTTACACAATATAATATAAATCTGTTGGAATCTTCTTTGTGAGAAGCTAGTTTTTAAGCCTCTTATTTTGTTCATGTAATTTATGCTAAGGGAACAGGGAAATAACAGGCACTGGTTATTAACAACAGGTCCTGATTAAGTAAATAGCAGCATATCCATGTGGTAAACATTATTCTGCCTTTCAAATAATGACTAGGGAAACCATTAGTTTGAACCATAGGAAATAGCTATTTTTTAACGTTAAATGGTCAAATGATATCAAATGATAGTAATTACCTATGGATCAACATGCTATGCAATAACATGGAACAATACCAATGATAGTAAGTAAACCAGTTGTAATTATAAAGGACAGTCACATGACAGACTTTGTAAAATATGCTTATGAGAAAGGTCTGGAGCAAAATACACCAAAATACTAACAGTGAATATGTGGGGCTAATAATATTATGAATGTGGTTTTTTTTTTTTTTTTTTTACTTTTCCTACTTTAAAAAATGTCAACAATGTTGCTATTTATAGTGAAAAAATATTTTAAAATACTATGAGAAAATGGGCATGCATTTTAATTTTATGCTATAGGACATGGCCTTTGCTTATAGAGGTGAACATTGTAATAGAACATAGCATTGAATATGCTTGCCTGCTTTCTTTTCCATCCCTACCTAATTTTGGTTTTGGACTTGATAGCCATTTTCACCTCCTCGAATCAACCTTGAAAATGAGAGGGGCTGAAAATTACTTACAGGTTACAGTGAGCGGCTGTCAACACCCAGTTTTCTTTGATCAAAGCCCCTGCACAGATTTGCAGCTCTTTGATTGGAGCCATGTAGCATCTTGCATGAGGTAGCACTTCATTTTCTCCTACAATTTCTTCACGGGATTCTGGAAAAATTCAAAGAGTGATCCAGAGTGAAATCCAATTTCATCAAGTCACACTCTGTCCCGAGAGAGTTTGGCTACAATGAATAGATTCAGCAGGAGTTCACGCACATGCGCTCTGTGCACGGGAGCAGTCCAGATGGTGCAGGGTTTGTTGCTTTCTCCTGCAGCATTCTCATCTATAATCATGTTTCCCCCAACACTTATATGCTAGATAGTGTTTTCTCATGATAGGTTTAGTACTCAGTTTTCGGTAAGTTTTATTATAAGTAAACATTCCTATTATGTTAGGCTTTTAAATTATTTTTTTCTGATACATGTCTAAATTAATTTCTCCTCTCTCTCTCAAAATCGTTAGGCTAGAAAATACTTCTGTTTTTGAACAATAGTTCTCAAACTTTCATGTGATAATAATAACCTGGATGCTTACTTAAAATGCAGATTCCTTACACTCATCCCCAGAGGATCTGGGTCAGAACCTGGAAAACTGCATTTGAAACAAGCACTTCAAGTGATTCTGATACAGGTGGTCCCCAGGGAAGTTGTGGGATTTATAAGGTTGTGACCAATCCTAGGAAAGCAGTGATTTATCCTATTTTTGCCCCTTTGTGCAGGTATTGTTAGCAGAGGGTGAGTCATTTGTTAAGGGGAACAGATAGACAGGAGGGCGAAGTGATCAAATGCTAGGGGCCTGGAGTGGAGGTGGGCAGGTCAGGACTGCAGCATTCTTGGCAGGACACTCCCGACTTGGCTCTGGTCCCCGTACTTAAACTTTCTGCTTCTCAGTTTACCTGGGGACTAATTCTCTACCCTCTGATTCAGAAGACAAGATATTGAGAGCCTCCTTGGACTGATGTAGATGAAAAAATTCCTTATTAATAAAACATGTACTGTGTAAGTAAAGGCACCTTTGCCTCTTAACACCTGAAAAAGAAAAAATGTCCTTTGGTCAATTGGTCTATAAACCCATCATCTTGGTTTTATGAGCCCCACGTTAGTCTGACTCCCTGAGCTATCTGGGTCTGCACTGAATACAACTTCATTGTAGGTTTTTAATGACTTTTATTTATTTTCATAATTTTTCCTTTTTTGTTATTATTTACACAGAAAGTGAGGCAAGACAGGTTTGCTAAAAAAAAGGGATGATGGTATAAAATATATGTTGCAGCTAAAGAATAAATATTGATGAATATCCAATAGGGAAAGACAAATAGCAAATCCATTACCTGCCCTTCCACTTCCACTTGTAATTCCAGGCTGAAATCATGACAGGATCTCTTTCCTAAACGATTTATATATTCATTTAACTTTCATGCAGTTATTTCACAACTATTTTTGAGTAATTATTGTCAAAATGGATGCAAAGATAAATGAAACACTGTTCTTGCCATCGAAGAGCTTTAGTAGTAGAAAGATATCAAGAACAAAGCTCTGGGCACACAAATGATGACAATGGTCAACAGTGTGCTAAGTGCCTTCTGAGGGTACAATGAGGAGCTGTAGTTCAGAGACACGAGAAAATGCTGGTGGCAGGGAGGTTGTGAAGTCTTCATGAGAAAGGAATTTTTTTTTTTCTTAAAGGAGATTAGGAGGTGGATAGGATTTCAACAGGCAAGGCTAGAGCAGATTTCAAGCTTAGGTACTACATAAGTAAAAGGTAACATGGTCGGGAATTGTGAGAATGAAACAGGTAACTCACACAGTAGTATTAAATTGAACTTAATGATTCATCATGTTTAAATGCTTTTGAAGTCCAGACTTGACATTATCTTAGAGCCAGTCCTTAAATTTTAACTGTCAGTGAAGTGATGTTTATAAAACTCCAATTTGACCTGCTATTATTCTTTAATTGTTCAGGTTAAGTTCATTCTAGCTTCTACAATTTTTCAGGATCTCTCTGGATAATAGTATCTTGAATTTAAACAGTTCTTTTCCCTAAGCATTCAAAGCACCTTTAACATAGTATCTATCTGCTTCTTATCCCTGGAAGGTAGGAAGTGTCAGGCAATTTCTTAAAGCTCAAGAAAACAAAAAGATTAAAGACTAACCATGGCACGGTCAGGGCAGAGTGGGAAGGAGCCACCATCTCCTGACTCCCTGCCCTTTGTAATCTATTCCCTTCTTACTACAGGCTGTCTCAGGCTGGACGCTGAGCTACTGGTCTTTAAAAAAATCACGTCATGGCAGGGATATTATTTGGAATGATAGTTTAGAAAGTTATATTAAAATCAAAGAAAAGATCAACAATTATAGTAACGATAATAATGAAAGCATCTATGATTTACCAGGCACCCATTTGTGCCAGACACTGGTGCTGATATTTATTACAGTGCAAAGTGGGTGTTTTGTTATTTCCATGTAGAGATAAGGAAGATGAAGTTTAGACAGGGCAATTAAGTCGCCTAAGTTCACACAGCTAATAAATGGGAAATTAGTGTTATAACCAGTTCTACAGCATGCATAACCCATATTTTTCCATTGTGAAGCACCATTTCCTAAAGTAGTGACTGTTTACTTTTTTTTTTCAAAATATAGAGCCATGTGAGAATCTGATCAAGTATAGATACACATATGCCTGTAAATATTGCATACAGTTTTGGGAGATTCACAGACTTCTTCTTGATGCTTACTTATGATCTTGAATGAACTTGTGGATCCCATGTTAAGAACCCAGCTCTGAAGTTATCATTGAACTACATCATAGTGTGTGGTTAAGAACATGAACATGAACTCTGGGCTCAGATGCCAACCCTACTACTTAGTTACTTACTAGCTGGTGAACCCTAGTACATTTACTTAAACTCTTGGTGTCTTGGTTTCCTCCTATGTAAAATGGGGCTGATAATAATGATACTTAAGAAGATTAAATGAATTAATATATGTAAAGCACTTAGAATACTGCTGTTTTTAATGCGGAATTTTACTGTGTTGGCAAATATATATATATATATAGGTATATAGTTTACTGGATTATTTTACACTGATGTTACTGTTTTCTTCACCACTCTCACCCCTGGAAACAGATATACAAACAATTTCTGAAACCTAAAGTTTTAAGATCTGAGAACTCTGACCATTCAGTTATATTTATATGACTGGCAGGTCTGGTTAGTAAGTAATCCATACATCCCCAATTTAATGGTGGTGTCTGTTTTTCACTTAAAGCTCTTGCTCTGTGGATCTGGCCTGAATTTATGAAAGCCACCAGATATAGCTGATGCTTTTGTATTTTTGCTGTAGACATATGGGGTACATTTTCTCCTTAAAAAGACAATGAGTCTTTTAGATAGCAGAGACAGACAATAATATTAAAAATAATTGGAAATTAAGTTATGATTTCATTTCCTTTTTACATGATGTTAAATGTAAATTAAACCAATGTAGAATTCTACTTTCTCATGAGCAAAACTGAAAAGCATATGACAATATGTCTTATCTCTAGGAATTAGAAGGAGGAATATGGCAGTTAGGGAAAGAGAAAGGAAAAGGAATTGTATGGCTTCTGTTATCGACATATAGAGACCTTTTAGTTTCAGGTGTTGATCTTAGTAATATATAATGAAACACAAAGGATGTGGGTTTTTCTTTCTCTGCTATGCTGCTGAAGATTTTGGTGTTTTATTACTGCGAAACATACCTTATTTTATCTCTGGTGTGGTTACTTGTTTCACAAGTGAGATCACTTCCTTAGGGGTTAGATATCTCCTACATTAAAGGGTAAATGTGAAGTTGTGAGATTGTGGTAATTTAAGAACACTAAAAAGAAAATTGCTCTTCTTTGACAACTTTTTCACTTTCAAATAAAATTTTATTTAAAAGCTGAGAATTCAAGTCTATATCAGAATTTGTTTTGAAATATCATCTTTAAACCTATTCTAGTGGAGAAAGGATAGATGTTTGATGCATTCACTATTGAAACTGGTAGTCACCAAGGAAAAACTGCAGTTAAATTCTTAAATCACAACATTTAACTATGAAAGCACCAAATCGGGATACAGATGCAAATTTATCAAATGTAGAGATGGGAAAAGTACTTTGCAATATGACATCGAAAGCAGAAATTATAAAGGAAAAAGACTGGTAGATTTGATTATAAAAAAGTTAAAACCTCTGTATCTTAAAACACCAAACATAAAATTGCAACATTTTCAGTATATGTGACACAAATGGATATTTTTACAAAGCAGTAAAAAAATAGGAACAGCTGAAAAGAAAAATGATCAGAGGATTTGAACAAGTAATTTGCAAAAGAAGAAATTAAAATGGCTGCTATATTTCTAGTCTACAGAGGAATGCTTAAGCACATAGCACAAGCTTGTCATAATAAGAATACAATTTAAAATGCTTAGATACTATTTTTGCCTGTCAAATTACTAATGGTTAAAAGCCAAAATAATACACTGTTTTTGGAAATTCTCATGTGTTAATAGTATTTCAAACTGCTACTGTCTTTCTGGAAGCCAATACATACAAAGGGTTATTAAATTTTGCAGAGTCTTGACCCAACAAGTCATGTCTATAACTTTAAAAAATTGTGAGGATGCAGAAAAATGTAGCTATGAGAAGTTCCTTATTGTTCCATAATGACAAAAAAGTTGAAAATAATCTAAATGCCCCCAAACAGGGAATTAGCTAAGTGTATTAGTTTCTTATTATTGCTGTAACAAATCACCACAAATGTCATGGCTTAAAACAATAAAATTTATTTTTTTATAGTTCAGTAGGTCAAGGGTCTGACGCGGGTCTCACTGGGCTAAAATAAAGGTGTTGGCAGGGCTGCGTTCCTTTCTGGGACTCTAGAGGAATCCATTTCCTCGCCTTTTCCATCTTCCAGAGGCTGCCCTCATTCCTTGGCTTGGCGGCAGGCAATGAACACATCTACAAAAGGTGCCTCACAAGATGAGTTTCCATTTTGAAAGGATCTGTCCTTGTCACCTCTCAGTGACTCCAGACTGATGACCTGAGTCAGATGTCACCATAGCCTGAATGGAGAACTATGGTCATTGCTCTGGGAGAAAGTAGCTTATGGGCCAAAGGAATCGTAGGACCTGGCACGTTTGTACCTGCCCAGACTTAGAGAACACATGTGGGGCTGCATCTTGAAGGTGCTAGACTTGGGGACCAGGGTGCTCCCACCTCCTTCAGCCACTCATTCCCGTGGTCACAGCCCAGACCTTGACACTGCCAGTATTTGCATCCTCTCCCGAATTGCAATTTCATGCATCCTTCCATATCAACTCTCGTGATCTCCAGCTCTCTCTCTTTACTAATTGTTTCACTCTCAACTACTGCTCCCCTCAGGACCTCCAAACCAATTATCTTACCTCCTTTTCACTCTCTCTCACCCTCTTTCCTATTTACACAATTGAATTCCACTGTTCAATGTGTGGACAGCGAATCTCATGGTGTGGATATCATTCAGGCTGCCCTTGCCATTCTGGTTCTGACACAATGGGCCATGACAAAGTGACCGTGTGCAGCAGGGAGGGATCCATCTATTGTCATCATATTTACACAGCGCAGCCTCAGACCAAGGCCCCTATCCACACGGGTACCTCCTCACCAAAGCAACCCAGCAGACTGGTGTTTACACAACATTGCCTCAGACCAAGGGACGTATTTTGTCACCAAGGAAGTGAAATTTGGGATGTATGACAATTGGATCCCATACAATCCATTATCCAAAAATAGCCAGCTTAATGGAATGGCAGAATGGCCTAAAAGGCTCAAGAAAGGTGGAAGCTGAGAAAAAACTTCTGGTGGGTTTGAGATATTGAAGCAATAGCCAGTATTTGGCATTGTGTCTCCCAAAACTAGAATATATGATTCTACAGGGATCAAGAAACAGGAATGGTCCCTTTCACTAAGATGCCCTGTGACTCTTTTGTACAATTTGCCCTTCCCATTTCTGTAAGAGGTTCTGACAGGTTCAGAGGTCCTGGTTCAGGATGGGGGGGTGTGAGAAACTGCTTCTCCCGGGGTAAAGTAAGACAGCAGGAGCTCCATTGAACTGGAAGCTGGGCATAATGTGGGCAATTTAGGTTCCTCATGTCAGTGGACCAGCAGGCAGAGAACAGACTGTCCTGGGACGGGGTGATTATAATTGACCCTGTTTACCAAAAGGAAAGCCGAGGATCGCTGGGGCTGCCACACAGTGTGAACGGGGAGGAGTAGGTATGGAACCCAGGGGATTCACTGAGTGTCACCTGGAGTTTTTGTGCCCAAGGACAATGGTGAATGAGCAGTCACAGCAATCATAACCTGACAAGGGCAAGGCAAGGAAGGGTGTAGATTCCTTGGGGATAAGACTCTAGGTCACTGTACCAGGAGAGAAACCAAGAGCAGCCAAACTGCTAGTCAAAGTTGAGAAAATTCTGGAATGGAGATGGAGAAGGGAGATGACATACTTTAATGTGGGACTGACTGCAGTAGAAGAAACTGTAGCTTTTTGCTCTTTTGCCTTAACCTTTTCAAAGAGATTGTGGCTGGTCACCAACCTGGAGGGGACTCTGACTGCATGTGTACCACCCCCTAACTTCACCCCTGTGGGGAAGAAGTCAGGGAATCTTATTCTCACAAAAATGGAGGCACCATCCGGTATTACAGAGGCCAGTTGCAATGGGAGGGCACAAACAAACCTGTATCACATACTTTTTAAGGATACCTGTGATGAGCCCTGTCTCACCTGTCCTAGGCCACTTATTCCTTCCCGGCCACTACTGCAGCAGCCAACTGCATCGGCTACAACCAACGTCACATGGACACCACCCAAAGTTGCCTTAACTTAGGCCCGAGCTTCCCTATGGCCACTGGGGTGTCAGGTGCCAAAAGTCCTCCTAATACCCACACGCAACTCAGAAATGGAGATGGAGCAGTAAATGTCCTGCGGGGTCGACCAGTAAGAGACAGAAGCCAGTGCCTGCTGCAGGTGGGCTCACCTGAGATATGGTTGTTCCACTAGAACTCAGAAGGTGGTCACAGGAGATTAAGCATCCACTGCACCACACTCCAGAGGTGGCCATCACAGCAGTGCACCTGTAGAGACTTCTTTCCTGCCTTTCTCCTCTTTCCCCCTGCTTCTCTGGGATCACACTACATAAGAAAATACTAGCAACTGAGCTTGTGCCTCAGGCTCTGCTTTTTGGAGACAATTGCTAAATAAAAAAGGTTACACAATATTCTTATTTTGTTTATGTTATACACATGCACATATACATGTAAACACACAGAAAGAAAAATACTAGAACATATATGTATATTTGAGACAGAGTCTTGCTCTGTTGCTCCTGATAGTGCAGTGGTGTCATCATAGCTCAATGCAACCTCAAACTCTTGGGCTCAAGCAATCCTCCTGCCTCAGCCTCCTGAGTAGTGGGACTACAGGCATGTGCCATCACACCTGGCTAATTTTTTCTATTTTTAGGTAGAGATGGGGTCTTACCATTGCTCGGGATGGTCTTGAACTCCTGAGCTCAAGTGATCCTCCTACTTTGGCTTCCCAGAGTGCTAGGATTATAGGTGTGAGCCACCATGCCCAGCCTACTAGAACATATTTTAATACCAAATGTTAACAAGAGTTATCTTTAGTTGGTGATTACAGGTGATTGTTTCTTTTCTTCCTTTTATTTAATGATAACTTTAACATTTTTACAGTGAACATATGTTAAGGAACAAAGATTATTAATAAAAATAATAGAAATTATTTTTAAGAAATATTATGATCTGTAATATAATTTATTTTGCCATTCTTTCTTTTATAACCAGATGAAAGGTTACATTAACAGATATAATTTTTACATGTTGTTTTGGTTGCTGAGTATTCCTTTTAATGACTGAATTTTTTTTCTAATTAGTAGAACTTTCTATATCTGAACTTTTTAATATCTGAAACATTTCACATAAGATATTTAATCTGAACACTATATCTACCTGTTAAGCCCAGGTTTATAATGGAGGTAATATTTACATAATTCATGCAATTACACATTCATTTATTCTTCTCTTATTTGTTGAAAACTGTCTGTGTTAGACCATGTTTTGAGCACTGAAAATGCAAAGAAGTTTAGACATGTACTCGAGAACTCACCATCCAGAGGAGGAGCTGATGTAACATCTCCTGATGTTACTTATCTTCTCTCACTGTTCACCTGTCCTTTGTCTATCCATGCATCCACTGGTCCATCCAGCCACCCACCCCAACTCCCTCAGTCTTTGGGGAAGGTCTTTGTGTTCCAGGCACTGCAATAGGCATGAAAAGTGGATGTTGCCTTATAAAAGTGGTGGGATATATATGCTACTTCTTGGACACTTGAAGCTGATGTGGAATAATTTTCCTAACATATGGAATTGATAAAGAATATGCTTTCAATAAGTGCATTCACTCAATATGTATTTGATTAGGTTCTTCCTCCATGCTGGGCACTGTGCTAGATGAATAGGTCCACCCAGGGCCTCAGGACCAGGATTACATAGGGAACTATAACTAGCTCAGTGTTCCAGGCCCCTCAGTGCGGGAAGAGGTGGGAAATGAGTTACAGAGGTAGGAACACCGTGGAGAACTTTCAGCACTATGATAAGCAAGGTATATAGATTATCACCGATGACAGGAAGCCAGTGAAGGGTTTTAAGCAGGCACAGGAGTCTGTCTTCGTTAAAGAGAGACCACCCTGGCACCAACGTGGAGCCAGTGGCAGCTCCTGGATGTCTGTAAAGAAGAGGATGAAGGGGCAGCAATCTGTGGGAAGGTGGGAATTTGGAATTGTCTTAGAGCACTGTTTTCATAACAACACCCAGTTTTAACCTAGAGTGAATGCTCATTTAAGGATGGGGTGCTTAAGGGGAGGGGATGGCAGGAACTCGTTTTCAAGGGTGAGGCTGAAAGCTTCCGGTGATGGCAGAGGGAGTAAGGTTAAAGACAAGGAGGTAAGTTAGGAAATTATTGTCCAGGTCTGAATTAACAGAAGTCATTGGGATGGAAGGCAAGGGACAGATAAGAGGGGTTGCAATTAGTTTATTCCATCATAATGAGTTTCCAGTAAGAGAACAGAGGGATTTAGAGGTAGGGGGTCCAGGGCCAGGGAGGAGTGGGACTGGGGAGGAGAGCTGGCGGTGGGCTCCTATGCTTCTCCTGCCCTGTGGTGCACCATGGGACAGCCCCTCCTCTGCCTCTGGTGAAGAAGGACAAGTGTGGGGACAGAATTTCCCCAAAGTGAGGTGGGTGGGAAAAGGGTAATTGCAACTTGTTTGACAGTCTGACCTGTGTGTGGACTTAGAATGAACTTTGTCATGAGAACAGACTTTTATGGCGTTCCCACCCAATCTTTCTGGTTGCAGTTCGGTCAGTTAGATGTGGTGTAGGGCTCGAGGTTTCTGTGTGGTGGTTTTTTTAGGTAATGAAGCTCCTAGACCATTCTGCCTCTGCCTGCTCCCCAGATCAAACCTCCATCTCTCATGTCACCTGAATAGACCACTCACCACTTCTCACTGTTTCCGCATCTGCTGTGACCACTGGGACTGCCCCCTCATTTCTTGTCATTTTTTAAAAACCTGCCGTATTGGGATATAATTCTCATTCCATACACTTCACCCATTTATAATGTATAGTTCAATGACTTTGGGTATATTACAGTATTAATTTTTAAAAATTGTTGTAAATCTATATAACATTAATTTTGCCATTATAATTGTACAATTCTGTGGCATTAATTATGTTCACAATGCTGTGCAGCCATCATTATTTTGTATTTCTAAAACTTTTTCATCACCTTAAACAGAAACTCTGTAACCCATTCTCATGTCCTCTCCAGCCCCTGGCAACCTATAATCTGTTTCCTGTCTCTATGAATTTGCCTATTCTAGATATTTCATATAAATGGAATCATACAATATTTGGCCTTTCACCTGGCTTATTTCACGTAGCACAATATCTTCATTGTTGTAGCTACCAGAACTTCTTTGTTGCTAAGAGCTAAATGATATTCATTGTTTATTCATTTATCTGTTGATGGACATTTGGGTTGTTTCCACCTTTGGCTGTAGTGAATAAAGCTGTGCAAGAATCCGTTCAAGTCCCAGCTTTCAATTTCTTTGGCTGTGAGTGAAATCACTGAGTCATATGGTAATTCTATGTTTAGCTTTTTGATGAAACCCCTCCTTTCTTGACAATTTTTGACTTAGCTTATTGGTACTTTCTCCACCACTACTTCTGTCTGTCTTAATTCTTGGTGATTTCAATCTCCTTGCAGCACCTTGGCCTCCCAATTCCTTGACCTCTTCTTCATCATTTCACCATTTGTCTGCCATACTACCTCACCCATCTCCTAGTCCCTCCTGTGGTCAATTGCTCAGAAGTGTCATCGGCATTAGCTGCATTCCCTTCATCATCTCATTTTAGCCTTTCTCTAGTACCCTGTAGTACAAATCCTTCAACTCTACTGGGGCCTCCAATCCAATGATCCTACCACCTCACATTCTTCATGTCTTCACTTTCCTGCATTCACCAAGCTTAAATTCCATGGTCGCTTAGTTTTAATCACCTCTGTGCATTCACTCTCAACTCCAGTGTCTGCTTATCACTTGGTCAGATTTGCTTGGTGAAACTACCACCCTAGTTAAAATGAACTTTTTACACTGTTACCATAGGGATATAAAGCAAAACCATGCAAGTTATTGGTCTTATCTTGATTCAGGACCATGAACCTCAAATGGGCCTTTAATGCTTCCTGGCAGTCAGTATTACATTTCATTAGTTCTTTCACTTTCCTGTTCTCCCAAATGAGTATTTCATGCTTTCTCCTCTCTCCACAAGCCTCCAATCCCCACTCCACACTCTCACTTTGAGCTAGTGACCTTGCTCTTGTCACACTGAGGAAACTGACATAATCAGAAGGGGACTTCCATAGAGTCCCCCCCCAGCACATCCACCTGCTGACCAGCGTCTGCACTAGCACACTCCACTTCCCTTCTAAAACTGCAGACAGACTTTCACCCTCAGAACATAGGTGATGATACCTTGTGGCTGGGGGACGAGAAGAAGAAAAAAAACTCACAACTTTTGATTCCTGGGGGAAAGGTAGTAAAAGGTCCTCTGCCACTAGGGGTGGGATAGGATCACTGAGATGGCCCCACACCTGAGACCAAAGTACAAAGTACAGGCCTAAGACTGAGACTGAACCAGGATTACAGAAAATGCTTCTCTATCATTCACCCTAGCAGGAACTAAGCAACAAGTAACAGTGGTTTACTAGTAGTGGAAGGCACAAGAAGATGGAGAGAGAATCTCTTTGATGTGCAGGCTCATAGGGAAAGTCTAAGGCTGAAGTGGAACAGGGCATTGAGAAAAATTCTCTGGTAACCCAACCCCAACCATAAGTACAAGGTCATGCTATAGAAGTTGAAAGCCTGTGGTGTACTGAGGATAACTGCATCAACAATAAATGCAAACTCAGATGAACTCTTGACTAGATTGTTTCAATTCCTCACAGAAGAGGCCTAGAAAAAGAAGGACTATTCATATATCCAGACATGAAACTATTTACCTCAGTGACTGTTGGTCTGCAGATTATAAGACACACAAAGAGACAAAGACAGTACACAGTCAAGAGACACAACAATCAACAGAATCAGACTCAGATATGACTCAGATCTTAGAATTCTCAGAAAGAGAATTTAAGTAATTATGATTAATATATTAAAGTCTCTAGTGGAGGAGCTAGACAGCATATGAGAACATATGAAGGATATTGGCTGATACAGGGAAACTGTAAGAAGAGACCAAATGGAAATATTGGAGATGAAAAACATGGTGGAAGACTAGTAACTTTGATATGCTCATTAGTAGACTTGACTCAGCTGAGAAAATAGGGTACTTGAAGACGGGTCAATAGAAATTGACCAAACTGAAGCATGAAGAGAAAAAAGAATGAAAACCAAACCAAGCAACCAACCAACCAAACAAATCAACAAAAACAAACTCAGAGCAGACCATCCAGGAGCTGTGGGACAAAATCAAACTAATAGTAGTATAATTGAAATCCCAATAAGAAAACAGAGGCAAGGGGGCTGAAAAAAATATTTGAAGAGATGGTTAATAGAGTGAATCCTTTATCCCTAGTGAAGAAATATTAATAAAAACCTTTGCACTTTTCTTTGTTAGCCTGATTCTTTGTTTCACTAATCTGAACTACTTGGACAAACTTAGCTTTCTAATTCAGTTTCTAGAACATAGTATTTTCATTCATTCAATTTAAAATAACCTATGCAGTATCTACTATGGGCTATATCTGGGAATGACTTTTCTAATGGATGTTATGGCCTAAATAGAGAACAGAGTCACTAGGTTCTAGCGCAGTGGTCAATGAAAAGACCAGGACTTTGGAAACAAGATAGCCCTGGCTCTAAATTATGGCCCCATCATTTCACATCTTTGTCATATCTGAGCACAATTGTACCTAGTTTATGGAGCTGTTGAGAGGATTACAGTAAAGTAATCATTTTGACTGTGAAATACTTGGCCTGAGGTGATACCAGGCATTTACTCCCAAGTTTCTCAGGTGATTGTGAAAGGGCTATCAGGGTAGGGAAGTGCCAATGTGAAGTGTTGCCTGGCACATAGTTGGCACTCAACAAATGTCAGTGCACCTCCTGTACCCTGACTCAACCTGCAATCACCCCCAAGTCACAAGCTTTTCCAGATGTATCCCAGGGTGTGAAGCTGATTTCCTCTTTATTATGACTGGAGTGAGGAATGGGTGGAGTCAGAAGAGAGGAGGTCTCTTCCAACTGAGTCAGAGCCTGGATGGGCTATGGCTGCCTGAGCCTTGTTTCCCAGGGATTACAGGGGGTGATGGCTTCCTCACCACTTCTCTCAGCATCTGGAGACCAGGAGCTTTAGCCCAAGACAATATATATGGTGGTCCTCACTCAGCCAGAGGGGGTAATGCTCGCTTTTCATTTCTCTGAGACTTAATTGTCTTTGCCCCCAAACAACCAGAACCAGGTATCTGTTTTATTTTTTGTGAAAACACATACTTTAGATTATGGTGTAGGGCAGTGGTCCCCAACCTTCTTGGTGCCAGGCACTGTTTTCATGGAAGACAATTTTTCCATGGACTGTTGGTGGTAGGGGGATGGTTCTGGGATGTTTTAAGTGCATTACATTTATTGTGCTCTTTATTTCTATTATTATTACATTGTAATATGTTAGTAAATAATTATACAACTCACCATAGGTTGGGGACCCCTGGCGTAAGACTTTATAAATCTACCTTTCCAAAGTCCTTGGATTAGCAAAATTTGATAATTAACTGGTGATGGGGCTGGATGATGGATATGTAGGAGTTCCTATATTATTCTGTGTACTTTTGAATGTTAAAAAATAGAGCCCTGATGGCTTACCTGCTGCCTATATTAATTATACCACTGTCAGGAGAGTGACCTTGTAATATATTCTTGCCATTCATATATAGAGAGATTATTGGAACTTGATTAGTTTACCAGATATCCCACCATGAAAAATTTGACTAATTACTATGAGTTACAATATAAAAAAACCTTTAGTCTAGTTTAGTGTATTTTAAATGTTTATTCTCTTTTTATTTGGACCTTTTGGGGTTATTTTGTTGATAGTCTGCATGATAGCTGATTTAGGGGGGAGCTTAATGAGTTTGAATAACTATATAGGTGTATTTGACTTTTTATGGTGTTTTAAAAAAGTAATTTATAGGCAATGTCTGTGGTTATGCACTGAACCACTTGAAAGCACAGCTGTTGGGCAGGGAGTGCTGTCTCCCTAGCTGTTTGAGTTTGATACCCCACATCTTACTACAATAAATATTCAGAGGCTGGAAACCTCTGAAATCTTATGTTCTGAGAAAAGAGAATAGAGTTAATTTTGGGGGGACTCCTGTGGGCATTTGGCAAATCAGGTTATAGGTTTTCTTTGTCCACAAGACCACTTTATTAGATTAGACTTATGTCTCATGGACGGTATTTAAAGGCAAATGGATAATGAGACTATTTATTTTCTTAGTTGATACCTATAGAGGGATAGAGTGGAGACCCAGGGTGCCCTTGGCAGTAGGATGTGGGTGCGGTGCAGAGAGAGTGTGTGTGTGCGTGTGTGCTGTAAGCTGACCACCTGTGAAAGCGAAGGCTTGATTAAGATGTCTTCAGTTAAAATAAAAACTTTCAACTCAACTGAGAAGATAATAATGAGGTAGTTCATGAGAAGATGTTAGTGTAGAAAAATCTCCAGAGTGGCAGCATTTTTTTGAGAGTAAAGATGAAACAGCGTTTATCCTATAGCCTGGCTGTAGGACAGAACTTCTCTTCTTTAATTATAACTAATATATACATGGAAGCCTGCCACTGTGATGACCTCTTGTAGTTTTCCCAATTATCCATTTTATATATGGAGACACAGAGCCCATGCTCTGACCCACTGTGCAGCAGTGATGTCTGTGCAGCGATGAGGTCTGTGCAACAGCATCTATGCAATAGTGATGCCTGTGCAAGAACTTCTGTATAATAGTGACGTCTGTGCAACAGTGATGCCTGTGCAAAGTGTGTGCAATAGTGAGGTCTGTGCAACAGTGATGTATGTGCAATAATGTCTGTGCAACAGCAATGTCTGAAGCCATCTCCCTAAAATGAGGGAGCTGGTCAACTTGTCAGCCTGTTTTTACAGCGGATGGAGAGTCACATTCTAGCTGTGACTCTTGTGGAGCCCTGTGGACTGCCCCACTCTAACCCATTTATTTTCCTTTGCATGTTCAGTTTCTGCCTCTCAGGTAGGAGGATATTTAGACATGAAGTAACTCTGGGGAATGCCTTGCAAAAGTAACTTGCAGAATGCAGTTTGGGGAAATATATATTGGGCTACATCTTTCTTTTCTTTCCTTTCCTTTTCTTTCCTTTTCTTTTCTTTGTCTTGTCTTCTTATTTTTTGTTTTAAAATATTAATTAAGGGGGTACAAGTGTTTTTGTTACATGGATACCTTGTCTGATCTACATTTTCTTAGTGACTTTGTCTTGGGCAAAATGTGGAATCTTTGAGGAAGTGTGGAGGGGACGCTGGAGCCCAGAGGAGACCCTTGGGCTCAGGGGATGGCAGAAAACTACTTAAGGTGACTGGCCGGGCAGCTGCCTGGGCATCTGTGAGCTGTCAGACTTTCTGCCACTCGGAAAAACTGCCCAGTGGTCTGGCATTTAGAGGAGTTTCCCACAGAGTGACTGAAGTCTGGAGTCTAGTTACAGCTGAGTGACAGCACTCTGGCGAGGCCAACCATGTGCTTTGCTGGCTGTAGCTTCAGATGGGACTGCAACAGTAGACATCTTAGGTAACGGAGACACCTACTGTTTATTTTAAGGATGACGGCTAACTTTAGTCCTCTGAATTCCAATGTCAGGCGTGTGGATCTGTGGTGTGCTGGTGAGGGTAGTGGGGTCTGGAGATGTTGTAATTTCAATGGCCTGCTGGTGGGAGGAGTGAGGCTGAGGCAGTGTTATTTGGAGAGTTCTAGAATGTCATAGCTGGAAGGGTACCTAGAGATCACATTCTAGAGGTACACTGGTTCATGTTAGAGCTGGGACGAGAGCCCAGATGACTGGACTGTCTTGCCTGGTGCTGCCAAGACACTTCTGGATTAAGTTTGTGGCATTGTCCCAGATGTTAGGGGATGGGGTACAATTCCCATCTCATGCCCTCAAGGAGACCATGGTCATGTAACATGTGGCTAAGAGTAGGATCTTTCAAATGTCTTTTTTTAGAGGGGAAACTTTTTTTCCCTCATGAAATATTCTGTAGAAAACTAAGATATAAATGAGAGGGAAACCAGAGCTGCTCTGAGCGCAGTGTGCGTGTGTGGGCCCCATGGCCGTGCCACCCCCGTCTCCTCATGGCTTGGTCACCTTCTTGGACTCCAGGGAGCAGCTGGAAAATTTGTGATCTATCCTCAGGCTTCTTAACTGGTGGAGCCTGGGCTCCCGTGTGGGAAGGGACTGCAGGGCACAGGGACGGGAGTGTGCAGAGCAAGGGGCTGATCGCACGCCTGCCGTTCCCGGGCTCGTGGGGTAGAGCCGGGTTTGGTGGTGATGACATTTCCTCCCATCACAGCATCTGTTTCCTTGAGGGACAGGGAGCAGGCCATGACACAAAGCAGGGATGTTTGAGTAACTAATGGTTGGTGGCATAGCTTTTTTCCAAGCTTGCTGGACTTTTCTTGTAGGATTTCATTTATTCATTCCTTTCTGAGATATTTACTAAGTTCCTATTGTGACAGAGATGCTGAACTAACATCCTGTGGGGGGTGGGGTACTAAGGTAAATCGGACAGAGACCTTGTGTGAAAGGAAGTCAGAGTCTAATCAAGGAGACGAGCTAGAAACGTCAATATCTAAAGGACAAGGTAGAAAGTGGTGAAAGCTAAAGTTGGGTACTGCTAAAGCGCTATGGAAACCTGGAGGAGGAGGTTACTTCTAACCGGGGGGAATAGGTAAGGGGCATGGAGGAGAGCCTTTGAGGTGCGTATTGAATGATTTTGGACTTGACTGTGCAGAGATTGGATAGAGAGGGCAGAGGCCCTCCTGATGGAGGGAGGCAGGTGCACAGATGCAGGGAGGTGGGGACTGTGTGGGGCTGTAAACTGAATAAATAACGAGGTTCATAATTAGGAAAGGAGAACTTTATTTCTCATAAAGGGTTGCAGTCTGTGGGTGGCCATTCCAACAGGCTGGAATGGCCAAGCCCCCAGTCAGCAGCCAGGAACACACGTACTTTGAGACAGGGACAATGGAACAGGAATTTATGCTAAGCAGGATGGCCAAATATACACATGTAACAGGCTATAGGAGAAGTCATGAATATTTATGAAAGGAGAAACCTGCCTGCATAATCAAGCTTTATGCACTTTTATGAGGTCCATGTTCAGAAATGGCCATCCTCTTACGTCAAAAAGGTGAAGCAAGGACACGAAAATCCTCTCTGTGCATGCTCCATAGACTGGTTAAAATCACCTCATGGTCCAGGCACGGGTGGCTCACGCCTGTAATCCTATCCCTCTTGGAGGCCAAGGTGGGAGGATTGCTTGAGCTCAGGAGTTCATGACCAGCCTGAGCAAGAGCAAGACACCATCTCTACTAAAGAGAGAAAAAATTAGCTGGGTGTGGTGGTGCACACCCGTAGTCCCAGCTACTAGGGAGGCTGAGGCAGGAGGATTGCTTGAGCCCAGGAGTTTGAGGTTGCTGTGAGCTATGATGACATCACTGCACTCTATAGCCTGGGTGACAGAGTTAGACTCTGTCTCAAAACAAACAAACAAACCCCCCACCCCCCATAGTTAGTGATCTGTTATCAGGAAAGAATGCTGGTCTGGATTGTGAGATAGGTTTCTGTCTAGCAGTTAGGAAGAAAGCTTGATGGCTGTTAGCCAGGAAGGGGGTATAATAAGTGCATCCGACCTCCCATCCCATCATGGTTGGGAACTTAGTTTTAAGGTTTCTCTAGCATCCCCTTGGCTGAGAGGTGGTCCTGTTCAGTCAGTGGGGTGCTTAGGATTTTATTTTAGTTCATAGGGCATAGCAAGCCATGCAATTTAGCAGGAACACAAGTTGATTAAATTCAATTAGTAGGGTTTCCTCTGGCTCACCCCCTACCCAGGGGTCCTCAAACTTTTTAAACAAGGGGCCAGTTCACTGTCCTTCAGACTGTTGGAGGGCTGGTCTATAGTTTTAAAAAACTATGAACAAATTCCTATGCGCACTGCACATATCTTATTTTGAAGTAAAAAAACAAACGGGCAAAAACACCTGCATGTGGCCCTCGGGCTGTAGTTTGAGGACGCCTGCCTACACCTTCAAGGATTCAACACCATGTGGAAGACAGCATCTGGCTCAAATCTTGCTCCAGTTAGCACTAATGAGAAAGGAATTGGATGTCCCTGTCCTGGAGTCTTTTGAGTCTGGCCAAGGAGATAAGTCTGCCAATAAACCAACTTGAAAACTGCCTTCCTTGAAGGGGTCCCGAACAGATTCTGACAATCACCCTGAAGAGGGCAGGTGAAGCAATTCTCATCACAGACACACTGGCCAACCTGTGCTGCCAACCCATTCTGGATATTGGAGGTCCCTGGCTTCTTCTCACAAACACCATACACCCAACCCTACGTGAACAGCATCTTGCAGAAAGACCTGAGGTCAAACTGTTGTATGTTTATGTTTGGATCTAAAACACTGCCTTTACTCTGGCTCGAGGAAGCCCTTGGGCGTGTATAAGTTTAGAGTAAGGAAGGGAAGAACAACAGAGAGCCCCAGAATGGCTATTGCTAAAATATTTTCACAGGCTCTAGATGCAATTTCCAGAAGCTAAGTATGCACAGCACGGCAGATGTTGAGGAAGTTGAGGCACTCCTCTTTTTTATTTTTAAAATTCATCCATGTTGTTGCATATAACAGTAGTTCATTCCTTTGTTCTTAATTTTTAACATTTTTACAGGATTTTTTATTGTGATAAAATATACACAACATGAAATTTACTATTTTAGCCATTTTTAAGTGAACAATTCAATGGTATGAAGTACATTCACGTCATCATGCAACCATCACCACCATCCATCTCCAGAACTTTTTTTACCTTCTAGAACTGAAACTTCAATACCCATTAAACAACAAATTTATATTCTTACTTCTATCAGCCTGGGGCAACCACCCTTCTTCTATCTGTCTCTATGACTTTGACTACTCTCGGTACCTCATATAAGTAGAATCATACAGTATTTGTCTTTTTGTGACTGGCCTGTTTCACTTAGCATAATGTTCTCAAGGTTCATCTATATAGTAGAATCTGTCATAATTTCTTCCCTATTTAAGGCTCAATAACATTCCATTGTATGTATATAGCACTTTTTGTTTATCCATTTATACCTCAATGGACACTTGAGTTGTTTCCATCTTTTGGTTATTATGAATAATCCTATTTATTAACATGGGTGTACAAATATCTGAGTCCCTGCTTTCAATTGAGTATATATGTATATATATATCCAGAAGGGAAATTGCTGGATCATATGGCAATTCCATTTAAAATTTTTGCTGAACTACCATACTGTTTTCTACACGGCTATATCATTTTACATTCCCTCTGGCAGTGCATAAGGGTTCCAATTTCTCCACATCTTTCTTTAAATTCGTTACTTTCTTTCTCTCTTTTTATTATAGCCATCCTAATGGGTGAAGTGAATAACCCCCTTTTGAACAATAGTCATGTCTTCAGCTTTCCACAATGTTGATTATAAAACAATTTAATATATCTCTTTTCTAAGTTCCTACTCTAAATTCTACATGGGTGTTATACTAATGACTTCTTTCTAAAACTTAGACAATGAAAGTCTGTTCTCAAAGCAAATAGAAAAACAACAGTGCAGTAATGTGATGAAATATTATACAGTTATCGTACCTGATGCTCTTGTGTCCTGACCGCATGGCGTCAGGACTTCCCATTCCTGTGTTCACTGACCAGCAGCTTCCAACCGTAAGCACCTGCAAATCTTCGCCTGTGAGCTTTCTCTGGCTGTTGAAGTCCTCTAAGCCCGTGAACAGGGCAGCCCTAAAGTGCTGGGGCTTAACACCCTCTGGAAGGGTTCCTCAACCATTGGCTGATGAGAATTAGTGGAAAAACACCCCGGCTGCTTCACTCCTTGGTTGGGCTACCTCTAAGGTGTGTTCTGCACTGTCCCCCAGAGGTCCCCTGTGGGGATTGAGCGGTGGGGGCCCACAGTGATAACCTGCTCGGTAGTGCGCCCTTCACTGGCTTCCTTCCCTTCTCTATCTCGCTTTCCCGATTTTCTACATGTTCTTCTTGGGATTACCTCCTAAAGAAACTATTCGTACTCACATCCACATCTCTGCATCTGCTTTTTGGAGGGACCCAACCTAAGACAGTCGTTACAACGATGGCTATGTGGACGTTTTTGTCACATGGTAACAAGTTTATAAAATAATGTTATGTTAGAAGACTACACCTAGATTAAAATTATGTTTATGTAAATAAGCTTCAGAACTGATTATATGTTTATGTAAACAGGCTTCTTTTTTGGCAGAGGGTTCTATATGTGTGTTTTCCTTGTGAAATTATGAGTATATGTAACAGAAATGAGTCTCCTTGAGCATTTCAAGGTTTTGATCATCCTGCTATATAGAACATCTGAAAATGTCATGTCTCTGTGATCCTGAGGTTACAACCCGCGTCCTTCCCAGATGTTTCGGTTATGCAGCTTTTCTGGCCACTAGGGGGAGCCGCTGGTAGGAGGGTCAGGACAAGCTCTCCGAACTGGGAGGGCTGTTACCCGGGAGGGGCCTGGACGCTAAGCGGAGGGCTGCGATCTTTCCCCCATTATCCAGTAGCTCAGCTTTTATGTGGGGAGGGATGTAGCAGGTGTCGCCTCATCAGTTCCCACTTCACCTGTGCCTTTGCAGCCACTGGGATGTGGACCTCCTCTCTCTGCTCAGCCACAGGCTACTGTGCCCATAGCTCTAGGCGCCCCTTCCTACCCAGCCCTCCCACCCAGCTCCTCAAGCTACTGCTGCCCCTTTCATTTCTCTGGCCAAACTGTGAGCTTATTCTTTTCCTAAATTCCCTATAGAGCTGCTCGGCTGGGCTGAATCTTTTTTAATAAGGTTTTACTGATGACTCAGAGGTAAGCGAAGGGAATTATGGCACGAAGAATGACTACCAACTGGCTGCTGGATGTGTCTGCTTTTGTCCCCCTCAGGCCCCTGCCTGGAGTCCAGGAGAAGGGTCAGGGTCCCCCTCCCCGCAAGCTTATTTCTACTCCCCAGAATCAGCTTCTCTGCAACCCTTGCTGCCTACTCAGCCTTGACAGAGAGGAAGGAGTTCTCTATTGTTATAGTGTCTTTCATTTGCTTTACAATTGATTATGGAAAGGCCAGGCTTGGTGACTCAGGCCTATAATCCTAGCACTCTGGGAGGCTGAGGTGAGAGAATTGTTTGAGGCCCAGGAGTTCAAGACATGTCTGAGCAAAAGTGAGACCCCCGTCTCTACAAAAAATAGAAAAATTAGCAGGCTTGGCAGCGCATGTCTGTAGTCCCAGCTACTGGGGAGGCTGAGGCAAAAGGATGGCTTCAGCCCAAGAGTTTGAGATTACAGCAAGCTATGATGACACCACTGCACTCTAGCCTGGGAGACAGAGTGAGACCCTGTATTAAAAAAAAAAATGTTGATCATGAACCATATTAACATAAATAACGGTAACCATAGTTTACACTTCTATAGAGCTTACTATATACCAAGTTCTGTTCCTAGCATTGAATATATTAGCTCAATTTAATCCTTATAACAATCCTATAGGGTAGGTACTATTATCATCCCAATTTTACAGAGGATGAAATTGAGATACAGAGAGAGTAAGTAACTGGCCTAAAGTCAAACATCAACAAAGGGGTGCATCCAGATTCAAAAGCAGACTCTAGACAGCCTGTGATGCACAGGTGTGTGCATGTGTGTGTGTTTGTGTGTGGGAGTGCATGCACATGTGCTTGTGCATATATGCATGTGTGTGCAACTGTGTATTTATGTGCACGTTAATATGTATGTATGCGTGTGCATATGCATGTGTGTATTAACATTAATCTGTACCCTGGATGGAGGGCATCCACGCTCAAGGGGAAGTTAACATTTGAAGGATTTTGGAGTTCTCATACTCAGAGGTAGCTGCAATGAGTGCTTGAAACATCATTATGTAAATCTGCACCAAAGTGCTGGTTAGGTAACGTAAAGGATGATAGGAATACGTTTTCACAGATGAAGTGAGTCATGTTGAGATATAGCTATACATCACTTAACCATGGGAATACACTCTGAGAAATGCATCCTTAGGTGATTTCATTGTTGTGTGAACATCATAGAGTGTACTTGAGCAAACCAAAATGGTATAGCCTACTGTATACCTAGGCTATATGGTATAGCCTGTTCCTCTGAGGCTACAAACCTGTACAGCATGTTACATACTGAATACTGTAGGCAATTGTAACACAAGGTAAGTGTTTGTGTATATAAACATATCTAACATAGAAAAGGTATAGTAAAATTATGGTACTTCAGTGTAATCTTATGGGACCCCCATTATATATGCTGTTTGTTGTAAGGTCAAAACATCATTATGGGCCTGGCGTGGTGGCTCACGCCTGTAATCCTAGCACTATGGGAGGCCTAGGCGGGTGGATCACTCAAGGTCAGGAGTTCGGGACCAACCAGCCTGAGCAAGAGCGAAACCCCGCCTCTACTAAAAATAGAAACAAATTAATTGAACAACTAAAAATATATAGAAAAAGTTAGCCGGGAATTGTGGCGCATGCCTGTAGTCCCAGCTACTCGGGATGCTGAGGCAGAAGGATCGCTTGAGCCCAGAGTTTGAGGTTGCTGTGAGGTAGGCTGATGCCACGGCACTCTAGCCTGGGCAACAGAGTGAGACTGTCTCAAAAAAACAAAAAACAAAAAAAATGCATCATTATGCATTGCATGACTGTATATGATTGTTTAGAAAGATTGTACAGATATCTCAACCCTTGCATGAACAAGATGTAAGACTCAGGGGAGCCTATCACCTTTTGTAGGGTAGCAACTGTGTGGTCCTATGTTGTACCACTTAATGGCAGGAGTTCATCCTAATACTGCTGTCAAAAAATAATTGTTGCATTTGGCTAAGAGGTGAGCTTTCATGCAACATGCTTGTTCGAGTTTCTAAAGGACAGCTAGGGATTTCCTGAGCCCTCTAGAAAACATTGATTATTTTTGTTTTTGCTTGATGAAAAAGATTTGTCATAGTACTAGAATTCTGTTTGGTAGAAAGTTGTGGGCAAGGAGACATGTGGCTCCCACACGCCTCAAAAATAGAGGTTGAAGATTTTTACCAGTTGGAAGTTGATGTATGTGGAATGGATTTATTGGCTCAGGTCAGCTTGCAGCATTTTCCCATCCTGGGGCTAAGGCTCATCCTCCAACTACCCTTTTCTTTTTATGGGCTCTTTCATTCCCAGGACGGTTGACAGTGCGAATGTCCACTCCTTTCAGGGAAAACCCTGCCCCCTACCCATTGTGGGTGGTCTTACCTTTAGGCCCCAAAGAGCATTCCTATTAGCTTATAAGAGTCCTTTATCAGTTCATTTTTTCCAAGGCTGGATAATTTATTCTTAAATAACACCACAAGTAAGGCAATAGTGCCGAGCTCCCTCCAGACTGGTCCAGTTCCAGTTCCAGCTATGATGAGGATTCACATCTTGACTCTTGGTTTCCTGTGAGCGACTCATATGAGAACATATATCTCTCTCTAAAACAAAAAAAAAATGAATTTCAGGCACTAAATCCTTGCTTAGAAAAATATATTTTTCTAAAGTAGAGGTTGTTAACTGGCTACACATAGACTACATTTTGATCATTGTTGTGTTTAGTTTGGTCTTCAGGATATGGACTAATATATGATTTTAAATAATTTAAATTGGTTTTCATCATTTCAAAATAGAGAAATTACATGTACAAATCTCGATGTTTACCTTTTCCTACAAAATAAGGATATCTGACAACATTAGGCCTTCAATCCCATTCATCAATAATCATTAGGAACTAAGTAGCAGCTGCCACCTCTAGATGGAGCAATTACTCTCCAGTTTGCCACAGTCCCCATCACTCCCTGTTGTCCCTTAATAAGAGGATCAAGCTCTAATTACCATTTATTATTGTGCTTGTACTATTGTTTTCCTTATAGTAGAATTAAAAGGATCATAAAATGTATGTTGTACTCATGTCTCTACTATATATGAAATCTTGAGAAATCCATCTATACTCAAAATATCCAGGTTTCAATCTAAATCACTTATTATACCAATAACTAGAAAGATTTCAAACTGAATGAAAAAAGACAAAAATGCCAATACTGAGATGACAGAGATGTTAGAATTATCTGACAAAAATTTTAAAGAAGCCATCCTAAAATACTTCAACAAGCAATTACAAAAATTCTTGAAACAAATTAATAAACAGAAAGTCTCAGCAAAGAAATAGAAGATATAAAGAAGAGCCAAATGGAAAATTTTCAACTGGAAGACACAGTAAACAAAATAAATATGTCAATGGATGGTCTTACCAGAAGAAGGGAGGAGACAGAAGAAGAATCGGTGAACTGGATATAAAACAACAGAAATTTCATAATCTGAACAGCAGAAAATAGAAGGAGAAAAAGTGAACAGAGCCTCAGGAACCTATGAAACTATAACAAGATATAATATTTGTGTCACCAGAGTCTTGGAAGGAGAGTAGAAAGAGGGTGGGCCTGAAAAACTACTCGGAGAATAATGGCTAAAAAGTTTCCAAATTTGGCAAAAGACATAAATCTACATATTCAAGAAGCTAAGAATTTCTCAAACAGGATAAAGCTGAGGAATTCCCAAACATGATAAACCCAGAGAAATCCACACTGAGACACATCATAGTCAAAGTTCTAAAACCAATGACAAAGGAATATCTTGAAAGCAGTAAGAGAGAAATATCACCTTACCTTTATGGGAGAAATAATTCAGATGATTTCTCATCAGAAACCATGGAGGCCAGAAGGAAGCATGCAACATATTTCAAGTGCTGAAAGGAAAAACTATTAGCCCAGATTCCTTTATTCAGTAAAAATCTCTTTCAGAAATGAAGAGGAAATCAAGACATTTTCATTTTCAGATGAAGGAAAACTAAGATTGTTTGCTGTCAGCAGACCTACCCTATAAGAATGACTCACGAAAGTTCTCTAAACAGAAAGGAAATGATAAAAGAAGGAATCTTGGAACATCAGGAAGAAATAATGAACATAGTAAGTCAAAATATGGATAAATACAATAGACTTTCCTTCTCTTGAGTCTTCCGAAGTGTGAGAGTGGATACTCAACAGCTATTACATGGCTATCATCGTAAGTTAGAACTATAGCCTGTAGATCTCGAAAAACATTCTGTAGGTTCTGTTATTCCCCTGCTCCCTAAAAACATGGGCAGGAAAGCTGATCTATTAATAATAGGAGTGGAGTTTGTGATCCTGTTTAGGGTCAAGAGGTCATCAAACTGCCCATGGCAGGGGTCAGCCAGTCTGGGAGAGTTCCCACTGCTATGCTGGTTGGCACCAGAGGGACAAATCCTCCCCTTGGTTATAGCTGCTGCTTCTGTGGCCTGAAATGAATGCGCTATTTCAGCCAATGCACATCAATTTCAGGCCTACGTCCTTCGTATGTGGGCCTCCCACTTGTGATAAGATTAAGTTTGCAGCCTTAGTTTAAGGCCTTCCTTCCAGCCTTAGTACCTTTATTTTCTTACTGACTCACTCTTTTATTTATCAACTTCATTTTCAGGGCAGCAGTGACATAAATAAACTTCATAGCAAACTGCTTCTGGAGGTTTAAATTGCTGACAGATCCAAATGGACCACTAATTGAGAGAAATGCAGTAGTCCTTTCTTTTTGGGGATAGGATTGCGGCAGTGCCCGGGGAAACTGGAATTGACAAGCTGTTGACTGAAACGTGCTTTGGCTGGGTAAAAAGGGTAATTATTATTTTTTAAAATTTTATTGTGGCAAGAACAGTTAACATGAGATCTACCCTTTTAGCAAATTGTTTGGTGTATAATACATTGTTGTTGACTATAGGTACGTGTTGTGCAGCAGATCTTTAGCGCCTGTTCATTTGCTTGACTGAAACTTTTATGCTTGATTAGTAAATAACCTTATGCTTGATTAGTAAATTAACCTAACTTGATTAGTAAATAACCATTTTAGCCCTCCCCCTGGCCCTTGACAACCACCATTCCACTTTTTGATTCTATTAATTTGACTATTTCAGATACCTAGATAAAGAGAGCAATTCTTAACAACCAAGTATGAGAGAAGATTCATTTCTGATGCAACCCAGGGGGAAGTGTGCAGCATTTTGCCAACGATGCAGTATAGTCTGCATGAGTTTTATTTAGAGAAAACTGTGACTCTGGCCTTTTGCGACAGATCTTACATGATCCATCTTATACCCACTTTACCCTCTCATCTCTCATCACTTTGTTCTTCCACCACGTGTTCCACTTTTCCCTTCTCTTTCATGCCTCTGTGCCTTTGTTCGTGCTGCTCATTTTGTTATAATGACTTCCCCTCTTATTCACCTGGAAAACTCCTGATTACTTTTTTAACCCAGTTCAAATATCTTTTCCTCTCTAGAGCCTTCCTTAAATCCACCCCACCCTCATCTCTACCCCATCCCAGTGAAATCCTTTCTCTCCAGTCTTCTGGAGCTCTTTGTACAGATCTCTGTTCCAGTCTGTTTCACTTTGTATCATCTCTTCCATTGGACTGTGAAAGTGTGATCTTGTTTATCCTGGTACCCTCAGGGACTGATTCAGTGTGGGGCATGTGGTAAGAACTGAATATAAATTCTCATTGAGTTCACAAATAAGTGAATGAGGATACACCCCATGTCATAGTGATAGAACATTGCTTGACATACAGTGCGAAAAAAGAGGGATTAAACAAGTGCACTGCCAGGCTTCTACTTCTTGCAAGTTGGAGAAGATATACTTTTCCCTATTCCTTCTGGAGTAGATATGCTTTTCCCTGTTCTTTCACAGGATATTATACAACAAACAAACATAAAAAAGACTCTGAAAGTTGAAGAGAAGGCAGACTGGATAGGATCTTGGGACCTCAGGAACTCAGAGTCATTCAGGTTTTCTTTCTGTCTCATATATCCCAGACTTATTGCAGCAGAAGCTGGCAACCTGGAAACAGGAATGCGTGCAGACAAAAAAAAAAAAAAGCCCCAACAAAAGCCTGCTCTCTTTAATCAAAGGGCCAGGAAAGGAGCAGCCCAGCAAGACAGAAACTTTTAGACAATAACCACTCTATTCTAGGCAAACACCACAGAAAAACTGTGCACTCTCCTCCCCTCAATGCCATCAAAAACCAAGTGGGGATCCTTGACTTCCATGCAGTTTGTAATGAGTCTTCCCAAGCCCCTGCTGGGGGCTGGGACCTTCATTCCCACTGAGTGGCGCTGAGCTGCCTGCCCCTGCTTGGTGACAGGGGAGCGGCAATGAGGCAGTCCTAACCTCCCAGTCTGGGGGTCCTGTGGAGGCTGAGTGGGAGCCAGAACTGCCCCCTCTGCCCAGCAGGAATGAAGGACCTCCTCCTCCTCCCCACGGGAGTGGAGGAAGGCTTAGCCGGAAACCTGGGCCTCTGCTTCCACCTGGCAGTAATGAGGGGGTGGAGCAGTGTCAGAGAAAGGCAGCTAAAGCGGAAGGTTGAGAGCAGACTTGCTACACAGTAACTTTTTGGTTTGCTTTGGAAAGAGGTGTTTCCTATTAAAAGCCTGGATCCATCCATTTATTCAGTAAATGTTTATTGAGTATCTGCCATGCACCAGGGCAGGGTAGAGTATTGAGGACAGAGCAAAGGACAGAGCAGACACAGACATGGTCTCTGCCCATGAAGAACTTACACCCCAGCAGGGAAGACAGACTTCACAGAAAGGAATAAATTATAGCACAGTGAAACAATTAAGGTATTACAGAGTTTAGTGAGAGAGCCACGTTGTCATTAAACCTTCGGTGGTGTCTACCACATTCATATAGAGAAACACATACTTTGAAGGCAGATTCTTTTCTCTCTTCCATACTGGTTACCACCACTAACCCCTTGGTCACAAAAATTATCCAAGAAAGGGAACCCAAGATTCTATGATTCATTGAGAGTATCTTTTTAAAAATGCATTTTCATAATGCGTTAAGCAAGGAGAAGGTTAGGAATTCACAGTACATAAGACTACTTTCCTTACATTAGTCTCTGAGTGTATAAAATATTCACTAACCTATAGGATTTGCACGAGTCTTCCTAACATTTTCCCATTTTTCATTCATGTAACTAACTGGCCTACTTGTAGATGTTACGCATGAATGATTGAGTTTGTTACTCAGCAAATGTGTATTGAGCATCTGCTATTTTGTCTGACTTTGTAGCAAGCTTTAGGGACACAAAGGTGAGAAAGACACAAAGCATTGAGAATTGATGCAGGAAGAATTTTTTCCTCAACTCTCTACACTCTTTATGTGTGAAACAAACAAACAAAAAATGAAAAAAACGCCCCCCAAAACAGAAAAGGCACCCTATCTATATTGCAGCATTATTTGGGATTGAAAATGACTGGAAATAACCCAAATGTCCATCAGTAGCAGATTGGTTGAATAAAGTATTGATATATCCGTACAATATGAACATCTCTGTATACAGTCATCCCCTGGTATCCTCAGGGGATTGGTTCCAGAGCACCCCAAGTCCCTACATCCTGTATTCAGCCCTGCAGAACCTGCATATACAAAAAGTTGGGGTTCACATTCTGCAAAATACTGTATCTTTGATCCACGTTTGTTTGAAGAAAGTCCACATATAAGTGGGCCCATGCAGTTCAAACCTGTGTTGTTCAAGGGTCAACTATACTGCGTGGAATTATCTTTAGAATATAGTGTTAACAAAAAGAAAAAAGTAATATGGTAAAGTATGAGGGCTATCCAGAAAGTATCCCACCATAAAAACATTCTTGTTATATTAATAATGGCTGGATACTTTCTGGACAGCCTTTGTATGCTAGCATGTAAGAGAGAAAGAGAAGAATAAATGAAAACAAATGTTAAAATTTTTAAAAAGAAAGATAAATTAAAAATAAGTTTTAATATAATGAAAACATAGTTGCCTAGTGGAAATGGAAGGAATAAGACTGTGATCAAAGCTATACTTCTCTGAATATTTCTTGTTTGTAGATTTGATTTGAAACTTAAGTGATACGAGAATTTGTCTGTAAATCCTTAGTGGGATATACCCTAAAGAAAAATTAATCCTTGCAAAACAAACAAACAAACCTCCCCCAAACAATAAAACATAGTTTTCAGTAATCATGTTTTTTGGTGGTAGTTGATATTGTCATTATGAGATCATTATGTGTGTATTTTGTGAAAAAGCAAATGAGTTATTATGTTTTTGTCATTAAGAAATGGGATTTTGGCCTGGCATGGTGGCTCACACCTGGAATCCTAGCACTCTGGAAGACTGAGACGGGAGGACTGCTTGAGTTTAGCAGTTTGAGACCAGTCGAAGCAAGAGTGAGACCCCATCTCTACTAAAAATAGAAAAATTAGCTGGGCATGTTGGTGCACACCTGTAGTCCCCGCTACTTGGGAGGCTGAGGCAGGAGAATAACTTGAGCCCAGGAGTTTGAGGTTGCCGTGAGCTATGATGAAACCACTGTACTCTAGCCTGGGCAACAGATTGAGACTCTGTCTCATAAAACAAATAAACCAACAAACAAAAAATCTCCTGGGATTTCAAAATGAGAGAAAGGAGATATGAATGCAAGAATGAAATTAAGTGAATAATCTGTGGACCTGATTTCAAAAAGGAAGGATCACTATGGACTTATGTATTTTCTTAAAATACAAACAAAAGCAAATAAACATAAAAACAAACTCCTTTCTGGCTGTGCCCATTGAAGAGGCCTAGAAACAATGACTACTCCAACAACAAGGAGGACTCTGATGAATTAGTTAATAGATCTAGGCAGTGATTAATAGTTGTCAACGTTGCACCAAGAGAGATGGATAGTTATTATGTCCTAAGAGAGATACAAACCACACCTGCCCCCAAATTGAACCTTAATCTGATCCAGCTTCTAGACCTCACTACCAATTTTTAGAAGATGGAATGAAGTGAATAACATTTTAATTAACACCATGGAGATGCAGTAATCAAAATCTGCTTTGGGAAATTCTGCAGGAAAAATGGTCCAGTTTCAACAACTAAATTATAAAGACAAAAAAGTGATGGCAGAAAAACTTATATAATAGAAGAGATTCAAAGGCCATATTAATCAGTTTCAATATGGGGGCTATATTTGAATACTGAATTGAATAAATTACTTGTTTTAAAAATGAGACAACTGGGGAAACTTAGACATTGAATATTGTTTGCTATAAAAGAATTAATGTTAATTTTTAAAAACGATGCTAATTAAGAAGATTTTAAAAGTCTACAATAATGGTATCATGGTTATGCTTTCAAAAAGAGTGCTTGTCTTTCAGAGCTACATAATGAAATATTTATAGGTGACATAATAGGATGGTGGAGATTTGGTTCAAAATAATCCAGAGTTGGGGGTACTGACTAGGGTAGAGATTAGCCATGAACTGAAAATTGTTGAATCTAGGTGATGGCTTCCTAGGGACTTATTAGGGTTGTCTCTCTACTTTTGCATATGTTTAAAAATGTTCATAATAAAATGTTAATTCCAAAAATAGGCAGGCTATTTAATATAAGGTTTACACTCCGATTTCACTTAGGCTTGGTCTATGTTTAGGACCTGTCCTCTGGTTCCCGTTTCCTTAGACACCAACAAATATTATTACAAAAAGAAAAATGACTTTGCTGAGATACTTTTTCCGTATGCTCCCCTAATGTAAGAAAAATGGGGGGCTGCCAAACCTGTGAAACTGAGACTGGGGTGAGGAGCCTCGTGTGGTTGCTGACTTGCTCTTTGGGGTTCTGCGTCTTCCATTTGGTCTCTGATACTGATACGCAGCAGCCATCTGTGGCTGTGGCTTGGAAACGATGTGGCGGATGAAAAGGAGGGACCTCCCCAGAGGGCAGGCCTATGTCAATTGCTCAAAAAACGAGGAACACAAAATATTGCCTCCATCCAGCAGCAGGATAATTGAGAAACACTTTTGAGTCCAGGACCATGGGCTTCGAGGGCTAATAGAAACCTTATATCTTGTCTAGTGCAAGTCATTTATGTGGCAGATGAAGAAATGGGAGCCTGGAGAAATAAAGGGACTTGGTCAAGGATGCACAGCTAAGGGCAGAGTTAGGACGAAAACCCATATTTTATGGATTTCCAGAGTTCAGTGCTCTTTCCTCCAGGGCGGTGACACTTTGATTTGTTTCTTTGGTTTCAGTGTGAACTTTCTATAATGTAAGCTATGAATTCTCTGGAACAAAGTGCTACTGAAATGTGGAGTTTTCTGTTGTTTCAGTACACGAGGCGAGGGGCTGTTGAGGCGTGTGTTGGTGGGCTGGGTGTGAGTTGGCATAATTGGCTGAAAGAATCTTCCCGGGGAAATTGTGATTTCATGCTTGATAGTGAAGAAAGATGCATGGGCGTGTGCTTGCCAGACACCAGAAAGGAGACTGTAGGACAAGCAGGCTCTAGGGTCAGATTATTTGAGTTTGAATCCATGCCCCACCACTTCCCAGCTGTGTGACCTCAGATAAGTGCTCAATCTCTCTGCACCTCATCTGTAAAATGAGGATAATAACAGCTCCTGCAACATGGTCTCATTGTGAATATTTAATGGGTTAAGATAAATAAAATTCTTACACCAATATCTGGCACTGTGCGGTAAATGTGGTCTATGACTTCAGAGGCAAAACTGGATGCAGGTGACAGTCACTGGGTGTGACTGACTGGACTTACATATGAGGCCATTAAGTATCTTGGGAATTTAGAATAGGCTCTGCTTGCTGAATCTACTTGTAGGGGATGATTTCAGGATATTAAAAATCTCCTTCTTTACGGAGCTGATTAGGTGCCTGAAAGTCTCAACCCTAGATCGACTATGTTACAATCAAATGTGTTATCTAGAAGCAGCAAATGTCATCATGTAAGTCATTATATCTCACTGCCAATTCGCTGACCATCTGAAAGAGCCAGTCATGTAGCCAAGCCCTTCTGGTAGGGAGGAAACATAGTCAAGGGCTGGTTAGTGATTCCAAAGCAGTTGGAGTGGATATCCCCTTGACATTCACCTCTACGCAGCAAAAGCTGCCTATTAAAAATCCTGTAACTTTGTCTGAGGGGCTTTTCCCCAGCTGTGAGAGTGCATTCCGCCATGAGCAAGGCAAGCTGGAAGTGCCGGAAAGCTATGACCCTGGAGTGGCTGTCACACAGTGGTGTTGGGGTGTTGGTGGGCAAATATCCCAGCTTCTCAGTCCCTTGCTTGGAACAGCTCTGAGATGTGTCCACACTGTCCCTGTGTTCCCAGTGGGATTGAGCTCCAGTTGCCCATCGAGGTAAATGGCATGAAAATGTGCCCATTATTGACTTTTTATTCTCTGTCTTTTCACTTCCCTATTCCTCTGCCCTGGTGTTGCCTTGTCACTAGACTGCTTGCACTCAAACCTGTGCCTCAGGATCTGCTTCTGGGGGAGCCCAAACCAAGACAGAAGCAGCCTTTAAGTGTTTGGTTGGGGTCTCCCCTGAATCTTGTTCTTTCTGCCTCTCTCTGCTTCCCACATCTCTAACCGCAGTTCCAACCCCCCAAAATTTAGGGATTTGTTTTCTGATATTATTTTTTTCTGTTCAGGGGACTATTTAGAATACTACTGCAGTGCAGGGCAGACATCCTCTTGGCCTCACATATTTCTATGGCATTCTTCCTGGAGTAAGTAAGGGATTGGATATTCAGAGCTAATTATTACCAGTGTCATATAGAATGACACTTGGGAAAGAGAAAAATTATCAAAACACCATTTCTCTGCACAGCTCAATAATTCAATCCCCTTAAACAACCGATTTCTAAACAAAATCAGGGAACTCAAGTTGGGGCTAGAGGGGAGTTGTCCGACATCTCTTGTATGATTACCACCATCAACAAGATTTAAGGTTATAGCCATCCTCAGACTTACTGTCCCTCATGGTATTATGGCCACTTCAAGTTCATTAAACTCCTTTGAAAGCATAGATTTATATAGAATTTAAAACATATTAACATTTTTAAGTCCTTTACAAATACAACGAACTGAACAGAACAACACTTTTGTGAAAATTAATTAGATAATTTACAGCTTAAAGTTTAATATTGCTACAAGCTAGCTAATCTACTGTGGTATTTAGACAATGATGATAATGCCAAAACAAGTAACTCTGAATGTAATCTCCTTTGGACCAGTCATACTAATTATATTCATAACCTTTTTTTCCTGCTTAGAAAGCAATGGCAATACTTACCAAATCTTATATAAAGGATGGCTCAGTGAAACCTTCAAATAAATAATAACCCTCAATGTTTGTATAGTGCTTTTTTTCCACCATGGAGCTCCAAGCATTATCAAATAATCATGGGACTTTCTAGTCAGCTACTTTATACTCAACATGAACCCCCTACCCCTTGCTTTTATGAAGTAGTTTTAAAGGTGATTTCAAGTTCATTATATATATATTCTTAAATGGTTCCAGAAGTAGAGATTTATTAATTCATTATTCATTTATTCAATCATTCATCAATAATATAATAAGTTAGTCCATTCACCCATCCATTTATCTACTCACCCATCTACCCATTTACAATATTATTAAGTAGTCACAGCATGTGAGGTCCTATGCTAACTTCTGGTTATACAGTGGCGATCAAAACAGATATAGGTCTCTGCTTCTGGGGAGCCAATAGTCTGGTGAATTCTATAGCATAAATTCTACTGACATTCCTGTAATTATACTATTTCTATCTAAAATATTTTTCAAAATATGTTTTTTCCTGATCAAGACTCAGACAGTTAACTGTTGAGGTATAATACTCTTAGCTACACAGATTTGAAGGCAAGAGCACTTGGAAAGAGAAGAGAAGCCTTGTTCAAATACAGCTGAGTCCAGCAAACCCAAACCTGTGTAGATGACTGTGGTTGGATCACAGCATGAGGCGGGAGGCTCCATAGCGCCGGCCCCCTGTTTCGCAAGGCTGGATGACGGCCGGTGGAAACCGATACATCGGCCCACTTCTGGGCTAATGTTGATGTTGAGTTGCGAGAACAGAGGCTGCAGGTAAGACAGGGTTTGCAGTGGGCATATCCTAGAGTTCCCATGTCAAGCTGTAAGGGTCACACATTCTTCTTTTGATCACCCAGTCCATCTATCATCAATCATCTATCGTTGAGGGAAACAGTCCTTCCTGAGACATTTCGGCTGCTCACATTGCTTAGCCTTGGGTGTCTCTAGGGAAGACCCCTTCCATGGAGATGGGAGAGAGAGCTGAGTTGTTAAAAGGAGTAAGTATGCTCACCTTGACTGATATGGTTTTACTATAGCAATTGCTATAGCTCTTGTTTTCTTTTATCTGGTCTGAGGTGGGTAGCACAAATCTGGAGTTCCAGATCTTTCCTTTTCTTTACTTTTGGAAATTGTTGAATCAAGCCTCATCTGCATAGACCCAGCTTGTGGAGCAAATGTTTTGTCCTCTAGGAATTCTAAGTGACTTGCTTGAATGAGCTTTCTGTCCCACGTGTATGTCTCCATCATAATAATCTTTGTGCATGTCTCCATTGTAACCAATTTTGGAGCATAGTGCATCATTTATCTGCATGTCCGCGTTGATTTGCATGTAAACAAGGACATGTGTAGTCTATGAGTTCCTACAGGGCAGGAATTGTGTCTTTTTTTGTTGGTCCTTCCGGTGACCAGACCAGCTCAGTGCCTGGCAAATAAAAGTGCTTGATAAATGTTTCTTGAGTGAGTGAGTGAATGAAAGAATGAATGAATCTATATGTCTGGATGCTAAACAGTAGGAATTCTGCAATCTATTGGGATTGGTTGTTAACATGTTCACCTTTTGTACTGTTGACTGATCAGACCACATGTGGGCCTGCTTTGATTTTCTACAACAATGCTAATATTCATGATATTACTGTATCTGACTGTCTTCCAATGGAGTTGCTTTTGTAGTTTGAATGGAAAAACTACTATATTACTTCAAATGATTGTGAAATAGTAAAACAAATACTAACCTCAAATGCCAGAAAACATTATTTTCATGAAACTTTTTAAAAAACAGTTCTACAAGATCCACTTACAAAATACACACAAAAGGAAAAAATAGTGTTACAGGCTACTGAGGGTCATATATTATTTTTATAATAGGAACAAAAATGCTTGCCATACAGCAGTATGTGGTTAAGATAAAAGTATCTTCTCAGGTAGGCCAGGACATTTGCTCCATGATAAGCCATAAATGGAGCTGTGAGGGGGAAATGTTTTATTAATTAAAACATTTAAATGTTACTTTTTCTCAAATTCTTGCATGAATAAGGCAAATTGGAAAGCAAAAGCCATTTGGGATTTGGGAGGGTCTGGGGCATAAGTGCATAAAATTACATGATTGTTCATTGTTTGGAACATGCATGATTGGGGCAGAAATTTTAGGTTTCTGATTTTAATATTAGGATTAGGTGGAGATGTTTATAACAGTAAGCTCCAAATAAAAGTGGATTGAATATTTTTATTTTATTTTTATTTTTACTGTATGTAAAAGACGTCCTCAAGTAAAGAATACAGGATTGGCACTAATGCTCCTTTGTCATCAGCTTCTTCTTTCTGGTTCATTGTCATTAGCACTTGGCTTCTATTTGACTTTGCCTCGTGGTTCAGCATTGTTGCTGTAGCTCTAGCCATCACATCCCAATCCAGGCAATGGGAAGGTGGAAGAGGAAACGAGTACTTCTTCCTGCTGAATCAGCTCTCTTAAAGGAACTGCCTAGAAGCCTCCAGCCTTTAACTTTCACTTGCTTCTCACTGACCACTACTGGCAGTGAGAGAGGCAAGAAAATGCCATCTTTCTGCTGTGTACATTTGTGGCCCCAAATAAAATCAGAGTTTTGTTACCAAGGAAAAAGAGGAGATGGATATTGAGTAACAAACCAGTAGTCTCAGCTACTGAGCAAAGCAGATAAAACACAGCTAAAAGACCATAATACTTCTTGGAGTTGTTAGCTAATCAGAGCACAAATAAGCATATGTTTGTATAGATGCTCCAAATACAAGCATGTTTCATCCTGTGGCCAAAGCAGGGATGTCAGGAGTCCTCTAGGGGAAAATCAGGCTCTTAAAAAGCCTCATGGGGTTAATATTCATTATGTTGGTGAATTTACCAATATAATGGAGTTCAGTGTTTGACCTCCATTATTACAGAGATTGAAACTTGAGGGGTTTTTTGGTACATCAAAAGTGGATTTGTTTCTCAAAAAATAAATTGACCCCAACTTAGAGGTAAAATATCATAGATGCAGAAAAGCAAAATATTTATTAATTTGCAATGAGAAATAACTATTACATGGAGCAAAATTTTCACAGAAGGTTGAAGAACGTGGAATCAGAAAAAGACCACATGAGTCAGCTGAGTTTTAATGGAATCAGGTTAAAATAAAGAAGGGCTTGCCATGGGACAAGAACGCAAGCCTAGGGGCTAGCCCGCCTCCCTTCCCTGCAGTACTCGCTGGTCCATGGCCTGTGTTGACTCCCTTTTCATAGATTCGTGGTTGTTAGACATTTATGGTTACAAGCAATAAAAGCACGTGATCCTTTCATGGCACAGCACAAGAGGTGATGGGGGTTTCAGTTGATTGATATGAATCAGCAGAAAGTGAAGAAATCAGTGTTTGTCAACAGGATGTTAATGTGTGAAGCAGGGCTGAGTCATTCAAGACACAAGGAATCCAGTTGTTCAGCTGCGATGCACTTGGAACTCAAATAACTACTAAGACAGCATAGGAACGACTTTTCAGGTGTGTCTCAATCATCTTATGAAATTTGAGACATCTAGGTGCATTGCCCTAGGGCAGGTTGAGCACACTGTTCCTTCTCCCTTACAAGTGTGTCTGTCTTAGCCAGCCTGGGCTGCTATAATAAAATACTGCAGACTAGGTGGCGTAAATAGTAGAGATTTATTTCTCACAGTTCTGGAGGCTGGGAAGTCCAAAGTCGAGGTGCTGGCCAATTTGTTTTCTGGAGCGGGCCCACTTCCCGGCTTCTAGATGGTTGCCTTCTCACTGTGTCCTCACATGGAGGGGAGAGAGAGAGAGATCGAACTCTCTGATGTCTCTCCTTATAAGGACACTGATACTATTAGATCAGGGTCCTGCCCTTTATGACCTTATTTAACTTTACCTCCTTATAGGCCCCGCCTATAGATGTCGTCACGCTGATGGTTAGGGATACAACAAATGAATTTGGAGCAGACACAGTCCACAGCAGTGTTCTTTCCCAAAATAAGAGTTTAGTCAAAGAGGAAGCTCTTCCTTGATTGACCAAGAGCATCCTCCTTTAATCAGTAGCTTTCTAGAACAATTAAGTTCAATGCACCATTCTGCATATCATTTTAGAGTGAGCTGGGATTTACTATGTGCAAAAGGTCAGAGGTAGGACTGATTGTGCTACCTGGTCCTAAGACTAGTTTAATTGCCTGTCTGAATCAATATTGATTTATTTCATTCCTTATATTTAGACTTAATTGTTCTTAGTGCTGTCACTTTCTATTAAAACAGAGTGAACATAAAATAAAGCATGAAGCCTTCTTTTACATGCATAGAGAAGGCAAATGTTCTTTGTCCACAGCCACAAAGAAGGGAGAAAGTGGGATGACTCAGGATGACAACAGCAAATCATTTTCCCCTAAAACCAATGAGCAGTTTTAAAATGTGGGTATTTCCTTCAGTTTGACTCTCAACTTTATTTGGAGGCCACAGATAGAATCGAATACGCTCTGAAAGACAGAACTTCCCAAATTAAAATGCTATATTCTGTTAGCCTATGTTTGAGAGATATTGATATGTTTAACGAAATACTACTTCCCTGAAAGGGTGAGAGATGCATTTCAACTCTGGGCTCCACCATCAGCTGCTTGTCAAAATACACTGCTTATCTTCCAATTTTAAAGCTGCCAGCTCTGCTGTAGCTGTTGAAAGAAGCTTCCTCTCTGGCAATCCGAGCTGATCTGACTACTGGGTGTTAACAGCATGGACTCTAAAATAAAAACACAACCTCAGGTTTTAGTGACAACTTTTCAGGCTAAGTCATCAACTGGAATCAAGAGCAATCTCAACAGTCCTTTTGGTTAAAGAGATATATAATAATGTGTTTCTTGGATTTCAAATTTAGAGAAAATAGAGACAGAATTATTTTTTAAATGGTGAGTGCAGAGAATCTACAATTTTCCCCTTTCTTTTCTTATAAAATACAGTCTGCTACATAATCAGTACATTTTTAATGAATCAAAATGACACAAGATGGAATGGTTAAAGAACCTTCTTTTATTACCTTTTACTACTTTATTCTCAAAAATGTTAGTTAGTTTTTTGTTTTTGTTTTTTGAGTCAGGGTCTCCCTTTTTCACCTGGACTAGACTGCAGTGGTGTCAGCATAGCTCACTGAAACCTCAAATTCTTGAGTTCAAGAGATCCTCCTGCCTCAGCCTCCTGAGTATCTGGGACTACAGGCACGCACCACCACACCTGGCTCATTTTACTACTGTTTTTGTAGAGACAGGGTCTCACTCTTCCTCAGGCTGGTATCAAACTCCTGGCCTCAAGTGATCCTCCCATATCGGCTTCCCAAAGCACAAGGATTACAGGTGTGAGCCACCGTGCCCAGCCTACTTTCCTTTTTTTAATCCAGTGCTTTCATTTCTCTAAGTATTCATAGTGCAAGATAGTGCTGGTTAATGGCTTGTAAGAACCATGACAAAAAATAAACAAATAAACATACAAACAAAAGCATCTGCTTCTATATCTGTGTAAGAGAACTTGATGATGTCACCTGGAAACAAGCACTGTTTATCTCCAGAAATCCAACTTAAATATAGGGGCTGAGATTAATCTTTTGGCTTCTGACGGTTGGAGGAGAAGCCTCCCCATGCGCCCCCACGCTTCTCCACCCACATTAGAAATTGTTACTAATCGCTGATGACCATGCTTCAAGATAGCTGAGACCCTCCAGCGATCTTACGAAACTGCACTTTGGTTTTAAGTCATCAGTTCACACTGAAAGATTTATACAAAACAATCGCTTAACACTCATTGTTGTCTTTATTGCAAGATGTTATAAGGATGCTCATTATGAGTGGCTTTCAGGTTTGCTCCTTTTATTGTTTAAAAGATTGCTTTTAAACAGTGCAGATTTTCAGGCCCACCTTGTGCCTATTCTATCTGAATTTCTGGGCAAGAGGTCAAGGCAATCCGCATTACAAATAATCTCAGGCGATCCTGGTACGGTTGGTGGGGATATGGGAAACATGGCACGGTCTCCTTCTCAGGAGGACCATGGAAGAAAATTCTCTCTCGCCTCGGTTCCAGCACCAGTGGTCCTACTTCTGGGCAAACAATTTATTTTTATTTTCTGGACACTGTAATTCATATAACTAATTGTGTTGATTTTTTGTTTGTTTTTTGCATTGGCCAAAGCATAGAGACAAAGGTGAATCCTTCCAGCAAATGTACAGAAAGAAACTTACGGCACTATGAGTGCCATGGGAACACTCCTGCCTTCTCTTCCTTACTCATCTTCTCTTCCTTACTCTCATTTCCCCTTTGCCCCAATATCTTCACCAATTTATTTTTAATTCTGTATTTTGTTTTATTACAGGTATTTTTTTGTACATTGCTCTAAATCCTTTCTGGAATGAAATGTGACATGAATAATAAATACTGTCCAAATATTTGTATAAATCTTGAAGATTCTTTCTTGAGTTGGGGAATTTATATTTACTGTTTATTATTTTAAAAATACAACTTAGCCAAACTCACAGACGCTTAGGGTAGAATGGTGGTTGCCAGGGGCTGGGGGTGGGGAAAATGGAGAGTTACTATTCAACTGCTATAAAGTTTCAGTTATATAAAATGAAAAAGTTCTAGAGATCCGCTGTACATGATCGTGCCTATAGTTAACATATTGTACACTTAAAAATTGAAAGGGCATATCTCGTATTCAATGTTCTTACAACAATTTAAAAAATCGTTGACAACTTTGGATGATCCAGCAGAAGTCGCATCATAAACCTGGTTGAAGGTGGCACTATTACTGTCTTGTTCCGTGACCTTATTGCCTTTTGGTAGTGTGGGTGGAATGGGGGCAGATATTACTTCATGTCCGTCAAAAAAAAAAGAAGATAGTCTTCTACATTTTATTTAGAATGAAATCAGCATGGTAAAAATACACCAGTGATGCATGTGACAAAGAACTCGACTCCTTAGCAGAATGAGTCTCAAGGGAGCAGAAACGGAGCCTGGCTGTGCCCTGCTTCACCTGCATCGAGCTACCTCTAAAGAGAAAGTTGACCTATGAGCATATTAGGGAAAAAAGAAGCAAGTAACTGGTAGATCCAGGAAAATCATTCGTAATCTAAATTTGCACTAGATGGGGCAAGCTTGCTTTTGATCCAAGTCTGGTACTTCTTGGTTAACAGGGTGTAGATTCCAGGCTTCCTGGCAACAGCACACTTAGGACCTCCAGTGACTATGGCGTGGAAGACACCTTTGCAGACCAAGGGGCCCCCTGAGTCACCCTGGAAAAAAGAAAATGGGCAGATACTTGATGAGAAGCTGTTGAGATTTTTCTACCACCAACTGTTTGTTGCTCCAAGGGTTATTATGTGGGTGTTTGGTTTCTTTGTGTCCTGAGGAGTGCTCGACATTGCCTCTATGATTCTGTCGCTGTCTGGGACTATGTTTCTGTCTGTCTGTTTTTCTCTCTGTTTATGTCTCTGTCTACAACTATGACTATTGATCATGCCTCTATCTCTATGTCCGTGCCTACGTCTCTGTCCTGTTTCTATGTCTAGATTTTTTTTGTAATTCATGACTGTTGAACTTCATTCATCAAAGAATGGGTAGACACAAAGTTTTAAATGATCCACTGAAATAAAAGAAATTTTTTACCTTGTGGATTTCATTTTGGTGCTCACAGACCTGAAATCAAGTTGCTATTGAGACCCGGAGAAAACAGCAATGTATTGTAGTAAATGTCTTCATGGCAGGGACTATATTCTCTGTTATTCTTTTCCTTTTTTATTTCGCATCGTCATATGGTTAAACATAATGCTATATATATGAGGGCTTTCTGGAAAGTATCCAGCCATTGTTAATATATTTTTCATATTACATGGCTGGATACTTTCCAGACAGCTGTTGTGTACACACATTTAGTAAATATTGTTGAATGAAATGATTTTTGAAGACTCATTCTAACAACAAAACATGTGACTGTCAAAAGAAGTGGAAGAGTTATAGAGGGGATGGCATGGCCTTTCAGATAAAGAGCTGCCTTTTAAATTTGAAGACCAGCCTTTGCCTCTGCTGCTGGTCACATTACAAACTGTGGTGCCTCGTACTCTGGTCAGCCATTATAAGAGACATTCAGGAGGGTGAGAGTCTCGGGGCATTGCAGATACATAGGACGTTTGAAGTCATCATACCCTTTCCTCCAATAATGCTTAATGTAGTATGATATGAATATTGCATTCTAATTTTTAAAATACGAGTAATCCATCTGTGCTACATATTAGTCACCTATAAACATGAACACCCAATTTTTTTTCCCTCACTATCTCAATAAACAAAAGATTTTGAAAAATATAATGACTGTTAATCCTTTTTATTAATTAGTGGTATGGTCTGAATGTTTGTGTCCCTCCCAAATTCATATGTTGCAATTCTCACTCCCAAGATGATGATATTAGGATACTGGGGAGGTGATTAGGTCATGGAGGTGGAATCCTTGTGAATGGGATTAATGTCCTTATTAAAGAGGCCTAAGAGAGACCCTCGTCCCCTCATTCCATCCACCATGTGAGGGTAGGGTGAAAAGAGGCCATCTGTGAACCAGCAAGTGGGCCCTCACCAGACACCAAATCTGCTGGTGCCTTGATCTTGAACTTCTCAGCCTCCAGAACTGTGAGAAATAAATTTCCGTTATTTATAAGCTACCCAGTTTATTTTGTTATAGCAGCCCAAACAGACTAAGATAGTCAATGTTATTTAAGAAATACACACTGTATATTTGAGCTTTGAGTTTTATGAGACCTCCTTATGAATTAATTTGAAAAGTGGTTCTTTGGATAAGTTACCTTCTAATCATCATTAGTGACTTCGGGTTAGACTTTCTAAGGATGATAACACCTCTCATAGGAATCCTGTAAAAGTTGCCAAAAACAGTCTGTTATCCTGATTAACAGGTATTTAATGAATGCTTATGAAGCACTGTGGAAGGCTTTATGACCCGTTCACATTGGTAGATGAAAAAGAATAGAGAACGCTGTGCAGGCATGAAGAGAAAATTTTTATTCTCCATGCCCTTCCTCCTCAGCATTAGTGAGCAAATGGAGACCTGGCTGCGGTATAGTCCTCTGAGATGCCTGTGTGAATGAGAAACCCTTACCTTGCAGGAATCCTTCTGGCCTCTGGCATCTCCTGCACACACCATGTCTTTGGTTATGACAGGGTTGCGGTTGTAGTAATTTTGGCTGTTGCAAACTTCTCGGCTTATGACAGTAACAGTGACTTCTTGCAGGGTATCAGAGGGGCTTAACGTCTCTGGGTTGGTGGCTCCCCAACCAGTAACCTGGCATTTGGTTCCAGCTCTAAGATAGTTTTTGGATCTTGGTTGGAGCAGTTGAACGTGCTTGCCGAGTTTTGCAGCTGTTTGAAGCTGACAGATTGAAAAAAGAATAAATTATCATCCTTTCCTCGTAGCATTCTGCCGTTCGCCTGTGCATTGTATGTGTGGTCCTTCTGTCTTAGGAGGGCGTCCCTTTTCTTGAATCTACTTTGGTGGTAGCCTGCAGCTGCATTTGTGGTTGTTGCTTTTTTGAACACAGTTTTCATTCCCTGTGGAGTTCACTGATATTTGGGGAGGGAGCTTATACAGAGCAGGCATTTTGCCCAGTCTCGAACAAACTGGCCTTTACCCTGCGTTGGATGGTTTTCTGTGGAATAACAGCCATAGGTCATGACTTTCAGGGTTGGGCTGCTTTCCGTTGGATAGGACCCTTGAGTACGGTCTAGACTAAGTTCGGACTAGTCTATGTATGGTCTAGACTAAGTTGTAACTCACTTCTGAGTCCCTGAAATCACTTGGTTGGCTCTGTTGTGTTTTTCACTTGCTAATGAGAAAGGCATTTGAGAAAAAAGCTTTCAGTGTGGATCCTTGAGCCTGTGAGATATTCCTCTCCTACATATGTGAGCATCAGAGCTGTTTTTCCTTGTATAAACATAGCCCTATGCATTTGTGATAAATTCTTATTTCTTTCAAGGCAGTATACGGAGTAACATCGGCTCTTATAGAATATGTTACATCACCTCAGGCATGGGAGGGTGCTAACAAAAACGCTTTTGTGTAGATGATTTAACTAATTGAGCCATGTTGATAAGAATGTTGGCAGAATTGAAGGAAGGCAAGGCCACATACCTTAACCAGCATGATATCATTCGATTTAGGATCTAATATATATCTTGAGAATGGTATGAATTTTTTAATCTCAAGTACTTGTTTGGAGGCCTCTTTCTTTGAGAGAGAGTGTGCTCCTAAAACCACGGTGGGAGACCGGCTTTTGTCAAACCTGAAAAAGCAAAGAGAATGAAAGTAATAGAACCACTTCCAAATCCCCCAGTGGGAAGTGGAGATGGTGGAGAGGGTCGTACATATACAGAAACAAGGACTATCTCCAAGGTAACCTGCTTAAGATTAGATGGAGTGACAGAGGTCTCAGTGGACCCCAGCTTGAATTGATATCAAGGGCCAAGTGTCTTGCCCTTAATCCCACCCTAGCACAATTTCCTGACGTTGCAAAAGAATATCAACACTTGTGTCCAACTGTGGGGAAAAAGGAGTGAAGTATTGATTGACTTGGATCAAGTTTACAACAAAATTATGTTCATTTTGTTGTAAATAAGATAAAGGAAATTATATTTCTTGAGTTTGTAGTTTGAGATTTATACCAACTACCCATTAAGGGTTTTTTTTTTTTATTGCAGTAAAATATGCCTCATACTGAATTTTGTTATGATAAAATTTATAATTTTAATCATTTTCAAATGTACAGTTTGGTGGGCATGAAGTACATTTATATTGTTGTTCATCCTCCACTATCACCCATCTCCAGAACTTTTTGATCTTCCCAGTGTTAAGTGTTTTCACTTTTAAGGTGAAGATCGCACTCTACACTTGCTCATCTGTATGTCTAGACCTCATCTCAGGGCCACATGGGGAAGAGAGGCCCATTACATGCCTGTCAGTATGCTCATACATCCCGGCCCCTCAGTTAGAAAGATGATTTGGATGAGAAAGGAAAACCTTCCTCAAGGTGAAAAAACATTCCTAATTGGAAATGAAGATACTTTAAGGTTAGTAGCCATTTCATTGTGGATATTTATACAGCACAAACTGGTGAGTCAGGTGAAGAAACACAGGTATTTTTGTTTTGTTTTATTTTGTTTTTTTAATTCCTGGTCATACACAATCCTAGTGTATATATAATACATAGTTCTAGTGTTTCAGTAATGCCACAATTCATCTGATTTACTGTACATTGGATAAAATTACATTTATAGCCAGCGTTGAAAGTAGAAGTGATTTTCTTGAGATCTTGGCAACACCTTGGAGCCATTTGTATATTATGGGGTAAGGTAATATCCCATTGCAATGTGTATCTTCATTGCATTTGAGGTGAGGAAGCTGCCTCAAATCTTTTCATAGAAAAAGAAAGTCTATAAAAATAACTATATTTATTTGTATACATGTAACTATTTCTACTAAATGTAACTATTTTTACTAACAATTTCTTCTAAAAAATTGCTACTTAAAAAAGGGATCAAGGTGGATTACAGTAAAAACATATGTACTCATGCATACAGATAAGTAAAGATTAATACAAATTAAAAAGAGCACAGATACATGCAGAAAAAAGGAAGATGTGATTATTTCAGGTTTGGAATGAGCATATGACTGCAGAGGAGTGGGTTTGCATATGGCAGAACTGTGACTATCTGGAATGACCACTTTTGGTTTCTACCAAAAGAGTTTATTTTGGGAATTGCAGCTCTATTTGTTGAAATGTTTGCCTATTGCAAAATCAGGATGGGGTTGAAATTTCTCATAGGATGTGGATTGGATTTCCTAGGATTGATTCAAATTCAAATTCAGCATACTCACTAAACCCAAAGCTTTAGAGGGGAAGGATGATACAAAATCTCCAGGATTAATGGCCTGACAAAAAGTGGATATGTGCATAAATAATTCACGTGAAGAAGGCTCCAAATTCGGTACAAAGGCAAGGTGTGGAAGGTGGATTCTGACCAAGGGACGAGTGCTGAGAAAATTTCTGTATTTCTTTCATCTTTTAACTAATTTCCTTGGCTAGTTATTCTCTTTGAAATGTTTTGGTTATTTTCATCTCCACTGGGACATGTGAATACCAAAACAACCCAAGCAGACCATTATTATGCTTTCTGAACTTTCAATTTCTAGATACCTTTCAACTATAATCTGTGATACCAAGAGTGATTTTTCCACCCACGGGATACCTGGAATTACTTGAGTTTTAGATCTCACCTCCTAAACTAAACCTCGTCTGAATTCACACAGAGGAGAAGCAATAATATCAGTGTCTTTAATGTGCACAACACCATGCTTTTCTGAGCGTGGTCTTCAGGCCTGCTTCAGAACCACCGTCTGTCTGAAGTATGGCTTCATGAGTCCCACCCTGGACTTGCCTAGAACAGAATTACATGTGGAGCAGAGCCACAGGATTGCTGACGGTCAGTCCCTTCGCGTCTGCAGAAGACATCTGTAAACATCGTCTTGGTTGAGCCTAACAATAACCTTCCTCAGTTGTTAAAGCCTATGGGCTATACATTCCTCATTAGTCAAAGGGTGTTCTCTGGCTGGTAGAAGGTGACTCATAAGTAGGGAAATCAGCACCCAAATCTAGCTTTTGATTCTCCACATCCAGTGCTCTTTTCCCAGCTCCTCTTTGAGCTCAGAGCTAAGGTCCTCCCAGGCTCTCATGTTCTTGGCTAGACGCTGAGCAACGTTTCTGCTTAGACCCACTCCCTGAGGTCTGGCAGCAGAGGCAGGGCCCTATATCTTGGAGGTTCTCTCCTGCCTAACAGAGATAAGGATGTGGCATGGCTGTCAGATAGGGAGGTTTTCCCTCCTGTCCTACCGAATCAGTACAACCGGATCATCAGATTAGTTCCTTGGTTATCACCGTGGAAGACAGAGACAGTCATGTGACAATACTTGATAACGTCTAGTAAGTTCTTGAGTTCTGTGCTAAGCATTTTACATATTTTCCCTTATTCAAACCTCACGACAGTGCTGTGAGGTAGGTATGATGGCCTCCATTTTATAGATGAGGAAATTGAGGTTCAGGTAAATTAACAAACTGGAGACCATTCCACAGATACTAAGTGGAGGCTCCAGGATGCAAACTCAGGCAGGATTAAAGCTCAGTTGGTTTGAATCCAGAGCCCAAATGTTTCACCATTTCCCTCCAGGAGGCTTGAGTGAGATGGAGTGAGGCTGTGTGGAAGGGCTGTGGCGGGTTCCATTTTATAACTTGCCAGGCAGGGGAGGGGGATGGGGGGTCAGGAGGACAGTGGACAACAGCTGGTGAGAGTTTTGCTTCTGGTAAGTTAAAATGCTGAAAAGATTATACAGAAATTTTTTAATTTTTTTTAACAGTTTCCTTTTATATTTTACACGGCAACTAATAAAGGGGCCAAGACACTACGGGGGAAGCCGTGTGGATGGGTGGTGAGTAGGGAGCCCCCCCAGATTTGGCCCACTTCACCATTGTGCTGAGCAAGAGGCCTGGAGTAAACTCTTCATTACAACAGGATACTTGGGAGTACATTTGTGGGAAGCCACCATTGAACTATTTCATAAATATTTTGAATTTCATAAAGCTTAATATTTTTCCAAGCACTAATCTGCCTACTTTTTGTACCCAAGTGTGCTGTAGAGGAAATCTGATCCACATATTTTGGAGTTCTTTATACTCTAGCCATTTAAAATGATATTTAGCAATAGTTTTTTTTTTTTTCAAAACTCTGAGATCTCCAGTTTTTTTATATAATCTATTTTCCCCAATCTGGGAATCGACTTCTCCTGAGTCAAATCCACTTGACAAAATTTAAAATTCAACTTAATAATATTATTTGCCTTCCTATAGTACTTTATGGTTTGTGAAGGACTACTTCATATACCATGTTTTAGGATTAGCAAAAAAAGAGAAAAAAATCTTCCAATTTATCCAGCATTTGTGAACATTAATAAGTCATGCTCTGGGGAGGTTATAGTCCATATGAATGTGTGCCCAAAACATATTTGAACATGTACATATTTTGCATTGAATGACATTTATGAGTTACCTGCTGCCTCCCTGGTCCCAAAGGGGTAAGTGCTCTGGAGAGGAGGACAAAAGTGATGGGGACACCTGATTTCTATCAGGGCAAGAACAGCATTTAAATAAAGTAACCATCAGAAATCAGCAGCTTGCTATTTAGAAATAAAACAGAAGTTCTCCCTCTTTGCAGGCTTCGAAACATCCAATTTGTGATCAAACAGTTCCATGAAAATGGAGCAATCAGACAAAACCCCCAAAGCATGGAGAAGCAAGTCAATAAAGTTGTTCTGTTAGGGATAGCTGACGCCTAGAGAGCAAACCATTATGACAAAGATAGATTCTTAAGTGAAATGCTGTAACGTTTGTAGGAAAAAGAGAAGGCTCCCTCTCAGCTTATTCAGGCAAGGAACATAAGGGGAAAACTACACAAACAAAAAAACCTAAGCAAACAAACAAAATACCAAATACCAAATTAGTTTCCTGCTGCTTTTTCTTAGGGGATGGTTGCAGCATCTCAAGATGGTTTTTGTACTTTATTAGCTGAAATGAGAGAATCCTAGGCTAAAATGGACTTTGGGAGTTTGTTAACCTCCCCAGAGCATGACTTATTAATGTTCAACAAATGCTGGATAAATTGGAGGATTTTTTTTTCTTTTTTTGCTAATCCTAAAACATGGTATATGAAGTAGTCCTTTACAAACCATAAAAAAGCTTTCATTCCAAGTAGCCCAGAAAAATAACTCTCTCACTCTCTTTCTCTTTTTACAAATCTATAATTTTTTTTTTTCCAACCTGGGGAAGTTGTTTCCCCTGGGAAAGCTGTGGTTCCCGAACTGTGGGCTGCAGATGCTGGTGACGAGGGCTGAGGAGTTGAGGGAAGGGGTCTGGAGAGCCGTGGGCCGGGCAGCCTTCTCTCCCACATCACGCTCCTGATAATAGCTGCAACCTATGTGTGCTTGCTAAGTGTGCCGAGCATGCTAAAACACTGCAGTAGACAGCATTTAGTTAGTTCTCAAGCCCCACGAAGCAGGCACGATTATGATTATGGCCCACTTGTAACCTGGGAAAGTTAAAAAGCACAGAGCAAGCTCGGGTTGTCCAATTTCCTCCCAAGCACTGTGGCCTAACAGGGTCAGGAGAACTGCTGCTTCAGGTAGTGCTGTCGCTGCGTTCCCTGGCATCCTACAGAGGACTCGAGTTTGCCTAACGGCTTTCCTGGAGCAAGAAGTCCCACTCTCCCTAAAAAAGGAAAACCCAGGACAGAAAACATGGATGTGCAAAAGGGTAAATAAACCCCACCCGTTGGTCAGTGATCACAGAAGCTAACAGCAGATAGAGTTCTCACCCAGCAGAGGCAAGCTTCTCTTCTAGCCAACTTGCAGGAAAAACGCGTATGTGGTTGAGCGTGGAGGACTCACCAAAAGTGGCAGTGGGCTGCTGTGAGCACCCACTGGGGAGCGATCAGAACCCCGCCGCAGACGTGCTTCCCGCCATACTGGACGGAAGCCATAAACGGCCTGGAATGGGGCGACACTTCTCTCCCTCCGATAATCTCCGTAGTGAAACCTACAAGAGCAAACCAAAGGATTTCACATGAAAGATCCAAGCAGGTTGTTTCATGTAATTCTTCTGATAGCAGTCACTACAATCTTTTCAAAGCTAAAAAAAGAAAAAAAAAACCCTACCTAATAGTTGTTACAATTTTACTGATGAAAAATTATATAACATTACAGTTCAGAAGGATAGAAATCATTGTGAAAATCATTTTCATTGATAATGTAACTACAGAATCACTAGAAATTAATTTACTACTTAAATGTGGTAGATAGAAGAGATACTTACACTCTGGAGTCATATAAGCCCAAGCTATTAGGAAAAACAGAGAGAAAGAAGAAAACTTAGTCATTTTAATGACTTAGATTTAAGAAGCCCAGATGAAATACTTGGATCCTATTGATGAAGGGAGAAATTCTGACGTCTGAGTTTTGTTCTTGCAAGTTTTGGCTTTCTCACCACAAGCTCTAGAGATAAGATTTTTCACACCAAAGTTTAAAAGTGTGTATCAGTTGGGGAGTTTCAGGTTTGTGCTTTTAGCACCCTTTCAGGGAGAGGTATGTGTGCAATAAAAAAACTAATTTCTGGAGGTACCTGTCCTGTTTAAGAGTACTCATGTTATAAACGGCGAAAGAATGAAAAATACCCACACCTTAATGAAGTTGCAGAGTTCAAAGATGTTCATTGCTCTAAAGTAACACTTATTATTTTTCCTGGCATAAAATGGTGCCTATTATATTTCATTCCTCCCTATTTTTCATTTGGACGTAGGTTTATGATGAAGAGAGACATGGAACCTTGCACAGATCACAGTTACTTCACAATGTGGCTTAGCTGAAGCCCGAACCCATATGTTTTGTAGCAAGCTTATTCCTGGTCATGTCATTTCTTCTAAATTCAACCAAATTTGGTTAAATTTTAGTTACATTTTTGGGAGATTGCATAATGTTATTAAAGGGGAACATTGGAAACATATTTTTGATCCAGAGTCTCTCTTTTACTCATTTTAAAATGAAAATGACCATGTGTTTATCCAGGACCTTAATAATAATATCTTTTAAAAATCAAGGACTGCATTTCATCTTTTCCCTAGGGACAGATGACAATGCATTGCCAGGCCTTCTAAAGTATTTTCTCCATCGCTACAAAGGGTATTAAACTTAAAATTCTGCAAGATTCTACTTGTGCTGGGTGCTAACCAATAGCGCAAACATAAAATGAGTACAAATAGATAAATCAGGCACCAGAACTCCAATTGCTTTTTAGAAACACTGACCAAAATTAGCATCAAATCAACAGAACTTTCTTTGTTCTAAGATATATGCATTCTATCTTACATTTTGTGTTTTTTTTTTTTGGAAAGGAGAATTAAAGTCCAAAGCTATAATGCTTGGAAGATTGCAAGAGACTCCTACCAAACTGATGTTTTCTAGGACAAGAAAGTAGGAATATAATAAGTAATATTATAATTATATATTATGCATATAATTTAATAATATATAAGTAAAATGCCTTCAATTATTTCTCAAATTCTGTTTACATGATCATTTACGTTTTCACATCTATATATTTGAGGAAGGGAGGACAACTGTTATGGTCATGTTACAACTGAAGAAATAAGCTCAGAGGGGCAGTGTGATTTGCCTGAGGCTACCCAGTTTACAACCTGGGTGAAATCTCTTGCCTGACCTGAAGTAACTCGTATATTATACTAAGTACATGGCTAGAGCACAGGATTTGATAAGTATTAATAGCTTGCTTTCATTTTACAGAACCACTGCATATAATATGCTTTCTGATTGTTAAACTGAATGAACAAAACCAAGGCAGAGCAGTGACTTCCTGACAGAGAGAGTAGAAGGTGAGATAAGGAGGAGCTGGTTACAAAAAACCACAAAATTTATAAACTTGTTGCTCCACCCAGATGTTCTTGTGAATTTTCAAGTCATTTCTGTCACTGTTGACATGCCTCGATGACCCTCAGGTACCACTTCCTTTTGAAGGAGGCAGACAGGGTGATGTGAGTTCCCTATTGTACCCAGTAGTGCTGGGAACATCAGGAGGATGGCCTATGATGTGTAGACGTGTTCTGACCTCGGAGGAAGAAATCAACCGTGTGAAACACAAAGCTTCGTGGGGGACATGGTTACAAACAGCTCTCGGCTGCGAATTTCTGTGTAGTGAGGACTGACATCCACATAGCTTTGTGCAAATTGCTAAACGTTCACAGCTGCATTTCCAGGGAGGTGCTTGTCATTAGTCTTGTTTTATGGATAAAGGCATTGAAGCTCAGGGACTTGCTTGAGATTATCAAGCTAGTAGGTGGCCCTTAAGCCCTTATGTGCTGGCTCCAGGCTCCACGCTCCTTTCAACCTGACCACATGCTTTGAGAAGTCCCTGGGGTTCATACGCACTAAGAGGAAAGCTGGCTGTGCCGAAGGGAAAAAGGATTTAGCCGTGCACACTGCAATTAGACATGGGTGAGATTTAGTTCAATGGGAAGACAGTCTCATAACTCTTTCTTGTCACTGACCTGGAAACTTCTGAGAATCACATTGGTTCGTAATAATGAGTTATTTCGTTTTGGCTTCAGACCGATGCGCTAGTTAATAGTATCATTTGTTATTATATTCAGGATTCTGGATCTGAGAACAGTGGGCTGTGTAACATGATGAGCTCGGCGATCTAATTTATTTCTGGATGTTGGTTTTGGTTCTGTTGAGTCTGCTGCGGGGAGGGCCGTGTTTGCCTTGGACGGCTTTGCAGCAGCTGTGCCGCGCTGAGCAAGTGCAGGGCCGTGTTCAGCCCGGGACTGGCTTTACACGCTGGGGCCTCATGGTTCTCCTTTGCTGGGTCTGCCGGGTTGTGTTTAGCCGCCCTCCTTAGCTGCTCTTAGAGATGTTGTTTCTGATCCTCTTGTGTTTCAGGAGACCCTTACAGAGCAGCTGCCCCACTGCTCCAAAGGCCACGTGTGTGGCTCTACCCGTGGGCTGCCTTTCTTCAATGGCCCAGACACCTGCTTCCTCAGGTTCGTGGCTCCCAGACCTGCGCCAGTCTGCGACCTGTTTTACTACTGATGCAGAGCAAGAAGGGGACAGAAATTGAGAGTCAGAATTTAGAAACTGTAACCGCAATTTAACATGGCTTTATATTAATTTATTTTATTAATGAAATGTAGTTTGTGCAATCTAATGAAGAACTGGATATGTATTTTGTATGCATTTGTTTTTCGTTTAGTTTTTCTGTTTGTGTTGTATAAACGTATCAATTCACAATGGACTAAAACTAAAAGCAAATAAATTAACAAACTAAATCCCCTCCCCCACATACCTGGCCTTCCCCACGGGTAGTTTGAGAAGCTCTGCTCTGTAGACACAGCTACAAAGCAGATCTGTGTCAAGCCCTTCCCATTCATTCCCTTTTAGCTTCCTTTGAAAATTTTTCTCAACACCAAGGTTTCCAAGTTCCAACCCTCCCCAGCCCCAGCATTTGAGATCAGGATTTGGCAAAATTTCTCTGGGTCCCTTCCTTGTAGCCCGTCATCCTCTGGGCTTTGATTTCTGTCCAGTAATGGCTTAGCTAATTTGATAAGTGAATCTGCTAACAATTATGGTAAAAATATGACAGCTTTGAAAATTGGGGTGGGGAATGCTGTAGGGGTGCTGTATGATGATATTATGTCCAAAGGTCCCCATAAAATGTAAATCTCACCTCAGATTATAGCCATCCCTCCCATGAGGTCCTTAAAATGGATGCCCTTAGGAAAAATTACAAAGGAAAGCAAAGTACTCCTTAACTTAGAGCTGGGGCTTTGGCCTTAACCTCGGTTTAGAAACACTGGGTCAGCTGGGCTGGGGCACGTGGAACACTGCCTTCTCCTAAAACACTTAAACCTGAATACTTCAGAGCACTGCTCTGTGGTCCCGTCTTGGGGGAAGGATGGTGGAGATGAAGGTGGGATGGAGGGAAATTTGTTTTATCTTCCACCACCTCCATTTTTAATCAGAACATATTTTGCATGTTGATGATCTTCTTTTATGAAATATGAAGATATGTTTTCTAATTCACCACTACTGAGCTCAGTAACACAATACCACTTTCACTCCTCCTCTACTCCTCTCCAAGTCAGTTATGAAACGACTGCAATGGATGGCAATTGCCTTGAGTGCAGGATCCTGGCATAAGGAGCCACCACAGGAAAACAGCTAGAGAGTTTGGCAAGTGGGGATATCCCAGCACTCCCGGGCCTGGCTGCCTGGTCACACACTGTCCCTATCTCAGCTTTTTCTCCAGGCCTTTTGCTGCTCTTTTGTGACACCTTTTTCTTCTTCAGGGAGGCCTTTGATGTTCATTTTCACTGAGTTCGAAGGTTATGGGAGGGATGAAGAAAGTCCCACGTGGGGTGGTCCCTGTGATGTCGCTGGACCCCAGGCAGATCATTCACACTGTCTGCAGCGTTTGTCCTGAAAAATTTACATATGTGAAAATCCTTTCAAGCACGATGACTGCCAAAGGAAGGTTTGCAGCCCTCAGTTCCAGGCTTGTGGGGGCCCTGGCCTTGCACAGAGGAAGGTGAGGATTGTAGGAGCCTGATAATGTTTTCGGGAGAAAAGTGGGGTCAATACATAGGCAAAGTCAAGGGAAAAACACCAGGGAAAGACTAGGTAATAAAGATCAGAAAAAAGGTGGAGGTGGGAAGGAAAGGGAAGGAAATAAACATTATTGAAAAAGGAAGGTGGGAAGGTGGGAGTCCTTATCATGGAACACTTACATTTATATTTGAACATCTCAGATATAGGACTATGATATGGCCCAAGCCAAAATATCTATATCATCTTTTTATAATAGAAACAGATTTGTTAAAAAGAATACTCTTATATTGAAAGCAATTGAACTGTTTAATCAGAATGATTTCATAAAACAAAGTCACAACAGGCAAAGTAGTAGGAATTTTGAAGAGGACAATCAAGTTCATTAATGAGAGAAACTCAGTAATTGTGATGACCAAACTGGACCTCAATGAATAGTATTGATTAATTGATTCAGTATTCCATAATTTTTTGTTGAGAATGAATTCAGATAGAAATATAAGTATGATAGAAATACCTTTTCCAAAGGCTAATGATTGACCAAATAACACACACTTGCACGCATGCAAGACACACATGTACACGCATGACCCTCCACTTCCACCCTTTCTGACCACCAACCCCTGAATCCTTATCCTACCCTTGTTATAAATACATTCCAGGTGGGTCAAAGATTTTTCATGAAGAAATATTATAAATTAGAAATTTTATAATATATATAAATTAGAAATATTATAAATTAAATCTAATATAAATATTAGAAAATCATTATAAATACTAAATGAGGTGGTAAATATAAATAATGTCTAATAGGGGAAGGATTAAAGAAACTATCAATAAATTAGAGTATAGAAAACTTTAAGACTTTTGTAAGGCAAAAAAACACCATAGATTATATCCAAAGACATAAGATAAAATGTCCGTCATTTGTATTGAAAACCTTTCCCCCCTAAGATAATATCTTTAATATAAGAACCCTTAAAAATCAATCAAAAAAGGAAAAAGCAATAATAAGTGGGCTCAATGTGAGCAAACCAATATAAATACAAATAATATTTTAGTTAAGTTACTTCACTGAGGAAATACCATATAAATAATATTAAAAATAATCTTGTTGAGCATAAGATAAAAAATAAAGCACAGTTCACATTTTTGCAAGGCTTAATAAGTATAAGGTTTTATATGTTAAAGACACTACTATAGCAAGTACTGATGAAAAGCCACAAGGCTGAGAAGAGACACATCACAAAAACATAATCTACTGAATTCTCAGTGTCGTTTGATGAGCCAGTTGATGGGTTTTAGCAACAACATAATTGTCATGCTATTTTTTATAGGTCTTGAACTTTGTAAGCTCTCCTACCTACTGTAATATTTTTAATGCCCCTCTTCTTCTCTCCAAAGTCCAGAGTATATACTTTCTCTTCTCACTAGAATTTCAAATCACAGGCCCTCTTGCAATGTAGACCAGTCTAGGAACTCTCTTCTGGACACATCTGACCTCTTTTCCGTTTGAACAAGATACTCATGTAAACAAGGCCCCCATATTAACTCCAGGTTTCCCTGCCCTCTTAACCTTCTGCCATGGAACTGCCTAACCCCACCACTTCTTTCTCAGACTCTAGCTGAAAGAGCTGCTGCAGAAAATGGCAGGACCCTAGTGGGCTAGCCCAGCAGCTCAAGAGTAAGGTGTTTACTGTGCTCTAGAAGTTTCTTCACTCCTCTCTTGTTCATTTTCTTGATCACTAGGCACAATAACTCCTCCAGACATGTTTCATTTTCCCTGGGCACCTACTTCCCAACCCTGCTAGACTCTATCACTTCACCTACTTCAGCAACAAATTGATTTGAGGACATTTGTTTTCCTTTTTTCTCACCTCTTAGAACTCTGCTGTCTAACTGCTGATCTTTTCCTGCTGGTCGAGAGGGAATATTTCTATAGAGGGGAACCCTTTCTTCTTCTGGGGACTAAACCTTCCTTTCTTCCTTCCTTCTCTCTATTCTCCTCCCTTCCTCTCTCCCCCACTTAATTACTTTTGTATGCATGTGTGCAGACCTATCTATTCGTGAAAGATACTCACTTGGACATGATTACTCCTCAATTTATCATCCCTTTTCTTTCTTTTATAATCAAAGTTCTTTCTTTCATAATCAAGTTCTTCCTCTCTCTTGTCATCCTGACAAATTGTTTTATTTCTCATTGCACAAGTGAAATCCATTATCCTTCTGTGGATTTTCTCAATCCCCACTTTCTCTTTGATTTCTTTGCACCGTTTTGCTTATTGCTAGCTTTCCCTTAAAGTATTCTCTGCCCCTAACTCTTTCCATATTCTCTGTCCTGATACTCTTCACCCCTCCGACCACTTCTTATTTGTCTCTTTACTACTGCATCCTCTTCGTGTTCTCCAAATTCTCTTTTTAAGCCTCTTCTAGAGGCTTCTCTTTCTCTTTCAATCTCTCTTCTATTCTCTTTCAATCTCTCCCAAAGATTGTGCCATGGAGCACTAGCCATAAGTGTAATAATAAAAGTTGTCCCCAGGAAAAAAAAAAGTTCTATGTTTCAAAAGTTTGGGCAACACACAGGTAGCTAAACAAAGAAGTTCTGTCTCATTCTGGTCTTTAGGACTTCTCAGGTGTGAATGCTAAGATATACCAAGCAGTACAATGGGTTATGTGGGGATACAATATGCTAAGTTTCTCAAATTTTCTGAACCACAGAACATTTCTTTTCCTAGAGCACACCAAGGAGCCTGGATTCCAACAGAACTCATGGTAAGAAACACCATGAACATTTTTTCCACTCCCAGAAGATCAGCCATCAACCTCAGTGAGGATTTCTTTCTACCTTGACCTCTCTTCATAATATTTCTCCAACAACCCTTTCTCCTACTGCTCTCCTCTCACTTCCTTACTACCAAGTAAGAATATTTTCTGCTCGCTCCCTCTATGCTAGTCAATCACTTACCTTATTACTCAAGTCCTGCAGAAAATGTCACCTTCTTCACACAGTGTTTCCTGATCATTCCAGATGGAAGCGCTTTCTCCTTTTTCTAAAAGCAGAATGAACCCTTAAAAGTGACAGAGTCAACAGCTTGCCCAATATTATTATTAATATTTATCATAGTCTCCCTATTTATTCAGTCTATTTGTCTGCGAGATCGGTAGCTTCTTGAGGACTTTGTGCACTTTGTACCAACAAGGAATGCTCTCAACTGTAAGTAACGGAAAACCTAACATGGAAGGACTTAAACAATGAGGAAATGCATTGTGTCATATAACAAGAAGCCCAGAGGTAAGGTGGCACCAGCGACTCTGGTGTGTATCCTCAGTCCTCATACTCACTAACCTTGTGTCCTAGGTGTCACATCCGGCCACAGCAAGTTAAAGTTAAGAAGGGACCAGCTGTTCCTGCAGGTGCTTTTTAGGATTGCACACCTTTCCCGGAAGCGCACTGGCACTTCCCCCCTCACATCTCACTGAAGTGAGCAAGATCACATGCCTTCCTGAAACCAGTCACGGGCAAGGGGGTGGGACTTTCCATTGGACTGAGTTAGACACAACTGCCAAGCTGGGGTTTGGGTTATCTTCAATGAGGAATAGAGATGGGGTTCTGTTAGCAAGGTGGAAATGGCATATATCATATCTAATACACTGTCTATTGCCTTTCTAAGTGAGTAAAGGATGGAAAGAGGGTTTTGCCAAATGTGTTTAGTCGAGATTTTTAAACATGTTATCTGTTTACTACCTTTCCTGTCTTTCTACAAGGCAAATTAAAAATTTATGTTATAATAGAAATATTGATAGGTGAATATTTCTAGTTGTTAATTCCATATTTTAAATATTAAAGGCTTTCCCTCGAGTTATATCAGGAACTGGGAATTTAATAGAGTCACTTTGAGTGAAGGTCTCCAAGAGAATTCACAATGATAAAATCAAAATAACATAAAATATATTCTAAATTAAGGTTTTCATTGTCTTCATCAACAAAATTATAGTGTTGGGAAGCTTCTTTTCCTTTTCCTCATGCTCAAGATAGCAGCCATATTTCATTGTAAGTGATTTGATGCCAATAGTTGAATCAGTCCGTATTTTAATTTAGTATTTCCCCCAGACATTCTTTGAACATGTGTCAACAGGAAAGAACATGTTTCAAAATCTACTTCTGCTCATTTTACTCTTAATAAACGAAATGAATTTTGAATGTATGTCTTTTACTTCCCTCTATGCTTTCTGAAATTTGCCAAAAAATCCACAGTGATCAGAAACGATCAAGACCAAATTCTGAAGCAGGTGAAACTGGGCACGGGAACCCCTGCAGTTCCACTCTCAATGTTTCCATTCCTCTTAATAGTCCTCTTCTGCAAGGATTTCTTGTCAGAAGATACCTACCAACATCTCATTACTCAAGAATATTTTAAGGTGCTGCTTTTCAGTGTATTCTCATTTTATTTAGTGTTTCTTAAATATTAAAAAAAGTCTCTGAAGATTCAGAGGAAGCATATCTAATGATGAGATACCCAGTACGTGGACAGAAACGGGTAGAGAATATTCCTCGTTCTCCATCAAGTCACGCCACGCAGGCATCACCTGCTCTGCTGGGGGGCAGTCTGGCTCTGGTAATGATGCTTTGTACTTGCATATTGTTGGGTCATATCTAAGCCAGAAGCCCTTGAGCCTGGGGATGTTTACAACTGTCACACTAGAAGTGCTAAGGCAGATATTTCTGCCCGGTGTGTATACATGGTATGTGGGAGCTGACTAGAGAAATATTTTAAAGTTTCAGTCAGTAAGTACTCTTCTTGTTAAAATGAGTTTTCAATACCTCTCTGAAGAAGCAAAGAGCACAAAAAGTGAGGGGCCCAGGAACAGAATGGGGCTTCCTGTGGACAGACTGCATCCACAGGCATGCACGTCTGCCTGCCATTTCCAGGGTAATATACAATAAGAATGCAGGCAGTCAGGCAGTGGGACAGCATGATGCTAGGGGAGGAGATCTGTCCCTGAGTGACACTTCCCTTGTGTTCCTTTAAGACCAAGTCTTATGGAGGTAAAAATCTTAGAAATGTGTCCTTGTTACTCACTTGATAGGATTCAAGTCAGCAAGTGGCAGGACCAGCTGACATTATGTGAAAAACCAACTCAAACCAAAGCCAAGGCTGCTTGTTGTGAGACCCAAATCAAAGTGTTCTATAAAATGGGAAGATTTTAATAATTCATAATTCAGAGAAGAAGGAAAACTCTCCTAGCAGACTGGCCAGCTGTTCAACTCAGACACCTAGAACACTCTTCATTATTTATTCTTAAGGCTTTCATTCCCAGAATATTGTTTTATGAATGTGTCAGAGAGATCTAGAGACAGATGAGACAGATGATGAAGATTATGAACATCCAAATGACCAGTACTCTTCGAGAAAAGAATGAGAAAAATATTTTGGCGAAATCTCTGGGTCAAGAACCAGCATTTGGTAAACCTATATTTTATTTTAAAAACAATTTTCTGGGGGAACTCTCTTGATTCTCAAATTCTAAAGTAGTAATAATAATCGTTGGCAATGATTGCCATCTTGAATTATGTTTTCAATCTACTCAGTAAAGATTACTCTTCTGATGGGGAAAAAAGGAATAAAAGAAGTAGACAGCTTCTCCAAGTGAGTCAGAGCGAATCCAAGACTCCACAGTCATTTAGCAATGAAGGCTTAATCCCTGCTGAAATCCATTGTATAGACAGAGAATCAAGTCCTGGACCCAAAACCAGATACATGGAGCATACACAGAAGGATCCTCAGAATGTGGACAGTGCAAGTAAGAGACAATTCAGGCAAGTCTACAACAGGAATTATTCTATTTTCTCCAATTCATTAGTGATCACAAAGTTTATACCTGAACCCTCACCAATAATATTATTTTAGTATATGTATGTATACTCATATACATATATTTATGTATGTGTTTTTCAGGGTAACTGTTCAGTAAACTTGATATAATTAGACTTAATTATTATTAACAGATCCTTTTATAGTCTGAAGTTCTGAGTAAAAGAAATAGCTTATGTAGGGTCACTCTCTGGGCAGAACAAAACCCACCTGAGTAAGGAAGTCAAGATTCTAGAGCCCGTACTGCACTTCTCTCAGGAATATGGTTTCAACAAAGCACACGTACAGGTGTCTGCATGGACCACAAGTGTTAGAATTGCAAGATATTAATGCTGGAAGATATCTGTTTCAATCAGACCCTGTTAGGAAATTGAATATCACTCAGGTGGTTCAAATGAAGAAATGTAATAAGGGGACTATGCACAGAGGTGTGGGCAGGGTTAAGGGACTCGAGAAACCCGGGGACGGGAAGTGCAACAGCAGGACGCTGCTGCAGCTTGGGCAGCTTATTGATGGCTGAGTGGTGGGGGAGGGGCTGTTCTGCAGGAGATGTCAGCCTGGAGGAATGCAGCCCCTGCCAGAAACACAGGCCAGAGCAAGAAGGAGTGGGGAAGACATGCCGTGGCCCCACTCTCCTCCTCTGATCCTCTGCTGCAGCCTTCCGAAGGCCCAACCCAGCTAGGAGCTGGAGGGCAAGGGAGCCAGGGTAACGTAGTCCACAGAGGGCAGGGAGCAGGGCAGAGATGGATTTGGGGCGGGTGGAGCAAATGGGGGAAAAACCACATGGTGCCTTGGACATCTGTCCTTTGTGCTCAGAGGGGAAAACTCCAAATTCCTTCTCTCTCTGGCCATAGACACGGCCCAGGTGGGTAGTGTAGGTGGCAGGTATGTGACTGTATGAAGCAGCTCACACCTGGTAGAGGTAACAGTTCACTTGTTAAAGGTGAGTGGGATGGCCTCCCCAGAAAAGAGGTGGCCTTTCCATGGGAGACTGGATGCCCCAGTGCTTATGACCGTCCATCCTGGTCAGCCCTAGGATAGGATCGTGCCAGGAGAGGGCCTGGTGCGTCTTCAACCACAGACGCTGACATGGGGAATTCTGCAGCTAGCTAGGGCATCACGGAGCTGCGAGACCCAGTCCTCAGCTCTCATTGTGCCACAAAAGACCAGTCCCTCCCAAGCATGAATGCTGAGTGGGTGGTAAAGGGTCAGAGTTAGGTACTGACAGGTCCTGAAACTCTTGTGTCCAGTCTCTGATCACAGCAGGGAAGGAGCCAGAAGCCGTGTAGCCAGAAGTCTAGCTCTGTTTGACTTCTGTGCGCTGCTCCAGGTGAGTCACAGGGAAACTGATCCTGTCACCCCAGCGAACGAGCTCTGCTTTGCCAGATCTGCTGTGTGTGGGCTAATTTGCCATTTGCCTGTGTTCACAAGACGCCAAGGCAGAAGCTCAGAGTAGTGTGGGTGCCAGCAAGGCTCCCACAGCAGACATGGACACTTTTCCATTCCCCACACCTCTAGCTAACATCTTTCATCAACTGCAGGCCAGCTTGTGGATCCAAGACGACTGCAGGTTACTCTCCTGTTGCTTTGCAAAGTGAGATGATCAGTGGGATGAATATTACATGTTGTGACCCAGTATGTTTGACATTAGCATGACACTTCACCTGTGGCTCGGTGGGCAGACATCACAATGGCATGAAGAATTAAACAGGAAAAATAAAATAGATGTGTCCATGAAAACCACAGTTGCATAAATACTCTTGAATAAATTGGTAATATTTATTTGTGGTGCATTGCGATTTGCTCAATTTTGTTCACATTTATTCCTGACTGCTTTGCAAGTTGCTCAGTTATGTCTCATCCCTCCATCATAAATAAGGCTTTGACTTTCATTCATTTTGTTTGGGAGAAGGTATTGCAGAAAAATGTGGCTTTTCTATTCCACTGAAGCCCATTTTGTCAGAGTTCCAAGTGGCTATAGCAACTAAGTCTCCTGTTGAATCTTCCTCCAGACTCAATCCCTGAAAATTAGTTGGAAGAGATTATAGAGAGCTCTGTGAGATGCGTCTTTGGGTTTCACCCAGGCAGTGAGCTGGAAGGCTCTTCTGTGCTTTGATCCTCTGACTTCTCTGATCCTGCGAGCCGGTGTGACTCATCTCACACAAGTTTTGTTATTTCACTCCCTTGGAAACTGTTGGACTGTTATGAATAAAGCCCACTCCTGCCCGTCTTGACCTTCAGCCTCTTGACTGGATTCTGCGACCCCCAAGTGCCCAGAATCCTGGAGCAATGCTGAGGGCTCTTCCCACATGTGTAAAGCCATGTCTATAAAACTAAACCACTTTAACAGTTTGGGGTTAAATGGACTTTTTATCGTGTGACTCAAGCTTCGTTCCTCCCCTCCACCACCAAGGAAACTGAATCAAAGGATTTAGTGGGTGGAGATATTGCCTGAGTTTCTATCACTTCCTGGGGACCTTCTAGAGCCTTCTTTTTCCACTGTGTACATCCACTGGGGCGCTCCAAGGAGACCAGCAATCAGCGGGGCTGGGGAGCCGGTGCGCAGGGGCGTCTCTTGGAGGCCGAGCCAAAGGCCATGTTGTCATCAGCATATTTTGAGTGCTCACTGTGTGCCAGGCACTGAAGTAGGCATTCTCAGGTGTCCCTTTTTGCACACGGGGAGATCAAGGCTCAGAGATTTAAACATCAAGCTCAGTTTGTAAGTTATGTACTCACAATTCAAACTCAGGTGGTCCAACCAAAGTGTGCGCTCCATACGGCGAAATAAATCTGCTGCTTCCACCTACCTGAAATTCCTGCCAGGGGGCCAGGGGTCACAGGGAGTGGGGGGCTTGGTGCATGGGGGGGCTTGGTGCATGGGGGGGCTTGGTGCATGGGGGGGCAGCAGGGAGGGAGAACAGGGTAGAAAGCCAAGGGGGCTGACACGCTCTCACCCATGAATGTGCCGGGGCTGAGACGCATGGCGGCCTCTGGCATTTTAATTTTGAAAGAGGTTGAAGAGAGAAAGCACTCCTTAAACCCCGCTCCTTGAGAACTTGGGCAGGTGGGAGGGAGCTGGGAGGGGGATAAGAGCTATCCTATTTGCTTTTCCGGAGAGGACTGGGGTTTGTGAGGCTGGTCTCTGGAGTTTGCTTATTTCTTTCTAGAGGCTATGTCATTTCTTGAGCCTCTTCGATGTGTAGGGCCTGAGCCGGGCATTGTGAAAACCACAGCGTGGTCATAAAATGGATCTTGCTCACTGGGAACTAGAGGGGCCCTGCATGTAGAGGACTGTGCAAGGAGTCCGGAAATGCAAAATTGAGTAAATTAATTTTGGCCTGGAGGAAGTTGGCGAGGGCGTCACAAAGCCCCTGGCGTTCCAGCCTCGGACGGTGAAGTAGTCTGATGGGTGGAGAAGCAGCCAGCAGGTGGGTAGAGAGGAGCAGGCCCAGGCCCGGGCCCCATTTGCTGTCGATTATGGACTGCGAAGACGGAATGTTTGTTCCCCCTCGCCCCCCTCAGATCCTTGTGTTGAAATCCCTACTCCCAGAATGATGGTATTAGGAGGTGGGGCCTTTGGGAGGTGATTAGGTCATGAAGTTGGAGCCCTCATGAATGGGATTAGTGCCTTTATAAAAGAGACACAGGGAGCTCTCTTGCTGTTTTTCTGCCATGTGAGGGTACGAGGGGGAGTTGGCAGTCTGCAACCTGGAAGAGGGTTCTCACCTGACCACACTGGTGCTCTGATCTCAGACTTCCAGCCTTTAGAACCGTGAGGTACAAATTTCTATTGTTTATGAGCCACCTGGTCTATACACTTTATTATAACAGTCCAAACTGACCTGGCATGGGCACGTTTGCCTTAAATTGGTCTGTTTTGTTTTCTATGAAAAGAAATCTTTAGTAAATCATTAAACTGTAAGTACTAATATTGTATAATTACTATAGTAGAACAAGATTTTAGAAACTCCAAAAGGCTTTTAAGAAATATTTAGTTAAAAGATAAATTATAAAATTCCAAGTTATCAAACATTTCTTAACTCTAATTTCTTTGACAGTTTGTGCTGCTTAAATCAGTGTTTCTAGCTCTAAGCTCAGAGCTTGGTGTAGTTAGGGCTTGAGAAGGTTTGGGGGCCACATTTATTGCTTTGACCTGTTTTTCTCTTCCCATTTCCTCTTTCCAGGAACTAAAGGTTTTTGAGTCCTTGCTTATTATAATTGCCCCAGCAGCAGGACTGTGTGTGGAAGAAAATGTGGCTTTGCATTCTGAAATCCTGAACGATCCTAATTATTATTTTTTTTTAATTTTATTATATTTTTATTTATAAAATATATTTTTTTTACTTGGTCACTTTGTGAAAGTAGCTGGAGATGAGCGATCCTAATTAAATGTGAAGTGCTCCTACATGCACCTTGTCCCTCACAGGGGAAAGGTGTCCTCCTGAGTCAGTGTGTGTGGCTTTCCAACTGCAAGTGAACAGTTTTGAAGGATCACTGTGTAGGATTGTTTGGTGGAGTGAATTCCTCTAAGCTTTTCTGTTGTTGCTGCTATTGTTTTTATGGGTTTTGTTTGTGTGGGTGTGTGAGTGTGTGTTTTTAGCAATTAGGGAGAGGTTGCCACGGTAAGCATGTCACCCATATTATCCCCCTTTCCAACAGCAATTCTCAGTGGCTTTTGCACAGGCCCCTTCAAAGTGTCCTTCAGATATTCCCTGGTAGGGTCAGATAACCGAATTTTCTCATTTTAGGTATAGGTTCGTTTCTGGATTTGGGATGCTTGAAAGGTGGTCCTTCGTGATCTCATTTAAGGGAGTTTTATTATTTTAAATTAGCAAAACGAAAGCATTCATACTTAAAAAACAGCCTGAGTCATCAAATTATCCATTTGTAATAACTGTTGATTTTACATAGATCGGTTTTCTAGGCTAGGCCACATGAAGGTTGAAATTTTGATTTACTATCTTGAGAACGCTTTGGATACAAAAAGCCAAAAGTATGCTGGATTCCTTTAATTCCTGGGGACATTGTTTGGTGTTTCATTCAGCGAGTACTTCCTAAATATATTTATAAAGGAAGACAGGCTCAGCGTGGTGTATACGCAGGCTCACAATACACTGTTAGAAATGTAAGCTAGAGTGTATGTGTGCAATTTGGAACTGAGAGCGGGATATTAAATTTGGGTTTTTACAGCACTTATATCTTACCCCAAAATAACTCCAAGTCAGATCAAGTTAGGATGATGTTTGTCAGGCAGCTTGCAAGAGTAAGGTCTTGGATTTCATCACGTAAAGACCTAGTAGGAGATTAAAGATTGGTAAAATAAAATACATTCTACTGCTGAGTAAACTGTTGATGGTAGTCAACAAAAATAAAAGCAGATCTATTTATTTAGACAACTATCATATTTCCTAGAATCTGAGAGGTCATCACTGTAGTATGTGCCATTGTTTTATGTGTGTCATTAAGGAAGAAAAATATTCTTCCAATTAAGCTCTGTTGTAATGCTTTCGTAGCACTAGAATTTTTACTTACATTTATTGAAAACACTCTTTTAGGCTTATTTGGACATAGATTTTTATCTTTTAGAACTTTTGCATATTCATAAAAAGGAAAATATAAATTCAATAATGACTCCACGTTCACATCTGACCCTTCTGAGTCACACCATGTCTTTTTCACAGAGTATGTAGCATTTCTTAAAAGAGAGCTCCACTACTGTATTTGAGATTCTTTTCCAAGGGATTGGCACCCATACTGCAAGTTTTAATGTGCACACATGGTCAATGACAACTCCATCATGGCGGCTATATCCCAACTTCACTGATGTTAACACGTGAAGATGTGGATCTTACAAGCAGTGAAATATGCTAAAAATTTCATATGCATACTATAATTAAAACTCTTCGGCCAAGCCCTCAAAGACAGGCTTTTTCTGTCAGAAATCTTTAGAGTAATGATTAAGTACCAATTTTGCTAATATGAACAGATGTGAGTGGGAAAAACCATTAGGATTCAGGTTTCCCAACTTGTTGAGTCTGTCAGAATCATCACCTGGATTATTTGTTAAAAATGTTAATTCCCAGGCTCACTGCTGAACCATCACATTGGAACCACTGGCTGTGGCATTTTGACAAGCTCACAGGCCATCTGATGCAGGAGGTCTGGGGAACAGTTTTGAGGCACTGAAGGTGTCAGAGGCACCCTCAGTTACGGTGTGCACTAAGTTCTCAGGTCGGAGAATTGCTTCATGAAGTTCATGGCGGCTAAAAGAAAATAACAGCTCAGTTTTTTGTTGTTTTTTTTAAAAGAAGGTCACAATGTGGCCTTTCATTGGAAACACCCAAGGAAGAAATGATCCAAGATATTTTGACATCAGATTAGAGAGTGAATCTGAAACTGCCAATTCCTTAAAAAGTTCTAAATAAAAGGCTTGCAAATTATGCTTCTTATTTCTCTTAGTCTAATGGTTAACTTTTTTTTTTCTTCCATTGAATCATTTATTCAGCACACATGTCATATAAAAGTCCAAGGACCTTTGTCACTAGACAAACTGATGAGTCTGGTGAGGGTGGTCCTGATTAAGATTTTATTACACTATAAAAGGGGTCAGTTTAAGGTCAGGCAAAGGAAGTGCTATGTTATTAAAGAAGCAAAGTAGCAGAATCATTTCCTATGATTCTTGTGTTAATCAGAAATCCCAGTCTTTCCAAAATTCCTAGTGAATATTCCAAATATCTTAGCAATAACTTCTAATGTGACCTTTAAATTCTATGTTCTCTTGTGTCAGACAGTTCAAGTATCTAAATAACTTCCAATGCCTAAGTTAATTCTTTAGTCATTTAGGAAACTGATTTTTTGTTGTTGTTGTTGAGACAGAGTCTCATTCTGTTGCCCAGGCTGGAGTGCAGTGGCGCTATCATAGCTCACTGCAGCCTCAAACTCCCAGGCTAAAGTGATCCTCCCGTCTCAGACTTCTAAGTAGCTGGGACTACAGGAATGGACCACCACGCCTGGCTAATTTTATTTTTTGAAGAGACGGGTCTTGCTATGTTGCCCAGGCTGGTCTCAAATTCCTGGTCTCAAGTGATTCTCCTACCTTGGCCTCCCAAAGTGCTGGGATTAAAGGCATGAACCACAGCACTGCTTTTTTTTTTTTTTTTTTTTTTTTTTTGAGACAGAGTCTCACTTTGTTGCCTAGGCTAGAGTGAGTGCCATGGCGTCAGCCTAGCTCACAGCAACCTCAGACTCCTGGGCTCAAGCGATCCTTCTGTCTCAGCCTCCCAAGTAGCTGGGACTACAGGCATGCGCCACCATGCCCGGCTAATTTTTTCTATATATATTAGTTGGCCAATTAGTTTCTTTCTATTTATAGTAGAGACGGGGTCTCGCTCTTGCTCAGGCTGGTTTTGAACTCCCGACCTCGAGCAATCCGCCCGCCTCGGCCTCCCAGAGAGCTAGGATTACAGGCGTGAGCCACCGCGCCCGGCCGACAGCACTGCTTTGATAATGTTTTTAAAAGTTCTTTTAGCTTACAAGAGAAGTCAGTGAGCTGTTTCGTCATCCCACACTGGGATAGGGTGAGGCAGGCTACTAAGAGAGGTGGTGAGATTTTTCCTAAGGAAGAATGTTGAAATTTGGCCATTGTGGTTTTCTGTGAATTATGTGATTGAAAAACTGGACCATCTTGTAGAATGTGAGGGGAATAGATGAATGGGTGAGTTCAGAGATAGCTTGCCACTGCCTTATTTTCTTTTCGTGGTATAATTTGTAAGTAATAATATTTCACACCTGTATGGTAATTTAGGTGACATTGATGTTTTACATCCATATTCTCCTTTGATCTTCTCAACATTCCTTTGAGAAAGGGAAGGCATTTCTCTTCCTTATATTTTACTGAAAGAAATGACTTCATGTTAATCAGGAAGGCTGGTTGGTGCCTTACCCCATGACTGCTTGGGGAGCTGGGACTCAGCTCTTTTTGTTCTAAGTTGAGGGCTGCTTTTGCTACTCACGTGGTTTCTCCTGTCAGGGCAGCACATGGTGCTTCTGGGTGTGGGTTCATATCTGGAGGCAGAAGGACACTGTGTGACTCGAATCTCTTGCAGATAGAGTCATAGATTCAGAACCCTGATTTGAGGAAGAGCTAGCATTTAGAAAAGTTTGCCTTGACTCCTCACATTAGAACCTGCCAGAACTGGGGGCAAGGAGGAGAAGGCAGCATCTGGGTGAGAGCTCTCCACACGTTCTCAAGTTTAGACTGCGTGGCTCTAAAAAATTCCTAGCAGTGTGAACCCAAAGTTGAGCTTTCTAGACTTAACTAGGGTTAAAAACCAACCTGATTCTGTGGCTGCTTCCTCAGAGACTCTATTGGAATCAAAGATCTGAATATGGTGGCCAAGTTCTCTGAGGGGTGTCCAGAGATTCTGTGTTGAGGTTTATAGCAGACACTGTGGGTGTCCTGTCCTTATCTTTTCACACTTACTCACACACCCTCATCCTCACAGTTCCTGCAGGGCTGTTTGCCTTGGCACTCCAGCTGCCTACGCTGTTGACCTACTCACTAAGACAAATCAGAGCACCCACTTCTGAGTAAGAAGTCCAATTAAAACAGGTGCACTTCACTTTGCTCTTGTAAGCAGATGTACTTCTTGGAAATCTCTGTAAATCATACATTAGTACATTGAATCCCACGGTACTGTTAAAATTGTCTTTATTAAAAATCAAAACTTAGAGAATTGGAGAGCTATTTCTTTGGGGAAAATATTTTCTCCAAGACATAAGATCACTTTTCAAGAATGAAGCAAATCTTCTGAAATTAGACACTTGTTACTAATAGCCATGCTGTTTTCACTTCTGTAGCCCTGTTTGATCCTCTTAACTTATCATTGGGGTACAGAGTAAGGTGTGTGGCGTGTGACTTGCCTAAGATCACATAGCTTGGTAGCGACAGAGCTGTTCCTAGCAGCAAGCCAAGGGCAGGAGGCTCTGGGCTCTCACAGCTGACCTGGGATTGCCGTGAATCTCAGTCAGTTTGGCAGATGTGTTTCACCGGGTTCCATTGGCCATGAGGGGCTCCCAGGAACCTCCCAGAGTGCATGTGGTATTGCCAAATCCAAGGCTGGAAGGACAATGTTGGGTAGTTGCGTAGGAGCTGACACGATGGGTCTGCAGTTTGCTCAAGATTCATCCAATCTCCAGTGGCTTCTGCTGGTTCTGGAAGCCTCTACCTTACTCCCACAAACAAACACTCGCATTCTGCAGATCAACCCAGCTTGCCCAGGATCCTGGCCTCACTTTCCTTCTTGTGGTGGAAAGAGAAAGAAATGGAACACATTAACACTCATTTTAACTTACTAGTCTCTGAAAATGATTCTGGGAAACAGGTGGCTACATTTATGTATTTATTAAGTAACAAATGCCTTCTGCGGGCTAGACTTTGCAGTAGGCCATGTGAAATTGCCATCAGCTGGTGTCAAAGCAGGGAGACTTTCAGATGGTACTAAAAAAGCAAAACCAAAATTAATTTAAAAACCAGGTTTCATGCACCTGAAATCTGCCTGTAAATGTCTCTACTTGCTCCTTGGAAATCTTGATCATCAAGTCTGTCTTTGTAATTCGATTTAAATCAAATCGAATTGGTAGAGATGGTTTGGTAGGAAGGCACCTACCAAAGGCATCTCTTATTTGGTAGAGATGGTTTGTCAGGGAGGCACAGTAAGCATGGTACAATTTGGCTTGACCATAAACCACCTCCTGAAGCTTTGGAACCTGCCTAGTGCCTTTCCCACTGGACCACCTTTGCCTATCCAGAAAAAAAAAATCCTTGGTTACAAGCAATCATAATGTGTAAAATAAAGCACAAAATATCAATGAACATTACCAAGCCTTATTTTCCTGGTTGGTGTAATACCAGCTTAAAAAAAAAATCACAGTGGCATTTTAAATGTACAGGGTGTACTGGGTTGAGTAGCTATTTGGTTTTATTGTTTTTCTGCCCCCATTGCAGAAGATCCTTTGGATCCAGAGATGGTATGGTTTGACCCACCATAGCTCAAACTTATGGCTTTAGAGTTGTGAAAAATTTACGCAATTCCCCTTGCCCTTTCTCACTCTTTGAGTGGACAGTGGATGCACTGGCAGAGCAAGGTTAGAGACATGCCAGCCCCCAGCACAAAGCAAGCGAACCAGGGTGGACCTGCACTCAACGCCCACTGCTTTGTCTTCACTTTTTTTTTTTTGGCCGCAGATTAAAGTTGGATACTTGGGTCCTCCAGTCTTATCTTTGGCATCTTAAGTGAGCTGGCTTTATAACTTGTGTGGCTGCTTGAGATTATAAAAACCTATTTTTCTGTCTGAGCCCACTTTGTGTGTTGCAACATTTAATTTGCTGTGTTCTTTATACTAAAGGATGTAGCCTCCGTTCCTCTGCACAGATCTTTCCCCTCCAGTCTTTGTGCTTTCTCAGCTGCACCAAACTTGGCTTTGCAAGGTTTGCCTAGTATGGCCTTGTTGACTTTCTTAGAGGAATAGGAGAGGTGGAAATCTGAGAAACAAGACACTTAGTTCTTTGGCAGGTTTAAAGAAACCCTTGTGTCTAATTAAGAAGGGTACCCTTTTTATCTAGTTTGACTTCAGAGTTGTCTGGATGGGATTCCCATAGGAGAGGAAAATCAATCACACTGCAGGGGCTTTTCTTTACCTTTTGATAATTGGCTTGAGAAACAGATTCTATTTTGTTGGATGATTCCTATGTAGTCCTTGTTAGGTTTTTGATTGCTGGGAAGAAAACTAAACTTTAAAAAGTTGTGGTTTTTTCATATGCGACTCTGTTTCAATTGGGTGTTTTGGGCCAAAGATGTCAAACATCTTTGACGAGTATCCTCAAATCAGTTAACTGTCAATTACTGTTAACTAACCCTTGTGCTGTTAAGTTACAGGGCCTTGACTCATGGGTCTTGACCAAAGTCCTGCTTTTAGACCCAGGAAAAGACAACAATCAAAATAAACTACTTTCATGAAATAAAAGACCAGGCCTGTATTCAGAGACATTAAGACTCATTTAATAATTTTGCTTCTGTCTAAATCAATATAAATTAGTTACTAGATAATTTAAATGTTTAGCTACCTATAAACTTCCTTTTCCTGTCATTATCAGAACTACCTAGTTGGGAACATTTGTGTAGGATTAAACCTGTTTCTCCTGAGCCCTCACAGGTAGGCACAGGGCTAGCTTTCTCCTGCGAGCTCATAGAGGACGTCAGGTACCATGTTTCCCCGAAAATAAGACAGGGTCTTATATTTATTTTTCCTCAAGAAGACACCTTAGGGCTTATTTTCAGGGTATGTGTTATTTTTTTTTAAGTACGGTACAACAATCTACATTTGTTCAAATACAGTTAAGTCGTCTTCTTCTGGGACATCATCATAACTCTCCAAATCTTGAATTCCATCCTGAATTTCTTGTAAGTCTATTTCCTTTAGAACTATTGGCTCCAGTCTCTCATGTTGAGCAATAGAGCTCCTCATCGGGCAGATGAGAAGGGCTGCTCGTCTTCTTTTCCCCTCCGTGACAAAAATGAATGGGTTGTGCAGATACACTGTGTAGCCACGCCCATCACTAGGTCTTATTTTTGGGGTAGGGCTTATATTGTGCAAATGCTTAGAAATCCTGCCAGGGCTTATTTTATGGGTAGGTCTTATTTTTGAGGAAACATGGTACCTGTACAAAAGGCTGCCTCCTGAAAGACAAAAAAAAGCTAAGTAAAACCCTCATTCAAATGACTAATATGAAGGTGCTTGCTCTTCTTTTCTTAACCATTGTTAGTATTTTCCTAATAATCCACTAGTTGTTGTTATTTTACTTGCTTCCTAGTGGCTGGAATCAAGGCACCGGCAAAGTTATTAACCAAACTTGCCTTTTGCCTTAGATGTTCATCATATTTAAATTATACTCTCCCTGCCCCCCAGAAAAGACCTTTTCTGTCCATCTTGGATATAGGAGAATAACCGTGTTGCATTTTGGCTAAACAGGGAGTGGTAAGTGCTGTGGCAAACACATCTTGCTGCATCTACATTAATGTTTCAGGGGAGGTAGAGCAAAGGACAAATGTTTTCCTTCAATAGGCTACACAGCTACATAACATCAATAACCCCACTGTCCAGACCATCTGAGATTGTATTAAGAGTGACAGAGAAAAACCGTCGGGCACTAGGATGTAGCCGCTCACCGCCTCCCCACCGCTCTGCATCCCTGTGGGCTGGCGCTGGGCTGGCCGCTGTAGGCCTAGATGGGTGCACGCTGCTGGGGCCAGGCCTCGGTGTTCTGGGCTCCTGCATGGTGTTCGGTCGCCTGCTCCTGTCCTCCCACTGTGCTGGCTGTGCGATCTTGATTTGATACTTTTTGAATCCCACTGCTGCTGATTGGATGTTAAAGCTTGTTGCCTGTTAGAGGCAAGGACCCTCAAAGACCCTCAACTCCCCTATGACTCGTCCTACGCACGGGCTTCACCCTGGAAAATTCCAGCTATAGCTCCGAGAAGAATGCAGTCCATGACGTGCTGACCACGGAATGCTCCAGGGAGTGCTGACTGCAATTGTTCCCGACCACCTGCCAGGTTGGGGTTGAGTAATCAGTCACAAACAGCTTTGATACCGATAAGACACTGATTGGGGCTGATTAGCCCAAACCCAAGACTCATCGTCACCCCACTCTATTTTTCTGTTTCTACTTCCTTGTTTCTGTATGCTTATAAAACCTACAAAGAATCAAAGTAAAGTAGACCTTGAGAACCCTTTGCTTGGTCTCATTCCTTTCTCTCGCCCATCTCTTTCAGGCACGGTCCCCCTTGACCCCACGAGTAACAGATGGTCCCGTGGGTAGGGACAAGTGGCGCCCAACGTGGGGCTCGAGGTACGGACTTTTGTCGGATGCACGCAGTTTACAGACAGTCCTCCGGAGAATCCCTGAAGAGACCTCCCTTCTGCCGCTCACAGAATCGACGGTCTGGTGAGTAGATTTTTTACATTGTCATCCCATCGAGATGGGCCATTCTTTGTCTAAAGAGGCCGCTTTTATCAAGGATCTCAAGGCCTCAATCAGAGAGAGAGGAATTAGAGTTAAGAAAAAGGATCTAGTAAAGTTTTTTGTGTTCATTGACCGAGCTTGTCCCTGGTTCATTGTTGGTGGACTTGAAATTCACCCACGCAAGTGGCAAAAAGTAGGCAGAGATTTAAACAATTTACTTCTGAATCAAGGCCCAGATGCCATCCCTGTATCCGTTTTCTCGTACTGGGGACTAATCAGAGATATTGTTGAGGGGCAGATTCAGACCCCAATAAAAAGCAGCTGCTCTCGGTAGCAGAATTCTGCCTCTGACCCGTGTCTCGGTCCGCTTCGAGAACGTCTTTAGAGGCGGCCGAAGGGTCAGCTTCCCCTAATAATCCTGAGGGACCAACATGCCCTTCCCCTTGCCCCTCGGTCTGTATTAATATGCCCCCTCAAGACCCCTCGGCTGAGCTCCAGACATCTAGGGACGAGCCCCCGATTAGTAGGCCAGACACCAAGACCCTCTATCCTCCCTTGCCTGAGGGTACGGCCCCTCATGCATTCAATTACCCGGTATTCAAGAGACAACCCCTCCGAGAGTCCCTCGACCCTGCAGAAGAGGCAACCCTTGAGGAGGAAGCGGCCCAATATCACGATCCCAAATGGCCGCCTCTTACCGCAGCACCCCATAGACCTCCTCCTTACGTGCCTCAGATTTGCGCACCTTCATTAATGCCTCCCCTTACAATGCCCTTGCTTTTGCGTGCCAAAGAGGACTTAAGTCAAAGGGTTATGCAATTAAGAGATGTTTTACAACTTCAAAAAGAGTTTGCCCAGCTTTCCAAAGACTTGTCCTCCCTCCAAGATATGCTTAAAGATTCGGTCTTCATTAGCCACCCACGTCATGAGACCACCCAATCATACGCCACCTTAAATAAAAAATCCTTAAAGTCCTCCCATAAAGCCCTAGCATTCCCGGTAGTTACTCGGTCTAATAGGCGAGAAGACCTTGCTGCCCCTTCTACGAGCCAGTCCCCGCCCCAAGATTCAGATAATGAGGATACGGAAGGGAGGGAAAGAGAGAACAAAAGCGATGACCTCCCAGAAGAAACAGACTCAGAGCCCACTGAATTTCGCAGACTAAAGTTCAAAACCTTAAAAGAACTAAATTCTGTTGTTAGGACGTATGGGCCCAATGCACCCTTCACCTATTCCCTCCTAGAGGCAGCCTCAGGGGGCGGCTACCTGCTCCCCGGAGAATGGGTCAAACTAGTACAGGCGGTCATTTCTCGCGGAAAGTTCCTCTCTTGGAAGGCCGACTTTCTTGACCGCTGTCAGACCACGGCTGCTAATAATTAAAAAAACCCCAATTCTGCATCTTGGACCCTTGAAAAGCTTAGCGGACAGGGGAGATTTGCTACTGAACAGCGCCAAAGGAGATTCCCAATTGGACTTTTGTCCCAGACTGCCGCAGCCGCCTTCGGCGCCTGGCAAACACTTCCCTCTACGGGATCTGTTCTTACTCCCCTGACAAAAATCACCCAGGGAGCTCAAGAGGGTTTTAGTTAATTTGTGGGCAGGCTTTTAGAGTCTGCTGAACGAACCCTCGGACACGAAGATGAGAATAATAGGCTTATTAAACAATTGGCCTATGAAAATGCCAACAGCACTTGCAGGGCCATCCTCAGGGGTAAACTCAAAAATAAAGACCTCAATGACATGATTAGAATGTGTAACGATGTTGACCCCTTCACCCATAAAGTATCGCAGGCCGTACAGCTTGCGGTTGGGGCTGCCATCCAAGGGACCGCGGCACAGAGGGACTGCTTTAAGTGTGGTCAACCAGGGCACTTTGCGAGGCAGTGCCCCTTAGCCGCTTCCTCTGTTACCCCTAGCCTCAGTGGGCCGCCAGGCAGGCCAGCCCAGCCCTCCTCCCTCTGTCTTCGTTGTAGGAAGGGAAAGCATTAGGCCAATCAATGCCGCTCCAAGACCGATTCCCTTGGAAACCCCTTGCCCCCCCTTTCAGGAAACAGCCTGAGGGGCCAGCCCTGGGGGGTCCCATCCTATTCAATTTCAGTCGGTCTCGGGGAACAGCCGACAAGAGAGCCCTCAGACTTTAGACTCCTCCGAGCAACCACAGGGAGCGCAGGAGTGGACTTGTGTGCCTCCTCCAACACAATGTTAAGACCTGAGGATGGTGTTCAAATTTTGCCCACTGGCTCCTTTGGACCCCCCCCCCCCGGCTAATATGTTCTTTTTTATTCTGGGCCGAGCCTCCTCCACTCTTGCGGGGCTCATAGTCCACCCCTCCATAGTAGACAGTGGCTTTACCGGGGAAATTAACATCTTACCCAGTGCGCTTACCGGCCCTGTGTATGTCTCTAAGGGACAGCGCTTAGCTCAGGCATTACCCTTGCCCCTTAATACATCCTTCCCAGCCATCGCCTCTAACCGAGGTGCTTCTTGCCCTGGCTCTTCTGATCTCTATTGGGTCCAAGCTATCACCAAAGAACGGCCCACCCTGCGGCTAAAATTAGATGGTAAACTTTTTGAAGGCCTTCTTGATTCAGGCACCGATTCCATGGTTATTGCCCAAGACGCCTGGCCCGATTCATGGCCACTGCAGCCCTCCCTTATGCACTTGCAAGGTATAGGACAGTCTAAAGATACTCTCTAGAGCTCAAAAATTTTGACATGGGAAGACCCTGAAGGAAACAGAGGTACCACTCAACCCTTTGTAGTCCCAGGCCTACCTGTTAACTTATGGGGGCGTGATATCCTTGCACAAATGAATGTCATTATGTGCAGCCCCAATGAGGTTATAACCAGCCAAATGCTTAAACAGGGATTCCTCCCAGGACAGGGTTTAGGCAAAGAGGGTCAGGGACTAAAAGCACCCTTGACCACCCTCCCTAAGTCAGACAGATCAGGACTGGGGTTCAAGAAACATTTTTCGTAAGGGCCATTGATCCCCCTGCACTTCAGGCAGATAAAATCACTTGGAAAAGTGACTCCCCTGTCTGGATCGATCAGTGGCCCCTCCCGTCTAACAAGCTAGCCGCAGCTACAGCGTTGGTGCAGGAACAATTAGCTGCCGGACACATAGAGCCCTCTACTTCACCATGGAACACCCCTATTTTCATCATCCAAAAAAGGACTGGCAAATGGCGGCTGCTACAAGACTTACGGGCTGTTAACCAAACAATGGTTCCCATGGGGGCACTCCAGCCTGGTTTGCCTTCGCCTGTAGCTATCCCCAGAGGCTACTATAAAATAGTCATTGACCTAAAAGATTGCTTTTTCTCCATACCATTGCACCCAGATGACTGCAAATGCTTCGCTTTCAGTCTCCCAGTAGTAAACTGTATAGGACCCTCTCTGCGCTTCCAATGGCGAGTATTGCCTCAAGGCATGGCCAACAGCCCCACCCTTTGCCAAAAATATGTGGCTCAGACAATTGATTCTTTTAGAATTCAACATCCTCAGATATATATAATTCATTATATGGATGACATTCTTCTCGCCGGGGCTGACGAGGCAACCTTACATCAAGTTACCATGCAGGTTGTCTCGGCCTTACAAGCTCGAGGCCTCTGCCTGTCCCCTGAAAAAATTCAGGTCTGCCCCCCTCACCTGTTCCTAGGCTTTGAATTGTTCCCCAATAAGGTCCTCTCCCAAAAGGTGCAAATCAGAAAAGACTATTCAATGCCTTAATGATTTTTAGTGCCTTCTAGGCGACATTAATTGGCTTCACCCATATTTGAGACTCACCACAGGACAGTTAAAACCCCTATTTGACATCCTGCAGGGAGATGCCAATCCAACCTCTCCACGCTCCCTAACTAAAGAAGGGCAGCAAGCGCTTAATTTAGTCGAGCAAGCCATAAATGCCCAGGCCATCGGCTACTTTTCCCCCAACTCCCCCTTGTACTTCATTGTTCTCTCTACCCCCTTTTTGACCACGGGACTCTATTGGCAGGGCAAGCCCCTTTTTTGGGTTCACCTATCGGCTTCCCCCCCTAAAGTCCTTCCCACCTACCCTTATTTAGTAGCTAAGATTATTCGCTTGGGGCGAGAAAACTCCCTTAAGCTCTTTGGAAAGGATCCAGATATCATACTACTCCCTTACAATGCTTCTCAAATTCGGTGGCTAATACAAAATGATAATGACTGGGCAGTTAACTGTACGTCTTTCCAAGGCAAACTAGATAATCATTACCCCCCTGATAAACTAATTCAGTTCCTCTATCGGACACCTGTAATATTTCCCAAAAAAACAAGAGTCTCCCCCATTCCAGGATTATTTACTAACGACACCAGCAAACTCAGATGGGGCCTAGAGACCCATGATGGCCTGACACTCAGCCAAGTCACAGGCCTAGGCCTTTGCCTTCTTAGCCCAAGAATGCTTCCCCCCACACCCTTAGAAAAAATATGCAATCAGTCAATTACTGTCGACTCCACCTTTCAGTATATTCAGGCATCTAACACCTCTTATTTTGCTTGTTCTTCCGGCCTTACCCCGTATGTAGTCATTGCAACGTTTCTTGAGCATAGAGAATATTGTGTGTTAGTCATGCTCTTCCCCAGACTCACTATACGTCCTGCTGACAAATTGCTCAAATTTTGGGAGCGCGGCACCACAATGCCCCGAGAAAAGAGAGAGCCCATCACGGCCATAACACTCGCAGTTGTTCTAGGCCTTGGTGCCACAGGGGCTGGAACAGGCATAGCCTCTCTAGTCACCTCCAACCAGCAATACCTGCAGCTCTCTGCTGCTATCAATAATGATCTCTGAGAGCTACAGCAGGGCCTAAAATATCTCAAAGAATCCCTCACTTTGCTTTCTGAGGTAGTGTTGCAAAATAGAAGAGGCCTAGACTTAGTGTTCCTCCAAGAGGGAGGTTTGTGTGCAGCACTTAAAGAAGAATGTTGCTTTTACGCAGACAAAACAGGTCTGGTAGAAGATAGCATTGAAAGAGTCAGACAAAGCCTAGAAGATAGGAAAAAACAGAGAGAACAGAGTGAAGCATGGTATCAAAATTGGTTTTCCACATCCCCCTGGCTATCCACATTGCTTCCCAGTGTCTTAGGGCCGCTTGTAGGTTTTCTGTTGCTCCTCACCTTTGGGCCTTGGGCATTCAAAAAACTAACTGATTTTGTCAAGTCGCAGGTAGACACAGCCACACAAAAATCGGTCTCCGTGTTTTACCAACGGCTAGAACAAAGAGACTCCAGAGAAGACTTCCATGGAGAGTCTCCCAATAGACCCACTAAAGGTCTAAATTTCGGCCGGGCGCGGTGGCTCATGCCTGTAATCCTAGCTCTCTGGGAGGCCGAGCCGGGCGGATCGTTTGAGTTCAGGAGTTTGAAACCAACCTGAGCAAGAGCGAGACCCCGTCTCTACTATAAATAGAAAGAAATTAATTGGCCAACTAATATATACAGAAAAAATTTAGCCGGGCATGGTGGCACATGCCTGTATTCCCAGCTACTCAGGAGGCTGAGGCAGTAGGATTGCTTGAGCCCAGGAGTTTGAGGCAGGAGTTTGAGGTTGCTGTGAGCTAGGCTGATGCCATGGCACTCACTCTAGCCTGGGCAACAAAGCGATACTCTGTCTTGAAAAAAAGAAAAAAAAGGTCTAAATTTCTCAAACCTTGCCTCAGACATGGAACGCAGTTGGTTCCAAAGGCTGTGGAGACGCCCATGACGGGATTATCGCGATGCCGTGTACCAGATGCACACCCTGCCGACGGTGAGGTGACTCCATGACGGGAATATTGTAGGTCCATGCCTGGGGGCACACTTCATAATCAGAAGTGCCGGAGCTGGATGCCACCTACATAGCCTAAGACAGAGACCTCACCTTCACGTTAATCGCCCAATCTTATATTTGGGGTGCTGGTCGCGGAAGCCCATCGCGTAGCCTAAGACAGGCTCTCCACCCACCTATATAAATCTCCCTCATATTAATAAAGAGAGGGGGAGATGTTAGAGGCAAGGACCCTCAAAGACCCTCAACTCCCCTATGACTCGTCATACGCACAGGCTTCGCCCTGGAAAATTCCAGCTATAGCTCCGAGAAGAATGCATTCCATGACGTGCTGACCACAGAATGCTCCAGGGAGTGCTGACTGCAATTGTTCCCGACCACCTGCCAGGTTGGGGTTGAGTAATCAGTCACAAACAGCTTTGATACCGATAAGACACTGATTGGGGCTGATTAGCCCAAACCCAAGACTCATCGTCACCCCACTCTATTTTTCTGTTTCTACTTCCTTGTTTCTGTATGCTTATAAAACCTACAAAGAATCCAAGTAAAGTAGACCCTGACAACCCTTTGCTTGGTCTCATTCCTTTTTCTCGCCCATCTCTTTCAGGCACGGTCCCCCTTGACCCCACGAGTAACAGAAGGTCCCGTGGGTCGGGACAATTGCCGATTGGATGTTAGAGCTTGTTGCTCACTGGACACCTTTTGAGTCCTACCAAGGGTATAAAAACAGGAGGAGAACAAGGAAGGGGGTCAGAGGTCGGCTGAGCCTGCTGGTGACGACTGTACTCCAACTCTTAGTGTGCCACTAGGTTCTTTCCCTGGTCAAGAGCGGTAGCACTAGCTGTACACTTTCCGTAACAAGAGATGTTTGCCCAGTATTATTTGGTTCCTTCCCTTCTTAGGGCCCTTATAAACTATCCTTCTTTCAATCTTTGGACCAGCTTATTTAACCCTCTGGTAAAATTTGTATCTTCCAGGTTATAGTAATTGCAATTCAAGTTGATGCTAGCACAAGGCTTCAAACTCATCTCACCAGCTGATCCGGGGCATGGAAACATCCTGCCATTGGGCCCAGTAGACCAGGTTTCCAGAGACTTTTTACTCCTCCAATGCTAGGCAGGGCCTATGCCCATAAGATCAGCAAGAAGAAGCTACAGAAGACAGGCCTTTGTCCTTCTATAACCCCTTAAGGAGGACTGTTATCTCTGAGGGGGGAATAAGACAGGCAATTGGCAGATACTGCTTTAGGTACTGTTTCGGGAATTGCTTTGGGCATTGTTGCAGCATTACCCGAGTCAGGAAGTCTCAAGACAAAGTTTCAAATTACCCTGATCAAAATAGGATGGAGGGGGGGCAATTTCCAACCTGTTAGAACCAAGATGGCAGAGAAATAAAGAGCGTCACGCTGATTCCAGGAAAACACTGCCCCTGCCATGAACATTCCTTCCCCTGTTGAGCCTATAATTAAGCCGTTGATTAAATAGAAAGCAACAGGAACCAGGGGGGCAGGGAGAACTTGTCTCTGCTCTAAGGAGAAGACTTTCTATAGCTTCTGAAGAAATCTTGCTTTCACTTTATACTGTTGGCTCACTCCCGAATTCTTTCTTGCTGGAAGCCAAGGACCCACTTGGACTTCAAGTGGTTCTCAGCCTTGGGAGTCACTTTCCTGTGTCAGTAGGGGTAAGAACTCACCCCTCTGCTCTTTCAGCTTGCTCTCTGTCCCGCAAACCTCACCCAGTGAGGCCCTGGACCACTTGGTATTTTAAGATGGCTACTCCACTTTCCCCATGGGACCTAAGTCCTGTGACCCTCCACAGCACCAAGACCTTGCTTCCTGATGGGTAATGTTTTCCTGTCCCTGTGCCTTGCCTCTCCGGGGCTGTGTTCTGATCTCCCCACTGGCTCACTTGTTTCCTTGGGCTGGCTGCCTTGTTTGGCGGTGCTGAGCAAGGGCTCTGATAGATGCCAGGAGGTGAGGCGAAGGGCTCTGAATGGACTTGATCATTGGACAAGCAGACTCAGTGATGAATGAGCCTCTCCCCGGGGAGCTTTGGGTCAGAAGTCCAACGGATACATTTTTCTGGAATTGAGTAACCCAGAAACAGCGCCATAAAGATCTTACCTCTTTTGTGGGTTTTTGTATTGATTTTAAAAGAAATTCTCAGAGGCAAATTCCACATCTTACTGGAAACACAGCTATATCACGATAGACTTAGAGATATGTGACATGAATTCCTCTAGAAATAACATTTGAGGAGGGGGTGGGAGGAAGGAAGAGAGGGTCTTTAAAAAACCCTATCAAAATATTTTGTTTCTTCTAAGTATTGAAAAGGCACACTATAACCCTTTCTTCTTCCAAATGATCTCATGGCTATTTATTGAGGGGAAATACCAAATGTTTATTTTTTTTTTTTGAAGACGCTTCTTGGGTCCTGATGATTCATGTCGATATCATTTTCCTCCCGACTGCAGAGGCTCTGAGACAAGCTACACCCCAAGTGATACACCCGTGGCAGAACAATTCCTGTCCTGGAGGAGGCCGGGAGACCTGCTTTATTCCTCCTTGCAGACGTCCTTGAGCCCTTGAGACGGATGTGAGTGAGTGTTTCAGTCCTCATGCAAAACAACCATCTAAACATAACAGATGACATCAGCTTGGGCTTTTCAATTCCTGGATGGCAGCAGCATGTTAATCCAGCCTTCATCCTGGATTTCATAAACTAAAACAAGCGAGCCTGGCAGGAGGACAGCGCTGCTGCTGGGTTGAGGAAATTGATGACGGGGAAGCATGCAGGCAACCCAGTGTATAAAACTCATAAACGTGTAGGCAGAGGCTCAGCTACCAGTTTGGACGGCTGCTTCCCACCAGCGGAGACCACGACGTGGGAGCCGAGCCTGGGCCGGCGGGGAAACATGAAGAGCCTCTTGCTCCTGACCACGCTCCTGGTCCCTGCGCACCTGGCGGCGGCGGGGAGCACCAAGTATGCGGTGGATTGCCCCGAGCACTGTGACCGCGCCGAGTGCAGAAGCAGCCTGCGCTGCAAGAGGACAGTGCTGGACGACTGTGGCTGCTGCCGGGTGTGCGCGGCAGGGCTGGGAGAAACCTGCTACCGCACGGTCTCAGGCATGGATGGTGTGAAGTGTGGCCCCGGGCTGAGGTGTCACTTTTACAGTGAAGAGGATGATTTTGGTGACGAATTTGGTATCTGCAAAGGTAAAGAGTGACTCCTTGCTTCTGCGCGCCCAGGGCTCGCTGAGAGCTTTCGGCCAGCTTGGGAGGGGTGGTGGCTTTGCTCCTCGAGGGGAAGAGGGAAAAGGCAGGTGGGCTCTTGACAAGGCCCTACCCAGGTGTTGTCATAGGTACAGAGAGAAGGACAGCTCTGCAAATAGCAACTGGAACCAGTGTGCAGGGAGGCACAGGGAGAAATGCAGCACTTCATGCATGTTTCGGAGAGTTTAGAAAGTTGCAGTGGACGATTGTGTTGCCTTCTTTTCTGGGAAACTCCAGAAACTTGACAAGTGGTTTGTTACGGATGGTTTAGGTGCTCTCTTCTCTGCAAGGCAGTGATTACAGAGGTCTCCAGTAGATAACCTCTTGGAATGGTTTCTAGACCCTGGATTTAGTGATTCTTTGATCAACCTCAAAGTCAATTATTTCTCATGAACACTAATGCACTTTATGGAATAAGGTGAGCTTAAGTCATCTAATAAAATAATTCACATTCTTAAAAGAGGGTCCCTTGAAGTATGAAACAAACCTCATTTGACTTTATAAAGGTTTTGGTCATCTAGAAAAATAGCAGCTGGTGTAAGGCAAGCAAAAATAACAGTGAAGAAAAATAAAAAATTAGATGTCTGTAAAGAATGAGGTTGGCCATCTTATAGATTTAAAAAATTCATCAAGTTGAAATTATAACTAAATAATGTGGTTAAGTATTAGTAGAATTTATTTTAAACTTTGTGACTGTAGTTTAAAGTGCTTAACATTTTTAAAATGTTTAGAATCAAAAGAATGGTGATTTAAAAATATTTTATATATAGATACCTCATGATCTCATTAAGAGCTAATATTAAGATGCAACACATGCTATAATGGCATTCATCAGTTTTATAATACAAAGAATCTTTCAAAATCATAAAAAGCACTCAGAAAATTCTAAATGATTCTTATATTTTATGTATTTAATACAAGTGAATAATAATCACCCAGGAGTGAGCTCATCTCATTAATTCTCTTACCTTTTAGGTAAATAATTTATAAATTAATCGTATTTTGATCTGTAAAACATACAACAGATTAGAAAATAAATTCTTGAGCTATTAGGAGAATCTTATTTCTTGCTTAGTTTATGTTTATACTTATAAGGGGTAGAATGTTGAGGAAACATTTTCTTTGGTGAAAATGTATACCTATATTTCTTCCAGCTGAATAGGATCTCTATTTTCTGTAAATTGCAGGGCTTATCAGCCAAGAAAACAGTACTTAGCATAAGGAAATTAGGGAGGAAGTGGTTAACACAATCATACATACAATATAGCAAATATATGCAGTGGATTGCTTTTTATCTTGGCATAAAAATGCCCTTGTAAATGTGATTGTAAGTGTGTAATTACATATGGGTGAGGAAGCTGGGAGGCATCTGGAGTCTTCAGCACTCTCGTAGCTGACTGCATGATCAAGGTACATATTATTGAGAAATATCTTTAAAAAGATACTTAGGATTGCTTTTTGTCATCCTTCAGATTGCTGATGAGTCTAGTTTCAAACGTTTTTCTCTCTGCGGGAAATAATGAGACTGTGTGAGTCTTAGCAACTCTAGATAGAGATGTTATATTTTTCTATAGTCAAAAATCTCTCCTTCAGCTTTTTAAAAGAACACCATATACTTCAGCTGCACATCCAGATGTTTTCTAAATATTCAGATGTTTGTCATTGTGTTGCACAGACAATAATCAGCCAGCCGAGACACATTTTATAAACACTTACTGTATACCCAGCACTGTTCCATACATCAGGGGATACAATTGAAGTGTCACTGGGAATTTGGCCACAGTTTTAGTTTTCAGCCTCGCTGCAGACACAGTCAAATCCCAATCCTGTGTGCTTTTCTGCTAGAGGCTTTTTCAGGATCCTTTTTGTGGACTCTTTTTTTCCCAGCAGAGAAGACAGTGTTCAAAACCAGGCTCTTCTATAATCTGAAGGATACTGAAAAGAGAAAACTTAAATCTCTTTTAAAAATACATCTTCTTAATGACCTAGATCAGTCAGTGGAATAATAGAATGCTAAAGACTCAGATGCCTTACCACTTGTTTCTTTACCTGTATGTGATTGTACATTTACAAGGATATTTTCGTGCCAAGAGAATAAATATTCTCTATCTATTCTGCTGGCTTTTAAAGACTGGTTAATCTATTTTGATATGCTGTTTATATCATAAAACCCATGTATTTTAAATAAATGATTTTGCCCTCTTATCTCAATATACTTAGTGTCTTTCAGCCTAAGTATAAAACACTGAAGCTCTAAAGCTTCTAGTTCTTGGTAGGTGTACAAACTCTCAGGGTGTATAAACCCTCAGCTTTCTTGTTTGCTTAGCATCTTGCATCTTAGCTTTGTAGAAGATTTTACTAGTGAACCCTCTAAACAACTGGGCGTGTTAGTAAGGTCAGTTGTACTGCTGTTTTGACAGACAGAGGAACTTGATGAGAGTTGGAGTAGATTGAGGATTCATTGCTTCGTGGTGAGCTGGGATCATAGATCTCTCAGCCCTGGTTAGAATTTTCCTATACATTTAAAACAGTAAATTGTGAATACCATGGATTCAAAGACAGTATCACATCTTTTAAACTCTTTGAGGAGCTGATGCAGATGTCTGTCCAATATCTCACGGTCACTGAGCTGTTATGGAGGTAGCTTGTGAGAACCTGTCTGTTGGTAGCTAAGCAGAAAACAAACAGAATGAAGACTGCTCCAAGGAGACTGGCCATGTGTAGCTGTTGTCAGCTAAACTTTACATCATGACACTAAGCCCGAGGAATCCGTGATCTGGTCTCAATGTGTGACTTCATATTTACTACTCATCGTTGCAACTTTCAGAACCTGGTTTTCTGAGGATTGGGTTTCATTTTGCAGTCGAGGTTCATGAGGTTGGTTCAAATCCTAAGGTTGTGCGAATAGGGGTGTGCGTTAGGATGGACGCATATACACAACTAGCAGCTCCCTCTCCAAACCCTTTCTGTGTCCGCAGACTGCCCGTACGGCACCTTTGGGATAGAATGCAGAGAGACCTGCGACTGCCAGTCGGGCATCTGCGACAGGGGCACGGGAAAGTGTCTGAAATTCCCTTTCTTCCAATATTCGGTAGACGAGTCTTCCAAAGGGACAACTATGTCTCACACAGGTAAGAATTGATTCTGGTATAAACATTGAAAGCATTGTCTCATTTTCAGTTTGAATCACTTAAAAAATTTCAATGAGTAGAATAAAATGTTGATTGGAATGATATTGTTTCCTTTATCTTACTCGGGGGCGAGGTGGGTGGTAGCCAAGTTTGATGCTGTTGTGGCTATTTTCTGAAAAGATCCATTTAAAATTTTGAGGATTATATATCATTTCTCATAAAGTTTACCTAGTTTATCTACATAGAAGATAAATATGATTGATTGCCAAAAAATCTATCATAAAAAATAACTGAGATATACAAAGTTCTTTAAATTCTTCAGTGATCTGTTTTATATATTTACTAGACAAAACTATTCCGCTCCAAATTTCACATAACAAAGTACTGTGAGGAATTTATTGCAGAAGCTTTGAGAGCCAAGATAGAAAATATAGGATGTTTCTTTCTTTTTTGTTTAACCAGATGGAAGCATTTAAATGGAATAATTCCAAACATATGTTTTTATGGATTCAGGAGAGGATAAGAAATAGTATCGGTGATTGAGATTTGGGAAATGAATGAAATTGTAGTAATACTCACATGCTGCTTGTCAGTCCATGGGAGGAAGGCACAACCTATAGGATGGTGCTATGCACATATTTGCTTCTCAAATGACTAATACCGCACAGCACCATTAAATTGAAAGTATCTCATTTAAAATAACATATATCACTAAAGCTTATGCCTCCATTAAATAGAATGGTGGCTATAATTAATGATAATGTATTATATATCTCAAATTTGCTCAAAGAGTAAATATTAAATGTTCTTACCATGAAAATATAAATATGTGAGGTGATGGATATGTTAGTTTGGTTTAATCTTACCATATGTCAAAACACCACATTGTACCCCAAATTTATATAATTATTGTCAAGTAAAAATGAAATAAAAAATTAAAAAGACAAACAATCAAAAACTCAGCATGTAGCCACAGCAACTGTTAGTATCAACAAATTACACATTATTTTCCTCTCAGATATAAATAGTTAACAATCCAAATCCATTTTATTTAGTTTTTATTTCCAGTCTTTGGACTTCAAATTAATTAAGATGTGAACTATTTGGTAAATGTCCTTATTTTTCTAGCCTCACCTCCTTCTTACATATGGGTGCAACTAAGTGCATTAAAGTGAAGGAGTAACATTGTGCTTTTAAGTGAGTTATTAGCTTTAAGTACAGCTATGCCCCCAAGTGAATATCTTTGTGAGTATTTGATCTAGAAATTGAGACATTATTAACCTTCTATCTACTATGACTTGTCCCTATAGTTCTTTGAAAGCAAAAGATTAGGTTTTAAGACCTGAATTATGTTTTTATTGAAGTGTAATTCACATAACATAAAATTAACCATTTTAAGGTGAACAGTTCTGTGGCATTTAGTACGTTCACCATGTACAGTGGGGCTTTAGTACAGCAGGGCTTCCTCAAACACTTGCAGCTTCTTTTGTCTTATTTTGCTTTCTTGAAACCACAGGCTAAAAAGAACTTTGAAAGAACAACTTTTGCATCCCTCTTCACTCATTTAAGTTTGTACCCAAACCTTTGTCACCCAGAGAGAATTGAGTCTGCTGTGCATCTTTGTTGATGCTTGGGATGGAGTGTCCAGGGAGACCGAGAGAGATCCCTTGGAGGAGTCAGTCTTCCAGGATGGGAACGCTTCTTAGGGTCTCACCTGCACCCCTCCTGCTGCACACACAGCAGTGTGGCTTCTGGGCCCCTCCTCCACAGGACTGTGTGCAGTCTCTCTCCCTCAGGCCTGTCACCCTCTCTCGTTTGCTCTTGTTTGCTCTCAAATTATGCAAATATCTTGATGACCATATAGATGACTTGGAAACAGATATATTGCTGGGTGGACATTCCATTATAAGTTACACAAAAATATTTCCATATCATAATTAGGTATTGAGATTCTTATCAGAGATTTTTTGAAAAAGCAGTTGGTTTTCTCCCTTTTCTGACCTAGGGTATTTCTTTTCATCAGCTAAAGGTGTAGCACAAGATAAGTATTAGTGTACTCTTGGTAAACCAAGGTGGAGAGCAGAATATCCCAAGGACTTCTTGGAAAGGCTGCCCAGGGCTCCTGCTCAGTATGCATTGTCTACATGAGACTTACCTGTTCATGCTCTTGAGTTTACAGGAGGCGGCATGGGGCCTCAGTCCTGCCACAGGCTTTGTGCAAACCTGTGTAGGCCCAGCCTTCGATAGCAGGTTAATGGCTGAATGGCCCACCAGCACAGAGACCCCCGAGGTCTCCTCCGTACCCCAATTGCATGGGGTTGTCCTTTCTACCTTTCCACTTGCTGGCTACAGTACTCTTGGCAAGTGTGTTCCTGTCCTCCTGTGTTCCCCTTGTTCTTTTGTTTTGTTTTGTTCTCTGTTCGTGAGCTTTCCAAGTTGGGAATTCACAAGTAACTTTTTTTTTGAGTGGTGGTTGTGGGGGTGTAAGATCTGGAATGTTTCATGGGTTTATATACATTTGTCTGCCGGGCTGCACTAATCTTCTTGCAGAATTTCATTTCAGAATGTGCACTGGCAAAGCAAGCACACCTCACTATGCTTAGAAGCAGAAATTTTCATTTTAGAAAGTTCTAAATATTATAAACTCTTCTTGTACATAGAACGAGAATGATCAAAGTTCTACCCTTTTGTCTGCCTTCTGGAGTCACAGCAAAAATTAATGTCTCTTCTTATAGCATTTGCTCATTCCATAGTGTTTATTGGGTGCCAGGTACTGTTTTAAGTGTTAGGGATATAGCAGTGAACAAAATAAAGTCCCTACCTTCATGGAACTGCAATTCTAGTGGTGGAGTGAGATAATACAGGGAAAAAAAGACAAATGCATGTATAAGACAGTGTTAGGTGATGAAAGGTATATGAAGAGAAATAATTCAAGTGATGCTATCATAGATGGAGGTGCTAATTGATATAGAGTGAATACAGTTAGCGCAGAATCTTGAATCTATTAAAGATTTCATTGTAAACCCCATGTAAAACGAAAACAAAACTGTGCTCAATCTTTGAGTTACAGACATTTGGACATGATTTGTATTCCTTCTAATTTCAGAGCATGACATGGCATCCGGAGATGGCAATGCTGTGAGAGAAGAAATCGTGACAGAGAATGCTGCCAGGTCCCCCATAAGGAAATGGCTAAATCCACGCTGATCCTAAGAGAAGGCTCTATTTTAGTGCTTGTTCAACACACAGCCAACATTTTAGAAACTGTCTAGATCATAGCATATGGACATGTAATTTTCGGAGACCAAGTGTGATTCATGTTGGATCCAGGAAAAAAAAAAGTAGCTACTTACAATCTGTAAAGTGCATATGACTGAACACTTTTAGATATTTGTTAAATATTTGTATGCATATAGATTTGTTAAATGTGTGTGTATAGTAACACTGAAGAACTAAAAATGCAATTTAGATAATCTTACATGGAGACAGTTCAGCCAAAGAGAAAACTAATCAAAGCTGAAGACCACAGTGGGCCCATGGGTTCTTGGCATAGCAAGGGCGGAGGAAGAGTTCAGAGTAGGAGAAGGTGGGGATGGGTGGGGGTGGGGAGTGTAATATTTAGCTCTTCCTTGTGGTAGCTTTGGTAGACTTTAATTATGCTTTTTCTTTTACTTTTGGAAAAGTTCAAACGAAACAGTCAGAAACCCCTGAAGGAAGTGAGCTGTTTGAAGTTCATGGGAGTTTGAGCAACAGCCTTGAATTGAGGTTGATTTCAAAGGGCTGCTGATGCAGTTCCCAGGTTACCTGTATCTGAAGGAGGTTTCTGGGACAGAGGGCAAACGTCCACTTCCATCAGTGGCTTTAAAGAATGCCACCTCAGAGGCAGAGCTAGGACGTGTTTTGCCCGCTGGGGGGTTGTGTGTGGATGAAGGTAAATATTTATATATTTTTATAAGCCAATGTTAGTACAAGTCATCCTCCGTACCCATATTTATCATCCTATTGAGGAAATGAACCTAATATCATTTGTTTAAAATGGTCAAGATAAATGTGTGACTCTATAAGATTTTCAAACATCTGAGGCTTGGAAAATTTATTATTAATAATTATAATACTATTAACAGTAACAAGCATAAGAGAAACCTAGAAAAGTGTAGTTACTCTGGATGTATAAAATGTCAATAAATGAGCAACAGAGAATTTATTTAGAAGTGAGTGCTATGACTTACATGAATTTTAAATTTAAAGTAGAAAATAACTTTTTAGGAAGTTTGGAAAAGAGGCAATTTTGAGCAGGAAACATGTCAACTTTATAATATATAGCTTATTTTCATGTTTTTTTTCTTTTAAGCTTAGTTAATAAGTAGAATTAGACATAAGTTTGGGGGATCTTGGCACAAGCAGGACTGTTGTACTAGATGTTGTTAGGAAATATTTGCAGAAGTATTTTATTTGGAGTGAAGAACTTATTTAAGAATTATTTCACTATTTGCCTATATTTTATTCTTGGAGTTTGCCAACAGAGTTGTGAATGTGTGTGGGAAGGTCTTTGAATGTAAGCTAAGTAAACTGTTAGGTTTTGTTTTAAATGGACATGTTTATTATTGTTCAATAAAAAAGAACAAGATACAGCTGCTCCAGGTTGATTTATGATTTTGTTAATTGTTAAAAATTATTTTAATGATTCAGTCGATAAAAAAGAACTCTTCATATTAAATGATACATTCTTCAACTGAATTTTCTGCTACAGATGAGCCTCTTCTGTCAAACTGTGGGGCCAGAATATTTACTTCTTTGCCTCACATTTTTGGTCCATTTGTTCTTTAGAGCTTCCTAAAAGTGGGTCCCTGTATATTAACTCATTCTGCAGAAGCAAAGCAACAATAAAAGATAAACACTTCTGTTGATGTCGTGAGTTGTGGGGCTAAGGCTTGAACCGACCATTTCTACGCTGCTACATGGATGGCTTTTACGCATGGCATCAAGATGCTAAACTTAGAGCATATTTTGTTTTTTGCTTTGTTTTTTTCTTCCTAGATTTTAACTTCTTTGAAGGTAGAAATTTTGCCACTAAATAGGTACTGAGTGCTACTGCATGCTGTTCTCGGTTCTATGAGGAAACTACAAATAATTACATCTCAATCTGTTGTTAGCTGATTGACTAAAGGTTACAGATCTAAAATTGTCAACTTATTTTTAGTTTTATCAGTTTAGGTTTCTCACTCATGTTCCCACTCATAATTAATAGCATTATTTTCATATATTTCCTAATATGTTTGAAAGTGGTTACTTTTTAGAAAACATAGCCGAAGACAAAACTTTCAGTACCTATGAAAGAATAATCTACAGCTTTGAAGCTTAAGAGTATCATATGCAAGGACAGCATACGTTCAGCATACTCAGCCTTATGGGCAAATGATGAAAAAGTTTTAGTTGAATTGATAAAATGCTAAAAAATGTATGTTTGTATAAGGAAAAACATCCAGTTTGCCCGATTTAATCATTTTTTAAGATGGTAGAAATTGGGTGTGAGATAAGTTACATTAATGCAAGATATTTATGTCCTTATTAAATAAAAACAAAGCATTGGAAATTTTTACTTTCATCTGTATGCAGTGAGGTTTCAGGATATACTCTCAGGGAGTGAGGTTACTTAAAGATCTGGTGTCTTGACTTGAAGCCAAGGCCACCGTCCAAATGCTCCTTTGGGGTCATGTGGACAGTGGAACAAGAGCTAGACTGGGGCAGGGCTGGCCTCTCTGTTCCTGGCTCTGCAGTAACCACCTGAGCAACCACTGGCAATGAAATCAAACAAAGGTGGGCCCATCCAGTCTGAACTGCAGGCATATTTTCTAGCTGTCCAGCTTCATGTTACTGGGGGCTTTTTATGTTTTTCACTGCAAAAGCTAGTATCTGTCAATTCTGAATTGCACTGTAGTCTTCTCACTCTATTCTTCAGAGCAGTCTTCCCCCAAGTCTTTGGAATTTGCACACCCCTGATTGCATACTTTTTGATTACAATTTTTTAGCATGTAATTTTAAACTATATGCATACTATAGTATTAATACATTATAGTCATTATAAAACACAGCTCCAATGAGAAATTTTTAAAAGGATGAGTTAAGATATAGAAGTTCTGAGATTTTCTTCCTGCATTCCAATTGACCCTCTGAGAAACACTGGAGAAGCAAAAGAAAATGCCATAGGTCAGTGGTCTCTGATGAGGCCCAACCCCATTTGATATTGAAGAGAAACTGAACTGACACACAGTAAATATGTCTGGAATGAATGGATGAATGGATGAGTGGATGGCTGGATGGGTAGATAAGTGAAGGTAGGCAGGATGAAGGGGAGAGAGGTGGGTGAGTGGATGAATGAATGATTGGAGGGATGGTTGGGTGGAAGGATGAATGAGTGAATGAATGGATGGATGGATGAATGAATGAATAAGGTCTTCTGTTTCCACCAGAGCAGCAACTTCTCAAGAAGTAGACAGTCTTTCCTTCCCTTTCATCTGCCAGCTCCCTGCCTCCCTGAGAGGAACCTATCCTGCCTGTTGGGACCTGAGGTGATTGAAAAAACTGGACGCCTACCCTAGAGTCCATGAATCTCACAAATAGGTTTGTCTAAGGCAACAGAGACAGGGAGTGCTTCTCCCTCAGCCACTGGGGACATCACCAGTGGTAGCAAGAAGCATAAGGTAACTCCCATGGTGTTCAGACGAGGTCATCATTTCCTGTGAGAGGCAATTTGAAAGGACTACTGTTCCCATCCTGCATTTTCTTTCTTTCTTTAACCCTGATCTCCCTAGGGGTAAAGGACCCAAAGATGTTATTCAACATCACACAGATATTTAGGGGGAGAATTGATTATTTCTCATTCCTGATAAGTTATCCTAGCCATTAAACTAAGGCCTTTATTTGGAAACTTGCATGACATAGAGTAATGATTCTCAAACTTCAGCATGCATCAAAATCACCCCAAAGTCTTGCTGAAACACAAGCTCCTGATTCGGTAGGTTTGAGGTGGGGCCCAAGAATTTTCCACTTTAACAAGTTCTCAGGTGATGTAGATGCTGCTATTTCAGGAACCACACTTTGAGAATCACTGTTATAGGGAAATCTAGATTTGTCTAGAAGGGGGATAAACTAAGGAAGGGGTTATCAAAGCCAATCATTGCTAGCCTTGTGAAAGAATGTATCTTAACCAGTTGGTATATTTAATTTTGCATTTGAGGATTCTTAACTATTTAAGCAGCTGAGATGGTTGAAAAATGTCAGTGAAACTTTAAGTAAACCGTAGGGTATTTATAGGGACAAGTAGAAGAAAACTAAAGAGGAAGATTGAAGTGGAAGAACCTGAGACTCAGGAAGGAATGGAGTAATGTCATCTCATAGAAAAAAAAGGCATTTAGGAAGGGTGACCAGTGGTGTCAAGTGTCATGGAGAAATAGGGCAGAACTGAAGAGTTCTTAGGCAGTCCCTGGTGACCAGGGTAGAGTGGTATTCATGGAGAAGTCGATAGAAACCAGTGGAAACTGCATGGCAGGTGAGCACATTTCTGAAAGATTGTCTGAGAAGGACAGAAGGGCAGTTAGTCTGCAACTAGAGAGAAACCTTAGCTATTTGTTTTTTTCTGTCCCCTTTCCCCCAAGATTAGAAAGACACCATTCAAAAGTCAAGATTATTAGACAGAAATGAAGATAAAGACTTTCTGAGGTGATCATATAGTTTGATTTGCTTACATGAATCAGTTATAAAATTTCACTTATATTGATTTTTGAGACATAATTCTTACAAAGTAGATGCATTTGTTTACTTTCTAGCCCCCTAGAGAATATAGGAATGCAAATATGAGTTATTAGAGCTGAAAAGAGGGCCCTAAAACTGTGGTCTCCAACCCCCGGGCCGGGCCCGGTACTGGTCCATGGCCTGTTAGGAACTGGGCCTCACATCACTGCCTGAGCTCTGCCTCCCGCCACCCTACCCCTCACCCCAACACACACACCACTTCCCAATCTCTGGTAGCTGTCATTCTACTCTCTACCTCCATGAGAGCAACTTTTTTAGTTCCCACATGAGTGAGAACATGTGATATTTGTCTTTCCGTGCCTGGCTTATGTCACTCAACGTACGTTATAAGCTGTTGGTGGGAATGTAAATTAGTACAGACATTATGGAAAACAGTATGGATACTTCTCAAAAAACTAAAAATAGAACTGCCATACAATTTGACAATCCCACTGCTATGTATTTATCCAAAGGAAAGGAAATCAGTATATCAAAAGGATACCTGCACCCCACGTTTATTGTGGCACTAATCACAATAGTGAAGGTACGAATCAACCTAAGTGTCCATCGACAGAGGAAACAGGTAAAGAATATGTGGAATATACACAATAGAATACCATTCAGCTATAAAAAAGGATGAAATCCTGTCTTTTGCAGCAAAATGGATGGAACTGGAGGACATTATGTTAAGTGAAATAAGCCAGGCAGAGAAAGACAAATAGTATATGTTCTTGCTCATACTTGAGAATTAAAAAAGTTGATCTCTTTGTTTGTTTTTAATCCAACTGCTGGTAATGCAAGTGTCAGATACATCCCAGATGGAGCCTGGCCTGCCTGGTCCTTCAGTGTGCTCCATGGGTATTGATATGAGTATGTTTTGGGAAGAGAATGGACATGAACGGTGATTTCAGTGAGATAACCAAGTGTCATTTGCTTAAGAGCACTTCTACCATATATTAAACAAAACAAGCAAGTTACAATGTCATATGAATAATCTTATTTTTGTGAAAACATATAAAAACGGATGTAAACAGAAATATTATCAGTGACACTTATTTTAGTGGTTATATTTTTAGCTCTTTTCTGGCATTTTTGTAGTTAGTTTTATGACTGGGAAAAAAGAAAGCTTTTTCTTTTTCCATTTTTGAAAATTTAAATTGAAGCGTGAAAACGAATTAGTGATTTACCACAGGTATGTAGACTTAAGAACATAATCCTACATTTCAGTAGTTTTGAGTTGTACTTTCTCATCTTGGCACTTTGTTAGATATGGAAATAGAATTTCAAACCAAGTAAGTGGAGAGAATTCTAATTTTCTAGTAAATGCTAGAAAGGCTACAAAGCACGTTTGCATACGTCACAAATCTCTTCTGGAACAAATCTTTGGTCCAACAGAAACAAAGCTTGTGAATCCTTAGAAAGTATACAGATCAAGTCTCTGGACCGGAGTGTACATTTTGAATTACAATATACCTTCCGGCACCTATGCACAGAAATGCTATTTGTTTCAACGGGTGGTCCAGGTCACCAGGGTTTTTAAAGTATTTCCTGACACCTGTGAAGTTGGTAAATATTTCCTGTTTTTGTTGTGTCTAGAGAAAACAGGAATTAACAACTTGGAAGTGATTATTATACACACATAGTTGTGAATGACCTCTACATAGGGAGTTCCAAGTATAAGGTTCCCATTTTCTTAAAATCTATCATAATATACTTCTTTCAAGGGAAAAAAGTAATCGTAATAATTGGATTGACAGCTCTGAGCTAACAAGACATAGTTAGCCTGTTTTAAAAATATATTTTTGATAATCTTAAAGAACTGTGGAAGGACAAGAAACCTAGAGTTTTTGAATTAGAGGGGGCCAGGTTTACCCCCACTGCACCGCTCAGTAGCTATTGACCTTGGGTGTGTTATTCAACCACGTACCCCTCAGTATATTCTCTGTAAAGCATGGGTTGAAGAATCTTTGGCACATGTTCCATGTATGCCAGTGCATTCTAACACTCTGTCTGCCATATACTAAACTTTCTATTAGATGACAGATAATTTGTGTTATTATAAAAGTCAACCTCATTTTCCTTTGTATTTTGAATGTCCATTAATTGCCACAAGACTGAAATATTTAGGATATTTTACATGTTCTATTCAAGATGAATAGATAGATAGATTGAAGAAAATCAACTGACGTCTTAACAAACTCGAAGGTATCCATAAAAGGTAAATGGCCATGAGTGAAATTTGATTAATATCATCTGAAACTCTCATAATTCTACAAAAGATGTGACTATTTTTAAAGAACAAATAATAGTGTTCTATTTAAATCTCTAAACAATTATTAGCATGCTTTCGGGAAAAAAAAAAAGCTACAATGCTTCAGGAGAATGCAAGGGAGCCCTACAGATGTGGCACACTTCCCTGTGTGTTATTTTTAGTCTTCTATTCCTGTCTTTTATTTTGGGACTTGGCCCGCTTCCTTTGTAGCTTCCCCTTAACTTGTTCATACCTTTCTTTCTTATATAATGCATTTTAAGCTGTCTTTTTTTTTTTTTTCACCTCTCAAAGGAAATTCAAGGAACGTTGGCCAGTTCAGGAACTTCTGCTAGTCTTGGCACCAGCAAAGTTCTTGGTTCGAAAACAACCTAGGAAATCTACGATCATGGTTGACTTTCTAGTTATTTAATGCAGCAGAGCTATCTTTGGATCTGAGACCAGAGATAAGTAAAGGATGTATACCATTTTCATGAAATTGTTTCTTAGTTTATAGAAACTGGAGGAATTTGGAAATGGATTCATTTTGAATAGATTGATACAAAAGCAATGTCCAGCTTTAAAAATAAGGAGAAAGTCCACTAAGTCTAGTTAAAAGGTTATTTAATCTTTTATCTATGAGCGATTAGGCAGGCAGTCTTGTTGGAGGAGCATTTATTCTGCACAATGTCAAATGGAAACACAGTGAGGAAGTGGAAAATTATGGTCCCTGTCTTTAAAGAGCCCTATAGAGAAACTGTGGGCATGTGTCAAATAAAACTGACACTCATCACTGCACAGTTTAACGTGTGGTAGTTTATGGTTCTTTGGTTTCTAGTCAAACAAAGTGAAAAAACTGAATTTGATCAACTTCAACAGAAATGTAATTTGTTGGTAGGATATGGGTACCTCACAAAATGGAAAAAAACAAAACAAAAACAACCTGCTGAATCAACTGGTTTGGACGCGCAGAGCAGATTGGGGAAAGAGGCGCAGGGGAAAGAGCTAATGGATATTTTTGCTGGGGTGCTGCCACTGAGACAAAGGGCCGAGACTGCTTTGTTCATGTTCCAGAGCTGCCCCGTTGCTCCGACTCTTTGAAGCTCCACTTTGGGATATTAGCCTCAGGCTTGGTGGCCCATTTTAGTGAATAGTTGTGACAAATATTCTTCCTTTGTAGGTGGATTTCATTTTTGGATGTAGTCAAAGCCATTCATAATCCTGTCAGGCAAAGGAGATGTGGATCAATTTGGGTGGGACTGTTTTGGGGAAAACCAAGATGTGAATGTGTGTGTGGGGGGGAATAATTTTCTCTCTACCTTCTGTAGCTCTGAGCTGGGACTCCTTGTAACAAAAGATAGATTAGGCTGGGTGCGGTGGCTCCTGCCTGTAATCCTAGCACTCTGGGAGGCCAAGGTGGGCGGATGGCCCAAGGTCAGGAGTTTGAAACCAGCCTGAGGAAGAGCGAGATCCTGTCTCTACTCAAAGGTGAAAGAAATTAATTGGCCAAGTAATAATATATATAGAAAAAATTAGCAGGGCATGGTGGCACATGCCTGTAATCCCAGTTACTCGGGAGGCTGAGGCAGAAAGATGGCTTGAGCCCAAGGAGTTTGAGGTTGCTGTGAGCTAGGCTGACGCCACAGCACTCTGGCCAGGGCAACAGAGTGAAACTCTGTCTCAAAAAAAAAAAAAAAGAAAAAAGAAAAAAAAGAAAGAGATTAACAAGAGAAAAACAAAGACAAAGTTAATAACATGTAGTCTTCATGTATACATGGGAGATAACCCAGAGAAACAAGTACATTTCTAGAGTAGATCTCAAAGAGTTGACTTCAGCCTTAAATATCATCATTTGCTAAAACAAGGTTAGAAGGATGGGGGGAAAGACCCAGCTGAATGAGATAGCCAGGAAAAGCCCTGTAGAACAAGGGTCTGTTGTGTAGAGTCCTCATGCCTTCTCCACTGATTAAATGTCTCTAGCGATTTAGTCTGTTCCTTCTCTTCCTGGGGAGGGAGGGAGACACCCTTTCAAATGGAGATTTCCTTTATAAATTTCCCTTATAAAAGGGCAACTTTTCAGGGTTACACCTGTGTCTGCTGTTCCCCAAAATAACCAGCTCAAAATAATTCTTATGCCAAAGGGGCACATTGGAGTGGCATGCTCTGGGCTCCTACAGTCATATTTTGGGGTGGCATGTGTATTTAGGGTAATGATTAGGAATACAATTTAGGCAGGAAAGAGTGCCTTGGGGAACTAAGAAACTCACCCTGTGGTTTTGTGAAGTTAGGAAGGAGGGGCCACCTTAGGTCATTTGTGTTGCTGGTGCTTTTGGGAGAAGCACCAGAGTGTTCCTTAGTGTCTCTAGAGTTGGATGAAACGCCTCAGTATCACCCAGGTGCTAGAGCGCAGTAGTATGATCATAGCTCACTGAATCCTCCAATTCCTGGGCTCATGCAATCCTCCTGCCTCAGCATATGCCACCATACTCAGGTAATTCTTTTGTTTTTTGTAGAGCTGGGGTCTTGCTGTGTTGCCCAGGCTAGTCTGGAACTCCTGACCTCAAGAGATCCTCCCACCTTGGCCTCCCAAAGTGCTGGGATTACAGATGTGAACCACTGTGCCCAGCTCCATTCTGTTCTTGAAACTTTTGTCTAGTATGAAATTAAATCAAATTACATGTTAGAAAATGATCATTGGTATTTTGTTCACCCATTCCATGTTGCTTCCTCTACTGCCTTTTCCTCATTGTCTCTACAATTGTATAAATATTAATACCTACAAAAAAACTTTGAAAAGCTGCCCCTGTTAGGAAATGTGCTGCACCCTTGCCCTGTGACCCTGTGCTTCGAAGGAACAGCTACCGTGGGAAGACTAGAGGCCCTACAAGCTCTGCTCTGCCATCCCTGAGTCTGCACAGGGACAGAAGCAGCAGGAAGACCAAGACCTGCCTCACTGAGGCTTCGGAGCACCTGCGTTTGCAGGTGGAAACGCGGCAGGGCTCACGAGGCCCACGTGGACTGACCCCAACACCTACGGCAAGAAAAGGCAATGATCAGAGGGAGGTGTCCACGCCCAAGCGAGATAACACGTCAAGGGGTGCTGGGAGGAAGGAGCTTCCAGAGTCAATGCAAGGCTTCTCTTAACCCTAAGATCATTGTCACTCGTTGTAAAGTACCACTTCTAGGCAACTTTTTCTCCTTTTTCGGTATGATTACTCTCCAGACAATAAAAAGAAAAAATTAATTAACTATTTTTATCTATTTTGTTCCTATTCAAGCAAGATTAATAATCCATTTTCAGACAAATAGTCTAGCTGACAGGGAGACTGTTATATCTCTATACAGATGGTCCCCAACTTATGATCTTTCGACTCTCGACTTTTGAACTTTAACAGCGGTGCGAAAGCGATCCGCATTTATTAGAAACCATACTTCAAGTACCCATATAACTGCTCTGTTTTTCACTTTCAGTAAAGTACTTAATAAATTACATGAGATATTCAACACTTTATCATGAAACAGGCTTTGTGTTAGATGATCTTGCCAAACTGCAGGCCAATGTCGGTGCTGTGAGCACGTGTAAGGCAGTGCAGGCTAAGCTGTGATGTTCGGTGGATTAAGTGTATTAACTGCACTTTGGACTTAATGATATTTTCAACTTTCGATGTGTTTATTGGGGCACAGCCCCGGCGTAAGTCGAGGAGCATGTGTATTTCCATCCTTGCGTGCTGGTGTCAGTCACAGAGACTGTCCTGATATATCAAGGTTGTAATTCTGAAATTTAGCAATTCAGGATAAATGTGAAGTTTTAGATCTGCCTTAATGAAGTTTGGCTGCTCGAAGGGAAAATGGACCCACAGTTTTCACCTGTCCCAGTGTCTGTTTTCTTTTCCCTGACCTTCGACTCAGCTGCCCTTATTTAGCTGTTTACGTGTTTTGAAGAGAAAAGGTATGAGAAGGACTCTGTTTCCCCGGGAAGATGAGGGCCAGGCATCGGGGTAAAATCTTCTCGGACGCGTTGTTTACCGACAAGGAAGCTGAAATGTGTGCGGTTTTGGGGCATCTTTGTCAGGGACATTTTATTTGTGCCTTTTGGAATGATGCGCCTTGGGTGTGATGAAGGGGCCTGCGCTCCCTGTGCTGTGGGAAAAGTTGTTCCCATAATGACTCGAAAACATGGGCTTGTTATTGTGAAAAAGCGGAGCACATCCTCATTCCGCACAAACAATGTGACATGGGCCTGGAGGAAGGCCAAGGTTTTCTATGAATAGAACTCAGCCAAGAGAGTGTTAGACACACTTTGGGTTCGCAGAGCGACCCTGGATGCCTGATCCCAGCAGAGGAAATGACTTACCTGCTCTTGGAAGGTGGAAGCTTAGAGGATTCCCTCTTGTCCTCCCACACACCACTGCCCCCGCATTCCTGGTTAGCACAACACCCCGTTCACACGCCCGAGATGCTGCAGGCGCGGCCACTGCGGAGGCGTTTGCTCCCGAGCTGTCCTGCAGGATGAGCCGGCCCTCAGTGGACACGGCGCCCAGACGAGGAGCGGGAGCAGCCCATGGTGTCGGCTGGGCAGCGCCATCTGACCCGGCCTGCCTCGCGCCCTGCAAATGCCGTGCTTTTGTCTGGGCTTGTTTGATTGCAAGGAACAGAACCCCGCTCTAAGGGGCTGAAGTCTGAAAAAAGAGAGGCCACTGGGTGGGTACTTTAATAATATAGAAAACTTACAAAGTGTGGGGGGCTCTGTGAGAAGTGAGGAGGTGACAACTCCTTTCTCTCCCTCAGTGGCCCAGTGACCTCGTGACTCTGTTGACCTCTTTATGCCAGGTTCACTCTCCTTTCTGTCCATTGGCTTCTTCTGCTAAACCATAATATTAATAATAATAATAATGTAACACCTATAATAATAGCTAACACATTGGATTTTTAATCTGCACAAGGTCTGTTCTAAGTGCCTCACGTGCATTCATTTGTTTAGTCCTTGCAACAACCCCATGAGGCAGGTACTATTTTTATGCCCATTTTTCAGATGAGTACATCGAGGCAGGTGGAGTTAGAGTACCTTGCCAGGGATCACATGGTGTGTGGCGGAGCTGGGTCCCAAACCCAGGTGATCTGGCTCTGTTTTGCCTCCCCCGTTGCTTTGGCTTGCCCAGGCACTGCCTTGTTGCAGCAGTAATTCCTTGTACAACTCTACACAACCTTTTCATTTCTAGACTTCCAGTATGTTGGTTGACCAATGATGGCTTCTGGGTATGTTAGTAAAAATTTTTGAGAGAAAACTTCCGGTTGGTCACAGGCCAACTAATCCATCTTTCAAAAAAATTCATCTATTGCAGCTCTTTCATTGTGTATCCAATTCTTTTTTGGTGGTAAGGTGGCAGACATGCCGTATAAAAATTATTTAAATAAAAAAGGGACTGTATTAGCTCACATAACTAAAGTGGGTCCTGCCGGCTTTAGGTTTGGCTGAATCCAGGGCCCTCGCTTATCTCGTTCCACTGCCCATCTCACAGGAGCAGGTGGGTCTGAGATCATCTGCCTAATCTAGTGACTGCAGGATGTTCCCAGTAACTACAGCAGAGATGTCCTAGGAAGTGCCCTGGTGGGATAGCCTGAGTGACCAGGCCAGGGTTGGGAGTAGGGAAGGAAGAATGCTCCCTGGGAAAGAAGAGTTTGGATTCCAAAGAAAGATGCAAAAAGTGACAGAATGCAGTGCGGCAGAGGCAACATCTGTTAATTCCAGAGCCCCAACCCTGACTCAGTCAGCTGTACCCAGGTGTTCAGTGGGGCAGGATTCACATGGTACTAAATTAATTTAGGGCATGAAGGGCTTTTGCCATGGGGAAAAGTCTCTGATGAAGGGTATGGGTGGGGCAAGCGTGCAAAAGCATGTCCACACACAGCTGGCATGGGCATGCCCAGATAGGCAAGTTCTGGGAAGTATATTGTGGCACCTGACCTTGAGAGAAAGAAATACTTAGATGCCAAGAGACAGGAATCTGACCAGTGTTGCACAACTAACTAGAGGTATGGCGTTGGGTGAAGAACTCAGTGTTTCTGGGCCTCAGTTTCCTCATCTGTAAAATGAAGGGCATGGTTACCGACCTCTAAGGACCCCTTCAGTTCTAAAGACCTTGTAGGTCTTGAATTATGCTTTGTTCCTCTGAACTCCAATGAGCATCTCATCTCTCTGATTTGAGGGAGGAAAGGCTGAGCCAGTGACGTTAGACTGGGGTTAGACTCAGGAGCAAATGTGCTTCCCACATAACACAATCAGAAGACAACAGAACTGTCCCTTGCCTTTAAATTTCTCCCACTATCTTTTACAGTGCCTAAAACTCCAACATGATCCAATTTTAGATTTTGAGCTGGAAATCCAAGTCATCTGCCATGACACTTGCTTACCCAGCTCTCTCTAATCACACTGGCGTCAGTGCATCTTGTTCTCTTGCCTGGGTTCTCCTGACCCCCATCCTTTGCTGAGTTAACTCTTAGACATTCTTAAAATTTCAATTTAAGTGTTCAATTTTTTTTTTTTTTTGAGAGAGGGTCTAATTTTATCACCCAGGCTGGAGTGCAGTGGCGCAATCATAGTTCACTGCAGCCTTGAACTCCTGCACTGAAGTTGTCCTCCTGCCTCAGCCTCTCAAAGTGCTGGGGTCACAGGCTTGAACCACTGCGCTCAGCCCAACTGTTTATTTTTTAAGAAAATGTTTCCTGGCCTCTCAGACTCAGCTAAATCCCACTCTGATATGCTCTCCAAGCACCATGCTCCTTCTTTGCAGGCATCGATGAGAGATGCAATTATTTATGAATCACTCACAAACTAGGTCTTCTCATGAGCCCATAGCTCCTTGATGATAGAAACTGCATCTGTTTTTGTTCACTGCTTATCTCTAGGAAGTAGCACAGAACTTGGCATATAGTTGAGACTCAATAAATATTTGTTAAAATTTTAGTTTTAAGGTGGCTTTAACATCCTGGAATTTAGTTTTAAGGTGGCTTAAACATCATGGAAATTTGTGCATGGGAATGTTTCCCTTTTGTGGATTTCTCTTTAACGTACATTTCACAAGTGTGGTGTATGACTAGCTAAGAGTAATGATAAGTGATTGAAGAAGTTTCTAGAACTCATTCCCTTCCACTTAGTCAAGAGCTAGCAGATGTGATCAGGCTTTTCTTCCTTGAGGTTTACCCTCTCAAAATCAACCCTTAAGTCCAAGCATCTCATAAGGCCCAAAGACTTTATTAAAAGACTCCATATCCAACCCTCCTTTGGCAAGATCTGAAAACCAACCTGCCTCTCCCGGGGAAGGAAAATTTACCAATACCAGGGCCTGTTTCTGTGCTAGCCAGTGTTCAATGAAAGATAGAGACTGGCTGGATGTTAGAGGCAAGGACCCTCAAAGACCCTCAACTCCCCTATGACTTGTCCTACGCACGGACTTCGCCCTAGAAAATTCCAGCTATATCTCCGAAAAGAATGCATTCCATGACGTGCTGACCACGGGATGCTCCAGGGCATGCTACCTGCAATTGTTCCCGACCACCTGCCAGGTTGGAGATAAGTAACCAGTCAAAAACAGGATACCGATAAGACGCTGATTGGGGCTGATTAACCCAGACCCAAGCCTCATCGTAGCCCCACTCCATTTTTTTGTTTCTACTTCCTTGTTTCTGTATGCTTATAAAACCTACTAAGAATCTAAATAAAGCAGACCTTGACAACCCTTTGCTTGGTCTCGCTCCTTTCTCTCGCCCATCTCTTTCAGGCACGGTCCCCCTCGCCCCCGCGAGTAACAGAAGGTCCTGCGGGCCGGGACAGCTGTTGCTAATAGTGGTGATGAGAGGCAGAGCAGATCCACCTGTCCATCCACACACCTTTGCACTATGCAAGGAAGAATTGCAACCACCATAGAGCCTTGAAACCTGAGATGTGCCATTTAAAGAACAGACACAAAAAGAGTGACATTTGGGCTTGCCTCATTTCCTTCCATCCTCAGGATCTAGGATGACATCAGGGAGACTGCTGATCTCCAGTGGTGGAGGGTAAGTGGGAGCATTAGTCCGGGGAGTTCTCTTCTTACGTGGAGTAAGCCCTTTTTCTGGAGCGCAGCAGTCAACACAAGCCACGTGCTTGTTCTACTGAGATCACAAATTAACCCTTTCAGTCAAAGCACGTCTTGACCCACCTACCTGCCCACGTATCCCAGTTTTATCCCTTGAAGTTCTCACCTCTGCATTGGAGGTTTTCATAACTGAGAGGTAAGAATGAATATTTTCCCAGGCCTGGGCATATGCTTGGATAGTAAATTATACTAAATGTGACTTGAAGGGTCCATGATTCACAAAATACTGCTTCTCCAGACTGTTATGCTTCTTGGCACCTAGGATGCTTCTCAGGGCTCCTTCTGTGGCCCCAAACACCCAACATCACAGCCTAGAGACTCTGTCTGAGACACAAAGCTTCATTCTGGCCACAGGGCTATGGTTCAAGAACCTGGACTTTCCTCTTTCCCTCATCCCAGCCACTGTTTCCGAGGTCCTCCTCTGTGTCAGGTGTGGGGACTGAACCCAGAATATTTCCCTCTCAATGGCCAGGTAGGCTTTCACCTGTTTTTCCTTCTCCTCACCTGCTTAGTCCAGGAACTCTCTTGATTCCAAGATTAACCAAGTTTTCACCCTGCCCCATGGCCTACCTTGACTTGGACCCCATTTTTTTGGTTCCTGGGCTGCCATCCACCTTGGGACCAATCTGTCCTCTGCCCTGCCCAGCTCAGACAGCAGCTGAGTGAAGTCCCCTCACCCCAGTTCCTCTAGTCAGTCCCAGCACGTCTCTCTTCACTTCCCCATCTTTCTCCAGAATTTTCCTGTCCAAAGGACTTGAGATTTGTGTTTAATTTCTCCTTAAAGTTTCTAGGACACTTACATGTTGGAGACTAAGACCCTCCACATTCCAACGACTTGTCCTGACTTGTCCTGACTTGTCCTGACTTGTCCTGACTTGTCCTACGCAAGGAAAATAGCCTAAGACGAAAATAGCACCCAGCCCCCCAGCTATAGTTCCGAGAAGAATGCATTCCATGACATGCTTGCTCCAGGGCATGCTACCTGCAATTGTTCCCGACCCCCTGCCAGGTTGGGGTTGAGTGATCCATCACAAACAGCTTTCGGTGCCATTGAGATGCTGATTGGGGCTGATTAGCCCACACCCAAGCCTCATCATCCCCCAACTCTATTTTTTCTGTTTCTACTTCCTTGTTTTCTGTATATAAAACCTACTAAAAATCCAAGTAAAGTAGACCTTGACAACCCTTTGCTTGGTCTCGCTCCTTTCTCTCGCCCATCTCTTTCAGGCACGGTCCCCCTCGCCCCTGTGAGTAACAGAAGGTCCCGTGGGCCGGGACACTTACATTGTGATCTACTTGTTTTGAGTTTGTAGGTGAGGATCCCCAACCCGGCTGTGGTTTCTCTGAGTACTACTTCTATGGTGGGTCTTGGTATTCACTTGGCATTGAGCAAATTCGTATGGAGGCTGCTCTGTGCTTGGCATCGTACTGAGAGATGGCAGAGACAGTGGTGGCTCTGGGTGACCTGCCTGCAGGCAGCGGCAGGCAGTGCTGGACAGCCCTCCAGAGCCAGAAAGGATGAGCGCGCCATGCTGGTGTGCAGTGGAGGCTCCAGCACGTTGCCCAGGGGCCTCTTCCCGAATGAAGGACTGACTCGCCCACTTGCGGGAGTGCTGCCAGAGGGCAGATGCCCTCTGTTGTTCCTTCTAGCATGGCCACTGCTAAAAAGAGCCTTTCTGTGGGGCCGCCTATATCCAAGGACTAACCAACAAGGGGGTTCTAAAGGCCCAGTCCCCTTCCCCCAACTTGGGACAGCTCTAAAGGGTTTTTCCAGCTTCAGAACTGCCAGCAGGGTCCCCCGGCGTCCCCGTGGAGACGGTATCACAACTCAGCTTCTCCCTCTACCCAATCCCCTTTCTTTCTCTTCCCGCTGCCCTTCCACAGTGTTACTCCAAGAGCACTTCCTAACAAACCACCTGCACACTAATCTCCACCTCACAGCTTCCCAGGGAACCCAGTGTGGGCCAAGCACTGGCCTGAAGGGCTGGTGGGGGTTTGGGTACACCCACCTTTGCTCACCAAGTGGTAGGCCAGGCGGGCTGCCACAGCTGCCTTTTTGTAACCATTTGCCTGGAGTGGGCACCTTTTAGGCAACTCCTCTGCCTGGAGGGGGCGCCTTCGTGTAATTCATCAGCTGAGAGGGGCACCTTTGTAATTTATCTGCCTAGCGGGTATTTTGCAATTTGCCTGAAGCCACTAGAAAGTCTCTTGCCAACCCAAGCTCCCTATCTCCAGGGAGCAGGCCTGTTACTTAAGTTTGGATAAACTATAAAAAAGATAAAAATATTTCTGGGAAAAAATCAAGAAGGAAGTGAAATACAGTGTCTTGAATTTGAGGAAAAAAATAAACTAAAAGGAAATTCCATAGGTAGTTCATCAGAGCTCAGGTCCTTGGGTTTTTCTTAATCTGAAAGAGAAAAAAAGGCAAAAAGGAAATTACTCTTCAGATTTAAAGGCAGCTCCTGAGATGGCAGGAAAGTGGCTGAGGAACCCACCGCTGTTTGCTATTTAGGCACAATCAAAAAACATTTTTCAGTGTTGTGTAATGTCTCCTGGGCATTGCGGAGAGCTCACCACTGTACCCATGGGCTCTCGGCAAACAATGGACAGGAACCAGAGAGGCACCACGATTCCATCAGGACTAGTTAAATTTAATTTTAGGCCAAGCAAAAGAAACTCTAGATGGAATATCCAAAGTGGCCAAATAGTAAAAATAGAAAAGTTCCTTTGTAAAGAGCACTTAAGACAGTGAGATAGATTTGAAGATTTACCTTGAATTGTCATTTGCGTGTGTTACCACCCTGAACAGAATGTAAGCTTGTTACAGCTGGGGGAGGTCATTTTGTGTCTTTGAGTAAGGGGTCTAGCATTTCATACATATTAGAAATAAATGTTTAGTTGTGAATGAATAAAGGAATGCATGAGCCCTGCCCTTCCTGATCAACCCTACTCTTTTCATAAGATGGCTTTTCACTGATTTATTCACCCAACATATTTACTAATTGCCTTCTGGGAACCAAACTCTGGATCTTTGCTGGGCTTGGTGGCTCAGCCTATAAATCCCAGCACTTTGGGAGGCTGAGGAGGAAGGATCATTTGAGGCCAGGAGCCCGAGACCAGATACTGGACCTACCAAGATGAAAAAGGGAGCTCACAGTTCAGGAGAAGGACTGACAGTTATACACAGAGGACAATAGAGTGGGACAAGCTCTCAAGTGAGTTGTGTGCAGGTCTACCAGGGACTCAGGGAAGCATCTCAGGGAGTGAACTGATATTTGTAGGGGTTTGACCAGGAATGATGTAGGTCGAGGATGTGTGAGGCAGAGAGAACAGCTAAGGCAAAGGCACGAAGATCTGTGAGGTTACGGCACGTGTGGGGAATGTCAAGTTATCTTATATGACTAATGGGGATGAAGGAATTCAAGATGAAGCTGTGGAGGCAGGCTCAAGGCAGATCGAGGAAAGTCTTTGGTGCTATGTTAAGGGGGTGGATTTTCTTCTGTAGCCAGCAGGTTGAAGCTGGGAATGAAATGGTGATAATGGCCTGTGTACAGGAGGAAGAGGTAGAAAGGAAGCAAGGTGACTAGTTTTAAAAACTATTGATCTGAGTTTAGTTATTTAATAAAAAAGATTTAGAAGATATTTTGGAGGTAGAATCAAGAGGATTTGGGGAGCAATTGGATGTAGGTTGAAGGAGGGGGAGAAGTTGAGGATGGGTTTTTATCTTTGACTTTGGATTCTTGGGAGGATGTAGGAATGTTTGGGGAGGATGTAGGTTGGGAACTGAGGATGAAATACTATGAATGCTGTCTGTTTTAGACGTGGTGAGAACCTACAGACCATGCAGATGGAGATGTTTAGAAACATGTCTACAACTTAGTGAGGATTAGGGCTAGAAATCTGAATTTGCCACTGTCCAGCAAAAGTAGTGCCTGATATTGTTTTATTTCTTCTTGTTTTTTCTGGATGAAAGCATTGGCAATTTAATTGACACCCTTGGCTGTCTAACCAGCAGCCACTTTCCTGTTATCATTTGTTAGTAAAATCCCAGTTTTGTTCAAGTAACTACCCTCAAGGAAGCCTACAGATAAGTCCTGATAAGTCCACTACAGCACTCACGATAACCACATTCTACTTGCTGAGGATTAGTTGCGGGTGGGGAAATTGCTCAAGTTTACCAAACGAAACATGAAGGGGGATCTACCAGAAGTGTGGTGGTGAAGAATCCTACAAAGGGTGAGAAAGAGAGAGAAGTCTTCCTTCTCCGTTGGATATAGTTGTGTCTGGGTAGCTGGGCAGCCATCTTGTCCCTAGTATGAAGACAAAGCCAACACACAGAGGTGAGCAGGGCCAAGGACAATGGTAGAGAAGAGCCTGCTCTGCCTCTGGGCTTTTAATCTTCATTATAGATTAAGAGATTATTGGCTAGGTGCCATGGCTCATGCCTATAATCCCAACATTTTGGGAGGCCAAGGCAGGAGGATCCACTTGAGCCCAGGAGTTTGAGACCAGCCTGGGCAATAGCAAGAACCTGTCTCTACAAAAAAAAAAAAAAGAAGAAGAAGAAGAAGAAAAAAAAAAAATTAGCCGGATGTGGTGGTGTACTCCCAGCTACTCTGGAGGCCCAGGCAGGAGGATTGCTTGAGCCCAGGAGTTGGAGGCTGCAGTGAGCTATGATGACACCACTGCACTCTAGCCTGGGCAACAGAGTGAGATACTGTCTCAAGAAAAGAGAGATTATACTGTAATTATAGATTACAGATTAAACCAGTTGAGTTGGGATTTTCTATTAATTGCAGTAAAAGCCATTTTAACTGAATCATTGGTTTGCTGTGAATTAGATAATGGATAATCCAAGTTCCCTAAAACCTGATCACACCTGAGTGACAACAAAATCAAATGTCCAAGCCTAGAACTAAGTCCAGGAACTACGCCAAGCATTGCCCTCTTGTGGAGATTTGGGTGTTGAGCCATTTGGGTGTTGAGTCTGGGTGTTGAGCCATTGTTCCCAAACAACATGAACTCCCTTTTCTGAATCGGTGTGGACCTTCTTCAAACTGCATCTGGATTTCATTACACAATAGCTCTGTTTCAGTAGACATGAGGAAAATTCAAATGTGCACAATCATATAATGATGAATTCAATTGTGTATGTGTAGACTAGTGTAACAGACAGAATGACAGATGAAAAGTGTTCTTTGCCTTGCCAGGGTAGCTATAGCTCAGGAATGAAATCTGAGTGGTGAAGGCTGTTTATTCTGTGGTGGGATGACCTCATATCCAGAGCTAGATAAACACAAATAACAAAATAATGCCCTTACATGTATAGAGAACGTTACAGTCCTCAAAACTCTTCTAGACAACATCTTTTGGATCCTTGCACGAGGCTGAAAGATGGGCTGGGACAGAGATCTTTATCCAAACTCTCTAGTGGGGAGTTAGGTGGCATATCTAAAATTGGGTGGGGATTTCTTGTAGATACCTTCTCTCTGGAGAAATTTATGGCTGCTGGAAGTGATCCATCCACTGGGAAGGCAGAGATCTGCAGGTTGCCTTTTCTACACCGGCAGTTAATAGCATCTGTGGAAATGGGGCCCTGGGCCAACAGACCCACTGAGGAACAACCCAAACAGGAGGTGTGCCAGGGCAAGGTGGCCTGATGTTTAGGTGTACTAGGAGACACGTGTTGGGGGTGCTTTGTGACTGCAGAAGTGTCTGTTACTGACACTCCCGATCATCTTCTACAGGCTACTGGATTACATTTTACTGGATCTGGACAAAGAAGTGCAGAGTCTTCTTTAGCAAGGTTCCAGATTAGGGAAACGGAGTGTGTGTAGCTAGCCACAGCGAAGAAAGTGGTAATCCTGGGGGACAATAAAATTTTTCATCAAAAAGGTGCCATTGGCTCCAAATTCTACTATTAAATTTAGAGGTGTTTTTTTTTTTTTTTTGGCACTTTGCAAAAATGTGAAATAAATGGAGAAAAATTTTAAAATATGTTTGGGATCAAATATTAGGATAAATACTTTTCCCATTGTTTTCAGTGCTTTTTATTTTTTACTTTTTCAAATGGAATTTGCGAAAGGAATGGTTGCCTTATAAAAAGCCTGGCCCAAAGATCTAGATAGGCATATTTTGAATTTCCCATCCTTCAGTTTAAATGGAGAATCTTGGCATATATTTTTGCAGCTCTCCAAACCAGTCATTAACTTTATACTTACCATGTTCAGCCTAGTATTTAGTCCATAAACAGTGTGCTGCAAGAACAGCTTTTTATGTTGTGTTTGGGTGTTTGGTTTTTTTTTTTTAAATAGAATATATTTATAACTTACTAGCCAAGAACCAAAATTACTATATAACCACATGGCCACCAACATTTTAAAAATGTTTTCAGAGATAACAAAAACTTTAACAGAAGAAAGAAAAACACATTAAAAATTTACAAAGTTATCTTATACAATTTAAAATGAATTCCCATTTCATATTTTTCAAATATGAAATTAAAAAGAATTAAAAATTCTTTTTAAGAATTAAAGAATTAAAAATAAGAATTAAAATAATCTGCAAAGAATTAAAAATAATATGCTGCTTTTTGTAAATACATTTTTCTTTAAGTTGTTAAATATAAAAGTAGTGAATGACTCCTGTCAAAATGGCTCAATAAATTCATGTTTAAGTAATCCCTTCTTTTACAGACATGTTTTGAGAAAACAAAAAAGACATTGCCAGATTAGAAACCAACAGATGTCCTGGTAAATAGTCATCCTGGAACACTGTATAACCTTGTGGACAAGCCATCCAACACTAGAACCTTCTCATCTATGATGCCTTCTCCCCCTTTCTCTACCCAGTAAATCCAGTCTACTTAGGAACATAATCCCTCACAACTGCTCTACTTTCCAAATGACTAATTCAGATACTTTGCTTTCTGACTATCGCCTGCCCTCCTTTCAGTGTGCCCAATTACTCACACCATCAACACTCTTAAGCCATATTGAGATTTCCAGTCCCAAATCCATCAGCTTTTCCATGTCTCCACTGACTTCCTTATTCATCTGGGATTTTATGGTACACCAATTTAAAATATCAAATTAAAACAGAACAACTCTTGACAAGTCCCCAAACTTGTTTGGACCTCTGGATTTTTGCTTCATTCATCTGACAAAATCCAAATACAGGAACACCCAATTGTCCATCCCTCCAGACTATCAACTGAGGAATCAACTCCTACTTGAGATCATTTCATATATAGACTTAGGTGTCTTTGGTTTTAACTGACATAGTATTGAGAGTAGATTCCCACAATTGTGTGATCTATGGTAGATATTTAAATACTCCAACATATATCAGTAATTAATTACATCCATGCTGGTTTTTTAATCTTCCTTCCTGAGCCATCTCTTACATTCTCCACCACCGGAATTGGGACTGGAAAGAGACACATACCTTGGCTTTCTTTTACCAGTACAAGCTGCCTCCTGCACACCATTATTATGTATATTATATATATACATACACATATGCATATATCTTTGTATTTTTATCAAGCATATCTAATATTTTTGTTGAAATAATCTGACAACTCATATTTAATTTTTTCCTAGTAGTTCAAGCACATTTATAAGCAAAAATATCTTTGACTTCTGAGATAAAAGAGTAAAAGACAGCATCATCTAAGTAGGAATTTATGCTCTTCTCCCAAAATGAGAGAGAGAAAAAGAGAGAGAGAGAAATTATCATATATGTTTTCTATTTTCCTATATTAGACTATTTTAATTTAGTTTTCATCATCTTCATTAAAGATGACATATAGACACAAATAAAATATGACAGCTTTAATTTTGTGGTCCAACTCTGTTTTCTATCTCTTATTTATTAGATTTATGTATGACAGGCTTTCCTGTAAGGTGCCAGTGTAGCATGACACAAGAAGAGGTGAAATGATTGACTATTCATAGGGATTCTGGAAAACTTTAGAATGGCCTAGCTGTTCACAAAGTTACTCAACAACTGCATGGTTAGAAAAGCAAAGCTTGGCTATTTCTTTCATGCTAGATACAGGCTTTTCTCTTATAATTTTCAGTTTTTTGTACCTATCTGAAGTTTCCCTAAAGAAAAGTGTCAGAAAAATTGAGAATATATGTTATTGCCAAAGCGCCAAACTTAAGCAAAGGTTTTACAGTTTAAGAAAAACAATTACCAAGTTTACTTCTGTAACTTTCTTATTCTGGAAGAGTGAAAAGTTGATTTAGACCATTCAGATATGAACCTGTTTTGATTTCATAAGTCTTGCATTTCCCATCAGGAAGCTAGATATAAGTGGCGCTTCTATGTATTAAGATATTATTAAGTTGGGCACCCTTATTTAAACAATTAACTTTGCAAAGAGAAGGCTAAACAGGAGTCCAGTGCACAGTGGTATCTTTTTTTCTGTAGATAGTCACCACTTTCTGGGCTTCAGCCATGACATACACACTGATGGCTTGGAATGTTGACAATTCGATAGGGAGTTCCGGTGCTGGAACGTTCCTGTGCAAAAAGCCTCCCTTATCCTCATTGCTTAGAGCAGAGATTCTGCTCCTCTGTCCCATGTGCCATGGGATCCAGGTGTGCCCCAAATGGGTTCCAGGTGTGCTGAGATAGTGCCCCCTTTGCCTTTGGGGCAGCTCCAGGCTATGGCCTCCAGCCAAGGACAGTCTCACCCATTTAACCCACTGTGCTGTGCAAACATGATTATTTTCTATGTGTGTCACGACAAGGAAAAGGCTGAGAGGCTTTGGTCCTGGGTCCAAGGTCTAAACTCTTTGCACAGCATTCAAGGCCTTTATAATCTTGCCCATGCTCTTCCCTTCCAGCTGACCTCTTGCCGCCCCCCTCACGATCAGCTCTTCCAACTCCAGATCTAACCCCCAATTTCCTAAAACCCTTCAGTTTTCCTTCCATGCTTTTGCTTCTTCTGTTTTATCCACTGGTTCATGCTCTTCTTCCCTATCTGCACCAGGGATATCCTATGACCCTTTAAAAGACAGTGCTGATGCCACCTGCTCCATAAAACCACTCCAAATCTCCCCAGCCTGAAACTCTTTCTCCTTCCTCTGTGCTTCCATAGAAGTTTGCTTGTTTCTCTCTTAGGCACTTGTCACATTCTGCCTTGAGTGATAGTTATTTGTGTGCTTGTTTTATCCCCCTCCTAGAGTGTAAACCACTCAAGAGTAGAGACTACTTGTTTATCGTTGCTCCCCTCCCAGTGCTAGCTGGGTCCTGCGGATTCAATCGATGCTCGTTACATTGAATTGACTACACAAATACAAGAGGGAGCAGAAGGTCAACTGCCATTTGTTGCACCTCTACCATGTGCCAAGCACTGTGCTGTCACTTGAAATGGGATAATGTGTACAGTCTTCACAATATTCCTTTTTTTTCTTTTTCTTTTCTTCTTTTTCTTTTTTTTTTTTAACATCACGGAACTGAAAACAATATCCCTTTTGAGATAAGCAATTTGCAGATAAGGAACTGAGGAAGGTTAATTACCTCCAAATGATAAATTTTACACTTGAATAGAAATTTTAATTAAAAGAGAAACTTCAGAGCAATGCCCTATTCAGATGTCCAACTTGGCTCTGTGGTTCAGAGTTTGAACATCACCCTGACAGTGCAAATCTCCAGACGGTGGAAGGGAGTTGCTGGGCTTGCTGGAAGCCTGGTGAGAGATTTTGCTGCATGAACAGCCTTGCTGGTACAGCCCTGGCAAGAGTTTCATTTCATGAACTTGGAAATAAATCATGCTTTCATCAACAGGGAAATTCTTCTCCCTAGAACCAAATCTGAGGTGACTAGGTACAAAAGGGATAGAAGAAAGCTATTTTTCTCTCTGCTGGGAAAACAATCTTCTAGAGAAGCTTAAGTCAAAAAACAGAACCAAATGTCTATAAATGATAAACACCCCATTTGGATAAATGTTTCCCCTCTGTTCTTTTTTTGTTACTCGGTGATTTTGTTTACTCTGTTATGTTTATATTTCTATTACTTCTTATTGAACAGACTTTAAAAAACAATACTCGATTAGATGACTTAAATAATCAGATTAGTTTCTAATTAAGAACTTCAATGTACAATGGTCAGTGGCCCTGACTGGCCAAGACTTGTGCTGTCTTGGACAAATATTTTGATGTCAAGTGTTGACTTCCTCACTTCTAAAATGAGCTGGAAAAGGCATCCTATTGTTGGCGAGTCCACTTTTCCTTGGATTTTCCATACATTGAAAAAATCAGGGATTCTCTTTGTCCTTCTGTGGGACTCCCAGGTGGTGTGGTCCTCAGCACCTCATGGCCAACAGTGACTTAACTAGTGATGATAGTCACTTGGGTTTGTGTTGTGCTCTACGATGCACATGGTGCTGCCATATCTGTGACCACATTGGGTCTTCACAGCACTGGGAAGTGGGTATTCTTAGCAGCGTCCCATATTTTGTAGCAGTGAGACATTATTGCTCAGAAAGGAGAAGTAGCTTGCCCAAGGTCATGTGGTTCAAGGTAAGTGGCAGATCTAGAACTCAAAATCTGAGCAGAGAATTTTTCCCAGTTCTTCTCTTTAGTATATTTCAGGAGCCACCAGGCTGGAGGTAAAGTCTGGGGGTGAGGAGGAAGGTAATAAAATTGGAGAGACTATATAGAAGGAAGGGTCTTGATGCCAAGGATAAACAGCTCATAAAGGGCATTTCCAAACAAATGATTTCTCCTTCATTTACATGCTATAATGTGATGTCCACCTAACCCTGGACTTGTTTGATGTTTTAAAGGAGGGAGGAAGGAAAACAAATAAGCATCAGGCAAATTGTCAGCTGGCCACAGTAAGTACTATGCCTACAGGGTACACTATTGCCTCATGAGGATTTTCATATTCTTGATTCATTTTTCACGTTCACCAGATCTATATACATCAACAAACTTGTTTCTGAAAGGAACACAAACTGACAGGAGATGTTAGGTTTAAGAGGGTTGCTTTAATTGTAGGAAATTAAAAAAAAAGGAAATTTTCAAACATAAGAAAAGTTCAGCTGTAATTTACACCAGTAAATGTTCATCTCAAAAGATATTGACTTTCTATTAATATTTACCTGATTTTAATGCATGTTGCATCTGCATTGCTGCCCAAGAGAACTTTGTAGAATGATGGAAATAGCTGCATGTGGCTATTGAGTACTTGAAATATGGCCAGTGTGACAAAGATATGGAATTTTTAGTTATTTAATTTTAATTAATTTAAATTTAAATAGCCACATGTGGCTGGCTAGTAGCTACCAGGTAGGACAGCACAATTCTAGAAAGTGATTTGCTGATGTAGGTCTTCAGCTCACATTTCATAGCATATTGATATAGAAGAGAGGATTTATAAAAACAGCTGATTTCCTGAATGTTTTTGAGGATAAGGATTCTCAGTTTTCAATGAAAAGTGGACATTGAAAATTATGATGAATGTATACTCGAGTAATGAAAAACTTGACTACATTTCATATCTTTCCAAGTTTTGTGAAGTCTCAATTCAGTAATTAAGTAATATAGTTTTCTACATTAGTTGGCAAGAACACTTAGGCTTATGTGAGCGTTACTTAATGTAATTATTCGGTAAATGAAAAATCAAACCTTGAATTCCTATACTTCAGAGCTCAGAAAAATCAATTAGTTCTTATCAATAAATCTCCATTTTTTTTTTTCTATTTTAGGATAAGCTCTTTTGAGACTGTGGAATTTCTTCCACATGACGTAATAGGCATTCACTAAGATAGCTATCTGAAGCACGTGGGAAAACAAAGAGAACAAATGAATGATAACCAATTGTCTGCCTATACAATCCCACAGCATTTGGCCTTGCCCGAAGGCCCAGTCCAAGATGAAAACACATTTGTGAGGTCCCCAGATGAGATCCCATGACTGTGATAATTGTCACATGCCTGTTTATTTTTCCCTTGAGAAACTGAATGCGTTAAAAAAAAAAGATCACAACTAAACAAAAGCATATCAATAACAGGAAACTGTTGGTGAGAAATACCCTGATGTTCCTGTAAATTCACGTCACCAGATTCCCCAGGGACAAAGGTGCATGAACTGTATGGGTAAATAATTATGATTTAATACAGAGACCTTGCAATGCTGTTTACAGTAAAACAACAAAAAAGAATTGTTTCTGGAGGCGCAAATAAGCAAATAATAGAAACACATATCAATATAATCAGGAAGTGGTGATGTTATGTCTAGGTCAGCTACAGAAAACAATTTGTAATCTATCAGAGCATCTCCTTTGCAATTGCAAGCAGTAGAAGGTGGTAAGAGGAAGAGAATCCCTCACCCACAGGGTGATTAGAAATGGTAGAGAAAATGGGATATTCATCCTGGGGAAATTCTGAAAAGGTTTCTGCATCATGACACCTGTCTGTTTGCAGAGTTTATTCCCATGGATAATGAGAGGGAGAATAACAAGTTTCTCCTTCTTTCTTTAAAAGGATTCCCAACTGGAGGACAATGTCAGCCTAGTGAGTGTGTGCCTAGGGGACACGCACATCCCAGCTAAGAAAAAGAGTAGCAGTGCTTCAGCATGTGTAGGGCCTTTTCCTCTCTTTTTTTATTATAAATGATGTTTTTCTTGATAAAAGTGGGAAAATCATAATTTTAATTGCTTTCCCCCCACCCCCAATCTACTTACTATAAAAAGCTTTAAGGTCTTTATAGGGTAGCCTGCAGGGAAGCCTAACATTTTCTTGGGAGGGGGGATTGGAGGAGGAAAACAGTGGGTAGGAGTGAGAGTCAACACAGAATTCTTATCCGAAATCTCTCTGCCTTTTTCTGGGTGGTAGGATAAAACTGGAAGCCCCATTCTTGGGGGCTAGGCAGTTTTTAAAATCTACCCATTAAGGCAGCCAAAGGTGATCTCACTTTGCCCCTATCATTTCGCTAGTTCTTAAAAAATCCTGTGGTAAGCACAATAATGGACACGGCCCCTCCCCCGCACACACACTAAAAAAAAAAAGTTCACAACTTAATCTGGGAACCTGTGAATATGTTACTTTACATGGCAAAAAGGACTTTGAATCTGTGATTAAATTGAGGACCTTGACTTAGACTGATTACCCTGGATTACTTGAATGGACCCAAGGTAATTATAAGGGTCTTTATAAGAGTCACAGAAGGAAATGTGACAATGGAAGCAGAGAAGAAGAGAGGTCTGAAGATGCCATGCTGCTGGCTTTGAAGATGGAGAAAGGGATCTCAAGCCCAGGAGTTCAGGTGGCCTCCGAATCTGTTTGCCTGGAAAAGGTAAACACATTGTCCTTGAGAGACTCCAGGAGGAACACAGACTCGCCATACCTTTATTTTAGCTTAGTAAGACCCATTTTGGACTTCTGACATACAGAACTATAAGATATAAACATGTGTTGTTTTAAGTCACTAAATTTATGATAATTTGCTATAACAGCAATAGGCAACTAATATAGATCCAAAATGCTCTTTTATGTCAAATGGCAGTGTTAGGTCTATAAAATTATTTCTCAGTTTTATAGTCTTAACATTAGAATATCAGGCTGCACATTAGACTATTGGGCTGTACATTTTAAGTGCATAGAAATGCACTTAAAAATACTGAGGCCAGGGGCCCATCTCCTGTGATTTAGTCTGGAGTGGAGGCAGTGAACTGGTATTTTACAAAACTGCCATGTGATTCTAGTGTTCAGCTCAGGATGAGAGCCCGTTGTTAGAGGACTCCCTCCTTTGTATGTTCTCTTGGCTGTTTGAGCTCAGGGAGCATGACTTTGATCAACATAAATGAAACAATCGTTTTACTATTGCCAGGGCAGTAAAAAAATGCAGTCTAATTTCTTTGATCTTTAACACTGTGTTTGATTTTTGACTCTATCTGCATATAATACAGGTCCTGGCAGTAGATGTCTAGGAAGCAAAGCCTCCTCTGTGTTCATTTCTTCCATACTCTTTGGGTATCAGTTTCTGCTCAGATGCAGCTAACTCCCCCCGGATCCCTTGAAACAGGAGTCTGACACTTGTGTAAAAGAAACACTGAGTTACAGACAATAATATAGCAGGAATGGTGTCTGGAGATCAGGGAGTGATGCACAGAAAAGACCCCAAACCCTTGAGCCTGTGCAGTCATTGAGACAAAGATGGAATTATTGCTTGCCTATCCCTGCTGGCTCTGTTTCTAATGAATATCATAGCGGAAGGAGACTTGGACTGAGTGCCAGGCAAACTACTCTAACCCTGGATCTGCCACTTACTTTAACAGTAATAGCTCCCCCTCATTGTCTCTAGGCACTAGGCTGGGGACTTCGCATAGTGTTGACCTCATTTAATCATTTCAACAACCTTGGGAAAAGGGTACCAATATTACCAATTTTACATTGATAAATTTGAGATTTTGCAAATGTGAAAACTGACCTCAGGCCTCCCTCTGCTTTGTCTGTGCTTCCTGAATGCTTATGTCCTTGAATCACTAATAACTCTCCTTGATGTAAAGGTCTCTGATTCATGTGGATTTGACTTGAAAATCTATTCCTTTGTGTTAGCTCATTCTCCAATCAGACCACAGCTCCTTGAGGCCCAGAACTCTACATAATTCATCTGTGTTCCATGAGCCTGGAATTATGGTTTAATATGGGAGCTGCTCAGTAAATAAATACAACACTATGGATTAAAAGATTGATGGCTTATAAGAAATCCAGAGGGTAAAAGCTGATGAAAATGTAAGAAAATAAATTTATGCAAAGAGAAATGACACACTTGCCAATACTCTGGCCATTTCTGTACCATTCCCCCTACTCTGGGTATAATGTATTTTAAACATAAATGTGGTCTATCTGCACATTAAATTTGACATTGATTTATAGGAAAGCAATGAAAACTGTAAGATGGTTTTGGCTTTTAAAATTTTTTTCCATTGAAATTCAATTATAAGGCTCAAAGACTTAATTTGAATGTTACTTCACTATTTTAGTTCCTACCAGGTTATTAATCAATGTTTGTATCTAGTAGCACCAATTTTGGACTTTCTTAGCTTTTGCCACCTTCATTTGCAGCTCAAATTGATTCCCATGGAGAAAAAGTAGTTTATACTTTTTTTCTAAACATGAAACCTCAATTTCAATTTGTACCATTGTAGCTGTAAATGTGAATATGGTAGGGCATGTTCTCATCTTCACATAGGGCCAAAACTCATAGGTATGGGTTTAGGCGGTGTGTTGTGGGGCTATTTATAGGTTCTATGTGCCTCAGAGTATCTCTTGTATTTGTCCACGGTTGTGCCCCAAATCAAAATTACCACCTCTGCTGTCTCTCCTGTATATTAAAAAGCTCATTTTTCCCTCTAGAAGGGTATCCGTAAGCACTCAAATCTTGTATGATGTAATCCCCAAAGGACAACCAAATAAAACAATGACCTGTTGAAAGATAGACTAGGTAGTGTCTGCTTTGGGTTCTCCCAAAGGCAGACCCTTAGACGAGGACTCTGATGCTGGCAGTTTATTTAGGAGGTGATTCCAGGGAGGAGGGAGTCAGACAGTGAAGGGAGAAAAGCCAATAAAAGGTGTGTTAAAGAGAGAATCGCTGCTGTTGGCAACGGCAGTGGGGCCTCCCCTCCCTCCAGATGAAGATCCTCTACGGAAACGTGAGAAATGCACATCAGGACTATTCCTGTGAAAACTGGGCACTTAGTTCCTGATGTACCACCTCTCATTGGTTCAGGATTGCTCCTGGGATGTTTATTATTTCATTTTATTCTGAAACAGAGTCTCTCTCTGGTGCCCAGGTGAGTGCCGTGGCGTCAGCCTAGCTTACAGCAACCTCAGATTCCTGGTTTCACTTGATCTTCTTGCCTCAGCCTTCCAAGTAGCTGGGACTACAGGTGTGCACCACCATGCCTGGCTAATTTTTCTTTCTTTTTTTTTTTTTTTTGAGACAGAGTCTCACTCTGTTGCCCTGGCTACAGTGCTGTGGCATCAGCCTAGCTCACAGCAACCTCAAACTCCTGAGCTCAAGCAATCCTTCTGCCTCAGCCTCCCAAGTAGCTGGGACTACAGGTATGTGCCACCATGACTGCCTAATATTTTTTCTATATATTTTTGGTTGGCCAATTAATTTCTTTCTATTTTTAGTAGAGATGGGGTCTCGCTCTTGCTTAGGCTAGCCTTGAACTCCTGACCTTGAGTGATACTTCCGCTTCGGCCTTCCAGAGTGCTAGGATTATAGGTGTGAGCCACCGTGCCTGGCCTAATTTTTCTATTTTTAGTAGAGATGTGGTGTTGCTCTTTCTCAGACCGGTTTGAACTCCTGAGCTCAAGCTATCCTCCTGCCTTGGCCTCCCAGAGTGCGAGGGTTACAGGTGTGAGCCACCACACCTGGCCAATTCCTGGGGTGTTTAATCCCCGGACCATCCAGGATGCTGTGTGCATGGGCTGAGCACGTTCCTATGGCACAGGAGAAAGCCTCAGGCATAGGGCGGAGGGTGGGGCACTCGAAATGGACATTATGAGCAGCACTGTCCACTGCAGCTGCAGGTGAACTCGAGGTGAGTTGAGAGGGTTTGGGTTGGGGCATCAGCAGTGCCTACGCCAGTTGGGTTATCCTGAGAGCTAGCGCAGAAGTGTGAAAGGACAGGCAGAGATTAGGTACGAGTTGATTTGGGGAGAGGGGCCAGGACGAAGAAGAGAAACCTGAGCAAGGGTTGGGATGATGTTCCTTAAGAGAGAGAGAGAGTTCAGGTGTCAATGTTGGAAGCTCTGGGTCTTTAACCCTAGAAGGTAGAAGGAAACTGTGAAGGACATACTCCATAGCTGGTCTGGAACCTGCCCTGGCCCTTTTGGGCTTTCTGGCCTTGACTCATCACTCATAGCTTCCTCAGTTCCTCAGCTCGGTCTTCCGTGGGCTGTTCTGGTACATCTGCCTGCGTGTGGCGGCAAGGGGTGAGGCCCACATTTCCACGCTGTGGCTGGGCAGGGGGCCAGCACCACCCCACTTGAAGTAGCACTTCACACCCACTTGTTTCATCCATCTCTTAAACTTTCGGGATGACTTGGGCCCTTTGAATGTATGTTCCAGTAAGAGTGTAACGTTTTGTTTGTACTGATACATCTACATTTCACTGTGCCTTGCCCCTCCTTTCCATTGAATGCCCGTTTTAATGCAAAATCTATCCAGGCATTCCTGATCTTTTACCCAAAGTATAGCTGTAGCCCCTTAAGTCTCCCCACCTTTCATCCTTTGCTCCTCCCTTTCCTATCTGTTCTCTACTCCATCACCTGATTAATCTTTTTCTAGCAGAGCTCATATCATTCCACTTTTTTGCTCAAAATAATTCATTGGTTTTCTAGAACAAAACAATTTAAGTACACATCTCCATGCCTCTAAGACTTCTGTAAAGAGAAATCTTTCCTCATCAGTATTTGGTTTCTCTGAGATACAGTTTGTATAGGATAGTCAAGAAAACTCACGTTGGTTTCTTTGTTTCCTTCGTGTATCATTTTTCAAATAATGAATTGTGTCTCTAGTATCTAGATCTCTGCAAATCAAGTTTTTCCATAATATGGCTCCAGCTCAACCTTACTGAATGTTTCCACTGTGCCCCACTGTTATATCGCATTAGTTGTTGCAAACAGCCTGCAGGCTGTTTATTCCCAATCTGTAGACTTTGTTCAGTTAGCAGACTCTTTTTCTTAAATTATTAATTAGTTGCTCATATTTAAACATGAAGTATTTCACACACACACACACACACGAATAATGGATTTCCAGCTTCTTTTGAACCATTGGGAGATCTGGTGACACCGGTCCACACCCTCACAATCAGCTGGGTATGAGTAGAGGCTAGACTGTCCTGAGAGCCCCTGCGTTGGACCCTTCACATCAGTCATTTGCCTCACCTGCGAATCCCCTAAAGACACTTGCAGCCCAGCTCTATATATGTCCCCATTCCTGCCCAATGGTATAACTCGCTGTCCTGCAAATGTGCCTCAATGTTTCAAGCAGATGCTGTCAGCGCCCAGCTCATACACCCCTGGCACTCACCATTCTCTTAAATGTCTATGGCTTCCTACTGAAATCATCTGTGACTTTGCTGAGGAATTCTCTAACCAGGAGCATGACTGGCCGGCACTAAAGGTGGCAGAATACCGGATTGGTGATGCCCCTAAGAGCAGCCTACAACCAATGACAATGGAGGTAAACAGGTAAATACTCCAGCTTCTTCAGCCCCAAGTGAATGAGCACTCCATGGTGTGCTCTACTCGGCCTCCCAGAGATCTCCATGGGGATGGAGCACCAGCTGCCCTCAGTGATAGCCTGCTCCTGTGTCATGTAAATTGACTTCTCTCCCTTCCCTCTCTCACTCTTCTGCTGGGCTTCTTGGGATCACCTCCCAAACCAACTGTTGTACTCAAATCCTCATCTCAAGGTCCACTTCTGGGGAAACGCTGCTAAGGTACTTGTTTTCGCCTCAACCACCAATTGTCCTATTCCTTGCTACAACACCTGTCTGCTTTTGCCTTATCCCACAACCTCCACCTCATCTCCACAGTCCCCACTGTGCCTCTGAGCAGGACTCAAATGTTCCCTCAGCACAAGCGTTTTCCTGATCCCTCTCATGTCTTCAAGCAATGCTGATGAGCACAGCTTAGTAATGATGCATGCGCAACCCAGGAGTGAGGAAAGTGAAGCTTTAGCAAATGGGACACTAGGCCCAGTGGATTAATTAACAACCTTCTGACTACATTTCTTCCCCTGGATCAACTGCTGTGAGATGTCATGAGCCTTCTCAGAGGGTGATTCTGTGGGATTGCTCATCAGTCACAGTCAGCAGCAGCTGATTCGGTAGCTCCTCCTCCTTCCCTGCATTGCTCCCTCTGCCTGTTGCTGCTGCTCCCTGGGACTGTCCTCCCTAATATCACAGCAGCACATACGCCTTTGCTTCAGACTCTGATTTCCAACCCCTCAGGCTAAGATAGCTACTATATTATTAACAAATACAGACAGTTCTTTGAGTGATGGAATGATGCTTAATTAATTTTTATACCTAATATTGTACCTACTACACTACCTTTTAAAATTTAATAATATTAGCTGATTTAGCTCATTAAAAATTGTTCATTTGATGGCGGGTTGGTGATGCTGTACACAATGAGCTGGTGTTCTTATGCCTGGGAGGACATGAAAGCCATAATCTTGGCCTCATGAACAGGTAATCCAATAATCTCAACTAAGAACATACTTACCATGTATTTGCTCCACACTGAGAACTATTTTGGACTTGGGGAAAGAGAAGAAGGGAACTGGGAAAATGGTGGGTTGTCATTAAATAGAGAAAGGGAAAAATTGTTTGATTACAAAGAAATTGTTCTCTGTTATTAATTCTTTTCTCGTGATTACATTTTCTTTTCCAATTTTCCTAGGAACTGTACTTCTTTTGGAATTCCATTTGGAGTCATTGTAATTTGTCAGGAATATGGTGACTAATATACCATAAAGGTGCAAGATGTAGCTCTATAGGGTATAGAAAAATAGCGGAAAAAATTCCAAAGGTCCTATTTTAATCTGTGAAAACAATTGAGTGTGTTTATATTCTTTGGCTTGGACTCATGACCCTGATAAAATTCAAATGTAGCAGATGGCATCATTGATTGGAATGAATGAGTGTAAATCCCACTTTGACTTGGACACCAAAAGTGATATCCCCAGTTCAGTAAGGCCAATATAGGGGTATATTGCCATTTTAATATCTATATTTATTTATATTATCCTGAAAATAAACATGAGGTTTGTGGATAAGGGCAGATCATTATTACTTAACAGTAAGAACCATAATCATGGTGAGACATCAGGAAAAATGTCAGAGTAATTACTTCTGAAAATTTGCACCTCTATGAAGATAGTAAAAAACTAGGAAAAATATCTGAATCACCTTTTGCAAAACTTTAAAAATTAATCAAAGTTAGAAACCTGGGGAGCATTTCGTAGAGGAAAATCCTGACTCTCAGTGAGAAGAGTGAGCTTTGTAGCATTTTAGCATGTCCTACTCTCATTCCCTGCTCCCCAGCTCAGTGGCAGCCTTGCAAAATCACAGCCTGCATGCCTGGTGCTGGAGACAGCAGAGCCAAGCTTGAGTTCTTTCAAAGCTTTATTCCCAAAGAATAGCTATTATTTGCTTGCCCAGTGCTAAAATCCTTTTTCTAAGATCATTTGTCAAAAACATTTACAGGCAAATATAGGTACCTCATGGCTGCCTGAGGTGATGGATAACAATTAGGGTAAACAATGGACTAAACAAAAGCTTAAAAGGAAATGTTGAAGAATGAATTGTCCACAGGGGCTTTGAAAAGCTGCAACATATTCCCGGGAATCTGGAAGACCATTTTATCCTATGAATGAGAGCAGATGGCTTTAGGTCTAACACCCTTTACCTTCTAAGGCTTGTCCTCTAACTCAGGTTGTAGTTTTCTTTGCTTGGAAAGCCCTGTGCCTAAAGGCTAAAATAGATTCCGTACAGTCTCACAGTGTGACTGCCCTGGATCAGCAGTCCTGCCACAGCCCTGGATGATGGCCACCACAAGAATGCCTCGGGGTACACGATAACTGAGTGACCCACACCTTGATTTGCAGTGTACAGTCTCAGTTTACTCCCTTTACAGTTCAATTAAGGCTTGTGACTTGTTTTAGTGCTTTCTTTCACTTTCAAAAATGTCCCATTATAATGATTACTTACACTACCACTGGACACAAAATTCCAATGGCACCTGTTTACCTGTATAAGGGTAAAGCAATGAAGGAGGGAAGGCGATGGAACCTGGGCCCTGGCTGAACAATTGTCAGCTAGACCAAGTCACATTTTCATAGAGTCTGAAGTTTTATTTATATAGCCAGTATTTTAAACTTGATCCTATACTTTTATAGGAATTAATAAAATGAGCCCTTTATGAGATAACTGTGCCATTTTGTACTGAATAAGTCACCTGGTAGGGAAAGTCTAAGCTTCAGGAAATTGTAGAATAAAGTAGATAAGCTTCAGCCAAAGAGAATAGCAAAGGAAATACCAAGAAATAGCAAAGAAATGAATCAGCACTGAATCACAGGTGGAAAAAAAAATTGCCTTTAGTCCATTTCAGGGATGTGAAACAGGAGAAAAAAGAAGGAAACGATCTGAGATGTGTTTGGCATTTGGGAAAGCCCGAAAGTCAGTCAGAGTGGACTCCGATTTGTGTTTTTCCTTGGGAAACACTTTGATGCTAATGATGTGTCTGAGACGATCTTAGATTCTTTGTATTATCTGAGCTAATCTCTGGTGCTTAGATGCTGTTGCATCTAAAGTTAGAACAAATATTTTGCTGTCCAGCAGTGGGATGCTGACACATGGAGAGCTTGTCACAGAGGCTTTCCTATCCATGGATTTCCTTTATAGACCTATGAGAGGCTTATTGGTGGCGGCGGCATCTCATCTGCCTCTGGATTTCTCAATCAGTTCACCCAGACTTTTACTGTAGATTTATCACATTGAGCGGTTTATGTATATAGTGTCTACCTTATCTTACAGGGCAGGAGTTGGGTCTGCACAGTGAGTTAAAATGAAATGAAAAGTAGTAAAACCACTTTTGTTCCTTTGTTTCTGGAGACCCAGAATCATCCATCTAGGCTTTTAATTTAGAAATTGGTACCCCACATAAATGTCTAATGTCAAGGAGTGGGGAGTTACCATCTGGGCATTCCTTTTCTTTACAACTCTTCTCTAGCTGTCTCTACCCAGTCTAGAAAAGATTTCCTGAGAGTCTGACACCTTTAAAGGTGTGAAAAGAAACATTTACCATCAATTCTCTTTGAGGGCAGCTACTTGTGAGGTTTCACTTTCTAATAAGACCACCTTTGCTGGCTACTCAAGCCTCTTCCCTCTCCCTCCCAAAACCCGTTTTTCTGCATTCAAGCTCCCATTCTTTAAAAACCTCTGTAACTCATTGAAAAGTTGAATCATTTTCCGAGAGTTCCCATGTATACATGTTAAAATAAATCTGTATCACTTTTCTCTTATTAATCTGGCTTGTGAGTTTATTTTTCAGTGAAACTTCCAAGGCTGAAGAAGTTGTCCCTTCTTCAGACTACCTAGATTAGACTAGACTAATCTAGGTAAACTACCTAGATTAGAATCCAGACAATATCATTTTCTATTTGTGATACGATGGACTGGATACTTAACTTCTCTATGCCTCAGCGGTTTACCCATATGTAAAATGGGAACAATAATAGAACATTCTGGCATAACTGTGAGGAAGAAATGAGTTAATATGTAAAGAGTTTAGCATAGTGACTGGTGCACAGGAGAGCACGCGCTTACATAACATTGCTCTAGCTGGGCCATCTGTCTATCCTGTGGCTAAGAGTGTGCATATGCTGGGAGATGTTGTAATTGAAAGAAATACCAGAAGTAGAAGTGTTTTGTACTTCAAAAAGTACTTTTTACCTGTATTTTCTCATTTGATTCTTGCCTCAATCCTGCAAGGAGATCATATTATTTCTCCATTTTTACAGATGGAGAAAGAGAGTCACAATTAGCCCTAGATCGCAAAATTAGTGAACAGCAAAGATCAATCTTGAACCTAGGACTTATGAGCTTTTCAAGATTCCCTGAATTGTGTGGAAATTGCCAGAGAGGTGGTGATTATGGGCCCAGGCTGGTCTGAGCAGCTGTATAATGTTTCTGGATAATGTAACCCTCTCCCACCTGTGATTTGAGTAGTTCCCAGGACATGACTTGCTGGGTGCTGTGAAGCATTGCCTTCTGCACTGCAGGGACCTGGTATCCAGAGACCCACAGGACAGTGTTGTGCTGTTTAGGTACTCATTGGCTTGGTGTTTGGGGTGGCCATGATGTTTGATTTCTGGGAGGAGCATCTGGTTCTCAGAAGTCTATATGAACAGTAGCACAAATAATTGGAAAGACAAAATGATCTGGACATAATATACAATCCCTGGTTCAAACATGACTTGGGCCTTTTTTAAAAAAAATCTGAATGCAGTTTATTAATGCCAATTAATTTAAACATAGTACAAGGAATCTTCATACCAGGCTAGAGTAACTAGAAGTTAGAGGCAAGAACGTGGACTTTCGTGTTTGACACAAATCTGTGGCCCCAGGTGGAAGGGCAAAGGAAGTGGCCAGGGAAAGGGAGCCAGGCAAAGACCTTCACTCGGGCATGGGGAGGGGGCCCAGTTCCCTAGGGAGGTAACCTGTTGTCACACAATCTTCTGTGGGTTTTTTGCGCTGTGCCACCATTTACAGGTACTCCTTGTTTTCTCTCTTCTTCCAGAATCAAAGCCCTTGAAGGGGCTTGAAATGGTTGTGTGTTTGTTTCCTTTCCCTCTAGTCTAGGCCTCTTCCCCTTCCAGATCTACGATCTGCTCTGATTCTCTCAGCTGTTCAGATTATGGACTTTCCCATGCAGTCAGGGTCCCTGGGCTCTGTAACCAAGGGTCCCATGACCAGCTTTTTCTTTGGTCCAGAGTATGTGACTTTTGTAGTTTCCATGAGTTTAGTCTTCTTTTTCAATCAGCACACACGTGGTCTCATTCTCATTCTCCTCCTCTCTCTCATTCTCTTTACCACATATGTGGGTGCCATGTGTGAGCACGCACACACACAGAGGTGTTGAAAAAATATCTTTTAAAGTTGAGAGTCATAGAGGAACAGACACCACCATGCCTCTATCTCTTTTTCCTTTCCGACCACAAGGGTTCTACTCAGAAAGGTTCAGGCTCTTTGACATTCCAACCCCCCTGCCCAGAGTCATCAAACATGGACTCTACCACTTACCTAAGATTATGAATCACTATGTCTCATGCCTTATCTGAGATTCATTTTCATCATTTATAAACTGGACAAAATAATATCTGCCCCTTCAAAGAGTTGTTGTAAAGAATAAATTGTAAATTTTATACTCATGAAAGTACTATTCAGATACTTATCTTATTATTCTTTCTGGTCAGAGAATCCAAAGTAGCCTATGTCTGATACAAGCATGAATTATGATATTAAAAAGGTTAGAACAACAACTGCAACAAAACACATCAGTCAGATGGAAGCTGATCTCTGTGAAAGGCAGCGTCAGCCTTTGCCAATGATTCTAATTTCCGATATGAACATCTAAAGGCCAGAGCCACCAGATAATGTACTTGGTTGGTGGTCAGAACAGCACTACAGACGGTGGGAACTTAACGAATACTTTCTGCTTCTGTGGATGCTGCTGCTGATGGTGAAGATGATGATGATCGCGAAGGTCATTTCACCTATGAAGGTCAGTGCGTGAAAGTGCTGTTGGGGAATGCAAGGATTTAGCCATTTTTCTAATGATGCTCTTGGGAGGTCTTCTCATGTCTAGATTCACTGGTGAATGGACAATTGTTTTCCACCGAATCTGACTCTTCTCTTTGGCTTTCCAATTTACTGCCTGACTGCAGAGCCAGTCGGCAGGTATTTGCAGTGGAATCTCGCTGGTTGGCTGAACACTGAGCCTGACAGCTGTGTTTGGAGTGCCACAGGAAATTAACCACACATCTCTCTTTCAATGAACCAGTTTTCCAGGGACTCAATGGTGGGCTGATGTCTCGTGAAGTAATCTTGTGGGTTTGGACAGAGGACAATGGGCCACATTTCATGATTCGAAACACATGGTCACCTTGAATGTACAGTCAAATTTCCAGGCAAATACCCAGAAGAGTCTTAGGGGAAAGCCAGGTGAAATAGGATAGTCACTGCATCATCAAGCAATGCTAACTCGTGGTCTGTTAGACATCTCTGGTGGCAGCTGAGGCTCTTGGAGAAACTGTATTGAGCTTTGGATGCTGCCAGGGTACAATTTAGTAAGTGGTTAAGGTGTTAGAAGAAATTAACAAATATTCTGGTGACAATTCAAATGTGGAGATTAGTTTGATTCCTGCTTTATTTTAAAGTAACCTTTGTTTCCCTAAGAGGTACAACAGGGCTACAATGATAATAAAATAATAACCTCTGATTTAGCCTCCACAAGCAAAATTGCTACATCCTTAGCAGTGCCCATTGCCACAGACTGAAAAATAATCCTCTCCTTTTTCCATAGACATCTAGGATCTGACATGTGTTCATTAATAATAGTTAATGTTGCCTTCTCCTTCTACCTTATTAGCCCTCACTGGGAGATGAGGCTGTTGGTGTCCTGGCCATAGATTGGCCTAGGAGTCAGGGGATGTTCATCTCCCAGCTCAGCTGTGTGACCCTGGGTCAACCACCGGCTCAGCTTTTCTGTGCAATCTTGGCTCACTGTTTCCTTCTCTTCACATTATTGTTCTTGGCAGTGCCACAGCTATAGTTATTAGTCTGCATAGGTTCAATGATTCAACATTCATTCACAAATATTTACTAACTGCCTATTCTGTGCCAGGTGCTCTTCTTAATGCTTGCTGAAACACACACACATGCACACTCCTGTCCCCATGGAACTTCTAGTGGCAGGAGGTGGGATACACACAGTTAAACGAAATACATGGAATGTCAGATGGGATTGAAGGCTGGAGAGAAAAACAATGTAGGAGAAGAAGAGCCAGTGAGGGGTGGGGTCACTGTTATTTTAGAGAGAGGTTGGAGAAAGCCTCAAGTTTGAGCAAAGCCCTAAAGCAGGGAAGGGAGTGAACCATAAGGACCAGGGGAGGAGAGAGTTCCAGGTGGAGGACCCGGGGAAGGGCCTGGTGCCCACGCCACCCATGAACACTGAGCGGGCAGAAGACAGCCCAAGCCATATCACATTGCTGTTAAATCCCAGCTCTTGCTGAGTGCTTCCTGGATGTGCAGCTTAGCAGACCACAGCCATCGTCCCAGACAGACAGGACCTGCTGCAGTGGAAGGACCACCGTCTCTGGATTCACATCTGCCAGGCTGGACTCAACTCTATCATTCATTCCCACCAGGCCTTTGAGTGCATTGCTTAATTCCCTCTGAGCAAGTTTTCTCAAGTTTGAAAACAATAAAACAAAGAGCGGCTTGCACAGAGTTGGCATTTGATAAACAATGACTGATATTGGATGTCACTTTCTCCTTCTTCCAATCTACCTTTCAAACATCACTAGATTCATTTTCCTAAAACACAGGTTTTGGATTGTTCAATTGCCTGCATCGTAATTTACCATAAAAAGTGCCTCAGTATAAGGAATGTGATACACGTGTGTTCTAGCAAACTTTCACCCACTTCCCTGTGTAAGCCTTTGACATCCTTAAGCCTTTTCACTAATAGAAATCATCTTCTCCTCCTTTAAAGACAAGCAAATGGAAGAAAAATATTTCTTTTGTTCTTCTTATTTCTTTTTAGATAAAATCAGCACATTTGAAAGTATTTATTATGTGCCTGATAAGTTTGGCAACAGGAGATAACAAGGATATAGTATTTGTCTCCTGCTTTCCAGGGTCTTACAGTTGAATGGGAGAGACTAGATTCATTTGAGAAACAATGAGAGCCACATATCTGAAAGAGAAAATCTAAAACATGAAATGATCATTTGGAAAATAAAAGGAGGATGTATGGGAACCAAGAAACTCACACTGAAGACTGAGAAAGGTGAGAGGTGGGAAAAGAGAAATTCCAACTTGGATCAATGTTGCTCTGTTCTGTTATCTTTAACTCTCTGTTACAGTCTATTTTCCTATTGACTGTCTCATTTGGCAAATTCTGCACTAACGCTGATGAAGGTTTAGCTCCATTAAATACTCTACTGAATTAAGAATTCATTTTAGAGTCTCTGTGAACCCCTTTCTGCAACACTTGAGAATTTCAACCCTCCTTGTCATTTTCTACTACCCTTTGCTGAAAGTAGGACATGCAAAGGCTGATGAAGAAGCTGAGTCACATATCAGCTTTTCTTTTCTCTGGGAGTTTCAAACACCCAAGTAGAGCAAAGATGTCCCCATGGAACACAAATAGCTTAGGTTTCTAGTTTTAAGTCAGAAGATTCCTATTATGCAATTTGTTCCCACTATTTTTTTCATTTCACATTGGAATGTTGATCTTAAGCAACTGTCACTTCTACAAAAATATACATCTTTTAACATAATATCCTTCTTTATTTCATTTGGCTGGGTAAAGGCAACTTTGTTGGGGGAATTTAGAGCTTGTCAACTGAATCTTGGTTAATCCCACTTGAGTTTAAAGAGACTAGATTAATGTTTCCCTTCCTTTTCCTAGAAGTGAGATCTAAATTCATTTTTATTTCACGGAGCTTGCTGGACATAGGCTGGGTCCAAAGATAGCACTTTAAAGTAGCAGAAAGTTATTTTCTTAAAACCTAATGGCGCCCTCAAGTGGCACATCCCATTTCAAGATCCTAAATCTCACCGCAGCCTTTTCAGAAGCTGTGTTTTATAGAAGCTGGAGAAATTATTATTATTTTTTAATGATCTAAGCTATAAGTTATGTTTATTATTTTTAAATATGACTATGAAAATTCTCCTTTGTTAGTTTTTGATCCCTGGAGCACTTGAGATGTTTCTGGCCACCTGCTGCTATAAGAAAGAAACTTACATGCATGCACTGATGCTACATGCTTGACAGACGATTTCTCAGAATATTCTCATGGGAAGAACAGGTTCACTCTCTGAATCATTGATTCCTGCTGAGCAAGGGGAGGGACTTGAGAAAACAGGTAAAAAACGCTTTGAAATTAGGCATGCTCTGGCCTCCTTCCTCCTACACATGCAGTTTTAAGAGGATGTAAAGATTTATACTTTATAAAGTAGTAAAGAGTGCTGCATTCTTTGGTTTCCTCTGAAGTGTCACTGATCAAGTTACTGGAGAGATGAATGAAGCACTTGGTCATTGTTTCTCAAGTCTGACTTTGAACACAAGATCTTTGAAGTATTCTATTTAGATGAATTCCAAGCTTCCCACAAGCTGGCAAACAATTTATCACACCTCCTCACGTTCCCGGGGCAGTAGGAGTGAAGCATGTGAGAGACGGGACAGCCAAGAGCTGTGGTGGATAGAGTCCAATATTGATTGCACGGGTGTTTTATTAGTCACCTGACCCAAACAATCAGCTCCTAGCTTGGGACATGCAGACATAATCTGGGGGCTGGGTGAACCAATCGCTTCACACAATGTCAGTCAGGGGAGGAACCTGGAATGGGTCTCACACTTGTAGTTTCCCACTAATTTTGGCATTTTATACAGATCCCACAGAAAGGCCAAAGCAATAACTTGAGAGCTTAAAAACTACAGGAATAAGAAAGAAAAGTATTAATGAAATGTCTCTTCATTGCTTTAATAATGGAGCATCAATTTCAATGGGGTGCATGCAGATTTAGGCATAAGTGAGGAGGTGCAATGGTTTAGTAGAAGCCAGAAGGATTTTGTTGTTGTTGCTAAGCTCATTAACATTCCCAGGAGAGGAACGAAGATACCACTCTACTGGCTATGGCTATAGGGGTGGCCACATTGACTTAGTGGATGCAAAGAAGCTGAAAGAGCCAAGAAAGAGAAAACACAAGTTCAAGTGTGTTTAGTTGGCATTGAAACAGAAAGCATTCCTTGATTCTCACGTTCCCTCTTCAGGGAAGGGAACTATGTGCCTTCCCTACTTTCTTTTGTCTTCTTGCCACATGTTGGTTCTATAAAGTTAAACCAGACTGGAAGATTGGAGGGGTTTCATCATGACAGGTGAAGGCTCATGCTCCGTGCTTTAATAAATATATGTGCGTAGAGGGAGGGGACAGCACGAGTAGAGAACAGAACGTCCCTGCTAGCTCTTCCCAGGAAAGCTGAATAGACAGAGGGGAAAGCATGGAGACCTGGAGACAAGACCCACTGGGATTTAAGAGCATGATTCATACTGGCCACTGGAGGGCACTCCTGTGCAGTCATAGCGACAACAGTCACTCTCAGACTCACATTCTACCGGTACAGATGCAGCTTGGGATGTATTGCAGAGGTTCTCAACTTCAGCACTATTGGTATTTTGGGCTAGATAATCTTTGTGGTGAGGGGGCTGTCCTGTGCACTGTAGGATGTTTAGCAGCACATCTGGCCTCTAGCTACAGATGGCAATAAGACCCAAACCCCCAGAGATGACAATGAAAAGTATCTCTAGACATTGCTAAATGCCCCGTGTGTGTGTGTGTGTGTGGGGGGGGGGGGGCAAAATCACCCTTGATTGACAACCACTTGTGCATTCAATGCTGGGTCTAGGCATCAGTCAGCCCACTGTTCTAAGGCTCAAATGTCCTTTCCCCAAAGATTCTTGTTTAGCCCAGGGTCAATGGACAACTGCATTAAAAAAACACAAAAGTGGTTCTGACCAAGTCATTTCCCAATTAAACCACAGATACAAGGTCCTCAGAGTCGGTGGTTTTGATCAAGTCCATCTGGTATGATATAGGTGTACATCCCACCTTCTCTCTCTGCACCCTGCTTGGTTCCTTCTTTTCAGAACCTCCTCCTCCAAATCCTCCAAGAGTGCAAACTACCAGGAGGTGAAGCATTTTTTAAAACTTTAGTTGTTATCTGGACTACTGCAGGGCATCATTGTGCTGAGGCCTATGAACATTTAAAATGAGAGAATGGCCTGAAAGAGGGTATTGTAAATGAATCTCTAATAGCAGAATTTCAGGTACTATGGAATCTGTAAAATGGGGATATTAATAGTATTTAGCTCATAAAGTTACTATGTGGATTAAATGAGTAAAGCACTTACAACAATGCCTGGCAAAAAGTAAATACTCTTGAAACGCTAGTTGTTTTTTAAAAAAATATTACTATTATTTTTTTTTCTTATTTATCCAAGAGACATGTTTGGGAAGAGCTTATAATAGCTTATAGCTTAAACCAAGCTTATAGTTTCCCATAAAGCTATCCTTGTCTTTAACCTCTAACCCCCATGCCATGCTCAGATACTTGAAACAAAACTACCAATGAGCAGAGGTCAATGCTAAAAAACTAACCCACCTCGAAATCTTCCCCTTTGAATAGTCTACCCTGAGTCCGAAAGTCACTGAATAAATGAAGGAATGGATGAGCTATTGGCAAAATGGAAACAAATATTTGTGAATCACCTACATTATGTAAGGTGCTATGGGGCTATCTAGATTATTTAAACATAATTTTATAATTAATAAAGATGCAGGCACTGAAATCTTCAGGACAGCCAGCAGAGCATAATGAGGGGAGAGTGCAAGGTGTATGGGCGTGACCAGGAGGGAGAGGTGACTTTCCCACACAGCAGACTGGAGGGGGAAGGGTATTCTGAGCCTGTCTTATGGGCCCTTGGGTTTTACTGCATTACCAGGAAGCAGCTGCCCCTCAATTACAGTGGCAGACGCAGCGCAGTGGAGGTGTCAGTTTCACATGTGCCATCTGTAGAAACTAAAACCTCAAATGAGTACGAAGACCACAGAGCACTTTCTGAGCCTTCCAGTTATGCTGCCTGCATGCGTGTTCGCAATGGTTTCTGAGAAATGCTCCGTAGTGAGCAAATGAACCAAATCACACGTTTTGCTGATCCAGAGAAATGCGAGCCTTCTTGGAAGCACACAGCTGTTGCCTAATTTTCTCAGTCCCTTCCAATTCAAGCAGAGAAGCGTGTATGTGTATGTGTGCGTGTGAGTATGAGAGAGAGAGAGACAGAGACAGAGATTGCCAATTGCTTTATAGTAGAAGGAAGATGAGGGCTACCCACAGTGAGGAACGTTAGGACCTATTCCTATTTTAACAGCAGAGAGTCAATATTATTTTGTCATATTGTCTGTGGATTAATTTACTTCAAAACAATTTGTGTAAGAGTAGATTTTAGGTACTATTATCACCTCCCCAACAAAAAAAAAAAGAAAGAAAAGTAACTACATGGGATGGTGGGTATATTAGCTTGTTTGACTATAGCCCACTATGTACTGGATAGCAAGATAAGTATATCAAAACATGTTGTATACTTTAATATGTACAATAAAACAACAAAATCAAAAAATAACACAATTTGTACAAACTATGTGATTTTTGTGTCTAAATTAACTCTAATCATCATTCTAGGGGTGATTAATAATCTTTGACATTCACAGGGTTATTAATTAACTATGCAGAAACCTAAACAGAAATCTAAACCTCAAAAGCAAATTTATTAACACCTATTGAAATAAAAACTAAGAGGGCTTGTTAATTAGCAAAAGGGATGTCAGAATTATTTTATTTATTTATTTATATTTTATCTTACTTTATTTCAGAGTATTATGGGGGTACAAATATTTTGGTTACATAAATTGCTTTTGTACAGTTTGAGTCAAAGTTATAAGTGTGCCCATCACCCAGATAATGTGTATTGTATCTGTTAGGTGTGAATTTACCCATCCTCTCCTCCCCCCTCCACCAGCTTGATTTCTGATGAGTTTTATTTCCATCTGTGCACATAGGTGTTGTTTGATTAGTTCCAATTTAATGGTGAGTACACTCTGTTTTTCCATTCTTGTGATACTTTGCTTAGAAGAATAGTCTCTAGTTCCATACAGGTTAATACAAGAGCTATTAGTTCACCATGTTTTTTATGGTTGAGTAGTACTCCATGGTAAACATATACCACATTTTATTAATTGACTCATATATTAATGGGCACTTGTTTCCACATCTTTGCAATTGTGAATTGTGCTGCTATATACATTCAAGTTCAGATGTCTCTTTTATAGAATTTTTTTTTTCCTTTCTGTAAATACCCAGTAGTGGGATTGCTGGATCAAATGGTAGGTCTACTTTTAGTTCTAAGAGGTATCTCCATACTACTTTCCATAGAGGTTGTACTAGTTTGCAGTCCCACCAACAGTGGATAAGTGTTCCCATCTCTCCATACGGACCTTGTGGGAGGGTCTGCAGAGAGCACTTTGCCACTCAGAGCTGGCCACATGGGCCCCCTCATCGCTTGTAGGTGGCTTCACATCACAGCCTGTGGCCTAATAAAGACCCTGAGCAGAGATAAGCAGGAGATGGGCGGTCAGCAGCAGAGGATTCCCCAGTTGCGGGAAAGTTGTAAGAATTCCCACTGCGGCTACTGACAAGAGCCATCTTTGTGTATTCTGAGTTACTGAAAGGCCTCTGATGGCCCAAAGGTTCAAGGCATCACAAATGTCAGAGCTGGCAGGGACCTCAAAGGCCAGATGGCCCAGTCTTCTCATTTTGTTTAAGAAACGTTTTGAAATGTGATGGTGGTTTGACTCCCATAATTGCATCAAGTCACATATATTAAAAATTTTACATTCCTTCAATGGGAAGCTATTCATTGTTGTCAGCAAGGCAAGAAGTGATAACCAGGAAAAACATGCAGATTTTTTGAAGTTAAATTCCTCAAATGTCTCTCATATTGTCAGCTTCTAGGACTTCCCCACTCCTTTGATAAAGCTGTTGCCAACTGACTCCTGTCCTCAACTTCTGCAGTTACAGTTCTCATGGTGTCACCAGAGACCATCCTATGGGCTCTTCTCCAGGCTTATCTCTGGGACCACAGTCACTCCTTGGAACTCTTCTCTCTTACTTCGGACACCCTGTACTTCCCTAGTTCTCTTTCTCTCCCTCTCTGACCATACCCAGCCTTCTGGTGAGTGTAGGTCTCATGAACCAGCCCCTGGATAAGCTGAATTCAGGGTTTGGGATGCTCCTAAATGCCAAATCTTTGATCTGAATGCTGCATTCTAGATGTGGTGGAAGGATAGACCAGCCAGCCTTACCCACAGTATTGCCCAATAACCAGAAGTGGCTGGAATCATCGTTGGAGATATTAATTTAGAGCTTTTCTCTTTGTGAGCACCCTTTCACTTAGCATCCAAACAAGTAGTTACCTTTGTGACTATGAATCCCATACCTGTAAGGGTTTAGGTTTTTTGCACACAAAAGCAACAATAGTGTAGGTGCTCTGTGTACTTTCTCCCCTGAGACCCCTCTGTGAAGCAAGGAACAAAAGCATGGCCAAAAGCAGAGGGGAGAGAGTAGATTATTCCCAATCAAAAGAGAGCATCCTGGGCCAGGGAGAAAGCGACTAGGGATGGGGGAGGAGGACAGAATAGAAGCAGGGATGAAACCCCTCAGGAGCTGACTCAGGAATATGGCCAAGGTGGAAAGGCCTTGCTGCCAGGTAGGTGGCCTGGCAAAGCCCGGAGATGCCACCTGGCTGCTAGGCCTCAGTCCACGGACTGCCCGATCTCCATCACAGAGAACCCACCTGCCTGCGCTCTGGGACCGAGTGTGCTACTTCTGCTGGTGTCAAGGGAGGACTTTGCTCTTGTTGGAGAATCACTGACAGTGGTGAATCAAGGTCCTACCTTGGTCCCCAGTTTATTTCAGCACATGGAAATAGTCTCCCACAGTCCCTAGGACACTCATAAGCTCAAGACAGGGTAAAGCACCAGCCACACAGTGCAGGTGTTGCTAGTGGGGAAGAGCCCACCTGTGTATGCGATGAACTGGACAAACTTGAGAAGTTAAACACACTCTGCCATTCTGAGACATCACCCTCCTCCTTCTTGGAACTCGATCCTTCTCCTGGTGTTCCTGGGACAGAAGCTGCCTCCTGAAGAGGAAAGAACAGTCTGGAAGTACCAGCCCCTACCCCCTGGGTCCCTCCTACACCGTCTCTGCTGGCCTACTCTTCAAAGTCCAGCTCACACACCAGAAAGGGCTCTTGCTCTCCTCCTGGTCACCATGCATGGCCTTTAGTCCCAGTGAAGGCCCCTTCAGTGGGGTTCTGTTCCTTGCAAGCAAACTAGCATGGTGGAGTAATATTCTTTAAATAAAACAAATACCTGGGTCCTCTAACACCCAGCTATTTCCTTTTCCTCTTGGTTTTTACATGTTTTTAAATAGTATTCTTTAAGGAAAGAATATCTCACTTTGCTTGAAGCCAACAGGAATAGTTAACAGTCAGAAAGCTGCCCACCATTATGTGCCAAGCATTTTTTGTGGATAATCCCATTTGACCTTATAATAACCCTATGGAGGTAGGTACTATACTATGTCCATTTCTCACATAATAAGACTGAGGCTGTTTTCCTTGCTGAGTGGTGGAGCTGGGATTTGAACTTGCCACCACTCATGTAGTCAGGGGTTATAGAACCTACTAGAAAAACTGTCTCCTTAAATAATGGGGCAGTTACCAAAACTGCTCTTTGGCTGCATTACTCCTCTCCTCCTGGCAGTTACTATTTGAACTTGGGCCTTGGGGGCTATCTGGCCTCACAGGGGAGAAAAAGGGCTGAAAGAGTTCAGGCTCCTGCGGAGTTAGCCTGGCCCCAGTCCAGTCCTCCTATGGTTTCCCTAACTCCCCCTCCTGCTACTAAATATGCCTCGGCTTCCACGTCATTAGATCTGGGTTTTCTTTTGGGGTAAAATATCCCATAAAGTGCTTATCTTCTCACAGGTCAAGGAAGAGAAGAATACATCTGCACTTTACTGTTTGGAGAACATTTCCTCCTTTCTGCTCAGAGGAGCTACCTTGAGATACTCCCCTGGGGGCTGGGTAGAGTTCTCCTTCTTTACCTGGGTATAGACAGTTCCTGCGGGCGCTGCTGGTCACTGAGTTTGTGTCAGACTGTGGGACTGAGTGTGGGTTCTGCAGGGTAACAAGGGACCTCTTAGCTGCTGGAGGTAGTTGGTTTAGCTGGAATCGCTGTACTTTCTGCAGGAAGAGGTCCTGTTTTTGAGAAATTCAGAATCTCTGGCAGAGGTCCTCGAGAGATCCCTGTCTTTCCTGAGGCAGTGTCCTAGAACTCAGAGAATTTAATCTCTGCAGAAAACTCTAAGAAAACTTCATTCGCCCTTCTTTCCTTCCTTCTGTTGACATCCCAGGAGATTGGAAGCATCCCGAGGTACTCTTTCAAAGACCAGTATTTCTGAAACTAGCAGCGACTTCTCAGAGTCCACCTCGTTCTCTCACATCAATACTCACTGAAGTCACAGCCATTGCCTCAAAGAAATTGGTTTAAATACAAATATTTGTTAACTAATCTAGCAGTAAGTTAGGTTTCATGAGAATTCTTGGCATTCCTAGACAGGCTCCTTAATGTGGCAAATACAAGTCTCAGGTCTACGTGAATTATTTATTTGCTTACTTATTTATGTGTTGACTTAGGCAGGGTCTTGCCCTGTCACCCAGGCTGGAGTGCAGTGTACTACCACGGCTTACCGCAACCTCAAACTCCTGGGCTCAAAACAGAAATCAAGTTGAGTTTTAGCAGGGAATCTTAACTGATCTCTGCATGCACCATGCCATCTCCCGTGTGCCTTTTGCATTTGAAAGAATTCAATATCTGTTGAATGCATGAATGCACATCCCTGTATTTGTTCTCTGCTTTCTATACCTTCATTTCTGAGTGAATAGTGTTCAGGCCAATATCTGGATGGAATAATTGCTTTTGCTGGAATTATGAAAGTGCCAGTCAAAATGACTGGATTAGAGTGTGATCCTTATGTGGGCGGGTTTCCTGACCAGACACTATAAAGAAATATCCTTAGAGTCACCATAAACAATGAATTTTCCCCAACAACTGAACATCTTAATTTCTTGTTGCTCTAGAGCCATCTTAAATGCCATGGAAATTGGCTGGAGACCACATTCAATCTTTGAGGCATTTAAAAAGTTTGAACTAATTTAAAGAGGAGTAAGTAGAGGGCTTTATAGGGAGATAATTTTTAGTCTTCTCTTTTTGACTCTTTGAATGATTTTTCTAAATTAAAAGCTTCACATTTATTAGCAATTGTCTCATTAGTTTGTGTAAAGAAATTCAAATATCTTGAATTTCCCTGTGGGCTACTTAACAAGGTTCTATTTAAATTGGTGGCGCTGTCTTGATGGCAATGATAACCAATGAGAATCATTAAATGTTGATCCTTAAAGGAGTTTATAGATCATTCAATCCATCCTTTTCATCTTAGAGGGGAGGAAGCTGAAGTTGGTGCAGGGTATGTGACTTATCACACTTCTAGGATCAGAGAGACCACTCCTACCCACCTCTGGTCCAAAGGGCTTCAACCCCAAGAAAACCATTAGTACTATGGACTGTGGAGGATGCTGGAGATTACTAACATGGATCACATGGGTCATCGTTAACAGTATATGTGGCTAAGTCCATAGGAGTAAAATGAAACAATCCTCCATACCGAAGAAAAGATAGGTGATGGCTCATTCTCAGGAGTGTGTGTCTAGCCAGGGATGCCCAGAGCTGACAAAGAAGGCACACAGGTGTGGATGGATTCCCAGGTATAATTATAGTGCCTGATGGGTTCTCACCATGAGCCAGGTGCCATGTTCAATACTCAGTCTTCATGAGTCCAATAAACCACACAACCCGCCTATGCAATCAGCATGGGTATCTTCATTTTACAGATGAGGAAACAATTGGCACATCTGAGTGATTTGCCCAAGGTCACATACCAATGTCACTTACAGTATTCAAGCTAGTATTTGCACTCAGGTGGTTTAAGGCACCAAGGCTGTGTTCTCAGCCAGAGGTGGCATTTGAGTAGAGGCCCCTTTGGGAGACACTGGTGGCAGCTTGGGCCTTTGTGGGTAATCTTTTCTTATGCTGCCTGTGCTTTTAGATTTATGTGGGTACCTGAGCCTGCCAGAAGAAATTCTGCATGCCTGGATCAACCTGAGCTGAAATGGCCTCTCAGCTTCCGGCAGACTTCTGTCACAAAGTTCGCCTCCAGTGCTTTTGGTAGGACACAGTCAGCCTGGGGTGGGTCTAGCTTCTGTGCTTATTAGCTCATATTCCTCCTGGAGAGATTTTCCATTTGTTTAGAAAGCTAAGGCTGGAAGGACTGCAGAGATTTGGTATGATCTCCATGCTTTAAGAGGGAAGATGCAGTTTGTGTTTAGATTAGCTGAGCTGTAAATGTGAGAGACCATAGTGGCTGAGAGTAACAGGTTTGTGCGGAGCCTGGAAAATCTAATCCTTTTTGGCTGGTTTCCTGTTTAGATGCTTGTCAGCAGCTGATTACTCGTTTCTTGCTTGTTAGTTGGACAACACTGATAAAGCACACAGCATTTGATGGGGGAGAGGAGAGGATGCAAAGGAACTAGAAGACAGGAGTGAGTCCAGGGAGGCCAGCAGTAGAACTCCACCTGTCCAGGCAGCTTTCATGGTTCTTGCCAGAGGCCTGGGGACCACTAGCTAGACCCTTCAAGCTACTCTGAAGTCCTGTTCTAGTTTAGTTTGAAGCTAAAGAACTGCTGCAACTGTCCTTGTAATTCAGAGACGAAGTTGTATAAAATGATGGGTTTGGGTTCATGCGCCTTAGGCAGAAGAGCCACAGATCTCAGGGGGTATCTCTCTACCCCTTTAGCTCCATTTTTGAATTTCAAAACATCTTAACTAATCCTCACAACAACCATATGAGGTAGGAACTATCAAAATGCCCATATTGCAGATAAGAAACAATGTGGCAGCATGGTATCAATGCTCATAGGGGCTAAGAGAGGTAAATCTGACACACCAAGCCAGTGGTCAGGTTCTTAAACACAACATGGCTGCTTCTGGATCAATCTCAGAAGCTCCTTCCAATCCTAACATTTTTTGGTTTGGTGACTCAGTATGGGGAAGAGGTTGCCCCAAGTACTCACATCAATGACCGGATTACCACTGTGGGCAACTAGAGCCCAATCCTCTAGGAGACTGTTCGGAATCCACTTTGGAGTTGTCTCACCCCAGAGTGAGGAATTTTGGATATTTGTTACCAACTCCCTTCCGTCATCGGTTGAGGGCTGCTTGTGAGCATTCACACCTGGCCTGCCTTGGGCGTACATGGGCAAAGCATGTTCCTGTACCCAGAGTAAGCCCTCATGCAGAGAGCTGCAGGCACTTGCAGAGAAAGCCAACAGCATGTAAGGCAATCACGAGTGCCAAGGGAATCTCAGTTGAGGACAGACAGTGTCCTTGACACTCATGCTAGAGTCCAACATCTGCCAGCTGGAAGTCAGCTCTTCACCTCAGGACTTGCAAATTTATGGCCTGCAGAACATAAACCATAGCTAGTAAGATGTAAATCATGCTTGGATTAAAGTTGAGAGGGTTCTTTTGGTTACATTGTTTATGGGGTTGCAGATGAATACATTATAGTTTTCTATTGCTGCATAACAAAATAAACATAGGACAACACCTACTTACTATCTCACAGTTCTGTAGGTCAGAAGCCCAGGCAGGTTCAGTTCAGGGCTCTGCTTAAGGTCTCACAAGGCCAAAGTCCAGGTATCAGCCATATGATTTGGGGGAAGAATCCACTTCCATGCTCATTCAGGTTGGTAACAGAATCTACTTCCTTGCTGTAGGTCCAAGGCCAACCGTTTCCTTACTGGCTCCAGGCAGGGGCTGATTATCACTCCTGGAGGGCACTGACCTTCTCAGGGGGCTCCCTTTATCTTCAAACCAGCAGTGACACACAGACTGCTCATGCTTCAGAACTCTCAGGCTCCTCCTCCTCTGCAAAGCTTTAAGTCTGCTCTCTCCTTATTGGAGGCTAGCCTCTTTGAAAAGGCAGAGGGCTTGGCTGCCTATAGCTTCCCTGCTTCCCTCCTCCAGAGAGGAGCAGATGCTCTTCCCTAGAAGCCTTGCCTGAAAGTCTTCAAATTGGAATTGACTGGCCCCACTTGGGTGGAGAGCCCACTCCCTGACCTCTCACTGTGGCAGGTGAATGGGTTGCCAGCTCTCATTTTCCAAACGTGGTGGGGGCAGGAGCAGAGAGCAGCTCCCTGAAGAAAGAGGGAGAGTTCCCAGGGGAATGGCTGGCTGCCGGGTAGACAGCACATGTTGACTCCAAAGCAGAACTGTGGTGTCACAGATCATCTGCTGAAGAAAGGTCAAAATTTGATTCTATGCTTAAAAAACACTTTAATATAGATCAGACAAAGGAAATGAAGCCATCATTAATTTTGTTAGGAACCAAACAGCACTAGCATTGACTGTTCTTGTAGCACATGCATTGGTATTTTGACCAGCACCAAGGTTGCAGAGAACACAGTTGAAGAAATGCTGCCCAGAGAAGCTGATTCTGTTAATATAATAGAAGGTTCTCGGTTCCTCTCCGTCAACCCCGTGTCCTCCTCAGGCCCTGCTTAAGCCAATTTTTACCAGAAGCCTGAGATCTGAGTGGGGGCTTTTCCTGTCTATGATCTATGATCATGGGCCAAAAATCGGGAGGTGATGTCCACCACACACGAGCTCGGGTCTTGATTAATTCTTCTGATAGATGGTTGGTCAAAAAATTCAATGAAATAATTTAGAGACTCTGCTTTAAAAGCAACAAAAATAAGGCTCACATTTGAGAAGGAATGATTAGCTTGCCTTCCTTCCTTCCACTCTTACTCATCCAATACATAGCTACTGAGGCTTATGCACCTGGACACACACTGGGGACACAGCAGTGAAGAAAACAAACCCTCTGCCCTCCTGAAGCTCACCGCACGGGGGAACCACACCGGGTTAGGGTCCTACCTCCTCCAGGGACCCTTCTCCCTCCTGTTACACCATCTCCTCCACCCTGCCATCCTCACTCTAGATCTGTCACCTGCACTCTAGATCAATCACCTGCTCACACGCGCACGCTTAACTCCATCACAGATTTCAGCCTGGCAGGGAGGGGGCCGCGTCCCCTCTGTACCTTTTGGCGCCACCAGACCACTCTGATGCCGCCGTCCGCGTGGGGCGGGTGGAAGGATGGGGGGAAAGGCCTGGCGGGCTGTGCGCGCTGACCGGGCGCAACAGCTGCAGGTTGCAAAAGGCTCTCCCCGCCCCGTCCGGCCCCCGAGCGGTTGGGGGCGGCGCCCCTCGCCTGGCCCGGGTGGGGGCGACGGGCGTGGAGGGGCCGGCGCAGGTGGCTCTGCCGCCTCCGGGAGCGAGCGCCGGGCAGGGCGCGGGGCCGTCGCGGCCGGATGGGGCGGCTCGGGGCCCGCCGCCTCGTCCTGCTCGCCGCCTGCCTGGGGCTGTGCGGGGCGCGCGGGGCGCTCGGAGGTAGGCGCCCCAAACTTCCCCTCCCCCGCCGCTTCGCCGGCCGCCGCGCGCTCGAGAGGGTGGGCGCGCAGGGAGGAGGGCGCGCGCAGGGGGTGTCCTCAGTGCTCGGGGTGGGGGCCCGGGAAACGCACGGCCCGGCTCGTGTCGCGGCGACCCAGGGCCCAGCATTCCTGAGCCCGGGCGGCCGGGGGAGGAGACGGCGCGGCCCGCGGCGGAAAACTTCCAACTCCCCGCCCAGCGCGGCCGGGCCTGTCAGGGCGAGCCCAGTCCGGGCCTGCCCCTCACCGCCGCGCCGGCCCCCAGAGGATTTGGAGTTTTAAAGTCGGCCTCCTGGTTCCGCTCTGCCGGCAGAATGGGTGATTCCTGCCGTCTGCCCTTCCAGTAGCTCTGCCCTCACCCAGCCCGGCCTGAGGTCCTGGGCTGCACGTGACCTTCCCCACCCTGGGGGCCTGCACTCACCGCGGAATTCTTTGGTCACCGACCCATTGTCCCCTAGGTCCTGCCACATAGCTTAGATTTTCTGGGCCCACTTAGTAGAGGTGCTGTACATTTCTGTGGCACTTTTCAGACATTACAGTGTACTAAGAACAATTGTTTAGACTTTTTACATGATTGAGTCTTGCATTTGGGCCTTTCCATCCTCCATGGATTTTTGAAATGGAATTCAGTTCAACAAAAGACTCCCTTGGAGACTTTTTTAAAGAACACATTTTAAATCAAAGGCCTTCTATTTCTGTAGTATTTGGATTAAATTCTGAAGTCTTATTGACTTCGTTTTAGGTATAGACAGTGTCGTTGCTGTTACGGTGCTTGCTGGTTTCCTTAGGAGCTTTAGAGTAATGTCCCAGCCATGACCCGAGGCTGTAGAAGAGAACGCCTCTCTTCTCAGCTCTGTGCCTGCCCTCCTCCTTTTCCTCCTTTCCTCTTCCATCTTCCTCTGCCCCCTCCCCTGCCCTCCTGCCTGGTTGCCGGGGTGGACAGGATAGGGAGCTGGAGGCCTATGGCTTTGAGAGGAAGGTGTGAGTTGCAGGGCTCCTGGCCCATCCCACCCAATCTGTCCCCCACTGCCATTCACTGCCCTGTCAGTTCTCCCTGTGCCCTGACAGCTGTTTTTTTTAGAGAAGCCAAAACATCCAAGTTTTTCTTTAAAATCTCCTAGTTTTCATTTTTTCTTCTTAAATAGGGCTTCACAGGCCATACAAAATACAAAAAACCCCTCCCAACCTTTGCTCCTGGGGTCCTTCCCAATACTGCTTTATGGACCTTTGTATTCCCAGCACTTAGTCCAGTAAGCTACAAATAATTGATGCTCAGTAAACGTGGGTGAATGAATGATAGGAAGCCCCTAGGAATTGTACAAGGCAGAAAGAAGGCCCCCAAAGATGTCCATGTCCTAATTTTCAGAACAGGTTAATATGTTGTTTTATATGGCAAAAGTGATTTTGCAGATGTGATTAAATTTAGGATTTTGAGATGGATTATCTGGGTGGGCTATAAATGCAATCACAGTGGTCTTATGAGAGAGAGACAGGAGTGTTAGAGTCAGAGAAGGAGGCCGGTGCAGTGCCTCACGCCTGTAATCCTAGCACTTTGAGAGGCCGAGGCGGAGGATTGCTTGAGCTCTGGAGTTTGAGACCAGCCTAGGCAAGAGCGAGACCCTGTCTCTACTATAAATACAACGAAATTAGCCAAACAACTAAAAATAGAAAAAATTAGCCGGGCGTGGTGGCGTGTTCCTGTAGCCCCAGCTACTCTGGAGGCTGAGGCAGGAGGATTGCTTGAGCCCAGGAGTTTGAGGTTGCTGTGAGCTAGGCTGACGCAACCGCACTCTAGCCCAGGCAACAGAGTGAGGCTCTGTCTCAAAAAAGAAAAGTCAGAGAAGGAGATGTGACAGGGGAATCAGACGTCAGAGTGGTGTGATTACTGGCTGGGGCCACAAGCTCAGGAATGCAGGTGGCCTCTAGAAGCTGGAAAAGGCAAGAAGACAGATTCTCCTCTAGAGCCTCCAGAAGGAATGCAGCCCTGGTGACACCTTGATTTTAGCTTAGTGAGACCCATTTCTGACTTCTGATCTCTGGAACTTGTGAGATAAATTTGTGTTGCTTTAAGCTGCTCAATTTGTGGTAGTTTATTTCAGCAGCAATAGGAAACTTATACAGGGAGTTTATATCCTAGTAAAAGAAGTACTATAAGAGCCATGGAACTCTGACAGGGGCATCAGATGGCAGGTGCCATCAGAGAGGAGTGAGGGGCTGGAGGAGCTAGCAACATCAGGCCGGGAGCCGTAGGGATGGTTCTGTCCCTGTGAGCAGCAAACCTGGCTTCAGCGCTGACTCCCATGCCTGTGGCTGGGGCCTGGAAAACCCCACACTAGCAGGGGCGCAAACACAGGGACACATAAATGCCACACATAGGGCATCCAGGATAGGACATAGGCTCTGTGGCGCTACGGAGAGCATTGTCAACTCGAGGGCATGCCGGGCACCAGGACTGCCTCACTGCACAATTCCAGGGGATGCTACCTGCGTCAGAGACCCCCCTGAAGTTGCGTGGGGCACAGTCTGCACGGCCCTGTGCAGTGGGCCTGGGGACCTGGGGAATGCCCATTGAGAGGAGCTAAAGGCAAGCTAACTGCTGTTTTTTTCTTAGCAACCTGAAGTCCTAGCAATTGCATGAAGGGTAATATTTGGAGAACGAATGAATAGATGAGAGCCTGGTAGGTCGTGTTCTGCAAAGAAGTCAAGGGTTATAGATTGCCCTGCTTCTGTCTGGAAACCCAAGATCTGCATCTTCACAGTGGGCCTGAGCCTGCTACCCTCTCCTCTCTGTCCCCCTCCAACAGAGTGGGCATAGGGATTTGGTGCCAGAGCTTCCCCTCACTCCAGCCTTCTGGACATCTGGTCACCTGCCTGTCCCATAGCCACGGGCAGGCTACAGAATCTTCCCTCATTGATTTTCTGTCCCAACTTAAATTTAGTGGACCCATGTTTTGTAACAGAGACTCTTAGAATTTTCCCTGTTGGGGTTTTCTTTCAATGAATAAAGGAGGTTGGGCATGTTGGATGTTTGTGCTAAGTTATTTCTTACCTGTAAGTTTTCTTCTTTCTCAGATGCTCTGGATGAAGTTAGTTATCTCATGGATAAACACCCAACTTTGTTTGATATGTATATAATGTCGATACTATAAAACACTGTAGATATTCTTTTTTTTTTTTAATAGAGTAGAGACAGGGTCTCCCTCTTGCTCAGGCTGATCTCAAACTCCTGAGCTCAAACAATCACCCACCTCGGCCTCCCAGAGTGCTGGGATTACAGGCATGAGCCACCATGTCGTACTCAATATTCATAAGAATAGATTTGTGGGGCAAAATGTGGCTTACCTCCCGCTTCACTTCCAAGGGAAGTTACTATTCTCAAATGATACAGCATGAGTAAGAGCTGTTTTATAATGCAAGACCTCCTCTTAGGACTTTATCTTGGGACTTTGTATAATGCAAATTAGCAGAGAAGTTTTGTTTTTGTTGTTTTTTAATTTAAAATTTAAAAATAAACTTCTAGGCTGGGTGCAGTGGCTCCAGCCTATAATCCTAGCACTTTAGGAGGCTAAGGCAGGAAGATCGCTTGAGGCCTACAGTTTGAGACCAGCCTGGGCAACATAGCTAGACCCCATCTCTACAAAAAATAAAAAAATTAGCTGGGCGTGGTGGTGCCTATCTGTAGTCTCAGCTACTCAGGAGGCAGAAGCAAGAGGATAGCTTGAGCCCAGGAGTTTGAGGCTGCAGTGAGCTATGATGATGTACTCTAGCCTGGACAACAGAGCAAGACCCTATCTCAAATGAATAAATAAACAAACTGCTATATTTATTATAGTTGTAGAATATATTTGGAAGAGTGGCAACCTATTAAAAAAGCACGATTTCAACTTAGTGAAAATATGATATTATGAAAAGTTAACTCTAATTTTCAGTGAAAGCAAACAATTCTGAAATCTTTTTCAAAATACTTTTCTAATTATTAATAGTATCTATCCTGTGCTAGACTTGCACAGCCACCAGACCAATCTTTCTAAAGCACAGAACTGATCTGTCTCTTGCTAACTGAAAACCATTTAATACTTCCCCATTGTCTACAGAATAAAGTTCAATCTCCTTAATATGGTTCATAAGGCCCCTCCTGCCCTCAGGGATCCAGCTGGTCAGTCATTCATTTGCTCTCTAAACGCTCATTGAGAATTTCTTGTCATATACATATCAACAAAACAAAGCAAAATCAAACCAAAGCTTTTCCTCCTAAGTTCCCCATCTTAGTAAGTGGACACCAAGCCAGAAATCTGGAAATTAATCTGGATTGCCCCCTGGTCTTCTCACTTCTCCCTACCCTGATAATCCTATCCCAGTATCTCTTGAACCCTTCCGCTTCTCCCTCTCCCTGCTTCCCTGCACCCTGCCACCTTTTTCAGTCTGCATTTCAGCCGGAGTCATCTCCCAAATTGCAATCTAATCAAGCCATTTCCCTGTTTGATCCCTGTCTAGCCCTCTTTGGATAGAGTCCGAACTTCTCCTTGGTTTCCAAGTATTGAGTGCCTGCTATTAATATTTGCCAGGCACTGTGGTGGGCACTGAGAATTAGGCAGCAATCAAGACTAACAAAAGATCTGACCTCAGAATGTTATAGAATCTTTGGGGTGGTATGGCTAGGGCTGAGTAATAACCAAGAAAACAAATAAAGGAGGTAATCAGAGATTATGATAAGGGCCTCTGGCATGTGTGCCTTTGAGAGTATGTGTGTGAAAGTACTTTAAAGAGAATGGTTAGGGAAGGCCTTTTAAGTGCACAAGGTGGCATTTGCCCTCGGACCATTTGCCCCTTGACCCCTAATACTGGTGCATCCTGGCTATCCGCTCCACACCCTGCGCTCAGCCAGGGCTCAGCCAGACGGGGCCTTTGGTCCCTTGCATCCCCCTCTCCCTTCTCTCCTGCCCCTCCTCTCTTTCCTCCCCATTCCCCTTTTTCTCTGCTCCACTCCCCAGGTATTCCCAGGAGCCACTGCCTTGCCTGAAACCTCCCTTGACTAGGCCAAGTGCTTCTAGTATGGTCTACATTTCCCAATTGATAAGCAACTGTGATTTCAAACAAACAAAAAACCAGAAAGATGTATTTGGAAAAAGGAATGGGAATCAATTCTAAGGTCGATACACCGAATAAAATGATCACTCTCCTGGGATAAGTTGCAGAACAATATAAATGTTTTATGTAAAGTATTTTATCTACCTTACCGCCAAACTCTGTCTTTTATTCAATACTTTCACCTTTTCTTTAAGCACACAAAAGTCATCTCTGATTTTTGTTCAACTAGATTTGTTTCACTGATGCTGAAATCACTTCTTTTCCTTCACTGGAGGTAGGGATCACCTTTCTTCTCCCAGGAGCCCATGTCACTTGCGTTTCTGTTTGCTCATTATTATTTTGAGACATTTATTAGGGGCTGCAAAAAAATGGGGTTGAGTTGGAGGTATGTGAGGACATGAACTGGCTTCAGGCTTCAAACCAGAAGTTTTTAACCTGCTTCCTTGTTTTTCTTGTGAGGCAATGGAAATTTCTGGCCACCAGCTGGGACTGGAATTGATTTAGTGCTGGAGAGGTGAAATGTGGAAAAATATAGGGATATTGTTTATTAACTTTACTTGGTCATTCTCAGCAGTAGATTTTATGATTTAGAAAACATTTCCTGGTTTTGAAACCTTAACAATACAGCTTCTAAGTCCGTTAAAAGTTGGGGTGGGGGAATTCAGCAATGGGAAGGCCAGTAGGATAAGCTCAGACAGCCAGTGGGCTTGTAATTTCGTGTTTCAACTTTAATGACCTTAGCTCTACGTTTTAGTTTTGTTGAGTTTAATTATTAATGCTAGAGGAAAGGATGCTTATGCATATTTGGGAGAGTCTATAGGGATCATATTCACCTCTGTATAAACTTCATATCTTGGTTAAAAGGTTGGATTGGTGATTGGGAAAGCTTGGTTTGTGTCCCAGCTCTGTTTCTAACTAACTTTACTTTACACAAGTCTCTAAGCTTTTCTAAATCTGAGTTTACTCAACTATAGAATGAGGGGTCTACTAGGTCAGTTTAGTTTGGTTTAATAAATGCTTGCTTGCTCCCTGCCTGTTTAAGGTCAGGTTCTGTAGAGAGAAAGCCGGAGACGGGGATTCTTGTACAAGTGAACCATTGAGTGGTTTCTCCCAGGAGAGAATGTAAGGAAGTGAGAGCAGCAGGACGGAGCAGGAGGGGATACCAAGCAAAGATGTGGTTTCAGCTGATGTAATCTCAGCCTGATCCCAGAGGGGCTCTGCAGCATGAATGGCAACACAGAATTGTACATACTTTATACATCTGTTTTAATCAGTCTTTCACTGTGGGTTGCCCTCCAGGATAGAAATGTGATTTCACTGGAGTTTTTGATAAGGCAAACTCTGGCAGCTGAATGATGGGTGCACCAGCCTGTTAAAAGGGATCTAAATGGGGCACCAACAGAATCTGTGACACCACCTGTGAGCCAGGCACTGTGCTGGGTACTGAAGAGATGAAGATGCACATGCTATGGTCCTTGATCTTCAGAAACTCATGGAATAGTACAGCAGATAGCTGCATAAACAAGTACTTTCAATACAACATGGTAAGTACTAGAATGAAGTAATAATGCACAGATTATTGTAGGAGCAAAGAGGAAAGGCAGATATTGCAGGCTGGGTTCCCTAGAAGCGAACTCTGAGTTGGAGATTAACATGTAGGGGCTTTAGTAGGGAGTGTCTTGGGTCAACATTTGAGCAAGGAAAGGAAGAGAAGGGGAGGAAGCTTGACTGGGAGAAAAGAAAGAGAAGTGAAGCTGCAATGTGGTCTTAATGGAAGCCTTGGCAGGGCTGGAGGGGACTTGTGCAGATGCTGGGGCTGTGTGCCAGCAGCATTCATGTCAGCCAGGGTGCAAAGTCCCTTATTCCTGAAGAGGGATCAGAGTGGTGTATCCCAGAGTCCACCACAGTCCAGCCCTTGCATCGCTTGGATCCACCTCTTCATGTAAATTCTGGGAGCAGTGCCTAGGTAATCTTCATAATCTTATCTGTTGTAAATGCTCTTACCCTCAACTGGCACCTCTGCTGGTCTCAATGTCTACCTGATATTGAGACTATGACTTTCATCCCTGAGGGGTCTGAGCCCTTGTCAACATGCTCTTCTGAGGCCAGGGTGACTGCACTTATTTACTGCCAAGAAAATGCCAAGAAATATCCAAGAAGATCACATGGGCACCCAGCACATTCCTCATGTCCCCCTTATCCCCATGGTCTAGCACTTGTCCCACCTCCTCCTCATGATTCAGGGTCAGTTACACTGACAAATTAGGGACAACCCTTCTTGCTTGCTAATTCCTTGATATAAAAAGACCAAATGTCCAGGCAGAACCTACAGTGCATCATATAGATGGTATCTTGCTGGTTCTTGGTGAAAGCATTCCTCTTTGGAAACCAAGAGCTTTGATACCCTAGCCCAGATTTATGGGGACAAGAACACAAATCCCTCAAGTTGGCCACGGATAGTGATGGTAAATTAGGCCACTCCTGATCTAGTGGTTCCCAGACACATATATTATATGGGTCTCCTGGAGACATGTAAAGATCATTAATTTAAAGTATGTATAATATCCTGGAGGATGGAACCCCACCCCTGTAGGGTGTTGCTCCTGAGCTGGGGATTTAACTGTGCCTTCATCAGGCCTTTCCAACACTCTATCAGGCCTGCAGCTTTGGTGATGTAGGACCAATGGATCACATGGTCATAGGCCTATTCCCATATCTCCTTTGGAGTAAAGTGGGTATCTTGGTCTGATGTGATGCTGTTTGGCATCCCACTTTAGTAGATCAAATAGCCCATGATCTCTCTCTCAGTGGTGCTAGCTGAGGCCCTGCAGGCAAGAAAGGCAAATATATTCCTAGAATATTTTTGTTGAAATGAACCACTGACCATTCCGAGGAGGAAGGGTTTCATTGCAGTCAACTTGTCACCAAGTGGACAATTAAGTCTTTTAAGAAATGGGGACATACTTGGGACCCAGAGTTGGTCTCTGTTAGAGGCATTAGCAGCAGCATTAGCTAGGGAAGGTTTGGTGAGGGGGAGCCCATACTATTGGGTATGTGCATAGGCTCCACACCTGCCATCATGGCTACTTCATCATGTACCCAGTGTGCCAACACTAGGGTGGCAGATGACATAGGGTAGCTGATGTCAACTGGCCGAGTCATTTGTCTGCCTGGTTTTTTAGTGCCTATTCTGTGGTGGATGTTTTCTGGTGGGAATTAACATGCAACACGAAGATCTTCCAACTTCATTCTCATACATGTTCTATTCCAGACCATTCTCTGATCATTCAGTCTTTCTTATCCTAGGATCCTGACTATCTGGATGGTCCATTTGCTGCCTCCTCCAGTCTTTATACAGTCTAACCTCAGGCCACTCATCTTTCCATAAAAAGTGGATGATTAATTATTCCACTTAAAGGTCTATCCTTTGGAGGATTTTTTTCTCACCAGCGTTGTTCATGCCACTACTGAGAGGAGCTGTAGTGCAGCTGGAGTCCATTTTTAGCTGGCATCCATGAGATGAAGCTGACTCATCCGTGGACCAAGCTCAGGTGTTTAGCTCCTCCATCAGCCGGCAACAAGGGATCCCCATGCAGCTATAGGTGTGAGCTGAGGAATGGTAGATGACATGAGGTCTGGGCCACCACTCCTGTAGATTGCTTGTGTCTTCTGGTCCTCTTCATGCTCAGTGGTCCTGAATGCACCATTTCCATCCCTTTATCTCTTTTTCCACCATCTGCTGTGGCAATTCTGTCATGCTTGTCTCACTTAGAGTGGGCTATTGCATTTTCCATGTTTCTAGGAGCCATTTTAGCAGTGAGTTCATACAATTTCCAGAGTCTTTGTCTGGCTGTCATACCCTATATCCTTGGAGAGTGCCCTCAAATCTATAAAAAAACTCCATTATTCAACCATGTGCTTCTTGGTCAGGTAACCTCAGTCCCATGTGTATACTCCCAGCAGATTACATTGTGATCTAACCTTTGTTTTTCCTCTGGTGGCCAGGAGTAGAGATTGAGTCCTATCTTCAGGGGTCACATGTTGTCTTATATAGAAAGACCTTTGCATCCTCTTTAACCAAAGGTGGAATGCCAGCCTTCATAGGAGAACGGGCCACTTCTGCAGGCTTAGAGGGCTCAAGGTGTTCCAAGGACTCAAGACTTTAGACCGCGTCAACCCAGATGCCTCCATTTGATATGTCAGGGCCCCACTCTTTCCCAACCAGGGCCTTGGCCTTATCAGAGAAAGCCTGTTTTAGTGGGATTTTAATTTTAAGTCTGAGTCTGAGTCTCAGCTTCCTCTGCCCTCCTATTGTAGGAGATGAGAAAGACTTTGTATGCTACCAGGTAGGCCTTCTGGCTTTCTTACTGGGCTTGTAATTGTCAGCTAGCCTTGCCCAGCTTTCCTTATCTATTCCAAAGTTTTACTCAAACTTAGCAATAGGCACCCAATTCTATTGTCCTCATAGTTACTATTTATTTGCCCTGTATTTTTCATAGCTTGCTATTTCATAGCCAGGTTTAATGTGTTCCCTTCTGCTCTTACACCATACCAACTCACCACCAATAAAGTTCTCTCAATCATTGCCATGGCTCTGTGTAGTTCACCTACCACCAGTGATGGGCTCCTAACTGCCATTTGGGTAGGGGGTGGTCCAGCTCCAAATTCCATCCCAGCATCTGCTTCCCAAACCATTCCCAGAGTCAATTGTCACAAGTTGGGTCCCTGGAGAGGCAGAATCTGAGATGAAACTTAGCATGTAGCAAGTTTATTAGGGAAAGCTCTTAGGATCAACCCCTGTGAAGGGAAGGAAGCAGGCAGGAGTAGACGGAGAAGATGAATTCCAGTTCAGTCTCAGTAGAAGCCTTGGCCACTCCTCTTGAGAGTTGTGAAGAGGGAATGACCCTTAATAGCTGTCCTGAGTTGGGGAGAGAGAACACTGAGCCTTTCTACACCCATGTCATGTCTGTGGGACACCCCAGGAAGCAGGTATGGCCTTAGGGAAGGCAGCTTTCTTTAGTAGGGCCAGTCCCTGAAAAGAGATGATAATATAAAGTGGGAAACGCATTGTGTAATGAATTTACTGATTTATATTTCTTTTATTATTTTCCCCTTAGCATCTTTTTATGGTGAAAGCTATGTGGAGCTCAACATCATAGAAGTTTCCTCTGAGCTATCTCTTCAATTAAAATTTCAAACCAGCAAACCACAGGGATTACTTTTTCTTGCAGCTGGGAAGAATGACTATCGTATAATAGAGCTTCAATCAGGAACCTTATGGGTATGATTTTTAAAAATATGTAAGCATTCAATTACTGGAGAGAAAAACAGTGAGAGAGAAAGAGAACAAAATAGCTATACATGTTGATTACTATTATTTCACTAGAATAAAATGATGTGCCATTGGTATAGGTTGGGATATTCTCCAGTTTTACTAGCATGTCTTCAATATTCTGACTTTAAAATTTTCTAAGTTCAGTATGTCATCTATAACCATGGGAAGAGTTTTTATGTCCAAATTTCTCTCTCTCTCTCTCTCTCTCTTTTTTCTTTTGTGAAGGGTCTCATTTTCTCAATAAAATACTAGGAGATGAGACATGAGATGAGATTGATTAATTATGATTCTTTGTCTTTCAGGTGAGAGTGAATTTGGGCACAGGTGAACAAGTGCTCCTTTCTGAGCAAAGACTTCGTATGGATGACTTGGTTTGGCATTTGGTGGAGCTGTCCTATGTTAAGGATAATATTTCCTTGGTTATTGACAAACATTATACGACAACTGGCCAAATGGCTGGTGGGATGAATAATTGGAATTTTCAACATGGAATCTATGTAGGAGGCCGAGGGTCACTCAATGTCCCTTACCTGGATGGAGAGCTCCCCAATTTCCGTGGATGTATGGAGGATGTGGTATTTAACCAGAGGGAGATTCTTACATCCCTTAGATCTTACCCTGGTTTTAAGAAGGTTTATGAGGTGTCACTTGGCTGCAGTGATGAGTTTTTTGCAGGGGAGGATGAAGCTATCAATTTCTTTAGCTCCAGATCCTATGTCACTTTGCCTGAATGGAAGGTACAAGGAGAAGGACTACTGGAATTTGCTTTACAAACTGAAACTCAGTGGGCCTTGCTTTTATTTCAGTCAGGTAGAGAAGGAGATTTTGTTGCTTTGGAAATAAATGAAGGTCTATTGAAGGCTCACGTAGGAAGGGGTAAAAGTAAAATTCAGCTTTCTTCATTTAGCTTAGTTAGTGACAACAAATGGCACATTATTCAACTCGAATTCACGGGAAGGTCTCTGGACCTAATGGTAGATGAACAAGGAGTAAGGACGTCGCTGCCTTTGCAGAGCAAACCATTTGTATCTGAAGGCCCCCTCTTTGTGGGAGGTCTTGATAACCGAATGTGGGAAGAAGTAAAGAAGTTACAACTTGCCTCCGTGCCTGGGAAATCTGCTCGAGGAATCTCTTTCAAAGGGTGCTTAAGAAGCTTGGAAGCCAACTCAGAAAAGAGAGCGTTAAGGGATGCCCTTGTTTCCAGAGATATTTCTGCTGGGTGTAAAACCGAGAGTATCCATAACACAAATCCTTCCGTGACAGCAATAGAAAACCTGCTTCAGTCAGAAGTCTCCCCTTCCACTGTCATCCCTGGAGCCATCACACCTTTTCTTCAAGATGAGAGTAGCTCTTTCTTGGTTTTGAATAACTTGGAGGTCCAAGAGGGTGGACGAGCCTTACTTGAACAAAAGCATATAAAGGTGAATGGGAAATTTAAGGATGTAGGTCTCCATCATTCTCAAATAGTATTTAAAATAGATAAAATGCCTACTCATGGGTTTCTTCAATTAGATGTTTCCTCTGAGCAAGAAACGGAGACGGCTTTTACTATGTTAGATTTGGGGCAAGGAAAAGTTTGGTATGTCCATGATGGTTCAGAAGAACCCATGGATCATTTCACATTTTGGGTCTCTTCCAATAGCAAGAAGGAAATCCCATTATATCTGCGAGAACATATCCCATACGTGTTTAACATTATCGTCATTCCAGTGAATGATCCCCCGTACCTCAAGCTCTTGGAAGGAAACTTGCTACTCCTGTTTGAGAACTCTAAGAAGCGACTGCCCCCAAATATGATACACGTGTCAGACCCTGACACAGAGTCTTCGCGTCTTAGTGTTTCAGTTCTGGGGAACTTCAATTCAGATGCTGGGTTTTTAGAAAACACAAATGATCCTGGGAAAGCCATTAATGGTTTTACATGTGAGGATTTGAGACATGGCAACATTTTCTATGTGCACAGGGGTCATCGGAACTCCAGGATTGTTCTGAGGGCGAGTGACAGAGAGCTGGTTAGCAATACGGTGGTGTTACGGGTCATGGCTGTTCCCTGGGACTTCGCAGTGTCCAATATAACTGGTGTGTTTGTAGAACAGGGTGGCACGGCTCTGATTACACAGAGTAACCTGTCGGTGGAGGTTAATGGTGAGCGGCACGAGCTGGAGACTCGCTATAACATCACTCGCCCACCTCAGTTTGGCCAGATCCAGCGGCTCCATTCAAGTGGGGAATGGAAACAAGTTAGTGCCTTTTCTCAGCGTGCAGTCGATCGGAGTCGGGTCCGGTATTGCAGCACATTCAGAGAACTGCAGCTAGGAAATGTTACGGAGCACTTTAAATTTAAAGTTCACGTGGAAGGAAAAATCAGCGAGGAGCTGATGTTTCCAGTTACTGTACAATGGCTGAAGTTTACACTTCTGGAAAATGTTCCTCTAGAGATCGGTAAAATAAACAAGCAAGTGTTGGATTCTGATCATTTGCAGGCTGCAACAGAGGGTGTGGAAGTAGCTGAGGGGGAACTACATTTTAAGTTACTGACCCCACCTAGGAAAGGAAAATTGCTCCTTGGCAATAAAGTTCTAAAAACAAATTCGATCTTCAGCCAAAAAAATATTACAGATGCTAAGATAAGTTATGAACCTCAGGAGATGCCAAGGGAAGACTCACAGGATACTTTTAGATTTTCGATTGTTGCAAAACACATAGAATCAAAAGATTATACTTTTAGAATAAACTTTAAAGCAGATAAGACAAAAATTATTGTAACTAACAAAGGATTATTTGTAAAAGAAGGAGAAGGGAAATTAATTACAAAAACGGAGTTATTTGTTCAAACCTTGGACAATCAGATCTTCCAATATAAGATCACCAAAAGCCCTCGACATGGGAAGCTAAAACTGCTTAGCTTTTCTGATTCTCTGGAAAGTAATGACAATGTCACTACGTTCACAAATCAGGACATAGTAGATGAACGGCTGATGTACGTTCACGATGACTCTGAGACCCAGTTTGATGAATTCTTCACCGTAGCCTCCACCAAAGGACCAGGCCGAGAGGGAGCAGGCCGAGAGGGAGCAGTCAGAGATCTTGACTCGGAGCGTCTGTCTACAGAAATCAAAGTCACTGTTTCTATCGGGTTGAAGAATGATGAGAAACCGGTACGTGTGGTAGATAAGGTCTTTCACGTTGTGCGGAATGGTCAGCGCTTACTGACCCTGGCAGATCTCTGTTACCATGACCCTGACTTAGATTTTGACGACAGGCAGTTGCTCTACACCCGGCGGGGCATCCCAAATGGGGATTTGGTGCTAGCCGGCGACCCCACTCGGAAACTCTACCAGTTCAGGCAAGAGGATCTTCGGGAAGGGCGCGTGCTCTTTAGGCATCGGGGCTCAGACTCGGCTCGCTTCGTGCTGTTTGTGACAGATGGCATTCACTACACATCATCCCTTCTTGAGGTCAGTGTGTCAGACCCCTATGTCCAGATTGCCAACAACACAGGGCTGCTCGTGCAGAGAGGAAAAGATGGTAGCCTTACAGCAGCCAACCTGAGTGTCACTACAAACCAAGATGTCAGAACAGACCGAGAGATCGAATACCACATCGTGCAGCCCCCAAAGCATGGCAGGGTACTGGTCAACAGCTCAGCGTTCCACTCATTTTCCCAGGATGACCTGAAGCAAGGACGTGTGACTTATAGCCATGACGGCAGTAGCAACTTTGATGTGTTCAACCTGACAGTGAAAGTTAAAGATACATACTTAGAAGTGGGAGTCTTTGTTCAAGTACTCTCGGGAGGCGACCAACATCACACCCAGGTGCTGCACACCAAGACTCTTGTAGTTGAAGAAGGAAAACCAGTAAAACTGAGTAGAGGAAGGCTCCAGGTAGGTGGTTGTCCTAAGCACCAAGAATTCTCACTCTCCTAGAACCATATGGGCTAATAACCTGTTTGCTTCTGAAAGCTATTTTTGTGTTGATTTTTCTCCTGTTATTAGGAATGACATTAAAAAATACATAGATGCCATTGAGAAGAACATTTTAAAGGTTTCTTGATTTTGATACTACCAATTTATAGTTGGAAATAGAATATAAGCAACAATTGGCCTTATTTTAAAGCTATGTTCACATGTGCCTGTGTATGTTTAGTGTAGTCTGAACTGGGAACAAGGAAGGGCAGTATATATTATGGTAAATTAAGAAATCTATACTTTTATTCATTATTCATAGCAACAGTGACAATATTTCATTTGATCTGAGTTATGTTCATGATACCATGAAGCAGGATATAAAAACTTAGAGTAATTTAACAAACATAGAAAGTATTCCTAAAACAGTATACTATGTTACACAGGTTTTTTTTTTTTTTTAAATTCTGAATGTGGCCTTGTTTAGTTTCCTAAGTTGATGGATAGAATTGGCCTAGACCAGTGGAAAGCTAGGGGTGAGAGCAGAAGCCACCTGGTATCCTGGGGCTCTGATTTGGAAACTTCCAGCAGGCACAGCCCTGTCAATCAGAGTTAGGAGGGAGTGTTTTTTAGGGCAATCCTATAACAGGGTGTGTGGTGTATAAGCTGTGATTTATGACAATTGGCCACAAATGCAAGCTGTTCTGAATCTACCCTTAGCACTGCAAATAAGTTTACTTGTTTTCTAGATGCAGCCAATAACATCAAGTAGAACTGAATTCAAATCAGAATGAGTTTACTAAAAATGAGTTTTGAATAAGGGAATAAGGGACTCACCAGCTTTTCTCAATTCTTGAAGAACTTGGAAAGTTTGTATTTGACTTTCACCACAAGGGGGCATGTGTAGTTCAGTGACTATAAATCCGTTGCAATCCCAGTTTGGAGGTGGATTTTGCTGAGTCAGTAAATTAAAGATGTATTGAAAATGCTGAACTAGTTAAAATGGGGGAGGAAAATCTTTCCTCTAAGGTTTTGCAATTTTAGTAACTCAGCTGCTGCTGCTTCCACCATCTTTTATTCCTTCTCCTTATATTACCTCAACTCTCTGCATCCTGGGTTTTTTGCTGCAGTGAGTGATGCCATGTTAATGCATTAGTAGCTACGCAAGGATTGTTGACCATTACTTGTCATTGTGACCCTGGCTGATATTGGCATGGGCACCAGAACAGACCCAGGCTTAAACTGTGTGTCGACTCTAATTGTACCTTGAGCCATTTGTGGACGTTAATAGAAAACAATTTGGTTCATCAACAGCTGTGTTGCTTACATTTATTAATATGTTTTTCTTTTTGTCTCTGTGTGTTGTGTATGTGAACTCAAGGCTGTGCATGAAGATAATATTCCTTCAGAGGCAGTGTTCATCGTCAGAACTCCACCAATGCATGGAGACCTCCAGAGATCTACACCAGAAGGCATCTTGGGTGCAGATGGAAAGTCCCCTTTGATTTTTACACAACAGGATGTTGATGATGGCAATATCCTTTATGTGCAGACAGCTCCTGACCAACAACAGGACCGTTTTTCCCTGGATGTGACGGATGGTGTCCAAGTTGTGAGTGGAATCGAAGTCTTGGTGGATATCGTCCCTAAGTGGATTCCTCTGGAGGTACAGAATTTCACAGTTCCAGAAGGTGGCTCCACAGAACTTCTAGAAGACTACCTTAGAATTCCAAACAAATATTTTGAGGGACTTGACTGTGAATTTGTTCTACTTGAACCACCAAAACACGGTTATGTTGAAAGTTCTAAATTTCCAAGAGTAGAGCTAATGAAATTTACCAGGAAACAGGTAATAACTCTCAGTTAACAAATTTGGGAGTGCTGGGTAAGAGAAAAAAATGGGCTGTTTATTATTTAGGCTCATGGTTTCTTGGGGGTGATGAGACCTTGGAGGGTTTCTAGTCCAACTTCCCATCAGATGCTAGAAGCCCTTCTACAGTATCCCCAGAGAGAGGTCATCTAGCCTTTGCTTAAGCATCTTCAGTGATGGGGAACTTACTGTTTCCTGAGATGGGCACATCCAGTGTGAAAATACTCCATTTGTTAGAAATTTCTTTAGGCTGAGCTGAAATCTGCCATTTAGAAACTCTTTCTCCTAGGTCCTGCCTCTGGTACCCCACATACCTCCTTTCATGAAAGCTTTTTTTAAATATTTGAAAGAAAAGGTTATCAAATTCCCTTGGATTTTATCTTCTTTAGGTTAAACACCCCTGGTCCCCCAACTTCTCTTTATCTGCTGTGGGTTTCCTGCAGCATCCTGGCTGCCCAATTCTAATTCATTGTCACTGTCCCTCTCAGTGATATCAGGCTAACACCCAGATACTTAACACACGCATGCGTTAATCATTGGCAGACTTTTTCATTCATTCACCCCCTCATTCAATCACCAGATGCTTATGCGTGCTCTGCCATGCCCCTTGGTAAGCACAGGGCTATCAGTGGTCAAAATGGCCCAGTCCCTGCAGTCTGAGATCTGGACACAATTGCCAATGTGGCTTCCAATCAGCATAAAGTAACCAAGGTCAACTCTGGGCTGCTATCAGGTTTCTTTGCCTTGGGCTAGAATGGTATTATTGTCAGCCTTTGCTTTCTTATCATGAATAAAAGAATTATTTCCATGACTTTCTTTTTAAATTTTGAAAAGTAGCAGCTGCAGATGCCCGCATTTCCTTTATGAGCCTCTATGAACACATACTTTCCAGGCGGGGGACTGTTAACAGCTACCTACCATTGTGGGGTGTCTCTGTCGGTCAGCTAAGAACACGTGTACACCGCTTCACTTTCCTTCTAAGAATGTGAACTCATCAGCTGATCTGAATCCATTTACTGACTACTTACTCTATTTGAGGTACTGTGTGTCGTTATCACGTAAAACGTTTTCCCTGCCCTCAAGAAATGAGGTGGAGGAACCAGGCGCACCAACTTTAATATAGGTATCCTCTTCTTGCCTCTCCTGTGGCACCTTCACAGTGGGGCTATGGGAGTAAAGAATTGGTGCCTTCGATTCTGATTTAAGAGCACAGGGGAGGCTTCACAGAGGGAATAATAATGTTTGAGTTAGACTTTGAGGAGAGAGAGAAAGAGGGAGATAACAGAGAAGGAAACAGAAAAAAGCAAGAGAAACAAAGGGAACAGCCTGGCCCAGGGCATTCTGGGGGCAGGGGTATTGTCCTGGAGGTGGAGGCCTGGCAGAGAGTGTGGGGGCTGGAAGTCTTCGCCTCTGTCCACAGGAGATGTAGCTTGAGTTTCTTGTCAAGAGGGATGGACATAACATGGTGGCACTGAGGAGCCGTGGGGAGAAGCAGAGAATGCCAGGGGTTGGAAAAGACCTTTAACATGGGTGCTTCTCAGCTGGGGACCCAGGGAAGGTGGGACACCTGTGCAGGTGTCCCTTAATCATAGCTTTCCTCTCAAAGGCTGGACAAACCATCCAATATAACCACCTGCCCTGACGTGAGTTGAATTGAATACTTTTCTAAAAATGGTTTGTAAATTGTGGTCCTGTCTTCTGAGTACTAAAGTTTGGTCCTGTCTTGATCAATTTCAGTTATTAATCATGCTTCATAAGAGGCATGTATTTAAGATGGTTGGTTGAAATATGTGTGTCGAGATACATGTGTTCCCTGTGGCGTCTATATTATTGTGTAGCCTTGTTCACAGAGAAGAGTCAAAGTCACATGTCCCTGCTTTCCGATGACCCCTTCATGCGGTCCCTTCCTGTATGACTCCTGAGGGCTCCAGCTTTTGAGACATCGTCATTTTTACTTGCAGTGACACTAACCTCTAAAAACTAGTGGCTGTAGCCTTCAGTGGCTTGGAGAAGGAGAGTCCTTGGCCATTCTTGCCGTTCATTCATTCAGCAAATAGTTTTTGAGTGTCTGTTGTGTGTCAGGGGTGCCAGTTCTAGGTACCGGACATAAAGTGGTGAACTAACCAGGCAATAACCCCTACCCTTAGAGGGCATTTTTTTTTTCTGGTGGGGTAAAGAGGGAGGCAGGGAGAAACAATAATAAAATAAATACATGAAATATTTAATAAATGGACTGTTAAATGAAGATTAGTGCTATGAAAAAATGAAGCAGGAAAGCGAGACAGGAAGTGCTGGGTCCTTTAGTGGTGTGTGAGTGTGTGTGTGTGTGTTGTGTGTGTGTGTGTGTTGATGTTCAGTTTCTGATGGAGGGGTCAAGGAGGGCCTGGAGCAGGGGAGGGCTGGGTGAGCTGAGTGTCTGTGGGAAGAGCATCAGGCAGAGGGAAGAGCAGCAGCTCCGTGTGTCTGGCGTGTCTGGAGAGCGGCAAGTGGTCCAGGGTGGCCGGAGCTGCGTGCATGGTGGGGAGAGCAGCAGATGGACTTCACCTTTGACCCTGAGTGAGGAGTGAGGCAGGAGCGCTGGAGGAAGAGAGGATGTGAGCAGAGGAGCGACACAGTACACCCCTGAACAGGATTGGTGACAGGGACCAAATCCTTTTTAATCTGTCAAGATTTTCTACCAGTTATATCCCTTAATTTCAGATCAGCAGATATTATTCTTGTTTTAGAAGTCTAGGAATAGACAAATCCCCCCCCCCCAAACACCCGCTCTTTGTCTTCAGATTAATGCCATTAAATGGCATGTCATTTTGGGAAGTGGCACTCCATTGAGGAAATGATGAATTTCTCCAGGAAGAACACTCTGGAGGTGACTGCTTTTTAAATGCTACATTCCTAAAGTGCCTTAGGTCAACCCTTCTCCCACCTTCTGATATGTGCCGTCTTCCATGTTTGTTTTCAAATAGCTCAAAACAGCGTGTTCCAGGAACGTGTGGGTAGGCCTAGGATCTGGAATTCCTCTGCCCACAGAACTCCAAAGAAATTCTCATAGCACCTGTGTACGAGTGGACACAACTTTCCCTTGAGATCCTTCACGAACTTTTCAACTCTTGTCAGAAACACCTCTGAGAGATCAAAAGACTTTGCTCAAAGGAAGTGCGCCACAGGAATGGGCGAAGTTGAACTGTTAAACATTTTGGCTGTATTTTATCAAAATAAACAGAACCCCAGAGACTTTTTCAGAAGTTCACTGACTCCTTTTGGGGTTTGGAAGTTTTCTGCTGTATATTTGGGTCACGGACTTGCAGAAGCCAAGTTCCCTTCTAGCTTTAAAATTCTCTTGGTCTCTGATTTTGATGCTGTGCTCTTTAGTATTTCCATGAGAGTCTTAAAGACATGAAAGGCATTCTCATCAAATTTGTGGTTATTACAAATCCAAGAGAAATAACTAATTCATTGGATGACCATTTCAGAATTAAAATAAGAGAGATGAAATACAACAGGGGTAAAAGTCAATGTTTGCATATGGATTGTTACAGTGAGGGGCAGTTTTGATAGAATAATTCAATTCTAATATATTTCACGATAGTTTGTCCACAGGAGATGTATGTTAGCTAGTTATGGGTAGCATCTCTTATGAGTTGCACAGAAACTATTGTATTCTGGAGGAGGAGGAGCAGGATTAGGAGGTAGCAGGTATAACCTCACATACAAAGAACAGTTAAGGGACAATGCTCACTTATCTCAGAAAAGATGAATTTGGGGGAATTTAATAGTTGTCTTGATCTATATGTCTCCAACCAGTGGGCAGAAGTTTCAGATCCTAAGTCTAAGAGTTTGAATTGTCCAACAAAGCAATCAACAACTTCAAACATTGAATCTGAATTTTATTAGGTATTGTTCCATTAGAAGAAAAGCTGGATTATGTCACTCCCAACACACTTTATTGTTAGAAAGAGCATTTGAACTCAGGTCTTCTGATGATCAGTTCAGCATTCTCTCTACTGCACCACATTGCCCAATTGCTTTGTTCCTCCTTAATCTAATTTCTGGGATGCAGTATTATTTCACAAAAACCATTCCATGCATTACAATTTGCACACTGATTGTCACACTCAAACTTCATAGGATAAAAACATGCTTCTCTGTGTTTTACAGAGATATAAAAAATAGGATTTATTTTATAGCAAATTATTCATATTTTTAAAGTTGCATTTCAGCAAGTTGGTGATTTTGTTATTTTTTACAGGTGGAAAATGAATTGATTTACTATGTTCATGATGATAGTGAAGAGCTTCTTGACAATTTCACCATCTTTGCAAATAGCTCAGAGCTTGGAAAACAGAGTCTGCCCCAAACTCTTTTTGTGACTGTTGACCCTGTAAATGATGAAGCTCCAGTGATAACAGCCAATAACATCCTCCAGGTAAGTGCTGCATGCAGTTGACTTATCATGAGAACCTGAGGGCTACTGATTTGATTTGATTTGATTTTCACTTATACTATTTCTCATGATAAGTAATAAGACATATGACTATGTATATATAGTTGACATATTCCCACTGGCTTAAATAAATATTAGTTATTAGCAAGACATTCTGTTGGGTGCTGCTGGGAAATGGCAAAGAATCACAGTGAGTGACCTGCATATTGCGTTGCTTGAGCAGGCGCCACCCGAGCACGGCCTTTTCAAGCTGGGTTAGGGAGGCCTGTGCACGTGGGCAACCCCTGCCAGGCTGGCAGCGTCGTGGTTGAGAGAGTGGGCTCTGCAGTGGGCAGGCCTGGGTTCGAGTCCTGGCTCCATACTCTTAGCTATGTGCCCTTGGGCAGGTTATTTAGCCCACTAATTTGCTCTCATTTTGGAGAGGGAGAATGGAGGCAGAGGTGTCAGGATTAAAAGATAAAATGATGTGAAGCTCTCACGCAGTGCCTGACACATGGTTAGGGCTCAATAAATGAATGGTAGCTCTTGTCATTTAAAAACTCCAAAGCCACACCAGATTTTGGGTAAAAGGAGGCCATGGTGCAGCCATCTGACAGTATTTCTTGGGTTCTAGGAGCTTCCATTCCCCTTCGCTCTCTCTGAAGCTACCCCAGGGGTATTCCTCAAACACTCACAGATAGACATCTCTGGGCTATGCAGGGTGTATACCGTTTTGCTCCTCCCCTGATTGGGATCCCTGGGTTAATATCTGCTGCTGTGGCTTCTGTTGCCCACACAGGGGGCTGATGTGCAGGAAGCCTCCTGGACCCTCTGACTCCATTCCTGCCTCTCCAACAGTACCAGCATCACAGCTGGCAGACCCATCAGTGCCAGTTCATACTGAAATATCTCAAAGCTTACATTATATAGGCTCCCATGATTTGAGTGTACCTTTCTTGCTGTCCCTTCTTTTAAGAACCTGGGCATGAATGCACAAGACTGGCTTGGAGAAAAATTGTAACAAGTATTCAAAATATAAGTAATGGCTGTTATTGTGCGTCAGGTATTGCTCTAAGTGCTACAGCCAGCTGAGATAAGTGCTGCCATTTTCCTCACTGGGCAGACCAGGGAATTGCATGACCGCTGAATGACGGGCCCAGGACAGAATGAAGCCTGATGGCTTGTGTATGCCTCTGTCCATGGTCTCCGCAGTGCCCGACACAGAGTAAACAGGAAATACTTGTTGAGGGAATGCATACATGAAAATCTAAACTGTCAATTTCCCCAACACTGGCTCACGTTTTCTAGACCAGGCTTTTGTCTTGACTCTTTCTTCCCTCAGCGTGGCTGTATTTCTGGGAGAAACCCTAGCCTCTCCCACAGATGAGCCCCCTCATTGGGGGAGAGAAGGGGTGATTTAAAAAATAAGCCATTTTAATTAACAGAACAGCGGTTAGGGCTGGCGCTATTCTAACCCAATAGGTCTTAGAGGTCACTATCTAAGTGGCAAGGATCTAGACTACCAAGGTACAGGCTGGCACAGCAGATGTGCTGTCTCTGTGTGGTGGTTGACACAAACAGAAAAAGGGTCATTGGTGAGAGTGTGGCCGAGAGGGATGGGAAGACAACAAGGAGAATAGCAAAGAAATGTGAAGCAGCAAACCTTTGACCTTAATTTATAACACACCCCAGGGGCCACTTAGTAGATTGTGCAAGCACACCCAGGAGCCCACCAGGGGCTAATCTAACTAGCAAATTTTACATTGTTAAAAATTTCAAGGTTTTAAACATTTTTTCTATTTGTTTAAAACAATTGGATATAGTTATAGGCTTTTTAGTGCTTTTGTTGTCTCAGAGCTTGGTTCAGTCTCTACATTATTAAGTCTTTATATTTTGTTTTTGTTTTTTAGAGATAGGGTCTTGCTATGTTGCCCAGATTGGACTCAAATTCCTGGGCTCAAGCAGTCCTCCTGCCTCAGCCTCTTGAGTAGCTGGGATGATAGGTGTGAGCCACTACGCCCAGCTTCTACATTTTAAATGAAAAAATCTATAATCTATAGTGTTTATACTTTTGGAACTTGTCACTTTGTCTTTTGAGTTGACTCCACTGTCATTACCAGGTAGTGTGGGATGGCAGGTTCCAATTGGTCACCCTTGCAGGCTGCCCCCTCTGTTTTCAGCTGCTTTCCTGCCTGTCCGCCACACAGACTCTTGTTGTAGTGACGCCTCCTGAACTTGCTCTCTGCAAAGTGATCTGGAAAGTAGGTTGTTGGCTAGAGTGAGAAATTCTAGGTGTCAATTTATTATTAAACACAATTATAAAAGTTTACATTTAATATGTGCTTACTGAGTACTGGGCCTCCAAAGGAACTACAGTGATTAATAACCTTATTTATAGAACGGGACACTGAGGCACAGGGTGGGGACAAGAAAGGCATGGACTTGACTCTGAGTCTGCCGAGTCTGACCTCTGCCACCATGTTCTGCCACTTTCCCCTGCTCCTCCCGACTGGCTCAGGCTCTTTTGGGGCATTCTTGTCATCGAGGGTGTCTTCATTACCAAGTAAAAGGTGTGTCAAAGCCACTGTGCCCCACGCTTCCACCGAAGTGGTTTTATGGGAATAGTTTGTAGCAGTTGGATCAAAAGTGCGTGGGTTTTCCCAGGAACCTCTGTGGAGGGTTTGGGCATTTTGCCGTGTGGTGCAGAACTGCAGGATGAGAAAGACGAGGGGAGGAAATAGGGAGGCCAAGATGTAGAAAGATATGGGAGAAGGGCTGGAATTGGCCAAGGAAGGGCAAAACCAAAGAATAAGGTAGCAGACTCTTAGGCCTCTTTAGGAAAAGGAATTGAAGCTCCATCTTGGGCTCAGCTTTCAGTTCCAAGGGGCCCTCAGTTATAATAAGATGCACCATCAACTTAATAGCAGCTTTACTGTATTAACTATACCTGTCAATTTAGCATGTTCAGAAACATTAAGATGTGAGAGGAAAAACTGCACCCTAGTCTTTGTCTCTATCCTTCCTTAAAATGAAGGAACTGCAACCTCCATTGGGAATGATGGGGTTGCTGCAGCCTCCAGACCGCCTCCCCCAACCTTGACACACTTGAGAGTGTTTCCTCTCAAGAAAAATAGGAAGAGCAGCTGAGGGTTAGGGCTGTTCCTTTATTCTTGCCTTATTTCCCGGGAGGGTGGACCCAGTCCAGGAAGAACACACCTTCTCCGTGTTGATGGATGTGTCATTTGATGCTGGCTCTTGCTGAGTTCATTCATTTATTTATCTGGTAAGAAACTCATGCTCTACCTGGAAGGTTTTGGATTCAAATTAGGAGACTGAAGTTTAATGTTGACAAACTGCCCATGTGAACTTCAGCAAAATCTCTCTGGGCTTTACTTTCCTTAATAACAAAGCCGTGGGTGCAGGCGGTTGTTTTACTTGATGATTTCTCTGTTGCTTTTGTTTTAATGCCCTGTGATATTTATGGCTGTGAAACATGTTGTTATTCTCCGGTTAAAGCTGGGCCTGGACAGATGGTGTAGAGCTGTCGTATTATATTGGGTAAAGTCTCTCCAGTCTAGACTAGGTGGAGGTTTTACATTTAAGATGAACCATTTCTCTTCTCTTTGATTGAGAAACAAAGCAGTCTTGGTTTTTAAGTCACAGTGTGTCTAAAATCTGAAGGTGAGTAGATGCTACTATGGGACATGCTAACTAGTCATGTAAAGATGTAAAAGTTTTCATAGGACCTGCTTGCTTGTTTTAAAATGGAAGAAATCCCAAGAATTTGTTTCTCCAATTGCAGGCATGGTGTTGGTATGCTATTCATTGGAAGTCTTTCCATTCCAAGGTATTCTGGCTCATTTGCCAAACAAGATTTTTTCCTTTGTTTGAATTATGACTGTTGTGAATAGAGCCTTTTGGGATTTTTGTTGATTTCCAGTCATATGGGACAGCACTTAGTAAGAGGGCCTCTCTTTTAGTGTGGCTGTGTTACCTCCTCTGGGAAGGCCTGTTAGACTGTGGGTCCCCAGGGCTGGAGATGTGATGTTCTCATAGAGCCACCCCTGACCACCCCAGCAGAAATACCACTGTGCTGTTCTTTATCTCTGGACCCTGCTGTCTTCTTCTTTTTAGTGCCCATCACTGTCTGGTAGTAAACAAACAAATAATGTATTGTCTGCCTCCTCCCATAAGTGTAAACTCCATTTGGAAGGGATTTATCTGTCCTTCCCCGTGGTACCCTCAGTGCCTGGCACAGTATCTGGCACATTGTAGGGGCTCAATAAATACTGAGTCCCCAAATGCCCTCATGGAGCTTATGTTCAGTGGGGAAGACAATAAGATTATGTTATAAACAAAGTGGTGATCTGCTGCACTTTTCTGCAAAGCTCTTAAGGGGATAGAGAACGGTTGGGGTTAGAGAAGAATGACACTGCAGAGAAGGTAGTCAGGAAAGGTCTGTCCCGGGAGGGGCATTTGCATGGAGGCCTGTGTGTCAGTGGTTCCTGGGACCTCTCCTGGATTCACTGACTTGCAAGGACTCAAAGGACATAGCATATTCTTGGCCAAGATTTATTACAGTGAAACATGCGAAGCAAAATCGGCAAAGGGAAAAAGGCTTGTGGGGTGAGGTCCAGAGGAAACCAGGTCAAGCTCTAAGAGTCCTTTGCCAGGGAAGTCACACAGGATGCACTTCATTCCTCCAGCCATGAGCTGTCACAACACACGCGAAGTGTTGTCTACCGGGGAAGCTCATTAGATAGCGAGTAGCCAAGGTTTTCAATGGGGGCTGGCCAGGTAGGCCCCCTCTGCATAATGTGTGCCCAAATCCCCGACTCCCAGGAGGAAGGCAAGTGTCCAGCATCAACCATACAGTTTGGACCAACAGTTTAGACACAGTGAGCCACCTTTATCATCTAGGGAGAATGTTGTGTCAGTGTAGGAAAGTTCCCAGACACCCGCAAAGGGCCAACCTTGTGAGCTGGCCTTTCTCAGGAAAGACAGTCTTTGGCCTGCTGTGTTAATAACTCTTTTCTGAATAAAGGGGGCGGTGGGGGTGCGGGTGATTAGCTGGGGAAGTGAGGAGCCGGATGAATATTAGAGGAAGAGCATTCCCGGCCAGAGAATGACCTAGAGTAGTGGTAGCAAGTCTATAGAGGGTTGGCGTGTTTGAAGACACAAAAAGCTCAGAGTGACTCGAGCAGCAGATGGCAGGAGGAGGAGAGTGAATAGACATTGGCTTCCATGGTGAGAGCTGATTTCTGGGCATAAGGACCCCCTGATGCCAGATGATTTCGTCCATTGGCCTTCCAGAGATAACAATGGGAAGCAGGAGAGCAGTTATTGAGCCCCTGCTGTGTGTTGGGCTCAGTTCTAAACGTATCACATAAATGATTAAATGGTTTCTCATTTAGTTCTCTCAACAACTCTTGAAATAAAATAAGGATTACGATATCCTTGGGGCTCAGCAAGGTTAAGTCACTTGAACAAGGTCACACAGTTGGTAAAAGGCAGAGGGATCTGTAGCCAGATAGTCTGAGCACCGGGTCCACACTCTGCTGTCCACAATGGGGATGATCTGGAACAGTTTTCAAACTGCAGGTTGCAACCTGTGAGTGGGCCTTGAAATTAATTGAATGGGTCAGAACCAATAATTTTTTAAAATTAAGTAGAATGGTTAGTATCAGAATGTGCTATGTATAATGCGGGTATTATTTTGTGAAACTTGCTTCATTTATACATATATTGGATTTTAAACATACACACACAAATACACGTATATGTACTAGGTTGCTGTGTAAAATGTATTTCTTACTTTGGGTGGTAATCAGAAAGCACTGTAAGCCACGGATCTAGCAAAGCTACGTGGTTTTATATGGATGAATCACTTTTTTCATTGCTCTTCCCGATTCTGGAGAAACCTGTCCTTTTATGAGGTTAGGGCAGGTCTCAGGAGTTCCATCTGCTGAAACTTCTATCTACTGGGACACGTAAAAACTGGTACAATAGGGTAATGACAGAGTCGATGCAGCCTGTAAACCTCCCCCCGTCCCCCCAATTTTCCTCCTCATTGGGCTACTTTACCACATGTAAGGGGTCTCTGCCCTCAGCTTTGGTCTCCCTGTGACCACTCAGTGTCACAGCCTTCCTGTAGGTTAGCCCTGCCTGCCAGGACCCTGCCCATCCACCTGTCCTTTTTAGCAGGCAGGGAGGTTGGGATGGAAGGACCAGCTACGCTGTCTGAAACCTGCTGATTCACTTTATGGATTGCTGTTGTGGCCCAAAGTCATGGTGATGAAGGAAGAAAAATAACAAATTACAAAATTTCAAATATTCCAAGAAAAAGGGATATAAATGAAAGCATATAATCACAATATTGCTCTCCTAGTATATATGGTATAATGTGAATGAAGTTGCTGTGAGGATTTTTAGAATAATGAAGTGCACTGAAATTTTGTGATACAATAACAATGTCTATTTTCAATCTCAACATAATTTAGACTTGATGAAAAAGAGACAAGAGGCAACCAGGAATTGGTCTTGCTAATTTTGAGAGCCTGCATGGGCAGTTTACGACATCAAAGACATTCATCTACTTTCTGCCCCTAAATTGTTTTTATTGGAGTGTGATATCTTTGTTGTCCACTAGAATATGTAATATTAATAGCAATGGCAAACGGGCATAGAAAACTTCCTGGAAAGACTGTGTGTTGGTCATGTTGCAGGGTGGTCTCCTGAATTGATAACCTTCAATACTATTAAAAAATTGTCACGCATCAGGCTTGTTAACTTTTCCTTGAAAGCTACTGTAGAAAGCATATGCCTTTTATCAAAATAGAAGAGCCATGAGAGTGTATTTTCCAGTAACAGAGTTTCTCTAGTGCTATGGTTATTAGTTACTTCTGTCCAGGCAAAGTCTCAAATTTAGGGGATGATTTAAGACAATGACATTTCTTTTTCTAGGTTTCAGAGCATATAAAACAGTAATAATAATCACCATTTACATGGTCATAATGACAACTAATACATAGTGCTCTGCGCCTGGCATTGTTCTATGCACTTTACATTTACTCATTGAATATTCAATAACTCTTTGGGCTATCATTTTTATTAATATTTTAAAGATGAGGAATCTGCAGCATAGACAGGCTTCCTCAAGATCAAAAGCAGAAGAGCTGCTGGAAGACAGTAAGTGGCAGAGCTAGATGCAAGTTTGAGCTCAGAACCACGAGGGTCTCCTGCTGTTTTCTTCACAGTTACAGTGAAAAAGCCCAAGGACCTGGTGAAGTAGATCAAGCGAGTGTTGCTTTTCTTCCTATTTTAAGAAGAGGGAATTAGAGCTCACGAGGTTAAGTGACTTGCCCAAAATAACAAAGTTAAACAATGTAGAGTCTAGGGCAAAGGCAGTTACACAAACATGAAGCCCATAAGGCCTTTGGATTCGGTGTGATCTCTGACTTTCCCATCAGCATTTTCTCAAAACCTTCAGGTTATCCTTGAGTGCCATTCACTCTCCTTACTTGTCATCAGGGCCTGGAGCAGGTGGCAGGAAGGCCCACCTGCAGTATACCTGACAGAAGGTGGGACTGGGGGGATAGAGCCGCTGATGGCATCTCAGGTCCTGGAGGGCAGTTCTCAGCCAGAAATCTGAATGTTAACCTCTCCGTCCCAGCATGTCAAACATACTTCTTTCTCCTGAAGTCCTGTAACAACATTTCCTTAAGCCACAGGCTTTCAGCTGATCTCCATGGCCATTCAGATCATTTGTGCCCTGACAAACTGGAGTTAGGCCATTGTAGGTGAATCCTTTGCATTTTACTCTGAAATATGTTCTACTGAGTACTTTTGTAGTCAAGCATGACCAGTGATTTTGGTGCCTACCTGATAAAATATATTTGTGTCCACAAGGGGGCTTCATTTTCCTATTTTTCAAGTTTTTCTTTCAATAATACTATATATTTTGTTGTTGTTTGTATTCTGAAAATAGAACCATTTGCTTGTTTTTGATAAATGGTTGTCATCCCTGGAAAGAGCTTTGCAAGCTGAGCATAGCAGAAGAATTAGGGCAGCAAAGTCTGAAATGACAGCTGAAGTCCTGGGGGTACCACCAGTGGGACAGTGCTTTTATGAGCATTTCACATCCCTACGTGAAACTCAAGAAGGATCTGGGTTTTTAAATATTAGAACCATAATTAGAATTAAATTGGATCAGAATTAGGTTTCTATTAATAAATACCACTGGTCTCTTCTTAAAGCTAATGGTAAATTAAAAAAATGTTATTCCAGATTTGTGTTAATTTGTTCAGATATTTATACTCTGAAACATTCTTTTGTGGGCTTTGGATCAATTTTAAATCTGAATTCAAGTTGGGGGGTCTTTGTTTTTCTTCTCCCCACCTAGCTGAAGTTTCTGTTGCCAAGTGCTGGGCACTAAATCAGGCCTCACCTGAGCAATGGGGTTTTAATTGGAATAGATTTGGTTTGGTAGAAACAAGACTTGAGGTTTCCAGCTCTTGTTTTGAGTGGCAGGTTTTCAATTTGTTTTGGAAGATGGTATATTTCAGAGGCAAGAGGGGGAAGAAGCAGTGTTCCGCAGAAGAGTAACTACAGTGGAAAACATGCTTCGTCCAGCATTCATGTGCGTATGTTGGAAAAAATGAGTGTCTGCAAGTCACGGGAAGAGAAATGACAGCACATTTCCACGTCAGCTTGAGTTCTTGAAGAAATGAGGATAAGATATATGGGTGGATTTAAACATGTAAAAAGTGAAAAACTGGCATAAGTGGGCTTGGAATTTTGTGGAACAGTCCAACATGTACATTTTATAGAAATAGCCTTTCAACATGTTAAATGAAGGCCAAAACCTTATAATTTGAACATTGTATTGATTAGCATTTCTGGTAGCTATTTAAAAGTTGTTGTCCTTAGAGCTTAGTGCCAAAAAATCTTCAGTGCACATATTCCAAATGGCAAGATACGGGAGCATCCGTTGACAATGCAATTAATAAACAGATAAACTACTCACGCCAAATTGTGGAGGAATGCTGTGAGATTAAACAAAATCTGCAGCACATGCTACAGAATCGCCTTAATAGTGGCAATCATCACACTCTTAATGATATAATAATTTTTTGTAATATTAAAAATCACATCTGTCCCCAGAGCCAAATCTGATGAAGAAGATGAGTCCCATAAAGTCCCATATTTATTCAAAGCTTACTGTGTGCCAGGCGATGTGGTTTCAAGCACCTTACACATATTAAGTCACTCAGTGTACATAATAACACCATCACTCCTAGTTTACTGATGAGGAAATTAAGGCACAGGAAGTTGAGAAATGTGCCCAAGTTTACAAAGCTAGTTAGCGGCAAAGCAGTGGTTTGAACCCACATAGTCTAACTGGACAAAACCAAAATCAAATGTTCTTGAACAACCTGAGAATAATTTCAAAAGAAGAATTGTGTGCAGTGATGTTGGTGTTGGCATATGTTGTTCTTCAACACAGTCACCTTGAGGAGTTAAACATTCATTTGGATGTGTAAGTCCAGTGTGTATGTGTGCAGGTGTGTGTGCACGTGCACATGTGGTTATGTGGATGTTTATTTAGGTAAAATTACTTTATGATCTCAACTGTTAACTTTCAAAGAGGTAAAGGATAATTCACAAAGTAGTTTTTTTTTCTGTGCTGTCAGTAGTTGATACATTAGAAGAAATAGAATCAATTTCTGTCTTCTAGCCTCATCATGTCTGATATGAAAGTATAGGGACCCTATATGCTTCCTGAGCTCCCTGTCTCAAATTATGTTTAGTTGTTAGATGGTGAGTGAGCATGGATTAAGTTACTTTATAAACTGCCTGTTCTACTGAGAATAGTTCCCTTTAACTGGAGAGATTATATATTAAATCATTTAGGATCGAATTGTTAAACAAGTTAGTAAGAAACATAGAAGATGATGATAAGGTTCTAGCCAGAAAACAAGGAATGACACATAATCTTGGGAATGTGCACATGATGTTTCTGTGGGTAAGAAAAAAATATATCAATATAAATACAGATAGCAATGTGATAATTGAGTTAGTGATAAAACCGCTTGTTTTTAGTGTTAGTGAAAGATCATGTGACTGTATGATTGGAGAAATTCAAAACAGCCTGATGCCATCAGATGTGATTCAGTGTCCACAGAAACATTTTAAACCTAACATGTTCAAAACTGAGCTCCCAATCTCACTCCCCAAATCTATCTGCCCTGACCTTCCTTATCGCAGTTGATGGAACCCGTCCTCGTTGCTGAGCCCCATGCCACGGAGTCATTCTCTCCACCTTTCCTTCTTCCACACTTCACTGCATCTAATTTGTTAGAAACTCTTTTGCTTTATCTTCAACAGACACTCAGAATTTGTCCACTTCCTGCCACCTCTGCAACTGCCGGCCACTCTCTTCTATCATCCTTCTCTGGGATTATTGCAGTTGCCTTCTGCTGGTCGCTCAGCTCGTACCCTGGCCCTCTCGGGTTCTGTTGTTGACACCGAAGCCAAAGGGTTTTATGAGGACTTGAGTCCTCCCAGGTCACTCCTCACCTAATACCCCGATGGCACTCAAGGAAGAGCCAAAGTTCTTACAGTGTGTTCAAGACCCTGCATGATACAACCTCCCATTATGCTCTTCATCTTGCTTATTCTGTTCCCACTGCACTGACCGATTTCCTGACCCTCCCCCCCAACAGAGGGGGCCCATGTTAGAGCTGTTTCCTCTATCCAGATGGTCCTCCCCCAGATAATTGCATATACATGTGGCCCCTCCTTCACCTCCTTCCAGCCTTTCCTCAAACCGAGCCTCCTACTGAACATTTGCTCACTCCTGAGCCGCCCCCCTTATCTGGCTTTACTTTTTTCTTTGTTTCATAGTGCTGTGATTTTCTAACACACTATTAATTCATTTCCTTATTATGCCTGTTGTTTCTTCTCTGTGTCCCTCATCCCCCGCTGCTGGAATGTAGGCTCCCTGAGGACAGGACTCTGTTTTATTTACTGATATATTTCCAACACTCAGAACATTGCTTAGAACATGGTGGACGCTTAATAAATGTTTGATGAATTATTGAAAGAAGATCTTTAAGCAATATAAATAAATTTAAATGTAATTGAAAAACAGGGTATATTATTTGGATCCAATTGTAGATGTATACTGTAAGCACAGCAGATATTGCAAGGCCCTAGGAACCAGATATTGGTGTTCTTGCAAGACTGGCTAGATAAAGGGAATAAGAAATATGCAATATGTGTGATTTTTCCCTCAACTATTAAAAAGCTGATGAAATTATTTGATTCTTACAGCGATAAATAGAAATTCATGCCCAGCACACAGGAGGTGCTTATTTACCATGAACTTTTATTGTTATTATACTTTCTATGTATGCATGTGCTGTTTAAAAACTTAAATTTGAATAATTATGAATGCTATTTTTAATGAAACTTCATAGACTTCATAAATGAATTAAATATTGCAACACATCTTACATTTCATCTGGCATTTAATTATATATCTGTTTTGAATTAAGAAACTTCATGAATTGCTTTAGCTTTTAATTCTTTGTACAAGGGACCAGGGTGTCATAGCTATACAGTTTATTAATGCAATGTGATTACAATTGGTACTCAAAAGATGCGTGTTGCTCTTCTTTTTAAGGTGTGGGTGAATTCTGTCACTGCGATGACCAGAGGTAACCTCTGTGCAGAAGATGTGGACTCTGCCCCACAGGACCTGGCCTACTGGGTCACTCCACCCACCAATGGGCATTTGGCTCTCAAGTCCTTTCCTAGCCAAAGCATCCAGAACTTCACCCAGGCTCACATCGACGAGGGCCAGCTAGTGTTTGTACACACCGGTATGCCACAGAGAAAAACAGCATGAAACTGAAACCTGTTTCAGTCAGTGGTTAATGTAATAGTCATACCTAAGAGTTGCTGACCAAAAACCAAAGGCCATCTCAAAACTTTCCATCTCAGTGACAAAATAATTTTTATAAAAGCAACTTATTTTAGTAAGGCTAATAATAGCAAGCATTAGAGAGTCCCTGTAATTCACATGGCTTACTCCAATTGTCATGTAAGGTCTGTGCTCAGATCTAAGCTTCTCTGAGAGCCTTGTCCTGAGCACCCAGTAAAATAGCATCTCTTTCCTGCCACTGTCCCTCCCTTTCCCTGACTACCTGACATTCTAATATAGATTGAGTTGAATATTGTTTTTGTTGTCTGTCTTCCCCACTAGAGTATAAGCACTATAAGGGCAGGGCCTTTGTTTTGTTCACTTTGGTGTCCTTAGCACCTGGAACAGTGACTGGAACATAGTAGGTGCTTAATAAAAATTTGTTGAAAGAATGAAATAATGTTGAACACCTTTATGTACCCAGTTAACTTCCAGATGCTAGGAATACATTAATGAACAAAACAAAGAGATATTTACTCAGCAAATGAATACATGGATGAATGAATGAATATAACTATAATGCTAAAAGACCTTGACTTTGACAAGGCTTTTCTTCTTCCTCTTGTTCATCAGTAAATCAATAGGTCAAGCAGCCACTATAAATCTGCAGGTGACCCAGTCACTTTGCAAGGGTGTGCCCGGCTTTGAAATATTGGCCATTCCCAGAGTGCTGCAGGGGTGGGAGGGAGCATGATCCAGTGAGGCATGATGAGAAAGTTAAAAAGTCTCATCTTTTCAGCTATTTTTAATTATCTTTTTTTGAAAATATAGTAAAGAGAATAAGCATAAAATATTTTCTAAATCCAAATGTAGTAATTTCCTGATTATCTTTGCAGTTAACACAAAGAATCCCCAGAGAATCTGAAAATAATTTACTAGATGAATGCTTCCATCTAGTGGCTCCGAACCTATAGCCTAGAACCCATGGGGGTTAGTTTCTTTGCAACAGGATCCTAAATCTACCCAGATAGGCACCAAAATGTTATTTCTAGACCAGATGGTATTTTTCACATATGTGTGTTTCCATTTGTCAAATGTGCAGATTGCTGATTAATAAAATACAATTCATTTAATGAGCCACTGAATTGATAGGAGGTTTCTGTCAATTATGTGTGTTTTTTATTATAATAGTAGGCACCGAAAGTCCAAATGTTATTAGATGAGGGCTGAGAACGTTTTTTTTTTTTATTTTTATGAAAAGATTATCATATTTTCAAAATGGAGAGAAGTACTCTAAGAGACTTGCACAAAAGAAATTTCAAATTTCTGGAACTATAGTGTCCAGGGGAAAGGAATCATTGACTCTCCACTGTCCGTAGGCACCATGGGTGGTGCAGCCACGTCATCCATTTCATTTCCTCTTTGGAAGTCCTCTGGCAGATAGAGGGTAATGACCCCATTTTCGAGATGAAGAAACCTCAGAAGGCTCAGAAGGATTAAGTTGGTCTGACCCTGAAGCTGGGCTTTCTCCACTAGCTGCCACCCAGAGAAGGGCGGAGGAGATTGAAGAGCTGAAGTTACTCTTGGCAGTAAAGGATTAAAAGAAAAATTAGCTCTCTGGATTGATTTATTTGTCAACTTCCAGGTCCATATTTGCTTTTGGTGAGTGGAGAAACTAATTTCTCCTAAAAAAGCCAGAAGGAGAGTTACAGGCAAGCTGGACATGAGAGCCAGTCCATCACATCTTCTAAATGGCCGTGAAGCAGGCTAATAACCCTCAAGTGGCGGAGCCCAGCTGCAGACGAGTCTGTTGCTAAAACCAGCTGCTTCTCCCCTGGCACATTTGTCCATCATCAGCCCCAAACAAAGACTTAGGCTTACGTAGGCTCTCTTAGCATTTATATCTGCAAAGTGCTCTGCCATAAATCGAATTCATTATCGGACATAACGACCTAAGTAGGTTGATAAAACCGAGACTTGGTAGGCTAAGTGATTTGTATAAGGTCGCCCTTCTGAAAGGATTGTCAGGAAAAATCTGAGATTGTACAATGAAAAATCCACAAGTCAACCCTCCTCATCTTTCTTTGGTCATAATTAGTCTGGTAGGGCCCACCCAAGACAATAGTCTATGTTTGTTTTGATATAATTCCTTTGATTCCATCTCCATTTTGTTTCCAGATTCATGAACTGTGTAGCAGAAAGTGTTCCCTCCTTCATTTCCTGTTTCATTAAACCTACTTTCGAAGTGCTATTTCTAGGAAAATAAGCAAGTAAAAAATAACATTTGGTTGTGGAGCCTGTTCTGAATTATATAGACTCAGACTTCTCTCTCTTTCTCTCTCTCTCTCTTTTAAATGGTGACTTTTGAGTGTAACAGGGAAATTTTAAACAGTCTGTAGCCTTTTTATTTTTTATGAGGAATCAGAACTCTCAGGATTTGCTTAGATAACAAAAACTTGAGAGCTTGTCATGCCATTGACCTACCTTTTATTAAATCGTGTTACTAGGGAGTACTTGTACATAATTGCAGAGTCTGACTATGCCTCTTTTGTTCCTTGCCACATGTCCCTGAGGGTAACAAAGACACATTTCTACCCACTGCATAATGCAAAGACCTGTGGGCCTCCAAATTTACTGCTGGATGGACATTTTCAAAGGGTGATGGGAATGCGAACACCAGGCTGTCTGCATAGTGATCTTGCCTGGTGCTTTGTGAGTCAGATTGGTAAAACACCCCTGGGAACTGGATCGATAGGGGCCATCTCGATTTAAGCTTTGCTCATAAGTTAATTTATAACTTTACTGATAGCACTAATCCCTTGACAGAAGTGTGGGTGTGGAGTTCTCTCTTTGTAGAAATTTAACAAAAGCAAGGCTGAGTCTTTCCCTTCCCTTCTCTTTTCCCTCTTAGCAGACTATAGCTAGCTTGAGACAGATAAATAATTAGAAGTGCAGGTAACTATTTGGGGTGGGAGGCATAAGTACTATTTACTTCCCCCTAGTTTTGATTTTCAGTATTATTAGGCAAGTATTATCAATATTTCAAAAATTACTAGGGTGTATGTGTGTATTCTATGCATACATAACTTTATAAATTGATTCCAAAATAATTAAATGGAGGTGATGAATATGTTCTTAACATTTTTAAAAAGTTCTTAGAGGTAACCCTTTTGCTTTCATTTATTATGTCATGGGATGGGTGGAATCTGCATTGTAGTCCTTTATTGATATTGTTTTAACTTTGTGTTTTTGTCAGTATTTGACTTGTTGAGCTCAGTGACCATATTAGCACACCCTCAAATTAATAGCAGTTGCTTTGCAGGGAAACAGGTGGGAGAGAGGGTAGAACTGGGTGGCACGTGCGGAACAACCAACTGACCAGAGTGTAATTTCTTCTTTTGAAGGAGCAATGTCAGGAGGCTTTAATTTTCAGGTTACTGATGGCTTGAACTTTGCACCTCGACAGATTTTTATAATCACAGCTCGAGCTCTGATCATTAGCTTAGAAGTAAACAGAGGACTGAGCATCTTCCCAGGTAAGATTTTAACTGAAGCACCTATTTAGGTTTAAGTGTTTTTCTGCCCTGCATCTGTCCTGACCTTGCCTCCCGTGTCTGAGAACCCCACAGGAGCTTGCATGCCCTCCAGTCCCAAAGCGAGCGGCTCCTTTCCCCAGCTCCCCGCACGTTAGCTCGGTTGGTATTCCTGGTTTCTGTGTTGCCCTCTCTCTCCACACTGTGACTTGCTTCCTGCTCTACATCCTGGCCAGTAGGAAGGAAGTCAGATTTTCACATACACTTCTACTAGGTGGCTGTTACATCTGATGAAATCTCAACTTGCGTGGGCATGGAAACAAAAACTGCGGAATCACAGATTTTAGATTTGGGATGACCTTAAGGGGGCTTTTGATCCACTTGTTCTTGGTGGTTCTCCTACCCAAACATCCCCGGGTAGCAGTGACCCTCCCTGTCAGGGGATTCCGTATCAGAATCCCCTGGTGTGGGTCTGATGGCCAGGCCACCTCATCCTCTTTTTCAGGGACCCACCTGAACCGTGCTTAGCCTGGGCTCTGCAGCAGTCACCCTGAGATTGCAGGTCCCTGCCACTGCATGAAGCAGTTATGACAGATGCCTCAGTCTTCCCCCTGCCTCAGGTCCCCTCCCCCAACCCCCACACCCCATTGTGTCAGGTCCTGCTGGGAAGGCTGCCTGTGGGTCCCATCTCAGTGTGTGAGTGCAGGTGCCAGTGGTCAGCTGTGGTCAGCACCTGGAGGATCCAACATATCCGGGAAAATCTATTCCTTTTTATAGAACTATCGATTGTTTAGGACTATAATACCAGTAGAAAATCTATTCTTGTTCTAGATTGGACATTCAGATACTATTGAATCCTTGTGTTTTTTATAGTGTCTTTAGATTTTTTTAATCTACTTTTCTGGGTTGTTACAATGATTTAAATGAAATAATGTATATGAAAGCAACTTTCGGTCATCCCCATTTGGCAGATAAAAACACCTGGAGGCTTGGGAAGGTCACTTATTAATAGGAGTCATAGCCCCAAGACGGAGTGCCAGCTCTGACTCCAAGTCCTGTGCCGGCATCGAGCAGCTCTGCTCCTTTGTGTGGGGCAGTGTCCCACTGCTGTCTCTGTTTTATCACAGAGAGTCGGTTCCTGAGAATCGTGCTATCGTAGTTACTGTTTATGTTGTCCCCCTCTCCGTATTATTGATGGACTGACATTCAGAACCAGGGAAATATACATAACAATTTAATAAACAGAGACAATTATGTAGAAGCACCGTGTGTTTTACTGTCTTCAGTTAGAGAAATACTACAACCTGGCATTAGTCAAAACAATTTGTTTTTTGACTCACATTGATTCCATACCAGTCGGACTTTCTCCGCCAGCTTGTCAGACTTTGGTATTCCTGGTTTGCCTCCTTTGTGTTCTCAGTCTTAAAAAGTGGCCCTGGCTTGAGACATGTAGGAATGTGCATGGTAAGCCAAAGTAACTACTCGAATACTTAGTATGGTGACTGTTTTAAGGTTAACCAGGGCTTCTATGCCTTACCAAATCTGACAATTACTTTTTAACTCAGTTATTTTAAAGTAGAAAGTATTGTAGTTTTAAATGAGCTTTTTGTGTGTGTGCGAATTAAGGGAAAAAAACTAGTCAAAGTATATTTTTATTTTGTTAGATATGTGTGTGTATACACACACACACACACACCCCTATATGGAAACATGTTCTATTTCTTTCTGCAAAATTTATTCCCCAGAAAGGAGTTTTGTAACCAGTTTTTCACCTTGAATGCTACCACTGATTTTGTTTGTTTAGCTTTAGTGGTGGCACGTTGGAATATACTGTGGCTTGAGGACCTAGTTTTTCTGCTTATCCAAATTGTACTTGGCTCTTGTTCAAAGAGTGTTGGGTAGCGATTGACCTTGAGTGTTTTGTTAAAAAGGTCCAGAATATAAACTTACACAGACCCGGAGTTAAACAGCTCATCAGCAAAGGATCTTCCTGGCAAAGTCTGTGACTTCAGGGAACCTCATCTCACCAACAATGGTCTGTCCTCTGAAGTAGGAATGGAAGGAGAGAAGAGAAGAGAAGGGATTCGTAGTGTGTTGCTAAAGGGTTTAGAGCAGAGATTTGTAAAAGCTTTTAATCAGTAGACCTTGAAACACTGAGTTGAATATTGTAAGACTTAGTGGGAGATAACCAAGAACATTGTTGATCCTCAAGGAAATGATGGAAAGCTTACTAATTGGTGAAACGAGAAACTTACACTCGAAAGTACACTAGCCATGGAAATTACATTATGACAAGTGTCCAGTGAGTGGTACAAAGTGGATGAGCTGCCTGAGTTGGGGGGAGGGAGATGCAACATTGCCTAAGGGCACAGAAACATTGCTGTCACCTCCCTGGGGTGACCTCTGATCCTGGCCTCCCAGCTCCAGGTGCCAGAAGGTCGCACATACTGAAAAAAATGTGCACAGCAAGAAGTGAGAGGAATGTGGGAGGCAGTTACGGGCATCACATGAGCACTTTGTGCAGACACCAAACTTGTGCCAAGGCAGCCCTGAACCCGACATGGAACGATGTTTCTGCAGTGGCCTTTCCAAGGCCCTTCTACCCCACCTCCAGGAGCCCCAGAACCCAGAACTCACCCCAGCACCTCAGGCATTTTAAATGGAGCTCAGAACAATCTTGGAAAACAAGTTTGGAAATCTTTCAGACCCAAAGTGGGCTTCCCCTCGGAATTGGCAAGTACCTAATGTAGTTCAAGTACTACAATTGGTGGCCCTTGCCCTCTGCAATGGCTACATAACGAAAGCGAAAGAGGATGTCATTCAGGAGGCTTGGTTATTATTGGACAGTTGAATCAACTTCACAAACAATTTATAAGGTGCCTGGTCAGTGAGCTCCCCTAAGAAGGCTTAATGCTAAAGCCTTTCAGCAGGGCTAAAACAGAAGAGGCGAGGTAAGATTTGGGGCGAGAACAACTGTATGAGTCTATTTCAGACCGGACATCCTATATATGAGGTTGGAGATGTTCCCTAAATCATCGCCAGCGGTCCCCAACCTTTTTGCCACTAGGGGCTGGTTTTATGGAAGACAATTTTTCCATGGACAGCAGGGGAGCGGGGCGGAGCTCAGGTAGTGATACCAGCGATGGGGAGTGGCTGTAAATACAGATGAAGCTTTGCTTGCTCCCCACTGTTCACCTGTGCAACACCCCCCCCCAGCCGCCCCCAGCCGCCCCCGTTCCTAAGTTTCATGGAAGACAATTTTTCTACAGACAAGAGGTGGGGAGAGGGGATGCAAGGATGGGCTGGTGGAGCTCTGCGGCCTGGGGCTTGGGGCTTGGGGCTTGCAGCCCTAAATCATTGCAAAATAAAGAAATACGTACTCTAACTCTGTGCTCCTCCAAGAGCGGTCCATGGACCTTCTAGCCTGGGAACTGATAAGAACAGAAATCGAGAGGAAGTGTTTAGAAACTTTTGTTGCAATCTGACATTGCTGTAACATTTTTATTGTATTTTATGAAATTATTGGTCCACAGTGGATTAGGATGGAAACACTGACCCTTTGCCGCAGAGCATTTGAGGAGCACTGCTCTAACCTGAGTGTCCCCGAGCCTCTCTGGCCTTTGGTTACCCATTTGGTCACATTAGTGTGCAAACCCATGTGCCACTGGTGGTTCTCCCATGGCATTCACACAGATCCTTCACTCCTCACAATGTCCCTTAACATGCATGACTGGGGGTCCCCAGGAGATGCCTCACATTTGTGAGCCAACCCCTCCCCCCCGGGTGTTAGTAGATGCACACTCTATTGAGTGTGTAGCCATCAGGCCAGGACACCTCTACCCTCCAGGAGGAGGGTGCTGTCGCCTGTGTTCTAGGCACTGCACAATCTGCTTTCCCTTCCACATGCTTGAAGCCACACTGGGGCGCATACACTCTGGCATTGCCTTCTTTCTCTAGGGGTCAGACACCCAGGCCTGGGCTGGGGATTAGCAGGCCGTCTCACCTGGGGCCCAGTAGCAAATTGTGCCCACAAATAGATGCCTCGGGGCTCGCTAGGCTCTCGCAGCCCGATTTCAAGTTAGCGATAGCCAGTTGCCCCATTCGCAAGCAAGTGTTTTCCAAAGAGTTAAGGGCCTGTGATGAGTATTTTCCCAACTGGCAGCTTTCCTGTGCTTTATACTTATGTGCATGTTTTAATCCTCACTTAGGTTCCACGAAGCCCCTTTCATCTCGTGACCTGAAAGCTGTGACCAATGATGTGGACAGTGCAGGAAACAGAACTATAACTTTTACGGTTATAAGTTCCCCTAGACGGGGGAGGTTGGTGAGAATGAACTCTGACGGCAGCACAGAGGAAGTTTCCATTTTCACCCAGCGTCTGGTGAGTTCTGACGTCCGAGCGCTGAGCAGGGTCAGCGTCCCCGCGGGGCGGCCTCTCATTTGTCTCCGTCCTGCTGCACCAAGCAGAAGTGCCCCTTTGCCCGGCAATTACTCATTTCAGCTGTGCTGGTTCTAAAACCCGGCACTTTGTAGGGAGCACAAGATGAGACAATTGTCAGAAAATGCTAAGAAAATTTAAACTGTGTGTCTAATAAATAAAAAGGGGTCTTTTTATCACTACAAACTGACTGAAAAGGAAATCCAGAGCAGAGTTGCAGCAGTAAATCCTGCAAGATATATGTGTGTGCATTTATATTTAATATTAATATTACATACATTATTTAAAATATTGTAAGTGTATATGTATATAAATATGTATGAGTGTATCTACATTGTATCATTCATATATATATATATATATTTTTTTAATATGTCTTTAGAACCATTTGTTTTAAACGTCACTGGTACTTTACCAGCGTCACATACCTTCTTATTTAACTGGATAATCCTTCCAACTTTTTTTTCTTTTTACATTCTAGCCAGGAATCTGACTGACCAGACATGTTTACTTATATGTGATTTTATTTTCTAAAAGACTACGTTTCCAAATAGTCTTCCTGAATATAATTGTTTCACTTGTTTGCCATTCACCTTTCTTTTTGCATTCTGAAGCAGTGTATACATGGATCTGATAGCTGATTTGGTTATAGCTTTACAATACTAAATAAAAAAATAACAAAAATAAAATAATAAAAAAAATCCAAAGTCAAGTTTAGCAGAAATAGCAAGAGTAAACCATTTGTCTGCCTGCCATTAACCTTTGGGCCATTTCTGTGCGGTGTGATGTGGCAGGATTGAATTTGGCCTCTGCTTTGCAATTGCCTTTGTCTGGATGCATTTAAGGGAACAGGCCATGAGGCTGGTAAAACTCTGAATGTGATGCTGCGAGGAGGGAGCATACGCTCTCTAGTTCACAGACGCACCCCAGAAGAGGAGAAAAAGAACTAGGATGAAAAGTACATTGTGTGGGGAGCTGAAATGTGCCCAGGGGCATCAAACATGTTCAGCGTCAGTTTGCATTTTGAATACTGACCAGAATGATATCAGTCGCTTAACGATGCCCTAGCCCCAGTTCCTTTTTAAAAAAAATTGTTTGATTATGATCGTTGGAAGCATTGTTTTCAACTGCTTCTTCAATTATGCAGTATTTTAGATCAATATGGTCTGAGTAGGCTTTAGCGGGTATAAAATACCCATCCTTGAGCATTGCTGTGCTTACAGCAGAGGGGAAAAGCCATGGTGGAACCGTGCGATGACTCTCAAAGCTCGTGCTCAGGATGCCACGTGTCACTTGTGCTCGCTTGTGTTTCACTGGCTAGCGAAAGCCTCGCGAGCGGGCCTGAACCCCAAGGCTGGAGAAGTATGACCTTTCGGGGAGGAGGCACCGGACACCGGAACAGCAGCACAGTCTACCGCAGCGGGCTAGACTGGTAATATAAAAACTGTAATACTCAAAAGAGTCAAAGTATATTTTCCTATGAAAACAAACCACCTTTAGAAGATGACACATTTGTAAACAGGAAATTAATATCCCAAGCTGGAGATAAGGCCCCAGGGTAAGCAAAGTCTTGATTGCTTAAAGTCCAGTCACTTCAAAGTGTTATTTTTTTTTTTTTCGCCTCTTGATTCCTTCTGCTTTTATGAACAAAGAGGCAAGGGTGGAGAACACGCGTCGGCAGAGGCAGGCAAGGTGCCAGAGCAGGCAGTGCGCTGCATGGCTCCAGGGACACACCGGGGTGTCTGTCTGGGGTGAAGGGCTCTTGACTATGGGGCCCTGTGAGACAGGAGCAGGCTTCTGTCTGGAAGAGCAACCCGGGCAGTCCCACAAGTCCGGGGTGGGGAGAGAGGAGTGTCCCTCTCCTTCCGGAGTAGACCAGAGAGTCTAGCCCTCTCAAGCACGCACCCGCCACATCAGTGGGCTGGTCCAGCGCTTTGCCTCACAAAACAAAGGAGAGATTGTTTTATTGTGTACAGCGCTCTAGCCTGTTTGGGAGAGTTTTTATACAAGGCACACCCCTGGATGTGATGACTTCTTTTTTCCTGAAACAACATCTAAGATCTATCTAGGGTCTGTAGAAATTCAGCACAGCAGCCCACACTTTCTGTACCTTTGGCGTGTGATGTCAGAGAAAGCTTGTAATTTAGGAATCAGTTACCCTGGTGCTCCTGATCTATGGTGACTGAGCACAAGTCCCTTGGCCTCAAGCATCAGCAGGTCTGGATTAGCTCTGTGACTGAGGGCAAATCATGCACCCTTTAAATCTCAGTTTCCTCATCTGTAAAATGGGAAAATAATAGTAATGAGATTTAAAAGCACTTTGAACATACGCCATGCACCAAGCACTGGTCTAAGCCTTCTATGATATTACTTATTATTTCCACTTACAGACTCAGACCCCAAAGCATAAGAGGTTAAACATCTTGCCCACAGTTGCACAGCTGAAAAGTAGCAGAGGCAGGATTCAAACCCACAGTCCCTGATTCTAGGTCATGCTCCTGTTGACTAAGCCATCCCTTTCTCCTAGTGTTTAAATGTGGAATAAGATGGATAACAGGTGTAAAATGCTTAGCAAAACGCTAAATAAATGGTAGTTAAGGTCAATGTTATTATCTTTTTGTTCTTAGAAATGTGGATGTTCTTTTTCTCTCCTAGTAGCTAAAAGACTTGTTCCACAGGGGAAGGCAATTTTCTGGGACACTGGAATTGGCCACTGTGTTTACCCTAATTTGCTTCAGTAATTTAATGAATGGAAATGAGGTCGTTAGAGGAGAGTGACTTTTGCTTCACCTATAACCCACTTACAGTTTCCCTTGGGGAGAGCCCCTGCTGTTCCCCAGTGTGTTTCCCTGGGTGATGGGGGGTGGAGGGGAGGGCTGAGGCAATGAAAGGGCCCCATGCAGGGATCGAACACTCCTTTCTCCGGAGCACTGGCTGGAGGCGGTATGAGGCCTGGAGCCAGGGGAGCTCCAAGAACCCCAGCCCAGTGGGTTAGCGCAAGAAGGACACAGGGGAAGGGATGCCTTCTCAGAGCAGCTGAGAGCTGCTGTAGCCAAGTTGAGGTGTTTTACAGGACCTGTTTGGCTAAATTTCTGTGCACGTGATTGAAATACCCTGTCTCCTCTTCCACTTCAGTAGTCATAAAGAACGTCAATAATGCGGGTCTCGGAGGGAGTGTGCAGAGAAAACCCTGTAAGGATATAAACCAAAATGCAAACTGTAACTCTTTCCAGGGAGTAGGTCATTTTGATGTTTCAGTATGCACGTGTATTAGTTTCTGAGTATAAAAATAACACATGATTATTGTGAAAATAAAATAAATACATTTATATTGAGAAAGAGCAGAGTGTCACCAATAAGTACAGTACAATGGGTGTTAATCTGAAGGCGTTCCGATTCTGGTTAGCTTGTGTGTTCAAAAATGCAGATTTTATTTGTGACTTGGGAAGAGGAAAAACTTATTATTCATCTTCCTGGCTTCCCCTTTTCCAGATCCTGTCTCCTTTTTCACGTCTGAATGGAATGTGAATCTTTTCCTAAAGTCTGCAGTTTTATGGCCTCTGTCAAATAGGACCCTGGTCAACTCTCAGCCATTGTAGAATGAATGGCTCCTAATACTACCCAGAGGCTCCAGAACATTTTTGGAAGTAAAAGAAATGATGGAGACAGGTTATAGAGTTGGTGAAAATGATCAAAGCCTCTTCTCTGAAGTATTCAATGAAGACATTTATCAAAACATATTATGTGTTTTGATTAGTCCTCTTCTGGTTGGTAAAAAAAGATATTACTAAGGAAACAAATAAAATATATAAATATATAAAAGGAGGTCAGAGCCGTTCAGCCATATACAAGTAATCAAATGGCTTTGATTACTATTTTGCTTCATAGACCAATTTTTCTAATTTCAAGAATCAATTCCAGCCAATAACCTACTAACTTGGGAGAGTGTTTTAGGCAGTTGATGGGTCAGTGTGCTTTCACACTTTTACTTGAAAGGACTAACTTGTTTTCAGCCCACTACCACCCTCAACTGGGGGAGACAAAACCGCTGTATCATTTGTACATAAAATCCACACTCACTCTTGCTTTTCATGGATAAATTAAAGTTACCATTTTAATCAGTGGTTCTGGATGCATAGAGCTTATGAAAGAAATCTTGACTCTATTATGCACAATATCATATTTTGGCAAAATAATTGTGGGGAAAATGTTTGTTATGTCATAGCTCAAAAATATTTTCTTATCCCAGAAAAATACACTATTTTTTCAAACTATACCATGTCAGCCTCCCAAGATAAACAAGTGACATTCTTGTTTTTCACCATAATAGTATCTCTGCCTAAGTGGGAAAAACTAAACCACAAAAACTTTTGCTGAAAATCTTGTACCCTGAAGAATTAAACATATGCATACACAGAGAAGGCAAATCAAATTTTAAAAATTAAATGAAAGCTTTTTACAAATTTAGAAAAATTATTGTTCATTTCAAAGAATGTATAAACAAAATAAGAATTGAATTCTACAAAGCACTGATCTCTTCCAAGTAGTGCATGAAGCTAATTGAGTGATTTTCATTCCAGGGCTTGTTGAGATAATTTAGGGTCATTAGAAAGCAAAGTGTTCCAGTTTTGAGGTTTATGATGCCTGGCCTTTTTTCTTTTCCATAAATCCAGTAATTGCATTTAGCCATTGTGCTGTAGTGGGTGGAAGATCATCTGTCTCAGTCTCTGCTTGCTGCTGGAGTGCAGACACAGGTGTCCAGGGCCACACTTTGGAAATAATATAATCAATTCTGGGCTATGACTTTTGTATAATTAGCTCTTCTTCCAGAATCTGGATGTATTGTTCAAGATAATGTGTGCATTTTAAGAAATTGTGGACATATTTCCCATAGGCTAGAAATTAATTTATTACAACTTAATGGAGAGTGGAGTCAACCTAATGGATCATTAAGCTTCGGTCCCTGAGTTTTCTGAGCAGGGAAGGATCAGTGTGTTGCTGTTAGTGATTTCTCCTGCCACATCTCAGCCCTGCTTTCTTGGGGTCTCTTCAGTAATACACTTCAATGGCAATTAGACACACGGGTCATTTTGGACATTTTCCACCTGCATTTTTTTTCTTTTTTGGGGCATAAGTTTGGCTTTGCCATTATAATTCATTGAATTATGTGCTAGCATATTTTTTCCACATGTAGAAATAATTGTATTGCATTGCCACTTACTTAGTCACCTATTCATTGTTTAAAATGGAAATTGGCTGATGGGTCTTGGCCCAATGGCTATGAATAGCCAAAAATGTTCCTTTCTCTGAGAATTGTTGGCTCTTACTTTGAAAAAGCAAATATAATTAAGTTCCCTTTCAGTGACAGTGGTTTATCTTTTCTCCTCTTATTAATTTGTTTCTATTTTCAAATTTCAGAGTATTACAGGGGTATAAACATTTTGGTTACATAAATTGCTTTTGTACCATTTGAGTCAAAGTTACAAGTGTGCTCATCCCCCAGATAGTGTGTGAATTTACCCTTCCCCTTTCCCCCCCTGCTTGATTTCTGATGCATGTTATTTCCATATGTGCCCATAAGTGTTTTTCGATTAGTTCCAGTTTAGTGGTGAGTACATGTAGTGTTTGTTTTTCCATTGTTGTGATATTTCACTTAGAAGAATGGTCTCCAGTTTCATCCAGAATAATACAAGAGGTGTTATATCACCATTGTTTTTTATGGTTGAGTAGAACTCCATGGTATACATAGACCACATTTTATTAATCCATTTGTGTATTGATGGGCACTTGGGTTGTTTCCACATCATTGCAATTGTGAATTGTGCTGCTATAAACATTCAAGTTCAGATGTCTCTTTTATAGAATTTTTTTTTTCCTTTGGGTAAATACCCAGTAATGGGATTGCTGGATCAAATGCTAGATCTACTTTAAGTTCTTTGAGGTATTTCCATACCACTTTCCATAGAGGTTGTACTAGTTTGTAGTCCTACCAGCAGTGTAGGAGTGTTCCTATCTCTCCACATCCCCGCCAGCATTTGTCGTTTGGGGACTTTTTAATAAAAGCCATTCTTACTGGAGATAAGTGATATCTTATTGTGATTTTGATTTGCATTTCCCTGATGATTAGAGATGTTAAGCATTTTTTCATGTTTGTTCCTTGTATTAATTTCTTATGGCTTCTGTAATAAATTACCACAGACTTGGTGGCTTAACACAGCAGAAATTTATTCCTTCATAGTTCTGGAAGCCAGAGACTGAGCTCCATTCCATGGGCCACAATGAAGGGTCAGCAGTGCTGGTACCTTCTGAAGGCTCTGGGGGAGAACTCCTTCCTTGCTTCTTCCAGCTTCCAGTGGCTGCAGGCATTACTTGGCATGTGGCAGTATCACTCCAGTCTCTGCCTCTGTGGTCACATTGCCTTATCCTCTTCTGTCTAAGTCTCCCACTACTTCTCTTGTAAGGATTCATGCGACTGCAGTTAGGGTCCACCTGCGTATTGCAGGATGGTCTTCCAATCACAGAATCATTGATTTAATCACATCTGCAAAGTCTTGGCCATATAAGGGAACATTCACAGGTTCCAGAGATTAGGACTACTCTGGAGGATCTTTGGAGGTCTTTGTAGCCTCCTACATTCGTATATAGCAAAACCAAGATGTCCCATGCTGCAGTTCCCTAATAATAACCTTTTATATGATCTCATTTGACAGTTTTATTAAAGTCCTATACACTTATAATGGCATAAGGCCCATGAGAATCTATGTTCACTTCTATATAAGTGTGGATTTGGACCTCTCTGCCAGGCAGGGCTATAGATGGATATATTACTGGGATCCTTGAAAAGACTTTTTTTCTATTGGTTTCAGAAGAGATTGACCTGTCATTTGCATTAGCTGCAAATCTTGGATAATTATATGGGCCAGGTTTTCAGGTATCTGCCCATTTCTAGCTGGAGATTTCCAAGTATCACTATTTAGGAACTTAGGTTTTCTGAAATACTTCCTCTAGCAATGCCCATGAAGAGGAATCACTCCTGGGGCTTAACTCAGCCTCACTTTATTTAGCCTGATACCTGGGTGCTCTCTAAGCTTTGGCACCTTGGGCTGCCCCCATTTTCTGATCTCTTTTGGGAACCTTGAATCCTCTGTGCTCAGCTGCTCTGTGCAGCCTTGATGGTGTCAGCCCTGGCAGAAAAGAGAAAGGGCACAGGGAGGAGCCATTCCTCAAAACTCATCCTTTGGATCACAGGATCTTGGTGTCTTCATAATGTTAGCTCTTAGGACTTTTTCATTAGTCTTCATGGAACCTAAGCAAATTTACCTTCTTGAATTGTTGGCTTTTTGTAGTCTCATTCCCCATGAATATCTGCTCATGTTAGAGATTTTTTTTTTTTTTTTTTTTTTTTTGGTCATTTCTCTTTCCTGTGTTCCTTCTGGCCAACCACTGTCCTATTCAGAGACTTGAACTTCGGGCAAAGCCATCGTGTGTGGAAGACCAAGCAAGTAGATTCCCTGTCCCTGTCTGGTCCTCCTGCTTCCCCCAGCTGATCCAGAGATAATTTGGTTACTCTGTTTTCCAGTGGGAATTTAAAAACTGTGTTTGACTTTTAAGTCCCACTGTGGGAAGGATCAGTGTAAAGGACTCATGCTCTGGTTTTGTTAACAGGTTCGTTAGGGAGCTATATTTAGAGACACCCTCATAATACAGATATTCTCCTGAGTGTTCTTAGCCTTGCCTTTTGGCCAAGTTTGATAATTCTATTCTCATTATCCTCAGTCCTGTCCACATGTACTTTGTGGACCTGAAGACATTCCATAATCATTAGATTCCATGTCATGGTTGACGCCACCAAGCATGGTGTGTCTGAGCTCCTGCTTCATCCCTGGCTTCATCCAAGGGCACTCATAGCAACCCTCTGCTCTCTGGCTCCAGGTTTAAAAAGCTTAGCCTTTAGCAAGCAGGCTCTGGTAGTCACCTTGGGACCCAGACAGGGATTTTCCTCAGGAAAAATTCCTTTTCTTCAATGCTACCCTATTTTCCCCAGTGTCTTATCTGAGTCTCTACCTGATCAAAAATGGCTGTAGTATAGAAGAATGAGAACATAGCCTTTCTTTAATTTGCCATTGTAATAAAGTATATAGAATGAGCTATTCCTTTGAATCATTACAAGTGTGGACAAGCTCTGGCCAGTAGTGACTGTGTCCTGCCCAGGCCAGAACACAATGGCATTTGGCATTTGGCATACTTGCAACTAACTTTCCACATTAATATGCTCCTTAGAGTTGCAAAGCAGATCTTGTGAATTTCTTTGTTGTCTAGAGTGTTATTGAGTTTTCCACATTGTAGGTGCAGCTCTTAGGTAGTAGAAAATACATGAACTCTGGAACTCACAGGACTAGGCTCAAAACTAGGCTCTCCAACTTAGTGTCTATGGATGAATTATCTATATTTTATGAGCCTTGGTTTTTTTTTTCTTTTTTTTAATCATTCAATGGGCATAAAAAGACCACCTGAGACAAAATTAAATGAGTTATATAAAGTGCTTCATAAAGTGCCCGGAATTTATATTTAGGGCTCAGTAAAATTTAAGCATTGTCTATGTGTTTTGTTAAATAAATGGGTAAAAGATATCCTGGATTGCCTTATTTCTACTGCTTTATGATTAAAAATGTATATACTTTATAATTAGATTTTTTTAAGCACTTTTAAAGTAGTTTATTTGTTCAGTAAACAAATATTTATTGAAATACCTAACATAGAATAGTGAACAAATACTTATTTACAGAGAAACTGGAAATAAACTTCTGGAATATGTGCCAAGATTCCAGCATATAAATTCCTTCATTTTTATGGGAAAATGTTTATTTTCTTAGGCGTGTTTTAGAACTTTCTGATTGCTTAATACTCACATGCCATGATTCACTATAAAAAAATGAGTATAGCCTTCTGTTTTAACCAGAATACCATATTGTCCCAGGAAGGAATTGGTTAGTGAAGACTTAGATGCTTTCCTGAAAGACCTAGAAATGCCCCAGGGCCTGCATTTTTTTTTTTTTTTTTTTGAACACTGATATGGCAATAGACCCATTAGGTCAAATGCCTGTCTACAAGTGAGATATTATTCTATATTTGAATATATATTCTATATTTGAAATGAAGGCTCAGAGAGATTAAATGACATATACCAAGGCCTCAGAGCTGAAAATTGGCAGCCTTTATATTTGAATTTAGGTGCGATCAATGCAAGGTTCAAAATCTGCTATACTCTTTGGCTTCCATTTTCATAGGAATAAGTGCCCTTTTCTTCATTGAGAGAAAAAGAGCAATAATTGAGGCAGCGGGAGGCAAAGAAGCCCCTGTAAATTGCTATAGGAGAAAGAGCTCTTTTTCATGAGCCTGGAGATCTGGCTTCTGGTCCCAGCTCTGCTACCAGCTATTAATAGTTCTGTGATGCGGGTCAGGTAGGGAGGTATCCCCCGAGTTTCCAGTTTCTCTCAGTGTCTCAATAGCCTCTCAGCTGTAAACTTTAACCCATCACATAAAAGTCAGGGGCCCTGGCCTTCTCAGCACCAAATCTCTCTTTGGCATCTGACTAATGTTTTTTTTCTTTGTGGTTCTATAGCAATCGAGGATATGAGATCCAGGAAGTTTAGATCTCAGAGATCCAAGGTGTCAGGTGTAGGGACCAGATGTCAGGTCCCTGTGTTCCCCGGTTCTTGCTTCCCAGTACCAAAGAATAGTTACTGGTCGATGGAGCAAAGGAGCAGACCAAGCAGATGCAAGAAAGAAAAGTGCAAAAGTTTGTTAAAGGGTGATAGTACATTCCAGAGAAGGAACGAGTCAACCCCCATGAGTGGAGGAGACCCTGAGTTTAACAAGATTTTCCCTTTTATGCTGATTCCCTAATTTTATGTTGGGGGAGGGCGGGATATTCATGGTGTTTCTTGTAAAAAGGTGAAGAATTCTGGAATGGTGAATCCTCCCCATTTTTAACCTTGTAAGGCAGTTTCCGGGGGTTACCATGGTATTTGTAAACTGTCTTGGCTCTGGTGGGTGTGATTTTTACTATGTTAATGAGGGTAGGTCACATGAGGATACTGTGACCTACCTATACACATGCTCTAGAGATCCTCATTTGTGGCCTTAGTCATATCTCCACTTTGTGGCATTTCTGTCTCTTTCTGGTTGGTCAGTCCTTGGAGACCCCTTATCGGAGACCAAATTACTGGTCAGTTCTTGGGGACCCCTTGACACATCATCTGTTCTTTCTTGGAAGCCCCCTTTCTGGTCACTTTGTTCCTCCTAGTAGACAAAGCATCTCCTAATGTTATCTATTTCTTAATGGAAGCCCCTCACCCAGACAAAGCATCTGTTCCCCTTCCTTCTTGTCCCAACCTAACACAAAGGATGTTATATTAGTAATATTGTGCCTTCAAATAAAAGCACTGCTCTGAGAAGTTTAGAATTTGGAACCAAATATTCACCCTTTCATAAGTGAGGTAGGATTACAGCCTTATTAAAGTCCTAGAGAAATGGACCAAGTGGTGGTGGGGTGGTGGTGGGGTGATGGTGGTGTGGGTGGGGTTGGGGCAAGCAAGGGTAGGGAACTTGTGGCTTTGGGGCCACATGCAGCCTTCTGGATCCTTGAGTGTGGCCTTTTGACTGAATCCAAATTTTACAGAACAAATCCTTTTAATAAACCATTGTGGGATAGGGACCACCCAAACCCCATATCAGGGTAGGAAACAACCACTTCTTGATTTCAGAGTGCCTGTCCCATTCCACATACACTGAGTCATGAGATATGAGGGATTATTGGTTCCTTCTTGAAGCAGGTATAGTAAACACCATGATATTTACTTTTTAACTTTCTATTTTGAAATAACTTCAACCTTATAGAACAATTGTAGGAGAGTACAAAGAGCCCCATGTACTCTTCAGCCATATTCCCTAAATGTGAGCATTTACTGTTTTCTCTTTACATACACATGCTCTGGAAATTTTGAGAGCCAGTTCTAACATGCCCCTTTACCTCTGGATAGTTCAGTGTGCATTTTCTAAACACAGGCAGTTTTCTTATATAATAATGGCTGTATAATTTTCAAAAGCATGAAATTAACATTGCTACAATACTGTTATATTAAAATAATTTATAGACTTTATTCAGATTTCACAAGTTGTTCCAATAAATGTTCTTTTTAGCAAAAGAAAAACATCCATAGCATAATACATAGCATTTAGCTGTCCCATGTCTTTCATCTGCTTTGATTTGGAGCCATTCCTCAGTCATGTTGCCTTTCACGGCCTTGCCATTTTTTGAAGACTACTGGCCAGTTCTCTGTAGAATGTCCCTCAGTTTGGTTTTACCAAGTGTTTTATCTTATGTTTCCCCATGATCAGATGGATTCAGGTTGTGTCTCTGGGGCAGGAATCCCAGGAGAGCTGCCGGTTCTTCTCAGAGCTCAGGCTTGGCAGGCAGGAGGCCACTTTGCCTGGGGGTGGAAGATGTTTACTGTCATCATTTGGTCCGGAGCTGCCTCTCAGGTCTCTCTACTGTGAAGGTGCTGTTGTCCCCTTTGTAATTAATAAATATCTTCTGAGGAGAAACTTTGGAACTACTTAAATCTCCCATCTCTCATCACACTTTAGCCCACTAGGTTTAGGATTCTTGCCTAAAATATTTATTGCTGTGGTGATTGCCAAGTGGTGGTTTTTCTCATTTTGCTTTTCCTGCTATGTTTATTAGTTGGAATTCTACACCATTGTTTTTTTAATGACATTCCAGAAAGACTCCATCTGTAAAAGAGAAAATATCTGAGGTAAATTAAATCCATAGGAAATAACCCCCACCCCTTAATCTTGGAGCCCAGGTATTCAGCTAAGTGGCTTATCTGTCCATATTTAATACTGTGGAAATATGCAGAGCTGTTGAAGGTTGCTTCTAAGGCCACTTTTTATTTGAGGTGCCAAAATTCCTAACCCTCTCCTAGCCCCTTTTCTCCTCAGGTGTACCTCACACTTTTTCTCATGAAATCTTGGTCTCATTCTCCCATTCCTGGCCCTCTCTTAATATGCACATACACACAGACCCCCTTAGAACCTGGCTCTTACAGTGAAAGAGGTGAAAGCTCTCTTCTAAATATTAAAGACTCTTCTCACCTGCAAACCTCCTTCAGGGCATGGCCAGCAAGCTGAAATTCCCTGGGCACCTTGACGCCCTTTTCCTTCTAGCTCAGCACTTTCAGTAACCTGCTATCCAGTCTTAAAGTCCAGAGACTCAAGATGCACGCAATTAAATGCTCTCTCTGACCCACCATTGTAATGTAAGTCAATTGGTTATTCCCACTTAGTTTCCTACTCTTGAAATGCCTTTTTAAAGACAGAACCCATCAATAACAGAAATAGGACCTCTCCTCGCCTAGGCCTCCAATGTACAAACCTGTGTTTAGGACTCTTCCTAGGTCCCTTCCCTCAGAAGATTTCTGACCTTCATCTCAACCGTCCTCATCTGTGAGCAGCATTCCTTCCCTGGGGCGATCTTCTCTATATTGGAGATAGCAGAAGATCATTAGGTTATTCCAACAACTTCTTATGTATTTTTCAGGAAAGCGAATTTTCCTTTATATACCAAAGAACCAATGGACAAGGTGGACCAGCTTCTAAGAAAACCTTTTCTCCTAGTTAATAGACTGTTACTTTTAATCTTAGGAAACTGGATCTTCTTTGCTTTGTAATATTATACCTCTCTAACGATGAATAAGAACCCTCCTGTGGTCCAAAATTCGTGGCACAGTCACCTCTTTCTTGGAGAAGAAATACATTTATGATTAATCTCTGGTCATCAGTCTTAATCTGGGAATAGAAGTGGTAGGATCGCTAAATAAAACAGACTTTATTCCCCAGGAACTGCTGGATATTGTGTCACTAGTTAGTACCAGAAATTACTATCTTTGGAGAAACTCTAATTTCTTCTGAGTAACCTTGTTTCTTTATGAAGAAATGTTTAGAGGTGATATTTTCTTCTTCCCACTTTAAATCACCAAAAGACAGCATTTCTTTGCCTAATTCTTGAATGGCATAAGGAACAAAAAAATCTTCTCATCTACAGTTTTTGGCCCCTCTGGGACAGGGAGCTTATCTTCCATGGAAACTCACTAGATCAAAAGCCTTTCTAGAACTCTGGTTCAAGATACATTCTCTCTACCAGCATTTAGCCAGAGCAATACTTATTCAGACACTGCAACTTCTATTAGTTAATACAGTATTTCCAAATATTGATTGATGAAGTAGACCCAACAGCTCTATAAATTATGTGATAGTTTATCCTAGGCACTTTAAGGCACTTTTGATCCAGACAATTGAATACCTTGGCAAAACCCACCAGTAAATTCAGAGTATTATAATAATTAGCCGGTCAGAAAAAGATGTGACCCAAAGAAATTAAGGATCGAATATTTCATCTGTAGCAATTCCTTCTGTGGTTACAATTTTGGAACTTTCAATCACCGTTGAGGAAGGACAACTCACATGGTGTCTGGACAACAAAACTCTGAGAAGAACCCATCCCCATCAGTTGAGTTAGAAAGGACATTGACAGCTAACAAGCATCAGGGACTTTGATTAAATTCTGGAAAAATACCTTAGGCAAGGTGGGACAATTGGAACATCAGTGAGAATAATAACTGCAATGGAATGAAATCCATCATGTGTTAAAATTCATGAGTTTCTAATGATTCCAAAATAAACAAACACAGAAACAAAACCAATCCAATGGTCACGTTTGGTAGTTAGAGCCAGGTGACAAACTCACTATCTAAAAATTGATATGAAAGGGAAAAAATCAACCATTTCTCCTGTTTTTTCTGTATCTCATTGTAATCAAACAGCTGATGAAAGAAAGTTCTTTCTGTACCTCATTGTAATCGAATAGCTGATGAAAATTCTTTATAAAAAACTAGCAGATAATAATGAAGAAGAAATGTTAAAAGAAAGTATCAGTGTTTTGCCACTGCAACAATGTACTTGGGCAATAGTATCAATAACTGTTTAAAACTATTGGATAATAGGCTGATGGGGAACCTTAAAACAGATGGATCAACCTGCTATTACTTGAACCCATCTATTAATCTTAGGATATCCAAAAGAGCGTCAACCAAATATTTTGTTTTGCAATGAGATACAAGAGGAAATGCATAATACAACCTGTAAGATTGGACCTGATTCTTACTATGTGTCTAGATTTAACTTTCTAGTATACAGAAAATACAGAGGAGAGAGGAAATCTTAAACATCATAGGGATGTAATCAGCAAAATCCAGAATATAGGAAACTCTAGAAGACATCCCAATTTCTTCAAGAGATAAATCACAAGGAAAAAACAAATCAAAGAAAGGGAACTCATAAGACAAAAAGACATCTATGAGAAGTATTAAACGAATATAATGTATGTGCTTAGGATCCCAACTCAAACAGAGCAACTATATAAAAAAAGACATGTGCTATATCATCAGAGAAATTTGAACACTGATTGCATATTTGATACCATTAAGTAATTATTTATAATATTTACATGTGGCAGTGGTATAGTGGTTATGTTTTTAAGAGTCATGTTTTACTAAAACTTACTAAAGCATTTATAGATGTGTTTTAGTTTATTTTCTGTTGCTTATACAAAATATCTGAAACTGGGCAATTTATAAAGAAGAAGAATTTGTTTCTTACAGTTATGGAAGCTGAGAAGTCCAAGGTGGAGGGACTGCACCTGGGGAGGGCCTTCTTGCTGGTGGGGACTCTCTGTAGAGTCCCAAGGCAGCACAGGGCATCACATGGTGAGGGGCTGAGCTTCTAGCTTGGGTCTCTCTTCCCCTTCCTATAAAGCCACTAGTCTCACTCCCATGATAACCCATTAATCCATGAATGGATTAATTCATTCATTAGGGCAGAGCTCTCATGAGCCAGTTACCTCTGAGACCCCACCTCTCAATACTACCACATTGGGAGAATTACGTTTCAACATGAGTTTTTGGAGGGGACAAACATTCAAATCACAAGATGAAATGATATGATTTGATTCAAAGTCATCTGTTGGGCAGAAAAGTATATATGAAACAAGACTGGTTATGAGTTGATAATTGTTGAAGCTGCCTGACAGGTAAGTGGAGGTTTCTTATAAATTTTCTGTAACACGAATGCCTTAGATATTAGTCATCTCAAAATCAATGTGCTTTTCTTTCTCTGATGAATGGATCTTTTGTGTAATAGAATCCTCTAGTTTTGAAAAATAAGTTACTATGCTTTTAATGTTTCTACATTTATGTGAGTATGTGCAATAATTTGAGCATGAGCAGAGTGAACCCTGAAAGGTCATGTATCTCGTCCAGTGAGGATACATGTTAGTTAATCATGGTATCATCCTGAAGCCAGAGGCTAATCACTCTTACTGTCTGGCTAGGTTAGCGAAGGGCTGATATTATACCAGCATGTGGACCATGAGAACACAGACTGGACCACGGAAGACTTCTTTACATTCACGGCCTCTTCCCCACCGGCAGCTCTGGGCCCCGAGGAGTTTCATATTGTTATTTCCTATGAAATCAGTGAGCCTGGACAGCACAGTCATCTGCTTGCAAATACAGGTAATGCCACCGAGACATGGTTAGTGCCTTATCTATCATTATTAAAGGAGGCACAATTTGGAAATAAATCGTTCTGTTTTTAATTGTCAATGTCATGCTATCAGCATTTGAAATAAAACTCTTAGACAATCACAAAAAAAAAATGTTATTTCTTTACACATCCTCTTTCTCCAGGCCTCTTCTCATGAGCTTAATAGTTGTGTTGGGGGAAGGATGGAAGTTTAGCTTTAAAGAATTTTATCTGTACCTCTGAATGGGGACTTCACTGTGCCCATGACTGAAAACAACTGTTGATAGGAAATGAAAATGAAAAATAGGGTAAGATCTTGAAACGAAAGGGGTATTGAAAGCTGCACCTGTTTCCATGGCAAGAGAAAGTGTGGTAGTAGATTAGTTAGGTCTGGACATTGACATTTTAGAGGTGAATCTAAAGGTTTTAAAGCTCAGTTGCCTGAAATGTTGACTGAATTGTGTGTGCATATATGTGTGTTTATTTAAAATCTAATTTTTTCATATGCCTTGGGTAGAAAGGCTAATTCGGGCACTTGAGCAACCAGAGTGTTTTGAATAATCCACTAGGACAGATGAATTTGAGGGAGAAAGAGCTTTACAACTGTCATTTGAAAGTTCTAATGAAATGCCACTTTGTTCTTTATATTTATGTTTGACAGGTGCTGCTGTCAAAGAGGGAGACAAAGTTCTAATTGACCAATCTAAGTTAGATGCTTCCAACCTCTTATTTAAATTGCCCAAATCTCAGCGCTCCTCCTATGAAATTTGGTTCCAGGTTACATCTCTTCCTCATCATGGAACCATTATGGTTGGAGAAAGAAATATTACCAAAGGAAAACCCTATTTCTCCCAGCATATAATCAATAAGTTTGGAATCACATACTTCCACGATGACTCTGAATCACTGGCTGATAATTTTACCTTTGCAGTTTGGCCAAACCAAAAGAGCAAGTCCACCACCAAACCAGAAACTGACTTTCTTGAAGAGATGTTTAATATCACCATCTCTCCTGTTAATGACCAGGCACCAGAATTAAAGACAAAAGGACTTCGCTTGAAAGTTCTGCAGGGCAGTAGATTGGTTGTGGGACCTGAAAACCTGAAAGTGGAAGATCTAGACAGTCCTCCAGAAGAGATCAGATATGTGATCCTCCGTAATCCTAATAATGGCTTTTTGGCAATGGCTTACCGTCCAGACACACCTGTTCACCATTTCACACAAGCCGACATTGATGACTTTCAGGTGTGGTTCATACAAGATGGAAGCCCATCCTCAGGGGTGTTTTACTTTAGTGTGACAGATGGTGGACACCGCCCTCTCTACAAGCTCTTCCACCTGGATGTCATTCCTATCTCCATCACCCTTGTGAACCTCACTGACCTCCTTCTCCCACAGGGCCAGACAACCGTCCCCATCACCAGTGCTCACCTGTCAGCCAGGACCAATGGGAGGAGCCCCCATGTCACCTACAAGATAACATGGCCCCTCCAGCATGGGCACCTACTGAATGAAAGCCAGGTGGTCACCAGCTTTGGACAGGAGGATCTGGATTCAGGAAGACTCTCTTACCATATGACGAATCTCACTGCCGCAGAAGACCAGCTACAGTTCTCACTGTTTACATCAGAAAGCAACCTGACAGGACAAACGCTGAACATCAGAGTGCAGCCTTTACTGCGGGTTGTGTCAGACTTGAAAATTGCCAACGGAGTGGCTCATCAGCTGAGAAGAAAGGACCTAGATGCTACCGAGCTGGCTAATATGAGTAACAGTGATCCCAGATTTGAAGTGACAGAACCGCCTGTCCACGGAAGGCTGGTGTGGAGAGGGCCTCGCAGCTCTGTGAGGGAAGACGCTACGCTGTTCACTCAGACGGACGTTGACCGCGGGCTGCTGCTGCTTGACCCACACGCCAGCCTCACAGGCACCGATGTGCTGAACGACTCCTTCACTTTCTTGCTCAGGGCGGACCGAGTACAGCCTGCGGTGGGTCGTCTCCCTTTCAGCATAGTGCCACCTGACCCCTTACTTTTGCAAACGTTTACACCGGATGTTCCTTTATTTGTCACTGGAGATAACCTTGTGACCTCGGTTCTCTCTCAGGAAAACCCTGTGGTTTCCTCAGGACCCACGACAGGGACAGAAACTCTGGGGAAGCTGACCTGGGCCAGATGGCAGGAAGCAGATCCCTGGGGACAACACAGGGGTGAAGAGCCCAGTGTGGATGGCAAGGTCTCTCCCACCAAGTTCATCGGGCCACCAGCTGCCACCAAAGTCAGCCCTGGGGCACCCACTCAGCCCAGGGAGAGTGGCTACCCTCTGATGGTCATCCTGCCTTTGGCCGCGGTGATCTTCCTGCTGATAGTGGCCGCAGTGGCCTTGTGTGTCTGGCTGCTGGGCCGGAAGGTAGAGAAGGCAAAACCCCTTCTCAAACCCCAGGCCAGCCCAGAGCCCACAGCCCCAAGTCATAGGCCAGAAAGAAGCACAACCATTCCCATGGTCACAGTGACACCCCTTATACAAAGCTCCAGCAGCCCTCCCACCGGTCTTTTCAGGGGCCCGCAATATGACCCAGTGGATTCTCCTGTGTCTGAGCCAGTGGAAACATGTGCTCCTTGGGAGACATGGGTGAACCTGGATCCCAACATGGTCAAGCTCTGCCGACAAACCAACCCAATGCTGAAGCACAACCAGTACTGGGTGTAGACCGAGAGCTGTCATTTTTCGTAGATAACCTACTATGTACCAGGCACTGGGATATAAAGGCAAAGAAATGCCAGTTGAATGAACTGAGAAAAGCCTGGCCCCACTAGTGACACAGTTCTCAGTCACAGCCCCATGGTTACATGTTGGTGTTTACTGTAACTTTTGTATGACAAACATGGGCTTTCCACGGTGTGCTCTGTGTGTTCTCTCCCAGACCTGACTTTGTCAGTATACATAGTTGGTCAATATTTAAACTCTTTACCAAGGTGCTACAGAACATGTTGGCCCCGCTGAAAATAGCAGTATTAACTTGGGACATAGAGTTAAAGGAGGAAGGCTTTGAATACTTTTCATTGAGGATTCACTCTGAGTGAGTCAGCAGGAAGTGCAAGAACTATCTATTTCAGTATGTAGAAGAGGCAATTCATCAAATCAATGAGTTTGTTTATGTAGTGCTTTTCTGTAATGTCTTTTCCTCCTTGGAGTCTCTAAGTTGGATTCCCTAATGTAGGAAGTGCCTTGATGCTCCAGGTGGTGGGACACTTTGGCCCCTTTTGAAGATATCCACTGAGTGCATTGTGTTTCATCAAGAGGCTTTGTCTTTTCTGATTTGTAAAATCAAGCCTAGAATAGAAATATTATTTGAAGCCCTACTGGACAGAAAAGTTTGTTAATTGGGATAATGGCAAATTTGTATTTGAATTTAACCGGACACAGTTAAGCCTATCACTGGCCAACTCAAGCTTCAACTTCTGTAATTGTAAAATGAAGGTATCAGTACTAGTATTCGGAATGCTTTGGGCTGCAAATCATATGACATCCACTATCATTGGCTTAGGTCAGGGATTGGAAACCTTCTGTAAAGAGTCACATAGTCAATATTTTAGGCTTTGTGGATCACATATAGTCTCTGTCATACATTCTTCTTGTTTTGTTTCAACAACCTTTTAAAATGTAAAAACAATTCTTAATTATTGGATTTGGCCTACAGACCTTGATTTGCCAAGCATTGGTTTAGGCAAAAAAAAAAAAGTGTGGAATTATCTCAATTAAGGAGTATTTTAAGGTAGGCGTTCTAAGGCTGGTTCAGTAGTTCAAGGATGTCATTAGGCCTGAAGTTCCTTGGTTCTTTCTCTTCTACCTTCCTCAAGCTGTTAGCATATTGTTCTTCTATTTACTTCCTTACTATTGTAAGATGGCTGCTAAAGCTCCGTACCACACAACCACATTCAAAGGCAGAGATCACAGTGGAGGAAAGAGAGATATGGCAACATAAAAGACAGACTCTTGTTTTATTATTGTATTTCTAATCTTATAAGAGGAGTTCCTCCCCAAACATTTTTTCCCTTTTATGTCTCATTGTCTAGAACTGGGTAACATGATTCCCATCCCTTGACCAACCACTGGCAAAAGAAAATGGGATTCTCATGACTACCTGTCTCTCCTCGGCTGCAAGAGGAATCCACCAACTCAGAGATCAATGGATCAGCCCACCATGTAATCAGGGAAGGATGGGGGCATAGCAATGAAATAGACAATGCATAGGGTCTATTAAAATATTCTTCAAGTATTGGAATACTTGGGATTTTGATACTTCAAATTGGTGTCCAATATTAAATATTTCCTTTTCATGTTTTAATGATTCTCTTAAAGCCAGAGGCTGATATTTTTTAGTAGAGGTGGGATGGGCTGTGATGGAGGTAGTTGTGAGGGGAGATATCCCCCCTGGAGGACATTTGGCAATGGCTAGAGACAATTTTGGTTTTCAAAACTGGTGGGGAAAGGGTGCTTCTTACAACTAATGGGAAGAGGCCAAGGAGGCTGCCAAACATCCAAAATGCACAGAACATCCCTCCATGACAAAAAAAATTATCTGACTCAAAATGTCAGTAGTGCTGAGATTGAGAAACCCTGTTTTAAGGCATAATGAAGAGTTTTCTTGTATACCCAATGAAGGATTAACAAATTTATTAGCAAGTCTAGGCAAAAACTATTTTCTAAAAACAGCATGGCAGGGTGAAAATTCCACAGCATATTGAAACTCTGATTGGCTAATGGTGCACATGAACATTTTCAAAAAGAGGATATTAAAACCCAAGCAAAATTTGACAGCGGACTCATTTCTTTATATTTCTCCTTATCCTACTTAGAGAAAGATTTTGCCAACAGGTGGAACATATCAGAAGAAAAAAATGAGGTAGGATATTTATAAAGGTAAAGATGAGGTCAAAGTGTCCCCAAAAGTCTGATGCCTCTGATGAGTTCCATATGGAAAAGATGCTTTTCTCACTCCCTCTCTTCTCTGCTCCTCTAAGTCACACTTCCCTCCCAACCCAATTTTAACTGCTCTTTGTGAAAACACATTTCACAGTCTACAGAATAAATGGAAGCATAGCATATTTGGGCCTAGAGACACCTACTCATGTCTTAGATCCTTGGATCTCATGCCATGGACAACTGTTGCCTGCCATCCCTGGTGTGGACAACTGTTGCTGAAGAAAACTTCTCTACTCTTCTTCCAAAAGTACTTCCCTCCTGCATTTCTGGACTTCTGAGTTATATCGCCTCTTTCAAGTGTTTTTGTTTTAGAAAGGAGGAGGAATGAGAGTCTTAACCTAAAGTTGGCTTGATCATTATGCAACTCAAAATTGTTCTTAGACCTGTTCTAATCTGGGCACTTGGAAGGAATAGATTGGCAGTATGTGCTCGAGTCTGCACACACAGGGACAGACTAAGGAGCGTGTCTGCATCCAGTAAGTGGGCTCTGCTCCCCCTCCACTGGGCAGGGGGAATGCCTGTTCTTTGTGGAGAAGCCAGACATACTTGGCTCAAGTGAGCACATTGGCCTCTTCCTTGCTTCCACTGTAAGATCTCTGGAACTAGGATTACCAGCCTGGCCAATAAAAAATGTCTGATTTCTCCTCCTCTTTTTCCTGATAATTTTGTCACTTCAAACATAAAATTGGTGTCCATATTGGAAGGAGACACGCACAGACACTTTAAAATAATAATTCACGTCGTCGTTTTATGAGCGTGCCTGCTTGTGCAAGAACATCTGTGTGAGATCCAGATGCCAAACCTCAGTGATTAATCAAGTAATTAATAGAGAGTTTGGAAAGGTTTCTTCCAGAGGCTCTGGAAGATTCCACTGATTTGCAGATGGGTTCAATTAAAAGGAAACAATGCCTACCATTTGGTGTTGGCTCAAATAAGTATGAAAAAAATATTTTGGAAAAGCTTTGTTTAATGCTGAAAATTGAAGTTTTAGAAATTGAAAAATCAGTCTGAAATGGCTTCTCCCATATGCAGATCTATAACTGAATAGTTTCAACTATTTGTCACAATGAATTCACTGATTCTGAACAAATGACTGATGAATTAATAAGTGCATACCAGGGGCTAGTATCAGAAGAGTGACAGATTTTTGCCTAAGAGAAGGTATACTCTGGGGTGGGCTTCGACTGGAGGCACAAGAATGGCTCATTGTGTCCTGTCTCCCACCCTCCCCGTGTCTCAACCCAACTCTGTACTCCCTGTCCCTTGGTGTGCCCCAGGCCCAGTGATGTGGCAGAGCGGTGGAATGATAGACTCCGGGGCTGTTTTGGATCCCAGCTCTCTACTCTCTAGTAATGTGACTTTGAGTAATTATTCGCTTTCTCTGAACTTTAGTTTCCCTAGCCAAAAAATGGGGATAATAGTATTAGCGCTCAGCTCTTTGGGTTTTGTTGGGATTTAGTGATATAATCACCTGACATTAATAGCATAATAATGTTTATGCAGTATTTTTAATGCATTAGAGACTATACTAACTGCTACAAGAGAATTTTCTTACCTAGGGACTTAATGCACTTTAAAAGAACCAGAGGCTCGTAGTCTGATATTAACTCTGGTGTACACTAATTAATTCACCTGTATTACCGGTAGCGAAATTTGAGGTGGGTGATTTAGGGATAGATGAAGTGTTTGAAGAAGGGAACTTCCCAAATGCTCAAACTCTACTTGGCACGCAGGGCCTTCTTCTTGGTCCTTTGAGGGAGACTTGGTAAGAAAATGAATGAAGGAAAGAATACTTCAGAAACACAGGGGGCAGGCCAAGCTCAGAGATTAAATGTTTTCTATCCTGTGGAGCAGGCAGAGCCTTCTAAAATACCCTGCATCACTGCCTTCCTGTCCATGCAGGGGTCAATCTTCACATCCACCAGCCCCTGGATCTGGGACCCTTACCTGCCCTTCCCTCCTCCCAACCCAGCAGTTCTCAGACATCCATAGATTGGCAAGTTCCATTTCAGTTCTAGGACTGACAAACGTCTGCCATTTTTTAAAAAAATTTGATATCCTTAGCAAAATAAAAAGTACTACCAACCATCATCATAATTCCATTTTTAAATGAATCTTACTTTATGGGGGAAAAAAACATCCTTTATGAAAAATACTCTCCTTTGTCCAGATTTGATTTGGGCCTGGGAACACCTCAACACACATCAGAGGGTCAGGAAACCATCTGGAGGCCGTGCTTATGGGTGCTTAGAGCAGAGGCAGAAGCCGGGCAGAGGAGTACTCAAGCTCTTCCATGTTGGTGCTCCTTAGGAAGATGTGGTTGGCAGTCCCTGGTGTGTGTGTGCACACGTGGTAGGAGAAAAGTGGGTGCAAGGCATAAATTTGCTACTGGAGAGTCCAGACGATATCCAGCTCCATGGGCATGCGACCTGTGCAGTAGCACAGGCCTGTCTTCAGAAGGGCCTTGGGCTTGGTTTAATGCTCTGCTGTTACCATCTTGAAAAACTATTAATTTTTTTAACAGGAGGCTCCACATTTTCATTTTTCACTGGCCCCACAAATGATGCAGCTGCTTCTGAGCCTTACTGAATTTAGGTGATAGGTGTATCAGATACCTCTTATGCACTGTCTCAAATTCTCTCACCTTTGCTTCTTACTCTAGCAACAGCCATAGCTACCAGTTCCGAGCATGTTTGCAGCTATGAATGAGCGTGTAGTGTGCCTTGCACTTCCTATCCTGGGGCCCCTCCATCTCCACAGCATGTCTGTGGGGACCTGTGCTCGCACAACCTAGAAGTGGGGAGAGTTAACGCCCCATGGAACAGCCCTAGTCCAGGGGAAGAGTGAAGCCCGTGGGTAAATGCTTCCTCCTTGTATCCCTCAAGTGCACACTTTTTAATTGCACTCTGTAAGCCTTCTCAGAACATCCTGAAGACTGAACACAGTGCTTTGGGGTATGAATTCTTTTCCTTCCTTGTTTTTCATCCTTGTCCCTCACTCCTGCTCCCACTCACAGAAGAGTCTTTTGCTCTTGAGGAAACCCAGGCTAAGACAATAGTTCACATTTGCCCTGTATTGTGTAGGATTACAGACCCTGTGGCTGGGGTCCATTGCTTCACGGCTCTTGTGTGATCCTTAGGCACATAGCTAGCTCTGGGTCACTTGCCTCCAGGACCACCTCCCTGCAGGACCCCTTACCCACTGCGGCTGAGGTCTGCTGAGACTCAGCTGTTGGGAGCCAGGAGGCCTTGTGCATATGGGAGACCACGCTGAGGAGGTGGCTTTCACCAAACCACCTTCGAGCTGAACATCCCCTCACTCTTCATTGCAGCTTCTCTGCTGGTCATATTGGGTCCCAGAACCAATAGCCCTTTAACCACAACTTTTTAACAGACCAAGATTTACTACATTTTGTAATCTTTTAGAAAGGTTCCTTTGCATGTATTTCATTTCACCATGGCTCATGCTTCTGCCAAGACAATATAACCTCTATTTTTCAACAATAATAGTTTTATTGAGATACTTACATACCATGATATTCACCCAGCTAAGGTATACAGTTCAGTACTTTTTAGTATTTTCAGGGTTGTGCAACCATCAGCACAGTTTTAGAACATTTTCATCACCCTCAAAGAAGCCTTGTACCCCTGCACCCATTAGCAGTAACTTTCCATTTACTCTCAATCCCTGCAGCTTCGGGAAAATACTAATCTATCTGTTTCTATAGATTTGCCTGTTCTGAACATTTCATATACAGTCATGCACTGCATAACAATGGTGGTCCCATGAGATTATAATGAAGCTGAAAATTTTCAATTGCATGAATATTTCCCTTCGTGTTACAGTTGCCTGCAGTCCAGTCCAGTCACATGCTGTATATGTCTATAGCCTAGGAGCAACAGGCTATGCCATATAGCCTAGGTGTGTAGTAGGCTATACCACCTAGGTTTGTGTAAGAACATTCTATGATGTTTGCACAGCAATTAAATCACCTAATGACACATTTCTCACAATGTAGCCAGTCTTTAAATGACTCATGACTGTATATAGAATCATATTATATAGTTCCTTGTAATTGACTTCTTTCAGATGGTATAATATTTTCAAATATCATCTATGTTGTAGTATGTAGCAGTTCCTTTTTTATGGCCGAGTAATATTTCATTGTATGGATATACCACATTTTATTGATCTATTCATCAGTTAATGAACATTTGGGTTTTTTCCATGTTTTTTATTATTATGAATAATGTTGTATGAATATATTCATGTACATGTTTTTGTGTGAATGTATGTTTTTATTTCTCTTACACCTAGGAATGGAATTGCTGGTTCACTTGGTAATGTCATGTTTAACCATCTGAGCAACTGCCAGACTGTTTCCAAAGTGGCTGCCGCATTTTACATTCCCACCAGCAGAGTACGATGGGCCAATTTCCCTACATGTTTATCAATACTATTATTTGTCTTTTTTTATATTAGTCATCCTAGTGGGTGTGAAGTGATGTGGTTTTGAGTTTCCCTGATACCTAATGATATTCCACATCTTCTCATGTCTAATACTTACTGGCTATTTGTATAGCTTCTTTGAAGAACTGTCTATTTAGATCCTTTGGCCATTTAAAAAAATTGGGTTATTTGTCTTTTTGTTATTGAGTTATAGGAGTTATTTATATATTCTGGGTACTAGCCCTTATCAGATAACTAATACACAAGCCTTTTCTTCCTTTTATGGGTTGTCCTCCCACTTTCTTGATGGTATCTTTTGAAGCACAGAAGTTTTAAATTTTGATAATGTTTATCTATTTTTGTTGCTTGTTCTTTTGGTGCTATATTTAAGAGACTATTTCCTAATCAAAAGTCATGAATATTTATGCTTATTTTTTTTCTAAGAGTTTTATAATTTTATCTCTTATAATTAGATCTTCAATCCATTTTGAGTTTATTTTTATATATGGTATATATAGTATGAGGTAGATGTACAATTTAGTTTTATTGTATATGGATATCTTTTTGTCTCAGCGCCACTAGAAAAAATATTCTTTTCCCATTTAATTGTCATTATGACCTTGTCAAAAAAGTAATTCTTCATAAATGTGAGAGATTATTTCTATACTCTCGATTCTGTTCCATTGATATCTATGCCTAGCCTTATGCCAGTTTCATCTTGATTACTATAAGTTTTGAAATCAGGAAGTGTGAGCTCTCCAACTCATTTTCAAGATTATTTTTGGATATTCTTGGTTTCTTTAATTTCCATATGAACTTTAGAATCAACTTGTCAATTTCTGCAAAAAAGACAGCAGAGATTTTGTTTCAGATTGCATTGAATCTGTAGATACATTTGGGAACTTAACAATGTTAAATCTTCTCTTCCAAGAACATAGAATGTCTTTCCTTTTAGTTAGGTCTTTAATTTCGTTCAACTATGTTTTGTCAATGTTGCACTTCCTTGTTTGAATTTATTCCTAAGTGTTTTATTCTTTTTGACACTATTGTAAATGGAATTGTTTTACATTTGATCTTAGCCAAAAGCCTGAGAAGTGATTAGAATTGTTTTCTTAATTTAATTTGAGTTTGTTTATTTATAGTTTACAAAAATACAACTGATTTTTATACAAGTTGAGCATTCCTAATCTGAAATGCTCCAAAATTCACTACTTTTTGAGCATCAATTCTCAAAGGTCATGCTCAAAGGAAATGCTCATTGGAGCATTTCAGATTTTTAGATTAGGGATGCTCAGCTGGTATGTATATGTGAATATTGAAAATTCTGGACAAATCTGAAATCCAAAACACTTTTGGTCCTGAGCATCTTGAATAAGAGATACTCAACCTGTATATCAATCTTGTAACCTGCCACTTTGTTGAAATATTTTATTAGTTTTAATTGTTCCCTAATGGATTCCTTAGAATTTTGTACATACAAGATCATGTCCCCAGCAAAGAAAGATACTTTCATGTCTTCCTGTCTACTCTGGGTGTGCTTTATTTCATTTTCTTGCCTTATTACCTTTGTTAGAACGTTCAGTACAATGTTGAATAGAAGTGGTGAGAATGGAAACTCTTGTCCTGTTCATCTTACAAAGATTTTTCTCTCCCCACTAAGTATATTACTAGCTGTAGGTTTTTCATAGATGCCTTTTTGTCAGATTGAGATAGTACTTTTCCATTCCTAGTTTGTTGAGTGTTTTGTTTTGTTTTGTTTTTTATCATAATGGGTGTTGAGTTTGGACAAATGCTATATCTGCATCTATTGAAATGATCCTGTGTTTTTTATCCTTTATTCTGTTGATATATTACATTAATTGATTTTTGGATATTAAACCAACCAATCCAACTTGGTCATGGTGTATGATCTTTTTATATATTACTGTATTTTTTTTTTGCAGGTATTTTTAAGGGTTTTTCCACTATGTTAGCACTCTTGCTATAAACATCTCACTTCAGAGGCATGAGCTCAAGCAGAAGAATGTGTGTTGAATGGACATCAAAGACTTTATCTAGGAAGGTTGGTTTTATTGTGGAACAGAAATAGAATAGATTTGGCCATTTAAAGTGTTTGCATCTGTAAAGAGGAAGCCGAGATATTTTGTCTTGGTTTAGTGCACAGATCACATTTGGAAAGGTAACCGGTGTTTGAGTAGACCTGCTAGATGAGTTGGCCATATGCAGGTGGCTGTGTCTGCTGCTGCCCCAACCACAGCCCACCCCAGATGAGAGTTGAAAGTTTGTTTGTTCTAGCAAGTTGGGAGAACCAGAAGGGAACGTGCAGGCTTTGCCTGCTTTGAGGATAGCGTATCCAAGCATCACAGGATGTTAATATGGAAGATTCAGCTGAAACAGCCAGACAATAGATATCACACTTCAAAGTAAAGGGCTTCACCATGTTGCTATATTTCCAAAAGAAGTGATAGAAAATAGGCGAGTTGACTCTTAAACCCCTCATCCACTTTTTTGGTTGAAAAGAATCAGGAATTAGAAACTGGTGAAGAAGAATTTTAGAGAGAATTGTTCTTATGCCTGGGTGCTACCTGTCCTCTGCTCTAAAGGGAAGGGATGGTGATGCTTACACTTTAACTTAAGCTTAGGGAAAGGGGCTTCAGGAGCCTACATGGAGAGCTTAAAGTATGTTCCCTGCATCTGAGGAACACAGAGTAATCTAAAGGGTGAGAGACAGACTGACTAGTTGCTTCATGGTGGTAGAATGAAGAAGTACTCATGACAGGAGGCCAGCTCTCCTGGGCTCTGGCAGGACCATGAGTGAATACATGAATGCTTCCTTTAGACCAGATGTGAATCCAGAGGGCAAGCTGGCATGGGGTCATCTTAGGTCCTGCCCAAAAGGGTGGTCTAGAGGGGGATAGAGACCGAGGACCTAAGCAGAGAGAAGCTAGGGACAGCTGGATTTCTAGGGGATGCACATGAAAGAAGTGACCAGCCAGAGAAGAGTTGCACTTGCCCTGCCAAGGTAACTGCATAGGAGCTCATAAGAAGTTCTGTTAGAGCTCATAGCAAAGTCGGCTTAAACATCTGCAAAAACAGAGATCACAAATTCTAAACCTGCGGCAGTACCGGTCAAGGAGAAACTTCTGCTCCCCTGTCCCACTCAGCCTCACTGTGCTTCCACCCTGAAGGGGCTGAAACTGTGTTTAACCAAAGGAGGAAGGTCAAGTCTGAGGGAAGAGAGCCTCTTTCCTTCCTTGTCTTCAGGCCCAAATTATAGGAGGGGGAGAAACCTCAACTTAAAAAACAAATTTGAAATTTTGACTATTACATCAGGTTGGATGTTTTAATGCTAATCTGAAGTTATAATTTAGGACTCGATGTGACCCTAGAATCATATATATTAAGGCAAGAGTGACCAGAAAATTATTGAGGACCTCTCCTGTCCTTGATGAAAACAGTAGGTGTGGCCCTGCAGAGCTGGCCGAAAAGGCAGTGGGAGACAGAATTAAGTTGTTTTCTGCTTACTCTCTGCCCTGCTTGTTTTGCATAATGTTTACATGAGAATGATGCATTTATTTTTATGGGAATCTTACCTCTTCTAAAGGGTTGAGTGCTAGATGCTACTGAGCTTCATTTCAAATTTGCTTTTATCCCTAGCATTCTGGGAGGCCAAGGCGGGCAGACTGCTTGAGGTCAGGAGTTCGAAACCAGCCTGAGCAAGAGTGAGACCCCATCTCTACTATAAATAGCAAGAAATTACTTGGCCAACTAAAAATGTATATATGTATAAAAAAAATTAGCCGGGCATGGTGGCGCATGCCTGTAGTCCCAGCTACTAGGGAGGCTGAGGCAGGAGGATCGCTTGAGCAGGAGTTTGAGGTTGCTGTGAGCTAGGCTGACACCACAGCACTCACTCCAGCCTGGGCAACAGGGCGAGACTCTGTCTCCAAAAAAAAAATTTTTGCTTTTACTAAAACAATGCTTTATGTACATTCTGCTTCCCCCGAAGGGTCCTATCTGACCATTTCCGTTAGCCGTGATCTCAATCACCAGAGTGGACATTCGTCCTTTTTCTTGGCCACTGAGCATTCGATATACCTTCCTACATCTGAGAAATGTCCTTTGTGAGGTAGAACCAACATCCAGGCATAGAAACTGAAATTCCAGGTATTCATGTTCTAGCCTCCCTGTATGCAGCTCATGTACAAACATGTTGCCTAAATCAGAAGCAGCAGTGGGAAGCACAGGGGCTGTCCACAGTCTATTCTGGTGACTGGTGGCAGTAGCAGAAAGCTGCATCCAGTTTCCAGAGGCAACAGTGGCAGAGAACGGTGCCCAGTGTTGGTGGTGGTGCAGCCTGCAATGTCTGTGCCGTGTGGTGGCCATGGACTCTTCGTTGGACCAGTTCTGCAGTGTGAATTTAGCAATAGTTCCTGGCCATCAAGACTGGTTCTCCAGCGCTCCTGGACACTCAATGAACTTCTCAGTAGCCTTTTTTTTTTTTTTTTTTTTAATTTAGATTTACAAAAAAGTTGCAAAGATAGTACAGAGAGTTCTCATGTACCTACTCTCACCCAGCTTCCTCTAACATTAACATCTTATGCAACTGTGAAACCAAGACACTAATTATTGGGGGCTTTCCTGTGCCCATTAGGAGGAGTTGCTCAGCAAAGCCCTGTCTATACGAGACTAAGAAACTACCATTGTTATAACACCACTATCTAAACTACACACTCTTTTTGGATTCCCACCAATTTTTCCACCGTGGTGGCTATCATAACCCTGAAAGACACAATCTTGAACACCAAGGCTAGCAATGGCCAGGAGCCATTAGTACCCTTCACTCAGAAAGGACAAAGGGAAGATTTGGCTCCTGGAACTCAGAGAGAGTGGCTGTGTGGCCAGAGCCAGCTGATGGGAGCTGTGGCCTTCAGTAGACAGAGGCAGCCAACCTTAGAGAGCAAGAGGGAGAGAGCTGGGGAAGCAAATACTCCCATGCCACCCTCCTGCCACCTTCTCATCTCCTGCCTGTGGCTTCCATTGCCTGAACCCCCCAGAAGCCATAGGACCAGCCTGCTCTTGATTCAGTCTACAGAGAGCAGCTTCCCAGGGCAGACAGCAGTCTGGAGGGGGACAGTGGATCTGGAGGTGCCCCGGAAGGGGTCCAACACAAGGCGGACAGCTAGTCTGTGGCTGAGCCAGCCTGGAAGCCCACTTGCCTGGCTTGAACCACTGTGTTCTTTCCCCTTCATCACACTGTCACCGTCCCCTTTTCTCCCACTCTAAGATGTCCCAAGTTTCTTCTTATGTTGCAGATGAAGGAGAGCTTAGAGTTTTGCAAACTGTGAGGGACCCACTTGGGCCTGCATTTCACACACTCTGCAGTAGTGAGAGACGTGGGCCTCTTCTGCTTTTCTTGGGTTTCCTCCCAGATCTGGAAGCCATAAGTCCATCTTGTAGCTCCTCCATCCCACCCCCTCATGGCTCTGCTTCTAGAGAGAGGGCTTTGCCGAGCAACTCCTCCTAATGGGCACAGGAAAGCCCCCAATAATGTGTGTATGTACACGCGTGCATGTGTGCATGCGATGGAAAAAGAAAACTCAGATTGCTTTCTGAGTAAGTGAGATTTGCATTCTTCCTGGAAAGAGTTTCTTCTCTGAGGCTGTTATTCCTTCGGTCAATTGAAAACTAGGAAGCTGCTTTCAGAAATTCTCTCCTATGCTTTGGAATGTAATTGAAAACAACTGTTCCGCTTCTACTGAAACATATAAAGAGTTGGAAGCAACATTTTTAACTAATCAAGGAGGGAGTGAGGGTGAAATGGCTTGGGCAAGGGAACGGAAAGAGAGTGGTTGGGCTGGAGTAGGGTAAAGACAAGGTTTACAAGTTAGAAGAAAGGATCATACTTTGAAGTTTCCATGTAGAATGAATTTCCATCCGACCTGCTCTGATGGCAAATTAGGTTGTGTAGTAGGAAAGCTGGGTAACATTTTAGAGTGACAACATAGTCTCAGGTCCAGGCAGTGACAGGGCTAGTCCAGAGCAGCACTGGAACCCTAGGCTCCTAAGAGCAAGGCAGTCAGAGACAGGCATTGCCATCCGTGTTTTAAAGAGGGGACAGGGGAGGCTATTTCACAGAGCTGTGAGGAAGACACAGGGGATACGCTCTGAGCTTTCAGAAGGAACATTCCCATTAACTTTCCAGTCATCAGTCTCACTTCAGCAAGGGAGATTAGAATACTCACCCCAACATACCTTTGTCTTTTGTGTCCTACAGTACCCATATTCTCTACCCTTAGACTTTCATCATAAATCAGAATTTTGTTCCTAGGCAAATGGGCCATCCCAAGTGCAGATGCCCACTGAGTCTTTGCCAGGCAGGTCTGCACTTGGAGTGTATCCCTCCCTGAGCTATGGACCTTCTAGCCCTGCAGGCAGAGGGGCTGGAGAGTGTCCCAGGAGATCTGACATACATTCTCCAGCGCCTTGATGAGTACTGAGAACCTGGGGGCTAATTTTGGAAGACAGAGTTCTTACAAGCCTTTCCTTATAAGAGATGGAACATTTACCTCATTATATTGGAAAGGTATCAGAGCCGATCACATTCAGAAGCATGAAAAAGGACATTTTAGGTAAAATTACAACAGTTTCTTCCTGGAGCTTTTTGTGGTTGTAACAGAAGAAATGAAAGTGAACTGATGCAGAGCCCTCCAGGCTGGGTTGGCTGGAATCTGGGCCTCTGAGAAATCACCAATGGGCTGGGCTGTAGATAAGTGACTGAGGGGGCATGTCCCTCTTTCCTGCTCCCCCCATAAGACTCCATAGTCCCGGTTGATTCTCAAATGTAAACATTCCTGTTCTTGTGGGGCTTGCAAGAAGCACATAATAGCTAACACTTAGAACAGGGCCAGAACTTAGTAAGCACTCAATAAATGTTAGCTCATTTAATTATCACAGTCTATGAAGTCGAGACTGCTATATAGTACCTCAGTTCTCTTATTCATAAAATTTAGGGAAAAAGGCCATGTAACTTGCTCAAGGTCATATAACTAGTACATTTATAGGGATGTGGTGAAGTACTTTCCAAAATGAAGGGTTTATACCTCCCGCTGCTGGGAGCGTGGCTGGCAGACCCACCACAGCCGTCAGTCCTCTTTGGGAATGGCCCTGGCTGAAGAGAGCCACCAAGCCTAGGACCATGATCGTTTCCCAGGGCAGCCCATATTCAATGATTGATTGACACGGGGGTACAAAGGCTCAGCCCCCTCATTCCATCTTTGGATACTTCTCTGATGGTCCATCTTAGCTTCAGAGCCCCCGAGGGGTTGAGAGCTTCAGAGTCCCCTCAGGCCTTTGCTGAGACTGCATTGCAGCCCAGCTTCTCCCTCTGCTCAGTCTTGTTTCTCTCCTCTTCTTTCTATAGCACGTGATCCCAGGAACACTCCCTACTGAGTCTCCTGCCCTCTAAGCCTCTACTCAGAGCCTGCTTCCCCCGAACCCAAGCCTGCACAGTGCTGAAGCTGCAATATGAGCATGGGCCATCTAGCTCCACAGGCCAGCTCTTCACCAGTGCATTCTACTGACTCTCCAGACAGGCATAATTGTTACAAGTATAGGACAACCTCATGTTAGTGCCTAAAAGCAAAAATACTATTCAAAAAGACAGTGTCCTGCCCATAGCAGATACTCTGTTTTTGGTAATTGAGAGGGTGTGTGTGCGTGTGTGTAAGGAAGGCAAGGAAATTAGGAGGAATTCTCTGCACCTACATCTGCTTTCATAATATGGAGAGAGATTTGTTGCTACTCTTACTTAGCAGCAAAGTCTTCTATGGTTTTCTGATGAGCTTTTGAAAGCATAGGCTTAGCAAAGGTTGGTCACCCAAGAATTCATAGCTCCCTAAGTGATACCACTGCTTTCTCTATTAGGGCTTTCTAGATGTCTCCACACCTAGAAGACCTTGGTGAAATGCTGAGATACCATCCGTGTCGTCTTGACAAGCCACAAACTCATATAACTGTGTCTTTTTGGCCTGGGAAAAACACTGTGGGCCATGCAGCCCCATTTCATCTTCTGCAGATGCGGATGCTGAGGTATGAAGGAGCAGAGGGGTCCCCAGCTGATCAGTGACAGAAATGGCTCTGGGCCCCTGTGCCTCAACTTTCACTCAAGAGCTCTTTCTACTGCTCTGCTCTTCTGTGCTAAAATTTCATGAAACTTCCAATATTATGAGTGTGCACAGTGATTATTCCATGTGTCCCTCTAACTCTTCCCAGCTTCCCCTGCATTTAGGTTGGAATCATGTGACCAGCCTCCCACTGGCTTGTGAGTGGAAGTGGTATATCTGCATCTTTCAGGTCAGCAAGTTTGAACTGGTGTTCATCCCCCGTCCTTCACGTGTCCTATGCCAGAGACCTTGGAGACCAGGCAGACCTCATGGCAAAGCTACAGGACAGAGGATGGCCTCCAAACCCGTATGAGACTTTATGGGAACCATTGCTTTCTTAAGCCACTGAGATTTCAGGAGTTTGACCTTCATGGCAGCTAGGACTTGGCACCCCTAGTCAATGGGCTTCTACTTCGGGACCAGCTTGTCTGAACAGGACATAGTAAACAAGGTTTGGCAATGGCAACTTGCCACTTGGAAAAAGTCAACAGGAATTTGCCACTCATCACTTGGACATTCATTTCTCAACTAAGAGGCAGAAGGGCCCCCAAAACACAAGAGTTCCAAGGCTGAGATGAGAACGGCAGGTGCTGGTTGAGTGCCCCTTCCCACTCTTCTTCAAGAAATCAGGTTCCCATGGCTACAGAGAAGGCTGGGTCAGGCAGCTCTCACATGTTCTAATTCAGTTCTCTTTCCACATCCAGGGATGGGTCGTGGCCACATGCCTTTTCTGTCTAAGGCCAGCTGCATCCCCTCCCGTAAGAGCACTGGGAACTGATAAGAGGAACTGACCCAATGCCACTTCTCTATGAAACCTCTGCTCAGCCCCGACTTCACGTCTCCACTTGGTTCTGAACTGAAAACTCACATGACTGTCCCCTAATGGGCATAGCTGTGGCTCCAGACAGGACCCTGAAATAAGACAGGAAAGGCAGGACACCCATCTTCTGGCTGGGCTGTTGGTCTGTGGCTATCACTGAGGGATTGGCTCTGGGACCTCAAATTAGTGTGTAGATTGCTGGCCTCAAGGTTGGATTCTGGCCAGCTGGCCCTGTTGTCTTTGCGTTTCCTGGCACTGAGCCTGTGGTGCCCATAGTGGTGTGGGCCATTGATGGAGGGCTGGGTTGTCTGTGCCGTTCTCCTTCCATTGCTAGTGCCCTATTTCAGAGAGTCCCCCCAGTGGATGTTCAGTGACATGCATCCTGGGGTCAGCAGGTCCGAGGTCCTTCACGTAGCTTCAGATAAGGCTGGCTGTTTATGGTTGCAGTTAGTGGTTTCATTGCATGCAGGCTCTTCAGAGACAGGATGTGACACAGCTGGAGGGCGATTCTGTGGTTGTTGATGATATAGACAACATGAGAAATTCCGATAACTGGCCTGACCTCTTCCATTTTCACTAGTAACAACACAGTCTCCACTGGGTTCTTGCAAATGTCACAACACAGGATGAGATTAGCAAATCCAGTAAAAAGTTCCCCTATTTATGTATAAAACCAAGTGAATATTGTGAAAAATACTTAATTTTCCTGATATTTCTCTTTTTAAAAAAAATCTAGTATATTTTAATTGTAAAAGCTAAAGTAATAGAATAGAAAGAGTAATTGATTTTCTAATACTAAATCTCTCTAACAAATTAACAGTTTGGCATATATTCTTTCATATTTTATGCTTATATATATATCCACAAATTTCTAAAACATAAATGGGATCATACTGTATATAGTGTTCTGCAATTTTCATTTTTATTTTATTTTAAGGTATTAGGACATTTGCCATGTCAATAGGATATACCCCATATTTTAAAAAATATCTATACAATGTTTAACTATGAGGATGGCCCATGACTTATTTCTTAATTCTCCATGGATAGACATTAGGTTATTTCTATTCATTTTTTATTATTATCAATGCTATAATAAGCATTTTTATACAGTATATCTTTACACATCCCTCCTATAATTTCTTTAGGATAAAATAACTAGAATTAGAAATATTAGCTCAAAGCACATGCACAGTAAAATTTTCATATTGTGAATAAATTATCTTCCAGAAATGTTGCAAGAGTTTATATTGCTACCAACTATTATGAGAATACCTATTTTGCCGCACCCTTATTACTAAGTAATACTATTCTTATTATTTTAATAGGTTAAAATAAATCTTGTTTTTTAAAATTTATATTTCTTTGATTGTTATTGTATTTGGGCAGCATCTTTTCAGATAGTAATGGCCATTGTATTTTATCTGCTAATTGATTGTTTAGTTTTTGTCCATTTTTCTTTCGTTGATGTTTTCTAACTGAGAAATTTAAAAAACTTTATATTTTACAAATATTAACCTTTTGTGATATATGCTGAAAATATTTTATAATATGTTTTCATTAGTCTCATATATTGAAAGATTTGATTTAAAGTGTTATATGCTTTTGTAAAAGCAAAAGTCACAAAGTTAATCTTCTGTACTGCTTTCAGTTTTGTGACATGCTTGGGAAAGCTTTCCTCACCTCAGGAGTATAGAGCTATTCTACATTTTCTTCTAATATTTTTAAATGTAAAAATAAAAAGAACTTATGAGTATTTTATCTTTCTTCCTATACAAAAATAAATTCCCCTCTTTTAAGCTCAGCGGTTCGGGACCTGCTAAGGTACCTCCTGCAGTCACGAGGGACAGGCTGCAGCTTGGCGGCGAGTAGCCTGCAGCATTCGCCAGTAGTTACGATGGTAGTCACTCTTGCCTGGAACAGCCTTTTTCCCCTCTGGAAGTAAGCTCAAACAATAGCAAATACGCAATTGCAAATGATGATAAGTGGTAAGAAGGAAGCAGACAGGATGCTGTGGGAGCACCCGTTTGTACATTAGAGTCTTGGTCGGAGATGTCCTCCTAGGCTGTGACGTGAAATGTGGCCACTTAACGAACAGGAGGAAGAATATACTACCGAACACTGGGAAGAGGAGCATAAGGACTTCGGCCGGAAAGAAAGCTTGGCCAGTTGGAGGAATTGGCAGAAAGCTACAGCCACTTGCAAGAATAGTGGTTATGAGATAGGGTAGGAGAAGCAGGCATCAGGCAGGACCTCTTAGGCCCTATTAGGAGGTTTGGATTCTACTCCAAGGGGAACTGGAAGCCATTGAAACATTGTAAGCAGAGATAATGAGATGATTTACTGTAAAGAAATGATGGTTGCATGGATAATATAAGTTGAGAGAGTGAAAATTGGAGACCCATTAGAGTTTACCCCTCAATCCCAAACCTTTCCTCAATGGCTTAACAGGAAAGCCAGTGATGGTGAAACTTAAGTGGAGAATGGAATACAAGGGCTACCTGGTGTCTGTAGATGGCTATATGAACATGCAGCTTGCAAATACAGAAGAATACATAGATGGGGCATTGTCTGGACATCTGGGTGAAGTTTTAATAAGGTGTAATAATGTCCTTTATATCAGAGGTGTTGAGAAGAGGAAGAAGATGGGGAAATGAGAGAATAGCATCTTTTCTGGGTGTTTTTTTTATATATATATATTTCTAGACAATAAAGGTTTGTTTGTTTTTCAACTTGACTTGTGAACTATTCATATTCAGATATTATGTTTGAAGCTCAAATGTTGAAATAACTGAGATTATTCGCAGAATTAATTTATTAAAAGTCACCCAACTTTACTTAAGTTGGCTTTCTTTTATAAGCCCAATACTGTTTTTTTCTGTGAAGGATAATTATATGCTTTATAAACTTGTATGAAGATGGATTTAAGACCTTTTCTTGTAATTATATATTAACTGAGACCTTTTAAAAACAACTTCTTTCTTTTAAAGTTATTTTTGAGCCACTCTTTACATGTGTAAAGTTAAACATTCTCTTAGTATTAATATATACTGTATTATTCTACTTAGTAAATAAATTACATGTTCTCTATCGATATAAGCTAAATGTACATATTATAGCTAAAATTGATACATCATCTGTAAATTAAAATGATTGTGGAGACAGGGTACAACCGAAATTGTGGACTGACGTTTAGGCTGACAGCATACATATAGTTTGTTCAGAATTTTTCTGAAGAGAACTTAATGTGAAATAAAAACCAGTTTCAAAGTTATGTTCTAGACCATAATCTAGTGGTTTTCACTTAAGTTTAAAATCCCTTGGATATTTTAGAGTTGTACATTGTTAAAATGTATATTCCATACTGATAACCAAATGCTATGAACTTCCCTGTAAAAGGATTGAAAAAATATATCATTTAAATCCTCATGTTGTCAGAAAATGGCCGTTATTAACTTCAGTGGCCATTTATCATATAGTTTTATCAATAAACTATCTTTGGATTTGTATCTCCAACTGGTACAACTCAAAGTGTAGATATAAATGTTTAGCTATATAGAGTAATACTTTTACGATATAAATACTGAAAGGCTTCAACAATAGAAAATTACTCAATCCTTAGCCCTTAGAATAAGGGCCTGTCTTCCTCAAATTGATTAGGCAGAATATGGGGCAGAATGTTGCCATTACTGAAAGCCAAAATCAACAAAATATACCTAAAGCATTCTGGCAATGAATGTCTTACTGCTCCTTCTCAAGTAAAAAAATATTCTTAAAAAAAAAAAAAATAAATAAATAAATAAATAAATTCCCTGGAAATGGATTTAACTTATTTTTTCTCAATTTGGCAGCCAATTGTTTCTATGCTACATATTGAAATATGAAACATTTCATGTTGCTACATATTGAAATATCCCAATTACTTTAAAATTCCATCTTTCTGTTTTATACTAAAAGCAAATTACACATATGTGTATTTTAATCTAGATTCTATATTCTGTTTTATTGATTTCCTTTTCTATACTTATGTCAGAATCTAAAGTGTTTTAATTATGTACATTAGCTTTAAAGCAGGTTTGGATATCTGGGAGAGTGGGTCTCCACATTCATTAATCTTCTCATGCATTTATTTTTCCAAAGGAAAGGCAGAATCAATACATGTTTCCTCTACTAATTAAAAAGAAAGAAAGAAACAAAAGCTATTAGGACTTGTATTAGTCAGGGTTCTCCAGAGAAACAGAACCAATAGGAGATATATCTCTCTAGAGAGAGAGAGAAGAGGAAATTTATATGAGAATTGGCTCAGTTGATTATGGAGGCCAAGAAGTCCCCTGGTCTGCCATCTGTAAGCTGGAGAACCAGGAAAGCCAGTGGTGTGATTGAGTCTGAGTTCAAAGACCTGAAAACGAGGAACACCAATGTCCAAGGGCAGGAGAAGGTGGATGTCCCAGCTCAAACAGACAGAGGGAATGCACCCTTTCTCTGCATTTTTGTTCTACTCAGGCCCTCAAAGGATTGCATGATGCCCACTCGCGTTGGTGAAGGTGGATCTTCTTTACTTAGTCTGTGGATTTGTATGTTAATCTCTTCCCCCGAAACACCATCACAGACACATCTGTAAATAATATTTTATTAGCTATGGAGTCATCCCTTAGCCTATCAAGTTGCCGCATAAAATCAACCATCATAGGACTTTTATTAGAATTGTGTTACATATATAAATTAATCTGGAAAGAAATAGAATTTATATAAGATTGAATATTTCTAAAGTAGAAATGCAATATGTAAATCCATTTATTTAAGTTCTTTATGTTTTTCAATAAAGTTTTTTAATGAAAGTCTTAGAAAAAATAATTTCAAAAAGATCTCATTTATGGCAGTATAAAAAGTATTGCTGGAACTTTGTAAAATATATAGGAATCTCTAAACTGTTGCTGGCAAAGCTGGTATATACACAAATGTTTGATAATTATTTATCTCTTATATGAGTATCTTCCTAAACTCTGTTGTTGGTTCTAATTATTTTTGAGGTATGATAATATTGCAATTAATGATCACCTGTCTCTTTCCTTATACTATTTACACCAGTCTTACTGTGGTCAGAAAAATGATATATAATGTATATATCATGGTAGAGATAATGTATTAATATGAATAATAGTATAGTATTGGTTGTATTTACCTTTCTCTGATGTAATGTACAAATACTAGAGTTATCCCCATTTATGTATGTATGTTATTTTTTGGACAAAATTTCTTTATCAAAATAGGCAAATCTCCTTTATCTGTTCTTAACTTTTTATGTGCATGTATGTATATATGTTTTATCAGAAATGGATGTTGGATGTTTATTGACTATCTTTTCACATCTATCCAGATAATCATATAGTTTTTTTTCTTTAGTATTAATAATGTAATACATTCATTAATTGATTTTTCAAAAAATGTGTTGAATGAATAAATGGATGAATTAAAACATCCTTGCTTTCCTGGAGCAAACACTAATTGATTGTGATTTTTTTACATTATTATATTTTATTTTCTCATATCATATTTATGATATTTGCCTGGATATTTTTAAAATGAGACTTTGTATTTTACTGTATGTGATTTTTGTCAGATTTTAGTTTTAAGTGTTAAGCTGGCTTATAGACAACTTTCCAAATCATTTTTCTTTTTAAACAGATATTTTAATATCACTCCTGGTCATATCCCTAGCACAGAGAGAGAGTCCTTCCTATCTGGTCATGAAACCCCTCTGTATGAGTTATCTTTTTCTGTATAACAAACTACCCCAGATCTTAGTGGCTTAAAACAATACACATTTATTACCTTAGTTTCTGTGAGTCAAGACTTTAGGAGCAGCTTAGCTAGATGTTCTGGCTCATGGTCCCTCATGAGATTATAATCAAGATATCGTCCAGTGCTGTAGTCATCTGAAGACTTGACTGGGGCTGGAGGATCCTTTTCAAGCTCCCTCATGTGGCTGCTAGCTGGGGCCTCAGTCCCTCCCCACTAAGTCTCTCCATCGTGCTGCTTGGCTGTCCTCATGGCATGGCAGCTAGCTCCTCGCAGGGCAAGGAAGAGATCCAAGAGAGAATGAAACCACACTTTCTATTATGGTCTAGTCTCAGAAGTCACATGCCATCACTTTTGACATATTCTATTGGTCACAAAGACAAATCACGATTCAATGTGGGAGGTAACTACACAAGGATGTGAATTTCAGGAGGGACAAAGCACTGAGGGACCATTTTAGAGGCTGGCTACCTCACCTCTATCTCTCTTCTCTGTGTTTTGGTTCCCTTCTCTGCTCTTGGTACTCAGGAAAATCTCATTTATGAGACCTTTATAGTTAAAGCTTTATAAGCAAGGTGATCCTCAGCCTTCATCTTAAATATTGCCTTGGGGTGACTACATGGATATAGGTACATGTATGCAAGCCTGGTGACTACAGGCAACTTTCTACCTGGTGCGTATGGATTGCTGTCTGTGAAAAGTTCAACTCAAATACTTTTTAATGACCCCACCTTCTATTCAGGAGTTATTTGGAAATATTGTCTGGAAAGGGTAGTGCCTCCAGTGAGTGAGTATTAATTCAGGTCAGGTATGTATCAAGCTGGCCCATTTTGGAAACATTGCCCTATGGGCAGGACATTTCCATTTGGAACAGGATGGCAAGAAGAGGAGCACAGAAGCATTTACTCTGTGCGGGCTGTGGGTGGGAGGGGAAGTGTCATGCTGTGTCACTTCAACTTTTTTCCTCTCTCCACTGAGAATATCACAGCATAGAAAATAATTTTAGGCTGGGTGTGGTGGTTCACACCTATATTCTTAGCACTTTGGGAGGCCAAGGCGGGAGGATTGCTTGAGGCCAGGAGTTGGAGACCAGCCTGAGCAAGAGTGAGACCCCCTCGCTACAAAAAATAGAAAAATTAGCCAGGCATGGTGGTATGTGCCTGTAATCCCAGCTACTCAGGAGGCTGAGGCAAAAGGATCACTTGAACCCAGGAGTTTGAGATTGCAGTGAGCTATGATGATGCCACTGCACTCTAGCCCAGGTGACAGAGGGAAACCATTTAATCTAAAAAAAATTAATTTGATAAAAATTAGGTTTCCCTGCTTCTTCTTGTTCTCTGTTTTCCTTGCGTCTATTTTACCTGAAAACAACTTAAGCCACAGTGTCTATATACATTCTTTTTTTTTTTTTTTGAGACAAAGTCTCGCTTTGTTGCCCAGGCTAGAGTGAGTGCTGTGGCGTCAGCCTAGCTCACAGCAACCTCAGACTCCTGGGCTCAAGTGATCCTGCTGCCTCAGCCTCCCGAGTAGCTGGGACTACAGGCATGCGCCACTGTGCCCGGCTAATTTTTTATATATATATCAGTTGGCCAATTAATTTCTTTCTATTTATAGTAGAGACGGGGTCTCGCTCTTGCTCAGGCTGGTTTTGAACTCCTGACCTTGAGCAATCCGCCCGCCTCGGCCTCCCAAGAGCTAGGATTACAGGCGTGAGCCACAGCGCCCGGCCCTATATACATTCTTGTATTAGCTTATTTGTCTGAACTGACTCAAACTATTTTTTAAACTAAGTCAACCAATTTTTATTTATTTATTTTTAATGATGCAGAGAAAGTTTACCATCTTCAACTTCTTCGATCAGATGTATTTTTCAATCCTGTATCCTATCCTAAATTGCAATAACTCCTTCAGGATATTTTTCCCTCTTTGTCTACATTCTGAAAAAACTTTCCTGAATTATTCTTCCTATTGTGGAAAGAGCCCTATTTATCTTTTTTATTTCATCTGAAAGTTTTGTTGCCCTTGGTGTCTGTCTTTTTTTTAATTTCACTAACTATTTCTATAACTACCTTTTCAACTTTAAATACTGTATCTTAATCAGAATTAGAACAGAGAAAATTTGTAAAAAGGGAGCTTCAAAGAAGATCTCCTGGGTAAGAAGAATTGAGATGTAGGTGAAATTTTCCAATTTACTAAAATGTCTCCAGTCATTTACAAAGGCCCCTTCCAGCTTAGATACTTTGATTCCGTAACCTTTGTTTGCATGCTTGTCTTTGGTTCAAAATCATTTATTTGAGTGAAATCTCGTAAGTAAAGCAGATTTAAAAAACATTTGCATTGATAACAAATAGTGTTCAGATTCTCCCATACTGGGACTCTCCTTATCCCCAACTCTCCATTTCCTTTCCCGATGACCCTGGGGTGGGAGATGGTGTTCCTTAGAACTCTCAGCAATCTGCAGAATATAGTTTAAAAATCACTGGCCAAGTTAGCTCTGAGCTCTCTCCCTGCTCTAAGATTCTGTGCGGCCGTAATTGCCCTTATCTTTCCTCTCCACCTATCTATTAGGAAATCATACCCATCTGTTATGGACCGAGTGTCTGGGTCACCTCTCCTGCACAAATCCATATGTTGGGGCTCTAACTCCCAAAGTGATGATTCTTGAACATGGGGCCTTTGGGAGGTAATTAGTATTAAAAGAAGTCATGAGGGTGGGGCCCTCATGATGGGATTAGTGCCCTTATAAGAAGAGACATTAGAGAGCTCTCTTGCTCTCCCTCTCCTTCTTTGCCATATGAGGTCTTAGCAATAAGGCAGCTGTCTACAGGCTGGGGCCCAGACACTTTCTATTGTTTAAGGCTGGGGTGTTTCGTTAGGGCAGCCCAAGCAGACTAAGACAGCATCTTTCGAAGTTCAGCTTCTCCAGCCCACATCCCTGACCTCACACGGATGTCTTTCTGTGCTCTTGCCCATGCTGTTCCCTTTATTTAAACTGCCCTTCCCACCTTTCTTGATCCTGAAAAAGTATACAATTTACAAGTAATAGGCTGCATCCCAGTTTGACTGGAGCATGGGACTGGTGAGGGGAAACGGTAAGAAAATTGGGTATAGATCACAGCAGGTAACAATTTTTCAAGGTAGTCACTGACATCTGGAGTGAGAGCGTTAACAACGTGTGCAAAAATCAACCAGCTTATCTAGAAAATGATTTCACAGTTCCCTTCCAGCTCTAGCGTTCCTGATGTCTGTAATCAGAGTTGTTTCTGGTCTGACAGCAGAGAGTGGATGGAATTGAAGTTGGGGAGAACCAGAGGCAGGGACAGAGTGTTATCTTCCTTTTGTGGTCTGTGAGCTCCATAGAAGTCACATGAAAGCAAACACCTTTGCCCCCTGTAACACATCTAATTGAGTCTTCCATTTCTCCGTGGGGTTGGGGAGTCTGAAATCCCCTGCAGTAAGCACGTACTTAGCAGATGGTGCCTTTGAAGTCTTGGCTTCTCTTGGAATTTTCCTCATAATTCCTATTCCCCTATCCCTGAGCACTTTTAAACTTTTGTCTAGCATTTCTAACTTTTTCAAAGCACTTCCACATCCACAATGTTATATTTATAGCAACTTGATGAAGGAACAGAAATGATCATCTTCATTTTCCAGATGAAAAAAATTGAGTGCCTAAGAGGTTAAATGACTCGCTAAGGTCAGATGCAGTAACTAATATTAGTGGCAAAACCATACAGAAAAGTGATGAACCAGAAGCTAAAAGACCAGATGACAGATGTATGTTCATATTTCTAGTATGGTTCTGTGGGGACAGTCCCTTCTTTGCCTCTGTGCCCACTGCCAAGTTAGAGTGACATTATCCCAATGCACTCACAACCTACTCACTGCGAAAATCTCCACCTGAAAGAAAATGTTTCTGGCCTAACAATTTTTGCTTCCCAAGATGTGCATTTTTGGGAAATTAGCGACATTTTGAATGGCCCAGGAATTGGCACAGTTAGAACAAAGCAGGTTCTCAAAATCAGTTGGAAGCAACTGGGCCAAGAGAATATGGCAACCAGATTTTGCACATGTAAAATACATTCCTATTTAAGAAAGTGAAACTTTCTAAATCAGTTCAAAGCAAAGATGGAAACAACAGTTTTTTGCCAAAACTACAGCCACCACAAAGTCTGTCCAGTCCCTTCAAAGTCTCCTCAGCAACGTGATGGTGGGTGTCTCTCATCCCAGTTCAAATGCTGCGCTCCACCCTTCCCTTGTTTCCCTTTACAGGCAGAACTCTGGCACCTTCCAGAAGGCTCCACGTTTGGAAGTGAGAAGCCAGGGTCGGGTGGGAGGGCAGCTCTGAGTGCTGGGAGAGGGTGGGACCCGGGCTCTATGCTCAGAGGCACCGCTGACGTCAAGCCCTCGCCTGCCTCCCGCTCAGACTGGAGTGAACACCGGAAAACTCCCCTTTGCAGCTGTGCAAACTGCCCTTGCAGAACTGCAACACGCCCACTGCCCCCTGCAGTTATTCTAAGTCCACAGTTTCACTGGCCATATTCAGAGGGGAATAAAAAACTCTCTATTTCCCAGCTGGCCCTTTTTCAGTCAGACAAAATTAAAATGAAGCCTGAGGTTTAAGTGGAATACTCTTACAGTTTATGTTCTGGAGTTTCCATGCTCCTTTCGCCTCCCCCTGGTCAGAGCAGAGCCGGCCAGCTGAAAGCTGTTCCTCCAATCTCCGAAGGAACATCCCTGGAAAGTTGGCTATCGGGCTGTTTCCGTCTAATATGCATCTGCTTCAGGCTTCAGACGGGCTCCTCTCCGTGCCCAGTGAAATGAGGAACATTAGGAATCCAGCCTAAAGGCTCACCCTGGAGAGGGAAGGGGGAGGGAGAAAGTTAATCAGACTCTCTCCAGGTCTTGGGAGAGCTCCTTGTCCTCACTGGTCAGGCAATATATAGACTTCCCAGGGCACCATCTCCAAGGGAACCCAGCCCAATCCTGTGGGAAGAGGGAGGCCATTTTCCCTGGTGGGAATGAATGGTGAAATCTGTGCCTTTCACTGGAAGCTAAGATTGGAAGGATAAAAGATCTCCTCCAAGCCCCTCTAAATTGCCCTCCTAAGAGTTTGACTTCAAGAGCAGTGTTAGAGGTTTGAGGGTGGGGAGAACCTGGAATTCTTGGGTTACTTCTCATCCCAAGTACCCTGTAAATCCCAGTGGCTCTTGGGTATGTATTGAAATCATCTGTGGTGGTTTCATCTTTCTGAAAATACAAATGCCATGCTTCAAACCCAAGTATTGTAATTCTGTGGGAAGGGGCTCCAAAGGCTTAGCTTTGTGTAGTTTTACAAGTTCTACAGTGGTTCTCATGCAGGTGGTTCATTTGTTTGCCAGTTTTCTCCGCTGGGATATGTATGTGAACCACCCCTAAAGGGTGGAACACTAAAATCACTGGGAAGATAATTTCCCAGCACTTTGGGAGGCTGAGGCAGGAGGATTGCTTGAGATAAGGAGTTTGAGACCAGCCTGACAAGAGGGAGAGCCCCATCTCTACAAAAAAAATAGAAAAATCATCTGGGTGCTATGGTGCACGCTTATAGTCCCAGCTACTCAGGAGGCTGAGGTGAGAGAATTGCTTGGGCCTAGGAGTCTGAGGTTGCAGTGAGCTATGATGACACCACTGCTTTCCAGCCCAGGTGACAGAGTGAAACCCTATCTCAAAAAAAGAAAAAATTTCTTTTAAGTGGAAATCTGCAGCATAAAGGTTAAGAGATGGCCAGTTTTAAAAGACTGGAGGCTATAAAGCAGGAAGAGTTGCAGTATACAGGAATAAATGCTTCATTTGTAGAAAAATGGAGTAAGGCTTTTATTTCCAGGAAAACCACCTTAGCCTGCAGCAATAACGAGTGAAATTAGTTGTGCTCTAGGGCAGAGATAGCACCCAGCTGTGTAGGAGAGAACAAGATTAGTTGTCCCTAGAAGTCAGGTGAATGTAATAGACCAAGGAGCAAGAACCAGCAGCATTTTGAGCTTTCATTCGAAATGATATTGTCCACATCTGATCGTGTTCTCACTGCTACGACTTTCATCTACTCACTTGGTAGATGCTGTTGACCTCTTACCATGTGCCAATCACTGTGCGAGTGCCGGAGGGAAGTGATATCACCACCCGGACTCTCTCTCTCTGATCATTTCTCTTCTCACCTTATTTTAACTTGGTCTTAGTTCTGCATTTAGATTCTTTTCACATAGTAGGACGTTGCCCTTCACAGACCCAGATTTACATCCTTCACCTTAAAAACTCCAGGAAAAGAGTGCGCTTCCTTGCCCAGCAGCTTGCTGTCATTCAAAGGGAAATGTTCAAATCAGCTCTGCTTGAGTCACATGCCCATCTGTGGCAGATGCTATTTCTCAAAGACGGCCACACTGATATATGTGTTTCATTCCGGCGTGCCCGACACATCTCCCACCAGGAAAGGGAGCGAGCTATGTTCCTTCCCCTTGAATCTGGGTGGACGCTGTGATGGCCCCAACTGCGTACTGCAGAAATGCTGACGTGTAGCTCGTGAGGCCGGGACATAAAATGGAGACAGCTTAGGGCTGGTACACACACTCTTTCTCTTGGGATGGTCATCTGAGATCCTAGCCTCCATGTCATGAGGAAGCCAGGGCACATAGCGAGGTAACGTGTGGGTGTGCCAGCCGAGAGCCTACAGACGTGTGAGTGAGTGATTCCTCTCAAGATTGCAGTCCTCCCCAACCCCCTGCCTTCAAAAGTCTTCCAACTACGGCTCCAGACTTGTGTGACAGGACAAGCCATCTTGCTGTGTCCTGTCTGAGTTCCTAACTCACAGCACCCATGAGTGATAATAAATCACTTCTGTCTTAAGTCAAAAAAGTTTTCAGTAATTTGTTACACAACAATAGAACGAATAATATCCCCTTGAAGCCAGAGTGCAAGTGTGTGAAGAAGAGAGATGTGAAAGGTTGCTAGAGAGACAGGATGAACAGACACCACAATCCACTACAGTCATCCTGGGATATATTAATTTCCCATGAGTGTTACTGAGAGAAAATGCTAGATTTTATGTACATGTGTGAACAATTGAACCCAGAGTGATAATTATCAGCAGTTACTGGAAAACAATCCTAATTTTCCTATCTAGTTCCATTTGCTACACATGTACAATTTATTATTTTTCAGGCAAGATGTGCGTTTTCTCAGATTTATGGTTTTAGGCAATGATTCCCAATTCAGCAAAGACTAAAAAATGAAATTTCAGAAGTGTTACAGAGAAAGTTTTAGGTGCAGGTTGAATTTCAGGTATGTGAGTTAGGAGGCTCTGAGCTTCAAAGCTTCTTTCAGACAGCAATTCTGTGGTGGGCTATAAGAGAAGAACATGCACTGAGGTGGAGTGAAAGAACATTTTCGAGACTTGCTTCCTGGCTAAGTTGTCCTCTACCTGCTTCCTCTCCGAGCAATCCAGGAAACACATTCATTTTTCTGCTGCATGTCACGGTGAATTTGCACAACAGCAGACTGAACCTTAATTCCTCATCAGCAAAAGAAAGTATTCTTTCTGGAAGTTCCCAAAGAATGAGGGGAAACCATAAATTAAGCAGTATTTAAAATATGCTCTTTCTCACAGAAAAAAAAATGTTTACTGTGCAGTCTTTTTAAAAGACAGCTGTTAGGGCTACAAGAAACTGGGTTTCAGGATTAAGAGCTGAGATTTGAAATAATATTGCCACCTGCATCAGGACTCAAGTATGGAGAAGAAACTAAAAAATAGACATTGGAATGAGAAAGGCAAGCTTTAGGGGTGAGGAAAAAGGTGAAGTTCGCTGGCCTCCTGCTCTCTGGTTTCCTGGTTGTCACAGAACTGAATCCATTCTCTGGCTCCATGTCCTTTCAAACGTGGAGAGATTACAAATGAAGGAGAACACATTTTGCTCTGTCCTTTCTTAAGTTAAATTCCTCACCAAAAGTCTATATGAAACAGAAGAGACACAGCCCATTTCCCAAGTCAGCAGCACTGAATGCTGCTTTCTGAACTTGTAGGGAGTGTTCAGTTCTGTGAATTTTGGCGAGTTTTTTTGTTTGTTTAAGGGCTAGATATTTTTTATTGTGGAAACATTTACATAACATAAAGCTTACCATTTTAACCAACTTCACAGGTATGTTTCATTGGCACTAAGTGCACTCACACTGTTGTATAACCACCACTACCATCTATCCTTACAAAATAAACATAGATCCTTGGCCTGCATTTCCTTAAACAGTAGAACCTTTCTGTAGATTATAGCTCACAGGGAAGTGACCAGTTAACGGTGCTTATTAGATGTGCTATTAGACGTGAGCACATAGTGAGATGTGCTCAGTCACTCCACTCAGCGTTAAGAGAGAAAAATGGAAATCTTATGCATCTCTAAATGTGTCTTTGAAGAAACACGTGTGATATTTGGTCACTGTTGCCAATATTCAGGTTGAGCTTTGAAGCAGTAATGCCACTGCTGTTGAAGGTTAAAAAATTAACCATTTTTGGTTCATAAGGGATACTGCTTAACCTTGGCAAAATTTTCAAATAGGCTGGGGTTTATAATGGTAGGTACTGATGGGCAGACCAAAGATGCGGGTCATGTACAGTTGCCAGAAGAGGGTCCTGGGACAGCATCTGTATGCGGTCAGTCTCAATTTCTCTAGCTTTGGGATTCATAGGCAGTGGGTGCGTAATAGAACTGCTTCCCAGGGAATTTCAGAAGCCAGATGTTTTCTAATCTACTGACCCCCTCCTCTCCTTCCACTTGTTTTATTGTTCTCTGATGCATCCCACTTCTACCCTTTCCCCCCACCTCCTGAGACACAGTGGGACAAACTGGGACAGGAAAGGAGACGGTGTCCTACAGGGTGCCAGGTACCTACCTGCTGGGACCATGGCCACTCCAGGAGACATCTACCACCAGGGGAGACTTGGGAGCTCCTCTGTCTCTTAAGGGTGTCAGTTTTCCACCAACTGGGTCTGCTCCAGTTGGGGAAGGAGGTCTGGGGTCGGTAATATTCACTCTCTATCAAGTTGTCATTTGACCATATTGTGAGTTACCCTGCTCGCTTTTGACCAAATAACTTTTGGCTGGATAAATTCCTCCTACATTATTTGGGGACATTTCTCCTTGGCTTCCCTTGACTGATATATGTAAGCACAGAAAAAATGATTATCCAAATCATCAATAAAAATATTCACTAAAACAAAGATCTATCACTTCCTCCATTTACCCTTGTCCAGTACTATTACTGAATACATTCTTGCCCAATGGTACATAAAGTACATGATGAAAATATTTAAATTATATCATTACAGTTATCACAAATGGAGGAGCTTTAAAAAATAATGAAAGAAAAAATGACCACATCAGCTCTTTAATTATTTGGGATAGCCTTTGAATACAATGAGTTAATACATGTAAACATACTTAAATAACATTTAAGTATGTTGTCTATTTATTATTTTATGTATTGACACTATGCCAATTGCCATGTCATCATTCACATCATATATATATTGAAATGACACATGTACTCACCAGCAAATTGGTATTAATGTATCAACACCTAAGTGGACATACAGGAATAACATTTATCAGGTGTCAGGAGGAGGGGAGGAGGGGGGAGGGCATGTGTGTATACAAGCACAATGAGTGAGATGTGCAACATTTGGGAGATGGTCACACTTGAAGCTCTGACTTGAGGGGGGGGCATGGGCAATATATGTAACCTTAACATTTGTGTCCCCATAATATGCTGAAATAAAAATAAATAAATAAATATATTAAAATGTACCAAGTAATGAGATGTGTTTATAATTCTGTTAATTATAACACGAGTGATTTTATTTACATAGATATTAATTTGATATTTTAGGCTGTTACTGCCTGCATGGAGTGATATTAAGTCATGTAAATAAAAAGGTCTAGAAAATTACTGATGACCTGTACCTAGAAAGTGTGTGACTGCCTAGTCACAATGTCCATCCCTTGGGATATTCTAATTCTATAAAAGTAATGCATTACTTGCTGCCCTAGAAGTAATTGGAGCTTGGAGCTAACATCCATCTCCCAGAGGGCCTACCCTATATGCAAAAGTGACTTTTGTCAGACCACTGTTCCACTGCCTGAGAGTAGAACCAAGCATCTGGGTGGAGCCATCTGAGATCCACCAGCTATTAGCTGTGGGATCATGGCCATGATACTCGAACTTGGAGCCTTAGCTTATTCTTCTATGAAATGGAGATGGAAATACAAACTAATATATACGGATTTCTTAGAAGAATGCTTGGCACACAGTAAGCCCACATAAAAGTTCATGTGCTTTCCATTTAAAATAAGTCTCTCTGACCAAATCGTAAATATATAAACTGCCTTTTCTCCAAATTTAGTCAAAGTATTATATCATCTTTTCCTATTCCTTAGTCCCAGATTTCACTCTTTATAAAGCTTTTCCGGACTACCTGGAAGAGATCAGGCAAACTGGTTCTGTAGAAAAAGTACCAGGCCTGGCTAACACGTAGCAGAAGGCTGGGTCTCATGTGGCTTGGGCAAGTCATGTTCTAAGCCTTCATTTTCTCATCTGTCAAATGGGAATAACATCTCCACCCTGAGCACCTCCCCAGGTGGCTTAAAGATCACAGGGACACTGGCTGTGAAGGGATTCTTGTCTCCCCAGGTAAGGCATAACTGGTGCCATGAAGACGGCTTGGCTCCTTTCGGGTCTACTTAAGCAACCCTCAGGGTTCTTCCTTGACTGCTGGATTGGATGTGAATGAAGCAGCTATTTGGGGTGCCCCTGGGGTCCACTAAGGGTGTTATTCCCTGGAGGATAGTGTTCAAGCCACTTCATCTTAACACACAAAATCCTTCAGAAAATACCATTGAAGGTTGACTAAACACTTCATATAAAACCATTGGACAGCTAAAGCTTCATGACGCCAAGGCTTTTAGGGATTGTGTCTGCTATGGGCTAAATTGTGTCCTCCCCCCTCCCCCCAATTCATATGTTGTCCTTAAAAGAAGAGGAAATTCAAGCACAGACACGTATGGGGTTAAGACAATGTGGAGACACAGGAAGAAGACAGCCGCGTACAGGGAATGCCAAGGATCGCTGGCAACGCCAGAAGCTGGAAGAGTCTCCTCAGAGCTTCCAGAGAGAGGACGACCCTGTTGAGGTTGGACTTCTAGCCTCAGGCACTGTGAGAAAATAAATTTCTGCTGTGAAAGCCACCTGGGTTGTGGTACTTTACGGCCCTAGCAGACGAATTCAGTGTCTCAATAAGTTTCTTCTAAGAAGTGCTAAGTCTGTGGAGCAGAGACTCTGAGGTTGAGGGAGGAGGGACCAGGGACTGAGGAGGAGGGGAGGAGCTCCCCTCTCCTCTCCTTTAACCAATGGGACTCTGTTTGGATCATGTGTATGGAATTTCCCAGAAGAATTTGGAAACTACTGCTGTAGTGTAGCTGAGCCTATGGACGAGCCCCACCCCCACTCCCAGGCAACCGGGGTACATTCGCTCCCAATGGCCTGCCCCTGGGGCGCGGCTGGGGCAGTGCCCAAACTGGAGCGGGGCCTGCACTGCCTGCACCTGGGGAACTGGCAAGGGGACAGTCCTCAGCCGGTGACTGACCCACATGGGGTGTGAGTACCCCTGCTCCCTCACTGCCTGCACCTGGGGAACTGGCTACGGGGGCAGTCCTCAGCCAGTGACTGACCGGCACGGGGTGTGAGTACTCCTGCTCCCTCGCCCTGGCAGGACAGCTCTGCGGTGGGAACTGCTGTCTCCCGAGCCTCCCCCCCCCCCCCCCCCCCCCCCCCCCCCCCCCCCCCCCCCCGACACCTCAGCTTTGCTAGGCCTCCTATCCTCCCCTCTTCTTTTTTTTCTTTTCCCCTGTGGGTTTTACCTCAGAACACTTCCTACCAAGCCATTTCTCTGTGAGGTTTCTCACCTGTGTGCTACTGACCTCTGGTCAGGATGATTCTTGCTGTGGGGACTGCAGGATGTTCAGCAGCATCCTGGGCTGTCCCCACTGGGTGCAGTGTCACCTCCCCTCCCTGGCCATAGCCGTGACAATGGAAAATGTCTTCAGATGCGCCAGATGTCTCCTGGGAGCCAAGACTGCCCCATTCCAGAACCGTTGCTCTGCAAAGTGTGCTCACAGCCTGTTCCTGCTTCGTGCTGAAATAAGTACAGATATTCAGACTGCAGGTTTAAAACCTGTTCATGGAAATTCTTTCCTCCTTTCCCAGATTTGTGATTATAATTTTTGAAAGGTAATTTCATGTCTGTTGAATCTAATAATAAACAGTGGAGATCATTTTATTTGTCATTTTTATTTTTTTTTTAGTAATTCATTCTTAATTATATTTTGTAAAAATATTGGTCCACTTGGATTGGAGGAATAAACAATCAAACCAGTTTCTCATCACAGACACTGTGAGAAGCCCCGCACAGATCACAATGCCCAAGATTTGAGGTTGCAATGGGTCCTTGCCTCTGGCTTTACTCATCCCCCAACGTGGGCAGAGCTGGGGCCTGGTCCCTGGCTGCCCAAGGTCTTCCAGGGGAGAGGTGGGAGCAGGGGCAGCTTGGTCCTAGGCGCCCTCTTTTCCCTGAAGGCGGCGCTTTCCCAGTTCTGCTTCCAGTCACCCCCCACAACTCCCCATTTCCACCTTCTCCCTGTCCTTTCAGTAAAGGATTTTTAAGGTTTATTTTAACTTTTTCTTCTCTTCGGTCAATTTTTTTTTTTTTTATATAACAGTGCATGCCCCCCACATATTTCACATGGCCTGCATTTTTATAAATCCAAGAATAAATGCATTTTTGGCTAAAAACTAAGAAATATTTTTAGACTTATAGGGCTGTATTTTTGTCTTTTGGAGAACATAATTTGAAGCAGATGCAGTTTCATGCAGCACTCTTTCATTCTGCACCGGGTTTCAGATGTCCTGCGGGCAGACTGCATCCCTTTAGAAAGATGTTAACACTTTAAGGAAAAGTGATAACCTCTTAAGCCAAAGGGATGAGCCATCCCAAGACCAAGCGTCTTGGATCTTGGAATCTGGCATCTTTGGAATCCGGCCTATTTATGCAAACTGCTTTGAGTCAGCTGTGTTGACCTTTGCTTTGCCGGGGGCAGGGCCTTTGGAGGCAGAAATGTTTAGCAAGCAAATGCTAATCACTGCTGTTTCATGTTTCATGAAGGAGCAGGACCAGTCTTAGGGAGTTTGCATGATTGAAAGAGAAAGAACCCTACCAACCTGTTCCACTTATGGAATCTTCAACTTTTCCGTAGATTCAGAAGCAACTTCTGTCATTATCCAGTTTGGCATCCTTATTCTATAGCTATTCTCGATGGCAACTTTGGGTCTAATTTTGCTTTGTGTAGGGTGGAAAGCCTAGTAGTGCTCATGGCACTGGTGGAGAAAAGTTTCTCATGCAGAGATTAGGATAAATAAAAGTAAAAAAGGTTAGTTATTTTATTTTCTTATGAGAGTGAAAGAGGGGGGAAGAGGGCATCCCAAAGAAACAGAAGGGGGTGCGAGCACTGAGGCCAAGTGGCTTGTTGATTTTAAGGGGGACAAAGAGAAAAAGAAAAGAGTGAGGGTTGTCAGTTGGTAACAAAAAATGGCAAGGATGTCAAAGTCCAAGACTTGGTGTCCTGCCTTTCCTTGGAGATGGGATTATCAGGATTATCCCAGGAGATGTGACTCTGTCCCCAAAATGTGGTTGAGGCTGTAGCTTGTTCTCCTGCTGTTTACTCAGGACTCTATAAAAGCAAATTCTCAAAAAACAACTTTAAAGAGAAAGATTTATATCTCTTTTCTGTCTGCTCAGCTCTTTTCAGAAGTTTGCAAGACAGAACTCCCTCGGGTGCCTGTTAGCTGGAGAACTCCTAGGATTGATCTTTAACTGTTACTAGGAAATTGTGGGGTTAGGTATTTTCATGTTATTTTTGCAAGGCCGCCCCTTCACTTTGGACCATTTTCGCCTGAATAGCTGTGAAATAGATTTCTTGAATGAGTGAGTGAATGAACCAATGAAACTGAGACCCAGAGAAGGTAAATCTCCTGTTCTGGAAGACAGAGTTCAGAATATTCAGAGTTCAGACTCATTTCCATGCAGCCCAGCAGGATTGCTTCTAGTACCAACACAGGACTCCTAGAATGTTCCTGGTGTGAGTCCAGACTCAGCTTTGTTTTTCTCTTAGCTAGCTGAGGGTTAAAACTTAGAACTTCCAGGCTGGATCTAACTTGCTCTGCAAGCAGGAATTTGATGCTTTTTTAAATCAAGAGGTCCTGGATCTCAGTAGATGAAAAACTTTCATGTGGCCAGAAGGGCAGAGCCTGTGTGAAGAGCACTGTGCCTCATCTTATTTCACCCCAGAAAGTAAAAGCTAGGAGGTGGAGATTTGGCCACGCTTAAAATGCTCCAAGTCAGAGGTTTATTTCAACTCTGCCCTGATTGGAGCTAGGCTGGTATATTTATTCTTTCCCATAAAAATAAAAAGCAAAGTTAGGACCAATTAAAAAATCTTGCAAGCGTTGCAGATTTGAGTTCCTGTTAAGATTAAAATTAAGGAAATGTTAACAGCCTCCTGTAGGTAAAACCCAAGACTTCTTTTCCCTGAAACATCATTTGGGGCTTGGGAAAAACTCCAGGCAGAATAAATGGAATGTAATTGGGATGTTGGTCTGTCAGTACCTGAGTGGGAAAATATCAGCTTGGAAAAGTGACTATCAGTTTCGCTGGGTAAGTGGGTGGCGTGGCCAGGAACAGACGCTGTGATGTGACACCAAGAGCCCGGCTGCTGTGTGAGGACCTGCCCTAATGGGCAGGCAGGTGACAGGTGATAGGTGACAGGCCTTCTCAGAGCTTTGTTTTCTTCACATGCAAAGTGATCTGGCAACACTTCCCTCACAGAATTGTCACAACTAGGATTATTAACTCTATAGATGCATATTCATAATCCTGGTTAAAATTTTCCCAGCACTTACTATGTGCCAAGACACTGTCCTGATTTTTTTTTTAAGTCTAATATTTCAGAAGCAACTGTGGACAAATATGTGTCCTTCTGCCTTCTCTTTATTCATATTTTATTAAAAATAAGCCTCTGGAAATTCATAATCTTACCTACATCACAGAGCTGTTGTGAAGATTAAATAAATCGGTCTACGGATGTACTTACTCATGTAAGTCCTCAATGAATGTCAGCTGTTATGATCCATTATATCATACTGCCTAGTGACAATTAACAATATAATATTAGAGTTCCAGTGAATATTATCTGAGTGAGGAGAGAGGAGAAAAGGCTGTGGTGATCTTGGGATGCATCCCAGGAACGGAGATGTGTCAGTGATCTTCCATCTTCCATTTTGTCCCTCCACAAGCACCCTCCACGCCTCTCCCTTCATGCTGCTCTGTGCCCAGGGTGCTGGCCTGCATGGGCTATAGCAAGAGACTCCCTCGCCCTCTGGCCTCCTCTGTGCTCAGCTGATGCAGAACCCGAGCAAAGAGGGAGGGAAGGTGGAGAGTGGGTCAAGGCATTTGTTCCCCAGCTTCTCCCCTGTGAGTTCCTGTGGCCCATCTGCCTGCAATCTTTCTTTTCTTTTTTCTTTTTTTTTTTTTCTAGAGACAAGAGTCTTGCTCTGTTGCCCTAGCTAGCTAGAGGGCCATGGTGTCAGCCTAGCTCACAGCAACCTCAAACTCCTGGGCTCAAGTGATCCTCCTGCTTCAGCCTCCCAAGTAGCTGGGACTACAGACATGCACCACCATGCCCGGCTAATTGTTTCTATCTATTTTTAGTTGTCTACCTAATTTCTTTCTATTTTTAGTAGAGACAGGGGTCTTGCTCTTGCTCAGGCTGGTCTTAAACTTCTGACCTCGAACTATCCGCCCACCTTGGCCTCCCACAGTGCTAGGATTATAGGCGTGAGCCACCGCACCTGGCCAGGCTGCAATCCTTGATGTGTCACTTTCATATAGCTTTTTCTTGGGGCTCTGGCTAGGGCTCCCTCCCTTGGCCCCTTCAGGCTAAGGATGATATCTTAGTCCATTTTGTACTGCTATAACAGAATACCATGGACTGGGTAATTTATAATGAACAGAAATTTTTTGGTTCAAATTCTGGAAACTGTGAAGTTCAGGATCTAGGGGCTGGCATTTGGTGAGGGTCTTCTTGCTGCATCATCCCATTATGAAAGGCAGGTGGGGGGGGGAGAGAAAGAGCACAAGCATGTACACGCACAAGAGGGGGCTAATTCTCCTTTTATAAAGAACAAACTCCTGCAATAATGGCATCAATCCATTCATGAGGGCTTCACCTTCATGGCCTAATCCCTTCTTAAAGGTCCCAGCACTTCCACATTGGGCATCAGGTTTCCAACAATTGAACATTGGGGGACACATTCAAACCATAGCAGATAGTAAGAGCTCTCCTCTGTAAATAGCCCCAGGGCACTGCACTATCACTTGTGGTTTCTATAAACTCTGCCCACACCTTTGAAAATTGATCCTTTCTTACATTCTCCTTGAATTGCCCCAAATGTGTGTGCCATTTATTTTCTGCTATGACTTGAATGGTACCAGTTGTTTATCTCCCATAAATCTTCCTTAAGGCTTAGAGAAGGAGGAGAATGAGTTGGCATTGACAAACTTGAATAACTTCCCCTCAAGGGAGAGCCCCTCCTCCTTTGAGGTGTGTGCCATCAAGCTGTCCCTCCCATTGCTGTCATCTACTAACTGCCTGGTTTGCCTCTTGTTTCATTGCCATCTTCAGCACCCAAATCCTGTCCTTTCGCGCCAACTTGTGCCTTTGCCCTTGGGAATGTTAGTGATGATGTGGGCAACTTATTCTTTGCTCTGCCTTCAAGTTCCTGGAAGTCTCCAAATACTGTAGCTGTCACCTCTGCCACACTTAACCCACCTGATTGCACCCACGCACCCTGGCTCCTGGCTTCTGTCACTCAGAACTGCTTTGTCTCTGAAATCATAACCTCTGTCTCACCCTCAGGCAGAACTTCTTATGTTTTCAGGCCTTGCCTCTCTTCACATCTCCATCACCTGAACTTCAGCTCATTTAGATCACTGGTCCTTAGATCTCTTTTGATTTTCTCCCAGTCTATTAGTGCCTTCCTAGCCTCCTTCTCACACTAGCCAGCATAGATCCGCCCAACATGCTGTTACCCACACTGTGAAGCTGGGTGGACTGCTTTGGGGAAAAGATGATAAATGGCAAACTATTTCAGGACAGCAGGCACCTGGAGCTACAGATGAAGGACTACCATTTGGAAAGGAAAGAGATCATGGAAACAAATGTTTATTTGAAAGTTGACCCAAAGCTCTCTGACAGAGAAGGCCAAAGTCATTTTCTTAGAGCAGACCACAGGACAGAATCACTAGGCATGAACTTAGGAGGGGAAGATCCTGGTTCAGGTTGAATGGCAGGATGCCTATTTCCCCCATTACCCATTTTCTCTTCTTTTGCATTTCCTCTGGATTTTTAAATGAGCCCTGACCACTCAAAATAAAAACTACATTTCACAGCTTTACTTGAAGACAGGTGTGACCTAAATTCTGGCCAGTGTGATATAAGCAGAAGTGGTGTGTGCCATTTCTGGGAAGTGTCAACACAGGGAAGCAACATGGCCTTCCCTTTGCCTTGTCATCTTGCTGGCTGGAATGCTGATGTACAACAACTGAGGCTCAAGCATCCATCTTGTGTGATGAAACAGAAGCTATGCCAAGCATGTTGGAGCAAGAAGATAGAGGGAGCCTGGGGCCCTGATGGTCATGAAGCTGCCCCATCAACTTTGGACCACTTACCTGGACTTATTTAAGCCATTGCTATTATGGAGTTCTTTTGTACTCTCAGCTAAATCTAATCCTAACTAATATATGATACAGGATGCCCACGTTCCACTGGTTTTCTCTCTAATAAATTCCGGAGGTCCCCGGGTATTAGGGTGGAAAGGCTAGTAGGTGCTCATGGTGCCGGTGGAGAAAGATTTCACATACAGAAATTAAGTTATAAAAGTAAAAAGTTTATTTTATCCTTTTAGAGGAGGGGGAGAGAGAGGGGAAGAAAGAGAAAGAGAGAAGGGAAAACAGGGGGAGAAGAGAGCAGGGAGATGGCGTCCCATCCCAAAGAAAGAGAAGGGAGAAGCCAGCAGCAAAGCCATGTAGCTTACTGATTTTAAGGGGAATGAAGAGAAAAAAAAATAGTGATGACCGTAAGTTGATAACAAAAGCTGCAGTGTATAGATGACAAAAATTGTAAGGATGTCAAAGTCTAAGACTTGGTTTCCTGACTTTCCTTGGAGACAGGATTATCACAGGAGATGTGACTCTGTCCTCTAGATATGGTTGAAGCTGTAGTTTGTTCTCCTGCTGTTTGCTCAGGAACTCTGTAAAAGCAGATTCTCAAAAAAACAATTTTGAAAGAGAGATTTACATCTCTTCTCTGTTCATTCAGCTCTTTCCAGAAGTTGTGCAAAACAGAACTCCTGCAGGGTGCCTCTTAGTACCAGAACTCATAGGATTGATCTTTAACTGTTACTGGGGAAATTGTGAGATTGGGTATTTTCCTGTTATTTCTTCAAGGCCACCCCTTTCCCCAGGGCGGAGCTCATCTGTGCTTAGACCTTTAGTCTACCTCACGGAACTTTTGATCTGCTTCTACGTGAGACATTGATGCCTCTGGTTAGAAAACTTCTACCTCTCCCAAATTACTTCCTCATGATAGTATCACCAGGATCAGGTACTGTCGATGAACAAAGTTCACTATTCAGGCTGCTATCAGTTCCACAGAGTACTGCTTGGTGGATAAGGGCACAGGAACTAAAACCCAGCTCTGCCACACACAGCTATGTCACTGTGGGAGGGTGGCCTGACTTCTTGCTGCCATCTGTAAAATGACAATAATAATAGTACCCATCTCATGGGGTCATTATTAGAACTGAAAAAAGTAATGACAACAAAAGACAATGTTTAGGCCGGGCGCTGTGGCTCACGCCTGTAATCCTAGCTCTTGGGAGGCCGAGGCGGGCGGATTGCTCAAGGTCAGGAGTTCAAAACCAGCCTGAGCAAGAGCGAGACCCCGTCTCTACTATAAATAGAAAGAAATTAATTGGCCAACTGATATATATATATAAAAAATTAGCCGGGCATGGTGGCGCATGCCTGTAGTCCCAGCTACCCGGGAGGCTGAGGCAGAAGGATCACTCGAGCCCAGGAGTTTGAGGTTGCTGTGAGCTAGGCTGACGCCATGGCACTCACTCTAGCCTGGGCAACAAAGCGAGACTCTGTCTCAAAAAAAAAAAAAAAAAAAAAAAAAAGACAATATTTAAGTGGGTACTTTCCACACACCAGGATCTCTGTAAGCCTATTCCATATCGAACACTTAATAAATGCTAACTCTGTGCTCCCAGGATCCTGCCCACGTTTGTGCCACCTATAGGGGTGACTGCAGCACTGCCCGACGCTGCCCACGCAAGACCACAGGCATCTCGGCCCCCAGGCTCTCCTCCACGAGGCACAGGTCTGATTCACAGGACATTAGTCTTGTGGGATGACTTGAGTGACAGCAACTCCTCTGTGTTCAAAATAGTCTTTTTCTCTACCATTGACCCTGACATATTGTCCTTAAGCCAAATAACATGAGTCATTCCCAAGTGTCCTTTCGCCTCACGCAAAAGGAAGAGGGAAGAAAGTACACCAGATATTCTCCACAAGCCTGTCTGAGTCCTCCGGATGTGTCTAGGCATGTCTGCGTCCCAGGGTGAACACGGCTGGGTCTCCAACCGAAACCAACCCACTCACTGCTCACCCCACCTCCACCAGCAAGCACTGCACACATCACTACTAAGGAAATGGTGTTTGGGGTCCTGGGAGATCCTGACACTTTAGTATGGTATGGTGACAAGATGGTCTCTGAACCCCTGGAGCATCTTTCTCTCCAACATTTGGGCAGACTTGTCTCTGTCTGCTTCCCATGCTGCTGGGCACTGCCTCCCCTCTGCCCAGGCCCTGAGCACACGACTGACCTCCTGTAGCTCTTGGGTGTCTGAGCTTTACACTCCTGTCAGCTGTGCTCCTGATTCAACACTGTGCCCAGAGGCATGAGGGTGGGGGCAGGAGAGGGGAGGGGGCTGGAACCTGAGCCAGACATGAGCATCCTTCCTGTCATGGAGTCCCTTCTTCCAGCTTTTGATACACACTCTTCGTGTTTTCTCACAACCCGCAATGTGGCAACATTCTCCAATTTGTCCAAAACTAAATTATCATCTTTTTCTCTTTCAGTTAATAAATGCTTCTGCCCATATACTGTCCCCCAGGGCATATTCCTCTTCCTGTCTGCTCTGGTCTCCAACTCTGGCCCTGCCATCCCCAAGGTGTGACAGGTTCAGGACCCCCGAGCTGCCCAATGCTGGAGGCAGGTGCTGTTCGCACAGTGGCTGTGTGCGTAGTGACTCCAGATCTGGGTAAGGCCAGCCTGCTTGGTGGTGTGCGACCAGCCAGCCTAGACTTGCTACCTTGCAGTCAGCAGTTACTGCCTCCCCTCCCCCACACCCCATCCAACCAGTCCCCAAGTTTTGTCCACCTTGCCCCATCCCCCACCTGCCCATTTCCATTGGTTTCATCTCCAGTCCAGCCCCACTTAGCTTTCTAACTGCTATTTCTTCCATCAGTTCCCACTGAGTTCATCCTACAAATGGTACCATAGTAGTCTTCCCATAGCCAGATGGGTCATGTCATTGCATGAGATCCATTAAATCAAATGTCCTAGCCTGGCCCCCCAGACCCTCCGGCCACTGTGTACTATCCCATCTTCACTCCCTTCATGTACACATGCTCTAGCCAGAGTGGACTATGTGCCCTTCTCTAGGGAACGGTGCCCCCGAATTTCCGGCTATTGGCCTTACTCAGGCCCTCTGCTAGGAACGCTGGATGGCTGCCACTTGATGTCCCCTCAAGCATTTAAGACCCTGTTCATGGGCTTTCATCTTTCCAGATTCTCCTTAATCTGGACTGTCCCCAGCTAGCTGGTATCTCTCCTTTCTCTGAAATCTCTTGGCATTTCATTAAAAATTCTCTTAGGCAGTTTAGATTGAAGGCATTTGTGTTTGTTTCTTAACTATGCCTTCATGTGGTTTACATTTCAGTAAAGGAAAGGTGTCTTTGTGAGTTTCAGAAGGCCAGTGGAAACCTTTGCCCCTGTGGCAGATGTGTGTGAATGAGGGAACGAGACAGGGAAGGAAGGAAGGAAGGAAGGAAGGAAGGAAGGAAGGAAGGAAGGAAGGAAGGAAGGAAGGAAGGAAGGAAGGAAGGAAGGAAGGGGGAAGTGCTAGCTTTCTAAATACAAATATAATAACCTCTAAAGCAGGTTTTTTGATTTAGAAAGGGGTGTTTCAGAATCTAAGATGTGTGTGTAGTATTGTGTGTGTAGACGTACCTGTGTGAATGTATGTGTGTGTGTGCATGTGTATAATCTATACATTCCATCCCTGCCCCGGAATTGGAGTGACAACAGCTGTAACACTAACATTGCAGGGACCTTTTGCCATGGATTTTCTGAGAAAATCTCTATTTCAAATGTTTTGGGTCAAAACATATTTCCTGAACTGGTCAACAGGATATGTGGTCTCAGTGTTTAATGTCATGTTTCATTAAGATGTTTCATCATCCACAGAGTTCTCTCTAAAATACTCATCAGTCCTCATGCCCACCCTCCATAATCACTCATTTAAAGTTTATATAAAAACATATTTTTATTCTCCCCGAAACATATTTCTCAAAGTCTCTCATGCATTCAGCTTTGATTCTGGTAACATTGCCCTTTTTTTTTTTCTCCTTGCCACCAAGAGATATCACGAAATGATGAGAAGGAAAAAAAAATCAGATTGGGGTTGGGGAGGATGGGAGGCCAAAGAGGAAGGGGAGGTGGACCATTCTTCCTTGAAAATATAGAAACTTTTCTGCTTCCTGGCTCTTAGATGTAGAGCTCAACTAACAAGCTATTTCTAGCTTTGTAGACTGGGTCCTCTGCATAAGACAATTAGGTGATTGTTCATGCCAGATAAATTGTAACCATAAAATAGCATACCTTTGAATCGTCCCCACTCCTTTGCCACTCAGAGTGTGGCCCAACAGCTGTCAACAGTTGGGACCTTGTTAAAAATGCAGAACCCTAGACGTCGTGCATTGCCCACTGAAAAGAAGCTCCATTTTAATAAGACTCCCAGGTGATTTCTATGCACAATAACATTTAAGCAGCATTGGTCTGGAGGACGTCCCATTTCACAGATGTGGAAACTGAGGCCCAGACAGGCCGAGGAATGTGACCGTGATGCTTTCCTTTGTGGCGGCCAAGCAAGAGGGGCTTTATTTCCCTATAACTGAACCTGGCTTTTGAACCCAGACTTGTGATCTGCAGAAGAAATCGTATTCTTGTCCAATCTGCGTGACTTGGAAGTTCTGTTTTTTCTCAGTTCTGTATTCTGAGGGACTGAGGATTAGGATTCTTAACATATGAATTTTTAAGGGAGAGGGGACACAATTTAATCTATAACAGGATCTGTGAGCATAATCAAATAGTTATCGTTTTATGTCACTAAGTTTGGGTGTGATTTGTTATGTAGCTATGAGAACCAGAACGTGGGCCTTGCAATTCAAAGCTAAGCATTTTAGTTTCAAAAAACATTTATATTTTCAAGTACCCTTAAAACCTTTCTGTTTGCTATGAATTTACAACATTCATTGAGGAACACATTGACTCTTTTACTCTAAGCTGCCTCCACTGTCATTGACTCAATGAGGCAAGAAGAAAACATGCACTAAAGAAAACTTAGTAATTATCTCAGAAGAATATCTGGCTACACATTTACTCAACAACATTCATGGAGCTTCTATTGTTAGTCAGATATTGCTAATTGGCCATCAGAACGTATGAGGTCCCTGCTCCAGGAAGCTTACTGTCCAGTGGGAAAGGTAGACATCAGTCAGTTAATTACTGCACAAGTATAAAAGTGCCAAGGAAAGGTAGATGGTGTTAAGAGAGCATGTAATAAGGGTTTGACTGTGTCCAGTGGTCAGGGAAGACTGACATTGTGCTGGGAAAGAATGTGACCCAAATGCAGGGTAGAAACAAGGTCTTTGTGGCTGGAGCCCAGAGAGCTGCAAGGAAGCTGCAGGAAAGGTGGGCAGGACCTCGATCATTGCAAGAACCCACAGGCCATCCGAAGCAGCCACGCACTGAAGAATATTAGATTGGGGAGGGGTGATGCCGACATGATCACAGTGTACTTTATTCTGAGTCCGTTTGGTAGAATATGGAGAATGAATCGGAAAAAGGGAAAGTGGACTGGATGAGTCAGTTTAAGAGGCTTATACATTTAGGAGGCAAAATCAATAGGAGCTGGTGATGGACTGGCTCCTCTGGTTAGTACAGGAAAGAGAGCTAGTCAAGAATGACTCCGGACTTTCGGCTTTCTCATCGGGGTGGATGGTGGTGCTATTTGTTAAGACAGAGACCGCTGGACCAGGTTTGGACAGAGGATCATCAGTTCAGACTAGAACTATACAGCCCCATATGGCAGCCCCTAGCTACACGTGGCTATTTTAAATTTCAAGTTTCATTAAAAATAAATAAAGTTAAAAACTCAGCCCCTCAGTCATTATTTGCCACATCTCAGTGCTCCAGTCACATGTGACGATGGATTCCTCACTAGACAGTGCAGATTCAGGATGTCTCCATCATCACAGAAAGTCCCATTGGACAGCGCCGGTCCAGAGAGACCGAGTTCAGGAGGTGCTGGGACGAGCGGCCGAGTCAGCGGTCGATTCTGTTGCTCTGAGCACAGAGGAGGGCTCCAGCTGGAAACCTAATTTCATCCACACGTTTTACCAAGATTTCATTGAGACCTTGATATTTTTGTTCACTGCTATGTCTCAGGTATCTAGAATATCTGCCACAAAGCCTCTCAGAGCTTACCCTCCAGTAGGAATGAACGAATAATAAGCAATTATAGACAGTCACAGGGAAGGAAGAAAATTGAAGCAGAGTTAGCGGGATAGATGGTGAGAAGAGGTGCAGGGCTATTTTAGTTCTGGTGGCCAGGGATGTTCTCTGTGACAAGGTGACATTGGAACAGAGGCCTGGAAGGGAGGTACATTCTAGGTGGAAGGATGAGCAGGTATAACGAGGAAGGTGCTTGCGACTCCTTTGTCTGTAGGTGGCGTTCGGCGTGCTGGATGTCGCAGGAGAGAGCAGGGAGCGAGAGGAGGAAGAGCTGGGGCTCTTACTGGCTGGGTAAGAAAGGACTGACCTGCAAAGGGGACAGAGGAGAGGAGGGAGACCAGGAGAACACAGGGCCATGGACGCCAAGGAGGAGAGTGTCCTGACAGGGAACGGGGGCCAGCACCTCGGAGGCTCCTGGGAACAGTCGGGGAACTGAGGATTGAAAATGCCTCGTACGTGAGCGGCACAGAGGCCATTGGTGATCTTGGCTATGGTGGTTTTGTTGGAGAGAGTGTGAGAGTGAGCGAGCGTGAGCGTGCGTGTGTGTGTGACAGAGAGAGAGTAGGAGGGCAGCGTGTGTGTGAGTCCAGGTTGGAGCGGGTCGGAGAGTGGGTGGCAGTTGGGGAGCCGCCCGAGTACAGACCATTCTAGAGGAAACAGAGGCCAGAGCAGGGAGGGGAGCAGCTGGGGGCCCGGGCAGACTCCTGGCCAGATGCAGCTCTGCCCTTCAGCGTCCCGCACTCCGTGCCGGTTCGGTCTGTTTCAAGTCAGAACACAGCCAGCTGGGCTCAGGTGGGGGAAGGCGCTGGGTCCCTCTAAGCCATTCTTCTGGGTTAGGAACCAAGAGCAGTAGGACCAGTATTATGCTGGGTATGTATTCACTCAAGAAGCCACCGGCAGAGGAGCTAGTGGCCTCCTTGGAACAGCAGTGGCAACAATGGCACTTACTGAGCTCCCCTGTACCAGGTTCTCTTGAAGCACCGTGCACTTATAACGTCTTTACCCCTCGCAGCAGCCTGTGGGATGGAGGTCACTGTCACCCTCTCGCCGGACGAGAAGACTTAGGCACAGAAGAGCAAAGCAACTTGCCCAAGCACACACCGAGTAAGTGGTCAGGCTGGGATTGAACCCAGAGCCTGTGTCCTCAACCTTTGAGAACAGGGTCCCGACAGGAGGCGTCAAAGGACAGGTACCATCCATTCACTTGCTCAGCAAGCACTTATTAAGCTCCTACTGTTGCTTAATGCTGGGGAGACAAGGATGTATTGAACCTAGTCCCTGCCCTCCTGTGGCTGGCAGTTTGGTGGGGGAAACTGACACTTGACTAGTCACTAAAATACAGTATGATCAGTGTTACAGGGGAGAACAGCACGGCGCTGTGGGAATGCCAAACCCAGCTCCTGGAGCTCAGGAAGGGCTTTTCCAAGGAAGAGATGGAGAATCAACTGAACTCTGAAAGAGGCATGGAGTTGGCTCTCGAAGGGGGTGCAGAGGGTGCAAAGCCACATCTAGGCCGACAGAGCAGCTAGTGCTGGGGCCCGAGGGGGAAGGAAGGTAGGAAAGTCCACAACTCAGACACGCTTTAAGGAAATCAGGCATTTGAAGCTCCAGCCCAGCTCGTAGCTGGGAGGCCGCCAGGGTGATGGAGGGCTGGCAGGTGAGGGCGGGAGGCAGCAGCACCACAGCAAGTGAGTGACGTGTGAAGGACACACCTTGGCTGCTTCCTGGGGCAGACTTTGCCCCTGTCCAGACTCTAGCCGGGCCCCTCCGACCCCTCTTCTGAGCCAGGCCCCAACCTTGGCCTGTACGGACTTGCACAAACACCAAGGTGGTTTCTAGCAGCTCAAGGCTGCAGCCATAGAATGACACTAGCCGTCCTTAGAGTGCTTGCCTGGGGACAGCTCAAGGCTGCCAGGCAAATTCACTGTTTGTTTCAGCCAACACCTAAAGACAGGCACTTTGTTAGCGCTTTTACTAAAAATGGCTTACGATTGTGAGTCCCTCCTCAGTAACCTTGAGACATATCGGTATGTCCTGCAACCCACAAGTTCTTCCTCAAGGACCTGAAGCACATTCCTTCAAATGTAATCATCAGGAAGGAAGGGCCTCTGTCTCCCAGTCTCAGGGGGGATGGAATCCGCGCTTCCACCACTGCCAGCTGCAGACACAGCGTTTCCAGCGACCAACCTCTGTGACGTTTCACTCCCGCCCCCACCCCGCCGAGTCCCCGCTCCATCTCCGCCCTTGAAAGTGCCCAGTCCTCTCTGCACAAGTCACAATCGAGTTCCGTTCACACTGGACTCTTTTCCCTATTGCAATAGTTATTACTGATTAAAATCTTTCCTTCCCATTTTAACTAGCATCTGGCTTTGTTTCTCTTTGACAAAACCAGATGAGAAACCGCCAAACTCGCTCACTGGGCTGATTAGTTTAGTGTCTGTGCAGCCACATGCAGGGTGAGGACCTGTTCGCCCAAACCGTGAGGCCTGGCGCACACTGGGCCATTCACAAAGCTTGCTCGACCTCCGTGGCCCTGACATGGCCAGTCATACGTCTGTGCCGGGCGAGAAACCGCTGACTCACTGAAAACAGCGCGTTTATAAACAGGAAGCTGAGTATGTGACCACAGACATTCGGCATCTGATAGCAATTGCTGAATGCGGAGAAAAAAAGAAAAGTTTGAATTAAAAAAAAAAAATCCGTGTCACTGAATGAGAAATCTCTAGCTCATGGAAATACAATCCTACTATTGATCATGTATTAAATAGTTAAATAAGGGGAGTTATTATTTGGTCAAACCAAGTTGCTGAGTCAGGCAGGCTGTGAGTATTTTCTGAGTCCCTCGGAGTGTGTGGTTTTCCGTTTTTTTTTTTCTTTGTATTCCCTCCCCAAGCAGAGCAAAAAGCTGCCTTGGTGAGGCTTTCCTGGCCTGCACAGAAGAGATTTGTTTTCTCTTTGAGCTCCGACAGCCTGCCTGCCCCACGCCAGAGCTCTGGGGCACAAGCGGGCTTCGCCGGGACGCTCCCAGGGAGATGCCTGAACGCTGGCGGGTTAACACCCTGACTTTCAGCTGTGCCCGCAAAGCATCGATTGGATGGTGCTCAAGCGAAACAATGGAGACTCGCTTGGAGTAAGCATAGCAGAGAGCCTGTGAGAGGACGCGGCTCTTCCCACTTTCAGCAGCAACGGAGATGCTCTTGTTCCTTGGTGTTTCTTTGTCGTGGTAGAGGTTGGTTTCCAGCAAACTGACCCAAGAAGGTTGAATTCAATGGCCAAGGAAAGAACCAAGTGATGACCTTCTCAAAGATTATCTTCCGAGAATTGTCACCATTGCTGCATTTGTCGTCAGGGCAAAGGTATCCGAGTGATGTTTGGAATCTCGCCTCTTGTGGGGAACCAGGATATGGGTAATAATAGCATAGTGCCTGGTACATAATAAGTTCTTAATAAGGAGTACCTAAGTGCGTTGCATGCACAGCTTTGTTTAATCTTCACAATGACCTCAGAAGGTAAGTATTGGCAACCTGATTGGGTAAATCAATAATAATGTCTCTATAGGAGCAGAGAGCAGCATAGTTTATAGATTATAGCTCAGGTGTGGAAGGTTTCAGAACACAGCCATTGACCTAACTTATTGCTGAAGTTTTGGAGTAGGATGTGTCCCTTACTTTATGTTTATACTGCAATTAATTAGAAGTACTGCTAGTCAAAGTACTTACCTACCAAGTAGAAAACCTTATTTTGTAATTTCTCAGCTTCCCACAGAGCAGCAGATAGCACTTATTCTTCTATTATTTGCAAAGAAAATGCTGTGTTGGAATTTACGAGTAGCAGCAGTTGTGTCAAAATGCCTTGGAGAGCAGAGTAACTAATAATAACTAATTTTATAGAGTATTTCTTCTGTGCTGGACAGTGTACGTAGTGCTATCTTCCAGATACCCTCAAACAACCCTGTGCTGTAGTTTTTTCATTAGCTCCATTTTGCAGATGAAGAATCTTAAGCTTGGAAGGGCTCAGTTTACAAGCAGGCTGACGTCAGAGCCCCTGCTCTCACTCACCCTGCTACTCTGTATAAGGGCTCTCTCTACCTAGAACACGGAGGTTTCATTTCTATAAAGAGGAGGCTGTTATTTCTTGTGCTTCATTAGATCCTAGAGAAAATGTTTCTTGAGCAATGACAATTACTACTGACTTAAACTGGAGTTGCCAGAAGCAGATCCGGGCACAGGTTCCTGCACAGGTGATTTATGAAGGCAGTGCTCCCATGGGGAGTTCAGGAGAAACAGGACAGGAAGGGGAGCAAACCAAGCAAAGGTGCAATGTCAGGCAAGGTCCCGAGGAGGGAAGCTTCCACCTGATTCTACAGGGGACCCTCTAGCGTATAAATTCTGTCTGAGTTTGTCCAGACACCAAACAAGAGAGGTCCACCAGGGAAGGGATCTGTTGTGCAGTAAATTCTCAGGCACTTCCAACCTTTCACCCTGAAGCTGCAGTGGCCCTATGGCAATCCTCAAAGACAGTGGCAAGTTTGAACCTTAAGAGCAAGCCGCAGAAGCCAGGGAGGGTTCACATTGCTGAGGAAGGACTGGTGGAGGCTGCATATGGGTGGAACACCCTTAGGGGTTGCTGCATCCACTTACTGTAAACCAGGATTTCGTTTTGCTGAATCACAGCCAACTTCATCTAGCAGAAGCAAGACAGCAGAAGTGTCTCTCTCCAGTAACTAAAACTTACAGGTAAGCAATTTGAGACTGTGTGGTGATCTACAGCAGGAATTGGCAAACCATGCCCCACACCAAATCTGGCCCCATAGCCTGTTTTTGTTTAGACTTGGAGCTAAGAATTTACATTTTTAAATGATAGAAAATATATCAAAAGGAGTAAAATATTTTGTGACACATGAAAATTATAAAATTTCAGCATCCATAAATAAAGTTTTATTGGAACAAATATTGGAGTATTTTGGAACTCATTTATTACATACTATCTATGGATATTTTCACTTTAAAATAGCAGAGTTGACTAGTTGTGTCAGAGACCTGTATGGTCCACAAAAATGAAAATATTTACTTTCTGGCTTTTTACAGAAAAAGTTTGTGCTGACCCTTGTTCTGTAGTATCAGAGAGCGAGGCTTCTTTTATTTTGTTGCTTTACCGTCTTCAACATGCGTGTTCACTTCATGGCCCAATATGGCTACTTAAGCTCCAACCACCATGTCTGCATTCAAGCCTGTGCAAAAGAGAATAAAGATTTAACTTCCTCCCTGTAGGAAAACTTCTGGGACTCATACTCTTCACATATGCTTTATCTGGCCTGAATTTAGTCTTTTTACCATACCTAGTCTCTTTATTATACCTGTAAAACCCTATTCCAAAGGCTATGAGCCCAGCAAAAAATTAGGATTCCATTGTCAAGGAAAAACGAAGAATGTATGTCAGAAGTCAATTAGTAGTTCTTCCTCACCTGGTTAAGAATTTCAAAACGCTCTGGGAGGCAGAGGCAGGAGGATCGCTTGAGGTCAGGAGTTCAGGACCAGCCTGAACAAGAGTGAGACCCCGTCTTTACTAAAAATAGAAAGGAATTAGCTGGGCAACTAAAAGTAGATAGAAAAAATTAGCCGGGCATGGTGGCACATGCCTGTAGCCCCAGCTACTTGGGAGGCTGAGGCAGGAGAATTGCTTGAGCCCAGGAGTTTGAGGTTGCTGTGAGCTAGGCTGTTGCCATGGCATTCCAGCCGCAGGAACAGAGCAAGACTCTGTCTCTCCCCACACACTGGAAAAAAAAGAGTTTCAAAGAATGATATGTAATAATACATGGCACAAGAAAAACTAAATTGTTCTAATGCTTCACATTTAAATTACAATGTTTCCTTTCTCCATCCAATCATCACTTTTCTTAGTTCTTAAGGTAGCGGAACAAATTAGTTAAGTACCCTGTTTTCCTTTCTTCTAGCCAGCTCGTTTTTCCTACGGAAAAGAAACAAATTGCCAAATAAAAAGGTTTAAAAATGGACTTATCCAAGTATTACCACAAATAGTAAGAGGGGGACAGATGTAGCCGCTGCCTCAGTTAAAGCCCTCACATTTCTTGTTCAGAGCTTTGTCACTGCCTCCCTTGCAACCCTCCTATCAAGAGTCCAGACTTCTTGCCTTACATCCCCACTGTTTGCACATCTGCTCACGCTACTACCTCCATCCATCTACATTGCAAATATCACCCTGCCACTGTCCGCACACCCAATAAGTTAAAGCCCGAATCTACTGCATGCTTTCCGAGCCTACCCTCGGACAGCAGCTCCTGCTGTTTGCACCTTGCTCTTTCGCATTCTGCAAATATTACACTCCTGGGAGCCCTAATGTGCAGGGCTGTGGCTGGAGCCTAGAAAGTGACCCGGGGAGCAGAGAGATGAGGGCGGGGAGGAAAGCAGAGACCAGATCACAGGCAGCTTTAAGCCAGGTACTCCCGTTTGAACTTCATTCTGGGGCAGGCAGCAGGAGCTAGGGGGAAGTCGTTGTGTGCTTCTCTCTGGGAATCTGCTGGGAGACCGGAAGTAGGTGGCGTGGGGGAAGGGTGTGGAGAAAGTCGGCTTTGTTCTCCAGCCTTCTATCCTTTCTTCAGGAGGTCTGTAGTTCTTGGTCGTTAGACCTGTGAGGAACGCCCTGATTCCCCCAAAGAAACACCCTTTCACTCACGCTAGTTTGAGTGGGTTTCTTTTTCTATGGAACGGATGAGCTCTGATCATGAAGGGATCTGAAACTCAGGAGAACAGTCTGAATTAGAGATTCAGATTACAGAGGAGGCTCAAACCCAACAGGAGTGGATGAAGATTCCTCAAGGCAAGGCCAACCGATAAGATCAGAGAATTCAAGATAGAACCCTGAGGAATATTCCCATTTAAGGAACGGGCAAAAGGAAAGAAAGGGAAGCAAGCCCCAAGGATACTAAGTGAAACCAGAGAAGTAGAAAATTCAGGAATGCAGTGCCAGGGAAGCCAAGAGAAGACAGTGTTTTAGGAAGAAGGGAGAGATAAATAAGGTAAAAATGTTGCAGAGGGGCTGGAAAAGATAAGAGCTGAAGAATGTTCAGCTGGAATTAGCAACAAGAAGGTCACTGGTGGCTTTGATGAGAAGGTTACAGCAGAATGTCAGTGTAGAAGTCAGGTAAAAATGAGGCTGTTGATGCGTGAGTGGAGAGAGAGAAGTGGACAACACCATCAAAATTTGGTGATGGAGACACAGAGCCGATATTAGTGTCCTGGGACTGTCGTGATGAAGTACCAAAAACTGGAGGCTGGAAGTTTGAGATCAAGTCAGGAGGGGGTGGTTCCTTCTGAGGCTGTGAGGGAGAAATTCGTTCTATTCCACCACCCGACCCCCAACTTCCAGTGGTTGGCTGGCAATTTTTTGGTGCACTTTGGCTGTGGAAGCATCACCCCAACCTCTGTCTTCATCTTCACGTGGCATTTTCCCCTGTAGATGTATCTGTGTCCAAATTTCCCCTTTTTATACAGACAACAGTCATGTTAGAATAGAGGCCACCCTGATGACTTCATTTTAACTCACTGATCTTGTCTCCAGAGAGAATCACATTCTGAGGCACTGGCAGTTAGAACCCGAACATATCTTTTTTGGGGAGACACAATTTAGCCCATCCCGAGGACTATAATTTTTTTTAGTTATAAATTTAATACATGTTCACTGTAAAATTTAAATAATACTGATGTGTCTAAACATCAATGAGATGTGAAAATCGGGTTAAAAGAGAGAAGAGTGTCTGCCAAAGACAGAGAGATGGCGCAATAGTCAGGGGGGTGGGTCCATGGAAGGTCTATGTCGTTTGTTTAGTCAGGATGAAAGAGGCTGGAACGTGTGGAAATGCAGCGGGCAGCGGCCAGGAGAAAGGGAGAGGTTGAAGACCAAAGAAAGAGTGTTCGGCGTGGTGTGGTGTGAGTGTGTGCGTGTGACCATGGGCAGGACCTTGGCTGAACCCAAAAAGAACTCGAGACCCATCAGGTGTCAGGTTATGGGGCACTGGCTCTTCGTGAGGTGCATTTGTGTGAGTATTTGTCTGGCGACCAGGCTGCCAGGAGGAAGTCGTATCCAGGTCGCCTGTGGAGTGGCATGGGAGAGAAAGGACAGCTAAGAGGATGAGGACGGTGTGGTCACCACTGGCCACTCCCAGCCGGGGCCTGCGGAGAGAAGGCTGGAACCATAAGCGCAGCAGGCTGGCTTTGGGGGGCTTTGACGTGACTCGTGCTACATGTAGGCCCAGGTGACTCTGGGTTGGGGAGAGACACTTCCCCCCTCTTCTCCATGGAATCCAGCACGGCTTAGTCACAGTGAGGACTGAGGGATTGGCTTCTCTCCAGCGTCACGGTTTAGTGAACAGTAGATCCAGAAACCAGGACTCTGGACAGGGACGCCTACTGCTGCGGAGACCAGGGTCCTGCGAGACAAGGATGAGATAAAGCCTCATAGGCTTTGAGGGACGCAGACGCGGGGGCAGGCGGGAGGGAGGCCAGATGCAGACACGCATGAAAGAGCAGCACAGGGGAACGGCCGGGGCCCCAGGAATCACGGGAACCCCTGCACGGGCCCTGGCGCAGAGGAGTGGCAGATGCTGGAGGTGCAGCTGTCAGCGACGCTTGGATTTAGGCAATGCCCTATGTGTACCCACATTTCATTTTTAATATCAGTGCTGTCAAATTTATGTATTAAAACACACGACATAAATTCATCTGAGAAATTTTTGGTAATAGTATCTATTGACCGGGAAACTTGAACTCTATATTTCCATAAGAAAGGAAAAGGAACTTTTTAATGACATAGAAGACTTATGAAAGGAAGACTTGTCAAAGAAAAAAATAAATTTTTTTTTTGGGACAATGCAATGAGTGCAAGAAAAAAATAAAATTGACAACAGTAAATATGTCATATTTACCTAGGCTGAGCCGTCAAATGTAAGCGTTCTACATCTATCAAAAACAGGGCTAATCTCTCTCTTGTCCTCCACACTCCCCCACCACCTTTTAATTTTTATATTTATTGATATTTGTATATTTATTAATATTTATATATTTTTCATATATAATATGAAAGGTGACTCTGATAGGCAGTGGTCTCTTACTTCATGTGAAAAAGACTGACATTATTGTATTAAAAACCAAATTACAAACTGGTCTCAGAAGAAACACAGTAAATGCCAAGAACAAGAGAGGTATTGACTATGCCATGAGACCTGCGGCCAACTGAGATATAAAAATGGCAATGGCAGGACGGTGTCAATACCCCCCATGGGCCACTTAGGGGGGACATTTTTCAGTCAGTTTAACAAGTGAGGGGGATTGGGTAGCCCACAATCAGTCCTCAAATAGCTGAGCCACACAGCTATTCATTCTTAACTAGAAAAACTAGCAGTGGACAAGGAAGCCCGAAGACCTGAGCAGACAGCACAGTTGAGGGAAGTGACGGATGAACTATGTACCACAGGGGGAGGATTAATTTTAAGAAGGGAAAGAAGTGCTTTTTGTCGTTAGTTTTAGAAACATAAAATTACTCAAATAAAAGTTCATGTTTTGGTGGTATCCTCTTGAGACTTACTCTGCTCAACTCTCTGTCCCACACCCCATTCCTTACTGCCCTTTCTTCTGAGGCTATGATGATCAACATGCTGATTCCACCATGTAAGTCTTTTTTTCATGTTTTCAGTTTGTAAATTCTTGCGGTAGGATGCAAGTTAATGCTTACTCTCAAGTAAGCACAACTACAAACAGAAAGAGAAAAAAAGGAATTCGGTAGGAAAGTCTCTATTCATTAGGTTGCTATTAGATCATTTTCTATTTTTTTTCTAAAACTCCGAAACTGTTATTTTTGTTTGTTTGTTCATATATTCACCTTCTTTGTTCTTTCTTGTCTATGACAGGGTGCCTTTTGTATGCCAACTCATGTGTAGAAACTGAATTATTTCCAAAATGGCTAGTTCTTCAAGTCATGAAACAGAATTGCCCAAGTATAAAGAAAAATCTTTATTCATGACTTAAAATCAAATGTTTGTGTTTTAAAAAATCCTTAAAAGTATTCAAAAGCAGTGAATAAACACACAAACTGATAAAGAGTGTCACATAAAACCATGATGATGATCTGGGAGCTCCTACAGTCATGGTGGGATTATAAATTGGTAGGAATCACTTTGAAGAATAATTCTTAAATACCAACAAAAACTGGAAATGAGCCATTAGGCAAGCTATTCCACCTCTAGGTCTCTCACCTGCAGGGGCTCTCACACATGTGCCCAAGGAGACATGCACACTATCCTCCTTGCAGCAGATTGATTCTATCTTCTGTTACTTGACAAAAACAAAACAAAACAAAAAACTGTTTGCTGTAAGCCAGTGAGTAAATAAAATGAAATACTATAGACAGTAAAAATGAACAGACTAGATCTACATATATCAACATGGATAAATCTCAAAACATGTTGATAAGAAAAGCAAGTGACAAAGGGAAATGTACCATATGGTTTCTAATATTTATATAACTTTTTAGAGCACACAATAGTATATATCATTTATGGCTACATCTATATAACATAAAAAGTTTAAATATACATGCATAAAAAGAAACATACTAACTTTTGGGTAGTGGTTACCCCTCTGGAAGATGGGATGGGGATGGTTTATATCTAAACTTAATTCTTTCTGTTTTTAAAAAGAGAGAAAATTGATTCTAAAGAAAATAACAAAATGTTAACATCTGTTAATATGAGAGATTGGTACATGAGAATCTATTAATATTTTTGGTACTTGGCTGTATATTTTAAATGTCATCATTTCACATTTAAAACCAAAAAAAAAAAAAGACAGTATCACCACATATAAAAGCACAGCAAAAAGGTTTTTATTTAATTATATTATTTTAAATTTATTCAAAGTGTGTAAATAATAGCAGATATTACAATGCTAATTATATTATACTATTCCACATCATGTGTCTGTTTCTGTGTGTATCCCTAATTATAACTGGTTTTAATACATTTCCCTCAAATTCTTTTCCATAAACAGCTGCAGATGCCTCAATTAATTGTAGACTTTGTATTTTCATTAAATGTGATCACTGAGCCTGAGTTTCTGTTTTTCTAAGCTATAGCCACCGTAACTGACAAGGCCAATTGACTCTGTTTCCTTATTGCAGCAAATGTGGCTGGGCCAGCCCAAGGTGACGGGAGCCCATGGGGAGTCACAGTCAGATGTCTGAGCAGTCACAAAACCTTTGCCTGGAGACAGAGCAGCCACAGGCGGCAGGCTACCAAGGAGGGCACTTGACTTGCTACAGATTCTGAACAAGGGAACAAGGCTAGCAATGGCCTCAATGATAGATCCAGTATTTCTAATTCTGTCTAAGGTTTTGAAAGGACTTTTCTTTACTGTTTGACTTACGAGCAGCGGTATAAGGTGATGGATTACAGGAATAGCTTGCACGTTACAGAAAATGCGCCCCCTTGTTCAAATTTATAAGTGCGTTTATACAATCTCCATTGTGGTTAAAGGCTTAAATAAGGCTTAAATTAAAATGATGTAGGATTATATTTTTATAAGCCTTTTATAAAGCTTATAAAGCCTTATATATAAAGCCTTAAAGGCTTTTATATAAGCCTTCTATAAGGCTTAAATTAAAACACTGAGAGGGCCTCTAATGGCCTAACAATATCATCCTACCACTCTGCTCCTACAGATGTGGTCTGGCCAAACAACCCTCCTTATCATAGGGATGAGATCAGTGACTGCTATCCTTGAGTAGCCACCTTCAGTTCCCTGCCAGCCCACAGAATTATTCAAATAAGCCAATTACAACTTTCTGTAGAAATGAAGAGTCATTCTACCTCTCGTTACTACAAAGCCTGCCCCCAACAGCCCCTGCCCATTTACTCTGTTCCTGAGCACACCCCCATCCAGCCCTGCACAACACAGTAGCCTCCTTCCCTGGACAAGAAACTCCTGTCAACCTTGTCTGGTGTCACATGTTTGGCCATCCCTATAACCATAAGGTGGAACCCCAGCCTCACCAATAGAATGAAGAGGAGAGAATCAAGGCATCTCTGGTTTTCATGTTTTTCCTTTTTAGACCAATTATTACAACTCCAGGAGATTTTTCTCTTGTCTTTTATTGACATCCAATTTACTTTGGTCAGGAGGATAGGAGTAGGAACAAGTACCTGCAAAATGTGTTTCATGATCTGTTGCTAGTTGATAATTAATAGGTTTTTGCTTTGAAATTTCTACCAGTCATAGGTAAAGTCACAGAAGTGAGGACAGGGTGGCTTGATAAAGGACAGAAAACTTCTGTCAGAAGACAGGGTTTCCTGAAGATCGTTCACCGAGAATGTTCAGAAACTGAATAATGGTGACAGAAAGTCTCATCACACGATATAGAGTTGAACAGTAGCAATTCAATTCCTTATGACCAGCCCAACATATAAATGATGAAGAATTGTTACATCACAAGCATTATCAGTAATACTGCCATGATGTCACTGTGTTATCTGCTCTCTGATCCATACTTGGCCATAATGATGTCACTGAACATCCTACCACAGGCCACAGAATGTGACAGATCATTTCTAAATTTTTGCCCTTATGTGATTTTCAAAATGGTCAATCATAAAAAAAATTTGGTTAGAATGTTTGTGTTTTTTGGATGTTTCTGGTGTTTAGAGTCCTTAATATATAATATTTCCAAAGACTTCTTTTAGTAATTTCTTTTGTGGCTTTGGGCAATTGCAATTTATGCTTCAAAAGTGCTTTTACATTACTTAGTTTATTCTCACATCATATGGGTGTCTGGACTGATAATTTAGTCACCCCCAAAATAGTGATAGTAATAAAACCTAGAGACATTAAAATGATCCCCCCTGCCCCAGGTTACACAGTCAGATGTATACATTCCTTTTTTTTTTTTTTTTTTTTTTTTTGAGACAGAGTCTCACTTTGTTGCCCAGGCTAGAGTGAGTGCTGTGGTGTCAGCCTAGCTCACAGCAACCTCAATCTCCTGGGCTCAAGCGATCCTCCTGCCTCAGCCTCCCAAGTAGCTGGGACTACAGGCATGCGCCGCCATGCCCGGCTAATTTTTTCTATATATATTAGTTGGCCAATTAATTTCTTTCTATTCATAGTAGAGACAGGGTCTCGCTCTTGCTCAGGCTGGTTTCGAATTCCTGACCTTGAGCAATCCGCCCGCCTTGGCCTCCCAGAGTGCTAGGATTACAGGCGTGAACTACCGCGCCCAGCCTACATTCCTTTTTTGTGTGCGCAACAGCAAGATGTATACATTCTTGACTCAAATAGATTTTCTGATTCTTAAATCCAGTGCTCTTTCTACCGCTCAGATTCTCTTAAATTTTACCTCTTTATATTTCAGTTGTTAATAAGTTGACTAGACTAGAAAATATCTGGGAAAAATAGAACAAATAAGGGTATCCTCTGATTTCTTTTTGAAAACAATGCAAGCTAGAAGACAGTGAAATAATATCTTTAAAGTGCTGAAAAAAATGCTATCTACCTACCAACTACAATCAAAATTATAAATAATTTTTTTATTTGGTGAAAATGACTATCAAAATTGAAGGCAAAATAAATATTTTTCCAGACATACAAAAGCTGGGAGAATTCATTACCAGCATACCTACACTATAAGAAATTTGAAAGGAAGTCTTTGTAATAACAGATGGAAGCCTAGATCTACATAAAGAAATGAAGAATACCAGACATGATCACCACATAAGTAAATATAAAATCTTTTTTCATAGTATTTAAATCTTTTTAAGAGATAATCCACTTTTTAAAGGAATAATAATAATAATGCATTGTGATGTTTTATTTTTTATTTAAATGATAACAATGCATTGTAGAGTTTATGACATATATATAAGAAAAATGGATGAATACCATGGCACAAAGACTTGAAGCGGAGAAATGAAAATATAATTTTATTAGGTTCTTATATAAGTAAATGGATATATTATCACTTGAATTTAAAAATGCATATAATGTATAATAAAAGCCCTAAAGTAACCATAGCAAAGAATTACATCTAATAAACCAACAAATAAGATAAAATTAAATTATTAAAAATATACAATTGAAAAGAATATAGAAAAAGAGAGAAAAAGAAGCAAAAAATCAATGGGACAAAGAGAAAACAAATATTAATAGCAAGATGGTAGATTTTAATTCTATCATATCGATAATCATATTAATTTTAAATGGTATAAATACTCCAGTTAAAATGTAGATTGCCAGATTGGATTAAAAAGCAAGATCCAGCTATATGCTGCACAAAAGAACACACACTTTAAATATAAAGATACAAATTGGTTAAAAGTGAAGGAACAGAAAAAGATACATCATGTTAACACAAATCAGCAGAAAGCTAGAGTGACTATATTAAAGTAGCAAAGAATATTATCAGGGATAAAGAGGACCAATGATAAAACAGTGAATTTATCAAGAGAACATAACAATGATAAACATTAATTCATTAAATAGCAGAGGTTCAAAATTCACACAGCTAATCTAGTCTATACAGGAGAATCTAAGCAAGAAACTTAGGAGCCCACCGAAAGTTCTGAGCAAATGCTTAGCCAGATTTTGATGGCAAATGACTAGTTCCTGAATCCTATATACAGTGTTTAGCATGTGATTCTGGTACTTCCACAGTATGTTGCACTCAGGTTTATCATAACATTTATTACATTATACTTTAATTGTTGTTTAGAGTTTTTTATAAGATTCTCTTTCCACTCCTTAAAGTCGGGATCCATGTCTTACTTAACTTTGTATTTCTTGAATATAGCAGAGTGCCAGATACATGGAGCTAAATAAATGTTTGTAATATTAGTACTGTGATAACATTCACTTAGGGAAGCATTTTAAAATGTAATACCCTATTTAAGGCTCATACCAATTCTCTAAGATAGGTAGGGTATGTATTCTCCCCATTTTACAGATAAGAAAGTGAAATAGAATAAGGAATCGCCCAAATTTTATTAAAATATCAGGCTGCTGAGTTTTTCATTCTATTATCTGCACTCAAATTTGATCATAATTTGGAAGTGATTCAGTTTCCAAACATTAAGGTATTTAATAAGACAGATGGTGCTTCTTATACATAACTTCCATTTTTAGGTGTGTGAAGTCTGAATAAGTTTCTAGGTAAATTTCTGGAAGTGTCAATTTAAGAGTTATAAATAAGGAGGCACACATTGGTATAAATTCTTGGTTCCAAAGATTGTAAGTATTTTTAAAACTTTGTCACTATTCCATGCGATCGTGCTTTTGAGTCTCATGTTCCTCCAAATGATAGATTTTCTAAATCCCTGGCCTATTAATGATTCTAATCCTCTACTATCAAACATAATGATTAGAAAATTATGATAGCATTTATAAAAATTTAACCCACCATATTAGGCCTAAGCCCTGTGAACAACGTATAATTTCTTTCCTTCAACATATATATTTTTTTTCTCAGAGATTCCATTCTGAAAGATAATATCTCCATATCTCTGCATCTGATTCCTAATGTGGAGTTTAATTATTGAGGTTCTTTTATGGCCAGGAGTTAGAAAAAGTATGTTCTTAATCTTTGGTCCTCTAATCTGCTTTAAAAGCAAGAATAATACCAGTGTGCCTTATGAATTCCAACTTGTGACTGAGTGTTCTTTAGATTTACTTAGATACCCAACCATTGCCTGCCAGGTCCTGTTGAAATTTGTGATATTCACGAAAGATACGCCCACAGGAAGTGTCAAGCTGGCCAAAAGGTGCTGGCACCAGCAGCAGTGGGGAATATTTTGTGCTCATCTAAATTTTAATTCCCGAAGCCTCTTTAAGTACAAAGGTGCTGAGTTGCTGGATAGGAAAGATTCTTTATCTTTACTCGGTAAGAGGCAGGTTTTGTGACTTTTTAACAAAATACTTTCCAGGATAAAAGTAGAGTTTCTTCATCATTATGGTGGTGTTCTCCTAAGTCATAGAGATGTGGCAAGTATAGGGGTTGGGGACATTTTGCTTTTTGGTTACAGAGACAACTGATAATGAGAACAAAGACTGGAGACTGGAAACAGAGCTAACCTTGGAAAGATCTAGAACAGCCCTCCTACCCTTGGCAGCGCCCCTGCCCTGCTCACAAGCCATCCTCCTGCTCACTCCTTAGGATCCCCAGAAACATCTAAAGATGGATCACTAATGGCTCATAGTCCTGACCACCTTCCCTCTTCAAAAACCCATTACTTTGGGGTCCCGTACCTTTAGAAAGTTGATCTCTATCTTCACAACTGCCCAATTGTCCTCAGAGTGAACACAGAAATCAGGGGTTGGGCAATGGAAGTCAGAGATAATGTTTGAGAGCAACTCGCATGTTGGTTTGACAACTGTGTATAACTGAACCAATTTACATTTTCTTTTCAAATATGTTTGCACTCTTCCTGTACTCAGCCTACTTTGGGCATTAACTGCCAGGTTTCTGTAGCAAATGGGAATTGGCATTCCTGAGGTTAATATTTGCTTATATGTAAAATAATAAATGAGCTTTTCTGAAATGTTTAAGCCTTTTGCTGAAGGCCCCTAAGAAGCACTGCTAATAGGGAAGTGCCTATGGAGTAACACTAAAAAATTTCAGCAAAAGGGAGAATCTCAGACCAGATGCAGGAATGTGGCAGAAATGGCTCTGGTCAGTTAATGCTCAAGTGTATTAATGCACTTTCACATGTAGCCAGTTGAATTCAGATGGCTTTATTTTATCAATTCTAGAACTAAATTAAGTTTCACAGAATGAAGGCCCAAGGTAATTATGTCATAGAGTACATACACCAGGGAGGGACTAATGGATGTTTTGTCTAGGTAAAGTCACATAAGAGGAAAAGTGAAAGAGTGAGGATAAGACATGATCTGTCCGAGCAAAAAAGGGACCAGGGAAGGCCACTCTCAGTGTTTGAAGAGTCTTTTATTCTGTAGTTTTTCAGAGTGTTTAAAGAGAGAAATACATCTCTTCCTCTTTCTCCTCCTCCTCCCCTCCTTATTCTTTAAAAAAAAAATGGTCTGTGGTTTGGTACAATTTAAATTTGTAAGAACTGTTACAAACTATCATGTAGAAAAATGTAAGAGAACCTAGAGAAATTGGTTAATGTATAAATCCATTTTCCACAATATTTTCTTGCTCCTGTCTCTTGTTTCTGGATTGGCAGGCCTATGAGCTCAATGGGAAAACAAGCTCTTCACGTTGCCCATTCTCCGTTCTCTCACAGACAAAGATCCTGGAGAGGCAACTTTGGCAGGTGTCTGCTCTGCACACAAATGAGGCAGGTGACCCAGTTGAAGTCTGTGGCAAATGCCTTCCAGCAATGCCTGGTATTAAGTTAGCATTAAAGCAAACAAGCAAACAAAAACTCTAATTAAATTTTTTTTCCATTAGGCTGAAACTCTGATCACCATACAGCAGATGGCTTAAAGCAATGGAGAAGGAGTGGGACTATTTTATAGCATGATTTAAATCACTAATAAGCCAATTCCTACGTAATGGAAGTCTGTAGAGCATCATCATCTGTTTGTTTGGGCTCCAGTCAATTAACATGCCAACACTGGTCTTAAAAAGAAAACATACACACACACACACACACACTCCAGATGATAGAAATCAAAAGGAATAAGATTTAGACACAAAGACTGATGGTCTGTGTAGTGAAATGAAAACAGACCCAAGAGACAGAGGACTTGGGCTCAAGTCCTGACTCCATTTGGTACTTGCTTCCTACTCTTGGACCTCGATTATGCCATTTAACCTCTCCAATCCCCAGTTTCTTCACCTGCAAAAGGATAATAACTGTAAGTGCTTCATTGGGTTATTGTTAGGATTTCACAACTTTATGTACTTCAAAATTTTTTTTAAAAAAATAAAACTCTGTTGTTGTTGAAATGTCAGAATGAATAATAGACACTAACATCTTTATAAGGCTTTAGTGTTCCTCCAATCTTTCTTCAAGATGTCTGCTTTAGATTGTCTGACTTGAATAATTATGTCTGACTTAATCTTTTTGAAAGGAGAAAAGGAAAACAACTCATGTGATTATTCAGCGTGTCTTTAGTTTAATGAGCTCCTAGATGACTTTGGAGACCACTATGACTAACTAGCTACTTCTTGTCTGTCTTGTTCTGCGATCATTTCCAAGGCACCCTCTGTCTAAACTTGGGAAGAAGTCAGAGCCAAGAGTGCTTCCTTACATTCCCTATAGTTTGGGGGGTGGGGGGGGGAGAGAGAGAGAGGGAGCAAGTGCCAGCTATTAAGCAATAGAGAAGAACACTAGTGTCTCAGCTGATAAAGACTTTGATGGCAGGTGAAATCATGGTCCTGTCATCTTCTATTCATTCTAATTTTATAAGTCAATGGTTCTGGGTGTTCTGAGTCCCAAATAGAGTTAGAATAAGATGTACGTTCAACAGAGGTTTTTTTTCTTTTTTCTTTTTTGTATTTTCTAGTGTGTGACTTTTCAGTAAACTGAAGGTATTTGTATCCCAGAGGCTAATTTGATTATTTGTGGGGACTTATTATAAAGGGAATACCGGAAGCAAACATGACTTACAACCACATCTTTCAAAAGATTTATTCCATTGAGATTCATCAACATTTTCAGATTTGTTCACATCTGACATTGAAAATAGTTTTCTAAAAAGATTTGAAAGTCAGATTTATGGCAAAGAAAGAATTTCTCACATCCTTTTTATCTTCCATTTAATATGCCAAGAGACACAACTGGACCACACTTCTCCACACCAAAGGAATAAGGGATTAGACAAATGTTCTGCCATGACTGCTGGCCCATGAGGCTTGCTCCCTGGGCAGAGGGAGGATCTGCTGCACAGGACCGAGGAAAGATTATCCTTTTGGGCTCCAGGAGACAATAGGAAGAGGGAGACAAGGTAGGTGAGGCAAGCTGTCATAGATATGAGTCTTGAATTCCATTTTATGGGTTTTCACTTCCTGTAAGAAATCTGCAAAAGGCCTCTGTGCAATGGATCTCATGCCAATAAAGGACAGTTCAGCTGAGTTAAGAGGGTGGCGTGGCAAGACAGGGGATCTAGATTGCACCCTTGAGTCTCTCCTGGTTCCTGTAAGGCATGAACACCAAGAGAAAGCCAAGGGGGTCATCCTTGGAACCATCATGGTTTGGGTGAGAGGATCACATACTAAGGGCTGGGGAAGAACAATCTGGCCCAAGACTCTTGAAGGACATTACAGAGACTCAGAGAAGTCCACCCTGCAGCATTAACTGGAAGCAGCCTCAGGACTCTGACTAAACTACAAAAGAATTGAGCAGTAGCCCACCACAGATCAGATGCTCTATAGCCAAGGCCACCTAGGATTGGGAGGATATCAGGTGGGTCTGAGACCCTTTTACTCCAGTGTTTTGCCTTACATACCCTAGACACCATCTTGGAGAAAGTTAAGTGAGTATAAATAACAGCAATTATCCAGGCCAGGCACAGTGGCTCACACCTATAACCCTAGCATTCTGGGATGTCAAGGCGGGCAGATTGTTTGAGCTCAGGAGTTCAAGACCAGCCTGAGCAAGAGTGAGACCCCATCTCTACTAAAAATAGAAAGAAATTAATTGGCCAGCTAAAATAAATAAATAAATAACAGCAATTATCCCGATAGACTAAATGTTACCCAAAGACGTTAGACAAAGGCTTAACTGGATCACACATTGAGTTATCCTCTTCCATATACTCCAACTACCAAGCTTGGGAAGCCTCATAAGAAAGACCAGGTCCAGAAGTATATATTCTCTGCACATCTGAATTGTTATGTGAATAAATTTGTAAACCCATCACACAATGTTTCCTAAGAAATGTCATTCATTCAAAATGTATCTATTGAAAGCTTCCTATATGCCAAGCACTGTGCTAGAGATTATAAATTGGATGAAAGATGAGGTGTCACATAGTCCTTGACTTCAAGAAGCTCATGGTTTAGTGGAGAGCCATCGCAGCTTATTAAAATGGTCTGTTTACTTGTATAAGTTATTACAGTTAAAGCAAGCACAGGGAGTGATAGGAGAGCCATTTACCCAAGCTATGGGGATTATGGTCTAGAAACGTCCAATGAACAGCATAAAGAACTTAAAGGGTGCTGCTAGTAGCTATTAGACTTCAGAAGTGTAGTGGCTTAAAGAAAAGAAACTTTCTCATGTAACAGTCAAGGATGGTCTTGTAGGGGGAGCAGCTAACCTCTCCCTCAGTCAGGGACCCAGGCTGATGGTTGCTCTGCCATCGTTAGCATGCGGATTCCAAAGTCACCTTGAGCACCAACTTCCAGTCAGCCAACAGAGAGAGAGTTTTGTGGACCTGGCGGGGCAATGGAGCAAATAACTGCAACTCACATTCCTTGGAGAGAACTTAGTTCTATGGCCACACGTAACTACAAGACAAGCTGGAGGATTTAATATGGTCATGTGTCCAGGTAGACGGGCAGTCTGGATTTTGTAGGACCACTGGAGGTCTTCTTCAAAATGTATGCTTCACTGACAGTTTAGCAGATGTAGAAGAATGCCTTGTGGAAGATTAAACTGATGGTTTTTCTTTGTAAAGTGAGGCATAGAGGATGTTTAGGCTGCACTTAGAGAGCGACTCTTTGAGGTTTCTCTTCTTCCATCTCTTGCCACGAAAATGGGGTTATAAATAATCTATTGTATTTGTGAGCAAGAGCCCCCTTGAAGAAAATCATATTCTATTGTCCAAAAAAGATATAGGTGTCAACATTTTAGAATTTAGGAGGCCAGAAAGAGGAGAAGCTTCCAGGTTTGTATTGGGATCTATTGCACCCCCAGCAACAACCAGCAAACTGGCCTTTTTGTATTTTGCCCCAGTGGAGAGGCAATCAAGCTCTCTTGTCCTAGAAAGCACTTAGGATGAGGCATTTGCGTTTCAGGGTGTAATGGAGGAGGTATCAGGGTTCTGAGGAAAAAGAAGGCTGTTGGGTGTTCCCCTGGCATCATTCCATGGTCTTGAGACCAGTCTGTGGCACCTGTCACTGCCCTGTGTTTCAGGAGGGCTCTCGCCCGACAGGCTGCTGATCTGTAGGTGAATGGAGCCTTCCTCATCTCAAAGTTCAGGGACCCTGTCCATTAGTGTCCTTTGGAGATAACATCCATGAATTTCTCAGCCACTGCGATACAGCACTCCTCAGCAACACCCTTGTATGCTCATAACCCTAGCCTGTGCGCTGGCGGAGTAGGGAGAGACGCTCTTTTAGAGTGGCTGCACTTGCTACGCTGTGGGCAACATGCTGAGTGCGTACTCCATGTGCATCCGTTCTCCCAGGCTGAAAGCTAGTGATTCTCCACTGAGCATTCTTCCTCATCTCCCACATCCATTCTCTCACCAAAGTCTTACAATTTTACCTCTTAAGTATCTCTTGACTCTCTTCACTTCTTTCCAATTTTGATGCCACTACCCAAGCCTAAATCACCATCCCCCTGTCACCTACAGAGTCCCATGGACTCTGTAGATGGACTATTCCTTGTTCTTCCCTCCATCACAGTCTGTTCTCCACCACATTTAGAGAGTGAGGTCTTGGAACAGAACTCTTTTCTATGTAAAAGAAAAGAGGCTTCCCACAGCTCTCTGAATTAAGCTAAAAACTCTTCGTGTTCCCCATGAAACTTGACCTTGTCCAGTAAAGCCCAACCATCTTTTCTCCAGCCTCATCCCCGACCACATCCCTCCCTGATCCTGGCCTCCTCCTTCTCCTACCCAATCACACTGGCCTTTCTCCAGCTCCTGGAACAACAACTAACCCTACTTCTTCCCACCTCGGGGCCTTTGCAAATGCCATGTGCTGTGCCTGGGGTGCTCCTCCACCATCCGCCTCAGCAGAATTAGCTCCCACTGAACCTCCACCTCTCAAATGCATCAGGGTGACCCCGACTCCTCCCAAGACTGAGTTGAGTGCTGTTCCCTACTACATGGTGTGATAAAACTTTTCTTCATAATGCTGAGCCCAGTGGCAATTTTGTAGCTAGTCACGTAACTGTTTGACTAACACTTATATTCTGCTCTGGACTGTGAGATCTATGAGGCTAGGAACTATACAAATTTCCTTCCTTCCTTCCTTCCTTCCTTCCTTCCTTCCTTCCTTCCTTCCTTCCTTCCTTCCTTCCTTCCTTCCTTCCTTCCTTCCTTCCTTCCTTCCTTCCTTCCTTCCTTCCTTTTCTTCTTTCCTTCCCTCCTTCTTCCTTCCCTCCTTTCTTTTTTCCTTCGTTTCTTTTCCTTTGCATCCTGCACCCTATCTCATTTACATTTTGTCTCCAATACCTGACACAGAGAAGGTACCCAATAAATTCTTGTTCAATGAATACACAAGCAAACTGTAATGAGACACAATGAATACACAAGCAAGGACAGTCACAGTGGCAAATGTTTCAAAGTTTTCAAAGCCTTTTCACATACATTATCTCACTTGACAAATAAGAGAGAAAGGGGGACTGAGAGTCCATTCTCAGGACACTATTCCAGCTTCCTTAAATAGAATCTGCTATCAGAAGGGCAATTCTTAACCAAGCTTTTGGGACCAGGGCATGGTGTGGAGTTTGATGAATGGTGCCCTGTGAAATGCTTCCTGTGAAGCTTGTCCATGGGATGAGTTTTATGTATAATACACATATAGTTTTATGGACTCTGCACAAAATAGGAGTTAAGGAGGAAAATGGCTGAAAAGGTGCCAAAGGGGACATATGTGGGAAGTTTGTAGAAAGGCAATAGTCTGGAAAGAATAAGTATTAATAGCTAAAATAAGCTAACGGGTGGCTAGAGAGGAGATAATATTCAACAGTAAAATAGGTAACATCATGGCTAGAGAGAAAATAGGAAGAATAATATTGAAAAAAAGAAAAGCCAAGAAAAACTACAAGAGGTCAAACAGCCATCAGAAGGGGGTCAAGGCCTTCCTCACTGCCATTCTTCTGAGCGGAGTTGGACCTGTGGATGTGCTGAGGTGCCTGGTTGAAAGATGAAAAGATGAAGTGTCAGGTACTTTCTCTTGCCGTATTTCATGCTGACATTCACTCATTATCATCAGGGAGGTAGGGACATGAAAAACCACTCAGAGAAGGTAAAGAGTGAGAGTTTAAGGTGAAAAAGAATCCAGTCAGAAGACCCCTCATCCTTCCATTCTCAGGGATGTGAGTAAAAGCTGGCCTTTGGCAACGTTAACCCTTTCTCACTCCCTCTTCCACTTTGTGTATTTGATTCTGCAAACTCTTGTATCTCTGGAGCAGAGAGAGAGAGAGAGAGAGAGAGAGAGACAGAGAGAGAGAGAGGGAGGGAGGGAGGGAGGGACTGGTTGGTCAAATGGTAGAAATGGGCTCCATACTTCCCATTTGGAGAAAAGTGATTCCTTCTTTAACCCTGCCATTCATTTCCGTGCTGTCCTCACCTTCTTAATTCCAAATTCCTACACTTAACTCTCTCCTCAGTCTCCCTCTCAGTCACTCTTTAACCTTCTCATTCCACTAAAATTTCTCTTTCTCATTCCAAAATACATTCTTTGGAGTCTTTTATTGCATCTAGCACTTCCTGCATGTCTTGTCATGTGTGTGTGCACTTGTCTATCGTGTGTATAGTATTAATAGATTATAGGCGTCTGATGGCGCAGATCCTTGTAAGGCTCAGCGCCTATAGTAGGGTGTCAACAAATATTTGTTGATCTGAATGACTAAAACCATATTACTTTAAACTATTTAGGGGCACTTGCCTCCTGTTTTTCCTTCCCTCTCAAATATGTCACAGGAGGAAAAAATCTGCTCTATCCGGTATAATCTTCCAAGGATTTTATGGAAATTCAAAACACATACTGTATCCAACTCATGAACTCATCAACTTAGCATGCATCCAGGGATTTGCAAGAGACTGGAAAAAAGGAAACAAGCTAAAATAGAATATACTTTTTTATGTTTGATTTTTTTTTCTTGATTTTCCTGGGAATATTTCCAGAAAAAAAGGTTATGCTTTTTATATATAATATTTAGTGTTATATATATATATACATATATATATATATATATAGTTTTTTTTTTTTTTGATGAGGTATACCTCATTGAAAAACCTCAAGCCAGGAACAGCTTTTGAAAGCCACAATGTGGCTCCTTACGACTTAAGACCTAGTTCCTGCTGTCAATATGCCTTGGGATCATGATGCCATGGCTTTGTGTCTGGCTATCTGCCCTCAATAGAATCCCACCTGGTCCTGTGAGCTGATCAGAGAGGTGAGCATTGGCAAGGTGCATATATGCACACATGTGCAATGCAGGATCCTGCCTGGGCTTCTCATGTCCTCTTTACTAGGGCCCAGAGATCTGGCTCCAGCTTTGATCCATTAGGACCTCAATTCTTGGTGGCCCACCTCATCTGCAGGGAGAAGGTTAGGGAAGCTGTGGTGCCCACTGCCAGGGTCAGATGGTAGGGTGCCTTCACTCCTCTGTCAGTCAATCAGCAAGCCAACAGATCCTTGCTGAGCACCTTCTGTATGTACTGCATGCACTGCCCTGCTCTAGGCAGTGTCGATCCACATTCCTCAGATACCTGTGGCTCAACCTTGGCCTCAGGGAAAGGGGGCTCCTCCTTCCTCCCTCCCATCATCCCGGGTCACAAAGAGTCCCCAGCACCGTCACCCCCTCATCCCTCCTGTCCTGTTATGAAAGGCTTGGAGCAGAGCTTCCTTTTAGAGCTAAAGTAATAATGACCTTAAGATTACCCAATTCACAACAGAATTCACTCTTGAAGGAGGAGAGGCAGTTTACCATTTGTTTTAACAAATGGAAAATTAAAATGAAAAGGTTCACCTAGGCCCAATGTTTTTTCCATTTCCTTGGGTGAAAGTGTAGAAAGGTTTGATGGGCTAGAAAGAATGCTCAGATGGGGTACACTCACTCATTCCCTCACCCATTTTTGTGTCAGGCCCTCTGCCAGGCTCAGAACCTGACGATCACACTGTCTTGTCTGTGCAGAACTCACTCATGCCTTTGGGAGGTGTTTTTAGTCACCCTGCACATCAGCAGGAAGAAACTATAACTTGTAAATTCACTTTTTTGTGCCCTTTGGCCATGTAGTGAAGTCTATGGACCTCCTCTCAGAAGGATGCTTTTAAATGCAAAAATTTAAATTCATACATAGAATTAAAAAAGACACAAAGGATATCAATTATATTGAAAGTCAATTATCAAAATATTTTTTGATAAAGTGATATGCACTTCCTTATTCATATATTAAAAACAAGTTCTGTAATTTCAAAGTGATGCATGTGAAAGATACATTGACTCTCTCTGCAACAACTATAATATGATATAAAAGTATCTGTGATCCCTAGTGGTTACAAAATCACAGGTCCTGCTGTGTTACTTATTTATTGCTGCATAACACAATTCAGAGACTTAAAAATAACAAACATCATCCCACTCAGTTTCTGAGGGTGGGGAGCCAGAGCAGCGTAGCTGGGTGTTTCCGCTCAGAGCCTCCCGTGAGGTTGCGGTCGGTCCAGCTGTCGGCCAGGACTGTGGCCATCTGAAGGCCGGAGGGCCGACTTCCAAGCTCATCACGTGGCTGTTGGCCGGTCGCCTTAGTTCCTTGTCTTGTGTCAAGAAATGGCAGCTGGCTACCCTCAGAGTGAGTGATGGAGAAAGACACCATGATCCAGAGACAGAAGCCACAGCCTTTCATAACCTAATCTCAGAAACAACAACCATTGCTTCTCCTGTGCCCTGTACAGGCCACACGGGACTGACGTGGGACAATGTGGGGGGCGAGAACTTCAGAAGGTGGGGTCCCTGGGGCCATCCAGGAAGCTGACCACCACACCTACATTTATGACGGCAGGACATGCTAACTTTCAGCTAAAGCTTAGTAAAAATAAAATAGAGACATAAACCTTTTCTCATCCAAGTTCCTGGACCCTGAATTCTATCCACAGACTCCAGATTAGCCATCTCTGAAAGATTAAGAGCATTTTTGTTTCCAATTTCTTGTCTTGTTTTTAATGATTTAAGTGTTTTCAGCTTTATTGAAGTACAATTGACAAAAATTGTATACATTTAAGGGGTACAACATGATATTTTGATATATGTATACATTGTGAAATGACCATCACAATCATGCTAATTAACATATTATTGTCACCTCACATAAATTAACTATAGTCACATTGCTGTACATTAGATATCCAGAACTCTTCCATCTTGCAAAACTGAAACATTATACCTTTTTTTTTTATTTCGGCATATTGTGGGGGTACAGATTTTAAGGTTTCAATAAATGCCCTTTCCCCCCACCCCCCCACAAGTCTGAGTTTCCAGCATGACCATCCCCTAGATGGTGCACATCTCACTCATTATGTATGTATATACCCTCCCCCCACCCAATACCCTATTACTGTAGTACCTATGTGTCCACTTAGGTGCTACTCAGTTAATACCAGTTTGCTGGTGAGTATATGTGGTGCTTGCTTTTCCATTCTTGGGATACTTCACTTAGTAGTATGGGTTCCAGCTCTAACCAGGAAAATATAAGATGTGCTATATCACCATTGTTTCTTAGAGCTGAATAGTACTCCATGGTATACATATACCACATTTTATTAATCCATTCTTGGATTGATGGGCACTTGGGCTGTTTCCACAGCCTTGCAATTATGAATTGTGCTGCTATAAACATTCGAGTGCAGGTGTCTTTTTTGTAGAGTGTCACTGGATCATTTGGGTAGATGCCCAGCAATGGGATTGCTGGATCAAATGGTAGATTCACTTGTATCGCTTTAAGGTATCTCCATATTGCTTTCCATAGAGGTTGAACTAGTTTGCAGTCCTACCAGCAGTGTAGGAGTGTTCCTCTCTCTCCCCATCCACGCCAGCATTTATTGTTTGAAGACTTTTTGATAAAGGCCATTCCCACTGGAGTTAAGTGATATCTCATTGTAGTAGTTTTGATTTGCATTTCCCTGATGATTAGAGATGATGAGCATTTTTTCATATGTTTGTTGGCCATTCTTCTGTCTTCTTTAGAAAAGTTTTTGTTCAAGTCCTTTGCCCACTTTTTAATAGGGTTATTTGATTTTTTCTTACTGATTTTCATGAGTTCTAACTATATTCTAGTTATCAGCCCTTTATCGGATACGTAGGATGCAAGAATTTTCTCCCATTCTGTAGGTTGTCTCTTTACTTTCATGACTATTTCTTTGGCTGTGCAGAAGCTTTTTAGTTTCATCATGTCCCATTTATTTATTTTTGTTGCTGCTGTGATTGCCTTTGGGGACTTCTTCATAAACTCTTTGCCCAGGCCGATGTCTAGGAGAGTGTTTCCAACATTTTCCTCTAGAATTCTAATAGTATCATACCTTAGGTTTAAGTCTGTTATCCAGCGTGAGTTGATTTTTGTGAGAGGTGAAAGGTGTGGGTCCTGCTTTAGCCTTCTACAAATGGCTATCCAGTTTTCCCAGCACCATTTATTGAAAAAGGATTCTTTTCCCCAGCGTATGTTTTTGTCTGCTTTGTCAAAGATTAGATGGCTATATGAGGATGGTTTTATATCAGGATTCTCAGATCTGTTCCACTGGTCAATATTCCTATTTTTGTGCCAATACCAGATTGTTTTAATTACTACAGCTTTGTAGTACAGTTTGATATCTGGCATATTAATGCCTCCCATTTTGTTTTTGTTGCCTAGAATTGCTCTTGATATTCAGGGTCTTCTTTGGTTCCATACAAAGTGTAAAAATTATTTTTTCTATATCTGTGAAGAATGCTGATGGGATTTTAATAGGTATTGCATTGAATCTGTAGATCAGTTTGGGTAGTATAGACATTTTAATAATGTTGATTCTGCCGATCCAAGAGCATGGAATGGATTTCCATCTGTTTACATCCTCTGCTATTTCCTTCCTCAGTGTTTCATAGTTCTCCCTGTAGAGGTCTTTTACCTCCTTGGTTAAGTATACTGAAACATTATACCTTTGGACCAATATCTCCCCATCTCCTCCCCTGCCAGCCCTTGGCAACCACCATTCGACTCTCCACTTCTATAAGCCTATTTTAGATTCCACACATGAGTGAGATCAAGAGGATTTTGTCTTTCTGTGTTTGGCCTATTTCACTGAGTAGAAGGTCCTGTAGATTCATCCATGTTATTGTAAATGGCAGGATTTTCTTCCTTCCTGTCTACCCTCTTTCACTTTCTTACCTGCTTACCTGGTGAAGCTGCCCCACAGAGCGGCCTCTGCTCGCCAGCCAACAAGGAGCCAACGGTGCAGTCCAACAGCCACGTGAGTAGTCTCAGAAGTGGTTCCTCCCCCACCCAAGCCATAAGATGCCTACAGCCCCGGCCATCCCTTGATTACAGCCTGTGAGACCCTGAGCACAGCCGAGCTGGGCCTAGATTTCTGAGTTGTGGAAACTGTGATCATAAATGTTTGTTGTTTCATGCCACTTATGTTGGGGTAATTTGTTATTCAGCAATAGAAAACTAATGTGCTACCTAAAACTGTAACATCTCACTCCTACCCTGGCACTTCCTATCCTTCACTTAGCCTCACTCCATTTTATCCTCCTTCCCACTTTTCACTATATATTTTTCACTTGTATATATTGTTGTCTGTCTCTCCCATTCGCATGTGAGTTCTCTGAGGGCAGGTATGTTTTGCTAGAACTGTGCCTGTAATGGTGCTTGGTACACATTCAGTGCTCAATAAATACTTGCTGAATAAATGAAGGGGGTAAAAAAGGAAAAGGGATGGATCATAGTTGAGAGAGCAGCCCTTGGATGTGCTACCTGCACACATGCTACCAGCCCTTCCCCATCTCTGTGATATTATTCTTAATATCCCAGCCCCACCTCGTGTTCCTCCCTTGACCTGGGCAAGCAGGGCCCCTATCCCAGCCCCCATGCGTCAGGGGCACCTCATTTTGGAGAGTCTTCCTCAAGTTTGTCTAAGTCCCTTCCAGTACCTGGGACCATCCTGGGCTGTTAGTGCCTCTGGTGGGTGGCCCTACGCCCAGCCTGGGTCTAGGATAGGCCCAGTTCTCATTGCTCTTCCTCGGGGCTCTCTGTGCCCCCCAACACACACAGAGCCCTACATAGGGGTCCTCCCTATCCCCATTGGGAATTGTGACAGTGAAGTACTGTAGGTGACAAAAGAATAATAACAACAATAGTAAAGAAGGTTATCAATTTAAGGGGAACTAATAACATAGATTTTAGTTGAATCCTGGTTTGAGAAACGTAGCTTTAAGGACATTTTGGGGACAACGAGTAAATTTGAATATGGAGCAGATATTAGATAATGTTCAGGAAATCCTTAATTTCCTTACATATGATAATGATACTCTGGTTATGCTGGAGAATGTCCTCATTCTTAGATGAATGCTACTGTATTTGAGTGTGGAATGTCGTGATGTTGGTAACCTTTAAATGGTTCAGTAAACAACTTGAAGATTCAATGTATGCACACACACGAACACACACATATGTGTGCATACATATGTAGAGACAAGCAAACACAGAAAAAATGCTACTAAGAAGTGTTAACATAGGTGGTGAGTGTAAGAGTGTTTATCACACTATCCTTTCCACTGTCAGGTGTGTTTGAAAATGTTCATAATACAATGTCTTGAATGTTTAAACACATATTCATTTTCAAATACAGAACTGGGCTTCAGAGAGGTGAAGGATAGCGCAGCTGGTTGGGGCAGGTTGAGAATGCAGGTGTCCAGACTCCTAGTTCAGTTTGTTTCCATCACATCCAGAACGTCCTCCCTTCTACTTTTCCTGGCTCTGAGGCAACAGATTCATCAAATTGATGAGTCAGGAAAGCTATGAAGGACATATCACTCTGCCCCCAATTCACTGGGGGGTCAGGAAGTTTTATCAATTTCAAACAGACTCACAGTTGATCAGTTTTCCTGGAGCCCATGCACTTGTCACCATGAATGGGCCCTACGTGATTTAAGTCACTTAACAACAACAAAAGAAGGATGTTTCTTCCCTTCTCATTATCTAAGCCTTTAAAAATAATAGAGATAAGCCTGTAACGGGAATACAGTTCACACACTTAAAGCCTCTGCCAAAAGGTGACTTTTGTCTCTGCCACTTTTTAACCTTTTTCCCCCCTATTTTGTTCTTGGCTCCCATGCATCCAAGCCATAATGTAGCACAGGCTCTGGTTCTAACGCTAACACTTAGGTGTACGACCTTGAGCATGGTACTTACATTCTCTGTGCCTCAGGGTCATCATTTATAGAAAGGACATAATAATAATGTGGTTGGCAGAATAATTGTCCCCATGAGCACCCGCACCCTAATCACCAGAAGCTGTGAATATGTTACCCTACCTGGAAAATGGGCTCTGTGTGTTTAAGGTTATATACAGACCTTGAGATGGGAGATTACTCTAGATTATCCGGGTGAGCTCAATATAATGACACGAGTCCCTAAAAGCACAGAGCTTTTTCCTGGGGATGGTCAAAGAGAAAGAAGGACTTGCTAGATAATTGTGGAAAAGGACCTAAATATCCCTGAAAATTTACTTCATCTGATTAAAGCAGAAATGTGACTAGGCATCACCAGAAAGTACTGAAGGCAGTGCTTCACAAACGTTGGAACTTTTTAGTAGCCACATTTTTAAAAAGTAAAAAGAAAAAGAAAAAACATACTTTAATAATATATTTTATCTAACCCAATGTATCTAAAAATGACCATTCTAACACACGATCCATATAAAAATTAATGGGATATTTTATATTGTTTTGTGCTGTCTTTAAAACGGTTAAGTATTTTACACTTACAGCTCCTCTCAGTTTGGACCAGCCACGTTTCAAGTGCTCAATAGCCACACAGGGCTGGTGGCTACTGCACTGAACAATGCAGCGTCCAGGGCATAAAACAAACGGCCTCTGCACTGACGGACCCGGGCACGGTCAAAAGCAAAGGAGCTACACTGAAAATGGGGGTGAAGTAAAAGCTTAAATCCTAAATGTTGACACCTGTTTTCCTACCAACTATCCTTCATGCCTCCTTTCAAAACACTGGTTTTCAAAACCCAGGAAGTAGCTGAACTTATTCCTTTAAGGCAGTTCTCAAGTATGAGCCCAAGGATCACCAGACGTTTGAGGAAAGTGTTTAATATGAAATATAAAAAACCAAACAATGTTGTGAGATAATTCTCTTCGGGTGTCTCAATTTCTGCATATCTATCAAGCAGAGGCACTGGATGCTTCTCTAGGCTATCTTTTCAAGGATGTTTGTAGCAAACAGCTTTGAAAGATAGAGATAGTGTCTCTCACCATAGCAAAGGGCAGATTTGTTTGCTGTTCAGTATACTGTGTCTCTCTGGAGCAAAAGTCAGAGAGGTTTACTGTCCATTATAAAATATTAGGGTTCCCTAAACTTGAAGTTCCTCTGCTGTAACACAACCTACTGTGCATGCGAGCATCACCCAGGCTTCTTTGGGTCACCCTGTGGAAACTGATGCTCAGGAAACTGATATAAATGTGGATACTCTGGCTGCTGCTTATTGCTGTGAGTGATAAAGTCTTTTGTCTCTGATCTGGGGATCTCAAGTCTTCTTCTACCATCCAAGCAACTGTCCTAGGCTAACTTGCCAGCCTGCAAGTGGGGTAAAATCTTAGAATCTTCACAGTTCTGCTCAAAAACAAATAGGAAAAGACAAAAGCAGTTTGGAGAAAATAGAAACTATATGGGAATATAATTTTTTTTTTTTTTTTTTTGAGACAGAGTCTCGCTTTGTTGCCCAGGCTAGAGTGAGTGCCGTGGCATCAGCCTAGCTCACAGCAACCTCAAACTCCTGGGCTCGAGTGATCCTTCTGCCTCAGCCTCCCGGGTAGCTGGGACTACAGGCATGCGCCACCATGCCCGGCTATTTTTTTTTTTTTATATATATATCAGTTGGCCAATTAATTTCTTTCTATTTATAGTAGAGACGGGGTCTCGCTCTTGCTCAGGCTGGTTTTGAACTCCTGACCTTGAGCAATCCGCCCGCCTCGGCCTCCCAAGAGCTAGGATTACAGGCGTGAGCCACAGCGCCCGGCCGGGAATATAATTTTTTAAATTGACTACCCTCAGAGAAATTTTAAAGAAAAAATATTATATCCATGAAAAAAGAATGGTATGTCACAGAAATAGAATAATCATGGAGTAAGAAAGAGATTTTGGGAATTAAAACTATGATGGCAGGAATGTAAAACTCATTAGCGACGTGAAAAATAAAGTTAAAGAAAACAGGAAAGAAAGATAAGAAAATTAGAGGACCATCCAGTGTCCCGACCCGCGGGACCTTTTGTTACTCGCGGGGGCGAGGGGGACCGTGCCTGAAAGAGATGAGCGAGAGAAAGAAACGAGACCAAGCGCATGATTGTCAAGGTCTGCTTTACTTAGATTCTTAGTAGGTTTTATAAGCATACAAAAACAAGGAAGTAGAAGCAAAAAAATAGTGTTGACGATGAGGCTTGGGTCTGGGTTAATCAGCCCCAATCAGCGTCTTATCAGTATCCTGTTTTTGACTGGTTACTCATCTCCAACCTGGCAGGTGGTCGGGAACAATTGCAGTCAGCACTCCCTGGAGCATCCCGTGGTCAGCACGTCATGGACTGCATTCTTCTCGGAGCTATAGCTGGAATTTTCCAGGGCGAAGTCCGTGTGTAGGACGAGTCATAGGGGAGTTGAGGGTCTTTGAGGGTCCTTGCCTCTAACAATCCAGGAGATTCATTCTCTATTATAAATAATAGGAGTTCCAGAAAGAGAATAGAAAAAAAATCAAGGGAAAGAAATCAACAAAGAGAATAACTTAAATAAATTTGAAACATGAGTTTCCAAACTGAAAGTCCCACCGATGCAAAGCCCAGTAGATAAAAGTAGATCCACACCAAGTAACATCATCATTAAATTTCAAAGTACGGGAAAAACGGTGGTGGGGAGGGAATCTTATCAGTTTCTGGAGAGCCATAGCAGTTTCTTCATAAAGGCCCAACTATTATAATTGCTCCAGATCTCTAAACATCCTCAATGGGAGTTAAAGGACTATAAAATTGACTTTAAAATTGTAAGAGACCTCTTATCCAACCAAACTATTAATTTAACGTGAGGGCAGAATAAAAATATTTTCAAACATGCAAAGTCTCAAAAAGAGAGAAGTATAAGGAATACCTAGGACTGTGGTGAAGAGAGATTCTCAAGATGATAATTGTGTACTAGGGTAGAGAGCAACTAGTCAGGAATAGAACATGTTAGAACATTCTACCTGGAAAAGATGTCTTCAGGAAGTTGAAATTGATAGACTATCTGATATATTTGAAAATATTAAGAGAACACAAACATTGAGAGATTATTTGGAGCTGAGATTTGTGAAGGGCTCCTTCAACACTTTTTGGTTATACCTCTTCACGTATCTGTTCTAATTAATGACCAGTACATAGAAAACCAAGCAAATGATAAAAGACAACAAATCACTAAATTCTAGGGAAACAAAAAAATGTGCGAGAGAGAAAAAGTAAGAATATATAAAATGGTCCCATGGTGAATAGTGTTTATATAGTAATAATCATGTAAACACTGATTATTGATATATTCTATTTTATGATAGAACTCCTTATTGAGAGAATAAGGAGATAAGAATGGGCTTGTAGGAGGGGGATGATGCTGTGAAAAAAGTTAAATCTTGATGTTTTTAGTTTTAGCCATTATGGAGAATGAAGCAGCAATATAAGCATGTTGCTCAGAAATATGAAGGTAAATATCAAAAGGAAGTGAAAATCGCTGTATGCATTGCCTCTGGGAGCTAGTATGATCTGGGCACAGAAGACTACTTATGGCTTTGATAATTAGTCTTGTGGACTATATAACTAATACTGCACAGGGGCAACTTCCATAAAATAAATACTAAGCTTAATAACAAAAAACAAAAATATAAGGAAGACGCCATATGATCTTACATTGTGTTTTCCTTCACTTCCTGCTACCAGGCAGGTGGACAGATGGCTGAAAAGGAGTGGTCAGCTGCCGGGACCCTGGGGGTCCTGTGGAAGCTTCCCCAACAGCCTCAGGGCAGCAGCAGCAGCTCAGGATTTCTCTTGTTCCTCTGAGAAACCTCAAAGAGGCAGCATGGCCGTGAATAAAGCATTCAGGACATTCACCTTCCAGGAGGGACCCACAGGGAGTGACAGAACACAAAGAAGGGTTTTGTCCGAGTAGAGGGAACTGTTCATTGGCAGAAATTGCCCTGAGATTGACTCCCCATTGCCTTGAGTCCTAAGATCCTGGGAGAGAAAAGGTCAGTCCTTTTTTTTCCCCCTTAGCTGTTAAAAGTCAGGGTGTTTGTAATTAGGCATGGAACAAAATTATCTGGGTGCCATAATCAGTGCCATGGGATCTTATGTTTTCTCCCACATTATGTGAGCTGGTTATTACAGTTCCACCAGCCACAGGGCTGGAGGAAGTTCTGCCTGATGCTCAGCAAACACAATGCCTTGTCCTGGACCCAGTGAGCTCCTGCTCACTGTCAGTTTCATTATGAGTGGGTGTGGGGAGGGGGAGTAGATGGAGACAAATCATTATTAAGCAGGTTGGCTTTCCATCAGTGCTATGTAAATGCTCCTAATATTACACATTATAGGAGGTGAGGAACAAAAGATCTCACTCTTTGCAGAGTTAATCAGGGAAGACCTCATGGCTGAGACTGACTTACAGGCAAATGTAAGTTTTCCACAGGCAAAAATAATAGGGGAAGAACATTCCAGCTAGTGAGAATAGCTTGAAAACAGGAATTTGGGAAGACAAAATTCAACTTGAGTGCTAGCTATGTGCCTTATCAATATCAGCCACATATGGTACCAAAGACCAAGCTCACCCTTCTGTAAACCTGCCCAGGGCCACATATTGGTCTGTGGCAGGGCCAGGATTCCAACCCAGGTCGACCTGATGCGAAATCTGTGTTTTCCCACCCTTCTGTGCTGCCTCTTAGGTTGACATAACAAAGTGGAAGGCTATTTGGGAAATAATTTGGGGTTCCCCTCAAGTCAGACCAGACAAAACTCAAGTGCAAATAGTTTTTTTTAAGTTAATTCCAGGAAACTTTGGTAAGGAAATGGGGAAATGGGACAGGGAAGGAAAGAGAACTGATAAAGTGTTCATTATCGTGCAAACTGCCGCTGTAGATAAACAGCTGAGTCCTTCGGGGAAATTCTGAGATCTGGGGAATCCTGGGATCCCAGTATAACCTGCGCCTCAGGATTATCCCTCCCTGAGGGGGTGAGGGAGCTGGGGCACTTATGCATTCCTGCCATGGATTGAAACATACAGGGGAGGAGGGACATTAATTCCCTAGTACTGTAACCAGCCTGCCTCATCCTTGACAGAGTAAGCTCTGTAGGCCAGAGAAAACCGCCAAAGAAATGCAGCCATGGAAGTGGACAGACATGTACTGAAGTAGTAAGGATGAGGGGAGGTGGGTAGGGGACCAATGAAAGCCCCATGAAGGCAGGGGCCGCGTCTGTTCTATTTCCCACTGTATATGCACTACCAGGCGCATAAAGAGGCTTAATAAATGTTTGTGGAAGAAAGGAAGAGAGGGAAAGAGGAACGGAGGGACAGAAGAGAAGCAGAATCAGGGCTACTATGCTGCACATCTCCAGGACAGTAGAGAAGAGGCCAGAAGGAAGAGCATAGAAGTCCTTTATACGGCCGGGTGCAGTGGATCACGCCTGTAATCCTAGCACTCTGGCTGGGAGGCCGAGTCTGGAGGATTGCTAGAGGTCAGGAGTTCCAGACCAGCCTGAGCAAGAGTGAGGCCCTGTCTCTACTAAAAATAGAAAGAAATTAGCCAGACAGCTAAAAATATATAGAAAAAATTGGCTGGGCCTGGTGGCACATGCCTGTAGTCCCAGCTACTTGGGAGGCTGAGGCAAAAGGATTGCTCAAGCCTAGGAGTTTGGGGTTGCTGTGAGCTAGGCTGACGCCATGGCACTCTAGCTCAGGCAACAGAGTGAGACTCTGTTTTTTAAAAAAAAGTCCTTTATGAGACTTACTCAGTGTGCATGGAGAGTTTTGAAAAGTTCTAGAGCAGGGAAATGACATGATCAAAGCAGAATTTTAGGAAGATAATCTGCCACTCTTCTGTTCAGCAAATGTTTATCGATCTCTCTGAATGAAGAAGTGTTTCATTTTTAGCAAGGATGGAGCAAAAAGTTAAAGATTTACCTTGCTGCGGAACATTTTTAAGTTATTAATATCTCAACTGTTCATGAAGAACAGCCGCTGAATGTCATTAGCTTTTCACCTATTTCTTACTCCTGGTCTGAAGTGCAAAGAGTAGCACTTACCGAGATACGTGGGAATATGAGGACAAAGGTGGCAGGGCCCTCAGGTGCCAAGACCAAGGAGGAAGCAAGAAGGAGCAAGCCCTGGGTGATCCCAGGGTTATCCCTAGCACAATAGCTGTTGTACCTCAGAGTCACACCGTTTCCCTCAAGTATAAACTTGGAAGAGGAGAAAACAGGAGAGATGGCACTTCAGTAAATGTCAAGGATAGAATAGTGAGCATGGACTCCAAAGGTGGCTAGAGTCTACATGGGAGTGTTTGACTTTATTGTATCATCTCCCTAAAAGACAATTCATTCAGATCCCCCAATGAACTTACAAGTCCCAAATTCCTTTTCCACAATTCAGAAATCCAAAAACTACATGCTGATTTACTTTCATAAATTTGTACAAACTTGTTTGACATCAACATCTGACCTTGCTGTGAGTTCATTCATAGTCTTCCACTTTTATCCCACTTTACTCATCTCTAGAAAATTGTGCTACTCTGAATTCCAACACACATTTGGCCCCCAGGATATTGAGCAAGGGATTGTGGATCTGTAATTAAAAATGGGTCCTTGCCTCTTCAAAGGAACTATTCACCATGTCCCCAACAGAGAGAGCTGCTTCTGCCTGCGGCTGTGCCCTTGGTAGTGAGAGACCACCCAACAGGGAATGTTCACAGGAGACACAGCAAGGGTGCGCTGTCTGAATCTCATGGCTAGGGGAGCCCAGGCCTAGCGGCTTATAGTGTATTATTTTTAAAATCTGAAATAATAAAAAGTTATATGAAACAATCTTAAGAACAACAAAAGCCAAATACTTAATCATTGCCATGTGCAGGGCACTGCAGTAGGTACGGCCAGCAAAGATGCAATGGAATCAGAAACCCCGTTTCCAAGGAGAGCTGGTTTCTTTTCTCCAATAAACGTGGACAGTATTCTGGCAGTGTTTCTCACAGTGTGATCCTCTGACCACCTGCATCAGAATGTCCCAAAGCATTTGTGAAATGCAGACTCCTGGGCCCACCCCTAGACCTGCTGGGTCAGATTCTCCAGGGACAAGGCCCAGGAATGTTTGATCATGGTCCCCAGGTAATTACGACATACAATGATGAGGGAGCAAAGGGAATGGATCACAGCGTTAGGAATGCAGGTGGGGAAACATCTAAGCTGTGAAGTCCAAAGGAAGCAGGCAGAGCAGCAAGATATGGGTCTAAAGAGGTTAAGATAGAATGAACAAGGTTCTTGGTTCCAAAAAGATGGCAGAGCCTTCATACACAAAACAAGGATCCTTTTGTAAGACAGATGATATAATATCCCTATGACTGCAGATTTATTCCATTGTGTGGTGGCCTTGTAGGAACCTGGGGTCTAACTTCTGCTCCAGTCATCTTAGGTGAGGGTGATCAGAGCATCCCTTGCCATTTTTATAGAGATGAGGAGCCAGGAGGAGAGAGTGCCTGGCATAGCATCAGAATCGACACCAGCACCTTGAGACTGAAAACCATGACCCAGAGTTGGAAATTCACTTGGATTGGGTATCACATGTGGCAGATAAGGAAATCTGGAGTTTATATTTCTGGCAGGAAATACAATTTTGAAAACAATATTGCATCCTCTTCAGAAAAAAAAGATTGTCTTCTTTCATGTTTGAAGACATTGTATATCTAAAATGCAAAACAACTGGAAAAGATCAATTGGGCAGGAGGAAACTTCTGGGGATATTTAACTTGATTATGATGATGGTTTAAGAGTTGTATGCACACATGTCAAATTCATCAAACTGTGCCCTTTGCATATGTACAGTTTATTACACACCAATTATACCTCAATAAAGCTGTAAAGAAAAAAAGGAAAATGAAAGAAGAGGCTTTAGAAATCATTTAAAACAAAGCTGGTCAATTATGAAATAGGCCTTCACCCAAACACACGCACAGGATTTGACCTGCAGCAGTGCAGAGGGGCCTATCTTAATACAACTAAATTCCTAGCACTCTTTTCCATTCCAGAGGGGCAGGAGCCATGTTTGAAACTGTTATATCCCAAATACTTAGCTCCATCACCTCATACCTGGGCCTGGGTACGTTGCTGAGCTTCTGAGTCACACTCCTATCTGTGAAATGGCAATGGTCACACCTACTTCACATTGGTGATCCTGAGGTTCACCCAAGAAAACATGGAAGGTACTCAGCAGACTGTCTGGCCCAAAGATGTTTAATAAGTGCCTGTTTCTACTCTAATTGTACCCTTCAACATGGCCTCTTGGGAGATTAAACACTTACTAAAATGATCTGTCATTACTCAGAACAGTTTGAAACTTTTTTGCTTAAACTTCCTATAGTTTGTTTACTAGCTGTGATAACTTGGAGGAATAACACCTGAGGAATAGCTATCCCACCTTCTTATGGAGAAGGACACTTTTTGGACTTCATTGACTACATGGCCCAATAAGAAATATTTCACCTTGTGATTCAGTTCATGTATATGCTTTACATCTACATCTATTTTTATTTTTATATCTATACCTCTATAATTAAACCAAGTTTCATGACCCTCAAGTGTGGCCCCTCTTTACTACATGTGATATATTCAGGTACCACCCATTTTACTCTTTAATTTTTAAAAATATGCTTATCACAGCCCAGCAGATTGATTTCACCATTCATTAGTGGGGAATGGGGTGGGGAACCTGTGGCCTCAGGGCCACATGTGGCCTTACGCATCCTTGAGTGTTGCTTTTTGACTGAATACAAACTTCACAGAACAAATCCCTGTGAAGTCTGGATTTGGCCGAGGGGCCCCACTTGGGGGTCTTGAGGGCTACATGCAGTTTTGAGGCTGCAGGCTCCCCACCTCTCGTTCGATGCATATTCCTGAGCCTTTACCTCAGAGAGCTGGCATGGGAACAGGTATTCTGCCTTTTAACAAATCCTCTAAGAGACTTACAGGCAGGTTGTTGGAGGATCATACTTTGAGGAACTCTCTTCTAGAAACTTGATGTACGACAGAGTCCGTACATTTTAAAATGAGATTTCCTATTCTCCCTTTCCAGATATGATCTAGGATCAGCCTTAGGGGTACATACATAAGATTTGATGGTAAGAGTTTGGTGGAGGCCATGCTTTTGCCATTTCTGTTGGCAAGCTGGGTCATGAAGGCATTTGGCTTTTCTGCCTTCAAATAGGCAAACATGGTTTTTTGGTGTTGAAAGGCAAGGTTTGGGGCATCTGTTTCACTGGTGTTGATTATAGCAGGTGTGGCACACATCCAGCATCTACAGCAGTACGGACAGCTTCCTGACCAAGAGGAATTCTCAGTGGTGGCAGTGGTGGTGTGGTTTGAGCCAGCATTCTACCAATCTTAAGAAAGGTAGCTGGGCATAGTGGCTCGTGCTTATAATCCCAGCTACTCCAGAGGCTGGGGTGGAAAGATTGCTCGAGCTCAGGAGTTCAAGATTACAGTGAGCCATGAGCTATGATTGTGCCACTGCACTCCAGCTTGAGTGACAGAGTGAAACCCTGTCTCTCTGAAAACAATAAAACAGAAAGAAAGAGAAAAAAAGAGAAAAGTACAGGCTCGTTTGGAGGCCATGCCCAGTTCTGGGAGATAGTTTGGGAGCACATTCCCAAAACTTGGAAGCACAACTTGAAGTTTGTTCTCCAACTTCCATTTTACACTCTGTAATAAATTATTTCTTGCTTGAACTAGAGTAGATTCTGCTAGAGTAGATTCTGTCTTCTGCAACTGAGCTGGAAATAGTATCCTAGCCATACAACAAAACTGGTCCAACGATGTTGTAATTCTTGCTCTTTTTGTTTTTACTCACACTGCTATCAGCTGCATGACTGCCATAGTTGGTAGCCATATAGTAAAATAACAAAATAAACATTTAACAAAATCCGTCCACAAAAGACAAATATTTGCTACCATTGAAACTGTCCATTGAAAGTTGAAGTAAACAAAGATCTTTCAACAATGACAACATTGTTGGCATTACATTGCCTGCAAAGGTGATACTGTTTAGAAGAAAAGTACTCATTCAATGGTAGGATGTCTAATTTATAAATAAAATAAAAAAAGAAAAGTACTCATTAGGACTTAGGCTTTCTGTCCAGATTGTTAGGCAGTCAGTATATATCCATCTGGTAACCAAAGGAGAAAACAGAGGTAATGCAGAGACTGATAATACAGAATGTGTTTCCAAGGAGTTACTGTTCTTGTGGGCTTCTAGATACCCAACCAAGCACTGTGCCCACTGTGACGGGTGCTCTAATGGGGATGACACTACGGGTAATTACTTAGCCACACCCTGTACCCAGAGCCCAGGTGTTTTACTGCTCCTACATCCTGCCTCTGCAGCCTCACTCCTACAAGCTGACACTTAATGTAAACACTTAATATCTATGTGTCTGCAACAATGACAATGTCATGAGGTGAGGATTCCAAGGGCAGAAGGCCTTTGGTGAGTTGGCAAATAGAGAGTACCAGGTTTATACCAGGGAAATATACTTAATGGGGAGTCTTGAGTCTATGAAAATAATATCAGGAGATCACAAGATTGTCTTAGCCAAAGATCAGATGAATCAGAACCTTTAAAAGTTCTGTACTTCTGTTCAGAAGCAGGATGCTGGTAATTTGGGACAGGAGTCTGCCAACCTCCTCATTTGCCAGCAAATTAATAAGCTCCTCTTTCCTTCTCAAAAAAAAAAAAAAAAAAAAAGGAAGAAAAGAAAAGAAAAAGAAAAAAAAATACAGTAACATGAAATCAACTCATTCTCTAAAAATTAGAAAGATCAAACCAGGGAAGCCTGTACTTGAAATACTAGTGCTTATTAGCATAGTTTTTAGTGTGCAGATTTATGAGGTTTATCGTGGCAAACATATCCACCCTATTTTTGTCTCCAGAATTGGATTCTGGAAAAATGTGATCAGTGCAAAGGCAGGCTGGTACTCTGGTACTATGACAACATTGAAAAGGAGAAAAATGACTTGCTTGGCAAAAGTTTTGACAAGAGAGGCCAACAGACACCACGAGCCTTGGCTATTTTAACTCAATTTGTTTTCTGAGCTCGGCAGAGAATGCCTCTGTGCTAGACATGTACCATTTTCCCTTCCAGGCGCTCCACGCTGGCCCTGCCCTTTGCGGACTGTTCACCAAGCAGAGCGCTGCGGAGGGGCACTGGGGGAGCCGACTCACGCACCTTCCAGAGCCTCTGTACTGTCCCCCTGCTCCGTCGATGGACACTCAGGGGCCCTAGCGACAAGCTCCTTTGTCCTCCGGCCTGTGGTTGGAGAGCCAACGAGATGCGCAGGCAGAGACGCAGGAAGAGAGGAAAGCGAGTCCGGGCTGGCGCCCACTCTCCGCGGGCTGCTTTCCCGGGCGTGGTCCTCCACCGCAGGCCACGGCGCCCGGGGGCACTCACCATTCCCTCTCCTCCCGACCTAGGGTGGCTACAGCGTCCCACAGGTAGCAGTCACCGTTCCTTGCTGGCTTCTTTCAACCCAGTACACCCTTGTAAATCACCCTTTATTAAACTTTCCTCAGTTTCCCTCCTTTGACTGTGTTACTTGTTCCCCGTGGAAACCGTAACTAGAAGGTCGCTTTTAGGTCCCACGGCCCGCCCATGATGGGAAGTTCACTGCCTGCTCTTCATACACCTCGGTTAGATCAGCCTGTGTCTGGAAAGGAGTCCAGCAGGGCTTGGCTCTGTCCTGCCGGGAGGGCCGCCTCCCCAGTGTGCTTACTGAGGGCCGGAGCCGTTGGCGTGAGGCCAGCGTCAGCCAGGAAGGCAGCCGTCGGTCACCTGAGCGCCAATCCTAACCTCTGAGCGTCCCGGGCTTTCTGAATCAGACAACGTCCAGACTTCACACGGCTGCCGAGCGCAAGGTAGGAAAAAGGCTTCTGCTCTTTGGCTTCTGCCTTTTCACTAAAGCCACATCTTTATCCAGTTAATCAGAGCAGTGTTATTCAAAGAGTAGTGTGGGGACCGCTGCTGGCGCCAGCCGAGGGGCCTTGCATCAGAGTAAGTCCATACACTCGGCTGACAGACTTTTTTTTTTTCTTTCTCAGTAGCAAGACTTCCCTGATGAAGGAAGCAGCATGCTGATTTCCATTTCCACATAGCTGTTTTTCTCATCACAGATGGGGAACAAATACTTCTCAAACTTCTATTTGGGTACTTGGAATGATACTGAATTACAGTACTCTGAAATCAGGCCCGGGCAATAAACTAGGTTGGTGTTTCTCATGTTGTGCTCCCTGGAATCCTAATTCTTTCGACACCTTGTCTATTAAGAGCGGGAAATGCTTAGAGACTCACAAAGCACATGACCAGGCTAATGGCCCTGATAAGTTCTGCAGTTAAAGAACTTGCTCACTTTTGTTTAGTGTGGAATTTCCTATAGTTGTTGGGAATGATTTTGTCATGTCATGGCTATTACCATTTGTGACATTTGTGTTCTGTGGAACTAACACTGCAGGGAAGGAAATGCTTCAGGAAATGACCTGTAGAGTCTCTTGGGAAGATATTTATATTCTCAGGGCCCCTGTTTCCTTAGCTGTCAATTAATGCCTGACATCTGAACAGTGCTAAGTATTTTCATACACATGCCCTCACTGAGTCTCATGGTTCTGCTGTGAGAACTAGGGTGGGAATTATAAATCCTAGTCTACACAGGAGTGACCAGAGGGCTAGGTTACATGATTCACTCTAAGCACACAGCTTGTGAAAGGCGAAACCAGAATTTGACACCCAAGTCTTCGAATTCTAAACTCTATATTTCCTACTGTGCTGCATTGAATTTTTGAGCTGGAAGGAATCTTAGTGAATAATATATCTAAACAGGAAAATAATACCCCATTAAGGGAGTGATTCAGTGCTAATTCAGTGCCGATTCATGTAACTTTTAGCTGATCTTTAAACCTGTTTCTTTACCTCATTTTAGCACCTGCCTCTTGTTATAGTCAAACAGAACTTTCCAGTGTCCTATTTTGCTCATAATCCTGGAGAATGGGTCACGTTCTCCTTCTAAAGTAAAACAGAAGATCAGAGACTGAATGTCACAGACGCTGGATTTCTCTGTGTGTCCACAGAACAAGGCAATGGCATTGGGGAGACAGTGAGAAAACTCTACACTTATTTTCTGTCTTCCTGAGGACAAAGGGGCATGGGATTTAACCACACTGGGCTAATGTGATTAAATCACCATCCATCTTTGTGTGGTCAACTAAAAGAAAAGAAAGTGTGATGATTTTCACATTTTTAAAAAGAAAGGCTAAGAAATAATCTGATCATGATGTTCTCCATTCTCTCTGTGTGTTTCTAGCCAGTTTTAATCTAGTGATTCATCCTTTCATTCATTCAGTCAGTTTTTCTTGAGTACCTACTCGGGGCCAGGCAATCTGCTAGGGACTAAGGAAACAGAGTGAACAAAATTCATTTCTCACCCAAGTGCAATATGAATCATCATTACCGTCTACAAGCTTGTATTGAACACCTTGTGTGAGAGGTGCTGGTACTGGGCACTTCAGGTACCTATAACAAGGCACGACACAGCAAGGTCCTGTCCTACCGGGGTTCAGTCTCCTTGAGGTGATACCAGGCCCATAAAAGGCTAACCGGCATTGTGCAATGCTAAGTGCCAGTGGAGTATGAAGAGTAAGTGCAACCAGCATTCCAGGGGGAGGAGATCACTTGATCCAGGCAGGTGGGGAAGCTGTCAGAGTGGCATGATTGTGGTCAAAGCTAATAATAACTCTATTATAAACCACAGCATTGCAAGGGAGAAGGAATAATTTGAGAGAATGAAATCTTTTGGGTTGAAATTGACCTCATGGAAATAAATCTGCCATTTAAATAGTTTCAGGTTTCATTTATGTCATGAGGGTCCATTTGTGGGTGACTAGTTCCCGAAATAGGGAACTCGTCTCTCCAGGCAAGAGTAACCTTGAATCAGAAAGATGAAAGTTTATTATTTTTTTGAAAGTTATTCAGCAGTTGTGTATGGCATTTAAGTAAGGAAAATGACCTTAAACTGGAAGGTTTAGATTACCTTGTTATTTCTGAGAGGCTCTCTAATTATTAGGAGGACCTGAATTTTCTCCCTGTCACTGAAGATGATTGTCTCGCCTGTATCGAAAAAATACTTTTTTTTATTTGTCTCATCCTCAGAGAAGTTGTCAAAAGCTAATCCCCTGTCCTGTAAATTATGAAGAACTTAAAAATATCATTGATGATGTAGGTATTTCTATAGCTTTATTTAAAAAGTTTACATATCATATCCTGTTAATTTTAGAGAAATTATAATTGGATATAAAATATTCTGTTTATGTGGTTACGTTCTAAATAGAAAATCACATCCATGCTTAGTGAGGTTTTAAAATTTTATTTATTCTAAATTCTTAGAACCATGCACAGCTAATATAGGACTTACTTATGTGACCTTAACATCAACCAGCAAAAGAACCTTGCAAATTTAAGATACTGAATAAAATACCTTCTGACCTACATTGAATTCTCATAGAGAATACCACAGGGTTTGGCCAGGCATGATGGCTTATGCTTCTAATCCCAGCATTTTGGGAAGCTGAGGCAGGAGGATTGCTTGAGCTCAAGAGTTTGGGACCAGCCTGAGCAAGAATCAACACCCATCTCTACTAAAAATAGAAAAATTAGCTGGGTGTCATGGTGTGCCCCTGTAGACCCAGCTACTTGGGAGGCTGAGGCAGGAGGATCACTTGAGCCCAGGAGTTTGAGGTTGCTGTGAGCTATGACCCTACTGCACTCTAGCCTGGACTATAGAGTGAGACTCTATCTCAAAAAAACAAAACAAAACAAAACAAAAACACCCACAGGGTTTGATCACAGATGAGAAGCGCTATAGGTTTTTTCTCTCCCAATAAAGACAACTTTTAAAAAGCTGAGTAAATTAATTTTCTTACTTTTTTTCTTTAAAAATCCAGAAGTTAACAAAATAATGACGACTGAACCTGCAAAACAATAGAAGGCAAAATCTCAGGAAGATAAACTGAGCACACGAAATTCCTTTGATTCCAGTGGCATTTTCCAAACCTGAAGAAACATGCAAAACTGAGGTGCTGTTTTGGTGGCCTCTCAAAGCAAGTAGGAAGAAGGCAAAGCCTGGGCCCCATCCATGGTGAAAAGTACCATTCCTCCCCAAATATATTGACCTGGGGTTGAAAGGCCTGTACCCCCAGGGAAGTGGTAAGCCTAAAGTGAACCAGCCTTGCATGGATTCACAGCCCAGGTTTGCAAACCAAGGCAAGGGACCCAAGCCCTAGACTTAGACTAAGCATGTCCCTTACTGGTAATGCCCCAGGAGCAAATAAAAATAGTCTCCAGAGAAAAGCTCCATAATCTCAGATATGAACCATTCATTCCTAAATTATCTTTCAAATACAATAACCAGCCCTTGGTCAAATATGACCAGTTGCATGAACATGACAACACGAGAACTAGCAGAAATAACAGACAATAGAAGCAAACCATAAAGACTTCTAATGTTAGAGTTATAAAATGCAGACTACAAAATAGCTATGTGTATTATGTTTAAAGAAATAAACGTAAGTCTCCAATGAGCAAGAAACTCCAAGAAGGCCAATAGCACCACACAATTTTTGTAAAAACAGACAAAATACCTTTAAACACTTTGGAACATATTCCAGTAGAGAGAGGCCAGGGGTTGCCCCAGTTGAGGAGAGCCCCCAGCCCAGGTCACACATGTTTCCTGGGGTGACCAGTGCCCCACAACTGGTCAATTCTGATTATGAAGTCTTGGCCAATCCAAGCCACATCACCCCAATAGCTCTGTAAGTTATTCCACCCTCAGACTCCCTGTGAGGTCACCTGACACTTCTGTTGAGACTGCCTCAGCATTAGAGTCTCAGTGGGTGATAAACTCTTGCTGTTGCTTGGGCACTTTAGCTCCTTGTGGCAGGGGACAGGCAGGCATGGAGAAGAATCACCATCTTGGAGGGGGTAGTGGCCCTGCTGTTACACAACAGGTCATGGAGGAGTACACTTGGCATCCAGTTGATTCTCTTGGGTGCCTTTTGGTATTCCCTTCCTTAATTTTGACAGTGAATGGACAAATGTAGTGATCCAGTCTGAGAAGGGCCTGGTGATCAGGGGCTCAGGCCTGTCAGGGTCAGGGTCACAGGACTGTGTAAGCCATTGACTCCAGCAGAGATGTTAGCTGATTGAGAGAGAAATCCAGAATAGGGAGGAAAGGAGGAAATAATGATCAATTGTTTTGGCCCTGAGATCAGCAACAGCTATAGCTCATCCTACTAACTTTCTCCTAAGTTTCCCCTAGGTAGAGAGATCCACTGGAATTCTGGAGGGACTGCTCCCAGCACTTGTTCAAAGTGATGGATCCAAGTAGTACAGTGTGTGGACTATAATGGATATGGTCCTGGTCAGCTGGGTCACCCTTCAGGATGAGACACTTACTCCCCGAACAGCTGGGACAGCTCTGAGCTGGCAGCCCCTGTGGTGTTTGCCTCAGATGAAAACAGCCACCTAGCCTAAGGTCCCACCTCCTTCCTGGGTGGCCCATATCCAATGACTAATCAACACGGGATATGGCATGTCCTTTCCCCATTCTCCTGCATGTGGGACACCTTTGAAGATGACTCCATCTTCAGAATTCCCCATAGTTAATTGTGTCTTCCATTGAGATGTTCAACATCACAGTTCAACTTCTCCCTGTGCCCAGTCCTGCTTTCTCCTCTTCTTTTACACAGGTTCAACCCCACGAGCACTCCTTCATAAACCTCCTGCACATGAATCTCTGTGTTCAAGTCCGTTACTCTGGGGACCAGCCTGTGACACTGACATTTTCATTGACTTGAGCCACTGTACCATATTGGGGTCCAGATGTTTCTTTTTTGGATGTCCTCTAATTGTCAGAACCTTATCTAAGTGACAGGAAATCTTTGTTCTTTCTGCCAATCTGGACAATCTTTCAGGAAATTTCTTAGAAATCACTCTGCAAGGAGCATCAAGACTTAGCACATGTCCTACCAAACTCATCCCCAGTTCTAATATTTGACAGTGACTTCAGTCCAGATTCTTAGGAGGGAGAAGCAAGTGCTCATCACCATCCACAGTTGAAAACACTCAATTGATTCAAAATATTTGCATTTAACTTGCTTAAGAACCCAGGCTAATTCTCTTAATGAGAGTGGGGCACTCTAATGCTACTAATAACTGTAATTGGCTGGAAATTGTAGGAATAGCTCTAAAATAGAAACCCAGGAGGCAAGCTGCTGGCAGTGGAGTTTCAGATCTGGTGCCCCTGGGGAAGACCACAGTACGATCAAGTTACTTGAATTAAAATCACTAAATTTTTACTTCTATTTATGAGGTGAATTACTTTTATAGATTTACATATGTTGAATCATCCCTACATCTCTGAGATGAAGTCTACTTGGTCGTGATGGATTATTTTTTTGATAAGCACCTAAATTCAATTTGCTAGGATTTTGTTGAGAATTTTTGCATCTATATTCATAAAGGATATTGATCTGTAGTTTTCTTTCTTTGTGGTTTTGATCTCAGGATGATTTTGGCTTCATAAAATGAATTGGGGAGGATTTTTTCCTTTTCTATGTTGTGGAATAATTTCTACCAGATAGGGACCAGTTCTTTCTAGGTCTGGTAAAATTTGGGTGTGAAGCCATCTTGTCTGGGACTTTTCCTTTTAGGACCTTTCTTTTTCTTTTTAGGAAGGTTTTTTTTATTGCTGCTTGAATTTTGGTACTTGATATTGGTCTGTTCAGGAATTCTATTTCTTCCTGATTGAGCCTATGGAGGCTGTGTATTTCTAAAAATTTTTCCATTTCCTCCATGTTTTCAAATTTATGTGCATAGAGGTTTTTATAGTATTCATAGATTATATTTTGTATTTCCCTGGTATCAGTTGTAATTTCTCTTTTTTCATTCCTTATTGAGCTTATTAGAGTCCTTTCTTTTCTGCTTCTCATTAATCTAGCAAGAAGTCTGTCAGTTTTGTTTATTTTTTCAAGGAACCAACTTACTGTTTTATTAATCTTCCATGTAGTTTTTTTTTTTTTTTGAGACAGAGTCTCACTTTGTTACCCAGGCTAGAGTGAGTGCCGTGGCGTCAGCCTAGCTCACAGCAACCTCAAACTCCTGGGCTCGAGTGATCCTTCTGCCTCAGCCTCCCGGGTAGCTGGGACTACAGGCATGCGCCACCATGCCCGGCTAATTTTTTATATATATATCAGTTGGCCAATTAATTTCTTTCTATTTATAGTAGAGACGGGGTCTCGCTCTTGCTCAGGCTGGTTTTGAACTCCTGACCTTGAGCAATCCGCCCGCCTCGGCCTCCCAAGAGCTAGGATTACAGGCGTGAGCCACAGCGCCCGGCCCCATGTAGTTTTTTGTTATCTATTTTACTTAGTTCTGCTTGCATCTTTATTTCTTTTCTTCTGCTGGGTTTGGGGTTGGTTTGTTTATGCTTTTCCACTTCTTTGAAATAATCCATTAGATTGTTGATTTGTGATCTTTCTGTCTTTTGGATGTAGACATTATGATCCTCTCAAAAGATGCAGAAAAAGCATTCAATGAAATTCAGCACCCTTTTATGATAAGAACCCTTAACAAAATAGGCATAGATGGGACTTATCTAAAAATTATAAAAGCTATATATGATAAACCCACAGCCAACATTATACTGAATGGGGAAAAATTGAAAGCATTCCTACTTAGAACTGGAACCAGACAAGATTGACCTCTATCACCACTTCTATTCAACATAGTACTGGAAGTCCTAGCCAGAGTAATCAGACAAGAGAAGGAAATCAAAGGCATCTAAATGAGGGCAGAAGAGGTCAAACTATCATTCTTTGATGATGACATAATCTTATAGCTAGAAAACCCCAAAGATTCTGTCATGAGACTACTGGAATTGATAAACAAATTCAGCGAACTCTCAGGTTATAAAATCAATGTACAGAAATCAGTAGCACTCCTGTAAGCCAACAACAGTCAAATTGAGAATCAAATCAAAGATTCAATACCCTTTACAATAGCAAGAAAGAAAATTAACTAACTAGGAATATATTTAACTAAGGAGGTGAAAGACCTCTACAGGGAGAACTATGAAACACTGAGGAAGGAAATATCAGAGGACATAAATAGGTGGAAAACCACACCATGCTCATATGTCAGCAAAATCAACATTGTTAAAATGTCTATACTACCCAAAGTGATCTACATATTCACTGTAAGTCCGATTAAAATAACATCATTTTTCACAGATCTAGAGAAAATAATTCTATGCTTCATGTGCAACCAGAGAAGACCCCATATAGCAAAAGCAATCTTAAGCAAAAACAACTAATTGGAAGCCATCAATTTACCAGACTTCAAACTATACTGCAAGTCTATAGTAACTAAAACAACATGGTACAGCCACAAGAATAGAGACATAGACCAATGGAACAGAACTGAGAACCCAGATATAAAACCATGCTCATATAGCCATCTAATCTTTGACAAAGCAGACAAAAACATACACTGGGGAAAAGAATCATTATTCAATAAATAGTGCTGGGAAAATTGAATAGCCACATGTGGAAGACTGAAACAAAATCTATACCTTTCACCTCTCACAAAAATCAACTCATGGTGGATAACAGACTTAAACCTAAGGCATGAAACTATAAGAATTCTAGAAGACAATGTTGGAAACACTTTATAGACATTGGCCTAGGGAAAGAATTTAGGAATAAGACCCTAAAGGCAATCACAGCAACAACAAAAATATATAAATGGGACCTGATCAAATTAAAAAGCTTCTGCACAGCCAAGGAAACTATCATGAGAGCAAACAGACAACCTATAGAATGAGAGAAAATAGTAGTATGCTACATATCCAATAAAGGGCTGATAACTAGAATCTATATAGAACTCAGGAAAATCATCAAGAAAAAAAATCAGCCCCACTAAAAAGTGGACAAAGGGTATGAACAGAAACTTTTCAAAAGAAGACAAATGAATGACCAACAAACATGAAAAAATGTTCAGCATCTCTAATCAGGGAAATGCAAATCAAAACCACAATGAGATATCACTTATCTCCAGTGAGAACGGCTTTTATCAAAAAGTCCCCAAACAATAAATGTTGGCATGGATGCAGAGAGATAGGAACACTCATACACTGCTGGTGGGACTGCAAACTAGTACAACCTCTGTGGAAAGTAATATGAAGCTACCTCAAAGAGCTAAAAGTAGAAATACCCTTTGATCCAGCAATCCCATTAATGGGCATCTACCCAAAGGAAAAAAAGATATTCTATAAAAAAAACCATCTGTACTTGAATGTTTATAGCTGCACAATTCACAATTGCAAGGATGTGGAAACAACCCAAGTGCCCATCAATACACGAATGGATTAATAAAATGTGGCATATGTATACCATGGAGTTCTACTTAGCCACAAAATCAATGGTGATCTAGCACCTCTTGTATTATACTGGATAGAGCTGGAGCCCGTTCTACTAAGTGAAGATTCATAAGAATGGAAAAACAAGCACCACATGTACTCGTCATCAAATTGGTATTAACTGATCAACACTTATATGCACATATAGTAGTAACATCATCGGGTGTTGGGCATGTGGGAGGGGGGAGCAGGGGATGGGTATATTCACACCTAAGGGGTGTGGTGCGTATCATCTGGGGGATGGACACATTTAAAGCTCTGACTTGGGTGGGGTAAAGAAAATATATGTAACCTAAACATTTGTACCCACATAATATACTGAAATAAAAAAAATGTCACCACAGCAGTGGGGGGGATCACTAAATGACTAAGGGTCACTTCATATGGGGGCTGGTAGAGGCAAAGTTTCATTCCTTCCTCCCAACCCTACCCCATCCCCCAAACCACTGAAAGTAGACTGATTAAATCAGCCTATACTCGAGGACAAGCACATATCCTATCACTTCGAGGTTAATGTAATTAAGCTGAAGCCTCAGCTGTGGCAGCCACTTCAATACTTAACCATTTGCATTTGTCCCCTCCAGATCAATCTAAATACAATTTCTTGGCATTAGGTTCTTTGTCCATTTGCAAATAAGTTTTATTTTTGTAACAAACACTAGATCCAGGAAATCTATTTTTAATAAGAAAAATAGACACATAAAAATAGGGCTGGGTTATTTTTTTATTTTGGGGGTGGAGGTAGCAGAGCATTGGGGAAGTTTAACCATGCATGGTCTGTTTTGCTGAAGCCAGTAACCGTGTTCCCAGTTATGAACTATCTTGATGGATTTATTTACCTTCAGATGCTTTTATTGGTCTGGAGAGTGATGGGGTTAAAGAAGAAAGAGAGGACTAGGAAATTAAAGCCTTTGGGGATGACAACCAACATGAAATCCAACCATCCCAGCATTAAAATGAAATAGGATTCTCTGAGTTTCTCTGCATCTTGGTGACTCTTATTCAGAACTCGGAACCCTGGGGAAAGAGACATGCCCCAGGCTGCCAATCAAAGGAAGACATATGCACGTGACTTCCCTGCAATTAATGAAAGGAATAAAAGTCAATTAGGGTTTTAAATGATCAAAGTGCTTAATATACTCTCTTGACAGATCCAAAGCAACACTGTTTCCTCAAATTCAGGCCGCAGAGACTATTTGCAAAGCAGTTGTGGGTGGGTCGTGTAGTTAGTGGAATCCTCCTCCCTCACCCACGCTGCCTGCTCACTGGGCCGGTCTTGCCACAGCTCTCAGCTGCCAGCGCTCCTCTTCAGCGCTCAGGCTGGCCTGCTCGCCTCACCTCTGCCTAAAGGGCAGGAAAAGGAGGGGCTTGAGGGTGAGGGGAACCCCAGAGCAAGGGAGAAGCATCACTTTGACCTTTGCTTATTTCATCTGATGGGGTTTTTTTCTTTCATGAGAGGGGAAGGAAAACAAGAGGAGAGATTGCAAGTGAAAAGGAAATTGTCCAGCCCTGGAAGAATATGTCTGAGGGGACATTCTGACCTGGGTGTTCATAACTCGGGCAGGGCTCTCACTGATATTCACATTATGCGTAAGAGAACAGGGCTGATAAGCTGAAAATTAGTTTCTATTTTGACTTTGTCCCATGGTATCAAAACATCCACTTTCTCTTGATAGAAGACAGTGTTGAGAAGACGTTCTATCTGGCAGTATTTGTGAGCTGCTTGGGATCCTTACATAAAGAGATGAAACAAAGTGTCATTATCTTGATAGCTGTTGCTTAGAAATGTTCTTGGGACCCCCTCGAGCTGGAGAGTTTCTTGGCCACAAAACTCAAAGGATAACTGGCCTGCACTGAATATAAGAGAAATTTGCCTTTTGCTTTGAAGATGGAGAAGATAAGAGAACAGGAAAGAAATGTAAGGAGGAGAGAGAGATTGTGGAGCCAACTGGACAGAGGTGAGGGCACCTCCAGGTGAAGCAGCCCAGGCACAGGGTGGCCAAGGCCATGAGAGAGGTGTGGCTGCTCTTCCACGTGAAGTCCCTTGCCTTGCTGGGTCTTGAGACTCCATTTCTGCACCAAAATCATCAAAAATGACCTCTCTGTTCATATTTTCTTTTTGGTGGAACTTGGTATAGTATGGTATGTAGGGTGCACGACATAGCATGGGACAAGCATAAGAGGAGGACCTCATAGGAAAGTGGGCTCCCAGGAATTCATGGGATTCACGGGCTCCCGCCAGTGTGGATTTGGGAGAGCAGAGTAGAGCTCATTTGATCTAGTTATCCATGGGGCAAGGACTCACTAGATAACTTCTGGCTAGTATAGATAAAAGAAGATTAAATATCATTGGGTAAAATCCGCATGGCTTCCCCAAACAGTAGGATCCAGAATACATGGGAACACTCTTTCTCTTCTAATTCATTTAGGTTTGCAGTGCCATGAGTCTGGGCTATGTCTGGCACAAGAGTAGAAGGATACGGCCCCTCCTCCCAAGTGAGGGTGGGTATGTAAATAAATGAAGACATGCTTGTATGATTAATACAGCTTATGAGAAAAAGGCAGTGTTTGTGGATACAAAATAGGCACACTTGGGGACACGGGTTATGCTTTATTGGGTGTAAAGACACTGCGGCTTCTCTGCCTGGAGACCTCAGCCTTGAGGTCTGAGCACAGATTTTGTTAAGAGCCTGTATTTGAAAGTCCCTTTCCTAAGGTACTGTAGCTTTGAGTGTTTTCCTGCCTTTTAAAAAATCTTCCGTGTTTCTGTGGAAGCTATTTTTTGAGAAAAAAAAAATAAAGATGTGGTGCGACTCCTGAGGTGCCACATCAAGGCAAAAATAAAGAAAATATTGCATAGAAAGTGATCACAAAGGCAGCGGTGCTTTATTCAAATGGCACCTGTTGCCACAGGTACAGGATTTTGGGGGAAATGGAGGAGCGTTTCTTCCTGTCAGGGGGGTCCACACTGAGGTGACCTGGAGTGTCTCACCATTAAGGGAAATTACCTTAGGGAACGACGTGGACATCTATAACTTTTTTTCTATTCTTCTGACATCTATATCTTGCATAGTTTTGCTTTAGAAGATGTTTGACATAATTTTTTTCTTAATGTCTTGTTGCATGCTATGATGACAAGACAGGATTTAGAGTCAAAAGTCCTGGATTTGAATCCTGGCCTTTTTATAAACTAGTTGACTGAACTCATGCAAACCACTGCTTTGTGAAGCCTCAGTTTCTTCGTCTATAAAACAGGCTTCTGATAACATCTGACATTAAAAACAAAAAATCCTTTCTCAGGTTCAACACAGAGCACCCTGCAATTGGCAGTCTTTAAATCACACCCCTCAGAGCCTTGGGAAAGTAGTATGTCTGTGTGTTACATACTTCTTTCTGATTCTAATCTTTCTGAGCACTTTCTATGCTCTGTGCACTGTACTCAAAGCTCGAGTTGATTGTCTTATTTTCACCCTATGCATTCAGCACTATCATCACCCCATTTTACAACTGGGGACACTGTGGCTTGAGACGTCGAGCAGTTGCCAGCAATTACCCAGCTAGGAACCCCCTCCCCGCCCCAGAGCTGGCACCTGGGCGTCTCCTTTAGAAAACAGTCACATGGTTCTGTCTCAGTCTTGAGCTTCTGTGTAAAGATTTCCTCACCCCTCCTCCTCCTGCCTGGAAAGACAGATAGAAGTTGCTCCACGCCATCCAACCACTTACACTGACTGCACTGTGTCACCAGCGTGTCTGCTTTCGGAAATCTCTGAGTGGCATCGTCTCAGGCCCTTGGCGCATGGATTTGCTGCAGAACCCATAGCCCCTCCGGTGTCTGCAGAGCTCGGCGTGATGAATGGTGCCACTGCGCCTGGTGTGCTTGGGGCTGCGGCCTGATGTTGATTAGACAAGGGCTGATGAGCCCTTGGCTCCTCCCCAGCTGGCAGCCCCAGCAGCCACTTCTCACGCCTCCTTGAAGCCTGTAGCGACTCAGCCCAGGCTCTCCAAGACCACGCCGAGCCACTGGCTGCCAAACGATGAAAAATCCTCTGACCTGCCTCCTGCTTGTTTTCAAATTAAAAGGTACTTTGGGGACAACTGAAATTCCCCCAAGTGCTTGTCTGAGTGATTTTGGCAGCTTCTCCCAAAGTGCTCTGGCTCCCGGCACAACCACCCCGCCTCACGCTTTCCGCCCAGCGCAGGGCTCAGGCCCTGGCCGTGTTCTGAGCCTGGGCTGTAAGGGCTATGCCAGCTCTTCACCTGCTCCCTCCTGCCCCAGCTGCGCGGGTACCTCTGCCCCAGAATGATTTGCAGAAAGAGGAGCAGGGTGAAGGGCCCTGGGGTCTGCTCTGGGCTTTGGGGAGAGCACCTCCGCAGGGGAGCACACCCATGAGCACCGGGAACGAGATGCCTTGGGGGCCTTTGCTTAGGCCTGTCTTGCAGGGAGGACTCTCACTGACTGAGAGATGTACAGAATCCTTAGGGTTTCCCTCCCTCCATTCAAGGATCACATCCACTGTCAGTGCTGAAAGGAGCACTAAGGAGCTTGCTTTCCTCACTCACCAATGTGTTTTGAGATTTATACCTGTAGACACATGTAGCTCTGTTTTATTAATTTTAACTACTGTAGACACCCCCATTGTGTAAACATACCAAAATTTATTTATACCGTCTTCTGTTGATGTACATTTATTTCCAATTCTTCACAATTATGAATATGCCACAAATGAACTTCCTCATATGTGTATCCTTTTATATGTTTGAGAGTTTCCAAGGGGTAGGTAAATAGAATGAAATGGCTGAGTCTAAGGGTAGGCTCATCTTATATGTTGTCAAATTCTTCTCCTAAGTGGTTGTACCAATTTACACCCCCACTGGCATTATGTAAGAGAGACCATGTGTCAATTACCAGATTGACAAAAAATGGAAAAGTCTAACAACCCCAGGCATTGGAAATATTGTGAAGAAATGGGATCTTGTGGCTGTTTTAATTTGCTAATAAGATGGAGCACTGCTTGTATTTATTTCACATTCTAGTTTCCTCTTCTGTGTGTTGCTGGTTTATATCCTTAGCCCACTTTTCTATTGAATATTCTGGCTTTTTATTCTATTGATTGGTAGAAATTCTTTTTATGTGCTAGATACATTTCCTTTCATTATATGAGAATCAATTATCTTCTCCTAGTAAGTGGCTGGTTTTTCACTTTGACTACATTAAAATTTTAAAACTTACAACAGCAGCAACATAAAAAAATTAAGAAGCTTTTCCTTTGCAGTTGTTGCCTTCATGACTTGTTGAACAAATCCTTCTCTACCTTGACATCATAAATATATTTTTATTTATTTATTTATTATACAATTTCCAGCTCTGGTCAGAGCTGGAAAACTAATTAAAGCAGTTTAAAAAGGAGGAGACAGTCAACAGTTGATTAAAAACAAACAAACAAAAAAAAAAATGAAAATGTATGCCAGGAAGCCCCACTATTTTCTTCCAAGTTGTGTAACCTTGTGAGGATCACAGAACTTTCTGTAAAACAGGAAATCCACATCCCTGTGTTTCACACTGGCTGGTTGGAAAGCCCTGAACAAATGTCAAGTAGAGTTGCTATTCATATAACCTGCCCTCAGCTGCTATTGTAGTCTTGTCCTCTGGCATTTTCTGGATGTGTAAAGCCTCCAGCTGCAGTTAAAATGCCATCCTCTACACTCTGGACTGGAATGCCTTGTGCTGACCTGGCTGACTCAGCTGGAATACAGCAAAACCACACAGAACTTTGAATCTGAACTGCTTCTTTCATTGACATAGGAGGTTTACAGAGCCCCTGCCCTGGAGACTGTGCCCAGAGTAGGGAGCTAGAATGAGGTCCACAAGGGGCCCCCAGATTCCTCAGAGGGTGAAGTGGGGAGAAATGAAATATCAGTCCTCACTCTCTCTCAGCCACATTCCTGGTGTTCAGATGTTTTCTGGCATGATTGATCAGAACTTGGTCTAGGAAAGAGAGAAAGTTTGTTTTAAACTGAACTTCAGCTTTTGCCATTCTGCGAAGCGGAGCTCCTTTTCTGGTGCTCTTGCTCTTGCTCCCATGTCATACCCCCAGCACTGCCACCCCCACCACCAATATTCCCTAACCTGCCTACCAAAACCTACACTCAGAACAGCATCTGGCCTCGATAAATATGGCCATCATTATTATAGCAAGGAATAAAGGAGTGGTGTCCATTTGTTATATACTTTACATGGAGGTACTATTGTGATCATCCCCATTTTGCAGATGAGGAAACTGAAGAAAAAGAGGATAAGTAACCAGCCAAGTTCATGGAAATATTGACTAAAGGAGCTAGATTCACATTAAGGTGGATCCCACACCCTGAAGAACTAGAGTCAAATATGGCAAGAATGTTGGAATTATCAGACCAGGAATTTTTTAAAACTATTGTTAATATGCTAAGGGCTTTGATGAAAAAAGTAGACAACATGCAAGAACAAGTAAACAATTTAACCAGAGGGATGGAAATACTAGGAAAGAATTTAAAATAAATTCTAGATCAAAAACACTGTAACAGAAAAGAAGAATGACTTTGATGAACTCATTAGTAGATCAAACATAGTTGATGAAAGAATATCCGAACTTGAGGATATGACTACAAAAACTTCCAAAACTGAAAAGCAAAGAGTAAAAAAAGGAGTTGGAAAAAATCTAACAAAATATCCAAGAACTGTGAGACAAGGACAAAAGGAGTAACATGTGTATAATAGGAATGCCAGAAGGAAAAGAATGAGTGAAAGGAACAGAAAAACTATTTGACATAATAATGACTGAGGAATTCCCCCAAGTCAATCAAACACCAAATGACAGATCAAGAAAGCTCAGAGAACATCATGCAGGATAAATGACAAAAAACTATCATATCCAAACTTCAGAAAATCAAAGATAAAAAAAAAGTCTTGAAAGAAGCAAGAGAAGAAAGACACTTTATCCACAGAGGAGCAAACATAAGAATTACATATAACTTCTCAGAAACCATAAGCAAGAAGAGAGTAGATTGAAATATTTGAAGTGTTGTGAAAAACCCACCAGCCTAGAATTCTGTATCCTATAAAATTATCCTTCAAAAGTGAAGGAGAAATAAAAACTTTCTCAGAAAAAAATGGAGGGAATTTGTTGCCAATAGACCTGCTTTGCAAGAAATGTTAAGAGAAGCTTTTCAGAGAGAAGGAAAATAATAAAGGTCAGAAATTCATGTCTATAAAGAAGAAAGAGCATCAGAGAATGAATAAGTGAAGGTAAAATGAAAACTTTTCTTTTTCTTATTCTTAATTGATCTAACAGGTAATAGTTTATTCAAAATACTAATAGCAAAAATGCATTTGATATACATGCATATATATGCATATCATATGCATGTATGTATACACACACATATATATTTATGTATGCTTATGTATAAGTGAAATGAATGACAGCAATGATACAAGGAATGAGAGGGGGAATTAGGAATATTGTCTAATTATAAAATATTAATATTTGTAGTACCCATGAATTGGTATAGCATTATTTGAAAGTGGACTTGAATTAATTGTAAAGTATAGGTTAAACTCTAGGGCAACCACTAAAAATAGTAAAAAAAGAAGTACAATTGATGTAATAAGAAAAGACAGAAAATGTAGTCATATATAATGCTCAGTTAAAACCACAAAAGGCAGAAAAAAAATAGAAGACAAAAATAGGAACAAAGAACAAGGCCAACAAATAGGAAGCAGTAACAAACATGATAGATATTAATCCAACTATATCCATAATCACTTTAAATGTCTATATTCTAAATATAACAATTGAAAGATAGAGGTTGTCAGAGTGGATCAAAAAACAAGACTCAATTATATATTGTCCACAAGAAATCCACTTTAAATATAAACACACATATAGATTAAAAGTAAAGGGATGGAGAAAGATATACCATGCTAACATGAAGTTTAAAAAGTGAGAGCAGCTATATTAATTTCAGAGAGAGCAGACTTCAATGCAAGGAAAGTTATCAGGGATAAAGAGGCACATTACATAATAGTAAAGTAATAAATAGTCCAAGAAGACATAATAACTCTAAATGTGTATGTTCCTAACAACAGAGCATCAAAATGTGAGACAAAAACTAATGGAACTGTAAGGAGAAATAAATGAATCCACCTCTATAATTGGAGACTTTAGTACCACTTTATCAGAAATGGACAGATCCAGCAGGCAGAAAATCAGTAAGGACGTAGTTGAACTCAACAGCACCACCAATCAACTGGACATAATTGACATCTACAGATTACTTCATCCAAAAATAGCAGATTACACATTCTTCTCAAGCTCACATAGACCATTCACCAAGTTAGACCACATTCTGGACCATAAAATACACCTTAACAAATTTCAAATAATAGAAATCATGCAATACCCTGCTCTCAAACCACATTGGAATTAAACTAGAAATCAATAACAGAAAGATAGCTGGAAAATTTCAAAACTCTCAGAGATTAAAGAACACACTTCTAAATAATTTGGATGTCAAAGTAGAAATCTCAGGAGAAATTTTAAAATGTTTTGAACTAAATAAAGATAAAAATTCAACTTTTCAAAATTAATGGGATGCAGCAAAAGCAGGACTTAGAGAGAAATTTACAGAATTGAATGAATATTTTAGAAAAGAATATCTAAAATTAATAATCTAAGCTTCTACTATAGGGAACTATAAAAAGAAGAGTAAATTAAATACAAACTCAGCAGAAGAAAGGAAATAATAAAAATTAGAGCAGAAATCAATGAAATTTAAAACCAGAAATCAATAGAGAAAATTAATAAAACCAAAAGCTGGTTCTTTGAAAAGATCAATAAGCCTCTATCCAGGCTAACTAAGAAAAAAAGAGAGAACACACAAATTACCAATATTATAAATGAAAGAAGGGACATCTCTGCAGATCCTGTGGATGCTAAAAGGATAATAAAGGAATATTATGAACAATAATGTGCCCCAAAATTTGATGACTTAGATGAAATTGACCAATTTCTTAAAAGATCCAATCTGCTAAAACTCATACAAGAAGAAATAGACCATCTGAATAGGCCTATATCTATTAAAGAAATTGAATCAACAATTAATAACTTTTCAAAACAGAAAGAACCAGCCAAGATGGGTTCACTGGTGAATTATACCAAACATTTAAGGAAAAAAGTATACCAATTCTCTAGAATCTCTTCCAGAAGATAGAAGCAGAGGAAATACTTCCTAACTCATTCTATGAGGCCAGCACTGCCCTAATAATAAAACCAAAGACTTTACAAGAAAAGAAAACTACAGTCCAATAAGTCTCATAAACATGCATGCAAACTCTACAGCAAAATGCTAGCATATCAAATCCCACAATGTATAAAAAAAATTATACACCTTGAACAAGTGAGAGTTATTACAGGTATGCAAGGCTGGTTCAACATTAGAAAATCAATATAATCCATCACATCAACATGCTAAAGAATAAAAATTACATGATCATATCAGAAAACACAGAAAAACAATCCAACACCAATTGGACACAATCCAACACCAATTCACTAAAAAAACAAGTATATTGGGGAGCTTTCTCACCTGATAAATATTATCTACAAAAAGCCTGCAACTGACATCATACTTAATGGTGAGAAACTTTTCTCACTAAATCAGGAGCCAGGTCCCTTCTTACTACTGCTTTTCAACATTTGTACTGGAAATCCCAGCCAATACAATAGAACAAGAAAAAGATATAAAAAGTACAACAGATTGAGAAGGAAGAAATAAAACTGTCTTTTTCCACAGATAACATGATCATCTATGTAGAGAATCCAAAAGAACTAACCCCCCCAAAAATAATAATAATCCTGGAACTACTAAGTGATTATCACAAGTGACTGGTGCACAGGATACAAGAGAAATATACAAAAGTCAATCATTTTTCTACACACCAGCAATGAGCAAATGGAATTTGAAATTAAAAACAAATTATGTTTTACATTAGCACCCCCAAAACAAGATACTTAGATATAAATCTAACAAAATGTGTACAAGATTTATATGTAGAAAACTATATAACTCTGGTGAAAGAAATTTTAAAAGAACTAAAAAATAGACATTCCCTGTTCATGCATAAGAAGATTCAATATTGTCAAGATATCAGTTCTTCTCAACTTGATCTATAGATTTGATGCAATTCCAACACAAAATCCCTGTATGTTATTTTGTGGATATTAACAAACTGATACTAAAGTTTATATAGAGAGATAAAATACTCACAATAGTCAACTCAGTATTGAAGGAGAAGAATAAAGTTGGAGGACTGACACTACCTGATTTTAAGACTTAACAATAAAGCTATGGTAACCAAAACAGCATAGTATTGGCAAAAGAATAGACAACAGAATAGAGGGCTCAATAGTAGAGCCACATAAATATAGTCAACTAATATCTGACAAAAGAACAAAGGCAATTCAATGGAGAAAAGATAGTCTTTTCAACAAATGCTGCTGAAACAACTAGACATCTATATACAAAAATCAAAAACAAAAAATAATTTAGGTAACAGATCTTACACCCTTTACAGAAAATTAACTCAGAATGGATTGTAGATATAAATATAAAACACAAAACTATGTATAAAACTCCTAGAAGATAATGTAGGAGAAAACCTAGGTACCTTGGGTATGGCAATGCCTTTTTAGATACAACACCAAAGGCACCATTAAGGAAATTTATTAAAATAATAATTGCCAAGCTGAACTTTATTACAATTAAAAACTTCTGCATTGATAAAGATAATGTCAAGAGAATGAGAAGTCAAGCCACAAACTAGGATAAAATATTTTCAAAAGACAAGTCTAATCAAAAATTATTATCCAAAATATACAAGGAAATCTTAGAACTGAACAATAAGAAAACAAGCAACTTCATTAAAAAATGGGTAAAGGACCTGAACATACACCTCACCAAAGAAGATATACAGATGTCAATAAGCATATGATATGATGTTCAACATCACACATTTCATTAGGGAATTGCAAACTAAAGCAACAACGAGTTACTATTACACACCTATTGGCCAAAAGCCAAAACACTAAATGCTGATGAGGATGTGAAGCAACAAGAATTTTCATTCATTGCTCATGGGAATGCAAAATGGTATAGCCACCTTGGAAGACAGTTTGGCAGTTTCTTATAAAATTAACTATACTCGGCCGGGCGCTGTGGCTCACGCCTGTAATCCTAGCTCTTGGGAGGCCGAGGCGGGCGGATTGCTCAAGGTCAGGAGTTCAAAACCAGCCTGAGCAAGAGCGAGACCCCGTCTCTACTATAAATAGAAAGAAATTAATTGGCCAACTGATATATATATAAAAAATTAGCCGGGCATGGTGGCGCATGCCTGTAGTCCCAGCTACTCTGGAGGCTGAGGCAGGAGGATCGCTTGAGCCCAGGAGTTTGAGGTTGCTGTGAGCTAGGCTGACGCCACGGCACTCACTCTAGCCTGGACAACAAAGTGAGACTCTGTCTCAAAAAAAAAAAAAAAAAAAATTAACTATACTCTTATTATTTGATTGACAATAGTGCTCCTTGGTATTTACCCAAAAAAGTTGAAAATTATGTCCACACTAAAACCTGCACAGAGATATCTATAGCAGCTTTTTATAACTGCCAAAACTTGGAAGCAACCAAGAAGTCCTTTAGCGGGAAAATAGGTGAACAAATTATGATACATTCAGACAATGGAATATTATTCAGCACTAAAAAGAAATGAGGCCGGGCGCGGTGGCTCACGCCTATAATCCTAGCTCTCTGGGAGGCCGAGGCGGGTGGATTGCTCGAGGTCAGGAGTTCGAAACCAGCCTGAGCAAGAGCGAGACCCCGTTTCTACTATAAATAGAAAGAAATTAATTGGCCAACTAATACATATAGAAAAAAAAAAAAAAGCCGGGCATGGTGGCACATGCCTGTAGTCCCAGCTACTTGGGAGGCTGAGGCAGGAGGATTGCTTGAGCCAGGAGTTTGAGGTTGCTGTGAGCTAGGCTGACGCCACGGCACTCACTCTAGCCTGGGCAACAAAGTGAGACTCTGTCTCAAAAAAAAAAAAAGAAATGAGCTATCAAGTCATAAAAAGACATGGATGAAATTTAAATGCATATTGCTAAGTGAAAGAGGTCAATCTAAAAAGACTGCATTACTGTATGATTACAACTATGGAGACAATAAAATGACTGTGGTTGTAAGGAGTCACTGCAAAAAGGAGAGTTGAATAGGCAGAGCATGGAGAAATTTTAGGGCAGTGAAACTGTTCTGTATGATATTACAATGGTGGAAACATGTCATTATACATTTGCCCAAACCCATAGAATATAAAACATCAAAGCGAACTATGGACTTTGGGTGATAATGATGTGTCACTATAGTTCATCAGTGCAACAAATGTACCACTGTGGTGCACTATGCTGATAGTGGGGAGGTCATACATGTGTGGGGACGGTGGTGTTTAGGCTCTCTTCGTACAATACTTTCAACCAAAGTTTGCCATGAACCTAAAAAATACTTTGTTAATTTAAAAAAATAGGCTTTTATTTGGTTTACAAAACTCAAACTACTGGTGGCTGGCCTGTGGGGCTTTATAGATACTCACTCTGATTAGGTAAAAGGAATTCCAACTTTTGAAATAATTTGCCTTTAAGAATAGGGGATGAGGAGCTCTATGAAAGTAGGGCTTAGCTTCTTTTTTTCCTCTTCTCTTTTCCCGCAAATCTATCTACAGCCAGCAATCGCAGTAATTCCATAGCGCATTGGTGGATGAGACCCTTCCATAAAGATCTGGCTTAGACTCCGTCCTAAAGCTCTATCTCTTTGCAGGAAAGAAATTTTGAGCTTCCATCCTGTCTGTCTTCAAAGAAAACTAGGTTTTAGATTCATTCCAACCTCTGATGCTTCCTGATTATGGAATGGTTTAAAGGAACTTCTTGATTGTTCAAAATGTTTTAAAAAAAGCTATTCCATAATGCAGAGTATCCTTTTTTTTTTTTTTTTAAATAAGAAGAAACAACTTTAGTTGCACCCTGCTTGGCTTCAGAAAACATTTAAGCAAATGAAAAGTAAGAGTGACAGGGAAATCAGTGTGTGGTTGGATAATATTTGGGACAGTGTGTTTAATGCCAAATTATTACAGTCTTCAAAAATCCAAAGAATCAGCCTGGGAGCCACTTGAGGGGGAAAAAATGTAAAAATGGAAGGGTAAAAGTCAGTTGATCCAAAGTAAAAGTAATGAATTGGAAAATAAGAATATTAGAATGGTTTAGATTAATGTTCTCCCAAACTATTCCTCTCAACTGAATGCAGATGAGAGATAGAGGAGTTTTTCCTCTTTCATGCTCCAAGAAAAGAGTTTTTTTAAAAGAAAGAAAACCATTTGGTAGAAAGTATTTCCCTGAGCAACAAAATATATGAAGCATTTCCAAAGTAAAAATGCTAGAGCTGTTCAAGAGCAATTTTTTGGGCAAGAGAAGAGAGTACAAAGCACATCATCTTTCCAAAGAGAAATGTTCCCTCATTCTGATTTGTCCGATGGCCACACACCCGTTGTTCACCAGAGTTATAATCCTACCTTCTCTGTAAATTTCCTTGTCAGGCAGATTCCAGGATGGGCCAGTCTACGTCAAGATAACCAAATGTATGCTGACTCAAGTACTGTTATTAACCTTAAAAATCCAGGGACCCCCCCCCCCAAATTGCTTGATCCGGAAACTGACTTTTGAAACTAGAAACAAATTTTGAACAAAGTTGTAGGCAGTGGTGCCTTTCATCAATACAGCCATGCATTGCTTAACGATGGGGCTACCTTCTGAGAAATGCCTCGTTAGGTGATTGTGTCACTGTGTGAACATCATAGCGTGTACTTACAAAAACCTAGAAGGCGTAGACTACTACACACCGAGGCCGTATGGTATAGCCTATTGCTCCAAAGGCTGCACACACCTGTACAGCACGTTACTGTCTTGAATCCTGTAGGAAATTGTAACCCAATTTGGGTTTCTAAATATTTGTGTATTTAAATCTATTTAAACATAGAAAAGGTACAGTAAACATATATAAAAGATAAAAAAAATGGTACGCCTGTATAAGGCACATACCACAGATGGAACTTACAGGACTAGAAGTTGCTCTAGATGAGTCAGTGAGTGAGTGGTGAGTGAATGTGGAGGCCTCGGACATTCCTGTACACTGCTGTGGACTCTATAAAGCCTGTACACTTAGGCCGCACTAAATCTATAAAAATTTTCTTTGTTCAATGATAAATTAACCTTAGTTTACTGTAACTTTTTTACTTTATAAACGTTTTATTTATTTTTTTCTTTTTTTCCCATATTGCTTTCCACAGATTTTTATTTATTTATTTATTTATTATTATTATTTTTATAAACTTTTTAATGTTTTAAAACTTTTTTGGTTCTTTTGTAGTAACATTTAGCTTAAAACACAAACAGATTGAATAGACATCTGAAAATATTTTCTTTCTTTATATCCTCACTCTACTATAAGCTTTTTTTCTATTTTCAAAATTTTTTGTTAAAAACAAAGGCACAAACACACAGGGTCAGGATCATCAGTATATCACTGTCTTCCACCTCCGCATGTCCCACTGGAAGGTCTCCAGGGGCAATAACGCACCTGGAGCTATTTAACAATGCCTTGTTCTGGAATACCTCCTGAAGGGCCTGCCTGAGGCTGCTTTACACTTAACTTTTTTCTATATAAGTTGAAGGAGTACACTCTAAAATAAAGATAAATAGTACAGTATACTAAATGCATAAACCTGTAACATACTTGTTTATTATCATTATTAAGTATTGTGTACTGTACATAATTATATGTGCTATGCTTTTATAGGACTGGCAGTGCAGCAAGTTTGTTCACACCAGCATCCCCACGAACACCCAAGTAATGCATTGTGCTGTGATGTCGCAATGGCTACAACCAACAGGCAATAGGAATTTTTCAGCTCCAGTATACTCTCAGGGGACCACTGTGATATATGTGGTTTGTCATTGACTGAAACATCATTATGTGGTGCATGACTGTATTTCTGATTCTCCTTATTCTAGCCATTAATAGGATTACTATGTCTTCCTGGTGTTAGACTAGACATAGTCATATGATTTGCTTTGATGAATGACATGTAAATGGAAGTCATATGTATCTTCTCCAGGTAGAAGTCTTTAGGAACTGGTGATTATCTTGTTCCTTTCCCCGTGTCACTGTGATCAGCAATGTTCCAGTTAGCTCCCATCAGCCTAGTTCCCTGAGTGCACTCATGGAGCAGAGTTTTCTGCTCAAGCATAAGGGACGTATAGCCTGAGTGAAAAATGAACTTTCTTGTTTTCAGCTATTGAGAATTTAGTTTGTTACTGTAGCATAATCCACCTTATTTTATTTAGAATAACTGATAATCAAGGCAGCAATAATTAAAGCCAAAAATATCTCATATTTCTTTATTTTCAGAAAAACTTCTTTTTAGAAGAATTGGACATTTTTCCATTTACTGAGGACCCTAAAAAGTCAACCATTCTTGAAATATGACTCATCTACTACAAATGTTATCAGAGGAAATGTTTCTGACACCAGCTAGACTTGTGAGATAGTATATGCATCGTTAAATATTGCGTGCCTAATCTATCCTATATCTTGCCTGCTATTTTTTTTTTTTTTTTTTTGAGACAGAGTTTTACTCTGTTGCCCGGGCTAGAATGCTGTGGCATCAGCCTAGCTCACAGCAACCTCAAACTCCTGGGCTCAAGCAGTCCTGCCTCAGCCTCTCTAGTAGCTGGGACTACAGGGATGTGCCACCATGCATGGCTAATTTTTTCTATATATTGTTAGTTGGCCAATTAATTTCTTTCTATTTTTTTTTTTTTAGTAGAGATGGGGTCTCGCTCTTGCTCAGGCAAGTCTTGAACTCTTTTTTTTTTTATTTCAGCATATTATGGGGGTACAGATTTTAAGGTTTCAATAAATGCCCATTTCCCCTCCTCCCCCCAAAAGTCTGAGTCTCCATCATGACCATCCCCCAGATGGTGCACATCTCACTCATTATGTATGTATATACCCGCCCCCCTCCCCCTCCCACCTGCCCAATACCCTATTACTGTAGTACCTATGTGTCCACTTAGGTGCTACTCAGTTAATACCAGTTTGCTGGAGAATATATCTGGTGCTTGTTTTTCCATTCTTGGGATACTTCACTTAGTAGTATGGGTTCCAGCTCTAACCAGGAAAATATAAGATGTGCTATATACCATTGTTTCTTAGAGCTGAATAGTACTCCATGGTATACATATACCACATTTTATTAATCCATTCTTGGATTGATGGGCACTTGGGCTGTTTCCACAGCCTTGCAATTATGAATTGTGCTGCTATAAACATTCGAGTGCAGGTGTCTTTTTTGTAGAGTGTCATTGGATCATTTGGGTAGATGCCCAGCAATGGGATTGCTGGATCAAATGGTAGATTCACTTGTATCGCTTTAAGGTATCTCCATATTGCTTTCCACAGAGGTTGAACTAGTTTGCAGTCCCACCAGCAGTGTAGGAGTGTTCCTCTCTCTCTGCCACCACGCCAGCATTTATTGTTTGGAGATTTTTTGATAAAGGCCATTCTCACTGGGGTTAAGTGATATCTCCTTGTGGTTTTGATTTGCATTTCCCTGATGATTAGAGATGTTGAGCATTTTTTCATATGTTTGTGGCCATTCTTCTGTCTTCTTTAGAAAAGTTTCTGTTCAAGTCCTTTGCCCACTTTTTAATGGGGTTATTTGATTTTTTCTTCCTGATTTTCGTGAGTTCTAAGTATATTCTAGTTATCAGTCCCTTATCGGATGCATAGGATGCAAAAATTTTCTCCCATTCTGTAGGTTGTCTGTTTACTTTCATGACTATTTCTTTGGCTGTACAGAAGCTTTGTAGTTTGATCATGTCCCATTTATTTATTTTTGTTGCTGCTTTGATTGCCTTTGGGGACTTCTTCATAAACTCTTTGCCCAGGCCGATGTCTAGGAGAGTGTTTCCAACTTTTTCCTCTAGAGTTCTAATAGTTTCATACCTTAGGTTTAAGTCTGTTATCCAGCGTGAGTTGGTTTTTGTGAGAGGTGAAAGGTGTGGGTCCTGTTTTAGCCTTCTACAGGTGGCTATCCAGTTTTCCCAGCACCATTTATTGAAAAGGGATTCTTTTCCCCAGCGTATATTTTTGTCTGCTTTGTCAAAGATGAGATGGCTATATGAGGATGGTTTTATATCAGGATTCTCACATCTGTTCCACTGGTCAATATTCCTATTTTTGTGCCAATACCAGATTGATTTAATTACTACAGCTTTGTAGCATAGTTTGATATCTGGCATATTAATGCCTCCCATTTTGTTTTTGTTGCCTAGAATTGCTCTTGATATTCAGGGTCTTCTTTGGTTCCATACGAAGCATAAAATTATTTTTTCTATATCTGTGAAGAATGCTGATGGGATTTTAATAGGTATTGCATTGAATCTGTAGATCAGTTTGGGTAGTATAGACATTTTGATGATATTGAGTCTGCCGATCCAAGAGCATGGTATGGATTTCCATCTGTTTACATCCTCTGCTATTTCCTTCCTCAGTGTTTCATAGTTCTCCCTGTAGAGGTCTTTTACCTCCTTGGTTAAGTATATTCCTAGGTACTTTAATTTCTTTGTTGCTATTGTAAAGGGAATTGAGTCTTTGATTTGGTTCTCAATTAGATTGTTGTTGGCGTATATGAATGCCTCTGATTTCTGTGTATTGATTTTGTATCCTGAGACTTTACTAAATTCATTGATCAGTTCCAGGAGTTTCTTGGTTGAATCTTTGGGGTTTTCTAGATACAATATCATATCATCAGCAAACAGTGAAAGTTTGATCTCTTCTGCCCCTATTTGGATACCTTTGATTCCATTTTCCTGTCTGATTGCTGTAGCCAAGACTTCCAGCACTATGTTGAACAGAAGTGGAGATAGTGTGCAGCCTTGTCTGGTTCCAGTTCTAAGTGGGAATGATTTCAATTTTTCCCCATTCAGTATGATGTTGGCTATGGGTCTGTCATATATGGCTTGTATCATTTTTAGGTATGTCCCTTCTATGCCTATTTTCTTAAGTGTTTGTATCATGAAAGGGTGTTGAATTTTGTCAAAAGCTTTTTCTGCATCTATTGAAAGAATCATGTGGTCTTTGTTTTTGCTTCTGTTTATGTGGTGAATTGCATTTATAGATTTCCGTATGTTGAACCATCCCTGCATCCCTGGGATGAAGCCCACTTGGTCGTGGTGGATTATTTTTTTGATAAGTGTCTGGATTCGGTTAGCTAAGATTTTGTTGAAAATTTTTGCATCTATATTCATTAGGGATATTGGTCTGTAGTTTTCTTTTTTTGTTGCATCCTTTCCTGGTTTTGGTATCAGAGTAATATTCACTTCATAAAAGGTGTCGGGGAGGTTTCCGTTCTTCTCGATGTTGTGGAATAGTTTCTGCAAGATAGGTACTAGTTCTTCTTTGTAAGTGTGGTAAAATTCAGGTGTGAAGCCATCTGGACCGGGACTTTTCTTTTTAGGGAGATTTTTAATTGCTGTTTCTATTTCAGCTGTTGAGATTGGTCTGTTCAGGGAATCTATTTCTTCCTGGTTGAGCCTAGGGAGGCTGTGTGTTTCTAGAAATGTGTCCATTTCCTCCACATTTTCCAGTTTGTGTGCATAAAGATTTTTGTAGTATTCATAAATTGTATCTTGTATCTCTTTGGGATCAGTTGTGATATCTCCTTTTTTGTTCCTGATGGAGCTTATTAGAGATTTCTCTTTTCTGCTTTTCGTTAGCTTAGCCAATGGTGTGTCAATTTTGTTTATTTTTTCAAAGAACCAACTTTTTGTTTTATTAATCTCCTGAATAGCTTCCCTGTTTTCAATTTCGTTTACTTCTGATTTGATCTTGTTGATTTCACTTCTTCTGCTGGGTTTGGGGTTGGTCTGCTCTTCTTTTTCCAGCTCTTTGAGTCGTTTCATTAGATTGTCTATTTGTGATCTTCTTGTCTTTTGGTTATAGGCATTTATGGAGATAAACTTTCCTCTCAGAACTGCTTTAGCTGTGTCCCAGAGGAGTTGATAACTTGTCTCTCCATTGTCATTTTCTTCATAGAATTTTTTTATTTCCGCCTTGATTTCTTCATTTATGAAGTAATCATGTAGTAGGAGGTTGTTTAATTTCCACGTTTTTGTGTAGAAATGTGAGTTTCTGTTAGGGTTGATTTCTAGTTTTATTCCACTGTGATCTGAGAAGGTACATGGTATGATTTCTATTTTTTTTAATTTCTTGAGATTTTCTTTGTGTCCTAGGATATGGTCAATCTTAGAGAATGTCCCGTGAGCTGATGAGAAGAACGTATATTCAGTGGATTTTGGGTAGAATGTTCTGTAAATGTCAGTCAGACCCAATTGTTCTAGAGTTTTGTTTAAGTCCATTATTTCTTTATTAATTTTCTGTTTGGAGGATCTGTCTCGTGCCGTCGGTGGGGTGTTGAAATCTCTGGCGATTATGGAGTTGCTATTAATCCATTTGCTTAGCTCCAGTAAGGTTTGCTTTATGAATCTGGGTGCACCTAAGTTGGGTGCACATATATTTAAAATTGTTATCTCTTCTTGTTAGACTGTGCCCTTCACCATTATATAATGACCCTCTTTGTCTTTCACTACTTTTGTTGGTTTAAAAACTAAATCGTCTGAAATTAGAACTGCCACACCAGCCTTCTTTTGGCTTCTATTTGCTTGGAATATTGATCTCCACCCTTTTATTTTTAGTCTATATGCATCCTTGCAGGTTAGATGTGTTTCCTAAAGACAGCATATACTTGGCCTGTATTTGCTTATCCATTCAGCCAGCCTATGTCTCTTGAGTGGAGAGTTTAAGCCATTCACATTTATTGAGAGAACTGATAGGTAAGGTAGATTACTGATCATTCTGTTGGATTGGATGTTGTTGCTATGATTTCTGTCTTGAGCCATTGTAATATCTGGCCTTTAATATCTTTGGGTTTTGATTGTTTTTATATTCGTGGGTTATTATTATGATGTTCCGTGCATAATGCTGTTTTAAGTACTTCTTGTAGGGCTTGTCTTGTCTTGGTGAATTCTCTGAGCCTTTGCTTGTCTGAGAATGTTTTTATTTCTCCTTCATATACGAAGCTTAGTTTTGCAGGGAATAATATTCTAGGCTGGGCATTGTTTTGTTTCAAAAGAGTGAGAATGGGGCCCCAGTCTCTCCTTGTTTGTAAAGTCTCATTAGAGAAGTCTGATGTTATTTGAATTGGCTTTCCCTTGTATGTTACTTGCTTCTTTTGTCTTACAGCTCTTAGAAGGGCCTCTTTAGTTGATACTTTGGTCAGTCTGATGACTGCATGTCGTGATGTCTTCCTGTTTGCGTTGAATTTCCCAGGGGTCCTCTGAGCTTCTTGAACTTGTATATCAAGATTTTGAGCAAGGCCTGGGAAATTTTCCTCTATTATATGTTCAAACAGCTTGTCCAACCCTTGAGTATTGTCTTCTTCTCCTTCTGGTAACCCTATGACCCTCACATTAGGTTTCTTCACATAATCCCACAGCTCTTGTAGGCTTTGCTCTTTTCTCTTGTTTCTCTGCTCTATTTCTGTGACTGATTTATTTAATTGCAGGGTGTTATCTTCAAGCTCTGAGATTCTTTCTTCTGTTTGATCTACCCTGTTCTTGAGACTTTCCACTGTATTTTGTAGTTCCTTGAATTGATTCTTCATTTCCAGGAGTTCGGTTACACTTTTCTTCATTGTGTCTATTTCTTTTCCCATATCCTGGAGGCTTTTTGTGGTTTCTTTGTGTTGGTTATTGAGTTGTTGTTGCAGCTGGGTGAGTGTTCTTATGATCCACATACGAAATTCCTCTTCTGTCATATTGGTTGCCTGATTTTGGTCGGTGTCCGTTTCTAGGGGGCTGGTGCTCCTCTTTGGGGGTGTGTTTTCCGTTTGGTTCTTCATATTTCCTGAGTTCTTTCGCTGATTTCTTCCCATGTCAATCAGTTGTTGTTTCTTTCCTTAGGTTATTGTTTGGGTATTCTCACACCTTGTTTAGTTTCTGAGGCGTTAGGTGGTGTCTGTGGGTGAAATTGGACCACTCCCTGTATATTGAGTCAGTGGGTGCCGTGGAAAGGCTGTGCAAGATGCCATCCCTATCAGTAGGTGGCGTTTGCTTGGAGGAACAGGCTATGCTGTTGATTTTGTGTCCTGTTATCAGCTCTTGTTCTGGGCGGAGCTGGGTTGCGTAAGCCTGCCCTCAGGCAGTTAGCAGGGGTCAAAGTTCCATTCTCTGCTTCCAGGGAAAGCTATCAGGGCAGGGCTGGAATAGTCCCGCTCAGCCAGAAAGTCTGGGTGTGGGGGTGGGGCTGTCTGAGATCCGTAGTCTGGAGCAGGCCTCACTTCTTTCCACCCTCCCCAACTCCACAGCTACTCCTGGGCCTCTGCCAGCAGGCCAGACCACAAGCAACCAGGCCTCCCCGGACTGTGATGCCGGCTGGGAGGTTCCCTGCACAGGTACGCCACCTGGGTTGGGTGCACGGCCTCCTCCTGGGAGGAGGGTTGCCCTCTAGGACGTCGATCCGCCCCTGGAGGTACACACACCTCAGTAGGCTGTTCATGTATAACCCTTTTGTGCCCCGGGCAATGCTAGCCCTTGGTGCAGGGGATCTGGTCTGCAGGTCCGACCTCTGGGTCCCAGAGTTCAAACTGTATCCCCACCAGGGAGAGGATTTCTGGTCCCAATTCACCCACAGTGAGCCCAAGCTGGGTCTATGTCTCTCAGCCTCTGAGTCAGCACCGTTGTCCTGGGAACACCGTGCCAGCAGCACCTGGGAGGGCGGGCGGGTAGGGAGCTCACAGTCTGAGTTCCCCTGAGTCAGCTGTAGGGTCCCAAACGGGAAGGTCCCGTTCCCTGGAGGTGCCTCCGGCTGGTGGCTGTATTGTCTTTCTGGGCAGCGGCGGGTAGGGTCGGCGGAGGGCAGGAGGAGGCAATATGGCGCCTGCTGCGCGGCTCGGGTCTGTGCACACGGAGGTGCTCGGAGGAAGTTGGGAACCTGGTGCCACGTCTGCTACAGGCTCACTGCTGGCTGGCAGCGGCGGTCTCTGGGCTGGTGTCTGCAGGTCTGTCCACCCACTGGGGAGCCCACCAGCAGTCTCAAATGCAGGAGAGGGGAAACAGCAAATCCACCTACCCTTGCTCCGGTGGTCTCAGCCTCCAGTTCTCTTCCGTAGCCTCCTCCCGTGGAGTCTCCCGGGGTCTCAGGTACCCCTCCTTCCTGCCCTCGTCTGCTGTATGCTCGTCTTCTTGCTTCTTTCCTCTAATTTCTGCTAGAATCTGTCTTTTCTGCAGAGACACTCTGTCTGGTGGTGTTATTCGTCCGCCATCGTGCTCCACCCCCTAGTCCTGAACTCTTAAACTCAAATTATCCTCCCGCCTTGGCCTCCCAGAGTGCTAGGATTATAGGCGTGAGCCACCACGCCTGGCCCTATTTTAAATTGTTTTATTTTGAAGTACTTTTCTGATATTTTATCATTGATAGTACATATTATATTGATATTTTGATATTAATATATAGCTGCCTTAATGTGAAAGTACTTATACTTCAGTGTGTAAATATAAAAATATAAAACACATGCTTTCATGATTGTATTTAAAAGGTTCCAGCCTGGAAAAAACCAAATCCCTTTAGAAAGGTAATTATTATAAATGGTTGAATATAATGATATTTTTTATATGAATGGAATTGTGGAACTACACATAGATTAATGTCACCCATATTAAATTTCAGATTTATTTACCTCAGTTCAAATTAGAATTATATTTTATGTTTCCTAAAAGTTGTTTTGTTTTCAACATTCAGTCAAGAATAAGTTTGAATATTGGCTTCATTATATCAAAGTAACCTTAATTTCTGACAAATATTTGATAAGCAAGACTCTGAGCTTGGTGAACTGTTGTATTAATTTTTATGTTTTTAAACAATGAACTCAGAGAGAGGATTTATGTTTTAAAATATGCATTTGAGACAGAGGCTAAAGTTTACAAACTAATTCAGTTCCATCCTTCTGGGAAACAATATAACATGTATTCTTAAGTTCAACCTAAATTTGAGGTAGCAAATATTGCCCTGTACTCATCTATAGTGTTCCTCTTCTGGAAATCAATGCAATAGAGCATGAGATAAACTCTTTTTTTAAAGATATGGAATTCATATAAAATGCTTTTTGTTCCCAGCGATTTGTTTTTTAAAGAGAAGATGATTAAGATGGGCATCTAAGATTTTGCTTTGAACCAGGCTTAACCATCCACGCATTTCTGAGAGCTTCCCAGAAGGCAGCAGAGCCAGATGACAAAATCAGTTCCCTGGGGCTAGGCTGACTCAGAACATCTCCATATGGATGTCCCAAGGCAATTTATACTCAACATGTCCCCAGATGAACTCATCATGTTCCTTTTAAAACCATGGTCTTAGAGTCCCCTTCACCTCTCCCTAAACGTTCGTTGGTTTGTTCGCTGATTTCAGTATTGAGTCCTCACTCTAGTCCTACCTACCCCGTGGCCCTCCATCCCTAGAAGTCTTCCTGCCTCCACTGTCTCCCCTCCCCCATCCTTGTTTCCCCTAATACCAAAGTAATCTCTGTAAAGCACAGTTCAGATTATACTATTTTCACCTAAAAACCGTTTAGTGACTCTTGCACTGCTATCTTTTGTTTGCCTCAGCAGACCCCTTACCTACCTTTCTCCCCCCGCTTTGTGTACCAAAGGCCAACCTGTGCTGATGGCATCAGTGAACTCCCTTCCCTCTGTCTACTGGTTACTGGTTCAGTTTTGACAATATGGGGCCCTGGAGAAAGAGCGAGTTGGAGGCATGAATTCCTGGCTACCTCCTTGTGTCATTGACACAAATCTCTTCCTTCAACCAAATTGCTTTGGCTCCTACCTAGAAGCCTTCCTACACACTGCTCTTTGACTATGCCACATGCTGCATGCTTCTTTGCATCCCTACTTTCGTATTTTCCCCCCATCAGTCTGAAATTCTCTTCCTTCTCTCTACTGAAATATTTTTCATTTAATTCTGCATTATCCTTTGTATTGGGTTTATTAGTCAGGAAGGTCGCAGAACTGCAAGAAGGAAGGCGCTGAGAGCCTTGAATAACTGCCGGGAGAGCAGGAACACCCCTTATGGACTTGACACTAATGAGAAATAAGCAACTTCTACTGGGGTAAGCCACCAAAATGTGGCGATTTATCTGCTTCAACTGCTAGCATTACCTTAGTAAATTGAGTAAAATTCTTTTAGAAAATAAAAACGTTCTATTTCTCACTGAAGTTCCCAAGTGTGTTGTTAAGGTAAATTATAAACACCAGGCAGGAAAACCATGCTCACTAGGAACCTGTAGGAGTTCACAAAGAACATGTTTTCTACAGTGATAGTTTGCTAGATTGGTAGAGAAAGAAAATCCAACAGCAGTGGTGTTTCCAGACTTGTCCAAATCATTTGAAGTAACTTTTATGATATTCTTTCTTTTAAGAGGAAAATTATTCACAATATAAAAATGAAATTAATGAATTATTTACAGGTTGGATGAACTTATTCAAAGGTTGTTTAATAATTGATTGGGATCAGTCTAAAAAATGTTTTCTAATGGTAGCAGGGCTTGGTTCTTTACCATGACCTTGCAAACATTTTTGTTAGTTATTTAGATAAATATATAGAGGGCTTGTTATTAAATTTTCTCACATTAAACAATGGCCTGACTCTAACAGATATAATTTTTTTTTTTTGAGACAAGGTCTTGCTCTGTTACCCAGGCTAGAGTACAGTGGTGGCATCATAGCTCACTGCAACATCAAATTCCTGGGCTCAAGTGATCCTCCTGCCTCAGCCTCCCAAGTAGCTGAGACTACAGGTGCATGCCTCCATGCCTGGCTAATTTGTTTTTTTTTACAAGACCAGTGCTCTAATCCCTGAGCTATGGAGCCATCGCCTTAATTTGTTTTTTAGAGACAGGGTCTTTCTCTGTTGCTCAGGCTGGCCTCAAACTCCTGGTCTCAAGCATTCCTCCTGCCTTGACCTCCCAAAGTGCTAGGATTATGGGCATGAGCCACCGTGCTTTGCCTCTAACAGATACAGTTTTATAAGATAAATGAAAATTCTGATGCTTGGGTAAACACACACACACAATATGTGATTAAAGGACAGGACAGTCATGGATTGGAACCCCTTATTATTCTGAATTTACTTGTGGGTAAAACCTCTGAGTCAACAAGATGGTGTTATCACCTAAAAGTCTAGTGCCACCAGAAGCTGCATTAGAAGAATAACAGTGGATAGGTGGATATCAGGTATCAGACACCCCCTTTATGCCAGGCACTTTACATGAGGCTACATGTTAAACGCTGTTTCCTAGAGGTTCAGGAACTTGCCAAAGCCACACTGCTAGTAAGTGGTAGTCTCTGAAATCAGATTTCAGAGACTTCTGCATTGGTTAAGCCATGTGAAAGTATTTCTGTCCTAGGCAGCCTATTTTCGGAGCAGGAAAGTAAAGCTTCTTAATGGGGAAAGAACCAGGATAATTTTGGATCTGAAAACCTTATACCATGGAAAGTTCTGAAAGACTAGGAGAAGAGATCATAGAGAAGACTCAGAGAACATGGCCACTGTCTTCTAATATCCAAAGGACTGCCAATAAGGAGAATTAGAATAACCCTGTGCTGAACTACCTGTCTCCCATACAGGATTTCTTGGAGCAATGGAGAGAAGCTATGAAGTGATTGAGTTCAGCTCGATTTCAGGAAGAGCTTTCTAACAGAGTTGTCCAAAGGTAGACTCAGCTGCTTCAGAGGGACTGGACAGGGATTTTCCTGGGAAATTGCCCTCAGGTCATTTTTAAAGGCTCCTTCCTGGTCTGAGAGCCTTCAATTCTCAGGCTCACCCTGCTGTACTTGGGGTAACTCAGAAAATATGCAAAACAGCCGACAGACACCCACGTCATTTCTTTAGTGACTTTGTTGGCATTGCCAAGAGATAGCTCAGGAGGCAAATATGAATAAAATCCTCCTCTGAGAGATCAGAGTTTGTGTTTGTAGAATGAAATGAAATAATCTATGAACCAAACATTTATGGAGCAATTTCTATGAGCTGGGCACCATGCCTGACATTCCCTACCTCTTGTCCCCTTCCTCCCACAAAGTGTAGAGTTAAGTGATTTAAGTGATTTCCTTTGAACAATCATTCTAGTCAAGGAGAAGGCTGTTTTGTTTTCCCTTTCTCTTCAAGAGGTTTGACTGGACAAAAATCTTAGCAGTCCATTTTTGTGCCTTATCATTATTGCTGTTGATAACAAAAATAGATGAATTCTGTCCACCCTGCAGAGATGAGCTGCAAGAGGATTAAAATGGGAAAGTAAGCTGAGGAAGCTTTGTCTTTGTTGAGCTGGGTCTGGAATCAGGTAGGGAAGGTGGGGGCAGAATAAGAGAGACCCCTGTCTTCAGAAGGGGCTTGGATGGGAGGTGCTGCTAGTGAACTTCTGAGAGAGAGTAGTGGTCTGGACATGTACACACACACACAAATCCAGATTTAAGAAATGTCAAGAACACTGGGCTGTAGACAGGACATTACATTGTGAAAAAGTAGACTAGTCATTTTCAAGCCTTTATTTGTCCAAAACAGATCAACATTGAATCATTATGATTGAATGAGGTCTCTACAGCACCTCTGGAAACCCTAGAGATCTTTGGACAGTTTGAAAATCACCATGATAAATAAGTCCAAGTGAATTTGGGGCAAATCTACCCAATAGATGGCAATTCCTGGGCTAGGTTGTTCCTAAGCAGAGTTCTCTTCCAGGCTCTCCAGCACAGGCTAAGCTGAACGGTAGCCTGTGGCCACCTGCTCTTTGTTCTCTGTTCTCACGGACAGCATTCTGGTCCTTGTCTTCATTATTGCCAACACCCCCTTGCTCCTCTCCCTAGCTCTGGTCTCCGTCACTTCCAATGCATGCTGAGTATAGAAAATAGACTAATTCTTTTTCCTCAAGTGTTTTTACAACGTCATTCTATCACTCAAGAATCTACAGAGGTTCCCTATTACCACTATTTTATTCAAACTTCCCCCATTGACACCCTTGCCCTCATGAAATCTCTGTTGCAACCCACTCTGTCCATTCTCACTGTCACCTGCAGCCCTCACCCAGGCTCTTCTCTGCCTGAGCTCTCTCTGTAGGCCACCCCGCCCCACTTCTTCCCCTGCTAACTCCTGCTGCTCATTCTTACAGATCACTTCCTTTGGGAAGTCTAGGGACATAGGCGTCCTCCTGTGCACTCCCACAGCACTCCATGACTTCTCTATGGAAGGCAACTTAATTATGATGTTTTTAGGGCTGCTTTATTTCCTCAACTGAACAAAAGGAAATCCATACATCATTTACTCTTGTACCCCCAAATCCTGGCATTCTAATAGTTATTGAATGAATGAAGTGAATGAATTCAGCATAAATATTTGTTGAACAAGTAAATGAATGAATGAATGGATTTATCCATTGATAGAATGATTGACAGATAATGCCCTTTTTTGGTCCTTTGTGGAACCCCTTCTTGTGGTCTTTCAGTTGTGATCCCCAGGGTTTTAGGGTAGCAAGTGAATGTTCCTTTTCTCTATTCATAGATAGGATGGCATGACAGAGCCATGGGCCTTCTGGAAATGAGACTCCCAGCGTGAAGAGAGAGGCTGCTGAACATTCTGTGGGAAAGAGAGAAGGGATCCAAGACACAGTCTCCCCGGCAGCTATTGGTGTTAGTGGGACAAACGCTGGAGGAGCTGGAAAAATGGCTTTTGTCCTTGTTGCCAAAGGGATGTATCCAGGTGGCAGCAGCCATTGTGCCTTTATCTTGTTACCCAGAACCTCCCTGTTTTGCCATTGAAGAAACAATGGCAGAGCCAACCTAGAGCCTGGTGCTTCCAGTAACACCTTCTGTCACCCATTCTTTCCCTCCGCTGCTCTCTGAAAGCCCTCCTTCCTATGTGCTCACTCAAAGCTGTGCCTGCAATGCTTCCTCCACGGCGCTCACCACCCAGACCTTTGATGCTGCGAAAGCAAGAGGCCAAGGCCAGGGCACTTCCTCCTGCCTAACATTTCCTGCCAAGCAGAGCTGTTCCTATGTGTGTGTGTGTGTGTGTGTGTGTGTGTGTGCGTGTGCGTGCGTGTGTAGGCATGGTGGGTAGTGCAAAGGACAAACAGCACCAGGAGAAATTGCAAGAAATCTATCCCTATTCATGTCCTTTTCTCCTGGGGCTTCAGTGACAGCTTCACTTTTTCCTCTGAGACTCCCACTACCAAAAGTTGCCTTGGACGGGTGCATGTGTGCAAGTACACATAAATGCACAAAAAACGTCAGAGATTCATGATAGTCATCCTGTAAAGAGCGAAAGGCCCACACCTACTTAAACCGCCTTCACTACCTCCTCTCTGTGACTTTATTCGTGGAGTGGGAGGTTGTTAAGGCCTCTAAATATCAGCCCCTCTGAGCCTGGAGCCGAGGGGAACATTCCTGCAGAGGGCTTCTGCAAGCATCTGTTTCCCAAATGCTTTGCTGCCAAGACCCTGATTTACAGGTGGATGAGTCAAAGTCTCTCTTTTTTTATTGCATAATAAGAAATGCAGGTTTATCTGTAGTATTCTCTTTGAGTTATTCCTTGCTTTGCAGATTTAGTAAGTTCTGGTAGAGCCAGGCTCCTCGCCTCCAAAGTGAGCACTGTTCCTGGCTATGGTTATTGGTATTGAAGATTTCTCAAGTGACCCAGAGCTCTTTAATAGGAATGTCCATGAATCAGGAAGAGCAAGGAACATAGCTAGTTAAATGGCAATGGCCCTACAAAAGCCCTCAACACACTTGAGCAACTGGTTCCTCTTTCCTCATTTCTTTTGCCCATTCATTTATTCATTTAACCAATTTTCTGTCAGGGATCAAGAATTTCGCAATCTAGGGGGAAAAACAATTTAAAATTTTGACCATCATTGCAAAAAATGTGTATTTAAGAAGCTTGTATTGCAAGCAACAGAAAATCTGGCTCAATCAGGCTCAAACAAGGAAGGAAATCTATTGGCTCACATTATTGAAAACTCTTCAGGAGGGTTTGCCTCAAACAAGCTTATTCCCAGCAGCTCAGCCACTAGGTTTGGTTTTGTTTTTCTTATTTCTTCACCTGCCTTCAGGGTTTTTAGCTGCATTCTAAGGCTGGCTCCCCGCATAGTCCCAGAATGGCCATGAGCAACTCTCAAAGCTACATGCTTCCTTGTTCAGATCTCACAGAAAAGAGAGTGTCTTTGCCCCAGCACTCCTGAAAGATGTCCTGGGACTTAGTCTGGTTGGGGGGTGGTGCTAGTGACTAAGCTGAGCTAGCCAATCACATGACTGGTAAGATGGTCACATGCTCCACCCTGGAAGCAGGTGTGAGGGTCAGCTACACAGGAATCCCTAAATGGAAACAGGAGCCATGGGGAAGAAAGAGATAAATACCAAAAAATGTTGACTTTGGGGAAAGGGCTTTGACAGGGGTGTTAACATGGCATGTGTCCCCTCAGCCCTAGTAGGCTTAGGGTTTTCTATAAGAATGAACCATGGAAATAGAAGACATTTGAATTGCTCCACCATTGGAATGCACTCCTAGTGTACTAGAGCTAGCTGGAAGCTGCCCTAGGTTAGAAAATGGTGAGGACATGAAATTAGTGTCCAAAGACAAGAAGGCTGGGAATAGACTTTAAGCTGGGACTCAAGAGGCTATGTGTCGGGAGCCTGTATTTGTCTCTTAAATTCTTGGAGAAAAGGATAAAAATATTTTAATGTGTCTTAAGAACGCTTTTCATAGGAAGGTTCTGATTCCAAGGCCTGTGTCATACTTAACTGCTTCCTCAAGACAAACCTAGGCCTGATTCCAGCCGATCTGAGTTTGCATTTTAGCAGGGCCACTTACTGTGGCCTGGGACGAGTCACTTAACCTCACTATTTGACCTCTTCATATTTAAAATTTGGGTAATAGCACTCCCTTGCAGAGCAATTGTACAAAGCAGAAATAGTGCCTTATAGTGCCCAGTGTGAAACAGGCATTGAGCAACTGTGACTATTGTTATTTAAATGGTGCTGTCACTCTCAGATGATGCAAGGTCAGAGGAGGAGGGTGCACTTTCTGGAACAGCCTGACCTTAGCCCAGATCTAGGCAGGAGGCCTACACATTTGGCAGCCATGCTATCAGGGACATGCTGACATGGCTGGAGTCCCTGCTCAGGCTCAAGCCACGTTCTCTCTGGACCCACATATGTCTGGGCATTCCTGAGAGATGGTCCTCCTTCCTGGGAAAGGCTTTATTCTAGGGAAATAAAGTCTGGCATACAAGCTTGGTTCAAGGTAATAGACCCATGTCAGAAAGGAAAATTGATAAACCTCGGAATCAGAATGTTTTTGGTCTCACCCCCAGAAACTGCGTCCTACAGGAGGAAAACTGTAGGAAAGTGAGAACGAGACTGTTGGGAGCCCCCACATCTTTTGGATGCCCCAGAGGGAAGCACAAGCGGGTGTCGTGGTGCTTCTGGTTGGGGTTGGGATTAGAATTGTGTGGAGCTCAGAATGGAGAGAGTTTGTACCTGAGCCTCCTCAGCCTGATCTACGTAGAAGAAGAAGAACTGAAGACAGGAAGGAGGCATCACATTCGGTGGGCATGGGGGGGGGGGGAGACAGGTCAGTGCTGACAGCTACAGCTGCAGGGGACACGTTTCATGGCTTTGAGGGACAGCCGTTGCAGCTTGGAGGTATCAGTGTCCTCAGTGGAGCTGGAGCAGGAGGGAAGCTGAGTGGAGGGGCCACAGGGTAGCTGAAAGGTCCATACAGGTGAGCCCATGTGTGTCATCCCTGGCGATCCACAGGAACAGCTGGGCGATTCTGCAGTGTTGACTATGGGCAGGGCCAGACGAACCCTGCTGGTTACAACTTGGCCCCAGGGTGGTGTGGTCAAGGAAACCCAGGTTACGCAAACCCAGCACTTCCCTCTGGACGCTACACAATAACTTCAAAGCCAGCTTGAATAGTGAGGCACAGTGGTGCATGCCCGTAGTCCCAGTTACTGGAGACACTGAGGCAGGGGGATCACTTGAGCCCAGGAGTTTGAGGTTACAGTGACTATGATTGCAGCACTGTACTCCAGCCTAGGTGACAGAGTGAGAGTTTATCTAAAATATATATATATATATATATAGTAGTTCTACTTTTAGTGTTTTGAGGTAGCTCCATATTACTTTCCATTGAGGTTGTACTAATTTGCAGTCCCACCAGCAGTGTAGGAGTGTTCCTATTTCTCTGCATCCACACCAACATTTGTTGTTTGGGGACTTTTTGATAAAAAGGTTCTCACTGGAGTTAAGTGATGTCTCATTGTGGTTTTGATTTGCATTTCCCTGACAATTAGAGATGTTGAGCAATTTTTTATCTGTTTCTTGGCCATTATTCTGTCTTCTTTTGAAAAGTTTCTGTTCATATCCTTTGCCCACTTTTTAATGGGATTGTTTGATTTTTTTTCTTGTTGATTTTCCTAAGTTCTATGTAGATCTAGTTATCAGCCCGTGTTGGATGTGTAGCATGCAAAAATCTCCCATTCTGTAGGTTGTCTATTTGCTCTAATGATAATTTTCTTGGCTGTGCAGAAGCTTTTTAATTTGATCAGGTCCCATAAATTTATTTTTGTTCCTGCTGTGATTGCTTTGGGGGTCTTCTTCATAAATTCTTTGCCTTGGCCTATGTCTACAAGAATTTTCCCAACATTTTCTTCTAGAATTCTTATAGTTTCATGTCTTAGGTTTCAGTCTATTATTTATCGTGAGTTAACTTTTGGGAGAGGTGAGAGGTATGGATCTCATTTCAGTCTTCTGCATGTGGCTATCCAGTTTTCTCAGCACTATTTGATCCAGCAATCTTACTACTGGGCATCTACTTAAGGAAAAAAAGTCATTCTATAATAAAGACATCTGTACTCGCATGTTTATAGCAGCACAATTCACAATTGCAAAGATGTGGAAACAACCTAAGTGCCCATTAATACAGGAGTGGATTAATAAACTGAGTATATGTAGCCCATAGAATACTACTCAGCCATAAAAAAACAATGGTTAATTAATACATTTAGCTCCTGGATAGAGCTGGAGCCCATTCTTTGAAGTGAAGTATCATAAGAATGGAAAAACAAGCACCACATGTACTCACCATCAAACTGGTACTAACTGATCAACATTTAGGTGCACACATGTAAGTAATATTCATCGGGTGCCAGGCAGATGGGAGGAGGGTGGAGGGCATTGATAAACTCATAACTAATGGGTGTGAGTGCACTGTCTGGGGGAAGGGCACCTTGTAGCTCCGGCTTGGGTGGTGCAAAGGCAATATATGTAACCAAAATGTTTGTCCTCCCACAGTATTCTGATATTTAAAAATAAATTTAGGCCAGGCATGGTGACTTACACCTGTAATCCTAGCACTCTGGGAGGCTGAGGCGGGTGGATCGCTCAAGGTCAGGAGTTCAAAACCAGCATGAGCAAGAGCGAGACCCCTGTCTCTACTAAAAATAGAAAGAAATTAATTGGCTAACTAAAAATATATAGAAAAAATTAGCTGGGCATGGTGGCAGATGCCAGGAGTCCCAGCTACCTGGGAGGCTGAGGCAGAAGGATTGCTTGAACCCAGGAGTCTGAGGTTGCTTGAGCTAGGCTGATGCCACAGCACTCTAGCCAGGGCAACAAAGTGAGACTCTGTCTCAAAAAAATAAAATAAAATAATAATAAAAAAAATGAACTCTGAAAAATAAAAAGAAAAAATTAAGAGAAAAGATAAAAGCCAGGTTGAGTTATCATGACCTCATACATTACATTGTGCCTTCCAGAAATCATGATTTAATGTTGTTATGCCTTTGCCTTTTGCCAGAGATAATTGAGAATGTTTTCATATATACTATAAAACTTACTATTATGATAATTTTTATTATAATGTTTAAACATTATATTAAAAAAATCCTCCTTCTCACTTTCTTTTAATATGTTAGGAATGTTTGTCTCTCATGTTACACTAGCATGCTTCCTTCCTGCTTTTTTTTCTTTCTTCTTCTTCTTCTTTTTTTATAATGAAAGCTAACCAATTTATTTAATTTCTCTTTTGCCTTGGACCCAGGACAGGAATGGTTAAGTGTGGTGCTCAGCTGGAGTAACTCTCTTCAGCATAAATAGATTTTATGGTAAAACTACCTCCCACTCCTTTTGTCTTCAACACAGCTCTAGTTTGGGGAATTTCGCTATCATTGTTGCTTTTATCATTACTCTATTTTGATGCATCTTTCTGGTAAACCATCTAAAACACTTGTTGGAAGTGGTTGAAATTTACTTAGTAAATGCACTAATTCCTAAGAGAATATGCAAAAATTTAATCTTTCTCAGGACAGAGAACTCTTTCTTTTAAACCTCATATCGTTTTTCTCCTAGGCACTTGAAGTTGAGAATAATGCTGCCTTTTTTTCTAACATATTTTTGTATGAGGCAATTCTTTGTTCTGTCAAATAGATTTATTTTCTTTATCAGACAGAAATGTTGGCAAAAGAAAATGATCTCATTGCATATGATTCCTGACACAATACCCAGGGCTCCAGACTGCAGCAAAATTTAGTTTTACAAATGCCTTAGGAAACCTTTTTGCTTTTGAACACCTGTTCAAAGAAAGCTGTTTGAAAGAATTCACTGTTGTTAATTCCACAATAGCAATACAGACATGTTCTTCTCCTGTCTTTACATTAGTATTGAACAGGAAAGGGCTACTGTTCAGGTCCTTGCCCCTGCTTTTTTTAAAAGAAAAGAAAAGAAAAAGCTATATTAAATGACAACATTTTACTTATTGGAGTCAATATGTTTCTAAGCCTCTATTTGTAGGAACAGATAGGAATCAGTGTACAGCTCAAAGAGCTTTTATTTAATACTAAGTGTACACACCCATAGACCACAACCAAGATCAAGAAACAAAGTTACCAGCTCCCCAGTAGCTTGCCTCCCACCCCAATCCCTTCATCCCCCCTAAAAAGTATGCATAATCCTGCTTTCTGACATCATTGATTATTGCTTTGCCTGTTTTTAATCTATTTAAAAGTAATCATTCAGTATTTACTTTTTTGTGTACTTTTCATGAAATTCAGTCTCATTGCTGCATATAGCAATTATTCATTCATTTCTATTGCTCTACATCAGTATTTAATTATATAGATATATCTTAGATTTTGTATCCATTCTACCATTGATTTCAATTTCAGGTTTTTTTCCAGTTTTTCCTCATAAATAATGCTGTGATGAAGATTTTTGCATATGTCTTTTAGTGAACAAATGCATGTGTATCTTTTGTGGATATACCTATTTGTTCTGGGTCATAGGGTTTGTATGTGATCAGCTTTGGCAGATCTTAGAAAATAGTTTTCTAAAGTGGCTATACCAATTTTCACACTCACTAGTAGTATATGTGAGTTCCAGATGCTCCACATCTTTGTCAACACTTATTATTGTTAGTCTAGGTAATGTTAGTCATGCTGGTGATAGCCAGTGAAGTCAGACGCCTTATGTTTATTGGCCATTTGGGTATGCTTCTTCTTTTATGAAATGCTTGTTCAAGTCTTTTTATTCTTTTTCCCTATAGCAATATCATGAAGATATTCTCCTATGTTCTCTTTAGATGCTTTATGGTTTGTTTGTTTTACATTTAGGTCAACAGTCCACATGGAATTGTGTATGATGTAATGATTAAGATTTATTTTTCCACATAAGTATACAACTGATCTAACGTGATTTATTACGAAGGCAATCCTTTTGCCACTGCTCTGTAGTGTTACTCCTGTCATAAAATCAACTGTTCATATATACGTGGGTCTGTTTCTGGACTCTTTAATGTGATCCATTTTTATATTTGTTCTCCTTTCACTGATATAATTTTGAGATAGGAACACTGGTCTGTAATACCTGGTGCTCTGGAATGCCTGACTGCAGGTGACATGAAAGTTTGTAAAAAGTTTGAGAAAGTAAAATCAATTCATGCAGAAAATCTATTCTAAATATTACAACCAGAAAGAGCAGTAGAGATTCCATCTAATTTCCTTATTTTTAAACTGAGAAAACACATCTACCCAGGTGTACTCGATATTTTCTGTTTACCCAGCCAATTCCAAGCTCCATCCTTCTCCACCTGCTATTTCCCCAGAGGTGGACCTCCAAGGTTGACATCAATGGGTTCCCTTACCTTCTGATTTTTGGTTGGTTCAGTTTACAGGGACCATTGGTTTGAGGACAAGGGAGAGTGAGGTCAGATAATTATTTTCTTAGCTATCTCCATACAGGCTGCTAATTCTTTCTATGGAAAGTTACGGCTCCTAATGGGAGGCTCTCCCCACATAATACTCTTCTTCCAGATAACAATAACCACCTCTTTTCTTTGGACCCAGGCCTGGAGTGACAACAGAATCTCACTGTTACCCACATTCCACCCATCTCATAGCAAAGGTTTCTAGAAGCTGCCATGGGATACTTCTGCTTGCATTTTAATTGGCCATAACCTTGTCATATGGCCACACCTAGCTATAAAGCTGAGAAATGTTCTAGACAGTTAAGTGCCAAGCTAAAAATCTTGTAAGATTAAAATATCACTCAGGGATAGCAAGCACTGTCTATCATCCATGCCATTTAATTCAAGTCTAGTCATTAAGCATATATTCAGTGCCACCCCAGGCCACTCATGATTCTGAGATTCAGAAGTGAATAACGCATGGTCTTGGTCAAGTCTAATGCAAGACAGAGATTCCTTCACCCAGCAACTGACCATGTCATCCCTGTGCTAGGCATTAGGGATTCAAGAGGGCACAAGACAGCGTTCCTGCCTTTAGACAGATGACCATGAAGATGTACCTGCTATAGCTCTTAGTAAATGCAGACAAGGAGGGGAATAAAAGAGAATGGTTCTCTGAAGGAAGATGACAAGTTCACCATGGGGACAGGGAGGAGATAGCCCTTCCAGGCTCAGAAGCAGGCCGCGGAAGACACAAGGCATGAAAGCACCATGTTTCAAGGAAGCAGCAAGGATTCCAGTGAGGCTGGAATGTAACCCTCATGGAGGAGAGTGAGTGGGCAGAGATGAGGCCAAAGTCCACAGTGGCCAAGGAGAGTAGGACTCTGTGTACCAAGCATGGGCATCTGACAAATATCCCCATCCCCACACTCCAATCTCTTCTGCAGTATGTGCTCATGGAGGATTTCCAATAAGTCACAAATGAACGATAATATTATATCAGGAAATGCATCAAGCTCAGGCCTGAGTTGTACCCCTTAGGAAATTTACCAGAAATCCAAATCTTGGAATTTCAGCCTCCTTCTTGGCTTGAACAGTCTGATGGAATTCTGGAATAACTTGCTGGGCCTGACTCATTCCCAGCCTTGGGGAGGAAAGTGAGCAGGGGAGGAGAGAAGATCAAGAGGATTCTTACCCCACCCAACGTCTAGAAGTGGCTCCAAATGGGCTTTTTTGCAATAAAAACAAACATTTAAAATGAAAATGTTTTTTTTCTCCCCACAGATATATTCTGAAAAAGAAGAGAAGGAGGAAGAAGAACTGTCAAGGGAGGAGCATGACTGTTTTCATGAGGATCTACATGTGACAAATGTTACCCCAGGTACTGGGCTGCAGAGGTGAGCAACACAGGGTACCTGCTGTCCCTAAGGAGCTCACATTCTAATGGAAGGAAACTTTTAAAAAATATGCTTATTGTCTAAAAGTTTTTCAGGTTCTGATAAAGTCTATGAAGAGGATAAAACAAGATAATATGGTAAAGAGTGATTGAAGACTGCATAGTTAGGACACGAAGAAGTTCTCTCCCTATGACAGATTATAATTAAGACCTTTTATTAGTTTCCTGCTGCTATAACAAATTACCAGAAACTTGATGACTTAAAACAACACCACAGATGTATTATCTCATAGCTCCAGTGGCCAGAAGTCCAACACGGGTCTCCCTGGGCTAAAATCAGGTTGCCACCAGGGCTGCATTCCTTCTGAAGGCTCCAGGAAGAACCCATTTCCTTGCCATTTACTACTTTTAGATGCTGCCTGCATTCCTGCACTCGTGGTCTTCTTCATAGTAGTGTTTCAGATGGGCTGTCATTATAAGGTCGGAAAAGTAGAAGAGATGTTGTGGGGACCCCCAGAAGTCTCAGCCACACCCCTGCAACATGCTCTAAGCTCCTGGCAGCTCAGTGTAGTACAAAGGATTGCAAGAGATCAGCCAGTACAGGAGGTTGAGCAGACACAGGGTGGTCAGCTAACTGCTGGGGGTGGGCTAGTGAAGGGTGCAGGGATCTGTTTCCACTGGCCAAACCCAGCACACTTGGCCTGCTGTTCTTTACGATATGGCAACTTAATATTTTTGTTTTCTTTTTATTTTATTTACTCGTTCAGTTTAGTGTTCCTAATATCTCTGACATAGAATCTTTTTCAACATAATATGTAAAAGATACCATCATCCCCAATTTATTCTTCCCAAAAGAAATGATGATTCACTGCTTCTTTGGGGTCTTTTCAGAATTGTCTTTCTACACAGCATCGTATAGTATAGTATTGTACCAAGTCATAATACATCTTATCATATCTGTTTTCCCCTTGTGAATGGCTTCACACTGCACACATTGTTGTGCAACTTGCATTTTTCACTTTGCTCCGTACCCTGGGCGCCCTTCCATGGCAGCAAGTCAGCATTTTGAAAGTGCCCCACGCAGAACTGCAGACCTCATGGTTTCTCTGTGCTTCACTGCTTGTGCCTAAAGAAGAAAGTGACTGAAATGTGTCCAGACCGTGGCTTTCAAGAGAAAGGAATCTATTGTGTATGTAACTGACTTCATCCCAACGTATGATTTTGATTTGGCAGTTAGCATATTATTTTCCTTATCACATCATCTGAGATAATTAAAGGACTTTGAAATGGCCCCTTCATTCCTCTTGTGGCTTGTGAACCAAACTCTTGAAAGGCTTTTACACTCGTCATCTCAATACATATCCATTTTGACATCCCAAGTCATTTTTCTATGAGAATATGTTATAAAATGAGATACAACTCGAATCTATTACCATAAATTACAAAACAAAGGGATCATCGTGCTTGTGAACTTAGAAGAGACTTTCAAAAAAAATGGTATGAATATTTTTTCGTAAATCTTATAATCTGACAATTCACTTTGCTTGTAGGGATATATAAAAACAGTATGAATTCTTCCAGTGTACTTGGTGATTCCCTCTTCAAAGAAGTACCAGTGCCTTCAAGTAAGGGATTAAAATTAAGATTTTATCAAAACCATACAAAACATAGTTTTGAAAAATGCTGGATCTAAGTTAATGTCCAGAAAGACAGTGAATCTCCCCTTTCCCCTCTTAAGCAAAGCAGGCTTCTGTCTGGCCTCTGTGCTTTGAGGGGACAACATTAACTCTCCAAGGAAGACTGATTTGGCTCATGAAGACACAAAGATGGAACTTTATCAGTTTGTCTTGTCAGGCCCTGGCCTTAGAACATTTTTAAAAGACAAAACAAAGCAAAAAAAACAAAATTAATGAATCTTTGCCTTGGGATACATCACATACACTTAAAAAGAAAAAAAAAATGCAACCTGAAATAACCCATTTCTCTCTACCAGCAATAGCCCAACCTAAATAAGACATTTTCTATGGTAAATGATATATAGACTTTATTATCAAGCAGACTTGTTTCTTTATTTTTTTGCTTTGTATCAGTTTTATTGAGATATAATTCACATACCATACCCTTCACTCAAGACTTGGTTTTTGAGTCCAAGATCTTCAACTTCAATAAGCATTAGTCTTCTTATCTGTAAAATGGAAATAATAATAGTACAATCCTCTGATTTATTGTGCAAATCAAATGTATGTGCACCTATTCCACAGCTAAATAAATGAAAGCATAACAGACAGAATAAGATTTTATTATTTACACACTCAACTTTAACATTGAGTTTTATAACCAATCAGATCTCTGATTCTGATTTCTGACTTTAACAGTGGAAATCTTGCTCCTGTCAATTTACGGTAATTTCAGTTACCAAAGTTAGCTTAATTATGTACATTATTAGCTTCTTCTGATTAGAAGCTCCATCAATGAGGCCAGGCACAGTGGCTCACGCCTGTAATCCTGGCACTCTGGGAGGCTGAGATGGGAAGATTGCTTGAGACAGGAGTTTAAGACCAGCCTAAGCAATAGTGAGACTCCTATTTTTCTACAAAAAATAGAAATATTTGACAGATGTGGTGACCTGTGCCTATAATCCCAGCTATTTGGAGGCTGAGGCAGGAGATTTGCTTGAGCCCAGGAGTTTGAGATTGCTGTGAGCTATGATGATGCCACTGTACTCTAGCCTAAGCAAGAGAGCAAGACCCTGATTCAAAAACAACAAAAACAAAAAACAAAACAGAAAAAAAAAAACAAAAAACCCTTGATCAATGAAAGATTCTGCCCCTCCCCTGCCTTGGGATAGCCCTGGGTTCACAGGAGGCCCCTGTGTCCCCGTGGCTTGTGCTGCTGCAGCAGAAACACCCCCCACCCACAGCCCCCGTTCCCTTGGGATGGGCAGAGCAATGGGACAGGAGGCTCCAGGGATCCTGATGGTCTCCTCTGCCATCTCAGTCCCCAGAAGTACTATCTCTGCTTCCTTCCCAAGGCTGAGTGTGTCGGGGGCATCTTCAGGGCTTCATCTCTCAAGGGGCTCAGCCAGGAAATGATGTAGAGGGTCACTGTCACTCTTGAACACCAAACCACAAGCCCCCTGGTGCTGCGCCTGGCTTCTGCCTCACTCCAAACTCTCTCTACTCCCCTCTCTTGTTCAGGTTCTCTGCAAGGCCCAAGAAGCTAGGCTGTTTGTTCTGCTGGTTCCCATGAACACCAGCAGAGAGTCTACCCCAGGCAAAACGAGTCCACCAAATGGAAAGTGAGCAGGAGGAAAAAACATGGAACAGTCCACACAGGTTGACGTGTCCAGTCAGCCACTGTAGCGACTATGGTGTTCCGCGGTAGCTCATATCCCTGCGTGTCTGATGGTTTTCTTACCTCTGTCACCACAAAAAATTTCCCATTTCTTTCTCTGGATGCAGGTTTTGTTACTTATTTTTCTCTCTTGGAAGATGAGAGATGAAGGGATTCTAATTCCAAGTTCATGGCTCTTTGCCCTCGCTTCTCACTTCCATCCTTTGATCTCTGATATCCTGTGTATGAAGTGCTGCCCTGAACCAAACCTATGGGTTGAATAGACCCCCCCCCAATTTATATGTTGAGCTCCTAGTCCCCAGTGCCTCAGAATGTGACCCTACTTGGGAACAGTGCTGTTGAAGATATAATTAGCTCAGTTAAGATGAGGACATGTTGGAGTATGGTGGGTCCTAATGCAACTAGTGTTTTTGTAAGAGAGGGAAATCTGGACGCAGATTTACACACCATGTGAAGATGAAGGCAGAGATGGAGGTGATGCTTCTACAAGCAAAGGAAAGCCAGAGATTGCTAATGAACTACCAGAAGTTAGGAGAAAGGCCTGGAAGAGATTCTCTCTCAGAGCCCTCAGAAGGAACCAAACCTGTCAACACCTTGACCTGGGACTTCTAACCTCCAGAACTGTAAGATAAATTCCTGATGTTTAAGCCACCCAGTTTGTGGTTCTTCATTACAGCAGCCCTAGAAACCTAATATATGGTACATACTGTTTTGTCTTCCCAGCCCGCTGTTTCTCTGGGAAATCTCCCTCCCTCCTCAGCCACCACAGGAGCAGCCATGTTGAACAACATGGCCCTGCCCCCTGGCTGGAGTTCATTAGAAATTGGCATTTAAGAGCAGAGAACAAGTCTCTAGAGACTAAAGCTGAAAAATGTAAAACTCAGGACTGCCAACAGCCATGTTTTCTACAACATAAAAGAAGCCAATCTGCCGGAAGACGAAGCTGGCACCCCGAGAAGCAGAGGCAAGACTAGGGGAGAAGAGGGGCTTTCCAGCCCTGGCTCTGATGGTGCCTGAGGCCTCAGCTCTCTCTGAACTTGGCTATGACTTGAATTCCAAAACACTGCAGTGACCATCTGGTAAATTTTTTTTTTTTCTCAAGCCGATTCATATAAAGTTTGTGGTGCTTGCAGCTCATACTTCTACTTGATATATTTTCTAAAACCCATGCACTCTTATTTTTCATAATAAGCAAAAGATTGCTACTCTAAGTAAGCAACTAGGTCCTTACCAGACATGATCACAGGATCCAGAAAAGAGTCTTAATAAAAATTAAGTAAGTTTTGTTGGAACATTCTTTCTTAGGTCAAACTTTAAGCCATCATAAAATGAAAGAAATTAATGTCTTTATCTTTTAGATTAAAACCACAAATAATTCATTAACAGACAACTTTTATCTTTCATTAACATATGGGAATGTTTATTGACCTATAAACCCAGCATAGTTCCTGCATTAAAATAAAAGTCATTTCACAGAATTGATTGGTATGTCAGTGAAAGAGTTGTTTTGACTATTTATTATGTTTTCATTAGCTTTATTTTCAAAGGATATAGTAGCCCTGTGATACGTTTCAAATGCCTGACATTTTGCCTAAGAAAATAGTTGCTATTTACAGCATTAACAATAGGGATTTTTCCTGTCTGCCCACTACCACATTTTTTTTTAATCTCAGAAAATAACAACTTAATTTTAATTCTGATTTATGCACTTTTTGATGGGTTCTGATATGTCTAGAGATACAATCTCAAAGGCTACCAGCTTTATGTCAGAAAAGGATAAGCAAAGGAAATTTGAGGCTAGAGATTAGGAGATAAAATTCAGCAATTTTCATGCTATTTTACATACTAATCAGAAATGTATTAGTTTTCTGTTGCTGCATAATAATTTACTCCAGAACTTAGTGACTTCAAACAGCATTAAGTATTTATGATCTTACACAGTTTCTGTGGGTCAGGAATTCGAGAGTGGCTTAGATGGGTAGGTCTGGCTCAAAGTGTCACATGAGGTTGCAGTCAAGATGTCAGCCAGGGGTAGAGTCATCTGAAGGCTTGATTGGGGCTGGAACATACATGTCCAACGTGGCTTGTTCTTATGGCTGGCACCTGGATGGTGGCTGTTGACAGGAGGCCTCAGTCCTCCCCACATGGACCTCCCCACCGTGCTGCTTGAGTGTCCTCATGACAAGACAGCTGGCTTCACCCAGAGTCAGTGATCCAAAAGACAGCAAAGATAGAGGCTGCAATTTTTTTTTTTAATGACCTAGTCTTGGGTGCCACATGCTGTCATGTATACAATATCCTATTGGTTTCACAGGTCATCCCTATTTAATGTGGGAGAGTGACAATTCTGGGAGGTAAAAATCATTGAGGGCATCTTAGAGCCTTTCTATTCTTACTCTGAGTATTCATGACAATAAAATTCTTATGTAAAAAAGTACGGAAATGCTTTTCAAAATGAATATATTTAAGAAAATATGAACAAAATTAATAATAGAGTCATAGAACTCTAGAATCAGAAAGAAACTTAGTAAATAGCAAATTAGTGACTGAATCAGGCTTAGATCCAGGCCTCTTTACTCCTGGTTAGGGCTTGTGGTGAACAAGCTGGCCTGGAAATCAACATCCATTCCAGTCTCCCTATAGTTCATCTTCCTGCTGGAGAGGCTGGAGAACCCAAGCACTGTGATGCCCAGACTCCCTTGCAGCTAGAGATTTGGATATGATTTAGGTTCAGGCAATCAGACTGCTGATGTGATATCTTGAAATTGGAAGTGATATAACAAATGGGTGGCTGCAATTTGTACTGCTATCATTGGCAAAGGAGGCCACAGCAACATTGGATTAATCTGAGACACAGGTAGCAGAGGTCCCAGTGCTCTGGTCAATAGCATGATGAAAGGCAAGAGGCAGGACTCAGAGGAGTTAGTATGGACCTGGCAGGTGTCATGTAGCTTTAAGGGTAATAGTTGCAGCAGTGGTTTCCTGATCTCTCAAGAGCAAGTTAGCTGATGTGTTCCTCGAGCCAACAATTTCACAGGTGATTGCCACAATCAGGAAGGTGGGGAATGAAGAGTTAGCAGCCACACTGGAGGACTAGCCCTATGGGGTAGTTCTTGGAATTGTTCCTGGATTCCAAGCCCAGAGCCATTATTTCAGTCCTTCTAACAATTTTGTAAGCACCTAATTCTCTGTATTAAATCATGTTCTCACTAAATAGAGTATTACCTGTTATCTGCACCTAAATTCTGTCACAGAGCATGCTCATACATAAGAGTGAGAAAAGCAGCCTGGCATCTGTAAATGGGCCTGGCACCCATAGCCAGGTCTCACTGTTGTTAGGAACTAGCTTGGCACTTAGAGATAGGCCATGGTGTTCTGCTGAACATAAACAATTTCTCAGAATGTCAGCATAAGCAAGGCCACTCTATTGACCACAATGGATCAAGACACAAACAAGATCACGCTGTGTCATGTTTGAACACAGAAAAAGATACAAACATTGTCCAAACCAAGAAAATAACAAAACATCACCCTCTTCTTGCTAATCGGTGTGACTGCCACCTCTTTACCAATTATAACCTTAGCCTCCCTTTTTTCTAGATAAGATTTATTAAGATGCCCAGTCATAGAAACTACTCCCTCTTCCTGAAAGCGTCCAATCCAGACAAAAGCCCTGTTTCCTTTACCCTCCACAAATCACCTAATGCAAGCCCAGTACATCCTTTTTAGCTCCCTCTTCCTGAGAGGGTTCTCTGTAGCTCCCCATGGTGTACAGTTTCCTTCCCCATGACAAGCAACAAACCCAACAGATGTGTCCCTGCTGATCTTTGGCTGAAAGGCATTGCAATACATAATTTGGTTTGAAAACCTCATGCTTTTCTAGGGTTACATGCTATTTATAGTGGTTACTTTCTATGAATAAATGAATAATTCAGTGTAGAATTATTATCCCTTTTCTGCCTTTTTCTCACTTGTGCTTCTTTATAAAGTCAAAAAATGCCAGGGTAGCTGCCCTGTGTCACCAAAAGTGCAATAATCATATACATCAAATGGTAAAAAGAAAATCATAAAAGAAAGGATAGACAGTTATTATACAAGGCAATTGAAAATTAGAGATAAGCGATTATATAGTGAATTGGATAATAATTCCCACTTTAATGCCCCCTGTATTAGGGTTCTCCAGAGAGACAGAAACAATAGGATATGCACGTGTGTGTATGCTCACATATGCACGCATGTGGGCATAGATATGTGGGAGACAATTTACTAGAGGAATTGGCGTGTGTGATTAGGGAGGCTGACAAGTCCCATGACAGGCCACCTGCAAGCTGGAGACCCTGGGATGCTGGTAGCGTGGCCCAGCCCAGATTCGAAAGCCTTAGAACTGAGGATGCTGATGATATAATTCTCAGTCTGAGGCCAAAGGCCTGAGAACCTGGGGGGCCACTGGTGTACGTCCTGGAGTCCAAAGGCCAGAAAGCCTGGGATTCTGATGTCCAAAGGCAGGAACAAAGAGTGTCCCAGCTTCAGGAGAGAGAGAAAAATCACTTTTTCCCTACTTTTTTAAATCTATCTAGGCCCCCAGCCAACTGGATGGCATCCACCCACATTGAGGGCAGATCTTTCCGCTGAGTCCACCCACTCACACTCCAGTCTCCTCTGGAAATACCCTCATGGACATACCTACAATAATGTTTTACCAGTTCTCTAGGTATCCCTTAATCCAGGCAAGTTGGATACCTAAAATTAACCATCCCACCCACAATACGCTAGGCACTCATGATGGTCACTTACAACATCATTGACTTAATCATCTAATTATACTACAAAGTAGATATTTTAATTTCCATTTTATGGATGAGAAAAACTGAGGCTCAAGAGTCTAATGACATCCTTGACAGAGGCCTCCCACCTACCCAATGGCAATGCCTGTATCCAAACTCAAGTTGCTAAAGACCGTATGTTTCTGCAACAGAAACAGAAATAATATAGTTATTTCTGAATTACAAAAAAGCACCATTTTTTCCTAAGTACTAGGTCCTTCACTTTTATATTATTTTTCAGAAGAGGGACACACTATTCAACAATATTTGATGAGTATTTACTCTGAGGAAATGTTATAAGAAATCCTTGACTGAGTGCCCATTTCCTGGTTAAGGCTGAAGAAACGATGGCCACTGACTGCTAATGGCTTGCAGCTTATTGCTTCTGCTGCTAAAGAGGACTCATGTCAAGCTCTCTCCGTTCCAGGTGGAAAAATCTCAGGAAAAGACTGATTGGGTCAGCAGGGGTCAGGTATTCTGCCTCCAGACCAACCAGCTGTGGACCAGCATGGCGAAGTCATGTAAGTCATGTCCTCACCATATAGTTAATGAGTTGTTGTTGTTTGTTTGTTTGTTTTTACCTCTGTCCTGGGAAAAATACGAAATCCACAAAATGAGAACATAAGCAAGCTACACAAAAATCTCTGTGCATCTTTTCTAAAAGATAAATTGCATATGAAATGGACAGATAATGTACCAGCTTGCTATTTAATGATAAAAGTAATGAGAGAGGTTTACTAAATGGAAGAAATTGCACTAACACATACAAGGAGAGTTTATGACTGTCGTCACTGACAATCATTTCTGCAATAGAAGAGGTTATAAAAGAGGTTAGGTACATCTTACTCTTTGAAACAGTTACCAGGTTATAAGTAAAAGCCTCTGTGACCAGCCCCTCAAATCTGGGGGCAGAGGAGAGTGTTTGGATCAGCTCAGATATTTTGGGGGGAAAAGATGGACTTTTACAAGCAGAACAAGGAAACCAACATAGTTAATATTTGAGCATCGCTTATTTTTATATGGAGGAAACTAAAATTACAAACACAATTATCCCTTGATCTGACTCTTGTTATCCTAAGACAACAGGACTTGTTCAAGAAGCCACCAGTGATTCATGTGACTACAGAGGAAAGGAGAACCCAGGGAATTGTAGTGTATTACTTTAGTTGTAAGTGACAGAACTCCAACCTGATCTGGCTTAGACAAAAGGGGCTTTTATTGGGGGAGTCCATAAAGGGTAGGAAAACTAAGTTGCCAGGAAAGGAGGGATGCAAATGGCATTCATAAGTTACTGAACCAATGTCTGGAACATAGTCAGCATTCAATAAATATTTGTTGAATGAAAGAATGAATTTGAAACTGGGACGATGCTAAGACTCTTTCTGTCTGGCTTTGTCCTTCTGGCAGATTCATCTTCTCCACCTGGGAGAAACGATGGCCACTGACTGCTAATGGCTTGCAGCTTATTTGCTTCTGCTGCTAGAGAGGACTCATGTCAAGCTCTCTCAGTTCCAGGTGGAAAAATCTCAGGAAAAGACTGATTGGGTCAGCAGGGGTCAGGTACTCTGCCTCCAGACCAACCAGCTGTGGACCAGCATGGCGAAGTCATGTAAGAACACCAAAGTTCTCACAATAGCCATGTGGATTTGGGTGGGATGTGGGGGCAGGTGTGGGAGGTGGGAAAGCAGGAATCTGGGTGCCTGGTGTTGTCAGCCTGCAACAACGGATGCCATTAGAAACAGCCTTTGAGAAATGTATTACTGTGTCTCTGGATTAGTTTACTTAGGCTGCCATAACAGACTGGGTGGCTTAAGGCTAGAAGCCCAAGATCAAGGTGTGAGGGGAGTCCTCTGTCTTTGGTTGCTTCTTGTCTTCATGTGGTCTCTGTGTCTGTGTCCTAATATCTGTTTCTTATAAGGAAACCAGTCATATTGAATTAGGGTCTGCTCTCATGATCTCATTTTTAACTTAGTTACCTCTTTAAAGACCCTGTCTCCAAATGTAATTACATTTTGAGGCACTGGAGTTAGGACTTCAGCATATAAATTTGGGGAAGGTGGTGGGATGGCAGGGGTCACAATTTAGCGGCCAGCCCATAACAGTCTCCAATAAGAATATTATTGCAGATGTTCCTTACTGTCTTCTTTAAAGTCTTTCTGACCTGAGTATCAGAAAGCGTTGTGTGGCTTCTTTTTAGATTATTTCCACTATGGCTTGCCCAAATGGTCATAGTTTTCCTTTCTTCCTGGCTTTTCTGAGGCTCATTTGCTGATGTGAGACCCATTTGGAGCAAGTGCATAGGACTTCGTGGTATGAATTTCTGTGAAGTCCTATTTTATAGCTGATATTATGTTACTAACTTGTGTTTCTTTTTTCTTCCTTACCCCTTTGTAATTTGTGTTATCTTGTCTGGTGTGAGTATTTGAATATTCTGTATGCATCCTTTATGGAATAAAGTGTAGTATCGATGGATTGATAGATAAACTCTAATTCATCAACTATAGTTATACAAGTAGAACATCAAGGAAAAGCAGAGGAAACTTGCATGTTAATAATAAATGACCTTTGTAAGAAGTCACCTCAAATCTTTTTTTGGAAAGAAGTAGCAGAACCTGTAAAAGACTATATAAATCAGTAAAAAACAAGCCATGTCACAAAACATTTTTTAAAAAAAATCCAACAGTAACTAGGCAAAGCAATGCTTAAATTAGTACAAACTGGTAAAAAATAAGCATCCCTAAATTGATTTTTCTATATATTTGCCTGGAGGCAGACAAAGTGTAGGAGGAATTGGATTATTGCCAGACCTAAGGCATTTTTCTGAGCTCCATCAACTTCTATTAATGGGCAGTGACGCCATTCTGGCCCCAAGCCAGCCGCCCAGTGCACTTTGATTTGTTCGACAGGCTGGCTGGAGCAGGCATTGCATCAGAAACCTGGCACCACACACAGCACTGATTTAAGCAGAGCACCTCCACAGAGAACTGACTTCCTGTGACACCAGCACAGAGCATGTGGCTTCTGCCCCAGGGTGTGTGTGTGTGGGTCTCTTGGTGTAGAGGCAAACTGACCAGCCACTGATGGGCGGCACCGCCCTGGGCCTCTGCTGACCCCCCAAGTCACAGACACCCCCATGCTGTGACTAGCTAGAGTGGAAATTAACCCAAACAGCCTGGGAGCCATTAGTTCTATTTCATTTAGTTAATATGGTGGACTCACAAATGTATTTTTAAAGATATAGTGGCTTTTTCTGAATTCTCTGCTTCACAGGTTGTCCCAAATTACATTTGGTTGTTTGCCCTGGCAAGAATTCCAAAGTGGCAGTTTAAAGGGAGTCCAGCAACTGCCCAACATACTCTTAAGGGCAGCAAAGGTATCAGTGCTCCTAAGCCACTGTGGGCACGTGTGCTCTGACATCCTTTCCCCAAGTTAGAGCCTGGGAAAGGAAGAGGGGAAGGGAAGCGGGGACAGGTCATGAAATAAACACTTGATCTGATGCAGGCTTCTTAGCCTGTAGGTAGTGGATGAAATGGAGCATTACATCCTTAAATCCACAAGGACTTGTAAAGGCAGAATGAAATATACCTCCAATAGGCTCATGGAACAGAAAGAAAACTTTAGGGAAAAACTGAGGCAATCTGACTAAAGCATAAACTTTTGTTAATAATAATGTATCCATATCGGTTCACTAAAATAAGCCAAGCATGGAAAGACAAATCTCGCATGTTCTCACTCATATGTGGGAGCTAAATATTAAAAACAGTAGATCTCATGGAGACAGAGAGTAGAGTGATGGTCACCAGAGGCTGTGAAGAGTAGCAGGGAGTCGGGGATAAAGTGGGGATGGTGTATGGGTGGAAAAATATAGTCAGATAGAATGAACAATATTTAATAGAACAACAAAGTGACTATAATCAACAATAAGCTAGGGTATACTTTAAAATAACTAAAAGAGTAGAATTGGAATGTTCTTAACACAAAGAAATGTTACATGCCTGAGGTGATAGGTACTCCAATTACCTTGATTTGATTAATTCACACTGTATGCTTGTATCGAGACATCACATGCATCCTATAAAGATATATAACTCTTAGGTACTCATAATAATTAAAAATTTAAAAAAATTTAAAAATTGGTTCACTAATTGTTACAAATATGCCATTCTAGTGATACATGTTAATAATAGGGGAAATTGTGTGAAGGAGAAACTCTGTTTCTCCAATAATTCTTTAAATCCAAAACTGTTCCAAAATAAAAAGTTTATTTAATATATATATATATATACTTCCAATAGATTTGCTTTAAAATAATCTGGGAGATGAAGGGAGATACTAGTGGGATACTGGTGGGAGTATTACTGATAGAGGAAACAGATTGACCATGACTTAATAATTATTGGAACAGAGTGATGAATACATGGATGGATACATTATACTATCCCTTCTACTTTCATATGTGTTTGAAATCCTCCATTTTTGAATTAAAAAATTTAAAAATACATAACTCCATTAAATTGAAAACTAAGAAGATACATAAAATATATTTAAGATATACATATATCTCTTGCAAAAACCATTTTATATATATACATAAGTATACATAAACAATTAGCCCTTCATATCTGCAAGTTTTGCATCTGTAGATTCAACCAACTGTGGATCAAAAATATTCAGAAAAAAAAAATACACAAATTTAAAAATACTGTATAATAATTATTTAGGTGGTGTTTACATGTTATTAGGTATTGTAAGTAATCTAGAGATGATAAAAGTATGCAAGAGGATGTGTGTGGGTTATATGCAAACACTACACCATTTTATTTAAGAGACTTGAGCATCCTTGTAGTTTGGTATCCTCGGAGGTCCTGACACTAATTGCCCACAGTTACTGAGTGGTGACTGTATAGCATTTTATGATATGCATATATATATGTATAAACCAATTTACATATACATATATATATATATAAACCATTTAATGTGTGTGTATATATACATAATAATTTTTGCAAGAAACTTACTTTTATTAGCAACCAGTAAGAACTCTAGCCCAGGCCACTTTTTCACTATATGAGTGTATGCATTCTTTGCAGCTGAAGAGCAGCATATTTTATTGGTGCTGAAGAGTGTAGACCTCCCATTTTATAGGGCAAGTCTATGGTCAATAGAGTTGTGTCAAAGGCATGTGTCAAAGCGTGCACTTCGGTGGCTTTCCTTTCAGTGGGATGCATTATGTTAGGCCAAGTCCCATTGCCCCCTTCCTCTTAGGATCCATGGCAGGCGCTGGCTTCTTCAAATGGGGTCAGAGCCACTAGAGCCATAGCTTTGGAAGAACATTTCTCTCTGTATGGTGTTGAAGCAGTCAGCTCAAGTTCTGGGCTTGGTCTGGGTAAAAGCTCAGTGACAAGAAACTGGGACTGACGAGCTCCTCTGCACTTTGCTGCCACACCCCTCATGGCAGATAGAACAGTGCCAGAAACAGATGGCAGCCATTAGAAAGACAGTGCCTAGCACTGAGCTCCTCTTCTTCCTGCATCCACTTTTAAGTGAGAGGCATCAGCATCCACTCAGGTTCCCACAAAGAAACCTGAAAGCCATTCATCCTTGACACCTCCATCTCCTAATCTTCTAGAATACAATCAGTCTCCAATTTCTGCATATTCTGCCCTCTTCACTTCTCTCATATCTATCCTCACCTCTCCATCCCTGTTGCCCATTGAAGGTTCCAACCTTCATTCTCCATCACCTGGACTATTGCAATGGTCTCCTACTTAGCCTGCCCCTGTCTTCAACCCCTTTAGTCCACTTCAACACAGTCACAAAAATGAGTATTATGACCACCTCACTCATTTTCTGGAAACCTCCTCAATATTGCCCCATTGCCTTTATGATAAAGACCTTGCTTCTTAGTTTGGAATACAGGGTCATCTACAACCAGGCCTCTGCGTACCTCTCCCTCCTTTCGTGTCCCATTCACCACCAAGTTCAACTGCTTGTAGTTCCCAGAATGTGTCATATCTCTTTGTTCCCCAGAATGCCCCTTCTAGAATGTTCTATTCTTCCCTGTCATTTAGGTGAACACCTCCATATCTTTCAAGACTGAGTCCAAGCATCACCCTTAAAGAAAACTGTCCTAGTCAGGAGGTGAGTGTGGGGGTCCTTCTGCTCCATTCACAGAATTCTGTGCTCTGGAGTAGGGGCTATGTATGTCCAGGGAAGGAGTGTATCCTCTCAAGTTTACAAAAAGGCAGTGTATGTGCTAGCTGCAAACCCCTCCCCAAATGAGATCTACCACCTCCCTCTCTGCATCCCATCCATGACCCCTGCATACCAGCAGCCACCGATTGAACTTGTAGTTTAGTGGAGGGACAGACATTTGCATCCACAGCCCATTAAGGGCAAAACCATTTCTTCCCTTCCTAGTAACTGTTGCATCCGACATAGCACCTGGCGTGTATTTGGCACTTAGTAAATGAATAGTGAATAAACAAAGGCATAATGATGCTCTAGTTCAGAGTACTATATTGCTAAATATTATGAATATATTTATTTAAGGCATGATTTGCAAACAAGCCATGTGTTAGAATGTCAGAATTTCACATGTGACAAAGCATGATCAGGCTCAGTGGGCCAAGCTGGCAAATCTCCAGCTGATGACTAATTGCTCTTGAGACCCTCATTAGAGGCAGCCTCAGGGAGAGGCTCAGGCCACGCACACTGCTTGGAACCGCCAGTCCCTGATCATTCAGAAAGGCAGCAGAGTTGGGAGGGCTCACAACAGGACGCCTGTTGAAAACAAGTTGTGGTTTCACCTTGTGTTTGGATTTCTGTTCAGAAAAGAGCAATTCTTCTTGCATTTGTGAGAACCAAATAACACATTCTGGGTGGAGAGGACTGTGGTTGAAAGCCTAGCATTGGACACGTGAAAAGGAGGCAGCATGCTAGAGCTGGCTGAACACACTTGGGTGGCAGGCCACCAAGATTTGGGGATTGCTTTGGCTGCATCATTTTCTGCTGGGATTGCAATATGAGAGAGGCCTTGGTGATCTGCGTATAATCTGTTATGTTTGGCAATACCCTCTAGTTAGTACTGGTTACATGCTTGTTAACTTGTGAATTGTTCAGTAGAATATCAAAAGCCTTCAAGCCTCTCCTGTCTTCCCCCCACTGAAGGCAGCTCAGGGCGGTGGGAAGCAGTAAACTGCAGACCCTGGCACTGGCTAGAGGACTTGACAGACCACGAGCATGAGGCAAGCTGAGTCCTGGTTGGTTTCACTTCCAGCATGTTGATTCACTTCACCAACAGGGCTACTTTGGTCTATTTCAAGGAAGAGGAAATCAGAACTTAGAAGACTGTTTCACAAAAGCAGAAGGGAGGAAAAAAAAAAGATTCAATGTTATCTCTTTGAGACAGACCCAAATTTTGGGTTTTGTTTGAAACAATGTTTCCATTCCCAACACTGTCAGATCAGTAAAAATTAGAAGGAAAACCAAAATCTTCTTGAGATTTCAGCATGCGCAGTACATTTATTCTCTTTCTCATTTCTTAATTTGTCACTTTCTTGTAGTACCAAGCCCAGTAAATGGTCTGTAAGTGGAAAGAAAAAAGCATCAATGAATGCCAGAAAACAGTTTCCCAACCAGTCAGCCAAACCACAAGTGTCCAAAAATATGATTTCATTTTTAATAATATAAAGAGCTAAAGAATATCAAAGAGAAATACAAGAAAAGAAGAAAATTTGACTTATTCTAAATATCATTTGAAAGGATTTCCAACATCAGATTGTTTGGAAAAGATAGATGAATTCGATGATAAAATTCAGAGCCCAGTGTTGACAAAATTAAGGAGAAGGTCTTAGAGATCAACCCTCATATGGGTTTGCCTACCCTGAGTCCTTTGAAATTTACTCACCATTCCGTTTCTGCAATTTCCTTATCTGTGAAATGGAGCCAAGGAGCCTGTATCATGAACTGAGAAACTAAAGATCGCACAGGGTGAAAACATTACTACTCTACCTGTGTTTCCTATGTGCCAGCTCAGAATTTAGGCACCAGCTGGGGAGGCCAGTAGTCTAAGTTATGACCAATGATGGCCTCTGATTCCTGAAGCCGGGGAAGAAGCAAGAGAACCCATATCCCCAAGAAGTTTTCTCGAACCGGACCTTCAGTCCAAGAGTGAAGGCGTAGACCCCTCATTTGTTTTCCCCAAATACCTGGGCATATCTCTCTTATTGCATTTAAACAGGTTATTATAATGCAATGCAACACAGTACCCAGTATTTATATGTCTCTCTTGTTAGACTATGAACTTTAGAGCAGGGATATCTTTGCTTCCCTGGCACCAAATATAGTGGCTGGAATGAGAATTAATTAATTGACATGAATGCTTTGTTTTCTTTTCTTTTCTGTTTTTTGAATGTTTTATTTTTATGTGAAGAACTTAGGTCACTTTAGTTGTTCTGCCCTGTAGTTATATCATTTTTATCATGTTTCAGTACCAGCAAATAGAATGTATTATTTCCCAGAATATATCAGTTAACAATTTTGTAAACAGAAACTAATTACATCTAGACCAGTGCTTCCTGAACTTTTGTGCGCATGCAAATCACCTGGGGATCTTGTTAAAATGCAGATCCTTATTCAGTGGGTCTGGGGAGGATCCTGAGAGTCTGCCTTTATAAAATTTATTTTATTTTATTTTATTTTTTTACAGACAGAGTGTCCCTCGGTTGCCTAGGCTGGAGTGCAGTGGTGTGATATAGCTCACTGCAACCTCCAATACCTGGGTTCAAGTGATCCTCCCACCTCAGCCTCCTGAGTAGCTTAACCACCATGGTCAGCTAATTTTAAAATATTTTTTGGAGGGGATAGGGAGGGAGCATGTGATGGGAGGTTCTCACTATGTTGCCCAGGCTGGTTTTGACCTTCTGGGCGCTGAAGTGATCTTCCTGCCTTGGCCTCCCAAAGTGCTAGCGTTACAGGCATGAGCCACTCTGCCAAGCCATGTCTACCTTTCTAACAAGCTTCCAGATGATGCCAATGTTCTCGGTCCACAAAGTAACAGTGGCTGGAGCTAGACAGAATTTAATTTTGTCTCCTGAAAGTTAAGTCTAGGGATTAGCAGTCCAGGGCTGCAAGAGGATGTGTGTGGGTTATATGCAAACACTACACCATTTTATTTAAGAGACTTGAGCATCCTTGTAGTTTGGTATCCTCGGAGGTCCTGACACTAATTGCCCACAGTTACTGAGTGGTGACTGTATAGCATTTTATGATATGCATATATATATGTATAAACCAATTTACATATACATATATATATATATAAACCATTTAATGTGTGTGTATATATACATAATAATTTTTGCAGGGGTTCGGCCACATCACCAGGGGCCCAGGCTCTTCTGCCTTCCTGCTTTACTGTCCTAAGTGTGGTTTACCCCAAGGTCTCCTCTTGTCCCAAGATGGCAGCTGCCCACTGTGGCCATCACTGCAATATTATAGTCAGCAATGAGGGGGAAGCACCAGGATAAACATGTGCTCAGCTGTGACAGGACTTTCTAAAGGAGCTTTCGTGAGGGGCTCACCCAATAACTTTCACTCATATCTCATTGACCAATACTTAGTCACCTATCTAAAAGAAAGGTTTGAAAATGTGGTTTCCCAGTTGGCGGTACTCGCTGACTGCGCTGAATTGAGTTTCTCTTGGTAAGGAAGAAGAGGAGCATAGATGTCGGGTAGACACCAGCAACTCTGCTATGAGTCAAATGAGGTTGTCCTGGATCCCCTTAGTCACCCATGGCCTTAACCTCTGGACTGTGCCCCAATCCGGAAGAGAAGACAGTCACCTGTTAAGGCACCTGTGACAAGTCAGCTATCTTTGTGGCAAGTTCAGTCTCAAAGGCTCCTGACTGCCCTTCTAGACTGAAGCGATCATCACTCTTGGCTCTGGAACTGCAAGGAAGACCGAGTGACCAATTCTTCATACCCTTGCTGCTTCCTCTTTCGAATAACATTAATTTTTAATGCTTACCTTCGGTCAGGCTTTGTGTCCTTGGGTTCTAAGGTGCCAGAGAAGCACCGTTACTGTGACATCAGCTGAGCTCTTGGCTCAAGGATGCTGACAGGGCCTCGAGCTTAATGTGCCCAAGGTTATGGCTTATAAATAAGGGAGTGAGTCCAAGGGGGATGTGTTGTTTTTCCTGCTCCGTGCCAATCAGTTCATTCCTTGAGGAGCAGTGGAGTCACCCAAGGTGAAGAAACAATCCCAGTCCATTGATTTCAGCCTGAACAATCACATTTTCCCCCCTGGCTCTTTGCCCAGGACTTCCAGGGAGCATGCAGGGGCCAAGAAGCAATATACATTCCTGAAAGAGAGGATTCTTGAGTGATTAAATTGATGGTGCCTGTCTATGGCTCACAGGCAACAGCAGAGAACACAGGCAGGGTGCTCTCTGAGATGCTCTTCCTGTGCCCTGAGTCATGGCATGGAACACAGGGAAAATGCAACTCAGAAACAAACGAGCAAGAGAAAGACAGTTGTTTGTTTTCCTTCCTTTCTCCTCCCATCTCAAGGAATTTATCCCTCCAGAATTTCAATCTGAAATAACGAAAACAATTTGCAGATGGTCAATAAACATAGCACATTCATCTATTACTACTAAGACTTTGTTCCTTAAAAATAATTTATAAAAACTAACCAAAAGTATCATTTAAGAGAAATATAATATGATTTATCAATATGAGTTCAACCATCAGATTCTGGTAGGGGATGAGGATAATCCATGAATCCATATGTGTGCCAAGCATTGCTATAAATTGAATGTGTTTTCCACATATATTTATCACTATTTTTCAATTCCTAGAGATACAGTTTTGTTCCATTTTTTTCTTTTTCTTATTTTTATCATCCACCTTCGTGTAAGAATAGATACAGTTTTGAATAGTGAAAACCAAATTTGTCTTAAAATGCAACTGAATTTTTAATAGAGAAAATATATTATGGCAAAAAGCAATCACTGGTTACTAAAAATACAATCTCCATGATGTGAAAGCATGTAGAATTTGAGTATTAAAAGGAGGTCCTTATACCTCCTTTTAGTTGGGGTCCTTATACCCCAATTGAGCATCTTGGGACTCTCTGTTCTATAGTATCAGGACATTAACATTTCTACTAATTTAAATTGGGCTTCATCTATTGAGTTGGATCTAGAAGTTGGCCCTTCTGTCTGATTCATGCCAAAGAATGAGGAGTAGATGGGTGAATCCTGGCAATGGTATCCATAAATGAGAAACAAAAGTCTTAGAGATGGGCAATTCAAAGAAATTTGATACCTGGTTCCCCCTGGCCCCTAGGGCTTGAGTTTCTCAAAGAAATGGCAAAGAAGCTTGCTTTATACATTAGTTATTAAGACTGTACCATTTTCCAAGGCATTGTTCTAGATGCCTTAAATAAACAACGAATAAGAGACAAAAAGCCCACATGTCTGAAGCTTACAATCTTCATTATGAGTCAGTAGGTGAGAAAAAATTGTTAACCAAACTCTCCCCATGTGACGTTACCTAGCTAAATCACCTAAATCACCACCCCACTTTTGGCAAGAGAACAAAGACTCTAGGGCCAGAAGGTGTTTACAGATAACTGAGGAATTCTGCAAACCCATTGCTATTAATAAATCTTAGCATGCTATAGTCTACTGTTGACCTTTTTAATTTCTCTTTCAGCAAATAGCAAAACTAACTTTGAATACCTAGCGTCACTGCAAATCTCATTCTCCCCTCAGAGTCACTTTAGGCACTTTGGAAATGTTCATTTCCAAAGACAATACTGATTTTCTTTTAAAAAGAAAAAAAAAAGTTTGCCTCTATTTCTCAGAAACTTCATGTAGACATTTTATGTTTAAATAAATAAACATTTTATTAATATTTTTTAAATGTCTCATAGGGTCTTATGAGAAGGTTGATCGGAGCCATTCAGAGGGTGCAGTGAATTGGGGCAACTACTCTGTCTATATTCTTTTCCAAGAATACCCCTGCCAGGGGCTCCCAGAGGAAGATGGATGATACAGATAGCTGGTTCCTGGGGGGTGGGGGGGGGTGGGGGGAAGAAGACTTGTGGCTCGACTATAATACATACCCGATGCATGCATGATTAGCCTGGCAAATGGACATTAGCATCATCAGTCAGCTTCAACAGAGGGAAAAATAGTAAGTTGACTGAAAATAGGTTTCTCTGCCTGCCCACTGGCTTCTTCCATACTTGAAGCCACTTTTGGCCCCCATCCTGAAACCCGTGCGCTATCACCAAAGAATGCAGCTGTCACCGTCTCTGCTCCTTTCCTTGTTCCCCATGTCATTCACCAAATGCTGATTGGGTCAGCCCCTGAGCTAGGCCCTGGGGATCCAGAGCAGGCGCCTGAGGGTGGAGGACAGGACCTCTTCCTCAGAGAATTACACCCTCTGCTTTCTCTTTTTCCCACTGACTCTTCCCATATGTGCCAGTTCCTGCTTCTGGAGTGCTCTTGTTGCACGTTTTAACAGAGTCTCATCTGGATGGAGTTACTGAGGGCCACTTTCAGTTTCACTGTGGGAAGTCCAAACAGATTCCTTGTTTGAGCAGATCAATTACATGGACATGTCCCTTTCCCTGGGCCGATGCATCACAATGTCAGGGCTTGGTATCTCAATGCCCTCGCTCCACTCTGGTATGTTTCCTCAATTAGCATTTTGTTGAAACCATTTACCTAGTATGTACTACTTTTATTATGTTTTCCTCCACCTCTTTTTCCACTCCCTGTCCCTAAACCTAGCTCACCTCATGACCACTTTATTTCTTACTGTTGGTACTGACCAACAAAATCTACATTATTAAGAAATTTCTTTTAATAAAATTGACTCTAATAAAACACCTAAAAATCCACTCTTCTGACCCCATTTTAATCAAGGAAATTTGATTAAAATGAATTCTGATATCAACACATTCTAAATTGGCAAAAGATTGAAAGATAATATTTTATTCATGATTAATTCATAAGAAAATTATGAGGGATTGCTTCCAGATATTTGAAAGCAGTTTTACCTTTGTATTTCCTTTTCAGGCTCAAAAATCTCAATTCTTCTGTCAATTCTCATATATTTAAGCACTTCTATAATGGTTCTTTCCTATGGTTCTTTCCTATGTTCTGCTTATATTCCTGGTTTTTTGCAGATTGGACAAATAAAGTTGATTTATCAATTGTTACACGTTGTTCACTGCTCCACCTTGAATTCTGTGTGCATTTGTCAATGAGTAGCTTTGGACTAAGTTGTGTATTTGGCCATTGCTTTTCATTACTCTATATTAAATTTTATATTTCAGATAAAAACAATGTATTCAATGAAGTCCTCACCATTTGATTTGAGAATGCATGTGCAGATTGGATAGAAAGAACACAGGCCACTTGGTTTGGAATCCTGGTCCCATTCACTCACATTGTAAAGTAATATTACACATTTCATCTAACCTCTTTGTGCCACAATATGTTGTAAGAATTAGGTGAATTAATGTATGTAAAGTGCTTATTATCTGTGTCAGGTATTCTCCTAAATGTTATATACATGTTAGTGATTATTTTCACCTATGTAAAACTGGAGCCAGGCACAGTGGCTTATGCCTGCAATCCCAGCACTTTGAGAGGCCGAGGCAGGAGGATTCTTTGAGCCCAGGAGTTCCAGGTTGAAGTGAGCTATGATATTGCCACTGCACTCTAGCTTGGGCGACAGAGCGAGACCCTGTCTCTTAAAAAAGAGTGAGAGATAGAGAAAAGAAGAAGTGAGTTGATGTTTCTGTTATGCATATGACTCAGAAATTTTTTTTCACTGAAAGTTTTATTGCTTGATTTTTCTCCCCACGACAAAAGGCTCCAGCATCAAAAAGGCTGCACCAGGAAGACCTCATCACAATGTTATGTGCCTAGTTATTTAGCAGTGAAGTATTGTCATATTGTGAAAGTGAAACCAGTAGGCTTTTAAGTCCTCGGCCCAGTTCATTGCATCCGCTGGTACAAAGGAAGCAGGAGGAGAGCGTGGCCCTGTCCGAGCCTGGAGGCTGAGGAGGGCTAGAGCCAGGCATCTCGTCAACCAGAAAAGAGAAGTGAGAGAGCCCAGCGGATTGGAGCTGGCTTTTCTTCTAAGCTGGCGTTTGCCTCAGTCAGCCAGGGAGGGGAAGCATGTGGTGCCCCCTGCCCCTCTCCTCCTCCTCCCTCCATGGCAGGCAGAGCCACCTCATCAGAGGAGCCACTCCTGCTGGGCCCAGGAGACATCTCAGGTTCCCTCTGCACATGACGTTCTAGGTAGATTTTGCCTCGAGCACTATCCTTTGGAACTGGAAACGTAATTTGTAGGGCTCGGTGTAAAATGAAAATCTAGGAGCCGATGTTCAAAACCTACTAACAATTTCAAGATGGCAACAGCAGAGCACTAACTCACGTGCAAGGTCCTCTGAGCACGGGGCCTTTGCACAGGTCGTAAGTCCATAAAGTCAGCCCTTCCTATTCTACGTCGGTTCCCTGGAAACAGACAGCGAACACCTGAGTCTGCACGCAGGAGGCTCATTGGGGCGTGCTCTTGGAAACCCATCTGTAAGGGTTTGAGGGACACAGGCTGGGCAAGGTGACAAGCAGAACTGAGATGCGGTTACAACAGACGCCTCAGTGATCCCACGAGGATCCCCGAGCCCTGGAGCTGCGGTTGCCTCTACAGAGGCAAGTGACCTCAATCTTTATGCCACCACCACATAGCACGCCAGCAGTCATCGGAGGCAGGCCACCCCAGGGAGGGGTCATGGCCTCGGCGAGGTGGATCTCTGTGGCTAAGGTCTATGCCCAGGGGGACCCAGACCAGCACTTCAGCAGCCAACACTCCCTATAGCTGGGGACATGACATAGTGCCTCGTCCTGAAAGGAGATCTAAGCAGCCCCACAGCAGCCACTACATACGCTGTCCCTAATCCATGGATGGCCAGTATTTTCCATTCCTAGAATCAATGTAGCAGTTGAGTGACCTGCTAGGACCAGCATGAGGCAATTACTTTAATAACATAAAACAAGGCAAACAGGAGGAAAAGAGAATACCAGGAAATACGCCAGGAATGTGGTGCCATTCCTTGGAAAGCCTGGAGCAGAAGATCTGAACCACTGATTTAATAGTGGGCCATGGGCCATGGGAGCCAAGCAGGTGCTTTGCAAAATTGTTGGCTTTTCTGGTGTTTTTTTTTTTGTTTTTTTTGTTTTTTTTGTAGAGACAGGGTCTCCCTCCTGCTCAGGCTGGTCTCAAACTCCTGGGCTCAAACCATTCTCCCTCCTCGGCCTCCCAAAGTGCTAGGATTATAGGCATGAGCCATCGCATCTGGCCCTCTTCTGTTGTTCTTATTGTCTGTACTTATTTTCTTATATTTTCCCTTTCACAGCAAAGAGAAGCTGGCATTTTCAAAATGAACTCTACCAAAGACTAAGAAGGAAAACCAAGGGGCCAACCTGTTGTCCTTCTTGGGCTTGAGAGACAGAACAGCATGTCCTCTAGGTGAGGCAGGGAAGTGGCAGCTGGACTGGAAATAGGGGAGCCCCAGGGCCCAGTGAACAGTCAGAAGGGAGCAGGGACCCTGGGTGCTCAGCCCTGGAGCTCTCAGCCATGCAAACCTTGGAGGCTTCCAGTCTTCTCTAATGTAAGGAACTGTTTCCTGGCCTATACAGAGGCCTAAAGAGTCTATTTGGGAGTCTAGTGCCAAGATCTCTGAGATAATAGATGCAAAAGTCTTACACATAATGGAGGTGATATTATATTATTATTATGTTAATAATAATAATTAAAGCTTATGATTGTGATAAGTGCACCTTTGGGAATACTTTCAACCAAATGGCCCAGATCAGCACAAGTGGTTTTTGAGAGTCTAGAAAACATAAAATGTGTTTATGTCTACCAATAGGAATGAAAAAGATGTTATGGACACGAAGTTCAGAAGTTAATCACTATAAATTATTTTCTGTTTGCTTTAAAATTGCAAAATTTAAAGCTTAGTAGCTTATGGTCTTGCAACAAAAATTTAGTTTTTAAAGTAAATTCAATAGTAAATTTTCAGTGCACTGAAACAAGTATACTGATAAGCATTAATTATTCTAAAAATTTTTATTTTATAAATAAGAGGTTCAATTATTTTTAATATTCCTAAATAGCATGTATTTATAAATGTATATCTTTCAGATTTATAGTGCATTTTATTTTAATCTGGGGTTTTATTCCTTCATTTCAGCACAGTGCTTGCAGGTTTTATGTACGTGACTCTGAGTGAAGAAGCAGGTGCTTGCTCAGAAATACTTTTACCCTCTAGTACCAGGGTCTCAATTGCTTACAGGCTCCTATCTACTGAGAAAAACCAAAAGGGAAGCAAATACTGACCTGAGAAAGAAGACCTTAGGCTCTGCCTCCTTGTCCTGACCTATCAGTTCTGTGGCAAGTCCCCTTAGAAGTCCTAACTTGCCCAGGACAAAGCCAGACCTTAGATCTCTTTTTCCACACCACCCTCTATATGTAGCAATACCTTGATTCAACTACAGCCGTAAGGAGAAAGTTCAAATAGATTGGAAAAGAGATATTCTGACTGGAGGAAGTTGGAGGTGGGGAAGACCTTTAAAGGATTTAAAGAACCTTAAATCTACTTCATCTCCCACTCCCATTGACTTCTATGGGCCTTCAAAGAGCCCCTAAATCCTTTGAGTATTGAAAACCACCCCTCCATAGACTGCAGACTGCCTGCTTTGCACAGGGCTGTTGTTGGAGTCGAAATGAGATTACAGCCATGAGAGCAAAGCAGAAAAGATTCCATACCTCGTATGTTTCTGGACAAGTAAACCAACAAATAAAATGATATCTCCCAACAAGACAAACAGTTCCATGAAGGTAAAGTGTGTGTCTTTTCCCGCTGCCTTTGCACAAGGTTATGCCTCAGTAAACATTTGTTGACTAAAAGAACACAGCTTACCATCCTAGCATCATAGTTAAATGTATATTCAAGCCCCAGCCAGAAGATCTTCTAAAAGATATCTGAAAAATGCAAAATGCATAACAACAGGTAACATTTTTTAAGTGTTTCTAGGAGGCAGGCCTGGTTCTAAGTGTTTTACAAGCTTATAGTCCCTAAGAGGTAGTAGGATTTTCACACCCATTTTTTTTTTTTTTTTAAAGAAACAGGGTCTCACTCTGTCGCCCAGGCTAGAGTGCAGTGGCAAGATCATAACTCACTACAACTTTGAACTCTTGGGCTCAAGCAATCCTCCCGCCTCAGCTTCCTGAGTAGCAGCAAACTAAGTGATTCTGATATCGGGAAGACACTGCCCCGTGTTTGGAAGGAATATTTCTTATCTGCTGGAGGCTTGGGTAAATAGAAAGAATGTATGTTTACTTTTTAAAGACATCAGGGCAAATCCCTTCATCCCTCCCTGGCCTAGAGCAGGCCTCCCTGGCGGTCTGAGCCACAGGCCCACGTGCGCCTCAGTGAAAAAGGCAGATTCCTAGTCTCCCTTCCAGACCTGGTGAACCTGAATCTGTGGGTGGAGCCTGGGTGTTTGCCCGATTTAACAAATGCCCCAGGTGAGTCCTTTGCCCTAAGTCAGTGAAATTCTGGCTCACGTTGTAAATAGAAAGGGTGAAGGACTGAGAAACTTGTGTTTTGTATACCAAGCAGGGGTGGTGGCATCGTAGAAGATGTAACTGGAATTCGAGACATTCATTCACTTCCCCAAACATACTGAGATCCCTTTTGGATGGTTTGGCTGTGTTTCTAGAAAATGCCACACCGCAGAGAGGGAGCCCTGCGGCGTCTGGCACCCAGCCTGCACGCAACCTGCATGTGCGCTGGGCTTGGGGCTGGAGTGGGGGTGTGTGTGCGCTTGTGTGCGCAGTCTGGCTGCATCCGGGCCACCGAGAAGCACAGACAAGCTGGGACTCAGTTTGCAGGGCCAGGTTTCCCTCCCCCGCTGGTGCCAACAGCTCACAGCAGGCAATCGAAACCCTCCAGTGTCCTTCAGAGGAAGCCAGTTATCTGCTAGACTTCCTTTGCTTTCCAGAGCTCTGTCTTGGCATCTCTGCCAAGGACATGTTTTGGCTGGATCCAGTGCTCTGGCCTCTGCCTATCTGCGGGAAGCTATGCAAAGAAAAACACAGCCCAGGAGGCAGAAGGGCAGCCAGGATTCTTGTCTGGGAGAGCACAGGACCCCACAAGGGAAATGGGCTCCAGAGACCAGGTGTCCATTGGACCAGTGACCAGCATCTTCCCAAGAGTGCCATGAACCCCTCAAACTTTTCAAAGATCAGACTGCTAGCAGGGGCCAGGGCATGCCAGGCTTCTTGGGGGCCCTGATCAACGCCTGTGTACATACCAGGAGAGGAGGTACAGGGGATGCAGGGAGTGTTCTCCTTGTCTCTGCTAAAGAAGGTCAACGCACACTGAAATCTGCTGTGGCCCTCTTTGGGTTATGCAGGGCGGCTGAAACTCACAGACCACAGCATCCATTGACGATGGATGGGCACAGCGAATGTGGCTATTCCCCAATCACTTGCACAGCATAATTAATTACGTGTGACTCTTCTGATCTCACACCTACTTTGGAAAGTCCAAATCATTTTAGATATAATTCAAACTCCTCTCCTCTGAGATTCCTCCTCTTGACTTCTAGAGGAGCCTTCAGTTAATGGTGATTGTCACATGATTCACTCAGATGTTTTATATGTGGTGACATCTTCCCAGTCTCTCCTAGAGAGGCAAAAGAATGTCTTTTTCAGCTTTACATTTGCCATGGCCACCCAGAATAGAGGCTTACATACAGTAGGTGCTCAATAGAAGTTACATGACTAATAGCTTTGTACAAAGGAGAATAAACTCAGTCATGTGGACTGTAATATCCAGCATTTAGTTATTGGCAGAAAGAGAAGTGAGAAAAGAATTACCTAATTGTTTTATCTGGAGTCCTTATAATACATACCAAATGAAACATCTGCTGAAATAATAGCCTGGTTTAATAGCATGAACTTTGACTCTGTGACAGCTGATCATCCTTAAAACCATCCTGGATTTGTTTCCCTACAAAAGAACAGGATGCTAAGCATAGTTCTATGAAACATTCCTTCAGAGAAGTGTTCTCAGCACTAAATAAAAGAGTGGTTTCTTAACATTGCAAAAGAGGCCCGGCTGTTAGTTTTGGCTGGGGACAAGCACTGAGCCCTCTCCAAAGGGAGATGGCAGGATGAGATAAACATAGCTGTATGATGTCACTGCAATGGCCTTATTTTCATCAGAAACTAAATTAAAATACCCTCATGGGGATGGGTCCTTCTGGTTGGCCTTGAATTACTACAGCTTTCTAAAAAAAAATTTTTTTTTGCCTCTGTAGATGACACAAGTTCGGTGGGAAGAGGCTTGGAAACCTGGGCTCCTCTGGGTGCCTGGAAAGAGTGATGCACAGTGACTGTGCAGCAGCAGCTCTGCAGTCTGAGCCCTGCTTCCTGTACCAGATGGGGCTGCCGCGTCTTTCCCAAGGCCACGAGGTCCTGAGTTCAAGGGCGATGAATTAGAGGTTGCACTTCGCTCTCAGCAGAGGCGAACGCCACTGCCACTGACTGACAAGATGGTGGGTCTGCTCTCACATTGAGCAGAAGCACCAGGAGCAGTGAGGGTGCGCATGCTCCAAGCGGTCTCCCTGCCTGTCTGTCCCTTCCCCACGCACACACACACGGGCACACGGGTCTCCTCCATCTCTCTCCCCAGCCCAAAGCCATCTCACCCCCTGACATGGACAACACTGGAGATCAAGTTTGAGTGGAACTTTTCTTATTGCTTTAGAACTGTCTGTTCTGGACTTTTAGCTTCCATTGTTTTTTTTTTTTTTTAATTTTGTAAATAAAGTTTTATTGGAATACAGTCATGCCTGTTCCTTTACATACTGCCTATGGCTGCTTTTGCCACTGCAACAGCAGAGCTGAGTAGCTGTGACAGAGACTGTGGACTGCAAAGCCTCAAATATTTATTATCTGGTTTTTTGCAAAAGAATTTTGCCAACCTCTGTTCATTTTATATTCTTTTTTAGCTTTCATTATTATATGAGCCCTGACGTAGTGTCTCTATTAAAAGAGACAGTTTATTTTTTCTTCCCCCTTAAACAGGAAATTGAACAGCCTAAGAAGAAGCTGAAATATTTCCATGAATCTTTTGCCACAATATCATGAATTTGCAGTTCAATTTTGAAATATTGGCATTGAGGTCTTGATTAAAATTTTTCTCCCCAAATGTCCTTGAAGCACTAAAATAAGGAACTTGTAGGCTCTTAATTGCTTCAGGTGCTCCAAGATATGCTATTTGGAGGACTGAATTCTCCTTGTTTTGCTCATTTCTGCATCTCCATTTATCATACCTGGCTCATGGTAAGTACATTAGGAAAAATAAAAGCCCTGTAACATCTTCAATCACTGGAAAGAGTGAAAGTTGGAATACTAAGGAGACTATGGCTTGCTAATGATGACTCACTGGGCTCACATCTCCCCTAATTGCCCATGATGAAAAGTCATAAAATAAAAAGAACTTCAAAGCAACTTGAATACCAGGAGAATGAAATATTGTGAGTACTATTACTTGGGTCCGTTGAGAATAGGAGGGCTGTCCAAAAAGTATCCAGCCATGGATACAATGGCTGCATGGGTAGGGTGGCTGGATACTTTCTGGACAGCCCTCCTATATTATTTTACGCAGCTACTATATAGTGGGGTATTTGATTGATACTATATAGCATGCAAGTAATTGATTATTTTATTTTCAGAGTAGAAATCAAACTGAATGGGACATTGGTAAATTCAGTTAACGTGTGCTTTTAGATTAATAGCTGCTCAATGGGCTATTGGATACTTATGATCCTCCCATAAACATCAAACCACATTTCTTTGTAATGAACTGAGTACACTTTTAAAGATCTGCTTATTCAAAAAGGTTAAAAAAAAGTTTCTATTCTGCTCACTAATCCCTGTTAGTGAAAGTTCCAAATGCTGGACATGGAGAATAAGAAGGTCATACCTAATGACATTCCTAAAGAACCAAGAGGGTGAGGTCCAGGTTGGTAAGAGACTTATTTGTCTTTCTTTTCATATTTCACCAAAAAATAAAAAAAGCAAAGCCTAAACCATCAGAATCTCACTAATGGCAATAGGGTAATATTCACCTCACTCCAATCCACCCACTCCATGTATTTTGGGGAAGTCTAAGTCCATCAAAATTCTCCCAAGTAGTTGTGGAAGCTCCTGGGTATATTCGGAGATGACTTGGCTGTGGACAGAGAGCACCATTCCTCTGCAAGTTCTTGTAGCTGCGATGTGGGACCTTCTCTCCTGCTTAGGGACTGCTGCCTCTCAGTGCCAGATCTAGGCCAGCCTGGCTGACTCCGCCCAGCCCTGTTTCAGAGCCACGCTGGCCTCCTTGGCCTGTGCTCCGTCAGTCCCCTCACTGAAGTGCAGCCACGCTGGGCTACACTGCCTGCTGCTGGCAATCTCCCATGCAGACTCGTGAAAAGGCTCCTGGATCTTTTGGTTTTACTACTTCATCTTCCCAGGGCTCTGGTGCATGTTCTGGGGGGGATTCAGAAAAAGAGCAAAGTTCGGAAACTCTAACTGAGCTCTCTCTTGTCACTGGCCTCCCATCCTCAAACCAAGTTGTGCAAAGGGCTCTCTCTGCCCTAAGGGTGAGGCTTGCAACCCCACTGGCCAGCAGGCACATCTGAAAACAGGTTCACACTTTCTGCCCTCAAGCTTACACGCCCTCCAGTTCTCCTATCAGGGCATAATCACTCTGCATAGGAGTCAAGTGAGACTGAGCCCACAGTGTGAAATACAAGGTCACGAGTTTGGGGAGGACCCAAAACAATTTCCTTATATTTATTGGCACTATTGACACTATATTAATGAAAGAAAACTCACAGAGTGATTAGCATTAACTATGGAATATAAGAAAACTAATCAAAGAATATGATATTTATTCTTCTCTGCTTCAAATATAGCCTAACTTTGAAGTATTTTAGCTTACAGTGAAGAACCAGACTCTGAAATCAAACTACCACTTACAAGTTGTGTTAAATTCACCATTGTAACTTAACCTCTCTGAGCCTCAGTTTCCTCATTTGCAAAATGGCGCTAACACAGTCATTACCTGATTGGATTGTTGTTAGCAGCAGATAAAAGAATGAACATAAACAAAGTACAGTATCCGGCACGGAGTAAGCACCTGGCTGAGCTGTTAGTATTGTGTGCAGGACTGTGTGTCTATGCACCACCATTTCTCTATAATACAGATGTTGGAAAGCATTTTCATGGCCCCTCTACAGAGTGGTAGAAGCGTTTGTGAAAAGGTGGGTTGCTATTTTTAAAAACTAGCCTCAAATCTGGATTAAAAGTGACGTTTCTAATTATTTCCTCCGGCTATGTAAATAGCACACAATTCTCACAAATAAATAGCATCGGCTTGTATAAATAGATTCCTAGCTTTCTCCGCAGCTGAGGACAGCTCCTCTTCCTCTTGAATTCTTTTGAGAATGCTCTGGCTCTTCCCAGAATCAACCATGCTGAGTTTACTATTCAGACCAGATTATTACCAGGCAGTTGGAGCAGTCAAATTCCCACAGCCAATTTTCTATAAAAATCCCAAGTAATTGAAATGGGAGGAAGGTACCCAGTAAAAGTCAGGGTGAATAATTTAGCACAGTAGCTGTCTACGGCCTCTGAGGCAACGCATTCAAGGCGTTTTATAGGAGAGTTGACTGAGCCGCTCTTGTCTCCAGAACATCCTGGCTTCAACCCACCCATCTCCCGGAGAACAAGGAGTGTGGTTAAATAAACAGCCAGAGGGATTCATCATTAACCCTTCCCGGATACCTGAGTGATCCTGTGAATGCCCTTTTCATTGCGCTTTTTCTTTTTTCCGAATGCAAAAAGTGATGCTGTTGTATGTACTTGATATAGCTTTCTAAAGGTGACTGTTGAGAAATATCATGGTTGGCTGGCCACTAAATAGGGGTGCTGTAACCCTCCCTGGCCCCGTAGATGCCTTCCAGGGGCAGACCCATCTGCTAGACTGTTGCTATTTTAGAAAACTGGCCTCAAATCTCGATTGAGACATTTCTAATTCTATCCCACTAAAATGTGACTAGAACAAAATTCTCACAAATAAATGCCCTCTATCCCTAGTCAGGACTAGTCCGGACTTGGGGACACAAGTGGAAGAAACCCAACTCATATTTTACTAGTAAGATTTAGTAAAAAGGGGGTTTGTTGATGCATGCAGCTGGCGAGAAAGCAAAGTTATGCACAGGACGCAGTTCTCTGGATGTGACACTTGGAAATCAATGACCCAGGTCAGAGTTCCTGTGGTCAGAGGGTAGAAATAAACATTAAATACCAGAAAAAGGAGACTGAGAGAAATAATGTAATGGGCAGTCAAACAAAAATGAGAGGTTTTGGAAGTTCTGCTGGCTACTCCCATTACCCATATACTCATAGCAACCATTGAAAGGGCTTATGGCAATGGTATTTACAACCAATTGATCACAACCAGTTACAGATTCCTTTATTCCTTCTCTACTCCCACTGCTTCACTTGACCAGCCTTTAGAAAAGAAAGAAAAGAAAAGAAAAGAAAAGAAAAGAAAAGAAAAGAAAAGAAAAGAAAAGAAAAGAAAAGAAAAGAAAAGAAAAGAAAAGAAAAAGGTTTATGGTGGTATAAACCCTATAACAAACTCTTATAAATTGAACCGTGCCTCCTAAATTCATATGTTAAATCCCTAACCCCGATATGACTGTATTTGGAGATAGGACCTTTAAAGAAATAATTAATGTTAAATGAAATAATAAAAAGGGCAGGGTCCTAAGCCAATGAGACTGCTGTCCTAATAAGAGACACCAGGGATGCACACGCAGAGACAAAACCACTTGAGGACACAGTGAACAGGCAGCCACCCACCAGCCAAGGAGAGAAGACTCAGGAGAAACCAAACCTGCCGGCCCTTTGGTCTTGGACTTCTGACTTCCAGAATTTTGAGAAACAAATTTCAGTTAAGCCGTCCAGTCTGTGGTATTTTTTTTAATGGCAGCTAATACGCCAACTAAATTCTAGCTCTCCCTTTCCTGCTTGCCTCTACCTCCACCCAACGCCTCTGATTTGTGTCAGGTACCTTCTGTTTGCCCCCACAGATCGCTCTCTGCTGTGCTCTCTGCCTGGAAGGCTGCATGGGCTGCCTCAGTGGGCCCCCAACCCTCTGCCTTCTGGTTGGGTTTGGCCAATGGGAGGCCCCCCCAAGAAAATGGAGGGAAGGAGGAAGTGACATCAGTACGTTTATTCCCCTGACTCTGGCCCTACAAGGCCACCTCTGGCTCACTGTTCCTCCCCTTGAAGATGACATCTTCCCTCAAGGCAGCCTGCTCTGTGGGACTCTCCTTCCAGATTCGGGCAGCTGCTTCCTCCTCTCCAAGCTCCAGGCCTAAGGACTGTAGCAGCTCTGCTGATCCCTCCAGCCCTGAGCTATCACACCATCTCTTGTGCTTCCTGTCGGCCCACACAGCCCCAAATAGTCACTCCGTAAATAAACGCTTGCCAAATCATCCCAATTTGCCTGTGTCATCTGCTTCCCCGACTGACAGAGCTCTCTATAAAACAGAGTGAAAACGTGAAGGACATAACCTTCTTCTCCCCTCCACCTGGAAAAGGGTTCCCAGACACTGTCCAAAGTGTGTTGTGCCCTGCCACACGCAGTACACGCCAAACGAGAGCTGTGTGATTGTTTTCAATGTGCCGTCTGTCATCAGAAATCACTGACTTAACTAATAACATAGTCATTTTATTTCCTTTTGGGGTCTTCTTTCATCTTTGCTTTCCAATTATATTTATATCTTGGGATCTTTGAGGCCACAGTGTCAGTGACAGCTCGTTCATTGAAACCCGTGGGTGTCTGATAATTTTGACTGCTCAAGATCACCAACAGCACCGCAGCCAGTAAGGTCTCCTGGTTTTTGTTTTGTTTTTTTCAGAATTCAATGTGTTTTGAATTGAGAAACCATTTACATTTCAGATACTGAATTTGAATTCACTATGCTTACACTTTGTTTATAGAAGAGGGACTAAAAACTTTGCTACTGTTATTAACCATTGTTATACACCAGATGTATAACCATATACATCTTTCCACTTACTATTTTCAGCACAATATAAATTATAACCGACTAGACCAGTTGTCCTGGTCTAGTACTAAAAGCTTCTATACGAAGACGTGAATCGAATCTCCTGGGAAGCAGTATGAAGTTGAAACACTGGAGGTTCCCTTTCTTTTGTCCAGTGACCTCAACCCCTTCTCTCACCAGCTTCATTCAGCCACTCTCTACTCCAAAGGAAAACTGCACATTTATTTGATATCTACTCTGTACCAGGCATTGCACATTATTTTATTTTATACTCAAAGCAATGCTATGAGGTAGCATTATTTACTATTTTATTTTATGCTCAAAGCATTGCTTGTATTCTCAAAGCAATGCTAATGATCCCATTTTTATAGCCAAGGAGACAGGCTCAGGGAGGCGACCTAGCATGATACAACTGGAAGTGGCAAAAAATAGGAAGGTCTTAGGGATCCCAAAGACTGTGGCCCCACTACCTGGGCCTCTGCTGCTGCCTGCTGGCGTTTGACCGGCTAGCTTTCTCTACTGTGTATCTTCGCCTGACCCTGGATACTAACCCTGGAATGCTGGTCCCCGTCACCCTCCAGCACGTCCTCTGTGGCTGACTTGACCCAACTATGGGACACGGCCATCGGCAGATTAATCAATGGAGAGATGAGCAAATGCTTTCTGGAGTTTCACTTGGTGCTAGCCCCTCTTGCTTGTGGGGTGCTTTTTGTCTCCTAAACTAGAACTTCTCTTTCTCGAGTGTTGAAACCATATTTTCTGTTTCTTTAGTGCTCCTCTCCCAGCCCTCCCAACAGTCCATATCAGTTCTGTGCTGCACACCGGACAGCCCCAGTAATGCACGACTGACCAGGAGGACAAGAAAACTGGAAATGTTGAAAAGTTTTGCTTGTGAAGGGGAAGTATCCCATTGCTACCTTGCTTTTCAAAGAATCCCTTGTTAATTCCCTGAGGAAGCAAACAGGAGATGTAAGAACTCCCAGTGGATAGACTTATTTGCACTCAGTGCTCTGTTCTGTTCTGCCCTGCCTTTATGAATTTTAAAGGAAAGCAACTATTTAGGTCAGGAATTTATCTGTCAGAATGCTCCACGATGGAGCCCAGGGAAGGTCTTGGATCTTCACTGGTGAATTAATTGAGTTGGAACACACCGCTGTGTGTTTTGCCTTACCACTGAATGTCATTAGAAAGAGGCTTTGGAAAGGTTGTTTAATCTCATTCATTGTTTCAGTATTTATATCTCAAAATGAAGAGACAATCCTTCATGTCTTAGGAACTAGGGGAAAATATTCAAGTCTGTGACCCAGAGATCAAACCAGCTTGATATATGATTGGAGGGGCCCTGAAGAGACTTGTCTGCCCCCAAATATCCCCCATTGGCTTGTCCCAGAACAGGAAAAGAAACCCCACAGTCACCTTGCATCTGAGTTTAGGCAATGAGGGCCTGGTTAAAATACAGGTATATTATCTAGGCAGATGTGATACTGTGTTTGCCTTTATTCTAAGATGCACATTTCCCCCATCAATGTTTCTGGGATGTGTTTTTACAATCAGCATGAAGAGTTAATGTAATAATGCAATAGTTTGTTTCCCCTGAAGAATTAAGTTGTGACTAAATAGATAAGAACCACCTGGAAAACTTGTTCAACATCTGGACACCTGAGCTCCATAAGAACAGGTGCCCCCTCTGGAGGTCAGGAATACGATGAGGAGTCTGCATTTGTAACAAGTCCCCCAGGTGATTGTGAGCAGGTGGCCCTGCTCCAAGGGTCCCAGCTCAGGGTTGGATAGTGTGAGTTTGTAAGGTGTGAGCCCTGGAGGCTGTCAGATCCTCACAGAAACTGAGTCTGCACAACAGTGACACTGGGGATACAGTGGCACTCCTTCAGGCATGGTTTTCAACCATGGTTCTTCAACCATTGGTTTTCTGACTTCAATTACGGTGCGTCCTTAGTCCCTGAAATGCTGGTATTTTGACATCTACATCTGTCTCCCAGGTGACTATTTTCAACCATTTCACAAATACATACATAACTTTGGTGAGTTTTTGCCCTCACACTCTAGGGAGTGGGGCTGGGAAACTGACCTAAGCCAGACAGCAAATGGTGGCCACCGAGAAACTGTTATGTTGGGACTGGTCAACTCCACATGCGTGTTACCCGGCTATGACCAAAGCAAGACACCAGCCAAATTCTGCTGCACATACAGACACTGATTAACTAAATATTTATTAGTAAGCCAGCAAAAAAGCAGTTCATACAGCCTTGCATACAAATTTCTCACAAGACAATTTCCAGGACTCTAGAGGCAGGATTCTGTTGTCAGCATAGCTGGCATCAGAAAACCAGAATCTTCCAGAGATCATGGCTGGACCCAAGACCAGAAGGCACCATTCTAAGGGTACAGGTTATAATTCTAGATGGATTCCTTATTCATATAAGAGTGGAGAGTCTCTGAACTATTTGAACAAATCCATTTATCTTGAATATCTTTATATTCATCAGAGGTCCCATTTCTAATTTTCACCATGTTAATCAGCATGCCACTAATTTCGCCAGTGAAAGAAACAATACCAACATTAACTATGTTAATTGGCAAAGTACCTGTTATTGATGGGGATATGAATAACACAAGTTCTTTGCCTCTGGATTGTGCATTCTTGATTAGAGTCTGGAAATATTTGGTTAGAGCCTAAACTAGGTGGTAGCTCATAGAATATAGCACTGTATAGTCATAAGTATTTTTTTTAAAATAATAGATCTCTGAAGACTGCATCAGACTCAAACACACATTGTCACATGATGCAATAATACCTCTAGGAGAAGTATGCAACAGGGTTATGAAGGCACAAACGGAGTGACTAATTCTGTCTGCCAGACTGGAAAGTGAGGGGTGCAGGGACCAGAATACCCTCACAGAGGAGATGACCCAAGCTGAGTTTTTAAAAGTGGGTGGGAATACATTGGGCAAACTTGGGGTACACCCAGCAAGGGGAAATGGACACAAGCCCAGAAGTCTGAGAAGCTAGTTAGGGGTGGGTAGACTGCAGGTATGTGAGGGGGGAGATGGGCTAGACTTTTAGCTGGGAACTAGACAACAAAGAACCTTCTAGATCCTATTTAAGAATTTGCTTTTTACCTGGTAGGCATCCAGAAGTGTTATAAAAAATCTTTTACCTACTCCAATTTTGGTTCAGAACATGAATGACCACATTGTTAGACTGACATAGATCAAACAAAAGTCAAGTTTCTTCCCTTTCTAACTGAAGTTCCAGAGCCCTGAACATCCACTCCATGTGTACTGTTATTTCCATAAAAACCAAAGTGGAAAGACCATGGTCCCTAGAGTCACTTACTGGTTGGGTGATTTGCACAAATTTCTTAATCTTTCTGGTCCTCATTGTCCACATCTGTATATAATTATACCTCCTTCTTAAAATGTTCTTATAATGATTAAGTTAGCATGTAATACAGTGTCTGGCACTGAGTAGATACTCAACTAATTTTATTTTTAGTGCCTATGCATTTAAAATTGTTATCATTATTTTTCTTGTTTATTAAATCTTAGAAAAAATAGGATTTATATTATACAAGTAGTACTTTATAAGATTGACATTATACAAGTAGTACTTTATCTCACTACAGAGATTACCAATCATGGATATTGTCCTATAAATCTTACCCCAAACATTTCAAAATCTAGAAGTTTAGTTCTGAGGCTTCTGACCCTAATAAAACTCCACAAGCTACTCTTATCTGCCTTCTGGTCTTAGGGCAATGGTCTTTTTTTTCCCCCAGCAAGGCATAGTTTTCTATTTCTGGCCCCAGAACTAACAACAGAATTACAGATTCCAGCTCCAAAGTTCTATCCATATATGTAATAGCCCTAAGCCTTTGAGAACCATGATGGCCAATGGCCTGCCGGGGCTGCCTTCCACTATCTGAATCAAAACAAACTTTAATGAAACTTCATTAGCTCTAATGGAATTTTCAGTGAAGACCACAGCTAAACATTTCACCCACCATATTTTTATCTCATACAGCCCCTCCCCTCAAAACACCAAACTTGGGTTCTTAAAAAAGGACCTTGCCTTTTCTTTTACTGATCAATTAAAACAAAAGGTTAACACTTTGATCCAGGGCAGCAAGCTACAGTCACCTGCATTTTGAATCAAATTTAAATCCCTGTTTGGTTTTCAGTGTGTCCCCCAGACAGGTGCCAGTTCAGGAGGTCAGGAGTGTGCATTCGTAACAATATGCATGTGCTGGAAACTTCAGCCCCAGTGCAGCAGTGTTCAGAGGTGGGAACTTTAGCAGGGGATTAGGGCGTGTGGGCTCCGCAGAAGTGGGTTCCTGATCAAAGGATGAGCTAACTCGCCTTCCCTTTCTCTCTCACATGTGTGATCTCTTGCCCTTCCTGCCTTCTGCCATGAGATGATGTATCAGGAAGGCCTTCACCACATGCAGGCCCCTTAACCTTGAACTTCCCAGTCTTCAGAACTATAAGGAATAAGTCTCTGTTTTTTATAAATTACCCAGTCTCAGCAATTCTGTTATAGAAACATAAAATGGACTAAGACAATCCCTATAGGTGGAACTTTGGCTGCTACCCAAGATGCCATCAGTCCAAGATTTCCCGATTACGGCATTCCCCTGCTTCACACCCTGCTGCCCACCTGCCTTTGAAGGCATCTGAGTAATCCCCAGGCTAGGAGAACCCATTGGCACAGTACAGGCAGCTTCAGCTTATCCCATTAGCCAGGTACTTGGCAAGGCCAGGAATGCGCGACACAAGATGGAAGTTTTGTTGTAGGGGTGGGATAAGAGGGAGGAAGAGAAAAGGTGTCTACTCATGGGTATGGGGTAGATGCCCCAGGCTAGGGTATCTAGTGCCCGGGGACCCGAGGGATGCTGGTGGGGGGAGCGTCACTGGAAACACCATAAAGATCACTCCCTGTCACCATCCCCAGAGTCAGTATTTGCTCCTGGTGAAGACCATAATGGAGACCGCTTTCAAACATGGATCGGTGACACTGGAGAAGGAAAAGATGTACGGCTGCAGCTCTGGGAAACAGGTCAGCTGCACCGTTTCTGGCAGCCTTGAAATTAAGTGGACATTGTTTTGTTTTTCTAGTGTTTATGGCAAATGTAAACCCCAGTGCATATGTCAATAAGGCCCAGCTTTAAAACTTCCAGCTCCCAAGAGGAAAATTGGGAAGGAAATCTGTTCAATTGCTCTTCTGCCAAGGCTATAACTTGAATGGTCCTTATTAGGCATAGCTCATTACTGACAATAATAATATTTTTTGTCTCCATTTCCTGGTGATGAGAACAATAATAATTATAATAACAAGTGATGATTAACAGAGTAACTGAAGCAGGCTTCTTGTTTATAGCGGCTGTCAGTGATAAATGTCTCTAATCGAAGCTCCAAGATGTGTCGCTGGAGGCATCTGCCCTACCCCAGCCCTGTAAGGCTCCACGGTCAGGCTCCTTCCCCACCAGCCCTGCCCCCACCCCTGCCCCTCCCTCTGTCCTACCGCCCCCACCTGGCCCTCCCTCTGTCCTACCGCCCCCACCTGGCCCTTCTTTCCGTCCCAGGTAAGGGGCTATGAAAGTGGAGTTTATGCCTGCAGAAATATGCCAAAGCGGGTAGGGACTGAAACCTCTTGGAGATATCTGGGGTTACCATTCCAAGCAAGTGAAAGGAAAATTAGCAATGGGTAGGCACAATTGCTTAGCTTACACCTGCTTCTTCCTCCCCGTTGAGTTGTTCCTGGAGAAGAAAAAAGAAAAATTCTAGAAAGTCATTCCGGACACCAATAGTCAGTAGGAGGATGGAATCTAGAACGAGTATTACCAAAGGGGACCAGGAGGGTATCAGACAGCAGCCTACATGGAGACTATAGGGTAAGGTGGAGCTAAGGTCCAAGGGGGGTTGACTGTAGAATCAAAGTCACGTTCAGAGACGGGCGTGGTGGGTTTTCTTTCTGCAGCTGGAAAGGACCACCTCAGGAGTGCTTGCCACTGGTGCAGGTGGGGCTGGCAGGCTTAGGGCCACCTGGAGGATGTTCAGAGGTGGCCAGAATGATCTTAAAAAACAGGAGGAACTGATGCGTTTACAAGGCATGTCTGCTGGGGAAATGTGTCTTATTGAGGAGACAGCAGCAGCCCGAGACTGTCGGACTTCTCATCAGGTCCAGCTTGACTCCTGGAAAGAAAGAAAGCTCACAGGACAATCGCCTGTGGGGAGGAGAGAGAAGAAGGGAGTAGCTGGATGAACTGAATTGATATGGGATGAGCCTCAGCTGCCCGATCTGTTTAGTTCTGGATGAGGGTAGAGGGTAGCTGTAGAAATCAACCAAAAGAGTGATAAATTCAGCAAAAAAATGATTCTGTAGTTTCCTAAAGAAAGAATCAGAGAATGTTAGGGAAATTTGGATATTGATCAGGGCAACCCTTGGCTTGCAAACCACACTCCATCGCCCTGAGGTGCCCAGCCCAGCAAGAGTGTGTGAGTTGGATTCGAGTCTCGCTGTAGTCACGTAAGTCATTTGCTCCTCAAGCTTTGGCTAAATGCTTCGTCTCCATGTCTTCATGTTCCACAGCCATGAGGTTTGGTAAACCACAGAGCACTCTACACATGCTAGATTAAAGCTCTTGACAGAGATGATACAGGGGTGACCTAACATCATGGATGCTCCTACGCCATACAGTATCACTGTGGCATGGCAATTTATTGAAATACTAACTTGTGTTTGTTTTCCCTATACTTTTTTCTTCTAGGTTTCAAAAAGGTAGCCAAACCCTTGGCATTTCCTTGATTTCAGCACTTTTGCAGGGTGGGGAAAATAGAACAGATACTAGGCTTTTCAGTCTTTTATGAAAATTAATACCATCATAGATATTGTGGACAATGTCCCCAAGGAGAGATAAGATGTGTTTTGGGGACAACAAGAAAGGAGGAGAGATTTTCTCCAGATGTCAGAGGTCCAAAAGAGAAGGAGAATATCACAGTAGAATAAGGTCCAAACCCTCACCCTGACTTCCAAAAGTCCCCTGCTTACCTCTCGAATCTTCCATCTTGACCATTTACCCCTCAAAGTCCCTCTGCCCTCTGGTCTCCTTTCTGTTCCTCAAATGGTCCAAGCCTGTGCCCACCTGTGGTCTTTGCTCTCGCAGTTCCATCTGCTGGGAACGCCTTCCCTTCTGACGTTCTGCTGTTGCTTCTCATCCTGAGAATGTTCGTCAGGAAGGCTGCCCCTGGCCACCAAATGTAAGATCATCGAAGCCAGTCAGCCTCTTGCCCTCCTTAAGTTATGAGCATGGCATTTTTTGTTTGTTTATTCATTGTGACAAAATATACATAACATAAATATTTACCATTTTAACCATTTTTAGGTATACAATTCAATGACACTAAACACATTTACAATTTGCATAACCATCAGCACTAACCTTTTTCAGGACTTTTTCATCTTCCCAAACTAAAATTCCATTGAATAGTAACACCATATTACCTCTTTCCCCCAGCCCCTGGTAACCTCTCTCATCTATTTTCTCCATGAATTTGCCTACTCAATGTACTTCATATACGTGGAGTCTTACAATATTTGTCCTTTTGCATCTGGCTTATTTCACTTAGCAGAGTGTTGCCACGGTTCATCTATGTTGTAGCATGTATCAAAACGCCATTAATCTTTGAAGACTGAATAACAGTCCATTGTGTATACATATCACATTTTGTTTATCTACTCACATGTCAATAGACATTGGGTTGTTCCCACCTTTTGGTGATAGTGAATAATGCTGCTGTGAACATCGGGGCACAAATATCTGAATCCCTGCATTCTAGAAGTGGAATTGCTGGATCATCTGGTAATTCTATATTTAACTTTTTGGGAAGGCACCAGTCAGCATGGCATTTTTATAATGTGTTTGTCTGCTTCACTAGAATGGAATGTTCGTGAGAGCAGGGACCACATCTGTCTTTTCCATCCCGGAATCCCCAGCACCTAGAACAATATATGACACATAACAGACACTCAAAAGTTTTAGTTAGCTGAATGAATGAAGAAGGTCCTCAGTAATTGTTAGTGTTCTTTCTCCTTTATATTTTGTTCTTCTTAAATAGATCACAAGCCTCGAGGGCAAGAATAGCTCACTCACCTGTGTAACCCCAGCGCTTAGCACACTGTAGGTGCTCAATAAATCCTCGTTGAGTTGCAGTCAGCCCCCAATCTTTGCTTGTAGTGTGGTTTTCTCAGCTGAGCTCAATAGAGTTGACCTGATGATTATGCACCAGTAAGAAGGAAGGACTTTGTTAGTGAGAGCAGAAGACTGGTTTTTCAGTGAGCAAAGAAAGATGCCCAGTGAGACCCACAGAACAGTTTGCCTCTGGGGCACCTCTGTCTCTCTATTTCTCTTCTCCCTTTCCCTTTGTTTTCTGGACTCTAGCACTTGCCAGACCATGTCTCAAAGAAGCACAAACAGCTGAAAAATCTCTTAAATGACATCATCGGCCTCTGGGAATTGAGGCTTGTTGGCTGGGTTTGACTAAAAAGCAACAAGGATTTGAGTCTTAGGTTCAGATAAAATACAAGTTCTAACATCTCAACCTTTCTTAAAATTTCAGATAACAGTCCTTGGATTAAACATTTATTTTTAAATGATTTTCAAACAACTTTTAGCTTCATAATCTGATTAAACATGCCATATATAGGTAAATAATGTATTTACCACCATACATTATATGTAATAAATTATACATACACACTAACGTGTTACATTTTATGTGTAATAATTGGTTTACACATTACACATTTACAAGTAAAAAATGCCTAAATGGCACCTGAAACCATTTCCATGAGGTTTCTCCCCCAATCCTGCCAGGCTCCTTTACGATTCAGGAAAATTCTTTATTTTAGCCGGCAGTGTTTGAGGTCAAGGACAGTGAGAAGAACCTCCTAGAATCTCAGGATTAGTAGGATCCAAAAGCCTGCTAGACCACGGCCATTTTCCCAGTGACCCTATCGATCTCCCCAGCCATTGTCTGCCCTTTGCATTGGAGCCACCGGCCTCCACCCAGCTCCTGCCTCCATATTCCCTGCCTGTTTGATGCGCAGACAGGCAGCCTCAGGTCTTCAGCCTTTGACTGTGGAGCCTTCATGACCCCTTCAATTTTGCATCTCCTTGCATTTAAAAATCTCCTGAGACTATCGATGCCAGGGCTCTGCCTCAGGTGATGGCCATTCTACTAGGGCCATATTTCTTGAAGGGGCTTTCCTCACTTAGCAAGTATGAGCTGACTCTTGGACATAAGGAGTTTTATTAGGACATTCAGGTCTTGAAACCAGTCTGTTTGCCAAGTTGAAGAACTGACCCACCTATGTTCAGGAGTTAAGAAGCTGAAATTCTTAGAGACACCCTTGAGGAACGAAACTGGGCCATATCCCAAGAAGTAACGCCGGCTTCCACCGCAGGCCACTGTTGGGTTTCTCTCCCAACAGCCCAGCATACAAAATGCCAAGGTGGAGCACTGGTTCATTTCTTTTATTTTAAGTCCTTGGCAAATATATCCTAAAACAGTACTGCCTAAATGCATGTAATTCAAAGCAATAAATACAATGTTCAAATGTATTTATAGGGTGATTGGGCAGGATTCAGGGGCAGGGGATTAGGAATTCTATAGTTCAGAACAAAGAGCCAAGGTGTTGAGGGTTTAGCCACAAATCTGTTAAATGCAATTACTGTGAAGGACCAGCACATGGTATCTTTACCCCACTCACTATTTTTGTAATTTGACATTATCAAGGTATAATTTATATGCAACAAACAAAGTTCGCCATTTTAAGGTGTATCATGTTGGGGGGAGACAAGACCACCCCCACATTCAGAAACTAGCTGGAAGGACTCATAGATCTCAGCATATAGTTGTATCTTAAGCTAAGTACTTTAGGTTAAGACTTAGTACAGTAATGTAGTAAGGAGACAGCCACATCATAAGAGAAAAAGAAACAGGCAGAATCTGGAGGAATCCATGTATAGCCGTTCTTTTCTTTTCTTCCTTTTCTTATCTTTTGTGCAGACTTTCTTATGCTCTCTCCCTCCCATCAGGAGTCATATAAAGCTCATTCTTTACCCTGCAACAAAAATGCAGCAATATGTGTGTAATGTGTAGTATATGTAGCTCCCAAAAGATATAACCATGTCCTAATCTCCAGAACCTGTAAATGTAACCAGATTTGGAAAAACGGTCTTTGTCAATGTAATTAGGTATCTCAAGATGAAGAGATCATCCTAGATTGACAAATGTCCTTATAAAAGACACACAGAAGAGAGACAGGCACAGAGAAAAGGAAGAGGAATCGTGACCACAGAGACAGAGATTGGAATTATTTAGCCACATGCCCAGGAAACCACTAGAAAGTGGAAGAGGCAAGGAACAGAATCTCTCCTAGAGCCTCTGGAGGGAGCTCAACCCTACCAATACCTTTATTTTGGATTTTTGGCTTCCAGAATGTGAGAAAATAAACCTCTGTTGTTTTAAGCCACCTAGTTTGGAGTAATTTGTCACAGCAACCACAAGATACTCATACAACGTATGTGACGTTTCTGCCCAGAGAGCTCATTAAAGACTCAGTACCAAGGTTTTAATTGGGGGCTGGTCACTTAGGCACCCTTGCCTAACATGTACCAACATTCCAGATTCGTAGAAGGAAAGCACATTGCTTGCACGGTTAGGCACAAAAATCTACCCTCTTCAGTCAGGGAAGAGAAGACTTCAGAAATCCAAGTTCTCAGAGATCAGCCAAGGACCAATCTTGCAACCAGGCCTTTCTAAGAATAGCAGTCTCGGGCCTGCTGTTAACTCTTTTCTGCACATTAGGGCACAGTCTGATGAGTTTTGGCAAATGCATATAGTCATGCAGTCAGGATAAGCCAAGATATTCATTAGCAACAAAAAATCACCAAAACTCCTAGTGGCTTAAAACAACAAACACATATTAATATTTTTTGCACATGCGAAGTCCACTATGGGTCTGGGTGACCCTCTTCATGTGACAGCTCAACGATCCAGGATTCTTCATTCTTGCAGCACCTCTATCTAAACCACACTTCGATGCGCTGCCATGGTAACCGTGATTGGGGAAAAGTGTGTGGAACATGGCACACCAGTTTCTAATTCTTGTGCTCACATTTGATTGGCCAATGCAAGCCACGTGGCTACACCTAACTTCAAGATGGCAGAGAAGGATAACTCTCTGTGTACCGGAAGTAAAGGAGAACATTAGTGACGTCCACCACAGTAGCTGCAAGGAGACATTTTCTGAGTGCTCACAAGCCCACCAACAAATGGCACAGCTCCCTGCCTACTTCCCCAAGCACGACCCTGCACCCAGCACTTGGTAGCCAAAGGCCTAGGTCGAATCTGCCTCAGAATATGGCCATGTGTTCATTCTCCTATTTTATAGAAGCTGGCTAAACTTCTGAGATAGGGAGAGAGATGAGGACATCAAGGGAAGGAAGAGAAAAGGAGAAGTGAAAGGGCTGGAGAGGCTGAACTTAACTTCGCTTACTTTACTGTTTCCTTAGCTTTCATTGACTCGTGCCAGTGGGGGAGAATTCATGTCAAACGAACATTTACTGATCACTTGCCAAGTGCCAGGGATCGGGTGAGAGAGAACTGGGACAGGCTTCCTGCCCTCATGGAGCGCAGGATCCAGTGGGGAAGGCAGACACGTAAACAGACAGGGGACTAAGTGCCATCTGTGAGGACAGGGTGCCAAAGCAGGGGAACAGCTGAGAAAAAAAGTACTTCAGTTTGAAACACAACATAACTTTTTTTTTGGATGTGAGGTCTTGTTCTGCAGCCCAGGCTGGAGTGCAGTGGCTTAATCATAGCTCACTGTAACCTCGAAATCCTGGGCTCAAGCCATCCTCCCGCCTTGGCCTCCCAAAGTGCTGGGGACTACAGACGTGAGCCATTGTGCCTGGCTGTAGCTTTTTAAAAATATTTTTTTCCTCCCATTTGTTATTGTTTGGTTTTGTATTTAAGGAAGTTTGCATTTTTGGAATAAAGAGCAGAGATCGGTCGTGTGGTTGGAGGAGAGCTCTCCAGTCATAAGCAGGGATTACTGACCAGGGTGAAAGCCATGTCACCTGCACTTCCCACAGTCCCGCTGGGAGCCGTGATCAAAGGCAACAGTCACATGTATCCAGCCTAGAAAGACAGGCCTGAACTGCTGCCAATCTCTCTTCAAAAGAAGCCAGTGATCCGACCTACGCTTCAATGAGTGACGGCACTGGAAGAAAAGGGGCTTGGGGAAGTGATCCAGAGTGGGGCTCTGAACTATGACATTCCAGTTACTAGAAAGTCTCTCCCTCTAGAACTGCACAATGAAACACCGTCTGCTGGACTCAACATCTGCACAGACGCTGACACACCTAACAGCATCTGAAATACCCCATTTGGCCTTACTAGCGAGCATCAGAGGGAACAGATTACTATTCAACTATTACTATCCAACTATTCAAAGACGGTGGGAGAAGTCAGCTAGAAAAGAGCAGGTCTACTTTGCCTCAGAAGGAAAGTGGCGATCGTTACAATTTGCCTTAAGAACTGGAGGGAAAACTTCTCTGTGGGAGTTAGAAGGGCTCTGGTTGTCTCTAGTTTTACAGACTCCATCAACAGATTTCCCCCTGGGCCAGTAGAAGTCATGTTAGAGTAGAATTTTCAATTTAAAAGGTCCACATGGAGAAGAAAAAAAGACTTCTTTTCCATGTTCATGAGCTGTTGGGCACTCCCCAGGAGCTTGGCCTTAGGTGCCTGCCCCATTGAAGGTTCCCCAATGCTCGTGCCCAACTAATTCTTTGCATGTCAAATTCTTCATTTTGAAATGTTCCCCTTAAAGCAGCTTAGAGCAGCGGTCCCCAACCTTTCTGGCACCAGAGACTGGTTTCATGGAAGACAGTGTTTCCACGGACCGGGGCAGAGGGTGGGGGCAGTGGATGGTTTGGGGAATGATTCAAGCACAGTACGTTCACCATGAAGTCAAACCTCTCTGCTAATGATAATCTGCATTTGCAGCTGCTCCCCAGCGCTGGCATCACCACCTCAGCTCCACCTCAGACCATCAGGCATTAGGTTCTCATGAGGAGCACACAACCTAGACCCCTCGCATGCGCAGTTTACAGTACGGTTCCTCCTCCCATGAGAATCTAATGCTGCTGATCTGACAGGGGTGGAGCTCAGGCGGTGATGTGAGCGACGGGGAGCGGCTGTGAATACAGGTGAAGCTTTGCTCACTCCTTGCCCACCGTCCTGTTTCCTAACAGGCCACAGACAGCTACTGGTCCATGCCCCAGGGTGGGGGACCACAGGCGTAGAGGACACAGCCTATTGTGGAACCAAAATTTTGCTTTGTAGCCATAGTTTAAATACTTCTTTAATTGCTCCCTGAAGGGGAGTGGAATATTTTTTTCTTAAGTGGGGAGGGCATGTTGGTGTTGAAAGAATAACGGTCCCCACGCCTCAGGGTTTCCACACAACCCATCGTGTTTTCCATACCAGCAACTACAGCCCCTTCCGCAGTGTATGGCCAGGGCCAAGGCACAGGCGGACTCCGGAAGGGAAAGGCAGCCTGGTTCTGGAGGGCAGCTGCCCGAGAGCCAGCAGCCAGTGAAACGGAACAAACCACCAGGTGGAAGGAAAGGGAAACAACTGAGAGGAGTGGCCTGGGGGGTCAGAAGGCAACAGCAGGGCAGGAGGCGGGAATGTGTGTGTGTATAAACTTTCAAGTAAAACTGCCTAGTCACATTTTTACTTTTTGTTTAAACCATCTATTAAATAGGACTGGTGTTTGTCTGCTTTTACAGATTTTAAATTGCAGTGGTTTAAAGACAACAGAAGTATATTTTTCTGTTACATGAGAGGTATAAGCAGTCTGGGCTATTGCAGTTGCCCCGCAACAGTGGTTCCCAAACTATGCACTGAGGCACCGCAGGGGACCACAGTAAATTTCACATAAAGAAAATGCAGTGATACCTGACATTCCTCAGACAGTGAGGGAACTACCAGCTTGAGGTAGTTCAGAGTGTAAACTTTAGATCTTATCACATTCTCTTTGATGATATCATACCTTTGCAAAGCTGAGTTTTCCATGGTTGCTCTGATAAAAATGCAAGTATAAATGATAGTAGTGATGTCCAATGAGATCCCAAGGTTTGAGAAGTTGGGCAGTGCCCAACAGGTGCACACATCCCAATAGTAAGTGACTGTGGTTATTTGAGAATGGAAATAAGAGTATTTTTTTTTTAATTTATTTGTGCTAGATTTTCAAATGACTTCTAAGTCATTAGGACATAAAAGTATATCAAGCTGTTTGGGTACAACTACTTAAAAATCAAATTGTCAGACATTTTTTTTGCCTAAGGTCAACATGAAGAAATTACGGAGACACTGTGCTGTGAAACAAGAATGTCTGGGAACTTCTGACACTGGGTACTGGCGTCAGAACTCAGGTTCCCTTGATTTTGCTGCTTGGCTTCCCTAGTGGATTGCCTTCTTCCACAACTTCTTCCATGAAAGAGAAAGGGCAGAGCTGGTATACTTTTTCCTTTTACAGACACAACCTGACAGATGGACTCATCACATCTGTTCACAATCCACTGGCCAGAACGTAGCCATATGGCCACACCTAGCTGCAAGGGAGGCATGGAAATTCAAACTGTACCCTAGATGGCCTTGTGCCCAGAAAAGTATCGGGGATTTTATTAGTGTGCACAAAAATGCAAGTATAGATACAGGGGACAACTCGCAACCTCTACCACGGACCACATGAATAGAAAGCACTGTGCTGTATTCGTCCAGTCTTAATACATGGTGGTGTTCTCAACAGCAATAATATTAACCGCTAAGTGAACTAAAGGAGAGCAGCAGGCTCCGAGAGCACTGAGGGCACAACAGAAGGGGCTGGAACACTGGCAACGCCAACAACGAGTGCACATGGAGTGCAGGAGCATGGGAGGCACCACAGCCATGAGACAGGAAGGGCTTTTTGGTTTTGGGTTTGTTTCGCGTTTTGCCTTTTGGAAGTCATTGGCAGTTTTCAGTCTATACATGTAAAAATGTTAGTTCACTTTTGAAGCACACAGTCTTTTGTTCTGGTAGGAGCTAGTCTCTGTTCCCATGGAAGACAATAATAAATTATGTGTTTGGCTTGGCCAGGGTTTATTATTCACATACCATGAATGTGCTTCCCTAACCACTTGTTTACATGCTAATTTTCACATAAGATCATATAATTTTCATATAATTTCATATAGGATCAATTCCCTTTTTTGAGATTCATATTATTAAAAGATATTGGATGGACTAAGGTACCCAGACCAAGACTTGATGATACAATAAGGTAATAGATTCTCAGATTTAAATAATTCCTATGAAATTAGGGTTGACTGGATCAGTGGACTCACTATTCCAACAAAAATTGGATATGCAAGGAGAATGTTTATCTAGAGCTGTGAGGCTTCAACTCTGCCATCTGGAGTTGGCAGTACTGAATCTCCACCCTAGAAGAGGTGCTGTGTGGGAGAGAATCAAAATAAGTTGCCATTAACCTTACAGAGTGCTCACCTCCTTGCCTGGCAGGGGTCCCTTCCTCTGCTGTATTTGTTCATGAGTCAGGCCATTTTCCTCTATATCATGAGCTCCTTCCTGTCTTGGCTTGCCCTGGCTTTGCTGCTGGCTTCACAGAGGGGGGCTATGGGTCAAACTATGTCACTGCTATGGCTTAAATGTCTCCTCCAAACTTCATATTGAAATTTAACTGCCATTGTGATGGTATTAGTAGGAGGGACCTTTAGGAGGTGATTAGGTCATGAGGGCCCTGTTCTCATGAATAGAGTAAATATCAGAGGGGTGTGTTAGTTACCATCGATGTGGGCTCCCATTAAAAAGATGAGTTTCACCTGATTTCCTCTCTCTTGTCTCCAGAGCTCATTTTCCTTCTGCCCTTCCATCACGGGATGATCCTTAGCAGATGCCAGAGCCATGCTCTTGGACTTCCCAGCCTTCAGAGCTGTGAGCCAAATAAACTTTATTTCTTTATAAATTACCCAGTCTATGGTATTCTGTTACAGCTGCAGAAAATGGAACAATACAGTCCCCATTCCAAGCTCTGTCCCCTATTTCCCCACAGTATCATCCCACCAGGCTGCAGATATAAATACCTGCTAGTGAAGGATTTGTGGGTGGCTAAAGGACATGACAACATGGAATAAAAACTTAAAACTTGGCACTAAATTTGGCCATTTTCAGAGTCCAAGAGAAAGGAAAATAAAATGTATATAATTCACCCCCCCAATTCCTAATTCTGCTTCCTGTCTTGAGGGCCATTCTCCTCCATTTTTCACTTAGAGAGGGACCTTTCCCTGTAGGAAAAAACCCATCCTCCATCCACAGGGGTTGGACTTCTCTTGGGCTTTGGGAACACCCTGCTGTGTGTGCTGCATCCTGTGGATTGTGCTGCTGGGAGAGAAACATCCAACCTGCCAGTGTCTCTGTTGGAAGGCTCATCATGGGTCTTTGTTTATGCTCCTGCTACAGTCACCCTCTTAACACACAATTTGCACTTACTCTGACTCTCCTACCAATCCACACAAGCCAGGCCTAGAAAATCAGTCCCAGTGGTCACTTTACTCAGGGGAAGTCCCATGTCCCTTTATCCAAGATCACGGAGGCCAGTGTGACAGACACCAACAGGCTGGGCCCAGGCCTCTGGGGCTTTCAACTCACAGAGTCTCACTCTGTTGCCCGGGGTAGAGTGCTGGGGTAGAGTGCCGTGGCGTCAGCCTAGCTCACAGCAACCTCAAACTCCTGGGCTCAAGCAATCCTGCTGCCTCAGCCTCCTGAGTAGCTGGGACTACAGGCATGCGCCACCATGCCCAGCTAATTTTTTGTATATATTTTTAGTTGGCCAATTAATTTCTTTCTATTTATAGTAATGACAGGGTCTCGCTCTTGCTCAGGCTGGTTTTGAACTGCTTACCTTGAGTGATCCTCCTGCCTCGGCCTCCCAGAGTGCTAGGATTATAGGAGTGAGCCACCACGCCCGGTCCCTTCTACCCATTTCTAAAAGCTGCTCTATAGGCAACACCTTCCAGCCCTTCTGCTGCGTGTTCTATTGCCAATTCCCTACTTCATCCCCACAAGCAGAAAGCAGGGTGTTTGTTAGGACATGTAAATCATGATATTACCTTCTGATTTTCTTTTCTTTTTCTTTTCTTTTCTTTCTTTCTTTTTTTTTTTTGAGACAGTCTCACTCTGTTGCCTGGGCTAGAGTGCCATGGCGTCACCCTAGCTCACAGCAACCTCAAACTCCTGGGCTCAAGCAATCCTTCTGCCTCAGCCTCCCAAGTAGCTGGGACTACAGGCATGCACCACCATGCCTGGCTAATTTTTTCTATATATTTTCAGTTGGCCAATTAATTTCTTTCTATTTTTAGTAGAGATGGGGTCTTACTCTTGCTCAGGCTGATCTCAAACTCCTGACCTTGAGCAATCCGCCTGCCTCGGCCTCCCAGAGTGCTAGGATTACAGGCGTGAGCCACCGCGCCTGGCCTTGATTTTCTTTTCACATTCTATCCACAGAGCAAATAGCAAAGGCTTCAGGCACATAATCAAAGATATGTTCCAGCCCACCAGCATGGCCTGTCCATCCAGAAAATTCAGTCTAGAATAACACGAAGGCATTTCCACAGGACAGCCCGGGATAGGTCTTACTATTCCAAGGTTGGTCTTCTTCCAAGACCACCCATCTGTGTGAGGCAAAGCTGTGCTTCCTCATTCTTCTGGTGGCTATTGGCACACACACACAAACCACTCAATTTTAAAGAAAGGAAATATTTTTCTTAAATGCCATATAATTTATAATTCTCCTACCTACAATTAAGCAAGTTAGCAACAGATTGCTGTTGTTGTTCACACTTCTGTGTTTAGAACCACTCCCTACAGACTTTCAATGCATAGAATGCTGGTTCATTATTCACTTTTTCAAAAACCAGGACCATGAACCCCAGTGGCGACATCCAGCTTCACAAAGAGCTAACCAAAACTATTTTACCTTGGGCTGGATCATATTTTTAGCTGAAGTATCCTCCCTTGTTGGTTTCCATAAGCACACTGGGAGTAATATGTGAATTTATTATCCCTCTTGACCCAAAGTAAACCCAGTCAGGGGAAGTTCTATTAAAAAGCGACAACACTGGTAACCCAGACACAACCTCTCTCCTAGTCTGAGAAATGGCTGCAGGTTTGACAATGGCTGTGAGGAGCTCTGCTTTGGACAGCCCAGGCTGCTGTGGATTTAGTAGCAACATCAGGCTTGGACAGCAACATGTTACAGCAGAAGTCATTTGGGGGACCTGGAGCACCCAGTAAGGTGGGAAGATCCAGGACTGACCCTGGAGACTGAGTAAGCACTTCTGGACATTGGAAGGGGACCCACAAAGAAGCATCAGGATTATGAACTTTCTTAATCTTGGTATATAAGCACTCAAGTGGCATATCCTTAGACAGCCAGTAGAATTACATTACTTACATACCCAGCTGGGAAAGCGGGACATGTGGTTCTATATAATTTAGTTTATTTCTCAAAATAATGCTTAGCAGTAGGTACCATTTTGATTGCCATTTTATATATGAGGACACTAAACATTGGCACAATTACTAGTCCAGTGCCATGCAGCTAGTAAGTGGGAAAAGCAAGATCTGTGCCCAGGTTTGCTGACCCCAAGGCCCTTGTTCTCAACCAGTATGCCCACTGCCACTCGTGGCTGTCAACAACAAGTGATTGACTTCATCGTGACACACTTTCTTCATGTGGCAAGCCCTGGGCCACACAGAGCCTGAGATCCCTCTACAGTATAGGAAAGACTCAGAGTTAGATCTGGCTCCTGAAATGTGCCCCACTTAGATGCTTATTTTTATCCAATAAGTGTCTATCGAATACCTAGTATGCTCAGCTTTTAGGAGAAAAGAAGTCTAGCAGGATCCTTTCTAAGATAACCTTACCATCTGGTTGGGGAAACAGGAACAGCACAGATGAATATAGTGTATATAACAAGTAAAACAAGGCAGTTTATAATGAAGGACTAAACTGTATGGTGCTTATAATGAAGGACTAAACGTCTATAGTATCGGAGAAGAGGTGAATGTGGGCTGTGCTAACTCAGGGAAGACTTCATACAGAAGAAGCCACTTGAACCAAACACTCAAGGATTGGCAGGATTTGGATAAGGGAAGAGACTTAATCTCATTTAACTTTCTTCCTCAAAACAAGTTTCCTTCAGCAGGTGATAAAACCAAGCAAAAAAAAAAAATAAAAAAAATAAAAAAAAAAACAAGTTTCCTTCGTTGATTTGTTCCTTTTAAAGCCAGTGATAGTAAGTTATGTATATGCTTGTCTTTTTTTCAAATTCCAAACAGATTCTACATTTAGGAAAAAAAAATATGATATAAACACAAAATTTAAAAAACATGTTATAACCGAAAGTAACATTGTGTCATGAACTTTTTTTAGTCAATGCTCGTGGGATGTCTTATGATCTCCTAAGAGTGTCCTGGCCCGGTCATAAATAATTTCAGTTGCGGAAGCAGGCATCTGCCACCACATGAAAGATTTTTAGAGATATAATAAAGGAAAAAGAATCAAGATCCCTAGTTCCAGGCGCCTACACTAGCACACTATAATCTGTTTATCTCTCCCAATTAACAAGATGACCAGAAGCTTTTAAAGAAAAGCCGAGTTCTACCCATGAAGTGAGATTTTTCTCCAAAGATCTCCACTTCCTGTTTCTAGGGAGGCTCTGTTCCCAGGACGGAGCCTGGGTGTAAGAGCAGATTCTCATAGACACCCTAAACACGTTGGCTTTCTTGGCACTCAAATCCCCAAACAAAGCTCCGCAAAGGGCTCAAGTGAGCGCCCCGAGCTCAGCCTGAAGGGAGAGTCCCAGCTGGTGAGGGTGCAGCTGTCTCCGGGTCTGTCCCCTAACACAGCTGACTTGCAACTTCAGATATGAACTGGCATTGACAATCAGATGTTTTGCAACAATTAACTGAACAGAGATTAGGTTCAATAAAACAACCACCACCCACGTGGAGCCTTTGATAAGGAGGATGGTTTGGGGGGAGGCGCCATCTGGACAAGAAAGCCCAGAAACGATCAGCTGCCAACAAGCCTTGCCAGCCTTTGCCACACTTGCTAAAGGGAAATCTTCCTCTGTTGATTGTTGATTAATGGTAAACACGAAGCTCCAGAGCTGGAACAAAGGAAGGAGAGGGGAACAGAGGAGCTGGGGCATGGTGGCGAGGGCTGAGTCCAGGGAGAAGTCGGATAAGCACTGCAGACATTTATCCTTGTTCACTCCCAAGTGAAACCTGGGTGTGGTCATATTTTCTTTTTTACCATATTTTTAAAATCTCCCTTTCAGCCTTGTGTTATTCTGGAATCTATTAATATAACCCCAGAGCAAGAGCAATCCCAGCCCACTTCCTAAAATACTCATTCCTTTCCTAGACAATTGCTTCCTAACTTGGCCCCGCCCCCACCTCTACTTTCTCTTTCTAATCTTTCCCACACAGTGGAGCCAGATTAATCCTCCCAAATATAACTTGGCATGCAACTATATTTATACAGGATTTGTTCATGTTCCCCCTTGACACAGAGAGGACATAGAATAGGACCAAGGTCGACTCCGTTCACGGAAGTCAAAGGTGCCCTACAACCTGGCCAAACATATCCCTTCAATCTTGGCTCCCACCCTGCTCTTTAACTGACTGCCTGCTGCCCTGGGACCAGGGGTCAGCCTTTATGCCTTCTCTCTGCTCTTCTAACTCCAACGCCTCCTCAGCATCCTTTTCGGGGTCTACCTGCCCCATTAGGCCCTCAGTATTGCCCTTTTGTAGGGAATCTCTGTCCCCAGCTTTGTGCCATTTAACATGCCACCTAACGACAGGCAGTGCTCATGTTTGAGCAAAGTTTCCCCAAAGCAAAGGTCAAAACTCCTAAGCTGTCTCCTACTATGATAAACAAAATCAGCCTTTTGAATTTACCTAAGAAATATACCATGTTTCCATCCGTGCCGGAATGTCTCTGCTTGTGAGCTCCTGGTCAGAGATCGGGCCTCATTCTCCTCAGACATTGTCTTGGAAGAAGGGTACTTAGTCTGTTCTCGATTGATATTTTCAGAAAAGAATGAAAAAAGCGACCATTTTTTCTCTGGCTGCACTTGTACCTTGTAGACAAATACAGTTAAACACACTTGCAAGGAGTCCCGGAGAGTGTACGTAAATCGGCTTGAAATCTTAGCACACCTTAAAAAATATATTCCCAGTCCTGAGCTAAATAGAAGGCATGTGTTTTCCCTAGTTATTGAATGAATAGAGCTAGAACTGCTTGGCTCTTGGAGCCTTAAAATAATAAAACTGAACCATAACATTATAAAAGAAAGCACAGAAAGTGAGGGGGCAAGACAGAGAAAAGCTAATGGTTAATCTCTTTCTTAATCTATAAATTACATACTTTTTTAAAGTAACATCAGAACATACCTTTTTAGACATTATGTTAAATGTGGCAATCCTACAAAAGCATACATAAAATGCAAATGTAAACCCAAGCTTAGTGGGAGGAAATGACAAAGGCTAGTATTTGTTAGTGCTGGCTGTGTAAATGCTTTTTATTTATTGGCAAATTGATAATCCCCATCAGGCAAATGCCTAACTCGGAACTCACTCTCTCTCTCTCTCTCTCACGTGCGCGCGCACACACACACACACACAGACACACACACACACACACATCCTAATATGCCTCAGCCAGTGTAACCTGAGCCAGACTGTATGGATTCACGGATTCATTCAATGTGCCTGTATGTGGACCAAACAACAACAAAACAATGCATTACTGGCAAGCTACTATCAGGTGCAACTGATAAATACAAAAACATATCTTGTTCCGGAGGAAAATATATTTCTTTTGTTCAACTCCTACATTTAGAAACTACTGTTTTGTTTCAAGAAAAATGTTCCTTGAAAGGGAAGAAAATCTACTTTGCAATATTCCTAAGGCCAGCCACAGCCTTCCCAGGCCCTTGCCACGTGAATCCTCTTGAGAATATACTGAGATTCATTCCCCTCTTTGGTTAACTTCCCTTTCCAATCGATAACGCTCCTAGTCACTGAATGCTGTTGATTTTACTCCTAAAGCCTCACATGTGTACTGTCCCCTGTACACTTACCAGATCCTCATATCACCTTACACTCGGGCGAGTGCAAGAAGCTTGAACTATTCTAGCTTCACTCCAACTCCAAGTGAACAGCAACTGAGTAAATGGATGAATGAAGGAGGGAATAAATGCAATTTGCATTTATTAAAGTAAACAACTAGATTGGCTCTTGATTCTATAGTCACTTTCTTTGCTCATTTAACTAAAAAATGTTCAGTATAATTATTGGCTAAAAGAACTCTGGTAGAGTCTCAGACATTGTTAGGGGTTGCAGAAAATATACATGACATGGTTCTTGACATCAGGGTTTTTTTTGTTTGTTTGTTTTTTTGTTTTTTTGGCCTAGTTAGCAAGGAAAGATGAACAAACTTTAAATAATGAGCCAGTAATTAAGTCTTTAAACTATCTGATAAGTGAAATAGAACATTAGATAAGTGCAGGTATAAGCAGGAGGGAATAAGAGACATAGGAGGATATTTCAAAAGGATAAAGTAGCTACCTGATATCAGTCATTCCTGCTGTCCCCACGCCACCTCGCATTGCCCAGAGTGGGTATTGTGATCAAGACAAATGTTTGGTTGCAAGAGATAGAAACCCCGCAAGCTCGCAGAAGTGAAGAGGAATTTATTCTAAGGGTCTAAGGACATCTTACAGGACGAGAGCAGGGAGCTCAGCTGGCCTCACGTGGACAGAGGGACAGCATCTGGAACCAGCTCACCTGCTGTCTCCGTCACCATCTCTCCCTGGGTCAGGGGGACCTCTCACTGCTGCTGGGCAACAGATTCATTCTGGGCTCTCAGGAGAGCGGGTCAGAAATGATTTCCCATGACAGCAGCTTCAGCTCCTCAGTCCTTGTGACCTCAGCTGACTGACTGTGGCTGCCTGTTCCCAAGCTTACAGCTGCACTCAGCACAGGCTGACCCGCCCGGCCCTGGAAGCAGGGCCGCTGGGACTGTGCAGTCTCTGTTGCAGGCCTACGAGTGCGTGGGTTCGCTAGGCAGGGTCTGGGGATAGGGAGGAAGTGACAGGCATCCCCAGCACGGAAGACTATGAGCACACACTCAGATCCTGTCTCCTGTCTCTGGTTACACAAGGGGAGAATGTGTTTGTTTACAGAAGGTTGAATTCTCTCTTCCCCAGAGGTAACTCCCCTGGCATTTGGGAAGTAGAAATGTTTGTGATAGATCACATTGCAAGTGGCATGTTCCTTTCAACAGTAAATTAAGTCATCAGCCTTGATTAATGGGCCTAGGTTAATCAAGGTTGAGGAGTTGTGAGCTGTGGAGTTCATCTGACTTCCAGAAATAGTGCACTGATTTGCCTGGAATGTTCTATAGCTATAGGACAAGCTTCTCCTGAAATAGCTGTAATTGCAGATGGGAAGGAGGGAGGGGGCCCAGCCAGTCTGAGAGCAAACCGGGCATTTTTGTGTAATCATGAGGAACCTAACTTCAAAATTCGTGGCATTTTTCTTGCTTTGTGTCAGGCTTGGATCTGACTGAATTCACTTCTTCGCACTGTGGACTCACAACTCTTAGGCCTGCCCCCAACCACTGTGCGGTGTTGAAGCCACTTCCTCAGTTCCTGCACACTCAACCCAGAGCTGGATGGAAGGAAATGACTGTGTGCGACGCTGGCCCCTTCCTCCTGGCCTGTCCAGAGCTCCGGCTCCTCCCACATCTGCTTTAGCCTCGTGATTCCTTTCCCTTCAGTTACTTTGTTCAGCTCAGTGTAGCTGATGGAGCAGCAGAGACTTGCATACTAATCCTAGCTCTGCCTTAAACTAGCTGTGTGATTGTGGGAGAGTTGGCTAACCTCTCTGGGCTTCAATGTTCTCCTCAATAAAAATGAGGCCCTACCAAAAGCAAAAGCCCTAGACCTGGGATTCTGCTCAGTCTCCTCTGAGGTGGTTTCAATCTGAGCATTGCAGAATTTATTCTTTTTGATGTTTTCTCCTAACAGCTGCTGAAGCAGTTGAAGTGGTAGGGGGTCTGCAGGTGATATTTTTATGTGCATTCATGAAACATCTCTGTGTTCCCCATCCTCATACTCCTATGACATATGTTTGTGATATAAATTTTCTCTTTTCATAGGTGAGAAACACTTTCTGAGAGGATAAATGACTTGCCAAGGGTGTCATGGCTAGGAATTGATAGAGTTAGAGATGTGAAGGTTTGAACTTGAGCTCAAAGTCCAACTTCATTTAGAACAGCACAGCCACTTGCTCCACACCAAATAAACATCAGGCCTTCGTGGTTGCTGTGGCCTCTTTAGGGTGGAGAGGAATGATCCTCGCAACATCCAGCCATGGCTGAAGCTCACACTGCTACACTAATCAAACGTCGTCACCGTGAAGATTCAGAGCCCGACATTCAGGGTTTGGCCCCAACTAGTCCAATTAGGGCAAAGGCTGCAGATGGCAGGGGGCTGAGGTGTACCGCGATTGCACCCAGCCATTGGGTTCAGATTGGGATTCAGAGACATTAAACTCTGCAACAGCCTCATTCCCACTGGCCTCTCTCCTGGAGGGATCCAAGCCCCTGCATCTGAAGGACTCCAAGCTTTGGGGAGACCTGTCACCCACAATGGGCTTGTGTCCCTTGGTACTCCAGTTACTATGGTTGTATAACATATTACCCCCAAACTTAGTGGCATAAAATAAACATTTATTATGCTCAGGGGCTCCATGGGTTCAGGAATTATGCACAGGGCACTGGGCTGGCGTGGTCTGGGGCCTCAGCTGGCAGGCTTGAAGGCAGGGGAGGGGGAGTTGGAATCACATGAAGGCCACTCACTCCCTGGCACCGTGGCTGGTGCTGGGAGAGAATAAGTTCTCCTCTACCCCCTTGGGATCTTCAGCTGGGTCTAAGAACTAAACTGCCATAAGACAGGTTAACAGGAGAAAAGCATATGTGTTTTATTAATTTTTATATGTACATGAATACTTCACAAGAGAGTGAAGACCCAGAGAAATGGCCAAAGCTGAGAGCTTCTATACCTTTTAGATGAACAAACAATAAATCTGTGAAGAAATGACAAGACAAAGGGGTCTGGGCTGGGGGCAGTAAATTGTGAGCAAAGCACTAGCAGATGTCGGGGGTGGGAGGTAGAAGGGCAGTGGAAGATAAGGGCGAGTTTATCAGTGTGTCTGCACAGACGCATTGCAGCAGCAGCTCCCAGTCTCTGGGGATGAGCCTGTTCTTCTCGTCCTGGCACAGGGAGGGCACCTTTCTCATGGGAAAGTTTACAGCCTGCTCTAGGTTAACACAGGGCGTGTCAGCCCTTTCTGCACCTGTTGTTTCTCAAGCGTCTTCAACTCAAAATAATCAATATGCCAAATTGGCATATTTGGAGATGGCACATTCTCAATTCCTTCACTAGGAAGATTGAAATGCTGGGGCTCCTTGGGCTTCTCTCTCTTCCTTCCCAGCACAGTGTCTTCAGGGTAGCTGGACTCCTCACGTGACACCGCAGGACTCCCAAGGCATGTGTCCCAGTAGAGCCAGAGCCAGGTGGAAGCTAGAACACCTTTCTGGCCCAGCCTCGGAAGTCACATGGCGTCTCTTCCGCCACATTCACATCAAGGAGTCACAAAGTTGAAGGGAAGGTGGCAGGTGCTGGAGGAGCAGACAGCACTACAGATACTGCTGTGGCTGTTTTTGAAAACTGTAGTCTGCTGTGCTTAAGGTTGAGATTCTTCTGAGTCTGGCCCAGAGCTATGGAAGGATGATCTTGGGTCATATTGGTCTTGCCTAATGTTGAAAACTTCAGCTAGTACCACATTGGCCTTGGAAATGGAGTGAATGCAACAGTTTTTGACTCTGCATCAGGCTAGATGTTTCCAGACAGCCTCAGTGATCCTAGCCCTTCCTCCCTGCACACGTGCGTGCACACCCATATCCACACACGCGCACACGCACACACCTATGACAGCCCAAGCCATCTCACATCCTGCTGATTCTTGTTCCCCAACATCTCTCATACCTCCTTCCGTTCTGTTACCATACCTGCCACCCTAATTTCCATCTTCAAGTCACTTGTGGTTTGCTGCCAGTGGCAAAGGTTGCTAACTGTCCCTAATAAACATTTTCTCCTTCTTTCATGCTAATAAATCCCTCGCTTTTAGCTGGGCATAGAAACCTCCCCCACCCTGCTGGCAAGAATAAAGGTTACATTTTCCAGCCTCTCCTGCCTTGTCAATAGAAGTGATTCTGACACTAGATTCTGACCAGTGACATGCATGGTGGTTTTAAATCATGACCCCAGAATCCATCGATGGTCCTCCATTGGGAGGTGGGGTCTATGTCCCCACCTTCTGTATGCAGGTTCTGTGATTACCTGGCCAAAAGTGAGGTGTGCCCATTTCTGGGTCTAAGTCTTAAAAACAGGCATCTTCTGCTTCCTACCTCTTGGGATAACTCCTCTGTGCACCAGCCACCTACTGTGAGGAAGCTCAGCAGCCTCGTGGAGCTGCCACATGTACATATTTCCAGCCACAGCCTTGGGAGGTCCCAGGTGACAGCCAGCATTCCCCAACAGGTATGTGAGTGGCCAAGCCTGCAGGTGATTCCAGGCCTCAGCTGTTGTGTCCCCCATGGCTTTTGGGCCACCCAAGCTGATGCTGCAGGGAACAGAGATGAGTTGTCCCCACTGTTCCCTGCCCACATGGCAGATTCATGGGGGAAATCAGGGATCCCTACTGCCGTAAGCCTCTACATTTGAGGGGTCTGTTATGTAGCCATTGATAATTGGAGTAACTCTAAGTGGTTATGTGCCAACCCTCCTGCACCGGATGCTGGCTTCCAAGCTACTCCCTGTCCCTCGAGTAAAGAATGAAAACCGATTTTGTTTAAGGCAGTATTGTGACTGTCTCTCAAAGCTGAATTTCGTCTACCTGACACACAATAGTCTCTTACCTGCTCTTCCTGTGTCCTGTCTTAGTCAGGACAATCTTATCACCACACTAATCTTCCTAAAACTTGGCTTTGCATAATCTCCCCATGCCCTGTCTTCTGTGGTGCTGTCCCACTGGTAAAAGAATTTAGTGCAAATTCCTCAGCCTGATACCTCAGGGCCATAGTTGCCAGCTCTACCTACCTCTCTTTATCTTCATCTCTGCTATTTCTTCTAATCATGGTATTTGTACCCCTGGGGGAATGGGCGGTGTGTTGGGTTATAATCAAAGCCCGAGGGAAAACAAACTGCCTCTTCCCAGACCATCGATTTTACCATTTGGAGGAGAAAGGGTTTTAAACTTTTTTTTCGATAGTAATTTAAATATTTTTATAAAGTAATATAAGCATTAATATATTATGTAATAGAATGCAACATTTACATATATGTTTTAGATAAAAAATGAGGTTATTTCTTGTTGGTGGAAGGCCAATTTAACACAGGCTGCAGGTAACTATACCTCTAGCATTAGGGATACTTGGTATAACATTTGAGAAGCGTGCACTTATTGCTTAGAAATGCATTTGGCCGAGTGGTGATTAACAGAGTCGAGAGTAACTTAAATTGCAAGAGGTGAGAAGTTAGGCAGCAAACTGCCCTTGATTCAGGGGCTCCGTGACATCAGAGCCAGTGACTGTGAGACTCCCTGGGCCCCTCCTTCATGCTTGTGCACAGGTCATTCCCGTGGCCTTTTCTTCCTGCTGTCACAAAATGGCTAGTAGAGCTCCAGACATCAGTCTGTGTTCAAAGTAGTGAAAAGAAAACCATAGAATGTTGCTAGTCCCATATTCCATTTTTATTAGGTAAAGTATAAGCTTCCTCCAAGCCCCCAAGAGACCTCTGCTTAATTCTCACTAGCCAGAGCAGTCATGTGGTCTGCTCTAGGTGAAAAGGAGGCTGACAACGAGAATAAATCAATCACCAAGAGCTGGGCAGGTTGCCCTCCCTGATCAAAACCAAATAAACAAGCAAAAAAAAAAAATCAGGCTGGGTGTGGTGGTTCATGCCTATTATCCCAGCACTTTGGGAGGCTGGAGGGGGTGTGTGCATTGCTTGAAGCCAGGAGTTTGAGACCAGCCTGGGCAACATCGTGAGACCCCATCTCTAATAGAAAAGAAGAGAAGAGAAAAGAAAAGAAAAGATAAGATCAGGGTTCTGTTAGCAAGAGAAAAGGGCTAGTTATGCGAGAGGCACTAACAGCGACTCTGTAGCAGTATCTTTCCCTTCAGCCAGGTTGGTTTTCTGGTTGATTGTAGAGCCGGCACATCACAGGGGCTAGGCACATCACAGGGGCTAAACGCACCACTATCATTTGCAGGGGAGCAGAAACGTGCGGCACACACAGTCTCCCTGCCCGCCCCCCCCCAACCCCCCAAGCACACAGTCTCCATGGCGGCACCTCCACCTGCTGAGACCCGCATAGGCCAGAGCCCATCCAGGCACAGAACCCAGCTCAGGGGGTGGCAAAAAGAACCCACCATCCAGATGGGAGGCACTTTCTATTCACCGGAGAGAGAGCAGGAAGTCTCTGCGAGGACACTTCCCAAAGACTCCAGCTCCCAAGTCTTGGGGAAAAGTGAAGATCTCAACCCAATCCAATCAGTTAGTCCTGAAAGAGTCCCTACTAGTGGAGTACTTGGGATTGCTCCATTACAAATAGAACTAAAACTTCAGAGAGTAGTTTTTACCACATCCCGAACAGCTGCCTAGACAGTTGTGTTCAGAGCATCTAAAGACCTCTTGAAAATGGCAAAAGCACTGCCAAGCATCTTGGAATTAAAATAGGCTTTACTTTTCCTTCAGGCACTTTATTAGAAGACTCACAGCCTATAGAAGAAAAGAAAGTGCAAGTCTAGAAGGGCCTGCAGCCTCATAACCTACAGAGCTAGCAGCTTCGCCTGCCCTTCTGAGTTCCCAGCCCCGAGAGACAGGGAGGGCACCGTGGCTCCCTTCCAGGTTTGCCCTGTGTCTGCCCTTCTGCGTGGAGGAAGTCACAAATGGGGCCGACAAAAGAAAAGATAGAACTGAACTTAAGAAGGAAACACAGGAGGCCTCATCCAAGCCAGAAATCATAAAGGAACAGCAGAAAAGACCAAGAGGCGTGATGCATAGGGTATGTTTCTGTAGTCGCCTGCCAGGGTTACATTTCTGAATCATTCCTTAACACTTGGCAGACAGGCTTGGATGCTTCCAGCTTCTTTTGTGGCTGAGGACCTGGAAGTCTTGCATCTGTAAAGAACAATGGATTTTAACTTTCTTGTACTATAGTCACTTTCACTTAAAAATATTTGAAGTTTTACCGGAATGCTCTTTTAGGCTAAAGTTTTTACCTGTTCCTTAAATCACCTAATCAAGCAGGTTTCCAGAAGAGACAAGACTTTTTTTAAATCCTTAATGTTATTAATAGTTGGGATCCTTTAATGTAATTCTTATAGGTGATCAGTCTTTGTTTTTTCTCCTGATCTTTTGTTGGTGGTGACTAGTTAATTGATCCATACTGAATCCTAACTCCATGATGACTGTGCTAGGCTCTGTGGAGGAAATGAAGTCTATGAGAGATCATGAGCCATCCACTTAATTGCATAGAATATAATCTCATGCTAAGTATTGGGCTAGTTAGCCTTTCTTAGACCTATTTTCAGATTGATTAAATACATGATGTTAAGCAATTATTGGGTACTATGCACCTGTGAATGATGATGCAGCTCCATATATGGACATGGATCCAGCCCTTGTCCCCTAGGGCTGCTATAACAAAGTACTTGTTTGCTGCAAACTATAGTAGCTTAAAACAACAGATATTTAGTCTCTTATAGTTCTGGAGACTATAAGTCCAAAATCAAGGTGAAGGTGTTGGCAGGGCCATGATCCCTTAGAAGGCTCTAGGGGAGGATCACTGGCTTTTCCTACTTCCTGGTGGTGCCAGCAATCCTTAGTGTCCCTTGGCTTGTAGGTTTATCACTCTAACGTTCACCTTCATCATCACATGGCATTCTCCCTATGTGTCTGTGTCCAAATTTTCCTCTTGCAAGGACACCAATCATGAGATTAGAGCCTACCCTAATCCAGTGTAACCTGGTGTTAACTTGATTATATCTGCAAAGACCCTATTTCCAAATAAGATCACACTTACAGGGACTGAGGGTTAGGACTCGAACATATCTTTTTGGGGGACACAATTCAACCCAGTATACCGCCCATGTTATATAAAGAAAAACAATAAGAGGTTGTCAGAGTTTTAAAACACAGCTGCAACTTCTTTGGCACTCCTTCCATAGAGAGTGGGGTCTCGCCCCCACCACTTGAATCTGGGTGAGCTTGCTATTGCTTTGACCAATATAGTATAGTCCATTGGAACACTCGCTCTTAGAGCCTTGAGCCACTATATAGAAGTCCAACTACCCCAAGGCCACCATCTTGTGAGGAAGTCCAAGACACATGGAGACTCCACAAGCCAGCACTCCAGTCAACAATCCCAACCAAGGTCAACATTCCAATTAACTCAACCTACGTACGAGCCATGAGAATGAAGAAAGAAGCATCCAGATATTTCCAGACCCCAGATGATCTAGTCATCTCCAGCCATTTGAGTATTCCCAGATGAGGCCCCAGACTCCATGGAGCAGAAAATCCGGCCATGCCCACTGTCCACACTTCCCACCCACAGAGGTCATGTGATGTGACACCATGGTTGCTATTTTATACCTCTAAGTTTTAAATTGATTTTGTGTGGCAATAGATATTAGATCAAAAGCTTACCAATTTTCATGGATAGTACACTCACATTTTTTTTTTAAAGGATGAATGTATGTGCATGCACAGGAAAAGCCTAGAAAGTTTGACTCCAAACTATTTACAGTGATTATTTGGGGGCAGGGAGAGTTAATCCTCTTCTTTGCTCCTTTTTGTATTTTCTGAATTCTTTACAATAAGCTCACATTGCTTAAGTAGCCGAGAAAAAAAGAAAATAATTTTCATTTGGAAGAAAAGGTACTGCTGAAACATGATGGTGTGTGAGTCACCATGACTCCTAATGATGGTTGGGGCCCCTCTGTCCTGTAACCACAGTCAACACACAGACCATTCTGCACCCAAACCTCATTTTAGCTAAACAAGACCCAGAGCTCAGAGGGCTGAGTCTAGTCTCTTTAGAGCTGGGTCGTATGGAAGCCACAGTGACTGACAAGGAGGTTCTTGGGCACTGGGCACTTTCTTGGGCACTGTCCTCCTGCAGGTGGCAGCGGGGCCCAGAGCTCAGGCAACCACCCTCCCTTTGGGACTGGAGAGAGCAGTGCTGTGCAGCAGCCTGGGGGAGGGGCAGGAGGAAGGGGCGATGAGAGAAGGGGCAGTGTCCCCTGAAGGCTGGCTGGGAAAATGGGGCCAGGGTGCTGTGGCACCGCCCCCTGCTAAGGAGTGGGGCATCTATGCAGCCCCACCACTTGGCAAAGGGGTGCCCACCCACACCATAGAACCGGGCCTGCACATCGCCGATGTTGTTACTATTGCTGCTAACGGACTTCCTACCGAAGTGTGTCACTGGAGCACGTCCTTTCCTTTCAGACACACGGTATTCAGAGGTTAACAACACATCCTGCCAAGAGCACAAACACAAGCTTGGCATGACACCCGAGGCCTTGGCCCTCTTGAACGGTCACACTTTAGAAACCCAGGGAAAGCAGGGAGCAGCAAAGGCCACAGCTGAAAGGAACAGATCTTGTGACTGCCATAAAAAAAAAAGAGTGTGTTCGAACGGAGCCAAGGGTGAGTTAACCATGATATGTGTGGTTTCTAAGGAAACCTTAAAAAGCAAACACTGCATCAGGGAGGAAGGCACTCAATGAACACAGGAGAAGTTCCCAAACCTGGGAACCAGCACTTTTCCTTCCAGCAGCTACTTCCCACTTCCAAACCAGGGACATTCCAAGCCAGGGACCCCACGCACCATCAGAACCTAGTGGCCTTCAGAGAGGTGGGGGAGTTCCCAGAGACCAAGCAGGAAGTGGGCGCCACCGTGCTCTGAGCAGCGCCGCGCCAGCGTGAGACACTTTCTAAGTCTCCTCCAGGGCGCCGTCACCTTCCTTCCGTCCCACGGTCACTTCTGCCAAACTTGTGCTCTTGTCTGTACCCACTTGCCCCTGAACAGATACTCTGGTTGCTTAGAGGTAAGTACGCATGTGGTTCTGGATTCCACAGGGAGAGTAAGACATGCGGTGGAAATCGCGGCAATTCCCTCCAGCTTCCTTCTTTTGTTCTTTTCACTCCACTGCCCTGATGTTTTTATAAGAACAAAATGAAACTTCTTTAATTTTGAGCCCCCAAACCTCCCACTTTATAATCTTATGCTTAGAAAGCCCTTTCCTTTTTTTTCCTTTTCCCAAGATTATAAAAGATTATGATCTTTTTCCAAGATTATAAAAGATTATGGGCTGGGAGGGGTGGCTCACGCCTGTAATCCTAGCACTCTGGGAGGCCGAGGCAGGCGGGCGGATCACTCAAGGTCAGGAGTTCGAAACCAGCCTGAGCAAGAGTTAGACCATGTCTCTACTATAAATAGAAAGAAATTAATTGGACAACTAATATATATAGAAAAAATTAGCCAGGCATGGTGGCGCATGCCTGTAGTCCCAGCTACTTGGGAGGCTGAGGCAGCAGGATTGCTTGAGCCCAGGAGTTTGAGGTTGCTGTGAGCTAGGCTGACGCCACGGCACTCACTCCAGCCTGGGCAACAAGCGAGACTCTGTCTCAAAAAAAAAAAAAGATTATGATCTTTTCCCAAGATTATAAAAGCATTCTGGCAAATATTCTTCTTAAACATTTATGCTTTTATGCTTTATAAATAAATATGATCCATAAAGATTTACTATTTTGTTGTAAGAATTCTAATTCTAATTTATTTTCAAACAGGAAACTAATTGGCCCCAATTTATTTATTGATAATTACATCTTTTCTGCAATGATTTGAGGACCTTCTTGTGCATCTATTATTTCCCATAGAAATTCACATCTTTTTCTGGACTCTATATTCTGTTCCATTGATCTTTTTAATACTGCCCCAGTATCATAGTATTTTAATTGTTTTAACTTTATAACTTAACATCTGGAAGGCAAAAGGTAAATTCCCTTTGTTATTCTTCTTTTCTGGAACAGTACATTTAAATTATTAGATATAATATAGCATCATTTTGGTAATTTCCTATAAAAATTTCTGGAATTTTTGTTGTCTTAAGTTTAGATATTAGGGAACATTTTTATCTTTTTAAATGTTGAATCTACTTTTAAAAATTTATGTCACTCCATATATTCATCCTCTTTAATGTTCTTATGAAATTCCATAACTTATTTTATGTGTTTAATATTTCTTATTAAATTTATTCCCACGTGTTCAGTTTTTCTCTATTGTGAATGATGGCTTTTTTTCTTAATGTTTTATAGCTGTTTATTATTTGAATATAATAAAGCTGGGTCGAATTTCTTTCATCATAACTTTTTTATCGCAACTATTATCTTCCAGAACACAGTTGGAGAATGCTACAGAGAAATTCAGAAAGTGATTATTAGATATGGTGATGGTATGACTGTTTATGAAAATATGAATTCACAGTAGTGAAATCTGCTTTATTTTTCAGACTGATATATTACACTGTTTTTCTCAGCTAGGCATAGCTAGCATTCTCATTCTAGAACAGACCATCCATTTACAAAGTATAAACACAACATTAAGATTTAGTGATGGAGTCTACATGTCTCTTCTAAGATTAAACTTGTTTCAATATGCCTTTGTGCACTGAAACTTTGCATCTTCAAAAAGTAGAGTCCTAATGAATTCATGCTTTTTAAGTAAAAGATGAGAAGATCTCTCATCTTCATTCACCAAAATAAAATAATAAATCATAATTCATTGTGGCTATTTTATAACATGTAAAACTTCTAGATTAAAGATGGGATATCTATTGATCCACATTAACTTTATTTCAAAAACCTACAACGATATCAGAATAATGCATATGGTATACTACCACTTATGTAAAAAGGAGAAACATATTCTTATGTGGGTTTATATATTCACCAAATATCTCTACAATGATATGTAAAACCTGGAATCATTGGTATCCTCTTGTAGGGGAGAGTAGAGGCTACAGGTAATTAGGTGACCACTGTGTACTCTCCGCTGTGTACTCTTTTGTACTCTGATTTTTCTACCACATCCAGGTATTTTATTAATAAGCTTCTATGCCAGAACTATATTAAAAAACAGTAATATTCAATATTTGCAATGGTGTGGTGAGAATGAGATGGGAATATATATATATATTTTTTTGAGACAGAGACTCGCTTTGTTGCCCAGGCTAGAGTGAGTGCCGTGGCATCAGCCTAGCTCACAGCAACCTCAAACTCCTGGGCTCAAGCAATCCTGCTGCCTCAGCCTCCCGAGTAGCTGGGACTACAGGCATGCGCCACCATGCCCGGCTAATTTTTTTTCTATATATATTAGTTGTCCAATTAATTTCTTTCTATTTATAGTAGAGACAGGGTCTCACTCTTGCTCAGGCTGGTTTCAAACTCCTGACCTTGAGTGATCCGCCCGCCTCGGCCTCCCAGAGTGCTAGGATTACAGGCGTGAGCCACCGTGCCCGGCCGGAAATTTTTAAATTTGCAAGTAGGATATAAGTTGGTACAATTATATTTGGCATGTCAGAATTCTTTTAAAAAAACTTCCTTTATCTGCATCTCTAATTCTTTCTGCAGAATGGACTCCTAGAAGCAGAATTACTATACGTAGTAGGCAGAATAATGGTCCCCCAACTCATCTTCCATGTCCCAGTCCCTGGACATGTTGTGTTACATGGCCAGGAGGAATCAGATTGCATGAAATTGAGGTTGCTAATCAGGTGCCCTTGAGATGGGGAGATTATCCTGGATTAGGAAGGTAATTACCAAGGCCCTTACAGATGAAAGAAGGGAGCAGGAGGGTCAGTGTCAGCGTCATGCAGGGTGAGAAGAACTCAGCCAGCCACTGCTGGCTTTGAAGATGGAAGGCAGCCATGAGCTAAGGAAGGTGGGGCAGCCTCAAGAAGCTGGAAAAGGAAAGTATTTACCCCAGACCCCCCCCAGCATGAATGTGGACCCAGCAACATCTTGATTCTTATCCAGTGAGATCCATTTTGGACATCTGGACTCCAAAACTATAAGATAATAAATGTACTATAAGTGACTAAGTCTGCAGTAATCTGTTACAGCAGCAATTGAAAACTAATATACTGTGTCAAAGAAAAAAGTACTCATTTATGCAAGTAAAAATATGGAAAGAATCTAAATGTTCAATAATAAGGGAACATAAAATAAATAATGCTGCATTCATATGAAGAAATATTATGTAAACACCTGATTTTAAAATTTATGAAATGTTTATAAGAAAATATTAAGTTGAAAAAAGAAGTTTATAAGCTTGTACCTGATTCCAATTATAAAAATTATATATATATATATAAAATATATATGTTGTATCAGTTAGGGCTCAGCTGCAAAAAAGAGGAACCATTCAAACTATTTCAAACAGAAAGACAAGTATAAAGAATCAGATCCATACAGAATCATAGGGAAAACTGTAGGAGTAGGTTCTTAAGGGGCCTCCTGAGAGGTCACGCCGGACTGCTAGGGTTATAGCCACCTTTATCTAGATCAAAAAAGTGGAGTATCAGGTAGAGTCACTAGCCTGGGGACATAGTCATATTGCTTAACAATGGAGACACATTCTAAGAAATGCATCGTTGGGCAATTTCATCTTTGTGAAAATATCAAAGAATATATTTACACAAACCTACATAGTACAGTCTACTACATACCTAGGCTATATGGTATGGCCTATTGCTCCTAGGCTATACATCTGGGCAGCAGCATGTGACTGTACTGAATACTGCAGGCCTTTGGTCCCCAACCCCTGGGCTGCAGACCGTACCCTCCATGGCCTGTAAGGAACAACCACTCCCTATTGCTCACATCGCCACATAAGTTCCACTGCCTGTCAGCTCAGCGGAGGCATTAGATTGTCATAGGAGCATGAACCCTGCTGTAAACTGCGCATGCTCGAGGTCTGGGTTGCAGCACTCCTTATGAGAATCATCAGAAGACCTTCTTCTACCCCCACATCTTGGTCTACTGGAAAGTCTTCAGGGCCAATAACAGGCATGGAGCTGTCATCTAGGATAACAATGCCTTATTCTGGAATATCTCCTGAAGGACTTGCCTGAGGCTGTTTTAGAGTTAACTTTTTTTTTTTAATAAGGAGGAGTACACTCTAAAATAATGATTAAAAAGTATAGCAAATAAACCAGTAACACAGTCATTTATTATCATTATCAAGTAATAGGTGCTGTACATAGTTAGTTATAGGTGCTATTCTTTTATACAACTGGCAGCACAGTCGGTTTGTTTACACCATCAGCCCCACAAGCCCGTGAGTAATGTGTTGTGCTACGACATTATGACAGCTACAAGATCACTAGACAACAGGGATTTTTCAGCTCCATTATAATTTTATGGGACCACTGCCACATACACAGTTTGTCATTGACCAAAATGTCGTCCTGCAGTGCATGGTGGTGCATTAAAAAGGCAGCGGAGAAGAGCTGGTCCCTTTTCCTACCCCTCCCTTTCTCATAACCACTATATTCACGGGTATGAAGAATATTTAAATCTAACCACTATATTTTTCTGCCTTCACATTTGTAATATTTTTAGGAAAAAACCCAGAAGCAAACATCAATGAATCCATCATCATTAAGAACAAAGGCTCTGAAGTTAGACAACCCTGATTTAAATCTAGTTCCACCTCTTTCTTGCCCTCTGGCAAGCCACCTCGCTCTTGGTGCTGAACACCTCAGCAGTACCAGGGAGTAGGGACATTAGTGCCCACCCCAGGGCTGTCTGAGGACTGAGAGAGAGAACTGAGGCCAAGCACTTAGCAGAGTGTCCCATAGAGTAAAATGGCTGTATAACTGGTAGCGATTGTTCTCATACTACTTCCCTGTACTTATCAAGTCTCACTTTTCATATACTGATTTTATCATTAGGAAAACAACAACCTCATTTTAGAAAAATCCAAGCTGGATGTGAACTTTACTCAAGAAATAAAATAATCATAGTCTGATGAAAAAATATCAAATTTTAAAACTTGCTGCCTTGCGTCAGGTTCTGTCCATTGCATATCTGCTTCCTGTTGATAAGAAGAAGAAAGACCTACCCGTTCTATTTAAAAGTTGAGAGTCAAAAGGCCCTGAGTGTGTTCACTCTTGAGGCCATTAATTCAAGACAACAAACATCTCCCTCCATCTGTTGTATACTTCAGCGTTTGGCAATGAAAGAATAAGGCACCCCAAAAGTTTTTGGGGACAAAAGGGAGTGTTTATGATTAAAAGAGGTACAAGAGACAGTTTTCAGTGAATTTTGGTTCACTAGTGATTTGACCAGAGTCATCTAAATATGGACATTTATAACTGATCAAATGTCACATCTCAGAGGTCACCCTCTTGGTGGTAGCTATCAATTTCCAGCCTGGTTCTCTCATGAGGAGCACAGATTTGGTTGCCACTATCTCTGCTTGTTAGGCTGGGCCCCTGAGGGAATCTGCTTAATGGTTCAGAGCACTTTTACATTTGTGATTGTCACTTGGTGCCACAGTCTCCCTTTGGGATAGGCAGAGCTGGATTCTATGGCCAAAATGGGAATATAAATCCAGTGCTCTTCCCTGTCCCACACTGCATAGGACATCTTCATAGTGCCACACAAAGTGATTTATTGTATAAGGACAGCCCACCCTTTTAAATGAGTTTCAAAATCTGCATACTAGTATGAGTAAGGTTTTACTTATTCCAAATTTTCAGCAAGTTTGTGGGTTGGAAATGCATTCACTAGAAGATGGATAGTAGCTAAACCATGACTCTCACTAAATTTCAGCATGGCACATTTTACAATGTATTCTTTTTCTTCATCAAACAATCTGCAGTCCCCAGGGAAGGAAAAATCACTCCTGTACATAATCTTTGAGGAACCTAAGTATAAACTCCAATAGGAAGTGATTTTACTTTTATTCCCGGATTCCATACACATGAGTAAAGGAAGTGAGACTATTAATTTAGTCAGCATTAGAGATAAGGACCAAGCAGGAAATGACTTTTTATATGATATCATCAGGGCCCATGTCAGGCGAGGAACAGGTGAGGCAGGGCCTTTCATCCCTTACAGATCTTTCCCAGTCCTCCGAATGAAAGAATGGTATGGTCAGGGGCTAATGTAGTAGTTATGTTATGTTATGTTACCCCAATGTGGGTTGTACTGCTCTGTGTGACTGTGATTGAGACAGTACTCTAATATTAAAAGAAAGGAAAAATGAGAAAATGGGAAAGAAAATGAAGGGATAAAGAAAAGGAAAAAGAGAAGATGACATGAAATCCTAATTATAGTAAAATAAAAGTAAAATAAACTTTATCTAGAAAACCCAGTAAATGTTTCTAGGATTTTCGTATTCTAGTTAAGTAACTCTGTGTCTTTTTTTATTTTTTTGAGATAGAGTCTTGCTTTGTTGCCCAGGTTAGAGTGAGTTCCGTGGCATCAGCCTAGCTCACAGCAACCTCAAACTCCTGGGCTCAATCAATCCTGCTGCCTCAGCCTCCCAAGTAGCTGGGACTACAGGCATGCGCCACCACGCCCTTCTCATTTTCTGTATATGTATTTTTAGTTGGCCAATTAATTTCTTTCTATTTTTAGTAGAGACGGGGTCTCGCTCGGGCTGGTTTCAAACTCCTGACCTTGAGCAATCCTCCCTCCTCGGCCTCCCAGAGTGCTAGGATTACAGGCGTGAGCCACCACGCCCGGCCCGTGTCGTTTTTAATATGGGCATTTCTACCTTACAAAACACTTGGGTGACTGTCACAGTGTCAATTATCTTGATCTCACTTATGTACCTTCAATTATCAGGCATGAGGACATAGGAGAAAGATAAATTGGGCTCAAATCCTAGTTTCTGTGACTGTGGGCACGTTCCAGAGTCTTATTCACCTGCAAAATAGGTCAATTAATACCCACCTCAGAGGGTCATTGGGAGGATTACATAGGACAATGCATGGAAGTATGCAACACAGTTGGCACTCAGTAAATGTTTGCAGTAACTTTCTGGTGGCAACACTGCTTAGAAAATAACCATTTTTTTTAAGATTTTTAAAAAAATGTGGTAAAATATACATAACATAAAATTTATCACCTCAACCAATTTTAAGTGTATAGTTCAGTAATATTAAGTACATTCACAGTGTTGTGCAATTGAATTCTTTTCATCTTGCAAAACTTAAACTCTGAAAATCTATACCCATTAAATGACTCTCATTCTCCCCTGCCTCCAGCCCTTGGCAATCACCATTCTACTTTCCATCTCTATGAATTTGACTACTCTAGGTATCTCATATAAGTAGAATCATATAAAAGTTGTCTTTTGGTCTTTTCAGATAGTCAGTTTTTCAGATTACTCTTTGAGGCTTGACAAATTGCTGCACTCAGACAAAAGTTTTGACCATTGCATGTTATATTGCTATATTGTATGATTATCCAACTATTTATTTTTTCTTTTTATTTGTACAAATTTATGGGGTACATGTGCAGTTCTGTTACATGCATAGATTTTGTAGTGGTCAAATCAGGTCTTTTAGGATATCTGTCACCTGAATAACGTATGTTGTACTCGTCAACCAATTTCTCAACTTCCCCCTCCCATCTCCTCGCCCTTCGGGTTCTCCATTACCTATCATTCTACTTTCTATGTCAATGTGAACACATTTTTCAGCACCCACTTATGAGTGAGAACATGCAATATTTGTCTTTCTGTGCCTGGCTTGTTTCACTTAAGATTAATTATCCAACTATTTAGCTAAAAACATGAAGTTTTTCAAAATAAATGTGATCCCTCATAACAACTTAGATCACATAAGTTGGAATGGATGGATTTCACACCAGTACAGTCAGTTCTTAAATCACCTGCCATGTGTCTTATCCCTTTTACTGCTTTGTAAATTCCTAGAGGTCAGGTGGTACCTGGTATGCATTAGGTATATCACAAATACTAATGGTCTAATTAGTAAATTAATAAATCAGTGGATTTGGATCTGACTTTGTGAATTGCTGAAGAAAATGTTCATCCTAAGGTATTCTCCTTACATTGATTCTGTGCTACAGCTTCACTTATCAACTGATGGTCCTCAGAAAATGCAAAATTATTTAAATATTAGACTAAACAAAACATAGTTTGAAAGATAAAGCAGATGAAAAATATTGCATGAGTCCTTTGGAAGGCAAACATAATTGACTTTTGGATCATAGACACCTCTGTGTTCCATCAGCTTATTCATGTAAATGGACATGTGACATTTATTTAGGTTTCAAATTCTGGAGTTCTAACTCATTTTTAACAGTAGAATGGGCAAAGATTTAAAACATTAAAATATTCAGGGCCAGTCAAGGTGAGGGAAATAAGGGTTCACTCCCATACAGTGCTGGCGGAAATCTAAACCTTTATGAGGGCAATTGAAACTTTTTGTGCATAGCTTCCCAGTCCTGCAAGTTCATGTCTAGTTAATTTATTCTACAAAGGTAATCATACAAATATTCAAAGATATGACTGTGGTAAGCTAATTAATAGTCCCCCAAAGATGTCCACGTTCTAATCTCCAGCACCTGAGAACCTGTGCATACGCTATGTTCACAGCAGGGGAGAATAAAGATGGAATTAAGGTTGCTAAAGAGCTGACCTTAATATAAGAGTCTCCTAGATTATACCAGATGGGCCCAATGTAACCCCCAGGGTCCTTTAAATATGCAAGAGGAAAGCAGAAGAATCTGTCTCAGAGTGATTCATGCAGGAAACATTCAACCAGACTTTGCTGGCTTTAAAGGTGGTAGGAAGCCACTAGCCAAGGAATGAAGGCTCCCTTGGCAAGCCGGAAAAGGCGAGGAAGTGGGTTCTCCCTAGAGTCTCCAGAGAGGAATGCAGCCCTACAACACCTTGATTTTTAGCTCAGTGAAACCTATTTTGGATTTCTGACCTCCAGAACTGTATGGTAATAAATTTGTGTTGCTTTAAGCCACTTTAATTTGTGGTAATTTGTTCCAGAACAGATAGGGAACTAATACAATGACTAAGGATGCTCATTGCAACATCATTTGTAAGAAAAAATTATAAGCAATCTAAATGCCCACTAATAAGAGCCTGATAAAATATTGTGTCATTATTACTACGGATGTTGAGGATTTCAGGCTTTCACCAAAGAGCGAGCTACTGACAACCTCTCTTTCTGCTTTTGGCTAGGGCTTGCCTACCAGTTTCAAATAGAAACGAGAGAAACTATAAAGCCCAGTTAATAAATTGTCCTGTGTATAAACGCATAGCAGTAAAACACAGCGCTCAGACTGAGACTGTAGTACTTTTGAGTCACTCAACCTTAATTTAATTCTTACACTAAATCTATAGATATAGCAGGCACTGTGCTAAACACTGGAAAATAAGTAGAAAATAAGCCAACCGACTAGAGAGGGAAAAGGGTTTGTGGCAGAATTACTCCAAGTGCAACAAATGTCAAAGCAGAGGAAAGCCTAGGGGACCTTGGGAACACAGGGTGGGACACCTCACTAAGACAGGGTGGGGAGATAGGACAGGGACAGCTGCCAGTAGAAGGTAATGCCTGAGCCCAGTCCCAAAGGAGGAGTAGGATTCAGCCAGACAAAGCAGCCTCGGAAGGCCAAGCCAGTGGAGGAAACAGCTCACAAAGGGCTAGTTGGCATGGTGTCCAGTGTGGGAACGGGTGGGTGGGTGGGGTGGCATATGAGAGAGCCAGCAAACTCTAAAACGCTGCACAAAGGACTTTTACATAAGTATCTTTTTAAAGTTCCCTGAACCTCAGTTTCCCCACCTTTGTACCACCATGTTTTCCCCCAAAATAAAGACCTACCCATAAAATAAGCCCTAGCAGGATTTCTAAGCATTTGCGCAGTATAAGCCCTACCCCCAAAATAAGACCTAGTGATGGGCGTGGCTATGCAGCGTATCTGCACAACCCGTGCATTTCGTTGCGGAGCAGTAAAGAAGACGAGCAGCCCTTCTCATCTGCCCCGTGACAGCTCTATTGCTTGACATGAGAGATTGGGGCCAATGGTTCTAAAGGAAATAGAGTTGCAAGAAATTCAGGATGGAATTCGGGGTTTGGAGAGTTATGATGATGTTCCAGAAGAAGACGGCTTAACTTTATTTGAATAAATGTAAGATTGTTGTACTGTACTTAAAAAAAAATAACACATCCCCTGAAAATAAGCCCTAGGGTGCCTTCTTGAGGAAAAATAAATATAAGACCCTGTCTTATTTTCGGGGAAATACGGTAGGAGAATCATAAAATCTTCCTTTCAGGGGAGAATAAGAAATCTGCCCAGAGTCCCAGAGCCAGAAAAATGAAGACTCAGCTTCTGGAAATCCCTGCCCTGTACTCTCTCCCCAGGCCATGGCTGCACCCCAGAAAGTCCCCTCTGCCTCGGGAAGGCTGGAGCCGCTTCCAGTTTTGGTAAGCCATGATGCATTCAAACATAAAAAACATTTTTGTGTTATATTTTAATCATTTATGTTTAACAGATCATTGCTTTTAACACATACAGAATACAATGAAATATAGTTGTGCTATTCAAAGTGGATTACAGACTAAAGCTTTATTAATTCATAGTTCATTTTAGGCCATGCACATTCTCTGTAATGGAACAGAGAATTAAATTTGTAGAATGAACTTTTTTTGTTGTTGTTTCAATCCCTTCACTGAATCTCTGTGACTCTCTAAGGCCTCGTTTAGAGAGAACCTTTGAGGCGTTGGTGAATGAGAAGCCCACACGGCCTGCAGTGCTAGGCCCCATTTATGTCTACTTGTAGAAAGAAAGCAAAACTCTACATCAGAATCATCTGGGGAGCTTTTAAAACATTCTGCAGCCTGGGCCCCCTCTAGATTCTGACTCAGTTGGTTGAAAGCAGAGTCCAGGCAGCATAATATTTTTACAACGTCCCCAGATGATGCTAATGTAAAGTCAGGGGCCAAAAATACCATAACCAAAGGTAGGAGAGACTGAGAAAAGAATCCTTGAAAGTTTTATCAGCTGATTTGCAGATTATCTGTTAGAAGACAAACAAGGTAAAAAGAGATGAACACATGGGAGCAAAAGGAAGGTGCAACACAAGCCTCACCACGGACCGTGGGGTGGTGAAAAACAGAGGAGCCCTGGCAAGCAGGCAGGGCCCAGAACCCAGTGTGGCCAACCACGAAGACAATGAACTAAGTGTGTGCACACTACTGAGTGGGAAGGAATCCAGAGGAATTGTGAACAGTCTGTTAAAGTTTGCTGATTCAGTTGGCAAATGCCACATGGCAGCACCCTGGCCAGGCAGTTATGAGGTCCCCAGAGTAGATGGAGAGGCAACCCCTGGGCGCCCCCCTATAGCAACCAGGGGCTTGAGAGGGACAAGGTTCTCGAGCCACAGCCAGGATGGCCACTCTACTGCTGAAACGAAGATGTGTGCACCCAGACACTTGAAGGTGGTTTCCTGTGTCTGACCTCTTGTCAGTCTATTATACCTGGGGACAGCAGCCCCAAGATCTTATAAATAAGATTATTCTCTGAGAGCTAACTCATAAAATCAGTACTTAATAGATCATGAGAGTCACTCTAAGAAGATAAATGACTTTTGAATCATGCAATATGATTGTCAAACTACAAAGTAGGAAGTTACAAGTCAAAAGGGAACAGCTGTCAGTGATGGAAGCATAGAATGCAAAGGCGGGAACTGTCCCTGTGCTTGTCAAGCTCCATGCTGGGGGCCCAGTGCCCTGGTCAAGGGACTCAACCTGACTGTCCTCCACAGCCACCAGCTTGGTGTGGGCCTCCATCATGTCTGGATTATCACAAAGCCGCCTATCTGGTCTCTGCTTCTGCCTGTGCCCACCCCCACAGAGCAGCCAAAGTGGCCCTGTCACAATATGAGGCAGATCATGCTCTTACTGCTCAAACAATCCAAGGACTCTGCATCTCACTCAGAGAAAAGGCCGAAGTCCTCATAACAGCCTGTACAGCCTTCTGTGATCTGGACCTTCCTCCACTCACCTCTGGCCACATCTCCTCCTACTTAGCCCTGTACCACCCCCAACCCACCCCCACCCCATCCACCCTTCTCCCACTCCAGCCACACTGCTCCCTGCTGTGCTCCCAACACACCAGGTGTGCTCCTGTCCTGGGGCCTTTGCACCTGTTGTTGATGCTCTTGAATGTTCTTCCCCTGGTGGTCCACATGGCTCCTTACTTCAGGATGGGAGGGCTGTCCTGGCCACCTCACATAGAACAGCAAATTCTCCCACCCCTCTCTACTCACACTCCCTACCTTCTTCCCCATTTAGTTTTTCCCATGGCATTTATCACCTTCTATCATCTATTTCAGTAATATATGCAATGATTATGCTTCTCCCCCCAACTAGAATGTAAGTTCTTGTTGGCTTTATTCACTGCTGTATTCCCAATGCCTAGAACAGTGCCTGGAACATTACGGGCAGCAATAAATATTTGTTGAAAGAATCCACAGATCACAGGCTATCTCTACTGTGCTGACAGCTTCATCAAGATTTTGAAGCTAAATGACTCCAGTGTGTGTTGGCACCGAGCTAAGTACCTCTCCCACCGCAACCTTTTGATGACTCACTCAGTTTCCCACAGGGTTTGTCCACAAGAGAGAACACGTGGGTCAGAAGTCTGGTCCCATTGAAGTTTTTGCATGAAAGGGGTAAAAGAACCAGCATAGCAACTTATGACTTTTCCATCTTATTTAGGGTTTCAGACTCCAGAAGCTCTGATGGCGGTACGTTCCTTGGCCTTGTCCTGGTGACCCTGGGGCCACCCACCGGGAGGCCAGCCTTCCTCGAGAGTGCTGGGGCTCAGCCTGTGCCTTTCTTTCCCACTCTGCTAGTTGCATTTAGGGAGAACGAACAGCAGCAACTTGGCCTAAGTGGATTTGACAGTCAAAACCACAGCTGTTCACAAATGTCTCAGCAGGGTGTGATGTGTGGTGATATGTCACGACGCTGAGGCGCACATTTGAATCCCGCAGGCCGGTGCACAGATGAACAAAGCCAGCACTGTGGCTGTTCTCTCCTCCGTTCTCCTGCAGCTAGAACAGAGGTCTGTCTGTGAAAAGCTGCTCGAGTAAAAAGGCCGACTGCTTGTGCCAGGGATGCCAAAACTGAGGGCTAGCACACCACCAGTCTCTTTCTTTCACCAAGTGCAATTTAGTATTATTCGCAAATCTGGTGAGTCACAAAGGTCTTCTATCCTTAAAAGCACAATTCTGCTGTATTTACTGCTCATGCCCAGGGTGCTGCAGGCAGCCCAGGAAAGTGTAAGACAGGGACAGGCCGTGTCTCCAGACCACCCCGTCACCTCCTAGCCAGTGCACGCATGTTCGCCTGCTATTCTCAAGTAAACTGCAAAGTGATCAAGAACACTAGCTATGGAGTCAGGTGACTGCATACAAATCCCAACTCTGCCACTTTCTGGCTATGTGACCATTATGGAATATCTATAAGCCTCAGTTTACTTGTTTATAAAATGGATTGTCAGGAGAGTTCTGTAGGTGAAATAATGGTTGCAATCGTAGGTAACCATACCTACCGTTACCAGAGCAAAATAAACATTCGATATATAACTGGTACAAAAAGAAATTGAGGTTAGCCCAGGAGCTATAGGTAATTAGTTGCTAAGGGTAATGGTTCCCAAGGGAACTATTTTAAAACTTTGTATTTTCTAAAACTGCTGGATTGAACAAAAGTGAACAAGGTGTCAAATCAAATTTGGTCAACACTAATAACATATTTGAGTCAAGGCACGGTTGCTCCAAAAGTCACTCAGAGGGACTAAATTCAACGTCCCAGAGTGACTGCGCTGGCCATCATTCTAGAATGTCTACATGCAGCATGCGGTCAGGGCTGAGATACTAAGCATAGAGTAGGTTGCCCCTCTTTGTCCCAGGTCTCAAAGTATGTATTTTTAAGGTGTGAACGAATTCAATATAGTCACTATTAATTTGGTGAATAAAAACAAATTCTGGGCCAGGTGCAATGGCTCACACCTATAATACTAGTACTCTGGGAGGCCAAGGCGGGAGTATTGCTTGAGGTCAGAAGTTCAAGACCAGCCTGAGCAACATCAAGACCCCATCTCTACTAAAAATATTAAAAACTAGCCAGGTGTGTTGGCACACGCTTGTAGTCTGAGCTACTCAGAAGGCTGAGGCAGGAGGAGTGCTGGAGCCCAGAAGTTCAAGGTTGCGGTGAGCTATGATCATACCACTGCACTCTAGCCAGGGTGATAGTGAGACTCTGTATCAACAAACAAACAAACAACAACAAAAAAACAAATTCTGAATTGTCTTCTTCAGATATTCCTGGCTAGAGCTACAGTACAACATCCTAAATGTATTATTACTTAGTCCTCAGAGACCAAGGGAGAGTCTTACTGAAAAGGGGGTTATCTTCGGAGAGCCGAGCCCCTCCCCACCCTCACAGGAGCCTGGGAGTGTGAGAAGCGCGGAGAATTAGGCTGCTAGGCAGGACACAGAGGGATGCAGTGCTAGAGTTCTGGGAGGCAGGAGGCCAGAGTGGGGTGTGGTCCTGTGGCCCCGCTGGGCAAGGTAGGTTAGCTGGTGAAGGAGTCAGGGCTGAAGCAGACCTCTGCCTGCTGGGACCCAAGTGTGGATTCTGAGAATTCAATCAACAGAGGATTACAAATATTCTAAAAAAAAAAAAAAAAATCCAATAAGAAGTAATAGTACAATAAAAAATAATGCAAATTTAAAAACACAATGTAACAACTATGTACATTGTAATACGTATTAAACACAATCTAAAGATAATTTAAAGTATGTGGGAGGAGGTGCATAGGTTATATGCAAATAGTATGCCATTTTATATGACTTGAGCATCCATGGATTTTGGTATCCACAGGGGATGGGGTGGAGGGTGTCCTGGAATTGAGGGACAACTGTACATTCCATTACAGAGAAAACTGGCTCAGAGAGGTTAAGTGACTAGCCCAAGGTCACATAATGTTCAGCGATATAGCTATGATTTATTAAGCACCTACTTCTGGAATTTTTTAACATTTCCCTTCTTTTCTTTTCTTTTTTTAGAGACAGGGCCTTACTCTGTTGCCCAAGCTGGAGTGCAGTGGTGTGATCATGGCTCACTACAGCCTTGAGGTCATGGGCTCAAGAGATCCTCCTGTCTTAGCCTCCCAAGTAGCTGGGACTACAGGCATAAGCCACCGCACCTGGCTGTTTCCCATGTTTTTTATTTAGAGAGTGAGTATTGCAAAATGGTTAAGGACTTCACATGATGGTTAATCTAATACCCTCAATAATTTAATAGAAGTAGGCCTACCATACAATTGAGGAAACTGAGGCTCAGAGATGGATAGTGAGTTGCTCAAGCCATAGAGGGTAGAATCTGACCCAGGTCTCTGGCTCCAAAGTGTTCCCTTTCTCACTGATATGCTGGGTCAGCTTGCAGAGAAGCCCGACAACTCAGCAACTTTTTAAGTTCTGAGAGCCACTTCCTGGAGTGACTGAAAATTTAAACCACTGGCAAAATAAGGTCTGATGCCTCTGGCCACTTCAAGCTTAGAGATCAATTCTGGACAGGCTGGTGGTCACACAGCAATGAAGTAACACACAACTTGAGTTTTTTCAAGCCTATGTGAAAGGGGCAACTTGGCCTTGCCTTTAGCACGTTTCTGGCACAAGTCACCCAATGAAGCTGAACTGTCCTGTAAGACAGACAGGCCAATGTGGCAGTTTTGGAAGCTCCATCTCTGCCACAGAAAAGATGGGATTGGGACATCCTGGGAATCAGGGCCAAGTGGGGAGAACTCGTGATCCCTGGAAAGGCTGGGGCCATGGCCCAATCCCAGATTAAGCAGCCCCACCCAGACAGGGGCAGATGGGCCTGGCCTCCACCGCTGTGTTTTTCTGGGTTCCTGCCCCTGGAGCCCCAGCACAGCAGCACCCTTCTATACACCACCACTTCTCAGCCTCCCCAGTGCTTTCTAATCAGAGAATTCTCTGTTGCTCCCACCTGTGACCAAGTGGTACTCATGGCCAACCCGGATTCTGACCAGCTGGAATGAAACATTTGACCCGAGGTTCTGCCGAGGCCATTCTATGGCAATTGAAATGCGTTTACACTTGCGTGGAGGTGAAAGTAGGGGAGAAGGGGAAACAATCAGGTTTTGGACCTTTTCCCTCTCCCTTCACAACAATCTGGGAGAGTCACACCCAGCGGGCTTCCCGGCCTACGTGGGACTGTAGTCAGCCTTTCCCACCGAGAAAAAGCAGAAGTTCTCTTGGCACCTGCTGTGCCCAGTGCCCAAAGAATGGCAGACTCCCTGTCAATCCAGCAGTGGGGACCTGCAAGATGTTAGGGATTTCTGAAAAGCAGGGAAATGGCATCCAAAGTAATCCCAACTTGAACCTCAGCTCCATCATTTAGTTTGTGTGATCTCAGCAAAATAAACAAGACCTCTCTGATCTTTTTAACTCATCTATAAACTGGAGATATTCTATTCCTCAGTAGGTTTGGATTATCAGATAAAAGTCAAATTAAGAGGTAGCAATCATTTCCTTTCTTCCCTCACATACCCTTTAAAGAAATCCTCTTCTTCTCATAGTCTCCCCAAGCCATGGGTGATCTGTCCGGGTGTCCACCACTGGTCCAAGCAGATCTGTGAACTGAAAGATGTCTTAGCCATTTTAGACATATTGGAAGATGCTAACATAGCCAAGCTACAGAGGAAAAAAGAATAAAATAGACCTGTAAAGATAAGCAGATGCCAGATCACAAAGCCCCCCAAAGAAGGTAAACGCTTAATTCCAGATGGGACTCTGGCCCTTTGTGAGATGCACTGGGTCCTCATCTCCATTCTATTTTGGTTTAAGTGGGTTTGAATTGGCCTGTTTCTGGCAACCAACAGAGACAGCCAGTAACTAATTACTTAAGCACCTACTTTGTGTCACGGGTGGGACTCATGGTAGCTATTATTTCAAACCATCTCACTCACAAGTCACTGCTATATGCTTAATTCCTGATGTTGCTAACATAAGCAGATACTCCATGGGAGTACTTGAATGACTTATGGTTTTAAATTAATCCAATTAGCTATAAAGTTTCATGAACAATTTACATGGCAACTACATATGGAAGCTTAAGCCAGGGAACACACTCTCCTATTTTTCTAAGCCTTCACATTAAATAAATGCCTCCTTGATGAATGGAGAAAAAAATAATTGTAATATTCCATTGAAGCTGAGAAATAAAGCAATCTTTGTTTATTTTTTAAAAGAAATAAACATGACTGATCTGCACTAATCATAACATTTTGAAGGAAATAAAATAATATTAAACATTTCTAGTCTATAAATAAATAATACCCTGTTTTACTTATTCTGTTAACCAAAGATAAAGTTGGAAATGAGGGAACTGAATAATGCTAATGGATTTAAAGGTATCAGACATGGTATTTGATTCTGAGAAAATGAAGACATAAATGGGAAAAATGGCTATAGTAACGAACTTAGTAAAGAATGACATTTAAAGGTTTATACATAAACTTTACATGCTTGACTTGACAGACTAAAACATTTTTCAAGTCCTTAACTATAAAAACAGCAGCAAAATTTAAGACAATTAAAAGTCGGCATTTAAGAATCTGCTGTACTGTTATGAATAAACACAAGACAAACCATATCAGTGAAGCAAAAAATAATCTCAATTACTACACTATTCCAGCCAATGTGTGCTGGCTTTATGTTTCACTTTCAAATGCATTCCCTCATTCTGGATGTGAACCATGTACATCAGATACAACAGCCTGGAACAGTAATGGGGTTACAATGCACAGCTGTAGAACCAGTCTCACTGCATTATAGTTACAGCACAAAAGCAACTCCGCCTGTAATTACAATAGTACAACCAGGCTCAAGTAGACACTCTCATGTTATAAACACATCCAATAGCAGAATCACAAATTATAGAAATAAAGACAAATAATGGAATGAAGGGCATGATAGTTTATTTTAAAAAATTGTACCACACTGATCATGATGACCAGCATACACATGATAATGGCTTTTCTCTTGGGTATTAACATTGCAGTATTTCTGTATACTGAAATGTTTCAATAGGACCAAGAACGTTAGAGAATAAAGATCTTAGATGAAAATGAACATAATAATTCTGGTGTCCTCCCCCATAGAATTTAAACTCCTTATGAAGCAGTGGCATTGTAATGTTACATAGTTATGAAGACTGGAAGTTTTCTTAGAAGTAGGCAGCATGAACTTATACTTCCTTGCATTTTCATCTTTAGTTTTTATAATTTATGTCCACCCTGGCTAAAGTACAATCATACAAGATACCTCAGATAATTTCCATGCTACCATTGCACAATTTTAGTGATTTTACTTAAAAAAAAAGAAAAATCAAACCACCATCAACGTAAAGAGGCAAATAAAAGTGAATTTCAAATTATTTGAAAAGCATAGTGCTTATCTGTCCAATGTAGACTCAAACTTAAATGCTATATTTATAATTTCCAAACTTCTGTAATAAAATTAACATTTATATATATGGGTTTTGTTTATAGAATTGTATTTTGCAATCAACAAGAGAAAGTTACTTTTTAAAGAGCAATATATTTGGTTACAGTTCCACATACCTGTAGTAAAGACAAAGCCACATGATGTTAAATCTGGCTCTAAGTAACCTAAGGTACAAAATTTTGACAAATATCAAAATTATGATAATCTGATCTTAAAAATTCAACCCATGAGATTATTTTTTAGAGAGTAAATGTGCTGTTGAGTTATAATTTCAATAACCTTTTCTTTTTATGACTATCTGCAAACTGACCCTTTTTTTAATCATTGTGACTCACCAATGTTTCAAACTGACCTCTTTACTTCTGTGTTACCACTTTAGTACCCAGGGATTTCTGAGGCAGCATAAGTCTGACTTCATAAAAACAGTAGATACTTTAACCTTTCAGTGACAGTTTTTAAATCTGTAAACTCAATAATCACATTATTTAGCTCAGCAATTATAAAAACATTGAGATTTGGGCATTTAAAGCCAAAATCTCGTTGTGCTTTTTAAATTAAGCTGCTTTTGAATCTTTTTGGTATTTATCAGCCATTTGTATTTCCCTTATAATAATAAAAGAATATATTTAAAATAATTTTTAAGGTTAAATGTTCTGGGGGCTTATCAACACTTTTTTTTAAAACACAGTATAAATTGATTATTCTTTTCCTTCAGTATTTGGAATAGTAGAAATTATTTCTGGTCCCTCCTTAGATCAACCAACACCACTTTTCATCACGAAAAACACTGAAATTTACAGACATCCCTGAAAAGTTTTTAAGTAAACGAGTGAATCACAGTGGAGTCTCAATCAGTTAACAGTGTAGATCCATTAAAAAAAAAAACTGACTATTAAAAGAAAATCTTCAAGCTAAAAACAAAAACAAAACCCTCCTAAGAACTAAAACCAAGTGTGTCACTGATTCTATACTTTCATCCCCTGATTGATTAGACTCCTCCTTCTCCGTGTTGTAAGACATGTTTGATGAAATCTTCACACCAAGTTTTTGGGACACTCGTGTGAAGAAGCTATGCTGCTGTAGCATCTAAGGGAATATAGTGGCACCATTTCTTCCCTAATAGACTTTGTATCCAAGAGGAGCACTGAGTCTCACTCCTGTGTTCACCAGTATCTTATCAGGAGATAATACTTGCTGTGCAGATCAATGACAGCTGATACTCGCACTCCAGCCCCACTGCCAACATGAGGTTACCATCAGTTTGTCATTATATGCACTGGCCTTTCCCTCTTTCAATCAGAAAAGTTGTGTCTTACTTAAAAAGGGGGGAAGGGGAGGGGAGAAATGAAAAACCAAGAGTCTAAAGGCACAAAGTCGCATAGCTGCTCTAGTTGGAGTTGTAAACAGAGAACAGGTTGAATTTAGGTAATCCCAATCTGTGAGAGTAAAAAGGCATCCACAGCAGGCTTTTATCCAGCCAGCTTCTTTGAGACCCTTCGTGGGTTTTGAGGTCTACAAAGTATGCACTAAAATACCCATACTTCAAAAAGCAATAAGGCAAATAGTATAATCATTATTCCAAAAGTTACAATGGTAGTGTAGGCATACATAGTATAATTTAGTTACAATGTGTGGTACTGTTTCTATTACATAACCATATTAACTGTTTATTTCCTACATAATTATATATTCAGCTGCGTTTCAGTTGAACACAAAACCATCCTTGTACCACCACCGATAGTTGGCAATAGCTCTTTGATAGCAGTTTTTATTCTGCTGTAGAAATTATCCTTGAACTTGAAAAAAGTCCACAATCCAATGTCCAGTCATTAAACACTATCGTATTTGTGAAGAGCTTCTTCCAACTTCTGGGTCACTTTTTGGAAAAATATTATTTGTTGTTGTAAGAAATGTTGCATCTGTGATTTAAAGTCTCTTACTCGAATTTGATGGAAGTGGTGAATTTCAGCCAAAGTAGCAAAAGAAATAGTGTTACAGCGATCCTGAATGCCATCAGCCTTCTGGACTTCCATCTTCCCTTCTTCCACGTGTCGCCTACTCTCCTTAACTTTGGTAAGAGCTCCTACAGTTAAAATAATAATAATAATCAATTAATTAATTGCAAATATATACCAATGACACCAATGACCACATACCCCAATGACATAACTACATATTATACAGAATATGGGCATTAATAAATTCCTCTACAATTTAAAGTGATAACTGTAATTACTCATAAAAAAAAGAAGGAATCTGGTAAAGTTTCTGAAAACACCCTCATTACTAAAACTTCTCTTCAAAAAACTAGCATTTGCATATTGACAAAGTATCTGCAGTATTTTTCATCTCTTCCAAGTAAAGCTGCTATATATAACAGATAATAAACTGTAAGGAACTGTCCTTAACAAGACAAAACAAGAAACTGAAGTTTTCACATATTTAAAAGGTGACACCATTATATCCATATATATTAAAAGAATTATATTATATATAAAAATACTCCATAAAGGATGTAAACTTACTTTCTCAGAAAGTCTCACTAAGGAATCATTGTATAAGACTCCAGAACCAGTCTCTGAAACAAGTTAGCACCGACTCAGGTTGTGTTTTGGAATCACGCCATGGTTGTGGGGGGTGTTTGGCAGTGTTGCTAGTCTACACTGGAGCCCTCAGGAAGGCTGGCCAAGCCCAGGTCTTGTCAGCTACAGTAAACGCCCAGCTCGAGTGCTCGGCACATAGAGCGTGCCTTATGAAGAGCTGAATTATGCATGAACGTCTGATTCTGACTCCCCGTCCTTTCAGGAGACCCACCTGGAGTAAAAGTTCCCTGAGCAGTAAGGATTCACCAGTTTTTCTTTAGGGGCTGTAAGGATCAGTGAGTGGCCAGTCCACCTGAATGATGACTTGGGAATGATGCCAGAGGTGCGACACAGCCTCTTGCTAAGAAATATCACCACAGAGTGCTGCAGGGGTGGAGGTCGCATATCAGCCTTTCTGGCAGGCCATATGCAGACTTTTCCCCCAGAAGCAACAGCATATAAAGACACACGGAAGACCAAGGATGTTCAGGAGTAGGAAATACAGGCCCCTCCTCGGTTCTTGGGAATGAGTAATGATAAACCTCAAATCCCTTGAACAAAGCCAGCTTAAGAATTCAGACTTCCCAACTCCACATAGCTCATGCCACTAAATCATGCTGAAAGACAAGACAGAATAGAAAGAGACACAGCTGGGGCACCTGGCCTGGCAGTCTGAGAACATGGCACTACTGAGGGGGACACAGTTAGACTAGGGAGGAGGAAGTCAGGAAGCTGAGAGACTCTGGTTCAGAATGTCCTGTTTTACCTAACAGTGACATATACAAGGGAAGATGCCCTATTTCTAAATTTCTTCAAATCTCTTGCAAAATAATATTGTATAAACCTATATTACACAAAACTCTTAAAGGGCTGGGCATGGTGGCACATGAACTGTAATCCCAGTAGTTTGGGAGGCTAAAGCAGGAGGACTGCTTAAGGCCAGAAGTTCAAGACCAGTCTGGGTAATGTAGTGAGACCCCTATCTCTACAAAATTTTTTTTTAAATTAGCCAGGAGTGGTGCCATGTGCCTATAGTCCCAGCTATCTGGGAGCTGAAGTGGGAGGAGTATCTGAGCCCAAGAGTTCAAGGCTACCATGAATAATGACCACGCCACTACACTCTAGCCTGGGTGACAGAGCGAGATCCTGTCTTAATAAAAATAAGAAAACAAAACTCTTAAAGGTAAAACTGTGGGAGTTTTTTTGCACAATTCAAGGACCTGAGAAATGAAAAACCACTGACAATAAATTTCATACATACATATGTATGTATAGGTATGTGCATACCCACACTTATTTTTGTTCATTTATTCTAAATGAGGTCTTGTCATCACAGTCCTAGAACAGGAGGACCACATGGATACAACAAGGGCCAAGTGCACCGAATGCCCACGTAGCACACCGCTTCCACTCCGCCTGTGGCAGAGACGTGTGCTCCGCTGACCGCAGAAGACCCTGCCCCAGTTCCACTAAGAAGCCATCACTCAGAAAGTATGGAGCTTTTAAGATCTCTACCACGGCTGACACAACCAGAAAAGTGCTAAAATGTGCTCATTTATGTTAAAAAGAGAGAAAGCAGCTCGGGTGACAGAGCAAGACCCTGCCTCCATAAGGAAAAAAACAATAATTTCTTGCATAACACTTCTCTTTGTTATATTTGTACCAGTTTTACATTTTACATACAGAAATGGAAGTTGAAAAGACCAGGACAGTATAGGAGGTAGAACCAAAGGGAAAAATTTTTCAAAAAGACAACTGAGAATATGAAATGATGAAATGCATGTTTAAAAGATGGTAAAAAGAGAACAGGAATTAAGACAAAAATCTCATGTGATTTGACTATTTTTTCGCCTGATTTCAATCTAAGGTATCCAAGGAAGCCATAGTCCAACATTCGAACACAGAGGACAGGCACACAGGGTCCTATCCTGCCTGGATTCTGATCTACCTGGGTAACGGCTGTTGCCCGCATTGGTGATACTCTCCCAGTACTCCCTGCTCTAGTCAGTGAGCCTTGCTTTTCATCAGAGAACAGAGTCCAGCGTGGACAAGCTCTGAAACCTGGCCCAGAGTTATGTGAATGTCAACTAAGGTACAGCAAAACTCCAAATTAGCTCACCATATTTTTAAAAACTACATTCTATCATTTAGAGTTGCAGATGTGCATCTACAACAACCAATTTATAAAGGGACAACTATTAAGTTTTCACAACTTACCCCACTGGCATACACTTTCAAAACTCTTAGATACAGCAACTAGTATTAAAATCTCTCTGAAGCCTAAGGACCTTTCGGCATTTAATACTTTTAAGCCCACTAAGTGTACATACTAACAGAGCCAAGGAAAATTTAAGACTTATGTTTTTAAAAAATCCATCTCACAACCTTCCAATTAGTTTTTCCTACATACATTTAAACAAACAGGGTATTAATATGTTTTCCTCCGTAAGAAAAAGGGAAGCTAATTATTGAAGTTAGTTTACTAGTTTACTGACTAGGAGTAAACAGAAAAAAAATACGACATCTTTTGAACAGCTCAAGCTATCCACAGGAACCAACAGCAAGGGAGTTTTAACACTTGGGGGCTGACACACACAACTACTTCCTAGGGTTCCCAGGAAGCTTCCCACTGAGCTCCTAAGCTCAGAGTTCACTCAAGAGGAAAGTGGAAACATATTTTTCTAATAGAAACGACATTACAAGCATTGGTTAGATGTTAAGTGAAATAGCACTATTATTAGAACTAGAATTTGGGTTTGTTACAAATGGCTAGGTTCTCACCATTGATTCTACACTTCTCAAACTGGGAATTATCTGTACATATTTCTAGACTTCATGTATGTTCATATTCAAAATTTTAAATATTACAAGAGGGCAGAAACAGCAAAATTTTCATTCAGGTCTAGCATTTTGGAGAAGAAAACCAAGGGGGCAGAGTTAAGATCATTACAGACTTGCTACTTCAAGGATAGCTTTAAAAACTAAAGTAACTCGTAGCTGCTTAAGAAACTGCAGAGGCACAATACAACCAGCTGCAGAGCTATAGCAAAGCATTACAGCATCTTGTAAGCATTCTCTCAGCTGTACTGAATTTTTTACCAAACCCAAGAGGAGTGTAAATAAAAGCCTAAAAACATTGCCCAAAATCTAAACAACAAAAGGGACCACACATTTTAATCATGGAATCAACACAAAAACAGGCAAAGGTTTCAAAAGCTCTAATTTTTCGGTGGCTCGTTTAGCAGGAACCTGCCCCCAGCAGCCCCTCCCCTCACAAACACCATATTGCCACACTGCTTTCAAAACAGGAGAGGGAAATGAAAGAGCAGGGTGAGAAATTATACAATGAAGTCTAAGGTCAAAGGCGTCACTGTTGGAACAAACGAAAGGTCCCAAGATACTCGCAGTTAGGGCAACAGTTTTAAAAAAAGGAGAATAATAAACAGGAGCAATCAGACAGAAAAACATTTCAGAAGGATGATGCCAGTATATAGCTATGAAACTGCTTCTTGGGCTAACCAACAGACATTATTAGTTACTTGGATCTGGAATAACATGGGCATATTAAAATTTTATTATGAAAAGAAAATGTGAGCAAGTATTAAGTTCTGGGATTAAATAAGAACAGGCTGGCAATACACAGCAGTGTGGATGTATTCTTAAAAACAACCGTGAAGTAGTAACGTTCTAGTTACCAGAAACTAGTAGAAAAATACTACTTACAAGAAGGTAACACATAAAGTAGTACAGCCTGCAGCAGTTACACAACTGAAAATAAATTCTTAAAATGAATTTGAAGGACAGGAAAAAGTATTATTGAAAGTGAGGCAATATGTTTCAACCACATCCCTTTACTATCATCCCAACAGGCCAAAGGAAGCCAGGCTGTCCTCCAGGGTGCCAGGCTGAGCCTCCAACCCATTTCAATTGTCTCTTCCTCGGGGGAGCTCTGCTAAGGAGGCAAAAAGGAACAGAAAGACCCTCCTAAAAAAGGTTTAAAGGTTGAGAATGAAGCTTCAGTTGGGCATTCAATTTAGTTATTAAATTAGTTTGGCACATTATTAGAATTCCTTCCCAGGATAGAAACTATTCCGTTCAGGAACTAAGGACCGACCTCATTCCTAAAGGAGGAGTAGGAGCCCTGAGGACATTTGTGACAAGACACCCTCTGGGGAAGTGGAGCTAGAGCTGATTCCCAGGTGAGAATGGCAGACTCGGTTCTCAGATTATTTTTTCCCCCTTAAAGTGGAAAGGGCTGTATGAAAACGTTTGATGCAATTCTCTCAATCTTACAAACAGGAGGCTGAGTGACTTGTTCCAAGTCCCACAGCTAATTCATGCAAAGAAGCCGCTGTTTCTACCTGCCTGTCAACCATTCCCAGCAGGGAGTCCTCGTTCAGGAGACCCCTTCTTTGCAGGTACAGATTGAGTGGATCTGTGTTCTCAGGCCTGAGACAGGACTTAACCCTGCTCCACTCTGGTCCTTCCCTTTCCACATTCTGAGAGTTAAAAGGAAAATTTAAACCCATATTTTTACCTTGCTTTAGGACCTGTTATTAATAAAATCTCCTAGACAGCCACGCAGACTCTACACATCCACAATTCCTAACAGGGCTCATTTTCATATTTACTGCAATTGCCAAGGCTCAGAGAAAGGCATTTTGCCCCACTTTTCCATCACCCATCCCAGCTCCACGGAAATCTAATGTAATGTCCTAAATTCACTTCCACTCCCTCCTACCGTTTTTCTTTGTATCTTACCAATGTTTTAGAACATGCTCAGGCTGGAAAGAGCAAAGCAAGAAAAGAACTGCACCCTTGTTTATAATACATATGTACTCAATTTTGAAGGATTATATTACTCATGTTTGCAGTAAATATAAAACAATTAAAACAAAAGAATCTAATCATATGACAAGGTTCATTAATATTATCACTTTAAAGGGCTCAAATTTTAAAAACTCTTAATATAAATGAATTATGATCCATGAAGTCAGCACTATTTTCAAAAGCATCACACTATTTTACACAGTATATCATTAAACTATTTCCATCAGTAAAAACTAATGCCAAAAAAGCATTCCTATGTCGTCGTTTTTCTTCTAAAATGAGAGTAGTGAAACTCTTGGGTCATCATCTAGTCCACCAGCACATACTAAGAAGCCACTGCCAGCAAACGCATTTGAACTACACTAAACCAAACTGTCGATGTTGCTTTGCTTCTGATTTGCAGGGAGGATTGACTTTCCTAGCAACTTCAGGCCCAGCAAAGTGAGACAAGGAATGAAAACCCCTCACACACTGTCCTGCCTCAGCCATTTTAGCCAGGCAGGACCCTGCCCTCCTTTAAAGAAGTTGTTTGGTCTCCCTTTCCAGTTTTCCCTCTTTCTACCCCTCTTCCCCTCTCCTCAGGCCCTGGCAGGGCTTCCGAACCAACCCTGTCCAGTTCTTGCACCTGAACTTTGCCTTCCTTTCCTCAACCAAATCTCTTATTCTCAGTCTGTTTTGTCCCTCCTAAGACTGATTATACAAAAGGCCCAGTCACTAAGCAACAGGAATCCAAAGGCTACACTTTCTCCCTTTAACCAAAAAAAAAAAAAAAATCACCTAATTTTGAGATCATAAATGTGTGTGTGTCAAAAACATTAACTAGATGTCCTGTCTTCCGAGAGCCTTTCCCCAGAAAACTGAAGCCCTGAAGCCCTGGTATAAGGGACAGAGCAGGAGACAGGCTGAAGGGCAGTAGGGACAGCCAGGAGCAATTGCTACAGACTGAATTCAGCCTGTTTTTCTTCATTCCCTTGTACATGTAAAATGTTGAAAGAAAATGCTAATTTGGTCAATGTGGCCCATTTGGTCCTTACCCCCCCCACTGGCCTCCACACCCCCACCTTCCCAGCTCCCTGCTCACTCCCAGTAACTTCTTCCCCTCCCCATTCCTTCCTCCCTTTTGGTCCCCACCCACTTGGTTACCCTTTCCCCCCTCTGCTTCAATATTTACTTTTCAATATTCTTTTGAGTAAAATGTCTCAAAAAACCAAGGCCAACACCCACCTAACGCAGACAGGTAGGATGGCCACCCATGCAGGTGACAATCACACAGGAGCACCTGCTCTGTGCAAACCTGTGCTCTGCACTTTGCATGTCTTGTTTTCTTCTCTTTAACCCTGAAAGAAAAGCAATCATTGCCCCATTTTCAGAGGTAGAAAGTGAAACTTGGGGAAGCTAAATAATTTTACTAATAGTGTCTAGCTGCACGTGAACCCGAGTCTGCCCAACTCAGGCAGTTCACCTGCACATGGCCTGATGGGACTGTTTCACCCATGGAGAGCTCAAAGCCCCAAAGGTCAAAGGTCAGCCTCAACACACAGAGCACAGCACCTGCAGGCCAACCCCTGCCCTGCCCCATACTGTCTCAGGGATACGCGACCCACAAACCACCTCCAGACCCTCAACAATCTATTCCTGCATCACATCATACTAAGTGGGCATATTAATAAACACATTAATAAATCTCTGGAAGGTACAAATACTGATACTGAACTTGAGTAGTGAAAGCGATTTTTTGAAGGGACTAAACATACGTAAGGCCAAGAATTATCAAGATTCAAAGATAACTTAATTTAAAATTCACTTTCAATTATATTTGAATAAATATAATAAATGACAAAGAAAACTTTAGAACCATTTCTAAAAGGAGGTAAGAGGGTCAAGACAAGGACAATATATTGCAAATAGGAGGAAAATAAACCTGGTTGCTTGATGATCAAAAAAAACCAATCATTTAAAGAATTCAGGCCTCTAGGCTTGGTTTGGTCCTAAAGAAAGAGCAAGTAAGGCCGGGCGCGGTGGCTCACGCCTGTAATCCTAGCACTTTGGGAGGCCGAGGCGGGCGGATCGCTCAAGGTAGGAGTTCAAAACCAGCCTGAGCCAGACCCCGTCTCTACCAAAAATAGAAAGAAACTAATTGACCAACTAAAAATATATATACAAAAAATTAGCCGGGCATGGTGGCGCATGCCTGTAGTCCCAGCTACTCGGGAGGCTGAGGCAGTAGGATCGCTGAGCCCAGGAGTTTGAGGTTGCTGTGAGCTAGGCTGACGCCACGGCACTCACTCTAGCCTGGGCAACAAAGTGAGACTCTGTCTCAAAAAAAAAAAAAAAAAAAGAGCAAGTAGTTTGTTCTAGGTAAAAGCCTCCTTAGGTCCTAATTAAGTAGCTTTCACAGCTTCATTCAGCAATCGGCTAATGTCTAAGAGCAGGATGATGTTCAGTATGAATAAAAACATTCGCTTGAGTATAAACACCTTAAAACAGGATTGCTTTTACTCAACATGCATATGTGTGTACATATATATAACCCCCCCCCACATAGTTCACCTTGTTCCAAAAATGGAGACGGAAATGACATGATTGTATCTCAAACAAACTGTTCATTGCCGGACAAATTTATATATATATAATGGTTCTGTGTTTTAGCTTATAATGAATATTAAATATGTAATAAAATTACTAGGGTGATAGTTTCAAGAGTTCTGTAAACACAGTTTTGTCTTTATTTCAGAAGAGTCTTTGGATACAATGGTGAAAATGTTAATTTGTCTATGGTCAAGCAAGGACAGATGAAGACTTTAAAATCCGAGAATAGGAAAGACAAGAAAAGTATATATTGTTTCTCTTCTTAAAGATGTGATACCCATAGAATCTTAGTAAAATGAAGTAGAAATAATATCCTTGATAATGGTGAATACACCATAAAACTTTTAAAAAACTGATCTGGCATAGTAAAATCCATATAATGGCTTAAACTCAGAGAACACAACTGATGCCTGAGGCCTGCAGCTCAAAATTCCTAACTTCCTAATTCTTTTGCTGCCTGAGATGAGCATGGGTACTGGTCTGCACAGACAAAGCGGCATTAGATATGCCTGTGAGCTGCCAGCACTTTGGGTTCAGTAGAGTGAACTCTGAAAACTACCTTTAATTAAAGGTAAAACCGTACTTTCTTTTATTCTAGAAAGAGAAAGGGAGACCCAAGCCAAATTGAATCGAAATAGAAGCTGCTAAACAGACAAGCCCCCTATCCCGGGCAGGAAGAGAGTAGAGTGGCACCTGCTCTTTAGAAGAGACAGCTCCATGTGCAGAGCCAGGGCCCTTATAGGATCCCAGGGTCTGTAAAGCTTCTACAAGCACTGCAGTTCATGCTGCAGCTAGGAGAACATTCTCAAAGAACGTATTTCTTGTTTGCAAGTACTGTTCCCAAATAATGTCTAGTTTTTAACTGAAATTGTAAACCCTGTTGTCACAAACAGCTGCCTAAGCAATGGTGGTACTAACTGGTGAGCGGCACAAGCATTCACCGTTTTCCTCAGTGCCACCCACTGTGGCATCCACCACTGGAGCTTCACCCACTTAATGATCACTAAGCTTTGGAGATAGTTCCGAAATCAGGTGTTCTGAACTTAAGAACACCCTCCACGCTGTGGTTTTCCTGCTTCCTTATGCAGGCCAGGAACCAGGTGTCTGGTGGCTGTGAGTCTTTACTATGGCCACATCTGCACTTCCTTGTATGAGATCAGAAACAACCAACTCAACACAAAACAAAGTACCTAACAATGTATCAAGTTTTAATATATACACGAGAGTCATAAAATGAAAACTTATGGATTACCCATGTTAACATCTATTAGTATTTAAAGATGTCTTCTGCAGACGAGGTGGCTTTTGTGAAAATCACGAATGTCAATATAACTAAATACAATAAAAGGCCTGGAAACTAGGATTTTCTAGGACTCCCCTCAGCCCCATTCCTTGTCTTTCCTTCTAATTCTGCTCTTCCTCTTAGCCTGCCTGTTTCTATCACTGGATTCCCCACTTTCTATCACCCAAACTTAAAACCTCAAAGGTTTTAAGGCACTAGACTCCGTAGGAGAACCAGCCCCTCACCAAGTCCCGCCATTCTTCCTGGCAGTTGTCTCCGGTCCACCTGCTCCTTTCTGAAGCCACTCTCTCACCTGGGCTACTCCAAGGGCCTCCTCATCTCTGAGCACAGCCACCAGGGAGAATTTCCTAAAGCCCTGCCCCGGAGAGCCAAGCTGCACCAGGGAAGGATGCCTCCTCCTAAATTTCTGCCACTCAGTTCCGGTTAGCAATGTGGGGATAAGGAAGAGTATTTACGTCAAAAGCTCCTGTGAAGTTTAAATAGACAAAATGAATACAAAACACAAAGTACCATGTCTGGTACCCAGTAAGTCCTCAAAATATGTTAGGATTTTGATTATGATTAAAATGTCATTCTTTAGTTTAAAACCTGTAGTGTCTGCTGACTGCCTGGAGAATAAAAGTCAATTTCTAGCAAGCACACTAGGTATTGTGTAGCATAAGGAGCAATAGTCTCAAGTCAAGGCAAAAAGTGCACTGAAATCCTCGCTCTCCTTATTAGCTAGATGATTCTGGAAATCACTTAACTTCCTCCAGCCTCAGTTTTCATAGCCACCAAAAGCAGGTAACACCTCTTTAGGGGAGTTAAGAACCCTGTGGGTTTAACAGTATCCCTCCCACACGATTCATATCTACCAGGAACCTATGACTGTGACCTTATTTGGAAACAGGGTCTCTGCATATGTAATTAGTTGAGATAAGGACATTCTGGATTACGGTGGGCCCTAAATCCAGTATGACTAGTGTCCTTAAAAGAAAATGAGAAACAGAGAGACACATACAGGGAGAATGCCATGTGACAATGGAGGCAGAGATCGGAGTGATACGTCTACAAGCCAAGGAACACCAAAGATTGCTGGAAACCACCAGAAGCTGAAAGAGTCAAAGAAAACGGCTCCCTTAGAACCTTTGGAGGGAGCATCGCCCTGCCGACACCTTCACTTCAGATTTCCAGTCTCTAGAACTGTAAGAGAATAAAGTTTTGTTGTTTTAAGCCACCCAGTTCGGCTCCCTTAGAACCTTTGGAGGGAGCATCGCCCTGCCGACACCTTCACTTCAGATTTCCAGTCTCTAGAACTGTAAGAGAATAAAGTTTTGTTGTTTTAAGCCACCCAGTTGGTGGTAATTTGTTACACAGCAGCCCTAGGAAACTAACAAAAGAGGTAATTAATGCTTACAAATATTAGGTACTAATACCGTAAGACAGTTATTCCATGTTACAAAACGGGAAACTGAGGCTGGGAGAAGATAAGTCCATGGCCCAAAGTTACACAGCAAAGCTGGCAGGAACTCAAACCCATGTGGTTCTAGTCCATGGTCACAAGTACTCTGTTGTCATACCCACTCCTGCCTGGAATTAAGACATAATGTAAGGCCGGGCGCTGTGGCTCACGCCTGTAATCCTAGCTCTTGGGAGGCTGAGGCGGGCGGATTGCTCAAGGTCAGGAGTTCAAAACCAGCCTGAGCAAGAGCGAGACCCTGTCTCTACTATAAAATAGAAAGAAATTAATTGGCCAACTGATATATATATATAAAAAAAAAAAATTAGCCGGGCATGGTGGCGCATGCCTGTAGTCCCAGCTACTCGGGAGGCTGAGGCAGAAGGATCGCTCGAGCCCAGGAGTTTGAGGTTGCTGTGAGCTAGGCTGACGCCATGGCACTCACTCTAGCCTGGGCAACAAAGTGAGACTCTGTCTACTAAAAAAAAAAAAAAAAAAGACATAATGTATATACTATGCCTGGAATACTGCCGCTCACATAGCAAGTACTCAATAAACTGCAATTACTATCACCACTCCCACTTATCCTGCTTATCCTCCAAGTCAAGGGTCAGCAAACGTTTTAAGGGCTAGATAGTAAACATTTTAGACTTTGCAGGAAGAAGCAAAATTTAGGCTATTGTGTGGGTACTTACATAACCATTAAAAACAGAATCATTTAAAAATATAGAAACCATTCTTAGCTCAAGTGTTGTAAACAGGCACCTGGGCAAATCTGGTCCTCGGGTTGTAGGTGGCAGACCGCTGCTCCATGCCATTCCCCAAGCATCTCTGTTGGTGACTCCAGTCCGTAGTCTACAGGTCATTTTATACTCCTCCCTGCCCCTTGCCCACTCCTGTAAGCAAGCAGTCCCTTCTCTCTCCTCCTCCTCACCCCACCACCCCTATTTAGGATTCCATCCTGTCTTGACTGAATTATTGCAAGAGCTCCCCATTTCACTCTATACCTGCCATGAGGATGTGTCCATCTGAAGTGTGAGACTGACCTCGTCAATTACCTGTCTGATCTTTCGTAATGTTTCCTCCACACCTCCAATGGCAGCTGTCAACCCAGCATATCAAAAACACAAGAAGAGCTTTTCAAAGAGCACCAATGTCTAGGCAGCACAGACATTCTGATTCAATAGGTCCAGAGGGCAGCCAAATTTTCTGCTATCACCACTCCACAGCTGATCTGAGAGGCAGCCAACGCCGAGCCCCATATGGTTCCCTCAGCCCAGAGTGCCCTTCCCCCGCTCTGCTTGCCTGGCAAACTTCCAGTTGTTTTGAAACCTCTTCTTAGACTGAGACTGTCAGAAACTACCCTGAACCCTCCCATCCACTCCTTATAATTACTCCCTCCTCTGTCCTATGTCACATCATGGCACGTGTCCATGACTGTGTCACACTATATGGTGACAGTCTCTCTCATTGACCTAAGCACTGGGTGCCTGGTTTATCAACTACTGCATGCTTATTAAAGCTATTCTAAAGCATTTTCAAGACTAAGAGTGCATTTTCCACCTCCACTCCTCCAAAAGTCAAACCATGACCATCTTTCAAGGGGAAAACCAAATGCTACCCACCAAGCCAACACAAATGGAAAATTGCTCTCCATCCTCTGCACTCCCATGCACTCTCTTACTCTCAGCACTTAGTTAAATCTACTTTTATTTCAGTTCTCTGTGCACACATCCTACCTTCCTCATGGAACTGAGCCTTCCATGAGGGCAGGTATGTACTACTCAACAGGTACCTATGCTCAGTGCTCCGGGTACCTAAGTCAATCAGCATTGACTTGAATGTGAATGTACTCTTTTTGGATGTTGTGCACTGAATTAACCAAATGGGACTCCTGTAAATGTATTATAATTAAAGCTTACCAAAGAGGAAAGTGTGTATATATGTGTGTGCATGTAAGTTAAAACACCAAGAATGAATATAAAGTGAAAGCATGAGGAATATAATATTAATTCTCTGGCACCTAAGGTAGAGTTTTCAAACTTCCCCAGTAAATTTTAGAAAATCATTTCATAGACACCTAAGACTTTTAAATCGCTCACATGTTAATAAATGGCTTCATCCATAAAATACATCTAGATCCTATCTTTATTTCCTGTACACTTTTAAACTGTTATCTATCATCATATAAATGAAAAAACAAAAACATTCTATAAATCACAGAGACATCTATCTCAAAATCAACCAAGAAATAGCTAGAGTGCCTACTTAATTCGACAAGCATTCATTAAGTACTTACTAAGCATGTGTAAAACAGTACAGCTATATAATAAAAGAACACACAAACTCGACCATACTAACCAGTGACTGAGCACTGCATACAATGATTACTCACAAAAGGACCAGTGTCTGAATGGGACACTCCAAGGAAGGGGAGTAGAGCTAAAGCTTGACTGTGCTTGTGTTGGGGTGGGGAAGACTTGGAATGGAATACAGGAGCCCCGTACATCTAAAAGGATAAAACTGAAGTCCTGGTTGCCCATCCCCATGCCTGTTCTAGCAATTCTTATTGTTGATCAGGTTGAAAACTGTGGTGTCACCCTGGATGACTCCTCTTTCTCTCACATGCCACATTCCATGCCTCAGGAAAACCTGCTGATTCTATCTCTAAAATGTATCCAGAGTGGGACCCACATCCACAGTCTCCACTCTGGTCCAGCCCACGAGCACCTCTCACTTGGATTACTGGAGAAGTCTCTGGCTGGCTCCCTGCTTCTATCTTTGACACCCCTACAATTCTATTCTCAACACAACAGGAATAAGTCTGTTAAAATGTCCAGTTGGATGTCATTCCCTGGCTCAAAACCCTGCAATTGTTTCCATCTGACTTACACTTTTATTCCAAGTCTTGACAGTGGCCTGCAAAGCCTTACAAATCAGACCTTCCATGACCTCATCTCCTACTAGGATCTTCTTAGCTCCAACCGCCTGGCCTCCTTGCTGCTCCTCTACCTGCCTGGCACATGCCCACCCCAGGGCCTTTGCTTTAGCTGTACCCTCTACCTGGAAAGCTTTCCCCTCATATGCCCGCATGGATGACTCCCTCACCTCCTGCAGGTCTCTGCTTGCAACTCACCTTCTCAACGAGACCTACTTGCCCATCCTTTTTAACACTTCATCCTGCCGCCCGTGCCCTCTTTCCCTGCTCTACTTTTTTCTCCTACTGCATACCACATTCCAACATACATTATAATTTACTTCCTGTGTTTGTTTTTCATTGTGTCTCTCCACCCTGCTAGAATGCAAGCTCCACAAGGGTGGTGATCTTTGTTTTGGCCACTAATGCAACCCTAGCATCGTTAATAGTGCCTGGACAATGATGAGCACAGAAATATTTGCTGAATAAATTCAGGTGCATCTTTTAGAAGGTCCTATGAATAAATCTAATGATTTTGGCTCCCCTACCTAATCAATGTCTCCCTACCTGCTAAATAATACATCTGATTTTTTCAGCAGAAGAGGAAAGTCAAATCACAATAAGAGATAAAAAAATTCTAAGAAAAGGGACAGAAATGACCGTGTGGACTAAAACTCATTCACACTGAGGTTTAATAAAACTATAAATATAAAATCAACATCAGATTGTTTCCACTTTTGGAGAGAAGACAGTTTTAAACACTCAAAGTGAAGTCTGTTTTGCAGGACTGAAAAACCATGACAATTTATCTCTTTGGTGGCCTTATTAATTACATCCCTTATTAGGGTCAGAGAGAAGCTGCTTTGGCTATCCACCTCTCTGCAGCTTCAGAACACAGGGAGCTCTCACCAGCAGGCAAGAGGACAGGTATGAATCACTTTCACATTTGACACACCTGGTGGGGTAATCCCACCATGCATGTCTGCTGATGTGGACTAAATGTGCATAAATGTGCCTTCACATCAATTGATAAAGGATATTCATGCTCCCAGATTATAAAGGCACATAAGCAGACAGAACACTATTAAAAACAGCCTGAAACAATGTTATTAAAAAAACAGTCAACCAATAAAATGGTACTTAGGAAATCATGAACCTTATATTTACAAATGAGGGACTGAAGCTCAGAAATGTTAGTGATTTTTGCCAGAACACAAATAATAAGGGGGGTGGGGCTGGAGACAATTTATATACACTCTTTTACATCAACAAAACTAGTGACTCCAAACAAGAGCCACATTTATCCCTCTATTAACCCTTATCTCTGCGGTGTGATATAAGACAACCTGATTAAAATATATATTTAATTGCTAGAATGGAAGGTTCCTTGGGCCTTTGTACTTGTGCCTACAACTGGGGTAGTAATAGGCTGCCAGGAGGGATAAGATTACTGGAACTATCTTTAAAGGACAGTGCTTCCCCTTTTAAAAGGACCTTTTGGCCAGGCTCAGTGACTCAGGCCTGTAATTGCAGCAGTTTGGGAGGCTAGGGCAGGAGGATCACTTTAGGCCAAGGTCTGAGATTCCCTCGGCAACACAGTGAGACCCAGTCTCTATAAAAAAAAAATTTTAAAAAGCACCTTTCTACTTTTCAAAATTAAACATTTAGTGAGTAGCTATGATGAACCACAATATTTAATTCTTTGAACTGTTCTTGCTTGGCCAAAGTGAGCACTAAGAGTCAGAGAGGTTAAAATAACTTGTCCAAAGCTCCCCACACCAGTGCACTGGCCCCCTAGAGCCCGGGCTGGTCTGCAGACAGGCCTGCTCCCGCCGCAATGAGACTCTGCATGTGTGACTTCTTGCTTGGCAAGCAGCTCCTTCACTGGCATGGCCAACTCAGCTCCCTCTCCTTGGCACAGCCTTAGGGAGCTGTCTCCAGAGGTGGACCGGCCCATCCTCCAGCTCTCAGCAATGTGGCACTCAGCACTGCCCCAGCTGGGGGGCTGAGCTGTCTCTATCCCTAGTCCAAGAACTCACTGAGGCTCAGAGTCTGAGCCATCCACCGGTGGAGCAGCCAGATTCTAGACTGTGTGGGATGACAAATGGTACAGGTGTGTCTTCTGGATATAATCTCACCAAACAGAGCTAAGCATCGCTGTGCCACTTTATTCGTGATAGCCATTTAGTTAACGACATCATGGATCTTCAAAATAGATAAACAAACTTGATTTTTTTTTTCCTTTTGAGTCTCCTGCTGTTGCCCAGGCTGGAGTACAGTAGCCTGATTACAGCTCACTGCAGCCTCAGACTCCTGGACTCAAGTGATCCTCCTGCCTCAGCCTCCTGAGTAGCTGGGACTACAGGCATGTGCCACCAATACAGCTAATTAAAAAAAAATTTTTTTTTTTTTTTTTTAGAGATGGAGTCTCCCTGTGTTACTCAGGCTGGTCTCGAACTCCTGGGCTAAAGCAATACTCCTGCCTCAGCCTCCCAAAGGGCTGAGATTACAGGCCAATGTGCCCGGCCCAAACTTGATATTTAAACGCTGATTTAAAAATACTTAGAGACAATACAACAATAAGTTTTTATTCAGCCTAAAGAACAGAAACACAGTTTAAGCGAAGTGTCATCTTTGTAAGTGAATCACAGAACTTCTCAGTTGTCTGGGTTCCACCGTCATGCTTGGAAATCACAGGATGACGAGACCAGATGACATTTCTGAATAAAGAGGAAAGCTCAATTGAGCCCATGGGCTCCAAGAGTTACTGGGAGAACACGGGTGGGAGGGTAGGGCCTTGGCCTCCTTTCAGTTCTGTTGTGGTAAGTGTAGTAGAGTGGGCTTGGGCTTCCCAGAGCAATTGTGAGGAAGGCTTCATGTCTCACAAAAGACGTCTGAGAAACCACTGACAGGGTAATGTAGGCAGTGTCCCCACCTAGCTTCATGGCCAGGACTGTCCTTGGCCAGTTACATTTCCATTTTAGCCAAGGAATTGAGTCATCTATTTCTAAAGCCCCAAAGGTTATTTTCATGAAGAAAATACAAACTGGGGCAAAGGGTGAGGCTAGAAGTGAAGTTTCTAGAAAATAGCTGGAGGTGGAGAGTAGGGGAGAGGAGAAATGGGTTTAACAAAGACAGGGCTAAAACAAAAAGGATGAATGACTCAAGCATTACAAAAAACGATCCATGTAAACTAAAACATTTGTACCCCCTTAATATTTTGAGATTAAAAAAAAAAAGAAACCCAAATGAATGTTTCCAAATTATTCAGATAGTATTTGATTCCAGCAGAGAGAAGAAAACTAAGAGTGTATGATGTCATTTGAAAGCAATAAAACCAATTCGCCTGTGAGGCTCACAAGGGAAAAAAAAAAAAGGATGAATGGCCTCAATTTCTAGCCCAGAGGTTTCAAAATAAGGATGGATTTACAAACAGCCCCAGCTTCTTAGGGCTTTTCTCTGTCTTCCTGGCACCACCCTCTCAGGGCTATTTTTAGCCCAGGGAGCAGACAGGGCAGACAGGGAAGGTCTCCTTGCAGCCCAGCCTTACCTAGCGTGCCCTGCCTCGACTCCAGCTATCTTTAATTAATGTCTGGGGGACATCAGGCCAACTCTACTAGTGGTAAAAGGGAGCACAATGGTGAAATTCTACCCAGCAAGACTGACAGGCCCACTACTGGTGTACCATTCCTGAGGTCCTGGGGCTATTCTTTACTGAAAAGCAGCCTCCATCTGGAACTTTTAGAGAGCAATCAAGTAGACTGAGCATATTCAAGAGTACAGAAAACAGGACTGCCTGTTTGTTTATCTAATTCTGCCTCCCTGCTTAACACAGCTCAAACCAGGTTTTATCAACAAATCAATTTAACATGATTTTATACCTTTTCTTTGCAATAAAGGAATTTCACTTTAAGTAACTTCCTCCAACTATCTAGTCCATGTTCATAAACAAAGATGAAACCAACATTTCTCATAATCTAACTCTTATAATCTTTCCTTTTTGCAAAAGCCCCCAAGAGATAAGCTTAAAGCTTTTAAACCACAACTTGCTGCCAATCCAGATTTAGTTTTATTAAGTATTAGAGATGAATCATATCTTTGGAAACAAAACTGAATAGCTAAGAAACTGATAATAAAATATATTCTACATACTACTCCAAAATCACCAACATCAGAATACTGAAGGTAGCGATGATAAAGAGAAGATACAATGCTGTCATTTCAAGGAAAGAAAATCAAGACCACAGGGGTTACACACATCAGTGACAAACACGCGCTGCCTATGCCTATGAACAAAGAATTGAAGGGACTCCTGTTAGGTCAAAGCAAAATGCAAATAAAATTCAAACAGATTCTGAATTCCCATCTAATGTACTTCAGATTCTGAATTCCCATCTAATGTACTACAGCAAACTGCCTTCTCCCTTCCCTCAACTCCATTAACCTAAATAGGTCTGTTTATTTAAGACTCCATTAGCTGATGAAAAAATTTAAATTCTAGAATTCTCTTTTAGCTGAAGGAACCATATGGCTTTCTTCACTTTTGCAGGAAGTACTTACACTAAAACCATTATTAGTTTAAGCAATGGTTTCAGTATTGAGTATAGTCAGAAAAATGCCAGCTACAAAAATACTCTGCTACATGTAAGAGTATTTGAGTCTTCCACCCTCATCCTGTATTTAGGTCCTCACTGGGGTGGCCTCAGACATCCACCCGGAGATGAGTGTTTTTTTCTGAATGGATGGAAGACAGGCTGCAAGCAGATGCCCGCTCCACTGAAACATTACTCGTGGTTGAATGCCTGGGAAGTTCTGTAAAGAGGGATATAGCAGGACCTGCTTCCCTTTCCAGGTTTTATATAAGCCAATATGGGAAGGAGGAGATGCCATGAGATGACTAAGTAACAAGAAAACTATTAAGGAAGTATATTAGAAGATAACTGATTTGCTGAAGAAACTTATGACAAGGTTGGTAGTTAAACTACAGCCAATTGTCTAACACAGCGTTGTCCAATAAAACTTTCAGCAATGATGGAAACGTTCCATGCCTCTGTTGTCCAATAGGTAGCCACTAGCTATTAAGTACCTGAAATATGGCTAGCGTGACTGAGGCAATGAAACTTTATTTTAAAATGAAATAGCCACTGTGGCTCCTGGATACACCATCGAATACCAAAGGTCTAGAATGCTTCAAACGCTGACTGACCACAGCAGTCTTCTGGATAAGAAAAAAGCTCAGAGGAGCCTAATGTTGCTTTCCTTTCCCCTCAAGAATTAAGGAAAAAAAAAAAAGTCTAACTCTCTTTCATAACTTCTTTAAATTACACTTTCAACTCATGGTCTATCTCAACTCAGTGTGGACCTCCTAAAACATGATTACAACATGTAAAACGTGGAAGTAGTGAAACTGCTTGCCTCTTAAACAATGAGAACTCAAGAGGTGAAATAATCACTTTGAATTTTTTTTTTGAATTCTCACATTTCTCTAAAGTTGAAATGTAAACTCTAGAACAAATACAACAAAAGATTGGTTAAACTGCTTACGATTTTCGTCTTTTGTTGTTGTTCTGTTCTTAAAAGTCATGGCTTTCAGAACTTGCAGGAAAAAAAAAAAAAAAACAACCAGTAAACAAAGTCCCCAAGTGCTCAGACTGAAAAAGATTCATTCCAATAGCAACTGCGTAGTTAAGGCAGGGGTGCCTGCAGGGGAGTTATGCTGCTCTTTACAATCACAAGTCTTGAACATGCTCAAAAAGCTTATGATATTTGTCTATCTATACTCCTAAAAATTCCCAACACCTAGCATCCTTGATAAATACTGGCTGTAAGCAAATGCTTTTAGCCTCAAGTATTGTGTACTGTCTCTTTAAATGGCAGTACATTCTAAAGACATGTCATCTAGGGACATAGGCTCACTGTACATTACACACCAAGGTTACAGTAGAAACAAACTATATTGAGTATCAACTGGTGTTCTTTCCGAAGTTCCTAGAGATTATGTTCAGTGCCCTTGAATCTGTTTAAGCCAATCAAATGATATTGGTTTTAGTGAAGGAGGTTTTTCAAATCCCAAGCAACAACAGACGATTCCAGTTCTAAAACTAAAAAAAAAAAAATAAACTAGATGGTTTAATAGACTAAGTAGACTACTGGGGTAAATTCAAAATAGACCTGAGGACAAACACCATACCTTTTCCAATACGTAATTTCAACAGCAGAGCACTGAACAAAGGCTGAATACATGGCCTGAATGAAAGTAGTACCAGAGTGTGAACTGACACCAACCTCGAGTAGACAGATACCTGCAGCCACTGCAGGTGTCTGTACTTGGTTATGCACTTTCAACTACTTAACAGCAATTTGTATAAACTCACAGAAATTTATAAAAAGGCAGCCAGCGTGGGTCCAGAATTAAGTAACAAAATGGAATTTAAATGTTAAGGTCCTATATTAAAGGCTCAAAAAGTCAATCCCACCAATACCAGCCAAAAAAATCAAAGATTCATAATAATTTATGCAACAAAGGCACAGGGAATGCAGATGCAGGTTCAATATAAGCCAACAGCAATGTGATGGCTCAAAAAGCTAATTCAATCTTAGACTGCATTTACAAACTGTAAATTACCAAGAAAGTTACTATTGTCTATTAAAATTTGTACTGATGTTCACAGTACTGCATTTTAGCAGCAGCAACAACATATTCCAGGCATTTGACTGCCCACTGCCCCCACCATGGTAAGAGTCAGATTAGTCCATCGAAGGGGAAGGAGAAAAACAGAGGAAGTGAGAGTGCTGTCTACAAATGTCTGCAGCCCTGACACACTGATGAGGAATAGATTTTGTGCAGTTCCAGGGAACAGAAAGAAAATCAAAAAAGGCAAATTCAAATTCAATACAACAAAGGACATGTCAAAGGTCAGGGTTGTTCATGAATGGTCTGGCCCACTTGGGAAGGCAGTGAGTACCTCATCATCTTAAGGCCAGACTTGATGATCCAAGTAGGTTTCCACCAGGCAGGAGGTGAGATTAGATGACTCCCTCTGCCCACTACCCCCAACACTAGACTTTCACAGGCAAGACCACCTCCCTAACTCCAACACCTCTCCATTCTCTCAGTCAAGGCATGATATGAGTATACACATTAGTGAGTAATGTTACAACAGGCATTAGTGGTATATTTTATTTAAAAAGAATAATTTGCAAATTCCAATACTATAACAAAAGTTGGAGACGATAACTACTAATAAAAGTCTAACTGGATACCTAACTCACTGCCATGCCAGAAACACTGCTCTCATGCAATACTCATATTCTATACAGTCTCCTTAATTTCTTAATTTCAGTTGGCTAGTAGATTCTAAACTCAACAAAACTAATCTTTTCCTGAAATTATAGCAAGCCCTTTAACTCCTTTTACAAAGGTTGAAAGCAAGAAACCTATGTGGAAAGTTCTTAAACTGTCCCAATTCACAGAACAGATCCTAATTCCTCTACCAGAGCAGGAATTGAGGCATGGAGAGTGTGAAAACGGACTCACCTTTATTTGCAGACATCCATTCTTTTCCATAATTTCCTCATTTTCTGAAACCCATCGCTAAGTGACACTGCAGAGTCAAATGGATGTCTGACATAGTTTGGGTCATCACCTTCTAATTCTACCCTAGTCAGTAGATTACAGGTCTAAGCAGCTCATTACTGAACTATTCAAACTCTAAAATGATAACACTGTCAAAAAAAAAAGTACTCTCAGAATCTATTCTGAAGAGGACTCACTCCCCGACAGGAAGATACTCTCAGGAGGAAGCTGCCTGCCAGTCCACCTACACTCTAGGGAACGGCCTCGCCTAGCCATCCCACCCCTGCTGGCTTCCCGACTTGAAGGACAAGAGTCTGAGACCGACAGAGGTCCTACTGTCACAGTCATCCCTTTAGCCCGTAGCATGTGCTCTAAAGGCCAGGCTTTACCTTTCTGAACGTGGATGATGTCCGGGAAGTTGGCCAGGTGCCCCTGATACAGCGCTAACAGGTCCATGACGGGGTCCAGGTCCTGCCTGGGCTGCTCCGCGAAGAGCTCGCCGATGGCATCGTAGGCATCTCCGGTGAAGGCGATGGCCTGGTTCAGGCCCACCGAGAAGGCCTGCTGGTCCAGCTCAAAGGCCTGGCTGAGGCCGCGGAAGGACTGGCCCACCTTCTGGTACTCCTTCTTGAAGCCCGTCACCTGCTTGCGCGCGAACTCGTTGGCGGTGTGGTTGAGCTGCAGCGCGCTGTCGTCCATCTTCTTGGTGAAGCACTTGAAGCCGTCGATCTTGCTCTCCACCTCCTGCAGGTCGAGCGCGGCAGCAGGGGGCGTGCTCAGCGTCAGGAAGAAGTTGGCGCCCACCATCTCGTCCTTCTCCGCCTTCCTCTTGCCCTGTTTCCAGGCCTTCTCGTCCGTGCTGCTGGGGCACGTCAGGAAGTGCTGGAAGACGTCGCACTGCGCCAGCACCGGGTGGCTGGCCATGTGGTTCATCCACCAGATCAAGCCCTTCCTGCGCTTGGAGATGAAGTCCTCCTCGAAGCGGCCGGTGGCCTGCTTCTCGGGCAGGTGGGGCACCGAGATGACCGGGAACTTCTCGGCCAGCCGCGCGTACAGCCAGTCGAAGTGCTTGTAGCGCCGGTGCACGGGCACCTGCGTGTGCGTGGGCACCAGCTTGTAGGAGATGTAGCTCTTCATGCCCTTGAACTTGGTCTGCTTGGTGGGGTCGTCGATGGTGCACTGGAAGGGGTAGGGATTCTCCTGCCACTCGGGGCCGTAGGGCCCCAGCACCACGCACAGCTTGTCCCCGTCCTTCACGAAGCCCGACGCCTCTCCGAGCACGAAGGCCTCGCCGCCGGACTTGACGAAGGTGGAGAAGCGGTTGAGGTTGCGGCTCACGGTGGCGGAGCTCTTGGCCCCCGACGGGTGGTGCTGCGGGGGCGCCGCGCCGCCGCGGGAGCCCAGCGACAGGTCGGAGCGCGTGGACAGGCGGTAGCGGCCGGCCGCGCCGCCGCCCGCCGACGAAGAGCCGTCGAAGTCCGGGTACGCGCCGCTGCCCAGCGCGCCCGGCTCGTCCGCCACCGTGGAGCTGTCGTCCCACTCGTCGTCCCAGTCATCGTCGCTGCCCTGGCTGGCCTGGTAGCCGCCGTAGAGCTGCTGCGGCGACGGCTGCAGGGCGCCCCCGCCGTACGGGAAGCCCGCGCCCGGCGGCTGGAAGCTGCTCGGCGGCGGCGCCTGCTGCGGCTGCAGCGGCGGCTGGAAGGCGTCCGGCGGCGGCTTGAAGGAGGCGGGCGGCGCGGCGGGCAGCGGCTCGAAGCCGCCGGGCGGCACGTTGGCGTAGCGGGCCGGGGCGCCTGGGCCGCCGTCGCCGGCCGGGCCGGGCTCGGGGGCGCGGATCACCTGCACGTACGAGGCCGGGAAGAGGCCGCGGTCGCCGCGGCTGTTGACGCCCTCGAGCCAGCCCTCGATGTCCTGCTCGCTGCACAGGCTGAGCACCTCATGCTCCCGCAGCGAGATCTCGCCGGGGTTCTCCGACCTGAAGTCGTACAGCGCCCGGGCGCGCAGCGCCATGGTCCCGGCGCCCCTGCCGGCGGTCCCGACTCCCGGTGCCCAGAGCCGGGCCCGCCCGAGGGGCCCGCCGTGCTGCCCGCGCCCTGGCGCGCGGACTGGAGCCCCGAAGGCAGCGCGGACCGCTCCGCCCGGCCCGCCGGTCGCGCCCTCCGCGCCGCGCAGCTCGCAGTGCCGACTGCCGCGCTGGGTCGCCGCCGCCGCCGCGGCCGGGGGCGGGGCCCGCCGCCTCCCACGTCCCCAGCTGCGCTAATCCACGGCCGAGAGCCGCGTGCCAGACGAGAGCAAGCGATGGCCGAGCCGCCGAGCCTGCCGCCCGGCCTGGCTCCGCAGCCGCCACTGCCCCCTCCTGGCTGGTGGTGAGGAGTGAGGCGCCAGGGTGAGAGCGCTGCGGGTAAAGGTTTCTATTCATAAGTGAATTTCTGAGAATGTTTTAGGCTTTTAAGTAAAAAAAAGATTTTTAGAAAGCAAGTATAGTATTTGCGTGCCTAATGAACGTTCCCGCTCTGAGCGTTCAGTGAATGCTCCTAGAATGGCTTAACCTAGCCATGTAATATGGGATCTTGCCATGCACATTAGCGAGTGCGCTGAGGACAGGATGCCTGTGCCAGGGGGCTGTTCACTGATGGAGAGACTCCCTTCCCTCCGCTACTCACTGGAGCTTTCTGGCAAAGAGGAGCTAGAGAATTTCCAATACAATCTAGCTGTATGACCTGGAGCAAGTCACTTACATGGTACCTACCTCCTGGTGTAGTTGTGGGGATTCCATAATAATGTAATCCCTATTTTACAGATGAGGAAAAATGAAACCTTATTATATGGCAGACACCATACATGGTGAGCACAGTTTGTTTGCTGCTACTATTGCTGCCGTTATTGTTATTTGGGCAAGCAAAATCCCTGGCCTCTTTCATAAAGAGATTAAGGGTTCTAAAATCACAATTACAGGGTGGATACATCACAAAGGGGCCCAATGTTCACATTCCTACTCCTAGTCTGGGGTCAGGGACCATTGCTCTACAGTCATCTCTGTGTTTCATTACATTTATGTTATTTTTAAGATAAGTAGATCAAAAATCACTTTCCAAAATATTAATCAACTCCAATATTCCATAGTTGCCTTGTTTCATATCTGTTTTTCCTTCAGTATATAATTTGCTCAAAGCTTTTTCTTTTCATAATCCCCTCTTTTTAAATCTAGCCTAATTATTCCTTTGAAGACATTTCTAATTGGGGTTCAGCATTCATATGTCATTAATTTCAGCCTGTCCTCTGACCCTTTTCAAGCAAATCTGGGAAACAGGCCAGAAGAGTATACAATTATTGTAAGGGCTGTGGTTTTAATAAGCATCCTGCACAAAACCACCAACCCAGAATACCAGAATTACTCCCACAGTGTTTATTCTAATACAAAACCTTAATTCAATTCAGTAAGCAAATTCTAAATTACAACTTTTTTAGCTGAAAATTCTGGGTTATGACTATTCTCCCAGTAAGTAGAGGTCATTGTATTTCAATGCCAACATTTTATGTGGTCAGAAACATGAAGTAAACATTAACTAAACATCTAGAATACAATTTATTTTACTTACTAACTCATGAGAGACTAACCTAGAAGATTTAAGATAAATACATTTAGTTTTGCCCCTTCTATTCATTTGGTAGTTACTTTTAGATTAAAGTGTTAATTATAGTAACTTCAGGTTTATTTCAGGAATGAAAATTCCACAAGTTTAAAGTGATAGTTTTCACAGACTGGTTGAGCCACTCTGTAGAAGCAGCGGTTGAAGAAGTGTTGGGTGTCTGAGGTTGTTTGTAGCACAGGTGCACGGGTATCTGTAGGTGCTCAGTTTGCAGAAGTCCAGTGGGGGGCCTTTGTGCTTGCCAGGCATCAGGCTTCCAGAAGGATGGGGACAGACCATCATGGTGCTTGGCCTGTGGCCAGGAAAAAACCCTACCTCTGAAGGGTCTTGGATGTGTAGAAAATGTGTTCAAGTATTAAAAACTTATAACCATTCACTCAGGGAAACAAATATAGCAATACATTTTTTAAAATTTCTCTAGAAAATGGAACATGGTATTGATAATTTAGTTTACACCGTCATTATAACCATCAACAATTTCTATTTCACAATGCTTCTATAAAGAAAAGTCATTAGGAGGACATTAAGTGGCCCCCAACAACTGTATATTCTCACTTCCTCCCTTGGCCTGAGAGGCCTTAGGTGGCCTGGCCTTTGACTGTCTGTCCAACCCTCTCTTCCACTGAGAAAAGCCACAGTGGTTCCTTTGCTATTTCTGGAACAAGCCAAGCACATTTCTGCCTCAGGTTTTTGCCATTGCTGTTCTCTTTCCCTGGAACCCTCCTCCGCCAGAGATCCACTATGTCATGCCATCTCTTTACTTCATTCAGAATCAGTGTGCCTCTCCAGCCCTCCTTTCTTCTCCTGCCTTGGAGAACCTGCAAGTAAGAAGAGGGAGCCTGGGTCCCTGAGTCACCGACCCCAATTGCACTTTGTGAGAGAGAATCCTTTGTGGGGCTAAGCCACTAAAATTGCAGGTTTTGTTTGTTGAGGCAGCTGGCATTAATTATCCTGACTAATACACTCTCCCTCCCTCCCATCCCCCCAGTCACTCAGTCTCACTTTTCTTTGTAGCACTTACTACCTGAGGTAAACACATCTCCCTTTATTAGAACGTAAACCTTTTCAGGGCAGCAAGTTTGTTCTGAACATAGGATACAGCAATGAACAAAACAGGCATGGCAGGCAACCAGTAAATATTTGTTCAATGAATGAATGAGAGAAGGTCCACTGGTTTCCCCCGAGATGATGTCACCTCTTCTCAGCGGCCCTTACTGTGTCCAGATCTATTTGCCTGGGCCCCTCTGCTGCTGGCTGTGACTATTTCTAAGGGCAGCTAAATAACACTTCTCTTTAAATCAACAAACTTAAAATTAACTCCACCACCCAGAATACCACTCCACGTTTTCTGAGATTGCTGGAAATTTCACTATTGCTGAGTGGGTCATTGTTTTAAAAAATAACTCTATTATTTATATTTTACTTGAAAACTATTCATATAATGTGTCACATAGTACAGGAATGTATGCATATGATTTTATAAGCACTTCCACCTTTATTGTGTTATTTCCTGGGTATCTTTACAGCAGCTTGTCCATGCACGGAGCAGATATTGTCATCTACATTGTCACAGATCAGGACAGCCAACTGCAGAAAGGGCTGTTTGCCGAGGTCACATCCCTGGGGAGTGGTCCAGCAGCTACTCAGCTGTCTTGAGAACTTCCATCCACTGGGTCATAGGTCTGCACTCTGCTGGCTCCTCAAAACTGCTATTATTAAAGAGGATCAGCCACTTACTAGAAGGTATGTGGCTGAGGTTTAATAAAAGACCTGGATTCAAAAAACAGTGCTGTATCTGAAAGGAAGGCTACTTACTGTGTTGGTGTCAACTTGGTTTCCCCTGGAGTTTGAGCTCCATCAGGACAGGGACTTTTGTCTGCTTTGTCCACCACTATATACCTCTGGCATACTGAATTGAACAAATATTTGTCAAATGAATGAATGAACAAAACTTTCTAAACCTTAGTTTCTTTGTCTGCAAAAATGGGAATAAAAGTAATCCACTTCATAGGGTCATATCAGGATTGAATGAGGTAATAAGTTTGTACAGTGTTGTACAGAGCTCAAAGTGAAAAATTAATTTTGATATAATTAAATCCATAGTCCAATTAATTAAAATCAATTTCCCAAATTGTGTGATTCATTAGTGAGATGAACACTTGAGCAATTGACTTGGATAAATCTGCATGTTTAGATTTTATGATGGTAGCTTCTTCTGCAGTGGTATTTACAGCTGGGAATGTACAAGTACCTAAAAAAGTATCCACCACTATTGAAGAAATCCCTCATTTTTTATCACTGGACCTCTTTCATAAACAGTTCATTTCTACTCCAAAATCAAATCAAGGACCTGATTTAATATTCATTACCTGACAGATCTCTTTATAAATTTTCCTCTTTCCCCAAACATATGTTTGACTAAATTAACCCAGCTATTGACCAAATGAGTGTGTTATTGCAGATACATTTCCCCATTTGCTCTGTAACTTCAAATGTTTTCTTCCCATTTTCAAAATAGTCACATCATTTCTACATCATAATTATTAACTTGTCCCCTTTAGTTCCCCACAGTCCCCCCTACTTTTTGGTGTCTTATACCCAGGACTACCTTCCTTCCCTGCCCCTGTAGGCATAAGAGTCTGCCCCATACCCATCTTCCAGGGCAGGAGCAATCACTTCCAGGGCATCACCTCAGGTCACTGATGTTCCTCTCTGCCACAGCCCTTGGAGTATCTAGACAGCTCCCTCAGAAGGTCTGTCAGTCTGTCCTTCCTTCCTTCTACCAAACAAGTAGGCACCGGCTTCATCCCTCCAAGGAGCCGGTGGGTGAGACAGCAGTGGAAGCCATATGCTGTGTATGTAGTTAAGGCACATGCAGGAAACTATGAGGCTTCGCAGCCCAGGGTGGGAGGAGGTGGTGTGATCAAGGAAGGATTTTGGAAGCAAACAGTGCCTAATTTGATGAATTCAAGCTATAATGGGATGGGATAGAGAAGACTCATATTCCTTAAGAGTTGACAGAAGCCAGAAACCTAAGGGCCCATTCAGCCTCCTTCCTTTACTATTTATTTATTTATTATTTTTATTCATTCATTTATTTATTTTGAGACAGAGTATTGTTCTGTCACCCCAGGTAGAGTGCAGTGGGGTCATCATAACTCACTGCAACCTCCAACTACTGGACTCAAGTGACCCTCCTGCTTCCACTTCCCGAGCAGCTGTGACTACAAATGCGCATGCCACGACATCTAACATTTTTCTAATTTTAGTAGAGACTGAGTCTCGCTCTTACTCAGGCTGGTCTCGAACTCTGAGTTCAAGGGATCCTCCCGGCTCAGTTCCCAGAATGCTAGGATTACAGGCATGAGCCACCACGCCTGGCCCTCCTTTATTTATTGTATTAATATTTGAGTGTCTGCTATGTGTGCGCCACTCACTGAGCTAGTGGCACTCAAGACTGCGATGGTTGCTGCACTCGTGGGACTTGGGGTCCAGAGGCGCCTGGGTAAGCAAGTGGCTGAAAAGGTCATTTGCTGAGAGGAGGCACACATGGGGAGAGGCAGGTGCTGGCTAGGGAAGATGAGTAGAGCGCTGGATATTGATTTTTGAGGTGCCTGTAGGACACCCAGGCGGGCATGTTCAGTATGCAGTTGCACAAAAAGGTCTGGAAAACAAGAGAGAGGTGTAAGTTGTGCCTTGGAGTTAGAAGTCACCAGCCCATAGCTAGTAACTGCAGAGCTGTGAGGTCGGAGATCACCAGAGAATGCCTGAGAAGGAGGGGCCAGACAGGTGAGAGGAAATTTAGAAGGGTAATATCTTGGAAACTAAGAGAAAAGAGAATCTCAAGGAAGAGTAAAAGGTGGTCACTTCAGAAAAATACAAAGAACATTCATTTAGATTTAGCCAAAAAGGTCATTCAACAGATTTACTTAAGTGTCCCAACCCTGCTGGCTGACCCCAGGTCTGCTTGTCTCCTGGGTTGCCTTTCTCTAATCATGGTTTTAGCAAATAATGACTCTCTTAAGAGGGAAACTCCAGTCACCCTTAACTCCTGCCCACCTTCATCTCCCACCTATATCCTGCATTTATCCCCTATCTGTTTATCCATTCTGCCACACCTGGGTCTAGGCTGCATTTCTTATTCTAACAGATTATTGCAAATGCCCTGGCTTTATTATTTACTTTCCAGTTTAGCTCTACTAGCCTTCCCACTGTTCCTCAGCAGGTTACATGCCTGTCAAGACTGGGGACTTTGACACATTCTTTCCTCTGCCTGTAATGCCTGCCCTTCCCTCTTCTTCTGTTTGGCAAAACTGTTAGTCTTCCTTAGAGACCCTGTTCCTTTTCACCTAAGATGCTTCTCTTGGAAGCCCTGAGGAATAACTTATTCCTTCCCTTGTAGTTTTGCCACATTTTGTTCATACCTGTTTTATGATGTCTGTCCCGCTATTGTGAGGATTTGTTACCAGTGTCAACAGAAAAGAACCCAAACTCTGTAAAATAATTGAAAGAGGTTTATTCTGAGCTGAATATGTGTTACCATGGCCTGAAGAGCCATGCCCAAGAAGCCTTGAGCAAGTGGTCTCACCATGGTTGGTTTTATACAGTTTGGTTTTATACATTTCGGGGAGACAGGAATTACATATAAAGTAATAAATAAATACATGGAAGGGACACATTGGTTTGGCCCAAAAAGGTGGGACATCTCCAAGCAGAGACTTACAGGTTATAGGTGGGTTTAAAGATTCTTTGATTTGTAGTTGGTTAAAGAAATGAAGCTTTGTCTAAAGACTTGGAATGTTTTAAGTTAAGGATGACTCAAGTGGTCTGTTAAGTAAATTGTTGACCTGCAGGTGTGGTTTAAGTTTTGTCCTGCATAGCCTTAGGACTGTTAATGAGCTAATGAGCTACAAAGGACATCTCCAAGAAGGGAATAGGGCATGAAGAGGCAGATCTGACCTCCCTTTCCATGGCCAGCAACTCAGCTTTAGGGTATTTCTGGGTTCCCACTGACCAAGAAGGTGTCCATTCAGCCAGCTGGGAGGACTTAAGATTTTATTTTAATTCACACCAGTCTCTAGGTCTGCCTTCATTTGTATGAATTTCAGGTGTGAAAATTCCAAGAGTTTGAAGTGATGGTTTTTACAGACTGGCAAGATCCTCAATTTATAACCTGCAATCTCTATGGCTAACTGTAGGGCAGGAATACAGGAGGTACTCCAATATTTCATGTTGGAAGTGATCAAATCTATAGTAGCCATAAGAAACATAGCATATTATTAATATAAATGTGGATATTAGCCAAATTTGGGAGAATGGAAGGAGATGTTTGGGGATAAATACCATCAGTTTCAGTTTCTGGATATGGAAGTAGAATCTTCTCATCCTCTAGTTCAGAAAAGATATAAGTCATTTGCAAAGTTAGAAAATGGGAGGTCAGGAAAAGAAGAGGAAAAAAAATGAAATAAACACCCAGCTGCTCCAGGAAAAGAATCTAGTACTCTAACTTTCCCTCATTACTAATGACAGTGGCTCTCCCTGGAGCAGTTGTTATTAGCCGGTCTCTTGAATAAATTCTAATGAGGCCTTTTTCTCATTAACACAGCAGAACTCCATTCATTCACCTTTGCCTGGAGGTCAGAAACTGCAGGAGAATGTAAAATTCAGAGAAACAAATCAACAAGCAAACCTAAAAGAATAAACAACCAAATAAAACCTAAATGAAAATTTACTAAAGATTGATTTTCACAATACATGGACACCTCTTCTAAGATGCATATCAAGTAGCGAGTAATTAATGTGTCTCTGAGACAAGGAAATGACTTGGAAGAGAAATGAATATGTACATAATAGAATATCACCCTGAGAGCTTAACATAGCATCCTGGGAGAGTATTGCCAGTTACAAAATAGATTTAGTAAAGATAAAACTATGTACAAATCCAGTAACCTAACTTACATGAGATGGGTATCAGCAGAACTATTATTTAAGTATGAGAGGTAGATGTCTAAATAGAAGAGATAAATAGCATTTTAAAGAAGCCATTAATCCACATGCCCTCATGGGACAGGCAAGTAACTGGGCCTGGCGCAGGGGTAGGAAGTGGCAGGGAGTTGGTGGCCTTTGGTGCATTGAGGAACACTTGTCCTATCAAAAGGAGCAATGGGCTCAGCCCCTATCCTTGGGTGACCCCTCTCCTAACAGAAGAAGACCATCTACTTGTGAGTAAACATTTTCTCCATCTCATTCTATGCAAATTGGCCAAACTCTGAGAACATGCTTATAAAAACTAGAGGAGTAGTGGAAGAATGGGTCAGATGACTTTTCAATGGCACGAATAGCACTGATGTCGACAGATTTCACATAAAGATCTACATGTCCACTAAGTGTCATTGTCAGCTTTCCAAACTGACTCAAAAACATACCCCAGAAATGCTGACTTTATATCAGATAAGTCAAAAAGATTAAAATTCAGGTAAGTAAAACATTTTAAGTGAACGTGGGCACATTTTAAGTGAACATGCCTTACATAGGAAATCTTATTATGAATATGTTCTTTAGTAAAAATTCTTTTAGCATACGAAACAGTTATATAAAGGGTCTTAATAAATTCATATATCATCATTTGTATATTTATTCATATAATAAAATTATATCATATATAAATTCATAAATTTATATAAAATAAATTCATGTTTTTACGTAAAATAACACCTCAGTATCTAGAGAACAGTCTAGTGGCTAAATCAAGCACCCAGAACAATTATAAACCTAAATTTTGTTTCTTTTGAGATAGGTTCTTGCTCTGTTGCCTGTGCTAGAGTGCAGTGGTATTATCACAGCTCACAGCAACCTCAAACTCCTGGGCTCAAGTGATCCTCCTGCCTCAGCCTCCCGAGTAGCTATGATTACAGGAATGAGCCACTGTGCCCAATCTAAAATAGTTTTTACAAGGCAAACTTTATCTCAAGTAGCACATAAGAAGTCTGAGCATCATACTTTGATGCAAAGAGGTATGAGGGCTCAGAAAATGGTACCTAAAATTTAGGCATCTGAGTGAAATCACCAATCATTGAAAGAGTGGGCTCCCACAGTTGGGTTTCCTGTGCAGCAGGTCACTTTTCTGTCTTTGGATTGTTTTAAGCAAATAATTAGTTTGTTGCAAATGGGTTTTTTGAGGTCCCACCAAATTAAGGCATTAATTAAGGCATCACACCCCTTAATGTGTGCATTCATGTAGGCGCCTCATAAGAGGTCCAACCAAAGCTTCAAGGAGGAGAACAAGTCCATGCAAATTTTGTCTCCATTTAGCTGTGCCATCCCAAATATTGGAGCCCCAGTCTTTAATTTTAAATGGGATCTAAATCTAGCCAGGGTATCAAGGCCACAAGGAACTTTTAGCAGCCTCCTCAGCAATTCTCCCATTGGCCTGATTTCTTTTGCAACATAAGTGTTCCCCTTTTTGGTGACCAGGACAGTACATGATGGTCACCCAGTTGGGCTCAGCCAAGGCCTATATCAGGGCCACTATTTCAGTGGCATACTGAATATCCTTATTTCCTGCTGTCAGGGGCCCTCTTTTCTTCCAGTGGCACCGTGAGCATGCACAATCATAAAAACATATTTTATTTCTGCATAAATATTTACCCTTTTCTCTCTGGATAACTGAAGAGCTCTGGTTAAAGCAATGAGCTCAGCTTTCTGGGCTGAAGTCCCAGGTGGCAATGCCACCACCATGATCACATATCCAGCCCTTTATTGTCCATAAAGCTGCTCCCGTTGGTGAAAAGATCCCGATCAGGCTATGGCATTGGATGACCTGACAGATCCATCCTGCTACAGTAGCCTCCAGAACCTCCAAACAGTCATGCTGCAGAGGCCCATTCTCTTTGGCTGGTGACAGGGTGGCAGGATTGAGAATAGACACAGTCTTTAATAACAACTCACAAGTAGCTGCTACTGCCCAGAGGCAAGGAGGCCATCCTCTCACAGGTATTGTTCAGTGGCTTTGACGAGTATGCCACTGGCGGTACGATGTCTCCCAGCACCTGTACTAAGGCTCCAAGGTTCATATCTTGTTTTTCATGAACCTATAATCTAAATTCTTTCTTCAAGTCAGGCAACCCCAAAGTGGGGACAGTCATAAGACTCTGCTTTAGTTTTTCAAAGGCATTTTGACAGTCAGTGGTCGAGAACAGGAACTCCACATCTGTCCCTTCAGGGGCCCCAGAACAAGGGCTTTGCTATTTATTAGTCCAAAGTTTGGGATCCAGATGCGACAGAACCCTGCCATTACAAGAGCCCCAGATAAGTAACCTGCTATTTGCAAATATGTCCAATTGCAGGCTCCCGGGTTCTGCAAGTCCCGCTAAGGTCCCATCAAACAGGGCAGGAGAGCCCTTTTAAACCCATGGGGTAACACAGGTCAGCAGTGCCACAAGACCACTCCAGTCCCAGGATCTTGCCATTCAAACACGACGGAGTGCCATTCATAGTCAGTTGAGGGTGAGTTCCTTAGCCGATGCTTGCCTGCGGCTGCCACACTCGTGGATCACCGTGTGCAGCTGGTGCTGGGGCGCCACAGTGGTGACCCGGGAGAGGCGCCTGGACCACTTCTGCCCAGGCATCTGGACACCCGTCAAATCCCCACTGCCAGTTTCACCCGGGGCTCCAGTGGGGAATAGTTGGACCGGAGCTACCAGTGAAGCAGGGGCCCGGCCCCCTCCTTTGTCATCGGAGTCCCACACTTGAGAAAAAACTCATTTGTCTTCTTGGGGGTTTCTTGCTACCTGGAGCAATTTGCATTTTTGGGGAAATACTCTTTCCAGTGTCCTTCCTCTTTGCAAAAAACACACTGATTTTACCTCAGTCTGGGGTGGCTTTTTCCCCCCTTTCCTAGCGCATCGAAGCCCTCTATCTCCAATTGCCGTAAATCGCTCTGCCCTGGCTATGGGTGACCTCTGGCCAAAGCGAGCTCCCTGCTGTGTCTTGGAAGGAGGGACCGTCCCCCCAAGTCACAGCCCAGTGGGTGTTGCCCAGTCGCGCCCTCCCCGGCCCCTCTCATGGTGCCAAGACGGTGGTGGCGTGTTGGGAGGGTGGGTCTGATGTTTCCCTTCATTCATTCGAGGTCACGTCTGTCTGGGTCTGATGTTTCCCTTCCAGAGAGAAGTGACCTCGAATGAACGAACCCAGAGAGAGGGAACCGAACCCAAGGAGTTCCACGTGGGCCCGTCTCCCAAGCCAGCTGGGCCCAGATCAGAATGCAGCCGGGCCTGTGGTGCCTTCCGGTGCCAGGTATGGCAGCTGCCCTGGCATCCCAGCGGCGCAGGTGTCCAGTGGGGGAGGGCAGTAGGGCGTCGCCCTCTTCCTCCCTGCCTTCCACTTTCCGCCTCCTGCACGGCCGCCCTCCCCTACGCTGGCCAGTCCCCTCCGCTGGGACCGCCCTTGGGTATGGGGCCCCGTGTGGCACCTCCCCTCCAGCCGCACTGAGCAGCTGACCCAGAACTCTTGCAGAGCAAGGGAATCCGACTGTGCTAAAACAAGGCATCACAAAGGCCTGCGGCAGTCTGAGCAGTGGGGACCCTGGCAGCATGAGCTGCAGCACTGCTGAGCCTGTGGCTGCTCCCCAGCTGGTGGGGACCTGGCAGCAGCAGAGCGGGTGTATGAGATCCAACCGGTTAATCCCTCTCCAATTCTCACACAAGATCTGACCATCCCACCCACCACCAGTAGAGGTCTCTCTTGTACCATTAACTTTAGCCCAGGCTTTATGCAATCGCATGGAAGACTATACAGGTGGGATCTTGTCCCATTTACCTGACCTTTGACAAAATAATTCATTTTAATTTAATGTTCAATTCGACAGCCACTTTTCCTCACACTCTGGCGTGCACATTGGATTGTAATAATACCATTCTCTTTTAGACATAGATTTATAGCTATAAGTTGGCCATTCAGCCAAGATTCTCCTTAAGGGGCTTTCAGATGGAATAGAAACAGAGCCTCCCATGTTGACAATCAACAACAATGGAAACAACATGACTGGTAGACAATGCAGGGAATCCCCAATACAAATCATCTTAATGCCAAGGTCTTACCAAATTAATGGGAACCATATAAATAAGCTCCAAATCCAAACCAGATCCTCCGTTTCCATTCAACTCTGTGCCTTCCACCCCAAATGGTGCCTCCAAACAAATGCTACAGGAAAGTCTGAAACCTCCCCTAAATCGGTGGAATCAAGGGTTTCAGCGTGCATGCCGGGGAACTTACCAAACAAATGGCTAAAGTGCCCAGACATTTACCAAATCCCTTTCCTTCTCCTCAACTTAGTTCATGTTGCAGGGAGCTGCATCTACTTGGGAGGGAAAGAAACAGAAGTTCCCAGGAGCTAAACACGCTCTGGCAGCTTCTGGAGCAGTCCCTGGCACTCTCACTCCGAAAAGACTTTGCTCCTAATGCCGAAGACCCATGGCTGGACTTGGGGCTGCTCCCTGTCTCTTCACCAGTCAAAGTGTGCCGTGCTACAGGGGTGCTGATGGGTCACCCAGGTATGCCAAATTCTGCTACCAAAAGTTCAGCACAGGTCCCCGAGGCTGCATCAGAACAAGGACAAATGGTTTCAGGAGAAGGAAAGGGAGGTTTATTAATTTGCTGGCAAATGAAGAGGTTGGCAGACTACTTCCTAAAGTCCTATAAGCAGTAATACAGAACTTTTTAAGGGAGGGTTTTAACCTTCAGGGTATTATTGTTTAACTACAGTTGATGGTTCTGATCATCCCATCTCTGGCAAAGACAATCTCTCTGGGACCCACCCAGACAATTCCATTGAGCTATCTCCTATGTACAAAGAACAAAGGACACTCCCTGGCCCCTCTGATAACTGGGCCAGGCAGGAATGTAGGTTTTAATTCTCAAGGAGAGTGAGGGAATTTTTAAAGAGACAGCTTGTAAAACATTTTACCCTTTTCCAGGCCATTCCCTCTGTTACACTTGCAAAGCCCATGACCTCCCTTAGTTGGAGAGACAGATCTGTGACAGCTTCTCCTGACAAGATGTCTGTTGTATTAAAAATTCCTTTCTTCCTTGACAATCCTTATCTCAATAATTAGATTTTTGTGCAATGAGCAACTGAACCTAGACCAAAACCTCCTATGGTTTTGATAATACCATTTCAATGTCCAGAAGGAAGGGGTGTCTGCACAGCTTGGTAATGGATGTCAAAGTTGAGCTCTCAGTAGCAAGAGATGTTGTCCTATTGAGATGATCATGCTTGCTTGTACCCTAAGGACTCTCAGTAGACCCAACTTTAATGTTCAACTAAACTGCTACTAGAAGGTGATGTGGAATAGATTCCTGGCTAGCTAAAGTGGGATTTTTCGGTTAAAGTGAATCCAAAGGAACCTCAGCATTGCCTATTTGTGCTGTTTATTGAAATCTAGGCTCCCACAGATATAAGCCAAATGGGAGCAGCAAATTTTGTGTAGTTTGGATCTGAAGCTTCTTAAGTACGAAGGCCTAGAGGAACTGCTTGCTTGGAGACCACTGAGAAGTGCAACTGAGGCATAGAATTTGTCTTTCATTCAACCTTCAACTGTGTCTAGTGAGAATCTAGTGTATGAAGGGAAAAGGCTCTCTATCTGTGGCTCAGATTGATCCATAAATACTCTTCCGGTCTCTATGGGGAGCAGGGAGGAGGGGAGAAGGAGTTTGTAATAATACCAAGCTTAAGAGTTTGCATGACTTGACAGAGTTTTCAGAATGTTACTGTTTTTGCTTTCTCTGTTCAGAGGGTTTAAGAACTGGCCGTGCTTAGCTTATCATGATTTAACAAATATTTCTTAAGCACCTACAATGTACCTATACTAGAGATAAAAATATGAATAAATCTATTGAGGTATTGATAAGGCTGAAAACAAAAAAAAAAACGAACAAAATATGAATAAATCATAGGAGTGTATTGTCTAGGGATACAGGTAGGAGGAGTTAAGGCAGAAAGTCATAGACATAAACAGATCATTTGATCATTTCAATACAGTGTGTCAACCATATGCACATATATAGAGATATACCTGTGTGAATGTTAATAATACAGATGAATATGTCTATGTATATATATTTCATATGTATGTATAAAATACCAACTGCTAATTGTATATAAAGCATTGTATCAGTCACATTAAAAATATTATGACACTTAATATTGACCCAAAAGAGTTTTAGGAATTGTCATTCCCAAATTACACAGGAGGAACTGAGACTCAGAAAATATGTAACTCTTTCCTGAGGTCAAAAAGCTGAGAAGTAGAGGTGTTAGGAGGATAGTGAGCAATTCCGGGTCTCCTAGGGATGAAAGTAGGTGCTGTTGCCTTGGTCCAATTGCCCCACCTGGGAAGAAAGCCAAGGGTGGGCCTCAGGCCCCCATCTTGGTCCTGCCCCACCCTAATCCTCTCCTGAGTGACTGCCATACCTGGGGGAGGGGGGAATGCCCTATGAATCTGCTAATCATGACTTAGTGTGCCAGCTGCAAAAGAATGCAGAGGACTCTGTAGCCCACGGGCCAAGCAACATAGGTACCATAGAGTCTAGAAATTGACCTAGAATAACCTGCATGCGTAGTAATGCAACTCCCAACTATCCAATCAAAGTGGTTCCACGGTGATGTCTGAGCCACAGGGAGGTCCCGATCCCAGCACTATAAAACAAAACACAAACTATACCAGCCCTCCTTTTGTGGCCCTTTCCTTTTGCTCTCCCTTTTCTGCAACAATGGGTCCAATCATCATTTATGGGATATGCATCATGCTCTGTAAACCTCTATCTTGCTCTTGCCCTATAATCCTCCTACCTTTCTCTCCTCAATAAACCTCATTTTCATGCTTGCCTAACTTTGACATGTCTGGTCATTCTTCGGCCATGAGCACACTAAGAACTGACATTTCAGACTGAGACCTGACAGAGGCATGGGATTAAACCCAGGCTTGCCTGATGCCAAGCCTTTGTTACTAGTGGTAGGGCTCAGAAATGGATACCCCCAAATATGACACTTTAATCTGAACCCAAGAAGAAGCCTCGAGGTCTCTCTGACCTTCTCCCCTTACCCCCCACTGTCTCTCCCAAAGCACAGGATGAAGTTAAAGTTCCTTTATCTCCATAAGATCCAGAGCCATCCACGAGAACAATTATTTTTTCTACCCCTCCCTGTTATTTCATTATCTATGGTAGTAAAGAAGACCAAGAATGTAACCACAGCTAAATAGATCCTTTCACAAGGGTCTCTCAGGATCATTCAGATTCCAAAGAGAATTATTTATAAGTTGGCCTCTGTTCCAGGTTCATTTATTCACCCTAGTGGAAAACCTCAGGAAATTTCATCCCAAAATATGACTCCTTGGCATAAAGAGTATTTAAGGCCTAAAGGGCACTGGCACGTGGTGAGGGCTTCCTGCTGCATAACGTCATAGCAGCGGGCATCATGCAGTGTGAGGGTACAAGTGCAAAGAGCCAGAGAGAACTCCTTTCTCTAACAAAGCCACTCCTGTGATAACAAATGCACTCCCATGATAGTGACATTAATCCATTCATGAGGACAGAGGGATCAGTTTTCAACACATTCAAACCGTAGCATAAATGAAACATACACTTTCTGCCCCACAAAGTACAGGTCTCTATTCCCACCACAACTCCTTAGACACCTGCTCTTGCAGCCTGTGTCCCCTTCTGCCCCCTATCTCAGGACAGGGAACCCCTCTCACAGCTTCAAAAGCCTGAGGATGGGACTCATGGGCTCCTCTCCTTGACCCGTCACTCTCTAGCTCTCAGTCATCCTCCCTCCATGTGGAGGACACTGGGTGACAAACTACATGGGAGAGCCACCACTAGACACCTTGCTTCTTCAGGAATGATTCCAATTAATCTAACTGGTTTTGGGTGGCAAAAAGCAGGTGACAGGACTGTGGTGACTGTCCAGAGGAATCTTCTCACTCTTTAGGTTGGCCTGTGCTCTTCTGTCCCAAGAAAAGGCCATCCACACAACAGGCCAGTGTTACTACAGTGCTGTGCAGGTCCAGGGTGTGCTTGTCCTTGGGTGTCCCTGGTCTGTCCCCTGATCTGTTCCATCTTGTGTGGCCTATGAGAGTTTGCTAGGGCTGCCATGACAAAATACCACAGACTGGTGTGTTAAACCACAGAAATGTGTCTTCTTGCAGTTCTGGAGGCTAGAAGTCCAAGATCAAGGTGTTGGCAGGGGTGGATTTCTTCTGTGTCCTCTCTCCTTGGTTTGCAGATGGCAGCCTTTTTGCTGTGTCCTCAGGTGGTCTTTCTTGTGTGTGTGTGTTTGTGTGTGTGTGTGTGCCCCTGTTCTTTCTTTGTGTGTCCAGATTTCCTCTACTTGTAAGGACACCAGTGAGATTGTATTACGGCCTACACTAACAGCCTCGTTTTAACTGAATCTCCACTTTAAAGGCCTTATGTCCTACTCTGTTCCAGCTGCTACTTTTAAAAAAAAAACAAAAAACCATAGACTGGGTAAATATAAACAACAAAAATTTATTTCTCACATTTCTGGAGGCTGGTAAGTCCATGACCAAGTCACCAGCAGATCCAGTGTCTGGTGAGGACTCACTTTCTGATCCACAGACGGAGCCCTCCTGCTGTATCCTCACATGGTGGAAGGGGCAAGGCAGCTCTCTGGGGCCACTTTTCTAATAGCACTATCCCACTCATGAGGATGGCACCCTTATGACCTAAGCACCTCCCAAAGGCTCCACCTCCCAATACCATCACATTGATTAGGTTTCAACACATGAATTTGGGGGGAACACCAACCTTCAGACCAGGGCACCTTATCTCCAAATACAGTCACATTCCGAGCTACTGGGGGTTAAGGCTTCAACATATAATTTGGGAGTTTTGGGAGACTCAATTCGGCCCCTGTTGGCTGCATTTCCCAGGCTCCCTTGTTAGCTAATATCCAGGTAGGCTTGGCCACTGGAAGGTTCTGGAAAGACTGTAGTGTGGGAGAAGAGAAAAGCCAGAGTGTCTCCCACATCTGTTCAGGAAATGCTCTGGCAGCAGCTGCACCTCTTCATTACTCACCTTTCCCTGGACAGGTGCACCACTACCTGCTTCTGCTGGGTGAACCTCCCTCCGAGTTCCACTAACAAGGCCTCTTCCCTCTGATTCTCTAGACTTGGAGTAAAGTGACTTCCCCTTGCTGCTAATCACTAGGTTGGCTCACTGTCTGCCGTTGGGTTTCCCATTTCCATCACCCGTATAACAAATTATATATACGATATGCATATCCAAAAAATATAGGATATGCATCACATCCCTCTATTTCAAGTAGTTATAATGTCTTCTGCTTTCTTACTGGGAAAATGACTGATACAAATGTCTTCTGAAAAACATGATCATGGTATTAATATAGGAAGGATTATGGGCTGGGGCATTCTATGAAGTTCTCCTATCTTAAAAGATCTTTGAAAAATCCGCAACTCTTTCCTAATTTCTTTTTATCGCCAAGCCTCTCAAAAGTGTATCTCTTCTGTGTGCCTCCCTCAGTTATCTATTGCTGTGCAACAGTTGACTTCAAACTTAGCAGCTTAAAATACAGCTATTATCTCAGTTTCTCACCGAGGGTCAGGAGTCCAGGCACAGCATGGATCCATCCTCTGGTCAGGGTCTCACGAGGTGGCAGCCAAGGCTTGGCTGGGCTGTGTTCTCATCTGGAGGTTTGACTGGGGGGAAATCCACTTCTGCTCTCAAGCTCTTTAAGGATGTTGGCAAAATTCACTCCCTGGAGATTGTAGGACCAGGGCCCCCCTTTTCTTGCTGGCTGATAGTGGGGGCTACCATCAACTCCTAGAAGCACCTGCAGTTCCTTGCCACATGGCCCCCTCATGACAGGGCAGCTCACATCTTCCAAGCCAGCAAGGAAGTCTCTCTCTCTCTCTCTCTAGTTGGCTAAGATGGAGTCTTACATAACAAAACATGATCAAGGGAGTGACATCCCATCACCTGTACCAAAATTCTTTTGGTTAGAAGCAAGTCACAGGTCCTACCAGCACTCAGGAGAGGCGATTACACAAAGGCATGACTTACTGGGGCTCACCTTACTGTGTGTTCACAACACTGCCTGTGGGGTGAACAGATGGGCAACAGATGCACAAGGTGACAAGTCTCCAACCACAGCTGATTTTTTTTTTCAAGATAATTTGGGGGTTGCAGAGAGGGAGCCAGAGGGGCAAAGAGGATGGTGGGCTAGGTAATCCCCACTAGCAGGAGTTGAAAGATCCAGGCCTGGCCAGGGCAAGAGCTGACAGAGACATGGGGCAGGGCTTCTCTTGAAGGTAGCAGCTAGACAGGGGTTGGAGCCAATAGCTCTACTGCCTATGACATGGCAAACCCAGTTGACAACAGAATATCAAAAGATTAAGAGCGTAGACGTAGGAGGAGCCCATTGGAAAGAGCTAAGGCGTGATGCTAAGGAGGAAAGCTGAATGTATAAAAAAAGTATTCCAGTTTTGTAACTTGAGGACTCAGTTTCCCCCTCCCTGCACCATCCTAGCCAACTGAAAAGAGGGCAGTCTGATGCCCTGGGAGGGTGGGAAACAGTGAGGAGCCACGCATTGCCAGACAGTCCTTTTTTGACCCTATGTAACAGTGTCATAAGGGCAGAGCCCAGTTTCATTTCCTCTCTACAATGTTCTTAAGCTCATTGTTAAATTTCCTGGCTTCATCCCAGTTCTCATATTCTACCACACTTTGAAGTAGCTGACTGGGAACTTCTTAAACTGTGCAGACCAGCTAACTTCCTCAGCACTGGGCTGCCCCTGATCCCTCCTCCCTCGGTGTTTCTCTTCTGCCTCCTTTAGGGTCTTTTTTTCATGGAGTTTTACATTTTGTAGTGTCAGCTCTCAAATCCAGAGGAAACTTCAAATTCATATCTCCAGGCTTGCTTGTCTTCTAGGCGGGCACTTGGAAAAAAAGGATGAGAGACATGTTTTCACTTTTCAGCCATGTGCCTTCCCAGAGGTGGCCCAGCTGATGTGTAAAGGATCCAGTTCTGTTTTTTTTTTTCTATCATCTCCTCATATATGTATAACATCCAGCCTACCAAACTGAAACCCCTGAAATCTTCTTTGGAAATAATATGATGAGCAATATGGAATTGTTCTTGAGCAGGGGCATAATTGGATGTATCTTCCATTTTTTTCTCTATGCACATCCAAATTCTTGTGCTTGGATTTTCAACTTCTCCACTGGCCAGCCCTACCTAGCTCCCAGCCTTGTGTGACAGCCTTAGAAACCTTTCACTCTGATCAGCCTTGGACTCTTCAGTGGTTCCTTTTATAAGAGAGGACCACCCAACTTCTTCCCTTGGATTGAGAGATCACAAAGCAGATGATGTGAGAATGAGTTCTGGAGCCACATTGCATGGGTTCAAACCCCAGTTCCATCTCTTATTGGCTGTGCAACATTAGGAAAATTATCACTCTCTGTGCTTCAGCATACTCACCTATAAAATGGGGAAATGATATCTATATTATAGAGTTGTCGTAAGGAGTAACTTAACATTGCAAAGTACTTAGAACATTCCTGGCAATTAGATCACATGTGATCAGAAAACCAGGCAGCGAGGACCTATGTCACCTATTCCTTTGCCATGGCTTAACTACATTACCAAGTGTCATCAAACAGAAATATGACTTACTATTAATAATTTTAACCAATATTTTATATCTTACTCTGTATAGAAGTAAAAACTGCTATAAGTCTTAAGAAAAAAATTGCTCTGCTTGCAGAAGGGCTCTTTTTACTTCCTTCTGCCCATCCAAACTCTATCCCATTCCTCAAGGGCCAGCTCAAGTCTGAGCTCCATAAAACTCTTTCCTGTTGCTTCAGATCATATCAAACTCTCATTTCTGGAAATCTTTGTATAGTATGTCCACACCATGGGAGTTAGTACTGAATTGCTTTTGTGGGTCGGTGTGTTCTGTTGGGATCTCCAAGAGTCTCTTCAGTTAATAGCTCTCCACTTCTCAGACTGAGTTCTGAAAAACCAAAGAAGTATAACAGATATTTAACAGGTGGAGCCCAAGTTATCACTTTTATTATTGATCTAGCTAAATTGTAGGGTGTACTATAGATTGAAGGCCAAATGCACCTCCTAATTATGTTGGAGAATGCATTGCCTTTTCTTTGTAGGATCATACCCAGAGTCACTCTACTCCAAGAAAGTCTTCTCCCAGGAGAACAAGAATAGGAACATGAGAAGCCAGAAATATGTTAAAAAAATATTCCTCCCCCTGAAAACCAACAGGTGGGGTAAAAGCCCATTGTTCTAGCAAGATTTTCCCATGTAAGCTATAAAGTCTTTGAGGGCAGGGCCTAGATTTTAAGTTTCCTATGCATTCTTTGTATTCCCTTGAAGGGTATATGCACATCACAGCTGCTTGATATTAATAATTCTAGGCTTTGTTCTAATCACTGTCCATGTATTAGCTTAACCCATCCTTAGAACAACTCTATGGAGTAGCTGGTATTAACAGTGAGGTTTTATAGGTGAGGAAACTGAGGCACAGAGCTCACACCATCAATAAATGGTAAAGCTGAGATTTAACCCCTTTCTGGCTTCAGAGCTTATGCTTTTAACCACCATCTCATACCGCCCTGACTGAATTTCCAGGGCTGTAATGTCGCTAGAAATGGAGATCGTGTGAGTTCAGAAACTGGATGGAAACCAGCCCTGCTAATGTCCAGTTGAGGGACACTTAGAGAATGTCATTAGAGAAGCTCCCACAGCATGTTTTCTTTTTACTAAATTGTCAGAAACTATCAGAAATCCTGTGAAATGATCAATTATGTACTATTCTGTGTACTTGGAAAGAAGTGTGTAATGGAACTTAAGGTACTACTGAAGTCATTTCTTTAGGCAATACCTGGTCATCTGTGTGAAAATGAATCAAAATGGCTCACTTTTGATCGACACAAAAATAGCTTCTGGCTTGGATTCTTTTGTTGCTCATGTGATTTAAACTGCAATTTTTGGTATAGTAGTAGGATAAAGAAGTTTCCTTTATCTCATTGTGTTACAGGATGGCATGAAGGCTAAAATCCTATCCAAATATGACTTATATTTGATCCTGTAGCTTTACATTGCATTTCTGTGATCAATTTCAGTCTCAGCCCTAGGTAAGAAGTTAAAAAATTCAATGGCTTAAGGCGATTTGTCTGTTTACCACTAGAGGACACTCTCTAGTCTTTCATCTGTAAACACCAAGCCCTAAGTGTTCTGTTTCCTATGTGTTTGTCAAGGAGAAAGGCATGAAAGGCTGTTACATTATGTCTCAGGCTTGTTGTAGTGAAGTCATCAAAAGTAGAAATAAGTTTCAAATCAAGCCTGCTGATCCCCTTTATTTGATGGCGACTACCACTGATTCAGGGCCTACTGCCAGCCAGGTTCTGCGCTGGGAGCTCTACACGCATCACGCCTGAAGCTCAGGAAAGTCATGCGATTTCCTCAACATCACACAATCGCACAACAGGACTTAATTCAGGCAGTGAACCCAGCTCAGGACAGGTGAATAAAAAAGGGAAATTTCCGTTGATGCCTGAGAAGAGGCCTGAGGAGTTTATTCCACTTTGTAGAACATTTGGCATTCACTTTGATGATGGGAGATTAAAAGGAGTTAAAGATAAATAATACCAAGAACTCTAAATGGAATTTACAGCCAAACAGATTCTACCAAAACAGCTATCGAGATGTACTAGAACCTTTATTATAAATTCTACCAAATCTAATTTGTCCCCAATCTTTTTACTTAAATGTAATTAGTAAGATCATTCAAAGGACCAGATGTAACCAGACTGTTTATTTAATTAATAAAGGAGCTGTGTTTCTGCCTTAAACCTTCAACCACACTATCTTGGGTGATCAAGATATAAGTGCATATGCTCAGGAAAGGGCCATTTTTACGTGTCATGTCTACACATCTTGATAGTATGATTTCTGGTATGAAATTGTGCTGAAATTCTATCTTTCCACAAACTTGGCTGCCTTTGTCAGTGATGTGCATCAAATTTATCCCACATGCTAAGTAATAACTCCATTGAAGTTGATCGGGCATGCACTTCAGGCCATCAATGTTAATAAACACCAGGTCTAGTACTGTGCTGCATCTGAACCTGCTCGCTAAGACTGCAATGAGCTTAGACTTATTCGTTATAATGCCCTTGTATTTCCTGGTCTAGTGCTGTTCAATAAGCTGCTGATACTATTTTTTATATGAGGAGATGAGCCATAAAATATCAGTCCTTACTACACCAATTACATGTAGAAAAAGGTATCCAGATTCATTCTGCGTGAAACACATCCTCTCCAAAATAAAGCTACCTAAATCTTAATCTTCGAGGATAGGCATGAAGAGCACACTACCCATCAGTGAGGGTTGTCTCATATACAGGACCAAGAATTGCATTTGTTCTATAACTTTAGTCTACTGGGACACTTCCTTTATATTAAGTCTGTGAAATGAGAAGGTATAGATCTAAAAAAAAAAATATCTGGGGGAAAAAGTACATGGAAACTTTATATAGTCCAAGTACTCATTTCTATTGAATTAGACATAAAACACTTCCAATCTAGAAATGTCTCTGGGATCAGGTATTTTAATGCCTCCTTCTCATCTGAGATCTTGGAGCAGCTGTTCTTCCCCCAAAAGAGCCCATTAATGTAGATTTTTAATTACTATTTTATTCTAATGATAAATAAGCTAGTTAATTCCATTAACTGAAAAGCCTGTAAGAGAACAGCATCATGTAAGGATTTTAGAATCTTTCTGTAGAGATTTTAAATTTCTAGAAGAGAACGGGCCATCCTGCAGAGGAGTTCTCTGAAAACATTGATGCAAGAAGTAAACTCCTGCACACATGAGGCAGATCCAATTACGGTTTACTTTGTTTGCTGCCTTTCCAAGGTCTCAGGCCTCTCCCCTGGGCCCTGGATTTATTCTTCCTATTCAAGGCAACAACAGACCTGTTAGACAGAAGTAAAATTCGAGTTGTGGCAAATCAAGTAACTCAAAGATTTCATTCCACTAAGATTAGAATACAAACTAACTCGGTCATGGCTAGGGAACTCTACATCAACATTTAAAGCCTCAAATTTAATTATCATAAGTGTGTAGGGAAAGCAAAACTTTACCTCTACCCTCGTAGGGTTTTTCAGCTAGGCCTGAGGATTACATTGACATAAAACAGATCAACAGGAAAAAACCCATAAAAATGTACTACAAGTTTCAGGCGGCACAGGAGCCTCCATAAGGAAACGAAGCCCAGTGATGCAGTCAGAGTTGAACACTTACACCCAATTGGACAAAGAGTAATAAATTATGAAAACGTGACAAGGCAAAGGAGCTTGGGCTAGGGTGGAGGAGTAGGAAAATAAGGGTTAGTTTAACAAGTTTCACTTGTGCAGATTTCCCACCCTGGATGATAAAAATAATACTTTTCTTCTGGTACAAGAAGGGCATCTTTCGCTTGGGAATTTCATCTCCTGCTTTCAAGAAACAGAGGATGGTCAGAGTGATTTTCTTGTACCTGCTGCTTTTCAAGTGCCTTTAACCCTTTGCACTCGGATGTCGAGTGTGGATAATGTCGAGTGGATGATGAGAAAAAAGCTAGTGCAAAGAGTTAACTCAAAATAGTCAATATGCCAGAGTATCGTATTTTGGAGTGGCATGTTCTTAACTGCTTCAGGTAGAATAAGTGAAATATAAGTGAATATAATTTTTATTACATTTTTTATCTTGAGATGATTATAGATTCACATACAGTTATAAGAAATAATAGAGATATCCTGTACTCTTAACCCAGTTATTCCAATGGTGACATCTTGCAAAACTATAGTACAATATCACAACTGGTATATTGACATTAATATAGCCAGTGATAATCTCCTAGGAAACTGAATATAATTTCCTGGGAAATAATACTTTCCTGAATCAGACCAATGGTTTCTTTGGCTAGGATTGCCAGGAATACTTATGGAAAGAGAAAGTAGGCTGGGCCCAGTGGCTCATGCCTGTAACCCTAGCACTTTAGGAGGCCAAGGCAGAGGATCACACAAGGCCTGGAATTTAAGACCAGCCTGACCAGCATAGCAAGACCCTATCTTTACAAAAAATAAAAAATAAATAGAAAGTAATAGTTTCTCTTCTGATTTTACTCTTCAAATTTAGTAGTACACCCAAACATTTGCAATTTATTTTAAATTGCTACTAAGAGGGAGATTAATCATGAACATATCTAATTATTGTCTGCTGAACCTCTTTCATTTTTGCCCTTGCAGATCTACTTTCTGCCCTCCTTTACCCTTCCTGGTGCCCCGTGAACTGCACCAACCTTTTTGTTGTTGTTGTTTTTGAGGCGGGATCTCACTACAGCCTACAGGATCTCACTGCCCAGGCTACAGCGCAATGGCCTCATCATAGCTCACAGCAACTTCCCAGCAGGGGACAGCTTGACTGCAACGACATAAGGCCCAACTTGGGACAACTCTTACTCTTCATCTATTGTCACATAAAAAATGACCCCCAAACCAGCAACTTAAAACAAAACCATTTATTATCTATCTTATACTGTGAGGAGGTCGGGAATCCTGGCGTGTCTTAGCTCCAGCTTCTGCCTCAGGGTTTCTTATGTCGTAGCAGTCAAGCTGTCCTGTCGGAAAGGGCTGGTGGTCCACGTTGCCGTTGGCAGAAGGCTTCGGTTTGTCACTGCCTGGGCCACGTGGTATTATAATAACTGCTCCCATTTTCCATGGAAAGCAGACTTCCTTAATAATTTTAGCCTAATGCTATAATTTTCGGTCACTTTCAGTTATTAGAATAGTTACTGCTATCTGTTAAAACTATGATTGGCTATTCTTAAGCTTCAGTGACTTGACTTTAAAGCTTTTTCGTTCCATATCCAGGTATGGCTCTCCCCCCACCCCCCACCCCGCCGCAGAAGAGGGGTGCGGTCTGGCTCACACGCACCTGTCTTTCCACTACGCCCCCTGCTGGTAATGGCAGGGTGGAGGGACACAGAAGAGAGAGGTACCCTGTGAGGTGCAGCTCGTTGTCCTTCTGCTAGGTTTGGATAGATGAAGGCAGACATCGTCATTTGACCAGAGGTTTGCTCTCAAGCAGCAGCTCAAGGTGCTGGAGGTTCTTCATAAGAGACTCATTCTCAACTCCAAGCCCAGCCCTGAGCTGGCAGCCTCACGTCCCACTCCACTTTGCCCAATGTCCCAGACAAGACCAAAACTCTAGATATGATCTGCTCACCACAGCCAACTCCTAGGTCTTCAGGCTTATGTGGAATCCATCTTCCAAGCCTCCAGGACACCACACGTCAAGTGGAGACAGTCGTGGCCCCTGCCCTGCCTGGCGGTCCCCCACTCTGCCATCTCTTCCCAATGTGCTTTCCCTCCACTCTGGCAGCCCAGGGGCCGGGCGGTGCGCCTAGCACCCCACAACTGCCCAGGCAGGGACGGTACATCAGACACCCACAAACTATCGTGAGGAGTTCTCTGGACAGCTCCCTCCCTTGGCTTTGAGGTTGAGAGGTGACCCTGACCCATCCCCTGCCCTTGTTCTGGGGAATGAATAGTCCCACATGAGTCTTGTACTTCTGCAAAAGGCAACAGCCTTCTCCCCTTCTCCCTCATTTTACGTTAGGGCGTGAGGCACTGGCCCTGGTTCTGCGTCCTGGTTCCTCCCAGCAAGCCCCGTCAGGGCAGAGCGGGCCCCAACAGCTGTGGCTCTAGGAATTTAGAACGTGAGGTGTTTAACCCAGCTGATCCCCAGCTATGAACATTAGGATGGCATGAGTCACTGATATTTAGCAGCTGTTGTCATGTTTAAAATTTATTACCTCTCCCCCAACCATATGCTGGTCCTGTATTTCCTATCTTGGCAAAGGCTACCACCATCCTCTCTGTAAGGTGACCACATATCCTGAGATGAGGGACATTCAGTACTAAAACCAAGAAATTCCCTCTCAAATTAGAAATATTTGTCACCCTGCTTCCCAGTTTCAACGACTCCAAGGAACCCCAGAGTCATTCGATTCCTCCCCTTTCTTTATGCCTCTGCTCGGTTAGCTGCTCATGTCCCCCTACCTCTAGCAGCCCCTGCATCTGTGCCCCCTTTTGCATTCTGCAACTGTCTTAACTTGTGTGGTGATTCTCCCATCCAAGTACTAACCAGGCCCGACCCCGCTTAGCTTCCAACATCAGACGAGATCAGGCACGTTCAGGGTGGAATGGCCATAGACTACTGGTGAGTCTCATTAGAATCACCAGGGAAGATTTAGACACCACTGATGCCTGGATCCCATTTCCAAGAGATTATGATTTAAATGGTCCAAGGTGGGCCCTGGACAATTACAGGGGATTCTTAGGTGCATTCTCCCACCTGAACTTCTACAGAACTAAATGGTCTTGCCAGCTCCGGAGTCACTCTCCTCTCCTCCATCCTTCACACTGCAGCCAGAGCTGCTTTCTAAATGCAAAGCAGATCATATCATGGCCCTGCTTAAAACTCTCCTGTGTGTCCCCATCGCCTTCAGGATAAAGCCCAAACTCTTCAGCAGGACTGAAGGGGCACAGCACTCAGGAGACGAGGCTGTGAGGGAGCTGGGGCCTCATCACACAGAAATTTGACTGTTGGGCTAAACTGCTTGCATTGCTTCATGTCCACCATGTTCTGCTGCAACACCAGCTTTTGCTCATTTAAGCACTACTCCCGAAGCACCTGCTATGTGTGAGGCAATAGGGATGCAATGCTGAATAAAACAATCATAGTCACAGGCCTTATTCTCCAGGGCTAGGAGGCTGGATCACTAAAGGGACCACAGCCACCCTCTCCCAGTCCAAGTAGAATTGACCATATCTTTCTGTGAACCTACACAATGACCTGAACATGATTATATAATAGCACCTGTAACCCTCAGTGCAGCTCCTAGTTATGTGTATGTACTTTCTAAAAATCATTGCATAAGTGCCTCGAGGTCAAGAATTGCATTGTTTTCATCCTTTTATCTGCAACACCAAGCAGAGTGCCCAGTACGCAGTAAACATTCAATAAGCAGTTTGCTAAATGAAGAAGGCAAGGAAGAATGGCTTCGTCTGACTTCCATGTAACTACTTGAGACTGATCTCACAGTTCAATGCTTTCCTCTAGGATGGATGAATTACAAAATAATTTGTCACGTGTTCAGAGTAGTCTAGTTAATTTGTCAAATGGTCATTGTGTGTTTCTGGAAGCAGAAATCATTTCTGACAGGCAAAGTAAAGGGGCAACTAATCCATTCTTCATGTGGCTCCTCAAAATACCTCATCATCAGTTAACAGGGATTACTTATATTAGAGCATCACCTCTCACCAAGGATATCGGCATATTCAAAGACAATCTGACGGTAAGTGAGGAATGACCCTTCGAATGGTAGAATAAAAGGGGTAGTGGAACTTGTGTTTTGGGTCAAGGGTTTCAGCCCTTACTCCTCTAATCAGCCCTGGGCAAGAACACTAGTGAGAGCCACAGAAAGGCCTGTGCAGTTCATCTGAGCCCCTGGTAAAACTCCCACTCAGCTCCCAGTGGGAAGCCCCCAATCCTGGAACTCAGACTAGTGTGACCGCTCGGCTCTGCCACTGCTTCCAGGGGCAGAAAGAGCCATGTTGTTACCTCCTCAGTGTCTCCCCTGTTTTTGTCAGTTGCTCTGCAATAGACTGCATTATCTGTACAATTGTTTTTATGCAACTCCAACTCCTCTGTGCAAAAGGTATCCTGTTTTCCCTGGGGTGGGGCATCCAGTAGTGTAGGCTGCACATGAGCTTTATAGCCTATGGCTCTAACGACCAACTCAGTCTCTTGCTCTGAGCTTCAAAGCCTATTTTACTCACATTCTTGGTTTCTCTGGTCCCTTAGGTAACCAGAAGCTTGCTAATAATTAGTTATGACCCCTATTTGTTTTATTTGTGTTTGCATTCTCTTCCAACAATTACTAATTCAAAAGCAACAACAACACAGCAGCCTGATTCCAGTTACCTCTCCTCTCCACCTGAGTGTCAGTGTATTACTCCCCCAGGTTACTTGCTAGGTAGAGTGATCAGCCATCCTAGTTGGCCCTGGACTGAGGGGTATTAGTATAGAGCCACCCAGAATGGTTGGTCACCCTATACCAGGTACCTGGACCATGCAGCCAAGAAGTAATACAGGGACTGCGGACTCTAGATCAGAAAGCTGGGAGGGAGTAAATGCTAAAGAGAAAAAGTAGGAGAGGGAAGTAGATTGACAGAAAGTAAGCACAGGGGGAAATGAAGGTATCTGTGGAAGAGGAAAATACAAGAAGAAAAATCAAAATAAGACAGAACCCTGAGCAAATGAAAACTTGACAGGTATAGAGAACAAGTTGAAAATATCTGGGAACAATCCTAGGGATAATAAAAATATAAGTAGAAGAACAAGAGCTATGCACGCCCTGCTGATGAGCAGTGAGTAGGAAGAGAATAAAAAAGACCTGTCAAAACATATCCTTTTACATGTGATCATTTCTGTGTCTGTCAGAATGTCCCTTCTGAAAGGAACAGTAAATCTCCTTCCTGGTGTTATATATAAAACATAGCATTGTATGATGTTTGAAGAAAAGAAGAGCAAGAATAAATGGGTTAAAAATAATCACTTGTACAAAAGTAGTTTTCCCTTCTCTCTCAAAGAGAGTGATGTTATCATCTGCTGGAAAATCACCACGTTGGCCTATATTTAGTCTAGCTCCTGTGATATCTAATTTTAAGTCCTATAGTTAACAAACAATAATGAAGTATCTGAATAGTTTCATTGAATTATTATTCAGTAATTGTCCTATTTCCAGTGTTCTGTTTTGTTTCCCTCTTGCCTTTCTATCTGCCATCAAGGAGGGATACAACTTGATCCTGTTTGTTTTATAAAAGATCACCTGAGTGGACTTTTCAGTTAGTACAGCTTCAGGCTAAGTAAACAGTCGTGGAATAAGAACATACAAGAAGGGCTGGGCGCGGTGGCTCACGCCTGTAATCCTAGCACTCTGGGAGGCCAAGGCGGGCGAATAGCTCGAGGTCAGGAGTTCAAAACCAGCCTGAGCAAGAGCGAGACCCCATCTCTACTATAAATAGAAAGAAATTAATTAGCCAACTAATATATATAGAGAGAAAAAATGAGCTGGGCATGGTGGTGCATGCCTGTAATCCCAGCTACTCCGGAGGCTGAGGCAGGAGGATTGCTTGAGACCAGGAGTTTGAGGTTGCTGTGAGCTAGGCTGATGCCACGGCACTCACTCTAGCCTGGGAAACAAAGCAAGACTCTGTCTCAAAAAAAAAAAAGAACATACAAGAAGAAAAATGAAATGAGGATGGGCATATGCATTCACAGAGTCGCTTGGCCAGGCTGGGCGCTGAGGGAGTGGGCACAGTCTCCCTGTGGGCACAGCCTCCCAAAGACTATGGAAGGCAGGCTGGGTCCTGGCCCAGGAGAAACCACCACGAAGGGACCAGCGATTCCTGGGGCACCATGTTCTACAATGACATGGGGTATAATTACTGCAGCCAACTCACAAATATGGAACACAATCGTCATCATGCACCACAGCCCACGTGATGTGGGGACTTTATGGTAACTTTTTGTGATGCCACATAGAAGTGACAACAAGCTGCAGGTGATTTCAGGGCTGAGCCTCCTCCTCATTCATCTTGCCAGCAAGTCAAACTTTCACCTTTTTAAAATTTAAGAATAACTTGACCTAAGCCAAACACAAAAGGCCACATGGTATATGAATCCGTTTATATGAAATGACCAGAATAGGCAAATTCATAGAATCAGAAAGTAGAGTGGGGTTGCCTGGGGCTGAGGGGGAGGGAGGGCCAAAGGGAAATGGAGAGTGGTGGCTAATGGGCACAGGGTTTCTGTCTCAGGTGATGGAAATGTTCTAAAATGTATTGTAGTGATATCACACAACTCCAGATACACTAAAAGCCATCAAACTGTATGCTTTAAATGGGTAAATAATAGTATGTGAATTACATCTCAATAAAGCTATTATTAAAAATAAAAACAATAACTTGACCTGAAGTCTCATTATCTCCCTGTCCTTTGTGAGTTTAGTACTGGTTGGGAAGAAATCTGTAGAGATCTGTTACCTGCAAGACAGCACATGCTAAACAAGCGACCAGGCTGCTGGAGAAGTTCAGGCCACTTGAGCAGGACCTTAGAAGTAAAGGATTCTAACCCAAATACTTTGTTAAGAAACTGAGCTGGTTTTTCACTGTGTGTTATGGGTTGAATTGAGTCCCCTCAGAAAGATATGTTTGAAGTCCTACCCCCCAGTACCTGTGCATGTGACCTTATTGGGAAATAGGGTCTTTGCAGATATAATCAAGTTGAGGTCATGCTCGATGAAGGTGGGCTCTAATCCAACATGACGGGTTCCTTATAAGAACAGAAAACAAAGACACGGGGTGGAAAACACTATGTGAAGACACAGAGACACACCAGGAGAAGATGGCCATGTGAAGATGGAGGCAGAACAATAAACAAAAAGATAGAATCATACGATTTTAGAAATAACCGAGTAGACCTTAAAAAGGAACAGTGTTATTGATCTACTAATGAAATAAAGTAGTGATGTATCTATTATAATTCATCTATGTAGAAAACATATCTATGGAAATATTCTTAAAGATATTTGAAATACATAAAATAACAGCAATATTTATTGAACTCATATTATGTGCTACACACTGTGCTAAGTACTTGACATCTCATGGGGTGACCAACCATCCCAGTTTGCCTGAGATGTCCCAATTTTAGGTCTGAAAGTCTTGTGTCCTGATAAACTGCTTAGGCCTGGAAAAACCAGACTTGTCCACTCTATATCTTCATTTCATTTAATCTTCAAAAAACTGTATGTGATAGGTACTATAATTATCCCCATTCTACAGACAAGGAAACTAAGGCTAGATGGGTTAAGCAAACTGACCAAAATCACCAGGCTAAGAAAGTGGCAGAGCTGAGACTCAAACCCCTGTGTGTCTACATTGTTTGCTTTCAAAGTCTATGCTCCTAATTACTTTGTTCTTTGCCATGAAGTTACAGTTCTTGGAGGTTCAGTTATTTTGTCCTTGTCCCAGGAATAAAGTTGATTTATGGACTCAGAACTAAAAGAGCTGAATTTAGAATTTGCTGGCAAATCAAAAAATCATTTCCATGAGAAATTAATTGTATCTCTTTCAACAGCAGCGGAAAATTAAAGCCACATTGAGTTTTCCAAGGCTTTGACGTGTTACTTGAAGAATTACTTGAAATGTTACTTTCAAATGGGGTTGGAGAGAGACAGCAAGAGCACAGGGAAATTCTGCGCTTAGGAAAAGGTTTCAGGAGGATGGTGGGCTCCTGGCAGCTGCTCTGAGAAGCACAGCAACTCGGTGCAGCATTTCACAGAAGGAAGTAATGGTGGCAGTTCCTTCTAGTCAAACCTGCCAAGGAGTGGAGAAAAGGAGAGGTGCTTTCCTTGCCTGTCATTCAGCCACCACAGCTCATGTGATTTTCCCCACTAATAAATTCTGAGCTTGAGTCCTGGGTTGCCTCTACAGTTCAAATCGGAAAATAATTTGCAATGCACTGAAAGCTAGACTTTTAGGGAAAAAGTCATTTATGCTTATTGGATTTTATAGAATCATACATTCTTGGGATTGTTGGTCCTAAAAATTCTGATTACTTTGGAATAACCCAATAGACACGGGACATGTTCATCAAGAGTGAAGCCACTTGCTTTCCAATGAAATTTATGACATCCTGTATAGATAAAACCAGGACTTTATTTCAAAGCACTGTGATGATCATTTATTAAGTTTCCTTTTATGTTTTCCTATTGTTTGGTTGTCTTCTTGTTTGTTTGTTTAAAAAGGCCTTCCCTATGCCAAAAGAAGAATATATATGTGCACACATCATTCTGAGTTCCAGATGTAAACAAAAGGCTTGGATTTCAAAAAGGATATAAGAAAGTGATTGTTTATGGAGATGAGGGCAGGACTAAAGGATGAACAAAACTGGCTGGGCATGGTGGCTCATGCCTGTAATCCCAGCACTCTGGGAAGCCTAGGCGGGAGGATTCCTTGAGGCCAGGAGTTCAAGACCAGCCTGGGCAACATAGTGAGACGCTGTCTCTCCAAAATATAAATAAAGTTATTTAGGCATGATGGTGCTTGCCTGTAGTCCCAGCTACTCAGGAGGCTGAAACAGGAGGATTGCTTGAGCCCAGGAGTTGATGCTGCAGTGAGCTGTGATGATGCCACTGCACTCCAGCCTGGGTGAGACAGTGAGACCCTGTCTCTGGAAAAAAAAAAAAAAAAAAAAAAGTTGAGGCACCCAGAGACTAGTCATAGTGGGCAAGTGAGAAGCCATTACCTCCAGAGCCTGAAGGAGGAAAGGAAATGGAAACTACTCACTCAATACGGGCTACAGCCAAGTAGAGCTGCTGTCACAGAGGAAGGCAGCCCCTGCTAGAATCTGGACCTGAAGCAATGAGAGTCGGAGAAGAGATACCCGAACCTCTCTTTCCCTCCACCCTTTGCTCTCCTGCTGGTGCCTTCCACTGGGTGAACACAACCTGCCATAAGGCAGCCCCTGGAGCACAGAACGGGGCAGAAGAGGACAGAGGTGGCCAGGGAGGGAAGAGTGGAGAATAGCCAGCACAGCAGATATATATATATATGACATTTATTGTTTTTACATTTACTTTTTTAAACCACTTGGAATTTTTCTTTTTGATATGTGGTATATGATAGGGATGAACTTTTAATTTTATTTTCCTGCATAGCTATACAGTAATCATAGGTTCATATATCGAATCATTTTCCCATTTATTATAACTATGACCATTTTCAAACTAAACTTTAGATTATAATGGGGTTCCAATCAGTGTTTTCTACTCTTTTCTATTGATTTATTCCTATGTTAACATTGTTTTAATTATGGTAGCATTATAATATGTTTTAACACTTAGTAGAGCAGCTCCCAAGTATTCTAAAGTCCTGATGAAAAAATAATTGGGCCTGAATAGTTTTGAAAATCGGGGGAAAAGGTCAAATATAAAAATCTTTCTTATTCAGATATATTTTGAAGTGGATTCAATTAAGAGATGTACAAAGTCTGAATAGTTCCCTAGTATAGGAACTCAATATGTGTTACTAGATAATACAGGGAGGGGTGGGGTTTTCTTTTGAAAGATAAAACACAGGAATGTCTGATCATTTGTCATATACTTTTGCTTTGACAAGACAATAAAAAAAAAACCCTGGAATTCATTTTTCCTCTTGTTTTGATTATCTTCTGCCGGGAACAAACCAGCCCAAACTGTGGCTTAAAACAACAATCATTTATTTTCTTATGTCACTGTGTGTTGACGGGGCTCGGCTGGTCCGTCCTTCTGCTCCAGGTGTTCTCCTCTGGATGGTCTTCTGGGCTGGCGAGTTGAAGAGGGTCGTTCTTGTAGCTGCAGGCGGTATGGGCTGTTGGCTCGGAGCTTGGCTGGGGCTGTTGACCAGAGAGCTTTGGTTCTCCAAGGGGCTTCTCCACATGGCTGGGGGTTTAAAAAGGAGTATTTGGAAGAGTGTGAAATGGTAGCTTTAGATTTCTTCAGACCATCCTCAAAAGTTACATGGTGCCACTTGCTTCTTATTCTGTTGGTCAAAGAGGGACATAAGCCCAGTCCACATCCAAGGGGAGAGCAAATTGCCACTCCTGTCATCCAGAGAAGGAATCTAAACACTTTGGCCATCTTGAATCTACCACATCTCTATGTTCATTTGTAAATAATAAGGAAAAGAGTTCTATCAATATTTGCAAAGACCTTTTATCTTCTGTCTCTTGATTCTGAATGTGGTTTGCATTTGCACTGTGAATCATTTGTGAACTTAGTTCCAATACGAGTGTAATTGCAAAAGAATGAAAACTAAAATGAGATATTTTGTCCAGATGATCTGCTCCAGGAATAAGAAAAGTTTGAAATGACTTCTGAAAAAATAATTTAAGTCTTAAGCATCTTAAGTGCAGCTGCACTGCTCTATTTTAAAAGAGGTGGAGAGTGTGGGGGGGGGGAGAGCTCATTTTAGCCACAGCTACTATTGATGGGAGACAATTTGCAATGAGGGAGGAAGGGTTCATCAAAATTTGAACTTACTGTATATATCTTTTCCTAGAATTCTAATCTCTACTTTCCATCCCATTATTTGGTATAATATATTTCATGAGAAAATTTAGAATCTAGTAGGACACTATGCTGCTCTAACACTCGGCAATGATAAAAACCAAAAAGACACAGCCAGTACCAAAAACAAGATAAACAATCTCTGTGGACCCAAACAAAAGAGAAACACAAAGCAGTGGGTTGACACCATAGGCCTGCTGGCTGGCTTACAAGTAGGAACAGCCAGTGAAAGGAGAGTTCAAGTTTTGCACAGAAATGGGAACCAAGGAATTCAGGGGACAAAAACCAGGTTCACATAAAACAAGCCTGAAAACCAAAATTCCTAAGTACTTGAAGAAACTTAATGCTAAGAAAATCAAGAAAATCCATATTTAAAATGTGAATTCTCTCCAGATAAAATTAATGTATAGAACAATTCAATAAAGACTTTGAAAATAATATGGTTAGGATGCTCAAAGAATTGCACAAAGAATTATGTCCATTTCAAAAGAATAAGAAATTATGGAACAAACAACAGAAATAAGAATAGTTTGATAGAGGAAAGAACTCAATTAAAATCATAGCCTTTGGGAAAATACACACAAGACATGAGATAAATGAGAGACTTGATATTTCTCTGTGCTTTATACTACACTGTACTACTATGGTTTGAATGTGTCCTCTCCAAAATTCAGATGTTGCTGATCTGATAATGTTAGGTAGATAGGGATTCTGGGTCTCCTAGGGACAAAAGTGGGAGCTGTTGCCCTCATCTTGGTCCTGTCCAACCCTAATTCTGCATACCTGGGGGAGGAATCTGCCTCACCAGCTGCAAAAGAATGCAGAGGACTCTCTAGCCCACGGACCAAGCCTCATGGATACCATAAAGTCGGGAAAGTGACCTAGAACCCACATGAACAGTTAAGGCTCAGGTCATGTGACTCCCACCTATCCAATCAAAGGGTTCCATGGTAACCTTTGAACCACAAGGGCAGTCTCTATCCAGGCACTGTAAAATAAGCGCCTCTCTCTCTCTCTCTCTCTCTCCCTCTTCCTCTGCCCTTCCTTTTTCTGGCACTGCTGCGACAATGGGTCTTGTCATCTGTGGTGTATGTACCATACTCTGTAAACCTGTATCTCGCTCTTGCCCTATAATCCTATCTTTCTCTCCTCAATAAACGTCATTTTCATTCTTGCCTAAGTTCGGCATGTCTGGGCATTCTTCGGCCATGGACACGCCAAGAACTGACATTTTCAGACTAAAACCTGACAATAATACTAAGAAGTAGGACATTTAAGAGCTGACTACTTACTTTATAGATTTGTTGTTGAAATCACAAAGGGGTTTCAGTCTCGGTCTAGATGGTCAATGCACAAAGATCCCATTATTGAGACAACAAGGATTGCCAAGGAAGAAAGGAATTTTTTAATAGGACAGATGTCTTGTCTGGAGAACAGAAAGAGCTGCTTCAAATCCATCTCAAATCCAGCTCCTGGCCTAAGAGGATCATGGGCTTTTAGGAGAGGGACCATGTGCCTTGAGGCAGGTCATGGTGTCACTAACAAGGGGCTAGGTGCACTGGGGGCAGGTTGTGGGAAAGGCGAATCTTAGGGTCAGAAAGTCTGCCCAGGGACCTTCAGAATCTCAGCTCCTCTGTCTTACATAAAATCCATCATTTCTGGGAAACAACTCAAAAGGTCAAGTTGTGTGTTAGTAAGGGAGAGGATTATATAGGGGTCATTGAAATTTGTTCAATGGGAGCCAGTTACAGACTGACCATGCATGATCCCATCACACATTTTTATGAATATGGCTTCAATATATGATACTGCAGACCCCACCCCCCATCGATAGAGGATTTTAAACAGTGATAACTATATACTTATAATAATCCATTCCAGGCACAAAATGCTCTGCCAATAGCAAAAGCTTAGAAGAACCAGCAGTTAAGAAAGAAAGCGTCCAAATCCCTGATCTTGGCCATTTCCCTTCCTCATATTCAGAGTCTTATCCTCTTCTCAAAAAGGGTCATAGTTAAAGTGTGTTTTGTAATGATTTGCTGAGTAACATTCTATTGTGAAGTAAGATCTTAATACATTTTTGTTGTTTTTAGTTGTGTGATAAGTATAAAATCGAATAGAATTGTGTTAACACAGTGTTTCTTATATCTGCGAATTCCAGTTAAAGTTCTGACTCTTTCATAACACTGCACTGTCTTCCCAGTGGCAGAAAATGCTGAAAGACATAGTTCAGATATAATTATATACAGTGGGCAAGCAGGAGACACCCAGGCAGGGAAGAACTTCAGGGCAGCTCTTTGAGAAGGGCCGTGTGCCTGGTCAGCGCACTGAGGCTAGCAGATCTTTGCTGCACATCTTCCAAGATTTATCTTACATCTGAACAAGGCATTTCTCACTATGCTAAATCTCACTACCCTGTGATGGTAGAAAGGGTGAGCAAGACAGCTAGCTGGGAAGCATGTTGCTTCTTTTCTTTTGCTTTTGTTTTGTTTTAATTTGTTTTCACTTCCAAATAAGATTTCCAGTGCTATGCCTGTACCTTAGAGGGCAAGCAGGTGAGAAATAGGTCGACACGTCAGGAACCTCAGTGCAGTTTGGACTTGAGGAAGTCAAATGGGAACCAAGGTCTCCAAAATCTTCATTGACTTCTGGACTTCTAGGAAGACAGCTTTAAATAATAAACAAACAAACAAACAACTTTAGTCCACAATGTATGGGAAAAGAAAAACCCTGGAGAAGTTTAAGAGAACTGACTTTGCTCCTAAGCAGATTAAAAATTAGATCAAATTTGGCCGGGCGCGGTGGCTCACGCCTGTAATCCTAGCACTCTGGGAGGCCGAGGAGGGAGGATTGCTCAAGGTCAGGAGTTCGAAACCAGCCTGAGCAAGAGTGAGACCCCCATCTCTACAAAAAAATAGAAAGAAATTAATTGGTCAACTAAAAATATATAGAAAAAATTAGCCAGGCATGGTGGCACATGCCTGTAGTCCCAGTTACTCGGGAAGCTGAGGCAGGAGGATTGCTTGAGCTCAGGAGTTTGAGGTTGCTGTGAATTAGGCTGATGCCACAGCACTCTAGCCTGGGCAACAGAGTGAGACTCGGTCTCAAAAAAAAAAAAAATTAGATCAAATTATAAGGTGACATTAAGGCCCATCCAATTTGAAGGCAATGCAGGGTGCAGAGGCAGCAGATGCTATAAGACTGTCTGATTTGCCTAGCATTCCTTTCCTGCATCCTGCAGTTCTACATTGGAGGTCAGATTGGGTACCAACCCTGTGTACCTTCTCGCTGGCCACCTTATTTCTGAAGGTAATTGCCTGCCTTCCAGACCGTTGCTGCTGCCACCTTTGCCAACCTCTTTGCCAAGCTTCCCAAGGCGGCAGGAGTCCAGGCTGTAGCCCTGAGCCTGCACTCCCCACCCTGAGCCCTAACCATGCTGAGTCATCCTTCTGCTCCCAGCTTGGATGAAATGTCACACCATGAAGGTCTGGTTTCCTGAGTAGCCACCAGGGGATTGGATGATACATCCCACAAGTGCAGACAAGTCTATTCTCTGTGAGCTGAACCTTGACTAATGGGAAATGGGATACAGTAGGGAACAGGGCAAGCAAATTCCGTTTCCTTCATTCCCTTGGGGACTGCTTTAAGATTTGTTTTCTCCCTAAAGAGAACTTCCCCATGGAGCGGTTCCATGTGCTAAGCCAACATCCCTGCCAAGACACCAGCTGAGCCTCTTCATAGTGCCGTGGCAATCCACATGGTGACATGTCCATCGTTATGGGCACCTTGCTGCTGCCCATTTTTTTCTTGCCTCCTTTCCCCTATTTCCTCACTTTACCATCCTTGGCTTGCACTTCCCAAACAGAGTGTCAGCTCTTCAATCCTGTCTCAGGCTCTACTTTGCAGAAAAGATTTTTGGATGGAGCTCTGCCAAGAGGACTCATTTGGCATGATTAGCATGCTGAACATTTTCCCCTTTCCCCTCGGGGTCACTCCCCCACTTTTCTCCACTCTGCTGCCCTGGGAGGCTGCTGGACTATATCAACAGGGCTCCACACCCCTGGCCATAGCTAGATCCAACCAATGGGGCACCCTGGTAGAAGATTGGAGGGAGAAAGTATTTGTTCTCCTGGCTCCCTCCCTGTGAGAGGTGACCTTGGGCTGCTGTAGCCCTCAAATGAAAGTCACAGCTGGTAGTCTCCTCTATCCCACTTTCTGAGAACTGCTTCCTTCTCGCATCCCTTTGGACCTAGGGGACATAGCCCCACTCTGCCACCCTTGGATTACTGCACTTTCCTTTGCAGTGCCTCTACTCTCTGCCCACTTCTTTGTAATTAGTCTCTTTATAAATAAACCCTTCTCAAATGATTCTAATTTGAGAGTGCCATCTGTTTCCTGTTGGGACCAAGAGTGAAAACGAGTGGCTAAATGATAACATGATTTATCTATGTTGGAATAGTTAATAGCCATTACAACTCAGTTCGTGTTTGGTAGCAAAAGAAAGCGATGCACTAATTTTTTTTAAATCACTTAAGCGGTCAAAAAATCAGAGTTCTGGCAGAAAACAGAATTCCATTGCCTCAAGGGACCATTTTAAAATGCAGGGACGATTTAGGAGAGAGGGCAAAGTAAAGGGAACCAAGGAATGGTGATGCAGCAGGTACAAGAAAGAGCAGAAAGCCACCCCTCCTGCTGAAGGAACAACAGGAATGAACAGCGGTACACACCTGAGCCCTCTAAGATTGGGAGCCCTGGACAAGTCCCGTCGTGGAAGGACGTGGGCCGTGACAGAGCCTCGATCTGCAGCAGGTTGGGGCTGAGGGAAGAAATGCCCTGACCTTTCCCCTCTCCTGCCCACTAATCTCTCTGTAATCTCTGGTCTCCTGTTGGTGCCTCCTCCCCGCCGAACTCACCTGAAAACTAGAATGATATATGGCCCATGAGGTCAGCCCACTTGGGCTCAGAGTGGCGCTGAGAAGAGCAGAGAATGGGTTTGAGTTCGTGGGAGTGGGGAGGGCAACAGACAATAACCAGTATAGTCAGAATATCAAAGTCCATGCAGATGTAATCCTAATTTTGTGAAAAGTAATACATGCATTTATGTATGAGGCGACTGATCTAGATAGCTACTTCAGGTAGCAGAAAAATAATAAATGGTTTTAATTTTTATAGCATGTAGTGTACTTTCCAAATCAAAAAAATTGCTATGTATGACTTTAAAATTTATCTTAGAAAAAAATAAATACTAATTGGAGTGTCTATTTTAATTTTCATTTTTAAAGGAAATATTTCCTATCAGTGGCTCCTTGTGGTAGAATTTCACTTCCTGAAATTTCACTTCCTTTTCCCAGAAGCAAGATCTCATCTAAACTAAGATCAAGGACAAATGAGGGTTTTTTTGGAGTGTTTTTCACAGGACTAGTTTTCACACTATTCTGTCAATCAGTAGGAAGGAATAATAATCCAATGTGGAACAAATGGTATCCCAGTTCTAATTGTATTAGTAGATCAATGGAATTCCATTAACGTTGTCACGCAGCCAGGCAGATCTGTGACATTCTTGTCAAACAAAATTTCATATCCCAGAGTTGGATGCACAAACCTGTGTATAGGCGTTAACCTCGTACGGGCATATAATTTCAAAATCCTTTCAATTTAATTGTAAACAAACATCCCTCTCAGATTATATTTGCTTTCAAAATGACTTTTGGAACTGTTTAATGTCTCTTTCTATGGCTTCATGTCTTTTACATTTTAACTTGAGCCACAAATAAAGCAACAGGGAGGTGCACAGTGATATTGTCAGCAGTCTGCATTTACCCTGGTGCTTTCCACACCCTGCGTTCCTTTTCTATTCTTAGCACTGTCCTAGGGCTCATTGTCAGCTCACATTCAGTGTGGGGGCAAAAGGAAGGCAGCTACTTCCTCTGGGGAAATATTCAGTGTGTTCAGAATGAGATTGCAAATCTTTGGAATGTGGCAGACCAGCTGTTGAAGGCAATATTCTTAAAGCAAATTCTTAACCTCTACCAACGTCTCAACCTTGAGCCAAAGCAGCAGTTTGGGAGGGTATAATGAGCACCAATCATCAGACGTGCTGTGTAAACTCAGACAGCAGTGTAAGCTCAGGTGTCATAACTTCCACTGCTGCCCGGCTATTTAAAGCTAAGGATTATGCAGAGATAGCAGATGCATGTTCCATCTTCTGAAATCTTCAGTTTTAAGGAATATCTAAATAGTACAGATTAAAACTCACTGAACTTAGTAATCAAACTTTTTAAAGCGGTTTCCTAAACTTAATGTTGATTTATAAGGGAATATGGTAATATATCTTAATAACATTTCATAAATATCCATAGAACTTACATTATCTTTTTAAATAAACACTTCAGATAGGATTCAGTTTAGCTTTAAAAAGATGAATGAGGTATATAATTGAACTTTTTTAAAAATAAGATTTATATCTGAAAATTCCAACTGCAAGTTTAAGGCAGGTTATTATAGTGAATCATAAATAGATTTCAGACCCAATTTCCAAGAACTATATTTTAATTTGCAGGCTCCATATTTACAAAGCACCACTTCAATTAAAATGCACTGAAAAGAAAAGCTTATCAAGTGAAGGGAATCACAACTGGTTTTAGCAACATAAAATGTTTTCATAAAATAGATTAAAATTCTTTAAATGAGTATGGCTCTTTTGCCATCGGTGATCACCAACGCAGTCTCTCTGGTGGTGTTGCAGTGAGGAAGAAATTATATCAATCATTACATATCAATTATTATATCAATTATATCAAACTACAGTCTCTTAAATTTCCAACGTTTCAGCTGTAAGAACAGTATCAGCTTGAGCTGCACACACCTATTTCACAATTTTCCTTTCTGAGTAAGAAATAATAAAGACAACCTCAACATACCAGGCACTGTGTGCATATTTTTAATCTTCATAAAAATCACAGTGACTCATTTCAAACGTGGGTCTTACAATCATTGCCGTGGCACGATGGCCTGGACTATAGGCATCTCAGTGCCGTGTGGGCAGGAACGGCTGAGGTTTCACCGAGTCCCAGCCGGGTCCTTGGCCTCCACCACCAGAATGCCATCGTGGCAGAGGGTCGCGCACAGGTCCCTGGTCTGCACGCCCTCCGGCAGCCTGTACTGTCGCGTGAAGCTCCGGGAGACAAAGCCGTGCTCGTCCATGCGCGTGCCGTGTTGCGCCTTGATCAGCAGCCAGCCCTCGAAGGTCTGAATGATGATGTCTTCGGGGAGGAACTGGACCACATCCAGCAGGATCTGGAAGCGGGCTGTGTCTTCCTGGGGCAGCACCTGTGCAGCCGCCGCGGGAGGCTGCGCCGTCCTGGCTTTACTCAGGTCGGGGACGGCCGGCCCGGGCAGGGCGTACAGAGCGTGATCCAGCCTGCAGTCTTCCAGACCCCGCGCCTCAAACTCCTCCTGGTAACGCACTGGCGTCTCTATGATGTGCCTCAAGATGATGTTCGCCATCGTGGAGGCAGAAGCAGCATTGGACAGGCTCCCCCGTCCACCCGTGGCAGTCGGTCGCCTGCTGGCTGGGCGACCAGGAGGAGCTGCGACTCCTTTACAGCCCTCCCCAGGCGCCACCGCTTAATCAGGCCTGAATCGCAGCACGGCACACTCTCTTGTCTTTCCTCACGCGCTGACAATGAACGGCTATTTATAGGGCGTGCTTCGGAGTTGCATTTAGCACACAGCATGCACAAGCTGCCCAGGCAAGGACTGCCCTTGCGTTCTCAGTTATCCTTGGCAGATGTGCCTGCCTTGCTTACCTCAAGAGAAAAAAGACAGTGGAGAGCAGAAACAGTATTCGAAAAATACCATCGGAGTGAGTGCTTTCTCCTTGCGAACGACAGTGATCTAAGGGAGTATGACTTCCTAGAACAGTCCGGAGATGTGCACTCAGCTTGTATTGTGAGCCAGTACTCTCCAGGTGAAAGGTTAGGGAGAGGAGAATGTATTAATAGCCATAGTTGACAAGGAATTAACACACACTCACACACACATTCAAATCTCAGATATTCAACAAACTCTCAGCCCTCAGTCTTACACATTTCTTTTTATTTTATCTTCTAGACTTTTGGGCTTAAGGGGCATCTGAGCCACACCCTATGGATTTATTTAGATTTGACTCATCAAAAGTGAGATCAGATGACTAAGCTATCTCTGATGGGGGTTGGAGGGGCATAGAGTGGGGAATCTTAGTGATGAAAATAGAGCCACAGGGAGAGAAAAATGTCAAAGCTTTTGACTATTTGATATCAAAGTCCAGAAAATTAAGCATTAATTTACATTTCTGCTCTTGAATTGGCAAAAACAAATTATATATAATTTCTCGGCCATAACACCCTTTATATTAAACTTCCTTTGAAAAAGAATGAGGCAACTCTTTTTCCACAGCTCTGGAAGGATCCCTAAGATATGGTAAGTATAAAAGTCCAGAACAGCATACAATATGCTACTATTTTTTTTTTTTTTTTTTTTTTTTTAGAGATGGGTCTCCCTCTGTCACCCAGGCTGGAGTGCAGTGGCATAATCATAGCTTACTGCAGCTTTGAATTCCTGGGCTCAAGAGATCTTCCTGCTCAAGAGATCCTCCTGAGTAGCTGGGCCCACAGGCATGCGTGCCACAATTAACTAATTTTTAAACTTTTTGTAGAGATAGGGTCTTGCCATGTTTTTCCAGGCTATTCTCAAACTGTTGGCCTCAAGGGATTGTCCCACCTTGGCCTCCCAAAACCCTGGGAGGGTAGACATGAGCTACTTCACCTGGCCTATTTATACTTTTTTAAAAAAAACTAGGTATTTGCTTATATAAATAGAATCTCTCTGAGTGATATATGGCTGGGGACAGTGGTTGCCTCCTGGGAGGGTAGCAGGGAGATTGGGAGGCAGGGGCTGGAGGGAGACCTACTTTCCACTGTAAACACTTTTATGCCTTTCATTTGCAGAGTGTAAATGGACACATGCTATACATAGTAAGTTTTAAACTGTGGAAAACTTCCTTTCTGTGGAAGTTAATATTTTCTAGAATGGGTAGACTCAGGAATATTTTTCCTTTAAATACATGCATTTTCTTAGAATGAAAGAAGAATGTCTATAAAAAAATTAAAATCAGAAAATAGGAGCTTTAGCTGCCTTTAGTGCTCTAAAAAACCTCTGTGGACATTTTGGTATATACTTAGAAATATGCCCTAATAATTCTGTGCATGCTCAGCTTTTTGACATGCACTTTACGGGCCCTCAGGGGGAAAATGTGCTCTTTTAGATATGTTCATGTCCTCTGGCTCATAAAATATTAAGGGATGTTTTCATCAGTACTGCTCTGAGTGGTAAGTCAAGAACAGAAATCACTGTTGGTGGCAAGAAATTGATGAGATATTAAGAATTTGGCTTTAAAATGCTAGAAAGATACACAGCAAAAGTGGGAGAAAGGTATAGACATTTCCCACATATACCCCGCCCCCACATGCGCACAGCCTCCCCCATTGTCAACGCCCCCAACACACACAGAGTGGTATATCTGTTACAGTTGATGGACCTACATTGATACATCATTATTACCCAAAGTCCATAGTTTACTAGTTTACACTAAGGTTCTTTCTTTCTTTCTTTCTTTCTTTCTTTCTTTCTTTCTTTCTTTCTTTCTTTCTTTCTTTCTTTCTTTCTTTCTTTCTTTCTTTCTTTTTTCTGGAGACAAGGTCTTCTCTGTTGCCCAGGTTGGAGTATAGTAGCCCAATCACAGCTCACTGCAGCCTTGAACTCTTGGCCTCAAGTTATCCTCCTGCCTCAGCCTCCCAAGTAGCTGGGACCACTATGGATCACTTGAGGCCAGGAGTTTGAGGTTGCAGTGAGCCATACTCTTACCATTGTCTGGGTGACAGAGTGAGACTGTTGTCAAAATTGCAAGGGGGTTTTGGCTTAGGTCCAGTTGCTCATCACACAAAGATCCAATTATTGAGACAATGAGGATTTCCTAGAAAGAAAGGAATTTTTTAATATGACAGATGACTTGTTGGGAGAACAGAAGTGCCTCAAAGCCATCTCTCCAACTAAGGCCACTCTAGTCTCAGGATCCTGCCATTCAAATGTGACTAGTACCATTCATAGTCACTTGTTAGTGAGTTCCTCAGTCTCACCACTGCCAGGACCCTACCACCCCATGCCTGGCTCATCGTCAGGACTCCTGTGGTGACATTTGGATTGGAGCCATTAGTGAGGCAGGGGGCCCTGGGCTCCCTCTTCTGTCGCCTGAGTCCTGGACTTGAAAAAAACCATTTGCTCTCCTGGGGTTTCTTGTTACCTGGAGCCCTTTGCAATTTGGGGGCAATGTTCTTTACTGTACAACAATCTGGAGCAATTTTTTCCACACTTTCCTTTTGACTGTGGCAAAGGACCCTGCTGACCATTCTTGCATATCCAAACCCTGGCCCTGCTATGGGTACCCTCTGGACAAATTGAGTTCTTTGCTGGGTCTTAGAAGGAGGGACCAACTCCTAACCCCAAGTCATAACCTAGTGGGTATGGGACTGAGGAATTATTTCCAGTTGCACTCTTCCCCCACCTCTCTCACAGTGCCGAGATGGCAGCGATGGCATTAGTTGGCAGTTGCCCTGTGCCACGGTCCACGTGGGGCCCATTTCCCAGGCCAGTGGGGCTCTGGCAGGGGTCTCATCAGCACAAGCTGGAGAGCGGCCAAGCCCAGAGCCCATGGAGCCTTGCCATGGATTGCCCCCACTGTGGCACCTCGCCTCAGCCAGTGCCCAGCAACTGACCCGAAACTGGTGCGGACCAGGGGACTCAAACAAGCCATCACAAAGGCCTGTGGCAGACAGGGCAGCAGGGCCCCCAGCAGCAGGAGCTTGAGTGCAGCCAAGCCCACGGTGCCTGCTTGGCAGGTGGGGACCTGGCAGCAGGAGAGGGGCTTCATGAGATCCAACCTGGTTAATCCCTCCCCAATTTTATCACACAGCCTTTTAGCTTCCTTATTGTACAATTGCATGAAAGATTTACATCTAGGATTTCATCCCATTTATCTGAACTTTGACAAAATAAATCTAGTTGTAAAGTAGTATACTAACTTAAGGTTTCATTCAACAGCCACCTCTCCTCACACTCCAGAACACACATTGGATTACAATCACACCATTCCTTTTTAGACATAGACTTGTAGCTGTAAGTTGGCCATTCAGCCAAGATTCTCCCCAAGGAGCTTTCAGATGGAGCTTCTCTATGTTGAAACAAAACTCACAAATAACAGATACAAACAATGAAACAATAATCCCAACACCTTTCAACAAATGGGAACCACCCAAATGAGAACCAAATTCTCAAATGAAAACCAACATCTCCTTATCCAAAGGGGAAAGAATCCCCCAGTTTCCCAGGGAACCATACAAATGAGCTCCAAATTCAAACCAGGTTCCCTAGTTCCACCCCACCTTGTGACTTCTCCCCCCAAATGGTGCCTCTAAACAAATCCAACAGGAAGGTCTGAAAACCTCCCTCAAATGGGTGGAATCAAGGATCTCAGCATGCATGTTCAGGAACTTACTCAGACAAGAGGCTAAGGTGTCTGAACACTTCCCAAATCCATTTCCTTTTTCTCAAAAAAGAAAGTTCAGGTTGGTCACAGCTGTGTCTAATTTGGGGAGAAAGACATGGGAGTTCCCCAAAGCTAAAACGGGCTCTGGCAGCTGCTGGGGTAAGTCCCTTATTTTCTTACCCAAAAAGGTGATGCTTCTACCCATGACTTGACCCAAGGCTACTCCCCGCCCCTTCCAGCAGTCTTGGGGTGACTTTCTACCAGGGCACACATGGACCCACCCAGGGACACCAAATTCTATTACTGAAAGTGAAAGTTCAGCAGTTGCCCCCGAGGCTGCATCAGAAAAAATGAAGATAAGTGGTTTTAGGAGAAGAAAAGGAAGGTTTATTAATTTGCTGGCAAATGAAGAGAATGGCAGACTCATATTTTAAAGTATAATTTTCATCCCTATGAACAGAAACACAGAGCTTTTAAAGAGAGAGTTTCAAGCTTAGGATATTGTTGTTTAACTATAGTTGCTGGTCCTGAAGACCCCATCTCCAGTGAAGACAATCGGGTGATCTCCAACCAGACAATTTGATTGAGCCTTTGCCTGTGGTACAAAGATCAAAGGACACTCCCCTACCTCTCTGATTACTGGCCTTGGGCAAGGATGCAAGTTATAACTCCCAAAAAGAGTGAAGGGGTTTTAAAGAGACAGCTTATAAAACATTTTGTCCCTTTTCAGGCCGTTTCCTTTATTTACAATTTGAGAATTCTACTTCTGCCATTTCCTCAAAACTTCCCTCTGACTCTAATCCTACTCATCATCATCAACTACCTTGGTCTTTGGAACTTTTGGAGAATCTATCAGCTTCCTAACTGGCCTCCCTCGTCTTCCTGTCCATCCTCTGAGCTGTAACTGGAGCAGCTGTAACCTGAGCAGTTTTTCTAGAGCATCGTGTGGATGACATCACCCTTTGCTTCAATCTTCCATTCAGAAGCTTTTCATTGCAACCAGACTGACATCCAAAATTCTTAGCTTAGCCTCCAAGAACCTGGGATATGATGACCCCTGCTGCCCTCCTCCCCTCCCCTCTCCCTTGGTCCTGTGCCTCAACCACACTGGCCTTCTTTCTGTCCCTCACATACGCTAAGCTTGTTTCTTCCTCAGGCCCTTTGCACCTAGAGTCCCCTTGGGCTTTGAAATCTCCACTTTCAGATTGTCTCAAAGTGTTAGGGACCGACCTTCCACAGCCCCACCGGACAGAAAAGCAGAGACATCGAGGATGTAATTACACAAGAAGAGGTTTATTTTCTGGCTAGCCAGGGTCCAAGCCCCAGAGCACCAACGCAGTGGTCACTCTTGCAGGCAAGGACCCCGACTGGGGTTGCAGCGTGCCTTTTATCCCTATGGTGCATACGCTATGCAGTGGCTGATCACGCGTGGATCATGCATTGACCTTTAACATGATTGGTTGGCTGGCAGCCCCACTATACAGGGGTCCGAACAATGCAAAGTTGGCGCAATCAAGCAAGCAAGCAACGGTTTCCATGGCAAGCAAGCAACAGTTTCCAGAAGCCGGATGTTAGTTCCGGCTTCACTGGGGTGTGGGCCTTGCAGGTATGCAATGTCTCGACCCCTCACAAAAGTTGCCTCTTTTCATCATTCAGGCTTCAGGGCAAATGTTACTTCTTCAGCCCAGTCTTTTGGGACCATCTAGCAAAAGTCCTCCTCTTATTCCATCATGGTGCCATTTTACCTTTGTTCTGTGTTCTTTTATGAGATGTCCCATCAGGTATGGCCACAAGAAGAGACATAGGAGGGCTCAGAAAAACAAAGTGGGCTATACTCACAGGTCCTACCTAGAGACAGGACGCATAGCAGGTCACACAGGGCGTGGGGAAGACATGGCGAAGACAGAAGTGGAAGGTTTAACCAGAGTCTTTACTGAGGCTTCTCTGGGAAAGGCAAGGCAGGGCAGGAGAAATGGCTATTATGAATAATTTAGGCAGGCTCTGTGCTGTAGAAGTGATCTCTAGTTGCCTGGTACCTGGCCTTGGGGAGATTAGGCAGAGGCATATTGCCTCCTGGGGTGCAAGGGTCAGACAGGAGATGGAAGGTTGTAGACTAGACCTGTCAGTTTACATATCAAAGGCATGCTCCCAGCAGAGTCCTTTACTGTCTCTAAGAATTGGCTAGTCCCAGAAGAGCAGTCTCTGCCCAGCCAGAAAGGTTTTTAAGATGTCAAAACATTATCACATATATATATATAATATAAATAATACATTCATATAGCATAATCATTGCCATTATCAGCATCTAACATTATTTTACTTATGGATTTACAATCCAGTTGGGGAAGACAGACAAGGGCTCTTTGAGATCAGAAAATGTATATTCCATGGCTGTAGCCCCAGCACCTAAGAGAGACTGGAAAATGGTATATGTGCAAGATATTTATTGAAGGAAAAAAGATCAAACTGCTACCATTTTTGTGATATTTATTTCAGATGGCCCATGATGCCACTAGACCATCTGTCTGTGGGCTTTGGTCAGCTTCTCCTTTCTCCAAAGTGGAGATTCCAAACTTCCTCCCCTGCTCTCTCCCAGATAAGCGATTCCCTCTGTCCCCTCTCCCCGCCCCTGGGCTTTCATCCTACCAGTTATTCCTTCTTGATATTCTCAGTATCTTACTGTTCCCATGGACCAAAGTCAAGTGTCTCCCATCTTTTTAAAATAAAACCAAACCTCCTAGACCTTGTGTCACCTTCTAGCTAATTATTTTCGACCCCTTAGAGCCCAGCTTCTAGAATTTGCAGCCTGCACAGCAATTTAACTTCTGCCCTAGGGACAACTCTGTCCTTGGTTAGGTCAAAGACAACCTTACTGATAAATCTATAGTGACATTCTTATCTTCCTTAACCTCTTCAGCATTTAGCATAAGTCCCTCATCAGAAAAGAATGCAAACCATTTTTTTCTTAGCTTTCTCAAGAGGACAAATAGAATTTTCTCTTATTCTCTTGTTTGCATTCTCCATGGGGGTAATATTGCCCTCAAAGAAGCCAAAATTGTTTCTTTTGGAGCAAAAAAAAAAAAAAAAAGAAATCATATAATCTAAAATTACATAAAATCTTAGATATTATATAATGGTTTTTGGTCCTCCAAAGGATCATATTATATAAACAAGCATTTACTATATGTTATGTTATTATAATTTCATGGGAGAGGTAGAGGAGAAATTAGGCAAAAAAAATATCTAAAAAGATTTATGGGAGGGGGGAATGATGCAATAATAAAAAAGGTGGGAAACTGTTAGTCTGCTTCATTAGTTGCCAATCAAGACTCCCACGGCTTATGCCAAATGCTGAAGAGGTTAAGGAAGATAGGAGTGACAGTTTAGATTAGCAACAAGTCTGTCTTTGGATTAACCAAGGGCAGAGTCATCAATAGGGCACAGGTTAAATTGCAGTAGCTTGGAGAGTGACCACTGAACGCAGGCTGCAAATTCCAGTAACAACTAGACTTGAGAATTCAGGTTTTGTGAAGACAGCCGTGTCTCAGCTGGGGTAGGAAGGATGACAGAGTGGGCCAGATGATGCTTTGGGAAGGGGAGGCGAGGGAGGACGTTGACTGTTCCAGGTAACAGAACAGCACATGTGTGAGGTCCCGCAGCCAAAAGAGAATGGCGTGATTGGAGAAGACAAAAGAATTTTACTGTGGCCACAATGCATACTGCAAAGAAGGAAATGGGGGAAATGAGGCAGGAGAGGTATGGAGGGACCAGATCAGGAAGATCTTTGTTAGTCATTTTTCTTGGGACAAAATAATGTTTTTAAAATTGCCTGACTTTTCACCAGTTACTCAAGGAGTGGCAGTAGAATTTTTATTTTAAAGATTGTTCTTTTTCTCCTCATAATCAAAAGACCCATTGAAGTATTTTTTTTTCCAAGCTGAAGTTTAGATTCTATTCTGGAATAAAGGAGTAAACTTCAGGAAAACCCAAATCAGTGTCTTTTTTTAAACTTTTCTGACCACACCCACAATAAGAAATATATTTCCTATCACACCCAGGGAACACACAGAAATACATACTAGGCACAAAGCACACAGCTTTCCTACATGGCTGTGCTCTGCTGGTCTACACTCTATTCTACTTAAATTAGGAAAAGTGTTCCTTGCAACTGATTTCATGACCCCCAAATTGGTCACAACTGATAATTTGAAAAACACTTAACTTTTTACTTTATGAAGCAAATAGTTTACCATCTTTGTGGGGGTGAATGTCACCTCTGCAGAGCGAATGTTGTGGTCTCAACTGGTTTTTCTTCTGTGGCTTCAGTGAGACATTGAGCAGGGATGGAAGGAAGGGGCGCAGTGGGACCAGGCAGCATGGCTGTGTCAAATGTGGAAGAGGTTAAGGCAGATAAGAATGGTGGTGTAGATTTAGCAGCCAGGGTGACTTTGGCTTAACTAAGAGGAGAGCCAGAGAGGCAAGGTAAGGGCAAAAGTTAAAATGCAGTTGGTCAGGAATAAATATTGCATTCAGACTACGATTTCAAGGGACTGTGTTGGATGTGAAGGAATAGAAAGAATTAACTAGAGACTGACATAAATTCCAGGTTTGTTTTGTCAAGTAAGATGTTTTTAAGAAAACTGACTATTAGTCTGATGAAAAGGAGAGAACTGATTAGCAAGAGGCGGACAAGCCATGGTTGATTGAGTCTGAAACCTAGATGACAATATCTTGTTTTAAATATTTCTTTGTTTCTTAAATTACATTTTATTTTCATTTATTTATTTATTTTTGAGACAGAGTCTTGCTCTCTTGCCCAGGCTAGAGTTGCAGTAGTGTCATCATAACTCACTGCAACTTCAAACTCCTGAGCTCAAGCGATCTTCCTGCCTCAACCTCTTGAGTAGCTGGGACTACAGGCACACACCACCACACCCAGCTAATTTTTCTATTTTTTTGTACAGACAAGGTCTGGCTTTTGTTCAGGCTGGTCTTAAACTCCTGACCTCAAGTGACCCTCCCACAGTGGCCTCCCAGAATGCTAGGATTACAGGTATGAACCATGCACTCGTCCTAAATATTTCTTTGAACCAAAATAATTTCTTTATGTCATCCTCAAATCATCAGTAAGGTTTTGTTCAACACTACAGCCCAATGTCAAGTAGGCTTTGGGGGAATTAAGGAAGAAACTGCGCTATAGACTAGACACCACAGAGCAAAGGGCCTCAGCTGCTCAGAGAAGTAGTAATGAGACAGCGAGAGATGATAGTAGCAGTCTGGAAAGAGACAAAAATGACAACCAAACTAGACACATGCACATGCCTAAGGGCATCCCGAGAACGTATGCAAGGGGTTTGGCTAGACCCTGCTGCAATCTTGTAGGCCAGAGTCAGCTCTGGAATGTTAGCCTTTTATCTGTTAAGGAGTTTGCCCTTTAGGTAGGAGCCATACTAAACACAAACCCAAAGAGCAGTGAGAGGATGGGGAAAGTGCCCTTCCTAAGACCCTGCTTTGATCACATCAAATATCTGCAGTGGTTTTTGGCTTTCTCACATGAAAACTATTGTGATTATGCAATCAGATTATGCAATCAGAAAATCAGAATTTTGACCATTCTTTCCAAATCTGCATTTTTAGGATTTCCCCTATGGTATACTCTAAAACTCAAGGACCCCATGAATATGACTGAAAAGGTAGGTGGAAGAAGCCACACCTCCCAGGATCACTCTCTAGGATCCCAGCCCTCCAAACCAACCAGCCACTACGGTCTTCAGCATTCCTTCTGCTTCTCTTTTTCTTTCCTCAAGCTATGTCTTTCAGCTGGGATGCTGTGGGAGACTGAATAATGCCCCCCCCCCAAAAGATATCTGGAAGGGGAGGCTTTGCTGAAATAACAGGAAAATATCTAATCCCGCACATTCCTAATAATAGCTAAACATCAATCTTGAGCTCTGTCCCTGCTCTCTGCTCTTTCTCTCCCTGGCTGACAGGCACCCCACAGGGATTCCGTTTTCACTACATCTGAAAAGAGCCTAAACGGAGGAAAGGGACTGTATACCTTTCTCTTTACGGTCACCAGCTCACTGCCTATAAAATATGTTTTATCGCCTCAAGGTGTTCCCAAGGAGTCTCTGGACGGGCAAGGAGGGCATGCCAGCTACAGACCTCAGTCTCTGCCCCAGGGGCAGAATCAATGACAAGACCACAATCATCAGTGATAAACCTGTCTGTCCATTCTGTTATCCACTTCTGTCATCTGTTGTCATCGGCCTGCTGCTAAGAATGGGAAGAAGGGGGAGGGATGTAGCAATCACAGTACCCTGTTAATTTGGCTACAGCCATAAATCATCTTCACCTCCTTCTTACAATCCCTAAATAAAAAGCCTGAATACCTTGTTCTCTCTGCCAACACACTTTTCTTCTTCCTCCTTTTCACCATGTTGACCCTTTTCTAGCCTTGGGAAAAGTAAACTAAACTTCTTCTTCCTATCCGAATCTTTGTCTGGAGACATTTTTCTCAAACCCACGTGCACCAGCACTCCATCCTAACAATATGCACATCTTAGTCCTTGGAATCTGTAAATCCTTAAAATCTGTCACCTCATATGGCAAAGACTTTACACCTATGTGATTATGTTAAGGATCTGATGATGTGGGGATTATCCAGCGTGATCTAGGTGGGCCCCAAATGCCATCCCAATTGTCCTTATAAGAGAGACACAGAAGGGGAGACACAGGCACACAGTGGAGAAGGATATGAAGACAGAGCAGAGAGGATTTGAAGAAGGTGGCCTTCAGGATGGAAGTGATACAGTCACAAGCTGAGGAATCCCCACAGCCAAGGAAGTCTGTAACCATCACTCAAGGCGCTGTGCCGTTGACTGAGTAGTGGAGATCATGGCACAGCCAGGGGGAGCAGCTAGGTGGCTCCCACAACTAACTCCTCCACCTCATCCTGCTTTTCCTGACATGGACTTGTTGAGCACCAGCGTGCTTCCCTCCCAAACCTGCCAAGTCTCTACGCTCAGGCCCATCTCATCTCTGATAGATCCACTACCTCATGGTGGTTAAGAACATGGACTAAGCATGTATCTTTTGGTGTGTCACCCCATCTGAGTATGTTTCAATTTCTTCATCTATCTCTAAAATGAATTGTGAGGGGAAACTTGGCCTCTCCCCCGAAAGTTCCCTGAAAGCCCAACTCACAATTAAGAGAGACTCATGAGAGGTTTGTTTACCATGTGCCCCTGGGAGAATCACAGAATAATTACTCAATATTCCAATAGACTCCAGATATTTTTGTGCATGCTTTTTAGAATGGAAGAGGAGATAAGGAACATAGGCAATTCAGTTTAGGGGTGATAAATGGTTGCTAGGGAGGATGAGTAGATACTGGAGAGAATGAATGGATGGGGGGGGGGAGACAGATTAACTTGTAAATGAACCTGAGAGACAGACATTACATTTAAAATGATTTGGGCCAGGTCTGGTTGCATTCTTGATCTTCTTTCCTGCAATATAGTAAGATAACAGGGAAGGGAAGAGAAGTTAATCGTTCTTTTTGATCGGTCAGTCTGGTTTATGCAGATAGAGGGAAAGCCCCTTCCAATGTTTTTTTTATCTCTAAGGGCCTTAATTTAAAATACCAGGGAGTCATATTTTGGGGTGAAATTTCCTGAGCTCCTTTATGACACAACATAGCTTCCAGAGATGTTGGGAAGATTGAATATGATTCTGGCCAGAAAGCATTTTCACTATAAGGCACTGTGTCTTATAGGGAAATAAATAAATAAATGTGTTTCTAGTGATCTCTCCAAATCATAAGCAGACTGGATGTTTGAAAAGTTATTTGTTGTCTATCAAAAACTTTAATCCTTTTCCTCAGCTAATCTTTAGAATTCAGAGTCTCACTTTTTTTTTTGGGGGGGGGGATACAGAGTCTCTCTCTGTTGCCCAGGCTAGAGTGAGTGCTGTGGCATCAGCCTAGCTCACAGCAACCTCAAACTCCTGGGCTCAAGCAATCCTCCTGCCTCAGCCTCCCAAGTAGCTGGGACTACAAGCATGCGCCACCATGCCCAGCTAATTTTTTCTATTTTTAGTTGTCTAGCTAATTTCTTTCTATTTATAGTAGAGATGGGGTCTTGCTCTTGCTCAGACTGGTTTCTAACTCCTGAGCTCAAGCAATCCTCTCGCCTCAGCCACCCAGAGTGCTAGGATTATAGGCATGAGCCACTGCACCTGGCCAATCTTTAGAATTCTTATGAAAAAGTATATCAAGTTACTTTTCTGGGGAAATAGAGGTTACTGAAGCCCAGATAGTATGTAAATGGAATAAATTATGAAATCTTGGACACAAAATCTTTGACTCTGTGAGGAAGTATTTGGTGCAGGTTTTTCTACCCCCAAGATAGGACTAATTCAAGCCTCTGTCTCTGGCCCATTTTAACATTCCCATGTGAAGATGGTTTCTAAGATATCATAAGCTGCTTTAAGTTGCTTGGCAAAAAAGTAAGGCATGACATGTAAATTTCAGACTTGAAAGAAGCAGAGGTCTTCCCAGGATCTGTACTGAGCTGCAGAACTAATTCCAGATGTGGTGTGATGCGGTGATCTCAACGTGAAGCCAGGACAGGTTTTATTTTTTATGTGATAACTGCCCTCTGGTGGGAGAGACTGGAACTTCACGGATGAAAGGCTGATCCTTTCCTCACAAATTCTAAATAAGCAATTCTTATTCCTCTTGCCTTTTGACTTTATTTTCCAAATAAGGATCTGCATACACTGAGCCCATTTCACTATTTGGTCTGATCACTGAAACTTTTAGATTACTCGTATTGTTGTGGGGTGTGGGAGGGGGCGGATTTTTGAAAGATACATTTTGAACCCTTGCTTGCTTTTTTTTTTTTTTTTTTTTTGAGACAGGGTCTTGCTCTGTCACCTGGGCTACAATGAGGTGATGTCTTCATAGCTCACTGCAACCTCAAACTCCTGGGCTCAAACAAGCCTCCTGCTTCAGCCCCTGGAGTAGCTCAGACTGCAGGTATACACCACCACACATGGCTATTTTTTTTTTCTATTTTCTGTAGTAACAGTGTCTTGCTCTTGCTCAGGCTGGTCTAGAATTCCTGGGTTCAAGGAATCCTCCTGCCTCGGCCTCCCAAAATGCTAGGATTACAAGTGTGAGCCACCATGCCCAGCCACCCTTGCTTTCTGATTGGAAGCTACAAAGCATAAACTATGCCGGTTCTACATGAGTATACCTGAAGACGTGCCCTAGTAGTGTGACTAAAGAAATCATTTTAAGGGATGTAAAGACCTAAATTCAAATCTTCGCTCTGCCTTTTATTATCCGCTTGATCTAGGGCAAGTCACACTCTCTCTAAGGCCTAATTTCTTCTTCACCAGTAAAACAGGGAAAATCTCTTAAGTTGCTTAGAGGATTAGAAAAGAGATGTAAAACACTTAGACCAGAGCCTGGCACATGCTAAGTGTTCAATAAATGTTAGATATTATTATTAATTTATAATATATAAAGAGAATTAAAGCTCTTTGGAAAAAAAAGCTGACCCATTTCAACTCAGTCCTGGCTATTTTTAAAAGAATAGCACATAGCATGGCCCATGTTTCTTTAAACATTAATCAAGGCCTTGGCACATATTAGATGTTATTGGATAACTATACAAGCCACGAATTCTCCACACATGAGGTTCAGACCAAGCCAGATCCTGGGGAGAAATGCGCTAAAGCTTCCCTGTCACACCAGAACTGTCTTTATCAGCTATGATCAAACGATTCTTTATTCTTTTTCCACCATTTGCTTTTAAGACCTTTGTTGGCATTAACATTACTTTCTAGTTGCTGAGCTTGAGAAACTCAAGTCTGCTTTTTTAACCTGAGGGAAATTCCAAAGAAATACTTATTACAGCTTGCTCACAGATGGCTCTTGGCCGCTTAGGAGCTATTTCTTCCACAACATAGTGCAGCTGAGAGGTCAGAAAAGGATGTTAGAAGGATAAAGCAAATGTAGACTTGGAGGCAGTGGGGGAGAGAGGAAAGGGAAGAGCCAGCATTCAAGGGCAGAGATAGAAGCCAGGACTCCTGATCAGTTTCTACCCCAGGTAGATCATCGTAACCTACTCAAACCTTGGTTCTCGGCTAGAAAATCAGACAGGGAACCCAACTGAATTCATTTATTTTTTTATTTCAAAAAATTTATGGGGTAAAAGTGTTTTTTGTTACATAGCAGAATTGTGCCATGCTGAAGTCAGGGGTTTCAGTGTCCACCTCACCAGCATGGTGTACGATGTACCCTATAGATAGATTTTTATCCCTCACTCCACTCCCATCCTCCCCCTTCTTATTTCCAGTGTCCTGTTACACACCTTATGACCATATGGATCTCTTGTTCAGCTCCCACTTATAAGTGACGACATGTGGTATTGGTTTGTCCTGAACTAAATGTATACGGTCCCATCCAAGTTTAAAAAAAGATGAAGAAAAAGAAGAAACTTAAAAAGCCCACTTGCGTATTATGTTGGTGACACACTGCCTTCCAACGTGTTCTCTAAAACTATCATTTTCCTTTCTGCACACCCACTCCCTGGCCCCAGCAGCTCCCTTTCTGTCCCTCTCACACCACCACCAGGGCTGCCTTTGCTCCAGCACTGAAGGCTGGCAGAGGGGCAGGTGCTGCACAAGCACATTTCTGTCTGAGGACTTTGCCATCAGGTCTGAAGAGTCAACTCACAGGAGAGAAGGCGTTTGTCCTCGGGACGCTGTAGGGGAGACTTGGACCATTTCTGCTCTGTCTTGGAACACCTGCCTTGCATACCCTCTTCTCTGAAAGTCTCATCGAATGGGACACTGTGGCCTGGCATGGGATGCCACCCCCAGGCCAGGTGAGAGGACCCAGGGTTGACTCTTGACCACAGCTGAGCCAAGCAGAGGCTATAAGAGATTTGGAACTTGGATTCTGAGGTATCAGGCCATTGTTGAGGTGTGCACTGGGTGTGTATTAGGCCCTTCGGTTGAGGCGTATGTGGAGTTGAGGTGGCCATTTCCTGCCACGAGAGGGCCAAGGCAGGACAGATCCGTCTTCATGTCAGCTTCACTCTTCTTTTTCTGCAAGGAGTAGCAGAAACAAGGGATCACACAGCCTCAGAGAGAATAGTGGCCTTGGAACTAGAAATTCCCCAGAAACCAAAAAATTGCCAAGAACTAATTCACAAGCCATTATCTGCCCTTGTGCTCTGGGAAATAACATTTGTATCATTTGGGGACAGTCTTTCTCTTCATTTCTAAAGCTAGTCCAAGTAGGTCCCTGCTAGGCTTTAAGAAGGAAAAGAGTACGGAAGAATTTATTCTAGGGCTCGAGATCCCAATGAGTTTGTGACTTGAGGGAATAACTCTCAAATAAGAAAAAGTCAGACACCAATACAAATGACTGTAGACAAGGATTTTCTTGGAGTCCTTTAAATCCACAGGCAGCTTCCTGTGCTATCTTCCTGACCTTGGCAGGAATTCTAGAGGAGCATGCTTGGCCAGGCTGACTGTGTCATTGCAAAGCACACAGCAATTAAGCTTTAAGATCTTATAGATGAAAAAAAAAAGTCTAAACTCAAGTGGTGTATTTATAGCCCAGACTTTGAGAAAGTTCTCTTTGGAGGTCCTTCTGGAGGAAGAATGAAGGCTCCTGCATCTGATGCAATCTGCTCCTGTGCTCAGTGGCTCATCCGCTGTTCAAATCTCATGCGAGATAGGACTGCATGACAGCTGAGAGCACAGAAACAGAGCCAGGTACTTGAGTTCAGGAACTTACTCCACTCTGAGAAATAAAAATAAAACCCTAAGCCCCTCAACGAACTGTTTGGACTCCCTCTTGGCCAAGGGGACCCCAGAGAAATCTTAATAACTGAATTTCTGGCCAAGACAGGACAGGAGGTCAGACACACTTCATTGTACCCTCTCTCTCCCTGACCACTACTAGGGTTTCTTCCTTAAGGGTTCAGCAGAAATAAAACTCTCCTTTCCAAATTTACAAACCTCGTCATTCTTCAGTTGACAATCCCTACCTTGGACAAGTTGCTTCATACCCACCACACGGGGTTCTTTTAACATCAAAAAACATCTGCCAGATGCGGTAGCTCATCCCTATAATCCTAGCACTCTGGGAGGCCGAGGTGGGCGGATTGCTGGAGGTCAGGAGTTCAAAACCAGCCTGAGCAAGAGCGAGACCCCCGTCTCTACTATAAATAGAAAGAAATTAATTGGCCAACTAACAAATATATAGAAAAAATCAGCCAGGCATGGTGGTGCATGCCTGTAGTCCCAGCTACTTGGGAGGCTGAGGCAGCAGGATCGCTTAAGCCCAGGAGTTGGAGGTTGCTGTGAGCTAGGCTGACACCATGGCACTCACTCTAGCCTGGACGACAGAGTGAGACTCTGTCTCAAAAAAAAAAAAAAAAAAAAAAAAAATCATGTAGGTAGCGGAGCATCTAGTAGGTTCTAGACACTGTTGTATATATTTTTACATAAAAATAAAAGCTGGCATGTATGCATGTGAAGCGCCTTAGCTTATTGGTCACAAGAGGAGATAGAGTGACCACTAAGAACCTGGAGTGTGTGATGTGTACATGCGTAGAATTCATGCTTAGTCCCGTAACTGCAATACCCAGTGAGAATTAATTAAAATTTGTTTTAAAAACTCACCACCTGCAGCAATTTCTCAGTAACAGTCAAAGGGCAGAAGAACTCCCATGATTTATTACCACTACAGATTCTCCTTGACTTAACAGCAGGGTTATTTTCCAATAAATCCATCATAAGTTGGAAATATCATAATTCAAAAATGCACTTAATACATCTAACCTATCAAACATCATAGTTTAACCTAGCCTACCTTAAACATGTTCAAAACACCTACATTAGCCTACAGTTGGTCAAAATCATTAAAGACAAAACCTATTTTATAATAAAATACTGAATATCTCATGTCAGTGGATCATACTGCATAGAGCTAGCCTGGGAAGAGATCAAAATTTAAAATTCAAAGTACTGTCTCTTTAGCACCATCATAAATTCAAAAAACCTTAAATTAAACTGTCATAAGTTGGGGACTGTTTGTAAGTCATTCTTTAGTTGACAATCCCTACCTTGGACAAGTTGCTTCATACCCTGACTTACAGGGTAAGACAGGGTTCCTCACAGTGGACTATTCTAGTAATGTCTTTTTCTAAGCCTCAAAGCAAAATGCACTATTCAGTGGCAAACTCATGGGCTTCATAGATTAAAGGATGCAAAGACAACAGGTTTGTCTCCTTGAGTGAAATGTTATATCAGAACACTAGCAAAGGCCAGGCGCGGTGGCTCACGCCTGTAATCCTAGCACTCTGGGAGGCCAAGACAGGAGGATTGCTTTGAGCTCAGGAGTTCGAAACCAGCCTGAGCAAGAGCAAGACCCCATCTCTACTAAAAATAGAAAAAATTAGCCAAACAACTAAAAATAGAAAAAATTAGCCAAACAACTAAAAATAGAAAAATTTAGTAGGGCATGGTGGCGCGTGCCTGTAGTCCCAGCTACCCGGGAGGTTGAGGCAGGAGGATTGCCTGAGCCCAGGAGTTTGAGGTTGCTGTGAGCTAGGCTGACGCCTGGACACTCACTCTAGCTCAGGCAAGAGAGAGAGACTTTGTCTCAAAAAAAAGAGAACACTAGCACAGAGTAAGTATTCAAGTGTTCACTTCTTTCCTTTCCTTCTACAAAACATTAACTATGCCACCATGTAGGGTTGCAACAATCTAGCCATCTCTTAAGCACCTTCTTGTGATAACATCTTGGCGGTTACAGCATGTGCATTTTATGAAATGTATTACATTCATTTCTCACAACACTATACAGTGCTTCTACCAACCTCTGGAAAAGTATAAACTTTTAGACTCTACTGATTCAAGATTTCACCCCAACCCCAACCAACCTAACCCTATAACTTCACTGCCTGCCTCCCTTCCTACACTTCCTGCAAACACGCAATGCGCACACACTTGACCTTTACCTGCTGACACTTCTTTCCAGATTTCCAAAATGCCCTCCCTTTCAAGCCTTCATGCTTTTGCATTTGCAGTTCCTTTTTCTGTGTGAATGGAAAACTGCTGTCAGACTACCCGAATGTCTCCTCTTCTGAGGGAGCTTCCCCAACTCAATCAGATAGAGCTAATCACCCCACCCTCTGCGCTTGCAAAATACTTTCAGGTCATCCAAAAAGTTGTTCTACTCCAGGTCACTGCTCCGGATCTCTGAAGCAGGGATGGGATGGAGTGCAGTTTTGGCACTAACTGCTTTTGAGGAGACTTCAATGTGTGCCAGTTCAATCGGGGTCCCAGCAGGGAATGTGGCATCTGCAAAGTGAGAAATTTAAGGAGGTTTCAAAAAATAGCCTGTTTACAAAGGTAGGCAGAATCCAGGAGAAGCACGGGGACAATGCAGTACCCCAGGGCTAGAAAGAGCAAGAAGTTGTTATAACCTTCAGGCTGAAGAAACCAAGGAAGTGGGTAGCTATTAGAACCCAGAGTAAGAGCCGTAGAGAGAAGTCCTCGTGGCGGGAGCACTGGCCTTAGTGGAGGGACCTGGACAACCCCCTGCGGCCTGCCAGGAAAGGAGCGGAGAGTAAATACTCTGTCTGACATCCTTGCTCACTGCCTGGTGCCTTCCATTGGCCACACGCATCAGGAAGCCCCGGCAAGGGTCCCATGGATGCAACCCATGTGGCCAGTCTCCCGGAGCTCAGAGCAGGGGAGAATGGCTTGGGAGGGTCGATGAGAGAGAGCCAGCACCCTGCTCATGGTGACAAGCTTTCCGCACCCTGTACCTGGTGACAAGTTTTTGAGCATTTACTGTAGATACTCAACCAGTCGCTTTTAGACCCAGCAGTAATAAATCAACCACACATTGGAGATATACAGCTAAATGGTCACAAGGTGGGCTCCCCAGGAAGTATACCCTGAGACGAGCATTAGCATGCAGGAGGTATATGTGAAGTCCTTAAGTGCGGCCTTTTGACTGAATCCAAATTTTACAAGATAGAATTTTTTTTGAGACAGGGTCTCTCCGGCTAGAGTGCAATGGTACCATCCTAACTCACTGCAGCCTCAAACTCCTGGGCTCCAGTTATTCTCCTGCCTCAGCCTCCTGAGTAGCTGGGACTACAGGCGTTGGCCACCATGCCCGGCTAATTTTTTCTATATTTTTGTAGACACGAGGGTCTTGCTCTTGCTCAGGCTGGTCTCAAACTGCTGACCTCAAGTGATCCTCCTGCCTTGGCCTCCCAAAATGCTAGGATTATAGGCATGAGTCACCAAACCCAGCCACAGGATCTTTTTAATGGGGAATGGTATTGAGAGCTCAGCAGCGTGTGATTGGCTGTGAGGAGGTCATATGTTTTGCTGCCCTAAAGGGTTTCAGGAAATTTACAAGTGAAAATAGTGTTTTGAACTTTGTTATTTGACCAAATTGTTACGAGATATAAAATGTATTTGAAAAAGGCAAATGCCCTGATTGGAAGGAAAAAAATAATTTCTCCATCATTTCAAAGTGTTTGGCTTTGTTAGACTGATTGGAGGTGTCACTCACACCATCAAGGTTATGCTTCCAGAGACCATGTCTATGTTTTGTTATTAGCAGGAGCTTCTCTGAACATGCACAGCATTGATAAACCATGATGTGCAGCTTTCTCTGCTGTGCGTGAAGCTGCTTCTTGGTGTTGCTTTGCTAGGACTGCTGCTTGCTTTTGATGTTTGTTCTGTTCCTTCCCTGGAAGAAGAGAAAGGAGAGAATACAGTGTGAGTGGTTCCTGTAATGTAAGATCTCATTCTGGAGGTGAAGAGTTTTATATCAGTCCCAAAAGAAAGACTCTCAGGTAATAGCAGTTCTTCCCTTTTATTAATAAGGTATTGCACTGCCCAGGGGCCATTTTCTACTTGCTTCTTAACTCCTGTGTTCCTTCCAGAAGAAAGTCCTCTTCACTGGATAAAAGGCAGCAATGAGGTAAGTCCCTTTGGAGCATCTTCCCAGCCCACTTGCTTAAGAGAATCACCCCACCTCCTCAACTGAATCACCCCACCTCCTCAACCACACCAGCAGGCCCAGGAGCCATCTTATCCATGGGACCACTGGACACAGTTGACAGGACTAGCGTTGGACATCCCATCCAAGCTGGGCCAGAGCCTTTCCTTGGTAATTTGGAGAATCTGAGGGGAACAGATTGTCAGAGAGAAGAAGTATTAATAAAATAGAAGAGGAGGGGAATTCTTTTCAGTTTTCCAACACTTGGACTGAGTCCATATATGATAGGCAGAATAAAATGGTCCCTAAGGTGCAGCCCCTGGTGTACACACCTGTATGATACTCTGCCCTTGAGAGTGAGAAGGACCCGTGAGTATGAAATATTGCTTCCAGGATTATTACATGACAAAAGGGATGGTACGGATGTAATTAAGGCCCTCAATCAGTTGATTTGGAGTTAATAGGGAATATTATCCCAGGTGAGCCTGTTTTAATCAGGTAAAAAGCCTTAAAAGCAACAGAGGTAGTCTCTGACCAGCTCAAGGAGGAAAGGGAACAGCCATGGGGGAACTGCATGTGGACAGGGACTGCCTCTAGGAACTGAGGCCTCAGTCCTACAACCTCCGGGACCTGAATTCTGCCAACACACAAGCTGAATGAGCTTGGAAGCGGGTCCCGAGTTCCAAAGGAGAACCCCGGCCCCAGCTGACAGTTTCCTCCAGCCTGGAAGAGAGATTCAGCTTACCTGGACTCTGATTCCTGACCCATGGATACAATGAGACTATAAATTTGTGTTCTGCAGGCCATTTGGTTTGATGGCAGCTAGTTATGCAACAATACACAGCTAATCTGCCATTCGGAAGGCCTAACCGGTTAGACAGCCTAACACTCTTCCTCACTAAATTTCTCACTTTTTACCTGAGCCAGTTAACAATAGTTTATTTGAACCAGAGGGTCCTAATATACTTTTAGCTCCCTTACTCCAAAGAAAGAATAATTAACTAATGCCAAAAACACCAGCCTGCTTAATCCCTTTACATCTTTCCCTCCCTTCTTCCTCACCTGGTGAAGGATGCAGGTGTGAGCAGAATGGCTAAGAATGGGATGGGTAAGGAGAATCATGGAAAAATTCTAAGGAGTGGATGTGGGTCGAGAGCAGGAGAGGCTGCTTATGATGGGAGCAATTAAACAGAAAGATTATCAGCACAAGATGATTATCTCAAAGTAATGCATTCGAACAGAAGTGTGCTTTCTGCTAATGAGGTTAAAAAAAAAAGAAAAATAGAAAGTTTTTTTTTTTTTTTAAATATGCTTCATCATGCCTTTGGGCACCAGAGAAGATAAAATAGTGAACATTTTGCTGTTTGGTGACCTCTGACTTTAAATTTTATCCAGCGTTATAAGGACAGTTCTCTTTCAGAGCAAATGTGCAGCCGTTCATCTTTCTAACCATAGCAGTGGCCCCAGGGTCATTTCGTAAGACGTGAACCCACTCTCCTGAGCTAGAGGCGTCCTTGGTACCTGGGACACAGGTACACACAGACTCTGCACAGGTGACCTCTACACAGATGCTCGCAACAAGGGGCCTTTTGTGTTCCTGGTGGCTGTGGCAGCCGAGGGGAGGCACCACTGCTCAGTTCTCCCTTCAGGAAAGGAGCAGAGTTGGAGGGTGGGGTCGTCTGATAGTCTCCACCTGGAGGTACCTTCAGAGTTGCCTCAGCTGCCGAGCTGAAGCCACACTTGTTCCAGGCAGCTCCCAGCTAATGACTAAGCACCACAGGGGTACTAGAACTTGGTATTTCTACCCCACATGGACCACAAAACCAAAATCTCTAACAAATGATCTTTGCTCTGGAGTTCCCCACTGGGTTGGCCTAAATTTTGCCATGTCTGCACAGTGGTCCGAGGCCCCTCCCTGCCTAACGCTTCCCCCCACTTCCCTATAGCAGGTGTCCGATTGCATCATGGTGTGCAGCCTTCCCCAGTCTAATCAAGCTTCCTCTTTCTTTTCTCTTTCACAAGTATCACATCCCCACGACCTCTTGTGCTCCTAACTCCATCTCAGCATCTGCTTCCCAGAGGACCCAGCTAACTCAGTGGCCTCACTTGCCATGTGTGGGCATGGAGGGGAGGAGGAAACCAATCTATATGGAAGGAAGAATGATGCATACACTCAGCAGAGGAAGAGGGAAGGAGGGAAGGAGAGACAGAGAGAGATTTGACTGCTATTTCATCCATGAGTTCCATGGGACACTATTCATAAATTTCCTTTCAGTTAACTTAGGCTTTTTATTCTTTTATCGCAAGGATAAGTAATGAATCTATATTTAACATCCTTTTTAAAAGGGGGGAGGAGTTAGGGCCACAAAACCATCATGCTAATTGTACCCCGTACATGGCTCCAATATGCGACCCCAGTCCACCCACCATCCACACCAGTAAATCTGAAAGGGATGGAAAAACACCAAGAAAATTTCCCCAAGACAGGTGGGAGAAGGAACATGGGGAAGGAGATCATTAACTCTAATTGAGATAATCGTCTTATAGTACGGAAAAGAAGGGCAATTTCAGCTAATACAGTTAACCAAAAAAGAAAAAGTATAAAGGTATAACTTTGAAGCAATTAAAAATAAGCTGTTTTAAGAAATGTACTTTACTAGCTCCATAGGTAGTAACAAAGGGGATAGAATGAAGAATATATCTATTTGGTGACTTCTAACATTCAATCAATGTTAGCAGCATACATTGATTGAGCACCTACTATGTGCCAGGCCTGGAAAAAGTACTGGTCATACAAAGATGAAAGAGTCATCTCTTTAAAGTGCTCAGATTAGTGCAGGAGACGAAAACTGGAAAAAAAAAATTAGAGCTCAACATTCAGAATAAAATTTTCCTTATTTGGGTCACATCATTTTTTAGTAAAGAAATTAATAGCCAAGTACAAATGAAGTTTTCCAGCCAGTTACTGAAGCATTGGAGTAATAAAAACATATCATTTTGGAAAGAAGAATAGAAATTCTTTGAAAATTAGGCAGTTTGAAAGGAGAAGACTCACATACTAAATGTAACTGCCAAGGTCTATCAAGAGACGAATGGAAAGGATCCAGCCCCAGTATTAACAGGAAAGTACCCTGAGCCATGATTATGAAGAACATATCTCCTACAAGCATCAGCTCCAAGCCTGGCCTAACGATATTCCTCCTGAAAAGTTTATCCAGGCAGCACCACGGGTGAGATGTTCCTTAGAACTCAGCACTCCATGGACATCTCCTTATCTATTCCCTCCAGCTTTACAACTGGAGCCCATGATCTAATGGCCAGGGTCTACTTTCCTTTGCTCTGTTGAATTCCATCTCAACTTATTTTGATTTAATGTGGTAGTCAGCCACTGAGATGGTTCCCAAGGATCCCGGACTCCTGGTATTCACAGCCTTGGAAGTATGGTGCCATACTGAATAAAGTTGACCTGTAGGATGTTGTAACCAGTAGGATGTTGCAGAAGTGACAATGTATGTCTTCTGAGGCAAAGTTACAAGAGACATGGAGGTTTTCACTACTCTCTTCAATATCTTACTTTGAGAGAAGCCATCCACCATCTTGTAAGGATGCTCAAGCAGCCTGTGGAGGGGCCCACGTGGGAGGAAATGAGGTCTTCTCCTGACAACAAGCATGGTGTAAGTGAACCACCATCCCAACACTGATGGCAAGTCCTACCCAGCGCCTCACATTCTGTTTTTCAGTCCATATGTTTGTGGACTTGACTGTAACGTCATCACTTTTCTTTCTTTGTAGGCTAGAGACAACAAATTTTCTAGAGAAAAGTCTAGACAATGAAGGACATCAAGCTGACATCAAGCCCCTTTGAAGACTTGATTAAATACGTCAAGCCATGCCCATTGCTAGACAAATAGTAAAAATGTAATAAATGTAAACTATAATACAAAGTGATAATATGATTCAAGGTACCTATAGAATAAAATCAACAAAATGGTAATTTCCATGCTATTTCTCTTTAACACCCCTCATATCATTAAAAGACCCAATGGCTTTCACACCCAATCCTATGACCATTTGGTGTCTGATACCTGTCAACTGGGGAGTGGGAACATTGGTAGGTATTTTAACTGGGCTGCATTTGCAATGTTTGAATTAAGCACCCATGAATTTCCCAGCCTTTCCCTTCCACACACACTCTCAGGCCCCTTGACTCTATCACTTAGTGGGTCCCTGGGTATGGCCTGACCTCATGTCTGTCTGTCACCTCCTTATTTCCTAAATAGGGGAAGCCTGCATGTTTTGATTGTCCTTCCTTCACTCTGTCTTCAACCTGCTTGAGCTATGGACGTACTTCCTTTATTTCCTTTGTATTTCAACTTCTGTCCTATCAACTCATTTTCTCCCCCTTTTTGTTTCACTCATAATCCAAATACTGATCAAATTGATTATTTTTTCTTTCTTTTTATAACCATGACTATTAGTAGCAGAAACGATTAGAAGTGTGCGGGCCATCAACACTTAATGTGGTAAAATGTTTTGAAAATGTCCATAATTTTTCTTCATATTCTTAAATATTTCCAAGACTCTGAACTTCTTCAAAGTAAACCTGCTTTAGTTCAACCAGTGGGATTCTGGGTCAATTAGTTGACAGACTTTCCATGAGATTGTATTTGTTTGTATTCAGTTAATAGTATTAACAATTCTATTTCACTATATACTTTTACGCATGTGAAGTATTTCAGCCACTTTGAGTTCAACAAGTTTTTGGACATTGGACTTTGCAAATATTAGAACTTGAAATATATTGATAGGAACATTGCTTTTATCTAGTTGATCATGTTAGATCATAGAGTAAATGCACAACTTGTTATAGAAAGTATTCCCTTTATAACTAGCCTAGGTACCAAGTGCTTGATTATGTTATTTAAGTTAATAAATGACGAATAAGCAAAATTGACAGGGAAGGATCCTCACTCATAAAGTATAGTAATCCTACATATTTTAATCTAAGTGATGACCCAGGTTGGGCTTTACGGAAGCCGATGCTGAGACAAAAGTCTGGGGTGCAAGTTGTTTACTGGGGCCGAGCACTGTGAGAGGAAGGGAGGAAGGAGGACTGGGCAGAGTGAGAAGTGACGACGCAGGCCTGACACAGCCAGGGCCGGCCCGCAGGGGGCCAGTGTTCACTGTCGCAGGTGGACAACGGCGCAGGTTCCTCGTACCCTCCTGCTCAGCCGCTGGATGGGTTGCTCGTGGCAGGACAAGGGGGCGCTTTGCAGCTGAGGCAGAGTATGAAGAAGCAGGGCTGAAACAATCCGCTGTCACAGTCCCTAGAGCTGGCCAGCAAGTCCTTCCTTGAAAGGGGATCTGGTGGTGCTTGTGCATGTATGTCATATTCGGCATTTTTGAGTTCTAGAGCACCAGCCTTCTGCAAGAAAAACTGGCAGCGTCCTGAATTTATTCGTCCTTGGGTGCCTATTCACCTTCCCTGTCGTGGAAGTCAGACCCCATATATGAGCATATTCAAGTCTCTTGAGAAGTCAGTAATCAAATCTGTTTAACATTATTTAATCCATTAACCGTAGGACATTTTTTGGGAAACTAGTGTGACCTTTCTTACAACACTAAAAGAAAAAGTGCTGTCTAGCATGAGGAACTAAGTAGGTAGGCTTTTTTTTTTGGATAGAGACTTCACTTCTTTCTGATAATGGGAGTAATTCCTTGCCTAGGAAGAAAGGTGAAGCTTTGTTTAATATACTCTCTAAACCTATAAAGAGAAGTATGGCTTTTATTTCTCCCGTCTTAATTGCTTTTAAGAAAAGTGGTAGTAAAATAGAACAAGTTGGTTAATAACCACTTTCTATAACTAATCACCATAATTAAAATGACTGCCTAAAACTCGGAGCTCAGGAAGAAAGGCCCCGAGCGGCTCGGTGCCCAAAGCTGCCCAAACCCACACAAACGAGCCAGTTCAACACAGGACATTCAATGCACGTGCGATGCCCATGGCTTGTGACTTAAGGCTTAGAGGGGAGTTAATCACTAGGAGACCACTTATGCAGCTTGCTGGAAGTTGATTTCTTCTGTGCCTCTAATCTATATTTGGAGAGTATTAAAAGCAGCAAAGAATTGAAATCAAGAGAGGGGAACAGATTTTATGACTTTCATTCAGCAACTTCACTGAAGATGTGTTTTATTTGTTTTTTGTTTTTTGTTTTGAGACAGAGTCTCGCTTTGTTGCTCAGGCTAGACTGAGTGCCGTGGCATCAGCCTAGCTCACAGCAACCTCAAACTCCTGGGCTCAAGCAATCCTCCTGCCCCAGCCTCCCTAGTAGCTCAGACTACAGGCATTCGCCACCATGCCCAGCTAATTTTTTCTATATATATTAGTTGTCCAATTAATTTCTTTCTATTTATAGTAGAGACGGGGGTCTTGCTCTTGCTCAGGCTGGTCTCGAACTCCTGACCTTGAGCAATCCGCCCACCTCGGCCTCCCAGAGTGCTAGGATTACAGGTGTGAGCCACCGCGCCTGGCCTGAAGACATATTTTCTGATTGGAACCCAAACATCCCAGGCCTCTTACATTCGAGCCTCTTCCCTCGCTGTGGAGCTTGCTTCATGCCTCCTGGGGTGCGTTATTGGCCCCAACCTTCCCATTCTCAACTTGAGTTTTGAGCACAGAAATAACCTTGGAAATGCAGGGCGGTGGTTCCGGTTTCCTCCTGATATCATCCGCGGCCCTTCCTGCTGATGTCTGCTGCTCCTGGCTCTTCAGGAAACAAAATCAATGTTTTTTTTTTTTTTTCTTTTCAAAGACTCAAAGGAGTTGTTTCCAATGGCACTGGGAGAAAGGGCGGCTCTTCTGTGGGCACGTCGGCCTGATTTTTCTGTTCATGCCGTCCTGCTGCTGTCTGTCGATTCAGAGCGCTGGAAATTCTGGGGAAGATGATCTGAGTGCTTCCTGTGGAGAAGATGATAAACCCATGCTTATAAAAGGAATAAGAAACAAATCATAGATATTTTGTATAAGTGACATTGTGATTTACCTCAAATCATTATTGTTAAGAGTAAACACTTCTTTGGGGCAGCAATATTGTTTTCTCAGAATTAAGTGCAAAATTAGAAGTATCTCTTTCTTCCAGTTGTGGCAGAAGAGAAAAAGGGCTGATTCGCTGTCAAGTGTTTTGGACCACATTTCTGAAATCCAGCCTTAAACTTAACTTCTCACTTTAATTCTTTAATCTCCTGGACTCATTTTCCCCTTAACAATTCTCTATCTCCCTCCTGCCTCCTACCCACTCCCCCTGCCTAAAAGGGAGCAATGAATGGGTGGGAATTTAAAGATTGTGTTCTTCTTTCCATCTCATGCATATTAAATGATAAACCAAGAAATTGTGCACTAAATCATTTATAAAAAAAGATGTAAAAAACATATTAATAGCATTTTTGACCATAAATCTTAATCAGAATATTAATACCCAGCAAATACAGATGGTATCTAGACTAGCAAGAAAAAACATAGAGATTTGCCTGACTTATTTATAAAAGTAGGAGCAACAAGAACATGAATTTATGATATGGGCCTTCTTAAGTTTACTTTTCTGGATGTTACCATAAGGAATCTCAGGTGGACTTTCAAAAGCCTTTATTTTTTTCTATCCTGAGGTTTAGCCTCTTAGCCAAGCTAAAGAATTTTTCTCCACCAGATTTCCACAGCACTATCTACAGTAAGTGAATTCCTCTGTTCTTGAGGTCCCTAAAATATGCTAAGTTTCCTGTTCTGCTCACAAGTGACTTTCCTTCCTCACCTGTAGGGCTTGACCCAAAAGCCAGGTTCCAGGCCAATTTTTCTGACAGGGCTTTGCCAGTGTTGGTTCTTTAGTTCCCCAAAAGTGTTTGGTCACATCTGATTAAATAAACATCTTTCCCAAATGTAACATTCCAGGCAAAACCTTCATTGCATAACCAATTTTTCCAGTTATGATCTGGTAAGCAGAGAACAGATTCTTACTGAACCTTTGCTAATAATAATAATATTGCCATGAAAAGTGAGAATACACAATAAAAATTTTGGAATTCAAGCAGTAGAGAGAGAAGGGGTCAGTGAGAGAAAAATACATCATTTAAAAATCAAATAAGTTCACTGTCTTTCATCTAAATAGGAAAAAGAAGTTGGAACAGCTTTGTAGAATCTTGATGTGAAGGTTGCTTTGAGCTCAATAAGTGATGCTCATACTTTTAATGGTAGTTTTCAGGCCAACATTGAAGATAATACTTCAGAGTTTTGCACTTTTTTCCTATAATGGAGATAAGAGTGAACTAGATACCTGCTGTTTTATCTATCAGCATTGACTTTTCTTACTTGGTAATAGAACCTTAATTTCCCTTCAAGAGCTTCCTACTCTCCCCCTCCCCCAGCTAATTCCTTCTGTAGGGGGTACTAAATTAACACCAATATAGGCCGGGCGCAGTGGCTCACGCCTGTTAATCCTAGCACTCTGGGAGGCCAAGGCAGAAGGATTGCTCGAGGTCAGGAGTTCAAAACCAGCCTGAGCGAGACTCCGTCTCTACTAAAAATAGAAAGAAATTAATTGACCAACTAAAAAATATATATATGTACATATATGTATATATAAAATTATCTGGGAATGGTGGCACATACCTGTAGTTCCAGCTACCTGGGAGGCTGAGGCAGGAGGATCGCTTGAGCCCAGGAGTTTGAGGTTGCTGTGAGCTAGGCTGATGCCACGGCACTCACTCTAGCCTGGGCAACAAAGTGAGACTCTGTCTCAAAAAAAAAGAATAAAAATAAAAATAATAATAATAAAAGCACCAATATAACCTGGGCTCCCCCATCCAATGAGAATCCACAAGCCTTGTCCATGTATAGCCTTAAATGTTAATATAGCCAAATCAATGTGATTGAGTTCTGAGAGTCTTTCTGTGAACACCACAAAGAGAAACTGTTTTGCTTCCACCCACCCTTCTACTTACAAGCATCTTTAAAAAAAATCAAAAGTTAAAAATAAATCAGCTGAGCATAGTGGCTCATGCCTGTAATCCCAGCACTTTGGGATTTGGGAGGCCAAGGTGGTAGAATCACTTGAGATCAGGATGGGCAACATAGCGAGACCCCATCTCTACAAAAGTAAAAAAAAATAGCCAGCCATGGTGGTGTGAGCCTCTAGTCCCAGCTAGTGGGGAGGCTGAGGCAGGAGGATTGCTTACTCCCAGGAGTTTGAGGCTACAATGAGCTATTATGGCACCATTGCACTACAGCCTAGGTGACAGAGTGAGAGCCTGACTCTAAAATATATATGTGTGTGTGTGTGTGTGTGTGTATACACACATTATTCACTTTATTTCACTTTACAAAAGGAAAGTCAACTAAATTGTTATGGATTTACAGACAGCTTAAGAAGGGATTCCTTATATATCCAGAAAATACAGCATTAAAACAACATCCACAGTATTCTAAACACATAACTACCATCACCCCTCCCTTCATTCATTCAGTCTCATGTAATTAATTCTTGCTCTGTGGCATCTTGGGTTAGCAATTTTATGAAGCCTTCTGCTTCTCCAATAAAGAGTTCTGAAAATCCTGACTCAGTCTTCAGGGACAGACTAAAAGTTGTCTAAGCAGGGCCAAGAGGAGACTGTACCAAAGAGTCTATTCTTGGAAGTGTCAGTAAAGTACCTGGTAAAATTCTTTTCCATGGGGTTCTGAGACATTCTTTATTTGAAGACAAAAACTCCAGCCTATAGCTTATCGTAGGATCTTCAGGAAAGCAGTAGAGGAAAACACAACCTATCTGCAGATGATAAAGACTTAAAACAGCTGTGACAAACGGATTACTGATTATTTTCAATGTGGAAGTTCTGATGGGAGTTCGTTCATAACAAGAACAATGCGACTGACAAGGAAATTTCGTTGTTTCTGTGGCATGCAAGATAATATAGCCATCCCAAAAAACTTTTAGACAGAATGTTCATAAGGACAATGATTAGCCAATTTTCAAAGTCAGTATGTTTTAAAAAATGGATGAACATAATTTTTACATATAATGATCTTGAGACATAATGTACATAATATACCAAGGATATATCAAATGTTTATTAAGACTATATCAAGAGTATATACAGAATATCTCTGGGAGGCTGAGGTGGAAGGCCAGGAGTTCAAGACCATCCTGAGCGAGAGCGAGACCTTGTCTCTGTGAAAAATTGAAAAAATTAGCCAGACATGGTGGCACATGCCTGTAGTCCCAGCTATTGGGGAGACTGAGGCAGGAGAATCGCTTGAGTCCAGGAGTTTGAGGTTGCAGTGAGCTGTGATGACATGACCGTACTCTACACTCTAGCCGCCCCCCCTAAAAGAATATCAAGTAAAGAGATTCAGCAAGTCTGGAATGAGTCCTGAAAATCTATATAATATTTTAACAAAACTTCACAAGTAAGTCTAATATGCATTCTCAATTAAAAGCTACTGGCCAAGGAGATGATAATTTCAAATTAAAGAACTAAGGTTGTGGCAGATTTTCTATAAGAAATAAAATGACTGTTAACCCTATAGTGTTGTTGACTAATGTCATCAGAGAACTACCATAATTCTGATAAATATGAGAAATTTCATCAGAACTATTTCATATTATTTCCCTGAGGTTCAAACATATTATTGAAAATGAAGGCATTGACAAATCTCCAGGGACTTTCTATGAAGTACAAAATTTCTAAAGCATTCTGTTGACAACATTTTACCTATGCAAATTTGAGATTTAACCTACCTAAAAAGAAAACATGATCTTTTTTCTATAGGTAAGGAATAAATAATATAATGTAAAAGCCAAGAATGAATGATATAGCTTAGTAATAAGAACAAAATCCAATTTATGTTTTGTTAATATGTTGAAAAAGATACACAAAGTTAACAACCTTCAACACATTAAAAAAAGTGAGCTCTGCATTAGAGCTCTACTGAGGCACCACTAGAGGGCACTGTAAACAGTTTACAGAACAAAGCCCAGGACCTCGTTTTTTTCTGGGACGTGACTGTAGTAGCATTTGTCTTACTCAATTTTAAACCACCACTGGTAACATAAGTAAGAAGTTATTTATTTTTGAGACTTGGTGAATTTGTAGCCTCATATGTAGTTGCCATACCAGCTTCATGGATATTATTTAGAAGCTTTCTGCCAACGATGAAGATTCTCAAAGTGTAACCTCTTTTTTTTTTTTCAGCAATATTATGGGGGTACAAATGTTAAGGTTACGTATATTGCCCTTGCCCCGCCTCCCCACTCACCAGAAATTGATATTAACGGATCAAAGTGTAACCTCCTGTGCAACATTAAACTATTTATTTTAATAGCTTTTCAAATATTTTACTATAACATAGTATAAAATAGAAAATTAGAGAATAATACACATCAATGTACTCATCCTAATGGTTAATAGAAAGATATAGGTATTTGTTTCAGATATACTCATCTGCTGCTGAATGATGGAGGTATGTTCTGAGAAATGCACTGTTAGGTGATTTTATCATGTGCAAACACATAGTGTACAGACACGAACCTAGATGTTACAGCCTACCGCACACCACACCGAGGCTCTATGGTATAGCCGATTGCTCCTGGGCCACAAACCTGTACAGCATGTTCCCGCACTGGATACTATAGGCAATTGTAACACAGTGGTAAGCATTTGTGGGTCTAAACATAGAAAAGATACACTAAAAATATAGTATTATAACCTTATGGCATTGCTGTTATACGCAGTCCATTGACCAAAATATGATGGGGCATATGACTGTATTTTTAAGAAATAAAAGACTTTACAAATAGTTGAAACCTTTTTGAACTTTCTCCCAGTTCTATTTGCTATTTGCTTCCTTCCCTCCCTCTTGAACAATTTCAGATTGAACCGCTATCTGAAATGTGTCCTTTCCACCCTATGTTTAATACTTATATTACATATAAGGAGGCACCATTCACATTATATTCTATGGTTATGTTCTAAGAGACACTATTCTTTCCTTCCATTTGGATTTTCTTTTTTTTCCTGGTACTGATTTGGAAATTATGCTTTCTTCCTATTCTTTAGTAAATAATTCCAGGCCAGTAAACATGTTACATGTAAGGATGTCAGAATCTTAAATATGATCTTCCTTACTCCCCTTCTTCATGTCATCTATCATTTTGTTCTTTTTTTTTAACCATCATTACTCATCACCCATAAATAATTTTCCATATCTTTGAGTATTGGTAGTGGGAGGAACATCAGCTCTATTCATATGTTGCTGGAAGTTCACAAATAATCTTCTCATTGGTCTTCCCTCCCATCCATCTGAACACTACTATCTGTGTCATTATCCAAACAAAAATCCAAAGTTATGAAGCAACAGCTGCTCCAGATGGGAAGGAATCATCAAAGGAACTCTGGAAGTATAAGGATCATATGGAAAGGACACCCCTAAAAGGGAACACCGGCTCTCTAGCAATGGATACCAACTGAATTCAGAACACTGAAATGACAGAATTTCAAACATGGATTGTAAGAAAACTGAACACTACTATCACATTAATTTTTTCAAAACACAGTTTTCTTTCGTTATATCTCTCTACCACCTGTGAACACTATACTTCTTTCTAGCTCAACTGTTCACGTATATTTGGAACCACATAATATGTCCCATCATATTTCTTCTACCTTCTTTTACTGTTTCCATCATGAATCCTCTAATCTAGATCATGATCCTTACTCACTGGTCCACAACTCCTGTGTTTATTTCTTCCTCTGTGCTTTTTATTATAACTGTAGGCAATCCTTTCTCTTCTTTTTCTCTATCCAAATCCTGTATTTTCTTCTAAATCCACTTAGACAAATTTGTGAGACAGTCTTATGCCAACTACTCCATATCCATCTTTATGTCTTTTCTCATCTCTTAAGATTTTAAAAGCCTATGATACAATTTAACATTGATCATTTATTCTTTTAAGCCTTGTATTCCTTAAAGGATCATTCCCTCTTGATTGGAAAACAGGGTTGGCTGTTTATTGGCTCTTTTATTTAACTGAAAGATGCAGTAAGTATTTATTAATTCAAGTTCAACTTTAAAATATTTTTAGCAATTAAATACAAAGCATTTGTGTCCTGTTTGTAGAGAATCTACTGGGCTACCTTTATTTTAAAGATTTCCAATTAAATCAAGGCTATCTCTCCCTCCCTTAGTATTTTATATCACTGTTGTAGTCATTCATATATTTAGTGAGAATGTAAATACATGGATGCAATGTGCAAGTCTGTGCTACAAGTCATGGTGAAATGCAGAGACATGGGACACAAAAGCCTACCTACCCACTAGAGACCATACATAAAAGGTGGCAGGCCTGGACTTAGACTGTCTGAGTTTGAATCTCAGTTCAGCCACTTACTGGCTAGGTAGCCAGTGACCTTGGCAAGTTCTTCTCCATACCTCAGTCTGTTGCATAAATAAGGCAAATGGCCAACCTTCTGGAGCAGCATTCACTCTGAAGCCCTGAAGGAGATGAGAAAACAAATACAGCCATCCCCTCTATACTGCCATCCTTGGTTTTGTTCTTCTCGGTTTCAGTTATCTAATGTCAAAAATATTACATACCATAAGACATTTTGAGAAAGACAAACCAAATTCAGATAACTTTTATTAAAGTTTATTGCTATTATTTTATTATTAGTTATTGCTGTTAATCTCTTACTGTGCCTAATTCATAAATTAAACTTTATCATAAGTATATGCATATAGAAAAAAACATAGTATAATATAGATTGGGTTCAGTACTATCCATGGTTTCAGGCATCCACTGGGCATCTTGGAAAGTATCCCCTGTGGATACAAGAGATACTCACTTCCGTAGGTGTGAGATCTCCAGTTACTTAGTCTAAGACAGCACACAGCAATCTGATGGACTGGACTCAGACTTCAGCAAAGCTAAACCCCACCCTTTGGTTGTGCGTAGTTAGGAAAGCCCAGAAGCCTCTTCCTTGGTGTGATCAGAGCCTGGAATACAACAGCAACTTGATGGGATAGGATTCAGCTTTCGGCTCTATCCTTCTAGCTCATCATTGGTGGTTGAGGTTAGCACCAGCTGTTCTGTCTATACGATCAGGGAGCTGGAACACAAACCAGTGGCAGGATCCATCACCTCAACTTTTATGCTTGGGGAAGCTCCAGCTACTCCTTGGCAAGAAAAGGACTCAGGCTATCTGGGTTTGAATTTCAATTCAACCACTTACTGGTAAGCTTTATGGATAAGCCTTGCTTTGGGTTATGGCCCGAGGTTTAAGGCAATTTGTTCTGCTAGATTTCCATGATAAACTGTGTGGGTAGGTGAGCTCCTTTTTCTGGAAGGCCATCCTGTAGAGGATCATTCTTAGACCAATTAATTCTTACTTCTCACTTTCCTCATCTGAAACATAGAGATAATAATAGCACCTACCCTCATGGGGTTGGTATGAGTTTAAATTGTTTATGTATAGTATGCATAAAAGAGTGACTGGCACATAAGTACTCAATTAACATTATTTTTTATTATGTGTGCACTTAATTATAACACAAGTGCCTTTCAAGTGATACCATCCTGCATGAATTCAGAGTGAATCACTAACTAGAATTTCCAGAAATGTTTATCTACATCAATCCATAGTTGGCATCCTCTCAAATCTGCCTGTACAGAATCAAAAATCGTGTTGCCAGCCTTTAGTGTCTGGATTCTACACTCTGCTTCTTCTATCTGCTTGTTTTGATCCCCAGCCTTGGAGGAATGTGGACCTTGTCCACATCCTCTCAACTTCACCTCTGCCAACTTGTCTGGATGACTAAGTACCACTTGGCTGCTGTTTGCCTATAGACATCCCAGACCTCTTGGGGACCTTAGGTCCACCCAAGGCTCTGCTATTGCTATTTGCCTTACCCTACCCTAGGCCTCTCATTAACCCTAGACTGAACTTCAGTGTGGTCAGCCATTTAATCAAGCCTTATCCTCCATCCTCTCTCCCTCTAAAGTCCTGCCTTCGAACTTCCCTTCTCATTTCTGATAGTCAGACCCTTTGACTTTTGACCTTTAACCCTTCAGCCAGGCTTTACTACCTGATGTAACTTCTGTTTTTACTAATTCTAGCCTTTCCATATTTTCACCTTTTATAGCATTTCTTTGGTGAGTAATAGTACCAAATCATAACATATTTTATGAGACCTTATAAAGTACACAGTAGCTGTTAAAGGAAGAGTAAGACAAAATCTTTGCTATCAAAGAATCCACAGCTTATAGGAGAGACAAAATACAACAATGCTCATAATATTCCTTTATTATCCTTTAATGTCCATAGGATCTGTAGTGATGTCTCCTCTTTTATGTGTGCTATTAGTACAGTCGGCCCTACATATCTGTGTGTTCCCCATCTATGGATTCAACTATGGTGGATCAAAAATATTGGGGAAAAAAAGCTCTAATACAAAATAACAATAGAACAATAAATAATAATACAAATAAAAATACAGTCTAATAATTATTTAAATGGCATTTACATTGTATTAGGTATTATAAGTAATCTAGAGGTGATAAAAATGTATAGGAGGATGTGCATAGGTGAAATGCAAATATTACACTATTTTATATAAGAAACTTGAGCATCTGTGAATTTCAGTATCTGCAGGGGTGCTGGAAGCAATCACTCATGGATACTGAGGGATGATTGTAATTTGTGTCTTCTCTCTCTCTCTCTGTCTCTCTCTCTCTCTTTTAAAGCCTGGCTAGAGGATTATTAATTTTATTGATCTTTTTAAAGACCAGTTTTTGATATTGTTGATTTTACCTATTGATTTCCTGTTTTCCATGTCATTGATTTCTGCTCTAATTTTTATTATTTTTTTCTCCTGCTCATTTGGTATTTACTTTGCTCTTCTTATTTTAGTTTTCTAAAATGGAAGTTTAGATTATTATTTTTTTTTTTTGGTAGAGACGGGGTCTCTCTCAGGCTGGTTTCGAACTCCTGACCTTGAGCAATCTGCCCGCCTCGGCCTCCCAAAGTGCTAGGATTACAGGCGTGAGCCACCACGCCCGGCCTTTTTTTTTTTTTTTTTTTTTGGAAGTTTAGATTATTAATAGTAGATCTTTTCTTCTAGTTTATGTATTATTGCTATAGACTTCCCTCTAAGCAATTGTTTTTGCTGCATGACACAAATTTTAATAAGTTGTATTTTCATTTTTATTTAGTTAAAAACATTTGTAAACTTCTCTTGAGATTTCTTTTTTGATCCATGTGTTATTTAGAAGTGTGTTGTTTAATCTCCAAGTATTTTGGGATTTTTCTAGTTATCCTTCTGTTGTTGATTTCTAGTTTAATTCCAATGTGGTCTGAGAGCAGATATTGGGTAATTTCTGTTCTTCTAAATTTGTTAATGCGTGTTTTATGACCCAGAATGTGGTCTCTTATAGTGAATATTCCTTATGAGTTTGAGAGGAATGTGTAATATGCTGCTGTTGGATGAAGTAGTCTACAGATGTCATTATATCCAGTTGCTTGATTGTGCTATTGAGTTCAGCTATGTCATTTCCTGTCTGCTGGATCTGTCCATTTCTGATTAAGAGGTGTTGAAATCTCCAACTATGCTAATGGATTTATTTCTATTTCTATTTTTCCTTGCAATTTTATCAGTTTTTGCCTCACTTATTTTGATGTGCTGTTGTTAGGCACATGTACACTAAGGATTGTTAAGTCTTCTTGTACTAATAACCTCTTTATCATTAGTTAATCCCCCTTTTTAACTCGGATCATTTTTCTTGTTCTGAAAAAGTCTAACAATGTGATAAATTTATTAATAGTAGAAGTATGTATAGGGCAGTCAGGAAATGTGATTATCACTGAAAAAGGGGTGTATGAGTCAGAATTTACTTTTTGTCATTTATCATGTACCAGGACAGAGGTCTGGAAAAAGCATGCAAGGACTTTTTCTTCAAACATGACACAATTGGGGCCTGGATGCACAAAGCTGTAGCAATAAATAAGAAAATCTTATACGTTTGTTTCTATATTTGCTTTGCATATCTATTCTATCTATTTTGCTGAACATTTCAGAATGAGTGAGGCATTATGACATTTCATTCCTTAATAATTAATTCAATGTGCATTAAAAAAACAACTAAGGACATTCTCTGATATGACCACAAAACCATTATCACCCCTAGCCATTAACAATAGTTATCTAATCTACTCTAATACCCAGCTGTGCTTTATTCTCCTTTTGCTTTCCACCTCCAGAATGCACTATCTACCTTCCTCTGTCCTGCTTGGAGCACTGAGAAGCTGACTTCTACAGACGCCACAGCCTGGATCCCAGCTGGAGTCAGCCAATGGCAAGTACTTACCTGGTATCAGAGGCCAATGGGGAGCCCCATCAAGAGCTAAAAGGGTGGGAGAGAGGCTATCATACTTTTTCTCACTCCTCCCTACCAGGTTACTGGTCTGGTTGGCTGCATCTACCACTGTATCTTCTGTTAGGCAGAGCCCCGTTCAACAGCTACAGCTGAGACTGGTCTCTCATAACTGCCCTCATGCTTGCTCCTTCATGTCTAAGAGTAGTTGGTAATGGCTTCCCTGCTAAGTTCTGGTGCCTCACTATTCCCTGTTGGTTCTGTCAGCCCTGTCCATCCCTTTCAATAGTCTCTTCATTAAATGATTCATGATTAAGTTCTTTAGAGTTTGCCATTCGTTTCCTGTGAGAACCCTGTCTGATATTTGAATAATCCATATGCAAAATTCACCATTAGCCCAAAGTGTTTTTAAAGCTTTTTTAAACAAATAAAATCTAACCAAGGATCCCATGTTGAATTTGGTTTTGCCTCTTTAGTCTCTTAATATAGCAACTCTTCCTTCTTATCTTGTTATTGACTTATTTCTGAGACCATGACAATGGTCTTATAGAAGTCCCACATTTATTAATGTGTCACTTAATTTGTTCTTTTTTTCTTATATTTCCTTCAACTTGAATCTAATAAAGCCTTTTGATATAGTTTCCATTTCAAATATTTTTGACCAGAATACAGGTGATGCCATATCATCTCAGGAGTCACATAGCATCATGAATAGTGGGGCAATCAGATAGTAAGTTCAATTACCAAGTAATAATAGCCATATTTCTCCATTTGTAAAAGGTGCTTTTCCCCCCATTGGCTATTAACAAGTGATCTGTGGGGATGATATTTCGGTACCATGTGACTATGGTTCTCTGTCAATTGTTCAGCTAACAGTTTTAGCATCTGTTATTGATCCTTGCCTGAATTGATTATTTCATTATGTTTTGCAAACTTACTATTTTCTAATTTCATCATTACTTCTACATTTATTATATAGAATTCTTCTGTATATAAAAGCTTTTGTTCAATAATAGGAACTATTTTTTTCCTGACTACAGAGGCTATAGTAAAAGCAGCATAAACCCTAATTTTCCCCCTTTAATTCCTTATGCTGAAATTAGGTAATCAATGCAATGCTATTACTAATACAAACTGTCTATATGGGGTTTCATTAATGAGGTCTCAGAATTCTGCACAATTAAGCCTGAATTGGTTATCCAAGCAATTCTAGCACTAATAGATACAGGCCTCTGGTAGCACAAAACCGCAGGAACAAAACCCATTATCAGTTGCTGGTAATTACACCACAATTAGATTGCACATCTCCTAGGAGCTCTCAAAATGCATTCAAAGGGGCTATCATCTCTTTTCTGTGTAAGCTATTAGTTTCACAAATCCCTGATCAGGAGATCCTTGAAGCTTGGTTCTATTGCTACCTTGCTTTCTCAACACATATACCGAAATGAGCCATTTTGCTCTCCTAAGTGCTACTGTTGGGAAGAAATAATGGATTTTTAAGAGCTAAGCGGTGAGACTTCTGGGTTGGATTTTTATAACCCATCACGTGTGGACTGGCCAATCCTTTCACACACTTTGGATGTCTCAGTCACCCCTATATGCAGTCACCGGTATTTGCTACAGGGAGCAGCAGTTGCTCACCAAGCTTCCTGTCAGGACCACTCAGGGTTCCTATCCTCATCTGTATGGCCCTGGCTTTTCTCTGCAGCCCCCACCTCTCAGAAGCTGTTTCTCTGTTACAAACACCAAAGCGGAGGGAGAGAACCAGTCAGAAAGAAAAGGCTGATGTGGCCATTCATTGCCGAACAAAGTCCTTCTCTAATAAGACTAACAATAATTAGTTGAAATTCCTAACATCCCAGTGATCATCACAAATAAAACCTCCCTCAATAGTTGATGAAATCTTTATAGTCATTGAAACAATATGGAATGATTCATATATGCTGACAGCGTCTAGACTAAAGGATGTACAAAAACAAATTGTAATAAAGTCTGTCTGGTTTATTTGCTCTCAGATCTGTTCTTTGTTTTCCTCTGTCTGCTCCATATTACTAGCACTGGCCCCTCCAAACTACAATTCCCAGTGTATTTGTCCTGTTGCTGTATAACAAATTACCACAAACTTAGTAGCTTAAAATAACACCCATTTATCATCGCCTAGTTTTATAGTTCAGAAATCTGGGTTAGTTCAGCCAGCTCTCCGTTTACTCAAAGCCCAAGTCAAGATGTCAGCTGGGCCTGTATTTAGAGGCTCTGGGAAGAATCCACATTCTAGTTCATTCTGGTTGTTGGTGGAATTTAGTTCCTTGCACCTATGAGACTACAGTCCCTTTTTCTTGCTGCCTGTCATTGGGAGACTAGGCTTTGCTCAATCATCAAATGGACGCTGCCCCAAGAATAGTATAACCTCAGCTCAGGATTGAGGTGGCCCACAATGAACTTGACTGCTTGAGGCTGTTAGATAATACTATACCCTTCATAGCTGGGCAGTGAGTCTTTTCTTGTAAAAGGATGTAAGTCAGGGGTTGGCAAACTATGGCCTATGGGCCAAGTCTGCCCACCACCTGTTTTGGTACAGTTCTTCAACCTAAAAATAGTTTTTACATTTTTAATGGTTACTTTTTAAATTGTTTTATAAGTACCCACATAATATCTCAATTTTGCTGCTTAGCCTGCACACACTAAAATATTTACCATATGGTCCTTTACAGAAAAAAAATAGTGGAACCCTGAATTCTATGCAGAGCATCTTTGTGTCTGCCCAACCCTGGCAGGTCAGAAATGGGGGCTTCGGGGAAGGGTGCTAAAACTGTATTTGAGTAAAGAAAAAACAAAAGCCAGAAATATGATAGCAGGACAGGCATAAAAAGAGTGACTGCCATTTAAAACTCCCTGGAATGGAATATGTTTTTTAAGTCTTTGCTAATTTGTTGTAATAAAAATGCTCTTGTTTTAATTTGCATATCATTTGGTTACTAATAAAGTTGAAGTTGGATCTCTTTTCACATGTTAATTTAAAGAATTGCAAATGACTGCCACAAATAAAATGAACAGATTTCTGAACCAAGGAGTGAAACCAAATAGTTAACATCCATAAAGCTAACGTATATTAAGGTTCCAGCCAAAAATTGAACAAATGTTTACTATTTTAAATTTGTTAATATTCAAAGACAAAAACAAATTTCAAAGTATAACTTCTGAGTCCAAAATTCAGAGTTAAGCATTTTGAAATATTTGGGTAGTTTCCTAGTACTTGTTACCAGTTTACTCTCTATTGATGTGGCTAAACTGAATAGTTGTATTCTGAAGAATAAATCATATAACCACGAAGCAGAAAAGATTTTTTCCAAAGGAAAATGGAGTCAAGAATTCTAAGTTTTAGATTCACAATAAGAATATTTTCTGTTGAAGAAATTGTACATAGAAGTTTTATAATTATTAGTGCATAGCTAGAAAATCTAAATGTCAACAAGAAAAGCCTATGTCTGGTTGCATCCAGCTCTTGTTTGAGAGTCAAATCCCCTTTAATGCCCAAATTGTGATCTTTACCATTCTTGACAAAAATAAATTCCCTTTGAGAAATAGTGGATTTTAGGTCCACATTGGGACATTTACAAAATGAGTCAGACATTTTTTTGTGCCAGAAAGCAAGGAAATAAACTCCAAAGAGATCACGTCAAAAGTACACAGGAGCTAAACTGAAAAAGTTCCTGCTGGCAAAGTTCAGACAATTTGAGCAAAAAGAAATGGCATCAGTGCTTAAAAAACATAAATATATAAAAATTCAGTAGTTCATAATGATACTCGGGGAATACCTTGTTGGTCACCATCTGAGTCTGCTACAGCGTCAACTCTTTACCCTCAAAATTAATAAAAAGAACACTACCATGAGATATCATCTCACCCCAACTATATGGCTTTTATCAAAAAGACAGGCAAAAATGAATACTGGTGAGACGTGGAGAAAGGGGAACCCTCGAACACTGGTGGTGGGAATGTAAATTAGTGCAACCATTATGGAGAACCGTATGGAGATTCCTCAAAAAACTAAAAATAGAACTACCATATGGCCCAGCAATCCCACTGCTAGGTATATATCCAAAAGAAGGGAATTTAGTATATCAAAAAGATATTGGTACTCCCATGTGTTATTACAGCACTGTTCACAATAGCCAAGATTTGGAATCAACCTAAGTGTCTATTGGTGGATAATAGATAAAGAAATTTGGTACTGATACACAACGGAATATTATATAGCCATAAAAGAATGAAATCTTGCCATTCGCAACAACATCGATGGACCTGGAGAACATTGTGTTAAGTGAAATAAACCAAGCATAGAAAGACAAATCTCACATGTTCTTATTCATATGTGGGAGCTAAATATTAAAAACAATTGATCTTATGGAGACAGAGAAGAATGATGGTTACCAGAGGCTGGGAAGAGTAGCAGGGAGAGGGAGATAAAGTAGGGATGGTTACAAAATGGTTACAATGGTTACAAAATATACAGTTACAAAAATACAAAATGGTTAAAAAATACAGTTAGATAATTTAATAAAATGAACAATGTTTGATAGCATAACAAAGTGACTATAATCAGTAAGAAATTAGGGTATACCTTAACAAAACTAAATGAGTGGAGTTGGAATCTTCCTAACATAAAGAAATGATAAATCCTTGGGGAGATAGATACCCCAATTACCCTGACTTGATTAATTCACACTGTATGCCTGTATCAAAACATCACAAAAAATTAATAAAAAGAAAAGAATCAAGATTCTACCTTTCCTGAACATGCTGTGTTTCAGTTTATCCAAACACTTGATGAGGTCAAGTTCTTCACAGAATTCCAGCTAACAAATGCAGAAGGAATGACAGAGTTAGAGAATCACCATTTTTCAATCTCAGTAAGATAATGGATCTAGGATGATTAATGGTTGACAAATATTATAGTGGAGGGATCCAGCTGCCACCTTCTAATAACCCTGATCAATCTTAGCACCATTACAGTTAGAGAGGCCTTGGCATTGTACCTCAAGATATGATGCCATAGGAACTATAAAGCTCCACTACAAAGTATTCTTACCAAAAAAATTGAACCTAAACCTAAATCAAGCTGTGAGCTCTAACATACCAGTTTATAGAAAATATGGGGAATAGAGAAACTACTCCAACACCATCATGAGGAAGCAATCAGCTGAATTCAGAATGTGGAGTGCTCCGTGGTATAAAGGACTGATTTCTCCAACAAATCAACTGAATTGAAAAAAAAAAAAAGTGCAGAAGAGTATAGAGTAAAAGACATAGCAGATATAACAACTAAATGCAATTTGGGAGCCTTATTTGGGTCCTAATTTGGACAAACCAGCTGTAAAAAGCATTTGAGACTATCACAGAATTTTAACATGAACTGAGTACTATATGAAATTTTTGAAAATCACTGTTAATTTTGTTTGGTAGGATCATGACATGGTAATTGTCTGGAGAGAAAAAATAGTCCTCATCAGTTAGAAATGCTCCTAAACTTCCCTCAAAGCCAACAGAGCCTCTTTAGAACACAGAAAAAAAGCACATGGGCTTCAAAACAGGCTGGTCCAATCTGAAAAAGCATTTGTTTCTTAACATGCAATGTGCCTCATCAGAGACAGGAAAACTGGGTAGTGAAGACTATGATGCCAAAGTCGTGTTGGTGAATGTGTGATTTTTGCCAACACATTAGTTGAGGTAATAATAATCAAGTTAAGTGTTCTTACATTTAGGGAGAAAGCCTGCGAAATACATGAAGACGTTAGGGGAAAACCTATATGTCCACACATTGAAGATCTTCAATGAGGCAGTGATTCTTAAGGCCATTAAGCTAGCCACTCAGTTTTCCATTATATTAAACTACCTGGAGACGCTGTCAGTGCAGATGAAGATGCCCCCGTCTGTATTAAACCCCCGGATTCGAGCTCTAGAGCTGATGCTCGTGTTCTCTACTGGCAGTGAGCGCCCCAAGGCCCTGCAAGAAGCCTGAGCCCCAGGATGTAAGGCTGCAAATGACCAGCTGTGACGCTAGGGGCAAATGCTGATAGAGATTCACACGTGCTAGTATTTCTGTTTGTATTACTCTTGGGCTTTCAATTTCCTAATTGTAAAATTTTATAATACCAACTCCCTTTCTCCATAAGCCCTATTATTTTAAGTTCAGTATATTGCCAACTGCAAGCGTTTTTTTTTTTTTTAAAGGGATGCATATGATGTCATAGTAAAAATTACTGTACACCAAAGTTGAAATCTTGACCACTTATTACAAACCTGATGTTGAACAAAGCACTAGACTTCTCTGGAACATCTATCTGGCTTTTTAAAAATTTGACACATGGGAACTCCACCTATCTCAAAGGATGGCCAAGATTGTGTATATAAAACACCTGTCATCTAGCATGTTGGGGCACTGAAAAAATAGTAGTTATTATTATCCAAGGACAAGTGTTGGTTGTCTACCTCCTGCTGCTGAGCTAGACAGCTCAGAAATAACCAGGCCGACCAGTCTGCAGGTATTTTGACACAAACATTCAGTGATTTATCCTACTCTTTCTTCTCCTGCTTGCCAGACTACATCAACACAACCAGTCTTTCATGGTTCCCTCCTCTGGTTTGTAGGTTAAGCCTACAAATGGAGCCACACCCTGAAACATCAGCCTGATACAGGCAAACTGAACTAAGTTCAGAAAACCATTAAGTTCCTGCTTCTTACAGTGGTAATGGGGGTTAATGTCTGGTATTTGGAGAAGCAGTCCTGGGAGCCCACCAGCATCTTTTCCGGGCATCCCATTGCCAGTGTGTGATAAACCAGGGCCTGGCATGTCTCCTTGTAGGAACTCCGACTTCAGTGTCTGGTGGCCGGGGCCTCACATTCAGTCCCATCCTCTCGGTGCCCTCCTCACTACTCTGCCTGCAAAAGCTTGGTCAAAGGAAACCCCAAAGGGATCCTACCCACAGCAGATTTTTCTGCCAGCAAAGAGAGATATAAAAGGAACCCAGTCAGAAACTCTAAGAGCCCTTTAGTCCTTATCAGATACAGCTGCCCATATACGTTTAGTTGGACTTGAGGAGCGCTTGCAATCCCAGCCCTGAATTGAAAGCAGAGCTGTGGATCACTGCTCATGGAAGCTTCCTAATTTTCAAGGGCAAACTGCTGATAACCAGGTCCTGAGATTTCCCTGGTGAGACGCCTCAGATTCACAGCCTTCCTTTCTTTCCTGGTCGCCTGGGAACCGCCCCACCTGCTTATTGCCACTGACACCTCCGGGCTCAGCCTCTTCTGACCAGGGCAGCCTCGAGACTGCATCAGTACCAGAACCCACCAAGGGCCCTTTTCAAGGTAATGCTGCGATTCAGGAAGAAGAAGGGGAGAAAGAGAGAAGCAGGGTAAGAAAGTAGGAGAAAGAAAATAAAGGTGGGAATGAGGCTAAAGTTGGAAGAAACGGCAAAGAGCTTACTCGTGCCTGGGGTTCACACGCTGACATTACCATCATATACTTCCTGATTTACAAAGTGTATCTACAAGTGCTTAGGAAAGAATTGCAGGATTATATCCTGAAAGGAGTCGTAGTTTTATTGTGGAAGTTTGGCCCTATGGAGACTTTCATTTCCCGTGAAAATGCATGAATTATGAGGGCAAAAAGGTTTTGACCAACTGAGAAATCTTTAGGGTTATTTAGGTTTTAGTCAACCTGCCTCACTCTGTATTTATTTGTCCAAGGGCAGTCAATCGTCTAGACATTTAATGTTAACAAATGAAGTGACATTCAGTGCCACACGTGTTGTCCATGTACAAGTGACCGTTGCCTGCACAGAGCTTCCTTCCCAGTCTGAGTCATATTGCCATGGAAGGCACTCGCAGAGCGGGCAGATCTCCAGTTGTTCTTTGCAAAGTGCTTCCAGATTTGTATCCTCAAAAAAAAGTGTCATGCTTGCAAGTAGTCTGAGAACAAGCTCCTACAAGTTCCAGAAAGGCAGGCTCTGAAAACACAGGAGCAACTTGTTTTTTGTTATTTTCTTTTTTGAAAAGGGGGAAGGGCGAGGAAAAGAATAGCAGATGTCCAGTTGATTGGACAAGTTAGTTCTAGGTAGAAAAAAATATGTGAATATGCATTATAACTGGATGGTGAAAGGCAGTTGTGAGACAGAGAAGATGAGTGATGGTTGCTATGTTATGTGCTTTGCGGAAGAAGAACGTAGAATTTAGAATTAGATCATTTAAAAGTCCATTGTTTTTCACCACTATCCTTGACAAGAGTAAGGGAAAAATAGAATGTCATAATTCCCACAACAGCTTCAAAAAATAGATGAAACATGGGCAAATAGAAGTTATAAGTGATACTTTTTATCCTGAATGTCTAGAGCCATCTGGGTGTTTTAAACTTACCTTCACAAAAACAAAACGTTGAAGGAACTATCACCAACTTACTAGGCTCTTCTTTAAAAAAAAAACAAAGAGGATTGAGTAAAAGATTATTGCTTAGAGATTTGGATGACTTCCAAGAACATTCATATTCCTAAAGTTAAAGCCAGCTCAATTTAAAAGTTTTCTGAAAAGCTAAACTGGGGTGGTTTCTAAATAAAATCCAGGAAAATTTTCAAGTTGATTTTGTCTATTTGGAATTGTCGAAAATAAAAGAAAATGGTGAACAACATATATATTGGGCATACTGCCAGACTTAAGTTTTCACTTCTATCAGAAGGATTATACTGAAGGAAAGGGAAGAGCCCTTCCTTCTTTATGCACGAAGGATGTGTTCTGAAAACACAGACATTAGCTATTTATCCAAGTAAGCTTTCAAATTGATCTTTTGTGAGAACTTACAGTACGTGGTGCAAGTATAATGAGTAATTATGTATGTTTGCATAAAAATGTTACCCCCAAATTTAAGATCTTAAAACCACACTTATTATCTCACACAGTTTCTTGGGTCAAGAATCTAGGAGTGGCTTAGTTGGATGGCTCCGACTCATGAGATTATTACCAAGCTGTCACCTACAGCTGAAATCTTCTGCAGCTTGGCTAGAGAATCTGCTTCCAAGCTTATTGTGTGTTTGTTGACAGTCCTCACAGTTCCTCATCACTTGAGATTCTCACTCTGAATGAGTGATAAGAGGTAGAAGCCACAATGTCTTTTCTAACCTAATCTTGGAAGTGACATATTAATGCCATCTCTTCTGCCATATTCTATTTGTCACACAGGTGAATTCTGGTAAAATGTAGGAAAGGACTATTCTAGGGTATGAATACCAGGAGAAGACCCTCCTGGTGGCTGGCAACCACAGTCTGCCAATAGGCCCCAATGAGTGAAGTCTTTCCCACCTATAAAACACATTCACTCCATCCCAACACTTCTAAAATTCTCATCCCATGGCAGCATCAGTTCAAAGTCCAAGTCCAGAGTCTTATCATTTAAATCAGGTCTAGGTTTACACGAGCTTCTCAGCTGTAATTTCTTTTCTTTCCCTTTCTTTCTTTCTTTTTTTTTTTTTTTGGTGGGGGTCTCACTTTGTTGTTGGTCAGGCTTGAGTGCAGTGGTGCAATTATATGCAGCCTCAGACTCCGGGGCTCCCAAGTAGCTGAGACTACAGGCATATGCCACCATACTCGGCTAATTTTTTTTTATTATTCTAGAGACAGGGACTTGCTATGTTACCCAGGCTGGTCTCTAACTCCTGGCCTCAAGCAATCCTCTTACCTTGTCCTCCCAAGTCCCAGGAATTAAAGGCATGAGCCATTGCACCTAGCCCAAAGTATAATTTCTTAAGTACAGTTCCTTAAGTACAGTTCCTTTCAATATAAAAACCAGTGAACCTAAGAGACAACACACACACACACACACACACACACACACACACACACACAGCATACAATGGTGGAAGAGAATAGAATAAACACTATGTGCATTATTATTTAAAAGGGGAGAAATAGGAGGCACACAGAAGTCCCCATAGCAGCTCTGAAATCCAGGAATATGTTGCAAATGCCTTAGGATTCAGTCCTATTCCTACCTAGGAGTGATTTCCCTCAGCTCTTGGCTACACTTTCTGAGTTATCCTTCTTTTTCATGAAATTAGTACATTTTTACAGCTGAAAATTTTTCTCAACCTGTAGTAGAATGGAGGTGAAGTGAGTACAAAGGCCTCTTCATTTTATACTGTCTCTATCCCTTTGAGTTCTAGTTGGCAATGTTTCTGCTGGTGTAATTCTTTTAAAAATGTTGTGAATCTCCTGTGAATTTTATTGGGTCCATTCCATTATATAAAAATCACACCCATAAATATCTTTGAAATAATCTCTTATCCATCTTGTGATTCTGCTAAAAGGCAATGCTCTTAAGCTTCTTAGAAGCTCTGTTTTTGAGAGGATCTCTGAGCCTTAAAAACTTAAAAGGGCCTTTAGTGTGACTAAACTGGTGCTCTGAGGCACCACTTTTGATCTTTCTGAGGTCATAACAAAGGATTTTATGGTCATACTCAGCTTCATCTTTAGATCGTGTTTCCATAATGGTGCCTTGAACTGGGTCTTTCTCTGAAGCCATTTTTAACTTTATCATTGTTCACCATCTGTAGAAGCCAGGGATCTTTACTACTAGCAAGTTAGATCACCTAGTTCATTAGGTACATTTTCTACCTCCCACACCATTGCAGACAGCAATATTAACATTTCTTCCACATGTACTGTCATTTCTGCCATATTTTATTGGTCACACTTAGACAAACTCTGGAACAATTTAAGAGGGTGTGAATAACTGAAGGAGGGATTATTGGAGGAGTGTTATAATTTGGGAGGCTATCACAGAGTATAATTGGTAAAAAACAGTCTTTTTTCTCCCTTTCCTGAACCAGTTGAAAAGTAGATGTAAGAATTACGCAGAGATCAAAATGTTAACTTTATTATTTTTTTATTTTTTGAGACAGAGTCTCACTCTGTTGGCCGGGGTAGAGTGCCATGGTGTCAGCCTAGCTCACAGCAACCTCCAACTCCTGGGCTCAAGCGATCCTTCTGCCTCAGCCTCCCAAGTAGCTGGGACTACAGGCATGCACCACCATGCCCGGCTAATTTTTTCTATATATGTTTTTAGTTGTCCAATTAATTTCTTTCTATTTTTAGTAGAGATGGGATCTTGCTCTTGCTCAGGCTGGTTTCAAACTCCTGACCTCAAGCAATCCTCCCACCTTGACCTCCCAAAGTGCTAGGATTACAGGTGTGAGCCACTGCACCCAGCCCTTAACTTTATTTTATTTTATTTTATTTATTTTTTTGAGAAAGAGTCTCACTTTGTTGCTCAGGCTACAGTGAGTGCTGTGGCATCAGCCTAGCTCACAGCAACCTCAAACTCCTGGGCTTAAGCAATCCTTCTGCCTCAGCCTCCCAAGTAGCTGGGACTACAGGCATGCGCAACCATGCCTGGCTAATTTTTTCTATATATATTAGTTGGCCAATTAATTTCTTTCTATTTATAGTAGAGGTGGGGTCTTGCTCTTGCTCAGGCTGGTTTCGAACTCCTGATCTTGAGCAATCCTCCCGCTTTGGCCTCTCAGAGTGCTAGGATTATAGGCGTGAGCCACCACACCCAGCCCTTAACTTTATTATTGATAGAAGCTAAATTGGGGAAGGTGGCTTAGCTATATGGCCACTATGAGCTTCAATACTTGGCCTCAGAATTAGACTTAACCTACCCAATTACAGAAAGAACAGGACTTGTTGCCTCCCCTACATTAGCTTATCATATTGACAGCAAAACTAAAAGCACCTTTTCTGTGCCTAGGAGAAATCTAAGATAGTGGGAGAAGAACACTTAATCAGAGTGAAGAGTGGAAAAAGGACAGTAGTGTTCTTCTCATTGTAATTCTCCCCCACAGACAGGAGGACAGGAAAGGGAGGCACCTACCATAATTTATCTGGTGGGCTCAGCTCACAAGAACTCAGAGAAGTTACAGCTGTCCCTTGTGCAACACATCCAACAAATCTGGCCTGCCCCTACTTCTTCAGATCAGAGAAAGTCTAACACAGTTTTCAAACTTTGGTATGCTGATTGCTGGGCCCTCCCCCTGGAGAATTTGCATTCCTTTACAAATTCCCAGATACTGCTGATGCAGCTGCTCTGAGAATCTCACTTTGAGAACTACTGGTCTAATGTCGACCAAGTACCTATGGTGCACTCGGACTCTATATGCATCTCATTTTCTCATCTTCGTAACAATGTGAGATAGATCATTGACTCTTCCCCTACATTAGACAGACAAGGAGAGCAAGGCTCAGATAAGTAGTAGTTGGGCCAAGTTTATATCCAGCTAGCCATGCAAAGCCAATTTTCAAACCCAGGTCTCACTGTAAAACCTGTGGTCTTTCCTTGCTGCCAGATCTCCATCATTACTAAGAACTGAATAATGGTGGGGATCAGTGTATAGCCTAAGGCTAAACATTAATTTCCTAGAATTGTTTTCTGTTAACTCCACTTCTCATCTTCTTGAACTGTGGTCTCAAGCACAATTTGCTCCATTTTCATTTGTCAAAATTAATTGTATACCATGCATAAAATATGCATCTTGGTCTTATGTCCAGTATGTTAGAAGTAGGTAGATATGTTTATCTTTTTCTTTTTTTTTTTTGAGACAGAGTCTCACTTTGTTGCCCAGGCTAGAGTGAGTGCCGTGACGTCAGCCTAGCTCACAGCAACCTCAAACTCCTGGGCTCAAGCGATCCTCCTGCCTCAGCCTCTGGGACTATAGGCATGCACCACCATGCCCGGCTAATTTTTTGTATATATATTTTTAGTTGGTCAATTAATTTCTTTCTATTTATAGTAGAGACAGGGTCTCGCTCTTGCTCAGGTTGGTTTCAAACTCCTGACCTTGAGCGATCCGCCCACCTCGGCCTCCCAGAGTGCTAGGATCACAGGCATGAGCCACTGTGCCTGGCCCCATATGTTTATCTTTAAGGAGAAAGATTAAGATTTCCAGTCTACAATATGCTAGCATTCGAACTGTCCCATTAAAGAAGTTAGCAAATGTTTAGCACAGCAGATATCTGGCTGTATTTCCTCCAGATCTGCTTGGTCTTCTGGACCCTTCTCACTGCCCAGGAGGGGGACCCCTGAGAATTACATAGCAGGCTCCTTTGTCGTTTCCCACTGGGTTCATTCTCCCCAGTATTGAGCAGAGGTAGGAAAGAGATTTCCCCAACTCCTTTCCTGTAGGGTCGCTTCTGCTGACTACATTCTTCCAAGAAAAACATAGTCCGCTCAAGGCAGCTGCTTCGAATGACCTTTTCCCTCTAGGTTTCAGGAATTGCTCCTTCCCCTGTCCCCTCAGGCCCAGAAGCAGCAATAGCCCTGAGAGTCCTACACTCTCCCTGTGGTCTCCCCTACCCTAGCCACACCTCTGTAAGCAATCTCCTTGAATTATCCTAGCTTGAGTGTGCTATTTCCTGCCGGGACCCTGAGTGACCATCTCTTTAAGTACAGTTTACATTTTTGCTTTCTTGGAGCTAGCCCAAGTGTCTTAGCTTAGGGTTCACGTCATCCTCCGAGAAGTCAGTAACTTCCTGGGATTCCTGCTGCTGTGCAGATGGTCAGGACCACACTATTATTCTTGGTGTAAAGGTAAAAATATAATACCACCTTCTGGCCTTTGGATGTCACGCTCTATAGGTAGACCAACTGGCAAGAGGCAACTTGGGAGGTTCTTCTGGCAAAATTCTCATTATCAAAATTGCTGCTAAATTTTAGAATGCCATAATTTTCCCCCTTAGATTAGGCATTTATTCTAACAGGAGGTAAAGTATGCCTAAAAGAAAGGCAGGGATAAAGTTGTCAGTCAAAGACACTTGTGTTAAGAGAGTTTCACATGTTTTCTATTTTGGCTGCTAGCTGCAAGCCTGGTTTGAAAAATGGGAAAATAACATCTAGATTCTAGAATAACGGTTCTCAAGGTGTATGGAGGGGATGTTTTTCACTGTCTTCTGGAAGGCATTTTGGAAATTGTGGGGAGTCTTTGATTGTGGGCCAAGGAGCAGGGCTGCTGGTCAGCCCATAGTGCAAAGGATTGTCCTATACAGCAAACAGTAACTCTGCAGGAACTAGTGTTCCTAGAACATTCACATTGCTGAAAAACCTGTTTCTAATTATCTCGGCAAACGACTTGTGTTTTCTTTTACATTAAAAGAGGGAGAGAAAGAAAGGAAGAAAAGAAGGAAGGAAGGGAAGGAAGGAGGAAACAGAGGAAGGGAAGGAAGGAAGGAAGGAAGGATTAATTTGTCTATGGCTTTAATATTCACTGTGATTTCCAGGAATACAACTACTACATAAATTGAGGGACTCTCTTACATTGTTTTGTTTGAATTTTACCAAGCTGGTCATGATTTGAGAAAAACTACACAATTATCACTTGTAGCTGTAGCCTTCAAGGTGAGTCTACAAAAATATTCGAGTGCCTGACAGATGAATTGTGTCTTAATCTAATGGAGTTGTACTCTACTGCATATGCTACTAGAGTTTATAAAGAAAATCTGTCTACACACAATTTCAAAAAATTAATATAATACAGTAATGGAAATATAAAAGACAGATACAAAGAAAGTAGTTACAACTATTTCATTTCAGTATAGGGAAAGGTATATACTGCCAAGTTCCTACTGTAGAAGTGAGTGTTGGATCTGATAAAGATCCGAGATGTTCAGATCTAGAGCAAAGTGCTCTGACGGCTGAGGGCACCAGCTTGGAGGGTGTCCACTGAAGGAAAAGCCCTCCGGGGGGGCAACTGCCATGAAGGAAGCAATGTGGGGAGAAGGAGAAGGAAGCTAGTGGCAATACAGCTTAATGTGTATCAGGGCCTTCTAGTGTGCATCATAAGCCCTCTGATATACGATGAGTCTTATTCCTTATTAATAATAATATATTTTTTAAATTATCAACTTCTTTCAAGACCCTGGGGCATTAGATTATCTTCCATTAACATCCTGCACATAGATGTTCAATGAATGTCAAAGAGAGTCACTCAACAAAAATCCATACTAAATTAAAGATACCATCACTCGAAACATGGATCAAACAAGCAATCTTGATTTGTAACTTTCATTCAAAGATCCTATAATATTTTTATCACATATTGTAACTTTGGTGGGTATAATTTCCTATATAACTTCATATCTAAATTTCTAGTGTGAAGTCAGGTGAAAGGTTAAATGGCCAAACTGAGGGTCTCAAGGGCCCAAATAATTCAGGAGCAGGCTTGTTTTCTTATATTCCATTGTATTTACTGCTTGCTAAGTTAGAAAATATCTTGGACATTTTTAATGTCCTGTTTGTAATGGCAGAGATTAATAAATCTTTTGGAAACAGAACTTTTTTATTAAGAAAGAAAATTCAGGCTGGGTGCAGTGTCTCACACCTGTAATCGTAGCACCTTGGGAGATCAAGGCAAGAGGATTGCTTTGAGGTCAAGAGTTCAAGACCAGCCTGAGCAAGAATGAGGCCCCATCTCTACAAAAAAAATAGAAAAATTAGCTGGACGTGATAACACATGCCTTAGCTACTTGGGAGGCCGGCACAGGAAGATCTCTTGAGCCAAGGAGTTTGAGGTTACAGCCAGTTATGATGATACTAGTATACTTTAGCTGGGGTGACAAAGAGAGAGAGAGAAAGGAAGGAAGAGAGGAAGGAAGAAAGGAAGGGAGGAATGAAGGAACGAACGAATGACAAGAAAGACAGGAAAAGGAAGGAAGGAAAGAAGGAAGGGAGGAAGGAGAGAAGGAAGGAAGAAGGAAGGAAGGAAGGAAGGAAGGAAGGAAGGAAGGAAGGAAGGAAGGAAGGAAGGAAGGAAGGAAGGAAGGAAGGAAGGACGGACCAGAAAAGGAAGGAAGGACCAGAAAAGGAAGGAAGGACCAGAAAAGGAAGGAAGGGAGGAATTCAATTAATGCTGTATCCTGGGTCCTGCTCCCTTTGTCAGACACGCTCCTACTCATGCTTTAGGTCTCAAGACCTTCCCTGACCTCCCAAGCCTGGGTTAGGAGTCCTTCATACAGCTTCCATAGCATCCAATATACTGTCACAAGAGCTATAACAAGGGTAATTGCTAGATTACTTGTTTATCCCAATGTACTCTGAAAGCTTATTCACTGTTTCTGTTTTTTAATTTTTATTTTTTTTAGAGACAAGGTCTCACTCTTTTGCCCACATGAGTACAGTGGCACAAACATAGTTCTCTGCAGCCTTGAACTCCTGGCCTCCAGTGATCCTCCAGCCTCAACCTCCCAGGTAGCTAAGACTACATGCGTGAGCCACCACACCTGGCCTCATTGTTTCTTTTGTGTCTGATACACAGTAGGTTGTCAGTGCTTAGTCAGTCATCCAAGTTATGCATTAGCCTACTGCAGGTGGCAATAGTGGCTTTGACTGTTCCACTGAGCAGCCAGGGACAGGTGCACCTTCACACTGGTTTGCACTGAACAACATCTAATGCAACTTTTGTGCTTTCTACACCTTCTCCCCAGGCCCCAAAGCTCCTCTGCTTTGTCTATCAACTTCACCTCCAATTAAGTCGAGGCTGGGAGCTGCGAGTAGTTCTATTCTGAGTCATTTGGTTGTTTAGTTTAGCGTAGAGGTTCTCAAATGTTAGCATGCATCTAAATTTGAGGATCTAAATCTGGGTCTTGCCTCCAGAGCTTCTAATTCAGGAAACCTGAAGCTGAGCCCACGAATTTGCATTTCTAACAAGTGCCCAAGTGATGCTGGTGACCACCCTTAGAGAAGCACTCGCTGAGTAAGAACAAGCTTTAGCCTCTGTTATCCCCATACCATGTTCCTATCCTTAAAGATATCTCCAATTATGAATCTTAAAAAATATTAGTCTCCTGTCATAAAAGATTTTCAGATACCAAGAGGTAAGTAGAGAGAATCCATAGCACCAAGAGGCTCCTGACTATATCCCAAACTCCTTAAGATAGACCTAGTTCTGTCCTTAGGTTGAAGAGTCAGAGGGCCACTTCCTATGGAACAGCCATGGTGGGACCTGGCAAGAAATATTATAGTAGAACTTATAGAGCCCAGAGCCTCATTCATCCTTATGCAGGCCTGTTCACAGTGATACCTGCCTGAATGGGGACTAAACTTTAACTCTCGTCATATTTGCTTGTAGGTTCATTTCCTATCTAGATTTTAAGCTCCCTCAGGGAAGGTAAGTTTATCATAAAGTAATATTTTTGAAATAGCAAGTAATGCGTCCTACCCCGCCTCTGCCCAGGCAGTCAAGGCCAAGCCAGACATTCTCATAGAAGGATTACTATCCGTAAAGCATGGCTGGGAGAGAACATAGCAAGCCCTGCAAGTGGAGGGGGCACATTCTGTGACAATCAACAACTGACAGCCACTCAGGGGAGTGGCCAGACTGGGTCTCCAGGACAGATCACACCCCAGACCAAACAGTTTCCTTTTTCTTTCCTACAACTGACTGAAGCCTGAATAGGGACTCGAAACAGAAAAGATGTTGATCTTTATTAAAATTAAGAATTATTTCCTGCATACCTGAGTTTTGAGATCCACACCCACTATACATATACAAGCTCAATAACTATATTATACTGTCTTAATATTATAGAGTTTCTTAAGTTGTGACTTTGTGGGTTTTTTTCCCTTAATCACCAAAATCTTATCACTAACTATTCTTTGGGAATAGTTAACCTATTGCCATTTATTTCTTGATGAAGCATTTTTAGCATCTAAATTATATATAATGAATGCCTGTGAATTTACCACTCCACCTGACAAATATTTTAGATACATTTGTGACTTTTTCCCCTAGTTTCATCCCCTTCCCTCAAAGTAAATATAACCATGAATGTTTTTATAATGTTTACATATCCAATCCCCTATACAATAAACAGTATTATTTCGCTTGTTTTAAAGTTTTATAAATAGCATTTTGTATGTCCTTCTACAATTAGTTTTTCACTCAGCGTTATGTTGAGTCATATTTATATTGATACATGCAGTTCTAATCACTAATTTATGGGACTATACCACATTTTGCTCAGTATTTTTCCAGTTGATGACAATTTGCTTTTCAATATTTTGTTTTTATAAGGAATAATTTAATGAGTATTTCTATAAATATCACCTTGCACATGCATATCCAAAACTTTCTCTAGCATACATACTACAAAAAATATTGTTGGAGTATAGCATATGCACACCTCCAACTTTTCCAAATATTTAAATTGATTTCTCAAGTAGCTGTGACAATTTCACTCCCATTAGCAATGTCTGAGAGTTCTCATAGTTCCACATCCTTACCAACTCTTGATATCGTCAGTTTTTATACTTTTTGCCAATCTTATGCATTTGAAGTGGTATGTTATTTTAAAATTGAATTGACCTGGTTACTAGAGAGATTGTACAACTTTTCAGATGCTTATTGGCAAATATGATACCCTCTTGTATGAATAGATTGCCCATTTTTCTTTTGGTCTTACTACTTATTGCTTTATAAGAGCCTTCCCTTTTTATCAACTATTTTGCCAAATATTATTTCCCAGTTTGTATATTTTCTTTAATTTTGCTTCTTAATGTATAGAAGTTTTGAATTTGGGGTAGACAAATTTCAGTATTTTCCACTGGTGTTTCTGTCTTATTTCTATGACCTAAGAGTTGGAGAATAATTTATATCCTACAACTTTTCTAAAAGCTTTATTTTCACATTTATCTCCGTAATTTTCCAGGAATTGATTTGTGTATTGGTGTGAGGTAGGGATCTCATTTTATTTTATTTTTATGTGGAGATAAACATTTTCTTAGTGAGAATTCCCCAGTAGTCTTTTCTTTCAGTGATTAGCAATACCACATTTCTCCTGTCCGATATGTAAAGACACATGGAGCTCTAGTTCCAGATTTTGTTCTTTTACATTGTTCCATTGTCTTTCCTTGTATTTCAAAGTGATCATAAATACAGAAATCTGGTAAAGTGATTCCCCCCAACATTTTGTTGATCTGCAACATTTGCACTACATGTAGTCCTTTGTTCTCTCATAGAAATATTATATCAATTCGTCAAGGTCCAGAAAACCAAACCAAACCTTGTTACAGGTCAGACTAACTTTTAAAACCCAATATTAGAGGTTTTTTTTTTTTTGAAGGAAACCTGAATACTTGTATCTATTTCACTCATTATTTGGGAAATTTATTAGCTAGAAGAAATGTGCATTTGTTTGAGGCCTTAAAATTCCTGGGAAAACTATCCTGACACTTCTTGGAACCATTTCTATGGTAGCTTTGAGAGAGAATGACTTGGCCAACAACTTTATTTTTCTAATCCCAGGGAAGATACAAACTCAGCAGTTGTTTTGTGGTGCTCCAAATGATTTGCCCAAAGACCTCCCACTGAGCTCTCCATAAACTTGCAGCTTGGATTACTCAGTGAGGTCACCCCATGCAGGTTTATGGGCAGATGGCCAAACCTTGACACAAGGCTGCAGTCAGATTCCAAAGCAAGTACATACACATAGCCTCTTTCTTGTCTATAGCTTAAACCCATGGCCTGAAACAACCAGGAAAAACTCCAAACAGGAGTATAACACACCAACTTGGCTTAATGTTTTCAAATAATTAAGTTTCAGATACATTTTAGGACAGACAGCCTTTGTAAAAAGCCAAAACCCATATGTAGTTTTTTATTGCAACAAGCTTAAATGACAAGTTCCTGATTGTCTTATAGAATTCTAAATTTAGTATCATTTGCAGCTGTATCTAGAACTGGAAGAAGACTTAAAGATAATTTAGTCCAGTGATGGCTCCCAACCTGACTATACTTTATTATTTATTTATTTTTGGAAACAGAATTTTGCTCTTTTTCCCAGGCTGGAGTATAGTGGTGCAGTCACAGCTCACTGTAACTCCCAACTCCTGGGCTCAAGTAATCCTCTTGGCTCACCCTCCTAAGTAGCTAGGACTACAGGTGTGCCACCATACCCAGCTAATATTTTACAAATATTTTTTATAAAGATGGGGTCTCTCTATGTTGCCCAGGCTTGTTTCAAACTCCTGGCCTCAATCCTCAATCCTCCTGCCTCAGCCTCAAACTCAATCCTCCTCCCTCAGCCTCCCAAAGTGCTTGGATTACAGGTGTGAGCCACTGTGCCCAGCCTTGACTATACTTTAAAATTACCTGGGTGGCTTAAAAAAATCTCAATGCTTAGACTGTACATTCAGACCAACTAAATAATATTGGGAAAGGATACCCAAGTATCAGTATTTTTACTCCTTGAGTGATATCATTGTGCAGCCAAAGTTGAGAGAAACACAGGCCTTCAAACCTATAGCATACTAAGAAAATACTAAGAGACTTAGAGAGATTAAGTGACTTTTAATTATGTTCTTAACTTGCATTATTCAATATGCTAGATGGTAGCCACAATTGGCTATTTAAGTTTAAATTTATTAGAATTAAATAAAATTAAAAATTGAGTTCCTCAGTCATCTGAGGAACACTATCTACTTTTCAAGTTTTCGATACCCATATGTGGCCATTGGCTGCCATATTGGACAACACAGATACAGACATTTCCATCATCACAGGAAGTTTTCTTGGACATTGCTGCGACAGAAGTAATTCTACATGTGCTTTTAAAAGTCTTTCTTTAATACATGGCAGAAGACCATCTCATACCTAGCCATAACTTGGGTTTGATTTCTAAATAGGCATTTAGTAACTGCAGAAGCATTTTAAAACATTGTTTCCGCAATGATTAGTATAATAAAATATTTTTAAAGCAAGATTAGCTCAATATTAGCATGTACATCTATAAAGCACCTAATACCACAACAAAAGCAACAGCTTCTTGGACAAGTGTAGAAGTGACTCAAATTCGCCCCCATTTCACTTCTACCCTCAAACTAACGGATAATGATTCAGAAGGCCAATTTTCCCCCCTCGATTGATTGGCAAGGAAAGCACACTGGGGAAGAAAAGGAAGAGGTACAATTTCCCAGTGACTGGTGCATCAGGCTCAGAGCCAATTCACAAGCATGTCCAGGCATAATCTTGGCCCAAGGAGAGCATTAAGGCAATCAGCAGAAGACAATCTCCTCCTCCTTATGGACTGAAAACAAGATATAGTATGAGAACCAAATTGAAGTAGATTTTCTCATTCTCAATATAATTTATCACTACCATTGTCTTTTTCTAAATTATAGGACAGATTTTATCCTCTAAAACTTCTTGACCTCTCAGAGTAAACATGCCTCAGAACATATTTCATAAAGCAGGTGCTGGAACTAGGTTGATTCAAATTTGTTGAGTTGGTTGTATTTTTGTCAACTGCAACCATCTAGAAAAATATCAACATATATTAACTTTGTTTTTTCAGTTGTGTTATGAAACTGAAACTTAATATCACTGTATCAGAATACATTGTTCCTTGTCCCCTGGCTCAAAGTTTCATATTCCCCAGTGCATTATATCAAGCTGTGAGATAGCCCAGCCGAAGTTTAAACAAGAGGAAGCCAGAAAGGCAATAGTACCACAAGAAGCCAATTTCAGTGATTACAGAGTACTAGGCACTGTCCTAGGCATTTTACATAGATTAAATTGTTTAATTCTCACAACTCACAATGAGGTAAGTGCTATTATTATTCTCATTTTACAGATAAAGAACCCAAGGGACCAAGAAGTTAGGTAATTATCTTGAGGTCACACAGCTAGTAAGTGGCAGAACTGAACTTCCAACCTTGGCAGTCTAACAATGGAACACAGCATCTTGATTGCTCTGCTGTTCTCAACATGTCTGTACTTCACAAAAAGGTCATGCTTAACTTATCAAGGTCAAGATCAGAGACATTGGGAAAGACTGTCCTATTTGGGCAGGAAAAAGGCCCCCACCAGTGGCAAAATGTGGATGCAGATGTGTGCAGTCCTAATCCCAGGTTTCCCAAGACTACTTTCTTGGGGAGACCCCTCACCCCTAATTTGACACTTATATCCTCTGTTGCCTGGCACTACACATAGCCTTTGTTTTGCAGGGGCAGCAGTAGTAGTTGCAATAAAAATGGTTACCAGAGACTAGGAAAGAGAAAGGGAGGGGCACAAAACAAAACAGCAATAGCTGCGGGCTCCTTCAAGTGGTTACACAATATTCCCTGGTGTCTGGGCCCTGGGTAGACGTGAGGGAGTAAGGTTTCCTGACTCAAGGCAGGGGGCCGAGATGGATAGATATGCACAGTAATTAGATCATTATATAAAACATCACCTTTCTTAAGGCCATATTCTCTCATTTGTAACCTTTACAAATCTCAGCACGTTTCCACATTTCATCCCCAAATATAAACAAGAAACACAATCTGTCCCAGTGTTACTGGTTTCCCACCCTGAGCAAACTAAATTACTTTCTCACCCAGACAGCAGCATGATGTTCTTAACAGGATCAGAGTGTTCTTTGGGTTTTTCATACTCACTGTTTCTTAGCTTATGTGTGCTACAGACTAATGCAACTTTCCCATGCAGCCTTGCTTTGAGCCTTTTGGACTTGTCCCCTCCCCTCCCACTCCTAAGGATTTCATTTTTTTTATCTTTCGGAGCAGTTAAGTTCACAGCAAACATGAGCAGAAAGCACAGAGAGTTCCCGTATGTCCCTTGACCCCCACCACACACACAGAGCCTCCCCTACTATCAATACCCACCAGAGTGGTACATTTGTTACAGTGATGAACCTATACTGACATGTCATTATCACCCAAAGTCCATACTTTACATTAGGGTTCACTCTTGGTGTTGTACATTCTTATGGATTTCGACAAACCTGTAATGCTATGTATTGACCACTATAGTATCATTCAGTTATTTATCTTTAAAGGGTATTGTCTTACTCTGTTTTGTGCTGCTATAGCAGAATACTATAGATTGGATAATTTATAAAGAACAACAATTTATTTCTCACAGTTCCAGAGGCTGGGAAGTTCAAGAACAAGTTACCAGCAGGTTGGGTCTCTGGTTCCAATATGGTGCCTTGTCGTTGTGTCCTCTGGAACGAAGGAACACTGTGTTCACATATGGTAGAAATGCAGAACAGAGAGAACCCACTCCTGCAAGCCCACTTTATAGCAGCCTTAACCCATTCATGAGGGCTAAACACCTCCCTAAAGCCCCACCTCCTAACACTGTTACATTGAAGATTAAGTTTCTAACACAAGAATTTTGAAGGGGATTAAAACATTCAAGTTATAGCAGGTATCATGTGTATGCTTTGTCCTCAGAGTCCCCACCTACTTTTATGGTAATTCAGAGATGGTCTCATTGTTTCTGGGGAGCTAATAGGTCTGTGAATTCACTATCCAGGCCTTTGCACTTGATCTGACAGTGAGTGACAGCAGAGTTGTCTGAGGCTCTCAGACACTCCTCAGGCTGCCAGTGAGGAGCCAGAATTCTGCAGTTGCCTTGGCAACAGCTGAAGTTTCCTGTCCTAGGTTGAGAATCGTGATGTCTCTACATTTGTGAAAAGCCTATTTTACGCTCTCAATCTGCCTGGGGCATAAATATGCCAGGAATGGAACCCTCAGAATTGGGTTTCTGTTTCTGATTTTGAAATAGAAGGTAAAATACTCATAGTAGGAGGTGAAAAGGAGGCCTGCACAAGTACTCATACTTAGTTTCAGGCTTAAATATTCCAACATAGCCAGAATTCAAGCTGGTCAAAATCTTAAGTCTGCAGATGATTTATTTTAGACACAGCAATTTTTTTTTAGATTATCACAGAGAGAAAGAATTCAACAGTCTTTTTTTGTCAAAAACTCCCTATGCCATCACCTATATTTTATAACTCTAACAGAGAATTTTGAAAGGGGAAAAAAGTGAAACATCCTTAAATGACTACATATTTGATTATGTGTAATATATCCTAAGTATTATTTAAAGAGCTCAGAACCTCTCCAAATGTGAGCTCATTTTAGTCTAAAACACTTAGGAAGCCCATCAGCCTTGAATTAGACAATAGACATTCTCTCCATTTCAACTTTCTTCCCTAATTGATGCTTCTGTTTGAGCTCAAAGAGTTGCAATTTCCTTGATTGTCTCTCCCTCAAAATTCTCCAGACCATTGCTTATCCCAAAGCCTACATTTCTGCCTGTCCCAGTTACAGGTATATAAATAACATTTAATCTTTTTTCCTTTCTTTGAAGTGTTGACTGAAAGGTTCAATAACAGGCACTGTAACTTAAAGAACTCTAAAGTTAATTTGAGTTTGAACAAAGTTTGAGGACTAAATAACATGGGGAAAACAGACTCAGCACAAACCAAGAATATGTCCCAGAGTGGGCCACACAAGGCACAATATTTATTCATTCTGTACATAGAAAATGGAAGGAGGCAGTGAAGCAAAGGTGACATTCTTACAATTCTTATTGGTGCTTAGTGATGTTACACATAAGATAAAGCAAATATGTGGTTAATGTATATAGGGTAAAACTTAATGAGCACAGGCATCTTAGGGTCTGGAGAGGGATGATTGATTCTATCTTGCCTTGGTGCTTCTTCATCTGATAGGCAAGGCTATAATCAGTACATGTCAGTGAAATATTTGGCAGATTCCAGACTTGCAGGCTAAGAGTTCAGCTTTAATTCATAGACCTAGTTTCTATTTTCCATGCATCTAACTTGCAACATCATAGGCTACTTAATTTTTTTTTCCTTCAGATGTTCCTTCTTCTGAGAAGTTAAGTACCTAATCGCTAACAAACATCTGTCAGATTTTATTTCAGAACTTGGAGAATAACTGGATTTTTTAAATACAGCAGATGTCTCGCTATATTTCTACTGTCCTGTAACTTAAAATCAGTAGGGGTGGCCACTGCTGGGCAAGAAGGTTTGGCAGTAAGTCAGACAAAAGAAGAGAGTGTTTGGTACTAAGTGGATCCAGAAGCTTCACCCTAATTGCAATATCCACATCAGGAAGTCAGATATCTCCTGCTCATCCTTTGGTATTGAGGGAGGCAAAGTATAAAACTAAAACAAAAGCACCTTTTCTACTTTTTCATCCTTACTCCAGCATAGGATGCCAAGGGCCCTGGTTCAGTGGAGAATAATGTCAGAAGTGCCCCAGTTGACAGAGACAATGGGCTGCATGAAGCAGGTTAAACAGCCAGAGAAACATATGATTACATCTAGACAGGCTCTGCTCCCTGGCCTCACAACTCCATCCTGGTCCGAGATAAGGAAACTCATCATCTGTTATCTTGGGGGGCTTTATATGTAATAGATGCTTGAGAAAGAATCCAATGCCATGAAGGAGACTACATTGAGGAAAGAGCAGAGAAAACATGGCTCTTGCCCTTGTGAAATTAAATAATTCTAACTTAAAGCTGTGGAAACTTCAGCTTATTCTGAGCCTTGAGAGGAATGTGGCTATGCAGCCTGGGTCACATAACCTGCAGCTGCAACTTCTGACTTTTTTTTTTTTTCCTGTAAATCATTAAGACCAAACTGTGTCAGAGTTAAGAAACCCTCAGATCACCCCTCCTCATAAAGCAATAAAGTAATCTTCCTTGAAATGTAGCAATCCATAACTGTAACTGATGTCACATTGAACAAATTTCAATGACCTTTATATAATCCTCTCCCTTAACTAATGACTTGAGCTTTTGAGTTGTTTCCCAGAAATGATGGATTTTCTGCAAGACAAAGGAGTCCCCAGGGCAGATTTCCTGATGCCAGGACTCGCAGTATGCCATGTGGCCCCTTCTTAAAAAGCCCATGATCTTCACTAGTCAAAGAGACAGATTTGAGGCAGCTTCTCCTTTTCTCCCAGCAAGACATCTGCTATATTAAAAATTCCTTTCTTCCTTGGCAATCCTCATTGTCTCAATAATTGGATCTTTTTAGATGAGTAACTAGACCTAGCCCAAAAACCCGTTGTGGTTTTGACAACATAACCAATCAAATCACTGTAATGTATGCATTGGTCTTATATGGAAAATGTGGTAATCCTTCTAAAATTTTTATATAAGTGAAATGTTAACTTCTCCACTTTGGAATACTGACCCTATTCATTTGGAGTGGTGTTTCAGGGTGGCTATCCTCAAGCCTTGCTCTCAAATAAACTCTATATTTAATTATATTTTCTGAATTTCATTATTTAAGGTTGACAACTTTACGGAACTTCTGTTGCTGGATGCACGTTCAGAATCAAACACAACAGGTAAGTATTGGTGAAGGAAAGGTGGTTTATTCAGGCATTGCCAGCCTGAGGAGATGGCAGACTATTGTCTTAAAGACCACCTCATCTTCTCTGCTTACTGAGCAACTTTGTTTTCCCTAGAGGTTATTTTTATTTTCCCTAGCGGTTGTTTTTTAATCTCATGCCTAGCAACTGTGTAAGTGCACAGCAGGTTAATTCTGAACTTTTAAGACAGAACAAACTGAATGCATACTGGAAACAAAATGGTTTCACTCTAGCTAGCCTAGCATTATAGTCTGAATGGCCCTTGAGGTGCACTTATGCTTCTAAGATTGTTGCTGGAATATTTATCTCTCAATGTACACACCATGGTTGGAGGACCAGCAGTGAGCTAACTGGAGGGAAGTTTGACTAATTCTAGGGAGGAGAAAGGGTAAACTCAGTGAGGAAAGCTTTGCAGAGGTGATGTGCAAGTCGAGAGTTCAGGGATGAGTGCAAAATGGCTTGGCTGAAAATAAGAGCAGGAGAGGCATTCTAAGAAAGAATAGATCTGGCAAAGTGACAGAGACCTTGGGTTATTCCTCAGGGAATATCAACTATTAAGCTGTTAATAGGCAAGGAATTTAGTTACTGATAGGCCTGGAAAGGTACGATTCAACTAGACTGAGAAGGCTTTGATTACCATAAAGCTAAAATGAAGAACTCAAATGTGTTCAAGAGATATGGCAGAAAACTAAGTGGTTCCCTCCCCATTATATGGGGAGGGAACATGACCATTAGTACTGTTAAGAGCAATAAATTTAAATTTAAATCAAAATATCTCTGCAGACCATGCCAATGGAAAAGAATCCAAACTCTGTAAAATAATTTATAGAGGTTTATTCTGAGCTGTATATGTGCAACCATGGCCCATTCCCAAGAGCCATTCCCAAGAAGCCTCGAATAAGTGTTCTCACCATGGTTGGGTTACAGTTTGGTTTTATACATTTCAAGGAGACAGAAATTACACATAAAGTCATTAATCAATACATGGAAGGCGTACATTGGTTTGGCCTGAAAAGGTGGGACATCTCAAAGGGGTAGGAGGCTTACAGGTTATTGCTTAGTTTAAAAATTCTTTGATTTGTGATTGGTTAAAGAAATGAAGCTTTGTCCAAAAGCTTGGAATGTTTTAAGTTAGGATAAGAAAGTCTGTTGTTAATTAGAAACAGGTCTTTGGACATATACTCAGTGATCTGTTAAGTAAATTGAGGACCTTCAGAATGGTTTAAGCATAGCTTTAGCCTGTTAATGAGTTACAAAGGACATCTCCAAGAAGGGACAGGGCATGACTAGGCAGGTCTGACCTCCCTTTTCATGGCCAGCAACTCAGCTGTAGGGTATTTCTGGGGTCCCTTGGCCAAGAAGGGGTCCATTCAGTCAGCTGGAGGGCTTATAATTTTATACTGGTTCACAATCAATATAGGTTAAGTTCAACACCAGTGGCCAGTGATTTAATCAACCATGCCTATGTAATGATGCTTCCATAAAAACCCAAAAGGACTGGATTCAGGGAGATTCTGGATAGCTGAACATGTGGCGGATTACAGGAAGGTGAACAAAAACTCATCCATGTGCCAGGGAGGGTGGCACACCCCAACTCCATGGGACAGAATTTCCTGTGCTTGGGACCCTCCCTGACCTTGCTCTATGTATCTCTTCATATGGCTGTTTATTTGTATCCTTTAAAATATCGTTTGTAATAAATCAGAAAACATAAGTGTTTCCCTGATTCCTGTCAGCCACCCTAGCAAATTAATTGAACCCAAAGAAGAGGTCATGTGAACTTTAACTTGAAGCCCATCAGTCAGAAGTTCCAGAGAACTGGACTTGCCACTCATGCCTGGGGAGGAGAGGTGTCAATCTTGGAATCTGAACCCTCAACCTGTGGGATCTGACTCTCCAGGTAGATAGTGTTGGAATTGAGAGGACACCTGGCTGTGTCTGCTGCAAAACTGATTGCTTGTTTGAAATTCCCCACATTGTTCAGAGATGTCTTCTGTGTTGATTATTGTTGCCATATGAGAGAATAGAAAAAAACACTTTTGGCTGTTTTTTTTTTCACTCACAGTAAGCTACTGTGAAAAGTAAGACCCCTTATTCTTGAAAAATGACAACCTAGAATAAGTGACTGAGGCAGAAATCTTAATCAATGGAGGTGTATTAAACCAATGTTGAGGATACACTTGGGAAAAACACAAACCACAGACAAATCTCTGGCAGTTTTTCCAAAAGGGAATTTGGAAGCTTCAGTATTTAAAAGGACTAGGACATACAAAAAAGAAAAACAAAGCAGGCGGGAGACCCCACCAATACATATTATAATCAAACTTTCAAAAAACAAAAAGAGAGAATCTTGAATGCAGCAAGAAAGAAGAAAATTTTTATATATAATGAATCCTCAATAAGATTATCAGCAGATTCCTAATAAGAAACTTTGGAGGTCAGAAGGCAGTGGGCTAATATATTCAACGTGCTAAAAGAAAACTGTCAATGAAGAATTCTACATGTGGCAAAACTGTCCTTCAAAAGTGAGGGAGAAATTAAAGCATTCCCAAATAAACCAAAGCAGAGGGAGTTTGCTACCATTAGACCTGCCCAGTGAGAATGCTCAAGGGAGTCAGTCCTGTGAAATAAAAGCATACTAGACAGTAAGTCAAAGCTGTATAAAGGAATAAGCATATCAATAAAGGTAAATACATGAGCAATGATAAAAGCTAGTATTATTGTAACAATGGTTTATAACTTCAATTTTTGTTTTCTACATGATTTAAGAGACTAACATATTTTAAAAACCAATTGTCTAAAAGTTAGAATTATTTTAACTTTGATTTGTAACCCCACACTTTTTTTTCTACATTTAAGATACTAATGCATTTAAAAGAATTATTTATTTTGGGGGTACACAAGATAAGATGTAATTTTGTGACAGAAATAACCAAAAGGAATAGAGATAAAGCTGTAAAGGAGCAGCTTTTTTGTATGTTATTAAAATTAAACTGTTATAAATCAAATTACGGTGTTATAACTTTAGGATGTTAAGTGCAATTCTCATGGCAACCACAAAGAAAATCATTATAGAATATGCACTAAAGGAAATGAGAAAAAAATTTAAACATTTTTCTAAAAGAAATCAACTAAACACAAAAGGAGACAGTAATGCAGAAAATAAGGATGAAAAAAGCTCTGAAGCATACAGAAAACAAATAATATCACAGAAGTAAGTCCTTCCTTATCAGTAATTATTTTAAATGTAAATGGATTAAATTCTCTAAAAGACAGATATTAAAAACACATAATCTAACTATATACTATTTACAAGAGACTAATTTTAAATCCAAAGACACAAATAGATTGAAAGTGAAAGAATGCGAAAAGATATTCCTTGAAAATAGTATCCAAAAGAAAGCAGGGAAGGCAAAACTAATAATAGATAATGTAGTCTGTAAATCAAAAAGTTCACAAGAGCCAAAGAAAGACACTACATATCAATAAAAGATTCAATATATCATGAATATACAAACATTATAAATGTTTATACACCTAATAAAACACCATCAAAATATATGAAGCATAAACTAACAGAATTAAAGGGAGAAACAGTTCTAGAATAATATTTGGAGACTTCAAAGCCACACTCTTAATAATGAATAGGCCAACCAGACGAAAGATATGTAAGAAAATAGAAGACTTAAACAAAACAATAAACCAACTAGATCTAACAGACATATACAGAACATGCTACCCAAGAACAACAGCATGCACAATCTTCTCAAGTGCACATGGGACATTTTCCAGGATTTATGTTAGGTCACAAATTAAGTCACAATAGATTTAAAAGGATAAATATCATACAAAGTATCTTCTCTGACCACAATGGGATGAAGTTAAAAATCAATAACAGAAGTAAAACTGAAAAATTCACAATTTTTGGAAACTAAAGAACGCATTCTTAAACAACCAATGGAATAAAGAAGAAATCACAGGGAAATTACAAAATACTTAGAGATGAATGAGAAAAAAATAAACCAAAAACTTATGGGAGGGAGCAAAAGCAATGCTAAGAAGGAAATTTATAAGTATAAATGCTTACATTAAAAACAAGAAAGATCTCAAATCATCAACCTAATTTTACAACTTAAGGAACTAGAAAAAGAAGAACAAACTAAACCTAAAGCTAGCAGAAGGAAGGAAATAAGATTAGAGATAAATGAAATAGAGTAGAAAAACAATAGGGGACATCAATAAAACCAAAAGTTGGTTCTTTGAAAAGAGCAACAAAATGGACAAATCTTTAGCTAGATGGACTAAGAAAAAAGTAGAAAACACTCAAATTACTAAATCAGAAATGCAAATGGGACATTACTACTGATTCATTATGATCCTTTTTATAGAAATGAAAAGGATTGTAAAAGAGTACTATGAACAACTATATATCAACAAATTGAATAACCTAAATGAAATGGGAAAATTCCCAGAAACCTAAAACCTACCAGGACTAAAATAGGAAGAAATAGAAAATCTGAGTAGACTATAACTAGTAAGGAGATTGAATCAGTAATAAAGATTGTGCAAACAAAGCAAAGCCCTGGACCTGCTGTCTTTCTGGTGAATTCTATCAAACAAAGAGGAACTAATACCAGTCTTTCTTAAAGTTTCTCCTCCAAAATTGAAAAGAAGGATACACTTCCAACTCATTCTTGAGGCCAGCATTATTCTGGCAAAGTGAAAACAAAGACACAACAATAACAAAAACAACAATATAATCAAATAGATGCTCAACATCACTAATCATTAAGGAAATAAAAATTAAAACCATAATGAGATACCACTTCACACCCATTAGGAAGGCTATTATAAAAAAACAGAAAATAACAAGTGTTGGTGAGAATGTGGAAAAAATGGAACCTTGAACACTGTTGGTTAGAATTTAAAATGGTAGCCACTGTGGAAAACAATATGACAAGTCCTCAAAAAATTAAAAAATAGAATTACCATATGATCCAGCAATTTCACTTCTTGGTATATGCCCAAATAATTGAAAACAGAGTCTCAGTGATATTAATACACCCATGGTCATAGCAGCATCATTCACCGTTGCTAAAACTTGAAGCAGCTCTAGTGTCCATTCAACAGATGAATGGATAAGCAAGATGTAGCATGTCATGTTTCATGACAATGAAACATTACTTAGCCTTAAAAATGAAGGAAATTCTGACATATGCTACAACATGAATGAAACATGAGGACATTATACTAGATGAAATAAACCAATAACAAAAAGAAATACTATCTTATTTCACTTAAGTAAGGTATTTAGAGTCATCAAAATCATACAAATAGACAGAATGGTTGCCAGGGGCTGGGGAGAGGGAGAAATGGGATATAGAATTTCAGTTTTATAAAATGAAAATTAGAGTTATGAAGCTGGATGGTGGTGATTGTTACACATTATGTCTGCATTTAGTACCACTGAAATGTACACTTAAAAATTGTTAAGATGGGGAGATTTTTATATTAGGTATATTTTAGTGCAATTAAAAATGTATTCTATTAAGACATACAGAAAAATGTTTATAGTCAGTAAAACATGTCCAAACATTGAAAGACAAATGAACCAGTAAAAATATCAGGATTTATTCAGCTGTTGTCTAACTTCATAAAATATAGATTGGTTAGAAAATCTTTTCATTGAGGAACACTTTAGTTCTATCACTTGGTTGATTCTGGCCCCATCTCTAATCTTCAGATTCAAACAGAAGACTTAGATGTCTGATGATTCAGGAGCTAGCAGAGTTCAGAAGGCTTCAGCAGGTGCTGGAGGTAAATCTGAAAGTCATTTCTGGGGTAGTCTGCTGCCATGGTCCCCATGCCTGGTTGATCTTTTGTTGAGGACTAAAATTTGACTGTTTTACTGAAGGAATAAAGCTAACACTTTGTCCATAAAATATAACTATCTCTATAAGAGGTAACACATCATAGCTTTATTGGTCACAATTTAAAGATATTTAAAGACTTTTTTTTTTATATGAATTTAAGGAGTCATGAGAAATTTTGTCACATGTGTTTAATGTGCAGAAATCAAGTCAGGGTATTTAGGGTGTCCATCACTTGAGTACAATATTTTTGTTAAGTGTAGTCATCCAACTCTACTAAATTCAAGCATTGAATTTATTCCTTCTTAGTGTATCTTTGTACCTTTTACCCACTTTTCTTCATCTTCACTCCTCCCTCCTACTCACCCTTCCCCATCTTTGTTATCTATCTTTCCAATCTCTACCTCCATGTGATCATATTTTTACCTCCCAAATACAAGTAAGAACATGAAAAACTTGTATTTTTGTGCCTGGCTTTTTTCACTTAAGATAATGACCTGCAGTTCCATCCATGTTGCTGCAAACAACATGATTTTATTCTTTTTTATGGCTGAAGAATGATCCATTTTGTATATATACCACATTTTCTTTATCCATTTATCTATTGATAGACATTTAGTTTGATTCCATATCTTTATTATTGTGAATAGTGCTACAACAAACATGCAAGTATTGGTATCCCTTTGATATATTCATTTCTTTTTCTTTGGATAGATACCCAATAGTGGAATGGCTAGATTGAATGGCAATTCTACTTCTAGTTTTTTGAGAAATCGTTATATTATTTTTCATAGTGGCTATACTAGTTTACATTCCCACCAACAGTATATAAGAGTACTCTTTTCTCTGGGAGGCCAAGGTAGGAGGATCACTTGACGCCAAGAGTTCAAGCCAGCCTGGACAACATGGTGAGACTTTGTCTCTACAAAAAATAAAAACATTAGCTGGGTGTGGTGGTGCACACCTGTAATTTCAGATACTCAGGAGGCTAAAGCAGGAGGATCACTTGAACCAAGGAGTTTGAGGCTGCAGTGAGCTATGATTGTGGCACTGCACTTCTACCTGGGTGACAAAGTGAGACCCTTGCTCTAAAAAAAGAAAAAAAAATTCCTTTTCTCTTTTCTGTCTTTTCTCTGCATCCTTGCTGCCAACATCTTGTTAGGTGGTTTGGTTTTGTTTTATCTTTTTAACAATAGCCATTCTGATTGGGGTAAGATGATATCTCATTGTGGTTTTATTTTTCATTTCTCTACTGGTGATTAGTAATATTGAGTATTTTTTATATACCTGTTGGCCATTTGTATGTTTTGAGAAATGTCTATTCATGTCCTTTGCCTACTTTTAAAATGGGATTGTTTGTTTTTGTTTCCTTTTGAGTTGTTTGAGTTCTTTGTATATTCTGGATATTAGTCCCCTGTTGAATGAAAAATTTGCAAATATTTTCTCTCATTCAACAGGTTGACTCTTCACTCTGCTGATTTTTTTTTCCTGTGTGGAAAGTTTGTAGTTTAATTAAGTCCCATTTGTCTACTTTTGTTTTTGTTGCCTGTGCTTTCAGGTGTTAGTCATAAATTCTTTGCCTAAATCCATGTCCAAGAGAGTTCTCCCTACGTTTTCTTCCAGTATTTTTATAGTTTGAAGTCTCACATTTAAATCTTTAATCCATTTTGTGTTGATTCTTGTGTATGGTGAGAGGTAGGGGTCTAGTTTCATTCTTCTGTATATTGCCATCAAATTTTCAACAGCACTATTTATTGAACAGGGTGTCCTTTCCCCAGTGTAAGTTCTTATTGGCTTTGTCAAAGAGCAGTTGGCTGTAAATATGTGTGTCTTTATTTCTGGGATCTCTATTATGTTCCATTGGTCTATGTGTCTATTTTTATACCAATACCATGCTGTTTTGATTGTAACATATTTTGAAGTCAAGCAATGAGATGCCTCCAGCTTCAAATTTATTCAGGATTGCTTTGGCCATTGGGGCTCTTTTTCTGGTTTTAGGATTGTTTTTTCTACTTCTGTAAAAAATGACATTGGTATTTTGATAAAGATTGCATTGAATATATAGATGGATTTTTAAAAATTGAGTTCTCCATTAGACTCTAGTGTTCCCTCCTAGATGTTCTATTCAAGATATGATTGTCTATTTATAATTTTGGTTCTTCTTTGTGGAGAGGGTGGGTGTCTGATGTCTTTAGTTATCCATCTTAAACTGGAGTGTCCACTCAATTTTTTAAATACTTCTTCATGTAGCATCCTCATTCAGAAATTCTGCTCTCAGTGGTGGCTTGGAGCTGGCTGGGGAGCTGTCCTATCTATACTGGCCAATGGCTCTGACATTGAGTAGCTGTGCAACCTGGGATGAGCTACTGAGCCTCTTGGGGTCACAGTTTTTTCATTTGAAAAATGGGTACAGGCTGGGTACGGTGGCTCATGCCTGTAATCCTAGCACTCTGGAAGGCTGAAATGGGCAGATGGCTCAAGGTCAGGAGTTTGAAACCAGCCTGAGCAAGAGCAAGACCCCGTCTCTACTAAAAATAGAAAGAAATTAATTGGCCAACTAAAAATATATATAGAGAGAAAAACTTAGCTGGGCATGGTGGCGCATGCCTATAGTCCCAGCTATTTAGGAGGCTGAGACGGAAGGATTGCTTGAGTCCAGGAGTTTGAGGTTTCTGTGAGCTAGGCTAATGCCACAGCACTCTAGTCTGAGCAACACAGTGAGACTCTGTTTCAAAAAAAATGGGTACATTTTTCTAATGTCCTCAAACTGTAAACAACTTAAATGTCCATCATCTGGTGAATGGATAGACAAAAGCAGACTAAACCTGGTATATCCATTACACTGGAAAATTTATTCATCAATAAAAATGAATGAACTGCTGACTTGTGCTATGAAATAGACAAAACTCAAAACTATTATGCTAAGTGAAAGAAGCCAGATACAAAAGACCAAGGGAACACATAATGTATAATTCCATTTATGTAAAATGTCCAGAAAAGGAAAATTTATAGAGAAATAAATTATATTAGTGGTTGTCTGGAGCTGGGAATAGAAATGAGGATTAACTGTAAATGGGCATGAGGGATCTTATTAGGGAAATGAAAATGTTCCAAGACTGGACTGTGGAGATGACTGCATCAGTCAGCAAGGTTACTAGAAATCACTGAATTGTACACTTGAAGTGGATTAATTCTATGATATTAAAATATGCCACAATAAAGCTGTTTTAAAAATGGATAGGAACTAGTCATCTACTCATAGCCATCTGTGCTAAAAAAAAAACATAAAAGCATTCATGGTAAGGGTTTAAAAAAGATATAATTTCCTTCTATGGCTAATGTTTACATGAGGATATCAGTTATACTCAGTGCAGGATCTGGCATATATGAACATACAAGCAGTTGCCTGCTACAGTAATAGCTAAACATTAGCCACTGTGAACAGAAAAGGAAATACAATAAAATGTATCTTTCTATGCACGTGTATTTCATGTATGTCAGATCATCTCGTATAAGTCCTATATCTTGCCTTTACTCCAATGATCATAATTTATTTCTCTCTTTCTTTTCCTTCCTTCTTTCCTTCCTTCCTTCCTTCCTTCCTTCCTTCCTTCCTTCCTTCCTTCCTTCCTTCCTTCCTTCCTTCCTTCCTTCCTCCCTCCCTCCCTCCCTCCCTCCCTCCCTCCCTCCCTTCCTTCCTTCCTCCCTTCTTTCCTTCCTCCCTCTTTCTCTCTTTTTCTCTTTCTCTATTTCTTTTTCTTCTCAAATTCCTGATTTCAAGAGATCCTCCTGCCTTAGCCTCCTGAGAAGCTGCAGCTGATTTTTCTACTTTTTGTAGAGATGGGGTCTCACTCTTGCTTGGTCTAGTCTCAAACTCCTGACCTCAAGCAGTCTTACTATCTTGGCTTCCCAGAGCGCTAGGATTACAGCCATGAGCCACCACACCTGGCCCATTTATCATAATTGTACATCAAACTTACTACAAGTTTTTCTTAAGCACTCCATGATGATGTTGAGTACATCACATGGCTATACATAATTTAAACATTTACCTAATGGGTACTTAGCTTTTTAAATTTTGCTTTATAAGTAAGTTTAAGGAATATCTTTTTCCTTAAGGCATTCATAGAAATTATTGGAAATACAAATAATAGAATTACAGGATCTGAGCATATGCACATTGTTAGTGCTGCTGTTGGATGTTGCCAAATCACATCCCTGAAAGTTTTTGCCATTTGTACTGCCAACAACTTATAAAATCCTGATTTTATCACACAGTGGTGATGAAAGTGATACTACTTTGATAGCATCACTTGAAAAGTGGTACTGTTTTATTGAATTGAAATCTCTGCGGTTACACATGAGTCTGAACATTTTCTGTATTCTTATTAGCTGTGTATTATTTCTGTGAATTGTTAGTTCATGTTCTTTTTGCCTACTCATCTTTTGGGATATTTCTCATAAACATGTTTGAACTCTCCATGTTTGAAACAGTTTGATTCTCCTTTGTTGTATTTTTCTTCCAGATTATTGTGTTCTCTTTCATTTCATTAATAATGGATAGACATGGTAAACATTCATAGAATTAAGATCATTTTTGTAAAACAGATTTGTAGGAGATTCAGAGATGGACAAGGGGGTGGAGAATGGGAGGGAATGAGAGAACACTGCATTGTTTGCCTGCTTTATAATTTAGCCTAAGTGTATAGGTTCATGTAAGGGTCTAATCACAGCTGTTAACTTTACAGTCACAATTTAGCAGTCACAGTTCAACTTCCACTTCCTAATCCATGACTGCTAAAGACTGTCAAAGCTCTAAGAGCCCTCTGGCCCTCAAAACTGACTCAGAATTAAAATGAAATCCAAAAGTTGTGATAACATTGTCTTTATATTAAATTTTTCTCAGGGCTGGGCTCTCAGGACCAAAGGATCAAACCACAGTTTGTAATATCTCCCTGATCAATAAGCAACTTAATAAGAACTTTATTATTCTCAGTCTGGATCAACCTTAAGAGTAGAAGGGTTAGATAATCACTATGCCATTTGTCAAGTTGATATATCCTTAATAGGCATAAACCCAGAGAATTATCATCATTCATTTCAAGAAATCCATACTTGCATTGATTCCTATTGTAGATAGGAATTCTCTACTCTAGACCTATGTTCTCTGAGAACTGCATTTTGAGAGCCTCTTTGTAAAAATAATTTGTTAACATGGAGGGAAAATGTTCCCTTTTTAGAATTGGCGTTAGTAAAAAGTAAACATATTTGAGTAAACATATAAATATCCTTAAATATGCAATTGTTAGATTAAAAATAATTGAAAAACTGGTCTTCAAAGATGGCACTAGTTGTGTGACTTTGGGAAAGTTACTCTACTTCTGAGTCTGTTCCTCACCTATAAAATAGAAAAAAAATTAAATTGTTACTTCAGGCTTATGAGATACCATTAAGAAATTACAAGTCACCAAGCCCATCAAAAATACTCAGGTATTTCTTCATTCATAGGACAAGGAAGCTAAATGGTAGGTCCAGTGACTTAATTTTTTATAGATTCCATTTAGGCAGGAAAATATGGGAACAGTAAGTGATTACTTGCTGTTTGCTGCTTATAGCACTGTACTTTCACATTCTTATTAAACCTTCCCAACACTGGCTGATAGTCCCATTTCAATGATGAGGAAACTGAAGTTTAAAGAAATTATTCTGCTTTTCATACAGTGAGCCAGATTCTACCCTGTGACTCATTCTTGGTGTTTCTTCCATGTCATTAATGCCCAAATTGTTAGACTTGTTATCCAACTGCCTACTTGATGTGTCTGCTTTGTTGATTTATAGGCTTGAAAAGCAAGTTCCTGACATTGCCCTCCAAATCTACTCTTCCCACAATCTTCCGCACTCAGTTAATGACAACGCCATCATTCTAGGGGATCAAATCAAAAACCATGGAGTCATCCCCAAGTCCTTCCAACCCCACTGTAATCTTTAACAGATCCTGCCAACTCTGTCTTCAAATATACTCAGAATCTGGACCACTTCTTATGTTTCCAAGCTACTAATGTGGCCAAAGCTACCAACAACTCTCTCATATACTAAATATCCTCCCACATGGTGGCCATCCTTGGGCCTCTTCAGCCTACTCACACAAAGCTGCTAGGGTAAGCCTGCTGAGATGAAGATCACATCATATCATTTCTCTGCTCAGAACCTTCCCCTGGATTCCTGTGTGACTCGGAGTACGAGCCAAAGACTTATGTTTTGTTCAAGAGTCCACACTATTGCCCTGGCTCTCAAATAGTGCTGCCCAACTTTTTACTCCTTTACCAGTTGCTTACTGGACTCCAGCCACACTGGCCTCCTCACTGCCCCCTTTGCCAGGGCTGCTGTCACTCCAGATTCCACCATGGCTCACTTCCTCACTTCCATCAGGCTTATTCTAATGCTGCTTTCTCCAGTAGGACATCCTTCATGACCCTATCTAAAATATCAACCCCTAATCATTTCAATTTCTCCATTTCTCCTTTATTTATTTCATACTTATCACCAATATACTACATATTACACTTATTTGTTTCGTTTCCCCTTGCTAGAATATCATTTCCATGGGGCCAGGGATTTCCATCTGTTTTGTTCTTTCTGTGTTCCCAGTGCCTAATGGTGTGCCCTATGGTGGGCACACCATAAATATTTGCTAAATGAGTTGAATGAGTTTGTACCTGATATCTGCTTTGCTCTACCCATGATGTCTTCCATCTTCATTTATACCTCACATGAGAGTATCTTTTGTAGGCACTTTAACTTTTCTTCACATTACCACTTGTGCTTCTCATCAGGTATAACAGGATTTCCATAAAAATTTCCACAACCAATGCCAGGCTTTTCTCCATAATGTATTGACCAGTCTGGGTCATGTGAAAACATCTAGTCCAACCACTGGCAAAAGGGCATGGGACTGGTGTGAGTGTAGTTGTTTAATTATGATTTATTCTCTGTAGCTGGATAGATTGCTACTAGAAATCATGAAAAAGGAGATGGATTTTATGTAGGAAAATAAGTGACTGCCAAATCCATTAAATCACAATTTCATGTCTGGGATAACATTTGAGCTATCATTACATGGAAGGATAGACAGGAATTCTGACCATTTTACAGAGAAGGAAACAAAAGCACAGTATGCTAAGGTCAATGAAGTAAATTAGAGGAGGCCCAGTGTGGTTTAGCCAAGTCCTGGGTTCTAGAGAAGAAGAGTGGAGCAGGAATCAGAGACCCAGAGAATCATTCTCAATCTGCACAAAAAATTACATGACCCCAAATAGGTTGTGACCTCTCAGGGGCTCAGTTTCCTCATCTATAAAATGAAAATAAAATCTCTTCCTTGCTCCAGAACTGTACTTGGGCTGATTAATCATTAAGTATCTTTTCTTATCTGTTGAATTCCAGCTTAAGCTAAGAAGCAGGTGTGTATTGGTGGACTTTGAACCTTGCAGAGCCAGAAGTAAAGAACTAGATTTCTCTTCAAGTGATTTTTTTAAAAACATCCCCTTATGTGCTAAAAGTAAATACATAAGGCTGATCTATTTAAACCTCAGTCTGTTCCTGAGACTTTGTGTCTCTAACCTCTTCTAGATCCAGGTTTGACATCTGAGGAACACAGGTGTTCCTCAGCAGGGTTTCTGTTCCTCACTGAGAGAGCAAGTCCCTTGTGACTCCACAGCTGGAAGCTGCCATTGCACAGCCCATTTGCAGAGCCCGCTACAGTGTTCTTCATGACCTGAGGCTCTGACAGCCTGAGACATTGCTGGCCAGGGGCCCAGGACACACGGTTGCAGGCTGCATTCACTCTAAATTCTGCTGTTGCGTTTCTCACTCCTGTGTGCATAACCCAATGTGTTGCCTGCCCGAGAGATTCAAGTCTTCCTGTGGAAGGAGTGACCTTATGGGAACAATGGGAGGAAAAAGGTTATTTAATAACTTAGAGAACATTACATTTTAAGTTATATGCCCATATGATGCTATTTGCAAACTTCTAACTTCATAGATCTGGATCTTTTTCCCTTTCTGCAGTGTTGAAATTAACATTTGATAATCCCTTACTTTTTGATTTTTGTGGTTAGAAATTTAGAGTGTTCTACATATTCCCTCATGTGATTTTACAATTAAGACTATATTAGGTGACTTGCACAAGGCCATTTAAGAACAGCATTTAGGTTAGATCCTAGGGCTACCAGGCTGCTTCTGAAGTGTCTGTTATACCAGGTGTTATAATTTTCATACTTGCAAAACAGACATTTATTTGTACTGTAAGTCACCCATTGTTAGGACCTCACAGTATATCCTTTCTGAAAACCCTGAGACACAATTTTACTTGAAGACAGCTGATTACATATTTCATTAATTAAGACACGGGTTGGCAAACTTTTTCAGTAAAGGGCCAGGTAGTAAATATTTTAGGCTTTCTGAGCCAGATAATCTCTTTGCAACTATTCAACTCTGCAGTGGTAATGAAGAAGCAGATAGAGACAATATGTAAACAAATGAGCTTGGCTCTGTTTCAATAAAACTTTATTTACAAAAGCAGGTGGCAGGCTGGATTTGGCTCACAGGCCATTGTTTGCTGACCTCTGACCTTGGATGTGGTGCTATTAGGACTGGGTACTCTTTCACATCATGCTTTCAAAGGCTTTAGTGAAAATGTTCATCTCTGGTTTTCCTGGTCAAATGGGAAGGTAACATTTGTTTCACAATATATTTATCTCAGTACTTCAAAAAAAATCTCTACACATTTACCTCATCAATATATCCTACAAACTTGACTGAAATACCATGGATGAATGTCAGTACAGAAGGGCTATTTGAGATAATCTGGTCTAAACCTCTCATTGGGAAAACAACTGGTGGTGGGGAAATAAAGGAAGTTTTCAGCTCCCTTCTGAAAGAAGTACAAGGTACAATTTAGAAGATCAAGAACTGATGAGCGTTGAGCTTAATATGGGGTTGGCATCTTGATATTTCTTTGCTAAAGTGTAAATTACAACATATAAAAACACATCCTTATAACTTCCTTTTTCAACTTAGTCATATTACAATGAGTTTGTTCTTTCTACAAGATATTGTAAAGGCTTTAAAAAAATCAGGTACAAGTTGGACATGGTGGTGCACATCTGTAGTCCCAGACACTTGAGCCCAGGAGTTCGAGGTTGCAGTGAGCTATGAGGATGCTACTGCACTCTAGCCTGAGTGACAGAGTAAAACTGTGCCTCAAAAAAATAAATAAATAAAACAAATCAGACAGAAAGTTATGAAAAACTGCCTTATTTTCCTAGACTTGAGCAAATGTCTTTTCATAAGACATTTGCTCTTCTATGTCCTTCAGTTACTCTCTGAGATACTAAGACCTCTTGTTTTGATATAGCCTCCCACAAGATGCCAGTGGACCAAGCATCAGTCTGGGTCACAGTACAACATAGATGGCACACTCAAATCAGGATCATTCAAAGGGATAGGCAGAGTGGTAGGGAGTCACAAGGGACAGGGCATTCACCCAAGGGTAGGAACAGTGAAGCTGTTACCGCTTCTAGGCCTGAAAACAGGAGCGGAGGCAAATAATGGAACCTGCAGTCACGAACAGGAGGCTGCCTTTCAGGCAATAGTGACACTCAGTCCCAGGACACAGTCAGCCTGTGCCAGACTGTTGTCAGCTTGGTGCCTCCACTCCTATCTAGAGCTGGGAAGTCTGTCTCCCAGAATCTCCTTCCCAGCATAGTTCCAGCTTAGAGTTTGCCAAGGAGAAGAACTCACACAAGATTTGGAAGGTGGACATGAAGGAAACACCATTACTTTTGAGAGGTCATGTTGGGCAGACACAGTGACAGAGAGATGCAGGTGTCCCTGGCAGTCCCCCTTGGTAGGCCCCCCTAGCAGGCTCCACCTGGTTTTCTCTCTTCCTTCTCTGCAAACAGCTCATTTTCCTGATGGCTGACACTGCTCACCAACCAGCATCAAGCCCACCTAGGGCACTTGGTGACAGCTTTCATAGACTTCTTTACAACTTCCCCTTTCTGAATCCCACTTAACAAGCAAACACACACTGCTCCTCAGACTTTCCTGCCAGTTCTGTTGTGCTGGGAAGCCCTGGTGACAGTATACTGAGTAAAGTGACCATAATTATTAATATTTCTTTGGCCCTCTGCATCTCTCTTCTAGACCTTCTTATCCCAGCACCTCCACATTTTGTGTACACTCCTATTTCTATAATAAGTCCTTTTTTCATGGCTTCTTCACAGTGACATTCTTTTCCTGACTGTTCAGCCCAGGCTACCTCGCAGGGAGGGAGCAGGTGAAGAGGCCCTCTGGCCCTGCTTCCCTCCCTCCTTCCATTCTCCTACCGGAACAACTCTCCATTAGCTGAACAGGACCAAAAGCCAAAGCCAGAGGACTCCTGGTGCAGGCCACCCAAGTCAGCCTCCAGGACACAGAGGAGGGTGTAGGAGAAGGAGGGGGCCTTCAGGGGGGAAAAATGACATCTCTGGCATAGGTCCCTCAACAGTTATTGTTAGATCAAACTTCCAAGAAAACTTCAGAATTTCTCACAACTTCAGCTCTACTTACGTAGGAAAAGGCAAGGTGAATGACCTTCTCTGTACTCTTCCTCTAAATAAAAAAATTGAAATCTTCAAGATGAATATCTATAAAAAGTAAGAAACTGAAAAGCAACATGTGTGCTGAATGGCTCCCTTTGTTTTAATGGAAATGGATTACATTTAATCACATTTTATTAAAAAGGCTCAACAAAGAACAATGATCTCTATGAACCATCTGTGCTTTGCCTTTATGAAAGAGAGAGAGGGAAAAAAAAAACTGATCCTGGATTTTTAATAAAGAAATTTAAATCAGACACTAAAATAAAAGAAAATAATTTAACGACTTGTTCCAAGGTCAATTAAAGTAAAAATTTGTTCTATAGAGAATTATAGCGGAGTTTAATGATTCTTTTTTTTCTTTTTTTTTTAGACCCAAGGAGAGTGATAGTTTAATGATTCTTTACCTCTTTCTATTAATATTAAGAACCCTATTAGGAACCAGAGGACTCTTTATGGCAGGACTGTTCAATAACAATGTAATGTAAGCTGTAACCACAAGCGGCATATTTAATTTAAAATTTTGTAGAAACCACATTTCAAAAAGCAAAAGTAGGTAAAATTAATTTTAATAATATATTTTTATTTAATACAAAAATATTATCATTTCTCATGTAATCAATGTTAAAAAAATCATTGATGAACTATTTTATGTTTTTTCTTTTTTTTGTACTGTTTGAAATCTGAGATGTGTTTTACACTTATCACACATCCCAATTCAGACTTGCCACATTTCAAATGCTCAGTAGCCACAGGTGGCTGATGGCTACTGTATTAGACAATGTAGACCTAGAGTATGTCTACGGTCCATTAAGAATTTGTTTCTTATTCAAAGGAATGTGGCACAATGTAAAAGAACATGGCTTATTGTCTGACTGTGTTTTTCAGTAGTGTTTCCTGTTCTCCTTTGCTTTTTTTATTGTTTATTTTTTTGTTTTTCAGAGATAGGGTCTCACTATGTTGTTGAGACTGGAGTGTGTAGCTCATGCAACTTCTACCTCCTGGGTTCAAGTGATCCTCCTGCCTCAGCCTCCCAACTATAGGTGTGTACCAACACACCCAGTTAACTTTTAAGTTTTTTCCCAGAGATGGGGCGGCAGCCGGGAGTTGATCTCACTATGTTGCACAGGCTGGTCTTGAACTCCTGGCCTCAGCCTCCCAAAGAGCTGCGATTTACAGGTGTGAGCCATCTCACCCAGCAGCCTCCTTTTGAGTACATAGAAGGATTGCCTTCCCCACCCCCTTGGAGTTGGGCAAAGCCAAATATTAATAACTTGTTTTGGCCAATGAAATATGAGCAGAAGTGATGCATCACTTCCAGTTAGTAGCATTTAAGAGCTGGTGTGTGCTTCCCCATGCTCTCTGTTCCCCTGCTGTGATGATTGTGGTGGCTTGCATTGATATGGAGGTGCCCTGAGATTGAAGCTGCCTGAAAGGCTGAGCCAGCACATGGAGGACAGCAGCCCTACATGTCTGGGATAGTAACTTTTGTTCTATTAAACCCCTGCTTCTCCTAGATGGGTCTCTCAGGGTTTTGATAACAGCTTCTCCTACTTTCTCTTTCAAGCTAGGGGTGGTAACCACTTCTGTTGTTGCTAGCCCTGTTGTTCTGCTTTTCCTGAGCCTTGCCTTCCTCTTTGTAAACAGCCCCTTTATTAAACTCCCCTCAGTTATCCTGTTGGACGGTGCTATCTGTTTCCTTTCAGGATTCTAACTGATACAGTATATTTGCCAAACGTGAAAAGAACCTAAAGACAGAATAGGATGAATACATTCAAGAAATAATTCCTTGAGTGAGTGTACATCAATTTTCAAAGCAATGGCCTAGAATATTTCCCTTACAATCCACTCTTATTGTATATACAAAAGATCTTCTTTCTCTTCCTTTGGTAAAAATGTACACTCATTGCTCAAAGTGATTCGTGTTTATGTGTTTAATAAAATTTGTTTATTTGAACCTGATTGGTCTTCATTCTTGTTATAAAAATAAGTCCCAAGCATTTGCTTACAAATTTATGTTTGGCAAAACTAGCAACAGATAAAATAACTAGGAGTTGTGGTTAAAGGCCAGCCTCAAATAATGATTGTCCCTGTGGGTTGGAGCTCCTACCAAGAAGACTGAAAGTTGTGAGAGTTATTGTTGTGTTACTGGTTCACTTGTAGAAAGAACAGAAAGTTAAAAACAAGCACAAGGAAGATATAAATAACTTATCACACAAAGATAATCACTACTAGTATATATAACCAAATTTTACAACATTGAAGATTATTGTCTGAATATAATCTTTTAATTTATTTTTTTATGAAAGTGTGCACTTATTTCTATATGAATAAACACAACTTTAAATCATTATTGCTTATAGTAACTGCTTCATCATCACTATCCCTTTCCATTTTATTAGTCCTTGTGGTCAATGACAATTTTTCAATACTCAATAATACAAAATTCTTCATGTATCTAAAGTATCTGGCCAAATATTCTGCAAATAAATTCTTGGAAGTGAGAAGAGTTAAAAGGTTAGAAGAGTTTTCATGTTTTAAAAGCTTCATATTGATTCCCAATATGCCCTCCAAAAAACAATCAATTAATTTATACTCTTAAAATGAATGTAGGAGATTGCTCTCTATTTCTACATGGACTCCTACCTTACCAACACTGATTATTATCTTTGGTTTTTGTCTCTTTGATAGGAAATAAATGGTAATTCATTTTAAGTTTGCATTAAAATTTGCAAATTTAAAGTTGCATTTTAAATTACAGTGTAAGAGTAAATAGTGCCATATTTTGAAAAATTGTATTTCTTCACTTGTGTATTGCCAGTCATTTCCCATTTTGCTATTAATGAGTGTTTAGACTTATAAAACCTCTCAAAATGCTAACATTTGAATGTTTTGTTAGATTAGGTTCCTGACAGAAACCATTTTTGTTGTGATTTCCCTCACAACCCTAGGGCATCCATACAACTTTTCTCAATAATGGCAAAATGAAAGCTTTAAAGAGTTAAGTAACTTAATCAGGGTGACTAAGTTATTAGAGAAGGTGCTACCAGCACGATCCCCCAATCCCCTTGTCCGTCTGGTGCTTCCTTCCTCCAGCTGCTATGACTGTTGGTGGCTAACAGCTCATAGCTGCTCCCTTTTCTGGAAAATTATCCTCAAAGGGGATAATTTCAAATGCCAGGAATGCTGACAACTAATGACTGACTTGTGAGGAAGGATGTACAAAAGCCTAGCCCCCAAGGCAAGAAGCTTCGTGGTGCTATGTTTGCCCAAATTTTTCAGTGGGGTCAGGCTGAGGCTAGACTTCAGCTCATGATTTTAAATATGGACTAAATCTGCCTTTATATCTTGAGTACCTAGAAGCAACCTAACATAGTATGTAAGCAAGTTACAACCTAACTGAAGAGTATACTCTTGTCAAAAATAGCTGAGTCCCAGCCAATCACAGCAGCTGAGCTTTAGCCAATCACAGGCTGCCAAATGATCAGACAATGTCCATGTAATGTCAATATGCATCACACCATGCCCAAATAAGGCAAAAACTTAACTGTAACCAAATCAAGCTGTTTTCTTTTCTGTCTATAAATACCACCTGTCCATAGTTGTTGGGTGGAGCTCTCTGAACCACTCATGGTTCTGAGTGCTGCTGATTCATGAATTGCTTTTTGTTAAAATAAACTCTGCTAAATTTAATTGGTCTAAAGTTTTGTTTTCCTTTTTTTTTAAAGCTGAAACTTTACCTCTGCTTAGCTTCTTCCCTTGTCCTATCCTGCTTCCCTCACTCCTCCAGGTCCCACAAAAGAAGACTTCTTTAATAAGTCACTTGTCTAGGCATCTTCCTCTCAGCCAATGCTGCTAGAGAACCAAACCTAAGACAGCTGGTGAGTGGGACATTTCATATTTAAACCCAAGCCCATCTGACTCCAAAATCCACACATGCAGTCAACAGGGTATACCCATTCCTATCAAAGATACCAGCTCAAACATTATCAAGATACCAAACACTTTCTCCTCATTTTCCTGTTCTGTTTTGTTTTGCTTTGTTTTGTTTTTTGGAGACAAGTTCTGACTCTGTCACCCAGCCTGGAGTACAGTGGCACCATCATAGCTCATTGTAACCTTGAACTCCTGGGCTCAAGCAATCCTCCTGCCTCAACCTCCTGAGTTGCTAGGACTACAGGTATGTGCCAGCATACTTGGCTAATTTTTATTTTCCATAGAGACAGGCTCTTACTATGTTGCCCAGACTGGTCTTAAATTCCTGGCCTCAAGTGATCCTTTCACCTTGACCTCACAACATGCTGGAATTACAAGTGCAAGCCATCATGCCCAGCCTCATTCTTTTTTAAATTTCATGATACTTGCTATAGAAAAGTATTAAATGTATATAGATAAATCTATTGATCTTTTCCATTGTGATTTCTATTTTTTAATGCCATGTCTATTCATTCTGAATTTTTAAATATACATTACACTAGTTCTTTCTGGTTTCATTTATTTATGTTTAATTTCTAAATCCATGGGTTCAGTGGAATACTTATATCACAATCATTCGAACACCATTTAAAAAATCTATTAACTCACCAATGTGAAATGTTACATTTACCACATTTATTTATATATGTACTCTTGAGTTTGTTTTTGGCTTATTATTCTTTTATGCTGATTTCTATATGTAGTGCTAGTTCCAAAATAATAATAAAGTTTCCTCTTATTAACATTTTACGGGATATTTCTCTCCATTTTTATGTCAGATAAACTTTGGAATTTAGACCAGTTAAAAAATTCAGTGAGCTATATACTTATGTTATATGTAGCTTTTGTATGTATTTTATACTTCAATAAGAATTTTACAAAAATACTGTTGGAATTTTATTTGAAATTTCACTATTTTATTTATAAACAATTTGGGGAGAATTGACATCTTATAATATTGAAGAATTCCTTAAAACCACATGCTATCTCTTCATTTATTCAAGTGTTTTTATGATCCTCAGTAAATTGGCATAGTTTTTACATATTTCATATAGTTTAAATTTATTAAATTCTATTATGATTTATATTATTTAAAATATTATCCTTAAATTATTATTGCTAATCTATAGAAGAATTTTGGATTATTTATCTGTAAGACTTTATCAGTATAAATAGTGTCAATGTAACTGCTTGGATTGTAGCCAAAGATTTCACAGGCAAATAATTTTCAATCATAGATTATTCAATTTAATTCTAATGTTTTATAGGTGTACCCAAAATATGTACAGTTAATAAGTAAATTTATACTAAGTTTTGGAGAAAAGACCAAAAGGATCTCTGAGGATTCATCCAGAGGGCTCTATTCAATGCTGGTAATTAATTGTTACACACTGACAGTGTATCAGCCAGCTTCTTTTCTAATTGATCGGGAATATGCTCTGAATAGTCGATCAAATTGTTACATTTTACACATTACCCCTAGTTCTATTCACATAGATAGTCCCATGCACATGAAATATGACACATACCATATTGTTCTCAGATCCTAGGGTAATTCTATGAATCATTTAAAAAACTAATAAAGAAATACTTTGCATATATAATCTCAATATTCATAATAATTGTTCATTCATTCAAGGCTCTCTATAAACACCTACTGTGTGCTAAGCTCTAAACTTAGAGTTTAGTGATGTAGAAAGACAAGAAAACTATGATAATTCTATATGATGGTAGAAACATAATCTTATACGAGTTCATGGGCACCTAATCCAGATCTGAATTTTCTGGAAAGTATCAGAATGTGAGCTCAAATTTGAGAGGTGAATGAGACCTGGAGCAATAATAAGGTTAATAGAAGAAAGGGAACTCTTCTTCTCAGTAGAAGATTATGTACCAGACAGTGGGACCGAATTTGCAAAAGTTGAGGATGGTGTGAAGCAAGGAAAGGAGAGTAATAATTGTTTGGTTTCCCCAAAACTTCTAATTTAGTGCCCTGATCTTAGGGTGCTGTTAAGCATTTGTCTGGTACAGTTTAGCAAGGCAGTTATCTAAGCAATAGTGGTCTCAGATCACTGGTTACAAGTAAAGATATTTTCTTAAAGTAGATTCTGTTGTCCTTTATTTACCTGAAGGTAAGTCAGCTTGAACCGGAAATTGTTTATCGTAAAAAGATAAAATAAATACTGGCTACTGAGGTCTACTGAAATCTCAGTGGGCACATAGTCCTGAAGGGACAGTAAGCAATCAATCAACTGCTTTGCTACTACATGACAGGAACATTGCAGTTCCAGTTCAAGGTCTCTGGATCACTGCTGCCCTCTCCCAAATTTACTCAGCTATTTCTACGTTTTAAAGTTTATTGTTTTCAACACCACACTCCTGGTACTAATTACGACAGTTCCCCTCCCCTCACCAGAGTACATAAAATAGACCACTGCATAGAAATGAAATAAACAAACTGAAAAAGGCTGGGCTTTAGGAACCTACTAAAATTAGGGACTTGAATGCCATTATATATGTTTTCCCAGTACTCCTGCCTTCTCAGGACACACAAACAATTTTTCCCATATGACAAAGATATGGTTATATCTCTGAATCTTTACATCTTACAGCTTTGGCCACATACAAGGTGCCAACTTGACCCCATCCCCAATTCCAAAAGTTCCCGGGAAAAAGTTCTTTAGCTCTCCTTAGATCAAGTACTCATCCTTGGTCCGGTCAACTATAGTCAGAGAGACAGGGTTTTTTGTTTGTTTGTTTGTTTGTTTATAACACACAGCTGCTTTTGTGGTGATCACCACCTGAATGTAGAGTACAGTTCTCTGAAAATCAAGAGTTTGGGGGCTCAAGGGTGATGATATAAAAGAGATGGGCAGATATTGCCACCATTTTTAATAAGCATATTAAGCAGTTGCATACATAATGAGATTTTGCCATTTCATATCCTTAAAATTTGCACCTCCAAACAATTTCCCAGAACTAAAATCATCCCATTGTGTCAAGGCAAACTGTCTTGTGACAGCTCCAGTTTAAGAGCAAAAGGGCCTCTGCTATGTCTAACTTCACATTATACTCTCTCCGTCCTTACTTCTTGCACTCCATTTAATGAACTTCTTTCTGTTCTTCACACTCACCTTAATAATTGACATCTTATGACTTTTAGAATTACTATTTGCTCTGTCTAAAGCACTCTACCTCCCAGATCTTTGCATGGCTGGCTCACTAGTCTCAAATGTCACCTTAGAGAGTACTTCTGTAATTACACAACTTGAAGTAATCCCATGATATTCATTGTCCTTATAGCAAAGATCAATATCCAAATTTTTCTGGTGCATATACTTGTTTTCTTATTATCCATAACAAGCTTCAAGTAATAGAATATCCAGCTAAAAGTTGCATAAATTAGAATTTATTACCTCAATAAAAATGTGAAGAGGTAGCAGTTTCACAACTGGTTCGACAATGTCATTAAGAATCTGGAATTAGGTCTTTCTGCTCTACCATCTCCAAAGTGTCATCCATATGGTCTCTCATAGTGTCAGACAGCAGCTGTAGAAGCTCATGTATATCCCAAGGTAGGATGGAAAGAGTGGAAACTTACACATCTAAGGAGGAGAAAAACTTTTGAAGAAGCTACGAACATAGCTTCACTGGAATTTCAATAGCCAGAATTTGATTATGTATCCAAACCTTAGCTTCAAGATAGGCTGAGAAAGCAACTACAGTTTTCATTTAATATCCATGAGGGATTGGTTCCAGGACTCTTTGCAGATACCAAAATCCATGGATGATCAAATCCCTTTCATAAAATAGTGTAGTATTTGTATTTAACCTACACATACCCTCCCATATACTTTAAATCATCTCTAAATTACCTATAATAACTAATACAATGTAAATGTTATGTGAATAGTTGTTGTATTGTTTAAGAAATAATGATAAAATTTCTGTACAGATTTTTTTTCCTGAATATTTTTGATAGCAGTTGTTTGAATCCATGAATGTGGATCCCACAGATATAGAAGGCCAACTGTATCTGGCATTTTCTGCTACCATTCATCATGGCAGTGACTTCTGCCAATTAGGTAGACAGGAAAGGCAACGGAAGGTAAGAATCAAGGTCTATTACATGGTCTATCTCTATGTCTTTATTTGTAGAATGGGAGTTTCACAAGAGCACCCACCTGGATGGCTCAGCCTCTCAACTTACCAGCTATGTGATCCTGTACTTTCCCTTTATTATTTAAGCCAGTTTGAGTTTTATTCTATTATTTGTAATCCAAAGCTTCCTACTTGACAAAACAAACACAATCTGATAAACTTGTACAATCCAGCCAATTTTTAGATTCTACTAACTTGCAGGGCTGGTTCATCCATGAAATAGAATAGGCACAGTGCCTGGGGCTACAAACCCAATGCAAATAGTGTTATTTTAATTTATATTAAAATTAGAGAAAAAATAATAATGAGAGTATAATAACAAATTCAGTCTGGATTATATTTATTTTTATCTCAATGCAGTTATAAAATATAATATTTTTTACAGAGGAAGGGGTCCACAGAGGTAAAAGTGTCTAAAGACCTCTAGAGTTATAATTTGGCCCGCCTTACACAAATCTTGATTAGATTATAAAATGATTATCTTGGGAAGTCAATATAGGATGCTTGGAGGTAAGAAAGGTATTAAGGGATTTTGATAGTGGAAAGAAGTATAAGCAAATAGCCCTATTTGAGGTGTTTTTTTTCAGAAATAAAGATCTAGCTGGGATATTCTAATGGGGAGTTCTGAAAGCCCAGGGGTGAGCAAGAGGATTCTGGGAACCTAAAGAGTGGGGAATAATACAAATGTAGGAAGATGAGCCACAAAAGGAAAGGAAAAGAAGAGAAGAAGATGAAAACGGACAAAAAAAGTTTAATATAAATAATTTCTGTGAATTAGCAATGGCCTTGGTTGCAAGTTGCACAGGAACATTATAGCTGGGGGCTATGACTGCTATTTTAGGATCCCAACATCCTTCCCATTTTTGAAATAAGCTCTCAGACTTGTGCTTTCAGAAATCAGTCTGCCGTCAACATCTGGGTTAGATTGTTTTGTATTGTACTGTGTCCTGTGTCCTTATAATGTTAGGGTCCATGTAGAAAAATTAAAGGGGAAAGGAAGAAAAAAAAAAAAAAGAAAGAAAACCCACCAGATTAGAGATTCCTAGCCTTGCTTTTGTTTACTCACAGGAGTGTTTGGTTATTCAAAATAAAGCAAAAGAAAAATGTTTTAAGACTTTATTCACTTTAATTTTAGAATGTGTGCAGCAGCATGTGGGAAGCCTGGGACCTTGCTAGAAGCCGTGGATTGTGGAGGACCCAGCTCCCTCTGCTGCATCGCCTTACACAGGCTTTTTGGCCACTCTTGATCCTGTAACTACACAGTGAGAGAATTTGAATGATCTCTAGAGTCACTTCTAGTTCCACAATTATATTAATTTGGAGGGTCATGCAGCAAGAGGGTAGTTTTGAAGAATCAAACCAAAATCAAGACGGTTGCAACATTGAGAATGCTAGATCCTCTGCAAAGCTCAGTAGTTCTTCTGGCATCATCCTGCTGCAGGCCGCCATCCATTGAGAACAGCCTACAAAATCAATAACACCGTGCCCACTGGCAGCAATGGAGAAAGGCTGGACGTGGTGAGTATCTGGTGTCCTTGTCTTGCCATTCAATACAAAAGCAGTGTGTGCAGCAGGTGAAGAGTTAGTTAGACTACACCAGTTAGAGCAGTCGAGTCTAAGAAAACAACTTCCCAGCCCTGGACTACGTTCCCATGCAATGTCTACCAAAAGTTCTGTGCTGCATTGATCCATCCAGGAAAGGATACCAGACTTGAAATTCTACGTCCTAATTCTGCTCTTTAAAAATCGATGATTCCTCCACAAATGGATAGTAGTAATGGTTTCACAAAATTGTGAATGTACTTAATGCCACTGAATTGTCCACTTAAAAATGATTACAATGGCGCACACACACACACACACACACACACACACAAATCGATCCTAAAATCAATGATTCATTCTTATTTTTAACTTTCTCAGTCCATTTACTATCAAAATCCTTATTGCTTATTTTTCTAAGAAGTTGGGTTGGTTATATCTCCCAGGAGTGTTAAAAATGCAAAGCTGGGTAACTCCTTTGCCTTCCTGTTAAGCAAAAATGCTTTCAACAATGACCACTCTGTGTGGCAGTAAGAGGCTGGCAAACACTGCTTTCACAATAGTGATTTTTATAGCCAATGTCCATGTTCTAATTTGAAGCCATTTTAGTGCCTTTGTCCCCAGGCTCCTTTGTTCTACATACGTGCACTGCTCACCGAGCCTGATGGTCTGTCCACATTATTTTTCCAGCCTTCAAAATAGAAACCAAACTTTAGCCTGCTTTAGCTTTAATTTTTATTGTTAAATGTAACATATGGAAAAGTGCATAAAATGGATATATAGCATAATGAATAGTTATAAAATCAATTCATGAAGTTGCTAGTGTTTAAAAAAATAGAACACTGTCACACCCAGAAGCTCCATGTGTGTCCCTTACCCTTCCCAGCTTCCTCTTTTTTCCAAGATGAAAGACTTGAATGCCAGAAAATTCTAAACGTCTTTGTCCTTCTTTTTAATTTTACCACCCATGAATACTTCACCTAATATAGTTCTTAAACTTTATAAATAGAATCATAGTGTTGCATTCAGCTGATTCTTTACCCATTTTCATTTACCCTGTTCATACCACATAGTATTTTCTTGCACATTCATTCTCCATTTGTGATTTCTTTAGAGAGAGCTGTGCTGTATTAAGTATCATTTCAATGCAAACGAATTGCCTGCTGATACTTCACTATTGAAAACACTCTTTCCTATTTCTGTTACACGGATTTAGCTGAGCAGGAAATGAGATGTGCCTTTGCCCAGAGTGACATTCAGAATAGCTAACGAGTCAGTAAAGGCATCCATCAATCAAATAGACAACAGGGGCCAGGCATTAGTATGACTGACTTGGTGCCTGCCGATGGAACATCAGCTTTGCCTCTGGCCCTTACTGTTTCCTCTGCTCGGATTCACCTGTCCCACAATGTCTAGACCAGAGTCCAAATCCAAACTCAGTCCCAAACTTAACAGCATAAATTGGACACATGGCAAACTCTTAGTCTCCTTATCTGTAAAAGTAAAAAATTGGATTAGGATATTTTGAGGATTCTTCCAGATATAAAGTTCTAGGAAACTCTCTAACAGTGTCTTATTTGTGTATTTTGAAAAGTTTTGATACATAGTAATTGTACATATTTGTGGGATACATGTGATATTTTGATACATGCATATGACATATAATGATCAAATCAGGGTATTTAGGATATCCAACGCCTCAAACATTTTATCTTTTTTTGTGTGTTGCAAACATTTTGAATCTTCCCTTCTTTTCAAGCTATTTTGAAATATACAATAAGTTATTATTAACTGGAGTCACACCACTGTGCAATTCAATACAAGAACTTATTCCTTCTATCTAACTGTATGTTTGTACCCGTTAATCTATCTCTCTTCACTCCCTGCACCCCTCAACACCTTTCCCAACCTCTGGTAGCCATCATTTTATCCTCTATCTCCATGATACCAATATTTTTAGTTCCTACATATGAGTGAGAATATGTGATATTTATCTCCTGTGCCTGGCTTATTTCACTTAACATAATGACCTCCAGTTCCATCCATGTTGCTAGAAATAACAGAATTTCGTTTTTTATGGCTGAGCAGTATTCCACTGCATATCTATATCACATTTTTGTTATCTATTCATCCATTGATGGATGCTTAGGTTTATTACATACTTTGGCTATTATGAATAGTGCTGCAGTAAGCATTGGGATGCTTATATCCTTTTGATATAATGGTATTGTTTCCTTTGGATATAGACTCAGTAGGGGAATTGCTGCATCTTATGACAGTAGATTTTTAGTTTCTTGAGAAACCTCCATACTGTTTTCCATAATGGCAGTGCTAATTTACATTCCCACCAACACTAAATAAGAATTCGTTTTTCTTCATATCCTCACCAGCATTTGTAATTTTTTTTTGGTCTTTTTAATAGTAGCCATTCTAATTGAGGTGAGATTGTTGTTTTGACTTGGCATTTTCCTGATGTTTAGTGATGTTGAGCAGTTTTTCATATACCTGTTGGCTATATGTATGTCTTCTTTTAAGAAATGTCTATTCAGATCCTTTGTCTACTTTTTAATGGGATTATTTGTTTTGTTTTGTTTTCTGCTATTGAGCTGTTTGAGTTCCTTGTATATTCTGGACATCAGTCCCTTGTCAGATGTATAGTTTGCAAATATTTTCTCCTGTTGTATAGGCTGTCTCTTCACTCTGTTGATTGTTTCCTAACTGAGAAGAATTCTTTTAGTTTAATATAGCCCCATTTGTCTATTTTTGGTTTTGTTGTCCATGCTTTTGAAGTCATGGCCATAAAATTTTTGTCTAGACTAATGTTCTGAAGTGTTTTCCATATGTTTTTTTCTAGTACTTTTATAGTTGTGTGTTTTATGCTTATGTATTTAATCCAACTTGAGTTGATTTCTATATATGGTGGTATAGCAGTCTAGTTTCATTATTCTATATGTGATTATCTAGTTTTTCCCAGCATTATTTATTGAAGAGGGTGTCCTTTCTCCAATGTATAATATGTTTTAGGTGCCTTAGTCTAAAATCAGTTGGTTAAATACATGGGCTTATTTCTTGGTTCTCTATTCTGTTTCATTGGTCTACATGTCTATTTTTATACCTATACCATTATGTTTTGGTTACTATAGATATGTAGTATATTTTGAAGTCAGGTAGTGTGATGACTCCAGCTTTGTTCTTTTTGCTCAATATTGCTTTGGCTATTCAGGATCTTTTATGACTTCATACAAATGTTAGGGTTTTTTCTATTTCTGTGAAAAATGTCATTGGTATTTTGATAGGGATTGCATTAAATCTGTAAACTGCTCTGGGTAGTATGGTCATTTTAACTGCTTGATCATGGTGTATTTTTTTTTTTATGTGTTGCTGGATTTGGTTTGCTAATATTTTGTTGAGGATTTTTGTATCTATGTTCATCAGGGATATTGGCCTGTAGTTCTCCTTTTATTGGTTGTATCCTTGTCTAGTTTTGGTACCAGGAAATGCTGGCCTCATAGAATGAGTTAAGAAGAATTCCCTCCTCTTCAATTTTTTTGAAATATTAGGTAAATGCCTGTAAGATTTCTGGTGAGAAATTCACTGTTATTCTGATGGGAATTCCTTATATGTGACTTGATACTCTTCTTTTGCTGTTTTTAGAATTCTTTGCCTTTGACTCTTGCCAGTTTGACCATAATGTGCCTTGGAGAAGACCTTTTGGAATTGAATCCATTTGGGGATGTTTAAGCTTCCAATGTCTGGATGTCTATATATCTTGCAAGACTTGGGGCATTTTCAGCTATTATTTTGTTATAATAGCTGGCTTTCTATGTTCTTGCCATCTCTTCTATTTCTGGAACTACCAAAATTCAAATATTTGCTTTGTGATATCCCAAATATCTTGTAGGCTTTCTTCATTCCTTCCATCTTCCTTATTTTTTTCTTCTTTTTTCTTCTCTTTCTCCTCTACTTCTCCTCCATCTCTCTTTTGTTTGAGTTATTTCATATTACCTGTCTTCAATTACAGAAATTCTTTCTTCTGCCTGATCTAGTCTATTGTTGAAGCTCTCAATTATATTTTTTATTTTATTCATTGAATTCTTCAGTTCCAGGATTTCTGTTTGGCTCTTTTTTTAAAATTATCTCTTTGTTAAATTTCTCATTCAGATCATGATTATTTTTTTTTTGTTCATCATATTGTTTATCTGTGTTCTCTTGTATCTCACTGAGTTTCTTTAATATCATTGTTTTGAGTTCTTTCAGGAATTTTATAGATTTGCTTTTTGTTGGGCTCTGTTACTGAACAATCATTGTGTTCCTTTGTAAGTGCCATGTTTCCTTGCTTTTTAAGGTTTCTTATGTCCTTACATTGATATCTGCATTTGGTGTAACAGCTGCTTCTTCCAATTTTATGGATTGGCTTTTGTAGGGAAAGACCTTTTCCAATTAATGCATGTTGCTTCGGTAGAGTACTTTAGCTTTGATTCTGGGTGGGCACAGTAATGTAGTCTCCATATGATTTCTTGAGCTATAATCAGAATCAGTGGTGTCTGAGAGTTCCTCGGTGGCTTATGCTACAGTTGTTAGTGGAGCCTGAGGTGAGGCTTTGCTGAGGGTCTGTAGGGGCTGGACCTAGAAGAAAGGATGGATGGATGGAAAGAATGTAAGCAGGATAAATGAAGGGACAGGCGAAAACACCTGCCCAAAGCTGCTTGTTTGCTGTGTGCAAAGGTCAGCTGGAAACAACTGACCTGTATGGAAATTGTTAAAGAAATTAGCAAACGGCCCTGACCTTTTGCACCTGTCTTGGAAATAAATACGGTCAGGAACTTAGCTGAGGAGGCCATTTTCTCCTTCAGACTTTGGCCTCCCCTTCTCTCTAAGCACTATGTGTTTTGAGTAATTATACCTTTGCTACTGAGCTCAGGAGTGAAAAGCAGCTGCTACAAGGATCCAGTCAGGCAGATAGGTCCTTGGGCCTCTGGGTGGCATGTGTGGCATTGGCAGTGACAATAGCTGCAGCAGGCCAACCCTCACGCCCCTGAGCAGCACATGTGGGTGCCAGCAGTGGCAACTATGGACTGGGAAGGTCAGTCCTCAGCCCAAACATGGCGTGCACAGGTAAGTTCTGGTGATGGCAGCAGTAGGCTATGTGGGCTGGTCCCTACGCCCCTGGAAGGCACATTAAAGCTCTGGTGGCAGGTGGGATGAGGCCATTCTTATGTCCCTGGATAGTGCATGCATGCATTGGTAGCAGTGAGCAGGTTGGGCCTATCCCCAAGCCCCAGGACAGTGTGCATGGGTGGTGGCTGGGGAGCAGATTGATCCCCAGGTCCCTGGATTACACACGTGGGCACTGGCAGTGGTGGCAGTGGGGGGCGTGGACCTCACCTCAGTGCCCTGGATAGTGAGTGTGAGCACCAACAGTAGCAGGAAGGATGAATCAATCCTTAGACCTTCAGACAACGTGTATGGGCACCGGTGGCAGTGGCAGCAGGCAGGGTAGGTCTGTCCTGAGGGCCACCATGGTGCACATAGGTTGTGACTGCTGTGGGCAGGGCAGATAAATCTTCATGCCTCCAGATGGCTTTCTCAGGCACCGGAGACGGTGACAGTGGGAGTGGAGGAAACCTAACCTCAAGCCCTCAGATGGCACGCAGGGGGGTGCCAGCAATGGTGGACAGGATTGGTCAGGCCCGAGACCACTGGATGATAAATGTGGGGGCTGTTGACTGTGGCTGCAGATGGAGAGGCTCTGTCTTCAAGTCCCCCAGTGGTGCTTGTGGGTGCTGGCTATGGTGGGTAGGGCGGGTCCTTCATCTGTTACTATGACACACACCATTCTGTACATTTTAGTTGTGTTCAACTGGATAGCCAACAAAATTAAGCATCAAGAGGCTAGGATCTAGGCTTGATTCACCTTTGAATCCTCAGAATGCATATTTCACAGAGAGTTTTAAACAAGTGTTTGATGTATTAAATCCCAATTCTATAATGCCATCCCTGACTACTCTGATCTGTTCTGTTCTTTTTCTGTCAGTCACTTGGCTGTCAGTCACTTGGCTTTCAATCTTAGGCTTTCTCTTAATTTTTTTTTTATTCTTTGAGATTTAAATTTTAAATGCACAGTCTTATTTCTATGAGCAAGAAAATATATTCTCAGAAAGCCTGCACCCCCGTCCATAACAATATCAGAATCTGGACTTCAGGATGTGTTCTATGTTTCTGGAATTGATAGTTGGTGGTCACGAAACTGTGACTCTATCACCTAGCAAGGACCTTGGACACTGTTGCCATTCTACATGGTTTAAGATAGGAGAACCTACTGGGTTTTCTCATTCCAGGGCTTAGCAATGTGGCCCTCCAGCCCCGTCAGTCTGTGCAGTGGAAGTTTCATTGCACTAATGACGCTCTTGAGGTGGATGGGAGTTTCTTTTTCATTAGCAGAACTCAAAAGACTTTCAGATTTATTTTGAGAAAATGTTGCCAGAAGTTCTGGGTTTTCCTTGGTGTAGTTGTGTAGAAGCCCTCTCACTTTTCAGGCTTATCATGACTGCTAGAACTGCCCTGACCCAAAGTCCCAACACATTTTGGGTGTCTGAGAGGTGACTGAAAAGTTAATTCGTCTGATGAGGAAGCTGGATGCCTGCTCTGGCCAAGCACTAGGCTATTTATGCTAATTAAAAACAGACGCCTATAAACTGACCCCAGCTGTATTACCTCTAATGACTCCAAGCTGGGCTCTCAAGTATTTTGCTATGTTTAAAGTCAGTTGTTTTTCCATGCCTGTGTTTTGTTTTGCCATAACACATATGTAACAAGAATTTTTCCATATGCTTTTAAAATAGAAGTTATATTCCCTTAAGCTAGTTCTTTTTTTAAAAAATTATTGTTGTGACAACTTTAGTCTGAGATTTTTTTCTCTAGCCCCTCTCATTAAGTCTTTTGTTCTTTCTGCCCAAACTGCTGGGGGTGGAGATAGTGGTCAAGATATTTAATCAAAGGGAATGGAATTAGGAAGTAAGCCATCCCTGTTTTTCCTAGGATTATATTACTTAGACTTATTTGGTCTACTTTTAAAATCACCTTGGTACTAAAATGTGCAGTATAACAGGAACTCGAATTTAATATGGAAATATCCATCCTATGGCAGAATAAACTAGGTTTGCTATACACCAATCAAGGTGTTCTGGGGGGAAATCTGAACTCAGAGTGAGTGGGAGCAATGAGTACCTTGCCCCAGTTTTCCTCAAGATACATAGGCCACTTAGTGTTTTATGCCAAGAAGCTGATTATGACCTAAACCTTATCCCTGGCTGAAATTTGATCATCCTGTAGAAATCACAAAAGTATAATACATGTTAAGTGCAGGCAATTTGGAAGTTACCAAAAAGGTAAAGAAACATTTTTTTAATTAAAAATCACACCCAGAGATAACCATCATGTCTATGTTCTCTGTTCAGATTTCCAGTTCCTTTTAAGAATTTTTTCACAGAAAATTGTGCAAGGCAGATGGAGACTAACTTTGCAGGTCTAAGGAGAACAGAGATTGGATGGGAAGACTTCAGGGTCCAAGTAGTGTGTGATAGTGACAGTCCATGGGTTCACTGGGTTAGTCCCTGACAGTGACTCAACAGTGGAGCCGACTCATGTGCAGACCTGTCCCACAATTGGAGCCTTGTGCTCCAGTTTCACAACTTGCAAGCCCAGAGTCCAGCATTTTGGCATTTTATGGCAGAAAAATGATTCTTCTAGGAAACCAGTAGGAATCCTACATCTCCCTTGCCTCTACTTCCTCAGGATCACACAATCCTTTGGCAGTGAGTCTTACCACACTCAGTATGAGTTTCGGAAGAGTCAAGGAAAACAGCACCCATTTTCCATTCACTGGATATTCACTGTCCATTCAGCCAACCCTTTTAGCCACTGGCCAGACTTAAGGGGCTCCTAGCGGCCAGATGCATGTACAGATAAGACATAATCTGCAGCAGCCAACACTGCAAGAAGAAAACATAATTTGACATGAGGTACACTGGGAAGGACGAGTGACAGGGTTGCTGTGTCTGAAGGAAAAATCAACACTGAGAGATTTCACTGCAATGTGGCTACAGCCTCCATTGGGACTGAGGGAGGGAGCAGGGCATGTGGGAATCTGTACCGTTACAGATCACTGGAATACCTCGCCCCCAGTACCTTTACTCTGACAAAGGGCAGCTGAGAGATTCTTCCACTGGTTACTCTAGTAGACTTCTACTCTGAAGCAATGGGGAGCGGAGGGCTACATAACAACAGTGGCTGGTGAGTGGGCAAGGGTGATGGCTAACATATTCCTTGACCCTTCTGGAAGGCAAGCAGCTGGGAATGGTAACCTTAAGGATCCAGGCTTAAAGACTCCTTACATTTCCCAGATACTCCTCAGTCATTGGCAGTGCTAAAGGCACAGGTATGGGCAGGTAGCCCAGATGTCCATGGCCGCTGCATGAGCTTCCTCCTCTTAATCTGCACCTAAAGCCTCAGGGGGATTCTCTATGGCTAGCTGACCAAAGAAGAAGAAGAAACAAATAGAAAATTCTGCTTGATTTGCCAATACCACCTAGAAGTAGGTGACTATAGCACTACAGCCCTACCCTGGAGTGGCTCTGAAGGACAGCATTTAAAGTAAACTCCTCCTCCCAGTAGGCAGAACATTGAGCAGTGTGTCTGGTTGCTCATCTTTTCTAGAAGGAGAGTTGGCTAGAGGCTAGAGGTCTACACTGATTATGGGCAGCAGTTAATGGTTTTGGTGGATAGCCAGAGACTAAGAGGAACATGATCAGAAAATTGCTGATGAAGAGGTCTGGGGAACTAGTATGTGACTAGATGGCATTCACATGGAATATAAGACATTTCTGTCTCATGTCAATGCTCCTCAAACAGCAAGCTCAGAAGAGGATGTTAATAATCATGGGCAAGTTGATCTGTTCTGTGTATGTTAGTCAGCCTTTTCCCCCAGCCATCCTTTCCCTTGCTTAGTGAGCTCTGCACCAAGATAGGGATGAAGTTTATATGTGGGCTCTCAACATGGATTTCCTCTCCCCAGGCTGATCTCGCTATAGCTGGTACGAATGCCCAATCTCCCAATAGCAGAGACCAACTGAACTCCTGCTGTTACCATTCCATGGGGACAGGCATGGGGTTGAGGGGAACCAGCTAGCCACCTGGTGGCAGATTGATCACATTAGACCACTTCCATCATAGAAACAACAGGACTTCTTTTTCAGTAGTAGATACCCACCCTGGATAAGGGATTTACCTTTCCTGCCTATGATGCTTCTATCAAAACCACCATCTCTGGCCTATGAAACGCCTTCATGGTATTTTACACAGCATTGCTTCTGACTAAGAAGCTCAGTTATGGCACTACCTGCACGGGAACACCTCATAGGCTTGGGGTAATATCTTACAGGACGCAGTACATAGTCTAAGCCAGGTTGTACTATTTCTCCCATAGTCAGGATTTGTGGAATCAAGAGTTGGACATAGGGGTGGCTCTTCTAACTGTTACCCTTGGGAGTGCACTGGCAAAAGTTTGCTTCCTGGCACCATAACTTTAGGCTCTGCTGATCTAGAGTTCCTTTTGTTTGTTTTATTTTGTTTCTGAGACAGGGTCTTGCTTTGTTACCTGGGCAAGAGTGCAGTGGAGAGTCATCATAGTTCACCTCCAACCTCCAACTCTTGGGCTCAAGTTGATCTAAGGTTAATTCCTAAGGGAGAATTGCTTCTACCAGGGGACATAAAAAGGTTTCATTCAATTGGAAACAGAGACTACAACCTGGCCACTTTGTATTCCTCGGGCAAAAAAGGGGGTTATTATACTGGCTGGGATGACTGATCCTGACCATCAAGTGGAATTTAGGTCACTTAACTACTACAAAATGCAGTGAAAAAGATGTCTGAAATGCAGATTTCTGAGGCATGTTTATATCTTCCATATTATTATAGGTTGAATTGTTCCCCCCCCAAAAAAAATATGTTGAAATCTTAACCTCTAATACCTGTGAATGTAACCTTATATTGAAATAAGATCTTTGTCAATGTAATGTAATCAAGTTAAAATGAGGTCATACTCAATGAGGGTGGGCCATAATCCAATAGGACTGGTGTCCTTATACGAAGAGACAGAGACACACAGAGGGGAGATGGCCATGTACCTCTGGACACTGACTGACATTATGCTGCTACAAGCCAAGGAATACAGAGGACTGCTGGAAGCCACCAGCAGCTAGGAGAGAAGGCATGCAATTGGTCTTCTCCCTCTAAGCCCTCAAGAAAAAAAATCAACCCTGCTGACATTTTTAACTCCTATCCTCCTGAACTTTGAGAGAATACATTTCTGTTGTTTTAGGCCATCCAGTTTGTGGTCATTTGTATGGAAGTCCAAGGAAAGCAATATACACATACCCTGAGATTAACATTAATAGGAAATTACAAAACCCAATCCAGGTTGAGCAGCTAATGGGTCAGAACCTTCAGGAATGTGAAGGGATTGGGTCGCCCCAATAGGCAAGCATCTATGACAAGATTAAACACTTGTGAGCAAAGAGAATATGAGTAGTCAAAGAGCAAAGACTACATAATCACCCGCAGAAACAATAACTAAAATAGTTATGAGTATTCCACCCTTGTTTTGACATGAATGTATTTTATATATAGTAATTTTTTCCCCTTCTCCTAGTCCCCTGCTATCTAACACAATAGTAATTAATTTTATATCTCTGCATAAGTTTTAGGATATTAACAAGGAGTATGAGTCAGCTAAAAGAGGAATAAACATCACCCAAAGGTGGATAAGGGGGTTTTGTCCTCTTTTGGGGAAAGTGTCATGGTATTTTTGCAGGGCTTTGGGATAAGTGCTAGTTGTGGCATGTTAGGTGGAAACATGATTTTACCATTGTCTTTATTTAGAAGGTAAGTCTGGATAAAGAGGTATGCATAGAATATAAGTGGGCATGGGTGGATTGTGGTGACTTCACACTCTGTTAAATTTGCTATGCGGGAACAAAGGTTTTCAGAATTCCCATCCCTTCATGCTCTCTGAGTCAGCACTGGCCACAATAAAATTTGTAGATGGTTTGAAACAGAAGTGAAGCCACAGCCACATTGTTTTACACTTCGAAAGTCACTGTAGGGTGCCAGGGAGCTTGTATACACTGCCTTGATAAGCTGGGCATAACCTTGTCTACATAAGGTGGATGCTTGGGCTTATTCAGCTTCTCCAAATCCTGGGCCAAAGGCATGTACAATTCAATGACAAAAGGTGCCAACTTCTTCTGCAAGTCACCCACAGCCTCCAAGGCAGAGACACTATAACACAGATGTGGATTCCAGTTTGTCCTAACAGGTTCCAGCTCATCCTGAGAAGTTCAAGTTCATCTTTGCTTTTTTTCCCACCTGCTGGTCTGACTGACTTATAGCAACTTCAAGCTCAGTACCTGATGCAGAGACAATAGTCTTACATAGACTCTTCCACCATTCCCACTGCGTAACGTCTCAGCCCTGTAATAAATCCCTCACTGCATTTACTTGTTACAGTGCTTAGCCTGTTTAGAGATGTTTAAAACACTTCATTCAAGTCCATAATTTGCATACCTTTAAGATCAAAATGAATTTGACTTCACGGTTTCTCTTCAAAAACTAAATTATTTCATCGTATCTCATATCATGAAAAACATTTTTTTCTAAACAGTTCAAGCATAAAGTTACATACCTAAACCCTTAGAAAAAAAAAAGGTGCCCATATAAAATAAAGCTTCATGAAGTTACACGTTCATTTGGAATGTCTGATTATATCAGCTTGTTTTCATCACCATATACTCCTCCAAGAATGGGTTTTGGTAGGAAATAGAAGGCCATTCAGCTGAGGTTTGGAAAAGTTTAATAAAAGGACTATTTACATTGGTGTGGACAGGGTAGGAGAAACAACAAGGGGCGTTGAAGCCCCAAAAACTAGCCACAGAAGAAGCCATTGCCACCTCCATGCACGAAGGGACAAAGGATAGAACTAATGTTATCACAGTCACTTAGAGCTAGAGTCATGGAAGAGGCCCATTAACCAAAGCTGGAGATGTAGAAGGATGTGGCCATTGCCACACTATGCCACAGCAGGACAGGAGTGCCAGGAGCACATATTCCAACCCCTCTTCAACTCCCACCTCCTATCTCTAGCTGGTGTTTTCCACTGGCAAGGGAGCCTGGGGGATGCAGTTGGCAGGGGGGTGGTCAGAAAATGAAAATAGGGTTTGGGGGGCAAATTGGGACTAACAGCTATATTTGGGACGAAAGGCATTTAGGGCTCATCATGAACAAGTGACCTATAGCAATTCCCATTGTGCTGTGGGAATCAGAAGGAGAACAGAACATAGGAGGGTAAATCAGTTTTTCAACCAGCATCTAGCTGGAGCAGTCTGTGAGACCAATGACAAGTATCCCTTCAGAGTGTCCTCCAGCTAATGAACACAAGTTACTGACAATCCCACATTGATAAAGTAGTCCAAACCTCATTTTTTTTTGAAACAAAGTCTCGCTCTGTTGCCGGGCTAGAGTGCCATGGCATCAGCTTAGCTCACAGAAACCTCAAACTCCTGGGCTCAAGCGATCCCCCTACCTCAGCCTCCCCAGTAGCTGGGACTATAGGCAGGCTCCATCACGCCTGGCTAATTTTTTCTATTTTTAGTAGACAAGGGGTCTCACTCTTTCTCAGGCTGGTCTCAAACTCCTGAGCTCAAGTGAACCTAGCACTTGTGAACCACCACACCCAGCCCCAACTCTCACTTCTTTAAAGAAACTGGAACCCAGAACAGTTAAGCTGGTTAGTGGAAAGAGAATTTATGTTATTTAATTCAGGCTTTTCCTAGTCTACCATGGTCTTTCCAGAATTGAGGAGAATAGGCTGTACTTCTAAATACTAAGTATGTAAAAACTGAATTAACTCTTGTGGAACAGTAGATAACATGACATAATGTGATACTTGATCTAATCATTAAGGTGAAATAGGCAGCAAAGTCCACATTAAGGGAAAAGATAATAGGAAATGGCTTCAAAGCTTTTTATCTTGATTCCCCCAGCCCCAAGGCCTATTGGTAGCCCTTGTCCTGCCTCAGTAGCACCCTTTGTTTGCCGCTAAGCCTTGAGGTGGTTCTAACTACAAACAGCTATAGTAAGCAGTGCTCCAACGCCCAGGAAACTCCCCTGGAATACTCAGAAGTCTTGACTCCTCCTTCTTCACTTTCAGTTTTGTAAATGATGATTTAGAAACCTCCAGATACAAAGGGCAGGGCCAGCTCCTAAACTCCCTTTGTGCTCTCCAAGGGTGTGTTCTACCTACCAACATCTGTCTTATCTAAATGAAATATTAGCCACAGGAGGCATCCTCAAGATTCTGGAGACATCTTTGCCTCCTCTCTCCCTTATTCCCACCTTTAATCACATCAAAGCTTCTGCTTTTTCCTTAGCCGATGCCTTCCTCCTCTATTCATGCTCATCACCCTGGTCCACAAACTCACCTATGCCTTCTTGGATGGGCTGCAATACCTTTTAATGAAACTATCTGCTTCTAGAATCTTCCCATACTTTCCACCCTATTTTTTTAGGAACCAATGCTATTTCTAGAACATTCGTCGAGGAAACTATCACAGGATCCTATTAGAGCCTGATCTCTTCAACCATGGCATTCAAGCCCCTCAACCCCAGTTGACCAACCATATCTGACCTGGACAGGGTGCTCTCACAAGCTGATTTTGCCACTCTGGTTAGGCTGTTTTCTGTAAAGGTCATGCTCAATCCTATCTTTTTCAGTCACTTAGAATGTCCCATCCCCTCCTCTAAGGCAAGTCCTTTACCTCAAGGCCTTCTATGTGCTACTTCTTTTCCAGGGTTTGGGTTTTAGGCCTCAATAATATTTTGTTTTTGTTGCATAATCTAGCTCTTAATTGCCCTTCTGCTAGGATCCAATTAACTTAACAATCATGGGTGGAAAAAAAAAATTACTTTGAGTGCTTACTAGGTTCCAGGCACCATTCTAAGTGCTTCACAGGTTTACTTGTATTAATTAGTTTAATCCAAATAATTGTATGGAAGTAAGTTTCTATTATCAGCATTTTACAGAAGAGAAGAGTGAGGCATGGAACAGTTAAATAACTTGCCCCAAATCACCCAGCCAATAAAAGGTGGAGTGTGAGTTGGAACTTCTGTAGAATTTGTCTCCAGAATCCATGTCATTGGTTGACAAGTTGTACTACACCCTCTTAGGAATGGGGAACTGGCTTTTTGGGAGCCCATTGCATGCCAGAGCACCTACTACACAAAACATCTTAATATTAACTGTGCTTTTCTCCCAATTAGTTAATGCTATGAATCTGATGTAAATTTATGCATCGAGTGGTAAACTACCCTATTTTATGAGGCATGGAATTGAAAACTGTTGCAAGTTTATATAAAACTTCTTTCAATAGAAACCTTCTTTCAATAGAAACCTGGTTCTTTCAATAGAAACCTTTTCTGAACAGAAGTATATTCAAGTAGTATAAGTAGTTTGCCCTCTGAAGGGACTACCTTCTTTTTGTCATTTTATGGATTGCCTACACAGCCTTTTTTATTTGGGACTGATTTAAATTGCTTAATTTGGTACTTGTCAAGCACAGTGAACATGATGAATCCTTCCTACTTACAGATTTATTAAAAACATCTGTTAATTTACTAAAAATGCACCAAGTCCTGAATTGTCCTTTTACAAAAGGAGGATCTTGTTTATCTGTGAACAGGCTTCTGTTCCTTTCTCAAGGATTACATCTGTGAATTTGTGAAGGCTAGGACATCACTCATTATCAACTTGCACATTTAAACAAGTCATTCTTGCCCTTCTTTTCTCAGTACAATGGATGTTTCAGTGTTTTGGAAATTTTAGCTTATCACATTTGATATGGTACAAAATAGCATTTCCTCCCTTTCCGTTCCCTGGCCCAGCAGCATCAATCTCTGTTTCACAATTTCAAACAGTGACACAAAGTTGTGTTTATTGTCAGTCTATGCTGCATTCTGCAAAAAATAACTGAAAACTACAGTATCTCAATTTGGACCACTAAAGGAAAACTTGAGGAGACTTAGAAATTCTAATTTGGCCTACTCTTTAGCCATTACCCCAACCCTGCAAAATATAAACAAACATACCTGAAAGTTCTGTGGACCAACTATATCACTGTAGACTCAAGACAAGGGCCTTTGTCTTTAATAAGATTAATAATCGTCAGTAGAAGCTTTCCTGTACAAAAATAGGCTTGTGATTTCACATGTGTTTCTTGGGTTTACATAATTCTTAAAATATTTTGGAGTAATTTATCAAGTTTTAGGATTGTGGTATGTCAAATCATTTTCATTAAATGATCTTTGATGTCCTGAGAATTGAATATTTTGTTATTGCTTTGTGCTGTGAAATGCCCTATGAACAATACCACTCATAATTGTGACTGTCCCGACTCAGTAATTGTAGCCTTTTCCTGAGAGGTTTGAACAAAGAAATTGAGCCCCACTACTTCCCTCACCAGTCATAATAACCAAGCTTCTAATGACTGTTAATTACTTCTCATAAGAATGTTGAGTCTGAAACAATGTAATACTGATTTCTTAATTTGAATAAAAGCTGCACATGGCTTTAATATTACTATAATATCCTTTTCTTACCATAAATAAATAAAGTATTAAAGTGTCCCTTTGTGGTAAAAAAAACAACAAATTGTCCTGTGGCAAAACAAACTTGTTAATCCTATGACATGACTGAGTTATCTGAGCCTCCAGCCTTCTTATTAAAGAGTTTTACATCTGGAATGTAATACTTCTTCAAATGGTGTAAACTGAATTCTCACTTAATATTAGTGAATAAGATTTTGTATTACTATAGACGGCAATATTTTTAATTTTTCTTTTTTTTCTTTTAAATATAGCCTAAAATTTGAGGAGCAGTGAGGATTACTGGCATAAGACAAAAGCAGATATTTTTCCTTGGTAAACTCAAAGCATTGCTTACATTTTGATACTTTGTATGTGGTCTGGGACATTTAACCTAGTAGTCTAGACATTATCAAAGTAATATGTTGTATGGAGAACATTTAGAATAATGTGACTAAAAGTTTGAGATTCAAAGTATTTCTTCCAAAGCAGCTATTTCCTATAATAATTTATCCATTATTTCACTTCTACACAATGAGAGCTTTAACTAATTGTATGATCTCATTAGGTTATTTCTGCTACCAAAGGGCAGTGATTCTGTATTTCTGTGCATGAACATCTGTCACATGGAGACATGGTCTGTTGTCCACTATGTAACATACAAGCTTTCATTCACCTGCTGGAGGGCAGATGTAGTTTTCACTAATGAAAGTGGGCAAATGAGCCAAGCAGCCAAATAAAGTGTTTGAGAAATGTAATGGTTAATCACTCACTTTAGTTGCAGCAGAGGGTCTCGTATTGCTGCATCTGACTGCTTTCATGGAGATGGCACAAAACATACAGCTTAGTGGCACACAAAGCTAGCTTAGCATTACTGGATCACCCAGCTTACAATTTCTTTTGATTCTATTTTAAGTCACACAGGGAAGGCCACAGAAGAATCAACAAAAGCTATCTCATAGTTTTATAGCTCTTCAGTTTATCCTTTTGCTTACTTTGTTTTGTCAGCATTTTAAAGATGATATTGTAACTCCAAAGTTCTTTTGGAGTAATTTCCCTGAGATCCTTAGTGGTCAATGGTGGAAGCAGAATTCTCCTACTTCTCCAGACAACGTGAAAAGCACTGTATATGTCTATGAAAACACAATTGCCCCAGCAAAGCTTTCAGCATATTGAAGGATAGCCAGCATGAGTGTTCAGTGTATTCATATTTAATCCTCTCAACAACTTTGAGACAGTTACCTGTACAATATTTTATCCCCATTTTAAAGATGAAGTAACTGAGTCTTAGAGGTTAAGTATCCTTCTCAAGGTCACACAGCTAATAAAGCATGTAGGATTGAAACTTAGATGTTGTCTTCTGGCAAAGATTGATCTTAACCAGTAAGCTAACTGAATGAGAATTATAAACAATAGTTGTACCACAACATGTAATCATAGTTTTATAAGTTAGACATTATTCTTTGGACCCCTGGAAATCCTATGAAGTCACATACCTTGGTCTAGCCCTTCTTTGAGCTCCTACTGATACAACTGGTCAAACCTCTTAGCCCGAAATGTTATGATGTCCTATATGATGCCAAAATGACTTCCACCAATTCCAAACTGCCTTCTGTTCTCTGAACTATTTACTTAGAGGCAGCTTGAGCAGTAGAAAGACATGATATAACATCTAGCATGCTGTTCTTTGTTTCTTCCAGCAGGTCTAGTAGTATTGCAGGCACACCACCAGTCAGCCATGACACGTGCCAGAACATACACATGTGCAAGGGGAATAAAAAGAGGCCCTGGTGGAATAAGCATGTTTTCCAGGACACATTGTACTGGGGATGGTACTGTAGGTGTCCATTGGCTGAGTGATTATAAAGAGTGATTCATTGATGTATTAATTCTTCGGCAGAGAGTATACAGTACTATCTCCTCCTCCAGCTCTAATTCTGCTCAGAGCATTTGACATCACTCATATGTGTGAAAAACCACAGTTACATTATAGATTCCTATTTGAAGGAAAGCATCTCAAAGACAAGGCATTTTAATGAGTTTGCATCGTGTGACATTAAACATGGCACATAAGCACAGACCTCAGGATCATGGCAAGGAGGTAGGGAAAACACTGGAAAAGTGTGGCTCTCCCAAATCCCCTAGCTCCTTTAAGATAATCATAAATTAATTAAAGTAATTAATTTTTATGCAATTTTTCCTCCTAATGTCTTGTTTTCTTTCTAAGAATAGATAACCTTGGATTTAAGTAATTGATCTGAAAATAAACTGCTTCTGGTGTATTTAACTTTAAGATCACTTATTTTATAACAAAAATTAAGTCACAAGCATTTTCTGCTTTCCTTTGTTTCATAAGAGGCCTTGCAGAACTGTTACTGAGTGGAAAGGCACATTGTAGGGAAGAGTAGGAAAGCATTGTGCCATGATCAATGTGTTTAGGAAGGAACATATTTACCAGTGCGGGAGCTCACAGACACCCTCAGTCTACCACCAAAGAGAATCCTGAATTTACAATCCCAATATCCTGCCCCTCACCTCCCAAAATTATTTCTTACAGCTTTGGGGATAAAGCCAATATAGGTAAAAGGAATTGTGGTAAGGTGAGAGAGGGAAGAAAGAAGCCAGAGAGATATGTTCTGTGTTGGCACAGAATAAATAGATCAATAAAGCAGAGGAGAGCTCAGAGTCAGTCATGTATATCAGGCATTTTATGTAGGTTAAGGGTGGCACCACCTCAGGGGGGAAAAGAATGACTTGTTTAGCAGATGGTTTTAGAAACCTGGCTAACTAGATGGACATGTATCTCAATACCATGTACAAAAGAGAGACTGATAAATGGATAAATGACCCCAAAGTGAAAGGGAATTCCCTAAAGTTTACTGAAGATGTGAACTTTTGATTTTGTAGCAGGAAAGAACTTTTTTAACTTCAGAAGCATTAGCCATAAATCCCAAAGTTGGTGGATCTGATTACATTAGATTTAAGGGTTTTTGTGTGACAAGGGACATCATGGACAATGTTGATAGGTGATGAAGTAGGAGATAGTCATTAGGCACAATGGAATGATATCCTATTACAGGAAGTATTTAGGAGGATATAGGAAATACATAAATCAGGAGAGGGAACTTGCGTGGACCAGTGATGATAGTGTTGGGTGCCATGAGCCAAGGAATTTAATCCACTCAACTCTTTATACTTGGAGTATTATGGTGTGTTGGGAAGAACCTCAGGCATTTGGTGAACAAAGGCTTCTAAACAGCTAAGAGGTGAGAGATATGTAGCAGGGTATTTTCACAAGTGTTGGTATGGATCGTGCTTTGGGCATTTAATGTTTAAGACAAATAGAAATGGACTCCCATTTCAAATACTTCTATTGAATCAGGCTTCTTTAGATATGACACTCTTCGGGACATGTGGATCATCCCCAGCCTCCACTACCAATTTATTTTGTGTTATGTAACAGGTACTGTAGTAGGCTCTGAATCTGCACAGGCTAATGAGACACCATTTCCTTCCTCAAAGGAACGCAGACAAGTGGGAGAGTGAACAAAAACGGCAGCAGCACCCAACACTTACATAATGCTTACTATCTGCCAGGCACTGTTCTCAGTGTCTAACATTAACTATTAATCTTAATAACCCAGTGATTTAGGTGTTTGATTCCTTACCTATGAAATGGGGTAAATAAGTTACAGAGAAGTTAAGGAACATGCCTCAGGTCATAGAACTAGAGAGAGGTAAAGCCAAGATTCAAATCCAGACAGACTGGCTACAGCATCTATGCTCTTAACCACTACACACAAAACAGTGTGATAAATGCCAATAGAAATAGACGCTTCACTCACAAAAAGAAGGGCACGCTCCATGAATTAAAGGTAGTTAAGAAATATTTCTATACAATGTGCTCCGTGGCTTTAAATGTTATCGTTTGTTTTAAATCTGTCAGTCAAGTTGGAGAGAATTCACATCTCTACAACAGTCTTTCCATCTATGATCATAGTATCTCTCACTGTTTTTAGGTTTTTAATTTCTTTCGAAGTCTTGTAAGAATTATTCCTAGGTGCTTTTTAAAGTTTCTAGTTTAAAGATTATTTAAAAAAAAACACATTAAAACATTTCCGAAGTTTGTTGCTAAGTAACTAGAAATATAATTAATTTTATATTGATTTTTGAGGAATAGCAAGATTTAATTTTAATAATCAATATTGCAGATTTGTTTTACATACACAACCACAATCTGCAGATGAATTGCTTTTTTCTTTCCATTTTTTATTGTTTATATTTTTTGTCCGATTGTGCTGTCCAGGACCTCCAGTACAATGTGGAACAGAGGTGGTGCTAGCTGGCACCCTTGTGTTGTTTCTGACTATAAAGCTCTTTTCACACTCTTAAATGTTGCACAATTGAATATGTTTGCTATAAGCTTTTTATAGATATCCTTCATCAGTTTGACTTAATTCCTTTTTATTCTTAGATTGTCAACCGTGAATGCTATTTTGGACTAAATTGTGTCCCCACTCAAATTCATATGTTGAAACCCTAACTCCCCCCAGTATCTTAGAATGCAAATGAATTTGGAGATACGACCTTTAAAGAGGTAATTAAATTAAAATGAGGCTGTTACGGTGGGCCATTTGCTTCTTGGAGAACCCAATCTGTCATGACATGAAACATATAGTTCCTACAAAGTCAAGAAAGCAGTGTATATCATATAATAAGAATGTTATGGATTATTAACTATAAGACTATGAAAACTGATTGAGCAATTAAGGTTATAGATATTAGGGAAGGCACATCAGTTTGGTTTTCAGAAATTTTGTAAAATAATTTCTATTTTTTAAAACAGTAAGTGGGTAAATCTTTGTTATTAGGATTCCTGGAGAATTTATATATTAATTTATATATAAATTAATTTACATTAATTTATATATATAATCCAATATGACTAGTGTCCTTTTAAGAAGAGGAAATTTGGACACACAGAGAAAAAGACCACCTGTGAACACAGCTAGAAAGTGCCCATCTGCAAGCCAAGAAAAGAGGTCTCAAGAGAAACCAAAACTGTCAGCACCTTGATCTCAAACCTTTAGTCTCCAGAACTGTGGGAAGATAAATTTTTGTTGTCTAAGCCCCCCAGTCTGTGGTATTTTGTTATGGTAGCCTTAGCAAACTAATATCAATGGATATTTAATTTTTCTAATACTTAAAAAAAATATACTGAGATGATTCTGACATGTTTTTCTTAACTTGTTAATGTAGAGAGTTAACTGATTTTCTAATGTTAAAAACACCTAGCATCCCTGGGATAAGCCCAGCTTAGTCACAATGTATTTTTTCTTCTTTCTTCTTTCTACTTTTCTGAGTTGTCTTGCAATATTTTCCCATCTGTGTTCATGAGATGGAGATATAATTCTCGATGTTCTTGATCAGATTTGGATATCAAGGTTATTATAGTTGCTTGAGATGACCTGGCAAGTGCTTTCTTTTCTCTGCTCTGGAATAGTTTCAGATTGGAAGAAAGCAAGTATTCTAACATTTTTTAGGACTCACCTATGAGGTTCACATATCTGTATACTAGTCTCAGGTACCAGAACATGTGAGCAATTACATAGAATGGAGCTGCAAATCGGCTTGTCACTAAAACCTCATGGGAGGTTGAGAGGCCATAATCTGCAGAGAAGTTCCTGCGTGAATCCTGACTCACGCCAATTATACTTCCCCACATTTAATCATCTATACCTCCTACATCTTGGGCTCAAACATTCATCTCCTTTTAAATAAACTATATCTAATCCCCAATTTATTACCATTGATATATGCTGTTTTCCCATCTGAAAAAATTCCCCTCACAGATCCTCCAAGACACGGTTTTTCTCTCTTTGAGAGTTCAGCTAGAAACTCCACAAAGTTTTACAAAACCTCAACACATTCTCATCCCTTAAACATTGTAGCAACTCTCCTGCACCAACTTGACTGTATGTACATTTGTATTGTTGTAAAGGGCTTTGTCTGTTCTACTTTCCTTGGTCCTGTTATTTCTAACAATTGGAAGTTCCCCCAATTATTAGTCCCCCCCCTTTTTTTTTCTTTTCCCATGGATCCCAGGATCTTATCACTTTCACAGCAGCCTTTTTAGGTTCATCTGTGTGGATGTTCCCTGGTCCCCCAGTTCCCAATGTCAAGAATGAGTACTGGTACCAAGTCAAGCTGATAATGGAGTGATCTCAAATACAGAGCAATTTTATACAAACAGTTTATCACATTAAAGAAAGAATGAAAGAACAGAAGGAAGCTACACAAAGAGAAAATATATTCCAGAGAAAGTGGAACAGGTCAGTCTCCAAGGGTGGAGAAAGACTCTGAAGGTTGAGCACATGTTGCCTTTATAAGCCCACTAGTTTGTCCCGCCTTTGCCCTGGCAGGGTTGGTTGCCGTTTCCCGCCTTTGGGGGTGATTGACAGGTTGGTGTTATATAACTGATCACATGGTAGGTTACATAACAGGTTGGTTATGTAACAGTTTCCTTTCCTGCATATGTGTCTTTTCTAGAATTCTCCAGAAAGCTCCACACATGTTATGCTAATTAGATGATAATGAGCTCTAAGTCAGTTAATTGTTCCCACCAGGGAACAATTTCTGCTGCAGTTTGGTTCCTAGCTACAATTTGGTTCCCACTCTCTGCCCCTAGCCACTTCCTTGCCACCTGTTTACTCTCCACCAGGCCTAATAGTATAGGGGGAAAAATAGATATTCCAGAGTTAGGGAAAGAAAATTCTTATCTCCAGGTATGTTCAGGCAGTGACACGTTGACATAACAAAATTTGTTATTATAATAGTGAGGTCTATACTTTTAGCAACCAATCAATCTTTAGTGGTACAAGGACTATATGCAAAGTGCCAAGCCAGGCTGTTGAGGGAGATTCAGATACACACATGTAGCTGAAAGGGAGATTCATCATTCAAGAAAGGACTTGCTGCCCAGTTGTAATGGGTGTGATTAGCTGATGGCTTTCATCTGTTAACGCTTAGGTCTACACTGCCTTCAAGCCCAGGTCACCTTTTCTCTTTTGAGAGTGGCTCCCAATTGATGACTAAGACAGATGGTGATACAAGGCCTAGCTCTTTCTTCCCAACATGGACTCCTTTAATAGGCAATTTTTGCTCTAGTGCTCTCCAGAAGGCAGGTAGAGACATTGCCAGTTGTGTATAATGTTCTGCCATGTCCCTCTGTCCATCCTGCAGCTCATTTCTTTCACAGATGTTACTTAATGAACCTTTTACATTCCCAACTCCATTTCAGCATTTGCTTCTTGGAGAACCCAATCTGTCATGACATGAAATATACAGTTCCTATAAATTCAAGAAAGCAGTGTATATCATATAATAAGAGTGTTATGGATTATTAACTATAAGACTATGAAAACTGTGATTGAGCAATTAAGGTTATAGATTTTAGGGAAGGCACATCAGTTTGGTTTTCAGAAATTTTGTAAAATAATTTCTATTTTTTAAAACAAAGTAAATGAGTAAATCTTTGTTATTAGTATTCCTGGTGAATTTATATATTAAATTTTATTACCTTGGACTCCATTTCCTAATGTATTCTTTGTTGGTTTAGGTGCACTAAAGTCAAATTATAAAATGTTTTGTCAAAACAGATTTGTAATTCAATGTGAATTGATTTTTAAGGTTACATTATTAAAGCCAAGATTGGCCTTCCAAGATGAGTGAGCAAAGGAACATATATATGGTTCATCTTTAACCTCTTACATGTATGAATCAATTTCTGTTAGCAGCTTCATGTGGGGGCACCCTGCTCTGGTGAGGGTTCATCTTATGGGACCTAGTGATGGTGTGTTTCAGTTTAAGAAACAGAGACAAAAACTGGTGTAAATCAGAGTTGGGGGCCAAGGCAACCACCTGGGAAAAAAGGGTGACAGGGCTCAGAAGAGAATTTTAAAGTCAGTGGAGTTATTGGAAATGGTAAGTGAGCAAAGTGCCTTGATAATTTCTGTAGAATTCAGTGTCTGGACATCACTTTTTCTGAAAAAGGAGTGTCCACGATTTAAGAGTTGTTCTAATGAAGGATACCATCTCTCAGCTATTAAGGAATAATATACTCAATCAAGGCAAGGATGAGGCAAGATAATCACTCCCTCCTTTGGAGTTGCAGGTAGGAGGAAGTTAACTTATTAACTATAATACAAAAATGAGTACTAAAAGTGCTCATACCTGTTGTACCAGTAATTCCATTTTTAGAAATTATTCTTAGGATAATGAGATGTGGACAGTTTTATAAGCAAAAATTCACTGCAATATTTATAATAATAGTATCTACTAAAGGATTAGGTAACAGTATGTTAACTAATGTTAACATATGGAACATAACAGTATGTTCCATATGGAGTTCTGAAGCTGCAGGATTTTCATAAGGACTTTTTTTTTACATTTACAGTAATACAATAGTTTTACACAGCTATTTACATTTATACATGGAATATGTATGATATAAAACTAGTAAAGACAGTATTCTCCCCTAAATTGTTATGTATCAAATGAACAAAAACAACAAAAGAGTAGATGGAAATAGCCACTAATATGTTGGTTTTTCTGGATGGCAGAATTTGGGAGACCAAGTTTGCAAAAATGCATTGCTGTTTTTGTTTCCTACAAGTGACCCTTTAACAAAAAATTTTCCTGCAAATTTGGCTAGCTAGCAGTCTTTATGGAATTGTAGAGTATGGACTGTCAAAAGAATTTCTTCTTGCTTTTGACAAGTGACATTGATGGCCTCTTTCCTCAAAACCTATGCAGTAATGCAATTGCCCCCTGAGTTTACACTTTTCTTAAGCATCTGGAAGGGAGTTGTTCTTTTTACTGATAGCAAGGGCAGAACTAGGTTAATGAGATCATGCCTAATTCAAGATGGCAGCCTGTTACTTGGCATATAGTAGGGTATATTGAATAAATGCATTCTAATCTCTCTACATTCTTTTTGAAAGCATGCATTGAGGTGATTACTTCTGTTGCTACCAGTTCTATCAGCTATGACTGCAGCTTCATGTGGTGGGTAGTATATTATCTGTTTATTCTAACATAAGCAAGTTAGCCTCTTTCCTCTAACATGGGTGGACACATTGACATCCCAGAAGACTAACACCTAATTGGAAAAAATGTGTTCCATATGGAGTTCTGAAGCTGCAGGTTTTTTATAAGGACTTTTTTCCTTATAAGTGCACTTTTTTTCTATAAATAAAAGCAATGTTTTTTTTTTTTAATACATTACACTGAACACAAAGTTTTCCTTGATGCCAGTTGTAATGAATGTGTGTGGAATAAGCAGAGTACTATGATGTAGCCTTTGGAACTTTTCTTTGAACAATTCTTTCATTTCCCGGCTTTAGGACTATATACTAATTCTTAGAGGCAGCAAGGACCATATTTAGCTTAATGACCTTCTGTTCAGAACTGTCTTTCCCTAGGCTTAGCTTTTAAAGGAAAGACAAAAGCCAACTGCTTCTGAGTGATTATCTTCCCTGCATAGAAACTGACAGGCCTCTCAAAAGTCTGACTTGGCAGTAGTCAAGACATCATTTCTCACTAGATAATGGATCAAAAGGTGTCTCTTTCTAACTCATGCCCTTTATCTCATTTGCAATATGCTTATTCACGGAGAGAGGAAAAATAAAATAAAGCAAAACCAAAAAAAAAAGTGTCCTTTACTATTTAGTTCTGCTAATTGAGAGGCCTTCAATTTCCATAATTAGTTTCACTCAATTGTGTTGAAGACTGTAGGTTTATGGAAATCCATCACCTCCAAAATCTAGGTCAAAATCTCTTCTAAACCTACATGTATTGACTTAACAGAATGCCAAGAAAAATTAAAATTAGATCTAATAGCTTGATGTAATTGAGACTTTTCGGCCCCCGAATAGAGAAAAACTCATTGAAATTTCTTCAGAAGTATAATTTCTCATTGTTTACAAACATACCCTGTAAATTGGATCAACAAAGGGAATATATTCATAGTCCTTCACTTCAAAAACCTTCTGGCAGTAGGAATTCTTGTTTTGCAGCTAGGGAAACAGGTTCAGAGATTAGATAGAACGTCCAGAATCACTTGGCTCACCAACCTGGAGCCTCCCTCTAAGGGGCTGCATGCCCTTACTGGTTATGTGCACAGTTAGGGTGAGTTTCACGGTTATCTAACAGAATTGTTTTGGCAGTCCAAGGTAAACTTATTGTATGGACATTTGTGCGTGGGGATACAAAAAAAAGGGAGATGTCCAGTAGGGGCAAAATCCAATCCCTGAAACATTTACACAACCTGGCAGTCACTTCAGAAAGATTTCAGGTGATACAGTTGCACTCTTTTAACGTTTTGATATGCAAGCCCTAATTAATAACGCAGGTGAGAGCGATCCCCTCATCTTCCATTCTCCCTAAGCTCTGTGGGGCACTCCAATCACCTGTGCTTAAGATAGCTGCGTCTGGCATCGCCTGGTTGTTCATAGCCTGAATCTTAAAAAAAAAAAAAAAAAAAAAAGCCTTGCGTGTTCTTACCCAGCTTCCTGTCCAATTCAGGCTTCCCCTTTCCCCCCAGTTTAATGTAGTATTGACATTACCAGGAAATGCACAATGCTTATATTTTACCTCTTAAAATGACATCGGGTCACAAATATTATATTTGGGTCTTTTCAAAGAGTTTCTTATTCTATCGCTTATTTGATTCAGGGGCGTTGGATTCGTGCTCAGCGCTTAAAGCCTGCAAATAACTAACTTCTTCCCGAGTGTCTGAGGGAGTAAAACTGGCTGCATCCAAGTCCTGAAACGGTTTTTTCCCCAGAGGCTGTCTTCGCAGGGGGCTAGTGTGTACCCTCAGGAACATCAGGCTGGAATAGTCTGCCTTAGCAGATTCAAATGATGAAGGTGTGGAAGGTCTTTCAGTCCTCAAACCCCGCGAACAGGCGTGCCCGTTCAGAGTACCTTTCCACACACTTCTCGTCCCACTGGTGCCCTCTCATGGAGGCAGTTTTTAGGAAAGCGCTCCGGGAGACACAATGTCACTGGCTACCACACCTCCCGCGTTACACAGCTTGTTTCCTACTGGGGGGTGGGCGGGGACACCAAGGCTCTTCGGCCTCAGAGGTCTGAGTTCAGCACCAGCTGATTTTCCGCTCTCCCGGCTCGCTCTTCCGCCTGCGCCGCCCTCGCCTCCGCCCCCAGCACACCCAAGCCGGAGCCCTAGCCGCTCCCGCGCTACTCTCCCGGCACCCGCAGGGGCCTGCGTTTTATAGGCGCCGCAGCCAATGAGCGCTCTCCTTCTCTTCTGCCCGCCCTCCCGGCCAATCGCCGCGCCCCTTGTGTAATCTTCGGCTACTCGGCTGCTCTCGGCTATTTTCGCTGTTGCTGGCTTTTTCAGGGGCTGCTCGCTCGCAGCCAGAGACGCTGCTTTTTTTCCGGGTTCGGAGTCGTTCCGGATGCTTTAGGCTGCCGGATGTCTGATCTCCGGATAACTGAGGCGTTTCTGTACATGGATTATCTGGTAGGTGTGGGGCAGGGGGTGGGTGTCGCCCCTCGGATCTCGGCGTGCCGGATGGCCCCCTGCCTTGAGGAACAGCCTTTTTGCTTTCTTTCTTTGGGATGGGATGCCTTTGGGGTCCTTTCTCCCGCTGCCGGCTCTGAAGCTGTGCCCGGGACTCGGAGGGGCAGCAGCCGGGGCGGCTGGGTGGTGGAGCTGACAGGTAAAGGTGCGGCCCGGGCCAGCCGGGCTGCGGGGCGAGGGTCGCGCTGGAGCTGCCGGAGAGACGCGGCGGCCGCTGCGGGGCGTCCCCTGCCCGCGGTCGGTTTCCTTGCTTCCCTCTGCGCTCCCGGCGGAGGACTTTCTTTCCGGGGAAGCAAGAGTTTTCTGCTCTCCCTTTAGCTGAACTCCAGGTACTATTAAAGAGCCATAACCAGAATGGTTCACTAAGTGCCCGGCAGCCCTGGTCATTTGGTTGTTATTAGATCTCTAAAGCTATGACCTCGGTCGTGGCCGGGTTTTAAAAGCACATTACCATAAAGTAGAAGGGACTAAACTACATCGCAACCTGGCCAGAGCAGGACAGAGTAGGGACAGGTACTGCCCCAGCGTTCCGGTCGTGGGTGCCTGCCGCTGTCGCTTTGTGCACGGATTGGATCCCAGCTGTGCTTTTAGGCCAGGCTTCTCTTGTGCTGAGAAGTTTAGGTGGGAAAAGTGTCAGCACAGTGCTGGGACTGAACATCATTGTAAAATTGACTTGTGTATATGTTTGTGGAATTATGCAAGCATCGTGTTTTGTTCCAGAAATTATATTTCCCCATAGCTGCCTGTTTGTGGTTAAGGGGATCCTCATTTACATGGGCTGTGTTCGATCCTGTGCAATTACTATGCTTACTATGCTAAGCAGAACCGCTATTGCCATGCAGAGTTGAAGTAGATGGTTAGAAACATTGACCCTCCTGTCATCTTGTTGGACACATGCACTCGGTTTTCGACTGCAGATTGGCTTGGCAAAGATTTGCCAGTGCCTTCTAGGAATTACACTTAAGGCTGTGCTGAGAAAGTCTCTGAATAATTTTATGATTAAGAAACGCTGGGCAAAGACTGGTTTTTGTAATATTATCTGTATATTTGGGCTTATTTTAGTTTACACGAAGAAAATGTTTCTCCTAAAGCTTCATAGCTCGATGAGCTTGTGGGGCACGGTGGTGATTATAGTTAATGCATGACCTTGTGAATGGAACTGAGTCAGAAATTGAGTTCAAATTCTGTTTTGCTGTTCATTTGTTGATAGTAGTAACTTCCTCTGTCTTTGTGATAAAGGAATGTTATTCACACACTATTGTAGCTGATTAAAGGGGTTATCTGATTACGAACATTCTTTAAAATGCAAGGTGCCTTGTAGATTAAGAGAGTTGCCAAATGTGTCTGAACGATTATTTTCTGAGTTAAATAACTGATTAATTTGTAATTTGTCTTATAAAATACAGTACTGTGGTTTTATTTTTGCAGTCTGCCCAAATTAAAGCCACAGTTTGTTGACAATAATTACCAAATAGGAAAGGGTGACATTACCTATACTACCGAAAGCTAATTTTGAATACTTAAGTAGTGTCTTAAAAGAAAATCAGATGGTCTTGATCATTGTATTAATCTTTTTATTTACTGGGTGTGTTTTAAATTTACAAATTGCATCACAAAGCTACCTTTGAAAGTATTTAGTGAAAACAATATTGATAACTCTGGTTAATTACTCAGGTTAATGTAGTGGTCTAAGGATGAGTAGATGAATGTTTGTGGGCTCAACATTATCCTAAAAGCAGATTAATTTTGTTGCCAATTTACTAAAAGCTTTGTGTCAAAATCACTGGGCCTTAAATTTGACTTGGTCTTTCGTTTTACCTGCCATGCCCCCACATACCCTAGTTTTGCTCTTGTATCAGGATAATAATTATTTTGTCACTGTATGCATTTAAAATTCACAAATGCAGCAAAACAGTCCCATAAAAATCATTGGCTACTCTTTGTAGGTGAGAAAAAGTCTTAAAGGAAACAAATTGTTTTTTGTGAGGGCGCAGGGTATCTGCTGTGAAAAGATTTAAGAAAATCCTTCAGTATTAAATTGGACTGAAACAAACAAAAAACCTTTAAAACAAAAAACCGGCCCTCTTGAGGTGACCTTTTTGGGTTTACTTTTTACTGGTCAACTTTCAGAGGGAAATGATGTGCCACACATCATTCCTTTTCCCCTGCCTTTCAGATTGACTTGTTTGCTTATGCATAATCTTTGTATGGTGTTTATTTAGTAAAAGCCTTATTTCTGAAAAATAAAAATCAATTTCTTTGTCTGGATTCTTAGCTTTTAAATAAATCAATTCCCAAGTTCTTTTACCTTCCGTAAAAAAAATACTCCTTTCATTCCAAATTTGACTCCTGATTTTGCCAAACGGACTAGATAAGTGTCCTTTCCCTGCATTTGACAGGAATAATGGCATGTGTCACTTCTTTTTAAATCAGTATTTAACTTTCTTGTTGCTGTTGGAGGCTGGAAGAGAGGGCCTGTGTGTGTGTGTGTCTATGTATTGTCCATTGTTCTTTGGGCTGCATATCATCAGTTAACCTTTTTTATTTGGATGAGAGTGGAAAGGAAGAGGAAGGAAAGAAAGGTGGAGGAGCTACTTTTTAAAATAGGATTATTCCTTTTAATAGGGTTGAGATATTAAAACAGATGAAGAAGCTCTCTGACCTTAGAGGTTGCTGTTGATTTCTTAATTTAAAAAGAAATGTTCTCAATTAGAAGTGACAGCCAAGGTGAGGGGATAGGGATACTACTTTAATATTTAAGACAGGGTTGATTTCACCTCAGGAAAGTAGTGGCAATTTGCTAATGCTAAATAATTAATATGAATCACCTGGTGTGCTGCCTGAGTTGGTTCCTGACTTTGTTTAGGGCCCCGTATTTTATCTGTTGAACTGAATAATTGTGAAATGGAAAGGACAATTCTACTTTTTCTCACCAGCTTCTAACCTGAGACAAGATAAAATCTGTTTGGATTAGGTGTTTTGTTGTGGGGAATGCAGAATGTATCCTTTACGCTCTTAACTTTAAGATTATCAAGATATAATTTGTTTAGCCAGGGTGGCAGTTTAAACACAAAGATCTCAGTTTTCCAATTAAGTGACTCTTCCTAGGAGGGCGCACTCCTTTCCCCCCTTTTCATGATGGGGTTTAAAGGCCACGTTCACACCTGCCAGGTCTGTGGGTAAACATTTAGCTGCCCTCCCAACCGGTAGTGCCATCATCTTACCTTTTCTCTTTCCTAATAGGTAGAAGTAGTAAGACAATGTGCAGAGCTTTTTCATTAGGGTAGAAGAAAATAGTCAAGTTATAATGAAAGAAAAACATCTACCAAGTGTTCCTGGGAGGTTGGACAAGATCAACTTCTAGAATCTTTTTAGTTCAAAATTTTGTCTTTACTCATGTTGATTGATCTGTAGTTCACGTTTTTTCCTCTTGTGCTAGCAAAACAACAGCAGTAAAATTGGTTATACTCTATATAATGCCCGTGATAATTAAGTGAGATAGTGGAGGGAAAGCAATTTATAAACAGCACATAGCTTCTTAAATATAAAATGTTAATGTATTGTGATTATGTTGCTGATATTATTCTTATACCTCCTGTGGATGGAATGACTATTGCTGCTTAATGGTAAGTATTGAGCTGCCTTTTAAACTAGTCTCAATTTATGGAAAGGCTGAGAGCGGTCGGTAATTAGCAAGCAGGAAGTCATAAGACTCTTGAGGATCTTCTAACACTGATAAAAATAAAACCACATTCTGCTATTTATTAATTCACTCAACAGATATGTATGGAACCCCTACTTTGTGCATGGCCCTGAAAGTCATGGGTGATGAAGCCTCAGCTGTAAAATCTCCCTTGGCTGCAGGACTGTCTGTCGGAGGTGGCAGGACAGTTGAGTAGGGCATGTAGGGGAGGAGTCAGCTTCCAACATGCTTTCTAGTACTTTTCTCTTTATTTCTTTGTTTTATTGTGAGCTGAAATGTAAAGTTAGACATGAAAATGTGATAAGGAAAAATGCTCAGTTAGCTGTGGATGCTAATTGTCAATTAATGTTCATTACGTTTATATTCACTAGTTCCCCTTTATCAGAGGTTTCACCTTCTTTGGTTTCAGTTACCCATGGTCAACTGAGGTCCCAAAATAGGTGAGTACAGTACAATAAGATATTTTGAGAGAGAGAGAGATACCACATTCACATAACTTTTATTATAGTGTGTTACTATAATTGTTCTATTTTATTATTAATATCTTACTGTGCCTAGCTTATAAATGAAGCTTTATCATATATGTACGTATGTATAGGGTAGAGTGTTGTATATATAGGGTTCAGTATTATCTGTGGTTTTAGACAGTCACTGGGGATCTTTGAATGTATTCCCTGTAGATAAAGGGGAACTATTGTGTTTGAGATTTAATGAGGTTAAATTTAATAAGGTTATTTAATAAGATTTCTACTTTGTATAGACTGGTGAACCTGGTCTAGTTTCTTGGTGATAGGCTATATCTGCCATAATAAAGATTTGTGTGTCAGTGGGGAAGATCTAATAATGGAATTGGCTGGATCATCACAAATTCATCACCATTCACAGGGTAAAAACCAACTAACCATCCAACCAACCAAGAACAGAAACTCATGATATGCTACAAGGGCAGAACCCATTTGAAAAGACCAGTAAAGGTGCATTTGTGATTTACTATGATGTTCAGTTATCTGTGAACTGAACTTTTTTGTTGATTAAAGTGTGCTGTTTCTAATCCTGAATGACTATAAACATAACAAGCTGTATTTGTTATGACTGACTATAAAGTAATAATATAAGTCAAACACTTTTTAGTTTTAATGTCAACTGGGTTAGGCAGTCACATTAAATATTCCTTAATAATTTGCAAGATAAAGATCATGTGAGCACAATAAACAGATCTAGCATCTGTGGAGTTCACATAACAAAAATGTTTGAAGAAAATCCATACTATTAGGTAAGATCTTCTCTACAGAAGTGTTACTGTGTTTCCCCCCAAATAAGACCTACCTATAAAATAAGCCCTAGCAGGATTTCTAAAATTTGCGCAATATAAGCCCTACCCCAAAAATAAGACCTAGTGATGGGTGTGGCTACGCAGCTTATCTGCACAACCCATGCATTTTGTTGCGAGAGGTAAAGAAGATGAGCAGCCCTTCTCATCTGCCCCATGAGAGCTCTATTGCTTGACATGAGAGATTGGGGCCAATGGTTCTAAAGGAAATAGTCACAGGAAATTCAGGATGGAATTCGGGGTTTGGAGAGTTATGATGATGTTCCAGAAGAAGACATAACTGTATTTGAATAAGTGTAGATTGTTGTACCGTACTTAAAAAAAAAATAACACATTTCCTGAAAATAACCCCTGGGGTGTCTTCTTGAGGAAGACCTGTCTCATTTTCCGGGAAACACGGTAGGTGTGATTACCAAGCTTCTGTTACTCCAGTCTGATTTATAGTGTGAGCTCTGGGAGAGGACACATAGAGACCTTGAGTCTAGCCCTCTAGGAACTTGCATTCTGAAGGATGCCTAAGCCACATGCTTATTGGTAAGTGAACAGTGTTGGGGGTGGTGGATGGAAGGAGTTAAGTCTGTGAGTTATAATTTGGAGGGTAAAAGTTAGTTAACATTTGTTGAGCACTGTTTGCCAGACAACGTTGTATGCCAATTCAACTGAGACTCGGGGAGGTGATGTAATTTCTCCAAGTTCGCAGGGCTAACAAGTGAGTAGTTGAGCTGGGATTGTGGCCCCTGGGCCTGTCCTCTTCACTGCCTTTCACCTAGAAATAGTTCTGCTGGGCAGGGGCTCAGGCAGCTTGGTGTCAAAGCTGTTAGAATGCACTTGAAATTTTTACTGTGCTGCTTTTTGAGTAAACAGGTACAGAAAAGTGCTCCTTGACAACTGCCATGTTAAAGAAAGCAGGGCCATGAACAGGCTGGCACATGCTCCCTTGTCCTCAAGGACTCAGCTCTGCCAAGTGACCCTTACACAGAAGGCTGGCCAGAAAGAGAACTATGCTGTATGCTGAATCTCCTGCCCTGCGATGCCTTTATTCTGGTCATTGAGGTGATTGATCTTCAGCATGTAATGTTTCATCCTTACTCAGCCCCCCTCCAACTTTCAGGGGCACATTTTTGCCAGCTGCAAGCCCCAGTATCTTTTAAAGAAGTTACTGAGACTCAGGATCTATTTGTCTTTTTAAAGTTTGCTGTGTTCCTTTCCCAAGTTCTGTCTGGATAGTGGAGCTGTCCCCAGCACAGCAGACAGTAGGCCACAAGCCCAGTTCTGGTTGACCCTCATTTATGAGTGTCTGCAAAGTGTCTGGTCACATTTACTTTTAGCAAGGCTGGCTTCCCAGGCCTGTAACCTCAGGGCTCAGAAGAGCCCCATGCTTGGTTTAATGCTTTCTGATCACTATCTCGAAAATCTTAATTTTTGAAAATGAGGCTTTGCATTTTCATTTCACTTGGCCACAATTTGCACTATTTATATGGCCAGTCCAGACACCTAGTGCTAAAGTAAAGACTGGCTGGCATCGAGTCTATAACCTGTGTCAGTGCTGGTTTCTTGACCATCTTAATCACCACTTTATCAGCAGAAGCAGTCTGGTGCCTGGTAAATAGGGGACTATGTACCAAGTACAGTGCAGAGTGTTTTACTTACATAATCTAATTTAATCCTTCCAGCAGTCCTGTTATAACCAGATACTGCTGACTTACAAAAGACTTAGCAACTTAGAAAAGAGGAAATTCGAGGTTCTGAAAGGTTGAGTATTAACCAGAAACATATAAGCAATGGAGGGTCAGGGCCAGGGTATGATCCTGTCTGATTCCAAGCCCTTGCTTGTTAGCATTTTTTGGTGCTGTTTACTTAATAATTGTTAAGAGGATGAGTGAGAAGGGCTGCATGAACCATAGAGACAGTGGTGGGAATTGAGGAATCACTCAATTGTTGCTGTCACCTCATTATCTGAGACGGGCTCTCTGGGAACTCAGTGACAGTGCAGCTCCCACTGGGGAAACTGTGGGTTTGTGCCTTAATGTGAGTTTGCTAACTGATTTTTTTGCTTTCATTGTTTGCCCAGTCTTTCCTTCATCTTTGCATAAACATTGGCATTCTGCTCTTCGGCTCATAGCCAAACACACCTACATGATTTCGATAGTCACTAACCATTTGAAAAGTTGGATTTGAAGGACAATCTCATTTATCAAGTTCCTTTGCACCTAGATTTGATGGGAACTGTTCTGACCTCTGGACTGCTTCTCTCAGGGTTGAGAACTTTCTCCTAGTAGTTGTGTCCATGTCTCCCCAAGAGGGATCCCCATGGATACTTTTTTCAACAGGATGGCTGCTTCTCTGGCCTGTCACTCTTGGGGAAGAGGATGACAGTCTGGAGGCATCCAGGGCCATTTATTGAGACACAGAAGGATTATACCTGTTCTTAATCAGTCTAGATATGGAGTCAGTAACTAAAGTTAAATACAGTTCTTTTAGAGTCTTATTTTTAATTATGAATTATCATAAATATCCAAAAAAGTATGGAAAAGAATATAACGGACTTTTATGTACCTGCCTCCTTGATTGAATAGCTGTTAACATTTTGCCATTTAACTTCAAAATTTTGGTGCTTTTTTAAAAAAAACAAAAACTTTAAGGCTAGAGCTAGAGTTTCCTGCTCTCTGCATGCCACAGTTCTCAGTGGTGAGAACTATTCTGAAGTTAGGGGGTAACATTCTCATGTATGTTTTTGCATTTTTATTATATATACATGTATGTGTAACCTATATAGTATTGTTTTGCATGTGTTAAAAATTTTACAGAAATTGTAACATACCTCCTGTATCTTCTTGAAACTTGCTTTTCTTCCCAGTGTTCTTGAGATTAATGTTGCTGTATGTAGATCTGTAGCTATTAATATTTGTTTTATATTTCTGGGTTGGATGTTACCATTTCTGCTTATATAACAGGTGTTGGTTTTGAGGCATGGGTTTGTGTATGTGTGTTTACTTGTAATTAGCCTTACATATGAATCATATAAGCTGTGTAATAGAACTTTATTATGTGCTTTTCAGCTTTTATTATTCATCAATTTGTTTTACAGTTTACAAGTCATTGTCTAATCATATAAGCACATGTATTGAATGTGTGTACATGTATATTTCTTGTCTGTGTTAGGACTGAGATTATTTTGGTAACATAGGTATTAATGCAAAAGCTTAGTGAAGGAATTTAGAAAGCATAATGGAAAAAAAATACATCTGTGATCCAGCCACCAGTGATGACCATTTAACATTTTAGTATGATATATTGTCCTGTAGTCTACATGTAGATTCATTCATATAGAAAATCCACCTGGCATCATAATGAAGCAGGTTTTATAACCTGCTTTTCATACTTATGAATATTTAAATTCTAATAATTTCCCTTCTATAACATGAATTTGCTGCATTATACTGGTAAACCGTACTTGTTTAACTGACTATCTTTTCCTTGAATATTTTACATTTGCTCCAATTTGGTGGTTAAAAATACTGCAATGAACATTCCATGTAAACACTTTTGCCACTGTTTCGGTACTCTTAAAATAGTGCCTGGACACAATCAACCACCTTTTGTTAAGTCAAAGTTATATAATGATACAGTTGGTGATAGTGATGCAAATATTAATTGAGAATTGACTGTGTTGGATTCTGTGGGAAGTGCTTAACTGGCATTCACCTTTTGGTCGTCCTTTTCAACAACCCTCTGAGGGGGCTGTTATTCCTGAATGTTTTATGGTTGAAGAAACTGAGGATCAGGAAGAATTGAATAATCATAATTGTATTACTTGTTGGAAGAGTTGGTGATGTCTGTAATCTTTATCTGTACATACTTTTATTGTGATAGAGAAGAAAAAGACTTGAGTTTGAAGTCCTATCCTAGGTATTTCAACTGTTACCTGTGTGAAATAGTGTTTCCCAAATCTCAGTCCGTGGCAAAATGGAAAAATCAAAAGACGATTAAAGAGTAATCATAAATTTAATATATAGATTTAAAAAATTGAGATTATATCTTTCCAACTTTTTGTGGATATTAGAATATTCTCTATTCTGAAATGATTGTGAATGGTAGTGTTTTTTTCCCCCTTTCTCCCTCTTTCTCCTCTCTCTCTTAAAATGTAATTATCTTGCAGAATGAAAAAATGACAATCTTAATCAGTCCTCAAGTTTGTATTTACAATGTACTTATTTCTAAACCCTCAAATATTGGGAACCTGGTCTAAGACAAATTGCTCTGAACCACAATTTTCTCATTTTCAATATCCAGATAGCATTACAGCCTCTGTGATAATTAGCAATAATAACATAAATAATAAATAAGCTATAAAGTGCTTTTTAAAAGAAAATTACAGTTTCTACAATGATTGGTATAAGTCTATATGACTCAGTGTGACGGCATCAACAGAAGGGAGCAATTGTAGGTAAAGTGAGTTTGTCTCTCTGTATGTCCTTGATATTTCTTTCCTTTGTTTTCTCATCAGTAACATCTTTGGGGATTTTGTGAAATAATTTAAGTAAACATTAGGTATGAACACATTATTTCCTGTGCATTTTAAGAGCTGGGCTTCAAAAAGTTGTGCTTGACCTTGGAGAAGACCTTTTTTTGGTCTGTAGTTTATCCATATTTAAAATAATATACTTTCTGTAGTTTATCAATATTTAAAATAATATGCTTTTTCCAAGTCCCAAGAAGACTGTTAAAAGTTAATTCTTACTATCACTTCAATTTATTTCCTCCTTTCTTCCTGCTCTGATCCAGAGATTTTTTTTTAAGGTATGAATTATGACTATTAAATGATCTAAGAATCTTATCTATAAAGAAACTTTAACATAGTGTTTTTTGAGGGTTGACTGAGATAATGTAATAGTGTACTTCATGAACATAAGGTGTTATATAAAGCTACTCAGTATAACTTACAGTAAAGTGTACAAGTTTTAGAGGTACAGCTAAATGAATTTGTTTGTATCTGTACCTCGTAACCACCCCCAGATGGAGAGGTAAAACCTTTCTGATACTCGTGTCTCTCTTGTGTCCCTTCCCAGGCAGTACCACCATAGATTAGTTTTGTCTGACTTTGAGCTTCATATAAACAGAATCACAAATGTATATTCTTTTGTGTGTGCTTTTTCATTCACCTTGCCCGTGAGCTTCATCTATTTTGTGGCATGAATCAGTAGTTCTTTTTCATTGCAATTTAATATTTTATTATATGAATATATCATTATGGATTCATTCATTCATTTGTTGGTGGGCATTTAGGTTGTTTCCAGTTTGGGGATATTTGGAATAAACCTGCCACATACATTCTTATAAGTGTTTTAGTGGAAATAAGCACGCATTTCTGTTGGGTGTATGCCAGAGGTGGAATTTCAGAGTATACTTAGGTTTACTAAATACTGCCAAACGTTTTTCCAAAGTGATTGTACCAATTGGACTCCCACCACTAATGTAAGAGGCTTCTAGTTACTACATATCCTCACCAATACTTCATATTGTCATTTAGGTATTCTGATGGGTGTGTACTCTGAGAAATTTGAAGTTGCTCAAAGGTTGCTCAAAGCTACTTCCGAATGTCCAGGCATGAGAACGATATAGTAAAAGAGAATTATAAGGCAGATTTTTTTTTTTTAAGTGGAGAACCTATTTGGCCCTATTCTGAAATTCCTTTTCATTTGTATGATTCATTTGAAAATTCTAACGTGCTACAGAGGTACTATGAGAGTCAATTGACCCGATTGTGTTCTTGGCTTTGCTACTAACTAAATGTGGAAGCTTGGGCAGACCATACAATGTCATTGACATTTAAAAAATTTTTTTGGAGACACAGTCTCACTTTGTTGCCCCAGCCAGAGTGCAGTGGGATCATGAGAGGTTACTGCAACCTCAAACTCCTGGGCACAAGTGATCCTCCTACCTCAGCCTCCTTGATAGCTGGGACTATAGGCACATGCTATAATGTCCAGCAAAGTTTTCTATTTTTAGTAGAGATGGGGTCTCGCTCTTGTTCAGGCTGGTCTTGAATTCCTGAGCTCAACTGATCCTCTCACCTTGGCCTCCCAGAGTGCTGAGATTACAGGTGTGAGCCACTGTGCCCGGCCTCTCAATGTCATTGACATTGACTTCAGTTTCTCTTTCTTTCCATTCTTTCTAATTAATTCTGTGACTTAAGTGATTATAAAGTTGCCTTTATATGCCTTTATACAATTTATCATTTATTCACTGAACTACCCTAACTTTTCTATAAGCTGTTTTTATGTTTTGATGCTGTTCTGGGCACTGGAGATATATATAAGTGAGTAAGACATTAGCTTGCCCTCAAGGTGCTTATACTCCTGTATAATGAGAAATAAGCAGTTACATTTTGGGTTAGCATAGCCTATCTAGAGGAAATAAAGGTAACTAAGGCTGCATATGAAAGGGCAACTTAACCTAGACTTGAAGGCCAAGGAGCACTTATCAGGGGAGTCGTTAATCAGCAACATCAAAGTTGAATAGAGTTGGCCCAGCGATGGGCAGTGCTAGGGCCAGGAAGAAGTAACAGCTATGCAGAGACTTGGGGATGAGTAACCCTGTGACTTCAAGGAATTCCCAACAGCTCTGAGTGGCTGGAGCAGGGTTTGGAGCAGTGGCTAGCACTGGAGCCACAGAGCCCAGCAGGGGTCGTCACATCATGGAAATCTTAAAAATTTGCCTGTGGTGACATGGTCAGATCTTGGCTGCACTATAGAGAAGGAATTTAAAGGGAGGACAGACTGCAGCAAGACTAGTTAGGAAGATGTCCTGATCCAGGAATGAGATGATGATGATTACAACTAGGTAGAGGAAGGAGGGATGCAGAAATATAGATGGATTGAAGCAACATTTAAGAATTGCCAGAATTTTGTGATTGGTTGTGGAAGATGAGAATAGAAGAGATCTTAAGGATCATTCTCAGGTTTTTGGTTTGAGGTTTTTGTTTTGGTTATCTGTTACTGAGTAACAAACCACCTCAAAACAATGGTTGAGCACAATAACAGTTTATTTTACTCATGGATCTGGGGGTTGACTGTGTTCAGCTAGGCTGTTCTTGTTCCAGATCTTCCATGAAGTTATGGACAGTCGGTGGGTGGGGTCATCTCCAGACTTCTTCATACACATGTCTGGTGTCGAGGCTAGGAACACTGCAACAGTTGGGCACTGGACGAAGTGTGGCCTCCTGAGGCATGTCTTTTCATGTGTTCTTATGTGATGGCCTCAGGATAGTTGGATTTATATTGAAGTTGAGGGCTTGCAGAACAAATATACCAGGAGAAACTGGCAGAAACTGCTTGTTCTTCTCTACCCTGTCCTCAGCACTGATATGGCATTACTTCTACTGTGTTCTGTTTAAGATGGTCACAAAGTATGCTCAGATGCAAGGGCAGGATACAGACATCTCTTGATGAAAGGAAAGTTGAAGGATTTATGGACATGTTTTAGAACCATCACAGGCATTGAGGTGGCTAATGGGATCATGCACTATAATAGGTAGGTAACACTTGCAGGAATAGTAGGGGGTGGAGAGTGAGGAGTTTGATTTGAGAGTGACTGAGTTTGAGCTGCTTGTGCAGAATCCAGGAAGTTGAAATTTCAAGTAGGTAGATGGAAACTCAGGGGTGAGGTTGGAGATGTAGTTAAAAATAATACATTTATTGCTACTTGCTATGTGCTATCCTGTATTATTAATATCATTATGTGGGAGGCACAGTGCTAAGTATTTTTGATGCATTATTCATTTACTATTATAATTTCAGAGATTAGAAAACTGAGGCTTAGAGAAATTGAGTGTCATGCCCAAGACATGATAGAATGAGAATTTGAACCAAGGGCTGGCAAATGTCTGAGCACATATTCTTAAGCACTTAGATGGTAACTGAAGCCATGGCCATGCACGGGGGTTGGATTGTGCCAGGTGGGAAAGGAAGAACCCTGAGGAAGCTCAGTGCTTCAGTCATTGCTGGCACATTGTAGGCATGCAGTTTTATGAGGTCAGTAAAAGAACAAGACCCTAAAAATGAGCCTAGGAGAAAAAGAACCAAGAGGTTGGAAGAAAACCTGGAGAGTGTGGTGTCAAGCAGGCTGAGGACAGTGACTGTTTCCAGAAAGAGGAAGTGGCCTATTTTATTAAACATTGCCCAGAAGATAATGAACAGTGACCACTGGATTCACATCAGTGGTGACCTTGGCCAGGGCATGTCAGAGACTTTGTGGAGGTGCCGATTATTCGAGGAATGGAAAGTGAGGAAATTCTGCTGCAATTAAGTCTTGCAAGACATTTCACCAGGAAGGAGAAAAAAAGAGATTGGAACTGGAAGGGCAGGAAGATTGAGGGGGATTTTCCTTCTTAAAGGGGACTAGCAGTGGCTTAATGTTGGTGAAGTAGCATGTGAGGTCATTTTGCTTAGTGTAACTGAAATATGGTGGGGTAAGGGTTTGAGCTGAGTAGGGCTGAAGAAACTACAGTGAAAAATGAGGGTGAGGACCAGGGACCCAGAAGGGTTGGTTGCTGTGCAGTGTTGAAGTCACAGACCATGACTTAACAATGACACACATTTATATGGTTGTGTCATTTTTTCTCCCTTGCCTTTGTAGGTGTAGTTTCAAGAAGGTGGGCAGTTAGATTGATAAAGGCTAGAGTTTTTCCAGGGTGAATACTTGGGTAGACAGCAGGGCAGAGGAATTTAGGACACTAGCAAGAAAATATTTGAAGTGATAGACCATGAGATCTGAGTTAATGGAAAGGGAGGAAGGGCTAGAAAGTAGAAGATGCAAGGGACTGGTGGTCTCGATGAGGCTGAGCAATAGGTGGTACATAGAGTCACTGGTCAGAATATTGGAGGGAGAGAAAGTGCAACGTGGTCAGCCGATAGAGCATATGAATTTAAGACTACAGAGGTAAAATCTCTGAGGGGAGGCTACAGTGTGTGGCTGTGGCCAGCACAGGGTGTAAGAGATGGGGAAGTCAGGAGGCAGAAGGAGGAGGATAGCTAAGGTGTTGGGTGGATCATTCTCATGCATGGTCGTCAGGACCATGGCAGGGCTTGGGTTGGAGTGAAAAACTGGACCAAATATTAGAAATCCCCAGTGAGTGAGGCAAGATCTGCTGACACCGTTAACAAGGAGCCGTGGAGGACACTGGATAGAGCATCTTGTCCTGAGTTGTGAAAGGAGAGGGTAGCCTAACCTGGGAGTGGAGGATGGGGTGGTTGAGAGATTGAGTTAGGCCACAAATTCTTAGAGGGAACATTTAACAAAGCTTTTGCAGGTGTAGAGGAGTTTGTTTCATGGTTTAGTGCTACAGGCTTTGGGTTGAACTGCCTGGCTTCACCAACTACTGTTACTTCTCAGTGCCTTACTTTTCTCATCCCTAGTGGGGATAGTAAGAGGAACTACTTCTTCGATTTGTTGTGAGGATTAACTGCAATAATACATGTACTCTTAGAATAGTGCCTGATACTTCCTTCTCTGCCCCCTCCTTTTGTTACTCACAGTAGCAAAAAAAGCCTTAAGAGAGTTTATATTGGTAGGTACTTTCTAAGGGCTTTACTTGTTTAATCCTTACAACAACCCTGTGAGGTGGGCATCACTCTGTTTTTCCTATGTCAAAACTGAGATGTAGAAAGGATAAGAAACTAATTTAAGGAAATACAGCTTGTAAGTGGCAGAGCTGGGATCTGAACCAAAGAAATCCAGCTCCAAAGCCCCCCTTAATTAGTACTGCATAGTTGCATCCCACCACTGGGGCAGAGGGTTCTGTAGGAAGGCTAGGGTGGGCAGGGGCTAGGGTGACAATGGCTTGTTAGGGAGGAGCCACAGAGCAGTATATGGTAGGATAACCTTAATACAAAAGATGTTTTCCAAAAAGAATTTCCTCTAGCAGTTCCCTGGTTAGGGGTTGGAAGAAGGTGAGGCTCAGGTTAGTTGTGCTGTGCAGCATCTTCTCATTCAGATAGATAAACCTGTAGCTCAATTGCTGGATTCTCAAGACTCTCAGCCTTGTTCTTTTCTGCCAAGAGGTTGAACTTCCAGGGGAGTTCTGGTCCAGGTGAGTGGGCAGACTAGACCTTCTTAAGGGACTCTGTTGCTGTCTGCATCTGTCACATGAATGGATCTCTTTGGAGGGCTGCCTGGGTTTGAGTCTCTGCTGGCATCGGGTTCCCAGGGCAGAGAATTGGGGGTTGAATTGCTAAGTCCAGGAGCTGATAAAGATGGCCCAGGCTCAGACCTTTCAACTAAGCTGAAAGCTGGTCGCAGGCAGTGTGTTAGAGCCAGTAGTTTGTTTTATTGTGGGCAGCCTGTGAAGTTAGCCTTCACATGTTGTATCTGGAGTAATTGTACAGTAATCTGGATGCAGTATGAATAAAGCTGAGATGGCCTGTGTGATCCTGACTTCTATCCAATTACAAATGATCAAGGAGCATAGTATTGCAGAAAAAACAATTTGTAGCTGGAGAGTTCACGCTTTCCTTTCTACTCTTACTTAAATCTGCTTGTCTTCCAGTGTTTCACTACCCAAACTGACTTGAAGCTCCTTCTGGGGCTGCCTCCAAAAGTTGTGCCTATTAGACACTACACAAAGGCAGGTGCCTGACCAAGGGGCCCAGTGGGGCTGAAATCCAACCCTGCTCAGCTTGCTGAGGTCCCCCTTGTGAATTGGCACAGAGGTGCCTAATGGGCTAGCCATGGCCCTGCCTCAGCCCTTTGCTCCTGTTTTTGTTATAGGACAAAGCATATTGTTTCACAGTGCAGGGATGGGTTGCAGGCCTCTTAGTATCCCCAGAGCCTGGCACAGGTACACGTGGTTGGACTAAGAGGTTGCCCAGAGTAATGGGTAAGGCACTAACTTTAGAGTTAGACTCCAAGCATTTGCATTCCAGCTCTGTCACTTACCTGCTGTGCAGCCTTGGTGCCTCAGTTTCCTCATATGCAAAATGGGCATAATAATAGTACCTACCTCACAGGGTTAACATATTAAATATATATAAAGGATTTAAACGAGAGTCTAGTACTGTAAGTATTACAAAAGTATTTATTATTATTGAATTGAGACTTTATATATAAAACAAGGACCTGTGCTATTATTGTACCAAAAGTTTCCACTCCAATTCTATTTATTTTTCTAATACCAGCGTTTCAAAAATCTTCCTGCCTCTGCCTAATAAACATACTACAGAGTAACTGGGTTAAAGATATTGCAGCTGCTCGTTGGTGTTTTAAGTGGCAGCTATTTTTGATTTACGGGGGTAAAAGGTCCTGGCATGGCATATGGTGGCCCACATCTCTCCTCAGGCCAGTTCTGCTTACAGCTGTTACATGAGTTCGGCCAAATGAGCCGACTCGCTTTAAACTTAACAGGCAAGTTTTCTGAGGTCCTACTCTAGAATTATGTATTTTTTTTTTTTTTTGAACTTTCAGCTCCTCTTCTGTTTGAATCAAACAGTTTGAAATTCAGGTTTCTGCTTTTGAGAACTTTTCCCCCTAGCATGTGATTTATTGCCCAGCTCTTTTATCCCTTCGTCCTTTATGAATGTTTCCTGAGAGGCAGGGTGTTGTAGAGAAAGGAGCACTGGGATGATTTATTGGGTAATGTTGGTTTTCTTGGTCATTTTGAATGCTTCCTGAATGTGGCTGGTTCTTTTTTTTCAAGTCACTGTGCTAGATGTAGAAAACCTCTTGTGATTATTGGATTTCTCTGTTTCATTTTATATTTATATAGAAATTATATTCTGTAATGTTCACCGATAGTATTTTCTTAGTATAACATGATTTTTCCCTTGCTTTGTGGGGTTTTCAAGATACGTATTTTAAAGATTGGATCATTTAGAGCAGCAGTCCCCAACCTTTTTGGGACAGGGACTGTTTTCATGGAAGACAATTTTTCCATGGCTAGGGGGTGGAGGGGGAGTGGAAGGATGGTTTCGGGCTGATTCAAGTACATTACAGTTATTGTGCACTTTATTTCCATTATTATTACGTTGTAATATATAATGAAATAATTAAGCAACTCACCATAGGTTGGGGAACCCTGATTTAGAGGATCATTTGATCACTTCTGAGTTTTCTTTGCATTTCCTGATTTTCTTTTTTTGGCCTTAGCCTGTGTGTGCATAGGATTACTTTTTAAGCCTGAAGTGCAGCTCTCTTTATCATTTCTATGGATGCAGGCTGCAATTTTTCTGCAGCCTAAGTGTGTATAAGAAATAGATTCCCGTGCTAGTGTTGTCTTTATTTGGGGAGAATACCTAACTATATCGGTCATTTGTGTGAATACTCATAGGTGAATATTTTCTTTTTCTTGTCTTTTGAGTGATTACTGTTTTATCATAAATAATTATGTGAGCTTAATATTCACTTTGAATAGTTTAATGGTAAATAGTAAAATAGACTTAGTAAAAATTTTCTCATTTGATTTCATGTTGAGAATAGATCTTCAGTTGCTGATTCTAAAACTCTTTACATGAGATTCTTTGTAACACAAAGGAACACAAGTAAAATGAAATAAGTTGCTTTAAAAGTCAAAATTATATCCTTAACCTGACAGGTGTAAAAAATAAATAAATAAATAAATAAAAGTCAAAATTATAAAGAGCTATGCAAGATGTGATATATATTTTAATTCTTTATACAAAGTCTTGAATAATCTATGGTGAAATGCATGATTATGAAAAAATGATGAATCAGGATTTATAACAAGTTCATTGATGATTTCTTTCCTTGTCTTTTGTTTTTTTTTTAATTTCAAAATACTAAGGGGGTACAAACGTTTTTGTTACATGGCTTGAGTCAGGGCTATAAATGTGCCCATCACCTGATTAGTGTTCATTGTACTTATTAGGTGGGTTTTCACCCTTCTCATCCTCTCCCCTTCCCCCAGTTGATTTCCAATGACTTTTACTTCCTTCTGTGCACTTGTGTGCTCATCAGTTAGCTACAGTTTATTAGAGAGTACATATGATGTTTGTCTTTCCATTCTTGAGACACTTTGCTTAGGATAATGGTCTCCAGTTCCTTACAAATTACTGCAAAAGGCATTAATTCATCCTTTTTTTTGTGGCTGAGTAGTACTTCATATATGGTACGATGTGCTACTTCAAATGTGGTATACATATACCACATTTTGTTAATCGACTCATGAATTGATGGGCAATTGGGTTGATTCCAGATCGTTGCAATTGTGAATTGTGCTGCAATAAACATTCAAATGAAGGTGTCTTTTTGATAAAATGGCTTCTTTTCCTTTGGGTAGATAACCAGTAGTGGGATTGCTGGCTTGGATGATGGTAGGTCTACTTTTAGTTCTTTGAGAAATCTCCATACTGTTTTCCATAAGGGTTGTACTAACTTGCAGTCCCACGGTGGGTGTGTAAGTGTTCTGTTCTCTCTGCATCCACACCAGCATCTATTGTTTTTGGACTTTTTAATAAAAGCCATTATAACAGGAGTAAGGTGATACCTCATTGTAGTTTTAATTTGCATTTCCCCAATAATTAGTGATGTTGAGCATTTTTTCATATGTTGGCCACTTATCTTCTTTTGAAAAACTTCTGTTCATGTCCTTTGCTCACTTTTTAATGGGGTTGTTTTCTTGCTGATTTGAGTTCTTTGTAGATTCTGGATATTAGCCCTCTAATCATTGGGTGTGTGGATTACGAATATTTTCTTCCATGTAGGTTGTCTATTTGCTTTGTTGATTATTTTCCTCGTTTGTCTCAAAATAGTTCTTTTCAAGTACTTCCCCAAATTCAGAGGGCATAAAGTTTATCTCTGAGGCAAAGATTATTTATCCTAATTGCTTTATATTATTGCCCTGGGTGGCAGCAGCAGCAATAACAAATTATTATGCTTCTAAGAGTGAATGTGGGTAACATTTTCCTGAGTGTTCAAAATTAACAAGGACTTATGTTATAGTAAATGACATTTTAATCAGCGTTTATTTGCCTAAAATGCAACAGTCACTTTAGATCCTCAATTTTAATTCTGGTACATAGTCTTGTGTTAAAATACCTTATTGCAGCAAGAAAAGGACCTGCTGGTTTTAAATTTTTAAAACATTTTTAATTATTATGGATACATAATAGTTGTATATACTTCTGGGATACATATGTTTTGATATAGGCATACAATGTGTGATAGTCAAATCAATATAATTGGGGTATCCATCACCTCAAGCATTTATCATTTCATTTCTTTGGATGCAGGCTGCCCAGCCTCTGGTAACCACCATTCTACTCTCTGACTCCATGAGATCATTTTTGTTTTAATTTTTAGCTCTAACATATGAGTGAGAATATGTGAAACTTGGCTTTCAGTGCTTGGGTTATTTCACTTCACATAGTTTCTCCAGTTCCATCCTTGCTGTTGCAAATGGCAGGATTTCATTCTTTTTATGGCTGAATAATATTCCACTGTGTACATGTACCACATTTTCTTTATTCATTTGTTGATGGACACTTAGATTGATTCCAAGTTTTGGCTATTCTGAATAGTGCTGCAATAAACATGGGCATGCAGATACCTTTGCAGTACACTGATTGCCTTTTTCTTGGATATATACCTAGCAGTGGGATTGCTGGATCATATGATTGTTGTATTTTTAGTTTTTTTAGGAACCTCCATATTGTTCTTCATAGTGGCTGTGCTAATTTACATTCCCACAAACAATGTATGCGGGTTCCCCTTTGTCCACATTCTCACCAGCATTCATTGTTGCCTGTCTTTTCAATAAAAGCCATTTTAACTGGATTGCGATGATATTTTGTTGTAGTTTTGATTTGCATTTCTCTGACTAATGGTGTTGAGTATTTTCTCATATACCTGTGGGCCATTTGTATGTCTTCTTTTGAGAAATGTCTATTCGGATCTTTTGCCCATTTTTAATTGGATTATTTGGCTTTTTTCTTATTGAATTGTTTGAGCTCCTTATATAATAATCTAGTTATTAGTCCTTTGTCAGATGGGTAGTTTACAAGTATTTTCTCCCATTCTGTGGGTTGTCTCTTAACTTTGTTTCCTTTGCTGTGCAGAGCTTTTTTTAGCTTGATGTGATCCCATTTGCACATTTTTGCTTTGGTTACTTGTGCTTTTTGAGGTATTACTCAAGAAATCTTTGCCAGACTAATGTCCTAGATCATTTACCCAGTGTTTTCTTTTAGAATAATATTAATAGTTTCATACTTTCAGGTCTGAGATTTAAGTCTTTAACCCATTTTGATTTGATTTTTTTGTATATTGTGAGAGATGAAGGTCTCGTTTCTTTTTTCTGCATATGGATATCTAGTTTTTCAAGCACCTAGGTTTTAAAATATTCCATGAAGTAGGAATGTCAGAATAGTATTGGGAGAAGACGAGCCCTACCCTTCTTTCCTCCCAACCTTTTTCTCTTCCTTTCTGACTTTTCTTACTCAACAATATTTATTGAGAGCTTATTGTTTGCCAGGTATATGGGCATCCTAATTAATATAGGGCTGACTCATTTGGCTACCAAGACTGTAGCTTGTGACATTGAATCTAATATACATCTTTGCTTATAGTAAAACCTCAGATGATGGGCAAGAACGGGATGGACAACTTTTTGTAAAAAAGATCAGCTAGTAAATATTTTAGGCTTTGAGGGTAATATAGTCTTTGTCTCAACCACTCAATTCTGTGATGGTAGTTTGAAAGCATCCATAGGTAATAGGTAAACAGATGGATGTGGCTGTGTTTCAACAAAACTTTATTGGCAAAACCAGGCAGTGGGCCAGATTTGCCCATAGGTTGTAGTTTGCCAACCACTGGGCTAGTAGAGTAAGATTTACCTCCTCAAAGAAGAGAGGCAGCACTGGATTATCTTTCATTGACATTGGAGTTTTGGTTTCTGTACTTGGTGAGTACCTTTAAAGGAGGCAGTATGATCACTGGCTTTAGGTATTAAGAAGGTTATAAAGTCTTTTGTGAATCTGCAGAAGGCATACTACAGTGAGAGGGTCAGAGTCATAGGAAGGCAGATATTGGTTAACCACTTCGGTACGAGCGTTGACTATAGTTGACAGCTACAGATGAACGTGCACAGCCAAGCGTCGACTTTAGACGACAGCCGTTATATGACTTTTCTAATTTTTCATTTATCAATATGAAATTGTGAACATTTAAAAATAACGTAATGAAAACATATATGTATATGTTACCTATTCTGATTGACATTACAAGTAAAGCTGCCTGTAAAGTAAAACAAGCTTTCAGTGCTTTAAAGATTTCCTCATCACACAAGAGCAAAATGGATTCATTGTCAATGCACAGCACAAACCATCGTGTAGACTATGAGTGCCGGCTGTGGGCAAGGTTTCGCGGCTGGTGAGCGCCGTACTGAAGTGGTTAAGGGTAAAAAGCAGCTCTCAAGTTTTGTTCATCTGCCTTGAGTAGGAAATGACAGAGTAGAAGCTGGCTCCCCATCTCTTAGGAACATTATAGAACAGGTTCATGCATATGAGTGAAAGGTTAAAGTAGATGCAAGGTTCCTTTCAACTTTTTCCATACTTCTCAGTTGCCCTTAGTGTATCAAGCAATCCTTCTCTGCTTTACCGTGAGTTATTTGAAAACACTGTGATGTAGAGGAGTGTTTGGGAAAAACTCAAGCCATGTTTTTTCTCTGCTCCCACACCACGGCAATCATCAACACAGAAGACTTATGTGACCAAACGTGGGGGCATTTCTCCCTAACACCAAGCAAGCAATTCTGTACCAGCAACCAGCTGGGCCAGCTGGGTGTCCTCCAAATTAGTTCTGACACTATCTACCCAGAGTGTCAGATCCCACAGGTTGAGGGCTCAGTCCCCAAAATGGGGCCTCTTCCTTCCCACAAGTCCAGGCTTCTCTAACTTCTAACCAACTAGCTTCATGTTAGGTTTCCCATACCCCCTCTTTGGATCCTGTTAATTTGCTAGAGCGATTCACAGAACTCAGGGAAACACATTTACTGGTTTATTACAAAGGATATTTTATTTTTTTATTTTATTTTATTTTATTTTATTTCTTTTCCTGTAGAAGGCTAAAACAGGATTTTTTATTTTTTTTTATTTTATTTTTTTATTTTTATTTTTTTTAAAGGATACTAATAAACAGCCAGATGAAGAGATTCATATGGGAGGTCTGGAAGGAAGGGTGCCTATTGCAGGAGCTTCTGTCCCCATGGAGTTGGGGTGCCCCATCCTCCTGGCATGTGGATGAGTTCTTGTTCACCTTCTGCAGCTTCCATGTGTTCGGCTCTCCAGAAGCTCACTCCAACTCTGTCCTTTGGGAGTTTTTTGGAAACTTCATTGGTTGTCTGTGTTTGAAGTGTGGACAGTGTGTTGAAATATGATGGTACAAAAAAGGTATAATCTCAACTCAGCAAGGTTTGTCTGTCCAGATTATTTTTGGCCTCCCTGTGTAGTATTCCTGCCTCCAAGGTATGAGGCAGGACCCTTTCTGGGATGAGCGTCTTATGACCCCAAATCAGATTAGAGTCCTGCCTTGGCCAGGTGAAAGGAGGACCGGAGAAGATCAGAGAGAGAGATTCTGTTCTTGAGGCCTGCTTCTGCAGCCTAAATCACCCTAAAATTATAACAAAAGACTGTAACAAGGGTGATTGGAGTTATGACTCAGCAACTGTGGATGAAAACCAATATGCATGTATAATCATAATATCACAGGGAGGAATTCAAATATTTCAATTCATTTAAGCAGTGGATTCCCACCCCCCACTGATTTTATGCAGAAGTGTAAAAAAAGTGATAATGTGATTTTTAAAAAGTTGATTGTTTATGATATTGACTTATGCGTTTATTATATTATCAGTGAGAACAATGAAGAGGTTTGAGGAATATAAAACCTGAATTTAGACGTACGGTTGAGTACTAAGTTTGTTTTCTGGTTCATTTGGGTCAGCATTTTATTCTTTCTTTTTGGTGTGACATTAAAGAAGAACAAGAATGGGATTCCAATAGAATCATAGTTGCAAATGTTACAGATAATAGAGTAGCTTACTGTGCAGTGTGCAATCTTGAGTGTTTCTTCAGTCAGAAAGGAAAACACAGGTTTTCTTCTGAGGCTTGATTTCCCCTTCCCCTCCGAAAGTACTCTAGCAGCACGAAGTAATGTGTGGGTGGTTGCCAGTATGTTAAAATTTCCTATAAGTACATTTGAATATGTATTTTTATTCATTTCAGTCTCTAATAAAAATTCAATTTTCATTTAAAAACATTTTTTGAATGTCCTACTGCCCATTATGCAGCCCCTTTTGCATGTGTCTGAAGCTAGTAACTCTTTATTTCTTATCTGAAAAAACAGGCCTAGAAATACCCACATTGCTCTAATTGTGAGGGCCGAGCGAGATGAGAGTGTAGAAACACCCCACACATAGTAGAACCTTAATAAATGTCATTTTTTTTCCTTTTCCTGTGACTTGCAAGATAATCAAGGCCATCCTTTTAAATTGAATTGTGTATGGTTCCACTAGTTTTCAGTAAGTATGGTTGCTGGATATTGTTCACCATCTTAACAGAAAGCTTGAGTAGGAACTCTGTTCTCGGAAATGTAAACTACTCATCTGAAAGGAGTGGCCTTATGAGGGGTTACAGCTCATCCTTGTCTGATTTCATCTTCTGGCCCAAGAGTGAAGAGAGGAGTTTGGAGAGATCCACCCTCCTGGGCAGGAGTTTAATGGGCAATGAGTATACAGCCTTTAGTTATTAGATTTGTATATCAGCCTTTCCATATCGGTCTGTCTCCTTCAGTACTTAGCAGTCAAACCCACATGATGAGAAGGGCCAGCGTGCACACCTTTGGAGAAGCAAGGACGTGAACAGCAAGGGAGGGCGGGCTTGTGGCCCTTGGCAGCCATGCTTTAGGGTAGGAGTAAAGAGTAAATCTACAAGACTTAGGAATAAATGGTATCCCTTGAAAAAGAAAAGGAAAATAGGCTAAGTCCTTGGGGACAGAAGTAGGTAGATCCTACGACCTGAGTTGGGCACAGGGAGTCCTGGGACTTATGGAAAACTCCAGGTAGTTCCCTGACCATATTGATTGGGGTTATTTGTTTTCAGCACATGAAGACAGTCTCGTGGCATATGAGTCTCAGAGCTTGGGGGTATCAGATGCTGAGAGTGGCCCAAAGAAATTGACCCTGAAGCCAGGCCCCAGAGGGGAGCCTGATAAGATCCAGTTCTGTTAAGATTGCTCTTAAAATATTAAATAGTTCTAAGCAGGAGGTGATAGGGTCTGATTATGTGTTGAAAACTTGTTCTGGCTAATGAGTGGGGAATGGATTATAGGGATAAGAGGAGAACCAGGGAGACATGTTGGGGAGACTAGCCCATGTGAGTGGCTTGGTTTAGGATTTACTAAGTTTGAGAAAATGTCTTCTCTGCTAACCACCTGATGCTTACAAATTTGATTCAATAAGGTTAGTGGTTTTAGTATTATTACAGTCAGCCCTCTGTATCCACAGGTTCCACAACCACGGACTCAACCAACCATAGATTGGAAATATTCAAAAGCAACAAAAAATGACAATACAACAATAAAAATAATACAAATTAAAAATACAGGAATTTGAAACCAGCCTGAGCAAGAGCAAGAGCAAGACTCCGTCTCTACTAAAAATAGAAAGAAATTAATTGGCCAACTAAAAACATATAGAAAAAATTAGCCAGGCGTCATGGCACGTGCCTGTATTCCCAGCTACTCAGGAGGTTGAAGCAGAAGGATTGCTTGAGCCCAGGAGTTTGAGATTGCTGTGAGCTAGGCTGATGCCATAGCACTTATATTCCGGGTAACAGAGTGAGACTCTGTCTCGGAAAAAAAATAAAAATAAAAAAAAGACAAATTAAAAACAATACAGTATAACAACTATTTACATTGAATTAGGTATTATAAGTAATCTAGGATAATTTAAAGTATAGAAGAGGATATGCATCAGTGTTATGCAAATACTTTACCATTTTATATTAGGGACTTGAGCAACCACAGATTTTCGTATCCACAGAAGGTCCTGGAAAAAATCCCCTACAGATACCGGGGTACCACTGTACTCCTTTCACATCTGAGAACCAATTATTAAAGTTCAGGGTGGGTAAGTTTTCTAAGGCCCCTTTCTGAATGGTTCAAATCCAGGTCTGTCTAACCTCAAAGCTAACCTTTCTTCCCTCTCCACAGTCGGAAAAACAAAAGGAAAAGCCCAGATTGTGTAATTAATAAGCAATTAGAAAGTTTTTTGACCCTATAAATGGTTGTTGGATCATGCTTTCCTGTAATCAATGCTGTTTTTTGGTGGTATAGTGATTTTTATAAGTTAATATGGAAATACTGATTTAGTAAAGGGCTTTGCCATTTGAATATTTTGAGGACTTTAAATATAGATTTGACAATATAGGAATCATGATCAAGAAAGTGGCTTAAAACAATAAATTCAAGGAAAGAATCCATAAATGACAGTTTCTAAGGTTTTAGCAGAAGAGTGATGCTACAACCTTGGGTTAATTTAATTATATCAAAAAGGAATATCAAAAAGGAGGGAGGGAATGGAGGATGAATTCATATCCTGGAGAATTAAGTAATTATAATTTTTCTTATGATTCTAAGTGATGTTGCTCCTAAGTGTCTAATGGACACTGCATGGGCAAGTAGATGCCTGTCACCATAAAAATTAATAAAATATTAATAATATTGAATATTAAAATGTTGAATGCTAATTGATAAATTTTGCATAATGTAGACTAAAACCACTTCAGTTTAGACATAGTACATTGCCCATCTGGACAATATTGTGAGGTCTGGCTAGAAATGAATGTTGGTTTTTTTTGTTTATTTTTTTGCCTCAGGTGTTGGGTCTGTTGAGGCAGAGTGCTGGGAGCTAAGTTCTCTGGCTTTGGAACATTTCCTCCTTTGGGGAAGGTCAGAGTTGCTGTCCTGGTTTACAGTATTTGCAATGAGAAGTCAAGCGAGTTAGTCTTGATAATGTAGATGACAGCAGAGTATGAACAAAGGCCTGAATCCAAGGTGTCCGTAGGAGAACTGGTGGCAGAGCGTATCCCCTGGGGCTTCCCAGTGTCTGGGTGTCTTTGGTGCAGTTGCTTAGAGGAATTTGTGTGTCTGGAACACAGTAGACACTCAATTAAAAAAAACCTCACAAATCTGGAGCTTACTCTATTTCCTAGTTATAACTTATTAAATACTCATCGTACTCTATGAGATAGGTACTACTATAATCCTCATATTATAAGTGACAAATTAAGTTGTAAAGGAGTTAAGCAACTTGCCGAGGGTCCCACAAAGAGTAACTTGTGTGGCTAGGATTTGATTTGAGAAGGTCTGACACCCAAGTCTATGCTCTTAATGCCTCCCTGGCTGCTTCTCAATAAATATTTGTGGACTATTAAATGTCTCATGCTGTGACTTTTCGTGGTAGAGTACTGTGTTTGCCTGTGACAGGGATTTTGGAAGCAAAGCTGTTGAAAACTTTTCTGGCATCCCTTTTTTATTTTATCTATAATATTGTTAGAATGATCACATCTGCACTCAAAAATAATAGTGCCCCCAATCTACCCTTCCCCATACATTCTATTTTTTCTTCATAGAACTTGTCACCAGGTGAGATGATTTATTTGTTTTTGGGTGCCCCCCCCCCCCCGAGTGTAGGCTCCATGAGAGCAGGGTCTTTGTTTGCTGTTCAGTCCCCAGGACATAGGACACTGCTGGACTTGAAGTACGCGCTCAATACAAATATGTGTTTGTTTAATTAATGAAGAGAGAGTTAATGCCAAGTTCATTCGTGCCTCCAAATTGGTCATCTAATATCCTCGAGCCTTTCAAAAGGATTGCTGCTCCATCCTACACTTTCCACACTGAAGCAACAGTGGTTTAGTTGCAGTGGTCCCAAACCTTTTTGGTGCCAGGGACTGGTGTCATGGAAGACAATTTTTCCATGAACTTGGGGTGGGGGGTGGGGCGGCCCGGCGGTGCTCTGCAGCCCAGCCTGTAACAGGCCACCTACTAGTCCTGGTCCACCGCCCTGAGTTTGGGGACCACTGGTCTAGGAAGTTACAATACTAAGGCTGAGCTCTTCTAGTTGTCATGATGTATGGAAAATTCATCATGAGAAAGGCCTCTCTTACCAAGTTAAGAAATATGCTTCAGGCCTCCCAGAATCTGTGTGCTCTTGAAAATCTTTCACTCCTTATAAATCAGAATTTGGCAGGTTTCTGCTCTGCATAGGGAGTTGGTGTCTATATTCAGTTTTCATTGCCCATATACCATATCCTAGGTACTTGTGTTGGCGGGGAGAAGCCTTATATGTCTAGATAGGTTAGAGGGCCACAGGGACTTGTCCAAAGTGTTATTTGTGGTAAGTGACACTGCATCAGCATGGATTTTTTAAATTGGCCTTTGGTAGTCAGAATGTTTCTTGAATCATAAAACCTATAAATCTGCTTTACTTAGTTTGTTTGGCTTTTTTTTTGCAGGTTCTTGTTCTTAATGATTAAGAGCTTGGCCCTTGAGTCCAAAAGACTAGGTTCAAATCATGGTTCTGTCATATACTAGCTGGTATCTGTTTCTTCATCTCTAAATTAGGGATAATAATACTACTGTAAAGTAGAATACATAACACTTCCATTTAACTGGCTTAAGTTAAATGAGATACTATTGTCCCATTTAATTATTTCAACCACTGTATCAGTTAGGACTGGAATTAGTTGGAAAATAGTGGCTTTGATAGTTTTATTTTTTTCTCAAATAAGTCTAGAAGTTGTTAGGGCCCCAAGATGCTTCTGCCCCCTGTGTAGACTTTAAACTCGTGGTCTAAAATTGATGCCAGAGCTCCTGCCATCACTTCTGTATTCCAGATAGTGGGATGGAGAAAGGTTGGAAGAAGAGTGTGTTTCCCTCCTGGAAGACTACTAAGACTTTTTCACTATATTTCATTGACCAAAATTTGGTCATATTGCCATACCTAGGTCAAAGGAAACTGAGGCAGATAATTTTTTCATTTAGAAACAAACTTCTCTGTAACTACACTTAGCCATTCTTCACACACCTGTATCTCTCTGGGGCTGCTTCTCTTGGGTTTTTTAGCAGGGTGGTTATTCTCTGCTTTATATTAATCTTTTCTTTTCCATATAGTTTCTTTACTTCTCATACTTCTGGCTTCTTGGTAAATTTAGGTTGTTGTGATTCTTCATGGTCGCAAAGTTATTTAATAGCTTTTCCTTTTGTCTTCTCTCAGTATCACTTTCTACTTGTAACTGCATCATTTTTTCAGTATTTTTCAAGGCCAATTTTGAAGAGAGAGAGAGAGATATGATTAGGCTAGCTTTTCTCTTCCTGCTAGGCCACGCCAGGGTTGTTGGCCAGCATAAGGTAGACTGTCTGCTGGTTGAGTCAGCTGTAGCATCTTGTTTATGGCTCTTGGCATCTGAAAGGATGGGGAGACAAAACAGACTCTATAATGTGACCATGCTTAGTCCTTGACAAATGGAAATTCCTTTGGCAGGGAGTTAGAGATAAGTCTTAAAATGAGGATGCTTTGTATATTAATGTGAATGTATTTTAGGTATTTAATAGTATATAAATAGTTAATAGTTATCAATAACTGATCTCAGATTGGGAAATGATTATTTGCAGACTAGGAGGGTGTTCAAGGCATGCACCAGCAGCCCTCAGATACTTGCACATTGTGGGATGTTTCTTGCTTTCACTCACACTATTACTTTTTTCTGGAATTCCCTTTTTTTCTTTACTACCTCATACCCGGCAAATTCCTAATCTTTTAAGACTCAATTCAGGAGGTGCCTCTCTAGAAAGTCTTTCCTGATGCTCTTATAATACTGGGTTCAGTGGCCCTATTCTGTATCCCTAAAACCCTTTTTTTTTGTTTATCTCTTGTGTGCTGAACACATTTATATTGTACTTGTCTGGCTCAGGTATGTTAAATTGCTGCTCTCTCTTAAGCTTAGAAGATCACTGATACTAGAGTTTATCTATGTATACTTATTGTTTATCTAGCAGTGGCTGCTACATTAAAGATGCTCTGCAAGTGTTTTTTTTTTTCTTTCTTTCTTTAGATTGAATTTTTTAATCCCCAGTGCCTAATCAAAAGCGAAGGAATAAATTCTTCAAAATATTAATAAGTGGCATTGATTATTTTCTCTGGGAAATTAGAAGGGTATTTCTTTTTCTCTGTTCATACTTTTAAAACAGAATTTTTAGAAAGAGAATTGTTCTTTAGCATTTGAGACAAAATCTGCTTTTGTTTGTATATTACGTGTGTTTTTTAGTGATGCTTTGTAGAAGATTGGTGACAGTTTTGCTGGGATGAAATCTGCAAATTCTGATATGATGATTTATGCTTTCATTGGGCTCTTTTTGCTACATGACTTCTCAAATATCTGAGGTTATTTCTGTTATATGGCTTTTCAAATCTTTGTGATTGAATTTTACAGAGATAATGTGCTAACAATTTTTTTTTAACAGTTGAGGGTAATGATTCCTTTTTGAATTACTGAGTGAACCTTTGCATATCCCATCCATGGGCAACTTTAGATTGCTTGGGATGTATAGACGCTCTTGGGATGCTGGTGGCATTGTTACAACTAAAAACATTTTTGAACACGTTGAGAGCCTGATTTTATTAGCTTTGCTCCAGATGCAAATGTTTCTTTTCAGGTTGATTATTACCATCCCTTTTCATAGTCTGAAGAAGCTATAAAATAGAGGTTGAGGAGCAAAGTCCTCCACATTTTGTAAATAAAACCTCATTTTATTTTGTAATGAGTTTTTGTAAAAAGTTTCTTTTTTCCCATGTGGGGAAAATTACTTTCAGGCATACTAAGGGAGTTGCTAAATAATGCACTGTTAATGTTTTCAGTGACAACACTAACAGAAGGAGATGCCAGTTCTGAAGGAGGTGGCATTCCCAAGCGTTTATTTCCAGTCTGGGGGAGTGACTAAAGCATAATGACAGACGCGACCTTCATGCAGAGAGGGTTCCACCCACGCAGCATTTGGGAGCTCCCATATACCTTGGAATGGGACTTCGCCCTCCCATCCCCAAACCCTGCATCTTTGCCTCCAGCTCATTGGTTCAGGGGTGCTATTGAGAGAAAATGCTGGATTTTAGTTAACCTTATTTGAAAATAGATAATCTAAGCTAGGGTCTCATTTTGAAGGGGTTTTATTACTCCCCTACCCCCTTTCTTGTTTCACCAGTTTAATATATTACTCCCAAGACTCTGAAGAGTTGGTGCTTGGCTATATTAACTTTGTTTTCATCAAAAGCAAAATTATAGAGCAGAAAATAAGAAAATATGACTGTCATCTTGCTTTATATCAGGATGAGGGATCATATAGGACATCAAAGTCTGAGCTGTCAATTATATTAAGTATTAAAAAGCTCTCTTATAAAAGAAAAATTGTCTTTTCTCCCTCTGGAACTGAAATTACACTTTGAAAGCAATTTTTTTTGGACTGTATAATAAATAACATTTATTTTCTGCCATCTTTTTGAAGATTTTTTTTCTCCTTTATTTTCATGCTTACCTTTGAAATTTCTTAGGGAAAACAACAGTAAACTGTAAGTAATCACCATTAATTTCAAATTGAGTGTTCTTTGTCTTTTTTCTGTATTACCCATTTTTTTTTCTGTACAGCTATCTTAACAGATTTTAACCAAGCTGTGACTTGCTTCTGACACATCTTTTTTGTGCTCTTATCACATGAGGCAGCAAAGAAGATGAGTTTATTTTTGAAATAATATTCTTCTTCCTAAGGCAAGTCTAGATGTAGTTTTGTGAATGCTGATTTAAAGGCTACTGGGTCAGAGTTTAATCTGGGGAAGAGATTCATTCTTTTATTGGGAATAATTAGCTACTTATCTTTCATTTCAAGCTATGCCTTATGTCCCGGGGGTTTACGGTTACAATAGGTTCTTACAAATAGAGCTATACAGGGAAATAATATTAAGTAACTATTTTAAATTACCAGTTTGTATATCATGATCAAAGGTATTTTGGTTATGCTTTTAAATATCTCTTTATATCTGACTCCCACTAATTAGAGGGATGAGGCCATCATTGAACATTATTGTTAGAATGAATTTGGAGTTTGGGTGATAGACATGCCACTTGGTCTGAGGTCGGATGTTCCAAGGATAAGGCAGTATTTGTAAGGATTAGAGGTTAGAGAGGAAGAATGAGGTAAGAAGGCTAGCTAGGAAAAAAAGTTGCACAAAATAAGTTGAGGGTTTTCAGGGTAATAATTTTGGCATCTCAATAACAATACTTGTACATTTGGGAATGTGAGAAGGAAGGAGTAGAAAGTAGGTTTTTAGTAACTAAAGAATAAATTTCTCCCCTTTTTAAAAGATAAAGCTCTTAAAAAGAGTTGTCCTCTCATGACAAACACTAGAGTACTTTCTGATGGCACTGTAGAAAACTAATTTTTAAAAACAAATATTGCTCTGTACCAGTTAGGTTGAGGGAGACACACAACAGTCTTTATAGTAGTTGGAGGTTTATTTCTATTTCATGCACAGAGTCAAGAGGAGAAGAGAATGGCAGCTCTATTGTCATCCACATCTCCGGGGCCACTCACCTGTGTGTTCTAGCTCTCCTGTCCACCATTCTCACTGTGCCCTTACAATCCAAGATTCTCACTGAAACTGCATTAAATCTCAGTGGAAAGGAAGTAGGAAAGGCAGAAGAGCAAAACAGGGGCCTGCTTAGAGTCCTTTCCCTTTAAACATCTTTCATTTACATCTCATTTCAGAGAACTTAGTTACAGGACAATGCCTAGCTCCAAGGAAGGCTGGGAAATAGTCTTTTATTCCAGGTGGCATGAAATAAGATAGTTATGTTTCACTTGGGGCAAATAACTTTTCCAGCTTACTCAGAGAATTGTTAAATAATTCACTGTGATGTTACAAAGGTACATGAAAATAATTTCTAATGGTGTATGGGAAGAATGATGTCGGGTAAGGTGATGAACATTCTCAGTCTTCAGGTCTGAGGATGCCAGTGGCATTGCCCCGGGGTGTTTTTAGTGGTGTTACATTCAAAATAAAGAAACCCAATGGTGTTACCATAATAATAGTGATAGCTTAGTAATAGATATAATTCCAAATATTAACTCATCAGTCATTTGTTTTGAACAATACCACCATTGAATTTTGGGAATTTTTTGAAAGTTGAAATTGAATTTAAGAACTTCATCCAACAGAGCTTTTGAGTCTGACCTTTTTTTCCCCACACTATTTTAAGTTATATTTTGAATGTCTATGCATATAGTCTTTGGCTTTCCAATCTTTTTCTTATCAATTTCCTTTCATCATATGGAGTTCAATTTCTTATAGATATTGTCTGAAGTGGCAGGAGCCTTTGGTGGAATCAGTCTGATGGGACTTATTGGCCTTCACAATGCATCTTTGGAAGCTTTTTGTCTACGATGGGAACCCGGGGGTCTTATATCTCTGTTTCCTTGGCACAATAGATAAAACCATGATTGCTGAGACTTGTGCCATTATAAACCTTATGGTGAAGCTTTTACTTGTCAACAATAAACCATAATAAACCATAATAACAATGTTAGACTTTATAAAGTTAGGGTTATTTTGACTACGTACCAATTTAATGTTCTAAAAATACTCCTCCAGTTAAAGAAAGGAAAAGAAACCAATACTCATGTTTGGTATGCATGATTTTGTGAGTGGACATGCATTTTAGGAATCTGAATTTGATTTGGGAGTGAGAAGTGAATTCTAAATTGAGTGTTGCCATTGATATTCTGAGACAGAGGATCTTAGTTTTTTTCTCCAAATCCAGCCCATTCAAAACTTTCAGCATTATCTATGAGTATTTCCTTTCTACAAAGTTTTATTTTCTATCCATTATAAATAAGGATTATAGACATTTATGTTATAATAAGAATTGAACTGAAAAAGTAAGTGCTTATAAAACCGTAGCAAAACTGTAGCAAAACTGTAGCAAAGAATTTATCATTAAAATTGGATATTAGAGCAAGATTTAAAAGAAATAAAATGAAGTCACTACAATAAATTACATTCCTTAAACGATACTATTGTATTAGAGGATGAACTGTCTGCTTTATAGTCCGGTGATAAAGTGGTATGCCTCATACTTTATTATACCTCTCTTGTTGAACTAGCCTAGAAAAGGCATGTAGAAGGAAAATATTCAACCATGTGCTCATAAAGCAGTTGTCAGAATATATCAGATTTTCTTTAAAGAGGGAAACGAGAGCAAAGGGAATGAGGCCAGTTCTTTGGTACAAACATTTAGTTGTAATCTCTTCTTATTTTAATCTTATAGAGAATGTCTGAATGTATCCAGATCTCAATTGCTGTTTGTAGAATTGGCATTTACACGGTAAGCAATGTATATTTTTGTGGTACCAAATGTTATGAAAAATAAATGAAGAACCGAGTGTTGGAAAGCATGTAGAGCAATGGTAGTTGTCCTCCACTACTGGTGGGACTATAGATTTTTATAGCTACTTTGGAAAATAATACAGTGAATGAGAACATATCCTATGACTGAGCAATTCCAGTCCTAGGTATATATACCTCAGAGAAATCGTTGTGTAGTTACAAGAAGACCTCTGTAGGAAATGTTTCTAGCAGAAGTATTCATAAAAGCAAAATGTTAGAAACAATATGAATATCCATCAATGATAGACTGGATTAAATAAATTATGGAATTTTAATTTAATAGGTTATAATGCTGCAGCAAAAATATATGATCTAAAAAATTTGTATGAATTACAGCTTATAACAACACACACCTCATTCATATTGTTGAATGAACGAAACAAGTCACAGGAAAATACATGGAGTATGATTTCATTTCTACAAAGTTTAATCACAGCAAAATGAAGCTATGTATTGTTTTAGGGTTACATGTATACCTATATAGGTAGATAAATTATAAAAGAAAGCAAAAATTCAGGTTGTAGTTACCTCTAGGGCAGCAGTGCTCAACAGAGGGTGACTTTGCTCTCTAGAAGATATATGGCAATGTCTGGAAAACTTTTGGTTGTCACAACTGGTGGTAGTGTTGATATACTACTGGTGTTTATTGGGTTGAGCTAGGGTATTGCTAAACATCTAACAATGTGCTGGTTAACCACTTTGGTACCGTGCTCACCAGCCACGAAACCTTGCCCACAGCCGGCACTCATATCCGCATGGTAGTTTGTGCTGTGTGTTGACCACGAACCTGTTTTGCTCTTGTGTGATGAGGAAAGCTTTAAAGCACTGAAAGCTTGTTTTACTTTACGGGCAGCTTTACTTGTAATGTAAATCAGAATAGGTAACATATACATATATGTTTTCATTATGTTATTTTTAAATGTTCAAAATTTTATTTTGATAAATGAAAAATTAGAAAAGTCGTATCACGGTTGTCGGCTAAAGTCGCTGTGCGCGTTCATCTGTGGCTGTCGACTATAGTCAATGCTGGTACCGAAGTTAAGTACTTAAGAATTATCTAGCCCAAAATGTCAATTGTGAGGATGGGAAATTCACAATTTGAAAAGAATAGAGGGATTGGGAAAAAAATGTCAGTAAAGGAGTGGAGAGAAGGAAAAGTGCTTTAATAGTTACAGTAATATTCTAGTTTATAATTAGAATGGTGGTCACACAGTGTTTGCTTTATGTTATTCTTTAAACTACATATTCGCTTTATATACTATTTGTATGATATATTTCACAACACAATAAAAAATAAAATAAATAAGGTGTTTGGGGATCCCCCCCCCCCCATGTCAGTTGACTGAAATGCCTTGATTCCGTTTCTTAACTCAGGAGTTTGGGGTTGTATTTACGTGGATGACCATTAAAGGACTTTCCTAATCTCAAGTAACAAAATATCTTGACATTTTCCCTTTGAAGGCCTGGGGAGGGGATTCGGAGACACTAGGCAGGAAATACAGTGATAGTTAATATTTACTTCTAAAGACTAAATTATTTTCTAAGTAGGGGCTTAAAAAGATTTATATAAAGTAATTTTGTTTACTTACCCACCTTGCACAGAAGCACACATATATGTGTGTACAAAATGCATAAGGAATTTGTTGAATAATGTGAGAATTGTTGAATAATGTGAATAATGTGAGAATTCTGAGTAAAAGATAGGAGAACAGTTTATAAGTTCCTTGAGGGCAGGGACCCTGTCCTGTGTTTGTTTCCTGTCTTTCATAGTTCCTGGCATGGCATCTGCTACGTGGCAAATGCTCAGTAGCTACTTGTTCAGTTATGTTGAAGTGAGCCTAAGTTTCTGTTTTGCCTTAGTTTGGATGTAAGAAAAAACAGATTTTCTTTATTTCTTCTGTCACCTTTTGTTTTAGCTGCTTGCCTCAGGTAAGTGTTTGTCCCCCCGTTAGGTGAACAGATTACTTGGTAGCTAAACATGCTTTTTGGTTATTTTATGTGAAGTTACTTTGTATGTTTTTCTGGATCCTATGTGAAGCAGAGGCCAAGCTGGGGTTTGTCATGCAAGAGATAAATTGGGGGAATGTGTGTGAAGGGTAAAGGGTGAAGAAACAACGGAAAGCACAGAGAGCCTTCAGACCACACCGTGAGTGTGACATCTGTGAAGGGAGATTGGGAAGGAAGGAGGGTTGAGGAGGAAGAATTTTAAACCACAGTGTAGTTCTGAGGAAGCCTTGGGTGGGTGAGGCCTCCCTGAGCAAAGGTGCCCGTTGTTGCCCATTACTGGAATTTCATGTTGGGCAAGAAAAGCCCTGACTCTAGTACCTTTCCATCTTCATGCTCAGGCACTAGCTGGCAGCCCAGCAGAAACCAGCCTCTGCTTGAATGCCATGGAGGCTTCAGTCAGTGTGCTTCTCTAGAAGGAAGATCTGAGTGGTACCTTATCATGGCCGCAGCAGCAAGCCAACACAATAGGGTATTTATAAGTACATCTAGAACCTGAGAATATTAGGACTGTTGATGTCAGGAATTGTATGCATTCATCTGTAAATACTGACCACTTAGCCTGGGCCTGAGACCTGGCAGGTGTTCAGTCTCTGTTTAATGAAGAAAGTCTGGTTGTAGAATCATTCTAAGGCAGGTAAAAATTGTCCCTAAAAGGGGAATGTGATAGTCTGAATTGTGCCCCACACAAAATTGATATAGTGAAACCTTAATCCCCAATGTGATGGCTTTTGGAGATGGAGCCTTTAGGAAATAATCGGATTTAGATGAGTTCATAAGGATGGGGCCCTCATGATGGGATTAGTGCCCTTATAAGATAGAGATATTGGAGGGTTTGCTTCCTATCTCCCTGTCTGTCATGTGAGGATACGAGAAGGTGACTGTCTATAAACCAGAAAGAGCCTTCACCAGAACCTGACCATGCTGGCACCCTGATCTGGGACTTCCAGCCTCCAGAACTATGAGAAAATAAGTTTCTGTTGTGTAAGCTACCCGGTCTTTGGTACTTTGTTTTGGCAGACAAACATGGTGTGGGGGAGGGATATCTTATAAATTATAGATAAAGAACATAAACCAGAAAAACTCTTGGTAGCTCTTGTCAAAAATAAATGTTAAGTTCTAAGTAAAACAAAAGGTAAAGGAGGAAATGAAAAAAGATTATGGGGTTAGTTTATGTGATGAGAAACAATGTTAGATTGTTGACCTGAGGATTTTTTTCCCCCTCTGGGTGCTTTTAACATTATTGTAAAATAGCAGCTGGTTGAGCACTTAAAAATTAAGGAGCAAAAAGCCATATATTTTACATATTAGGAATCTGTAATCTGAAGTGAGCAAGACCAAAATGGAACATGTGAAGGACAGACACACTGAAAACTTCCAAGGTGTAAAAGCAAGTGTGTTGTATATAGGTGAATGCATATTGAACCTTAACCATTAAAAAGTTTAATAAAGATCATGACTCAGACAACAAAGGATGTCCTATGTGTGCTGTCCACCTTTTCCTCCAAGGTATGGTGTAGGTAGACCTTTCTCTAGACACTGAAAGGCAACGATGCTTATTTAGAGGAGCTTAACTCGGGAAGATGAGGAAAATAAATCCTACCTCAGTCTACTTGGATTCATGGTACAGGTAGAAAAACTTTCACATTGTCAGTGGTGGAGTTATAATGGCTGCCAAAGCCTAGAACAAATTGAAACAGAGTAAAGCAGGAAAAACGTCTTTAGAACCGAGTTTCTACTCCAAGGATGTAACTCTTCTGCATCCTATGAGCATAGCACTGGAGATAGTGTAATGTAATATGGGGATGTATTACAAAGAAGTAATTGAGTTTCTGAAACAAAAGGAGTCCTGTTACATGGATCTAGACCATTTTGGGTATTAAACAACATTCATTAGGTTCTGGTCAGGAGGAAGGAAGGGAAGTAAATTTAGGCCAAGAGTTTATAGTACAATTGTGGTTCTATGATTGTATGAAATCCTGGCAATGAAAACAGGCCATGCTTGAGAATGTGATCTTGAAATCAATCTTCTGCAGTCAGGTGTGGATGAACTCTGGGCCAGAGAGGCACACAAGGGCATTGCTTAGGACTTCCCTTTGGAATGTCAGGGTAAGTGCTCTCCAACAGACCTGCATTTAACCCAGACATCTGAGTGAGAACTGCAACCATCGTGGAGCCAGAAGCACACTGGTGGACAACTAACTTGTCTTGCTTCTTTTGTCACATCTCCTCTAGGACTCTGACACTTCTGTCTCCCTCTTTATAAGTACCCTTGTGATTAAATTGGGCCTTCCTGGATAATCCAGAATAACCTCCCCATCTCAAGATCCTTAATCACATCTTCAAAGTCCTGTTTTCCATGTAAGGTAACATATTCACAGGTTCCACGGGTTAGGATGAGGGCATCTTGGGGTGGTAGTAGTGGTGGTGGTGGAGAGGGGGCATTTTTGTGCCTACACAAACACCAAAGAGGAAAGTATAGAGGACTCAGTACAATTTATCCTCTACTAGCAGGGGGGAAATCAGTGTAGTTGGTCTTGATGCTGGATTTAGAATGTCATCATCAAATATAACACCAAGGTTAAAAATTTGTCAGATAGACTGGAAGTCCTTCAAATGAGTTCTGCAAATATTGAGGCTCTAGCAACAAATTAAGAACAGGTTTAATATATGACCATTGGGAGAGGAGTTGTGGTGACCGTACCTGTTTATTATTATGCTCCTTGAAGATTCCATTTATTGTAGACCAGATGAGATGCTGAGATACCTGCAGTCATGATAAAGAAATGAAAAGCTCTAAGACAAGGTGAGGCACACCTTCATTAAATTCTTCTTAGTCCGTAGACTTTAATGATTGAAGTATAAACAAATGAAGATCTTGGTTTGGCTATTTTATAATGACCAAAATAATAGTGACTAGGATGAGTTTCTTTCTCATATAAAAATCCAAGCTGGTAGTCAGTTTGGCCTTTAGCCTTTAGCTTCAGGAGTACATTAGAGGCTCTGGCTCCTTTTAGCTAGTTGTTCTTCCATGACTTCAGTTATTCCGCTCACATGCATGTTGCAGGGGGCTCACCACTCCAACATCTTTGTTTCTCCTGCAGGAAAGAGAAAGTGGAGGCCGAGTAGTTCCTTTTTGTGGGCATGACCTGGAAGTTGCAGGCATCACTTCCTATCACATCCCAGTTGCCAGAACTTAAGTCACACGATGATACATCACAATGGAAGAAGCTTGGAGTGTGGAATCTAGTGAGGATCCAAGACTCTGGGGGTGGGGGGAGAGTTCTATTCCTCAAAGGAGTAGAGAATGGACATAGGATGACAGTCATCTCTTTCGCAAGGAAGTGAGCCAAGGCAGATTGATCTGAGGCCTCAGTGCAGTATACCTCACCTCAAGGACAGTGTATATACAGGGTTGCCTGTAGCCATTGTCAGGCACAGATTGAATGAGCACATAGTGTGGCAGCAAGACCGATTTTGTGTTGTGTGACAAATCCAGCTTCTGGTTGGATTAATAACTTGAGACTCTATGGGCCAAGATCGAATCTAGTGTTTTATTTATGATATCAATGTATAATATGTGTTTTTGCCCATAGATACATGCACACATGTGGTTAGAGTTGTTCCTGACAATTTTTTGGGGGGGAGGGGGTGTAAACGAGAGGTTATATGCTTTATAACCTAGAAAATAAGAGTTTATAATTGCATTATTTCTTACCTTTTAATAAAAAAAAATGATCTCCGGTTGAGTAAGAATATCTGGCTAATGTTGCTAACTTTCTTGACAGGGGAATTTAAAGTTTTAGGTTTAGTGAACCTGTTGAGAGCCACAAATGTTCATTCCTCCGTCTGTCTGTCTGTCTATCTAGTTTTGAAACAGTCTCACTCTGTTGCCCTGGCTAGAGTGTGGTGATGTCTCAAACTACAAGTGCACGCCACCACGCCCAGCTAATTTTTTCTATTTTTCGTAGAGATGGGGTCTTGCTCTTGTTCAGGCTGGTCTTGAACTCCTGAGCTCAAGTGAGCCTCCTGCCTTGGCCTCCCAGAGTGCTAGGATTATAGGCGTGAGCCACCTGATCCTTCGAATCTATTAATATTTTAAATACTAAGATAGTTACACTGTGAAATACATGAGATTGATAGAACTGTCATATTTTTAAAAATCATCTTTTGAAATTGGAGCCCAGGCAAGATTGAGATGAAATCTGTTTGGTTTAGCTGTTTTATTCTGGGGAATGCAGATTGTGTCTTTTCTGTCAAGATCAAGACATCTCTACTACAGATGTTTGTGACTCCAGGACAATTCCCCTTGGGTGGCCCTGCCTGCTGAGTCTGACCCAGATGGAACCTGCTTATGCCCTGTGCTCTCTTTCTCAGTGACTGGCACCACACCCAGCCAGCTGCCATGCCAGGAGCTGGTCTCAGTCTTCAGCTCTTCCTGCCTCATCAGCTAGCCATCCCCAAGTTTGACTTCTCCCTTTTAGTTGCCATTCTACATTCTGCCGCCACCATTCCTTGCTCTAACAGCCTCCTTTGTACTCCAGAGCCTTTCACCAGGTAAAGTGCTTATATCACAATCTTAGAATTGCCTGCCCTTTTTTTTTTTTTTCCTAACTCGCATTTCACTGTAAGCTCAGTGATGGCAGTGACCATGTTAGTCTTTATTTCTCCTCCAGCACCTGGTGGCTTTTCAACATCACCGGTATCTCCCCGGATATTTAGTGAGCACTTACTAAGCGCCCAGCACTGTACTAAGACCTTTATAGACAAATTCGTTGAACTCTCTATGATCTTTTGAAGAAGGTATAGCTACCTGTATCCTCGTTTTACAGAGAGGAGACTGGTCACAGCATGGTTAAATGTCTTTTCCACATGGTAGAATAAGATCTAGAGCCAGAATTTGATTTGTTAATTCTGAACCCTCAGGCACCCCACTCTGCCACCTTCCAGATATTGTTTCCCCTAAAATAAGACCTACTCATAAAATAAGCTCTAGCAGGATTTCTAAGCATTTGCGCAATATAAGCCCTACCCCCAAAATAAGACCTAATGATGGGTGTGGCTACGCAGCGTATCTGCACTACCCATGCATTTCGTCACCGAGTGGTGAAGAAGACGAGCGGCCCTTCTCATCTGCCCCATGAGAGCTCTATTGCTCGACATGAGAGATTGGGGCCAATGGTTCTAAAGGAAATAGGAGGCCAGGCGCGGTGGCTCACGCCTGTAATCCTAGCACTCTGGGAGGCCGAGGTGGGCGGATTGCTCAAGGTCAGGAGTTCGAAACCAGCCTGAGCAAGAGCGACACCCGTCTCTACTATAAATAGAAAGAAATTAATTGGTCAACTAATATATATAGAAAAAAATTAGCCGGGCATGGTGGCATATGCCTGTAGTCCCAGCTATTCGGGAGGCTGAGGCGGTAGGATTGCTTGAGCCCAGGAGTTTGAGGTTGCTGTGAGCTAGGCTGATGCCACGGCACTCACTCTAGCCTGTGCAACAAAGCGAGACTCTGTCTCCAAAAAAAAATAAAATAAAATAAAAAACCTAAAGGAAATAGAGTCGCAAGAAATTCAAGATGGAATTCGGGGTTTGGAGAGTTATGATGATGTTCCAGAAGATGACGACTTAACTTAACTACATTTGAATAAATGTAGATTGTTGTACTGTACTTAATAAAAAATAACACATCCCCTGAAAATAAGCCCTAGGATGTCTTCTTGAGGAAAAACAAATATAAGACCCTGTCTTATTTTCGGGGAAACACAGTAGTAGATGTTCAATATGAACTTATTGAAAGTAATCAAGAATAGTTTTTCATCATTTTTTTTTATCTTTTATCACTTGACATTTTTGAAGAAGCCAGTTATTTTGCAGAATTTCTTTCAGTTTACAGTTGTCTAATTGTTTCTGCATGATTAGATTCAGATTAAACGTTTATGACAAGAATATTACATAGGTGACATTGTAGCCTTCTTACTGTGTCTAATCAGGGGCACATAATGCCAGTTTTTCTCATCACTTGCGATTGATTTTTTTTTTTAATATTCATAATTAACTTAAATTTCAGGGCTGGTATTTTCTAGCTATACCCAGAATTCATGGACTATATCTTATTTAGAAGCCATAATATCCCTTATTTGTTCACTACACAATCTATTTTTCATTATAGCTTTGTAGCATATTTAGGGGTCAGATAATTTTAGTATGGTTTGCTGAACTTTGGCATTTTTTTTACAATCATAATATTTTGATCTAGATGGAACCTTAGGGAGTATTTTTCCTTCATTTGATTGCATTGTTAATTCTATCCCAAGTAGTTCTTTTGGTTAGGCTGTTAGGCCTTTGAAAGTTAGGAGTTTTGCTTTTGTGTGGCCCCACCAGATTTGTTCTGTGTCACTGTCAGAGCCCTCCTTGCTCTGCCAGCTACCTTCACTTTCAAGGGTTGATGATGTGAATTAGTGGCTATCACTGCAAGTGAATTACCATTAGTGGGGAAGAAATTCTTATTGTATAGTCTATATTAACTTTATATATTATGAAATAACTTTTTTTTATCTTCTGATTGTAGATATCCTAATAATAATTTTAAAAAGGCACAAGAAAAAAGAGAGAGAGGGTAGGAAATTGACTAGCTACATCCTTTACAAAGGGCCTTTGTAAAATTTCTTTTGGTAGTTTATAAATTGTAGCTGTGTGGTTGGGTGGAGAGGCTTTTTTCTTGATAAGAAACATTTGGAGTCATTTAACTTAGGAACTTAAAATATTTTTAATTTTCCAACTTAAATGACATGGTGGACCTTAATTTTCAACAAGAGTATATCTGATTGATGGAAATTTCCACTCTGGGAAATGTGCGTTTTTATGCTATTGCTTTTCATGGATGGTTGACTTTGTTTCTTGACAAATGTTTAGTGTTTGGTCCTCAGGACTAGTACTTTTCTCCTGATAGGAAAAGTAATTTGTTTTTGTCAATGGTTAAAAATTATCCTAGAATTCAGTCACTAGCCAGGATGTAGCATACTTACATCCATAGTTTGGGAACAAAATTATGTTTTAAATTTGAAGCACAGCCAATAGGTTAATATTATGTATACAGAGGAGAATTCAATTGACCCTGGTGATGGTTTGGTTTTTGCTTTGTAGAATTCAAATTTATTTAAACTGTCACTTAATATATTACACAAGGTGAATCTGAATGAGAGGCTTTATGCTTAATGCATAATGTGAATAATCAATCTGCATTCTCTGTATTCCTTTGGGTTTAGCTAAGGTTCTGGCATACAGTAGGTGCTTAAAAACTATATGGGGAACAAATGAGCATATTAGTCAGGGTTCTCCAGAGAGGCAGAACTAATAGGATATACATACAGTTGGTGGCTTCTGTATTCATGGATTCAACCAAACATGGTACTACTCTCTCTCGTCCGAAGTCTTGGTGCGTTTGCTTTGAATGTAAAACCCTTCAAGGTACAAACCAGAGGAAAAACTCAAAATATGGTATTGGTGTTGAGAAAGTGAATGACTCTAATGTGACTAGATAACAAACCATTTTCAGTTCTTTGCTTTCAATAAAATTGAAAATATTCAAATTGACAGCTGGTCTTTAAAAATATTGACAAATCATGATGTGATTTTTTTTTTTTTTTTTACATAACTAGGAAGAAGTCAAAAGAATTTAATGACATTACAGTAGCAAAACTTATATTTTGGCCGGACACAGTGGCTCATGCCTGTAATCCTAGCACTTTGGGAGGCCGAGGTGGGAAGATCATTTAAGCTCAGGAGTTCAAGACCACATCTCTAAAAAAAAAAAACTTCTATTTCCATCTATTATTTATTTATAAGAGTAAGTTTCTCAGGGCTTATATCTACATATAAAATTTTTATATCTACATATGAAAAATAGGAATAGAACTGATGCTGAACAATTATTCTAGTGATAAACAATATATATTAAAAATCCATCTCATTAAGAGATATATTACTGAAAAGTCTTTTTATATTATAATGGATTTATTAACATTTATTACATACTTTTGATCAATTGTGGACCAATAGTAATTTCAGAAACTAAATCCCTAAGAAAAATGTTAAAAAATATTTAAAACTATGGTCACAGGAAATTTAAAATTTAAGATGTCAATTATGTATACAGTTCTTTTGCAGGGAAGCATGATAAAATGATGGGTAAAATATTTACAGGCATAAAAATATGTTAATATTAAAACTCTGGGGATATTGGAAAAGATATATGAATTTGAGAAGAATAAAAATAAAAGGATATACGACTGAAGAAGAGCTTGTTCTTTTAAAAAATGAGTAATGTTTTTCAAATCTCTGATATTTAGAGAGGTTTTTCTCCATGTAAGAGCGATTAACAGCTTTATTTATAAATGTGGATATTTACAACAAGTTAGAAATTATGTCCATATGCAACTTGTCGAACTAGATGTCAACTTAAAAATGTGTGAGGGAGTTATAAATATATAGCTTTAAAAATAATTCAGAAGGTGCTGGAACAAAAAATTTTGATGGTCAGTGCTTTAAAACAGTTCTTGTAGTTCCATCTCAAGGGGTGATTTTGTAGGTCTGTATTGGGGCCCAGGAGTCTACCTTTTAATAAATATCCAGATAATTCTGCTGCCTAAAATCTTTTGAGCAACACTGATACGAGGAACGTGTGGGTTGCTAGCTAGAGTAACTGGAAACATTAAGTCCCTAGAGTTCAAGGAGGGGGAAAAGTGAGAAATTGATGAGATTTAAGAGTAGAATATGCTGTCTCCCAACCAACAACTTGAGAAACATTAATCAAAGTAAGTGCAGATGAACAAATATTCTTTTTGCCACAGGACACATGGGAGCTTATTCAATTTTTTTTAATACAAAGTAAATATAAACATAATAAAAGGTCAAGAAAGGTTTACAACAATAAACAAGGAAAGTTAGAAATCCTTGATATGTCCCTAACCTTTGTGAAACTCTTGGTCAGCCTCAATATTATCAGCCACAGTATTCACAGTAAGCTTCAGAAAGCAGTTTGTCTCTCTTTCTCTCTCTCTTTTTTTTTTTTTTTTGTTCACGTTGCCCATATGTTTGTGATAGCTCTTGGTATGACTATGAATAGATCTGTCATTCTAAGATGGGAGGAGAGGGCCTCAAAAGTACTCATACAAACAGCTGTATCTCTGGCATACAACATGGGGTATGAATGAATGAATGAATGAATATTACATTGGGAAGTGACTACTAGCCTATAAAAATCACTTTATATCCTTACAACCGTGGTTTTGAGTGGATTGTTTGAGATGGTGTATAATTTCTTTTGCTGTCAAAGTGATTAGAATCAAAATAGTCCAAGTTAATTTCAGTATTACAGAGCTAAATATAAGGTGACTGCCTGTATTTTGAAGTATTTATTCTAATTTTAATTTTGTAAGTGACAGGATATAATTATTTAGTTTTTTTTTTTTTTTTTTTGGAAACCCAACCTTGTGATCATAAGGGAATTACTTTTTGTCTGTCTGAAAATGGGGCCGGTTATTTTCTGTTTCTCACTTGTGTGTGTGTGTGTGTGTGTGTTTCTCTGTTAGTAATGTGATGGCAAAAAGCTTGTGTTTTTGGATTGTCTTCTGTTGCTGCCGCTGCAGCTGCTGCTTGTTATTTTTTAATATCTCACATGGTTTTCCTCAAGTTCGTTCTGTCTTCTAACTCTCCAAGATGGAACTGTCACTTTCATGATGTCTTGAGGCTATCACAATTTTGTTATTCTAGGGGAATTTCATTCTTTAAGTTAATTGACTATGTTTCTAAATGCTGGCAATTCAAATTCTCATATTTTGTTCACTCCATGGTCAGTGAAGGCTACGTGGTTGTCAGCCCATGTATGAACCCAGATCTAAATATTGAATAATCAAACTTTTTTAGTTGAAGTAACAGAAACACTCTTAAGCTGATAAATACAAATGGAGAATTGAATTTTCCAGATTCTGGGATTTCTCATAAAAGGGCAAGGATGTGCCCATACCCAGGAAGACCTGGAACCAAAACTGGGAGGCCTTGGTGACTGACATACTTCTGGGATCTTTGTCTTTAATTTTTCTTTCTCCATCTGCTTCCTTCTTTATTAACAGACATTTTTTCTGCTACTCTGTCTACAAAGCATGCAGAAACTAGTCCCAAGGGCATCTGTTATGTACAGCCATAGGGAGAGATCAACTCATTTCCAATTCTAGATTCCTGAGGGGATGGATTTTCCTAACCTGTTCTATCAGCTGTCGTGTAATTCTATTGTTCAAACATGGGTGCTGTGGTTCTGGGACTAGGTAAGGTACTTAAGTTTAGAAGGTGTTACCACAACTGGCAATTAAGTAAAACTCCTTCTCTTTTGTATATTTAAAGTGTGAGTCAAAGCAATAAGCCTGACTTGGAGTGGTTTAGAACAAGGGCTCTGAAGTAAAAACTGGATATATTTAGGAGTTCTGTGACTTTGGGCATCTCTTAACACTCCTGCCTTCTCATCTGTAAATGTGGATAACAATAGCACCAACCTTATAGGGTAGTTGTGGAGATTAAATGCATTAGTTGGATCCTGACATATATTAATAGTAACTGCTTAAAAAGTGTTAGCTGTTCTTAAATTCATACAGAAAATCAGTTTGTAGTATTTTATAAAATGTGTTAAAGGGTTTTCTTTAAGTATGTCTCTTAAATACAATTATTTCTAAATATATGGAATAGATGTACTTATAAACATTTGTAAACAAATCCTGACTATAAAAACCTTTAGTCATATTGACATTTTGTTGGCAAATTTAGCTACAAAACAGTTACTTTATATCACGTTCTTTCAATTTCTATAAAAATGTATCATTTTACGTACAAAACTTGAAATAATTCAGAGTCCCCCTCCAATTTAAAAAGAATATTATGATTTATCCAATTGTAAAGCTGCCTGAGTAGAGCTATAGATGTTAGTATCAACTGAGCCTTACTATTGTTTATACCTGTCAGAACTTTAGCAAGTATGTTGTACTGTTACTTTAATAGTTAGGATTATTTAAGCTTGTTTATATATCCCCTAAAATGTCCTCTGAGCAGTCTTTAAAGTGGCAGTGCTGAAAAAAATGTTGTTAAAAATCAATAACTTTATAAAGGAAATTAGGTGAGTTAAAATGCCACAAAGAAGGTCAAACAGCCACTGTGTTCTACTATTCTATTAATTTAGGAAAAAGTATTCAGTAAAGTACTGACAGTTGTACCAAAAACATTAAAAGTCTCATTAAAGCAAAAATGCTGAAAGGAATCAGCAAAGAGAGTTGTATTTTCTTTTCTGAGGGGAAGCCTGATTTATATTATTATAAAAAAAAAATTACAGCAGGGAATTGACATCATGATCTATGCTTGAGGAAGATGACCTTGGGCAGAAATCCTGAGAGCAGGGTGATTGATTAGTCCATTCATTCAGTCATATTGAACACTTAACTATGGCATGGTCCTGTTTCAGGCACCTGGCATGAAACCATGACCAAAACAGACAAAATATGTCCCCCAGAGTTTATATTTCTAATGGGGAGAAACACAGCAAACAATAAATATGGTTAAATTACATATGTTAGGTAATTGCTTTGGGGAAAAAATAGCACAGAGTAAAGGGGATTGTGGCTGCATAGGAGGAAGTTGCATTATGAAATAGACGGTCAAGGTAGGTTTCACGGAGGAGGTGGGATTCGAGAAAAGTCTTAAAGGAGTGAGGGAATTAGCCTTGTGGATATGTAGGGGAGAATGTCCTGTGCAGAAGTCACAAGATAGGAACATTTCTGTGTTTGAGGAACTCGTAGGAGTGTAATGGCTAGAGCTGAAAGAGTGGGGTGAGTGAATGAGAGAGCAGAAGACATGAGGTTAGAAAGAAAAAGAGAGACCAGATCGTCTAGGGCTTTGAGGCCTTTTTAAGGGCTTTTGCTTTTGCTCTGAGTGATGGAAGGTGCCTCACAGGGTTTTGAGTAGGGAATGATACAGACTAACTGGTGTTTTAAAGGGATCACTTGGCTGCTTTTTCAAGAATAGACTGTACTAGGGAGGCCAGTAAGGAAGCTATTGTAGCTATTGTAGAGATGCATTTGGCTTGAACCAGGGTAGTAGGAGGGAAGGTAGAGACAAGTAGAGCGTGGATATATTTCAGAGCCTGAGTCAACAGAATTTCCTGATGGATTGGATGTGGGGAAGAATGAAGAGAGGAGTCAAGGATTCATGTGAGGTTTTAATGAGGGGAAGGATGTGGTTGCCATCAACTGAAATGGAGGGGGATATGTTGAGCAGCTTTTGGAGGTAAGACTCAAAAGCCTTAGTTAGGAGGTTCTTGTAATCATCTAGGCAAAAGACGATGGGATCCTTAACCACATGATAGAGGGAATATAAAGGTGGAGATATTAGAGAAACTGTAGATGTTCAGTGATCAGTTCTTTGGTGATATATTGAAGGAATTGGTAGAGGTGGAAATGAAGGAGAAGTTGGAGTTAACATGACTTGAAAATTAGTGGTCAGAAGAAGTGAGTGGATAGTGATGCCTTTAACTGAGACACGGAACGCATAGAAGAAATAGTTTGGGGAGCAAAGGTGACCTTGGCTTTGGGTGTGTGAGTTGGAGGTGCCAGTTAGGCTGCAAGAAATACATTCTTGCAGCCTAAAAGCAGCATTGGAAATGGAGGTTTGTATGGTTAGAGTCTCTCTCTGCTGGTTCATTGCTCTATCCCTGTTACCCAGATCACTGCCAGACCCAAAGTAAACATTCAATTGTCATTTGTCAGATGGATAGGTGGATGCAATTTTGGAAGTCATCCAAATAGAGAGGGTTGCTGTTTTACCCTTTTGGCCCCATTGGTTCTTTAGATGGCTTGCCCTAGTTTCCTGTTTCCTTTCTCCATGAAGCCCATAGGGGCTAGGAAGACAATGGGCTAGGAAGCAGACATACATACATCGTCCTTGTTATTAATATTTTACACTCCATGATTAAAACATTACCTTTTTCCTTCTATTCTTATCTTTTAAAATTATGCGATTCCTTTTGTTTCTCTGTCTGCACTGTGAGAGCAGAAAAATCCTTAAACAAAATTTGCTTCATTGTGTCTTAATTCTGTCTGATCCTTTTTATTGTTAGCAGTGACAGTGATAGGTTAACTGTGCTATTTGAACTGCCATCCTACTTCAGCTTTATCTGTACAGGTTCAAAATGCAAATTATTAATTATAATTGGGTTATCACAAAACCGCTAATGTTATTAAAATTCTTATTTTTGCATTTCTAGTTTTTATAAAATGCACAATTCACTTCAGCCTATGATTAACATTTTTTTAAAAACCAAAATACTGTACTATACCACTGGCCCTGTAATCTCTGCCTTAGCATTTTCCCACCAATGGTAGGCCACAAAGTGGAAAATTTGCTATATTGTTATCCTGCTTTCCCACCCCATCCAAATGAATTCATCCTGGATGAGAAGATAAGCCAGAAGTTTTACTGCCCAATGGCTCCCTTTGTGCCCATTATGTTTCCAAATACTACTTTTTGTTGCCAGTGCCTGGCAAAAGGAATTAAAGTGCCTGTTCATTTCACCGAATTTTATAATCTATTTTCCTGTCTAAACTTTGCATATGAAAAGAACACAAACTGAATTTGTGTATGGTGGTTGGAGGAGGAGAAACATAAGCTAATTTAAGATCTGGCTCTGTAACCAGGTAAGTATGGAGTAATCACTTAACTGTTCTGAGCCTCAGTTTTCTGCTATATAAAAGGAGGAGGACTAGACTAGATATTCTCTAAGGATATTTTTAGTGCCTATGCTACATGATTACAAATTGTAATAATATAAAATCCAGACTTCTGAATTTCTGAGTTTTTTTGCATATTTAATAGCAATATTTCCATACCTAATATATGTCTGGTTCAGTTTGACAATTACCTGTTGAATATCTACTGTATGACAAGTAAAGTGGTAGGCTTTAGAGGTGAGCCAATATCCTGACCTTTCAGGAATCTACTGATTATTCTAGAAGGCTTTTCTGAGTTAGGTTGATAGATTTGAGCATGGTGAGAACTTTATCAAAAATCCTGCCTAGTTAATTCCCATAGTTCAACTGGATTGTTTCTTTCACTTAGCATCATTTCAGGGAATTTCAACTAATTTCAATACTGGAAAGGAGGAGATGTGTAGGATAAGTAATTTAACAGAAATATTGAGTTGCTGATCACATTCTCTATCCTGGAAAGAAATGATTTAAAGGTGACATTTTCAGTTTACTTGTATATTTATCCGTCTGGCATGAATAATCAGGAATGGATAACAGAACTGTTTGATAGTAACCAACCCCAAGGTTAAATTTATGTGTGTGTGCTTGTATGTGTGTGTATGTGGGTGAGTGGGTCCTGCCCGTTTAGATGGATAAGTGCCCAGGGGTCACACCAGGCTGTTCTGTTCCTTGTGCAGAGGCCTAATGAATGCTGGGTTCTCTCCGAATGATCCCAGGTGCAATCTGTTCGGTTCTCTCTGCATGATTGACGGTCCAGTCACTTATAGACTGCTCTGCCCTGAACTGAGAGCCAAGAGCATAGCCTGGCAGGATTGAGAGTGTCTCCACTGGATTGCATACAATCTCCACTATCTGGATTGCATACAATCTTGCCCCTCTCCTTTGGACTGGCCTATACTATTGTTTATATTTCCAAATGTGTGTTTGCCCTACAGAGCCTGAGACAATACACCTCTGGAATCATGTTCTTCCCATTCCACTAACTACCTCTCTCTCCCTTCCTCAGGTTGGCCTGGAGGGGCTCTGGGTGGGTGCTTTTTGGGCCTGTGGGCCTCATGTTTCCTGTCAGTTTTGGCTTAATCACTGAATCTTAGGGATAATCTGAGTTTTCAATCCCATGTCCCTCTCCCTCCACTCCAACTTCTGGTCTGGGTGGTTTTCCATTGTTCTTGAGGAACTTGAGCTGCTTTGGGGACTTTGGCTCCAGACAGAGAACTGTGTATATTCTGGAGCTATTCTAGGGATGGCGTGGGAAGTATATTTGAGTTTAGGATCAGGTTGTGATCCTGGGACTTCCTTCCAAGAGAAGGTGGACTTTTTAGAGTATAGCGCTTTAAGGATTAGTAATTGATTGCTCTCTTTGCAGTACTTCAGTTTTCTCTTTAATTACAAACTGCCTCAAATCTTTTTTTTAAAAACGTGGGGCAAGATAGAAATAACATGTGAATAAAGTAAAAACTTGAGGTCCCCCAGTGACTGTCCGTAATATGAGGATGGGTTGATTTCTAAAGTGCTTTGAGCACCAGCAGCCTGTGGTTCTATGACAGTATGGCTGACTTAGCTAGTGTCTACCAAAACAGTTCCCATACCTCCACTTAAGTATGTTTTGCAAATACAAGGTGTTATTGTTATGGCAGTAAGTAATGTAAGTCAATACCCCTGTGTTTATATATGGCTCTGAAAAAAAACCAGCAGGAGAGAAGAAACCAACAATTGTGGTCTGAAAACAAGCACCTATCCCTGTTTTGCTGGAGGTACTTTCTTTGTGTGGGCTTAGGAAGGATGCAGGTGGTTTTTACCAACAGGAAACCAGTAACCTCTTCTCTGACAAGCAACCAGGTACTTGGGTTATTTCTAACCAAACACTTTTGCATTTGTTTTTAATTTTGAAAGTAATATGTGATTAGAATAAAATGAATCAAATAACTTATCTGCTTATTTTTGTTGAACTTGGCTCTACATTCCACAAAGGTCACTGGCCCTGACTCATTACCCCTTTAGATCTAGAGTCTGAAAGCATGATTTAGTTTCCAGATGGGAATTGCTAACGGAGAAAAATTTGGCCCAGTTATTTTGGCCCAATTTTGGCTCAAAATTATCTTTGTAGCTCAGGTCAGAAGTCAGGTATCGCCTGCCTGTGGCTCTTTGGTGATGTTGCCTCTGGATCAGTCTTCTGAGCCTGGGTTTTGGGTAACATGTCTGTTTATCAAGGGTTTTGGGGTGGGGGGGACTGTCTAATTTATTCCTAATATTAACGTCTATGATTATTTCCTTAAAATAAGTTCCTAAGCATGAAATTGTGGAGTCCAAGATGTGGACCATTTTAAGTTTTCTCCAACATATATTATCAGTATCCTTCTAGTAACATACTACAGGTTGAATAAACCTTATCCAAAATTCTGGTAACAGAAGTATTTCTGATTTTGGATTTTCTCAGATTTGCAAATATTTGCATATATGTAATGAGATATGTTGAGGATGGGACCCACATCTAAACATGAAATTCATTTAATTTCATATACACTTTATGCACATAGACTGAAGGTAATTTTATACAACATTTTAAATAATTTTGTGCATGAAACAAAATTTTGACTGTTTTGACTGCAACCTGTCATATGAGGTCAAATGTGGAATTTTCCAAACGTGGTATCATGTCAGCACTTAAAAAGTTTAGGATTTTGGAGCATTTTGGATTTTAGATTTTCAGCTTTGGAAACCTGTAGTTTACATTTCCACCAGCTAAGTATGAGAGTGACTACTACCCTCTTATAGATCTCTTTATCTCAACTGTAGATATTATAATTTAAAGTGAAACAAAACAAAATCTTTACTACCTAAGGTAAAATAGTATCTTATTGATTTTTTTATATCTTTTATTGAGTTAATAGTGATTGTTAATTTGTATTTTTTACTACTAGTGAACTGAAATTTTTTCTTATGTTTATAGGGTTGTTTTGTATATTTTAAACTCTTTATAGTCTCCCTTTGTTTCTGGCACAATTTTTTACACTTTTGTGTCATTAAAACAGTCAATTCAGGAATAAGAAAAAAATGATTTGGAAGTAAAGTTTGGAACATTACCTAAAGTATTTATATATGTGTCCATTTCAGTAACTAGTCTTTCCTGGGAACATAAATTCCTAGAATTAAAGGATTGGAGTAGAAAAAGCAAGGTCATGCCCGTAATTGGCCCAAGATGGTGAGATGTTTCCAGACCTTGTCTTTAAACAGGCATGATAGAAAAACATGCAAATCATAGCAGGGCTGGGGTGAGGATTTTAAAAGGCCAACATGGAGCTGTGGAAGATGGGAAAGCAACTTAAGAGTTGCTAGTGTCTGAAACAGAAAGAAAAGCACAAAGTAATAATTCAAAAAGCAACCTGTACTAATATGATTTGCAAATGATAAGTTTCTCTTAAACTTTGTATAAACAATTTTGTCTTAACATTTATCCCCACACCCACCATGTTGAGGAAAGTGAGGCCATGTCATACTGGTAACTTGTGAAAGGACACACACAACAGTGCTTGTGTCTCTACCTTCAGGCCAAACCCCTTTACTAGGTGCCGACTATGTGCTAGGCACCAGGCCTGGTGCTGAGATTTGCAAAGACCCTTTTCATAAAATCATCATGAGGGACTTTGTGCTTTAGAACCAGCTTTAGAACCATTCTACTAAAATCAGTAATTTCTTTACTCCTGTCAAGTTTTTTATGACTTAGGTATTAAGATTAGTCATCAAAGAAAATACAGACCCCAAACTATTGCTCTGGTTGGTCCTCAAATTCATGTAGTGATGACAGAGATCCTAAAAATTAGAGTACTCTTCCTGTGACACCCCAAAATGTTGGGGACAAAAAGCTTCCGATACTAATTTATAATCTTGTCATAAGTCAGATTCCTTATATAAAAGAGGCTTGTGTAGGCAAGCTGTATAGCAAGTACTCAAGGTTAAAAAATGTGAGCACATCATGAAATTGAGAAAAATCTTAACTATTCTCCTGTGGCAAATAATCTTCATTTTCTGATTTTGGGCACTGGAACAGCTCTGTTCAAGGCACAGAGTGTCAGTGTTCCGTGGAAACAGAGTTTGATGATTCCTATTTTAATCTACAGGAGCCTTTTTAAAAAATTATTTTTGAAAGAAAATTTGTGCAGTTTTTCTGGCTATATTTCGTTGTCGCCCAGCTCCCATCTCCCACTGCTTCCATTTCTTTTTTTTTTTTTTTTTGAGACAGAGTCTCACTTTGTTGCCCAGGCTAGAGTGAGTGCCGTGGCGTCAGCCTAGTTCACAGCAACCTCAAACTCCTGGGCTCGAGTGATCCTTCTGCCTCAGCCTCCCAGGTAGCTGGGACTACAGGCATGCGCCACCATGCCCGGCTAATTTTTTATATATATATCAGTTGGCCAATTAATTTCTTTCTATTTATAGTAGAGACGGGGTCTCGCTCTTGCTCAGGCTGGTTTTGAACTCCTGACCTTGAGCAATCCGCCCGCCTCGGCCTCCCAAGAGCTAGGATTACAGGCGTGAGCCACAGCGCCCGGCCTGCTTCCATTTCTTAAGAAACTTATTAGTGACCTTAAAAGATTGCCCAAATTTGGGGAAGTTCCTTTAGTTTAGAAAAATAATATTAATAACCTTACTGGCTATTGGTTATACAGGTACTTGTAACGTGTTTACTTTTAAATGTTGATCCTTATTTTAATTATATAATTAACTGTAACTTTAAAATAAACCAATTTCCAGTTTTCTCTTATGGCTTGGCAGAGAACCCATTTGTGTTAGAATTCAGTGAGCATAGATTTTCATTTGGTGGTACTGTGTTTTTATCAGTTCTTCAACCTTCCTAACCTCTACTGCCTGCTCCCTGGGCTGGTGTTGATTACATATGCTAGTATGCTGATTACTTGGGCTTTGTTCCTGGTGCCCTGAAAAGTGGTATGACCCAGCCTTATGATCCATCATGTTGTTTTGACCAGTCCTGATTGAGCCTTATCCTGTGACGCAAAACCTGTTCGTGGTTAAACTGGTGGGAGAAGGCTTTTCCTTAGTTAAATGTATGACATCTTTATTATAAAGACTTGTTTGCTCAAACTTCAGAAAGTTCAGGGAGCAAGAGTATAAGTAAACTTCTAAGCAGGAAGTGGATTCCTTCTAAAAAGAGCAAAATAAGCATCTAACAACCTGGACTTCAGAACTTTCTGGATGTTCTTTTGCAACTGAAAGAGTTTGGACACATGGATTGGGTAGCCAAAGTGAGTTAATGAGACTGTCTCTTCTATAAAGAAAATTTCCCTTAGCTACTAGATTTGCGTATCTTTCACTTGCAGTGATGATGGGACCCTTTTAGTAAATGTTCAGTGCATCCAGGAGTTTCTTAACATATTGTCACCTGCTTAGTTTGGTTTCTTATGTCTGCCTGATGATTCACAGATAGTTCATTTACTCCAAGGTTTGTAGCTTCTCAGCTGTAGCCTGTATTTTGCCGATAGTGTGGAGTATCATTTGTTTTGTTCCAATAGGGAGAAATTCACAGAATTATAAATTATCATTTTTCATTGATTCATCAAATAGTTGTGTGGGCCAGCTCTTTGCATACATAAAGTTGTAAGTCTTTACTGCACACTTATATAGAGTATATGTAGGACTGGTCCTCTGCTTTGGTCCTTGACTGGCTATGGGAATCACATGGATAGCAAAAGGTTGCTGTCTACAGAGATTCTGATGTACTCATTGGTTTGCTGTGTGGCCTAGCATTGGAGTTTTTTTTTTTTTTTTTAATATTCTCCAAGTGATTCTAATGTGTAGACAAGGCTGAGAACCACTGCGAACCATTCTTAAGAATACATTCAACACTCCATGCTTACCTTATGCTGCAGGTGTTCTTACACAGGAGTGCATGGAAGAGACACTGGAATTTAAAATTAAAATCTTCTTATTGGAGTCTTATCCCTGGAGATTCTGATAAGTCTGAGGTCTTTAAGAACAGCTCCTTAAGTGGTGGCTCTGATAATATGAGCCTTTATGAGCCATAGGTATAGTATGAAATTTTAAAACCTTTAGAAACCTAGTAAGGATGCAGATAAGATGCCATAAGTATTCTAACAGTGAAGCTTATCAGAGACCTCAGTTGTCTGCCACCTCTGAGTGCTGCAGTGGAATTAACATTATAGACCTTTTTGGTATTGACTAGTGTAAATATTCAATTATTTTTTTTAAAAAGTCTGGCTTTCCTTAGTTTAACTCTGTATGTGGAAAATATCCTAAACAAGTGTGGGATAATTAAATGAAAATACCCAGTTGTTTGTCAAATGCCTACAGATGTGTATCTTTCTTTGCTTTAGTTAGAGCATGTTTAAGGGCTTTTTTTTTTTTTGTCACCTTAGAATTTTTTAAGTGTATGTTTTATCATAAAAAGTGTGAAGCAGCAATTAAAGCCTTACATCATTGTTTGCTTTTTTTCTCCTTCCCTCTTGCCTAAATTTGGGGAGAGGGTTTTAAATGAATCACTTTCTAAACTTCTGTGCAAATTGGCAGTGTTATATTTTCTTTAGCTTTTTCAAGCCATGTTTAATAATTGGAAAAAAAAGAATGACTTAGCTTAATTAGGATTTCATTGAAAACATTTGAAGTAAGTTTACTAAATACAGTAAAACTAAATTAACTTTGTCACTGTTATGAGGTGGACCCTGTTTTTTATAATTTGTTTTATTTCAGAGAGTGAATTATGTTTCAGGTTGACTAAAATTATGGCCCCATTGACCTTTGTTGTGCCCATTTGTAATTCTAGATCTCTCCAGAGCTGGTTTGCCCTGGGAGAAAATTCCTGATGGAGAAGGATTTACAGTTCATTCTGCAGCCAGCAAACATGGTTCTCCCAGTAGGCTGCTCCCAGTACCTCTGTACTCTGCTGCATCTTCCACAGTCCCCTGTCACCCCACCAGCTCCTTGTGATCTTTTCAGCTTCTTCCCTGCTACCAATGTCCCTGCATTTCTCCCTCTTTCCACTGTCATCTCTCATCAAGACCCCCAGGATTGTAGGCCCTTCTCTTAGCCAGCTTTGTGTCTCCCCCTCAGAACGTACTGGAGACTGCAAAATCAGATATCTGCTTCTCTTATTTTAAACTTGCTTCTTGTCCTCATGCTGATTTTGGAAATCTGGCTTCTTCCCTGTTGTTCAGTTGTATCAGCCCCACTCACACCTGCAGCTTTAATTTCCCTGCTCAGCTTGAACCCCTGTGGCCACTCATTGAATATGATCTCCACAGGACCCTGACATCCAGTCCCAGCCACTCTAGCTCTGTTTTCCTCCTGGCAGACTGCCAAATGCTGCTTGACAGAAACCACTATAGATAGCCCTGTTGGCTGGCTTTGACATAGACTGATGATTTATAAGTTCTCCTGACTCCTCTGTTGCCCCTTAGGAGTGCTGTGGACCCCTTAAAAACTGGGAATTTGCTCCTTTCCTCCATAGCTGCTAAAGATCTTTTTAAAAATTATCTCAACCACAACCACACTTCTCCTCCCTTAGCTAAGAAATGACTTCATGAACTTTTTTACTGAGGAATAGGAATCCTTCCACTTTTCCTCTCCTCCAAATGTTTCTATGTATTGTTTCCTATCTCTACCTTTTCCTAGTCCCTTCCAAGGGCTTATTGGTCAACTATGCTCTTCCAGTTCTCTCCTGAATTTTTTTTCTTTGTTATCTTCACTTCCTCTTATATCTTCTTGGGTTTTTCCTTCTCCATTGACTCAAGTCTCTTTTATTCTAAAATATACCTTCTCTACTCTGTTTCCCTGCCATTGCCTATCTGACTCTTCCTTCCCTTTATTGACTTTCTAAAAGAGAAGCCCGTCACTTCTCCTATTAGCCAACTGCAACTGGATTGTGGCTCTATCACCCCAGCTCAACTCATTTTATAGGCATCTGCTTTTTTTCAGCCCCCATCCTATCTGCCAACTTTTGACGCTACTGGTCACTTCTCCTTTGGCCTCCACAGTACAACTCTAATTTTCCTCCTATTTCTTGGGTTGCTCTTTCTTTGTCTTCTCTACTGGCTTCTTTTGCATCACTCATTTTTTAAGTATTATCATTCTTCCAGTGTTCCATGCTTGCCTTTCTCTTCTTATTCTGACTTGGGGAGTGAATCCCCAAGACTTGCTTCCTTTGGAAGAGTTGTTGGTTCAACATATATGCAACCAGTCCTGGGCACTAAGGATTCACAGATGAGCAAGGCAAACTCATTGCCATTGAGGAATTCAACAAATATTTATAGAGCACCTAGTATGTGCAAGACATTGTTCTGATAAGTCAGACAAAATCCTTGGCTTCATGGAGCTTACATTCTAGTAGGGAAGACCCACAATTAGCAAATAAACAAGTAAATGCAGCAACGTCAGATGGTGATAAGGCAGTGAGAAAAGAAGTGCATGGCGTGGGAGTAAGAGAAATTCATTGGACAAATAACAGACCAGAAGAAGCAGCTATAGGAGTGAACCATACAGACAGTACAGGAAGGGCTTTCTAGGCAGAGGAAACAGCATTGCAGAGGTCCTGAGACAGAGTACTTTTGGTGAATCAGGAAACTCCCAGGAGGCTAAATATAGCTGGAGAAGAGGGAGCCAGAGGAAGAGAAATCAGAGGTAGGTAGTGTTGGAGGTGGGGTGGGGCGTTGCAGTGAGGACAGATCTTGTGAGGAGTTTGGCTTTCATTCTGAGATGGGACACTCAGAATATACTTTTCCCATTTTTTGAACCTACTTTTGATAATATCATTGCTTTTTCCTGTTAATCCAAGAGGTTGCTTCCAGAATATATGATTCTCATTTGGTATTGGAAGCATTTTTAATTTGTGTTGGGAACTCTAGTCATGAGGCAAGTCATAGTTGGAGGGAGGCAGCCAATGGACAGAGTGAGAAATGAAGGCACTAAGGCCTAGGGTGCAAGAGTACACTGGGTTTAGGAGGGGATTAGTGAGCAAAATCTTTCCGGCTATTCTCTTGGAGGGAAGAGAGGAGGACAGGGGGGAGTTAGGAGTGTCAGAGGAGGGATCAGGGAGTGGGTGCAATAGGAAATGGCACCACCCATCACAGCAAGGGTCTTGTATGCAGGCTACAGAAATTAGTCTTTATTCTCTGAAGGGTTAAGAGCTATTGAAGATTTTTAGGCAGAAAGTGATATGAAGTGTTCGAAGGATTATCCTGGCAGTGCCATAGACTAGGGTATGTAGAAGGGAGGAAGCTGAGCAACCATTCATCTAGCCAAATAAAAAGTTGTATGTTCATTTTTTTGTTGTTGTTGTTAAAATTTTTTGGGGGGAGAGAATTTTTGAACATGGACAATTTAATATTTTAAATCTAATATTTGCAAATTTAAATCTAATATTTAAATAAATGATAGATATAGTTCAGCAAAATAATTTAAAGGAAGGTCATTCTCCAACACAAGAACATCAGGTTTCCTAATCCCAGTAAATTACCAGTTCTCTGGGGCAAATTAGTTAATCTAAATCTCAGTTACCTTATCTATAAAATGGATAAAATAACACACTTCTGTAGGGGTGCTTTGAAGGATAGAAGGGATATATAAAGTATTTTACACATACACTATGATGTATGCCACATGGTAAATTTATCTTCCACCTTTCAAACTCAGTAGGGCTGGAGGGGATTTTGCAACAAGGCTAGGAAAAAGGGACTAAAAATTTTACTTTAAGAATGGACAAGAAATGAGAGTAAGTCTAGGAGTTGATTTAAAGGAAGAATTAGGGGCAGCACCATTGCTTAGTTGGTTAAAGTGCCTGTTTAGTAGTAAAAGAAGAAGTGGTAGTTTTTAAAAATGTTTCTAAAAGGATTGCTTCAACATTTTTGAAATTAAACATTTAAATATCTATCTTGAAGCAGGTTCATTAATCTCATCTTACACATCTTAAAAATGGGTGTGAGATTGATATTTAGGACATAAATAATATTCATGTTTATTTTTCTTCTTACATGGTGGATTTAAATTGTTTGGTAATTAGTCCCACTGCAGAAGGTTTCTTGAGTAGCTTCCATTTATGCCTACTCAAGATTTCCAATGTTTCCAATGTTTCTCATGGACTTAAGGCTCACATTTTGTCTCTGATAGGGTAGAAACACCTCAAAATAACAAAGCTTTTTTTTTTTTTTAATCTGCATTGTCTCTCATTGTCTACCATATCTTTTTAAAAAAGAATAAAAAACGCCACAAAACCCTGGTTCTAACTTGGCTGGTTTTTCGTGACCTGGGAGAGCTTTAGTTAGATCAATTCATTTTTAGTAATTCAAAATGTCAAATGATTCTATGACTAGAATCTGGACCGGGAGTAAAACAGATTTTTGCCTGGATTTTGTGACTGCTGAGTTATGTGGACTCAGGATCACTTCTGCGGGCTGTGTGTCTCTCATCTGTGCCATGATACGCTGATCTGGATGATCTCTTTGGGCTCTGTCAGTGCTAAGAGTCTGGGAAGTTCATAAGTAGAGCATGTTAAGTTTTCATGACTTGATTCATTCTTGGCAGGCGTTTCAGTGAAGTTGATTGTCCCAAAGCAGCTGGGCATGTCCTCTTATATTTCTTCATTAATTTGTTACCAGTGGATAATGGGGAATTGCTGATTACCAGTTAGGATGGCATCTGTGAGATTGTTCAGGTAAGCAAGTAAAACTTAGAAATGAGCTCTGCATGTTTATTAGAAAATGTTGAATGACTAGATTGGCAAAGTATCAAGTGTTGAAAAGGAGAAAACGCTAGGGAATTTTTTTTAATACAATTTTTAATCCTATAAGAATTGTCTACTTTTATTCTACTGTGGTTGTCATTCAAAGTTCAATTCTAATATCTTTTCAGTATGTTCTACATATCAGGAACTATGTTAGACTCAAAGATGAATGAGAAATGGTTTCTGGGGGCAACTGATGCAAATAATTTCAAGATTATGTAATAATTGCCAAAGTGGAGAGTGTGCAAGGTGAGAGAGGGAGATGGGAACTGAGGCCTGAGGCTCAGGGAGGGAGGGCTGCCTGGAGATGCTGCTGATGGGGCTGCAGTGTGAACATGTGTTTGGAGTTAGCCCGATGAAAACCCTTGGAAAGTTCATTCCTCTGAGAATGACGGCGTAAAGCAAAGGCACACACAGCCTGCAGTGTGGAGTCAGCTGCAGGCAGTTTTGGTAATACTCAGTGGATGTGCGTGGCAGGAAGTGGCCAGAGAGGGCCCTGAGCAGAGGCCTGGAGTGCTGTACATAGCAGTCCTCCCTCAGGAGGGCAGCCTCTTGGCTAAGAGCATCGACTGTGGAATGAGATGTCCTAGATGTTCAATTCTCAGCTTATTTCCCACATTATTGAATAACTTGGGAAAGTTACTTAACATCTCTATGCCTCACTCTCTTCATTTGTATGGTGGGGATGAGATTAACATCTGCCTCATAGAATTTCTGTCAGTCTTAATACAGATCAAGTGCTGTGAATAGTCCTGGACAATAAGCACTAGACACATGTGGCTAATATTGTTATTACTTAGGCATTGGGCATCTAGTGAAGGGTTCTGAGGAGGGGTGTGAAACCAGTTATCACTTTGCATTTTAGCCAGGTTCTCTGACGACAGTGTGGGGGATGGATTTAGGGCTGGGCTAAGTTTGTAGGCAGGGGAAAAGAAGCACTTTAACAGTGTTGGAATTAAATGGGGGAGGATCTGTGCTGGCATGTTGGTAGCAGGGCAAGAATGGACAGAGTCAAGTATTGTTGAAGAGGTTAAAGGAGTATTTATGAGGATAAAGTGATGAAAAGTATTGAGATAAGAGTGTTAAGCAGGATTTCCAGTTCCAGCTTGGTGACTAGGATGGTGGTAGTGAGGGGCTGTGAACTAAAATGTAGAATGTGGGAGGAGAAACATGTTTGGTGGAGGTTAGTTTTGGCTAGGTTGAGTTGGAGGTGTCTAAGTGACATCAGTGTAGATTTGTATAGAAGGCAATTGTTAAGAGTCTGAAGGTTGGGGGAGAAGTCAGGGCTAGAGATAGATTTGGAAGTATCAACTTAAGGGCTGTGGTTAAATGCAGCGTGTGGATGAGAAGAGCCTAAGAGGAGACCCTGGGAGCAGTAATGATTGAGGAGGAGGCTATAGAAGAAGCAACTGTGAAGGAGATGGGGAAAGGACTGGCCAGTGAAATGAGAGGTTGAAGAGAGTAATGGCCTGGAAGAAATGGAGATTTGTTTTGAGAGCTAGTGAGGAGAAATGCAGAAGAGCCATCCAGTAAGATAAGGAGTGAAAATTTTCAGGCCATTGGCATTAGCAATGTGGAGACAAGTCATAAATGATCTTTTCTTACAATGTTACATATCAGTCTGTTCAGGCTGCCATAACAAAATAGCGTAGACTGAGTGGCTTAAACAATAGGAACTTCTCACGGTTCTGGGATCTGGAAGTCCCAGATCAAGGTACTAGCACGGTCGGGTTCTAATGAGGGCTCTTCCTGGCTTTTGCGTGCATGGCCTTCTCTTTATGTCTTCAGGTGGCAGAAAGAGCGCTAGTGTCTCTTCCCCTTCTTATAAGGGCACTGATCCCATCGTGGAGGCTCCACCTTCATGACCCCTCTAAAACTAATTATTTCCATAATGCCCCATCTCCAAATACCATCACATAGGGGTTTGGGATTCAGCATATGAATTTTAGGGAGGACACAGTTTAGTCTGTTGCAGGTTACTATAGACCCCTATTTTTGATGGGGTAGCCATGGAGGTAAAAATTTGTTCCTCACCATCGGAACTCTCTTCCCTTTGTTCGCACTTATCCTTTTTGCCAGATGTTTCAGGGGCCCAATTCCAAAGCCAGGAGTTTTGTCTTCCATCCTGTAATGCTCTGTCATCTTTATCTTTTCTCTTTGACATTCACCAATTCTCATTCCTCATTCATGAAAGTTTTGCTTTTGTTAGGTTTTTTATATTATTTAATTTTAATTTTACTTTATTTTGTCTATAATTTGTAGTTTTCATTTTCCTGATTGCCCAAATTAACAAACTTTAGTCCATGGATTAATATGTTGATATTGAGTAAAAATGTTATATTACCCATTAAAAATGTTATTAATGTTTGTTTCTCTTATCCACTCACCTAATCCATTTTTCATATTGTGAAGAGGAATTTATGGCTTAATTTTAAAGATAAGAAAGGACTATTAATTTAATGTTACCTCTTGATATTCCTTTGTTTCTAAACATGTTCAGTTTTTTTTTTCTCTTTGTGTTTTGGAATTTCAAAACAGCGCTTTACAGAGGAAATGGGACAGTGACGTTTTGTTTTTTGTTTTGAAGTTGAGTTTAGCAGACCATTCGTTTATAGGGTGTGAATTGCAGGATGTAGTTCTGGGGTCCTCCCTAGCTGCAGACCCCCACATCAAGGTTATTCTGGGAAGCCTTATCCAAAGCCGACTATAAAATACGTGGCTGAACTTTGTCAAAAGGCTAAACAGGAAACAGATATAAATAACTATTCAATCTTAATTCAGTCCTAGCTACTTTCTCACACATATTTTATAATGTGTTTTAAAATGTAATTTCCTTTTAAAAAAAAAACCACTTTAATTCCTTAATTTCCAGGTCACGTTTAATAAGAAACTCTTTTCACCTTAATGTCTATCTAGTGGCATCCTGCCTTCAGCAGGGGGGAAATATTATATTTAACAACATTTAAGATACAAAAGAGATTTCTGAAAAAAATGAAAACACAGAAATTAATTTCATTTGAATTATTTATCTTATAATTTTCTCCCTGTGCATTTATATGGTCTTTGAGTGCTGATAAGGAACCTAACAGATGGAGCATTTCCAACCTTTTCATCATTATACCCCACACAGCTCTGAGCCTTTTTAGACATTTTTTCTTCATTTTAATTTTAATACCACAGAGATACTGTGTGGTATTAAATATGTGTCTGTGTACTGTGTACATATTTGTGCTTTATATGTAAAAAGAGTAAGAGTTTTTGCCTTCCAAGTGGGAGATGGTGAGTGCCTAAGCTTGATGATAACATGTGAATAAAAGAAAAGTTACCTGAACTTGATGGTGGTAGCAGGGATAGAGAGGAGGGAGAAGTTTCAGAACACATGTAAGAGGGGAAAGCGTTATCTGCTTATTCTGTGTGTTACATCAGGGGGATGAAAGAGTGGTATGGTGGATTCCCCTCTTCTGGTTTGGTGACTGGGATGATGGTGGGAATGATGTGCTAGGAATTGAGAAGTAGAATTTTGGAGGAGGAGCATGTTTGGGGGGGGGGGTTAGTTTTGGTCATGTTGAATTTGGGGCATCCATGGGATGCCCATGTGAATTTATGCAACAGATAGTTTATGTTCAGAGTCTGACGTTTGGGGTAAGGTCAGGGATATAGAGCAAGAGATTGGAAGTGTCTTAAAGGCTGTGGTTAAATGTAGGGAGTGGACGAGTTCACTGGAGGGACTGTGTCCATGAGAAGGACAGCTTCAGGTTAATTGAAAGAACCCAGAGTAAGGGGGAGTAGAGGAGTTTGTAAACCCTTATTTGTGATGTTGATCTTAAGAGAAATATTTTAATTTGTTAGAGAAAAAGAGCAGGGGGATTAAGTAAAAGCAGTTGTGTTAGTTTCAAAATAGTGAGTGAAGATCTTATTAATATAAAAATCCCATAAGATTTTGTACAACTGTTAAATTTGAATGAGTGTAAAATAAGACGACTTGGCCCAGAAAATCATCCATCAAAGAATCTCTAAACTTTCTAGGACACACCTAATGTTTCTGGGACATTGTTATCATTTAAGGGATTTAGGCTCAGAAATCTTATCAATTACACTTCCCTAGGTGGATGTTACAGTGAAGAACTGACAAAGGGGTGTAGTGTTGCTAATCCATATAACCTATTTTAAATACCACATGAATTGGTTACAATATTATCAGAGAGGGCCTCAGCATAGAGTTTTATGGACTTCAGAAATCCAGACCTTCATTTCACTGAACAGGAGTGCTCAGGGGCCAGCAGGCTTTGCCTGAGGTTATAGCATATCCAGTTAGCGGCAGCATAGTTAGTGTTCCTGAGTCCAGATCACCAGGCTTCTGTTTTGTTCTTTTGTTAATATATCAGATTATCTCTTTGAAAAGATTTCAAAATTTAGAATTTTGTTAATCAAAAAATCTCTTTGCTCATTTAACCTAAATAAGTTTTCAATTCTTTTCAGTTAGTTTGACTTCTGCCCAGTTCAAGGCATACTATTTCTGCAAGTTTGCAAGCAAGGCATACTATTTCTTTGACACATACTATGCCAGAGACTTCTTTTGCTTAATTTCTGTTAAGATTTAGTAGCTGCTAATTAGTAATCCTGAATTACTAATTTCTTTTGAATATTATACATCATTCTTAAAGATCCTTTTTAGAGCTTATTTGGGAGGGACTGAATAAAGGGATGGGACATTATCTTAAAGCTAAATTTATAGAAAGATAGCAGGAGGGAAGATTGAAGAAAGGCAGCCCCAAATATTAATTATACCTAGACAGAAGAATATTCCTCTATTTCTGAGTTGAATCTGGTTCCATAAAGAAAAATTTGGGGGTGTTGTTATTTTCTTTATTCATTTTAGAAATAATATACACTGAAAAGTAATGTTGATGTGAATAACATTTATTAAAATTACATTTTAATTTCAAAAATTTCAAATGTAATAATACTCAAAACACCAGCAGTGCTATAAGTTTTTAAAAAAATGCTGATAACTAACCTTCTGATGGTATTTTTATGGCTGCCTTTTTCTTTGTTTAAATGATGAGTGGAATTAGGGAAATCATTAATGGTGGAAATGATGGGGAGGGACAGTGCTGGATTAAGGCAGATAGTGTCCACTCTGAACTCAATTTCCACAGCCTGATAGGAGCCTTTCGATTAAATTGCATTTTTGATTGAAAGCCTATTACTCTATATTTATAACAGGAAGGTATGGAATTGCTGCCCATCTAGATTATTTCTTAGCTTGACCTTTATTGTGTTTGATTTTGTGATCTCAACTTTTTTTTTTCTTTTTTCTTAACTTTTGGGTGTAGACAGGAGAAAATTCCTTCCCATGTTTTAGGGAGTGGTATAAAGCACATTTATTTTGTTCAGTAGTTTTATTCCATACTTCCTTACAGATTGTGGGGACAAGAGTGACTTTATTTTCAAATGCTAATCTGCTTGACTAACCCTGAGTCTGGGAATGCTTCCAAAATGTCTAGTTGATGTATCGCTTTTTACCTAGGAAAACCTATTCCCTATGTTTCACCTTTCCTCCAAAACAGCCCTTGATGCTGGTGCACTGTGATGCTAGCAGATTCTCTCAGGCACCTACACATTTCTGCCAGAGCATGCATACTTTCCCCCCCCAGACCCAGACCCCAAACCCCCAGACCCAGATGTAAGCCCTGGGTCTGGGGGTTTTGGTTCGGAGATCTACCTGTCTTCTGTCCCTAAATCCCTCTAGTAAATCATCCTAAACTGACAAACTGGATTTGTCTGCCTCATTCTTTGGTTTCTGGGCTCCTTTGGTATTTGAGCATCACTTTGCATACACGACCATTTCATGGAACACAGAGAAAGACCCTTCCTTTCTCTGTGATTGTAAGGTTGTTGAGTTTGAGTGTGTCTTTCTTTAATGATATTTGACACGAAAAACTCCATGAAGATTCATGAAACTACTCATGACATAGGTCTGTGAAGTTCATTAGTTTGTCAGTTATGTTTGTGCAGACTCATCTTATTTCCCAATATGAATAGTGCAGGTAGGTGGGTGTTTTTCTTTTTGTAAGGTCTTTTGTGCATTATTAGATGTGGGCAAAACCTAGAATTTTTCCTTATATAATTACTATTTTAGAGAATTCTTACAGAATGATAAAATTGTATTGCTGAATGGAACTTTCATATCATTTAATCTAGTTTTGCCATTTTATGGAAACTGAGGCCCAGAGAGGGAAGATAACTTGTCCAAAATTTAAAATTAAGAGATTTGGTCCTTTGTCCAAAAGTCTGGGATACCTATCTTTTGGTCATTGCTCAAATTCCAGCCCATACTCCTCAGTCTTTAATTGGGTTCCTTTTAGAGATTAGGCCCTGGTCTCTCTCTCTTAAATGTTGAGCAAGAGGGCAGAAGTCACTCATGAAATCTTTTGATCTTAAACATTGACAACAAATATTAAGAAATCGTGGGCCAAACAAAATATATTAGAGGCCAGTGGGCCATATGGTTTTGATGTTAAGACATTTCGCATAAAATTTCACTTTTCTGGCTTCTTTGAAAAATTGAATTGGGAAGACCTATTCTTGAGTGACTGCTGCCCCCTTTGGATGGGACTCGAACCTTCAGGTTCATCCAATGATCATTAATCAGTTTCCTTATGCCTGGCATTTTTCTGTCTGGACTGAATTTTTAGTATTATAATAAAATTTAATAATTTAGTATCAGTCACCATATACATACTTTTTTATTTGTACTATAACTTATTAGAAGCCTTTTTTATGTCTCCTGTTTTTATGGATTTCATTTGTTGTATCTAGACTAGCAAGGATTTATTTACAACACAGTCTGTGCTTATGTGGAGAATGAAAAGGGTGGATAATTTCAGCCTGTCATCTTGAATATGTTATATTTATATACAAATAACAGGTTTTTGAGTTTTCCTGGATTACACATATTTACAGCAGCCTATGATCAAGGTTTTAGCGCCATATTTTCAGGAATTCTTTGGTGCATATTTTCTCAGAAGATACTACCAGGACAATTTTGTGACACTAATAATAGTTTCACAGAAATTATTTGTCATATTGTCTTTAATGGCCTACCACTAATCTTTCTGAATCTGTTCCTAAGTAATATTCTATTATTGGTAATATTTGGAGATGTAATCTTCAAATAATTAAATGATTGAAAGAATTTTTGCAGACATGTTTACAGGACGATGTTTTTCATACTGTGAGGGACAATTGGGTTTCTATAATAAGTTGTTAAGGTTAGAGATTTGGATCCAAGGCTTGCTTTATATTATCTGTATTGAAAAGGTATGAACAAAGAGATTTTTTTCCTTTGTGAAGGTTGCAATCTTAATTTTATTTGGAATGCTCTGAGAAAGTGTGTTGGTTATAACCCCTCCTTGCAGCCCCAAACTGCAAACTGGTCTAAGAAAAAAGGGTAGGTGTGCCTTCAGGCAGCTCTGCATTCAGAGGCACAAGCAACATCCTTCAGCTGACTTGCTTTACCCCCTTTTCAGCTCTGCATTACTCTACACTGTCTCCATCTTTGGGCAGAGCCTCCCTTCCTAGTGGCAAAATGGTGGCCAGAAGCTCTGTGTTTACATTCTGGCCTCTGTGTAGTACTTCTAAGAAAATATTTGTTCCCAGTAGTTCCAGCAGAAGTCCTGTTCTAGAATCTCATTTCCTTTGATTGTCCTGGCTTAAGTTATGTGTTCATCCAATAACCAGACCCGGTGGCCAGGAGGGTATGTGAGACTATGATTGCCCAGGCCTGCACTGATGCCCATCTCTGGAGCTGGAGGTGGACTGCTCCCCATCCAGACCATATGGGTTGAGTGGGGACAAGGTGGTTCTCCATGATTAATCAAGGTCAAGGTACTGTTGCCAGAAAAGGGGGATAGGAGGCCTTTCCCTAAGCTGGACTGTAAAAAACGATTTTCTTTTATATTCCTCAAATACTTATTACTGTTATTATTGTTATCACTATTAGTTTGCCATTTAGCCCTTAAACCATTGGATTTAACATACATTTTTGAACTTAATTATATGGTATTTCCCAAGTTAGATTGTGTGTGCCTTAAGATTACCTATTTTGTGTCCTCCTCTGTTCCACCATTCTGATACACAGTAGGAGTTCAGTAAATATTTAGGAAATTTTAGAATTGGAAGGAATTTGTTATTTCCCTGGAAAATATTATTATTTGTAACTTAAAGCCTGGTTTTATAGATGAGGCAGCTGAATCTTCAAAAGCCTGTGCGATTTGCTCAAGACTGAGGCTCATTAATCCAGGTGTTGGAATGCAAACCCAGCTCTCCTAGTTTTTGTAGCAACAGGGCCAAAGCCTGGTTCATGGCTTGATTGATTAAAGGGGTCAAATAATAAATTTTTTTCTAGGGTAAAAGAAGCCTTTGGTAACAAATTGATAACAATTAAAACCCCTCTGATTATTTTCTAAATTTGGATTTCTACAAACATATTTTTTTTTTTTTTTTTTTTTGAGACAGAGTCTCGCTTTCTTGCCTAGGCTAGAGTGAGTGCCGTGGCGTCAGCCTAGCTCACAGCAACCTCAAACTCCTGGGCTCAAGCGATCCTGCTGCCTCAGCCTCCCGAGTAGCTGGGACTACAGGCACGAGCCACCATGCCCGGCTGATTTTTATATTATATATATTAGTTGGCCAATTAATTTCTTTCTATTTTTTATGGTAGAGACGGGGTCTCGCTCAGGCTGGTTTTGAACTCCTGACCTTGAGCAATCCGCCCGCCTCGACCTCCCAGAGTGCTAGGATTACAGGCGTGAGCCACCGCGCCCGGCCCTCTACAAACATATTTTATTATGGAATGAAACTCAGCAAATCAGTTGGTCATAAGTACAGGTAGACTCAAATGACAGAGATGAACTTATTGCAGTTATCTAAGCATGGCCCAAGAAGGATCTGTGCAAATGGAGAAGAAAGGGAGAATCTAAGAAACCCCTGAAGGGAGACAGGGATAGGAATTGGTGGCTACCTATATCATAAGGGGTAAGAGGCTATTTGCTCTGTCCTCTGCATGGCTGATTGTTTATGACTCTATCCTGACATGGTAGCAGAGTCATGAGGAGAAAGGCCCCTTCCGCCAGCCTTGACAGCTGTATTCCTTACTGCAAAACCTCAAGGGGCCTGATGTGGGTCACAGTAGTATGGCACACCCCTGCACGCATCTGCAGATCTGAGTTTGGCTGTGTCACTCTGATGGGGGTACATGTGCCACAGCTGGCAGAACAGATGGAGGAAAGGTCACCCAGCCACCATGAAAAGTCTTCCTGATATGGGCCCTGAGCCTGAACCGGCACTTCCCTTGGCCCAGAGTGCTCATGTGTTCACACTCGAGGGGGACAGGACACAGTGCAAGGGACAGTCAGCCATGGTGAGACCACACAGGTTCCTCAGGGCATGACAGGGAGCTTGGTTGCTGTACTCGAACCTTTGTAGCATTTACCTTACTCCATCCCTAAGCAAAGAACTTGGAAAACAGAATTTATTGGCAGTAAGTTCATGATGCTCTCATCAAATTGGACCAAAGATGAGGACTTGGTCTATCTGATATTCCCACCAGTCTTGTAGAACTGCCACCTGGCTAAGGTTTCCAAGCACCATTTCACAGATACCATGTAGGCCTGGTCCTGCCCAGGGCCTGGTATGCACTAGGGCACACAGGACCTGTGTTGAAGGGCCTGAGACCTAGGCTGGACCCTGCATGGACACTAACAAGCCCTAAGGAGTCCTGTGTGGACAGATCCCAGAGATTAATTCTGAAGGAAGCCTTGAGGTACCAGGACGAAGCTCAGATTGGTGTTAGTTCAGGTGCGGTGAAGAGAATATAGTGGCTTGAACTCTCTGCTGTTTTACTAAAGCAAGAAATTACATAAATGGAAGATTTCTTTAAATAGGTGCTTCCATTTTCCTTTTTTATATTCCCTAAGGAATGTACTGTCTACTTAATCATAAAGGAAGGAGAGTCATGAGCCATCTTTAATCCTTCCTGTATTTTATGCCCATATTCAGTCTGTTACCAAGTCTTCTAAAATATCTCCCTGATCAACACTTTCTCATCACGCCTGAGTTCAAATCCTCCCTCATCCTCATAACCAGTTACCACTTTTTCTTTAGAGATTGATAGTAGAACTGACAGAATGAGAAGCATGAGAGAGGAAAACTATCTCCAAGAAACATGAGTTTTAGGGCATGGTGAGATATCCAAATAACAAATAAGAACAAATAACAAATGAACTATTTTTTTATTATTTTTATTTAAGACATCAGATAATTTTGTTTCAACTTTCATAATACATGCTGTAAAAAGTTTATAAAAAGGAACATGATAAGGACTATTCTAAATGAAGAGTCCAGCCAGTGCTAGATACAGTGTCGAAGGCCTAAAGATAAAGACAGGCAGGAGAAAAAGAAAAGATGGTCCTGTTGTCCAGTCCTAGGTGGCAAAAGCCATCCCTACGTGTGTGTACGGGGTAAGAGATGCGGGAGAAAAGGATGGGCACATAGGTCGCTCAGGAGGCATCACTAGGCTGTCTTGATCTGGGCAGGTGACGAGACCTGGGGTTAGGGTGCTTATCCCGTCTCTGTTATAGTGCTTGGCTGGGTCATTCAGCCTGATTTTTGTCTTGGTATGTGTCTGTGGCTATACCTAGGGCGATTCCTTTACTTCTGTCAAGTCCTTTGTGACTTAGATATTAAGATTGCTCTTAAAAGAAATACAGACCCCAAATTATTGCTCTAATTGGCCCTCAAACTCATCTTGTGGTGACAGAGTCCCCAGAAGTTGAGGCATTCATTCTGGGACACCCTGAAATCTTAAAAGAGGAGAAAATTTAATATGATTTGTCTCAATTTGAAGATGTGCTCACTTTTTTTAACCTTAGGTGCTTGCTATGTAACTTGCCTACACATGCCTCTATTAAAGAATTGGATTTAACACGATTATATAATTATTTCAAGACGGCCCACACTAATGAATTTGAGTCATAACAAAAAGTTGAATTATATTTAGTGTACCCTACCTAAGCAGGCAGCAAATTATAAAAATACTATTATCCTCCCATTTATTGAGACTAGTAGAATTGAGAAGCACATTAAAAATCATGTGCTCTTGGGGGGAAAAAATCCCCAACCTGTGAGGTAAGCATAACTATCTCCACTCTATAGATGAAGAAATAAAGGACAAAAAGTTAAGTGTAGTACATTTTAGAAAGAATATTTTTATGTAGAATGGTTTACTTCCTTATGACTCGAATAATAATAATAATATGTAGGCTGATATTTCTTACTAACACAACCACTGGGTGAATTATATTTAGATTACCAGAGAAATATGCTACTGGTTGTTCTATAGGCTTATTTTTAATAGAATAATTAAGAATTGGGACTTTAAGTATCATAGTGTTAATCATCACTAGTAATTCAGAAGTTTGACTTTGTTAATATGGCTGTATGTTTATTTCCAAATTACTGATAGGAGATGAGTAAATTCACAGCTCATTTAGTACCATGTCTAACTAGAACAGGTTGAGTATCCCTTATCTGAAGTGCTTGGCACCGGAAGTTTTTTAGGTTTTGGATTTTTGCAGGTACTTTAACTGGTCCAGCATCCCTAATCTGAAATACTCCAAGGAGCATTTCCTTTGAGCATCTTGTCAGCACTCAAAAAGTTTAGGATTTGAAGTATTTCAGATTTTGGATTTTCAGATTATGTATTCTCAACCTGTAGTTTGAGAGGATTCCAAATCATGAAAGGACCCTCATTGTTAAGGCCAGTCTTTCACTTGTTCATTCAGTCCACAAACATTTTCTGAGTGCTTGCACTCTCTAGCACTACGCTGTGCATTAAGGATTTGATGGTGAACCAGAAACTTTCTAGTCTAGTTGGCAGGGAGGTGGGGTGGTATTGGCAAACTAACTCATAAACGAGCACTTGCAATACAATATGTAGGTGTTGTAGAAAGGATATAAGTAGGTTATTGTGCAAGTATTGATGAAGGCTACCTGATATACCCCACAGTGGGGTTTTTGATGCTTTTTAATTTTACAAATGTCTGCATTCTACATATGTGCATGCTCAGACATGTGTTTGTAGACAGTATTTTTTAATTTAAAGTAAATTAAAAATTAGAGGATTTAATGACATCTTTTGAGATCATTGAGATGCTTGAAGGTTTCAAAATAGTAAGAAATCATGGGTGCTGTTATCAGTTAGAATTAGGTTCTACTCTCCAGTGAACAACAAAGCAAATTAGAAAGTTATTTATGTCTCAGGGAAACAAATTTGCAGGTTAATAGTCTAGGGCAAGTGTGGTGGTCCCTGATCTTCCAGGACCCAGCCTCCTTATCTTGTTGCTTCACCATCTGCAATGCGTGGCTTAAACCTCATTCTCCAAAATGGCTCGAGCCACCATGCCCACATTTCAGACATAAGGAAGGAAGAAGGAAGAAGAGCAAAGAATATGCCCCCTTCCTTGAAGAAAACATTCTAGAATTACACCCTCTTTTTGTTTACTCTCATATTTCAGAACACAGACAAATTGTCACACTTAACTACAAGTGAGGTTGAAACATAGCATTTTCCCCATAGGGCTGTGTACTCGGTTTTCTTACAAGGTAGGGGAAAATATGTATTGGGGAACCCCTGGCAATCTCTTCCATAGGGACATAGATTCACTTATGTCAGTCCAGAGAAACCAAGGACTTAGTGAGAATTAATTTTAGGTGATTCTTTACTCACATAAATCTTAAGTATATCACTTTAGTTACACTAAGATTTGGGGTAGAAAAGAGATTTTTTTCAACTGACACATAGCAATATTTTATTGCAGAAGGGCTATTTGAATTATATTTCCTATGCCATTTTTTAAATCCAGTGTCTTGAATAATAGGGTTAGTTGCTTCTCAGAAAAAATGACATTCCATAAAAGCCTTTTCCCTTGCTGCTGCTCAAGATAATTCAATTTCTTATCTGGTAATAGTTGTATAGCTAGTTTTAGTGTCTTTTTCAGATGTTACAAATTGACCTAAGTGTCATTTCCACCATAGAGAGTGCTTATAAGATAGAGCAAAACACCTCTGATCTTGGAGTCAGAAGACCTTATTCTTATACTTATTCTGTTTCTTATTCTGCCCTTCACTAACTGCATCACTTTAGCACCATGATATTTTACCTTGGCATTTTTGCTATGGATTAAATTAGATAACTATAACACTTGCACTTTAAAATTAGTTAATTTTATCTCTGTTGTCTGCCAGTCATAAACATCAAGCCCCCAAACCTTTGACAGTTATAGCCATTCTTTCCTGGGTCAGACATTCCTGTTTCTAAGAATACCTTTTTAGCTCATGAAATGCATTGATTGCATTCTTTATTACAGCAACCTGATCTGTTTCCTTTGACAATGATTTGGAAAACTTTTCATTTAACCTTTACTCACAGTTTTTCTTGTTCTTTGAAGTGACAGTTGATCTATGAAGTTGGCTTAATGTCAAGGTCAGATTCTTGAGTCAGAACTGCTGAAGAACATGAACTTAAGATGGATGTAGAGATAACCATTACTCTAGTGCCCTGTGTTCCTAAGAAATATTTTTTGGTGGGGTAACATGGGAAGAATGGGGCATCCTTTGAGATTCAAGTTCACAGGCCTGTATTTAGAAGGCTGGTTTTAGAAGTCAGGAAGAGAACACTTACTGTCAGCTTCCTCAGGGTTCTTTGTTACTGCTATTGTTTTTTGTTATTGTTGTGTGTTTTAGGACCTGGTTTGGGATAAAGACTATTACAGACCTGGAATTTAGAGCTGGGAGTGCTGGCGTCACATGTGACACTTGCAGGGCACAAGGGGTCACCCATCCTGGATCTTGGCTTATGAAAAATCGAGTGACCTTGGGCGTGAAAAATTGAGTTACCAGGCCTCTCCCTCTTCTTCCATTCCCATTTTGTTTTTCAACTTTGTTAAACTCAAGGGTGGGGTGACCATAACGACAGGAAGGATGTTGGGGAGTTAGTGATATGGAAAGAATGGCCTGATGCTTTCCATCCATTCTTTGAACACTCTTCCCTAAGAATGTAAGGACTTTAAAATTATTTAAATAGCTTCTGATGCTCTCATGGCTTTATTTTTTACATTTAAAATTTGAGCCCAATTGGAATTTATTTTAGAGTAAGCTGGGAAGCAGGGATGCAACTTCGCTTTTCTTTCCATAGGGTTAGTGGGCTGCCCAGCCCCTTTGCCGGGTCATCCATCTGTTCCCACTATTTGAGATGCCACATTAGCTATAGATGGAATGGTGGCAGTTTTTGGTTTTTGCTTAAAAATTATTTTCGAAGTCTTGGTAAATTCAAGACAAATTCTATAAAAGGATCCCTCCCATTTATCCTAGTCAACTAATGTGGTACTGTCAGATGGCAGCAGTCTTAAAAACACAGTATACATTTGATGTGCCAGGCTTCAAATTGTGGTATTCTTAATGAATTTTAATTTTTTTTAACATTTATAAAGTTTTGTGTATACAAAGAAACTTTATTAATAATCTTTTCCTTTCTTTTCTTTTTTTTCTTTTAAGAGGCAGGGTCTCACTCTTGTTTCTTAGGCTGGAGTACAGTGGCTTGATCATAGGTCACTACAGCCTCAAACTCCTGGCCTCAAGCAATCCTGTCTCAGCTTCCCAAAGTGCTGCGATTATAGGCATGAGCCACTGCACCTGGCCTTTATTAATAATCTTCTGTTCTAGTTTTCTAAATCGACATAATAATTTACATAAAATTCTCCTGCTTCATTATCAGTCCCTATATATAGTTGATGGGCTCCCCCTTTTTGTGTTTATTGATCTATCTAATTATGTGCTGTTAACATACTGTTTTAATGATAATTGACTAATGTTCTAATATCGTAGGATACTTCTCTACCAGCAGAGAAGTAAAAAGAGTGGAAAAGGAGAGCAAACAATTCCCTTAGAAGTGCATGACGTGGAAGTTGTACACATCACTTCCACCTGCATTCCAGTGGTGACATATGGGCACACTTGGCTGTGAGGGAGGCTGGAAGATATATTCAGTTAAGTGGCCACATGTGCAGCTGAATTCTATTAGTAAGGAAGATACCAGGGTTCAACATGCTCTGGTGGGGTACTTTTCAGTTCAAGAATTCCTGAAAGCTTTCTGTATGGTAAAGTCAAATGTAACTTGCTTGCTGTTGCTCTAAACAAATGGTAGCTGCTATTTATAACAATATTGGAGCTCACTTCTCCTGGATAGGAGAGTATATATCAGAGAAAACTGGCTAGTAATGGCCCTGCTTTTTTGATTCCATTCCTAGAATTGAGACTCCTGAATGCTATTGATGTGGTTAGAAAAAAGGGCTTTAAGTGGAGACCTTCTACTTTGCATCAAGAGGGTTGCCAAAATTTTCTGTATTTGCTTCTCTCAAATTTTACTCTTGAGAAAGGTAATTTGTGTCAACCAGCAGGGTCTTTATGTTGATCCCCATCCTTAATTTTAGTTCTGATGAATTATGTGTTCTCTTACATACATCCCCAACCCCCTACCATTTTTGTTCCTTTTTTGGTCCTTCTGATCAATTTTTATGTAGAGTGCATTTGTAAGTCATTCTTATCTTGCCATCTTATTTGTAGGATTTTATTCTTATTTCAATATAATTTCATATGCTTTATTTCCATGTTTTTAAAAAGGCATGCTAGCATGGTAAAACTCCTAAAAAGACATTCTTTCATCTCAAATTGTGGGGTTGATAGGTAGTATCAAAAATAAGAATATGTCTTATGATGACAATCGAAAAACGCACACCAAAGATTATTTTCTTTTATCCCTTGCCTGACACATGGAGAAACTAAGGTTTATATCATAATATGCCAAGCCAACAGTTAAGGAAAATAAATCAGTAATTTCCCATATAACTTGAACATACAATTTGGGCAGCAATAAAAACTGAATCATGGTTTTTGTATTACTCTTACCTCTGTTTTTAAAACTTGCTTTGCCTGTGCTTAGAGAAATATATTTATTTCATTTTTAAATCCCCAGTGTGATAGAGAAATACGTTTTTTAGATGTATTTGAGGTAAGTTAGTTGACTAACTTTGAGCACAGGCAGAGGATTTTAGTAAAATGAAACAAATTTTCCAAACATAAATAATAATTGGAGTAGGCATAAAAATAGGATAAGAGATTAAAGAGTTTTAATTACTTGAAGAAAAGGTGTTTAAATGAACGTATCCAATGGGCAGTGTGTGATTAGAGAGTAAAACACGGACATGTTATAAAGGACAAATAGAATTTCTTAGACGTGTTGACAACAGAAATTTATTTCTTGGCTGGTCTGCTCCATCTGCCTAAGTTGTTGACTTGAAGATACTGTGTGTTCAGATAAGAGTGACAGCTGAAGCAGCATATCGTTTCTGTCTGTGTGCACCTGATGCTCAGATTATAGTTGGAAGTGTGCGCTCCTTAGTGGTTGAAGTTTGGTAATGCCACTGATTTTTTAGTTTTAGTTCAACCCTGCCACTTCCAGTTGAGATAAATTGAAGCCAATTATTCACTTAAAGTACTGTATTCACTAGGCAGCTGTGGCTGAGCCTAGCTCTATTAAAAATTCGAAGCTAGAAAATGCCACCATGACCATGACAGTATCTGAGCACTTCATAGGTCATTGAATTTGAGAGTGAGAAACGGAACATAGTTATCCTCTGGTCAGAAAGTATCAATTAGAAAGGAATTAACTGTGTATGTCAGAGTTTTTAGGAGTGGCAGAGAGAATTTTATACCACCTCAGCTTGTGTTGTCACTGAAGGAATCAGACATTGTATTCTGTTGATAAAGGCATTAAAAAATTCCTTTTTCAAATACCAATCTCATGATTTAAAAACCAAGTGGCTACATGAAGTTTCTTATTGTTACTCAAACCTTCCAATACCCTAGTTGATGAAATAACTAATTATTTCCATTTCATACAATACTTTGCAATAATCATCTCTGTAACTTACCAAAAAATTCCCTCTTTGGGAGCAGTGGCTTGCTCCTGTAATCCCAGCTACTTGAGAGGCTGAAGTGGGAGGAATGCTTGAGGCCAGTAGTTCAAGACCAGCCTGGGCAACATATTGAGACCCTGTCTCTAAATTAAAAAAAAAAAAAAAATTAGCCAGGTTTGTGATGTGTCTGTAGCCCCAGCGACTCAGGAGGCCAAGGTAGGAGAATTGCTTGAGCCCAGGAGTCTGAGGGTGCAGTGAGTGATCATGTCACTGCACTACAGCCTGGGTGACAGAGTGAAACCTTATAAAAATGCGTGTCATAGCATTTAAACAGTATAGATGTGTAGTAAAATGTTCCCCTGTTACTTTTGCTGTCAGTGCATATTCCTTCTCAGAAGTAAAAATGTTAGAATTAACATGTATGTATATGTACTCATAAACATGGTTGCTTGTATATAAATTTAAAAAATATAAATTAGATCATATCCCCCATTATTTTGTAACTACATTTTTAGCTTAACCATATATTTCAGGCATCTTTCATATATATCCATATATTATGAATATATTCATACATTTCAGACATTTTTAACTGATAAATATAAGGTCGAATGTATTTTCACACCTTTTTTTCTTATGCTATCCTGAAGAAAGATGTATAAAATTAAATTCTTTTAACATTAACACTAAGTTAAACAAAAATATACCCCAAGTATTGGTTCTTATCCTTCAAAGGTCCCTTTTCAGATTTTATAAAGGTCACTGGAATGCCCAAGTAGTAAATCGAGAGCAGTTTTAATTGAAAATTGAACTAATAATATCAACTAATAATATCCATTTGTTAATGTTTCTAAGTATTTAAAGTTAATAAGTGAGATATAATTTTAACAGATTATTTTGGATAGCTGATATATAATCAACTGAAAAGAATTTGAGAAAGGTTATTTTTTTTGTGACCTCAGGTTTACTTTTTGCATTTAGTTATTAACTACACTCAAACTAGATTTGGTTTTACATTTTCTTAGTTCTTTTTAAAACATATCATCAAAAATTAAAGTTAATAATTTTCCTATGCTCGTATTATTTTATAATCTGAATTTTCTGGAATGAGGATGTAATTCTGACAACCCAACTAAATTTTTGTGTGTGTGTTCTATGAGCTTACAAGTCCACTAGAGGGTGCATTTTACTCTTTTTTGACACATAAGTCTATAATTTTGTTTTCAGTTTCATGGAGCTAGCTGTGTTAACAGCTTTCAGAAAGCAAATTCCCTAAAATTCTTAAAGAGGGACACCAGGAAACTATCACATGAAAATATAACTCATTAATATAAAGCAACCATATGACTATTAAAATAGTGGCCTTGACAGAGAATGTTCTATCTCGCAGGGCACAAAAGGGAGCTCTGTGTGGGGTGGGGATAGCTAGAGAAGCTTCAAGCTAGAGAAGATTGAATTTGATGTGGCATTGAAACACCAGGGAATGTCAAACTTTTTGGTCTTAGGACCCCTTTACACTAAAAATGATTAAGGCCCCTAAATATCTTTTATTTATGTGGGTTATAGTTATTAATACTTAATATCCTAGCAATTAAAATAGAGACAATTTGAAAATATTTACTAATTCATTTAAAATAACAATGATAGGGCCAGGTATGGTGGCTCACACCTATAATTCCAGCATATTTTTTTTTTTTTTTTTTTGAGACAGAGTCTCACTTTGTTGCCCAGGCTAGAGTGAGTGCCGTGACGTCAGCCTAGCTCACAGCAACCTCAATCTCCTGGGCTCAAGCAATCCTACTGCCTCAGCCTCCCGAGTAGCTGGGACTACAGGCATGCGCCACCATGCCCGGCTAATTTTTTCTATATATATTAGTTGGCCAATTAATTTGTTTCTATTTATAGTAGAGACAGGGTCTCGCTCTTGCTCAGGGTGGTTTCGAACTTCTGACCTCGAGCAATCCGCTCACCTCGGCCTCCCAGAGAGCTAGGATTACAGGTGTGAGCCACCAAACCAGGCCAATTCCAGCATTTTGAGAGGCCAAGGTGGGAGGATCACTTGAGCCTGAGAGTTTGAGGTTGCAGTGAGCTATGATGATGCTACTGCATTTTAGCCTGGACAACAGAGCAAGACCTTGTCTCAACCCGCCCCCCTCAAAAATAATAAATCTATTACACGTTAATATGAATAACATTTTTTTAAAAAATAACTATGTTTTCCAAAACAAAACAAAATAAAACAAAAAAGTAGTGAGAAAGTGCCGTCGCTTTATATTTTTTTCAGATCTTTTTAATGTCTGGCTTAATAGAGGGCAACTAGAATCTCATGTATACTTCTGCATTTAATGTGCTGTAATAAGTTGTTTTGGTTGAAGTTTGTAAAGAAAACTCAACCTCTCACACCTATGAAGTTGGTAAAGAGGAGTATTTTAATATCCTTTTCTGATAATTATGGGTATTAGTCTGTAATTCCATACCAAAATGATTAAGTGATAGTTTCTTAAGTGTGGAACCTGAATCCTATCAGTGAACTTACTCTACTCAGTTATGTTAAAATCCATTGGTTTGTCTTGGACTTTGAAAAAATATTTTATCCATGGATGATTTCGTAATATTCTTCATTGGTCTTGGAAACTATTGGTTCATGGAGTTATGTAAATCTTCCAAATGTTGACACTGTATCAGTCTTGGAAATTTGTCAAGTTAACTGTGAATTAAGAATTTTTTAAGAATTTAGTTTTCATTTGCAAGCTTGAATTTTATCACTGGCAACAAATACTAACAGTTGTTTTTTTTGAACAACTTTACAGAGCCAAGAGTCTAGTAAGGGACGGAGGCAGTTGTGATCAGGGTCATAGGAATACTTGGTGGGAGCCTAAAATCCCAGAGGGGAAGCAGGTTGCAGGTCAGGTTGCAGGACTTTCGAGAGGAAATAAGATTATGTGGTCTAATTAGTCAAGTGAAAGGTAAATGTGAGAAGGTTCTGAGGAGGAAGTAAGTTGTGCAAAGGCATGAAGGTAAAGACCACGGTGAGCGGTCAGTATGGCTGGGTGTAGACTGCTGAGGGGTCAGGCCTTAACTTGAGATTGGAGAGGGAGTAGGGCCCCAAATTCATATGTTGAGGCCCTAGCCCTCAAGGTGACTATATTTGGAGATGAGTCCAATACGGAAGTAATTAGGGCTAAATGAGATCATATAAGGCAGGGACCCTGATCCAGTAGTACTAGCGTCCCTATAAAAGAGATGAGCTTGCTTCTCTCACACTCATGCACTGAGAAAAGGCCATGTGAGGACAAAGTGGCCATCTGCAAGCCAGAAATAGAGCCCTCACCAGAAAGTGAACTGTCAGACATTGATTTTGGACTTTCTAGCCTCCAGAACTGTGAGAAAATACGTTTCAGGTCATTTAAGTCACCTAGTCTATGGTATTTTGTTATGGCAGCCTGAGCTAACACAGGGAGACACCAGCCAGAGAACTTAATAGGCTCTGTCAGTCTTGTTAGGAGGTTGGCTTTTATTCTGAGGATTTGGGGGAGGGAAGGAACAGATAGAAAAAGAGAGAGATGGGCTGCTGATCTAGATAAAAAGGGCATTAATAAGATTCTCTAGTGGCAATGGCTAATGACTTAAATCCTCTGAATGTTTCTTTCATCTCCTGTAAATTAGAAATAGTATTTTCCTTGCCTACCTCACCAAGCTGTTGTGTCACTCAAAATAAAACTGAAATATGAAAATGTAGCAAGAGCACATTTATAACAGTAAAGGACTGTACACAGTTGAGTGATTATTATGCTGGAATCTAAGGGAAAATGCTAGATGCATAAGAACAAGTAAGGGGCCTTACAGAGTGAGGGCCTGCATGAGAGTGGACAGAGGGAGGGGACAAGATGATAGGGAGGACCTGGTAATACCTCAACAGGAGAGGGGAGGGCCTAGTGGCACCTTTTGCAAGTCCAGCTGGCTGGGGAAGTGATCATTTCCTTGAGAGAAAAAGGTAAATCAAGAGAAGGAGCAGGTTTGTCAAAAGGAAAAATAATTTTTTTTTTCAACTTAGTCACATTGCATTTGAGAAGACCACATTGAGACACTTGGGTTCGTGCCAATTTGGTGGATACAAAATGCCATTTAGGGCAATCCCTTCTCACTTCTTTGAGCCCTTTTTGTTCACCTTTCCTTTTATTTTCTGTAAGGCTTAAAAAGAGCACTGCCCTAAAATTTTTTGGCCAGTATTTATTGGCCAGTATAGTGTTACCTTTAAAAAGTGGAGTTTAAGTGCCTTCAGGAGGGCCATGTTCCTATTCATCATAGGCCTCATTGTGCCCTATTATCCTTTACTCATTATGGCTGCCTCACAACCTTAGGTTTTCTGCCTGCCCCGAGGGTGTTTTATTTACGAACCCAGGTTTATAGTTGCACAGGACAACTTGGCCTAGAAGGGAAGAATGGCGAGGTAAGATGGCGGATGGGGATCAGAGTAGGCCAGCACCTGTTGGGACCACATCCCAAGGGGAGCCCCTGTGGTGTGGAGGAATGGCCACTAGGGTCAGATGAAAATGTGTTTACCTTTCTTCCCTCTACCACTGACAGCTGCGTGATTTGGAGCAAGTTGCCTAACCTATGTCAAACTCAGTTCTCTACCAGTAAAATGTACCTCCTGCAGGGTTGCTGTGGGAGTGAGACAACATTGGAAGATTTGTAGCATGGTGCACAACAGGTATGCTCTTAGCAAATCTTCACACATTTCTCTGGTCAGTTTTGGTGGGAAAGTAAGGTTACAGTTTTGAATTAATCCAGTAATTTATACAGGACTGTCAGGAGTTAGGAAGGTATTAATAATTTTGTTTTTAATGCAAACACTTTGTATTTATTTAGACTTGTATTAATAATTTTGTTTTTAATGCAAACACTTTGTATTTATTTAGCTCTCCTAAGTGAGATTTCCTATAGAAAATGTGTGGCATATATTTATTAAAAAGTGCTTACCCTCAAGTATTGGTATTTCTAAATCTTGACTAAGTATCATTAGGGTTTTTCAAAGGGGCAAATCCAGGACAAGGTCCTAGAACTCTTGTCAGTGTAAATGATTTATGAGCACCATCCAGCCCCTTGTTTTGTTAAGCAATTCAGCCCATTTTTCTGGCCTGAGAAGTTGTATACTTGAGCCCACCCCCAACTCTACCCCCAAGGAGTTCTTTTCCAGGGCTGTTCTACGAAGGCAGGTGCTGGATACTTATTCTGCCATGCATGTTTTTGGGGATGGGGGGAATATCAGAGGATAAAACAGACAGACTTAGCCCAAGATGCCCCAAGGAGTGTCTGTTTCCCAAATATTTACTTCCCAGGGAGAAGGCAATAAGATAAAGACTGTTAGCTGCTTCTTTCCCCAAGAAGTACTTTCCAGCTTTCTGTTCTATGTGCAGTGGGGGTGTGGAGTAGGAGTAGAGTTATAAGGTAGGAGAGGTGAAAGACAGGGTGGGATAGAGAAGGCTTTCCCACTAAGAAAAAGGAAATCCAAATAGTCATGCAGGTTTGCTGGGGCCTTTCCTGCCAGTTTTGTTGTAAGTGGAGTCTATCTGGTCTGTCCTGAAAGCTGCTCCTTCTATTTGACCTTTGTTGATTTGGCCCTGGACCTCAGTCAGGAGAAGCTTGTCTCACGGATTCTAGGTCACCTTGTCTTGAGGCAACTTTACCTCCATCACCAGGAGTTACCTACCTGTAACCCTTTCTGTATAATAGTTTCTTCAGTGTAGTAAGTAAGCTTAAGAATTATCCAGGAAGCTTTGGATTAGGGCCCACCTCCAGAGATTTTGATTAAATAGGTCCAAGATGGGGTCTGACTCTGATCCAGGTGGTCCCTGGACACGTCCTTAGAAATATTGCCCAGAGTTCAGAGCCACTGCTCTGCACTGGCTGCACATAGGCATCGCCTGGGAGGTTTAAGAAAATAAAAAAGAAAAGCGATAGTGCCTGGGCCCCACCCTGAAGATTATAATTTAATTGGAAGAAACTAGGACACCAATAGGAACACACAGACACCTAGCCACAGTAGTTTATACTTTAGCAGAAAGGGCTCAGGTCAGTATATCTCAAGCTACAGTCTTAATGCTTTGTCTCTAAAACTGCCTCTTAGTAATGTTTTTTTAAAATTTTTTTATTTTATTTAATTTTATGCCTGATCTTCATAATTTTCTAAGAGCACAAATTCTGATTTGTGAGCTTTCTTCCATAGCTCTCTCGTTTCAGATTCCAATGTACTTACTCACAGGATTTCCCACAGTGTGTTCTTCACCCTGCCACCCACCAGGGGGCAGACACATTCAGTCTCTGCTTTGCATATTGTCATCTCAGAGTACCGTTGTGTAGCTAGTAGAGAAGAAAGAAACGTTCGAAAAGAAAGAGAAGACAAACATTGAGATTGTGTGGTGACTTGAGATTCTTAGCCGACATGAGGACAGGCTGTTGCTGCTGCTCAAGTATTATTTTCTGGGGGTGGGGGGAGTTCATCTAGTCTAAAGGATTTGTCACCATGGCTGAAGTCTTGCTCATAGCTCAGGGAATGTTTAATGAGTTGAGGCCATTTAGTTGAGCAATGAGGAATAAGAAAATCTGTGTGTGACCACTGACAACCAAAGTGGCAAGACAGCCCTTGTGTTCCAGGAGTGTCACAAATGCCCTCCCCTCCAGAAACATGGGTGGGAATAAGCCCCACAAGCCCCTCACACACATTCTACATTCTAACATGCTTCTCCCAACGGGAAACATGTTATTTTTAGAGATGGTATGTTTGGTGCCTTTTTTTTTTTTTTAAGAGATAAAGTTTTATTCTGTTGCCCAGGCTGGAGTACAGTGGTATAATCATAGCACATTGTAACTTCAAACTCCTGGGCTCAAGTGATCCTCCTGCCTCAGCTTCCTGAGTAGCTGGGACTATAGATATGTGCCACTGTGGCTGGCTAATTAAAAAAAAAAAAAAATTTGTTGCATTGGCTGGTCTCAAACTCCTGACCTCAAGTGTTCGCCTGCTTTGGCCTCCCAAAGTGCTGGAATTAGAGGTGTGAGCCACTGCACCCAGACTGTTTGGTGTTTTTAAAGTAATATCATGGCATCTCCTTTCTAAAACATACAACTTGTTTAAAGGAGATTGGAGAATAAGGCACACGGACCTCTTAACTGAAGAGTTCTTAGAATCCTTAAAATGGGATCAGTGATACCAGCGATACCACCGATCACTGATACCAGTTGCTCTTCCACAAGCAACTTACTTGTGGAAGAAGTTGGAACTGTTTCAGATATCTGTGAATTTTTATTGTAAAACCTAATTAGAAACTTCAAGAAACAGTAATGGGAGAGGTGAGAATGGCCTTTATGTCATAATTACTCATTGCTTTTCTCTGATGTTGTTGTCGCAGGGTGCAGTCCCTGTGGTGTTAGAGACATGGCAAGTGAGGAACTTGCCCTGGGCATCAGTCACACGCATCTCTTGCTGCTGTGTCTGTTATGAAACTCTCTCTCAGCTCTAGACCTGCCTCTCACTAGACCTGTGTTTCTCCCTTGCCAGGTACTCCCTGGTGGATTCTGCTAATGCTCGCTAGAGGGAGACTGTGAGGCTAGAAGAGGGAGGAGAGACTTGCTCCTCTGTCCTGTTTTCTTGCTGCTCCAGTTGGAGTCACCTCACCTAGGCCCTTCTCCTTAGCCTAGCAGTGGGAGTGGGTTTGCGTCCAGCAGGTTTACCCACCCTGGGAACCAGCCTTATGAAGTTCCCTCAGAGGCGTCACCACTTGCCAGCAAAGCAAGGCCTTGTCCTCAGAGCTACCCCTCCAGCCCCTTGGGGTTTCCCCTCCAGGTTCTGAGGTGCCAGCAGCAGCTGAGCAGCACCCTCTCCCAGGCCTGCACCCACCTCGTGCCTGGGCTCCCAGCTTCCGGCAGTTAGGTCATCTGTTGCCCAAATGGACTCCTTTTTGCTTTTTTCAGTTCCCCAACCCATGTCTAACTCATTCTTTATATTTTTACATTAAATTCTCCCTGTTAAAATGTTCTTCTCAAGATATCTCTGTATGTAATAACTTTCTAACTAGACATTTTCTTTCTCCAGTCCCTTTAATTCATTGACTCATGGTTGGAATTATTAATATTACCAGAGAGCAGAGAAGATCCTCCTGTTAAGAAGACTAATTATAGTTTAATAAGAGTCCCCTGGACATGAGCTAGGGTGCCTAATTAATTTCTAATAGTAATTCACAATCTGAATTTGAAAAGGAAATTTAAGCTGATTAATTTCCTCAAACTGTGTGTCTTTAAATATGTAAAGTAATACTCATAACAGTGCACAAAGGAGAGAGATGGTCCAGAGACACGGTATGTGGGAGCGTGCAGAGTGGAGAGAAACGTCAGGATGTTAGCAAGCAGATGAAATCCAACGGTCACAAACAGAACAAGGATGAGTCCTAAGGGTGGACGGAGGAAGGGATGGAAAGGTGACATTTATTTTCCAGAAAATTAAGATGAAACAAAGAAATACTGCTAGAAAAGACTGTTTAATAGATCTACAATCTCTGGAAATACTTTCTTTTTTATTCATCTGCTGTACAATTCACTCATGAACGTACAATCTACTGGTTTCTAGTATTTACAGAGTTGTGCAACCATCATGTCAATCTGGCTGTGCCTTAATCTGGCTGTCTACCCTATCTTCTTACTATTCACAAAAGATGAGATATGCCTAGTTATCTGAGTAAATTAACCTGTTTGAACTAATTCTGAATTTTGCACCTATTCTTCTCTGTGCTTTATGCAGAATTTAGTGACTGAGTTACAATTTTGGTTCAACCGTTTTATAGCAATGTGTGTCTCAGGGAACCTTTTCAGATTGTTGTGTTCTGTGATAAAATGTGGCCTGCCATAGAATGCTTTGCCAGGGTTAGCTGACGCCAGGCTGAGTTTCCGTGGGTAATTTTTTTCCTTTTCCCTCTTTTATAGGGATCAGAGATTATCTGAGGCAGACTAGAAGTGGAATATGTTTGAAACCAGGTGCTCTTAGAAATTAGATCTCTGATAATTTTCTCTTGTAATTTTCAGGTGCTGAGGGTCCTCTGGTGCTGCAGGCATATGGGGCCCAGTCTATCTTATGTCTCTTGATGTGGTTTGCTTTTCTCATCCCATCCTCTTATCTTACTGTTTTGTTTCTGTAGCTCTGAAATAGTGATTATGCCATTTTAGATTTCCATGTTGACTCCGGGTTTTCTTGCTTTCTCACTAATTGTGAGCACATTGACAGTTGTTCAATGCACTCTAACATGTAAAAGTTGTCTTAACTCTCAACTTAAGTATTGCAAAGGAATACTTGTTGATGGTGCTTACCTTGCCTGGTATTTTAGCTGCCCTGTGTGACGTCGAGAGTGACCCAGGAGCATTTAGGTCTCTCTGTGGCCTCATTCCTAAGGATAGAACAACACCTAACACACAGGATTTACAGGGCAAGCCGACTTCTGCTCAGCCCCAGTTTATGTGGCATGAAAAGTGAGGCCATCTGAGCAGAGGGGCCTGCCCTTTTTTGTTCCACTGAGCTCTCCCCTGTCCATCTTGCCCTTGCAGTGACTTCAGGGTGTGTGATTTAGTGGGAAGAGCTGAATTCTGGAGTGGGAAGATGTTTACTGCCAGATTCAGCAACTTTAAGCAAGTGTTCCAGCTCCAGAAGTCTCTTTTTTCATTTATAAAAACATGCTCATAGTGATAATAGCCTCCCAGAATGCCCGTGAGGATTAAGAGGGGTAACAGATCTGAAAGAGCTGTGTAAACGCAGTGAAGATTAGGTCTTGTGTTAGTCACGCTACCTTGCGTGCGGGAGGACGTGCTGCAGCACACCTTTGCCTTACAAGCTGCTGAGCGATCTTCTTGTCATCAGCCCCTTTCTTCCCAACTGGATGAAAGGGGAAGATGAGCTCAGACAACTTGGCCGAAGTGCTGACAGAATCAATGTTCTCTCCTTCAGTTATTGCGAGTAATTTTGCCATGTTGTTTGAGACAGGTTGAGGTGAAGAAGAAAAAGTTCAGTTCCTTGATGTGTTGCTTCAGTTGAAGGCATATGAATGGTGGAATGGCTTTTCCTGACATGGATTTTGTTTCAGTTAGAAAGGTTTTATTTATTGTTATTTAAAAACAAATAAGACCCAATCTAAAAAGACTAAAAGCAAGGCATTATTTCTAATGAAAGCTTATTTTTAATAGTCTTTGAAAATAATCTATTGAGAAAATTTTATTTTTTTGTTTCCTCTGTTTTCTCCCCCTTTAGACTAGTTTCAAGGTTCTTTTCACTGCAGTGGGTCCTCTGCCAATATCATAGGTAACCTCAGCTTCCAGTTTTGTAACTAGCATTCATGATGGCCTCTTGATTCTGAGAGTTTCTCATCCCTCTTAAGGAGCCAGCTCCAGGTCTGTGCATGGCCTGGGATTGCCCCATTTCCAAGGATTTAAACTCTGAGCTCTCCTTCTTTGGTCACAGCCTCCTATTCTTTCACCTGCTTATTCACTCCCTCTAAACCTGCTTGTTCTTCATCTGAAAGCCACTCAATGGACATGTTCTGCCTGTTCCTCTGTCTTCCAGTCCCATCCTCCTCCTCCTCACCCCTCAGGCCTTGACCTCCCCCGTCCACCATATCTGCCATTTGCCCCCTGGCATCCTTAGAATTCCTTGTTCTTTTAGCTCCTGCTTCACCAACGATTCTGTCTGCCTCCCTCAGCCCACATTTCCACGTGTACTTACCAGCCCACTGGAAATCACTGGAGGAAATCACATTTCTGGGCTGAGTGCTTAGTATTGATGTGTGCCACCTGCCTCTGCTAGCACCTTGGTGCTCCTGAGAAAATTATTTTAGTTTTAGACCCTTCTTCTGTCTGGGATCCCATTTCCATCTGCTTTCCTACCTTCCCTAGTAATCTTGCTTTCTTTTTCATTAAGAAAGTAGATGTTGATGAAATTGAATTTCTTCAGCTCTCCTTTATACCCCAACCATCTTTTATACCTATTTCTTATACTTTCTTCTTGATTCGGTGGTGTGTTCTTATTCCTGCCCAAAGTCAGCCTCTCCACTCTGGGCACTCATTGGTCAGCTTCAGGGCCTCACACGATAAACTCTGCCCCCTCCTCCCTGTCTTCACTTTCTCCCTCTGCACGGCCTCTCCTCCCTTTGTCTGATGAGCCACTTTACTTTCCTGAAATCTTATCTCTCCACAAGAGCCTTTCATTCCCTTGGTTACAAATTTCCTGGACACCTGTGTATTGTTCCTACTTTCACTCTTCACCACCCACTCCTTCCTTAGTCCTCTGGCCAAGTGGCGCCCTCTGCTGTTCTCCTGGAACCGTTCTCCTGAGTCAGCAAGAACCTCTTTCCTAGTTGCCAAAGAATCTGCCTCTATCTCCACCACCTTTGGTATAGTTATCCACCTCAGCACATCTTAAATGGTGGAGATTTATGTCAAATGGATGAATAAAGGCACTTTGCTTTTCTCCCTTGGTCTCCATGACATGGTGCCATCTTCCTTCACCTGCGATCTCTCTGACCAACTCCTTTCCAGTCTCTTTTTCCACCTGACTCTTAAATTTTGAGTTTCACCGTCTTGGCAGAATGATGAAAAATCAGGGACTCTAAATTGAATACCTACTGTGTGCCTTAGGTGCTTTAGCTACATTAACTTTTCTAATCTTAACAACAACCCTATGAGGTATATTTTAAGTCTCATTTTTAGTGGGGGAAAACAAAGTTAAACTTGAATAAGAACTCACCCATATAACTATCAGTCAGTGGGAGAGGAGCAGTTTGAATCAGGTTTGATTCCAATACCTGAGTTTTCCCACTAGATTCACACAGGACTCAGGTTGGAATCACCTTTGTGTTTTTTACAGTGTTCAACCTAGTGCTTGTAAATATTAAGTATACATATTTGAGGAGTAATGCTATGACATTATCTGTTCCTATGGCCTTCAGTCATTTCATTTAATTTTTTTTCTTTAAAAAATATTGGCTTAAAAAATCACAAAAACTAATATGTGCTGTTGATAAAAATTCAAATAACAAAAGCTTGTTATAAAGTAAAAAAATGAAAATTTTCTTCCTTCCCACCACTCCCACTCTCAAGGGGTGGTGACAACTATCATTTTTACACTGGCGATGTCCAAGTTTTCAGTTTCAGTCCCTAGATCCCTCTTGAGTTTCACAATCCAATCTCTAAATGTTGAGCCCAGATGCTGATTTATAGTTATTTATATTTTTCCATATAATTGTCTGTATTCATAGTTGAGCCATTTGAAATTCTTTTGGATAGTGGCAGATGTGAAATGAATCGATCGATCAACTAATTAATCCCTTATTCCACCCACTGGCTCTGTTAAGTTGTGCTGCTGGCCCCTCACACCCATATTCTTCCAAATTAAACTCCCTTTCCTTTTTTCCTCCTTCAACTCCATTTCCTGTGCCTTTTCTCAGTTGTGATACCATCTTCCCTGTCATCCTTGTCTCAACTCTCTTCTTCACATGGCCATCTAGTCAGATGGCATGCCCTTTCCGTTGTGGAAGGTCACCCCAGTGTGTTTCCACTGTTGCCGTTGGAGCTCAGCCTGCATCTCCTCTGGCTCGGACAGTTACTCTGGCTTCCTCATGATCGCCTTACGCTCCTCCTAACTCCGCTCTGCTGAGCGTTAACTTCCTAAGTGTCATTGTGTTCCTTCATTGCATGGCCACAAGCACACTTTATCCTAATATAATTTAAGCTCTAGCCACATCTGTTTTTGGACCCTGCCCTGAATTTTTATTTTTCTGCTTCTATTTATGCTGTACTCTTTGCTCATAGTGCCCAACATTCAAGGCACTGCTGAAATGCTGCAGCATTCTAATAAACCTCCTCCTGAGATGCCTTCAGTTCTCGAGTCAAAGAAGCAGTCCCCATCACCAGTGCTCTCATAGTTGCTGTTTGTTCACAATGTTAGTACTTGGTCCATTTTGCCTTGTGTTAAGTTTATTGTTTAGATCTACTGCCTCATTAGAGTGTAAGTTTCTCGAAATGACTGTGAGGCAAGTATTTTTATGCCATTTAATTAGTACATAGTAAGTTCTCAGGAAGTTTTGACTTAAGAATGGTAAAATTCATTGAGTTTCCTCTTCTTTCCTTGACAGTGTCTTGCCCTGTTGCTTGAGCTAGAGTGCTGTGGCGACATCATAGCTCACTGCAACCTCAAACTCCTTGAGTGTGGGTGATCTTCCTGCCTTAGCCTCCTGAGTAGCTGGGACTGCAGGTGCATGGCACCACACCCAGCTAATTTTTCTGTTTTTTTTTTTTTTAATTTTTTTTTTTATTTTGGCATATTATGGGGGTACAGATTTTAAGGTTTCAATAAATGCCCATTTCCCCCCCTCCCCCCAAAAGTCTGAGTCTCCATCATGACCATCCCCCAGATGGTGCACATCTCACTCATTATGTATGTATATACCCGCCCCCCTCCCCCCTCCCACCTCCCCAATACCCTATTACTGTAGCACCTATGTGTCCACTTAGGTGCTACTCAGTTAATACCAGTTTGCTGGAGAATATATCTGGTGCTTGTTTTTCCATTCTTGGGATACTTCACTTAGTAGTATGGGTTCCAGCTCTAACCAGGAAAATATAAGATGTGCTATATCACCATTGTTTCTTAGAGCTGAATAGTACTCCATGGTATACATATACCACATTTTATTAATCCATTCTTGGATTGATGGGCACTTGGGCTGTTTCCACAGCCTTGCAATTATGAATTGTGCTGCTATAAACATTCGAGTGCAGGTGTCTTTTTTGTAGAGTGTCACTGGATCATTTGGGTAGATGCCCAGCAATGGGATTGCTGGATCAAATGGTAGATTCACTTGTATCGCTTTAAGGTATCTCCATATTGCTTTCCACAGAGGTTGAACTAGTTTGCAGTCCCACCAGCAGTGTAGGAGTGTTCCTCTCTCTCCGCAACCACGCCAGCATTTATTGTCTGGGCAAAGAGTTTATGAAGAAGTCCCCAAAGGCAATCACAGCAGCAACAAAAATAAATAAATGGGACATGATCAAACTACAAAGCTTCTGCACAGCCAAAGAAATAGTCATGAAAGTAAACAGACAACCTACAGAATGGGAGAAAATTTTTGCATCCTATGCATCCGATAAGGGACTGATAACTAGAATATACTTAGAACTCACGAAAATTAGGAAGAAAAAATCAAATAACCCCATTAAAAAGTGGGCAAAGGACTTGAACAGAAATTTTTCTAAAGAAGACAGAAGAATGGCCAACAAACATATGAAGAAATGCTCAGCATCTCTAATCATCAGGGAAATGCAAATCAAAACCACAATGAGATATCACTTAACCCCAGTGAGAATGGCCTTTATCAAAAAATCTCCAAACAATAAATTTTTCTGTTTTTTTGTAAAGATGGGGTCTCATCACTATGTGACTCAGGCTGATCTCAAACTCCTGGTCTCAAATGGTCCTCCTGCATTGGCCTCCCAAAGTGCTGGGATTATAGGCAGGATTATAGGCATGAGCCACCACACCCGGTCTGTTATTTTCATATTTAAGTAATGCTGTTAGCAGGCTTATTTCTGAAAACTCCAATAATTTGACCAATGTGAGTCTGCGCTTAGTGGGCTGAATAGTTCATATCAATTATCAATCAACCCATAGACTTTTATATCTCTAAAGTGACCTATTAAAGAGACTCTGGGATCATATTAAAATTTAGCTTCTAAACCCATGGCCTACTATGTGAACTCCAAAGTGCTACAGGAAAAATACCATTAAATTATCAAAAATATTCTTTAGTTAAGAATTTTAATTCTTATTCCTTAACACCTCTATATTTTAACAAAACATGAACATCCCCTAGGTAATCTTGTTAACTAAGCCATTTTTAATGTAAAATTTTAAAGTTATTTAAATTGTTATAAGAAAATAGGTAGTTTTTGTATATGGGGGGGATGGTTCACTGTTCTCACAAAAGGAGGATGGGGAGGATATTTTACCCTACAACAGTCACTGCCTCTTGATAACATAATGCATGGTCATTTTAAGGCCCAGCTTGACTCCCAAATGAGATGTCACCTTTCACGAATTATACCTAGTTCAAGGCTTGGGATAAAGACATGGGAAAGGAAGGGTTTTCCCATTTATCACTAGTGCCCTCCAACTTTATCCCACTATGACTGGGTGGGTGAAAAGTTTCCAATTGCTCTTCCTCTTTGGGAAGATAAGAAAGAGCAGCAGAGAGTGGAATGGGAAAGAAAGAATCCATATTCCTGCTCCTCCCCTCACCCATTCCCTACTTCCCAACAGTACAAATACTTTAATACCATTTATGGTGATGATTTTAACATGCTTGCGTGATGAGCATAGCTTGGATTTATTGCTGACCAGCAGTGTCAGTGTTAACCTAGATGAGAAGCTCCTAGAACACCATGATGACTTTTGTGGAACAAGCACCATAGTGTCCAAACAGGCAGCTCAAATATTTTTTGTTTTTCATTTTTTTTTTTTTTTTGGTGGTTTTTTGTGTGGTGAGTCCTAGCCAAATCATTTACTAAACAAAATACCAGCTTTGATGGTTTTAGGGGGCTCTTTTTAAAGCACAGTGCCACTTGTTGCCACATTCTATTCCTAAATCTTTTTCATTTTTAAATACATTTATATTTTTAATTATTATGGGCACATAATAATTGTATATCATATTCCTAAATCTTTTAGGTAAAAGTAATCAGTATTACATTTTTGCACAAAATCCTAAGGGGCCGACTTAATTATGCTGTCTCTTTAAGTTTAAATTTTTGTTTAAAGGACAGCTCAAATAACTGAATTGTGCTTCTTAGAAATGTGAGATTCGATGGGGTTCAAGAGGAATTTGCTTTCTTATCCTTTCAGGATTGATCTTTCACTCCAGCTTGGCTCATTTTTACTTCTCATCCTCTAGTATTTAAAATTTGCTTTTAGAATTTATTTTGTTTATGCTTATTTGGCACAGGAGGAATGTTTTCCAAGTTGCTTAAGTTTCTCTTGCCTTTTCATTGTTCAGAATTGTTCCAAACTTCCAAATGAAAAACTACGTGTATGCTTGTGTGTGCGTATGCATGAGTGTGTGTGTTTCTGGCCAAATAACCTAAAAATGACTTCTCCGTGCCCTCATGACTTCTTTTTTTGTTCCCATTGTAAGTTTGACAGAGATTTTATTTATTCTTATTAAATGTGATTTGTTTATATCTAGTTCGCTGTGTGAAGTTTATGCTTAAGAGTGGGATTGTTTTGGATATATTTTTCTCTTGAACCAGCTGGATTCTTATTATATTAACCCTTGTTTGAAGGTGGGTGTGGGTGTGTACACCTATATATGTGTGTGTGTCTGTATACACACATCAGCTTCTTGAGTGGTTTCTCAATTGTAAGATTTGAAAGAAAGAAAGGACAGGAAGGAAAAAGAACAGAACAATCTGTTAAGTAAGAGGACAAAGGAATGCTCTCATAACTGGGCTGGAATTGAAGTTTGTGTTTCATTTAAAATGACAAATCAGCAAATCCCTCTTCAACTATGCTACATCAAGGTGAATTTTCCCTTCATTCTGGGCTTTGGACAGTTTGCCTGGACATCTTCCCAGGAAAGCCCCTGTGTAAAACCCATATTAAAGCAGAGTCATCATAAAATCATTTCATTTCCATAATGCTTGTCTTCTGACCTGTGTGAAATATACCACAATTCTTGAGGTGCATATTTTGGGTCTTAACATATGAGAAAGTTGTTAATTAGTTCTAAACTAAAGAAGAAAAGTTAAAAGTGAACACACAATTCTCGTATATGCCCAAACTGTGATACAGATTGAAGATAAAAGGTGGAGAATCTTTCCTTCCATATGGTGAAGCAATTTGGAGAAAGAGAAATTAGACTTTCGGCAGAAAGAAAATGTCAGATTTTTTTTTTTTGGTGGGGGAGTGCTTTTCACTGCCCTAAATTCTGGAATTTTGTTCAGAATTAAAGGAAAAATATAAAAGACACATGTCTACTGATTTCACTCTTAGGACTTATCAATCTTAGTGCCAGGACTAGATTCGGCGCTGTGAATCTTACCAAGGCAAAGGGGTGTTTCAGGCAGATCACACGATTTATTGGTCACCATTAGTTCCCAAACTAAACAAAGACTAATAAATAATATGATTGCATTGTCTCTTATCTCCTGCCGGGGGCCATTGCTAATTTCTGAGAGAAATTACATGAGATTGATTGTTTAATTTCACTAGTAAACAAACTTGTAGGAAAGTGGAACTAGCATGCAGCGTCAGAATCTCTGTTCTTTAAGATCTCTTAATACCATGAAATGTAGGATGGGTGTGAAGGTGCTTGTTATTTATTACAAAATCAAGCCAGAAGAACATTTCTAACTTAAGACCAGTAATATCTCAATTCAATTCCAGAAGTTTTCAAGGTAATGAAACATGTCAAACAGAAGGTTCAGCGAGGATGTGCTTTGGGGAGAAACCAGCTGAATAAAGTTCAGTAGCAGATTCTACTTAGATAAACCATTGACTGGAAAGCTATCTATCTCCTTTAGAAGCTTCTATTTTTCCTTCTTTTATCCACAGCAAAAGCAAACAAAATGGAGGGGGGAAGGGAGGTGGAGATAATGAAATCATGTTTGTATGCTGGATCAGTTTCTAAGCCAATTTCGACCTTTATGGTAAAGTATTTTCCACATCTACCAACCACAGATGTCTACATATGGTAACAGGTAACGTTCTTTAGTACTATATAATCTGCTGGACGTAAATAACTAGGCATTGTAATTATATGGCAGTTACCATACAGTTGGAATACTTACATGGTTATTAGTACCCCATAAAATAAGGTGATAGTATATTTTGTTTTTATAATCTATTATAGGAATTTCCATACTTTTAAAGACTATAAATAATTTTGGCATGCTGTGACATTCAGAAATTCACTGCAAAGAAAGGTGTTTATTCTTCCAAGATACCAATAGATTATCCAGTTCTCGAAGAAATGAATATTAAATATGGAAGAACAAATTTTATCCTTTTCCATTTAGTTCTTGATTTTGCTATTTATTTACCCATAGCTTTTAAAGAACAGTTAGTATGAGGAGTAAACTTTTTGGCCACAATATTTCTAATGTGATTTTTGGAAATTCTTAAAAACCATGAAATATGGAATATTGGTAATTACTGTTCTGTTTCTTTTCCCTTTTTCCCCCTTTTTTTCTCTCCCTCTCCCTCAACCATTACCTCTTCTCACAGATAAACCAGTATGCTACAGACTTTTTGTGTTTAAAAACAAAACCCAGTCTTACAAAAAAGTCCCCAAATAACTTGTATTTAATTAGTATGTAATTTATTTAATTAGTTCCCTGCCTCTTTCTTTCATGATGATTGTCTTGATTTCTAGTTCTAGTTTTAAAAAAGGGAAAGTTTTAGGCCTTTCCTGGTTCAACTCATGTTGTCCACAGCACACCTCACTGTCTTTACGAAAGAAGAGCATTGAATTTGAGATTTGATGCATTTTAGTCTTTTTTTTCTTCTACTCTGATCCTCTATATATGGCTGCTTTGCAAAACAGTTTTGTGCAAGCAGACATGACTTAACTCTGTTCCCTACATAGAGAACTATTCAACTTTACTTTTATGTGTTTTGAATACTGCCTCATGTGAGATTGTGACAGCAATAAAGTATGCATGGCCAACCTTATTTTAATAGCGAAAGAGAGCTGCTTTTAATTAATAAGTGGATCTCTTTATGTCTGGGGTTTTCGGTTTATTTTGTGGTTCTTTGGAGTTCTTCAATTATGTGGCCTAAAAGGGCTATGTTAGTGGAGACTAAATCCTTTTTAAAATCTGTCATTTACATGTTTTCTGTCTGTAATCTGTTTTCAGATTACTGTTTTAGGAAAAAAGAAAAGCAGCCACAATTTTTCTCTAAAATGTTAAAATCTATAGCCCATAATTATATATATTTTAAGTCATTAATGGAATGCAGCATCCATGTAACACTGATAGAAGACTTGCTGTCTTCAATTGCTCCATCATTTGGGTCCAAGTTGCTTGAAAGAATATTTATATTGTATCTTTTCCTACTTGGCATCTACCTTTAAACTACTAAAAAATCAATACAACTTGTATAAAGCATCTAATAGGTATCTTCTTGAGCACTGTAAAGAGGTGTGCAAAGGCTCTTCTCACTCACGATGCTGCTGCAGTCTTGTCTGGTACACACAGATTTTTATCGAGTTCTGCCAACTCCAGGATGTTAGTGTGCACCATGACTTCCCATCATGTTCCCTCTCTGAGGGTTTGCAAGGCTACAGCAGGAACCCAGAGACAGACGTGGACCCACAGTAACCCCCAATAAAGTGATTCGTGGGTGGTACTATGGATGCTTTTATGATTGACATATAAATGAATACATCCAGTCTTATATGCACGTTTGTGAATGCTTTTGTTAGAAGATACATTCTAATTATACATAAGGGATAAGAGCTACAATATTTTGTGGTATTGAAAAGAATTGTCTTTAGGAGCATGAGCATTTCATAGATCCAGGAATAGCCATCTTCTTGGCTGGATGTTAATTACTAGGAAATAACTGGTCTGTGGGTCACTGTATTTTAACAATTCAAAAATGAAAAAAAAAAAAGTCATGCTCTCTAAGCATTGAAAGGAAAAAAGACAAGATATTACCTCTTTAAAAGTCAGAGATAAAACCATGGGCAATCTGAATTTTATTTCTTTCTGGTTCCTTGCACAGTGTCTCTGCATTTGTATTTGGTCAGATACAAATAAATTGGAGACTGCCCTTGGAAACACTCCCCAGGCACTCTTAAACAGTTGTCGGTAGATGGCAGTACTGTTCTACTACAACAATTTTTAATCATGTGCAAATACTGCCTAAACATTTCATTCCCAGTCTAATTTTGAAAATGCTTGATTAGCTACATTAAGCAATGTTTGGGTGATTTTTTTTTTTTCCCCCTTTTAAACTTACAGAATTATAGACACAGCCTGAAAGAAAGCCATTACTGGTAGACAACATGGTTATCAGTTGTAATTTAGTCAGTCTAACATGGAAAATGGCATATAGATTTCTAATTATATTTGTAAAAAGTTCTATATAAATATATAAAATGGTTAACAGGAATGATTATAATTTCTCACTTATTTTATATCAGTGTTTTTTTTTTTCTTTTAATTTTACTTAGGGTAACATCTGATTGTTATGGTTGTTCATCTGAAAAGTACGTTTGTGTGAACACATTTAATTTTTTTTATTCCTACAGGTCTACGTGTATGCCTTGCAAATGGAATATTTTTAATTCTGCTAACATTTCTTGTACTAACTTGTAGACCAAGATAGCTAATATCTTTACAGCTTTTTATTTACTTGAAAGTTGAGGGAATAAAGCTATGATTGGGGAAGGATGGGTTGCCTTCTTATATTATTTTTTTTGTGGGTTCCTTGAGAAACATGCAGCACAGAAAAATAGGCTGTTCTTCTCTTTTTCTTTGTGATCCAGATTATGTTGTAATAATTAACTCTCTACATTAAATATAAAATAACTAACACTCTATTATCATCATTTAGAATGGAAACTTGCATAGTCAATTGGCAGTTGTATATGTCCTGAACTTATTTTAAGGGATGTTTTTATGGAATGGGAGGATAAAATTGGTAGGCTTTTTTCCTTTCTTTCTTTTTTTTTAGGAAACAAAAAACATAGTTACTAATATTCCATTTGAGAAGAAGATAAACATATTTTGTTTATGAAATACTTTGGGAGGAGAAGTCTTCATTTCAAATTGAACTGAATTTTAAAACTGTGGCTTAACTGTTTATCTTACATTTCTCTGTTTCCTTACTGATTTTATATCTAAAATTGTAAAATGATTATAGACTTGATCTGGCTTCTGGTTTTACTTTAAAATATTTTAAAAATTGGAATGTAATGTTAATATTTTAATTTGCTATTAACTTTAAAGGCATTAGTAAGTAAATTAGAAAAAGATAAAATATCTGGGTGCTCCTGAGTAGAAAAGATCTGTTTCAGTTATTTTATGCTTAGCTTGTTATGGATATGAGCTATAGCAGCCGTAGCTACTATATAATATAAACTTGAAATTTGCAACATTTGCTACAACCTGTGATAGTTGAAGCACCTAGTCATAGCATGCAATTTCTGATAGGTTTTGCTATTACCTTTTAAAATCATGCATCATGGCATGATTAATACATTTACATTTTAGAGATTCAATTAGTTGTACATGTGTTTGGACACACACACATATATATACACATAATGTAGAGACAACTATTGTAACTGCTGTACAATAAAATAGACTGGTGGGAATTTATGCTTAGCTTATACTGAGTATGTGAAAATTTGGGACCTAACATATTTTGTGTCTCCCAGCAAACAGAGATAAGTGTAATAATAACAAATTCATAAGATATTTTTAGCTATGTTCTTCTATTAATATTAGGTACTGATAGAAGATAATATAAGTCAGCCAAAAAGCACATGAATCAAAGTTACTTATGGAAGTATATAATGGAATGAAACACCCCTGTAGGAAGAACTGCCTATCTCCTTGGGAAGTTTGGATCACAGGGTAGTGAGGAAGAAACTGCCTCTATGGTTTGTTGCAATTGAAGCAGTGCTGTTGAGTGATACATTTTGAAAGAGTAGCTGAAAGTTTTGAAGGAGTAACAGATTTACCGAAAAATTCCTGTCAGATCTAATTCATAGGGACTAGTATTCATTTATGCCTTGTTAAATATTTGGGAGAAGTCAAGATTCTTCTGTTTGACTTGCAGTAGAGATTTCTCAAGCAGTGTTTCTCTCCAGCCAGCTATAGGATGAGGGTGGACAAAAAAAAAATTGGCTTTGTTTCTATTTTATGCACAGCCAGACTTGCTCTTATGTTTGTAATATTTAAAGGAGTTCAATAGGAGGCCCTTGATTCTTTGATCTAATGCCACAGTGCAGTTTAATGAGAAAGGTTTTTAATATTGTGTGCAATATTGAAAATTTCTACCAGCTCAGACCAATATAATATAATGTTAGATTTACACCTTGGATCCCTTCTTTTATTTCTTGTCATGAATCCACCCTCCCACCCCCGTACCCCCGGCTGAAACAGGTAATTACAAAGGTCCTCAGATCAATTTTTGTAAAGGGGCACCCTGACGGGTACCATGACTGAAGTGTGACATGAGCCTTTTCCAATACAATGGGTGGCCTAACATTCCTCTGGAAGCCCAAGCTCATTAAATATTCGGTTCCTTTTTTCCCCCCTCTCCCCCCTTCATGCACTTAGCTTGAGTCGCACTAAGTCTGGGGTTTCTTCACTGAAGACTTAGGAAAATTGCTTCGAGTTCTCAGATTGAATTTTTTATGTGTATGACTTCATGATAGCATTAGCATGTGCTTTGATCCATGTGTGAATGGCGCTGGGTCGGCGCTTATTGCCATATCCAGATGGTGTTACAGGGAACAAACAGTTGTGTTTTAGGATTTCTCAATAGACTGTCTAGACTGGCCGTGCAGCAGACAGATACAGCCACCCATCAAATTAGCGTTTGTCAGATTTATGGTAATGGTTCACCAAAGCCTTCCTGTCATTGACATTAAGATTTACGCCTCCAAAGTTATTTTGTCTTCCACAGAATATAGCTTGTGATTGCTCGGATTTAAAAAAAAAAAAGTTTAAGACAGAAAAGTCTTGCTGAATGTGAGCTGTTTCTGAATGAAAAGAAATATATAAAAGGAATTAAACAGTGGCTGCAGCTTAGGAGCTGTATTGATTAGGGAGAGGCCCCCTCCCTACCCCAACCCCCCTCAAGTGATAAGAAGGATGTTCTGTTCAGGCTGGTGTCTCCCATTTGCCCTTGTTGGAAAGAAAAACACGTATGTGGGTGACTATGGCCAGATTTTGCCCTTTCATGTTGTTACTCTGGAGTAACGTGATCTGCTGCCCCAACGCGGTGGGAATAACCTTTTGACAGGCAGTATGTCCATTCTCAGTGGAAATGTTTTTCCAAGTCTGGCCAGGCTGCCTTTGATCATACCTCCTTCCAATGCGGGGTCACAGCTACTATGCTATGCAAGAGTCACAGGTTCCTGCGAGGAAAGTGAGAGACATGAGGGTTTAAAATAAATAAATAAATATGACCCAAACCCTCTTAACTTCTCAATCATTGATGTTATGAGGCTAGAAGGATGGAAATGACCACATGAAATGTTCAGGACATTTTAGGTTAAACTGAGTTTGTGTGTTTTTGCATAAATGGGTCAAGCGATGCGTTTTGCACATTTTCGTCTAAAGCGGTTTGAGTAGTGAGAGTGCATCCCATCCTGGACATGCTGGGGCAGGTCTGGAAATGTATTTTCCTATAGTACGTTGGTGTAAATGACAAATGGTGAAGAGGCTGGGGGATGATTAAAACACCGAGACGCCGATTGCAGACAATATATAGGGAAACAGTCCTTGCAGAGGTGAAAAGCTCCAGCATTTTTCAAAAGAAGTTCTTTCATCTGTCTGAGAATGGGCATTTGGGGAAACCTCTGCTAACTCCTTTGGTATGTTAGGATTGAGAACTGCTGCCTGTTCCATTACAGGGCAGAATCCTCGCAGAATTCTTACTCAAATTCTACTTTGGTGACAGTAGCAAAGTGGTATTGGTCACTGAATAAAGCATTCACTATTAGATGTGCAAGAACTGAGGGCTTTCTGCTAACTTGCTGTGGCCCTTGCATCTCTGTCTGGTAGTCCTTTCCTCTCACGTTTCCTTTCTTCCATTTTTTCCTCCCTTCCTTTTTTACTCTTGCCATACAGTCATCATTTGATTATGCTGAGGCTGTTATTTTGGCCTCTTTAAAAACTTCTAATATATGTGTGCAAATTTAGTGATAAGTGTATTGTAGCAGTTGTTTAAAACCAAAAAAAAAATTGTTTTTTTTTACAATAAGTGTATTGTAGCAGTTGTTTAAAAAATTTACTAAAGTAAATCTCAATAACTTACATTCTTTCTAAAATAATAAAGTAATAGATTTTCAGTTTTGTTCATTTTCAACTCTTTCAATACTGAGTTAAATGCACAAAATTAAAAAAATTTCTGCATTAATTTCTTTGCTTTAGAGCTTTCACTTGGTTTGTGGTGATTTTTTAAAGATTAATTATGACCAATTTATTGAAAAGAATTTGATTATCTCTGTTATATGGATATAAAACTAGAAGACTTATTAGAAAAACATGGGAACATTTTTGCTAAATAGAATTTTCCTTCCAAACTTCTTTTCCCTTTCTCTTCCTGCCTCTCTTCTTTTCTTCTTTCTTTTTTCCTGTTTTGCTCAAACTACTAAGAGTTATTTATTTGGATTCCTTTTGAAAAACACATTTCTTAAGGAAACTCAGTGATCTGGACTATGTTTTGATTAATTTCCAATGCACTGTTGAGAAAGGGTGATCATTTGAGGGAGCATATCAAAGGCAAATCGAATTATTACCACTTTATTTTTTGCGATGCTTATTTGGGGTGGTGGTGATTGTGGGGAGGGGGTTCCTGCATCCCAAGTTCGTTGTCTAGCAGAACAGTTACCATTTTGGACTTGAGAACTATTTTAAGTTTGTTGTAAGAAACAGTATAATTTTTACAAGACACATTTATAGTGTTTTAAAAAAGTTAACTACCCTTCTTACACGTGTGTTTTCTTGGAAATTGGAAGGATTGAATGGAATGCCAGTCTTTTAGCAATGTGTGAAAAGTTATTTGAGTAATATCCTTTTTCTTCTTTAGTTTAAGACTTTACTCACTCTGGGAATCCTTTACATTTGTACTTTGGGCTTTACTATATTTAGAATGAAATTTTGACTCTATACTTTATGCTATATTTGCTTCATCAGATAACATATTTAAAGGAGTCATAGAATGTTAGCACTTCAAGGGACCTTAAAGAGCATCTAATTTAAAAACCTTATTTTTCCAGTTGGAGAAACGGAGGCATGGATAAGTTAAGTGTTTTGGCTAAGGTTACAAATCTGGGCTGCCAGGACTGCCATTCAGATTTCTCTTTCCCCCTCTCCTCTAGTTAAATCACTACTTTTAGGGAGCTAGAGGTAGATTAACGTTATTCCCACCCCCCCACACACACACACCAAACATGCATAACCTTTCTCAATCTCCATGTGACTCATTAGTTCAAAGCTAAGAAAGGACATCTTATTTTCTTGAGCAGATTAGACTAACAGAGAAAATATAAAAAAGTCCAGTGGGACATATACTGTTAATTGTATACGCAACAGTCATTTATCCCCTCTGGCTAAAAGAACCCTAGTTTTGAGGCAGCAATGTGTCTAGCTTCAGGCAATGAATGAATTTGTGATTTGTCTAAGCCACTTATATTCTTGTGTTTTATTCCCCATTTTCTCAGCTTCTCTTACAGCTAGGTGTGGCTGTGTATCTTGGTTCTGACGAGTAATCTTATTGGGGGAGGGAGGTTAATGTCTGCTTGAGGTGCTTTGGGGAAAGCTTTGGCTTTTTGTGAAACAGGACAGATGTGGCTGACTCAGCTTTCCTCCTCCACCTCCCCTTTGCTTTTTTCCCCTTATTGAACAGGAATGTGACATCTAGAGCTGAAGTGGCCTTCTTACTACCTTGGAGAAAAGGCCAGCTTCTTTTTAAATAAGTCCTGTTTGTTTAAAGCAGGGGTTGGCATTTTGGTTAAAGCAGTGGTTAGCAAATAATGACCTATGGACTGATTGCCTATTTTTGTGAGCAAAGTGTTATTGGAATACAGCCATGTATTGACTGTGGCTGTCTTCATGCTATGACAGAGATGAGTAATTGCAACAGATACAATATGGCCCAGAAGCCTAAAATATTTACTCTCTGGCCGTGTAAGTTTGGTGACACCTGCTTTAAAGCACCATAAAGTGAATTTTCTGTTACTTGCAGCTACATACATTCCTAATGTAATCAATCAATAACCAAGATCCCTAAACAAATTAATGCCTTGGCATTTCTGCCTACTCAAATTACTCTTATCTGGATAAGTAGGTCTGCTCCAGTTGAGCATATACCTTATTTTAGACTTTGTCTACTCCTCTATTTGCTTCCTGAACTTTTTGATTATCTTTATCTTTTTCTTTTTAAAAGTAAGATGAGAATATAAGTGTTTCATGTAAGTGCTATCTAAAATTAACATCAGCTCTTTGATACTCCAATCTTTTAACTGTTCGAGGAATTACTTTCTGATTGCCAGGGCTTTCAATCAGTGAATAGGGTCTGTTGACGGATCTTAAAACCTTACCTGATACAGCAGCTCTCCAACTGCATGTACTGTACTCCCTCCCTCCCTCCCTGTCCTCCTCCACCCCAAACTTGTTACCCTTTATGATCTGGTGGGACCAGGAGGGAGGATAGCAATAGCACCCATTCTGTGACAATTTGTAATACTTTGTGCACACCAAACAAACCATGAACCTGATATGGGAGATAAACTGGAGATATATTTCTGGTTCAGTAATAGTATAGCCCATTAGATAGTCTGTCTTTTGAACAGTAAGGAGAATCCTAGTTTCATTTTGTGTGAGGATATAACATCCCCTTACATGTGACTATAAACAAAAACTATCAAAAATATGTAATTTAATTTTGGTTGCTAAAAGTATTAGTTAGTAATTGTACTGGTTTTGTGGATTGTGTAATGTGTTGTTGCAGAAAAAATACTAGATTGGGTTCTAGGAGACTCTGAATTAACCATGAGTTGTCAACTGAATTAATGACTCAGTGCCACAGTTTTGCATCTCAAGGAAAAGAGATTGAACTGTCATGGTATATAAGGTCTCTTTCAATTCTAAGATGTTTATACTTGTAAACATTCTTCAGGATGGCTTGGAACCCACTTGAGGACTAGTTAATTCAAATAACAATGGCAGCAACAACAAAACTTCTTTGGAAAATCAAAGTGCATTAGTTAGAATGGCTCTTTAATTTTTAAGGTCTAGATGCCTCAGAGGGTTTGTCATGCATCAGTGTCAGAGGACTGTTTTGGGGATGGAATCTTATGGGTGAATTTGGGTTCTGTGATGGTCATTTGCAGTGCTTTAGCTTGATAATCAAATAGAATATGTTTCACAATACATTTACCATTTTGTTGAAATAACATGTTGAGTTCCTCCAAACCACTATTTTGAAGTACAGATTTCCAAGGATATATTAGGAACAAATTAGGTGGAAAGTGATAATGGATTCCAATAAAAATGGAAAACATACATTATTTCTATCAAAATTTTTGTGCCTTGCTTAAGAAATTATAGTACACACAAGAGAATTTTAATTTGACTGGAGGATTTTATGGTAATGATGACTGTGTCACAGAATCTTGCTATATATTTTGAAATGAATACATTTCAAAATGTCTTGCTTTTTAGTGAGAGCTACTTAACAAAGAAAAAGCATATTTTTGTGAATTATGCTTATTATGGCTTCTTTGCCTTTTCAGCTTTCATGGAAGACATAAAGGAATAAAAATTTGGTATTGTATTCAAGCCAAATATTAGGACACAAAGAACAACTTATCTTATTTCTACCACTTATTCTTTTTTTCCTTTTTTTTTTAAATCTTTTCTTTTTCAGAGAGAATAATAGTCTCTGTAGCTATTCTGAAAGTATGTTCTAATTAACATTGTATAATCCTCTAACTCACTGTGTATCTTTTATTGTGAAGAGAAAGTTGCGATATAAGAGAAAGATAACTATCTTACTCTTTTGAGGGAGAAGGCAGGTTATGAATAAATAAAAGATAAAACATAAGAAAGGCTGCTGGTTTCAAACACTCTGGAAGAATGTTGACTTTGCAAATAACTTTTCACAAATTAGCCCATTTATACAGCATGTCTGGCCAGTGTCTAGGTACTAAAAAATGACCTGAGGTGAATGATTTTTTTCATTAAATGTGCTTTCAACTAAAGAAGACCTCAAAATAATCCTTTAAAAGGAGTAGTGCTACCTGTGCTATAAAATACAAGCATACATCTTTTTCTAATAATACCATAAAGGATACAGAAGTGAATATTGAATTTTATTCCATATCTCTTGGCTTTTTTATTTAGTTTTTATTTTTATTGGGATTATATATGAACGTATATTTCAAAAAATAATTTCGTAGAGCATATTATGAAAACCAGTGGTGACATCCCTTCCAATTCCTTCTTTAAGTTCTCTCTCTCTCTGTCACTTTCTCTGTTTTCAACTACTATATTTAGCCTTTTTTTTTTTTTTTTTTTTTTTTTTTGTATTCACTTCCATCATTCTAGTTATGTGCTTATATGGCTACTTCTTGATATTTTAGTCATAGGTATTATCTGTTGGCTTCTGTTCTGGAAGATAAGGATTTAGCTCTTTTCCCTCCCCATCCACCCCTGACACACATCTTTATCTTCCCTCACCCCCCATCCTACACATATGGCTAATGTTATAATTTTGGGTAAACCCATGTGTTTTCATTATTATGCCTTTATAAACCCTATTCATAGCTGTCATATAGTGTATTATGATGACTTTTCCTTCTTATTCAACCCTACTCTCCCTAGAGTTAGTCATTGCCATATTTTGTCATTTAGTTAGTTGGCTATGTCCTCACCATTAACTTATTCCTGGTTCTCTCCCCTGAGTTATATAAATTTCCTTTTAATAATTTCAGATAGGTTTGCTGTCAAATTCTACCCAATTCTTCATCTTGGTGACATTTCTCTCAAAGCTTCTTTTCTACTCCAGTCTGGACTGGTTGCTGTCCAGGTCTGCTACATGGCTGTCATGCCTTGGGGGTCCTGAATTAGCATGCTGGGGGGAGGCCCTTCTTCTCCTATAAGGTCATCGCAAGCTTCCAGGGCTTTCTCTTTCTTAGCTTACTCTAGGGTGTGTTGTAGGTCAATTTTTTGAGACCTGGCTTATCAGACTCATGGCTGATGGTTGGTGTAGTACTCTAGGTTGGAAATAATTTTCTCTCACAATTTTGAAGACATTACACCATTTGTTTCTAAGCTTCCAGTGTTGCTATCCAGAGGAACAATGTTATTTTGATACTGTACCCTTTGTATCCAACTTGATTTTTGTGGTGGTGGTGATTTTGTTTGTTTTTAATCCTGTTTGGCAAGTCTAGTCTTCTGAAGTTTCATGGTGTGCTTTGGTGTGTGAGTATTTATATTTATAAATGTATGTGTGTGTGTGTGTATATATGTGTATTGTAAACTTATTTAACTTTTTATGTGATTGTATAGCTTTGCTTACCCCAGATTTCTCCCCCTGCCCATGTATTAGGTTTCTGTCTTTCATATTAATGGCTTTCTGTAGTTGCCTGGCAGTTCTTGAACGTGTGGCATAGAAAGCCACAGAGTTCTATGTGCAAGAGTGAGATTTATCTACTATGAGTTTCACCCCAGGTACATTTGGCTGTTTTATTGGGGAAGTCCCAATAATTACACCTTTAGGTTTTCTTTCTTGAGCTGGTCAGATACACCAAAGAAGGATCTTTCAACTCACCTGGAGAATATAAGCTTCGTCCTTGGTGGTCTAGAAGCAAGTGGGGGAAAAAGGACCTAGGGATTTTAATATTTGCTTTGCTAAAGTTTCACTTAATTGTCCTTTTCCATACATACTCCTGCCGTGGTGTGTACCTGGGGATCCTTAGTTCAGACAATGAAGGTATAGTCTTCTATCAGTGGGCAGGGCTAGTTGCCCAGCTATGTGAAATGGGAAAGAGGACCTATTCATAGAACTCAAGCTCTTCCTTGAAGGGCTTTGAGTCAATCCTTTGGTTTTTAGCCCCACCTTCACCCCCATTTATAAGGGACCTTGAATTCCACACATTCCTGAGCATCTTGAGAGTCCTAGGGGGTGACTGTGGTGTGGCCCCTCTTTCCCCACTGCTTGTTTTGATTCAGCTTCTGGGCTGCTGGACCACAGTTGCCACTCATTGTTCTGCTTTTTAGTTTCCAAATTATTGTAGTTATTTTCTACGTCGAAGTGTGTTTGCCTTTTTAAAAATCTTTTTTAGTCATTTTAGGGGAAGGTGGAACTAAATGACTACATTCAACCTGCCACTTTAATCAGAAGTCTTTTCTCATTTTTCTAATTACAGATTGTCTTCTCAGCAGGCAGTTTGGCCTGCAAGTATGTGTGCAGTGTGAGCAATTCCATAGAAGAGGAATGAGACTGAACAGAGGCATGCTCTGTGTTTAGATGCTTGTGCCTTTCATGCTTTTAAGAAGAGGTACCATTGGGGGTCAAAGTGTCCCCTTTACAAGGGTTTTAAGTGCAGCTGGAATCCTTGTTTTTTATTCTCATTCTCCCCCTGTGCATACAGACACCCACACACATATTTGCATATTGAAAGGAATCATGGGAGTTAGGAGTGTACCACATCCTACACACCTACTGTCCAGTGGCTTTTGAGTCCCTTTTGTGTTGTATATTTGCAACTCATATGTGGAGCTCATATGTGGAGCTCGTACGTGGAGCTCTCTTTTCTCATCTGAAAGGTGTGGGGCTGATTGGACTCGATGAGCCTTTCCAGTTCCAAATGTCTGTCATTCGAGAATTTTGGAAATTTATTGTATTTTTCAATTGCTTATTTTTTTCAGACATGGGCCTTGGATATTATTATTTTGTCTCTGGAATATTATCAGAAGTCATTAGAAGACTTTCAGTTTAGGTGTGGTCAGGTGTTTGGCTGTCCTTACCTTTTCTTGCTTTTCTATTTTCCTTTTCCCTGATGGCTACTTTGCAACCACACTAGTCTTTTCAATTTTTGTAACAAATCAAGTTTTATTCCTCCTCAGAGCTTATATAACTATAGTTCCTTCTCCTTGGAATATTGTTCTCCTTGTTCTTTGTCTGGCTAATTCCTATTCATTTCAGCTAAGATATTTTCTGTTCCCCCCCCCACCCCACCCAACCCTCCAGGGAAGCTTTTGCTAACTCTCTATCTAAATTGGGTTACCTCTGTTAAACTTTCTTTTCCCCCAGCTTTTTGAAGTATAATTAATAGACAATCTGTTAAACTTTTTAAAGGCACCTTAGTCTTTTCCTTCATAGCACTTCTCACTGTCGGAATTTAAATATTTATTTGTGTTTCTCTTTAATATTATTAATTTCCCCTCTAGCCCCTAACTTCCATGAAGGCAGAGAGCATACCTTCCTTATTCACTGTGAATAGTTACCTCTTGGCGCTGGGGAGCACTCAGTCAATATTAATTGAATGAATGAAGAACCAACTCAGAAGTTGATCCTACTGGCACCGTTTACAAGCTGCATATTTTGGAAAGTCCTAATCATTCTATCTGAGGTGCTGGAATTAGTTTTTTATCCCCATATGTCTTGCAACTGTACATAATTATGTAACTACTAGAATTAAACAGACATAGACTTTAGAACAGATTATTGTAATCTGTTTATTTCCGCTGTTTGGTTTCTTTTGTTTTTCCTCTCCAGGTTTCTTAATTCGATTAATCTAGATTTGGCAAAGAAAAAGTACAAATGGTTGGGGTGGAGGAGGAAGGGACAAACTAGAGGAAGGGTGAGGGGAAAGGGGCACAATTTAGTATGTTCTACTAGACATTTTTAAAGTTATAAAGTGTTCGTCTTGTTCTCCATTCCCCAGAATATTATGAATTTGAGGAAAAGGACAAGGAAGTTAGTCATGGTCATTAGGTAATTCTAGTTACTGTTTCTGCAAGCAGTCTTTGTTCTCATTATACCTTTGATCACAAGTTCCTAGAGGACAGGAATGATGGTTTTCACATATTTAGTTCTTCAGTTACTTAAATAGGGTGGTGCTTAAATGAGATTTGTTGAACGATTAATCATACACAAGATACCAGATTTCAGTTTCTGGCTGGGACATGAACATGATAATAGTTTAAATAATATAGTTCTCAGCTTCTGGAAGATTATACCCTAAAGTCAAAGAACTGTTCTTCAGTAACTATCAGATGGACCAGCCAGGGAAGAGGGGCAGCAATTATGGGGCATTGGTATTTTGGGATCTCTAAGCTTTTATTCTATTTGGAGGGAACTACATAGAATACTCTTTTATCCTCCCTTTGGTTTTCCATAAGAGGCAATACAGTGTAATAGGGTGTGTGTGTGTGTATACATATATATAAATCGAATGAGACTTGTGTTCAGATCCTAGATCTTGTTAGCTGTGTAATCTTGAGCAAATGACTTCTCAGTTTCCTTCAAGGTCACAGAGGCCTGATTTAAAGTGTATAACTCCCAGGGGAGTTGTGAGGATTAAATGCAATAATGCTTCCAAAGTGCTTGGAAAGTACTTCACCCAGAGTGAGAGCTTGCCACACCACAGCAGTTGTTGTGGTTTTGAGGAGTGTGCAATCAAGGGAGTTAGAAAAGTATGAGGGAATTGATGGCAAAGATGATTATTAGTAAATGACTCTGTATTTCCCCAGGTACTTCCATGAAGTATAGTGCATAAGCTACACAGATACCTGGATTCTGAGTGTTAACTACTAGAATATATGGATTCTGAGTATTAACTGCTAAATTGTGAGTTTTGTTTGCTTTAAAATAGGCAAGATGTTCAGAATTGATATTTTGATTATTCCCTTTGATCACAAGACTAATGGGAGACTTTTAAGCTTTAAATTTTTTAAGTTCTTAAATCTTATTCTGTGCACTAAAATGTAAAGAGGTGGGGAAAAAAATACAAAACTTGACTTGAAACTTCATTACCACTATCAAAAATTTAGAGAGTGTGCATTATCTTTATAGAAGGACACTGGGAATTGGATAATTTTTGTCTGGATTTTAAGAAGGCCACAGTCTGGAGTTAATTTAATTGCCAGGAAGATAATGGCAATTCATATTTAGATAACAGGTACAGATGGGTAATTCAAAGCAATGTACCTCTGCCAAAAGTCTTAGTATATTTATGACAGTTTAGGTTCTCAGAAGAAGTGTTGAGAGAGAAAAAAAGTGAAAGGCCTAATTCCTGAAAACATGGGCAGTGCAGAATTCCTACAAGTCTCCTATGGGAATTACAGAGAATAAAATGGAGTCTGGCATAGATAACCATCATGTGTGATTTGTTTTTCATCCTAAGTGTTCATGGCTATGAATGGAAAAGTTCAGTCTTTTGTTTTCTTTTCACCCTCACTGTTACTAATATAATTATCACCATAAGACATTTTGTTGTTTGGGTAACATTTTACAAACATAGATGTCGATTTCTCTCTTAAAATGACAATTGTGTATAATTTAATAATATGTATTTTACTACTCAACTTTCCAGAGTTCTTTAGGTAGTAGCTTCCAGATTTTTGGATTTTATAGAACTGTAGTATTAAAAACAAACAAATGAAAAACCTTGGGGGGGTGGGCAAATGTGGAACTTTATTTTGCCAATAAAGGACATTAGAAAAACAACTCTCATGGACCATCACTGAGTTCATTTCATAACTTTAACACCCTCCCACCCCCGGCTGTGGGAACATTATAATCTTTGAATAAATAAGTCCTTTGAAATTGAAATAAAAGTAGCTTTATGAGACACAAATCAACCAATCTACCCAAACTTGTTCTTGTTTTTCCTCAGTTCACTATGTGGTTACTGAAAACTTTATTGACTAACATTTGTCCACAAACCAGTTCTGGGGAAGGTTCATTTGTGTATTCACTGGTAATAGTTGATGGCTCCACACATATGTAAAAATATCATCATGGTTAAAATTATCTTCAAGAGTCTTAAATCCGTGTCACTGAGGGGAAATAGAGGCTATGTGTATAACATGGAGACAAAAATATAATTGGAGTAAGATATTATTTGTTTAAATTTAGGAAGAGAATACAAATGATGTTGTCAGTTGTCCAGAATCTATTCCAATGGACAAGAAAAGGGAATTGTGATGCTAGGAAATATTTTGTTTAAAAGAAAAATCAATATTCTTGGCAATGTACTATACAGTTAAGATAAATGGTAAAGTTACCGGCAGTTAAATGTTACTCTTTTGGTTTTGAAATACACTAAAACTTTTTTCATATCCAATTGATTAGTGGTAATTATATTTTCTGTTGGTTGGTAGTAAAGCTAATTTGTGTACTCCGAGGTTTATACCAACAAACATGTATGTGTGTGTCACAGTGAGAGGTGGGGGAGGGGTAGAGGAAGGTGGGAGTGGAGTGGAATGGGACTTGCTGTGGATTCAGGAGAGTAAGACCAGGCTAGGTGTCGAGGAGAAAATAATCTAGGACTATGAATATTTTAAAGATGTTTGGGAATGGGGAATTTTCACATTAACTTTTCTTATCCTTAGAATGGAAAATTGCTGCTTCTCTAGGACTTCTGGTACATTGCTTATATTGCTTATGTATTGGATGTATTCTGGTATATTAGAAATATGTTAAGACTTCTGTTGATTTCATTTATGAAAGGTGATATTTCAGATATTAATTAGGTGTTAGAAAACTTTAAAAATAGGAACACAACCCCCCCCAAAATACAGTACCCTCCATTCCAAATACTTTAAAGCTAATTACATATAAGATGGCCTTTTATGTAATTTAGAAGAGAGCTATTCATTTTTCAGCATACCACTTATATTACTTCTCTGTTACTGAGATAGCATATTACCACACACTAAGTGGCTTAAAGCAACACAAATGTATTACGTTACAGTTCTAGAGGTCAGAAGTTTGAGATGGGTTTCACCAGGATAAAATTATTATAAGATGTCAGCCAAGCTGCATTCCTTTCTAGAGGTTCTGGGGGAGAATTCATTTTCCTTTTCCAGCTTCTAAAGGCTGCCTGAATTCCTTGTCTGTTGGCCCCTTTTCATCTTCAAAGCTAACAATGATTAGTCTTTCTCACCTGCTATCTTTCTGATTCTGACTCTTCTGCCTCCCTCTTCCCTGCTTAAGGAATGTGATGATTACACTGGGCCCACCTGGATTAATTCACGATAATCTTTTTGAGGTCAACTGATTAGTAACCTTAATTACCCCCTTGCCATGTAACACAACATAGGCATAGGTTTCAAGGATTAGGACATGGATAGCTTGGGGTAGGGGGCATTATTCTGTCTTCCTCACCCCTATATCATATGAATATATGTAGTTTTTCTGCCTTGATTCTTCTACAGTAGAGGTGGATGCTTTTTAATTGTACTTGCCTAAAAAAAAAAAAAAACCCAAAAAGTTAAACAATAAAACTCTTAAGGGGACAGGAGTCATTAAACTCAAGCTA